>NC_132928.1:0-10000000 GCF_047675955.1 Chlorocebus sabaeus
TGAACGGAAGATATTTCCTTTTTCACCATAGCCCTCTATGGGCTTCCAAATATCCCTTTGCCAATTCCACAAGAACAGCCTTAGCGAAAGGCTTCTTGAAGGGAAAGATGTAACTCTGTGAGATGAATTAACAGAACACAGAGCAGTTTCTCAGAAAGCTTCTTTCCAGTTTTGAACGGAAGATATTTCCTTTTTCACCATAGCCCTCTATGGGCTTCCAAATATCCCTTTGCCAATTCCACAAGAACAGCCTTAGCGAAAGGCTTCTTGAAGGGAAAGATGTAACTCTGTGAGATGAATTAACAGAACACAGAGCAGTTTCTCAGAAAGCTTCTTTCCAGGTTTGAACGGAAGATATTTCCTTTTTCACCATAGCCCTCTATGGGCTTCCAAATATCCCTTTGCCAATTCCACAAGAACAGCCTTAGCGAAAGGCTTCTTGAAGGGAAAGATGTAACTCTGTGAGATGAATTAACAGAACACAGAGCAGTTTCTCAGAAAGCTTCTTTCCAGTTTTGAACGGAAGATATTTCCTTTTTCACCATAGCCCTCTATGGGCTTCCAAATATCCCTTTGCCAATTCCACAAGAACAGCCTTAGCGAAAGGCTTCTTGAAGGGAAAGATGTAACTCTGTGAGATGAATTAACAGAACACAGAGCAGTTTCTCAGAAAGCTTCTTTCCAGTTTTGAACGGAAGATATTTCCTTTTTCACCATAGCCCTCTATGGGCTTCCAAATATCCCTTTGCCAATTCCACAAGAACAGCCTTAGCGAAAGGCTTCTTGAAGGGAAAGATGTAACTCTGTGAGATGAATTAACAGAACACAGAGCAGTTTCTCAGAAAGCTTCTTTCCAGTTATGAACGGAACATATTTCCTTTTTCACCATAGCCCTCTATCGGCTTCCAAATATCCCTTTGCCAATTCCACAAGAACAGCCTTAGCGAAAGGCTTCTTGAAGGGAAAGATGTAACTCTGTTAGATGAATTAACAGAACACAGAGCAGTTTCTCAGAAAGCTTCTTTCCAGTTTTGAACGGAAGATATTTCCTTTTTCACCATAGCCCTCTATGGGCTTCCAAATATCCCTTTGCCAATTCCACAAGAACAGCCTTAGCGAAAGGCTTCTTGAAGGGAAAGATGTAACTCTGTGAGATGAATTAACAGAACACAGAGCAGTTTCTCAGAAAGCTTCTTTCCAGTTTTGAACGGAAGATATTTCCTTTTTCACCATAGCCCTCTATGGGCTTCCAAATATCCCTTTTCCAATTCCACAAGAACAACCTTAGCGAAAGGCTTCTTGAAGGGAAAGATGTAACTCTGTGAGTTGAATTAACAGAACACTGAGCAGTTTCTCAGAAAGTTTCTTTCCAGTTTTGAACGGAAGATATTTCCTTTTTCACCATAGCCCTCTATGGGCTTCCAAATATCCCTTTGCCAATTCCACAAGAACAGCCTTAGCGAAAGGCTTCTTGAAGGGAAAGATGTAACTCTGTGAGATGAATTAACAGAACACAGAGCAGTTTCTCAGAAAGCTTCTTTCCAGTTTTGAACGGAAGATATTTCCTTTTTCACCATAGCTCTCTATGGGCTTCCAAATATCCCTTTGCCAATTCCACAAGAACAGCCTTAGCGAAAGGCTTCTTGAAGGGAAAGATGTAACTCTGTGAGATGAATTAACAGAACACAGAGCAGTTTCTCAGAAAGCTTCTTTCCAGTTTTGAACGGAAGATATTCCCTTTTTCACCATAGCCCTCTATGGGCTTCCAAATATCCCTTTGCCAATTCCACAAGAACAGCCTTAGCGAAAGGCTTCTTGAAGGGAAAGATGTAACTCTGTGAGATGAATTAACAGAACACAGAGCAGTTTCTCAGAAAGCTTCTTTCCAGTTTTGAACGGAAGATATTTCCTTTTACACCATGTCCCTCTATGGGCTTCCAAATATCCCTTTGCCAATTCCACAAGAACAGCCTTAGCGAAAGGCTTCTTGAAGGAAAAGATGTAACTCTGTGAGATGAATTAACAGAACACAGAGCAGTTTCTCAGAAAGCTTCTTTCCAGTTTTGAACGGAAGATATTTCCTTTTTCACCATAGCCCTCTATGGGCTTCCAAATATCCCTTTGCCAATTCTACAAGAACAGCCTTAGCGAAAGTCTTCTTGAAGGGAAAGATGTAACTCTGTGAGATGAATTAACAGAACACAGAGCAGTTTCTCAGAAAGCTTCTTTCCAGTTTTGAACGGAAGATATTCCCTTTTTCACCATAGCCCTCTATGGGCTTCCAAATATCCCTTTGCCAATTCCACAAGAACAGCCTTAGCGAAAGGCTTCTTGAAGGGAAAGATGTAACTCTGTGAGATGAATTAACAGAACACAGAGCAGTTTCTCAGAAAGCTTCTTTCCAGTTTTGAACGGAAGATATTTCCTTTTTCACCATGTCCCTCTATGGGCTTCCAAATATCCCTTTGCCAATTCCACAAGAACAGCCTTAGCGAAAGGCTTCTTGAAGGGAAAGATGTAACTCTGTGAGATGAATTAACAGAACACAGAGCAGTTTCTCAGAAAGCTTCTTTCCAGTTTTGAACGGAAGAGATTTCCTTTTTCACCATAGCCCTCTATGGGCTTCCAAATATCCCTTTGCCAATTCCACAAGAACAGCCTTAGCGAAAGGCTTCTTGAAGGGAAAGATGTAACTCTGTGAGATGAATTAACAGAACACAGCGCAGTTTCTGAGAAAGATTCTTTCCAGTTTTGAACGGAAGATATTCCCTTTTTCACCATAGCCCTCTATGGGCTTCCAAATATCCCTTTGCCAATTCCACAATAACAGCCTTAGCGAAAGGCTTCTTGAAGGGAAAGATGTAACTCTGTGAGATGAATTAACAGAACACAGAGCAGTTTCTCAGAAAGCTTCTTTCCAGTTTTGAACGGAAGATATTCCCTTTTTCACCATAGCCCTCTATGGGCTTCCAAATATCCCTTTGCCAATTCCACAAGAACAGCCTTAGCGAAAGGCTTCTTGAAGGGAAAGATGTAACTCTGTGAGATGAATTAACAGAACACAGAGCAGTTTCTCAGAAAGCTTCTTTCCAGTTTTGAACGGAAGATATTTCCTTTTTCACCATAGCCCTCTATGGGCTTCCAAATATCCCTTTGCCAATTCCACAAGAACAGCCTTAGCGAAAGGCTTCTTGAAGGGAAAGATGTAACTCTGTGAGATGAATTAACAGAACACAGAGCAGTTTCTCAGAAAGCTTCTTTCCAGTTTTGAACGGAAGATATTTCCTTTTTCACCATAGCCCTCTATGGGCTTCCAAATATCCCTTTGCCAATTCCACAAGAACAGCCTTAGCGAAAGGCTTCTTGAAGGGAAAGATGTAACTCTGTGAGATGAATTAACAGAACACAGAGCAGTTTCTCAGAAAGCTTCTTTCCAGGTTTGAACGGAAGATATTTCCTTTTTCACCATAGCCCTCTATGGGCTTCCAAATATCCCTTTGCCAATTCCACAAGAACAGCCTTAGCGAAAGGCTTCTTGAAGGGAAAGATGTAACTCTGTGAGATGAATTAACAGAACACAGAGCAGTTTCTCAGAAAGCTTCTTTCCAGTTTTGAACGGAAGATATTTCCTTTTTCACCATAGCCCTCTATGGGCTTCCAAATATCCCTTTGCCAATTCCACAAGAACAGCCTTAGCGAAAGGCTTCTTGAAGGGAAAGATGTAACTCTGTGAGATGAATTAACAGAACACAGAGCAGTTTCTCAGAAAGCTTCTTTCCAGTTTTGAACGGAAGATATTTCCTTTTTCACCATAGCCCTCTATGGGCTTCCAAATATCCCTTTGCCAATTCCACAAGAACAGCCTTAGCGAAAGGCTTCTTGAAGGGAAAGATGTAACTCTGTGAGATGAATTAACAGAACACAGAGCAGTTTCTCAGAAAGCTTCTTTCCAGTTTTGAACGGAAGATATTTCCTTTTTCACCATGTCCCTCTAAGGGCTTCCAAATATCCCTTTGCCAATTCCACAAGAACAGCCTTAGCGAAAGGCTTCTTGAAGGGAAAGATGTAACTCTGTGAGATGAATTAACAGAACACAGAGCAGTTTCTCAGAAAGCTTCTTTCCAGTTTTGAAGGGAAGATATTTCCTTTTTCACCATAGCCCTCTAAGGGCTTCCAAATATCCCTTTGCCAATTCCACAAGAACAGCCTTAGCGAAAGGCTTCTTGAAGGGAAAGATGTAACTCTGTGAGATGAATTAACAGAACACAGAGCAGTTTCTCAGAAAGCTTCTTTCCAGTTTTGAACGGAAGATATTCCCTTTTTCACCATAGCCCTCTATGGGCTTCCAAATATCCCTTTGCCAATTCCACAAGAACAGCCTTAGCGAAAGGCTTCTTGAAGGGAAAGATGTAACTCTGTGAGATGAATTAACAGAACACAGCGCAGTTTCTGAGAAAGATTCTTTCCAGTTTTGAACGGAAGATATTCCCTTTTTCACCATAGCCCTCTATGGGCTTCCAAATATCCCTTTGCCAATTCCACAATAACAGCCTTAGCGAAAGGCTTCTTGAAGGGAAAGATGTAACTCTGTGAGATGAATTAACAGAACACAGAGCAGTTTCTCAGAAAGCTTCTTTCCAGTATTGAACGGAAGATATTTCCTTTTTCACCATGTCCCTCTATGGGCTTCCAAATATCACTTTGCCAATTCCACAAGAACAGCCTTAGCGAAAGGCTTCTTGAAGGGAAAGATGTAACTCTGTGAGATGAATTAACAGAACACAGAGCAGTTTCTCAGAAAGCTTGTTTCCAGTTTTGAACGGAAGATACTTCCTTTTTCACCATAGCCCTCTATGGGCTTCCAAATATCCCTTTGCCAATTCCACAAGAACAGCCTTAGCGAAAGGCTTCTTGAAGGGAAAGATGTAACTCTGTGAGATGAATTAACAGAACACAGAGCAGTTTCTCAGAAAGCTTCTTTCCAGTTTTGAACGGAAGATATTTCCTTTTTCACCATAGCCCTCTATGGGCTTCCAAATATCCCTTTGCCAATTCCACAAGAACAGCCTTAGCGAAAGGCTTCTTGAAGGGAAAGATGTAACTCTGTGAGATGAATTAACCGAACACAGAGCAGTTTCTCAGAAAGCTTCTTTCCAGTTTTGAACGGAAGATATTTCCTTTTTCACCATAGCCCTCTATGGGCTTCCAAATATCCCTTTGCCAATTCCACAAGAACAGCCTTAGCGAAAGGCTTCTTGAAGGGAAAGATGTAACTCTGTGAGATGAATTAACAGAACACAGAGCAGTTTCTCAGAAAGCATCTTTCCAGTTTTGAACGGAAGATATTTCCTTTTTCTCCATAGCCCTCTATGGGCTTCCAAATATCCCTTTGCCAATTCCACAAGAACAGCCTTTGCGAAAGGCTTCTTGAAGGGAAAGATGTAACTCTGTGAGATGAATTAACAGAACACAGAACAGTTTCTCAGAAAGCTTCTTTCCAGTTTTGAACGGAAGATATTCCCTTTTTCACCATAGCCCTCTATGGGCTTCCAAATATCCCTTTGCCAATTCCACAAGAACAGCCTTAGCGAAAGGCTTCTTGAAGGGAAAGATGTAACTCTGTGAGATGAATTAACAGAACACAGAGCAGTTTCTGAGAAAGATTCTTTCCAGTTTTGAACGGATGATATTCCCTTTTTCACCATAGCCCTCTATGGGCTTCCAAATATCCCTTTGCCAATTCCTCAAGAACAGCCTTAGCGAAAGGCTTCTTGAAGGGAAAGATGTAACTCTGTGAGATGAATTAACAGAACACAGAGCAGTTTCTCAGAAAGCTTCTTTCCAGTTTTGAACGGAAGATATTTCCTTTTTCACCATGTCCCTCTACGGGCTTCCAAATATCCCTTTGCCAATTCCACAAGAACAGCCTTAGCGAAAGGCTTCTTGAAGGGAAAGATGTAACTCTGTGAGATGAATTAACAGAACACAGAGCAGTTTCTCAGAAAGCTTCTTTCCAGTTTTGAACGGAAGATATTCCCTTTTTCACCATAGCCCTCTATGGGCTTCCAAATATCCCTTTGCCAATTCCACAAGAACAGCCTTAGCGAAAGGCTTCTTGAAGGGAAAGATGTAACTCTGTGAGATGAATTAACAGAACACAGAGCAGTTTCTCAGAAAGCTTCTTTCCAGTTTTGAACGGAAGATATTTCCTTTTTCACCATAGCCCTCTATGGGCTTCCAAATATCCCTTTGCCAATTCCACAAGAACAGCCTCAGCGAAAGGCTTCTTGAAGGGAAAGATGTAACTCTGTGAGATGAATTAACAGAACACAGAGCAGTTTCTCAGAAAGCTTCTTTCCAGTTTTGAACGGAAGATATTTCCTTTTTCACCATAGCCCTCTATGGGCTTCCAAATATCCCTTTGCCAATTCCACAAGAACAGCCTTAGCGAAAGGCTTCTTGAAGGGAAAGATGTAACTCTGTGAGATGAATTAACAGAACACAGAGCAGTTTCTCAGAAAGCTTCTTTCCAGTTTTGAACGGAAGATATTTCCTTTTTCACCATAGCTCTCTATGGGCTTCCAAATATCCCTTTGCCAATTCCACAAGAACAGCCTTAGCGAAAGGCTTCTTGAAGGGAAAGATGTAACTCTGTGAGATGAATTAACAGAACACAGAGCAGTTTCTCAGAAAGCTTCTTTCCAGTTTTGAACGGAAGATATTTCCTTTTTCACCATAGCCCTCTATGGGCTTCCAAATATCCCTTTGCCAATTCCACAAGAGCAGCCTTAGAGAAAGGCTTCTTGAAGGGAAAGATATAACTCTGTAGATGAATTAACAGAACACAGAGCAGTTTCTCAGAAAGCATCTTTCCAGTTTTGAACGGAAGATATTTCCTTTTTCACCATAGCCCTCTATGGGCTTCCAAATATCCCTTTGCGAATTCCACAAGAACAGCCTTAGCGAAAGGCTTCTTGAAGGGAAAGATGTAACTCTGTGAGATGAATTAACAGAACACAGAGCAGTTTCTCAGAAAGCTTCTTTCCAGATTTGAACGGAAGTTATTTCCTTTTTCACCATAGCCCTCTATGGGCTTCCAAATATCCCTTTGCCAATTCCACAAGAACAACCTTAGCGAAAGGCTTCTTGAAGGGAAAGATGTAACTCTGTGAGATGAATTAACAGAACACAGAGCAGTTTCTCAGAAAGCTTCTTTCCAGTTTTGAACGGAAGATATTTCCTTTTTCACCATAGCCCTCTATGGGCTTCCAAATATCCCTTTGCCAATTCCACAAGAACAGCCTTAGCGAAAGGCTTCTTGAAGGGAAAGATGTAACTCTGTGAGATGAATTAACAGAACACAGAGCAGTTTCTCAGAAAACTTCTTTCCAGTTTTGAACGGAAGTTATTCCCTTTTTCACCATAGCCCTCTATGGGCTTCCAAATATCCCTTTGCCAATTCCACAAGAACAGCCTTAGCGAAAGGCTTCTTGATGGGAAAGATGTAACTCTGTGAGGTGAATTAACAGAACACAGAGCAGTTTCTCAGAAAGCTTCTTTCCAGTTTTGAACGGAAGATATTCCCTTTTTCACCATACCCCTCTATGGGCTTCCAAATATCCCTTTGCCAATTCCACAAGAACAGCCTTAGCGAAAGGCTTCTTGAAGGGAAAGATGTAACTCTGTGAGATGAATTAACAGAACACAGAGCAGTTTCTCAGAAAGCATCTTTCCAGTTTTGAACGGAAGATATTTCCTTTTTCTCCATAGCCCTCTATGGGCTTCCAAATATCCCTTTGCCAATTCCACAAGAACAGCCTTAGCGAAAGGCTTCTTGAAGGGAAAGATGTAACTCTGTGAGATGAATTAACAGAACACAGAGCAGTTTCTCAGAAAGCTTCTTTCCAGTTTTGAACGGAAGATATTCCCTTTTTCACCATAGCCCTCTATGGGCTTCCAAATATCCCTTTGCCAATTCCAGAAGAGCAGCCTTAGAGAAAGGCTTCTTGAAGGGAAAGATGTAACTCTGTAGATGAATTAACAGAACACAGAGCAGTTTCTCAGAAAGCATCTTTCCAGTTTTGAACGGAAGATATTTCCTTTTTCACCATAGCCCTCTATGGGCTACCAAATATCCCTTTGCCAATTCCACAAGAACAGCCTTAGCGAAAGGCTTCTTGAAGGGAAAGATGTAACTCTGTGAGATGAATTAACAGAACACAGAGCAGTTTCTCAGAAAGCTTCTTTCCAGTTTTGAACGGAAGATATTTCCTTTTTCACCATAGCCCTCTATGGGCTTCCAAATATCCCTTTGCCAATTCCACAAGAACAACCTTAGCGAAAGGCTTCTTGAAGGGAAAGATGTAACTCTGTGAGATGAATTAACAGAACACAGAGCAGTTTCTCAGAAAGCTTCTTTCCAGTTTTGAACGGAAGATATTTCCTTTTTCACCATAGCCCTCTATGGGCTTCCAAATATCCCTTTGCCAATTCCACAAGAACAGCCTTAGCGAAAGGCTTCTTGAAGGGAAAGATGTAACTCTGTGAGATGAATTAACAGAACACAGAGCAGTTTCTCAGAAAACTTCTTTCCAGTATTGAACGGAAGATATTCCCTTTTTCACCATAGCCCTCTATGGGCTTCCAAATATCCCTTTGCCAATTCCACAAGAACAGCCTTAGCGAAAGGCTTCTTGAAGGGAAAGATGTAACTCTGTGAGATGAATTAACAGAACACAGAGCAGTTTCTCAGAAAGCTTCTTTCCAGTTTTGAAGGGAAGATAGTTCCTTTTTCACCGTAGCCCTCTATGGGCTTCCAAATATCCCTTTGCCAATTCCACAAGAACAGCCTTAGCGAAAGGCTTCTTGAAGGGAAAGATGTAACTCTGTGAGATGAATTAACAGAACACAGAGCAGTTTCTCAGAAAGCTTCTTTCCAGTTTAGAAGGGAAGATATTCCCTTTTTCACCATACCCCTCTATGGGCTTCCAAATATCCCTTTGCCAATTCCACAAGAACAGCCTTAGCGAAAGGCTTCTTGAAGGGAAAGATGTAACTCTGTGAGATGAATTAACAGAACACAGAGCAGTTTCTCAGAAAGCATCTTTCCAGTTTTGAACGGAAGATATTTCCTTTTTCTCCATAGCCCTCTATGGGCTTCCAAATATCCCTTTGCCAATTCCACAAGAACAGCCTTAGCGAAAGGCTTCTTGAAGGGAAAAATGTAACTCTGTGAGATGAATTAACAGAACACAGAGCAGTTTCTCAGAAAGCTTCTTTCCAGTTTTGAACGGAAGATATTTCCTTTTTCACCATAGCCCTCTATGGGCTTCCAAATATCCCTTTGCCAATTCCACAAGAACAGCCTTAGCGAAAGGCTTCTTGAAGGGAAAGATGTAACTCTGTGAGATGAATTAACAGAACACAGAGCAGTTTCTCAGAAAGCTTCTTTCCAGTTTTGAAGGGAAGATATTTCCTTTTTCACCATAGCCCTCTATGGGCTTCCAAATATCCCTTTGCCAATACCACAAGAACAGCCTTAGCGAAAGGCTTCTTGAAGGGAAAGATGTAACTCTGTGAGATGAATTAACAGAACACAGAACAGTTTCTCAGAAAGCTTCTTTCCAGTTTTGAACGGAAGATATTCCCTTTTTCACCATAGCCCTCTATGGGCTTCCAAATATCCCTTTGCCAATTCCACAAGAACAGCCTTAGCGAAAGGCTTCTTGAAGGGAAAGATGTAACTCTGTGAGATGAATTAACAGAACACAGAGCAGTTTCTCAGAAAGCTTCTTTCCAGTTTTGAACGGAAGATATTCCCTTTTTCACCATAGCCCTCTATGGGCTTCCAAATATCCCTTTGCCAATTCCACAAGAACAGCCTTAGAGAAAGGCTTCTTGAAGGGAAAGATGTAACTCTGTGAGATGAATTAACAGAACACAGAGCAGTTTCTCAGAAAGCATCTTTCCAGTTTTGAACGGAAGATATTTCCTTTTTCACCATAGCCCTCTATGGGCTTCCAAATGTCCCTTTGCCAATTCCACAAGAACAGCCTTAGCGAAACGCTTCTTGAAGGGAAAGATGTAACTCTGTGAGATGAATTAACAGAACACAGAGCAGTTTCTCAGAAAGCTTCTTTCCAGTTTTGAACGGAAGATATTTCCTTTTTCACCATAGCCCTCTATGGGCTTCCAAATATCCCTTTGCCAATTCCACAAGAACAACCTTAGCGAAAGGCTTCTTGAAGGGAAAGATGTAACTCTGTGAGATGAATTAACAGAACACAGAGCAGTTTCTCAGAAAGCTTCTTTCCAGTTTTGAACGGAAGATATTTCCTTTTTCACCATAGAACTCTATGGGCTTCCAAATATCCCTTTGCCAATTCCACAAGAACAGCCTTAGCGAAAGGCTTCTTGAAGGGAAAGATGTAACTCTGTGAGATGAATTAACAGAACACAGAGCAGTTTCTCAGAAAGCTTCTTTCCAGTTTTGAACGGAAGATATTCCCTTTTTCACCATAGCCCTCTATGGGCTTCCAAATATCCCTTTGCCAATTCCACAAGAACAGCCTTAGCGAAAGGCTTCTTGAAGGGAAAGATGTAACTCTGTGAGATGAATTAACAGAACACAGAGCAGTTTCTCAGAAAGCTCCTTTCCAGTTTTGAACGGAAGATATTTCCTTTTTCACCGTAGCCCTCTATGGGCTTCCAAATATCCCTTTGCCAATTCCACAAGAACAGCCTTAGTGAAAGGCTTCTTGAAGGGAAAGATGTAATTCTGTGAGATGAATTAACAGAACACAGAGCAGTTTCTCAGAAAGCTTCTTTCCAGTTTTGAACGGAAGATATTCCCTTTTTCACCATAGCCCTCTATGGGCTTCCAAATATCCCTTTGCCAATTCCACAAGAACACCCTTAGCGAAAGGCGTCTTGAAGATAAAGATGTAACTCTGTGAGATGAATTAACAGAACACAGAGCAGTTTCTCAGAAAGCATCTTTCCAGTTTTGAACGGAAGATATTTCCTTTTTCTCCATAGCCCTCTATGGGCTTCCAAATATCCCTTTGCCAATTCCACAAGAACAGCCTTAGCGAAAGGCTTCTCGAAGGGAAAGATGTAACTCTGTGAGATGAATTAACAGAACACAGAGCAGTTTCTCAGAAAGCTTCTTTCCAGTTTTGAACGGAAGATATTTCCTTTTTCACCATAGCCCTCTATGGGCTTCCAAATATCCCTTTGCCAATTCCACAAGAACAACCTTAGCGAAAGGATTCTTGAAGGGAAAGATGTAACTCTGTGAGATGAATTAACAGAACACAGAGCAGTTTCTCAGAAAGCTTCTTTCCAGTTTTGAACGGAAGATATTTCCTTTTTCACCATAGCCCTCTATGGGCTTCCAAATATCCCTTTGCCAATTCCACAAGAACAGCCTTAGCGAAAGGCTTCTTGAAGGGAAAGATGTAACTCTGTGAGATGAATTAACAGAACACAGAGCAGTTTCTCAGAAAGCTTCTTTCCAGTTTTGAACGGAAGATATTCCCTTTTTCACCATAGCCCTCTATGGGCTTCCAAATATCCCTTTGCAAATTCCACAAGAACAGCCTTAGCGAAAGGCTTCTTGAAGGGAAAGATGTAACTCTGTGAGATGAATTAACAGAACACAGAGCAGTTTCTCAGAAAGATTCTTTCCAGTTTTGAAGGGAAGATATTTCCTTTTTCACCATAGCCCTCTATGTGCTTCCAAATATCCCTTTGCCAATTCCACAAGAACAGCCTTAGCGAAAGGCTTCTTGAAGGGAAAGATGTATCTCTGTGAGATGAATTAACATAACACAGAGCAGTTTCTCAGAAAGCTTCTTTCCAGTTTTGAACGGAAGATATTTCCTTTTTCACCATAGCCCTCTAAGGGCTTCCAAATATCCCTTTTCCAAATCCACAAGAACAACCTTAGCGAAAGGATTCTTGAAGGGAAAGATGTAACTCTGTGAGATGAATTAACAGAACACAGAGCAGTTTCTCAGAAAGCTTCTTTCCAGTTTTGAACGCAAGATATTTCCTTTTTCAACATAGCCCTCTATGGGCTTCCAAATATCCCTTTGCCAATTCCACAAGAACAGCCTTAGCGAAAGGCTTCTTGAAGGGAAAGATGTAACTCTGTGAGATGAATTAACAGAACACAGAGCAGTTTCTCAGAAAGCTTCTTTCCAGTTTTGAACGGAAGATATTCCCTTTTTCACCATAGCCCTCTATGGGCTTCCAAATATCCCTTTGCCAATTCCACAAGAACAGCCTTAGCGAAAGGCTTCTTGAAGGGAAAGATGTAACTCTGTGAGATGAATTAACAGAACACAGAGCAGTTTCTCAGAAAGCTTCTTTCCAGTTTTGAACGGAAGATATTTCCTTTTTCACCATAGCCCTCTATGGGCTTCCAAATATCCCTTTGCCAATTCCACAAGAACAACCTTAGCGAAAGGATTCTTGAAGGGAAAGATGTAACTCTGTGAGATGAATTAACAGAACACAGAGCAGTTTCTCAGAAAGCTTCTTTCCAGTTTTGAACGGAAGATATTTCCTTTTTCACCATAGCCCTCTATGGGCTTCCAAATATCCCTTTGCCAATTCCACAAGAACAGCCTTAGCGAAAGGCTTCTTAAGGGAAAGATGTAACTCTGTGAGATGAATTAACAGAACACAGAGCAGTTTCTCAGAAAGCTTCTTTCCAGTTTTGAACGGAAGATATTTCCTTTTTCACCATAGCCCTCTATGGGCTTCCAAATATCCCTTTGCCAATTCCACAAGAACAGCCTTAGCGAAAGGCTTCTTGAAGGGAAAGATGTAACTCTGTGAGATGAATTAACAGAACACAGAGCAGTTTCTCAGAAAGCTTCTTTCCAGTTATGAACGGAAGATATTTCCTTTTTCACCATAGCCCTCTATGGGCTTCCAAATATCCCTTTGCCAATTCCACAAGAACAGCCTTAGCGAAAGGCTTCTTGAAGGGAAAGATGTAACTCTGTGAGATGAATTAACAGAACACAGAGCAGTTTCTCAGAAAGCTTCTTTCCAGTTTTGAACGGAAGATATTTCCTTTTTCACCATAGCCCTCTATGGGCTTCCAAATATCCCTTTGCCAATTCCACAAGAACAGCCTTAGCGAAAGGCTTCTTGAAGGGAAAGATGTAACTCTGTGAGATGAATTAACAGAACACAGAGCAGTTTCTCAGAAAGCTTCTTTCCAGTTTTGAACGGAAGATATTTCCTTTTTCACCATAGCCCTCTATGGGCTTCCAAATATCCCTTTTCCAATTCCACAAGAACAACCTTAGCGAAAGGCTTCTTGAAGGGAAAGATGTAACTCTGTGAGTTGAATTAACAGAACACTGAGCAGTTTCTCAGAAAGTTTCTTTCCAGTTTTGAACGGAAGATATTTCCTTTTTCACCATAGCCCTCTATGGGCTTCCAAATATCCCTTTGCCAATTCCACAAGAACAGCCTTAGCGAAAGGCTTCTTGAAGGGAAAGATGTAACTCTGTGAGATGAATTAACAGAACACAGAGCAGTTTCTCAGAAAGCTTCTTCCCAGTTTTGAACGGAAGATATTTCCTTTTTCACCATAGCTCTCTATGGGCTTCCAAATATCCCTTTGCCAATTCCACAAGAACAGCCTTAGCGAAAGGCTTCTTGAAGGGAAAGATGTAACTCTGTGAGATGAATTAACAGAACACAGAGCAGTTTCTCAGAAAGCTTCTTTCCAGTTTTGAACGGAAGATATTTCCTTTTTCACCATAGCCCTCTATGGGCTTCCAAATATCCCTTTGCCAATTCCACAAGAGCAGCCTTAGAGAAAGGCTTCTTGAAGGGAAAGATATAACTCTGTAGATGAATTAACAGAACACAGAGCAGTTTCTCAGAAAGCATCTTTCCAGTTTTGAACGGAAGATATTTCCTTTTTCACCATAGCCCTCTATGGGCTTCCAAATATCCCTTTGCGAATTCCACAAGAACAGCCTTAGCGAAAGGCTTCTTGAAGGGAAAGATGTAACTCTGTGAGATGAATTAACAGAACACAGAGCAGTTTCTCAGAAAGCTTCTTTCCAGATTTGAACGGAAGATATTTCCTTTTTCACCATAGCCCTCTATGGGCTTCCAAATATCCCTTTGCCAATTCCACAAGAACAACCTTAGCGAAAGGCTTCTTGAAGGGAAAGATGTAACTCTGTGAGATGAATTAACAGAACACAGAGCAGTTTCTCAGAAAGCTTCTTTCCAGTTTTGAACGGAAGATATTTCCTTTTTCACCAAAGCCCTCTATGGGCTTCCAAATATCCCTTTGCCAATTCCACAAGAACAGCCTTAGCGAAAGGCTTCTTGAAGGGAAAGATGTAACTCTGTGAGATGAATTAACAGAACACAGAGCAGTTTCTCAGAAAGCTTCTTTCCAGTTTTGAAGGGAAGATATTTCCTTTTTCACCGTAGCCCTCTATGGGCTTCCAAATATCCCTTTGCCAATTCCACAAGAACAGCCTTAGCGAAAGGCTTCTTGATGGGAAAGATGTAACTCTGTGAGGTGAATTAACAGAACACAGAGCAGTTTCTCAGAAAGCTTCTTTCCAGTTTTGAACGGAAGATATTCCCTTTTTCACCATACCCCTCTATGGGCTTCCAAATATCCCTTTGCCAATTCCACAAGAACAGCCTTAGCGAAAGGCTTCTTGAAGGGAAAGATGTAACTCTGTGAGATGAATTAACAGAACACAGAGCAGTTTCTCAGAAAGCATCTTTCCAGTTTTGAACGGAAGATATTTCCTTTTTCTCCATAGCCCTCTATGGGCTTCCAAATATCCCTTTGCCAATTCCACAAGAACAGCCTTAGCGAAAGGCTTCTTGAAGGGAAAGATGTAACTCTGTGAGATGAATTAACAGAACACAGAGCAGTTTCTCAGAAAGCTTCTTTCCAGTTTTGAACGGAAGATATTTCCTTTTTCACCATAGCCCTCTATGGGCTTCCAAATATCCCTTTGCCAATTCCACAAGAACAGCCTTAGCGAAAGGCTTCTTGAAGGGAAAGATGTAACTCTGTGAGATGAATTAACAGAACACAGAGCAGTTTCTCAGAAAGCTTCTTTCCAGTTTTGAACGGAAGATATTCCCTTTTTCACCATAGCCCTCTATGGGCTTCCAAATATCCCTTTGCCAATTCCAGAAGAGCAGCCTTAGAGAAAGGCTTCTTGAAGGGAAAGATGTAGCTCTGTAGATGAATTAACAGAACACAGAGCAGTTTCTCAGAAAGCATCTTTCCAGTTTTGAACGGAAGATATTTCCTTTTTCACCATAGCCCTCTATGGGCTTCCAAATATCCCTTTGCCAATTCCACAAGAACAGCCTTAGCGAAAGGCTTCTTGAAGGGAAAGATGTAACTCTGTGAGATGAATTAACAGAACACAGAGCAGTTTCTCAGAAAGCTTCTTTCCAGTTTTGAACGGAAGATATTTCCTTTTTCACCATAGCCCTCTATGGGCTTCCAAATATCCCTTTGCCAATTCCACAAGAACAACCTTAGCGAAAGGCTTCTTGAAGGGAAAGATGTAACTCTGTGAGATGAATTAACAGAACACAGAGCAGTTTCTCAGAAAGCTTCTTTCCAGTTTTGAACGGAAGATATTTCCTTTTTCACCATAGCCCTCTATGGGCTTCCAAATATCCCTTTGCCAATTCCACAAGAACAGCCTTAGCGAAAGGCTTCTTGAAGGGAAAGATGTAACTCTGTGAGATGAATTAACAGAACACAGAGCAGTTTCTCAGAAAACTTCTTTCCAGTATTGAACGGAAGATATTCCCTTTTTCACCATAGCCCTCTATGGGCTTCCAAATATCCCTTTGCCAATTCCACAAGAACAGCCTTAGCGAAAGGCTTCTTGAAGGGAAAGATGTAACTCTGTGAGATGAATTAACAGAACACAGAGCAGTTTCTCAGAAAGCTTCTTTCCAGTTTTGAAGGGAAGATATTTCCTTTTTCACCGTAGCCCTCTATGGGCTTCCAAATATCCCTTTGCCAATTCCACAAGAACAGCCTTAGCGAAAGGCTTCTTGAAGGGAAAGATGTAACTCTGTGAGATGAATTAACAGAACACAGAGCAGTTTCTCAGAAAGCTTCTTTCCAATTTAGAAGGGAAGATATTCCCTTTTTCACCATACCCCTCTATGGGCTTCCAAATATCCCTTTGCCAATTCCACAAGAACAGCCTTAGCGAAAGGCTTCTTGAAGGGAAAGATGTAACTCTGTGAGATGAATTAACAGAACACAGAGCAGTTTCTCAGAAAGCATCTTTCCAGTTTTGAACGGAAGATATTTCCTTTTTCTCCATAGCCCTCTATGGGCTTCCAAATATCCCTTTGCCAATTCCACAAGAACAGCCTTAGCGAAAGGCTTCTTGAAGGGAAAAATGTAACTCTGTGAGATGAATTAACAGAACACAGAGCAGTTTCTCAGAAAGCTTCTTTCCAGTTTTGAACGGAAGATATTTCCTTTTTCACCATAGCCCTCTATGGGCTTCCAAATATCCCTTTGCCAATTCCACAAGAACAGCCTTAGCGAAAGGCTTCTTGAAGGGAAAGATGTAACTCTGTGAGATGAATTAACAGAACACAGAGCAGTTTCTCAGAAAGCTTCTTTCCAGTTTTGAACGGAAGATATTCCCTTTTTCACCATAGCCCTCTATGGGCTTCCAAATATCCCTTTGCCAATTCCACAAGAGCAGCCTTAGAGAAAGGCTTCTTGAAGGGAAAGATGTAACTCTGTAGATGAATTAACAGAACACAGAGCAGTTTCTCAGAAAGCATCTTTCCAGTTTTGAACGGAAGATATTTCCTTTTTCACCATAGCCCTCTATGGGCTTCCAAATATCCCTTTGCCAATTCCACAAGAACAGCCTTAGCGAAAGGCTTCTTGAAGGGAAAGATGTAACTCTGTGAGATGAATTAACAGAACACAGAGCAGTTTCTCAGAAAGCTTCTTTCCAGTTTTGAACGGAAGATATTTCCTTTTTCACCATAGCCCTCTATGGGCTTCCAAATATCCCTTTGCCAATTCGACAAGAACAACCTTAGCGAAAGGCTTCTTGAAGGGAAAGATGTAACTCTGTGAGATGAATTAACAGAACACAGAGCAGTTTCTCAGAAAGCTTCTTTCCAGTTTTGAACGGAAGATATTTCCTTTTTCACCATAGCCCTCTATGGGCTTCCAAATATCCCTTTGCCAATTCCACAAGAACAGCCTTAGCGAAAGGCTTCTTGAAGGGAAAGATGTAACTCTGTGAGATGAATTAACAGAACACAGAGCAGTTTCTCAGAAAACTTCTTTCCAGTTTTGAACGAAGATATTCCCTTTTTCACCATAGCCCTCTATGGGCTTCCAAATATCCCTTTGCCAATTCCACAAGAACAGCCTTAGCGAAAGGCTTCTTGAAGGGAAAGATGTAACTCTGTGAGATGAATTAACAGAACACAGAGCAGTTTCTCAGAAAGCTTCTTTCCAGTTTTGAACGGAAGATATTTCCTTTTTCACCGTAGCCCTCTATGGGCTTCCAAATATCCCTTTGCCAATTCCACAAGAACAGCCTTAGCGAAAGGCTTCTTGAAGGGAAAGATGTAACTCTGTGAGATGAATTAACAGAACACAGAGCAGTTTCTCAGAAAGCTTCTTTCCAGTTTAGAAGGGAAGATATTCCCTTTTTCACCATACCCCTCTATGGGCTTCCAAATATCCCTTTGCCAATTCCACAAGAACAGCCTTAGCGAAAGGCTTCTTGAAGGGAAAGATGTAACTCTGTGAGATGAATTAACACAACACAGAGCAGTTTCTCAGAAAGCATCTTTCCAGTTTTGAACGGAAGATATTTCCTTTTTCTCCATAGACCTCTATGGGCTTCCAAATATCCCTTTGCCAATTCCACAAGAACAGCCTTAGCGAAAGGCTTCTTGAAGGGAAAGATGTAACTCTGTGAGATGAATTAACAGAACACAGAGCAGTTTCTCAGAAAGCTTCTTTCCAGTTTTGAACGGAAGATATTTCCTTTTTCACCATAGCCCTCTATGGGCTTCCAAATATCCCTTTGCCAATTCCACAAGAACAACCTTAACGAAAGGCTTCTTGAAGGGAAAGATGTAACTCTGTGAGATGAATTAACAGAACACAGAGCAGTTTCTCAGAAAGCTTCTTTCCAGTTTTGAACGGAAGATATTTCCTTTTTCACCATAGCCCTCTATGGGCTTCCAAATATCCCTTTGCCAATTCCACAAGAACAGCCTTAGCGAAAGGATTCTTGAAGGGAAAGATGTAACTCTGTGAGATGAATTAACAGAACACAGAGCAGTTTCTCAGAAAGCTTCTTTCCAGTTTTGAACGGAAGATATTCCCTTTTTCACCATAGCCCTCTATGGGCTTCCAAATATCCCTTTGCCAATTCCACAAGAACAGCCTTAGCGAAAGGCTTCTTGAAGGGAAAGATGTAACTCTGTGAGATGAATTAACAGAACACAGAGCAGTTTCTCAGAAAGCTTCTTTCCAGTTTTGAACGGAAGATATTTCCTTTTTCACCATAGCCGTGTATGGGCTTTCAAATATCCTTTTGCCAATTCCACAAGAACAGCCTTAGCGAAAGGCTTCTTGAAGGGAAAGATGTAACTCTGTGAAATGAATTAACAGAACACAGAGCAGTTTCTCAGAAAGCTTCTTTCCAGTTTTGAACGGAAGATATTTCCTTTTTCACCATAGCCCTCTATGGGCTTCCAAATATCCCTTTGCCAATTCCACAAGAACAACCTTAGCGAAAGGATTCTTGAAGGGAAAGATGTAACTCTGTGAGATGAATTAACAGAACACAGAGCAGTTTCTCAGAAAGCTTCTTTCCAGTTTTGAACGGAAGATATTTCCTTTTTCACCATAGCCCTCTATGGGCTTCCAAATATCCCTTTGCCAATTCCACAAGAACAGCCTTAGCGAAAGGCTTCTTAAGGGAAAGATGTAACTCTGTGAGATGAATTAACAGAACACAGAGCAGTTTCTCAGAAAGCTTCTTTCCAGTTTTGAACGGAAGATATTTCCTTTTTCACCATAGCCCTCTATGGGCTTCCAAATATCCCTTTGCCAATTCCACAAGAACAGCCTTAGCGAAAGGCTTCTTGAAGGGAAAGATGTAACTCTGTGAGATGAATTAACAGAACACAGAGCAGTTTCTCAGAAAGCTTCTTTCCAGTTTTGAACAGAAGATATTCCCTTTTTCACCATAGCCCTCTATGGGCTTCCAAATATCCCTTTGCCAATTCCACAAGAACAGCCTTAGCGAAAGGCTTCTTGAAGGGAAAGATGTAACTCTGTGAGATGAATTAACAGAACACAGAGCAGTTTCTCAGAAGGCTTCTTTCCAGTTTTGAACGGAAGATATTTCCTTTTTCAACATAGCCCTCTATGGGCTTCCAAATATCCCTTTGCCAATTCTACAAGAACAGCCTTATCGAAAGGCTTCTTGAAGGGAAAGATGTAACTCTGTGAGATGAATTAACAGAACACAGAGCAGTTTCTCAGAAAGCTTCTTTCCAGTTTTGAACGGAAGATATTCCCTTTTTCACCATAGCCCTCCATGGGCTTCCAAATATCCCTTTGCCAATTCCACAAGAACAGCCTTAGCGAAAGGCTTCTTGAAGGGAAAGATGTAACTCTGTGAGATGAATTAACAGAACACAGAGCAGTTTCTCAGAAAGCTTCTTTCCAGTTTTGAACGGAAGATATTTCCTTTTTCACCATAGCCCTCTATGGGCTTCCAAATATCCCTTTGCCAATTCCACAAGAACAGCCTTCGCGAAAGGCTTCTTGAAGGGAAAGATGTAACTCTGTGAGATGAATTAACAGAACACAGAGCAGTTTCTCAGAAAGCTTCTTTCCAGTTTTGAACGGAAGATATTCCCTTTTTCACCATAGCCCTCTATGGGCTTCCAAATATCCCTTTGCCAATTCCACAAGAACAGCCTTAGAGAAAGGCTTCTTGAAGGGAAAGATGTAACTCTGTGAGATGAATTAACAGAACACAGAGCAGTTTCTCAGAAAGCATCTTTCCAGTTTTGAACGGAAGATATTTCCTTTTTCACCATAGCCCTCTATGGGCTTCCAAATGTCCCTTTGCCAATTCCACAAGAACAGCCTTAGCGAAACGCTTCTTGAAGGGAAAGATGTAACTCTGTGAGATGAATTAACAGAACACAGAGCAGTTTCTCAGAAAGCTTCTTTCCAGTTTTGAACGGAAGATATTTCCTTTTTCACCATAGCCCTCTATGGGCTTCCAAATATCCCTTTGCCAATTCCACAAGAACAACCTTAGCGAAAGGCTTCTTGAAGGGAAAGATGTAACTCTGTGAGATGAATTAACAGAACACAGAGCAGTTTCTCAGAAAGCTTCTTTCCAGTTTTGAACGGAAGATATTTCATTTTTCACCATAGAACCCTATGGGCTTCCAAATATCCCTTTGCCAATTCCACAAGAACAGCCTTAGCGAAAGGCTTCTTGAAGGGAAAGATGTAACTCTGTGAGATGAATTAACAGAACACAGAGCAGTTTCTCAGAAAGCTTCTTTCCAGTTTTGAACGGAAGATATTCCCTTTTTCACCATGTCCCTCTATGGGCTTCCAAATATCCCTTTGCCAACTCCACAAGAACAGCCTTAGCGAAAGGCTTCTTGAAGGGAAAGATGTAACTCTGTGAGATGAATTAACAGAACACAGAGCAATTTCTCAGAAAGCTCCTTTCCAGTTTTGAACGGAAGATATTTCCTTTTTCACCGTAGCCCTCTATGGGCTTCCAAATATCCCTTTGCCAATTCCACAAGAACAGCCTTAGTGAAAGGCTTCTTGAAGGGAAAGATGTAATTCTGTGAGATGAATTAACAGAACACAGAGCAGTTTCTCAGAAAGCTTCTTTCCAGTTTTGAACGGAAGATATTCCCTTTTTCACCATAGCCCTCTATGGGCTTCCAAATATCCCTTTGCAAATTCCCCAAGAACAGCCTTAGCGAAAGGCTTCTTGAAGGGAAAGATGTAACTCTGTGAGATGAATTAACAGAACACAGAGCAGTTTCTCAGAAAGATTCTTTCCAGTTTTGAAGGGAAGATATTTCCTTTTTCACCATAGCCCTCTATGTGCTTCCAAATATCCCTTTGCCAATTCCACAAGAACAGCCTTAGCGAAAGGCTTCTTGAAGGGAAAGATGTAACTCTGTGAGATGAATTAACATAACACAGAGCAGTTTCTCAGAAAGCTTCTTTCCAGTTTTGAACGGAAGATATTTCCTTTTTCACCATAGCCCTCTAAGGGCTTCCAAATATCCCTTTTCCAAATCCACAAGAACAACCTTAGCGAAAGGATTCTTGAAGGGAAAGATGTAACTCTGTGAGATGAATTAACAGAACACAGAGCAGTTTCTCAGAAAGCTTCTTTCCAGTTTTGAACGGAAGATATTTCCTTTTTCACCATAGCCCTCTATGGGCTTCCAAATATCCCTTTGCCAATTCCACAAGAACAGCCTTAGCGAAAGGCTTCTTGAAGGGAAAGATGTAACTCTGTGAGATGAATTGACAGAACACAGAGCAGTTTCTCAGAAAGCTTCTTTCCAGTTTTGAACGGAAGATATTTCCTTTTTCACCATAGCCCTCTATGGGCTTCCAAATATCCCTTTGCCAATTCCACAAGAACAGCCTTAGCGAAAGGCTTCTTGAAGGGAAAGATGTAACTCTGTGAGATGAATTAACAGAACACAGAGCAGTTTCTCAGAAAGCTTCTTTCCAGTTTTGAACGGAAGATATTTCCTTTTTCCCCATAGCCCTCTATGGGCTTCCAAATATCCCTTTGCCAATTCCACAAGAACAGCCTTAGCGAAAGGCTTCTTGAAGGGAAAGATGTAACTCTGTGAGATGAATTAACAGAACACAGAGCAGTTTCTCAGAAAGCTTCTTTCCAGTTTTGAACGGAAGATATTTCCTTTTTCACCATAGCCCTCTATGGGCTTCCAAATATTACTTTGCCAATTCCACAAGAACAGCCTTAGCGAAAGGCTTCTTGAAGGGAAAGATGTAACTCTGTAAGATGAATTAACAGAACACAGAGCAGTTTCTCAGAAAGCTTCTTTCCAGTTTTGAACGGAAGATATTCCCTTTTTCACCATAGCCCTCTATGGGCTTCCAAATATCCCTTTGCCAATTCCACAAGAACAGCCTTCGCGAAAGGCTTCTTGAAGGGAAAGATGTAACTCTGTGAGATGAATTAACAGAACACAGAACAGTTTCTCAGAAAGCATCTTTCCAGTTTTGAACGGAAGATATTTCCTTTTTCACCATAGCCCTCTATGGGCTTCCAAATATCCCTTTGCCAATTCCACAAGAACAACCTTAACGAAAGGCTTCTTGAAGGGAAAGATGTAACTCTGTGAGATGAATTAACAGAACACAGAGCAGTTTCTCAGAAAGCTTCTTTCCAGTTTTGAACGGAAGATATTTCCTTTTTCACCATAGCCCTCTATGGGCTTCCAAATATCCCTTTGCCAATTCCACAAGAACAGCCTTAGCGAAAGGCTTCTTGAAGGGAAAGATGTAACTCTGTGAGATGAATTAACAGAACACAGAGCAGTTTCTCAGAAAGCTTCTTTCCAGTTTTGAACGGAAGATATTCCCTTTTTCACCATAGCCCTCTATGGGCTTCCAAATATCCCTTTGCCAATTCCACAAGAACAGCCTTAGCGAAAGGCTTCTTGAAGGGAAAGATGTAACTCTGTGAGATGAATTAACAGAACACAGAGCAGTTTCTCAGAAAGCTTCTTTCCAGTTTTGAACGGAAGATATTTCCTTTTTCACCATAGCCCTCTATGGGCTTCCAAATATCCCTTTGCCAATTCCACAAGAACAACCTTAGCGAAAGGATTCTTGAAGGGAAAGATGTAACTCTGTGAGATGAATTAACAGAACACAGAGCAGTTTCTCAGAAAGCTTCTTTCCAGTTTTGAACGGAAGATATTTCCTTTTTCACCATAGCCCTCTATGGGCTTCCAAATATCCCTTTGCCAATTCCACAAGAACAGCCTTAGCGAAAGGCTTCTTAAGGGAAAGATGTAACTCTGTGAGATGAATTAACAGAACACAGAGCAGTTTCTCAGAAAGCTTCTTTCCAGTTTTGAACGGAAGATATTTCCTTTTTCACCATAGCCCTCTATGGGCTTCCAAATATCCCTTTGCCAATTCCACAAGAACAGCCTTAGCGAAAGGCTTCTTGAAGGGAAAGATGTAACTCTGTGAGATGAATTAACAGAACACAGAGCAGTTTCTCAGAAAGCTTCTTTCCAGTTTTGAACAGAAGATATTCCCTTTTTCACCATAGCCCTCTATGGGCTTCCAAATATCCCTTTGCCAATTCCACAAGAACAGCCTTAGCGATAGGCTTCTTGAAGGGAAAGATGTAACTCTGTGAGATGAATTAACAGAACACAGAGTAGTTTCTCAGAAGGCTTCTTTCCAGTTTTGAACGGAAGATATTTCCTTTTTCAACATAGCCCTCTATGGGCTTCCAAATATCCCTTTGCCAATTCTCCAAGAACAGCCTTATCGAAAGGCTTCTTGAAGGGAAAGATGTAACTCTGTGAGATGAATTAACAGAACACAGAGCAGTTTCTCAGAAAGCTTCTTTCCAGTTTTGAACGGAAGATATTCCCTTTTTCACCATAGCCCTCTATGGGCTTCCAAATATCCCTTTGCCAATTCCACAAGAACAGCCTTAGCGAAAGGCTTCTTGAAGGGAAAGATGTAACTCTGTGAGATGAATTAACAGAACACAGAGCAGTTTCTCAGAAAGCTTCTTTCCAGTTTTGAACGGAAGATATTTCCTTTTTCACCATAGCCCTCTATGGGCTTCCAAATATCCCTTTGCCAATTCCACAAGAACAGCCTTAGCGAAAGGCTTCTTGAAGGGAAAGATGTAACTCTGTGAGATGAATTAACAGAACACAGAGCAGTTTCTCAGAAAGCTTCTTTCCAGTTTTGAACGGAAGATATTCCCATTTTCACCATAGCCCTCTATGGGCTTCCAAATATCCCTTTGCCAATTCCACAAGAACAGCCTTAGAGAAAGGCTTCTTGAAGGGAAAGATGTAACTCTGTGAGATGAATTAACAGAACACAGAGCAGTTTCTCAGAAAGCATCTTTCCAGTTTTGAACGGAAGATATTTCCTTTTTCACCATAGCCCTCTATGGGCTTCCAAATGTCCCTTTGCCAATTCCACAAGAACAGCCTTAGCGAAAGGCTGCTTGAAGGGAAAGATGTAACTCTGTGAGATGAATGAACAGAACACAGAGCAGTTTCTCAGAAAGCTTCTTTCCAGTTTTGAACGGAAGATATTTCCTTTTTCACCATAGCCCTCTATGGGCTTCCAAATATCCCTTTGCCAATTCCACAAGAACAACCTTATCGAAAGGCTTCTTGAAGGGAAAGATGTAACTCTGTGAGATGAATTAACAGAACACAGAGCAGTTTCTCAGAAAGCTTCTTTCCAGTTTTGAACGGAAGATATTTCCTTTTTCACCATAGCCCTCTATGGGCTTCCAAATATCCCTTTGCCAATTCCACAAGAACAGCCTTAGCGAAAGGCTTCTTGAAGGGAAAGATGTAACTCTGTGAGATGAATTAACAGAACACAGAGCAGTTTCTCAGAAAGCTTCTTTCCAGTTTTGAACGGAAGATATTCCCTTTTTCACCATAGCCCTCTATGGGCTTCCAAATATCCCTTTGCCAATTCCACAAGAACAGCCTTAGCGAAAGGCTTCTTGAAGGGAAAGATGTAACTCTGTGAGATGAATTAACAGAACACAGAGCAGTTTCTCAGAAAGCTCCTTTCCAGTTTTGAACGGAAGATATTTCCTTTTTCACCATAGCCCTCTATGGGCTTCCAAATATCCCTTTGCCAATTCCACAAGAACAGCCTTAGTGAAAGGCTTCTTGAAGGGAAAGATGTAATTCTGTGAGATGAATTAACAGAACACAGAGCAGTTTCTCAGAAAGCTTCTTTCCAGTTTTGAAGGGAAGATATTCCCTTTTTCACCATAGCCCTCTATGGGCTTCCAAATATCCCTTTGCCAATTCCACAAGAACAGCCTTAGCGAAAGGCGTCTTGAAGATAAAGATGTAACTCTGTGAGATGAATTAACAGAACACAGAGCAGTTTCTCAGAAAGCATCTTTCCAGTTTTGAACGGAAGATATTTCCTTTTTCTCCATAGCCCTCTATGGGCTTCCAAATATCCCTTTGCCAATTCCACAAGAACAGCCTTAGCGAAAGGCTTCTCGAAGGGAAAGATGTAACTCTGTGAGATGAATTAACAGAACACAGAGCAGTTTCTCAGAAAGCTTCTTTCCAATTTTGAACGGAAGATATTTCCTTTTTCACCATAGCCCTCTATGGGCTTCCAAATATCCCTTTGCCAATTCCACAAGAACAACCTTAGCGAAAGGGTTCTTGAAGGGAAAGATGTAACTCTGTGAGATGAATTAACAGAACACAGAGCAGTTTCTCAGAAAGCTTCTTTCCAGTTTTGAACGGAAGATATTTCCTTTTTCACCATAGCCCTCTATGGGCTTCCAAATATCCCTTTGCCAATTCCACAAGAACAGCCTTAGCGAAAGGCTTCTTGAAGGGAAAGATGTAACTCTGTGAGATGAATTAACAGAACACAGAGCAGTTTCTCAGAAAGCTTCTTTCCAGTTTTGAACGGAAGATATTCCCTTTTTCACCATAGCCCTCTATGGGCTTCCAAATATCCCTTTGCCAATTCCACAAGAACAGCCTTAGCGAAAGGCTTCTTGAAGGGAAAGATGTAACTCTGTGAGATGAATTAACAGAACACAGAGCAGTTTCTCAGAAAGATTCTTTCCAGTTTTGAAGGGAAGATATTTCCTTTTTCACCATAGCCCTCTAGGTGCTTCCAAATATCCCTTTGCCAATTCCACAAGAACAGCCTTAGCGAAAGGCTTCTTGAAGGGAAAGATGTAACTCTGTGAGATGAATTAACATAACACAGAGCAGTTTCTCAGAAAGCTTCTTTCCAGTTTTGAACGGAAGATATTTCCTTTTTCACCATAGCCCTCTAAGGGCTTCCAAATATCCCTTTGCCAATTCCACAAGAACAACCTTAGCGAAAGGATTCTTGAAGGGAAAGATGTAACTCTGTGAGATGAATTAACAGAACACAGAGCAGTTTCACAGAAAGCTTCTTTCCAGTTTTGAACGGAAGATATTTCCTTTTTCACCATAGCCCTCTATGGGCTTCCAAATATCCCTTTGCCAATTCCACAAGAACAGCCTTAGCGAAAGGCTTCTTGAAGGGAAAGATGTAACTCTGTGAGATGAATTAACAGAACACAGAGCAGTTTCTCAGAAAGCTTCTTTCCAGTTTTGAACGGAAGATATTCCCTTTTTCACCATAGCCCTCTACGGGCTTCCAAATATCCCTTTGCCAATTCCACAAGAACAGCCTTAGAGAAAGACTTCTTGAAGGGAAAGATGTTACTCTGTGAGATGAATTAACAGAACACAGAGCAGTTTCTCAGAAAGCATCTTTCCAGTTTTGAACGGAAGATATTTCCTTTTTCACCATAGCCCTCTATGGGCTTCCAAATATCCCTTTGCCAATTCCACAAGAACAGCCTTAGCGAAAGGCTTCTTGAAGGGAAAGATGTAACTCTGTGAGATGAATTAACAGAACACAGAGCAGTTTCTCAGAAAGCTTCTTTCCAGTTTTGAACGGAAGATATTTCCTTTTTCACCATAGCCCTCTATGGGCTTCCAAATATCCCTTTGCCAATTCCACAAGAACAACCTTAGCGAAAGGCTTCTTGAAGGGAAAGATGTAACTCTGTGAGATGAATTAACAGAACACAGAGCAGTTTCTCAGAAAGCTTCTTTCCAGTTTTGAACGGAAGATATTTCCTTTTTCACCATAGCCCTCTATGGGCTTCCAAATATCCCTTTGCCAATTCCACAAGAACAGCCTTAGTGAAAGGCTTCTTGAAGGGAAAGATGTAACTCTGTGAGATGAATTAACAGAACACAGAGCAGTTTCTCAGAAAGCTTCTTTCCAGTTTTGAACGGAAGATATTTCCTTTTTCACCATAGCCCTCTATGGGCTTCCAAATATTACTTTGCCAATTCCACAAGAACAGCCTTAGCGAAAGGCTTCTTGAAGGGAAAGATGTAACTCTGTAAGATGAATTAACAGAACACAGAGCAGTTTCTCAGAAAGCTTCTTTCCAGTTTTGAACGGAAGATATTCCCTTTTTCACCATAGCCCTCTATGGGCTTCCAAATATCCCTTTGCCAATTCCACAAGAACAGCCTTCGCGAAAGGCTTCTTGAAGGGAAAGATGTAACTCTGTGAGATTAATTAACAGAACACAGAACAGTTTCTCAGAAAGCATCTTTCCAGTTTTGAACGGAAGATATTTCCTTTTTCACCATAGCCCTCTATGGGCTTCCAAATATCCCTTTGCCAATTCCACAAGAACCACCTTAACGAAAGGCTTCTTGAAGGGAAAGATGTAACTCTGTGAGATGAATTAACAGAACACAGAGCAGTTTCTCAGAAAGCTTCTTTCCAGTTTTGAACGGAAGATATTTCCTTTTTCACCATAGCCCTCTATGGGCTTCCAAATATCCCTTTGCCAATTCCACAAGAACAGCCTTAGCGAAAGGCTTCTTGAAGGGAAAGATGTAACTCTGTGAGATGAATTAACAGAACACAGAGCAGTTTCTCAGAAAGCTTCTTTCCAGTTTTGAACGGAAGATATTCCCTTTTTCACCATAGCCCTCTATGGGCTTCCAAATATCCCTTTGCCAATTCCACAAGAACAGCCTTAGCGAAAGGCTTCTTGAAGGGAAAGATGTAACTCTGTGAGATGAATTAACAGAACACAGAGCAGTTTCTCAGAAAGCTTCTTTCCAGTTTTGAACGGAAGATATTTCCTTTTTCACCATAGCCCTCTATGGGCTTCCAAATATCCCTTTGCCAATTCCACAAGAACAACCTTAGCGAAAGGATTCTTGAAGGGAAAGATGTAACTCTGTGAGATGAATTAACAGAACACAGAGCAGTTTCTCAGAAAGCTTCTTTCCAGTTTTGAACGGAAGATATTTCCTTTTTCACCATAGCCCTCTATGGGCTTCCAAATATCCCTTTGCCAATTCCACAAGAACAGCCTTAGCGAAAGGCTTCTTAAGGGAAAGATGTAACTCTGTGAGATGAATTAACAGAACACAGAGCAGTTTCTCAGAAAGCTTCTTTCCAGTTTTGAACGGAAGATATTCCCTTTTTCACCATAGCCCTCTATGGGCTTCCAAATATCCCTTTGCCAATTCCACAAGAACAGCCTTAGCGAAAGGCTTCTTGAAGGGAAAGATGTAACTCTGTGAGATGAATTAACAGAACACAGAGCAGTTTCTCAGAAAGCTCCTTTCCAGTTTTGAACGGAAGATATTTCCTTTTTCACCATAGCCCTCTATGTTCTTCCAAATATCCCTTTGCCAATTCCACAAGAACAGCCTTAGTGAAAGGCTTCTTGAAGGGAAAGATGTAATTCTGTGAGATGAATTAACAGAACACAGAGCAGTTTCTCAGAAAGCTTCTTTCCAGTTTTGAAGGGAAGATATTCCCTTTTTCACCATAGCCCTCTATGGGCTTCCAAATATCCCTTTGCCAATTCCACAAGAACAGCCTTAGCGAAAGGCGTCTTGAAGATAAAGATGTAACTCTGTGAGATGAATTAACAGAACACAGAGCAGTTTCTCAGAAAGCATCTTTCCAGTTTTGAACGGAAGATATTTCCTTTTTCTCCATAGCCCTCTATGGGCTTCCAAATATCCCTTTGCCAATTCCACAAGAACAGCCTTAGCGAAAGGCTTCTCGAAGGGAAGATGTAACTCTGTGAGATGAATTAACAGAACACAGAGCAGTTTCTCAGAAAGCTTCTTTCCAGTTTTGAACGGAAGATATTTCCTTTTTCACCATAGCCCTCTATGGGCTTCCAAATATCCCTTTGCCAATTCCACAAGAACAACCTTAGCGAAAGGGTTCTTGAAGGGAAAGATGTAACTCTGTGAGATGAATTAACAGAACACAGAGCAGTTTCTCAGAAAGCTTCTTTCCAGTTTTGAACGGAAGATATTTCCTTTTTCACCATAGCCCTCTATGGGCTTCCAAATATCCCTTTGCCAATTCCACAAGAACAGCCTTAGCGAAAGGTTTCTTGAAGGGAAAGATGTAACTCTGTGAGATGAATTAACAGAACACAGAGCAGTTTCTCAGAAAGCTTCTTTCCAGTTTTGAACGGAAGATATTCCCTTTTTCACCATAGCCCTCTATGGGCTTCCAAATATCCCTTTGCAAATTCCACAAGAACAGCCTTAGCGAAAGGCTTCTTGAAGGGAAAGATGTAACTCTGTGAGATGAATTAACAGAACACAGAGCAGTTTCTCAGAAAGATTCTTTCCAGTTTTGAAGGGAAGATATTTCCTTTTTCACCATAGCCCTCTATGTGCTTCCAAATATCCCTTTGCCAATTCCACAAGAACAGCCTTAGCGAAAGGCTTCTTGAAGGGAAAGATGTAACTCTGTGAGATGAATTAACAGAACACAGAGCAGTTTCTCAGAAAGCTTCTTTCCAGTTTTGAACGGAAGATATTTCCTTTTTCACCATAGCCCTCTATGGGCTTCCAAATATCCCTTTTCCAAATCCACAAGAACAACCTTAGCGAAAGGATTCTTGAAGGGAAAGATGTAACTCTGTGAGATGAATTAACAGAACACAGAGCAGTTTCTCAGAAACCTTCTTTCCAGTTTTCAACGGAAGATATTTCCTTTTACACCATAGCCCTCTATGGGCTTCCAAATATCCCTTTGCCAATTCCACAAGAACAGCCTTAGCGAAAGGCTTCTTAAGGGAAAGATGTAACTCCGTGAGATGAATTAACAGAACACAGAGCAGTTTCTCAGAAAGCTTCTTTCCAGTTTTGAACGGAAGATATTTCCTTTTTCACCATAGCCCTCTATGGGCTTCCAAATATCCCTTTGCCAATTCCACAAGAACAGCCTTAGCGAAAGGCTTCTTGAAGGGAAAGATGTAACTCTGTGAGATGAATTAACAGAACACAGAGCAGTTTCTCAGAAAGCTTCTTTCCAGTTTTGAACGGAAGATATTCCCTTTTTCACCATAGCCCTCTATGGGCTTCCAAATATCCCTTTGCCAATTCCACAAGAACAGCCTTAGCGAAAGGCTTCTTGAAGGGAAAGATGTAACTCTGTGAGATGAATTAACAGAACACAGAGCAGTTTCTCAGAAAGCTTCTTTCCAGTTTTGAACGGAAGATATTTCCTTTTTCACCATAGCCCTCTATGGGCTTCCAAATATCCCTTTGCCAATTCCACAAGAACAGCCTTAGCGAAAGGCTTCTTGAAGGGAAAGATGTATCTCTGTGAGATGAATTAACAGAACACAGAGCAGTTTCTCAGAAAGCTTCTTTCCAGTTTTGAACGGAAGATATTCCCTTTTTCACCATAGCCCTCTATGGGCTTCCAAATATCCCTTTGCCAATTCCACAAGAACAGCCTTAGAGAAAGGCTTCTTGAAGGGAAAGATGTAACTCTGTGAGATGAATTAACAGAACACAGAGCAGTTTCTCAGAAAGCATCTTTCCAGTTTTGAACGGAAGATATTTCCTTTTTCACCATAGCCCTCTATGGGCTTCCAAATGTCCCTTTGCCAATTCCACAAGAACAGCCTTAGCGAAAGGCTTCTTGAAGGGAAAGATGTAACTCTGTGAGATGAATTAACAGAACACAGAGCAGTTTCTCAGAAAGCTTCTTTCCAGTTTTGAACGGAAGATATTTCCTTTTTCACCATAGCCCTCTATGGGCTTCCAAATATCCCTTTGCCAATTCCACAAGAACAACCTTAGCGAAAGGCTTCTTGAAGGGAAAGATGTAACTCTGTGAGATGAATTAACAGAACACAGAGCAGTTTCTCAGAAAGCTTCTTTCCAGTTTTGAACGGAAGATATTTCCTTTTTCACCATAGCCCTCTATGGGCTTCCAAATATCCCTTTGCCAATTCCACAAGAACAGCCTTAGCGAAAGGCTTCTTGAAGGGAAAGATGTAACTCTGTGAGATGAATTAACAGAACACAGAGCAGTTTCTCAGAAAGCTTCTTTCCAGTTTTGAACGGAAGATATTCCCTTTTTCACCATAGCCCTCTATGGGCTTCCAAATATCCCTTTGCCAATTCCACAAGAACAGCCTTAGCGAAAGGCTTCTTGAAGGGAAAGATGTAACTCTGTGAGATGAATTAACAGAACACAGAGCAGTTTCTCAGAAAGGTCCTTTCCAGTTTTGAACGGAAGATATTTCCTTTTTCACCATAGCCCTCTAAGGGCTTCCAAATATCCCTTTGCCAATTCCACAAGAACAGCCTTAGTGAAAGGCTTCTTGAAGGGAAAGATGTAATTCTGTGAGATGAATTAACAGAACACAGAGCAGTTTCTCAGAAAGCTTCTTTCCAGTTTTGAAGGGAAGATATTCCCTTTTTCACCATAGCCCTCTATGGGCTTCCAAATATCCCTTTGCCAATTCCACAAGAACAGCCTTAGCGAAAGGCGTCTTGAAGATAAAGATGTAACTCTGTGAGATGAATTAACAGAACACAGAGCAGTTTCTCAGAAAGCATCTTTCCAGTTTTGAACGGAAGATATTTCCTTTTTCTCCATAGCCCTCTATGGGCTTCCAAATATCCCTTTGCCAATTCCACAAGAACAGCCTTAGCGAAAGGCTTCTCGAAGGGAAAGATGTAACTCTGTGAGATGAATTAACAGAACACAGAGCAGTTTCTCAGAAAGCTTCTTTCCAGTTTTGAACGGAAGATATTTCCTTTTTCACCATAGCCCTCTATGGGCTTCCAAATATCCCTTTGCCAATTCCACAAGAGCAACCTTAGCGAAAGGATTCTTGAAGGGAAAGATGTAACTCTGTGAGATGAATTAACAGAACACAGAGCAGTTTCTCAGAAAGCTTCTTTCCAGTTTTGAACGGAAGATATTTCCTTTTTCACCATAGCCCTCTATGGGCTTCCAAATATCCCTTTGCCAATTCCACAAGAACAGCCTTAGCGAAAGGCTTCTTGAAGGGAAAGATGTAACTCTGTGAGATGAATTAACAGAACACAGAGCAGTTTCTCAGAAAGCTTCTTTCCAGCTTTGAACGGAAGATATTCCCTTTTTCACCATAGCCCTCTATGGGCTTCCAAATATCCCTTTGCAAATTCCACAAGAACAGCCTTAGCGAAAGGCTTCTTGAAGGGAAAGATGTAACTCTGTGAGATGAATTAACAGAACACAGAGCAGTTTCTCAGAAAGATTCTTTCCAGTTTTGAAGGGAAGATATTTCCTTTTTCACCATAGCCCTCTATGTTCTTCCAAATATCCCTTTGCCAATTCCACAAGAACAGCCTTAGCGAAAGGCTTCTTGAAGGGAAAGATGTAACTCTGTGAGATGAATTAACAGAACACAGAGCAGTTTCTCAGAAAGCTTCTTTCCAGTTTTGAACGGAAGATATTTCCTTTTTCACCATAGCCCTCTAAGGGCTTCCAAATATCCCTTTTCCAAATCCACAAGAACAACCTTAGCGAAAGGATTCTTGAAGGGAAAGATGTAACTCTGTGAGATGAATTAACAGAACACAGAGCAGTTTCTCAGAAAGCTTCTTTCCAGTTTTGAACGGAAGATATTTCCTTTTTCACCATAGCCCTCTATGGGCTTCCAAATATCCCTTTGCCAATTCCACAAGAACAGCCTTAGCGAAAGGCTTCTTGAAGTTAAAGATGTAACTCTGTGAGATGAATTGACAGAACACAGAGCAGTTTCTCAGAAAGCTTCTTTCCAGTTTTGAACGGAAGATATTTCCTTTTTCACCATAGCCCTCTATGGGCTTCCAAATATCCCTTTGCCAATTCCACAAGAACAACCTTAGCGAAAGGCTTCTTGAAGGGAAAGATGTAACTCTGTGAGATGAATTAACAGAACACAGAGCAGTTTCTCAGAAAGCTTCTTTCCAGTTTTGAACGGAAGATATTCCCTTTTTCACCATAGCCCTCTACGGGCTTCCAAATATCCCTTTGACAATTCCACAAGAACAGCCTTAGAGAAAGGCCTCTTGAAGGGAAAGATGTAACTCTGTGAGATGAATTAACAGAACACAGAGCAGTTTCTCAGAAAGCATCTTTCCAGTTTTGAACGGAAGATATTTCCTTTTTCACCATAGCCCTCTATGGGCTTCCAAATATCCCTTTGCCAATTCCACAAGAACAGCCTTAGCGAAAGGCTTCTTGAAGGGAAAGATGTAACTCTGTGAGATGAATTAACAGAACACAGAGCAGTTTCTCAGAAAGCTTCTTTCCAGTTTTGAACGGAAGATATTTCCTTTTTCACCATAGCCCTCTATGGGCTTCCAAATATCCCTTTGCCAATTCCACAAGAACAACCTTAGCGAAAGGCTTCTTGAAGGGAAAGATGTAACTCTGTGAGATGAATTAACAGAACACAGAGCAGTTTCTCAGAAAGCTTCTTTCCAGTTTTGAACGGAAGATATTTCCTTTTTCACCATAGCCCTCTATGGGCTTCCAAATATCCCTTTGCCAATTCCACAAGAACAGCCTTAGCGAAAGGCTTCTTGAAGGGAAAGATGTAACTCTGTGAGATGAATTAACAGAACACAGAGCAGTTTCTCAGAAAGCTTCTTTCCAGTTTTGAACGGAAGATATTTCCTTTTTCACCATAGCCTTCTATGGGCTTCCAAATATCCCTTTGCCAATTCCACAAGAACAGCCTTAGCGAAAGGCTTCTTAAGGGAAAGATGTAACTCTGTGAGATGAATTAACAGAACACAGAGCAGTTTCTCAGAAAGCTTCTTTCCAGTTTTGAACGGAAGATATTCCCTTTTTCACCATAGCCCTCTATGGGCTTCCAAATATCCCTTTGCCAATTCCACAAGAACAGCCTTAGCGAAAGGCTTCTTGAAGGGAAAGATGTAACTCTGTGAGATGAATTAACAGAACACAGAGCAGTTTCTCAGAAAGCTTCTTTCCAGTTTTGAACAGAAGATATTCCCTTTTTCACCATAGCCCTCTATGGGCTTCCAAATATCCCTTTGCCAATTCCACAAGAACAGCCTTAGCGAAAGGCTTCTTGAAGGGAAAGATGTAACTCTGTGAGATGAATTAACAGAACACAGAGCAGTTTCTCAGAAGGCTTCTTTCCAGTTTTGAACGGAAGATATTTCCTTTTTCAACATAGCCCTCTATGGGCTTCCAAATATCCCTTTGCCAATTCTACAAGAACAGCCTTATCGAAAGGCTTCTTGAAGGGAAAGATGTAACTCTGTGAGATGAATTAACAGAACACAGAGCAGTTTCTCAGAAAGATTCTTTCCAGTTTTGAAGGGAAGATATTTCCTTTTTCACCATAGCCCTCTATGGGCTTCCAAATATCCCTTTGCCAATTCCACAAGAACAGCCTTAGCGAAAGGCTTCTTGAAGGGAAAGATGTAACTCTGTGAGATGAATTAACAGAACACAGAGCAGTTTCTCAGAAAGCTTCTTTCCAGTTTTGAACGGAAGATATTTCCTTTTTCACCATAGCCCTCTATGGGCTTCCAAATATCCCTTTGCCAATTCCACAAGAACAGCCTTAGCGAAAGGCTTCTTGAAGGGAAAGATGTATCTCTGTGAGATGAATTAACAGAACACAGAGCAGTTTCTCAGAAAGCTTCTTTCCAGTTTTGAACGGAAGATATTCCCTTTTTCACCATAGCCCTCTATGGGCATCCAAATATCCCTTTGCCAATTCCACAAGAACAGCCTTAGAGAAAGGCTTCTTGAAGGGAAAGATGTAACTCTGTGAGATGAATTAACAGAACACAGAGAAGTTTCTCAGAAAGCATCTTTCCAGTTTTGAACGGAAGATATTTCCTTTTTCACCATAGCCCTCTATGGGCTTCCAAATGTCCCTTTGCCAATTCCACAAGAACAGCCTTAGCGAAAGGCTTCTTGAAGGGAAAGATGTAACTCTGTGAGATGAATTAACAGAACACAGAGCAGTTTCTCAGAAAGCTTCTTTCCAGTTTTGAACGGAAGATATTTCCTTTTTCACCATAGCCATCTATGGGCTTCCAAATATCCCTTTGCCAATTCCACAAGAACAACCTTAGCGAAAGGCTTCTTGAAGGGAAAGATGTAACTCTGTGAGATGAATTAACAGAACACAGAGCAGTTTCTCAGAAAGCTTCTTTCCAGTTTTGAACGGAAGATATTTCCTTTTTCACCATAGCCCTCTATGGGCTTCCAAATATCCCTTTGCCAATTCCACAAGAACAGCCTTAGCGAAAGGCTTCTTGAAGGGAAAGATGTAACTCTGTGAGATGAATTAACAGAACACAGAGCAGTTTCTCAGAAAGCTTCTTTCCAGTTTTGAACGGAAGATATTCCCTTTTTCACCATAGCCCTCTATGGGCTTCCAAATATCCCTTTGCCAATTCCACAAGAACAGCCTTAGCGAAAGGCTTCTTGAAGGGAAAGATGTAACTCTGTGAGATGAATTAACAGAACACAGAGCAGTTTCTCAGAAAGGTCCTTTCCAGTTTTGAATGGAAGATATTTCCTTTTTCACCATAGCCCTCTATGGGCTTCCAAATATCCCTTTGCCAATTCCACAAGAACAGCCTTAGTGAAAGGCTTCTTGAAGGGAAAGATGTAATTCTGTGAGATGAATTAACAGAACACAGAGCAGTTTCTCAGAAAGCTTCTTTCCAGTTTTGAAGGGAAGATATTCCCTTTTTCACCATAGCCCTCTATGGGCTTCCAAATATCCCTTTGCCAATTCCACAAGAACAGCCTTAGCGAAAGGCGTCTTGAAGATAAAGATGTAACTCTGTGAGATGAATTAACAGAACACAGAGCAGTTTCTCAGAAAGCATCTTTCCAGTTTTGAACGGAAGATATTTCCTTTTTCTCCATAGCCCTCTATGGGCTTCCAAATATCCCTTTGCCAATTCCACAAGAACAGCCTTAGCGAAAGGCTTCTCGAAGGGAAAGATGTAACTCTGTGAGATGAATTAACAGAACACAGAGCAGTTTCTCAGAAAGCTTCTTTCCAGTTTTGAACGGAAGATATTTCCTTTTTCACCATAGCCCTCTATGGGCTTCCAAATATCCCTTTGCCAATTCCACAAGAGCAACCTTAGCGAAAGGATTCTTGAAGGGAAAGATGTAACTCTGTGAGATGAATTAACAGAACACAGAGCAGTTTCTCAGAAAGCTTCTTTCCAGTTTTGAACGGAAGATATTTCCTTTTTCACCATAGCCCTCTATGGGCTTCCAAATATCCCTTTGCCAATTCCACAAGAACAGCCTTAGCGAAAGGCTTCTTGAAGGGAAAGATGTAACTCTGTGAGATGAATTAACAGAACACAGAGCAGTTTCTCAGAAAGCTTCTTTCCAGTTTTGAACGGAAGATATTCCCTTTTTCACCATAGCCCTCTATGGGCTTCCAAATATCCCTTTGCAAATTCCACAAGAACAGCCTTAGCGAAAGGCTTCTTGAAGGGAAAGATGTAACTCTGTGAGATGAATTAACAGAACACAGAGCAGTTTCTCAGAAAGATTCTTTCCAGTTTTGAAGGGAAGATATTTCCTTTTTCACCATAGCCCTCTATGTTCTTCCAAATATCCCTTTGCCAATTCCACAAGAACAGCCTTAGCGAAAGGCTTCTTGAAGGGAAAGATGTAACTCTGTGAGATGAATTAACAGAACACAGAGCAGTTTCTCAGAAAGCTTCTTTCCAGTTTTGAACGGAAGATATTTCCTTTTTCACCATAGCCCTCTATGGGCTTCCAAATATCCCTTTTCCAAATCCACAAGAACAACCTTAGCGAAAGAATTCTTGAAGGGAAAGATGTAACTCTGTGAGATGAATTAACAGAACACAGAGCAGTTTCTCAGAAAGCTTCTTTCCAGTTTTGAACGGAAGATATTTCCTTTTTCACCATAGCCCTCTATGGGCTTCCAAATATCCCTTTGCCAATTCCACAAGAACAGCCTTAGCGAAAGGCTTCTTGAAGTTAAAGATGTAACTCTGTGAGATGAATTGACAGAACACAGAGCAGTTTCTCAGAAAGCTTCTTTCCAGTTTTGAACGGAAGATATTTCCTTTTTCACCATAGCCCTCTATGGGCTTCCAAATATCCCTTTGCCAATTCCACAAGAACAGCCTTAGCGAAAGGCTTCTTGAAGGGAAAGATGTAACTCTGTGAGATGAATTAACAGAACACAGAGCAGTTTCTCAGAAAGCTTCTTTCCAGTTTTGAACGGAAGATATTCCCTTTTTCACCATAGCCCTCTACGGGCTTCCAAATATCCCTTTGACAATTCCACAAGAACAGCCTTAGAGAAAGGCCTCTTGAAGGGAAAGATGTAACTCTGTGAGATGAATTAACAGAACACAGAGCAGTTTCTCAGAAAGCATCTTTCAAGTTTTGAACGGAAGATATTTCCTTTTTCACCATAGCCCTCTATGGGCTTCCAAATATCCCTTTGCCAATTCCACAAGAACAGCCTTAGCGAAAGGCTTCTTGAAGGGAAAGATGTAACTCTGTGAGATGAATTAACAGAACACAGAGCAGTTTCTCAGAAAGCTTCTTTCCAGTTTTGAACGGAAGATATTTCCTTTTTCACCATAGCCCTCTATGGGCTTCCAAATATCCCTTTGCCAATTCCACAAGAACAACCTTAGCGAAAGGCTTCTTGAAGGGAAAGATGTAACTCTGTGAGATGAATTAACAGAACACAGAGCAGTTTCTCAGAAAGCTTCTTTCCAGTTTTGAACGGAAGATATTTCCTTTTTCACCATAGCCCTCTATGGGCTTCCAAATATCCCTTTGCCAATTCCACAAGAACAGCCTTAGCGAAAGGCTTCTTGAAGGGAAAGATGTAACTCTGTGAGATGAATTAACAGAACACAGAGCAGTTTCTCAGAAAGCTTCTTTCCAGTTTTGAACGGAAGATATTTCCTTTTTCACCATAGCCCTCTATGGGCTTCCAAATATCACTTTGCCAATTCCACAAGAACAGCCTTAGCGAAAGGCTTCTTGAAGGGAAAGATGTAACTCTGTAAGATGAATTAACAGAACACAGAGCAGTTTCTCAGAAAGCTTCTTTCCAGTTTTGAACGGAAGATATTCCCTTTTTCACCATAGCCCTCTATGGGCTTCCAAATATCCCTTTGCCAATTCCACAAGAACAGCCTTAGCGAAAGGCTTCTTGAAGGGAAAGATGTAACTCTGTGAGATGAATTAACAGAACACAGAACAGTTTCTCAGAAAGCATCTTTCCAGTTTTGAACGGAAGATATTTCCTTTTTCACCATAGCCCTCTATGGGCTTCCAAATATCCCTTTGCCAATTCCACAAGAACAGCCTTAGCGAAAGGCTTCTTGAAGGGAAAGATGTAACTCTGTGAGATGAATTAACAGAACACAGAGCAGTTTCTCAGAAAGCTTCTTTCCAGTTTTGAACGGAAGATATTCCCTTTTTCACCATAGCCCTCTATGGGCTTCCAAATATCCCTTTGCCAATTCCACAAGAACAGCCTTAGCGAAAGGCTTCTTGAAGGGAAAGATGTAACTCTGTGAGATGAATTAACAGAACACAGAGCAGTTTCTCAGAAAGATTCTTTCCAGTTTTGAAGGGAAGATATTTCCTTTTTCACCATAGCCCTCTATGGGCTTCCAAATATCCCTTTGCCAATTCCACAAGAACAGCCTTAGCGAAAGGCTTCTTGAAGGGAAAGATGTAACTCTGTGAGATGAATTAACAGAACACAGAGCAGTTTCTCAGAAAGCTTCTTTCCAGTTTTGAACGGAAGATATTTCCTTTTTCACCATAGCCCTCTATGGGCTTCCAAATATCCCTTTTCCAATTCCACAAGAACAACCTTAGCGAAAGGATTCTTGAAGGGAAAGATGTAACTCTGTGAGATGAATTAACAGAACACAGAGCAGTTTCTCAGAAAGCTTCTTTCCAGTTTTGAACGGAAGATATTTCCTTTTTCACCATAGCCCTCTATGGGCTTCCAAATATCCCTTTTCCAATTCCACAAGAACAGCCTTAGCGAAAGGCTTCTTGAAGGGAAAGATGTAACTCTGTGAGATGAATTAACAGAACACAGAGCAGTTTCTCAGAAAGCTTCTTTCCAGTTTTGAAGGGAAGATATTTCCTTTTTCACCATAGCCCTCTATGGGCTTCCAAATATCCCTTTGCCAATTCCACAAGAACAGCCTTAGCGAAAGGCTTCTTGAAGGGAAAGATGTAACTCTGTGAGATGAATTAACAGAACACAGAGCAGTTTCTCAGAAAGCTTCTTTCCAGTTTTGAACGGAAGATATTCCCTTTTTCACCATAGCCCTCTATGGGCTTCCAAATATCCCTTTGCCAATTCCACAAGAACAGCCTTAGCGAAACGCTTCTTGAAGGGAAAGATGTAACTCTGTGAGATGAATTAACAGAACACAGAGCAGTTTCTCAGAAAGCTTCTTTCCAGTTTTGAACGGAAGATATTCCCTTTTTCACCATAGCCCTCTATGGGCTTCCAAATATCCCTTTGCCAATTCCACAAGAACAGCCTTAGCGAAAGGCTTCTTGAAGGGAAAGATGTAACTCTGTGAGATGAATTAACAGAACACAGAGCAGTTTCTCAGAAAGCATCTTTCCAGTTTTGAACGGAAGATATTTCCTTTTTCACCATAGCCCTCTATGGGCTTCCAAATATCCCTTTGCCAATTCCACAAGAACAGCCTTAGCGAAAGGCTTCTTGAAGGGAAAGATGTAACTCTGTGAGATGAATTAACAGAACACAGAGCAGTTTCTCAGAAAGCTTCTTTCCAGTTTTGAACGGAAGATATTTCCTTTTTCACCATAGCCCTCTATGGGCTTCCAAATATCCCTTTGCCAATTCCACAAGAACAGCCTTAGCGAAAGGCTTCTTGAAGGGAAAGGTGTAACTCTGTGAGATGAATTAACAGAACACAGAGCAGTTTCTCAGAAAGCTTCTTTCCAGTTTTGAACGGAAGATATTCCCTTTTTCACCATAGCCCTCTATCGGCTTCCAAATATCCCTTTGCCAATTCCACAAGAACAGCCTTAGAGAAAGGCTTCTTGAAGGGAAAGATGTAACTCTGAGAGATGAATTAACAGAACACAGAGCACTTTCTCAGAAAGCATCTTTCCAGTTTTGAACGGAAGATATTTCCTTTTTCACCATAGCCCTGTATGGGCTTCCAAATATCCCTTTGCCAATTCCACAAGAACAGCCTTAGCGAAAGGCTTCTTGAAGGGAAAGATGTAACTCTGTGAGATGAATTAACAGAACACAGAGCAGTTTCTCAGAAAGCTTCTTTCCAGTTTTGAACGGAAGATATTTCCTTTTTCACCATAGCCATCTATGGGCTTCCAAATATCCCTTTGCCAATTCCACAAGAACAATCTTAGCGAAAGGCTTCTTGAAGGGAAAGATGTAACTCTGTGAGATGAATTAACAGAACACAGAGCAGTTTCTCAGAAAGCTTCTTTCCAGTTTTGAAAGGAAGATATTTCCTTTTTCACCATAGCCCTCTATGGGCTTCCAAATATCCCTTTGCCAATTCCACAAGAACAGCCTTAGCGAAAGGCTTCTTGAAGGGAAAGTTGTAACTCTGTGAGATGAATTAACAGAACACAGAGCAGTTTCTCAGAAAGCTTCTTTCCAGTTTTGAACGGAAGATATTCCCTTTTTCACCGTAGCCCTCTATGGGCTTCCAAATATCCCTTTGCCAATTCCACAAGAACAGCCTTAGCGAAAGGCTTCTTGAAGGGAAAGATGTAACTCTGTGAGATGAATTAACAGAACACAGAGCAGTTTCTCAGAAAGATTCTTTCCAGTTTTGAACGGAAGATATTTCCTTTTTCACCATAGCCCTCTATGGGCTTCCAAATATCCCTTTGCCAATTCCACAAGAACAGCCTTAGCGAAAGGCTTCTTGAAGGGAAAGATGTAACTCTGTGAGATGAATTAACAGAACACAGAGCAGTTTCTCAGAAAGCTTCTTTCCAGTTTTGAACGGAAGATATTCCCTTTTTCACCATAGCCCTCTATGGGCTTCCAAATATCCCTTTGCCAATTCCACAAGAACACCCTTAGCGAAAGGATTCTTGAAGGGAAAGATGTAACTCTGTGAGATGAATTAACAGAACACAGAGCAGTTTCTCAGAAAGCTTCTTTCCAGTTTTGAACGGAAGATATTTCCTTTTTCACCATAGCCCTCTATGGGCTTCCAAATATCCCTTTGCCAATTCCACAAGAACAGCCTTAGCGAAAGGCTTCTTGAAGGGAAAGATGTAACTCTGTGAGATGAATTGACAGAACACAGAGCAGTTTCTCAGAAAGCTTCTTTCCAGTTTTGAACGGAAGATATTTCCTTTTTCACCATAGCCCTCTATGGGCTTCCAAATATCCCTTTGCCAATTCCACAAGAACAGCCTTAGCGAAAGGCTTCTTGAAGGGAAAGATGTAACTCTGTGAGATGAATTAACAGAACACAGAGCAGTTTCTCAGAAAGCTTCTTTCCAGTTTTGAACGGAAGATATTCCCTTTTTCACCATAGCCCTCTACGGGCTTCCAAATATCCCTTTGACAATTCCACAAGAACAGCCTTAGAGAAAGGCTTCTTGAAGGGAAAGATGTAACTCTGTGAGATGAATTAACAGAACACAGAGCAGTTTCTCAGAAAGCATCTTTCCAGTTTTGAACGGAAGATATTTCCTTTTTCACCATAGCCCTCTAGGGCTTCCAAATATCCCTTTGCGAATTCCACAAGAACACCCTTAGCGAAAGGCTTCTTGAAGGGAAAGATGTAACTCTGTGAGATGAATTAACAGAACACAGAGCAGTTTCTCAGAAAGCTTCTTTCCAGTTTTGAACGGAAGATATTTCCTTTTTCACCATAGCCCTCTATGGGCTTCCAAATATCCCTTTGCCAATTACACAAGAACAACCTTAGCGAAAGGCTTCTTGAAGGGAAAGATGTAACTCTGTGAGATGAATTAACAGAACACAGAGCAGTTTCTCAGAAAGCTTCTTTCCAGTTTTGAACGGAAGATATTTCCTTTTTCACCATAGCCCTCTATGGGCTTCCAAATATCCCTTTGCCAATTCCACAAGAACAGCCTTAGCGAAAGGCTTCTTGAAGGGAAAGATGTAACTCTGTGAGATGAATTAACAGAACACAGAGCAGTTTCTCAGAAAGCTTCTTTCCAGTTTTGAACGGAAGATATTTCCTTTTTCACCATAGCCCTCTATGGGCTTCCAAATATTACTTTGCCAATTCCACAAGAACAGCCTTAGCGAAAGGCTTCTTGAAGGGAAAGATGTAACTCTGTGAGATGAATTAACAGAACACAGAGCAGTTTCTCAGAAAGCTTCTTTCCAGTTTTGAAAGGAAGATATTCCCTTTTTCACCATAGCCCTCTATGGGCTTCCAAATATCCCTTTGACAATTCCACAAGAACAGCCTTAGAGAAAGGCTTCTTGAAGGGAAAGATGTAACTCTGTGAGATGAATTAACAGAACACAGAGCAGTTTCTCAGAAAGCATCTTTCCAGTTTTGAACGGAAGATAAATCCTTTTTCACCATAGCCCTCTATGGGCTTCCAAATATCCCTTTGCCAATTCCACAAGAACAGCCTTAGCGAAAGGCTTCTTGAAGGGAAAGATGTAACTCTGTGAGATGAATTAACAGAACACAGAGCAGTTTCTCAGAAAGCTTCTTTCCAGTTTTGAACGGAAGATATTTCCTTTTTCACCATAGCCCTCTATGGGCTTCCAAATATCCCTTTGCCAATTCCACAAGAACAACCTTAGCGAAAGGCTTCTTGAAGGGAAAGATGTAACTCTGTGAGATGAATTAACAGAACACAGAGCAGTTTCTCAGAAAGCTTCTTTCCAGTTTTGAACGGAAGATATTTCCTTTTTCACCATAGCCCTCTATGGGCTTCCAAATATCCCTTTGCCAATTCCACAAGAACAGCCTTAGCGAAAGGCTTCTTGAAGGGAAAGATGTAACTCTGTGAGATGAATTAACAGAACACAGAGCAGTTTCTCAGAAAGCTTCTTTCCAGTTTTGAACGGAAGATATTTCCTTTTTCACCATAGCCCTCTATGGGCTTCCAAATATTACTTTGCCAATTCCACAAGAACAGCCTTAGCGAAAGGCTTCTTGAAGGGAAAGATGTAACTCTGTGAGATGAATTAACAGAACACAGAACAGTTTCTCAGAAAGCATCTTTCCAGTTTTGAACGGAAGATATTTCCTTTTTCACCATAGCCCTCTATGGGCTTCCAAATATCCCTTTGCCAATTCCACAAGAACAGCCTTAGCGAAAGGCTTCTTGAAGGGAAAGATGTAACTCTGTGAGATGAATTAACAGAACACAGAGCAGTTTCTCAGAAAGCTTCTTTCCAGGTTTGAACGGAAGATATTTCCTTTTTCACCATAGCCCTCTATGGGCTTCCAAATATCCCTTTGCCAATTCCACAAGAACAGCCTTAGCGAAAGGCTTCTTGAAGGGAAAGATGTAACTCTGTGAGATGAATTAACAGAACACAGAGCAGTTTCTCAGAAAGCTTCTTTCCAGTTTTGAACGGAAGATATTCCCTTTTTCATCACAGCCCTCTATGGGCTTCCAAATATCCCTTTGCCAATTCCACAAGAACAGCCTTAGCGAAAGGCTTCTGGAAGGGAAAGATGTAACTCTGTGAGATGAATTAACAGAACACAGAGCAGTTTCTCAGAAAGCTTCTTTCCAGTTTTGAACGGAAGATATTCCCTTTTTCACCATAGCCCTCTATGGGCTTCCAAATATCCCTTTGCCAATTCCACAAGAACAGCCTTAGCGAAAGGCTTCTTGAAGGGAAAGATGTAACTCTGTGAGATGAATTAACAGAACACAGAGCAGTTTCTCAGAAAGCTTCTTTCCAGTTTTGAACGGAAGATATTCCCTTTTTCACCATAGCCCTCTATGGGCTTCCAAATATCCCTTTGCCAATTCCACAAGAACAGCCTTAGCGAAACGCTTCTTGAAGGAAAAGATGTAACTCTGTGAGATGAATTAACAGAACACAGAGCAGTTTCTCAGAAAGCTTCTTTCCAGTTTTGAACGGAAGATATTCCCTTTTTCACCATAGCCCTCTATGGGCTTCCAAATATCCCTTTGCCAATTCCACAAGAACAGCCTTAGCGAAAGGCTTCTTGAAGGGAAAGATGTAACTCTGTGAGATGAATTAACAGAACACAGAGCAGTTTCTCAGAAAGCATCTTTCCAGTTTTGAACGGAAGATATTTCCTTTTTCACCATAGCCCTCTATGGGCTTCCAAATATCCCTTTGCCAATTCCACAAGAACAGCCTTAGCGAAAGGCTTCTTGAAGGGAAAGATGTAACTCTGTGAGATGAATTAACAGAACACAGAGCAGTTTCTCAGAAAGCTTCTTTCCAGTTTTGAACGGAAGATATTTCCTTTTTCACCATACCCCTCTATGGGCTTCCAAATATCCCTTTGCCAATTCCACAAGAACAGCCTTAGCGAAAGGCTTCTTGAAGGGAAAGATGTAACTCTGTGAGATGAATTAACAGAACACAGAGCAGTTTCTCAGAAAGCTTCTTTCCAGTTTTGAACGGAAGATATTTCCTTTTTCACCATAGCCCTCTATGGGCTTCCAAATATCCCTTTGCCAATTTCACAAGAACAGCCTTAGCGAAAGGCTTCTTGAAGGGAAAGATGTAACTCTGTGAGATGAATTAACAGAACACAGAGCAGTTTCTCAGAAAGCTTCTTTCCAGTTTTGAACGGAAGATATTCCCTTTTTCACCATAGCCCTCTATGGGCTTCCAAATATCCCTTTGCCAATTCCACAAGAACAGCCTTAGCGAAAGGCTTCTTGAAGGGAAAGATGTAACTCTGTGAGATGAATTAACAGAACACAGAGCAGTTTCTCAGAAAGCTTCTTTCCAGTTTTGAAGGGAAGATATTTCCTTTTTCACAATAGCCCTCTATGGGCTTCCAAATATCCCTTTGCCAATTCCACAAGAACAGCCTTAGCGAAAGGCTTCTTGAAGGGAAAGATGTAACTCTGTGAGATGAATTAACAGAACACAGAGCAGTTTCTCAGAAAGCTTCTTTCCAGTTTTGAACGGAAGATATTCCCTTTTTCACCATAGCCCTCTATGGGCTTCCAAATATCCCTTTGCCAATTCCACAAGAACAGCCTTAGCGAAAGGCTTCTTGAAGGGAAAGATGTAACTCTGTGAGATGAATTAACAGAACACAGAGCAGTTTCTCAGAAAGCTTCTTTCCAGTTTTGAACGGAAGATAGTTCCTTTTTCACCATAGCCCTCTATGGGCTTCCAAATATCCCTTTGCCAATTCCACAAGAACAGCCTTAGCGAAAGGCTTCTTGAAGGGAAAGATGTAACTCTGTGAGATGAATTAACAGAACACAGAGCAGTTTCTCAGAAAGCTTCTTTCCTGTTTTGAACGGAAGATATTCCCTTTTTCACCATAGCCCTCTATGGGCTTCCAAATATCCCTTTGCCAATTCCACAAGAACAGCCTTAGCGAAAGGCTTCTTGAAGGGAAAGATGTAACTCTGTGAGATGAATTAACAGAACACAGAGCAGTTTCTCAGAAAGCTTCTTTCCAGTTTTGAACGGAAGATATTCCCTTTTTCACCATAGCCCTCTATGGGCTTCCAAATATCCCTTTGCCAATTCCACAAGAACAGCCTTAGCCAAAGGCTTCTTGAAGGGAAAGATGTAACTCTGTGAGATGAATTAACAGAACACAGAGCAGTTTCTCAGAAAGCTTCTTTCCAGTTTTGAACGGAAGATATTTCCTTTTTCACCATAGCCCTCTATGGGCTTCCAAATATCCCTTTGCCAATTCCACAAGAACAGCCTTAGCGAAAGGCTTCTTGAAGGGAAAGATGTAACTCTGTGAGATGAATTAACAGAACACAGAGCAGTTTCTCAGAAAGCTTCTTTCCAGTTTTGAACGGAAGATATTTCCTTTTTCACCATAGCCCTCTATGGGCTTCCAAATATCCCTTTGCCAATTCCACAAGAACAGCCTTAGCGAAAGGCTTCTTGAAGGGAAAGATGTAACTCTGTGAGATGAATTAACAGAACACAGAGCAGTTTCTCAGAAAGCTTCTTTCCAGTTTTGAACGGAAGATATTCCCTTTTTCACCATAGCCCTCTATGGGCTTCCAAATATCCCTTTGCCAATTCCACAAGAACAGCCTTAGCGAAAGGCTTCTTGAAGGGAAAGATGTAACTCTGTGAGATGAATTAACAGAACACAGAGCAGTTTCTCAGAAAGCTTCTTTCCAGTTTTGAAGGGAAGATATTTCCTTTTTCACCATAGCCCTCTATGGGCTTCCAAATATCCCTTTGCCAATTCCACAAGAACAGCCTTAGCGAAAGGCTTCTTGAAGGGAAAGATGTAACTCTGTGAGATGAATTAACAGAACACAGAGCAGTTTCTCAGAAAGCTTCTTTCCAGTTTTGAACGGAAGATATTCCCTTTTTCACCATAGCCCTCTATGGGCTTCCAAATATCCCTTTGCCAATTCCACAAGAACAGCCTTAGCGAAAGGCTTCTTTAAGGGAAAGATGTAACTCTGTGAGATGAATTAACAGAACACAGAGCAGTTTCTCAGAAAGCTTCTTTCCAGTTTTGAACGGAAGATATTTCCTTTTTCACCATAGCCCTCTATGGGCTTCCAAATATCCCTTTGCCAATTCCACAAGAACAGCCTTAGCGAAAGGCTTCTTGAAGGGAAAGATGTAACTCTGTGAGATGAATTAACAGAACACAGAGCAGTTTCTCAGAAAGCTTCTTTCCAGTTTTGAACGGAAGATATTTCCTTTTTCACCATAGCCCTCTATGGGCTTCCAAATATCCCTTTGCCAATTCCACAAGAACAGCCTTAGCGAAAGGCTTCTTGAAGGGAAAGATGTAACTCTGTGAGATGAATTAACAGAACACAGAGCAGTTTCTCAGAAAGCTTCTTTCCAGTTTTGAACGGAAGATATTTCCTTTTTCACCATAGCCCTCTATGGGCTTCCAAATATCCCTTTGCCAATTCCACAAGAACAGCCTTAGCGAAAGGCTTCTTGAAGGGAAAGATGTAACTCTGTAAGATGAATTAACAGAACACAGAGCAGTTTCTCAGAAAGCTTCTTTCCAGTTTTGAACGGAAGATATTCCCTTTTTCACCATAGCCCTCTATGGGCTTCCAAATATCCCTTTGCCAATTCCACAAAAACAGCCTTAGCGAAAGGCTTCTTGAAGGGAAAGATGTAACTCTGTGAGATGAATTAACAGAACACAGAGCAGTTTCTCAGAAAGCATCTTTCCAGTTTTGAACGGAAGATATTTCCTTTTTCACCATAGCCCTCTATGGGCTTCCAAATATCCCTTTGCCAATTCCACAAGAACAGCCTTAGCGAAAGGATTCTTGAAGGGAAAGATGTAACTCTGTGAGATGAATTAACAGAACACAGAGCAGTTTCTCAGAAAGCTTCTTTCCAGTTTTGAACGGAAGATATTTCCTTTTTCACCATAGCCCTCTATGGGCTTCCAAATATCCCTTTGCCAATTCCACAAGAACAGCCTTAGCGAAAGGCTTCTTGATGGGAAAGATGTAACTCTGTGAGATGAATTAACAGAACACAGAGCAGTTTCTCAGAAAGCTTCTTTCCAGTTTTGAACGGAAGATATTTCCTTTTTCACCATAGCCCTCTATGGGCTTCCAAATATCCCTTTGCCAATTCCACAAGAACAGCCTTAGCGAAAGGCTTCTTGAAGGGAAAGATGTAACTCTGTGAGATGAATTAACAGAACACAGAGCAGTTTCTCAGAAAGCTTCTTTCCAGTTTTGAACGGAAGATATTTCCTTTTTCAACATAGCCCTCTATGGGCTTCCAAATATCCCTTTGCCAATTCCACAAGAACAGCCTTAGAGAAAGGCTTCTTGAAGGGAAAGATGTAACTCTGTGAGATGAATTAACAGAACACAGAGCAGTTTCTCAGAAAGCATCTTTCCAGTTTTGAACGGAAGATATTTCCTTTTTCACCATAGCCCTGTATGGGCTTCCAAATATCCGTTTGCCAATTCCACAAGAACAGCCTTAGCGAAAGGCTTCTTGAAGGGAAAGATGTAACTCTGTGAGATGAATTAACAGAACACAGAGCAGTTTCTCAGAAAGCTTCTTTCCAGTTTTGAACGGAAGATATTTCCTTTTTCACCATAGCCCTCTATGGGCTTCCAAATATCCCTTTGCCAATTCCACAAGAACAGCCTTAGCGAAAGGCTTCTTGAAGGGAAAGGTGTAACTCTGTGAGATGAATTAACAGAACACAGAGCAGTTTCTCAGAAAGCTTCTTTCCAGTTTTGAACGGAAGATATTCCCTTTTTCACCATAGCCCTCTATCGGCTTCCAAATATCCCTTTGCCAATTCCACAAGAACAGCCTTAGAGAAAGGCTTCTTGAAGGGAAAGATGTAACTCTGAGAGATGAATTAACAGAACACAGAGCAGTTTCTCAGAAAGCATCTTTCCAGTTTTGAACGGAAGATATTTCCTTTTTCACCATAGCCCTCTATGGGCTTCCAAATATCCCTTTGCCAATTCCACAAGAACAGCCTTAGCGAAAGGCTTCTTGAAGGGAAAGATGTAACTCTGTGAGATGAATTAACAGAACACAGAGCAGTTTCTCAGAAAGCTTCTTTCCAGTTTTGAACAGAAGATATTCCCTTTTTCACCATAGCCCTCTATGGGCTTCCAAATATCCCTTTGCCAATTCCACAAGAACAGCCTTATCGAAAGGCTTCTTGAAGGGAAAGATGTAACTCTATGAGATGAATTAACAGAACACAGAGCAGTTTCTCAGAAAGCTTCTTTCCAGTTTTGAAGGGAAGATATTTCCTTTTTCACCATAGCCCTCTATGGGCTTCCAAATATCCCTTTGCCAATTCCACAAGAACAGCCTTAGCGAAAGGCTTCTTGAAGGGAAAGATGTAACTCTGTGAGATGAATTAACAGAACACAGAGCAGTTTCTCAGAAAGCTTCTTTCCTGTTTTGAACGGAAGATATTCCCTTTTTCACCATAGCCCTCTATGGGCTTCCAAATATCCCTTTGCCAATTCCACAAGAACAGCCTTAGCGAAAGGCTTCTTGAAGGGAAAGATGTAACTCTGTGAGATGAATTAACAGAACACAGAGCAGTTTCTCAGAAAGCTTCTTTCCAGTTTTGAACGGAAGATATTCCCTTTTTCACCATAGCCCTCTATGGGCTTCCAAATATCCCTTTGCCAATTCCACAAGAACAGCCTTAGCGAAAGGCTTCTTGAAGGGAAAGATGTAACTCTGTGAGATGAATTAACAGAACACAGAGCAGTTTCTCAGAAACCTTCTTTCCAGTTTTGAACGGAAGATATTTCCTTTTTCACCATAGCCCTCTATGTTCTTCCAAATATCCCTTTGCCAATTCCACAAGAACAGCCTTAGCGAAAGGCTTCTTGAAGGGAAAGATGTAACTCTGTGAGATGAATTAACAGAACACAGAGCAGTTTCTCAGAAAGCTTCTTTCCAGTTTTGAACGGAAGATATTTCCTTTTTCACCATAGCCCTCTATGGGCTTCCAAATATCCCTTTGCCAATTCCACAAGAACAGCCTTAGCGAAAGGCTTCTTGAAGGGAAAGATGTAACTCTGTGAGATGAATTAACAGAACACAGAGCAGTTTCTCAGAAAGCTTCTTTCCAGTTTTGAACGGAAGATATTTCCTTTTTCACCATAGCCCTCTATGGGCTTCCAAATATCCCTTTGCCAATTCCACAAGAACAGCCTTAGCGAAAGGCTTCTTGAAGGGAAAGATGTAACTCTGTGAGATGAATTAACAGAACACAGAGCAGTTTCTCAGAAAGCTTCTTTCCAGTTTTGAACGGAAGATATTCCCTTTTTCACCATAGCCCTCTATGGGCTTCCAAATATCCCTTTGCCAATTCCACAAGAACAGCCTTAGAGAAAGGCTTCTTGAAAGGAAAGATGTAACTCTGTGAGATGAATTAACAGAACACAGAGCAGTTTCTCAGAAAGCTTCTTTCCAGTTTTGAACGGAAGATATTTCCTTTTTCACCATAGCCCTCTATGGGCTTCCAAATATCCCTTTGCCAATTCCACAAGAACAGCCTTAGCGAAAGGCTTCTTGAAGGGAAAGATGTAACTCTGTGAGATGAATTAACAGAACACAGAGCAGTTTCTCAGAAATCTTCTTTCCGGTTTTGAACGGAAGATATTTCCTTTTTCAACATAGCCCTCTATGGGCTTCCAAATATCCCTTTGCCAATTCCACAAGAACAGCCTTAGAGAAAGGCTTCTTGAAGGGAAAGATGTAACTCTGTGAGATGAATTAACAGAACACAGAGCAGTTTCTCAGAAAGCATCTTTCCAGTTTTGAACGGAAGATATTTCCTTTTTCACCATAGCCCTGTATGGGCTTCCAAATATCCGTTTGCCAATTCCACAAGAACAGCCTTAGCGAAAGGCTTCTTGAAGGGAAAGATGTAACTCTGTGAGATGAATTAACAGAACACAGAGCAGTTTCTCAGAAAGCTTCTTTCCAGTTTTGAACGGAAGATATTTCCTTTTTCACCATAGCCCTCTATGGGCTTCCAAATATCCCTTTGCCAATTCCACAAGAACAGCCTTAGCGAAAGGCTTCTTGAAGGGAAAGGTGTAACTCTGTGAGATGAATTAACAGAACACAGAGCAGTTTCTCAGAAAGCTTCTTTCCAGTTTTGAACGGAAGATATTCCCTTTTTCACCATAGCCCTCTATCGGCTTCCAAATATCCCTTTGCCAATTCCACAAGAACAGCCTTAGAGAAAGGCTTCTTGAAGGGAAAGATGTAACTCTGAGAGATGAATTAACAGAACACAGAGCAGTTTCTCAGAAAGCATCTTTCCAGTTTTGAACGGAAGATATTTCCTTTTTCACCATAGCCCTGTATGGGCTTCCAAATATCCCTTTGCCAATTCCACAAGAACAGCCTTAGCGAAAGGCTTCTTGAAGGGAAAGATGTAACTCTGTGAGATGAATTAACAGAACACAGAGCAGTTTCTCAGAAAGCTTCTTTCCAGTTTTGAACGGAAGATATTTCCTTTTTCACCATAGCCCTCTATGGGCTTCCAAATATCCCTTTGCCAATTCCACAAGAACAACCTTAGCGAAAGGCTTCTTGAAGGGAAAGATGTAACACTGTGAGAAGAATTAACAGAACACAGAGCAGTTTCTCAGAAAGCTTCTTTCCAATTTTGAAAGGAAGATATTTCCTTTTTCACCATAGCCCTCTATGGGCTTCCAAATATCCCTTTGCCAATTCCACAAGAACAGCCTTAGCGAAAGGCTTCTTGAAGGGAAAGATGTAACTCTGTGAGATGAATTAACAGAACACAGAGCAGTTTCTCAGAAAGCTTCTTTCCAGTTTTGAACGGAAGATATTTCCTTTTTCACCATAGCCCTCTATGGGCTTCCAAATATCCCTTTGCCAATTCCACAAGAACAGCCTTAGCGAAAGGCTTCTTGAAGGGAAAGATGTAACTCTGTGAGATGAATTAACAGAACACAGAGCAGTTTCTCAGAAAGCTTCTTTCCAGTTTTGAACGGAAGATATTCCCTTTTTCACCATAGCCCTCTATGGGCTTCCAAATATCCCTTTGCCAATTCCACAAGAACAGCCTTAGCGAAAGGCTTCTTGAAGGGAAAGATGTAACTCTGTGAGATGAATTAACAGAACACAGAGCAGTTTCTCAGAAACCTTCTTTCCAGTTTTGAACGGAAGATATTTCCTTTTTCACCATAGCCCTCTATGTTCTTCCAAATATCCCTTTGCCAATTCCACAAGAACAGCCTTAGCGAAAGGCTTCTTGAAGGGAAAGATGTAACTCTGTGAGATGAATTAACAGAACACAGAGCAGTTTCTCAGAAAGCTTCTTTCCAGTTTTGAACGGAAGATATTTCCTTTTTCACCATAGCCCTCTATGGGCTTCCAAATATCCCTTTGCCAATTCCACAAGAACAGCCTTAGCGAAAGGCTTCTTGAAGGGAAAGATGTAACTCTGTGAGATGAATTAACAGAACACAGAGCAGTTTCTCAGAAAGCTTCTTTCCAGTTTTGAACGGAAGATATTTCCTTTTTCACCATAGCCCTCTATGGGCTTCCAAATATCCCTTTGCCAATTCCACAAGAACAGCCTTAGCGAAAGGCTTCTTGAAGGGAAAGATGTAACTCTGTGAGATGAATTAACAGAACACAGAGCAGTTTCTCAGAAAGCTTCTTTCCAGTTTTGAACGGAAGATATTTCCTTTTTCACCATAGCCCTCTATGGGCTTCCAAATATCCCTTTGCCAATTCCACAAGAACAGCCTTAGCGAAAGGCTTCTTGAAGGGAAAGATGTAACTCTGTAAGATGAATTAACAGAACACAGAGCAGTTTCTCAGAAAGCTTCTTTCCAGTTTTGAACGGAAGATATTCCCTTTTTCACCATAGCCCTCTATGGGCTTCCAAATATCCCTTTGCCAATTCCACAAGAACAGCCTTAGCGAAAGGCTTCTTGAAGGGAAAGATGTAACTCTGTGAGATGAATTAACAGAACACAGAGCAGTTTCTCAGAAAGCTTCTTTCCAGTTTTGAACGGAAGATATTCCCTTTTTCACCATAGCCCTCTATGGGCTTCCAAATATCCCTTTGCCAATTCCACAAGAACAGCCTTAGAGAAAGGCTTCTTGAAAGGAAAGATGTAACTCTGTGAGATGAATTAACAGAACACAGAGCAGTTTCTCAGAAAGCTTCTTTCCAGTTTTGAACGGAAGATATTTCCTTTTTCACCATAGCCCTCTATGGGCTTCCAAATATCCCTTTGCCAATTCCACAAGAACAGCCTTAGCGAAAGGCTTCTTGAAGGGAAAGATGTAACTCTGTGAGATGAATTAACAGAACACAGAGCAGTTTCTCAGAAATCTTCTTTCCGGTTTTGAACGGAAGATATTTCCTTTTTCAACATAGCCCTCTATGGGCTTCCAAATATCCCTTTGCCAATTCCACAAGAACAGCCTTAGAGAAAGGCTTCTTGAAGGGAAAGATGTAACTCTGTGAGATGAATTAACAGAACACAGAGCAGTTTCTCAGAAAGCATCTTTCCAGTTTTGAACGGAAGATATTTCCTTTTTCACCATAGCCCTGTATGGGCTTCCAAATATCCGTTTGCCAATTCCACAAGAACAGCCTTAGCGAAAGGCTTCTTGAAGGGAAAGATGTAACTCTGTGAGATGAATTAACAGAACACAGAGCAGTTTCTCAGAAAGCTTCTTTCCAGTTTTGAACGGAAGATATTTCCTTTTTCACCATAGCCCTCTATGGGCTTCCAAATATCCCTTTGCCAATTCCACAAGAACAGCCTTAGCGAAAGGCTTCTTGAAGGGAAAGGTGTAACTCTGTGAGATGAATTAACAGAACACAGAGCAGTTTCTCAGAAAGCTTCTTTCCAGTTTTGAACGGAAGATATTCCCTTTTTCACCATAGCCCTCTATCGGCTTCCAAATATCCCTTTGCCAATTCCACAAGAACAGCCTTAGAGAAAGGCTTCTTGAAGGGAAAGATGTAACTCTGAGAGATGAATTAACAGAACACAGAGCAGTTTCTCAGAAAGCATCTTTCCAGTTTTGAACGGAAGATATTTCCTTTTTCACCATAGCCCTGTATGGGCTTCCAAATATCCCTTTGCCAATTCCACAAGAACAGCCTTAGCGAAAGGCTTCTTGAAGGGAAAGATGTAACTCTGTGAGATGAATTAACAGAACACAGAGCAGTTTCTCAGAAAGCTTCTTTCCAGTTTTGAACGGAAGATATTTCCTTTTTCACCATAGCCCTCTATGGGCTTCCAAATATCCCTTTGCCAATTCCACAAGAACAACCTTAGCGAAAGGCTTCTTGAAGGGAAAGATGTAACACTGTGAGAAGAATTAACAGAACACAGAGCAGTTTCTCAGAAAGCTTCTTTCCAATTTTGAAAGGAAGATATTTCCTTTTTCACCATAGCCCTCTATGGGCTTCCAAATATCCCTTTGCCAATTCCACAAGAACAGCCTTAGCGAAAGGCTTCTTGAAGGGAAAGATGTAACTCTGTGAGATGAATTAACAGAACACAGAGCAGTTTCTCAGAAAGCTTCTTTCCAGTTTTGAACGGAAGATATTCCCTTTTTCACCGTAGCCCTCTATGGGCTTCCAAATATCCCTTTGCCAATTCCACAAGAACAGCCTTAGCGAAAGGCTTCTTAAAGGGAAAGATGTAACTCTGTGAGATGAATTAACAGAACACAGAGCAGTTTCTCAGAAAGCTTCTTTCCAGTTTTGAAGGGAAGATATTTCCTTTTTCACCATAGCCCTCTATGGGCTTCCAAATATCCCTTTGCCAATTCCACAAGAACAGCCTTAGTGAAAGGCTTCTTGAAGGGAAAGATGTAACTCTGTGAGATGAATTAACAGAACACAGAGCAGTTTCTCAGAAAGCTTCTTTCCAGTTTTGAAGGGAAGATATTCCCTTTTTCACCATAGCCCTCTATGGGCTTCCAAATATCCCTTTGCCAATTCCACAAGAACAGCCTTAGCGAAAGGCTTCTTGAAGATAAAGATGTAACTCTGTGAGATGAATTAACAGAACACAGAGCAGTTTCTCAGAAAGCATCTTTCCAGTTTTGAACGGAAGATATTTCCTTTTTCTCCATAGCCCTCTATGGGCTTCCAAATATCCCTTTGCCAATTCCACAAGAACAGCCTTAGCGAAAGGCTTCTTGAAGGGAAAGATGTAACTCTGTGAGATGAATTAACAGAACACAGAGCAGTTTCTCAGAAAGCTTCTTTCCAGTTTTGAACGGAAGATATTTCCTTTTTCACCATAGCCCTCTATGGGCTTCCAAATATCCCTTTGCCAATTCCACAACAACAACCTTAGCGAAAGGCTTCTTGAAGGGAAAGATGTAACTCTGTGAGATGAATTAACAGAACACAGAGCAGTTTCTCAGAAAGCTTCTTTCCAGTTTTGAACGGAAGATATTTCCTTTTTCACCATAGCCCTCTATGGGCTTCCAAATATCCCTTTGCCAATTCCACAAGAACAGCCTTAGCGAAAGGCTTCTTGAAGGGAAAGATGTAACTCTGTGAGATGAATTAACAGAACACAGAGCAGTTTCTCAGAAAGCTTCTTTCCAGTTTTGAAGGGAAGATATTTCCTTTTTTACCATAGCCGTCTATGGGCTTCCAAATATCCCTTTGCCAATTCCACAAGAACAGCCTTAGCGAAAGGCTTCTTGAAGGGAAAGATGTAACTCTGTGAGATGAATTAACAGAACACAGAGCAGTTTCTCAGAAAGCTTCTTTCCAGTTTTGAACGGAAGATATTCCCTTTTTCACCATAGCCCTCTATGGGCTTCCAAATATCCCTTTGCAAATTCCACAAGAACAGCCTTAGCGAAAGGCTTCTTTAAGGGAAAGATGTAACTCTGTGAGATGAATTAACAGAACACAGAGCAGTTTCTCAGAAAGCTTCTTTCCAGTTTTGAACGGAAGATATTTCCTTTTTCACCATAGCCCTCTATGGGCTTCCAAATATCCCTTTGCCAATTCCACAAGAACAGCCTTAGCGAAAGGCTTCTTGAAGGGAAAGATGTAACTCTGTGAGATGAATTAACAGAACACAGAGCAGTTTCTCAGAAAGCTTCTTTCCAGTATTGAACCGAAGATATTCCCTTTTTCACCATAGCCCTCTATCGGCTTCCAAATATCCCTTTGCCAATTCCACAAGAACAGCCTTAGAGAAAGGCTTCTTGAAGGGAAAGATGTAACTCTGAGAGATGAATTAACAGAACACAGAGCAGTTTCTCAGAAAGCATCTTTCCAGTTTTGAACGGAAGATATTTCCTTTTTCACCATAGCCATCTATGGGCTTCCAAATATCCCTTTGCCAATTCCACAAGAACAACCTTAGCGAAAGGCTTCTTGAAGGGAAAGATGTAACTCTGTGAGATGAATTAACGGAACACAGAGCAGTTTCTCAGAAAGCTTCTTTCCAGTTTTGAAAGGAAGATATTTCCTTTTTCACCATAGCCCTCTATGGGCTTCCAAATATCCCTTTGCCAATTCCACAAGAACAGCCTTAGCGAAAGGCTTCTTGAAGGGAAAGATGTAACTCTGTGAGATGAATTAACAGAACACAGAGCAGTTTCTCAGAAAGCTTCTTTCCAGTTTTGAACGGAAGATATTCCCTTTTTCACCATAGCCCTCTACGGGCTTCCAAATATCCCTTTGACAATTCCACAAGAACAGCCTTAGCGAAAGGCTTCTTGAAGGGAAAGATGTAACTCTGTGAGATGAATTAACAGAACACAGAGCAGTTTCTCAGAAAGCATCTTTCCAGTTTTGAACGGAAGATATTTCCTTTTTCACCATAGCCCTCTATGGGCTTCCAAATATCCCTTTGCCAATTCCACAAGAACAGCCTTAGCGAAAGGCTTCTTGAAGGGAAAGATGTAACTCTGTGAGATGAATTAACAGAACACAGAGCAGTTTCTCAGAAAGCATCTTTCCAGTTTTGAACGGAAGATATTTCCTTTTTCTCCATAGCCCTCTATGGGCTTCCAAATATCCCTTTGCCAATTCCACAAGAACAGCCTTAGCGAAAGGCTTCTTGAAGGGAAAGATGTAACTCTGTGAGATGAATTAACAGAACACAGAGCAGTTTCTCAGAAAGCTTCTTTCCAGTTTTGAAAGGAAGATATTTCCTTTTTCACCATAGCCCTCTATGGGCTTCCAAATATCCCTTTGCCAATTCCACAAGAACAGCCTTAGTGAAAGGCTTCTTGAAGGGAAAGATGTAACTCTGTGAGATGAATTAACAGAACACAGAGCAGTTTCTCAGAAAGCTTCTTTCCAGTTTTGAAGGGAAGATATTCCCTTTTTCACCATAGCCCTCTATGGGCTTACAAATATCCCTTTGCCAATTCCACAAGAACAGCCTTAGCGAAAGGCTTCTTGAAGATAAAGATGTAACTCTGTGAGATGAATTAACAGAACACAGAGCAGTTTCTCAGAAAGCATCTTTCCAGTTTTGAACGGAAGATATTTCCTTTTTCTCCATAGCCCTCTATGGGCTTCCAAATATCCCTTTGCCAATTCCACAAGAACAGCCTTAGCGAAAGGCTTCTTGAAGGGAAAGATGTAACTCTGTGAGATGAATTAACAGAACACAGAGCAGTTTCTCAGAAAGCTTCTTTCCAGTTTTGAACGGAAGATATTTCCTTTTTCACCATAGCCCTCTATGGGCTTCCAAATATCCCTTTGCCAATTCCACAACAACAACCTTAGCGAAAGGCTTCTTGAAGGGAAAGATGTAACTCTGTGAGATGAATTAACAGAACACAGAGCAGTTTCTCAGAAAGCTTCTTTCCAGTTTTGAACGGAAGATATTTCCTTTTTCACCATAGCCCTCTATGGGCTTCCAAATATCCCTTTGCCAATTCCACAAGAACAGCCTTAGCGAAAGGCTTCTTGAAGGGAAAGATGTAACTCTGTGAGATGAATTAACAGAACACAGAGCAGTTTCTCAGAAAGCTTCTTTCCAGTTTTGAAGGGAAGATATTTCCTTTTTTACCATAGCCGTCTATGGGCTTCCAAATATCCCTTTGCCAATTCCACAAGAACAGCCTTAGCGAAAGGCTTCTTGAAGGGAAAGATGTAACTCTGTGAGATGAATTAACAGAACACAGAGCAGTTTCTCAGAAAGCTTCTTTCCAGTTTTGAACGGAAGATATTCCCTTTTTCACCATAGCCCTCTATGGGCTTCCAAATATCCCTTTGCAAATTCCACAAGAACAGCCTTAGCGAAAGGCTTCTTTAAGGGAAAGATGTAACTCTGTGAGATGAATTAACAGAACACAGAGCAGTTTCTCAGAAAGCTTCTTTCCAGTTTTGAACGGAAGATATTTCCTTTTTCACCATAGCCCTCTATGGGCTTCCAAATATCCCTTTGCCAATTCCACAAGAACAGCCTTAGCGAAAGGCTTCTTGAAGGGAAAGATGTAACTCTGTGAGATGAATTAACGGAACACAGAGCAGTTTCTCAGAAAGCTTCTTTCCAGTATTGAACCGAAGATATTCCCTTTTTCACCATAGCCCTCTATCGGCTTCCAAATATCCCTTTGCCAATTCCACAAGAACAGCCTTAGAGAAAGGCTTCTTGAAGGGAAAGATGTAACTCTGAGAGATGAATTAACAGAACACAGAGCAGTTTCTCAGAAAGCATCTTTCCAGTTTTGAACGGAAGATATTTCCTTTTTCACCATAGCCATCTATGGGCTTCCAAATATCCCTTTGCCAATTCCACAAGAACAACCTTAGCGAAAGGCTTCTTGAAGGGAAAGATGTAACTCTGTGAGATGAATTAACGGAACACAGAGCAGTTTCTCAGAAAGCTTCTTTCCAGTTTTGAAAGGAAGATATTTCCTTTTTCACCATAGCCCTCTATGGGCTTCCAAATATCCCTTTGCCAATTCCACAAGAACAGCCTTAGCGAAAGGCTTCTTGAAGGGAAAGATGTAACTCTGTGAGATGAATTAACAGAACACAGAGCAGTTTCTCAGAAAGCTTCTTTCCAGTTTTGAACGGAAGATATTCCCTTTTTCACCATAGCCCTCTACGGGCTTCCAAATATCCCTTTGACAATTCCACAAGAACAGCCTTAGCGAAAGGCTTCTTGAAGGGAAAGATGTAACTCTGTGAGATGAATTAACAGAACACAGAGCAGTTTCTCAGAAAGCATCTTTCCAGTTTTGAACGGAAGATATTTCCTTTTTCACCATAGCCCTCTATGGGCTTCCAAATATCCCTTTGCCAATTCCACAAGAACAGCCTTAGCGAAAGGCTTCTTGAAGGGAAAGATGTAACTCTGTGAGATGAATTAACAGAACACAGAGCAGTTTCTCAGAAAGCATCTTTCCAGTTTTGAACGGAAGATATTTCCTTTTTCTCCATAGCCCTCTATGGGCTTCCAAATATCCCTTTGCCAATTCCACAAGAACAGCCTTAGCGAAAGGCTTCTTGAAGGGAAAGATGTAACTCTGTGAGATGAATTAACAGAACACAGAGCAGTTTCTCAGAAAGCTTCTTTCCAGTTTTGAAAGGAAGATATTTCCTTTTTCACCATAGCCCTCTATGGGCTTCCAAATATCCCTTTGCCAATTCCACAAGAACAACCTTAGCGAAAGGCTTCTTGAAGGGAAAGATGTAACTCTGTGAGATGAATTAACAGAACACAGAGCAGTTTCTCAGAAAGCTTCTTTCCAGTTTTGAACGGAAGATATTCCCTTTTTCACCATAGCCCTCTATGGGCTTCCAAATATCCCTTTGCCAATTCCACAAGAACAGCCTTAGCGAAAGGCTTCTTGAAGGGAAAGATGTAACTCTGTGAGATGAATTAACAGAACACAGAGCAGTTTCTCAGAAAGCTTCTTTCCAGTTTTGAACGGAAGATATTTCCTTTTTCGCCGTAGCCCTCTATGGGCTTCCAAATATCCCTTTGCCAATTCCACAAGAACAGCCTTAGCGAAAGGCTTCTTGAAGGGAAAGATGTAACTCTGTGAGATGAATTAACAGAACACAGAGCTGTTTCTCAGAAAGCTTCTTTCCAGTTTTGAACGGAAGATATTTCCTTTTTCACCATAGCCCTCTATGGGCTTCCAAATATCCCTTTTCCAATTCCACACGAACAACCTTAGCGAAAGGATTCTTGAAGGGAAAGATGTAACTCTGTGAGATGAATTAACAGAACACAGAGCAGTTTCTCAGAAAGCTTCTTTCCAGTTTTGAACGGAAGATATTTCCTTTTTCACCATAGCCCTCTATGGGCTTCCAAATATCCCTTTGCCAATTCCACAAGAACAGCCTTAGCGAAAGGCTTCTTGAAGGGAAAGATGTAACTCTGTGAGATGAATTAACAGAACACAGAGCAGTTTCTCAGAAAGCTTCTTTCCAGTTTTGAACGGAAGATATTTCCTTTTTCACCATAGCCCTCTATGGGCTTCCAAATATCCCTTTGCCAATTCCACAAGAACAGCCTTAGCGAAAGGCTTCTTGAAGGGAAAGATGTAACTCTGTGAGATGAATTAACAGAACACAGAGGAGTTTCTCAGAAAGCTTCTTTCCAGTTTTGAACAGAAGATATTCCCTTTTTCACCATAGCCCTCTATGGGCTTCCAAATATCCGTTTGCCAATTCCACAAGAACAGCCTTAGCGAAAGGCTTCTTGAAGGGAAACATGTAACTCTGTGAGATGAATTAACAGAACACAGAGCAGTTTCTCAGAAAGCTTCTTTCCAGTTTTGAACGGAAGATATTTCCTTTTTCGCCATAGCCCTCTATGGGCTTCCAAATATCCCTTTGCCAATTCCACAAGAACAGCCTTAGCGAAAGGCTTCTTGAAGGGAAAGATGTAACTCTGTGAGATGAATTAACAGAACACAGAGCAGTTTCTCAGAAAGCTTCTTTCCAGTTTTGAACGGAAGATATTTCCTTTTTCACCATAGCCCTCTATGGGCTTCCAAATATCCCTTTTCCAATTCCACACGAACAACCTTAGCGAAAGGATTCTTGAAGGGAAAGATGTAACTGTGTGAGATGAATTAACAGAACACAGAGCAGTTTCTCAGAAAGCTTCTTTCCAGTTTTGAACGGAAGATATTTCCTTTTTCACCATAGCCCTCTATGGGCTTCCAAATATCCCTTTGCCAATTCCACAAGAACAGCCTTAGCGAAAGGCTTCTTGAAGGGAAAGATGTAACTCTGTGAGATGAATTAACAGAACACAGAGCAGTTTCTCAGAAAGCTTCTTTCCAGTTTTGAAGGGAAGATATTTCCTTTTTCACCATAGCCCTCTATGGGCTTCCAAATATCCCTTTGCCAATTCCACAAGAACAGCCTTAGCGAAAGGCTTCTTGAAGGGAAAGATGTAACTCTGTGAGATGAATTAACAGAACACAGAGCAGTTTCTCAGAAAGCTTCTTTCCTGTTTTGAACGGAAGATATTCCCTTTTTCACCATAGCCCTCTATGGGCTTCCAAATATCCCTTTGCCAATTCCACAAGAACAGCCTTAGCGAAAGGCTTCTTGAAGGGAAAGATGTAACTCTGTGAGATGAATTAACAGAACACAGAGCAGTTTCTCAGAAAGCTTCTTTCCAGTTTTGAACGGAAGATATTTCCTTTTTCACCATAGCCCTCTATGGGCTTCCAAATATCCCTTTTCCAATTCCACACGAACAACCTTAGCGAAAGGATTCTTGAAGGGAAAGATGTAACTCTGTGAGATGAATTAACAGAACACAGAGCAGTTTCTCAGAAAGCTTCTTTCCAGTTTTGAACGGAAGATATTTCCTTTTTCACCATAGCCCTCTATGGGCTTCCAAATATCCCTTTGCCAATTCCACAAGAACAGCCTTAGCGAAAGGCTTCTTGAAGGGAAAGATGTAACTCTGTGAGATGAATTAACAGAACACAGAGCAGTTTCTCAGAAAGCTTCTTTCCAGTTTTGAACGGAAGATATTTCCTTTTTCACCATAGCCCTCTATGGGCTTCCAAATATCCCTTTGCCAATTCCACAAGAACAGCCTTAGCGAAAGGCTTCTTGAAGGGAAAGATGTAACTCTGTGAGATGAATTAACAGAACACAGAGGAGTTTCTCAGAAAGCTTCTTTCCAGTTTTGAACGGAAGATATTCCCTTTTTCACCATAGCCCTCTATGGGCTTCCAAATATCCGTTTGCCAATTCCACAAGAACAGCCTTAGCGAAAGGCTTCTTGAAGGGAAACATGTAACTCTGTGAGATGAATTAACAGAACACAGAGCAGTTTCTCAGAAAGCTTCTTTCCAGTTTTGAACGGAAGATATTTCCTTTTTCGCCATAGCCCTCTATGGGCTTATAAATATCCCTTTGCCAATTCCACAAGAACAGCCTTAGCGAAAGGCTTCTTGAAGGGAAAGATGTAACTCTGTGAGATGAATTAACAGAACACAGAGCAGTTTCTCAGAAAGCTTCTTTCCAGTTTTGAACGGAAGACATTTCCTTTTTCACCATAGCCCTCTATGGGCTTCCAAATATCCCTTTGCAAATTCCACAAGAACAGCCTTAGCGAAAGGCTTCTTGAAGGGAAAGATGTAACTCTGTGAGATGAATTAACAGAACACAGAGCAGTTTCTCAGAAAGCTTCTTTCCAGTTTTGAACGGAAGATATTTCCTTTTTCACCATAGCCCTCTATGGGCTTCCAAATATCCCTTTGCCAATTCCACAAGAACAGCCTTAGCGAAAGGCTTCTTGAAGGGAAAGATGTAACTCTGTGAGATGAATTAACAGAACACAGAGCAGTTTCTCAGAAAGCTTCTTTCCAGTATTGAACGGAAGATATTCCCTTTTTCACCATAGCCCTCTATCGGCTTCCAAATATCCCTTTGCCAATTCCACAAGAACAGCCTTAGAGAAAGGCTTCTTGAAGGGAAAGATGTAACTCTGAGAGATGAATTAACAGAACACAGAGCAGTTTCTCAGAAAGCATCTTTCCAGTTTTGAACGGAAGATATTTCCTTTTTCACCATAGCCCTGTATGGGCTTCCAAATATCCCTTTGCCAATTCCACAAGAACAGCCTTAGCGAAAGGCTTCTTGAAGGGAAAGATGTAACTCTGTGAGATGAATTAACAGAACACAGAGCAGTTTCTCAGAAAGCTTCTTTCCAGTTTTGAACGGAAGATATTTCCTTTTTCACCATAGCCATCTATGGGCTTCCAAATATCCCTTTGCCAATTCCACAAGAACAACCTTAGCGAAAGGCTTCTTGAAGGGAAAGATGTAACTCTGTGAGATGAATTAACGGAACACAGAGCAGTTTCTCAGAAAGCTTCTTTCCAGTTTTGAAAGGAAGATATTTCCTTTTTCACCATAGCCCTCTATGGGCTTCCAAATATCCCTTTGCCAATTCCACAAGAACAGCCTTAGCGAAAGGCTTCTTGAAGGGAAAGATGTAACTCTGTGAGATGAATTAACAGAACACAGAGCAGTTTCTCAGAAAGCTTCTTTCCAGTTTTGAACGGAAGATATTCCCTTTTTCACCGTAGCCCTCTATGGGCTTCCAAATATCCCTTTGCCAATTCCACAAGAACAGCCTTAGCGAAAGGCTTCTTGAAGGGAAAGATGTAACTCTGTGAGATGAATTAACAGAACACAGAGCAGTTTCTCAGAAAGCTTCTTTCCAGTTTTGAAGGGAAGATATTTCCTTTTTCACCATAGCCCTCTATGGGCTTCCAAATATCCCTTTGCCAATTCCACAAGAACAGCCTTAGTGAAAGGCCTCTTGAAGGGAAAGATGTAACTCTGTGAGATGAATTAACAGAACACAGAGCAGTTTCTCAGAAAGCTTCTTTCCAGTTTTGAAGGTAAGATATTCCCTTTTTCACCATAGCCCTCTATGGGCTTCCAAATATCCCTTTGCCAATTCCACAAGAACAGCCTTAGCGAAAGGCTTCTTGAAGATAAAGATGTAACTCTGTGAGATGAATTAACAGAACACAGAGCAGTTTCTCAGAAAGCATCTTTCCAGTTTTGAACGGAAGATATTTCCTTTTTCTCCATAGCCCTCTATGGGCTTCCAAATATCCCTTTGCCAATTCCACAAGAACAGCCTTAGCGAAAGGCTTCTTGAAGGGAAAGATGTAACTCTGTGAGATGAATTAACAGAACACAGAGCAGTTTCTCAGAAAGCTTCTTTCCAGTTTTGAACGGAAGAGATTTCCTTTTTCACCATAGCCCTCTATGGGCTTCCAAATATCCCTTTGACAATTCCACAAGAACAGCCTTAGCGAAAGGCTTCTTGAAGGGAAAGATGTAACTCTGTGAGATAAATTAACAGAACACAGAGCAGTTTCTCAGAAAGCTTCTTTCCAGTTTTGAACGGAAGATATTCCCTTTTTCACCATAGCCCTCTACGGGCTTCCAAATATCCCTTTGACAATTCAAAAGAACAGCCTTAGCGAAAGGCTTCTTGAACGGAAAGATGTAACTCTGTGAGATGAATTAACAGAACACAGAGCAGTTTCTCAGAAAGCATCTTTCCAGTTTTGAACGGAAGATATTTCCTTTTTCACCATAGCCCTCTATGGGCTTCCAAATATCCCTTTGCCAATTCCACAAGAACAGCCTTAGCGAAAGGCTTCTTGAAGGGAAAGATGTAACTCTGTGAGATGAATTAACAGAACACAGAGCAGTTTCTCAGAAAGCATCTTTCCAGTTTTGAACGGAAGATATTTCCTTTTTCTCCATAGCCCTCTATGGGCTTCCAAATATCCCTTTGCCAATTCCACAAGAACAGCCTTAGCGAAAGGCTTCTTGAAGGGAAAGATGTAACTCTGTGAGATGAATTAACAGAACACAGAGCAGTTTCTCAGAAAGCTTCTTTCCAGTTTTGAAAGGAAGATATTTCCTTTTTCACCATAGCCCTCTATGGGCTTCCAAATATCCCTTTGCCAATTCCACAAGAACAACCTTAGCGAAAGGCTTCTTGAAGGGAAAGATGTAACTCTGTGAGATGAATTAACAGAACACAGAGCAGTTTCTCAGAAAGCTTCTTTCCAGTTTTGAACGGAAGATATTTCCTTTTTCACCATAGCCCTCTATGAGCTTCCAAATATCCCTTTGCCAATTCCACAAGAACAGCCTTAGAGAAAGGCTTCTTGAAGGGAAAGATGTAACTCTGTGAGATGAATTAACAGAACACAGAGCAGTTTCTCAGAAAGCTTCTTTCCAGTTTTGAACGGAAGATATTCCCTTTTTCACCATAGCCCTCTATGGGCTTCCAAATATCCCTTTGCCAATTCCACAAGAACAGCCTTAGCGAAAGGCTTCTTGAAGGGAAAGATGTAACTCTGTGAGATGAATTAACAGAACACAGAGCAGTTTCTCAGAAAGCTTCTTTCCAGTTTTGAACGGAAGATATTTCCTTTTTCGCCATAGCCCTCTATGGGCTTCCAAATATCCCTTTGCCAATTCCACAAGAACAGCCTTAGCGAAAGGCTTCTTGAAGGGAAAGATGTATCTCTGTGAGATGAATTAACAGAACACAGAGCTGTTTCTCAGAAAGCTTCTTTCCAGTTTTGAACGGAAGATATTTCCTTTTTCACCATAGCCCTCTATGGGCTTCCAAATATCCCTTTTCCAATTCCACACGAACAACCTTAGCGAAAGGATTCTTGAAGGGAAAGATGTAACTCTGTGAGATGAATTAACAGAACACAGAGCAGTTTCTCAGAAAGCTTCTTTCCAGTTTTGAACGGAAGATATTTCCTTTTTCACCATAGCCCTCTATGGGCTTCCAAATATCCCTTTGCCAATTCCACAAGAACAGCCTTAGCGAAAGGCTTCTTGAAGGGAAAGATGTAACTCTGTGAGATGAATTAACAGAACACAGAGCAGTTTCTCAGAAAGCTTCTTTCCAGTTTTGAACGGAAGGTATTTCCTTTTTCGCCATAGCCCTCTATGGGCTTCCAAATATCCCTTTGCCAATTCCACAAGAACAGCCTTAGCGAAAGGCTTCTTGAAGGGAAAGATGTAACTCTGTGAGATGAATTAACAGAACACAGAGGAGTTTCTCAGAAAGCTTCTTTCCAGTTTTGAACAGAAGATATTCCCTTTTTCACCATAGCCCTCTATGGGCTTCCAAATATCCGTTTGCCAATTCCACAAGAACAGCCTTAGCGAAAGGCTTCTTGAAGGGAAACATGTAACTCTGTGAGATGAATTAACAGAACACAGAGCAGTTTCTCAGAAAGCTTCTTTCCAGTTTTGAACGGAAGATATTTCCTTTTTCGCCATAGCCCTCTATGGGCTTCCAAATATCCCTTTGCCAATTCCACAAGAACAGCCTTAGCGAAAGGCTTCTTGAAGGGAAAGATGTAACTCTGTGAGATGAATTAACAGAACACAGAGCAGTTTCTCAGAAAGCTTCTTTCCAGTTTTGAACGGAAGATATTTCCTTTTTCACCATAGCCCTCTATGGGCTTCCAAATATCCCTTTGCCAATTCCACAAGAACAGCCTTAGCGAAAGGCTTCTTGAAGGGAAAGATGTAACTCTGTGAGATGAATTAACAGAACACAGAGCAGTTTCTCAGAAAGCTTCTTTCCAGTTTTGAACGGAAGATATTTCCTTTTTCACCATAGCCCTCTATGGGCTTCCAAATATCCCTTTGCCAATTCCACAAGAACAGCCTTAGCGAAAGGCTTCTTGAAGGGAAAGATGTAACTCTGTGAGATGAATTAACAGAACACAGAGCAGTTTCTCAGAAAGCTTCTTTCCAGTATTGAACGGAAGATATTCCCTTTTTCACCATAGCCCTCTATCGGCTTCCAAATATCCCTTTGCCAATTCCACAAGAACAGCCTTAGAGAAAGGCTTCTTGAAGGGAAAGATGTAACTCTGAGAGATGAATTAACAGAACACAGAGCAGTTTCTCAGAAAGCATCTTTCCAGTTTTGAACGGAAGATATTTCCTTTTTCACCATAGCCCTGTATGGGCTTCCAAATATCCCTTTGCCAATTCCACAAGAACAGCCTTAGCGAAAGGCTTCTTGAAGGGAAAGATGTAACTCTGTGAGATGAATTAACAGAACACAGAGCAGTTTCTCAGAAAGCTTCTTTCCAGTTTTGAACGGAAGATATTTCCTTTTTCACCATAGCCATCTATGGGCTTCCAAATATCCCTTTGCCAATTCCACAAGAACAACCTTAGCGAAAGGCTTCTTGAAGGGAAAGATGTAACTCTGTGAGATGAATTAACGGAACACAGAGCAGTTTCTCAGAAAGCTTCTTTCCAGTTTTGAAAGGAAGATATTTCCTTTTTCACCATAGCCCTCTATGGGCTTCCAAATATCCCTTTGCCAATTCCACAAGAACAGCCTTAGCGAAAGGCTTCTTGAAGGGAAAGATGTAACTCTGTGAGATGAATTAACAGAACACAGAGCAGTTTCTCAGAAAGCTTCTTTCCAGTTTTGAACGGAAGATATTCCCTTTTTCACCGTAGCCCTCTATGGGCTTCCAAATATCCCTTTGCCAATTCCACAAGAACAGCCTTAGCGAAAGGCTTCTTGAAGGGAAAGATGTAACTCTGTGAGATGAATTAACAGAACACAGAGCAGTTTCTCAGAAAGCTTCTTTCCAGTTTTGAAGGGAAGATATTTCCTTTTTCACCATAGCCCTCTATGGGCTTCCAAATATCCCTTTGCCAATTCCACAAGAACAGCCTTAGTGAAAGGCCTCTTGAAGGGAAAGATGTAACTCTGTGAGATGAATTAACAGAACACAGAGCAGTTTCTCAGAAAGCTTCTTTCCAGTTTTGAAGGTAAGATATTCCCTTTTTCACCATAGCCCTCTATGGGCTTCCAAATATCCCTTTGCCAATTCCACAAGAACAGCCTTAGCGAAAGGCTTCTTGAAGATAAAGATGTAACTCTGTGAGATGAATTAACAGAACACAGAGCAGTTTCTCAGAAAGCATCTTTCCAGTTTTGAACGGAAGATATTTCCTTTTTCTCCATAGCCCTCTATGGGCTTCCAAATATCCCTTTGCCAATTCCAAAAGAACAGCCTTAGCGAAAGGCTTCTTGAAGGGAAAGATGTAACTCTGTGAGATGAATTAACAGAACACAGAGCAGTTTCTCAGAAAGCTTCTTTCCAGTTTTGAACGGAAGAGATTTCCTTTTTCACCATAGCCCTCAATGGGCTTCCAAATATCCCTTTGCCAATTCCACAAGAACAGCCTTAGCGAAAGGCTTCTTGAAGGGAAAGATGTAACTCTGTGAGATGAATTAACAGAACACAGAGCAGTTTCTCAGAAAGCTTCTTTCCAGTTTTGAACGGAAGATATTCCCTTTTTCACCATAGCCCTCTACGGGCTTCCAAATATCCCTTTGACAATTCCAAAGAACAGCCTTAGCGAAAGGCTTCTTGAAGGGAAAGATGTAACTCTGTGAGATGAATTAACAGAACACAGAGCAGTTTCTCAGAAAGCATCTTTCCAGTTTTGAACGGAAGATATTTCCTTTTTCACCATAGCCCTCTATGGGCTTCCAAATATCCCTTTGCCAATTCCACAAGAACAGCCTTAGCGAAAGGCTTCTTGAAGGGAAAGATGTAACTCTGTGAGATGAATTAACAGAACACAGAGCAGTTTCTCAGAAAGCATCTTTCCAGTTTTGAACGGAAGATATTTCCTTTTTCTCCATAGCCCTCTATGGGCTTCCAAATATCCCTTTGCCAATTCCACAAGAACAGCCTTAGCGAAAGGCTTCTTGAAGGGAAAGATGTAACTCTGTGAGATGAATTAACAGAACACAGAGCAGTTTCTCAGAAAGCTTCTTTCCAGTTTTGAAAGGAAGATATTTCCTTTTTCACCATAGCCCTCTATGGGCTTCCAAATATCCCTTTGCCAATTCCACAAGAACAACCTTAGCGAAAGGCTTCTTGAAGGGAAAGATGTAACTCTGTGAGATGAATTAACAGAACACAGAGCAGTTTCTCAGAAAGCTTCTTTCCAGTTTTGAACGGAAGATATTTCCTTTTTCACCATAGCCCTCTATGAGCTTCCAAATATCCCTTTGCCAATTCCACAAGAACAGCCTTAGCGAAAGGCTTCTTGAAGGGAAAGATGTAACTCTGTGAGATGAATTAACAGAACACAGAGCAGTTTCTCAGAAAGCTTCTTTCCAGTTTTGAACGGAAGATATTCCCTTTTTCACCATAGCCCTCTATGGGCTTCCAAATATCCCTTTGCCAATTCCACAAGAACAGCCTTAGCGAAAGGCTTCTTGAAGGGAAAGATGTAACTCTGTGAGATGAATTAACAGAACACAGAGCAGTTTCTCAGAAAGCTTCTTTCCAGTTTTGAACGGAAGATATTTCCTTTTTCGCCATAGCCCTCTATGGGCTTCCAAATATCCCTTTGCCAATTCCACAAGAACAGCCTTAGCGAAAGGCTTCTTGAAGGGAAAGATGTAACTCTGTGAGATGAATTAACAGAACACAGAGCTGTTTCTCAGAAAGCTTCTTTCCAGTTTTGAACGGAAGATATTTCCTTTTTCACCATAGCCCTCTATGGGCTTCCAAATATCCCTTTTCCAATTCCACACGAACAACCTTAGCGAAAGGATTCTTGAAGGGAAAGATGTAACTCTGTGAGATGAATTAACAGAACACAGAGCAGTTTCTCAGAAAGCTTCTTTCCAGTTTTGAACGGAAGATATTTCCTTTTTCACCATAGCCCTCTATGGGCTTCCAAATATCCCTTTGCCAATTCCACAAGAACAGCCTTAGCGAAAGGCTTCTTGAAGGGAAAGATGTAACTCTGTGAGATGAATTAACAGAACACAGAGCAGTTTCTCAGAAAGCTTCTTTCCAGTTTTGAACGGAAGATATTTCCTTTTTCACCATAGCCCTCTATGGGCTTCCAAATATCCCTTTGCCAATTCCACAAGAACAGCTTTAGCGAAAGGCTTCTTGAAGGGAAAGATGTAACTCTGTGAGATGAATTAACAGAACACAGAGGAGTTTCTCAGAAAGCTTCTTTCCAGTTTTGAACAGAAGATATTCCCTTTTTCACCATAGCCCTCTATGGGCTTCCAAATATCCGTTTGCCAATTCCACAAGAACAGCCTTAGCGAAAGGCTTCTTGAAGGGAAACATGTAACTCTGTGAGATGAATTAACAGAACACAGAGCAGTTTCTCAGAAAGCTTCTTTCCAGTTTTGAACGGAAGATATTTCCTTTTTCGCCATAGCCCTCTATGGGCTTCCAAATATCCCTTTGCCAATTCCACAAGAACAGCCTTAGCGAAAGGCTTCTTGAAGGGAAAGATGTAACTCTGTGAGATGAATTAACAGAACACAGAGCAGTTTCTCAGAAAGCTTCTTTCCAGTTTTGAACGGAAGATATTTCCTTTTTCACCATAGCCCTCTATGGGCTTCCAAATATCCCTTTTCCAATTCCACACGAACAACCTTAGCGAAAGGATTCTTGAAGGGAAAGATGTAACTCTGTGAGATGAATTAACAGAACACAGAGCAGTTTCTCAGAAAGCTTCTTTCCAGTTTTGAACGGAAGATATTTCCTTTTTCACCATAGCCCTCTATGGGCTTCCAAATATCCCTTTGCCAATTCCACAAGAACAGCCTTAGCGAAAGGCTTCTTGAAGGGAAAGATGTAACTCTGTGAGATGAATTAACAGAACACAGAGCAGTTTCTCAGAAAGCTTCTTTCCAGTTTTGAACGGAAGATATTCCCTTTTTCACCGTAGCCCTCTATGGGCTTCCAAATATCCCTTTGCCAATTCCACAAGAACAGCCTTAGCGAAAGGCTTCTTGAAGGGAAAGATGTAACTCTGTGAGATGAATTAACAGAACACAGAGCAGTTTCTCAGAAAGCTTCTTTCCAGTTTTGAAGGGAAGATATTTCCTTTTTCACCATAGCCCTCTATGGGCTTCCAAATATCCCTTTGCCAATTCCACAAGAACAGCCTTAGTGAAAGGCCTCTTGAAGGGAAAGATGTAACTCTGTGAGATGAATTAACAGAACACAGAGCAGTTTCTCAGAAAGCTTCTTTCCAGTTTTGAAGGTAAGATATTTCCTTTTTCACCATAGCCCTCTATGGGCTTCCAAATATCCCTTTGCCAATTCCACAAGAACAGCCTTAGCGAAAGGCTTCTTGAAGATAAAGATGTAACTCTGTGAGATGAATTAACAGAACACAGAGCAGTTTCTCAGAAAGCATCTTTCCAGTTTTGAACGGAAGATATTTCCTTTTTCTCCATAGCCCTCTATGGGCTTCCAAATATCCCTTTGCCAATTCCACAAGAACAGCCTTAGCGAAAGGCTTCTTGAAGGGAAAGATGTAACTCTGTGAGATGAATTAACAGAACACAGAGCAGTTTCTCAGAAAGCTTCTTTCCAGTTTTGAACGGAAGAGATTTCCTTTTTCACCATAGCCCTCTATGGGCTTCCAAATATCCCTTTGCCAATTCCACAAGAACAGCCTTAGCGAAAGGCTTCTTGAAGGGAAAGATGTAACTCTGTGAGATGAATTAACAGAACACAGAGCAGTTTCTCAGAAAGCTTCTTTCCAGTTTTGAACGGAAGATATTCCCTTTTTCACCATAGCCCTCTACGGGCTTCCAAATATCCCTTTGACAATTCCAAAGAACAGCCTTAGCGAAAGGCTTCTTGAAGGGAAAGATGTAACTCTGTGAGATGAATTAACAGAACACAGAGCAGTTTCTCAGAAAGCATCTTTCCAGTTTTGAACGGAAGATATTTCCTTTTTCACCATAGCCCTCTATGGACTTCCAAATATCCCTTTGCCAATTCCACAAGAACAGCCTTAGCGAAAGGCTTCTTGAAGGGAAAGATGTAACTCTGTGAGATGAATTAACAGAACACAGAGCAGTTTCTCAGAAAGCATCTTTCCAGTTTTGAACGGAAGATATTTCCTTTTTCTCCATAGCCCTCTATGGGCTTCCAAATATCCCTTTGCCAATTCCACAAGAACAGCCTTAGCGAAAGGCTTCTTGAAGGGAAAGATGTAACTCTGTGAGATGAATTAACAGAACACAGAGCAGTTTCTCAGAAAGCTTCTTTCCAGTTTTGAACGGAAGATATTCCCTTTTTCACCATAGCCCTCTATGGGCTTCCAAATATCCCTTTGCCAATTCCACAAGAACAGCCTTAGCGAAAGGCTTCTTGAAGGGAAAGATGTAACTCTGTGAGATGAATTAACAGAACACAGAGCAGTTTCTCAGAAAGCTTCTTTCCAGTTTTGAACGGAAGATATTTCCTTTTTCGCCATAGCCCTCTATGGGCTTCCAAATATCCCTTTGCCAATTCCACAAGAACAGCCTTAGCGAAAGGCTTCTTGAAGGGAAAGATGTAACTCTGTGAGATGAATTAACAGAACACAGAGCTGTTTCTCAGAAAGCTTCTTTCCAGTTTTGAACGGAAGATATTTCCTTTTTCACCATAGCCCTCTATGGGCTTCCAAATATCCCTTTTCCAATTCCACACGAACAACCTTAGCGAAAGGCTTCTTGAAGGGAAAGATGTAACTCTGTGAGATGAATTAACAGAACACAGAGCAGTTTCTCAGAAAGCTTCTTTCCAGTTTTGAACGGAAGATATTTCCTTTTTCACCATAGCCCTCTATGGGCTTCCAAATATCCCTTTGCCAATTCCACAAGAACAGCCTTAGCGAAAGGCTTCTTGAAGGGAAAGATGTAACTCTGTGAGATGAATTAACAGAACACAGAGCAGTTTCTCAGAAAGCTTCTTTCCAGTTTTGAACGGAAGATATTTCCTTTTTCACCATAGCCCTCTATGGGCTTCCAAATATCCCTTTGCCAATTCCACAAGAACAGCCTTAGCGAAAGGCTTCTTGAAGGGAAAGATGTAACTCTGTGAGATGAATTAACAGAACACAGAGGAGTTTCTCAGAAAGCTTCTTTCCAGTTTTGAACAGAAGATATTCCCTTTTTCACCATAGCCCTCTATGGGCTTCCAAATATCCGTTTGCCAATTCCACAAGAACAGCCTTAGCGAAAGGCTTCTTGAAGGGAAACATGTAACTCTGTGAGATGAATTAACAGAACACAGAGCAGTTTCTCAGAAAGCTTCTTTCCAGTTTTGAACGGAAGATATTTCCTTTTTCGCCATAGCCGTCTATGGGCTTCCAAATATCCCTTTGCCAATTCCACAAGAACAGCCTTAGCGAAAGGCTTCTTGAAGGGAAAGATGTAACTCTGTGAGATGAATTAACAGAACACAGAGCAGTTTCTCAGAAAGCTTCTTTCCAGTTTTGAACGGAAGATATTTCCTTTTTCACCATAGCCCTCTATGGGCTTCCAAATATCCCTTTGCCAATTCCACAAGAACAGCCTTAGCGAAAGGCTTCTTGAAGGGAAAGATGTAACTCTGTGAGATGAATTAACAGAACACAGAGCAGTTTCTCAGAAAGCTTCTTTCCAGTTTTGAACGGAAGATATTTCCTTTTTCACCATAGCCCTCTATGGGCTTCCAAATATCCCTTTGCCAATTCCACAAGAACAGCCTTAGCGAAAGGCTTCTTGAAGGGAAAGATGTAACTCTGTGAGATGAATTAACAGAACACAGAGCAGTTTCTCAGAAAGCTTCTTTCCAGTATTGAACGGAAGATATTCCCTTTTTCACCATAGCCCTCTATCGGCTTCCAAATATCCCTTTGCCAATTCCACAAGAACAGCCTTAGAGAAAGGCTTCTTGAAGGGAAAGATGTAACTCTGAGAGATGAATTAACAGAACACAGAGCAGTTTCTCAGAAAGCATCTTTCCAGTTTTGAACGGAAGATATTTCCTTTTTCACCATAGCCCTGTATGGGCTTCCAAATATCCCTTTGCCAATTCCACAAGAACAGCCTTAGCGAAAGGCTTCCTGAAGGGAAAGATGTAACTCTGTGAGATGAATTAACAGAACACAGAGCAGTTTCTCAGAAAGCTTCTTTCCAATTTTGAACGGAAGATATTTCCTTTTTCACCATAGCCATCTATGGGCTTCCAAATATCCCTTTGCCAATTCCACAAGAACAACCTTAGCGAAAGGCTTCTTGAAGGGAAAGATGTAACTCTGTGAGATGAATTAACGGAACACAGAGCAGTTTCTCAGAAAGCTTCTTTCCAGTTTTGAAAGGAAGATATTTCCTTTTTCACCATAGCCCTCTATGGGCTTCCAAATATCCCTTTGCCAATTCCACAAGAACAGCCTTAGCGAAAGGCTTCTTGAAGGGAAAGATGTAACTCTGTGAGATGAATTAACAGAACACAGAGCAGTTTCTCAGAAAGCTTCTTTCCAGTTTTGAACGGAAGATATTCCCTTTTTCACCGTAGCCCTCTATGGGCTTCCAAATATCCCTTTGCCAATTCCACAAGAACAGCCTTAGCGAAAGGCTTCTTGAAGGGAAAGATGTAACTCTGTGAGATGAATTAACAGAACACAGAGCAGTTTCTCAGAAAGCTTCTTTCCAGTTTTGAAGGGAAGATATTTCCTTTTTCACCATAGCCCTCTATGGGCTTCCAAATATCCCTTTGCCAATTCCACAAGAACAGCCTTAGTGAAAGGCCTCTTGAAGGGAAAGATGTAACTCTGTGAGATGAATTAACAGAACACAGAGCAGTTTCTCAGAAAGCTTCTTTCCAGTTTTGAAGGTAAGATATTCCCTTTTTCACCATAGCCCTCTATGGGCTTCCAAATATCCCTTTGCCAATTCCACAAGAACAGCCTTAGCGAAAGGCTTCTTGAAGATAAAGATGTAACTCTGTGAGATGAATTAACAGAACACAGAGCAGTTTCTCAGAAAGCATCTTTCCAGTTTTGAACGGAAGATATTTCCTTTTTCTCCATAGCCCTCTATGGGCGTCCAAATATCCCTTTGCCAATTCCACAAGAACAGCCTTAGCGAAAGGCTTCTTGAAGGGAAAGATGTAACTCTGTGAGATGAATTAACAGAACACAGAGCAGTTTCTCAGAAAGCTTCTTTCCAGTTTTGAACGGAAGAGATTTCCTTTTTCACCATAGCCCTCTATGGGCTTCCAAATATCCCTTTGCCAATTCCACAAGAACAGCCTTAGCGAAAGGCTTCTTGAAGGGAAAGATGTAACTCTGTGAGATGAATTAACAGAACACAGAGCAGTTTCTCAGAAAGCTTCTTTCCAGTTTTGAACGGAAGATATTCCCTTTTTCACCATAGCCCTCTACGGGCTTCCAAATATCCCTTTGACAATTCCAAAGAACAGCCTTAGCGAAAGGCTTCTTGAAGGGAAAGATGTAACTCTGTGAGATGAATTAACAGAACACAGAGCAGTTTCTCAGAAAGCATCGTTCCAGTTTTGAACGGAAGATATTTCCTTTTTCACCATAGCCCTCTATGGGCTTCCAAATATCCCTTTGCCAATTCCACAAGAACAGCCTTAGCGAAAGGCTTCTTGAAGGGAAAGATGTAACTCTGTGAGATGAATTAACAGAACACAGAGCAGTTTCTCAGAAAGCATCTTTCCAGTTTTGAACGGAAGATATTTCCTTTTTCTCCATAGCCCTCTATGGGCTTCCAAATATCCCTTTGCCAATTCCACAAGAACAGCCTTAGCGAAAGGCTTCTTGAAGGGAAAGATGTAACTCTGTGAGATGAATTAACAGAACACAGAGCAGTTTCTCAGAAAGCTTCTTTCCAGTTTTGAAAGGAAGATATTTCCTTTTTCACCATAGCCCTCTATGGGCTTCCAAATATCCCTTTGCCAATTCCACAAGAACAACCTTAGCGAAAGGCTTCTTGAAGGGAAAGATGTAACTCTGTGAGATGAATTAACAGAACACAGAGCAGTTTCTCAGAAAGCTTCTTTCCAGTTTTGAACGGAAGATATTTCCTTTTTCACCATAGCCCTCTATGAGCTTCCAAATATCCCTTTGCCAATTCCACAAGAACAGCCTTAGCGAAAGGCTTCTTGAAGGGAAAGATGTAACTCTGTGAGATGAATTAACAGAACACAGAGCAGTTTCTCAGAAAGCTTCTTTCCAGTTTTGAACGGAAGATATTCCCTTTTTCACCATAGCCCTCTATGGGCTTCCAAATATCCCTTTGCCAATTCCACAAGAACAGCCTTAGCGAAAGGCTTCTTGAAGGGAAAGATGTAACTCTGTGAGATGAATTAACAGAACACAGAGCAGTTTCTCAGAAAGCTTCTTTCCAGTTTTGAACGGAAGATATTTCCTTTTTCGCCATAGCCCTCTATGGGCTTCCAAATATCCCTTTGCCAATTCCACAAGAACAGCCTTAGCGAAAGGCTTCTTGAAGGGAAAGATGTAACTCTGTGAGATGAATTAACAGAACACAGAGCTGTTTCTCAGAAAGCTTCTTTCCAGTTTTGAACGGAAGATATTTCCTTTTTCACCATAGCCCTCTATGGGCTTCCAAATATCCCTTTTCCAATTCCACACGAACAACCTTAGCGAAAGGATTCTTGAAGGGAAAGATGTAACTCTGTGAGATGAATTAACAGAACACAGAGCAGTTTCTCAGAAAGCTTCTTTCCAGTTTTGAACGGAAGATATTTCCTTTTTCACCATAGCCCTCTATGGGCTTCCAAATATCCCTTTGCCAATTCCACAAGAACAGCCTTAGCGAAAGGCTTCTTGAAGGGAAAGATGTAACTCTGTGAGATGAATTAACAGAACACAGAGCAGTTTCTCAGAAAGCTTCTTTCCAGTTTTGAACGGAAGATATTTCCTTTTTCACCATAGCCCTCTATGGGCTTCCAAATATCCCTTTGCCAATTCCACAAGAACAGCTTTAGCGAAAGGCTTCTTGAAGGGAAAGATGTAACTCTGTGAGATGAATTAACAGAACACAGAGGAGTTTCTCAGAAAGCTTCTTTCCAGTTTTGAACAGAAGATATTCCCTTTTTCACCATAGCCCTCTATGGGCTTCCAAATATCCGTTTGCCAATTCCACAAGAACAGCCTTAGCGAAAGGCTTCTTGAAGGGAAACATGTAACTCTGTGAGATGAATTAACAGAACACAGAGCAGTTTCTCAGAAAGCTTCTTTCCAGTTTTGAACGGAAGATATTTCCTTTTTCGCCATAGCCCTCTATGGGCTTCCAAATATCCCTTTGCCAATTCCACAAGAACAGCCTTAGCGAAAGGCTTCTTGAAGGGAAAGATGTAACTCTGTGAGATGAATTAACAGAACACAGAGCAGTTTCTCAGAAAGCTTCTTTCCAGTTTTGAACGGAAGATATTTCCTTTTTCACCATAGCCCTCTAAGGGCTTCCAAATATCCCTTTTCCAATTCCACACGAACAACCTTAGCGAAAGGATTCTTGAAGGGAAAGATGTAACTCTGTGAGATGAATTAACAGAACACAGAGCAGTTTCTCAGAAAGCTTCTTTCCAGTTTTGAACGGAAGATATTTCCTTTTTCACCATAGCCCTCTATGGGCTTCCAAATATCCCTTTGCCAATTCCACAAGAACAGCCTTAGCGAAAGGCTTCTTGAAGGGAAAGATGTAACTCTGTGAGATGAATTAACAGAACACAGAGCAGTTTCTCAGAAAGCTTCTTTCCAGTTTTGAAGGGAAGATATTTCCTTTTTCACCATAGCCCTCTATGGGCTTCCAAATATCCCTTTGCCAATTCCACAAGAACAGCCTTAGCGAAAGGCTTCTTGAAGGGAAAGATGTAACTCTGTGAGATGAATTAACAGAACACAGAGCAGTTTCTCAGAAAGCTTCTTTCCTGTTTTGAACGGAAGATATTCCCTTTTTCACCATAGCCCTCTATGGGCTTCCAAATATCCCTTTGCCAATTCCACAAGAACAGCCTTAGCGAAAGGCTTCTTGAAGGGAAAGATGTAACTCTGTGAGATGAATTAACAGAACACAGAGCAGTTTCTCAGAAAGCTTCTTTCCAGTTTTGAACGGAAGATATTCCCTTTTTCACCATAGCCCTCTATGGGCTTCCAAATATCCCTTTGCCAATTCCACAAGAACAGCCTTAGCGAAAGGCTTCTTGAAGGGAAAGATGTAACTCTGTGAGATGAATTAACAGAACACAGAGCAGTTTCTCAGAAACCTTCTTTCCAGTTTTGAACGGAAGATATTTCCTTTTTCACCATAGCCCTCTATGTTCTTCCAAATATCCCTTTGCCAATTCCACAAGAACAGCCTTAGCGAAAGGCTTCTTGAAGGGAAAGATGTAACTCTGTGAGATGAATTAACAGAACACAGAGCAGTTTCTCAGAAAGCTTCTTTCCAGTTTTGAACGGAAGATATTTCCTTTTTCACCATAGCCCTCTATGGGCTTCCAAATATCCCTTTGCCAATTCCACAAGAACAGCCTTAGCGAAAGGCTTCTTGAAGGGAAAGATGTAACTCTGTGAGATGAATTAACAGAACACAGAGCAGTTTCTCAGAAAGCTTCTTTCCAGTTTTGAACGGAAGATATTTCCTTTTTCACCATAGCCCTCTATGGGCTTCCAAATATCCCTTTGCCAATTCCACAAGAACAGCCTTAGCGAAAGGCTTCTTGAAGGGAAAGATGTAACTCTGTGAGATGAATTAACAGAACACAGAGCAGTTTCTCAGAAAGCTTCTTTCCAGTTTTGAACGGAAGATATTTCCTTTTTCACCATAGCCCTCTATGGGCTTCCAAATATCCCTTTGCCAATTCCACAAGAACAGCCTTAGCGAAAGGCTTCTTGAAGGGAAAGATGTAACTCTGTAAGATGAATTAACAGAACACAGAGCAGTTTCTCAGAAAGCTTCTTTCCAGTTTTGAACGGAAGATATTCCCTTTTTCACCATAGCCCTCTATGGGCTTCCAAATATCCCTTTGCCAATTCCACAAAAACAGCCTTAGCGAAAGGCTTCTTGAAGGGAAAGATGTAACTCTGTGAGATGAATTAACAGAACACAGAGCAGTTTCTCAGAAAGCATCTTTCCAGTTTTGAACGGAAGATATTTCCTTTTTCACCATAGCCCTCTATGGGCTTCCAAATATCCCTTTGCCAATTCCACAAGAACAGCCTTAGCGAAAGGATTCTTGAAGGGAAAGATGTAACTCTGTGAGATGAATTAACAGAACACAGAGCAGTTTCTCAGAAAGCTTCTTTCCAGTTTTGAACGGAAGATATTTCCTTTTTCACCATAGCCCTCTATGGGCTTCCAAATATCCCTTTGCCAATTCCACAAGAACAGCCTTAGCGAAAGGCTTCTTGAAGGGAAAGATGTAACTCTGTGAGATGAATTAACAGAACACAGAGCAGTTTCTCAGAAAGCTTCTTTCCAGTTTTGAACGGAAGATATTCCCTTTTTCACCATAGCCCTCTATGGGCTTCCAAATATCCCTTTGCCAATTCCACAAGAACAGCCTTAGAGAAAGGCTTCTTGAAGGGAAAGATGTAACTCTGTGAGATGAATTAACAGAACACAGAGCAGTTTCTCAGAAAGCTTCTTTCCAGTTTTGAACGGAAGATATTTCCTTTTTCACCATAGCCCTCTATGGGCTTCCAAATATCCCTTTGCCAATTCCACAAGAACAGCCTTACCGAAAGGCTTCTTGAAGGGAAAGATGTAACTCTGTGAGATGAATTAACAGAACACAGAGCAGTTTCTCAGAAAGCTTCTTTCCAGTTTTGAACGGAAGATATTTCCTTTTTCAACATAGCCCTCTATGGGCTTCCAAATATCCCTTTGCCAATTCCACAAGAACAGCCTTAGAGAAAGGCTCCTTGAAGGGAAAGATGTAACTCTGTGAGATGAATTAACAGAACACAGAGCAGTTTCTCAGAAAGCATCTTTCCAGTTTTGAACGGAAGATATTTCCTTTTTCACCATAGCCCTGTATGGGCTTCCAAATATCCGTTTGCCAATTCCACAAGAACAGCCATAGCGAAAGGCTTCTTGAAGGGAAAGATGTAACTCTGTGAGATGAATTAACAGAACACAGAGCAGTTTCTCAGAAAGCTTCTTTCCAGTTTTGAAGGGAAGATATTTCCTTTTTTACCATAGCCGTCTATGGGCTTCCAAATATCCCTTTGCCAATTCCACAAGAACAGCCTTAGCGAAAGGCTTCTTGAAGGGAAAGATGTAACTCTGTGAGATGAATTAACAGAACACAGAGCAGTTTCTCAGAAAGCTTCTTTCCAGTTTTGAACGGAAGATATTTCCTTTTTCACCATAGCCCTCTATGGGCTTCCAAATATCCCTTTGCAAATTCCACAAGAACAGCCTTAGCGAAAGGCTTCTTGAAGGGAAAGATGTAACTCTGTGAGATGAATTAACAGAACACAGAGCAGTTTCTCAGAAAGCTTCTTTCCAGTTTTGAACGGAAGATATTTCCTTTTTCACCATAGCCCTCTATGGGCTTCCATATATCCCTTTGCCAATTCCACAAGAACAGCCTTAGCGAAAGGCTTCTTGAAGGGAAAGATGTAACTCTGTGAGATGAATTAACAGAACACAGAGCAGTTTCTCAGAAAGCTTCTTTCCAGTTTTGAACGGAAGATATTCCCTTTTTCACCATAGCCCTCTATCGGCTTCCAAATATCCCTTTGCCAATTCCACAAGAACTGCCTTAGAGAAAGGCTTCTTGAAGGGAAAGATGTAACTCTGAGAGATGAATTAACAGAACACAGAGCAGTTTCTCAGAAAGCTTCTTTCCAGTTTTGAACGGAAGATATTTCCTTTTTCACCATAGCCCTGTATGGGCTTCCAAATATCCCTTTGCCAATTCCACAAGAACAGCCTTAGCGAAAGGCTTCTTGAAGGGAAAGATGTAACTCTGTGAGATGAATTAACAGAACACAGAGCAGTTTCTCAGAAAGCTTCTTTCCAGTTTTGAACGGAAGATATTTCCTTTTTCACCATAGTCATCTATGGGCTTCCAAATATCCCTTTGCCAATTCCACAAGAACAACCTTAGCGAAAGGCTTCTTGAAGGGAAAGATGTAACTCTGTGAGATGAATTAACAGAACACAGAGCAGTTTCTCAGAAAGCTTCTTTCCAGTTTTGAAAGGAAGATATTTCCTTTTTCACCATAGCCCTCTATGGGCTTCCAAATATCCCTTTGCCAATTCCACAAGAACAGCCTTAGCGAAAGGCTTCTTGAAGGGAAAGATGTAACTCTGTGAGATGAATTAACAGAACACAGAGCAGTTTCTCAGAAAGCTTCTTTCCAGTTTTGAACGGAAGATATTCCCTTTTTCACCGTAGCCCTCTATGGGCTTCCAAATATCCCTTTGCCAATTCCACAAGAACAGCCTTAGCGAAAGGCTTCTTGTAGGGAAAGATGTAACTCTGTGAGATGAATTAACAGAACACAGAGCAGTTTCTCAGAAAGCTTCTTTCCAGTTTTGAAGGGAAGATATTTCCTTTTTCACCATAGCCCTCTATGGGCTTCCAAATATCCCTTTGCCAATTCCACAAGAACAGCCTTAGTGAAAGGCCTCTTGAAGGGAAAGATGTAACTCTGTGAGATGAATTAACAGAACACAGAGCAGTTTCTCAGAAAGCTTCTTTCCAGTTTTGAAGGGAAGATATTCCCTTTTTCACCATAGCCCTCTATGGGCTTCCAAATATCCCTTTGCCAATTCCACAAGAACAGCCTTAGCGAAAGGCTTCTTGAAGATAAAGATGTAACTCTGTGAGATGAATTAACAGAACACAGAGCAGTTTCTCAGAAAGCATCTTTCCAGTTTTGAACGGAAGATATTTCCTTTTTCTCCATAGCCCTCTATGGGCTTCCAAATATCCCTTTGCCAATTCCACAAGAACAGCCTTAGCGAAAGGCTTCTTGAAGGGAAAGATGTAACTCTGTGAGATGAATTAACAGAACACAGAGCAGTTTCTCAGAAAGCTTCTTTCCAGTTTTGAACGGAAGAGATTTCCTTTTTCACCATAGCCCTCTATGGGCTTCCAAATATCCCTTTTCCAATTCCACAAGAACAGCCTTAGCGAAAGGCTTCTTGAAGGGAAAGATGTAACTCTGTGAGATGAATTAACAGAACACAGAGCAGTTTCTCAGAAAGCTTCTTTCCAGTTTTGAACGGAAGATATTCCCTTTTTCACCATAGCCCTCTACGGGCTTCCAAATATCCCTTTGCCAATTCCACAAGAACAGCCTTAGCGAAAGGCTTCTTGAAGGGAAAGATGTAACTCTGTGAGATGAATTAACAGAACACAGAGCAGTTTCTCAGAAAGCATCTTTCCAGTTTTGAACGGAAGATATTTCCTTTTTCACCATAGCCCTCTATGGGCTTCCAAATATCCCTTTGCCAATTCCACAAGAACAGCCTTAGCGAAAGGCTTCTTGAAGGGAAAGATGTAACTCTGTGAGATGAATTAACAGAACACAGAGCAGTTTCTCAGAAAGCATCTTTCCAGTTTTGAACGGAAGATATTTCCTTTTTCTCCATAGCCCTCTATGGGCTTCCAAATATCCCTTTGCCAATTCCACAAGAACAGCCTTAGCGAAAGGCTTCTTGAAGGGAAAGATGTAACTCTATGAGATGAATTAACAGAACACAGAGCAGTTTCTCAGAAAGCTTCTTTCCAGTTTTGTACGGAAGATATTTCCTTTTTCACCATAGCCCTCTATGGGCTTCCAAATATCCCTTTGCCAATTCCACAAGAACAACCTTAGCGAAAGGCTTCTTGAAGGGAAAGATGTAACTCTGTGACATGAATTAACAGAACACAGAGCAGTTTCTCAGAAAGCTTCTTTCCAGTTTTGAACGGAAGATATTTCCTTTTTCACCATAGCCCTCTATGAGCTTCCAAATATCCCTTTGCCAATTCCACAAGAACAGCCTTAGCGAAAGGCTTCTTGAAGGGAAAGATGTAACTCTGTGAGATGAATTAACAGAACACAGAGCAGTTTCTCAGAAAGCTTCTTTCCAGTTTTGAACGGAAGATATTTCCTTTTTCACCATAGCCCTCTATGGGCTTCCAAATATCCCTTTGCCAATTCCACAAGAACAGCCTTAGCGAAAGGCTTCTTGAAGGGAAAGATGTAACTCTGTGAGATGAATTAACAGAACACAAAGCAGTTTCTCAGAAAGCTTCTTTCCAGTTTTGAACGGAAGATATTTCCTTTTTCACCATAGCCCTCTATGGGGTTCCAAATATCCCTTTGCCAATTCCACAAGAACAACCTTAGCGAAAGGTTTCTTGAAGGGAAAGATGTAACTCTGTGAGATGAATTAACAGAACACAGAGCAGTTTCTCAGAAAGCTTCTTTCCAGTTTTGAACGGAAGATATTTCCTTTTTCACCATAGCCCTCTATGGGCTTCCAAATATCCCTTTGCCAATTCCACAAGAACAACCTTAGCGAAAGGCTTCTTGAAGGGAAAGATGTAACTCTGAGAGATGAATTAACAGAACACAGAGCAGTTTCTCAGAAAGCTTCTTTCCAGTTTTGAACGGAAGGTATTCCCTTTTTCACCATAGCCCTCTATGGGCTTCCAAATATCCCTTTGCCAATTCCACAAGAACAGCCTTAGCGAAAGGCTTCTTGAAGGGAAAGATGTAACTCTGTGAGATGAATTAACAGAACACAGAGCAGTTTCTCAGAAAGCATCTTTCCAGTTTTGAACGGAAGATATTTCCTTTTTCACCATAGCCCTCTATGGGCTTCCAAATATCCCTTTGCCAATTCCACAAGAACAGCCTTAGCGAAAGGCTTCTTGAAGTGAAAGATGTAACTCTGTGAGATGAATTAACAGAACACAGAGCAGTTTCTCAGAAAGCATCTTTCCAGTTTTGAACGGAAGATATTTCCTTTTTCACCATAGCCCTCTATGGGCTTCCAAATATCCCTTTGCCAATTCCACAAGAACAGCCTTAGCGAAAGGCTTCTTGAAGGGAAAGATGTAACTCTGTGAGATGAATTAACAGAACACAGAGCAGTTTCTCAGAAAGCTTCTTTCCAGTTTTGAACGGAAGATATTCCCTTTTTCACCATAGCCCTCTATGGGCTTCCAAATATACCTTTGCCAATTCCACAAGAACAGCCTTAGCGAAAGGCTTCTTGAAGGGAAAGATGTAACTCTGTGAGATTAATTAACAAAACACAGAGCAGTTTCTCAGAAAGCTTCTTTCCAGTTTTGAAGGGAAGATATTTCCTTTTTCACCATAGCCCTCTATGGGCTTCCAAATATCCCTTTGCCAATTCCACAAGAACAGCCTTAGCGAAAGGCTTCTTGAAGGGAAAGATGTAACTCTGTGAGATGAATTAACAGAACACAGAGCAGTTTCTCAGAAAGCTTCTTTCCAGTTTTGAACGGAAGATATTCCCTTTTTCACCATAGCCCTCTATGGGCTTCCAAATATCCCTTTGCCAATTCCACAAGAACAGCCTTAGCGAAAGCCTTCTTGAAGGGAAAGATGTAACTCTGTGAGATGAATTAACAGAACACAGTTCAGTTTCTCAGAAATCTTCTTTCCAGTTTTGAACGGAAGACATTTCCTTTTTCACCATAGCCCTCTATGGGCTTCCAAATATCCCTTTGCCAACTCCTCAAGAACAGCCTTAGCGAAAGGCTTCTTGAAGGGAAAGATGTAACTCTGTGAGATGAATTAACAGAACACAGAGCAGTTTCTCAGAAAGCTTCTCTCCAGTTTTGAACGGAAGATATTCCCTTTTTCACCATAGCCCTCTATGGGCTTCCAAATATCCCTTTGCCAATTCCACAAGAACAGCCTTAGCGAAAGGCTTCTTGAAGGGAAAGATGTAACTCTGTGAGATGAATTAACAGAACACAGAGCAGTTTCTCAGAAAGCTTCTTTCCAGTTTTGAACGGAAGATATTTCCTTTTTCACCATAGCCCTCTATGGGCTTCCAAATATCCCTTTGCCAATTCCACAAGAACAGCCTTAGCGAAAGGCTTCTTGAAGGGAAAGATGTAACTCTGTGATGTGAATTAACAGAACACAGAGCAGTTTCTCAGAAAGCTTCTTTCCAGTTTTGAACAGAAGATATTCCCTTTTTCACCATAGCCCTCTATGGGCTTCCAAATATCCCTTTGCCAATTCCACAAGAACAGCCTTAGCGAAAGGCTTGTTGAAGGGAAAGATGTAACTCTGTGAGATGAATTAACAGAACACAGAGCAGTTTCTCAGAAAGCTTCTTTCCAGTTTTGAACGGAAGATATTCCCTTTTTCACCATAGCCCTCTATGGGCTTCCAAATATCCCTTTGCAAATTCCACAAGAACAGCCTTAGCGAAAGGCTTCTTGAAGGGATAGATGTAACTCTGTGAGATGAATTAACAGAACACAGAGCAGTTTCTCAGAAAGCTTTTTTCCAGTTTTGAACGGAAGATATTTCCTTTTTCACCTTAGCCCTCTATGGGCTTCCAAATATCCCTTTGCCAATTCCACAAGAACAGCCTTAGCGAAAGGATTCTTGAAGGGAAAAATGTAACTCTGTGAGATGAATGAACAGAACACAGAGCAGGTTCTCTGAAAGCTTCTTTCCAGTTTTGAACGGAAGAGATTTCCTTTTTCACCATAGCCCTCTATGGGCTTCCAAATATCCCTTTGCCATTTCCACAAGAACAGCCTTAGCGAAAGGCTTCTTGAAGGGAAAGATGTAACTCTGTGAGATGAATTAACAGAACACAGAGCAGTTTCTCAGAAAGCTTCTTTCCAGTTTTGAACGGAAGATATTCCCTTTTTCACCATAGCCCTCTATGGGCTTCCAAGTATCCCTTTGCCAATTCCACAAGAACAGCCTTAGCGAAAGGCTTCTTGAAGGGAAAGATGTAACTCTGTGAGATGAATTAACAGAACACAGAGCAGTTTCTCAGAAAGCTTCTTTCCAGTTTTGAACGGAAGATATTCCCTTTTTCACCATAGCCCTCTATGGGCTTCCAAATATCCCTTTGCCAATTCCACAAGAACAGCCTTAGCGAAAGGCTTCTTGAAGGGAAAGATGTAACTCTGTGAGATGAATTAACAGAACACAGAGCAGTTTCTCAGAAAGCTTCTTTCCAGTTTTCAACGGAAGATATTTCCTTTTTCGCCATAGCCCTCCATTGGTTTCCAAATATGCCTTTGCCAATTCCAAAAGAACAGCCTTAGCGAAAGGCTTCTTGAAGGGAAAGATGTAACTGTGTGAGATGAATTAACAGAACACAGAGCAGTTTCTCAGAAAGCTTCTTTCCAGTTTTGAACGGAAGATATTCCCTTTTTCACCGTAGCCCTCTATGGGCTTCTAAATATCCCTTTGCCAATTCCACAAGAACAGCCTTAGCAAAAGGCTTCTTGAAGGGAAAGATGTAACTCTGTGAGATGAATTAACAGAACACAGAGCAGTTTCTCAGAAAGCTTCTTTCCAGTTTTGAACGGAAGATATTCCCTTTTTCACCATAGCCCTCTATGGGCTTCCAAATATCCCTTTGCCAATTCCACAAGAACAGCCTTAGCGAAAGGCTTCTTGAAGGGGAAGATGTAACTCTGTGAGATGAATTAACAGAACACAGAGCAGTTTCTCAGAAAGCTTCTTTCCAGTTTTGAACGGAAGATATTTCCTTTTTCAACATAGCCCTCTATGGGCTTCCAAATATCCCTTTGCAATTCCACAAGAACAGCCTTAGCGAAAGGCTTCTTGAAGGGAAAGATGTAACTCTGTGAGATGAATTAACAGAACACAGAGCAATTTCTCAGAAAGCTTCTTTCCAGTTTTGAACGGAAGATATTTCCTTTTTCACCATAGCCCTCTATGGGCTTCCAAATATCCCTTTGCCAATTCCACAAGAACAGCCTTAGCGAAAGGCTTCTTGAAGGGAAAGATGTAACTCTGTGAGATGAATTAACAGAACACAGAGCAGTTTCTCAGAAAGCTTCTTTCCAGTTTTGAACGGAAGATATTTCCTTTTTCACCATAGCCCTCTATGGGCTTCCGAATATCCCTTTGCCAATTCCACAAGAACAGCCTTAGCGAAAGGATTCTTGAAGGGAAAGATGTAACTCTGTGAGATGAATTAACAGAACACAGAGCAGTTTCTCAGAAAGCTTCTTTCCAGTTTTGAACGGAAGATATTTCCTTTTTCACCATAGCCCTCTATGGGCTTCCAAATATCCCTTTGCCAATTCCACAAGAACAGCCTTAGCGAAAGGCTTCTTGAAGGGAAAGATGTAACTCTGTGAGATGAATTAACAGAACACAGAGCAGTTTCTCAGAAAGCTTCTTTCCAGTTTTGAACGGAAGATATTCCCTTTTTCACCATAGCCCTCTATGGGCTTCCAAATATCCCTTTGCCAATTCCACAAGAACAGCCTTAGCGAAAGGCTTCTTGAAGGGAAAGATGTAACTCTGTGAGATGAATTAACAGAACACAGAGCAGTTTCTCAGAAAGCTTCTTTCCAGTTTTGAACGGAAGATATTTCCTTTTTCACCATAGCCCTCTATGGGCTTCCAAATATCCCTTTGCCAATTCCACAAGAACAGCCTTAGCGAAAGGCTTCTTGAAGGGAAAGATGTAACTCTGTGAGATGAATTAACAGAACACAGAGCAGTTTCTCAGAAAGCTTCTTTCCAGTTTTGAACGGAAGATATTTCCTTTTTCAACATAGCCCTCTATGGGCTTCCAAATATCCCTTTGCAATTCCACAAGAACAGCCTTAGCGAAAGGCTTCTTGAAGGGAAAGATGTAACTCTGTGGGATGAATTAACAGAACACAGAGCAGTTTCTCAGAAAGCTTCTTTCCAGTTTTGAACGGAAGATATTTCCTTTTTCACCATAGCCCTCTATGGGCTTCCAAATATCCCTTTGCCAATTCCACAAGAACAGCCTTAGCGAAAGGCTTCTTGAAGGGAAAGATGTAACTCTGTGAGATGAATTAACAGAACACAGAGCAGTTTCTCAGAAAGCTTCTTTCCAGTTTTGAACGGAAGATATTTCCTTTTTCACCATAGCCCTCTATGGGCTTCCGAATATCCCTTTGCCAATTCCACAAGAACAGCCTTAGCGAAAGGATTCTTGAAGGGAAAGATGTAACTCTGTGAGATGAATTAACAGAACACAGAGCAGTTTCTCAGAAAGCTTCTTTCCAGTTTTGAACGGAAGATATTTCCTTTTTCACCATAGCCCTCTATGGGCTTCCAAATATCCCTTTGCCAATTCCACAAGAACAGCCTTAGCGAAAGGCTTCTTGAAGGGAAAGATGTAACTCTGTGAGATGAATCAACAGAACACAGAGCAGTTTCTCAGAAAGCTTCTTTTCAGTTTTGAACGGAAGATATTCCCTTTTTCACCATAGCCCTCTATGGGCTTCCAAATATCCCTTTGCCAATTCCACAAGAACAGCCTTAGCGAAAGCCTTCTTGAAGGGAAAGATGTAACTCTGTGAGATGAATTAACAGAACACAGTTCAGTTTCTCAGAAATCTTCTTTCCAGTTTTGAACGGAAGATATTTCCTTTTTCACCATAGCCCTCTATGGGCTTCCAAATATCCCTTTGCCAATTCCACAAGAACAGCCTTAGCGAAAGGCTTCTTGAAGGGAAAGATGTAACTCTGTGAGATGAATTAACAGAACACAGATCAGTTTCTCAGAAAGCTTCTTTCCAGTTTTGAACGGAAGATATTTCCTTTTTCAACATAGCCCTCTATGGGCTTCCAAATATCCCTTTGCAATTCCACAAGAACAGCCTTAGCGAAAGGCTTCTTGAAGGGAAATATGTAACTCTGTGAGATGAATTAACAGAACACAGAGCAGTTTCTCAGAAAGCTTCTTTCCAGTTTTGAACGGAAGATATTTCCTTTTTCACCATAGCCCTCTATGGGCTTCCAAATATCCCTTTGCCAATTCCACAAGAACAGCCTTAGCGAAAGGCTTCTTGAAGGGAAAGATGTAACTCTGTGAGATGAATTAACAGAACACAGAGCAGTTTCTCAGAAAGCTTCTTTCCAGTTTTGAACGGAAGATATTCCCTTTTTCACCATAGCCCTCTATGGGCTTCCAAATATCCCTTTGCCAATTCCACAAGAACAGCCTTAGCGAAAGGGTTCTTGAAGGGAAAGATGTGACTCTGTGAGATGAATTAACAGAACACAGAGCAGTTTCTCAGAAAGCTTCTTTCCAGTTTTGAACGGAACATATTCCCTTTTTCACCATAGCCCTCTATGGGCTTCCAAATATCCCTCTGCCAATTCCACAAGAACAGCCTTAGCGAAAAGGTTCTTGAAGGGAAAGATGTAACTCTGTGAGATGAATTAACAGAACACAGAGCAGTTTCTCAGAAAGCTTCTTTCCAGTTTTGAACGGAAGATATTTCCTTTTTCACCATAGCCCTCTATGGGCTTCCGAATATCCCTTTGCCAATTCCACAAGAACAGCCTTAGCGAAAGGATTCTTGAAGGGAAAGATGTAACTCTGTGAGATGAATTAACAGAACACAGAGCAGTTTCTCAGAAAGCTTCTTTCCAGTTTTGAACGGAAGATATTTCCTTTTTCACCATAGCCCTCTATGGGCTTCCAAATATCCCTTTGCCAATTCCACAAGAACAGCCTTAGCGAAAGGCTTCTTGAAGGGAAAGATGTAACTCTGTGAGATGAATCAACAGAACACAGAGCAGTTTCTCAGAAAGCTTCTTTTCAGTTTTGAACGGAAGATATTCCCTTTTTCACCATAGCCCTCTATGGGCTTCCAAATATCCCTTTGCCAATTCCACAAGAACAGCCTTAGCGAAAGCCTTCTTGAAGGGAAAGATGTAACTCTGTGAGATGAATTAACAGAACACAGTTCAGTTTCTCAGAAATCTTCTTTCTAGTTTTGAACGGAAGACATTTCTTTTTCACCATAGCCCTCTATGGGCTTCCAAATATCCCTTTGCAATTCCACAAGAACAGCCTTAGCGAAAGGCTTCTTGAAGGGAAAGATGTAACTCTGTGAGATGAATTAACAGAACACAGAGCAGTTTCTCAGAAAGCTTCTTTCCAGTTTTGAACGGAATATATTTCCTTTTTCACCATAGCCCTCTATGGGCTTCCAAATATCCCTTTGCCAATTCCACAAGAACAGCCTTAGCGAAAGGCTTCTTGAAGGGAAAGATGTAACTCTGTGAGATGAATTAACAGAACACAGAGCAGTTTCTCAGAAAGCCTCTTTCCAGTTTTGAACGGAAGATATTTCCTTTTTCACCATAGCCCTCTATGGGCTTCCGAATATCCCTTTGCCAATTCCACAAGAACAGCCTTAGCGAAAGGCTTCTTGAAGGGAAAGATGTAACTCTGTGAGATGAATTAACAGAACACAGAGAAGTTTCTTGAAAGCTTCTTTCCAGTTTTGAACGGAAGATATTTCCTTTTTCACCATAGCCCTCTATGGGCTTCCAAATATCAGTTTGCCAATTCCACAAGAACAGCCTTAGCGAAAGGCTTCTTGAAGGGAAAGATGTAACTCTGTGAGATGAATTAACAGAACACAGAGCAGTTTCTCAGAAAGCTTCTTTCCAGTTTGGAACGGAAGATATTCCCTTTTTCACCATAGCCCTCTATGGGCTTCCAAATATCCCTTTGCCAATTCCACAAGAACAGCCTTAGCGAAAGGCTTCTTGAAGGGAAAGATGTAACTCTGTGAGATGAATTAACAGAACACAGAGCAGTTTCTCAGAAAGCTTCTTTCCAGTTTTGAACGGAAGATATTTCCTTTTTCACCATAGCCCTCTATGGGCTTCCAAATATCCCTTTGCCAATTCCACAAGAACAGCCTTAGCGAAAGGCTTCTTGAAGGGAAAGATGTAATTCTGTGAGATGAATTAACATAACACAGAGCAGTTTCTCAGAAAGCTTCTTTCCAGTTTTGAACGGAAGATATTTCCTTTTTCACCATAGCCCTCTATGGGCTTCCAAATATCCCTTTGCCAATTCCACAAGAACAGCCTTAGCGAAAGGCTTCTTGAAGGGAAAGATGTAATTCTGTGAGATGAATTAACAGAACACAGAGCAGATTCTCAGAAAGCTTCTTTCCAGTTTTGAACGGAAGATATTCCCTTTTTCACCATAGCCCTCTATGGGCTTCCAAATATCCCTTTGCCAATTCCACAAGAACAGCCTTAGCGAAAGGCTTCTTGAAGGGAAAGATGTAACTCTGTGAGATGAATTAACAGAACACAGAGCAGTTTCTCAGAAAGCTTCTTTCCAGTTTTGAACGGAAGATATTTCCTTTTTCACCATAGCCCTCTATGGGCTTCCAAATATCCCTTTGCCAATTCCACAAGAACAGCCTTAGCGAAAGGCTTCTTGAAGGGAAAGATGTAACTCTGTGAGATGAATTAACAGAACACAGAGCAGTTTCTCAGAAAGCTTCTTTCCAGTTTTGAACGGAAGATATTTCCTTTTTCAACATAGCCCTCTATGGGCTTCCAAATATCCCTTTGCAATTCCACAAGAACAGCCTTAGCGAAAGGCTTCTTGAAGGGAAATATGTAACTCTGTGAGATGAATTAACAGAACACAGAGAAGTTTCTCAGAAAGCTTCTTTCCAGTTTTGAACGGAAGATATTTCCTTTTTCACCATAGCCCTCTATGGGCTTCCAAATATCCCTTTGCCAATTCCACAAGAACAGCCTTAGCGAAAGGCTTCTTGAAGGGAAAGATGTAACTCTGTGAGATGAATTAACAGAACACAGAGCAGTTTCTCAGAAAGCTTCTTTCCAGTTTTGAACGGAAGATATTCCCTTTTTCACCATAGCCCTCTATGGGCTTCCAAATATCCCTTTGCCAATTCCACAAGAACAGCCTTAGCGAAAGGCTTCTTGAAGGGAAAGATGTAACTCTGTGAGATGAATCAACAGAACACAGAGCAGTTTCTCAGAAAGCTTCTTTTCAGTTTTGAACGGAAGATATTCCCTTTTTCACCATAGCCCTCTATGGGCTTCCAAATATCCCTTTGCCAATTCCACAAGAACAGCCTTAGCGAAAGGCTTCTTGAAGGGAAAGATGTAACTCTGTGAGATGAATTAACAGAACACAGAGCAGTTTCTCAGAAAGCTTCTTTCCAGTTTTGAACGGAAGATATTCCCTTTTTCACCATAGCCCTCTATGGGCTTCCAAATATCCCTTTGCCAATTCCACAAGAACAGCCTTAGCGAAAGGCTTCTTGAAGGGAAAGATGTAACTCTGTGAGATGAATTAACAGAACACAGAGCAGTTTCTCAGAAAGCTTCTTTCCAGTTTTGAACGGAAGATATTTCCTTTTTCACCATAGCCCTCTATGGGCTTCCAAATATCCCTTTGCCAATTCCACAAGAACAGCCTTAGCGAAAGGCTTCTTGAAGGGAAAGATGTAATTCTGTGAGATGAATTAACAGAACACAGAGCAGATTCTCAGAAAGCTTCTTTCCAGTTTTGAACGGAAGATATTCCCTTTTTCACCATAGCCCTCTATGGGCTTCCAAATATCCCTTTGCCAATTCCACAAGAACAGCCTTAGCGAAAGGCTTCTTGAAGGGAAAGATGTAACTCTGTGAGATGAATTAACAGAACACAGAGCAGTTTCTCAGAAAGCTTCTTTCCAGTTTTGAACGGAAGATATTTCCTTTTTCACCATAGCCCTCTATGGGCTTCCAAATATCCCTTTGCCAATTCCACAAGAACAGCCTTAGCGAAAGGCTTCTTGAAGGGAAAGATGTAACTCTGTGAGATGAATTAACAGAACACAGAGCAGTTTCTCAGAAAGCTTCTTTCCAGTTTTGAACGGAAGATATTCCCTTTTTCATCATAGCCCTCTATGGGCTTCCAAATATCCCTTTGCCAATTCCACAAGAACAGCCTTAGCGAAAGGCTTCTTGAAGGGAAAGATGTAACTCTGTGAGATGAATTAACAGAACACAGAGCAGTTTCTCAGAAAGCTTCTTTCCAGTTTTGAACGGAAGATATTTCCTTTTTCACCATAGCCCTCTATGGGCTTCCAAATATCCCTTTGCCAATTCCACAAGAACAGCCTTAGCGAAAGGCTTCTTGAAGGGAAAGATGTAACTCTGTGAGATGAATTAACAGAACACAGATCAGTTTCTCAGAAAGCTTCTTTCCAGTTTTGAACGGAAGATATTTCCTTTTTCAACATAGCCCTCTATGGGCTTCCAAATATCCCTTTGCAATTCCACAAGAACAGCCTTAGCGAAAGGCTTCTTGAAGGGAAATATGTAACTCTGTGAGATGAATTAACAGAACACAGAGCAGTTTCTCAGAAAGCTTCTTTCCAGTTTTGAACGGAAGATATTTCCTTTTTCACCATAGCCCTCTATGGGCTTCCAAATATCCCTTTGCCAATTCCACAAGAACAGCCTTAGCGAAAGGCTTCTTGAAGGGAAAGATGTAACTCTGTGAGATGAATTAACAGAACACAGAGCAGTTTCTCAGAAAGCTTCTTTCCAGTTTTGAACGGAAGATATTTCCTTTTTCACCATAGCCCTCTATGGGCTTTCGAATATCCCTTTGCCAATTCCACAAGAACAGCCTTAGCGAAAGGCTTCTTGAAGGGAAAGATGTAACTCTGTGAGATGAATTAACAGAACACAGAGCAGTTTCTCAGAAAGCTTCTTTCCAGTTTTGAACGGAAGATATTTCCTTTTTCACCATAGCCCTCTATGGGCTTCCAAATATCCCTTTGCCAATTCCACAAGAACAGCCTTAGCGAAAGGCTTCTTGAAGGGAAAGATGTAACTCTGTGAGATGAATCAACAGAACACAGAGCAGTTTCTCAGAAAGCTTCTTTTCAGTTTTGAACGGAAGATATTCCCTTTTTCACCATAGCCCTCTATGGGCTTCGAAATATCCCTTTGCCAATTCCACAAGAACAGCCTTAGCGAAAGGCTTCTTGAAGGGAAAGATGTAACTCTGTGAGATGAATTAACAGAACACAGAGCAGTTTCTCAGAAAGCTTCTTTCCTGTTTTGAACGGAAGATATTCCCTTTTTCACCATAGCCCTCTATGGGCTTCCAAATATCCCTTTGCCAATTCCACAAGAACAGCCTTAGCGAAAGGCTTCTTGAAGGGAAAGATGTAACTCTGTGAGATGAATTAACAGAACACAGAGCAGTTTCTCAGAAAGCTTCTTTCCAGTTTTGAACGGAAGATATTCCCTTTTTCACCGTAGCCCTCTATGGGCTTCCAAATATCCCTTTGCCAATTCCACAAGAACAGCCTTAGCGAAAGGCTTCTTGAAGGGAAAGATGTAACTCTGTGAGATGAATTAACAGAACACAGAGCAGTTTCTCAGAAACCTTCTTTCCAGTTTTGAACGGAAGATATTTCCTTTTTCACCATAGCCCTCTATGTTCTTCCAAATATCCCTTTGCCAATTCCACAAGAACAGCCTTAGCGAAAGGCTTCTTGAAGGGAAAGATGTAACTCTGTGAGATGAATTAACAGAACACAGAGCAGTTTCTCAGAAAGCATCTTTCCAGTTTTGAACGGAAGATATTTCCTTTTTCACCATAGCCCTGTATGGGCTTCCAAATATCCGTTTGCCAATTCCACAAGAACAGCCTTAGCGAAAGGCTTCTTGAAGGGAAAGATGTAACTCTGTGAGATGAATTAACAGAACACAGAGCAGTTTCTCAGAAAGCTTCTTTCCAGTTTTGAACGGAAGATATTTCCTTTTTCAACATAGCCCTCTATGGGCTTCCAAATATCCCTTTGCCAATTCCACAAGAACAGCCTTAGCGAAAGGCTTCTTGAAGGGAAAGGTGTAACTCTGTGAGATGAATTAACAGAACACAGAGCAGTTTCTCAGAAAGCTTCTTTCCAGTTTTGAACGGAAGATATTCCCTTTTTCACCATAGCCCTCTATCGGCTTCCAAATATCCCTTTGCCAATTCCACAAGAACAGCCTTTGAGAAAGGCTTCTTGAAGGGAAAGATGTAACTCTGAGAGATGAATTAACAGAACACAGAGCAGTTTCTCAGAAAGCATCTTTCCAGTTTTGAACGGAAGATATTTCCTTTTTCACCATAGCCCTGTATGGGCTTCCAAATATCCCTTTGCCAATTCCACAAGAACAGCCTTAGCGAAAGGCTTCTTGAAGGGAAAGATGTAACTCTGTGAGATGAATTAACAGAACACAGAGCAGTTTCTCAGAAAGCTTCTTTCCAGTTTTGAACGGAAGATATTTCCTTTTTCACCATAGCCATCTATGGGCTTCCAAATATCCCTTTGCCAATTCCACAAGAACAACCTTAGCGAAAGGCTTCTTGAAGGAAAGATGTAACTCTGTGAGATGAATTAACAGAACACAGAGCAGTTTCTCAGAAAGCTTCTTTCCAGTTTTGAAAGGAAGATATTTCCTTTTTCACCATAGCCCTCTATGGGCTTCCAAATATCCCTTTGCCAATTCCACAAGAACAGCCTTAGCGAAAGGCTTCTTGAAGGGAAAGATGTAACTCTGTGAGATGAATTAACAGAACACAGAGCAGTTTCTCAGAAAGCTTCTTTCCAGTTTTGAACGGAAGATACTCCCTTTTTCACCGTAGCCCTCTATGGGCTTCCAAATATCCCTTTTCCAATTCCACAAGAACAGCCTTAGCGAAAGGCTTCTTAAAGGGAAAGATGTAACTCTGTGAGATGAATTAACAGAACACAGAGCAGTTTCTCAGAAAGCTTCTTTCCAGTTTTGAAGGGAAGATATTTCCTTTTTCACCATAGCCCTCTATGGGCTTCCAAATATCCCTTTGCCAATTCCACAAGAACAGCCTTAGTGAAAGGCTTCTTGAAGGGAAAGATGTAACTCTGTGAGATGAATTAACAGAACACAGAGCAGTTTCTCAGAAAGCTTCTTTCCAGTTTTGAAGGGAAGATATTCCCTTTTTCACCATAGCCCTCTATGGGCTTCCAAATATCCCTTTGCCAATTCCACAAGAACAGCCTTAGCGAAAGGCTTCTTGAAGGGAAAGATGTAACTCTGTGAGATGAATTAACAGAACACAGAGCAGTTTCTCAGAAAGCTTCTTTCCAGTTTTGAAGGGAAGATATTTCCTTTTTTACCATAGCCGTCTATGGGCTTCCAAATATCCCTTTGCCAATTCCACAAGAAGAGCCTTAGCGAAAGGCTTCTTGAAGGGAAAGATGTAACTCTGTGTGATGAATTAACAGAACACAGAGCAGTTTCTCAGAAAGCTTCTTTCCAGTTTTGAACGGAAGATATTCCCTTTTTCACCATAGCCCTCTATGGGCTTCCAAATATCCCTTTGCCAATTCCACAAGAACAGCCTTAGCGAAAGGCTTCTTGAAGGGAAAGATGTAACTCTGTGAGATGAATTAACAGAACACAGAGCAGTTTCTCAGAAAGCTTCTTTCCAGTTTTGAACGGAAGATATTTCCTTTTTCACCATAGCCCTCTATGGGCTTTCGAATATCCCTTTGCCAATTCCACAAGAACAGCCTTAGCGAAAGGCTTCTTGAAGGGAAAGATGTAACTCTGTGAGATGAATTAACAGAACACAGAGCAGTTTCTCAGAAAGCTTCTTTCCAGTTTTGAACGGAAGATATTTCCTTTTTCACCATAGCCCTCTATGGGCTTCCAAATATCCCTTTGCCAATTCCACAAGAACAGCCTTAGCGAAAGGCTTCTTGAAGGGAAAGATGTAACTCTGTGAGATGAATCAACAGAACACAGAGCAGTTTCTCAGAAAGCTTCTTTTCAGTTTTGAACGGAAGATATTCCCTTTTTCACCATAGCCCTCTATGGGCTTCGAAATATCCCTTTGCCAATTCCACAAGAACAGCCTTAGCGAAAGGCTTCTTGAAGGGAAAGATGTAACTCTGTGAGATGAATTAACAGAACACAGAGCAGTTTCTCAGAAAGCTTCTTTCCTGTTTTGAACGGAAGATATTCCCTTTTTCACCATAGCCCTCTATGGGCTTCCAAATATCCCTTTGCCAATTCCACAAGAACAGCCTTAGCGAAAGGCTTCTTGAAGGGAAAGATGTAACTCTGTGAGATGAATTAACAGAACACAGAGCAGTTTCTCAGAAAGCTTCTTTCCAGTTTTGAACGGAAGATATTCCCTTTTTCACCGTAGCCCTCTATGGGCTTCCAAATATCCCTTTGCCAATTCCACAAGAACAGCCTTAGCGAAAGGCTTCTTGAAGGGAAAGATGTAACTCTGTGAGATGAATTAACAGAACACAGAGCAGTTTCTCAGAAACCTTCTTTCCAGTTTTGAACGGAAGATATTTCCTTTTTCACCATAGCCCTCTATGTTCTTCCAAATATCCCTTTGCCAATTCCACAAGAACAGCCTTAGCGAAAGGCTTCTTGAAGGGAAAGATGTAACTCTGTGAGATGAATTAACAGAACACAGAGCAGTTTCTCAGAAAGCATCTTTCCAGTTTTGAACGGAAGATATTTCCTTTTTCACCATAGCCCTGTATGGGCTTCCAAATATCCGTTTGCCAATTCCACAAGAACAGCCTTAGCGAAAGGCTTCTTGAAGGGAAAGATGTAACTCTGTGAGATGAATTAACAGAACACAGAGCAGTTTCTCAGAAAGCTTCTTTCCAGTTTTGAACGGAAGATATTTCCTTTTTCAACATAGCCCTCTATGGGCTTCCAAATATCCCTTTGCCAATTCCACAAGAACAGCCTTAGCGAAAGGCTTCTTGAAGGGAAAGGTGTAACTCTGTGAGATGAATTAACAGAACACAGAGCAGTTTCTCAGAAAGCTTCTTTCCAGTTTTGAACGGAAGATATTCCCTTTTTCACCATAGCCCTCTATCGGCTTCCAAATATCCCTTTGCCAATTCCACAAGAACAGCCTTTGAGAAAGGCTTCTTGAAGGGAAAGATGTAACTCTGAGAGATGAATTAACAGAACACAGAGCAGTTTCTCAGAAAGCATCTTTCCAGTTTTGAACGGAAGATATTTCCTTTTTCACCATAGCCCTGTATGGGCTTCCAAATATCCCTTTGCCAATTCCACAAGAACAGCCTTAGCGAAAGGCTTCTTGAAGGGAAAGATGTAACTCTGTGAGATGAATTAACAGAACACAGAGCAGTTTCTCAGAAAGCTTCTTTCCAGTTTTGAACGGAAGATATTTCCTTTTTCACCATAGCCATCTATGGGCTTCCAAATATCCCTTTGCCAATTCCACAAGAACAACCTTAGCGAAAGGCTTCTTGAAGGAAAGATGTAACTCTGTGAGATGAATTAACAGAACACAGAGCAGTTTCTCAGAAAGCTTCTTTCCAGTTTTGAAAGGAAGATATTTCCTTTTTCACCATAGCCCTCTATGGGCTTCCAAATATCCCTTTGCCAATTCCACAAGAACAGCCTTAGCGAAAGGCTTCTTGAAGGGAAAGATGTAACTCTGTGAGATGAATTAACAGAACACAGAGCAGTTTCTCAGAAAGCTTCTTTCCAGTTTTGAACGGAAGATACTCCCTTTTTCACCGTAGCCCTCTATGGGCTTCCAAATATCCCTTTTCCAATTCCACAAGAACAGCCTTAGCGAAAGGCTTCTTAAAGGGAAAGATGTAACTCTGTGAGATGAATTAACAGAACACAGAGCAGTTTCTCAGAAAGCTTCTTTCCAGTTTTGAAGGGAAGATATTTCCTTTTTCACCATAGCCCTCTATGGGCTTCCAAATATCCCTTTGCCAATTCCACAAGAACAGCCTTAGTGAAAGGCTTCTTGAAGGGAAAGATGTAACTCTGTGAGATGAATTAACAGAACACAGAGCAGTTTCTCAGAAAGCTTCTTTCCAGTTTTGAAGGGAAGATATTCCCTTTTTCACCATAGCCCTCTATGGGCTTCCAAATATCCCTTTGCCAATTCCACAAGAACAGCCTTAGCGAAAGGCTTCTTGAAGGGAAAGATGTAACTCTGTGAGATGAATTAACAGAACACAGAGCAGTTTCTCAGAAAGCTTCTTTCCAGTTTTGAAGGGAAGATATTTCCTTTTTTACCATAGCCGTCTATGGGCTTCCAAATATCCCTTTGCCAATTCCACAAGAAGAGCCTTAGCGAAAGGCTTCTTGAAGGGAAAGATGTAACTCTGTGTGATGAATTAACAGAACACAGAGCAGTTTCTCAGAAAGCTTCTTTCCAGTTTTGAACGGAAGATATTCCCTTTTTCACCATAGCCCTCTATGGGCTTCCAAATATCCCTTTGCAAATTCCACAAGAACAGCCTTAGCGAAAGGCTTCTTGAAGGGAAAGATGTAACTCTGTGAGATGAATTAACAGAACACAGAGCAGTTTCTCAGAAAGCTTCTTTCCAGTTTTGAACGGAAGATATGTCCTTTTTCACCATAGCCCTCTATGGGCTTCCAAATATCCCTTTGCCAATTCCACAAGAACACCTTAGCGAAAGGCTTCTTGAAGGGAAAGATGTAACTCTGTGAGATGAATTAACAGAACACAGAGCAGTTTCTCAGAAAGCTTCTTTCCAGTTTTGAACGGAAGATATTTCCTTTTTCACCATAGCCCTCTATGGGCTTCCAAATATCCCTTTTCCAATTCCACAAGAACAACCTTAGCGAAAGGCTTCTTGAAGGGAAAGATGTAACTCTGAGAGATGAATTAACAGAACACAGAGCAGTTTCTCAGAAAGCATCTTTCCAGTTTTGAACGGAAGATATTTCCTTTTTCACCATAGCCCTGTATGGGCTTCCAAATATCCCTTGCCAATTCCACAAGAACAGCCTTAGCGAAAGGCTTCTTGAAGGGAAAGATGTAACTCTGTGAGATGAATTAACAGAACACAGAGCAGTTTCTCAGAAAGCTTCTTTCCAGTTTTGAACGGAAGATATTTCCTTTTTCACCATAGCCATCTATGGGCTTCCAAATATCCCTTTGCCAATTCCACAAGAACAACCTTAGCGAAAGGCTTCTTGAAGGGAAAGATGTAACTCTGTGAGATGAATTAACAGAACACAGAGCAGTTTCTCAGAAAGCTTCTTTCCAGTTTTGAAAGGAAGATATTTCCTTTTTCACCATAGCCCTCTATGGGCTTCCAAATATCCCTTTGCCAATTCCACAAGAACAGCCTTAGCGAAAGGCTTCTTGAAGGGAAAGATGTAACTCTGTGAGATGAATTAACAGAACACAGAGCAGTTTCTCAGAAAGCTTCTTTCCAGTTTTGAACGAAAGATATTCCCTTTTTCACCGTAGCCCTCTATGGGCTTCCAAATATCCCTTTGCCAATTCCACAAGAACAGCCTTAGCGAAAGGCTTCTTGAAGGGAAAGATGTAACTCTGTGAGATGAATTAACAGAACACAGAGCAGTTTCTCAGAAAGCTTCTTTCCAGTTTTGAAGGGAAGATATTTCCTTTTTCACCATAGCCCTCTATGGGCTTCCAAATATCCCTTTGCCAATTCCACAAGAACAGCCTTAGTGAAAGGCCTCTTGAAGGGAAAGATGTAACTCTGTGAGATGAATTAACAGAACACAGAGCAGTTTCTCAGAAAGCTTCTTTCCAGTTTTGAACGGAAGATATTCCCTTTTTCACCATAGCCCTCTATGGGCTTCCAAATATCCCTTTGCCAATTCCACAAGAACAGCCTTAGCGAAAGGCTTCTTGAAGATAAAGATGTAACTCTGTGAGATGAATTAACAGAACACAGAGCACTTTCTCAGAAAGCATCTTTCCAGTTTTGAACGGAAGATATTTCCTTTTTCTCCATAGCCCTCTATGGGCTTCCAAATATCCCTTTGCCAATTCCACAAGAACAGCCTTAGCGAAAGGCTTCTTGAAGGGAAAGATGTAACTCTGTGAGATGAATTAACAGAACACAGAGCAGTTTCTCAGAAAGCATCTTTCCAGTTTTGAACGGAAGATATTTCCTTTTTCACCATAGCCCTCTATGGGCTTCCAAATATCCCTTTGCCAAATCCACAAGAACAGCCTTAGCGAAAGGCTTCTTGAAGGGAAAGATGTAACTCTGTGAGATGAATTAACAGAACACAGAGCAGTTTCTCAGAAAGCATCTTTCCAGTTTTGAACGGAAGATATTTCCTTTTTCTCCATAGCCCTCTATGGGCTTCCAAATATCCCTTTGCCAATTCCACAAGAACAGCCTTAGCGAAAGGCTTCTTGAAGGGAAAGATGTAACTCTGTGAGATGAATTAACAGAACACAGAGCAGTTTCTCAGAAAGCTTCTTTCCAGTTTTGAACGGAAGATATTTCCTTTTTCACCATAGCCCTCTATGGGCTTCCAAATATCCCTTTGCCAATTCCACAAGAACAACCTTAGCGAAAGGCTTCTTGAAGGGAAAGATGTAACTCTGTGAGATGAATTAACAGAACACAGAGCAGTTTCTCAGAAAGCTTCTTTCCAGTTTTGAAAGGAAGATATTTCCTTTTTCACCATAGCCCTCTATGGGCTTCCAAATATCCCTTTGCCAATTCCACAAGAACAGCCTTAGCGAAAGGCTTCTTGAAGGGAAAGATGTAACTCTGTGAGATGAATTAACAGAACACAGAGCAGTTTCTCAGAAAGCTTCTTTCCAGTTTTGAACGGAAGATATTCCCTTTTTCACCGTAGCCCTCTATGGGCTTCCAAATATCCCTTTGCCAATTCCACAAGAACAGCCTTAGCGAAAGGCTTCTTAAAGGGAAAGATGTAACTCTGTGAGATGAATTAACAGAACACAGAGCAGTTTCTCAGAAAGCTTCTTTCCAGTTTTGAAGGGAAGATATTTCCTTTTTCACCATAGCCCTCTATGGGCTTCCAAATATCCCTTTGCCAATTCCACAAGAACAGCCTTAGTGAAAGGCTTCTTGAAGGGAAAGATGTAACTCTGTGAGATGAATTAACAGAACACAGAGCAGTTTCTCAGAAAGCTTCTTTCCGGTTTTGAAGGGAAGATATTCCCTTTTTCACCATAGCCCTCTATGGGCTTCCAAATATCCCTTTGCCAATTCCACAAGAACAGCCTTAGCGAAAGGCTTCTTGAAGATAAAGATGTAACTCTGTGAGATGAATTAACAGAACACAGAGCAGTTTCTCAGAAAGCATCTTTCCAGTTTTGAACGGAAGATATTTCCTTTTTCTCCATAGCCCTCTATGGGCTTCCAAATATCCCTTTGCCAATTCCACAAGAACAGCCTTAGCGAAAGGCTTCTTGAAGGGAAAGATGTAACTCTGTGAGATGAATTAACAGAACACAGAGCAGTTTCTCAGAAAGCTTCTTTCCAGTTTTGAACGGAAGATATTTCCTTTTTCAACATAGCCCTCTATGGGCTTCCAAATATCCCTTTGCCAATTCCACAAGAACAACCTTAGCGAAAGGCTTCTTGAAGGGAAAGATGTAACTCTGTGAGATGAATTAACAGAACACAGAGCAGTTTCTCAGAAAGCTTCTTTCCAGTTTTGAACGGAAGATATTTCCTTTTTCACCATAGCCCTCTATGGGCTTCCAAATATCCCTTTGCCAATTCCACAAGAACAGCCTTAGCGAAAGGCTTCTTGAAGGGAAAGATGTAACTCTGTGAAATGAATTAACAGAACACAGAGCAGTTTCTCAGAAAGCTTCTTTCCAGTTTTGAAGGGAAGATATTTCCTTTTTCACCATAGCCGTCTATGGGCTTCCAAATATCCCTTTGCCAATTCCACAAGAACAGCCTTAGCGAAAGGCTTCTTGAAGGGAAAGATGTAACTCTGTGAGATGAATTAACAGAACACAGAGCAGTTTGTCAGAAAGCTTCTTTCCAGTTTTGAACGGAAGATATTTCCTTTTTCACCATAGCCCTCTATGGGCTTCCAAATATCCCTTTGCCAATTCCACAAGAACAGCCTTAGCGAAAGGCTTCTTGAAGGGAAAGGTGTAACTCTGTGAGATGAATTAACAGAACACAGAGCAGTTTCTCAGAAAGCTTCTTTCCAGTTTTGAACGGAAGATATTCCCTTTTTCACCATAGCCCTCTATCGGCTTCCAAATATCCCTTTGCCAATTCCACAAGAACAGCCTTAGAGAAAGGCTTCTTGAAGGGAAAGATGTAACTCTGAGAGATGAATTAACAGAACACAGAGCAGTTTCTCAGAAAGCATCTTTCCAGTTTTGAACGGAAGATATTTCCTTTTTCACCATAGCCCTGTATGGGCTTCCAAATATCCCTTTGCCAATTCCACAAGAACAGCCTTAGCGAAAGGCTTCTTGAAGGGAAAGATGTAACTCTGTGAGATGAATTAACAGAACACAGAGCAGTTTCTCAGAAAGCTTCTTTCCAGTTTTGAACGGAAGATATTTCCTTTTTCACCATAGCCCTCTATGGGCTTCCAAATATCCCTTTGCCAATTCCACAAGAACAGCCTTAGCGAAAGGCTTCTTGAAGATAAAGATGTAACTCTGTGAGATGAATTAACAGAACACAGAGCAGTTTCTCAGAAAGCATCTTTCCAGTTTTGAACGGAAGATATTTCCTTTTTCTCCATAGCCCTCTATGGGCTTCCAAATATCCCTTTGCCAATTCCACAAGAACAGCCTTAGCGAAAGGCTTCTTGAAGGGAAAGATGTAACTCTGTGAGATGAATTAACAGAACACAGAGCAGTTTCTCAGAAAGCTTCTTTCCAGTTTTGAACGGAAGAGATTTCCTTTTTCACCATAGCCCTCTATGGGCTTCCAAATATCCCTTTGCCAATTCCACAAGAACAGCCTTGGCGAAAGGCTTCTTGAAGGGAAAGATGTAACTCTGTGAGATGAATTAACAGAACACAGAGCAGTTTCTCAGAAAGCTTCTTTCCAGTTTTGAACGGAAGATATTCCCTTTTTCACCATAGCCCTCTACGGGCTTCCAAATATCCCTTTGACAATTCCACAAGAACAGCCTTAGCGAAAGGCTTCTTGAAGGGAAAGATGTAACTCTGTGAGATGAATTAACAGAACACAGAGCAGTTTCTCAGAAAGCTTCTTTCCAGTTTTGAACGGAAGATATTCCCTTTTTCACCATAGCCCTCTATGGGCTTCCAAATATCCCTCTGCCAATTCCACAAGAACAGCCTTAGCGAAAAGGTTCTTGAAGGGAAAGATGTAACTCTGTGAGATGAATTAACAGAACACAGAGCAGTTTCTCAGAAAGCTTCTTTCCAGTTTTGAACGGAAGATATTCCCTTTTTCAACATAGCCCTCTATGTGCTTCCAAATATCCCTTTGCCAATTCCACAAGAACAGCCTTAGCGAAAGGCTTCTTGAAGGGAAAGATGTAACTCTGTGAGATGAATTAACAGAACACAGAGAAGTTTCTTGAAAGCTTCTTTCCAGTTTTGAACGGAAGATATTTCCTTTTTCACCATAGCCCTCTATGGGCTTCCAAATATCAGTTTGCCAATTCCACAAGAACAGCCTTAGCGAAAGGCTTCTTGAAGGGAAAGATGTAACTCTGTGAGATGAATTAACAGAACACTGAGCAGTTTCTCAGAAAGCTTCTTTCCAGTTTTGAACGGAAGATATTTCCTTTTTCACCATAGCCCTTTTTTGGGCTTCCAAATATCCCTTTGCCAATTCCACAAGAACAGCCTTAGCGAAAGGCTTCTTGAAGGGAAAGATGTAACTCTGTGAGATGAATTAACAGAACACAGAGCAGTTTGTCAGAAAGCTTCTTTCCAGTTTTGAACGGAAGATATTTCCTTTTTCACCATAGCCCTCTATGGGCTTCCAAATATCCCTTTGCCAATTCCACAAGAACAGCCTTAGCGAAAGGCTTCTTGAAGGGAAAGGTGTAACTCTGTGAGATGAATTAACAGAACACAGAGCAGTTTCTCAGAAAGCTTCTTTCCAGTATTGAACGGAAGATATTCCCTTTTTCACCATAGCCCTCTATCGGCTTCCAAATATCCCTTTGCCAATTCCACAAGAACAGCCTTAGAGAAAGGCTTCTTGAAGGGAAAGATGTAACTCTGATAGATGAATTAACAGAACACAGAGCAGTTTCTCAGAAAGCATCTTTCCAGTTTTGAACGGAAGATATTTCCTTTTTCACCATAGCCCTGTATGGGCTTCCAAATATCCCTTTGCCAATTCCACAAGAACAGCCTTAGCGAAAGGCTTCTTGAAGGGAAAGATGTAACTCTGTGAGATGAATTAACAGAACACAGAGCAGTTTCTCAGAAAGCTTCTTTCCAGTTTTGAACGGAAGATATTTCCTTTTTCACCATAGCCCTCTATGGGCTTCCAAATATCCCTTTGCCAATTCCACAAGAACAGCCTTAGCGAAAGGCTTCTTGAAGATAAAGATGTAACTCTGTGAGATGAATTAACAGAACACAGAGCAGTTTCTCAGAAAGCATCTTTCCAGTTTTGAACGGAAGATATTTCCTTTTTCTCCATAGCCCTCTATGGGCTTCCAAATATCCCTTTGCCAATTCCACAAGAACAGCCTTAGCGAAAGGCTTCTTGAAGGGAAAGATGTAACTCTGTGAGATGAATTAACAGAACACAGAGCAGTTTCTCAGAAAGCTTCTTTCCAGTTTTGAACGGAAGAGATTTCCTTTTTCACCATAGCCCTCTATGGGCTTCCAAATATTCCTTTGCCAATTCCACAAGAACAGCCTTGGCGAAAGGCTTCTTGAAGGGAAAGATGTAACTCTGTGAGATGAATTAACAGAACACAGAGCAGTTTCTCAGAAAGCTTCTTTCCAGTTTTGAACGGAAGATATTCCCTTTTTCACCATAGCCCTCTACGGGCTTCCAAATATCCCTTTGCCAATTCCACAAGAACAGCCTTAGCGAAAGGCTTCTTGAAGGGAAAGATGTAACTCTGTGAGATGAATTAACAGAACACAGAGCAGTTTCTCAGAAAGCTTCTTTCCAGTTTTGAACGGAAGATATTTCCTTTTTCGCCATAGCCCTCTATGGGCTTCCAAATATCCCTTTGCCAATTCCACAAGAACAGCCTTAGCGAAAGGCTTCTTGAAGGGAAAGATGTAACTCTGTGAGATGAATTAACAGAACACAGAGCAGTTTCTCAGAAAGCTTCTTTCCAGTTTTAAACGGAAGATATTTCCTTTTTCACCATAGCCCTCTATGGGCTTCCAAATATCCCTTTTCCAATTCCACACGAACAACCTTAGCGAAAGGATTCTTGAAGGGAAAGATGTAACTCTGTGAGATGAATTAACAGAACACAGAGCAGTTTCTCAGAAAGCTTCTTTCCAGTTTTGAACGGAAGATATTTCCTTTTTCACCATAGCCCTCTATGGGCTTCCAAATATCCCTTTGCCAATTCCACAAGAACAGCCTTAGCGAAAGGCTTCTTGAAGGGAAAGATGTAACTCTGTGAGATGAATTAACAGAACACAGAGCAGTTTCTCAGAAAGCTTCTTTCCAGTTTTGAACGGAAGATATTTCCTTTTTCACCATAGCCCTCTATGGGCTTCCAAATATCCCTTTGCCAATTCCACAAGAACAGCCTTAGCGAAAGGCTTCTTGAAGGGAAAGATGTAACTCTGTGAGATGAATTAACAGAACACAGAGCAGTTTCTCAGAAAGCTTCTTTCCAGTTTTGAACGGAAGATATTCCCTTTTTCGCCATAGCCCTCTACTGGCTTCCAAATATCCCTTTGACAATTCCACAAGAACAGCCTTAGCGAAAGGCTTCTTGAAGGGAAAGATGTAACTCTGTGAGATGAATTAACAGAACACAGAGCAGTTCTCAGAAAGCATCTTTCCAGTTTTGAACGGAAGATATTTCATTTTTCACCATAGCCCTCTATGGGCTTCCAAATATCCCTTTGCCAATTCCACAAGAACAGCCTTAGCGAAAGGCTTCTTGAAGGGAAAGATGTAACTCTGTGAGATGAATTAACAGAACACAGAGCAGTTTCTCAGAAAGCTTCTTTCCAGTTTTGAACGGAAGATATTTCCTTTTTCACCATAGCCCTCTATGGGGTTCCAAATATCCCTTTGCCAATTCCACAAGAACAACCTTAGCGAAAGGTTTCTTGAAGGGAAAGATGTAACTCTGTGAGATGAATTAACAGAACACAGAGCAGTTTCTCAGAAAGCTTCTTTCCAGTTTTGAACGGAAGATATTTCCTTTTTCACCATAGCCCTCTATGGGCTTCCAAATATCCCTTTGCCAATTCCACAAGAACAACCTTAGCGAAAGGCTTCTTGAAGTGAAAGATGTAACTCTGTGAGATGAATTAACAGAACACAGAGCAGTTTCTCAGAAAGCATCTTTCCAGTTTTGAACGGAAGATATTTCCTTTTTCACCATAGCCCTCTATGGGCTTCCAAATATCCCTTTGCCAATTCCACAAGAACAGCCTTAGCGAAAGGCTTCTTGAAGGGAAAGATGTAACTCTGTGAGATGAATTAACAGAACACAGAGCAGTTTCTCAGAAAGCTTCTTTCCAGTTTTGAACGGAAGATATTCCCTTTTTCACCATAGCCCTCTATGGGCTTCCAAATATACCTTTGCCAATTCCACAAGAACAGCCTTAGCGAAAGGCTTCTTGAAGGGAAAGATGTAACTCTGTGAGATTAATTAACAGAACACAGAGCAGTTTCTCAGAAAGCTTCTTTCCAGTTTTGAAGGGAAGATATTTCCTTTTTCACCATAGCCCTCTATGGGCTTCCAAATATCCCTTTGCCAATTCCACAAGAACAGCCTTAGCGAAAGGCTTCTTGAAGGGAAAGATGTAACTCTGTGAGATGAATTAACAGAACACAGAGCAGTTTCTCAGAAAGCTTCTTTCCAGTTTTGAACGGAAGATATTTCCTTTTTCACCATAGCCCTCTATGGGCTTCCAAATATCCCTTTGCCAATTCCACAAGAACAACCTTAGCGAAAGGCTTCTTGAAGGGAAAGATGTAACTCTGTGAGATGAATTAACAGAACACAGAGCAGTTTCTCAGAAAGCTTCTTTCCAGTTTTGAACGGAAGATATTTCCTTTTTCACCATAGCCCTCTATGAGCTTCCAAATATCCCTTTGCCAATTCCACAAGAACAGCCTTAGCGAAAGGCTTCTTGAAGGGAAAGATGTAACTCTGTGAGATGAATTAACAGAACACAGAGCAGTTTCTCAGAAAGCTTCTTTCCAGTTTTGAACGGAAGATATTCCCTTTTTCACCATAGCCCTCTATGGGCTTCCAAATATCCCTTTGCCAATTCCACAAGAACAGCCTTAGCGAAAGGCTTCTTGAAGGGAAAGATGTAACTCTGTGAGATGAATTAACAGAACACAGAGCAGTTTCTCAGAAAGCTTCTTTCCAGTTTTGAACGGAAGATATTTCCTTTTTCGCCATAGCCCTCTATGGGCTTCCAAATATCCCTTTGCCAATTCCACAAGAACAGCCTTAGCGAAAGGCTTCTTGAAGGGAAAGATGTAACTCTGTGAGATGAATTAACAGAACACAGAGCAGTTTCTCAGAAAGCTTCTTTCCAGTTTTGAACGGAAGATATTTCCTTTTTCACCATAGCCCTCTATGGGCTTCCAAATATCCCTTTTCCAATTCCACACGAACAACCTTAGCGAAAGGATTCTTGAAGGGAAAGATGTAACTCTGTGAGATGAATTAACAGAACACAGAGCAGTTTCTCAGAAAGCTTCTTTCCAGTTTTGAACGGAAGATATTTCCTTTTTCACCATAGCCCTCTATGGGCTTCCAAATATCCCTTTGCCAATTCCACAAGAACAGCCTTAGCGAAAGGCTTCTTGAAGGGAAAGATGTAACTCTGTGAGATGAATTAACAGAACACAGAGCAGTTTCTCAGAAAGCTTCTTTCCAGTTTTGAACGGAAGATATTTCCTTTTTCACCATAGCCCTCTATGGGCTTCCAAATATCCCTTTGCCAATTCCACAAGAACAGCCTTAGCGAAAGGCTTCTTGAAGGGAAAGATGTAACTCTGTGAGATGAATTAACAGAACACAGAGCAGTTTCTCAGAAAGCTTCTTTCCAGTTTTGAACGGAAGATATTCCCTTTTTCGCCATAGCCCTCTACTGGCTTCCAAATATCCCTTTGACAATTCCACAAGAACAGCCTTAGCGAAAGGCTTCTTGAAGGGAAAGATGTAACTCTGTGAGATGAATTAACAGAACACAGAGCAATTTCTCAGAAAGCATCTTTCCAGTTTTGAACGGAAGATATTTCCTTTTTCACCATAGCCCTCTATGGGCTTCCAAATATCCCTTTGCCAATTCCACAAGAACAGCCTTAGCGAAAGGCTTCTTGAAGGGAAAGATGTAACTCTGTGAGATGAATTAACAGAACACAGAGCAGTTTCTCAGAAAGCTTCTTTCCAGTTTTGAACGGAAGATATTTCCTTTTTCACCATAGCCCTCTATGGGGTTCCAAATATCCCTTTGCCAATTCCACAAGAACAGCCTTAGCGAAAGGCTTCTTGAAGGGAAAGATGTAACTCTGTGAGATGAATTAACAGAACCCAGAGCAGTTTCTCAGAAAGCTTCTTTCCAGTTTTGAACGGAAGATATTTCCTTTTTCACCATAGCCCTCTATGGGCTTCCAAATATCCCTTTGCCAATTCCACAAGAACAACCTTAGCGAAAGGCTTCTTGAAGTGAAAGATGTAACTCTGTGAGATGAATTAACAGAACACAGAGCAGTTTCTCAGAAAGCATCTTTCCAGTTTTGAACGGAACATATTTCCTTTTTCACCATAGCCCTCTATGGGCTTCCAAATATCCCTTTGCCAATTCCACAAGAACAGCCTTAGCGAAAGGCTTCTTGAAGGGAAAGATGTAACTCTGTGAGATGAATTAACAGAACACAGAGCAGTTTCTCAGAAAGCTTCTTTCCAGTTTTGAACGGAAGATATTCCCTTTTTCACCATAGCCCTCTATGGGCTTCCAAATATACCTTTGCCAATTCCACAAGAACAGCCTTAGCGAAAGGCTTCTTGAAGGGAAAGATGTAACTCTGTGAGATTAATTAACAGAACACAGAGCAGTTTCTCAGAAAGCTTCTTTCCAGTTTTGAAGGGAAGATATTTCCTTTTTCACCATAGCCCTCTATGGGCTTCTAAATATCCCTTTGCCAATTCCACAAGAACAGCCTTAGCGAAAGCCTTCTTGAAGGGAAAGATGTAACTCTGTGAGATGAATCAACAGAACACAGAGCAGTTTCTCAGAAAGCTTCTTTTCAGTTTTGAACGGAAGATATTCCCTTTTTCACCATAGCCCTCTATGGGCTTCCAAATATCCCTTTGCCAATTCCACAAAAACAGCCTTAGCGAAAGCCTTCTTGAAGGGAAAGATGTAACTCTGTGAGATGAATTAACAGAACACAGTTCAGTTTCTCAGAAATCTTCTTTCCAGTTTTGAACGGAAGACATTTCCTTTTTCACCATAGCCCTCTATGGGCTTCCAAATATCCCATTGCCAACTCCTCAAGAACAGCCTTAGCGAAAGGCTTCTTGAAGGGAAAGATGTAACTCTGTGAGATGAATTAACAGAACACAGAGCAGTTTCTCAGAAAGCTTCTCTCCAGTTTTGAACGGAAGATATTTCCTTTTTCACCATAGCCCTCTATGGGCTTCCAAATATCCCTTTGCCAATTCCACAAGAACAGCCTTAGCGAAAGGCTTCTTGAAGGGAAAGATGTAACTCTGTGAGATGAATTAACAGAACACAGAGCAGTTTCTCAGAAAGCTTCTTTCCAGTTTTGAACGGAAGATATTTCCTTTTTCACCATAGCCCTCTATGGGCTTCCAAATATCCCTTTGCCAATTCCACAAGAACAGCCTTAGCGAAAGGCTTCTTGAAGGGAAAGATGTAACTCTGTGATATGAATTAACAGAACACAGAGCAGTTTCTCAGAAAGCTTCTTTCCAGTTTTGAACGGAAGATATTCCCTTTTTCACCATAGCCCTCTATGGGCTTCCAAATATCCCTTTGCCAATTCCAAAAGAACAGCCTTAGCGAAAGGCTTGTTGAAGGGAAAGATGTAACTCTGTGAGATGAATTAACAGAACACAGAGCAGTTTCTCAGAAAGCTTCTTTCCAGTTTTGAACGGAAGATATTCCCTTTTTCACCATAGCCCTCTATGGGCTTCCAAATATCCCTTTGCCAATTCCACAAGAACAGCCTTAGCGAAAGGCTTCTTGAAGGGAAAGATGTAACTCTGTGAGATGAATTAACAGAACACAGAGCAGTTTCTCAGAAAGCTTTTTTCCAGTTTTGAACGGAAGATATTTCCTTTTTCACCTTAGCCCTCTATGGGCTTCCAAATATCCCTTTGCCAATTCCACAAGAACAGCCTTAGCGAAAGGATTCTTGAAGGGAAAAATGTAACTCTGTGAGATGAATGAACAGAACACAGAGCAGGTTCTCTGAAAGCTTCTTTCCAGTTTTGAACGGAAGAGATTTCCTTTTTCACCATAGCCCTCTATGGGCTTCCAAATATCCCTTTGCCATTTCCACAAGAACAGCCTTAGCGAAAGGCTTCTTGAAGGGAAAGATGTAACTCTGTGAGATGAATTAACAGAACACAGAGCAGTTTCTCAGAAAGCTTCTTTCCAGTTTTGAACGGAAGATATTCCCTTTTTCACCATAGCCCTCTATGGGCTTCCAAATATCCCTCTGCCAATTCCACAAGAACAGCCTTAGCGAAAAGGTTCTTGAAGGGAAAGATGTAACTCTGTGAGATGAATTAACAGAACACAGAGCAGTTTCTCAGAAAGCTTCTTTCCAGTTTTGAACGGAAGATATTCCCTTTTTCAACATAGCCCTCTATGTGCTTCCAAATATCCCTTTGCCAATTCCACAAGAACAGCCTTAGCGAAAGGCTTCTTGAAGGGAAAGATGTAACTCTGTGAGATGAATTAACAGAACACAGAGAAGTTTCTTGAAAGCTTCTTTCCAGTTTTGAACGGAAGATATTTCCTTTTTCACCATAGCCCTCTATGGGCTTCCAAATATCAGTTTGCCAATTCCACAAGAACAGCCTTAGCGAAAGGCTTCTTGAAGGGAAAGATGTAACTCTGTGAGATGAATTAACAGAACACTGAGCAGTTTCTCAGAAAGCTTCTTTCCAGTTTTGAACGGAAGATATTTCCTTTTTCACCATAGCCCTTTTTTGGGCTTCCAAATATCCCTTTGCCAATTCCACAAGAACAGCCTTAGCGAAAGGCTTCTTGAAGGGAAAGATGTAACTCTGTGAGATGAATTAACAGAACACAGAGCAGTTTGTCAGAAAGCTTCTTTCCAGTTTTGAACGGAAGATATTTCCTTTTTCACCATAGCCCTCTATGGGCTTCCAAATATCCCTTTGCCAATTCCACAAGAACAGCCTTAGCGAAAGGCTTCTTGAAGGGAAAGGTGTAACTCTGTGAGATGAATTAACAGAACACAGAGCAGTTTCTCAGAAAGCTTCTTTCCAGTATTGAACGGAAGATATTCCCTTTTTCACCATAGCCCTCTATCGGCTTCCAAATATCCCTTTGCCAATTCCACAAGAACAGCCTTAGAGAAAGGCTTCTTGAAGGGAAAGATGTAACTCTGAGAGATGAATTAACAGAACACAGAGCAGTTTCTCAGAAAGCATCTTTCCAGTTTTGAACGGAAGATATTTCCTTTTTCACCATAGCCCTGTATGGGCTTCCAAATATCCCTTTGCCAATTCCACAAGAACAGCCTTAGCGAAAGGCTTCTTGAAGGGAAAGATGTAACTCTGTGAGATGAATTAACAGAACACAGAGCAGTTTCTCAGAAAGCTTCTTTCCAGTTTTGAACGGAAGATATTTCCTTTTTCACCATAGCCCTCTATGGGCTTCCAAATATCCCTTTGCCAATTCCACAAGAACAGCCTTAGCGAAAGGCTTCTTGAAGATAAATATGTAACTCTGTGAGATGAATTAACAGAACACAGAGCAGTTTCTCAGAAAGCATCTTTCCAGTTTTGAACGGAAGATATTTCCTTTTTCTCCATAGCCCTCTATGGGCTTCCAAATATCCCTTTGCCAATTCCACAAGAACAGCCTTAGCGAAAGGCTTCTTGAAGGGAAAGATGTAACTCTGTGAGATGAATTAACAGAACACAGAGCAGTTTCTCAGAAAGCTTCTTTCCAGTTTTGAACGGAAGAGATTTCCTTTTTCACCATAGCCCTCTATGGGCTTCCAAATATTCCTTTGCCAATTCCACAAGAACAGCCTTGGCGAAAGGCTTCTTGAAGGGAAAGATGTAACTCTGTGAGATGAATTAACAGAACACAGAGCAGTTTCTCAGAAAGCTTCTTTCCAGTTTTGAACGGAAGATATTCCCTTTTTCACCATAGCCCTCTACGGGCTTCCAAATATCCCTTTGACAATTCCACAAGAACAGCCTCAGCGAAAGGCTTCTTGAAGGGAAAGATGTAACTCTGTGAGATGAATTAACAGAACACAGAGCAGTTTCTCAGAAAGCATCTTTCCAGTTTTGAACGGAAGATATTTCCTTTTTCACCATAGCCCTCTATGGGCTTCCAAATATCCCTTTGCCAATTCCACAAGAACAGCCTTAGCGAAAGGCTTCTTGAAGGGAAAGATGTAACTCTGTGAGATGAATTAACAGAACACAGAGCAGTTTCTCAGAAAGCATCTTTCCAGTTTTGAACGGAAGATATTTCCTTTTTCTCCATAGCCCTCTATGGGCTTCCAAATATCCCTTTGCCAATTCCACAAGAACAGCCTTAGCGAAAGGCTTCTTGAAGGGAAAGATGTAACTCTGTGAGATGAATTAACAGAACACAGAGCAGTTTCTCAGAAAGCTTCTTTCCAGTTTTGAACGGAAGATATTTCCTTTTTCACCATAGCCCTCTGTGGGCTTCCAAATATCCCTTTGCCAATTCCACAAGAACAACCTTAGCGAAAGGCTTCTTGAAGGGAAAGATGTAACTCTGTGAGATGAATTAACAGAACACAGAGCAGTTTCTCAGAAAGCTTCTTTCCAGTTTTGAACGGAAGATATTTCCTTTTTCACCATAGCCCTCTATGAGCTTCCAAATATCCCTTTGCCAATTCCACAAGAACAGCCTTAGCGAAAGGCTTCTTGAAGGGAAAGATGTAACTCTGTGAGATGAATTAACAGAACACAGAGCAGTTTCTCAGAAAGCTTCTTTCCAGTTTTGAACGGAAGATATTCCCTTTTTCACCATAGCCCTCTATGGGCTTCCAAATATCCCTTTGCCAATTCCACAAGAACAGCCTTAGCGAAAGGCTTCTTGAAGGGAAAGATGTAACTCTGTGAGATGAATTAACAGAACACAGAGCAGTTTCTCAGAAAGCTTCTTTCCAGTTTTGAACGGAAGATATTTCCTTTTTCGCCATAGCCCTCTATGGGCTTCCAAATATCCCTTTGCCAATTCCACAAGAACAGCCTTAGCGAAAGGCTTCTTGAAGGGAAAGATGTAACTCTGTGAGATGAATTAACAGAACACAGAGCAGTTTCTCAGAAAGCTTCTTTCCAGTTTTGAACGGAAGATATTTCCTTTTTCACCATAGCCCTCTATGGGCTTCCAAATATCCCTTTTCCAATTCCACACGAACAACCTTAGCGAAAGGATTCTTGAAGGGAAAGATGTAACTCTGTGAGATGAATTAACAGAACACAGAGCAGTTTCTCAGAAAGCTTCTTTCCAGTTTTGAACGGAAGATATTTCCTTTTTCACCATAGCCCTCTATGGGCTTCCAAATATCCCTTTGCCAATTCCACAAGAACAGCCTTAGCGAAAGGCTTCTTGAAGGGAAAGATGTAACTCTGTGAGATGAATTAACAGAACACAGAGCAGTTTCTCAGAAAGCTTCTTTCCAGTTTTGAACGGAAGATATTTCCTTTTTCACCATAGCCCTCTATGGGCTTCCAAATATCCCTTTGCCAATTCCACAAGAACAGCCTTAGCGAAAGGCTTCTTGAAGGGAAAGATGTAACTCTGTGAGATGAATTAACAGAACACAGAGCAGTTTCTCAGAAAGCTTCTTTCCAGTTTTGAACGGAAGATATTCCCTTTTTCGCCATAGCCCTCTACTGGCTTCCAAATATCCCTTTGACAATTCCACAAGAACAGCCTTAGCGAAAGGCTTCTTGAAGGGAAAGATGTAACTCTGTGAGATGAATTAACAGAACACAGAGCAGTTTCTCAGAAAGCATCTTTCCAGTTTTGAACGGAAGATATTTCATTTTTCACCATAGCCCTCTATGGGCTTCCAAATATCCCTTTGCCAATTCCACAAGAACAGCCTTAGCGAAAGGCTTCTTGAAGGGAAAGATGTAACTCTGTGAGATGAATTAACAGAACACAGAGCAGTTTCTCAGAAAGCTTCTTTCCAGTTTTGAACGGAAGATATTTCCTTTTTCACCATAGCCCTCTATGGGGTTCCAAATATCCCTTTGCCAATTCCACAAGAACAACCTTAGCGAAAGGTTTCTTGAAGGGAAAGATGTAACTCTGTGAGATGAATTAACAGAACACAGAGCAGTTTCTCAGAAAGCTTCTTTCCAGTTTTGAACGGAAGATATTTCCTTTTTCACCATAGCCCTCTATGGGCTTCCAAATATCCCTTTGCCAATTCCACAAGAACAACCTTAGCGAAAGGCTTCTTGAAGTGAAAGATGTAACTCTGTGAGATGAATTAACAGAACACAGAGCAGTTTCTCAGAAAGCATCTTTCCAGTTTTGAACGGAAGATATTTCCTTTTTCACCATAGCCCTCTATGGGCTTCCAAATATCCCTTTGCCAATTCCACAAGAACAGCCTTAGCGAAAGGCTTCTTGAAGGGAAAGATGTAACTCTGTGAGATGAATTAACAGAACACAGAGCAGTTTCTCAGAAAGCTTCTTTCCAGTTTTGAACGGAAGATATTCCCTTTTTCACCATAGCCCTCTATGGGCTTCCAAATATACCTTTGCCAATTCCACAAGAACAGCCTTAGCGAAAGGCTTCTTGAAGGGAAAGATGTAACTCTGTGAGATTAATTAACAGAACACAGAGCAGTTTCTCAGAAAGCTTCTTTCCAGTTTTGAAGGGAAGATATTTCCTTTTTCACCATAGCCCTCTATGGGCTTCCAAATATCCCTTTGCCAATTCCACAAGAACAGCCTTAGCGAAAGGCTTCTTGAAGGGAAAGATGTAACTCTGTGAGATGAATTAACAGAACACAGAGCAGTTTCTCAGAAAGCTTCTTTCCAGTTTTGAACGGAAGATATTTCCTTTTTCACCATAGCCCTCTATGGGCTTCCAAATATCCCTTTGCCAATTCCACAAGAACAACCTTAGCGAAAGGCTTCTTGAAGGGAAAGATGTAACTCTGTGAGATGAATTAACAGAACACAGAGCAGTTTCTCAGAAAGCTTCTTTCCAGTTTTGAACGGAAGATATTTCCTTTTTCACCATAGCCCTCTATGAGCTTCCAAATATCCCTTTGCCAATTCCACAAGAACAGCCTTAGCGAAAGGCTTCTTGAAGGGAAAGATGTAACTCTGTGAGATGAATTAACAGAACACAGAGCAGTTTCTCAGAAAGCTTCTTTCCAGTTTTGAACGGAAGATATTCCCTTTTTCACCATAGCCCTCTATGGGCTTCCAAATATCCCTTTGCCAATTCCACAAGAACAGCCTTAGCGAAAGGCTTCTTGAAGGGAAAGATGTAACTCTGTGAGATGAATTAACAGAACACAGAGCAGTTTCTCAGAAAGCTTCTTTCCAGTTTTGAACGGAAGATATTTCCTTTTTCGCCATAGCCCTCTATGGGCTTCCAAATATCCCTTTGCCAATTCCACAAGAACAGCCTTAGCGAAAGGCTTCTTGAAGGGAAAGATGTAACTCTGTGAGATGAATTAACAGAACACAGAGCAGTTTCTCAGAAAGCTTCTTTCCTGTTTTGAACGGAAGATATTTCCTTTTTCACCATAGCCCTCTATGGGCTTCCAAATATCCCTTTTCCAATTCCACACGAACAACCTTAGCGAAAGGATTCTTGAAGGGAAAGATGTAACTCTGTGAGATGAATTAACAGAACACAGAGCAGTTTCTCAGAAAGCTTCTTTCCAGTTTTGAACGGAAGATATTTCCTTTTTCACCATAGCCCTCTATGGGCTTCCAAATATCCCTTTGCCAATTCCACAAGAACAGCCTTAGCGAAAGGCTTCTTGAAGGGAAAGATGTAACTCTGTGAGATGAATTAACAGAACACAGAGCAGTTTCTCAGAAAGCTTCTTTCCAGTTTTGAACGGAAGATATTTCCTTTTTCACCATAGCCCTCTATGGGCTTCCAAATATCCCTTTGCCAATTCCACAAGAACAGCCTTAGCGAAAGGCTTCTTGAAGGGAAAGATGTAACTCTGTGAGATGAATTAACAGAACACAGAGCAGTTTCTCAGAAAGCTTCTTTCCAGTTTTGAACGGAAGATATTCCCTTTTTCGCCATAGCCCTCTACTGGCTTCCAAATATCCCTTTGACAATTCCACAAGAACAGCCTTAGCGAAAGGCTTCTTGAAGGGAAAGATGTAACTCTGTGAGATGAATTAACAGAACACAGAGCAATTTCTCAGAAAGCATCTTTCCAGTTTTGAACGGAAGATATTTCCTTTTTCACCATAGCCCTCTATGGGCTTCCAAATATCCCTTTGCCAATTCCACAAGAACAGCCTTAGCGAAAGGCTTCTTGAAGGGAAAGATGTAACTCTGTGAGATGAATTAACAGAACACAGAGCAGTTTCTCAGAAAGCTTCTTTCCAGTTTTGAACGGAAGATATTTCCTTTTTCACCATAGCCCTCTATGGGGTTCCAAATATCCCTTTGCCAATTCCACAAGAACAGCCTTAGCGAAAGGCTTCTTGAAGGGAAAGATGTAACTCTGTGAGATGAATTAACAGAACCCAGAGCAGTTTCTCAGAAAGCTTCTTTCCAGTTTTGAACGGAAGATATTTCCTTTTTCACCATAGCCCTCTATGGGCTTCCAAATATCCCTTTGCCAATTCCACAAGAACAACCTTAGCGAAAGGCTTCTTGAAGTGAAAGATGTAACTCTGTGAGATGAATTAACAGAACACAGAGCAGTTTCTCAGAAAGCATCTTTCCAGTTTTGAACGGAACATATTTCCTTTCTCACCATAGCCCTCTATGGGCTTCCAAATATCCCTTTGCCAATTCCACAAGAACAGCCTTAGCGAAAGGCTTCTTGAAGGGAAAGATGTAACTCTGTGAGATGAATTAACAGAACACAGAGCAGTTTCTCAGAAAGCTTCTTTCCAGTTTTGAACGGAAGATATTCCCTTTTTCACCATAGCCCTCTATGGGCTTCCAAATATACCTTTGCCAATTCCACAAGAACAGCCTTAGCGAAAGGCTTCTTGAAGGGAAAGATGTAACTCTGTGAGATTAATTAACAGAACACAGAGCAGTTTCTCAGAAAGCTTCTTTCCAGTTTTGAAGGGAAGATATTTCCTTTTTCACCATAGCCCTCTATGGGCTTCTAAATATCCCTTTGCCAATTCCACAAGAACAGCCTTAGCGAAAGCCTTCTTGAAGGGAAAGATGTAACTCTGTGAGATGAATCAACAGAACACAGAGCAGTTTCTCAGAAAGCTTCTTTTCAGTTTTGAACGGAAGATATTCCCTTTTTCACCATAGCCCTCTATGGGCTTCCAAATATCCCTTTGCCAATTCCACAAAAACAGCCTTAGCGAAAGCCTTCTTGAAGGGAAAGATGTAACTCTGTGAGATGAATTAACAGAACACAGTTCAGTTTCTCAGAAATCTTCTTTCCAGTTTTGAACGGAAGACATTTCCTTTTTCACCATAGCCCTCTATGGGCTTCCAAATATCCCATTGCCAACTCCTCAAGAACAGCCTTAGCGAAAGGCTTCTTGAAGGGAAAGATGTAACTCTGTGAGATGAATTAACAGAACACAGAGCAGTTTCTCAGAAAGCTTCTCTCCAGTTTTGAACGGAAGATATTTCCTTTTTCACCATAGCCCTCTATGGGCTTCCAAATATCCCTTTGCCAATTCCACAAGAACAGCCTTAGCGAAAGGCTTCTTGAAGGGAAAGATGTAACTCTGTGAGATGAATTAACAGAACACAGAGCAGTTTCTCAGAAAGCTTCTTTCCAGTTTTGAACGGAAGATATTTCCTTTTTCACCATAGCCCTCTATGGGCTTCCAAATATCCCTTTGCCAATTCCACAAGAACAGCCTTAGCGAAAGGCTTCTTGAAGGGAAAGATGTAACTCTGTGATATGAATTAACAGAACACAGAGCAGTTTCTCAGAAAGCTTCTTTCCAGTTTTGAACGGAAGATATTCCCTTTTTCACCATAGCCCTCTATGGGCTTCCAAATATCCCTTTGCCAATTCCACAAGAACAGCCTTAGCGAAAGGCTTGTTGAAGGGAAAGATGTAACTCTGTGAGATGAATTAACAGAACACAGAGCAGTTTCTCAGAAAGCTTCTTTCCAGTTTTGAACGGAAGATATTCCCTTTTTCACCATAGCCCTCTATGGGCTTCCAAATATCCCTTTGCCAATTCCACAAGAACAGCCTTAGCGAAAGGCTTCTTGAAGGGAAAGATGTAACTCTGTGAGATGAATTAACAGAACACAGAGCAGTTTCTCAGAAAGCTTTTTTCCAGTTTTGAACGGAAGATATTTCCTTTTTCACCTTAGCCCTCTATGGGCTTCCAAATATCCCTTTGCCAATTCCACAAGAACAGCCTTAGCGAAAGGATTCTTGAAGGGAAAAATGTAACACTGTGAGATGAATGAACAGAACACAGAGCAGGTTCTCTGAAAGCTTCTTTCCAGTTTTGAACGGAAGAGATTTCCTTTTTCACCATAGCCCTCTATGGGCTTCCAAATATCCCTTTGCCATTTCCACAAGAACAGCCTTAGCGAAAGGCTTCTTGAAGGGAAAGATGTAACTCTGTGAGATGAATTAACAGAACACAGAGCAGTTTCTCAGAAAGCTTCTTTCCAGTTTTGAACGGAAGATATTTCCTTTTTCACCATAGCCCTCTATGGGCTTCCAAATATCCCTTTGCCAATTCCACAAGAACAGCCTTAGCGAAAGGCTTCTTGAAGGGAAAGATGTAACTCTGTGAGATGAATTAAGAGAACACAGAGCAGTTTCTCAGAAAGCTTCTTTCCAGTTTTGAACTGAAGATATTCCCTTTTTCGCCATAGCCCTCCATTGGTTTCCAAATATGCCTTTGCCAATTCCACAAGAACAGCCTTAGCGAAAGGCTTCTTGAAGGGAAAGATGTAACTCTGTGAGATGAATTAACAGAACACAGAGCAGTTTCTCAGAAAGCTTCTTTCCAGTTTTGAACGGAAGATATTCCCTTTTTCACCATAGCCCTCTATGGGCTTCCAAATATCCCTTTGCCAATTCCACAAGAACAGCCTTAGCAAAAGGCTTCTTGAAGGGAAAGATGTAACTCTGTGAGATGAATTAACAGAACACAGAGCAGTTTCTCAGAAAGCTTCTTTCCAGTTTTGAACGGAAGATATTTCCTTTTTCACCATAGCCCTCTAGGGGTTCCAAATATCCCTTTGCCAATTCCACAAGAACAGCCTTAGCGAAAGGCTTCTTGAAGGGGAAGATGTAACTCTGTGAGATGAATTAACAGAACACAGAGCAGTTTCTCAGAAAGCTTCTTTCCAGTTTTGAACGGAAGATATTTCCTTTTTCAACATAGCCCTCTATGGGCTTCCAAATATCCCTTTGCAATTCCACAAGAAAAGCCTTAGCGAAAGGCTTCTTGAAGGGAAAGATGTAACTCTGTGAGGTGAATTAACAGAACACAGAGCAATTTCTCAGAAAGCTTCTTTCCAGTTTTGAACGGAAGATATTTCCTTTTTCACCATAGCCCTCTATGGGCTTCCAAATATCCCTTTGCCAATTCCACAAGAACAGCCTTAGCGAAAGGCTTCTTGAAGGGAAAGATGTAACTCTGTGAGATGAATTAACAGAACACAGAGCAGTTTCTCAGAAAGCTTCTTTCCAGTTTTGAACGGAAGATATTTCCTTTTTCACCATAGCCCTCTATGGGCTTCCGAATATCCCTTTGCCAATTCCACAAGAACAGCCTTAGCGAAAGGATTCTTGAAGGGAAAGATGTAACTCTGTGAGATGAATTAACAGAACACAGAGCAGTTTCTCAGAAAGCTTCTTTCCAGTTTTGAACGGAAGATATTTCCTTTTTCACCATAGCCCTCTATGGGGTTCCAAATATCCGTTTGCCAATTCCACAAGAACAGCCTTAGCGAAAGGCTTCTTGAAGGGAAAGATGTAACTCTGTGAGATGAATCAACAGAACACAGAGCAGTTTCTCAGAAAGCTTCTTTTCAGTTTTGAACGGAAGATATTCCCTTTTTCACCATAGCCCTCTATGGGCTTCCAAATATCCCTTTGCCAATTCCACAAGAACAGCCTTAGCGAAAGCCTTCTTGAAGGGAAAGATGTAACTCTGTGAGATGAATTAACAGAACACAGTTCAGTTTCTCAGAAATCTTCTTTCCAGTTTTGAACGGAAGACATTTCCTTTTTCACCATAGCCCTCTATGGGCTTCCAAATATCCCTTTGCCAATTCCTCAAGAACAGCCTTAGCGAAAGGCTTCTTGAAGGGAAAGATGTAACTCTGTGAGATGAATTAACAGAACACAGAGCAGTTTCTCAGAAAGCTTCTTTCCAGTTTTGAACGGAAGATATTCCCTTTTTCACCATAGCCCTCTATGGGCTTCCAAATATCCCTTTGCCAATTCCACAAGAACAGCCTTAGCGAAAGGCTGCTTGAAGGGAAAGATGTAACTCTGTGAGATGAATTAACAGAACACAGAGCAGTTTCTCAGAAAGCTTCTTTCCAGTTTTGAACGGAAGATATTTCCTTTTTCACCATAGCCCTCTATGGGCTTCCAAATATCCCTTTGCCAATTCCACAAGAACAGCCTTAGCGAAAGGCTTCTTGAAGGGAAAGATGTAACTCTGTGATATGAATTAACAGAACACAGAGCAGTTTCTCAGAAAGCTTCTTTCCAGTTTTGAACGGAAGATATTCCCTTTTTCACCATAGCCCTCTATGGGCTTCCAAATATCCCTTTGCCAATTCCACAAGAACAGCCTTAGCGAAAGGCTTCTTGAAGGGAAAGATGTAACTCTGTGAGATGAATTAACAGAACACAGAGCAGTTTCTCAGAAAGCTTCTTTCCAGTTTTGAACGGAAGATATTCCCTTTTTCACCATAGCCCTCTATGGGCTTCCAAATATCCCTTTGCCAATTCCACAAGAACAGCCTTAGCGAAAGGCTTCTTGAAGGGAAAGATGTAACTCTGTGAGATGAATTAACAGAACACAGAGCAGTTTCTCAGAAAGCTTCTTTCCAGTTTTGAACGGAAGATATTTCCTTTTTCACCTTAGCCCTCTATGGGCTTCCAAATATCCCTTTGCCAATTCCACAAGAACAGCCTTAGCGAAAGGATTCTTGAAGGGAAAAATGTAACTCTGTGAGATGAATGAACAGAACACAGAGCAGGTTCTCTGAAAGCTTCTTTCCAGTTTTGAACGGAAGAGATTTCCTTTTTCACCATGTCCCTCTATGGGCTTCCAAATATCCCTTTGCCATTTCCACAAGAACAGCCTTAGCGAAAGGCTTCTTGAAGGGAAAGATGTAACTCTGTCAGATGAATTAACAGAACACAGAGCAGTTTCTCAGAAAGCTTCTTTCCAGTTTTGAACGGAAGATATTTCCTTTTTCACCATAGCCCTCTATGGGCTTCCAAATATCCCTTTGCCAATTCCACAAGAACAGCCTTATCGAAAGGCTTCTTGAAGGGAAAGATGTAACTCTGTGAGATGAATTAACAGAACACAGAGCAGTTTCTCAGAAAGCTTCTTTCCAGTTTTGAACGGAAGATATTCCCTTTTTCACCATAGCCCTCTATGGGCTTCCAAATATCCCTTTGCCAATTCCACAAGAACAGCCTTAGCGAAAGGCTTCTTGAAGGGAAAGATGTAACTCTGTGAGATGAATTAACAGAACACAGAGCAGTTTCTCAGAAAGCTTCTTTCCAGTTTTGAACGGAAGATATTTCCTTTTTCACCATAGCCCTCTATGGGCTTCCAAATATCCCTTTGCCAATTCCACAAGAACAGCCTTAGCGAAAGGCTTCTTGAAGGGAAAGATGTAACTCTGTGAGATGAATTAACAGAACACAGAGCAGTTTCTCAGAAAGCTTCTTTCCAGTTTTGAACGGAAGATATTTCCTTTTTCAACATAGCCCTCTATGGGCTTCCAAATATCCCTTTGCAATTCCACAAGAACAGCCTTAGCGAAAGGCTTCTTGAAGGGAAAGATGTAACTCTGTGAGATGAATTAACAGAACACAGAGCAGTTTCTCAGAAAGCTTCTTTCCAGTTTTGAACGGAAGATATTTCCTTTTTCACCATAGCCCTCTATGGGCTTCCAAATATCCCTTTGCCAATTCCACAAGAACAGCCTTAGCGAAAGGCTTCTTGAAGGGAAAGATGTAACTCTGTGAGATGAATTAACAGAACACAGAGCAGTTTCTCAGAAAGCTTCTTTCCAGTTTTGAACGGAAGATATTTCCTTTTTCACCATAGCCCTCTATGGGCTTCCAAATATCCCTTTGCCAATTCCACAAGAACAGCCTTAGCGAAAGGCTTCTTGAAGGGAAAGATGTAACTCTGTGATATGAATTAACAGAACACAGAGCAGTTTCTCAGAAAGCTTCTTTCCAGTTTTGAACGGAAGATATTCCCTTTTTCACCATAGCCCTCTATGGGCTTCCAAATATCCCTTTGCCAATTCCACAAGAACAGCCTTAGCCAAAGGCTTCTTGAAGGGAAAGATATAACTCTGTGAGATGAATTAACAGAACACAGAGCAGTTTCTCAGAAACCTTCTTTCCAGTTTTGAACGGAAGATATTCCCTTTTTCACCATAGCCCTCTATGGGCTTCCAAATATCCCTTTGCCAATTCCACAAGAACAGCCTTAGCGAAAGGCTTCTTGAAGGGAAAGATGTAACTCTGTGAGATGAATTAACAGAACACAGAGCAGTTTCTCAGAAAGCTTCTTTCCAGTTTTGAACGGAAGATATTTCCTTTTTCACCTTAGCCCTCTATGGGCTTCCAAATATCCCTTTGCCAATTCCACAAGAACAGCCTTAGCGAAAGGATTCTTGAAGGGAAAAATGTAACTCTGTGAGATGAATGAACAGAACACCGAGCAGGTTCTCTGAAAGCTTCTTTCCAGTTTTGAACGGAATAGATTTCCTTTTTCACCATAGCCCTCTATGGGCTTCCAAATATCCCTTTGCCATTTCCACAAGAACAGCCTTAGCGAAAGGCTTCTTGAAGGGAAAGATGTAACTCTGTGAGATGAATTAACAGAACACAGAGCAGTTTCTCAGAAAGCTTCTTTCCAGTTTTGAACGGAAGATATTTCCTTTTTCACCATAGCCCTCTATGGGCTTCCAAATATCCCTTTGCCAATTCCACAAGAACAGCCTTAGCGAAAGGCTTCTTGAAGGGAAAGATGTAACTCTGTGAGATGAATTAACAGAACACAGAGCAGTTTCTCAGAAAGCTTCTTTCCAGTTTTGAACGGAAGATATTCCCTTTTTCACCATAGCCCTCTATGGGCTTCCAAATATCCCTTTGCCAATTCCACAAGAACAGCCTTAGCGAAAGGCTTCTTGAAGGGAAAGATGTAACTCTGTGAGATGAATTAACAGAACACAGAGCAGTTTCTCAGAAAGCTTCTTTCCAGTTTTGAACGGAAGATATTCCCTTTTTCACCATAGCCTTCTATGGGCTTCCAAATATCCCTTTGCCAATTCCACAAGAACAGCCTTAGCGAAAGGCTTCTTGAAGGGAAAGATGTAACTCTGTGAGATGAGTTAACAGAACACAGAGCAGTTTCTCAGAAAGCTTCTTTCCAGTTTTCAACGGAAGATATTTCCTTTTTCGCCATAGCCCTCCATTGGTTTCCAAATATGCCTTTGCCAATTCCACAAGAACAGCCTTAGCGAAAGGCTTCTTGAAGGGAAAGATGTAACTCTGTGAGATGAATTAACAGAACACAGAGCAGTTTCTCAGAAAGCTTCTTTCCAGTTTTGAACGGAAGATATTTCCTTTTTCACCATAGCCCTCTATGGGCTTCCAAATATCCCTTTGCCAATTCCACAAGAACAGCCTTAGCGAAAGGCTTCTTGAAGGGAAAGATGTAACTCTGTGAGATGAATTCACGGAACACAGAGCAGTTTCTCAGAAAGCTTCTTTCCAGTTTTGAACGGAAGATATTCCCTTTTTCACCATAGCCCTCTATGGGCTTCCAAATATCCCTTTGCCAATTCCACAAGAACAGCCTTAGCAAAAGGCTTCTTGAAGGGAAAGATGTAACTCTGTGAGATGAATTAACAGAACACAGAGCAGTTTCTCAGAAAGCTTCTTTCCAGTTTTGAACAGAAGATATTTCCTTTTTCACCATAGCCCTCTATGGGCTTCCAAATATCCCTTTGCCAATTCCACAAGAACAGCCTTAGCGAAAGGCTTCTTGAAGGGAAAGATGTAACTCTGTGAGATGAATTAACAGAACACAGAGCAGTTTCTCAGAAAGCTTCTTTCCAGTTTTGAACGGAAGATATTTCCTTTTTCAACATAGCCCTCTATGGGCTTCCAAATATCCCTTTGCAATTCCACAAGAACAGCCTTAGCGAAAGGCTTCTTGAAGGGAAAGATGTAACTCTGTGAGATGAATTAACAGAACACAGAGCAGTTTCTCAGAAAGCTTCTTTCCAGTTTTGAACGGAAGATATTCCCTTTTTCACCATAGCCCTCTATGGGCTTCCAAATATCCCTTTGCCAATTCCACAAGAACAGCCTTAGCGAAAGGCTTCTTGAAGGGAAAGATGTAACTCTGTGAGATGAATTAACAGAACACAGAGCAGTTTCTCAGAAAGCTTCTTTCCAGTTTTGAACGGAAGATATTTCCTTTTTCACCATAGCCCTCTATGGGCTTCCAAATATCCCTTTGCCAATTCCACAAGAACAGCCTTAGCGAAAGGCTTCTTGAAGGGAAAGATGTAACTCTGTGAGATGAATTAACAGAACACAGAGCAGTTTCTCAGAAAGTTTCTTTCTAGTTTTGAACGGAAGATATTTCCTTTTTCACCATAGCCCTCTATGGGCTTCCAAATATCCCTTTGCCAATTCCACAAGAACAGCCTTAGCGAAAGGCTTCTTGAAGGGAAAGATGTAATTCTGTGAGATGAATTAACATAACACAGAGCAGTTTCTCAGAAAGCTTCTTTCCAGTTTTGAACGGAAGATATTTCCTTTTTCACCATAGCCCTCTATGGGCTTCCAAATATCCCTTTGCCAATTCCACAAGAACAGCCTTAGCGAAAGGCTTCTTGAAGGGAAAGATGTAATTCTGTGAGATGAATTAACAGAACACAGAGCAGATTCTCAGAAAGCTTCTTTCCAGTTTTGAACGGAAGATATTCCCTTTTTCACCATAGCCCTCTATGGGCTTCCAAATATCCCTTTGCCAATTCCACAAGAACAGCCTTAGCGAAAGGCTTCTTGAAGGGAAAGATGTAACTCTGTGAGATGAATTAACAGAACACAGAGCAGTTTCTCAGAAAGCTTCTTTCCAGTTTTGAACGGAAGATATTTCCTTTTTCACCATAGCCCTCTATGGGCTTCCAAATATCCCTTTGCCAATTCCACAAGAACAGCCTTAGCGAAAGGCTTCTTGAAGGGAAAGATGTAACTCTGTGAGATGAATTAACAGAACACAGAGCAGTTTCTCAGAAAGCTTCTTTCCAGTTTTGAACGGAAGATATTCACTTTTTCACCATAGCCCTCTATGGGCTTCCAAATATCCCTTTGCCAATTCCACAAGAACAGCCTTAGCGAAAGGCTTCTTGAAGGGAAAGATGTAACTCTGTGAGATGAATTAACAGAACACAGAGCAGTTTCTCAGAAAGCTTCTTTCCAGTTTTGAATGGAAGATATTTCCTTTTTCACCATAGCCCTCTATGGGCTTCCAAATATCCCTTTGCCAATTCCACAAGAACAGCCTTAGCGAAAGGCTTCTTGAAGGGAAAGATGTAACTCTGTGAGATGAATTAACAGAACACAGAGCAGTTTCTCAGAAAGCTTCTTTCCAGTTTTGAACGGAAGATATTTCCTTTTTCAACATAGCCCTCTATGGGCTTCCAAATATCCCTTTGCAATTCCACAAGAACAGCCTTAGCGAAAGGCTTCTTGAAGGGAAAGATGTAACTCTGTGAGATGAATTAACAGAACACAGAGCAGTTTCTCAGAAAGCTTCTTTCCAGTTTTGAACGGAAGATATTTCCTTTTTCGCCATAGCCCTCTATGGGCTTCCAAATATCCCTTTGCCAATTCCACAAGAACAGCCTTAGCGAAAGGCTTCTTGAAGGGAAAGATGTAACTCTGTGAGATGAATTAACAGAACACAGAGCAGTTTCTCAGAAAGCTTCTTTCCAGTTTTGAACGGAAGATATTTCCTTTTTCAACATAGCCCTCTATGGGCTTCCAAATATCCCTTTGCAATTCCACAAGAACAGCCTTAGCGAAAGGCTTCTTGAAGGGAAAGATGTAACTCTGTGAGATGAATTAACAGAACACAGAGCAGTTTCTCAGAAAGCTTCTTTCCAGTTTTGAACGGAAGATATTTCCTTTTTCACCATAGCCCTCTATGGGCTTCCAAATATCCCTTTGCCAATTCCACAAGAACAGCCTTAGCGAAAGGCTTCTTGAAGGGAAAGATGTAACTCTGTGAGATGAATTAACAGAACACAGAGCAGTTTCTCAGAAAGCTTCTTTCCAGTTTTGAACGGAAGATATTCCCTTTTTCACCATAGCCCTCTAAGGGCTTCCAAATATCCCTTTGCCAATTCCACAAGAACAGCCTTAGCGAAAGGCTTCTAGAAGGGAAAGATGTAACTCTGTGAGATGAATTAACAGAACACAGAGCAGTTTCTCAGAAAGCTTCTTTCCAGTTTTGAACGGAAGATATTCCCTTTTTCACCATAGCCCTCTATGGGCTTCCAAATATCCCTTTGCCAATTCCACAAGAACAGCCTTAGCGAAAGGCTTCTTGAAGGGAAAGATGTAACTCTGTGAGATGAATTAACAGAACACAGAGCAGTTTCTCAGAAAGCTTCTTTCCTTGTTGAAGGGAAACATGTAACTCTGAGAGATGAATTAACAAAACACAGAGCAGTTTCTCAGAAAGCTTCTTTCCAGTTTTGAACGGAAGATATTTCCTTTTTCACCATAGGCCTCTATGGGCTTCCAAATATCGCTTTGCCAATTCCTTAGCGAAAGGCTTCTTGAAGGGAAAGATGTAACTCTGTGAGATGAATTAACAGAACACAGAGCAGTTTCTCAGAAAGCTTCTTTCCAGTTTTGAACGGAAGATATTCCCTTTTTCACCATAGCCCTCTATGGGCTTCCAAATATCCCTTTGCCAATTCCACAAGAACAGCCTTAGCGAAAGGATTCTTGAAGGGAAAGATGTAATTCTGTGAGATGAATTAACATAACACAGAGCAGTTTCTCAGAAAGCTTCTTTCCAGTTTTGAACGGAAGATATTTCCTTTTTCACGATAGCCCTCTATGGGCTTCCAAATATCCCTTTGCCAATTCCACAAGAACAGCCTTAGCGAAAGGCTTCTTGAAGGGAAAGATGTAATTCTGTGAGATGAATTAACAGAACACAGAGCAGATTCTCAGAATGCTTCTTTCCAGTTTTGAACGGAAGATATTCCCTTTTTCACCATAGCCCTCTATGGGCTTCCAAATATCCCTTAGCCAATTCCACAAGAACAGCCTTAGCGAAAGGCTTCTTGAAGGGAAAGATGTAACTCTGTGAGATGAATTAACAGAACACAGAGCAGTTTCTCAGAAAGCTTCTTTCCAGTTTTGAACGGAAGATATTTCCTTTTTCACCATAGCCCTCTATGGGCTTCCAAATATCCCTTTGCCAATTCCACAAGAACAGCCTTAGCGAAAGGCTTCTTGAAGGGAAAGATGTAACTCTGTGAGATGAATTAACAGAACACAGAGCAGTTTCTCAGAAAGCTTCTTTCCAGTTTTGAACGGAAGATATTCCCTTTTTCACCATAGCCCTCTATGGGCTTCCAAATATCCCTTTGCCAATTCCACAAGAACAGCCTTAGCGAAAGGCTTCTTGAAGGGAAAGATGTAACTCTGTGAGATGAATTAACAGAACACAGAGCAGTTTCTCAGAAAGCTTCTTTCCAGTTTTGAACGGAAGATATTTCCTTTTTCACCATAGCCCTCTATGGGCTTCCAAATATCCCTTTGCCAATTCCACAAGAACAGCCTTAGCGAAAGGCTTCTTGAAGGGAAAGATGTAACTCTGTGAGATGAATTAACAGAACACAGAGCAGTTTCTCAGAAAGCTTCTTTCCAGTTTTGAACGGAAGATATTTCCTTTTTCAACATAGCCCTCTATGGGCTTCCAAATATCCCTTTGCAATTCCACAAGAACAGCCTTAGCGAAAGGCTTCTTGAAGGGAAAGATGTAACTCTGTGAGATGAATTAACAGAACACAGAGCAGTTTCTCAGAAAGCTTCTTTCCAGTTTTGAACGGAAGATATTTCCTTTTTCACCATAGCCCTCTATGGGCTTATAAATATCCCTTTGCCAATTCCACAAGAACAGCCTTAGCGAAAGGCTTCTTGAAGGGAAAGATGTAGCTCTGTGAGATGAATTAACAGAACACAGAGCAGTTTCTCAGAAAGCTTCTTTCCAGTTTTGAAAGGAAGATATTTCCTTTTTCACCATAGCCCTCTATGGGCTTCCGAATATCCCTTTGCCAATTCCACAAGAACAGCCTTAGCGAAAGGCTTCTTGAAGGGAAAGATGTAACTCTGTCAGATGAATTAACAGAACACAGAGCAGTTTCTCAGAAAGCTTCTTTCCAGTTTTGAACGGAAGATATTTCCTTTTTCACCATAGCCCTCTATGGGCTTCCAAATATCCCTTTGCCAATTCCACAAGAACAGCCTTATCGAAAGGCTTCTTGAAGGGAAAGATGTAACTCTGTGAGATGAATTAACAGAACACAGAGCAGTTTCTCAGAAAGCTTCTTTCCAGTTTTGAACGGAAGATATTCCCTTTTTCACCATAGCCCTCTATGGGCTTCCAAATATCCCTTTGCCAATTCCACAAGAACAGCCTTAGCGAAAGGCTTCTTGAAGGGAAAGATGTAACTCTGTGAGATGAATTAACAGAACACAGAGCAGTTTCTCAGAAAGCTTCTTTCCAGTTTTGAACGGAAGATATTTCCTTTTTCACCATAGCCCTCTATGGGCTTCCAAATATCCCTTTGCCAATTCCACAAGAACAGCCTTAGCGAAAGGCTTCTTGAAGGGAAAGATGTAACTCTGTGAGATGAATTAACAGAACACAGAGCAGTTTCTCAGAAAGCTTCTTTCCAGTTTTGAACGGAAGATATTTCCTTTTTCAACATAGCCCTCTATGGGCTTCCAAATATCCCTTTGCAATTCCACAAGAACAGCCTTAGCGAAAGGCTTCTTGAAGGGAAAGATGTAACTCTGTGAGATGAATTAACAGAACACAGAGCAGTTTCTCAGAAAGCTTCTTTCCAGTTTTGAACGGAAGATATTTCCTTTTTCACCATAGCCCTCTATGGGCTTCCAAATATCCCTTTGCCAATTCCACAAGAACAGCCTTAGCGAAAGGCTTCTTGAAGGGAAAGATGTAACTCTGTGATATGAATTAACAGAACACAGAGCAGTTTCTCAGAAAGCTTCTTTCCAGTTTTGAACGGAAGATATTTCCTTTTTCAACATAGCCCTCTATGGGCTTCCAAATATCCCTTTGCAATTCCACAAGAACAGCCTTAGCGAAAGGCTTCTTGAAGGGAAAGATGTAACTCTGTGAGATGAATTAACAGAACACAGAGCAGTTTCTCAGAAAGCTTCTTTCCAGTTTTGAACGGAAGATATTTCCTTTTTCACCATAGCCCTCTATGGGCTTATAAATATCCCTTTGCCAATTCCACAAGAACAGCCTTAGCGAAAGGCTTCTTGAAGGGAAAGATGTAGCTCTGTGAGATGAATTAACAGAACACAGAGCAGTTTCTCAGAAAGCTTCTTTCCAGTTTTGAAAGGAAGATATTTCCTTTTTCACCATAGCCCTCTATGGGCTTCCGAATATCCCTTTGCCAATTCCACAAGAACAGCCTTAGCGAAAGGCTTCTTGAAGGGAAAGATGTAACTCTGTCAGATGAATTAACAGAACACAGAGCAGTTTCTCAGAAAGCTTCTTTCCAGTTTTGAACGGAAGATATTTCCTTTTTCACCATAGCCCTCTATGGGCTTCCAAATATCCCTTTGCCAATTCCACAAGAACAGCCTTATCGAAAGGCTTCTTGAAGGGAAAGATGTAACTCTGTGAGATGAATTAACAGAACACAGAGCAGTTTCTCAGAAAGCTTCTTTCCAGTTTTGAACGGAAGATATTCCCTTTTTCACCATAGCCCTCTATGGGCTTCCAAATATCCCTTTGCCAATTCCACAAGAACAGCCTTAGCGAAAGGCTTCTTGAAGGGAAAGATGTAACTCTGTGAGATGAATTAACAGAACACAGAGCAGTTTCTCAGAAAGCTTCTTTCCAGTTTTGAACGGAAGATATTTCCTTTTTCACCATAGCCCTCTATGGGCTTCCAAATATCCCTTTGCCAATTCCACAAGAACAGCCTTAGCGAAAGGCTTCTTGAAGGGAAAGATGTAACTCTGTGAGATGAATTAACAGAACACAGAGCAGTTTCTCAGAAAGCTTCTTTCCAGTTTTGAACGGAAGATATTTCCTTTTTCAACATAGCCCTCTATGGGCTTCCAAATATCCCTTTGCAATTCCACAAGAACAGCCTTAGCGAAAGGCTTCTTGAAGGGAAAGATGTAACTCTGTGAGATGAATTAACAGAACACAGAGCAGTTTCTCAGAAAGCTTCTTTCCAGTTTTGAACGGAAGATATTTCCTTTTTCACCATAGCCCTCTATGGGCTTCCAAATATCCCTTTGCCAATTCCACAAGAACAGCCTTAGCGAAAGGCTTCTTGAAGGGAAAGATGTAACTCTGTGATATGAATTAACAGAACACAGAGCAGTTTCTCAGAAAGCTTCTTTCCAGTTTTGAACGGAAGATATTCCCTTTTTCACCATAGCCCTCTATGGGCTTCCAAATATCCCTTTGCCAATTCCACAAGAACAGCCTTAGCCAAAGGCTTCTTGAAGGGAAAGATATAACTCTGTGAGATGAATTAACAGAACACAGAGCAGTTTCTCAGAAACCTTCTTTCCAGTTTTGAACGGAAGATATTCCCTTTTTCACCATAGCCCTCTATGGGCTTCCAAATATCCCTTTGCCAATTCCACAAGAACAGCCTTAGCGAAAGGCTTCTTGAAGGGAAAGATGTAACTCTGTGAGATGAATTAACAGAACACAGAGCAGTTTCTCAGAAAGCTTCTTTCCAGTTTTGAACGGAAGATATTTCCTTTTTCACCTTAGCCCTCTATGGGCTTCCAAATATCCCTTTGCCAATTCCACAAGAACAGCCTTAGCGAAAGGATTCTTGAAGGGAAAAATGTAACTCTGTGAGATGAATGAACAGAACACCGAGCAGGTTCTCTGAAAGCTTCTTTCCAGTTTTGAACGGAATAGATTTCCTTTTTCACCATAGCCCTCTATGGGCTTCCAAATATCCCTTTGCCATTTCCACAAGAACAGCCTTAGCGAAAGGCTTCTTGAAGGGAAAGATGTAACTCTGTGAGATGAATTAACAGAACACAGAGCAGTTTCTCAGAAAGCTTCTTTCCAGTTTTGAACGGAAGATATTTCCTTTTTCACCATAGCCCTCTATGGGCTTCCAAATATCCCTTTGCCAATTCCACAAGAACAGCCTTAGCGAAAGGCTTCTTGAAGGGAAAGATGTAACTCTGGGAGATGAATTAACAGAACACAGAGCAGTTTCTCAGAAAGCTTCTTTCCAGTTTTGAACGGAAGATATTCCCTTTTTCACCATAGCCCTCTATGGGCTTCCAAATATCCCTTTGCCAATTCCACAAGAACAGCCTTAGCGAAAGGCTTCTTGAAGGGAAAGATGTAACTCTGTGAGATGAATTAACAGAACACAGAGCAGTTTCTCAGAAAGCTTCTTTCCAGTTTTGAACGGAAGATATTCCCTTTTTCACCATAGCCTTCTATGGGCTTCCAAATATCCCTTTGCCAATTCCACAAGAACAGCCTTAGCGAAAGGCTTCTTGAAGGGAAAGATGTAACTCTGTGAGATGAATTAACAGAACACAGAGCAGTTTCTCAGAAAGCTTCTTTCCAGTTTTCAACGGAAGATATTTCCTTTTTCGCCATAGCCCTCCATTGGTTTCCAAATATGCCTTTGCCAATTCCAAAAGAACAGCCTTAGCGAAAGGCTTCTTGAAGGGAAAGATGTAACTCTGTGAGATGAATTAACAGAACACAGAGCAGTTTCTCAGAAAGCTTCTTTCCAGTTTTGAACGGAAGATATTTCCTTTTTCACCATAGCCCTCTATGGGCTTCCAAATATCCCTTTGCCAATTCCACAAGAACAGCCTTAGCGAAAGGCTTCTTGAAGGGAAAGATGTAACTCTGTGAGATGAATTCACGGAACACAGAGCAGTTTCTCAGAAAGCTTCTTTCCAGTTTTGAACGGAAGATATTCCCTTTTTCACCATAGCCCTCTATGGGCTTCCAAATATCCCTTTGCCAATTCCACAAGAACAGCCTTAGCAAAAGGCTTCTTGAAGGGAAAGATGTAACTCTGTGAGATGAATTAACAGAACACAGAGCAGTTTCTCAGAAAGCTTCTTTCCAGTTTTGAACAGAAGATATTTCCTTTTTCACCATAGCCCTCTATGGGCTTCCAAATATCCCTTTGCCAATTCCACAAGAACAGCCTTAGCGAAAGGCTTCTTGAAGGGAAAGATGTAACTCTGTGAGATGAATTAACAGAACACAGAGCAGTTTCTCAGAAAGCTTCTTTCCAGTTTTGAACGGAAGATATTTCCTTTTTCAACATAGCCCTCTATGGGCTTCCAAATATCCCTTTGCAATTCCACAAGAACAGCCTTAGCGAAAGGCTTCTTGAAGGGAAAGATGTAACTCTGTGAGATGAATTAACAGAACACAGAGCAGTTTCTCAGAAAGCTTCTTTCCAGTTTTGAACGGAAGATATTCCCTTTTTCACCATAGCCCTCTATGGGCTTCCAAATATCCCTTTGCCAATTCCACAAGAACAGCCTTAGCGAAAGGCTTCTTGAAGGGAAAGATGTAACTCTGTGAGATGAATTAACAGAACACAGAGCAGTTTCTCAGAAAGCTTCTTTCCAGTTTTGAACGGAAGATATTTCCTTTTTCACCATAGCCCTCTATGGGCTTCCAAATATCCCTTTGCCAATTCCACAAGAACAGCCTTAGCGAAAGGCTTCTTGAAGGGAAAGATGTAATTCTGTGAGATGAATTAACATAACACAGAGCAGTTTCTCAGAAAGCTTCTTTCCAGTTTTGAACGGAAGATATTTCCTTTTTCACCATAGCCCTCTATGGGCTTCCAAATATCCCTTTGCCAATTCCACAAGAACAGCCTTAGCGAAAGGCTTCTTGAAGGGAAAGATGTAATTCTGTGAGATGAATTAACAGAACACAGAGCAGATTCTCAGAAAGCTTCTTTCCAGTTTTGAACGGAAGATATTCCCTTTTTCACCATAGCCCTCTATGGGCTTCCAAATATCCCTTTGCCAATTCCACAAGAACAGCCTTAGCGAAAGGCTTCTTGAAGGGAAAGATGTAACTCTGTGAGATGAATTAACAGAACACAGAGCAGTTTCTCAGAAAGCTTCTTTCCAGTTTTGAACGGAAGATATTTCCTTTTTCACCATAGCCCTCTATGGGCTTCCAAATATCCCTTTGCCAATTCCACAAGAACAGCCTTAGCGAAAGGCTTCTTGAAGGGAAAGATGTAACTCTGTGAGATGAATTAACAGAACACAGAGCAGTTTCTCAGAAAGCTTCTTTCCAGTTTTGAACGGAAGATATTCCCTTTTTCACCATAGCCCTCTATGGGCTTCCAAATATCCCTTTGCCAATTCCACAAGAACAGCCTTAGCGAAAGGCTTCTTGAAGGGAAAGATGTAACTCTGTGAGATGAATTAACAGAACACAGAGCAGTTTCTCAGAAAGCTTCTTTCCAGTTTTGAATGGAAGATATTTCCTTTTTCACCATAGCCCTCTATGGGCTTCCAAATATCCCTTTGCCAATTCCACAAGAACAGCCTTAGGGAAAGGCTTCTTGAAGGGAAAGATGTAACTCTGTGAGATGAATTAACAGAACACAGAGCAGTTTCTCAGAAAGCTTCTTTCCAGTTTTGAACGGAAGATATTTCCTTTTTCAACATAGCCCTCTATGGGCTTCCAAATATCCCTTTGCAATTCCACAAGAACAGCCTTAGCGAAAGGCTTCTTGAAGGGAAAGATGTAACTCTGTGAGATGAATTAACAGAACACAGAGCAGTTTCTCAGAAAGCTTCTTTCCAGTTTTGAACGGAAGATATTTCCTTTTTCACCATAGCCCTCTATGGGCTTCCAAATATCCCTTTGCCAATTCCACAAGAACAGCCTTAGCGAAAGGCTTCTTGAAGGGAAAGATGTAACTCTGTGAGATGAATTAACAGAACACAGAGCAGTTTCTCAGAAAGCTTCTTTCCAGTTTTGAACGGAAGATATTTCCTTTTTCAACATAGCCCTCTATGGGCTTCCAAATATCCCTTTGCAATTCCACAAGAACAGCCTTAGCGAAAGGCTTCTTGAAGGGAAAGATGTAACTCTGTGAGATGAATTAACAGAACACAGAGCAGTTTCTCAGAAAGCTTCTTTCCAGTTTTGAACGGAAGATATTTCCTTTTTCACCATAGCCCTCTATGGGCTTCCAAATATCCCTTTGCCAATTCCACAAGAACAGCCTTAGCGAAAGGCTTCTTGAAGGGAAAGATGTAACTCTGTGAGATGAATTAACAGAACACAGAGCAGTTTCTCAGAAAGCTTCTTTCCAGTTTTGAACGGAAGATATTCCCTTTTTCACCATAGCCCTCTAAGGGCTTCCAAATATCCCTTTGCCAATTCCACAAGAACAGCCTTAGCGAAAGGCTTCTAGAAGGGAAAGATGTAACTCTGTGAGATGAATTAACAGAACACAGAGCAGTTTCTCAGAAAGCTTCTTTCCAGTTTTGAACGGAAGATATTCCCTTTTTCACCATAGCCCTCTATGGGCTTCCAAATATCCCTTTGCCAATTCCACAAGAACAGCCTTAGCGAAAGGCTTCTTGAAGGGAAAGATGTAACTCTGTGAGATGAATTAACAGAACACAGAGCAGTTTCTCAGAAAGCTTCTTTCCTTGTTGAAGGGAAACATGTAACTCTGAGAGATGAATTAACAAAACACAGAGCAGTTTCTCAGAAAGCTTCTTTCCAGTTTTGAACGGAAGATATTTCCTTTTTCACCATAGCCCTCTATGGGCTTCCAAATATCGCTTTGCCAATTCCTTAGCGAAAGGCTTCTTGAAGGGAAAGATGTAACTCTGTGAGATGAATTAACAGAACACAGAGCAGTTTCTCAGAAAGCTTCTTTCCAGTTTTGAACGGAAGATATTCCCTTTTTCACCATAGCCCTCTATGGGCTTCCAAATATCCCTTTGCCAATTCCACAAGAACAGCCTTAGCGAAAGGATTCTTGAAGGGAAAGATGTAATTCTGTGAGATGAATTAACAGAACACAGAGCAGATTCTCAGAAAGCTTCTTTCCAGTTTTGAACGGAAGATATTCCCTTTTTCACCATAGCCCTCTATGGGCTTCCAAATATCCCTTTGCCAATTCCACAAGAACAGCCTTAGCGAAAGGCTTCTTGAAGGGAAAGATGTAACTCTGTGAGATGAATTAACAGAACACAGAGCAGTTTCTCAGAAAGCTTCTTTCCAGTTTTGAACGGAAGATATTTCCTTTTTCACCATAGCCCTCTATGGGCTTCCAAATATCCCTTTGCCAATTCCACAAGAACAGCCTTAGCGAAAGGCTTCTTGAAGGGAAAGATGTAACTCTGTGAGATGAATTAACAGAACACAGAGCAGTTTCTCAGAAAGCTTCTTTCCAGTTTTGAACGGAAGATATTCCCTTTTTCACCATAGCCCTCTATGGGCTTCCAAATATCCCTTTGCCAATTCCACAAGAACAGCCTTAGCGAAAGGCTTCTTGAAGGGAAAGATGTAACTCTGTGAGATGAATTAACAGAACACAGAGCAGTTTCTCAGAAAGCTTCTTTCCAGTTTTGAACGGAAGATATTCCCTTTTTCACCATAGCCCTCTATGGGCTTCCAAATATCCCTTTGCCAATTCCACAAGAACAGCCTTAGCGAAAGGCTTCTTGAAGGGAAAGATGTAACTCTGTGAGATGAATTAACAGAACACAGAGCAGTTTCTCAGAAAGCTTCTTTCCAGTTTTGAACGGAAGATATTTCCTTTTTCAACATAGCCCTCTATGGGCTTCCAAATATCCCTTTGCAATTCCACAAGAACAGCCTTAGCGAAAGGCTTCTTGAAGGGAAAGATGTAACTCTGTGAGATGAATTAACAGAACACAGAGCAGTTTCTCAGAAAGCTTCTTTCCAGTTTTGAACGGAAGATATTTCCTTTTTCACCATAGCCCTCTATGGGCTTATAAATATCCCTTTGCCAATTCCACAAGAACAGCCTTAGCGAAAGGCTTCTTGAAGGGAAAGATGTAGCTCTGTGAGATGAATTAACAGAACACAGAGCAGTTTCTCAGAAAGCTTCTTTCCAGTTTTGAACGGAAGATATTTCCTTTTTCACCATAGCCCTCTATGGGCTTCCGAATATCCCTTTGCCAATTCCACAAGAACAGCCTTAGCGAAAGGATTCTTGAAGGGAAAGATGTAACTCTGTGAGATGAATTAACAGAACACAGAGCAGTTTCTCAGAAAGCTTCTTTCCAGTTTTGAACGGAAGATATTTCCTTTTTCACCATAGCCCTCTATGGGCTTCCAAATATCCCTTTGCCAATTCCACAAGAACAGCCTTAGCGAAAGGCTTCTTGAAGGGAAAGATGTAACTCTGTGAGATGAATCAACAGAACACAGAGCAGTTTCTCAGAAAGCTTCTTTTCAGTTTTGAACGGAAGATATTCCCTTTTTCACCATAGCCCTCTATGGGCTTCCAAATATCCCTTTGCCAATTCCACAAGAACAGCCTTAGCGAAAGCCTTCTTGAAGGGAAAGATGTAACTCTGTGAGATGAATTAACAGAACACAGTTCAGTTTCTCAGAAATCTTCTTTCCAGTTTTGAACGGAAGACATTTCCTTTTTCACCATAGCCCTCTATGGGCTTCCAAATATCCCTTTGCCAATTCCTCAAGAACAGCCTTAGCGAAAGGCTTCTTGAAGGGAAAGATGTAACTCTGTGAGATGAATTAACAGAACACAGAGCAGTTTCTCAGAAAGCTTCTTTCCAGTTTTGAACGGAAGATATTCCCTTTTTCACCATAGCCCTCTATGGGCTTCCAAATATCCCTTTGCCAATTCCACAAGAACAGCCTTAGCGAAAGGCTTCTTGAAGGGAAAGATGTAACTCTGTGAGATGAATTAACAGAACACAGAGCAGTTTCTCAGAAAGCTTCTTTCCAGTTTTGAACGGAAGATATTTCCTTTTTCACCATAGCCCTCTATGGGCTTCCAAATATCCCTTTGCCAATTCCACAAGAACAGCCTTAGCGAAAGGCTTCTTGAAGGGAAAGATGTAACTCTGTGATATGAATTAACAGAACACAGAGCAGTTTCTCAGAAAGCTTCTTTCCAGTTTTGAACGGAAGATATTCCCTTTTTCACCATAGCCCTCTATGGGCTTCCAAATATCCCTTTGCCAATTCCACAAGAACAGCCTTAGCGAAAGGCTTCTTGAAGGGAAAGATGTAACTCTGTGAGATGAATTAACAGAACACAGAGCAGTTTCTCAGAAAGCTTCTTTCCAGTTTTGAACGGAAGATATTCCCTTTTTCACCATAGCCCTCTATGGGCTTCCAAATATCCCTTTGCCAATTCCACAAGAACAGCCTTAGCGAAAGGCTTCTTGAAGGGAAAGATGTAACTCTGTGAGATGAATTAACAGAACACAGAGCAGTTTCTCAGAAAGCTTCTTTCCAGTTTTGAACGGAAGATATTTCCTTTTTCACCTTAGCCCTCTATGGGCTTCCAAATATCCCTTTGCCAATTCCACAAGAACAGCCTTAGCGAAAGGATTCTTGAAGGGAAAAATGTAACTCTGTGAGATGAATGAACAGAACACCGAGCAGGTTCTCTGAAAGCTTCTTTCCAGTTTTGAACGGAAGAGATTTCCTTTTTCACCATAGCCCTCTATGGGCTTCCAAATATCCCTTTGCCATTTCCACAAGAACAGCCTTAGCGAAAGGCTTCTGGAAGGGAAAGATGTAACTCTGTGAGATGAATTAACAGAACACAGAGCAGTTTCTCAGAAAGCTTCTTTCCAGTTTTGAACGGAAGATATTTCCTTTTTCACCATAGCCCTCTATGGGCTTCCAAATATCCCTTTGCCAATTCCACAAGAACAGCCTTAGCGAAAGGCTTCTTGAAGGGAAAGATGTAACTCTGTGAGATGAATTAACAGAACACAGAGCAGTTTCTCAGAAAGCTTCTTTCCAGTTTTGAACGGAAGATATTCCCTTTTTCACCATAGCCCTCTATGGGCTTCCAAATATCCCTTTGCCAATTCCACAAGAACAGCCTTAGCGAAAGGCTTCTTGAAGGGAAAGATGTAACTCTGTGAGATGAATTAACAGAACACAGAGCAGTTTCTCAGAAAGCTTCTTTCCAGTTTTCAACGGAAGATATTTCCTTTTTCGCCATAGCCCTCCATTGGTTTCCAAATATGCCTTTGCCAATTCCACAAGAACAGCCTTAGCGAAAGGCTTCTTGAAGGGAAAGATGTAACTCTGTGAGATGAATTAACAGAACACAGAGCAGTTTCTCAGAAAGCTTCTTTCCAGTTTTGAACGGAAGATATTTCCTTTTTCACCATAGCCCTCTATGGGCTTCCAAATATCCCTTTGCCAATTCCACAAGAACAGCCTTAGCGAAAGGCTTCTTGAAGGGAAAGATGTAACTCTGTGAGATGAATTAACAGAACACAGAGCAGTTTCTCAGAAAGCTTCTTTCCAGTTTTGAACGGAAGATATTCCCTTTTTCACCATAGCCCTCTATGGGCTTCCAAATATCCCTTTGCCAATTCCACAAGAACAGCCTTAGCAAAAGGCTTCTTGAAGGGAAAGATGTAACTCTGTGAGATGAATTAACAGAACACAGAGCAGTTTCTCAGAAAGCTTCTTTCCAGTTTTGAAAGGAAGATATTTCCTTTTTCACCATAGCCCTCTATGGGCTTCCAAATATCCCTTTGCCAATTCCACAAGAACAGCCTTAGCGAAAGGCTTCTTGAAGGGAAAGATATAACTCTGTGAGATGAATTAACAGAACACAGAGAAGTTTCTCAGAAAGCTTCTTTCCAGTTTTGAACGGAAGATATTTCCTTTTTCAACATAGCCCTCTATGGGCTTCCAAATATCCCTTTGCAATTCCACAAGAACAGCCTTAGCGAAAGGCTTCTTGAAGGGAAAGATGTAACTCTGTGAGATGAATTAACAGAACACAGAGCAGTTTCTCAGAAAGCTTCTTTCCAGTTTTGAACGGAAGATATTTCCTTTTTCACCATAGCCCTCTATGGGCTTCCAAATATCCCTTTGCCAATTCCACAAGAACAGCCTTAGCGAAAGGCTTCTTGAAGGGAAAGATGTAACTCTGTGAGATGAATTAACAGAACACAGAGCAGTTTCTCAGAAAGCCTCTTTCCAGTTTTGAACGGAAGATATTTCCTTTTTCACCATAGCCCTCTATGGGCTTCCGAATATCCCTTTGCCAATTCCACAAGAACAGCCTTAGCGAAAGGCTTCTTGAAGGGAAAGATGTAACTCTGTGAGATGAATTAACAGAACACAGAGCAGTTTCTCAGAAAGCTTCTTTCCAGTTTTGAACGGAAGATATTCCCTTTTTCACCATAGCCCTCTATGGGCTTCCAAATATCCCTTTGCCAATTCCACAAGAACAGCCTTAGCGAAAGGCTTCTTGAAGGGAAAGATGTAACTCTGTGAGATGAATTAACAGAACACAGAGCAGTTTCTCAGAAAGCTTCTTTCCAGTTTTGAACGGAAGATATTCCCTTTTTCACCATAGCCCTCTATGGGCTTCCAAATATCCCTTTGCCAATTCCACAAGAACAGCCTTAGCGAAAGGCTTCTTGAAGGGAAAGATGTAACTCTGTGAGATGAATTAACAGAACACAGAGCAGTTTCTCAGAAAGCTTCTTTCCAGTTTTGAACGGAAGATATTCCCTTTTTCACCATAGCCCTCTATGGGCTTCCAAATATCCCTTTGCCAATTCCACAAGAACAGCCTTAGCGAAAGGGTTCTTGAAGGGAAAGATGTGACTCTGTGAGATGAATTAACAGAACACAGAGCAGTTTCTCAGAAAGCTTCTTTCCAGTTTTGAACGGAAGATATTCCCTTTTTCACCATAGCCCTCTATGGGCTTCCAAATATCCCTCTGCCAATTCCACAAGAACAGCCTTAGCGAAAAGGTTCTTGAAGGGAAAGATGTAACTCTGTGAGATGAATTAACAGAACACAGAGCAGTTTCTCAGAAAGCTTCTTTCCAGTTTTGAACGGAAGATATTCCCTTTTTCACCATAGCCCTCTATGTGCTTCCAAATATCCCTTTGCCAATTCCACAAGAACAGCCTTAGCGAAAGGCTTCTTGAAGGGAAAGATGTAACTCTGTGAGATGAATTAACAGAACACAGAGAAGTTTCTTGAAAGCTTCTTTCCAGTTTTGAACGGAAGATATTTCCTTTTTCACCATAGCCCTCTATGGGCTTCCAAATATCAGTTTGCCAATTCCACAAGAACAGCCTTAGCGAAAGGCTTCTTGAAGGGAAAGATGTAACTCTGTGAGATGAATTAACAGAACACAGAGCAGTTTCTCAGAAAGCTTCTTTCCAGTTTTGAACGGAAGATATTCCCTTTTTCACCATAGCCCTCTATGGGCTTCCAAATATCCCTTTGCCAATTCCACAAGAACAGCCTTAGCGAAAGGCTTCTTGAAGGGAAAGATGTAACTCTGTGAGATGAATTAACAGAACACAGAGCAGTTTCTCAGAAAGCTTCTTTCCAGTTTTGAACGGAAGATATTTCCTTTTTCACCATAGCCCTCTATGGGCTTCCAAATATCCCTTTGCCAATTCCACAAGAACAGCCTTAGCGAAAGGCTTCTTGAAGGGAAAGATGTAATTCTGTGAGATGAATTAACATAACACAGAGCAGTTTCTCAGAAAGCTTCTTTCTAGTTTTGAACGGAAGATATTTCCTTTTTCACCATAGCCCTCTATGGGCTTCCAAATATCCCTTTGCCAATTCCACAAGAACAGCCTTAGCGAAAGGCTTCTTGAAGGGAAAGATGTAATTCTGTGAGATGAATTAACAGAACACAGAGCAGATTCTCAGAAAGCTTCTTTCCAGTTTTGAACGGAAGATATTCCCTTTTTCACCATAGCCCTCTATGGGCTTCCAAATATCCCTTTGCCAATTCCACAAGAACAGCCTTAGCGAAAGGCTTCTTGAAGGGAAAGATGTAACTCTGTGAGATGAATTAACAGAACACAGAGCAGTTTCTCAGAAAGCTTCTTTCCAGTTTTGAACGGAAGATATTTCCTTTTTCACCATAGCCCTCTATGGGCTTCCAAATATCCCTTTGCCAATTCCACAAGAACAGCCTTAGCGAAAGGCTTCTTGAAGGGAAAGATGTAACTCTGTGAGATGAATTAACAGAACACAGAGCAGTTTCTCAGAAAGCTTCTTTCCAGTTTTGAACGGAAGATATTCCCTTTTTCACCATAGCCCTCTATGGGCTTCCAAATATCCCTTTGCCAATTCCACAAGAACAGCCTTAGCGAAAGGCTTCTTGAAGGGAAAGATGTAACTCTGTGAGATGAATTAACAGAACACAGAGCAGTTTCTCAGAAAGCTTCTTTCCAGTTTTGAACGGAAGATATTTCCTTTTTCACCATAGCCCTCTATGGGCTTCCAAATATCCCTTTGCCAATTCCACAAGAACAGCCTTAGCGAAAGGCTTCTTGAAGGGAAAGATGTAACTCTGTGAGATGAATTAACAGAACACAGAGCAGTTTCTCAGAAAGCTTCTTTCCAGTTTTGAACGGAAGATATTTCCTTTTTCAACATAGCCCTCTATGGGCTTCCAAATATCCCTTTGCAATTCCACAAGAACAGCCTTAGCGAAAGGCTTCTTGAAGGGAAAGATGTAACTCTGTGAGATGAATTAACAGAACACAGAGCAGTTTCTCAGAAAGCTTCTTTCCAGTTTTGAACGGAAGATATTTCCTTTTTCACCATAGCCCTCTATGGGCTTCCAAATATCCCTTTGCCAATTCCACAAGAACAGCCTTAGCGAAAGGCTTCTTGAAGGGAAAGATGTAACTCTGTGAGATGAATTAACAGAACACAGAGCAGTTTCTCAGAAAGCTTCTTTCCAGTTTTGAACGGAAGATATTTCCTTTTTCACCATAGCCCTCTATGGGCTTCCGAATATCCCTTTGCCAATTCCACAAGAACAGCCTTAGCGAAAGGATTCTTGAAGGGAAAGATGTAACTCTGTGAGATGAATTAACAGAACACAGAGCAGTTTCTCAGAAAGCTTCTTTGCAGTTTTGAACGGAAGATATTTCCTTTTTCACCATAGCCCTCTATGGGCTTCCAAATATCCCTTTGCCAATTCCACAAGAACAGCCTTAGCGAAAGGCTTCTTGAAGGGAAAGATGTAACTCTGTGAGATGAATCAACAGAAAACAGAGCAGTTTCTCAGAAAGCTTCTTTTCAGTTTTGAACGGAAGATATTCCCTTTTTCACCATAGCCCTCTATGGGCTTCCAAATATCCCTTTGCCAATTCCACAAGAACAGCCTTAGCGAAAGCCTTCTTGAAGGGAAAGATGTAACTATGTGAGATGAATTAACAGAACACAGTTCAGTTTCTCAGAAATCTTCTTTCCAGTTTTGAACGGAAGACATTTCCTTTTTCACCATAGCCCTCTATGGGCTTCCAAATATCCCTTTGCCAATTCCTCAAGAACAGCCTTAGCGAAAGGCTTCTTGAAGGGAAAGATGTAACTCTGTGAGATGAATTAACAGAACACAGAGCAGTTTCTCAGAAAGCTTCTTTCCAGTTTTGAACGGAAGATATTCCCTTTTTCACCATAGCCCTCTATGGGCTTCCAAATATCCCTTTGCCAATTCCACAAGAACAGCCTTAGCGAAAGGCTTCTTGAAGGGAAAGATGTAACTCTGTGAGATGAATTAACAGAACACAGAGCAGTTTCTCAGAAAGCTTCTTTCCAGTTTTGAACGGAAGATATTTCCTTTTTCACCATAGCCCTCTATGGGCTTCCAAATATCCCTTTGCCAATTCCACAAGAACAGCCTTAGCGAAAGGCTTCTTGAAGGGAAAGATGTAACTCTGTGATATGAATTAACAGAACACAGAGGAGTTTCTCAGAAAGCTTCTTTCCAGTTTTGAACGGAAGATATTCCCTTTTTCACCATAGCCCTCTATGGGCTTCCAAATATCCCTTTGCCAATTCCACAAGAACAGCCTTAGCGAAAGGCTTCTTGAAGGGAAAGATGTAACTCTGTGAGATGAATTAACAGAACACAGAGCAGTTTCTCAGAAAGCTTCTTTCCAGTTTTGAACGGAAGATATTCCCTTTTTCACCATAGCCCTCTATGGGCTTCCAAATATCCCTTTGCCAATTCCACAAGAACAGCCTTAGCGAAAGGCTTCTTGAAGGGAAAGATGTAACTCTGTGAGATGAATTAACAGAACACAGAGCAGTTTCTCAGAAAGCTTCTTTCCAGTTTTGAACGGAAGATATTTCCTTTTTCACCTTAGCCCTCTATGGGCTTCCAAATATCCCTTTGCCAATTCCACAAGAACAGCCTTAGCGAAAGGATTCTTGAAGGGAAAAATGTAACTCTGTGAGATGAATGAACAGAACACCGAGCAGTTTCTCTGAAAGCTTCTTTCCAGTTTTGAACGGAAGAGATTTCCTTTTTCACCATAGCCCTCTATGGGCTTCCAAATATCCCTTTGCCATTTCCACAAGAACAGCCTTAGCGAAAGGCTTCTTGAAGGGAAAGATGTAACTCTGTGAGATGAATTAACAGAACACAGAGCAGTTTCTCAGAAAGCTTCTTTCCAGTTTTGAAGGGAAGAGATTTCCTTTTTCACCATAGCCCTCTATGGGCTTCCAAATATCCCTTTGCCAATTCCACAAGAACAGCCTTAGCGAAAGGCTTCTTGAAGGGAAAGATGTAACTCTGTGAGATGAATTAACAGAACACAGAGCAGTTTCTCAGAAAGCTTCTTTCCAGTTTTGAACGGAAGATATTCCCTTTTTCACCATAGCCCTCTATGGGCTTCCAAATATCCCTTTGCCAATTCCACAAGAACAGCCTTAGCGAAAGGCTTCTTGAAGGGAAAGATGTAACTCTGTGAGATGAATTAACAGAACACAGAGCAGTTTCTCAGAAAGCTTCTTTCCAGTTTTGAACGGAAGATATTCCCTATTTCACCATAGCCTTCTATGGGCTTCCAAATATCCCTTTGCCAATTCCACAAGAACAGCCTTAGCGAAAGGCTTCTTGAAGGGAAAGATGTAACTCTGTGAGATGAATTAACAGAACACAGAGCAGTTTCTCAGAAAGCTTCTTTCCAGTTTTGAACGGAAGATATTTCCTTTTTCACCATAGCCCTCTATGGGCTTCCAAATATCCCTTTGCCAATTCCACAAGAACAGCCTTAGCGAAAGGCTTCTTGAAGGGAAAGATGTAACTCTGTGAGATGAATTAACAGAACACAGAGCAGTTTCTCAGAAAGCTTCTTTCCAGTTTTGAACGGAAGATATTCCCTTTTTCACCATAGCCCTCTATGGGCTTCCAAATATCCCTTTGCCAATTCCACAAGAACAGCCTTAGCGAAAGGCTTCTTGAAGGGAAAGATGTAACTCTGTGAGATGAATTCACAGAACACAGAGCAGTTTCTCAGAAAGCTTCTTTCCAGTTTTGAACGGAAGATATTCCCTTTTTCACCATAGCCCTCTATGGGCTTCCAAATATCCCTTTGCCAATTCCACAAGAACAGCCTTAGCAAAAGGCTTCTTGAAGGGAAAGATGTAACTCTGTGAGATGAATTAACAGAACACAGAGCAGTTTCTCAGAAAGCTTCTTTCCAGTTTTGAACGGAAGATATTTCCTTTTTCACCATAGCCCTCTATGGGCTTCCAAATATCCCTTTGCCAATTCCACAAGAACAGCCTTAGCGAAAGGCTTCTTGAAGGGAAAGATATAACTCTGTGAGATGAATTAACAGAACACAGAGAAGTTTCTCAGAAAGCTTCTTTCCAGTTTTGAACGGAAGATATTTCCTTTTTCAACATAGCCCTCTATGGGCTTCCAAATATCCCTTTGCAATTCCACAAGAACAGCCTTAGCGAAAGGCTTCTTGAAGGGAAAGATGTAACTCTGTGAGATGAATTAACAGAACACAGAGCAGTTTCTCAGAAAGCTTCTTTCCAGTTTTGAACGGAAGATATTTCCTTTTTCACCATAGCCCTCTATGGGCTTCCGAATATCCCTTTGCCAATTCCACAAGAACAGCCTTAGCGAAAGGCTTCTTGAAGGGAAAGATGTAACTCTGTGAGATGAATTAACAGAACACAGAGCAGTTTCTCAGAAAGCTTCTTTCCAGTTTTGAACGGAAGATATTCCCTTTTTCACCATAGCCCTCTATGGGCTTCCAAATATCCCTTTGCCAATTCCACAAGAACAGCCTTAGCGAAAGGCTTCTTGAAGGGAAAGATGTAACTCTGTGAGATGAATTAACAGAACACAGAGCAGTTTCTCAGAAAGCTTCTTTCCAGTTTTGAACGGAAGATATTCCCTTTTTCACCATAGCCCTCTATGGGCTTCCAAATATCCCTTTGCCAATTCCACAAGAACAGCCTTAGCGAAAGGCTTCTTGAAGGGAAAGATGTAACTCTGTGAGATGAATTAACAGAACACAGAGCAGTTTCTCAGAAAGCTTCTTTCCAGTTTTGAACGGAAGATATTCCCTTTTTCACCATAGCCCTCTATGGGCTTCCAAATATCCCTTTGCCAATTCCACAAGAACAGCCTTAGCGAAAGGGTTCTTGAAGGGAAAGATGTGACTCTGTGAGATGAATTAACAGAACACAGAGCAGTTTCTCAGAAAGCTTCTTTCCAGTTTTGAACGGAAGATATTCCCTTTTTCACCATAGCCCTCTATGGGCTTCCAAATATCCCTCTGCCAATTCCACAAGAACAGCCTTAGCGAAAAGGTTCTTGAAGGGAAAGATGTAACTCTGTGAGATGAATTAACAGAACACAGAGCAGTTTCTCAGAAAGCTTCTTTCCAGTTTTGAACGGAAGATATTCCCTTTTTCACCATAGCCCTCTATGTGCTTCCAAATATCCCTTTGCCAATTCCACAAGAACAGCCTTAGCGAAAGGCTTCTTGAAGGGAAAGATGTAACTCTGTGAGATGAATTAACAGAACACAGAGAAGTTTCTTGAAAGCTTCTTTCCAGTTTTGAACGGAAGATATTTCCTTTTTCACCATAGCCCTCTATGGGCTTCCAAATATCAGTTTGCCAATTCCACAAGAACAGCCTTAGCGAAAGGCTTCTTGAAGGGAAAGATGTAACTCTGTGAGATGAATTAACAGAACACAGAGCAGTTTCTCAGAAAGCTTCTTTCCAGTTTTGAACGGAAGATATTCCCTTTTTCACCATAGCCCTCTATGGGCTTCCAAATATCCCTTTGCCAATTCCACAAGAACAGCCTTAGCGAAAGGCTTCTTGAAGGGAAAGATGTAACTCTGTGAGATGAATTAACAGAACACAGAGCAGTTTCTCAGAAAGCTTCTTTCCAGTTTTGAACGGAAGATATTTCCTTTTTCACCATAGCCCTCTATGGGCTTCCAAATATCCCTTTGCCAATTCCACAAGAACAGCCTTAGCGAAAGGCTTCTTGAAGGGAAAGATGTAATTCTGTGAGATGAATTAACATAACACAGAGCAGTTTCTCAGAAAGCTTCTTTCTAGTTTTGAACGGAAGATATTTCCTTTTTCACCATAGCCCTCTATGGGCTTCCAAATATCCCTTTGCCAATTCCACAAGAACAGCCTTAGCGAAAGGCTTCTTGAAGGGAAAGATGTAATTCTGTGAGATGAATTAACAGAACACAGAGCAGATTCTCAGAAAGCTTCTTTCCAGTTTTGAACGGAAGATATTCCCTTTTTCACCATAGCCCTCTATGGGCTTCCAAATATCCCTTTGCCAATTCCACAAGAACAGCCTTAGCGAAAGGCTTCTTGAAGGGAAAGATGTAACTCTGTGAGATGAATTAACAGAACACAGAGCAGTTTCTCAGAAAGCTTCTTTCCAGTTTTGAACGGAAGATATTTCCTTTTTCACCATAGCCCTCTATGGGCTTCCAAATATCCCTTTGCCAATTCCACAAGAACAGCCTTAGCGAAAGGCTTCTTGAAGGGAAAGATGTAACTCTGTGAGATGAATTAACAGAACACAGAGCAGTTTCTCAGAAAGCTTCTTTCCAGTTTTGAACGGAAGATATTCCCTTTTTCACCATAGCCCTCTATGGGCTTCCAAATATCCCTTTGCCAATTCCACAAGAACAGCCTTAGCGAAAGGCTTCTTGAAGGGAAAGATGTAACTCTGTGAGATGAATTAACAGAACACAGAGCAGTTTCTCAGAAAGCTTCTTTCCAGTTTTGAACGGAAGATATTTCCTTTTTCACCATAGCCCTCTATGGGCTTCCAAATATCCCTTTGCCAATTCCACAAGAACAGCCTTAGCGAAAGGCTTCTTGAAGGGAAAGATGTAACTCTGTGAGATGAATTAACAGAACACAGAGCAGTTTCTCAGAAAGCTTCTTTCCAGTTTTGAACGGAAGATATTTCCTTTTTCAACATAGCCCTCTATGGGCTTCCAAATATCCCTTTGCAATTCCACAAGAACAGCCTTAGCGAAAGGCTTCTTGAAGGGAAAGATGTAACTCTGTGAGATGAATTAACAGAACACAGAGCAGTTTCTCAGAAAGCTTCTTTCCAGTTTTGAACGGAAGATATTTCCTTTTTCACCATAGCCCTCTATGGGCTTCCAAATATCCCTTTGCCAATTCCACAAGAACAGCCTTAGCGAAAGGCTTCTTGAAGGGAAAGATGTAACTCTGTGAGATGAATTAACAGAACACAGAGCAGTTTCTCAGAAAGCTTCTTTCCAGTTTTGAACGGAAGATATTTCCTTTTTCACCATAGCCCTCTATGGGCTTCCGAATATCCCTTTGCCAATTCCACAAGAACAGCCTTAGCGAAAGGATTCTTGAAGGGAAAGATGTAACTCTGTGAGATGAATTAACAGAACACAGAGCAGTTTCTCAGAAAGCTTCTTTGCAGTTTTGAACGGAAGATATTTCCTTTTTCACCATAGCCCTCTATGGGCTTCCAAATATCCCTTTGCCAATTCCACAAGAACAGCCTTAGCGAAAGGCTTCTTGAAGGGAAAGATGTAACTCTGTGAGATGAATCAACAGAAAACAGAGCAGTTTCTCAGAAAGCTTCTTTTCAGTTTTGAACGGAAGATATTCCCTTTTTCACCATAGCCCTCTATGGGCTTCCAAATATCCCTTTGCCAATTCCACAAGAACAGCCTTAGCGAAAGCCTTCTTGAAGGGAAAGATGTAACTATGTGAGATGAATTAACAGAACACAGTTCAGTTTCTCAGAAATCTTCTTTCCAGTTTTGAACGGAAGACATTTCCTTTTTCACCATAGCCCTCTATGGGCTTCCAAATATCCCTTTGCCAATTCCACAAGAACAGCCTTAGCGAAAGGCTTCTTGAAGGGAAAGATGTAACTCTGTGAGATGAATTAACAGAACACAGAGGAGTTTCTCAGAAAGCTTCTTTCCAGTTTTGAACGGAAGATATTCCCTTTTTCACCATAGCCCTCTATGGGCTTCCAAATATCCCTTTGCCAATTCCACAAGAACAGCCTTAGCGAAAGGCTTCTTGAAGGGAAAGATGTAACTCTGTGAGATGAATTAACAGAACACAGAGCAGTTTCTCAGAAAGCTTCTTTCCAGTTTTGAACGGAAGATATTCCCTTTTTCACCATAGCCCTCTATGGGCTTCCAAATATCCCTTTGCCAATTCCACAAGAACAGCCTTAGCGAAAGGCTTCTTGAAGGGAAAGATGTAACTCTGTGAGATGAATTAACAGAACACAGAGCAGTTTCTCAGAAAGCTTCTTTCCAGTTTTGAACGGAAGATATTTCCTTTTTCACCTTAGCCCTCTATGGGCTTCCAAATATCCCTTTGCCAATTCCACAAGAACAGCCTTAGCGAAAGGATTCTTGAAGGGAAAAATGTAACTCTGTGAGATGAATGAACAGAACACCGAGCAGTTTCTCTGAAAGCTTCTTTCCAGTTTTGAACGGAAGAGATTTCCTTTTTCACCATAGCCCTCTATGGGCTTCCAAATATCCCTTTGCCATTTCCACAAGAACAGCCTTAGCGAAAGGCTTCTTGAAGGGAAAGATGTAACTCTGTGAGATGAATTAACAGAACACAGAGCAGTTTCTCAGAAAGCTTCTTTCCAGTTTTGAAGGGAAGAGATTTCCTTTTTCACCATAGCCCTCTATGGGCTTCCAAATATCCCTTTGCCAATTCCACAAGAACAGCCTTAGCGAAAGGCTTCTTGAAGGGAAAGATGTAACTCTGTGAGATGAATTAACAGAACACAGAGCAGTTTCTCAGAAAGCTTCTTTCCAGTTTTGAACGGAAGATATTCCCTTTTTCACCATAGCCCTCTATGGGCTTCCAAATATCCCTTTGCCAATTCCACAAGAACAGCCTTAGCGAAAGGCTTCTTGAAGGGAAAGATGTAACTCTGTGAGATGAATTAACAGAACACAGAGCAGTTTCTCAGAAAGCTTCTTTCCAGTTTTGAACGGAAGATATTCCCTATTTCACCATAGCCTTCTATGGGCTTCCAAATATCCCTTTGCCAATTCCACAAGAACAGCCTTAGCGAAAGGCTTCTTGAAGGGAAAGATGTAACTCTGTGAGATGAATTAACAGAACACAGAGCAGTTTCTCAGAAAGCCTCTTTCCAGTTTTCAACGGAAGATATTTCCTTTTTCGCCATAGCCCTCCATTGGTTTCCAAATATGCCTTTGCCAATTCCACAAGAACAGCCTTAGCGAAAGGCTTCTTGAAGGGAAAGATGTAACTCTGTGAGATGAATTAACAGAACACAGAGCAGTTTCTCAGAAAGCTTCTTTCCAGTTTTGAACGGAAGATATTCCCTTTTTCACCATAGCCCTCTATGGGCTTCCAAATATCCCTTTGCCAATTCCACAAGAACAGCCTTAGCAAAAGGCTTCTTGAAGGGAAAGATGTAACTCTGTGAGATGAATTAACAGAACACAGAGCAGTTTCTCAGAAAGCTTCTTTCCAGTTTTGAACGGAAGATATTTCCTTTTTCACCATAGCCCTCTATGGGCTTCCAAATATCCCTTTGCCAATTCCACAAGAACAGCCTTAGCGAAAGGCTTCTTGAAGGGAAAGATGTAACTCTGTGAGATGAATTAACAGAACACAGAGCAGTTTCTCAGAAAGCTTCTTTCCAGTTTTGAACGGAAGATATTTCCTTTTTCAACATAGCCCTCTATGGGCTTCCAAATATCCCTTTGCAATTCCACAAGAACAGCCTTAGCGAAAGGCTTCTTGAAGGGAAAGATGTAACTCTGTGAGATGAATTAACAGAACACAGAGCAGTTTCTCAGAAAGCTTCTTTCCAGTTTTGAACGGAAGATATTTCCTTTTTCACCATAGCCCTCTATGGGATTCCAAATATCCCTTTGCCAATTCCACAAGAACAGCCTTAGCGAAAGGCTTCTTGAAGGGAAAGTTGTAACTCTGTGAGATGAATTAACAGAACACAGAGGAGTTTCTCAGAAAGCCTCTTTCCAGTTTTGAACGGAAGATATTTCCTTTTTCACCATAGCCCTCTATGGGCTTCCAAATATCCCTTTGCCATTTCCACAAGAACAGCCTTAGCGAAAGGCTTCTTGAAGGGAAAGATGTAACTCTGTGAGATGAATTAACAGAACACAGAGCAGTTTCTCAGAAAGCTTCTTTCCAGTTTTGAAGGGAAGAGATTTCCTTTTTCACCATAGCCCTCTATGGGCTTCCAAATATCCCTTTGCCAATTCCACAAGAACAGCCTTAGCGAAAGGCTTCTTGAAGGGAAAGATGTAACTCTGTGAGATGAATTAACAGAACACAGAGCAGTTTCTCAGAAAGCTTCTTTCCAGTTTTGAACGGAAGATATTCCCTTTTTCACCATAGCCCTCTATGGGCTTCCAAATATCCCTTTGCCAATTCCACAAGAACAGCCTTAGCGAAAGGCTTCTTGAAGGGAAAGATGTAACTCTGTGAGATGAATTAACAGAACACAGAGCAGTTTCTCAGAAAGCTTCTTTCCAGTTTTGAACGGAAGATATTCCCTTTTTCACCATAGCCTTCTATGGGCTTCCAAATATCCCTTTGCCAATTCCACAAGAACAGCCTTAGCGAAAGGCTTCTTGAAGGGAAAGATGTAACTCTGTGAGATGAATTAACAGAACACAGAGCAGTTTCTCAGAAAGCCTCTTTCCAGTTTTCAACGGAAGATATTTCCTTTTTCGCCATAGCCCTCCATTGGTTTCCAAATATGCCTTTGCCAATTCCACAAGAACAGCCTTAGCGAAAGGCTTCTTGAAGGGAAAGATGTAACTCTGTGAGATGAATTAACAGAACACAGAGCAGTTTCTCAGAAAGCTTCTTTCCAGTTTTGAACGGAAGATATTCCCTTTTTCACCATAGCCCTCTATGGGCTTCCAAATATCCCTTTGCCAATTCCACAAGAACAGCCTTAGCAAAAGGCTTCTTGAAGGGAAAGATGTAACTCTGTGAGATGAATTAACAGAACACAGAGCAGTTTCTCAGAAAGCTTCTTTCCAGTTTTGAACGGAAGATATTTCCTTTTTCACCATAGCCCTCTATGGGCTTCCAAATATCCCTTTGCCAATTCCACAAGAACAGCCTTAGCGAAAGGCTTCTTGAAGGGAAAGATGTAACTCTGTGAGATGAATTAACAGAACACAGAGCAGTTTCTCAGAAAGCTTCTTTCCAGTTTTGAACGGAAGATATTTCCTTTTTCAACATAGCCCTCTATGGGCTTCCAAATATCCCTTTGCAATTCCACAAGAACAGCCTTAGCGAAAGGCTTCTTGAAGGGAAAGATGTAACTCTGTGAGATGAATTAACAGAACACAGAGCAGTTTCTCAGAAAGCTTCTTTCCAGTTTTGAACGGAAGATATTTCCTTTTTCACCATAGCCCTCTATGGGATTCCAAATATCCCTTTGCCAATTCCACAAGAACAGCCTTAGCGAAAGGCTTCTTGAAGGGAAAGATGTAACTCTGTGAGATGAATTAACAGAACACAGAGGAGTTTCTCAGAAAGCCTCTTTCCAGTTTTGAACGGAAGATATTTCCTTTTTCACCATAGCCCTCTATGGGCTTCCGAATATCCCTTTGCCAATTCCACAAGAACAGCCTTAGCGAAAGGCTTCTTGAAGGGAAAGATGTAACTCTGTGAGATGAATTAACAGAACACAGAGCAGTTTCTCAGAAAGCTTCTTTCCAGTTTTGAACGGAAGATATTCCCTTTTTCACCATAGCCCTCTATGGGCTTCCAAATATCCCTTTGCCAATTCCACAAGAACAGCCTTAGCGAAAGGCTTCTTGAAGGGAAAGATGTAACTCTGTGAGATGAATTCACAGAACACAGAGCAGTTTCTCAGAAAGCTTCTTTCCAGTTTTGAACGGAAGATATTCCCTTTTTCACCATAGCCCTCTATGGGCTTCCAAATATCCCTTTGCCAATTCCACAAGAACAGCCTTAGCGAAAGGCTTCTTGAAGGGAAAGATGTAACTCTGTGAGATGAATTAACAGAACACAGAGCAGTTTCTCAGAAAGCTTCTTTCCAGTTTTGAACGGAAGATATTCCCTTTTTCACCATAGCCCTCTATGGGCTTCCAAATATCCCTTTGCCAATTCCACAAGAACAGCCTTAGCGAAAGGGTTCTTGAAGGGAAAGATGTGACTCTGTGAGATGAATTAACAGAACACAGAGCAGTTTCTCAGAAAGCTTCTTTCCAGTGTTGAACGGAAGATATTCCCTTTTTCACCATAGCCCTCTATGGGCTTCCAAATATCCCTCTGCCAATTCCACAAGAACAGCCTTAGCGAAAAGGTTCTTGAAGGGAAAGATGTAACTCTGTGAGATGAATTAACAGAACACAGAGCAGTTTCTCAGAAAGCTTCTTTCCAGTTTTGAACGGAAGATATTCCCTTTTTCACCATAGCCCTCTATGTGCTTCCAAATATCCCTTTGCCAATTCCACAAGAACAGCCTTAGCGAAAGGCTTCTTGAAGGGAAAGATGTAACTCTGTGAGATGAATTAACAGAACACAGAGAAGTTTCTTGAAAGCTTCTTTCCAGTTTTGAACGGAAGATATTTCCTTTTTCACCATAGCCCTCTATGGGCTTCCAAATATCAGTTTGCCAATTCCACAAGAACAGCCTTAGCGAAAGGCTTCTTGAAGGGAAAGATGTAACTCTGTGAGATGAATTAACAGAACACAGAGCAGTTTCTCAGAAAGCTTCTTTCCAGTTTTGAACGGAAGATATTCCCTTTTTCACCATAGCCCTCTATGGGCTTCCAAATATCCCTTTGCCAATTCCACAAGAACAGCCTTAGCGAAAGGCTTCTTGAAGGGAAAGATGTAACTCTGTGAGATGAATTAACAGAACACAGAGCAGTTTCTCAGAAAGCTTCTTTCCAGTTTTGAACGGAAGATATTTCCTTTTTCACCATAGCCCTCTATGGGCTTCCAAATATCCCTTTGCCAATTCCACAAGAACAGCCTTAGCGAAAGGCTTCTTGAAGGGAAAGATGTAACTCTGTGAGATGAATTAACAGAACACAGGGCAGTTTCTCAGAAAGTTTCTTTCTAGTTTTGAACGGAAGATATTTCCTTTTTCACCATAGCCCTCTATGGGCTTCCAAATATCCCTTTGCCAATTCCACAAGAACAGCCTTAGCGAAAGGCTTCTTGAAGGGAAAGATGTAATTCTGTGAGATGAATTAACATAACACAGAGCAGTTTCTCAGAAAGCTTCTTTCCAGTTTTGAACGGAAGGTATTTCCTTTTTCACCATAGCCCTCTATGGGCTTCCAAATATCCCTTTGCCAATTCCACAAGAACAGCCTTAGCGAAAGGCTTCTTGAAGGGAAAGATGTAACACTGTGAGATGAATTAACAGAACACAGAGCAGTTTCTCAGAAAGCTTCTTTCCAGTTTTGAACGGAAGATATTCCCTTTTTCACCATAGCCCTCTATGGGCTTCCAAATATCCCTTTGCCAATTCCACAAGAACAGCCTTAGCGAAAGGCTTCTTGAAGGGAAAGATGTAACTCTGTGACATGAATTAACAGAACACAGAGCAGTTTCTCAGAAAGCTTCTTTCCAGTTTTGAACGGAAGATATTTCCTTTTTCACCTTAGCCCTCTATGGGCTTCCAAATATCACTTTGCCAATTCCACAAGAACAGCCTTAGCGAAAGGATTCTTGAAGGGAAAAATGTAACTCTGTGAGATGAATGAACAGAACACCGAGCAGGTTCTCTGAAAGCTTCTTTCCAGTTTTGAACGGAAGAGATTTCCTTTTTCACCATAGCCCTCTATAGGCTTCCAAATATCCCTTTGCCATTTCCACAAGAACAGCCTTAGCGAAAGGCTTCTTGAAGGGAAAGATGTAACTCTGTGAGATGAATTAACAGAACACAGAGCAGTTTCTCAGAAAGCTTCTTTCCAGTTTTGAACGGAAGATATTTCCTTTTTCACCGTAGCCCTCTATGGGCTTCCAAATATCCCTTTGCCAATTCCACAAGAACAGCCTTAGCGAAAGGCTTCTTGAAGGGAAAGATGTAACTCTGTGAGATGAATTAACAGAACACAGAGCAGTTTCTCAGAAAGCTTCTTTCCAGTTTTGAACGGAAGATATTCCCTTTTTCACCATAGCCCTCTATGGGCTTCCAAATATCCCTTTGCCAATTCCACAAGAACAGCCTTAGCGAAAGGCTTCTTGAAGGGAAAGATGTAACTCTGTGAGATGAATTAACAGAACACAGAGCAGTTTCTCAGAAAGCTTCTTTCCAGTTTTGAACGGAAGATATTCCCTTTTTCACCATAGCCTTCTATGGGCTTCCAAATATCCCTTTGCCAATTCCACAAGAACAGCCTTAGCGAAAGGCTTCTTGAAGGGAAAGATGTAACTCTGTGAGATGAATTAACAGAACAGAGAGCAGTTTCTCAGAAAGCTTCTTTCCAGTTTTCAACGGAAGATATTTCCTTTTTCGCCATAGCCCTCCATTGGTTTCCAAATATGCCTTTGCCAATTCCACAAGAACAGCCTTAGCGAAAGGCTTCTTGAAGGGAAAGATGTAACTCTGTGAGATGAATTAACAGAACACAGAGCAGTTTCTCAGAAAGCTTCTTTCCAGTTTTGAACGGAAGATATTTCCTTTTTCACCATAGCCCTCTATGGGCTTCCAAATATCCCTTTGACAATTCCACAAGAACAGCCTTAGCGAAAGGCTTCTTGAAGGGAGAGATGTAACTCTGTGAGATGAATTCACAGAACACAGAGCAGTTTCTCAGAAAGCTTCTTTCCAGTTTTGAACGGAAGATATTCCCTTTTTCACCATAGCCCTCTATGGGCTTCCAAATATCCCTTTGCCAATTCCACAAGAACAGCCTTAGCGAAAGGCTTCTTGAAGGGAAAGATGTAACTCTGTGAGATGAATTAACAGAACACAGAGCAGTTTCTCAGAAAGCTTCTTTCCAGTTTTGAACGGAAGATATTTCCTTTTTCACCATAGCCCTCTATGGGCTTCCAAATATCCCTTTGCCAATTCCACAAGAACAGCCTTAGCGAAAGCCTTCTTGAAGGGAAAGATGTAACTCTGTGAGATGAATTAACAGAACACAGTTCAGTTTCTCAGAAATCTTCTTTCCAGTTTTGAACGGAAGACATTTCCTTTTTCACCATAGCCCTCTATGGGCTTCCAAATATCCCTTTGCCAATTCCTCAAGAACAGCCTTAGCGAAAGGCTTCTTGAAGGGAAAGATGTAACTCTGTGAGATGAATTAACAGAACACAGAGCAGTTTCTCAGAAAGCTTCTTTCCAGTTTTGAACGGAAGATATTCCCTTTTTCACCATAGCCCTCTATGGGCTTCCAAATATCCCTTTGCCATTTCCACAAGAACAGCCTTAGCGAAAGGCTTCTTGAAGGGAAAGATGTAACTCTGTGAGATGAATTAACAGAACACAGAGCAGTTTCTCAGAAAGCTTCTTTCCACTTTTGAAGGGAAGAGATTTCCTTTTTCACCATAGCCCTCTATGGGCTTCCAAATATCCCTTTGCCAATTCCACAAGAACAGCCTTAGCGAAAGGCTTCTTGAAGGGAAAGATGTAACTCTGTGAGATGAATTAACAGAACACAGAGCAGTTTCTCAGAAAGCTTCTTTCCAGTTTTGAACGGAAGATATTCCCTTTTTCACCATAGCCCTCTATGGGCTTCCAAATATCCCTTTGCCAATTCCACAAGAACAGCCTTAGCGAAAGGCTTCTTGAAGGGAAAGATGTAACTCTGTGAGATGAATTAACAGAACACAGAGCAGTTTCTCAGAAAGCTTCTTTCCAGTTTTGAGCGGAAGATATTCCCTTTTTCACCATAGCCTTCTATGGGCTTCCAAATATCCCTTTGCCAATTCCACAAGAACAGCCTTAGCGAAAGGCTTCTTGAAGGGAAAGATGTAACTCTGTGAGATGAATTAACAGAACACAGAGCAGTTTCTCAGAAAGCCTCTTTCCAGTTTTCAACGGAAGATATTTCCTTTTTCGCCATAGCCCTCCATTGGTTTCCAAATATGCCTTTGCCAATTCCACAAGAACAGCCTTAGCGAAAGGCTTCTTGAAGGGAAAGATGTAACTCTGTGAGATGAATTAACAGAACACAGAGCAGTTTCTCAGAAAGCTTCTTTCCAGTTTTGAACGGAAGATATTCCCTTTTTCACCATAGCCCTCTATGGGCTTCCAAATATCCCTTTGCCAATTCCACAAGAACAGCCTTAGCAAAAGGCTTCTTGAAGGGAAAGATGTAACTCTGTGAGATGAATTAACAGAACACAGAGCAGTTTCTCAGAAAGCTTCTTTCCAGTTTTGAACGGAAGATATTTCCTTTTTCACCATAGCCCTCTATGGGCTTCCAAATATCCCTTTGCCAATTCCACAAGAACAGCCTTAGCGAAAGGCTTCTTGAAGGGAAAGATGTAACTCTGTGAGATGAATTAACAGAACACAGAGCAGTTTCTCAGAAAGCTTCTTTCCAGTTTTGAACGGAAGATATTTCCTTTTTCAACATAGCCCTCTATGGGCTTCCAAATATCCCTTTGCAATTCCACAAGAACAGCCTTAGCGAAAGGCTTCTTGAAGGGAAAGATGTAACTCTGTGAGATGAATTAACAGAACACAGAGCAGTTTCTCAGAAAGCTTCTTTCCAGTTTTGAACGGAAGATATTTCCTTTTTCACCATAGCCCTCTATGGGATTCCAAATATCCCTTTGCCAATTCCACAAGAACAGCCTTAGCGAAAGGCTTCTTGAAGGGAAAGATGTAACTCTGTGAGATGAATTAACAGAACACAGAGGAGTTTCTCAGAAAGCCTCTTTCCAGTTTTGAACGGAAGATATTTCCTTTTTCACCATAGCCCTCTATGGGCTTCCGAATATCCCTTTGCCAATTCCACAAGAACAGCCTTAGCGAAAGGCTTCTTGAAGGGAAAGATGTAACTCTGTGAGATGAATTAACAGAACACAGAGCAGTTTCTCAGAAAGCTTCTTTCCAGTTTTGAACGGAAGATATTCCCTTTTTCACCATAGCCCTCTATGGGCTTCCAAATATCCCTTTGCCAATTCCACAAGAACAGCCTTAGCGAAAGGCTTCTCTAAGGGAAAGATGTAACTCTGTGAGATGAATTCACAGAACACAGAGCAGTTTCTCAGAAAGCTTCTTTCCAGTTTTGAACGGAAGATATTCCCTTTTTCACCATAGCCCTCTATGGGCTTCCAAATATCCCTTTGCCAATTCCACAAGAACAGCCTTAGCGAAAGGCTTCTTGAAGGGAAAGATGTAACTCTGTGAGATGAATTAACAGAACACAGAGCAGTTTCTCAGAAAGCTTCTTTCCAGTTTTGAACGGAAGATATTCCCTTTTTGACCATAGCCCTCTATGGGCTTCCAAATATCCCTTTGCCAATTCCACAAGAACAGCCTTAGCGAAAGGGTTCTTGAAGGGAAAGATGTGACTCTGTGAGATGAATTAACAGAACACAGAGCAGTTTCTCAGAAAGCTTCTTTCCAGTTTTGAACGGAAGATATTCCCTTTTTCACCATAGCCCTCTATGGGCTTCCAAATATCCCTCTGCCAATTCCACAAGAACAGCCTTAGCGAAAAGGTTCTTGAAGGGAAAGATGTAACTCTGTGAGATGAATTAACAGAACACAGAGCAGTTTCTCAGAAAGCTTCTTTCCAGTTTTGAACGGAAGATATTCCCTTTTTCACCATAGCCCTCTATGTGCTTCCAAATATCCCTTTGCCAATTCCACAAGAACAGCCTTAGCGAAAGGCTTCTTGAAGGGAAAGATGTAACTCTGTGAGATGAATTAACAGAACACAGAGAAGTTTCTTGAAAGCTTCTTTCCAGTTTTGAACGGAAGATATTTCCTTTTTCACCATAGCCCTCTATGGGCTTCCAAATATCAGTTTGCCAATTCCACAAGAACAGCCTTAGCGAAAGGCTTCTTGAAGGGAAAGATGTAACTCTGTGAGATGAATTAACAGAACACAGAGCAGTTTCTCAGAAAGCTTCTTTCCAGTTTTGAACGGAAGATATTCCCTTTTTCACCATAGCCCTCTATGGGCTTCCAAATATCCCTTTGCCAATTCCACAAGAACAGCCTTAGCGAAAGGCTTCTTGAAGGGAAAGATGTAACTCTGTGAGATGAATTAACAGAACACAGAGCAGTTTCTCAGAAAGCTTCTTTCCAGTTTTGAACGGAAGATATTTCCTTTTTCACCTTAGCCCTCTATGGGCTTCCAAATATCCCTTTGCCAATTCCACAAGAACAGCCTTAGCGAAAGGATTCTTGAAGGGAAAAATGTAACTCTGTGAGATGAATGAACAGAACACCGAGCAGGTTCTCTGAAAGCTTCTTTCCAGTTTTGAACGGAAGAGATTTCCTTTTTCACCATAGCCCTCTATAGGCTTCCAAATATCCCTTTGCCATTTCCACAAGAACAGCCTTAGCGAAAGGCTTCTTGAAGGGAAAGATGTAACTCTGTGAGATGAATTAACAGAACACAGAGCAGTTTCTCAGAAAGCTTCTTTCCAGTTTTGAACGGAAGATATTTCCTTTTTCACCGTAGCCCTCTATGGGCTTCCAAATATCCCTTTGCCAATTCCACAAGAACAGCCTTAGCGAAAGGCTTCTTGAAGGGAAAGATGTAACTCTGTGAGATGAATTAACAGAACACAGAGCAGTTTCTCAGAAAGCTTCTTTCCAGTTTTGAACGGAAGATATTCCCTTTTTCACCATAGCCCTCTATGGGCTTCCAAATATCCCTTTGCCAATTCCACAAGAACAGCCTTAGCGAAAGGCTTCTTGAAGGGAAAGATGTAACTCTGTGAGATGAATTAACAGAACACAGAGCAGTTTCTCAGAAAGCTTCTTTCCAGTTTTGAACGGAAGATATTCCCTTTTTCACCATAGCCTTCTATGGGCTTCCAAATATCCCTTTGCCAATTCCACAAGAACAGCCTTAGCGAAAGGCTTCTTGAAGGGAAAGATGTAACTCTGTGAGATGAATTAACAGAACACAGAGCAGTTTCTCAGAAAGCTTCTTTCCAGTTTTCAACGGAAGATATTTCCTTTTTCGCCATAGCCCTCCATTGGTTTCCAAATATGCCTTTGCCAATTCCACAAGAACAGCCTTAGCGAAAGGCTTCTTGAAGGGAAAGATGTAACTCTGTGAGATGAATTAACAGAACACAGAGCAGTTTCTCAGAAAGCTTCTTTCCAGTTTTGAACGGAAGATATTTCCTTTTTCACCATAGCCCTCTATGGGCTTCCAAATATCCCTTTGACAATTCCACAAGAACAGCCTTAGCGAAAGGCTTCTTGAAGGGAGAGATGTAACTCTGTGAGATGAATTCACAGAACACAGAGCAGTTTCTCAGAAAGCTTCTTTCCAGTTTTGAACGGAAGATATTCCCTTTTTCACCATAGCCCTCTATGGGCTTCCAAATATCCCTTTGCCAATTCCACAAGAACAGCCTTAGCGAAAGGCTTCTTGAAGGGAAAGATGTAACTCTGTGAGATGAATTAACAGAACACAGAGCAGTTTCTCAGAAAGCTTCTTTCCAGTTTTGAACGGAAGATATTTCCTTTTTCACCATAGCCCTCTATGGGCTTCCAAATATCCCTTTGCCAATTCCACAAGAACAGCCTTAGCGAAAGCCTTCTTGAAGGGAAAGATGTAACTCTGTGAGATGAATTAACAGAACACAGTTCAGTTTCTCAGAAATCTTCTTTCCAGTTTTGAACGGAAGACATTTCCTTTTTCACCATAGCCCTCTATGGGCTTCCAAATATCCCTTTGCCAATTCCTCAAGAACAGCCTTAGCGAAAGGCTTCTTGAAGGGAAAGATGTAACTCTGTGAGATGAATTAACAGAACACAGAGCAGTTTCTCAGAAAGCTTCTTTCCAGTTTTGAACGGAAGATATTCCCTTTTTCACCATAGCCCTCTATGGGCTTCCAAATATCCCTTTGCCATTTCCACAAGAACAGCCTTAGCGAAAGGCTTCTTGAAGGGAAAGATGTAACTCTGTGAGATGAATTAACAGAACACAGAGCAGTTTCTCAGAAAGCTTCTTTCCACTTTTGAAGGGAAGAGATTTCCTTTTTCACCATAGCCCTCTATGGGCTTCCAAATATCCCTTTGCCAATTCCACAAGAACAGCCTTAGCGAAAGGCTTCTTGAAGGGAAAGATGTAACTCTGTGAGATGAATTAACAGAACACAGAGCAGTTTCTCAGAAAGCTTCTTTCCAGTTTTGAACGGAAGATATTCCCTTTTTCACCATAGCCCTCTATGGGCTTCCAAATATCCCTTTGCCAATTCCACAAGAACAGCCTTAGCGAAAGGCTTCTTGAAGGGAAAGATGTAACTCTGTGAGATGAATTAACAGAACACAGAGCAGTTTCTCAGAAAGCTTCTTTCCAGTTTTGAGCGGAAGATATTCCCTTTTTCACCATAGCCTTCTATGGGCTTCCAAATATCCCTTTGCCAATTCCACAAGAACAGCCTTAGCGAAAGGCTTCTTGAAGGGAAAGATGTAACTCTGTGAGATGAATTAACAGAACACAGAGCAGTTTCTCAGAAAGCCTCTTTCCAGTTTTCAACGGAAGATATTTCCTTTTTCGCCATAGCCCTCCATTGGTTTCCAAATATGCCTTTGCCAATTCCACAAGAACAGCCTTAGCGAAAGGCTTCTTGAAGGGAAAGATGTAACTCTGTGAGATGAATTAACAGAACACAGAGCAGTTTCTCAGAAAGCTTCTTTCCAGTTTTGAACGGAAGATATTCCCTTTTTCACCATAGCCCTCTATGGGCTTCCAAATATCCCTTTGCCAATTCCACAAGAACAGCCTTAGCAAAAGGCTTCTTGAAGGGAAAGATGTAACTCTGTGAGATGAATTAACAGAACACAGAGCAGTTTCTCAGAAAGCTTCTTTCCAGTTTTGAACGGAAGATATTTCCTTTTTCACCATAGCCCTCTATGGGCTTCCAAATATCCCTTTGCCAATTCCACAAGAACAGCCTTAGCGAAAGGCTTCTTGAAGGGAAAGATGTAACTCTGTGAGATGAATTAACAGAACACAGAGCAGTTTCTCAGAAAGCTTCTTTCCAGTTTTGAACGGAAGATATTTCCTTTTTCAACATAGCCCTCTATGGGCTTCCAAATATCCCTTTGCAATTCCACAAGAACAGCCTTAGCGAAAGGCTTCTTGAAGGGAAAGATGTAACTCTGTGAGATGAATTAACAGAACACAGAGCAGTTTCTCAGAAAGCTTCTTTCCAGTTTTGAACGGAAGATATTTCCTTTTTCACCATAGCCCTCTATGGGATTCCAAATATCCCTTTGCCAATTCCACAAGAACAGCCTTAGCGAAAGGCTTCTTGAAGGGAAAGATGTAACTCTGTGAGATGAATTAACAGAACACAGAGGAGTTTCTCAGAAAGCCTCTTTCCAGTTTTGAACGGAAGATATTTCCTTTTTCACCATAGCCCTCTATGGGCTTCCGAATATCCCTTTGCCAATTCCACAAGAACAGCCTTAGCGAAAGGCTTCTTGAAGGGAAAGATGTAACTCTGTGAGATGAATTAACAGAACACAGAGCAGTTTCTCAGAAAGCTTCTTTCCAGTTTTGAACGGAAGATATTCCCTTTTTCACCATAGCCCTCTATGGGCTTCCAAATATCCCTTTGCCAATTCCACAAGAACAGCCTTAGCGAAAGGCTTCTTGAAGGGAAAGATGTAACTCTGTGAGATGAATTCACAGAACACAGAGCAGTTTCTCAGAAAGCTTCTTTCCAGTTTTGAACGGAAGATATTCCCTTTTTCACCATAGCCCTCTATGGGCTTCCAAATATCCCTTTGCCAATTCCACAAGAACAGCCTTAGCGAAAGGCTTCTTGAAGGGAAAGATGTAACTCTGTGAGATGAATTAACAGAACACAGAGCAGTTTCTCAGAAATCTTCTTTCCAGTTTTGAACGGAAGATATTCCCTTTTTCACCATAGCCCTCTATGGGCTTCCAAATATCCCTTTGCCAATTCCACAAGAACAGCCTTAGCGAAAGGGTTCTTGAAGGGAAAGATGTGACTCTGTGAGATGAATTAACAGAACACAGAGCAGTTTCTCAGAAAGCTTCTTTCCAGTTTTGAACGGAAGATATTCCCTTTTTCACCATAGCCCTCTATGGGCTTCCAAATATCCCTCTGCCAATTCCACAAGAACAGCCTTAGCGAAAAGGTTCTTGAAGGGAAAGATGTAACTCTGTGAGATGAATTAACAGAACACAGAGCAGTTTCTCAGAAAGCTTCTTTCCAGTTTTGAACGGAAGATATTCCCTTTTTCACCATAGCCCTCTATGTGCTTCCAAATATCCCTTTGCCAATTCCACAAGAACAGCCTTAGCGAAAGGCTTCTTGAAGGGAAAGATGTAACTCTGTGAGATGAATTAACAGAACACAGAGAAGTTTCTTGAAAGCTTCTTTCCAGTTTTGAACGGAAGATATTTCCTTTTTCACCATAGCCCTCTATGGGCTTCCAAATATCAGTTTGCCAATTCCACAAGAACAGCCTTAGCGAAAGGCTTCTTGAAGGGAAAGATGTAACTCTGTGAGATGAATTAACAGAACACAGAGCAGTTTCTCAGAAAGCTTCTTTCCAGTTTTGAACGGAAGATATTCCCTTTTTCACCATAGCCCTCTATGGGCTTCCAAATATCCCTTTGCCAATTCCACAAGAACAGCCTTAGCGAAAGGCTTCTTGCAGGGAAAGATGTAACTCTGTGAGATGAATTAACAGAACACAGAGCAGTTTCTCAGAAAGCTTCTTTCCAGTTTTGAACGGAAGATATTTCCTTTTTCACCATAGCCCTCTATGGGCTTCCAAATATCCCTTTGCCAATTCCACAAGAACAGCCTTAGCGAAAGGCTTCTTGAAGGGAAAGATGTAACTCTGTGAGATGAATTAACAGAACACAGGGCAGTTTCTCAGAAAGTTTCTTTCTAGTTTTGAACGGAAGATATTTCCTTTTTCACCATAGCCCTCTATGGGCTTCCAAATATCCCTTTGCCAATTCCACAAGAACAGCCTTAGCGAAAGGCTTCTTGAAGGGAAAGATGTAATTCTGTGAGATGAATTAACATAACACAGAGCAGTTTCTCAGAAAGCTTCTTTCCAGTTTTGAACGGAAGGTATTTCCTTTTTCACCATAGCCCTCTATGGGCTTCCAAATATCCCTTTGCCAATTCCACAAGAACAGCCTTAGCGAAAGGCTTCTTGAAGGGAAAGATGTAACACTGTGAGATGAATTAACAGAACACAGAGCAGTTTCTCAGAAAGCTTCTTTCCAGTTTTGAACGGAAGATATTCCCTTTTTCACCATAGCCCTCTATGGGCTTCCAAATATCCCTTTGCCAATTCCACAAGAACAGCCTTAGCGAAAGGCTTCTTGAAGGGAAAGATGTAACTCTGTGACATGAATTAACAGAACACAGAGCAGTTTCTCAGAAAGCTTCTTTCCAGTTTTGAACGGAAGATATTTCCTTTTTCACCTTAGCCCTCTATGGGCTTCCAAATATCACTTTGCCAATTCCACAAGAACAGCCTTAGCGAAAGGATTCTTGAAGGGAAAAATGTAACTCTGTGAGATGAATGAACAGAACACCGAGCAGGTTCTCTGAAAGCTTCTTTCCAGTTTTGAACGGAAGAGATTTCCTTTTTCACCATAGCCCTCTATAGGCTTCCAAATATCCCTTTGCCATTTCCACAAGAACAGCCTTAGCGAAAGGCTTCTTGAAGGGAAAGATGTAACTCTGTGAGATGAATTAACAGAACACAGAGCAGTTTCTCAGAAAGCTTCTTTCCAGTTTTGAACGGAAGATATTTCCTTTTTCACCGTAGCCCTCTATGGGCTTCCAAATATCCCTTTGCCAATTCCACAAGAACAGCCTTAGCGAAAGGCTTCTTGAAGGGAAAGATGTAACTCTGTGAGATGAATTAACAGAACACAGAGCAGTTTCTCAGAAAGCTTCTTTCCAGTTTTGAACGGAAGATATTCCCTTTTTCACCATAGCCCTCTATGGGCTTCCAAATATCCCTTTGCCAATTCCACAAGAACAGCCTTAGCGAAAGGCTTCTTGAAGGGAAAGATGTAACTCTGTGAGATGAATTAACAGAACACAGAGCAGTTTCTCAGAAAGCTTCTTTCCAGTTTTGAACGGAAGATATTCCCTTTTTCACCATAGCCTTCTATGGGCTTCCAAATATCCCTTTGCCAATTCCACAAGAACAGCCTTAGCGAAAGGCTTCTTGAAGGGAAAGATGTAACTCTGTGAGATGAATTAACAGAACACAGAGCAGTTTCTCAGAAAGCTTCTTTCCAGTTTTCAACGGAAGATATTTCCTTTTTCGCCATAGCCCTCCATTGGTTTCCAAATATGCCTTTGCCAATTCCACAAGAACAGCCTTAGCGAAAGGCTTCTTGAAGGGAAAGATGTAACTCTGTGAGATGAATTAACAGAACACAGAGCAGTTTCTCAGAAAGCTTCTTTCCAGTTTTGAACGGAAGATATTTCCTTTTTCACCATAGCCCTCTATGGGCTTCCAAATATCCCTTTGACAATTCCACAAGAACAGCCTTAGCGAAAGGCTTCTTGAAGGGAGAGATGTAACTCTGTGAGATGAATTCACAGAACACAGAGCAGTTTCTCAGAAAGCTTCTTTCCAGTTTTGAACGGAAGATATTCCCTTTTTCACCATAGCCCTCTATGGGCTTCCAAATATCCCTTTGCCAATTCCACAAGAACAGCCTTAGCGAAAGGCTTCTTGAAGGGAAAGATGTAACTCTGTGAGATGAATTAACAGAACACAGAGCAGTTTCTCAGAAAGCTTCTTTCCAGTTTTGAACGGAAGATATTTCCTTTTTCACCATAGCCCTCTATGGGCTTCCAAATATCCCTTTGCCAATTCCACAAGAACAGCCTTAGCGAAAGCCTTCTTGAAGGGAAAGATGTAACTCTGTGAGATGAATTAACAGAACACAGTTCAGTTTCTCAGAAATCTTCTTTCCAGTTTTGAACGGAAGACATTTCCTTTTTCACCATAGCCCTCTATGGGCTTCCAAATATCCCTTTGCCAATTCCTCAAGAACAGCCTTAGCGAAAGGCTTCTTGAAGGGAAAGATGTAACTCTGTGAGATGAATTAACAGAACACAGAGCAGTTTCTCAGAAAGCTTCTTTCCAGTTTTGAACGGAAGATATTCCCTTTTTCACCATAGCCCTCTATGGGCTTCCAAATATCCCTTTGCCATTTCCACAAGAACAGCCTTAGCGAAAGGCTTCTTGAAGGGAAAGATGTAACTCTGTGAGATGAATTAACAGAACACAGAGCAGTTTCTCAGAAAGCTTCTTTCCACTTTTGAAGGGAAGAGATTTCCTTTTTCACCATAGCCCTCTATGGGCTTCCAAATATCCCTTTGCCAATTCCACAAGAACAGCCTTAGCGAAAGGCTTCTTGAAGGGAAAGATGTAACTCTGTGAGATGAATTAACAGAACACAGAGCAGTTTCTCAGAAAGCTTCTTTCCAGTTTTGAACGGAAGATATTCCCTTTTTCACCATAGCCCTCTATGGGCTTCCAAATATCCCTTTGCCAATTCCACAAGAACAGCCTTAGCGAAAGGCTTCTTGAAGGGAAAGATGTAACTCTGTGAGATGAATTAACAGAACACAGAGCAGTTTCTCAGAAAGCTTCTTTCCAGTTTTGAGCGGAAGATATTCCCTTTTTCACCATAGCCTTCTATGGGCTTCCAAATATCCCTTTGCCAATTCCACAAGAACAGCCTTAGCGAAAGGCTTCTTGAAGGGAAAGATGTAACTCTGTGAGATGAATTAACAGAACACAGAGCAGTTTCTCAGAAAGCCTCTTTCCAGTTTTCAACGGAAGATATTTCCTTTTTCGCCATAGCCCTCCATTGGTTTCCAAATATGCCTTTGCCAATTCCACAAGAACAGCCTTAGCGAAAGGCTTCTTGAAGGGAAAGATGTAACTCTGTGAGATGAATTAACAGAACACAGAGCAGTTTCTCAGAAAGCTTCTTTCCAGTTTTGAACGGAAGATATTCCCTTTTTCACCATAGCCCTCTATGGGCTTCCAAATATCCCTTTGCCAATTCCACAAGAACAGCCTTAGCAAAAGGCTTCTTGAAGGGAAAGATGTAACTCTGTGAGATGAATTAACAGAACACAGAGCAGTTTCTCAGAAAGCTTCTTTCCAGTTTTGAACGGAAGATATTTCCTTTTTCACCATAGCCCTCTATGGGCTTCCAAATATCCCTTTGCCAATTCCACAAGAACAGCCTTAGCGAAAGGCTTCTTGAAGGGAAAGATGTAACTCTGTGAGATGAATTAACAGAACACAGAGCAGTTTCTCAGAAAGCTTCTTTCCAGTTTTGAACGGAAGATATTTCCTTTTTCAACATAGCCCTCTATGGGCTTCCAAATATCCCTTTGCAATTCCACAAGAACAGCCTTAGCGAAAGGCTTCTTGAAGGGAAAGATGTAACTCTGTGAGATGAATTAACAGAACACAGAGCAGTTTCTCAGAAAGCTTCTTTCCAGTTTTGAACGGAAGATATTTCCTTTTTCACCATAGCCCTCTATGGGATTCCAAATATCCCTTTGCCAATTCCACAAGAACAGCCTTAGCGAAAGGCTTCTTGAAGGGAAAGATGTAACTCTGTGAGATGAATTAACAGAACACAGAGGAGTTTCTCAGAAAGCCTCTTTCCAGTTTTGAACGGAAGATATTTCCTTTTTCACCATAGCCCTCTATGGGCTTCCGAATATCCCTTTGCCAATTCCACAAGAACAGCCTTAGCGAAAGGCTTCTTGAAGGGAAAGATGTAACTCTGTGAGATGAATTAACAGAACACAGAGCAGTTTCTCAGAAAGCTTCTTTCCAGTTTTGAACGGAAGATATTCCCTTTTTCACCATAGCCCTCTATGGGCTTCCAAATATCCCTTTGCCAATTCCACAAGAACAGCCTTAGCGAAAGGCTTCTTGAAGGGAAAGATGTAACTCTGTGAGATGAATTCACAGAACACAGAGCAGTTTCTCAGAAAGCTTCTTTCCAGTTTTGAACGGAAGATATTCCCTTTTTCACCATAGCCCTCTATGGGCTTCCAAATATCCCTTTGCCAATTCCACAAGAACAGCCTTAGCGAAAGGCTTCTTGAAGGGAAAGATGTAACTCTGTGAGATGAATTAACAGAACACAGAGCAGTTTCTCAGAAAGCTTCTTTCCAGTTTTGAACGGAAGATATTCCCTTTTTCACCATAGCCCTCTATGGGCTTCTAAATATCCCTTTGCCAATTCCACAAGAACAGCCTTAGCGAAAGGGTTCTTGAAGGGAAAGATGTGACTCTGTGAGATGAATTAACAGAACACAGAGCAGTTTCTCAGAAAGCTTCTTTCCAGTTTTGAACGGAAGATATTCCCTTTTTCACCATAGCCCTCTATGGGCTTCCAAATATCCCTCTGCCAATTCCACAAGAACAGCCTTAGCGAAAAGGTTCTTGAAGGGAAAGATGTAACTCTGTGAGATGAATTAACAGAACACAGAGCAGTTTCTCAGAAAGCTTCTTTCCAGTTTTGAACGGAAGATATTCCCTTTTTCACCATAGCCCTCTATGTGCTTCCAAATATCCCTTTGCCAATTCCACAAGAACAGCCTTAGCGAAAGGCTTCTTGAAGGGAAAGATGTAACTCTGTGAGATGAATTAACAGAACACAGAGAAGTTTCTTGAAAGCTTCTTTCCAGTTTTGAACGGAAGATATTTCCTTTTTCACCATAGCCCTCTATGGGCTTCCAAATATCAGTTTGCCAATTCCACAAGAACAGCCTTAGCGAAAGGCTTCTTGAAGGGAAAGATGTAACTCTGTGAGATGAATTAACAGAACACAGAGCAGTTTCTCAGAAAGCTTCTTTCCAGTTTTGAACGGAAGATATTCCCTTTTTCACCATAGCCCTCTATGGGCTTCCAAATATCCCTTTGCCAATTCCACAAGAACAGCCTTAGCGAAAGGCTTCTTGAAGGGAAAGATGTAACTCTGTGACATGAATTAACAGAACACAGAGCAGTTTCTCAGAAAGCTTCTTTCCAGTTTTGAACGGAAGATATTTCCTTTTTCACCTTAGCCCTCTATGGGCTTCCAAATATCCCTTTGCCAATTCCACAAGAACAGCCTTAGCGAAAGGATTCTTGAAGGGAAAAATGTAACTCTGTGAGATGAATGAACAGAACACCGAGCAGGTTCTCTGAAAGCTTCTTTCCAGTTTTGAACGGAAGAGATTTCCTTTTTCACCATAGCCCTCTATAGGCTTCCAAATATCCCTTTGCCATTTCCACAAGAACAGCCTTAGCGAAAGGCTTCTTGAAGGGAAAGATGTAACTCTGTGAGATGAATTAACAGAACACAGAGCAGTTTCTCAGAAAGCTTCTTTCCAGTTTTGAACGGAAGATATTTCCTTTTTCACCGTAGCCCTCTATGGGCTTCCAAATATCCCTTTGCCAATTCCACAAGAACAGCCTTAGCGAAAGGCTTCTTGAAGGGAAAGATGTAACTCTGTGAGATGAATTAACAGAACACAGAGCAGTTTCTCAGAAAGCTTCTTTCCAGTTTTGAACGGAAGATATTCCCTTTTTCACCATAGCCCTCTATGGGCTTCCAAATATCCCTTTGCCAATTCCACAAGAACAGCCTTAGCGAAAGGCTTCTTGAAGGGAAAGATGTAACTCTGTGAGATGAATTAACAGAACACAGAGCAGTTTCTCAGAAAGCTTCTTTCCAGTTTTGAACGGAAGATATTCCCTTTTTCACCATAGCCTTCTATGGGCTTCCAAATATCCCTTTGCCAATTCCACAAGAACAGCCTTAGCGAAAGGCTTCTTGAAGGGAAAGATGTAACTCTGTGAGATGAATTAACAGAACACAGAGCAGTTTCTCAGAAAGCTTCTTTCCAGTTTTCAACGGAAGATATTTCCTTTTTCGCCATAGCCCTCCATTGGTTTCCAAATATGCCTTTGCCAATTCCACAAGAACAGCCTTAGCGAAAGGCTTCTTGAAGGGAAAGATGTAACTCTGTGAGATGAATTAACAGAACACAGAGCAGTTTCTCAGAAAGCTTCTTTCCAGTTTTGAACGGAAGATATTTCCTTTTTCACCATAGCCCTCTATGGGCTTCCAAATATCCCTTTGACAATTCCACAAGAATAGCCTTAGCGAAAGGCTTCTTGAAGGGAGAGATGTAACTCTGTGAGATGAATTCACAGAACACAGAGCAGTTTCTCAGAAAGCTTCTTTCCAGTTTTGAACGGAAGATATTCCCTTTTTCACCATAGCCCTCTATGGGCTTCCAAATATCCCTTTGCCAATTCCACAAGAACAGCCTTAGCGAAAGGCTTCTTGAAGGGAAAGATGTAACTCTGTGAGATGAATTAACAGAACACAGAGCAGTTTCTCAGAAAGCTTCTTTCCAGTTTTGAACGGAAGATATTTCCTTTTTCACCATAGCCCTCTATGGGCTTCCAAATATCCCTTTGCCAATTCCACAAGAACAGCCTTAGCGAAAGCCTTCTTGAAGGGAAAGATGTAACTCTGTGAGATGAATTAACAGAACACAGTTCAGTTTCTCAGAAATCTTCTTTCCAGTTTTGAACGGAAGACATTTCCTTTTTCACCATAGCCCTCTATGGGCTTCCAAATATCCCTTTGCCAATTCCTCAAGAACAGCCTTAGCGAAAGGCTTCTTGAAGGGAAAGATGTAACTCTGTGAGATGAATTAACAGAACACAGAGCAGTTTCTCAGAAAGCTTCTTTCCAGTTTTGAACGGAAGATATTCCCTTTTTCACCATAGCCCTCTATGGGCTTCCAAATATCCCTTTGCCATTTCCACAAGAACAGCCTTAGCGAAAGGCTTCTTGAAGGGAAAGATGTAACTCTGTGAGATGAATTAACAGAACACAGAGCAGTTTCTCAGAAAGCTTCTTTCCACTTTTGAAGGGAAGAGATTTCCTTTTTCACCATAGCCCTCTATGGGCTTCCAAATATCCCTTTGCCAATTCCACAAGAACAGCCTTAGCGAAAGGCTTCTTGAAGGGAAAGATGTAACTCTGTGAGATGAATTAACAGAACACAGAGCAGTTTCTCAGAAAGCTTCTTTCCAGTTTTGAACGGAAGATATTCCCTTTTTCACCATAGCCCTCTATGGGCTTCCAAATATCCCTTTGCCAATTCCACAAGAACAGCCTTAGCGAAAGGCTTCTTGAAGGGAAAGATGTAACTCTGTGAGATGAATTAACAGAACACAGAGCAGTTTCTCAGAAAGCTTCTTTCCAGTTTTGAGCGGAAGATATTCCCTTTTTCACCATAGCCTTCTATGGGCTTCCAAATATCCCTTTGCCAATTCCACAAGAACAGCCTTAGCGAAAGGCTTCTTGAAGGGAAAGATGTAACTCTGTGAGATGAATTAACAGAACACAGAGCAGTTTCTCAGAAAGCCTCTTTCCAGTTTTCAACGGAAGATATTTCCTTTTTCGCCATAGCCCTCCATTGGTTTCCAAATATGCCTTTGCCAATTCCACAAGAACAGCCTTAGCGAAAGGCTTCTTGAAGGGAAAGATGTAACTCTGTGAGATGAATTAACAGAACACAGAGCAGTTTCTCAGAAAGCTTCTTTCCAGTTTTGAACGGAAGATATTCCCTTTTTCACCATAGCCCTCTATGGGCTTCCAAATATCCCTTTGCCAATTCCACAAGAACAGCCTTAGCAAAAGGCTTCTTGAAGGGAAAGATGTAACTCTGTGAGATGAATTAACAGAACACAGAGCAGTTTCTCAGAAAGCTTCTTTCCAGTTTTGAACGGAAGATATTTCCTTTTTCACCATAGCCCTCTATGGGCTTCCAAATATCCCTTTGCCAATTCCACAAGAACAGCCTTAGCGAAAGGCTTCTTGAAGGGAAAGATGTAACTCTGTGAGATGAATTAACAGAACACAGAGCAGTTTCTCAGAAAGCTTCTTTCCAGTTTTGAACGGAAGATATTTCCTTTTTCAACATAGCCCTCTATGGGCTTCCAAATATCCCTTTGCAATTCCACAAGAACAGCCTTAGCGAAAGGCTTCTTGAAGGGAAAGATGTAACTCTGTGAGATGAATTAACAGAACACAGAGCAGTTTCTCAGAAAGCTTCTTTCCAGTTTTGAACGGAAGATATTTCCTTTTTCACCATAGCCCTCTATGGGATTCCAAATATCCCTTTGCCAATTCCACAAGAACAGCCTTAGCGAAAGGCTTCTTGAAGGGAAAGATGTAACTCTGTGAGATGAATTAACAGAACACAGAGGAGTTTCTCAGAAAGCCTCTTTCCAGTTTTGAACGGAAGATATTTCCTTTTTCACCATAGCCCTCTATGGGCTTCCGAATATCCCTTTGCCAATTCCACAAGAACAGCCTTAGCGAAAGGCTTCTTGAAGGGAAAGATGTAACTCTGTGAGATGAATTAACAGAACACAGAGCAGTTTCTCAGAAAGCTTCTTTCCAGTTTTGAACGGAAGATATTCCCTTTTTCACCATAGCCCTCTATGGGCTTCCAAATATCCCTTTGCCAATTCCACAAGAACAGCCTTAGCGAAAGGCTTCTTGAAGGGAAAGATGTAACTCTGTGAGATGAATTCACAGAACACAGAGCAGTTTCTCAGAAAGCTTCTTTCCAGTTTTGAACGGAAGATATTCCCTTTTTCACCATAGCCCTCTATGGGCTTCCAAATATCCCTTTGCCAATTCCACAAGAACAGCCTTAGCGAAAGGCTTCTTGAAGGGAAAGATGTAACTCTGTGAGATGAATTAACAGAACACAGAGCAGTTTCTCAGAAATCTTCTTTCCAGTTTTGAACGGAAGATATTCCCTTTTTCACCATAGCCCTCTATGGGCTTCCAAATATCCCTTTGCCAATTCCACAAGAACAGCCTTAGCGAAAGGGTTCTTGAAGGGAAAGATGTGACTCTGTGAGATGAATTAACAGAACACAGAGCAGTTTCTCAGAAAGCTTCTTTCCAGTTTTGAACGGAAGATATTCCCTTTTTCACCATAGCCCTCTATGGGCTTCCAAATATCCCTCTGCCAATTCCACAAGAACAGCCTTAGCGAAAAGGTTCTTGAAGGGAAAGATGTAACTCTGTGAGATGAATTAACAGAACACAGAGCAGTTTCTCAGAAAGCTTCTTTCCAGTTTTGAACGGAAGATATTTCCTTTTTCACCATAGCCCTCTATGGGCTTCCAAATATCCCTTTGCCAATTCCACAAGAACAGCCTTAGCGAAAGCCTTCTTGAAGGGAAAGATGTAACTCTGTGAGATGAATTAACAGAACACAGTTCAGTTTCTCAGAAATCTTCTTTCCAGTTTTGAACGGAAGACATTTCCTTTTTCACCATAGCCCTCTATGGGCTTCCAAATATCCCTTTGCCAATTCCTCAAGAACAGCCTTAGCGAAAGGCTTCTTGAAGGGAAAGATGTAACTCTGTGAGATGAATTAACAGAACACAGAGCAGTTTCTCAGAAAGCTTCTTTCCAGTTTTGAACGGAAGATATTCCCTTTTTCACCATAGCCCTCTATGGGCTTCCAAATATCCCTTTGCCATTTCCACAAGAACAGCCTTAGCGAAAGGCTTCTTGAAGGGAAAGATGTAACTCTGTGAGATGAATTAACAGAACACAGAGCAGTTTCTCAGAAAGCTTCTTTCCACTTTTGAAGGGAAGAGATTTCCTTTTTCACCATAGCCCTCTATGGGCTTCCAAATATCCCTTTGCCAATTCCACAAGAACAGCCTTAGCGAAAGGCTTCTTGAAGGGAAAGATGTAACTCTGTGAGATGAATTAACAGAACACAGAGCAGTTTCTCAGAAAGCTTCTTTCCAGTTTTGAACGGAAGATATTCCCTTTTTCACCATAGCCCTCTATGGGCTTCCAAATATCCCTTTGCCAATTCCACAAGAACAGCCTTAGCGAAAGGCTTCTTGAAGGGAAAGATGTAACTCTGTGAGATGAATTAACAGAACACAGAGCAGTTTCTCAGAAAGCTTCTTTCCAGTTTTGAGCGGAAGATATTCCCTTTTTCACCATAGCCTTCTATGGGCTTCCAAATATCCCTTTGCCAATTCCACAAGAACAGCCTTAGCGAAAGGCTTCTTGAAGGGAAAGATGTAACTCTGTGAGATGAATTAACAGAACACAGAGCAGTTTCTCAGAAAGCCTCTTTCCAGTTTTCAACGGAAGATATTTCCTTTTTCGCCATAGCCCTCCATTGGTTTCCAAATATGCCTTTGCCAATTCCACAAGAACAGCCTTAGCGAAAGGCTTCTTGAAGGGAAAGATGTAACTCTGTGAGATGAATTAACAGAACACAGAGCAGTTTCTCAGAAAGCTTCTTTCCAGTTTTGAACGGAAGATATTCCCTTTTTCACCATAGCCCTCTATGGGCTTCCAAATATCCCTTTGCCAATTCCACAAGAACAGCCTTAGCAAAAGGCTTCTTGAAGGGAAAGATGTAACTCTGTGAGATGAATTAACAGAACACAGAGCAGTTTCTCAGAAAGCTTCTTTCCAGTTTTGAACGGAAGATATTTCCTTTTTCACCATAGCCCTCTATGGGCTTCCAAATATCCCTTTGCCAATTCCACAAGAACAGCCTTAGCGAAAGGCTTCTTGAAGGGAAAGATGTAACTCTGTGAGATGAATTAACAGAACACAGAGCAGTTTCTCAGAAAGCTTCTTTCCAGTTTTGAACGGAAGATATTTCCTTTTTCAACATAGCCCTCTATGGGCTTCCAAATATCCCTTTGCAATTCCACAAGAACAGCCTTAGCGAAAGGCTTCTTGAAGGGAAAGATGTAACTCTGTGAGATGAATTAACAGAACACAGAGCAGTTTCTCAGAAAGCTTCTTTCCAGTTTTGAACGGAAGATATTTCCTTTTTCACCATAGCCCTCTATGGGATTCCAAATATCCCTTTGCCAATTCCACAAGAACAGCCTTAGCGAAAGGCTTCTTGAAGGGAAAGATGTAACTCTGTGAGATGAATTAACAGAACACAGAGGAGTTTCTCAGAAAGCCTCTTTCCAGTTTTGAACGGAAGATATTTCCTTTTTCACCATAGCCCTCTATGGGCTTCCGAATATCCCTTTGCCAATTCCACAAGAACAGCCTTAGCGAAAGGCTTCTTGAAGGGAAAGATGTAACTCTGTGAGATGAATTAACAGAACACAGAGCAGTTTCTCAGAAAGCTTCTTTCCAGTTTTGAACGGAAGATATTCCCTTTTTCACCATAGCCCTCTATGGGCTTCCAAATATCCCTTTGCCAATTCCACAAGAACAGCCTTAGCGAAAGGCTTCTTGAAGGGAAAGATGTAACTCTGTGAGATGAATTCACAGAACACAGAGCAGTTTCTCAGAAAGCTTCTTTCCAGTTTTGAACGGAAGATATTCCCTTTTTCACCATAGCCCTCTATGGGCTTCCAAATATCCCTTTGCCAATTCCACAAGAACAGCCTTAGCGAAAGGCTTCTTGAAGGGAAAGATGTAACTCTGTGAGATGAATTAACAGAACACAGAGCAGTTTCTCAGAAATCTTCTTTCCAGTTTTGAACGGAAGATATTCCCTTTTTCACCATAGCCCTCTATGGGCTTCCAAATATCCCTTTGCCAATTCCACAAGAACAGCCTTAGCGAAAGGGTTCTTGAAGGGAAAGATGTGACTCTGTGAGATGAATTAACAGAACACAGAGCAGTTTCTCAGAAAGCTTCTTTCCAGTTTTGAACGGAAGATATTCCCTTTTTCACCATAGCCCTCTATGGGCTTCCAAATATCCCTCTGCCAATTCCACAAGAACAGCCTTAGCGAAAAGGTTCTTGAAGGGAAAGATGTAACTCTGTGAGATGAATTAACAGAACACAGAGCAGTTTCTCAGAAAGCTTCTTTCCAGTTTTGAACGGAAGATATTCCCTTTTTCACCATAGCCCTCTATGTGCTTCCAAATATCCCTTTGCCAATTCCACAAGAACAGCCTTAGCGAAAGGCTTCTTGAAGGGAAAGATGTAACTCTGTGAGATGAATTAACAGAACACAGAGAAGTTTCTTGAAAGCTTCTTTCCAGTTTTGAACGGAAGATATTTCCTTTTTCACCATAGCCCTCTATGGGCTTCCAAATATCAGTTTGCCAATTCCACAAGAACAGCCTTAGCGAAAGGCTTCTTGAAGGGAAAGATGTAACTCTGTGAGATGAATTAACAGAACACAGAGCAGTTTCTCAGAAAGCTTCTTTCCAGTTTTGAACGGAAGATATTCCCTTTTTCACCATAGCCCTCTATGGGCTTCCAAATATCCCTTTGCCAATTCCACAAGAACAGCCTTAGCGAAAGGCTTCTTGCAGGGAAAGATGTAACTCTGTGAGATGAATTAACAGAACACAGAGCAGTTTCTCAGAAAGCTTCTTTCCAGTTTTGAACGGAAGATATTTCCTTTTTCACCATAGCCCTCTATGGGCTTCCAAATATCCCTTTGCCAATTCCACAAGAACAGCCTTAGCGAAAGGCTTCTTGAAGGGAAAGATGTAACTCTGTGAGATGAATTAACAGAACACAGGGCAGTTTCTCAGAAAGTTTCTTTCTAGTTTTGAACGGAAGATATTTCCTTTTTCACCATAGCCCTCTATGGGCTTCCAAATATCCCTTTGCCAATTCCACAAGAACAGCCTTAGCGAAAGGCTTCTTGAAGGGAAAGATGTAATTCTGTGAGATGAATTAACATAACACAGAGCAGTTTCTCAGAAAGCTTCTTTCCAGTTTTGAACGGAAGATATTTCCTTTTTCACCATAGCCCTCTATGGGCTTCCAAATATCCCTTTGCCAATTCCACAAGAACAGCCTTAGCGAAAGGCTTCTTGAAGGGAAAGATGTAACACTGTGAGATGAATTAACAGAACACAGAGCAGTTTCTCAGAAAGCTTCTTTCCAGTTTTGAACGGAAGATATTCCCTTTTTCACCATAGCCCTCTATGGGCTTCCAAATATCCCTTTGCCAATTCCACAAGAACAGCCTTAGCGAAAGGCTTCTTGAAGGGAAAGATGTAACTCTGTGACATGAATTAACAGAACACAGAGCAGTTTCTCAGAAAGCTTCTTTCCAGTTTTGAACGGAAGATATTTCCTTTTTCACCTTAGCCCTCTATGGGCTTCCAAATATCCCTTTGCCAATTCCACAAGAACAGCCTTAGCGAAAGGATTCTTGAAGGGAAAAATGTAACTCTGTGAGATGAATGAACAGAACACCGAGCAGGTTCTCTGAAAGCTTCTTTCCAGTTTTGAACGGAAGAGATTTCCTTTTTCACCATAGCCCTCTATAGGCTTCCAAATATCCCTTTGCCATTTCCACAAGAACAGCCTTAGCGAAAGGCTTCTTGAAGGGAAAGATGTAACTCTGTGAGATGAATTAACAGAACACAGAGCAGTTTCTCAGAAAGCTTCTTTCCAGTTTTGAACGGAAGATATTTCCTTTTTCACCGTAGCCCTCTATGGGCTTCCAAATATCCCTTTGCCAATTCCACAAGAACAGCCTTAGCGAAAGGCTTCTTGAAGGGAAAGATGTAACTCTGTGAGATGAATTAACAGAACACAGAGCAGTTTCTCAGAAAGCTTCTTTCCAGTTTTGAACGGAAGATATTCCCTTTTTCACCATAGCCCTCTATGGGCTTCCAAATATCCCTTTGCCAATTCCACAAGAACAGCCTTAGCGAAAGGCTTCTTGAAGGGAAAGATGTAACTCTGTGAGATGAATTAACAGAACACAGAGCAGTTTCTCAGAAAGCTTCTTTCCAGTTTTGAACGGAAGATATTCCCTTTTTCACCATAGCCTTCTATGGGCTTCGAAATATCCCTTTGCCAATTCCACAAGAACAGCCTTAGCGAAAGGCTTCTTGAAGGGAAAGATGTAACTCTGTGAGATGAATTAACAGAACACAGAACAGTTTCTCAGAAAGCTTCTTTCCAGTTTTCAACGGAAGATATTTCCTTTTTCGCCATAGCCCTCCATTGGTTTCCAAATATGCCTTTGCCAATTCCACAAGAACAGCCTTAGCGAAAGGCTTCTTGAAGGGAAAGATGTAACTCTGTGAGATGAATTAACAGAACACAGAGCAGTTTCTCAGAAAGCTTCTTTCCAGTTTTGAACGGAAGATATTTCCTTTTTCACCATAGCCCTCTATGGGCTTCCAAATATCCCTTTGCCAATTCCACAAGAACAGCCTTAGCGAAAGGCTTCTTGAAGGGAAAGATGTAACTCTGTGAGATGAATTCACAGAACACAGAGCAGTTTCTCAGAAAGCTTCTTTCCAGTTTTGAACGGAAGATATTCCCTTTTTCACCATAGCCCTCTATGGGCTTCCAAATATCCCTTTGCCAATTCCACAAGAACAGCCTTAGCGAAAGGCTTCTTGAAGGGAAAGATGTAACTCTGTGAGATGAATTAACAGAACACAGAGCAGTTTCTCAGAAAGCTTCTTTCCAGTTTTGAACGGAAGATATTTCCTTTTTCACCATAGCCCTCTATGGGCTTCCAAATATCCCTTTGCCAATTCCACAAGAACAGCCTTAGCGAAAGCCTTCTTGAAGGGAAAGATGTAACTCTGTGAGATGAATTAACAGAACACAGTTCAGTTTCTCAGAAATCTTCTTTCCAGTTTTGAACGGAAGACATTTCCTTTTTCACCATAGCCCTCTATGGGCTTCCAAATATCCCTTTGCCAATTCCTCAAGAACAGCCTTAGCGAAAGGCTTCTTGAAGGGAAAGATGTAACTCTGTGAGATGAATTAACAGAACACAGAGCAGTTTCTCAGAAAGCTTCTTTCCAGTTTTGAACGGAAGATATTCCCTTTTTCACCATAGCCCTCTATGGGCTTCCAAATATCCCTTTGCCAATTCCACAAGAACAGCCTTAGCGAAAGGCTTCTTGAAGGGAATGATGTAACTCTGTGAGATGAATTAACAGAACACAGAGCAGTTTCTCAGAAAGCTTCTTTCCAGTTTTGAACGGAAGATATTTCCTTTTTCACCATAGCCCTCTATGGGCTTCCAAATATCCCTTTGCCAATTCCACAAGAACAGCCTTAGCGAAAGGCTTCTTGAAGGGAAAGATGTAACTCTGTGATATGAATTAACAGAACACAGAGGAGTTTCTCAGAAAGCTTCTTTCCAGTTTTGAACGGAAGATATTCCCTTTTTCACCATAGCCCTCTATGGGCTTCCAAATATCCCTTTGCCAATTCCACAAGAACAGCCTTAGTGAAAGGCTTCTTGAAGGGAAAGATGTAACTCTGTGAGATGAATTAACAGAACACATAGCAGTTTCTCAGAAAGCTTCTTTCCAGTTTTGAACGGAAGATATTCCCTTTTTCACCATAGCCCTCTATGGGCTTCCAAATATCCCTTTGCCAATTCCACAAGAACAGCCTTAGCGAAAGGCTTCTTGAAGGGAAAGATGTAACTCTGTGAGATGAATTAACAGAACACAGAGCAGTTTCTCAGAAAGCTTCTTTCCAGTTTTGAACGGAAGATATTTCCTTTTTCACCTTAGCCCTCTATGGGCTTCCAAATATCCCTTTGCCAATTCCACAAGAACAGCCTTAGCGAAAGGATTCTTGAAGGGAAAAATGTAACTCTGTGAGATGAATGAACAGAACACCGAGCAGTTTCTCTGAAAGCTTCTTTCCAGTTTTGAACGGAAGAGATTTCCTTTTTCACCATAGCCCTCTATGGGCTTCCAAATATCCCTTTGCCATTTCCACAAGAACAGCCTTAGCGAAAGGCTTCTTGAAGGGAAAGATGTAACTCTGTGAGATGAATTAACAGAACACAGAGCAGTTTCTCAGAAAGCTTCTTTCCAGTTTTGAAGGGAAGAGATTTCCTTTTTCACCATAGCCCTCTATGGGCTTCCAAATATCCCTTTGCCAATTCCACAAGAACAGCCTTAGCGAAAGGCTTCTTGAAGGGAAAGATGTAACTCTGAGAGATGAATTAACAGAACACAGAGCAGTTTCTCAGAAAGCTTCTTTCCAGTTTTGAACGGAAGATATTCCCTTTTTCACCATAGCCCTCTATGGGCTTCCAAATATCCCTTTGCCAATTCCACAAGAACAGCCTTAGCGAAAGGCTTCTTGAAGGGAAAGATGTAACTCTGTGAGATGAATTAACAGAACACAGAGCAGTTTCTCAGAAAGCTTCTTTCCAGTTTTGAACGGAAGATATTCCCTTTTTCACCATATCCTTCTATGGGCTTCCAAATATCCCTTTGCCAATTCCACAAGAACAGCCTTAGCGAAAGGCTTCTTGAAGGGAAAGATGTAACTCTGTGAGATGAATTAACAGAACACAGAGCAGTTTCTCAGAAAGCCTCTTTCCAGTTTTCAACGGAAGATATTTCCTTTTTCGCCATAGCCCTCCATTGGTTTCCAAATATGCCTTTGCCAATTCCACAAGAACAGCCTTAGCGAAAGGCTTCTTGAAGGGAAAGATGTAACTCTGTGAGATGAATTAACAGAACACAGAGCAGTTTCTCAGAAAGCTTCTTTCCAGTTTTGAACGGAAGATATTCCCTTTTTCACCATAGCCCTCTATGGGCTTCCAAATATCCCTTTGCCAATTCCACAAGAACAGCCTTAGCAAAAGGTTTCTTGAAGGGAAAGATGTAACTCTGTGAGATGAATTAACAGAACACAGAGCAGTTTCTCAGAAAGCTTCTTTCCAGTTTTGAACGGAAGATATTTCCTTTTTCACCATAGCCCTCTATGGGCTTCCAAATATCCCTTTGCCAATTCCACAAGAACAGCCTTAGCGAAAGGCTTCTTGAAGGGAAAGATGTAACTCTGTGAGATGAATTAACAGAACACAGAGCAGTTTCTCAGAAAGCTTCTTTCCAGTTTTGAACGGAAGATATTTCCTTTTTCAACACAGCCCTCTATGGGCTTCCAAATATCCCTTTGCAATTCCACAAGAACAGCCTTAGCGAAAGGCTTCTTGAAGGGAAAGATGTAACTCTGTGAGATGAATTAACAGAACACAGAGCAGTTTCTCAGAAAGCTTCTTTCCAGTTTTGAACGGAAGATATTTCCTTTTTCACCATAGCCCTCTATGGGATTCCAAATATCCCTTTGCCAATTCCACAAGAACAGCCTTAGCGAAAGGCTTCTTGAAGGGAAAGATGTAACTCTGTGAGATGAATTAACAGAACACAGAGGAGTTTCTCAGAAAGCCTCTTTCCAGTTTTGAACGGAAGATATTTCCTTTTTCACCATAGCCCTCTATGGGCTTCCGAATATCCCTTTGCCAATTCCACAAGAACAGCCTTAGCGAAAGGCTTCTTGAAGGGAAAGATGTAACTCTGTGAGATGAATTAACAGAACACAGAGCAGTTTCTCAGAAAGCTTCTTTCCAGTTTTGAACGGAAGATATTCCCTTTTTCACCATAGCCCTCTATGGGCTTCCAAATATCCCTTTGCCAATTCCACAAGAACAGCCTTAGCGAAAGGCTTCTTGAAGGGAAAGATGTAACTCTGTGAGATGAATTCACAGAACACAGAGCAGTTTCTCAGAAAGCTTCTTTCCAGTTTTGAACGGAAGGTATTCCCTTTTTCACCATAGCCCTCTATGGTCTTCCAAATATCCCTTTGCCAATTCCACAAGAACAGCCTTAGCGAAAGGCTTCTTGAAGGGAAAGATGTAACTCTGTGAGATGAATTAACAGAACACAGAGCAGTTTCTCAGAAAGCTTCTTTCCAGTTTTGAACGGAAGATATTTCCTTTATCACCATAGCCCTCTACGGGCTTCCAAATATCCCTTTGCCAATTCCACAAGAACAGCCTTAGCGAAAGGCTTCTTGAAGGGAAAGATGTAACTCTGTGAGATGAATTAACGGAACACAGAGCAGTTTCTCAGAAAGCTTCTTTCCAGTTTTGAACGGAAGATATTTACTTTTCACCATAGCCCTCTAAGGGCTTCCAAATATCCCTTTGCCAATTCCACAAGAACAGCCTTAGCGAAAGGCTTCTTGAAGGGAAAGATGTAACTCTGTGAGATGAATTAACAGAACACAGAGCAGTTTCTCAGAAAGCTTCTTTCCAGTTTTGAACGGAAGATATTTCCTTTTTCACCATAGCCCTGTATGGGCTTCCAAATATCCCTTTGCCAATTCCACAAGAACAGCCTTAGCGAAAGGCTTCTTGAAGGGAAAGATGTAACTCTGTGAGATGAATTAACAGAACACAGAGCAGTTTCTCAGAAAGCTTCTTTCCAGTTTTGAACGGAAGATATTCCCTTTTTCACCATAGCCCTCTATGGGCTTCCAAATATCCCTTTGCCAATTCCACAAGAACAGCCTTAGCGAAAGGCTTCTTGAAGGGAAAGATGTAACTCTGTGAGATGAATTAACAGAACACAGAGCAGTTTCTCAGAAAGCTTCTTTCCAGTTTTGAACGGAAGATATTTCCTTTTTCACCATAGCCCTCTATGGGCTTCCAAATATCCCTTTGCCAATTCCACAAGAACAGCCTTAGCGAAAGGCTTCTTGAAGGGAAAGATGTAACTCTGTGAGATGAATTAACAGAACACAGAGCAGTTTCTCAGAAAGCTTCTTTCCAGTTTTGAACGGAAGATATTCCCTTTTTCACCATAGCCCTCTATGGGCTTCCAAATATCCCTTTGCCAATTCCACAAGAACAGCCTTAGCGAAAGGCTTCTTGAAGGGAAAGATGTAACTCTGTGAGATGAATTAACAGAACACAGAGCAGTTTCTCAGAAAGCTTCTTTCCAGTTTTGAACGGAAGATATTTCCTTTTTCACCATAGCCCTCTATGGGCTTCCAAATATCCCTTTGCCAATTCCACAAGAACATCCTTAGCGAAAGGCTTCTTGAAGGGAAAGATGTAACTCTGTGAGATGAATTAACAGAACACGGAGCAGTTTCTCAGAAAGCTTCTTTCCAGTTTTGAACGGAAGGTATTCCCTTTTTCACCATAGCCCTCTATGGGCTTCCAAATATCCCTTTGCCAATTCCACAAGAACAGCCTTAGCGAAAGGCTTCTTGAAGGGAAAGATGTAACTCTGTGAGATGAATTAACAGAACACAGAGCAGTTTCTCAGAAAGCTTCTTTCCAGTTTTGAACGGAAGATATTCCCTTTTTCACCATAGCCCTCTATGGGCTTCCAAATATCCCTTTGCCAATTCCACAAGAACAGCCTTAGCGAAAGGCTTCTTGAAGGGAAAGATGTAACTCTGTGAGATGAATTAACAGGACACAGAGCAGTTTCTCAGAAAGCTTCTTTCCAGTTTTGAACGGAAGATATTCCCTTTTTCACCTTAGCCCTCTATGGGCTTCCAAATATCCCTTTGCCAGTTCCAAAAGAACAGCCTTAGCGAAAGGCTTCTTGAAGGGAAAGATGTAACTCTGTGAGATGAATTAACAGAACACAGAGCAGTTTCTCAGAAAGCTTCTTTCCAGTTTTGAACGGAAGATATTCCCTTTTTCACCATAGCCCTCTATGGGCTTCCAAATATCCCTTTGCCAATTCCACAAGAACAGCCTTAGCGAAAGGCTTCTTGAAGGGAAAGATGTAACTCTGTGAGATGAATTAACAGAACACAGAGCAGTTTCTCAGAAAGCTTCTTTCCAGTTTTGAACGAAAGACATTTCCTTTTTCACCATAGCCCTCTATGGGCTTCCAAATATCCCTTTGCCAATTCCACAAGAACAGCCTTAGCGAAAGGCTTCTTGAAGGGAAAGATGTAACTCTGTGAGATGAATTAACAGAACACAGAGCAGTTTCTCAGAAAGCTTCTTTCCAGTTTTGAACCGAAGAGATTTCCTTTTTCACCATAGCCCTCTATGGGCTTCCAAATATCCCTTTGCCAATTCCACAAGAACAGCCTTAGCGAAAGGCTTCTTGAAGGGAAAGATGTAACTCTGTGAGATGAATTAACAGAACACAGAGCAGTTTCTCAGAAAGCTTCTTTCACAGTTTTGAAGGGAAGATATTTCCTTTTTCACCATAGCCCGCTACGGGTTTCCAAATATCCCTCTGCCAATTCCACAAGAACAGCCTTAGTGAAAGGCTTCTTGAAGGGAAAGATGTAACTCTGTGAGATGAATTAACAGAACACAGAGCAGTTTCTCAGAAAGCTTCTTTCCAGTTTTGAACGGAAGATATTCCCTTTTTCACCATAGCCCTCTATGGGCTTCCAAATATCCCTTTGCCAATTCCACAAGAACAGCCTTAGCGAAAGGCTTGTTGAAGGGAAAGATGTAACTCTGAGAGATGAATTAACAGAACACAGAGCAGTTTCTCAGAAAGCTTCTTTCCAGTTTTGAACGGAAGATATTCCCTTTTTCACCATAGCCCTCTATGGGCTTCCAAATATCCCTTTGCGAATTCCACAAGAACAGCCTTAGCGAAAGGCTTCTTGAAGGGAAAGATGTAACTCTGTGAGATGAATTAACAGAACACAGAACAGTTTCTCAGAAAGCTTCTTTCCAGTTTTGAACGGAAGATATTTCCTTTTTCACCATAGCCCTCTATGGGCTTCCAAATATCCCTTTGCCAATTCCACAAGAAGAGCCTTAGCGAAAGGCTTCTTGAAGGGAAAGATGTAACTCTGTGAGATGAATTAACAGAACACAGAGCAGTTTCTCAGAAAGCTTCTTTCCAGTTTTGAACGGAAGATATTTCCTTTTTCACCATAGCCCTCTATGGGCTTCCAAATATCCCTTTGCCAATTCCACAAGAACAGCCTTAGCGAAAGCCTTCTTGAAGGGAAAGATGTAACTCTGTGAGATGAATTAACAGAACACAGTTCAGTTTCTCAGAAATCTTCTTTCCAGTTTTGAACGGAAGACATTTCCTTTTTCACCATAGCCCTCTATGGGCTTCCAAATATCCCTTTGCCAATTCCTCAAGAACAGCCTTAGCGAAAGGCTTCTTGAAGGGAAAGATGTAACTCTGTGAGATGAATTAACAGAACACAGAGCAGTTTCTCAGAAAGCTTCTTTCCAGTTTTGAACGGAAGATATTCCCTTTTTCACCATAGCCCTCTATGGGCTTCCAAATATCCCTTTGCCAATTCCACAAGAACAGCCTTAGCGAAAGGCTTCTTGAAGGGAAAGATGTAACTCTGTGAGATGAATTAACAGAACACAGAGCAGTTTCTCAGAAAGCTTCTTTCCAGTTTTGAACGGAAGATATTTCCTTTTTCACCATAGCCCTCTATGGGCTTCCAAATATCCCTTTGCCAATTCCACAAGAACAGCCTTAGCGAAAGGCTTCTTGAAGGGAAAGATGTAACTCTGTGATATGAATTAACAGAACACAGAGGAGTTTCTCAGAAAGCTTCTTTCCAGTTTTGAACGGAAGATATTCCCTTTTTCACCATAGCCCTCTATGGGCTTCCAAATATCCCTTTGCCAATTCCACAAGAACAGCCTTAGTGAAAGGCTTCTTGAAGGGAAAGATGTAACTCTGTGAGATGAATTAACAGAACACAGAGCAGTTTCTCAGAAAGCTTCTTTCCAGTTTTGAACGGAAGATATTCCCTTTTTCACCATAGCCCTCTATGGGCTTCCAAATATCCCTTTGCCAATTCCACAAGAACAGCCTTAGCGAAAGGCTTCTTGAAGGGAAAGATGTAACTCTGTGAGATGAATTAACAGAACACAGAGCAGTTTCTCAGAAAGCTTCTTTCCAGTTTTGAACGGAAGATATTTCCTTTTTCACCTTAGCCCTCTATGGGCTTCCAAATATCCCTTTGCCAATTCCACAAGAACAGCCTTAGCGAAAGGATTCTTGAAGGGAAAAATGTAACTCTGTGAGATGAATGAACAGAACACCGAGCAGTTTCTCTGAAAGCTTCTTTCCAGTTTTGAACGGAAGAGATTTCCTTTTTCACCATAGCCCTCTATGGGCTTCCAAATATCCCTTTGCCATTTCCACAAGAACAGCCTTAGCGAAAGGCTTCTTGAAGGGAAAGATGTAACTCTGTGAGATGAATTAACAGAACACAGAGCAGTTTCTCAGAAAGCTTCTTTCCAGTTTTGAAGGGAAGAGATTTCCTTTTTCACCATAGCCCTCTATGGGCTTCCAAATATCCCTTTGCCAATTCCACAAGAACAGCCTTAGCGAAAGGCTTCTTGAAGGGAAAGATGTAACTCTGAGAGATGAATTAACAGAACACAGAGCAGTTTCTCAGAAAGCTTCTTTCCAGTTTTGAACGGAAGATATTCCCTTTTTCACCATAGCCCTCTATGGGCTTCCAAATATCCCTTTGCCAATTCCACAAGAACAGCCTTAGCGAAAGGCTTCTTGAAGGGAAAGATGTAACTCTGTGAGATGAATTAACAGAACACAGAGCAGTTTCTCAGAAAGCTTCTTTCCAGTTTTGAACGGAAGATATTCCCTTTTTCACCATAGCCTTCTATGGGCTTCCAAATATCCCTTTGCCAATTCCACAAGAACAGCCTTAGCGAAAGGCTTCTTGAAGGGAAAGATGTAACTCTGTGAGATGAATTAACAGAACACAGAGCAGTTTCTCAGAAAGCCTCTTTCCAGTTTTCAACGGAAGATATTTCCTTTTTCGCCATAGCCCTCCATTGGTTTCCAAATATGCCTTTGCCAATTCCACAAGAACAGCCTTAGCGAAAGGCTTCTTGAAGGGAAAGATGTAACTCTGTGAGATGAATTAACAGAACACAGAGCAGTTTCTCAGAAAGCTTCTTTCCAGTTTTGAACGGAAGATATTCCCTTTTTCACCATAGCCCTCTATGGGCTTCCAAATATCCCTTTGCCAATTCCACAAGAACAGCCTTAGCAAAAGGCTTCTTGAAGGGAAAGATGTAACTCTGTGAGATGAATTAACAGAACACAGAGCAGTTTCTCAGAAAGCTTCTTTCCAGTTTTGAACGGAAGATATTTCCTTTTTCACCATAGCCCTCTATGGGCTTCCAAATATCCCTTTGCCAATTCCACAAGAACAGCCTTAGCGAAAGGCTTCTTGAAGGGAAAGATGTAACTCTGTGAGATGAATTAACAGAACACAGAGCAGTTTCTCAGAAAGCTTCTTTCCAGTTTTGAACGGAAGATATTTCCTTTTTCAACACAGCCCTCTATGGGCTTCCAAATATCCCTTTGCCAATTCCACAAGAACAGCCTTAGCGAAAGGCTTCTTGAAGGGAATGATGTAACTCTGTGAGATGAATTAACAGAACACAGAGCAGTTTCTCAGAAAGCTTCTTTCCAGTTTTGAACGGAAGATATTTCCTTTTTCACCATAGCCCTCTATGGGCTTCCAAATATCCCTTTGCCAATTCCACAAGAACAGCCTTAGCGAAAGGCTTCTTGAAGGGAAAGATGTAACTCTGTGATATGAATTAACAGAACACAGAGGAGTTTCTCAGAAAGCTTCTTTCCAGTTTTGAACGGAAGATATTCCCTTTTTCACCATAGCCCTCTATGGGCTTCCAAATATCCCTTTGCCAATTCCACAAGAACAGCCTTAGCGAAAGGCTTCTTGAAGGGAAAGATGTAACTCTGTGAGATGAATTAACAGAACACAGAGCAGTTTCTCAGAAAGCTTCTTTCCAGTTTTGAACGGAAGATATTTCCTTTTTCACCTTAGCCCTCTATGGGCTTCCAAATATCCCTTTGCCAATTCCACAAGAACAGCCTTAGCGAAAGGATTCTTGAAGGGAAAAATGTAACTCTGTGAGATGAATGAACAGAACACCGAGCAGTTTCTCTGAAAGCTTCTTTCCAGTTTTGAACGGAAGAGATTTCCTTTTTCACCATAGCCCTCTATGGGCTTCCAAATATCCCTTTGCCATTTCCACAAGAACAGCCTTAGCGAAAGGCTTCTTGAAGGGAAAGATGTAACTCTGTGAGATGAATTAACAGAACACAGAGCAGTTTCTCAGAAAGCTTCTTTCCAGTTTTGAAGGGAAGAGATTTCCTTTTTCACCATAGCCCTCTATGGGCTTCCAAATATCCCTTTGCCAATTCCACAAGAACAGCCTTAGCGAAAGGCTTCTTGAAGGGAAAGATGTAACTCTGAGAGATGAATTAACAGAACACAGAGCAGTTTCTCAGAAAGCTTCTTTCCAGTTTTGAACGGAAGATATTCCCTTTTTCACCATAGCCCTCTATGGGCTTCCAAATATCCCTTTGCCAATTCCACAAGAACAGCCTTAGCGAAAGGCTTCTTGAAGGGAAAGATGTAACTCTGTGAGATGAATTAACAGAACACAGAGCAGTTTCTCAGAAAGCTTCTTTCCAGTTTTGAACGGAAGATATTCCCTTTTTCACCATAGCCTTCTATGGGCTTCCAAATATCCCTTTGCCAATTCCACAAGAACAGCCTTAGCGAAAGGCTTCTTGAAGGGAAAGATGTAACTCTGTGAGATGAATTAACAGAACACAGAGCAGTTTCTCAGAAAGCCTCTTTCCAGTTTTCAACGGAAGATATTTCCTTTTTCGCCATAGCCCTCCATTGGTTTCCAAATATGCCTTTGCCAATTCCACAAGAACAGCCTTAGCGAAAGGCTTCTTGAAGGGAAAGATGTAACTCTGTGAGATGAATTAACAGAACACAGAGCAGTTTCTCAGAAAGCTTCTTTCCAGTTTTGAACGGAAGATATTCCCTTTTTCACCATAGCCCTCTATGGGCTTCCAAATATCCCTTTGCCAATTCCACAAGAACAGCCTTAGCAAAAGGTTTCTTGAAGGGAAAGATGTAACTCTGTGAGATTAATTAACAGAACACAGAGCAGTTTCTCAGAAAGCTTCTTTCCAGTTTTGAACGGAAGATATTTCCTTTTTCACCATAGCCCTCTATGGGCTTCCAAATATCCCTTTGCCAATTCCACAAGAACAGCCTTAGCGAAAGGCTTCTTGAAGGGAAAGATGTAACTCTGTGAGATGAATTAACAGAACACAGAGCAGTTTCTCAGAAAGCTTCTTTCCAGTTTTGAACGGAAGATATTTCCTTTTTCAACACAGCCCTCTATGGGCTTCCAAATATCCCTTTGCAATTCCACAAGAACAGCCTTAGCGAAAGGCTTCTTGAAGGGAAAGATGTAACTCTGTGAGATGAATTAACAGAACACAGAGCAGTTTCTCAGAAAGCTTCTTTCCAGTTTTGAACGGAAGATATTTCCTTTTTCACCATAGCCCTCTATGGGATTCCAAATATCCCTTTGCCAATTCCACAAGAACAGCCTTAGCGAAAGGCTTCTTGAAGGGAAAGATGTAACTCTGTGAGATGAATTAACAGAACACAGAGGAGTTTCTCAGAAAGCCTCTTTCCAGTTTTGAACGGAAGATATTTCCTTTTTCACCATAGCCCTCTATGGGCTTCCGAATATCCCTTTGCCAATTCCACAAGAACAGCCTTAGCGAAAGGCTTCTTGAAGCGAAAGATGTAACTCTGTGAGATGAATTAACAGAACACAGAGCAGTTTCTCAGAAAGCTTCTTTCCAGTTTTGAACGGAAGATATTCCCTTTTTCACCATAGCCCTCTATGGGCTTCCAAATATCCCTTTGCCAATTCCACAAGAACAGCCTTAGCGAAAGGCTTCTTGAAGGGAAAGATGTAACTCTGTGAGATGAATTCACAGAACACAGAGCAGTTTCTCAGAAAGCTTCTTTCCAGTTTTGAACGGAAGGTATTCCCTTTTTCACCATAGCCCTCTATGGTCTTCCAAATATCCCTTTGCCAATTCCACAAGAACAGCCTTAGCGAAAGGCTTCTTGAAGGGAAAGATGTAACTCTGTGAGATGAATTAACAGAACACAGAGCAGTTTCTCAGAAAGCTTCTTTCCAGTTTTGAACGGAAGATATTTCCTTTATCACCATAGCCCTCTACGGGCTTCCAAATATCCCTTTGCCAATTCCACAAGAACAGCCTTAGCGAAAGGCTTCTTGAAGGGAAAGATGTAACTCTGTGAGATGAATTAACGGAACACAGAGCAGTTTCTCAGAAAGCTTCTTTCCAGTTTTGAACGGAAGATATTTACTTTTCACCATAGCCCTCTAAGGGCTTCCAAATATCCCTTTGCCAATTCCACAAGAACAGCCTTAGCGAAAGGCTTCTTGAAGGGAAAGATGTAACTCTGTGAGATGAATTAACAGAACACAGAGCAGTTTCTCAGAAAGCTTCTTTCCAGTTTTGAACGGAAGATATTTCCTTTTTCACCATAGCCCTGTATGGGCTTCCAAATATCCCTTTGCCAATTCCACAAGAACAGCCTTAGCGAAAGGCTTCTTGAAGGGAAAGATGTAACTCTGTGAGATGAATTAACAGAACACAGAGCAGTTTCTCAGAAAGCTTCTTTCCAGTTTTGAACGGAAGATATTCCCTTTTTCACCATAGCCCTCTATGGGCTTCCAAATATCCCTTTGCCAATTCCACAAGAACAGCCTTAGCGAAAGGCTTCTTGAAGGGAAAGATGTAACTCTGTGAGATGAATTAACAGAACACAGAGCAGTTTCTCAGAAAGCTTCTTTCCAGTTTTGAACGGAAGATATTTCCTTTTTCACCATAGCCCTCTATGGGCTTCCAAATATCCCTTTGCCAATTCCACAAGAACAGCCTTAGCGAAAGGCTTCTTGAAGGGAAAGATGTAACTCTGTGAGATGAATTAACAGAACACAGAGCAGTTTCTCAGAAAGCTTCTTTCCAGTTTTGAACGGAAGATATTCCCTTTTTCACCATAGCCCTCTATGGGCTTCCAAATATCCCTTTGCCAATTCCACAAGAACAGCCTTAGCGAAAGGCTTCTTGAAGGGAAAGATGTAACTCTGTGAGATGAATTAACAGAACACAGAGCAGTTTCTCAGAAAGCTTCTTTCCAGTTTTGAACGGAAGATATTTCCTTTTTCACCATAGCCCTCTATGGGCTTCCAAATATCCCTTTGCCAATTCCACAAGAACATCCTTAGCGAAAGGCTTCTTGAAGGGAAAGATGTAACTCTGTGAGATGAATTAACAGAACACGGAGCAGTTTCTCAGAAAGCTTCTTTCCAGTTTTGAACGGAAGGTATTCCCTTTTTCACCATAGCCCTCTATGGGCTTCCAAATATCCCTTTGCCAATTCCACAAGAACAGCCTTAGCGAAAGGCTTCTTGAAGGGAAAGATGTAACTCTGTGAGATGAATTAACAGAACACAGAGCAGTTTCTCAGAAAGCTTCTTTCCAGTTTTGAACGGAAGATATTCCCTTTTTCACCATAGCCCTCTATGGGCTTCCAAATATCCCTTTGCCAATTCCACAAGAACAGCCTTAGCGAAAGGCTTCTTGAAGGGAAAGATGTAACTCTGTGAGATGAATTAACAGGACACAGAGCAGTTTCTCAGAAAGCTTCTTTCCAGTTTTGAACGGAAGATATTCCCTTTTTCACCTTAGCCCTCTATGGGCTTCCAAATATCCCTTTGCCAGTTCCAAAAGAACAGCCTTAGCGAAAGGCTTCTTGAAGGGAAAGATGTAACTCTGTGAGATGAATTAACAGAACACAGAGCAGTTTCTCAGAAAGCTTCTTTCCAGTTTTGAACGGAAGATATTCCCTTTTTCACCATAGCCCTCTATGGGCTTCCAAATATCCCTTTGCCAATTCCACAAGAACAGCCTTAGCGAAAGGCTTCTTGAAGGGAAAGATGTAACTCTGTGAGATGAATTAACAGAACACAGAGCAGTTTCTCAGAAAGCTTCTTTCCAGTTTTGAACGAAAGACATTTCCTTTTTCACCATAGCCCTCTATGGGCTTCCAAATATCCCTTTGCCAATTCCACAAGAACAGCCTTAGCGAAAGGCTTCTTGAAGGGAAAGATGTAACTCTGTGAGATGAATTAACAGAACACAGAGCAGTTTCTCAGAAAGCTTCTTTCCAGTTTTGAACCGAAGAGATTTCCTTTTTCACCATAGCCCTCTATGGGCTTCCAAATATCCCTTTGCCAATTCCACAAGAACAGCCTTAGCGAAAGGCTTCTTGAAGGGAAAGATGTAACTCTGTGAGATGAATTAACAGAACACAGAGCAGTTTCTCAGAAAGCTTCTTTCACAGTTTTGAAGGGAAGATATTTCCTTTTTCACCATAGCCCGCTACGGGTTTCCAAATATCCCTCTGCCAATTCCACAAGAACAGCCTTAGTGAAAGGCTTCTTGAAGGGAAAGATGTAACTCTGTGAGATGAATTAACAGAACACAGAGCAGTTTCTCAGAAAGCTTCTTTCCAGTTTTGAACGGAAGATATTCCCTTTTTCACCATAGCCCTCTATGGGCTTCCAAATATCCCTTTGCCAATTCCACAAGAACAGCCTTAGCGAAATGCTTGTTGAAGGGAAAGATGTAACTCTGAGAGATGAATTAACAGAACACAGAGCAGTTTCTCAGAAAGCTTCTTTCCAGTTTTGAACGGAAGATATTCCCTTTTTCACCATAGCCCTCTATGGGCTTCCAAATATCCCTTTGCGAATTCCACAAGAACAGCCTTAGCGAAAGGCTTCTTGAAGGGAAAGATGTAACTCTGTGAGATGAATTAACAGAACACAGAACAGTTTCTCAGAAAGCTTCTTTCCAGTTTTGAACGGAAGATATTTCCTTTTTCACCATAGCCCTCTATGGGCTTCCAAATATCCCTTTGCCAATTCCACAAGAAGAGCCTTAGCGAAAGGCTTCTTGAAGGGAAAGATGTAACTCTGTGAGATGAATTAACAGAACACAGAGCAGTTTCTCAGAAAGCTTCTTTCCAGTTTTGAACGGAAGATATTTCCTTTTTCACCATAGCCCTCTATGGGCTTCCAAATATCCCTTTGCCAATTCCACAAGAACAGCCTTAGCGAAAGCCTTCTTGAAGGGAAAGATGTAACTCTGTGAGATGAATTAACAGAACACAGTTCAGTTTCTCAGAAATCTTCTTTCCAGTTTTGAACGGAAGACATTTCCTTTTTCACCATAGCCCTCTATGGGCTTCCAAATATCCCTTTGCCAATTCCTCAAGAACAGCCTTAGCGAAAGGCTTCTTGAAGGGAAAGATGTAACTCTGTGAGATGAATTAACAGAACACAGAGCAGTTTCTCAGAAAGCTTCTTTCCAGTTTTGAACGGAAGATATTCCCTTTTTCACCATAGCCCTCTATGGGCTTCCAAATATCCCTTTGCCAATTCCACAAGAACAGCCTTAGCGAAAGGCTTCTTGAAGGGAAAGATGTAACTCTGTGAGATGAATTAACAGAACACAGAGCAGTTTCTCAGAAAGCTTCTTTCCAGTTTTGAACGGAAGATATTTCCTTTTTCACCATAGCCCTCTATGGGCTTCCAAATATCCCTTTGCCAATTCCACAAGAACAGCCTTAGCGAAAGGCTTCTTGAAGGGAAAGATGTAACTCTGTGATATGAATTAACAGAACACAGAGGAGTTTCTCAGAAAGCTTCTTTCCAGTTTTGAACGGAAGATATTCCCTTTTTCACCATAGCCCTCTATGGGCTTCCAAATATCCCTTTGCCAATTCCACAAGAACAGCCTTAGTGAAAGGCTTCTGAAGGGAAAGATGTAACTCTGTGAGATGAATTAACAGAACACAGAGCAGTTTCTCAGAAAGCTTCTTTCCAGTTTTGAACGGAAGATATTCCCTTTTTCACCATAGCCCTCTATGGGCTTCCAAATATCCCTTTGCCAATTCCACAAGAACAGCCTTAGCGAAAGGCTTCTTGAAGGGAAAGATGTAACTCTGTGAGATGAATTAACAGAACACAGAGCAGTTTCTCAGAAAGCTTCTTTCCAGTTTTGAACGGAAGATATTTCCTTTTTCACCTTAGCCCTCTATGGGCTTCCAAATATCCCTTTGCCAATTCCACAAGAACAGCCTTAGCGAAAGGATTCTTGAAGGGAAAAATGTAACTCTGTGAGATGAATGAACAGAACACCGAGCAGTTTCTCTGAAAGCTTCTTTCCAGTTTTGAACGGAAGAGATTTCCTTTTTCACCATAGCCCTCTATGGGCTTCCAAATATCCCTTTGCCATTTCCACAAGAACAGCCTTAGCGAAAGGCTTCTTGAAGGGAAAGATGTAACTCTGTGAGATGAATTAACAGAACACAGAGCAGTTTCTCAGAAAGCTTCTTTCCAGTTTTGAAGGGAAGAGATTTCCTTTTTCACCATAGCCCTCTATGGGCTTCCAAATATCCCTTTGCCAATTCCACAAGAACAGCCTTAGCGAAAGGCTTCTTGAAGGGAAAGATGTAACTCTGAGAGATGAATTAACAGAACACAGAGCAGTTTCTCAGAAAGCTTCTTTCCAGTTTTGAACGGAAGATATTCCCTTTTTCACCATAGCCCTCTATGGGCTTCCAAATATCCCTTTGCCAATTCCACAAGAACAGCCTTAGCGAAAGGCTTCTTGAAGGGAAAGATGTAACTCTGTGAGATGAATTAACAGAACACAGAGCAGTTTCTCAGAAAGCTTCTTTCCAGTTTTGAACGGAAGATATTCCCTTTTTCACCATAGCCTTCTATGGGCTTCCAAATATCCCTTTGCCAATTCCACAAGAACAGCCTTAGCGAAAGGCTTCTTGAAGGGAAAGATGTAACTCTGTGAGATGAATTAACAGAACACAGAGCAGTTTCTCAGAAAGCCTCTTTCCAGTTTTCAACGGAAGATATTTCCTTTTTCGCCATAGCCCTCCATTGGTTTCCAAATATGCCTTTGCCAATTCCACAAGAACAGCCTTAGCGAAAGGCTTCTTGAAGGGAAAGATGTAACTCTGTGAGATGAATTAACAGAACACAGAGCAGTTTCTCAGAAAGCTTCTTTCCAGTTTTGAACGGAAGATATTCCCTTTTTCACCATAGCCCTCTATGGGCTTCCAAATATCCCTTTGCCAATTCCACAAGAACAGCCTTAGCAAAAGGCTTCTTGAAGGGAAAGATGTAACTCTGTGAGATGAATTAACAGAACACAGAGCAGTTTCTCAGAAAGCTTCTTTCCAGTTTTGAACGGAAGATATTTCCTTTTTCACCATAGCCCTCTATGGGCTTCCAAATATCCCTTTGCCAATTCCACAAGAACAGCCTTAGCGAAAGGCTTCTTGAAGGGAAAGATGTAACTCTGTGAGATGAATTAACAGAACACAGAGCAGTTTCTCAGAAAGCTTCTTTCCAGTTTTGAACGGAAGATATTTCCTTTTTCAACACAGCCCTCTATGGGCTTCCAAATATCCCTTTGCAATTCCACAAGAACAGCCTTAGCGAAAGGCTTCTTGAAGGGAAAGATGTAACTCTGTGAGATGAATTAACAGAACACAGAGCAGTTTCTCAGAAAGCTTCTTTCCAGTTTTGAACGGAAGATATTTCCTTTTTCACCATAGCCCTCTATGGGATTCCAAATATCCCTTTGCCATTTCCACAAGAACAGCCTTAGCGAAAGGCTTCTTGAAGGGAAAGATGTAACTCTGTGAGATGAATTAACAGAACACAGAGGAGTTTCTCAGAAAGCCTCTTTCCAGTTTTGAACGGAAGATATTTCCTTTTTCACCATAGCCCTCTATGGGCTTCCAAATATCCCTTTGCCAATTCCACAAGAACAGCCTTAGCGAAAGGCTTCTTGAAGGGAAAGATGTAACTCTGTGAGATGAATTAACAGAACACAGAGCAGTTTCTCAGAAAGCTTCTTTCCAGTTTTGAACGGAAGATATTCCCTTTTTCACCATAGCCCTCTATGGGCTTCCAAATATCCCTTTGCCAATTCCACAAGAACAGCCTTAGCGAAAGGCTTCTTGAAGGGAAAGATGTAACTCTGTGAGATGAATTCACAGAACACAGAGCAGTTTCTCAGAAAGCTTCTTTCCAGTTTTGAACGGAAGATATTCCCTTTTTCACCATAGCCCTCTATGGGCTTCCAAATATCCCTTTGCCAATTCCACAAGAACAGCCTTAGCGAAAGGCTTCTTGAAGGGAAAGATGTAACTCTGTGAGATGAATTAACAGAACACAGAGCAGTTTCTCAGAAAGCTTCTTTCCAGTTTTGAACGGAAGATATTCCCTTTTTCACCATAGCCCTCTATGGGCTTCCAAATATCCCTTTGCCAATTCCACAAGAACAGCCTTAGCGAAAGGGTTCTTGAAGGGAAAGATGTGACTCTGTGAGATGAATTAACAGAACACAGAGCAGTTTCTCAGAAAGCTTCTTTCCAGTTTTGAACGGAAGATATTCCCTTTTTCACCATAGCCCTCTATGGGCTTCCAAATATCCCTCTGCCAATTCCACAAGAACAGCCTTAGCGAAAAGGTTCTTGAAGGGAAAGATGTAACTCTGTGAGATGAATTAACAGAACACAGAGCAGTTTCTCAGAAAGCTTCTTTCCAGTTTTGAACGGAAGATATTCCCTTTTTCACCATAGCCCTCTATGTGCTTCCAAATATCCCTTTGCCAATTCCACAAGAACAGCCTTAGCGAAAGGCTTCTTGAAGGGAAAGATGTAACTCTGTGAGATGAATTAACAGAACACAGAGAAGTTTCTTGAAAGCTTCTTTCCAGTTTTGAACGGAAGATATTTCCTTTTTCACCATAGCCCTCTATGGGCTTCCAAATATCAGTTTGCCAATTCCACAAGAACAGCCTTAGCGAAAGGCTTCTTGAAGGGAAAGATGTAACTCTGTGAGATGAATTAACAGAACACAGAGCAGTTTCTCAGAAAGCTTCTTTCCAGTTTTGAACGGAAGATATTCCCTTTTTCACCATAGCCCTCTATGGGCTTCCAAATATCCCTTTGCCAATTCCACAAGAACAGCCTTAGCGAAAGGCTTCTTGCAGGGAAAGATGTAACTCTGTGAGATGAATTAACAGAACACAGAGCAGTTTCTCAGAAAGCTTCTTTCCAGTTTTGAACGGAAGATATTTCCTTTTTCACCATAGCCCTCTATGGGCTTCCAAATATCCCTTTGCCAATTCCACAAGAACAGCCTTAGCGAAAGGCTTCTTGAAGGGAAAGATGTAACTCTGTGAGATGAATTAACAGAACACAGAGGAGTTTCTCAGAAAGCCTCTTTCCAGTTTTGAACGGAAGATATTTCCTTTTTCACCATAGCCCTCTATGGGCTTCCGAATATCCCTTTGCCAATTCCACAAGAACAGCCTTAGCGAAAGGCTTCTTGAAGCGAAAGATGTAACTCTGTGAGATGAATTAACAGAACACAGAGCAGTTTCTCAGAAAGCTTCTTTCCAGTTTTGAACGGAAGATATTCCCTTTTTCACCATAGCCCTCTATGGGCTTCCAAATATCCCTTTGCCAATTCCACAAGAACAGCCTTAGCGAAAGGCTTCTTGAAGGGAAAGATGTAACTCTGTGAGATGAATTCACAGAACACAGAGCAGTTTCTCAGAAAGCTTCTTTCCAGTTTTGAACGGAAGGTATTCCCTTTTTCACCATAGCCCTCTATGGTCTTCCAAATATCCCTTTGCCAATTCCACAAGAACAGCCTTAGCGAAAGGCTTCTTGAAGGGAAAGATGTAACTCTGTGAGATGAATTAACAGAACACAGAGCAGTTTCTCAGAAAGCTTCTTTCCAGTTTTGAACGGAAGATATTTCCTTTATCACCATAGCCCTCTACGGGCTTCCAAATATCCCTTTGCCAATTCCACAAGAACAGCCTTAGCGAAAGGCTTCTTGAAGGGAAAGATGTAACTCTGTGAGATGAATTAACGGAACACAGAGCAGTTTCTCAGAAAGCTTCTTTCCAGTTTTGAACGGAAGATATTTACTTTTCACCATAGCCCTCTAAGGGCTTCCAAATATCCCTTTGCCAATTCCACAAGAACAGCCTTAGCGAAAGGCTTCTTGAAGGGAAAGATGTAACTCTGTGAGATGAATTAACAGAACACAGAGCAGTTTCTCAGAAAGCTTCTTTCCAGTTTTGAACGGAAGATATTTCCTTTTTCACCATAGCCCTGTATGGGATTCCAAATATCCCTTTGCCAATTCCACAAGAACAGCCTTAGCGAAAGGCTTCTTGAAGGGAAAGATGTAACTCTGTGAGATGAATTAACAGAACACAGAGCAGTTTCTCAGAAAGCTTCTTTCCAGTTTTGAACGGAAGATATTCCCTTTTTCACCATAGCCCTCTATGGGCTTCCAAATATCCCTTTGCCAATTCCACAAGAACAGCCTTAGCGAAAGGCTTCTTGAAGGGAAAGATGTAACTCTGTGAGATGAATTAACAGAACACAGAGCAGTTTCTCAGAAAGCTTCTTTCCAGTTTTGAACGGAAGATATTTCCTTTTTCACCATAGCCCTCTATGGGCTTCCAAATATCCCTTTGCCAATTCCACAAGAACAGCCTTAGCGAAAGGCTTCTTGAAGGGAAAGATGTAACTCTGTGAGATGAATTAACAGAACACAGAGCAGTTTCTCAGAAAGCTTCTTTCCAGTTTTGAACGGAAGATATTCCCTTTTTCACCATAGCCCTCTATGGGCTTCCAAATATCCCTTTGCCAATTCCACAAGAACAGCCTTAGCGAAAGGCTTCTTGAAGGGAAAGATGTAACTCTGTGAGATGAATTAACAGAACACAGAGCAGTTTCTCAGAAAGCTTCTTTCCAGTTTTGAACGGAAGATATTTCCTTTTTCACCATAGCCCTCTATGGGCTTCCAAATATCCCTTTGCCAATTCCACAAGAACATCCTTAGCGAAAGGCTTCTTGAAGGGAAAGATGTAACTCTGTGAGATGAATTAACAGAACACGGAGCAGTTTCTCAGAAAGCTTCTTTCCAGTTTTGAACGGAAGGTATTCCCTTTTTCACCATAGCCCTCTATGGGCTTCCAAATATCCCTTTGCCAATTCCACAAGAACAGCCTTAGCGAAAGGCTTCTTGAAGGGAAAGATGTAACTCTGTGAGATGAATTAACAGAACACAGAGCAGTTTCTCAGAAAGCTTCTTTCCAGTTTTGAACGGAAGATATTCCCTTTTTCACCATAGCCCTCTATGGGCTTCCAAATATCCCTTTGCCAATTCCACAAGAACAGCCTTAGCGAAAGGCTTCTTGAAGGGAAAGATGTAACTCTGTGAGATGAATTAACAGGACACAGAGCAGTTTCTCAGAAAGCTTCTTTCCAGTTTTGAACGGAAGATATTCCCTTTTTCACCTTAGCCCTCTATGGGCTTCCAAATATCCCTTTGCCAGTTCCAAAAGAACAGCCTTAGCGAAAGGCTTCTTGAAGGGAAAGATGTAACTCTGTGAGATGAATTAACAGAACACAGAGCAGTTTCTCAGAAAGCTTCTTTCCAGTTTTGAACGGAAGATATTCCCTTTTTCACCATAGCCCTCTATGGGCTTCCAAATATCCCTTTGCCAATTCCACAAGAACAGCCTTAGCGAAAGGCTTCTTGAAGGGAAAGATGTAACTCTGTGAGATGAATTAACAGAACACAGAGCAGTTTCTCAGAAAGCTTCTTTCCAGTTTTGAACGAAAGACATTTCCTTTTTCACCATAGCCCTCTATGGGCTTCCAAATATCCCTTTGCCAATTCCACAAGAACAGCCTTAGCGAAAGGCTTCTTGAAGGGAAAGATGTAACTCTGTGAGATGAATTAACAGAACACAGAGCAGTTTCTCAGAAAGCTTCTTTCCAGTTTTGAACCGAAGAGATTTCCTTTTTCACCATAGCCCTCTATGGGCTTCCAAATATCCCTTTGCCAATTCCACAAGAACAGCCTTAGCGAAAGGCTTCTTGAAGGGAAAGATGTAACTCTGTGAGATGAATTAACAGAACACAGAGCAGTTTCTCAGAAAGCTTCTTTCACAGTTTTGAAGGGAAGATATTTCCTTTTTCACCATAGCCCGCTACGGGTTTCCAAATATCCCTCTGCCAATTCCACAAGAACAGCCTTAGTGAAAGGCTTCTTGAAGGGAAAGATGTAACTCTGTGAGATGAATTAACAGAACACAGAGCAGTTTCTCAGAAAGCTTCTTTCCAGTTTTGAACGGAAGATATTCCCTTTTTCACCATAGCCCTCTATGGGCTTCCAAATATCCCTTTGCCAATTCCACAAGAACAGCCTTAGCGAAATGCTTGTTGAAGGGAAAGATGTAACTCTGAGAGATGAATTAACAGAACACAGAGCAGTTTCTCAGAAAGCTTCTTTCCAGTTTTGAACGGAAGATATTCCCTTTTTCACCATAGCCCTCTATGGGCTTCCAAATATCCCTTTGCGAATTCCACAAGAACAGCCTTAGCGAAAGGCTTCTTGAAGGGAAAGATGTAACTCTGTGAGATGAATTAACAGAACACAGAACAGTTTCTCAGAAAGCTTCTTTCCAGTTTTGAACGGAAGATATTTCCTTTTTCACCATAGCCCTCTATGGGCTTCCAAATATCCCTTTGCCAATTCCACAAGAAGAGCCTTAGCGAAAGGCTTCTTGAAGGGAAAGATGTAACTCTGTGAGATGAATTAACAGAACACAGAGCAGTTTCTCAGAAAGCTTCTTTCCAGTTTTGAACGGAAGATATTTCCTTTTTCACCATAGCCCTCTATGGGCTTCCAAATATCCCTTTGCCAATTCCACAAGAACAGCCTTAGCGAAAGCCTTCTTGAAGGGAAAGATGTAACTCTGTGAGATGAATTAACAGAACACAGTTCAGTTTCTCAGAAATCTTCTTTCCAGTTTTGAACGGAAGACATTTCCTTTTTCACCATAGCCCTCTATGGGCTTCCAAATATCCCTTTGCCAATTCCTCAAGAACAGCCTTAGCGAAAGGCTTCTTGAAGGGAAAGATGTAACTCTGTGAGATGAATTAACAGAACACAGAGCAGTTTCTCAGAAAGCTTCTTTCCAGTTTTGAACGGAAGATATTCCCTTTTTCACCATAGCCCTCTATGGGCTTCCAAATATCCCTTTGCCAATTCCACAAGAACAGCCTTAGCGAAAGGCTTCTTGAAGGGAAAGATGTAACTCTGTGAGATGAATTAACAGAACACAGAGCAGTTTCTCAGAAAGCTTCTTTCCAGTTTTGAACGGAAGATATTTCCTTTTTCACCATAGCCCTCTATGGGCTTCCAAATATCCCTTTGCCAATTCCACAAGAACAGCCTTAGCGAAAGGCTTCTTGAAGGGAAAGATGTAACTCTGTGATATGAATTAACAGAACACAGAGGAGTTTCTCAGAAAGCTTCTTTCCAGTTTTGAACGGAAGATATTCCCTTTTTCACCATAGCCCTCTATGGGCTTCCAAATATCCCTTTGCCAATTCCACAAGAACAGCCTTAGTGAAAGGCTTCTGAAGGGAAAGATGTAACTCTGTGAGATGAATTAACAGAACACAGAGCAGTTTCTCAGAAAGCTTCTTTCCAGTTTTGAACGGAAGATATTCCCTTTTTCACCATAGCCCTCTATGGGCTTCCAAATATCCCTTTGCCAATTCCACAAGAACAGCCTTAGCGAAAGGCTTCTTGAAGGGAAAGATGTAACTCTGTGAGATGAATTAACAGAACACAGAGCAGTTTCTCAGAAAGCTTCTTTCCAGTTTTGAACGGAAGATATTTCCTTTTTCACCTTAGCCCTCTATGGGCTTCCAAATATCCCTTTGCCAATTCCACAAGAACAGCCTTAGCGAAAGGATTCTTGAAGGGAAAAATGTAACTCTGTGAGATGAATGAACAGAACACCGAGCAGTTTCTCTGAAAGCTTCTTTCCAGTTTTGAACGGAAGAGATTTCCTTTTTCACCATAGCCCTCTATGGGCTTCCAAATATCCCTTTGCCATTTCCACAAGAACAGCCTTAGCGAAAGGCTTCTTGAAGGGAAAGATGTAACTCTGTGAGATGAATTAACAGAACACAGAGCAGTTTCTCAGAAAGCTTCTTTCCAGTTTTGAAGGGAAGAGATTTCCTTTTTCACCATAGCCCTCTATGGGCTTCCAAATATCCCTTTGCCAATTCCACAAGAACAGCCTTAGCGAAAGGCTTCTTGAAGGGAAAGATGTAACTCTGAGAGATGAATTAACAGAACACAGAGCAGTTTCTCAGAAAGCTTCTTTCCAGTTTTGAACGGAAGATATTCCCTTTTTCACCATAGCCCTCTATGGGCTTCCAAATATCCCTTTGCCAATTCCACAAGAACAGCCTTAGCGAAAGGCTTCTTGAAGGGAAAGATGTAACTCTGTGAGATGAATTAACAGAACACAGAGCAGTTTCTCAGAAAGCTTCTTTCCAGTTTTGAACGGAAGATATTCCCTTTTTCACCATAGCCTTCTATGGGCTTCCAAATATCCCTTTGCCAATTCCACAAGAACAGCCTTAGCGAAAGGCTTCTTGAAGGGAAAGATGTAACTCTGTGAGATGAATTAACAGAACACAGAGCAGTTTCTCAGAAAGCCTCTTTCCAGTTTTCAACGGAAGATATTTCCTTTTTCGCCATAGCCCTCCATTGGTTTCCAAATATGCCTTTGCCAATTCCACAAGAACAGCCTTAGCGAAAGGCTTCTTGAAGGGAAAGATGTAACTCTGTGAGATGAATTAACAGAACACAGAGCAGTTTCTCAGAAAGCTTCTTTCCAGTTTTGAACGGAAGATATTCCCTTTTTCACCATAGCCCTCTATGGGCTTCCAAATATCCCTTTGCCAATTCCACAAGAACAGCCTTAGCAAAAGGCTTCTTGAAGGGAAAGATGTAACTCTGTGAGATGAATTAACAGAACACAGAGCAGTTTCTCAGAAAGCTTCTTTCCAGTTTTGAACGGAAGATATTTCCTTTTTCACCATAGCCCTCTATGGGCTTCCAAATATCCCTTTGCCAATTCCACAAGAACAGCCTTAGCGAAAGGCTTCTTGAAGGGAAAGATGTAACTCTGTGAGATGAATTAACAGAACACAGAGCAGTTTCTCAGAAAGCTTCTTTCCAGTTTTGAACGGAAGATATTTCCTTTTTCAACACAGCCCTCTATGGGCTTCCAAATATCCCTTTGCAATTCCACAAGAACAGCCTTAGCGAAAGGCTTCTTGAAGGGAAAGATGTAACTCTGTGAGATGAATTAACAGAACACAGAGCAGTTTCTCAGAAAGCTTCTTTCCAGTTTTGAACGGAAGATATTTCCTTTTTCACCATAGCCCTCTATGGGATTCCAAATATCCCTTTGCCATTTCCACAAGAACAGCCTTAGCGAAAGGCTTCTTGAAGGGAAAGATGTAACTCTGTGAGATGAATTAACAGAACACAGAGGAGTTTCTCAGAAAGCCTCTTTCCAGTTTTGAACGGAAGATATTTCCTTTTTCACCATAGCCCTCTATGGGCTTCCAAATATCCCTTTGCCAATTCCACAAGAACAGCCTTAGCGAAAGGCTTCTTGAAGGGAAAGATGTAACTCTGTGAGATGAATTAACAGAACACAGAGCAGTTTCTCAGAAAGCTTCTTTCCAGTTTTGAACGGAAGATATTCCCTTTTTCACCATAGCCCTCTATGGGCTTCCAAATATCCCTTTGCCAATTCCACAAGAACAGCCTTAGCGAAAGGCTTCTTGAAGGGAAAGATGTAACTCTGTGAGATGAATTCACAGAACACAGAGCAGTTTCTCAGAAAGCTTCTTTCCAGTTTTGAACGGAAGATATTCCCTTTTTCACCATAGCCCTCTATGGGCTTCCAAATATCCCTTTGCCAATTCCACAAGAACAGCCTTAGCGAAAGGCTTCTTGAAGGGAAAGATGTAACTCTGTGAGATGAATTAACAGAACACAGAGCAGTTTCTCAGAAAGCTTCTTTCCAGTTTTGAACGGAAGATATTCCCTTTTTCACCATAGCCCTCTATGGGCTTCCAAATATCCCTTTGCCAATTCCACAAGAACAGCCTTAGCGAAAGGGTTCTTGAAGGGAAAGATGTGACTCTGTGAGATGAATTAACAGAACACAGAGCAGTTTCTCAGAAAGCTTCTTTCCAGTTTTGAACGGAAGATATTCCCTTTTTCACCATAGCCCTCTATGGGCTTCCAAATATCCCTCTGCCAATTCCACAAGAACAGCCTTAGCGAAAAGGTTCTTGAAGGGAAAGATGTAACTCTGTGAGATGAATTAACAGAACACAGAGCAGTTTCTCAGAAAGCTTCTTTCCAGTTTTGAACGGAAGATATTCCCTTTTTCACCATAGCCCTCTATGTGCTTCCAAATATCCCTTTGCCAATTCCACAAGAACAGCCTTAGCGAAAGGCTTCTTGAAGGGAAAGATGTAACTCTGTGAGATGAATTAACAGAACACAGAGAAGTTTCTTGAAAGCTTCTTTCCAGTTTTGAACGGAAGATATTTCCTTTTTCACCATAGCCCTCTATGGGCTTCCAAATATCAGTTTGCCAATTCCACAAGAACAGCCTTAGCGAAAGGCTTCTTGAAGGGAAAGATGTAACTCTGTGAGATGAATTAACAGAACACAGAGCAGTTTCTCAGAAAGCTTCTTTCCAGTTTTGAACGGAAGATATTCCCTTTTTCACCATAGCCCTCTATGGGCTTCCAAATATCCCTTTGCCAATTCCACAAGAACAGCCTTAGCGAAAGGCTTCTTGCAGGGAAAGATGTAACTCTGTGAGATGAATTAACAGAACACAGAGCAGTTTCTCAGAAAGCTTCTTTCCAGTTTTGAACGGAAGATATTTCCTTTTTCACCATAGCCCTCTATGGGCTTCCAAATATCCCTTTGCCAATTCCACAAGAACAGCCTTAGCGAAAGGCTTCTTGAAGGGAAAGATGTAACTCTGTGAGATGAATTAACAGAACACAGAGCAGTTTCTCAGAAAGTTTCTTTCTAGTTTTGAACGGAAGATATTTCCTTTTTCACCATAGCCCTCTATGGGCTTCCAAATATCCCTTTGCCAATTCCACAAGAACAGCCTTAGCGAAAGGCTTCTTGAAGGGAAAGATGTAATTCTGTGAGATGAATTAACATAACACAGAGCAGTTTCTCAGAAAGCTTCTTTCCAGTTTTGAACGGAAGATATTTCCTTTTTCACCATAGCCCTCTATGGGCTTCCAAATATCCCTTTGCCAATTCCACAAGAACAGCCTTAGCGAAAGGCTTCTTGAAGGGAAAGATGTAACACTGTGAGATGAATTAACAGAACACAGAGCAGTTTCTCAGAAAGCTTCTTTCCAGTTTTGAACGGAAGATATTCCCTTTTTCACCATAGCCCTCTATGGGCTTCCAAATATCCCTTTGCCAATTCCACAAGAACAGCCTTAGCGAAAGGCTTCTTGAAGGGAAAGATGTAACTCTGTGACATGAATTAACAGAACACAGAGCAGTTTCTCAGAAAGCTTCTTTCCAGTTTTGAACGGAAGATATTTCCTTTTTCACCTTAGCCCTCTATGGGCTTCCAAATATCCCTTTGCCAATTCCACAAGAACAGCCTTAGCGAAAGGATTCTTGAAGGGAAAAATGTAACTCTGTGAGATGAATGAACAGAACACCGAGCAGGTTCTCTGAAAGCTTCTTTCCAGTTTTGAACGGAAGAGATTTCCTTTTTCACCATAGCCCTCTATAGGCTTCCAAATATCCCTTTGCCATTTCCACAAGAACAGCCTTAGCGAAAGGCTTCTTGAAGGGAAAGATGTAACTCTGTGAGATGAATTAACAGAACACAGAGCAGTTTCTCAGAAAGCTTCTTTCCAGTTTTGAACGGAAGATATTTCCTTTTTCACCGTAGCCCTCTATGGGCTTCCAAATATCCCTTTGCCAATTCCACAAGAACAGCCTTAGCGAAAGGCTTCTTGAAGGGAAAGATGTAACTCTGTGAGATGAATTAACAGAACACAGAGCAGTTTCTCAGAAAGCTTCTTTCCAGTTTTGAACGGAAGATATTCCCTTTTTCACCATAGCCCTCTATGGGCTTCCAAATATCCCTTTGCCAATTCCACAAGAACAGCCTTAGCGAAAGGCTTCTTGAAGGGAAAGATGTAACTCTGTGAGATGAATTAACAGAACACAGAGCAGTTTCTCAGAAAGCTTCTTTCCAGTTTTGAACGGAAGATATTCCCTTTTTCACCATAGCCTTCTATGGGTTTCCAAATATCCCTTTGCCAATTCCACAACAACAGCCTTAGCGAAAGGCTTCTTGAAGGGAAAGATGTAACTCTGTGAGATGAATTAACAGAACACAGAGCAGTTTCTCAGAAAGCTTCTTTCCAGTTTTCAACGGAAGATATTTCCTTTTTCGCCATAGCCCTCCATTGGTTTCCAAATATGCCTTTGCCAATTCCACAAGAACAGCCTTAGCGAAAGGCTTCTTGAAGGGAAAGATGTAACTCTGTGAGATGAATTAACAGAACACAGAGCAGTTTCTCAGAAAGCTTCTTTCCAGTTTTGAACGGAAGATATTTCCTTTTTCACCATAGCCCTCTATGGGCTTCCAAATATCCCTTTGCCAATTCCACAAGAACAGCCTTAGCGAAAGGCTTCTTGAAGGGAAAGATGTAACTCTGTGAGATGAATTCACAGAACACAGAGCAGTTTCTCAGAAAGCTTCTTTCCAGTTTTGAACGGAAGATATTCCCTTTTTCACCATAGCCCTCTATGGGCTTCCAAATATCCCTTTGCCAATTCCACAAGAACAGCCTTAGCGAAAGGCTTCTTGAAGGGAAAGATGTAACTCTGTGAGATGAATTAACAGAACACAGAGCAGTTTCTCAGAAAGCTTCTTTCCAGTTTTGAACGGAAGATATTTCCTTTTTCACCATAGCCCTCTATGGGCTTCCAAATATCCCTTTGCCAATTCCACAAGAACAGCCTTAGCGAAAGGCTTCTTGAAGGGAAAGATGTAACTCTGTGAGATGAATTAACAGAACACAGAGCAGTTTCTCAGAAAGCCTCTTTCCAGTTTTGAACGGAAGATATTTCCTTTTTCACCATAGCCCTCTATGGGCTTCCGAATATCCCTTTGCCAATTCCACAAGAACAGCCTTAGCGAAAGGCTTCTTGAAGGGAAAGATGTAACTCTGTGAGATGAATTAACAGAACACAGAGCAGTTTCTCAGAAAGCTTCTTTCCAGTTTTGAACGGAAGATATTCCCTTTTTCACCATAGCCCTCTATGGGCTTCCAAATATCCCTTTGCCAATTCCACAAGAACAGCCTTAGCGAAAGGCTTCTTGAAGGGAAAGATGTAACTCTGTGAGATGAATTAACAGAACACAGAGCAGTTTCTCAGAAAGCTTCTTTCCAGTTTTGAACGGAAGATATTCCCTTTTTCACCATAGCCCTCTATGGGCTTCCAAATATCCCTTTGCCAATTCCACAAGAACAGCCTTAGCGAAAGGCTTCTTGAAGGGAAAGATGTAACTCTGTGAGATGAATTAACAGAACACAGAGCAGTTTCTCAGAAAGCTTCTTTCCAGTTTTGAACGGAAGATATTCCCTTTTTCACCATAGCCCTCTATGGGCTTCCAAATATCCCTTTGCCAATTCCACAAGAACAGCCTTAGCGAAAGGGTTCTTGAAGGGAAAGATGTGACTCTGTGAGATGAATTAACAGAACACAGAGCAGTTTCTCAGAAAGCTTCTTTCCAGTTTTGAACGGAAGATATTCCCTTTTTCACCATAGCCCTCTATGGGCTTCCAAATATCCCTCTGCCAATTCCACAAGAACAGCCTTAGCGAAAAGGTTCTTGAAGGGAAAGATGTAACTCTGTGAGATGAATTAACAGAACACAGAGCAGTTTCTCAGAAAGCTTCTTTCCAGTTTTGAACGGAAGATATTCCCTTTTTCACCATAGCCCTCTATGTGCTTCCAAATATCCCTTTGCCAATTCCACAAGAACAGCCTTAGCGAAAGGCTTCTTGAAGGGAAAGATGTAACTCTGTGAGATGAATTAACAGAACACAGAGAAGTTTCTTGAAAGCTTCTTTCCAGTTTTGAACGGAAGATATTTCCTTTTTCACCATAGCCCTCTATGGGCTTCCAAATATCCCTTTGCCAATTCCACAAGAACAGCCTTAGCGAAAGGCTTCTTGAAGGGAAAGATGTAACTCTGTGAGATGAATTAACAGAACACAGAGCAGTTTCTCAGAAAGCTTCTTTCCAGTTTTGAACGGAAGATATTCCCTTTTTCACCATAGCCCTCTATGGGCTTCCAAATATCCCTTTGCCAATTCCACAAGAACAGCCTTAGCGAAAGGCTTCTTGCAGGGAAAGATGTAACTCTGTGAGATGAATTAACAGAACACAGAGCAGTTTCTCAGAAAGCTTCTTTCCAGTTTTGAACGGAAGATATTTCCTTTTTCACCATAGCCCTCTATGGGCTTCCAAATATCCCTTTGCCAATTCCACAAGAACAGCCTTAGCGAAAGGCTTCTTGAAGGGAAAGATGTAACTCTGTGAGATGAATTAACAGAACACAGAGCAGTTTCTCAGAAAGTTTCTTTCTAGTTTTGAACGGAAGATATTTCCTTTTTCACCATAGCCCTCTATGGGCTTCCAAATATCCCTTTGCCAATTCCACAAGAACAGCCTTAGCGAAAGGCTTCTTGAAGGGAAAGATGTAATTCTGTGAGATGAATTAACATAACACAGAGCAGTTTCTCAGAAAGCTTCTTTCCAGTTTTGAACGGAAGATATTTCCTTTTTCACCATAGCCCTCTATGGGCTTCCAAATATCCCTTTGCCAATTCCACAAGAACAGCCTTAGCGAAAGGCTTCTTGAAGGGAAAGATGTAACACTGTGAGATGAATTAACAGAACACAGAGCAGTTTCTCAGAAAGCTTCTTTCCAGTTTTGAACGGAAGATATTCCCTTTTTCACCATAGCCCTCTATGGGCTTCCAAATATCCCTTTGCCAATTCCACAAGAACAGCCTTAGCGAAAGGCTTCTTGAAGGGAAAGATGTAACTCTGTGACATGAATTAACAGAACACAGAGCAGTTTCTCAGAAAGCATCTTTCCAGTTTTGAACGGAAGATATTTCCTTTTTCACCATAGCCCTCTATGGGCTTCCAAATATCCCTTTGCCAATTCCACAAGAACAGCCTTAGCGAAAGGCTTCTTGAAGGGAAAGATGTAACTCTGTGAGAGGAATTAACAGAACACAGAGCAGTTTCTCAGAAAGCTTCTTTCCAGTTTTGAACGGAAGAAATTTCCTTTTTCACCATAGCCCTCTATGGGCTTCCAAATATCCCTTTGCCAATTCCACAAGAACAGCCTTAGCGAAAGGCTTCTTGAAGGGAAAGATGTAACTCTGTGAGGTGAATGAACAGAACACAGAGCAGTTTCTCAGAAAGCTTCTTTCCAGTTTTGAACGGAAGATATTTCCTTTTTCACCATAGCCCTCTATGGGCTTCCAAATATCCCTTTGCCAAATCCACAAGAACAGCCTTAGCGAAAGGCTTCTTGAAGGGAAAGATGTAACTCTGTGAGATGAATTAACAGAACACAGAGCAGTTTCTCAGAAAGCTTCTTTCCAGTTTTGAACGGAAGATATTTCCTTTTTCAACATAGCCCTCTATGGGCTTCCAAATATCCCTTTGCCAATTCCACAGGAACAACCTTAGAGAAAGGCTTCTTGAAGGGAAAGATGTAACTCTGTGAGATGAATTAACAGAACACAGAGCAGTTTCTCAGAAAGCTTCTTTCTAGTTTTGAACGGAAGATATTTCCTTTTTCACCATAGCCCTCTATGGGCTTCCAAATATCCCTTTGCCAATTCCACAAGAACAGCCTTAGCGAAAGGCTTCTTGAAGGGAAAGATGTAACTCTGTGAGATGAATTATCATAACACAGAGCAGTTTCTCAGAAAGCTTCTTTCCAGTTTTGAACGGAAGATATTTCCTTTTTCACCATAGCCCTCTATGGGCTTCCAAATATCCCTTTGCCAATTCCACAAGAACAGCCTTAGCGAAAGGCTTCTTGAAGGGAAAGATGTAACTCTGTGAGATGAATTAACAGAACACAGAGCAGATTCTCAGAAAGCTTCTTTCCAGTTTTGAACGGAAGATATTCCCTTTTTCACCATAGCCCTCTATGGGCTTCCAAATATCCCTTTGCCAATTCCACAAGAACAGCCTTAGCGAAAGGCTTCTTGAAGGGAAAGATGTAACTCTGTGAGATGAATTAACAGAACATAGAGCAGTTTCTCAGAAAGATTCTTTCCAGTTTTGAACGGAAGATATTTCCTTTTTCACCATAGCCCTCTATGGGCTTCCAAATATCCCTTTGCCAATTCCACAAGAACAGCCTTAGCGAAAGGCTTCTTGAAGGGAAAGATGTAACACTGTGAGATGAATTAACAGAACACAGAGCAGTTTCTCAGAAAGCTTCTTTCCAGTTTTGAACGGAAGATATTCCCTTTTTCACCATAGCCCTCTACGGGCTTCCAAATATCCCTTTGCCAATTCCACAAGAACAGCCTTAGCTAAAGGCTTCTTGAAGGGAAAGATGTAACTCTGTGACATGAATTAACAGAACACAGAGCAGTTTCTCAGAAAGCATCTTTCCAGTTTTGAACGGAAGATATTTCCTTTTTCACCATAGCCCTCTATGGGCTTCCAAATATCCCTTTGCCAATTCCACAAGAACAGCCTTAGCGAAAGGCTTCTTGAAGGGAAAGATGTAACTCTGTGAGATGAATTAACAGAACACAGAGCAGTTTCTCAGAAAGCTTCTTTCCAGTTTTGAACGGAAGATATTTCCTTTTTCACCATAGCCCTCTATGGGCTTCCAAATATCCCTTTGCCAATTCCACAGGAACAACCTTAGAGAAAGGCTTCTTGAAGGGAAAGATGTAACTCTGTGAGATGAATTAACAGAACACAGAGCAGTTTCTCAGAAGGCTTCTTTCCAGTTTTGAACGGAAGATATTTCCTTTTGCACCATAGCCCTCTATGGGCTTCCAAATATCCCTTTGCCAATTCCACAAGAACAGCCTTAGCGAAAGGCTTCTTGAAGGGAAAGATGTAACTCTGTGAGATGAATTAACAGAACACAGAGAAGTTTCTTGAAAGCTTCATTTCAGTTTTGAACGGAAGATATTTCCTTTTTCACCGTATCCCTCTATGGGCTTCCAAATATCCCTTTGCCAATTCCACAAGAACAGCCTTAGCGAAAGGCTTCTTGAAGGGAAAGATGTAACTCTGTGAGATGAATTAACAGAACACAGAGCAGTTTCTCAGAAAGTTTCTTTCCAGTTTTGAACGGAAGATATTCCCTTTTTCACCATAGCCCTCTAAGGGCTTCCAAATATCCCTTTGCCAATTCCACAAGAACAGCTTTAGCGAAAGGCTTCTTGAAGGGAAAGATGTAACTCTGTGAGAGGAATTAACAGAACACAGAGCAGTTTCTCAGAAAGCTTCTTTCCAGTTTTTAACGGAAGAAATTTCCTTTTTCACCATAGCCCTCTATGGGCTTCCAAATATCCCTTTGCCAATTCCACAAGAACAGCCTTAGCGAAAGGCTTCTTGAAGGGAAAGATGTAACTCTGTGAGATGAATTAACAGAACACAGAGAAGTATCTTGAAAGCTTCTTTCCAGTTTTGAACGGAAGATATTTCCTTTTTCACCGTAGCCCTCTATGGGCTTCCAAATATCCCTTTGCCAATTCCACAAGAACAGTCTTAGCGAAAGGCTTCTTGAAGGGAAAGATGTAACTCTGTGAGATGAATTAACAGAACACAGAGCAGTTTCTCAGAAAGCTTCTTTCCAGTTTTGAACGGAAGATATTCCCTTTTTCACCATAGCCCTCTATGGGCTTCCAAATATCCCTTTGCCAATTCCACAAGAACAGCCTTAGCGAAAGGCTTCTTGAAGGGAAAGATGTAACTCTGTGAGATGAATTAGCAGAACACAGAGCAGTTTCTCAGAAAGCTTCTTTCCAGTTTTGAACGGAAGATATTTCCTTTTTCACCATAGCCCTCTATGGGCTTCCAAATATCCCTTTGCCAATTCCACAAGAACAGCCTTAGCGAAAGGCTTCTTGAAGGGAAAGATGTAACTCTGTGAGATGAATTAACAGAACACAGAGAAGTTTCTTGAAAGCTTCTTTCCAGTTTTGAACGGAAGATATTTCCTTTTTCACCATAGCCCTCTATGGGCTTCCAAATATCCCTTTGCCAATTCCACAAGAACAGCCTTAGCGAAAGGCTTCTTGAAGGGAAAGATGTAACTCTGTGAGAGGAATTAACAGAACACAGAGCAGTTTCTCAGAAAGCTTCTTTCCAGTTTTGAACGGAAGAAATTTCCTTTTTCACCATAGCCCTCTATGGGCTTCCAAATATCCCTTTGCCAATTCCACAAGAACAGCCTTAGCGAAAGGCTTCTTGAAGGGAAAGATGTAACTCTGTGAGATGAATGAACAGAACACAGAGCAGTTTCTCAGAAAGCTTCTTTCCAGTTTTGAACGGAAGATATTTCCTTTTTCACCATAGCCCTCTATGGGCTTCCAAATATCCCTTTGCCAAATCCACAAGAACAGCCTTAGCGAAAGGCTTCTTGAAGGGAAAGATGTAACTCTGTGAGATGAATTAACAGAACACAGAGCAGTTTCTCAGAAAGCTTCTTTCCAGTTTTCAACGGAAGATATTTCCTTTTTCACCATAGCCCTCTATGGGCTTCCAAATATCCCTTTGCCAATTCCACAGGAACAGCCTTAGCGAAAGGCTTCTTGAAGGGAAAGATGTAACTCTGTGAGATGAATTATCATAACACAGAGCAGTTTCTCAGAAAGCTTCTTTCCAGTTTTGAACGGAAGATATTTCCTTTTTCACCATAGCCCTCTATGGGCTTCCAAATATCCCTTTGCCAATTCCACAAGAACAGCCTTAGCGAAAGGCTTCTTGAAGGGAAAGATGTAACTCTGTGAGATGAATTAACAGAACACAGAGCAGATTCTCAGAAAGCTTCTTTCCAGTTTTGAACGGAAGATATTCCCTTTTTCACCATAGCCCTCTATGGGCTTCCAAATATCCCTTTGCCAATTCCACAAGAACAGCCTTAGCGAAAGGCTTCTTGAAGGGAAAGATGTAACTCTGTGAGATGAATTAACAGAACACAGAGCAGTTTCTCAGAAAGCTTCTTTCCAGTTTTGAACGGAAGATATTCCCTTTTTCACCATAGCCCTCTACGGGCTTCCAAATATCCCTTTGCCAATTCCACAAGAACAGCCTTAGCTAAAGGCTTCTTGAAGGGAAAGATGTAACTCTGTGACATGAATTAACAGAACACAGAGCAGTTTCTCAGAAAGCATCTTTCCAGTTTTGAACGGAAGATATTTCCTTTTTCACCATAGCCCTCTATGGGCTTCCAAATATCCCTTTGCCAATTCCACAAGAACAGCCTTAGCGAAAGGCTTCTTGAAGGGAAAGATGTAACTCTGTGAGATGAATTAACAGAACACAGAGCAGTTTCTCAGAAAGCTTCTTTCCAGTTTTGAACGGAAGATATTTCCTTTTTCACCATAGCCCTCTATGGGCTTCCAAATATCCCTTTGCCAATTCCACAGGAACAACCTTAGAGAAAGGCTTCTTGAAGGGAAAGATGTAACTCTGTGAGATGAATTAACAGAACACAGAGCAGTTTCTCAGAAGGCTTCTTTCCAGTTTTGAACGGAAGATATTTCCTTTTTCACCATAGCCCTCTATGGGCTTCCAAATATCCCTTTGCCAATTCCACAAGAACAGCCTTAGCGAAAGGCTACTTGAAGGGAAAGATGTAACTCTGTGAGATGAATTAACAGAACACAGAGAAGTTTCTTGAAAGCTTCATTTCAGTTTTGAACGGAAGATATTTCCTTTTTCACCGTATCCCTCTATGGGCTTCCGAATATCCCTTTGCCAATTCCACAAGAACAGCCTTAGCGAAAGGCTTCTTGAAGGGAAAGATGTAACTCTGTGAGATGAATTAACAGAACACAGAGCAGTTTCTCAGAAAGTTTCTTTCCAGTTTTGAACGGAAGATATTCCCTTTTTCACCATAGCCCTCTAAGGGCTTCCAAATATCCCTTTGCCAATTCCACAAGAACAGCTTTAGCGAAAGGCTTCTTGAAGGGAAAGATGTAACTCTGTGAGAGGAATTAACAGAACACAGAGCAGTTTCTCAGAAAGCTTCTTTCCAGTTTTTAACGGAAGAAATTTCCTTTTACACCATAGCCCTCTATGGGCTTCCAAATATCCCTTTGCCAATTCCACAAGAACAGCCTTAGCGAAAGGCTTCTTGAAGGGAAAGATGTAACTCTGTGAGATGAATTAACAGAACACAGAGAAGTATCTTGAAAGCTTCTTTCCAGTTTTGAACGGAAGATATTTCCTTTTTCACCGTAGCCCTCTATGGGCTTCCAAATATCCCTTTGCCAATTCCACAAGAACAGTCTTAGCGAAAGGCTTCTTGAAGGGAAAGATGTAACTCTGTGAGATGAATTAACAGAACACAGAGCAGTTTCTCAGAAAGCTTCTTTCCAGTTTTGAACGGAAGATATTCCCTTTTTCACCATAGCCCTCTATGGGCTTCCAAATATCCCTTTGCCAATTCCACAAGAACAGCCTTAGCGAAAGGCTTCTTGAAGGGAAAGATGTAACTCTGTGAGATGAATTAACAGAACACAGAGCAGTTTCTCAGAAAGCTTCTTTCCAGTTTTGAACGGAAGATATTCCCTTTTTCACCATAGCCCTCTACGGGCTTCCAAATATCCCTTTGCCAATTCCACAAGAACAGCCTTAGCTAAAGGCTTCTTGAAGGGAAAGATGTAACTCTGTGACATGAATTAACAGAACACAGAGCAGTTTCTCAGAAAGCATCTTTCCAGTTTTGAACGGAAGATATTTCCTTTTTCACCATAGCCCTCTATGGGCTTCCAAATATCCCTTTGCCAATTCCACAAGAACAGCCTTAGCGAAAGGCTTCTTGAAGGGAAAGATGTAACTCTGTGAGATGAATTAACAGAACACAGAGCAGTTTCTCAGAAAGCTTCTTTCCAGTTTTGAACGGAAGATATTTCCTTTTTCACCATAGCCCTCTATGGGCTTCCAAATATCCCTTTGCCAATTCCACAGGAACAACCTTAGAGAAAGGCTTCTTGAAGGGAAAGATGTAACTCTGTGAGATGAATTAACAGAACACAGAGCAGTTTCTCAGAAGGCTTCTTTCCAGTTTTGAACGGAAGATATTTCCTTTTTCACCATAGCCCTCTATGGGCTTCCAAATATCCCTTTGCCAATTCCACAAGAACAGCCTTAGCGAAAGGCTTCTTGAAGGGAAAGATGTAACTCTGTGAGATGAATTAACAGAACACAGAGAAGTTTCTTGAAAGCTTCATTTCAGTTTTGAACGGAAGATATTTCCTTTTTCACCGTATCCCTCTATGGGCTTCCGAATATCCCTTTGCCAATTCCACAAGAACAGCCTTAGCGAAAGGCTTCTTGAAGGGAAAGATGTAACTCTGTGAGATGAATTAACAGAACACAGAGCAGTTTCTCAGAAAGTTTCTTTCCAGTTTTGAACGGAAGATATTCCCTTTTTCACCATAGCCCTCTAAGGGCTTCCAAATATCCCTTTGCCAATTCCACAAGAACAGCTTTAGCGAAAGGCTTCTTGAAGGGAAAGATGTAACTCTGTGAGAGGAATTAACAGAACACAGAGCAGTTTCTCAGAAAGCTTCTTTCCAGTTTTTAACGGAAGAAATTTCCTTTTTCACCATAGCCCTCTATGGGCTTCCAAATATCCCTTTGCCAATTCCACAAGAACAGCCTTAGCGAAAGGCTTCTTGAAGGGAAAGATGTAACTCTGTGAGATGAATTAACAGAACACAGAGAAGTATCTTGAAAGCTTCTTTCCAGTTTTGAACGGAAGATATTTCCTTTTTCACCGTAGCCCTCTATGGGCTTCCAAATATCCCTTTGCCAATTCCACAAGAACAGTCTTAGCGAAAGGCTTCTTGAAGGGAAAGATGTAACTCTGTGAGATGAATTAACAGAACACAGAGCAGTTTCTCAGAAAGCTTCTTTCCAGTTTTGAACGGAAGATATTCCCTTTTTCACCATAGCCCTCTATGGGCTTCCAAATATCCCTTTGCCAATTCCACAAGAACAGCCTTAGCGAAAGGCTTCTTGAAGGGAAAGATGTAACTCTGTGAGATGAATTAGCAGAACACAGAGCAGTTTCTCAGAAAGCTTCTTTCCAGTTTTGAACGGAAGATATTTCCTTTTTCACCATAGCCCTCTATGGGCTTCCAAATATCCCTTTGCCAATTCCACAAGAACAGCCTTAGCGAAAGGCTTCTTGAAGGGAAAGATGTAACTCTGTGAGATGAATTAACAGAACACAGAGAAGTTTCTTGAAAGCTTCTTTCCAGTTTTGAACGGAAGATATTTCCTTTTTCACCATAGCCCTCTATGGGCTTCCAAATATCCCTTTGCCAATTCCACAAGAACAGCCTTAGCGAAAGGCTTCTTGAAGGGAAAGATGTAACTCTGTGAGATGAATTAACAGAACACAGAGCAGTTTCTCAGAAAGCTTCTTTCCACTTTTGAACTGAAGATATTCCCTTTTTCACCATAGCCCTCTATGGGATTCCAAATATCCCTTTGCCAATTCCACAAGAACAGCCTTAGCGAAAGGCTTCTTGAAGGGAAAGATGTAACTCTGTGAGAGGAATTAACAGAACACAGAGCAGTTTCTCAGAAAGCTTCTTTCCAGTTTTGAACGGAAGAAATTTCCTTTTTCACCATAGCCCTCTATGGGCTTCCAAATATCCCTTTGCCAATTCCACAAGAACAGCCTTAGCGAAAGGCTTCTTGAAGGGAAAGATGTAACTCTGTGAGATGAATGAACAGAACACAGAGCAGTTTCTCAGAAAGCTTCTTTCCAGTTTTGAACGGAAGATATTTCCTTTTTCACCATAGCCCTCTATGGGCTTCCAAATATCCCTTTGCCAAATCCACAAGAACAGCCTTAGCGAAAGGCTTCTTGAAGGGAAAGATGTAACTCTGTGAGATGAATTAACAGAACACAGAGCAGTTTCTCAGAAAGCTTCTTTCCAGTTTTGAACGGAAGATATTTCCTTTTTCACCGTAGCCCTCTATGGGCTTCCAAATATCCCTTTGCCAATTCCACAGGAACAGCCTTAGCGAAAGGCTTCTTGAAGGGAAAGATGTAACTCTGTGAGATGAATTATCATAACACAGAGCAGTTTCTCAGAAAGCTTCTTTCCAGTTTTGAACGGAAGATATTTCCTTTTTCACCATAGCCCTCTATGGGCTTCCAAATATCCCTTTGCCAATTCCACAAGAACAGCCTTAGCGAAAGGCTTCTTGAAGGGAAAGATGTAACTCTGTGAGATGAATTAACAGAACACAGAGCAGATTCTCAGAAAGCTTCTTTCCAGTTTTGAACGGAAGATATTCCCTTTTTCACCATAGCCCTCTATGGGCTTCCAAATATCCCTTTGCCAATTCCACAAGAACAGCCTTAGCGAAAGGCTTCTTGAAGGGAAAGATGTAACTCTGTGAGATGAATTAACAGAACATAGAGCAGTTTCTCAGAAAGATTCTTTCCAGTTTTGAACGGAAGATATTTCCTTTTTCACCATAGCCCTCTATGGGCTTCCAAATATCCCTTTGCCAATTCCACAAGAACAGCCTTAGCGAAAGGCTTCTTGAAGGGAAAGATGTAACACTGTGAGATGAATTAACAGAACACAGAGCAGTTTCTCAGAAAGCTTCTTTCCAGTTTTGAACGGAAGATATTCCCTTTTTCACCATAGCCCTCTATGGGCTTCCAAATATCCCTTTGCCAATTCCACAAGAACAGCCTTAGCGAAAGGCTTCTTGAAGGGAAAGATGTAACTCTGTGACATGAATTAACAGAACACAGAGCAGTTTCTCAGAAAGCATCTTTCCAGTTTTGAACGGAAGATATTTCCTTTTTCACCATAGCCCTCTATGGGCTTCCAAATATCCCTTTGCCAATTCCACAAGAACAGCCTTAGCGAAAGGTTTCTTGAAGGGAAAGATGTAACTCTGTGAGATGAATTAACAGAACACAGAGCAGTTTCACAGAAAGCTTCTTTCCAGTTTTGAACGGAAGATATTTCCTTTTTCACCATAGCCCTCTATGGGCTTCCAAATATCCCTTTGCCAATTCCACAGGAACAACCTTAGAGAAAGGCTTCTTGAAGGGAAAGATGTAACTCTGTGAGATGAATTAACAGAACACAGAGCAGTTTCTCAGAAGGCTTCTTTCCAGTTTTGAACGGAAGATATTTCCTTTTTCACCATAGCCCTCTATGGGCTTCCAAATATCCCTTTGCCAATTCCACAAGAACAGCCTTAGCGAAAGGCTTCTTGAAGGGAAAGATGTAACTCTGTGAGATGAATTAACATAACACAGAGCAGTTTCTCAGAAAGCTTCTTTCCAGTTTTGAACGGAAGATATTTCCTGTTTCACCATAGCCCTCTATGGGCTTCCAAATATCCCTTTGCCAATTCCACAAGAACAGCCTTAGCGAAAGGCTTCTTGAAGGGAAAGATGTAACTCTGTGAGAGGAATTAACAGAACACAGAGCAGTTTCTCAGAAAGCTTCTTTCCAATTTTGAACGGAAGAAATTTCCTTTTTCACCATAGCCCTCTATGGGCTTCCAAATATCCCTTTGCCAATTCCACAAGAACAGACTTAGCGAAAGGCTTCTTGAAGGGAAAGATGTAACTCTGTGAGATGAATTAACAGAACACAGAGAAGTATCTTGAAAGCTTCTTTCCAGTTTTGAACGGAAGATATTTCCTTTTTCACCGTAGCCCTCTATGGGCTTCCAAATATCCCTTTGCCAATTCCACAAGAACAGTCTTAGCGAAAGGCTTCTTGAAGGGAAAGATGTAACTCTGTGAGATGAATTAACAGAACACAGAGCAGTTTCTCAGAAAGCTTCTTTCCAGTTTTGAACGGAAGATATTCCCTTTTTCACCATAGCCCTCTATGGGCTTCCAAATATCCCTTTGCCAATTCCACAAGAACAGCCTTAGCGAAAGGCTTCTTGAAGGGAAAGATGTAACTCTGTGAGATGAATTAACAGAACACAGAGCAGTTTCTCAGAAAGCTTCTTTCCAGTTTTGAACGGAAGATATTTCCTTTTTCACCATAGCCCTCTATGGGCTTCCAAATATCCCTTTGGCAATTCCACAAGAACAGCCTTAGGGAAAGGCTTCTTGAAGGGAAAGATGTAACTCTGTGAGATGAATTAACAGAACACAGAGAAGTTTCTTGAAAGCTTCTTTCCAGTTTTGAACGGAAGATATTTCCTTTTTCACCATAGCCCTCTATGGGCTTCCAAATATCCCTTTGCCAATTCCACAAGAACAGCCTTAGCGAAAGGCTTCTTGAAGGGAAAGATGTAACTCTGTGAGATGAATTAACAGAACACAGAGCAGTTTCTCAGAAAGCTTCTTTCCAGTTTTGAACGGAAGATATTCCCTTTTTCACCATAGCCTTCTATGGGCTTCCAAATATCCCTTTGCCAATTCCACAAGAACAGCCTTAGCGAAAGGCTTCTTGAAGGGAAAGATGTAACTCTGTGAGATGAATTAACAGAACACAGAGCAGTTTCTCAGAAAGCTTCTTTCCAGTTTTCAACGGAAGATATTTCCTTTTTCGCCATAGCCCTCCATTGGTTTCCAAATATGCCTTTGCCAATTCCACAAGAACAGCCTTAGCGAAAGGCTTCTTGAAGGGAAAGATGTAACTCTGTGAGATGAATTAACAGAACACAGAGCAGTTTCTCAGAAAGCTTCTTTCCAGTTTTGAACGGAAGATATTTCCTTTTTCACCATAGCCCTCTATGGGCTTCCAAATATCCCTTTGCCAATTCCACAAGAACAGCCTTAGCGAAAGGCTTCTTGAAGGGAAAGATGTAACTCTGTGAGATGAATTCACAGAACACAGAGCAGTTTCTCAGAAAGCTTCTTTCCAGTTTTGAACGGAAGATATTCCCTTTTTCACCATAGCCCTCTATGGGCTTCCAAATATCCCTTTGCCAATTCCACAAGAACAGCCTTAGCAAAAGGCTTCTTGAAGGGAAAGATGTAACTCTGTGAGATGAATTAACAGAACACAGAGCAGTTTCTAGAAAGCTTCTTTCCAGTTTTGAACGGAAGATATTTCCTTTTTCACCATAGCCCTCTATGGGCTTCCAAATATCCCTTTGCCAATTCCACAAGAACAGCCTTAGCGAAAGGCTTCTTGAAGGGAAAGATGTAACTCTGTGAGATGAATTAACAGAACACAGAGCAGTTTCTCAGAAAGCCTCTTTCCAGTTTTGAACGGAAGATATTTCCTTTTTCACCATAGCCCTCTATGGGCTTCCGAATATCCCGTTGCCAATTCCACAAGAACAGCCTTAGCGAAAGGCTTCTTGAAGGGAAAGATGTAACTCTGTGAGATGAATTAACAGAACACAGAGCAGTTTCTCAGAAAGCTTCTTTCCAGTTTTGAACGGAAGATATTCCCTTTTTCACCATAGCCCTCTACGGGCTTCCAAATATCCCTTTGCCAATTCCACAAGAACAGCCTTAGCTAAAGGCTTCTTGAAGGGAAAGATGTAACTCTGTGACATGAATTAACAGAACACAGAGCAGTTTCTCAGAAAGCATCTTTCCAGTTTTGAACGGAAGATATTTCCTTTTTCACCATAGCCCTCTATGGGCTTCCAAATATCCCTTTGCCAATTCCACAAGAACAGCCTTAGCGAAAGGCTTCTTGAAGGGAAAGATGTAACTCTGTGAGATGAATTAACAGAACACAGAGCAGTTTCTCAGAAAGCTTCTTTCCAGTTTTGAACGGAAGATATTTCCTTTTTCACCATAGCCCTCTATGGGCTTCCAAATATCCCTTTGCCAATTCCACAGGAACAACCTTAGAGAAAGGCTTCTTGAAGGGAAAGATGTAACTCTGTGAGATGAATTAACAGAACACAGAGCAGTTTCTCAGAAGGCTTCTTTCCAGTTTTGAACGGAAGATATTTCCTTTTTCACCATAGCCCTCTATGGGCTTCCAAATATCCCTTTGCCAATTCCACAAGAACAGCCTTAGCGAAAGGCTTCTTGAAGGGAAAGATGTAACTCTGTGAGATGAATTAACAGAACACAGAGAAGTTTCTTGAAAGCTTCATTTCAGTTTTGAACGGAAGATATTTCCTTTTTCACCGTATCCCTCTATGGGCTTCCAAATATCCCTTTGCCAATTCCACAAGAACAGCCTTAGCGAAAGGCTTCTTGAAGGGAAAGATGTAACTCTGTGAGATGAATTAACAGAACACAGAGCAGTTTCTCAGAAAGTTTCTTTCCAGTTTTGAACGGAAGATATTCCCTTTTTCACCATAGCCCTCTAAGGGCTTCCAAATATCCCTTTGCCAATTCCACAAGAACAGCTTTAGCGAAAGGCTTCTTGAAGGGAAAGATGTAACTCTGTGAGAGGAATTAACAGAACACAGAGCAGTTTCTCAGAAAGCTTCTTTCCAGTTTTTAACGGAAGAAATTTCCTTTTTCACCATAGCCCTCTATGGGCTTCCAAATATCCCTTTGCCAATTCCACAAGAACAGCCTTAGCGAAAGGCTTCTTGAAGGGAAAGATGTAACTCTGTGAGATGAATTAACAGAACACAGAGAAGTATCTTGAAAGCTTCTTTCCAGTTTTGAACGGAAGATATTTCCTTTTTCACCGTAGCCCTCTATGGGCTTCCAAATATCCCTTTGCCAATTCCACAAGAACAGTCTTAGCGAAAGGCTTCTTGAAGGGAAAGATGTAACTCTGTGAGATGAATTAACAGAACACAGAGCAGTTTCTCAGAAAGCTTCTTTCCAGTTTTGAACGGAAGATATTCCCTTTTTCACCATAGCCCTCTATGGGCTTCCAAATATCCCTTTGCCAATTCCACAAGAACAGCCTTAGCGAAAGGCTTCTTGAAGGGAAAGATGTAACTCTGTGAGATGAATTAGCAGAACACAGAGCAGTTTCTCAGAAAGCTTCTTTCCAGTTTTGAACGGAAGATATTTCCTTTTTCACCATAGCCCTCTATGGGCTTCCAAATATCCCTTTGCCAATTCCACAAGAATAGCCTTAGCGAAAGGCTTCTTGAAGGGAAAGATGTAACTCTGTGAGATGAATTAACAGAACACAGAGAAGTTTCTTGAAAGCTTCTTTCCAGTTTTGAACGGAAGATATTTCCTTTTTCACCATAGCCCTCTATGGGCTTCCAAATATCCCTTTGCCAATTCCACAAGAACAGACTTAGCGAAAGGCTTCTTGAAGGGAAAGATGTAACTCTGTGAGATGAATTAACAGAACACAGAGCAGTTTCTCAGAAAGCTTCTTTCCAGTTTTGAACTGAAGATATTCCCTTTTTCACCATAGCCCTCTATGGGATTCCAAATATCCCTTTGCCAATTCCACAAGAACAGCCTTAGCGAAAGGCTTCTTGAAGGGAAAGATATAACTCTGTGAGAGGAATTAACAGAACACAGAGCAGTTTCTCAGAAAGCTTCTTTCCAGTTTTGAACGGAAGAAATTTCCTTTTTCACCATAGCCCTCTATGGGCTTCCAAATATCCCTTTGCCAATTCCACAAGAACAGCCTTAGCGAAAGGCTTCTTGAAGGGAAAGATGTAACTCTGTGAGATGAATGAACAGAACACAGAGCAGTTTCTCAGAAAGCTTCTTTCCAGTTTTGAACGGAAGATATTTCCTTTTTCACCATAGCCCTCTATGGGCTTCCAAATATCCCTTTGCCAAATCCACAAGAACAGCCTTAGCGAAAGGCTTCTTGAAGGGAAAGATGTAACTCTGTGAGATGAATTAACAGAACACAGAGCAGTTTCTCAGAAAGCTTCTTTCCAGTTTTGAACGGAAGATATTTCCTTTTTCACCATAGCCCTCTATGGGCTTCCAAATATCCCTTTGCCAATTCCACAGGAACAGCCTTAGCGAAAGGCTTCTTGAAGGGAAAGATGTAACTCTGTGAGATGAATTATCATAACACAGAGCAGTTTCTCAGAAAGCTTCTTTCCAGTTTTGAACGGAAGATATTTCCTTTTTCACCATAGCCCTCTATGGGCTTCCAAATATCCCTTTGCCAATTCCACAAGAACAGCCTTAGCGAAAGGCTTCTTGAAGGGAAAGATGTAACTCTGTGAGATGAATTAACAGAACACAGAGCAGATTCTCAGAAAGCTTCTTTCCAGTTTTGAACGGAAGATATTCCCTTTTTCACCATAGCCCTCTATGGGCTTCCAAATATCCCTTTGCCAATTCCACAAGAACAGCCTTAGCGAAAGGCTTCTTGAAGGGAAAGATGTAACTCTGTGAGATGAATTAACAGAACACAGAGCAGTTTCTCAGAAAGCTTCTTTCCAGTTTTGAACGGAAGATATTCCCTTTTTCACCATAGCCCTCTACGGGCTTCCAAATATCCCTTTGCCAATTCCACAAGAACAGCCTTAGCTAAAGGCTTCTTGAAGGGAAAGATGTAACTCTGTGACATGAATTAACAGAACACAGAGCAGTTTCTCAGAAAGCATCTTTCCAGTTTTGAACGGAAGATATTTCCTTTTTCACCATAGCCCTCTATGGGCTTCCAAATATCCCTTTGCCAATTCCACAAGAACAGCCTTAGCGAAAGGCTTCTTGAAGGGAAAGATGTAACTCTGTGAGATGAATTAACAGAACACAGAGCAGTTTCTCAGAAAGCTTCTTTCCAGTTTTGAACGGAAGATATTTCCTTTTTCACCATAGCCCTCTATGGGCTTCCAAATATCCCTTTGCCAATTCCACAGGAACAACCTTAGAGAAAGGCTTCTTGAAGGGAAAGATGTAACTCTGTGAGATGAATTAACAGAACACAGAGCAGTTTCTCAGAAGGCTTCTTTCCAGTTTTGAACGGAAGATATTTCCTTTTTCACCATAGCCCTCTATGGGCTTCCAAATATCCCTTTGCCAATTACACAAGAACAGCCTTAGCGAAAGGCTTCTTGAAGGGAAAGATGTAACTCTGTGAGATGAATTAACAGAACACAGAGAAGTTTCTTGAAAGCTTCATTTCAGTTTTGAACGGAAGATATTTCCTTTTTCACCGTAGCCCTCTATGGGCTTCCAAATATCCCTTTGCCAATTCCACAAGAACAGCCTTAGCGAAAGGCTTCTTGAAGGGAAAGATGTAACTCTGTGAGAGGAATTAACAGAACACAGAGCAGTTTCTCAGAAAGCTTCTTTCCAGTTTTTAACGGAAGAAATTTCCTTTTTCACCATAGCCCTCTATGGGCTTCCAAATATCCCTTTGCCAATTCCACAAGAACAGCCTTAGCGAAAGGCTTCTTGAAGGGAAAGATGTAACTCTGTGAGATGAATTAACAGAACACAGAGAAGTATCTTGAAAGCTTCTTTCCAGTTTTGAACGGAAGATATTTCCTTTTTCACCGTAGCCCTCTATGGGCTTCCAAATATCCCTTTGCCAATTCCACAAGAACAGTCTTAGCGAAAGGCTTCTTGAAGGGAAAGATGTAACTCTGTGAGATGAATTAACAGAACACAGAGCAGTTTCTCAGAAAGTTTCTTTCCAGTTTTGAACGGAAGATATTCCCTTTTTCACCATAGCCCTCTAAGGGCTTCCAAATATCCCTTTGCCAATTCCACAAGAACAGCTTTAGCGAAAGGCTTCTTGAAGGGAAAGATGTAACTCTGTGAGAGGAATTAACAGAACACAGAGCAGTTTCTCAGAAAGCTTCTTTCCAGTTTTTAACGGAAGAAATTTCCTTTTTCACCATAGCCCTCTATGGGCTTCCAAATATCCCTTTGCCAATTCCACAAGAACAGCCTTAGCGAAAGGCTTCTTGAAGGGAAAGATGTAACTCTGTGAGATGAATTAACAGAACACAGAGAAGTATCTTGAAAGCTTCTTTCCAGTTTTGAACGGAAGATATTTCCTTTTTCACCGTAGCCCTCTATGGGCTTCCAAATATCCCTTTGCCAATTCCACAAGAACAGTCTTAGCGAAAGGCTTCTTGAAGGGAAAGATGTAACTCTGTGAGATGAATTAACAGAACACAGAGCAGTTTCTCAGAAAGCTTCTTTCCAGTTTTGAACGGAAGATATTCCCTTTTTCACCATAGCCCTCTATGGGCTTCCAAATATCCCTTTGCCAATTCCACAAGAACAGCCTTAGCGAAAGGCTTCTTGAAGGGAAAGATGTAACTCTGTGAGATGAATTAGCAGAACACAGAGCAGTTTCTCAGAAAGCTTCTTTCCAGTTTTGAACGGAAGATATTTCCTTTTTCACCATAGCCCTCTATGGGCTTCCAAATATCCCTTTGCCAATTCCACAAGAACAGCCTTAGCGAAAGGCTTCTTGAAGGGAAAGATGTAACTCTGTGAGATGAATTAACAGAACACAGAGAAGTTTCTTGAAAGCTTCTTTCCAGTTTTGAACGGAAGATATTTCCTTTTTCACCATAGCCCTCTATGGGCTTCCAAATATCCCTTTGCCAATTCCACAAGAACAGCCTTAGCGAAAGGCTTCTTGAAGGGAAAGATGTAACTCTGTGAGATGAATTAACAGAACACAGAGCAGTTTCTCAGAAAGCTTCTTTCCACTTTTGAACTGAAGATATTCCCTTTTTCACCATAGCCCTCTATGGGATTCCAAATATCCCTTTGCCAATTCCACAAGAACAGCCTTAGCGAAAGGCTTCTTGAAGGGAAAGATGTAACTCTGTGAGAGGAATTAACGGAACACAGAGCAGTTTCTCAGAAAGCTTCTTTCCAGTTTTGAACGGAAGAAATTTCCTTTTTCACCATAGCCCTCTATGGGCTTCCAAATATCCCTTTGCCAATTCCACAAGAACAGCCTTAGCGAAAGGCTTCTTGAAGGGAAAGATGTAACTCTGTGAGATGAATGAACAGAACACAGAGCAGTTTCTCAGAAAGCTTCTTTCCAGTTTTGAACGGAAGATATTTCCTTTTTCACCATAGCCCTCTATGGGCTTCCAAATATCCCTTTGCCAAATCCACAAGAACAGCCTTAGCGAAAGGCTTCTTGAAGGGAAAGATGTAACTCTGTGAGATGAATTAACAGAACACAGAGCAGTTTCTCAGAAAGCTTCTTTCCAGTTTTGAACGGAAGATATTTCCTTTTTCACCATAGCCCTCTATGGGCTTCCAAATATCCCTTTGCCAATTCCACAGGAACAGCCTTAGCGAAAGGCTTCTTGAAGGGAAAGATGTAACTCTGTGAGATGAATTATCATAACACAGAGCAGTTTCTCAGAAAGCTTCTTTCCAGTTTTGAACGGAAGATATTTCCTTTTTCACCATAGCCCTCTATGGGCTTCCAAATATCCCTTTGCCAATTCCACAAGAACAGCCTTAGCGAAAGGCTTCTTGAAGGGAAAGATGTAACTCTGTGAGATGAATTAACAGAACACAGAGCAGATTCTCAGAAAGCTTCTTTCCAGTTTTGAACGGAAGATATTCCCTTTTTCACCATAGCCCTCTATGGGCTTCCAAATATCCCTTTGCCAATTCCACAAGAACAGCCTTAGCGAAAGGCTTCTTGAAGGGAAAGATGTAACTCTGTGAGATGAATTAACAGAACATAGAGCAGTTTCTCAGAAAGATTCTTTCCAGTTTTGAACGGAAGATATTTCCTTTTTCACCATAGCCCTCTATGGGCTTCCAAATATCCCTTTGCCAATTCCACAAGAACAGCCTTAGCGAAAGGCTTCTTGAAGGGAAAGATGTAACACTGTGAGATGAATTAACAGAACACAGAGCAGTTTCTCAGAAAGCTTCTTTCCAGTTTTGAACGGAAGATATTCCCTTTTTCACCATAGCCCTCTATGGGCTTCCAAATATCCCTTTGCCAATTCCACAAGAACAGCCTTAGCGAAAGGCTTCTTGAAGGGAAAGATGTAACTCTGTGACATGAATTAACAGAACACAGAGCAGTTTCTCAGAAAGCATCTTTCCAGTTTTGAACGGAAGATATTTCCTTTTTCACCATAGCCCTCTATGGGCTTCCAAATATCCCTTTGCCAATTCCACAAGAACAGCCTTAGCGAAAGGTTTCTTGAAGGGAAAGATGTAACTCTGTGAGATGAATTAACAGAACACAGAGCAGTTTCACAGAAAGCTTCTTTCCAGTTTTGAACGGAAGATATTTCCTTTTTCACCATAGCCCTCTATGGGCTTCCAAATATCCCTTTGCCAATTCCACAGGAACAACCTTAGAGAAAGGCTTCTTGAAGGGAAAGATGTAACTCTGTGAGATGAATTAACAGAACACAGAGCAGTTTCTCAGAAGGCTTCTTTCCAGTTTTGAACGGAAGATATTTCCTTTTTCACCATAGCCCTCTATGGGCTTCCAAATATCCCTTTGCCAATTCCACAAGAACAGCCTTAGCGAAAGGCTTCTTGAAGGGAAAGATGTAACTCTGTGAGATGAATTAACATAACACAGAGCAGTTTCTCAGAAAGCTTCTTTCCAGTTTTGAACGGAAGATATTCCCTTTTTCACCATAGCCCTCTATGGGCTTCCAAATATCCCTTTGCCAATTCCACAAGAACAGCCTTAGCGAAAGGCTTCTTGAAGGGAAAGATGTAACTCTGTGAGAGGAATTAACAGAACACAGAGCAGTTTCTCAGAAAGCTTCTTTCCAATTTTGAACGGAAGAAATTTCCTTTTTCACCATAGCCCTCTATGGGCTTCCAAATATCCCTTTGCCAATTCCACAAGAACAGACTTAGCGAAAGGCTTCTTGAAGGGAAAGATGTAACTCTGTGAGATGAATTAACAGAACACAGAGAAGTATCTTGAAAGCTTCTTTCCAGTTTTGAACGGAAGATATTTCCTTTTTCACCGTAGCCCTCTATGGGCTTCCAAATATCCCTTTGCCAATTCCACAAGAACAGCCTTAGCGAAAGGCTTCTTGAAGGGAAAGATGTAACTCTGTGAGATGAATTAACAGAACACAGAGCAGTTTCTCAGAAAGCTTCTTTCCAGTTTTGAACGGAAGATATTCCCTTTTTCACCATAGCCTTCTATGGGCTTCCAAATATCCCTTTGCCAATTCCACAAGAACAGCCTTAGCGAAAGGCTTCTTGAAGGGAAAGATGTAACTCTGTGAGATGAATTAACAGAACACAGAGCAGTTTCTCAGAAAGCTTCTTTCCAGTTTTCAACGGAAGATATTTCCTTTTTCGCCATAGCCCTCCATTGGTTTCCAAATATGCCTTTGCCAATTCCACAAGAACAGCCTTAGCGAAAGGCTTCTTGAAGGGAAAGATGTAACTCTGTGAGATGAATTAACAGAACACAGAGCAGTTTCTCAGAAAGCTTCTTTCCAGTTTTGAACGGAAGATATTTCCTTTTTCACCATAGCCCTCTATGGGCTTCCAAATATCCCTTTGCCAATTCCACAAGAACAGCCTTAGCGAAAGGCTTCTTGAAGGGAAAGATGTAACTCTGTGAGATGAATTCACAGAACACAGAGCAGTTTGTCAGAAAGCTTCTTTCCAGTTTTGAACGGAAGATATTCCCTTTTTCACCATAGCCCTCTATGGGCTTCCAAATATCCCTTTGCCAATTCCACAAGAACAGCCTTAGCAAAAGGCTTCTTGAAGGGAAAGATGTAACTCTGTGAGATGAATTAACAGAACACAGAGCAGTTTCTAGAAAGCTTCTTTCCAGTTTTGAACGGAAGATATTTCCTTTTTCACCATAGCCCTCTATGGGCTTCCAAATATCCCTTTGCCAATTCCACAAGAACAGCCTTAGCGAAAGGCTTCTTGAAGGGAAAGATGTAACTCTGTGAGATGAATTAACAGAACACAGAGCAGTTTCTCAGAAAGCCTCTTTCCAGTTTTGAACGGAAGATATTTCCTTTTTCACCATAGCCCTCTATGGGCTTCCGAATATCCCGTTGCCAATTCCACAAGAACAGCCTTAGCGAAAGGCTTCTTGAAGGGAAAGATGTAACTCTGTGAGATGAATTAACAGAACACAGAGCAGTTTCTCAGAAAGCTTCTTTCCAGTTTTGAACGGAAGATATTCCCTTTTTCACCATAGCCCTCTACGGGCTTCCAAATATCCCTTTGCCAATTCCACAAGAACAGCCTTAGCTAAAGGCTTCTTGAAGGGAAAGATGTAACTCTGTGACATGAATTAACAGAACACAGAGCAGTTTCTCAGAAAGCATCTTTCCAGTTTTGAACGGAAGATATTTCCTTTTTCACCATAGCCCTCTATGGGCTTCCAAATATCCCTTTGCCAATTCCACAAGAACAGCCTTAGCGAAAGGCTTCTTGAAGGGAAAGATGTAACTCTGTGAGATGAATTAACAGAACACAGAGCAGTTTCTCAGAAAGCTTCTTTCCAGTTTTGAACGGAAGATATTTCCTTTTTCACCATAGCCCTCTATGGGCTTCCAAATATCCCTTTGCCAATTCCACAGGAACAACCTTAGAGAAAGGCTTCTTGAAGGGAAAGATGTAACTCTGTGAGATGAATTAACAGAACACAGAGCAGTTTCTCAGAAGGCTTCTTTCCAGTTTTGAACGGAAGATATTTCCTTTTTCACCATAGCCCTCTATGGGCTTCCAAATATCCCTTTGCCAATTCCACAAGAACAGCCTTAGCGAAAGGCTTCTTGAAGGGAAAGATGTAACTCTGTGAGATGAATTAACAGAACACAGAGAAGTTTCTTGAAAGCTTCATTTCAGTTTTGAACGGAAGATATTTCCTTTTTCACCGTATCCCTCTATGGGCTTCCAAATATCCCTTTGCCAATTCCACAAGAACAGCCTTAGCGAAAGGCTTCTTGAAGGGAAAGATGTAACTCTGTGAGATGAATTAACAGAACACAGAGCAGTTTCTCAGAAAGTTTCTTTCCAGTTTTGAACGGAAGATATTCCCTTTTTCACCATAGCCCTCTAAGGGCTTCCAAATATCCCTTTGCCAATTCCACAAGAACAGCTTTAGCGAAAGGCTTCTTGAAGGGAAAGATGTAACTCTGTGAGAGGAATTAACAGAACACAGAGCAGTTTCTCAGAAAGCTTCTTTCCAGTTTTTAACGGAAGAAATTTCCTTTTTCACCATAGCCCTCTATGGGCTTCCAAATATCCCTTTGCCAATTCCACAAGAACAGCCTTAGCGAAAGGCTTCTTGAAGGGAAAGATGTAACTCTGTGAGATGAATTAACAGAACACAGAGAAGTATCTTGAAAGCTTCTTTCCAGTTTTGAACGGAAGATATTTCCTTTTTCACCGTAGCCCTCTATGGGCTTCCAAATATCCCTTTGCCAATTCCACAAGAACAGTCTTAGCGAAAGGCTTCTTGAAGGGAAAGATGTAACTCTGTGAGATGAATTAACAGAACACAGAGCAGTTTCTCAGAAAGCTTCTTTCCAGTTTTGAACGGAAGATATTCCCTTTTTCACCATAGCCCTCTATGGGCTTCCAAATATCCCTTTGCCAATTCCACAAGAACAGCCTTAGCGAAAGGCTTCTTGAAGGGAAAGATGTAACTCTGTGAGATGAATTAGCAGAACACAGAGCAGTTTCTCAGAAAGCTTCTTTCCAGTTTTGAACGGAAGATATTTCCTTTTTCACCATAGCCCTCTATGGGCTTCCAAATATCCCTTTGCCAATTCCACAAGAATAGCCTTAGCGAAAGGCTTCTTGAAGGGAAAGATGTAACTCTGTGAGATGAATTAACAGAACACAGAGAAGTTTCTTGAAAGCTTCTTTCCAGTTTTGAACGGAAGATATTTCCTTTTTCACCATAGCCCTCTATGGGCTTCCAAATATCCCTTTGCCAATTCCACAAGAACAGACTTAGCGAAAGGCTTCTTGAAGGGAAAGATGTAACTCTGTGAGATGAATTAACAGAACACAGAGCAGTTTCTCAGAAAGCTTCTTTCCAGTTTTGAACTGAAGATATTCCCTTTTTCACCATAGCCCTCTATGGGATTCCAAATATCCCTTTGCCAATTCCACAAGAACAGCCTTAGCGAAAGGCTTCTTGAAGGGAAAGATATAACTCTGTGAGAGGAATTAACAGAACACAGAGCAGTTTCTCAGAAAGCTTCTTTCCAGTTTTGAACGGAAGAAATTTCCTTTTTCACCATAGCCCTCTATGGGCTTCCAAATATCCCTTTGCCAATTCCACAAGAACAGCCTTAGCGAAAGGCTTCTTGAAGGGAAAGATGTAACTCTGTGAGATGAATGAACAGAACACAGAGCAGTTTCTCAGAAAGCTTCTTTCCAGTTTTGAACGGAAGATATTTCCTTTTTCACCATAGCCCTCTATGGGCTTCCAAATATCCCTTTGCCAAATCCACAAGAACAGCCTTAGCGAAAGGCTTCTTGAAGGGAAAGATGTAACTCTGTGAGATGAATTAACAGAACACAGAGCAGTTTCTCAGAAAGCTTCTTTCCAGTTTTGAACGGAAGATATTTCCTTTTTCACCATAGCCCTCTATGGGCTTCCAAATATCCCTTTGCCAATTCCACAGGAACAGCCTTAGCGAAAGGCTTCTTGAAGGGAAAGATGTAACTCTGTGAGATGAATTATCATAACACAGAGCAGTTTCTCAGAAAGCTTCTTTCCAGTTTTGAACGGAAGATATTTCCTTTTTCACCATAGCCCTCTATGGGCTTCCAAATATCCCTTTGCCAATTCCACAAGAACAGCCTTAGCGAAAGGCTTCTTGAAGGGAAAGATGTAACTCTGTGAGATGAATTAACAGAACACAGAGCAGATTCTCAGAAAGCTTCTTTCCAGTTTTGAACGGAAGATATTCCCTTTTTCACCATAGCCCTCTATGGGCTTCCAAATATCCCTTTGCCAATTCCACAAGAACAGCCTTAGCGAAAGGCTTCTTGAAGGGAAAGATGTAACTCTGTGAGATGAATTAACAGAACACAGAGCAGTTTCTCAGAAAGCTTCTTTCCAGTTTTGAACGGAAGATATTCCCTTTTTCACCATAGCCCTCTACGGGCTTCCAAATATCCCTTTGCCAATTCCACAAGAACAGCCTTAGCTAAAGGCTTCTTGAAGGGAAAGATGTAACTCTGTGACATGAAGTAACAGAACACAGAGCAGTTTCTCAGAAAGCATCTTTCCAGTTTTGAACGGAAGATATTTCCTTTTTCACCATAGCCCTCTATGGGCTTCCAAATATCCCTTTGCCAATTCCACAAGAACAGCCTTAGCGAAAGGCTTCTTGAAGGGAAAGATGTAACTCTGTGAGATGAATTAACAGAACACAGAGCAGTTTCTCAGAAAGCTTCTTTCCAGTTTTGAACGGAAGATATTTCCTTTTTCACCATAGCCCTCTATGGGCTTCCAAATATCCCTTTGCCAATTCCACAGGAACAACCTTAGAGAAAGGCTTCTTGAAGGGAAAGATGTAACTCTGTGAGATGAATTAACAGAACACAGAGCAGTTTCTCAGAAGGCTTCTTTCCACTTTTGAACGGAAGATATTTCCTTTTTCACCATAGCCCTCTATGGGCTTCCAAATATCCCTTTGCCAATTACACAAGAACAGCCTTAGCGAAAGGCTTCTTGAAGGGAAAGATGTAACTCTGTGAGATGAATTAACAGAACACAGAGAAGTTTCTTGAAAGCTTCATTTCAGTTTTGAACGGAAGATATTTCCTTTTTCACCGTAGCCCTCTATGGGCTTCCAAATATCCCTTTGCCAATTCCACAAGAACAGCCTTAGCGAAAGGCTTCTTGAAGGGAAAGATGTAACTCTGTGAGAGGAATTAACAGAACACAGAGCAGTTTCTCAGAAAGCTTCTTTCCAGTTTTTAACGGAAGAAATTTCCTTTTTCACCATAGCCCTCTATGGGCTTCCAAATATCCCTTTGCCAATTCCACAAGAACAGCCTTAGCGAAAGGCTTCTTGAAGGGAAAGATGTAACTCTGTGAGATGAATTAACAGAACACAGAGAAGTATCTTGAAAGCTTCTTTCCAGTTTTGAACGGAAGATATTTCCTTTTTCACCGTAGCCCTCTATGGGCTTCCAAATATCCCTTTGCCAATTCCACAAGAACAGTCTTAGCGAAAGGCTTCTTGAAGGGAAAGATGTAACTCTGTGAGATGAATTAACAGAACACAGAGCAGTTTCTCAGAAAGCTTCTTTCCAGTTTTGAACGGAAGATATTCCCTTTTTCACCATAGCCCTCTATGGGCTTCCAAATATCCCTTTGCCAATTCCACAAGAACAGCCTTAGCGAAAGGCTTCTTGAAGGGAAAGATGTAACTCTGTGAGATGAATTAGCAGAACACAGAGCAGTTTCTCAGAAAGCTTCTTTCCAGTTTTGAACGGAAGATATTTCCTTTTTCACCATAGCCCTCTATGGGCTTCCAAATATCCCTTTGCCAATTCCACAAGAACAGCCTTAGCGAAAGGCTTCTTGAAGGGAAAGATGTAACTCTGTGAGATGAATGAACAGAACACAGAGCAGTTTCTCAGAAAGCTTCTTTCCAGTTTTGAACGGAAGATATTTCCTTTTTCACCATAGCCCTCTATGGGCTTCCAAATATCCCTTTGCCAAATCCACAAGAACAGCCTTAGCGAAAGGCTTCTTGAAGGGAAAGATGTAACTCTGTGAGATGAATTAACAGAACACAGAGCAGTTTCTCAGAAAGCTTCTTTCCAGTTTTGAACGGAAGATATTTCCTTTTTCACCATAGCCCTCTATGGGCTTCCAAATATCCCTTTGCCAATTCCACAGGAACAGCCTTAGCGAAAGGCTTCTTGAAGGGAAAGATGTAACTCTGTGAGATGAATTATCATAACACAGAGCAGTTTCTCAGAAAGCTTCTTTCCAGTTTTGAACGGAAGATATTTCCTTTTTCACCATAGCCCTCTATGGGCTTCCAAATATCCCTTTGCCAATTCCACAAGAACAGCCTTAGCGAAAGGCTTCTTGAAGGGAAAGATGTAACTCTGTGAGATGAATTAACAGAACACAGAGCAGATTCTCAGAAAGCTTCTTTCCAGTTTTGAACGGAAGATATTCCCTTTTTCACCATAGCCCTCTATGGGCTTCCAAATATCCCTTTGCCAATTCCACAAGAACAGCCTTAGCGAAAGGCTTCTTGAAGGGAAAGATGTAACTCTGTGAGATGAATTAACAGAACATAGAGCAGTTTCTCAGAAAGATTCTTTCCAGTTTTGAACGGAAGATATTTCCTTTTTCACCATAGCCCTCTATGGGCTTCCAAATATCCCTTTTCCAATTCCACAAGAACAGCCTTAGCGAAAGGCTTCTTGAAGGGAAAGATGTAACTCTGTGAGATGAATTAACAGAACACAGAGAAGTATCTTGAAAGCTTCTTTCCAGTTTTGAACGGAAGATATTTCCTTTTTCACCGTAGCCCTCTATGGGCTTCCAAATATCCCTTTGCCAATTCCACAAGAACAGTCTTAGCGAAAGGGTTCTTGAAGGGAAAGATGTAACTCTGTGAGATGAATTAACAGAACACAGAGCAGTTTCTCAGAAAGCTTCTTTCCAGTTTTGAACGGAAGATATTCCGTTTTTCACCATAGCCCTCTATGGGCTTCCAAATATCCCTTTGCCAATTCCACAAGAACAGCCTTAGCGAAAGGCTTCTTGAAGGGAAAGATGTAACTCTGTGAGATGAATTAGCAGAACACAGAGCAGTTTCTCAGAAAGCTTCTTTCCAGTTTTGAACGGAAGATATTTCCTTTTTCACCATAGCCCTCTATGGGCTTCCAAATATCCCTTTGCCAATTCCACAAGAACAGCCTTAGCGAAAGGCTTCTTGAAGGGAAAGATGTAACTCTGTGAGATGAATTAACAGAACACAGAGAAGTTTCTTGAAAGCTTCTTTCCAGTTTTGAACGGAAGATATTTCCTTTTTCACCATAGCCCTCTATGGGCTTCCAAATATCCCTTTGCCAATTCCACAAGAACAGCCTTAGCGAAAGGCTTCTTGAAGGGAAAGATGTAACTCTGTGAGATGAATTAACAGAACACAGAGCAGTTTCTCAGAAAGCTTCTTTCCAGTTTTGAACTGAAGATATTCCCTTTTTCACCATAGCCCTCTATGGGATTCCAAATATCCCTTTGCCAATTCCACAAGAACAGCCTTAGCGAAAGGCTTCTTGAAGGGAAAGATGTAACTCTGTGAGAGGAATTAACAGAACACAGAGCAGTTTCTCAGAAAGCTTCTTTCCAGTTTTGAACGGAAGAAATTTCCTTTTTCACCATAGCCCTCTATGGGCTTCCAAATATCCCTTTGCCAATTCCACAAGAACAGCCTTAGCGAAAGGCTTCTTGAAGGGAAAGATGTAACTCTGTGAGATGAATGAACAGAACACAGAGCAGTTTCTCAGAAAGCTTCTTTCCAGTTTTGAACGGAAGATATTTCCTTTTTCACCATAGCCCTCTATGGGCTTCCAAATATCCCTTTGCCAAATCCACAAGAACAGCCTTACCGAAAGGCTTCTTGAAGGGAAAGATGTAACTCTGTGAGATGAATTAACAGAACACAGAGCAGTTTCTCAGAAATCTTCTTTCCAGTTTTGAACGGAAGATATTTCCTTTTTCACCATAGCCCTCTATGGGCTTCCAAATATCCCTTTGCCAATTCCACAAGAACAGCCTTAGCGAAAGCCTTCTTGAAGGGAAAGATGTAACTCTGTGAGATGAATTATCATAACACAGAGCAGTTTCTCAGAAAGCTTCTTTCCAGTTTTGAACGGAAGATATTTCCTTTTTCACCATAGCCCTCTATGGGCTTCCAAATATCCCTTTGCCAATTCCACAAGAACAGCCTTAGCGAAAGGCTTCTTGAAGGGAAAGATGTAACACTGTGAGATGAATTAACAGAACACAGAGCAGTTTCTCAGAAAGCTTCTTTCCAGTTTTGAACGGAAGATATTCCCTTTTTCACCATAGCCCTCTACGGGCTTCCAAATATCCCTTTCCCAATTCCACAAGAACAGCCTTAGCGAAAGGCTTCTTGAAGGGAAAGATGTAACTCTGTGACATGAATTAACAGAACACAGAGCAGTTTCTCAGAAAGCATCTTTCCAGTTTTGAACGGAAGATATTTCCTTTTTCACCATAGCCCTCTATGGGCTTCCAAATATCCCTTTGCCAATTCCACAAGAACAGCCTTAGCGAAAGGCTTCTTGAAGGGAAAGATGTAACTCTGTGAGATGAATTAACAGAACACAGAGCAGTTTCTCAGAAAGCTTCTTTCCAGTTTTGAACGGAAGATATTTCCTTTTTCACCATAGCCCTCTATGGGCTTCCAAATATCCCTTTGCCAATTCCACAGGAACAACCTTAGAGAAAGGCTTCTTGAAGGGAAAGATGTAACTCTGTGAGATGAATTAACAGAACACAGAGCAGTTTCTCAGAAGGCTTCTTTCCAGTTTTGAACGGAAGATATTTCCTTTTTCACCATAGCCCTCTATGGGCTTCCAAATATCCCTTTGCCAATTCCACAAGAACAGCCTTAGCGAAAGGCTTCTTGAAGGGAAAGATGTAACTCTGTGAGATGAATTAACAGAACACAGAGAAGTTTCTTGAAAGCTTCATTTCAGTTTTGAACGGAAGATATTTCCTTTTTCACCGTATCCCTCTATGGGCGTCCAAATATCCCTTTGCCAATTCCACAAGAACAGCCTTAGCGAAAGGCTTCTTGAAGGGAAAGATGTAACTCTGTGAGATGAATTAACAGAACACAGAGCAGTTTCTCAGAAAGTTTCTTTCCAGTTTTGAACGGAAGATATTCCCTTTTTCACCATAGCCCTCTAAGGGCTTCCAAATATCCCTTTGCCAATTCCACAAGAACAGCTTTAGCGAAAGGCTTCTTGAAGGGAAAGATGTAACTCTGTGAGAGGAATTAACAGAACACAGAGCAGTTTCTCAGAAAGCTTCTTTCCAGTTTTTAACGGAAGAAATTTCCTTTTTCACCATAGCCCTCTATGGGCTTCCAAATATCCCTTCGCCAATTCCACAAGAACAGCCTTAGCGAAAGGCTTCTTGAAGGGAAAGATGTAACTCTGTGAGATGAATTAACAGAACACAGAGAAGTATCTTGAAAGCTTCTTTCCAGTTTTGAACGGAAGATATTTCCTTTTTCACCGTAGCCCTCTATGGGCTTCCAAATATCCCTTTGCCAATTCCACAAGAACAGTCTTAGCGAAAGGCTTCTTGAAGGGAAAGATGTAACTCTGTGAGATGAATTAACAGAACACAGAGCAGTTTCTCAGAAAGCTTCTTTCCAGTTTTGAACGGAACATATTCCCTTTTTCACCATAGCCCTCTATGGGCTTCCAAATATCCCTTTGCCAATTCCACAAGAACAGCCTTAGCGAAAGGCTTCTTGAAGGGAAAGATGTAACTCTGTGAGATGAATTAGCAGAACACAGAGCAGTTTCTCAGAAAGCTTCTTTCCAGTTTTGAACGGAAGATATTTCCTTTTTCACCATAGCCCTCTATGGGCTTCCAAATATCCCTTTGCCAATTCCACAAGAACAGCCTTAGCGAAAGGCGTCTTGAAGGGAAAGATGTAACTCTGTGAGATGAATTAACAGAACACAGAGAAGTTTCTTGAAAGCTTCTTTCCAGTTTTGAACGGAAGATATTTCCTTTTTCACCATAGCCCTCTATGGGCTTCCAAATATCCCTTTGCCAATTCCACAAGAACAGCCTTAGCGAAAGGCTTCTTGAAGGGAAAGATGTAACTCTGTGAGATGAATTAACAGAACACAGAGCAGTTTCTCAGAAAGCTTCTTTCCAGTTTTGAACTGAAGATATTCCCTTTTTCACCATAGCCCTCTATGGGATTCCAAATATCCCTTTGCCAATTCCACAAGAACAGCCTTAGCGAAAGGCTTCTTGAAGGGAAAGATGTAACTCTGTGAGAGGAATTAACAGAACACAGAGCAGTTTCTCAGAAAGCTTCTTTCCAGTTTTGAACGGAAGAAATTTCCTTTTTCACCATAGCCCTCTATGGGCTTCCAAATATCCCTTTGCCAATTCCACAAGAACAGCCTTAGCGAAAGGCTTCTTGAAGGGAAAGATGTAACTCTGTGAGATGAATGAACAGAACACAGAGCAGTTTCTCAGAAAGCTTCTTTCCAGTTTTGAACGGAAGATATTTCCTTTTTCACCATAGCCCTCTATGGGCTTCCAAATATCCCTTTGCCAAATCCACAAGAACAGCCTTAGCGAAAGGCTTCTTGAAGGGAAAGATGTAACTCTGTGAGATGAATTAACAGAACACAGAGCAGTTTCTCAGAAAGCTTCTTTCCAGTTTTGAACGGAAGATATTTCCTTTTTCACCATAGCCCTCTATGGGCTTCCAAATATCCCTTTGCCAATTCCACAGGAACAGCCTTAGCGAAAGGCTTCTTGAAGGGAAAGATGTAACTCTGTGAGATGAATTATCATAACACAGAGCAGTTTCTCAGAAAGCTTCTTTCCAGTTTTGAACGGAAGATATTTCCTTTTTCTCCATAGCCCTCTATGGGCTTCCAAATATCCCTTTGCCAATTCCACAAGAACAGCCTTAGCGAAAGGCTTCTTGAAGGGAAAGATGTAACTCTGTGAGATGAATTAACAGAACACAGAGCAGATTCTCAGAAAGCTTCTTTCCAGTTTTGAACGGAAGATATTCCCTTTTTCACCATAGCCCTCTATGGGCTTCCAAATATCCCTTTGCCAATTCCACAAGAACAGCCTTAGCGAAAGGCTTCTTGAAGGGAAAGATGTAACTCTGTGAGATGAATTAACAGAACATAGAGCAGTTTCTCAGAAAGATTCTTTCCAATTTTGAACGGAAGATATTTCCTTTTTCACCATAGCCCTCTATGGGCTTCCAAATATCCCTTTGCCAATTCCACAAGAACAGCCTTAGCGAAAGGCTTCTTGAAGGGAAAGATGTAACACTGTGAGATGAATTAACAGAACACAGAGCAGTTTCTCAGAAAGCTTCTTTCCAGTTTTGAACGGAAGATATTCCCTTTTTCACCATAGCCCTCTATGGGCTTCCAAATATCCCTTTGCCAATTCCACAAGAACAGCTTTAGCGAAAGGCTTCTTGAAGGGAAAGATGTAACTCTGTGACATGAATTAACAGAACACAGAGCAGTTTCTCAGAAAGCATCTTTCCAGTTTTGAACGGAAGATATTTCCTTTTTCACCATAGCCCTCTATGGGCTTCCAAATATCCCTTTGCCAATTCCACAAGAACAGCCTTAGCGAAAGGCTTCTTGAAGGGAAAGATGTAACTCTGTGAAATGAATTAACAGAACACAGAGCAGTTTCACAGAAAGCTTCTTTCCAGTTTTGAACGGAAGATATTTCCTTTTTCACCATAGCCCTCTATGGGCTTCCAAATATCCCTTTGCCAATTCCACAGGAACAACCTTAGAGAAAGGCTTCTTGAAGGGAAAGATGTAACTCTGTGAGATGAATTAACAGAACACAGAGCAGTTTCTCAGAAGGCTTCTTTCCAGTTTTGAACGGAAGATATTTCCTTTTTCACCATAGCCCTCTATGGGCTTCCAAATATCCCTTTGCCAATTCCACAAGAACAGCCTTAGCGAAAGGCTTCTTGAAGGGAAAGATGTAACTCTGTGAGATGAATTAACATAACACAGAGCAGTTTCTCAGAAAGCTTCTTTCCAGTTTTGAACGGAAGATATTCCCTTTTTCACCATAGCCCTCTATGGGCTTCCAAATATCCCTTTGCCAATTCCACAAGAACAGCCTTAGCGAAAGGCTTCTTGAAGGGAAAGATGTAACTCTGTGAGAGGAATTAACAGAACACAGAGCAGTTTCTCAGAAAGCTTCTTTCCAATTTTGAACGGAAGAAATTTCCTTTTTCACCATAGCCCTCTATGGGCTTCCAAATATCCCTTTGCCAATTCCACAAGAACAGCCTTAGCGAAAGGCTTCTTGAAGGGAAAGATGTAACTCTGTGAGATGAATTAACAGAACACAGAGAAGTATCTTGAAAGCTTCTTTCCAGTTTTGAACGGAAGATATTTCCTTTTTCACCGTAGCCCTCTATGGGCTTCCAAATATCCCTTTGCCAATTCCACAAGAACAGTCTTAGCGAAAGGCTTCTTGAAGGGAAAGATGTAACTCTGTGAGATGAATTAACAGAACACAGAGCAGTTTCTCAGAAAGCTTCTTTCCAGTTTTGAACGGAAGATATTCCCTTTTTCACCATAGCCCTCTATGGGCTTCCAAATATCCCTTTGCCAATTCCACAAGAACAGCCTTAGCGAAAGGCTTCTTGAAGGGAAAGATGTAACTCTGTGAGATGAATTAACAGAACACAGAGCAGTTTCTCAGAAAGCTTCTTTCCAGTTTTGAACGGAAGATATTTCCTTTTTCACCATAGCCCTCTATGGGCTTCCAAATATCCCTTTGGCAATTCCACAAGAACAGCCTTAGGGAAAGGCTTCTTGAAGGGAAAGATGTAACTCTGTGAGATGAATTAACAGAACACAGAGAAGTTTCTTGAAAGCTTCTTTCCAGTTTTGAACGGAAGATATTTCCTTTTTCACCATAGCCCTCTATGGGCTTCCAAATATCCCTTTGCCAATTCCACAAGAACAGCCTTAGCGAAAGGCTTCTTGAAGGGAAAGATGTAACTCTGTGAGATGAATTAACAGAACACAGAGCAGTTTCTCAGAAAGCTTCTTTCCAGTTTTGAACTGAAGATATTCCCTTTTTCACCATAGCCCTCTATGGGCTTCCAAATATCCCTTTGCCAATTCCACAAGAACAGCCTTAGCGAAAGGCTTCTTGAAGGGAAAGATGTAACTCTGTGAGAGGAATTAACAGAACACAGAGCAGTTTCTCAGAAAGCTTCTTTCCAGTTTTGAACGGAAGAAATTTCCTTTTTCACCATAGCCCTCTATGGGCTTCCAAATATCCCTTTGCCAATTCCACAAGAACAGCCTTAGCGAAAGGCTTCTTGAAGAGAAAGATGTAACTCTGTGAGATGAATTAACAGAACACAGAGCAGTTTCTCAGAAAGCTTCTTTCCAGTTTTGAACGGAAGATATTCCCTTTTTCACCATAGCCCTCTATGGGCTTCCAAATATCCCTTTGCCAATTCCACAAGAACAGCTTACGAAAGGCTTCTTGAAGGGAAAGATGTAACTCTGTGAGATGAATTAACAGAACACAGAGAAGTATCTTGAAAGCTTCTTTCCAGTTTTGAACGGAAGATATTTCCTTTTTCACCATAGCCCTCTATGGGCTTCCAAATATCCCTTTGCCAATTCCACAAGAACAGCCTTAGCGAAAGGCTTCTTGAAGGGAAAGATGTAACTCTGTGAGATGAATTAACAGAACACAGAGCAGCTTCTCAGAAAGCTTCTTTCCAGTTTTGAACGGAAGATATTCCCTTTTTCACCATAGCCCTCTATGGGCTTCCAAATATCCCTTTGCCAATTCCACAAGAACAGCCTTAGCGAAAGGCTTCTTGAAGGGAAAGATGTAACTCTGTGAGATGAATTAACAGAACACAGAGCAGTTTCTCAGAAAGCTTCTTTCCAGTTTTGAACGGAAGATATTTCCTTTTTCATCATAACCCTCTATGGGATTCCAAATATCCCTTTGCCAATTCCACAAGAACAGCCTTAGCGAAAGGCTTCTTTAAGGGAAAGATGTAACTCTGTGAGATGAATTAACAGAACACAGAGAAGTTTCTTGAAAGCTTCTTTCCAGTTTTGAACGGAAGATATTTCCTTTTTCACCATAGCCCTCTATGGGCTTCCAAATATCCCTTTGCCAATTCCACAAGAACAGCCTTAGCGAAAGGCTTCTTGAAGGGAAAGATGTAACTCTGTGAGATGAATTAACAGAACACAGAGCAGTTTCTCAGAAAGCTTCTTTCCAGTTTTGAACGGAAGATATTCCCTTTTTCACCATAGCCCTCTATGGGCTTCCAAATATCCCTTTGCCAATTCCACAAGAACAGCCTTAGCAAAAGGCTTCTTGAAGGGAAAGATGTAACTCTGTGAGAGGAATTAACAGAACACAGAGCAGTTTCTCAGAAAGCTTCTTTCCAGTTTTGAACGGAAGAAATTTCCTTTTTCACCATAGCCCTCTATGGGATTCCAAATATCCCTTTGCCAATTCCACAAGAACAGCCTTAGCGAAAGGCTTCTTGAAGGGAAAGATGTAACTCTGTGAGATGAATTAACAGAACACAGAGCAGTTTCTCAGAAAGCTTCTTTCCAGTTTTGAACGGAAGATATTTCCTTTTTCACCATAGCCCTCTATGGGCTTCCAAATATCCCTTTGCCAAATCCACAAGAACAGCCTTAGCGAAAGGCTTCTTGAAGGGAAAGATGTAACTCTGTGAGATGAATTAACAGAACACAGAGAAGTATCTTGAAAGCTTCTTTCCAGTTTTGAACGGAAGATATTTCCTTTTTCACCATAGCCCGCTATGGGCTTCCAAATATCCCTTTTCCAATTCCACAAGAACAACCTTAGTGAAAGGATTCTTGAAGGGAAAGATGTAACTCTGTGAGATGAATTAACAGAACACAGAGCAGTTTCTCAGAAAGCTTCTTTCCAGTTTTGAAGGGAAGATATTTCCTTTTTCACCATAGCCCGCTATGGGCTTCCAAATATCCCTTTTCCAATTCCACAAGAACAGCCTTAGCGAAAGGCTTCTTGAAGGGAAAGATGTAACTCTGTGAGATGAATTAACAGAACACAGAGCAGTTTCTCAGAAAGCTTCTTTCCAGTTTTGAAGGGAAGATATTTCCTTTTTCACCATAGCCCGCTATGGGCTTCCAAATATCCCTTTTCCAATTCCACAAGAACAGCCTTAGCGAAAGGCTTCTTGAAGGGAAAGATGTAACTCTGTGAATTGAATTAACAGAACACAGAGCAGTTTCTCAGAAAGCTTCTTTCCAGTTTTGAACGGAAGATATTCCCTTTTTCACCATAGCCCTCTATGGGCTTCCAAATATCCCTTTGCCAATTCCACAAGAACAGCCTTAGCGAAAGGCTTCTTGAAGGGAAAGATGTAACTCTGTGAGATGAATTAACAGAACACAGAGCAGTTTCTCAGAAAGCTTCTTTCCAGTTTTGAAGGGAAGAGATTTCCTTTTTCACCATAGCCCTCTATGGGCTTCCAAATATCCCTTTGCCAATTCCACAAGAACAGCCTTAGCGAAAGGCTTCTTGAAGGGAAAGATGTAACTCTGTGAGATGAATTAACAGAACACAGAGCAGTTTCTCAGAAAGCTTCTTTCCAGTTTTGAACGGAAGATATTTCCTTTTTCACCATAGCCCTCTATGGGCTTCCAAATATCCCTTTGCCAATTCCACAAGAACAGCCTTAGCGAAAGGCTTCTTGAAGGGAAAGATGTAACTCTGTGAGATGAATTAACAGAACACAGAGCAGTTTCTCAGAAAGCTTCTTTCCAGTTTTGAACGGAAGATATTCCCTTTTTCACCATAGCCCTCTATGGGCTTCCAAATATCCCTTTGCCAATTCCACAAGAACAGCCTTAGCGAAAGGCTTCTTGAAGGGAAAGATGTAACTCTGTGAATTGAATTAACAGAACACAGAGCAGTTTCTCAGAAAGCTTCTTTCCAGTTTTGAACGGAAGATATTCCCTTTTTCACCATAGCCCTCTATGGGCTTCCAAATATCCCTTTGCCAATTCCACAAGAACAGCCTTAGCGAAAGGCTTCTTGAAGAGAAAGATGTAACTCTGTGAGATGAATTAACAGAACACAGAGCAGTTTCTCAGAAAGCTTCTTTCCAGTTTTGAACGGAAGATATTTCCTTTTTCACCATAGCCCTCTATGGGCTTCCAAATATCCCTTTGCCAATTCCACAAGAACAGCTTACGAAAGGCTTCTTGAAGGGAAAGATGTAACTCTGTGAGATGAATTAACAGAACACAGAGAAGTATCTTGAAAGCTTCTTTCCAGTTTTGAACGGAAGATATTTCCTTTTTCACCATAGCCCTCTATGGGCTTCCAAATATCCCTTTGCCAATTCCACAGGAACAACCTTAGAGAAAGGCTTCTTGAAGGGAAAGATGTAACTCTGTGAGATGAATTAACAGAACACAGAGCAGTTTCTCAGAAGGCTTCTTTCCAGTTTTGAACGGAAGATATTTCCTTTTTCACCATAGCCCTCTATGGGCTTCCAAATATCCCTTTGCCAATTCCAAAAGAACAGCTTACGAAAGGCTTCTTGAAGGGAAAGATGTAACTCTGTGAGATGAATTAACAGAACACAGAGAAGTATCTTGAAAGCTTCTTTCCAGTTTTGAACGGAAGATATTTCCTTTTTCACCATAGCCCTCTATGGGCTTCCAAATATCCCTTTGCCAATTCCACAGGAACAACCTTAGAGAAAGGCTTCTTGAAGGGAAAGATGTAACTCTGTGAGATGAATTAACAGAACACAGAGCAGTTTCTCAGAAGGCTTCTTTCCAGTTTTGAACGGAAGATATTTCCTTTTTCACCATAGCCCTCTATGGGCTTCCAAATATCCCTTTGCCAATTCCACAAGAACAGCCTTAGCGAAAGGCTTCTTGAAGGGAAAGATGTAACTCTGTGAGATGAATTAACATAACACAGAGCAGTTTCTCAGAAAGCTTCTTTCCAGTTTTGAACGGAAGATATTCCCTTTTTCACCATAGCCCTCTATGGGCTTCCAAATATCCCTTTGCCAATTCCACAAGAACAGCCTTAGCGAAAGGCTTCTTGAAGGGAAAGATGTAACTCTGTGAGAGGAATTAACAGAACACAGAGCAGTTTCTCAGAAAGCTTCTTTCCAATTTTGAACGGAAGAAATTTCCTTTTTCACCATAGCCCTCTATGGGCTTCCAAATATCCCTTTGCCAATTCCACAAGAACAGACTTAGCGAAAGGCTTCTTGAAGGGAAAGATGTAACTCTGTGAGATGAATTAACAGAACACAGAGAAGTATCTTGAAAGCTTCTTTCCAGTTTTGAACGGAAGATATTTCCTTTTTCACCGTAGCCCTCTATGGGCTTCCAAATATCCCTTTGCCAATTCCACAAGAACAGTCTTAGCGAAAGGCTTCTTGAAGGGAAAGATGTAACTCTGTGAGATGAATTAACAGAACACAGAGCAGTTTCTCAGAAAGCTTCTTTCCAGTTTTGAACGGAAGATATTCCCTTTTTCACCATAGCCCTCTATGGGCTTCCAAATATCCCTTTGCCAATTCCACAAGAACAGCCTTAGCGAAAGGCTTCTTGAAGGGAAAGATGTAACTCTGTGAGATGAATTAACAGAACACAGAGCAGTTTCTCAGAAAGCTTCTTTCCAGTTTTGAACGGAAGATATTTCCTTTTTCACCATAGCCCTCTATGGGCTTCCAAATATCCCTTTGGCAATTCCACAAGAACAGCCTTAGGGAAAGGCTTCTTGAAGGGAAAGATGTAACTCTGTGAGATGAATTAACAGAACACAGAGAAGATTCTTGAAAGCTTCTTTCCAGTTTTGAACGGAAGATATTTCCTTTTTCACCATAGCCCTCTATGGGCTTCCAAATATCCCTTTGCCAATTCCACAAGAACAGCCTTAGCGAAAGGCTTCTTGAAGGGAAAGATGTAACTCTGTGAGATGAATTAACAGAACACAGAGCAGTTTCTCAGAAAGCTTCTTTCCAGTTTTGAACTGAAGATATTCCCTTTTTCACCATAGCCCTCTATGGGCTTCCAAATATCCCTTTGCCAATTCCACAAGAACAGCCTTAGCGAAAGGCTTCTTGAAGGGAAAGATGTAACTCTGTGAGAGGAATTAACAGAACACAGAGCAGTTTCTCAGAAAGCTTCTTTCCAGTTTTGAACGGAAGAAATTTCCTTTTTCACCATAGCCCTCTATGGGCTTCCAAATATCCCTTTGCCAATTCCACAAGAACAGCCTTAGCGAAAGGCTTCTTGAAGAGAAAGATGTAACTCTGTGAGATGAATTAACAGAACACAGAGCAGTTTCTCAGAAAGCTTCTTTCCAGTTTGAACGGAAGATATTCCCTTTTTCACCATAGCCCTCTATGGGCTTCCAAATATCCCTTTGCCAATTCCACAAGAACAGCTTACGAAAGGCTTCTTGAAGGGAAAGATGTAACTCTGTGAGATGAATTAACAGAACACAGAGAAGTATCTTGAAAGCTTCTTTCCAGTTTTGAACGGAAGATATTTCCTTTTTCACCATAGCCCTCTATGGGCTTCCAAATATCCCTTTGCCAATTCCACAAGAATAGCCTTAGCGAAAGGCTTCTTGAAGGGAAAGATGTAACTCTGTGAGATGAATTAACAGAACACAGAGCAGCTTCTCAGAAAGCTTCTTTCCAGTTTTGAACGGAAGATATTCCCTTTTTCACCATAGCCCTCTATGGGCTTCCAAATATCCCTTTGCCAATTCCACAAGAACAGCCTTAGCGAAAGGCTTCTTGAAGGGAAAGATGTAACTCTGTGAGATGAATTAACAGAACACAGAGCAGTTTCTCAGAAAGCTTCTTTCCAGTTTTGAACGGAAGATATTTCCTTTTTCACCATAGCCCTCTATGGGATTCCAAATATCCCTTTGCCAATTCCACAAGAACAGCCTTAGCGAAAGGCTTCTTGAAGGGAAAGATGTAACTCTGTGAGATGAATTAACAGAACACAGAGAAGTTTCTTGAAAGCTTCTTTCCAGTTTTGAACGGAAGATATTTCCTTTTTCACCGTAGCCCTCTATGGGCTTCCAAATATCCCTTTGCCAATTCCACAAGAACAGCCTTAGCGAAAGGCTTCTTGAAGGGAAAGATGTAACTCTGTGAGATGAATTAACAGAACACAGAGCAGTTTCTCAGAAAGCTTCTTTCCAGTTTTGAACGGAAGATATTCCCTTTTTCACCATAGCCCTCTATGGGCTTCCAAATATCCCTTTGCCAATTCCACAAGAACAGCCTTAGCAAAAGGCTTCTTGAAGGGAAAGATGTAACTCTGTGAGAGGAATTAACAGAACACAGAGCAGTTTCTCAGAAAGCTTCTTTCCAGTTTTGAACGGAAGAAATTTCCTTTTTCACCATAGCCCTCTATGGGCTTCCAAATATCCCTTTGCCAATTCCACAAGAACAGCCTTAGCGAAAGGCTTCTTGAAGGGAAAGATGTAACTCTGTGAGATGAATTAACAGAACACAGAGCAGTTTCTCAGAAAGCTTCTTTCCAGTTTTGAACGGAAGATATTTCCTTTTTCACCATAGCCCTCTATGGGCTTCCAAATATCCCTTTGCCAAATCCACAAGAACAGCCTTAGCGAAAGGCTTCTTGAAGGGAAAGATGTAACTCTGTGAGATGAATTAACAGAACACAGAGAAGTATCTTGAGAGCTTCTTTCCAGTTTTGAACGGAAGATATTTCCTTTTTCACCATAGCCCGCTATGGGCTTCCAAATATCCCTTTTCCAATTCCACAAGAACAACCTTAGTGAAAGGATTCTTGAAGGGAAAGATGTAACTCTGTGAGATGAATTAACAGAACACAGAGCAGTTTCTCAGAAAGCTTCTTTCCAGTTTTGAAGGGAAGATATTTCCTTTTTCACCATAGCCCGCTATGGGCTTCCAAATATCCCTTTTCCAATTCCACAAGAACAGCCTTAGCGAAAGGCTTCTTGAAGGGAAAGATGTAACTCTGTGAGATGAATTAACAGAACACAGAGCAGTTTCTCAGAAAGCTTCTTTCCAGTTTTGAAGGGAAGATATTTCCTCTTTCACCATAGCCCGCTATGGGCTTCCAAATATCCCTTTTCCAATTCCACAAGAACAGCCTTAGCGAAAGGCTTCTTGAAGGGAAAGATGTAACTCTGTGAATTGAATTAACAGAACACAGAGCAGTTTCTCAGAAAGCTTCTTTCCAGTTTTGAACGGAAGATATTCCCTTTTTCACCATAGCCCTCTATGGGCTTCCAAATATCCCTTTGCCAATTCCACAAGAACAGCCTTAGCGAAAGGCTTCTTGAAGGGAAAGATGTAACTCTGTGAGATGAATTAACAGAACACAGAGCAGTTTCTCAGAAAGCTTCTTTCCAGTTTTGAAGGGAAGAGATTTCCTTTTTCACCATAGCCCTCTATGGGCTTCCAAATATCCCTTTGCCAATTCCACAAGAACAGCCTTAGCGAAAGGCTTCTTGAAGGGAAAGATGTAACTCTGTGAGATGAATTAACAGAACACAGAGCAGTTTCTCAGAAAGCTTCTTTCCAGTTTTGAACGGAAGATATTTCCTTTTTCACCATAGCCCTCTATGGGCTTCCAAATATCCCTTTGCCAATTCCACAAGAACAGCCTTAGCGAAAGGCTTCTTGAAGGGAAAGATGTAACTCTGTGAGATGAATTAACAGAACACAGAGCAGTTTCTCAGAAAGCTTCTTTCCAGTTTTGAACGGAAGATATTCCCTTTTTCACCATAGCCCTCTATGGGCTTCCAAATATCCCTTTGCCAATTCCACAAGAACAGCCTTAGCGAAAGGCTTCTTGAAGGGAAAGATGTAACTCTGTGAATTGAATTAACAGAACACAGAGCAGTTTCTCAGAAAGCTTCTTTCCAGTTTTGAACGGAAGATATTCCCTTTTTCACCATAGCCCTCTATGGGCTTCCAAATATCCCTTTGCCAATTCCACAAGAACAGCCTTAGCGAAAGGCTTCTTGAAGAGAAAGATGTAACTCTGTGAGATGAATTAACAGAACACAGAGCAGTTTCTCAGAAAGCTTCTTTCCAGTTTTGAACGGAAGATATTTCCTTTTTCACCATAGCCCTCTATGGGCTTCCAAATATCCCTTTGCCAATTCCACAAGAACAGCTTACGAAAGGCTTCTTGAAGGGAAAGATGTAACTCTGTGAGATGAATTAACAGAACACAGAGAAGTATCTTGAAAGCTTCTTTCCAGTTTTGAACGGAAGATATTTCCTTTTTCACCATAGCCCTCTATGGGCTTCCAAATATCCCTTTGCCAATTCCACAAGAACAGCCTTAGCGAAAGGCTTCTTGAAGGGAAAGATGTAACTCTGTGAGATGAATTAACAGAACACAGAGCAGCTTCTCAGAAAGCTTCTTTCCAGTTTTGAACGGAAGATATTCCCTTTTTCACCATAGCCCTCTATGGGCTTCCAAATATCCCTTTGCCAATTCCACAAGAACAGCCTTAGCGAAAGGCTTCTTGATCGGAAAGATGTAACTCTGTGAGATGAATTAACAGAACACAGAGCAGTTTCTCAGAAAGCTTCTTTCCAGTTTTGAACGGAAGATATTTCCTTTTTCACCATAGCCCTCTATGGGATTCCAAATATCCCTTTGCCAATTCCACAAAAACAGCCTTAGCGAAAGGCTTCTTGAAGGGAAAGATGTAACTCTGTGAGATGAATTAACAGAACACAGAGAAGTTTCTTGAAAGCTTCTTTCCAGTTTTGAACGGAAGATATTTCCTTTTTCACCATAGCCCTCTATGGGCTTCCAAATATCCCTTTGCCAATTCCACAAGAACAGCCTTAGCGAAAGGCTTCTTGAAGGGAAAGATGTAACTCTGTGAGATGAATTAACAGAACACAGAGCAGTTTCACAGAAAGCTTCTTTCCAGTTTTGAACGGAAGATATTTCCTTTTTCACCATAGCCCTCTATGGGCTTCCAAATATCCCTTTGCCAATTCCACAGGAACAACCTTAGAGAAAGGCTTCTTGAAGGGAAAGATGTAACTCTGTGAGATGAATTAACAGAACACAGAGCAGTTTCTCAGAAGGCTTCTTTCCAGTTTTGAACGGAAGATATTTCCTTTTTCACCATAGCCCTCTATGGGCTTCCAAATATCCCTTTGCCAATTCCACAAGAACAGCCTTAGCGAAAGGCTTCTTGAAGGGAAAGATGTAACTCTGTGAGATGAATTAACATAACACAGAGCAGTTTCTCAGAAAGCTTCTTTCCAGTTTTGAACGGAAGATATTCCCTTTTTCACCATAGCCCACTATGGGCTTCCAAATATCCCTTTGCCAATTCCACAAGAACAGCCTTAGCGAAAGGCTTCTTGAAGGGAAAGATGTAACTCTGTGAGAGGAATTAACAGAACACAGAGCAGTTTCTCAGAAAGCTTCTTTCCAATTTTGAACGGAAGAAATTTCCTTTTTCACCATAGCCCTCTATGGGCTTCCAAATATCCCTTTGCCAATTCCACAAGAACAGACTTAGCGAAAGGCTTCTTGAAGGGAAAGATGTAACTCTGTGAGATGAATTAACAGAACACAGAGAAGTATCTTGAAAGCTTCTTTCCAGTTTTGAACGGAAGATATTTCCTTTTTCACCGTAGCCCTCTATGGGCTTCCAAATATCCCTTTGCCAATTCCACAAGAACAGTCTTAGCGAAAGGCTTCTTGAAGGGAAAGATGTAACTCTGTGAGATGAATTAACAGAACACAGAGCAGTTTCTCAGAAAGCTTCTTTCCAGTTTTGAACGGAAGATATTCCCTTTTTCACCATAGCCCTCTATGGGCTTCCAAATATCCCTTTGCCAATTCCACAAGAACAGCCTTAGCGAAAGGCTTCTTGAAGGGAAAGATGTAACTCTGTGAGATGAATTAACAGAACACAGAGCAGTTTCTCAGAAAGCTTCTTTCCAGTTTTGAACGGAAGATATTTCCTTTTTCACCATAGCACTCTATGGGCTTCCAAATATCCCTTTGCCAATTCCACAAGAACAGCCTTAGGGAAAGGCTTCTTGAAGGGAAAGATGTAACTCTGTGAGATGAATTAACAGAACACAGAGAAGTTTCTTGAAAGCTTCTTTCCAGTTTTGAACGGAAGATATTTCCTTTTTCACCATAGCCCTCTATGGGCTTCCAAATATCCCTTTGCCAATTCCACAAGAACAGCCTTAGCGAAAGGCTTCTTGAAGGGAAAGATGTAACTCTGTGAGATGAATTAACAGAACACAGAGCAGTTTCTCAGAAAGCTTCTTTCCAGTTTTGAACTGAAGATATTCCCTTTTTCACCATAGCCCTCTATGGGCTTCCAAATATCCCTTTGCCAATTCCACAAGAACAGCCTTAGCGAAAGGCTTCTTGAAGGGAAAGATGTAACTCTGTGAGAGGAATTAACAGAACACAGAGCAGTTTCTCAGAAAGCTTCTTTCCAGTTTTGAACGGAAGAAATTTCCTTTTTCACCATAGCCCTCTATGGGCTTCCAAATATCCCTTTGCCAATTCCACAAGAACAACCTTAGCGAAAGGCTTCTTGAAGGGAAAGATGTAACTCTGTGAGATGAATGAACAGAACACAGAGCAGTTTCTCAGAAAGCTTCTTTCCAGTTTTGAATGGAAGATATTTCCTTTTTCACCATAGCCCTCTATGGGCTTCCAAATATCCCTTTGCCAAATCCACAAGAACAGCCTTAGCGAAAGGCTTCTTGAAGGGAAAGATGTAACTCCGTGAGATGAATTAACAGAACACAGAGCAGTTTCTCAGAAAGCTTCTTTCCAGTTTTGAACGGAAGATATTTCCTTTTTCACCATAGCCCTCTATGGGCTTCCAAATATCCCTTTGCCAATTCCACAAGAACAGCCTTAGCGAAAGGCTTCTTGAAGGGAAAGATGTAACTCTGTGAGATGAATTAACAGAACACAGAGCAGTTTCTCAGAAAGCTTCTTTCCGGTTTTGAACGGAAGATATTCCCTTTTTCACCATAGCCCTCTATGGGCTTCCAAATATCCCTTTGCCAATTCCACAAGAACAGCCTTAGCGAAAGGCTTCTTGAAGGGAAAGATGTACCTCTGTGAGATGAATTAACAGAACACAGAGCAGTTTCTCAGAAAGCTTCTTTCCAGTTTTGAACGGAAGATATTCCCTTTTTCACCATAGCCCTCTATGGGCTTCCAAATATCCCTTTGCCAATTCCACAAGAACAGCCTTAGCGAAAGGCTTCTTGAAGGGAAAGATGTAACTCTGTGAGAGGAATTAACAGAACACAGAGCAGTTTCTCAGAAAGCTTCTTTCCAGTTTTGAACGGAAGAAATTTCCTTTTTCACCATAGCCCTCTATGGGCTTCCAAATATCCCTTTGCCAATTCCACAAGAACAGCCTTAGAGAAAGGCTTCTTGAAGGGAAAGATGTAACTCTGTGAGATGAATGAACAGAACACAGAGCAGTTTCTCAGAAAGCTTCTTTCCAGTTTTGAACGGAAGATATTTCCTTTTTCACCATAGCCCTCTAAGGGCTTCCAAATATCCCTTTGCCAAATCCACAAGAACAGCCTTAGCGAAAGGCTTCTTGAAGGGAAAGATGTAACTCTGTGAGATGAATTAACAGAACACAGAGCAGTTTCTCAGAAAGCTTCTTTCCAGTTTTGAACGGAAGATATTTCCTTTTTCACCATAGCCCTCTATGGGCTTCCAAATATCCCTTTGGCAATTCCACAAGAACAGCCTTAGGGAAAGGCTTCTTGAAGGGAAAGATGTAACTCTGTGAGATGAATTAACAGAACACAGAGAAGTTTCTTGAAAGCTTCTTTCCAGTTTTGAACGGAAGATATTTCCTTTTTCACCATAGCCCTCTATGGGCTTCCAAATATCCCTTTGCCAATTCCACAAGAACAGCCTTAGCGAAAGGCTTCTTGAAGGGAAAGATGTAACTCTGTGAGATGAATTAACAGAACACAGAGCAGTTTCTCAGAAAGCTTCTTTCCAGTTTTGAACTGAAGATATTCCCTTTTTCACCATAGCCCTCTATGGGCTTCCAAATATCCCTTTGCCAATTCCACAAGAACAGCCTTAGCGAAAGGCTTCTTGAAGGGAAAGATGTAACTCTGTGAGAGGAATTAACAGAACACAGAGCAGTTTCTCAGAAAGCTTCTTTCCAGTTTTGAACGGAAGATATTTCCTTTTTCACCGTAGCCCTCTATGGGCTTCCAAATATCCCTTTGGCAATTCCACAAGAACAGCCTTAGCGAAAGGCTTCTTGAAGAGAAAGATGTAACTCTGTGAGATGAATTAACAGAACACAGAGCAGTTTCTCAGAAAGCTTCTTTCCAGTTTGAACGGAAGATATTCCCTTTTTCACCATAGCCCTCTATGGGCTTCCAAATATCCCTTTGCCAATTCCACAAGAACAGCTTACGAAAGGCTTCTTGAAGGGAAAGATGTAACTCTGTGAGATGAATTAACAGAACACAGAGAAGTATCTTGAAAGCTTCTTTCCAGTTTTGAACGGAAGATATTTCCTTTTTCACCATAGCCCTCTATGGGCTTCCAAATATCCCTTTGCCAATTCCACAAGAATAGCCTTAGCGAAAGGCTTCTTGAAGGGAAAGATGTAACTCTGTGAGATGAATTAACAGAACACAGAGCAGCTTCTCAGAAAGCTTCTTTCCAGTTTTGAACGGAAGATATTCCCTTTTTCACCATAGCCCTCTATGGGCTTCCAAATATCCCTTTGCCAATTCCACAAGAACAGCCTTAGCGAAAGGCTTCTTGAAGGGAAAGATGTAACTCTGTGAGATGAATGAACAGAACACAGAGCAGTTTCTCAGAAAGCTTCTTTCCAGTTTTGAACGGAAGATATTTCCTTTTTCACCATAGCCCTCTATGGGATTCCAAATATCCCTTTGCCAATTCCACAAGAACAGCCTTAGCGAAAGGCTTCTTGAAGGGAAAGATGTAACTCTGTGAGATGAATTAACAGAACACAGAGAAGTTTCTTGAAAGCTTCTTTCCAGTTTTGAACGGAAGATATTTCCTTTTTCACCGTAGCCCTCTATGGGCTTCCAAATATCCCTTTGCCAATTCCACAAGAACAGCCTTAGCGAAAGGCTTCTTGAAGGGAAAGATGTAACTCTGTGAGATGAATTAACAGAACACAGAGCAGTTTCTCAGAAAGCTTCTTTCCAGTTTTGAACGGAAGATATTCCCTTTTTCACCATAGCCCTCTATGGGCTTCCAAATATCCCTTTGCCAATTCCACAAGAACAGCCTTAGCAAAAGGCTTCTTGAAGGGAAAGATGTAACTCTGTGAGAGGAATTAACAGAACACAGAGCAGTTTCTCAGAAAGCTTCTTTCCAGTTTTGAACGGAAGAAATTTCCTTTTTCACCATAGCCCTCTATGGGCTTCCAAATATCCCTTTGCCAATTCCACAAGAACAGCCTTAGCGAAAGGCTTCTTGAAGGGAAAGATGTAACTCTGTGAGATGAATTAACAGAACACAGAGCAGTTTCTCAGAAAGCTTCTTTCCAGTTTTGAACGGAAGATATTTCCTTTTTCACCATAGCCCTCTATGGGCTTCCAAATATCCCTTTGCCAAATCCACAAGAACAGCCTTAGCGAAAGGCTTCTTGAAGGGAAAGATGTAACTCTGTGAGATGAATTAACAGAACACAGAGAAGTATCTTGAGAGCTTCTTTCCAGTTTTGAACGGAAGATATTTCCTTTTTCACCATAGCCCGCTATGGGCTTCCAAATATCCCTTTTCCAATTCCACAAGAACAACCTTAGTGAAAGGATTCTTGAAGGGAAAGATGTAACTCTGTGAGATGAATTAACAGAACACAGAGCAGTTTCTCAGAAATCTTCTTTCCAGTTTTGAAGGGAAGATATTTCCTTTTTCACCATAGCCCGCTATGGGCTTCCAAATATCCCTTTTCCAATTCCACAAGAACAGCCTTAGCGAAAGGCTTCTTGAAGGGAAAGATGTAACTCTGTGAGATGAATTAACAGAACACAGAGCAGTTTCTCAGAAAGCTTCTTTCCAGTTTTGAAGGGAAGATATTTCCTCTTTCACCATAGCCCGCTATGGGCTTCCAAATATCCCTTTTCCAATTCCACAAGAACAGCCTTAGCGAAAGGCTTCTTGAAGGGAAAGATGTAACTCTGTGAATTGAATTAACAGAACACAGAGCAGTTTCTCAGAAAGCTTCTTTCCAGTTTTGAACGGAAGATATTCCCTTTTTCACCATAGCCCTCTATGGGCTTCCAAATATCCCTTTGCCAATTCCACAAGAACAGCCTTAGCGAAAGGCTTCTTGAAGGGAAAGATGTAACTCTGTGAGATGAATTAACAGAACACAGAGCAGTTTCTCAGAAAGCTTCTTTCCAGTTTTGAAGGGAAGAGATTTCCTTTTTCACCATAGCCCTCTATGGGCTTCCAAATATCCCTTTGCCAATTCCACAAGAACAGCCTTAGCGAAAGGCTTCTTGAAGGGAAAGATGTAACTCTGTGAGATGAATTAACAGAACACAGAGCAGTTTCTCAGAAAGCTTCTTTCCAGTTTTGAACGGAAGATATTTCCTTTTTCACCATAGCCCTCTATGGGCTTCCAAATATCCCTTTGCCAATTCCACAAGAACAGCCTTAGCGAAAGGCTTCTTGAAGGGAAAGATGTAACTCTGTGAGATGAATTAACAGAACACAGAGCAGTTTCTCAGAAAGCTTCTTTCCAGTTTTGAACGGAAGATATTCCCTTTTTCACCATAGCCCTCTATGGGCTTCCAAATATCCCTTTGCCAATTCCACAAGAACAGCCTTAGCGAAAGGCTTCTTGAAGGGAAAGATGTAACTCTGTGAATTGAATTAACAGAACACAGAGCAGTTTCTCAGAAAGCTTCTTTCCAGTTTTGAACGGAAGATATTCCCTTTTTCACCATAGCCCTCTTTGGGCTTCCAAATATCCCTTTGCCAATTCCACAAGAACAGCCTTAGCGAAAGGCTTCTTGAAGAGAAAGATGTAACTCTGTGAGATGAATTAACAGAACACAGAGCAGTTTCTCAGAAAGCTTCTTTCCAGTTTTGAACGGAAGATATTTCCTTTTTCACCATAGCCCTCTATGGGCTTCCAAATATCCCTTTGCCAATTCCACAAGAACAGCTTACGAAAGGCTTCTTGAAGGGAAAGATGTAACTCTGTGAGATGAATTAACAGAACACAGAGAAGTATCTTGAAAGCTTCTTTCCAGTTTTGAACGGAAGATATTTCCTTTTTCACCATAGCCCTCTATGGGCTTCCAAATATCCCTTTGCCAATTCCACAAGAACAGCCTTAGCGAAAGGCTTCTTGAAGGGAAAGATGTAACTCTGTGAGATGAATTAACAGAACACAGAGCAGCTTCTCAGAAAGCTTCTTTCCAGTTTTGAACGGAAGATATTCCCTTTTTCACCATAGCCCTCTATGGGCTTCCAAATATCCCTTTGCCAATTCCACAAGAACAGCCTTAGCGAAAGGCTTCTTGAACGGAAAGATGTAACTCTGTGAGATGAATTAACAGAACACAGAGCAGTTTCTCAGAAAGCTTCTTTCCAGTTTTGAACGGAAGATATTTCCTTTTTCACCATAGCCCTCTATGGGATTCCAAATATCCCTTTGCCAATTCCACAAAAACAGCCTTAGCGAAAGGCTTCTTGAAGGGAAAGATGTAACTCTGTGAGATGAATTAACAGAACACAGAGAAGTTTCTTGTAAGCTTCTTTCCAGTTTTGAACGGAAGATATTTCCTTTTTCACCATAGCCCTCTATGGGCTTCCAAATATCCCTTTGCCAATTCCACAAGAACAGCCTTAGCGAAAGGCTTCTTGAAGGGAAAGATGTAACTCTGTGAGATGAATTAACAGAACACAGAGCAGTTTCACAGAAAGCTTCTTTCCAGTTTTGAACCGAAGATATTTCCTTTTTCACCATAGCCCTCTATGGGCTTCCAAATATCCCTTTGCCAATTCCACAGGAACAACCTTAGAGAAAGGCTTCTTGAAGGGAAAGATGTAACTCTGTGAGATGAATTAACAGAACACAGAGCAGTTTCTCAGAAGGCTTCTTTCCAGTTTTGAACGGAAGATATTTCCTTTTTCACCATAGCCCTCTATGGGCTTCCAAATATCCCTTTGCCAATTCCACAAGAACAGCCTTAGCGAAAGGCTTCTTGAAGGGAAAGATGTAACTCTGTGAGATGAATTAACATAACACAGAGCAGTTTCTCAGAAAGCTTCTTTCCAGTTTTGAACGGAAGATATTCCCTTTTTCACCATAGCCCTCTATGGGCTTCCAAATATCCCTTTGCCAATTCCACAAGAACAGCCTTAGCGAAAGGCTTCTTGAAGGGAAAGATGTAACTCTGTGAGAGGAATTAACAGAACACAGAGCAGTTTCTCAGAAAGCTTCTTTCCAATTTTGAACGGAAGAAATTTCCTTTTTCACCATAGCCCTCTATGGGCTTCCAAATATCCCTTTGCCAATTCCACAAGAACAGACTTAGCGAAAGGCTTCTTGAAGGGAAAGATGTAACTCTGTGAGATGAATTAACAGAACACAGAGAAGTATCTTGAAAGCTTCTTTCCAGTTTTGAACGGAAGATATTTCCTTTTTCACCGTAGCCCTCTATGGGCTTCCAAATATCCCTTTGCCAATTCCACAAGAACAGTCTTAGCGAAAGGCTTCTTGAAGGGAAAGATGTAACTCTGTGAGATGAATTAACAGAACACAGAGCAGTTTCTCAGAAAGCTTCTTTCCAGTTTTGAACGGAAGATATTTCCTTTTTCACCATAGCCCTCTATGGGCTTCCAAATATCCCTTTGCCAATTCCACAAGAACAGCCTTAGCGAAAGGCTTCTTGAAGGGAAAGATGTAACTCTGTGAGATGAATTAACAGAACACAGAGCAGTTTCTCAGAAAGCTTCTTTCCAGTTTTGAACGGAAGATATTCCCTTTTTCACCATAGCCCTCTATGGGCTTCCAAATATCCCTTTGCCAATTCCACAAGAACAGCCTTAGCGAAAGGCTTCTTGAAGGGAAAGATGTAACTCTGTGAATTGAATTAACAGAACACAGAGCAGTTTCTCAGAAAGCTTCTTTCCAGTTTTGAACGGAAGATATTCCCTTTTTCACCATAGCCCTCTTTGGGCTTCCAAATATCCCTTTGCCAATTCCACAAGAACAGCCTTAGCGAAAGGCTTCTTGAAGAGAAAGATGTAACTCTGTGAGATGAATTAACAGAACACAGAGCAGTTTCTCAGAAAGCTTCTTTCCAGTTTTGAACGGAAGATATTTCCTTTTTCACCATAGCCCTCTATGGGCTTCCAAATATCCCTTTGCCAATTCCACAAGAACAGCTTACGAAAGGCTTCTTGAAGGGAAAGATGTAACTCTGTGAGATGAATTAACAGAACACAGAGAAGTATCTTGAAAGCTTCTTTCCAGTTTTGAACGGAAGATATTTCCTTTTTCACCATAGCCCTCTATGGGCTTCCAAATATCCCTTTGCCAATTCCACAAGAACAGCCTTAGCGAAAGGCTTCTTGAAGGGAAAGATGTAACTCTGTGAGATGAATTAACAGAACACAGAGCAGCTTCTCAGAAAGCTTCTTTCCAGTTTTGAACGGAAGATATTCCCTTTTTCACCATAGCCCTCTATGGGCTTCCAAATATCCCTTTGCCAATTCCACAAGAACAGCCTTAGCGAAAGGCTTCTTGAACGGAAAGATGTAACTCTGTGAGATGAATTAACAGAACACAGAGCAGTTTCTCAGAAAGCTTCTTTCCAGTTTTGAACGGAAGATATTTCCTTTTTCACCATAGCCCTCTATGGGATTCCAAATATCCCTTTGCCAATTCCACAAAAACAGCCTTAGCGAAAGGCTTCTTGAAGGGAAAGATGTAACTCTGTGAGATGAATTAACAGAACACAGAGAAGTTTCTTGTAAGCTTCTTTCCAGTTTTGAACGGAAGATATTTCCTTTTTCACCATAGCCCTCTATGGGCTTCCAAATATCCCTTTGCCAATTCCACAAGAACAGCCTTAGCGAAAGGCTTCTTGAAGGGAAAGATGTAACTCTGTGAGATGAATTAACAGAACACAGAGCAGTTTCACAGAAAGCTTCTTTCCAGTTTTGAACCGAAGATATTTCCTTTTTCACCATAGCCCTCTATGGGCTTCCAAATATCCCTTTGCCAATTCCACAGGAACAACCTTAGAGAAAGGCTTCTTGAAGGGAAAGATGTAACTCTGTGAGATGAATTAACAGAACACAGAGCAGTTTCTCAGAAGGCTTCTTTCCAGTTTTGAACGGAAGATATTTCCTTTTTCACCATAGCCCTCTATGGGCTTCCAAATATCCCTTTGCCAATTCCACAAGAACAGCCTTAGCGAAAGGCTTCTTGAAGGGAAAGATGTAACTCTGTGAGATGAATTAACATAACACAGAGCAGTTTCTCAGAAAGCTTCTTTCCAGTTTTGAACGGAAGATATTCCCTTTTTCACCATAGCCCTCTATGGGCTTCCAAATATCCCTTTGCCAATTCCACAAGAACAGCCTTAGCGAAAGGCTTCTTGAAGGGAAAGATGTAACTCTGTGAGAGGAATTAACAGAACACAGAGCAGTTTCTCAGAAAGCTTCTTTCCAATTTTGAACGGAAGAAATTTCCTTTTTCACCATAGCCCTCTATGGGCTTCCAAATATCCCTTTGCCAATTCCACAAGAACAGACTTAGCGAAAGGCTTCTTGAAGGGAAAGATGTAACTCTGTGAGATGAATTAACAGAACACAGAGAAGTATCTTGAAAGCTTCTTTCCAGTTTTGAACGGAAGATATTTCCTTTTTCACCGTAGCCCTCTATGGGCTTCCAAATATCCCTTTGCCAATTCCACAAGAACAGTCTTAGCGAAAGGCTTCTTGAAGGGAAAGATGTAACTCTGTGAGATGAATTAACAGAACACAGAGCAGTTTCTCAGAAAGCTTCTTTCCAGTTTTGAACGGAAGATATTCCCTTTTTCACCATAGCCCTCTATGGGCTTCCAAATATCCCTTTGCCAATTACACAAGAACAGCCTTAGCGAAAGGCTTCTTGAAGGGAAAGATGTATCTCTGTGAGATGAATTAACAGAACACAGAGCAGTTTCTCAGAAAGCTTCTTTCCAGTTTTGAACGGAAGATATTTCCTTTTTCACCATAGCACTCTATGGGCTTCCAAATATCCCTTTGGCAATTCCACAAGAACAGCCTTAGGGAAAGGCTTCTTGAAGGGAAAGATGTAACTCTGTGAGATGAATTAACAGAACACAGAGAAGTTTCTTGAAAGCTTCTTTCCAGTTTTGAACGGAAGATATTTCCTTTTTCACCATAGCCCTCTATGGGCTTCCAAATATCCCTTTGCCAATTCCACAAGAACAGCCTTAGCGAAAGGCTTCTTGAAGGGAAAGATGTAACTCTGTGAGATGAATTAACAGAACACAGAGCAGTTTCTCAGAAAGCTTCTTTCCAGTTTTGAACTGAAGATATTCCCTTTTTCACCATAGCCCTCTATGGGCTTCCAAATATCCCTTTGCCAATTCCACAAGAACAGCCTTAGCGAAAGGCTTCTTGAAGGGAAAGATGTAACTCTGTGAGAGGAATTAACAGAACACAGAGCAGTTTCTCAGAAAGCTTCTTTCCAGTTTTGAACGGAAGAAAATTCCTTTTTCACCATAGCCCTCTATGGGCTTCCAAATATCCCTTTGCCAATTCCACAAGAACAGCCTTAGCGAAAGGCTTCTTGAAGGGAAAGATGTAACTCTGTGAGATGAATGAACAGAACACAGAGCAGTTTCTCAGAAAGCTTCTTTCCAGTTTTGAATGGAAGATATTTCCTTTTTCACCATAGCCCTCTATGGGCTTCCAAATATCCCTTTGCCAAATCCACAAGAACAGCCTTAGCGAAAGGCTTCTTGAAGGGAAAGATGTAACTCTGTGAGATGAATTAACAGAACACAGAGCAGTTTCTCAGAAAGCTTCTTTCCACTTTTGAACGGAAGATATTTCCTTTTTCACCGTAGCCCTCTATGGGCTTCCAAATATCCCTTTGCCAATTCCACAAGAACAGCCTTAGCGAAAGGCTTCTTGAAGGGAAAGATGTAACTCTGTGAGATGAATTAACAGAACACAGAGCAGTTTCTCAGAAAGCTTCTTTTCAGTTTTGAACGGAAGATATTCCCTTTTTCACCATAGCCCTCTATGGGCTTTCAAATATCCCTTTGCCAATTCCACAAGAACAGCCTTAGCGAAAGGCTTCTTGAAGGGAAAGATGTAACTCTGTGAGATGAATTAACAGAACACAGAGCAGTTTCTCAGAAACCATCTTTCCAGTTTTGAACGGAAGATATTTCCTTTTTCACCATAGCCCTCTATGGGCTTCCAAATATCCCTGTGCCAATTCCACAAGAACAGCCTTAGCGAAAGGCTTCTTGAACGGAAAGATGTAACTCTGTGAGATGAATTAACAGAACACAGAGCAGTTTCTCAGAAAGTTTCTTTCCAGTTTTGAACGGAAGATATTTCCTTTTTCACCATAGCCCTCTATGGGCTTCCAAATATCCCTTTGCCAAATCCACAGGAACAACCTTAGAGAAAGGCTTCTTGAAGGGAAAGATGTAACTCTGTGAGATGAATTAACAGAACACAACAGTTTCTCAGAAAGCTTCTTTCCAGTTTTGAACGGAAGATATTTCCTTTTTCACCATAGCCCTCTATGGGCTTCCAAATATCCCTTTGCCAATTCCACAAGAACAGCCTTAGCGAAAGGCTTCTTGAAGGGAAAGATGTAACTCTGTGAGATGAATTAACAGAACACAGAGCAGTTTCTCAGAAAGCTTCTTTCCAGTTTTGAAGGGAAGAGATTTCCTTTTTCACCATAGCCCTCTATGGGCTTCCAAATATCCCTTTGCCAATTCCACAAGAACAGCCTTAGCGAAAGGCTTCTTGAAGGGAAAGATGTAACTCTGTGAGATGAATGAACAGAACACAGAGCAGTTTCTCAGAAAGCTTCTTTCCAGTTTTGAACGGAAGATATTTCCTTTTTCACCATAGCCCTCTATGGGCTTCCAAATATCCCTTTGCCAATTCCACAAGAACAGCCTTAGCGAAAGGCTTCTTGAAGGGAAAGATGTAACTCTGTGAGATGAATTAACAGAACACAGAGCAGTTTCTCAGAAAGCGTCTTTCCAGTTTTGAACGGAAGATATTCCCTTTTTCACCATAGCCCTCTATGGGCTTCCAAGTATCCCTTTGCCAATTCCACAAGAACAGCCTTAGCGAAAGGCTTCTTGAAGGGAAAGATGTAACTCTGTGAATTGAATTAACAGAACACAGAGCAGTTTCTCAGAAAGCTTCTTTCCAGTTTTGAACGGAAGATATTCCCTTTTTCACCATAGCCCTCTATGGGCTTCCAAATATCCCTTTGCTTATTCCACAAGAACAGCCTTAGCGAAAGGCTTCTTGAAGAGAAAGATGTAACTCTGTGAGATGAATTAACAGAACACAGAGCAGTTTCTCAGAAAGCTTCTTTCCAGTTTTGAACGGAAGATATTCCCTTTTTCACCATAGGCCTCTATGGGCTTCCAAATATCCCTTTGCCAATTCCACAAGAACAGCTTACGAAAGGCTTCTTGAAGGGAAAGATGTAACTCTGTGAGATGAATTAACAGAACACAGAGAAGTATCTTGAAAGCTTCTTTCCAGTTTTGAACGGAAGATATTTCCTTTTTCACCATAGCCCTCTATGGGCTTCCAAATATCCCTTTGCCAATTCCACAAGAACAGCCTTAGCGAAAGGCTTCTTGAAGGGAAAGATGTAACTCTGTGAGATGAATTAACAGAACACAGAGAAGTTTCTTGAAAGCTTCTTTCCAGTTTTGAACGGAAGATATTTCCTTTTTCACCATAGCCCTCTATGGGCTTCCAAATATCCCTTTGCCAATTCCACAAGAACAGCCTTAGCGAAAGGCTTCTTGAAGGGAAAGATGTAACTCTGTGAGATGAATTAACAGAACACAGAGCAGTTTCTCAGAAAGCTTCTTTCCAGTTTTGAACGGAAGATATTCCCTTTTTCACCATAGCCCTCTATGGGCTTCCAAATATCCCTTTGCCAATTCCACAAGAACAGCCTTAGCAAAAGGCTTCTTGAAGGGAAAGATGTAACTCTGTGAGAGGAATTAACAGAACACAGAGCAGTTTCTCAGAAAGCTTCTTTCCAGTTTTGAACGGAAGAAATTTCCTTTTTCACCATAGCCCTCTATGGGCTTCCAAATATCCCTTTGCCAATTCCACAAGAACAGCCTTAGCGAAAGGCTTCTTGAAGGGAAAGATGTAACTCTGTGAGATGAATTAACAGAACACAGAGCAGTTTCTCAGAAAGCTTCTTTCCAGTTTTGAACGGAAGATATTTCCTTTTTCACCATAGCCCTCTATGGGCTTCCAAATATCCCTTTGCCAAATCCACAAGAACAGCCTTAGCGAAAGGCTTCTTGAAGGGAAAGATGTAACTCTGTGAGATGAATTAACAGAACACAGAGAAGTATCTTGAAAGCTTCTTTCCAGTTTTGAACGGAAGATATTTCCTTTTTCACCATAGCCCGCTATGGGCTTCCAAATATCCCTTTTCCAATTCCACAAGAACAACCTTAGTGAAAGGATTCTTGAAGGGAAAGATGTAACTCTGTGAGATGAATTAACAGAACACAGAGCAGTTTCTCAGAAAGCTTCTTTCCAGTTTTGAAGGGAAGATATTTCCTTTTTCACCATAGCCCGCTATGGGCTTCCAAATATCCCTTTTCCAATTCCACAAGAACAGCCTTAGCGAAAGGCTTCTTGAAGGGAAAGATGTAACTCTGTGAGATGAATTAACAGAACACAGAGCAGTTTCTCAGAAAGCTTCTTTCCAGTTTTGAAGGGAAGATATTTCCTTTTTCACCATAGCCCGCTATGGGCTTCCAAATATCCCTTTTCCAATTCCACAAGAACAGCCTTAGCGAAAGGCTTCTTGAAGGGAAAGATGTAACTCTGTGAATTGAATTAACAGAACACAGAGCAGTTTCTCAGAAAGCTTCTTTCCAGTTTTGAACGGAAGATATTCCCTTTTTCACCATAGCCCTCTATGGGCTTCCAAATATCCCTTTGCCAATTCCACAAGAACAGCCTTAGCGAAAGGCTTCTTTAAGGGAAAGATGTAACTCTGTGAGATGAATTAACAGAACACAGAGCAGTTTCTCAGAAAGCTTCTTTCCAGTTTTGAAGGGAAGAGGTTTCCTTTTTCACCATAGCCCTCTATGGGCTTCCAAATATCCCTTTGCCAATTCCACAAGAACAGCCTTAGCGAAAGGATTCTTGAAGGGAAAGATGTAACTCTGTGAGATGAATTAACAGAACACAGAGCAGTTTCTCAGAAAGCTTCTTTCCAGTTTTGAACGGAAGATATTTCCTTTTTCACCATAGCCCTCTATGGGCTTCCAAATATCCCTTTGCCAATTCCACAAGAACAGCCTTAGCGAAAGGCTTCTTGAAGGGAAAGATGTAACTCTGTGAGATGAATTAACAGAACACAGAGCAGTTTCTCAGAAAGCTTCTTTCCAGTTTTGAACGGAAGATATTCCCTTTTTCACCGTAGCCCTCTATGGGCTTCCAAATATCCCTTTGCCAATTCCACAAGAACAGCCTTAGCGAAAGGCTTCTTGAAGGGAAAGATGTAACTCTGTGAATTGAATTAACAGAACACAGAGCAGTTTCTCAGAAAGCTTCTTTCCACTTTTGAACGGAAGGTATTCCCTTTTTCACCATAGCCCTCTATGGGCTTCCAAATATCCCTTTGCCAATTCCACAAGAACAGCCTTAGCGAAAGGCTTCTTGAAGAGAAAGATGTAACTCTGTGAGATGAATTAACAGAACACAGAGCAGTTTCTCAGAAAGCTTCTTTCCAGTTTTGAACGGAAGATATTTCCTTTTTCACCATAGCCCTCTATGGGCTTCCAAATATCCCTTTGCCAATTCCACAAGAACAGCTTACGAAAGGCTTCTTGAAGGGAAAGATGTAACTCTGTGAGATGAATTAACAGAACACAGAGAAGTATCTTGAAAGATTCTTTCCAGTTTTGAACGGAAGATATTTCCTTTTTCACCATAGCCCTCTATGGGCTTCCAAATATCCCTTTGCCAATTCCACAAGAACAGCCTTAGCGAAAGGCTTCTTGAAGGGAAAGATGTAACTCTGTGAGATGAATTAACAGAACACAGAGCAGCTTCTCAGAAAGCTTCTTTCCAGTTTTGAACGGAAGATATTCCCTTTTTCACCATAGCCCTCTATGGGCTTCCAAATATCCCTTTGCCAATTCCACAAGAACAGCCTTAGCGAAAGGCTTCTTGAACGGAAAGATGTAACTCTGTGAGATGAATTAACAGAACACAGAGCAGTTTCTCAGAAAGCTTCTTTCCAGTTTTGAACGGAAGATATTTCCTTTTTCACCATAGCCCTCTATCGGATTCCAAATATCCCTTTGCCAATTCCACAAAAACAGCCTTAGCGAAAGGCTTCTTGAAGGGAAAGATGTAACTCTGTGAGATGAATTAACAGAACACAGAGAAGTTTCTTGAAAGCTTCTTTCCAGTTTTGAACGGGAGATATTTCCTTTTTCACCATAGCCCTCTGTGGGCTTCCAAATATCCCTTTGCCAATTCCACAAGAACAGCCTTAGCGAAAGGCTTCTTGAAGGGAAAGATGTAACTCTGTGAGATGAATTAACAGAACACAGAGCAGTTTCTCAGAAAGCTTCTTTCCAGTTTTGAACGGAAGATATTCACTTTTTCACCTTAGCCCTCTATGGGCTTCCAAATATCCCTTTGCCAATTCCACAAGAACAGCCTTAGCGAAAGGCTTCTTGAAGGGAAAGATGTAACTCTGTGAGAGGAATTAACAGAACACAGAGCAGTTTCTCAGAAAGCTTCTTTCCAGTTTTGAACGGAAGAAATTTCCTTTTTCACCATAGCCCGCTATGGGCTTCCAAATATCCCTTTTCCAATTCCACAAGAACAGCCTTAGCGAAAGGCTTCTTGAAGGGAAAGATGTAACTCTGTGAGATGAATTAACAGAACACAGAGCAGTTTCTCAGAAAGCTTCTTTCCAGTTTTGAAGGGAAGATATTTCCTTTTTCACCATAGCCCGCTATGGGCTTCCAAATATCCCTTTTCCAATTCCACAAGAACAGCCTTAGCGAAAGGCTTCTTGAAGGGAAAGATGTAACTCTGTGAATTGAATTAACAGAACACAGAGCAGTTTCTCAGAAAGCTTCTTTCCAGTTTTGAACGGAAGATATTCCCTTTTTCACCATAGCCCTCTATGGGCTTCCAAATATCCCTTTGCCAATTCCACAAGAACAGCCTTAGCGAAAGGCTTCTTGAAGGGAAATATGTAACTCTGTGAGATGAATGAACAGAACACAGAGCAGTTTCTCAGAAAGCTTCTTTCCAGTTTTGAACGGAAGATATTTCCTTTTTCACCATAGCCCTCTATGGGCTTCCAAATATCCCTTTGCCAATTCCACAAGAACAGCCTTAGCGAAAGGCTTCTTGAAGGGAAAGATGTAACTCTGTCAGATGAATTAACAGAACACAGAGCAGTTTCTCAGAAAGCTTCTTTCCAGTTTGGAACGGAAGATATTTCCTTTTTCACCATAGCCCTCTATGAGCTTCCAAATATCCCTTTGGCAATTCCACAAGAACAGCCTTAGCGAAAGGCTTCTTGAAGGGAAAGATGTAACTCTGTGAGATGAATCAACAGAACACAGAACAGTTTCTCAGAAAGCTTCTTTCCAGCTTTGAACGGAAGATATTTCCTTTTTCACCATAGCCCTCTATGGGCTTCCAAATATCCCTTTGCCAATTCCACAAGAACAGCCTTAGCGAAAGGCTTCTTGAAGGGAAAGATGTAACTCTGTGAGATGAATTAACAGAACACAGAGAAGTTTCTTGAAAGCTTCTTTCCAGTTTTGAACGGAAGATATTTCCTTTTTCACCATAGCCCTCTATGGGCTTCCAAATATCCCTTTGCCAATTCCACAAGAACAGCCTTAGCGAAAGGCTTCTTGAAGGGAAAGATGTAACTCTGTGAGATGAATTAACAGAACACAGAGCAGTTTCTCAGAAAGCTTCTTTCCAGTTTTGAACTGAAGATATTCCCTTTTTCACCATAGCCCTCTATGGGCTTCCAAATATCCCTTTGCCAATTCCACAAGAACAGCCTTAGCGAAAGGCTTCTTGAAGGGAAAGATGTAACTCTGTGAGAGGAATTAACAGAACACAGAGCAGTTTCTCAGAAAGCTTCTTTCCAGTTTTGAACGGAAGAAATTTCCTTTTTCACCATAGCCCTCTATGGGCTTCCAAATATCCCTTTGCCAATTCCACAAGAACAGCCTTAGCGAAAGGCTTCTTGAAGGGAAAGATGTAACTCTGTGAGATGAATGAACAGAACACAGAGCAGTTTCTCAGAAAGCTTCTTTCCAGTTTTGAACGGAAGATATTTCCTTTTTCACCATAGCCCTCTATGGGCTTCCAAATATCCCTTAGCCAAATCCACAAGAACAGCCTTAGCGAAAGGCTTCTTGAAGGGAAAGATGTAACTCTGTGAGATGAATTAACAGAACACAGAGAAGTATCTTGAAAGCTTCTTTCCAGTTTTGAACGGAAGATATTTCCTTTTTCACCATAGCCCTCTATGGGCTTCCAAATATCCCTTTGCCAATTCCACAAGAACAGCCTTAGCGAAAGGCTTCTTGAAGGGAAAGATGTACTTCTGTGAGATGAATTAACAGAACACAGAGCAGTTTCTCAGAAAGCTTCTTTCCAGTTTTGAACGGAAGATATTCCCTTTTTCACCATAGCCCTCTATGGGCTTCCAAATATCCCTTTGCCAATTCCACAAGAACAGCCTTAGCGAAAGGCTTCTTGAAGGGAAAGATGTAACTCTGTGAGATGAATTAACAGAACACAGAGCAGTTTCTCCGAAAGCTTCTTTCCAGTTTTGAACGGAAGATATTTCCTTTTTCACCATAGCCCTCTATGGGCTTCCAAATATCCCTTTGCCAATTCCACAAGAACAGCCTTAGCGAAAGGCTTCTTGAAGGGAAAGATGTAACTCTGTGAGATGAATTAACAGAACACAGAGCAGTTTCTCAGAAAGCTTCCTTCCAGTTTTGAACGGAAGATATTTCCTTTTACACCATAGCCCTCTATGGGCTTCCAAATATCCCTTTTCCAATTCCACAAGAACAACCTTAGCGAAAGGATTCTTGAAGGGAAAGATGTAACTCTGTGAGATGAATTAACAGAACACAGAGCAGTTTCTCAGAAAGCTTCTTTCCAGTTTTGAACGGAAGATATTTCCTTTTTCACCATAGCCCTCTATGGGCTTCCAAATATCCCTTTGCCAATTCCACAAGAACAGCCTTAGCGAAAGGCTTCTTGAAGGGAAAGATGTAACTCTGTGAGATGAATTAACAGAACACAGAGAAGTATCTTGAAAGCTTCTTTCCAGTTTTGAACGGAAGATATTTCCTTTTTCACCATAGCCCGCTATGGGCTTCCAAATATCCCTTTTCCAATTCCACAAGAACAACCTTAGTGAAAGGATTCTTGAAGGGAAAGATGTAACTCTGTGAGATGCATTAACAGAACACAGAGCAGTTTCTCAGAAAGCTTCTTTCCAGTTTTGAACGGAAGATATTTCCTTTTTCACCATAGCCCGCTATGGGCTTCCAAATATCCCTTTTCCAATTCCACAAGAACAGCCTTAGCGAAAGGCTTCTTGAAGGGAAAGATGTAACTCTGTGAGATGAATTAACAGAACACAGAGCAGTTTCTCAGAAAGCTTCTTTCCAGTTTTGAAGGGAAGATATTTCCTTTTTCACCATAGCCCGCTATGGGCTTCCAAATATCCCTTTTCCAATTCCACAAGAACAGCCTTAGCGAAAGGCTTCTTGAAGGGAAAGATGTAACTCTGTGAATTGAATTAACAGAACACAGAGCAGTTTCTCAGAAAGCTTCTTTCCAGTTTTGAACGGAAGATATTCCCTTTTTCACCATAGCCCTCTATGGGCTTCCAAATATCCCTTTGCCAATTCCACAAGAACAGCCTTAGCGAAAGGCTTCTTGAAGGGAAAGATGTAACTCTGTGAGATGAATTAACAGAACACAGAGCAGTTTCTCAGAAAGCTTCTTTTCAGTTTTGAACGGAAGATATTCCCTTTTTCACCATAGCCCTCTATGGGCTTTCAAATATCCCTTTGCCAATTCCACAAGAACAGCCTTAGCGAAAGGCTTCTTGAAGGGAAAGATGTAACTCTGTGAGATGAATTAACAGAACACAGAGCAGTTTCTCAGAAAGCATCTTTCCAGTTTTGAACGGAAGATATTTCCTTTTTCACCATAGCCCTCTATGGGCTTCCAAATATCCCTGTGCCAATTCCACAAGAACAGCCTTAGCGAAAGGCTTCTTGAAGGGAAAGATGTAACTCTGTGAGATGAATTAACAGAACACAGAGCAGTTTCTCAGAAAGTTTCTTTCCAGTTTTGAACGGAAGATATTTCCTTTTTCACCATAGCCCTCTATAGGCTTCCAAATATCCCTTTGCCAATTCCACAGGAACAACCTTAGAGAAAGGCTTCTTGAAGGGAAAGATGTAACTCTGTGAGATGAATTAACAGAACACAGCAGTTTCTCAGAAAGCTTCTTTCCAGTTTTGAACGGAAGATATTTCCTTTTTCACCATAGCCCTCTATGGGCTTCCAAATATCCCTTTGCCAATTCCACAAGAACAGCCTTAGCGAAAGGCTTCTTGAAGGGAAAGATGTAACTCTCTGAGATGAATTAACAGAACACAGAGCAGTTTCTCAGGAAGCTTCTTTCCAGTTTTGAACGGAAGATATTCCCTTTTTCACCATAGCCCTCTATGGGCTTCCAAATATCCCTTTGCCAATTCCACAAGAACAGCCTTAGCGAAAGGCTTCTTTAAGGGAAAGATGTAACTCTGTGAGATGAATTAACAGAACACAGAGCAGTTTCTCAGAAAGCTTCTTTCCAGTTTTGAAGGGAAGAGATTTCCTTTTTCACCATAGCCCTCTATGGGCTTCCAAATATCCCTTTGCCAATTCCACAAGAACAGCCTTAGCGAAAGGCTTCTTGAAGGGAAAGATGTAACTCTGTGAGATGAATTAACAGAACACAGAGCAGTTTCTCAGAAAGCTTCTTTCCAGTTTTGAACGGAAGATATTTCCTTTTTCACCATAGCCCTCTATGGGCTTCCAAATATCCCTTTGCCAATTCCACAAGAACAGCCTTAGCGAAAGGCTTCTTGAAGGGAAAGATGTAACTCTGTGAGATGAATTAACAGAACACAGAGCAGTTTCTCAGAAAGCTTCTTTCCAGTTTTGAACGGAAGATATTCCCTTTTTCACCATAGCCCTCTATGGGCTTCCAAATATCCCTTTGCCAATTCCACAAGAACAGCCTTAGCGAAAGGCTTCTTGAAGGGAAAGATGTAACTCTGTGAATTGAATTAACAGAACACAGAGCAGTTTCTCAGAAAGCTTCTTTCCAGTTTTGAACGGAAGATATTCCCTTTTTCACCATAGCCCTCTATGGGCTTCCAAATATCCCTTTGCCAATTCCACAAGAACAGCCTTAGCGAAAGGCTTCTTGAAGAGAAAGATGTAACTCTGTGAGATGAATTAACAGAACACAGAGCAGTTTCTCAGAAAGCTTCTTTCCAGTTTTGAACGGAAGATATTCCCTTTTTCACCATAGGCCTCTATGGGCTTCCAAATATCCCTTTGCCAATTCCACAAGAACAGCTTACGAAAGGCTTCTTGAAGGGAAAGATGTAACTCTGTGAGATGAATTAACAGAACACAGAGAAGTATCTTGAAAGCTTCTTTCCAGTTTTGAACGGAAGATATTTCCTTTTTCACCATAGCCCTCTATGGGCTTCCAAATATCCCTTTGCCAATTCCACAAGAACAGCCTTAGCGAAAGGCTTCTTGAAGGGAAAGATGTAACTCTGTGAGATGAATTAACAGAACACAGAGCAGCTTCTCAGAAAGCTTCTTTCCAGTTTTGAACGGAAGATATTCCCTTTTTCACCATAGCCCTCTATGGGCTTCCAAATATCCCTTTGCCAATTCCACAAGAACAGCCTTAGCGAAAGGCTTCTTGAAGGGAAAGATGTAACTCTGTGAGATGAATTAACAGAACACAGAGCAGTTTCTCCGAAAGCTTCTTTCCAGTTTTGAACGGAAGATATTTCCTTTTTCACCATAGCCCTCTATGGGCTTCCAAATATCCCTTTGCCAATTCCACAAGAACAGCCTTAGCGAAAGGCTTCTTGAAGGGAAAGATGTAACTCTGTGAGATGAATTAACAGAACACAGAGCAGTTTCTCAGAAAGCTTCCTTCCAGTTTTGAACGGAAGATATTTCCTTTTACACCATAGCCCTCTATGGGCTTCCAAATATCCCTTTTCCAATTCCACAAGAACAACCTTAGCGAAAGGATTCTTGAAGGGAAAGATGTAACTCTGTGAGATGAATTAACAGAACACAGAGCAGTTTCTCAGAAAGCTTCTTTCCAGTTTTGAACGGAAGATATTTCCTTTTTCACCATAGCCCTCTATGGGCTTCCAAATATCCCTTTGCCAATTCCACAAGAACAGCCTTAGCGAAAGGCTTCTTGAAGGGAAAGATGTAACTCTGTGAGATGAATTAACAGAACACAGAGAAGTATCTTGAAAGCTTCTTTCCAGTTTTGAACGGAAGATATTTCCTTTTTCACCATAGCCCGCTATGGGCTTCCAAATATCCCTTTTCCAATTCCACAAGAACAACCTTAGTGAAACGATTCTTGAAGGGAAAGATGTAACTCTGTGAGATGAATTAACAGAACACAGAGCAGTTTCTCAGAAAGCTTCTTTCCAGTTTTGAACGGAAGATATTTCCTTTTTCACCATAGCCCGCTATGGGCTTCCAAATATCCCTTTTCCAATTCCACAAGAACAGCCTTAGCGAAAGGCTTCTTGAAGGGAAAGATGTAACTCTGTGAGATGAATTAACAGAACACAGAGCAGTTTCTCAGAAAGCTTCTTTCCAGTTTTGAAGGGAAGATATTTCCTTTTTCACCATAGCCCGCTATGGGCTTCCAAATATCCCTTTTCCAATTCCACAAGAACAGCCTTAGCGAAAGGCTTCTTGAAGGGAAAGATGTAACTCTGTGAATTGAATTAACAAAACACAGAGCAGTTTCTCAGAAAGCTTCTTTCCAGTTTTGAACGGAAGATATTCCCTTTTTCACCATAGCCCTCTATGGGCTTCCAAATATCCCTTTGCCAATTCCACAAGAACAGCCTTAGCGAAAGGCTTCTTGAAGGGAAAGATGTAACTCTGTGAGATGAATTAACAGAACACAGAGCAGTTTCTCAGAAAGCTTCTTTTCAGTTTTGAACCGAAGATATTCCCTTTTTCACCATAGCCCTCTATGGGCTTTCAAATATCCCTTTGCCAATTCCACAAGAACAGCCTTAGCGAAAGGCTTCTTGAAGGGAAAGATGTAACTCTGTGAGATGAATTAACAGAACACAGAGCAGTTTCTCAGAAAGCATCTTTCCAGTTTTGAACGGAAGATATTTCCTTTTTCACCATAGCCCTCTATGGGCTTCCAAATATCCCTGTTCCAATTCCACAAGAACAGCCTTAGCGAAAGGCTTCTTGAAGGGAAAGATGTAACTCTGTGAGATGAATTAACAGAACACAGAGCAGTTTCTCAGAAAGTTTCTTTCCAGTTTTGAACGGAAGATATTTCCTTTTTCACCATAGCCCTCTATGGGCTTCCAAATATCCCTTTGCCAATTCCACAGGAACAACCTTAGAGAAAGGCTTCTTGAAGGGAAAGATGTAACTCTGTGAGATGAATTAACAGAACACAGAGCAGTTTCTCAGAAAGCTTCTTTCCAGTTTTGAACGGAAGATATTTCCTTTTTCACCATAGCCCTCTATGGGCTTCCAAATATCCCTTTGCCAATTCCACAAGAACAGCCTTAGCGAAAGGCTTCTTGAAGGGAAAGATGTAACTCTGTGAGATGAATTAACAGAACACAGAGCAGTTTCTCAGAAAGCTTCTTTCCAGTTTTGAACGGAAGATATTCCCTTTTTCACCATAGCCCTCTATGGGCTTCCAAATATCCCTTTGCCAATTCCACAAGAACAGCCTTAGCGAAAGGCTTCTTTAAGGGAAAGATGTAACTCTGTGAGATGAATTAACAGAACACAGAGCAGTTTCTCAGAAAGCTTCTTTCCAGTTTTGAAGGGAAGAGATTTCCTTTTTCACCATAGCCCTCTATGGGCTTCCAAATAACCCTTTGCCAATTCCACAAGAACAGCCTTAGCGAAAGGCTTCTTGAAGGGAAAGATGTAACTCTGTGAGATGAATTAACAGAACACAGAGCAGTTTCTCAGAAAGCTTCTTTCCAGTTTTGAACGGAAGATATTCCCTTTTTCACCATAGCCCTCTATGGGCTTCCAAATATCCCTTTGCCAATTCCACAAGCACAGCCTTAGCGAAAGGCTTCTTGAAGGGAAAGATGTAACTCTGTGAATTGAATTAACAGAACACAGAGCAGTTTCTCAGAAAGCTTCTTTCCAGTTTTGAACGGAAGATATTCCCTTTTTCACCATAGCCCTCTATGGGCTTCCAAATATCCCTTTGCCAATTCCACAAGAACAGCCTTAGCGAAAGGCTTCTTGAAGAGAAAGATGTAACTCTGTGAGATGAATTAACAGAACACAGAGCAGTTTCTCAGAAAGCTTCTTTCCAGTTTTGAACGGAAGATATTCCCTTTTTCACCATAGGCCTCTATGGGCTTCCAAATATCCCTTTGCCAATTCCACAAGAACAGCTTACGAAAGGCTTCTTGAAGGGAAAGATGTAACTCTGTGAGATGAATTAACAGAACACAGAGAAGTATCTTGAAAGCTTCTTTCCAGTTTTGAACGGAAGATATTTCCTTTTTCACCATAGCCCTCTATGGGCTTCCAAATATCCCTTTGCCAATTCCACAAGAACAGCCTTAGCGAAAGGCTTCTTGAAGGGAAAGATGTAACTCTGTGAGATGAATTAACAGAACACAGAGCAGCTTCTCAGAAAGCTTCTTTCCAGTTTTGAACGGAAGATATTCCCTTTTTCACCATAGCCCTCTATGGGCTTCCAAATATCCCTTTGCCAATTCCACAAGAACAGCCTTAGCGAAAGGCTTCTTGAAGGGAAAGATGTAACTCTGTGAGATGAATTAACAGAACACAGAGCAGTTTCTCAGAAAGCTTCTTTCCAGTTTTGAACGGAAGATATTTCCTTTTTCACCATAGCCCTCTATGGGATTCCAAATATCCCTTTGCCAATTCCACAAGAACAGCCTTAGCGAAAGGCTTCTTGAAGGGAAAGATGTAACTCTGTGAGATGAATTAACAGAACACAGAGAAGTTTCTTGAAAGCTTCTTTCCAGTTTTGAACGGAAGATATTTCCTTTTTCACCATAGCCCTCTATGGGCTTCCAAATATCCCTTTGCCAATTCCACAAGAACAGCCTTAGCGAAAGGCTTCTTGAAGGGAAAGATGTAACTCTGTGAGATGAATTAACAGAACACAGAGCAGTTTCTCAGAAAGCTTCTTTCCAGTTTTGAACGGAAGATATTCCCTTTTTCACCATAGCCCTCTATGGGCTTCCAAATATCCCTTTGCCAATTCCACAAGAACAGCCTTAGCAAAAGGCTTCTTGAAGGGAAAGATGTAACTCTGTGAGAGGAATTAACAGAACACAGAGCAGTTTCTCAGAAAGCTTCTTTCCAGTTTTGAACGGAAGAAATTTCCTTTTTCACCATAGCCCTCTATGGGCTTCCAAATATCCCTTTGCCAATTCCACAAGAACAGCCTTAGCGAAAGGCTTCTTGAAGGGAAAGATGTAACTCTGTGAGATGAATTAACAGAACACAGAGCAGTTTCTCAGAAAGCTTCTTTCCAGTTTTGAACGGAAGATATTTCCTTTTTCACCATAGCCCTCTATGGGCTTCCAAATATCCCTTTGCCAAATCCACAAGAAGAGCCTTAGCGAAAGGCTTCTTGAAGGGAAAGATGTAACTCTGTGAGATGAATTAACAGAACACAGAGAAGTATCTTGAAAGCTTCTTTCCAGTTTTGAACGGAAGATATTTCCTTTTTCACCATAGCCCGCTATGGGCTTCCAAATATCCCTTTTCCAATTCCACAAGAACAACCTTAGTGAAAGGATTCTTGAAGGGAAAGATGTAACTCTGTGAGATGAATTAACAGAACACAGAGCAGTTTCTCAGAAAGCTTCTTTCCAGTTTTGAAGGGAAGATATTTCCTTTTTCACCATAGCCCGCTATGGGCTTCCAAATATCCCTTTTCCAATTCCACAAGAACAGCCTTAGCGAAAGGCTTCTTGAAGGGAAAGATGTAACTCTGTGAGATGAATTAACAGAACACAGAGCAGTTTCTCAGAAAGCTTCTTTCCAGTTTTGAAGGGAAGATATTTCCTTTTTCACCATAGCCCGCTATGGGCTTCCAAATATCCCTTTTCCAATTCCACAAGAACAGCCTTAGCGAAAGGCTTCTTGAAGGGAAAGATGTAACTCTGTGAATTGAATTAACAGAACACAGAGCAGTTTCTCAGAAAGCTTCTTTCCAGTTTTGAACGGAAGATATTCCCTTTTTCACCATAGCCCTCTATGGGCTTCCAAATATCCCTTTGCCAATTCCACAAGAACAGCCTTAGCGAAAGGCTTCTTTAAGGGAAAGATGTAACTCTGTGAGATGAATTAACAGAACACAGAGCAGTTTCTCAGAAAGCTTCTTTCCAGTTTTGAAGGGAAGAGATTTCCTTTTTCACCATAGCCCTCTATGGGCTTCCAAATATCCCTTTGCCAATTCCACAAGAACAGCCTTACCGAAAGGCTTCTTGAAGGGAAAGATGTAACTCTGTGAGATGAATTAACAGAACACAGAGCAGTTTCTCAGAAAGCTTCTTTCCAGTTTTGAACGGAAGATATTTCCTTTTTCACCATAGCCCTCTGTGGGCTTCCAAATATCCCTTTGCCAATTCCACAAGAACAGCCTTAGCGAAAGGCTTCTTGAAGGGAAAGATGTAACTCTGTGAGATGAATTAACAGAACACAGAGCAGTTTCTCAGAAAGCTTCTTTCCAGTTTTGAACGGAAGAAATTTCCTTTTTCACCATAGCCCGCTATGGGCTTCCAAATATCCCTTTTCCAATTCCACAAGAACAGCCTTAGCGAAAGGCTTCTTGAAGGGAAAGATGTAACTCTGTGAATTGAATTAACAGAACACAGAGCAGTTTCTCAGAAAGCTTCTTTCCAGTTTTGAACGGAAGATATTCCCTTTTTCACCATAGCCCTCTATGGGCTTCCAAATATCCCTTTGCCAATTCCACAAGAACAGCCTTAGCGAAAGGCTTCTTGAAGGGAAATATGTAACTCTGTGAGATGAATGAACAGAACACAGAGCAGTTTCTCAGAAAGCTTCTTTCCAGTTTTGAACGGAAGATATTTCCTTTTTCACCATAGCCCTCTATGGGCTTCCAAATATCCCTTTGCCAATTCCACAAGAACAGCCTTAGCGAAAGGCTTCTTGAAGGGAAAGATGTAACTCTGTCAGATGAATTAACAGAACACAGAGCAGTTTCTCAGAAAGCTTCTTTCCAGTTTTGAACGGAAGATATTTCCTTTTTCACCATAGCCCTCTATAAGCTTCCAAATATCCCTTTGGCAATTCCACAAGAACAGACTTAGCGAAAGGCTTCTTGAAGGGAAAGATGTAACTCTGTGAGATGAATCAACAGAACACAGAACAGTTTCTCAGAAAGCTTCTTTCCAGTTTTGAACGGAAGATATTTCCTTTTTCACCATAGCCCTCTATGGGCTTCCAAATATCCCTTTGCCAATTCCACAAGAACAGCCTTAGCGAAAGGCTTCTTGAAGGGAAAGATGTAACTCTGTGAGATGAATTAACAGAACACAGAGAAGTTTCTTGAAAGCTTCTTTCCAGTTTTGAACGGAAGATATTTCCTTTTTCACCATAGCCCTCTATGGGCTTCCAAATATCCCTTTGCCAATTCCACAAGAACAGCCTTAGCGAAAGGCTTCTTGAAGGGAAAGATGTAACTCTGTGAGATGAATTAACAGAACACAGAGCAGTTTCTCAGAAAGCTTCTTTCCAGTTTTGAACTGAAGATATTCCCTTTTTCACCATAGCCCTCTATGGGCTTCCAAATATCCCTTTGCCAATTCCACAAGAACAGCCTTAGCGAAAGGCTTCTTGAAGGGAAAGATGTAACTCTGTGAGAGGAATTAACAGAACACAGAGCAGTTTCTCAGAAAGCTTCTTTCCAGTTTTGAACGGAAGAAATTTCCTTTTTCACCATAGCCCTCTATGGGCTTCCAAATATCCCTTTGCCAATTCCACAAGAACAGCCTTAGCGAAAGGCTTCTTGAAGGGAAAGATGTAACTCTGTGAGATGAATGAACAGAACACAGAGCAGTTTCTCAGAAAGCTTCTTTCCAGTTTTGAACGGAAGATATTTCCTTTTTCACCATAGCCCTCTAGGGGCTTCCAAATATCCCTTTGCCAAATCCACAAGAACAGCCTTAGCGAAAGGCTTCTTGAAGGGAAAGATGTAACTCTGTGAGATGAATTAACAGAACACAGAGAAGTATCTTGAAAGCTTCTTTCCAGTTTTGAACGGAAGATATTTCCTTTTTCACCATAGCCCTCTATGGGCTTCCAAATATCCCTTTGCCAATTCCACAAGAACAGCCTTAGCGAAAGGCTTCTTGAAGGGAAAGATGTACTTCTGTGAGATGAATTAACAGAACACAGAGCAGTTTCTCAGAAAGCTTCTTTCCAGTTTTGAACGGAAGATATTCCCTTTTTCACCATAGCCCTCTATGGGCTTCCAAATATCCCTTTGCCAATTCCACAAGAACAGCCTTAGCGAAAGGCTTCTTGAAGGGAAAGATGTAACTCTGTGAGATGAATTAACAGAACACAGAGCAGTTTCTCCGAAAGCTTCTTTCCAGTTTTGAACGGAAGATATTTCCTTTTTCACCATAGCCCTCTATGGGCTTCCAAATATCCCTTTGCCAATTCCACAAGAACAGCCTTAGCGAAAGGCTTCTTGAAGGGAAAGATGTAACTCTGTGAGATGAATTAACAGAACACAGAGCAGTTTCTCAGAAAGCTTCCTTCCAGTTTTGAACGGAAGATATTTCCTTTTACACCATAGCCCTCTATGGGCTTCCAAATATCCCTTTTCCAATTCCACAAGAACAACCTTAGCGAAAGGATTCTTGAAGGGAAAGATGTAACTCTGTGAGATGAATTAACAGAACACAGAGCAGTTTCTCAGAAAGCTTCTTTCCAGTTTTGAACGGAAGATATTTCCTTTTTCACCATAGCCCTCTATGGGCTTCCAAATATCCCTTTGCCAATTCCACAAGAACAGCCTTAGCGAAAGGCTTCTTGAAGGGAAAGATGTAATTCTGTGAGATGAATTAACAGAACACAGAGAAGTATCTTGAAAGCTTCTTTCCAGTTTTGAACGGAAGATATTTCCTTTTTCACCATAGCCCGCTATGGGCTTCCAAATATCCCTTTTCCAATTCCACAAGAACAACCTTAGTGAAAGGATTCTTGAAGGGAAAGATGTAACTCTGTGAGATGAATTAACAGAACACAGAGCAGTTTCTCAGAAAGCTTCTTTCCAGTTTTGAAGGGAAGATATTTCCTTTTTCACCATAGCCCTCTATGGGCTTCCAAATATCCCTTTGCCAATTCCACAAGAACAGCCTTAGCGAAAGGCTTCTTGAAGGGAAAGATGTAACTCCGTGAGATGAATTAACAGAACACAGAGCAGTTTCTCAGAAAGCTTCTTTCCAGTTTTGAACGGAAGATATTCCCTTTTTCACCATAGCCCTCTATGGGCTTCCAAATATCCCTTTGCCAATTCCACAAGAACAGCCTTAGCGAAAGGCTTCTTGAAGGGAAAGATGTAACTCTGTGAGATGAATTAACAGAACACAGAGCAGTTTCTCAGAAAGCTTCTTTCCAGTTTTGAACGGAAGATATTCACTTTTTCACCATAGCCCTCTATGGGCTTCCAAATATCCCTTTGCCAATTCCACAAGAACAGCCTTAGCGAAAGGCTTCTTGAAGGGAAAGATGTAACTCTGTGAGATGAATTAACAGAACACAGAACAGTTTCTCAGAAAGCTTCTTTCCAGTTTTGAACGGAAGATATTTCCTTTTTCACCATAGCCCTCTATGGGCTTCCAAATATCCCTTTGCCAATTCCACAAGAACAGCCTTAGCGAAAGGCTTCTTGAAGGGAAAGATGTAACTCTGTGAGATGAATTAACAGAACACAGAGCAGTTTCTCAGAAAGCTTCTTTCCAGTTTTTAACGGAAGATATTCCTTTTTTCACCATAGCCCTCTATGGGCTTCCAAATATCAGTTTGCCAATTCCACAAGAACAGCCTTAGCGAAAGGCTTCTTGAAGGGAAAGATGTAACTCTGTGAGATGAATTAACAGAACACAGAGCAGTTTCTCAGAAAGCTTCTTTCCAGTTTTGAACGGAAGATATTTCCTTTTTCACCATAGCCCTCTATGGGCTTCCAAATATCCCTTTGCCAATTCCACAAGAACAGCCTTAGCGAAAGGCTTCTTGAAGGGAAAGATGTAACTCTGTGAGATGAATTAACAGAACACAGAGCAGTTTCTCAGAAAGCTTCTTTCCAGTTTTGAACGGAAGAAATTTCCTTTTTCACCATAGCCCTCTATGGGCTTCCAAATATCCCTTTGCCAATTAAACAAGAACAGACTTAGCGAAAGGCTTCTTGAAGGGAAAGATGTAACTCTGTGAGATGAATTAACAGAACACAGAGAAGTATCTTGAAAGCTTCTTTCCAGTTTTGAACGGAAGATATTTCCTTTTTCACCGTAGCCCTCTATGGGCTTCCAAATATCCCTTTGCCAATTCCACAAGAACAGTCTTAGCGAAAGGCTTCTTGAAGGGAAAGATGTAACTCTGTGAGATGAATTAACAGAACACAGAGCAGTTTCTCAGAAAGCTTCTTTCCAGTTTTGAACGGAAGATATTCCCTTTTTCACCATAGCCCTCTATGGGCTTCCAAATATCCCTTTGCCAATTCCACAAGAACAGCCTTAGCGAAAGGCTTCTTGAAGGGAAAGATGTAACTCTGTGAGATGAATTAACAGAACACAGAGCAGTTTCTCAGAAAGCTTCTTTCCAGTTTTGAACGGAAGATATTTCCTTTTTCACCATAGCCCTCTATGGGCTTCCAAATATCCCTTTGGCAATTCCACAAGAACAGCCTTAGGGAAAGGCTTCTTGAAGGGAAAGATGTAACTCTGTGAGATGAATTAACAGAACACAGACAAGTTTCTTGAAAGCTTCTTTCCAGTTTTGAACGGAAGATATTTCCTTTTTCACCATAGCCCTCTATGGGCTTCCAAATATCCCTTTGCCAATTCCACAAGAACAGCCTTAGCGAAAGGCTTCTTGAAGGGAAAGATGTAACTCTGTGAGATGAATTAACAGAACACAGAGCAGTTTCTCAGAAAGCTTCTTTCCAGTTTTGAACTGAAGATATTCCCTTTTTCACCATAGCCCTCTATGGGCTTCCAAATATCCGTTTGCCAATTCCACAAGAACAGCCTTAGCGAAAGGCTTCTTGAAGGGAAAGATGTAACCCTGTGAGAGGAATTAACAGAACACAGAGCAGTTTCTCAGAAAGCTTCTTTCCAGTTTTGAACGGAAGAAATTTCCTTTTTCACCATAGCCCTATATGGGATTCCAAATATCCCTTTGCCAATTCCACAAGAACAGCCTTAGCGAAAGGCTTCTTGAAGGGAAAGATGTAACTCTGTGAGATGAATGAACAGAACACAGAGCAGTTTCTCAGAAAGCTTCTTTCCAGTTTTGAACGGAAGATATTTCCTTTTTCACCATAGCCCTCTATGGGCTTCCAAATATCCCTTTGCCAAATCCACAAGAACAGCCTTAGCGAAAGGCTTCTTGAAGGGAAAGATGTAACTCTGTGAGATGAATTAACAGAACACAGAGAAGTATCTTGAAAGCTTCTTTCCAGTTTTGAACGGAAGATATTTCCTTTTTCACCATAGCCCTCTATGGGCTTCCAAATATCCCTTTGCCAATTCCACAAGAACAGCCTTAGCGAAAGGCTTCTTGAAGGGAAAGATGTACTTCTGTGAGATGAATTAACAGAACACAGAGCAGTTTCTCAGAAAGCTTCTTTCCAGTTTTGAACGGAAGATATTCCCTTTTTCACCATAGCCCTCTATGGGCTTCCAAATATCCCTTTGCCAATTCCACAAGAACAGCCTTAGCGAAAGGCTTCTTGAAGGGAAAGATGTAACTCTGTGAGATGAATTAACAGAACACAGAGCAGTTTCTCCGAAAGCTTCTTTCCAGTTTTGAACGGAAGATATTTCCTTTTTCACCATAGCCCTCTATGGGCTTCCAAATATCCCTTTGCCAATTCCAAAAGAACAGCCTTAGCGAAAGGCTTCTTGAAGGGAAAGATGTAACTCTGTGAGATGAATTAACAGAACACAGAGCAGATTCTCAGAAAGCTTCCTTCCAGTTTTGAACGGAAGATATTTCCTTTTACACCATAGCCCTCTATGGGCTTCCAAATATCCCTTTTCCAATTCCACAAGAACAACCTTAGCGAAAGGATTCTTGAAGGGAAAGATGTAACTCTGTGAGATGAATTAACAGAACACAGAGCAGTTTCTCAGAAAGCTTCTTTCCAGTTTTGAACGGAAGATATTTCCTTTTTCACCATAGCCCTCTATGGGCTTCCAAATATCCCTTTGCCAATTCCACAAGAACAGCCTTAGCGAAAGGCTTCTTGAAGGGAAAGATGTAACTCTGTGAGATGAATTAACAGAACACAGAGCAGTTTCTCAGAAAGCTTCTTTCCAGTTTTGAACGGAAGATATTTCCTTTTTCACCATAGCCCTCTATGGGCTTCCAAATATCCCTTTGCCAATTCCACAAGAACAGCCTTAGCGAAAGGCTTCTTGAAGGGAAAGATGTAACTCTGTGAGATGAATTAACAGAACACAGAGCAGTTTCTCAGAAAGCTTCTTTCCAGTTTTGAACGGAAGATATTCACTTTTTCACCATAGCCCTCTAAGGGCTTCCAAATATCCCTTTGCCAATTCCACAAGAACAGCCTTAGCGAAAGGCTTCTTGAAGGGAAAGATGTAACTCTGTGAGATGAATTAACAGAACACAGAACAGTTTCTCAGAAAGCTTCTTTCCAGTTTTGAACGGAAGATATTTCCTTTTTCACCATAGCCCTCTATGGGCTTCCAAATATCCCTTTGCCAATTCCACAAGAACAGCCTTAGCGAAAGGCTTCTTGAAGGGAAAGATGTAACTCTGTGAGATGAATTAACAGAACAGAGAGCAGTTTCTCAGAAAGCTTCTTTCCAGTTTTTAACGGAAGATATTCCTTTTTTCACCATAGCCCTCTATGGGCTTCCAAATATCCCTTTGCCAATTCCACAAGAACAGCCTTAGCGAAAGGCTTCTTGAAGGGAAAGATGTAACTCTGTGAGATGAATTAACAGAACACAGAGCAGTTTCTCAGAAAGCTTCTTTCCAGTTTTGAAGGGAAGATATTTCCTTTTTCACCATAGCCCGCTATGGGCTTCCAAATATCCCTTTGCCAATTCCACAAGAACAGCCTTAGCGAAAGGCTTCTTGAAGGGAAAGATGTAACTCTGTGAGATGAATTAACAGAACACAGAGCAGTTTCTCAGAAAGCTTCTTTCCAGTTTTGAACGGAAGATATTCCCTTTTTCACCATAGCCCTCTACGGGCTTCGAAATATCCCTCTGCGAATTCCACAAGAACAGCCTTAGCGAAAGGCTTGTTGAAGGGAAAGATGTAACTCTGAGAGATGAATTAACAGAACACAGAGCAGTTTCTCAGAAAGCTTCTTTCCAGTTTTGAACGGAAGATATTCCCTTTTTCACCATAGCCCTCTATGGGCTTCCAAATATCCCTTTGCCAATTCCACAAGAACAGCCTTAGCGAAAGGCTTCTTGAAGGGAAAGATGTAACTCTGTGAGATGAATTAACAGAACACAGAGCAGTTTCTCAGAAAGCTTCTTTCCGGTTGTGAACGGAAGTTATTTCCTTTTTCACCATAGCCCTCTAAGGGCTTCCAAATATCCCTTTGCCAATTCCACAAGAACAGCCTTAGCGAAAGGCTTCTTGAAGGGAAAGATGTAACTCTGTGAGATGAATTAACAGAACACAGAGAAGTTTCTTGAAAGCTTCTTTCCAGTTTTGAACGGAAGATATTTCCTTTTTCACCATAGCCCTCTATGGGCTTCCAAATATCCCTTTGCCAATTCCACAAGAACAGCCTTAGCGAAAGGCTTCTTGAAGGGAAAGATGTAACTCTGTGAGATGAATTAACAGAACACAGAGCAGTTTCTCAGAAAGCTTCTTTCCAGTTTTGAACGGAAGATATTTCCTTTTTCACCATAGCCCTCTATGGGCTTCCAAATATCCCTTTGCCAAATCCACAAGAACAGCCTTAGCGAAAGGCTTCTTGAAGGGAAAGATGTAACTCTGTGAGATGAATTAACAGAACACAGAGAAGTATCTTGAAAGCTTCTTTCCAGTTTTGAACGGAAGATATTTCCTTTTTCACCATAGCCCGCTATGGGCTTCCAAATATCCCTTTTCCAATTCCACAAGAACAACCTTAGCGAAAGGATTCTTGAAGGGAAAGATGTAACTCTGTGAGATAAATTAACAGAACACAGAGCAGTTTCTCAGAAAGCTTCTTTCCAGTTTTGAAGGGAAGATATTTCCTTTTTCACCATAGCCCGCTATGGGCTTCCAAATATCCCTTTTCCAATTCCACAAGAACAGCCTTAGCGAAAGGCTTCTTGAAGGGAAAGATGTAACTCTGTGAGATGAATTGACAGAACACAGAGCAGTTTCTCAGAAAGCTTCTTTCCAGTTTTGAACGGAAGATATTCCCTTTTTCACCATAGCCCTCTATGGGCTTCCAAATATCCCTTTGCCAATTCCACAAGAACAGCCTTAGCGAAAGGCTTCTTGAAGGGAAAGATGTAACTCTGTGAGATGAATTAACAGAACACAGAGCAGTTTCTCAGAAAGCTTCTTTCCAGTTTTGAACGGAAGATATTTCCTTTTTCACCATAGCCCTCTATGGGCTTCCAAATATCCCTTTGCCAATTCCACAAGAACAGCCTTAGCGAAAGGCTTCTTGAAGGGAAAGATGTAACTCTGTGAGATGAATTAACAGAACACAGAGCAGTTTCTCAGAAAGCTTCTTTCCAGTTTTGAACGGAAGATATTCCCTTTTTCACCATAGCCCTCTATGTGCTTCCAAATATCCCTTTGCCAATTCCACAAGAACAGCCTTAGCGAAAGGCTTCTTGAAGGGAAAGATGTAACTCTGTGAGGTGAATTAACAGAACACAGAGCAGTTTCTCAGAAAGCTTCTTTCCAGTTTTGAACGGAAGATATTTCCTTTTTCACCATAGCCCTCTATGGGCTTCCAAATATCCCTTTGCCAATTCCACAAGAACAGCCTTAGCGAAAGGCTTCTTGAAGGGAAAGATGTACTTCTGTGAGATGAATTAACAGAACACAGAGCAGTTTCTCAGAAAGCTTCTTTCCAGTTTTGAACGGAAGATATTCCCTTTTTCACCATAGCCCTCTATGGGCTTCCAAATATCCCTTTGCCAATTCCACAAGAACAGCCTTAGCGAAAGGCTTCTTGAAGGGAAAGATGTAACTCTGTGAGATGAATTAACAGAACACAGAGCAGTTTCTCCGAAAGCTTCTTTCCAGTTTTGAACGGAAGATATTTCCTTTTTCACCATAGCCCTCTATGGGCTTCCAAATATCCCTTTGCCAATTCCACAAGAACAGCCTTAGCGAAAGGCTTCTTGAAGGGAAAGATGTAACTCTGTGAGATGAATTAACAGAACACAGAGCAGATTCTCAGAAAGCTTCCTTCCAGTTTTGAACGGAAGATATTTCCTTTTACACCATAGCCCTCTATGGGCTTCCAAATATCCCTTTTCCAATTCCACAAGAACAACCTTAGCGAAAGGATTCTTGAAGGGAAAGATGTAACTCTGTGAGATGAATTAACAGAACACAGAGCAGTTTCTCAGAAAGCTTCTTTCCAGTTTTGAACGGAAGATATTTCCTTTTTCACCATAGCCCTCTATGGGCTTCCAAATATCCCTTTGCCAATTCCACAAGAACAGCCTTAGCGAAAGGCTTCTTGAAGGGAAAGATGTAACTCTGTGAGATGAATTAACAGAACACAGAGCAGTTTCTCAGAAAGCTTCTTTCCAGTTTTGAACGGAAGATATTTCCTTTTTCACCATAGCCCTCTATGGGCTTCCAAATATCCCTTTGCCAATTCCACAAGAACAGCCTTAGCGAAAGGCTTCTTGAAGTGAAAGATGTAACTCTGTGAGATGAATTAACAGAACACAGAGCAGTTTCTCAGAAAGCTTCTTTCCAGTTTTGAACGGAAGATATTCACTTTTTCACCATAGCCCTCTAAGGGCTTCCAAATATCCCTTTGCCAATTCCACAAGAACAGCCTTAGCGAAAGGCTTCTTGAAGGGAAAGATGTAACTCTGTGAGATGAATTAACAGAACACAGAACAGTTTCTCAGAAAGCTTCTTTCCAGTTTTGAACGGAAGATATTTCCTTTTTCACCATAGCCCTCTATGGGCTTCCAAATATCCCTTTGCCAATTCCACAAGAACAGCCTTAGCGAAAGGCTTCTTGAAGGGAAAGATGTAACTCTGTGAGATGAATTAACAGAACAGAGAGCAGTTTCTCAGAAAGCTTCTTTCCAGTTTTTAACGGAAGATATTCCTTTTTTCACCATAGCCCTCTATGGGCTTCCAAATATCCCTTTGCCAATTCCACAAGAACAGCCTTAGCGAAAGGCTTCTTGAAGGGAAAGATGTAACTCTGTGAGATGAATTAACAGAACACAGAGCAGTTTCTCAGAAAGCTTCTTTCCAGTTTTGAACGGAAGATATTCCCTTTTTCACCATAGCCCTCTACGGGCTTCCAAATATCCCTTTGCGAATTCCACAAGAACAGCCTTAGCGAAAGGCTTGTTGAAGGGAAAGATGTAACTCTGAGAGATGAATTAACAGAACACAGAGCAGTTTCTCAGAAAGCTTCTTTCCAGTTTTGAACGGAAGATATTCCCTTTTTCACCATAGCCCTCTATGGGCTTCCAAATATCCCTTTGCCAATTCCACAAGAACAGCCTTAGCGAAAGGCTTCTTGAAGGGAAAGATGTAACTCTGTGAGATGAATTAACAGAACACAGAGCAGTTTCTCAGAAAGCTTCTTTCCGGTTTTGAACGGAAGTTATTTCCTTTTTCACCATAGCCCTCTAAGGGCTTCCAAATATCCCTTTGCCAATTCCACAAGAACAGCCTTAGCGAAAGGCTTCTTGAAGGGAAAGATGTAACTCTGTGAGATGAATTAACAGAACACAGAGAAGTTTCTTGAAAGCTTCTTTCCAGTTTTGAACGGAAGATATTTCCTTTTTCACCATAGCCCTCTATGGGCTTCCAAATATCCCTTTGCCAATTCCACAAGAACAGCCTTAGCGAAAGGCTTCTTGAAGGGAAAGATGTAACTCTGTGAGATGAATTAACAGAACACAGAGCAGTTTCTCAGAAAGCTTCTTTCCAGTTTTGAACGGAAGATATTTCCTTTTTCACCATAGCCCTCTATGGGCTTCCAAATATCCCTTTGCCAAATCCACAAGAACAGCCTTAGCGAAAGGCTTCTTGAAGGGAAAGATGTAACTCTGTGAGATGAATTAACAGAACACAGAGAAGTATCTTGAAAGCTTCTTTCCAGTTTTGAACGGAAGATATTTCCTTTTTCACCATAGCCCGCTATGGGCTTCCAAATATCCCTTTTCCAATTCCACAAGAACAACCTTAGCGAAAGGATTCTTGAAGGGAAAGATGTAACTCTGTGAGATAAATTTACAGAACACAGAGCAGTTTCTCAGAAAGCTTCTTTCCAGTTTTGAAGGGAAGATATTTCCTTTTTCACCATAGCCCGCTATGGGCTTCCAAATATCCCTTTTCCAATTCCACAAGAACAGCCTTAGCGAAAGGCTTCTTGAAGGGAAAGATGTAACTCTGTGAGATGAATTGACAGAACACAGAGCAGTTTCTCAGAAAGCTTCTTTCCAGTTTTGAACGGAAGATATTCCCTTTTTCACCATAGCCCTCTATGGGCTTCCAAATATCCCTTTGCCAATTCCACAAGAACAGCCTTAGCGAAAGGCTTCTTGAAGGGAAAGATGTAACTCTGTGAGATGAATTAACAGAACACAGAGCAGTTTCTCAGAAAGCTTCTTTCCAGTTTTGAACGGAAGATATTTCCTTTTTCACCATAGCCCTCTATGGGCTTCCAAATATCCCTTTGCCAATTCCACAAGAACAGCCTTAGCGAAAGGCTTCTTGAAGGGAAAGATGTAACTCTGTGAGATGAATTAACAGAACACAGAGCAGTTTCTCAGAAAGCTTCTTTCCAGTTTTGAACGGAAGATATTCCCTTTTTCACCATAGCCCTCTATGTGCTTCCAAATATCCCTTTGCCAATTCCACAAGAACAGCCTTAGCGAAAGGCTTCTTGAAGGGAAAGATGTAACTCTGTGAGGTGAATTAACAGAACACAGAGCAGTTTCTCAGAAAGCTTCTTTCCAGTTTTGAACGGAAGATATTTCCTTTTTCACCATAGCCCTCTATGGGCTTCCAAATATCCCTTTGCCAATTCCACAAGAACAGCCTTAGCGAAAGGCTTGTTGAAGGGAAAGATGTAACTCTGAGAGATGAATTAACAGAACACAGAGCAGTTTCTCAGAAAGCTTCTTTCCAGTTTTGAACGGAAGATATTCCCTTTTTCACCATAGCCCTCTATGGGCTTCCAAATATCCCTTTGCCAATTCCACAAGAACAGCCTTAGCGAAAGGCTTCTTGAAGGGAAAGATGTAACTCTGTGAGATGAATTAACAGAACACAGAGCAGTTTCTCAGAAAGCTTCTTTCCGGTTTTGAACGGAAGTTATTTCCTTTTTCACCATAGCCCTCTAAGGGCTTCCAAATATCCCTTTGCCAATTCCACAAGAACAGCCTTAGCGAAAGGCTTCTTGAAGGGAAAGATGTAACTCTGTGAGATGAATTAACAGAACACAGAGAAGTTTCTTGAAAGCTTCTTTCCAGTTTTGAACGGAAGATATTTCCTTTTTCACCATAGCCCTCTATGGGCTTCCAAATATCCCTTTGCCAATTCCACAAGAACAGCCTTAGCGAAAGGCTTCTTGAAGGGAAAGATGTAACTCTGTGAGATGAATTAACAGAACACAGAGCAGTTTCTCAGAAAGCTTCTTTCCAGTTTTGAACGGAAGATATTTCCTTTTTCACCATAGCCCTCTATGGGCTTCCAAATATCCCTTTGCCAAATCCACAAGAACAGCCTTAGCGAAAGGCTTCTTGAAGGGAAAGATGTAACTCTGTGAGATGAATTAACAGAACACAGAGAAGTATCTTGAAAGCTTCTTTCCAGTTTTGAACGGAAGATATTTCCTTTTTCACCATAGCCCGCTATGGGCTTCCAAATATCCCTTTTCCAATTCCACAAGAACAACCTTAGCGAAAGGATTCTTGAAGGGAAAGATGTAACTCTGTGAGATAAATTTACAGAACACAGAGCAGTTTCTCAGAAAGCTTCTTTCCAGTTTTGAAGGGAAGATATTTCCTTTTTCACCATAGCCCGCTATGGGCTTCCAAATATCCCTTTTCCAATTCCACAAGAACAGCCTTAGCGAAAGGCTTCTTGAAGGGAAAGATGTAACTCTGTGAGATGAATTGACAGAACACAGAGCAGTTTCTCAGAAAGCTTCTTTCCAGTTTTGAACGGAAGATATTCCCTTTTTCACCATAGCCCTCTATGGGCTTCCAAATATCCCTTTGCCAATTCCACAAGAACAGCCTTAGCGAAAGGCTTCTTGAAGGGAAAGATGTAACTCTGTGAGATGAATTAACAGAACACAGAGCAGTTTCTCAGAAAGCTTCTTTCCAGTTTTGAACGGAAGATATTTCCTTTTTCACCATAGCCCTCTATGGGCTTCCAAATATCCCTTTGCCAATTCCACAAGAACAGCCTTAGCGAAAGGCTTCTTGAAGGGAAAGATGTAACTCTGTGAGATGAATTAACAGAACACAGAGCAGTTTCTCAGAAAGCTTCTTTCCAGTTTTGAACGGAAGATATTCCCTTTTTCACCATAGCCCTCTATGTGCTTCCAAATATCCCTTTGCCAATTCCACAAGAACAGCCTTAGCGAAAGGCTTCTTGAAGGGAAAGATGTAACTCTGTGAGGTGAATTAACAGAACACAGAGCAGTTTCTCAGAAAGCTTCTTTCCAGTTTTGAACGGAAGATATTTCCTTTTTCACCATAGCCCTCTATGGGCTTCCAAATATCCCTTTGCCAATTCCACAAGAACAGCCTTAGCGAAAGGCTTCTTGAAGGGAAAGATGTAACTCTGTGAGATGAATGAACAGAACACAGAGCAGTTTCTCAGAAAGCTTCTTTCCAGTTTTGAACGGAAGATATTCCCTTTTTCACCATAGCCCTCTATGGGCTTCCAAATATCCCTTTGCCAATTCCACAAGAACAGCCTTAGCGAAAGGCTTCTTGAAGGGAAAGATGTAACTCTGTCAGATGAATTAACAGAACACAGAGCAGTTTCTCAGAAAGCTTCTTTCCATTTTTGAACGGAAGATATTCACTTTTTCACCATAGCCCTCTATGGGCTTCCAAATATCCCTTTGCCAATTCCACAAGAACAGCCTTAGCGAAAGGCTTCTTGAAGGGAAAGATGTAACTCTGTGAGATGAATTAACAGAACACAGAACAGTTTCTCAGAAAGCTTCTTTCCAGTTTTGAACGGAAGATATTTCCTTTTTCACCATAGCCCTGTATGGGCTTCCAAATATCCCTTTGCCAATTCCACAAGAACAGCCTTAGCGAAAGGCTTCTTGAAGGGAAAGATGTAACTCTGTGAGATGAATTAACAGAACACAGAGCAGTTTCTCAGAAAGCTTCTTTCCAGTTTTGAACGGAAGATATTTCCTTTTTCACCATAGCCCTCTATGGGCTTCCAAATATCCCTTTGCCAATTCCACAAGAACAGCCTTAGCGAAAGGCTTCTTGAAGGGAAAGATGTAACTCTGTGAGATGAATTAACAGAACACAGAGCAGTTTCTCAGAAAGCTTCTTTCCAGTTTTGAACGGAAGATATTTCCTTTTTCACCATAGCCCTCTATGGGCTTCCAAATATCCCTTTGCCAATTCCACAAGAACAGCCTTAGCGAAAGGCTTCTTGAAGGGAAAGATGTAACTCTGTGAGATGAATTAACAGAACACAGAGCAGTTTCTCAGAAAGCTTCTTTCCAGTTTTGAACGGAAGATATTTCCTTTTTCACCATAGCCCTCTATGGGCTTCCAAATATCCCTTTGCCAATTCCACAAGAACAGCCTTAGCGAAAGGCTTCTTGAAGGGAAAGATGTAACTCTGTGAGATGAATTAACAGAACACAGAGCAGTTTCTCAGAAAGCTTCTTTCCAGTTTTGAACGGAAGAGATTTCCTTTTTCACCATAGCCCTCTATGGGCTTCCAAATATCCCTTTGCCAATTCCACAAGAACAGCCTTAGCGAAAGGCTTCTTGAAGGGAAAAATGTAACTCTGTGAGATGAATGAACAGAACACAGAGCAGTTTCTCAGAAAGCTTCTTTCTAGTTTTGAACGGAAGAGATTTTCTTTTTCACCATAGCCCTCTATGGGCTTCCAAATATCCCTTTGCCAATTCCACAAGAACAGCCTTAGCGAAAGGCTTCTTGAAGGGAAAGATGTAACTCTGTGAGATGAATTAACAGAACACAGAGCAGTTTCTCAGAAAGCTTCTTTCCAGTTTTGAACGGAAGATATTTCCTTTTTCACCATAGCCCTCTTTGGGCTTCCAAATATCCCTTTGCCAATTCCACAAGAACAGCCTTAGCGAAAGGCTTCTTGAAGGGAAAGATGAAACTCTGTGAGATGAATTAACAGAACACAGAGCAGTTTCTCAGAAAGCTTCTTTCCAGTTTTGAAGGGAAGAGATTTACTTTTTCACCATAGCCCTCTATGGGCTTCCAAATATCCCTTTGCCAATTCCACAAGAACAGCCTTAGCGAAAGGCTTCTTGAAGGGAAAGATGTAACTCTGTGAGATGAATTAACAGAACACAGAGCAGTTTCTCAGAAAGCTTCTTTCCAGTTTTGAAGGGAAGATATTTCCTTTTTCACCATAGCCCTCTATGGGCTTCCAAATATCCCTTTGCCAATTCCACAAGAACAGCCTTAGCGAAAGGCTTCTTGAAGGGAAAAATGTAACTCTGTGAGATGAATGAACAGAACACAGAGCAGTTTCTCAGAAAGCTTCTTTCTAGTTTTGAACGGAAGAGATTTCCTTTTTCACCATAGCCCTCTATGGGCTTCCAAATATCCCTTTGCCAATTCCACAAGAACAGCCTTAGCGAAATGCTTCTTGAAGGGAAAGATGTAACTCTGTGAGATGAATTAACAGAACACAGAGCAGTTTCTCAGAAAGCTTCTTTCCAGTTTTGAACGGAAGAGATTTCCTTTTTCACCATAGCCCTCTATGGGCTTCCAAATATCCCTTTGCCAATTCCACAAGAACAGCCTTAGCGAAAGGCTTCTTGAAGGGAAAGATGTAACTCTGTGAGATGAATTAACAGAACACAGAGCAGTTTCTCAGAAAGCTTCTTTCCAGTTTTGAAGGGAAGAGATTTCCTTTTTCACCATAGCCCTGTATGGGCTTCCAAATATCCCTTTGCCAATTCCACAAGAACAGCCTTAGCGAAAGGCTTCTTGAAGGGAAAGATGTAACTCTGTGAGATGAATTAACAGAACACAGAGCAGTTTCTCAGAAAGCTTCTTTCCAGTTTTGAAGGGAAGATATTTCCTTTTTCACCATAGCCCGCTATGGGCTTCCAAATATCCCTTTGCCAATTCCACAAGAACAGCCTTAGCGAAAGGCTTCTTGAAGGGATAGATGTAACTCTGTGAGATGAATTAACAGAACACAGAGCAGTTTCTCAGAAAGCTTCTTTCCAGTTTTGAACGGAAGATATTCCCTTTTTCACCATAGCCCTCTATGGGCTTCCAAATATCCCTTTGCGAATTCCACAAGAACAGCCTTAGCGAAAGGCTTGTTGAAGGGAAAGATGTAACTCTGAGAGATGAATTAACAGAACACAGAGCAGTTTCTCAGAAAGCTTCTTTCCAGTTTTGAACGGAAGATATTCCCTTTTTCACCATAGCCCTCTATGGGCTTCCAAATATCCCTTTGCCAATTCCACAAGAACAGCCTTAGCGAAAGGCTTCTTGAAGGGAAAGATGTAACTCTGTGAGATGAATTAACAGAACACAGAGCAGTTTCTCAGAAAGCTTCTTTCCGGTTTTGAACGGAAGATATTTCCTTTTTCACCATAGCCCTCTAAGGGCTTCCAAATATCCCTTTGCCAATTCCACAAGAACAGCCTTAGCGAAAGACTTCTTGAAGGGAAAGATGTAACTCTGTGAGATGAATTAACAGAACACAGAGAAGTTTCTTGAAAGCTTCTTTCCAGTTTTGAACGGAAGATATTTCCTTTTTCACCATAGCCCTCTATGGGCTTCCAAATATCCCTTTGCCAATTCCACAAGAACAGCCTTAGCGAAAGGCTTCTTGAAGGGAAAGATGTAACTCTGTGAGATGAATTAACAGAACACAGAGCAGTTTCTCAGAAAGCTTCTTTCCAGTTTTGAACGGAAGATATTTCCTTTTTCACCATAGCCCTCTATGGGCTTCCAAATATCCCTTTGCCAAATCCACAAGAACAGCCTTAGCGAAAGGCTTCTTGAAGGGAAAGATGTAACTCTGTGAGATGAATTAACAGAACACAGAGAAGTATCTTGAAAGCTTCTTTCCAGTTTTGAACGGAAGATATTTCCTTTTTCACCATAGCCCGCTATGGGCTTCCAAACATCCCTTTTCCAATTCCACAAGAACAACCTTAGCGAAAGGATTCTTGAAGGGAAAGATGTAACTCTGTGAGATGAATTAACAGAACACAGTGCAGTTTCTCAGAAAGCTTCTTTCCAGTTTTGAAGGGAAGATATTTCCTTTTTCACCATAGCCCGCTATGGGCTTCCAAATATCCCTTTTCCAATTCCACAAGAACAGCCTTAGCGAAAGGCTTCTTGAAGGGAAAGATGTAACTCTGTGAGATGAATTGACAGAACACAGAGCAGTTTCTCAGAAAGCTTCTTTCCAGTTTTGAACGGAAGATATTCCCTTTTTCACCATAGCCCTCTATGGGCTTCCAAATATCCCTTTGCCAATTCCACAAGAACAGCCTTAGCGAAAGGCTTCTTGAAGGGAAAGATGTAACTCTGTGAGATGAATTAACAGAACACAGAGCAGTTTCTCAGAAAGCTTCTTTCCAGTTTTGAACGGAAGATATTTCCTTTTTCACCATAGCCCTCTATGGGCTTCCAAATATCCCTTTGCCAATTCCACAAGAACAGCCTTAGCGAAAGGCTTCTTGAAGGGAAAGATGTAACTCTGTGAGATGAATTAACAGAACACAGAGCAGTTTCTCAGAAAGCTTCTTTCCAGTTTTGAACGGAAGATATTCCCTTTTTCACCATAGCCCTCTATGGGCTTCCAAATATCCCTTTGCCAATTCCACAAGAATAGCCTTAGCGAAAGGCTTCTTGAAGGGAAAGATGTAACTCTGTGAGGTGAATTAACAGAACACAGAGCAGTTTCTCAGAAAGCTTCTTTCCAGTTTTGAACGGAAGATATCTCCTTTTTCACCATAGCCCTCTATGGGCTTCCAAATATCCCTTTGCCAATTCCACAAGAACAGCCTTAGCGAAAGGCTTCTTGAAGGGAAAGATGTAACTCTGTGAGATGAATTAACAGAACACAGAGCAGTTTCTCAGAAAGCTTCTTTCCAGTTTTGAACGGAAGATATTCCCTTTTTCACCATAGCCCTCTATGGGCTTCCAAATATCCCTTTGCCAATTCCACAAGAACAGCCTTAGCGAAAGGCTTCTTGAAGGGAAAGATGTAACTCTGTCAGATGAATTAACAGAACACAGAGCAGTTTCTCAGAAAGCTTCTTTCCAGTTTTGAACGGAAGATATTCACTTTTTCACCATAGCCCTCTATGGGCTTCCAAATATCCCTTTGCCAATTCCACAAGAACAGCCTTAGCGAAAGGCTTCTTGAAGGGAAAGATGTAACTCTGTGAGATGAATTAACAGAACACAGAACAGTTTCTCAGAAAGCTTCTTTCCAGTTTTGAACGGAAGATATTTCCTTTTTCACCATAGCCCTCTATGGGCTTCCAAATATCCCTTTACCAATTCCACAAGAACAGCCTTAGCGAAAGGCTTCTTGAAGGGAAAGATGTAACTTTGTGAGATGAATTAACAGAACACAGAGCAGTTTCTCAGAAAGCTTCTTTCCAGTTTTGAACGGAAGATATTCCTTTTTTCACCATAGCCCTCTATGGGCTTCCAAATATCCCTTTGCCAATTCCACAAGAACAGCCTTAGCGAAAGGCTTCTTGAAGGGAAAGATGTAACTCTGTGAGACGAATTAACAGAACACAGAGCAGTTTCTCAGAAAGCTTCTTTCCAGTTTGGAACGGAAGATATTTCCTTTTTCACCATAGCCCTCTATGGGCTTCCAAATATCCCTTTGCCAATTCCAGAAGAACAGCCTTAGCGAAAGGCTTCTTTAAGGGAAAGATGTAACTCTGTGAGATGAATTAACAGAACACAGAGCAGTTTCTCAGAAAGCTTCTTTCCAGTTTTGAACGGAAGAGATTTCCTTTTTCACCATAGCCCTCTATGGGCTTCCAAATATCCCTTTGCCAATTCCACAAGAACAGCCTTAGCGAAAGGCTTCTTGAAGGGAAAGATGTAACTCTGTGAGATGAATTAACAGAACACAGAACAGTTTCTCAGAAAGCTTCTTTCCAGTTTTGAACGGAAGATATTTCCTTTTTCACCATAGCCCTGTATGGGCTTCCAAATATCCCTTTGCCAATTCCACAAGAACAGCCTTAGCGAAAGGCTTCTTGAAGGGAAAGATGTAACTCTGTGAGATGAATTAACAGAACACAGAGCAGTTTCTCAGAAAGCTTCTTTCCAGTTTTGAACGGAAGATATTTCCTTTTTCACCATAGCCCTCTATGGGCTTCCAAATATCCCTTTGCCAATTCCACAAGAACAGCCTTAGCGAAAGGCTTCTTGAAGGGAAAGATGTAACTCTGTGAGATGAATTAACAGAACACAGAGCAGTTTCTCAGAAAGCTTCTTTCCAGATTTGAACGGAAGATATTTCCTTTTTCACCATAGCCCTCTATGGGCTTCCAAATATCCCTTTGCCAATTCCACAAGAACAGCCTTAGCGAAAGGCTTCTTGAAGGGAAAGATGTAACTCTGTGAGATGAATTAACAGAACACAGAGCAGTTTCTCAGAAAGCTTCTTTCCAGTTTTGAACGGAAGATATTTCCTTTTTCACCATAGCCCTCTATGGGCTTCCAAATATCCCTTTGCCAATTCCACAAGAACAGCCTTAGCGAAAGGCTTCTTGAAGGGAAAGATGTAACTCTGTGAGATGAATTAACAGAACACAGAGCAGTTTCTCAGAAAGCTTCTTTCCAGTTTTGAACGGAAGAGATTTCCTTTTTCACCATAGCCCTCTATGGGCTTCCAAATATCCCTTTGCCAATTCCACAAGAACAGCCTTAGCGAAAGGCTTCTTGAAGGGAAAAATGTAACTCTGTGAGATGAATGAACAGAACACAGAGCAGTTTCTCAGAAAGCTTCTTTCTAGTTTTGAACGGAAGAGATTTTCTTTTTCACCATAGCCCTCTATGGGCTTCCAAATATCCCTTTGCCAATTCCACAAGAACAGCCTTAGCGAAAGGCTTCTTGAAGGGAAAGATGTAACTCTGTGAGATGAATTAACAGAACACAGAGCAGTTTCTCAGAAAGCTTCTTTCCAGTTTTGAACGGAAGATATTTCCTTTTTCACCATAGCCCTCTTTGGGCTTCCAAATATCCCTTTGCCAATTCCACAAGAACAGCCTTAGCGAAAGGCTTCTTGAAGGGAAAGATGAAACTCTGTGAGATGAATTAACAGAACACAGAGCAGTTTCTCAGAAAGCTTCTTTCCAGTTTTGAAGGGAAGAGATTTACTTTTTCACCATAGCCCTCTATGGGCTTCCAAATATCCCTTTGCCAATTCCACAAGAACAGCCTTAGCGAAAGGCTTCTTGAAGGGAAAGATGTAACTCTGTGAGATGAATTAACAGAACACAGAGCAGTTTCTCAGAAAGCTTCTTTCCAGTTTTGAAGGGAAGATATTTCCTTTTTCACCATAGCCCTCTATGGGCTTCCAAATATCCCTTTGCCAATTCCACAAGAACAGCCTTAGCGAAAGGCTTCTTGAAGGGAAAAATGTAACTCTGTGAGATGAATGAACAGAACACAGAGCAGTTTCTCAGAAAGCTTCTTTCTAGTTTTGAACGGAAGAGATTTCCTTTTTCACCATAGCCCTCTATGGGCTTCCAAATATCCCTTTGCCAATTCCACAAGAACAGCCTTAGCGAAATGCTTCTTGAAGGGAAAGATGTAACTCTGTGAGATGAATTAACAGAACACAGAGCAGTTTCTCAGAAAGCTTCTTTCCAGTTTTGAACGGAAGATATTTCCTTTTTCACCATAGCCCTCTATGGGCTTCCAAATATCCCTTTGCCAATTCCACAAGAACAGCCTTAGCGAAAGGCTTCTTGAAGGGAAAGATGTAACTCTGTGAGATGAATTAACAGAACACAGAGCAGTTTCTCAGAAAGCTTCTTTCCAGTTTTGAAGGGAAGAGATTTCCTTTTTCACCATAGCCCTGTATGGGCTTCCAAATATCCCTTTGCCAATTCCACAAGAACAGCCTTAGCGAAAGGCTTCTTGAAGGGAAAGATGTAACTCTGTGAGATGAATTAACAGAACACAGAGCAGTTTCTCAGAAAGCTTCTTTCCAGTTTTGAAGGGAAGATATTTCCTTTTTCACCATAGCCCGCTATGGGCTTCCAAATATCCCTTTGCCAATTCCACAAGAACAGCCTTAGCGAAAGGCTTCTTGAAGGGAAAGATGTAACTCTGTGAGATGAATTAACAGAACACAGAGCAGTTTCTCAGAAAGCTTCTTTCCAGTTTTGAACGGAAGATATTCCCTTTTTCACCATAGCCCTCTATGGGCTTCCAAATATCCCTTTGCGAATTCCACAAGAACAGCCTTAGCGAAAGGCTTGTTGAAGGGAAAGATGTAACTCTGAGAGATGAATTAACAGAACACAGAGCAGTTTCTCAGAAAGCTTCTTTCCAGTTTTGAACGGAAGATATTCCCTTTTTCACCATAGCCCTCTATGGGCTTCCAAATATCCCTTTGCCAATTCCACAAGAACAGCCTTAGCGAAAGGCTTCTTGAAGGGAAAGATGTAACTCTGTGAGATGAATTAACAGAACACAGAGCAGTTTCTCAGAAAGCTTCTTTCCGGTTTTGAACGGAAGATATTTCCTTTTTCACCATAGCCCTCTAAGGGCTTCCAAATATCCCTTTGCCAATTCCACAAGAACAGCCTTAGCGAAAGACTTCTTGAAGGGAAAGATGTAACTCTGTGAGATGAATTAACAGAACACAGAGAAGTTTCTTGAAAGCTTCTTTCCAGTTTTGAACGGAAGATATTTCCTTTTTCACCATAGCCCTCTATGGGCTTCCAAATATCCCTTTGCCAATTCCACAAGAACAGCCTTAGCGAAAGGCTTCTTGAAGGGAAAGATGTAACTCTGTGAGATGAATTAACAGAACACAGAGCAGTTTCTCAGAAAGCTTCTTTCCAGTTTTGAACGGAAGATATTTCCTTTTTCACCATAGCCCTCTATGGGCTTCCAAATATCCCTTTGCCAAATCCACAAGAACAGCCTTAGCGAAAGGCTTCTTGAAGGGAAAGATGTAACTCTGTGAGATGAATTAACAGAACACAGAGAAGTATCTTGAAAGCTTCTTTCCAGTTTTGAACGGAAGATATTTCCTTTTTCACCATAGCCCGCTATGGGCTTCCAAACATCCCTTTTCCAATTCCACAAGAACAACCTTAGCGAAAGGATTCTTGAAGGGAAAGATGTAACTCTGTGAGATGAATTAACAGAACACAGTGCAGTTTCTCAGAAAGCTTCTTTCCAGTTTTGAAGGGAAGATATTTCCTTTTTCACCATAGCCCGCTATGGGCTTCCAAATATCCCTTTTCCAATTCCACAAGAACAGCCTTAGCGAAAGGCTTCTTGAAGGGAAAGATGTAACTCTGTGAGATGAATTGACAGAACACAGAGCAGTTTCTCAGAAAGCTTCTTTCCAGTTTTGAACGGAAGATATTCCCTTTTTCACCATAGCCCTCTATGGGCTTCCAAATATCCCTTTGCCAATTCCACAAGAACAGCCTTAGCGAAAGGCTTCTTGAAGGGAAAGATGTAACTCTGTGAGATGAATTAACAGAACACAGAGCAGTTTCTCAGAAAGCTTCTTTCCAGTTTTGAACGGAAGATATTTCCTTTTTCACCATAGCCCTCTATGGGCTTCCAAATATCCCTTTGCCAATTCCACAAGAACAGCCTTAGCGAAAGGCTTCTTGAAGGGAAAGATGTAACTCTGTGAGATGAATTAACAGAACACAGAGCAGTTTCTCAGAAAGCTTCTTTCCAGTTTTGAACGGAAGATATTCCCTTTTTCACCATAGCCCTCTATGGGCTTCCAAATATCCCTTTGCCAATTCCACAAGAATAGCCTTAGCGAAAGGCTTCTTGAAGGGAAAGATGTAACTCTGTGAGGTGAATTAACAGAACACAGAGCAGTTTCTCAGAAAGCTTCTTTCCAGTTTTGAACGGAAGATATCTCCTTTTTCACCATAGCCCTCTATGGGCTTCCAAATATCCCTTTGCCAATTCCACAAGAACAGCCTTAGCGAAAGGCTTCTTGAAGGGAAAGATGTAACTCTGTGAGATGAATTAACAGAACACAGAGCAGTTTCTCAGAAAGCTTCTTTCCAGTTTTGAACGGAAGATATTCCCTTTTTCACCATAGCCCTCTATGGGCTTCCAAATATCCCTTTGCCAATTCCACAAGAACAGCCTTAGCGAAAGGCTTCTTGAAGGGAAAGATGTAACTCTGTCAGATGAATTAACAGAACACAGAGCAGTTTCTCAGAAAGCTTCTTTCCAGTTTTGAACGGAAGATATTCACTTTTTCACCATAGCCCTCTATGGGCTTCCAAATATCCCTTTGCCAATTCCACAAGAACAGCCTTAGCGAAAGGCTTCTTGAAGGGAAAGATGTAACTCTGTGAGATGAATTAACAGAACACAGAACAGTTTCTCAGAAAGCTTCTTTCCAGTTTTGAACGGAAGATATTTCCTTTTTCACCATAGCCCTCTATGGGCTTCCAAATATCCCTTTACCAATTCCACAAGAACAGCCTTAGCGAAAGGCTTCTTGAAGGGAAAGATGTAACTCTGTGAGATGAATTAACAGAACACAGAGCAGTTTCTCAGAAAGCTTCTTTCCAGTTTTGAACGGAAGATATTCCTTTTTTCACCATAGCCCTCTATGGGCTTCCAAATATCCCTTTGCCAATTCCACAAGAACAGCCTTAGCGAAAGGCTTCTTGAAGGGAAAGATGTAACTCTGTGAGATGAATTAACAGAACACAGAGCAGTTTCTCAGAAAGCTTCTTTCCAGTTTGGAACGGAAGATATTTCCTTTTTCACCATAGCCCTCTATGGGCTTCCAAATATCCCTTTGCCAATTCCAGAAGAACAGCCTTAGCGAAAGGCTTCTTTAAGGGAAAGATGTAACTCTGTGAGATGAATTAACAGAACACAGAGCAGTTTCTCAGAAAGCTTCTTTCCAGTTTTGAACGGAAGAGATTTCCTTTTTCACCATAGCCCTCTATGGGCTTCCAAATATCCCTTTGCCAATTCCACAAGAACAGCCTTAGCGAAAGGCTTCTTGAAGGGAAAAATGTAACTCTGTGAGATGAATGAACAGAACACAGAGCAGTTTCTCAGAAAGCTTCTTTCTAGTTTTGAACGGAAGAGATTTCCTTTTTCACCATAGCCCTCTATGGGCTTCCAAATATCCCTTTGCCAATTCCACAAGAACAGCCTTAGCGAAAGGCTTCTTGAAGGGAAAGATGTAACTCTGTGAGATGAATTAACAGAACACAGAGCAGTTTCTCAGAAAGCTTCTTTCCAGTTTTGAACGGAAGATATTTCCTTTTTCACCATAGCCCTCTATGGGCTTCCAAATATCCCTTTGCCAAATCCACAAGAACAGCCTTAGCGAAAGGCTTCTTGAAGGGAAAGATGTAACTCTGTGAGATGAATTAACAGAACACAGAGCAGTTTCTCAGAAAGCTTCTTTCCAGTTTTGAACGGAAGATATTTCCTTTTTCACCATAGCCCTCTATGGGCTTCCAAATATCCCTTTGCCAATTCCACAAGAACAGCCTTAGCGAAAGGCTTCTTGAAGGGAAAGATGTAACTCTGTGAGATGAATTAACAGAACACAGAGCAGTTTCTCAGAAAGCTTCTTTCCAGTTTTGAACGGAAGATATTTCCTTTTTCACCATAGCCCGCTATGGGCTTCCAAATATCCCTTTTCCAATTCCACAAGAACAACCTTAGCGAAAGGATTCTTGAAGGGAAAGATGTAACTCTGTGAGATGAATTAACAGAACACAGAGCAGTTTCTCAGAAAGCTTCTTTCCAGTTTTGAAGGGAAGATATTTCCTTTTTCACCATAGCCCGCTATGGGCTTCCAAATATCCCTTTTCCAATTCCACAAGAACAGCCTTAGCGAAAGGCTTCTTGAAGGGAAAGATGTAACTCTGTGAGATGAATTAACAGAACACAGAGCAGTTTCTCAGAAAGCTTCTTTCCAGTTTTGAACGGAAGATATTCCCTTTTTCACCATAGCCTTCTATGGGCTTCCAAATATCCCTTTGCCAATTCCACAAGAACAGCCTTAGCGAAAGGCTTCTTGAAGGGAAAGATGTAACTCTGTGAGATGAATTAACAGAACACAGAGCAGTTTCTCAGAAAGCTTCTTTCCAGTTTTGAACGGAAGATATTTCCTTTTTCACCATAGCCCTCTATGGGCTTCCAAATATCCCTTTGCCAATTCCACAAGAACAGCCTTAGCGAAAGGCTTCTTGAAGGGAAAGATGTAACTCTGTGAGATGAATTAACAGAACACAGAGCAGTTTCTCAGAAAGCTTCTTTCCAGTTTTGAACGGAAGATATTCCCTTTTTCACCATAGCCCTCTATGGGCTTCCAAATATCCCTTTGCCAATTCCACAAGAACAGCCTTAGCGAAAGGCTTCTTGAAGGGAAAGATGTAACTCTGTGAGGTGAATTAACAGAACACAGAGCAGTTTCTCAGAAAGCTTCTTTCCAGTTTTGAACGGAAGATATTTCCTTTTTCACCATAGCCCTCTATGGGCTTCCAAATATCCCTTTGCCAGTTCCACAAGAACAGCCTTAGCGAAAGGCTTCTTGAAGGGAAAGATGTAACTCTGTGAGATGAATTAACAGAACACAGAGCAGTTTCTCAGAAAGCTTCTTTCCAGTTTTGAACGGAAGATATTCCCTTTTTCACCATAGCCCTCTATGGGCTTCCAAATATCCCTTTGCCAATTCCACAAGAACAGCCTTAGCGAAAGGCTTCTTGAAGGGAAAGATGTAACTCTGTGAGATGAATTAACAGAACACAGAGCAGTTTCTCAGAAAGCTTCTTTCCAGTTTTGAAGGGAAGATATTTCCTTTTTCACCATAGCCCGCTATGGGCTTCCATATATCCCTTTGCCAATTCCACAAGAACAGCCTTAGCGAAAGGCTTCTTGAAGGGAAAGATGTAACTCTGTGAGATGAATTAACAGAACACAGAGCAGTTTCTCAGAAAGCTTCTTTCCAGTTTTGAACGGAAGATATTCCCTTTTTCACCATAGCCCTCTATGGGCTTCCAAATATCCCTTTGCCAATTCCACAAGAACAGCCTTAGCGAAAGGCTTCTTGAAGGGAAAGATGTAACTCTGTGAGATGAATTAACAGAACACAGAGCAGTTTCTCAGAAAGCTTCTTTCCAGTTTTGAACGGAAGATATTTCCTTTTTCACCGTAGCCCTCTATGGGCTTCCAAATATCCCTTTGCCAATTCCACAAGAACAGCCTTAGCGAAAGGCTTCTTGAAGGGAAAGATGTAACTCTGTGAGATGAATTAACAGAACACAGAGCAGTTTCTCAGAAAGCTTCTTTCCAGTTTTGAACGGAAGATATTCCCTTTTTCACCATAGCCCTCTATGGGCTTCCAAATATCCCTTTGCCAATTCCACAAGAATAGCCTTAGCGAAAGGCTTCTTGAAGGGAAAGATGTAACTCTGTGAGGTGAATTAACAGAACACAGAGCAGTTTCTCAGAAAGCTTCTTTCCAGTTTTGAACGGAAGATATTTCCTTTTTCACCATAGCCCTCTATGGGCTTCCAAATATCCCTTTGCCAATTCCACAAGAACAGCCTTAGCGAAAGGCTTCTTGAAGGGAAAGATGTAACTCTGTGAGATGAATTAACAGAACACAGAGCAGTTTCTCAGAAAGCTTCTTTCCAGTTTTGAACGGAAGATATTCCCTTTTTCACCATAGCCCTCTATGGGCTTCCAAATATCCCTTTGCCAATTCCACAAGAACAGCCTTAGCGAAAGGCTTCTTGAAGGGAAAGATGTAACTCTGTCAGATGAATTAACAGAACACAGAGCAGTTTCTCAGAAAGCTTCTTTCCAGTTTTGAACGGAAGATATTCACTTTTTCACCGTAGCCCTCTATGGGCTTCCAAATATCCCTTTGCCAATTCCACAAGAACAGCCTTAGCGAAAGGCTTCTTGAAGGGAAAGATGTAACTCTGTGAGATGAATTAACAGAACACAGAACAGTTTCTCAGAAAGCTTCTTTCCAGTTTTGAACGGAAGATATTTCCTTTTTCACCATAGCCCTCTATGGGCTTCCAAATATCCCTTTACCAATTCCACAAGAACAGCCTTAGCGAAAGGCTTCTTGAAGGGAAAGATGTAACTCTGTGAGATGAATTAACAGAACACAGAGCAGTTTCTCAGAAAGCTTCTTTCCAGTTTTGAACGGAAGATATTCCTTTTTTCACCATAGCCCTCTATGGGCTTCCAAATATCCCTTTGCCAATTCCACAAGAACAGCCTTAGCGAAAGGCTTCTTGAAGGGAAAGATGTAACTCTGTGAGATGAATTAACAGAACACAGAGCAGTTTCTCAGAAAGTTTCTTTCCAGTTTGGAACGGAAGATATTTCCTTTTTCACCATAGCCCTCTATGGGCTTCCAAATATCCCTTTGCCAATTCCAGAAGAACAGCCTTAGCGAAAGGCTTCTTTAAGGGAAAGATGTAACTCTGTGAGATGAATTAACAGAACACAGAGCAGTTTCTCAGAAAGCTTCTTTCCAGTTTTGAACGGAAGAGATTTCCTTTTTCACCATAGCCCTCTATGGGCTTCCAAATATCCCTTTGCCAATTCCACAAGAACAGCCTTAGCGAAAGGCTTCTTGAAGGGAAAAATGTAACTCTGTGAGATGAATGAACAGAACACAGAGCAGTTTCTCAGAAAGCTTCTTTCTAGTTTTGAACGGAAGAGATTTCCTTTTTCACCATAGCCCTCTATGGGCTTCCAAATATCCCTTTGCCAATTCCACAAGAACAGCCTTAGCGAAAGGCTTCTTGAAGGGAAAGATGTAACTCTGTGAGATGAATTAACAGAACACAGAGCAGTTTCTCAGAAAGCTTCTTTCCAGTTTTGAACGGAAGATATTTCCTTTTTCACCATAGCCCTCTATGGGCTTCCAAATATCCCTTTGCCAAATCCACAAGAACAGCCTTAGCGAAAGGCTTCTTGAAGGGAAAGATGTAACTCTGTGAGATGAATTAACAGAACACAGAGCAGTTTCTCAGAAAGCTTCTTTCCAGTTTTGAACGGAAGATATTTCCTTTTTCACCATAGCCCTCTATGGGCTTCCAAATATCCCTTTGCCAATTCCACAAGAACAGCCTTAGCGAAAGGCTTCTTGAAGGGAAAGATGTAACTCTGTGAGATGAATTAACAGAACACAGAGCAGTTTCTCAGAAAGCTTCTTTCCAGTTTTGAAGGGAAGATATTTCCTTTTTCACCATAGCCCGCTATGGGCTTCCAAATATCCCTTTTCCAATTCCACAAGAACAACCTTAGCGAAAGGATTCTTGAAGGGAAAGATGTAACTCTGTGAGATGAATTAACAGAACACAGAGCAGTTTCTCAGAAAGCTTCTTTCCAGTTTTGAAGGGAAGATATTTCCTTTTTCACCATAGCCCGCTATGGGCTTCCAAATATCCCTTTTCCAATTCCACAAGAACAGCCTTAGCGAAAGGCTTCTTGAAGGGAAAGATGTAACTCTGTGAGATGAATTAACAGAACACAGAGCAGTTTCTCAGAAAGCTTCTTTCCAGTTTTGAACGGAAGATATTCCCTTTTTCACCATAGCCTTCTATGGGCTTCCAAATATCCCTTTGCCAATTCCACAAGAACAGCCTTAGCGAAAGGCTTCTTGAAGGGAAAGATGTAACTCTGTGAGATGAATTAACAGAACACAGAGCAGTTTCTCAGAAAGCTTCTTTCCAGTTTTGAACGGAAGATATTTCCTTTTTCACCATAGCCCTCTATGGGCTTCCAAATATCCCTTTGCCAATTCCACAAGAACAGCCTTAGCGAAAGGCTTCTTGAAGGGAAAGATGTAACTCTGTGAGATGAATTAACAGAACACAGAGCAGTTTCTCAGAAAGCTTCTTTCCAGTTTTGAACGGAAGATATTTCCTTTTTCACCATAGCCCTCTATGGGCTTCCAAATATCCCTTTGCCAGTTCCACAAGAACAGCCTTAGCGAAAGGCTTCTTGAAGGGAAAGATGTAACTCTGTGAGATGAATTAACAGAACACAGAGCAGTTTCTCAGAAAGCTTCTTTCCAGTTTTGAACGGAAGAGATTTCCTTTTTCACCATAGCCCTCTATGGGCTTCCAAATATCCCTTTGCCAATTAAACAAGAACAGCCTTAGCGAATGGCTTCTTGAAGGGAAAAATGTAACTCTGTGAGATGAATGAACAGAACACAGAGCAGTTTCTCAGGAAGCTTCTTTCTAGTTTTGAACGGAAGAGATTTCCTTTTTCACCATAGCCCTCTAAGGGCTTCCAAATATCCCTTTGCCAATTCCATAAGAACAGCCATAGCGAAAGGCTTCTTGAAGGGAAAGATGTAACTCTGTGAGATGAATTAACAGAACACAGAGCAGTTTCTCAGAAAGCTTCTTTCCACTTTTGAACGGAAGATATTTCCTTTTTCACCATAGCCCTCTTTGGGCTTCCAAATATCCCTTTGCCAATTCCACAAGAACAGCCTTAGCGAAAGGCTTCTTGAAGGGAAAGATTTAACTCTGTGAGATGAATTAACAGAACACAGAGCAGTTTCTCAGAAAGCTTCTTTCCAATTTTGAAGGGAAGAGATTTCCTTTTTCACCATAGCCCTCTATGGGCTTCCAAATATCCCTTTGCCAATTCCACAAGAACAGCCTTAGCGAAAGGCTTCTTGAAGGGAAAGATGTAACTCTGTGAGATGAATTAACAGAACACAGAGCAGTTTCTCAGAAAGCTTCTTTCCAGTTTTGAAGGGAAGATATTTCCTTTTTCACCATAGCCCTCTATGGGCTTCCAAATATCCCTTTGCCAATTCCACAAGAACAGCCTTAGCGAAAGGCTTCTTGAAGGGAAAAATGTAACTCTGTGAGATGAATGAACAGAACACAGAGCAGTTTCTCAGAAAGCTTCTTTCTAGTTTTGAACGGAAGAGATTTCCTTTTTCACCATAGCCCTCTATGGGCTTCCAAATATCCCTTTGCCAATTCCACAAGAACAGCCTTAGCGAAAGGCTTCTTGAAGGGAAAGATGTAACTCTGTGAGATGAATTAACAGAACACAGAGAAGTTTCTTGAAAGCTTCTTTCCAGTTTTGAACGGAAGATATTTCCTTTTTCACCATAGCCCTCTATGGGCTTCCAAATATCCCTTTGCCAATTCCACAAGAACAGCCTTAGCGAAAGGCTTCTTGAAGGGAAAGATGTAACTCTGTGAGATGAATTAACAGAACACAGAGCAGTTTCTCAGAAAGCTTCTTTCCAGTTTTGAAGGGAAGATATTTCCTTTTTCACCATAGCCCGCTATGGGCTTCCATATATCCCTTTGCCAATTCCACAAGAACAGCCTTAGCGAAAGGCTTCTTGAAGGGAAAGATGTAACTCTGTGAGATGAATTAACAGAACACAGAGCAGTTTCTCAGAAAGCTTCTTTCCAGTTTTGAACGGAAGATATTCCCTTTTTCACCATAGCCCTCTATGGGCTTCCAAATATCCCTTTGCCAATTCCACAAGAACAGCCTTAGCGAAAGGCTTCTTGAAGGGAAAGATGTAACTCTGTGAGATGAATTAACAGAACACAGAGCAGTTTCTCAGAAAGCTTCTTTCCAGTTTTGAACGGAAGATATTTCCTTTTTCACCGTAGCCCTCTATGGGCTTCCAAATATCCCTTTGCCAATTCCACAAGAACAGCCTTAGCGAAAGGCTTCTTGAAGGGAAAGATGTAACTCTGTGAGATGAATTAACAGAACACAGAGCAGTTTCTCAGAAAGCTTCTTTCCAGTTTTGAACGGAAGATATTCCCTTTTTCACCATAGCCCTCTATGGGCTTCCAAATATCCCTTTGCCAATTCCACAAGAATAGCCTTAGCGAAAGGCTTCTTGAAGGGAAAGATGTAACTCTGTGAGGTGAATTAACAGAACACAGAGCAGTTTCTCAGAAAGCTTCTTTCCAGTTTTGAACGGAAGATATTTCCTTTTTCACCATAGCCCTCTATGGGCTTCCAAATATCCCTTTGCCAATTCCACAAGAACAGCCTTAGCGAAAGGCTTCTTGAAGGGAAAGATGTAACTCTGTGAGATGAATTAACAGAACACAGAGCAGTTTCTCAGAAAGCTTCTTTCCAGTTTTGAACGGAAGATATTCCCTTTTTCACCATAGCCCTCTATGGGCTTCCAAATATCCCTTTGCCAATTCCACAAGAACAGCCTTAGCGAAAGGCTTCTTGAAGGGAAAGATGTAACTCTGTCAGATGAATTAACAGAACACAGAGCAGTTTCTCAGAAAGCTTCTTTCCAGTTTTGAACGGAAGATATTTCCTTTTTCACCATAGCCCTCTATGGGCTTCCAAATATCCCTTTACCAATTCCACAAGAACAGCCTTAGCGAAAGGCTTCTTGAAGGGAAAGATGTAACTCTGTGAGATGAATTAACAGAACACAGAGCAGTTTCTCAGAAAGCTTCTTTCCAGTTTTGAACGGAAGATATTCCTTTTTTCACCATAGCCCTCTATGGGCTTCCAAATATCCCTTTGCCAATTCCACAAGAACAGCCTTAGCGAAAGGCTTCTTGAAGGGAAAGATGTAACTCTGTGAGATGAATTAACAGAACACAGAGCAGTTTCTCAGAAAGCTTCTTTCCAGTTTTGAACGGAAGATATTTCCTTTTTCACCATAGCCCTCTATGGGCTTCCAAATATCCCTTTGCCAATTCCACAAGAACAGCCTTAGCGAAAGGCTTCTTTAAGGGAAAGATGTAACTCTGTGAGATGAATTAACAGAACACAGAGCAGTTTCTCAGAAAGCTTCTTTCCAGTTTTGAACGGAAGAGATTTCCTTTTTCACCATAGCCCTCTATGGGCTTCCAAATATCCCTTTGCCAATTCCACAAGAACAGCCTTAGCGAAAGGCTTCTTGAAGGGAAAAATGTAACTCTGTGAGATGAATGAACAGAACACAGAGCAGTTTCTCAGAAAGCTTCTTTCTAGTTTTGAACGGAAGAGATTTCCTTTTTCACCATAGCCCTCTATGGGCTTCCAAATATCCCTTTGCCAATTCCACAAGAACAGCCTTAGCGAAAGGCTTCTTGAAGGGAAAGATGTAACTCTGTGAGATGAATTAACAGAACACAGAGCAGTTTCTCAGAAAGCTTCTTTCCAGTTTTGAACGGAAGATATTTCCTTTTTCACCATAGCCCTCTATGGGCTTCCAAATATCCCTTTGCCAATTCCACAAGAACAGCCTTAGCGAAAGGCTTCTTGAAGGGAAAGATGTAACTCTGTGAGATGAATTAACAGAACACAGAGCAGTTTCTCAGAAAGCTTCTTTCCAGTTTTGAACGGAAGAGATTTCCTTTTTCACCATAGCCCTCTATGGGCTTCCAAATATCCCTTTGCCAATTCCACAAGAACAGCCTTAGCGAAAGGCTTCTTGAAGGGAAAGATGTAACTCTGTGAGATGAATTAACAGAACACAGAGCAGTTTCTCAGAAAGCTTCTTTCCAGTTTTGAAGGGAAGAGATTTCCTTTTTCACCATAGCCCTGTATGGGCTTCCAAATATCCCTTTGCCAATTCCACAAGAACAGCCTTAGCGAAAGGCTTCTTGAAGGGAAAGATGTAACTCTGTGAGATGAATTAACAGAACACAGAGCAGTTTCTCAGAAAGCTTCTTTCCAGTTTTGAAGGGAAGATATTTCCTTTTTCACCATAGCCCGCTATGGGCTTCCAAATATCCCTTTGCCAATTCCACAAGAACAGCCTTAGCGAAAGGCTTCTTGAAGGGAAAGATGTAACTCTGTGAGATGAATTAACAGAACACAGAGCAGTTTCTCAGAAAGCTTCTTTCCAGTTTTGAACGGAAGATATTCCCTTTTTCACCATAGCCCTCTATGGGCTTCCAAATATCCCTTTGCGAATTCCACAAGAACAGCCTTAGCGAAAGGCTTGTTGAAGGGAAAGATGTAACTCTGAGAGATGAATTAACAGAACACAGAGCAGTTTCTCAGAAAGCTTCTTTCCAGTTTTGAACGGAAGATATTCCCTTTTTCACCATAGCCCTCTATGGGCTTCCAAATATCCCTTTGCCAATTCCACAAGAACAGCCTTAGCGAAAGGCTTCTTGAAGGGAAAGATGTAACTCTGTGAGATGAATTAACAGAACACAGAGCAGTTTCTCAGAAAGCTTCTTTCCGGTTTTGAACGGAAGATATTTCCTTTTTCACCATAGCCCTCTAAGGGCTTCCAAATATCCCTTTGCCAATTCCACAAGAACAGCCTTAGCGAAAGACTTCTTGAAGGGAAAGATGTAACTCTGTGAGATGAATTAACAGAACACAGAGAAGTTTCTTGAAAGCTTCTTTCCAGTTTTGAACGGAAGATATTTCCTTTTTCACCATAGCCCTCTATGGGCTTCCAAATATCCCTTTGCCAATTCCACAAGAACAGCCTTAGCGAAAGGCTTCTTGAAGGGAAAGATGTAACTCTGTGAGATGAATTAACAGAACACAGAGCAGTTTCTCAGAAAGCTTCTTTCCAGTTTTGAACGGAAGATATTTCCTTTTTCACCATAGCCCTCTATGGGCTTCCAAATATCCCTTTGCCAATTCCACAAGAACAGCCTTAGCGAAAGGCTTCTTGAAGGGAAAAATGTAACTCTGTGAGATGAATGAACAGAACACAGAGCAGTTTCTCAGAAAGCTTCTTTCTAGTTTTGAACGGAAGAGATTTCCTTTTTCACCATAGCCCTCTATGGGCTTCCAAATATCCCTTTGCCAATTCCACAAGAACAGCCTTAGCGAAATGCTTCTTGAAGGGAAAGATGTAACTCTGTGAGATGAATTAACAGAACACAGAGCAGTTTCTCAGAAAGCTTCTTTCCAGTTTTGAACGGAAGATATTCCCTTTTTCACCATAGCCCTCTATGGGCTTCCAAATATCCCTTTGCCAATTCCACAAGAACAGCCTTAGCGAAATGCTTCTTGAAGGGAAAGATGTAACTCTGTGAGATGAATTAACAGAACACAGAGCAGTTTCTCAGAAAGCTTCTTTCCAGTTTTGAACGGAAGATATTTCCTTTTTCACCATAGCCCTCTATGGGCTTCCAAATATCCCTTTGCCAATTCCACAAGAACAGCCTTAGCGAAAGGCTTCTTGAAGGGAAAGATGTAACTCTGTGAGATGAATTAACAGAACACAGAGCAGTTTCTCAGAAAGCTTCTTTCCAGTTTTGAAGGGAAGAGATTTCCTTTTTCACCATAGCCCTGTATGGGCTTCCAAATATCCCTTTGCCAATTCCACAAGAACAGCCTTAGCGAAAGGCTTCTTGAAGGGAAAGATGTAACTCTGTGAGATGAATTAACAGAACACAGAGCAGTTTCTCAGAAAGCTTCTTTCCAGTTTTGAAGGGAAGATATTTCCTTTTTCACCATAGCCCGCTATGGGCTTCCAAATATCCCTTTGCCAATTCCACAAGAACAGCCTTAGCGAAAGGCTTCTTGAAGGGAAAGATGTAACTCTGTGAGATGAATTAACAGAACACAGAGCAGTTTCTCAGAAAGCTTCTTTCCAGTTTTGAACGGAAGATATTCCCTTTTTCACCATAGCCCTCTATGGGCTTCCAAATATCCCTTTGCCAATTCCACAAGAACAGCCTTAGCGAAAGACTTCTTGAAGGGAAAGATGTAACTCTGTGAGATGAATTAACAGAACACAGAGAAGTTTCTTGAAAGCTTCTTTCCAGTTTTGAACGGAAGATATTTCCTTTTTCACCATAGCCCTCTATGGGCTTCCAAATATCCCTTTGCCAATTCCACAAGAACAGCCTTAGCGAAAGGCTTCTTGAAGGGAAAGATGTAACTCTGTGAGATGAATTAACAGAACACAGAGCAGTTTCTCAGAAAGCTTCTTTCCAGTTTTGAACGGAAGATATTTCCTTTTTCACCATAGCCCTCTATGGGCTTCCAAATATCCCTTTGCCAAATCCACAAGAACAGCCTTAGCGAAAGGCTTCTTGAAGGGAAAGATGTAACTCTGTGAGATGAATTAACAGAACACAGAGAAGTATCTTGAAAGCTTCTTTCCAGTTTTGAACGGAAGATATTTCCTTTTTCACCATAGCCCGCTATGGGCTTCCAAACATCCCTTTTCCAATTCCACAAGAACAACCTTAGCGAAAGGATTCTTGAAGGGAAAGATGTAACTCTGTGAGATGAATTAACAGAACACAGTGCAGTTTCTCAGAAAGCTTCTTTCCAGTTTTGAAGGGAAGATATTTCCTTTTTCACCATAGCCCGCTATGGGCTTCCAAATATCCCTTTTCCAATTCCACAAGAACAGCCTTAGCGAAAGGCTTCTTGAAGGGAAAGATGTAACTCTGTGAGATGAATTGACAGAACACAGAGCAGTTTCTCAGAAAGCTTCTTTCCAGTTTTGAACGGAAGATATTCCCTTTTTCACCATAGCCCTCTATGGGCTTCCAAATATCCCTTTGCCAATTCCACAAGAACAGCCTTAGCGAAAGGCTTCTTGAAGGGAAAGATGTAACTCTGTGAGATGAATTAACAGAACACAGAGCAGTTTCTCAGAAAGCTTCTTTCCAGTTTTGAACGGAAGATATTTCCTTTTTCACCATAGCCCTCTATGGGCTTCCAAATATCCCTTTGCCAATTCCACAAGAACAGCCTTAGCGAAAGGCTTCTTGAAGGGAAAGATGTAACTCTGTGAGATGAATTAACAGAACACAGAGCAGTTTCTCAGAAAGCTTCTTTCCAGTTTTGAACGGAAGATATTCCCTTTTTCACCATAGCCCTCTATGGGCTTCCAAATATCCCTTTGCCAATTCCACAAGAATAGCCTTAGCGAAAGGCTTCTTGAAGGGAAAGATGTAACTCTGTGAGGTGAATTAACAGAACACAGAGCAGTTTCTCAGAAAGCTTCTTTCCAGTTTTGAACGGAAGATATCTCCTTTTTCACCATAGCCCTCTATGGGCTTCCAAATATCCCTTTGCCAATTCCACAAGAACAGCCTTAGCGAAAGGCTTCTTGAAGGGAAAGATGTAACTCTGTGAGATGAATTAACAGAACACAGAGCAGTTTCTCAGAAAGCTTCTTTCCAGTTTTGAACGGAAGATATTCCCTTTTTCACCATAGCCCTCTATGGGCTTCCAAATATCCCTTTGCCAATTCCACAAGAACAGCCTTAGCGAAAGGCTTCTTGAAGGGAAAGATGTAACTCTGTCAGATGAATTAACAGAACACAGAGCAGTTTCTCAGAAAGCTTCTTTCCAGTTTTGAACGGAAGATATTCACTTTTTCACCATAGCCCTCTATGGGCTTCCAAATATCCCTTTGCCAATTCCACAAGAACAGCCTTAGCGAAAGGCTTCTTGAAGGGAAAGATGTAACTCTGTGAGATGAATTAACAGAACACAGAGCAGTTTCTCAGAAAGCTTCTTTCCAGTTTTGAACGGAAGATATTCCCTTTTTCACCATAGCCCTCTATGGGCTTCCAAATATCCCTTTGCCAATTCCACAAGAACAGCCTTAGCGAAAGGCTTCTTGAAGGGAAAGATGTAACTCTGTGAGATGAATTAACAGAACACAGAGCAGTTTCTCAGAAAGCTTCTTTCCAGTTTTGAACGGAAGATATTTCCTTTTTCACCATAGCCCTCTATGGGCTTCCAAATATCCCTTTACCAATTCCACAAGAACAGCCTTAGCGAAAGGCTTCTTGAAGGGAAAGATGTAACTCTGTGAGATGAATTAACAGAACACAGAGCAGTTTCTCAGAAAGCTTCTTTCCAGTTTTGAACGGAAGATATTCCTTTTTTCACCATAGCCCTCTATGGGCTTCCAAATATCCCTTTGCCAATTCCACAAGAACAGCCTTAGCGAAAGGCTTCTTGAAGGGAAAGATGTAACTCTGTGAGATGAATTAACAGAACACAGAGCAGTTTCTCAGAAAGCTTCTTTCCAGTTTTGAACGGAAGATATTTCCTTTTTCACCATAGCCCTCTATGGGCTTCCAAATATCCCTTTGCCAATTCCACAAGAACAGCCTTAGCGAAAGGCTTCTTTAAGGGAAAGATGTAACTCTGTGAGATGAATTAACAGAACACAGAGCAGTTTCTCAGAAAGCTTCTTTCCAGTTTTGAACGGAAGAGATTTCCTTTTTCACCATAGCCCTCTATGGGCTTCCAAATATCCCTTTGCCAATTCCACAAGAACAGCCTTAGCGAAAGGCTTCTTGAAGGGAAAAATGTAACTCTGTGAGATGAATGAACAGAACACAGAGCAGTTTCTCAGAAAGCTTCTTTCTAGTTTTGAACGGAAGAGATTTCCTTTTTCACCATAGCCCTCTATGGGCTTCCAAATATCCCTTTGCCAATTCCACAAGAACAGCCTTAGCGAAAGGCTTCTTGAAGGGAAAGATGTAACTCTGTGAGATGAATTAACAGAACACAGAGCAGTTTCTCAGAAAGCTTCTTTCCAGTTTTGAACGGAAGATATTTCCTTTTTCACCATAGCCCTCTATGGGCTTCCAAATATCCCTTTGCCAATTCCACAAGAACAGCCTTAGCGAAAGGCTTCTTTAAGGGAAAGATGTAACTCTGTGAGATGAATTAACAGAACACAGAGCAGTTTCTCAGAAAGCTTCTTTCCAGTTTTGAACGGAAGAGATTTCCTTTTTCACCATAGCCCTCTATGGGCTTCCAAATATCCCTTTGCCAATTCCACAAGAACAGCCTTAGCGAAAGGCTTCTTGAAGGGAAAGATGTAACTCTGTGAGATGAATTAACAGAACACAGAGCAGTTTCTCAGAAAGCTTCTTTCCAGTTTTGAAGGGAAGAGATTTCCTTTTTCACCATAGCCCTGTATGGGCTTCCAAATATCCCTTTGCCAATTCCACAAGAACAGCCTTAGCGAAAGGCTTCTTGAAGGGAAAGATGTAACTCTGTGAGATGAATTAACAGAACACAGAGCAGTTTCTCAGAAAGCTTCTTTCCAGTTTTGAAGGGAAGATATTTCCTTTTTCACCATAGCCCGCTATGGGCTTCCAAATATCCCTTTGCCAATTCCACAAGAACAGCCTTAGCGAAAGGCTTCTTGAAGGGAAAGATGTAACTCTGTGAGATGAATTAACAGAACACAGAGCAGTTTCTCAGAAAGCTTCTTTCCAGTTTTGAACGGAAGATATTCCCTTTTTCACCATAGCCCTCTATGGGCTTCCAAATATCCCTTTGCGAATTCCACAAGAACAGCCTTAGCGAAAGGCTTGTTGAAGGGAAAGATGTAACTCTGAGAGATGAATTAACAGAACACAGAGCAGTTTCTCAGAAAGCTTCTTTCCAGTTTTGAACGGAAGATATTCCCTTTTTCACCATAGCCCTCTATGGGCTTCCAAATATCCCTTTGCCAATTCCACAAGAACAGCCTTAGCGAAAGGCTTCTTGAAGGGAAAGATGTAACTCTGTGAGATGAATTAACAGAACACAGAGCAGTTTCTCAGAAAGCTTCTTTCCGGTTTTGAACGGAAGATATTTCCTTTTTCACCATAGCCCTCTAAGGGCTTCCAAATATCCCTTTGCCAATTCCACAAGAACAGCCTTAGCGAAAGACTTCTTGAAGGGAAAGATGTAACTCTGTGAGATGAATTAACAGAACACAGAGAAGTTTCTTGAAAGCTTCTTTCCAGTTTTGAACGGAAGATATTTCCTTTTTCACCATAGCCCTCTATGGGCTTCCAAATATCCCTTTGCCAATTCCACAAGAACAGCCTTAGCGAAAGGCTTCTTGAAGGGAAAGATGTAACTCTGTGAGATGAATTAACAGAACACAGAGCAGTTTCTCAGAAAGCTTCTTTCCAGTTTTGAACGGAAGATATTTCCTTTTTCACCATAGCCCTCTATGGGCTTCCAAATATCCCTTTGCCAATTCCACAAGAACAGCCTTAGCGAAAGGCTTCTTGAAGGGAAAAATGTAACTCTGTGAGATGAATGAACAGAACACAGAGCAGTTTCTCAGAAAGCTTCTTTCTAGTTTTGAACGGAAGAGATTTCCTTTTTCACCATAGCCCTCTATGGGCTTCCAAATATCCCTTTGCCAATTCCACAAGAACAGCCTTAGCGAAATGCTTCTTGAAGGGAAAGATGTAACTCTGTGAGATGAATTAACAGAACACAGAGCAGTTTCTCAGAAAGCTTCTTTCCAGTTTTGAACGGAAGATATTTCCTTTTTCACCATAGCCCTCTATGGGCTTCCAAATATCCCTTTGCCAATTCCACAAGAACAGCCTTAGCGAAATGCTTCTTGAAGGGAAAGATGTAACTCTGTGAGATGAATTAACAGAACACAGAGCAGTTTCTCAGAAAGCTTCTTTCCAGTTTTGAACGGAAGATATTTCCTTTTTCACCATAGCCCTCTATGGGCTTCCAAATATCCCTTTGCCAATTCCACAAGAACAGCCTTAGCGAAAGGCTTCTTGAAGGGAAAGATGTAACTCTGTGAGATGAATTAACAGAACACAGAGCAGTTTCTCAGAAAGCTTCTTTCCAGTTTTGAAGGGAAGAGATTTCCTTTTTCACCATAGCCCTGTATGGGCTTCCAAATATCCCTTTGCCAATTCCACAAGAACAGCCTTAGCGAAAGGCTTCTTGAAGGGAAAGATGTAACTCTGTGAGATGAATTAACAGAACACAGAGCAGTTTCTCAGAAAGCTTCTTTCCAGTTTTGAAGGGAAGATATTTCCTTTTTCACCATAGCCCGCTATGGGCTTCCAAATATCCCTTTGCCAATTCCACAAGAACAGCCTTAGCGAAAGGCTTCTTGAAGGGAAAGATGTAACTCTGTGAGATGAATTAACAGAACACAGAGCAGTTTCTCAGAAAGCTTCTTTCCAGTTTTGAACGGAAGATATTCCCTTTTTCACCATAGCCCTCTATGGGCTTCCAAATATCCCTTTGCGAATTCCACAAGAACAGCCTTAGCGAAAGGCTTGTTGAAGGGAAAGATGTAACTCTGAGAGATGAATTAACAGAACACAGAGCAGTTTCTCAGAAAGCTTCTTTCCAGTTTTGAACGGAAGATATTCCCTTTTTCACCATAGCCCTCTATGGGCTTCCAAATATCCCTTTGCCAATTCCACAAGAACAGCCTTAGCGAAAGGCTTCTTGAAGGGAAAGATGTAACTCTGTGAGATGAATTAACAGAACACAGAGCAGTTTCTCAGAAAGCTTCTTTCCGGTTTTGAACGGAAGATATTTCCTTTTTCACCATAGCCCTCTAAGGGCTTCCAAATATCCCTTTGCCAATTCCACAAGAACAGCCTTAGCGAAAGACTTCTTGAAGGGAAAGATGTAACTCTGTGAGATGAATTAACAGAACACAGAGAAGTTTCTTGAAAGCTTCTTTCCAGTTTTGAACGGAAGATATTTCCTTTTTCACCATAGCCCTCTATGGGCTTCCAAATATCCCTTTGCCAATTCCACAAGAACAGCCTTAGCGAAAGGCTTCTTGAAGGGAAAGATGTAACTCTGTGAGATGAATTAACAGAACACAGAGCAGTTTCTCAGAAAGCTTCTTTCCAGTTTTGAACGGAAGATATTTCCTTTTTCACCATAGCCCTCTATGGGCTTCCAAATATCCCTTTGCCAAATCCACAAGAACAGCCTTAGCGAAAGGCTTCTTGAAGGGAAAGATGTAACTCTGTGAGATGAATTAACAGAACACAGAGAAGTATCTTGAAAGCTTCTTTCCAGTTTTGAACGGAAGATATTTCCTTTTTCACCATAGCCCGCTATGGGCTTCCAAACATCCCTTTTCCAATTCCACAAGAACAACCTTAGCGAAAGGATTCTTGAAGGGAAAGATGTAACTCTGTGAGATGAATTAACAGAACACAGTGCAGTTTCTCAGAAAGCTTCTTTCCAGTTTTGAAGGGAAGATATTTCCTTTTTCACCATAGCCCGCTATGGGCTTCCAAATATCCCTTTTCCAATTCCACAAGAACAGCCTTAGCGAAAGGCTTCTTGAAGGGAAAGATGTAACTCTGTGAGATGAATTGACAGAACACAGAGCAGTTTCTCAGAAAGCTTCTTTCCAGTTTTGAACGGAAGATATTCCCTTTTTCACCATAGCCCTCTATGGGCTTCCAAATATCCCTTTGCCAATTCCACAAGAACAGCCTTAGCGAAAGGCTTCTTGAAGGGAAAGATGTAACTCTGTGAGATGAATTAACAGAACACAGAGCAGTTTCTCAGAAAGCTTCTTTCCAGTTTTGAACGGAAGATATTTCCTTTTTCACCATAGACCTCTATGGGCTTCCAAATATCCCTTTGCCAATTCCACAAGAACAGCCTTAGCGAAAGGCTTCTTGAAGGGAAAGATGTAACTCTGTGAGATGAATTAACAGAACACAGAGCAGTTTCTCAGAAAGCTTCTTTCCAGTTTTGAACGGAAGATATTCCCTTTTTCACCATAGCCCTCTATGGGCTTCCAAATATCCCTTTGCCAATTCCACAAGAATAGCCTTAGCGAAAGGCTTCTTGAAGGGAAAGATGTAACTCTGTGAGGTGAATTAACAGAACACAGAGCAGTTTCTCAGAAAGCTTCTTTCCAGTTTTGAACGGAAGATATCTCCTTTTTCACCATAGCCCTCTATGGGCTTCCAAATATCCCTTTGCCAATTCCACAAGAACAGCCTTAGCGAAAGGCTTCTTGAAGGGAAAGATGTAACTCTGTGAGATGAATTAACTGAACACAGAGCAGTTTCTCAGAAAGCTTCTTTCCAGTTTTGAACGGAAGATATTCCCTTTTTCACCATAGCCCTCTATGGGCTTCCAAATATCCCTTTGCCAATTCCACAAGAACAGCCTTAGCGAAAGGCTTCTTGAAGGGAAAGATGTAACTCTGTCAGATGAATTAACAGAACACAGAGCAGTTTCTCAGAAAGCTTCTTTCCAGTTTTGAACGGAAGATATTCACTTTTTCACCATAGCCCTCTATGGGCTTCCAAATATCCCTTTGCCAATTCCACAAGAACAGCCTTAGCGAAAGGCTTCTTGAAGGGAAAGATGTAACTCTGTGAGATGAATTAACAGAACACAGAACAGTTTCTCAGAAAGCTTCTTTCCAGTTTTGAACGGAAGATATTTCCTTTTTCACCATAGCCCTCTATGGGCTTCCAAATATCCCTTTACCAATTCCACAAGAACAGCCTTAGCGAAAGGCTTCTTGAAGGGAAAGATGTAACTCTGTGAGATGAATTAACAGAACACAGAGCAGTTTCTCAGAAAGCTTCTTTCCAGTTTTGAACGGAAGATATTCCTTTTTTCACCATAGCCCTCTATGGGCTTCCAAATATCCCTTTGCCAATTCCACAAGAACAGCCTTAGCGAAAGGCTTCTTGAAGGGAAAGATGTAACTCTGTGAGATGAATTAACAGAACACAGAGCAGTTTCTCAGAAAGCTTCTTTCCAGTTTGGAACGGAAGATATTTCCTTTTTCACCATAGCCCTCTATGGGCTTCCAAATATCCCTTTGCCAATTCCAGAAGAACAGCCTTAGCGAAAGGCTTCTTTAAGGGAAAGATGTAACTCTGTGAGATGAATTAACAGAACACAGAGCAGTTTCTCAGAAAGCTTCTTTCCAGTTTTGAACGGAAGAGATTTCCTTTTTCACCATAGCCCTCTATGGGCTTCCAAATATCCCTTTGCCAATTCCACAAGAACAGCCTTAGCGAAAGGCTTCTTGAAGGGAAAAATGTAACTCTGTGAGATGAATGAACAGAACACAGAGCAGTTTCTCAGAAAGCTTCTTTCTAGTTTTGAACGGAAGAGATTTCCTTTTTCACCATAGCCCTCTATGGGCTTCCAAATATCCCTTTGCCAATTCCACAAGAACAGCCTTAGCGAAAGGCTTCTTGAAGGGAAAGATGTAACTCTGTGAGATGAATTAACAGAACACAGAGCAGTTTCTCAGAAAGCTTCTTTCCAGTTTTGAACGGAAGATATTTCCTTTTTCACCATAGCCCTCTATGGGCTTCCAAATATCCCTTTGCCAAATCCACAAGAACAGCCTTAGCGAAAGGCTTCTTGAAGGGAAAGATGTAACTCTGTGAGATGAATTAACAGAACACAGAGCAGTTTCTCAGAAAGCTTCTTTCCAGTTTTGAACGGAAGATATTTCCTTTTTCACCATAGCCCTCTATGGGCTTCCAAATATCCCTTTGCCAATTCCACAAGAACAGCCTTAGCGAAAGGCTTCTTGAAGGGAAAGATGTAACTCTGTGAGATGAATTAACAGAACACAGAGCAGTTTCTCAGAAAGCTTCTTTCCAGTTTTGAACGGAAGATATTTCCTTTTTCACCATAGCCCGCTATGGGCTTCCAAATATCCCTTTTCCAATTCCACAAGAACAACCTTAGCGAAAGGATTCTTGAAGGGAAAGATGTAACTCTGTGAGATGAATTAACAGAACACAGAGCAGTTTCTCAGAAAGCTTCTTTCCAGTTTTGAAGGGAAGATATTTCCTTTTTCACCATAGCCCGCTATGGGCTTCCAAATATCCCTTTTCCAATTCCACAAGAACAGCCTTAGCGAAAGGCTTCTTGAAGGGAAAGATGTAACTCTGTGAGATGAATTAACAGAACACAGAGCAGTTTCTCAGAAAGCTTCTTTCCAGTTTTGAACGGAAGATATTCCCTTTTTCACCATAGCCTTCTATGGGCTTCCAAATATCCCTTTGCCAATTCCACAAGAACAGCCTTAGCGAAAGGCTTCTTGAAGGGAAAGATGTAACTCTGTGAGATGAATTAACAGAACACAGAGCAGTTTCTCAGAAAGCTTCTTTCCAGTTTTGAACGGAAGATATTTCCTTTTTCACCATAGCCCTCTATGGGCTTCCAAATATCCCTTTGCCAATTCCACAAGAACAGCCTTAGCGAAAGGCTTCTTGAAGGGAAAGATGTAACTCTGTGAGATGAATTAACAGAACACAGAGCAGTTTCTCAGAAAGCTTCTTTCCAGTTTTGAACGGAAGATATTCCCTTTTTCACCATAGCCCTCTATGGGCTTCCAAATATCCCTTTGCCAATTCCACAAGAACAGCCTTAGCGAAAGGCTTCTTGAAGGGAAAGATGTAACTCTGTGAGGTGAATTAACAGAACACAGAGCAGTTTCTCAGAAAGCTTCTTTCCAGTTTTGAACGGAAGATATTTCCTTTTTCACCATAGCCCTCTATGGGCTTCCAAATATCCCTTTGCCAGTTCCACAAGAACAGCCTTAGCGAAAGGCTTCTTGAAGGGAAAGATGTAACTCTGTGAGATGAATTAACAGAACACAGAGCAGTTTCTCAGAAAGCTTCTTTCCAGTTTTGAACGGAAGATATTCCCTTTTTCACCATAGCCCTCTATGGGCTTCCAAATATCCCTTTGCCAATTCCACAAGAACAGCCTTAGCGAAAGGCTTCTTGAAGGGAAAGATGTAACTCTGTGAGATGAATTAACAGAACACAGAGCAGTTTCTCAGAAAGCTTCTTTCCAGTTTTGAAGGGAAGATATTTCCTTTTTCACCATAGCCCGCTATGGGCTTCCATATATCCCTTTGCCAATTCCACAAGAACAGCCTTAGCGAAAGGCTTCTTGAAGGGAAAGATGTAACTCTGTGAGATGAATTAACAGAACACAGAGCAGTTTCTCAGAAAGCTTCTTTCCAGTTTTGAACGGAAGATATTCCCTTTTTCACCATAGCCCTCTATGGGCTTCCAAATATCCCTTTGCCAATTCCACAAGAACAGCCTTAGCGAAAGGCTTCTTGAAGGGAAAGATGTAACTCTGTGAGATGAATTAACAGAACACAGAGCAGTTTCTCAGAAAGCTTCTTTCCAGTTTTGAACGGAAGATATTTCCTTTTTCACCGTAGCCCTCTATGGGCTTCCAAATATCCCTTTGCCAATTCCACAAGAACAGCCTTAGCGAAAGGCTTCTTGAAGGGAAAGATGTAACTCTGTGAGATGAATTAACAGAACACAGAGCAGTTTCTCAGAAAGCTTCTTTCCAGTTTTGAACGGAAGATATTCCCTTTTTCACCATAGCCCTCTATGGGCTTCCAAATATCCCTTTGCCAATTCCACAAGAATAGCCTTAGCGAAAGGCTTCTTGAAGGGAAAGATGTAACTCTGTGAGGTGAATTAACAGAACACAGAGCAGTTTCTCAGAAAGCTTCTTTCCAGTTTTGAACGGAAGATATTTCCTTTTTCACCATAGCCCTCTATGGGCTTCCAAATATCCCTTTGCCAATTCCACAAGAACAGCCTTAGCGAAAGGCTTCTTGAAGGGAAAGATGTAACTCTGTGAGATGAATTAACAGAACACAGAGCAGTTTCTCAGAAAGCTTCTTTCCAGTTTTGAACGGAAGATATTCCCTTTTTCACCATAGCCCTCTATGGGCTTCCAAATATCCCTTTGCCAATTCCACAAGAACAGCCTTAGCGAAAGGCTTCTTGAAGGGAAAGATGTAACTCTGTCAGATGAATTAACAGAACACAGAGCAGTTTCTCAGAAAGCTTCTTTCCAGTTTTGAACGGAAGATATTCACTTTTTCACCGTAGCCCTCTATGGGCTTCCAAATATCCCTTTGCCAATTCCACAAGAACAGCCTTAGCGAAAGGCTTCTTGAAGGGAAAGATGTAACTCTGTGAGATGAATTAACAGAACACAGAACAGTTTCTCAGAAAGCTTCTTTCCAGTTTTGAACGGAAGATATTTCCTTTTTCACCATAGCCCTCTATGGGCTTCCAAATATCCCTTTACCAATTCCACAAGAACAGCCTTAGCGAAAGGCTTCTTGAAGGGAAAGATGTAACTCTGTGAGATGAATTAACAGAACACAGAGCAGTTTCTCAGAAAGCTTCTTTCCAGTTTTGAACGGAAGATATTCCTTTTTTCACCATAGCCCTCTATGGGCTTCCAAATATCCCTTTGCCAATTCCACAAGAACAGCCTTAGCGAAAGGCTTCTTGAAGGGAAAGATGTAACTCTGTGAGATGAATTAACAGAACACAGAGCAGTTTCTCAGAAAGTTTCTTTCCAGTTTGGAACGGAAGATATTTCCTTTTTCACCATAGCCCTCTATGGGCTTCCAAATATCCCTTTGCCAATTCCACAAGAACAGCCTTAGCGAAAGGCTTCTTTAAGGGAAAGATGTAACTCTGTGAGATGAATTAACAGAACACAGAGCAGTTTCTCAGAAAGCTTCTTTCCAGTTTTGAACGGAAGAGATTTCCTTTTTCACCATAGCCCTCTATGGGCTTCCAAATATCCCTTTGCCAATTCCACAAGAACAGCCTTAGCGAAAGGCTTCTTGAAGGGAAAAATGTAACTCTGTGAGATGAATGAACAGAACACAGAGCAGTTTCTCAGAAAGCTTCTTTCTAGTTTTGAACGGAAGAGATTTCCTTTTTCACCATAGCCCTCTATGGGCTTCCAAATATCCCTTTGCCAATTCCACAAGAACAGCCTTAGCGAAAGGCTTCTTGAAGGGAAAGATGTAACTCTGTGAGATGAATTAACAGAACACAGAGCAGTTTCTCAGAAAGCTTCTTTCCAGTTTTGAACGGAAGATATTTCCTTTTTCACCATAGCCCTCTATGGGCTTCCAAATATCCCTTTGCCAAATCCACAAGAACAGCCTTAGCGAAAGGCTTCTTGAAGGGAAAGATGTAACTCTGTGAGATGAATTAACAGAACACAGAGCAGTTTCTCAGAAAGCTTCTTTCCAGTTTTGAACGGAAGATATTTCCTTTTTCACCATAGCCCTCTATGGGCTTCCAAATATCCCTTTGCCAATTCCACAAGAACAGCCTTAGCGAAAGGCTTCTTGAAGGGAAAGATGTAACTCTGTGAGATGAATTAACAGAACACAGAGCAGTTTCTCAGAAAGCTTCTTTCCAGTTTTGAAGGGAAGATATTTCCTTTTTCACCATAGCCCGCTATGGGCTTCCAAATATCCCTTTTCCAATTCCACAAGAACAACCTTAGCGAAAGGATTCTTGAAGGGAAAGATGTAACTCTGTGAGATGAATTAACAGAACACAGAGCAGTTTCTCAGAAAGCTTCTTTCCAGTTTTGAAGGGAAGATATTTCCTTTTTCACCATAGCCCGCTATGGGCTTCCAAATATCCCTTTTCCAATTCCACAAGAACAGCCTTAGCGAAAGGCTTCTTGAAGGGAAAGATGTAACTCTGTGAGATGAATTAACAGAACACAGAGCAGTTTCTCAGAAAGCTTCTTTCCAGTTTTGAACGGAAGATATTCCCTTTTTCACCATAGCCTTCTATGGGCTTCCAAATATCCCTTTGCCAATTCCACAAGAACAGCCTTAGCGAAAGGCTTCTTGAAGGGAAAGATGTAACTCTGTGAGATGAATTAACAGAACACAGAGCAGTTTCTCAGAAAGCTTCTTTCCAGTTTTGAACGGAAGATATTTCCTTTTTCACCATAGCCCCCTATGGGCTTCCAAATATCCCTTTGCCAATTCCACAAGAACAGCCTTAGCGAAAGGCTTCTTGAAGGGAAAGATGTAACTCTGTGAGATGAATTAACAGAACACAGAGCAGTTTCTCAGAAAGCTTCTTTCCAGTTTTGAACGGAAGATATTTCCTTTTTCACCATAGCCCTCTATGGGCTTCCAAATATCCCTTTGCCAGTTCCACAAGAACAGCCTTAGCGAAAGGCTTCTTGAAGGGAAAGATGTAACTCTGTGAGATGAATTAACAGAACACAGAGCAGTTTCTCAGAAAGCTTCTTTCCAGTTTTGAACGGAAGAGATTTCCTTTTTCACCATAGCCCTCTATGGGCTTCCAAATATCCCTTTGCCAATTAAACAAGAACAGCCTTAGCGAATGGCTTCTTGAAGGGAAAAATGTAACTCTGTGAGATGAATGAACAGAACACAGAGCAGTTTCTCAGGAAGCTTCTTTCTAGTTTTGAACGGAAGAGATTTCCTTTTTCACCATAGCCCTCTAAGGGCTTCCAAATATCCCTTTGCCAATTCCACAAGAACAGCCTTAGCGAAAGGCTTCTTGAAGGGAAAGATGTAACTCTGTGAGGTGAATTAACAGAACACAGAGCAGTTTCTCAGAAAGCTTCTTTCCAGTTTTGAACGGAAGATATTTCCTTTTTCACCATAGCCCTCTATGGGCTTCCAAATATCCCTTTGCCAGTTCCACAAGAACAGCCTTAGCGAAAGGCTTCTTGAAGGGAAAGATGTAACTCTGTGAGATGAATTAACAGAACACAGAGCAGTTTCTCAGAAAGCTTCTTTCCAGTTTTGAACGGAAGATATTCCCTTTTTCACCATAGCCCTCTATGGGCTTCCAAATATCCCTTTGCCAATTCCACAAGAACAGCCTTAGCGAAAGGCTTCTTGAAGGGAAAGATGTAACTCTGTGAGATGAATTAACAGAACACAGAGCAGTTTCTCAGAAAGCTTCTTTCCAGTTTTGAAGGGAAGATATTTCCTTTTTCACCATAGCCCGCTATGGGCTTCCATATATCCCTTTGCCAATTCCACAAGAACAGCCTTAGCGAAAGGCTTCTTGAAGGGAAAGATGTAACTCTGTGAGATGAATTAACAGAACACAGAGCAGTTTCTCAGAAAGCTTCTTTCCAGTTTTGAACGGAAGATATTCCCTTTTTCACCATAGCCCTCTATGGGCTTCCAAATATCCCTTTGCCAATTCCACAAGAACAGCCTTAGCGAAAGGCTTCTTGAAGGGAAAGATGTAACTCTGTGAGATGAATTAACAGAACACAGAGCAGTTTCTCAGAAAGCTTCTTTCCAGTTTTGAACGGAAGATATTTCCTTTTTCACCGTAGCCCTCTATGGGCTTCCAAATATCCCTTTGCCAATTCCACAAGAACAGCCTTAGCGAAAGGCTTCTTGAAGGGAAAGATGTAACTCTGTGAGATGAATTAACAGAACACAGAGCAGTTTCTCAGAAAGCTTCTTTCCAGTTTTGAACGGAAGATATTCCCTTTTTCACCATAGCCCTCTATGGGCTTCCAAATATCCCTTTGCCAATTCCACAAGAATAGCCTTAGCGAAAGGCTTCTTGAAGGGAAAGATGTAACTCTGTGAGGTGAATTAACAGAACACAGAGCAGTTTCTCAGAAAGCTTCTTTCCAGTTTTGAACGGAAGATATTTCCTTTTTCACCATAGCCCTCTATGGGCTTCCAAATATCCCTTTGCCAATTCCACAAGAACAGCCTTAGCGAAAGGCTTCTTGAAGGGAAAGATGTAACTCTGTGAGATGAATTAACAGAACACAGAGCAGTTTCTCAGAAAGCTTCTTTCCAGTTTTGAACGGAAGATATTCCCTTTTTCACCATAGCCCTCTATGGGCTTCCAAATATCCCTTTGCCAATTCCACAAGAACAGCCTTAGCGAAAGGCTTCTTGAAGGGAAAGATGTAACTCTGTCAGATGAATTAACAGAACACAGAGCAGTTTCTCAGAAAGCTTCTTTCCAGTTTTGAACGGAAGATATTCACTTTTTCACCGTAGCCCTCTATGGGCTTCCAAATATCCCTTTGCCAATTCCACAAGAACAGCCTTAGCGAAAGGCTTCTTGAAGGGAAAGATGTAACTCTGTGAGATGAATTAACAGAACACAGAACAGTTTCTCAGAAAGCTTCTTTCCAGTTTTGAACGGAAGATATTTCCTTTTTCACCATAGCCCTCTATGGGCTTCCAAATATCCCTTTACCAATTCCACAAGAACAGCCTTAGCGAAAGGCTTCTTGAAGGGAAAGATGTAACTCTGTGAGATGAATTAACAGAACACAGAGCAGTTTCTCAGAAAGCTTCTTTCCAGTTTTGAACGGAAGATATTCCTTTTTTCACCATAGCCCTCTATGGGCTTCCAAATATCCCTTTGCCAATTCCACAAGAACAGCCTTAGCGAAAGGCTTCTTGAAGGGAAAGATGTAACTCTGTGAGATGAATTAACAGAACACAGAGCAGTTTCTCAGAAAGTTTCTTTCCAGTTTGGAACGGAAGATATTTCCTTTTTCACCATAGCCCTCTATGGGCTTCCAAATATCCCTTTGCCAATTCCACAAGAACAGCCTTAGCGAAAGGCTTCTTTAAGGGAAAGATGTAACTCTGTGAGATGAATTAACAGAACACAGAGCAGTTTCTCAGAAAGCTTCTTTCCAGTTTTGAACGGAAGAGATTTCCTTTTTCACCATAGCCCTCTATGGGCTTCCAAATATCCCTTTGCCAATTCCACAAGAACAGCCTTAGCGAAAGGCTTCTTGAAGGGAAAAATGTAACTCTGTGAGATGAATGAACAGAACACAGAGCAGTTTCTCAGAAAGCTTCTTTCTAGTTTTGAACGGAAGAGATTTCCTTTTTCACCATAGCCCTCTATGGGCTTCCAAATATCCCTTTGCCAATTCCACAAGAACAGCCTTAGCGAAAGGCTTCTTGAAGGGAAAGATGTAACTCTGTGAGATGAATTAACAGAACACAGAGCAGTTTCTCAGAAAGCTTCTTTCCAGTTTTGAACGGAAGATATTTCCTTTTTCACCATAGCCCTCTATGGGCTTCCAAATATCCCTTTGCCAAATCCACAAGAACAGCCTTAGCGAAAGGCTTCTTGAAGGGAAAGATGTAACTCTGTGAGATGAATTAACAGAACACAGAGCAGTTTCTCAGAAAGCTTCTTTCCAGTTTTGAACGGAAGATATTTCCTTTTTCACCATAGCCCTCTATGGGCTTCCAAATATCCCTTTGCCAATTCCACAAGAACAGCCTTAGCGAAAGGCTTCTTGAAGGGAAAGATGTAACTCTGTGAGATGAATTAACAGAACACAGAGCAGTTTCTCAGAAAGCTTCTTTCCAGTTTTGAAGGGAAGATATTTCCTTTTTCACCATAGCCCGCTATGGGCTTCCAAATATCCCTTTTCCAATTCCACAAGAACAACCTTAGCGAAAGGATTCTTGAAGGGAAAGATGTAACTCTGTGAGATGAATTAACAGAACACAGAGCAGTTTCTCAGAAAGCTTCTTTCCAGTTTTGAAGGGAAGATATTTCCTTTTTCACCATAGCCCGCTATGGGCTTCCAAATATCCCTTTTCCAATTCCACAAGAACAGCCTTAGCGAAAGGCTTCTTGAAGGGAAAGATGTAACTCTGTGAGATGAATTAACAGAACACAGAGCAGTTTCTCAGAAAGCTTCTTTCCAGTTTTGAACGGAAGATATTCCCTTTTTCACCATAGCCTTCTATGGGCTTCCAAATATCCCTTTGCCAATTCCACAAGAACAGCCTTAGCGAAAGGCTTCTTGAAGGGAAAGATGTAACTCTGTGAGATGAATTAACAGAACACAGAGCAGTTTCTCAGAAAGCTTCTTTCCAGTTTTGAACGGAAGATATTTCCTTTTTCACCATAGCCCTCTATGGGCTTCCAAATATCCCTTTGCCAATTCCACAAGAACAGCCTTAGCGAAAGGCTTCTTGAAGGGAAAGATGTAACTCTGTGAGATGAATTAACAGAACACAGAGCAGTTTCTCAGAAAGCTTCTTTCCAGTTTTGAACGGAAGATATTTCCTTTTTCACCATAGCCCTCTATGGGCTTCCAAATATCCCTTTGCCAGTTCCACAAGAACAGCCTTAGCGAAAGGCTTCTTGAAGGGAAAGATGTAACTCTGTGAGATGAATTAACAGAACACAGAGCAGTTTCTCAGAAAGCTTCTTTCCAGTTTTGAACGGAAGAGATTTCCTTTTTCACCATAGCCCTCTATGGGCTTCCAAATATCCCTTTGCCAATTAAACAAGAACAGCCTTAGCGAATGGCTTCTTGAAGGGAAAAATGTAACTCTGTGAGATGAATGAACAGAACACAGAGCAGTTTCTCAGGAAGCTTCTTTCTAGTTTTGAACGGAAGAGATTTCCTTTTTCACCATAGCCCTCTAAGGGCTTCCAAATATCCCTTTGCCAATTCCATAAGAACAGCCATAGCGAAAGGCTTCTTGAAGGGAAAGATGTAACTCTGTGAGATGAATTAACAGAACACAGAGCAGTTTCTCAGAAAGCTTCTTTCCACTTTTGAACGGAAGATATTTCCTTTTTCACCATAGCCCTCTTTGGGCTTCCAAATATCCCTTTGCCAATTCCACAAGAACAGCCTTAGCGAAAGGCTTCTTGAAGGGAAAGATTTAACTCTGTGAGATGAATTAACAGAACACAGAGCAGTTTCTCAGAAAGCTTCTTTCCAATTTTGAAGGGAAGAGATTTCCTTTTTCACCATAGCCCTCTATGGGCTTCCAAATATCCCTTTGCCAATTCCACAAGAACAGCCTTAGCGAAAGGCTTCTTGAAGGGAAAGATGTAACTCTGTGAGATGAATTAACAGAACACAGAGCAGTTTCTCAGAAAGCTTCTTTCCAGTTTTGAAGGGAAGATATTTCCTTTTTCACCATAGCCCTCTATGGGCTTCCAAATATCCCTTTGCCAATTCCACAAGAACAGCCTTAGCGAAAGGCTTCTTGAAGGGAAAAATGTAACTCTGTGAGATGAATGAACAGAACACAGAGCAGTTTCTCAGAAAGCTTCTTTCTAGTTTTGAACGGAAGAGATTTCCTTTTTCACCATAGCCCTCTATGGGCTTCCAAATATCCCTTTGCCAATTCCACAAGAACAGCCTTAGCGAAAGGCTTCTTGAAGGGAAAGATGTAACTCTGTGAGATGAATTAACAGAACACAGAGAAGTTTCTTGAAAGCTTCTTTCCAGTTTTGAACGGAAGATATTTCCTTTTTCACCATAGCCCTCTATGGGCTTCCAAATATCCCTTTGCCAATTCCACAAGAACAGCCTTAGCGAAAGGCTTCTTGAAGGGAAAGATGTAACTCTGTGAGATGAATTAACAGAACACAGAGCAGTTTCTCAGAAAGCTTCTTTCCAGTTTTGAAGGGAAGATATTTCCTTTTTCACCATAGCCCGCTATGGGCTTCCATATATCCCTTTGCCAATTCCACAAGAACAGCCTTAGCGAAAGGCTTCTTGAAGGGAAAGATGTAACTCTGTGAGATGAATTAACAGAACACAGAGCAGTTTCTCAGAAAGCTTCTTTCCAGTTTTGAACGGAAGATATTCCCTTTTTCACCATAGCCCTCTATGGGCTTCCAAATATCCCTTTGCCAATTCCACAAGAACAGCCTTAGCGAAAGGCTTCTTGAAGGGAAAGATGTAACTCTGTGAGATGAATTAACAGAACACAGAGCAGTTTCTCAGAAAGCTTCTTTCCAGTTTTGAACGGAAGATATTTCCTTTTTCACCGTAGCCCTCTATGGGCTTCCAAATATCCCTTTGCCAATTCCACAAGAACAGCCTTAGCGAAAGGCTTCTTGAAGGGAAAGATGTAACTCTGTGAGATGAATTAACAGAACACAGAGCAGTTTCTCAGAAAGCTTCTTTCCAGTTTTGAACGGAAGATATTCCCTTTTTCACCATAGCCCTCTATGGGCTTCCAAATATCCCTTTGCCAATTCCACAAGAATAGCCTTAGCGAAAGGCTTCTTGAAGGGAAAGATGTAACTCTGTGAGGTGAATTAACAGAACACAGAGCAGTTTCTCAGAAAGCTTCTTTCCAGTTTTGAACGGAAGATATTTCCTTTTTCACCATAGCCCTCTATGGGCTTCCAAATATCCCTTTGCCAATTCCACAAGAACAGCCTTAGCGAAAGGCTTCTTGAAGGGAAAGATGTAACTCTGTGAGATGAATTAACAGAACACAGAGCAGTTTCTCAGAAAGCTTCTTTCCAGTTTTGAACGGAAGATATTCCCTTTTTCACCATAGCCCTCTATGGGCTTCCAAATATCCCTTTGCCAATTCCACAAGAACAGCCTTAGCGAAAGGCTTCTTGAAGGGAAAGATGTAACTCTGTCAGATGAATTAACAGAACACAGAGCAGTTTCTCAGAAAGCTTCTTTCCAGTTTTGAACGGAAGATATTTCCTTTTTCACCATAGCCCTCTATGGGCTTCCAAATATCCCTTTACCAATTCCACAAGAACAGCCTTAGCGAAAGGCTTCTTGAAGGGAAAGATGTAACTCTGTGAGATGAATTAACAGAACACAGAGCAGTTTCTCAGAAAGCTTCTTTCCAGTTTTGAACGGAAGATATTCCTTTTTTCACCATAGCCCTCTATGGGCTTCCAAATATCCCTTTGCCAATTCCACAAGAACAGCCTTAGCGAAAGGCTTCTTGAAGGGAAAGATGTAACTCTGTGAGATGAATTAACAGAACACAGAGCAGTTTCTCAGAAAGCTTCTTTCCAGTTTTGAACGGAAGATATTTCCTTTTTCACCATAGCCCTCTATGGGCTTCCAAATATCCCTTTGCCAATTCCACAAGAACAGCCTTAGCGAAAGGCTTCTTTAAGGGAAAGATGTAACTCTGTGAGATGAATTAACAGAACACAGAGCAGTTTCTCAGAAAGCTTCTTTCCAGTTTTGAACGGAAGAGATTTCCTTTTTCACCATAGCCCTCTATGGGCTTCCAAATATCCCTTTGCCAATTCCACAAGAACAGCCTTAGCGAAAGGCTTCTTGAAGGGAAAAATGTAACTCTGTGAGATGAATGAACAGAACACAGAGCAGTTTCTCAGAAAGCTTCTTTCTAGTTTTGAACGGAAGAGATTTCCTTTTTCACCATAGCCCTCTATGGGCTTCCAAATATCCCTTTGCCAATTCCACAAGAACAGCCTTAGCGAAAGGCTTCTTGAAGGGAAAGATGTAACTCTGTGAGATGAATTAACAGAACACAGAGCAGTTTCTCAGAAAGCTTCTTTCCAGTTTTGAACGGAAGATATTTCCTTTTTCACCATAGCCCTCTATGGGCTTCCAAATATCCCTTTGCCAAATCCACAAGAACAGCCTTAGCGAAAGGCTTCTTGAAGGGAAAGATGTAACTCTGTGAGATGAATTAACAGAACACAGAGCAGTTTCTCAGAAAGCTTCTTTCCAGTTTTGAACGGAAGATATTTCCTTTTTCACCATAGCCCTCTATGGGCTTCCAAATATCCCTTTGCCAATTCCACAAGAACAGCCTTAGCGAAAGGCTTCTTGAAGGGAAAGATGTAACTCTGTGAGATGAATTAACAGAACACAGAGCAGTTTCTCAGAAAGCTTCTTTCCAGTTTTGAAGGGAAGATATTTCCTTTTTCACCATAGAACGCTATGGGCTTCCAAATATCCCTTTTCCAATTCCACAAGAACAACCTTAGCGAAAGGATTCTTGAAGGGAAAGATGTAACTCTGTGAGATGAATTAACAGAACACAGAGCAGTTTCTCAGAAAGCTTCTTTCCAGTTTTGAAGGGAAGATATTTCCTTTTTCACCATAGCCCGCTATGGGCTTCCAAATATCCCTTTTCCAATTCCACAAGAACAGCCTTAGCGAAAGGCTTCTTGAAGGGAAAGATGTAACTCTGTGAGATGAATTAACAGAACACAGAGCAGTTTCTCAGAAAGCTTCTTTCCAGTTTTGAACGGAAGATATTCCCTTTTTCACCATAGCCCTCTATGGGCTTCCAAATATCCCTTTGCCAATTCCACAAGAACAGCCTTAGCGAAAGGCTTCTTGATGGGAAAGATGTAACTCTGTGAGATGAATTAACAGAACACAGAGCAGTTTCTCAGAAAGCTTCTTTCCAGTTTTGAACGGAAGATATTTCCTTTTTCACCATAGCCCTCTATGGGCTTCCAAATATCCCTTTGCCAATTCCACAAGAACAGCCTTAGCGAAAGGCTTCTTGAAGGGAAAGATGTAACTCTGTGAGATGAATTAACAGAACACAGAGCAGTTTCTCAGAAAGCTTCTTTCCAGTTTTGAACGGAAGATATTCCCTTTTTCACCATAGCCCTCTATGGGCTTCCAAATATCCCTTTGCCAATTCCACAAGAACAGCCTTAGCGAAAGGCTTCTTGAAGGGAAAGATGTAACTCTGTGAGATGAATTAACAGAACACAGAGCAGTTTCTCAGAAAGCTTCTTTCCAGTTTTGAACGGAAGATATTCCTTTTTTCACCATAGCCCTCTATGGGCTTCCAAATATCCCTTTGCCAATTCCACAAGAACAGCCTTAGCGAAAGGCTTCTTGAAGGGAAAGATGTAACTCTGTGAGATGAATTAACAGAACACAGAGCAGTTTCTCAGAAAGCTTCTTTCCAGTTTTGAACGGAAGATATTTCCTTTTTCACCATAGCCCTCTATGGGCTTCCAAATATCCCTTTGCCAGTTCCACAAGAACAGCCTTAGCGAAAGGCTTCTTGAAGGGAAAGATGTAACTCTGTGAGATGAATTAACAGAACACAGAGCAGTTTCTCAGAAAGCTTCTTTCCAGTTTTGAACGGAAGAGATTTCCTTTTTCACCATAGCCCTCTATGGGCTTCCAAATATCCCTTTGCCAATTAAACAAGAACAGCCTTAGCGAATGGCTTCTTGAAGGGAAAAATGTAACTCTGTGAGATGAATGAACAGAACACAGAGCAGTTTCTCAGGAAGCTTCTTTCTAGTTTTGAACGGAAGAGATTTCCTTTTTCACCATAGCCCTCTAAAGGCTTCCAAATATCCCTTTGCCAATTCCATAAGAACAGCCATAGAGAAAGGCTTCTTGAAGGGAAAGATGTAACTCTGTGAGATGAATTAACAGAACACAGAGCAGTTTCTCAGAAAGCTTCTTTCCAGTTTTGAACGGAAGATATTTCCTTTTTCACCATAGCCCTCTTTGGGCTTCCAAATATCCCTTTGCCAATTCCACAAGAACAGCCTTAGCGAAAGGCTTCTTGAAGGGAAAGATTTAACTCTGTGAGATGAATTAACAGAACACAGAGCAGTTTCTCAGAAAGCTTCTTTCCAGTTTTGAAGGGAAGAGATTTCCTTTTTCACCATAGCCCTCTATGGGCTTCCAAATATCCCTTTGCCAATTCCACAAGAACAGCCTTAGCGAAAGGCTTCTTGAAGGGAAAGATGTAACTCTGTGAGATGAATTAACAGAACACAGAGCAGTTTCTCAGAAAGCTTCTTTCCAGTTTTGAACGGAAGATATTCCCTTTTTCACCATAGCCCTCTATGGGCTTCCAAATATCCCTTTGCCAATTCCACAAGAATAGCCTTAGCGAAAGGCTTCTTGAAGGGAAAGATGTAACTCTGTGAGGTGAATTAACAGAACACAGAGCAGTTTCTCAGAAAGCTTCTTTCCAGTTTTGAACGGAAGATATTTCCTTTTTCACCATAGCCCTCTATGGGCTTCCAAATATCCCTTTGCCAATTCCACAAGAACAGCCTTAGCGAAAGGCTTCTTGAAGGGAAAGATGTAACTCTGTGAGATGAATTAACAGAACACAGAGCAGTTTCTCAGAAAGCTTCTTTCCAGTTTTGAACGGAAGATATTCCCTTTTTCACCATAGCCCTCTATGGGCTTCCAAATATCCCTTTGCCAATTCCACAAGAACAGCCTTAGCGAAAGGCTTCTTGAAGGGAAAGATGTAACTCTGTCAGATGAATTAACAGAACACAGAGCAGTTTCTCAGAAAGCTTCTTTCCAGTTTTGAACGGAAGATATTTCCTTTTTCACCATAGCCCTCTATGGGCTTCCAAATATCCCTTTACCAATTCCACAAGAACAGCCTTAGCGAAAGGCTTCTTGAAGGGAAAGATGTAACTCTGTGAGATGAATTAACAGAACACAGAGCAGTTTCTCAGAAAGCTTCTTTCCAGTTTTGAACGGAAGATATTCCTTTTTTCACCATAGCCCTCTATGGGCTTCCAAATATCCCTTTGCCAATTCCACAAGAACAGCCTTAGCGAAAGGCTTCTTGAAGGGAAAGATGTAACTCTGTGAGATGAATTAACAGAACACAGAGCAGTTTCTCAGAAAGCTTCTTTCCAGTTTTGAACGGAAGATATTTCCTTTTTCACCATAGCCCTCTATGGGCTTCCAAATATCCCTTTGCCAATTCCACAAGAACAGCCTTAGCGAAAGGCTTCTTTAAGGGAAAGATGTAACTCTGTGAGATGAATTAACAGAACACAGAGCAGTTTCTCAGAAAGCTTCTTTCCAGTTTTGAACGGAAGAGATTTCCTTTTTCACCATAGCCCTCTATGGGCTTCCAAATATCCCTTTGCCAATTCCACAAGAACAGCCTTAGCGAAAGGCTTCTTGAAGGGAAAAATGTAACTCTGTGAGATGAATGAACAGAACACAGAGCAGTTTCTCAGAAAGCTTCTTTCTAGTTTTGAACGGAAGAGATTTCCTTTTTCACCATAGCCCTCTATGGGCTTCCAAATATCCCTTTGCCAATTCCACAAGAACAGCCTTAGCGAAAGGCTTCTTGAAGGGAAAGATGTAACTCTGTGAGATGAATTAACAGAACACAGAGCAGTTTCTCAGAAAGCTTCTTTCCAGTTTTGAACGGAAGATATTTCCTTTTTCACCATAGCCCTCTATGGGCTTCCAAATATCCCTTTGCCAAATCCACAAGAACAGCCTTAGCGAAAGGCTTCTTGAAGGGAAAGATGTAACTCTGTGAGATGAATTAACAGAACACAGAGCAGTTTCTCAGAAAGCTTCTTTCCAGTTTTGAACGGAAGATATTTCCTTTTTCACCATAGCCCTCTATGGGCTTCCTAATATCCCTTTGCCAATTCCACAAGAACAGCCTTAGCGAAAGGCTTCTTGAAGGGAAAGATGTAACTCTGTGAGATGAATTAACAGAACACAGAGCAGTTTCTCAGAAAGCTTCTTTCCAGTTTTGAAGGGAAGATATTTCCTTTTTCACCATAGCCCGCTATGGGCTTCCAAATATCCCTTTTCCAATTCCACAAGAACAACCTTAGCGAAAGGATTCTTGAAGGGAAAGATGTAACTCTGTGAGATGAATTAACAGAACACAGAGCAGTTTCTCAGAAAGCTTCTTTCCAGTTTTGAAGGGAAGATATTTCCTTTTTCACCATAGCCCGCTATGGGCTTCCAAATATCCCTTTTCCAATTCCACAAGAACAGCCTTAGCGAAAGGCTTCTTGAAGGGAAAGATGTAACTCTGTGAGATGAATTAACAGAACACAGAGCAGTTTCTCAGAAAGCTTCTTTCCAGTTTTGAACGGAAGATATTCCCTTTTTCACCATAGCCCTCTATGGGCTTCCAAATATCCCTTTGCCAATTCCACAAGAACAGCCTTAGCGAAAGGCTTCTTGATGGGAAAGATGTAACTCTGTGAGATGAATTAACAGAACACAGAGCAGTTTCTCAGAAAGCTTCTTTCCAGTTTTGAACGGAAGATATTTCCTTTTTCACCATAGCCCTCTATGGGCTTCCAAATATCCCTTTGCCAATTCCACAAGAACAGCCTTAGCGAAAGGCTTCTTGAAGGGAAAGATGTAACTCTGTGAGATGAATTAACAGAACACAGAGCAGTTTCTCAGAAAGCTTCTTTCCAGTTTTGAACGGAAGATATTCCCTTTTTCACCATAGCCCTCTATGGGCTTCCAAATATCCCTTTGCCAATTCCACAAGAACAGCCTTAGCGAAAGGCTTCTTGAAGGGAAAGATGTAACTCTGTGAGATGAATTAACAGAACACAGAGCAGTTTCTCAGAAAGCTTCTTTCCAGTTTTGAACGGAAGATATTCCTTTTTTCACCATAGCCCTCTATGGGCTTCCAAATATCCCTTTGCCAATTCCACAAGAACAGCCTTAGCGAAAGGCTTCTTGAAGGGAAAGATGTAACTCTGTGAGATGAATTAACAGAACACAGAGCAGTTTCTCAGAAAGCTTCTTTCCAGTTTTGAACGGAAGATATTTCCTTTTTCACCATAGCCCTCTATGGGCTTCCAAATATCCCTTTGCCAGTTCCACAAGAACAGCCTTAGCGAAAGGCTTCTTGAAGGGAAAGATGTAACTCTGTGAGATGAATTAACAGAACACAGAGCAGTTTCTCAGAAAGCTTCTTTCCAGTTTTGAACGGAAGAGATTTCCTTTTTCACCATAGCCCTCTATGGGCTTCCAAATATCCCTTTGCCAATTAAACAAGAACAGCCTTAGCGAATGGCTTCTTGAAGGGAAAAATGTAACTCTGTGAGATGAATGAACAGAACACAGAGCAGTTTCTCAGGAAGCTTCTTTCTAGTTTTGAACGGAAGAGATTTCCTTTTTCACCATAGCCCTCTAAAGGCTTCCAAATATCCCTTTGCCAATTCCATAAGAACAGCCATAGAGAAAGGCTTCTTGAAGGGAAAGATGTAACTCTGTGAGATGAATTAACAGAACACAGAGCAGTTTCTCAGAAAGCTTCTTTCCACTTTTGAACGGAAGATATTTCCTTTTTCACCATAGCCCTCTTTGGGCTTCCAAATATCCCTTTGCCAATTCCACAAGAACAGCCTTAGCGAAAGGCTTCTTGAAGGGAAAGATTTAACTCTGTGAGATGAATTAACAGAACACAGAGCAGTTTCTCAGAAAGCTTCTTTCCAGTTTTGAAGGGAAGAGATTTCCTTTTTCACCATAGCCCTCTATGGGCTTCCAAATATCCCTTTGCCAATTCCACAAGAACAGCCTTAGCGAAAGGCTTCTTGAAGGGAAAGATGTAACTCTGTGAGATGAATTAACAGAACACAGAGCAGTTTCTCAGAAAGCTTCTTTCCAGTTTTGAAGGGAAGATATTTCCTTTTTCACCATAGCCCTCTATGGGCTTCCAAATATCCCTTTGCCAATTCCACAAGAACAGCCTTAGCGAAAGGCTTCTTGAAGGGAAAAATGTAACTCTGTGAGATGAATGAACAGAACACAGAGCAGTTTCTCAGAAAGCTTCTTTCTAGTTTTGAACGGAAGAGATTTCCTTTTTCACCATAGCCCTCTATGGGCTTCCAAATATCCCTTTGCCAATTCCACAAGAACAGCCTTAGCGAAAGGCTTCTTGAAGGGAAAGATGTAACTCTGTGAGATGAATTAACAGAACACAGAGAAGTTTCTTGAAAGCTTCTTTCCAGTTTTGAACGGAAGATATTTCCTTTTTCACCATAGCCCTCTATGGGCTTCCAAATATCCCTTTGCCAATTCCACAAGAACAGCCTTAGCGAAAGGCTCCTTGAAGGGAAAGATGTAACTCTGTGAGATGAATTAACAGAACACAGAGCAGTTTCTCAGAAAGCTTCTTTCCAGTTTTGAAGGGAAGATATTTCCTTTTTCACCATAGCCCGCTATGGGCTTCCATATATCCCTTTGCCAATTCCACAAGAACAGCCTTAGCGAAAGGCTTCTTGAAGGGAAAGATGTAACTCTGTGAGATGAATTAACAGAACACAGAGCAGTTTCTCAGAAAGCTTCTTTCCAGTTTTGAACGGAAGATATTTCCTTTTTCACCATAGCCCTCTATGGGCTTCCAAATATCCCTTTGCCAATTCCACAAGAACAGCCTTAGCGAAAGGCTTCTTTAAGGGAAAGATGTAACTCTGTGAGATGAATTAACAGAACACAGAGCAGTTTCTCAGAAAGCTTCTTTCCAGTTTTGAACGGAAGAGATTTCCTTTTTCACCATAGCCCTCTATGGGCTTCCAAATATCCCTTTTCCAATTCCACAAGAACAGCCTTAGCGAAAGGCTTCTTGAAGGGAAAAATGTAACTCTGTGAGATGAATGAACAGAACACAGAGCAGTTTCTCAGAAAGCTTCTTTCTAGTTTTGAACGGAAGAGATTTCCTTTTTCACCATAGCCCTCTATGGGCTTCAAAATATCCCTTTGCCAATTCCACAAGAACAGCCTTAGCGAAAGGCTTCTTGAAGGGAAAGATGTAACTCTGTGAGATGAATTAACAGAACACAGAGCAGTTTCTCAGAAAGCTTCTTTCCAGTTTTGAACGGAAGATATTTCCTTTTTCACCATAGCCCTCTATGGGCTTCCAAATATCCCTTTGCCAAATCCACAAGAACAGCCTTAGCGAAAGGCTTCTTGAAGGGAAAGATGTAACTCTGTGAGATGAATTAACAGAACACAGAGCAGTTTCTCAGAAAGCTTCTTTCCAGTTTTGAACGGAAGATATTTCCTTTTTCACCATAGCCCTCTATGGGCTTCCAAATATCCCTTTGCCAATTCCACAAGAACAGCCTTAGCGAAAGGCTTCTTGAAGGGAAAGATGTAACTCTGTGAGATGAATTAACAGAACACAGAGAAGTTTCTTGAAAGCTTCTTTCCAGTTTTGAACGGAAGATATTTCCTTTTTCACCATAGCCCTCTATGGGCTTCCAAATATCCCTTTGCCAATTCCACAAGAACAGCCTTAGCGAAAGGCTTCTTGAAGGGAAAGATGTAAGTCTGTGAGATGAATTAACAGAACACAGAGCAGTTTCTCAGAAAGCTTCTTTCCAGTTTTGAAGGGAAGATATTTCCTTTTTCACCATAGCCCGCTATGGGCTTCCATATATCCCTTTGCCAATTCCACAAGAACAGCCTTAGCGAAAGGCTTCTTGAAGGGAAAGATGTAACTCTGTGAGATGAATTAACAGAACACAGAGCAGTTTCTCAGAAAGCTTCTTTCCAGTTATGAACGGAAGATATTCCCTTTTTCACCATAGCCCTCTATGGGCTTCCAAATATCCCTTTGCGAATTCCACAAGAACAGCCTTAGCGAAAGGCTTGTTGAAGGGAAAGATGTAACTCTGAGAGATGAATTAACAGAACAGAGCAGTTTCTCAGAAAGCTTCTTTCCAGTTTTGAACGGAAGATATTCCCTTTTTCACCATAGCCCTCTATGGGCTTCCAAATATCCCTTTGCCAATTCCACAAGAACAGCCTTAGCGAAAGGCTTCTTGAAGGGAAAGATGTAACTCTGTGAGATGAATTAACAGAACACAGATCAGTTTCTCAGAAAGCTTCTTTCCGGTTTTGAACGGAAGATATTTCCTTTTTCACCATAGCCCTGTATGGGCTTCCAAATATCCCTTTGCCAATTCCACAAGAACAGCCTTAGCGAAAGGCTTCTTGAAGGGAAAGATGTAACTCTGTGAGATGAATTAACAGAACACAGAGCAGTTTCTCAGAAAGCTTCTTTCCAGTTTTGAACGGAAGATATTCCCTTTTTCACCATAGCCCTCTATGGGCTTCCAAATATCCCTTTGCCAATTCCACAAGAACAGCCTTAGTGAAAGGCTTCTTGAAGGGAAAGATGTAACTCTGTGAGAGGAATTAACAGAACACAGAGCAGTTTCTCAGAAAGCTTCTTTAAAGTTTTGAACGGAAGAAATTTCCTTTTTCACCATAGCCCTCTATGGGCTTCCAAATATCCCTTTGCCAATTCCACAAGAACAGCCTTAGCGAAAGGCTTCTTGAAGGGAAAGATGTAACTCTGTGAGATGAATTAACAGAACACAGAGCAGTTTCTCAGAAAGCTTCTTTCCAGTTTTGAACGGAAGATATTTCCTTTTTCACCATAGCCCTCTATGGGCTTCCAAATATCCCTTTGCCAAATCCACAAGAACAGCCTTAGCGAAAGGCTTCTTGAAGGGAAAGATGTAACTCTGTGAGATGAATTAACAGAACACAGAGAAGTATCTTGAAAGCTTCTTTCCAGTTTTTAACGGAAGATATTTCCTTTTTCACCGTAGCCCGCTATGGGCTTCCAAATATCCCTTTTCCAATTCCACAAGAACAACCTTAGCGAAAGGATTCTTGAAGGGAAAGATGTAACTCTGTGAGATGAATTAACAGAACACAGAGCCGTTTCTCAGAAAGCTTCTTTCCAGTTTTGAAGGGAAGATATTTCCTTTTTCACCATAGCCCGCTATGGGCTTCCAAATATCCCTTTGCCAATTCCACAAGAACAGCCATAGCGAAAGGCTTCTTGAAGGGAAAGATGTAACTCTGTGAGATGAATTAACAGAACACAGAGCAGTTTCTCAGAAAGCTTCTTTCCAGTTTTGAACGGAAGATATTCCCTTTTTCACCATAGCCCTCTATGGGCTTCCAAATATCCCTTTGCCAATTCCACAAGAACAGCCTTAGCGAAAGGCTTCTTGAAGGGAAAGATGTAACTCTGTGAGATGAATTAACAGAACACAGAGCAGTTTCTCAGAAAGCTTCTTTCCAGTTTTGAACGGAAGATATTTCCTTTTTCACCATAGCCCTCTAGGGGCTTCCAAATATCCCTTTGCCAATTACACAAGAACAGCCTTAGCGAAATTCTTCTTGAAGGGAAAAATGTAACTCTGTGAGATGAATGAACAGAACACAGAGCAGTTTCTCAGAAAGCTTCTTTCTAGTTTTGAACGGAAGAGATTTCCTTTTTCACCATAGCCCTCTATGGGCTTCCAAATATCCCTTTGCCAATTCCACAAGAACAGCCTTAGCGAAAGGCTTCTTGAAGGGAAAGATGTAACTCTGTGAGATGAATTAACAGAACACAGAGCAGTTTCTCAGAAAGCTTCTTTCCAGTTTTGAACGGAAGATATTTCCTTTTTCACCATAGCCCTCTATGGGCTTCCAAATATCCCTTTGCCAATTCCACAAGAACAGCCTTAGCGAAAGGCTTCTTGAAGGGAAAGATGTAACTCTGTGAGATGAATTAACAGAACACAGAGCAGTTTCTCAGAAAGCTTCTTTCCAGTTTTGAAGGGAAGAGACTTCCTTTTTCACCATAGCCCTCTATGTTCTTCCAAATATCCCTTTGCCAATTCCACAAGAACAGCCTTAGCGAAAGGCTTCTTGAAGGGAAAGATGTAACTCTGTGAGATGAATTAACAGAACACAGAGCAGTTTCTCAGAAAGCTTCTTTCCAGTTTTGAAGGGAAGATATTTCCTTTTTCACCATAGCCCGCTATGGGCTTCCAAATATCGCTTTGCCAATTCCACAAGAACAGCCTTAGCGAAAGGCTTCTTGAAGGGAAAGATGTAACTCTGTGAGATGAATTAACAGAACACAGAGCAGTTTCTCAGAAAGCTTCTTTCCAGTTTTGAACGGAAGATATTCCCTTTTTCACCATAGCCCTCTATGGGCTTCCAAATATCCCTTTGCGAATTCCACAAGAACAGCCTTAGCGAAAGGCTTGTTGAAGGGAAAGATGTAACTCTGAGAGATGAATTAACAGAACACAGAGCAGTTTCTCAGAAAGCCTCTTTCCAGTTTTGAACGGAAGATATTCCCTTTTTCACCATAGCCCTCTATGGGCTTCCAAATATCCCTTTGCCAATTCCACAAGAACAGCCTTAGCGAAAGGCTTCTTGAAGGGAAAGATGTAACTCTGTGAGATGAATTAACAGAACACAGAGAAGTTTCTTGAAAGCTTCTTTCCAGTTTTGAACGGAAGATATTTCCTTTTTCACCATAGCCCTCTATGGGCTTCCAAATATCCCTTTTCCAATTCCACAAGAACAGCCTTAGCGAAAGGCTTCTTGAAGGGAAAGATGTAACTCTGTGAGATGAATTAACAGAACACAGAGCAGTTTCTCAGAAAGCTTCTTTCTAGTTTTGAACGGAAGATATTTCCTTTTTCACCATAGCCCTCTATGGGCTTCCAAATATCCCTTTGCCAAATCCACAAGAACAGCCTTAGCGAAAGGCTTCTTGAAGGGAAAGATGTAACTCTGTGAGATGAATTAACAGAACACAGAGAAGTATCTTGAAAGCTTCTTTCCAGTTTTGAACGGAAGATATTTCCTTTTTCACCATAGCCCGCTATGGGCTTCCAAATATCCCTTTTCCAATTCCACAAGAACAACCTTAGCGAAAGGATTCTTGAAGGGAAAGATGTAACTCTGTGAGATGAATTAACAGAACACAGAGCAGTTTCTCAGAAAGCTTCTTTCCAGTTTTGAAGGGAAGATATTTCCTTTTTCACCATAGCCCGCTATGGGCTTCCAAATATCCCTTTTCCAATTCCACAAGAACAGCCTTAGCGAAAGGCTTCTTGAAGGGAAAGATGTAACTCTGTGAGATGAATTAACAGAACACAGAGCAGTTTCTCAGAAAGCTTCTTTCCAGTTTTGAACAGAAGATATTCCCTTTTTCACCATAGCCCTGTATGGGCTTCCAAATATCCCTTTGCCAATTCCACAAGAACAGCCTTAGCGAAAGGCTTCTTGAAGGGAAAGATGTAACTCTGTGAGATGAATTAACAGAACACAGAGCAGTTTCTCAGAAAGCTTCTTTCCAGTTTTGAACGGAAGATATTTCCTTTTTCACCATAGCCCTCTATGGGCTTCCAAATATCCCTTTGCCAATTCCACAAGAACAGCCTTAGCGAAAGGCTTCTTGAAGGGAAAGATGTAACTCTGTGAGATGAATTAACAGAACACAGAGCAGTTTCTCAGAAAGCTTATTTCCAGTTTTGAACGGAAGATATTCCCTTTTTCACCATAGCCCTCTATGGGCTTCCAAATATCCCTTTGCCAATTCCACAACAACAGCCTTAGCGAAAGGCTTCTTGAAGGGAAAGATGTAACTCTGTGAGGTGAATTAACAGAACACAGAGCAGTTTCTCAGAAAGCTTCTTTCCAGTTTTGAACGGAAGATATTTCCTTTTTCACCATAGCCCTCTATGGGCTTCCAAATATCCCTTTGCCAATTCCACAAGAACAGCCTTAGCGAAAGGCTTCTTGAAGGGAAAGATGTAACTCTGTGAGATGAATTAACAGAACACAGAGCAGTTTCTCAGAAAGCTTCTTTCCAGTTTTGAACGGAAGATATTTCCTTTTTCACCATAGCCCTCTATGGGCTTCCAAATATCCCTTTGCCAAATCCACAAGAACAGCCTTAGCGAAAGGCTTCTTGAAGTGAAAGATGTAACTCTGTGAGATGAATTAACAGAACACAGAGAAGTATCTTGAAAGCTTCTTTCCAGTTTTTAACGGAAGATATTTCCTTTTTCACCATAGCCCGCTATGGGCTTCCAAATATCCCTTTTCCAATTCCACAAGAACAACCTTAGCGAAAGGATTCTTGAAGGGAAAGATGTAACTCTGTGAGATGAATTAACAGAACACAGAGCAGTTTCTCAGAAAGCTTCTTTCCAGTTTTGAAGGGAAGATATTTCCTTTTTCACCATAGCCCGCTATGGGCTTCCAAATATCCCTTTGCCAATTCCACAAGAACAGCCTTAGCGAAAGGCTTCTTGAAGGGAAAGATGTAACTCTGTGAGATGAATTAACAGAACACAGAGCAGTTTCTCAGAAAGCTTCTTTCCAGTTTTGAACGGAAGATATTCCCTTTTTCACCATAGCCCTCTATGGGCTTCCAAATATCCCTTTGCCAATTCCACAAGAACAGCCTTAGCGAAAGGCTTCTTGAAGGGAAAGATGTAACTCTGTGAGATGAATTAACAGAACACAGAGCAGTTTCTCAGAAAGCTTCTTTCCAGTTTTGAACGGAAGATATTTCCTTTTTCACCATAGCCCTCTATGGGCTTCCAAATATCCCTTTGCCAATTCCACAAGAACAGCCTTAGCGAAAGGCTTCTTGAAGGGAAAAATGTAACTCTGTGAGATGAATGAACAGAACACAGAGCAGTTTCTCAGAAAGCTTCTTTCTAGTTTTGAACGGAAGAGATTTCCTTTTTCACCATAGCCCTCTATGGGCTTCCAAATATCCCTTTGCCAATTCCACAAGAACAGCCTTAGCGAAAGGCTTCTTGAAGGGAAAGATGTAACTCTGTGAGATGAATTAACAGAACACAGAGCAGTTTCTCAGAAAGCTTCTTTCCAGTTTTGAACGGAAGATATTTCCTTTTTCACCATAGCCCTCTATGGGCTTCCAAATATCCCTTTGCCAATTCCACAAGAACAGCCTTAGCGAAAGGCTTCTTGAAGGGAAAGATGTAACTCTGTGAGATGAATTAACAGAACACAGAGCAGTTTCTCAGAAAGCTTCTTTCCAGTTTTGAAGGGAAGAGATTTCCTTTTTCACCATAGCCCTCTATGGGCTTCCAAATATCCCTTTGCCAATTCCACAAGAACAGCCTTAGCGAAAGGCTTCTTGAAGGGAAAGATGTAACTCTGTGAGATGAATTAACAGAACACAGAGCAGTTTCTCAGAAAGCTTCTTTCCAGTTTTGAAGGGAAGATATTTCCTTTTTCACCATAGCCCGCTATGGGCTTCCAAATATCGCTTTGCCAATTCCACAAGAACAGCCTTAGCGAAAGGCTTCTTGAAGGGAAAGATGTAACTCTGTGAGATGAATTAACAGAACACAGAGCAGTTTCTCAGAAAGCTTCTTTCCAGTTTTGAACGGAAGATATTCCCTTTTTCACCATAGCCCTCTATGGGCTTCCAAATATCCCTTTGCGAATTCCACAAGAACAGCCTTAGCGAAAGGCTTGTTGAAGGGAAAGATGTAACTCTGAGAGATGAATTAACAGAACACAGAGCAGTTTCTCAGAAAGCCTCTTTCCAGTTTTGAACGGAAGATATTCCCTTTTTCACCATAGCCCTCTATGGGCTTCCAAATATCCCTTTGCCAATTCCACAAGAACAGCCTTAGCGAAAGGCTTCTTGAAGGGAAAGATGTAACTCTGTGAGATGAATTAACAGAACACAGAGAAGTTTCTTGAAAGCTTCTTTCCAGTTTTGAACGGAAGATATTTCCTTTTTCACCATAGCCCTCTATGGGCTTCCAAATATCCCTTTGCCAATTCCACAAGAACAGCCTTAGCGAAAGGCTTCTTGAAGGGAAAGATGTAACTCTGTGAGATGAATTAACAGAACACAGAGCAGTTTCTCAGAAAGCTTCTTTCCAGTTTTGAACGGAAGATATTTCCTTTTTCACCATAGCCCTCTATGGGCTTCCAAATATCCCTTTGCCAAATCCACAAGAACAGCCTTAGCGAAAGGCTTCTTGAAGGGAAAGATGTAACTCTGTGAGATGAATTAACAGAACACAGAGAAGTATCTTGAAAGCTTCTTTCCAGTTTTGAACGGAAGATATTTCCTTTTTCACCATAGCCCGCTATGGGCTTCCAAATATCCCTTTTCCAATTCCACAAGAACAACCTTAGCGAAAGGATTCTTGAAGGGAAAGATGTAACTCTGTGAGATGAATTAACAGAACACAGAGCAGTTTCTCAGAAAGCTTCTTTCCAGTTTTGAAGGGAAGATATTTCCTTTTTCACCATAGCCCGCTACGGGCTTCCAAATATCCCTTTTCCAATTCCACAAGAACAGCCTTAGCGAAAGGCTTCTTGAAGGGAAAGATGTAACTCTGTGAGATGAATTAACAGAACACAGAGCAGTTTCTCAGAAAGCTTCTTTCCAGTTTTGAACGGAAGATATTCCCTTTTTCACCATAGCCCTCTATGGGCTTCCAAATATCCCTTTGCCAATTCCACAAGAACAGCCTTAGCGAAAGGCTTCTTGAAGGGAAAGATGTAACTCTGTGAGATGAATTAACAGAACACAGAGCAGTTTCTCAGAAAGCTTCTTTCCAGTTTTGAACGGAAGATATTTCCTTTTTCACCATAGCCCTCTATGGGCTTCCAAATATCCCTTTGCCAATTCCACAAGAACAGCCTTAGCGAAAGGCTTCTTGAAGGGAAAGATGTAACTCTGTGAGATGAATTAACAGAACACAGAGCAGTTTCTCAGAAAGCTTATTTCCAGTTTTGAACGGAAGATATTCCCTTTTTCACCATAGCCCTCTATGGGCTTCCAAATATCCCTTTGCCAATTCCACAAGAACAGCCTTAGCGAAAGGCTTCTTGAAGGGAAAGATGTAACTCTGTGAGGTGAATTAACAGAACACAGAGCAGTTTCTCAGAAAGCTTCTTTCCAGTTTTGAACGGAAGATATTTCCTTTTTCACCATAGCCCTCTATGGGCTTCCAAATATCCCTTTGCCAATTCCACAAGAACAGCCTTAGCGAAAGGCTTCTTGAAGGGAAAGATGTAACTCTGTGAGTTGAATTAACAGAACACAGAGCAGTTTCTCAGAAAGCTTCTTTCCAGTTTTGAACAGAAGATATTTCCTTTTTCACCATAGCCCTCTATGGGCTTCCAAATATCCCTTTGCCAATTCCACAAGAACAGCCTTAGCGAAAGGCTTCTTGAAGGGAAAGATGTAACTCTGTGAGATGAATTAACAGAACACAGAGCAGTTTCTCAGAAAGCTTCTTTCCAGTTTTGAACGGAAGATATTCACTTTTTCACCATAGCCCTCTATGGGCTTCCAAATATCCCTTTGCCAATTCCACAAGAACAGCCTTAGCGAAAGGCTTCTTGAAGGGAAAGATGTAACTCTGTGAGATGAATTAACAGAACACAGAACAGTTTCTCAGAAAGCTTCTTTCCAGTTTTGAACGGAAGATATTTCCTTTTTCACCATAGCCCTCTATGGGCTTCCAAATATGCCTTTGCCAATTCCACAAGAACAGCCTTAGGGAAAGGCTTCTTGAAGGGAAAGATGTAACTCTGTGAGATGAATTAACAGAACACAGAGCAGTTTCTCAGAAAGCTTCTTTCCAGTTTTGAAGGGAAGATATTTCCTTTTTCACCATAGCCCTCTATGGGCTTCCAAATATCCCTTTGCCAATTCCACAAGAACAGCCTTAGCGAAAGGCTTCTTGAAGGGAAAGATGTAACTCTGTGAGATGAATTAACAGAACACAGAGCAGTTTCTCAGAAAGCTTCTTTCCAGTTTTGAACGGAAGATATTTCCTTTTTCACCATAGCCCTCTATGGGCTTCCAAATATCCCTTTGCCAATTCCACAAGAACAGCCTTAGCGAAAGGCTTCTTGAAGGGAAAGATGTAACTCTGTGAGATGAATTAACAGAACACAGAGCAGTTTCTCAGAAAGCTTCTTTCCAGTTTTGAAGGGAAGAGATTACCTTTTTCACCATAGCCCTCTATGGGCTTCCAAATATCCCTTTGCCAATTCCACAAGAACAGCCTTAGCGAAAGGCTTCTTGAAGGGAAAGATGTAACTCTGTGAGATGAATTAACAGAACACAGAGCAGTTTCTCAGAAAGCTTCTTTCCAGCTTTGAAGGGAAGATATTTCCTTTTTCACCATAGCCCGCTATGGGCTTCCAAATATCCCTTTGCCAATTCCACAAGAACAGCCTTAGCGAAAGGCTTCTTGAAGGGAAAGATGTAACTCTGTGAGATGAATTAACAGAACACAGAGCAGTTTCTCAGAAAGCTTCTTTCCAGTTTTGAACGGAAGATATTCCCTTTTTCACCATAGCCCTCTATGGGCTTCCAAATATCCCTTTGCCAATTCCACAAGAACAGCCTTAGCGAAAGGCTTGTTGAAGGGAAAGATGTAACTCTGAGAGATGAATTAACAGAACACAGAGCAGTTTCTCAGAAAGCTTCTTTCCAGTTTTGAACGGAAGATATTCCCTTTTTCACCATAGCCCTCTATGGGCTTCCAAATATCCCTTTGCCAATTCCACAAGAACAGCCTTAGCGAAAGGCTTCTTGAAGGGAAAGATGTAACTCTGTGAGATGAATTAACAGAACACAGAGCAGTTTCTCAGAAAGCTTCTTTCCGGTTTTGAACGGAAGATATTTCCTTTTTCACCATAGCCCTCTATGGGCTTCCAAATATCCCTTTGCCAATTCCACAAGAACAGCCTTAGCGAAAGGCTTCTTGAAGGGAAAGATGTAACTCTGTGAGATGAATTAACAGAACACAGAGCAGTTTCTCAGAAAGCTTCTTTCCAGTTTTGAAGGGAAGATATTTCCTTTTTCACCATAGCCCGCTATGGGCTTCCAAATATCCCTTTGCCAATTCCACAAGAACAGCCTTAGCGAAAGGCTTCTTGAAGGGAAAGATGTAACTCTGTGAGATGAATTAACAGAACACAGAGCAGTTTCTCAGAAAGCTTCTTTCCAGTTTTGAACGGAAGATATTTCCTTTTTCACCATAGCCCTCTATGGGCTTCCAAATATCCCTTTGCCAAATCCACAAGAACAGCCTTAGCGAAAGGCTTCTTGAAGGGAAAGATGTAACTCTGTGAGATGAATTAACAGAACACAGAGAAGTATCTTGAAAGCTTCTTTCCAGTTTTGAACGGAAGATATTTCCTTTTTCACCATAGCCCGCTATGGGCTTCCAAATATCCCTTTTCCAATTCCACAAGAACAACCTTAGCGAAAGGATTCTTGAAGGGAAAGATGTAACTCTGTGAGATGAATGAACAGAACACAGAGCAGTTTCTCAGAAAGCTTCTTTCCAGTTTTGAAGGGAAGATATTTCCTTTTTCACCATAGCCCGCTATGGGCTTCCAAATATCCCTTTTCCAATTCCACAAGAACAGCCTTAGCGAAAGGCTTCTTGAAGGGAAAGATGTAACTCTGTGAGATGAATTAACAGAACACAGAGCAGTTTCTCAGAAAGCTTCTTTCCAGTTTTGAACGGAAGATATTCCCTTTTTCACCATAGCCCTCTATGGGCTTCCAAATATCCCTTTGCCAATTCCACAAGAACAGCCTTAGCGAAAGGCTTCTTGAAGGGAAAGATGTAACTCTGTGAGATGAATTAACAGAACACAGAGCAGTTTCTCAGAAAGCTTCTTTCCAGTTTTGAACGGAAGATATTTCCTTTTTCACCATAGCCCTCTATGGGCTTCCAAATATCCCTTTGCCAATTCCACAAGAACAGCCTTAGCGAAAGGCTTCTTGAAGGGAAAGATGTAACTCTGTGAGATGAATTAACAGAACACAGAGCAGTTTCTCAGAAAGCTTATTTCCAGTTTTGAACGGAAGATATTCCCTTTTTCACCATAGCCCTCTATGGGCTTCCAAATATCCCTTTGCCAATTCCACAAGAACAGCCTTAGCGAAAGGCTTCTTGAAGGGAAAGATGTAACTCTGTGAGGTGAATTAACAGAACACAGAGCAGTTTCTCAGAAAGCTTCTTTCCAGTTTTGAACGGAAGATATTTCCTTTTTCACCATAGCCCTCTATGGGCTTCCAAATATCCCTTTGCCAATTCCACAAGAACAGCCTTAGCGAAAGGCTTCTTGAAGGGAAAGATGTAACTCTGTGAGATGAATTAACAGAACACAGAGCAGTTTCTCAGAAAGCTTCTTTCCAGTTTTGAACGGAAGATATTCCCTTTTTCACCATAGCCCTCTATGGGCTTCCAAATATCCCTTTGCCAATTCCACAAGAACAGCCTTAGCGAAAGGCTTCTTGAAGGGAAAGATGTAACTCTGTGAGATGAATTAACAGAACACAGAGCAGTTTCTCAGAAAGCTTCTTTCCAGTTTTGAACGGAAGATATTCACTTTTTCACCATAGCCCTCTATGGGCTTCCAAATATCCCTTTGCCAATTCCACAAGAACAGCCTTAGCGAAAGGCTTCTTGAAGGGAAAGATGTAACTCTGTGAGATGAATTAACAGAACACAGAACAGTTTCTCAGAAAGCTTCTTTCCAGTTTTGAACGGAAGATATTTCCTTTTTCACCATAGCCCTCTATGGGCTTCCAAATATCCCTTTGCCAATTCCACAAGAACAGCCTTAGGGAAAGGCTTCTTGAAGGGAAAGATGTAACTCTGTGAGATGAATTAACAGAACACAGAGCAGTTTCTCAGAAAGCTTCTTTCCAGTTTTGAAGGGAAGATATTTCCTTTTTCACCATAGCCCTCTATGGGCTTCCAAATATCCCTTTGCCAATTCCACAAGAACAGCCTTAGCGAAAGGCTTCTTGAAGGGAAAAATGTAACTCTGTGAGATGAATTAACAGAACACAGAGCAGTTTCTCAGAAAGCTTCTTTCTAGTTTTGAACGGAAGATATTTCCTTTTTCACCATAGCCCTCTATGGGCTTCCAAATATCCCTTTGCCAATTCCACAAGAACAGCCTTAGCGAAAGGCTTCTTGAAGGGAAAGATGTAACTCTGTGAGATGAATTAACAGAACACAGAGCAGTTTCTCAGAAAGCTTATTTCCAGTTTTGAACGGAAGATATTCCCTTTTTCACCATAGCCCTCTATGGGCTTCCAAATATCCCTTTGCCAATTCCACAAGAACAGCCTTAGCGAAAGGCTTCTTGAAGGGAAAGATGTAACTCTGTGAGGTGAATTAACAGAACACAGAGCAGTTTCTCAGAAAGCTTCTTTCCAGTTTTGAACGGAAGATATTTCCTTTTTCACCATAGCCCTCTATGGGCTTCCAAATATCCCTTTGCCAATTCCACAAGAACAGCCTTAGCGAAAGGCTTCTTGAAGGGAAAGATGTAACTCTGTGAGATGAATTAACAGAACACAGAGCAGTTTCTCAGAAAGCTTCTTTCCAGTTTTGAACGGAAGATATTCCCTTTTTCACCATAGCCCTCTATGGGCTTCCAAATATCCCTTTGCCAATTCCACAAGAACAGCCTTAGCGAAAGGCTTCTTGATGGGAAAGATGTAACTCTGTGAGATGAATTAACAGAACACAGAGCAGTTTCTCAGAAAGCTTCTTTCCAGTTTTGAACGGAAGATATTCACTTTTTCACCATAGCCCTCTATGGGCTTCCAAATATCCCTTTGCCAATTCCACAAGAACAGCCTTAGCGAAAGGCTTCTTGAAGGGAAAGATGTAACTCTGTGAGATGAATTAACAGAACACAGAACAGTTTCTCAGAAAGCTTCTTTCCAGTTTTGAACGGAAGATATTTCCTTTTTCACCATAGCCCGCTATGGGCTTCCAAATATCCCTTTGCCAATTCCACAAGAACAGCCTTAGGGAAAGGCTTCTTGAAGGGAAAGATGTAACTCTGTGAGATGAATTAACAGAACACAGAGCAGTTTCTCAGAAAGCTTCTTTCCAGTTTTGAAGGGAAGATATTTCCTTTTTCACCATAGCCCTCTATGGGCTTACAAATATCCCTTTGCCAATTCCACAAGAACAGCCTTAGCGAAAGGCTTCTTGAAGGGAAAGATGTAACTCTGTGAGATGAATTAACAGAACACAGAGCAGTTTCTCAGAAAGCTTCTTTCCAGTTTTGAACGGAAGATATTTCCTTTTTCACCATAGCCCTCTATGGACTTCCAAATATCCCTTTGCCAATTCCACAAGAACAGCCTTAGCGAAAGGCTTCTTGAAGGGAAAGATGTAACTCTGTGAGATGAATTAACAGAACACAGAGCAGTTTCTCAGAAAGCTTCTTTCCAGTTTTGAAGGGAAGAGATTACCTTTTTCACCATAGCCCTCTATGGGCTTCCAAATATCCCTTTGCCAATTCCACAAGAACAGCCTTAGCGAAAGGCTTCTTGAAGGGAAAGATGTAACTCTGTGAGATGAATTAACAGAACACAGAGCAGTTTCTCAGAAAGCTTCTTTCCAGCTTTGAAGGGAAGATATTTCCTTTTTCACCATAGCCCGCTATGGGCTTCCAAATATCCCTTTGCCAATTCCACAAGAACAGCCTTAGCGAAAGGCTTCTTGAAGGGAAAGATGTAACTCTGTGAGATGAATTAACAGAACACAGAGCAGTTTCTCAGAAAGCTTCTTTCCAGTTTTGAACGGAAGATATTCCCTTTTTCACCATAGCCCTCTATGGGCTTCCAAATATCCCTTTGCCAATTCCACAAGAACAGCCTTAGCGAAAGGCTTGTTGAAGGGAAAGATGTAACTCTGAGAGATGAATTAACAGAACACAGAGCAGTTTCTCAGAAAGCTTCTTTCCAGTTTTGAACGGAAGATATTCCCTTTTTCACCATAGCCCTCTATGGATTTCCAAATATCCCTTTGCCAATTCCACAAGAACAGCCTTAGGGAAAGGCTTCTTGAAGGGAAAGATGTAACTCTGTGAGATGAATTAACAGAACACAGAGCAGTTTCTCAGAAAGCTTCTTTCCGGTTTTGAAAGGAAGATATTTCCTTTTTCACCATAGCCCTCTATGGGCTTCCAAATATCCCTTTGCCAATTCCACAAGAACAGCCTTAGCGAAAGGCTTCTTGAAGGGAAAGATGTAACTCTGTGAGAGGAATTAACAGAACACAGAGCAGTTTCTCAGAAAGCTTCTTTAAAGTTTTGAACGGAAGAAATTTCCTTTTTCACCATAGCCCTCTATGGTCTTCCAAATATCCCTTTGCCAATTCCACAAGAACAGCCTTAGCGAAAGGCTTCTTGAAGGGAAAGATGTAACTCTGTGAGATGAATTAACAGAACACAGAGCAGTTTCTCAGAAAGCTTCTTTCCAGTTTTGAAGGGAAGATATTTCCTTTTTCACCATAGCCCGCTATGGGCTTCCAAATATCCCTTTGCCAATTCCACAAGAACAGCCTTAGCGAAAGGCTTCTTGAAGGGAAAGATGTAACTCTGTGAGATGAATTAACAGAACACAGAGCAGTTTCTCAGAAAGCTTCTTTCCAGTTTTGAACGGAAGATATTTCCTTTTTCACCATAGCCCTCTATGGGCTTCCAAATATCCCTTTGCCAATTCCACAAGAACAGCCTTAGCGAAAGGCTTCTTGAAGGGAAAAATGTAACTCTGTGAGATGAATGAACAGAACACAGAGCAGTTTCTCAGAAAGCTTCTTTCTAGTTTTGAACGGAAGAGATTTCCTTTTTCACCATAGCCCTCTATGGGCTTCCAAATATCCCTTTGCCAATTCCACAAGAACAGCCTTAGCGAAAGGCTTCTTGAAGGGAAAGATGTAACTCTGTGAGATGAATTAACAGAACACAGAGCAGTTTCTCAGAAAGCTTCTTTCCGGTTTTGAACGGAAGATATTTCCTTTTTCACCATAGCCCTCTATGGGATTCCAAATATCCCTTTGCCAATTCCACAAGAACAGCCTTAGCGAAAGGCTTCTTGAAGGGAAAGATGTAACTCTGTGAGAGGAATTAACAGAACACAGAGCAGTTTCTCAGAAAGCTTCTTTAAAGTTTTGAACGGAAGAAATTTCCTTTTTCACCATAGCCCTCTATGGTCTTCCAAATATCCCTTTGCCAATTCCACAAGAACAGCCTTAGCGAAAGGCTTCTTGAAGGGAAAGATGTAACTCTGTGAGTTGAATTAACAGAACACAGAGCAGTTTCTCAGAAAGCTTCTTTCCAGTTTTGAACGGAAGATATTTCCTTTTTCACCATAGCCCTCTATGGGCTTCCAAATATCCCTTTGCCAAATCCACAAGAACAGCCTTAGCGAAAGGCTTCTTGAAGGGAAAGATGTAACTCTGTGAGATGAATTAACAGAACACAGAGATGTATCTTGAAAGCTTCTTTCCAGTTTTTAACGGAAGATATTTCCTTTTTCACCATAGCCCGCTATGGGCTTCCAAATATCCCTTTTCCAATTCCACAAGAACAACCTTAGCGAAAGGATTCTTGAAGGGAAAGATGTAACTCTGTGAGATGAATTAACAGAACACAGAGCAGTTTCTCAGAAAGCTTCTTTCCAGTTTTGAAGGGAAGATATTTCCTTTTTCACCATAGCCCGCTATGGGCTTCCAAATATCCCTTTGCCAATTCCACAAGAACAGCCTTAGCGAAGGGCTTCTTGAAGGGAAATATGTAACTCTGTGAGATGAATTAACAGAACACAGAGCAGTTTCTCAGAATGCTTCTTTCCAGTTTTGAACGGAAGATATTTCCTTTTTCACCATAGCCCTCTATGGGCTTCCAAATATCCCTTTGCCAATTCCACAAGAACAGCCTTAGCGAAAGGCTTCTTGAAGGGAAAAATGTAACTCTGTGAGATGAATGAACAGAACACAGAGCAGTTTCTCAGAAAGCTTCTTTCTAGTTTTGAACGGAAGAGATTTCCTTTTTCACCATAGCCCTCTATGGGCTTCCAAATATCCCTTTGCCAATTCCACAAGAACAGCCTTAGCGAAAGGCTTCTTGAAGGGAAAGATGTAACTCTGTGAGATGAATTAACAGAACACAGAGCAGTTTCTCAGAAAGCTTCTTTCCAGTTTTGAACGGAAGAGATTTCCTTTTTCACCATAGCCCTCTATGGGCTTCCAAATATCCATTTGCCAATTCCACAAGAACAGCCTTAGCGAAAGGCTTCTTGAAGGGAAAGATGTAACTCTGTGAGATGAATTAACAGAACACAGAGCAGTTTCTCAGAAAGCTTCTTTCCAGTTTTGAACGGAAGATATTTCCTTTTTCACCATAGCCCTCTATGGGCTTCCAAATATCCCTTTCCCAATTCCACAAGAACAGCCTTAGCGAAAGGCTTCTTGAAGGGAAAGATGTAACTCTGTGAGATGAATTAACAGAACACAGAGCAGTTTCTCAGAAAGCTTCTTTCCAGTTTTGAACGGAAGAGATTTCCTTTTTCACCATAGCCCGCTATGGGCTTCCAAATATCCCTTTGCCAATTCCACAAGAACAGCCTTAGCGAAAGGCTTCTTGAAGGGAAAAATGTAACTCTGTGAGATGAATGAACAGAACACAGAGCAGTTTCTCAGAAAGCTTCTTTCTAGTTTTGAACGGAAGAGATTTCCTTTTTCACCATAGCCCTCTATGGGCTTCCAAATATCCCTTTGCCAATTCCACAAGAACAGCCTTAGCGAAAGGCTTCTTGAAGGGAAAGATGTAACTCTGTGAGATGAATTAACAGAACACAGAGCAGTTTCTCAGAAAGCTTCTTTCCAGTTTTGAACGGAAGATATTTCCTTTTTCACCATAGCCCTCTTTGGGCTTCCAAATATCCCTTTGCCAATTCCACAAGAACAGCCTTAGCGAAAGGCTTCTTGAAGGGAAAGATGTAACTCTGTGAGATGAATTAACAGAACACAGAGCAGTTTCTCAGAAAGCTTCTTTCCAGTTTTGAAGGGAAGAGATTTCCTTTTTCACCATAGCCCTCTATGGGCTTCCAAATATCCCTTTGCCAATTCCACAAGAACAGCCTTAGCGAAAGGCTTCTTGAAGGGAAAGATGTAACTCTGTGAGATGAATTAACAGAACACAGAGCAGTTTCTCAGAAAGCTTCTTTCCAGTTTTGAACGGAAGATATTTCCTTTTTCACCATAGCCCTCTATGGGCTTCCAAATATCCCTTTGCCAAATCCACAAGAACAGCCTTAGCGAAAGGCTTCTTGAAGGGAAAGATGTAACTCTGTGAGATGAATTAACAGAACACAGAGAAGTATCTTGAAAGCTTCTTTCCAGTTTTTAACGGAAGATATTTCCTTTTTCACCGTAGCCCGCTATGGGCTTCCAAATATCCCTTTTCCAATTCCACAAGAACAACCTTAGCGAAAGGATTCTTGAAGGGAAAGATGTAACTCTGTGAGATGAATTAACAGAACACAGAGCCGTTTCTCAGAAAGCTTCTTTCCAGTTTTGAAGGGAAGATATTTCCTTTTTCACCATAGCCCGCTATGGGCTTCCAAATATCCCTTTGCCAATTCCACAAGAACAGCCATAGCGAAAGGCTTCTTGAAGGGAAAGATGTAACTCTGTGAGATGAATTAACAGAACACAGAGCAGTTTCTCAGAAAGCTTCTTTCCAGTTTTGAACGGAAGATATTCCCTTTTTCACCATAGCCCTCTATGGGCTTCCAAATATCCCTTTGCCAATTCCACAAGAACAGCCTTAGCGAAAGGCTTCTTGAAGGGAAAGATGTAACTCTGTGAGATGAATTAACAGAACACAGAGCAGTTTCTCAGAAAGCTTCTTTCCAGTTTTGAACGGAAGATATTTCCTTTTTCACCATAGCCCTCTAGGGGCTTCCAAATATCCCTTTGCCAATTACACAAGAACAGCCTTAGCGAAATTCTTCTTGAAGGGAAAAATGTAACTCTGTGAGATGAATGAACAGAACACAGAGCAGTTTCTCAGAAAGCTTCTTTCTAGTTTTGAACGGAAGAGATTTCCTTTTTCACCATAGCCCTCTATGGGCTTCCAAATATCCCTTTGCCAATTCCACAAGAACAGCCTTAGCGAAAGGCTTCTTGAAGGGAAAGATGTAACTCTGTGAGATGAATTAACAGAACACAGAGCAGTTTCTCAGAAAGCTTCTTTCCAGTTTTGAACGGAAGATATTTCCTTTTTCACCATAGCCCTCTATGGGCTTCCAAATATCCCTTTGCCAATTCCACAAGAACAGCCTTAGCGAAAGGCTTCTTGAAGGGAAAGATGTAACTCTGTGAGATGAATTAACAGAACACAGAGCAGTTTCTCAGAAAGCTTCTTTCCAGTTTTGAAGGGAAGAGACTTCCTTTTTCACCATAGCCCTCTATGTTCTTCCAAATATCCCTTTGCCAATTCCACAAGAACAGCCTTAGCGAAAGGCTTCTTGAAGGGAAAGATGTAACTCTGTGAGATGAATTAACAGAACACAGAGCAGTTTCTCAGAAAGCTTCTTTCCAGTTTTGAAGGGAAGATATTTCCTTTTTCACCATAGCCCGCTATGGGCTTCCAAATATCGCTTTGCCAATTCCACAAGAACAGCCTTAGCGAAAGGCTTCTTGAAGGGAAAGATGTAACTCTGTGAGATGAATTAACAGAACACAGAGCAGTTTCTCAGAAAGCTTCTTTCCAGTTTTGAACGGAAGATATTCCCTTTTTCACCATAGCCCTCTATGGGCTTCCAAATATCCCTTTGCGAATTCCACAAGAACAGCCTTAGCGAAAGGCTTGTTGAAGGGAAAGATGTAACTCTGAGAGATGAATTAACAGAACACAGAGCAGTTTCTCAGAAAGCCTCTTTCCAGTTTTGAACGGAAGATATTCCCTTTTTCACCATAGCCCTCTATGGGCTTCCAAATATCCCTTTGCCAATTCCACAAGAACAGCCTTAGCGAAAGGCTTCTTGAAGGGAAAGATGTAACTCTGTGAGATGAATTAACAGAACACAGAGAAGTTTCTTGAAAGCTTCTTTCCAGTTTTGAACGGAAGATATTTCCTTTTTCACCATAGCCCTCTATGGGCTTCCAAATATCCCTTTTCCAATTCCACAAGAACAGCCTTAGCGAAAGGCTTCTTGAAGGGAAAGATGTAACTCTGTGAGATGAATTAACAGAACACAGAGCAGTTTCTCAGAAAGCTTCTTTCTAGTTTTGAACGGAAGATATTTCCTTTTTCACCATAGCCCTCTATGGGCTTCCAAATATCCCTTTGCCAAATCCACAAGAACAGCCTTAGCGAAAGGCTTCTTGAAGGGAAAGATGTAACTCTGTGAGATGAATTAACAGAACACAGAGAAGTATCTTGAAAGCTTCTTTCCAGTTTTGAACGGAAGATATTTCCTTTTTCACCATAGCCCGCTATGGGCTTCCAAATATCCCTTTTCCAATTCCACAAGAACAACCTTAGCGAAAGGATTCTTGAAGGGAAAGATGTAACTCTGTGAGATGAATTAACAGAACACAGAGCAGTTTCTCAGAAAGCTTCTTTCCAGTTTTGAAGGGAAGATATTTCCTTTTTCACCATAGCCCGCTATGGGCTTCCAAATATCCCTTTTCCAATTCCACAAGAACAGCCTTAGCGAAAGGCTTCTTGAAGGGAAAGATGTAACTCTGTGAGATGAATTAACAGAACACAGAGCAGTTTCTCAGAAAGCTTCTTTCCAGTTTTGAACAGAAGATATTCCCTTTTTCACCATAGCCCTGTATGGGCTTCCAAATATCCCTTTGCCAATTCCACAAGAACAGCCTTAGCGAAAGGCTTCTTGAAGGGAAAGATGTAACTCTGTGAGATGAATTAACAGAACACAGAGCAGTTTCTCAGAAAGCTTCTTTCCAGTTTTGAACGGAAGATATTTCCTTTTTCACCATAGCCCTCTATGGGCTTCCAAATATCCCTTTGCCAATTCCACAAGAACAGCCTTAGCGAAAGGCTTCTTGAAGGGAAAGATGTAACTCTGTGAGATGAATTAACAGAACACAGAGCAGTTTCTCAGAAAGCTTATTTCCAGTTTTGAACGGAAGATATTCCCTTTTTCACCATAGCCCTCTATGGGCTTCCAAATATCCCTTTGCCAATTCCACAACAACAGCCTTAGCGAAAGGCTTCTTGAAGGGAAAGATGTAACTCTGTGAGGTGAATTAACAGAACACAGAGCAGTTTCTCAGAAAGCTTCTTTCCAGTTTTGAACGGAAGATATTTCCTTTTTCACCATAGCCCTCTATGGGCTTCCAAATATCCCTTTGCCAATTCCACAAGAACAGCCTTAGCGAAAGGCTTCTTGAAGGGAAAGATGTAACTCTGTGAGATGAATTAACAGAACACAGAGCAGTTTCTCAGAAAGCTTCTTTCCAGTTTTGAACGGAAGATATTTCCTTTTTCACCATAGCCCTCTATGGGCTTCCAAATATCCCTTTGCCAAATCCACAAGAACAGCCTTAGCGAAAGGCTTCTTGAAGTGAAAGATGTAACTCTGTGAGATGAATTAACAGAACACAGAGAAGTATCTTGAAAGCTTCTTTCCAGTTTTTAACGGAAGATATTTCCTTTTTCACCATAGCCCGCTATGGGCTTCCAAATATCCCTTTTCCAATTCCACAAGAACAACCTTAGCGAAAGGATTCTTGAAGGGAAAGATGTAACTCTGTGAGATGAATTAACAGAACACAGAGCAGTTTCTCAGAAAGCTTCTTTCCAGTTTTGAAGGGAAGATATTTCCTTTTTCACCATAGCCCGCTATGGGCTTCCAAATATCCCTTTGCCAATTCCACAAGAACAGCCTTAGCGAAAGGCTTCTTGAAGGGAAAGATGTAACTCTGTGAGATGAATTAACAGAACACAGAGCAGTTTCTCAGAAAGCTTCTTTCCAGTTTTGAACGGAAGATATTCCCTTTTTCACCATAGCCCTCTATGGGCTTCCAAATATCCCTTTGCCAATTCCACAAGAACAGCCTTAGCGAAAGGCTTCTTGAAGGGAAAGATGTAACTCTGTGAGATGAATTAACAGAACACAGAGCAGTTTCTCAGAAAGCTTCTTTCCAGTTTTGAACGGAAGATATTTCCTTTTTCACCATAGCCCTCTATGGGCTTCCAAATATCCCTTTGCCAATTCCACAAGAACAGCCTTAGCGAAAGGCTTCTTGAAGGGAAAAATGTAACTCTGTGAGATGAATGAACAGAACACAGAGCAGTTTCTCAGAAAGCTTCTTTCTAGTTTTGAACGGAAGAGATTTCCTTTTTCACCATAGCCCTCTATGGGCTTCCAAATATCCCTTTGCCAATTCCACAAGAACAGCCTTAGCGAAAGGCTTCTTGAAGGGAAAGATGTAACTCTGTGAGATGAATTAACAGAACACAGAGCAGTTTCTCAGAAAGCTTCTTTCCAGTTTTGAACGGAAGATATTTCCTTTTTCACCATAGCCCTCTATGGGCTTCCAAATATCCCTTTGCCAATTCCACAAGAACAGCCTTAGCGAAAGGCTTCTTGAAGGGAAAGATGTAACTCTGTGAGATGAATTAACAGAACACAGAGCAGTTTCTCAGAAAGCTTCTTTCCAGTTTTGAAGGGAAGAGATTTCCTTTTTCACCATAGCCCTCTATGGGCTTCCAAATATCCCTTTGCCAATTCCACAAGAACAGCCTTAGCGAAAGGCTTCTTGAAGGGAAAGATGTAACTCTGTGAGATGAATTAACAGAACACAGAGCAGTTTCTCAGAAAGCTTCTTTCCAGTTTTGAAGGGAAGATATTTCCTTTTTCACCATAGCCCGCTATGGGCTTCCAAATATCGCTTTGCCAATTCCACAAGAACAGCCTTAGCGAAAGGCTTCTTGAAGGGAAAGATGTAACTCTGTGAGATGAATTAACAGAACACAGAGCAGTTTCTCAGAAAGCTTCTTTCCAGTTTTGAACGGAAGATATTCCCTTTTTCACCATAGCCCTCTATGGGCTTCCAAATATCCCTTTGCGAATTCCACAAGAACAGCCTTAGCGAAAGGCTTGTTGAAGGGAAAGATGTAACTCTGAGAGATGAATTAACAGAACACAGAGCAGTTTCTCAGAAAGCCTCTTTCCAGTTTTGAACGGAAGATATTCCCTTTTTCACCATAGCCCTCTATGGGCTTCCAAATATCCCTTTGCCAATTCCACAAGAACAGCCTTAGCGAAAGGCTTCTTGAAGGGAAAGATGTAACTCTGTGAGATGAATTAACAGAACACAGAGAAGTTTCTTGAAAGCTTCTTTCCAGTTTTGAACGGAAGATATTTCCTTTTTCACCATAGCCCTCTATGGGCTTCCAAATATCCCTTTGCCAATTCCACAAGAACAGCCTTAGCGAAAGGCTTCTTGAAGGGAAAGATGTAACTCTGTGAGATGAATTAACAGAACACAGAGCAGTTTCTCAGAAAGCTTCTTTCCAGTTTTGAACGGAAGATATTTCCTTTTTCACCATAGCCCTCTATGGGCTTCCAAATATCCCTTTGCCAAATCCACAAGAACAGCCTTAGCGAAAGGCTTCTTGAAGGGAAAGATGTAACTCTGTGAGATGAATTAACAGAACACAGAGAAGTATCTTGAAAGCTTCTTTCCAGTTTTGAACGGAAGATATTTCCTTTTTCACCATAGCCCGCTATGGGCTTCCAAATATCCCTTTTCCAATTCCACAAGAACAACCTTAGCGAAAGGATTCTTGAAGGGAAAGATGTAACTCTGTGAGATGAATTAACAGAACACAGAGCAGTTTCTCAGAAAGCTTCTTTCCAGTTTTGAAGGGAAGATATTTCCTTTTTCACCATAGCCCGCTACGGGCTTCCAAATATCCCTTTTCCAATTCCACAAGAACAGCCTTAGCGAAAGGCTTCTTGAAGGGAAAGATGTAACTCTGTGAGATGAATTAACAGAACACAGAGCAGTTTCTCAGAAAGCTTCTTTCCAGTTTTGAACGGAAGATATTCCCTTTTTCACCATAGCCCTCTATGGGCTTCCAAATATCCCTTTGCCAATTCCACAAGAACAGCCTTAGCGAAAGGCTTCTTGAAGGGAAAGATGTAACTCTGTGAGATGAATTAACAGAACACAGAGCAGTTTCTCAGAAAGCTTCTTTCCAGTTTTGAACGGAAGATATTTCCTTTTTCACCATAGCCCTCTATGGGCTTCCAAATATCCCTTTGCCAATTCCACAAGAACAGCCTTAGCGAAAGGCTTCTTGAAGGGAAAGATGTAACTCTGTGAGATGAATTAACAGAACACAGAGCAGTTTCTCAGAAAGCTTATTTCCAGTTTTGAACGGAAGATATTCCCTTTTTCACCATAGCCCTCTATGGGCTTCCAAATATCCCTTTGCCAATTCCACAAGAACAGCCTTAGCGAAAGGCTTCTTGAAGGGAAAGATGTAACTCTGTGAGGTGAATTAACAGAACACAGAGCAGTTTCTCAGAAAGCTTCTTTCCAGTTTTGAACGGAAGATATTTCCTTTTTCACCATAGCCCTCTATGGGCTTCCAAATATCCCTTTGCCAATTCCACAAGAACAGCCTTAGCGAAAGGCTTCTTGAAGGGAAAGATGTAACTCTGTGAGTTGAATTAACAGAACACAGAGCAGTTTCTCAGAAAGCTTCTTTCCAGTTTTGAACAGAAGATATTTCCTTTTTCACCATAGCCCTCTATGGGCTTCCAAATATCCCTTTGCCAATTCCACAAGAACAGCCTTAGCGAAAGGCTTCTTGAAGGGAAAGATGTAACTCTGTGAGATGAATTAACAGAACACAGAGCAGTTTCTCAGAAAGCTTCTTTCCAGTTTTGAACGGAAGATATTCACTTTTTCACCATAGCCCTCTATGGGCTTCCAAATATCCCTTTGCCAATTCCACAAGAACAGCCTTAGCGAAAGGCTTCTTGAAGGGAAAGATGTAACTCTGTGAGATGAATTAACAGAACACAGAACAGTTTCTCAGAAAGCTTCTTTCCAGTTTTGAACGGAAGATATTTCCTTTTTCACCATAGCCCTCTATGGGCTTCCAAATATGCCTTTGCCAATTCCACAAGAACAGCCTTAGGGAAAGGCTTCTTGAAGGGAAAGATGTAACTCTGTGAGATGAATTAACAGAACACAGAGCAGTTTCTCAGAAAGCTTCTTTCCAGTTTTGAAGGGAAGATATTTCCTTTTTCACCATAGCCCTCTATGGGCTTCCAAATATCCCTTTGCCAATTCCACAAGAACAGCCTTAGCGAAAGGCTTCTTGAAGGGAAAGATGTAACTCTGTGAGATGAATTAACAGAACACAGAGCAGTTTCTCAGAAAGCTTCTTTCCAGTTTTGAACGGAAGATATTTCCTTTTTCACCATAGCCCTCTATGGGCTTCCAAATATCCCTTTGCCAATTCCACAAGAACAGCCTTAGCGAAAGGCTTCTTGAAGGGAAAGATGTAACTCTGTGAGATGAATTAACAGAACACAGAGCAGTTTCTCAGAAAGCTTCTTTCCAGTTTTGAAGGGAAGAGATTACCTTTTTCACCATAGCCCTCTATGGGCTTCCAAATATCCCTTTGCCAATTCCACAAGAACAGCCTTAGCGAAAGGCTTCTTGAAGGGAAAGATGTAACTCTGTGAGATGAATTAACAGAACACAGAGCAGTTTCTCAGAAAGCTTCTTTCCAGCTTTGAAGGGAAGATATTTCCTTTTTCACCATAGCCCGCTATGGGCTTCCAAATATCCCTTTGCCAATTCCACAAGAACAGCCTTAGCGAAAGGCTTCTTGAAGGGAAAGATGTAACTCTGTGAGATGAATTAACAGAACACAGAGCAGTTTCTCAGAAAGCTTCTTTCCAGTTTTGAACGGAAGATATTCCCTTTTTCACCATAGCCCTCTATGGGCTTCCAAATATCCCTTTGCCAATTCCACAAGAACAGCCTTAGCGAAAGGCTTGTTGAAGGGAAAGATGTAACTCTGAGAGATGAATTAACAGAACACAGAGCAGTTTCTCAGAAAGCTTCTTTCCAGTTTTGAACGGAAGATATTCCCTTTTTCACCATAGCCCTCTATGGGCTTCCAAATATCCCTTTGCCAATTCCACAAGAACAGCCTTAGCGAAAGGCTTCTTGAAGGGAAAGATGTAACTCTGTGAGATGAATTAACAGAACACAGAGCAGTTTCTCAGAAAGCTTCTTTCCGGTTTTGAACGGAAGATATTTCCTTTTTCACCATAGCCCTCTATGGGCTTCCAAATATCCCTTTGCCAATTCCACAAGAACAGCCTTAGCGAAAGGCTTCTTGAAGGGAAAGATGTAACTCTGTGAGATGAATTAACAGAACACAGAGCAGTTTCTCAGAAAGCTTCTTTCCAGTTTTGAAGGGAAGATATTTCCTTTTTCACCATAGCCCGCTATGGGCTTCCAAATATCCCTTTGCCAATTCCACAAGAACAGCCTTAGCGAAAGGCTTCTTGAAGGGAAAGATGTAACTCTGTGAGATGAATTAACAGAACACAGAGCAGTTTCTCAGAAAGCTTCTTTCCAGTTTTGAAGGGAAGATATTTCCTTTTTCACCATAGCCCTCTATGGGCTTCCAAATATCCCTTTGCCAATTCCACAAGAACAGCCTTAGCGAAAGGCTTCTTGAAGGGAAAAATGTAACTCTGTGAGATGAATTAACAGAACACAGAGAAGTTTCTTGAAAGCTTCTTTCCAGTTTTGAACGGAAGATATTTCCTTTTTCACCATAGCCCTCTATGGGCTTCCAAATATCCCTTTGCCAATTCCACAAGAACAGCCTTAGCGAAAGGCTTCTTGAAGGGAAAGATGTAACTCTGTGAGATGAATTAACAGAACACAGAGCAGTTTCTCAGAAAGCTTCTTTCCAGTTTTGAACGGAAGATATTTCCTTTTTCACCATAGCCCTCTATGGGCTTCCAAATATCCCTTTGCCAAATCCACAAGAACAGCCTTAGCGAAAGGCTTCTTGAAGGGAAAGATGTAACTCTGTGAGATGAATTAACAGAACACAGAGAAGTATCTTGAAAGCTTCTTTCCAGTTTTGAACGGAAGATATTTCCTTTTTCACCATAGCCCGCTATGGGCTTCCAAATATCCCTTTTCCAATTCCACAAGAACAACCTTAGCGAAAGGATTCTTGAAGGGAAAGATGTAACTCTGTGAGATGAATGAACAGAACACAGAGCAGTTTCTCAGAAAGCTTCTTTCCAGTTTTGAAGGGAAGATATTTCCTTTTTCACCATAGCCCGCTATGGGCTTCCAAATATCCCTTTTCCAATTCCACAAGAACAGCCTTAGCGAAAGGCTTCTTGAAGGGAAAGATGTAACTCTGTGAGATGAATTAACAGAACACAGAGCAGTTTCTCAGAAAGCTTCTTTCCAGTTTTGAACGGAAGATATTCCCTTTTTCACCATAGCCCTCTATGGGCTTCCAAATATCCCTTTGCCAATTCCACAAGAACAGCCTTAGCGAAAGGCTTCTTGAAGGGAAAGATGTAACTCTGTGAGATGAATTAACAGAACACAGAGCAGTTTCTCAGAAAGCTTCTTTCCAGTTTTGAACGGAAGATATTTCCTTTTTCACCATAGCCCTCTATGGGCTTCCAAATATCCCTTTGCCAATTCCACAAGAACAGCCTTAGCGAAAGGCTTCTTGAAGGGAAAGATGTAACTCTGTGAGATGAATTAACAGAACACAGAGCAGTTTCTCAGAAAGCTTATTTCCAGTTTTGAACGGAAGATATTCCCTTTTTCACCATAGCCCTCTATGGGCTTCCAAATATCCCTTTGCCAATTCCACAAGAACAGCCTTAGCGAAAGGCTTCTTGAAGGGAAAGATGTAACTCTGTGAGGTGAATTAACAGAACACAGAGCAGTTTCTCAGAAAGCTTCTTTCCAGTTTTGAACGGAAGATATTTCCTTTTTCACCATAGCCCTCTATGGGCTTCCAAATATCCCTTTGCCAATTCCACAAGAACAGCCTTAGCGAAAGGCTTCTTGAAGGGAAAGATGTAACTCTGTGAGATGAATTAACAGAACACAGAGCAGTTTCTCAGAAAGCTTCTTTCCAGTTTTGAACGGAAGATATTCCCTTTTTCACCATAGCCCTCTATGGGCTTCCAAATATCCCTTTGCCAATTCCACAAGAACAGCCTTAGCGAAAGGCTTCTTGAAGGGAAAGATGTAACTCTGTGAGATGAATTAACAGAACACAGAGCAGTTTCTCAGAAAGCTTCTTTCCAGTTTTGAACGGAAGATATTCACTTTTTCACCATAGCCCTCTATGGGCTTCCAAATATCCCTTTGCCAATTCCACAAGAACAGCCTTAGCGAAAGGCTTCTTGAAGGGAAAGATGTAACTCTGTGAGATGAATTAACAGAACACAGAACAGTTTCTCAGAAAGCTTCTTTCCAGTTTTGAACGGAAGATATTTCCTTTTTCACCATAGCCCTCTATGGGCTTCCAAATATCCCTTTGCCAATTCCACAAGAACAGCCTTAGGGAAAGGCTTCTTGAAGGGAAAGATGTAACTCTGTGAGATGAATTAACAGAACACAGAGCAGTTTCTCAGAAAGCTTCTTTCCAGTTTTGAAGGGAAGATATTTCCTTTTTCACCATAGCCCTCTATGGGCTTCCAAATATCCCTTTGCCAATTCCACAAGAACAGCCTTAGCGAAAGGCTTCTTGAAGGGAAAAATGTAACTCTGTGAGATGAATTAACAGAACACAGAGCAGTTTCTCAGAAAGCTTCTTTCTAGTTTTGAACGGAAGATATTTCCTTTTTCACCATAGCCCTCTATGGGCTTCCAAATATCCCTTTGCCAATTCCACAAGAACAGCCTTAGCGAAAGGCTTCTTGAAGGGAAAGATGTAACTCTGTGAGATGAATTAACAGAACACAGAGCAGTTTCTCAGAAAGCTTATTTCCAGTTTTGAACGGAAGATATTCCCTTTTTCACCATAGCCCTCTATGGGCTTCCAAATATCCCTTTGCCAATTCCACAAGAACAGCCTTAGCGAAAGGCTTCTTGAAGGGAAAGATGTAACTCTGTGAGGTGAATTAACAGAACACAGAGCAGTTTCTCAGAAAGCTTCTTTCCAGTTTTGAACGGAAGATATTTCCTTTTTCACCATAGCCCTCTATGGGCTTCCAAATATCCCTTTGCCAATTCCACAAGAACAGCCTTAGCGAAAGGCTTCTTGAAGGGAAAGATGTAACTCTGTGAGATGAATTAACAGAACACAGAGCAGTTTCTCAGAAAGCTTCTTTCCAGTTTTGAACGGAAGATATTCCCTTTTTCACCATAGCCCTCTATGGGCTTCCAAATATCCCTTTGCCAATTCCACAAGAACAGCCTTAGCGAAAGGCTTCTTGATGGGAAAGATGTAACTCTGTGAGATGAATTAACAGAACACAGAGCAGTTTCTCAGAAAGCTTCTTTCCAGTTTTGAACGGAAGATATTCACTTTTTCACCATAGCCCTCTATGGGCTTCCAAATATCCCTTTGCCAATTCCACAAGAACAGCCTTAGCGAAAGGCTTCTTGAAGGGAAAGATGTAACTCTGTGAGATGAATTAACAGAACACAGAACAGTTTCTCAGAAAGCTTCTTTCCAGTTTTGAACGGAAGATATTTCCTTTTTCACCATAGCCCGCTATGGGCTTCCAAATATCCCTTTGCCAATTCCACAAGAACAGCCTTAGGGAAAGGCTTCTTGAAGGGAAAGATGTAACTCTGTGAGATGAATTAACAGAACACAGAGCAGTTTCTCAGAAAGCTTCTTTCCAGTTTTGAAGGGAAGATATTTCCTTTTTCACCATAGCCCTCTATGGGCTTACAAATATCCCTTTGCCAATTCCACAAGAACAGCCTTAGCGAAAGGCTTCTTGAAGGGAAAGATGTAACTCTGTGAGATGAATTAACAGAACACAGAGCAGTTTCTCAGAAAGCTTCTTTCCAGTTTTGAACGGAAGATATTTCCTTTTTCACCATAGCCCTCTATGGACTTCCAAATATCCCTTTGCCAATTCCACAAGAACAGCCTTAGCGAAAGGCTTCTTGAAGGGAAAGATGTAACTCTGTGAGATGAATTAACAGAACACAGAGCAGTTTCTCAGAAAGCTTCTTTCCAGTTTTGAAGGGAAGAGATTACCTTTTTCACCATAGCCCTCTATGGGCTTCCAAATATCCCTTTGCCAATTCCACAAGAACAGCCTTAGCGAAAGGCTTCTTGAAGGGAAAGATGTAACTCTGTGAGATGAATTAACAGAACACAGAGCAGTTTCTCAGAAAGCTTCTTTCCAGCTTTGAAGGGAAGATATTTCCTTTTTCACCATAGCCCGCTATGGGCTTCCAAATATCCCTTTGCCAATTCCACAAGAACAGCCTTAGCGAAAGGCTTCTTGAAGGGAAAGATGTAACTCTGTGAGATGAATTAACAGAACACAGAGCAGTTTCTCAGAAAGCTTCTTTCCAGTTTTGAACGGAAGATATTCCCTTTTTCACCATAGCCCTCTATGGGCTTCCAAATATCCCTTTGCCAATTCCACAAGAACAGCCTTAGCGAAAGGCTTGTTGAAGGGAAAGATGTAACTCTGAGAGATGAATTAACAGAACACAGAGCAGTTTCTCAGAAAGCTTCTTTCCAGTTTTGAACGGAAGATATTCCCTTTTTCACCATAGCCCTCTATGGATTTCCAAATATCCCTTTGCCAATTCCACAAGAACAGCCTTAGGGAAAGGCTTCTTGAAGGGAAAGATGTAACTCTGTGAGATGAATTAACAGAACACAGAGCAGTTTCTCAGAAAGCTTCTTTCCGGTTTTGAAAGGAAGATATTTCCTTTTTCACCATAGCCCTCTATGGGCTTCCAAATATCCCTTTGCCAATTCCACAAGAACAGCCTTAGCGAAAGGCTTCTTGAAGGGAAAGATGTAACTCTGTGAGAGGAATTAACAGAACACAGAGCAGTTTCTCAGAAAGCTTCTTTAAAGTTTTGAACGGAAGAAATTTCCTTTTTCACCATAGCCCTCTATGGTCTTCCAAATATCCCTTTGCCAATTCCACAAGAACAGCCTTAGCGAAAGGCTTCTTGAAGGGAAAGATGTAACTCTGTGAGATGAATTAACAGAACACAGAGCAGTTTCTCAGAAAGCTTCTTTCCAGTTTTGAAGGGAAGATATTTCCTTTTTCACCATAGCCCGCTATGGGCTTCCAAATATCCCTTTGCCAATTCCACAAGAACAGCCTTAGCGAAAGGCTTCTTGAAGGGAAAGATGTAACTCTGTGAGATGAATTAACAGAACACAGAGCAGTTTCTCAGAAAGCTTCTTTCCAGTTTTGAACGGAAGATATTTCCTTTTTCACCATAGCCCTCTATGGGCTTCCAAATATCCCTTTGCCAATTCCACAAGAACAGCCTTAGCGAAAGGCTTCTTGAAGGGAAAAATGTAACTCTGTGAGATGAATGAACAGAACACAGAGCAGTTTCTCAGAAAGCTTCTTTCTAGTTTTGAACGGAAGAGATTTCCTTTTTCACCATAGCCCTCTATGGGCTTCCAAATATCCCTTTGCCAATTCCACAAGAACAGCCTTAGCGAAAGGCTTCTTGAAGGGAAAGATGTAACTCTGTGAGATGAATTAACAGAACACAGAGCAGTTTCTCAGAAAGCTTCTTTCCGGTTTTGAACGGAAGATATTTCCTTTTTCACCATAGCCCTCTATGGGATTCCAAATATCCCTTTGCCAATTCCACAAGAACAGCCTTAGCGAAAGGCTTCTTGAAGGGAAAGATGTAACTCTGTGAGAGGAATTAACAGAACACAGAGCAGTTTCTCAGAAAGCTTCTTTAAAGTTTTGAACGGAAGAAATTTCCTTTTTCACCATAGCCCTCTATGGTCTTCCAAATATCCCTTTGCCAATTCCACAAGAACAGCCTTAGCGAAAGGCTTCTTGAAGGGAAAGATGTAACTCTGTGAGTTGAATTAACAGAACACAGAGCAGTTTCTCAGAAAGCTTCTTTCCAGTTTTGAACGGAAGATATTTCCTTTTTCACCATAGCCCTCTATGGGCTTCCAAATATCCCTTTGCCAAATCCACAAGAACAGCCTTAGCGAAAGGCTTCTTGAAGGGAAAGATGTAACTCTGTGAGATGAATTAACAGAACACAGAGATGTATCTTGAAAGCTTCTTTCCAGTTTTTAACGGAAGATATTTCCTTTTTCACCATAGCCCGCTATGGGCTTCCAAATATCCCTTTTCCAATTCCACAAGAACAACCTTAGCGAAAGGATTCTTGAAGGGAAAGATGTAACTCTGTGAGATGAATTAACAGAACACAGAGCAGTTTCTCAGAAAGCTTCTTTCCAGTTTTGAAGGGAAGATATTTCCTTTTTCACCATAGCCCGCTATGGGCTTCCAAATATCCCTTTGCCAATTCCACAAGAACAGCCTTAGCGAAGGGCTTCTTGAAGGGAAATATGTAACTCTGTGAGATGAATTAACAGAACACAGAGCAGTTTCTCAGAATGCTTCTTTCCAGTTTTGAACGGAAGATATTTCCTTTTTCACCATAGCCCTCTATGGGCTTCCAAATATCCCTTTGCCAATTCCACAAGAACAGCCTTAGCGAAAGGCTTCTTGAAGGGAAAAATGTAACTCTGTGAGATGAATGAACAGAACACAGAGCAGTTTCTCAGAAAGCTTCTTTCTAGTTTTGAACGGAAGAGATTTCCTTTTTCACCATAGCCCTCTATGGGCTTCCAAATATCCCTTTGCCAATTCCACAAGAACAGCCTTAGCGAAAGGCTTCTTGAAGGGAAAGATGTAACTCTGTGAGATGAATTAACAGAACACAGAGCAGTTTCTCAGAAAGCTTCTTTCCAGTTTTGAACGGAAGAGATTTCCTTTTTCACCATAGCCCTCTATGGGCTTCCAAATATCCATTTGCCAATTCCACAAGAACAGCCTTAGCGAAAGGCTTCTTGAAGGGAAAGATGTAACTCTGTGAGATGAATTAACAGAACACAGAGCAGTTTCTCAGAAAGCTTCTTTCCAGTTTTGAACGGAAGATATTTCCTTTTTCACCATAGCCCTCTATGGGCTTCCAAATATCCCTTTGCCAATTCCACAAGAACAGCCTTAGCGAAAGGCTTCTTGAAGGGAAAGATGTAACTCTGTGAGATGAATTAACAGAACACAGAGCAGTTTCTCAGAAAGCTTCTTTCCAGTTTTGAACGGAAGAGATTTCCTTTTTCACCATAGCCCGCTATGGGCTTCCAAATATCCCTTTGCCAATTCCACAAGAACAGCCTTAGCGAAAGGCTTCTTGAAGGGAAAAATGTAACTCTGTGAGATGAATGAACAGAACACAGAGCAGTTTCTCAGAAAGCTTCTTTCTAGTTTTGAACGGAAGAGATTTCCTTTTTCACCATAGCCCTCTATGGGCTTCCAAATATCCCTTTGCCAATTCCACAAGAACAGCCTTAGCGAAAGGCTTCTTGAAGGGAAAGATGTAACTCTGTGAGATGAATTAACAGAACACAGAGCAGTTTCTCAGAAAGCTTCTTTCCAGTTTTGAACGGAAGATATTTCCTTTTTCACCATAGCCCTCTTTGGGCTTCCAAATATCCCTTTGCCAATTCCACAAGAACAGCCTTAGCGAAAGGCTTCTTGAAGGGAAAGATGTAACTCTGTGAGATGAATTAACAGAACACAGAGCAGTTTCTCAGAAAGCTTCTTTCCAGTTTTGAAGGGAAGAGATTTCCTTTTTCACCATAGCCCTCTATGGGCTTCCAAATATCCCTTTGCCAATTCCACAAGAACAGCCTTAGCGAAAGGCTTCTTGAAGGGAAAGATGTAACTCTGTGAGATGAATTAACAGAACACAGAGCAGGTTCTCAGAAAGCTTCTTTCCAGTTTTGAACGGAAGATATTTCCTTTTTCACCATAGCCCTCTATGGGCTTCCAAATATCCCTTTGCCAATTCCACAAGAACAGCCTTAGCGAAAGGCTTCTTGAAGGGAAAAATGTAACTCTGTGAGATGAATGAACAGAACACAGAGCAGTTTCTCAGAAAGCTTCTTTCTAGTTTTGAACGGAAGAGATTTCCTTTTTCACCATAGCCCTCTATGGGCTTCCAAATATCCCTTTGCCAATTCTACAAGAACAGCCTTAGCGAAAGGCTTCTTGAAGGGAAAGATGTAACTCTGTGAGATGAATTAACAGAACACAGAGAAGTTTCTTGAAAGCTTCTTTCCAGTTTTGAACGGATGATATTTCCTTTTTCACCATAGCCCTCTATGGGCTTCCAAATATCCCTTTGCCAATTCCACAAGAACAGCCTTAGCGAAAGGCTTCTTGAAGGGAAAGATGTAACTCTGTTAGATGAATTAACAGAACACAGAGCAGTTTCTCAGAAAGCTTCTTTCCAGTTTTGAACGGAAGATATTCCCTTTTTCACCATAGCCCTCTATGGGCTTCCAAATATCCCTTTGCGAATTCCACAAGAACAGCCTTAGCGAAAGGCTTGTTGAAGGGAAAGATGTAACTCTGAGAGATGAATTAACAGAACACAGAGCAGTTTCTCAGAAAGCTTCTTTCCAGTTTTGAACGGAAGATATTCCCTTTTTCACCATAGCCCTCTATGGGCTTCCAAATATCCCTTTGCCAATTCCACAAGAACAGCCTTAGCGAAAGGCTTCTTGAAGGGAAAGATGTAACTCTGTGAGATGAATTAACAGAACACAGATCAGTTTCTCAGAAAGCTTCTTTCCGGTTTTGAACGGAAGATATTTCCTTTTTCACCATAGCCCTCTATGGGCTTCCAAATATCCCCTTGCCAATTCCACAAGAACAGCCTTAGCGAAAGGCTTCTTGAAGGGAAAGATGTAACTCTGTGAGATGAATTAACAGAACACAGAGCAGTTTCTCAGAAAGCTTCTTTCCAGTTTTGAACGGAAGATATTCCCTTTTTCACCATAGCCCTCTATGGGCTTCCAAATATCCCTTTGCCAATTCCACAAGAACAGCCTTAGCGAAAGGCTTCTTGAAGGGAAAGATGTAACGCTGTGAGAGGAATTAACAGAACACAGAGCAGTTTCTCAGAACGCTTCTTTAAAGTTTTGAACGGAAGAAATTTCCTTTTTCACCATAGCCCTCTATGGGCTTCCAAATATCCCTTTGCCAATTCCACAAGAACAGCCTTAGCGAAAGGCTTCTTGAAGGGAAAGATGTAATTCTGTGAGATGAATTAACAGAACACAGAGCAGTTTCTCAGAAAGCTTCTTTCCAGTTTTGAACGGAAGATATTTCCTTTTTCACCATAGCCCTCTATGGGCTTCCAAATATCCCTTTGCCAAATCCACAAGAACAGCCTTAGCGAAAGGCTTCTTGAAGGGAAAGATGTAACTCTGTGAGATGAATTAACAGAACACAGAGAAGTATCTTGAAAGCTTCTTTCCAGTTTTTAACGGAAGATATTTCCTTTTTCACCATAGCCCGCTATGGGCTTCCAAATATCCCTTTTCCAATTCCACAAGAACAACCTTAGCGAAAGGATTCTTGAAGGGAAAGATGTAACTCTGTGAGATGAATTAACAGAACACAGAGCAGTTTCTCAGAAAGCTTCTTTCCAGTTTTGAAGGGAAGATATTTCCTTTTTCACCATAGCCCGCTATGGGCTTCCAAATATCCCTTTGCCAATTCCACAAGAACAGCCTTAGCGAAAGGCTTCTTGAAGGGAATGATGTAACTCTGTGAGATGAATTAACAGAACACAGAGCAGTTTCTCAGAAAGCTTCTTTCCAGTTTTGAACGGAAGATATTCCCTTTTTCACCATAGCCCTCTATGGGCTTCCAAATATCCCTTTGCCAATTCCACAAGAACAGCCTTAGCGAAAGGCTTCTTGAAGGGAAAGATGTAACTCTGTGAGATGAATTAACAGAACACAGAGCAGTTTCTCAGAAAGCTTCTTTCCAGTTTTGAACGGAAGATATTTCCTTTTTCACCATAGCCCTCTATGGGCTTCCAAATATCCCTTTGCCAATTCCACAAGAACAGCCTTAGCGAAAGGCTTCTTGAAGGGAAAAATGTAACTCTGTGAGATGAATGAACAGAACACAGAGCAGTTTCTCAGAAAGCTTCTTTCTAGTTTTGAACGGAAGAGATTTCCTTTTTCACCATAGCCCTCTATGGGCTTCCAAATATCCCTTTGCCAATTCCACAAGAACAGCCTTAGCGAAAGGCTTCTTGAAGGGAAAGATGTAACTCTGTCAGATGAATTAACAGAACACAGAGCAGTTTCTCAGAAAGCTTCTTTCCAGTTTTGAACGGAAGATATTTCCTTTTTCACCATAACCCTCTATGGGCTTCCAAATATCCCTTTGCCAATTCCACAAGAACAGCCTTAGCGAAAGGCTTCTTGAAGGGAAAGATGTAACTCTGTGAGATGAATTAACAGAACACAGAGCAGTTTCTCAGAAAGCTTCTTTCCAGTTTTGAAGGGAAGAGATTTCCTTTTTCACCATAGCCCTCTATGGGCTTCCAAATATCCCTTTGCCAATTCCACAAGAACAGCCTTAGCGAAAGGCTTCTTGAAGGGAAAGATGTAACTCTGTGAGATGAATTAACAGAACACAGAGCAGTTTCTCAGAAAGCTTCTTTCCAGTTTTGAAGGGAAGATATTTCCTTTTTCACCATAGCCCGCTATGGGCTTCCAAATATCGCTTTGCCAATTCCACAAGAACAGCCTTAGCGAAAGGCTTCTTGAAGGGAAAGATGTAACTCTGTGAGATGAATTAACAGAACACAGAGCAGTTTCTCAGAAAGCTTCTTTCCAGTTTTGAACGGAAGATATTCCCTTTTTCACCATAGCCCTCTATGGGCTTCCAAATATCCCTTTGCGAATTCCACAAGAACAGCCTTAGCGAAAGGCTTGTTGAAGGGAAAGATGTAACTCTGAGAGATGAATTAACAGAACACAGAGCAGTTTCTCAGAAAGCCTCTTTCCAGTTTTGAACGGAAGATATTCCCTTTTTCACCATAGCCCTCTAAGGGCTTCCAAATATCCCTTTGCCAATTCCACAAGAACAGCCTTAGCGAAAGGCTTCTTGAAGGGAAAGATGTAACTCTGTGAGATGAATTAACAGAACACAGAGCAGTTTCTCAGAAAGCTTCATTCCAGTTTTGAACGGAAGATATTTCCTTTTTCACCATAGCCCTCTATGGGCTTCCAAATATCCCTTTGCCAATTCCACAAGAACAGCCTTAGCGAAAGGCTTCTTGAAGGGAAAGATGTAACTCTGTGAGATGAATTAACAGAACACAGAGAAGTTTCTTGAAATCTTCTTTCCAGTTTTGAACGGAAGATATTTCCTTTTTCACCTTAGCCCTCTATGGGCTTCCAAATATCCCTTTGCCAATTCCACAAGAACAGCCTTAGCGAAAGGCTTCTTGAAGGGAAAGATGTAACTCTGTGAGATGAATTAACAGAACACAGAGAAGTTTCTTGAAAGCTTCTTTCCAGTTTTGAACGGAAGATATTTCCTTTTTCACCATAGCCCTCTATGGGCTTCCAAATATCCCTTTGCCAATTCCACAAGAACAGCCTTAGCGAAAGGCTTTTTGAAGGGAAAGATGTAACTCTGTGAGATGAATTAACAGAACACAGAGCAGTTTCTCAGAAAGCTTCTTTCCAGTTTTGAACGGAAGATATTCCCTTTTTCACCATAGCCCTCTATGTGCTTCCAAATATCCCTTTGCCAATTCCACAAGAACAGCCTTAGCGAAAGGCTTCTTGAAGGGAAAGATGTAACTCTGTGAGAGGAATTAACAGAACACAGAGCAGTTTCTCAGAAAGCTTCTTTCCAGTTTTGAACGGAAGATATTTCCTTTTTCACCATAGCCCTCTATGGGCTTCCAAATATCCCTTTGCCAATTCCACAAGAACAGCCTTAGCGAAAGGCTTCTTGAAGGGAAAAATGTAACTCTGTGAGATGAATTAACAGAACACAGAGCAGTTTCTCAGAAAGCTTCTTTCTAGTTTTGAACGGAAGAGATTTCCTTTTTCACCATAGCCCTCTATGGGCTTCCAAATATCCCTTTGCCAATTCCACAAGAACAGCCTTAGCGAAAGGCTTCTTGAAGGGAAAGATGTAACTCTGTCAGATGAATTAACAGAACACAGAGCAGTTTCTCAGAAAGCTTCTTTCCAGTTTTGAACGGAAGATATTTCCTTTTTCACCATAGCCCTCTATGGGCTTCCAAATATCCCTTTGCGAATTCCACAAGAACAGCCTTAGCGAAAGTCTTGTTGAAGGGAAAGATGTAACTCTGAGAGATGAATTAACAGAACACAGAGCAGTTTCTCAGAAAGCCTCTTTCCAGTTTTGAACGGAAGATATTCCCTTTTTCACCATAGCCCTCTATGGGCTTCCAAATATCCCTTTGCCAATTCCACAAGAACAGCCTTAGCGAAAGGCTTCTTGAAGGGAAAGATGTAACTCTGTGAGATGAATTAACAGAACACAGAGCAGTTTCTCAGAAAGCTTCATTCCGGTTTTGAACGGAAGATATTTCCTTTTTCACCATAGCCCTCTATGTGCTTCCAAATATCCCTTTGCCAATTCCACAAGAAGAGCCTTAGCGAAAGGCTTCTTGAAGGGAAAGATGTAACTCTGTGAGATGAATTAACAGAACTCAGAGAAGTTTCTTGAAAGCTTCTTTCCAGTTTTGAAAGGAAGATATTTCCTTTTTCACCTTAGCCCTCTATGGGCTTCCAAATATCCCTTTGCCAATTCCACAAGAACAGCCTTAGCGAAAGGCTTCTTGAAGGGAAAGATGTAACTCTGTGAGATGAATTAACAGAACACAGAGAAGTTTCTTGAAAGCTTCTTTCCAGTTTTGAACGGAAGATATTTCCTTTTTCACCATAGCCCTCTATGGGCTTCCAAATATCCCTTTGCCAATTCCACAAGAACAGCCTTAGCGAAAGGCTTCTTGAAGGGAAAGATGTAGCTCTGAGAGATGAATTAACAGAACACAGAGCAGTTTCTCAGAAAGCTTCTTTCCAGTTTTGAACGGAAGATATTCCCTTTTTCACCATAGCCCTCTATGGGCTTCCAAATATCCCTTTGCCAATTCCACAAGAACAGCCTTAGCGAAAGGCTTCTTGAAGGGAAAGATGTAACTCTGTGAGATGAATTAACAGAACACAGAGCAGTTTCTCAGAAAGCTTCTTTCCGGTTTTGAACGGAAGATATTTCCTTTTTCACCATAGCCCTCTACGGGCTTCCAAATATCCCTTTGCCAATTCCACAAAAACAGCCTTAGCGAAAGGCTTCTTGAAGGGAAAGATGTAACTCTGTGAGATAAATTAACAGAACACAGAGCAGTTTCTCAGAAAGCTTCTTTCCAGTTTTGAACGGAAGATATTCCCTTTTTCACCATAGCCCTCTATGTGCTTCCAAATATCCCTTTGCCAATTCCACAAGAACAGCCTTAGCGAAAGGCTTCTTGAAGGGAAAGATGTAACTCTGTGAGAGGAATTAACAGAACACAGAGCAGTTTCTCAGAAAGCTTCTTTCCAGTTTTGAACGGAAGATATTTCCTTTTTCACCATAGCCCTCTATGGGCTTCCAAATATCCCTTTGCCAATTCCACAAGAACAGCCTTAGCGAAAGGCTTCTTGAAGGGAAAGATGTAACTCTGTGAGATGAATTAACAGAACACAGAGCAGTTTCTCAGAAAGCTTCTTTCCAGTTTTGAACGGAAGATATTCCCTTTTTCACCATAGCCCTCTATGGGCTTCCAAATATCCCTTTGCGAATTCCACAAGAACAGCCTTAGCGAAAGGCTTGTTGAAGGGAAAGATGTAACTCTGAGAGATGAATTAACAGAACACAGAGCAGTTTCTCAGAAAGCCTCTTTCCAGTTTTGAACGGAAGATATTCCCTTTTTCACCATAGCCCTCTATGGGCTTCCAAATATCCCTTTGCCAATTCCACAAGAACAGCCTTAGCGAAAGGCTTCTTGAAGGGAAAGATGTAACTCTGTGAGATGAATTAACAGAACACAGAGCAGTTTCTCAGAAAGCTTCATTCCGGTTTTGAACGGAAGATATTTCCTTTTTCACCATAGCCCTCTATGGGCTTCCAAATATCCCTTTGCCAATTCCACAAGAACAGCCTTAGCGAAAGGCTTCTTGAAGGGAAAGATGTAACTCTGTGAGATGAATTAACAGAACACAGAGAAGTTTCTTGAAAGCTTCTTTCCAGTTTTGAACGGAAGATATTTCCTTTTTCACCTTAGCCCTCTATGGGCTTCCAAATATCCCTTTGCCAATTCCACAAGAACAGCCTTAGCGAAAGGCTTCTTGAAGGGAAAGATGTAACTCTGTGAGATGAATTAACAGAACACAGAGAAGTTTCTTGAAAGCTTCTTTCCAGTTTTGAACGGAAGATATTTCCTTTTTCACCATAGCCCTCTATGGGCTTCCAAATATCCCTTTGCCAATTCCACAAGAACAGCCTTAGCGAAAGGCTTCTTGAAGGGAAAGATGTAACTCTGTGAGATGAATTAACAGAACACAGAGCAGTTTCTCAGAAAGCTTCTTTCCAGTTTTGAACGGAAGATATTCCCTTTTTCACCATAGCCCTCTATGTGCTTCCAAATATCCCTTTGCCAATTCCACAAGAACAGCCTTAGCGAAAGGCTTCTTGAAGGGAAAGATGTAACTCTGTGAGAGGAATTAACAGAACACAGAGCAGTTTCTCAGAAAGCTTCTTTCCAGTTTTGAACGGAAGAAATTTCCTTTTTCACCATAGCCCTCTATGGGCTTCCAAATATCCCTTTGCGAATTCCACAAGAACAGCCTTAGCGAAAGGCTTCTTGAAGGGAAAGATGTAACTCTGTGAGATGAATTAACAGAACACAGAGCAGTTTCTCAGAAAGCTTCTTTCCAGTTTTGAACGGAAGATATTTCCTTTTTCACCATAGCCCTCTATGGGCTTCCAAATATCCCTTTGCCAATTCCACAAGAACAGCCTTAGCGAAAGGCTTCTTGAAGGGAAAGATGTAACTCTGTGAGATGAATTAACAGAACACAGAGCAGTTTCTCAGAAAGCTTCATTCCGGTTTTGAACGGAAGATATTTCCTTTTTCACCATAGCCCTCTATGGGCTTCCAAATATCCCTTTGCCAATTCCACAAGAACAGCCTTAGCGAAAGGCTTCTTGAAGGGAAAGATGTAACTCTGTGAGATGAATTAACAGAACACAGAGAAGTTTCTTGAAAGCTTCTTTCCAGTTTTGAACGGAAGATATTTCCTTTTTCACCTTAGCCCTCTATGGGCTTCCAAATATCCCTTTGCCAATTCCACAAGAACAGCCTTAGCGAAAGGCTTCTTGAAGGGAAAGATGTAACTCTGTGAGATGAATTAACAGAACACAGAGAAGTTTCTTGAAAGCTTCTTTCCAGTTTTGAACGGAAGATATTTCCTTTTTCACCATAGCCCTCTATGGGCTTCCAAATATCCCTTTGCCAATTCCACAAGAACAGCCTTAGCGAAAGGCTTCTTGAAGGGAAAGATGTAACTCTGTGAGATGAATTAACAGAACACAGAGCAGTTTCTCAGAAAGCTTCTTTCCAGTTTTGAACGGAAGATATTCCCTTTTTCACCATAGCCCTCTATGTGCTTCCAAATATCCCTTTGCCAATTCCACAAGAACAGCCTTAGCGAAAGGCTTCTTGAAGGGAAAGATGTAACTCTGTGAGAGGAATTAACAGAACACAGAGCAGTTTCTCAGAAAGCTTCTTTCCAGTTTTGAACGGAAGAAATTTCCTTTTTCACCATAGCCCTCTATGGGCTTCCAAATATCCCTTTGCGAATTCCACAAGAACAGCCTTAGCGAAAGGCTTCTTGAAGGGAAAGATGTAACTCTGTGAGATGAATTAACAGAACACAGAGCAGTTTCTCAGAAAGCTTCTTTCCAGTTTTGAACGGAAGATATTTCCTTTTTCACCATAGCCCTCTATGGGCTTCCAAATATCCCTTTGCCAATTCCACAAGAACAGCCTTAGCGAAAGGCTTCTTGAAGGGAAAGATGTAACTCTGTGAGATGAATTAACAGAACACAGAGCAGTTTCTCAGAAAGCTTCTTTCCAGTTTTGAAGGGAAGATATTTCCTTTTTCACCATAGCCCTCTATGGGCTTCCAAATATCCCTTTGCCAATTCCACAAGAACAGCCTTAGCGAAAGGCTTCTTGATGGGAAAAATGTAACTCTGTGAGATGAATGAACAGAACACAGAGCAGTTTCTCAGAAAGCTTCTTTCTAGTTTTGAACGGAAGAGAATTCCTTTTTCACCATAGCCCTCTATGGGCTTCCAAATATCCCTTTGCCAATTCCACAAGAACAGCCTTAGCGAAAGGCTTCTTGAAGGGAAAGATGTAACTCTGTGAGATGAATTAACAGAACACAGAGTAGTTTCTCAGAAAGCTTCTTTCCAGTTTTGAACGGAAGATATTTCCTTTTTCACCATAGCCCTCTATGGGCTTCCAAATATCCCTTTGCCAATTCCACAAGAACAGCCTTAGCGAAAGGCTTCTTGAAGGGAAAGATGTAACTCTGTGAGATGAATTAACAGAACACAGAGCAGTTTCTCAGAAAGCTTCTTTCCAGTTTTGAAGGGAAGAGATTTCCTTTTTCACCATAGCCCTCCATGGGCTTCCAAATATCCCTTTGCCAATTCCACAAGAACAGCCTTAGCCAAAGGCTTCTTGAAGGGAAAGATGTAACTCTGTGAGATGAATTAACAGAACACAGAGCAGTTTCTCAGAAAGCTTCTTTCCAGTTTTGAAGGGAAGATATTTCCTTTTTCACCATAGCCCGCTATGGGCTTCCAAATATCCCTTTGCCAATTCCACAAGAACAGCCTTAGCGAAAGGCTTCTTGAAGGGAAAGATGTAACTCTGTGAGATGAATGAACAGAACACAGAGCAGTTTCTCAGAAAGCTTCTTTCCAGTTTTGAACGGAAGATATTCCCTTTTTCACCATAGCCCTCTATGGGCTTCCAAATATCCCTTTGCGAATTCCACAAGAACAGCCTTAGCGAAAGGCTTGTTGAAGGGAAAGATGTAACTCTGAGAGATGAATTAACAGAACACAGAGCAGTTTCTCAGAAAGCTTCTTTCCAGTTCTGAACGGAAGAAATTTCCTTTTTCACCATAGCCCTCTATGGGCTTCCAAATATCCCTTTGCGAATTCCACAAGAACAGCCTTAGCGAAAGGCTTCTTGAAGGGAAAGATGTAACTCTGTGAGATGAATTAACAGAACACAGAGCAGTTTCTCAGAAAGCTTCTTTCCAGTTTTGAACGGAAGATATTTCCTTTTTCACCATAGCCCTCTATGGGCTTCCAAATATCCCTTTGCCAATTCCACAAGAACAGCCTTAGCGAAAGGCTTCTTGAAGGGAAAGATGTAACTCTGTGAGATGAATTAACAGAACACAGAGCAGTTTCTCAGAAAGCTTCTTTCCAGTTTTGAAGGGAAGATATTTCCTTTTTCACCATAGCCCTCTATGGGCTTCCAAATATCCCTTTGCCAATTCCACAAGAACAGCCTTAGCGAAAGGCTTCTTGATGGGAAAAATGTAACTCTGTGAGATGAATGAACAGAACACAGAGCAGTTTCTCAGAAAGCTTCTTTCTAGTTTTGAACGGAAGAGAATTCCTTTTTCACCATAGCCCTCTATGGGCTTCCAAATATCCCTTTGCCAATTCCACAAGAACAGCCTTAGCGAAAGGCTTCTTGAAGGGAAAGATGTAACTCTGTGAGATGAATTAACAGAACACAGAGCAGTTTCTCAGAAAGCTTCTTTCCAGTTTTGAACGGAAGATATTTCCTTTTTCACCATAGCCCTCTATGGGCTTCCAAATATCCCTTTGCCAATTCCACAAGAACAGCCTTAGCGAAAGGCTTCTTGAAGGGAAAGATGTAACTCTGTGAGATGAATTAACAGAACACAGAGCAGTTTCTCAGAAAGCTTCTTTCCAATTTTGAAGGGAAGAGATTTCCTTTTTCACCATAGCCCTCCATGGGCTTCCAAATATCCCTTTGCCAATTCCACAAGAACAGCCTTAGCCAAAGGCTTCTTGAAGGGAAAGATGTAACTCTGTGAGATGAATTAACAGAACACAGAGCAGTTTCTCAGAAAGCTTCTTTCCAGTTTTGAAGGGAAGATATTTCCTTTTTCACCATAGCCCGCTATGGGCTTCCAAATATCCCTTTGCCAATTCCACAAGAACAGCCTTAGCGAAAGGCTTCTTGAAGGGAAAGATGTAACTCTGTGAGATGAATGAACAGAACACAGAGCAGTTTCTCAGAAAGCTTCTTTCCAGTTTTGAACGGAAGATATTCCCTTTTTCACCATAGCCCTCTATGGGCTTCCAAATATCCCTTTGCGAATTCCACAAGAACAGCCTTAGCGAAAGGCTTGTTGAAGGGAAAGATGTAACTCTGAGAGATGAATTAACAGAACACAGAGCAGTTTCTCAGAAAGCTTCTTTCCAGTTTTGAACGGAAGATATTCCCTTTTTCACCATAGCCCTCTATGGGCTTCCAAATATCCCTTTGCCAATTCCACAAGAACAGCCTTAGCGAAAGGCTTCTTGAAGGGAAAGATGTAACTCTGTGAGATGAATTAACAGAACACAGAGCAGTTTCTCAGAAAGCTTCTTTCCGGTTTTGAACGGAAGATATTTCCTTTTTCACCATAGCCCTCTACGGGCTTCCAAATATCCCTTTGCCAATTCCACAAAAACAGCCTTAGCGAAAGGCTTCTTGAAGGGAAAGATGTAACTCTGTGAGATAAATTAACAGAACACAGAGCAGTTTCTCAGAAAGCTTCTTTCCAGTTTTGAACGGTAGATATTCCCTTTTTCACCATAGCCCTCTAAGGGCTTCCAAATATCCCTTTGCCAATTCCACAAGAACAGCCTTAGCGAAAGGCTTCTTGAAGGGAAAGATGTAACTCTGTGAGAGGAATTAACAGAACACAGAGCAGTTTCTCAGAAAGCTTCTTTAAAGTTTTGAACGGAAGATATTCCCTTTTTCACCATAGCCCTCTATGGGCTTCCAAATATCCCTTTGCCAATTCCACAAGAACAGCCTTAGCGAAAGGCTTCTTGAAGGGAAAGATGTAACTCTGTGAGATGAATTAACAGAACACAGAGCAGTTTCTCAGAAAGCTTCTTTCCAGTTTTGAACGAAAGATATTCCCTTTTTCACCATAGCCCTCTATGGGCTTCCAAATATCCCTTTGCGAATTCCACAAGAACAGCCTTAGCGAAAGGCTTCTTGAAGGGAAAGATGTAACTCTGTCAGATGAATTAACAGAACACAGAGCAGTTTCTCAGAAAGCTTCTTTCCAGTTTTGAACGGAAGATATTTCCTTTTTCACCATAGCCCTCTATGGGCTTCCAAATATCCCTTTGCCAATTCCACAAGAACAGCCTTAGCGAAAGGCTTCTTGAAGGGAAAGATGTAACTCTGTGAGATGAATTAACAGAACACAGAGCAGTTTCTCAGAAAGCTTCTTTCCAGTTTTGAAGGGAAGAGATTTCCTTTTTCACCATAGCCCTCTATGGGCTTCCAAATATCCCTTTGCCAATTCCACAAGAACAGCCTTAGCGAAAGGCTTCTTGAAGGGAAAGATGTAACTCTGTGAGATGAATTAACAGAACACAGAGCAGTTTCTCAGAAAGCTTCTTTCCAGTTTTGAAGGGAAGATATTTCCTTTTTCACCATAGCCCGCTATGGGCTTCCAAATATCGCTTTGCCAATTCCACAAGAACAGCCTTAGCGAAAGGCTTCTTGAAGGGAAAGATGTAACTCTGTGAGATGAATTAACAGAACACAGAGCAGTTTCTCAGAAAGCTTCTTTCCAGTTTTGAACGGAAGATATTCCCTTTTTCACCATAGCCCTCTATGGGCTTCCAAATATCCCTTTGCGAATTCCACAAGAACAGCCTTAGCGAAAGGCTTGTTGAAGGGAAAGATGTAACTCTGAGAGATGAATTAACAGAACACAGAGCAGTTTCTCAGAAAGACTCTTTCCAGTTTTGAACGGAAGATATTCCCTTTTTCACCATAGCCCTCTATGGGCTTCCAAATATCCCTTTGCCAATTCCACAAGAACAGCCTTAGCGAAAGGCTTCTTGAAGGGAAAGATGTAACTCTGTGAGATGAATTAACAGAACACAGAGCAGTTTCTCAGAAAGCTTCATTCCGGTTTTGAACGGAAGATATTTCCTTTTTCACCATAGCCCTCTATGGGCTTCCAAATATCCCTTTGCCAATTCCACAAGAACAGCCTTAGCGAAAGGCTTCTTGAAGGGAAAGATGTAACTCTGTGAGATGAATTAACAGAACACAGAGAAGTTTCTTGAAAGCTTCTTTCCAGTTTTGAACGGAAGATATTTCCTTTTTCACCTTAGCCCTCTATGGGCTTCCAAATATCCCTTTGCCAATTCCACAAGAACAGCCTTAGCGAAAGGCTTCTTGAAGGGAAAGATGTAACTCTGTGAGATGAATTAACAGAACACAGAGCAGTTTCTCAGAAAGCTTCTTTCCAGTTTTGAAGGGAAGAGATTTCCTTTTTCACCATAGCCCTCTATGGGCTTCCAAATATCCCTTTGCCAGTTCCACAAGAACAGCCTTAGCGAAAGGCTTCTTGAAGGGAAAGATGTAACTCTGTGAGATGAATTAACAGAACACAGAGCAGTTTCTCAGAAAGCTTCTTTCCAGTTTTGAAGGGAAGATATTTCCTTTTTCACCATAGCCCGCTATGGGCTTCCAAATATCGCTTTGCCAATTCCACAAGAACAGCCTTAGCGAAAGGCTTCTTGAAGGGAAAGATGTAACTCTGTGAGATGAATTAACAGAACACAGAGCAGTTTCTCAGAAAGCTTCTTTCCAGTTTTGAACGGAAGATATTCCCTTTTTCACCATAGCCCTCTATGGGCTTCCAAATATCCCTTTGCGAATTCCACAAGAACAGCCTTAGCGAAAGGCTTGTTGAAGGGAAAGATGTAACTCTGAGAGATGAATTAACAGAACACAGAGCAGTTTCTCAGAAAGCCTCTTTCCAGTTTTGAACGGAAGATATTCCCTTTTTCACCATAGCCCTCTATGGGCTTCCAAATATCCCTTTGCCAATTCCACAAGAACAGCCTTAGCGAAAGGCTTCTTGAAGGGAAAGATGTAACTCTGTGAGATGAATTAACAGAACACAGAGCAGTTTCTCAGAAAGCTTCATTCCGGTTTTGAACGGAAGATATTTCCTTTTTCACCATAGCCCTCTATGGGCTTCCAAATATCCCTTTGCCAATTCCACAAGAACAGCCTTAGCGAAAGGCTTCTTGAAGGGAAAGATGTAACTCTGTGAGATGAATTAACAGAACACAGAGAAGTTTCTTGAAAGCTTCTTTCCAGTTTTGAACGGAAGATATTTCCTTTTTCACCTTAGCCCTCTATGGGCTTCCAAATATCCCTTTGCCAATTCCACAAGAACAGCCTTAGCGAAAGGCTTCTTGAAGGGAAAGATGTAACTCTGTGAGATGAATTAACAGAACACAGAGCAGTTTCTCAGAAAGCTTATTTCCAGTTTTGAACGGAAGATATTCCCTTTTTCACCATAGCCCTCTATGGGCTTCCAAATATCCCTTTGCGAATTCCACAAGAACAGCCTTAGCGAAAGGCTTGTTGAAGGGAAAGATGTAACTCTGAGAGATGAATTAACAGAACACAGAGCAGTTTCTCAGAAAGCCTCTTTCCAGTTTTGAACGGAAGATATTCCCTTTTTCACCATAGCCCTCTATGGGCTTCCAAATATCCCTTTGCCAATTCCACAAGAACAGCCTTAGCGAAAGGCTTCTTGAAGGGAAAGATGTAACTCTGTGAGATGAATTAACAGAACACAGAGCAGTTTCTCAGAAAGCTTCATTCCGGTTTTGAACGGAAGATATTTCCTTTTTCACCATAGCCCTCTATGGGCTTCCAAATATCCCTTTGCCAATTCCACAAGAACAGCCTTAGCGAAAGGCTTCTTGAAGGGAAAGATGTAACTCTGTGAGATGAATTAACAGAACACAGAGAAGTTTCTTGAAAGCTTCTTTCCAGTTTTGAACGGAAGATATTTCCTTTTTCACCATAGCCCTCTATGGGCTTCCAAATATCCCTTTGCCAATTCCACAAGAACAGCCTTAGCGAAAGGCTTCTTGAAGGGAAAGATGTAACTCTGTGAGATGAATTAACAGAACACAGAGCAGTTTCTCAGAAAGCTTCTTTCCAGTTTTGAACGGAAGATATTTCCTTTTTCACCATAGCCCTCTATGGGCTTCCAAATATCCCTTTGCCAAATCCACAAGAACAGCCTTAGCGAAAGGCTTCTTGAAGGGAAAGATGTAACTCTGTGAGATGAATTAACAGAACACAGAGAAGTATCTTGAAAGCTTCTTTCCAGTTTTGAACGGAAGATATTTCCTTTTTCACCATAGCCCGCTAAGGGCTTCCAAATATCCCTTTTCCAATTCCACAAGAACAACCTTAGCGAAAGGATTCTTGAAGGGAAAGATGTAACTCTGTGAGATGAATTAACAGAACACAGAGCAGTTTCTCAGAAAGCTTCTTTCCAGTTTTGAAGGGAAGATATTTCCTTTTTCACCATAGCCCGCTATGGGCTTCCAAATATCCCTTTTCCAATTCCACAAGAACAGCCTTAGCGAAAGGCTTCTTGAAGGGAAAGATGTAACTCTGTGAGATGAATTAACAGAACACAGAGCAGTTTCTCAGAAAGCTTCTTTCCAGTTTTGAACGGAAGATATTCCCTTTTTCACCATAGCCCTCTATGGGCTTCCAAATATCCCTTTGCCAATTCCACAAGAACAGCCTTAGCGAAAGGCTTCTTGAAGGGAAAGATGTAACTCTGTGAGATGAATTAACAGAACACAGAGCAGTTTCTCAGAAAGCTTCTTTCCAGTTTTGAACGGAAGATATTTCCTTTTTCACCATAGCCCTCTATGGGCTTCCAAATATCCCTTTGCCAATTCCACAAGAACAGCCTTAGCGAAAGGCTTCTTGAAGGGAAAGATGTAACTCTGTGAGATGAATTAACAGAACACAGAGCAGTTTCTCAGAAAGCTTCTTTCCAGTTTTGAACGGAAGATATTCCCTTTTTCACCATAGCCCTCTATGGGCTTCCAAATATCCCTTTGCCAATTCCACAAGAACAGCCTTAGCGAAAGGCTTCTTGAAGGGAAAGATGTAACTCTGTGAGGTGAATTAACAGAACACAGAGCAGTTTCTCAGAAACCTTCTTTCCAGTTTTGAACGGAAGATATTTCCGTTTTCACCATAGCCCTCTATGGGCTTCCAAATATCCCTTTGCCAATTCCACAAGAACAGCCTTAGCGAAAGGCTTCTTGAAGGGAAAGATGTAACTCTGTGAGATGAATTAACAGAACACAGAGCAGTTTCTCAGAAAGCTTCTTTCCAGTTTTGAACGGAAGATATTCCCTTTTTCACCATAGCCCTCTATGGGCTTCCAAATATCCCTTTGCCAATTCCACAAGAACAGCCTTAGCGAAAGGCTTGTTGAAGGGAAAGATGTAACTCTGAGAGATGAATTAACAGAACACAGAGCAGTTTCTCAGAAAGCCTCTTTCTAGTTTTGAACGGAAGATATTCCCTTTTTCACCATAGCCCTCTATGGGCTTCCAAATATCCCTTTGCCAATTCCACAAGAACAGCCTTAGCGAAAGGCTTCTTGAAGGGAAAGATGTAACTCTGTGAGATGAATTAACAGAACACAGAGCAGTTTCTCAGAAAGCTTCATTCCGGTTTTGAACGGAAGATATTTCCTTTTTCACCATAGCCCTCTATGGGCTTCCAAATATCCCTTTGCCAATTCCACAAGAACAGCCTTAGCGAAAGGCTTCTTGAAGGGAAAGATGTAACTCTGTGAGATGAATTAACAGAACACAGAGAAGTTTCTTGAAAGCTTCTTTCCAGTTTTGAACGGAAGATATTTCCTTTTTCACCTTAGCCCTCTATGGGCTTCCAAATATCCCTTTGCCAATTCCACAAGAACAGCCTTAGCGAAAGGCTTCTTGAAGGGAAAGATGTAACTCTGTGAGATGAATTAACAGAACACAGAGCAGTTTCTCAGAAAGCTTCTTTCCAGTTTTGAACGGAAGATATTCCCTTTTTCACCATAGCCCTCTATGGGCTTCCAAATATCCCTTTGCGAATTCCACAAGAACAGCCTTAGCGAAAGGCTTGTTGAAGGGAAAGATGTAACTCTGAGAGATGAATTAACAGAACACAGAGCAGTTTCTCAGAAAGCCTCTTTCCAGTTTTGAACGGAAGATATTCCCTTTTTCACCATAGCCCTCTATGGGCTTCCAAATATCCCTTTGCCAATTCCACAAGAACAGCCTTAGCGAAAGGCTTCTTGAAGGGAAAGATGTAACTCTGTGAGATGAATTAACAGAACACAGAGCAGTTTCTCAGAAAGCTTCATTCCGGTTTTGAACGGAAGATATTTCCTTTTTCACCATAGCCCTCTATGGGCTTCCAAATATCCCTTTGCCAATTCCACAAGAACAGCCTTAGCGAAAGGCTTCTTGAAGGGAAAGATGTAACTCTGTGAGATGAATTAACAGAACACAGAGAAGTTTCTTGAAAGCTTCTTTCCAGTTTTGAACGGAAGATATTTCCTTTTTCACCATAGCCCTCTATGGGCTTCCAAATATCCCTTTGCCAATTCCACAAGAACAGCCTTAGCGAAAGGCTTCTTGAAGGGAAAGATGTAACTCTGTGAGATGAATTAACAGAACACAGAGCAGTTTCTCAGAAAGCTTCTTTCCAGTTTTGAACGGAAGATATTTCCTTTTTCACCATAGCCCTCTATGGGCTTCCAAATATCCCTTTGCCAAATCCACAAGAACAGCCTTAGCGAAAGGCTTCTTGAAGGGAAAGATGTAACTCTGTGAGATGAATTAACAGAACACAGAGAAGTATCTTGAAAGCTTCTTTCCAGTTTTGAACGGAAGATATTTCCTTTTTCACCATAGCCCGCTAAGGGCTTCCAAATATCCCTTTTCCAATTCCACAAGAACAACCTTAGCGAAAGGATTCTTGAAGGGAAAGATGTAACTCTGTGAGATGAATTAACAGAACACAGAGCAGTTTCTCAGAAAGCTTCTTTCCAGTTTTGAAGGGAAGATATTTCCTTTTTCACCATAGCCCGCTATGGGCTTCCAAATATCCCTTTTCCAATTCCACAAGAACAGCCTTAGCGAAAGGCTTCTTGAAGGGAAAGATGTAACTCTGTGAGATGAATTAACAGAACACAGAGCAGTTTCTCAGAAAGCTTCTTTCCAGTTTTGAACGGAAGATATTCCCTTTTTCACCATAGCCCTCTATGGGCTTCCAAATATCCCTTTGCCAATTCCACAAGAACAGCCTTAGCGAAAGGCTTCTTGAAGGGAAAGATGTAACTCTGTGAGATGAATTAACAGAACACAGAGCAGTTTCTCAGAAAGCTTCTTTCCAGTTTTGAACGGAAGATATTTCCTTTTTCACCATAGCCCTCTATAGGCTTCCAAATATCCCTTTGCCAATTCCACAAGAACAGCCTTAGCGAAAGGCTTCTTGAAGGGAAAGATGTAACTCTGTGAGATGAATAAACAGAACACAGAGCAGTTTCTCAGAAAGCTTCTTTCCAGTTTTGAACGGAAGATATTCCCTTTTTCACCATAGCCCTCTATGGGCTTCCAAATATCCCTTTGCCAATTCCACAAGAACAGCCTTAGCGAAAGGCTTCTTGAAGGGAAAGATGTAACTCTGTGAGATGAATTAACAGAACACAGAGCAGTTTCTCAGAAAGCTTCTTTCCAGTTTTGAAGGGAAGATATTTCCTTTTTGACCATAGCCCTCTATGGGCTTCCAAATATCCCTTTGCCAATTCCACAAGAACAGCCTTAGCGAAAGGCTTCTTGAAGGGAAAGATGTAACTCTGTGATATGAATTAACAGAACACAGAGCAGTTTCTCAGAAAGCTTCTTTCCCGTTTTGAACGGAAGAGATTTCCTTTTTCACCATAGCCCTCTATGGGCTTCCAAATATCCCTTTGCCAATTCCACAAGAACAGCCTTAGCGAAAGGCTTCTTGAAGGGAAGAATGTAACTCTGTGAGATGAATGAACAGAACACAGAGCAGTTTCTCAGAAAGCTTCTTTCTAGTTTTGAACGGAAGATATTTCCTTTTTCACCATAGCCCTCTATGGGCTTCCAAATATCCCTTTGCCAATTCCACAAGAACAGCCTTAGCGAAAGGCTTCTTGAAGGGAAAGATGTAACTCTGTGAGATGAATTAACAGAACACAGAGCAGTTTCTCAGAAAGCTTCTTTCCAGTTTTGAACGGAAGATATTTCCTTTTTCACCATAGCCCTCTTTGGGCTTCCAAATATCCCTTTGCCAATTCCACAAGAACAGCCTTAGCGAAAGGCTTCTTGAAGGGAAAGATGTAACTCTGTGAGATGAATTAACAGAACACAGAGCAGTTTCTCAGAAAGCTTCTTTCCAGTTTTGAAGGGAAGAGATTTCCTTTTTCACCATAGCCCTCTATGGGCTTCCAAATATCCCTTTGCCAATTCCACAAGAACAGCCTTAGCGAAAGGCTTCTTGAAGGGAAAGATGTAACTCTGTGAGATGAATTAACAGAACACAGAGCAGTTTCTCAGAAAGCTTCTTTCCAGTTTTGAAGGGAAGATGTTTCCTTTTTCACCATAGCCCTCTATGGGCTTCCTAATATCCCTTTGCCAATTCCACAAGAACAGCCTTAGCGAACGGCTTCTTGAAGGGAAAAATGTAACTCTGTGAGATGAATTAACAGAACACAGAGCAGTTTCTCAGAAAGCTTCTTTCTAGTTTTGAATGGAAGAGATTTCCTTTTTCACCATAGCCCTCTAGGGGCTTCCAAATATCCCTTTGCCAATTCCACAAGAACAGCCTAAGGGAAAGGCTTCTTGAAGGGAAAGATGTAACTCTGTGAGATGAATTAACAGAACACAGAGTAGTTTCTCAGAAAGATTCTTTCCAGTTTTGAACGGAAGATATTTCCTTTTTCACCATAGCCCTCTATGGGCTTCCAAATATCCCTTTGCCAATTCCACAAGAACAGCCTTAGCGAAAGGCTTCTTGAAGGGAAAGATGTAACTCTGTGAGATGAATTAACAGAACACAGAGCAGTTTCTCAGAAACCTTCTTTCCAGTTTTGAAGGGAAGAGATTACCTTTTTCACCATAGCCCTCTATGGGCTTCCAAATATCCCTTTGCCAATTCCAGAAGAACAGCCTTAGCGAAAGGCTTCTTGAAGGGAAAGATGTAACTCTGTGAGATGAATTAACAGAACACAGAGCAGTTTCTCAGAAAGCTTCTTTCAAGTTTTGAAGGGAAGATATTTCCTTTTTCACCATAGCCCGCTATGGGCTTCCAAATATCCCTTTGCCAATTCCACAAGAACAGCCTTAGCGAAAGGCTTCTTGAAGGGAAAGATGTAACTCTGTGAGATGAATTAACAGAACACAGAGCAGTTTCTCAGAAAGCTTCTTTCCAGTTTTGAACGGAAGATATTCCCTTTTTCACCATAGCCCTCTATGGGCTTCCAAATATCCCTTTGCCAATTCCACAAGAACAGCCTTAGCGAAAGGCTTGTTGAAGGGAAAGATGTAACTCTGAGAGATGAATTAACAGAACACAGAGCAGTTTCTCAGAAAGCTTCTTTCCAGTTTTGAACGGAAGATATTTCCTTTTTCACCATAGCCCTCTACGGGCTTCCAAATATCCCTTTGCCAATTCCACAAAAACAGCCTTAGCGAAAGGCTTCTTGAAGGGAAAGATGTAACTCTGTGAGATAAATTAACAGAACACAGAGCAGTTTCTCAGAAAGCTTCTTTCCAGTTTTGAACGGTAGATATTCCCTTTTTCACCATAGCCCTCTATGGGCTTCCAAATATCCCTTTGCCAATTCCACAAGAACAGCCTTAGCGAAAGGCTTCTTGAAGGGAAAGATGTAACTCTGTGAGAGGAAGTAACAGAACACAGAGCAGTTTCTCAGAAAGCTTCTTTAAAGTTTTGAACGGAAGATATTCCCTTTTTCACCATAGCCCTCTATGGGCTTCCAAATATCCCTTTGCCAATTCCACAAGAACAGCCTTAGCGAAAGGCTTCTTGAAGGGAAAGATGTAACTCTGTGAGATGAATTAACAGAACACAGAGCAGTTTCTCAGAAAGCTTCTTTCCAGTTTTGAACGAAAGATATTCCCTTTTTCACCATAGCCCTCTATGGGCTTCCAAATATCCCTTTGCGAATTCCACAAGAACAGCCTTAGCGAAAGGCTTGTTGAAGGGAAAGATGTAACTCTGAGAGATGAATTAACAGAACACAGAGCAGTTTCTCAGAAAGCCTCTTTCCAGTTTTGAACGGAAGATATTCCCTTTTTCACCATAGCCCTCTATGGGCTTCCAAATATCCCTTTGCCAATTCCACAAGAACAGCCTTAGCGAAAGGCTTCTTGAAGGGAAAGATGTAACTCTGTGAGATGAATTAACAGAACACAGAGCAGTTTCTCAGAAAGCTTCTTTCCGGTTTTGAACGGAAGATATTTCCTTTTTCACCATAGCCCTCTATGGGCTTCCAAATATCCCTTTGCCAATTCCACAAGAACAGCCTTAGCGAAAGGCTTCTTGAAGGGAAAGATGTAACTCTGTGAGATGAATTAACAGAACACAGAGAAGTTTCTTGAAAGCTTCTTTCCAGTTTTGAACGGAAGATATTTCCTTTTTCACCATTGCCCTCTATGGGCTTCCAAATATCCCTTTGCCAATTCCACAAGAACAGCCTTAGCGAAAGGCTTCTTGAAGGGAAAGATGTAACTCTGTGAGATGAATTAACAGAACACAGAGCAGTTTCTCAGAAAGCTTCTTTCCAGTTTTGAACGGAAGATATTTCCTTTTTCACCATAGCCCTCTATGGGCTTCCAAATATCCCTTTGCCAAATCCACAAGAACAGCCTTAGCGAAAGGCTTCTTGAAGGGAAAGATGTAACTCTGTGAGATGAATTAACAGAACACAGAGAAGTATCTTGAAAGCTTCTTTCCAGTTTTGAACGGAAGATATTTCCTTTTTCACCATAGCCCGCTATGGGCTTCCAAATATCCCTTTTCCAATTCCACAAGAACAACCTTAGCGAAAGGATTCTTGAAGGGAAAGATGTAACTCTGTGAGATGAATTAACAGAACACAGAGCAGTTTCTCAGAAAGCTTCTTTCCAGTTTTGAAGGGAAGATATTTCCTTTTTCACCATAGCCCGCTATGGGCTTCCAAATATCCCTTTTCCAATTCCACAAGAACAGCCTTAGCGAAAGGCTTCTTGAAGGGAAAGATGTAACTCTGTGAGATGAATTAACAGAACACAGAGCAGTTTCTAAGAAAGCTTCTTTCCAGTTTTGAACGGAAGATATTCCCTTTTTCACCATAGCCCTCTATGGGCTTCCAAATATCCCTTTGCCAATTCCACAAGAACAGCCTTAGCGAAAGGCTTCTTGAAGGGAAAGAGGTAACTCTGTGAGATGAATTAACAGAACACAGAGCAGTTTCTCAGAAAGCTTCTTTCCAGTTTTGAACGGAAGATATTTCCTTTTTCACCATAGCCCTCTATGGGCTTCCAAATATCCCTTTGCCAATTCCACAAGAACAGCCTTAGCGAAAGGCTTCTTGAAGGGAAAGATGTAACTCTGTGAGATGAATTAACAGAACACAGAGCAGTTTCTCAGAAAGCTTCTTTCCAGTTTTGAACGGAAGATATTCCCTTTTTCACCATAGCCCTCTATGGGCTTCCAAATATCCCTTTGCCAATTCCACAAGAACAGCCTTAGCGAAAGGCTTCTTGAAGGGAAAGATGTAACTCTGTGAGGTGAATTAACAGAACACAGAGCAGTTTCTCAGAAAGCTTCTTTCCAGTTTTGAACGGAAGATATTTCCGTTTTCACCATAGCCCTCTATGGGCTTCCAAATATCCCTTTGCCAATTCCACAAGAACAGCCTTAGCGAAAGGCTTCTTGAAGGGAAAGATGTAACTCTGTGAGATGAATTAACAGAACACAGAGCAGTTTCTCAGAAAGCTTCTTTCCAGTTTTGAACGGAAGATATTCCCTTTTTCACCATAGCCCTCTATGGGCTTCCAAATATCCCTTTGCCAATTCCACAAGAACAGCCTTAGCGAAAGGCTTCTTGAAGGGAAAGATGTAACTCTGTGAGATGAATTAACAGAACACAGAGCAGTTTCTCAGAAAGCTTCTTTCCAGTTTTGAACGGAAGATATTCCCTTTTTCACCATAGCCCTCTATGGGCTTCCAAATATCCCTTTGCCAATTCCACAAGAACAGCCTTAGCGAAAGGCTTCTTGAAGGGAAAGATGTAACTCTGTGAGATGAATTAACAGAACACAGAACAGTTTCTCAGAAAGCTTCTTTCCAGTTTTGAACGGAAGATATTTCCTTTTTCACCATAGCCCTCTATGGGCTTCCAAATATCCCTTTGCCAATTCCACAAGAACAGCCTTAGCGAAAGGCTTCTTGAAGGGAAAAATGTAACTCTGTGAGATGAATGAACAGAACACAGAGCAGTTTCTCAGAAAGCTTCTTTCTAGTTTTGAACGGAAGATATTTCCTTTTTCACCATAGCCCTCTATGGGCTTCCAAATATCCCTTTGCCAATTCCACAAGAACAGCCTTAGCGAAAGGCTTCTTGAAGGGAAAGATGTAACTCTGTGAGATGAATTAACAGAACACTGAGCAGTTTCTCAGAAAGCTTCTTTCCAGTTTTGAACGGAAGATATTTCCTTTTTCACCATAGCCCTCTTTGGGCTTCCAAATATCCCTTTGCCAATTCCACAAGAACAGCCTTAGCGAAAGGCTTCTTGAAGGGAAAGATGTAACTCTGTGAGATGAATTAACAGAACACAGAGCAGTTTCTCAGAAAGCTTCTTTCCAGTTTTGAAGGGAAGAGATTTCCTTTTTCACCATAGCCCTCTATGGGCTTCCAAATATCCCTTTGCCAATTCCACAAGAACAGCCTTAGCGAAACGCTTCTTGAAGGGAAAGATGTAACTCTGTGAGATGAATTAACAGAACACAGAGCAGTTTCTCAGAAAGCTTCTTTCCAGTTTTGAAGGGAAGATGTTTCCTTTTTCACCATAGCCCTCTATGGGCTTCCAAATATCCCTTTGCCAATTCCACAAGAACAGCCTTAGCGAAAGGCTTCTTGAAGGGAAAAATGTAACTCTGTGAGATGAATTAACAGAACACAGAGCAGTTTCTCAGAAAGCTTCTTTCTAGTTTTGAATGGAAGAGATTTCCTTTTTCACCATAGCCCTCTATGGGCTTCCAAATATCCCTTTGCCAATTCCACAAGAACAGCCTTAGCGAAAGGCTTCTTGAAGGGAAAGATGTAACTCTGTGAGATGAATTAACAGAACACAGAGTAGTTTCTCAGAAAGCTTCTTTCCAGTTTTGAACGGAAGATATTTCCTTTTTCACCATAGCCCTCTATGGGCTTCCAAATATCCCTTTGCCAATTCCACAAGAACAGCCTTAGCGAAAGGCTTCTTGAAGGGAAAGATGTAACTCTGTGAGATGAATTAACAGAACACAGAGCAGTTTCTCAGAAAGCTTCTTTCCAGTTTTGAAGGGAAGAGATTACCTTTTTCACCATAGCCCTCTATGGGCTTCCAAATATCCCTTTGCCAATTCCACAAGAACAGCCTTAGCGAAAGGCTTCTTGAAGGGAAAGATGTAACTCTGTGAGATGAATTAACAGAACACAGAGCAGTTTCTCAGAAAGCTTCTTTCCAGTTTTGAAGGGAAGATATTTCCTTTTTCACCATAGCCCGCTATGGGCTTCCAAATATCCCTTTGCCAATTCCACAAGAACAGCCTTAGCGAAAGGCTTCTTGAAGGGAAAGATGTAACTCTGTGAGATGAATTAACAGAACACAGAGCAGTTTCTCAGAAAGCTTCTTTCCAGTTTTGAACGGAAGATATTCCCTTTTTCACCATAGCCCTCTATGGGCTTCCAAATATCCCTTTGCCAATTCCACAAGAACAGCCTTAGCGAAAGGCTTGTTGAAGGGAAAGATGTAACTCTGAGAGATGAATTAACAGAACACAGAGCAGTTTCTCAGAAAGCTTCTTTCCAGTTTTGAACGGAAGATATTCCCTTTTTCACCATAGCCCTCTATGGGCTTCCAAATATCCCTTTGCCAATTCCACAAGAACAGCCTTAGCGAAAGGCTTCTTGAAGGGAAAGATGTAACTCTGTGAGATGAATTAACAGAACACAGAGCAGTTTCTCAGAAAGCTTCTTTCCGGTTTTGAACGGAAGATATTTCCTTTTTCACCATAGCCCTCTATGGGCTTCCAAATATCCCTTTGCCAATTCCACAAGAACAGCCTTAGCGAAAGGCTTCTTGAAGGGAAAGATGTAACTCTGTGAGATGAATTAACAGAACACAGAGCAGTTTCTCAGAAAGCTTCTTTCCAGTTTTGAACGGAAGATATTCCCTTTTTCACCATAGACCTCTATGGGCTTCCAAATATCCCTTTGCCAATTCCACAAGAACAGCCTTAGCGAAAGGCTTCTTGAAGGGAAAGATGTAACTCTGTGAGAGGAATTAACAGAACACAGAGCAGTTTCTCAGAAAGCTTCTTTAAAGTTTTGAACGGAAGAAATTTCCTTTTTCACCATAGCCCTCTATGGGCTTCCAAATATCCCTTTGCCAATTCCACAAGAACACCCTTAGCGAAAGGCTTCTTGAAGGGAAAGATGTAACTCTGTGAGATGAATTAACAGAACACAGAGCAGTTTCTCAGAAAGCTTCTTTCCAGTTTTGAACGGAAGATATTTCCTTTTTCACCATAGCCCTCTATGGGCTTCCAAATATCCCTTTGCCAATTCCACAAGAACAGCCTTAGCGAAAGGCTTCTTGAAGGGAAAAATGTAACTCTGTGAGATGAATGAACAGAACACAGAGCAGTTTCTCAGAAAGCTTCTTTCTAGTTTTGAACGGAAGAGATTTCCTTTTTCACCATAGCCCTCTATGGGCTTCCAAATATCCCTTTGCCAATTCCACAAGAACAGCCTTAGCGAAAGGCTTCTTGAAGGGAAAGATGTAACTCTGTGAGATGAATTAACAGAACACAGAGCAGTTTCTCAGAAAGCTTCTTTCCAGTTTTGAACGGAAGATATTTCCTTTTTCACCATAGCCCTCTATGGGCTTCCAAATATCCCTTTGCCAATTCCACAAGAACAGCCTTAGCGAAAGGCTTCTTGAAGGGAAAGATGTAACTCTGTGAGATGAATTAACAGAACACAGAGCAGTTTCTCAGAAAGCTTCTTTCCAGTTTTGAAGGGAAGAGATTTCCTTTTTCACCATAGCCCTCTATGGGCTTCCAAATATCCCTTTGCCAATTCCACAAGAACAGCCTTAGCGAAAGGCTTCTTGAAGGGAAAGATGTAACTCTGTGAGATGAATTAACAGAACACAGAGCAGTTTCTCAGAAAGCTTCTTTCCAGTTTTGAAGGGAAGATATTTCCTTTTTCACCATAGCCCTCTATGGGCTTCCAAATATCCCTTTGCCAATTCCACAAGAACAGCCTTAGCGAAAGGCTTCTTGAAGGGAAAGATGTAACTCTGTGAGATGAATTAACAGAACACAGAGCAGTTTCTCAGAAAGCTTCTTTCCAGTTTTGAACGGAAGATATTCCCTTTTTCACCATAGCCCTCTATGGGCTTCCAAATATCCCTTTGCGAATTCCACAAGAACAGCCTTAGCGAAAGGCTTGTTGAAGGGAATGATGTAACTCTGAGAGATGAATTAACAGAACACAGAGCAGTTTCTCAGAAAGCTTCTTTCCAGTTTTGAACGGAAGATATTCCCTTTTTCACCATAGCCCTCTATGGGCTTCCAAATATCCCTTTGCCAATTCCACAAGAACAGCCTTAGCGAAAGGCTTCTTGAAGGGAAAGATGTAACTCTGTGAGATGAACTAACAGAACACAGAGCAGTTTCTCAGAAAGCTTCTTTCCGGTTTTGAACGGAAGATATTTCCTTTTTCACCATAGCCCTCTATGGGCTTCCAAATATCCCTTTGCCAATTCCACAAGAACAGCCTTAGCGAAAGGCTTCTTGAAGGGAAAGATGTAACTCTGTGAGATGAATTAACAGAACACAGAGAAGTTTCTTGAAAGCTTCTTTCCAGTTTTGAACGGAAGATATTTCCTTTTTCACCATAGCCCTCTATGGGCTTCCAAATATCCCTTTGCCAATTCCACAAGAACAGCCTTAGCGAAAGGCTTCTTGAAGGGAAAGATGTAACTCTGTGAGAGGAATTAACAGAACACAGAGCAGTTTCTCAGAAAGCTTCTTTCCAGTTTTGAACGGAAGAAATTTCCTTTTTCACCATAGCCCTCTATGGGCTTCCAAATATCCCTTTGCCAATTCCACAAGAACAGCCTTAGCGAAAGGCTTCTTGAAGGGAAAGATGTAACTCTGTGAGATGAATTAACAGAACACAGAGCAGTTTCTCAGAAAGCTTCTTTCCAGTTTTGAAGGGAAGATATTTCCTTTTTCACCATAGCCCTCTATGGGCTTCCAAATATCCCTTTGCCAATTCCGGAAGAACAGCCTTAGCGAAAGGCTTCTTGAAGGGAAAAATGTAACTCTGTGAGATGAATGAACAGAACACAGAGCAGTTTCTCAGAAAGCTTCTTTCCAGTTTTGAAGGGAAGATATTTCCTTTTTGACCATAGCCCGCTATGGGCTTCCAAATATCCCTTTTCCAATTCCACAAGAACAGCCTTAGCGAAAGGCTTCTTGAAGGGAAAGATGTAACTCTGTGAGATGAATTAACAGAACACAGAGCAGTTTCTCAGAAAGCTTCTTTCCACTTTTGAACGGAAGATATTCCCTTTTTCACCATAGCCCTCTATGGGCTTCCAAATATCCCTTTGCCAATTCCACAAGAACAGCCTTAGCGAAAGGCTTCTTGAAGGGAAAGATGTAACTCTGTGAGATGAATTAACAGAACACAGAGCAGTTTCTCAGAAAGCTTCTTTCCAGTTTTGAACGGAAGATATTTCCTTTTTCACCATAGCCCTCTATGGGCTTCCAAATATCCCTTTGCCAATTCCACAAGAACAGCCTTAGCGAAAGGCTTCTTGAAGGGAAAGATGTAACTCTGTGAGATGAATTAACAGAACACAGAGCAGTTTCTCAGAAAGCTTCTTTCCAGTTTTGAACGGAAGATATTCCCTTTTTCACCATAGCCCTCTATGGGCTTCCAAATGTCCCTTTGCCAATTCCACAAGAACAGCCTTAGCGAATGGCTTCTTGAAGGGAAAGATGTAACTCTGTGAGATGAATTAACAGAACACAGAGCAGTTTCTCAGAAAGCTTCTTTCCAGTTTTGAACGGAAGATATTTCCGTTTTCACCATAGCCCTCTATGGGCTTCCAAATATCCCTTTGCCAATTCCACAAGAACAGCCTTAGCGAAAGGCTTCTTGAAGGGAAAGATGTAACTCTGTGAGATGAATTAACAGAACACAGAGCAGTTTCTCAGAAAGCTTCTTTCCAGTTTTGAACGGAAGATATTCCCTTTTTCACCATAGCCCTCTATGGGCTTCCAAATATCCCTTTGCCAATTCCACAAGAACAGCCTTAGCGAAAGGCTTCTTGAAGGGAAAGATGTAACTCTGTGAGATGAATTAACAGAACACAGAGCAGTTTCTCAGAAAGCTTCTTTCCAGTTTTGAACGGAAGATATTCCCTTTTTCACCATAGCCCTCTATGGGCTTCCAAATATCCCTTTGCCAATTCCACAAGAACAGCCTTAGCGAAAGGCTTCTTGAAGGGAAAGATGTAACTCTGTGAGATGAATTAACAGAACACAGAACAGTTTCTCAGAAAGCTTCTTTCCAGTTTTGAACGGAAGATATTTCCTTTTTCACCATAGCCCTCTATGGGCTTCCAAATATCCCTTTGCCAATTCCACAAGAACAGCCTTAGCGAAAGGCTTCTTGAAGGGAAAGATGTAACTCTGTGAGATGAATTAACAGAACACAGAGCAGTTTCTCAGAAAGCTTCTTTCCAGTTTTGAACGGAAGATATTCCTTTTTTCACCATAGCCCTCTATGTGCTTCCAAATATCCCTTTGCCAATTCCACAAGAACAGCCTTAGCGAAAGGCTTCTTGAAGGGAAAGATGTAACTCTGTGAGATGAATTAACAGAACACAGAGCAGTTTCTCAGAAAGCTTCTTTCCAGTTTTGAACGGAAGATATTTCCTTTTTGACCATAGCCCTCTATGGGCTTCCAAATATCCCTTTGCCAATTCCACAAGAACAGCCTTAGCGAAAGGCTTCTTGAAGGGAAAGATGTAACTCTGTGAGATGAATTAACAGAACACAGAGCAGTTTCTCAGAAAGCTTCTTTCCAGTTTTGAAGGGAAGATATTTCCTTTTTCACCATAGCCCTCTATGGGCTTCCAAATATCCCTTTGCCAATTCCACAAGAACAGCCTTAGCGAAAGGCTTCTTGAAGGGAAAAATGTAACTCTGTGAGATGAATTAACAGAACACAGAGCAGTTTCTCAGAAAGCTTCTTTCTAGTTTTGAATGGAAGAGATTTCCTTTTTCACCATAGCCCTCTATGGGCTTCCAAATATCCCTTTGCCAATTCCACAAGAACAGCCTTAGCGAAAGGCTTCTTGAAGGGAAAGATGTAACTCTGTGAGATGAATTAACAGAACACAGAGCAGTTTCTCAGAAAGCTTCTTTCCAGTTTTGAACGGAAGATATTTCCTTTTTCACCATAGCCCTCTATGGGCTTCCAAATATCCCTTTGCCAATTCCACAAGAACAGCCTTAGCGAAAGGCTTCTTGAAGGGAAAGATGTAACTCTGTGAGATGAATTAACAGAACACAGAGCAGTTTCTCAGAAAGCTTCTTTCCAGTTTTGAAGGGAAGAGATTAACTTTTTCACCATAGCCCTCTATGGGCTTCCAAATATCCCTTTGCCAATTCCACAATAACAGCCTTAGCGAAAGGCTTCTTGAAGGGAAAGATGTAACTCTGTGAGATGAATTAAGAGAACACAGAGCAGTTTCTCAGAAAGCTTCTTTCCAGTTTTGAAGGGAAGATATTTCCTTTTTCACCATAGCCCGCTATGGGCTTCCAAATATCCCTTTGCCAATTCCACAAGAACAGCCTTAGCGAAAGGCTTCTTGAAGGGAAAGATGTAACTCTGTGAGATGAATTAACAGAACACAGAGCAGTTTCTCAGAAAGCTTCTTTCCAGTTTTGAACGGAAGATATTCCCTTTTTCACCATAGCCCTCTATGGGCTTCCAAATATCCCTTTGCCAATTCCCCAAGAACAGCCTTAGAGAAAGGCTTGTTGAAGGGAAAGATGTAACTCTGAGAGATGAATTAACAGAACATAGAGCAGTTTCTCAGAAAGCTTCTTTCCAGTTTTGAACGGAAGATATTCCCTTTTTCACCATAGCCCTCTATGGGCTTCCAAATATCCCTTTGCCAATTCCACAAGAACAGCCTTAGCGAAAGGCTTCTTGAAGGGAAAGATGTAACTCTGTGAGATGAATTAACAGAACACAGAGCAGTTTCTCAGAAAGCTTCTTTCCGGTTTTGAACGGAAGATATTTCCTTTTTCACCATAGCCCTCTATGGGCTTCCAAATATCCCTTTGCCAATTCCACAAGAACAGCCTTAGCGAAAGGCTTCTTGAAGGGAAAGATGTAACTCTGTGAGATGAATTAACAGAACACAGAGCAGTTTCTCAGAAAGCTTCTTTCCAGTTTTGAACGGAAGATATTCCCTTTTTCACCATAGCCCTCTAAGGGCTTCCAAATATCCCTTTGCCAATTCCACAAGAACAGCCTTAGCGAAAGGCTTCTTGAAGGGAAAGATGTAACTCTGTGAGAGGAATTAACAGAACACAGAGCAGTTTCTCAGAAAGCTTCTTTAAAGTTTTGAACGGAAGAAATTTCCTTTTTCACCATAGCCCTATATGGGCTTCCAAATATCCCTTTGCCAATTCCACAAGAACAGCCTTAGCGAAACGCTTCTTGAAGGGAAAGATGTAACTCTGTGAGATGAATTAACAGAACACAGAGCAGTTTCTCAGAAAGCTTCTTTCCAGTTTTGAACGGAAGATATTTCCTTTTTCACCATAGCCCTCTATGGGCTTCCAAATATCCCTTTGCCAAATCCACAAGAACAGCCTTAGCGAAAGGCTTCTTGAAGGGAAAGATGTAACTCTGTGAGATGAATTAACAGAACACAGAGCAGTTTCTCAGAAAGATTCTTTCCAGTTTTGAACGGAAGATATTTCCTTTTTCACCATAGCCCTCTATGGGCTTCCAAATATCCCTTTGCCAATTCCACAAGAACAGCCTTAGCGAAAGGCTTCTTGAAGGGAAAAATGTAACTCTGTGAGATGAATGAACAGAACACAGAGCAGTTTCTCAGAAAGCTTCTTTCTAGTTTTGAACGGAAGAGATTTCCTTTTTCACCATAGCCCTCTATGGGCTTCCAAATATCCCTTTGCCAATTCCACAAGAACAGCCTTAGCGAAAGGCTTCTTGAAGGGAAAGATGTAACTCTGTGAGATGAATTAACAGAACACAGAGCAGTTTCTCAGAAAGCTTCTTTCCAGTTTTGAACGGAAGATATTTCCTTTTTCACCATAGCCCTCTATGGGCTTCCAAATATCCCTTTGCCAATTCCACAAGAACAGCCTTAGCGAAAGGCTTCTTGAAGGGAAAGATGTAACTCTGTGAGATGAATTAACAGAACACAGAGCAGTTTCTCAGAAAGCTTCTTTCCAGTTTTGAAGGGAAGAGATTTCCTTTTTCACCATAGCCCTCTATGGGCTTCCAAATATCCCTTTGCCAATTCCACAAGAACAGCCTTAGCGAAAGGCTTCTTGAAGGGAAAGATGTAACTCTGTGAGATGAATTAACAGAACACAGAGCAGTTTCTCAGAAAGCTTCTTTCCAGTTTTGAAGGGAAGATATTTCCTTTTTCACCATAGCCCGCTATGGGCTTCCAAATATCCCTTTGCCAATTCCACAAGAACAGCCTTAGCGAAAGGCTTCTTGAAGGGAAAGATGTAACTCTGTGAGATGAATTAACAGAACACAGAGCAGTTTCTCAGAAAGCTTCTTTCCAGTTTTGAACGGAAGATATTCCCTTTTTCACCATAGCCCTCTATGGGCTTCCAAATATCCCTTTGCGAATTCCGCAAGAACAGCCTTAGCGAAAGGCTTGTTGAAGGGAATGATGTAACTCTGAGAGATGAATTAACAGAACACAGAGCAGTTTCTCAGAAAGCTTCTTTCCAGTTTTGAACGGAAGATATTCCCTTTTTCACCATAGCCCTCTATGGGCTTCCAAATATCCCTTTGCCAATTCCACAAGAACAGCCTTAGCGAAAGGCTTCTTGAAGGGAAAGATGTAACTCTGTGAGATGAATTAACAGAACACAGAGCAGTTTCTCAGAAAGCTTCTTTCCGGTTTTGAACGGAAGATATTTCCTTTTTCACCATAGCCCTCTATGGGCTTCCAAATATCCCTTTGCCAATTCCACAAGAACAGCCTTAGCGAAAGGCTTCTTGAAGGGAAAGATGTAACTCTGTGAGATGAATTAACAGAACACAGAGAAGTTTCTTGAAAGCTTCTTTCCAGTTTTGAAGGGAAGAGATTTCCTTTTTCACCATAGCCCTCTATGGGCTTCCAAATATCCCTTTGCCAATTCCACAAGAACAGCCTTAGCGAAAGGCTTCTTGAAGGGAAAGATGTAACTCTGTGAGATGAATTAACAGAACACAGAGCAGTTTCTCAGAAAGCTTCTTTCCAGTTTTGAACGGAAGATATTTCCTTTTTCACCATAGCCCGCTATGGGCTTCCAAATATCCCTTTGCCAATTCCACAAGAACAGCCTTAGCGAAAGGCTTCTTGAAGGGAAAGATGTAACTCTGTCAGATGAATTAACAGAACACAGAGCAGTTTCTCAGAAAGCTTCTTTCCAGTTTTGAACGGAAGATATTCCCTATTTCACCATAGCCCTCTATGGGCTTCCAAATATCCCTTTGCCAATTCCACAAGAACAGCCTTAGCGAAAGGCTTCTTGAAGGGAAAGATGTAACTCTGTGAGATGAATTAACAGAACACAGAGCAGTTTCTCAGAAAGCTTCTTTCCAGTTTTGAACGGAAGATACTTCCTTTTTCACCATAGCCCTCTATGGGCTTCCAAATATCCCTTTGCCAATTCCACAAGAACAGCCTTAGCGAAAGGCTTCTTGAAGGGAAAAATGTAACTCTGTGAGATGAGTGAACAGAACACAGAGCAGTTTCTCAGAAAGCTTCTTTCTAGTTTTGAACGGAAGAGATTTCCTTTTTCACCATAGCCCTCTATGGGCTTCCAAATATCCCTTTGCCAATTCCACAAGAACAGCCTTAGCGAAAGGCTTCTTGAAGGGAAAGATGTAACTCTGTGAGATGAATTAACAGGACACAGAGCAGTTTCTCAGAAAGCTTCTTTCCAGTTTTGAACGGAAGATATTTCCTTTTTCACCATAGCCCTCTATGGGCTTCCAAATATCCCTTTGCCAATTCCACAAGAACAGCCTTAGCGAAAGGCTTCTTGAAGGGAAAGATGTAACTCTGTGAGATGAATTAACAGAACACAGAGCAGTTTCTCAGAAAGCTTCTTTCCAGTTTTGAAGGGAAGAGATTTCCTTTTTCACCATAGCCCTCTATGGGCTTCCAAATATCCCTTTGCCAATTCCACAAGAACAGCCTTAGCGAAAGCCTTCTTGAAGGGAAAGATGTAACTCTGTGAGATGAATTAACAGAACACAGAGCAGTTTCTCAGAAAGCTTCCTTCCAGTTTTGAAGGGAAGATATTTCCTTTTTCACCATAGCCCGCTATGGGCTTCCAAATATCCCTTTGCCAATTCCACAAGAACAGCCTTAGCGAAAGGCTTCTTGAAGAGAAAGATGTAACTCTGTGAGATGAATTAACAGAACACAGAGCAGTTTCTCAGAAAGCTTCTTTCCAGTTTTGAACGGAAGATATTCCCTTTTTCACCATAGCCCTCTATGGGCTTCCAAATATCCCTTTGCGAATTCCACAAGAACAGCCTTAGCGAAAGGTTTGTTGAAGGGAAAGATGTAACTCTGAGAGATGAATTAACAGAACACAGAGCAGTTTCTCAGAAAGCTTCTTTCCAGTTTTGAACGGAAGATATTTCCTTTTTCACCATAGCCCTCTATGGGCTTCCAAATATCCCTTTGCCAATTCCACAAGAACAGCCTTAGCGAAAGGCTTCTTGAAGGGAAAGATGTAACTCTGTGAGATGAATTAACAGAACACAGAGCAGTTTCTCAGAAAGCTTCTTTCCAGTTTTGAACGGAAGATACTTCCTTTTTCACCATAGCCCTCTATGGGCTTCCAAATATCCCTTTGCCAATTCCACAAGAACAGCCTTAGCGAAAGGCTTCTTGAAGGGAAAAATGTAACTCTGTGAGATGAGTGAACAGAACACAGAGCAGTTTCTCAGAAAGCTTCTTTCTAGTTTTGAAAGGAAGAGATTTCCTTTTTCACCATAGCCCTCTATGGGCTTCCAAATATCCCTTTGCCAATTCCACAAGAACAGCCTTAGCGAAAGGCTTCTTGAAGGGAAAGATGTAACTCTGTGAGATGAATTAACAGGACACAGAGCAGTTTCTCAGAAAGCTTCTTTCCAGTTTTGAACGGAAGATATTTCCTTTTTCACCATAGCCCTCTATGGGCTTCCAAATATCCCTTTGCCAATTCCACAAGAACAGCCTTAGCGAAAGGCTTCTTGAAGGGAAAGATGTAACTCTGTGAGATGAATTAACAGAACACAGAGCAGTTTCTCAGAAAGCTTCTTTCCAGTTTTGAAGGGAAGAGATTTCCTTTTTCACCATAGCCCTCTATGGGCTTCCAAATATCCCTTTGCCAATTCCACAAGAACAGCCTTAGCGAAAGCCTTCTTGAAGGGAAAGATGTAACTCTGTGAGATGAATTAACAGAACACAGAGCAGTTTCTCAGAAAGCTTCCTTCCAGTTTTGAAGGGAATATATTTCCTTTTTCACCATAGCCCGCTATGGGCTTCCAAATATCCCTTTGCCAATTCCACAAGAACAGCCTTAGCGAAAGGCTTCTTGAAGAGAAAGATGTAACTCTGTGAGATGAATTAACAGAACACAGAGCAGTTTCTCAGAAAGCTTCTTTCCAGTTTTGAACGGAAGATATTCCCTTTTTCACCATAGCCCTCTATGGGCTTCCAAATATCCCTTTGCGAATTCCACAAGAACAGCCTTAGCGAAAGGTTTGTTGAAGGGAAAGATGTAACTCTGAGAGATGAATTAACAGAACACAGAGCAGTTTCTCAGAAAGCTTCTTTCCAGTTTTGAACGGAAGATTTTCCTTTTTCACCATAGCCCTCTATGGGCTTCCAAATATCCCTTTGCCAATTCCACAAGAACAGCCTTAGCGAAAGGCTTCTTGAAGGGAAAGATGTAACTCTGTGAGATGAATTAACAGAACACAGAGCAGTTTCTCAGAAAGCTTCTTTCCAGTTTTGAACGGAAGATATTTCCTTTTTCACCATAGCCCTCTAAGGGCTTCCAAATATCCCTTTGCCAATTCCACAAGAACAGCCTTAGCGAAAGGCTTCTTGAAGGGAAAGATGTAACTCTGTGAGATGAATTAACAGAACACAGAGCAGTTTCTCAGAAAGCTTCTTTCCAGTTTTGAAGGGAAGAGATTTCCTTTTTCACCATAGCCCTCTATGGGCTTCCAAATATCCCTTTGCCAATTCCACAAGAACAGCCTTAGCGAAAGGCTTCTTGAAGGGAAAGATGTAACTCTGTGAGATGAATTAACAGAACACAGAGCAGTATCTCAGAAAGCTTCTTTCCAGTTTTGAAGGGAAGATATTTCCTTTTTCACCATAGCCCGCTATGGGCTTCCAAATATCCCTTTGCCAATTCCACAAGAACAGCCTTAGCGAAAGGCTTCTTGAAGGGAAAGATGTAACTCTGTGAGATGAATTAACAGGACACAGAGCAGTTTCTCAGAAAGCTTCTTTCCAGTTTTGAACGGAAGATATTTCCTTTTTCACCATAGCCCTCTATGGGCTTCCAAATATCCCTTTGCCAATTCCACAAGAACAGCCTTAGCGAAAGGCTTCTTGAAGGGAAAGATGTAACTCTGTGAGATGAATTAACAGAACACAGAGCAGTTTCTCAGAAAGCTTCTTTCCAGTTTTGAAGGGAAGTGATTTCATTTTTCACCATAGCCCTCTATGGGCTTCCAAATATCCCTTTGCCAATTCCACAAGAACAGCCTTAGCGAAAGCCTTCTTGAAGGGAAAGATGTAACTCTGTGAGATGAATTAACAGAACACAGAGCAGTTTCTCAGAAAGCTTCTTTCCAGTTTTGAATGGAAGATATTTCCTTTTTCACCATAGCCCGCTATGGGCTTCCAAATATCCCTTTGCCAATTCCACAAGAACAGCCTTAGCGAAAGGCTTCTTGAAGGGAAAGATGTAACTCTGTGAGATGAATTAACAGAACACAGAGCAGTTTCTCAGAAAGCTTCTTTCCAGTTTTGAACGGAAGATATTCCCTTTTTCACCATAGCCCTCTATGGGCTTCCAAATATCCCTTTGCCAATTCCACAAGAACAGCCTTAGCGAAAGGCTTCTTGAAGGGAAAGATGTAACTCTGAGAGATGAATTAACAGAACACAGAGCAGTTTCTCAGAAAGCTTCTTTCCAGTTTTGAGCGGAAGATATTTCCTTTTTCACCATAGCCCTCTATGGGCTTCCAAATATCCCTTTGCCAATTCCACAAGAACAGCCTTAGCGAAAGGCTTCTTGAAGGGAAAGATGTAACTCTGTGAGATGAATTAACAGAACACAGAGCAGTTTCTCAGAAAGCTTCTTTCCAGTTTTGAACGGAAGATATTTCCTTTTTCACCATAGCCCTCTATGGGCTTCCAAATATCCCTTTGCCAATTCCACAAGGACAGCCTTAGCGAGAGGCTTCTTGAAGGGAAAGATGTAACTCTGTGAGATGAAATAACAGAACACAGAGCAGTTTCTCAGAAAGCTTCTTTCCAGTTTTGAACGGAAGATATTCCCTTTTTCACCATAGCCCTCTATGGGCTTCCAAATATCCCTTTGCCAATTCCACAAGAACAGCCTTAGCGAAAGGCTTCTTGAAGGGAAGGATGTAACTCTGTGAGAGGAATTAACAGAACACAGAGCAGTTTCTCAGAAAGCTTCTTTCCAGTTTTGAACGGAAGAAATTTCCTTTTTCACCATAGCCCTCTATGGGCTTCCAAATATCCCTTTGCCAATTCCACAAGAACAGCCTTAGCGAAAGGCTTCTTGAAGGGAAAGATGTAACTCTGTAAGATGAATTAACAGAACAGAGAGCAGTTTCTCAGAAAGCTTCTTTCCAGTTTTGAACGGAAGATATTTCCTTTTTCACCATAGCCCTCTATGGGCTTCCAAATATCCCTTTGCCAAATCCACAAGAACAGCCTTAGCGAAAGGCTTCTTGAAGGGAAAGATGTAACTCTGTGAGATGAATTAACAGAACACAGAGAAGTATCTTGAAAGCTTCTTTCCAGTTTTGAACGGAAGATATTTCCATTTTCACCATAGCCCGCTATGGGCTTCCAAATATCCCTTTTCCAATTCCACAAGAACAACCTTAGCGAAAGGATTCTTGAAGGGAAAGATGTAACTCTGTGAGATGAATTAACAGAACACAGAGCAGTTTCTCAGAAAGTTTCTTTCCAGTTTTGAAGGGAAGATATTTCCTTTTTCACCATAGCACGCTATGGGCTTAAAAATATCCCTTTGCCAATTCCACAAGAACAGCCTTAGCGAAAGGCTTCTTGAAGGGAAAGATGTAACTCTGTGAGATGAATTAACAGAACACAGAGCAGTTTCTCAGAAAGCTTCTTTCCAGTTTTGAACGGAAGATATTCCCTTTTTCACCATAGCCCTCTATGGGCTTCCAAATATCCCTTTGCCAATTCCACAAGAACAGCCTTAGCGAAAGGCTTCTTGAAGAGAAAGATGTAACTCTGTGAGATGAATTAACAGAACACAGAGCAGTTTCTCAGAAAGCTTCTTTCCAGTTTTGAACGGAAGATATTTCCTTTTTCACCATAGCCCTCTATGGGCTTCCAAATATCCCTTTGCCAATTCCACAAGAACAGCCTTAGCGAAAGGCTTCTTGAAGGGAAAGATGTAACTCTGTGAGATGAATTAACAGAACACAGAGCAGTTTCTCAGAAAGCTTCCTTCCAGTTTTGAACGGAAGATATTCCCTTTTTCACCATAGCCCTCTATGGGCTTCCAAATATCCCTTTGCCAATTCCACAAGAACAGCCTTAGCGAAAGGCTTCTTGAAGGGAAAGATGTAACTCTGTGAGGTGAATTAACAGAACACAGAGCAGTTTCTCAGAAAGTTTCTTTCCAGTTTTGAACGGAAATTAATTCCTTTTTCACCATAGCCCTCTATGGGCTTCCAAATATCCCTTTGCCAATTCCACAAGAACAGCCTTAGCGAAAGGCTTCTTGAAGGGAAAGATGTAACTCTGTGAGATGAATTAACAGAACACAGAGCAGTTTCTCAGAAAGCTTCTTTCCAGTTTTGAACGGAAGATATTCCCTTTTTCACCATAGCCCTCTATGGGCTTCCAAATATCCCTTTGCCAATTCCACAAGAACAGACTTAGCGAAAGGCTTCTTGAAGGGAAAGGTGTAACTGTGTGAGATGAATTAACAGAACACAGAGCAGTTTCTCAGAAAGCTTCTTTCCAGTTTTGAACGGAAGATATTCACTTTTTCACCATAGCCCTCTATGGGCTTCCAAATATCCCTTTGCCAATTCCACAAGAACAGCCTTAGCGAAAGGCTTCTTGAAGGGAAAGATGTAACTCTGTGAGATGAATTAACAGAACACAGAGCAGTTTCTCAGAAAGCTTCTTTCCAGTTTTGAAGGGAAGATATTTCCTTTTCACCAAAGCCCGCTATGGGCTTCCAAATATCCCTTTGCCAATTCCACAAGAACAGCCTTAGCGAAAGGCTTCTTGAAGGGAAAGATGTAACTCTGTGAGATGAATTAACAGATCACAGAGCAGTTTCTCAGAAAGCTTCTTTCCAGTTTTGAACGGAAGATATTCCCTTTTTCACCATAGCCCTCTATGGGCCCCCAAATATCCCTTTGCCAATTCCACAAGAACAGCCTTAGCGAAAGGCTCGTTGAAGGGAAAGATGTAACTCTGAGAGATGAATTAACAGAACACAGAGCAGTTTCTCAGAAAGCTTCTTTCCAGTTTTGAACGGAAGATATTCCCTTTTTCACCATAGCTCTCTATGGGCTTCCAAATATCCCTTTGCCAATTCCACAAGAACAGCCTTAGCGAAAGGCTTCTTGAAGGGAAAGATGTAACTCTGTGAGATGAATTAACAGAACACAGAGCAGTTTCTCAGAAAGCTTCTTTCCAGTTTTGAACGGAAGATATTTCCTTTTTCACCATAGCCCTCTATGGGCTTCCAAATATCCCTTTGCCAATTCCACAAGAACAGCCTTAGCGAAAGGCTTCTTGAAGGGAAAAATGTAACTCTGTGAGATGAATGAACAGAACACAGAGCAGTTTCTCAGAAAGCTTCTTTCCAGTTTTGTACGGAAGAGATTTCCTTTTTCACCATAGCCCTCTAAGGGCTTCCAAATATCCCTTTGCCAATTCCACAAGAACAGCCTTAGCGAAAGGCTTCTTGAAGGGAAAGATGTAACTCTGTGAGATGAATTAACAGAACACAGAGCAGTTTCTCAGAAAGCTTCTTTCCAGTTTTGAACGGAAGATATTCCCTTTTTCACCATAGCCCTCTATGGGCTTCCAAATATCCCTTTGCCAATTCCACAAGAACAGCCTTAGCGAAAGGCTTCTTGAAGGGAAAGATGTAACTCTGTGAGATGAATTAACAGAACACAGAGCAGTTTCTCAGAAAGCTTCTTTCCAGTTTTGAAGGGAGGATATTTCCTTTTTCACCATAGCCCGCTATGGGCTTCCAAATATCCCTTTGCCAATTCCACAAGAACAGCCTTAGCGAAAGGCTTCTTGAAGGGAAAGATGTAACTCTGTGAGATGAATTAACAGAACACAGAGCAGTTTCTCAGAAAGCTTCTTTCCAGTTTTGAACGGAAGATATTCCCTTTTTCACCATAGCCCTCTATGGGCTTCCAAATATCCCTTTGCCAATTCCACAAGAACAGCCTTAGCGAAAGGCTTGTTGAAGGGAAAGATGTAACTCGGAGAGATTAATTAACAGAACACAGAGCAGTTTCTCAGAAAGCTTCTTTCCAGTTTTGAACGGAAGATATTCCCTTTTTCACCATAGCCCTCTATGGGGTTCCAAATATCCCTTTGCCAATTCCACAAGAACAGCCTTAGCGAAAGGCTTCTTGAAGGGAAAGATGTAACTCTGTGAGATGAATTAACAGAACAGAGAGCAGTTTCTCAGAAAGCTTCTTTCCAGTTTTGAACGGAAGATATTCCCTTTTTCACCATAGCCCTCTATGGGCTTCCAAATATCCCTTTGCCAATTCCACAAGAACAGCCTTAGCGAAAGGCTTCTTGAAGGGAAAGATGTAACTCTGTGAGATGAATTAACAGAACACAGAACAGTTTCTCAGAAAGCTTCTTTCCAGTTTTGAACGGAAGATATTCCCTTTTTCACCATAGCCCTCTATGGGCTTCCAAATATCCCTTTGCCAATTCCACAAGAACAGCCTTAGCGAAAGGCTTCTTGAAGGGAAAGATGTAACTCTGTGAGATGAATTAACAGAACACAGAGCAGTTTCTCAGAAAGCTTCTTTCCAGTTTTGAACGGAAGATATTTCCTTTTTCACCATAGCCCTCTATGGGCTTCCAAATATCCCTTTGCGAATTCCACAAGAACAGCCTTAGCGAAAGGCTTCTAGAAGGGAAAGATGTAACTCTGTGAGATGAATTAACAGAACACAGAGCAGTTTCTCAGAAAGCTTCTTTCCAGTTTTGAACGGAAGGTATTCCCTTTTTCACCATAGCCCTCTATGGGCTTCCAAATATCCCTTTGCCAATTCCACAAGAACAGCCTTAGCGAAAGGCTTCTTGAAGGGAAAGATGTAACTCTGTGAGATGAATTAACAGAACACAGAGCAGTTTCTCAGAAAGCTTCTTTCCAGTATTGAACCGAAGAGATTTCCTTTTTCACCATAGCCCTCTATGGGCTTCCAAATATCCCTTTGCCAATTCCACAAGAACAGCCTTAGCGAAAGGCTTCTTGAAGGGAAAGATGTAACTCTGTGAGATGAATTAACAGAACACAGAGCAGTTTCTCAGAAAGCTTCTTTCACAGTTTTGAAGGGAAATATTTCCTTTTTCACCATAGCCCGCTACGGGTTTCCAAATATCCCTTTGCCAATTCCACAAGAACAGCCTTAGCGAAAGGCTTCTTGAAGGGAAAGATGTAACTCTGTGAGATGAATTAACAGAACACAGAGCAGTTTCTCAGAAAGCTTCTTTCCAGTTTTGAACGGAAGATATTCCCTTTTTCACCATAGCCCTCTATGGGCTTCCAAATATCCCTTTGCCAATTCCACAAGAAGAGCCTTAGCGAAAGGCTTCTTGAAGGGAAAGATGTAACTCTGTGAGATGAATTAACAGAACACAGAGCAGTTTCTCAGAAAGCTTTTTTCCAGTTTTGAACGGAAGTTATTTCCTTTTTCACCATAGCCCTCTATGGGCTTCCAAATATCCCTTTGCCAATTCCACAAGAACAGCCTTAGCGAAAGGCTTCTTGAAGGGAAAGATGTAACTCTGTGAGATGAATGAACAGAACACAGAGCAGTTTCTCAGAAAGCTTCTTTCCAGTTTTGAACGGAAGATATTTCCTTTTTCACCATAGCCCTCTATGGGCTTCCAAATATCCCTTTGCCAATTCCACAAGAACAGCCTTAGCGAAAGGCTTCTTGAAGGGAAAGATGTAACTCTGTGAGATGAATGAACAGAACACAGAGCAGTTTCTCAGAAAGCTTCTTTCCAGTTTTGAACGGAAGATATTTCCTTTTTCACCATAGCCCTCTATGGGCTTCCAAATATCCCTTTGCCAATTCCACAAGAACAGCCTTAGCGAAAGGCTTCTTGAAGGGAAAGATGTAACTCTGTGAGATGAATTAACAGAACACAGAGCAGTTTCTCAGAAAGCTTCTTTATAGTTTTGAACGGAAGGTATTCCCTTTTTCACCATAGCCCTCTATGGGCTTCCAAATATCCCTTTGCCAATTCCACAAGAACAGCCTTAGCGAAAGGCTTCTTGAAGGGAAAGATGTAACTCTGTGAGATGAATTAACAGAACACAGAGCAGTTTCTCAGAAAGCTTCTTTCCAGTTTTGAACGGAAGATATTTCCTTTTTCACCATGTCCCTCTATGGGCTTCCAAATATCCCTTTGCCAATTCCACAAGAACAGCCTTAGCGAAAGGCTTCTTGAAGGGAAAGATGTAACTCTGTGAGATGAATTAACAGAACACAGAGCAGTTTCTCAGAAAGCTTCTTTCCAGTTTTGAACGGAAGATATTTCCTTTTTCACCATGTCCCTCTATGGGCTTCCAAATATCCCTTTGCCAATTCCACAAGAACAGCCTTAGCGAAAGGCTTCTTGAAGGGAAAGATGTAACTCTGTGAGATGAATTAACAGAACACAGAGCAGTTTCTCAGAAAGCTTCTTTCCAGTTTTGAACGGAAGATATTCCCTTTTTCACCATAGCCCTCTATGGGCTTCCAAATATCCCTTTGCCAATTCCACAAGAACAGCCTTAGCGAAAGGCTTCTTGAAGGGGAAGATGTAACTCTGAGAGATGAATTAACAGAACACAGAGCAGTTTCTCAGAAAGCTTCTTTCCAGTTTTGAACCGAAGAGATTTCCTTTTTCACCATAGCCCTCTATGGGCTTCCAAATATCCCTTTGCCAATTCCACAAGAACAGCCTTAGCGAAAGCCTTCTTGAAGGGAAAGATGTAACTCTGTGAGATGAATTAACAGAACACAGAGCAGTTTCTCAGAAAGCTTCTTTCACAGTTTTGAAGGGAAGATATTTCCTTTTTCACCATAGCCCGCTACGGGTTTCCAAATATCCCTTTGCCAATTCCACAAGAACAGCCTTAGCGAAAGGCTTCTTGAAGGGAAAGATGTAACTCTGTGAGATGAATTAACAGAACACAGAGCAGTTTCTCAGAAAGCTTCTTTCCAGTTTTGAACGGAAGATATTCCCTTTTTCACCATAGCCCTCTATGGGCTTCCAAATATCCCTTTGCCAATTCCACAAGAACAGCCTTAGCGAAAGGCTTGTTGAAGGGAAAGATGTAACTCTGAGAGATGAATTAACAGAACACAGAGCAGTTTCTCAGAAAGCTTCTTTCCAGTTTTGAACGGAAGATATTCCCTTATTCACCATAGCCCTCTATGGGCTTCCAAATATCCCTTTGCCAATTCCACAAGAACAGCCTTAGCGAAAGGCTTCTTGAAGGGAAAGATGTAACTCTGTGAGATGAATGAACAGAACACAGAGCAGTTTCTCAGAAAGCTTCTTTCCAGTTTTGAACGGAAGATATTTCCTTTTTCACCATAGCCCTCTATGGGCTTCCAAATATCCCTTTACCAATTCCACAAGAACAGCCTTAGCGAAAGGCTTCTAGAAGGGAAAGATGTAACTCTGTGAGATGAATTAACAGAACACAGAGCAGTTTCTCAGAAAGCTTCTTTCCAGTTTTGAACGGAAGATATTTACTTTTCACCATAGCCCTCTAAGGGCTTCCAAATATCCCTTTGCCAATTCCACAAGAACAGCCTTAGCGAAAGGCTTCTTGAAGGGAAAGATGTAACTCTGTGAGATGAATTAACAGAACACAGAGCAGTTTCTCAGAAAGCTTCTTTCCAGTTTTGAACGGAAGATATTTCCTTTATCACCATAGCCCTCTACGGGCTTCCAAATATCCCTTTGCCAATTCCACAAGAACAGCCTTAGCGAAAGGCTTCTTGAAGGGAAAGATGTAACTCTGTGAGATGAATTAACGGAACACAGAGCAGTTTCTCAGAAAGCTTCTTTCCAGTTTTGAACGGAAGATATTCCCTTTTTCACCATAGCCCTCTATGGGCTTCCAAATATCCCTTTGCCAATTCCACAAGAACAGCCTTAGCGAAAGGCTTCTTGAAGGGAAAGATGTAACTCTGTGAGATGAATTAACAGAACACAGAGCAGTTTCTCAGAAAGCTTCTTTCCAGTTTTGAACGGAAGATATTTCCTTTTTCACCATAGCCCTCTATGGGCTTCCAAATATCCCTTTGCCAATTCCACAAGAACAGCCTTAGCGAAAGGCTTCTTGAAGGGAAAGATGTAACTCTGTGAGATGAATTAACAGAACACAGAGCAGTTTCTCAGAAAGCTTCTTTCCAGTTTTGAACGGAAGATATTCCCTTTTTCACCATAGCCCTCTATGGGCTTCCAAATATCCCTTTGCCAATTCCACAAGAACAGCCTTAGCGAAAGGCTTCTTGAAGGGAAAGATGTAACTCTGTGAGATGAATTAACAGAACACAGATCAGTTTCTCAGAAAGCTTCTTTCCAGTTTTGAACGGAAGATATTTCCTTTTTCACCATAGCCCTCTATGGGCTTCCAAATATCCCTTTGCCAATTCCACAAGAACATCCTTAGCGAAAGGCTTCTTGAAGGGAAAGATGTAACTCTGTGAGATGAATTAACAGAACACGGAGCAGTTTCTCAGAAAGCTTCTTTCCAGTTTTGAACGGAAGGTATTCCCTTTTTCACCATAGCCCTCTATGGGCTTCCAAATATCCCTTTGCCAATTCCACAAGAACAGCCTTAGCGAAAGGCTTCTTGAAGGGAAAGATGTAACTCTGTGAGATGAATTAACAGAACACAGAGCAGTTTCTCAGAAAGCTTCTTTCCAGTTTTGAACGGAAGATATTCCCTTTTTCACCATAGCCCTCTATGGGCTTCCAAATATCCCTTTGCCAATTCCACAAGAACAGCCTTAGCGAAAGGCTTCTTGAAGGGAAAGATGTAACTCTGTGAGATGAATTAACAGGACACAGAGCAGTTTCTCAGAAAGCTTCTTTCCAGTTTTGAACGGAAGATATTCCCTTTTTCACCTTAGCCCTCTATGGGCTTCCAAATATCCCTTTGCCAGTTCCAAAAGAACAGCCTTAGCGAAAGGCTTCTTGAAGGGAAAGATGTAACTCTGTGAGATGAATTAACAGAACACAGAGCAGTTTCTCAGAAAGCTTCTTTCCAGTTTTGAACGGAAGATATTCCCTTTTTCACCATAGCCCTCTATGGGCTTCCAAATATCCCTTTGCCAATTCCACAAGAACAGCCTTAGCGAAAGGCTTCTTGAAGGGAAAGATGTAACTCTGTGAGATGAATTAACAGAACACAGAGCAGTTTCTCAGAAAGCTTCTTTCCAGTTTTGAACGAAAGACATTTCCTTTTTCACCATAGCCCTCTATGGGCTTCCAAATATCCCTTTGCCAATTCCACAAGAACAGCCTTAGCGAAAGGCTTCTTGAAGGGAAAGATGTAACTCTGTGAGATGAATTAACAGAACACAGAGCAGTTTCTCAGAAAGCTTCTTTCCAGTTTTGAACCGAAGAGATTTCCTTTTTCACCATAGCCCTCTATGGGCTTCCAAATATCCCTTTGCCAATTCCACAAGAACAGCCTTAGCGAAAGGCTTCTTGAAGGGAAAGATGTAACTCTGTGAGATGAATTAACAGAACACAGAGCAGTTTCTCAGAAAGCTTCTTTCCAGTTTTGAACGGAAGATATTCCCTTTTTCACCATAGCCCTCTATGGGCTTCCAAATATCCCTTTGCCAATTCCACAAGAACAGCCTTAGCGAAAGGCTTCTTGAAGGAAAAGATGTAACTCTGTGAGATGAATTAACAGAACACAGAGCAGTTTCTCAGAAAGCTTCTTTCCAGTTTTGAACGGAAGATATTCCCTTTTTCACCATAGCCCTCTATGGGCTTCCAAATATCCCTTTGCCAATTCCACAAGAACAGCCTTAGCGAAAGGCTTCTTGAAGGGAAAGATGTAACTCTGTGAGATGAATTAACAGAACACAGAGCAGTTTCTCAGAAAGCTTCTTTCCAGTTTTGAACGGAAGATATTTCCTTTTTCACCATGTCCCTCTATGGGCTTCCAAATATCCCTTTGCCAATTCCACAAGAACAGTCTTAGCGAAAGGCTTCTTGAAGGGAAAGATGTAACTCTGTGAGATGAATTAACAGAACACAGAGTAGTTTCTCAGAAAGCTTCTTTCCAGTTTTGACCGAAGAGATTTCCTTTTTCACCATAGCCCTCTATGGGCTTCCAAATATCCCTTTGCCAATTCCACAAGAACAGCCTTAGCGAAAGGCTTCTTGAAGGGAAAGATGTAACTCTGTGAGATGAATTAACAGAACACAGAGCAGTTTCTCAGAAAGCTTCTTTCACAGTTTTGAAGGGAAGATATTTCCTTTTTCACCATAGCCCGCTACGGGTTTCCAAATATCCCTTTGCCAATTCCACAAGAACAGCCTTAGCGAAAGGCTTCTTGAAGGGAAAGATGTAACTCTGTGAGATGAATTAACAGAACACAGAGCAGTTTCTCAGAAAGCTTCTTTCCAGTTTTGAACGGAAGATATTCCCTTTTTCACCATAGCCCTCTATGGGCTTCCAAATATCCCTTTGCCAATTCCACAAGAACAGCCTTAGCGAAAGGCTTGTTGAAGGGAAAGATGTAACTCTGAGAGATGAATTAACAGAACACAGAGCAGTTTCTCAGAAAGCTTCTTTCCAGTTTTGAACGGAAGATATTCCCTTATTCACTATAGCCCTCTATGGGCTTCCAAATATCCCTTTGCCAATTCCACAAGAACAGCCTTAGCGAAAGGCTTCTTGAAGGGAAAGATGTAACTCTGTGAGATGAATTCACAGAACACAGAGCAGTTTCTCAGAAAGCTTCTTTCCAGTTTTGAAGGGAAGATATTTCCTTTTTCACCATAGCCCTCTATGGGCTTCCAAATATCCCTTTGCCAATTCCACAAGAAGAGCCTTAGCGAAAGGCTTCTTGAAGGGAAAGATGTAACTCTGTGAGATGAATTAACAGAACACAGAGCAGTTTCTCAGAAAGCTTCTTTCCAGTTTTGAACGGAAGATATTCCCTTTTTCACCATAGCCCTCTATGGGCTTCCAAATATCCCTTTGCCAATTCCACAAGAACAGCCTTAGCGAAAGGCTTCTTGAAGGGAAAGATGTAACTCTGTGAGATGAATTAACAGAACACAGAGCAGTTTCTCAGAAAGCTTCTTTCCAGTTTTGAACGGAAGATATTTCCTTTTTCACCATAGCCCTCTATGGGCTTCCAAATATCCCTTTGCCAATTCCACAAGAACAGCCTTAGCGAAAGGCTTCTTGAAGGGAAAGATGTAACTCTGTGAGATGAATTAACAGAACACAGAGCAGTTTCTCAGAAAGCTTCTTTCCAGTTTTGAACGGAAGATATTTCCTTTTTCACCATGTCCCTCTATGGGCTTCCAAATATCCCTTTGCCAATTCCACAAGAACAGCCTTAGCGAAAGGCTTGTTGAAGGGAAAGATGTAACTCTGTGAGATGAATTAACAGAACACAGAGCAGTTTCTCAGAAAGCTTCTTTCCAGTTTTGAACGGAAGATATTTCCTTTTTCACCATAGCCCTCTATGGGCTTCCAAATATCCCTTTGCCAATTCCACAAGAACAGCCTTAGCGAAAGGCTTCTTGAAGGGAAAGATGTAACTCTGTGAGATGAATTAACAGAACACAGAGCAGTTTCTCAGAAAGCTTCTTTCCAGTTTTGAACCGAAGAGATTTCCTTTTTCACCATAGCCCGCTACGGGTTTCCAAATATCCCTTTGCCAATTCCACAAGAACAGCCTTAGTGAAAGGCTTCTTGAAGGGAAAGATGTAACTCTGTGAGATGAATTAACAGAACACAGAGCAGTTTCTCAGAAAGCTTCTTTCCGGTTTTGAACGGAAGATATTCCCTTTTTCACCATAGCCCTCTATGGGCTTCCAAATATCCCTTTGCCAATTCCACAAGAACAGCCTTAGCGAAAGGCTTGTTGAAGGGAAAGATGTAACTCTGAGAGATGAATTAACAGAACACAGAGCAGTTTCTCAGAAAGCTTCTTTATAGTTTTGAACGGAAGATATTCCCTTTTTCACCATAGCCCTCTATGGGCTTCCAAATATCCCTTTGCCAATTCCACAAGAACAGCCTTAGCGAAAGGCTTCTTGAAGGGAAAGATGTAACTCTGTGAGATGAATTAACAGAACACAGAGCAGTATCTCAGAAAGCTTCTTTCCAGTTTTGAACGGAAGATATTTCCTTTTTCACCATAGCCCTCTATGGGCTTCCAAATATCCCTTTACCAATTCCACAAGAACAGCCTTAGCGAAAGGCTTCTAGAAGGGAAAGATGTAACTCTGTGAGATGAATTAACAAAACACAGAGCAGTTTCTCAGAAAGCTTCTTTCCAGTTTTGAACGGAAGGTATTCCCTTTTTCACCATAGCCCTCTATGGTCTTCCAAATATCCCTTTGCCAATTCCACAAGAACAGCCTTAGCGAAAGGCTTCTTGAAGGGAAAGATGTAACTCTGTGAGATGAATTAACAGAACACAGAGCAGTCTCTCAGAAAGCTTCTTTCCAGTTTTGAACGGAAGATATTTCCTTTATCACCATAGCCCTCTACGGGCTTCCAAATATCCCTTTGCCAATTCCACAAGAACAGCCTTAGCGAAAGGCTTCTTGAAGGGAAAGATGTAACTCTGTGAGATGAATTAACAGAACACATAACTGTTTCTCAGAAAGCTTCTTTCCAGTTTTGAACGGAAGATATTTCCTTTTTCACCATAGCCCGCTATGGGCTTCCAAATATCCCTTTGCCAATTCCACAAAAACAGTCTTAGCGAAAGGCTTCTTGAAGGGAAAGATGTAACTCTGTGAGATGAATTAACAGAACACAGAGCAGTTTCTCAGAAAGCTTCTTTCCAGTTTTGAAAGGAAGATATTCCCTTTTTCACCATAGCCCTCTATGGGCTTCCAAATATCCCTTTGCCAATTCCACAAGAAGAGCCTTAGCGAAAGGCTTCTTGAAGGGAAAGATGTAACTCTGTGAGATGAATTAACAGAACACAGAGCAGTTTCTCAGAATGCTTTTTTCCAGTTTTGAACGGAAGTTATTTCCTTTTTCACCATAGCCCTCTATGGGCTTCCAAATATCCCTTTGCCAATTCCACAAGAACAGCCTTAGCGAAAGGCTTCTTGAAGGGAAAGATGTAACTCTGTGAGATGAATGAACAGAACACAGAGCAGTTTCTCAGAAAGCTTCTTTCCAGTTTTGAATGGAAGATATTTCCTTTTTCACCATAGCCCTCTATGGGCTTCCAAATATCCCTTTGCCAATTCCACAAGAACAGCCTTAGCGAAAGGCTTCTTGAAGGGAAAGATGTAACTCTGTGAGATGAATGAACAGAACACAGAGCAGTTTCTCAGAAAGCTTCTTTCCAGTTTTGAACGGAAGATATTTCCTTTTTCACCATAGCCCTCTATGGGCTTCCAAATATCCCTTTGCCAATTCCACAAGAACAGCCTTAGCGAAAGGCTTCTTGAAGGGAAAGATGTAACTCTGTGAGATGAATTAACAGAACACAGAGCAGTTTCTCAGAAAGCTTCTTTATAGTTTTGAACGGAAGGTATTCCCTTTTTCACCATAGCCCTCTATGGGCTTCCAAATATCCCTTTGCCAATTCCACAAGAACAGCCTTAGCGAAAGGCTTCTTGAAGGGAAAGATGTAACTCTGTGAGATGAATTAACAGAACACAGAGCAGTTTCTCAGAAAGCTTCTTTCCAGTTTTGAACGGAAGATATTTCCTTTTTCACCATGTCCCTCTATGGGCTTCCAAATATCCCTTTGCCAATTCCACAAGAACAGCCTTAGCGAAAGGCTTCTTGAAGGGAAAGATGTAACTCTGTGAGATGAATTAACAGAACACAGAGCAGTTTCTCAGAAAGCTTCTTTCCAGTTTTGAACGGAAGATATTTCCTTTTTCACCATGTCCCTCTATGGGCTTCCAAATATCCCTTTGCCAATTCCACAAGAACAGCCTTAGCGAAAGGCTTCTTGAAGGGAAAGATGTAACTCTGTGAGATGAATTAACAGAACACAGAGCAGTTTCTCAGAAAGCTTCTTTCCAGTTTTGAACGGAAGATATTCCCTTTTTCACCATAGCCCTCTATGGGCTTCCAAATATCCCTTTGCCAATTCCACAAGAACAGCCTTAGCGAAAGGCTTCTTGAAGGGGAAGATGTAACTCTGAGAGATGAATTAACAGAACACAGAGCAGTTTCTCAGAAAGCTTCTTTCCAGTTTTGAACCGAAGAGATTTCCTTTTTCACCATAGCCCTCTATGGGCTTCCAAATATCCCTTTGCCAATTCCACAAGAACAGCCTTAGCGAAAGCCTTCTTGAAGGGAAAGATGTAACTCTGTGAGATGAATTAACAGAACACAGAGCAGTTTCTCAGAAAGCTTCTTTCACAGTTTTGAAGGGAAGATATTTCCTTTTTCACCATAGCCCGCTACGGGTTTCCAAATATCCCTTTGCCAATTCCACAAGAACAGCCTTAGCGAAAGGCTTCTTGAAGGGAAAGATGTAACTCTGTGAGATGAATTAACAGAACACAGAGCAGTTTCTCAGAAAGCTTCTTTCCAGTTTTGAACGGAAGATATTCCCTTTTTCACCATAGCCCTCTATGGGCTTCCAAATATCCCTTTGCCAATTCCACAAGAACAGCCTTAGCGAAAGGCTTGTTGAAGGGAAAGATGTAACTCTGAGAGATGAATTAACAGAACACAGAGCAGTTTCTCAGAAAGCTTCTTTCCAGTTTTGAACGGAAGATATTCCCTTATTCACCATAGCCCTCTATGGGCTTCCAAATATCCCTTTGCCAATTCCACAAGAACAGCCTTAGCGAAAGGCTTCTTGAAGGGAAAGATGTAACTCTGTGAGATGAATGAACAGAACACAGAGCAGTTTCTCAGAAAGCTTCTTTCCAGTTTTGAACGGAAGATATTTCCTTTTTCACCATAGCCCTCTATGGGCTTCCAAATATCCCTTTACCAATTCCACAAGAACAGCCTTAGCGAAAGGCTTCTAGAAGGGAAAGATGTAACTCTGTGAGATGAATTAACAGAACCCAGAGCAGTTTCTCAGAAAGCTTCTTTCCAGTTTTGAACGGAAGATATTTACTTTTCACCATAGCCCTCTAAGGGCTTCCAAATATCCCTTTGCCAATTCCACAAGAACAGCCTTAGCGAAAGGCTTCTTGAAGGGAAAGATGTAACTCTGTGAGATGAATTAACAGAACACAGAGCAGTTTCTCAGAAAGCTTCTTTCCAGTTTTGAACGGAAGATATTTCCTTTATCACCATAGCCCTCTACGGGCTTCCAAATATCCCTTTGCCAATTCCACAAGAACAGCCTTAGCGAAAGGCTTCTTGAAGGGAAAGATGTAACTCTGTGAGATGAATTAACGGAACACAGAGCAGTTTCTCAGAAAGCTTCTTTCCAGTTTTGAACGGAAGATATTCCCTTTTTCACCATAGCCCTCTATGGGCTTCCAAATATCCCTTTGCCAATTCCACAAGAACAGCCTTAGCGAAAGGCTTCTTGAAGGGAAAGATGTAACTCTGTGAGATGAATTAACAGAACACAGAGCAGTTTCTCAGAAAGCTTCTTTCCAGTTTTGAACGGAAGATATTTCCTTTTTCACCATAGCCCTCTATGGGCTTCCAAATATCCCTTTGCCAATTCCACAAGAACAGCCTTAGCGAAAGGCTTCTTGAAGGGAAAGATGTAACTCTGTGAGATGAATTAACAGAACACAGAGCAGTTTCTCAGAAAGCTTCTTTCCAGTTTTGAACGGAAGATATTCCCTTTTTCACCATAGCCCTCTATGGGCTTCCAAATATCCCTTTGCCAATTCCACAAGAACAGCCTTAGCGAAAGGCTTCTTGAAGGGAAAGATGTAACTCTGTGAGATGAATTAACAGAACACAGAGCAGTTTCTCAGAAAGCTTCTTTCCAGTTTTGAACGGAAGATATTTCCTTTTTCACCATAGCCCTCTATGGGCTTCCAAATATCCCTTTGCCAATTCCACAAGAACATCCTTAGCGAAAGGCTTCTTGAAGGGAAAGATGTAACTCTGTGAGATGAATTAACAGAACACGGAGCAGTTTCTCAGAAAGCTTCTTTCCAGTTTTGAACGGAAGGTATTCCCTTTTTCACCATAGCCCTCTATGGGCTTCCAAATATCCCTTTGCCAATTCCACAAGAACAGCCTTAGCGAAAGGCTTCTTGAAGGGAAAGATGTAACTCTGTGAGATGAATTAACAGAACACAGAGCAGTTTCTCAGAAAGCTTCTTTCCAGTTTTGAACGGAAGATATTCCCTTTTTCACCATAGCCCTCTATGGGCTTCCAAATATCCCTTTGCCAATTCCACAAGAACAGCCTTAGCGAAAGGCTTCTTGAAGGGAAAGATGTAACTCTGTGAGATGAATTAACAGGACACAGAGCAGTTTCTCAGAAAGCTTCTTTCCAGTTTTGAACGGAAGATATTCCCTTTTTCACCTTAGCCCTCTATGGGCTTCCAAATATCCCTTTGCCAGTTCCAAAAGAACAGCCTTAGCGAAAGGCTTCTTGAAGGGAAAGATGTAACTCTGTGAGATGAATTAACAGAACACAGAGCAGTTTCTCAGAAAGCTTCTTTCCAGTTTTGAACGGAAGATATTCCCTTTTTCACCATAGCCCTCTATGGGCTTCCAAATATCCCTTTGCCAATTCCACAAGAACAGCCTTAGCGAAAGGCTTCTTGAAGGGAAAGATGTAACTCTGTGAGATGAATTAACAGAACACAGAGCAGTTTCTCAGAAAGCTTCTTTCCAGTTTTGAACGAAAGACATTTCCTTTTTCACCATAGCCCTCTATGGGCTTCCAAATATCCCTTTGCCAATTCCACAAGAACAGCCTTAGCGAAAGGCTTCTTGAAGGGAAAGATGTAACTCTGTGAGATGAATTAACAGAACACAGAGCAGTTTCTCAGAAAGCTTCTTTCCAGTTTTGAACCGAAGAGATTTCCTTTTTCACCATAGCCCTCTATGGGCTTCCAAATATCCCTTTGCCAATTCCACAAGAACAGCCTTAGCGAAAGGCTTCTTGAAGGGAAAGATGTAACTCTGTGAGATGAATTAACAGAACACAGAGCAGTTTCTCAGAAAGCTTCTTTCACAGTTTTGAAGGGAAGATATTTCCTTTTTCACCATAGCCCGCTACGGGTTTCCAAATATCCCTCTGCCAATTCCACAAGAACAGCCTTAATGAAAGGCTTCTTGAAGGGAAAGATGTAACTCTGTGAGATGAATTAACAGAACACAGAGCAGTTTCTCAGAAAGCTTCTTTCCAGTTTTGAACGGAAGATATTCCCTTTTTCACCATAGCCCTCTATGGGCTTCCAAATATCCCTTTGCCAATTCCACAAGAACAGCCTTAGCGAAAGGCTTGTTGAAGGGAAAGATGTAACTCTGAGAGATGAATTAACAGAACACAGAGCAGTTTCTCAGAAAGCTTCTTTCCAGTTTTGAACGGAAGATATTCCCTTTTTCACCATAGCCCTCTATGGGCTTCCAAATATCCCTTTGCGAATTCCACAAGAACAGCCTTAGCGAAAGGCTTCTTGAAGGGAAAGATGTAACTCTGTGAGATGAATTAACAGAACACAGAACAGTTTCTCAGAAAGCTTCTTTCCAGTTTTGAACGGAAGATATTTCCTTTTTCACCATAGCCCTCTATGGGCTTCCAAATATCCCTTTGCCAATTCCACAAGAAGAGCCTTAGCGAAAGGCTTCTTGAAGGGAAAGATGTAACTCTGTGAGATGAATTAACAGAACACAGAGCAGTTTCTCAGAAAGCTTCTTTCCAGTTTTGAACGGAAGATATTCCCTTTTTCACCATAGCCCTCTATGGGCTTCCAAATATCCCTTTGCCAATTCCACAAGAACAGCCTTAGCGAAAGGCTTCTTGAAGGAAAAGATGTAACTCTGTGAGATGAATTAACAGAACACAGAGCAGTTTCTCAGAAAGCTTCTTTCCAGTTTTGAACGGAAGATATTCCCTTTTTCACCATAGCCCTCTATGGGCTTCCAAATATCCCTTTGCCAATTCCACAAGAACAGCCTTAGCGAAAGGCTTCTTGAAGGGAAAGATGTAACTCTGTGAGATGAATTAACAGAACACAGAGCAGTTTCTCAGAAAGCTTCTTTCCAGTTTTGAACGGAAGATATTTCCTTTTTCACCATGTCCCTCTATGGGCTTCCAAATATCCCTTTGCCAATTCCACAAGAACAGTCTTAGCGAAAGGCTTCTTGAAGGGAAAGATGTAACTCTGTGAGATGAATTAACAGAACACAGAGTAGTTTCTCAGAAAGCTTCTTTCCAGTTTTGACCGAAGAGATTTCCTTTTTCACCATAGCCCTCTATGGGCTTCCAAATATCCCTTTGCCAATTCCACAAGAACAGCCTTAGCGAAAGGCTTCTTGAAGGGAAAGATGTAACTCTGTGAGATGAATTAACAGAACACAGAGCAGTTTCTCAGAAAGCTTCTTTCACAGTTTTGAAGGGAAGATATTTCCTTTTTCACCATAGCCCGCTACGGGTTTCCAAATATCCCTTTGCCAATTCCACAAGAACAGCCTTAGCGAAAGGCTTCTTGAAGGGAAAGATGTAACTCTGTGAGATGAATTAACAGAACACAGAGCAGTTTCTCAGAAAGCTTCTTTCCAGTTTTGAACGGAAGATATTCCCTTTTTCACCATAGCCCTCTATGGGCTTCCAAATATCCCTTTGCCAATTCCACAAGAACAGCCTTAGCGAAAGGCTTGTTGAAGGGAAAGATGTAACTCTGAGAGATGAATTAACAGAACACAGAGCAGTTTCTCAGAAAGCTTCTTTCCAGTTTTGAACGGAAGATATTCCCTTATTCACTATAGCCCTCTATGGGCTTCCAAATATCCCTTTGCCAATTCCACAAGAACAGCCTTAGCGAAAGGCTTCTTGAAGGGAAAGATGTAACTCTGTGAGATGAATTCACAGAACACAGAGCAGTTTCTCAGAAAGCTTCTTTCCAGTTTTGAAGGGAAGATATTTCCTTTTTCACCATAGCCCTCTATGGGCTTCCAAATATCCCTTTGCCAATTCCACAAGAAGAGCCTTAGCGAAAGGCTTCTTGAAGGGAAAGATGTAACTCTGTGAGATGAATTAACAGAACACAGAGCAGTTTCTCAGAAAGCTTCTTTCCAGTTTTGAACGGAAGATATTCCCTTTTTCACCATAGCCCTCTATGGGCTTCCAAATATCCCTTTGCCAATTCCACAAGAACAGCCTTAGCGAAAGGCTTCTTGAAGGGAAAGATGTAACTCTGTGAGATGAATTAACAGAACACAGAGCAGTTTCTCAGAAAGCTTCTTTCCAGTTTTGAACGGAAGATATTTCCTTTTTCACCATAGCCCTCTATGGGCTTCCAAATATCCCTTTGCCAATTCCACAAGAACAGCCTTAGCGAAAGGCTTCTTGAAGGGAAAGATGTAACTCTGTGAGATGAATTAACAGAACACAGAGCAGTTTCTCAGAAAGCTTCTTTCCAGTTTTGAACGGAAGATATTTCCTTTTTCACCATGTCCATCTATGGGCTTCCAAATATCCCTTTGCCAATTCCACAAGAACAGCCTTAGCGAAAGGCTTGTTGAAGGGAAAGATGTAACTCTGTGAGATGAATTAACAGAACACAGAGCAGTTTCTCAGAAAGCTTCTTTCCAGTTTTGAACGGAAGATATTTCCTTTTTCACCATAGCCCTCTATGGGCTTCCAAATATCCCTTTGCCAATTCCACAAGAACAGCCTTAGCGAAAGGCTTCTTGAAGGGAAAGATGTAACTCTGTGAGATGAATTAACAGAACACAGAGCAGTTTCTCAGAAAGCTTCTTTCCAGTTTTGAACCGAAGAGATTTCCTTTTTCACCATAGCCCGCTACGGGTTTCCAAATATCCCTTTGCCAATTCCACAAGAACAGCCTTAGTGAAAGGCTTCTTGAAGGGAAAGATGTAACTCTGTGAGATGAATTAACAGAACACAGAGCAGTTTATCAGAAAGCTTCTTTCCGGTTTTGAACGGAAGATATTCCCTTTTTCACCATAGCCCTCTATGGGCTTCCAAATATCCCTTTGCCAATTCCACAAGAACAGCCTTAGCGAAAGGCTTGTTGAAGGGAAAGATGTAACTCTGAGAGATGAATTAACAGAACACAGAGCAGTTTCTCAGAAAGCTTCTTTATAGTTTTGAACGGAAGATATTCCCTTTTTCACCATAGCCCTCTATGGGCTTCCAAATATCCCTTTGCCAATTCCACAAGAACAGCCTTAGCGAAAGGCTTCTTGAAGGGAAAGATGTAACTCTGTGAGATGAATTAACAGAACACAGAGCAGTATCTCAGAAAGCTTCTTTCCAGTTTTGAACGGAAGATATTTCCTTTTTCACCATAGCCCTCTATGGGCTTCCAAATATCCCTTTACCAATTCCACAAGAACAGCCTTAGCGAAAGGCTTCTAGAAAGGAAAGATGTAACTCTGTGAGATGAATTAACAGAACACAGAGCAGTTTCTCAGAAAGCTTCTTTCCAGTTTTGAACGGAAGGTATTCCCTTTTTCACCATAGCCCTCTATGGTCTTCCAAATATCCCTTTGCCAATTCCACAAGAACAGCCTTAGCGAAAGGCTTCTTGAAGGGAAAGATGTAACTCTGTGAGATGAATTAACAGAACACAGAGCAGTTTCTCAGAAAGCTTCTTTCCAGTTTTGAACGGAAGATATTTCCTTTATCACCATAGCCCTCTACGGGCTTCCAAATATCCCTTTGCCAATTCCACAAGAACAGCCTTAGCGAAAGGCTTCTTGAAGGGAAAGATGTAACTCTGTGAGATGAATTAACGGAACACAGAGCAGTTTCTCAGAAAGCTTCTTTCCAGTTTTGAACGGAAGATATTTACTTTTCACCATAGCCCTCTAAGGGCTTCCAAATATCCCTTTGCCAATTCCACAAGAACAGCCTTAGCGAAAGGCTTCTTGAAGGGAAAGATGTAACTCTGTGAGATGAATTAACAGAACACAGAGCAGTTTCTCAGAAAGCTTCTTTCCAGTTTTGAACGGAAGATATTTCCTTTTTCACCATAGCCCTGTATGGGCTTCCAAATATCCCTTTGCCAATTCCACAAGAACAGCCTTAGCGAAAGGCTTCTTGAAGGGAAAGATGTAACTCTGTGAGATGAATTAACAGAACACAGAGCAGTTTCTCAGAAAGCTTCTTTCCAGTTTTGAACGGAAGATATTCCCTTTTTCACCATAGCCCTCTATGGGCTTCCAAATATCCCTTTGCCAATTCCACAAGAACAGCCTTAGCGAAAGGCTTCTTGAAGGGAAAGATGTAACTCTGTGAGATGAATTAACAGAACACAGAGCAGTTTCTCAGAAAGCTTCTTTCCAGTTTTGAACGGAAGATATTTCCTTTTTCACCATAGCCCTCTATGGGCTTCCAAATATCCCTTTGCCAATTCCACAAGAACAGCCTTAGCGAAAGGCTTCTTGAAGGGAAAGATGTAACTCTGTGAGATGAATTAACAGAACACAGAGCAGTTTCTCAGAAAGCTTCTTTCCAGTTTTGAACGGAAGATATTCCCTTTTTCACCATAGCCCTCTATGGGCTTCCAAATATCCCTTTGCCAATTCCACAAGAACAGCCTTAGCGAAAGGCTTCTTGAAGGGAAAGATGTAACTCTGTGAGATGAATTAACAGAACACAGAGCAGTTTCTCAGAAAGCTTCTTTCCAGTTTTGAACGGAAGATATTTCCTTTTTCACCATAGCCCTCTATGGGCTTCCAAATATCCCTTTGCCAATTCCACAAGAACATCCTTAGCGAAAGGCTTCTTGAAGGGAAAGATGTAACTCTGTGAGATGAATTAACAGAACACGGAGCAGTTTCTCAGAAAGCTTCTTTCCAGTTTTGAACGGAAGGTATTCCCTTTTTCACCATAGCCCTCTATGGGCTTCCAAATATCCCTTTGCCAATTCCACAAGAACAGCCTTAGCGAAAGGCTTCTTGAAGGGAAAGATGTAACTCTGTGAGATGAATTAACAGAACACAGAGCAGTTTCTCAGAAAGCTTCTTTCCAGTTTTGAACGGAAGATATTCCCTTTTTCACCATAGCCCTCTATGGGCTTCCAAATATCCCTTTGCCAATTCCACAAGAACAGCCTTAGCGAAAGGCTTCTTGAAGGGAAAGATGTAACTCTGTGAGATGAATTAACAGGACACAGAGCAGTTTCTCAGAAAGCTTCTTTCCAGTTTTGAACGGAAGATATTCCCTTTTTCACCTTAGCCCTCTATGGGCTTCCAAATATCCCTTTGCCAGTTCCAAAAGAACAGCCTTAGCGAAAGGCTTCTTGAAGGGAAAGATGTAACTCTGTGAGATGAATTAACAGAACACAGAGCAGTTTCTCAGAAAGCTTCTTTCCAGTTTTGAACGGAAGATATTCCCTTTTTCACCATAGCCCTCTATGGGCTTCCAAATATCCCTTTGCCAATTCCACAAGAACAGCCTTAGCGAAAGGCTTCTTGAAGGGAAAGATGTAACTCTGTGAGATGAATTAACAGAACACAGAGCAGTTTCTCAGAAAGCTTCTTTCCAGTTTTGAACGAAAGACATTTCCTTTTTCACCATAGCCCTCTATGGGCTTCCAAATATCCCTTTGCCAATTCCACAAGAACAGCCTTAGCGAAAGGCTTCTTGAAGGGAAAGATGTAACTCTGTGAGATGAATTAACAGAACACAGAGCAGTTTCTCAGAAAGCTTCTTTCCAGTTTTGAACCGAAGAGATTTCCTTTTTCACCATAGCCCTCTATGGGCTTCCAAATATCCCTTTGCCAATTCCACAAGAACAGCCTTAGCGAAAGGCTTCTTGAAGGGAAAGATGTAACTCTGTGAGATGAATTAACAGAACACAGAGCAGTTTCTCAGAAAGCTTCTTTCCAGTTTTGAACGGAAGATATTTCCTTTATCACCATAGCCCTCTACGGGCTTCCAAATATCCCTTTGCCAATTCCACAAGAACAGCCTTAGCGAAAGGCTTCTTGAAGGGAAAGATGTAACTCTGTGAGATGAATTAACGGAACACAGAGCAGTTTCTCAGAAAGCTTCTTTCCAGTTTTGAACGGAAGATATTCCCTTTTTCACCATAGCCCTCTATGGGCTTCCAAATATCCCTTTGCCAATTCCACAAGAACAGCCTTAGCGAAAGGCTTCTTGAAGGGAAAGATGTAACTCTGTGAGATGAATTAACAGAACACAGAGCAGTTTCTCAGAAAGCTTCTTTCCAGTTTTGAACGGAAGATATTTCCTTTTTCACCATAGCCCTCTATGGGCTTCCAAATATCCCTTTGCCAATTCCACAAGAACAGCCTTAGCGAAAGGCTTCTTGAAGGGAAAGATGTAACTCTGTGAGATGAATTAACAGAACACAGAGCAGTTTCTCAGAAAGCTTCTTTCCAGTTTTGAACGGAAGATATTCCCTTTTTCACCATAGCCCTCTATGGGCTTCCAAATATCCCTTTGCCAATTCCACAAGAACAGCCTTAGCGAAAGGCTTCTTGAAGGGAAAGATGTAACTCTGTGAGATGAATTAACAGAACACAGAGCAGTTTCTCAGAAAGCTTCTTTCCAGTTTTGAACGGAAGATATTTCCTTTTTCACCATAGCCCTCTATGGGCTTCCAAATATCCCTTTGCCAATTCCACAAGAACATCCTTAGCGAAAGGCTTCTTGAAGGGAAAGATGTAACTCTGTGAGATGAATTAACAGAACACGGAGCAGTTTCTCAGAAAGCTTCTTTCCAGTTTTGAACGGAAGGTATTCCCTTTTTCACCATAGCCCTCTATGGGCTTCCAAATATCCCTTTGCCAATTCCACAAGAACAGCCTTAGCGAAAGGCTTCTTGAAGGGAAAGATGTAACTCTGTGAGATGAATTAACAGAACACAGAGCAGTTTCTCAGAAAGCTTCTTTCCAGTTTTGAACGGAAGATATTCCCTTTTTCACCATAGCCCTCTATGGGCTTCCAAATATCCCTTTGCCAATTCCACAAGAACAGCCTTAGCGAAAGGCTTCTTGAAGGGAAAGATGTAACTCTGTGAGATGAATTAACAGGACACAGAGCAGTTTCTCAGAAAGCTTCTTTCCAGTTTTGAACGGAAGATATTCCCTTTTTCACCTTAGCCCTCTATGGGCTTCCAAATATCCCTTTGCCAGTTCCAAAAGAACAGCCTTAGCGAAAGGCTTCTTGAAGGGAAAGATGTAACTCTGTGAGATGAATTAACAGAACACAGAGCAGTTTCTCAGAAAGCTTCTTTCCAGTTTTGAACGGAAGATATTCCCTTTTTCACCATAGCCCTCTATGGGCTTCCAAATATCCCTTTGCCAATTCCACAAGAACAGCCTTAGCGAAAGGCTTCTTGAAGGGAAAGATGTAACTCTGTGAGATGAATTAACAGAACACAGAGCAGTTTCTCAGAAAGCTTCTTTCCAGTTTTGAACGAAAGACATTTCCTTTTTCACCATAGCCCTCTATGGGCTTCCAAATATCCCTTTGCCAATTCCACAAGAACAGCCTTAGCGAAAGGCTTCTTGAAGGGAAAGATGTAACTCTGTGAGATGAATTAACAGAACACAGAGCAGTTTCTCAGAAAGCTTCTTTCCAGTTTTGAACCGAAGAGATTTCCTTTTTCACCATAGCCCTCTATGGGCTTCCAAATATCCCTTTGCCAATTCCACAAGAACAGCCTTAGCGAAAGGCTTCTTGAAGGGAAAGATGTAACTCTGTGAGATGAATTAACAGAACACAGAGCAGTTTCTCAGAAAGCTTCTTTCACAGTTTTGAAGGGAAGATATTTCCTTTTTCACCATAGCCCGCTACGGGTTTCCAAATATCCCTCTGCCAATTCCACAAGAACAGCCTTAGTGAAAGGCTTCTTGAAGGGAAAGATGTAACTCTGTGAGATGAATTAACAGAACACAGAGCAGTTTCTCAGAAAGCTTCTTTCCAGTTTTGAACGGAAGATATTCCCTTTTTCACCATAGCCCTCTATGGGCTTCCAAATATCCCTTTGCCAATTCCACAAGAACAGCCTTAGCGAAAGGCTTGTTGAAGGGAAAGATGTAACTCTGAGAGATGAATTAACAGAACACAGAGCAGTTTCTCAGAAAGCTTCTTTCCAGTTTTGAACGGAAGATATTCCCTTTTTCACCATAGCCCTCTATGGGCTTCCAAATATCCCTTTGCGAATTCCACAAGAACAGCCTTAGCGAAAGGCTTCTTGAAGGGAAAGATGTAACTCTGTGAGATGAATTAACAGAACACAGAACAGTTTCTCAGAAAGCTTCTTTCCAGTTTTGAACGGAAGATATTTCCTTTTTCACCATAGCCCTCTATGGGCTTCCAAATATCCCTTTGCCAATTCCACAAGAAGAGCCTTAGCGAAAGGCTTCTTGAAGGGAAAGATGTAACTCTGTGAGATGAATTAACAGAACACAGAGCAGTTTCTCAGAAAGCTTCTTTCCAGTTTTGAACGGAAGATATTCCCTTTTTCACCATAGCCCTCTATGGGCTTCCAAATATCCCTTTGCCAATTCCACAAGAACAGCCTTAGCGAAAGGCTTCTTGAAGGAAAAGATGTAACTCTGTGAGATGAATTAACAGAACACAGAGCAGTTTCTCAGAAAGCTTCTTTCCAGTTTTGAACGGAAGATATTCCCTTTTTCACCATAGCCCTCTATGGGCTTCCAAATATCCCTTTGCCAATTCCACAAGAACAGCCTTAGCGAAAGGCTTCTTGAAGGGAAAGATGTAACTCTGTGAGATGAATTAACAGAACACAGAGCAGTTTCTCAGAAAGCTTCTTTCCAGTTTTGAACGGAAGATATTTCCTTTTTCACCATGTCCCTCTATGGGCTTCCAAATATCCCTTTGCCAATTCCACAAGAACAGTCTTAGCGAAAGGCTTCTTGAAGGGAAAGATGTAACTCTGTGAGATGAATTAACAGAACACAGAGTAGTTTCTCAGAAAGCTTCTTTCCAGTTTTGACCGAAGAGATTTCCTTTTTCACCATAGCCCTCTATGGGCTTCCAAATATCCCTTTGCCAATTCCACAAGAACAGCCTTAGCGAAAGGCTTCTTGAAGGGAAAGATGTAACTCTGTGAGATGAATTAACAGAACACAGAGCAGTTTCTCAGAAAGCTTCTTTCACAGTTTTGAAGGGAAGATATTTCCTTTTTCACCATAGCCCGCTACGGGTTTCCAAATATCCCTTTGCCAATTCCACAAGAACAGCCTTAGCGAAAGGCTTCTTGAAGGGAAAGATGTAACTCTGTGAGATGAATTAACAGAACACAGAGCAGTTTCTCAGAAAGCTTCTTTCCAGTTTTGAACGGAAGATATTCCCTTTTTCACCATAGCCCTCTATGGGCTTCCAAATATCCCTTTGCCAATTCCACAAGAACAGCCTTAGCGAAAGGCTTGTTGAAGGGAAAGATGTAACTCTGAGAGATGAATTAACAGAACACAGAGCAGTTTCTCAGAAAGCTTCTTTCCAGTTTTGAACGGAAGATATTCCCTTATTCACTATAGCCCTCTATGGGCTTCCAAATATCCCTTTGCCAATTCCACAAGAACAGCCTTAGCGAAAGGCTTCTTGAAGGGAAAGATGTAACTCTGTGAGATGAATTCACAGAACACAGAGCAGTTTCTCAGAAAGCTTCTTTCCAGTTTTGAAGGGAAGATATTTCCTTTTTCACCATAGCCCTCTATGGGCTTCCAAATATCCCTTTGCCAATTCCACAAGAAGAGCCTTAGCGAAAGGCTTCTTGAAGGGAAAGATGTAACTCTGTGAGATGAATTAACAGAACACAGAGCAGTTTCTCAGAAAGCTTCTTTCCAGTTTTGAACGGAAGATATTCCCTTTTTCACCATAGCCCTCTATGGGCTTCCAAATATCCCTTTGCCAATTCCACAAGAACAGCCTTAGCGAAAGGCTTCTTGAAGGGAAAGATGTAACTCTGTGAGATGAATTAACAGAACACAGAGCAGTTTCTCAGAAAGCTTCTTTCCAGTTTTGAACGGAAGATATTTCCTTTTTCACCATAGCCCTCTATGGGCTTCCAAATATCCCTTTGCCAATTCCACAAGAACAGCCTTAGCGAAAGGCTTCTTGAAGGGAAAGATGTAACTCTGTGAGATGAATTAACAGAACACAGAGCAGTTTCTCAGAAAGCTTCTTTCCAGTTTTGAACGGAAGATATTTCCTTTTTCACCATGTCCATCTATGGGCTTCCAAATATCCCTTTGCCAATTCCACAAGAACAGCCTTAGCGAAAGGCTTGTTGAAGGGAAAGATGTAACTCTGTGAGATGAATTAACAGAACACAGAGCAGTTTCTCAGAAAGCTTCTTTCCAGTTTTGAACGGAAGATATTTCCTTTTTCACCATAGCCCTCTATGGGCTTCCAAATATCCCTTTGCCAATTCCACAAGAACAGCCTTAGCGAAAGGCTTCTTGAAGGGAAAGATGTAACTCTGTGAGATGAATTAACAGAACACAGAGCAGTTTCTCAGAAAGCTTCTTTCCAGTTTTGAACCGAAGAGATTTCCTTTTTCACCATAGCCCGCTACGGGTTTCCAAATATCCCTTTGCCAATTCCACAAGAACAGCCTTAGTGAAAGGCTTCTTGAAGGGAAAGATGTAACTCTGTGAGATGAATTAACAGAACACAGAGCAGTTTATCAGAAAGCTTCTTTCCGGTTTTGAACGGAAGATATTCCCTTTTTCACCATAGCCCTCTATGGGCTTCCAAATATCCCTTTGCCAATTCCACAAGAACAGCCTTAGCGAAAGGCTTGTTGAAGGGAAAGATGTAACTCTGAGAGATGAATTAACAGAACACAGAGCAGTTTCTCAGAAAGCTTCTTTATAGTTTTGAACGGAAGATATTCCCTTTTTCACCATAGCCCTCTATGGGCTTCCAAATATCCCTTTGCCAATTCCACAAGAACAGCCTTAGCGAAAGGCTTCTTGAAGGGAAAGATGTAACTCTGTGAGATGAATTAACAGAACACAGAGCAGTATCTCAGAAAGCTTCTTTCCAGTTTTGAACGGAAGATATTTCCTTTTTCACCATAGCCCTCTATGGGCTTCCAAATATCCCTTTACCAATTCCACAAGAACAGCCTTAGCGAAAGGCTTCTAGAAAGGAAAGATGTAACTCTGTGAGATGAATTAACAGAACACAGAGCAGTTTCTCAGAAAGCTTCTTTCCAGTTTTGAACGGAAGGTATTCCCTTTTTCACCATAGCCCTCTATGGTCTTCCAAATATCCCTTTGCCAATTCCACAAGAACAGCCTTAGCGAAAGGCTTCTTGAAGGGAAAGATGTAACTCTGTGAGATGAATTAACAGAACACAGAGCAGTTTCTCAGAAAGCTTCTTTCCAGTTTTGAACGGAAGATATTTCCTTTATCACCATAGCCCTCTACGGGCTTCCAAATATCCCTTTGCCAATTCCACAAGAACAGCCTTAGCGAAAGGCTTCTTGAAGGGAAAGATGTAACTCTGTGAGATGAATTAACGGAACACAGAGCAGTTTCTCAGAAAGCTTCTTTCCAGTTTTGAACGGAAGATATTTACTTTTCACCATAGCCCTCTAAGGGCTTCCAAATATCCCTTTGCCAATTCCACAAGAACAGCCTTAGCGAAAGGCTTCTTGAAGGGAAAGATGTAACTCTGTGAGATGAATTAACAGAACACAGAGCAGTTTCTCAGAAAGCTTCTTTCCAGTTTTGAACGGAAGATATTTCCTTTTTCACCATAGCCCTGTATGGGCTTCCAAATATCCCTTTGCCAATTCCACAAGAACAGCCTTAGCGAAAGGCTTCTTGAAGGGAAAGATGTAACTCTGTGAGATGAATTAACAGAACACAGAGCAGTTTCTCAGAAAGCTTCTTTCCAGTTTTGAACGGAAGATATTCCCTTTTTCACCATAGCCCTCTATGGGCTTCCAAATATCCCTTTGCCAATTCCACAAGAACAGCCTTAGCGAAAGGCTTCTTGAAGGGAAAGATGTAACTCTGTGAGATGAATTAACAGAACACAGAGCAGTTTCTCAGAAAGCTTCTTTCCAGTTTTGAACGGAAGATATTTCCTTTTTCACCATAGCCCTCTATGGGCTTCCAAATATCCCTTTGCCAATTCCACAAGAACAGCCTTAGCGAAAGGCTTCTTGAAGGGAAAGATGTAACTCTGTGAGATGAATTAACAGAACACAGAGCAGTTTCTCAGAAAGCTTCTTTCCAGTTTTGAACGGAAGATATTCCCTTTTTCACCATAGCCCTCTATGGGCTTCCAAATATCCCTTTGCCAATTCCACAAGAACAGCCTTAGCGAAAGGCTTCTTGAAGGGAAAGATGTAACTCTGTGAGATGAATTAACAGAACACAGAGCAGTTTCTCAGAAAGCTTCTTTCCAGTTTTGAACGGAAGATATTTCCTTTTTCACCATAGCCCTCTATGGGCTTCCAAATATCCCTTTGCCAATTCCACAAGAACATCCTTAGCGAAAGGCTTCTTGAAGGGAAAGATGTAACTCTGTGAGATGAATTAACAGAACACGGAGCAGTTTCTCAGAAAGCTTCTTTCCAGTTTTGAACGGAAGGTATTCCCTTTTTCACCATAGCCCTCTATGGGCTTCCAAATATCCCTTTGCCAATTCCACAAGAACAGCCTTAGCGAAAGGCTTCTTGAAGGGAAAGATGTAACTCTGTGAGATGAATTAACAGAACACAGAGCAGTTTCTCAGAAAGCTTCTTTCCAGTTTTGAACGGAAGATATTCCCTTTTTCACCATAGCCCTCTATGGGCTTCCAAATATCCCTTTGCCAATTCCACAAGAACAGCCTTAGCGAAAGGCTTCTTGAAGGGAAAGATGTAACTCTGTGAGATGAATTAACAGGACACAGAGCAGTTTCTCAGAAAGCTTCTTTCCAGTTTTGAACGGAAGATATTCCCTTTTTCACCTTAGCCCTCTATGGGCTTCCAAATATCCCTTTGCCAGTTCCAAAAGAACAGCCTTAGCGAAAGGCTTCTTGAAGGGAAAGATGTAACTCTGTGAGATGAATTAACAGAACACAGAGCAGTTTCTCAGAAAGCTTCTTTCCAGTTTTGAACGGAAGATATTCCCTTTTTCACCATAGCCCTCTATGGGCTTCCAAATATCCCTTTGCCAATTCCACAAGAACAGCCTTAGCGAAAGGCTTCTTGAAGGGAAAGATGTAACTCTGTGAGATGAATTAACAGAACACAGAGCAGTTTCTCAGAAAGCTTCTTTCCAGTTTTGAACGAAAGACATTTCCTTTTTCACCATAGCCCTCTATGGGCTTCCAAATATCCCTTTGCCAATTCCACAAGAACAGCCTTAGCGAAAGGCTTCTTGAAGGGAAAGATGTAACTCTGTGAGATGAATTAACAGAACACAGAGCAGTTTCTCAGAAAGCTTCTTTCCAGTTTTGAACCGAAGAGATTTCCTTTTTCACCATAGCCCTCTATGGGCTTCCAAATATCCCTTTGCCAATTCCACAAGAACAGCCTTAGCGAAAGGCTTCTTGAAGGGAAAGATGTAACTCTGTGAGATGAATTAACAGAACACAGAGCAGTTTCTCAGAAAGCTTCTTTCACAGTTTTGAAGGGAAGATATTTCCTTTTTCACCATAGCCCGCTACGGGTTTCCAAATATCCCTCTGCCAATTCCACAAGAACAGCCTTAGTGAAAGGCTTCTTGAAGGGAAAGATGTAACTCTGTGAGATGAATTAACAGAACACAGAGCAGTTTCTCAGAAAGCTTCTTTCCAGTTTTGAACGGAAGATATTCCCTTTTTCACCATAGCCCTCTATGGGCTTCCAAATATCCCTTTGCCAATTCCACAAGAACAGCCTTAGCGAAAGGCTTGTTGAAGGGAAAGATGTAACTCTGAGAGATGAATTAACAGAACACAGAGCAGTTTCTCAGAAAGCTTCTTTCCAGTTTTGAACGGAAGATATTCCCTTTTTCACCATAGCCCTCTATGGGCTTCCAAATATCCCTTTGCGAATTCCACAAGAACAGCCTTAGCGAAAGGCTTCTTGAAGGGAAAGATGTAACTCTGTGAGATGAATTAACAGAACACAGAACAGTTTCTCAGAAAGCTTCTTTCCAGTTTTGAACGGAAGATATTTCCTTTTTCACCATAGCCCTCTATGGGCTTCCAAATATCCCTTTGCCAATTCCACAAGAAGAGCCTTAGCGAAAGGCTTCTTGAAGGGAAAGATGTAACTCTGTGAGATGAATTAACAGAACACAGAGCAGTTTCTCAGAAAGCTTCTTTCCAGTTTTGAACGGAAGATATTCCCTTTTTCACCATAGCCCTCTATGGGCTTCCAAATATCCCTTTGCCAATTCCACAAGAACAGCCTTAGCGAAAGGCTTCTTGAAGGAAAAGATGTAACTCTGTGAGATGAATTAACAGAACACAGAGCAGTTTCTCAGAAAGCTTCTTTCCAGTTTTGAACGGAAGATATTCCCTTTTTCACCATAGCCCTCTATGGGCTTCCAAATATCCCTTTGCCAATTCCACAAGAACAGCCTTAGCGAAAGGCTTCTTGAAGGGAAAGATGTAACTCTGTGAGATGAATTAACAGAACACAGAGCAGTTTCTCAGAAAGCTTCTTTCCAGTTTTGAACGGAAGATATTTCCTTTTTCACCATGTCCCTCTATGGGCTTCCAAATATCCCTTTGCCAATTCCACAAGAACAGTCTTAGCGAAAGGCTTCTTGAAGGGAAAGATGTAACTCTGTGAGATGAATTAACAGAACACAGAGTAGTTTCTCAGAAAGCTTCTTTCCAGTTTTGACCGAAGAGATTTCCTTTTTCACCATAGCCCTCTATGGGCTTCCAAATATCCCTTTGCCAATTCCACAAGAACAGCCTTAGCGAAAGGCTTCTTGAAGGGAAAGATGTAACTCTGTGAGATGAATTAACAGAACACAGAGCAGTTTCTCAGAAAGCTTCTTTCACAGTTTTGAAGGGAAGATATTTCCTTTTTCACCATAGCCCGCTACGGGTTTCCAAATATCCCTTTGCCAATTCCACAAGAACAGCCTTAGCGAAAGGCTTCTTGAAGGGAAAGATGTAACTCTGTGAGATGAATTAACAGAACACAGAGCAGTTTCTCAGAAAGCTTCTTTCCAGTTTTGAACGGAAGATATTCCCTTTTTCACCATAGCCCTCTATGGGCTTCCAAATATCCCTTTGCCAATTCCACAAGAACAGCCTTAGCGAAAGGCTTGTTGAAGGGAAAGATGTAACTCTGAGAGATGAATTAACAGAACACAGAGCAGTTTCTCAGAAAGCTTCTTTCCAGTTTTGAACGGAAGATATTCCCTTATTCACTATAGCCCTCTATGGGCTTCCAAATATCCCTTTGCCAATTCCACAAGAACAGCCTTAGCGAAAGGCTTCTTGAAGGGAAAGATGTAACTCTGTGAGATGAATTAACAGAACACAGAGCAGTTTCTCAGAAAGCTTCTTTCCAGTTTTGAAGGGAAGATATTTCCTTTTTCACCATAGCCCTCTATGGGCTTCCAAATATCCCTTTGCCAATTCCACAAGAAGAGCCTTAGCGAAAGGCTTCTTGAAGGGAAAGATGTAACTCTGTGAGATGAATTAACAGAACACAGAGCAGTTTCTCAGAAAGCTTCTTTCCAGTTTTGAACGGAAGATATTCCCTTTTTCACCATAGCCCTCTATGGGCTTCCAAATATCCCTTTGCCAATTCCACAAGAACAGCCTTAGCGAAAGGCTTCTTGAAGGGAAAGATGTAACTCTGTGAGATGAATTAACAGAACACAGAGCAGTTTCTCAGAAAGCTTCTTTCCAGTTTTGAACGGAAGATATTTCCTTTTTCACCATAGCCCTCTATGGGCTTCCAAATATCCCTTTGCCAATTCCACAAGAACAGCCTTAGCGAAAGGCTTCTTGAAGGGAAAGATGTAACTCTGTGAGATGAATTAACAGAACACAGAGCAGTTTCTCAGAAAGCTTCTTTCCAGTTTTGAACGGAAGATATTTCCTTTTTCACCATGTCCCTCTATGGGCTTCCAAATATCCCTTTGCCAATTCCACAAGAACAGCCTTAGCGAAAGGCTTGTTGAAGGGAAAGATGTAACTCTGTGAGATGAATTAACAGAACACAGAGCAGTTTCTCAGAAAGCTTCTTTCCAGTTTTGAACGGAAGATATTTCCTTTTTCACCATAGCCCTCTATGGGCTTCCAAATATCCCTTTGCCAATTCCACAAGAACAGCCTTAGCGAAAGGCTTCTTGAAGGGAAAGATGTAACTCTGTGAGATGAATTAACAGAACACAGAGCAGTTTCTCAGAAAGCTTCTTTCCAGTTTTGAACCGAAGAGATTTCCTTTTTCACCATAGCCCGCTACGGGTTTCCAAATATCCCTTTGCCAATTCCACAAGAACAGCCTTAGTGAAAGGCTTCTTGAAGGGAAAGATGTAACTCTGTGAGATGAATTAACAGAACACAGAGCAGTTTCTCAGAAAGCTTCTTTCCGGTTTTGAACGGAAGATATTCCCTTTTTCACCATAGCCCTCTATGGGCTTCCAAATATCCCTTTGCCAATTCCACAAGAACAGCCTTAGCGAAAGGCTTGTTGAAGGGAAAGATGTAACTCTGAGAGATGAATTAACAGAACACAGAGCAGTTTCTCAGAAAGCTTCTTTATAGTTTTGAACGGAAGATATTCCCTTTTTCACCATAGCCCTCTATGGGCTTCCAAATATCCCTTTGCCAATTCCACAAGAACAGCCTTAGCGAAAGGCTTCTTGAAGGGAAAGATGTAACTCTGTGAGATGAATTAACAGAACACAGAGCAGTATCTCAGAAAGCTTCTTTCCAGTTTTGAACGGAAGATATTTCCTTTTTCACCATAGCCCTCTATGGGCTTCCAAATATCCCTTTACCAATTCCACAAGAACAGCCTTAGCGAAAGGCTTCTAGAAGGGAAAGATGTAACTCTGTGAGATGAATTAACAGAACACAGAGCAGTTTCTCAGAAAGCTTCTTTCCAGTTTTGAACGGAAGGTATTCCCTTTTTCACCATAGCCCTCTATGGTCTTCCAAATATCCCTTTGCCAATTCCACAAGAACAGCCTTAGCGAAAGGCTTCTTGAAGGGAAAGATGTAACTCTGTGAGATGAATTAACAGAACACAGAGCAGTTTCTCAGAAAGCTTCTTTCCAGTTTTGAACGGAAGATATTTCCTTTATCACCATAGCCCTCTACGGGCTTCCAAATATCCCTTTGCCAATTCCACAAGAACAGCCTTAGCGAAAGGCTTCTTGAAGGGAAAGATGTAACTCTGTGAGATGAATTAACGGAACACAGAGCAGTTTCTCAGAAAGCTTCTTTCCAGTTTTGAACGGAAGATATTTACTTTTCACCATAGCCCTCTAAGGGCTTCCAAATATCCCTTTGCCAATTCCACAAGAACAGCCTTAGCGAAAGGCTTCTTGAAGGGAAAGATGTAACTCTGTGAGATGAATTAACAGAACACAGAGCAGTTTCTCAGAAAGCTTCTTTCCAGTTTTGAACGGAAGATATTTCCTTTTTCACCATAGCCCTGTATGGGCTTCCAAATATCCCTTTGCCAATTCCACAAGAACAGCCTTAGCGAAAGGCTTCTTGAAGGGAAAGATGTAACTCTGTGAGATGAATTAACAGAACACAGAGCAGTTTCTCAGAAAGCTTCTTTCCAGTTTTGAACGGAAGATATTCCCTTTTTCACCATAGCCCTCTATGGGCTTCCAAATATCCCTTTGCCAATTCCACAAGAACAGCCTTAGCGAAAGGCTTCTTGAAGGGAAAGATGTAACTCTGTGAGATGAATTAACAGAACACAGAGCAGTTTCTCAGAAAGCTTCTTTCCAGTTTTGAACGGAAGATATTTCCTTTTTCACCATAGCCCTCTATGGGCTTCCAAATATCCCTTTGCCAATTCCACAAGAACAGCCTTAGCGAAAGGCTTCTTGAAGGGAAAGATGTAACTCTGTGAGATGAATTAACAGAACACACAGCAGTTTCTCAGAAAGCTTCTTTCCAGTTTTGAACGGAAGATATTTCCTTTTTCACCATAGCCCTCTATGGGCTTCCAAATATCCCTTTGCCAATTCCACAAGAACATCCTTAGCGAAAGGCTTCTTGAAGGGAAAGATGTAACTCTGTGAGATGAATTAACAGAACACGGAGCAGTTTCTCAGAAAGCTTCTTTCCAGTTTTGAACGGAAGATATTCCCTTTTTCACCATAGCCCTCTATGGGCTTCCAAATATCCCTTTGCCAATTCCACAAGAACAGCCTTAGCGAAAGGCTTCTTGAAGGGAAAGATGTAACTCTGTGAGATGAATTAACAGAACACAGAGCAGTTTCTCAGAAAGCTTCTTTCCAGTTTTGAACGGAAGATATTCCCTTTTTCACCATAGCCCTCTATGGGCTTCCAAATATCCCTTTGCCAATTCCACAAGAACAGCCTTAGCGAAAGGCTTCTTGAAGGGAAAGATGTAACTCTGTGAGATGAATTAACAGGACACAGAGCAGTTTCTCAGAAAGCTTCATTCCAGTTTTGAACGGAAGATATTCCCTTTTTCACCATAGCCCTCTATGGGCTTCCAAATATCCCTTTGCCAGTTCCAAAAGAACAGCCTTAGCGAAAGGCTTCTTGAAGGGAAAGATGTAACTCTGTGAGATGAATTAACAGAACACAGAGCAGTTTCTCAGAAAGCTTCTTTCCAGTTTTGAACGGAAGATATTCCCTTTTTCACCATAGCCCTCTATGGGCTTCCAAATATCCCTTTGCCAATTCCACAAGAACAGCCTTAGCGAAAGGCTTCTTGAAGGGAAAGATGTAACTCTGTGAGATGAATTAACAGAACACAGAGCAGTTTCTCAGAAAGCTTCTTTCCAGTTTTGAACCGAAGAGATTTCCTTTTTCACCATAGCCCTCTAAGGGCTTCCAAATATCCCTTTGCCAATTCCACAAGAACAGCCTTAGCGAAAGGCTTCTTGAAGGGAAAGATGTAACTCTGTGAGATGAATTAACAGAACACAGAGCAGTTTCTCAGAAAGCTTCTTTCACAGTTTTGAAGGGAAGATATTTCCTTTTTCACCATAGCCCGCTACGGGTTTCCAAATATCCCTTTGCCAATTCCACAAGAACAGCCTTAGCGAAAGGCTTCTTGAAGGGAAAGATGTAACTCTGTGAGATGAATTAACAGAACACAGAGCAGTTTCTCAGAAAGCTTCTTTCCAGTTTTGAACGGAAGATATTCCCTTTTTCACCATAGCCCTCTATGGGCTTCCAAATATCCCTTTGCCAATTCCACAAGAACAGCCTTAGCGAAAGGCTTGTTGAAGGGAAAGATGTAACTCTGAGAGATGAATTAACAGAACACAGAGCAGTTTCTCAGAAAGTTTCTTTCCAGTTTTGAACGGAAGATATTCCCTTTTTCACCATAGCCCTCTATGGGCTTCCAAATATCCCTTTGCCAATTCCACAAGAACAGCCTTAGCGAAAGGCTTCTTGAAGGTAAAGATGTAACTCTGTGAGATGAATTAACAGAACACAGAACAGTTTCTCAGAAAGCTTCTTTCCAGTTTTGAACGGAAGATATTTCCTTTTTCACCATAGCCCTCTATGGGCTTCCAAATATCCCTTTGCCAATTCCACAAGAACAGCCTTAGCGAAAGGCTTCTTGAAGGGAAAGATGTAACTCTGTGAGATGAATTAACAGAACACAGAGCAGTTTCTCAGAAAGGTTCTTTCCAGTTTTGAACGGAAGATATTCCCTTTTTCACCATAGCCCTCTATGGGCTTCCAAATATCCCTTTGCCAATTCCACAAGAACAGCCTTAGCGAAAGGCTTCTTGAAGGGAAAGATGTAACTCTGTGAGATGAATTAACAGAACACAGAGCAGTTTCTCAGAAAGCTTCTTTCCAGTTTTGAACGGAAGATATTCCCTTTTTCACCATAGCCCTCTATGGGCTTCCAAATATCCCTTTGCCAATTCCACAAGAACAGCCTTAGCGAAAGGCTTCTTGAAGGGAAAGATGTAACTCTGTGAGATGAATTAACAGAACACAGAGCAGTTTCTCAGAAAGCTTCTTTCCAGTTTTGAACGGAAGATATTTCCTTTTTCACCATGTCCCTCTATGGGCTTCCAAATATCCCTTTGCCAATTCCACAAGAACAGCCTTAGCGAAAGGCTTCTTGAAGGGAAAGATGTAACTCTGTGAGATGAATTAACAGAACACAGAGCAGTTTCTCAGAAAGCTTTTTTCCAGTTTTGAACGGAAGATATTTCCTTTTTCACCATAGCCCTCTATGGGCTTCCAAATATCCCTTTGCCAATTCCACAAGAACAGCCTTAGCGAAAGGCTTCTTGAAGGGAAAGATGTAACTCTGTGAGATGAATTAACAGAACACAGAGCAGTTTCTCAGAAAGCTTCTTTCCGGTTTTGAACGGAAGATATTTCCTTTTTCACCATAGCCCTCTATGGGCTTCCAAATATCCCTTTGCCAATTCCACAAGAACAGCCTTAGCGAAAGGCTTCTTGAAGGGAAAGATGTAACTCTGTGAGATGAATGAACAGAACACAGAGCAGTTTCTCAGAAAGCTTCTTTCCAGTTTTGAACGGAAGATATTTCCTTTTTCACCATAGCCCTCTATGGGCTTCCAAATATCCCTTTGCCAATTCCACAAGAACAGCCTTAGCGAAAGGCTTCTTGAAGAGAAAGATGTAACTCTGTGAGATGAATTAACAGAACACAGAGCAGTTTCTCAGAAAGCTTCTTTCCAGTTTTGAACGGAAGATATTCCCTTTTTCACCATAGCCCTCTATGGGCTTCCAAATATCCCTTTGCCAATTCCACAAGAACTGCCTTAGCGAAAGGCTTCTTGAAGGGAAAGATGTAACTCTGTGAGATGAATTAACAGAACACAGAACTGTTTCTCAGAAAGCTTCTTTCCAGTTTTGAACGGAAGATATTTCCTTTTTCACCATAGCCCGCTATGGGCTTCCAAGTATCCCTTTGCCAATTCCACAAGAACAGCCTTAGCGAAAGGCTTCTTGAAGGGAAAGATGTAACTCTGAGAGATGAATTAACAGAACACAGAGCAGTTTCTCAGAAAGCTTCTTTCCAGTTTTGAATGGAAGATATTCCCTTTTTCACGATAGCCCTCTATGGGCTTCCAAATATCCCTTTGCCAATTCCACAAGAACAGCCTTAGCGAAAGGCTTCTTGAAGGGAAAGATGTAACTCTGTGAGATGAATTAACAGAACACAGAGCAGTTTCTCAGAAAGCTTTTTTCCAGTTTTGAACGGAAGATATTTCCTTTTTCACCATAGCCCTCTATGGGCTTCCAAATATCCGTTTGCCAATTCCACAAGAACAGCCTTAGCGAAAGGCTTCTTGAAGGGAAAGATGTACCTCTGTGAGATGAATTAACAGAACACAGAGCAGTTTCTCAGAAAGCTTCTTTCCAGTTTTGAACGGAAGATATTTCCTTTTTCACCATAGCCCTCTATGGGCTTCCAAATATCCCTTTACCAATTCCCCAAGAACAGCCTTAGCGAAAGGCTTCTTGAAGGGAAAGATGTAACTCTGTGAGATGAATTAACAGAACACAGAGCAGTTTCTCAGAAAGCTTCTTTATGGTTTTGAACGGAAGATATTCCCTTTTTCACCATAGCCCTCTATGGGCTTCCAAATATCCCTTTGCCAATTCCAAAAGAACAGCCTTAGCGAAAGGCTTTTTGAAGGGAAAGATGTAACTCTGTGAGATGAATTAACAGAACACAGAGCAGTTTCTCAGAAAGCTTCTTTCCAGTTTTGAACGGAAGATATTTCCTTTTTCACCATGTCCCTCTATGGGCTTCCAAATATCCCTTTGCCAATTCCACAAGAACAGCCTTAGCGAAAGGCTTCTTGAAGGGAAAGATGTAACTCTGTGAGATGAATTAACAGAACACAGAGCAGTTTCTCAGAAAGCTTCTTTCCAGTTTTGAACGGAAGATATTTCCTTTTTCACCATGTCCCTCTATGGGCTTCCAAATATCCCTTTGCCAATTCCACAAGAACAGCCTTAGCGAAAGGCTTCTTGAAGGGAAAGATGTAACTCTGTGAGATGAATTAACAGAACACAGAGCAGTTTCTCAGAAAGCTTCTTTCCAGTTTTGAACGGAAGATATTTCCTTTTTCACCATAGCCTTCTATGGGCTTCCAAATATCCCTTAGCCAATTCCACAAGAACAGCCTTAGCGAAAGGCTTCTTGAAAAGAAAGATGTAACTCTGTGAGATGAATTAACAGAACACAGAGCAGTTTCTCAGAAAGCTTCTTTCCAGTTTTGAACGGAAGATATTTCCTTTTTCACCATGTCCCTCTATGGGCTTCCAAATATCCCTTTGCCAATTCCACAAGAACAGCCTTAGCGAAAGGCTTCTTGAAGGGAAAGATGTAACTCTGTGAGATGAATTAACAGAACACAGAGCAGTTTCTCAGAAAGCTTTTTTCCAGTTTTGAACGGAAGATATTTCCTTTTTCACCATAGCCCTCTATGGGCTTCCAAATATCCCTTTGCCAATTCCACAAGAACAGCCTTAGCGAAAGGCTTCTTGAAGGGAAAGATGTAACTCTGTGAGATGAATTAACAGAACACAGAGCAGTTTCTCAGAAAGCTTCTTTCCGGTTTTGAACGGAAGATATTTCCTTTTTCACCATAGCCCTCTATGGGCGTCCAAATATCCCTTTGCCAATTCCACAAGAACAGCCTTAGCGAAAGGCTTCTTGAAGGGAAAGATGTAACTCTGTGAGATGAATGAACAGAACACAGAGCAGTTTCTCAGAAAGCTTCTTTCCAGTTTTGAACGGAAGATATTTCCTTTTTCACCATAGCCCTCTATGGGCTTCCAAATATCCCTTTGCCAATTCCACAAGAACAGCCTTAGCGAAAGGCTTCTTGAAGAGAAAGATGTAACTCTGTGAGATGAATTAACAGAACACAGAGCAGTTTCTCAGAAAGCTTCTTTCCAGTTTTGAACGGAAGATATTCCCTTTTTCACCATAGCCCTCTATGGGCTTCCAAATATCCCTTTGCCAATTCCACAAGAACTGCCTTAGCGAAAGGCTTCTTGAAGGGAAAGATGTAACTCTGTGAGATGAATTAACAGAACACAGAACTGTTTCTCAGAAAGCTTCTTTCCAGTTTTGAACGGAAGATATTTCCTTTTTCACCATAGCCCGCTATGGGCTTCCAAGTATCCCTTTGCCAATTCCACAAGAACAGCCTTAGCGAAAGGCTTCTTGAAGGGAAAGATGTAACTCTGAGAGATGAATTAACAGAACACAGAGCAGTTTCTCAGAAAGCTTCTTTCCAGTTTTGAATGGAAGATATTCCCTTTTTCACGATAGCCCTCTATGGGCTTCCAAATATCCCTTTGCCAATTCCACAAGAACAGCCTTAGCGAAAGGCTTCTTGAAGGGAAAGATGTAACTCTGTGAGATGAATTAACAGAACACAGAGCAGTTTCTCAGAAAGCTTTTTTCCAGTTTTGAACGGAAGATATTTCCTTTTTCACCATAGCCCTCTATGGGCTTCCAAATATCCGTTTGCCAATTCCACAAGAACAGCCTTAGCGAAAGGCTTCTTGAAGGGAAAGATGTACCTCTGTGAGATGAATTAACAGAACACAGAGCAGTTTCTCAGAAAGCTTCTTTCCAGTTTTGAACGGAAGATATTTCCTTTTTCACCATAGCCCTCTATGGGCTTCCAAATATCCCTTTGCCAATTCCCCAAGAACAGCCTTAGCGAAAGGCTTCTTGAAGGGAAAGATGTAACTCTGTGAGATGAATTAACAGAACACAGAGCAGTTTCTCAGAAAGCTTCTTTCCAGTTTTGAACGGAAGATATTTCCTTTTTCACCATAGCCCTCTAAGGGCTTCCAAATATCCCTTTGCCAATTCCACAAGAACAGCCTTAGCGAAAGGCTTCTTGAAGGGAAAGATGTAACTCTGTGAGATGAATTAACAGAACACAGAGCAGTTTCTCAGAAAGCTTCTTTCCAGTTTTGAACGGAAGATATTCCCTTTTTCACCATAGCCCTCTATGGGCTTCCAAATATCCCTTTGCCAATTCCACAAGAACAGCCTTAGCGAAAGGCTTCTTGAAGGGAAAGATGTAACTCTGTGAGATGAATTAACAGAACACAGAGCAGTTTCTCAGAAAGCTTCTTTCCAGTTTTGAACGGAAGATATTTCCTTTTTCACCATGTCCCTCTATGGGCTTCCAAATATCCCTTTGCCAATTCCACAAGAACAGCCTTAGCGAAAGGCTTCATGAAGGGAAAGATGTAACTCTGTGAGATGAATTAACAGAACACAGAGCAGTTTCTCAGAAAGCTTCTTTCCAGTTTTGAACGGAAGATATTTCCTTTTTCACCATGTCCCTCTATGGGCTTCCAAATATCCCTTTGCCAATTCCACAAGAACAGCCTTAGCGAAAGGCTTGTTGAAGGGAAAGATGTAACTCTGTGAGATGAATTCACAGAACACAGAGCAGTTTCTCAGAAAGCTTCTTTCCAGTTTTGAACGGAAGATATTTCCTTTTTCACCATAGCCCGCTATGGGCTTCCAAATATCCCTTTGCCAATTCCACAAGAACAGCCTTAGCGAAAGGCTTCTTGAAGGGAAAGATGTAACTCTGTGAGATGAATTAACAGAACACAGAGCAGTTTCTCAGAAAGCTTCTTTCCAGTTTTGAACGGAAGATATTCCCTTTTTCACCATAGCCCTCTATGGGCTTCCAAATATCCCTTTGCCAATTCCACAAGAACAGCCTTAGCAAAAGGCTTCTTGAAGGGAAAGATGTAACTCTGTGAGATGAATTAACAGAACACAGAGCAGTTTCTCAGAAAGCTTTTTTCCAGTTTTGAACAGAAGATATTTCCTTTTTCACCATAGCCCTCTATGGGCTTCCAAATATCCGTTTGCCAATTCCACAAGAACAGCCTTAGCGAAAGGCTTCTTGAAGGGAAAGATGTAACTCTGTGAGATGAATTAACAGAACACAGAGCAGTTTCTCAGAAAGCTTCTTTCCAGTTTTGAACGGAAGATATTTCCTTTTTCACCATGTCCCTCTATGGGCTTCCAAATATCCCTTTGCCAATTCCACAAGAACAGCCTTAGCGAAAGGCTTCTTGAAGGGAAAGATGTAACTCTGTGAGATGAATTAACAGAACACAGAGCAGTTTCTCAGAAAGCTTCTTTCCAGTTTTGAACGGAAGATATTTCCTTTTTCACCATAGCCTTCTATGGGCTTCCAAATATCCCTTAGCCAATTCCACAAGAACAGCCTTAGCGAAAGGCTTCTTGAAGGGAAAGATGTAACTCTGTGAGATGAATTAACAGAACACAGAGCAGTTTCCCAGAAAGCTTCTTTCCAGTTTTGAACGGAAGATATTCCCTTTTTCACCATAGCCCTCTATGGGCTTCCAAATATCCCTTTGCCAATTCCACAAGAACAGCCTTAGCGAAAGGCTTCTTGAAGGGAAAGATGTAACTCTGTGAGATGAATTAACAGAACACAGAGCAGTTTCTCAGAAAGCTTCTTTCCAGTTTTGAACGGAAGATATTCCCTTTTTCACCATAGCCCTCTGTGGGCTTCCAAATATCCCTTTGCCAATTCCACAAGAACAGCCTTAGCGAAAGGCTTCTTGAAGGGAAAGATGTAACTCTGTGAGATGAATTAACAGAACACAGAACTGTTTCTCAGAAAGCTTCTTTCCAGTTTTGAACGGAAGATATTTCCTTTTTCACCATAGCCCGCTATGGGCTTCCAAATATCCCTTTGCCAATTCCACAAGAACAGCCTTAGCGAAAGGCTTCTTGAAGGGAAACATGTAACTCTGAGAGATGAATTAACAGAACACAGAGCAGTTTCTCAGAAAGCTTCTTTCCAGTTTTGAATGGAAGATATTCCCTTTTTCACGATAGCCCTCTATGGGCTTCCAAATATCCCTTTGCCAATTCCACAAGAACAGCCTTAGCGAAAGGCTTCTTGAAGGGAAAGATGTAACTCTGTGAGATGAATTAACAGAACACAGAGCAGTTTCTCAGAAAGCTTTTTTCCAGTTTTGAACGGAAGATATTTCCTTTTTCACCATAGCCCTCTATGGGCTTCCAAATATCCGTTTGCCAATTCCACAAGAACAGCCTTAGCGAAAGGCTTCTTGAAGGGAAAGATGTAACTCTGTGAGATGAATTAACAGAACACAGAGCAGTTTCTCAGAAAGCTTCTTTCCAGTTTTGAACGGAAGATATTTCCTTTTTCACCATGTCCCTCTATGGGCTTCCAAATATCCCTTTGCCAATTCCACAAGAACAGCCTTAGCGAAAGGCTTCTTGAAGGGAAAGATGTAACTCTGTGAGATGAATTAACAGAACACAGAGCAGTTTCTCAGAAAGCTTCTTTCCAGTTTTGAACGGAAGATATTTCCTTTTTCACCATGTCCCTCTATGGGCTTCCAAATATCCCTTTGCCAATTCCACAAGAACAGCCTTAGCGAAAGGCTTCTTGAAGGGAAAGATGTAACTCTGTGAGATGAATTAACAGAACACAGAGCAGTTTCTCAGAAAGCTTCTTTCCAGTTTTGAACGGAAGATATTTCCTTTTTCACCATAGCCTTCTATGGGCTTCCAAATATCCCTTAGCCAATTCCACAAGAACAGCCTTAGCGAAAGGCTTCTTGAAAAGAAAGATGTAACTCTGTGAGATGAATTAACAGAACACAGAGCAGTTTCTCAGAAAGCTTCTTTCCAGTTTTGAACGGAAGATATTTCCTTTTTCACCATAGCCCTCTATGGGCTTCCAAATATCCCTTTGCCAATTCCCCAAGAACAGCCTTAGCGAAAGGCTTCTTGAAGGGAAAGATGTAACTCTGTGAGATGAATTAACAGAACACAGAGCAGTTTCTCAGAAAGCTTCTTTCCAGTTTTGAACGGAAGATATTTCCTTTTTCACCATAGCCCTCTAAGGGCTTCCAAATATCCCTTTGCCAATTCCACAAGAACAGCCTTAGCGAAAGGCTTCTTGAAGGGAAAGATGTAACTCTGTGAGATGAATTAACAGAACACAGAGCAGTTTCTCAGAAAGCTTCTTTCCAGTTTTGAACGGAAGATATTCCCTTTTTCACCATAGCCCTCTATGGGCTTCCAAATATCCCTTTGCCAATTCCACAAGAACAGCCTTAGCGAAAGGCTTCTTGAAGGGAAAGATGTAACTCTGTGAGATGAATTAACAGAACACAGAGCAGTTTCTCAGAAAGCTTCTTTCCAGTTTTGAACGGAAGATATTTCCTTTTTCACCATGTCCCTCTATGGGCTTCCAAATATCCCTTTGCCAATTCCACAAGAACAGCCTTAGCGAAAGGCTTCATGAAGGGAAAGATGTAACTCTGTGAGATGAATTAACAGAACACAGAGCAGTTTCTCAGAAAGCTTCTTTCCAGTTTTGAACGGAAGATATTTCCTTTTTCACCATGTCCCTCTATGGGCTTCCAAATATCCCTTTGCCAATTCCACAAGAACAGCCTTAGCGAAAGGCTTGTTGAAGGGAAAGATGTAACTCTGTGAGATGAATTAACAGAACACAGAGCAGTTTCTCAGAAAGCTTCTTTCCAGTTTTGAACGGAAGATATTTCCTTTTTCACCATAGCCCGCTATGGGCTTCCAAATATCCCTTTGCCAATTCCACAAGAACAGCCTTAGCGAAAGGCTTCTTGAAGGGAAAGATGTAACTCTGTGAGATGAATTAACAGAACACAGAGCAGTTTCTCAGAAAGCTTCTTTCCAGTTTTGAACGGAAGATATTCCCTTTTTCACCATAGCCCTCTATGGGCTTCCAAATATCCCTTTGCCAATTCCACAAGAACAGCCTTAGCAAAAGGCTTCTTGAAGGGAAAGATGTAACTCTGTGAGATGAATTAACAGAACACAGAGCAGTTTCTCAGAAAGCTTTTTTCCAGTTTTGAACGGAAGATATTTCCTTTTTCACCATAGCCCTCTATGGGCTTCCAAATATCCGTTTGCCAATTCCACAAGAACAGCCTTAGCGAAAGGCTTCTTGAAGGGAAAGATGTAACTCTGTGAGATGAATTAACAGAACACAGAGCAGTTTCTCAGAAAGCTTCTTTCCAGTTTTGAACGGAAGATATTTCCTTTTTCACCATGTCCCTCTATGGGCTTCCAAATATCCCTTTGCCAATTCCACAAGAACAGCCTTAGCGAAAGGCTTCTTGAAGGGAAAGATGTAACTCTGTGAGATGAATTAACAGAACACAGAGCAGTTTCTCAGAAAGCTTCTTTCCAGTTTTGAACGGAAGATATTTCCTTTTTCACCATAGCCTTCTATGGGCTTCCAAATATCCCTTAGCCAATTCCACAAGAACAGCCTTAGCGAAAGGCTTCTTGAAGGGAAAGATGTAACTCTGTGAGATGAATTAACAGAACACAGAGCAGTTTCCCAGAAAGCTTCTTTCCAGTTTTGAACGGAAGATATTCCCTTTTTCACCATAGCCCTCTATGGGCTTCCAAATATCCCTTTGCCAATTCCACAAGAACAGCCTTAGCGAAAGGCTTCTTGAAGGGAAAGATGTAACTCTGTGAGATGAATTAACAGAACACAGAGCAGTTTCTCAGAAAGCTTCTTTCCAGTTTTGAACGGAAGATATTCCCTTTTTCACCATAGCCCTCTGTGGGCTTCCAAATATCCCTTTGCCAATTCCACAAGAACAGCCTTAGCGAAAGGCTTCTTGAAGGGAAAGATGTAACTCTGTGAGATGAATTAACAGAACACAGAACTGTTTCTCAGAAAGCTTCTTTCCAGTTTTGAACGGAAGATATTTCCTTTTTCACCATAGCCCGCTATGGGCTTCCAAATATCCCTTTGCCAATTCCACAAGAACAGCCTTAGCGAAAGGCTTCTTGAAGGGAAACATGTAACTCTGAGAGATGAATTAACAGAACACAGAGCAGTTTCTCAGAAAGCTTCTTTCCAGTTTTGAATGGAAGATATTCCCTTTTTCACGATAGCCCTCTATGGGCTTCCAAATATCCCTTTGCCAATTCCACAAGAACAGCCTTAGCGAAAGGCTTCTTGAAGGGAAAGATGTAACTCTGTGAGATGAATTAACAGAACACAGAGCAGTTTCTCAGAAAGCTTTTTTCCAGTTTTGAACGGAAGATATTTCCTTTTTCACCATAGCCCTCTATGGGCTTCCAAATATCCGTTTGCCAATTCCACAAGAACAGCCTTAGCGAAAGGCTTCTTGAAGGGAAAGATGTAACTCTGTGAGATGAATTAACAGAACACAGAGCAGTTTCTCAGAAAGCTTCTTTCCAGTTTTGAACGGAAGATATTTCCTTTTTCACCATAGCCCTCTATGGGCTTCCAAATATCCCTTTGCCAATTCCCCAAGAACAGCCTTAGCGAAAGGCTTCTTGAAGGGAAAGATGTAACTCTGTGAGATGAATTAACAGAACACAGAGCAGTTTCTCAGAAAGCTTCTTTCCAGTTTTGAACGGAAGATATTTCCTTTTTCACCATAGCCCTCTAAGGGCTTCCAAATATCCCTTTGCCAATTCCACAAGAACAGCCTTAGCGAAAGGCTTCTTGAAGGGAAAGATGTAACTCTGTGAGATGAATTAACAGAACACAGAGCAGTTTCTCAGAAAGCTTCTTTCCAGTTTTGAACGGAAGATATTCCCTTTTTCACCATAGCCCTCTATGGGCTTCCAAATATCCCTTTGCCAATTCCACAAGAACAGCCTTAGCGAAAGGCTTCTTGAAGGGAAAGATGTAACTCTATGAGATGAATGAACAGAACACAGAGCAGTTTCTCAGAAAGCTTCTTTCCAGTTTTGAACGGAAGAGATTTCCTTTTTCACCATAGCCCTCTATGGGCTTCCAAATATCCCTTTGCCAATTCCACAAGAACAGCCTTAGCGAAAGGCTTCTTGAAGGGAAAGATGTAACTCTGTGAGATGAATTAACAGAACACAGAGCAGTTTCTCAGAAAGCTTCTTTCCAGTTTTGAACGGAAGATATTCCCTTTTTCACCATAGCCCTCTATGGGCTTCCAAATATCCCTTTGCCAATTCCTTAGCGAAAGGCTTCTTGAAGGGAAAGATGTAACTCTGTGAGATGAATTAACAGAACACAGAGCAGTTTCTCAGAAAGCTTCTTTCCAGTTTTGAACGGAAGGTATTCCCTTTTTCACCATAGCCCACTATGGGCTTCCAAATATCCCTTTGCCAATTCCACAAGAACAGCCTTAGCGAAAGGCTTCTTGAAGGGAAAGATGTAACTCTGTGAGATGAATTAACAGAACACAGAGCTGTTTCTCAGAAAGCTTCTTTCCAGTTTTGAACGGAAGATATTCCCTTTTTCACCATAGCCCTCTATGGGCTTCCAAATATCCCTTTGCCAATTCCACAAGAACAGCCTTAGCGAAAGGCTTCTTGAAGGGAAAGATGTAACTCTGTGAGATGAATTAACAGAACACAGAGCAGTTTCTCAGAAAGCTTCTTTCCAGTTTTGAACGGAAGATATTCCCTTTTTCACCATAGCCCTCTGTGGGCTTCCAAATATCCCTTTGCCAATTCCACAAGAACAGCCTTAGCGAAAGGCTTCTTGAAGGGAAAGATGTAACTCTGTGAGATGAATTAACAGAACACAGAACTGTTTCTCAGAAAGCTTCTTTCCAGTTTTGAACGGAAGATATTTCCTTTTTCACCATAGCCCGCTATGGGCTTCCAAATATCCCTTTGCCAATTCCACAAGAACAGCCTTAGCGAAAGGCTTCTTGAAGGGAAAGATGTAACTCTGAGAGATGAATTAACAGAACACAGAGCAGTTTCTCAGAAAGCTTCTTTCCAGTTTTGAATGGAAGATATTCCCTTTTTCACGATAGCCCTCTATGGGCTTCCAAATATCCCTTTGCCAATTCCACAAGAACAGCCTTAGCGAAAGGCTTCTTGAAGGGAAAGATGTAACTCTGTGAGATGAATTAACAGAACACAGAGCAGTTTCTCAGAAAGCTTTTTTCCAGTTTTGAACGGAAGATATTTCCTTTTTCACCATAGCCCTCTATGGGCTTCCAAATATCCGTTTGCCAATTCCACAAGAACAGCCTTAGCGAAAGGCTTCTTGAAGGGAAAGATGTAACTCTGTGAGATGAATTAACAGAACACAGAGCAGTTTCTCAGAAAGCTTCTTTCCAGTTTTGAACGGAAGATATTTCCTTTTTCACCATAGCCCTCTATGGGCTTCCAAATATCCCTTTGCCAATTCCCCAAGAACAGCCTTAGCGAAAGGCTTCTTGAAGGGAAAGATGTAACTCTGTGAGATGAATTAACAGAACACAGAGCAGTTTCTCAGAAAGCTTCTTTCCAGTTTTGAACGGAAGATATTTCCTTTTTCACCATAGCCCTCTAAGGGCTTCCAAATATCCCTTTGCCAATTCCACAAGAACAGCCTTAGCGAAAGGCTTCTTGAAGGGAAAGATGTAACTCTGTGAGATGAATTAACAGAACACAGAGCAGTTTCTCAGAAAGCTTCTTTCCAGTTTTGAACGGAAGATATTCCCTTATTCACCATAGCCCTCTATGGGCTTCCAAATATCCCTTTGCCAATTCCACAAGAACAGCCTTAGCGAAAGGCTTCTTGAAGGGAAAGATGTAACTCTGTGAGATGAATGAACAGAACACAGAGCAGTTTCTCAGAAAGCTTCTTTCCAGTTTTGAACGGAAGATATTTCCTTTTTCACCATGTCCCCCTATGGGCTTCCAAATACCCCTTTGCCAATTCCACAAGAACAGCCTTAGCGAAAGGCTTCATGAAGGGAAAGATGTAACTCTGTGAGATGAATTAACAGAACACAGAGCAGTTTCTCAGAAAGCTTCTTTCCAGTTTTGAACGGAAGATATTTCCTTTTTCACCATGTCCCTCTATGGGCTTCCAAATATCCCTTTGCCAATTCCACAAGAACAGCCTTAGCGAAAGGCTTGTTGAAGGGAAAGATGTAACTCTGTGAGATGAATTAACAGAACACAGAGCAGTTTCTCAGAAAGCTTCTTTCCAGTTTTGAACGGAAGATATTTCCTTTTTCACCATAGCCCTCTATGGGCTTCCAAATATCCCTTTGCCAATTCCACAAGAACAGCCTTAGCGAAAGGCTTCTTGAAGGGAAAGATGTAACTCTGTGAGATGAATTAACAGAACACAGAGCACTTTCTCAGAAAGCTTCTTTCCAGTTTTGAACGGAAGATATTCCCTTTTTCACCTTAGCCCTCTATGGGCTTCCAAATATTCCTTTGCCAATTCCACAAGAACAGCCTTAGCGAAAGGCTTCTTGAAGGGAAAGATGTAACTCTGTGAGATGAATTAACAGAACACAGAGCAGTTTCTCAGAAAGCTTCTTTCCAGTTTTGAACGGAAGAGATTTCCTTTTTCACCATAGCCCTCTATGGGCTTCCAAATATCCCTTTGCCAATTCCACAAGAACAGCCTTAGCGAAAGGCTTCTTGAAGGGAAAGATGTAACTCTGTGAGATGAATTAACAGAACACAGAGCAGTTTCTCAGAAAGCTTCTTTCCAGTTTTGAACGGAAGATATTTCCTTTTTCACCATAGCCCTCTATGGGCTTCCAAATATCCCTTTGCCAATTCCACAAGAACAGCCTTAGCGAAAGGCTTCTTGAAGGGAAAGATGTAACTCTGTGAGATGAATTAACAGAACACAGAGCAGTTTCTCAGAAAGCTTCTTTCCAGTTTTGAACGGAAGATATTCCCTTTTTCACCATAGCCCTCTGTGGGCTTCCAAATATCCCTTTGCCAATTCCACAAGAACAGCCTTAGCGAAAGGCTTCTTGAAGGGAAAGATGTAACTCTGTGAGATGAATTAACAGAACACAGAACTGTTTCTCAGAAAGCTTCTTTCCAGTTTTGAACGGAAGATATTTCCTTTTTCACCATAGCCCGCTATGGGCTTCCAAATATCCCTTTGCCAATTCCACAAGAATAGCCTTAGCGAAAGGCTTCTTGAAGGGAAAGATGTAACTCTGAGAGATGAATTAACAGAACACAGAGCAGTTTCTCAGAAAGCTTCTTTCCAGTTTTGAATGGAAGATATTCCCTTTTTCACGATAGCCCTCTATGGGCTTCCAAATATCCCTTTGCCAATTCCACAAGAACAGCCTTAGCGAAAGGCTTCTTGAAGGGAAAGATGTAACTCTGTGAGATGAATTAACAGAACACAGAGCAGTTTCTCAGAAAGCTTTTTTCCAGTTTTGAACGGAAGATATTTCCTTTTTCACCATAGCCCTCTATGGGCTTCCAAATATCCGTTTGCCAATTCCACAAGAACAGCCTTAGCGAAAGGCTTCTTGAAGGGAAAGATGTAACTCTGTGAGATGAATTAACAGAACACAGAGCAGTTTCTCAGAAAGCTTCTTTCCAGTTTTGAACGGAAGATATTTCCTTTTTCACCATAGCCCTCTATGGGCTTCCAAATATCCCTTTGCCAATTCCCCAAGAACAGCCTTAGCGAAAGGCTTCTTGAAGGGAAAGATGTAACTCTGTGAGATGAATTAACAGAACACAGAGCAGTTTCTCAGAAAGCTTCTTTCCAGTTTTGAACGGAAGATATTCCCTTTTTCACCATAGCCCTCTGTGGGCTTCCAAATATCCCTTTGCCAATTCCACAAGAACAGCCTTAGCGAAAGGCTTCTTGAAGGGAAAGATGTAACTCTGTGAGATGAATTAACAGAACACAGAACTGTTTCTCAGAAAGCTTCTTTCCAGTTTTGAACGGAAGATATTTCCTTTTTCACCATAGCCCGCTATGGGCTTCCAAATATCCCTTTGCCAATTCCACAAGAACAGCCTTAGCGAAAGGCTTCTTGAAGGGAAAGATGTAACTCTGAGAGATGAATTAACAGAACACAGAGCAGTTTCTCAGAAAGCTTCTTTCCAGTTTTGAATGGAAGATATTCCCTTTTTCACGATAGCCCTCTATGGGCTTCCAAATATCCCTTTGCCAATTCCACAAGAACAGCCTTAGCGAAAGGCTTCTTGAAGGGAAAGATGTAACTCTGTGAGATGAATTAACAGAACACAGAGCAGTTTCTCAGAAAGCTTTTTTCCAGTTTTGAACGGAAGATATTTCCTTTTTCACCATAGCCCTCTATGGGCTTCCAAATATCCGTTTGCCAATTCCACAAGAACAGCCTTAGCGAAAGGCTTCTTGAAGGGAAAGATGTAACTCTGTGAGATGAATTAACAGAACACAGAGCAGTTTCTCAGAAAGCTTCTTTCCAGTTTTGAACGGAAGATATTTCCTTTTTCACCATAGCCCTCTATGGGCTTCCAAATATCCCTTTGCCAATTCCACAAGAACAGCCTTAGCGAAAGGCTTCTTGAAGGGAAAGATGTAACTCTGTGAGATGAATTAACAGAACACAGAGCAGTTTCTCAGAAAGCTTCTTTCCAGTTTTGAACGGAAGATATTCCCTTTTTCACCATAGCCCTCTATGGGCTTCCAAATATCCCTTTGCCAATTCCTTAGCGAAAGGCTTCTTGAAGGGAAAGATGTAACTCTGTGAGATGAATTAACAGAACACAGAGCAGTTTCTCAGAAAGCTTCTTTCCAGTTTTGAACGGAAGATATTCCCTTTTTCACCATAGCCCACTATGGGCTTCCAAATATCCCTTTGCCAATTCCACAAGAACAGCCTTAGCGAAAGGCTTCTTGAAGGGAAAGATGTAACTCTGTGAGATGAATTAACAGAACACAGAGCTGTTTCTCAGAAAGCTTCTTTCCAGTTTTGAACGGAAGATATTCCCTTTTTCACCATAGCCCTCTATGGGCTTCCAAATATCCCTTTGCCAATTCCACAAGAACAGCCTTAGCGAAAGGCTTCTTGAAGGGAAAGATGTAACTCTGTGAGATGAATTAACAGAACACAGAGCAGTTTCTCAGAAAGCTTCTTTCCAGTTTTGAACGGAAGATATTCCCTTTTTCACCATAGCCCTCTGTGGGCTTCCAAATATCCCTTTGCCAATTCCACAAGAACAGCCTTAGCGAAAGGCTTCTTGAAGGGAAAGATGTAACTCTGTGAGATGAATTAACAGAACACAGAACTGTTTCTCAGAAAGCTTCTTTCCAGTTTTGAACGGAAGATATTTCCTTTTTCACCATAGCCCGCTATGGGCTTCCAAATATCCCTTTGCCAATTCCACAAGAACAGCCTTAGCGAAAGGCTTCTTGAAGGGAAAGATGTAACTCTGAGAGATGAATTAACAGAACACAGAGCAGTTTCTCAGAAAGCTTCTTTCCAGTTTTGAATGGAAGATATTCCCTTTTTCACGATAGCCCTCTATGGGCTTCCAAATATCCCTTTGCCAATTCCACAAGAACAGCCTTAGCGAAAGGCTTCTTGAAGGGAAAGATGTAACTCTGTGAGATGAATTAACAGAACACAGAGCAGTTTCTCAGAAAGCTTTTTTCCAGTTTTGAACGGAAGATATTTCCTTTTTCACCATAGCCCTCTATGGGCTTCCAAATATCCGTTTGCCAATTCCACAAGAACAGCCTTAGCGAAAGGCTTCTTGAAGGGAAAGATGTAACTCTGTGAGATGAATTAACAGAACACAGAGCAGTTTCTCAGAAAGCTTCTTTCCAGTTTTGAACGGAAGATATTTCCTTTTTCACCATAGCCCTCTATGGGCTTCCAAATATCCCTTTGCCAATTCCCCAAGAACAGCCTTAGCGAAAGGCTTCTTGAAGGGAAAGACGTAACTCTGTGAGATGAATTAACAGAACACAGAGCAGTTTCTCAGAAAGCTTCTTTCCAGTTTTGAACGGAAGATATTTCCTTTTTCACCATAGCCCTCTAAGGGCTTCCAAATATCCCTTTGCCAATTCCACAAGAACAGCCTTAGCGAAAGGCTTCTTGAAGGGAAAGATGTAACTCTGTGAGATGAATTAACAGAACACAGAGCAGTTTCTCAGAAAGCTTCTTTCCAGTTTTGAACGGAAGATATTCCCTTATTCACCATAGCCCTCTATGGGCTTCCAAATATCCCTTTGCCAATTCCACAAGAACAGCCTTAGCGAAAGGCTTCTTGAAGGGAAAGATGTAACTCTGTGAGATGAATGAACAGAACACAGAGCAGTTTCTCAGAAAGCTTCTTTAGAGTTTTGAACGGAAGATATTTCCTTTTTCACCATGTCCCCCTATGGGCTTCCAAATACCCCTTTGCCAATTCCACAAGAACAGCCTTAGCGAAAGGCTTCATGAAGGGAAAGATGTAACTCTGTGAGATGAATTAACAGAACACAGAGCAGTTTCTCAGAAAGCTTCTTTCCAGTTTTGAACGGAAGATATTTCCTTTTTCACCATGTCCCTCTATGGGCTTCCAAATATCCCTTTGCCAATTCCACAAGAACAGCCTTAGCGAAAGGCTTGTTGAAGGGAAAGATGTAACTCTGTGAGATGAATTAACAGAACACAGAGCAGTTTCTCAGAAAGCTTCTTTCCAGTTTTGAACGGAAGATATTTCCTTTTTCACCATAGCCCTCTATGGGCTTCCAAATATCCCTTTGCCAATTCCACAAGAACAGCCTTAGCGAAAGGCTTCTTGAAGGGAAAGATGTAACTCTGTGAGATGAATTAACAGAACACAGAGCACTTTCTCAGAAAGCTTCTTTCCAGTTTTGAACGGAAGATATTCCCTTTTTCACCTTAGCCCTCTATGGGCTTCCAAATATTCCTTTGCCAATTCCACAAGAACAGCCTTAGCGAAAGGCTTCTTGAAGGGAAAGATGTAACTCTGTGAGATGAATTAACAGAACACAGAGCAGTTTCTCAGAAAGCTTCTTTCCAGTTTTGAACGGAAGAGATTTCCTTTTTCACCATAGCCCTCTATGGGCTTCCAAATATCCCTTTGCCAATTCCACAAGAACAGCCTTAGCGAAAGGCTTCTTGAAGGGAAAGATGTAACTCTGTGAGATGAATTAACAGAACACAGAGCAGTTTCTCAGAAAGCTTCTTTCCAGTTTTGAACGGAAGATATTTCCTTTTTCACCATAGCCCTCTATGGGCTTCCAAATATCCCTTTGCCAATTCCACAAGAACAGCCTTAGCGAAAGGCTTCTTGAAGGGAAAGATGTAACTCTGTGAGATGAATTAACAGAACACAGAGCAGTTTCTCAGAAAGCTTCTTTCCAGTTTTGAACGGAAGATATTCCCTTTTCCACCATAGCCCTCTATGGGCTTCCAAATATCCCTTTGCCAATTCCTTAGCGAAAGGCTTCTTGAAGGGAAAGATGTAACTCTGTGAGATGAATTAACAGAACACAGAACTGTTTCTCAGAAAGCTTCTTTCCAGTTTTGAACGGAAGATATTTCCTTTTTCACCATAGCCCGCTATGGGCTTCCAAATATCCCTTTGCCAATTCCACAAGAACAGCCTTAGCGAAAGGCTTCTTGAAGGGAAAGATGTAACTCTGAGAGATGAATTAACAGAACACAGAGCAGTTTCTCAGAAAGCTTCTTTCCAGTTTTGAATGGAAGATATTCCCTTTTTCACGATAGCCCTCTATGGGCTTCCAAATATCCCTTTGCCAATTCCACAAGAACAGCCTTAGCGAAAGGCTTCTTGAAGGGAAAGATGTAACTCTGTGAGATGAATTAACAGAACACAGAGCAGTTTCTCAGAAAGCTTTTTTCCAGTTTTGAACGGAAGATATTTCCTTTTTCACCATAGCCCTCTATGGGCTTCCAAATATCCGTTTGCCAATTCCACAAGAACAGCCTTAGCGAAAGGCTTCTTGAAGGGAAAGATGTAACTCTGTGAGATGAATTAACAGAACACAGAGCAGTTTCTCAGAAAGCTTCTTTCCAGTTTTGAACGGAAGATATTTCCTTTTTCACCATAGCCCTCTATGGGCTTCCAAATATCCCTTTGCCAATTCCCCAAGAACAGCCTTAGCGAAAGGCTTCTTGAAGGGAAAGATGTAACTCTGTGAGATGAATTAACAGAACACAGAGCAGTTTCTCAGAAAGCTTCTTTCCAGTTTTGAACGGAAGATATTTCCTTTTTCACCATAGCCCTCTAAGGGCTTCCAAATATCCCTTTGCCAATTCCACAAGAACAGCCTTAGCGAAAGGCTTCTTGAAGGGAAAGATGTAACTCTGTGAGATGAATTAACAGAACACAGAGCAGTTTCTCAGAAAGCTTCTTTCCAGTTTTGAACGGAAGATATTCCCTTTTTCACCATAGCCCTCTATGGGCTTCCAAATATCCCTTTGCCAATTCCACAAGAACAGCCTTAGCGAAAGGCTTCTTGAAGGGAAAGATGTAACTCTGTGAGATGAATGAACAGAACACAGAGCAGTTTCTCAGAAAGCTTCTTTCCAGTTTTGAACGGAAGATATTTCCTTTTTCACCATGTCCCCCTATGGGCTTCCAAATACCCCTTTGCCAATTCCACAAGAACAGCCTTAGCGAAAGGCTTCATGAAGGGAAAGATGTAACTCTGTGAGATGAATTAACAGAACACAGAGCAGTTTCTCAGAAAGCTTCTTTCCAGTTTTGAACGGAAGATATTTCCTTTTTCACCATGTCCCTCTATGGGCTTCCAAATATCCCTTTGCCAATTCCACAAGAACAGCCTTAGCGAAAGGCTTGTTGAAGGGAAAGATGTAACTCTGTGAGATGAATTAACAGAACACAGAGCAGTTTCTCAGAAAGCTTCTTTCCAGTTTTGAACGGAAGATATTTCCTTTTTCACCATAGCCCTCTAAGGGCTTCCAAATATCCCTTTGCCAATTCCACAAGAACAGCCTTAGCGAAAGGCTTCTTGAAGGGAAAGATGTAACTCTGTGAGATGAATTAACAGAACACAGAGCACTTTCTCAGAAAGCTTCTTTCCAGTTTTGAACGGAAGATATTCCCTTTTTCACCTTAGCCCTCTATGGGCTTCCAAATATTCCTTTGCCAATTCCACAAGAACAGCCTTAGCGAAAGGCTTCTTGAAGGGAAAGATGTAACTCTGTGAGATGAATTAACAGAACACAGAGCAGTTTCTCAGAAAGCTTCTTTCCAGTTTTGAACGGAAGAGATTTCCTTTTTCACCATAGCCCTCTATGGGCTTCCAAATATCCCTTTGCCAATTCCACCAGAACAGCCTTAGCGAAAGGCTTCTTGAAGGGAAAGATGTAACTCTGTGAGATGAATTAACAGAACACAGAGCAGTTTCTCAGAAAGCTTCTTTCCAGTTTTGAACGGAAGATATTTCCTTTTTCACCATAGCCCTCTATGGGCTTCCAAATATCCCTTTGCCAATTCCACAAGAACAGCCTTAGCGAAAGGCTTCTTGAAGGGAAAGATGTAACTCTGTGAGATGAATTAACAGAACACAGAGCAGTTTCTCAGAAAGCTTCTTTCCAGTTTTGAACGGAAGATATTCCCTTTTTCACCATAGCCCTCTATGGGCTTCCAAATATCCCTTTGCCAATTCCTTAGCGAAAGGCTTCTTGAAGGGAAAGATGTAACTCTGTGAGATGAATTAACAGAACACAGAGCAGTTTCTCAGAAAGCTTCTTTCCAGTTTTGAACGGAAGATATTCCCTTTTTCACCATAGCCCACTATGGGCTTCCAAATATCCCTTTGCCAATTCCACAAGAACAGCCTTAGCGAAAGGCTTCTTGAAGGGAAAGATGTAACTCTGTGAGATGAATTAACAGAACACAGAGCTGTTTCTCAGAAAGCTTCTTTCCAGTTTTGAACGGAAGATATTCCCTTTTTCACCATAGCCCTCTATGGGCTTCCAAATATCCCTTTGCCAATTCCACAAGAACAGCCTTAGCGAAAGGCTTCTTGAAGGGAAAGATGTAACTCTGTGAGATGAATTAACAGAACACAGAACTGTTTCTCAGAAAGCTTCTTTCCAGTTTTGAACGGAAGATATTTCCTTTTTCACCATAGCCCGCTATGGGCTTCCAATATCCCTTTGCCAATTCCACAAGAACAGCCTTAGCGAAAGGGTTCTTGAAGGGAAAGATGTAACTCTGTGAGATGAATTAACAGAACACAGAGCAGTTTCTCAGAAAGCTTCTTTCCAGTTTTGAACGGAGGATATTCCCTTTTTCACCATAGCCCTCTATGGGCTTCCAAATATCCCTTTGCCAATTCCACAAGAACAGCCTTAGCGAAAGGCTTCTTGAAGGGAATGATGTAACTCTGTGAGATGAATTAACAGAACACAGAGCAGTTTCTCAGAAAGCTTTTTTCCAGTTTTGAACGGAAGATATTTCCTTTTTCACCATAGCCCTCTATGGGCTTCCAAATATCCCTCTGCCAATTCCACAAGAACAGCCTTAGCGAAAGGCTTCTTGAAGGGAAAGATGTAACTCTGTGAGATGAATTAACAGAACACAGAGCAGTTTCTCAGAAAGCTTCTTTCCAGTTTTGAACGGAAGATATTTCCTTTTTCACCATAGCCCTCTATGGGCTTCCAAATATCCCTTTGCCAATTCCACAAGAACAGCCTTAGCGAAAGGCTTCTTGAAAGGAAAGATGTAACTCTGTGAGATGAATTAACAGAACACAGAGCAGTTTCTCAGAAAGCTTCTTTCCAGTTTTGAACGGAAGATATTTCCTTTTTCACCATAGCCCTCTAAGGGCTTCCAAATATCCCTTTGCCAATTCCACAAGAACAGCCTTAGCGAAAGGCTTCTTGAAAAGAAAGATGTAACTCTGTGAGATGAATTAACAGAACACAGAGCAGTTTCTCAGAAAGCTTCTTTCCAGTTTTGAACGGAAGATATTCCCTTTTTCACCATAGCCCTCTATGGGCTTCCAAATATCCCTTTGCCAATTCCACAAGAACAGCCTTAGCGAAAGGCTTCTTGAAGGGAAAGATGTAACTCTGTGAGATGAATGAACAGAACACAGAGCAGTTTCTCAGAAAGCTTCTTTCCAGTTTTGAACGGAAGATATTTCCTTTTTCACCATGTCCCTCTATGGGCTTCCAAATATCCCTTTGCCAATTCCACAAGAACAGCCTTAGCGAAAGGCTTCTTGAAGGGAAAGATGTAACTCTGTGAGATGAATTAACAGAACACAGAGCAGTTTCTCAGAAAGCTTCTTTCCAGTTTTGAACGGAAGATATTCCCTTTTTCACCATAGCCCTCTATGGGCTTCCAAATATCCCTTTGCCAATTCCACAAGAACAGCCTTAGCGAAAGGCTTCTTGAAGGGAAAGATGTAACTCTATGAGATGAATTAACAGAACACAGAGCAGTTTCTCAGAAAGCTTCTTTCCAGTTTTGAACGGAAGATATTCCCTTTTTCACCATAGCCCTCTATGGGCTTCCAAATATCCCTTTGCCAATTCCACAAGAACAGCCTTAGCGAAAGGCTTCTTGAAGGGAAAGATGTAACTCTGTGAGATGAATTAACAGAACACAGAGCAGTTTCTCAGAAAGCTTTTTTCCAGTTTTGAACGGAAGATATTTCCTTTTTCACCATAGCCCTCTATGGGCTTCCAAATATCCGTTTGCCAATTCCACAAGAACAGCCTTAGCGAAAGGCTTCTTGAAGGGAAAGATGTAACTCTGTGAGATGAATTAACAGAACACAGAGCAGTTTCTCAGAAAGCTTCTTTCCAGTTTTGAACGGAAGATATTTCCTTTTTCACCATAGCCCTCTATGGGCTTCCAAATATCCCTTTGCCAATTCCCCAAGAACAGCCTTAGCGAAAGGCTTCTTGAAGGGAAAGATGTAACTCTGTGAGATGAATTAACAGAACACAGAGCAGTTTCTCAGAAAGCTTCTTTCCAGTTTTGAACGGAAGATATTTCCTTTTTCACCATAGCCCTCTAAGGGCTTCCAAATATCCCTTTGCCAATTCCACAAGAACAGCCTTAGCGAAAGGCTTCTTGAAGGGAAAGATGTAACTCTGTGAGATGAATTAACAGAACACAGAGCAGTTTCTCAGAAAGCTTCTTTCCAGTTTTGAACGGAAGATATTCCCTTTTTCACCATAGCCCTCTATGGGCTTCCAAATATCCCTTTGCCAATTCCACAAGAACAGCCTTAGCGAAAGGCTTCTTGAAGGGAAAGATGTAACTCTGTGAGATGAATGAACAGAACACACAGCAGTTTCTCAGAAAGCTTCTTTCCAGTTTTGAACGGAAGATATTTCCTTTTTCACCATGTCCCACTATGGGCTTCCAAATACCCCTTTGCCAATTCCACAAGAACAGCCTTAGCGAAAGGCTTCATGAAGGGAAAGATGTAACTCTGTGAGATGAATTAACAGAACACAGAGCAGTTTCTCAGAAAGCTTCTTTCCAGTTTTGAACGGAAGATATTTCCTTTTTCACCATGTCCCTCTATGGGCTTCCAAATATCCCTTTGCCAATTCCACAAGAACAGCCTTAGCGAAAGGCTTGTTGAAGGGAAAGATATAACTCTGTGAGATGAATTAACAGAACACAGAGCAGTTTCTCAGAAAGCTTCTTTCCAGTTTTGAACGGAAGATATTTCCTTTTTCACCATAGCCCTCTAAGGGCTTCCAAATATCCCTTTGCCAATTCCACAAGAACAGCCTTAGCGAAAGGCTTCTTGAAGGGAAAGATGTAACTCTGTGAGATGAATTAACAGAACACAGAGCACTTTCTCAGAAAGCTTCTTTCCAGTTTTGAACGGAAGATATTCCCTTTTTCACCTTAGCCCTCTATGGGCTTCCAAATATTCCTTTGCCAATTCCACAAGAACAGCCTTAGCGAAAGGCTTCTTGAAGGGAAAGATGTAACTCTGTGAGATGAATTAACAGAACACAGAGCAGTTTCTCAGAAAGCTTCTTTCCAGTTTTGAACGGAAGAGATTTCCTTTTTCACCATAGCCCTCTATGGGCTTCCAAATATCCCTTTGCCAATTCCACAAGAACAGCCTTAGCGAAAGGCTTCTTGAAGGGAAAGATGTAACTCTGTGAGATGAATTAACAGAACACAGAGCAGTTTCTCAGAAAGCTTCTTTCCAGTTTTGAACGGAAGATATTTCCTTTTTCACCATAGCCCTCTATGGGCTTCCAAATATCCCTTTGCCAATTCCACAAGAACAGCCTTAGCGAAAGGCTTCTTGAAGGGAAAGATGTAACTCTGTGAGATGAATTAACAGAACACAGAGCAGTTTCTCAGAAAGCTTCTTTCCAGTTTTGAACGGAAGATATTCCCTTTTTCACCATAGCCCTCTATGGGCTTCCAAATATCCCTTTGCCAATTCCTTAGCGAAAGGCTTCTTGAAGGGAAAGATGTAACTCTGTGAGATGAATTAACAGAACACAGAGCAGTTTCTCAGAAAGCTTCTTTCCAGTTTTGAACGGAAGATATTCCCTTTTTCACCATAGCCCACTATGGGCTTCCAAATATCCCTTTGCCAATTCCACAAGAACAGCCTTAGCGAAAGGCTTCTTGAAGGGAAAGATGTAACTCTGTGAGATGAATTAACAGAACACAGAGCTGTTTCTCAGAAAGCTTCTTTCCAGTTTTGAACGGAAGATATTCCCTTTTTCACCATAGCCCTCTATGGGCTTCCAAATATCCCTTTGCCAATTCCACAAGAACAGCCTTAGCGAAAGGCTTCTTGAAGGGAAAGATGTAACTCTGTGAGATGAATTAACAGAACACAGAACTGTTTCTCAGAAAGCTTCTTTCCAGTTTTGAACGGAAGATATTTCCTTTTTCACCATAGCCCGCTATGGGCTTCCAATATCCCTTTGCCAATTCCACAAGAACAGCCTTAGCGAAAGGCTTCTTGAAGGGAAAGATGTAACTCTGTGAGATGAATTAACAGAACACAGAGCAGTTTCTCAGAAAGCTTCTTTCCAGTTTTGAACGGAAGATATTTCCTTTTTCACCATAGCCCTCTAAGGGCTTCCAAATATCCCTTTGCCAATTCCACAAGAACAGCCTTAGCGAAAGGCTTCTTGAAAAGAAAGATGTAACTCTGTGAGATGAATTAACAGAACACAGAGCAGTTTCTCAGAAAGCTTCTTTCCAGTTTTGAACGGAAGATATTCCCTTTTTCACCATAGCCCTCTATGGGCTTCCAAATATCCCTTTGCCAATTCCACAAGAACAGCCTTAGCGAAAGGCTTCTTGAAGGGAAAGATGTAACTCTGTGAGATGAATGAACAGAACACAGAGCAGTTTCTCAGAAAGCTTCTTTCCAGTTTTGAACGGAAGATATTTCCTTTTTCACCATGTCCCTCTATGGGCTTCCAAATATCCCTTTGCCAATTCCACAAGAACAGCCTTAGCGAAAGGCTTCTTGAAGGGAAAGATGTAACTCTGTGAGATGAATTAACAGAACACAGAGCAGTTTCTCAGAAAGCTTCTTTCCAGTTTTGAACGGAAGATATTCCCTTTTTCACCATAGCCCTCTATGGGCTTCCAAATATCCCTTTGCCAATTCCACAAGAACAGCCTTAGCGAAAGGCTTCTTGAAGGGAAAGATGTAACTCTATGAGATGAATTAACAGAACACAGAGCAGTTTCTCAGAAAGCTTCTTTCCAGTTTTGAACGGAAGATATTCCCTTTTTCACCATAGCCCTCTATGGGCTTCCAAATATCCCTTTGCCAATTCCACAAGAACAGCCTTAGCGAAAGGCTTCTTGAAGGGAAAGATGTAACTCTGTGAGATGAATTAACAGAACACAGAGCAGTTTCTCAGAAAGCTTTTTTCCAGTTTTGAACGGAAGATATTTCCTTTTTCACCATAGCCCTCTATGGGCTTCCAAATATCCGTTTGCCAATTCCACAAGAACAGCCTTAGCGAAAGGCTTCTTGAAGGGAAAGATGTAACTCTGTGAGATGAATTAACAGAACACAGAGCAGTTTCTCAGAAAGCTTCTTTCCAGTTTTGAACGGAAGATATTTCCTTTTTCACCATAGCCCTCTATGGGCTTCCAAATATCCCTTTGCCAATTCCCCAAGAACAGCCTTAGCGAAAGGCTTCTTGAAGGGAAAGATGTAACTCTGTGAGATGAATTAACAGAACACAGAGCAGTTTCTCAGAAAGCTTCTTTCCAGTTTTGAACGGAAGATATTTCCTTTTTCACCATAGCCCTCTAAGGGCTTCCAAATATCCCTTTGCCAATTCCACAAGAACAGCCTTAGCGAAAGGCTTCTTGAAGGGAAAGATGTAACTCTGTGAGATGAATTAACAGAACACAGAGCAGTTTCTCAGAAAGCTTCTTTCCAGTTTTGAACGGAAGATATTCCCTTTTTCACCATAGCCCTCTATGGGCTTCCAAATATCCCTTTGCCAATTCCACAAGAACAGCCTTAGCGAAAGGCTTCTTGAAGGGAAAGATGTAACTCTGTGAGATGAATGAACAGAACACACAGCAGTTTCTCAGAAAGCTTCTTTCCAGTTTTGAACGGAAGATATTTCCTTTTTCACCATGTCCCACTATGGGCTTCCAAATACCCCTTTGCCAATTCCACAAGAACAGCCTTAGCGAAAGGCTTCATGAAGGGAAAGATGTAACTCTGTGAGATGAATTAACAGAACACAGAGCAGTTTCTCAGAAAGCTTCTTTCCAGTTTTGAACGGAAGATATTTCCTTTTTCACCATGTCCCTCTATGGGCTTCCAAATATCCCTTTGCCAATTCCACAAGAACAGCCTTAGCGAAAGGCTTGTTGAAGGGAAAGATATAACTCTGTGAGATGAATTAACAGAACACAGAGCAGTTTCTCAGAAAGCTTCTTTCCAGTTTTGAACGGAAGATATTTCCTTTTTCACCATAGCCCTCTAAGGGCTTCCAAATATCCCTTTGCCAATTCCACAAGAACAGCCTTAGCGAAAGGCTTCTTGAAGGGAAAGATGTAACTCTGTGAGATGAATTAACAGAACACAGAGCACTTTCTCAGAAAGCTTCTTTCCAGTTTTGAACGGAAGATATTCCCTTTTTCACCTTAGCCCTCTATGGGCTTCCAAATATTCCTTTGCCAATTCCACAAGAACAGCCTTAGCGAAAGGCTTCTTGAAGGGAAAGATGTAACTCTGTGAGATGAATTAACAGAACACAGAGCAGTTTCTCAGAAAGCTTCTTTCCAGTTTTGAACGGAAGAGATTTCCTTTTTCACCATAGCCCTCTATGGGCTTCCAAATATCCCTTTGCCAATTCCACAAGAACAGCCTTAGCGAAAGGCTTCTTGAAGGGAAAGATGTAACTCTGTGAGATGAATTAACAGAACACAGAGCAGTTTCTCAGAAAGCTTCTTTCCAGTTTTGAACGGAAGATATTTCCTTTTTCACCATAGCCCTCTATGGGCTTCCAAATATCCCTTTGCCAATTCCACAAGAACAGCCTTAGCGAAAGGCTTCTTGAAGGGAAAGATGTAACTCTGTGAGATGAATTAACAGAACACAGAGCAGTTTCTCAGAAAGCTTCTTTCCAGTTTTGAACGGAAGATATTCCCTTTTTCACCATAGCCCTCTATGGGCTTCCAAATATCCCTTTGCCAATTCCTTAGCGAAAGGCTTCTTGAAGGGAAAGATGTAACTCTGTGAGATGAATTAACAGAACACAGAGCAGTTTCTCAGAAAGCTTCTTTCCAGTTTTGAACGGAAGATATTCCCTTTTTCACCATAGCCCACTATGGGCTTCCAAATATCCCTTTGCCAATTCCACAAGAACAGCCTTAGCGAAAGGCTTCTTGAAGGGAAAGATGTAACTCTGTGAGATGAATTAACAGAACACAGAGCTGTTTCTCAGAAAGCTTCTTTCCAGTTTTGAACGGAAGATATTCCCTTTTTCACCATAGCCCTCTATGGGCTTCCAAATATCCCTTTGCCAATTCCACAAGAACAGCCTTAGCGAAAGGCTTCTTGAAGGGAAAGATGTAACTCTGTGAGATGAATTAACAGAACACAGAACTGTTTCTCAGAAAGCTTCTTTCCAGTTTTGAACGGAAGATATTTCCTTTTTCACCATAGCCCGCTATGGGCTTCCAATATCCCTTTGCCAATTCCACAAGAACAGCCTTAGCGAAAGGCTTCTTGAAGGGAAAGATGTAACTCTGTGAGATGAATTAACAGAACACAGAGCAGTTTCTCAGAAAGCTTCTTTCCAGTTTTGAACGGAGGATATTCCCTTTTTCACCAAAGCCCTCTATGGGCTTCCAAATATCCCTTTGCCAATTCCACAAGAACAGCCTTAGCGAAAGGCTTCTTGAAGGGAATGATGTAACTCTGTGAGATGAATTAACAGAACACAGAGCAGTTTCTCAGAAAGCTTTTTTCCAGTTTTGAACGGAAGATATTTCCTTTTTCACCATAGCCCTCTATGGGCTTCCAAATATCCCTTTGCCAATTCCACAAGAACAGCCTTAGCGAAAGGCTTCTTGAAGGGAAAGATGTAACTCTGTGAGATGAATTAACAGAACACAGAGCAGTTTCTCAGAAAGCTTCTTTCCAGTTTTGAACGGAAGATATTTCCTTTTTCACCATAGCCCTCTATGGGCTTCCAAATATCCCTTTGCCAATTCCACAAGAACAGCCTTAGCGAAAGGCTTCTTGAAAGGAAAGATGTAACTCTGTGAGATGAATTAACAGAACACAGAGCAGTTTCTCAGAAAGCTTCTTTCCAGTTTTGAACGGAAGATATTTCCTTTTTCACCATAGCCCTCTAAGGGCTTCCAAATATCCCTTTGCCAATTCCACAAGAACAGCCTTAGCGAAAGGCTTCTTGAAGGGAAAGATGTAACTCTGTGAGATGAATTAACAGAACACAGAGCAGTTTCTCAGAAAGCTTCTTTCCAGTTTTGAACGGAAGATATTCCCTTTTTCACCATAGCCCTCTATGGGCTTCCAAATATCCCTTTGCCAATTCCACAAGAACAGCCTTAGCGAAAGGCTTCTTGAAGGGAAAGATGTAACTCTGTGAGATGAATTAACAGAACACAGAGCAGTTTCTCAGAAAGCTTCTTTCCAGTTTTGAACGGAAGATATTTCCTTTTTCACCATGTCCCTCTATGGGCTTCCAAATATCCCTTTGCCAATTCCACAAGAACAGCCTTAGCGAAAGGCTTCTTGAAGGGAAAGATGTAACTCTGTGAGATGAATTAACAGAACACAGAGCAGTTTCTCAGAAAGCTTCTTTCCAGTTTTGAACGGAAGATATTTCCTTTTTCACCATGTCCCTCTATGGGCTTCCAAATATCCCTTTGCCAATTCCACAAGAACAGCCTTAGCGAAAGGCTTGTTGAAGGGAAAGATGTAACTCTGTGAGATGAATTAACAGAACACAGAGCAGTTTCTCAGAAAGCTTCTTTCCAGTTTTGAACGGAAGATATTTCCTTTTTCACCATAGCCTTCTATGGTATTCCAAATATCCCTTTGCCAATTCCACAAGAACAGCCTTAGCGAAAGGCTTCTTGAAGGGAAAGATGTAACTCTGTGAGATGAATTAACAGAACACAGAGCAGTTTCTCAGAAAGCTTCTTTCCAGTTTTGAACGGAAGATATTCCCTTTTTCACCATAGCCCTCTATGGGCTTCCAAATATCCCTTTGCCAATTCCACAAGAACAGCCTTAGCGAAAGGCTTCTTGAAGGGAAAGATGTAACTCTGTGAGATGAATTAACAGAACACAGAGCAGTTTCTCAGAAAGCTTCTTTCCAGTTTTGAACGGAAGATATTCCCTTTTTCACCATAGCCCTCTATGGGCTTCCAAATATCCCTTTGCCAATTCCACAAGAACAGCCTTAGCGAAAGGCTTGTTGAAGGGAAACATGTAACTCTGAGAGATGAATTAACAGAACACAGAGCAGTTTCTCAAAAAGCTTCTTTCCAGTTTTGAACGGAAGATATTTCCTTTTTCACCATAGCCCTCTATGGGCTTCCAAATATCCCTTTGCCAATTCCTTAGCGAAAGGCTTCTTGAAGGGAAAGATGTAACTCTGTGAGATGAATTAACAGAACACAGAGCAGTTTCTCAGAAAGCTTCTTTCCAGTTTTGAACGGAAGATGTTCCCTTTTTCACCATAGCCCTCTATGGGCTTCCAAATATCCCTTTGCAAATTCCACAAGAACAGCCTTAGCGAAAGGCTTCTTGAAGGGAAAGATGTAACTCTGTGAGATGAATTAACAGAACACAGAGCAGTTTCTCAGAAAGCTTCTTTCCAGTTTTGAACGGAAGATATTCCCGTTTTCACCATAGAGCTCTATGGGCTTCCAAATATCCCTTTGCCAATTCCACAAGAACAGCCTTAGCGAAAGGCTTCTTGAAGGGAAAGATGTAACTCTGTGAGATGAATTAACAGAACACAGAACTGTTTCTCAGAAAGCTTCTTTCCAGTTTTGAACGGAAGATATTTCCTTTTTCACCATAGCCCGCTATGGGCTTCCAAATATCCCTTTGCCAATTCCACAAGAACAGCCTTAGCGAAAGGCTTCTTGAAGGGAAAGATGTAACTCTGTGAGATAAATTAACAGAACACAGAGCAGTTTCTCAGAAAGCTTCTTTCCAGTTTTGAACGGAAGATATTCCCGTTTTCACCATAGAGCTCTATGGGCTTCCAAATATCCCTTTGCCAATTCCACAAGAACAGCCTTAGCGAAAGGCTTCTTGAAGGGAAAGATGTAACTCTGTGAGATGAATTAACAGAACACAGAACTGTTTCTCAGAAAGCTTCTTTCCAGTTTTGAACGGAAGATATTTCCTTTTTCACCATAGCCCGCTATGGGCTTCCAAATATCCCTTTGCCAATTCCACAAGAACAGCCTTAGCGAAAGGGTTCTTGAAGGGAAAGATGTAACTCTGTGAGATGAATTAACAGAACACAGAGCAGTTTCTCAGAAAGCTTCTTTCCAGTTTTGAACGGAGGATATTCCCTTTTTCACCATAGCCCTCTATGGGCTTCCAAATATCCCTTTGCCAATTCCACAAGAACAGCCTTAGCGAAAGGCTTCTTGAAGGGAATGATGTAACTCTGTGAGATGAATTAACAGAACACAGAGCAGTTTCTCAGAAAGCTTTTTTCCAGTTTTGAACGGAAGATATTTCCTTTTTCACCATAGCCCTCTATGGGCTTCCAAATATCCCTCTGCCAATTCCACAAGAACAGCCTTAGCGAAAGGCTTCTTGAAGGGAAAGATGTAACTCTGTGAGATGAATTAACAGAACACAGAGCAGTTTCTCAGAAAGCTTCTTTCCAGTTTTGAACGGAAGATATTTCCTTTTTCACCATAGCCCTCTATGGGCTTCCAAATATCCCTTTGCCAATTCCACAAGAACAGCCTTAGCGAAAGGCTTCTTGAAAGGAAAGATGTAACTCTGTGAGATGAATTAACAGAACACAGAGCAGTTTCTCAGAAAGCTTCTTTCCAGTTTTGAACGGAAGATATTTCCTTTTTCACCATAGCCCTCTAAGGGCTTCCAAATATCCCTTTGCCAATTCCACAAGAACAGCCTTAGCGAAAGGCTTCTTGAAAAGAAAGATGTAACTCTGTGAGATGAATTAACAGAACACAGAGCAGTTTCTCAGAAAGCTTCTTTCCAGTTTTGAACGGAAGATATTCCCTTTTTCACCATAGCCCTCTATGGGCTTCCAAATATCCCTTTGCCAATTCCACAAGAACAGCCTTAGCGAAAGGCTTCTTGAAGGGAAAGATGTAACTCTGTGAGATGAATTAACAGAACACAGAGCAGTTTCTCAGAAAGCTTCTTTCCAGTTTTGAACGGAAGATATTTCCTTTTTCACCATGTCCCTCTATGGGCTTCCAAATATCCCTTTGCCAATTCCACAAGAACAGCCTTAGCGAAAGGCTTCTTGAAGGGAAAGATGTAACTCTGTGAGATGAATTAACAGAACACAGAGCAGTTTCTCAGAAAGCTTCTTTCCAGTTTTGAACGGAAGATATTCCCTTTTTCACCATAGCCCTCTATGGGCTTCCAAATATCCCTTTGCCAATTCCACAAGAACAGCCTTAGCGAAAGGCTTCTTGAAGGGAAAGATGTAACTCTGTGAGATGAATTAACAGAACACAGAGCAGTTTCTCAGAAAGCTTCTTTCCAGTTTTGAACGGAAGATATTCCCTTTTTCACCATAGCCCTCTATGGGCTTCCAAATATCCCTTTGCCAATTCCACAAGAACAGCCTTAGCGAAAGGCTTCTTGAAGGGAAAGATGTAACTCTGTGAGATGAATTAACAGAACACAGAGCAGTTTCTCAGAAAGCTTTTTTCCAGTTTTGAACGGAAGATATTTCCTTTTTCACCATAGCCCTCTATGGGCTTCCAAATATCCGTTTGCCAATTCCACAAGAACAGCCTTAGCGAAAGGCTTCTTGAAGGGAAAGATGTAACTCTGTGAGATGAATTAACAGAACACAGAGCAGTTTCTCAGAAAGCTTCTTTCCAGTTTTGAACGGAAGATATTTCCTTTTTCACCATAGCCCTCTATGGGCTTCCAAATATCCCTTTGCCAATTCCCCAAGAACAGACTTAGCGAAAGGCTTCTTGAAGGGAAAGATGTAACTCTGTGAGATGAATTAACAGAACACAGAGCAGTTTCTCAGAAAGCTTCTTTCCAGTTTTGAACGGAAGATATTTCCTTTTTCACCATAGCCCTCTAAGGGCTTCCAAATATCCCTTTGCCAATTCCACAAGAACAGCCTTAGCGAAAGGCTTCTTGAAGGGAAAGATGTAACTCTGTGAGATGAATTAACAGAACACAGAGCAGTTTCTCAGAAAGCTTCTTTCCAGTTTTGAACGGAAGATATTCCCTTTTTCACCATAGCCCTCTATGGGCTTCCAAATATCCCTTTGCCAATTCCACAAGAACAGCCTTAGCGAAAGGCTTCTTGAAGGGAAAGATGTAACTCTGTGAGATGAATGAACAGAACACACAGCAGTTTCTCAGAAAGCTTCTTTCCAGTTTTGAACGGAAGATATTTCCTTTTTCACCATGTCCCACTATGGGCTTCCAAATACCCCTTTGCCAATTCCACAAGAACAGCCTTAGCGAAAGGCTTCATGAAGGGAAAGATGTAACTCTGTGAGATGAATTAACAGAACACAGAGCAGTTTCTCAGAAAGCTTCTTTCCAGTTTTGAACGGAAGATATTTCCTTTTTCACCATGTCCCTCTATGGGCTTCCAAATATCCCTTTGCCAATTCCACAAGAACAGCCTTAGCGAAAGGCTTGTTGAAGGGAAAGATATAACTCTGTGAGATGAATTAACAGAACACAGAGCAGTTTCTCAGAAAGCTTCTTTCCAGTTTTGAACGGAAGATATTTCCTTTTTCACCATAGCCCTCTAAGGGCTTCCAAATATCCCTTTGCCAATTCCACAAGAACAGCCTTAGCGAAAGGCTTCTTGAAGGGAAAGATGTAACTCTGTGAGATGAATTAACAGAACACAGAGCACTTTCTCAGAAAGCTTCTTTCCAGTTTTGAACGGAAGATATTCCCTTTTTCACCTTAGCCCTCTATGGGCTTCCAAATATTCCTTTGCCAATTCCACAAGAACAGCCTTAGCGAAAGGCTTCTTGAAGGGAAAGATGTAACTCTGTGAGATGAATTAACAGAACACAGAGCAGTTTCTCAGAAAGCTTCTTTCCAGTTTTGAACGGAAGAGATTTCCTTTTTCACCATAGCCCTCTATGGGCTTCCAAATATCCCTTTGCCAATTCCACAAGAACAGCCTTAGCGAAAGGCTTCTTGAAGGGAAAGATGTAACTCTGTGAGATGAATTAACAGAACACAGAGCAGTTTCTCAGAAAGCTTCTTTCCAGTTTTGAACGGAAGATATTTCCTTTTTCACCATAGCCCTCTATGGGCTTCCAAATATCCCTTTGCCAATTCCACAAGAACAGCCTTAGCGAAAGGCTTCTTGAAGGGAAAGATGTAACTCTGTGAGATGAATTAACAGAACACAGAGCAGTTTCTCAGAAAGCTTCTTTCCAGTTTTGAACGGAAGATATTCCCTTTTTCACCATAGCCCTCTATGGGCTTCCAAATATCCCTTTGCCAATTCCTTAGCGAAAGGCTTCTTGAAGGGAAAGATGTAACTCTGTGAGATGAATTAACAGAACACAGAGCAGTTTCTCAGAAAGCTTCTTTCCAGTTTTGAACGGAAGATATTCCCTTTTTCACCATAGCCCACTATGGGCTTCCAAATATCCCTTTGCCAATTCCACAAGAACAGCCTTAGCGAAAGGCTTCTTGAAGGGAAAGATGTAACTCTGTGAGATGAATTAACAGAACACAGAGCTGTTTCTCAGAAAGCTTCTTTCCAGTTTTGAACGGAAGATATTCCCTTTTTCACCATAGCCCTCTATGGGCTTCCAAATATCCCTTTGCCAATTCCACAAGAACAGCCTTAGCGAAAGGCTTCTTGAAGGGAAAGATGTAACTCTGTGAGATGAATTAACAGAACACAGAACTGTTTCTCAGAAAGCTTCTTTCCAGTTTTGAACGGAAGATATTTCCTTTTTCACCATAGCCCGCTATGGGCTTCCAATATCCCTTTGCCAATTCCACAAGAACAGCCTTAGCGAAAGGCTTCTTGAAGGGAAAGATGTAACTCTGTGAGATGAATTAACAGAACACAGAGCAGTTTCTCAGAAAGCTTCTTTCCAGTTTTGAACGGAGGATATTCCCTTTTTCACCAAAGCCCTCTATGGGCTTCCAAATATCCCTTTGCCAATTCCACAAGAACAGCCTTAGCGAAAGGCTTCTTGAAGGGAATGATGTAACTCTGTGAGATGAATTAACAGAACACAGAGCAGTTTCTCAGAAAGCTTTTTTCCAGTTTTGAACGGAAGATATTTCCTTTTTCACCATAGCCCTCTATGGGCTTCCAAATATCCCTTTGCCAATTCCACAAGAACAGCCTTAGCGAAAGGCTTCTTGAAGGGAAAGATGTAACTCTGTGAGATGAATTAACAGAACACAGAGCAGTTTCTCAGAAAGCTTCTTTCCAGTTTTGAACGGAAGATATTTCCTTTTTCACCATAGCCCTCTATGGGCTTCCAAATATCCCTTTGCCAATTCCACAAGAACAGCCTTAGCGAAAGGCTTCTTGAAAGGAAAGATGTAACTCTGTGAGATGAATTAACAGAACACAGAGCAGTTTCTCAGAAAGCTTCTTTCCAGTTTTGAACGGAAGATATTTCCTTTTTCACCATAGCCCTCTAAGGGCTTCCAAATATCCCTTTGCCAATTCCACAAGAACAGCCTTAGCGAAAGGCTTCTTGAAGGGAAAGATGTAACTCTGTGAGATGAATTAACAGAACACAGAGCAGTTTCTCAGAAAGCTTCTTTCCAGTTTTGAACGGAAGATATTCCCTTTTTCACCATAGCCCTCTATGGGCTTCCAAATATCCCTTTGCCAATTCCACAAGAACAGCCTTAGCGAAAGGCTTCTTGAAGGGAAAGATGTAACTCTGTGAGATGAATTAACAGAACACAGAGCAGTTTCTCAGAAAGCTTCTTTCCAGTTTTGAACGGAAGATATTTCCTTTTTCACCATGTCCCTCTATGGGCTTCCAAATATCCCTTTGCCAATTCCACAAGAACAGCCTTAGCGAAAGGCTTCTTGAAGGGAAAGATGTAACTCTGTGAGATGAATTAACAGAACACAGAGCAGTTTCTCAGAAAGCTTCTTTCCAGTTTTGAACGGAAGATATTTCCTTTTTCACCATGTCCCTCTATGGGCTTCCAAATATCCCTTTGCCAATTCCACAAGAACAGCCTTAGCGAAAGGCTTGTTGAAGGGAAAGATGTAACTCTGTGAGATGAATTAACAGAACACAGAGCAGTTTCTCAGAAAGCTTCTTTCCAGTTTTGAACGGAAGATATTTCCTTTTTCACCATAGCCTTCTATGGTATTCCAAATATCCCTTTGCCAATTCCACAAGAACAGCCTTAGCGAAAGGCTTCTTGAAGGGAAAGATGTAACTCTGTGAGATGAATTAACAGAACACAGAGCAGTTTCTCAGAAAGCTTCTTTCCAGTTTTGAACGGAAGATATTCCCTTTTTCACCATAGCCCTCTATGGGCTTCCAAATATCCCTTTGCCAATTCCACAAGAACAGCCTTAGCGAAAGGCTTCTTGAAGGGAAAGATGTAACTCTGTGAGATGAATTAACAGAACACAGAGCAGTTTCTCAGAAAGCTTCTTTCCAGTTTTGAACGGAAGATATTCCCTTTTTCACCATAGCCCTCTATGGGCTTCCAAATATCCCTTTGCCAATTCCACAAGAACAGCCTTAGCGAAAGGCTTGTTGAAGGGAAACATGTAACTCTGAGAGATGAATTAACAGAACACAGAGCAGTTTCTCAAAAAGCTTCTTTCCAGTTTTGAACGGAAGATATTTCCTTTTTCACCATAGCCCTCTATGGGCTTCCAAATATCCCTTTGCCAATTCCTTAGCGAAAGGCTTCTTGAAGGGAAAGATGTAACTCTGTGAGATGAATTAACAGAACACAGAGCAGTTTCTCAGAAAGCTTCTTTCCAGTTTTGAACGGAAGATGTTCCCTTTTTCACCATAGCCCTCTATGGGCTTCCAAATATCCCTTTGCAAATTCCACAAGAACAGCCTTAGCGAAAGGCTTCTTGAAGGGAAAGATGTAACTCTGTGAGATGAATTAACAGAACACAGAGCAGTTTCTCAGAAAGCTTCTTTCCAGTTTTGAACGGAAGATATTCCCGTTTTCACCATAGAGCTCTATGGGCTTCCAAATATCCCTTTGCCAATTCCACAAGAACAGCCTTAGCGAAAGGCTTCTTGAAGGGAAAGATGTAACTCTGTGAGATGAATTAACAGAACACAGAACTGTTTCTCAGAAAGCTTCTTTCCAGTTTTGAACGGAAGATATTTCCTTTTTCACCATAGCCCGCTATGGGCTTCCAAATATCCCTTTGCCAATTCCACAAGAACAGCCTTAGCGAAAGGCTTCTTGAAGGGAAAGATGTAACTCTGTGAGATAAATTAACAGAACACAGAGCAGTTTCTCAGAAAGCTTCTTTCCAGTTTTGAACGGAAGATATTCCCTTTTTCACCATAGCCCTCTATGGGCTTCCAAATATCCCTTTGCCAATTCAACAAGAACAGCCTTAGCGAAAGGCTTCTTGAAGGGAAAGATGTAACGCTGTGAGATGAATTAACAGAACACAGAGCAGTTTCTCAGAAAGCTTCTTTCCAGTTTTGAACGGAAGATATTTCCTTTTTCACCATAGCCCTCTATGGGCTTCCAAATATCCCTTTGCCAATTCCACAAGAACAGCCTTAGCGAAAGGCTTCTTGAAGGGAAAGATGTAACTCTGTGAGATGAATTAACAGAACACAGAGCAGTTTCTCAGAAAGCTTCTTTCCAGTTTTGAACGGAAGATATTTCCTTTTTCACCATAGCCCTCTATGGGCTTCCAAATATCCCTTTGCCAATTCCACAAGAACAGCCTTAGCGAAAGGCTTCTTGAAAGGAATGATGTAACTCTGTGAGATGAATTAACAGAACACAGAGCAGTTTCTCAGAAAGCTTCTTTCCAGTTTTGAACGGAAGATATTTCCTTTTTCACCATAGCCCTCTATGGGCTTCCAAATATCCCTTTGCCAATTCCACAAGAACAGCCTTAGCGAAAGGCTTCTTGAAGGGAAAGATGTAACTCTGTGAGATGAATTAACAGAACACAGAGCAGTTTCTCAGAAAGTTTCTTTCCAGTTTTGAACGGAAGATATTTCCTTTTTCACCATAGCCCTCTATGGGCTTCCAAATATCCCTTTGCCAATTCCACAAGAACAGCCTTAGCGAAAGGCTTCTTGAAGGGAAAGATGTAACTCTGTGAGATGAACTAACAGAACACAGAGCAGTTTCTCAGAAAGCTTCTTTCCAGTTTTGAACGGAAGAGATTTCCTTTTTCACCATAGCCCTCTATGGGCTTCCAAATATCCCTTTGCCAATTCCACAAGAACAGCCTTAGCGAAAGGCTTCTTGAAGGGAAAGATGTAACTCTGTGAGATGAATTAACAGAACACAGAGCAGTTTCTCAGAAAGCTTCTTTCCAGTTTTGAACGGAAGAGATTTCCTTTTTCACCATAGCCCTCTATGGGCCTCCAAATATCCCTTTGCCAATTCCACAAGAACAGCCTTAGCGAAAGGCTTCTTGAAGGGAAAGATGTAACTCTGTGAGATGAATTAACAGAACACAGAGCAGTTTCTCAGAAAGCTTCTTTCCAGTTTTGAACGGAAGAGATTTCCTTTTTCACCATAGCCCTCTATGGGCTTCCAAATATCCCTTTGCCAATTCCACAAGAACAGCCTTAGCGAAAGGCTTCTTGAAGGGAAAGATGTAACTCTGTGAGATGAATTAACAGAACACAGAGCAGTTTCTCAGAAAGCTTCTTTCCAGTTTTGAACCGAAGAGATTTCCTTTTTCACCATAGCCCGCTACGGGTTTCCAAATATCCCTTTGCCAAATCCACAAGAACAGCCTTAGCGAAAGGCTTCTTGAAGGGAAAGATGTAACCCTGTGAGATGAATTAACAGAACACAGAGCAGTTTCTCAGAAAGCTTCTTTCCAGTTTTGAACGGAAGATATTCCCTTTTTCACCATAGCCCTCTATGGGCTTCCAAATATCCCTTTGCCAATTCCACAAGAACAGCCTTAGCGAAAGGCTTGTTGAAGGGAAAGATGTAACTCTGAGAGATGAATTAACAGAACACAGAGCAGTTTCTCAGAAAGCTTCTTTATAGTTTTGAACGGAAGATATTCCCTTTTTCACCATAGCCCTCTATGGGCTTCCAAATATCCCTTTGCCAATTCCACAAGAACAGCCTTATCGAAAGGCTTTTTGAAGGGAAAGATGTAACTCTGTGAGATGAATTAACAGAACACAGAGCAGTTTCTCAGAAAGCTTCTTTCCAGTTTTGAACGGAAGATATTTCCTTTTTCACCATGTCCCTCTATGGGCTTCCAAATATCCCTTTGCCAATTCCACAAGAACAGCCTTAGCGAAAGGCTTCTTGAAGGGAAAGATGTAACTCTGTGAGATGAATTAACAGAACACAGAGCAGTTTCTCAGAAAGCTTCTTTCCAGTTTTGAACGGAAGATATTTCCTTTTTCACCATGTCCCTCTATGGGCTTCCAAATATCCCTTTGCCAATTCCACAAGAACAGCCTTAGCGAAAGGCTTCTTGAAGGGAAAGATGTAACTCTGTGAGATGAATTAACAGAACACAGAGCAGTTTCTCAGAAAGCTTCTTTCCAGTTTTGAACCGAAGAGATTTCCTTTTTCACCATAGCCCTCTATGGGCTTCCAAATATCCCTTTGCCAATTCCACAAGAACAGCCTTAGCGAAAGGCTTCTTGAAGGGAAAGATGTAACTCTGTGAGATGAATTAACAGAACACAGAGCAGTTTCTCAGAAAGCTTCTTTCACAGTTTTGAAGGGAAGATATTTCCTTTTTCACCAAAGCCCGCTACGGGTTTCCAAATATCCCTTTGCCAATTCCACAAGAACAGCCTTAGCGAAAGGCTTCTTGAAGGGAAAGATGTAACTCTGTGAGATGAATTAACAGAACACAGAGCAGTTTCTCAGAAAGCTTCTTTCCAGTTTTGAACGGAAGATATTTCCTTTTTCACCATGTCCCTCTATGGGCTTCCAAATATCCCTTTGCCAATTCCACAAGAACAGCCTTAGCGAAAGGCTTCTTGAAGGGAAAGATGTAACTCTGTGAGATGAATTAACAGAACACAGAGCAGTTTCTCAGAAAGCTTCTTTCCAGTTTTGAACCGAAGTGATTTCCTTTTTCACCATAGCCCTCTATGGGCTTCCAAATATCCCTTTGCCAATTCCACAAGAACAGCCTTAGCGAAAGGCTTCTTGAAGGGAAAGATGTAACTCTGTGAGATGAATTAACAGAACACAGAGCAGTTTCTCAGAAAGCTTCTTTCCAGTTTTGAACGGAAGAGATTTCCTTTTTCACCATAGCCCTCTATGGGCTTCCAAATATCCCTTTGCCAATTCCACAAGAACAGCCTTAGCGAAAGGCTTCTTGAAGGGAAAGATGTAACTCTGTGAGATGAATTAACAGAACACAGAGCAGTTTCTCAGAAAGCTTCTTTCCAGTTTTGAACGGAAGAGATTTCCTTTTTCACCATAGCCCTCTATGGGCCTCCAAATATCCCTTTGCCAATTCCACAAGAACAGCCTTAGCGAAAGGCTTCTTGAAGGGAAAGATGTAACTCTGTGAGATGAATTAACAGAACACAGAGCAGTTTCTCAGAAAGCTTCTTTCCAGTTTTGAACGGAAGAGATTTCCTTTTTCACCATAGCCCTCTATGGGCTTCCAAATATCCCTTTGCCAATTCCACAAGAACAGCCTTAGCGAAAGGCTTCTTGAAGGGAAAGATGTAACTCTGTGAGATGAATTAACAGAACACAGAGCAGTTTCTCAGAAAGCTTCTTTCCAGTTTTGAACCGAAGAGATTTCCTTTTTCACCATAGCCCGCTACGGGTTTCCAAATATCCCTTTGCCAATTCCACAAGAACAGCCTTAGCGAAAGGCTTCTTGAAGGGAAAGATGTAACCCTGTGAGATGAATTAACAGAACACAGAGCAGTTTCTCAGAAAGCTTCTTTCCAGTTTTGAACGGAAGATATTCCCTTTTTCACCATAGCCCTCTATGGGCTTCCAAATATCCCTTTGCCAATTCCACAAGAACAGCCTTAGCGAAAGGCTTGTTGAAGGGAAAGATGTAACTCTGAGAGATGAATTAACAGAACACAGAGCAGTTTCTCAGAAAGCTTCTTTATAATTTTGAACGGAAGATATTCCCTTTTTCACCATAGCCCTCTATGGGCTTCCAAATATCCCTTTGCCAATTCCACAAGAACAGCCTTATCGAAAGGCTTTTTGAAGGGAAAGATGTAACTCTGTGAGATGAATTAACAGAACACAGAGCAGTTTCTCAGAAAGCTTCTTTCCAGTTTTGAACGGAAGATATTTCCTTTTTCACCATGTCCCTCTATGGGCTTCCAAATATCCCTTTGCCAATTCCACAAGAACAGCCTTAGCGAAAGGCTTCTTGAAGGGAAAGATGTAACTCTGTGAGATGAATTAACAGAACACAGAGCAGTTTCTCAGAAAGCTTCTTTCCAGTTTTGAACGGAAGATATTTCCTTTTTCACCATGTCCCTCTATGGGCTTCCAAATATCCCTTTGCCAATTCCACAAGAACAGCCTTAGCGAAAGGCTTCTTGAAGGGAAAGATGTAACTCTGTGAGATGAATTAACAGAACACAGAGCAGTTTCTCAGAAAGCTTCTTTCCAGTTTTGAACCGAAGAGATTTCCTTTTTCACCATAGCCCTCTATGGGCTTCCAAATATCCCTTTGCCAATTCCACAAGAACAGCCTTATCGAAAGGCTTCTTGAAGGGAAAGATGTAACTCTGTGAGATGAATTAACAGAACACAGAGCAGTTTCTCAGAAAGCTTCTTTCCAGTTTTGAACGGAAGAGATTTCCTTTTTCACCATAGCCCTCTATGGGCCTCCAAATATCCCTTTGCCAATTCCACAAGAACAGCCTTAGCGAAAGGCTTCTTGAAGGGAAAGATGTAACTCTGTGAAATGAATTAACAGAACACAGAGCAGTTTCTCAGAAAGCTTCTTTCCAGTTTTGAACGGAAGAGATTTCCTTTTTCACCATAGCCCTCTATGGGCTTCCAAATATCCCTTTGCCAATTCCACAAGAACAGCCTTAGCGAAAGGCTTCTTGAAGGGAAAGATGTAACTCTGTGAGATGAATTAACAGAACACAGAGCAGTTTCTCAGAAAGCTTCTTTCCAGTTTTGAACCGAAGAGATTTCCTTTTTCACCATAGCCCGCTACGGGTTTCCAAATATCCCTTTGCCAATTCCACAAGAACAGCCTTAGCGAAAGGCTTCTTGAAGGGAAAGATGTAACCATGTGAGATGAATTAACAGAACACAGAGCAGTTTCTCAGAAAGCTTCTTTCCAGTTTTGAACGGAAGATATTCCCTTTTTCGCCATAGCCCGCTATGGGCTTCCAAATATCCCTTTGCCAATTCCACAAGAACAGCCTTAGCGAAAGGCTTGTTGAAGGGAAAGATGTAACTCTGAGAGATGAATTAACAGAACACAGAGCAGTTTCTCAGAAAGCTTCTTTATAGTTTTGAACGGAAGATATTCCCTTTTTCACCATAGCCCTCTATGGGCTTCCAAATATCCCTTTGCCAATTCCACAAGAACAGCCTTATCGAAAGGCTTTTTGAAGGGAAAGATGTAACTCTGTGAGATGAATTAACAGAACACAGAGCAGTTTCTCAGAAAGCTTCTTTCCAGTTTTGAACGGAAGATATTTCCTTTTTCACCATGTCCCTCTATGGGCTTCCAAATATCCCTTTGCCAATTCCACAAGAACAGCCTTAGCGAAAGGCTTCTTGAAGGGAAAGATGTAACTCTGTGAGATGAATTAACAGAACACAGAGCAGTTTCTCAGAAAGCTTCTTTCCAGTTTTGAACGGAAGATATTTCCTTTTTCACCATGTCCCTCTATGGGCTTCCAAATATCCCTTTGCCAATTCCACAAGAACAGCCTTAGCGAAAGGCTTCTTGAAGGGAAAGATGTAACTCTGTGAGATGAATTAACAGAACACAGAGCAGTTTCTCAGAAAGCTTCTTTCCAGTTTTGAACAGAAGAGATTTCCTTTTTCACCATAGCCCTCTATGGGCTTCCAAATATCCCTTTGCCAATTCCACAAGAACAGCCTTAGCGAAAGGCTTCTTGAAGGGAAAGATGTAACTCTGTGAGATGAATTAACAGAACACAGAGCAGTTTCTCAGAAAGCTTCTTTCACAGTTTTGAAGGGAAGATATTTCCTTTTTCACCAAAGCCCGCTACGGGTTTCCAAATATGCCTTTGCCAATTCCACAAGAACAGCCTTAGCGAAAGGCTTCTTGAAGGGAAAGATGTAACTCTGTGAGATGAATTAACAGAACACAGAGCAGTTTCTCAGAAAGCTTCTTTCCAGTTTTGAACGGAAGATATTTCCTTTTTCACCATGTCCCTCTATGGGCTTCCAAATATCCCTTTGCCAATTCCACAAGAACAGCCTTAGCGAAAGGCTTCTTGAAGGGAAAGATGTAACTCTGTGAGATGAATTAACAGAACACAGAGCAGTTTCTCAGAAAGCTTCTTTCCAGTTTTGAACCGAAGTGATTTCCTTTTTCACCATAGCCCTCTATGGGCTTCCAAATATCCCTTTGCCAATTCCACAAGAACAGCCTTAGCGAAAGGCTTCTTGAAGGGAAAGATGTAACTCTGTGAGATGAATTAACAGAACACAGAGCAGTTTCTCAGAAAGCTTCTTTCACAGTTTTGAAGGGAAGATATTTCCTTTTTCACCATAGCCCGCTACGGGTTTCCAAATATCCCTTTGCCAATTCCACAAGAACAGCCTTAGCGAAAGGCTTCTTGAAGGGAAAGATGTAACTCTGTGAGATGAATTAACAGAACACAGAGCAGTTTCTCAGAAAGCTTCTTTCCAGTTTTGAACGGAAGATATTCCCTTTTTCACCATAGCCCTCTATGGGCTTCCAAATATCCCTTTGCCAATTCCACAAGAACAGCCTTAGCGAAAGGCTTGTTGAAGGGAAAGATGTAACTCTGAGAGATGAATTAACAGAACACAGAGCAGTTTCTCAGAAAGCTTCTTTCCAGTTTTTAACGGAAGATATGCCCTTATTCACCATAGCCCTCTATGGGCTTCCAAATATCCCTTTGCCAATTCCACAAGAACAGCCTTAGCGAAAGGCTTCTTCAAGGGAAAGATGTAACTCTGTGAGATGAATTAACAGAACACAGAGCAGTTTCTCAGAAAGCTTCTTTCCAGTTTTGAACGGAAGATATTTCCTTTTTCACCATAGCCCTCTATGGGCTTCCAAATATCCCTTTGCCAATTCCACAAGAACAGCCTTAGCGAAAGGCTTCTAGAAGGGAAAGATGTAACTCTGTGAGATGAATTAACAGAACACAGAGCAGTTTCTCAGAAAGCTTCTTTCCAGTTTTGAACGGAAGGTATTCCCTTTCTCACCATAGCCCTCTATGGGCTTCCAAATATCCCTTTGCCAATTCCACAAGAACAGCCTTAGCGAAAGGCTTCTTGAAGGGAAAGATGTAACTCTGTGAGATGAATTAACAGAACACAGAGCAGTTTCTCAGAAAGCTTCTTTCCAGTTTTGAACGGAAGAGATTTCCTTTATCACCATAGCCCTCTACGGGCTTCCAAATATCCCTTTGCCAATTCCACAAGAACAGCCTTAGCGAAAGGCTTCTTGAAGGGAAAGATGTAACTCTGTGAGATGAATTAACGGAACACAGAGCAGTTTCTCAGAAAGCTTCTTTCCAGTTTTGAACGGAAGATATTTCCTTTTCACCATAGCCCGCTATGGGCTTCCAAATATCCCTTTGCCAATTCCACAAGAACAGCCTTAGCGAAAGGCTTCTTGAAGGGAAAGATGTAACTCTGTGAGATGAATTAACAGAACACAGAGCAGTTTCTCAGAAAGCTTCTTTCCAGTTTTGAACGGAAGATATTTCCTTTTTCACCATAGCCCTCTATGGGCTTCCAAATATCCCTTTGCCAATTCCACAAGAACAGCCTTAGCGAAAGGCTTCTTGAAGGGAAAGATGTAACTCTGTGAGATGAATTAACAGAACACAGAGCAGTTTCTCAGAAAGCTTCTTTCCAGTTTTGAACGGAAGATATTCCCTTTTTCACCATAGCCCTCTATGGGCTTCCAAATATCCCTTTGCCAATTCCACAAGAACAGCCTTAGCGAAAGGCTTCTTGAAGGGAAAGATGTAACTCTGTGAGATGAATTAACAGAACACAGAGCAGTTTCTCAGAAAGCTTCTTTCCAGTTTTGAACGGAAGATATTTCCTTTTTCACCATATCCCTCTATGGGCTTCCAAATATCCCTTTGCCAATTCCACAAGAACAGCCTTAGCGAAAGGCTTCTTGAAGGGAAAGATGTAACTCTGTGAGATGAATTAACAGAACACAGAGCAGTTTCTCAGAAAGCTTCTTTCCAGTTTTGAACGGAAGATATTTCCTTTTTCACCATAGCCCTCTATGGGCTTCCAAATATCCCTTTGCCAATTCCACAAGAACATCCTTAGCGAAAGGCTTCTTGAAGGGAAAGATGTAACTCTGTGAGATGAATTAACAGAACACAGAGCAGTTTCTCAGAAAGCTTCTTTCCAGTTTTGAACGGAAGGTATTCCCTTTTTCACCATAGCCCTCTATGGGCTTCCAAATATCCCTTTGCCAATTCCACAAGAACAGCCTTAGCGAAAGGCTTCTTGAAGGGAAAGATGTAACTCTGTGAGATGAATTAACAGAACACAGAGCAGTTTCTCAGAAAGCTTCTTTCCAGTTTTGAACGGAAGATATTCCCTTTTTCACCATAGCCCTCTATGGGCTTCCAAATATCCCTTTGCCAATTCCACAAGAACAGCCTTAGCGAAAGGCTTCTTGAAGGGAAAGATGTAACTCTGTGAGATGAATTAACAGAACACAGAGCAGTTTCTCAGAAAGCTTCTTTCCAGTTTTGAACGGAAGATATTCCCTTTTTTACCATAGCCCTCTATGGGCTTCCAAATATCCCTTTGCCAATTCCACAAGAACAGCCTTAGCGAAAGGCTTCTTGAAGGGAAAGATGTAACTCTGTGAGATGAATTAACAGAACACAGAGCAGTTTCTCAGAAAGCTTCTTTCCAGTTTTGAACGGAAGATATTCCCTTTTTCACCATAGCCCTCTACGGGCTTCCAAATATCCCTTTGCCAATTCCACAAGAACAGCCTTAGCGAAAGGCTTCTTGACGGGAAAGATGTAACTCTGTGAGATGAATTAACAGAACACAGAGCAGTTTCTCAGAAAGCTTCTTTCCAGTTTTGAACGGAAGATATTCCCTTTTTCACCATAGCCCTCTATGGGCTTCCATATATCCCTTTGCCAATTCCACAAGAACAGCCTTAGCGAAAGGCTTCTTGAAGGGAAAGATGTAACTCTGTGAGATGAATTAACAGAACACAGAACTGTTTCTCAGAAAGCTTCTTTCCAGTTTTGAACGGAAGATATTTCCTTTTTCACCTTAGCCCGCTATGGGCTTCCAAATATCCCTTTGCCAATTCCACAAGAACAGTCTTAGCGAAAGGCTTCTTGAAGGGAAAGATGTAACTCTGTGAGATGAATTAACAGAACACAGAGCAGTTTCTCAGAAAGCTTCTTTCCAGTTTTGAACGGAAGATATTTCCTTTTTCACCATAGCCCTCTATGGGCTTCCAAATATCCCTTTGCCAATTCCACAAGAACAGCCTTAGCGAAAGGCTTCTTGAAGGGAAAGATGTAACTCTGTGAGATTAATTAACAGAACACAGAGCAGTTTCTCAGAAAGCTTCTTTCCAGTTTTGAACGGAAGATATTTCCTTTTTCACCATAGCCCTCTATGGGCTTCCAAATATCCCTTTGCCAATTCCACAAGAACAGCCTTAGCGAAAGGCTTCTTGAAGGGAAAGATGTAACTCTGTGAGATGAATTAACAGAACACAGAGCAGTTTCTCAGAAAGCTTCTTTATAGTTTTGAACGGAAGGTATTCCCTTTTTCACCATAGCCCTCTATGGGCTTCCAAATATCCCTTTGCCAATTCCACAAGAACAGCCTTAGCGAAAGGCTTTTTGAAGGGAAAGATGTAACTCTGTGAGATGAATTAACAGAACACAGAGCAGTTTCTCAGAAAGCTTCTTTCCAGTTTTGAACGGAAGATATTTCCTTTTTCACCATGTCCCTCTATGGGCTTCCAAATATCCCTTTGCCAATTCCACAAGAACAGCCTTAGCGAAAGGCTTCTTGAAGGGAAAGATGTAACTCTGTGAGATGAATTAACAGAACACAGAGCAGTTTCTCAGAAAGCTTCTTTCCAGTTTTGAACGGAAGATATTTCCTTTTTCACCATGTCCCTCTATGGGCTTCCAAATATCCCTTTGCCAATTCCACAAGAACAGCCTTAGCGAAAGGCTTCTTGAAGGGAAAGATGTAACTCTGTGAGATGAATTAACAGAACACAGAGCAGTTTCTCAGAAAGCTTCTTTCCAGTTTTGAACGGAAGATATTTCCTTTTTCACCATAGCCCTCTATGTGCTTCCAAATATCCCTTTGCCAATTCCACAAGAACAGCCTTAGCGAAAGGCTTGTTGAAGGGAAAGATGTAACTCTGAGAGATGAATTAACAGAACACAGAGCAGTTTCTCAGAAAGCTTCTTTATAGTTTTGAACGGAAGATATTCCCTTTTTCACCATAGCCCTCTATGGGCTTCCAAATATCCCTTTGCCAATTCCACAAGAACAGCCTTAGCGAAAGGCTTTTTGAAGGGAAAGATGTAACTCTGAGAGATGAATTAACAGAACACAGAGCAGTTTCTCAGAAAGCTTCTTTATAGTTTTGAACGGAAGATATTCCCTTTTTCACCATAGCCATCTATGGGCTTCCAAATATCCCTTTGCCAATTCCACAAGAACAGCCTTAGCGAAAGGCTATTTGAAGGGAAAGATGTAACTCTGTGAGATGAATTAACAGAACACAGAGCAGTTTCTCAGAAAGCTTCTTTCCAGTTTTGAACGGAAGATATTTCCTTTTTCACCATGTCCCTCTATGGGCTTCCAAATATCCCTTTGCCAATTCCACAAGAACAGCCTTAGCGAAAGGCTTCTTGAAGGGAAAGATGTAACTCTGTGAGATGAATTAACAGAACACAGAGCAGTTTCTCAGAAAGCTTCTTTCCAGTTTTGAACGGAAGATATTTCCTTTTTCACCATGTCCCTCTATGGGCTTCCAAATATCCCTTTGCCAATTCCACAAGAACAGCCTTAGCGAAAGGCTTCTTGAAGGGAAAGATGTAACTCTGTGAGATGAATTAACAGAACACAGAGCAGTTTCTCAGAAAGCTTCTTTCCAGTTTTGAACCGAAGTGATTTCCTTTTTCACCATAGCCCTCTATGGGCTTCCAAATATCCCTTTGCCAATTCCACAAGAACAGCCTTAGCGAAAGGCTTCTAGAAGGGAAAGATGTAACTCTGTGAGATGAATTAACAGAACACAGAGCAGTTTCTCAGAAAGCTTCTTTCACAGTTTTGAAGGGAAGATATTTCCTTTTTCACCATAGCCCGCTACGGGTTTCCAAATATCCCTTTGCCAATTCCACAAGAACAGCCTTAGCGAAAGGCTTCTTGAAGGGAAAGATGTAACTCTGTGAGATGAATTAACAGAACACAGAGCAGTTTCTCAGAAAGCTTCTTTCCAGTTTTGAACGGAAGATATTCCCTTTTTCACCATAGCCCTCTATGGGCTTCCAAATATCCCTTTGCCAATTCCACAAGAACGGCCTTAGCGAAAGGCTTGTTGAAGGGAAAGATGTAACTCTGAGAGATGAATAAACAGAACACAGAGCAGTTTCTCAGAAATCTTCTTTCCAGTTTTTAACGGAAGATATTCCCTTATTCACCATAGCCCTCTATGGGCTTCCAAATATCCCTTTGCCAATTCCACAAGAACAGCCTTAGCGAAAGGCTTCTTGAAGGGAAAGATGTAACTCTGTGAGATGAATTAACAGAACACAGAGCAGTTTCTCAGAAAGCTTCTTTCCAGTTTTGAACGGAAGATATTTCCTTTTTCACCATCGCCCTCTATGGGCTTCCAAATATCCCTTTGCCAATTCCACAAGAAGAGCCTTAGCGAAAGGCTTCTTGAAGGGAAAGATGTAACTCTGTGAGATGAATTAACAGAACACAGAGCAGTTTCTCAGAAAGCTTCTTTCCAGTTTTGAACGGAAGATATTCCCTTTTTCACCATAGCCCTCTATGGGCTTCCAAATATTCCTTTGCCAATTCCACAAGAACAGCCTTAGCGAAAGGCTTCTTGAAGGGAAAGATGTAACTCTGTGAGATGAATTAACAGAACACAGAGCAGTTTCTCAGAAAGCTTCTTTCCAGTTTTGAACGGAAGATATTCCCTTTTTCACCATAGCCCTCTATGGGCTTCCAAATATCCCTTTGCCAATTCCACAAGAACAGCCGTAGCGAAAGGCTTCTTGAAGGGAAAGATGTAACTCTTGAGATGAATTAACAGAACACAGAACTGTTTCTCAGAAAGCTTCTTTCCAGTTTTGAACGGAAGATATTTCCTTTTTCACCATAGCCCGCTATGGGCTTCCAAATATCCCTTTGCCAATTCCACAAGAACAGCCTTAGCGAAAGGCTTCTTGAAGGGAAAGATGTAACTCTGTGAGATGAATTAACAGAACACAGAGCAGTTTCTCAGAAAGCTTCTTTCCAGTTTTGAACGGAAGATATTCCCTTTTTCACCATAGCCCTCTATGGGCTTCCAAATATCCCTTTGCCAATTCCACAAGAACAGCCTTAGCGAAAGGCTTCTTGAAGGGAAAGATGTAACTCTGTGAGATGAATTAACAGAACACAGAGCAGTTTCTCAGAAAGCTTTTTTCCAGTTTTGAACGGAAGATATTTCCTTTTTCACCATAGCCCTCTATGGGCTTCCAAATATCCCTTTGCCAATTCCACAAGAACAGCCTTAGCGAAAGGCTTCTTGAAGGGAAAGATGTAACTCTGTGAGATGAATTAACAGAACACAGAGCAGTTTCTCAGAAAGCTTCTTTATAGTTTTGAACGGAAGATATTCCCTTTTTCACCATAGCCCTCTATGGGCTTCCAAATATCCCTTTGCCAATTCCACAAGAACAGCCTTAGCGAAAGGCTTTTTGAAGGGAAAGATGTAACTCTGTGAGATGAATTAACAGAACACAGAGCAGTTTCTCAGAAAGCTTCTTTCCAGTTTTGAACGGAAGATATTTCCTTTTTCACCATGTCCCTCTATGGGCTTCCAAATATCCCTTTGCCAATTCCACAAGAACAGCTTTAGCGAAATGCTTCTTGAAGGGAAAGATGTAACTCTGTGAGATGAATTAACAGAACACAGAGCAGTTTCTCAGAAAGCTTCTTTCCAGTTTTGAACGGAAGATATTTCCTTTTTCACCATGTCCCTCTATGGGCTTCCAAATATCCCTTTGCCAATTCCACAAGAACAGCCTTAGCGAAAGGCTTCTTGAAGGGAAAGATGTAACTCTGTGAGATGAATTAACAGAACACAGAGCAGTTTCTCAGAAAGCTTCTTTCCAGTTTTGAACGGAAGATATTTCCTTTTTCACCATAGCCCTCTATGGGCTTCCAAATATCCCTTTGCCAATTCCACAAGAACAGCCTTAGCGAAAGCCTTCTTGAAGGGAAAGATGTAACTCTGTGAGATGAATTAACAGAACACAGAGCAGTTTCTCAGAAAGCTTCTTTCCAGTTTTGAACGGAAGATATTCCCTTTTTCACCATAGCCCTCTATGGGCTTCCAAATATCCCTTTGCCAATTCCACAAGAACAGCCTTAGCGAAAGGCTTCTTGAAGGGAAAGATGTAACTCTGTGAGATGAATTAACAGAACACAGAGCAGTTTCTCAGAAAGCTTCTTTCCAGTTTTGAACGGAAGATATTTCCTTTTTCACCATAGCCCTCTATGGGCTTCCAAATATCCCTTTGCCAATTCCACAAGAACAGCCTTAGCGAAAGGCTTCTTGAAGGGAAAGATGTAACTCTGTGAGATGAATTAACAGAACACAGAGCAGTTTCTCAGAAAGCTTCTTTCCAGTTTTGAACGGAAGAGATTTCCTTTTTCACCATAGCCCTCTATGGGCTTACAAATATCCCTTTGCCAATTCCACAAGAACAGCCTTAGCGAAAGGCTTCTTGAAGGGAAAGATGTAACTCTGTGAGATGAATTAACAGAACACAGAGCAGTTTCTCAGAAAGCTTCTTTCCAGTTTTGAACCGAAGAGATTTCCTTTTTCACCATAGCCCTCTAAGGGCTTCCAAATATCCCTTTGCCAATTCCACAAGAACAGCCTTAGCGAAAGGCTTCTTGAAGGGAAAGATGTAACTCTGTGAGATGAATTAACAGAACACAGAGCAGTTTCTCAGAAAGCTTCTTTCCAGTTTTGAACGGAAGATATTCCCTTTTTCACCATAGCCCTCTATGGGCTTCCAAATATCCCTTTGCCAATTCCACAAGTACAGCCTTAGCGAAAGGCTTCTTGAAGGGAAAGATGTAACTCTGTGAGATGAATTAACAGAACACAGAGCAGTTTCTCAGAAAGCTTCTTTCCAGTTTTGAACGGAAGATATTTCCTTTTTCACCATAGCCCTCTATGGGCTTCCAAATATCCCTTTGCCAATTCCACAAGAACAGCCTTAGCGAAAGGCTTCTTGAAGGGAAAGATGTAACTCTGTGAGATGAATTAACAGAACACAGAGCAGTTTCTCAGAAAGCTTCTTTCCAGTTTTGAACGGAAGATATTTCCTTTTTCACCATAGCCCTCTATGGGCTTCCAAATATCCCTTTGCCAATTCCACAAGAACAGCCTTAGCGAAAGGCTTCTTGAAGGGAAAGATGTAACTCTGTGAGATGAATTAACAGAACACAGAGCAGTTTCTCAGAAAGCTTCTTTCCAGTTTTGAACGGAAGATATTTCCTTTTTCACCATAGCCCTCTATGGGCTTCCAAATATCCCTTTGCCAATTCCACAAGAACAGCCTTAGCGAAAGGCTTCTTGAAGGGAAAGATGTAACTCTGTGAGATGAATTAACAGAACACAGAGCAGTTTCTCAGAAAGCTTCTTTCCAGTTTTGAACGGAAGAGATTTCCTTTTTCACCATAGCCCTCTATGGGCTTCCAAATATCCCTTTGCCAATTCCACAAGAACAGCCTTAGCGAAAGGCTTCTTGAAGGGAAAGATGTAACTCTGTGAGATGAATTAACAGAACACAGAGCAGTTTCTCAAAAAGCTTCTTTCCAGTTTTGAACGGAAGAGATTTCCTTTTTCACCATAGCCCTCTATGGGCCTCCAAATATCCCTTTGCCAATTCCACAAGAACAGCCTTAGCGAAAGGCTTCTTGAAGGGAAAGATGTAACTCTGTGAGATGAATTAACAGAACACAGAGCAGTTTCTCAGAAAGCTTCTTTCCAGTTTTGAACGGAAGATATTCCCTTTTTCACCATAGCCCTCTATGGGCTTCCAAATATCCCTTTGCCAATTCCACAAGAACAGCCTTAGCGAAAGGCTTCTTGAAGGGAAAGATGTAACTCTGTGAGATGAATTAACAGAACACAGAGCAGTTTCTCAGAATGCTTCTTTCCAATTTTGAACCGAAGAGATTTCCTTTTTCACCATAGCCCGCTACGGGTTTCCAAATATCCCTTTGCCAATTCCACAAGAACAGCCTTACCGAAATGCTTCTTGAAGGGAAAGATGTAACTCTGTGAGATGAATTAACAGAACACAGAGCAGTTTCTCAGAAAGCTTCTTTCCAGTTTTGAACGGAAGATATTCCCTTTTTCACCATAGCCCTCTATGGGCTTCCAAATATCCCTTTGCCAATTCCACAAGAACAGCCTTAGCGCAAGGCTTGTTGAAGGGAAAGATGTAACTCTGAGAGATGAATTAACAGAACACAGAGCAGTTTCTCAGAAAGCTTCTTTATAGTTTTGAACGGAAGATATTCCCTTTTTCACCATAGCCCTCTATGGGCTTCCAAATATCCCTTTGCCAATTCCACAAGAACAGCCTTATCGAAAGGCTTTTTGAAGGGAAAGATGTAACTCTGTGAGATGAATTAACAGAACACAGAGCAGTTTCTCAGAAAGCTTCTTTCCAGTTTTGAACGGAAGATATTTCCTTTTTCACCATGTCCCTCTATGAGCTTCCAAATATCCCTTTGCCAATTCCACAAGAACAGCCTTAGCGAAATGCTTCTTGAAGGGAAAGATGTAACTCTGTGAGATGAATTAACAGAACACAGAACAGTTTCTCAGAAAGCTTCTTTCCAGTTTTGAACGGAAGATATTTCCTTTTTCACCATGTCCCTCTATGGGCTTCCAAATATCCCTTTGCCAATTCCACAAGAACAGCCTTAGCGAAAGGCTTCTTGAAGGGAAAGATGTAACTCTGTGAGATGAATTAACAGAACACAGAGCAGTTTCTCAGAAAGCTTCTTTCCAGTTTTGAACCGAAGAGATTTCCTTTTTCACCATAGCCCTCTATGGGCTTCCAAATATCCCTTTGCCAATTCCACAAGAACAGCCTTAGCGAAAGGCTTCTTGAAGGGAAAGATGTAACTCTGTGAGATGAATTAACAGAACACAGAGCAGTTTCTCAGAAAGCTTCTTTCACAGTTTTGAAGGGAAGATATTTCCTTTTTCACCAAAGCCCGCTACGGGTTTCCAAATATCCCTATGCCAATTCCACAAGAACAGCCTTAGCGAAAGGCTTCTTGAAGGGAAAGATGTAACTCTGTGAGATGAATTAACAGAACACAGAGCAGATTCTCAGAAAGCTTCTTTCCAGTTTTGAACGGAAGATATTTCCTTTTTCACCATGTCCCTCTATGGGCTTCCAAATATCCCTTTGCCAATTCCACAAGAACAGCCTTAGCGAAAGGCTTCTTGAAGGGAAAGATGTAACTCTGTGAGATGAATTAACAGAACACAGAGCAGTTTCTCAGAAAGCTTCTTTCCAGTTTTGAACCGAAGAGATTTCCTTTTTCACCATAGCCCTCTATGGGCTTCCAAATATCCCTTTGCCAATTCCACAAGAACAGCCTTAGCGAAAGGCTTCTTGAAGGGAAAGATGTAACTCTGTGAGATGAATTAACAGAACACAGAGCAGTTTCTCAGAAAGCTTCTTCCACAGTTTTGAAGGGAAGATATTTCCTTTTTCACCATAGCCCGCTACGGGTTTCCAAATATCCCTTTGCCAATTCCACAAGAACAGCCTTAGCGAAAGGCTTCTTGAAGGGAAAGATGTAACTCTGTGAGATGAATTAACAGAACACAGAGCAGTTTCTCAGAAAGCTTCTTTCCAGTTTTGAACGGAAGATATTCCCTTTTTCACCATAGCCCTCTATGGGCTTCCAAATATCCCTTTGCCAATTCCACAAGAACAGCCTTAGCGAAAGGCTTGTTGAAGGGAAAGATGTAACTCTGAGAGATGAATTAACAGAACACAGAGCAGTTCCTCAGAAAGCTTCTTTCCAGTTTTGAACGGAAGATATGCCCTTATTCACCATAGCCCTCTATGGGCTTCCAAATATCCCTTTGCCAATTCCACAAGAACAGCCTTAGCGAAAGGCTTCTTGAAGGGAAAGATGTAACTCTGTGAGATGAATTAACAGAACACAGAGCAGTTTCTCAGAAAGCTTCTTTCCAGTTTTGAACGGAAGGTATTTCCTTTTTCACCATAGCCCTCTATGGGCTTCCAAATATCCCTTTGCCAATTCCACAAGAACAGCCTTAGCGAACGGCTTCTAGAAGGGAAAGATGTAACTCTGTGAGATGAATTAACAGAACACAGAGCAGTTTCTCAGAAGGCTTCTTTCCAGTTTTGAACGGAAGGTATTCCCTTTTTCACCGTAGCCCTCTATGGGCTTCCAAATATCCCTTTGCCAATTCCACAAGAACAGCCTTAGCGAAAGGCTTCTTGAAGGGAAAGATGTAACTCTGAGAGATGAATTAACAGAACACAGAGCAGTTTCTCAGAAAGCTTCTTTCCAGTTTTGAACTTAAGAGATTTCCTTTATCACCATAGACCTCTACGGGCTTCCAAATATTCCTTTGCCAATTCCACAAGAACAGCCTTAGCGAAAGGCTTCTTGAAGGGAAAGATGTAACTCTGTGAGATGAATTAACGGAACACAGAGCAGTTTCTCAGAAAGCTTCTTTCCAGTTTTGAACGGAAGATATTTCCTTTTCACCATAGCCCTCTATGGGCTTCCAAATATCCCTTTGCCAATTCCACAAGAACAGCCTTAGCGAAAGGCTTCTTGAAGGGAAAGATGTAACTCTGTGAGATGAATTAACAGAACACAGAGCAGTTTCTCAGAAAGCTTCTTTCCAGTTTTGAACGGAAGATATTTCCTTTTTCACCATAGCCCTCTATGGGCTTCCAAATATCCCTTTGCCAATTCCACAAGAACAGCCTTAGCGAAAGGCTTCTTGAAGGGAAAGATGTAACTCTGTGAGATGAATTAACAGAACACAGAGCAGTTTCTCAGAAAGCTTCTTTCCAGTTTTGAACGGAAGATATTCCCTTTTTCACCATAGCCCTCTATGGGCTTCCAAATATCCCTTTGCCAATTCCACAAGAACAGCCTTAGCGAAAGGCTTCTTGAAGGGAAAGATGTAACTCTGTGAGATGAATTAACAGAACACAGAGCAGTTTCTCAGAAAGCTTCTTTCCAGTTTTGAACGGAAGATATTTCCTTTTTCACCATATCCCTCTATGGGCTTCCAAATATCCCTTTGCCAATTCCACAAGAACAGCCTTAGCGAAAGGCTTCTTGAAGGGAAAGATGTAACTCTGTGAGATGAATTAACAGAACACAGAGCAGTTTCTCAGAAAGCTTCTTTCCAGTTTTGAACGGAAGATATTTCCTTTTTCACCATAGCCCTCTATGGGCTTCCAAATATCCCTTTGCCAATTCCACAAGAACATCCTTAGCGAAAGGCTTCTTGAAGGGAAAGATGTAACTCTGTGAGATGAATTAACAGAACACAGAGCAGTTTCTCAGAAAGCTTCTTTCCAGTTTTGAACGGAAGGTATTCCCTTTTTCACCAGAGCCCTCTATGGGCTTCCAAATATCCCTTTGCCAATTCCACAAGAACAGCCTTAGCGAAAGGCTTCTTGAAGGGAAAGATGTAACTCTGTGAGATGAATTAACAGACCACAGAGCAGTTTCTCAGAAAGCTTCTTTCCAGTTTTGAACGGAAGATATTCCCTTTTTCACCATAGCCCTCTATGGGCTTCCAAATATCCCTTTGCCAATTCCACAAGAACAGCCTTAGCGAAAGGCTTCTTGAAGGGAAAGATGTAACTCTCTGAGATGAATTAACAGAACACAGAGCAGTTTCTCAGAAAGCTTCTTTCCAGTTTTGAACGGAAGATATTCCCTTTTTCACCATAGCCCTCTATGGGCTTCCAAATATCCCTTTGCCAATTCCACAAGAACAGCCTTAGCGAAAGGCTTCTTGAAGGGAAAGATGTAACTCTGTGAGATGAATTAACAGAACACAGAGCAGTTTCTCAGAAAGCTTCTTTCCAGTTTTGAACGGAAGACATTTCCTTTTTCACCATAGCCCTCTATGGGCTTCCAAATATCCCTTTGCCAATTCCACAAGAACAGCCTTAGCGAAAGGCTTCTTGAAGGGAAAGATGTAACTCTGTGAGATGAATGAACAGAACACAGAGCAGTTTCTCAGAAAGCTTCTTTCCAGCTTTGAACCGAAGAGATTTCCTTTTTCACCATAGCCCTCTGTGGGCTTCCAAATATCCCTTTGCCAATTCCACAAGAACAGCCTTAGCGAAAGGCTTCTTTAAGGGAAAGATGTAACTCTGTGAGATGAATTAACAGAACACAGAGCAGTTTCTCAGAAAGCTTCTTTCACAGTTTTGAAGGGAAGATATTTCCTTTTTCACCATAGCCCGCTACGTTTTTCCAAATATCCCTTTGCCAATTCCACAAGAACAGCCTTAGCGAAAGGCTTCTTGAAGGGAAAGATGTAACTCTGTGAGATGAATTAACAGAACACTGAGCAGATTCTCAGAAAGCTTCTTTCCAGTTTTGAACGGAAGATATTCCCTTTTTCACCATAGCCCTCTATGGGCTTCCAAATATCCCTTTGCCAATTCCACAAGAACAGCCTTAGCCAAAGGCTTCTTGAAGGGAAAGATGTAACTCTGTGAGATGAATTAACAGAACACAGAGCAGTTTCTCAGAAAGCTTCTTTCACAGTTTTGAAGGGAAGATATTTCCTTTTTCACCATAGCCCGCTACGGGTTTCCAAATATCCCTTTGCCAATTCCACAAGAACAGCCTTAGCGAAAGGCTTCTTGAAGGGAAAGATGTAACTCTGTGAGATGAATTAACAGAACACAGAGCAGTTTCTCAGAAAGCTTCTTTCCAGTTTTGAACGGAAGATATTCCCTTTTTCACCATAGCCCTCTAAGGGCTTAGAAATATCCCTTTGCCAATTCCACAAGAACAGCCTTAGCGAAAGGCTTGTTGAAGGGAAAGATGTAACTCTGAGAGATGAATTAACAGAACACAGAGCAGTTTCTCAGAAAGCTTCTTTCCAGTTTTGAACGGAAGATATGCCCTTATTCACCATAGCCCTCTATGGGCTTCCAAATATCCCTTTGCCAATTCCACAAGAACAGCCTTAGCGAAAGGCTTCTTGAAGGGAAAGATGTAACTCTGTGAGATGAATTAACAGAACACAGAGCAGTTTCTCAGAAAGCTTCTTTCCAGTTTTGAACGGAAGATATTTCCTTTTTCACCATAGCCCTCTATGGGCTTCCAAATATCCCTTTGCCAATTCCACAAGAACAGCCTTAGCGAACGGCTTCTAGAAGGGAAAGATGTAACTCTGTGAGATGAATTAACAGAACACAGAGCAGTTTCTCAGAAGGCTTCTTTCCAGTTTTGAACGGAAGGTATTCCCTTTTTCACCATAGCCCTCTATGGGCTTCCAAATATCCCTTTGCCAATTCCACAAGAACAGCCTTAGCGAAAGTCTTCTTGAAGGGAAAGATGTAACTCTGTGAGATGAATTAACAGAACACAGAGCAGTTTCTCAGAAAGCTTCTTTCCAGTTTTGAACTTAAGAGATTTCCTTTATCACCATAGACCTCTACGGGCTTCCAAATATCCCTTTGCCAATTCCACAAGAACAGCCTTAGCGAAAGGCTTCTTGAAGGGAAAGATGTAACTCTGTGAGATGAATTAACGGAACACAGAGCAGTTTCTCAGAAAGCTTCTTTCCAGTTTTGAACGGAAGATATTTCCTTTTCACCATAGCCCTCTATGGGCTTCCAAATATCCCTTTGCCAATTCCACAAGAACAGCCTTAGCGAAAGGCTTCTTGAAGGGAAAGATGTAACTCTGTGAGATGAATTAACAGAACACAGAGCAGTTTCTCAGAAAGCTTCTTTCCAGTTTTGAACGGAAGATATTTCCTTTTTCACCATGGCCCTCTATGGGCTTCCAAATATCCGTTTGCCAATTCCACAAGAACAGCCTTAGCGAAAGGCTTCTTGAAGGGAAAGATGTAACTCTGTGAGATGAATTAACAGAACACAGAGCAGTTTCTCAGAAAGCTTCTTTCCAGTTTTGAACGGAAGATATTCCCTTTTTCACCATAGCCCTCTATGGGCTTCCAAATATCCCTTTGCCAATTCCACAAGAACAGCCTTAGCGAAAGGCTTCTTGAAGGGAAAGATGTAACTCTGTGAGATGAATTAACAGAACACAGAGCAGTTTCTCAGAAAGCTTCTTTCCAGTTTTGAACGGAAGATATTTCCTTTTTCACCATATCCCTCTATGGGCTTCCAAATATCCCTTTGCCAATTCCACAAGAACAGCCTTAGCGAAAGGCTTCTTGAAGGGAAAGATGTAACTCTGTGAGATGAATTAACAGAACACAGAGCAGTTTCTCAGAAAGCTTCTTTCCAGTTTTGAACGGAAGGTATTCCCTTTTTCACCATAGCCCTCTAAGGGCTTCCAAATATCCCTTTGCCAATTCCACAAGAACAGCCTTAGCGAAAGGCTTCTTGAAGGGAAAGATGTAACTCTGTGAGATGAATTAACAGAACACAGAGCAGTTTCTCAGAAAGCTTCTTTCCAGTTTTGAACGGAAGATATTCCCTTTTTCACCATAGCACTCTATGGGCTTCCAAATATCCCTTTGCCAATTCCACAAGAACAGCCTTAGCGAAAGGCTTCTTGAAGGGAAAGATGTAACTCTGTGAGATGAATTAACAGAACACAGAGCAGTTTCTCAGAAAGCTTCCTTCCAGTTTTGAACGGAAGATATTCCCTTTTTCACCATAGCCCTCTATGGCCTTCCAAATATCCCTTTGCCAATTCCACAAGAACAGCCTTAGCGAAAGGCTTCTTGAAGGGAAAGATGTAACTCTGTGAGATGAATTAACAGAACACAGAGCAGTTTCTCAGAAAGCTTCTTTCCAGTTTTGAACGGAAGACATTTCCTTTTTCACCATAGCCCTCTATGGGCTTCCAAATATCCCTTTGCCAATTCCACAAGAACAGCCTTAGCGAAAGGCTTCTTGAATGGAAAGATGTAACTCTGTGAGATGAATGAACAGAACACAGAGCAGTTTCTCAGAAAGCTTCTTTCCAGTTTTGAACCGAAGAGATTTCCTTTTTCACCATAGCCCTCTGTGGGCTTCCAAATATCCCTTTGCCAATTCCACAAGAACAGCCTTAGCGAAAGGCTTCTTGAAGGGAAAGATGTAACTCTGTGAGATGAATTAACAGAACACAGAGCAGTTTCTCAGAAAGCTTCTTTCACAGTTTTGAAGGGAAGATATTTCCTTTTTCACCATAGCCCTCTATGGGCTTCCAAATATCCCTTTGCCAATTCCACAAGAACAGCCTTAGCGAAAGGCTTCTTCAAGGGAAAGATGTAACTCTGTGAGATGAATTAACAGAACACAGAGCAGTTTCTCAGAAAGCTTCTTTCCAGTTTTGAACGGAAGAGATTTCCTTTTTCACCATAGCCCTCTATGGGCTTCCAAATATCCCTTTGCCAATTCCACAAGAACAGCCTTAGCGAAAGGCTTCTTGAAGGGAAAGATGTAACTCTGTGAGATGAATTAACAGAACACAGAGCAGTTTCTCAGAAAGCTTCTTTCCAGTTTTGAACGGAAGAGATTTCCTTTTTCACCATAGCCCTCTATGGGCCTCCAAATATCCCTTTGCCAATTCCACAAGAACAGCCTTAGCGAAAGGCTTCTTGAAGGGAAAGATGTAACTCTGTGAGATGAATTAACAGAACACAGAGCAGTTTCTCAGAAACTTCTTTCCAGTTTTGAACGGAAGATATTCCCTTTTTCACCATAGCCCTCTATGGGCTTCCAAATATCCCTTTGCCAATTCCACAAGAACAGCCTTAGCGAAAGGCTTCTTGAAGGGAAAGATGTAACTCTGTGAGATGAATTAACAGAACACAGAGCAGTTTCTCAGAAAGCTTCTTTCCAGTTTTGAACCGAAGAGATTTCCTTTTTCACCATAGCCCGCTACGGGTTTCCAAATATCCCTTTGCCAATTCCACAAGAACAGCCTTAGCGAAAGGCTTCTTGAAGGGAAAGATGTAACTCTGTGAGATGAATTAACAGAACACAGAGCAGTTTCTCAGAAAGCTTCTTTCCAGTTTTGAACGGAAGATATTCCCTTTTTCACCATAGCCCTCTATGGGCTTCCAAATATCCCTTTGCCAATTCCACAAGAACAGCCTTAGCGAAAGGCTTCTTGAAGGGAAAGATGTAACACTGAGAGATGAATTAACAGAACACAGAGCAGTTTCTCAGAAAGCTTCTTTATAGTTTTGAACGGAAGATATTCCCTTTTTCACCATAGCCCTCTATGGGCTTCCAAATATCCCTTTGCCAATTCCACAAGAACAGCCTTATCGAAACGCTTTTTGAAGGGAAAGATGTAACTCTGTGAGATGAATTAACAGAACACAGAGCAGTTGCTCAGAAAGCTTCTTTCCAGTTTTGAACGGAAGATATTTCCTTTTTCACCATGTCCCTCTATGGGCTTCCAAATATCCCTTTGCCAATTCCACAAGAACAGCCTTAGCGAAATGCTTCTTGAAGGGAAAGATGTAACTCTGTGAGATGAATTAACAGAACACAGAGCAGTTTCTCAGAAAGCTTCTTTCCAGTTTTGAACGGAAGTTATTTCCTTTTTCACCATGTCCCTCTATGGGCTTCCAAATATCCCTTTGCCAATTCCACAAGAACAGCCTTAGCGAAAGGCTTCTTGAAGGGAAAGATGTAACTCTGTGAGATGAATTAACAGAACACAGAGCAGTTTCTCAGAAAGCTTCTTTCCAGTTTTGAACCGAAGAGATTTCCTTTTTCACCATAGCCCTCTATGGGCTTCCAAATATCCCTTTGCCAATTCCACAAGAACAGCCTTAGCGAAAGGCTTCTTGAAGGGAAAGATGTAACTCTGTGAGATGAATTAACGGAACACAGAGCAGTTTCTCAGAAAGCTTCTTTCACAGTTTTGAAGGGAAGATATTTCCTTTTTCACCAAAGCCCGCTACGGGTTTCCAAATATCCCTTTGCCAATTCCACAAGAACAGCCTTAGCGAAAGGCTTCTTGAAGGGAAAGATGTAACTCTGTGAGATGAATTCACGGAACACAGAGCAGTTTCTCAGAAAGCTTCTTTCCAGTTTTGAACGGAAGATATTTCCTTTTTCACCATGTCCCTCTATGGGCTTCCAAATATCCCTTTGCCAATTCCACAAGAACAGCCTTAGCGAAAGGCTTCTTGAAGGGAAAGATGTAACTCTGTGAGATGAATTAACAGAACACAGAGCAGTTTCTCAGAAAGCTTCTTTCCAGTTTTGAACGGAAGAGATTTCCTTTTTCACCATAGCCCTCTATGGGCTTCCAAATATCCCTTTGCCAATTCCACAAGAACAGCCTTAGCGAAAGGCTTCTTGAAGGGAAAGATGTAACTCTGTGAGATGAATTAACAGAACACAGAGCAGTTTCTCAGAAAGCTTCTTTCCAGTTTTGAACGGAAGAGATTTCCTTTTTCACCATAGCCCTCTATGGGCCTCCAAATATCCCTTTGCCAATTCCACAAGAACAGCCTTAGCGAAAGGCTTCTTGAAGGGAAAGATGTAACTCTGTGAGATGAATTAACAGAACACAGAGCAGTTTCTCAGAAACTTCTTTCCAGTTTTGAACGGAAGATATTCCCTTTTTCACCATAGCCGTCTATGGGCTTCCAAATATCCCTTTGCCAATTCCACAAGAACAGCCTTAGCGAAAGGCTTCTTGAAGGGAAAGATGTAACTCTGTGAGATGAATTAACAGAACACAGAGCAGTTTCTCAGAAAGCTTCTTTCCAGTTTTGAACCGAAGAGATTTCCTTTTTCACCATAGCCCGCTACGGGTTTCCAAATATCCCTTTGCCAATTCCACAAGAACAGCCTTAGCGAAAGGCTTCTTGAAGGGAAAGATGTAACTCTGTGAGATGAATTAACAGAACACAGAGCAGTTTCTCAGAAAGCTTCTTTCCAGTTTTGAACGGAAGATATTCCCTTTTTCACCATAGCCCTCTATGGGCTTCCAAATATCCCTTTGCCAATTCCACAAGAACAGCCTTAGCGAAAGGCTTCTTGAAGGGAAAGATGTAACACTGAGAGATGAATTAACAGAACACAGAGCAGTTTCTCAGAAAGCTTCTTTATAGTTTTGAACGGAAGATATTCCCTTTTTCACCATAGCCCTCTATGGGCTTCCAAATATCCCTTTGCCAATTCCACAAGAACAGCCTTATCGAAAGGCTTTTTGAAGGGAAAGATGTAACTCTGTGAGATGAATTAACAGAACACAGAGCAGTTTCTCAGAAAGCTTCTTTCCAGTTTTGAACGGAAGATATTTCCTTTTTCACCATGTCCCTCTATGGGCTTCCAAATATCCCTTTGCCAATTCCACAAGAACAGCCTTAGCGAAATGCTTCTTGAAGGGAAAGATGTAACTCTGTGAGATGAATTAACAGAACACAGAGCAGTTTCTCAGAAAGCTTCTTTCCAGTTTTGAACGGAAGTTATTTCCTTTTTCACCATGTCCCTCTATGGGCTTCCAAATATCCCTTTGCCAATTCCACAAGAACAGCCTTAGCGAAAGGCTTCTTGAAGGGAAAGATGTAACTCTGTGAGATGAATTAACAGAACACAGAGCAGTTTCTCAGAAAGCTTCTTTCCAGTTTTGAACCGAAGAGATTTCCTTTTTCACCATAGCCCTCTATGGGCTTCCAAATATCCCTTTGCCAATTCCACAAGAACAGCCTTAGCGAAAGGCTTCTTGAAGGGAAAGATGTAACTCTGTGAGATGAATTAACGGAACACAGAGCAGTTTCTCAGAAAGCTTCTTTCACAGTTTTGAAGGGAAGATATTTCCTTTTTCACCAAAGCCCGCTACGGGTTTCCAAATATCCCTTTGCCAATTCCACAAGAACAGCCTTAGCGAAAGGCTTCTTGAAGGGAAAGATGTAACTCTGTGAGATGAATTCACGGAACACAGAGCAGTTTCTCAGAAAGCTTCTTTCCAGTTTTGAACGGAAGATATTTCCTTTTTCACCATGTCCCTCTATGGGCTTCCAAATATCCCTTTGCCAATTCCACAAGAACAGCCTTAGCGAAAGGCTTCTTGAAGGGAAAGATGTAACTCTGTGAGACGAATTAACAGAACACTGAGCAGTTTCTCAGAAAGCTTCTTTCCAGTTTTGAATGGAAGATATTCCCTTTTTCACCATAGCCCTCTATGGGCTTCCAAATATCCCTTTGCCAATTCCACAAGAACAGCCTTAGCGAAAGGCTTCTTGAAGGGAAAGATGTAACTCTGTGAGATGAATTAACAGAACACAGAGCAGTTTCTCAGAAAGCTTCTTTCACAGTTTTGAAGGGAAGATATTTCCTTTTTCACCATAGCCCGCTACGGGTTTCCAAATATCCCTTTGCCAATTCCACAAGAACAGCCTTAGCGAAAGGCTTCTTGAAGGGAAAGATGTAACTCTGTGAGATGAATTAACAGAACACAGAGCAGTTTCTCAGAAAGCTTCTTTCCAGTTTTGAACGGAAGATATTCCCTTTTTCACCATAGCCCTCTATGGGCTTCCAAATATCCCTTTGCCAATTCCACAAGAACAGCCTTAGCGAAAGGCTTGTTGAAGGGAAAGATGTAACTCTGAGAGATGAATTAACAGAACACAGAGCAGTTTCTCAGAAAGCTTCTTTCCAGTTTTGAACGGAAGATATGCCCTTATTCACCATAGCCCTCTATGGGCTTCCAAATATCCCTTTGCCAATTCCACAAGAACAGCCTTAGCGAAAGGCTTCTTGAAGGGAAAGATGTAACTCTGTGAGATGAATTAACAGAACACAGAGCAGTTTCTCAGAAAGCTTCTTTCCAGTTTTGAACGGAAGATATTTCCTTTTTCACCATAGCCCTCTATGGGCTTCCAAATATCCCTTTGCCAATTCCACAAGAACAGCCTTAGCGAAAGGCTTCTAGAAGGGAAAGATGTAACTCTGTGAGATGAATTAACAGAACACAGAGCAGTTTCTCAGAAAGCTTCTTTCCAGTTTTGAACGGAAGGTATTCCCTTTTTCACCATAGCCCTCTATGGGCTTCCAAATATCCCTTTGCCAATTCCACAAGAACAGCCTTAGCGAAAGGCTTCTTGAAGGGAAAGATGTAACTCTGTGAGATGAATTAACAGAACACAGAGCAGTTTCTCAGAAATCTTCTTTCCAGTTTTGAACTTAAGAGATTTCCTTTATCACCATAGACCTCTACGGGCTTCCAAATATCCCTTTGCCAATTCCACAAGAACAGCCTTAGCGAAAGGCTTCTTGAAGGGAAAGATGTAATTCTGTGAGATGAATTAACGGAACACAGAGCAGTTTCTCAGAAAGCTTCTTTCCAGTTTTGAACGGAAGATATTTCCTTTTCACCATAGCCCTCTATGGGCTTCCAAATATCCCTTTGCCAATTCCACAAGAACAGCCTTAGCGAAAGGCTTCTTGAAGGGAAAGATGTAACTCTGTGAGATGAATTAACAGAACACAGAGCAGTTTCTCAGAAAGCTTCTTTCCAGTTTTGAACGGAAGATATTCCCTTTTTCACCATAGCCCTCTATGGGCTTCCAAATATCCCTTTGCCAATTCCACAAGAACAGCCTTAGCGAAAGACTTGTTGAAGGGAAAGATGTAACTCTGAGAGATGAATTAACAGAACACAGAGCAGTTTCTCAGAAAGCTTCTTTCCAGTTTTGAATGGAAGATATGCCCTTATTCACCATAGCCCTCTATGGGCTTCCAAATATCCCTTTGCCAATTCCACAAGAACAGCCTTAGCGAAAGGCTTCTTGAAGGGAAAGATGTAACTCTGTGAGATGAATTAACAGAACACAGAGCAGTTTCTCAGAAAGCTTCTTTCCAGTTTTGAACGGAAGATATTTCCTTTTTCACCATGTCCCTCTATGGGCTTCCAAATATCCCTTTGCCAATTCCACAAGAACAGCCTTAGCGAAAGGCTTCTTGAAGGGAAAGATGTAACTCTGTGAGATGAATTAACAGAACACAGAGCAGTTTCTCAGAAAGCTTCTTTCCAGTTTTGAACGGAAGAGATTTCCTTTTTCACCATAGCCCTCTATGGGCCTCCAAATATCCCTTTGCCAATTCCACAAGAACAGCCTTAGCGAAAGGCTTCTTGAAGGGAAAGATGTAACTCTGTGAGATGAATTAACAGAACACAGAGCAGTTTCTCAGAAACTTCTTTCCAGTTTTGAACGGAAGATATTCCCTTTTTCACCATAGCCGTCTATGGGCTTCCAAATATCCCTTTGCCAATTCCACAAGAACAGCCTTAGCGAAAGGCTTCTTGAAGGGAAAGATGTAACTCTGTGAGATGAATTAACAGAACACAGAGCAGTTTCTCAGAAAGCTTCTTTCCAGTTTTGAACCGAAGAGATTTCCTTTTTCACCATAGCCCGCTACGGGTTTCCAAATATCCCTTTGCCAATTCCACAAGAACAGCCTTAGCGAAAGGCTTCTTGAAGGGAAAGATGTAACTCTGTGAGATGAATTAACAGAACACAGAGCAGTTTCTCAGAAAGCTTCTTTCCAGTTTTGAACGGAAGATATTCCCTTTTTCACCATAGCCCTCTATGGGCTTCCAAATATCCCTTTGCCAATTCCACAAGAACAGCCTTAGCGAAAGGCTTCTTGAAGGGAAAGATGTAACACTGAGAGATGAATTAACAGAACACAGAGCAGTTTCTCAGAAAGCTTCTTTATAGTTTTGAACGGAAGATATTCCCTTTTTCACCATAGCCCTCTATGGGCTTCCAAATATCCCTTTGCCAATTCCACAAGAACAGCCTTATCGAAAGGCTTTTTGAAGGGAAAGATGTAACTCTGTGAGATGAATTAACAGAACACAGAGCAGTTTCTCAGAAAGCTTCTTTCCAGTTTTGAACGGAAGATATTTCCTTTTTCACCATGTCCCTCTATGGGCTTCCAAATATCCCTTTGCCAATTCCACAAGAACAGCCTTAGCGAAATGCTTCTTGAAGGGAAAGATGTAACTCTGTGAGATGAATTAACAGAACACAGAGCAGTTTCTCAGAAAGCTTCTTTCCAGTTTTGAACGGAAGTTATTTCCTTTTTCACCATGTCCCTCTATGGGCTTCCAAATATCCCTTTGCCAATTCCACAAGAACAGCCTTAGCGAAAGGCTTCTTGAAGGGAAAGATGTAACTCTGTGAGATGAATTAACAGAACACAGAGCAGTTTCTCAGAAAGCTTCTTTCCAGTTTTGAACCGAAGAGATTTCCTTTTTCACCATAGCCCTCTATGGGCTTCCAAATATCCCTTTGCCAATTCCACAAGAACAGCCTTAGCGAAAGGCTTCTTGAAGGGAAAGATGTAACTCTGTGAGATGAATTAACGGAACACAGAGCAGTTTCTCAGAAAGCTTCTTTCACAGTTTTGAAGGGAAGATATTTCCTTTTTCACCAAAGCCCGCTACGGGTTTCCAAATATCCCTTTGCCAATTCCACAAGAACAGCCTTAGCGAAAGGCTTCTTGAAGGGAAAGATGTAACTCTGTGAGATGAATTCACGGAACACAGAGCAGTTTCTCAGAAAGCTTCTTTCCAGTTTTGAACGGAAGATATTTCCTTTTTCACCATGTCCCTCTATGGGCTTCCAAATATCCCTTTGCCAATTCCACAAGAACAGCCTTAGCGAAAGGCTTCTTGAAGGGAAAGATGTAACTCTGTGAGACGAATTAACAGAACACTGAGCAGTTTCTCAGAAAGCTTCTTTCCAGTTTTGAATGGAAGATATTCCCTTTTTCACCATAGCCCTCTATGGGCTTCCAAATATCCCTTTGCCAATTCCACAAGAACAGCCTTAGCGAAAGGCTTCTTGAAGGGAAAGATGTAACTCTGTGAGATGAATTAACAGAACACAGAGCAGTTTCTCAGAAAGCTTCTTTCACAGTTTTGAAGGGAAGATATTTCCTTTTTCACCATAGCCCGCTACGGGTTTCCAAATATCCCTTTGCCAATTCCACAAGAACAGCCTTAGCGAAAGGCTTCTTGAAGGGAAAGATGTAACTCTGTGAGATGAATTAACAGAACACAGAGCAGTTTCTCAGAAAGCTTCTTTCCAGTTTTGAACGGAAGATATTCCCTTTTTCACCATAGCCCTCTATGGGCTTCCAAATATCCCTTTGCCAATTCCACAAGAACAGCCTTAGCGAAAGGCTTGTTGAAGGGAAAGATGTAACTCTGAGAGATGAATTAACAGAACACAGAGCAGTTTCTCAGAAAGCTTCTTTCCAGTTTTGAACGGAAGATATGCCCTTATTCACCATAGCCCTCTATGGGCTTCCAAATATCCCTTTGCCAATTCCACAAGAACAGCCTTAGCGAAAGGCTTCTTGAAGGGAAAGATGTAACTCTGTGAGATGAATTAACAGAACACAGAGCAGTTTCTCAGAAAGCTTCTTTCCAGTTTTGAACGGAAGATATTTCCTTTTTCACCATAGCCCTCTATGGGCTTCCAAATATCCCTTTGCCAATTCCACAAGAACAGCCTTAGCGAAAGGCTTCTAGAAGGGAAAGATGTAACTCTGTGAGATGAATTAACAGAACACAGAGCAGTTTCTCAGAAAGCTTCTTTCCAGTTTTGAACGGAAGGTATTCCCTTTTTCACCATAGCCCTCTATGGGCTTCCAAATATCCCTTTGCCAATTCCACAAGAACAGCCTTAGCGAAAGGCTTCTTGAAGGGAAAGATGTAACTCTGTGAGATGAATTAACAGAACACAGAGCAGTTTCTCAGAAATCTTCTTTCCAGTTTTGAACTTAAGAGATTTCCTTTATCACCATAGACCTCTACGGGCTTCCAAATATCCCTTTGCCAATTCCACAAGAACAGCCTTAGCGAAAGGCTTCTTGAAGGGAAAGATGTAATTCTGTGAGATGAATTAACGGAACACAGAGCAGTTTCTCAGAAAGCTTCTTTCCAGTTTTGAACGGAAGATATTTCCTTTTCACCATAGCCCTCTATGGGCTTCCAAATATCCCTTTGCCAATTCCACAAGAACAGCCTTAGCGAAAGGCTTCTTGAAGGGAAAGATGTAACTCTGTGAGATGAATTAACAGAACACAGAGCAGTTTCTCAGAAAGCTTCTTTCCAGTTTTGAACGGAAGATATTCCCTTTTTCACCATAGCCCTCTATGGGCTTCCAAATATCCCTTTGCCAATTCCACAAGAACAGCCTTAGCGAAAGACTTGTTGAAGGGAAAGATGTAACTCTGAGAGATGAATTAACAGAACACAGAGCAGTTTCTCAGAAAGCTTCTTTCCAGTTTTGAATGGAAGATATGCCCTTATTCACCATAGCCCTCTATGGGCTTCCAAATATCCCTTTGCCAATTCCACAAGAACAGCCTTAGCGAAAGGCTTCTTGAAGGGAAAGATGTAACTCTGTGAGATGAATTAACAGAACACAGAGCAGTTTCTCAGAAAGCTTCTTTCCAGTTTTGAACGGAAGATATTTCCTTTTTCACCATAGCCCTCTATGGGCTTCCAAATATCCCTTTGCCAATTCCACAAGAACAGCCTTAGCGAAAGGCTTCTAGAAGGGAAAGATGTAACTCTGTGAGATGAATTAACAGAACACAGAGCAGTTTCTCAGAAAGCTTCTTTCCAGTTTTGAACGGAAGGTATTCCCTTTTTCACCATAGCCCTCTATGGGCTTCCAAATATCCCTTTGCCAATTCCACAAGAACAGCCTTAGCGAAAGGCTTCTTGAAGGGAAAGATGTAACTCTGTGAGATGAATTAACAGAACACAGAGCAGTTTCTCAGAAAGCTTCTTTCCAGTTTTGAACTTAAGAGATTTCCTTTATCACCATAGACCTCTACGGGCTTCCAAATATCCCTTTGCCAATTCCACAAGAACAGCCTTAGCGAAAGGCTTCTTGAAGGGAAAGATGTAACTCTGTGAGATGAATTAACGGAACACAGAGCAGTTTCTCAGAAAGCTTCTTTCCAGTTTTGAACGAAAGATATTTCCTTTTCACCATAGCCCTCTATGGGCTTCCAAATATCCCTTTGCCAATTCCACAAGAACAGCCTTAGCGAAAGGCTTCTTGAAGGGAAAGATGTAACTCTGTGAGATGAATTAACAGAACACAGAGCAGTTTCTCAGAAAGCTTCTTTCCAGTTTTGAACGGAAGATATTTCCTTTTTCACCATAGCCCTGTATGGGCTTCCAAATATCCCTTTGCCAATTCCACAAGAACAGCCTTAGCGAAAGGCTTCTTGAAGGGAAAGATGTAACTCTGTGAGATGAATTAACAGAACACAGAGCAGTTTCTCAGAAAGCTTCTTTGCAGTTTTGAACGGAAGATATTCCCTTTTTCACCATAGCCCTCTATGGGCTTCCAAATATCCCTTTGCCAATTCCACAAGAACAGCCTTAGCGAAAGGCTTCTTGAAGGGAAAGATGTAACTCTGTGAGATGAATTAACAGAACACAGAGCAGTTTCTCAGAAAGCTTCTTTCCAGTTTTGAACGGAAGATATTTCCTTTTTCACCATATCCCTCTATGGGCTTCCAAATATCCCTTTGCCAATTCCACAAGAACAGCCTTAGCGAAAGGCTTCTTGAAGGGAAAGATGTAACTCTGTGAGATGAATTAACAGAACACAGAGCAGTTTCTCAGAAAGCTTCTTTCCAGTTTTGAACGGAAGATATTTCCTTTTTCACCATAGCCCTCTATGGGCTTCCAAATATCCCTTTGCCAATTCCACAAGAACATCCTTAGCGAAAGGCTTCTTGAAGGGAAAGATGTAACTCGGTGAGATGAATTAACAGAACACAGAGCAGTTTCTCAGAAAGCTTCTTTCCAGTTTTGAACGGAAGGTATTCCCTTTTTCACCATAGCCCTCTATGGGCTTCCAAATATCCCTTTGCCAATTCCACAAGAACAGCCTTAGCGAAAGGCTTCTTGAAGGGAAAGATGTAACTCTGTGAGATGAATTAACAGAACACAGAGCAGTTTCTCAGAAAGCTTCTTTCCAGTTTTGAACGGAAGATATTCCCTTTTTCACCATAGCCCTCTATGGGCTTCCAAATATCCCTTTGCCAATTCCACAAGAACAGCCTTAGCGAAAGGCTTCTTGAAGGGAAAGATGTAACTCGGTGAGATGAATTAACAGAACACAGAGCAGTTTCTCAGAAAGCTTCTTTCCAGTTTTGAACGGAAGATATTCCCTTTTTCACCATAGCCCTCTATGGGCTTCCAAATATCCCTTTGCCAATTCCACAAGAACAGCCTTAGCGAAAGGCTTCTTGAAGGGAAAGATGTAACTCTGTGAGATGAATTAACAGAACACAGAGCAGTTTCTCAGAAAGCTTCTTTCCAGTTTTGAACGGAAGACATTTCCTTTTTCACCATAGCCCTCTATGGGCTTCCAAATATCCCTTTGCCAATTCCACAAGAACAGCCTTAGCGAAAGGCTTCTTGAAGGGAAAGATGTAACTCTGTGAGATGAATGAACAGAACACAGAGCAGTTTCTCAGAAAGCTTCTTTCCAGTTTTGAACCGAAGAGATTTCCTTTTTCAGAATAGCCCTCTGTGGGCTTCCAAATAACCCTTTGCCAATTCCACAAGAACAGCCTTAGCGAAAGGCTTCTTGAAGGGAAAGATGTAACTCTGTGAGATGAATTAACAGAACACAGAGCAGTTTCTCAGAAAGCTTCTTTCACAGTTTTGAAGGGAAGATATTTCCTTTTTCACCATAGCCCGCTACGTTTTTCCAAATATCCCTTTGCCAATTCCACAAGAACAGCCTTAGCGAAAGGCTTCTTGAAGGGAAAGATGTAACTCTGTGAGATGAATTAACAGAACACTGAGCAGTTTCTCAGAAAGCTTCTTCCCAGTTTTGAACGGAAGATATTCCCTTTTTCACCATAGCCCTCTATGAGCTTCCAAATATCCCTTTGCCAATTCCACAAGAACAGCCTTAGCGAAAGGCTTGTTGAAGGGAAAGATGTAACTCTGAGAGATGAATTAACAGAACACAGAGCAGTTTCTCAGAAAGCTTCTTTCCAGTTTTGAACGGAAGATATTCCCTTTTTCACCATAGCCCTCTATGGGCTTCCAAATATCCCTTTGCCAATTCCACAAGAACAGCCTTAGCGAAAGGCTTCTTGAAGGGAAAGATGTAACTCTGTGAGATGAATTAACAGAACACAGAACAGTTTCTCAGAAAGCTTCTTTCCAGTTTTGAACGGAAGATATTTCCTTTTTCACCATAGCCCTCTATGGGCTTCCAAATATCCCTTTGCCAATTCCACAAGAAGAGCCTTAGCGAAAGGCTTCTTGAAGGGAAAGATGTAACTCTGTGAGATGAATTAACAGAACACAGAGCAGTTTCTCAGAAAGCTTCTTTCCAGTTTTGAACGGAAGATATTCCCTTTTTCACCATAGCCCTCTATGGGCTTCCAAATATCCCTTTGCCAATTCCACAAGAACAGCCTTAGCGAAAGGCTTCTAGAAGGGAAAGATGTAACTCTGTGAGATGAATTAACAGAACACAGAGCAGTTTCTCAGAAAGCTTCTTTCCAGTTTTGAACGGAAGGTATTCCCTTTTTCACCATAGCCCTCTATGGGCTTCCAAATATCCCTTTGCCAATTCCACAAGAACAGCCTTAGCGAAAGGCTTCTTGAAGGGAAAGATGTAACTCTGTGAGATGAATTAACAGAACACAGAGCAGTTTCTCAGAAAGCTTCTTTCCAGTTTTGAACTTAAGAGATTTCCTTTATCACCATAGACCTCTACGGGCTTCCAAATATCCCTTTGCCAATTCCACAAGAACAGCCTTAGCGAAAGGCTTCTTGAAGGGAAAGATGTAACTCTGTGAGATGAATTAACGGAACACAGAGCAGTTTCTCAGAAAGCTTCTTTCCAGTTTTGAACGGAAGATATTTCCTTTTCACCATAGCCCTCTATGGGCTTCCAAATATCCCTTTGCCAATTCCACAAGAACAGCCTTAGCGAAAGGCTTCTTGAAGGGAAAGATGTAACTCTGTGGGATGAATTAACAGAACACAGAGCAGTTTCTCAGAAAGCTTCTTTCCAGTTTTGAACGGAAGATATTTCCTTTTTCACCATAGCCCTGTATGGGCTTCCAAATATCCCTTTGCCAATTCCACAAGAACAGCCTTAGCGAAAGGCGTCTTGAAGGGAAAGATGTAACTCTGTGAGATGAATTAACAGAACACAGAGCAGTTTCTCAGAAAGCTTCTTTCCAGTTTTGAACGGAAGATATTCCCTTTTTCACCATAGCCCTCTATGGGCTTCCAAATATCCCTTTGCCAATTCCACAAGAACAGCCTTTGCGAAAGGCTTCTTGAAGGGAAAGATGTAACTCTGTGAGATGAATTAACAGAACACAGAGCAGTTTCTCAGAAAGCTTCTTTCCAGTTTTGAACGGAAGATATTTCCTTTTTCACCATATCCCTCTATGGGCTTCCAAATATCCCTTTGCCAATTCCACAAGAACAGCCTTAGCGATAGGCTTCTTGAAGGGAAAGATGTAACTCTGTGAGATGAATTAACAGAACACAGAGCAGTTTCTCAGAAAGCTTCTTTCCAGTTTTGAACGGAAGATATTTCCTTTTTCACCATAGCCCTCTATGGGCTTCCAAATATCCCTTTGCCAATTCCACAAGAACATCCTTAGCGAAAGGCTTCTTGAAGGGAAAGATGTAACTCTGTGAGATGAATTAACAGAACACAGAGCAGTTTCTCAGAAAGCTTCTTTCCAGTTTTGAACGGAAGGTATTCCCTTTTTCACCATAGCCCTCTATGGGCTTCCAAATATCCCTTTGCCAATTCCACAAGAACAGCCTTAGCGAAAGGCTTCTTGAAAGGAAAGATGTAACTCTGTGAGATGAATTAACAGAACACAGAGCAGTTTCTCAGAAAGCTTCTTTCCAGTTTTGAACGGAAGATATTCCCTTTTTCACCATAGCCCTCTATGGGCTTCCAAATATCCCTTTGCCAATTCCACAAGAACAGCCTTAGCGAAAGGCTTCTTGAAGGGAAAGATGTAACTCTGTGAGATGAATTAACAGAACACAGAGCAGTTTCTCAGAAAGCTTCTTTCCAGTTTTGAACGGAAGGTATTCCCTTTTTCACCATAGCCCTCTATGGGCTTCCAAATATCCCTTTGCCAATTCCACAAGAACAGCCTTAGCGAAAGGCTTCTTGAAGGGAAAGATGTAACTCTGTGAGATGAATTAACAGAACACAGAGCAGTTTCTCAGAAAGCTTCTTTCCAGTTTTGAACGGAAGACATTTCCTTTTTCACCATAGCCCTCTATGGGCTTCCAAATATCCCTTTGCCAATTCCACAAGAACAGCCTTAGCGAAAGGCTTCTTGAAGGGAAAGATGTAACTCTGTGAGATGAATGAACAGAACACAGAGCAGTTTCTCAGAAAGCTTCTTTCCAGTTTTGAACCGAAGAGATTTCCTTTTTCACCATAGCCCTCTATGGGCTTCCAAATAACCCTTTGCCAATTCCACAAGAACAGCCTTAGCGAAAGGCTTCTTGAAGGGAAAGATGTAACTCTGTGAGATGAATTAACAGAACACAGAGCAGTTTCTCAGAAAGCTTCTTTCACAGTTTTGAAGGGAAGATATTTCCTTTTTCACCATAGCCCGCTACGTTTTTCCAAATATCCCTTTGCCAATTCCACAAGAACAGCCTTAGCGAAAGGCTTCTTGAAGGGAAAGATGTAACTCTGTGAGATGAATTAACAGAACACTGAGCAGTTTCTCAGAAAGCTTCTTCCCAGTTTTGAACGGAAGATATTCCCTTTTTCACCATAGCCCTCTATGAGCTTCCAAATATCCCTTTGCCAATTCCACAAGAACAGCCTTAGCGAAAGGCTTGTTGAAGGGAAAGATGTAACTCTGAGAGATGAATTAACAGAACACAGAGCAGTTTCTCAGAAAGCTTCTTTCCAGTTTTGAACGGAAGATATTCCCTTTTTCACCATAGCCCTCTATGGGCTTCCAAATATCCCTTTGCCAATTCCACAAGAACAGCCTTAGCGAAAGGCTTCTTGAAGGGAAAGATGTAACTCTGTGAGATGAATTAACAGAACACAGAACAGTTTCTCAGAAAGCTTCTTTCCAGTTTTGAACGGAAGATATTTCCTTTTTCACCATAGCCCTCTATGGGCTTCCAAATATCCCTTTGCCAATTCCACAAGAAGAGCCTTAGCGAAAGGCTTCTTGAAGGGAAAGATGTAACTCTGTGAGATGAATTAACAGAACACAGAGCAGTTTCTCAGAAAGCTTCTTTCCAGTTTTGAACGGAAGATATTCCCTTTTTCACCATAGCCCTCTATGGGCTTCCAAATATCCCTTTGCCAATTCCACAAGAACAGCCTTAGCGAAAGGCTTCTAGAAGGGAAAGATGTAACTCTGTGAGATGAATTAACAGAACACAGAGCAGTTTCTCAGAAAGCTTCTTTCCAGTTTTGAACGGAAGGTATTCCCTTTTTCACCATAGCCCTCTATGGGCTTCCAAATATCCCTTTGCCAATTCCACAAGAACAGCCTTAGCGAAAGGCTTCTTGAAGGGAAAGATGTAACTCTGTGAGATGAATTAACAGAACACAGAGCAGTTTCTCAGAAAGCTTCTTTCCAGTTTTGAACTTAAGAGATTTCCTTTATCACCATAGACCTCTACGGGCTTCCAAATATCCCTTTGCCAATTCCACAAGAACAGCCTTAGCGAAAGGCTTCTTGAAGGGAAAGATGTAACTCTGTGAGATGAATTAACGGAACACAGAGCAGTTTCTCAGAAAGCTTCTTTCCAGTTTTGAACGGAAGATATTTCCTTTTCACCATAGCCCTCTATGGGCTTCCAAATATCCCTTTGCCAATTCCACAAGAACAGCCTTAGCGAAAGGCTTCTTGAAGGGAAAGATGTAACTCTGTGGGATGAATTAACAGAACACAGAGCAGTTTCTCAGAAAGCTTCTTTCCAGTTTTGAACGGAAGATATTTCCTTTTTCACCATAGCCCTGTATGGGCTTCCAAATATCCCTTTGCCAATTCCACAAGAACAGCCTTAGCGAAAGGCGTCTTGAAGGGAAAGATGTAACTCTGTGAGATGAATTAACAGAACACAGAGCAGTTTCTCAGAAAGCTTCTTTCCAGTTTTGAACGGAAGATATTCCCTTTTTCACCATAGCCCTCTATGGGCTTCCAAATATCCCTTTGCCAATTCCACAAGAACAGCCTTTGCGAAAGGCTTCTTGAAGGGAAAGATGTAACTCTGTGAGATGAATTAACAGAACACAGAGCAGTTTCTCAGAAAGCTTCTTTCCAGTTTTGAACGGAAGATATTTCCTTTTTCACCATATCCCTCTATGGGCTTCCAAATATCCCTTTGCCAATTCCACAAGAACAGCCTTAGCGATAGGCTTCTTGAAGGGAAAGATGTAACTCTGTGAGATGAATTAACAGAACACAGAGCAGTTTCTCAGAAAGCTTCTTTCCAGTTTTGAACGGAAGATATTTCCTTTTTCACCATAGCCCTCTATGGGCTTCCAAATATCCCTTTGCCAATTCCACAAGAACATCCTTAGCGAAAGGCTTCTTGAAGGGAAAGATGTAACTCTGTGAGATGAATTAACAGAACACAGAGCAGTTTCTCAGAAAGCTTCTTTCCAGTTTTGAACGGAAGGTATTCCCTTTTTCACCATAGCCCTCTATGGGCTTCCAAATATCCCTTTGCCAATTCCACAAGAACAGCCTTAGCGAAAGGCTTCTTGAAAGGAAAGATGTAACTCTGTGAGATGAATTAACAGAACACAGAGCAGTTTCTCAGAAAGCTTCTTTCCAGTTTTGAACGGAAGATATTCCCTTTTTCACCATAGCCCTCTATGGGCTTCCAAATATCCCTTTGCCAATTCCACAAGAACAGCCTTAGCGAAAGGCTTCTTGAAGGGAAAGATGTAACTCTGTGAGATGAATTAACAGAACACAGAGCAGTTTCTCAGAAAGCTTCTTTCCAGTTTTGAACGGAAGGTATTCCCTTTTTCACCATAGCCCTCTATGGGCTTCCAAATATCCCTTTGCCAATTCCACAAGAACAGCCTTAGCGAAAGGCTTCTTGAAGGGAAAGATGTAACTCTGTGAGATGAATTAACAGAACACAGAGCAGTTTCTCAGAAAGCTTCTTTCCAGTTTTGAACGGAAGACATTTCCTTTTTCACCATAGCCCTCTATGGGCTTCCAAATATCCCTTTGCCAATTCCACAAGAACAGCCTTAGCGAAAGGCTTCTTGAAGGGAAAGATGTAACTCTGTGAGATGAATGAACAGAACACAGAGCAGTTTCTCAGAAAGCTTCTTTCCAGTTTTGAACCGAAGAGATTTCCTTTTTCACCATAGCCCTCTATGGGCTTCCAAATAACCCTTTGCCAATTCCACAAGAACAGCCTTAGCGAAAGGCTTCTTGAAGGGAAAGATGTAACTCTGTGAGATGAATTAACAGAACACAGAGCAGTTTCTCAGAAAGCTTCTTTCACAGTTTTGAAGGGAAGATATTTCCTTTTTCACCATAGCCCGCTACGTTTTTCCAAATATCCCTTTGCCAATTCCACAAGAACAGCCTTAGCGAAAGGCTTCGTGAATGGAAAGATGTAACTCTGTGAGATGAATTAACAGAACACAGAGCAGTTTCTCAGAAAGCTTCTTTCCAGTTTTGAACGGAAGATATTCCCTTTTTCACCATAGCCCTCTATGGGCTTCCAAATATCCCTTTGCCAATTCCACAAGAACAGCCTTAGCGAAAGGCTTGTTGAAGGGAAAGATGTAACTCTGAGACATGAATTAACAGAACACAGAGCAGTTTCTCAGAAAGCTTCTTTCCAGTTTTTAACGGAAGATATTCCCTTATTCACCATAGCCCTCTATGGGCTTCCAAATATCCCTTTGCCAATTCCACAAGAACAGCCTTAGCGAAAGGCTTCTTGAAGGGAAAGATGTAACTCTGTGAGATGAATTAACAGAACACAGAGCAGTTTCTCAGAAAGCTTCTTTCCAGTTTTGAACGGAAGATATTTCCTTTTTCACCATAGCCCTCTATGGGCTTCCAAATATCCCTTTGCCAATTCCACAAGAAGAGCCTTAGAGAAAGGCTTCTTGAAGGGAAAGATGTAACTCTGTGAGATGAATTAACAGAACACAGAGCAGTTTCTCAGAAAGCTTCTTTCCAGTTTTGAACGGAAGATATTCCCTTTTTCACCATAGCCCTCTATGGGCTTCCAAATATTCCTTTGCCAATTCCACAAGAACAGCCTTAGCGAAAGGCTTCTTGAAGGGAAAGATGTAACTCTGTGAGATGAATTAACAGAACACAGAGCAGTTTCTCAGAAAGCTTCTTTCCAGTTTTGAACGGAAGATATTCCCTTTTTCACCATAGCCCTCTATGGGCTTCCAAATATCCCTTTGCCAATTCCACAAGAACAGCCTTAGCGAAATGCTTCTTGAAGGGAAAGATGTAACTCTGTGAGATGAATTAACAGAACACAGAGCAGTTTCTCAGAAAGCTTCTTTCCAGTTTTGAACGGAAGATATTTCCTTTTTCACCATAGCCCGCTATGGGCTTCCAAATATCCCTTTGCCAATTCCACAAGAACAGCCTTAGCGAAAGGCTTCTTGAAGGGAAAGATGTAACTCTGTGAGATGAATTAACAGAACAGAGAGCAGTTTCTCAGAAAGCTTCTTTCCAGTTTTGAACGGAAGATATTCCCTTTTTCACCATAGCCCTCTATGGGCTTCCAAATATCCCTTTGCCAATTCCACAAGAACAGCCTTAGCGAAAGGCTTCTTGAAGGGAAAGATGTAACTCTGTGAGATGAATTAACAGAACACAGAGCAGTTTCTCAGAAAGCTTTTTTCCAGTTTTGAACGGAAGATATTTCCTTTTTCACCATAGCCCTCTTTGGGCTTCCAAATATCCCTTTGCCAATTCCACAAGAACAGCCTTAGCGAAAGGCTTCTTGAAGGGAAAGATGTAACTCTGTGAGATGAATTAACAGAACACAGAGCAGTTTCTCAGAAAGCTACTTTCCGGTTTTCAACGGAAGATATTTCCTTTTTCACCATAGCCCTCTATGGGCTTCCAAATATCCCTTTGCCAATTCCACAAGAACAGCCTTAGCGAAAGGCTTCTTGAAGGGAAAGATGTAACTCTGTGAGATGAATGAACAGAACACAGAGCAGTTTCTCAGAAAGCTTCTTTCCAGTTTTGAACGGAAGATATTTCCTTTTTCACCATAGCCCTCTATGGGCTTCCAAATATCCCTTTGCCAATTCCACAAGAACAGCCTTAGAGAAAGGCTTCTTGAAGGGAAAGATGTAACTCTGTGAGATGAATTAACAGAACACAGAGCAGTTTCTCAGAAAGCTTCTTTATAGTTTTGAACGGAAGATATTCCCTTTTTCACCATAGCCCTCTATGGGCTTCCAAATATCCCTTTGCCAATTCCACAAGAACAGCCTTAGCGAAAGGCTTTTTGAAGGGAGAGATGTAACTCTGTGAGATGAATTAACAGAACACAGAGCAGTTTCTCAGAAAGCTTCTTTCCAGTTTTGAACGGAAGATATTTCCTTTTTCACCATGTCCCTCTATGGGCTTCCAAATATCCCTTTGCCAATTCCACAAGAACAGCCTTAGCGAAATGCTTCTTGAAGGGAAAGATGTAACTCTGTGAGATGAATTAACAGAACACAGAGCAGTTTCTCAGAAAGCTTCTTTCCAGTTTTGAACGGAAGATATTTCCTTTTTCACCATGTCCCTCTATGGGCTTCCAAATATCCCTTTGCCAATTCCACAAGAACAGCCTTAGCGAAAGGCTTCTTGAAGGGAAAGATGTAACTCTGTGAGATGAATTAACAGAACACAGAGCAGTTTCTCAGAAAGCTTCTTTCCAGTTTTGAACGGAAGATATTTCCTTTTTCACCATAGCCCTCTATGGGCTTCCAAATATCCCTTTGCCAATTCCACAAGAACAGCCTTAGCGAAAGCCTTCTTGAAGGGAAAGATGTAACTCTGTGAGATGAATTAACAGAACACAGAGCAGTTTCTCAGAAAGTTTCTTTCCAGTTTTGAACGGAAGATATTCCCTTTTTCACCATAGCCCTCTATGGGCTTCCAAATATCCCTTTGCCAATTCCACAAGAACAGCCTTAGCGAAAGGCTTCTTGAAGGGAAAGATGTAACTCTGTGAGATGAATTAACAGAACACAGAGCAGTTTCTCAGAAAGCTTCTTTCCAGTTTTGAACGGAAGATATTTCCTTTTTCACCATAGCCCTCTATGGGCTTCCAAATATCCCTTTGCCAATTCCACAAGAACAGCCTTAGCGAAAGGCTTCTTGAAGGGAAAGATGTAACTCTGTGAGATGAATTAACAGAACACAGAGCAGTTTCTCAGAAAGCTTCTTTCCAGTTTTGAAGGGAAGAGATTTCCTTTTTCACCATAGCCCTCTATGGGCTTCCAAATATCCCTTTGCCAATTCCACAAGAACAGCCTTAGCGAAAGGCTTCTTGAAGGGAAAGATGTAACTCTGTGAGATGAATTAACAGAACACAGAGCAGTTTCTCAGAAAGCTTCTTTCCAGTTTTGAACCGAAGAGATTTCCTTTTTCACCATAGCCCTCTAAGGGCTTCCAAATATCCCTTTGCCAATTCCACAAGAACAGCCTTAGCGAAAGGCTTCTTGAAGGGAAGGATGTAACTCTGTGAGATGAATTAACAGAACACAGAGCAGTTTCTCAGAAAGCTTCTTTCCAGTTTTGAACGGAAGATATTCCCTTTTTCACCATAGCCCTCTATGGGCTTCCAAATATCCCTTTGCCAATTCCACAAGAACAGCCTTAGCGAAAGGCTTCTTGAAGGGAAAGATGTAACTCTGTGAGATGAATTAACAGAACACAGAGCAGTTTCTCAGAAAGCTTCTTTCCAGTTTTGAAGGGAAGATATTTCCTTTTTCACCATAGCCCGCTATGGGCTTAGAAATATCCCTTTGCCAATTCCACAAGAACAGCCTTAGCGAAAGGCTTCTTGAAGGGAAAGATGTAACTCTGTGAGATGAATTAACAGAACACAGAGCAGTTTCTCAGAAAGCTTCTTTCCAGTTTTGAACGGAAGATATACCCTTTTTCACGATAGCCCTCTATGGGCTTCCAAATATCCCTTTTCCAATTCCACAAGAACAGCCTTAGCGAAAGGCTTGTTGAAGGGAAAGATGTAACTCTGAGAGATGAATTAACAGAACACAGAGCAGTTTCTCAGAAAGCTTCTTTCCAGTTTTGAACGGAAGATATTCCCTTTTTCACCATAGCCCTCTATGGGCTTCCAAATATCCCTTTGCCAATTCCACAAGAACAGCCTTAGCGAAAGGCTTGTTGAAGGGAAAGATGTAACTCTGTGAGATGAATTAACAGAACACAGAGCAGTTTCTCAGAAAGCTTCTTTCCAGTTTTGAACGGAAGATATTTCTTTTCACGATAGCCCTCTATGGGCTTCCAAATATCCCTTTGCCAATTCCACAAGAACAGCCTTAGCGAAAGGCTTCTTGAAGGGAAAGATGTAACTCTGTGAGATGAATTAACAGAACACAGAGCAGTTTCTCAGAAAGCTTCTTTCCAGTTTTGAACGGAAGATATTCCCTTTTTCACCATAGCCCTCTATGGGCTTCCAAATATCCCTTTGCCAATTCCAAAAGAACAGCCTTAGCGAAAGGCTGGTTGAAGGGAAACATGTAATTCTGAGAGATGAATTAACAGAACACAGAGCAGTTTCTCAGAAAGCTTCTTTCCAGTTTTGAACGGAAGATATTCCCTTTTTCACCATAGCCCTCTATGGGCTTCCAAATATCCCTTTGCCAATTCCACAAGAACAGCCTTAGCGAAAGGCTTCTTGAAGGGAAAGATGTAACTCTGTGAGATGAATTAACAGAACACAGAGCAGTTTCTCAGAAAGCTTCTTTCCAGTTTTGAACGGAAGATATTTCCTTTTTCACCATAGCCTTCTATGGGCTTCCAAATATCCCTTAGCCAATTCCACAAGAACAGCCTTAGCGAAAGGCTTCTTGAAGGGAAAGATGTAACTCTGTGAGATGAATTAACAGAACACAGAGCAGTTTCTCAGAAAGCTTCTTTCCAGTTTTGAACGGAAGATATTCCCTTTTTCACCATAGCCCTCTATGGGCTTCCAAATATCCCTTTGCCAATTCCACAAGTACAGCCTTAGCGAAAGGCTTCTTGAAGGGAAAGATGTAACTCTGTGAGATGAATTAACAGAACACAGAGCAGTTTCTCAGAAAGCTTCTTTCCAGTTTTGAACGGAAGATATTCCCGTTTTCACCATAGCCCTCTATGGGCTTCCAAATATCCGTTTGCCAATTCCACAAGAACAGCCTTAGCGAAAGGCTTCTTGAAGGGAAAGATGTAACTCTGTGAGATGAATTAACAGAACACAGAACTGTTTCTCAGAAAGCTTCTTTCCAGTTTTGAACGGAAGATATTTCCTTTTTCACCATAGCCCGCTATGGGCTTCCAAATATCCCTTTGCCAATTCCACAAGAACAGCCTTAGCGAAAGGCTTCTTGAAGGGAAAGATGTAACTCTGAGAGATGAATTAACAGAACACAGAGCAGTTTCTCAGAAAGCTTTTTTCCAGTTTTGAACGGAAGATATTTCCTTTTTCACCATAGCCCTCTATGGGCTTCCAAATATCCCTTTGCCAATTCCACAAGAACAGCCTTAGCGAAAGGCTTCTTGAAGGGAAAGATGTAACTCTGTGAGATGAATTAACAGAAAACAGAGCAGTTTCTCAGAAAGCTTCTTTCCAGTTTTGAACGGAAGATATTTCCTTTTTCACCATAGCCCTCTATGGGCTTCCAAATATCCCTTTGCCAATTCCCCAAGAACAGCCTTAGCGAAAGGCTTCTTGAAAGGAAAGATGTAACTCTGTGAGATGAATTAACAGAACACAGAGCAGTTTCTCAGAAAGCTTCTTTCCAGTTTTGAACGGAAGATATTTCTTTTCACGATAGCCCTCTATGGGTTTCCAAATATCCCTTTGCCAATTCCACAAGAACAGCCTTAGCGAAACGCTTCTTGAAGGGAAAGATGTAACTCTGTGAGATGAATTAACAGAACACAGAGCAGTTTCTCAGAAAGCTTCTTTCCAGTTTTGAACGGAAGATATTCCCTTTTTCACCATAGCCCTCTATGGGCTTCCAAATATCCCTTTGCCAATTCCACAAGAACAGCCTTAGCGAAAGGCTTGTTGAAGGGAAACATGTAATTCTGAGAGATGAATTAACAGAACACAGAGCAGTTTCTCAGAAAGCTTCTTTCCAGTTTTGAACGGAAGATATTCCCTTTTTCACCATAGCCCTCTATGGGCTTCCAAATATCCCTTTGCCAATTCCACAAGAACAGCCTTAGCGAAAGGCTTCTTGAAGGGAAAGATGTAACTCTGTGAGATGAATTAACAGAACACAGAGCAGTTTCTCAGAAAGCTTCTTTCCAGTTTTGAACGGAAGATATTTCCTTTTTCACCATAGCCTTCTATGGGCTTCCAAATATCCCTTAGCCAATTCCACAAGAACAGCCTTAGCGAAAGGCTTCTAGAAGGGAAAGATGTAACTCTGTGAGATGAATTAACAGAACACAGAGCAGTTTCTCAGAAGGCTTCTTTCCAGTTTTGAACGGAAGATATTCCCTTTTTCACCATAGCCCTCTATGGGCTTCCAAATATCCCTTTGCCAATTCCACAAGTACAGCCTTAGCGAAAGGCTTCTTGAAGGGAAAGATGTAACTCTGTGAGATGAATTAACAGAACACAGAGCAGTTTCTCAGAAAGCTTCTTTCCAGTTTTGAACGGAAGATATTCCCTTTTTCACCATAGCCCTCTATGGGCTTCCAAATATCCCTTTGCCAATTCCACAAGAACAGCCTTAGCGAAAGACTTCTTGAAGGGAAAGATGTAACTCTGTGAGATGAATTAACAGAACACAGAACTGTTTCTCAGAAAGCTTCTTTCCAGTTTTGAACGGAAGATATTTCCTTTTTCACCATAGCCTGCTATGGGCTTCCAAATATCCCTTTGCCAATTCCACAAGAACAGCCTTAGCGAAAGGCTTCTTGAAGGGAAAGATGTAACTCTGAGAGATGAATTAACAGAACACAGAGCAGTTTCTCAGAAAGCTTTTTTCCAGTTTTGAACGGAAGATATTTCCTTTTTCACCATAGCCCTCTATGGGCTTCCAAATATCCCTTTGCCAATTCCACAAGAACAGCCTTAGCGAAAGGCTTCTTGAAGGGAAAGATGTAACTCTGTGAGATGAATTAACAGAAAACAGAGCAGTTTCTCAGAAAGCTTCTTTCCAGTTTTGAACGGAAGATATTTCCTTTTTCACCATAGCCCTCTATGGGCTTCCAAATATCCCTTTGCCAATTCCCCAAGAACAGCCTTAGCGAAAGGCTTCTTGAAAGGAAAGATGTAACTCTGTGAGATGAATTAACAGAACACAGAGCAGTTTCTCAGAAAGCTTCTTTCCAGTTTTGAACGGAAGATATTTCCTTTTTCACCATAGCCCTCTAAGGGCTTCCAAATATCCCTTTGCCAATTCCACAAGAACAGCCTTAGCGAAAGGCTTCTTGAAGGGAAAGATGTAACTCTGTGAGATGAATTAACAGAACACAGAGCAGTTTCTCAGAAAGCTTCTTTCCAGTTTTGAACGGAAGATATTTCCTTTTTCACCATGTCCCTCTATGGGCTTCCAAATATCCCTTTGCCAATTCCACAAGAACAGCCTTAGCGAAAGGCTTCTTGAAGGGAAAGATGTAACTCTGTGAGATGAATTAACAGAACACAGAGCAGTTTCTCAGAAAGCTTCTTTCCAGTTTTGAACGGAAGATATTCCCTTTTTCACCATAGCCCTCTATGGGCTTCCAAATATCCCTTTGCCAATTCCACAAGAACAGCCTTAGCGAAAGGCTTGTTGAAGGGAAAGATGTAACTCTGAGAGATGAATTAACAGAACACATAGCAGTTTCTCAGAAAGCTTCTTTATAGTTTTGAACGGATGATATTCCCTTTTTCACCATAGCCGTCTATGGGCTTCCAAATATCCCTTTGCCAATTCCACAAGAACAGCCTTAGCGAAAGGCTTTTTGAAGGGAAAGATGTAACTCTGTGAGATGAATTAACAGAACACAGAGCAGTTTCTCAGAAAGCTTCTTTCCAGTTTTGAACGGAAGATATTTCCTTTTTCACCATGTCCCTCTATGGGCTTCCAAATATCCCTTTGCCAATTCCACAAGAACAGCCTTAGCGAAAGGCTTCTTGAAGGGAAAGATGTAACTCTGTGAGATGAATTAACAGAACACAGAGCAGTTTCTCAGAAAGCTTCTTTCCAGTTTTGAACGGAAGATATTTCCTTTTTCACCATGTCCCTCTATGGGCTTCCAAATATCCCTTTGCCAATTCCACAAGAACAGCCTTAGCGAAAGGCTTCTTGAAGGGAAAGATGTAACTCTGTGAGATGAATTAACAGAACACAGAGCAGTTTCTCAGAAAGCTTCTTTCCAGTTTTGAACCGAAGAGATTTCCTTTTTCACCATAGCCCTCTATGGGCTTCCAAATATCCCTTTGCCAATTCCACAAGAACAGCCTTAGCGAAAGGCTTCTTGAAGGGAAAGATGTAACTCTGTGAGATGAATTAACAGAACACAGAGCAGTTTCTCAGAAAGCTTCTTTCACAGTTTTGAAGGGAAGATATTTCCTTTTTCACCATAGCCCGCTACGGGTTTCCAAATATCCCTTTGCCAATTCCACAAGAACAGCCTTAGCGAAAGGCTTCTTGAAGGGAAAGATGTAACTCTGTGAGATGAATTAACAGAACACAGAGCAGTTTCTCAGAAAGCTTCTTTCCAGTTTTGAACGGAAGATATTCCCTTTTTCACCATAGCCCTCTATGGGCTTCCAAATATCCCTTTGCCAATTCCACAAGAACAGCCTTAGCGAAAGGCTTGTTGAAGGGAAAGATGTAACTCTGAGAGATGAATTAACAGAACACAGAGCAGTTTCTCAGAAAGCTTCTTTCCAGTTTTGAACGGAAGATATTCCCTTATTCACCATAGCCCTCTATGGGCTTCCAAATATCCCTTTGCCAATTCCACAAGAACAGCCTTAGCGAAAGGCTTCTTGAAGGGAAAGATGTAACTCTGAGAGATGAATTAACAGAACACAGAGCAGTTTCTCAGAAAGCTTTTTTCCAGTTTTGAACGGAAGATATTTCCTTTTTCACCATAGCCCTCTATGGGCTTCCAAATATCCCTTTGCCAATTCCACAAGAACAGCCTTAGCGAAAGGCTTCTTGAAGGGAAAGATGTAACTCTGTGAGATGAATTTACAGAAAACAGAGCAGTTTCTCAGAAAGCTTCTTTCCAGTTTTGAACGGAAGATATTTCCTTTTTCACCATAGCCCTCTATGGGCTTCCAAATATCCCTTTGCCAATTCCCCAAGAACAGCCTTAGCGAAAGGCTTCTTGAAAGGAAAGATGTAACTCTGTGAGATGAATTAACAGAACACAGAGCAGTTTCTCAGAAAGCTTCTTTCCAGTTTTGAACGGAAGATATTTCTTTTCACGATAGCCCTCTATGGGTTTCCAAATATCCCTTTGCCAGTTCCACAAGAACAGCCTTAGCGAAACGCTTCTTGAAGGGAAAGATGTAACTCTGTGAGATGAATTAACAGAACACAGAGCAGTTTCTCAGAAAGCTTCTTTCCAGTTTCGAACGGAAGATATTCCCTTTTTCACCATAGCCCTCTATGGGCTTCCAAATATCCCTTTGCCAATTCCACAAGAACAGCCTTAGCGAAAGGCTTGTTGAAGGGAAACATGTAATTCTGAGAGATGAATTAACAGAACACAGAGCAGTTTCTCAGAAAGCTTCTTTCCAGTTTTGAACGGAAGATATTCCCTTTTTCACCATAGCCCTCTATGGGCTTCCAAATATCCCTTTGCCAATTCCACAAGAACAGCCTTAGCGAAAGGCTTCTTGAAGGGAAAGATGTAACTCTGTGAGATGAATTAACAGAACACAGAGCAGTTTCTCAGAAAGCTTCTTTCCAGTTTTGAACGGAAGATATTTCCTTTTTCACCATAGCCTTCTATGGGCTTCCAAATATCCCTTAGCCAATTCCACAAGAAGAGCCTTAGCGAAAGGCTTCTAGAAGGGAAAGATGTAACTCTGTGAGATGAATTAACAGAACACAGAGCAGTTTCTCAGAAAGTTTCTTTCCAGTTTTGAACGGAAGATATTCCCTTTTTCACCATAGCCCTCTATGGGCTTCCAAATATCCCTTTGCCAATTCCACAAGTACAGCCTTAGCGAAAGGCTTCTTGAAGGGAAAGATGTAACTCTGTGAGATGAATTAACAGAACACAGAGCAGTTTCTCAGAAAGCTTCTTTCCAGTTTTGAACGGAAGATATTCCCTTTTTCACCATAGCCATCTATGGGCTTCCAAATATCCCTTTGCCAATTCCACAAGAACAGCCTTAGCGAAAGACTTCTTGAAGGGAAAGATGTAACTCTGTGAGATGAATTAACAGAACACAGAACTGTTTCTCAGAAAGCTTCTTTCCAGTTTTGAACGGAAGATATTTCCTTTTTCACCATAGCCTGCTATGGGCTTCCAAATATCCCTTTGCCAATTCCACAAGAACAGCCTTAGCGAAAGGCTTCTTGAAGGGAAAGATGTAACTCTGAGAGATGAATTAACAGAACACAGAGCAGTTTCTCAGAAAGCTTTTTTCCAGTTTTGAACGGAAGATATTTCCTTTTTCACCATAGCCCTCTATGGGCTTCCAAATATCCCTTTGCCAATTCCACAAGAACAGCCTTAGCGAAAGGCTTCTTGAAGGGAAAGATGTAACTCTGTGAGATGAATTAACAGAAAACAGAGCAGTTTCTCAGAAAGCATCTTTCCAGTTTTGAACGGAAGATATTTCCTTTTTCACCATAGCCCTCTATGGGCTTCCAAATATCCCTTTGCCAATTCCCCAAGAACAGCCTTAGCGAAAGGCTTCTTGAAAGGAAAGATGTAACTCTGTGAGATGAATTAACAGAACACAGAGCAGTTTCTCAGAAAGCTTCTTTCCAGTTTTGAACGGAAGATATTTCCATTTTCACCATAGCCCTCTAAGGGCTTCCAAATATCCCTTTGCCAATTCCACAAGAACAGCCTTAGCGAAAGGCTTCTTGAAGGGAAAGATGTAACTCTGTGAGATGAATTAACAGAACACAGAGCAGTTTCTCAGAAAGCTTCTTTCCAGTTTTGAACGGAAGATATTTCCTTTTTCACCATGTCCCTCTATGGGCTTCCAAATATCCCTTTGCCAATTCCACAAGAACAGCCTTAGCGAAAGGCTTCTTGAAGGGAAAGATGTAACTCTGTGAGATGAATTAACAGAACACAGAGCAGTTTCTCAGAAAGCTTCTTTCCAGTTTTGAACGGAAGATATTCCCTTTTTCACCATAGCCCTCTATGGGCTTCCAAATATCCCTTTGCCAATTCCACAAGAACAGCCTTAGCGAAAGGCTTCTTGAAGGGAAAGATGTAACTCTGAGAGATGAATTAACAGAACACATAGCAGTTTCTCAGAAAGCTTCTTTATAGTTTTGAACGGAAGATATTCCCTTTTTCACCATAGCCGTCTATGGGCTTCCAAATATCCCTTTGCCAATTCCACAAGAACAGCCTTAGCGAAAGGCTTTTTGAAGGGAAAGATGTAACTCTGTGAGATGAATTAACAGAACACAGAGCAGTTTCTCAGAAAGCTTCTTTCCAGTTTTGAACGGAAGATATTTCCTTTTTCACCATGTCCCTCTATGGGCTTCCAAATATCCCTTTGCCAATTCCACAAGAACAGCCTTAGCGAAAGGCTTCTTGAAGGGAAAGATGTAACTCTGTGAGATGAATTAACAGAACACAGAGCAGTTTCTCAGAAAGCTTCTTTCCAGTTTTGAACGGAAGATATTTCCTTTTTCACCATGTCCCTCTATGGGCTTCCAAATATCCCTTTGCCAATTCCACAAGAACAGCCTTAGCGAAAGGCTTCTTGAAGGGAAAGATGTAACTCTGTGAGATGAATTAACAGAACACAGAGCAGTTTCTCAGAAAGCTTCTTTCCAGTTTTGAACCGAAGAGATTTCCTTTTTCACCATAGCCCTCTATGGGCTTCCAAATATCCCTTTGCCAATTCCACAAGAACAGCCTTAGCGAAAGGCTTCTTGAAGGGAAAGATGTAACTCTGTGAGATGAATTAACAGAACACAGAGCAGTTTCTCAGAAAGCTTCTTTCACAGTTTTGAAGGGAAGATATTTCCTTTTTCACCATAGCCCGCTACGGGTTTCCAAATATCCCTTTGCCAATTCCACAAGAACAGCCTTAGCGAAAGGCTTCTTGAAGGGAAAGATGTAACTCTGTGAGATGAATTAACAGAACACAGAGCAGTTTCTCAGAAAGCTTCTTTCCAGTTTTGAACGGAAGATATTCCCTTTTTCACCATAGCCCTCTATGGGCTTCCAAATATCCCTTTGCCAATTCCACAAGAACAGCCTTAGCGAAAGGCTTGTTGAAGGGAAAGATGTAACTCTGAGAGATGAATTAACAGAACACAGAGCAGTTTCTCAGAAAGCTTCTTTCCAGTTTTGAACGGAAGATATTCCCTTATTCACCATAGCCCTCTATGGGCTTCCAAATATCCCTTTGCCAATTCCACAAGAACAGCCTTAGCGAAAGGCTTCTTGAAGGGAAAGATGTAACTCTGTGAGATGAATTAACAGAACACAGAGCAGTTTCTCAGAAAGCTTCTTTCCAGTTTTGAACGGAAGATATTTCCTTTTTCACCATAGCCCTCTATGGGCTTCCAAATATCCCTTTGCCAATTCCACAAGAACAGCCTTAGCGAAAGGCTTCTAGAAGGGAAAGATGTAACTCTGTGAGATGAATTAACAGAACACAGAGCAGTTTCTCAGAAAGCTTCTTTCCAGTTTTGAACGGAAGGTATTCCCTTTTTCACCATAGCCCTCTATGGGCTTCCAAATATCCCTTTGCCAATTCCACAAGAACAGCCTTAGCGAAAGGCTTCTTGAAGGGAAAGATGTAACTCTGTGAGATGAATTAACAGAACACAGAGCAGTTTCTCAGAAAGCTTCTTTCCAGTTTTGAACGGAAGAGATTTCCTTTATCACCATAGCCCTCTACGGGCTTCCAAATATCCCTTTGCCAATTCCACAAGAACAGCCTTAGCGAAAGGCTTCTTGAAGGGAAAGATGTAACTCTGTGAGATGAATTAACGGAACACAGAGCAGTTTCTCAGAAAGCTTCTTTCCAGTTTTGAACGGAAGATATTTCCTTTTCACCATAGCCCTCTATGGGCTTCCAAATATCCCTTTGCCAATTCCACAAGAACAGCCTTAGCGAAAGGCTTCTTGAAGGGAAAGATGTAACTCTGTGAGATGAATGAACAGAACACAGAGCAGTTTCTCAGAAAGCTTCTTTCCAATTTTGAACCGAAGAGATTTCCTTTTTCACCATAGCCCTCTATGGGCTTCCAAATATCCCTTTGCCAATTCCACAAGAACAGCCTTAGCGAAAGGCTTCTTGAAGGGAAAGATGTAACTCTGTGAGATGAATTAACAGAACACAGAGCAGTTTCTCAGAAAGCTTCTTTCACAGTTTTGAACGGAAGATATTTCCTTTTTCACCATAGCCCGCTACGGGTTTCCAAATATCCCTTTGCCAATTCCACAAGAACAGCCTTAGCGAAAGGCTTCTTGAAGGGAAAGATGTAACTCTGTGAGATGAATTAACAGAACACAGAGCAGTTTCTCAGAAAGCTTCTTTCCAGTTTTGAACGGAAGATATTCCCTTTTTCACCATAGCCCTCTATGGGCTTCCAAATATCCCTTTGCCAATTCCACAAGAACAGCCTTAGCGAAAGGCTTCTTGAAGGGAAAGGTGTAACTCTGTTAGATGAATTAACAGAACACAGAGCAGTTTCTCAGAAAGCTTCTTTCCAGTTTTGAACGGAAGATATTCCCTTTTTCACCATAGCCCTCTATGGGCTTCCAAATATCCCTTTGCCAATTCCACAAGAACAGCCTTAGCGAAAGGCTTCTTGAAGGGAAAGATGTAACTCTGTGAGATGAATTAACAGAACACAGAGCAGTTTCTCAGAAAGCTTCTTTCCAGTTTTGAACGGAAGATATTCCCTTTTTCAACATAGCCCTCTATGGGCTTCCATATATCCCTTTGCCAATTCCACAAGAACAGCCTTAGCGAAAGGCTTCTTGAAGGGAAAGATGTAACTCTGTGAGATGAATTAACAGAACACAGAACTGTTTCTCAGAAAGCTTCTTTCCAGTTTTGAACGGAAGATATTTCCTTTTTCACCATAGCCCGCTATGGGCTTCCAAATATCCCTTTGCCAATTCCACAAGAACAGTCTTAGCGAAAGGCTTCTTGAAGGGAAAGATGTAACTCTGTGAGATGAATTAACAGAAAACAGAGCAGTTTCTCAGAAAGCTTCTTTCCAGTTTTGAACGGAAGATATTTCCTTTTTCACCATAGCCCTCTATGGGCTTCCAAATATCCCTTTGCCAATTCCACAAGAACAGCCTTAGCGAAAGGCTTCTTGAAGGGAAAGATGTAACTCTGTGAGATGAATTAACAGAACACAGAGCAGTTTCTCAGAAAGCTTCTTTCCAGTTTTGAACGGAAGATATTTCCTTTTTCACCATAGCCCTCTATGGGCTTCCAAATATCCCTTTGCCAATTCCACAAGAACAGCCTTAGCGAAAGGCTTCTTGAAGGGAAAGATGTAACTCTGTGAGATGAATGAACAGAACACAGAGCAGTTTCTCAGAAAGCTTCTTTCCAGTTTTGAACGGAAGATATTTCCTTTTTCACCATAGCCCTCTATGGGCTTCCAAATATCCCTTTGCCAATTCCACAAGAACAGCCTTAGCGAAAGGCTTCTTGAAGGGAAAGATGTAACTCTGTGAGATGAATTAACAGAACACAGAGCAGTTTCTCAGAAAGCTTCTTTATAGTTTTGAACGGAAGGTATTCCCTTTTTCACCATAGCCCTCTATGGGCTTCCAAATATCCCTTTGCCAATTCCACAAGAACAGCCTTAGCGAAAGGCTTTTTGAAGGGAAAGATGTAACTCTGTGAGATGAATTAACAGAACACAGAGCAGTTTCTCAGAAAGCTTCTTTCCAGTTTTGAACGGAAGATATTTCCTTTTTCACCATAGCCCTCTATGGGCTTCCAAATATCCCTTTGCCAATTCCACAAGAACAGCCTTAGCGAAAGGCTTCTTGAAGGGAAAGATGTAACTCTGTGAGATGAATTAACAGAACACAAAGCAGTTTCTCAGAAAGCTTCTTTATAGTTTTGAACGGAAGGTATTCCCTTTTTCACCATAGCCCTCTATGGGCTTCCAAATATCCCTTTGCCAATTCCACAAGAACAGCCTTAGCGAAAGGCTTTTTGAAGGGAAAGATGTAACTCTGTGAGATGAATTAACAGAACACAGAGCAGTTTCTCAGAAAGCTTCTTTCCAGTTTTGAACGGAAGATATTTCCTTTTTCACCATGTCCCTCTATGGGCTTCCAAATATCCCTTTGCCAATTCCACAAGAACAGCCTTAGCGAAAGGCTTCTTGAAGGGAAAGATGTAACTCTGTGAGATGAATTAACAGAACACAGAGCAGTTTCTCAGAAAGCTTCTTTCCAGTTTTGAACGGAAGATATTTCCTTTTTCACCATGTCCCTCTATGGGCTTCCAAATATCCCTTTGCCAATTCCACAAGAACAGCCTTAGCGAAAGGCTTCTTGAAGGGAAAGATGTAACTCTGTGAGATGAATTAACAGAACACAGAGCAGTTTCTCAGAAAGCTTCTTTCCAGTTTTGAACGGAAGATATTCCCTTTTTCACCATAGCCCTCTATGTGCTTCCAAATATCCCTTTGCCAATTCCACAAGAACAGCCTTAGCGAAAGGCTTGTTGAAGGGAAAGATGTAACTCTCAGAGATGAATTAACAGAACACAGAGCAGTTTCTCAGAAAGCTTCTTTAGAGTTTTGAACGGAAGATATTCCCTTTTTCACCATAGCCCTCTATGGGCTTCCAAATATCCCTTTGCCAATTCCACAAGAACAGCCTTAGCGAAAGGCTTTTTGAAGGGAAAGATGTAACTCTGTGAGATGAATTAACAGAACACAGAGCAGTTTCTCAGAAAGCTTCTTTCCAGTTTTGAACGGAAGATATTTCCTTTTTCACCATGTCCCTCTATGGGCTTCCAAATATCCCTTTGCCAATTCCACAAGAATAGCCTTAGCGAAAGGCTTCTTGAAGGGAAAGATGTAACTCTGTGAGATGAATTAACAGAACACAGAGCAGTTTCTCAGAAAGCTTCTTTCCAGTTTTGAACGGAAGATATTTCCTTTTTCACCATGTCCCTCTATGGGCTTCCAAATATCCCTTTGCCAATTCCACAAGAACAACCTTAGCGAAAGGCTTCTTGAAGGGAAAGATGTAACTCTGTGAGATGAATTAACAGAACACAGAGCAGTTTCTCAGAAAGCTTCTTTCCAGTTTTGAACCGAAGTGATTTCCTTTTTCACCATAGCCCGCTACGGGTTTCCAAATATCCCTTTGCCAATTCCACAAGAACAGCCTTAGCGAAAGGCTTCTTGAAGGGAAAGATGTAACTCTGTGAGATGAATTAACAGAACACAGAGCAGTTTCTCAGAAAGCTTCTTTCCAATTTTGAACCGAAGAGATTTCCTTTTTCACCATAGCCCTCTATGGGCTTCCAAATATCCCTTTGCCAATTCCACAAGAACAGCCTTAGCGAAAGGCTTCTTGAAGGGAAAGATGTAACTCTGTGAGATGAATTAACAGAACACAGAGCAGTTTCTCAGAAAGCTTCTTTCACAGTTTTGAACGGAAGATATTTCCTTTTTCACCATAGCCCGCTACGGGTTTCCAAATATCCCTTTGCCAATTCCACAAGAACAGCCTTAGCGAAAGGCTTCTTGAAGGGAAAGATGTAACTCTGTGAGATGAATTAACAGAACACAGAGCAGTTTCTCAGAAAGCTTCTTTCCAGTTTTGAACGGAAGATATTTCCTTTTTCACCATAGCCCTCTATGGGCTTCCAAATATCCCTTTGCCAATTCCACAAGAAGAGCCTTAGCGAAAGGCTTCTTGAAGGGAAAGATGTAACTCTGTGAGATGAATTAACAGAACACAGAGCAGTTTCTCAGAAAGCTTCTTTCCAGTTTTGAACGGAAGATATTCCCTTTTTCACCATAGCCCTCTATGGGCTTCCAAATATTCCTTTGCCAATTCCACAAGAACAGCCTTAGCGAAAGGCTTCTTGAAGGGAAAGGTGTAACTCTGTGAGATGAATTAACAGAACACAGAGCAGTTTCTCAGAAAGCTTCTTTCCAGTTTTGAACGGAAGATATTCCCTTTTTCACCATAGCCCTCTATGGGCTTCCAAATATCCCTTTGCCAATTCCACAAGAACAGCCTTAGCGAAAGGCTTCTTGAAGGGAAAAATGTAACTCTCTGAGATGAATTAACAGAACACAGAAGTGTTTCTCAGAAAGCTTCTTTCCAGTTTTGAACGGAAGATATTTCCTTTTTCACCATAGCCCGCTATGGGCTTCCAAATATCCCTTTGCCAATTCCACAAGAACAGCCTTAGCGAAAGGCTTCTTGAAGGGAATGATGTAACTCTGTGAGATGAATTAACAGAACACAGAGCAGTTTCTCAGAAAGCTTCTTTCCAGTTTTGAACGGAAGATATTCCCTTTTTCACCATAGCCCTCTATGGGCTTCCAAATATCCCTTTGCCAATTCCACAAGAACAGCCTTAGCGAAAGGCTTCTTGAAGGGAAAGATGTAACTCTGTGAGATGAATTAACAGAACACAGAGCAGTTTCTCAGAAAGCTTTTTTCCAGTTTTGAACGGAAGATATTTCCTTTTTCACCATAGCCCTCTTTGGGCTTCCAAATATCCCTTTGCCAATTCCACAAGAACAGCCTTAGCGAAAGGCTTCTTGAAGGGAAAGATGTAACTCTGTGAGATGAATTAACAGAACACAGAGCAGTTTCTCAGAAAGCTACTTTCCGGTTTTCAACGGAAGATATTTCCTTTTTCACCATAGCCCTCTATGGGCTTCCAAATATCCCTTTGCCAATTCCACAAGAACAGCCTTAGCGAAAGGCTTCTTGAAGGGAAAGATGTAACTCTGTGAGATGAATGAACAGAACACAGAGCAGTTTCTCAGAAAGCTTCTTTCCAGTTTTGAACGAAAGATATTTCCTTTTTCACCATAGCCCTCTATGGGCTTCCAAATATCCCTTTGCCAATTCCACAAGAACAGCCTTAGCGAAAGGCTTCTTGAAGGGAAAGATGTAACTCTGTGAGATGAATTAACAGAACACAGAGCAGTTTCTCAGAAAGCTTCTTTATAGTTTTGAACGGAAGATATTCCCTTTTTCACCATAGCCCTCTATGGGCTTCCAAATATCCCTTTGCCAATTCCACAAGAACAGCCTTAGCGAAAGGCTTTTTGAAGGGAGAGATGTAACTCTGTGAGATGAATTAACAGAACACAGAGCAGTTTCTCAGAAAGCTTCTTTCCAGTTTTGAACGGAAGATATTTCCTTTTTCACCATGTCCCTCTATGGGCTTCCAAATATCCCTTTGCCAATTCCACAAGAACAGCCTTAGCGAAATGCTTCTTGAAGGGAAAGATGTAACTCTGTGAGATGAATTAACAGAACACAGAGCAGTTTCTCAGAAAGCTTCTTTCCAGTTTTGAACGGAAGATATTTCCTTTTTCACCATGTCCCTCTATGGGCTTCCAAATATCCCTTTGCCAATTCCACAAGAACAGCCTTAGCGAAAGGCTTCTTGAAGGGAAAGATGTAACTCTGTGAGATGAATTAACAGAACACAGAGCAGTTTCTCAGAAAGCTTCTTTCCAGTTTTGAACGGAAGATATTTCCTTTTTCACCATAGCCCTCTATGGGCTTCCAAATATCCCTTTGCCAATTCCACAAGAACAGCCTTAGCGAAAGCCTTCTTGAAGGGAAAGATGTAACTCTGTGAGATGAATTAACAGAACACAGAGCAGTTTCTCAGAAAGCTTCTTTCCAGTTTTGAACGGAAGATATTCCCTTTTTCACCATAGCCCTCTATGGGCTTCCAAATATCCCTTTGCCAATTCCACAAGAACAGCCTTATCGAAAGGCTTCTTGAAGGGAAAGATGTAACTCTGTGAGATGAATTAACAGAACACAGAGCAGTTTCTCAGAAAGCTTCTTTCCAGTTTTGAACGTAAGATATTTCCTTTTTCACCATAGCCCTCTATGGGCTTCCAAATATCCCTTTGCCAATTCCACAAGAACAGCCTTAGCGAAAGGCTTCTTGAAGGGAAAGATGTAACTCTGTGAGATGAATTAACAGAACACAGAGCAGTTTCTCAGAAAGCTTCTTTCCAGTTTTGAACGGAAGAGATTTCCTTTTTCACCATAGCCCTCTATGGGCTTCCAAATATCCCTTTGCCAATTCCACAAGAACAGCCTTAGCGAAAGGCTTCTTGAAGGGAAAGATGTAACTCTGTGAGATGAATTAACAGAACACAGAGCAGTTTCTCAGAAAGCTTCTTTCCAGTTTTGAACCGAAGAGATTTCCTTTTTCACCATAGCCCTCTAAGGGCTTCCAAATATCCCTTTGCCAATTCCACAAGAACAGCCTTAGCGAAAGGCTTCTTGAAGGGAAAGATGTAACTCTGTGAGATGAATTAACAGAACACAGAGCAGTTTCTCAGAAAGCTTCTTTCCAGTTTTGAACGGAAGATATTCCCTTTTTCACCATAGCCCACTATGGGCTTCCCAATATCCCTTTGCCAATTCCACAAGAACAGCCTTAGCGAAAGGCTTCTTGAAGGGAAAGATGTAACTCTGTGAGATGAATTAACAGAACACAGAGCAGTTTCTCAGAAAGCTTCTTTCCAGTTTTGAAGGGAAGATATTTCCTTTTTCACCATAGCCCGCTATGGGCTTAGAAATATCCCTTTGCCAATTCCACAAGAACAGCCTTAGCGAAAGGCTTCTTGAAGGGAAAGATGTAACTCTGTGAGATGAATTAACAGAACACAGAGCAGTTTCTCAGAAAGCTTCTTTCCAGTTTTGAACGGAAGATATACCCTTTTTCACCATAGCCCTCTATGGGCTTCCAAATATCCCTTTGCCAATTCCACAAGAACAGCCTTAGCGAAAGGCTTGTTGAAGCGAAAGATGTAACTCTGAGAGATGAATTAACAGAACACAGAGCAGTTTCTCAGAAAGCTTCTTTCCAGTTTTGAACGGAAGATATTCCCTTTTTCACCATAGCCCTCTATGGGCTTCCAAATATCCCTTTGCCAATTCCACAAGAACAGCCTTAGCGAAAGGCTTGTTGAAGGGAAAGATGTAACTCTGTGAGATGAATTAACAGAACACAGAGCAGTTTCTCAGAAAGCTTCTTTCCAGTTTTGAACGGAAGATATTTCTTTTCACGATAGCCCTCCATGGGCTTCCAAATATCCCTTTGCCAATTCCACAAGAACAGCCTTAGCGAAAGGCTTCTTGAAGGGAAAGATGTAACTCTGTGAGATGAATTAACAGAACACAGAGCAGTTTCTCAGAAAGCTTCTTTCCAGTTTTGAACGGAAGATATTCCCTTTTTCACCATAGCCCTCTATGGGCTTCCAAATATCCCTTTGCCAATTCCACAAGAACAGCCTTAGCGAAAGGCTTGTTGAAGGGAAACATGTAATTCTGAGAGATGAATTAACAGAACACAGAGCAGTTTCTCAGAAAGCTTCTTTCCAGTTTTGAACGGAAGATATTCCCTTTTTCACCATAGCCCTCTAAGGGCTTCCAAATATCCCTTTGCCAATTCCACAAGAACAGCCTTAGCGAAAGGCTTCTTGAAGGGAAAGATGTAACTCTGTGAGATGAATTAACAGAACACAGAGCAGTTTCTCAGAAAGCTTCTTTCCAGTTTTGAACGGAAGATATTTCCTTTTTCACCATAGCCTTCTATGGGCTTCCAAATATCCCTTAGCCAATTCCACAAGAACAGCCTTAGCGAAAGGCTTCTTGAAGGGAAAGATGTAACTCTGTGAGATGAATTAACAGAACACAGAGCAGTTTCTCAGAAAGCTTCTTTCCAGTTTTGAACGGAAGATATTCCCTTTTTCACCATAGCCCTCTATGGGCTTCCAAATATCCCTTTGCCAATTCCACAAGTACAGCCTTAGCGAAAGGCTTCTTGAAGGGAAAGATGTAACTCTGTGAGATGAATTAACAGAACACAGAGCAGTTTCTCAGAAAGCTTCTTTCCAGTTTTGAACGGAAGATATTCCCTTTTTCACCATAGCCCTCTATGGGCTTCCAAATATCCCTTTGCCAATTCCACAAGAACAGCCTTAGCGAAAGGCTTCTTGAAGGGAAAGATGTAACTCTGTGAGATGAATTAACAGAACACAGAACTGTTTCTCAGAAAGCTTCTTTCCAGTTTTGAACGGAAGATATTTCCTTTTTCACCATAGCCCGCTATGGGCTTCCAAATATCCCTTTGCCAATTCCACAAGAACAGCCTTAGCGAAAGGCTTCTTGAAGGGAAAGATGTAACTCTGAGAGATGAATTAACAGAACACAGAGCAGTTTCTCAGAAAGCTTTTTTCCAGTTTTGAACGGAAGATATTTCCTTTTTCACCATAGCCCTCTATGGGCTTCCAAATATCCCTTTGCCAATTCCACAAGAACAGCCTTAGCGAAAGGCTTCTTGAAGGGAAAGATGTAACTCTGTGAGATGAATTAACAGAAAACAGAGCAGTTTCTCAGAAAGCTTCTTTCCAGTTTTGAACGGAAGATATTTCCTTTTTCACCATAGCCCTCTATGGGCTTCCAAATATCCCTTTGCCAATTCCCCAAGAACAGCCTTAGCGAAAGGCTTCTTGAAAGGAAAGATGTAACTCTGTGAGATGAATTAACAGAACACAGAGCAGTTTCTCAGAAAGCTTCTTTCCAGTTTTGAACGGAAGATATTTCCTTTTTCACCATAGCCCTCTAAGGGCTTCCAAATATCCCTTTGCCAATTCCACAAGAACAGCCTTAGCGAAAGGCTTCTTGAAGGGAAAGATGTAACTCTGTGAGATGAATTAACAGAACACAGAGCAGTTTCTCAGAAAGCTTCTTTCCAGTTTTGAACGGAAGATATTCCCTTTTTCACCATAGCCCTCTATGGGCTTCCAAATATCCCTTTGCCAATTCCACAAGAACAGCCTTAGCGAAAGGCTTCTTGAAGGGAAAGATGTAACTCTGTGAGATGAATTAACAGAACACAGAGCAGTTTCTCAGAAAGCTTCTTTCCAGTTTTGAACGGAAGATATTTCCTTTTTCACCATGTCCCTCTATGGGCTTCCAAATATCCCTTTGCCAATTCCACAAGAACAGCCTTAGCGAAAGGCTTCTTGAAGGGAAAGATGTAACTCTGTGAGATGAATTAACAGAACACAGAGCAGTTTCTCAGAAAGCTTCTTTCCAGTTTTGAACGGAAGATATTCCCTTTTTCACCATAGCCCTCTATGGGCTTCCAAATATCCCTTTGCCAATTCCACAAGAACAGCCTTAGCGAAAGGCTTCTTAAAGGGAAAGATGTAACTCTGAGAGATGAATTAACAGAACACAGAGCAGTTTCTCAGAAAGCTTCTTTATAGTTTTGAACGGAAGATATTCCCTTTTTCACCATAGCCGTCTATGGGCTTCCAAATATCCCTTTGCCAATTCCACAAGAACAGCCTTAGCGAAAGGCTTTTTGAAGGGAAATATGTAACTCTGTGAGATGAATTAACAGAACACAGAGCAGTTTCTCAGAAAGCTTCTTTCCAGTTTTGAACGGAAGATATTTCCTTTTTCACCATGTCCCTCTATGGGCTTCCAAATATCCCTTTGCCAATTCCACAAGAACAGCCTTAGCGAAAGGCTTCTTGAAGGGAAAGATGTAACTCTGTGAGAAGAATTAACAGAACACAGAGCAGTTTCTCAGAAAGCTTCTTTCCAGTTTTGAACCGAAGAGATTTCCTTTTTCACCATAGCCCTCTATGGGCTTCCAAATATCCCTTTGCCAATTCCACAAGAACAGCCTTAGCGAAAGGCTTCTTGAAGGGAAAGATGTAACTCTGTGAGATGAATTAACAGAACACTGAGCAGTTTCTCAGAAAGCTTCTTTCACAGTTTTGAAGGGAAGATATTTCCTTTTTCACCATAGCCCGCTACGGGTTTCCAAATATCCCTTTGCCAATTCCACAAGAACAGCCTTAGCGAAAGGCTTCTTGAAGGGAAAGATGTAAATCTGTGAGATGAATTAACAGAACACAGAGCAGTTTCTCAGAAAGCTTCTTTCCAGTTTTGAACGGAAGATATTTCCTTTTTCACCATAGCCCTGTATGGGCTTCCAAATATCCCTTTGCCAATTCCACAAGAACAGCCTTAGCGAAAGGCTTCTTGAGGGAAAGATGTAACTCTGTGAGATGAATTAACAGAACACAGAGCAGTTTCTCAGAAAGCTTCTTTCCAGTTTTGAACGGAAGATATTTCCTTTTTCACCATAGCCCACTATGGGCTTCCAAATATCCCTTTGCCAATTCCACAAGAACAGCCTTAGCGAAAGGCTTCTTGAAGGGAAAGATGTAACTCTGTGAGATGAATTAACAGAACACAGAGCAGTTTCTCAGAAAGCTTCTTTCCAGTTTTGAACGGAAGATATTTCCTTTTTCACCATATCCCTCTATGGGCTTCCAAATATCCCTTTGCCAATTCCACAAGAACAGCCTTAGCGAAAGGCTTCTTGAAGGGAAAGATGTAACTCTGTGAGATGAATTAACAGAACACAGAGCAGTTTCTCAGAAAGCTTCTTTCCAGTTTTGAACGGAAGATATTTCCTTTTTCACCATAGCCCTCTATGGGCTTCCAAATATCCCTTTGCCAATTCCACAAGAACATCCTTAGCGAAAGGCTTCTTGAAGGGAAAGATGTAACTCTCTGAGATGAATTAACAGAACACAGAGCAGTTTCTCAGAAAGCTTCTTTCCAGTTTTGAACGGAAGGTATTCCCTTTTTCACCATAGCCCTCTATGGGCTTCCAAATATCCCTTTGCCAATTCCACAAGAACAGCCTTAGCGAAAGGCTTCTTGAAGGGAAAGATGTAACTATGTGAGATGAATTAACAGAACACAGAGCAGTTTCTCAGAAAGCTTCTTTCCAGTTTTGAACGGAAGACATTTCCTTTTTCACCATAGCCCTCTAGGGGCTTCCAAATATCCCTTTGCCAATTCCACAAGAACAGCCTTAGCGAAAGGCTTCTTGAAGGGAAAGATGTAACTCTGTGAGATGAATGAACAGAACACAGAGCAGTTTCTCAGAAAGCTTCTTTCCAATTTTGAACCGAAGAGATTTCCTTTTTCACCATAGCCCTCTATGGGCTTCCGAATATCCCTTTGCCAATTCCACAAGAACAGCCTTAGCGAAAGGCTTCTTGAAGGGAAAGATGTAACTCTGTGAGATGAATTAACAGAACACAGAGCAGTTTCTCAGAAAGCTTCTTTCACAGTTTTGAAGGGAAGATATTTCCTTTTTCACCATAGCCCGCTACGGGTTTCCAAATATCCCTTTGCCAATTCCACAAGAACAGCCTTAGCGAAAGGCTTCTTGAAGGGAAAGATGTAACTCTGTGAGATGAATTAACAGAACACAGAGCAGTTTCTCAGAAAGCTTCTTTCCAGTTTTGAACGGAAGATATTCCCTTTTTCACCATAGCCCTCTATGGGCTTCCAAATATCCCTTTGCCAATTCCACAAGAACAGCCTTAGCGAAAGGCTTCTTGAAGGGAAAGATGTAACTATGTGAGATGAATTAACAGAACACAGAGCAGTTTCTCAGAAAGCTTCTTTCCAGTTTTGAACGGAAGACATTTCCTTTTTCACCATAGCCCTCTAGGGGCTTCCAAATATCCCTTTGCCAATTAAACAAGAACAGCCTTAGCGAAAGGCTTCTTGAAGGGAAAGATGTAACTCTGTGAGATGAATGAACAGAACACAGAGCAGTTTCTCAGAAAGCTTCTTTCCAATTTTGAACCGAAGAGATTTCCTTTTTCACCATAGCCCTCTATGGGCTTCCAAATATCCCTTTGCCAATTCCACAAGAACAGCCTTAGCGAAAGGCTTCTTGAAGGGAAAGATGTAACTCTGTGAGATGAATTAACAGAACACAGAGCAGATTCTCAGAAAGCTTCTTTCACAGTTTTGAAGGGAAGATATTTCCTTTTTCACCATAGCCCGCTACGGGTTTCCAAATATCCCTTTGCCAATTCCACAAGAACAGCCTTAGCGAAAGGCTTCTTGAAGGGAAAGATGTAACTCTGTGAGATGAATTAACAGAACACAGAGCAGTTTCTCAGAAAGCTTCTTTCCAGTTTTGAACGGAAGATATTCCCTTTTTCACCATAGCCCTCTATGGGCTTCCAAATATCCCTTTGCCAATTCCACAAGAACAGCCTTAGCGAAAGGCTTGTTGAAGGGAAAGATGTAACTCTGAGAGATGAATTAACAGAACACAGAGCAGTTTCTCAGAAAGCTTCTTTCCAGTTTTGAACGGAAGATATTCCCTTTTTCACCATAGCCCTCTATGGGCTTCCAAATATCCCTTTGCCAATTCCACAAGAACAGCCTTAGCGAAAGGCTTCTTGAAGGGAAAGATGTAACTCTGTGAGATGAATTAACAGAACACAGAGCAGTTTCTCAGAAAGCTTCTTTCCAGTTTTGAACGGAAGATATTCCCTTTTTCACCATAGCCCTCTATGGGCTTCCATATATCCCTTTGCCAATTCCACAAGAACAGCCTTAGCGAAAGGCTTCTTGAAGGGAAAGATGTAACTCTGTGAGATGAATTAACAGAACACAGAACTGTTTCTCAGAAAGCTTCTTTCCAATTTTGAACGGAAGATATTTCCTTTTTCACCATAGCCCGCTATGGGCTTCCAAATATCCCTTTGCCAATTCCACAAGAACAGTCTTAGCGAAAGGCTTCTTGAAGGGAAAGATGTAACTCTGTGAGATGAATTAACAGAACACAGAGCAGTTTCTCAGAAAGCTTCTTTCCAGTTTTGAACGGAAGATATTTCCTTTTTCACCATAGCCCTCTATGGGCTTCCAAATATCCCTTTGCCAATTCCACAAGAACAGCCTTAGCGAAAGGCTTGTTGAAGGGAAAGATGTAACTCTGTGAGATGAATTAACAGAACACAGAGCAGTTTCTCAGAAAGCTTTTTTCCAGTTTTGAACGGAAGATATTTCCTTTTTCACCATAGCCCTCTATGGGCTTCCAAATATCCCTTTGCCAATTCCACAAGAACAGCCTTAGCGAAAGGCTTCTTGAAGGGAAAGATGTAACTCTGTGAGATGAATTAACAGAACACAGAGCAGTTTCTCAGAAAGCTTCTTTCCAGTTTTGAACGGAAGATATTTCCTTTTTCACCATAGCCCTCTATGGGCTTCCAAATATCCCTTTGCCAATTCCACAAGAACAGCCTTAGCGAAAGGCTTCTTGAAGGGAAAGATGTAACTCTGTGAGATGAATTAACAGAACACAGAGCAGTTTCTCAGAAAGCTTCTTTATAGTTTTGAACGGAAGGTATTCCCTTTTTCACCATAGCCCTCTATGGGCTTCCAAATATCCCTTTGCCAATTCCACAAGAACAGCCTTAGCGAAAGGCTTTTTGAAGGGAAAGATGTAACTCTGTGAGATGAATTAAAAGAACACAGAGCAGTTTCTCAGAAAGCTTCTTTCCAGTTTTGAACGGAAGATATTTCCTTTTTCACCATGTCCCTCTATGGGCTTCCAAATATCCCTTTGCCAATTCCACAAGAACAGCCTTAGCGAAAGGCTTCTTGAAGGGAAAGATGTAACTCTGTGAGATGAATTAACAGAACACAGAGCAGTTTCTCAGAAAGCTTCTTTCCAGTTTTGAACGGAAGATATTTCCTTTTTCACCATGTCCCTCTATGGGCTTCCAAATATCCCTTTGCCAATTCCACAAGAACAGCCTTAGCGAAAGGCTTCTTGAAGGGAAAGATGTAACTCTGTGAGATGAATTAACAGAACACAGAGCAGTTTCTCAGAAAGCTTCTTTCCAGTTTTGAACGGAAGATATTCCCTTTTTCACCATAGCCCTCTAAGGGCTTCCAAATATCCCTTTGCCAATTCCACAAGAACAGCCTTAGCGAAAGGCTTCTTGAAGGGAAAGATGTAACTCTCAGAGATGAATTAACAGAACACAGAGCAGTTTCTCAGAAAGCTTCTTTAGAGTTTTGAACGGAAGATATTCCCTTTTTCACCATAGCCCTCTATGGGCTTCCAAATATCCCTTTGCCAATTCCACAAGAACAGCCTTAGCGAAAGGCTTCTTGAAGGGAAAGATGTAACTCTGTGAGATGAATTAACAGAACACAGAGCAGTTTCTCAGAAAGCTTCTTTCCAGTTTTGAACGGAAGATATTTCCTTTTTCACCATGTCCCTCTATGGGCTTCCAAATATCCCTTTGCCAATTCCACAAGAACAGCCTTAGCGAAAGGCTTCTTGAAGGGAAAGATGTAACTCTGTGAGATGAATTAACAGAACACAGAGCAGTTTCTCAGAAAGCTTCTTTCCAGTTTTGAACGGAAGATATTTCCTTTTTCACCATGTCCCTCTATGGGCTTCCAAATATCCCTTTGCCAATTCCACAAGAACAGCCTTAGCGAAAGGCTTCTTGAAGGGAAAGATGTAACTCTGTGAGATGAATTAACAGAACACAGAGCAGTTTCTCAGAAAGCTTCTTTCCAGTTTTGAACCGAAGAGATTTCCTTTTTCACCATAGCCCGCTACGGGTTTCCAAATATCCCTTTGCCAATTCCACAAGAACAGCCTTAGCGAAAGGCTTCTTGAAGGGAAAGATGTAACTCTGTGAGATGAATTAACAGAACACAGAGCAGTTTCTCAGAAAGCTTCTTTCCAGTTTTGAACGGAAGATATTCCCTTTTTCACCATAGCCCTCTATGGGCTTCCAAATATCCCTTTGCCAATTCCACAAGAACAGCCTTAGCGAAAGGCTTCTTGAAGGGAAAGATGTAACTATGTGAGATGAATTAACAGAACACAGAGCAGTTTCTCAGAAAGCTTCTTTCCAGTTTTGAACGGAAGACATTTCCTTTTTCACCATAGCCCTCTAGGGGCTTCCAAATATCCCTTTGCCAATTCCACAAGAACAGCCTTAGCGAAAGGCTTCTTGAAGGGAAAGATGTAACTCTGTGAGATGAATGAACAGAACACAGAGCAGTTTCTCAGAAAGCTTCTTTCCAATTTTGAACCGAAGAGATTTCCTTTTTCACCATAGCCCTCTATGGGCTTCCAAATATCCCTTTGCCAATTCCACAAGAACAGCCTTAGCGAAAGGCTTCTTGAAGGGAAAGATGTAACTCTGTGAGATGAATTAACAGAACACAGAGCAGTTTCTCAGAAAGCTTCTTTCACAGTTTTGAAGGGAAGATATTTCCTTTTTCACCATAGCCCGCTACGGGTTTCCAAATATCCCTTTGCCAATTCCACAAGAACAGCCTTAGCGAAAGGCTTGTTGAAGGGAAAGATGTAACTCTGAGAGATGAATTAACAGAACACAGAGCAGTTTCTCAGAAAGCTTCTTTCCAGTTTTGAACGGAAGATATTCCCTTTTTCACCATAGCCCTCTATGGGCTTCCAAATATCCCTTTGCCAATTCCACAAGAACAGCCTTAGCGAAAGGCTTCTTGAAGGGAAAGATGTAACTCTGTGAGATGAATTAACAGAACACAGAGCAGTTTCTCAGAAAGCTTCTTTCCAGTTTTGAACGGAAGATATTCCCTTTTTCACCATAGCCCTCTATGGGCTTCCATATATCCCTTTGCCAATTCCACAAGAACAGCCTTAGCGAAAGGCTTCTTGAAGGGAAAGATGTAACTCTGTGAGATGAATTAACAGAACACAGAACTGTTTCTCAGAAAGCTTCTTTCCAATTTTGAACGGAAGATATTTCCTTTTTCACCATAGCCCGCTATGGGCTTCCAAATATCCCTTTGCCAATTCCACAAGAACAGTCTTAGCGAAAGGCTTCTTGAAGGGAAAGATGTAACTCTGTGAGATGAATTAACAGAACACAGAGCAGTTTCTCAGAAAGCTTCTTTCCAGTTTTGAACGGAAGATATTTCCTTTTTCACCATAGCCCTCTATGGGCTTCCAAATATCCCTTTGCCAATTCCACAAGAACAGCCTTAGCGAAAGGCTTCTTGAAGGGAAAGATGTAACTCTGTGAGATGAATTAACAGAACACAGAGCAGTTTCTCAGAAAGCTTCTTTCCAGTTTTGAACGGAAGACATTTCCTTTTTCACCATAGCCCTCTAGGGGCTTCCAAATATCCCTTTGCCAATTCCACAAGAACAGCCTTAGCGAAAGGCTTCTTGAAGGGAAAGATGTAACTCTGTGAGATGAATGAACAGAACACAGAGCAGTTTCTCAGAAAGCTTCTTTCCAATTTTGAACCGAAGAGATTTCCTTTTTCACCATAGCCCTCTATGGGCTTCCAAATATCCCTTTGCCAATTCCACAAGAACAGCCTTAGCGAAAGGCTTCTTGAAGGGAAAGATGTAACTCTGTGAGATGAATTAACAGAACACAGAGCAGATTCTCAGAAAGCTTCTTTCACAGTTTTGAAGGGAAGATATTTCCTTTTTCACCATAGCCCGCTACGGGTTTCCAAATATCCCTTTGCCAATTCCACAAGAACAGCCTTAGCGAAAGGCTTCTTGAAGGGAAAGATGTAACTCTGTGAGATGAATTAACAGAACACAGAGCAGTTTCTCAGAAAGCTTCTTTCCAGTTTTGAACGGAAGATATTCCCTTTTTCACCATAGCCCTCTATGGGCTTCCAAATATCCCTTTGCCAATTCCACAAGAACAGCCTTAGCGAAAGGCTTGTTGAAGGGAAAGATGTAACTCTGAGAGATGAATTAACAGAACACAGAGCAGTTTCTCAGAAAGCTTCTTTCCAGTTTTGAACGGAAGATATTCCCTTTTTCACCATAGCCCTCTATGGGCTTCCAAATATCCCTTTGCCAATTCCACAAGAACAGCCTTAGCGAAAGGCTTCTTGAAGGGAAAGATGTAACTCTGTGAGATGAATTAACAGAACACAGAGCAGTTTCTCAGAAAGCTTCTTTCCAGTTTTGAACGGAAGATATTCCCTTTTTCACCATAGCCCTCTATGGGCTTCCATATATCCCTTTGCCAATTCCACAAGAACAGCCTTAGCGAAAGGCTTCTTGAAGGGAAAGATGTAACTCTGTGAGATGAATTAACAGAACACAGAACTGTTTCTCAGAAAGCTTCTTTCCAATTTTGAACGGAAGATATTTCCTTTTTCACCATAGCCCGCTATGGGCTTCCAAATATCCCTTTGCCAATTCCACAAGAACAGTCTTAGCGAAAGGCTTCTTGAAGGGAAAGATGTAACTCTGTGAGATGAATTAACAGAACACAGAGCAGTTTCTCAGAAAGCTTCTTTCCAGTTTTGAACGGAAGATATTTCCTTTTTCACCATAGCCCTCTATGGGCTTCCAAATATCCCTTTGCCAATTCCACAAGAACAGCCTTAGCGAAAGGCTTGTTGAAGGGAAAGATGTAACTCTGTGAGATGAATTAACAGAACACAGAGCAGTTTCTCAGAAAGCTTTTTTCCAGTTTTGAACGGAAGATATTTCCTTTTTCACCATAGCCCTCTATGGGCTTCCAAATATCCCTTTGCCAATTCCACAAGAACAGCCTTAGCGAAAGGCTTCTTGAAGGGAAAGATGTAACTCTGTGAGATGAATTAACAGAACACAGAGCAGTTTCTCAGAAAGCTTCTTTCCAGTTTTGAACGGAAGATATTTCCTTTTTCACCATAGCCCTCTATGGGCTTCCAAATATCCCTTTGCCAATTCCACAAGAACAGCCTTAGCGAAAGGCTTCTTGAAGGGAAAGATGTAACTCTGTGAGATGAATTAACAGAACACAGAGCAGTTTCTCAGAAAGCTTCTTTATAGTTTTGAACGGAAGGTATTCCCTTTTTCACCATAGCCCTCTATGGGCTTCCAAATATCCCTTTGCCAATTCCACAAGAACAGCCTTAGCGAAAGGCTTTTTGAAGGGAAAGATGTAACTCTGTGAGATGAATTAACAGAACACAGAGCAGTTTCTCAGAAAGCTTCTTTCCAGTTTTGAACGGAAGATATTTCCTTTTTCACCATGTCCCTCTATGGGCTTCCAAATATCCCTTTGCCAATTCCACAAGAACAGCCTTAGCGAAAGGCTTCTTGAAGGGAAAGATGTAACTCTGTGAGATGAATTAACAGAACACAGAGCAGTTTCTCAGAAAGCTTCTTTCCAGTTTTGAACGGAAGATATTCCCTTTTTCACCATAGCCCTCTATGGGCTTCCAAATATCCCTTTGCCAATTCCACAAGAACAGCCTTAGCGAAAGGCTTGTTGAAGGGAAAGATGTAACTCTCAGAGATGAATTAACAGAACACAGAGCAGTTTCTCAGAAAGCTTCTTTAGAGTTTTGAACGGAAGATATTCCCTTTTTCACCATAGCCCTCTATGGGCTTCCAAATATCCCTTTGCCAATTCCACAAGAACAGCCTTAGCGAAAGGCTTCTTGAAGGGAAAGATGTAACTCTGTGAGATGAATTAACAGAACACAGAGCAGTTTCTCAGAAAGCTTCTTTCCAGTTTTGAACCGAAGAGATTTCCTTTTTCACCATAGCCCGCTACGGGTTTCCAAATATCCCTTTGCCAATTCCACAAGAACAGCCTTAGCGAAAGGCTTCTTGAAGGGAAAGATGTAACTCTGTGAGATGAATTAACAGAACACAGAGCAGTTTCTCAGAAAGCTTCTTTCCAGTTTTGAACGGAAGATATTCCCTTTTTCACCATAGCCCGCTATGGGCTTCCAAATATCCCTTTGCCAATTCCACAAGAACAGCCTTAGCGAAAGGCTTCTTGAAGGGAAAGATGTAACTATGTGAGATGAATTAACAGAACACAGAGCAGTTTCTCAGAAAGCTTCTTTCCAGTTTTGAACGGAAGACATTTCCTTTTTCACCATAGCCCTCTAGGGGCTTCCAAATATCCCTTTGCCAATTCCACAAGAACAGCCTTAGCGAAAGGCTTCTTGAAGGGAAAGATGTAACTCTGTGAGATGAATGAACAGAACACAGAGCAGTTTCTCAGAAAGCTTCTTTCCAATTTTGAACCGAAGAGATTTCCTTTTTCACCATAGCCCTCTATGGGCTTCCAAATATCCCTTTGCCAATTCCACAAGAACAGCCTTAGCGAAAGGCTTCTTGAAGGGAAAGATGTAACTCTGTGAGATGAATTAACAGAACACAGAGCAGTTTCTCAGAAAGCTTCTTTCACAGTTTTGAAGGGAAGATATTTCCTTTTTCACCATAGCCCGCTACGGGTTTCCAAATATCCCTTTGCCAATTCCACAAGAACAGCCTTAGCGAAAGGCTTCTTGAAGGGAAAGATGTAACTCTGTGAGATGAATTAACAGAACACAGAGCAGTTTCTCAGAAAGCTTCTTTCCAGTTTTGAACGGAAGATATTCCCTTTTTCACCATAGCCCTCCATGGGCTTCCAAATATCCCTTTGCCAATTCCACAAGAACAGCCTTAGCGAAAGGCTTGTTGAAGGGAAAGATGTAACTCTGAGAGATGAATTAACAGAACACAGAGCAGTTTCTCAGAAAGCTTCTTTCCAGTTTTGAACGGAAGATATTCCCTTTTTCACCATAGCCCTCTATGGGCTTCCAAATATCCCTTTGCCAATTCCACAAGAACAGCCTTAGCGAAAGGCTTCTTGAAGGGAAAGATGTAACTCTGTGAGATGAATTAACAGAACACAGAGCAGTTTCTCAGAAAGCTTCTTTCCACTTTTGAACGGAAGATATTCCCTTTTTCACCATAGCCCTCTATGGGCTTCCATATATCCCTTTGCCAATTCCACAAGAACAGCCTTAGCGAAAGGCTTCTTGAAGGGAAAGATGTAACTCTGTGAGATGAATTAACAGAACACAGAACTGTTTCTCAGAAAGCTTCTTTCCAATTTTGAACGGAAGATATTTCCTTTTTCACCATAGCCCGCTATGGGCTTCCAAATATCCCTTTGCCAATTCCACAAGAACAGTCTTAGCGAAAGGCTTCTTGAAGGGAAAGATGTAACTCTGTGAGATGAATTAACAGAACACAGAGCAGTTTCTCAGAAAGCTTCTTTCCAGTTTTGAACGGAAGATAGTTCCTTTTTCACCATAGCCCTCTATGGGCTTCCAAATATCCCTTTGCCAATTCCACAAGAACAGCCTTAGCGAAAGGCTTCTTGAAGGGAAAGATGTAACTCTGTGAGATGAATTAACAGAACACAGAGCAGTTTCTCAGAAAGCTTTTTTCCAGTTTTGAACGGAAGATATTTCCTTTTTCACCATAGCCCTCTATGGGCTTCCAAATATCCCTTTGCCAATTCCACAAGAACAGCCTTAGCGAAAGGCTTCTTGAAGGGAAAGATGTAACTCTGTGAGATGAATTAACAGAACACAGAGCAGTTTCTCAGAAAGCTTCTTTCCAGTTTTGAACGGAAGATATTTCCTTTTTCACCATAGCCCTCTATGGGCTTCCAAATATCCCTTTGCCAATTCCACAAGAACAGCCTTAGCGAAAGGCTTCTTGAAGGGCAAGATGTAACTCTGTGAGATGAATGAACAGAACACAGAGAAGTTTCTCAGAAAGCTTCTTTCCAGTTTTGAACGGAAGATATTTCCTTTTTCACCATAGCCCTCTATGGGCTTCCAAATATCCCTTTGCCAATTCCACAAGAACAGCCTTAGCGAAAGGCTTCTTGAAGGGAATGATGTAACTCTGTGAGATGAATTAACAGAACACAGAGCAGTTTCTCAGAAAGCTTCTTTCCAGTTTTGAACGGAAGATATTCCCTTTTTCACCATAGCCCTCTATGGGCTTCCAAATATCCCTTTGCCAATTCCACAAGAACAGCCTTAGCGAAAGGCTTGTTGAAGGGAAAGATGTAACTCTCAGAGATGAATTAACAGAACACAGAGCAGTTTCTCAGAAAGCTTCTTTAGAGTTTTGAACGGAAGATATTCCCTTTTTCACCATAGCCCTCTATGGGCTTCCAAATATCCCTTTGCCAATTCCACAAGAACAGCCTTAGCGAAAGGCTTTTTGAAGGGAAAGATGTAACTCTGTGAGATGAATTAACAGAACACAGAGCAGTTTCTCAGAAAGCTTCTTTCCAGTTTTGAACGGAAGATATTTCCTTTTTCACCATGCCCCTCTATGGGCTTCCAAATATACCTTTGCCAATTCCACAAGAACAGCCTTAGCGAAAGGCTTCTTGAAGGGAAAGATGTAACTATGTGAGATGAATTAACAGAACACAGAGCAGTTTCTCAGAAAGCTTCTTTCCAGTTTTGAACGGAAGATATTTCCTTTTTCACCATGTCCCTCTATGGGCTTCCAAATATCCCTTTGCCAATTCCACAAGAACAGCCTTAGCGAAAGGCTTCTTGAAGGGAAAGATGTAACTCTGTGAGATGAATTAACAGAACACAGAGCAGTTTCTCAGAAAGCTTCTTTCCAGTTTTGAACCGAAGAGATTTCCTTTTTCACCATAGCCCGCTACGGGTTTCCAAATATCCCTTTGCCAATTCCACAAGAACAGCCTTAGCGAAAGGCTTCTTGAAGGGAAAGATGTAACTCTGTGAGATGAATTAACAGAACACAGAGCAGTTTCTCAGAAAGCTTCTTTCCAGTTTTGAACGGAAGATATTCCCTTTTTCACCCTAGCCCTCTATGGGCTTCCAAATATCCCTTTGCCAATTCCACAAGAACAGCCTTAGCGAAAGGCTTGTTGAAGGGAAAGATGTAACTCTGAGAGATGAATTAACAGAACACAGAGCAGTTTCTCAGAAAGCTTCTTTATAGTTTTGAACGGAAGATATTCCCTTTTTCACCATAGCCCTCTATGGGCTTCCAAATATCCCTTTGCCAATTCCACAAGAACAGCCTTAGCGAAAGGCTTTTTGAAGGGAAAGATGTAACACTGTGAGATGAATTAACAGAACACAGAGCAGTTTCTCAGAAAGCTTCTTTCCAGTTTTGAACGGAAGATATTTCCTTTTTCACCATGTCCCTCTATGGGCTTCCAAATATCCCTTTGCCAATTCCACAAGAACAGCCTTAGCGAAAGGCTTCTTGAAGGGAAAGATGTAACTCTGTGAGATGAATTAACAGAACACAGAGCAGTTTCTCAGAAAGCTTCTTTCCAGTTTTGAACGGAAGATATTTCCTTTTTCACCATGTCCCTCTATGGGCTTCCAAATATCCCTTTGCCAATTCCACAAGAACAGCCTTAGCGAAAGGCTTCTTGAAGGGAAAGATGTAACTCTGTGAGATGAATTAACAGAACACAGAACTGTTTCTCAGAAAGCTTCTTTCCAGTTTTGAACGGAAGATATTTCCTTTTTCACCATAGCCCGCTATGGGCTTCCAAATATCCCTTTGCCAATTCCACAAGAACAGCCTTAGCGAAAGGCTTCTTGAAGGGAAAGATGTAACTCTGTGAGATGAATTAACAGAACACAGAGCAGTTTCTCAGAAAGCTTCTTTCCAGTTTTGAACGGAAGATATTCCCTTTTTCACCATAGCCCTCTATGGGCTTCCAAATATCCCTTGGCCAATTCCACAAGAACAGCCTTAGCGAAAGGCTTCTTGAAGGGAAAGATGTAACTCTGTGAGATGAATTAACAGAACACAGAGCAGTTTCTCAGAAAGCTTTTTTCCAGTTTTGAACGGAAGATATTTCCTTTTTCACCATAGCCCTCTAGGGGCTTCGAAATATCCCTTTGCCAATTCCACAAGAACAGCCTTAGCGAAAGGCTTCTTGAAGGGAAAGATGTAACTCTGTGAGATGAATTAACAGAACACAGAGCAGTTTCTCAGAAAGCTTCTTTCCGGTTTTGAACGGAAGATATTTCCTTTTTCACCATAGCCCTCTATGGGCTTCCAAATATCCCTTTGCCAATTCCACAAGAACAGCCTTAGCGAAAGGCTTCTTTAAGGGAAAGATGTAACTCTGTGAGATGAATGAACAGAACACAGAGCAGTTTCTCAGAAAGCTTCTTTCCAGTTTTGAACGGAAGATATTTCCTTTTTCACCATAGCCCTCTATGGGCTTCCAAATATCCCTTTGCCAATTCCACAAGAACAGCCTTAGCGAAAGGCTTCTTGAAGGGAAAGATGTAACTCTGTGAGATGAATTAACAGAACCCAGAGCAGTTTCTCAGAAAGCTTCTTTATACTTTTTAACGGAAGATATTCCCTTTTTCACCATAGCCCTCTATGGGCTTCCAAATATCCCTTTGCCAATTCCACAAGAACAGCCTTAGCGAAAGGCTTTTTGAAGGGAAAGATGTAACTCTGTGAGATGAATTAACAGAACACAGAGCAGTTTCTCAGAAAGCTTCTTTCCAGTTTTGAACGGAAGATATTTCCTTTTTCACCATGTCCCTCTATGGGCTTCCAAATATCCCTTTGCCAATTCCACAAGAACAGCCTTAGCGAAAGGCTTCTTGAAGGGAAAGATGTAACTCTGTGAGATGAATTAACAGAACACAGAGCAGTTTCTCAGAAAGCTTCTTTCCAGTTTTGAACGGAAGATATTTCCTTTTTCACCATGTCCCTCTATGGGCTTCCAAATATCCCTTTGCCAATTCCACAAGAACAGCCTTAGCGAAAGGCTTCTTGAAGGGAAAGATGTAACTCTGTGAGATGAATTAACAGAACACAGAGCAGTTTCTCAGAAAGCTTCTTTCCAGTTTTGAACGGAAGATATTTCCTTTTTCACCATAGCCCTCTATGGGCTTCCAAATATCCCTTTGCCAATTCCACAAGAACAGCCTTAGCGAAAGGCTTCTTGAAGGGAAAGATGTAACTCTGTGACATGAATTAACAGAACACAGAGCAGTTTCTCAGAAAGCTTCTTTCCAGTTTTGAACGGAAGATATTCCCTTTTTCACCATAGCCCTCTATGGGCTTCCAAATATCCCTTTGCCAATTCCACAAGAACAGCCTTAGCGAAAGGCTTCTTGAAGGGAAAGATGTAACTCTGTGAGATGAATTAACAGAACACAGAGCAGTTTCTCAGAAAGCTTCTTTCCAGTTTTGAACGGAAGATATTTCCTTTTTCACCATAGCCCTCTATGGGCTTCCAAATATCCCTTTGCCAATTCCACAAGAACACCCTTAGCGAAAGGCTTCTTGAAGGGAAAGATGTAACTCTGTGAGATGAATTAACAGAACACAGAGCAGTTTCTCAGAAAGCTTCTTTCCAGTTTTGAACGGAAGAGATTTCCTTTTTCACCATAGCCCTCTATGGGCTTCCAAATATCCCTTTGCCAATTCCACAAGAACAGCCTTAGCGAAAGGCTTCTTGAAGGGAAAGATGTAACTCTGTGAGATGAATTAACAGAACACAGAGCAGTTTCTCAGAAAGCTTCTTTCCAGTTTTGAACCGAAGAGATTTCCTTTTTCACCATAGCCCTCTATGGGTTTCCAAATATCCCCTTGCCAATTCCACAAGAACAGCCTTAGCGAAAGGCTTCTTGAAGGGAAAGATGTAACTCTGTGAGATGAATTAACAGAACACAGAGCAGTTTCTCAGAAAGCTTCTTTCCAGTTTTGAACGGAAGATATTCCCTTTTTCACCATAGCCCTCTATGGGCTTCCAAATATCCCTTTGCCAATTCCACAAGAACAGCCTTAGCGAAAGGCTTCTTGAAGGGAAAGATGTAACTCTGTGAGATGAATTAACAGAACACAGAGCAGTTTCTCAGAAAGCTTCTTTCCAGTTTTGAACCGAAGAGATTTCCTTTTTCACCATAGCCCTCTATGGGTTTCCAAATATCCCCTTGCCAATTCCACAAGAACAGCCTTAGCGAAAGGCTTCTTGAAGGGAAAGATGTAACTCTGTGAGATGAATTAACAGAACACAGAGCAGTTTCTCAGAAAGCTTCTTTCCAGTTTTGAACGGAAGATATTCCCTTTTTCACCATAGCCCTCTATGGGCTTCCAAATATCCCTTTGCCAATTCCACAAGAACAGCCTTAGCGAAAGGCTTCTTGAAGGGAAAGATGTAACTCTGTGAGATGAATTAACAGAACACAGAGCAGTTTCTTAGAAAGCTTCTTTCCAGTTTTGAACGGAAGATATTCCCTTTTTCACCATAGCCCTCTATGGGCTTCCAAATATCCCTTTGCCAATTCCACAAGAACAGCCTTAGCGAAAGGCTTCTTGAAGGGAAAGATGTAACTCTGTGAGATGAATTAACAGAACACAGAGCAGTTTCTTAGAAAGCTTCTTTCCAGTTTTGAAGGGAAGATATTTCCTTTTTCACCATAGCCCGCTATGGGCTTAGAAATATCCCTTTGCCAATTCCACAAGAGCAGCCTTAGCGAAAGGCTTCTTGAAGGGAAAGATGTAACTCTGTGAGATGAATTAACAGAACACAGAGCAGTTTCTCAGAAAGCTTCTTTCCAGTTTTGAACGGAAGATATACCCTTTTTCACCATAGCCCTCTATGGGCTTCCAAATATCCCTTTGCCAATTCCACAAGAACAGCCTTAGCGAAAGGCTTCTTGAAGGGAAAGATGTAACTCTGAGAGATGAATTAACAGAACACAGAGCAGTTTCTCAGAAAGCTTCTTTCCAGTTTTGAACGGAAGATATTCCCTTTTTCACCATAGCCCTCTATGGGCTTCCAAATATCCCTTTGCCAATTCCACAAGAACAGCCTTAGCGAAAGGCTTGTTGAAGGGAAACATGTAATTCTGAGAGATGAATTAACAGAACACAGAGCAGTTTCTCAGAAAGCTTCTTTCCAGTTTTGAACCGAAGAGATTTCCTTTTTCACCATAGCCCTCTATGGGTTTCCAAATATCCCCTTGCCAATTCCACAAGAACAGCCTTAGCGAAAGGCTTCTTGAAGGGAAAGATGTAACTCTGTGAGATGAATTAACAGAACACAGAGCAGTTTCTCAGAAAGCTTCTTTCCAGTTTTGAACGGAAGATATTCCCTTTTTCACCATAGCCCTCTATGGGCTTCCAAATATCCCTTTGCCAATTCCACAAGAACAGCCTTAGCGAAAGGCTTCTTGAAGGGAAAGATGTAACTCTGTGAGATGAATTAACAGAACACAGAGCAGTTTCTTAGAAAGCTTCTTTCCAGTTTTGAACGGAAGATATTCCCTTTTTCACCATAGCCCTCTATGGGCTTCCAAATATCCCTTTGCCAATTCCACAAGAACAGCCTTAGCGAAAGGCTTCTTGAAGGGAAAGATGTAACTCTGTGAGATGAATTAACAGAACACAGAGCAGTTTCTTAGAAAGCTTCTTTCCAGTTTTGAAGGGAAGATATTTCCTTTTTCACCATAGCCCGCTATGGGCTTAGAAATATCCCTTTGCCAATTCCACAAGAGCAGCCTTAGCGAAAGGCTTCCTGAAGGGAAAGATGTAACTCTGTGAGATGAATTAACAGAACACAGAGCAGTTTCTCAGAAAGCTTCTTTCCAGTTTTGAACGGAAGATATACCCTTTTTCACCATAGCCCTCTATGGGCTTCCAAATATCCCTTTGCCAATTCCACAAGAACAGCCTTAGCGAAAGGCTTCTTGAAGGGAAAGATGTAACTCTGAGAGATGAATTAACAGAACACAGAGCAGTTTCTCAGAAAGCTTCTTTCCAGTTTTGAACGGAAGATATTCCCTTTTTCACCATAGCCCTCTATGGGCTTCCAAATATCCCTTTGCCAATTCCACAAGAACAGCCTTAGCGAAAGGCTTGTTGAAGGGAAACATGTAATTCTGAGAGATGAATTAACAGAACACAGAGCAGTTTCTCAGAAAGCTTCTTTCCAGTTTTGAACGGAAGATATTCCCTTTTTCACCATAGCCCTCTATGGGCTTCCAAATATCCCTTTGCCAATTCCACAAGAACAGCCTTAGCGAAAGGCTTCTTGAAGGGAAAGATGTAACTCTGTGAGATGAATTAACAGAACACAGAGCAGTTTCTCAGAAAGCTTCTTTCCAGTTTTGAACGGAAGATATTTCCTTTTTCACCATAGCCTTCTATGGGCTTCCAACTATCCCTTAGCCAATTCCACAAGAACAGCCTTAGCGAAAGGCTTCTTGAAGGGAAAGATGTAACTCTGTGAGACGAATTAACAGAACACAGAGCAGTTTCTCAGAAAGCTTCTTTCCAGTTTTGAACGGAAGATATTCCCTTTTTCACCATAGCCCTCTATGGGCTTCCAAATATCCCTTTGCCAATTCCACAAGAACAGCCTTAGCGAAAGGCTTCTTGAAGGGAAAGATGTAACTCTGTGAGATGAATTAACAGAACACAGAACTGTTTCTCAGAAAGCTTCTTTCCAGTTTTGAACGGAAGATATTTCCTTTTTCACCATAGCCCGCTATGGGCTTCCAAATATCCCTTTGCCAATTCCACAAGAACAGCCTTAGCGAAAGGCTTCTTGAAGGGAAAGATGTAACTCTGAGAGATGAATTAACAGAACACAGAGCAGTTTCTCAGAAAGCTTCTTTCCAGTTTTGAACGGAAGATATTCCCTTTTTCACCATAGCCCTCTATGGGCTTCCAAATATCCCTTTGCCAATTCCACAAGAACAGCCTTAGCGAAAGGCTTCTTGAAGGGAAAGATGTAACTCTGTGAGATGAATTAACAGAACACAGAGCAGTTTCTCAGAAAGCTTCTTTCCAGTTTTGAAGGGAAGATATTTCCTTTTTCACCGTAGCCCTCTATGGGCTTCCAAATATCCCTTTGCCAATTCCCCAAGAACAGCCTTAGAGAAAGGCTTCTTGAAAGGAAAGATGTAACTCTGTGAGATGAATTAACAGAACACAGAGCAGTTTCTCAGAAAGCTTCTTTCCAGTTTTGAACGGAAGATATTTCCTTTTCCACCATAGCCCTCTAAAGGCTTCCAAATATCCCTTTGCCAATTCCACAAGAACAGCCTTAGCGAAAGGCTTCTTGAAGGGAAAGATGTAACTCTGTGAGATGAATTAACAGAACACAGAGCAGTTTCTCAGAAAGCTTCTTTCCAGTTTTGAACGGAAGATATTTCCTTTTTCACCATAGCCCTCTATGGGCTTCCAAATATCACTTTGTCTATTTCACAAGAACAGCCTTAGCGAAAGGCTTCTTGAAGGGAAATATGTAACTCTGTGAGATGAATTAACAGAACACAGAGCAGTGTCTCAGAAAACTTCTTTCCAGTTTTGAACGAAAGATATTTCCCTTTTCATCATAGCCCTCTAAGGGCTTCCAAATATCCCTTTGCCAATTCCACAAGAACAGACTTAGCGAAAGGCTTCTTGAAGGGAAAGATGTAACTCTGTGAGATGAATTAACAGAACACAGAGCAGTTTCTCAGAAAGCTTCTTTCCAGTTTTGAACGGAAGATATTTCCTTTTTCACCATAGCCCTCTATGGGCTTTTAAATATCCCTTTGCCAATTCCACAAGAACAGCATGGGCGAAGGGCTTCTTGAAGGGAAAGATGTAACTCTGTGAGATGAAGTAACAGAACACAGAGCAGTTTCTCAGAAAGCATCTTTCCAGGTTTGAACGCAAGATATTTCCTTTTTCACCATAGCCCTCTATGGGCTTCCAAATATCCCTTTGCCAATTCCACAAGAACAGCCTTAGCGAAAGGCTTCTTGAAGGGAAAGATGTAACTCTATGAGACGAATTAACAGAACACAGAGCAGTTTCTCAGAAAGCTTCTTTCCAGTTTTGAACGGAAGATATTTCCTTTTTCACCATAGCCCTCTATGGGCTTCCAAATATCCCTTTGCCATTTCCACAAGAACAGTCTCAGCGAAAGGCTTCTTGAATGGAAAGATGTAACTCTCTGAGATGAATTCACAGAACACAGAGCAGTTTCTCAGAAAGATTCTTTCCAGTTTTGAACGGAAGAAATTTCCTTTTTCACCTTTGCTCTCTATGGGTTTCCAAATAACACTTTCCCAATTCCACGAGAACAGCCTAAGCGAAAGGCTTCTTGAAGGGAAAGATGTAACTCTGTGAGATGAATTAACAGAACACAGAGCAGTTTCTCAGAAAGCTTCTTTCCAGTTTTGAACGGGAGATATTTCCATTTTCACCATAGATCTCCATGGGCTTCCAAATATCCCTTAGCCAATTCCACAGGAGCAGCCTTAGCGAAAGGCTTCTGGAAGAGAAAGATGTAACTCTGTGGGATGAATTAACAGAACACAGAGCAGTTTTTCAGAAAGCTTCTTTCCAGTTTGGAACGGAAGATATTTCCTTTTTCACCATAGCCCTCTATGGTCTTCCAAATATCCCTCTGCGAACTCCACAAGAACAGAATTAACGGAAGGCTTCTTGAAGGGAAAGATGTAACTCTGTTAGATGAATTAACAGAACACAGAGAAGTTTCTCAGAAAGCTTCTTTCTAGTTTTGAACGGAAGATATTTCCTCTTTCACCGTAGCCATCTATGGGCTTCCAAATATCCCTTTTCCAATTCCACAAGAACAGCCTTAGCGAAAGGCTTCTTGAAGGGAAAGATGTAACTATGTGAGATGAAATAACAGAACACAGAGCAGTTTCTCAGAAAGCTTGTTTCCAGTTTTGAACGGAAGATATTTCCTTTTTCACCATAGGCATCTACGGGCTTCCAAATATCACTTTGCCAACTCCACCAGAACAGTCTTAGCGAAAGACTTCTTGAAAGGAAAGATGTAACTCTGTGAGATGAATTAACAGAACACAGAGCAGTTTCTCAGAAAGATTCTTTCCAGTTTTGAATGGAAGATAATTACTTTTTCACCTTAGCCCTCTAAGGGCTTCCAAATATCCCTTTGCCAATTCCACAACAACAGCCTTAGCGAAAGGTTTCTTGAAGGGAAAGATGTAACTCTGTGAGATGAATTAACAGAACACAGAGCAGTTTCTCAGAATGATTCTTTCCTGTTTTGAACCGAAGATATTTCCTTTTTCACCATAGCCCTCTACGGGCTTCGAAATATCACTTTGCCAATTCCACAAGAACAGCCTTAGTGAAACGCTTCTTGAAGGGAAAGATGTAACTCTGTGAGATGAATTAACAGAACACAGAGCAGTTTCTCAGAAAGCTTCTTTCCAGTTTTGAGCGGAAAATATTTCCTTTTTCACCATAGCCCTCTAGGGGTTTTCAAATATCGCTTTGCCAATTCCACAGGAACACCCTCAGCAAAAGGCATCTTGAAGGGAATGATGTAACTGTGTGAGATGAATTAAGAGAACACAGAGCAGTTTCTCAGAAAGCTTCTTTCCAGTTTTGAACGGAAGATATTTCCTTTTTCACCATAACCCTCTGTGGGCATCCAAATATCCCTTTGCCAATTCCACAAGAACAGCCTTAGCGAAAGGCTTCTTGAAGGGAAAGATGTAACTCTGTGAGATGAATTAATAGAACACAGAGCAGTTTCTCAGAAAGCTTCTTTCCAGTTTTGAAAGGAAGATATTTCCTTTTTCACCATAGCCCTCTATGGGCTTCCAAATATCCCTTTGCCAATTCCACAAGAACAGCCTTAGCGAAAGGCTTCTTGAAGGGAAAGACGTAACTCTGTGACATGAATTAAAAGAGCGCAGAGAAGTTTCTCAGAAAGCTTCCTTCCAGTATTGAGCGGAATATATTTCCTTTTTCACCATAGCCCTCTAGGGCCTTCCAAATATCACTTTGCCAATTCCACCAGAACAGCCTTAGCGAAAGGCTTCTTTCAAGGAAGGATGTAACTCTGTGAGATGAATTAACAGAACACAGAGCAGTTTCTCAGAAAGCTTCTTTCCAGTTTTGAACGGAAGATATTTCCTTTTTCACCATAGCCCTCTATGGGCTTCCAAATAACACTTTGCCAATTCCACGAGAACAGCCTTAACGAAAGGCTTCTTGAAGGGAAAGATGTAACTCTGTGAGATGAATTAACAGAACACAGAGCAGTTTCTCAGAAAGCTTCTTTCCAGTTTTGAACGGAAGATATTTCCTTATTCACCATACCTCTCTTTGAGCTTCCAAATATCCGTTTGCCAATTCCACAAGAACAGCCTTAGCGAAAGGCTTCTTGAAGGGAAAGATGTAACTCTGTGAGATGAATTAACAGAACACAGAGCAGATTCTCAGAAAGCTTCTTTCCAGTTTTGAACGGAAGATATTTCCTGTTTCACCATAGCCCTCTTTAGGCTTCCAAAAATCCCTTTGCCAATTCCACAAGAACAGCCTTAGCGAAAGGCTTCTTGAAGGGAAAGATGTAACTCTGTGAGATGAATTAACAGAACACAGAGCAGTTTCTCAGAAAGATTCTTTCCAGTTTTGAACGGAAGACATTTCCTTTTTCACCATAGCCCTCTACGGGCTTCCAAATATCACTTTCCCAATTCCACGAGAAAAGCCTTAGCGAAAGGTTTCTTGAAGGGAAAGATGTAACTCTGTGAGATGAATTAACAGAACACAGAGCAGTTTCTCAGAAAGCTTCTTTCCAGTTTTGAACGGAAGATATTTCCTTTTTCACCATAGCCCTCTATGGGCTTCCAAATATCCCTTTTCCAATTCCACGAGAACAGCCATAACGAAAGGCTTCTTGAAGGGAAAGATGTAACTCTGTGAGATGAATTAACAGAACACAGAGCAGTTTCTCAGAAAACTTCTTTCCAGTGTTGAACAGAAGATATTTCCTTTTTCACCATAACCCTGTATGGGCTTCCAAATATCACTTTGCAAATTCCACAAGAACAGCCTTAGCGAAAGGCTTCTTGAAGGGAAAGATGTAACTCTGTGAGATGAATTAACACAACACAGAGCAGTTTCTCAGAAAGCTTCTTTCCAGTTTTGAACGGAAGATATTTCCTTTTTCACCATAGCCCTCTACGGGCTTCCAAATATCACTTTGCCCATTCCACAAGAACAGCCTTAGCGAAAGAATTCTTGAAGGGAAAGATGTAACTCTGTGAGATGAAATAACAGAAAACAGAGCAGTTTCACAGAAAACATCTTTCCAGTTTCCAACGGAAGATATTTCCTTTTTCAACCTAGCCCTCTATGGGCTTCAAAATATCATTTACCAATTCCACGAGAACAGCCTTAGCGGAAGGCTTCTTGAAGGGAAAGATGTAACTCTGTGAGATGAATTAACAGTACACAGAGAAGTTTCTCAGAAAGCTTCTTTCCAGTTTTGAACGTAAGATATTTCCTTTTTCACCATAGCCCTCTATGGGCTTCCAAATATCCCTTTGCGAAATCCACAAGAACAGCCTTAGCGAAAGACTTCTTGAAGGGAAAGATGTAACTCTGTGAGATGAATTAACAGAACACAGAGCAGTTTCTCATAAAGCTTCTTTCCAGTTTTGAACGGAAGATATTTCCTTTTTCACCATAGCCTTCTATGGGCTTCCAAATATCCCTTTCCAATTCCACAAGAACAGCCTTAGGGAAAGGCGTCCTGAAGGGAAAGATGTAACTCTGTGAGATGAATTAACAGAACCCAGAGCAGTTTCTCAGAAAGCTTCTTTCCAGTTTGAAAGGAAGATATTTCCTTTTTCACCCTAGCCCTGTATGGGCTTCCAAATATCCCTTTGCCATTTCCACAAGAACAGTCTCAGCGAAAGGCGTCTTGAATGGAAAGATGTAACTCTCTGAGATGAATTTACAGAACACAGAGTAGTTTCTCAGAAAGATTCTTTCCAGTTTTGAACGGAAGAAATTTCCTTTTTCACCATTGCCCTCTATGGGCTTCGAAATAACACTTTGCCAATTCCACAAGAACAGCCTTAGCGAAAGGCTTCTTGAAGGGAAAGATGTAACTCTGTGAGATGAATTAACAGAACACAGAGCAGTTTCTCAGAAAGCTTCTTTCCAGTTTTGAATGGAAGATATTTCTTTTTCACCATAGTCCTCTATGGGCTTCCAAATATCCCTTTGCCAATTCCACAACAACAGCCTTAGTGAAAGGCATCTTGAAGGGAAAGATGTAACTCTGAGAGATGAATTAACAGAACACAGAGCAGTTTCTAAGAAAGCTTCTTTCAGGTTTAAACGGAAGATATTTCCTTTTTCACCATAGCCTTCTATGGGCTTCCAAATATCCCTTTGACAATTCCACAAGAACAGCCTTAGCGAAAGGCTTCTTGAAGGGAAAGATGTAGGTCTGTGCGATGAATTAACAGAACGCAGAGCAGTTTCTCAGAAAGCATCTTTCCAGTTTTGAACGGGAGATATTTCCTTTTTCACCATAGCCCTCCATGGGCTTCCAAATATCCCTTTGCCAATTCCACAAGAGTAGTCTTAGCGAAAGGCTTCTAGAAGGGAAAGATGTAACTCTGTGGGATGAATTAACAGAACACAGAGCCGTTTCTGAGAAAGCTTCTTTCCAGTTTTGAACGGAAGACATTTCCTTTTTCACCATAGCCCTCTACCGGCTTCCAAATATCACTTTGCCAATTCCACAAAAACAGCCTTCGCGAAAGGCTTCTTGAAGGGAAAGATGTAGCTCTGTGAGACGAATTAACAGAATCCAGAGCAGGTTCTCAGAAACCTTCTTTCCAGTTTTGAACGTAAGATATTTCCTTTTTCACCATAGCCCTCTACAGGGTTCCAAATATCCCTTTACCAATTCCACAAGAACAGCCTTAGCGAAAGGCTTCTTGAAGGGAAAGATGTAACTCTGTGAGATGAATTAACAGAACACAGAGCAGTTTCTCAGAAAGCTTCTTTCCAGTTTTTAACGGAAGATATTTCCTTTTTCACCATAGCCCTCTATGATCTTCCAAATATCCCTTTGCCAATTCCACAAGAACAGCCTTAGCGAAAGGCTTCTTGAAGGGAAAGATGTAACTCTGTGAGATGAATTAACAGAACACAGAGCAGTTTCTCTGAAAGCTTCTTTCCAGTTTTGAAGGAAGATAATTCTGTTTTCACCATAGCCCTCTATGGGCTTCCAAATATCCCTTTGCCAATTCCACAAGAACAGCCTTACCGAACGTCTTCTTGAAAGCAAAGAGGTAACTCTGTGAGATGAATTAACAGAACACAGAGCATTTTCTCAGAAAGTTTCTTTCAAGTTTTGAACGGAAGATATTTCCTTTTTCACCATAGCCCTCTGTGGGATTCCAAATATCCCTTTGCCAATTAAACACGAGCAGCCTGAGCGAAAGGCTTCTTGAAGGGAAAGATGTAACTCTGTGAGATGAATTAACAGAACACAGAGCAGTTTCTCAGAAAGCTTCTTTCCAGTTTTGAAGGGAAGATATTTCCTTTTTCACCATAGCCCTCAAAGGGCTTCCAAATACCACTTTGCCAATTCCACAAGAACAGCCTTAGCGAAAGGCTTGTTGAAGGGAAAGATGTAACTCTGAGAGATGAATTAACAGAACACAGAGCAGTTTCTCAGAAAGCTTCTTTCTAGTTTTGAACGGAAGATATTTCTTTTTTCACCGTAGCCCTCTTTGGGCTTCCAAATATCCCCTTGACAATTCCACAAGAACAGCCTTAGTGAAAGGCTTCTTGAGGCGAAAGATGTAACTCTGTGAGATGAATTAACAGAACACAGAGCAGTTTCTCAGAAATCGTCTTTCCAGTTTTGAACGGAAGATATTTCCTTTTTCACCATAGCCCTCTTTGGGCTTCCAAATATCCCTTTGCCAATTCCACAAGAACAGCCTTAGCAAAAGGCTTCTTGAAGGGAAACATGTAACTCTGTGAGATGAATTTACAGAACACAGAGCAGTTTCTCAGAAAGCTTCTTTCCAGTATTGAACGGAAGATATTTCCTTTTTCACCCTAACCCTCTATGGGCTTCCAAATATCACTTTCCCAATTCCACGAGAACAGCCTTAGCGGAAGGATTCTTGAAGGGAAAGATGTAACTCTGTGAGATGAATTAACAAAACACAGAGGCGTTTCTCAGAAACGTTCTTTCCAGTATTGAACGGAAGATATTTCCTTTTTCACTATAGCCCTCTATGGGCTTCCAAATATCCCTCTCTCAATTCCACAAGAACAGCCTTAGCGAAAGGCTTCTTGAAGGGAAAGATGTAACTCTGTGAGATGAATTAACAGAACACAGAGCAGTTTCTCAGAAAGCTTCTTTCCAGTTTTGAACGGAAGATATTTCCTTTTTCACCATAGCCCTCTTTGGGCTTCCAAATATCACTTTGCCAATTCCACAAGAACAGCCTCAGCGAAACGCGTAATGAAGGGAAAGATGTAACTCTCTGAGATGAATTTACAGAACAGAGAGCAGTTTCTCAGAAAGCTTCTTTCCAGTTTTGAACAGAAGATATTTCCTTTTTCACCATAGCCCTCTATGGGCTTCCAAATATCACTTTGCCAATTCCACGAGAACAGCCTTAGCGAAACGCTTCTTGAAGGGAAAGATGTAACTCTGTGAGATGAATTAACAGAACACAGAGCACTTTCTCAGAAAGCTTCTTTCCAGTTTTGAACGGGAGATATTTCGTTTTTCACCATAGCCCTCCATGGGCTTCCAAATATCCCTTTGCCAATTCCACAGGAGCAGCCTTATCGAAAGGCTTCTTGACGGGAAAGATGTAACTCTGTGGGATGAATTATCAGAACACAGAGCAGTTTCCAAGAAAGCTTCTTTCCAGTTTTGAACTGAAGATATTTCCTTTTTCACCATAGCCCTCTAAGGGCTTCCAAATATCCCTTTGCCAATTCCACAAGAACAGCCTAAGCGAAAGGCTTCTTGAAGGGAAAGATGTAACTCTGAGAGATGAATTAACAGAACACAGAGCAGTTTCTCAGAAACCTTCTTTCCAGTTTTGAACCGAAGATAATTCCATTTTCACCATAGCCCTCTATGGGCTTCCAAATACGACTTTTCCAATTCCACAAGAACAGCCTTAGCGAAAGGCTTCTTGAAGGGAAAGATGTAACTCTGTGAGATGAATTAACAGAACTCAGAGCAGTTTCTCAGAAAGCTTCTTTCCAGTTTTTAACGGAAGATATTTCCTTTTTCACCACAGCCCTCTATGGGCTTCCAAATATCCCTTTGCCAATTCCACAAGAACAGCCTTAGCGAAAGGCTTCTTGAGGGGAAAGCTGTAACTCTGTGAGATGAATTAACAGAACACAGAGCAGTTTCTCAGAAAGCTTCTTTCCAGTTTTGAACGGAAGATATTTCCTTTTTCACTGTAGCCCTCTATGGGCTTCCAAATATCCCTTTGCCAATTCCGCAAGAACAGCCTTAGCGAAATGCTTCTTGAAGGGAAAGATGTAACTCTGTGAGATGAATTAACAGAACACAGAGCTGTTTCTCAGAAAGCTTCTTTCCAGTTTTGAAAGGAAGATATTTCCTTTTTCAACATAGCCCTCTTTGGGCTTCCAAATATCCCTTTGCCAATTCCACAAGAACAGCCTTAGCGAAAGGCTTCTTGAGTGGAGGACCGTAACTCTGTGAGATGAATTAACAGAAAACAGAGCAGTTTCTCAGAAAGCTTCTTTCCAGTTTTGAACGGAAGATATTTCCTTTTTCACTGTAGCCCTCTACGGGCTTCCAAATATCCCTTTTCCAATTCCACAAGAACAGCCTTAATGAGAGGCTTCTTGAAGGGAAAGATGTAACTCTGTGAGATGAATTAACAGATCAAAAAGCAGTTTCTCAGAAAGCTTCTTACAAGTTTTTAACGGAAGATATTTCCTTTTTCACCATAGCCCTCTTTGGGCTTCCAAATATCACTTTACCGATTCCACAAGAACAGTATAAGGGAAAGGCTTCATGAGGACAAAGATGTAACTCTGTGATATGAATTAACAGAACAAAAAGCAGTTTCTCATAAAAGTTCTTTCCAGTTTTTAACGGAAGATATTTCCTTTTTCACCATAGCCCTCAAAGTGCTTCCAAATATCACTTTGCCAATTCCACAAGAACAGTATAAGGGAAAGGGTTATTGAGGTGAAAGCTGTAACTCTGTGAGATGAATTAACAGAACACATAGCAGTTTCTCAGAATCTTCTTACGATTTTTTAACGGAAGATATTTCCTTTTTCACCATAGCCCTCTATGGGCTTCCAAATATCACTTTGCAAACTCCACAAGAACAGCCTTAGCGAAAGGCTTCTTGAAGGAATAGATGTAACTCTGTGAGATGAATTAACACAACACAAAGCAGTTTCTCAGAAAGCTTCTTTTCAGTTTTTACCCGAAGATATTTCCCCTTTCACCGTAACCCTTTATGGGCTTCCATATTTCACTTTGCCAATTCCACAAGAACAGCCTTAGCGAAAGGCTTCTTCAAGGGAAAGATGTAACTCTGTGAGATAAAATAACAGAACACAAAGCAGTTTCAGAAAGCTTCTTTCCAGTTTTTAACGGAAGATATTTCCTTTTTCACCGTAGCACTCTATGGGCTTCCAAATATCACTTTGCCAATTGCACAAGAACAGCCTTGGCGAAAGGCTTCTTGATGGGATAGATGTAACTCCGTGAGATGAACTAACAGAACACAAAGCAGTTTCTCAGAAAGCTTCTTTGCAGTTTTTAACGGAAGATATTTCCTTTTTCACCATAGCCCTCTATGCGCTTCTAAATATCACTTTGCCAATTCCACAAGAACATTATAAGGGAAAGGCTTCATGAGGAGAAAGATGTAACTCTGTCATATGAATTAACAGAACACAAAGCAGTTTCTCAGAAAGCTTCTTTCCAGTTTTTAACGTAAGATATTTCCTTTTTCACCATAGCCCTCTATGGGCTTCCAAATATCATTTTGCCAATTCCATAAGAACAGTCTGAGAGAAAGGCTTCTTGAGGTTAAAGCTGTATCTCTGTGAGATGAATTAACAGAACACAAAGCAGTTTCTCAGAAAACTTCTTTCCAATTTCTAACCTAAGGTGTTCCCCTTTTCACCATTGCCCTCCATGGGCTTCCAAATATCACTTTGCAAATTCCACAATAACAGTCTTAGCGAAAGGCTTCTTGAAGGGAAAGATGTAACTCTGTGAGATCAATTAACAGAAAACAAAGCAGTTTCTCAGAAATCTTCTTTCCAGTTTTTACCAGAAGATATTTCCTTTTTCACCAAAGCCCTCTATGGGCTTCCAAATATCACTTTGCAAATTCCACAAGAACAGTCTTAGCGAAAGTCTTCTTGAAGGTAAAGCTGTAACTCTGTAAGATGAATTAACAGAGCACAAAGCATTTTCTCAGAAAGCTTCTTTCCAGTTTTTAAAGGAAGATATTTCCTTTTTCTCTATAGCCCTCTAGGAGCTTCTGAATATCACTTTGCAAATTCCACAAGAACAGTCTTAGCAAAAGGCCTCTTGAGGGGAAAACTGTAACTCTGTGAGATGAATTAACAGAACACAAAGCAGTTTCTCATAAAGCTTCTTTCCAGTTTTTAACGGAAGATATTTCCTTTTTCACCATAGCCCTCAAAGGGCTTCCAAATATCACTTTGCCAATTCCATAAGAACAGTATAGGAGAAATGCTTCTTGAAGAGAAAGGTGTAACTCTGTGAGATGAATTAACAGAACACAAAGCAGTATCTCAGAAAACTTCTTTCCATTTTTTAACCTAAGGTATTTCCTTTTTCACCATTGCCCTCCATGGTCTTCCAAATATCACTTTGCAAATTCCACAAGAACAGTCTTAGCGAAAGGCTTCTTGAAGGGAAAGATGTAACTCTGTGAGATAAATTAAGAGAAAACCAAGCACTTTCTCAGAAATATTCTTTCCAGTTTTTACCGGAAGATATTTCCTTTTTCACCATAGCCCTCTAAGTGCTTCCACATATCACTTTGCAAAATCCACAAGAACAGCCTTAGAGAAAGGCTTCTTGAGGTGAAAGTTTTAACTCTGTGAGATGAATTAACAGAACACAAAGCAGTTTCTCAGAAAGCTTCTATCCAGTTTTTAACGGAAGATATTTCCTTTTTCATCGTAGCCCTCCATGGGCTTCCAAATATCACTTTCCCAATTCCACAAGAACAGCCTTAATGAAAGGCTTCTTGAAGGGAAAGATGTAACTCTGTGAGATGAATTAACAGAACACAAAGCAGTTTCTCAGAAAGCTTCTTTCCAGTTTTTAACGGAAGATATTTCCTTTTTCACCATAGCCCTCTAAAGGCTTCCGAATATCACTTTGCCAATTCCGCAAGAACAGCCTTAAGGAACGGCTTCTTGAAGGGAAAGATGTAACTCAGGGAGATGAATTAACAGAACACAAAGCAGTTTTTCAGAAAGTTTCTTTCCAGTTTTTAACGGAAGATATTTCCTTTTTCACCATAGCCCTCCATGGGCTTCCAAATATCACTTTCCCAATTCCACAAGGACAGACTTAATGAAAGGCTTACTGAAGGGAAAGATGTAACTCTGTGAGATGAATTAAGAGAACATAATGCAGTTTCTCATAAAGATCCTTTCAAGTTTTTAACGGAAGATATTTCCTTTTTCACCACAGCCCTCTATGGGCTTCCGAATATCACCTTGCCAATTCCAAAACAACAGACTTAGCGAAAGGCTTCCTTCAGGGAAAGATGTAACTCTTTGAGATGGATTAACAGAACACAAAGCAGTTTCTCAGAAAGCTTCTTTCCAGTTTTTAACGGAAGATATTTCCTTTTTCTCCATAGCCCTCTATGGGCCTCCGAATATCACTTTGCCAATTCCACAAGAACAGCCTTAGCGAAAGGCTTCCTGAAGGCAAATATGTAACTCAGTGAGATTAATTAACAGAACACAAAGCAGTTTCTCAGAAAGCTTCTTTCCAGTTTTTAACGGAAGATATTTCCTTTTTCACCATAGCCATCTATGGGCGTCCAAATATCACTTTGCCAATACCACAAGAAAAGTCTTAGAGAAAGGCTTCTTGAGGGGAAAGCTGTAACACTGTTAGATGAATTAAAAGGACAAAAAGCAGTTTCTCAGAAAGCTTCTTTGCAGTTTTTAACGGAAGGTATTTCCTTTTTCACCATAGCCCTCTATGGGCTTCCAAGTATCACTTTGCAAATTCCACAAGAACAGGCTTAGCGAAAGGCTACCTGAAGGGAAAGATGTAACTCTGTGAGATGAATTAACAGAACACAAAGCAGTTTCTCAGAAAGCTTCTTTCCAGTTTTTAACGGAAGATATTTCCTTTTTCACCATAGCCCTCTTTGGGCTTCCTAATATCACTTTGCCAATTCCACAAGAACAGCCTTACTGAAAGGCCTCTTGAAGGGAACGATGTAACACTGTGAGATAAATTCACAGAACACAAAGCAGTTTCTCAGAAAGCTTCTTTCCAGTTTTTAACGGAAGATATTTCCCTTTACACCGTAACCCTCTATGGGCTTCCAAATATCACTTTGCAAATTCCACAAGAACAGTCTTAGTGAAAGGCTTCCTGAAGATAAAGCTGTAACTCTGTAACTTGAATTAAAAGAATACAAAGCAGTTTCTAAAAAGCTTCTTTCCAGTTTTTAACGGAAGATATTTCCTTTTTCACCATTGCCATCCATGGGCTTCCAAATATCACTTTTCAAATTCCACGAGAACAGTCTTAGCGAAAGACTTCTTGAGGGGAAAACTGTAACTCTGTGTGATGAATTAAGAGAACACAAAGAAGTTTCTCAGAAAGCTTCTTTCCAGTTTTTCATGGAAGATATTTCCTTTTTCACCGAAGCCCTCCATGGGCTTCCAAATATCACTTTCCCAATTCCACAAGAACAGACTTAATGAAAGGTTTCTTGAAGGGAAAGATGTAACTCTGTGAGATGAATTAAGAGCACACAAACCAGTTTCTCATAAAGCTTCTTTCCAGTTTTTAGCGAAGATGTTTCCTTTTTCAGCATAGCCCTCTATGAGCTTCCAAATATCACCTTGCCAATTCCACAAAAACAGCCTTAGCGAAAGTCTTCTTGAAGGGAAAGATGTAAATCGGTGAGATTAATTAACAGAACACAAAGCAGTTTCTCAGAAAGCTTCTTTCCAGTTTTTAACGGCAGATATTTGCTTTTTCACCATAGCCCTCCATGGTCTTCCAAATATCACTTTGCAAATTCCACAAGAAAAGTCTTAGAGAAAGGCTTCTTGAGGGTAAAGCTGGATCTCTGTAAGATGATTTAACAGAAAAAAAAGTAGTTTCTCAGACAGCTTCTTTCCTGATTTTAACGGAAGGTATTTCCTTTTTCACCGTAGCCCTCTATGGGCTTCCAAATATCACTTTGCTAATTCCACAAGAACAGCCTTAGCGAAAGGACTCTTGAAGGGAAAGATGTAACTCTGTGAGATGAATTAACAGAACACAAAGCAGTTTCTCAGAAAGCTTCTTTGCAGTTTTTAACGGAAGATATTTCCTTTTTCACCATAGCCCTCTATGGGCTCCCAAATATCACTTTGCCAATTCCACAAAGAACAGCCTTAGCGAAAGGCTTCTTGAAGGGAAAGATGTAACTCTGTGAGATCAATTAACAGAACACAAAGCAGTTTCTCAGAAAGCTTCTTTCCAGTTTTTACCGGAAGATATTTCCTTTTTCTCCATAGCCCTCTAAGGGTTTCCAAATATCACTTTGCAAATTCTCAAGAACAGTCTTACCGAAAGGCTTCTTGAAGGTAAAGCTTTAACTCTGTAAGATGAATTAACGGAACACAAAGCAGTTTCTCAGAAAGCTTCTTTCCAGTTTTTAACGGAAGATATTTCCTTTTTCACTATAGCCCTCTAGGGGCTTCTGAATATCACTTTGCAAATTCCACAAGAACAGTCTTAGCAAAAGGCTTCTTGAGGGGAAAGCTGTAACTCTGTGAGATGAATTAAGAGAACACAACGCAGTTTCTCATAAAGCTTCTTTCCAGTTTTCAACGGAAGATGTTTCCTTTTTCACCATAGCCCTCTGTGGGCTTCCAAATATCACTTTGCCAATTCCACAAGAACAACCTTAGCGATAGGCTTATTGAAGGGAAAGATGTCAGTCTGTGAGATGAATTAACAGAACACAAAGCAGTTTCTCAGAAAGCTTCTTTCCAGTTTTTTACGGAAGATATTTCCTTTTACACCATTGCTCTCTATGGGCTTCCAAATATCACTTTGCAAATTCCACAAGAACAGTCTTAGCGAAAGGCTTCTTGAAGGTAAAGCTGTAACTCTGTAAGATGAATTAACAGAACACAAAGCATTTCTCAGAAAGCTTCTTTCCAGTTTTTAACTTAAGATATTTCCTTTTTCACTATAGCCCTCTATGGGCTTCTGAATATCACTTTGTAAATTCCAGAAGAACAGTCTTAGCAAAAGGCTTCTTGAGGGGAAAGCTGTAACTCTGTGAGATGAATTAACAGAACACAAAGCAGTTTCTCAGAAAGCTTCTTTCCAATTTTTAACCGATGATATTTCCTCTTTCACCATAGCCCTTTATGGGCTTCCAAATATCACTTTGCCATTTCCACAGGAACAGCCTTAGCGAAAGGCTTCTTTAAGGGAAAGATGTAAGTCTGTGAGATGAATTAACAGAACACAAAGCAGTTTCTCAGAATGCTTCTTTCCAGTTTTTAACGGAAGATATTTCCTTTTTCACCGTAGCCCTCTATGGGCTTCCAAATATCACTTTGCCAATTCCACAAGAACAACATTAGCGAAAGGCTTATTGAAGGAAAAGATGTAACTCTCTGAGATGAATTATCAGAACACAAAGCAGTTTTTCAGAAAGCTTCTTTCCAGTTTTTACCGGAAGATATTTCCTTTTTCACCATAGCCTTCTATGGGCTTCCAAATATCACTTTGCAAATTCCACAAGAACAGTCTTAGAAAAAGGCTTCTTGAGGTGAAAGCTGTAACTCTGTGAGATGAATTAACAGAACACAAAGCAGTTTCTCAGAAAGCTTCTGTCCAGTTTTTAACGGAAGACATTTCCTTTTTCACCATTGCCCTCCTCGGGCTTCCAAATATTACTTCGCAAATTCCACAAGAACAGTCTTAGCGAAAGGCTTCTTGAGGGGAAAGTTGTAACTCTGTGAGATGAATTAAGAGAACACAAAAGGTTTCTCAGAAAGCTTCTTTCCAGTTTTTCATGGAAGATATATCCTTTTTCACCATAGCCCTCCATGGGCTTCCAAATATCACTTTGCCAATTCCACAAGAACAGCCTTAAGGAAAGTCTTCTTGAAGGGAAAGATGTAACTCTGTGAGATGAATTAACAGAACAAAAAGCAGTTTCTCAGAAAGCTTCTTTCCAGTGTTTAACGGAAGATATTTCCTTTTTCACCATAGCCCTCTATGGGCTTCCGAATATCACTTTGCCAATTCCACATGAACAGCCTTAGCGAAAGGCCTCTTGAAGGGAAAGATGTAACTCTGTGAGATAAATTCGCAGAACACAAAGCAGTTTCTCAGAAAGCTTCTTTCCAGTTTTCAACGGAAGATATTTCCCTTTTCACCATAACCCTCTATGGGCTTCCAAATATCACTTTGCAAATTCCACAAGAACAGTCTTAGTGAAAGGCTTCTTGAAGATAAAGCTGTAACTCTGTACAATGAATTAAAAGAACACAAAGCAGTTTGTAAAAAGCTTCTTTCCAGTTTTTAACGGAAGATATTTCCTTTTTCACCATTGCCATCCATGGGCTTCCAAATATCACTTTTCAAATTCCACAAGAACAGTCTTAGCGAAAGACTTCTTGAGGGGAAAGATGTAACTCTGTGAGATGAATTAAGAGAACACAAAGCAGTTTCTCAGAAAGCTTCTTTCCAGTTTTTCATGGAAGATATTTCCTTTTTCACCGTAGCCCTCCATGGGCTTCCAAATATCACTTTGCCAATTCCACAAGAACAGCCTTAACGAAAGGTTTCTTGAAGGGAAAGATGTAACTCTGTGAGATGTATTAAGAGCACACAAACCAATTTCTCATAAAGCTTCTTTCCAGTTTTTAGCGAAGATATTTCCCTTTTCACCATAGCCCTCTATGGGCTTCCAAATATCACCTTGCCAATTCCACAAGAACAGCCTTAGCGAAAGGCTTCTTGAACGGATAGATGTAAATCGGTGAGATTAATTAACAGAACACAAAGCAGTTTCTCAGAAAGCTTCTTTCCAGTTTTTAATGGAAGATATTTGCTTTTTCACCATAGCCCTCTATGGGCTTCCAAATATCACTTTGCAAATTCCACAAAAAAAGTCTTAGAGAAAGGCTTCTTGAGGGTAAAGCTGTAACTCTGTAAGATGAATTAACAGAAAAAAAAGCAGTTTCTCAGACAGCTTCTTTCCAGATTTTAACGGAAGATATTTCCTTTTTCACCATAGCCCTCTATGGGCTTCCAAATATCCCTTTTCCAATTCCACGAGAACAGCCATAACGAAAGGCTTCTTGAAGGGAAAGATGTAACTCTGTGAGATGAATTAACAGAACACAGAGCAGTTTCTCAGAAAACTTCTTTCCAGTGTTGAACAGAAGATATTTCCTTTTTCACCATAACCCTGTATGGGCTTCCAAATATCACTTTGCAAATTCCACAAGAACAGCCTTAGCGAAAGGCTTCTTGAAGGGAAAGATGTAACTCTGTGAGATGAATTAACACAACACAGAGCAGTTTCTCAGAAAGCTTCTTTCCAGTTTTGAACGGAAGATATTTCCTTTTTCACCATAGCCCTCTACGGGCTTCCAAATATCACTTTGCCCATTCCACAAGAACAGCCTTAGCGAAAGAATTCTTGAAGGGAAAGATGTAACTCTGTGAGATGAAATAACAGAAAACAGAGCAGTTTCACAGAAAACATCTTTCCAGTTTCCAACGGAAGATATTTCCTTTTTCAACCTAGCCCTCTATGGGCTTCAAAATATCATTTACCAATTCCACGAGAACAGCCTTAGCGGAAGGCTTCTTGAAGGGAAAGATGTAACTCTGTGAGATGAATTAACAGTACACAGATAAGTTTCTCAGAAAGCTTCTTTCCAGTTTTGAACGTAAGATATTTCCTTTTTCACCATAGCCCTCTATGGGCTTCCAAATATCCCTTTGCGAAATCCACAAGAACAGCCTTAGCGAAAGACTTCTTGAAGGGAAAGATGTAACTCTGTGAGATGAATTAACAGAACACAGAGCAGTTTCTCAGAAAGCTTCTTTCCAGTTTTGAACGGAAGATATTTCCTTTTTCACCATAGCCTTCTATGGGCTTCCAAATATCCCCTTGCCAATTCCACAAGAACAGCCTTAGGGAAAGGCGTCCTGAAGGGAAAGATGTAACTCTGTGAGATGAATTAACAGAACCCAGAGCAGTTTCTCAGAAAGCTTCTTTCCAGTTTGAAAGGAAGATATTTCCTTTTTCACCCTAGCCCTGTATGGGCTTCCAAATATCCCTTTGCCATTTCCACAAGAACAGTCTCAGCGAAAGGCGTCTTGAATGGAAAGATGTAACTCTCTGAGATGAATTTACAGAACACAGAGCAGTTTCTCAGAAAGATTCTTTCCAGTTTTGAACGGAAGAAATTTCCTTTTTCACCATTGCCCTCTATGGGCTTCGAAATAACACTTTGCCAATTCCACAAGAACAGCCTTAGCGAAAGGCTTCTTGAAGGGAAAGATGTAACTCTGTGAGATGAATTAACAGAACACAGAGCAGTTTCTCAGAAAGCTTCTTTCCAGTTTTGAATGGAAGATATTTCTTTTTCACCATAGTCCTCTATGGGCTTCCAAATATCCCTTTGCCAATTCCACAACAACAGCCTTAGTGAAAGGCATCTTGAAGGGAAAGATGTAACTCTGAGAGATGAATTAACAGAACACAGAGCAGTTTCTAAGAAAGCTTCTTTCAGGTTTAAACGGAAGATATTTCCTTTTTCACCATAGCCTTCTATGGGCTTCCAAATATCCCTTTGACAATTCCACAAGAACAGCCTTAGCGAAAGGCTTCTTGAAGGGAAAGATGTAGGTCTGTGCGATGAATTAACAGAACGCAGAGCAGTTTCTCAGAAAGCATCTTTCCAGTTTTGAAAGGGAGATATTTCCTTTTTCACCATAGCCCTCCATGGGCTTCCAAATATCCCTTTGCCAATTCCACAAGAGTAGTCTTAGCGAAAGGCTTCTAGAAGGGAAAGATGTAACTCTGTGGGATGAATTAACAGAACACAGAGCCGTTTCTGAGAAAGCTTCTTTCCAGTTTTGAACGGAAGACATTTCCTTTTTCACCATAGCCCTCTACCGGCTTCCAAATATCACTTTGCCAATTCCACAAAAACAGCCTTCGCGAAAGGCTTCTTGAAGGGAAAGATGTAGCTCTGTGAGACGAATTAACAGAATCCAGAGCAGGTTCTCAGAAACCTTCTTTCCAGTTTTGAACGTAAGATATTTCCTTTTTCACCATAGCCCTCTACAGGGTTCCAAATATCCCTTTGCCAATTCCACAAGAACAGCCTTAGCGAAAGGCTTCTTGAAGGGAAAGATGTAACTCTGTGAGATGAATTAACAGAACACAGAGCAGTTTCTCAGAAAGCTTCTTTCCAGTTTTGAACGGAAGATATTTCCTTTTTCACCATAGCCCTCTATGATCTTCCAAATATCCCTTTGCCAATTCCACAAGAACAGCCTTAGCGAAAGGCTTCTTGAAGGGAAAGATGTAACTCTGTGAGATGAATTAACAGAACACAGAGCAGTTTCTCTGAAAGCTTCTTTCCAGTTTTGAAGGAAGATAATTCTGTTTTCACCATAGCCCTCTATGGGCTTCCAAATATCCCTTTGCCAATTCCACAAGAACAGCCTTACCGAACGTCTTCTTGAAAGCAAAGAGGTAACTCTGTGAGATGAATTAACAGAACACAGAGCATTTTCTCAGAAAGTTTCTTTCAAGTTTTGAACGGAAGATATTTCCTTTTTCACCATAGCCCTCTGTGGGATTCCAAATATCCCTTTGCCAATTAAACAAGAGCAGCCTGAGCGAAAGGCTTCTTGAAGGGAAAGATGTAACTCTGTGAGATGAATTAACAGAACACAGAGCAGTTTCTCAGAAAGCTTCTTTCCAGTTTTGAAGGGAAGATATTTCCTTTTTCACCATAGCCCTCAAAGGGCTTCCAAATACCACTTTGCCAATTCCACAAGAACAGCCTTAGCGAAAGGCTTGTTGAAGGGAAAGATGTAACTCTGAGAGATGAATTAACAGAACACAGAGCAGTTTCTCAGAAAGCTTCTTTCTAGTTTTGAACGGAAGATATTTCTTTTTTCACCGTAGCCCTCTTTGGGCTTCCAAATATCCCCTTGACAATTCCACAAGAACAGCCTTAGTGAAAGGCTTCTTGAGGCGAAAGATGTAACTCTGTGAGATGAATTAACAGAACACAGAGCAGTTTCTCAGAAATCGTCTTTCCAGTTTTGAACGGAAGATATTTCCTTTTTCACCATAGCCCTCTTTGGGCTTCCAAATATCCCTTTGCCAATTCCACAAGAACAGCCTTAGCAAAAGGCTTCTTGAAGGGAAACATGTAACTCTGTGAGATGAATTTACAGAACACAGAGCAGTTTCTCAGAAAGCTTCTTTCCAGTATTGAACGGAAGATATTTCCTTTTTCACCCTAACCCTCTATGGGCTTCCAAATATCACTTTCCCAATTCCACGAGAACAGCCTTAGCGGAAGGATTCTTGAAGGGAAAGATGTAACTCTGTGAGATGAATTAACAAAACACAGAGGCGTTTCTCAGAAACGTTCTTTCCAGTATTGAACGGAAGATATTTCCTTTTTCACTATAGCCCTCTATGGGCTTCCAAATATCCCTCTCTCAATTCCACAAGAACAGCCTTAGCGAAAGGCTTCTTGAAGGGAAAGATGTAACTCTGTGAGATGAATTAACAGAACACAGAGCAGTTTCTCAGAAAGCTTCTTTCCAGTTTTGAACGGAAGATATTTCCTTTTTCACCATAGCCCTCTTTGGGCTTCCAAATATCACTTTGCCAATTCCACAAGAACAGCCTCAGCGAAACGCGTAATGAAGGGAAAGATGTAACTCTCTGAGATGAATTTACAGAACAGAGAGCAGTTTCTCAGAAAGCTTCTTTCCAGTTTTGAACAGAAGATATTTCCTTTTTCACCATAGCCCTCTATGGGCTTCCAAATATCACTTTGCCAATTCCACGAGAACAGCCTTAGCGAAAGGCTTCTTGAAGGGAAAGATGTAACTCTGTGAGATGAATTAACAGAACACAGAGCACTTTCTCAGAAAGCTTCTTTCCAGTTTTGAACGGGAGATATTTCGTTTTTCACCATAGCCCTCCATGGGCTTCCAAATATCCCTTTGCCAATTCCACAGGAGCAGCCTTATCGAAAGGCTTCTTGACGGGAAAGATGTAACTCTGTGGGATGAATTATCAGAACACAGAGCAGTTTCCAAGAAAGCTTCTTTCCAGTTTTGAACTGAAGATATTTCCTTTTTCACCATAGCCCTCTAAGGGCTTCCAAATATCCCTTTGCCAATTCCACAAGAACAGCCTAAGCGAAAGGCTTCTTGAAGGGAAAGATGTAACTCTGAGAGATGAATTAACAGAACACAGAGCAGTTTCTCAGAAACCTTCTTTCCAGTTTTGAACCGAAGATAATTCCATTTTCACCATAGCCCTCTATGGGCTTCCAAATACGACTTTTCCAATTCCACAAGAACAGCCTTAGCGAAAGGCTTCTTGAAGGGAAAGATGTAACTCTGTGAGATGAATTAACAGAACTCAGAGCAGTTTCTCAGAAAGCTTCTTTCCAGTTTTTAACGGAAGATATTTCCTTTTTCACCACAGCCCTCTATGGGCTTCCAAATATCCCTTTGCCAATTCCACAAGAACAGCCTTAGCGAAAGGCTTCTTGAGGGGAAAGCTGTAACTCTGTGAGATGAATTAACAGAACACAGAGCAGTTTCTCAGAAAGCTTCTTTCCAGTTTTGAACGGAAGATATTTCCTTTTTCACTGTAGCCCTCTATGGGCTTCCAAATATCCCTTTGCCAATTCCGCAAGAACAGCCTTAGCGAAATGCTTCTTGAAGGGAAAGATGTAACTCTGTGAGATGAATTAACAGAACACAGAGCTGTTTCTCAGAAAGCTTCTTTCCAGTTTTGAAAGGAAGATATTTCCTTTTTCACCATAGCCCTCTTTGGGCTTCCAAATATCCCTTTGCCAATTCCACAAGAACAGCCTTAGCGAAAGGCTTCTTGAGTGGAGGACCGTAACTCTGTGAGATGAATTAACAGAAAACAGAGCAGTTTCTCAGAAAGCTTCTTTCCAGTTTTGAACGGAAGATATTTCCTTTTTCACTGTAGCCCTCTACGGGCTTCCAAATATCCCTTTTCCAATTCCACAAGAACAGCCTTAGCGAAAGGCTTCTTGAAGGGAAAGATGTAACTCTCTGAGATGAATTAACAGAACACAAACAGTTTCTCAGAAAGCTTCTTTCCAATTTTTAACGGAAGATATTTCCTTTTTCACCATAGCCCTCTGGGGGCTTCCAAACATCACTTTGAAAATTCCACAAGAACAGTCTTAGCGAAAGGCTTCTTGAAGGTAAAGCTGTAACTCTGTAAGATGAATTAACAGAGCACAAAGCAGTTTCTCAGAAAGCTTCTTTCCAGTTTTTAAAGGAAGATATTTCCTTTTTCACTATAGCCCTCTATGGGCTTCTGAATATGACTTTGCAAATTCCACAAGAACAGTCTTAGCAAAAGGCTTCTTGAGTCGAAAACTGTAACTCTGTGAGATGAATTAACAGAACATAAAGCAGTTTCTCATAAAGCTTCTTTCCAGTTTTTAACGGAAGATATCTCCTTTTTCAACATAGCCCTCTGTGGGCTTCTAAATATCACTTTGCCAATTCCACAAGAACAACCTTAGCGAAAGTCTTATTGCAGGGAAAGATGTGACTCTGTGAGATGAATTATCAGAACACAAAGCAGTTTCTCAGAAAGCTTCTTTCCAGTTTTTAACGGAAGATATTTCCTTTTTCACCATAGCTTTCTATGGGCTTCCAAATATCACTTTGCTAATTCCACAAGAACAGTCTTAGAGAAAGGCTTCTTGAGGTGAAAGCTTTAACTCTGTGAGACGAAATAACAGAACACAAAGCAGTTTCTCAGAAAGCTTCTTTCCAGTTTTTAACGGAAGATATTTCCTTTTTCATCGTAGCCCTCCATGGGCTTCCAAATATCACTTTCCCAATTCCACAAGAACAGCCTTAATGAGAGGCTTCTTGAAGGGAAAGATGTAACTCTGTGAGATGAATTAACAGATCAAAAAGCAGTTTCTCAGAAAGCTTCTTACAAGTTTTTAACGGAAGATATTTCCTTTTTCACCATAGCCCTCTTTGGTCTTCCAAATATCACTTTACCGATTCCACAAGAACAGTATAAGGGAAAGGCTTCATGAGGACAAAGATGTAACTCTGTGATATGAATTAACAGAACAAAAAGCAGTTTCTCATAAAAGTTCTTTCCAGTTTTTAACGGAAGATATTTCCTTTTTCACCATAGCCCTCAAAGTGCTTCCAAATATCACTTTGCCAATTCCACAAGAACAGTATAAGGGAAAGGGTTATTGAGGTGAAAGCTGTAACTCTGTGAGATGAATTAACAGAACACATAGCAGTTTCTCAGAATCTTCTTACGATTTTTTAACGGAAGATATTTCCTTTTTCACCATAGCCCTCTATGGGCTTCCAAATATCACTTTGCAAACTCCACAAGAACAGCCTTAGCGAAAGGCTTCTTGAAGGAATAGATGTAACTCTGTGAGATGAATTAACACAACACAAAGCAGTTTCTCAGAAAGCTTCTTTTCAGTTTTTACCCGAAGATATTTCCCCTTTCACCGTAACCCTTTATGGGCTTCCATATTTCACTTTGCCAATTCCACAAGAACAGCCTTAGCGAAAGGCTTCTTCAAGGGAAAGATGTAACTCTGTGAGATAAAATAACAGAACACAAAGCAGTTTCAGAAAGCTTCTTTCCAGTTTTTAACGGAAGATATTTCCTTTTTCACCGTAGCACTCTATGGGCTTCCAAATATCACTTTGCCAATTGCACAAGAACAGCCTTGGCGAAAGGCTTCTTGATGGGATAGATGTAACTCCGTGAGATGAACTAACAGAACACAAAGCAGTTTCTCAGAAAGCTTCTTTGCAGTTTTTAACGGAAGATATTTCCTTTTTCACCATAGCCCTCTATGCGCTTCTAAATATCACTTTGCCAATTCCACAAGAACATTATAAGGGAAAGGCTTCATGAGGAGAAAGATGTAACTCTGTCATATGAATTAACAGAACACAAAGCAGTTTCTCAGAAAGCTTCTTTCCAGTTTTTAACGTAAGATATTTCCTTTTTCACCATAGCCCTCTATGGGCTTCCAAATATCATTTTGCCAATTCCATAAGAACAGTCTGAGAGAAAGGCTTCTTGAGGTTAAAGCTGTATCTCTGTGAGATGAATTAACAGAACACAAAGCAGTTTCTCAGAAAACTTCTTTCCAATTTCTAACCTAAGGTGTTCCCCTTTTCACCATTGCCCTCCATGGGCTTCCAAATATCACTTTGCAAATTCCACAATAACAGTCTTAGCGAAAGGCTTCTTGAAGGGAAAGATGTAACTCTGTGAGATCAATTAACAGAAAACAAAGCAGTTTCTCAGAAATCTTCTTTCCAGTTTTTACCAGAAGATATTTCCTTTTTCACCAAAGCCCTCTATGGGCTTCCAAATATCACTTTGCAAATTCCACAAGAACAGTCTTAGCGAAAGTCTTCTTGAAGGTAAAGCTGTAACTCTGTAAGATGAATTAAGAGAGCACAAAGCATTTTCTCAGAAAGCTTCTTTCCAGTTTTTAAAGGAAGATATTTCCTTTTTCTCTATAGCCCTCTAGGAGCTTCTGAATATCACTTTGCAAATTCCACAAGAACAGTCTTAGCAAAAGGCCTCTTGAGGGGAAAACTGTAACTCTGTGAGATGAATTAACAGAACACAAAGCAGTTTCTCATAAAGCTTCTTTCCAGTTTTTAACGGAAGATATTTCCTTTTTCACCATAGCCCTCAAAGGGCTTCCAAATATCACTTTGCCAATTCCATAAGAACAGTATAGGAGAAATGCTTCTTGAAGAGAAAGGTGTAACTCTGTGAGATGAATTAACAGAACACAAAGCAGTATCTCAGAAAACTTCTTTCCATTTTTTAACCTAAGGTATTTCCTTTTTCACCATTGCCCTCCATGGTCTTCCAAATATCACTTTGCAAATTCCACAAGAACAGTCTTAGCGAAAGGCTTCTTGAAGGGAAAGATGTAACTCTGTGAGATAAATTAAGAGAAAACCAAGCACTTTCTCAGAAATATTCTTTCCAGTTTTTACCGGAAGATATTTCCTTTTTCACCATAGCCCTCTAAGTGCTTCCACATATCACTTTGCAAAATCCACAAGAACAGCCTTAGAGAAAGGCTTCTTGAGGTGAAAGTTTTAACTCTGTGAGATGAATTAACAGAACACAAAGCAGTTTCTCAGAAAGCTTCTATCCAGTTTTTAACGGAAGATATTTCCTTTTTCATCGTAGCCCTCCATGGGCTTCCAAATATCACTTTCCCAATTCCACAAGAACAGCCTTAATGAAAGGCTTCTTGAAGGGAAAGATGTAACTCTGTGAGATGAATTAACAGAACACAAAGCAGTTTCTCAGAAAGCTTCTTTCCAGTTTTTAACGGAAGATATTTCCTTTTTCACCATAGCCCTCTAAAGGCTTCCGAATATCACTTTGCCAATTCCGCAAGAACAGCCTTAAGGAACGGCTTCTTGAAGGGAAAGATGTAACTCAGGGAGATGAATTAACAGAACACAAAGCAGTTTTTCAGAAAGTTTCTTTCCAGTTTTTAACGGAAGATATTTCCTTTTTCACCATAGCCCTCCATGGGCTTCCAAATATCACTTTCCCAATTCCACAAGGACAGACTTAATGAAAGGCTTACTGAAGGGAAAGATGTAACTCTGTGAGATGAATTAAGAGAACATAATGCAGTTTCTCATAAAGATCCTTTCAAGTTTTTAACGGAAGATATTTCCTTTTTCACCACAGCCCTCTATGGGCTTCCGAATATCACCTTGCCAATTCCAAAACAACAGACTTAGCGAAAGGCTTCCTTCAGGGAAAGATGTAACTCTTTGAGATGGATTAACAGAACACAAAGCAGTTTCTCAGAAAGCTTCTTTCCAGTTTTTAACGGAAGATATTTCCTTTTTCTCCATAGCCCTCTATGGGCCTCCGAATATCACTTTGCCAATTCCACAAGAACAGCCTTAGCGAAAGGCTTCCTGAAGGCAAATATGTAACTCAGTGAGATTAATTAACAGAACACAAAGCAGTTTCTCAGAAAGCTTCTTTCCAGTTTTTAACGGAAGATATTTCCTTTTTCACCATAGCCATCTATGGGCGTCCAAATATCACTTTGCCAATACCACAAGAAAAGTCTTAGAGAAAGGCTTCTTGAGGGGAAAGCTGTAACACTGTTAGATGAATTAAAAGGACAAAAAGCAGTTTCTCAGAAAGCTTCTTTGCAGTTTTTAACGGAAGGTATTTCCTTTTTCACCATAGCCCTCTATGGGCTTCCAAGTATCACTTTGCAAATTCCACAAGAACAGGCTTAGCGAAAGGCTACCTGAAGGGAAAGATGTAACTCTGTGAGATGAATTAACAGAACACAAAGCAGTTTCTCAGAAAGCTTCTTTCCAGTTTTTAACGGAAGATATTTCCTTTTTCACCATAGCCCTCTTTGGGCTTCCTAATATCACTTTGCCAATTCCACAAGAACAGCCTTACCGAAAGGCCTCTTGAAGGGAACGATGTAACACTGTGAGATAAATTCACAGAACACAAAGCAGTTTCTCAGAAAGCTTCTTTCCAGTTTTTAACGGAAGATATTTCCCTTTACACCGTAACCCTCTATGGGCTTCCAAATATCACTTTGCAAATTCCACAAGAACAGTCTTAGTGAAAGGCTTCCTGAAGATAAAGCTGTAACTCTGTAACTTGAATTAAAAGAATACAAAGCAGTTTCTAAAAAGCTTCTTTCCAGTTTTTAACGGAAGATATTTCCTTTTTCACCATTGCCATCCATGGGCTTCCAAATATCACTTTTCAAATTCCACGAGAACAGTCTTAGCGAAAGACTTCTTGAGGGGAAAACTGTAACTCTGTGTGATGAATTAAGAGAACACAAAGAAGTTTCTCAGAAAGCTTCTTTCCAGTTTTTCATGGAAGATATTTCCTTTTTCACCGAAGCCCTCCATGGGCTTCCAAATATCACTTTCCCAATTCCACAAGAACAGACTTAATGAAAGGTTTCTTGAAGGGAAAGATGTAACTCTGTGAGATGAATTAAGAGCACACAAACCAGTTTCTCATAAAGCTTCTTTCCAGTTTTTAGCGAAGATGTTTCCTTTTTCAGCATAGCCCTCTATGGGCTTCCAAATATCACCTTGCCAATTCCACAAAAACAGCCTTAGCGAAAGTCTTCTTGAAGGGAAAGATGTAAATCGGTGAGATTAATTAACAGAACACAAAGCAGTTTCTCAGAAAGCTTCTTTCCAGTTTTTAACGGCAGATATTTGCTTTTTCACCATAGCCCTCCATGGTCTTCCAAATATCACTTTGCAAATTCCACAAGAAAAGTCTTAGAGAAAGGCTTCTTGAGGGTAAAGCTGGATCTCTGTAAGATGATTTAACAGAAAAAAAAGTAGTTTCTCAGACAGCTTCTTTCCTGATTTTAACGGAAGGTATTTCCTTTTTCACCGTAGCCCTCTATGGGCTTCCAAATATCACTTTGCTAATTCCACAAGAACAGCCTTAGCGAAAGGACTCTTGAAGGGAAAGATGTAACTCTGTGAGATGAATTAACAGAACACAAAGCAGTTTCTCAGAAAGCTTCTTTGCAGTTTTTAACGGAAGATATTTCCTTTTTCACCATAGCCCTCTATGGGCTCCCAAATATCACTTTGCCAATTCCACAAAGAACAGCCTTAGCGAAAGGCTTCTTGAAGGGAAAGATGTAACTCTGTGAGATCAATTAACAGAACACAAAGCAGTTTCTCAGAAAGCTTCTTTCCAGTTTTTACCGGAAGATATTTCCTTTTTCTCCATAGCCCTCTAAGGGTTTCCAAATATCACTTTGCAAATTCTCAAGAACAGTCTTACCGAAAGGCTTCTTGAAGGTAAAGCTTTAACTCTGTAAGATGAATTAACGGAACACAAAGCAGTTTCTCAGAAAGCTTCTTTCCAGTTTTTAACGGAAGATATTTCCTTTTTCACTATAGCCCTCTAGGGGCTTCTGAATATCACTTTGCAAATTCCACAAGAACAGTCTTAGCAAAAGGCTTCTTGAGGGGAAAGCTGTAACTCTGTGAGATGAATTAAGAGAACACAACGCAGTTTCTCATAAAGCTTCTTTCCAGTTTTCAACGGAAGATGTTTCCTTTTTCACCATAGCCCTCTGTGGGCTTCCAAATATCACTTTGCCAATTCCACAAGAACAACCTTAGCGATAGGCTTATTGAAGGGAAAGATGTCAGTCTGTGAGATGAATTAACAGAACACAAAGCAGTTTCTCAGAAAGCTTCTTTCCAGTTTTTTACGGAAGATATTTCCTTTTACACCATTGCTCTCTATGGGCTTCCAAATATCACTTTGCAAATTCCACAAGAACAGTCTTAGCGAAAGGCTTCTTGAAGGTAAAGCTGTAACTCTGTAAGATGAATTAACAGAACACAAAGCATTTCTCAGAAAGCTTCTTTCCAGTTTTTAACTTAAGATATTTCCTTTTTCACTATAGCCCTCTATGGGCTTCTGAATATCACTTTGTAAATTCCAGAAGAACAGTCTTAGCAAAAGGCTTCTTGAGGGGAAAGCTGTAACTCTGTGAGATGAATTAACAGAACACAAAGCAGTTTCTCAGAAAGCTTCTTTCCAATTTTTAACCGATGATATTTCCTCTTTCACCATAGCCCTTTATGGGCTTCCAAATATCACTTTGCCATTTCCACAGGAACAGCCTTAGCGAAAGGCTTCTTTAAGGGAAAGATGTAAGTCTGTGAGATGAATTAACAGAACACAAAGCAGTTTCTCAGAATGCTTCTTTCCAGTTTTTAACGGAAGATATTTCCTTTTTCACCGTAGCCCTCTATGGGCTTCCAAATATCACTTTGCCAATTCCACAAGAACAACATTAGCGAAAGGCTTATTGAAGGAAAAGATGTAACTCTCTGAGATGAATTATCAGAACACAAAGCAGTTTTTCAGAAAGCTTCTTTCCAGTTTTTACCGGAAGATATTTCCTTTTTCACCATAGCCTTCTATGGGCTTCCAAATATCACTTTGCAAATTCCACAAGAACAGTCTTAGAAAAAGGCTTCTTGAGGTGAAAGCTGTAACTCTGTGAGATGAATTAACAGAACACAAAGCAGTTTCTCAGAAAGCTTCTGTCCAGTTTTTAACGGAAGACATTTCCTTTTTCACCATTGCCCTCCTCGGGCTTCCAAATATTACTTTGCAAATTCCACAAGAACAGTCTTAGCGAAAGGCTTCTTGAGGGGAAAGTTGTAACTCTGTGAGATGAATTAAGAGAACACAAAAGGTTTCTCAGAAAGCTTCTTTCCAGTTTTTCATGGAAGATATATCCTTTTTCACCATAGCCCTCCATGGGCTTCCAAATATCACTTTGCCAATTCCACAAGAACAGCCTTAAGGAAAGTCTTCTTGAAGGGAAAGATGTAACTCTGTGAGATGAATTAACAGAACAAAAAGCAGTTTCTCAGAAAGCTTCTTTCCAGTGTTTAACGGAAGATATTTCCTTTTTCACCATAGCCCTCTATGGGCTTCCGAATATCACTTTGCCAATTCCACATGAACAGCCTTAGCGAAAGGCCTCTTGAAGGGAAAGATGTAACTCTGTGAGATAAATTCGCAGAACACAAAGCAGTTTCTCAGAAAGCTTCTTTCCAGTTTTCAACGGAAGATATTTCCCTTTTCACCATAACCCTCTATGGGCTTCCAAATATCACTTTGCAAATTCCACAAGAACAGTCTTAGTGAAAGGCTTCTTGAAGATAAAGCTGTAACTCTGTACAATGAATTAAAAGAACACAGAGCAGTTTGTAAAAAGCTTCTTTCCAGTTTTTAACGGAAGATATTTCCTTTTTCACCATTGCCATCCATGGGCTTCCAAATATCACTTTTCAAATTCCACAAGAACAGTCTTAGCGAAAGACTTCTTGAGGGGAAAGATGTAACTCTGTGAGATGAATTAAGAGAACACAAAGCAGTTTCTCAGAAAGCTTCTTTCCAGTTTTTCATGGAAGATATTTCCTTTTTCACCGTAGCCCTCCATGGGCTTCCAAATATCACTTTGCCAATTCCACAAGAACAGCCTTAACGAAAGGTTTCTTGAAGGGAAAGATGTAACTCTGTGAGATGTATTAAGAGCACACAAACCAATTTCTCATAAAGCTTCTTTCCAGTTTTTAGCGAAGATATTTCCCTTTTCACCATAGCCCTCTATGGGCTTCCAAATATCACCTTGCCAATTCCACAAGAACAGCCTTAGCGAAAGGCTTCTTGAACGGATAGATGTAAATCGGTGAGATTAATTAACAGAACACAAAGCAGTTTCTCAGAAAGCTTCTTTCCAGTTTTTAACGGAAGATATTTGCTTTTTCACCATAGCCCTCTATGGGCTTCCAAATATCACTTTGCAAATTCCACAAAAAAAGTCTTAGAGAAAGGCTTCTTGAGGGTAAAGCTGTAACTCTGTAAGATGAATTAACAGAAAAAAAAGCAGTTTCTCAGACAGCTTCTTTCCAGATTTTAACGGAAGATATTTCCTTTTTCACCATAGCCCTCTATGGGCTTCCAAATATCACTTTGCTAATTCCACAAGAACAGCCTTAGCGAAAGCCTTCTTGAAGGGAAAGATGTAACTCTGTGAGATGAATTAACAGAACACAAAGCAGTTTCTCAGAAAGCTTCTTTCCAGTTTTTGACGGAAGTTATTTCCTTTTTCACCATAGCCCTCTATGGGCTTCCAAATATCACTTTGCCAATTCCACAAGAACAGCCTTTGCGAAAGGCTTTTTGAAGGGAACGATGTAACTCAGTGATATTAATTAACAGAACACAAAGCAGTTTCTCAGAAAGCTTCCTTCCATTTTTTTTTTTATTTATTTATTATTATTATACTTTAAGTTGTAGGGTACATATGCATAACGTGCAGGTTTGTTACATATGTATACTTGTGCCGTGTTGGTGTGCTGCACCCTTCAACTCGTCATTTACATCAGGTATAACTCCCAATGTAATCCCTCCCCCCTCTCCCCTCCCCATGATAGGCCCCGGTGTATGATGTTCCCCTTCCCGAGTCCAAGTGATGTCATTGTTCAGTTTCCACCTATGAGTGAGAACATGCGGTGTTTGGTTTTCTGTTCTTGTGATAGTTTGCTAAGAATGATGGTTTCCACCTGCATCCATGTCCCTGTAAAGGACACAAACTCATCCTTTTTTATGGCTGCATAGTATTCCATGGTGTATATGTGCCACATTTTCTTAATCCAGTCTGTCACTGATGGACATTTGGGTTGATTCCAAGTCTTTGCTATTGTGAATAGTGCTGCAATAAACATACGTGTGCATGTGTCTGTTGGGGGCCGCACCGGATGTGGTGGAAAATGAAAGAACACACAAAAGACAAAGACACACAGAGAACATGGCGGCCACACTCAGAGCCTCCGCCTCACTTTATTTATACTCTATAAACCTCAGGTCAGCAGAAAGAATGCAATGCAAAACAAACTTTCTTTTCCCACATGTAACCTTCTACTCAGTACTTTGTTTTTATATTCTTTCTTATCTATTCGCCTTCTTGGCACCTACGGGAATTCATTAAAAGTTCAGTTGGAGATACTGTCCTTGAGCCCTATCTATTCTCAGCATACTGTTTTCAAAGGTCCCTGCATTTCCCCCCTTTTAATTTTGTTTTGCCTCAATCCTAAAAAGGTAGCCCATATTTGTTCCTGTGTTTTCTTTTGTTTTTGGTGGCGACGGAGGGAGCATCGAATCACCAAAAGATGTAGACCCAAACCAAGTGCCCAAAGCAATATACTTCTAGAGATTGTAGAAATCTATGTTTTTATCTGAGTCCATGAGTTAAAGGCAGCAAGGCGCTGCCCTAGCTTCTGTAAGGTTACAGTTCTAGACAGCACATGTAATTGTTGTTGAAATGCTTTGGAAATGTTTTGAGTGAGCTCTTGAATGTCCAAACTAATATTTTTATGGCCAATTAATAATTTTCGGATTACAGTCCAATTTTGAGAGATGTTAAAAGGCACAGGCATTACACAAAATCGAGTGGAATTCTAATCACATTGTAATGTTACCCGAGTACTGAGTACAGTGAGCTGATCTCTAAGCCATGTCAACGCTAGCTCCATGTTGTCTAATCTTTCAGTAAGTTGAGAATCAATGTTTCGTTGTTGAAGCCATAACCGGTGAGATTGTTCGTGCCATTGCTGCACAAATTCAGCATTTTGTATGCTTTGATGAAGAGCGAGCCCTGCTACAGCTGCAGTGGAGGCAACGGCAACAAGACTCATCACCGAGGCAATTATAAGTCTAAGGGCACGGAGGGTTCGCTGAAGAGAAGTCCAAATATAAGTTTCAAGAGGTGATGCCCCCCACAGTCGCGTAAGATTAACAGGTAGCCAAATTTCTTTACAAGCCCTGAGGATATAAATATCCTCAGCAAAGTTGTGCCACCAAGAATGATTGAGGCAAGACAAAAATGTACACGTATTTGTACAATTAACAATTTCCGTATTATTATCCCATATCAAATTTCCTGCTAATAATAAGTAGGGCTTACAGACACAAGCAATAATATATTGAGAGGTATTCCGATATAACTGAATATGAAAGGAATTAGTTGGGTTAGAAAGATTGAGAGACATATTCCCCACAAAAGTGCTAATGGCATCACCTGCAGCTAACAACTTCTAAAGATGACTCTGTACTTAGGCCTCCTTCATACCATATCAAGGTTTCATTATTGTTAGCAGCAATACTTTTATTTACCCGGTGCCATTTCAAAGGTATGTGACTAAATTTTATTTGAAAATCACCGTGCACACTTCAATCAGTTATTTGCATCCCATTGTATTCTAATAAAATCTGGGTTTTATTTTCCCGACATAGTTGCCACTCTAGCACCTCAATATTAGGAGAAACTTCTGGAATAGGACAAAAAGGTAAAGAACTAGGAATAGTTTCATTACTATATACAGTATGATTATAATAACAGTATTAGCAGCCACATAACTATGATTATAGCGAACAACCCAGGCTTCATACGATTTTCGGAGACAATGAGAACTATTTCCCATGCATATTGGAAGTTCTTCCACTCCAAATTGGTATGTGTTGTTTATAATTTCCGTTTCTCGTTCTATATTGTCCTTGTCTATATAGGGGGATGGCATTCAAGTAGTGTCATTGGTGAAAACCTTAATTTCCGCCTCTCCCCAGGCGACTCCCTGATACAAGGGTGGAAAGGGAATATAAGTGCAATATTCATACAAAGCCTCACTAAGGGAAATAAGTCCCCCGCCGAGGCACATCCAACAAAGGAAGAAATGCATGCTGAATCCAGTTTTCTTTTCAACAGGGTTTCAATTATCTTGTAGGAAACCACTCAGGTCCGCTCCCTGTAAGGACAAGAGCATAGCCCCGTTCCTGTTTTAGAACTTGCCCTTGAACATACTTACCTTTTTCATTAGGATACCAAATCTTTAAATTGTTAGCGGGGACTATCACCGAGAGAGGTGAGGAAAGATGGGTTACGACAGCGGAGTCTTGCAATTGTCTTCATTGAGTCAAAAAATAATTAAAGTAAAAAGAACCTTCAAAATCAAAAAAATTAAGGTAGAAAGGTTAACCTTCAAAAAAATGTGGTTTTTTGGGGGGGCTCATTTCCCCCTTTTTGTTTTAATAGTTGAGTTTTTAAAGTTAAATTTGCGTGCTCAATGATGGCTTGACCTTGACTGTTGCCCGGGATCTTGGTGATAAGTTGAATATTGTATTGCTGTAAGAAAACTTGTAATTTATGAGAGACATAGGCAGGGGCATTATCAGTTTTAAGTATAAAAGGAATGCCCATAATGGCAAAACAAGCTAAGAGATGTGTAATAACAGAATCAGCTTTCTCAGATGGCAACGGAGTGGCCCATTGAAAATGAGAAAAAGTATTAATGGTATGATGAACATATTTTAATCGTTTAAAAGAAGGAATATGTATAACATCTATTTGTCAAATTTGATTAATTTGAGTACCTCTCAGGTTAACTCTAGGATGGAAGGATGGAATGCTCAAAGGAGCACAGAAAGGACAAGCTCGAATAAGAGAACAAGCTTATTTATGAGTTAAATGAAACCGTCGTTGAAGGCCAGAACTATTAGTGTGATGTAGAGCATGTTCTTGTTCTGTAGGCTGTAAGTGGCCAATTAGAAGTGAATCAATCTGAGTATTTTTATGAACTAATGGTTTAGGCAGTTGAGAATGAGAACGAAGATGAGTGATGAATAAAGGAGCTCGACGTTGGCTCAAAGTAGAAAATAATAAGGAAAAGAGTTTTTGAAGAGAATAAGTAGCACAAAGAGGTAAAGTGGCCTGAGAAATATAAGAAGTAACATAAACGGCATATTGAGAATCACTAACAATATTACAACCAGTAGTAGGGAAATTAAGTAAGACCATGAGAATAGTAAACAATTCTCTCTGTTGCACTGAGGGATAAGGATAAACTGTAACTCAAGATTGATGAAGCTTCTTGCCAAGAATCAGAAGTTGCAAGAAGATAAATGATCTGACTATGAGTGAATTGAGAGATAATTAAGGAAGGATCTCCTCCCCAAAGTTGTCGACAGTGATGTTGTTTTTTGATGATCAGTTTAGTTAAACGATCGATATAAGTAGCCAAGTGTTTAGATGTTTTATTGGACAAAAAGATTCATTTTAGTGGCTGATTGGTCTGATGAATCATTTTTGTAGGAGAATGTAAAGTATGAAATAAACAAAGGGAAAGGGGAACATCGGGAAGGATATAATGTAAATGAGTCTTTTGAAGTTGCTCTTCTACAAGTTGAAGTTCCTGTAAAGCCAAAGGAGTTAAATGATGTGAGCTGTCCAAGTGACTGTCTCTTTTTAGAATAGAAAAAAGATGTTGTAACTGAATAAAGAAAAAACAATTTTTGAGATCTATGACCATTAATTTTTAACTTTGTGGGATAAGGGCAGGATTAGGAAGACCAGGCTGTAAACTTTCCCTAGGTTTAATGTAAATATTTATAGTTTTAAGACAAGACAAAGACGGGAATTCTATGCAGAAATACGTGGCTTTATATTCCTCTCGGCCATTTGTTTTTTGACTTACTCTTTTAGAGTCCTAAGTATTTCTTTAAATAATGGTTATTGTTTCACATAAATAGGAGTGGTGGCTATGAGTTTAAAGGATTGTAGCCCATTTTGAACATCATATTTTTGGCAGCTGAGGAAATATGAGGAATGTTTAAAAAAGCAGCAAATTGTTGTGAAAGATCTTGTTCTCAAAAATTAATATTGATAGGAACAATATAAAAATAAAAAAAACACTTGACCTTGTTAACCTTTAGGACCGACACAGGTTAAAGGTTCTACGTCTTGATAAACCACAGAAGCAGCACCCAAGCCAGTGAGTATAACTGTAACTTGTCTTTTTTCTTATTGTATAGGCCTCTAATTTAAACAAATAATAGACATATTTACCACCGTATCAATTAACCCTTTAAAAACTATTTCATTAATGTGCAATGAACATAAGGGCTTTTGATTAGAAACTAAAGTTTCCCAAAAAACAGTTTTTTCTGTGCTACTAAACCCTCTCTATTGAGAATACATTCCCCTGCCTCTAGGCATATAAGTTGTGAGACTTAAACCATAATAAGACTTTTATTAGTAACATTATGTCCTTTTGGCAAAGGGCCACACTCTCTAATAGCTAATTTATATATTCCTCTATTAGGAGACAAAGTATAAGGCTGAGTAATAACTAAGTCAGCAGCGGCGCTCTGCTTAGTTGCCACATAAAGCTGAGAAACTGGGGTAAGGTGTGGGATCCTTAAGGAGGACTTGAATTTATTCTTTGATGTTGTAGGCCATTGCTCACTGGGTATTGTATGCAGATTTAGTCAATAACAAATATTTGTAAACAAATAAGGTGATTACAGGTACAGAAATTTAGTTCGTAGCTTACTATTCAATAGAGTATCTGCTTTGTAAAAGATGGTGGACCACAAAATACTCAACGGATTTTGGTTTTCAAAACACAATGATGCTATCCAAGGCTAAATGGATACTTGAAATTGGGATTGGATCTGGTGCTGAGATACAACTTTTACTTAGTTATTGATTTTTCTTTCTTCTGATTATTCTAAGGAGGGTGACTACCATTTTTGTACTTTATAGTGCAGTCTAGAGGAAAGGGTTAAGCATGTAAGCTCTGGGGACAGAAAGTCATATTTTCAAAATATAATAGCTATATGACCTTGGATACATTTATAAAATTGTCTTAACTCTGTTTTCTTGTCTACAAAATGGTAATAATTATAAAATTTGTCAGTCTTACAGGGATGTTGGAAGAACTAAATGCAAGTGAAGATTTTTTCACAGTAGTAGACACATAGTAAGTACTCAGTATACTATGGCTATTATTACTGTTATTATTGTTAATATTATGTCTATTAATTTTAGTTTTTTAATGTAACAAGTGCAGAACCATAATCTCACATCTTTTAGAGTCATGCTGATCTTGTATTTTTTGGTCCTTGGACTAGTTTAGTGATTTATTATAAGAAACCTAGTTAGTTTGTGCATTCTTTTTCTTTCTTATATTTCTCATTTGTAAAGAGTGATAAACCAACTACACTTTCAGACCTGGTGACATAAATTGTTGGGGCCCCAAGTCTGTGGGCCCCGGCTCCCATTTCTCAGGAGAGGAGACAGTAAATTTCTACTTTTATCAGTTTTGAAATGACATTTATTTGTCCAATGTCGACCTTTACCACAACATTTGTACACTTCTGAAGGCAGCTTTCTGCCTTGAGGGATAAAAGTGTTCAATTTTTATGACATTCTTTTTTGAAATGTCTAGGTTTACCACACTGAAAGCAAACACCTTGTTTGTTATTTCCTTTTAAGGCTTTAGATAAAGCTCTAGCAAATAATTGAGCATTATAAATAGCCCCTCCAACACTAACACAAGTTTTAATATATTTATCTAAATTGGCCCCATTGGCCTTTAATGATTTTAACAATTTTTGATAGTCAGCATAAGCATTTTTAAAAGACAACGTTTGAAACAACATTTTTGAAGCAAGGTCAGCACCCACAATTTTCAAGACAGTATCCTGAAGACGGGCTACGAAATCTGAATATTGTTCATTTGTGCCCTGTAAAACCTTCACAGAGGAAAGGGAAGATTTTCCTGTTATCTCTACCTTATTTTAGGCCCTTAAAAACAAAGTCTTGATTTAAGTAAGGGCAACATCTTCTAGACCAGCCTGAGCACTAAGAGTAGTATATTGGCCCGTGCCTGTGAGTTGTTCCTCAGTGGCTCCTGGGGGATCACACATAACATTTTTTTTAGCCTGTACATGCGCCTTGTTCATTTACCAGCTGTGCAATTGTAACCACTGAGAACGATCAAGAAAAGCTTTCCTCAAAGTCTTCCAGTCTATAGAAATTATCAAATTTTCTGATGAAAAAATATCAAGAAGACCAAGGATAGGGGTTCATAGTTAGAAATGGCAGCTTTCATTTCTTTTTAAAAATATAATTTGTAAGGCATTAAATTGGACATTATTGCTACCATTTGAAAACTAAGCATTAGGAGCAAAAGAAGCACAAATAATTGGAAACAGATCCAGCTCCTTAATTTTTTTTTTTTTTTTTTACGAGACATTTTTTTAATTCACAAAATGATACATGTTAACTCTAAGCTGGAAAACACGGATCACTAAGTGATTTTGTGCGAAGCAAACAACAAAATCATTAACACAGAAGTTACACCAAAAATGCAAAGGAGGCTTTCCACCTCTGCACAAAACAACAAAAGCCCAAAAGTTGTTAGGCTGAGACATTTCAAAGTAAATTATTTTATGACCTCAAGAAAAAGATCATATCAAAGCTATTTTATTAGTTCCAGGAAAGCTTCCAAAATGTTTAATCAAGTCAGCATAAAAAGGATACCAAAATCTAGGAGAAAGCACGTAATAAAATAAAATGCTGCAAAACACAGTTCATCCTCAGTTATATCAGTGAAATATCCTAAATTAAAGACTTCCCGATAGAATGCAGCAAAAACAGAGACAGAGCAAGAAAGGACACCGAGCAGGAGCCCGAGGTTCATGGTAAGAAAACAAGTGGCTGAGCAGCTGGAGAGAAAGCAGCCCGGGGGATTCGGCCACGTGACATGCGGTCGACCCTGCGGCAGGGACCCGCCAGGCTGCCCGCCCCTCAGCGCCTCAGTCCCTCAGCCCCCTCAGCCGTCTCAGCCTGTTGGGGGCACTGAGAAAACTTTGCCAAACAAAGGTAAAGATAAGGAAGCCCGGGGGTTGGAGGCACTGGAAAATCCTCTTTTAACAGAGCAGAAGGAAAAGAAACAGGGAAAGCTCACAAAGGTGAATTAGAAGAATGTATCCGTAATATTTGTTGAAGCATTTCCATAATACACTGCATGTCAGAATTTCCCTTAGAAGAAGGAAGAGCTGGCTTTTTCTCTTCTCCCCCTTTTGCTACCCTGGCACAAATGGGCTCCATTTCAGATTTATTTTATTTTATTTTATTTTTCCAAATCCTCAGATACCTTTCCTCCTGTGGCTACATTACCACACTCTGCATCAGTCTCAAGTAACTCTAATATCTGAGTGATAGAGTTACACAAGGTCCACAATTTTAGAGGCATAATATCCCCTAACTGGAGAGCTCTAAGCAAAGCTTTTACTACCTGTAACCATTTTTTCCGATTCAGCTAAACTTTAGTCTGATACTGAAACCAGTAACAATGTTGTTCAACATGGGCAAACAATCGCTTCAAAGTCTTTTTCTTTCACTTCTACTCCCATAGACAGCAACAGTCCTTGAAACAGCCATAAATATTCTGAGGCCAGAGAGATGGAATTCCTATAGTGAAAGCTTAAGAAGGTTCCCCTTAACAATATCTGAGCCTTACCTGCTCCTAGGGGGTTCCCCTTCTTGTTCTCCCCTACTCAACCGTGCTGACCCTGCTCGCTGCGCCACTTGTTGGGGGCCGCACCGGGGGTGGTGGAGAATGAAAGAACACACAAAAGACAAAGACACACAGAGAACATGGCGGCCACACTCAGAGCCTCCGCCTCACTTTATTTATACTCTATAAACCTCAGGTCAGCAGAAAGAATGCAATGCAAAACAAACTTTCTTTTCCCACATGTAACCTTCTACTCAGTACTTTGTTTTTATATTCTTTCTTATCTATTCGCCTTCTTGGCACCTACGGGAGTTCATTAAAAGTTCAGTTGGAGATACTGTCCTTGAGCCCTATCTATTCTCAGCATACTGTTTTCAAAGGCCCCTGCATGTGTCTTTATAGCAGCATAATTTATAATCCTTTGGGTATATACCCAGTAATGGGATGGCTGGGTCATATGGTACATCTAGTTCAAGATCCTTGAGGAATCGCCATACTGTTTTCCATAATGGTTGAACTAGTTTACAATCCCACCAACAGTGTAAAAGTGTTCCTATTTCTCCACATCCTCTCCAGCACCTGTTGTTTATTGACTTTTGAATGATCGCCATTCTAACTGGTGTGAGATGGTATCTCATTGTGGTTTTGATTTGCATTTCTCTGATGGCCAGTGATGATGAGCATTTTTTCATGTGTCTGTTGGCTGTATGAATGTCTTCTTTTGAGAAATGTCTGTTCATATCCTTTGCCCACTTTTTGATGGGGTTGTTTGATTTTTTCTTGTAAATTTGTTTGAGTTCTTTGTAGGTTCTGGATATTAGCCCTTTGTCAGATGAGTAGATTGCAAAAATTTTCTCCCACTCTGTAGGTTGCCTGTTCACTCTGATGGTAGTTTCTTTTGCTGTGCAGAAGCTCTTTAGTTTAATGAGATCCCATTTGTCAATTTTGGCTTTTGCTGCCGTTGCTTTTGGTGTTTTAGACATGAAGTCTTTGCCCATGCCTATGTCCTGAATGGTACTACCTAGGTTTTCCTCTAGGATTTTTATGGTATTAGGTCTAACATTTAAGTCTCTAATCCATCTTGAATTAATTTTCGTATAAGGAGTAAGGAAAGGATCCAGTTTCAGCTTTCTACTTATGGCTGGCCAATTTTCCCAGGACCATTTATTAAATAGGGAATCCTTTCCCCATTTCTTGTTTCTCTCAGGTTTGTCAAAGATGGCTGTAGATGTGTGGTATTATTTCTGAGGACTCTGTTCTGTTCCATTGGTCTATATCTCTGTTTTGGTACCAGTACCATGCTGTTTTGGTTACTGTAGCCTTGTAGTATAGTTTGAAGTCAGGTAGCGTGATGCCTCCAGCTTTGTTCTTTTGACTTAGGATTGTCTTGGAGATGCGGGCTCTTTTTTGGTTCCATATGAACTTTAAAGCAGTTTTTTCCAATTCTGTGAAGAAGCTCATTGGTAGCTTGATGGGGATGACATTGAATCAATAAATTACCTTGGGCAGTATGGCCATTTTCACGATATTGATTCTTCCTATCCATGAGCATGGTATGTTCTTCCATTTGTTTGTGTCCTCTTTTATTTCACTGAGCAGTAGTTTGAAGTTCTCCTTGAAGAGGACCTTTACATCCCTTGTAAGTTGGATTCCTAGGTATTTTATTCTCTTTGAAGCAATTGTGGATGGAAGTTCATTCCTGATTTGGCTCTCTGTTTGTTACTGGTGTATAAGAATGCTTGTGATTTTTGCACATTAATTTTGTATCCTGAGACTTTGCTGAAGTTGCTTATCAGCTTAAGGAGATTTTGGGCTGAGACAATGGGGTTGTCTAAATATACAATCATGTCATCTGCAAACAGGGACAATTTGACTTCTTCGTCTCCTAACTGAATCCCCTTGATTTCTTTCCCTTGCCTGATTGCCCTAGCCAGAACTTCCAACACTATGTTGAATAGGAGTGGTGAGAGAGGGCATCCCTGTCTTGTGCCAGTTTTCAAAGGGAATTTTTCCAGTTTTTGCCCATTCAGTATGATATTGGCTGTGGGTTTGTCATAAATAGCTCTTATGATTTTGAGGTACGTTCCATCAATACCGAATTTATTGAGCGTTTTTAGCATGAATGGCTGTTGAATTTTGTCAAAAGCCTTTTCTGCATCTATTGAGATACTGATGTGGTTCTTTTCTTTGGTTCTGTTTATATGCTGGATTATGTTTATTGATTTGCGAATGTTGAACCAGCCTTGCATCCCAGGGATGAAGCCCACTTGATCATGGTGGATAAGCTTTTTGATGTGTTGCTGAATCCGGTTTGCCAGTATTTTATTGAGGATTTTTGCATCGATGTTCATCAGGGATATTGGTCTAAAATTCTCTTTTTTTGTTGTGTCTCTGCCAGGCTTTGGTATCAGGATGATGTTGGCCTCATAAAATGAGTTAGGGGGGATTCCCTCTTTTTCTATTGATTGGAATAGTTTCAGAAGGAATGGTACCAGCTCCTCCTTGTACCTCTGGTAGAATTCAGCTGTGAATCCATCTGGTCCTGGACTTTTTTTGGTTGGTAGGCTATTAATTATTGCCTCAATTTCAGAGCCTGTTATTGGTCTATTCAGGGATTCAACTTCTTCCTGGTTTAGTCTTGGAAGAGTGTAAGTGTCCAGGAAATTATCCATTTCTTCTAGATTTTCCAGTTTGTTTGCGTACAGGTGTTTATAGTATTCTCTGATGGTAGTTTGTATTTCTGTGGGGTCGGTGGTGATATCCCCTTTATCATTTTTAATTGCGTCGATTTGATTCTTCTCTCTTTTCTTCTTTATTAGTCTTGCTAGCGGTCTGTCAATTTTGTTGATCTTTTCAAAAAACCAACTCCTGGATTCATTGATTTTTTGGAGGGTTTTTTGTGTCTCTATCTCCTTCAGTTCTGCTCTGATCTTAGTTATTTCTTGCCTTCTGCTAGCTTTCGAATGTGTTTGCTCTTGCTTCTCTAGTTCTTTTAAGTGCAATGTTAGAGTGTCAATTTTAGATCTTTCCTGCTTTCTCTTGTGGGCATTAAGTGCTATAAATTTCCCTCTACACACTGCTTTAAATGTGTCCCAGAGATTCTGGTATGTTGTATCTTTGTTCTCATTGGTTTCAAAGAACATCTTTATTTCTGCCTTCATTTCGTTATGTACCCAGTAGTCATTCAGGAGCAGGTTGTTCAGTTTCCATGTAGTTGAGCGGTTTTGATTGATTTTCTTAGTCCTGAGTTCTAGTTTGATTGCACTGTGGTCTGAGAGACAGTTTGTTATAATTTCTGTTCTTGTACATTTGCTGAGGAGTGCTTTACTTCCAATTATGTGGTCAATTTTGGAGTAAGTACGATGTGGTGCTGAGAAGAATGTATATTCTGTTGATTTGGGGTGGAGAGTTGTATAGATGTCTATTAGGTCTGCTTGCTGCAGAGATGAGTTCAATTCCTGGATATCCTTGTTAACTTTCTGTCTCGTTGATCTGTCTAATGTTGACAGTGGAGTGTTGAAGTCTCCCATGATTATTGTATGGGAGTCTAAGTCTCTTTGTAAGTCTCTAAGGACTTGCTTTATGAATCTGGGTGCTCCTGTATTGGGTGCATATATATTTAGGATAGTTAGCTCTTCCTGTGGAATTGATCCCTTTACCATTATGTAATGGCCTTCTTTGTCTCTTTTGATCTTTGATGGTTTAAAGTCTGTTTTATCAGAGACTAGTATTGCAACCCCCGCTTTTTTTTGTTCTCCATTTGCTTGGTACATCTTACTCCATCCCTTTATTTTGAGCCTATGTATGTCTCTGCGTGTGAGATGGGTCTCCTGAATACAGCAGACTGATGGGTCTTGACTCTTTATCCAGTTTGCCAGTCTGTGTCTTTTCATTGGAGCATTTAGTCCATTTACATTTAAGGTTAAGATTGTTATGTGTGAACTTGATCCTGCCATTATGATATTAACTGGTTATTTTGCTCGTTAGTTGATGCAGTTTCTTCCTAGCCTTGATGGTCTTTACATTTTGGCATGTTTTTGCAATGGCTGGTACCGGTTGTTCCTTTCCATGTTTAGTGCTTCCTTCAGGGTCTCTTGTAAGGCAGGCCTAGTGGTGACAAAATCTCTAAGCATTTGCTTATCTGTAAAGGATTTTATTTCTCCTTCACTTATGAAACTTAGTTTGGCTGGATATAAAATTCTGGGTTGAAAATTCTTTTCTTTAAGAATGTTGAATATTGGCCCCCACTCTCTTCTGGCTTGAAGAGTATCTGCCGAGAGATCTGCTGTTAGTCTGATGGGCTTCCCTTTGTGGGTAACCCGACCTTTCTCTCTGGCTGCCCTTAAGATTTTTTCCTTCATTTCAACTTTGATGAATCTGGCAATTATGTGTCTTGGAGTTGCTCTTCTCGAGGAGTATCTTTGTGGCGTTCTCTGTATTTCCTGGATTTGAATGTTGGCCTGCCCTACTAGGTTGGGGACGTTCTCCTGGATGATATCCTGAGGAGTGTTTTCCAACTTGGTTCCATTTTCCCCTTCACTTTCAGGCACCCCATTCAGACGTAGATTTGGTCTTTTTGCATAATCCCATACTTCTTGCAGGCTTTGTTCATTTCTTTTTCTTCTTTTTTCTTTTGGTTTCTCTTCTCGCTTCATTTCATTCATTTGATCCTCAATCGCTGACATTCTTTCCTCCTGTTGATCGAGTCGGTTACTGAAGCTTTTGCATTTGTCACGTATTTCTCGTGTCATGGTTTTCATCTCTTTCATTTCGTTTATGAACTTCTCTGCATTAATTACTCTAGCCATCAATTCTTCCACTTTTTTTTCAAGATTTTTAGTTTCTTTGCGCTGGGTACGTAATTCCTCCTTTAGCTCTGAGAAATTTGATGGACTGAAGCCTTCTTCTCTCATCTCGTCGAAGTCATTCTCCGTCCAGCTTTGATCCGTTGCTGGCGATGAGCTGCACTACTTTGCCGGGGGAGATGTGCTCTTATTTTTTGAATTTCAAGCTTTTCTGCAATGCTTTTTCCCCATCTTTGTGGTTTTATCTGCCTCTGGTCTTTGATGATGGTGATGTACTGATGGGGTTTTGGTGTAGGTGTCCTTCCTGTTTGATAGTTTTCCTTCTAACAGTCAGGACCCTCAGCTGTAGGTCTGTTGGAGATTGCTTGAGACCCACTCCAGACCCTGTTTTCCTGGGTGTCAGCAGCAGAGGCTGCAGAAGATAGAATATTTCTGAACAGTAAGTGTACCTGTCTGATTCTTGCTTTGAAAGCTTCCTCTCAGGGGTGTACCCCACCCTGTGAGGTGTGGGGTGCCAGACTGCCCCTAGTGGGGGATGTCTCCCAGTTAGGCTACTCCAGGGTCAGGGACCCACTTGAGCAGGGAGTCTGTCCCTTCTCAGACCTCAACCTCCGTGTTGGGAGATCCACTGCTCTCTTCAAAGCTGTCAGACAGAGTCCTTTGCGTCTGCAGAGCTTTCTGATGCCTTTGTTATTGTTTACTGTGCCCTGTCCCCAGAAGTGGAGTCTACAGAGACAGGCAGGTTTCCTTGAGCTGCTGTGAGCTCCACCCAGATCAAGCTTCCCAGCAGCATTGTTTACCTACTTAAACCTCAGCAATGCCGGGTGCACCTTCCCCAGCCTCGCTGCTGCCTTGCCGGTAGATCACAGACTGCTGTGCTAGCAATGAGGGAGGCTCCGTGGGTGTGGGACCCTCCCGGCCAGGTGTGGGATATGATCTCCTGGTGTGCCTGATTGCTTAAAGCGCAGTATTGTGGTGGCAGTTACCCGATTTTCCAGGTGTTGTGTGTCTCAGTTCCCCTGGCTAGGAAAAGGGATTCCCTTCCCCCTTGCGCTTCCCAGGTGAGACAATGCCACGCCCTGCTTCAGCTCTTGCTGTTCGGGCTGCAGCAGCTGACCAGCACCGATCATCCGGCACTCCCCAGTGAGATGAACCCAGTAGCTCAGTTGAAAACGCAGAAATTACCGGTGTTCTGTGTCACTCGCGCTGGAGGTTGGAAGCTGGAGCTGTTCCTATTCAGCCATCTTGCTCAAAATCAACAGTATCTCTTTCCAGTTTTTAACGGAAGATATTTCCTTTTTCACCATGGCCCTCTATTGGCTTCCAAATATCACTTTGCCAATTCCACAAGAACTATCTTAGTGAAAGGCTTATTGAAGGGAAAGATGTAACTCAGTGAGATGAATTACCAGAACACAAAGCAGATCCTCAAAAAGCTTCTTTCCAGTTTTTAACGGAAGATATTTCCTTTTTCACCATAGCCCTCTATGGGCTTCCAAATATCCCTTTGCAAATTCCACAAGAACAGTCTTAGAGAAAGGCTTCTTGAGGTGAACGCTGTAACTCTGTGAGATGAATTGACAGAACACAAAGCAGTTTCTCAGAAAGCTTCTTTCCAGTTTTTCATGGAAGATATTTCCTTTTTCACCATAGACCTCCATGGGCTTCCAAATATCACTTTGCCAATTCCACAAGAACAGCCTTAATGAAAGGCTTCTTGAAGGAAAAGATGTAACTCTGTGAGATGAATTAACAGAAAACAATGGAGTTTCTCATAAAGTTTCTTTCCAGTTTTTAACGGAAGATATTTCCTTTTTAACCTTAGCCCTCTATGGGCTTCCAAATATCACATTGCAAATTCCACAAGAACAGTATAAGGGAAAGGCTTCTTGAGGAGAAAGCTGTAACTCTGTGAGATGAATTAACAGAACACAAAGCAGTTTCTCAGAAACCTCTTTCCAGTTTTTAACGGAAGATAATTCCTTTTTCACCATAGCCCTCTATGTGCTCCCAAATATCACTTTCCCAATTCCACAAGAACAGCCTTAGCGAAAGGCTTCTTGAAGGGAAAGACGTAACTCAGTGAGATGAATTAACAGAACACAAAGCAGTTTCTCAGAAAGCTTCTTTCCAGTTTTTAACGGAAGATATTTCCTTTTTCATCATAGCCCTCTATGGGCTTCCAAATATCACTTTGCAAATTCCACAAGAACAGCCTTAGCGAAAGGCTTCTTGAAGGGAAAGATGTAACTCTGTGAGATGAATTAACAGAAGACAAAGCTCTTTCTCAGAACACTTCTTTCCAGTTATTAACGGAAGATATTTCCTTTTTCACCATAGCCCTCTATGGGCTTCCAAATATCACTTTGCCAATTCAACAAGAACAGCCTTAGCGAAAGGCTTCTTGAAGTAAAAGATGTAACTCTGTGAGATGAATTAACAGAACACAAAGTAGTTTCTCAGAAAGCTTCTTTCCAGTTTTTATCGGAAGATATTTCCTTTTTCACCGTAGTCCTCTATGGGCTTCCAAATATCACTTTGCAAATTCCACAAGAACAGTCTTAGCGAAAGGCTTCTTGAAGGTAAAGCTGTAACCCTGTAAGATGAATTAACAGAACACAAAGCAGTTTCTCAGAAAGCTTCTTTCTAGTTTTTAACGGAAGATATTTCCTTTTTCACTATAGCCCTCTATGGGCTTCCGAATATCACTTTGCAAATTCCACAAGAACAGTCTTAGCAAAAGGGTTCTTGAGGGGAAAGATGTAACTCTGTGAGATGAATTAACAGAACACAAAGCAGTTTCTCAGAAAGCTTCTTTCCAGTTTTTAACCGAAGATATTTCCTGTTTCACCATAGCCCTATATGGGCTTCCAAATATCCCTTTGCCAATTCCACAAGAACAGCCTTAGCGAAAGGCTTCTTGAAGGGAAAGATGTAACTCTGTGAGATAAATGAACAGAACACAAAGCAGTTTCTCAGAAAGATTCTTTCCAGTTTTTAACGAAATATATTTCCATCTTCACCATAGCCCTCTTTGGGCTTCCAAATATCACTTTGCCAATTCCACAAGAACAACCATAGCGAAAGGATTACTGAAGGGAAAGTTGTAACTCTGTGAGAAGAATTATCAGAACACAAAGCAGTTTCTCAGAAAGCTTCTTTCCAGTTTTTAACGGAAGATATTTCCTTTTTCAGCATAGCCCTCTAAGGGCTTCCAAATATCACTTTGAAATTTCCACAAGAACAGTCTTAGAGAAAGGCTTCTTGAGGTGAAAGCTATAACTTCGTGAGATGAATTAACAGAACACAAAGCAGTTTCTCAGAAAGATTCTTTCCAGTTTTTATCGGAAGATATTTCCGTTTTCACCATAGTCCTGTATGGGCTTCCAAATATCACTTTGCAAATTCCACAAGAACAGTCTTAGCGAAAGGCTTCTTGAAGGTAAAGCTGTAACTCTGTAAGATGAATTAACAGAACACAAAGCAGTTTCTCAGAAAGCTTCTTTCTAGTTTTTAACGGAAGATATTTCCTTTTTCACTATAGCCCTCTATGGGCTTCCGAATAATACTTTGCAAATTCCACAAGAACAGTCTTAGCAAAAGGGTTCTTGAGGGGAAAGCTGTAACTCTGTGAGATGAATTAACAGAACACAAAGCAGTTTCTCAGAAAGCTTCTTTCCAGTTTTTAACCGAAGATATTTCCTCTTTCACCATAGCCCTCTATGGGCTTCCAAATATCACTTTGCCAATTCCACAAGAACAGCCTCAGCGAAAGGCTTCTTGAAGGGAAAGATGTAACTCTGTGAGATAAATGAACAGAACACAAAGCAGTTTCTCAGAAAGATTCTTTCCAGTTTTTAACGAAATATATTTCCATCTTCACCATAGCCCTCTTTGGGCTTCCAAATATCACTTTGCCAATTCCACAAGAACAACCATAGCGAAAGGATTACTGAAGGGAAAGATGTAACACTGTGAGATGAATTATCAGAACACAAAGCAGTTTCTCAGAAAGCTTCTTTCCAGTTTTTAACGGAAGATATTTCCATTTTCAGCATAGCCCTCTAAGGGCTTCCAAATATCACTTTGAAATTTCCACAAGAACAGTCTTAGAGAAAGGCTTCTTGAGGTGAAAGCTGTAACTCTGTGAGATGAATTAACAGAACACAAAGCAGTTTCTCAGAAAGATTCTTTCCAGTTTTTAACGGAAGATATTTCCTTTTTCACCACAGCCCTCTACGGGCTTCGAAATATCACTTTGCAAATTCCACCAGAACAGTGTTAGAGAAAGGCTTCTTGAGGGGAAAGCTGTAACTCTGTAAGATGAATTAACAGAACACAAAGCAGGTTCTCAGAAAGCTTCTTTCCAGTTTTTAATGGAAGATATTTCCTTTTTCACCATAGCCCTCTATGGGCTTCCAAATATCAATTTCCCAGTTCCACAAGAACAGCCTTAGTGAAAGGCTTCTTGAAGGGAAAGATGTAACTCAGTGAGATGAATTAACAGAAAACAAAGCAGTTTCTCATAAAGCTTCTTTCCAGTTTTAAACGGAAGATATTACCTTCTTCACCTAAGCCCTCTATGGGCTTCCAAATATCACTTTGTAAATTCCACAAGAACACTATAAGGGAAACGCTTCCTGAGGAGAAAGCTGTAACTCTGTGAGATGAATTAACAGAACACATAGCAGTTTCTCAGAAACTTCTTTCCAGATTTAACGGAAGATATTTCCTTTTTCACCATAGCGCTCTAAGGGCTTCCAAATATCACTTTGCAAATTCCACAAGAACAGTCTTAGCGAAAGGCTTCTTGAAGGTAAAGCTGTAACTCTGTGAAATGAATTAACAGAACACAAAGCAGTTTCTCAGAAAGCTTCTTTCCAGTTTTTAACGGAAGATATTTCCTTTTTCACTATAGCCCTCTATGGGCTTCTGAAAATCACTTTGCAAATTCCACAAGAACAGTCTTAGCGAAAGACTTCTTGAGGAGAAAGCTGTAACTCTGTGAGATGAATTAACAGAACACAAAGCAGTTTCTCAGAAAGCTTCTTTCCAGTTTTCAACCGAAGATATTTCCTCTTTCACCATAGCCGTTTATGGGCATCCAAATATCACTTTCCCAATTCCACAAGAACAGCCTTAGCGAAAGGCTCCTTGAAGGGAAAGATGTAACTCTCTAAGATAAATTAACAGAACACAAAGCAGTTTCCTTGAAAGCTACTTTCCAGTTTGTAACGGAAGATATTTCCTTTTTCACCATAGCTCACTAAAGGCTTCCAAATATCACTTTGCCAATTCCACAAGAACTACCTTAGCGAAAGGCTTCTTGAAGGGAAAGATGTAATTCTGTGAGATAAATTAACAGAACACAAAGCAGTTTCTCAGAAAGCTTCTTTCCAGTTTTTAACGGAAGATATTTCCTTTTTCACCATAGCCCTCTAGGGGCTTCCAAATATCACTTTGCAAATTCCACAGGAACAGTCTAAGCGAAAGGCTTCTTGAAGGGAAAGATGTAACTCTGTGAGATTAATTAACAGAACACAAAGCAGTTTCTCAGAAAGCTTCTTTCCAGTTTTTAACGGAAGATATTTCCTTTTTCACCATAGCCCTCTAGGGGCTTCCAAATATCACTTTGCAAATTCCACAAGAACAGTGTTAGAGAAAGGCTTCTGGAGGGGAAAGCTGTTACTCTGTGAGTTGAATTAACAGAACACAAAGCAGATTCTCAGAAAGCTTCTTTCCATTTTTTAACGGAAGATATTTCCTTTTAAACCATAGCCCTCTATGGGATTCCAAATATCACTTTCCATATTCCACAAGAACAGTTTTAGAGAAAGGCTTCTTGAGGGGAAAGCTGTAACTCTCAGAGGTGTATTAACAGAACACAAAGCAGTTTCTGAGAAAGCTTCCTTCCAGTTTTTAACGGAAGATATTTCCTTTTTCACCATAGCCCTCTAAGGGCTTCCAAATATCACTTTGCAAATTCCACAAAAACATTCTTAGCGAAAGGCTTCTTGAAGGGAAAGATGTAACTCTGTAAGATGAATAAAAAGAACACAAAGCACTTTCTCAGAAAGCTTCTTTCCGGTTTTTAACGGAAGATATTTCCTTTTTCAACATAGCCCTCTATTTGCTTCCAAATATCACTTTGCAAATTCCACAAAAACCGTCTTAGCGAAAGGCTTCCTGAGGGGAAAGCTGTAACTCTGTGAGAAGAATTAACAGCAAAAAGGAGTTTCCCAGAAAGCTTCTTTTCAGTTTTTAACTGAAGATATTTCCTTTTTCACCCTTGCCCTCTGTTGGCTTCCAAATATCACTTTGCAAATTCCACAAGAACAGTCTTAGCGAAAGGCTTCTTGAAGGTAAAGCTGTAACTCTGTGAGATGAATTAACAGAACACAAAGCAGTTTCTCAGAAAGCTTCTTTCCAGTTTTCAACCGAAGATATTTCCTCTTTCACCATAGCCGTTTATGGGCATCCAAATATCACTTTCCCAATTCCACAAGAACAGCCTTAGCGAAAGGCTCCTTGAAGGGAAAGATGTAACTCTCTGAGATAAATTAACAGAACACAAAGCAGTTTCCTTGAAAGCTTCTTTCCAGTTTGTAACGGAAGCTATTTCCTTTTTCACCATAGCCCTCTACGGGCTTCCAAATATCACTTTGCAAATTCCACAGGAACAGTCTAAGCGAAAGGCTTCTTGAAGGGAAAGATGTAACTCTGTGAGATTAATTAACAGAACACAAAGCAGTTTCTCAGAAAGCTTCTTTCCAGTTTTTAACGGAAGATATTTCCTTTTTCACCATAGCCCTCTAGGGGCTTCCAAATATCACTTTGCAAATTCCACAAGAACAGTGTTAGAGAAAGGCTTCTGGAGGGGAAAGCTGTTACTCTGTGAGTTGAATTAACAGAACACAAAGCAGATTCCCAGAAAGCTTCTTTCCATTTTTTAACGGAAGATATTTCCTTTTTAACCATAGCCCTCTATGGGATTCCAAATATCACTTTCCATATTCCACAAGAACAGTTTTAGAGAAAGGCTTCTTGAGGGGAAAGCTGTAACTCTCAGAGGTGTATTAACAGAACACAAAGCAGTTTCTGAGAAAGCTTCCTTCCAGTTTTTAACGGAAGATATTTCCTTTTTCAACATAGCCCTCTATGGGCTTCCAAATATCACTTTGCAAATTCCACAAAAACATTCTTAGCGAAAGGCTTCCTGAGGGGAAAGCTGTAACTCTGTGAGAAGAATTAACAGAACACAAAGAGTTTCCCAGAAAGCTTCTTTTCAGTTTTTAACTGAAGATATTTCATTTTTCACCCTTGCCCTCTGGGGGCTTCCAAATATCACTTTACAAATTCCACAAGAACAGTATTAGCGAAAGGCTTCTTGAGGGAAAAGCTGTAACACTGTGAGATGAATTAACAGAACACAAAGCAGTTTCTCAGAAAGCTTCTTTCCAGTTTTTAACCGAAGATATTTCCTCCTTCACCATAGCCCTTTATGGGCATCCAAATATCACTTTCCCAATTCTACAAGAACAGCCTTAGCGAAAGGCTCCTTGAAGGGAAAGATGTAACTCTCTGAGATAAATTAACAGAACACAAAGCAGTTTCCTTGAAAGCTTCTTTCCTGTTTGTAACGGAAGATATTTCCTTTTTCACCATAGCCCACTAAGGGCTTCCAAATATCACTTTGCCAATTCCACAAGAACTACCTTAGCGAAAGGCTTCTTGAAGGGAAAGATGTAATACTGTGAGATAAATTAACAGAACACAAAGCAGTTTCTCAGAAAGCTTCTTTCCAGTTTTTAACGGAAGATATTTCCTTTTTCACCATAGTCCTCTAGGGGCTTCCAAATTTCACTTTGCAAATTCCACAAGAACAGTGTTAGAGAAAGGCTTCTGGAGGGGAAAGCTGTTACTCTGTGAGTTGAATTAACAGAACACAAAGCAGATTCTCAGAAAGCTTCTTTCCATTTTTTAACGGAAGATATTTCCTTTTTAACCATAGCCCTCTATGGGATTCCAAATATCACTTTCCATATTCCACAAGAACAGTTTTAGAGAAAGGCTTGTTGAGGGGAAAGCTGTAACTCTCAGAGGTGAATTAATAGAACACAAAGCAGTTTCTGAGAAAGCTTCCTTCCAGTTTTTAACGGAAGATATTTCCTTTTTCACCATAGCCCTCTAAGGGCTTCCAAATATCACTTTGCAAATTCCACAAAAACATTCTTAGCGAAAGGCTTCTTTAAGGGAAAGATATAACTTTGTAAGATGAATTAACAGAACACAAAGCACTTTCTCAGAAAGCTTCTTTCCGGTTTTTAACGGAAGATATTTCCTTTTTCAACATAGCAATCTATGGGCTTCCAAATATCACTTTGCAAATTCCACAAAAACCGTCTTAGCGAAAGTCTTCCTGAGGGGAAAGCTGTAACTCTGTGAGAAGAATTAACAGAACACAAAGGAGTTTCCCAGAAAGCTTCTTTTCAGTTCTTAACTGAAGATATTTCCTTTTTCACCGTTGCCCTCTATGGGTTTCCAAATATCACTTTACAAATTCCACAAGAACAGTCTTAGCGAAAGGCTTCTTGAGGGGAAAGCTGTAACTCTGTGAGATGAATTAACAGAACACAAAGCAGTTTCCTCGAAAGCTTCTTTTCAGTTTTTTACTGAAGACATTACCTTTTTCACCATTGCCCTCTATTGGCTTCCAAATATCGCTTTGCAAATTCCACAAAAACAGTCTTAGCGAACGGCTTCTTGAGGGGAAAGCTGTAACACTGTGAGACGAATTAACAGAACACAAAGCAGTTTCTCAGAAAGCTTCTTTCGAGTTTTTAACTGAAGATATTTCCTTTTTCACCCTAGCCCTCTATGGACTTCGTAATATCACTTTGCAAATTCCACAAGAACAGTCTTAGCGAATGGCTTCTTGCGGGGAAAGCTTTAAGTCTGTGAGATGCATTAACAGAAACACAAAGCATTTTCTCAGAAAGCTTCCTTCCAGTTTTAAACTGAAGATATTTCCTTTTTCATCATTGCCCTCTACGGGCTTCCAAATATCACTTTTAAAATTCCACAAGAATAGTCTTAGCGAAAGGCTTCTTGCGGGTAAAGCGCTAACTCTGTGAGATGAATTAGCAGAACAGAGTGCTATTTCCACTAAAGCTTCTTTCCAGTTTTTAACTGAAGATATGTCCTTTTCCACCATTGTCCCCTATGGGTTTCCAAATATCACTTTTCCAATTCCACAAGAACAGTCTTAGAGAACAGCTTCTTGAGGGGAAAGCTGTAACACTGTGACATGAATTAACAGAACACAGAGCAGTTTCTCAGAAAGCTTCTTTCCAGTTTTTAACTGAGGATATTTCCTTTTTCACCATTACCCTCTATGGGCTTCAAAATATCACTCTTCAAATTCCACAGAACACTCTTAGGGAAAGGCTTCTTGAGGGGAAAGCTGTAACTCTGTGAGATGAATTAAGAGAGCACAGAGCAGTTTCCTCGAAAGCTTTTTTCCAGTTTTTAACGGAAGATATTTCCTTTTACACCATTGCCCTCTATGGGCATCGGAATATCACTTTGCAAATTCCACAAGAACAGTCTTTGCGAACGGCTTCTTGAGGCAAAGCTGTAACTCTGTGAGATGAATTAAGAGAGCACAGAGCACTTTCCTCGAAAGCTTCTTTCCAGTTTTTAACGGAAGATATTTCCTTTTTCACCATTGCCCTCTATGGGCTTCCAAATATCACTTTAGAAATTCCACAAGAACCGTGTTAGCGAACGGCTTCTTGAGGGCAAAGCTGTAACTCTGTGACATGAATTATCAGAACACAAAGCAGTTTGTCAGAAAGCTTCTTTTCAGTTTTTAACTGAGGATATTTCCTTTTTCACCATTGCCCTCTATGGGCTTCCAAATATCACTTTGCATATTCCACAAGAACAGTCTCTGCGAAAGACTCTTTGAGGGGAAAGCTGTAACATTGTGAGACGAATTAACAGATCACAAAGCAGTTTCTCAGAAAGCTTCTTTCCAGTTTTTAAGTGAAGATATTTCCTTTTTCACCGTTTCTCTCTATGGGTTTCCAGTTATCACTTTTCAAATTCCGCAAGAATAGCCTTAGCGAAAGGCTTCTTGAGGGTAAAGCTCTAACTCTCTGTGATGAACTAACACAACAGAGTACAATTTCCCCGAAAGCTTCTTTCCAGTTTTTAACTGAAGTTATTTCCTTTTTAACCATTGCCCTCTACGGGCTTCGAAATATCACTTTTCAAATTCCACAAGAAAAGTCTTAGCAAAAGGCTCCTTGAGGGGAAAGTTGTAACTCTGTGAGACGAATTAACAGAACACAAAGCAGTTTCTCAGAAAGCTTCTTTCCAGTTTATAACTGAAGATATTTCCTTTTTCACCATAGCCCTCTAAGGGCTTCCAAATATCACTTTGCATATTCCACAAGAACAGTCTTAGCGAAAGGCTTATTGAGAGGAAAGCTGTAACTCTGTGAGATGAATTAACAGAACACAGAGCGGTTTCCCCGAAAGCGTCTTTCCAGTTTTTAACTGAAGATATTTCCTTTTTAACCATTTGCCTCTATGGGCTTCCAAATATCACTTTTCAAATTCCACAAGAACAGTCTTAGCGAAAGGCTTCTTGAAGGGAAAGCTGTAACTCTGTGAGATGCATTAGCAGAACACAAAGCATTTTCTCAGAAAGCTTCTTTCCAGTTTTAAACTGAAGATATTTCCATTTTCACCATTGCCCTCTCTGGGCTTCCAAATATCACTTTGCAAATTCCACAAGAACAGTCTTAGCGAACGGCTTCTTGAGGGCAATGCTGTAACACTGTGAGACGAATTAGCAAAACACAAAGTAGTTTCTCAGAAAGCTTTTTTCCAGTTTTTAACTGAAGATATTTCCTTTTTCACCCTTGCCCTCTATGGGCTTCCAAATATCACTTTACAAATTCCACAAGAACAGTCTTAGAGAAACGCTTCTTGATTGGAAAGCTGTAACTCCGTGAGATGAATTAAGAGAACACAGAGCAGTTTCCTCAAAGCTTCTTTCCAGTGTTTAACTGAAGATATTTTCTTTTTCACCATTACCCTCTATGGGCTTTAAAATATCTCTTTGCCAATTCCATAAGAACAGTCTGAGAGAAAGGCTTCTTGAGGGGAAAGCTGTAACTCTGTGAGTCTAATTAACAGAACACAAAGCAGTTTCTCAGAACGCTTCTTTCCGGTTTTTAACTGAAGATATTTCCTTTTTTTACCATTGCCTAGTATGGGCTTCCAAAGGTCACTTTGAAAATTCCACAAGAACAGTCTTAGCGAAAGGCTTCTTGAAGGGAAAGCTGTAACTCTGTGAGATGCATTAGCAGAACACAAAGCATTTTCTCAGAAAGCTTCCTTCCAGTTTTAAACTGAAGATATTTCCTTTTTCACCATTACACGCTATGGGCTTCCAAATATCACTTTGAAAATTACACAAGAACAGTCTTAGCGAATGGCTTATTGAGGTCAATGCTGTAACTCCGTGAGATGAATTAACAGAACACAAAGCAGTTTGTAATAAATCTTCTTTTCAGTTTTTAACAGAAGATATTTCCTTTTTCACTATTGCCCTCTAAGGGCTTCCAAATATCACTTTGCAAATTCCACAAGAACAGTCTTAGCGAAAGGCTCCTTGAGGGGAAACTTGTAATACTGTGAGCCGAATTAACAAAACACAAAGCAGTTTCTCAGAAAGCTTCTTTCGAGTTTTTAACTGAAGATATTTCCTTTTTCACCGTAACCCTCTATGGGCTTCCAAATATCACTTTGCAAATTCCACAAGAACAGTCTTAGCGAACGGCTTCTTGAGGGGAAAGCAGTAACTCTGTGAAATGCATTAACAGAACACAAAGCAGTTTCTCAGAAAGATTCCTTCCAGTTTTAAACTGAAGATATTTTCTTTTTCACCATTGCCCTCTACGGGCTTCCAAATATCACTTTTCAAATTCCACAAAAATAGTCTTAGCGAAAGGCGTCTTGAGGGTAAAGCTCTAACTCTGTGAGATGAAATAACAGAACAGAGTGCAATTTCCCCGAAAGCTTCTTTCCAGTTTTTAACTGAAGATATTTTCTTTTTAACCTTTGCCCTCTACGGGCTTCCAAATAGCACTTTGCAAATTCCAAAAGAACAGTCTTAGCGAAAGGCTCCTTGAGGGGAAAGCTGTAACTCTGTGAGACGAATTAACAGAACCCAAAGCAGTATCTCAGAAAGCTTCTTTCCAGTTTTTAATTGAAGACATTTCCTTTTTCACCATAGCCCTCAAGTGGCTTCCAAATATCACTTTGCAAATTCCATAAGAACAGTCTTAGCGAACGGCTTCTTGAGTGCAAAGCTGTAACTCTGTCAGATGAATTAAGAGAACACAAAGCAGTTTCTCAGAAAGCTTCTTTCCAGTTTTTAACTGAAGATATTTCCTTTTTCACCATTGCCCTCTTTGAGCTTCCAAATATCACTTTTCAAATTCCACAAGAACAGTCTTAGGGAAAGGCTTCTTGAGGGGAAAGCTGTAACTCTGTGAGATGAATTAAGGGAAGACAGAGCAGTTTACTTGAAAGCTTCTTTCCAGTTTTTAACTGAAGATATTTCCTTTTTCACCATTGCCCTCTATGGGCTTCTAAATATCACTTTGCAAATTCCACAAGAACAGTCTTAGCGAACGGTTTCTTGAGGGCAAAGCTGTAACTCTGTGACATGAATTAACAGAACACAAAGCAGTTTGTCAGAAAGCTTCTTTTCAGTTTGTAACTGAATATATTTCCTTTTTCACTGTTGCCCTCTACGGGCTTCCAAATATCACTTTGCAAATTCCACAATAACAGTATTAGCGAACGGCTTCTTGAGTGCAAAGCTGTAACTCTGTGAGATGAATTAACAGAACAGAGTTCAGTGTCTCAGAAAGCTTCTTTTCAGTTTTGAACTGAAGATATTTCTTTTTTCACCATTGCCCTCAATGGGCTTCCAAAAATCACTCTTCAAATTCCACAAGAACAGTCTTAGCGAACGGCTTCTTGAGTGCAAACTGTAACTCTGTGAGATGAATTAACAGAACACAGAGCAGTTTCTCAGAAAGCTTCTTTCCGGTTTTTAACTGAAGATATTTCCTTTTTCACCATTACCCTCTATGGGCTTCCAAATATCACTTTGCAAATTCCACAAGAACAGTCTTAGGGAAAGGCATCTTGAGGGGAAAGCTGTAGCTCTGTGAGATGAATTAAGAGAACACAGAGCAGTTTCCTCAATGCTTCTTTCCAGTTTAACTGAAGATATTTCCTTTTTCACCATTGCCCTCTATGGGTTTCCAAATATCACTTTGCCAATTCCACAGTAACAGTATTAGCGAACGGCTTCTTGAGTGCAAAGCTGTAACTCTGTGAAATGAATTAACAGAACACAAAGCAGTATGTCAGAAAGCTTCTTTTCAGTTTTTAACTGAAGATATTTCCTTTTTCACCGTTGCCCTCTAAGGGCTTCCAAATATCACTTTTCAAATTCCAAATGAACAGTCTTAGCGAAACGCTTCTTGAGGGGATACCTGTAACTCTGTGAAAGGAATTAAGAGAACACAGAGCAGTTTCCCCGAAAGATTCTTTCCAGTTTTTAACTGAAGATATTTCCTTTTTCACCGTTGCCCTCTTTGGGCTTCCAAATATCACTTTTCAAATTCTACAAGAACACTCCTAGCGAAGGACTTCTTGAAGGGAAAGCTGTAACTCTGTGAGATGAATTAACAGAACAGAGTGCAGTTTCTCAGAAAGTTTTTTTCATTTTGAACTGAAGATATTTACTTTTTCACCCTTGCCCTCTATGAGCTTCCAGATATCACTTTACAAATTCCACAAAAACAGTCTTAGCGAAAGGCTTCTTGAGAGGAAAGCTGTAACTCTATGAGAAGAATTAACAGAACACAAAGTAGTTTCTCAGAAAGCTTCTTTTCAGTTTTTAACTGAAGATATTTACCTTTTCACCCTTGCCCTCTATGGGCTTCCAAATATCACTTTACAAATTCCACAAGAACAGTCTTAGAGAAAGGCTTCTTGATTGGAAAGCTGTAACTCCGTGAGATGAATTAAGATAACACAGAACAGTTTCTCAGAAAGCTTCATTCCAGCTTTAAACTGACGATATTTCCTTTTTCACCATAGCCCTCAAGGGGCTTTCAAATATCGCTTTGCAAATTCCACAAGAACAGTCTTAGCGCACGGCTTCTTGAAGGGAAGCTGTAACACTGTGAGATGAATTAACAGAACACAAAGCAGTTTCTCAGAAAGCTTCTTTCGAGTTTTAAACTGAAGATAATTTCTGTTTCACCATTGCCCTCTACGGGCTTCCAAATATCACTTTTCAAATTCCACCAGAATAGTCTTAGCGAAAGGCTTCTGAGGGGAAAGTTCTAACTCTGTGAGATGAATTAACAGAACAGAGTGCAATTTCCCCGAAAGCTTCTTTCCAGTTTTCAACTGAAGATATTTCATTTTACACCATTGCCCTCTATGGGCTTCCAAATATCACTTTTCAAATTCCACTAGAACAGGCTTAGCGAAAGGCTCCTTGAGGGGAAAGCTGTAACTCTGTGAGAGGAAATAACAGAACAGGGTTCAGTTTCTCAGAAAGCTTCTTTTCAGTTTGAACTGAAGATGTTTCCTTTTTAATATTGCCCTCTATGGGCTTCCAAATATCCCTTTGCAACTTCCACAAAAAAAGTCTTAGCGAAAGACTTCTTGAGAGGAAAGCTGTAACTCTGTGAGAAGAATGAACAGAACATAAAGTAGTTTCTCAGAAAGCTTCTTTCCAGTTTTAAACTGAAAATATATCCTTTTTCACCATTTCACGCTATGGGCTTCCAAATATCACCCTTCAAATTCCACAAGAACAGTCTTACTGAAAGGCTTCTTGAGGGGAAATCTGTAACTCTGTGAGATAAATTAACAGAACACAAAGCAGTTTCCTCGAAAGCTTCTTTCCAGTTTTTAACTGAAGATATTTGCTTTTTCAACATTGCCCTCTATGGGCTTCCAAATATCACTTTTCAAATTCTACAAGAAGAGTCTTAGCGAAAGACTTCGTGAAGGGAAAGCTGTAACACTGTGAGATGAATTAACAGAACAGATTGCAATTTTTCAGAAAGCTTCTTTTCAGTTTTTAACTGAAGATATTTCCTTTTTCACCATTGCCCTCTAAGGGCTTCCAAATATCACTTTGCAAATTCGACAAGAACAGTCTTAGCGAAAGGCTCCTTGAGGGGAAAGCTGTAACACTGTGCGACAAATTAACAGAACACAAAGCACTTTTCAGAAAGCTTCTTTCCAGTTATTAACTGAGAATATTTCCTTTTTTACCATAGCCCTCTAAGGGCTTCCAAATACCACATTGCAAATTCCACAAGAACAGTCTTAGCGAACGTCTTCTTGAGGGAAAACTGTAACTCTGTGAGATGCATTAAGAGAACACAAAGCAGTATCTCAGAAAGCTTCTTTCCAGTTTTAAACGGAAGATATTTCCTTTTTCACAATTGTCCTCTATGGGCTTCCAAATATCACTTTTCAAATTACACAAGAATAGTCTTAGCCAAAGGCTTCTTGAGGGTAAAGCTCTAACTCTGTGAGATGAATTAACAGAACAGAGTGCAATTTCCCGAAAGCTTCTTTACCATTTTTAACTGAAGATATTTCCTTTTTAACCATTTCCCTCTACGAGCTTCCAAATATCACTTTTCAAATGCCATAAGAACAGTCTTAGCGAAAGGCTCCTTGATGGGAACGCTGTAACTCTGTGAGACGAATTAACAGAACAAAAAGCAGTTTCTCAGAAAGCTTCTTTCCAGTTTTTAACTGAAGATATTTCCTTTTTCACCATAGCCCTCTATGGGCTTCCAAATATCACTTTTCAAATTCCAAAAGAACAGTCTTAGGGAAAGGCTTCTTGAGTGGAAAGATGTAACTCTGTGAGATGAATTAAGAGAACACAGAGCAGTTTCCTCGAAAGGTTCTTTCCAGTTTTTAACTAAAGATATTTCCATTTTCACCATTACCCTCTAGGGACTTCCAAATATCACTTTTCAAATTCTCCAAGAACAGTCTTAGCGAAAGACTTCTTGAAGGGAAAGCTGTAACTCTGTGAGATGAATTAACAGAACAGAGTGCAGTTTCTCAGAAAGCTTCTTTTCAGTTTTAACTGAAGATATTTCCTTTTTAAGATTGTCCTATATGGTTTTCCAACTTAGCGAAAGACTCCTTGAGGGGAAAGCTGTAACACTGTGAGACGAATTAACAGAACACAAAGCAGTTTCTCAGAAAGCTTCTTTCCAGTTTTCAATTGAAGATATTTCCTTTTTCACCATTGCCCTCTGTGGGCTTCCAAATATCACTTTGAAAATTTCACAAGAACAGTCTTGGCGAATGGCTTCTTGAGGGGAAAGCTGTAAATATGTGAGATGCATTAACAGAACAGAAAGCAGTTTCTCAGAATGCTTCCTTCCAGTTTTTAACTGAAGATATTTCCTTTTTTACCATTGCCCTCTAAGGGCTTCCAAAGGTCACTCTCCAAATTCCACAAGAACAGTCTTAATGAAAGGCTTCTTGAGGGGAAAGCTGTAACTCTGTGAGACGAATTAACGGAACACAAAGCAGTTTTTCAGATAGCTTCTTTCCAGTTTTTAACTGAAGACATTTCCATTTTTTACCATTGCCCTCTATGGGCTTCCAAATGTCACTTTTCAAATTCCACAAGAACAGTCTTAGCGAACGGCTTCTTGAGGGGAAAGTGGTAACTCTTTAAGATGAATTAACAGAACACAGAGCTATTTCTCAGAAACTTCTTTCCAGTTTTTAAGTGAAGATATTTTCTTTTTTACCATTGCCCTCTATGGGCTTCCAAATGTCACTTTTCAAATTCCACAAGAACAGTCTTAGCGAAAGGCTTCTTCAGGGGAAAGCTGTAACTCCGTGAGATGAATTAACAGAACAGAGTGCAGTTTCACAGAAAGCTTCTTTCCAGTTTTTAACTGACGATATTTCCTTTTTCACCATTGCCCTCTATGGGCTTCCAAATATCACATTTCAAATTTCACAAGAACAGCCTTAGAGAAAGGCTCCTTCAGGGGAAAGCAGTAACTCTGTGAGACGAATTAACAGAACATAAAGCAGTTTCTCAGAAGCTTCTTTCCAGTATTTAACTGAAGATATTTCCTTTTTAACCCTAGACCTCTATAGGCTTCCAAATATCACTTTGCAATATCCACAAGAACAGTCGTAGCGAACGGCTACTTGAGTGCAAGGCTGTAATTCTGTGAGATGAATTAACAGAACACAAAGTAGTTTCTCAGAAAGCTTCTTTCCAGTTTTTAACTGAAGATATTTCCTTTTTCACCATTGCCTTCTATGGGCTTCCAAATATCACTTTTCCAATTCCACAAGAATAGCCTTAGCGAAAGGCTTCTTGAGGGTAAAGCTCTAACTCTGTGAGATGAATAAACAGAACAGAGTGCAATTTCCCTGAAAGCTCATTTCCAGTTTTAAACTGAAGATATTTCCTTTTTTACCATTGCCATCTATGGGCTTCCAAATATCTCTTTTCAAATTCCACAAGAACAGTCTTAGCGAAAGGCTCCTTGAGGGCAAAGCTGTAATTCTGTGACATGAATTAACAGAACACAAAGCAGTTTGTCAGAAAGCTTCTTTCCAGTTTTTAACTGAAGATATTTACTTTTTCACCGTTGCCCTCTATGGGCTTCCAAATATTGCTTTGCATATTCCACAAGAACAGTGTTAGCGAACGGCTTCTTGAGTGCAAAGCTTTAACTCTGTGAGATGAATTAACAGAACACAAAACAGTTTGTCAGAAAGCTTCTTTTCAGTTTTTAACTGGAGATATTACCTTTTTCACCGTTGCCCTCTATGGGCTTTCAAATATCACTTTTCAAATTCCAAAAGAATAGTCTTAGCGAAACGCATCTTCAGGGGAAAGCTGTAACTCTGTGAAACGAATTAAGAGAATACAGAGCAGTTTCCCTGAAAGCTTCTTTCCAGTTTTTAACTGAGGATATTTCCTTTTTCACCGTTGCCCTCTATGTTCTTCCAAATATCACTTTTCAAATTCCACAACAACAGTCTTAGCGAAAGGCTTCTTGAAGGGAAAGCTGTACCTCTGTGAGATGAATTAAGAGAACAGAATTCAGTTTCTCAGTAAGCTTCTTTTCAGTTTTTAACTGAAGATATATCCTCTTTCACCATTGCCCTCTATGGGCTTCCAAATATCACTCTTCAAATTCCTCAAGAACAGTCTTAGCGAAAGGCTACTTGAGGCGAAAGCTGTAACTCTGTGACATGAATTAACAGAACACAGAGCAGTTTTTCAGAAAGCTTCTTTCCAGTTTTTAACTGAAGATATTTCCTTTTTCACTATTGCCCTCTATGGGCTTCCAAATATCACTTTTCAAATTCCACAAGAACAGCCTTAGGGAAAGGCTTCTTGAGGTGAAAGCTGTAACTCTGTGAGAAGAATGAACAGAACACAGGGTAGTTTCCTCGAAAACTTCTTTCCACTTTTTAACTGAAGATATTTCCTTTTTCAACCTTGCCCTCTATGGGATTCCAAATATCACTTTTCAAATTCTACAAGAACAGTCTTAGCGAAAGACTTCTTGAAGGGAAACCTGTAACTCTGTGAGATGAATTAACAGAACACAGTGCTGTTTCTCAGAAAGCTTCTTTTCAGTTTTAACGGAAGATATTTCCTTTTTCATCATAGCCCTCTATGGGCTTTCAAATATCACTTTTCAAATTACGAAAGGACAGTCTTAGTGAAACGCTTCTTGAGGGGAAAGCTGTAACTCCGTGAGACGAATTAACAGAACAAAAAGCAGTTTCTCAGAAAGCTTCTTTCCAGTTTTAAACTGAAGATATTTCCTTTTTCACCATAGCCCTCTATGGGCTTCCAAATATCACTTTTCAAATTCCAACAGAATAGTCTTAGCGAAAGGCTTCTGAGGCGAAAGTTCTAACTCTGTGAGATGAATTAACAGAACCGAGTGCAATTTCCCCGAAAATTTATTTCCAGTTTTTAACTGAAGATATTTCCTTTTACACCATTGCCCTCTATGGGCTTCCAAATATCACTTTGCAATATCCACAAGAACAGTCTTAGCGAACGGCTACTTGAGTGCAAAGCTGTAACTCTGTGAGATGAATTAAAAGAACACAAAGCAGTTTCTCACAAAGCTTATTTCCAGTTTTAAACTGAAGATATTTCCTTTTTCACCATTGCTTTCTATGGGCTTCCAAATATCACTTTGCGAATTCCACAAGAACAGTCTTAGCGAACGTCTTCTTGAGGGGAAAGCTGTAACTCTGTGAGATGAATTAGCAGAACACAAAGCAGTTTCATTGAAAGCTTCTTACCAGTTTTTAACTGAAGATATTTCGTTTTTCACCATTGCCCTCTATGGGCTTCCAAATATCACTTTTCAAATTCTACAAGAAGAGTCTTAGCGAAAGACTTCTTGAAGGGAAAGCTGTAACTCTGTGAGATGAATTAGCAGAACAGAGTGCAATTTTTCAAAAAACTTCTTTTCAGTTTTTAACTGAAGATATTTCCTTTTTCACCATTGCCCTCTACGGGCTTCCAAATATCACTCTTCAAATGCCACAATAATAGTCTTAACGAAAGGGTTTTTGAGGGGAAAGCGGAAAATCGGTGAGGTGAGTTAACAGAACACAAAGAAATTTCCCCGAAAGCTTCTTTCCAGTTTTTAACTGAAGATATTTCCTTTTTCACCACTGCCCTCTATGGGATTCCAAATATCACTTTGAAAATTCCACAAGAACAGTCTTAGCGAAAGGCTTCTTAAAGGAAAAGATGTAACTCTGTGAGATCAATTAACAGAACACAGAGCAGTTTCTCAGAAAGCTTCTTTTCAGTTTTTAACTGAAGATATTTCCTTTTTCACCATTGCCCTCTGGGGCTTCCAAATATCAATTTTCAAATTCCAAAAGAACAGTCTTAGCGACAGACTACTTGAGGGGAAAGCTGTAACTCTGTGAGACGAATTAACAGAACACAGAGCAGTTTCCCCGAAAGCTTCTTTCCAGTTTCTAACTGAAGATAATTCCTTTTTCACCATTGCACTCTATGGGCTTCCAAATATCACTTTTCAAATTCCACAAGAACAGTCTTAGCGAAAGGATTCTTGAAGGGAAAGCTGTAACTCTGTGAGATGAATTAACAGAACAGAGTTCAGTTTCTCAAAAAGCTTCTTTTCAGTTTTGAACTGAAGTTATTTCCTTTTTCACCATTGCCCTCTATGGGCTTCCAAATATCATTTTGCAAATTCCACAAGAACAGTCTTAGAGAACGGCTTCTTGAGGGCAATGCTGTAACTCTGTGAGATGAATTAACAGAACACAAAACAGTTTGTCATAAAGCTTCTTTTCAGTTTTTATCTGAAGATATTTCCTTTATGACCATTGCCCTCTATGGGCTTCCAAATATCACTTTGCAAATTCCACAAGAACAGTCTTAGCGAAAGTCTCCTTGAGGAGAAAGCTGTAACACTGTGAGACGGATGAACAGAACACAAAGCAGTTTCTCAGAAAGCTTCTTTTCAGTTTTTACCTTTAGATATTTCCTTTTTCATCGTTGTCCTCTATGGGCTTCCAAATATCGCTTTTCAAATTATACAAGAACAGTGTTAGCGAACGGCTTCTTTAGTGCAATTCTGTAACTCTGTGAGATGAATTAACAAAACACAAAGCAGTTTCTCAGAAAGCTTCTTTTCAGTTTTTAACTGGAGATATTTCCTTCTTCACCGTTGCCCTCTTTGGGCTTTCAAGTATCACTTTTCAAATTCTACAAGAACAGTCTTAGCGAAAGACTTCTTGAAGGGAAAGCTGTAACTCTGTGAGATGAATTAACAGAACAGAGTGCTGTTTCTCAGAAAGCTTCTTTTCAGTTTTAACTGAAGATATTTCCTTTTTCATCATAGTCCTCTATGGGCATTCAAATATCACTTTTCAAATTCCAAAAGAACAGTCTTAGCAAAACGCTTCTTCAGCGAAAAGCTGTAACTCTGTGAGACGAATTAACAGAAGACAAAGCAGTTTCTCAGAAGGCTTCTTTCCAGTTTTAAACTGAAGATATTTCCTTTTTCATCATTGCTTTCTATGGGCTTCCAAATATCACTTTTCCAATTCCACAAGAATAGTCTTAGGGAAGGCTTCTTGAGGGTAAAGCTCTAACTCTGTGAGATGAATTAACAGAACAGAGTGCAATTTCCCCGAAAGCTTATTTCCAGTTTTTAACTGAAGATATTTCGTTTTTCACCATTGCCCTCTATGGGTTTCCAAATATCACTTTTCAAATTCCACAAGAACTGTCTCAGCGAAAGGCTCCTTGAGGGGAACGCTGTACCTCTGTGAGGCGAATTTACAGAACACAAAGCAGTTTCTCAGAAATCTTCTTTCCAGTTTTTAACTGAAGATATTTCCTTTGTCACCATTTCCCTCTTTGGGCTTCCATATATAATTTGCAAATTCCAAAAGAACAGTCTTAGCGAAAGGCTTCTTGAGGGGAAAGCTGTAACTCTGTGAGACGAATTAACAGAACACAAAGCAGTTTCTCAAAAAGTTTCTTTCCAGTTTATAACTGAAAATATTTCCTTTTTCACCACAGCCCTCCAAGGGCTTCCAAATATCATTTTGGAAATTACACAAGAACAGCCTTAGCGAAAGGCTTCTTGAAGGGATAGATGTAACTCTGTAAGATGAATTAACAGAACACAAAGCAGTTTCTCAGAAAGCTTCTTTCCAGTTTTTAACTGAAGATATTTCCTTTTTCACCGTATCCCTCTGTGGGCTTCCAAATATCACTTTGCGAATTACACAAGAACAGTCTTAGCGAACGGCGTCTTGACGGGAGAGCTGTAACTCTGTGAGATGAATTAACAGAACACCAAGCAGTTTCCTCGAAAGCATCTTACCAGATTTTAACTGAAGATATTTCCTTTTTCACCATTGCCCTCTAAGGGCTTCCAAATATCACTTTTCAAATTCCACAAGAACAGTCTTAGCGATAGTCTCCTTGAGGGGAAAGCTGTAACACTGTGAGACGGATGAACAGAACTCAAAGCAGTTTCTCAGAAAACTTCTTTTCAGTTTTTAACTGAAGATATTTCCTTTTTCACCGTTGCCCTCTATGGGCTTCCAAATATTGCTTTGCAAATTATAAAAGAACAGTGTTAGCGAACGGCTTCTTTAATGCAAAGCTGTAACTCTGTGAGATGAATTAACAGAACACAAAGCAATTTGTCAGAAAGCTTCTTTTCAGTTTTTAACTGGAGATATATCCTTTTTCACCGTTGCCCTCTATGGGCTTTCAAATATCAATTTTCAAATTCCAAAAGAACAGTCTTAGGGAAACGCTTCTTGAGGGGAAAGCTGTAACTTTGTGAAACGAATTAAGAGAATACAGAGCAGTTTCCCCGACAGCTTCTTTCAGTTTTTAACTGAAGATATTTCCTTTTTCACCGTTGCCCTCTACGGGCTTCCAAATATCACTGTTCAAATTCCACAAGAACAGTCTTAGCGAAAGGCTTCTTAAAGGGAAAGCTGTAACTCTGTGAGATGAATTAACAGAACAGAGTTCAGTTTCTCAGTAAGCTTCTTTTCAGTTTTTAACTGAAGATATTTCCTCTTTCACCATTGCCCTCTATGGGCTTCCAAATATCACTTTGCAAATTCCACAAGAACAGTCTTAGGGAAAGTCTCCTTGAGGGGAAAGTTGTAACACTGTGAGACGAATTAACAGAACACAAAGCAGTTTCTCAGATAGCTTCTTTCCAGTTTTTAACTAAAGATATTTCCTTTTTCACCATAGTCCTCTATGGGCTTCCAAATATCACTTTGCAAATTCCACAAGAACAGTCTTAGCGAATTACTTTTTGATAGGAAAGCTGTAAATTTGTGAGATGCATTTACAGAACACAAAGCAGTTTCTCAGACAGATTCTTTCAGTTTTTAACTGAAAATATTTCCTTTTTTACCATTGTCCTCTATGGGCTTCCAAATGTCACTTTTCAAATTCCACAAGAACAGTATTAGCGAAAGGCTTCTTGAGGGGAAAGCTGTAACTCCGTGAGATGAATTAACAGAACAGAGTGCAGTTTCACAGAAAGCTTCTTTCCAGTTTTTAACTGACGATATTTCCTTTTTCACCATTGCCCTCTATGGGCTTCCAAATATCACTTTTCAAATTTCACAAGAACAGTCTTAGAGAAAGGCTCCTTGAGGGGAAAGCTGTAACTCTGTGAGACGAATTAAGAGAACACAAAGCAGTTTCTCAGAAGCTTCTTTCCAGTTTTTAACTGAAGATATTTCCTTTTTCACCATAGCCCTCTATAATCTTCCAAATATCACTTTGCAAATTCCACAAGAACAGTCTTAGGGAACGGCTTCTTGAGGGGAAAGCTGTAACTCTGTGAGATGAATTAACAGAACAAAGAATCAGTTTCTCAGAAAGCTTCTTTCCAGTTTTTAACTGAAGATATTTCCTTTTTCACCATTGCCCTCTATGGGCTTCCAAATATCACTTTGCAAATTCCACAAGAACAGTCTTAGCGAACGGCTTCTTGAGCGCAAAGCTGTAACTCTGTGACTTGAATTAACAGAACACAAAGCAGGTTCACAGAAAGCTTCTTTTCAGTTTTTAACTGAAGATATTTCCTTTTTCACCATTGCCTTCCATGGGCTTCCAAATATCATTTTTTAAATTCCAAAAGAACAGTCATACCGAAACGCTTCTTGAGGGGATAGCTGTAACTCTGTGAGACGAATTAACAGAACACAGAGCAGTTTCCCCGAATGCTTCTTTCCAGTTTTTAACTGAAGATATTTCCTTTTTCACCATTGCCCTCTATGGGCTTCCAAATATCACTTTTCAAATTCCACAGGAACAGTCTATGCGTAAGGCTTCTTCATGGGATAGCTATAACTCTGTGAGATGAATTAACAGAACCGGGTGCAGTTTCTCAGAAAGCTTCTTTTCAGTTTTTAACTGAAGATATTTCCTTTTTCACCTTTGCCCTCTATGGGTTTCCAAATATCACTCTTCAAATTCCACAAGAATAGTCGTAGCGAACGGCTTCTTAAGAGCAAAGCTGTAACTCTGTGAGATGAATTAACAGAACACAATGCAATTTCCCCGAAAGCTTCTTTCCAGTTTTTAACTGAAGATATTTCCTTTTTCACCATAGCACTCTATGGGCTTCCAAATATCGCTTTGCAACTTCCACAAGAACAGTCTTAGCGCACGGCTTCTTGAGGGGAAAGCTGTAACTCTGTGAGATGCATTAACAGAACACAAAGCAGTTTCTCAGAAAGCTTCTTTTCAGTTTTAAACTGAAGATATTTCCTTTTTCACCATTGCCCTCTAAGGGCTTCCAAATATCACTTTTCAAATTCAAAAAGAATAGTCTTAGCGAAAGGCTTCTTGAGGGAAAAGCTCTAACTCTGTGAGGTGAATTAACAGAACAGAGTGCAATTTCCACGAAAGCTTCTTTCCAGTTTTTAACTGAAGATATTTCGTTTTTCACCATTGCCCTCTATGGGTTTCCAAATATCACTTTTCAAATTCCACAAGAACAGTCTCAGCGAAAGGCTCCTTGAGTGGAACGCTGTACCTCTGTGAGGCGAATTTACAGAACACAAAGCAGTTTCTCAGAAAGCTTCTTTCCAGTTTTTAACTGAAGATATTTCCTTTTTCACCATTGCCCTCTTTGGGCTTCCAAATATCACTTTTCAAATTCCACAAGAGCAGTCTTAACGAAACGCTTCTTGAGGGGAAAGCTGTAACTCTGTGAGACGAATTAACAGAACACAAAGCAGTTTCTCAGAAAGCGTCTTTCCAGTTTTTAACTGAAGATATTTCCTTTTTTAAAATTGCCCTATATGGGCTTCCAAATGTCACTTTTCCAATTCTGCAAGAACAGTCTTAGTGAAAGGCGTCTTGAGGGGAAAGCTGTAACTCTGTGAGATGAATTAACAGAACAGAGTGTCGTTTCACAGAAAGCTTCTTTCCAGTTTTTAACTGACGATATTTCGTTTTTCACCATTGCCCTCTACGGGCTTCCAAATATCACTTTTCAAATTCCACAAGAACAGTCTTAGCGAAAGGATTCTTGAAGGGAAAGCTATAACTCTGTGAGATGAATTAACAGAACAGAGTTCAATTTCTCAAAAAGCTTCTTTCCAGGTTTTAACTGAAGTTATTTCCTTTTTCACCATTGCCCTCTATGGGCTGCGAAATATCGCTTTGCAAATTCCACAAGAACAGTCTTAGCGAACGGCTTCTTGAGGGCACAGCTTTAACACTGTGAGATGTATTGACAGAACACAAAGCAGTTTGTCAGAAACTTCTTTTCTGTTTTTAACTGAAGATATTTCCTTTTTCACCATTGCCTTCTATGGGCTTCCAAATATCACTTTTCAAATTCCACAAGAACATTCTTAGCGAAAGGTTTCTTGAGGGGATAGCTGTAACTCTGTGGGACAAATTAACAGAACACTGAGCAGTTTCCACGAAAGCTTCTTTCCAGTTTTTAACTGATGATATTTCCTTTTTCACCCTTGCCCTCTATGGGCTTCCAAATATCACTTTTCATGTTCCACAGGAACAGTCTTAGCGTAAGGCTTCTTGAGGGGATAGCTGTGCCTCTGTGAGATGAATTAACAGAACACAAAACAGTTTCTCAGACAGATTCTTTCCAGTTTTTAACTGAAGATATTTCCTTTTTCACCATGGCCCTCTATGGGCTTCCAAATATCACTCTTCAAATTCCACAAGAATAGTCTTAGCAAACGGCGTCTTGAGTGCAAAGCTGTAACTCTGTGAGACGAATTAACAGAACACAAAGCAGTTTCTCAAAAAGCTTCTTTCCAGTTTATAACTGAAAATATCTCCTTTTTTACAATTGCCCTCTACGGGCTTCCAAATATCCCTTTGCCAATTCCACAAGAACAGACTTAGCGAAAGGCTTCTTGAGGGGAAAGCTGTAACTCTGTGAGACGAATTAACAGGACACAAAGCAGTTTCTCAGAAAGCTTCTTTCCAGTTTTTAACGGAAGATATTTCCTTTTTTACCATTGCCCTATATGGACTTCCAAATGTCACTTTTCCAATTCTGCAAGAACAGTCGTAGCGAAAGTCTTCTTCAGGGGAAAGCTGTAACTCTGTGAGATGAATTAACAGAACAGAGTGCGGTTTCACAGAAAGCTTCTTTCCAGTTTTTAACTGACGATATTTCCATTTTCACGATTGCCCTCTATGGGCTTCCAAATATCACTTTTCAAATTCCAAAAGAAGAGTCTTAGCGAAAGGCTCCTTGAATGGAAAGCTGTAAATCTGCGAGATGAATTAACACAACACAAAGCAGTTTCTCAGAAAGCTTCTTTCCAGTTTTTAACTAAAGATATTTCCTTTTTCACCATTGCCCTCTAAGGTCTTCCAAATATCACTTTGCAAATTCCACAAGAACAGTCTTAGCGAAAGGCTTCTTGAAGGGAAAGCTGTAACTCTGTGACATGAATTAGCAGAACTGAGTAGAATTTCTCAGAGAGCTTCTTTTCAGTTTTTACCTGAAGATATTTCCTTTTTCACCATTGCCCTCTATGGGCTTCCAAATATCGCTTTGCAACTTCCACAAGAACAGTCTTAGCGCACGGCTTCTTGAGGGGAAAGCTATAACTCTGTGAGTTGCATTAACAGAACACAAAGCAGTTTCTCAGAAAACTTCTTTCCATTTTTAAACTGAAGATATTTCCTTTTTCACCATTGCCCTCTAAGGGCTTCCAAATATCACTTTTCAAATTCAACAAGAATAGTCTCAGCGAAAGGCTTCTTGAGGGAAAAGCTCTAACTCTGTGAAGTGAATTAACAGAACAGAATGCAACTTCCACGAAAGCTTCTTTCCAGTTTTTAACTGAAGATATTTCTTTTTTCACCATTGCCCGCTTCGGGCTTCCAAATATCACTTTTCAAATTCCACAAGAACACTCTTAGCGAAAGGCTCCTTGAGGGGAACGCTGTACCTCTGTGAGGCGAATTAACAGAACACAAAGCAGTTTCTCAGAAAGCTTCTTTCCAGTTTTTAACTGAAGATATTTCCTTTTTCACCATTGCCCTCTATGGGCTTTCAAATATACCTGTATAAATTCCACAAGAACAGTCTTAGCGAAAGGCTTCTTGATGGGAAAGCTATGACTCTGTGAGATGAATTAACAGAACAGAAAGCAGTTTTTCAGAAAGCTTCTTTCCAGATTTTAACTGAGGATATTTCCTTTTTCACCATAGCCCTCTATGGGCTTCCAAGTATCGCTTTGCAAATTCCACAAGAACAGTCTTAGCGAAAGGCTTCTTGATGGGAAAGCTGTAACTCTGTGATATGCATTAACAGAACACAAAGCAGTTTCTCAAAAAGCTTATTTCCAGTTTTAAACTGAAGATATTTCCTTATTCACCATTGTCCTCTATGGGCTTCCAAATATCACTTTTCTAATTCCACCAGAATAGTCTTAGACAAAGGCTTCTTTACTGGGAAGCTCTAATTCCGTGAAATGAATTAACAGAACAGAGTGCAATTTCCCCGAAAGCTTCTTTCCAGTTTTTAACTGAAGATATTTCCTTTTTCACCACTACCCTCTATGGGCTTCCAAATATCACTTTTCAAATTCCAAAAGAGCAGTCTTAGTGAAAGACTTCTTGATGGGAAAGCTGTAACTCTGTGAGTCGAATTAACGGAACACAGAGCTGTTTCCTCAAAAGCTTCTTTCCAGTTTTTAACTGAAGATATTTCCTTTTTCACCTTTGCCCTCTATGGGCTTCCAAATATCACATTTCAAATTCCACAAGAACAGTCTTAGCGATAGGCTTCTTGAGGGAAAAGCTCTAACTCTGTGAGACGAATTAACAGAACAGAGTGCAATTTCCCCGAAAGCTTGTTTCCAGTTTTTAACTGAAGATATTTCCTTTTCCACCATTGTCTTCCATGAGCTTCCAAATATCACTTTTCAAATTCCAAAAGAACAGTCTTAGCGAAAGGCTTCTTGAAAGGAAAGCTGTAATTCTGTGAGAAGAATTAACACAACACAAAGTAGTTTCTCAGAACGCTTCTTTCCAGTTTTTAACTGAAGATATTTTCTTTTTCACCATTGCCCTCTATGGGCTTCCAAATATCACTTTTCAAATTCCACAAGAACAGTCTTAGCGAAAGGCATCTTGAAGGGAAATCTGTAACTCTGTGAGATGAATAAACAGAACAGAGTTCAGTTTCTCAGAAAGCTTCTTTTCAGTTTTTAATTGAAGATATTTCCTTTTTCACCATTGCCCTCTATGGGCTTCCAAATATCACTTTGAAAATTCCACAAGAATAATCTTAGCGAATGGCTTCTTGAGGGGAAAGCTGTAACTCTGTGAGGTAAATTAACAGAACACAGAGCAGTTTCTCAGAAAGCTTCTTTCCAGTTTTTAATTGAAGATATTTCCTTTTTCACCATTGCCCTCTGTGGGCTTCCAAATATCACTCTTCAAATTCCACAAGAACAGTCTTAGGGAAAGGCTTCTTGAGGGGAAAGCTGTAACTCAGTGAGATGAATTAACAGAAAACAGAGCAGTTTACTCGAAATCCTCTTTCCAGTTTTTAACTGAAGATATTTCCTTTTTCACCATTGCCCTCTATGGGCTTCCAAATATCACTCTTCAAATTCCACAAGAATAGTCTTAGCGAAAGGCTTCTTGAGGGGAAAGGTGTAACTCTGTGAGATGAATTAACAGAACACAATGCAATTTCCCAAAAGCTTCTTTCCAGTTTTTAACTGAAGATGTTTCCTTTTTCACCACTGACCTCTACGGGCTTCCAAATATTACTTTACAAATTCCACAAGAACAGTCTTAGCGAAGGGCTTCTTGAGTGCAAAGCCGTAACTCTGTGAGACGCATCAACAGAACACAGAGCAGTTTCCCCGAAAGCTTCTTTCCAGTTTTTAACTGAAGATATTTCCTTTTTCACCATTGCCCTCTAGGGGCTTCCAAATATCACTTTTCAAATTCCACAAGAACAGTCTTAGCGAAAGGCTTCTTGAAGGGAAAGCTGTAACTCTGTGACATGAATTAACAGAACAGAGTTCAGTTTCTAAGAAAGCTTCTTTTCAGTTTTTAACTGAAGATATTTCCTTTTTCACCATTGCCCTCTATGGGCTTCCAAATATCACTTTTCAAATTCTACAAGAACAGTCTTAGCGCACGGCTTCTTGAGGGGAAAGTTGTAACTCTGTGAGATGCATTAACAGAACACAAAGCAGTTTCTCAGAAAGCTTCTTTCCATTTTTAAACTGAAGATATTTCCTTTTTCACCATTGCCCTCTATGGGCTTCCAAATATCACTCTTCAAATTCCACAAGAATAGCCTTAGCGAAAGGCTTCTTGAGGGGAAAGCTGTAACTCTGTGAGATGAATTAACAGAACATAATGCAGTTTCCTAAAAGCTTCTTTCCACTTTTTAACTGAAGATGTTTCCTTTTTCAACACTGCCCTCTATGGGCTTCCAAATATCACTTTTCAAATTCCACAAGAACAGTCTTAGCGAACGGCTTCTTGAGTGCAAAGCTGTAACTCTGGGAGACGCATTAACAGAACACAGAGCAGTTTCCCCGAAAGCTTCTTTCCAGTTTTTAACTGAAGATATTTCCTATTTCACCATTTCCCTCTAGGGGCTTCCAAATATCACTTTGCAAATTCCACACGAACAGTCTTAGCAAAAGGCCTCTTGAAGGGAAAGCTGTAACTCTGTGAGATGAATTAACAGAACAGAGTTCAGTTTCTCAGAAAGCTTCTTTTCAGTTTTTAACTGAAGATATTTCCTTTTTCACCATTGCCCTCTATGGGCTTCCAAATATCACTTTGCAAATTACACAAGAACAGTCTTAGCGCACGGCTTCTTGAGGGGAAAGCTGTAACTCTGTGAGATGCATTAACAGAACACAAAGCAGTTTCTCAGAAAGCTTCCATCCATTTTTAAACTGAGGATATTTCCTTTTTCACCATAGCCCTTTATGGGCTTCCAAATATCACTTTGCAAATTACCCAAGAACAGTGCTAGCGAACGGCTTCTGAAGGGCAAAGCTGTAACTCTGTGAGATGAATTAACAGAACACAGAGCCGTTTTTCAGAGAGGTACTTTTTAGTTTTTAACTGAAGATATTTCCTTTTTCACCATTGCCCTCAATGGGCTTCCAAATATCACTTTTCAAATTCCACAAGAACAGTCTTAGCGAAAGACTCCTTGAGGGGAAAGCTGTAACTCTGTGAGACGAATTAACAGAACACAAAGCAGTTTCTCAGAAGCTTCTTTCCAGTTTTTAACTGAAGATATTTCCCTTTTCACCACTGCCCTCCACGGGCTTCCAAATATCACTTTACAAATTCCACAAGAACAGTCTTAGCCGACGGCTTCTTGAGTGCAAAGCAGTAACTCTGTGAGATGAATTATCAGTACACAAACCAGTTTGTCAGAAAGCTTCTTCTCAATTTTTAACTCAAGATACTTCCTTTTTCACCATTGTCCTCTATCGGCTTCCAAATATCACATTTCAAATTCCACAAGAACAGTCTTAGCGAAAGGCTTCTTGAGTGGAAAGCTGTAATTCTGTGAGAAGAATTAACAGAACACAAGTAGTTTCTCAGAAAGCTTTTTTCCAGTTGTAAACTGAAGATAATTCCTTTTTCACCATTGCCCTCTAAGGGTTTCCAAATATCGATTTGCAAATTTCACAAGAACAGTCTTAGCGAACGACTTCTTGAAGGGAAAGCTGTAACTCTGTGAGATGCATTAACAGAACACAAAGCAGTTTCTCAGAAAGCTTCTTTCCAGTTTTTAACTGAAGATATTTCGTTTTTCACCATTGCCCTCTACGGGCTTCCAAATATCACTCTTCAAATTCCACAAGAACAGTCTTAGGGAAAGTCTTCTTGAGGGGAAAGCTGTAACTCTGTGAGATGAATGAACAGAACACAGAGCAGTTTCCTCGAAAGCTTCCTCCAGTTTTTAAGTGAAGATATTTCCTTTTTCACCATTGCCCTCTTTGGGCTTCCGAATATCACTTTTCAAATTACACAAGAACAGTCTTAACGAACGGCTTCTTGAGGGTAAAGCTGTAATTCTGTGAGATGAATTAACAGAACACAAAGCAGTTTTCCAGAAAGCTTTTTTTCAGTTTTTAGCTGAAGATACTTGCTTTTTCACCATTGCCCTTTAAGGGCTTACAAATATCACTTTGCAAATTCCACAAGAACTGTCTTAGCGGAAGGCTTCTTGAAGGGAAAGTTGTAACTCTGTGAGATGAATTAGCAGAACAGAGTTCAGTTTCTCAGAAAGCTTCTTTTCAGTTTTTAACTGAAGATATTTCCTTTTTCACCATTGCCCTCTATGGGCTTCCAAATACCCCTTTGAAAATTCCACAAGAACAGTCTTAGCGAAAGGCTTCTTGAAGTGAAAGCTGTAACTCTATGAGATGAAATAACAGAACCGAGTTCAGTTTCTCAGAAAGTTTCTTTTCAGTTTTTAACTGAAGATATTTCCTTTTTCACCATTGCCCTCTATGGGCTTCCAAATATCACTTTGCAAATACCACAAGAATAGTCTTAGCGAAAGTCTTCTTGAGGGGAAATCTCTAACTCTGTTAGGTGAATTAACAGAACAGTGTGCAATTTCCCCGAAAGCTTCTTTCCAGTTTTTAACTGAAGATATTTCCTTTTTCACCATTGACCTCTATGGGCCTCCAAATATCACTTTTCGAATTCCAAAAGAACAGTCTTAGCGAAAGGTTTCTTGAGGGGAAAGCTTTAATTCCGTGTGACGAATTAAGAGAACACAGAGCAGTTTCACCGAAAGATTCTTTTCAGTTTTTAACTGAAGTTATTTCCTTTTTCACCATTGCCCTCTATGGGCTTCCAAATATCCCTTTGCAAATTCCCCAAGAACAGTCTTAGCGAAAGGCTTCTTGAGAGGAAAGCTGTAACTCTGTGAGACGAATTAACAGAACACAAAGCAGTTTCTCAGAAAGGTTCTTTCCAGTTTTTAACTGAAGATATTTCCTTTTTCACCATAGCCCTCTAGGGGCTTCTAAATATCACCTTGCAGTTTCAACAAGAACAGTCTTAGCGAACGGCTTCTTGAGGGGAAAGCTGTAACTCTGTGAGATAAATTAATAGAACACGGAGCAGTTTCTCAAAAAGCTTCTTTCCAGTTTTTAACTGAAGATGTTTCCTTTTTCACCATTGTCCTCTATGGGCTTCCAAATATCACTTTGCAAATTCCACAAGAACAGTCTTAGGGAAAGGCTTCTTGAGGGGAAAGCTGTAACTCTGTGAGATGAATTAACAGAACACAGAGCAGTTTACTCGAAATCTTCTTTGCAGTTTTTAACTGAAGATATTTCCTTTCTTCACCATTTCCCTCTATAGGCTTCCAAATATCACTTTTCAAATTCTACAAGAACAGTCTTAGCGAAAGGCTTCTTGAAGGAAAACCTGTAACTCTGTGAGGTGAATAAACACAACAGAGTGCAGTTTCTTAGAACGCTTGTTTTCAGTTTTTAACTGAAGATATTTCCTTCTTCCCCATTGCCCTCTATGGGCTTCCAAATATCACTCTTCAAATTCCACAAGAATAATCTTAGCGAAAGGCTTCTTGAGGGGAAAGCTGTAACTCTGTGAGATGAATTAAAAGAACACAATGCAATTTCCCAAAATCTTCCTTCCAGTATTTAACTGAAGATGTTTCCTTTTTCACCACTGCCCTCTATGGGCTTCCAAATATCACTTTACAAATTCCACAAGAACAGTCTTAGCGAACGGCTTCTTGAGTGCAAAGTTGTAACTCTGTGAGACGCATTAACAGAACACAGAGCAGGTTCCCCGAAAGCTTCTTTCCAGTTTTTAACTGAAGATATTTCCTTTTTCACCATTGCCCTCTAGGGGCTTCCAAATATCACTTTTCAAATTCCACAAGAACAGTCTTAACGAAAGGCTTCTTGAAGGGAAAGCTGTAACTCTGTGAGATGAATTAACAGAGCAGAGTTCAGTTTCTAAGAAAGCCTCTTACCAGTTTTTAACTGAAGATATTTCCATTTTCATCACTGCCCCCTATAGGCTTCCAAATATCACTTTACAAATTCCACAAGAACAGTCTTACCTAACGGCTTCTTAAGTGCAAAGCTGTAACTCTGTGAGATGAATTAACAGAACACAAAACAGTTTGTGAGAAAGCTTCTTCTCAGTTTTTAACTGAAGATGTTTCCTTTTTCACCACTGCCCTCTAGGGGCTTCAAAATATCACTTTTCAAATTCCAAAAGAACAGTCTTATCGAAAGGCGTCTTGAGGGGAAAGCTGTAACTCTGTGAGATGAATTAACAGAACACAGAGCAGTTTCCCCGAAAGCTTCTTTCCAGTTTTTAACTGAAGATATTTCCTTTTTCACCGTTGCCCTCTATGGGCTTCCAAATATCCATTTGCAAATTCCACAAGAACAGTCTTAGCGAAAGGCTTCTTGAAGGGAAAGCTGTAACTCTGTGAGATGAATTAACAGAACAGAGTTGAGTTTCTCAGAAAGCTTCTTTTCAGTTTTTAACTGAAGATACTTCCTTTTTCACCATTGCCCTCTAGGGGATTCCAAATATCACTTTGCAAATTCCACAAGAACAGTCTTAGCGAAAGGCTTTTTGAGTGGAAAGCTGTAATTCTGTGAGAAGAATTAACAGAACACAAAGTAGTTTCTCAGAAAGCTTCTTTCCAGTTTTTAACTGCAGATATTTCCTTTTTCACCATTGCCCTCTAAGGTCTTCCAAATATCGCTTTGCAAATTTCACAAGAACAGTCTTAGCGAACGGCTTCATGAGGGGAAATCTGTAACTCTCTGAGATGCATTAACAGAACACAAAGCAGTTTCTCAAAAAGCTTCTTTCCAGTTTTTAACTGAAGATATTTCCTTTTTCACCATTGCCCTCTATGGGCTTCCAAATATCACTCTTCAAATTCCACAAGAACAGTCTTAGGGAAAGTCTTCTTGAGGGCAAAGCTGTAACTCTGTGAGATGAATTAACAGAACACAGAGCAGTTTCCTCGAAAGCTTCCTTCCAGTTTTTAACTGAAGATATTTCCTTTTTCACCATTGCCCTCTTTGGGCTTCCGAATATCACTTTTCAAGTTACACAAGAACAGTCTTAGCGAACGGCTTCTTGAGGGCAAAGCTGTAACTCTGTGAGATGAACTAACAGAACACAGAGCAGTTTCTCAGAAAGCTTCTTTCCAGTTTTGAACGGAAGATATTTCCTTTTTCACCATAGCCCTCTATGGGCTTCCAAATATCCCTTTGCCAATTCCACAAGAACAGCCTTAGCGAAAGGCTTCTTGAAGGGAAAGATGTAACTCTCTGAGATGAATTAGCAGAACAGAGTGTAGTTTCTCAGAAGGCTTCTCTTCAGTTTTTAACTGAAGATATTTCCTTTTTCACCATTGCCCTTTATGGGCTTCCAAATATCCATTTGCAAATTCCACAAGAACAGTTTTAGCGAAAGGCTTCCTGAGAGGAAAACTGTAACTCTGTGAGACGAATTAAAAGAACACAAAGCAGTTTCTCGGAAAACTTCTTTCCAGTTTTTAACTGAAGATATTTCCTTTTTCACCATAGCCCTCTAGGGGCTTCTAAATATCACTTTGAAATTTCCACAAGTACAGTCTTAGCGAAAGGCTTCTTGAGAGGAAAGCTGTAACTCTGTGACATAAATTAACAGAACACAGAGCAGTTTCTCAGAAAGCTTCTTTCCAGTTTTTAACTGAAGATATTTCCTTTTTCACCATTGCCCTATATGGGCTTCCAAATATCACTCTTCAAATTCCACAAGAACAGTCTTAGGGAAAGGCTTCTCGATGGGAAAGCTGTAACTCTGTGAGATGAATTAACAGAACACAGAGCAGTTTACTCGAAATCTTCCTTCCAGTTTTTAACTGAAGATATTTCCTTTTTTCACCATTGCCCTCTATGGGCTTCCAAATATCACTCCTCAAATTACACAAGAACAGTCTTAGGGAAAGGCTTCTTTAGGGGAAAGCTGTAATTCTGTGAGATGAATTAACAGAACACAGAGCAGTTTACTGGAAATCTTCTTTCCTGTTTTTAACTGAACATATTTCCTTTTTTCACCATTGCCCTCTATGGACTTCCAAATATCACTTTTGAAATTCTACAAGAACAGTCTTAGAGAAAGGCTTCTTGAAGGGAAAGCTGTAACTCTGTGAGGTGAACAAACAGAACAGAGTGCAGTATCTCAGAACGCTTCTTTTCAGTTTTTAACTGATGATATTTCCTTTTTCACCACTGCCCTCTATGGGCTTCCAAATATCACTCTTCAAATTCCACAAGAATATTCTCAGCGAAAGGCTTCTTGAGGGGAAAGCTGTAACTCTGTGCGATGAATTAACAGAACACAAACCAGTTTGTCAGAAAGCTTCTTCTCAGTTTTTAAATGAAGATATTTCCTTTTTCACCATTGCCCTCTAGGGGCTTCCAAATATCACTTTTAAAATTTCACAAGAACAGTCTTAGCGAAAGGCTCCTGGAGGGGTTTGCTGTAACTCTGTGAGAAGAATTAACAGAACACAAAGCAGTTCCTCAGAAAACTTCTTTCCAGTTTTTAACTGAAGATATTTCCTTTTTCACCATAGCCCTCTATGGGCTTCTAAATATCACTTTGCAATTTCCACAAGAACAGTCCTAGCGAACGGCTTCTTGAGGGGAAAGCTGTAACTCTGTGAGATGAATTAACAGAATACAGAGTGGTTTCTCAGAAAGCTTCTTTCCAGTTTTTAACTGAAGATATTTCCTTTTTCACCCTTGCCCTTTATGGGCTTCCAAATATCACTCTTCAAATTCCACAAGAACAGTCTTAGGGAAAGGCTTCTTGAGGGGAAAGCTGTAACTCTGTGAAATGAATTAACAGAACACAGAGCAATTTCCTCGAAAGCTTCTTTCCAGTTTTTAACTGAAGATATTTCCTTTTTCACCATTGCCCTCTAAGGGCTTCCAAATATCACTTTTCAAATTCCAAAAGAACAGTCTTAGCGAAAGGCTTCTTGAGGGGAAAGCTGTAACTCTGTGAGAAGAATTAAAAGAACACAGAGCAGTTTCCCCGAAAGCTTCTTTCCAGTTTTTAACTGAAGATATTTCCTTTTTCAACATTGCCCTGTATGGGCTTCCAAATATCACTTTTCAAATTCCACAAGAACAGTCTTAGCGAAAGGCTTCTTGAAGGGAAAGCTGTAACTCAGTGAGATGAAATAACACAACAGAGTTCAGGTTCTCAAAAAGCTTCTTTGCAGTTTTTTACTGAAAATATTTCCTTTTTCACCATTCCCCTCTATGGTCTTCCAAATATCACTTTTCAAATTCCACAAGAACACTCTTACCGAAAGGCTTCTTGAAGGGAAAGCTGTAACTCTGTGAGATGAATTAGCAGAACACAGAGCAGTTTCCCCGAAAGCTTCTTTCCAGTTTTTAACTGAAGATATTTCCTTTTTCACCATTGCCCTCTATGGTCTTCCAAATACCACTTTTCAAATTCCACAAGAACAGTCTTAGCGAAAGGCTTCTTGAAGGGAAAGCTGTAACTCTGTGAGATGAATTAGCAGAACAGAGTTCAGTTTCTCAGAAAGTTTCTTTTAAGTTTTTGACGGAAGATATTTCCTTTTTCACCTTTGCCCTCTATGGGCTTCCAAATATCACTTTGCAAATTCCACAAAAACAGTCATAGCGAAAGGCTTCTTGAGAGGAAAGCTGTAATTCTGTGAGAAGCATTAACAGAACACAAAGTAGTTTCTCAGAAAGCTTCTTTCCAGTTTTTAACTGAAGGTATTTCTTTTTCACCATTGCCCTCTATGGACATCCAAATATCACTTTTAATATACCACAAGAATATTCTGAGTGAAAAGCTTCTTGAGGGAAAATCTCTAACTCTGTGAGATTAATTAACAGAACAGAGTGCAATTTCCTCGAAAGCTTCTTTCCAGTTTTTAACTGGAGATATTTCCTTTTTCACAATTCCCCTCTATGGGCTTCCAAATATCACTTTTCAAATTCCACAAGAACAGTCTTAGCGAAAGGCTTCTTGAAAGGAAAGCGGTAACTCTGTGAGATGAAATAACACAACAGAGTTCAGATTATCAGAAAGCTTCTTTTCAGTCTTTAACTGAAGATATTTTCTTTTTCACCATTGCCCTCTATGGGCTTCCAAATATCCATTTGAAAATTCCACAAGAACAGTCTTAGCGAATGCCTTCTTGAGGGGAAAGCTGTAACTCTGTGAGATGCATTAACAGAACACAAATCACTTTCTTAGAAAGCTTCTTTCCAGTTTTAAACTGAAGATATTTCCTTTTTCCTTTTTGCCCTCTATGGGCTTCCAAATATCACTGTGCAAATTCCACAAGAACAGTCTTAGCGAAAGGCTTCTTGAGTGGAAAGCTGTAATTCTGTGAGAGGAAATATCAGAACACAAAGTGGTTTCTCAGAAAGCTTCTTTCCAGTTTTTAACTGAAGATATTTCCTTTTTCACCATTGCCCTATAAGGGCTTCCAAATATCGGTTTGCAAATTTCACAAGAACAATCTTAGCGAACGGCTTCTTGAGGAAAAAGCTGTAACTCTGTGAGATGCATTAACAGAACACAAAGCAGTTTCTCAGAAAGCTTCTTTCCACTTTTGAACTCAAGATATTTCCTTTTTCACCCTTGCCCTCTATGGGCTTCCAAATATCACTTTGCAAATTCCACAAGAACAATCTTAGCGAAAGGTTTCTTGAGGGCATAGCTTTAACTCTGTGAGATGAATTAGCAAAACAGAAAGCAGTTTGTCAGGAAGCTTCTTTTCAGTTTTTAACTGAAGATATTTTCTTTTTCATCATTGCCCTCTATGGGCTTCCAAATATCACTTTTCAAATTCCACAAGAACAGTCTTTATGAAAGGCTTCTTAAGGGGAAATCTCTAACTCTGTGAGATGAATTAACAGAACAGAGTGCAATTTCCCCGAAAGCTTCTTTCCAGTTTTTAACTGAAGATATTTCCTTTTACAGCACTGCCCTCTATGGGATTCCAAATATCGCTTTGCAAATTCCACAAGAACAGTATTAGCGAATGGCTTCTAGAGGGGAAAGCTGTAACTCTGTGAGATACATTAACAGAACACAAAGCAGTTTCTCTGAAAGCTTCTTTCCAGTTTTAAACTGAAGATATTTCCTTTTTCACCATTGCCCTCTATGGGCTTCCAAATATCACTTTTCAAATTTCACAAGAACAGTCTTAGCAAAAGCCTCCTGGAGGGAAACGCTGTAACTCTGTGAGACGAATTAACAGAACACAAAGCAGTTTCTCAGAAAGCTTCTTTCCAGTTTTTAACTGAAGATATTTCCTTTTTCACCGTTGCCCTTTATGGGATTCCAAATATCACTCTTCAAATTCCACAAGAACAGCCTTAGCGAAAGGCTTCTTGAGGGGAAAGCTGTAACTCTGTGAAATGAATTAACTGAACACAGAGCAGAGCAGTTTCCCCGAAAGCTTCTTCCCAGTTTTTAAGTGAAGATATTTCCTTTTTCACCATTGCCCTCTATGGGCTTCCAAATATCACCTTCTAAATTCCACAAGAACAGTCTTAGCGATAGTGTTCTTCAGGAGAAAGCTGTAATTCTGTGAGATGAATTAACCGACCACAAAGCAGTTACTCAGGAAGCTTCTTTCCAGTTTTTAACGAAAGATATTTCCTTTTTCACCATATCCCTCTATGGGCTTCCAAATATCACCTTGCAAATTCAACAAAAACAGTCTTAGCGAAAGGCTTCTTAAGGGGAAAGTTGTAACTCTGTGATATGTATTAACAGAACACAAAGCAGTTTCTCAGAAAGCTTCTTTTCGGTTTTTATCTTAGCATATTTCCATTTTCACCATAGCCCTCTATGGGCTAACAAATACCACTTTACAACTACCACAAGAACAGTCTTAGCGAAAGGCTTCTTGAGGGGAGAGCTGTGACTCTGTGGTATGAATTAACAGAACACAAAGAAGTTTCTCAGAAAGCTTCTTTTCAGTTTTTATCTTAGGATATTTCCTTTTTCAACATAGCCCTGTACGGGCTTCCAAATATCATTGCGCAAATTCCACAAGAACAGTCTTAGCGAAAGGCTCCTTGAGAGGAAAGCTGTAACTCTGTGAGATGAATTAACAGAACACAAAGCAGTTTCTCAGAAAGCTTTTTTCAGGTTTTTCACTGAAGATATTTCCTTTTTCAGCATTGCCCTCTAGGGGCTTTCAAATATGACTTTGCAAATCCCACAAGAACAGTCCTAGCGAAAGGCTTCTTGAGGGGGAAGTTGTTACTCTTTGAGATGAATTAACAGAACACAAAGCAGTTTCTCATAAAACTTCTTTGCAGTTTTTAATAGAAGATATTTCCTTTTTCACCATAGCCCTCTATGGCTTTCCAAATATCACTTTGCAAATTCCAGAAGAACAGTCTTAGGGAAAAGCTTCTTGAGGGGTAAGCTGTAACTCTGTGAGACGAATTAGCAGAACACAAAGAAGGTTCTCAGAAAACTTCTTTCCAGTTTTTAACGGAAGATATTTGCTTTTTCACCATAGCCCTCTATAGGCTTCCAAATATCACTTTGCAAATTCACAAGAAGAGCCTTAGCGAAAGACTTCTTGAGGGGAAAGCTGTAACTCTGTGGGACGAATTTACAGAACACAAAACAGTTTCTCAGAAAGCTTCTTTCCTGTTTTTACCTGAAGATATTTCCTTTTTCACCATACCCCTCTATGGGCTTCCAAATATCACTTTGAAAATTAAACAAGAACAGACCTAGCGAAAGGCTTCTTGAGGGGAAAGCTGTAATTCCGTGAGACGAATTAAGAGAACACCAAGCAGTTTCTCAGAAAGCTTCTCTTCAGTATTTATCTTGGGATATTTCCATTTTTTCCATAGCCCTCTATGGACTTCTAAATATCAGTTTGCAAATTCCACAAGAACAGTGTTGGCGAAAGGCTTCATGAGTGAAATACTGTAACTCTGTGAGATGCATTAAGAGAACACAAAGCAGTTTCTCAGAAAGCTTCTTTTCAGTTTTTACCTGACGATATTTCCTTTTTCACCATAGCCCTCTAAGGGTTTCCAAATATCAATTCGCAAATTCCCCAAGAACTGTCTTAGCGAAAGGCTTTTAGAGGGAAAAGCTGTAACTCTGTGGGATTAATTAACAGAACACAAAGGAATTTCTCAGAATGCTTCCTTACAGTTTTTAACGGAAGATATTTCCGTTTTCACCATAGCCGTCTAAGGGCTTCCAAATATCACCTTGTAAATTCCACAAGAACCGTCTTAGCGATAGGTTTCCTGAGAAGAATGCTGTAACTCTGTGAGATGAATTAACCGACCACAAAGCAGTTACTCAGGAAGATTCTTTCCAGTTTTTAACTTAAGATGTTTCCTTTTTCACCGTAGCCCTCTATATGCTTCCAAATATCATTTTGCAAATTAAACAACAACAGCCTTAGCGAAAGGATTCTTGAGGGGAAAGCTGTAACTGTGTGAGATGAATTAACAGAACGCAAAGCAGTTTCTCAGGAAGCTTCTTTCATGTTTTTAATATAAGATATTTTTTTTTTCACCGTAGCCCTCTAAGGGCTTCCAAATATCACTTTGAAAGTTCCACAAGAACAGTCCTAGCGAAAGGCTTCTTGAGGGTAAAGCTGTAACTCTGTGGGATGAATTAACAGAACACAAAGCAGTTTCTCAGAAAGTTTCCTTACAGTTTTCAACGGAAGATATTTCTGTTTTCACCATAGCCCTATATTTTCTTCCAAATATCACCTTAAATTCCACAAGAACAGTCTTAGCTATAGGCTTCTTGAGGAGAAAGCTGTAAATCTATGAGATGAATTAACAGACCACAAACCAGTTACTCAGGAAGCTTCTTTCAGTTTTTAACGAAAGATATTTCCTTTTTCACCATATCCCTCTCTGGGCTTCCAAATATCACTTTGCAAATTCCACAAAAACAGTCTTAGCGAAAGGCGTCCTGAGGGGAAATCTGAAACTCTGTGAGATGAATTAACACAACACAAAGCAGTTTCTCAGAAAGTTTCTTTCCAGTTTTTAACGGAAGATATTTCCTTTTTTACCATAGGTCTCTAGGGGCTTACAAATATCAATTTGCAAATTCCCTAAGAACTGTCTTAGCGAAAGGATTCTTGAGGGGAAAGCTGTAACTCTGTGAGATGAATTAACAGAACACCAAGCAGTTCCTCAGAAAGCTTCTTTCCAGTTTTTAACTGAAGATATTTAATTTTCCACCATCGCCATGTTTGGGCTTCTAAATATCACATTGCAAATTTTACAAGAGCTGCCTTAGCGAAAGGCTTTTTGAGGGTAAAGCTGTAACTCTGTGAGATGAATTGACAGAACACAATGCAGTTTCTCAGAAAGCTTCTTTCCAGTTTTTTATAGAAGATATTTCCTTTTTCACCAGAGCCTTCTAAGGGCTTCCATATATCACTTTGCAAATTCCACTGGAACATTCTTAGTGAAAGTCTTCCTGAGGGGAAAGCTGTAACTCTGTGAGATGAATTAACAGAACACAAAGCAGTTTCTCAGAAAGCTTCTTTCCACTTTTATCTTAGGATATTTCCATTTTTTTATACCCCTCTATGGACTTCCAAATATCAGTTTGCTAATTAAAGAAGAACAGACTTAGCGAAAGGCTTCTTGAGAGGAAAGATGTAACTCTGTGAGACGAAGTAACAGAACACAAAACAGTTTCTCAGAAAACTTCTTTCCAGTTTTTAACTGAAGATAATTCCTTCTTCAGCGCAACCCTCCAGGGGCTTCCAAATATCACTTTGAAAATTAAAGAAGAACAGTTTTAGCGAAAGGCTTCTTGAAGGGAAAGCTGTATCTCTGTGAGATGAATTAACAGAACACAAAGCAGTTTCTCAGAAAGCTTCCTTACAGTTTTCTACGGAAGATATTTCTGTTTTCCCCATAGCCCTCTATGGGCTTAAAAATATCAACTTCTAAATTCCACAAGAACGGTCTTAGCGACAGGGTTCTTTAGGAGAAAGCTGTAACTCTGTGAGATGAATTAACAGAACACAAAGCAGTTATTCCGTAAGCTTCTTTCCAGTTTTTAACGAAAGATATTTCCTTTTTCACCGTATCCCTATATGGGCTTTCAAATATCTCTTTGCAAATTCCACAAAAACAGTCTTTGGGAAAGGTTTCTTGATGGAAAATCTGTAACTCTGTGGTATGAATTAACAGAACACAAAGCAGTTTCTCAGAAAGATTCCTTCCAGTTTTTAACGGAAGATATTTCCTTTTTCACCATAGCTCTCTATGTGCCTTCAAATATCAATTTGCAAATTCCCCAAGAACAGCCTTAGCGAAACCCTTCTTGAGGGGAAAGCTGTAACTCTGTGAGATGACTTAACAGAACACAAAGCAGTTTCTCAAAAAGCTTCTTTCCAGATTTTATCTTAGGATATTTCCTATATCACCATAGCCTTCTAAGGGCTTCCAAATATCACTTTGCGAATTTCACAAGAACAGTCTTAGCGAACGGATTCTTGAGGGGAAACCTGTAACTGTGAGATGAATTAACAGAACACAAAGCAGTTTCTCAGACAGCTTCTTTTCAGTTTTTATCTTAGGATATTTCCTTTTCACCATAGCCCTCTATGGCTTCCAAATATCACTTTGCAAATTCCGCAAGAACAGTCTTAGCGAAAGGCTTCTAAGAGGAAAGCTGTAACTCTGTGAGATGAATTAACAGAACACAAAGCAGTTTCTCAGAAAACTTCTTTCCAGTTTTTAACTGAAGACATTTACTTTTTCACCATCGCCCTGTTTGGGCTTCCAAATATCACTTTGCAAATTTTACAAGAGCTGCAATAGCCAAAGACTTTATCAGGGGAAAGCTGTAACTCTGTGAGATGAAATAACAGAACACAAAGCATTTTCTCAGAAAGCACTTTCTAGTTTTTAATGAGAGATATTTCCTTTTTCACCATAGCCCTCTCAGGCTTCCAAATATCACTTTGCAAATATCACAAGAACAGACTTAGTGAACGGCTTCTTTAGGGGAAAGCTGTAACTCTGTGAGATGAATCAACAGAACACAAAGCAGTTTCACAGAAAGCTTCTTTCCAGTTTTTCTCGTAGGATATTTCCATTTTTACCATAGCCCTCTATGGGCTTTCAAATATCACTTTGCAAATTCCACAAGAACAGCCTTAGCGAAAGGTTTCATGAGGGGAAAGCTGTAACTCTGTGAGATGAATTAACAGAACACAAAGCAGTTTCTAAGAAAGCTTCTTTTCGCTTTTCACCTTAGAATATTTCCATTTTCACCAGAGCCCTCTATGGGCTACCAAATATCACTTTACATCTCCCACAAGAACAGTCTAAGCGAAAGGATTCTTGAAGGGAAAGTTGTAGCTCTGTGGTATGAATAAACAGAACACAAAGTAGTTTCTCAGAAAGCTTCTTTTCAGTTTTTATGTTAGGATATTTCATTTTTCACCATAGCCCTCTATGGGCTTCCAAATATCACTTTGCAAATTCCACAAGAACAGTCCTAGCGAAAGGCTTCTTGAAGTAAAGCTGTAACTCTTTGAGATGAATTAACAGAAAACAAAGCAGTTACTCAGGAAGCTTCTTTCCAGTTTTTAATGAAAAACATTTCATTTTTCACCATAGCCAACTATGGGCTTCTAAATATCAACTTGGAAATTCCCCAAGAACAGTCTTAGAGATAGGCTTCCCGAGGGGAAAGCTGTAACTTGGTGACATGAATTAACAGTACACAAAGCAGTTCCTCAGAAAGCTTCTTTCCAGTTTTTAACGGAAGATATTTCCTTTTTCACCATAACCCTCTATGGGCTTCAAAATACCACTTTGGTAATTTCACAGGAACAGTCTTAGTGAACGGCTTCTTGAGGGGAAAGCTGTCACTCTGTAAGATGAAGTAACAGAACACAATGCAGTTTCTCAGAAAGCTTCTTTTCAGTTTTTTTTTTTTTCTTTTCTTTTTTTTTAAATTTATTTATTATTATTAAACTTGAAGTTGTAGGGTACATGTGCACAACGTGCAGGTTTGCTACATATGTATACTTGTGCCATGTTGGTGTGCTGCACCCATCAACTCGTCATTTACATCAGGTATAACTCCCAATGCAATCCCTCCCCCCTCCCCCCTCCCCATGATAGGCCCCGGTGTGTGATGTTCCCCTTCCCGAGTCCAAGTGATCTCATTGTTCAGTTCCCACCTACGAGTGAGAACATGCGGTGTTTGGTTTTCTGTTCTTGTGATAGTTTGCTAAGAATGATGGTTTCCAGCTGCATCCATGTCCCTACAAAGGACACAAACTCATCCTTTTTTATGGCTGCATAGTATTCCATGGTGTATATGTGCCACATTTTCTTAATCCAATCTGTCACTGATGGACATTTGGGTTGATTCCAAGTCTTTGCTATTGTGAATAGTGCTGCAATAAACATACGTGTGCATGTGTCTTTATAGCAGCATAATTTATAATCCTTTGGGTATATACCCAGTAATGGGATGGCTGGGTCATATGGTACATCTAGTTCTAGATCCTTGAGGAATCGCCATACTGTTTTCCATAATGGTTGAACTAGTTTACAATCCCACCAACAGTGTAAAAGTGTTCCTATTTCTCCACATCCTCTCCAGCACCTGTTGTTTCCTGACTTTTTAATGATCGCCATTCTAACTGGTGTGAGATGGTATCTCATTGTGGTTTCGATTTGCATTTCTCTGATGGCCAGTGATGATGAGCATTTTTTCATGTGTCTGTTGGCTGTATGAATGTCTTCTTTTGAGAAATGTCTGTTCATATCCTTTGCCCACTTTTGGATGGGGTTGTTTGTTTTTTTCTTGTAAATTTGTTTGAGTTCTTTGTAGGTTCTGGATATTAGCCCTTTGTCAGATGAGTAGATTGCAAAAATTTTCTCCCATTCTGTAGGTTGCCTGCTCACTCTGATGGTAGTTTCTTTTGCTGTGCAGAAGCTCTTTAGTTTGATGAGATCCTATTTGTCAATTTTGGCTTTTGCTGCCGTTGCTTTTGGTGTTTTAGACATGAAGTCTTTGCCCATGCCTATGTCCTGAATGGTACTACCTAGGTTTTCCTCTAGGATTTTTATGGTATTAGGTCTAACATTTAAGTCTCTAATCCATCTTGAATTAATTTTCGTATAAGGAGTAAGGAAAGGATCCAGTTTCAGCTTTCTACTTATGGCTAGCCAGTTTTCCCAGCACCATTTATTAAATAGGGAAACCTTTCCCCATTTCTTGTTTCTCTCAGGTTTGTCAAAGATCAGATGGCTGTAGATGTGTGGTATTATTTCTGAGGACTCTGTTCTGTTCCATTGGTCTATATCTCTGTTTTGGTACCAGTACCATGCTGTTTTGGTTACTGTAGCCTTGTAGTATAGTTTGAAGTCAGGTAGCGTGATGCCTCCAGCTTTGTTCTTTTGACTTAGGATTGTCTTGGAGATGCGGGCTCTTTTTTGGTTCCATATGAACTTTAAAGCTGTTTTTTCCAATTCTGTGAAGAAGCTCATTGGTAGCTTGATGGGGATGACATTGAATCAATAAATTACCTTGGGCAGTATGGCCATTTTCATGATATTGATTCTTCCTATCCATGAGCATGGTATGTTCTTCCATTTGTTTGTGTCCTCTTTTATTTCACTGAGCAGTGGTTTGTAGTTCTCCTTGAAGAGGTCCTTTACATCCCTTGTAAGTTGGATTCCTAGGTATTTTATTCTCTTTGAAGCAATTGTGAATGGAAGTTCATTCCTGATTTGGCTCTCTGTTTGACTGTCACTGGTGTATAAGAATGCTTGTGATTTTTGCACATTAATTTTGTATCCTGAGACTTTGCTGAAGTTGCTGATCAGCTTAAGGAGATTTTGGGCTGAGACAATGGGGTTTTCTAAATATACAATCATGTCGTCTGCAAAGAGGGACAATTTGACTTCTTCTTTTCCTAACTGAATCCCCTTGATTTCTTTCTCTTGCCTGATTGCCCTAGCCAGAACTTCCAACACTATGTTGAATAGGAGTGGTGAGAGAGGGCATCCCTGTCTTGTGCCAGTTTACAAAGGGAATTTTTCCAGTTTTTGCCCATTCAGTATGATATTGGCTGTGGGTTTGTCATAAATAGCTCTTATGATTTTGAGGTACGTTCCATCAATACCGAATTTATTGAGCGTTTTTAGCATGAATGGCTGTTGAATTTTGTCAAAAGCCTTTTCTGCATCTATTGAGATAATGATGTGGTTCTTGTCTTTGGTTCTGTTTATATGCTGGATTATGTTTATTGATTTGCGAATGTTGAACCAGCCTTGCATCCCAGGGATGAAGCCCACTTGATCATGGTGGATAAGCTTTTTGATGTGCTGCTGAATCCGGTTTGCCAGTATTTTATTGAGGATTTTTGCATCGATGTTCATCAGGGATATTGGTCTAAAATTCTCTTTTTTTGTTGTGTCTCTGTCAGGCTTTGGTATCAGGATGATGTTGGCCTCATAAAATGAGTTAGGGAGGATTCCCTCTTTTTCTATTGATTGGAATAGTTTCAGAAGGAATGGTACCAGCTCCTCCTTGTACCTCTGGTAGAATTCAGCTGTGAATCCATCTGGTCCTGGACTTTTTTTGGTTGGTAGGCTATTAATTATTGCCTCAATTTCAGAGCCTACTATTGGTCTATTCAGGGATTCAACTTCTTCCTGGTTTAGTCTTGGAAGAGTGTAAGTGTCCAGGAAATTATCCATTTCTTCTAGATTTTCCAGTTTATTTGCGTAGAGGTGTTTATAATATTTTCTGAAGGTAGTTTGTATTTCTGTGGGGTCGGTGGTGATATCCCCTTTATCATTTTTAATTGCATCGATTTAATTCTTCTCTCTTTTCTTCTTTATTAGTCTTGCTAGTGGTCTGTCAATTTTGTTGATCTTTTCAAAAAACCAACTCCTGGATTCATTGATTTTTTGGAGGGTTTTTTGTGTCTCTATCTCCTTCAGTTCTGCTCTGATCTTAGTTATTTCTTGCCTTCTGCTAGCTTTCGAATGTGTTTGCTCTTGCTTCTCTAGTTCTTTTAATTGCGATGTTAGAGTGTCAATTTTAGATCTTTCCCGCTTTCTCTTGTGGGCATTTAGTGCTATAAATTTCCCTCTACACACTGCTTTAAATGTGTCCCAGAGATTCTGGTATGTTGTGTCTTTGTTCTCATTGGTTTCAAAGAACATCTTTATTTCTGCCTTCATTTCGTTATGTACCCAGTAGTCATTCAGGAGCAGGTTGTTCAGTTTCCATGTAGTTCAGCGGTTTTGATTGAGTTTCTTAGTCCTGAGTTCTAATTTGATTGCACTGTGGTCTGAGAGACAGTTTGTTATAATTTCTGTTCTTGTACATTTGCTGAGGAGTGCTTTACTTCCCATTACGTGGTCAATTTTGGAGTAAGTACGATGTGGTGCTGAGAAGAATGTATATTCTGTTGATTTGGGGTGGAGAGTTCTATAGATGTCTATTAGGTCTGCTTGCTGCAGAGATGAGTTCAATTCCTGGATATCCTTGTTAACTTTCTGTCTCGTTGATCTGTCTAATGTTGACAGTGGAGTGTTGAAGTCTCCCATTATTATTGTATGGGAGTCTAAGTCTCTTTGTAAGTCTCTAAGGACTTGCTTTATGAATCTGGGTGCTCCTGTATTGGGTGCATATATATTTAGGATAGTTAGCTCTTCCTGTTGAATTGATCCCTTTACCATTATGTAATGGCCTTCTTTGTCTCTTTTGATCTTTGATGGTTTAAAGTCTGTTTTATCAGAGACTAGTATTGCAACCCCCGCTTTTTTTTGTTCTCCATTTGCTTGGTAAATCTTCCTCCATCCCTTTATTTTAAGCCTATGTATGTCTCTGCGTGTGAGATGGGTCTCCTGAATACAGCATACTGATGGATCTTGACTCTTTATCCAGTTTGCCAGTCTGTGTCTTTTCATTGGAGCATTTAGTCCATTTACATTTAAGGTTAAGATTGTTATGTGTGAACTTGATCCTGCCATTATGATATTAACTGGTTATTTTGCTCGTTAGTTGATGCAGTTTCTTCCTAGCCTTGATGGTCTTTACATTTTGGCATGTTTTTGCAATGGCTGGTACCGGTTGTTCCTTTCCATGTTTAGTGCTTCCTTCAGGGTCTCTTGTAAGGCAGGCCTAGTGGTGACAAAATCTCTAAGCATTTGCTTATCTGTAAAGGATTTTATTTCTCCTTCACTTATGAAACTTAGTTTGGCTGGATATAAAATTCTGGGTTGAAAATTCTTTTCTTTAAGAATGTTGAATATTGGCCCCCACTCTCTTCTGGCTTGAAGAGTTTCTGCCGAGAGATCTGCTGTTAGTCTGATGGGCTTCCCTTTGTGGGTAACCCGACCTTTCTCTCTGGCTGCCCTTAAGATTTTTTCCTTCATTTCAACTTTGGTGAATCTGGCAATTATGTGTCTTGGAGTTGCTCTTCTCGAGGAGTATCTTTGTGGCGTTCTCTGTATTTCCTGGATTTGAATGTTGGCCTGCCCTACTAGGTTGGGGAAGTTCTCCTGGATGATATCCTGAAGAGTGTTTTCCAACTTGGTTCCATTTTCCACCTCACTTTCAGGCACCCCAATCAGACGTAGATTTGGTCTTTTTACATAATCCCATACTTCTTGCAGGCTTTGTTCATTTCTTTTTCTTCTTTTTTCTTTTGGTTTCTCTTCTCGCTTCATTTCATTCATTTGATCCTCCATCGCTGACATTCTTTCTTCCAGTTGATCGAGACGGTTACTGAAGCTTGTGCATTTGTCACGTATTTCTCGTGCCATGGTTTTCGTCTCTTTCATTTCGTTTGTGAGCTTCTCTGCATTAATTACTCTAGCCATCAATTCTTCCACTTTTTTTTCAAGATTTTTAGTTTCTTTGCGCTGGGTTCGTAATTCCTCCTTTAGCTCTGAGAAATTTGATAGACTGAAGCCTTCTTCTCTCATCTCGTCGAAGTCATTCTCCGTCCAGCTTTGATCCGTTGCTGGCGATGAGCTGCGCTCCTTTGCCGGGGGAGATGCGCTCTTATTTTTTGAATCTCCAGCTTTTCTGCCCTGCTTTTTCCCCATCTTTGTGGTTTTATCTGCCTCTGGTCTTTGATGATGGTGATGTACTGATGGGGTTTTGGTGTAGGTGTCCTTCCTGTTTGATAGCTTTCCTTCTAACAGTCAGGATCCTCAGCTGTAGGTTGTAGCTGTAGGAGATTGCTTGAGGTCCACTCCAGACCCTGTTTGCCTGGGTATCAGCAGCAGAGGCTGCAGAAGATAGAATATTTCTGAACAGTTAGTGTACCTGTCTGATTCTTGCTTTGGAATCTTCCTCTCAGGGGTGTACTCCACCCTGTGAGGTTTGGTGTGTCAGACTGCCCCTAGTGGGGGATGTCTCCCAGTTAGGCTACTCAGGGGTCAGGGACCCACTTGAGCAGGGAGTCTGTCCCTTCTCAGATCTCAACCTCCGTGTTGGGAGATCCACTGCTCTCTTCAAAGCTGTCAGACAGAGTCGTTTGCGTCTGCAGAGCTGCTGCGTTTGTAATTATTTACTGTGCCCTGTCCCCAGAGGTGGAGTCTACAGAGACAGGCAGGTTTCCTTGAGCTGCTGTGAGCTCCACCCAGTTCGAGCTTCCCAGCAGCTTTGTTTACCTACTTAAGCCTCAGCAATGGCGGGCGCCCCTCCCCCAGCCTCGCTGCTGCCTTGCCGGTAGATCACAGACTGCTGTGCTAGCAATGAGGGAGGCTCCGTGGGTGTGGGACACTCCCGGCCAGGTGTGGGATATGATCTCCTGGTGTGCCTGTCTGCTTAAAGCGCAGTATTGGGGTGGGAGTTACCCGATTTTCCAGGTGTTGTGTGTCTCAGTTCCCCTGGCTAGGAAAAGGGATTCCCTTCCCCCTTGCGCTTTCCAGGTGAGGCAATGCCTCGCCCTGCTTCAGCTCTCGCTGGTCGGGCTGCAACAGCTGACCAGCACCGATCGTCTGGCACTCCCCAGTGAGATGAACCCAGTACCTCAGTTGAAAATGCAGAAATCGCCGGTCTTCTGTGTCGCTCGCGCCGGGAGTTGGAGACTGGAGCTGTTCCTATTCGGCCATCTTGCTCCGCCCCCCTTTTCAGTTTTTATCTTAGGATATTTCCATTTTTTCAATAGCCCTCTGTGGGCTTCCAAATATCAGTTGGCAAATTCCACAAGAATAGTGTTGGCGAAAGCCTCCATGAGGGGAATGCTGTAACTCTCTGAGATGAATTAACAGAACACAAAGCAGTTTCTCAGAAAGCTTCTTTCCAGTTTTTAACTGACGATATTTCCTTTTTCACCATAGCCCTCAATGAGCTTCCAAATACCATTTTGCAAATTAAACAAGAACAGACTTAGCGAAAGGCTGCTGGAAGGGAAAGCTGTAACTCTGTGAGATGAATTAACAGAAGACAAAGCAGTTTCTCAGAATGCTTCTTAACACTTTTTAACTGAAAATATTTCGTTTTTCAACATATCCCTCTATGGACTTCCAAATATCACTTTGCAAATTTCACAAAAACAGACTTAGTGAACGGCTTCTTGTGGGGAAAGCTGTAACTCAATGAGATGTACTAACAGAACACAAAGCAGTTTCTCAGAAAGCTTCTTTGCAGTTTTTAATGGAAGATATTTCCTTTTTCACCAAAGCCCTCTACGGTCTTCCAAATATCACTTTGCAAATTACACAGGAACAGTCTTAGGGAAAGGCTTCTTGAGGGGAAACCTGTAACTATGTGAGCTGAATTAACAGAAGACAAAGTAGTTTAACAGAAAGCTTCTTTACAGTTTTTAATGGAAGATATTTACTTTTTCACCTTAGCCCTCTATGGGGTCCCATATATCACATTGGAAATACCACAAGAAGACCCTTAGCGAAAGGCTTCTTGACGGGAAAGCTGTAACTCGGTGAGATAAACTAACAGAACACAAAGCATTTTCTCAGAAAGCTTCTTTTCAGTTTTTATCTTAGGATATTTCCATTTTTCCATAGCTCTCTATGGGCTTCCAAATATGAGTTTGCAAATTCCACAAGAACAGTCTTGGCGAAAGGCCTCATGAGGGGAAAGCTGTGACTCTGTGAGACGAATTAACAGAACACAAAGCAGTTACTCAGGAAGCTTCTTTCCAGTTTTTAACGAAAGATATTTCCTTTTTCACCATAGCCCACCATGGACTTCCAAATATCAGTTTCAAATTCCCCAAGAACAGTCTTAGCGATAGGCTTCTTGAGGGGAAAGCTGTAACTTTGTGAGATGAATTAACAGAAAATAAAGCAGTTCCTCAGAACGCTTCTTTCCAGTTTTTAACTGAAGATATTTCCTTTTTCACCGTCGCCTAGTTTGGGCTTCCAAATATCACTTTGCAAATTATACAAGAGCTGCCTTAGCAAAAGGCTTCTTGAGGGGAAAGCTATTACTCTGTGAGATGAATTAACAGAACACAAAGCAGTTTCTCAGAAAGCTTCTTTCCAGTTTTTAACTGAAGATATTTCCTTTTTCACCATAGTCCTCTATGGGCTTCCAAATATCACTTTGAAAATTAAACAAAAACAGCCTCAGCGAAAGGCTTCTTGTGGGGAAAGCTGTAACTCTGCGAGATGAATTAACAGAACACCAAGCGGTTTCTCAGAAAGCTTCTTTCCAGTTTTTAACAGAAGATATTTCCTTTTTCACCGTAGCCCTCTATGGGCTTCCAAATATCACTTTGGAAATTTCACAAGAACAGTCTTAGTGACCGGTTTCTTGAGGGGAAAGCTGTCACTCTGTGAGATGAAGTAACAGAACACAAGGTAGTTTCTCAGAAAGCTTCTTTTCAGTTTTTATTTTAGGATATTTCCATTTTTTCAATAGCCCTCTAGGGGTTCCAAATATCACTTTGCAAATTCCACAAGAACAGTGTAGGCGAAAGACTCCATGAGGGGAAAACTGTAACTCTGTGAGATGAATTAACAGAACACAAAGCAGTTTCTAAGAAAGCTTCTTTCCAGGTTTTAACGCAAGATATTTAATTTTTCTTCATAGCTCTCTATAGGCTTCCAAATATCACTTTGCAAATTTCACAAGAACACACTTAGTGAACGGCTTCTTGAGGGGAAAGTTGTAACTCAATGAGATGTACTAACAGAACACAAAGCAGTTTCTCAGAAAGATTCTTTCCAGTTTTTAAAGGAAGATATTTCCTTTTTCACCAAAGCCCTCTATGGCCTTCCAAATATCACTTTGCAAATTTCACAAGAACAGTCTTAGGGAAAGGCTTCTTGAGGGGAAAGCTGTAACTCCGTGAGATGAATCAACAGATCACAATGCCGTTTGTCAGAAAGCTTCTTTCCAGTTTTTAATGGAAGATATTTCCTTTTCCAACTTAACACTCTATGGGCTCCCAAATATCACATTGGAAATACCACAAGAAGAGCCTTAGCCAAAGGCTTCTTGAAGGGAAAGCTGTAGCACTGTGAGATGAATTAACAGAACACCAAGCGGTATCTCAGAAAGCTTCTTTCCAGTTTTTTGTTTTTTGTTTTTTTTTTTTTAATTTATTTATTATTATTAAACTTCAAGTTGTAGGGTACATGTGCACAACGTGCAGGTTTGCTACATATGTATACTTGTGCCATGTTGGTGTGCTGCACCCATCAACTCGTCATTTACATCAGGTATAACTCCCAATGCAATCCCTCACCCCTCCCCCCTCCCCATGATAGGCCCCGGTGTGTGATGTTCCCCTTCCCGAGTCCAAGTGATCTCATTGTTCAGTTCCCGCCTATGAGTGAGAACATGCGGTGTTTGGTTTTCTGTTCTTGTGATAGTTTGCTGAGAATGATGGTTTCCAGCTGCATCCATGTCCCTACAAAGGACACAAACTCATCCTTTTTTATGGCTGCATAGTATTCCATGGTGTATATGTGCCACATTTTCTTAATCCAATCTGTCACTGATGGACATTTGGGTTGATTCCAAGTCTTTGCTATTGTGTATAGTGCTGCAATAAACATACGTGTGCATGTGTCTTTATAGCAGCATAATTTATAATCCTTTGGGTATATACCTAGTAATGGGATGGCTGGGTCATATGGTACATCTAGTTCTAGATCCTTGAGGAATCGCCATACTGTTTTCCATAATGGTTGAACTAGTTTACAATCCCACCAACAGAGTAAAAGTGTTCCTATTTCTCCACATCCTCTTCAGCACCTGTTGTTTCCTGACTTTTGAATGATCACCATTCTAACTGGTGTGAGATGGTATCTCATTGTGGTTTTGATTTGCATTTCTCTGACGGCCAGTGATGATGAGCATTTTTTCAAGTGTCTGTTGGCTGTATGAATGTCTTCTTTTGAGAAATGTCTGTTCATATCCTTTCCCCACTTTTTGATGGGGTTGTTTGATTTTTTCTTGTAAATTTGTTTGAGTTCTTTGTAGGTTCTGGATATTAGCCCTTTGTCAGATGAGTAGATTGCAAAAATTTTCTCCCATTCTGTAGGTTGCCTGTTCACTCTGATGGTAGTTTCTTTTGCTGTGCAGAAGCTCTTTAGTTTAATGAAATCCCATTTGTCAATTTTGGCTTTTGCTGCCGTTGCTTTTGGTGTTTTAGACATGAAGTCTTTGCCCATGCCTATGTCCTGAATGGTACTACCTAGGTTTTCCTCTAGGATTTTTATGGTATTAGGTCTAACATTTAAGTCTCTAATCCATCTTGAATTAATTTTCGTATAAGGAGTAAGGAAAGGATCCAGTTTCAGCTTTCTACTTATGGCTAGCCAATTTTCCCAGCACCATTTATTAAATAGGGAAACCTTTCCCCATTTCTTGTTTCTCTCAGGTTTGTCAAAGATCAGATGGCTGTAGATGTGTGGTATTATTTCTGAGGACTCTGTTCTGTTCCATTGATCTATATCTCTGTTTTGGTACCAGTACCATGCTGTTTTGGTTACTGTAGCCTTGTAGTATAGTTTGAAGTCAGGTAGCGTGATGCCTCCAGCTTTGTTCTTTTGACTTAGGATTGTCTTGTAGATGCGGGCTCTTTTTTGGTTCCATATGAACTTTAAAGCAGTTTTTTCCAATTCTGTGAAGAAGCTCATTGGTAGCTTGATGGGGATGGCATTGAATCTATAAATTACCTTGGGCAGTATGGCCATTTGCACGATATTGATTCTTCCTATCCATGAGCATGGTATGTTCTTCCATTTGTTTGTGTCCTCTTTTATTTCACTGAGCAGTGGTTTGTAGTTCTCCTTGAAGAGGTCCTTTACATCCCTTGTAAGTTGGATTCCTAGGTATTTTATTCTCTTTGAAGCAATTGTGAATGGAAGTTCATTCCTGATTTGGCTCTCTGTTTGACTGTCACTGGTGTATAAGAATGCTTGTGATTTTTGCACATTAATTTTGTATCCTGAGACTTTGCTGAAGTTGCTTATCAGCCTAAGGAGATTTTGGGCTGAGACAATGGGGTTTTCTAAATATTCAATCATGTCCTCTGCAAACAGGGACAATTTGACTTCTTCTTTTCCTAACTGATTCCCCTTGATTTCTTTCTCTTGCCTGATTGCCCTAGCCAGAACTTCCAACACTATGTTGAATAGGAGTGGTGAGAGAGGGCATCCCTGTCTTGTGCCAGTTTTCAAAGGGAATTTTTCCAGTTTTTGCCCATTCAGTATGATATTGGCTGTGGGTTTGTCATAAATAGCTCTTATTATTTTGAAGTACGTTCCATCAATACCGAATTTATTGAGCGTTTTTAGCATGAATGGCTGTTGAATTTTGTCAAAAGCCTTTTCTGCATCTATTGAGATAATGATGTGGTTCTTGTCTTTGGTTCTGTTTATATGCTGGATTATGTTTATTGATTTTCGAATGTTGAACCAGCCTTGCATCCCAGGGATGAAGCCCACTTGATCATGGTGGATAAGCTTTTTGATGTGCTGCTGAATCCGGTTTGCCAGTATTTTATTGAGGATTTTTGCATCGATGTTCATCAGGGATATTGGTCTAAAATTCTCTTTTTTTGTTGTGTCTCTGCCAAGCTTTGGTATCAGGATGATGTTGGCCTCATAAAATGAGTTAGGGAGGATTCCCTCTTTTTCTATTGATTGGAATAGTTTCAGAAGGAATGGTACCAGCTCCTCCTTGTACCTCTGGTAGAATTCAGCTGTGAATCCATCTGGTCCTGGACTTTTTTTGGTTGGTAGGCTATTAATTATTGCCTCAATTTCAGAGCCTACTATTGGTCTATTCAGGGATTCAACTTCTTCCTGGTTTAGTCTTGGAAGAGTGTAAGTGTCCAGGAAATTATCCATTTCTTCTAGATTTTCCAGTTTATTTGCATAGAGGTGTTTATAGTATTCTCTGATGGTAGTTTGTATTTCTGTGGGGTCGGTGGTGATATCCCCTTTATCATTTTTAATTGCGTCAATTTGATTCTTCTCTCTTTTCTTCTTTATTAGTCTTGCTAGTGGTCTGTCAATTTTGTTGATCTTTTCAAAAAACCAACTCCTGGATTCATTGATTTTTTGGAGGGTTTTTTGTGTCTCTATCTCCTTCAGTTCTGCTCTGATCTTAGTTATTTCTTGCCTTCTGCTAGCTTTCGAATGTGTTTGCTCTTGCTTCTCTAGTTCTTTTAATTGCGATGTTAGAGTGTCAATTTTAGATCTTTCCTGCTTTCTCTTGTGGGCATTTAGTGCTATAAATTTCCCTCTACACACTGCTTTAAATGTGTCCCAGAGATTCTGGTATGTTTTATCTTTGTTCTTATTGGTTTCAAAGAACATATTTATTTCTGCCTTCATTTCGTTATGTACCCAGTAGTCATTCAGGAGCAGGTTGTTCAGTTTCCATGTAGTTCAGCGGTTTTGATTGAGTTTCTTAGTCCTGAGTTCTAATTTGATTGCACTGTGGTCTGAGAGACAGTTTGTTATAATTTCTGTTCTTTTACATTTGCTGAGGAGTGCTTTACTTCCCATTACGTGGTCAATTTTGGAGTAAGTACGATGTGGTGCTGAGAAGAATGTATATTCTGTTGATTTGGGGTGGAGAGTTCTATAGATGTCTATTAGGTCTGCTTGCTGCAGAGATGAGTTCATTTCCTGGATATCCTTGTTAACTTTGTGTCTCGTTGATCTGTCTAATGTTGACAGTGGAGTGTTGAAGTCTCCCATTATTATTGTATGGGAGTCTAAGTCTCTTTGTAAGTCTCTAAGGACATGCTTTATGAATCTGGGTGCTCCTGTATTGGGTGCATATATATTTAGGATAGTTAGCTCTTCCTGTGGAATTGATCCCTTTACCATTATGTAATGGCCTTCTTTGTCTCTTTTGATCTTTGATGGTTTAAAGTCTGTTTTATCAGAGACTAGTATTGCAACCCCCGCTTTTTTTTTTTCTCCATTTGCTTGGTAAATCTTCCTCCATCCCTTTATTTTGAGCCTATGTATGTCTCTGCGTGTGAGATGGGTCTCCTGAATACAGCAGACTGATGGGTCTTGACTCTTTATCCAGTTTGCCAGTCTGTGTCTTTTAATTGGAGCATTTAGTCCATTTACATTTAAGGTTAAGATTGTTATGTGTGAACTTGATCCTGCCATTATGATATTAACTGGTTATTTTGCTCGTTAGTTGATGCAGTTTCTTCCTAGCCTTGATGGTCTTTACATTTTGGCATGTTTTTGCAATGGCTGGTACCGGTTGTTCCTTTCCATGTTTAGTTCTTCCTTCAGGGTCTCTTGTAAGGCAGGCCTAGTGGTGACAAAATCTCTAAGCATTTGCTTATCTGTAAAGGATTTTATTTCTCCTTCACTTATGAAACTTAGTTTGGCTGGATATAAAATTCTGGGTTGAAAATTCTTTTCTTTAAGAATGTTGAATATTGGCCCCCACTCTCTTCTGGCTTGAAGAGTTTCTGCCGAGAGATCTGCTGTTAGTCTGATGGGCTTCCCTTTGTGGGTAACCCGACCTTTCTCTCTGGCTGCCCTTAAGATTTTTTCCTTCATTTCAACTTTGATGAATCTGGCAATTATGTGTCTTGGAGTTGCTCTTCTCGAGGAGTATCTTTGTGGCGTTCTCTGTATTTCCTGGATTTGAATGTTGGCCTGCCCTACTAGGTTGGGGACGTTCTCCTGGATGATATCCTGAAGAGTGTTTTCCAACTTGGTTCCATTTTCCCCCTCACTTTCAGGCACCCCAATCAGACGTAGATTTGGTCTTTTTACATAATCCCATACTTCTTGCAGGCTTTGTTCATTTCTTTTTCTTCTTTTTTCTTTTGGTTTCTCTTCTTGCTTCATTTCATTCATTTGATCCTCCATCACTGACTTTCTTTCTTCCAGTTGATCGAGTCAGTTACTGAAGCTTGTGCATTTGTCACGTATTTCTCGTGCCATGGTTTTCGTCTCTTTCATTTCATTTGTGAGCTTCTCTGCATTAATTACTCTAGCCATCAATTCTTCCATTTTTTTTTCAAGATTTTTTGTTTCTTTGCGCTGGGTACGTAATTCCTCCTTTAGCTCTGAGAAATTTGATGGACTGAAGCCTTCTTCTCTCATGTCGTCAAAGTCATTCTCCGTCCAGCTTTGATCCGTTGCTGGCGATGAGCTGCGCTCCTTTGCCGGGGGAGATGCGCTCTTATTTTTTGAATTTCCAGCTTTTCTGCCCTGCTTTTTCCCCATCTTTGTGGTTTCATCTGCCTCTGGTCTTTGATGATGGTGATGTACTGATGGGGTTTTGGTGTAGGTGTCCTTCCTGTTTGATAGCTTTCCTTCTAACAGTCAGGATCCTCAGCTGTAGGTTGTAGCTGTAGGAGATTGCTTGAGGTCCACTCCAGACCCTGTTTGCCTGGGTATCAGCAGCAGAGGCTGCAGAAGATAGAATATTTCTGAACAGTTAGTGTACCTGTCTGATTCTTGCTTTGAAAACTTCCTCTCAGGGGTGTACTCCACCCTGTGAGGTGTGGGGTGTCAGACTGCCCCTAGTGGGGGATGTCTCCCAGTTAGGCTACTCAGGGGTCAGGGACCCACTTGAGCAGGGAGTCTGTCCCTTCTCAGATCTCAACCTCCGTGTTGGGAGATCCACTGCTCTCTTCAAAGCTGTCAGACAGAGTCGTTTGCGTCTGGAGAGATGCTGCGTTTGTTATTGTTTACTGTGCCCTGTCCCCAGAGGTGGAGTCTACAGAGACAGACAGGTTTCCTTGAGCTGCTGTGAGCTCCACTCAGTTCCAGCTTCCCAGCAGCTTTGTTTACCTACTTAACTCTCAGCAATGGCGGGCGCCCCTCCCCCAGCCTCGCTGCTGCCTTGCCGGTAGATCACAGACTGCTGTGCTAGCAATGAGGGAGGCTCCATGGGTGTGAGACCCTCCCGGCCAGGTGTGGGATATGATCTCCTGGTGTGCCTGTTTGCTTAAAGCGCAGTTTTGGGGTGGGAGTTACCCGATTTTCCAGGTGCTGTGTGTCTCAGTTCCCCTGGCTAGGAAAAGGGATTCCCTTCCCCCTTGCGCTTTCCAGGTGAGGCAATGCCTCGCCCTGATTCAGCTGTCGCTGGTCGGGCTGCAGAAGCTGACCAGCACCGTTCGTCTGGCACTCGCCAGTGAGTTGAACCCAGTACCTCAGTTGAAAATGCAGAAATCACCGGTCTTCTGTGTCGCTCGCGCTGGGAGTTGGAGACTGGAGCTGTTCCTATTCGGCCATCTTGCTCCGCCCCTTCTTTCCAGTTTTTAAAGGAAGATATTTCCTTTTTCACCATACCCCTCTATGGGCTTCCAAATATCTCTTTGCAAATTAAACAAGAACAGCCATAGTGAAAGTCTTCTTGAGGAGAAAGCTGTAACTCTGTGAGATGAATTAACAGAACACAGAGCAGTTTCTCAGAAAGCTTCTTTCTAGTTTTGAACGGAAGATATTTCCTTTTTCACCATAGCGCTCTATGGGATTCCAAATATCAGTTTGCAAATTCCACAAGAACAGTGTTGGCGAAAGGCTCAATGAGGGGAAAGCTGTAACTCTGTGAGATGAATTAACAGAACACAAAGCAGTTTCTCAGAAAGCCTCTTTCCAGTTTCTAACTAACGATATTTCCTTTTTCACCATAGCCCTCTTTGGGCTACCAAATATCATTTTGCAATTTAAACAAGAACAGCCATAGCGAAAGGCTTCTTGAAGGGAAAGCTGTAACTCTGTGACATGAATTAACAGAACACAAAGCAGTTTCTCAGAAAGCTTCTTTCCAGTTTCTAATAGAAGATATTTCTTTTTTCACCATAGCCCTCTATGGGTTTCCAAATATCACTTTAAAAATTCCACAAGAACAGTCCTAGCGAAAGGCTTCTGGAGGGGAAAGTTGTAACTCTGTGGGATGAATTAACAGAACACAAAGCAGTTTCCCATAAAGCTTCCTTACAGTTTTCATCGGAGAATATTTCCTTTTTCACCATAGCCCTCTATGGGCTTCCAAATATCTCTTTGCAAATTCCACAAAAACAGTCTTAGGGAAAGGCTTCCTGAGGGGAAATTTGTAACTCTGTGAGAAGAATTAACAGAACAAAAAGCAGTTTCTCAGAAAGCTTCTTTTCGGTTTTTATCTTAGGCTATTTCCATTTTCACCCTAGCCCTCTATGGGCTAACAAATATCACTTTACAACTTCGACAAGAACAGGCTTAGCGAAAGGCTTCTTGAGGGGAAAGCTGTAACTCTGTGGTATGAATTAACAGAACACAAAGAAGTTTCTCAGAAAGCTTCTTTTCAATTTTTATCTTAGGATATTTCCTTTTTCACTATAGCCCTCTATGGGCTTCCAAATATCACTTTGAAAATTCCACAAGAACAGTCCTAGCGAAAGGCTTCTTGAGGGGAAAGTTGTAACTCTGTGGGATGAATTAACAGAACACAAAGCAGTTTCTCAGAAAGCTTCCTTAAAGTTTTCAACGGAAGATATTTCTCTTTTCACCATAGCCCTATATGGGCTTCGAAATATCACCTTCTAAATTCCACAAGAACAGTCTTAGCGAAAGGCTTCTTGAGGAGAGAGCTGTAAATCTGTGAGATGATTTAACAGACCACAAAGCAGTTACTCAGGAAGGTTCTTTCCAGTTTTTAACGAAAGATATTTCCTATTTCAGCATGGCCCTCTATGGACTTCAAAATATCACTTTGGAAATTTCACAAGAACAGTCTTAGTAAACGGCTTCTTGAGTGAAAAGCTGTAACTCTGTGAGATGAACTAACAGAACACAAAGCAGTTCCTCAGAAAGCTTCTTTCCAGTTTTTACTGATGATATTTCCTTTTTCACCATCGCCCTGTTTGGGCTTCCAAATGTCACTTTCAAATTACACAAGAGCTGCCTTACCGAAAGGCTTTTTGAGGGGAAAGCTGTAACTCTGTGAGATGAATTAACAGAACACGAGGCGGTTTCTCAGAAAGCTTCTTTTCTGTTTTTGGCTTAACATAATTCCTTTTTCACCATAGCCCTCTATGGGCCTGAAAATATCACTTTGCTCATTCCACAAGAACAGTCTTAGGGAAAGGTTTCTTGAGAGGAAAGGTGTAACTCCGTGAGATGAATTAACAGAACACAAAGCAGTTTCTCAGAAATCTTCTTTCCAGTTATGAACGGAAGATATTTCCTTTTTCATCATAGCCCTCTATGGGCTTCCAAATATCACTTTGCAAATTCCACAAGAAAAGTCGTAGCGAAAGGATTCTTGAGCAGAAAGCTGTAATCCGTGAGATGAATTAACAGAACACAAAGCATTTTTTCAGAAAGCTTCTTTCCAATTTCTTACGAACTATATTTCCTTTTTCAACATAGCCCTGTATGGGCTTCCAAATATCACTTTGCAAATTTCACAAGAACAGACTTAGTGAACGGATTATTGAGGGCAAAGCTGTAACTCTGTGAGATGAACTAACAGAACACAAAGCAGTTCCTCAGAAAGCTTCTTTCCAGTTTTTACTGATGATATTTCCTTTTTCACCATCGCCCTGTTTGGGCTTCCAACTATCACTTTCAAATTATACAAGAGCTGCCTTAGCGAAAAGCGTTTTGAGGGGAAAGCTGTAACTCTCTGAGATGAATTAACAGAACACAAGGGAGATTCTCAGAAAGCTTCTTTCCAGTTTTTAACGGAAGATATTTCTGTTTTCACCATAGCCCTCTATGGGCTTCCAAATATCACCTTCTAAATTCCACAAGAACAGTCTTAGTGATGGGCTTCTTTAGGAGAAAGCTATAACACTGTGAGATGAATTAACAGAACACAAAGCAGTTACTGAGGAAGCTACTTTCCAGTTTTTAACGAAAGATATTTCCTTTTTCACCATATCCCTCTATGGACTTCCAAATATCACGTTGGAAATTCCACCAGAACAGTCTTAGCGAAAGAATTCAGGAGGTGAAAGCTGTAACTCTTTGAGTGAATTAATATAGCACAAAGTAGTTTCTCAGAAAGTTTCTTTTCGGTTTTTATATTTGGATATTTGCATTTTCACCATAGCCCTCTATGAGCTACCAAATATCACTTTACAACTTCCACAAGAACAGTCTTAGCGAAAGGTTTCTTGAAGTGAAAGCTGTAACTCTGTGGTATGAATTAACAGAACACAAAGAAGTTTCCCAGAGCTTCTTTTCAGGTTTTATATTCGGATATTTCCTTTTTCACCATAGCCCTCGATGGGCTTCCAAATATCACGTTGCAAATTTCACAAGAACAGTCTTAGTGAACGGCTACTTGAGGAGAAAGCTGTAACTCTGTGAGATGAATTAACAGACCACAAACCAGTTACTCAGGAAGCTTCTTTCTGGTTTTTAACGAAAGGTATTTCCTTTTTCACCATACACTTCTATGGGCTTCCAAATATCACTTTGCAAATTCCACAAAAACAGTCTTAGCAAAAGGCTTCTTGAGGGGAATGCTGTAACTCTGTGAAATGAATTAACAGAACACAAAGCAGTTTCTCAGAAAGCTTCCTTCCAGTTTTTAATTGAAGATATTTCCTTTTTCATCATACCCCTCTAGGGGTTTCCAAATATTTCTTTGCAAATTAAACAAGAAGAGCCTTAGCGAAAGGCTTCTTGAGGGGAAAGCTGTAAATCTGTGAGATGGATTAACAGAACACCAAGCAGTTTCTCAGAAACCTTCTTTCCAGTTTTTAACAGAAGATATTTCCTTTTTCACCATAGCCCTCTATGGACTTCCAAATATCAGTTTGGAAATTTCACAAGAACACTCTTAATGAACGGCTTCTTGAGGGGAAAGCTATAACTCTGTGAGATGAATTAACAGAACAAAAAGCAGTTTCTGAGAAAGCTTCTTTCTAGTTTTTAACTGAAGATATTTCCTTTTTCACCATAGTCCTCTATGGGCTTCCAAATATCACTTTGAAAATTAAACAAAAACAGCCTCAGCGAAAGGCTTCTTGTGGGGAAAGCTGTAACTCTTTGAAATGAATTAGCAGAACTCCAAGCGGTTTCTCAGAAAGCTTCTTTCCAGTTTTTAACAGAAGATATTTCCTTTTTCACCGTAGCCCTCTATGGGCTTCCAAATATCACTTTGAAAATTTCACAGGAACACTCTTAGTGACAGGCTTCTTGAGGGGAAAGCTGTCACTCTGTGAGATGAAGTAACAGAACACAATGCAGTTTCTCAGAAAGCTTCTTTTCAGTTTTTATTTTAGGATATTTCCATTTTTTCAATAGCCCTCTAGGGGTTCAAAATATCAGTTTGCAAATTCCACAAGAACAGTGTAGGCGAAAGACTCCATGAGGGGAAAGCTGTAACTCTGTGAGATGAATTAATAGAACACAAAGCAGTTTCTCAGAAAGCTTCTTTCCAGTTTTTAACTCAAGATATTTAATTTTTCTTCATAGCCCTCCATAGGCTTCCAAATATCACTTAGCAAATTTCACAAGAACAGACTTAGTGAACGGCTTCTTGAGGGGAAAGCTGTAACTCTGTGAGACGAATTAACAGAACACAAAGCAGTTTCTCAGAAAGCCTCTTTCCAGTTTCTAACTGACGATATTTCCTTTTTCACCATAGCCCTCTATGGGCTACCAAATATCATTTTGCAATTTAAACAAGAACAGCCGTAGCGAAAGGTTTCTTGGAGGGAAAGCTGTAACTCTGTGACATGAATTAACAGAACACAAAGCAGTTTCTCAGAAAGCTTCTTTCCAGTTTTTAATAGAAGATATTTCTTTTTTCACCATAGCCCTCTATGGGTTTCCGAATATCACTTTAAAAATTCCACAAGAACAGTCCTAGCGAAAGGCTTCTTGAGGGGAAAGCTGTAACTCTGTCGGATGAATTAACAGAACACAAAGCAGTTTCTCCGAAAGCTTCCTTACAGTTTTCATCGGAGGATATTTCCGTTTTCACCATAGCCCTCTAAGGGCTTCCAAATATCACCTTGTAAATACCACAAGAACAGTCTTAGCGATAGTTTTCCTGAAAAGAAAGCTGTAACTCTGTGAGATGAATTAACTGACCACAAAGCATTTACTCAGGAAGCTTGTTTCCAGTTTTAAACGAAAGATATTTCCTTTTTCACCATATCCCTCTATGGGCTTCCAAATATCTCTTTGCAAATTCCACAAAAACAGTCTTAGGGAAAGGCTTCTTGAGGGGAAATTTGTAACTCTGTGAGAAGAATTAACAGAACAAAAAGCAGTTTCTCAGAAAGCTTCTTTTCGGTTTTTATCTTAGGCTATTTCCATTTTCACCCTAGCCCTCTATGGGCTAACAAATATCACTTTACAACTTCCACAAGAACAGTCTTAGCGAAAGGCTTCTTGAAGGGAAAGCTGTAACGCTGTGGTATGAATTAACAGAACACAAAGCAGTTTCTCAGAAAGCTTCTTTTCAATTTTTATCTTAGGATATTTCCTTTTTCACCATAGCCCTCTATGGGCTTCCAAATATCAATTTTCAAATTCCACAAGAACAGTCTTAGCGAAAGGCTTCTTGAGGGGAAAGCTGTAACTCTGTGAGATGAATTAACACAACACAAAGCAGTTTTTCAGAAAGCTTCTTTTCAGTTTTTATCTTAGGATATTTCCTTTTTCACCATACCCTTTAAGGGCTTCCAAATATCAGTTTGCAAATTCCACAAGAACAGTCTTAGCGAAAGGCTTCTTGAGGGGAAAGCTGTAACTCTGTGAGATGAATTAACAGAACACAAAGCAGTTTCTCAGAAAGCCTCTTTTCTGTTTTTATCTTAATATATTTCCTTTTTCACCATAGCCCTTTAAGGGTTTCCAAATATCACTTTGCAAATTCCACAAGAACAGTCTTAGCGAAAGGCTTTTTGTGTAGAAAGCTGAAAATCCGTGAAATGAATTAACAAAACACAAAGCATTTTCTCAGAAAGCGTCTTTCCTGTTTTTGACGAAAGATATTTCCTTTTTCACCATAACCATCTATGGTCTTCCAAATATCACCTTGTAAATTTCACAAGAACAGACTTAGTGAACGGCTTCCTGAGGGGAAAGTCGTAACTCAATGAGATGTACTAAGAGAAAAAATGCAGTATCTCGGAAATATTCTTCCCAGTTTTTAAGGGAAGACATTTCCTTTTTCACCAAAGCCCTCTATAGCCTTCGAAATATCACTTTGCAAATTCCACAAGAACTGTCTTCGGGAATGGCTTCTTGAGGGGAAAGCTGTACCTCGGTGAGAAGAATTAACAGAACAAAAAGCAGTTTCTCAGAAAGATTCTTTCCAGTTTGAAACGGAAGATATTTCCTTTTTCACCATAGCCCTCTATGTCCTTCCAAATATCACTTTGCAAATTCCACAAGAACAGTCTTAGGGAAAGGCTTCTTGAGAGGAAAGGTGTAACTCTGTGAGATGAATTATGAGAACACAAAGCAGTTTCTCAGAAAGCTTCTTTCCAGTTTTTAATAGAAGATATTTTTTTTTTCACCATTGCCCTCTATGGGCTACCAAATATCACTTTGAAAATTCCCCAAGAACAGCCTTAGGGAAAGGCTTCTTGAGAGGAAAGCTGTAACTCTGTTAGATGAATTAACACAACACAACGCAGTTCCTCTGAAAGCTACTTTCAAGTTTTAAATTTAAATATTTCCTCTTTCACAATCGCCCTGTTTGGGCTTCCAAATATCACTTTGCAAATTATACAAGAGCTGCCTTAGCGAAAGACTTTTGGAGGTGAAAACTGTAACTCTGTGAGATGAATTAACAGAACACAAAGCAGTTTCTCAGAAAGCTTCTTTCCAGTTTTTAACAGAAGATATTTCCTTTTTCACCATAGCCCTCTATGGGCTTCCAAATATCACTTTGAAAATTCCACAATAACAGTCCTAGCGAAAGGCTTCTTGAGCGGAAAGCTGTAACTCTGTGAGATAAATTAACAGAACACACAGCAGTTTCTCAGAAATCTTCTCACCAGTTATTAACGGAAGATATTTCCTTTTTTATCATAGCCCTCTATGGGCTTCCAAATATCACGTTGCAAATTCCACAAGAACAGTCTTAGCGAAAGGATTCTTGAGGAGAAAGTTGTAAATCCCTTAGATTATTTAACAGAACACAAAGCATTTTCTCAGAAAGCTTCCTTCCAGTTTTTAACGAAAGATATTTCCATTTTCACCATAGCCCTCTATGGGCTTCCAATTATCAATTTGCAAATTTCACAAGAACAGACTTAGTGAACGGCTTCTTGAGGGGAAAGCTGTAATTCTGTCAGATGAATTAACAGAACACAGAACAGTTTCTCAGAAAGCTTCTTTCCAGTTTTAACTGAATATATTTCCTTTTCCATCATACCACTCTATGGGTTTCCAAATATTTCTTTGCAAATTAAACAAGAACAGTCTTAGCGAATGGCTTCTTGAGAAGAAAGCTGTAAATCAGTAAGATGAATTAACAGAACACCAAGCAGTTTCTCAAAAAGTTTCTTTCCACTTTTTAACAGAAGATATTTCCTTTTTCACCATAGCCCTCTATGGGCTTCCAAATATGAGTTTGGAAATTTCACAAGAACAGTCTTAGTGAACGGCTTCTTGAGGGAAAGCTGTCTCCATAGCCCTCTATGGGCTTCCAAATATCAGTTTGCAAATTCCACAAGAACAGTGTTGGAGAAAGGCTCCATGAGAGAAAAGCTGTAACCCTGTGAGATGAATTAACAGAACACAAAGCAGTTTCTCAGAAAGCTTCTTTCCAGTTTTTAAATGGTGGTATTTCCTTTTTCACCATATCCCTGTATGGGCTTCCAAATATCACTTTGCAATTTGAACAAGAACATCCTTAGCGAAAGGCGACTTGAAAGGAAAGCTGTGACTCTGTGAGATGAATTAACAGAACACAAAGCAGTTTCTCAGAAAGCTTCTTTCCAGTTTTTTACGGAAGATATTTCCTTTTTCACCATAGCCCTCTATGGGCTTCCAAATATCATTTTGCAAATTAAATAAGAACAGCCTTAGCTAAAGGCTTCTCGAGCTGAAAGCTGTAATTCTGTGAGATGAATTAACAGAACACAAAGCAGTTTCTCAGAAAGCTTCTTTCCAATTTCTAATAGAAGATATTTCCTTTTTCACCATACCCTCTGTGGGCTTCCAAATATCACCTTGAAAATTCGACAAGAACAGTGCTAGCGAAAGGCTTCTTGAGTGGAAAGCTGTAACTCTGTGGCATGAATTAACAGAACACAAAGCAGTTTCTCAGAAATCTTCCTTACAGTTTTCCACGGAAGATCTTTCCGTTTTCACCATAGGCCTCTATGGGCTTCCAAATATCACCTTGTAAATTCCAGAAGAACAGTCTTAGAGATAGGCTTCCTGAGAAGACAGCTGTAACTCTGTGAGATGTATTAACCGAACACAGAGCAGTTATTCAGGAAGATTCTTTGCAGTTTTTAACGTAAGATATTTCCTTTTTCACCATATCCCTCTTTGGGCATCCAAATATCACTTTGCAAATACCACAAAAACAGTCTTAGCGAAAGGCTTCTTGAGGGGAAGTCTGTAACTCTGTGAGATGACTTAACAGAACCCAATGGAGTTTCTCAGAAAGTTTCTTTCCAGTTTTTAACGGAAGGTATTTCCTTTTTCACCATAGCCCTCTTTTTGCTTCCAAATATCAATTTGCAAATTTCCCAAGAAATGCCTTAGCGAAAGGCTTCTTGAGGAGAACGCTGTAACTCTGTGAGATGAATTAACAGAACAAAAGCAGTTTCTCAGAAAACTTCTTTTCGGTTTTTATCTTAGGATATTTCCATTTTCACCGCAGCCCTCTAGGGCTAACAAATATCACTTTACAACTTCCACAAGAACAGTCTTAGCGAAAGGCTTCTTGAGGGGAAAGCTGTAACTCGGTGGTATGAATTAATAGAACACAAAGAAGTTTCTCAGAAAGTTTCTTTCCAGTTTTTAACGAAAGATATTTCCTTGTTCACCATAGCCCTCTATGGGCTTTCAAATATCACTTTGCAAATTTCACAAGAACAGTTTTAGTGATCAGCTTCCTGAGGGGAAAGCTGTAACTCTGTGAGATGAAATAACAGAACACAATGCAGTTTCTCAGCAAGCTTCTTTTCAGTTTTTATCCTAGGATATTACCTTTTTCTCCATAACCCTCTATGGGCTTCCAAATATCACTTTGCAAATTCCACAAGAACAGTCTTAGCGAAAGGCTTCTTGAGGAGAAAGCTGTAAATCCGTGAGATGAATTAACAGCACACAAAGCATTTTCTCAGAAAGCTTCTTTCCAGTTTTTAACGAAAGATATTCCGTTGTTCACCATAGCCCTATATGGACTTCCAAATATCACTTTGCAAATTTCACAAGAACATTTTTAGTGATCAACTTCTTGAGGGGAAACTGTAACTCTGTGAGATGAAATAACAGAACACAATGCAGTTTCTCAGAAAGCTTCTTTTCAGTTTTTATCCTAGGATATTACCTTTTTCTCCATAACCCTCTATGGGCTTCCAAATATCACTTTGCAAATTCCACAAGAACAGTCTTAGCGAAAGGCTTCTTGGAGTGAAAGCTGTAACTCTGTGAGATGAATTAAGAGAACACAAAGCAGTTTCTCAGAAAGCTTCTTTCCAGTTTTTAACTGAAGATATTTCCTTTTTCAGCATAGCCCTTTAGGGGCTTCTAAATATCACCTTGCAAATTCCACAAGAACCGTCTAAGCGGAAGGCTTCTTGAGGGAAAATCTGTAACTCTGTGAGATGAATTAACAGAATACAAGGCAGTTTCTCAGAAAGCTTCTTTCCAGTTTAGAACTGAAGATAATTTCTTTTACACCATAGCCCTCTATGGGCTTCCAAATATCACTTTACAAATTCCACAAGAACAGCCTTAGCGAAAGGCTTCTTGAGGGGAAATCTGTAACTCTGTGAGATGAATTAACAGAATACAAGGCAGTTTCTCAGAAAGCTTCTTTTCAGTTTTTATCTTAGGATATTTCCTTTTTCACCATAGCCCTCTAAGGGCTTCCAAATATCACTTTGCAAATTCCACAAGATCAGTCTTTGCGAAAGTCTTCTTGAGGGGAAAGCTGTAACTCTTTGAGTTCAATTAACAGAACACAAAGCAGTTTCTCAGAAAGCTTCTTCTCAGTTTTTATCTTAGGATATTTCCTTTTACACCATAGTCCTCCAGGGGTTCCAAATATCACTTTACAAATTCTAGAAGAACAGCCTTAGCGAAAGGCTTCTTGAGGAGAAATCTGTAACTCTGTGAGTTGAATTAACAGAACAGAAAGCAGTTTCTCAGAAGGATTCTTTCCAGTTTTAAAAGGAATATATTTCCTTTTTCACCATAGCCCTCTATGGATTTCCAAATATCACTTTGCAAATTCCACAAGAACAGTGTTAGGAAAAGGCTTCTTGAGGGGAAAGCTGTAACTCTGTGAGATGAATTAACAGAACACAAAGCTGTTTCTCAGAAATCTTCTTTCCAGTTTCATTTATTTATTTATTTATTTTTATTATACTTTAAGTTCTAGGGTACATGTACATAGCGTGCAGGATTTTTACATATGTATACTTGTGCCATGTTGGTGTGCTGCACCCATCAACTCGTCAGCACCCATCAATTCGTCAATTACATCAGACATAACTCCCAGTGCAATCCCTCCCCCCTCCCCCCTCCCCCCTCCCCATGATAGGCCCCTGTGTGTGATGTTCCCCTTCACGAATCCTAGTGATCTCATTGTTCAGGTCGCACCTATGAGTGAGAACATGCGGTGCTTGGTTTTCTGTTCTTGTGATAGTTTGCTAAGAATGATGGTTTCCAGCTGCATCCATGTCCCTTCAAAGGACACAAACTCATCCTTTTTTATGGCTGCGTAGTATTCCATGGTGTATATGTGCCACATTTTCTTAATCCAGTCTGTCACTGATGGACATTTGGGTTGATTCCAAGAACAGTCTTAGCGAAAGGCTTCTTGAGGTGAAAGCTGTAACTCTTGATATGAATTAACAGAACACAAAGCAGATTCTCAGAAAGCTTCTTTCCAGTTTTTATCATAGGATATTTCCTTTTTCACCATAGCCCTCCAAGGGCTTCCAAATATCACTTTTCAAAGTCCACAAGAACAATTAAGCGAAAGGCTTTTTGAGGGGAAATCTGTAACGCTGTAAGATGAATTAATAGAGCCCAACGCAGTTTCTCAGAAATCTTCTTTCCAGGTTTAACGGAAGATATTTCCTTTTTCACCATTGCCCTCTATGGGCTTCCCAATATAACTTTGCAAATTCCGCAAGAACAATCTTAGCGAAAGGCTTCTTCAGCGGAAAGCTGTTACTCTGTGAGATGAATTAACAAAACACGAAGCAGTTTTTCAGAAAGCTTCTTTCCAGTTTTTACCTTAGGATATTACCTTTTTCACCATAGCCCTCTAAGGGTTTCCAAATATCACTTTGCAAATTCCATACGAAGAGACTTAGTGAATGGCTTCTTTAGTGGAAAGCTGTAACACTGTGAAATGAATTAAGAAAACACAATGCAGTTTCTGAGAAAGCTTCCTTTCGGTTTTTATCTTAGGATATTACCTTTATCACCATAGCCCGATTTGGACTTCCAAATATCACTTTGCGAATTCCCAAGAACAGTCTTACTGAACGGCTAGTTGAGGGGAAAGCTGTAACTCTGTGAGATGAACTAACAGAACACAAAACAGTTTCTCAGAAAGCTTCTTTTCGGTTTTTACCTTAGGATATTTCCATTTTCACCATAGCCCTCTATGGGCTTACAAATATCACTTTGCAATTTCCACGAGAACAGTCTTACGGAAAGACTTCTTTAGGGGAAAGCTGTAACTCTTTGAGGTGAATTAACAGAACACAAAGCAGTTTCTCTGATAGTTTCTTTTCACTTTTTATCTTAGGATATTTTTTTTTTTACCTTAGCCCTCTATGGGTTTCCAAATATCACTTTGCAAATTTCACAAGAACAGTTTTAGCGAAAGACTTATTCAGGGGAAAGCTGTAACTCTGTGAGATGAATTAACAGAACACAAAGCAGTTTCTTAGAAAGCTTCTTTTCGGTTTTTATCTCAGTATATTTCCATTTTCACCCTAGGCCTCAATGGGCTTCGAAATATCACTTGGCAAATTCCAAAGGAACAGTCTTAGCCAAAGGCCTCTTGAGGGAAAATCTGTTTCTCTGTGAGATGAATTAACAGAACACAAAGCAGTTTCTCATAAAGATTCTTTCCAGTTTTTAACGGAAGATATTTCCTTTTTCACCTTAGCCCTCTAAGGACCTCCAAATATCACTGTGCAAATTCCACATAACAGTCTTAGGGAAAGGTTTCTTGAGGATAAACATGTAACACTGTGAAATGAGTTAACAGAACACAAAGCAGTTTCTCAGAAATCGTCTTTTCACTTTTTAACGGAAGATATTTCCTTTTTCACCATAGCCCTCTATGGGCTTCGAAATATCACGTTGCAATTTCCACAAGAATAGACTTAGCGAAAGGCTTCTTGAAGAGAAAGCTCTAACTCTGTGAGATGAATTAACAGAACACAAAGCAGTTTCTCACAAAACTTCTTTTCACTTTTTAACTGATGATATTTCCTTTTTCAACATAGCCCTATATGGGCTTCCAAATATCACTTTGAAAATTCCACAAAACATCCTTAGCGAAAGCATTCTTGAGGAGAAAGTTGTAACTCTTTGAGATGCATTATCAGAACACGAAGCAGTTTCTGAGAAAGCTTCTTTTCGGATTTTATCTTAGAATATTTCCATTTTCTCCATAGCCATGTATGGGCTTCCAAATATCAGTTTGCAAATTCCACAAGAAGAGTCTTAGCGAAAGGCTTCTGAGGGGAAAGCTGTAACTCTGTGAGATGAATTATCAGAAAACAAAGCAGTTTCTCAGAAAGCTTCTTTTCAGGTTTTATCTTTGGATATTTCCTTTTCCACCATAGCCCTCTATGGGCTTCCAAATATCACTTTGCAAATCCCACATGAACAGTCGTAGCGAAAGGCTTCTTGAGGGGAAAGCTGTAACTCTGTGAGATGAATTAACAGAACACAAGGCAGTTTCTCAGAAAGCTTCTTTCCAGTTTTTAATGGAAGATATTTCCTTTTTCACCATAGCCCTCTACGGGCTTCCAAATATCACTTTGCCAATTCCACAAGAACAGCCTTAGCGAAAGTCTTCTTGAAGGGAAAGATGTAACTCTGTGAGATGAATTAACAGAACACAAGGCAGTTTCTCAGAAAGCTTCTTTCCAGTTTTTAATGGAGGATATTTCCTTTTTCACCATAGCCCTCTATGCGTTTCCAAATATCCCTTTGCAAATTTCACAAGAACAGTCTTAGTGAACCGCTTTTTCATGGGAAAGCTGTAACTCTGTGCGATGAACTAACAGAACACAAAGCAGTTTCTCAGAAAGCTCTTTTTGGTTTTTACCTTAGGATATTTCCATTTTCACCATAGCCCTCTATGGGCTTCCAAATATCACCTTGCAAATTCCACAAGAACAGTCTTAGGGAAAGTCTTCTTGAGGGGAAAGCTGTAACTCTGTGAAATGAATTAACAGAACACACAGCATTTTCTCAGAAATCTTCTTTCCAGTTTTTAACGGAAGATATTTCCTTTTTCACCATTGCCCTCTATGGGCTTGCAAATATCATTTTGCAAATTCCACAAGAACAGTCTTAGCGAAAGGCGTCTTGAGGAGAAAGCTGTAACTCTGTGAGATGAATTAACAGAACATAAAATAGTTTCTCAGAAAGCTTCCTTCCAGTTTTTAATGGAAGATATTTCCTTTTTCACCATAGCCCTCTATGGGCTTCCAAATATCACTTTGCAAATTCCACGAGAACAGCCTTAGAGAAAGGCTTCTCTAGGGGAAAGTTGTAACTGTGTGAGATGAATTAACAGAACACAAAGCAGTTTCTCAGAAACCTTCTTTCCAGTTTTTTACTGAAGATATTTACTTTTTCACCATAGCCCTCTATGGGCTTCCAAATATCACTTTGCAAATTCCACCAGAACAGTCTTTGTGAAAGGCTTCTTGAGGAGAAAACTGTAACTCTATGAGATGAATTATCAGAACACAAAACTGTTTCTCAGAGGCTTCTTTCCAGGTTTTAAACGAAGATATTTCCTTTTTCATCATAGCCCTTTATGGGCTTCCAAATATCACTTTGAAATTCCACAAGAACAGTCTTAGCAAAAGGCTTCTTGAGGGAAAAGCTGTAACTCTTTGTGATCAGTTAACAGAATACAAAGCAGTTTCTCAGAAAGCTTCTTTCCAGTTTTTAACTGAAGATATTTCCTTTTTCACCATAGCCCTCTGTGGGCTTCCAAATATCACTTTGCAAATTCCACAAGAACTGTCTTAGCAAAAGGCTTCTTGACGCGAAAGCTGTAACTCTGTAGGATGAATTAACAGAACACAAAGCAGTTTCTTTTTTTTTTTTTTTTAATTATACTTTGAGTTCTAGGGTACATGTGCATAACGTGCAGGTTCCTTACATATGTATACTTGTGCCGTGTTGGTGTGCTGCACCCATCATCTCGTCAGCACCCATCAACTCTTCATTTACATCAGATATAACTCCCAATGCATTCCTCCCCTCTCCCCCTCCCTACGATAGTCCCCGGTGTGTGATGTTCCCCTTCCCGAGTCCAAGTGATCTCATTGTTCAGTTCCCACCTATGAGTGAGAACATGCGGTGTTTGGTTTTCTGTTCCTGTGATAGTTTGCTAAGAATGATGGTTTCCAGCTGCATCCATGTCCTTACAAAGGACACAAACTCATCCTTTTTTATGGCTGCATAGTATTCCATGGTGTATATGTGCCACATTTTCTTAATCCAGTGTGTCACTGATGGACATTTCGGTTGATTCCAAGTCTTTGCTATTGTGAATAGTGCCGCAATAAACATACGTGTGCATGTGTCTTTATAGCAGCATGATTTATAATCCTTTGGATATATACCCAGTATTGGGATGGCTGGGTCATATGGTACATCTAGTTCTAGATCCTTGAGGAATCGCCATACTGTTTTCCATAATGGTTGAACTAGTTTACAATCCCACCAACAGTGTAAAAGAGTTCCTATTTCTCCACATCCTCTCCAGCACCTGTTGTTTCCTGACTTTTTAATGATCGCCATTCTAACTGGTGTGAGATGGTATCTCATTGTGGTTTTGATTTGCATTTCTCTGATGGCCAGTGATGATGAGCATTTTTTCATGTGTCTGTTGGCTGCATGAATGTCTTCTTTTGAGAAATGTCTGTTCATATCCTTTCCCCACTTTTTGATGGGGTTGTTTTTTTCTTGTAAATTTGTTTGAGTTCTTTGTAGGTTCTGGATATTTGCCCTTTGTCAGATGAGTAGATTGCAAAAATTTTCTCCCATTCTGTAGGTTGCCTGTTCACTCTGATGGTAGTTTCTTTTGCTGTGCAGAAGCTCTTTAGTTTAATGAGATCACATTTGTCAATTTTGGCTTTTGCTGCCGTTGCTTTTGGTGTTTTAGACATGAAGTCTTTGCCCATGCCTATGTCCTGAATGGTACTACCTAGGTTTTCCTCTAGGATTTTTATGGTATTAGGTCTAACATTTAAGTCTCTAATCCATCTTGAATTAATTTTCATATAAGGAGTAAGGAAAGGATCCAGTTTCAGCTTTCTACTTATGGCTAGCCAATTTTCCCAGCACCATTTATTAAATAGGGAATCCTTTCCCCATTTCTTGTTTCTCTCAGGTTTGTCAAAGATCAGATGGCTGTAGATGTGTGGTGTTATTTCTGAGGACTCTGTTCTGTTCCATTGGTTTATATCTCTGTTTTGGTACCAGTACCATGCTGTTTTGGTTACTGTAGCCTTGTAGTATAGTTTGAAGTCAGGTAGCGTGATGCCTCCAGCTTTGTTCTTTTGACTTAGGATTGTCTTGGAGATGTGGGCTCTTCTTTGGTTCCGTATGAACTTTAAAGCAGTTTTTTCCAATTCTGTGAAGAAGCTCATTTGTAGCTTGATGGGAATGGCATTGAATCTATAAATTACCTTGGACAGTATGGCCATTTTCATGATATTGATTCTTCCTATCCATGAGCATGGTATGTTCTTCCATTTGTTTGTGTCCTCTTTTATTTCACTAAACAGTGGTTTGTAGTTCTCCTTAACGAGGTCCTTTACATCCCTTGTAAGTTGGATTCCTAGGTATTTTATTCTCTTTGAAGCAATTGTGAATGGAAGTTCATTCCTGATTTGACTCTCTGTTTGTCTGTTACTGGTGTATAAGAATGCTTGTGATTTTTGCACATTAATTTTGTATCCTGAGACTTTGCTGAAGTTGCTTATCAGCTTAAGGAGATTTTGGGCTGAGACAATGGGGTTTTGTAAATAAACAATCATGTCATCTGCAAACAGGGAAAATTTGACTTCTTCTTTTCCTAACTGAATCCCCTTGATTTCTTTCTCTTGCCTGATTGCCCTAGCCAGAACTTCCAACACTATGTTGAATAGGAGTGGTGAGAGAGGGCATCCCTGTCTTGTGCCAGTTTTCAAAGGGAATTTTTCCAGTTTTTGCCCATTCAGTATGATATTGGCTGTGGGTTTGTCATAAATAGCTCTTATTATTTTGAGGTACGTTCCATCAATACCGAATTTACTGAGTGTTTTTAGCATGAAGGGCTGTTGAATTTTGTCAAAAGCCTTTTCTGCATCTATTGAGATAATCATGTGGTTCTTATCTTTGGTTCTGTTTATATGCTGGATTATGTTTATTGATTCGCGAATGTTGAACAAGCCTTGCATCCCAGGGATGAAGCGCACTTGATCATGGTGGATAAGTTTTTTGATGTGTTGCTGAATCCGGCTTGCCAGTATTTTATTGAGGATTTTTGCATTGATGTTCATCAGGGGTATTGGTCTAAAATTCTCTTTTTTTGTTGTGTCTCTGCCAGGCTTTGGTATCAGGATGATGTTGGCCTCATAAAATGAGTTAGGGAGGATTTCCTCTTTTTCTATTGATTGGAATAGTTTCAGAAGGAATGATACCAACTCCTCCTTGTACCTCTGGTAGAATTCAGCTGTGAATCCATCTGGTCCTGGACTTTTTTTGGTTGGTAGGCTATTAATTATTGCCTCAATTTCAGAGCCTGCTATTGGTCTACTCAGGGATTCAACTTCTTCCTGGTTTAGTCTTGGAAGAGTGTAAGTGTCCAGGAAATTATCCATTTCTTCTAGATTTTCTAGTTTATTTGCGTAGAGGTGTTTATAGTATTCTCTGATGGTAGTTTGTATTTCTGTGGGGTCGGTGGTGATATCTCCATTATCATTTTTGGTTACGTCGATTTCATTCTTCTCTCTTTTCTTCTTTATTAGTCTTGCTAGTGGTCTGTCAATTTTGTTGATCTTTTCAAAAAACCAACTCCTGGATTCATTGATTTTTTGGAGGGTTTTTTGTGTCTCTATCTCCTTCAGTTCTGCTCTGATCTTAGTTATTTCTTGCCTTCTGCTAGCTTTCGAATGTGTTTGCTCTTGCTTCTCTAGTTCTTTTAATTGCGATGTTAGAGTGTCAATTTTAGATCTTTCCTGCTTTCTCTTGTGGGCATTTAGTGCTATAAATTTCCCTCTACACACTGCTTTAAATGTGTCCCAGAGATTCTGGTATGTTGTATCTTTGTTCTCATTGGTTTCAAAGAACATCTTTATTTCTGCCTTCATTTCGTTATGTACCCAGTAGTCTTTCAGGAGCAGGTTGTTCAGTTTCCATGTAGTTGAGCGGTTTTGATTGAGTTTCTTAGTCCTGAGTTCTAGTTTGATTGCACTGTGGTCTGAGAGACAGTTTGTTATAATTTCTGTTCTTGTACATTTGCTGAGGAGTGCTTTACTTCCAATTACGTGGTCAATTTTGGAGTAAGTACGATGTGGTGCTGTGATGAATGTATATTCTGTTGATTTGGGGTGGAGAGTTCTATAGATGTCTATTAGGTCTGCTTGCTGCAGAGATGAGTTCAATTCCTGGATATCCTTGTTAACTTTGTGTCTCGTTGATCTGTCTAATGTTGACAGTGGAGTGTTGAAGTCTCCCATTATTATTGTATGGGAATCTAGGTCTCTTTGTAAGTCTCTAAGGACTTGCTTTATGAATCTGGGTGCTCCTGTATTGGGTGCATATATATTTAGGATAGTTAGCTCTTCCTGTGGAATTGATCCCTTTACCATTATGTAATGGCCTTCTTTGTCTCTTTTCATCTTTGATGGTTTAAAGTTTGTTTTATCAGAGACTAGTATTGCAACCCCCGCTTTTTTTTGTTCGCCATTTGCTTGGTAAATCTTCCTCCATCCCTTTATTTTGAGCCTATGTATGTCTCTACGTGTGAGATGGGTCTCCTGAATACAGCAGACTGATGGGTCTTGACTCTTTATCCAGCTTGCCAGTCTGTGTCTTTTAATTGGAGCATTTAGTCCATTTACATTTAAGGTTAAGATTGTTATGTGTGAACTTGATCCTGCCATTATGATATTAACTGGTTATTTTGCTCGTTAGTTGATGCAGTTTCTTCCTAGCCTTGATGGTCTTTACATTTTGGCATGTTTTTGCAATGGCAGGTACCGGTTGTTCCTTTCCATGTTTAGTGCTTCCTTCAGGGTCTCTTGTAAGGCAGGCCTAGTGGTGACAAAATCTCTAAGCATTTGCTTATCTGTAAAGGATTTTATTTCTCCTTCACTTATGAAACTTAGTTTGGCTGGATATGAAATTCTGGGTTGAAAATTCTTTTCTTTAAGAATGTTGAATATTGGCCCCCACTCTCTTCTGGCTTGCAGAGTTTCTGCCGAGAGATCTGCTGTTAGTCTGATGGGCTTCCCTTTGTGGGTAACCCGACCTTTCTCTCTGGCTGCCCTTAAGATTTTTTCCTTCGTTTCAACTTTGGTGAATCTGGCAATTATGTGTCTTGGAGTTGCTCTTCTCGAGGAGTATCTTTGTGGCGTTCTCTGTATTTCCTGGATTTGAATGTTGGCCTGCCCTACTAGGTTGGGGAAGTTCTCCTGGATGATATCCTGAAGAGTGTTTTCCAACTTGGTTCCATTTTCCCCCTCACTTTCAGGCACCCCAATCAGACGTAGATTTGGTCTTTTTGCTTAATCCCATACTTCTTGCAGGCTTTGTTCATTTCTTTTTCTTCTTTTTTCTTTTGGTTTCTCTTCTCGCTTCATTTCATTCATTTGATCCTCAATTGCTGGCATTCTTTCTTCCCGTTGATCAAGTCGGTTACTGAAGCTTGTGCATTTGTCACGTATTTCTCGTGTCATGGTTTTCATCTCTTTCATTTCGTTTATGAACTTCTCTGCATTAATTACTCTAGCCATCAATTCTTCCACTTTTTTTTCAAGATTTTTTGTTTCTTTGCGATGGGTACGTAATTCCTCCTTTAGCTCTGAGAAATTTGATGGACTGAAGCCTTCTTCTCTCATCTCGTCGAAGTCATTCTCCGTCCAGCTTTGATCCGTTGCTGGTGATGAGCTGCACTCCTTTGCTGGGGGAGATGCGCTCTTATTTTTTGAATTTCCAGCTTTTCTGCCCTGCCTTTTCTCCATCTTTGTGGTTTTATCTGCCTCTGGTCTTTGATGATGGTGATGTACTGATGGGGTTTTGGTGTAGGTGTCCTTCCTGTTTGATAGTTTTCCTTCTAACAATCAGGACCCTCAGCTGTAGGTCTGTTGGAGATTGCTTGAGGTCCACTCCAGACCCTGTTTGCCTGGGTATCTGCAGCAGAGGCTGCAGAAGATAGAATATTTCTGAACAGCGAGTGTACCTGTCTGATTCTTGCTTTGGAAGCTTCCTCTCAGGGGTGTACCCCACCCTGTGAGGTGTGGGGTGTCAGACTGCCCCTAGTGGGGGATGTCTCCCAGTTAGGGTACTCCAGGGTCAGGGACCCACTTGAGCACGGAGTCTGTCCCTTCTCAGATCTCAACCTCCGTGTTGGGAGATCCACTGCTCTCTTCAAAGCTGTCAGACAGAGTCGTTTGCATCTGCAGAGGTGTGTGCTGCGTTTGTTATTGTTTACTGTGCCCTGTCCCCAGAGGTGGAGTCTACAGAGACAGGCAGGTTTCCTTGAGCTGCTGCGAGCTCCACCCAGTTCGAGCTTCCCAGCAGCTTTGTTTACCTACTTAAGCCTCAGCAATGGCGGGCGCCCCTCCCCCAGCCTCACTGCTGCCTTGCTGGTAGATCACAGACTGCTGTGCTAGCAATGAGGGAGGCTCCGTGGGTGTGGGACCCTTCCGGCCAGGTGTGGGATATGATCTCCTGGAGTGCCTGTTTGCTTAAAGCGCAGTATTGGGGTGGGAGTTACCCGATTTTCCAGGTGTTGTGTGTCTCAGTTCCCCTGGCTAGGAAAAGGGATTCCCTTCCCCCTTGCGCTTCCCAGGTGAGGCAATGCCTCTCCCTGCTTCAGCTCTCGCTGGTCGGGCTGCAGCAGCTGACCAGCACCGATCTTCCGGCACTTCCCAGTGAGATGAACCCAGTACCTCAGTTGAAAATGCAGAAATCACCGGTCTTCTGTGTCGCTCGCGCTGGGAGTTGGAGACTGGAGCTGTTCCTATTCGGACATCTTGCTCCGCACCCCCAGAAATATTCTTTCTCATTTCTATCAGAGGATATTTCCTTTGGAGCTATAATCTTCAAAGGGATCCGAAATAACAGTTCTCAGATTCCACAGAAATAAGGCTAGCAAAGAGCTCCACGAAATACAGCTGTAACTCGGTGAGTGGAAGTCACACATCACAAAGCAGTTTCTCAGAAAGCTTCTTTCCAGGTTTTATGTGAGAATATTTTCTTTTTCACCATAGCCCTCCATGGGCTCCCAAATATCAGTTTGGAAATTCCACAAGAACAGTCTTAGCGAAAGGCTTCTTGAGGGGAAGCTGTAACTCTGTGAGATGAATTCACAGATCACAAAGAAGTTTCTCAGAAAGCTTCCTTCTCATTTCTATCGGAGGATATTTACTTTGGCCTTATAGTCTTCAAAGGGATCCGAAATAACAGTTCTCAGATACTATAGAAAGAAGGCGAGCAAACAGCTCCACTAAATACAGCTGTAACTCAGTGAGTGGAAATCACACACCACAAAGCAGTTTCTCAGAAATATTCTTTCCAGAGTTTAACTAAGGATAATTTCTTTATCACCATAGCCCTCTAAGGACTTCCAATTATCACTTTGTGAATTCCACAAAAATAGTCTTAGCGGACGGCCTCTTTAGGGGAAGATGTAACTCTGTGAGATGAATTAAGTGAACACAGAGCACTTTCTCAGAAAGCTTCTTTCCATTATTTAATTGAGGATATTTTCTTTTTCCCAATAACCCTCCATGGGCTTCCAAATATCACTTTGCAAATTCGACAGGAACAGTCTTAGCGAAAGGCTTCTTTAGGGAGAAGCTGTAACTCTGTGAGATGAATTCACAGATCACAAACAAGTTTCTCTGAAACCTTCTTTCTCACTTCTATCTGAGGATGTTTCCTTTGACCCTATAGGCTTCAAAGGGATCCGAAATAACAGTTCTCAGATTCCACAGAAATCAGTCTAGCAAACAGCTCCACAAAATACAGCTGTAACTCCGTGAGTGGAAGTCAAGCATCACAAAGCAGTTTCTCAGAAAGCTTCTTTCCAGGTTTTATCTGAGGATATTTTTTTTCACAGGAGCCGTCTAAGGGGTTCCAAGTATCACTTTTCAAATTCCAACAGAACAGTCTTAGCAAACGGCTTCTTGAGGGTAAAGCTGTAACTCTGTGAGGTGAATTAACAGAACACAGAGTAGTTTCTCAGAAAGCTTCTTTCCAGTTTTTATCTGAGGTTATTTTCTTTTTCACCATAGCCCTCCATGGGCTTCCAAATATCACATTTCAAATTCCACAAGAACAGTCTTAGCAAAAGGCCTCTTGAGGGGGAAGCTCTAACTCTGTGAGATGAATTCGCAGATCTCAAATAACTTTCTCAGAAAGCTTCTTTCTCATTTCTATCCGAGGATATTTCCTTTGGCCCTATAGACTTCAAAGGGATCCGAAATAACACTTCCCAGATTCCACAGAAATAAGGCTAGCAAACATTTCCATGAAACGCAGCTGTAACTCAGTGAGTGGAGGTCACACATCACAAAACAGTTTTGTGGAAACCTTCTTTCCAGGTTTTATCTGAGGATATTTTCTTTTTTGCCATAGCCCTCTATGGGCTTCCAAATATCACTTTACAAATTCCAACAGAACAGTCTTAGCGAACGGCTTCTTCAGAGGAAAGCTGTAACACTGTGAGATGAATTAACAGAACACAGAGCTGTTTCTCAGAAAGCTTCTTTCCAGTTTTTATACGAGGTTATCTCCTTTTTCACCATAGCCCTCCATGGGTTCCAAATATCACTTTGGAAATTCCACAAGAACAGTCTTATTGAATGGCTTCATGTGGGGGAACCTGTAACTCTATGAGATAAATTCACAGATCACAAAGTAGTTTCTCAGAAAGTTTCTTTCTCATTTCTATCTGAAAATATTTCCTTTTTCCCTAGAGTCTTCAAAGGGATCTGAAATAACAGTTCTCAGATTCCATAGAAATACGGCTAGTAAACAGTTGCATGAAAAACAGCTGTAACTCAGTGAGTGGAAGTCACATATTACAAAGCAGTTTCTCAGAAAGCTTTTTTCCAGTTTTTCTCTGAGGATATTTTATTTTTCACCATAGTCCTCTATGGGCTTCCAGATATCACTTTGCAAATTCCACAAGAACAGACTTAGCGAATGGCTTCTTGAGGGGAATGCTGTAACTCTGTGAGATGAAATAACAGAACACAGTGCAGTTTCTCAGAAAGCTTCTGTCCAGTTTTTATGTGAGGTTATTTTCTTTTTCACCATAGCCCTCCATGGGCTTCCAAATATCACTTTGAAAATTCCACAAGCAAAGTCTTAGCGAACAGCTTCTTGAGGGGAATGCTGTAACTCTGTGAGATGAAATAACAGAACACAGTGCAGTTTCTCAGAAAGCTTCTGTCCAGTTTTTATGTGAGGTTATTTTCTTATTCACCATAGCCCTCCATGGGCTTCCAAATATCACTTTGCAAATTCCACAAGCAAAGTCTTAGCGAAAGACTCCTTGATGGGGAAGCATTAACTCTGTGAGATGAATTCACAGATCACAAAGAAGTTTCTCAGAAAGTTTCTTTCCACTTTCTATCTCAGGTTATTTCCTTTGGCCCTAGAGTCTTCAAAGGGATCCGAAATAACAGTTCTCAGATTCCACAGAATGAGGCTATGAAACAGTTCCACAAAATACAGCTGTAACTCAGTGAGTGGAAGCCACACATCACACCGCGGTTTCTTAGAAAACTTCTGTCGTGTTTTCTGTGAGGATATTTTCTTTTTCAAAATAGCCCTCTATGGGCTTGCAAATATCACTTTGTAAATTCCACAAGAACAGTCTTAACGAACGGCTTCTTGAGGGGAAAACTATAACTCTGTGAGATGAACTAACAGAACACAAAACGGTTTATCAGAAAGTTTATTCCCATTTTTAATCTGAGGTTATTTTTTTTCACCATAGCCCTCTATGGGCTTATAAATATCACTGTTCAAATTCCCCAACAACAGCCTTAGCGAATGGCTTCTTGAGTTGGAAGCTGTAACTCTGTCAGATGAAATCACAGATCACAAAGCAGTTTCTAAGAAAGCTTCTTTCCAGGTTTTATCTGAGGATATTTTCTTTTTCACGATAGCCCTCTATGGGCTTCCAAATATCACTTTGCAAATTGCACAAGAACAGACTTAGTGAACGTCTTCTTGAGGGGTAATCTGTAACTCTGTGAGATGCATTCACATATCACAAAGAAGTATCTTAGAAAGCTTCTTTCTCATTTCTATCGGAGGATATTTCCTTTGGCCCTAGAGTCTTCAAAGGGATACGAAGTAACAGTTCTCAAATTCCACAGAAATCAGGCTAGCAAACAGCTCTAAAAAATACAGCTATAACTCAGTGAGTGACAGTCACACATTAAAGCGGTTTCTCAGGAAGCTTCTTTCCATGTTTTATCTGAGAATATTTTCTTTTTCACCACAGCCCTCTATGGACTTCCAAATATCACTTTGCAAATTCCACAAGAACAGTCTTAGCGAACGGCTTCTTGAGGGGAAAGTGTAACTCTGTGAGATGAATGAACAGAACACAGAGCAGTTTCTTAAAAAACCTTCCTTCCAGTTTTTATCTGAGGTTATTTTCTTTTCACCATAGCCCTCCATGGGCTTCCAAATATCACTTTGCAAATTCCACAAGAACAGTCTTAGCGAACGGCTTCTTGAGGTTAAAGCTGTAAGTCTGTGAGACGAATTAACAGAACACAGAACAGTTTCTCAGAAAGCTTCTTCTAGTTTTTATCTGAGGTTGTTTTCTTTTTCACCATAGCGCTCCATGGGCTTCCAAACTTCACTTTGAAAATTCCACAAGTACAGTCTTAGCGAAAGGCTTCTTGAGGGGAAAGTGTGACTCTGTCAGATGAATGAACAGAACACAGAGCAGTTTCTCAAAAACCTTCTTTCCAGTTATTATCTGAGGTTATTTTCTTTTCCACCATAGCCCTCCATGGGCTTCCTAATATCACTTTGCAAATTCCACAAGAACAGTCTTAGCGAATGGCTTCTTGATGTTAAAGCTGTAACTCTGTGAGATGAATTAACAGAACACAGAGCAGTTTCTCAGAAAGCTTCTTCTAGTTTTTATCTGAGGTTGTTTTCTTTTTCACCATAGTGCTCCATGGGCTTCCAAACATCATTTTGAAAATTCCACAAGAACAGTCTCAGCAAAAGGCTTCTTGAGCGGGAAGCTGTAACAATGTGAGATGAATTCACAGATCACAAAGAAGTTTCTCAGAAAGGTTCTTTCTCATTTCTATCGGAGAATATTTCCTTTGAACCTATTGTCTTCAAAGGGATCCAAAATAACAGTTCCATATACCACAGAAATAAGGCTCACAAAGAGCTCCATGAAATACAGCTGTAATTCAGTGAGTGGAGGTCACACATCCCAAAGCAGTTTCTTAAAAATCTTCTTTCCAGGTTTTATCTGAGTATATTTTCTTTTTCACCAGAAGCCTCTATGCGCTTCCAAATATCACTTTGCAAATTCCACAAGAACAGTCTTAGCGAACGGCTTCTTGAGGGGAAAGCTGTAATTCTGTGAGATGAAATAACAGAACACAGAACAGTTTCTCAGAAAGCTTCTTTCCAGTTTTTATCTGAGGTTATTTCCTTTTTCACTAAGAACAGACTTAGTGAAAGACTACTTTAGTGGAAATCTGTAACTCTGAGAGATGAATTCACCGATCCCAAAGAAGTTTCTCAGAAAGCTTCTTTCTCATTTTAATTGGAGGATATTTCCTTTGGCCCTATAGTCTTCAAAGGGATCTGAAATATCAGTTCTCAGACTCCACAGAAATAAGGCTAGCAAACAGCTCCACGAAATACAGCTGAAACTCAGTGAAAGGAAGTGAAACATCACAAAGCAATTTCACAGAAAGCTTCTTTTCAGTTTTCATCTGAGGATATTTCCTTTTCACCGTAGCCCTCTATGGGCTTTGAAATATCACTTTGCAAATTCCACAAGAAGAGTCTTAGCGAACGGCTTCTGGAGGGGAAAGCTGAAACTCTGTGAGATGAATTTACAGAACACAAAGCAGTTACTCGAAAGCTTCCTTCCAGTTTCTCTCTGAGGATATTTTCTTTTTCACCATAGCCCTACATGGACTTCCAAATATCACTTTGAAAATTCCACAACAACAGTCTTAGCGAACGGATTCTTGAGGGCAAAGCTGTAACTCTGTGAGACGAATTCACAGAACACAAAGCAAATACCACTTTGCAAATTCCCCAAGAACTGTCTTAGTGAAAGGCTTCTTGAGGGAAAAGCTGTAACTCTGTGAGATGAGTTCACAGAACACAAAGAAGTTTCTCAGAGAGCTTCTTTCCAGGTTTATTCTGAGGACGTTTTCTTTTTCACCATAGCCCTCCATGGGCTTCCAAATATCGCTCTGCAAATTCAACAAGAACAGTCTTAGTGAAAGGCTTCTTGAGGAGAAATCTGTAACTCTGAGACGAATTCACAGATGATAAAGAAGTTTCTCAGAAAGCTTCTTTCTCTTTTATTGGAGGATATTTCCTTTGGCCCTACAGTCTTAAAAGGGATCCAAATTATCAGTTCTCAGATTCCACACAAATTAGGATAGCAAACAGTTCCATGAAATACAGCTGTAACTATGTGATTGGAAGTCACACATCACCAAGCAGTTTCTCAGAAAGCTTCTTTCCAGTTTTTATCTGGGGATATTTTCTTTTTCACCATAGCCTTCTTTGGGCTTCAAAATATCACTTTGAAAATTACACAAGAACAATCTTAGCAAACGGCTTCTGGAAGGGAAAGCTGTTACTCTATGAGATGCATTCACAGAACACAAAGGAGTTTCTCAGAAAGCTTCTTTCCAGGTTTTATCTCAGGATATATTCTTTTACACCATAGGCCTCCATGGGCTTTCAAAGGTCACTTTGCAAATTCCACAAGAACAGTCTTAGCGAAAGGCTTCTTGAGAGGAAAGCTGTAACTCTTTGAGATGAATTCACAGATCACAAAGAAGTTTCTCAGAAAGCATCTTTCTCATTTTTATCGGAGGATATTTCCCCTGGTCCTATAGTCTTCAAAGGGAAATGAAATATCAGTTCTTAGATTACACAGAAATAAGGCTAGCAAACAGCTCCACAAAATACAGCTGTAACTCACTGAGTGGAAGTGACACATCACAAAGCAGTCTCTCAGAAAGCTTCTTTCCAGTTTTCATCTGAGGATATTTTCTTTTTCACAATAGGTCTCGAACGGCTTCCAAATATCACTTTGCAAATTCCACAAGAACAGGCTTAGTGAACGGCTTCTTGAGGGGAAACCTGTAACTCTGTGAGATGAATTCACAGATCACAAAGCAGTTACTCGAAAGCTTCTTTCCAGTTTTTATCTGAGAATATTTCCTTTTTCACCATAGCCCTCCATGGGCTTCCCAATATCACTTTGCAAATTCCACAAGAACAGTCTTAGCGAACGGTTTCTTGAGGGCAAAGCTGTAACTCGGTGAGATGAATTAAAAGAACACAAAGCAGTTTCTCAGAAAGTCTATTTCAGTTTTTATGTGTGTATATTTTCTTTTTCACCATAACCATCCAAGGGCTTCCAAATATCACTTTGCAAATTCCCCAAGAACAGTCTTAGTGAAAGGTTTCTTGAAGGGAAGGCTGCAACTCTGTGAGATGAATTCACAGATTACAAAGAAGTTTCTCAGAAAGCTTCTTTATCATTTGATAGGAGTATACTTCCTTTGGCTCTGTAGTCTTCAAAAGGAACCGAAGTGTAAGTTCTCATATTCCACAGAAATGTGTCTAGCAAACAGCTCCACGAAATACAGCTGTAACTCAGTGAGTGGAAGTCACACACCACAAAGCAGTTTCTCAGAAAGCTTCTTTCCAGTTTTCATCTGAGGATATTTACTTTTTCACTATAGGCCTCTAAGGTCTTCCAAATATCACTTTGAAAATTCCACGAGAAGAGTCTTAGCGAACGGCTTCTTGAGGGAAATGCTGTAACTCTGTGAGATGAAAAGAAAGATCACAAAGAAGTTTCTCAGAAAGCTTCCGTCTCATTTCTAATGGAGAATATATCCTTTGGCCCTATAGTCTACAAAGGGATCCGAAATATCAGGTCTCAGATTCCACAGAAATAAGGTTAACAAACAGCTCCAGGAAATACAGCTGTAATTCAGTGTGGGTCACATATCAAAAGCAGTTTCTCAGAAAGCTTCTTTCCGGTTTTCTTCTGATTATATTTTCTTTTTCACCATAGGCCTCTATGGTCTTCCAAATATCACATTGCAAATTCCACAAGAACAGTCTTAGTGAACGTTTCCTTGAGGGGAAAGCTGTAACTCTGTGAGATGAATTACAGAAAACAAAGCAGTTTCTCAGAAAGCTTCTTTCCACGTTTTATCTGGGATATTTTCTTTTTCATCATAGCCCTCCATGGGCTTCCAAATATCACTTTGCAAATTCCAGAAGAACAGTCTTAGCGAAAGGTTTCTTGAGGGGAAAGCTGTAACCCTGTGAGATGAATTCACAGATCACAAAGAAGTTTCTCAGAAAGTTTCTTTCTCATTTTTACCGGAGGATATTTCCTTTGACCCTGTAGACTTCAAAGTGTTTCGAAATATCAGTTCTCACATTCCACAGAAATAAGACTAGCAAACAGCTTCAGGAAATACAACTGTAACTCAATTCTCTCAGAAAGCTTCTTTTCAGGTTTTATCTGAGGATATTTTCTTTTTCACCATAGCCCTCCAAGGGCTTCAAAATATCACTTTGCAAATTCCACAAGAACAGTCTTAGCGAAAGGCTTCTTGAGGGGAAAGCTGTAACTCTGTGAGATGAATTCAGAGAACACAAAGAAGTTTATCAGAAAGATTCTTTCCAGATTTTATCTGAGGATGTTTGCTTTTTCACCATAGCCCTCCATGGGCTTCCAAATATCACTTTGCAAATTCCACAAAAACAGTCTTAGCGAAAGGCTTCTTGAAGGGAAAGCTGTAACTCTGTGAGATGAATTCACAAATGACAAAGATGTTTCTCAGAAAGGTTCTTTCTCTTTTTTATAGGAGGATATTTCCTTTGTCCCTATAGTCTTCAAAGGAATCTAAAATATCACTTCTCAGATTCCACACAAATAAGGAAACAAACAATTCCATGAAATACAGCTGTAACTCAGTGAGTGAAAGTCACACATCACAATGCAGTTTCTCAGAAAGCTTTTTTCCAGTTTTTCTCTGAGCATATTTTGTTTTTCACCATAGGCCTCTAAGGTCTCCCAAATATCACTTTGCAAATTCCACAAGAACAGTCTTAGCGAACGACTTCTTGATGGAAAGCTGTACCTCCATGAGATGAATTAACAGAACACAAAGCAGTTTCTCAGGTATCTTCTTTCCAGTTTTTACCTGAGGATATTTTCTTTTTCACCATAGCTCTCCATGGGCTTCCAAATGTCACTTTCCAAATTCCACAAGAACTGTTTTAGGGAAAGGCTTCTTGAGGGGAAAGCTGTAACTGTGAGATGAATTCATAGATCACAAAGAAGTTTCTCAGAAAGCTTCTTTCTCATTTTTATCGGAGGATATTTCCTTTGGCCCCATAGGCTTCAAAGTGATTCGAAATATCAGTTCTCAGATTCCACAGAAACAAGGCTAGCAATCAGCTCTAGGAAATACAGCTGTAACTCAGTGAGTGGAAGTCACACATCACAAAGCAGTTTCTCAGAAAGCTTCTTTCCAGTTTTTGTCTGAGAATATTTTCTTTTTCACCTTAGGCCTCTATGAGCTTCCATATATCACTTTGCAAATTCCACAAGAACAATATTAGCGTCAGCTTCTGGAGGCGAAAGCTGTAGCTCTGTGAGAGGAATTCACAGAATACAAATGGTTTTCTCAGAAAGCTTCTTTCCAGTTTTTCTGTGTGGATATTCTCTTTTTAACCATAGCCCTCCATGGGCTTCCAAATATCACTTTGCAAATTCCACAAGAACAGTGTTAGCGAAATTCTTCTTGAGTTGTTAGCTGTAACTCTGTGAGATGAATTAACAAATCACAAAGAAGTTTCTCATAAAGTGTGTCTCTCACTTTGATCGGAGGATATTTCTTTTGGCCCTATAGTCTTCAAAGGCAATGGAAATATCAGTTCTCAGATTCCACAGAAATAAGACTAGCAAACAGCTCCAAGTAATCCCGCTGTAACTCTGTGAGTGGGAGTCACACATCACAAGGCAGTTTCTCAGAAGGCTTCTTTCCACTTTATATCTGAGGATATTTTCTTTTTCACCATATGCCTCTAAGGTCTTAAAAATATCACTTTGCAAATTCCACAAAGAGAGTATTAACGAACGGCTTCTTGAGGGGAAAGCTACAACACTGTGAGATGAATTTACAGATAACAAAGAAGTTTCTCAGAAAGCTTCTTTCTCATTTTGATTGGAGGATATTTCCTTTGGCCATATATTCTTCAAAGGGATCCGAAATACCAGTTCTCAGATTCCACAGAAATAAGTCTAGCAAACAGTTCCACGAAATACAGCTGTAACTCAGTGAGTGGAAGTCACACATCACAAAGTAGTTTCTCAGAAAGCTTCTTTCCAGTTTTTATATAAGGATATTTTCTTTTTCACCATAGGCGTCTATGGGCTTACAAATATCCTTTTGCAAATTCCACAAGAACAGTCTTAGCGAATGGCTACTAGAGGGGAAAGCTGTAACTCTGTGAGATTAACTCACAGAACACAAAGCAGTTTCTCAGAAAACATCCTTCCAGTTTTTATCTGAGGATATTTCCCTTTTCACCATAGCCCTGATGGGCTTTCAAATATCACTTTGCAAATTCCACAAGAACAGTCCTAGCGAGAGGCTTCTTGAGGGGAAAGCTGTAACTCTGTGAGATGAATTCCAGATCACAAAGAAGTTTCTCAGAATGCTTCTTTCTCATTTCGTTCAGAGGATATTTCCTTTGGCCCTATCGTCTTCCAAGGGATCCAAAATAACAGTTCTCAGATTCCACAGACATAAGGCTAGCAAACAGCTCAATGAAACACAGCTGTAACTCAGTGAGTGGGAGTCACACATCACAAAGTGGTTTCTTAGAAAGCTTCTTTCCAGTTTTTATCTGAGGATATTTGATTTTTCACCATAGCCCTCTATGAGCTTCCAAGTATCACTTTGCAAATTCCACAAGAACAGTCTTAACGAACGGCTTCTGGAGGGGAAGGAAGTAATTCTGTTAGATAAATTCACAGAACACAGAGCTGTTTCTCAGAAAGCTTCTTTCCACTTTTTATCAGAGGTTATTTTATTTTTCACCGTAGCCCTCTATGGGTTTCCAAATATCACTTTGCTAATTCCACAAGAACAGTCTTAGAAAAAGGATTCATGAGGGGATGCTGTAACTCTGTGAGATGAATTCACAGAACACAAAGAAGTTTCTCAGAAAGCTTCTTTGTCATTTCTATCGAAGGATATTTCCTTTGGATTTATAGTCTTCCAAGGAATCCCAAATAACAGTTCTCATATTCCACAGAAATAAGGTTAGCAAACAGCTCCACGAAATACAGCTGAAACTCAGTGAGTGGAAGTCACACATCACAAAGCAGTTTCTGAGAAAGCTTCTTTCCAGTTTTTCTCTGAGGATATTTTCTTTATCACCATGACCCTCTATGGGCTTCCAAATAACACTTTGAAAATTCCTCAAGAACAGTCTTAGTGAACGGCTTCTTGAGAGGAAATCTGTAACTGTGTGAGATGAATTAACAGAACACAGAGCAGTTTCTCAGAAAGCTTATTTCCACTTCTTATCTGAGGTTATTTTTTTTTTCACCATAGCCCTCCATGGGCTTCCAAATATCACGTTGCAAATTCCACAAGAAGAGTCTTAGCAAACGGCTTCTTGAGGGATAAGCTGTAACTGTGTGAGATGAATTCCCAGATTCCAACGAAGTTTCTCAGAAAGCATCTTTCTCGTTTCTATCGAAAGGTATTTCCTTTGGCCCTATACTCTTCCAAGGGATCCAAAAAAACAGTTCTCAGATTCCACAGAAATAAAGCTAGCAAACAGCTCCATGAAATACAGCTGAAACACAGTGAGTGGAAGTCACCCATCACAAAGCAGTTTCTCAGAAAGCTTCTTTCCAGTTTTTCTCGGAGGATTTTTTCTTTTTCACCATAGCCATCTTTGGGCTTCAAAATATCACTTTACAAATTCCACAAGAAAAGTCTTAGCGAACGGCTTCCTGAGGGGAAAGCTGTAACTCAGTGAGTGGAAGTCACACTTGACAAAGCAGTTTCTCAGATAGCTTCTTTCCAGTTTTTATCTGAGGATATTTTCTTTTTCACTATAGCCCTCCATGGGCTTCCAAATATCACTTTGCAAATTCCACAAGAACAGTCTTAGCGAAAGGCTTCTTGAGGTTGAAGCTGTAACTCTGTAAGATGTATTCACAGATCACAAACAAGTTTCTCAGAAAGCTTCCTTCTCATTTCTATCAGAGGATATTTCCTTTGGTCCTATAGTCTTCAAAGGGATAAGAAATAACAGTTCTCAGATTCCACAGAAATAAGGCTAGCAAACAGCTCCACGAAATACAGCTGAAACTCAGTGAGTGGAAGTAAAAAATCACAAAGCAGTTTCTCGGAAAGCTTCTTTGCAGTTTTTATCTGAGGTTACTTTCTTTTTCACCATAGCCCTCTATGGGTTTCCAAATATCTCTGTGCAAATTCCACAAGAACAGTATTAGCGAACAGCTTCTTGAGGGGAAAGCTGTAACTCACTGAGATGAATTCACACAACACAGAGCAGTTTCTCAGAAAGCTTCTTTCCAGTATTTTTCTGAGGTTATTTTCTTTTTTACCATAGCCTACCATGGGCTTCGAAATATCACTATGCAAATTCCACAAGAACAGTCTTAGCGAAAGGCTTCTTGAGGAAGAAGCTGTAACTCTGTGAGATGAATTCACAGATCACAAAGAACTTTCTCAGAAAGCGTCTTTCTCATTAATATCTTTGGATATTTCCTTTGGCCCTATATTTTTCCAAGGGATCTGAAATAACAGTTCTAAGATTCCACAGAAAAGAGGCTAGCAAACAGCACCACGAAATGCACCTGTAACTCAATGAGTGGAAGTTACACATCACAAAGCAGTTTCTCAGAAAGCTTCTTTCCAGTTTTTCTCTGAGGATATTTTCTTTTTCACCATAGCCCTCTATGGACTTCCAAATATCACTTAGCAATTTCCACATGAAGAGTCTTAGTGAATGGCTTCTTGAGTGGAAAGCTGTAACTCTGAGAGATGAATAAAGAGAACACAGAGAAGTCTCTCAGAAATCTTTCCAGTTATTATCTGAGGTTATTTTCTTTTTCACCATAGCCCTCCAAGGGCTTCCAAATTTCACTTTGCAAATTCCAAAAGAAGAGTCTTAGCGAAAGGCTTCTTGAGGGGAAAGCTGTAAATCTGTGAGATGAATTCACAGATCACAAAGATGTTTCTCAGAAAGCTTCTTTCTCATTTTTATCGGAGGATATTTCTTTTTGCCCTATAGTCTTCAAAAGGATCCGAAATATCAGTTCTCAGAATCCACAGAAATAAAGCTAGAATACAGCTCCAAGAAATACAGCTGTAACTCAGTGAGTAGAAGTCACACATCACAACAGTTTCGCAGAAAGCTTCTTCCCAGTTTTTATCTGAGGATATTTTCTTTTTCACCATAGGCCTTTATGGGCTGTCAAATATCACTTTGCAAATTCCACAAGAACAGTCTTAGCGAACGGCTTCTTGAGGGGAAAGTTTTAACTCTGTGAGATAAATTCACATTACAAAAAGCAGGTTCTCAGAAAGCTTCTTTCCAGTTTTTATCTGAGGATATTTTCTTTTTCAGCATAGCCCTCCAGGGGCTTCCAAATATCACAAGGCTTTTTGCGGGGAAACCTGTAACTCTGTGAGATGAATTCACAGATCACAAAAAAGTTTCTCAGAAAGCTTCTGTCTCACTTTTATTGGGGGATATTTCCTTTGGCCCTATAGCCTTCATAGGGATAGGAAATATCACTTCTCACATTCCACAGAAATCAGTCTAGGAAACAGCTCCATGAAATACTGCTGTAACTCAGTGAGAGGAAGTCACACATCACAAAACAATTTCTTAGAAAGCTACTTTCCAGTTTTCATCTTAAGATAATTTCTTCTCACCATAGGCCTCTAAGAGATTCCAAATATCACTGTGCAAATTCCACAAGAAGAGTCTTAGCGAATGGCTTTGTGAGGGGAAAGCTGTAACTCTGTGAGATAAATTCACAGATCACAAAGAAATTTCCTAGGAAGAATTTTTCTCAATTTTATCGGAGGATATTTCCTTTGGTCCTATAGTCTTCAAAGGGATCCGAAATATCAGATCTCAGATTCCACAAAAATAAAGCTAGCAAACAGGTCCACGAAATACAGCTGTAACTCAGTGAGTGGAATTCACACATCACAAAGCAGTTTCTCCGAAATCTTCTTTCAATTTTTTATCGGAGGATATTTTCTTTTTCATCATAAGCCTCTATGGGCTTCCAAATATCACTTTGCAAATTCCACAAGAACAGTCTTAGCAAACGGCTTCTGGAGGGCAAAACTGTAACACGATGAGATAAATTCACCGAAGACAAAGCAGTTTCTCACAAAGCTTCTTTCCAGTTTTTATCTGAGGATATTTTCTTTTTCACCATAGCCCTCCATGGGCTTCCATATATTGCTTGGGAAATTCCACAAGAACAGTCTTAGGGAACAGCTCGTGGAGGGGAGGGCTGTAAATCTGTGAGACGATTTCACAGAAAACAAAGCAGTTTCTCAGAAAGCTTCTTTCCAGTTTTTATCTCAGGATATTTCCTTTTTCACCATAACCATCCATGGGCTTCCAAATAACACTGTGCTAATTGCACAAGAACAGTCTTAGAGAAAGGCTTCTCGAGGGGAAAGCTGTAACTCTGTGAGATGAATTCACGGACCACAAAGAAGTTTCTCAGAAAGCTTTTTTCTCATTTTTATCGGAGGATACATCCTTTGGCTTTATAGTCTTCAAAGGGATCCGAAATATCAGTTCTCAGATTCCACAGAAATAAGGCTAGCAAACAGCTCCATGGAATACAGCTGAAACTCAGTGAAAAGAAGTCAAACATCACAAAGAAATTTCTCAGAAAGCTTCTTTCCAGTTTTCCTCTGAGGATATTTTCTTTTTCACCACAGGCCTCTATGGGCTTCCAAATATCACTTTGCAAATTCCACAAGAACAGTCTTACTCAACAGCTTCTGGAGGGGAAAGCTGTAACTCTGTGAGATGAATTCACAGAACACAAAGCAGTTTCTCAGATATCTTCTTTCCATTTTTTATTTGAGGATATTTTCTTTTCCACCATAGCCCTCCATGTTCTTCCAAATATCACTTTGCAAATTCCACAAGAACAGTCTTAGTGAAAACTTCTTGAGGGGAAAGCTGTAACTCTGTGTAATGTATTGACAGTTCACAAAGAAATTTCTCAGAAAACTTCTTTCTCATTTTGATCAGAGGATATTTCCTTTGGCCCTATAGTCTTCAAAGGGATCCGAAATATCAGTGTTCAGATTCCACAGAAATAAGGAAAACAAACAGCTCCACGAATTACAGCTGTATTTTAGTGAGTATAAGTCACACATCACAAAGCAGTTTCTGAGAAAGCATCTTTTCAGTTTTTATCTGAGGATATTTTCGTTTTCACAATAGGTCTCTATGTCTTCCAAATATCACTTTGCAAATTCCACAAGAACAGTCTTAGTGAACTGCTTCTGGAGGGGAAAGCTGTAACTTTGTGAGATGAATTCACAGAACACAAAGCAGTTTCTCAGAAAGCTTCTTTCCAGTTTTAATCTGAAAATATTCTCTTTTTCACCATAGCCCTCCATGGGTTTCCAAATATGACTTTGCAAATTCCACAAGAACAGCCTTAGCAAAAGGCTTCTTGAGTGGAAAGGTGTAACTCTGCAAGATGAATTCAGAGATCACAAAGCAGTTTCACAGAAAGCTTCCTTCCAGTTTTTATCTGAGGATATTTTCTTTTTCACCATAGCCCCCCATGGGCTTACAAGTATTACTTTGCACATTCCACAAGAACAGAATTAGAGAAAGGCTTCTTTAGGGGAAAGTTGTAACTGTGTGTGATGAATTCACAGATCAGAAAGTAGTTTCTCAGAAAGCTTCTTTCTCATTTTTATCAGAGGATATTTTCTTTGGCCCTATAGTCTTCAAAAGGATCCAAAATATCAGTTCTCAGATTCCACAGAAATGAGGCTAGCAATCAGGTCCACGAAATGCAGCTGTAATTCAATGAGTGGAAGTTACACATCACAAAGCAGTTTCTTAGAGAGCTTCTTTCCAGTTTTTATGTGAGGAGATTTTCTTTTTCACCCTAGGCTTCTATGGGCTTTCAAACATCACTTTGCAAATTCCACAAGAACAGTCTTAGCGAACGGCTTCTGGAGGGGAAAGCTGTACTCTGTGAGAGGAATTCACAGAAAACAAAGCAGTTTCTCAGAAAGCATCTTTCCAGTTTTTATCTGAGGATATTTTCTTTTTCACTATAGGCGTCTATGGGCTTCCAAATATCACTTTGCAAATTCAACAAGAACAGTCTTAGTGAAAGGCTTCTTGAGGGGAAAGCTGTAACTCTTTGAGATGAATTACAAGATCAAAAAGTAGTTTCTCAGAAAGCTTCTTTCCCATTTTTATCAGAGGATATTTGCTTTGGCCCTATTGTCTTCAAAGGGATCCAAAATATCAGTTCTCAGATTCCACAAAACAGCTCCACGAAATACAGCTGTAACTCAGTGAGTGGAAGTCACACATCACAAAGCAGTTTCTCAGCAAGTTTCTTTCCAGTTTTTTCTGAGGATATTTTCTTCTTCACCATAGACCTCTATGGGCTTCCAAATGTCACTTTACAAATTCCACAAGAACAATCTTAGCGAATGCCTTCTTGAGTGGGAAGCTGTAACTCTGTGAGATGAATTCATAGAACACAAAACCATTTCTCCGACATTTTTTTTCCAGTTTTTATCTCAGGATATTTCCTTTTTCACCATAACCATCCATGGGCTTCCAAATAACACTTTGCTAATTGCACAAGAACCGTCTTAGAGAAAGGCTTCTTGAGGGGAGAGCTGTAACTCCTTGAGATGAATTCACAGATCACAAAGAAGTTTCTCAGAAAGCTTCTTTCTCATTTTTATCGGAGGATATATCCTTTGGCTTTATAGTCTTTTTCCTTTTTCACCGTATAGTCTATTTTCTTTTTCACCTTTGTAGTCTATTTCCTTTTTCACCGTAACCATCCATGGGCTTCCAAATAACACTTTGCTAATTGCACAAGAACAGTCTTAGTGAACAGCTTCTGGAGGTGAAAGATGTAACTCTGTGAGATCAACTCACAGGACACAAAGCAGTTTCTCAGATATCTTCTTTCCAGTTTTTATTTGAGGATATTTTCTTTTTCACCATAGCCCTCAATGTTCTTCCAAATATCACTTTGCAAATTCCACAAGAACAGTCTTAGCGAAAACTTCTTGAGGGGAAAGCTGTAACTCTGTGTAATGAATTCACAGATCACAAAGAAATTTCTCAGAAAACTTCTTTCTCATTTTGATCGGAGGCTATTTCCTTTGGCCCTATAGTATTCAAAGGGATCCGAAATATCAGTGTTCAGATTCCACAGAAATAAGGAAAACAAACAGCTCCACGAATTACAACTGTATTTTAGTGAGTGGAAGTCACACGTCACAAAGCAGTTTTCCAGAAAGCATCTTTTCAGTTTTTATCTGAGGATATTTTCTTTTTCACCATAGGCCTCTATGGGCTTCCAAATATCACTTTGCAAATTCCACAAGAACAGTCTTAGTGAAGCTTTTGGAGGGGAAAGCTGTAACTTTGTGAGATGAATTCACAGAACACAAAGCAGTTTCTCAGAAAGCTTCTTTCCAGTTTTAATCTGAAAATATTCCCTTTTCCACCATAGCCCTCCATGGGCTTCCAAATATGACTTTGCAAATTCCACAAGAACAGTCTTAGCGAAAGGCTTCTTGAGGGGAAATGTGTAACTCTGCAAGATGAATTCAGAGATCACAAAGCAGTTTCACAGAAAGCTTCCTTCCAGTTTTAATCTGAGGATATTTTCTTTTTCACCATCGCCCCCCATGGGCTTACAAGTATTACTTTGCACATTCCTCAAGAACAGAATTAGAGAAAGACTTCTTGAGGGGAAAGCTGTAACTGTGTGTGATGAATTCACAGATCAGAAAGTAGTTTCTCAGAAAGCTTCTTTCTCATTTTTATTGGAGGATATTTTCTTTGGCCCTATAGTCTTCAAAGGGATCTGATATATCAGTTCTCAGATTCCACAGAAATGAGGCTAGCAAACAGCTCCATGAAATGCAGCTGTAATTCAATGAGTGGAAGTTACACATCACAAAGCAGTTTCTTAGAAAGTTTCCTTCCAGTTTTTATGTTAGGAGATTTTGTTTTTCACCATAGGCCTCTATGGGCTTTCAAACATCACTTTGCAAATTCCACAAGAACAGTCTTAGCAAACGGCTTCTGGAGGGGATAGCTGTACTCTGTGAGAGGAATTCACAGAAAACAAAGCAGTTTCTCAGAAAGCTTCTTTTCAGTTTTTATCTGAGGATATTTTCTTTTTCACTATAGGCGTCTATGGGCTTCCAAATATCACTTTGCAAATTCCACAAGAACAGTATTAATAAACGACTTCTGTAGGGGAAAGGTGTAAAACTGTGAGATAAATTCACAGAACACAATGCAGTTTCTCAGAAAGCTTCTTTCCTGTTTTTATCTGACAATATTTTCTTTTTCTCTGCAGGGTTCTACGGACTTCCAAATGTCACTTTGAAAATTCCACAGAAACAGTTTTGACGAATGGCTTCTTGAAGGGAAAGTTGTAACTCTGTGAGATGAATTCACAGAACACAAAGAAGTTTGTCAGATCCTTTCTTTCCAGTTTTTATCTGAGGATATGTTCTTTTTCACCATGGCTCCCTTTGGGCTTCCAAATATCACTTTTCAAATTCCCCAAGTACAGTCTTAGTGAAAGGCTTCTTGAGGGGAAAGCTCTAACTCTGTGAGATGAATTCACAGATCACAAAGAAGTATCTCAGAAAGCGTCTTTCTCATTTTGATCGGAGGATATTTCCTTCGGCCCTATAGTCTTAAAAGGGATCTGAAATATCAGTTCTCAGATTGCACAGAAATAATTCTAGGAAACAGCTCCACGAAATACAACTGTAACTCAGTGAGTGGAAGTCACACATCACAAAGCAGTTTCCCAGAAAGCTTCTTTCCAGTTTTCATCTGAGGATATTTTCTTTTTCACCATAGGCCTCTATGGGCTTCCAAATATCACTTTGCAAATTCTAAAAGAACAGTCTTAGCAAACGGCTTCTGGAGCGAAAAGCTGTAACTATGTGAGATGAATTCACAGAACACAAAGCAGTTTCTCAGAAAGCTTCTTTCCAGTTTCATCTGAGGATATATTCTTTTTCACCGTAGCCCTCTATGGGTTTCCAAATATTACTTTCCAAATTCCACAAGAGCAGTCTTAGCAAAAGGTTTTTTGAGGGGACTGCTGTAACTCTGTGAGATGAATTCACAGATCACAAAGAAGTTTCTCAGAAAGCTTCTTTCTCATTTTGATCAGAGGATATTTCCTTGTCCCTATAGTCTTCCAAGGGATCCAAAATATCAGTGTTCAGATTCCACAGAAATAAGGAAAACAAACAGCTCCACTAAATACAACTGTATTTTAGTGAGTGGAAGTCACACATCACAAAGCAGTTTCTCAGAAAGGATCTTTCTAGTTTTTATCTGAGGATATTTTCTTTTTTACCTTAGGCCTCTATGGGCTTCCAAATGTCACTTTGAAAATTTCACAAGAACAGTCTTAGTGAATGGCTACTGGAGGGGAAAGCTGTAACTCTGTGAAATGAATACAGAGACCACAAAGAAGATTCTCAGAAAGCTTCTTTCTAATTTTTATCGGAGGACATTTCCTTTGGGCCTATATTCTTCAAAGGGATATGAAATATCAGTTTTCAGATTCCACAGAAATAAGGCTAGCAAGAAGCTCCACGAAATACAGCTGTAACTCAGGGAGTAGAAGTCACATATCACAAAGCAGTTTCTAATAAAGCTTCTTTTCAGTTTTTTTTTTTTGAGGGTATTTTCTTTTTCACCATACACCTCTCTGGGCTTCCAATTATCACTTTGAAAGTTCTGCAAGAACAGTCTTAGCAAACGACTTCTGAAGGGGAAAGCTGTAACTCTCTTTGTGAATTCTGAGATCACAAAGAACTTTCTCAGAAATCTTCTCATTTTTATCGAAGGATATATCTTTTGGCCTTATAGTCTTCAAAATGATCCGAAATATCAGTTCTCAGATTCCACAGAAATAAGGCGACCCAACCACTCCATGATACACAGCTTTAACTCAGTTAGTGGAAGTCACACATCACAAAGCAGTTTCTTTAAAAGCTTCTCTCTACTTTTTATCTGAGGATATTTTCTTTTTCACCATAGCCCTCTAAGGGCTTCCAAATATAACTTTGGAAATTCCCCAAGAATAGTATTAGCGAATGGATCCTTGATTGGAAAGCTGTAACTCTGTGAGATGAATTCACAGAACACAAAGCAGTTTCTCAGAAAGCTTCTTTCCAGTTTTTATCTGAGGATATTTTCTTTTTCACCAAAGACTTCCATGGACTTCCAAATATCACTTTGGAAACTACACAAGAACAGTCTTAGCGAAACACTTCTTGAGGGAAAAGCTCTAACTGTGTTAGATAAATTCACAGATCACAGAGAAGTTTCTAAGAAAGCTTCTTTCTCATTTTTATCAGAAGTATTTCCTTTGGCCCTGTAGTATTCAAAGGGATCCGAAATATCAGTTCTCAGATTCCACACAAAGAAGGCTAGGAAACAGCTTCACGAAATACAGCTGTAACTTAGTGAGTGGAATTCATACACCACAAAGGTGTTTCTCAGAAAGCTTCTTTACAGTTTTTATCTGAGGATATTTTCTTTTTCATCATAGGCCTCTATTGGCTTCCAAATATCACTTTGCAAATTCCACAAGAACAGTCGTAGTGAACGGCTTCTGGAGGGGAAAGCTGTAACTCTGTGAGATGAATTCACAGAACACAAAGCAATTTCTCAGAATGCTTCTTTCTGGTTTTTATCTGAGGATATTTTCTTTTTGGCTGTTGGACGCTAAGGGCTCCCAAATATCACTTTACAAATTCCACAAGAACAGTCTTAGAGAACGGCTTCTTGATGGGGAAGCTGTAACTCTGTGAGATGAATTTAGAGAACACAAAGCAGTTTCTCAGAAACCTTCTTTCTAGTTTTCATGTGTGGATATTTTCTTTTTCACTACAGCCCTCTATGGGCTTCCAAATATCACTTTGCAAATTCCACAAGAACAGTCTTAACGTACGGCTTCTTGAGGAGAAAACTGTAACTCTGTGAGTTGAATTCACAGAATACAAAGCAGGTTCTCAGAAACCTTCTTTCCAGTTTTTATGTGTGGATATTTTCTTATTCACCACAGCCCTCCAAGGGATTCCAAATATCACCTTGCAAATTCCACAAGAATAGTCTTAGCGAATGGCTTCTTGAGGAGAAAGCTGTAACTCTGTGAGATAAATTCCCAGATCACAAAGAAGTTTCTCAGAAAGCTTATTTCTCATTTTGATCGGAGGATATTTCCTTTGGCCCTATAGTCTTCAAAGGGATCCGAAATATCAGTTCTCACATTCCACAGAAATAAGGCTAGCAAACAGCTCCACGAAATATTGCTGTAACACAGTAAGTGTTAGTCACACATCACAAAGCAGATTCTCATGAAGTCTCTTTCCACTTTTTTTCTGAGGATAGTTTCTTTTCACCGTAGCCCTCCATTTGCTCTGAACTATCACTTTTCAAATTCCACAAGAAGAGTCTTACCGAAAGACTTCTTGAGGGCTAATCTGTAACTCTGTGAGATGAATTCACAGAACACAAAGCAGTTTCTCAGAAAGCTTCTTTCCAGTTTTTATCTGAGGATATTTTCTTTTTCAACATAGCACTCCATGGGCTTCCAAATATCACTTTGGGAATTCCACAGGAACAGTCTTAGCGAAAGGCTTCTAGAGGAGAAAGCTGTAACTCTGTGAGTTGAATTCACAGATCACAAAGAAGTTTCTCAGAAAGATTCTTTCTCATTTTTATCGGAGGATATTTCCTTTGGCCCTATAGACTTCAAAGTGATTCAAAATATCAGTTCTCAGATTCCACAGAAATAAGACTAGAAAACAGCTCCATGAAATACAGCTGTAACTCAGTGATTGGAAGTCACACATCACAAAGCAGTTTCTCAGAATGATTCCTTCCAGTTTTTAACTGAGAAATTTTCTTTTTCACCATAAGCCTCTATGGGCTTCCAAATATCACATTGCAAATACCACAAGAATAGTCTTAGCCAACAGCTTCTTGAGGTTAACCTGTAACTCTGTGAGACGAATTCAAAGAACACAAAGCAGTTTCTCAGAAAGCTTCTTTGCAGTTTTTATCTGACTATATTTTCTTTTTCACCATAGTCTTGAAAGTGCTTCCAAATATCACTTTGCAAATACCACAAGAACTGTGTTAGTGAAAGGCTTCTTGATGGGAAAGCTGTAACTGTGAGATGAATAGACAGATCACAAAGAAGTTTCTCAGAAAGATTCTTTCTCTTTTTTATCGGAAGATATTTCCTTTGGCCCTATAGTCTTCAAAGGGATCTGAAATATCAGTTCTCAGATCCCAGAGAAATAAAGCTACCCAACAAATCCAAGAAATACAGCTGTAACTCAGTGAGTGGAAGTCACACGTCACAAACAGTTACTGAAAAACTTCTTTCCAGTTTTTATCTTAGGATATTTTCTTTTTTACTTAGGCCTCTATGGGCTTCCAAATATCACTTTGCAAAATCCACAAGAACAGACTTAGTGAACGGCTTCTTGAATGGAAACCTGGAACTCTTTGAGATGAATTCACAGAACACAAAGTAGTTTCTCAGAAAGCTTCTTTCCAGTTTTTTTCTGAAGATATTTTCTTTTTCATCATAGCCGAACACAGGCATCCAAATATCTCTTTGCAAATTCCACAAGAACAGTCTTAGCGAAAGGCTTCTTGAGGAGAAAACTGTAATCCTGTGAGATGAAATCACAAATCACAAAGAAGTTTCTCAGAAAGCTTCATTCTCATTTTGATCAGAGGATATTTCCTTTGGCCGTATAGTCTTCAAAGGGATCCGAAATATCAATTCTCAGTTTCCACAGAAATAAGGCTAGCAAACAATTCCACGAAATACAGCTCTAACTCAGTGAGTGGAAGTCACACATCTCAAAGTAGTCTCTCAGAAAGTTTCTTTCCAGTTTTTATCTGAGGATGTTTTCTTTATCACCACAGTCCTCCATGAGCTTCCAAATATCACTTTGCAAATTCCACAAGAACAGTCTTAGTGAAAGGCTTCTTGAGGAAAAAGCTGTAACTCTGTGAGATGAATTCAAAGATCACAAAAAAGTTTCTCAGAAAGCTTCTTTCTCATTTTTATCGGAGGATATTTCGTTTGGCCCTATAGTGTTGAAAGGGATCCGAAATATCAGTTCTCAGATTCCACAGAAATAATTCTAGCAAACAGCTCCAAGAAATACATCTGTAACTCAGTGAGTGGAAGTCACACATCAAAAAGCAGTTTCTCAGAAGACTTCTTTCCAGTTTTTATCTGAGAATATTTTCTTTTTCACCATAGGCCTATATGGGCTTCCAAATATCACTTAGCAAATTCCAGAAGAAAAGACTTAGCGAAAGAGTTCTTCAAGGGAAAGGTGTAACTCTGTGAATTGAATTCACAGAACACAAAGCAGTATCTCAGAAAGTTTCTTTCCTGGTTTTATCTGAGGATATTTTCTTTTTCACCTTAGCCCTCCAAGAGATTCCAAATATCACTTTGCAAATTCCACAAGAACAGTCTTAGCGAAAAACTTCTTGAGGGGAAAGCTGTAAATCGATGAGATGAATTCACAGATCACAAAGTAGTTACTCAGAAAGCTTCTTTCTCATTTTGATCAGAGGATATTTCCTTTGGCCCTATAGTCTTCAAAGGGATCCAAAATATCAGTTCTCAGATTCCACAGAAATAAGGCTAGCAAACAACTCCACGAAATACAGCTGTAATTAAGTGATTGGAAGTCATGCATCACAAAGAAGTTTCTCAGAAAGCTTCTTTCCAGTTTTTATCTGAGGATATTTTATTTTTCACCATAGCCTTCTTTGGGCATCCAAATATGCCTTTGCAAATTCCACAATAACAGTCTTAGCGAACAGCTTCTTGAGGGGAAAGCTGTAACTGTATGAGATGAATTAACAGAACACAAAGCAGTTTCTCAGAAAGCTTCTTTCCAGGTATTATCTGGTATTTCCAGGTATTATCCTTTCCAGGTATTATTTTCTTTTTCACCATAGTCCTCCGTGGCTTCGAAATATCACTTTGCAAATTCCATAAGAAAAGTCTTAGTGAAAGGCTTCTTGAGATGAAAGCTGTAACTCAGTGAGATGAATTGACAGATCACAAAGAAGTTTCTCAGAAAGCTTCTTTCTCATTTTTATCGGATGATATTTCCTTTGGCCCAATAGTCTTCAAAGGGAACCAAAATATCAGTTCTCGGATTCCACAGAAATCAGGCTAGCAAACAGTTCCACGAAATACAGCTGTAACACCCTGAGTGGAAGTGACGCATCACAAAGCAGTCTCGCAGAAAACTTCTTTCCAGTTTTTCTCTGAGGATATTTTCTTTTTCACAATAGGTCTCCAACGGCTTCCAAATATCACTTTGCAAATTCCACAAGAACAGGCTTAGTGAACAGGTTCTTGAGGGTAAAGCTGTAACTCTGTGAGATGAATTCACAGAATACAAAGCAGTTACTCGAAAGCTTCTTTCCACTCTCTATCTGTGGATATTTTCTTTTGCACCATAGCCCTACATGGGTTTCCAAATATCACTTTCCAAATTCCACAAGAACAGACTTAGCGAACGGCTTCTTGAGGGGAAATATGTAACTCTGTGAGATGAATTCACAGAACGCAGAGTAGTTTCACGAAAGCTACTCTCCAGTTTATGTCTGAGGATATTTTCTTTTTCACCATAGCCCTCCATGAGATTCCAAATATCACTTTGCAAATTCCACTATAACAGTCTCAGCGAAAGGCTTCTTGAGGGGAAAGCTGTAACTCTATGAGATGAATTCACAGAACACAAAGAAGTTTCTCAGAAAGCTTCTTTCCAGGTTTTATCTGAGGATGTTTTCTTTTTCACCATAGCCCAACATGGGCTTCCAAATATCACTTTCCAAATTCCACAAGAACAGTCTTAGCGAGAGGCTTTTTGAGGGGAAAGCTGTAACTCTGTGAGATGAATTCACAGATCACAAAGAAGATTCTCAGAAAGCTTCTTTCTATTTTTATCAGAGAATATTTCCTTTGGCCCTATAGTCTTCAAAGGGATCCAAAATATCAGTTCTCAGATTCCACAGAAATAAGAATAGCAAACAGTTCCATGAAATACAGCTGTAACTAAGTGACTGGAAGTCACACATCACAAAGCAGTGTCTCAGAAAGCGTCTTTCCAGTTTTTATCTGAGTATATTTTCTTTTTCACCATAGCCTTCTATGTGGTTGTGTTGTCACTTTGAAAACTCCACAAGAACAGTCTTTGCGAACGACTTCTGGAGGGTAATCTGTTACTCTATGAAATGAATTCACAGAACACAAAGCAGTTTCTCAGAAAGCTTCTTTAAAGGTTTAATCTGAGGATATTTTCTTTTTCACCATAGGCCTCAGTGGGCTTTCAAATATCACTTTGCAAATTCCACAAGAACAGTCTTAGCGAAAGGCTTTTTGAGGGGAAAGCTGTAACTCTGTGAGATGAATTCACAGATCACAAAGAAGTTTCACAGAAAGTTTCTTTCTCATTTTTATCAGAGGATATTTCCTTTGGCCCTATAGTCTTCAAAGGGAACCGAAATATCAGTTCTCAGATTCCACAGAAATAAGTCTAGCAAACAGCTCCACGAAATGCAGCTGTAACTCAGTGAGTAGAAGTGAAACATCACAAAGCAGTCTCTCAGAAAACTTCTTTTCATTTTTCATCTGAGGATATTTTCTTTTTCACCATAGCCCTCTATGGGCTTCCAAATATCCCTTTGCAAATTCCAGAAGAACAGTCTTAGTGAACGGCTTCTTGAGGGGAAAGCTGTAACTCTGTGAGAAGAATTCACAGAACACAAAGCTGTTACTAGAAAGCTTCTTTCCAGTTTTTATCTGAAGATATTTTCTTTTTCACCATAGCCCTACATGGGCTTCCAAATATCACTTTGCAAATTCCACAAGAACAGTCTTAGCGAAAGGCTTCTTGAGGGAAAAGCTGTAACTCTCTGAGATGAATTCATAGAACACAAATCAGTTTCTAGAAAGCTTCTTTTTAATTTTATAAGTGGATATTTCCTTTGGCCCTATGGTCTTCAAGGGGTCCGAAATAACAGTTATCAGCTTCCACAGAAATATGGCTAGGAAGAAGCTCCATGAAATACAGCTGTAACTCAGTGAGGGGAAGTCACGTATCACAAAGCAGTTTCTCAGGAAGCTTCTTTTCATTTTTTACCTGAGAATATTTTCTTTTTCACCATAGCCCTCCATGAGCTTTCAAATATCACTTTGCAAATTCCACAAGAACAGTCTTAGCGAAAGGTTTCTTGAGGGGGAAGCTGTAACTCTGTGAGATGTATTCACTGATCACAAAGAAGATTCTCAGAAAGCTTCTTTCTCATTTCCATTATGGGATATTTCCTTTGGCCCTATAGTCTTCAAAGGGATCCGAAAAAACAGTTCTCAGAGTCTACAGAAATAAGTCTAGCAAAAAGCTCCACATAATACTGCTGCAATTCAGTGAGTGGAAGTCACACATCACAAAGCAGTTTCTCAGAAAGCTTATTTCCAGTTTTTATCTGAGGTTATTTTGTTTTTCACCATAGCCCTCCATCAGCTTCCAAATATCATGTTACATATTCCAAAAGAACAGTCTTAACAAAAGGCTTCTTGAGGGTGAAACTGTAACTCTCTGAGAAGAATTCATAGATCACAAAGAAGTTTCTCAGAAAGATTCTTTCTCATTTCTATCGGAGGATATTTCCTTTGGCCACATAGTATTCAAAGCGATCCAAAATTACAGTTCGCCGATTCCACAGAAATAGGGCTAGCAAACAGATCCGTGAAATACAGTTGTAACTCAGTGAATGGAAGTCACACATCACAAAGCAGTTTCTCAGAAAATTTGTACCTTTCTGTTCATATAGCTGTCTACTAATATTCTTCTCATGGAATCTGCAAAGTGATATTTGGGAGTGCATTGAGGGCTACAGTGAAAAAGAAAATATCTTCAGATAGAAACTGAAAGGAATTGTTCTGAGAAACTTCTATGTGACCTGTGCATTCATCTCACAGAGTTCCACCTTTCTGTTCTTGTAGCAGTTTGCTGTCATTCTTCTCTTGTATTCTGCTATATTGATATTTGGGAGCACATTAAAGTATTGAGTGTAAAAGGAAATATGTTCAGATAAAAACAAAAAAGAAGCGTTCTGAGACTCTGCATTGTGACGGGTGATTGCAACTCACAAAGTTACACTTTTCTGTTAATTGATCAGTTTGCTAACACAGTTTTCTTCAAAATTGCAGTGGATATTTCTTTGTCCGATGAAGCTTATGGTGACAAAGGAAATATCTTCAGATAAAAAGCAGAAAGAAACTTCCTGAAAAACTGCTGTGTAATGTGTAAATTCAACTCACTGAGTTACAGCTGTATTTCATGGAGCTGCTTACTAGTCCAGTTGTTGTTGAATCTAAGAACAGATATTTCAGATCACTTGGAAGTGTATACATCCAAAGGAAATATGCCCAGATAAAAAGGAAAAAGAAGATGTCTGAGAAATGTCTTTGTGATCTCTGAGTTCATCTCACAGACTTCTACCTTTCTGTTCATGGAGCTGATTGCTAACACTCTTCTCGTGGAATCTGCAAAGTGATATTTGGGAGTGCATTGAAGGCTAAATGTACAGAATGGGAGAAAATTTTTGCAATCTACTCATCTGACAAAGGGCTAATATCCAGAACCTACAAAGAACTCAAACAAATTTACAAGAAAAAAACAAACAACCCCATCCAAAAGTGGGCAAAGGATATGAACAGACATTTCTCAAAAGAAGACATTCATACAGCCAACAGACACATGAAAAAATGCTCATCATCACTGGCCATCAGAGAAATGCAAATCAAAACCACAATGAGATACCATCTCACACCAGTTAGAATGGCGATCATTCAAAAGTCAGGAAACAACAGGTGCTGGAGAGGATGTGGAGAAATAGGAACACTTTTACACTGTTGGTGGGATTGTAAACTAGTTCAACCATTATGGAAAACAGTATGGCGATTCCTCAAGGATCTAGAACTAGATGTACCATATGACCCAGCCATCCCATTACTGGGTATATACCCAAAGGATTATAAATTATGCTGCTATAAGGACACATGCACACGTATGTTTATTGCAGCACTATTCACAATAGCAAAGACTTGGAATCAACCCAAATGTCCATCAGTGACAGATTGGATTAAGAAAATGTGGCACATATACACCATGGAATACTATGCAGCCATAAAAAAGGATGAGTTTGTGTCCTTTGTAGGGACATGGATGCAGCTGGAAACCATCATTCTTAGCAAACTATCACAAGAACAGAAAACCAAACACCGCATGTTCTCACTCATAGGTGGGAACTGAACAATGAGATCACTTGGACTCGGGAAGGGGAACATCACACACCGGGGCCTATCATGGGGAGGGGGGAGGGGGGAGGGATTGCATTGGGAGTTATACCTGATGTAAATGACGAGTTGATGGGTGCAGCACACCAACATGGCACAAGTATACATATGTAGCAAACCTGCACGTTGTGCACATGTACCCTACAACTTGAAGTTTAATAATAATAAATAAATTTAAAAAAAAAAAAGAAAGAAAAACGAAATGTCTTCAGATAAAAACTGAAAGGAAGCATTCTGAGAAACTTCTATGTGACCTGTGCATTCACCTCACAGAGTTCCACCTTTCTGTTCACGTAGCTCTTTGCTAACACTCCTCTCGTAGAATCTGCAAAGTGATATGTGGAAACACATTGAGAGCAACAGTGAAAAATGAAATATCTTCGGATAAAAACTGAAAGGAAGCCTTCTGAGAAACTTCTCTGTGAACTGTGCATTCATCTCACAGAGTTCCAGCTTTCTCTTCATGTACCTGTTTGCTAACATTCTTCTTGTGGAATCTGCTAACTGGTATTTGGGAGCGCATTGTCGGCTACAGTGAAAAAGGAAATATCCTCAGATAAAAACTGAAAAGAAGCTTTCTGAGAAACTGCATTGTGACATGTGAATGTAACTCACAGAGTTACACTTTTCTGTTCATTCAAGAGTTTGTTAACACAGTTTTCTTGGAATCTACGGTGGGATATTTCTTTGCCCAATGAAGCTTATGGTGACAAAGGAAATATCTTCAGATAAAAGTCGAAAGAAGCTTTCTGAGAAACTGCTTTGGGATGTGTGAATTCAACTCACTGAGTTACAGCTATATTTCCTGGAACTGTTTGCTAGTCCGGTTTCTGTTGAATCTGAGAACTGATATTTTGGATCACTTGGAGGAGTATACAACCAAAGGAAATATCTCCAGATAAAAATGAGAAAGAAGATTTCTGAGAAATGTATTTCTGATCTCTGAGTTCATCTCACAGACTTCTACCTTTTTGTTCATGAAGCTGTTTGCTAACACTCTTCTCGTAGAATCTGCAAAGTGATATTTGGGAGTGCATTGATGGCTCCAGTGAAAAATTAAATATCTTCAGATAAAAACAGAAAGGAAGCATTCTGAGAAACTTCGCTGTGACCTGTGCATTCATCTCACGGAGTTCCACGTTTCTGTTCATGTAGCTGTTTGTTAACACTCTTCTCGTGGAATCTACAAAGTGATATTTGGGAGTGCATTGTGGGCTACAGTGAAAAAGGAAATATCTTCAGTTAAAAAGTGAAAGGAAGCGTTCTGAGAAACTTCTTTATCACCTGTGTTTTCATCTCACAGAATTCCACCTTTCTGTTCATGTAGAAGTTTGCTACTCTCTTCTCGTGGAATCTGCTATGGGATATTTGGGAGTGCTTTGAAGGCTACAGTGAAAAAGGAAATATCTTCAGACAAAAACTGAAAAGATGCATTCAGAGAAACTGCAATGTGACGTGGAATGCAACTCAGAGAATTACACTTTTCTATTCATTGATCAGTTTTCTAACACAGTGTTCTTCAAAACTGCAGTGGGATATTTCTTTGCCCAATGAAGCTTATGGTGACAAAGGAAATATCTTTAGATAAAAAGTAGAAAGAAGCTTTCTGAGAAACTGCTTTGTGATGTGTGAATTCAACTCACTCAGTTACAGCTTTAATTTATGGAACTGTTTGCTAGTCCAGTTTTTGTTGAATCTGAGAACCGATATTTCGGATCACTTGGAGGAGTATACAGCCAAATGAAATATCCCCAGATAAAAACGAGAAAGAAGATATCTCTGAAATGTCTTTCTGATCTCTGAGTTCATCTCACAGAATTCTACCTTTCTATTCATGTAGCTGTTTGCTAACACTCTTCTCCTGGAATCTGCAAAGTGATTTTTGGGAGCCCATTGACGGCAACAGTAAAAAAGGAAATCTCTTCAGATAAAAAGTGAAAAGAAGCGTTCTGAGGAAGTGCATTGCGACCTGTGAATGCAACTCACAGAGCTACACTTTTCTGTTCATTGATCACTTTGCTAACAGTTTTCTTGAAATCTGCAGTGGAATATTTCTGTCCCCAATGAAGCTTATGGTGACAAAAAAAAAATATTCTGATAAAAAGTAGAAAGAAGTTTCCTGAGATACTGCTTTGTGATGTGTGAATTCAACCCACTGAGTTACAGCTGTATTTCATGAAGCTGTTTGCTATGCCAGTTTTTGTTGAGTCTGAGAACCGATATTTTGGAACACTTGGAGGAGTATACAGCCAAAGGAAATATCCCCAGATAAAAACGACAAAGAAGATTTCTGAGAAATATCATTCTGATATCTGAGTTCATCTCACAGAGTTCCACCTTTCTGTTCATGTAGCTATTTGCTAACACTCTTCTCGTGGAATCTGCTAAGTGACATTTGGGAGACCATTGACGGTTACAGTGAAAAAGGAAATATCTTCAGATAAAAACTGAAAAGAAGCCTTCTGAGAAACTGTATTGTGACGTGTGAATGCAATTCGCAGAGTTACACTTTTCTGTTCATTGATCAGTTCTCAAGCACAGTTTTTGTCAAATCTGCAGTGGGATATTTCTTTGCCCAATGAAGCTTATGGTGACAAAGGAAATATCTTCAGGTAAAAAGAAGAAAAAAGCTTTCTGAGAAACTGCTTTGTGATGTGTAAATTCAACTCAGTGAGTTACAGCTGTATTTCATGGAGCTGTGCTCGTTTTTATCTGGAGATATTTCCCTGTTCTTACTCATTTTTATCTGGGGATATTTCCATGGCTGCATATTCTTCCAAGCGATCCCAAATATCGGTTCTCCGATTCAACAAAATCCGGACTAGGAAACAGGTCTATGAAATAGAGCTCCCAAATATCACTTAGCAGATTCCACGAGGACAGTGTTAGCAAACAGGTAGATGAACAGAAAGGTGGAACTCTGTGTTGTGAATGTACAGTCACATAAATGTTTCTCAGAACGCTTCCTTTCAGTTTTTATCTGAAGATATTTCCTTTTTCACTGTAGCCCTCAATGTGCTCCAAAATATCACTTTGCAGATTCCACGAAAAGAGTGTCTGCAAACAGTTACATGAACAGAAAGGTGGAACTCTGTGAGATGAATTCAGGGATCAGAAAGACATTTCTCAGAAATCTTCTTCCTCGTTTTTCTCTGGGGATATTTCCTTTCAATGTATACTTCTCCAAGCAATCTGAAATACCGGTTCTCATATTCAACAAAAACTGGACTAGCAAACACCTCCATGAAATACAGCTGTAACTCGGTGAGTTGAATTCACACATCACAAAGCAGTTTCTTAGAAAGGTTCTTTCTACTTTTTATCTGAAGATATTTCTTTTGTCACCATAAGCTTCATTGGGCAAAGATTGTCCCACTGCAGATTCCAAGAAAACTGTGTTAGCAAACTGATCAATGAACAGAAAAGTGTAACTCTGTGAGCTGCATTCACACATCACAATGCAGTTTCCTAGAATGCTTCTTTTCAGTTTTTATCTGCAGATATTTCCTTTTTCAATGTAGCTGTCAAAAAGCTCCAAAATATCACTTTACAGATACCACGAGAAGAGTGTTAGCAAACAGCTACGTGAACAGAAAACTGGAACTCTGTGAGGTGATCGGAGTTCAGAAAGACATTTCTCGGAAATCTTCTTTCTTGTTTTTATCTAGGGATATTCCCTTTGGCTATATACTCCACCAAGGGATCCAAAATATTGGTTCCCAGATACAACAAAAACTGGACTAGCAAAGAGCTCCATGAAATACAGCTGTAAATAGGTGAGTTGAATTCACAGATCACAAAGCAGTTTCTCAGAAAGCTTCTTTCTACTTTTTATCTGAAGATATTTCCTTTGTCACCGTTGGCGTCATTGGGCTAAGGAATATTCCACTGCAGATTTCATGAAAACTGTGTTAGCAAACATTTCAATGAACAGAAAAGTGTATCTCTGTGAGTTGCATTCACACATCACAATGCAGTTTTTCAGAACACTTCTTTTCAGTTTTTACTTAAGATATTTCCTTTTTCACTGTAGCCATCAATGCTCTCCCAAATATCACTTAGCAGATTCCAGAAGAGTGTTAGTAAACAGCTACATGAACAGAACGGTGGAACTCTGTGAGATAAATATACAGTCACATAGAAGTTTCTCAGAACGCTTCCTTTCAGTTTTTACCTGAAGATATTTCCTTTTTCGCTGTACCCAAGATGCACTTCCAAATATCACTTTGCTGATTCCACGAGAAGAGTGTTAGTAAACAGCTACATGAACAGAAAGGTGGAACTCTGCTAGATGAATTCAGAGATCAGAAAGATATTTCTCAGAAAACTTCTTTCTCATTTTTAGATGGGGATATTTCCTTTGGCTGTATACTCCTCCAAGTGATCCGAAATATCGGTTCTCAGATTCAACAAAAACTGGACTAGCAAACAGCTCCATGAAATACACCTGTAACTCAGTGAGTTTAATTCACACATGACAAAGCAGTTTCTCAGAAAGCTTCTTTCTACTTTTTATCTGAACATGTTTCCTTTGTCACCATCGGCTTCATTGGGCAAAGAAATATCCCACTGCAGATATCAAGAAAACTGTGTTAGCAAACTAATCAATGAACAGAAAAGGGTAACTCTGTGAGTTGCATTCACACGTCACAATGCAGTTTCTCAGAACGGTTCTTTTCAGTTTTTATCTGAAGATATTTCCTTTTCCACTGTAGCCGTCAGGGCTCTCTCAAATATCACTTTGCAGATTCCAGAAGAGTGTTAACAAACAGCTACATGAACAGAAAGGCGGAACTCTGTGAGATGAACGTACAGTCACGTAGAAGTTTCTCAGAACACTTCCTTTCAGTTTTTACCTGAAGATATTTCCTTTTTCACTGGAACCCTCAATGCACTCCCAAATATCACTTTGCAGATTCCACGAGAAGAGTGTTAGCAAACAGCTACATGAACAGAAAGGTGAAACTCTGTGAGATGAACTCAGAGATCATAAAGACATTTCTCAGAAGTCTTCTTTCTCGTTTTTATCTGGGGATATTTCCTTTGGCTGTACACTCAACCAAGGATCCGAAATATCGGTTCTCAGATTCAACAAAAACTGGACTAGCAAACAGCTCCTTGAAATACACCTGTAACTCAGTGATTTGAATTTACACATCACAAAGCAGTTTCTCAGAAAGATTCTTTCTACTTTTTATATGAAGATATTTAGTTTGTCACTGTCAGCATCATTGAGCAAAGAAATATTCCACTGCAGATTCCAAGAAAACCATGTTAGCAAACTGATCAAAGAACAGAAAAGTGTAACTCTGTGAGTTTCAGTCACACGTCACAAGGCAGTTTCTCAGAACGCTTCTCCTCAGTTTTAATCTGAAGATGTTTCCTTTTCACTGTTGCCATCAATGTGCTCCCAAATATCACTTAGCAGATTCCACGAGAAGAGTGCTATCAAACAGCTACATGAACAGGAAGGTGGAACTCTGTGAGATGAACACAGAGATCATAAAAATATTTCTCAGAAATCTTCTTTGTCGTTTTTATCTGGGGATATTTCCTTTGGCTGTATACTCCTCCAAGCGATCCGAAATATCGGTTCTCAGAATCAACAAAAACTGGACTGGCAAACAGCTCCATGAAAAACAGCTGTAATTAAGTGAGGTGATTTCACACATGACAAAACAGTTTCTCAGAAAGCTTCTTTCTACCTTTTATCTGAAGATGTTTCCTTTGTCACCATCAGCTTCATTGGGCAAAGAAATATCCCACTGCAGATTTCATGAAAACTGTGTTAGTAAACTGATCAATGAACAGAAAAGTGTAACTCTGTCAGTTGCATTCACACGTCACATTTCAGTTTCTCAGAATGCTTCTTTTCAGTTTTTATCTGAAGATATTTCCTTTTTCACTGTAGCCATCAATGCGCTCCCAAATATCATCGAGCAGATTCCACAAGAAGAGTATTAGCAAACAGCTACATGAACAGAAAGGTGGAACTCTGTGAGAAGAATGCACAGGTCACATAGAAGTTTCTCAGAACGCTTCCTTCCAGTTTTTATCTGAATATATTTCCTTTTTCACTGTAGCCCTCAATGCGCTCCCAAATATCACTTTGCACATTCCATGAGAAGAGTGTTAGCAAACAACTACATGAACAGAAATGTGGAACTCTGTGAGGTGAATGCACATGTCACATAGATGTTTCTCAGAACGCTTCCCTTCAGCTTTTATCTGAAGATATTTCCTTTTTCACTGTATCTCTCAAAGCACTCCCAAATATCACTTAGCAGATTCCATGAGAAGAGTGTTATCAAACAGCTATATGAATAGGAATGTGGAACTCTATGAGATGAATACACAGGTCACATAGAAGTTTCTCAGAACGCTTCCTTTCAGTTTTCATCTAAAGATATTTCCTTTTTCACTATAGACCTCATTGTGCTCCCGAATATCACTTTGCAGATTCCACGAGAAGAGTGGTAACAAACAGGTACATGAACAGAAAGGTGGAATTCTGTGAGATGAACTCAGAGATCAGAAATACATTTCTCACAAATCTTCTTTCTCGTTTTTATCTCAGGATGTTTCCTTTTGCTGTATACTCCTTCAAGTGATCCGAAATACCGATTCTCAGATTCAAATAAACTGAACTAGCAAACAGCTCCATGAAATACAGCTGTAACTCAGTGACTCGAATTCACACATCACAAAGCAGTTTCTCAGAAAGCTTTTTTCTACTTTTTATCTGAAAATATTTCCTTTGTCACCATAAGCTTCATTGGGCAAAGAAATATCCCACTGCAGATTTCAAGAAAACTGTGTTAGCAAACTGATCAAGGAACAGAAAATGTAACTCTGTGAGTTGCATTCACACGTCACAATGCAGTTTCTCAGAACCCTTTTAAGTTTTTATCTGAAGATATCTCCTTTACTGTAGCCATCAATGCGCTCCCAAATATCACTTAGCAGATTCCAGGAGAAGAATGTTAGCAAACAGCTACATGAACAGAAAGGCGGAACTCTGTGAGATAAATGCATAGGTCACATAGAAGTTTCTCAGAAAGTTTCCCTTCAGTTTTTATCTGAAGATATTACCTTTTTCACTGTAGCCCTCGATGCCCTCCCAAATATCATTTTGTAGTTTCTACTAGAAGAGTGTTAGCAAAAACTGCATCAACAGAAAGGCGGAACTCTGGGAGATGAATGCACAGGTCACATAGAAGTTTCTCTGAATGGTTTCTTTCAGTTTTTATCTAAAGATATTTCCTTTTTCATTCTATCCCTCAATGCGCTCCCAAATATCACTTTGTAGATTCGACAAGAGGAGTGTTAGCAAACAGCTACATGAAGAGAAAGATGAAACTCTGTTAGATGAATGTACAGGTCACATAGGAGCTTCTCAAAAAACTTCCTTTCAGTTTTTATCTGAAGATACTTTCTTTTTCACTGTAGCCCTCAATGAGCTCCCAAATATCACTCTGCCGATTCCACGAGAAGAATGTTAGCAAAAGCTACATGAACAGAAAGGTGGAATTCTGTGAGATGAACTCAGAGACTAGAAAGACATTTCTCAGAAATCTTCTTTCTCATTCTTATCCGGGGATATTTCCTTTGGCTGTATACTCCTCCAAGCAATCCAAAATATCGGCTCTCAGATTCAATGAATACTGCACTAGCAAACAACTCCAAGAAATACATCTGTTACTCAGTGAGTTGAATTCACACATCACAAACAGTTTCTCAGAAAGTTTCTTTCTACTTTTTATCAGAAGATATTTCTTCTGTCACTGTAGGATTCATTGGGCAAAGAAATATCCCACTGCAGATTTCAAGAAAACTGTGTTAGCAAACTGATCAATGAACACAAAACTACATCTCTGTGTGTTGCATTCACACGTCACAATGCAGTTTCTCAGAATGCTTCTTTTCAGTTTTTATCTGAAGATATTTCCTTTTTCTTTTTTTATTTTTATTAATTATTATTATTGTATTTTAAGTTCTAGGGTACATGTGCATAATGTGCAGGTTTGTTACATATGTATACTTGTGCCATGTTGTTGTGCTGCACCCATCAACTCGTCAGCACCCATCAACTCGTCATTTACATCAGGTTTAACTCCCCATGCAATCCCGGACTCCTCCTCCCTCCCCATGGAAGGCCACGGTGTGTGATGTTCCCCTTCCCCAGTCCAAGTGATCTCATTGTTCAGTTCCCACCTATGAGTGAGAACATGCGGTGTTTGGTTTTCTGTTCTTGTGATAGTTTGCTAAGAATGATGGTTTCCAGCTGCATCCATGTCCCTACAAAGGACACAAACTCATCCTTTTTTATGGCTGCATAGTATTCCATAGTGTATATGTGCCAGATTTTCTTAATCCAGTCTCTCACTGATGGACATTTGGGTTGATTCCAAGTCTTTGCTAATGTGAATAGTGCCACAAAAAATATATGTGTCCATGTGTCTTTATAGCAGCATGATTTATAATCCTTTGGGTTTATACCCAGTAATGGGATGGCTGGGTCATATGGTACATCTAGTTCTAGATCCTTGAGGAATTGCCATACTGTTTTCCATAATGGTTGAACTAGTTTACAATCCCACCAACAGTGTAAAAGTGTTCCTATTTCTCCACATCATCTCCAGCACCTGTTGTTTCCTGACTTTTTAATGATTGCCATTCTAACTGGTGTGAGATGGTATCTCATTGTGGTTTTGATTTGCATTTCTCTGATGGCCAGTGATGATGAGCATTTTTTCATGTGTCTGTTGGCTGTATGAATGTCTTCTTTTGGGAAATGTCTGTTCATATCCATTGCCCACTTTTTGATGGGGTTGTTTGTTTTTTTCTCGTAAATTTGTTTCAGTTCTCTGTAGGTTCTGGATATTAGCCCTTTGTCAGATGAGTAGATTGCAAAAATTTTCTCCCATTCTGTAGGTTGCCTGTTCACTCTGATGGTACTTTCTTTTCCTCTGCAGAAGCTCTTTAGTTTAATTAGATTCCATATGTCAATTTTGGCTTTTGCTGCCATTGCTTTTGTTGTTTTAGACATAAAGTCCTTGCCCATGCCTATGTACTGAATGGTACTACCTAGGTTTTCTTCTAGGGTTTTTATGGTATTAGGTCTAACATTTAAGTCTCTAATCCATCTTGAATTAATTTTCGTATAAGGAGTAAGGAAAGGATCCAGTTTCAGCTTTCTACTCATGGCTAGAAAATTTTCCCAGCACTATTTATTAAATAGGGAATCCTTTCCCCATTTCTTGTTTCTCTCAGGTTTGTCAAAGATCAGATGGCTGTAGATGTGTGGTATTATTTCTGAGGACTCTGTTCTGTTCCATTGGTCTATATCTCTGTTTTGGTACCAGTAGCATGCTGTTTTGGTTACTGTAGCCTTGTAGTATAGTTCGAAGTCAGGTAGCGTGATGCCTCCAGCTTTGTTCTTTTGACTTAGGATTGTCTTGGCCATGCGGGCTCTTTTTTGGTTCCATATGAACTTTAAAGCAGTTTTTTTCATTTCTGTGAAGAAACTCAATGGTAGCTTGATTGGGATGGCATTGAATCTATAAATTACCTTGGGCAGTATAGCCATTTTCACGATATTGATTCTTCCTATCCATGAGCATGGTATGTTCTTCCATTTGTTTGTGTCCTCTTTTATTTCACTGAGCCGTGGTTTGTAGTTCTCCTTGAAGAGGTCTTTTACATCCCTTCTAAGATGGATTCCTAGGTATTTTATTCTCTTTGAAGCAATTGTGAATGGAAGTTCATTCATGATTTGGCTGTCTGTTTGTCTGTTACTGGTGTATACGAATGCTTGTGATTTTTGTACATTAATTTTGTATCCTGAGACTTTGCTGAAGTTGCTTATCAGCATAACGAGATTTTGAGCTGAGACAATGGGGTTTTCTAAATATACAATCATGTCATCTGCAAACAGGGACAATTTGACTTCTTCATTTCCTAACTGAATCCCCTTGATTTCTTTCTCTTGCCTGATTGCCCTAGCCAGAACTTCCAACACTATGTTGAATAGGAGTGGTGAGAGAGGGCACCCCTGTCTTATGCCAGTTTCCAAAGGGAATTTTTCCAGTTTTTGCCCATTCAGTATGATATTGGCTGTGGGTTTGTCATAAATAACTCTTATTATTTTGAGGTACGTTCCATCAATACCGAATTTATTGCGCTTTTTTAGCATGAAGGACTGTTGAATTTTGTCAAAAGCCTTTTCTGCATCTATTGAGATAATAATATCTTTAGTTATGATTATATATGGAGATAATCTTGTCTTTGGTTCTGTTTATATGCTGGATTACGTTTATTGATTTGCGAATGTTGAACCAACCTTGCCTCCCAGGGGTGAAGCCCATTTGATCATGGTGGTTAAGCTTTTTAGTGTGCTGCTGAATCCGGTTTGCCAGTATTTTATTGAAGATTTTTGCATTGATGTTCATCAGGGATATTGGTCTAAAATTCTCTTTTTTTGTTGTGTCTCTGCCAGGCTTTGGTATCAGAATGATGTTGGCCTCATAAAATGAGTTAGGGAGGATTCCCTCTTTTTCTATTGATTGGAATAGTTTTGGAATGGTACCAGCTCCTACTTGTACCTCTGGTAGAATTCAGCTGTGAATCCATCTGGTCCTGGACTTTTTTTGGTTGGTAGGCTATTAATTATTGCCTCAATTTCAGAACCTGCTACTGGTTTTTCAGGGATTCAACTTCTTCCTGGTTTAGTCTTGGAAGAGTGTAAGTGTCCAGGAAAATATCCATTTCCTCTAGATTTTCTAGTTTATTTGCGTAGAGGTGTTTATAGTATTCTCTGATGGTAGTTTGTATTTCTGTGGGGTCGGCGGTGATATCCCCTTTATCATTTTTTATCGCATCTATTTGATTCTTCTCTCTTTTCTTCTTTATTAGTTTTGCTAGTGGTCTGTCAATTTTGTTGATCTTTTCAAAAAACCAACTCCTGGATTCATTGATTTTTTGGAGGGTTTTTTGTGTCTCTATCTCCTTCAGTTCTGCTCTGATCTTAGTTATTTCTTGCCCTCTGCTAGCTTTTGAATGGTTTGCTCTTGCCTCTCTAGTTCTTTTAATTGCGATGTTAGAGTGTCAATTTTAGATCTGTCCAGCTTTTCCTTGTGGGCATTTAGTGCTATAAATTTCCCTCTACACACCGCTTTAAATGTGTCCCAGAGATTCTGGTATGTTGTATCTTTGTTCTCATTGGTTTCAAAGAACATCTTTATTTCTGCCTTCATTTCATTTTGTACCCAGTAGTCATTGAGGAGCAGGTTGTTCAGTTTCCATGGAGATGAGCAGTTTTAATTGAATTTCTTAGGCCTGAGTTCTAGTTTGATTTCACTGTGGTCTGAGAGACAGTTTGTTATAATTTCTGTTCTTGTACATTTGCTGAGGAGTGCTTTACTTCCAATTACGTGGTCAATTTTGGAATAAGTGCAATGTGGTGCTGAGAAGAATGTATATTCTGTTGATTTGGGGTGGAGAGTTCTTTTTTTTTTTCTTTTTTTTTTAAATTTATTTATTATTATTAAACTTCAAGTTGTAGGGTACATGTGCACAACGTGCAGGTTTGCTACATATGTATACTTGTGCCATGTTGGTGTGCTGCACCCATCAACTCGTCATTTACATCAGGTATAACTCCCAATGCAATCCCTCCCCCCTCCCCCCTCCCCATGATAGGCCCCGGTGTGTGATGTTCCCCTTCCCCAGTCCAAGTGATCTCATTGTTCAGTTCCCACCTATGAGTGAGAACATGCGGTGTTTGGTTTTCTGTTCTTGTGATAGTTTGCTAAGAATGATGGTTTCCAGCTGCATCCATGTCCCTACAAAGGACACAAACTCATCCTTTTTTATGGCTGCATAGTATTCCATAGTGTATATGTGCCACATTTTCTTAATCCAATCTGTCACTGATGGACATTTGGGTTGATTCCAAGTCTTTGCTATTGTGAATAGTGCTGCAATAAACATACGTGTGCATGTGTCCTTATAGCAGCATAATTTATAATCCTTTGGGTATATACCCAGTAATGGGATGGCTGGGTCATATGGTACATCTAGTTCTAGATCCTTGAGGAATCGCCATACTGTTTTCCATAATGGTTGAACTAGTTTACAATCCCACCAACAGTGTAAAAGTGTTCCTATTTCTCCACATCCTCTCCAGCACCTGTTGTTTCCTGACTTTTGAATGATCGCCATTCTAACTGGTGTGAGATGGTATCTCATTGTGGTTTTGATTTGCATTTCTCTGATGGCCAGTGATGATGAGCATTTTTTCATGTGTCTGTTGGCTGTATGAATGTCTTCTTTTGAGAAATGTCTGTTCATATCCTTTGCCCACTTTTGGATGGGGTTGTTTGTTTTTTTCTTGTAAATTTGTTTGAGTTCTTTGTAGGTTCTGGATATTAGCCCTTTGTCAGATGAGTAGATTGCAAAAATTTTCTCCCATTCTGTAGGTTGCCTGCTCACTCTGATGGTAGTTTCTTTTGCTGTGCAGAAGCTCTTTAGTTTGATGAGATCCCATTTGTCAATTTTGGCTTTTGTTGCCGTTGCTTTTGGTGTTTTAGACATGAAGTCTTTGCCCATGCCTATGTCCTGAATGGTACTACCTAGGTTTTCCTCTAGGATTTTTATGGTATTAGGTCTAACATTTAAGTCTCTAATTCATCTTGAATTAATTTTCGTATAAGGAGTAAGGAAAGGATCCAGTTTCAGCTTTCTACTTATGGCTAGCCAGTTTTCCCAGCACCATTTATTAAATAGGGAATCCTTTCCCCATTTCTTGTTTCTCTCAGGTTTGTCAAAGATCAGATGGCTGTAGATGTGTGGTATTATTTCTGAGGACTCTGTTCTGTTCCATTGGTCTATATCTCTGTTTTGGTACCAGTAGCATGCTGTTTTGGTTACTGTAGCCTTGTAGTATAGTTTGAAGTCAGGTAGCGTGATGCCTCCAGCTTTGTTCTTTTGACTTAGGATTGTCTTGGAGATGCGGGCTCTTTTTTGGTTCCATATGAACTTTAAAGCAGTTTTTTCCAATTCTGTGAAGAAGCTCATTGGTAGCTTGATGGGGATGGCATTGAATCTATAAATTACCTTGGGCAGTATGGCCATTTTCACGATATTGATTCTTCCTATCCATGAGCATGGTATGTTCTTCCATTTGTTTGTGTCCTCTTTGATTTCACTGAGCAGTGGTTTGTAGTTCTCCTTGAAGAGGTCCTTTACATCCCTTGTAAGTTGGATTCCTAGGTATTTTATTCTCTTTGAAGCAATTGTGAATGGAAGTTCATTCCTGATTTGGCTCTCTGTTTGACTGTCACTGGTGTATAAGAATGCTTGTGATTTTTGCACATTAATTTTGTATCCTGAGACTTTGCTGAAGTTGCTGATCAGCTTAAGGAGATTTTGGGCTGAGACAATGGGCTTTTCTAAATATACAATCATGTCGTCTGCAAACAGGGACAATTTGACTTCTTCTTTTCCTAACTGAATCCCCTTGATTTCTTTCTCTTGCCTGATTGCCCTAGCCAGAACTTCCAACACTATGTTGAATAGGAGTGGTGAGAGAGGGCATCCCTGTCTTGTGCCAGTTTTCAAAGGGAATTTTTCCAGTTTTTGCCCATTCAGTATGATATTGGCTGTGGGTTTGTCATAAATAGCTCTTATTATTTTGAGGTACGTTCCATCAATACCGAATTTATTGAGCGTTTTTAGCATGAATGGCTGTTGAATTTTGTCAAAAGCCTTTTCTGCATCTATTGAGATAATGATGTGGTTCTTGTCTTTGGTTCTGTTTATATGCTGGATTATGTTTATTGATTTGCGAATGTTGAACCAGCCTTGCATCCCAGGGATGAAGCCCACTTGATCATGGTGGATAAGCTTTTTGATGTGCTACTGAATCCGGTTTGCCAGTATTTTATTGAGGATTTTTGCATCGATGTTCATCAGGGATATTGGTCTAAAATTCTCTTTTTTTGTTGTGTCTCTGCCAGGCTTTGGTATCAGGATGATGTTGGCCTCATAAAATGAGTTAGGGAGGATTCCCTCTTTTTCTATTGATTGGAATAGTTTCAGAAGGAATGGTACCAGCTCCTCCTTGTACCTCTGGTAGAATTCAGCTGTGAATCCATCTGGTCCTGGACTTTTTTTGGTTGGTAGGCTATTAATAATTGCCTCAATTTCAGAGCCTACTGTTGATCTATTCAGGGATTCAACTTCTTCCTGGTTTAGTCTTGGAAGAGTGTAAGTGTCCAGGAAATTATCCATTTCTTCTAGATTTTCCAGTTTATTTGCGTAGAGGTGTTTATGGTATTCTCTGATGGTAGTTTGTATTTCTGTGGGGTCGGTGGTGATATCCCCTTTATCATTTTTAATTGCGTCGATTTGATTCTTCTCTCTTTTCTTCTTTATTAGTCTTGCTAGTGGTCTGTCAATTTTGTTGATCTTTTCAAAAAACCAACTCCTGGATTCATTGATTTTTTGGAGGGTTTTTTGTGTCTCTATCTCCTTCAGTTCTGCTCTGATCTTAGTTATTTCTTGCCTTCTGCTAGCTTTCGAATGTGTTTGCTCTTGCTTCTCTAGTTCTTTTAATTGCGATGTTAGAGTGTCAATTTTAGATCTTTCCTGCTTTCTCTTGTGGGCATTTAGTGCTATAAATTTCCCTCTACACACTGCTTTAAATGTGTCCCAGAGATTCTGGTATGTTGTATCTTTGTTCTCATTGGTTTCAAAGAACATCTTTATTTCTGCCTTCATTTCGTTATGTACCCAGTAGTCATTCAGGAGCAGGTTGTTCAGTTCCCATGTAGTTGAGCGGGTTTGATTGAGTTTCTTAGTCCTGAGTTCTAATTTGATTGCCCTGTGGTCTGAGAGACAGTTTGTTATAATTTCTGTTCTTGTACATTTGCTGAGGAGTGCTTTACTTCCAATTATGTGGTCAATTTTGGAGTAAGTACGATGTGGTGCTGAGAAGAATGTATATTCTGTTGATTTGGGGTGGAGAGTTCTATAGATGTCTATTACGTCTGCTTGCTGCAGAGATGAGTTCAATTCCTGGATATCCTTGTTAACTTTCTGTCTCGTTGATCTGTCTAATGTTGACAGTGGAGTGTTGAAGTCTCCCATTATTATTGTATGGGACTTTAAGTCTCTTTGTAAGTCTCTAAGGACTTGCTTTATGAATCTGGGTACTCCTGTATTGGGTGCATATATATTTAGGATAGTTAGCTCTTCCTGTGGAATTGATCCCTTTACCATTATGTAATGGCCTTCTTTGTCTCTTTTGATCTTTGATGGTTTAAAGTCTGTTTTATCAGAGACTAGTATTGCAACTCCCGCTTTTTTTTGTTCTCCATTTGCTTGGTAAATCTTCCTCCATCCCTTTATTTTGAGCCTATGTATGTCTCTGCGTGTGAGATGGGTCTCCTGAATACAGCAGACTGATGGATCTTGACTCTTTATCCAGTTTGCCAGTCTGTGTCTTTTCATTGGAGCATTTAGTCCATTTACATTTAAGGTTAAGATTGTTATGTGTGAACTTGATCCTGCCATTATGATATTAACTGGTTATTTTGCTCGTTAGTTGATGCAGTTTCTTCCTAGCCTTGATGGTCTTTACATTTTGGCATGTTTTTGCAATGGCTGGTACCGGTTGTTCCTTTCCATGTTTAGTGCTTCCTTCAGGGTCTCTTGTAAGGCAGGCCTAGTGGTGACAAAATCTCTAAGCATTTGCTTATCTGTAAAGGATTTTATTTCTCCTTCACTTATGAAACTTAGTTTGGCTGGATATAAAATTCTGGGTTTAAAATTCTTTTCTTTAAGAATGTTGAATATTGGCCCCCACTCTCTTCTGGCTTGAAGAGTTTCTGCCGAGAGATCTGCTGTTAGTCTGATGGGCTTCCCTTTGTGGGTAACCCGACCTTTCTCTCTGGCTGCCCTTAAGATTTTTTCCTTCATTTCAACTTTGGTGAATCTGGCAATTATGTGTCTTGGAGTTGCTCTTCTCGAGGAGTATCTTTGTGGCGTTCTCTGTATTTCCTGGATTTGAATGTTGGTCTGCCCTACTAGGTTGGGGAAGTTCTCCTGGATGATATCCTGAAGAGTGTTTTCCAACTTCGTTCCATTTTCCCCCTCACTTTCAGGCACCCCAATCAGACGTAGATTTGGTCGTTTTACATAATCCCATACTTCTTGCAGGCTTTGTTCATTTCTTTTTCTTCTTTTTTCTTTTGGTTTCTCTTCTCGCTTCATTTCATTCATTTGATCCTCCATCGCTGACATTCTTTCTTCCAGTTGATCGAGACGGTTACTGAAGCTTGTGCATTTGTCACGTATTTCTCGTGCCATGGTTTTCGTCTCTTTCATTTCGTTTGTGAGTTTCTCTGCATTAATTACTCTAGCCATCAATTCTTCCACTTTTTTTTCAAGATTTTTAGTTTCTTTGCGCTGGGTACGTAATTCCTCCTTTAGCTCTGAGAAATTTGATGGACTGAAGCCTTCTTCTCTCATCTCGTCGAAGTCATTCTCCGTCCAGCTTTGATCCGTTGCTGGCGATGAGCTGCGCTCCTTTGCCGGGGGAGATGCGCTCTTATTTTTTGAATCTCCAGCTTTTCTGCCCTGCTTTTTCCCCATCTTTGTGGTTTTATCTGCCTCTGGTCTTTGATGATGGTGATGTACTGATGGGGTTTTGGTGTAGGTGTCCTTCCTGTTTGATAGCTTTCCTTCTAACAGTCAGGATCCTCAGCTGTAGGTTGTAGCTGTAGGAGATTGCTTGAGGTCCACTCCAGACCCTGTTTGCCTGGGTATCAGCAGCAGAGGCTGCAGAAGATAGAATATTTCTGAACAGCGAGTGTACCTGTCTGATTCTTGCTTTGGAATCTTCCTCTCAGGGGTGTACTCCACCCTGTGAGGTGTGGTGTGTCAGACTGCCCCTAGTGGGGGATGTCTCCCAGGTAGGCTACTCAGGGGTCAGGGACCCACTTGAGCAGGGAGTCTGTCCCTTCTCAGATCTCAACCTCCGTGTTGGGAGATCCACTGCTCTCTTCAAAGCTGTCAGACAGAGTCATTTGCGTCTGCAGAGCTGCTGCGTTTGTTATTATTTACTCTGCCCTGTCCCCAGAGGTGGAGTCTACAGAGACAGGCAGGTTTCCTTGAGCTGCTGTGAGCTCCACCCAGTTCGAGCTTCCCAGCAGCTTTGTTTACCTACTTAAGCCTCAGCAATGGCGGGCGCCCCTCCCCCAACCTCGCTGCTGCCTTGCCGGTAGATCACAGACTGCTGTGCTAGCAATGAGGGAGGCCCCGTGGGTGTGGGACACTCCCGGCCAGGTGTGGGATATGATCTCCTGGTGTGCCTGTCTGCTTAAAGCGCAGTATTGGGGTGGGAGTTACCCGATTTTCCAGGTGTTGTGTGTCTCAGTTCCCCTGGCTAGGAAAAGGGATTCCCTTCCCCCTTGCGCTTTCCAGGTGAGGCAATGCCTCGCCCTGCTTCAGCTCTCGCTGGTCGGGCTGCAGCAGCTGACCAGCACCGATCGTCTGGCACTCCCCAGTGAGATGAACCCAGTACCTCAGTTGAAAATGCAGAAATCGCCGGTCTTCTGTGTCGCTCGCGCTGGGAGTTGGAGACTGGAGCTGTTCCTATTTGGCCATCTTGCTTGGGGTGGAGAGTTCTATAGATGTCTATTAGGTCTGCTTGCTGCAGAGATGAGTTCAATTCCTGGATATCCTTGTTAACTTTCTGTCTCGTTGATCTGTCTAATGTTGACAGTGGAGTGTTGAAGTCTCCCATTATTATTGTATGGGAGTTTAAGTCTCTTTGTAAGTCTCTAAGGACTTTCTTTATGAATCTGGGTGCTCCTGTATTGGGTGTATATATATGTAGGATAGTTAGCCCTTCCTGTTGAATTGATCCCTTTACCATCATGTAATGGCCTTCTTTGTCTCTTTTGATCTTTGATGGTTTAAGGTCTGTTTTATCAGAGACTAGTATTGCAACCCCTGCTTTTTTTTGTTCTCCATTTGCTTGGTAGATCTTCCTCCATCCCTTTATTCTGATCCTATGTATCTCTCTTCATGTGAGATGGGTCTCCTGAATACAGCAGACTGATGGGTCTTGACTCTTTATCCAGTTTGCCAGTCTGTGTCTTTTCATTGGAGCATTTAGTCCATTTATATTTAAGGTTAATGTTATGTGTGAATTGATCCTGCCATTGTGATATTAACTGGTTATTTTGCTCGTTAGTTGATGCAGATTCTTCCTAGCCTCGATGGTCTTTACATTTTGGCATGTTATTGCAACAGCTGGTACCGTTTGTTCCTTTCCATGTTTAGTGCTTCCTTCAGGGTCTCTTGTAAGGCAGGCCTAGTGGTGACAAAATCTCTAAGCATTTGCTTATCTGTAAAGGATTTTATTTCTCCTTCACTTATGAAACTTAGTTTGGCTGGATATGAAATTCTGGGTTGAAAATTCTTTTCTTTAAGAATGTTGAATATTGGCTCCCACTCTCTTCTGACTTGTAGAGTTTCTGCCAAGAGATCTGCTGTTAGTCTGATGGGCTTCCCTTTGTGGGTAACCCGACCTTTCTCTCTGGCTGCCCTTAAGATTTTTTCCTTCATTTCAACTTTGGTGAATCTGGCAATTATGTGTCTTGGAGTTGCTTTTCTCGAGGAGTATTTTTGTGGCATTCTCTGTATTTCCTGGATTTGAATGTTGGTCTGCCCTACCAGGTTGGGGAAGTTCTCCTGGATGGTATCCTGAAGAGAGTTTTCCAACTTGGTTCATTTTCCCCCTCACTTTCAGGCACCCCAATCAGACGTAGATTTGGTCTTTTTACATAATCCCATACATCTTGCAGGCTTTGTTCTTTTCTTTTTCTTCTTTTTTCTTTTGATTACTCTTCTCACTTCATTTCATTCATTTGATCCTCAATCGCTGATACTCTTTCTTCCAGTTGAGTGAGTCAGTTACTGACTTGTGCATTTGTCACGTATTTCTCGTTTCATGGTTTTCAACTCTGTCATTTCGTTTATGACTTTCTCTGCATTAATTGCTCTAGCTATCAATTCTTCCACTCTTTTTTCAAGCTTTTTAGTTTCTTTGCACAGGTTACGTAATTCCTCTTTTAGCTCTGAGAAGTTTGATGAACTTCTTCTCTCATCTCCTCAAAGTCATTCTCCATCCAGCTTTGATCCGTTGCTGGCGATGAGCTGTGCTCCTTTGCAGGGGGAGGTGCACTATTATTTTTTGAATTTCCAGCTTTTCTGCCCTGCTTTTTCCCCATCTTTGTGGTTTTATCTGCCTCTGGTCTTTGATCATGGTGATGTACTGGTGGGGTTTTGGTGTATGTGTCCTTCCTGTTTGATAGTTTTCCTTCTAACAGTCAAGACCCTCAGCTGTAGGTCTGTTGGGAATTGCTTGAGGTCCACTCCAGACCCTGTTTGCCTGGGTATCAGCAGCAGAGGCTGCAGAAGATAGAATATTGCTGAACGGCGAGTGTACCTGTCTGATTCTTACTTTGGAAGCCTCCTCTCAGGGGTGTACTCCACCCTGTGAGGTGTGGGGTGTCAGACTGCCCCTAGTGGGGGATATCTCACAGTTAGGCTACTCAGGGGTCAGGGACCCATTTGAGCAGACAGCCTGTCCCTTCTCAGATCTCAACCTCCGTGTTGGGAGATCCACTGCTCTCTTCAAAGCTGTCAGACGGAGTCATTTGCGTCTGCAGATGTTTCTGCTGCTGTTGTTGTTGTTGTTGTTGTTGTTGTTGTTGTTGTTAAGCTGTGCCCTGTCCCCAGAGGTGGAGTCTACAGAGACAGGCAAGTATCCTTGAGCTGCTGTGAGCTCCACCCAGTTCGAGGTTCCCTGCGGCATTGTTTACCTACTTAAGCCTCAGAAATGGTGGGTGCACCAGCCCCAACCTCACTGCTGCCTTGCGGTTAGATCGCAGACTGCTGTGCTAGCAATGAGGGAGGCTCCGTGGGCGTGGGACCCTCCTGGCCAGGTGTGGGATATAATCTCCTGGTGTGCCTGTTTGCTTAAAGTGCAATATTGGGGTGGGAGTTACCCGATTTTCCAGGTGTTGTGTGACTCCGTTCCCCTGGCTAGCAAAAGGGATTCCCTTCCCCCTTGCGCTTCCCAGGTGAGTCGATGCCTCGCCATGCTTCAGCTTTCACTGGTCAAGCTGCAGCAGAAGACTAGCACCAATTGTTCGGATCTCCCTAGTGAGATGAAGCCAGTACCTCAGTTGAAAATGCAACAATCACCAGTCTTCTGTGTCACTCGCACTGGGAGTTGGAGACTGGAGCTGTTCCTATTAGGCCATCTTACTCTGCCCCGATATTTCCTTTTTCACTGTAGTCATCAATGCGCCCCCAAATATCATTTAGCAGATTCCACGAGAAGAGTGTTAGCAAACAGCCACACAAACAGAAAGGTGGAACTCTGTGAGATGAATGCACAGGTCACATAGAAGATTCTCAGAACGTTTCCTTTCAGTTTTTATCTTTAGATATTTCCCTTTCCAATGTAGCCATCAACGTGCTCCCAAATATCACTTTTCAGATTCAATGATAAGAGTGTTGGCAAAAAGCTACATGAATAGAAAGGAGGAACTCTGTGAGATGAACTCAGCGATCAGAAAGACATTTCTCAGAATTCTTCTTTCTGATTTTTATCTGGGGATTTTTCCTTTGGCTCTATACTCCTCCAAGTGATCCGGAATATTCGTTCTCATATTCAACAAAAAGTGGACCAGCAAACAGTTCCAAGAAATACAGCTGTAACTCAGTGAGTTGAATTCACACATCACAGAGCAGTTTCTCAGAAAGCTTCTTTCTACTTTTTATCTGAAGATATTTCCTTTGTCACTGTCAGCTTCATTGGGCAAAGAAATATCCTACTGCAGATTTCAAGTAAACTGTGTTAGCCAACTGATCAATGAACACAAAAGTGTAACTCTGTGAGTTGCATTCACACGTCACAATGCAGTTTCTCAGATCACTTCTTTTCAATTTTCATCTGAAGATATTTCCTTTTTCACTGTAGCCGTCAATGTGCTCCCAAATATCACTTAGCAGATTCCATGAGAAGAGTGTTAGCAAACAGCTACATGAACAGAAAGGTGGAATTCAGTGAGATGAATGCACAGGTCACATAGAAGTTTCTCAGAACATTTACGTTCAGTTTTTATCTGAGGTTGTTTCCTTTTTCACTGTAGCCCACAATGTGCTCCCAAATATCACTGTGCACATTCCAGGAGAAGAGTGTTAGCAAACGGCTACATGAACAGAAAGGTGGAACACTGTGAGGTGAACACAGAGATCAGGAAGATATTTCTCAGAAATCTTCTTTCTCGTTTTTATCTGGGAATATTTCCCTTGGCTGTATCATCCTATAAGCAATCCAAAATATCGGTTTTCAGATTCAACAAAAACTGGACTGGCAAACAGCTCCATGAAATATGGGTGTAACTTAGTGAGTTGAATTCAAACATCACAAAGCAGTTTCTCGGAAAGCTTCTTTCTACTTTTTATCTGAAGATATTTCCTTTGTCGCCGTCAGCTTCATTGGGCAAAGAAATATCCCACTACAGATTTCAAGAAAACTGAGCAAACTGATCAATGAACAGAAAAGTGTAACTCTGTGAGTTGCATTCACACGTCAAAACGCAGTTTCTCAGAACGCTTCTTTTCAGTTTTTATCTGAAGATATTTCCTTTTTCACTGTAGCCGTCAATGCGCTCCCAAATATCACTTAGCAGATTCTATGAGAAGAGTGTTAGCAAACAGCTACATGAACAGAAAGGTGAAACTCTGTGAGATGAATGCACAGGTCACATAGAAGTTCTGAGAATGCTTCCTTTCAGTTTTGTTCTGAAGATATTTCCTTTTTCACTGTAGCCCACAATGTGCTCCAAAATATCACTTTGCAGATTCCACGAGAAGAGTGTCAGCAAACAGCTACATGAAAAGAAAGGTAGAACTCTGTGAGATGAACTCAGAGATCAGAAAGACATTTCTCAGAAATCCTCTTTCTCGTTTTTATCTGGGAAAATTTCCTTTGGCTATATACTCCTCCAAGTGATCCGAAGTATCGGTTCTCAGATTCAACAAAAACTGGACTACCAAGAGCTCCATGAAATGCAGCAGTAACTCAGTGAGTTGAATTCACACAACACAAAGCAGTTTCTCAGAAAGCTTCTTTCTATTTTATCTGAAGATATTTCCTTTGTCACCATAAGCTTCATTGGGCAAAGAAATATCCCACTGCAGATTTCAAGAAAACTGTCTTAGCAAACTGATGAATGCACAGAAAAGTGTAACTCTGTGAGTAGCATTCACACGTCACAATACAGTTTCTCAGAATGCTTCTTTTTTTTTTTTATCTGAAGATATTTCCTTTTTCACTGTAGCCGTCAAAACGCTCCCAAATATCACTTAGCAGATTCCATGAGAAGAGTGTTAGCAAACAGCTGCATGAACTGAAAAGTGGAACTCTGTGAGATGAACTCAGAGATCAGAAAGACTTTTTCCAGAAATCTTCCTTCTTGTTTTATCTGGGGATACTTCCTTTGGCTGTATAGTCCTCCAAGCGATCTGAAATATCGGTTCTCAAATTCTCAGAAGATTCTCAGAAAGCTTCTTTCTAGTTTTTATTTGAGGATATGTCTTTTGTCCGTGTAGACTTCAATAAGGAAAAAATATCACTTCTCAGGTTCCCCAAAAACGGTGGTAACAGACTACTCCAGGAAAGCAAACTGTTACTCTGTGAGACGAATTCACACATCAGAGAACAGTTTCTCAGAAACATTCTTTCTACTTTTCATCTGAGGATATTTCCTATTTCACCATATGCCTCAGTGAACTCCCAATAAACACTTTGCAGATTACAGGAACACAATGTTAGCAAACTCCTTCATGAAGAGAATGGTGTAATTTTGTGAGGTGAATTCACACATAATAAAGAGGTTTCTAAGAAAGCTTCTTTCTCTTTTTTTTTTTTTTTTTTTTTTTGAGGATAATTCCTCTGTCAGCAAAGGCTTCAATGTGATCCAAAATATCATTTCTGAGATTCCCCAAAAACACTGGTAACACACTGCTCCATGAAACGAATGTTTAGCTATGAGAGATGAATTGACACATCAGATATCCTTTTCTCAGAAAGCTTCTTTCTGTTTTTCTTCTGAGGCTATTTCCTTTTTTACCTTATGCCTCTATGCGTTCCCAAATATCCTTTTGCAGATTCCACCAAAACAGTGATAGCACACTGTTTCATGAAGAGGAAGGTGTATTTCATTGGGATGAATTCACACATCACAGAGAAGTTTCCCAGAAAGCTTTTTTCTTTTTTTTTTTTATTATACTTTAAGTTCTAGGGTACATGTGCATAACGTGCAGGTTTGTTACATATGTATACTTGTGCCATGATGCTGTGCTGCACCCATCAACTCGTCATCACCCATCAACTTGTCATTTACATCAGGTATTACTCCCAATGCAATCCCTCCCTCCTCCCCCCTCCCCATGATAGGCCCCAGTGTGTGATGTTCCCCTTCCTGAGTCCAAGTGATCTCATTGTTCAGTTCCCACCTATGAGTGAGAACATGCGGTGTTTGGTTTTCTGTTCTTGTGATAGTTTGCTAAGAATGATGGTTTCCAGCTGCATCCATGTCCCTACAAAGGACACAAACTCATCATTTTTTATAGCTGCATAGTATTCCATGGTGTATATGTGCCACATTTTCTTAATCCAATCTGTCACTGATGGACATTCGGGTTGATTCCAAGTCTTTGCTAATGTGAATAGTGCCACAATAAACATACATGTGCATGTGTCTTTATAGCAGCATGATTTATAATCCTTTGGGTATATACCCAGTAATGGGATGGCTGGGTCACGCTACCTGACTTCAAACTATACTACAAGGCTACAGTAACCAAAACAGCATGGTACTGGTACCAAAACAGAGATATAGACCAATGGAACAGAACAGAGTCCTCAGAAATAATACCACACATCTACAGCCATATGATCTTTGACAAACCTGAGAGAAACAAGAAATGGGGAAAGGATTCCCTATTTAATAAATGGTGCTGGGAAAATTGGCTAGCCATAAGTAGAAAGCTGAAACTGGATCCTTTCCTTACTCCTTATACAAAAATTAATTCAAGATGGATTAGAGACTTAAATGTTAGACTTAATGCCATAAAAACCCTAGAGGAAAACCTAGGTAATACCATTCAGGACATAGGCATGGGCAAAGACTTCATGTCTAAAACACCAAAAGCAATGGCAGCAAAAGCCAAAATTGACAAATGGGATCTCATTAAACTAAAAAGCTTCTGCACAGCAAAAGAAACTACCATCAGAGCGAACAGGCAACCTACAGAACGGGAGAAAATTTTTGCAATCTACTCATCTGACAAAGGGCAAATATCCAGAACCTACAAAGAACTCAAACAAATTTACAAGAAAAAAACAAACAACCCCATTAGAAAGCTTTTTTCTAACTTTCATTTGAGGATACATCCTTTGTCTTCTCAGGCTTCAATGAGATAAAAAATATCCCTTTTCAGTTATCCCAAAAAGAGTGGTAACAGATTTCTCCAAGAAAAGAAAGTGTAACTCTGTGAGTCGAATTCTCACATCAGAAAACAGTTTCTCAGAAAGGTTCTTTCAAGTTTTCATCTGAGGCTATTTCCCTTTTCACCATCTGCCTCTGGGAAATCTCAAATATCACTTTGCAGATTACAGGAACACAGTGATAGCAAACTACTTCATGAAGAGAAATGTATAATTCTGTAATGTGAATTCTCACAGCACATAGAAGTTTCTCAGAGTGTTTCTTTGTAGTTTTTATTTGAAGATACTTCCTTTTCCCGTGTATGCTTCAATGTAATAAAAAGTAACACTTCTCAGATTCCCTAAAAACAGTGGTAACAGACTGCTCCATGAAAAGAAAGTGTAATTTTGAGAGACGAATTCACACATCAGGGAACAGTTTCTCAGAAAGCTTCTTTCTAGTTTTCATTTGAGGATATTTCCTTTTTCACCATATGCCTCAGGGCACTCCCTAATAAAACTATGTAGATTACAGGAACACAGTGTTAGTAAACTCCTTCATGTAGAGAAAGGTGTAATTCTGTGAGGTGAATTCACACATAATAAAGATGTTTCTCAGAAAGCTTCTTTCTCGTTTTTATTTGAGGATATTTCCTTTGTCAGTTTAGGTTTCAATGCGATCCAAAATATCATTTCTGAGATTCCCCAAATCACAGGTAACAGATGGCTCCATGAAACGAATGTTTACCACTGTGAGATGAATACCATATCAGAAATCAGTTTCTCAGAAAGCTTCTTTCTGGTTTTCATCTTAGGATATTTCATTTATTACCTTATGCCTCTATGCGCACCCAAATATCCTTTTTCAGATTCCACGAAAACAATGGTAGCAAATTGTTTCATGAAGGGGAAGGTGTATTTCATTGGGATGAATTCATACATCACAGAGAAGTTTCCCAGAAAGTTTTTTTCCAAATTTCATTTTAAGATACTTCCTTTGTCTTCTTAGGCTTCAATGTGATAAAAAAAAAAAAAAAAAAAAAAAAAAAAATCCCTTTCAGATTCCCCAAAAAGAGTGGTATCAGGCTGCTCCAGAAAAAGAAAGTGTAACTCTCTGAGACGAATTCACACATCAGATAACAGTTTCTCAGAAACCTTCTTTCTACCTTTCAACTGATGATATTTCATTTTTCACCTTATGCCTCAGTGCACTCCCAAATATCACTTTGCAGATTACAGGAACACAGTGTTAGCAAACTCCTTCAAGAAGAGAAAGGTGTAGTTCTGCGAGCTGAATTCACACATAATAGAGATGTTTCTCAGAGTGCTTCTTTCTAGTTTTTATTTGAGGATATTTCCTTTGTCTGCGTAGGCTTCAATGCGATAAAAAATATCACTTCTCAGGTCCCACAAAAACAGTGGTAACAGACTGCCTCAGGAAAGGAATATGTAACTCTGTGAGACGAATTCACACATCAGAGAACAGTTTGTCAGAAACCTTCTTTCTAATTTTCATCTGAGAATATTTCCTTTTTCAACATATTCCTCAGTGCATTCCCAAATATCACTTTTTAGATTACAGGAACATTGTGTTACCAACCTCCTTCATGAAGAGAAAGGTGTAATTCTGTGAGGTGAATTCACACATCACGAGGAAGTTTCTCAGAAAACTTCTTTCTAGGTTTTATTTGAGGATATTTCCTTTGTTCAAGTAGGCTTCAAAGCGATAAAAAAAATCACTTCTCAGATTCCCCAAAAACAGTGGTAACAGACTGCTCCATGAAAAGAGAATGTAACTCTGTGAGACGAATTCACACATCAGAGAATAATTTCTCAGAAACTTTTTTTAGTTTTCCTCTGAGGATACTTCTTTTTTTACCTTGTGCCTCTATGCGCTCCGAAATATCCTTTTGCAGATTCCACGAAAACAATACTAGCAAACTGTTTCAAGAAGAGGAAGGTGTATTTCATTGGGATGAATTCACACATCAAAGAAAAGTTTCCCAGAAACCTTTTTTGTAACTTTCATTTGAGGACACTTCCTTTGTCTTCCTAGGCTTTGATGCAATAAAAAATATCCTTTTTCAGATTCCCCAAAAAGAGTGGTAACAGACTGCTCCAGGAAAAGAAAGTGTAACTCTCTGAGACGAATTCACACATCAGAGAACAGTTTCTCAGAAGCCTTCTTTCTAGTTTTCATCTGATGATATTTCCGTTTTCACCATATGCCTCAGAGTGCTCCCAAATATCACTTTGCAGATTACAGGAACACAGTGTTAGCATACTTCTTCATGAATAGAAAGGTGAAATTCTGTGAGGTGAATTCACAGATCATAAAGAATTTTCTCAGAAAGCTTCTTTCCAGTATTATTTGAAGATATTTCCATTTACCACTTAGGCTTCAATGCGATAAAATTATCACTTCTCAGGTTCCCCAAAAACAGTGGTAACAGACTGCTCCATGAAAACAAAGTGTAACTCTGTGAGACGAATTCACACATCAGAGAAAAGTTTCTAAGAAACCTTCTTCTAGTTTTCATCTGAGGATATTTCCTTTTTCAACATATGCCTCAGTGCACTCCCAAATATCATTTTTCAGATTACAAGAACACAGTTTTAGCAAACTCGTTTATGAAGACAGAGGTGTAATTCTGTGAAGTGAATTCTCAGTTAATAAAGATGATTCTCAGAAAGCTTCTTTCTCGTTTTTATTTGAGGATATTTCCTTTGTGAGTATATGCTTCAATGCAATTCGAAATATCATTTCTGAGATTCCCCAAAACACTGGTAACAGACTACTCCATAAAAGGAACGTTTAACTCTGTGAGATGAATTCACACATCACAGAACAGTTTCTCAGAAACCTTCTTTCTAGTTTTCATTTGAGGATATTTCCTTTTTCACGATATGCCAAAGTGCACTCCCATATATCAATTTGCAGATTACAGGAACACAGTGATAGCAAGCTCCTTCATGAAGAGAAAGGTGTAATTCTGTGAGGTGAATTCACACATTACAAAGAAGATTATCAGAAAGGTTCTTTCTAGTTTTTATTTGAGGATATTTCCTTTGTCAGCATAGGCTTCAATGCGATTTGAAATATCATTTCTGAGATTTCCCTATAACACTGGTAACAGACTGTTTATGAAAGGAATTTTTAACTCTGTGAGATGAATTCACACATCAGAAATCAGTTTCTCAGAAAGCTTCTTTCTGGTTTTCATCTGAGGATATTTCCTTTTTTACCTTACACTTCTATGTGCTAACAAATATCTGTTTGCAGATTCCACCAAAACAGTGGTAGCAAACTGTTTCATGAAGGGGAAGGTGTATTTCATTGTGATGAATTCACAATTCCCAGAGAAGTTTCCCAGAAAGCTTTTTTGTAACTTTCATTTGAGGATACTTCCTTTGTCTTCCTATGCTTTGGTGCAATAAAAAATATCCCTTTTCAGATTCCCCCAAAAACAGTGGTAACATACTGCTCCAGGAAATGAAAGTGTAACTCTGTGACACGAATTCACACATCAGAGAACAGTTTCTCAGAAAGCTTCTTTCTAGTTTTTATTTGAGGATATTTGCTTTGTCCAACTAGGTTTCAATGCGATAAAAATATCACTTCTCAAGTTCCCCAAAAACAGTGGTAACAGACTGCTCCAGGAAAAAAAGTGTAACTATGTGAGACGAATTCACACATCAGAGAACTGTTTCCCAGAAATCGTCTTTCTACTTTTCTTCAGAGGATATTTCCTTTTTCACCATATGCCTTAGTGCACTCCAAAACACTTTGCAGATTACAGGAACACAGTGTTAGCAAACTCCTTCATGAAGCGAAAGAGGTAATTCTGTGAGCTGAATTCACACGTCACAAAGAAGTTTCTCAGAAAGCTTCTTTCTAGTTTTTCTTTGAGGATATTTCCTTTGTCCACGTAGGCTTCAATGCGATAAAAATATCACTTCTTAGGTTCCCCAAAAACAGTGGTAACAGACTGCTCCAGGAAAAGAAAGTGTAACTCTGTGAGACAAATTCACACAACAGAGAAGAGTTTCTCAGGAAACTTCTTTATTGTTTTCATCTGAGGATATTTCCTTTTTTACCTTATGTGTATATGCATTCCCAAATATCCTTTTGCAGATTCCATGAAACCAATGCTAGCAAACTGTTTCAAGAAGGGGAAGGTGTATTTCATTGGGATGAATTCACACATCACAGAGAAGATTCCCAGAAAACTTTTTTCTAACTTTCATTTAAGGATAGTTCCTTTTTCTTCTTAGACTTCAATGCGATAAAAAATATCCCTTTTCAGATTCCCCAAAAAGAGTGGTAACAGACTCCTCCAGGAAAAGAAAGTGTAACTCCGTGAGATGAATTTACACATCAGAGAACTCTTTCTCAGAAACTTCTTTCTACTTTTCATCTGAGGATATTTCGTTTTTCATCATATGCCTCAGTGCATTCCAAATATCACTTTGCAGATTACAGGAACACAGTGTTAACAAACTGCTTCATGAAGAGAAAGGTGTAATTCTGTGAGGTGAATTCACACATAATAAAGATGTTTCTCAGAAAGCTTCTTTCTCATTTTTATTTGAAGATATTTCCTTCATCAGCATAGGCTTCAAAATATCATTTCTGAGATTCCCCTAAAATACTGGTAACAGACTGCTCCATGAAACAAATGTTTAACTCTGTGAGATAAAGTCACACATCAGAAATCAGTTTCTCAGAAAGCTTCTTTCTGGTTTTCATCTGAGGATAGTTCCTTTTTTACCTTATGCTTCTATGCGCTCCCAAATATCCTTTTTCAGATTCCACAAAAACAGTTTTAGCAAACTGTTTCATGAAGAGCAAGGTGTATTTCATTGGCATGAATTCACACGTCACAGAGAAGTTTCCCAGAAAGGTTTTTACTAAATTTCATTTTAGGATACTTCCTTTGTCTTCTTAGGCTTCAAGATGATAAAAAAAAAAAATCCCTTTCAGATTTCCCAAAAAGAGTGGTAACAGACTGCTCCAGAAAAAGTATTTGTAACTCTGTGAAACAAATTCACACGACAGAGAACAGTTTCTCAGAAACCTTCTTTCTAGTTTTCAACCGAGGATATTTCCTTTTTCACCATAAGCCTCAGAGCACTCCCAAATATCACTTTGCCGATTATAGGAACACTGTGTTAGCAAATTTCTTCATGAAGAGAAAGGAGTGATTCTGTGAGGTGAATTCACACATCACAAAGAAGATTATCAGAAAGGTTCTTTCTCGTTTTTATTTAAGAATATGTCCTTTGTCAGCCTAGGCTTCAATGCGATTTGAAATATCATTTCTGAGATTCCCCTAAAAGACTGGTAACAGATTGCTCCATAAAATAATGTTTAACTCTGTTAGATGAATTCACAAATCAGATCAGTTTCTCAGAAAGCTTCTTTCAAGTTTTCATCTGGGGATATTTCCTTTTTTACCTTATGCTTCTATGTGCTCCCAAATATCCATTTGCAGATTCCACCAAAAGAGAGGCAGCACACTGTTTCATGAAGAGGAAGATGTATTTCGTTCGGATGAATTCACACATCACAGAGAAGTTTCCCAGAAAGCTTTTTTCTAACTTTCATTTGAGGATACTTAGTTTGTCTTCTTTGGCTTCGATGCGAGAAAAAATATCCCTTTTCAGATACCGCAAAAAGAGTCGTAACAGACTGCTCCAGGAAAAGAAAATGTAACTCAGTGAGAAGAATTCACACATCAGAGAACAGTTTCCCAGAAACCTTCTCTCTAAGTTTCATCTGATGATTTTCCTTTCTCACCCTATGCCTCATTGTACTCCCAAATATCACTTTGCAGATTACAGGAACACAGTGTTAGCAAACTCATTCATGAAGAGAAAGTTGTAATCCTGTGAGGTGAATTCACACATCACAAAGAAGTTTTTCAGAAAGCTTCTTTCTACTTTTTATTGCAGGATATTTCCTTTTCCACGTAGGCTTCAATGTGATAAAAATATCACTTCTCAGGTTCCCCAAAAACAGTGGTAACAGACTGCTCCAGAAAAAGAAAGTGTAAATATGTGAGACGAATTCACACAACAGAGAACAGTTTCTCAGAAACATTCTTTCTAGGTTTAGTCTGAGGATATTTCCTTTTTTACCTTATGCCTCTATGCGCTCCCAAATATCCTTTTTTCAGATTCCACGAAAACAATGCTAGTAATCTGTTTCAAGAAGAGGAAGGGGTATTTCATAGAGGTGAATTCACACATCACAGAGAAATTTCCCTGAAAGCTTTTCTGTAACTTTCATTTGAGGATACTTCCTTTGTCCTCTTAGGCTTCAATGTGATCAAAAATATCCCTTTTCAAATTCCCCAAAAAGAGTGGTAACTGACTGCTCCAGAAAAAGAATTTGTAAATCTGTGAGAAGAATTCACATGACAGAAAACAGTATCACAGAAATCTTTCTAGTTTTCATCCAGGATATTTCCTTTTTCACCATAAGCCTCAGAGCACTCTCAAATATCACATTGCCGATTACAGGAACACAGTGTTAGCAAACTCCTTCATGAAGAGAAAGGTGTAATTCTGTGAGGTGAATTCAGACATTAAAAAGAAGTTTCACAGAAATCTTCCTTCTAGTTTTTATTTCAGGATATTTCCTTGGTCTGCCTAGGCTTCAATGCTATCAAAAATATCACTTCTCAAGTTCCCCAAAAACAGTGGTGACAGACTGCTCCAGGAAATGAAAGTGTAACTTTGTGAGACGAATTCACAAATCAGAGAACAATTTCTAAGAAACCTTCTTTCTAGTTTTCATCTGAGGATATTTCCTTTTTCACCATATGCCTCAGTGCACTCCCAAATACCGCTTTGCAGATTACAGGAACACAGTGTTAGCAAACTCCTTCTTGAAGAGAAAGTTGTAATTTTGTAAGGTGAATTCACACATCAAAAAGACGTTTTCAGAAAGCTTCTTTCCAATTTTTTTTGAGGATATTTCCTTTCTCTGTATAGGCTTCATTATGATAAAATTATCACTTCTCAACTTCCCCAAAAACAATGGTAATAGACTGTTCCATGAATGGAAAGTGTAACTCTGGGAGATGAATTCACACATCAGAGAACAGTTTCTCAGAAACCTTCTTTCTAGTTTTCATCTGAGGATATTTCCATTTTCAACATATGTCTCAGTGCACTCCCAAATATCATTTTTCAGACTACAGGAACATAGTGTTAGCAAACTCCTTCATGAAGAGAAAGGTGTAATTCTGTGAGGTGAATTCACACATCACAAAGAAGTCTCTCAGAAAGCTTCTTTCTAGTTTTTATTTGAGGATATTTTCTTTTTCAGCATAGGGTTCAATGCGATTCAAAATGCCATTTCTGATATTCGCCAAAACCACTGGTAATGGACTGCTCCATGAAACGAATGTTTAACTCTGTGAGATGAATTCACACATCAGAAATCAGTTTCTCAGTAAGCTTCTTTCTGGTTTTCATCTGAGGATATTTCCTATTCTACCTTATGCCTCTATGTGCTCCATAATATCCTTTTGCAGATTCCACGAAAACAATGGTAGCAAACTGTTTCATGAAGAGGAAGGTGTATTTCATTGGGATGAATTCACGCATCACAGAGAATTTTCCCAGTAAGCTTTTCTCTAACTTTCATTTGAGAATACTTCCTTTGTCTTCTTAGGCTTCAATGCGATAAAAAATAACCCTTTTCAGATCCCCAAAAAAGAGTTGTAACAGACTGCTCCAGGAAAAGAAAGTGTAACTTTGTGAGACGAATTTACACATCAGAGAACAGTTTCTCAGAAACCTTCTTATTAGTTTTCATCTGAGGATATTTCCTTTTTCACCATATGCCTCAGTGCACTCCCAAATATCACTTTGTAGATTACAGGAACACAATGTTAGCAAACAACTTCATGAAGAGAAAGGTGTAGTTCTATGAGGTGAATTCACACATCACAAAGAAGTTTCTCAGAAAGCTTCTTTCTACTTTTTATTTGAGAATATTTCCTTAGTCCACGTTGACTTCAAAGGGATTAAAATATCACTTATCAGGATCCCCTAAAACAGTGGTAGCACATTGCACCATGAAAAGAAAGTGTAACTCTCTGAGACGAATTCACACATCAGAGAACAGTTTCTCAGAATCCTTCTTTCTAGTTTTCACCTGAGGATATTTCATTTTTCACCATATGCCTCAGTACACTACCAAATATCACTTTGCAGATTACAGGAACACAGTGTTAACAAACTCCTTCTTGAAGAGAAAGGTGTAATTGTGTGAGATGAATTCACACATCACAAAGAAGTTTCTCAGAAATATTTTTTCTAACTTTCATCTGAGGATACTTCCATTTTCTTCTCAGACTTCGATGCAATAAAAAATAACCCGTTTCAAGTTACCCAAAAAGAGTGGTAAGAGACTGCTCTAGGAAAAAAAAATTGTAAATCTGTGAGACGATTTCACACATCAGAGAACAGTTACTCAGATACCTTCTTTCTAGTTTTCATCTGAGGATATTTCCTTTTTCACCCTAGGCCTCGGTGCACTCCCAAATATCACTTTGTAGATTACAGGAACACAGTGTTAGCAATCTCTTTCATGAAGAAAAAGGTGTAATTCTGTGAGGTGAATTCACACATCACAAAGAAGATTCTCAGAAAGCTTCTTTCTAATTTTTATTTGAGGATATGTCCTTTGTTGGCGTAGGCTTCAATGCGAGGAAATTATCACTTCTCAGATTCCCCAAAAACAGTGGTAACAGACTGCTCCATTAAAAGAAAATGTAACTCTGTGAGATGAATTCACACATCAGAGAAAAGTTTCTCAGAAACCTTCTTTCTACTTTTCATCTGAGGATATTACCTTTTTCACCATATGCCTCAGTGCACTCCCAAATATCACTTTGCAGATTACACGAACACAGTGTTAGCAAACATCTTCATGTGAGAAAGGTGTAATTCTGTGAGGTGAATTCACACATCACAAAGAAGTTTCTCAGAAAGCTTGTGTCTCGTTTTTATTTGAGGATATTTTCTTTGTTCAAGTAGGCTTCAATGCGATAAAAAATATTACCTGTAAGATTCCCGAAAAAACGTGGTACACTCCAGGAAAAGAAAGTGTAACTCTGCGAGATGAATTCACACATCAGAGAACAGTTTCTAAGAAACCTTCTTTCTAGTTTTCATCTGAGGATATTTCCTTTTTCCCATAAGCCTCAGAGCAGTCCCAAATATCACTTTGTCGATTACAGGAACACAGTGTTAGCAAACCCCTTCATGAAGACACAGGTGTAATTCTGTGAGGTGAATTCACACATTCCAAAGAAGATTCTCAGAAAGCTTCTTTCTAGTTTTTATTTGAGGGTATGTCCTTTGTCCTCGTACGCTTCAATGCGATGAAAATATCACTTCTCAGCCTCCCCAAAAATAGTGGTAACAGACTGCTCCATGAAAGGAAAGTGTAACTCTGTGAGACGAATTCACACATCAGAGAACAGTTTCACAGAAAGCTTCTTTCTGGTTTTCATCTGAGGAAATCTCCTTTTTTACTTTATGCCTCTATGCGCTCCCAAATAACCTTTTGCAGATTCCACGAAAACAGTGGTAGTAAACTGTTTCATGAACAGGAAGGTGTATTTCGTTGGGATGAATTCACACAATACAGAGAAGTTTCCCAGAAAACTTTTTTATAACATTCATATGAAGGTACTTCTTTTATCTTGTTAGGCTTCAATGTGATTAAAAAATATCCCTTTTCAGATTCCCCAAAAAGAGTGGCAACAGATTGCTCCAGGAAAAGAAATTGTAACTCTGTGAGATGAATTCACACATCAGAGAACAGTTTCTCAGAAACCTTCCTAGTTTTCATCTGAGGATATTTCCTTTTTCACCATATTCCTCAGTGCACTTCCAAATATCACTTTCCAGATTACACGAACATAGTGTTAGCAAACTCCTTCATGAGGAAAAAGGTGTAATTCTGTGAGGTGAATTCACACGTAATAAAGATGTTTCTATGAAAGCTTCTTTCTCGTTTTTATTTGAGGATATTTCCTTTGTCAGCATAGGCTTCAGTGCGATCCAAAATATCATTTCTGAGGTTCCCCAAAAACACTGGTAACAGACTGCTCCATGAAACGAATGTTTAACTCTGTGAGATGAATCAGAAGTCAGTTTCTCATACATCAGAAGTCAGTTTCTCAGAAACTTCTTTCTTGTTTTCATCTGAGGATATTTCCTTTTTTACCTTATGCCTCTATGCGCTCCCAAATATCTTTTTGCAGATTCCACGAAAACAGAGGTAGCAAACTGTTTCATGAAGAGTTTTTTCCAGAAAGTTTTCTCTAACTTTCATTTGAGGATACTTTGTTTGTCTTCTTAGGCTTCAAAGAGATATGTATCCCTTCTCAGATTCCCAAAAAAAAGAGTGGTAACAGACTGCTCCAGGAAAAGAAAGCATAACTCTGTGAGATGAATTCACACATCAGAAAACAGTTTCTCAGAAACCTTCTTTCTAGTTTTCACCTGAGGAGATTTCCTTTTTCACCTTATGCCTCAGTGCACTCCTAAATATCACTGTGCAGTTTACAGGAACACAGTGGTAGCAAACTTCTTCATGAAGAGAAAGGTGTAATTCTGTGAGGTGAATTCACACATCACAAAGAAGTCTCTGAGAAAGCTTCTTTCTACTTTTTATTTGAGGATATTTCCTTTGTCCGTGTAGGCTTCAATGTGATAAAAATATCAATTCTCAGATTCCCCAAAAACATTGGTAACAGACTGCTCAGTGAAACGAATGTTTAAGTCTTTGAGATGAATTCACACATCAGAAATCAGTTTCTCAGAAAGCTTCTTTCTAATTTTCAACTGAGGATATTTTATTTTTCATCATATACCTCTGTGCACTCCCAAATATCATTTTGCAGATACAGGAACACAGTGTTATCAAACTACTTCAAGAAGAGAAAGGTGTAACTCTGTGTGGTGAATTCACACATAATACAGATGATGGTCACAAAGCTTCTTTCTCGTTTTTATTTCAGGATATTTCCTTTGTCAGCATATTCTTCAATGTGATCCAAAATATCATTTCTGAGATTCCCCAAAAACACTGGTAACAGACTGCTCCATGAAACGAATGTTTTACTCTGTAAGATGAATTCACACATGAGAAACCAGTTTCTCAGAAAGTTTCTTTCTGGTTTTCATCAGCGGATGTTTCCTTTTTTACCTTATGCCTCTATGCGTTCCCAAATATCCTTTTGCAGATTCCATGAAAACAGTGGTAGCAAACTGTTTAATGAAGAAGAAAGTGTATTTCATTGTGATGAATTCACACATCACAGAGAAGTTTCCCAGAAAGTTTTTCTAACTTTCATTTGAGGATACTTCCTGTGTCTTCTTAGGCTTCAATGCGATCAAAAATATCCCTTTCAGATTCCCTAAAAAGAGTGGTAACAGACTGCTCCAGGAAAAAAAAGTGTAACAATGAGACGAATTTACACATCAAAGAACAGTTTCTCAGAAACCTTCTTTCTAGTTTTCATCTGATGATATTTACTTTTTCACTGCATGCCTCTGTGCACTCCCAAATATCACTTTGCAGATTACAAGAACACAGTGCTAGCAAACTCCTTCATGAAGAGAAAGTTGTAATTCTGTGAGGTGAATTCACACATCACAAAGTTTCTCAGAAAGTTTCTTTCTAGTTTTCATTTGAGGATATTTCCTTTGTCCACATAGGCTTCAATGCGATAAAAAAATATCATTTCATAGGTTTCCCAAAAACAGTGGTAACAGATTGTTCCATGAAAAGAAAGTGTAACTCTCAGATGAATTCACACATCAGAGAACGGTTTCTCAGGAATCTTCTTTCTACTTTTCATCTGAGGATATTCCCTTTTTCACCATATGCCTCAGTGCACTCCAAAATATCACTTTGCAGTTTACAGGAACACAGTGTTAGCAAACTCTTTCATGAAGAGAAAGAGGTAATTCTGTGAGGTGAATTCACACATCACAAAGAAGTTTCTCAGAAAGCTTCTTTCTAGTTTTTATTTGAGGATATTTTCTTTGTCTGTGTAGGCTTCAATGCGATAAAAATATCACTTCTCAGATTCCCCAAAAACCGTGGTAACAGACTGCTTCAGGAAAAGAAAGTGTAACTCTGTGAGATGAATTCACACAATGGAGAACAGTTTATCAGAAACCTTCTCTCTAGATTTCATCTGAGGATATTTCCTTTCTTATCTTATGCCTCTTTGCACTCCCAAATATCACTCTGCTGAATACAGGAACACAGTGTTAGCAAACTCCTTCATGAAGAGAAAAGTGTAATTCAGTGAGGTGAATTCACACATCACAAAGAGGATTCTCAGAAAGCTTATTTCTAGTTTTTATTTGAGGATATGTCCTTTGTTGGCGTAGGCTTCAATGCGATAAAAAATATCACTTCTAAGGTTCCCCAAAAACAGTGGTAACAGACTGCTCCAGGAAAAGAATGTGTAACTCTGTGAGACGATCTCACACATCAGAGAACAGTTTCTCAGATAACTTCTTTCTATTTTTCATCTGAGGATATTCCTTTCTCTCCATATGCTTTGGTACACTCCCAAATATCTCTTTGCAGATTACAGGAACACAGTGTTAGCAAACTACTTCATGAAGAGAAAGGTGTAATTCTGTGGGGTGAATTCACACATCACAAAGAAGTTTTTAGAAAGCTTCTTTCCAGTTTTATTGAGGATATTTCCTTCCTCCGTGTAGACTTCAATGCGACAAATTATCACTTCTCAGCTTCCTCAAAAACAGTGGTAACAGTAACAAACTGCTCCTTGAAAGGAAAGTGTAACTCTGTGAGACGAATTCACACATGAAAGAACAGTTTCTCAGAAACCTTCTTTCTAGTTTTCATCTGAGGATATTTCCTTTTTTACCTTATGCCTCTATGTGCTCTCAAATATAATTTTGCCGATTACAAGAACACAGTGTTAGCAAACTCTTTCATGAAGAGAAAGGTGTAATTCTGTGAGGTGAATTCACACATCACAAAGAAGATTCCCAGAAAGCTTCTTTCTAGTTTTTATTTGAAGATATGTCCTTTGTCCTCATAGGCATCAATGAGATAAAAATATCAATTCTCTAGTTCCCCAAAAACAGTGGTAACAGACTGTTCCAGTAAAAGAAAATGTAACTCAGTGAGTCGAATTCACACATCAGAGAAAAGTTTCTCAGAAACCTTCTTTCTGCTTTTCTTCTGAGGATATTTCCTTTTTTACCATAGTCCTCAATGTGTTCCCAAATATCACTTTACAGATTCCACAAAAAGAGTGTTAGCAAATTGCTACAAGAAGGGAAAGGTGAGTCTCTGTGTGATGAATTCACATATCAGAAAGCAAGTTCTCAGAAAGATTCTTTCTAGTATTATCTGAGGATACTTCCTTTTTCACCATAGCCCTCAAAGCTCTCTCAAATATCAATTTACATATTCCACGAGAACAGTGTTAGCAGTCCTCCTCATGAACACTAAGTTGTAACTCTGGGAGATGAATTCATATATCACAAAGAAGTTTCTGAGAAAGCTTCTTTCCCGTTTTTATCTGAGGATATTTCCTTTGTCCTTACATTCTTCAAAGCGATCCGAAATATCAGTTCTCAGATTCCACAAAAAAATGGCTGGAAAACGGCTCCACGAAATACAGGGGTAACTCAGAGAGTTGAATTCACACATCACAAAGCCATTTCTCAGAAAGCATCATTCTAGTTTTTCTCTGAGGATATTTTCTTTGTCACCCTAAGTTTCATTGCACTACAAATTATCCGATTGCAGATTTCAAGAAAACTGTGTTAGCAAACAGATCAATGAAGAGAAACGTGTATCTCTGTGAGCTGCATTCACACATCACAATACAATTTCTCTGAACGCTTCTTTCCATTTTTTATCTGTGGATATTTCCTATTTCATCATAGACCTCCATGCATTCCCAAATATCACTTTGCAGACTCCATGAGAACAGCTTTAGTAAACTGCTACGAGAAGGTAAAGGTGAATCTCTGTGTGATGAATTCATACATCAGAAAGCAAGTTCTCAGAAATCTTCTTTCTAGTTATTATCTGAGGATACTTCCTTTTTCTCCATAGGCCACAAAGAGCTTCCAAATATCAATTTGCAGATTCCACGAGAACAGTGTTAGCAAACTGCCTCATGAAGACTAAGTTGTAACTCTGAAGATGAAATCATATATCACAAAGAAGTTTCTCAGAAATCTTCTTTCACATTTTTATCTGGGGATATTTCCTTTGTCCTTATATTCTTTAAATCGATCTGAAATATCAGTTCTCAGATTCCACAAAAAAGAGCTAGCGAAAGGTTCCACGACATTCAGGAGTAACTCAGTGAATTGAATTCACATATCTCAAAACAGATTCTCAGAAAGCTTCTTTCTAATTTTTGTCTGAGGATATTGCCTTTGTCACCCTAAGCTTCATTGCACTAAGAAGTATCTGAGTACAGATTTCAAGAAAACTGTCTTAGCAAAGTGATCAATGAAGAGGAACGTGTTTTTCTGGGAGTTGCATTCACACATCACAATGCACTTTCTCAGAACGCTTCTTTAAAATTTTTATCTGTGGATATTTCCTTTCTCACCATAGGCCTCAATTCACTCCAAATATCTCTTCACATATTCCACGAAAACAGTGTTAGCAAACTGCTAAGAGAAGGGAAAGGAGAATCTCTGTGTGATGAATTCACACATCCAAAAGCAAGTTCTCAGAAAGCTTCCTTCTAGTTATTATCTGAGGACACCTCCTTTTTCACCAAAGCCCCCAATGCGCTCCCAAATATCACTTTGCAGATTCCACGAGAACAGTGTTAGCAAACTGCCTCATGAAGACTAAGCTGTAACTCTGTGAGATGAATTCATGTATTACAAAGAAGTTTCTCAGAAAGCTTCTTTCACGTTTTTATCTGAGGATATTTCCTTTGTCCTTGTGCTCTTCAAAGAGATCCAAAATATCAGTTCTCAGATTCCACAAAAACCAAGCTACCAAACAGCTCCAAGAAATACACGTGTAACTCAGTGAGTTGAATTCACACATCACAAAGTAGTTTCTCAGAAAGCTTCTTTCTTGTTTTTATCTTGGGACGTTTCCTTTGTCACCATAAGCTTCATTGCACTAAGAAGTATCCGAGTGCAAATTTCAAGAAAACTGTGTTAGGAAACTGATTAATGAAGAGAAAAGTGTATCTCTGTGAGTTGCATTCACACATCACAATGTAGTTTCTCAGAACGCTTCTTTCCAGTTTTTATCTGTGGATATTTCCTTTCTCACCATAGGCCTCAATGCGCTTCCAAATATCACTTTACAGATTCCATGAGAAGACTGTTAGCAAAGTGCTACAAGAACGGAAAGGTGAATCTCTGTGTGATGAATTCACACATCACAAAGCAAGTTCTCAGAAAGCTTATTTCTGGTTATTATCTGAGGATACTTCGTTTTTCACCATAGGACTCAAAGTGCTCCCAAATATCAATTTGCAGATTCCACAAGAACAGAGTTAGCAAATTGCCTCATGAAGACTAAGTTGTAACTCTGGCAGATGAATTATATATAACAAAGAAGTTTCTCAGAAAGCTTCTTTCACGTTTTTATCTGAGGATATTTCCTTTGTCCTTATATTCTTCAAAGCGATCCGAAATATCAGTTCTCAGATTCCACGAAAAAAGGGCTAGTAAACAGCTCCAAGAAATACAGGGGTAACTCAGTGAGTTGAATTCACACATCACAAAGCAGATTCTCAGAAAGTTTCTTTCTAGTTTTTCTCTGAGGATATTTTCTTTGTCACCCTAAGTTTCATTGCACTAAGAAGTATCCGATTGCAGATTTCAAGAAAACTGTTTTAGCAACTGATTAATGAAGAGGAACATGTATCTCTGTGAGTTGAATTCACACCTCACAGAGCAGTCTCTCAGAAAGCTTCTTTCTAGTTTCCTTTGTCACGCTAAGGTTTCCCATGTCAGGCTAAGATTCATTGTGCTAAGAAGTATCCGATTGCAGATTTCAAGGAAAAGGTTCTAGCAAACAGATCAATGAATAGGAAAGTGTATCCCTGTGAGTTGCATTCACAAGTCAGAATGCAGTTTCTCAGAATGCTTCTTTCCAGTTTTTATTTGTAGATATTTCCTTTTTCACCAGAGCCCCCAAAGCGCTCCCAAATATCACTTTGCAGATTCCACGAGAACAGCATTAGTAAACTGCTTCATGAAGACTAACTTGTAACTCTGGGAGATGAATTCATGTATCAAAAAGAAGTTTCACAGAAATCTTCTTTCACGTTTTTATCTGAGGATATTTCCTTTGTCCTTATATTCTTCAAGGTGATCCAAAACATCTGTTCTCAGATTCCACAATAAAAGGACTAGCAAACGACTCCATGAAATACAGGAGTAACTCAGTGAGTTGAATTCACACATCACAAAGCAGTTTCACAGAAAGATTCTTTCTACTTTTGGTCTGAGGATATTTCCTTTGTCACCCTAAGCTTCATTGCACTAAGAAGTATCCCAGTGCAGATTTCAAGAAAACTGTGTTAGCAAACTGATCAATGAAGAGGAACATGTATCTCTGTGAGTTGCATTCACACATCACAATGCAGTTTCAGAATACTTCTTTAAAGTTTTTTCTGTGGATATTTCCTTTCTCACTATAGGCCTCAATGCGCTCCCAAATATCACTTTACAGATTACACGAAAACAGTGTTAGCAAACTGCTAAGAGAAGGGAAAGGAGAATCTCTGTGTGATGGATTCGCACATCCAAAAGCAAGTTCTCAGAAAGTTTCTTTCTAGTTATTATCTGAGGTTACTTCCTTTTTCACCATGGGCCTCAAAGCGCTCCCAAATATCAATTTGCAGATTCCAAGAGAACAGTGTTAGCAAACTGCCTCACGAAGTCTAAGTTGTAACTCTGGGAGATGAATTCATATATCACAAAGAAGTTTCTGAGAAAGCTTCTTTCCCGTTTTTATCTGAAGATATTTCCTTTGTCCTTATACTCTTCAAAGCGATCCGAAATATCAGTTTTCAGATTCCACAAAAATAGGTCTAGCAAACGGCTCCAAGAAATACAGGTGTAGCTCAGTGAGTTGAATTCACACACTACAAAGTAGTTTCTCAGAAAGCTTCTTTCTAGTTTTTTTCAGAGGATATTTCCTGTGTCATGCTAAGATTCATTGAGCTAAGAAGTATCCGATTGCAAATTTCAAGGAAACTGTTCTAGCAAACTGATCAATGAATAGAAAATTGTATCCCTGTGAGTTGCATTCACACGTCTGGATGCAGTTTCTCAGAACGCTTCTTTCCAGTTTTTATTTGTGGATATCTCCTTTTTCACCAAAGCACCCAATGCACTCCCAAATATCACTTTGCACTTACCACGAAAACAGTGTTATCAAACTGCTTCATGAAGACTAAGTTGTAACTCTGGGAGATGAATTCATATATCACAAAGAAGTTCCTCAGAAAGCTTCTTTCCCTTTTTTATCTGAGGATATTTCTTTTGTCCTTATATTCTTCAAGGCGATCCCAAATATCAGTTCTCAGATTCCACAAAAAAAGAGCTAGCAAACGGCTCCATGAAATACAGGAGTAACTCAGTGAGTTGAATTCACACATCACAAAGCAGTTTCTCAGAAAGATTCTTTCTACTTTTTGTCTGAAGATATTTCCTTTGTCACCCTAAGTTTCATTGTGCTAAGAAGTATCCGATTGCAGATTTCAAGAAAACTGTGTTAGCAAACTGATCAATGAAGAGGAACGTGTATCTCTGTGACTTGCATTCACACATCACAATGCAGTTTCTCAGAATGCTTCTTTAAAGTTTTTTCTGTGGATATTTCCTTTCTCACCATATAGGCCTCACTACACTGCCAAATATCACTTTACAGATTCCACAAAAACAGTGTTAGCAAACTGTTAAGAGAAGGGAAAGGACAATCTCTGCGTGATGAATTCACACATCAGAAAGCAAGTTCTCAAAAAGCTTCTTTCTAATTATTATATGAGGATACTTCCTTTTTTACTGTAGGCACGAGAATAGTATTAGCAAACTGCTTCGTGAATACTAAGTTGTAACTCTGGGAGATGAATTCATACATTACAGAGAAGTTTCTCAGAAAGCATCTTTCATGTTTTTATTTGAGGATATTTCCTTTGTCACCATAAGCTTCATTGCGCTAAGAAGTATCCGACTACAAATTTCAACTAAGCTGTGTTAGCAAACTGATTAATGAAGAGAAAAGTGTATCTCTGTGAGTTGCATTCACACATCACAATGTAGTTTCTCAGAATGCTTCTTTCCAGTTTTTATCGGTGGATATTTCCTTTTTCACCATAGGCCTCTATGTGCTCCACAATATCACTTTACAGATTCCACGAAAAGAGTGTTAGCAAACTGCTACAAAAAGGGAAAGGTGAATCTCTGTGTGATGAACTCACACATCACAAAGCAAGTTCTCAGAAAGCTTCTTTCTAGTTATTATCTGAGGATACATCCTTTTTCACCATAGGCCTCAAAGGGCTCCCAAACATCAACATGCAGATTCCACGAGAACAGTGTTAGCAAATTGCCTTATGAAGACTAAGTTGTAACTCTGGGAGATAAATTCATATATCACAAAGAAGTTTCTGAGAAAGCTTATTTCACGTTTTTATCTGAGGATATTTCCTTTGTCCTTATATTCTTCAAAGCAATCCAAAATATCAGTTCTCAGATTCCACAATAAAAGTACTGGCAAACGGCTCCACGAAATACAGGTGTAACTCAGTGAGTTGAAATCACACATCATAAAGTAGTTTCTCAGAAAGCTTCTTTCTAGGGGGGCAGAGCAAAATGGCCAAATAGGAACAGCTCCAGTGTCCAACTCCCAGCGCCAGTGACACAGAAGACTGGTGATTTCTGCATTTTCAACTGAGGTACCGAGTTAATCTCACTAGGGAGTGCTGGACAATCGGTACTGGTCAGCTGCTGCAGCCCGACCAGCAAGAGGTGAAGCAGGGCGAGGCATTGCCTCACCTGGGAAACACAAGGGGAAAGGGAATCCCTTTTCCTAGCCAGGGGAACTGAGACACACAACACCTGGAAAATCGGGTAACTCCCACCCCAATACTGTGTTTTAATCAAACAGGCACACCAGGAGATTATATACCACACCTGGCCGGGAGGGTCCCACGCCCACGGAGCCTCCCTCATTGCTAGCACAGCAGTTTGTGATCTTGCAGCAAGGCAGCAGCGAGGCTGAGGGAGGGGCGCCTGCCATTGCTGAGGCTTAAGTAGGTAAACAAAGCCGCTGGGAAACTCCAACTGGGTGGAGCTCACAGCAGCTCAAGGAAACATGCCTATCTCTGTAGACTCCACCTCTGGGGACAGGGCACAGTAAACAAAAGCAGCAGAAACCTCTACAGACACAAACGACTCTGTCTGACATCTTTGAAGAGAGCAGTGGATCTCTCAACATAGAGGTTGAGAACTGAGAAGGGACAGGCTGCCTGCTCAAGTGGGTCCCTGACCCCTGAGTAGCCTAACTGGGAGACATCCCCCACTAGGGGCAGTCTGACACCCCACACCTCACAGGGTGGAATATACCCTTGAGAGGAAGCCTTCAAAGCAAGAATCAGACAGGTACACTCGGGGTTCAGCAATATTCTATCTTCTGCAGCCTCTGCTGCTGACACCCAGGCAAACAGGGTCTGGAGTGGACCTCAAGCAATCTCCAACAGACCTACAGCTGAGGGTCCTGACTGTTAGAAGGAAAACTATCAAACAGGAAGGACACCTACACCAAAACCCCATCAGTACGTCACCATCATCATCAAAGACCAGAAGCAGATAAAACCACAAAGATGGGGAAAAAGCAGGGCAGAAAAGCTGGAAATTCAAAAAATAAGAGCGCATTTCCCCCGGCAAAGGAGCGCAGCTCATCGCCAGCAACGGATCAAAGCTTGACAGAGAATGACTTTGACGAGATGAGAGAAGAAGGCTTCAGTCCATCAAACTTATCAGAGCTAAAGGAGGAATTACGTAACCAGCACAAAGAAACTAAAAATCTTGAAAAAAAAGTGGAAGAATTGATGGCTAGAGTAATTAATGCAGAGAAGATCATAAATGAAATGAAAGAGATGAAAACCATGAAACGAGAAATACGTGACAAATGCACACGCTTCACTAACTGACTCGATCAACTCTAAGAAAGAGTATCAGCGATTGAGGATCAAATGAACGAAATGAAGTGAGAAGAGAAACCAAAAGAAAAAAGAACAAAAAGAAATGAACAAAGCCTGCAAGAAGTATGGGATTATGTAAAAAGACCAAATCTACGTCTTATTGGGGTGCCTGAAAGTGAAGGGGAAAATGGAACCAAGTTGGAAAACACTCTTCAGGATACCATCCAGGAGAACGTCCCAAACCTAGTAGGGCAGGCCAACATTCAAATCCAGGAAATACAGAGAACGCCACAAAGATACTCCTCGAGAAGAGCAACTCCAAGACACATAATTGCCAGATTCACTAAAGTTGAAATGAAGGAAAAAATCTTAAGGGCAGCCAGAGAGAAAGGTCGGGTTACCCACAAAGAGAAGCCCATCAGACTAACAGCAGATCTCTCAGCAGAAACTCTACAAGCCAGAAGAGAGTGGGGGCCAATATTCAACATTCTTAAAGAAAAGACTTTTCAACCCAGAATTTCATATCCAGCCAAACTAAGTTTCATAAGTGAAGGAGAAATAAAATCCTTTACAGATAAGCAAATGCTTAGAGATTTTGTCACCACTAGGCTTGCCTTACAAGAGACCCTGAAGGAAGTACTAAACATGGAAAGGAACAACTGGTACCACCCATTGCAAAAACATGCCAAAATGTAAAGACCATTTAGGCTAGGAAGAAACTGCGTCAACTAATGAGCAAAATAACCAGTTAATATCATAATGGCAGGATCAAGTTCACACATAACAATACTAACCTTAAATGTAAATGGACTAAATGCTCCAACTAAAAGACACAGACTGGCAAACTGCCTAAAGAGTCAAGACCCATCAGTCTGCTGTATTCAGGAGACCCATCTCACACGCAGAAACATACATAGGCCCAAAATAAAGGGATGGAGGAAGATTTACCAAGCAAATGGAGAACAAAAAAAAGCAGGAGGTGCAATACTAGTCTCTGATAAAACAGACCTTAAACCATCAAAGATCAAAAGAGACAAAGAAGGCCATTACATAATGGTAAAAGGATCAATTCAACAGGAAGAGCTAACTATCCTAAATATATATGCACCCATTACAGGAGCACCCAGATTCATAAAGAAAGTCCTTAGAGACTTACAAAGAGACTTAAACTCGCATACAATAATAATGGGACACTTCAACACTCCACTGTCAACATTAGACAGATCAACGAGACACAAAGTTAACAAGGATATCCAGGAATTGAACTCATCTCTGCAGCAAGCAGACCTAATAGACATCTATAGAACTCTCCACCCCAAATCAACAGAATATACATTCATCTCAGCACCACATCGCACTTATTCCAAAATTGACCACGTAATTGGAAGTAAAGCACTCCTCAGCAAATGTACAAGAACAGAAATTATAACAAACTGTCTCTCAGACCACAGTGAAATCAAACTAGAACTCAAGACTAAGAAACTCAATCAAAACCGCTCAACTACATGGAAACTGAACAACCTGCTCCTGAATGACTACTGGGTACATAACGAAATGAAGGCAGAAATAAAGATGCTCTTTGAAACCAATAAGAACAAAGATACAACATACCAGAATCTCTGGGACACATTTAAAGCAGTGTGTAGAGGGAAATTTATAGCACTAAATGCCCACAAGAGAAAGCAGGAAAGATCTAAAATGGACACTCTAACATCACAATTAAAAGAACCAGAGAAGCAAGAACAAATGCATTCAAAAGCTAGCAGAAGGCAAGAAATAACTAAGAACAGAGCAGAACTGAAGGAGATAGAGACACAAAAAACCCTCCAAAAAATCAATGAATCCAGGAGTTGGTTTTTGAAAAGATCAACAAAATTGACAGACCACTAGCAAGACTAATAAAGAAGAAAAGAGAGAAGAATCAAATTGACGCAATAAAAAATGATCAAGGGGATATCACCACCGACCCCACGGAAATACAAACTACCATCAGAGAATACTATAAACACCTCTATGCAAATAAACTAGAAAATCTACAAGAAATGGAAAATTTCCTGGACACTTACACTCTTCCAAGACTAAACCAGGAAGAAGTTGAATCCCTGAATAGACCAATATCAGGCTCTAAAATTGAGGCAATAATTAATAGCCTACCAACCAAAAAAAGTCCAGGACCAGATGGATTCACAGCTGAATTCTACCAGAGGTACAAGGAGGAGCTGGTACCATTCCTTCTGAAACTATTCCAATCAATAGAAAAAGAGGGAATCCTCCCTAACTCATTTTATGAGGCCAACATCATCCTGATACCAAAGCCTGGCAGAGACACAACAAAAAAAGAGAATTTTAGAACAATATCCCTGATGAACATCGATGCAAAAATCCTCAATAAAATACTGGCAAACTGGATTCAGCAGCACATCAAAAAGCTTATCAACCATGATCAAGTGGGCTTCATCCCTGGGATGCAAGGCTGGTTCAACATTCGCAAATCAATAAATGTAATCCAGCATATAAACAGAACCAAAGACAAGTACCACATGATTATCTCAATAGATGCAGAAAAGGCTTTTGACAAAATTCAACAGTCCTTCATGCTAAAAACACTCAATAAATTCGGTATTGATGGAACGTACCTCAAAATAATAAGAGTTATTTATGACAAACCCACAGCCAATATCATACTGAATGGGCAAAAACTGGAAAAATTCCCTTTGAAAACTGGCACAAGACAGGGATGCCCTCTCTCACCACTCCTATTCAACATAGTGTTGCAAGTTCTAGATAGGGCAATCAGGCAAGAGAAAGAAATCAAGGAGATTCAGTTAGGAAAAGAAGAAGTCAAATTGTCCCTCTTTGCAGATGACATGATTGTATATTTAGAAAATCCCATTGTCTCAGCCCAAAATCTCCTTAAGCTGATAAGCAAATCCAGCAAAGTCTCAGGATACAAAATTAATGTGCAAAAATCACAAGCATTCGTATACACCAGTAACAGACAAACAGAGAGCCAAATCATGAATGAACTTCCATTCACAATTCCTTCAAAGAGAATAAAATACCTAGGAATCCAACTTACAAGGGATGTAAAGGACCTCTTCAAGGAGAACTACAAACCACGGCTCAGTGAAATCAAAGAGGACACAAACAAATGGAAGAGCATACCATGCTCATGGATAGGAAGAATCAATATCGTGAAAATGGCCATACTGCCCAAGGTTATATATAGATTCAATGCCATCGCCATCAAGCTACCAACGAGTTTCTTCACAGAATTGGAAAAAACTGCTTTAAAGTTTATATGGAACCAAAAAAGAGCACGCATCTACAAGACAATCCTAAGTCAAAAGAACAAAGCTGGAGGCATCACGCTACCTGACTTCAAACTATACTACAAGGCTACAGTAACCAAAACAGCATGGTACTGGTACCAAAACAGAGATATAGACCAATGGAACAGAACAGAGTCCTCAGAAATAATACCACACATCTACAGCCATCTGATCTTTGACAAACCTGAGAGAAACAAGAAATGGGGAAAGGATTCCCTATTTAATAAATGGTGCTGGGAAAATTGGCTAGCCATAAGTAGAAAGCTGAAACTGGATCCTTTCCTTACTCCTTATACGAAAATTAATTCAAGATGGATTAGAGACTTAAATGTTAGACCTAATACCATAAAAACCCTAGAGGAAAACCTAGGTAGTACCATTCAGGACATAGGCATCGGCAAAGACTTCATGTCTAAAACACCAAAAGCAATGGCAGCAAAAGCCAAAATTGACAAATGGGATCTAATTAAACTAAAGAGTTTCTGCACAGCAAAAGAAACTACCATCAGAGTGAACAGGCAACCTACAGAATGGGAGAAAATTTTTGCAATCTACTCATCTGACAAAGGGCTAATATCCAGAACCTACAAAGAACTCCGACTAATTTACAAGAAAAAAACAAACAACCCCATCAAAAAGTGGGCAAAGGATATGAACAGACATTTCTCAAAAGAAGACATTCATACAGCCAACAGACACATGAAAAAATGCTCATCATCACTGACCATCAGAGAAATGCAAATCAAAACCACAATGAGATACCATCTCACACCAGTTAGAATGGCAATCATTAAAAAGTCAGGAAACAACAGGTGCTGGAGAGGATGTGGAGAAATAGGAACACTTTTACACGTTGGTGGGATTGTAAACTAGTTCAACCATTATGGAAAACAGTATGGCGATTCCTCAAGGATCTAGAACTAGATGTACCATATGACCCAGCCATCCCATTACTGGGTATATACCCAAAGGATTATAAATCATGCTGCTATAAAGACACATGCACATGTATGTTTATTGCGGCACTATTCACAATAGAAAAGACTTGGAATCAACCCAAATGTCCATCAGTGACAGATTGGATTAAGAAAATGTGGCACATATACACCATGGAATACTATGCAGCCATAAGAAAGGATGAGTTTGTGTCCTTTGTAGGGACATGGATGCAGCTGGAAACCATCATTCTTAGCAAACTATCATGAGAACAGAAAACCAAACACCACATGTTCTCACTCATAGGTGGGAACTGAACAATGAGATCACTTGGACTCGGGAAGGGGAACATCACACACCGGGGCCTATCATGGGGAGGGGGGAGAGGGGAGGGATTGCATTGGGAGTTATACCTGATGTAAATGACAAGTTGATGGGTGCTGACGAGTTGATGGGTGCAGCACAGCAACATGGCACAAATATACATATGTAACAAACCTGCACGTTATGCACATGTACCCTAAACTTAAAGTATAATAATAAAAAAAAGAAAAGAAGAAGAAGTAAAAGGTAAAAGTCGTAATTACCTTATCACTGATTGGAGTGTGCATGGAGATTTTCAAACCAAATTTAGTCATGTCAACCTACGTTGGCATAAAAGTAATCACAGCATTGCTGCTGATGGCAATGAAACTATTATTTGGCATGATGGTGGTCTATCACCTCCTATGCCACATTTGGCTAATACTTCACAAATACAAAGTCATATTTGGAAGTTGCTAGCTGCTGGTAAACCAATGTTCACTTTCACGGAAAACATGTCCTTAAGTCTTACTAATACTGCTAATCCTTTCCATATATCTTTGCATCGAAATAGATCTAGATATGTTGTTGCATGTGTAAAAAACCTTATTTGTTATTAGCAGAAATCTTTACATGGGATAATAATGCAGGGGTAGTTAACTGTATAGGCAATTGTACATTCTTAAGTTGTGTAAATACTACTTGGTGGAATAATAATTGAAATGAGTCTCACTCCGATTTATATATTCTGAAAGCCAGAAAAGAAACCTGCTGGGGTTACTCAAATTTACAAAATAATGCAAGATCTTGTCCACCACAGTCGGAGAATGGTTGGAATCGTCGTGACGGCAGTGCTAGGACTTGTAGCAATTGCCTCCACTGCCGCTGTTGCTGGATTAGATTTACATCAGAGTATCCAAAATGCAGAATTTGTACAACAATGGCAGAGCAGTCCCATTTGTTGTGGCAACAACAAGGAAGCATAGATGCGCATCTGACTGAATGAGTGGATAATTTGGAGCAAGTAGTTTCTTGGATAGGTGATCAATTGACAGTGTTGAACACTTGAGCTTTGTTAATATGTGATTGGAATACTACCCAATTTTGTATTACTCCTATTCCTTTTAATAACACTATACATAACTGGACTGAGTTAAAGAAACTTTTAATTGGCCATAACAATCTTTCCCTGGAAACACAGGAATTAACGCAAAATATTTCTGAAACATTTCGCAATCAGTTACCATTGTTAACTGGAGTAGATTTAATGACTGGTATTGCACAAAGCTTGATGTCTTTAAACCCAAAAAACTCTGTAAAAACTTTACTGACTTCTGTTTCTAGTAATGTATTGATTGTTGTTCTTGCCTTTGTCATTTTCACAGTCTGCTGGAGATGGTGTCAGAGATCAAACACCGAGTCTCAGTGAGCCCAACATGTAATGACGGTTTTGAAAGAAATTGAAACCTATAAATAAAGAATGGGGAGATGTAGAGGACTATGTGATCACAAACGAGATGTTCCTGATAAGTGTCACTCTTGCAAACAAAGCAGGACGTTTCTTCTCTGCAAACAGTAAGAACAAAAGAGTCAGCTGCAAACAGCAGACTCTGGGAACTGGTTAATGTTTAAGCATCTTGAGAAATCAGAAAGTTAGGGAAAGGTCAGAAAAACAACTCATGACATAAAAACAACTTGTGTCATAAAAACAACTTGTGTCTTGTGACATAGTAAAATTCCACAAGCATGTATAAAATAAGGCAGAGCATGCTGCTCGGGGTGGCCACCATGTTTATCTTGTCCTGTGTTGTGTTGTCTGTTCATTCCTTTGTTTAGGAAACACGCGGACCCCAACAAGGTGAATTCACACATCAAGAAGAAGTTTCTCAGAAAGCTTCTTTATAGTTTTTATTTGAGGATATTTCCTTTGTTCAAGTAGGCTTCAATGCGATAAAAAATATTTCTTCTCAGGTTACCCAAAAACAGTGGTAACAGATGGCTCTTTAAAACGAATGTTTAACTCTGTGAGATTAATTCACACATCAAAAATCAGTTTCTCAGAAAGCTTCTTTCTGGTTTTCATCTGAGGATATCTCCTTTTTTACTTTATGCCTCTATGTGCACTCAAATATCCTTTTGTAGATTCCATGAAAACAGTGGTAGCAAACTGTTTCATGAAGAAGATGTATTTCATTGGGATGAATTCACACATCACACAGAAGTTTCCCAGAAAGTTTTTTCTAACGTTCATTTGAAGATACTTCCTTTGTCTTCTTAGGCTTCAATGCGATAAAAATATATCCCTTTTCAATTTCCCAAAAAGAGTGGTAACAGACTGCTTCAGGAAAAGAAACTGTAACTCTGTGAGACGAATTCACAAATCAGAGAACAGTTTCTCAGAAACCTTCTTTACAGTTTGCATCTGAGGATATTTCATTTTTCACCATATCCCTCAGTGCACTCCCATATATCATGTTGCAGATTACAGGAACACAGTGTTAGCAAACTCATTGATGAAGAGAAAGGTGTAATTCTGTGAGGTGAATTCACACATAATAAAGATGTTTCTCAGAAAGCTTCTTTCTCGTTTTTACTTGAGGATATTTTCTTTGTGATCCAAGATATCATTTCTGAGATTCCCCTAAAACACTGGTAACAGATTGTTCCATGAAACGGATGTTTAACTCTGTGAGATGAATTCACACATCAGAATTCAGTTTTTCAGAAAGTTTCTTTCTGGTTTTCATCTGAGGATATTTCCTTTTCTACCTTATGCCTCTATGCACTCCCAAATATCCTTTTGCAGATTCCACGGAAACAGTGGTAGCAAATTATTTCAGGAAGAGGAAGGTGTATTTCATTGGCACGAATTCACACATCACAGAGAAGTTTCCCCAGTAAGCTTTTTTCTGTCTTTCATTTGAGGTTACTTCCTTAGTCTTCTTAGGCTTTAATGCGATAAAAAATATCCCTTTTCAGATTCCCCAAAAAGAGGGGTAACAGAATGTTCCAGGAAAAGAAAGTGTAATTCTGTGAGATGAATTCACACATCAGAGAACAGTTTCTCAGAAACTTTCTTTCTACTTTTTAACTGAGGGTATTTCCTTTTTCACCGTATGCCTCAGTGCACTCCCAAATATCACTTTGCAGATTATAGGAACACAGTGTTAGCAAACTCTTTCATGAAGAGAAAGGTGTAATTCTGTGAGGTGAATTCACACATAATAAAGATGTTTCTCAGAAAGCTTCTTTCTCGTTTTTATTTGAGGATATTTTCTTTGTTCAAGTAGGCTTCCATGCGGTAAAAAACATCATTTCTCAGGTTCCCCAAAAACAGTGGTAACAGACTGCTCCATGAAAAGAAAGTGGAACTCTGTGAGATGAATTAACACAGCAGAATTAAGTTTCTCTGAAATCTTCTTTCTGATTTTCATCTCAGGATATTTCCTTTTTTACCTTATGCCTCTATGCGCTCCAAAATATCCTTTTGCAGATTCCATGGAAACAATGGTAGCAAACTGTTTCATGAAGAGGAAGTTGTATTTCATTGGGATGAATTCACTCATCACACAGAAATTTCCCAGAACCTTTTTCTAACTTTCATTTGAGGATACTTCCATTGTCGTCTTAGACTTCAAAGCGATAAAAAATATCCCTTTTCAGATTCCCCAAAAAGAGTGATAACAGACAGCTCCAGGAAGAAATAGTGTAACTCTGTGAGACCAATTCACACATCAGAGAACAGTTTCTCCAAAACCTTATTTCTAGTTTTCATCTGAGGATATTTCGTTTTTCACCATATGCCTCAGTGCACTCCCAAGTATCTCTTTGTAGATTACAGGAACACAGTGTTAGCAAACTCCTTCATGAAGAGAAAGGTGTAATTCTGTGAGGTGAATTCACACATAATAAAGATGTTTCTCAGAAATTTTCTTTCCTGTTTTTATTTGAAGATATTTCCTTTGGCATCCTAGGCGTCAATGCGATCCCAAATATCATTTCTGAGATTCTCCAAAAACACTGGTAACAGACTGCTTCATGATACGAATGTTTAACTCTGTGAGATGAATTCACACGTTAGAAATCAGTTTCTCAGAAAGCTTCTTCCTTTTTTCATCTCAGAATATTTCCTTTTTTGCCTTATGCCTCTTTGCGCTCCCAAGTATCCTTTTGTACATTCCACGAAAACCGTGGTTGCAAACTGTTTCATGAAGAAGAAGGTGTATTTCTTTGGGATGAATTCACACATCACAGAGAAGTTCCCCAGAAAGCTTTTTTCTAACTTTCATTTGAGGATACCTCGTTTGTCTTCCCTGGCTTCAATGCTATAAAAAATATCCCTTTTGAGATTCCCAAAAAAGAGTGGTAACAGACTGTTCCAGTAAAAGGAAGTGTAACTCTATGAGACAAATTCACACATCAGAGAACAGTTTCTCAGAAACCTACTTTCTATTTTTCATCTGAGGATATTTCCTTTGCCACCATATGCCTCACTGACTCCCAAATATCTCTTTGCAGATTATAGCAACACAGTGTTAGCAAATTCCTTCATGAAGAGAAAGGTGTAATTCTGAGAGGTTAATTCACACATCACAAAGAAGTTTCTCAGAAAGATTCTTTCTAGTTTTTATTTGAGGATAGTTCCTTTGTCCATGTAGACTTCAATGCAATAAAAATAGCACTTCTCAGGTTCCCCAAAAAGAGTGGTAACAGACTGCTCCAGGGAAAGAAAGTGGAACTCTGTGGGATTAATTCACACATCAGAGAAGGGTTTCTCAGCAACCTTCTTTCTACATTTCACCTGAAGATATTTCCTTTTTCAGCATATGCCTCAGTGCAGTCCCAGATATCACATTGCAGATTTCACGAACACAGTGTTAACAAACTCCGTCATGAAGAGAAAGGTGTAATTCTGTGGGGTGAATTCACACATTATAACGCAGTTTCTCAGAGAGATTCTTTCTAGTTTTTATTTGAGGTCCTTTCCTTTATTCAAGTAGGCTTCAATGAGATAAAAAATATCACTTCTCAGATTCCCCAAAAACAGTGGTAACAGACTGCTCTATGAAAAGAAACTGTAACTCTGAGAGATGAATTCACACATCACAGAACAGTTTCTCAGAAATGTTCTTTCTACTTTTCATTTGAGGATATTTCTTTTTTCACCATATGCCTCAGTGTACTCCCAAATATCACTTTGCAGATTACAGGAACACAGTGTTAGCAAAATCCTTCATGAAGAGAAAGGTGTAATTCTGTGATGTGAATTCACACATACTAAAGATGTTTCTCAGAAAGCTTCTTTCTCGTTTTTTTTTTGTTTTTGTTTTTGTTTTTGTTTTTTTTTGAGGATATTTTCTTTGTCAGTATAGGCTCCAATGCGATCCAGAATATTATTTCTGAGATTCCCCAAAAACACTGGTAACAGACTGCTCCATGAAACGAATGTTTAACTCTGTGAGATGAATTCACAAATCAGAAATCAGTCTCTCAGAAAGCTTCCTACTGGTTTTAATCTGAGGATATTTCCTTTTTTACCTTATGCCTCTATGCGCTCCCAAATATCCTTTTTCAGATTCCACGAAAACAGTGGTAGCAAACTGTTTCATGAAGAGGAAGGTGTATTTCATTGGAATGAACTCACACATCTCCGAGAAGTTTCTCAGAAAGCTTTTTTCTAACTTTCATTTGAGGATACTTCCTTTGTCTTCTTAGGCTTCAATGCGATAAAAATATCCCTTTTCGGATTCCCCAAAACAAGTGGTAACAGACTGCTCCAGGAAAAGAAAGTGTAACTCTGTGAGACGAATTCACACATCAGAGAACAGTTTGTCAGAAACCTTCTTTCTAGTTTTCATCTGAGGATATTTCCTTTTTCTCCATATGCGTCAGTGCACTCCCAAATATTACTTTGCAGGTTATAGGTACACGGTGTTAACAAACTCCTTCATGAAGAGAAAGGTGTAATTCTGTGTGGTGAATTCACGCATCACAAAGAAGTTTCTCAGAAAGCTTCTTTCTAGTTTTTATTTGAAGATATATCCCTTTTCAGCTTAGGCTTCAATGCGAAAAAAAAAAAAATCACTTCTCAGGTTCCCCAAAAAGAGTAATAACAGACTGCTCCATGAAAAGAAAGTGTAACTCTGTGAGACGAATTCACATATCAGAGAACAGTTTCTCAGAAACCTATTTTGTGGTTTTCATCTGAGTATATTTCCTTTTTCACCATATGCCTCAGTGCACTCCCAAATATCATTTTGCAGTTTACAGGAACACAGTGTTAGCAAACTCCTTCATGAAGAGAAAAGTGTAATTCCATGAGGTGAATTCACACATCACTGAGAAGGTTCCCAGAAAGATTTTTCTAACTTTCACTTGAGGATACTCCCTTTGTCTTCTTAGGCTTGAATGCGATAAAAAATATCCCTTTTCGGGTTCCCCAAAAAGAGTGGTAACAGACTGCTCCATGAAAAGAAATTGGAACTCTTTGAGAGGACTTCACACGACAGAGAACAGTCTCTCAGAAACCTTCTTTCTAGTTTTCATCTGAGGATATTTCCTTTTTCACCATATGGCTCAGTGCACTCCCAAATAAAACTTTGCAGATTACAGGAACACAGTGTTAGCAAAGTCCTTCATGAAGAGGAAGGTGTATTTCTGTGAGGTGAATTCACACATCACAAAGAGGTTTCTCAGAAAGCTTTTTTCTAGGTTTTTTTTTATATTTTCTTTGTCCTCGTAGGCTTCAATGTAATGAAAATATCACTTCTCAGGTTCCCCAAAACGGTGGTAACAGACTGCTCCATGAAAAGAAAGTGTAGCTCTGTGAGAAGAATTCACACATCAGAAAACAGTTTCTCAGATATGTTCTTTCTAGTTTTCAGCTGAGGATATTTCCTTTTACACCATATGCCTCTGTGCACTACCAAATATCACTTTGCAGATTACACGAACACAGTGTTAGCAAACTCCTTCATGAAGAGAAAGGTGTAATTCTGTGAGGAGAATTCACACATCACAAAGAAGTTTCTCAGAAAGCTTATTCCTAGTTTTTATTTGAGGATATTTCCTTTGTTCAAGTAGGCTTCAATACGATAAAAATATCACTTCCCAGATTCCCCAAAAACGGTGGTAACAAACTACTCCGGGAAAAGAAACTAACTATCTGAGATGAATTCACACATCAGAAAACAGTTTCTCAGAAAATTTCTTTCTAGTTTTCATTTGAGGATATTTCTTTTTTCACCATATGCCTCAGTGCACTTCCAAATATCACTTTGAAGATTACAGGAACCCAGTGTTAGCAAACTCCTTCATGAAGAGAAAGGTGTAATTCTGTGAGGTGAATTCACATATAAGAAAGATGTTTCCCAGAAAACTTCTGTCTCGTTTTTTTTTTTTTTTTTTTTTTAGGATCTATCCTTTGTCAACATAGGCTTTGATGGGATCCAAAATATCATTTCTGAGATTCCCCAAGAACACTGGTAACGGACTGCTCCATGAGACAAATGTTTAACACTGTGAGATGAATTCACATATCAGAAATCAGTTTTTCAGAAAGCTTCTTTCTAGTTTTTATTTGAGGATGTTTCCTTTTTCATGTAGGCTTCAATGCGATAAAATATCCCTTTTCAGATTCCCCAAAAAGAGTGGTAACAGACTGCTCCAGGAAAAGAAAGTGTAACTATGTGAGATGTATTCATACATCAGAGAACAGTTTCTCAGAAACCGTCGTTCTTGTTTTCATCCGAGGATATTTTCTTTTTCACCATATGTCTCAGTGCACTCACAAATATCACTTTGAAGATTACAGGGACACAGTGTTAATAAAGTCCTTCATGAAGAGAAAGGTGTAACTCTGTGAAGTGAATTCACACATCAAAAAGAAGTTTCTTAGAAAGCTTCTTTCTAGTTTTTATTTGAGGATATTTCCTTTTTCCACGTAGGCTTCAATGTGACAAAAAATATGACTTCTCAGGTTCCCCAAAAACCATGAAATGAATGTTTAAATCTGTGAGATTAATTCACACATTAGAAATCAGTTTCTCAGAAAGCTTCTTTCCGGTTTTCATCTGAGGATATTTCCTTTTGCACCTTATGCCTCTATGCGCTCCCAAATATCCTTTTGCAGATTCCAGGAAGACAGTGGTAGCAAACTGTTTCATGAAGAGGAAGATGTATTCATTAGGAAGAATTCACACATCACAGAGAAGTTTCCCAGAAAGCTTTTTTCTAACTTTCATTTGAGGATACTTCCTTTGTCTTCTAAGGCTTCAATGTGATAAAAATATCCCTTTTCAGATTCCCCAAAAAAAGTGATAACAGACTGCTCCATGAAAACAAAATGTAACTCTGTGAGATGAATTCGCACATCAGAAAACAGTTTCTCAGAAACCTTCTTTCTAGTTTTCATTTGAAGATATTTCCTTTTTCACCATATGCCTCAGTGCACTCCCAAATATCCCTTTGCAGATTACAGGAACACAGTGTTAGCAAACTCCTTCATGAAGAGAAAGGTGTAATTCTGTGAGGTGAATTCACACATAATAAAGATGTTTCTCAGAAATCTTTTTTCTCGTTTTTATTTGAAGATATTTCCTTTGTCACCATAGGTTTCTATGCGATCCAAAATATCATTTCTGAGATTCCCCAAAAACCCTGATAACAGACTGCTCCATGAAACGAATGTTTAACTCTGCGAGATGAATTCCCAAAAAAACAGTGATAACACAGTGCTCCATGAAAAGAAAGTGAAACTCTGTGAGACGAATTGACACATCAGGGGACAGTTTCTCAGAAAACTTTTTTCTAGTTTTCATTTGAAGATATTTCCTTTTTCACCATATGCCTCAGTGCACTCCAAAATATTGCTTTGCAGATTACAAGAACACAGCATTAGCAAACTCCTTCAAGAAGAAAAAGGTGTAATTATGTGAGGTTAATTAACACACCACAAAGAAGTTTCTCAGATAGCTTCTTTCTAGTTTTTATTTGAGGATATTTCCTTTGTTCAAATGTCCTCAATTAAAAACGTGAAAGACGCTTTCTGTGAAACTGCTCCATGACGTGTGAATTCATTTCACAGAGTTGCACCACTCTTTGATGGAGGAGTTTGCTAGTACTGTTTTTGTGGAATCTCAAAAGTGATATCTTGAATATCATTGAATCCCATGGTGAAAAATGAAATATCCTCAGATAAAAACTGCAGAGAGGCCTCCTCAGAAACTGCTTTGTTGTGGGTGAATTCAGCTCACAGAGTGACACCATTGTTTTCAGTGAGAAGCCTGCTAACAGTGTTTTCGCAGAATGTGCAATGAGACACACGAGGGCGCTTTGAGACCACAAAGAGCCTCAACCGAAAAAAAAAAAAGAAGCTTTCTGAGAACCTGCCTTGTGATGTGTGAATTCATCTCACAGAGTTACACATGTATTTCATGGAGCCGTTTGCTAGTCCTGTTTTTGTGTAGTCTCAGAAGTGATATTTTGGATCACTATGATGACTCCTCAGACAGAGGAAATACCTCAGATGAAAACCAGAAAGAAGCTTTCTGAGAAACCGCTTTGTGATGTGTGAATTTGTCTCATAGAGTTAAATCTTTCTCTTCATGAAGCAGTTTGCTAACACTGTTTTCGTGGAATCTGCAAAGCAATATTTGGGAACGCATTGAGGGCTATGGTGAAAAAGGATATATCCTCAGATGAAAACTTTAAAGAAGTGTTCTGAGAAACTGCATTGTGATGTGTGAATGCAACTCACAGAGTTACAGTGTTCTATTCATTGATCAGTTTGCTACCACTGTTTTCTTGAAATCTACAATGGGATATTTCTTTGCGCCATGAGCTTATGGTGACAAAGGAAATATCCTCCGATAAACTCTAGACAGAAGCTTTCTGAGAAACTTCTTTGTGATGTGTTAATTCATCTGACACGTTTAAACGTTTCTTTTCATGAAGAAGCTTCCTAACACCATTTTCTTGGAATCTGCAAAGTGATATTTCAGAGCACATTGAGGCCTATAGTGAAACAGGAAATATCCTGAGATGAAAACTAGAAGGAAGCTTTATGAGAAAGCCTTTTATGACGTGTGAGTTCATTTTAGAGAGTTATACTTTCACATCATGGAGCAGTCTATTACCACTGTCTTTGGGGAACGTGAGAAGGGATATATTGGATCACATTGAGGCCTCTGCTGAGAAAGGAAATATCCTCAATTAAAGACGTGAAAGAAGCTTTCTGAGAAACTTCTTTGTGATGTGTTAATTCATCTCAGGGAGTTACACCTTAGTCTTCATGGAACAGTTTGCTAACACTGCTTTCGTGGAAATTGCAACGTGGTATTTGGGAGCACACTGAGGCCTGTGGTGAAAAAGGAATTATCCTCAGATGAAAACTGGAAAGAAGCGTTCTGAGAAACTGTATTGTGATGTGTGAATGCAACTCACAGACTTACACTGTTCTTTTCATTGGTCAGTTCACCAACAGTGTTTTCCTGAAATATGCAATGGGATATTTCTTAGCACCATGAAGTTTACAGTGAGAAAGGATATATACTCTGATAAAAACAAGAAAGAAGCTTTCTGAGAATCTGCTTTGTGGTGTGTGAATTCATCTCACAGAGTTACACATGTATGTCGTGGAGCCATTTGCTAGCACTCTTTTTGTGGCATCTGAGAAGTGATATTTTGGATCGCTATGATGACTCCTCGGATGAAGGAAATATACTCAGATGAAAACTGGAAAGAAGCTTTCTGAGGAACTTCTTTGTGATGTGTGAATTCGTCTCACAGAGTTACACCTTTCTCTTCATGAAGCAGTTTGCTAACACTGTTTTCGTGGAATCTGAAAAGTGATATTTGGGAGCACATTGAGGGCTATGGTGAAAAAGGATATATCCTCATATGAAAAGTTTAAAGAAGCGTTCTAGGAAACTGCATTGTGATGTGTGAATGCAACTCACAGGGTTACAGTGTTTTATTCATTGATCAGTTTGCTACCACTGTTTTCTTGAAATCTACAATGGGATATTTCTTAGCGCCATGACTCTTACGGTGACACAGGAAATATCCTCCAATAAAAACTAGACAGAAGCTTTCTGAGAAACTTCTTTGTGATGTGTGAATTCATCTCACACGTTTACACATTTCTTTCCATGAAGCAGTTTCCTAACACAGTTTTCGTGGAATCTGCAAAGTAATATTTGGGAGCACATTGAGGCCTACGTTGAAACAGGAAATATTCTTTGATGAAAACTAGAAGGAAGCTTTCTGAGAAAGCATTCTATGATGTGTGAGTTCATTTTAGAGAGTTATACTTTCACATCATGGAGCAGTCTATTACAACTGTCTTTGGGGATTGTGAGAAGGGATATATTGGATCACATTGAGGCCTCTGCTGAGAAAGGAAATATCCTCAATTAACAACGTGAAAGAAGTTTTCTGAGAAACTTCTTTGTGATATGTTGATTCATCTCAGAGAATTACACCTTAGACTTCATGGAACAGTTTGCTAACACTGTTTTCGTGGAAACTGCAACGTGATATTTGGGAGCACATTGAGGCCAGTTTTGAAAAAGGAAATATCCTCAGATGAAAACTGGAAAGAAGCGTTCTGAGAAACTGCATTGTGATGTGTGAATGCAACTCACAGACGTAAACTGTTCTTTTCATTGATCAGTTTGCCAGCAGTGTTTTCCTGAAATCTGCAATGGGATATTTCTTAGCGCCATGAAGCTTACAGTGACAAAGGAAATATCCTCCAATAAAAACGAGAAAGAAGCTTTCTGAGAATCTGCTTTGTGATGTGTGAATACATCTCACATAGTTACACATGTATTTCGTGGAGCCGTTCGCTAGCACTCTTTTTGTGGCATCTGAGAGGTGATATTTTGGATCGCTGTGATGACTCCTCGGATGAAGGAAATATCCTCAGATGAATACTGGAAAGAAACTTCCTGAGAAACTCCTTTGTGATGTGTGAATTCATCTCACAGAGTTACACCTTTCTCTTCATGAAGCAGTTTGCTAACACAGTTTTCGTGGAATCTGCAAAGTGATATTTGGGAGCGCATTGAGGGCAAAGGCGAAAAAGGATATATCCTCAAACAAAAACTTTAAAGAAGCGTTCTGAGAAACTGAATTGTGATGTGTGAATGCAACTCACAGAGTTACACTGTTCTATTCATTGATCAGTTTGCTAACATTGTTTTCTTGAATTCTACAATGGGATATTTCTTAGCGCCATGAAGCTTATGGTGACAAAGGAAATATCCTCCCATAACAACTAGACAGAAGCTTTCTGAGAAACTTCTTTGTGATGTGCAAATTCATCTCACAGGTTTACCCATTTCTGTCCATGAAGCAGTTTCCTAACACCATTTTGGTGGAATCTGCAAAGTGATATTTGGAGCGCATTGAGGTCTTGATGAAACAACAAATATCCTCAGATGAAAACTGGAAAGACGCCTTCTGAGAAACTGCCTTGTGATGTGTGAATGTAACTCACAGAGTTACACTTTTCTTTTCATTGATCAGTTTGCCAACAGTCTTTTCTTGAAATCTGCAATGGGCTTTGTGATGTGTGGCTTCATCTCACAGAGTTAAAACTTTCTCTTCATGAAGTAGTTTGCTAACACAGTTTTCGTGGAATCTGCAAAGTGATATTTGGGAGCGCATTGAGGGCTACAGTGAAAAAGTATATATCCTCAGATGAAAACGTTAAAGAAGCGTTCTGAGAAACTGGATTGTGATGTGTGAATGCAACTCACAGAGTTACAGTGTTCTGTTCATTTATCAGTTTTCTACCACTGTTTTTTGGAAATCTACAATGGGATATTTCTTAGCACCAGGAAGCTTACAGAGAAAAGGAAATATCCTCTGATAAAAACTAGACAGAAGTTTTCTGAGAAACTTCTTTGTGATGTGTTAATTCAACTCACATGTTTACACGTTTCTTTCCATGAAGCAGTTTCCTAACACCATTTTCATGGAATCTGAAAAGTGATATTTGGGAGCACATTGAGGCCTATGTTGAAACAGGAAATATCCTTAGATGAAAACCAGAAGGAAGCTTTCTGAGAAAGTGTTTTATGATGTGTGATTTCATTTTAGAGAGTTATACTTTCACATCATGGAGCAGTCTATTACCACTGTCTTTGGGGAATGTGAGAATGGATATATTGGATCGCATTGAGGCCTCTGCTGAGAAAGGAAATATCCTCAATTAAAGACGTGAAAGAAGCTTTCTGAGAAACTTCTTTTGTGATGTGTTAATTCAGCTCAGAGAGTGACATCTTAGTCTTCATGGAACAGTTTGCTAACACTGTTTCGTGGAAACTGCAATGTGATATTTGGGAGTGCATTGAGGCCTGTGGTGAAAAAGGAATTATCCTCAGATGAAAACTGGAAAGAAGCGTTCTGAGAAACTGCATTGTGATGTGTGAATGCAACTCACAGACTTGCAGTGTTCTTTTCATTGATCAGTTTGCCAACAGTCTTTTCTTGAAATCTGCAATGGGATATTTCTTAGCGCCATGAAGCTTATGGTGACAAAGGAAATATCCTCCAATAAAAACGAGAAAGAAGCTTTCTGAGAAACTTCTTTGTGATGTGTTAATTCACCTCACAGAGTTACACATGTATTTCGTGGAGCCGTTTGCTATCATTCTTTTTGTGGCATCTGAGAACTGATATTTTGGATCGCTATGATGACTCCTCGGACGAAGGAAATATCCTCAGATGAAAACTGGAAAGAAATTTTCTGAGAAACTTCTTGGTTGTGTGTGAATTCGCCTCACAGAGTTACACGTTTCTCTTCATGAAGCAGTTTGCTGACACTGTTTTCGTGGAATCTGAAAAGTGATATTTGGGAGCGCCTTGAGGGCTATGGTGGAAAAGGATATATGCTCATATGAAAACTTTAAAGAAGTGTTCTGAGAAACTGCATTGTGATGTGTGAATGCAACTCACAGAGTTACAGTGTCCTATTCATTGATCAGTTTGCTACCACTGTTTTCTTGAAATCCACAATGGGATATTTCTTAGTGCCATGAAGCTTACGGTGACAAAGGAAATATCATCCGAAAAAAACTAGACAGAAGCTTTCTGAAAAACTTCTTTGTGATGTGTGAATTCATCTCACAGGATTACACGTTTCTTTCCATGAAGCAGTTTCCTAACACCGTTTTCGTGGAATCTGCAAAGTGATATTTGGGAGCGCATTGAGGCCTGTGATGAAAAAAGAAGTATCCTCAGATGAAAACTGGAAAGAAGTGTTCTGAGAAACTGCCTTGTAATGTGTGAATGCAACTCACAGAGTTACACTTTTCTTTTCATTGATCAGTTTGCCAACAATGTTTACTTGAAATCTGCAATGGGATATTTCTTAGCACCATGAAGGTTATGGTGACAAAGGAAATATCCGATAAAATATCTCAAAGGAAATATCTCGATAAAAACGAGAAAGAAACTTTCTGAGAAACTGCTTTGTGATGTGTGAATTCATCTCACAGAGTTACACATGTATTTCGTGGAGCCGTTTGCTAGCACTCTTTTTGTGGTATCTGAGATGTGATATTGTGGTTCGCCATGAAGACTCCTCAGACGAAGGAAATGTCCTCACACAAAAACAAGAAAGAAGCTTTCTGAGAAACTTCTTTGTGATGTGTGACTTCATCTCACAGAGTTACACGTTTCTCTTCATGAAGCAATTTGATAACAGTTTTGGTGGAAACTGCAATGTGATATTTGGGAGCGCATTGAGGCCTGTGGTGAAAAAGGAAATACCCTCAGATGAAAACTAGAAAGAAGATTTCTGAGAAACTGCTATCTGATGTGTGAATTCATCTCACAGGGATACACTTTCCTTTCATGGAGTATTCTGTTCCCACTCTTTTGGTTGAGTCTGGGAAGGGAGATTTCAGATGTCAATGAAGATTACACAGACAAAGAAAATATCCTCAATTAAAAACATGAAAGAAACTTTCTGCTAAACTGCTCTGTGATGTGTGAATTCGTTTCACAGAGTTGCACCACTCTTTGATGGAGAAGTTTGCTAGCACTCTTTTTGTGGAATCTCAGAAGTGATATCTTGAATATCGTTGAATCCCATGGTGAAAAACGAAATATCCTCAGATAAAAACTGCAGAGAGGCCTTCCCAGAAACTGTTTTGTTGTGGGTGAATTCAGCTCACAGAGTGACAGCATTGTTTTCAGTGAGAGGCTTGCTAACAGTGTTTTCGCAGAATGTGCAATGAGACACACAAGGGCAGTTTGAGGCCACAAAGAGCCTCAGCTGAAAAAAGAAAGAAGCTTTCTGAGAAATTATTTGAGATATGTGAATTCAACTCACTGAATTACACCTGTATTTCGTGGAGTCGTTTGCTAGCCCTGATTTTGTGGAATCTCAGATCAGATATTTCAAATTGCTTTGAAGACTAAACAGCCAAAGGAAATATCCTCAGATAAAAAGCAGAATGAAGCTTTCTGAGAACCTGCCTTGTGATGTGTGAATTCATCTCACAGAGTTACACATGTAGAATGTCAAGCCATTTGCTAGCTCTGTTTTTGTGGGGTCTCAGAAGTGATATTTTAGATCGCTATGGTGACTCGTCAGACAGAGGATATATCCTCAGATGAAAACCAGAAAGAAGCTTTCTGAGAAACTGCTTTGTGATGTGTGAATTTATCTCACAAGTTAAAACTTTCTCTTCACGAAGCAGTTTGCTAACACTGCTTTCGTGGAATCTGCAAAGTGATATTTTGGAGCACATTGAGGGCTACAGTAAAAAAGGATATATCCTCAGATGAAAACTTTAAAGAAGCGTTCTGAGAAACTGCATTGTGATGTGTGATTGCAGCTCACAGAGTTACACTGTTCTATTCATTGATCAGTTTGCTACCACTGTTTTCTTGAAATCTACAATGGGATATTTCTTAGCGCCATGAAGCTTACGGTGACAAAGGAAATATCCTCCAATAAAAACTAGACAGAAGCTTTCTGAGAAACTTCTTTGTGATGTGTGAATTCATCTCACAGGTTTACAAGTTTCTCTCCATGAAACATTTTCCTAACACAGTTTTTGTGGAATCTGCAAAGTGATATTTAGGAGCGCATTGAGGCCTGAGGTGAACAAGAAAATATCCTCAGATAAAAACTTTAAAGAAGCGTTCTGAGAAACTGCATTGTGATGTGTGAATGCAACTCACAGAGTTACATTGTTTTTTTCATTGATCAGTTTGCTAACACTCTTTTCTTGAAATCTGCAGTGGTGTATTTCTTAGCGCCATGAAGCTTACGATGACAAAGCAAATATCCTCAGAGAAAAACAAGATAGAAGCTTTTCAAGAAACTGCTTTGTGATGTGTGAATTCATCTCACAGAGATACACTTTCCTTTCATGGAGCATTCTGATATCATTCTTTTTGTTGAGTCCGGGAAGGGATATTTTTGTTCGCTATGAAGACCATATGGACAAAGGAAATATCCTCTATTAAAAATATGAAAGAAGTTTTCTGCAAAACTGCTCTGTGATGTGTGAATTCATTTCACAGTGACACCACTCTTTCATGAAGGAGTTTGCTAGCACGGATTTTGTGGAATCTCAGAAGTGATATCTTGAATATAGTTGAATTACAGGGTGGAAAAAGAAATATCCTCAGATGAAAACTGCCAAGAAGCCTTCTGAGAAACTGCTTTGTTGTAGGTGAATTCAGCTCACAGAGTTACAGCCCTGTTTTCATTCAGAAGCTTGCTAACAGTGTTTTCCCAGAATCTGCAACGAGACACATGGGAGCGCTTTGAGACCAGAAATAAACTGAGATGAAACGAAAAGCTTTCTGAGAAACTGCTTTGGGATGTGTGAATTCAACTCACAGCGATACACCTCTCTTTCGTGGAGCTGTTTGATAGCCCTGTTTTTGTGGAATCTGAGAGCGGATATTTCAGATCTCTTTGAGTACTCTATGGACAAAGGAAATATCCTCAGACTAAAACCAGAAAGAAGCTTTCTGAGAAACTGCTTTATGATGTGTGAGTTCATCTCAAAGACTTACACCATTCTTTCATGGAAGAGTTTGCTAGCACTTTTTCTGTGGAATCTCAGAGGTGATATTTTGGATATCATTGAATCCCATGGCGAGAAATGAACTATCCTCAGATAAAAGGTGGATAGAAGCCTTCTCAGAGACTGTTTTGTGGTGTGTGAATTCATCTCACAGAGATACACCTTTGTCTTCATGAAACAGTTTGCTAACACTGTTTTCATGGCACCGCATAGTGATATTTGGGAGTGCATTGTGGTGTATGGAGAAAAAGGAAATATTCTCAGATAAAAACTGGAAAGAAGCATTCTGAGAAACAGCATTGTGACATGTGAATGCAAGTCACAGAGTTACACGTTTCTTTTCATTGATCAATTTGCTAACACTGCTTTCTTGAAATCTGCAATGGGATATTTCTCAGCACCATGAAGCTTACGGTGACAAACGAAATATCTTCAGATAAAAACTAGAAAGAAGCTTTCCGAGAAACTGCTTTGTGGTGTGTGTATTCACCTCGCAGAGTTACACCATTCCCTCCATGAAGCAGTTTGCTAACACCTTTTTTGGGGAATCAGTCAGGTTGTATTGGGGAGCGCATTGAGTCTTACGGTGAAAAAAGAAATGCCACAGATAAAAACTAGAAAGAAGCTTTCTGAGAAACTACTTTGTGATGTGTGAATTCATCTCACAGAGGTACACCTTTCTCTTCATGAAGCACTTTGCTAACACTGTTTTCGTGGAATCTGCAAAGTGATATTTGGGAGAGCTTTTAGGCCTATGGTGAGAAAGAAAATATCCTCAGATAAAAATCAGGAAGAAGATTTCTGAGAAACTGCTTTTTGATGTGCGAATTCTCCTCACAGAGTTACACTTTCATTTCATGGAGCAGTCTGTTACCACTGTTTCTGGAGAACTTATGAAGTCATATTTTGGATCGCATTGAAACCTATGTTGACAAAGGGAATATCCTCAGATAAAAACTAGAAAGAAGCTTTCTGAGAAACTTCTTTGCAACGTGTGAATTCGTCTCACAGAGTTACACCTTTCCCTCAATGAGCCAGTGTGCTAACACGGTTTACATGGAATCCGTAAAGTGATATTTGGGGACGCATGGGGGCCTTTGGTGAAAAATGAAATATCCTCAGATAAACCTAGAAAGAAGCTTTCTAAGAAACTTCTTTATGACGTGTGTATTCATCAAACAGAGTTACACCTTTCTCTCAATGAAGCAGTTTGCTATCATATTTTCGTGGAATCTGCAAAGTGATATTTGGGAGCGCTTTGAGGGCTATGGTGAAAAAGGAAATATCCTCAGATAAAAACTAGAAAGATGTTTTCTGAGAAACTGCTTTCTGATATCTGAATTCATCTCACAGAGTTACACTTTCGTTTCATGGAGCAGTCTGTTACCATTGTCTTTGGGAAACTTGAAATGGATATTTTGGATTGCATTGTAGCCTATGCTGATTAAGGAAGTATCTTCAAATAAAAACAAGAAAGAAGCATTCTAAAAGATGGATTTATGATGTGTGACTGCAACTCAGAGAGTTACACCTTTCTTTTCATTGATCAGTTTGATAACACTGTGTTCTTGAAATCTGCAATGGGATATTTCTTAGCACAATGAAGCTTACAGTGACAAAGGAAATCTCCTCCGATAAAAACGAGAAAGAAGCTTTCTGAGAAACTACTATGTGATGTGACAATGCATCTCTTAGAGTTACCCCTGTGTTTCGAGGAGTCGTTTGCTAGCACTGGTTTTGTGGAATCTGAGAAGTGATAATTTGGATCACTATGAAGACTCTAGGGAGAAAGGAAATATCCTCAGACAAAAACCAGAATAAAGCTTTCTGGGAAACTGTTTTGAGATGTGTGAATTTATTTCACAGTGACACCACTCTTCATGGAGGAGTTTGCTAGCACTGATTTTGTGGAATCTCAGAAGTGATATCTTGGATATCATTGAATCCCAGGGTGTAAAAGGAAATATCCTCAGATGAAAACTGCAGAGAAGCCTTCTGAGAAACTGCTTTGTTGTAGGTGAATTCAGCTCACAGAGTTACAGCCCTGTTTTCATTCAGAAGCTTACTAACAGTGTTTTCCCAGAATCTGCAATGAGACACATGGGGGCGCTTTGAGACCAGAAATAAACTCGGATCAAAATGAAGCTTTCTGAGAAACTGGTTTGTGATGCGTAAATTGAACTCACAGAGATACACCTGTCCTTCGTGGAGCTGTTTGATAGCCCTGTTTTTGTGGAATCTGAGAACTGATATTTTGGATCGCTTTGAAGACTCTACGGCCAAAGGAAATATCATCAGACAAAAAACAGAAACAACCTTCTGAGAAACTGTTTTATGATCTGTGAATTCATCACACAGAGTTACACCATTCTTTCGTGGAGGAATTTGCTAGCACTTTTTCTGTGGAATCTCAGAGGTGATATTTTGGATATCATTGAATCCCATGGTGAAAAACGAAATATCCTCAGAAAAAAGCTGGAGAGAAACCTTCTCAGAGACTGCTTTGTGGTGTGTGAATTCATCTCACAGAGCTACACCTTTGTCTTCATGAAACAGTGTCATAACACTGTTTTCGTGGCATCCGCATAGTGATATTTGGGAGCACATTGAGGTGTATGGAGAAAAAGGAAATATTCTCAGATAAAAAGTGGAGAGAAGCCTTCAGAGAAACTGCATTGTGATGTGTGAATGCAAGTCACGGAGTTACACATTTCTTTTCATTGATCAACTTGCTAACACTGTTTTCTTGAAATCTACAAAGAGATATTTCTTGGCGCCATGAAGCTTATGGTGACAAATGAAATATCCTCAGATAAATACTGGAAGGAAGCTCTCTGAGAAACTGCTTTGTGGTGTGTGTATTCACCTCGCAGTGTTACACCATTCCCTCCATGAAGCAGTTTGCTAACACCGTTTTTGGGGAATCGGCCAAGTTGTATTTGGGAACGCATTGAGTCCTATGGTGAAAAAGAAAATACCTCAGATAAAAACTAGAAAGAAGCCTTCTGAGAAACTACTTTGTGATGTGTGAATTCATCTCACAGAGTTACACCTTTCTCTCAATGAGGCAGCTTGCTAACACAGTTTTCCTGGAATCTGTAAAGTGATATTTGGGAGCGCAGTGAGGCCTATGGTGAAAAAGGAAATATCCTCAGATAAAAACTAGAAAGACGCTTTCTGAGAAACTGCTTTCTGATATCTGAATTCATCTCACAGAGTTACACTTTCATTTCATGGAGCAGTCTCTTGCCATTTTGGGAGGGAATCTGAAAGGGATATTTTGGATCACATTGAACCCTATGATGACAAAGGAAATAGTCTCAAATAAAAACTAGAAAGAATCTTTCTGAGAAACTTCTTTGTGATGTGTGAATTCATCTCACAGAGTTACACATTTCTCTTATGAAGCAGTTTGCTAACACTGTTTTCGTGCAATCTGCAAAGTGATATTTGGGAGGGCTTTGAGGTCTATGGTGAAAAAGGAAATATGCTCAGATGAAACCCAGAAATAAGGTTTCTGAGAAACTGCTATCTGATATGTGAATTCTTCTCACAGATTTACGCTTTCGTTTCATGGAGCAGTCTGTTACCACAGTTTCTGGGCAATTTGTGAAGCGATATTTTGGATCACATTGAAACCTAAGTTGACAAAGGAAATATCCTCTGATAAAAACTAGAGAGAAGCTTTCTGAGAAACTTCTTTGCAACTTGTGAATTCATTTCACAGAGTTACACCTTTCTCTCAATGAAGCAGTTTGCTAACAAATTATCATGGAATCTGCAAAGTCATATTTGGCAGCACATTGAGGGCTATGGTGAAAAAGGAAATATCCTCAGATAAAAACTAGAAAGATGCTTTCTGAGAAACTGCTTTCTGATATCTGAATTAATCTCACAGAGTTACACTTTAGTTTCATGAAGCAGTCTCTTACCATTGTCTTCGTGAAATCTGAAAGGGACATTTTCGATTGCATTGAAGCTGATGCTGACTAAGGAGGTATCTTCAAATAAAAACGAGACAGAAGCACTCAGAGAAACTGCATTGTGATGTGTGACTGCAACTCAGAGAGTTACACCTTGCATTTCATTGATGAGTTTGCTTCACGGTGTTCTTGAAATCTGCAATGGGATATTTCTTAGCGCAATGAAGCTTAAAGTGACAAAGGAAATCTCCTCAGATAAAAACGAGAAAGAAGCTTTCTGAGAAACTGTTTTGTGATGTGACAATGCATCTCTTAGAGTTACACCTGTGTTTCGAAGAGCCATTTGTTAGCACTGGTTTTGTGGAATCTGAGAAGTGATAATTTGGATCGCTCTGATGACTCTATGCACAGAGGAAATATCCTCAGATAAAAACCAGAATAAAGGTTTCTGAGAAACTGGTTTGAGATGTGTGAATTCATTTCACTGTTTAACCACTCTTTCATGGAGGAGTTTGCTAGCACTGATTTTGTGGAATCTCAGAAGTGATATCTTGGATATCGTTGAATCCCAGGGAGGAAAAGGAAATATCCTCAGATAAAAACTGCAGAGACGCCTTCTGAGAAACTGCTTTGTTGTAGGTGAATTCAGCTCACAGAGTTATAGCATTGTTTTCATTGAGAAGCTGGCTAACAGTGTTTTCCCAGAATCTGCAATGAGACACACGGGGGCGCTTGGAGACCAGAAATAAACTCAGATGAAACCGGAAAGAAGCTTTCTGAGAAACTGGTTTGTGATGTGTGAATTCATCTCACAGAGTTACACCTTCTTCTCAATGAGGTAGTTTGCTAACACAGTTTTCATAGAATCCTTAAAGTGATATTTGGGAACGCATTGAGGCCCATGGAGAAAAAGGAAGTATCCTCAGATAAACCTAGAAAGAAACTTTCTGGGAAACTTCTTTGTGACGTTATAATTCATCTCACAGAGTTACACCTTTCTCTCAATGAATCAGTTTGCTAGCATGTTTTCGTGGAATCTGCAAAGTGATATTTGGGAGCGCATTGAGGGCTATGGTTAAAAAGGAAATAAACTCAGATAAAAATTAGAAAGATGCTTTCTGATATCTGAATTCAGCACTCAGAGTTACACTTTCATTTCATTTAGCCATTGTTTTTGGGGAATCTGAAAGGGATATTTTGGATCACATTGAAGCCTATGCTGACAAAGGAAGTATCTTCAAATAAAAAAGAGAAAGAAGAATTCTGAGAAATTGTATTGTGATGTATGACTGCAACTCAGAGAGTTACACCTTTCTTTTCATTGATCAGTTTGCTAACACTGTGTTCTTGAAATCTGCAATGGGAAATTTCATAGCGCAATGAAGCTTACGGTGACACAGGAAATCTCCTCCGATAAAAATGAGAAAGAAGCTTTCTGAGAAACTGCTTTATGATGTGTGAATTCATCTCACAGAGTTACAAATGTATTTCGAAGAGCCGTTTGCTAGCACTGTTTCTGTGGAATCTGAGAAGTGATAATTTAATCGTTGTGAAAACTCTACGGACAAAGAAAATGTCCTCAGACAAAAACCAGAATGAAGCTTTCTGAGAAACTGGTTTGAGACTTGTGAATTCATTTCACTGTGACACCACTCTTTCTTGGAGGAGTTTGCTAGCACTGATTTTGTTTAATCTCACTAGTGATATCTTGGATATCGTTGAATCCCAGGGTGGAAAAGGAAATATCTTCAGATAAAAACTGCAGAGAAGCCTTCTGAGAAACTGCTTTGCTGTTGGTGATTTCAGCTCACAGAGTTACAGCCCTGTTTTCATTGAGAAGCTTGCTAACAGTGTTTTCGCAGAATCTGCAATGAGACACACAGGGGCACTATGAGACCAGAAATAAACTCAGATGAAAAAGGAAAGAAGCTTTCAGAGAAACTGCTTTGTGATGTGTGAATTCAACTCACAGAGTCACAGCTGTCTTTTGTGAAGCTGTTTGATAGCCCTGTTTTTGTGGAATCTGAGAATTGATATTTCGGATTGCTTTGAAGACTCCACAAAAACAGTGCTAGCAAACAGCTCCTAGAAACACAAGTGTAACTCTAAGAGATGCATTGTCACATCACAATGAGGTTTCTCAGGAAGCTTCTTTCTCATTTTTATCGGAGGAGATTTCCTTCGTCACCATAAGCTTTGTTGCGCTAAGAAATATCCCATTGCAGATTTCAAGAACACAGTGTTAGCTAACTGATCAATGAAAAGAAAGGTGTAACTCTCTGAGTTGCAGTCATACATCACAATGTAGTTTCTCAGAATGCTTCTTTCTCGTTTTTATTTGAAGATACTTCCTTTGTCAGCGTAGACTTCAATGTGATCCAAAATATCCATTTCAGATTCCCCAAAGACAATGGTAACAGACTGCTCCATGAAACGAAAGTGTAACTCTGAGTGATGAATTCAGATATCAGAAAGCAGTTTCTCAGAAAGCATCTTTCTAGCTTTTATCTGAGTTTACTTCCTTTTTCACCATAGCCCTCAATGCGCTCCCAAATATCACCTTGTAGATTCCACGAAAACATGAGCAAACTGCTTTATTGAGAGAAAGGTGTAACTCTGTGAGATGAAATTCCACATCACAAAGAAGTTTCTCAGAAAGCTTCTTTCTAGGTTTATCTGAGGATATTTCCTTTTTCAACATAGGCCTCAATGGGTTTCCAAATATCACTTTACGGATTCCATGAAAACTCTGTTAGCAAACTGCCTCATTGAGAGAATGGTGTAACTCTGTGAGGTGAATTCACACGTCACAAAGAAGTTTCTCAGAAAGCTTCTTTCTAGTTTTTATCTGAGGATATTTCCTTTTTCAGCATAGGTTTCAATGCGATCCAAAATATCACTTCACAAGTTGCCCAGAAACAGTGATAACAGACTGCTATATGATACTAAATTGTAACTTTGTGAGAAGAATTCGCACATCAAAAGGCAGTTTCTCAGAAACATTCTTTCTGGTTTTTATCTGAGGATATTTCCTTTTTCACCATAGGCCTCAAAGCCCTCCCAAATATCACTTTCCAGATTCCATGAAAATAGTGTTAGCAAACTGCTTCATGAAGAGAAAAGTGTAACTCTGTGAGATGAATTCACATGTCACAAAGAAGTTTCTCAGAAAGCTTCTTTTTCGTTTTTATTTGAGGATATTTCCTTTGTCAGTATACGCTTCAATGCGATGCAAAATATCCCTTCTCAGATTCCCCAAAAACAGTGGTAGCAGACTGCCCAATGAAGTGGAATTTTAACTCTGTGAGATGAATGCACACATCACAAACCAGTTTCTCAGAAAGTGTCTTTCTAATTTTTATCTGAGAATATTTCCTTTTTCACCACAGGCCTCAATGTGTTCCCAAATATCACTTTACGGATTCCAGGAAAACTGTGTTAGCAAACTGCTCCATTTAGAGAAAGGTTTATCTCTGTGAGATGAATTCACACATCACAAAGTAGTTTCTCAGAAAGCTTCTTTTTAGTTTTTATCTGAGGTAGTCCCTTTTTCACCGTAGGACTCAGTGCGCTGCCAAATACAACTTGGCCGATTCCACGAAGTGGTGTTAACAAACTGCTTCATGGAGGGAATGGTGTAACTCAGCGAAATTAATACACATACCACAAAGCATTTTCTCAGAAAGCTTCTTTCTAGTGTTTATCTCATGATATTTCCTTTAACACCGTAAGCTTCATGGCGCTGAGAAATATTGCATTGCAGATTTCAAGAAAACAGCGTTAGCAAGTTGATCAATGAAAAGAAATGTGTAACTCTCTGACTTCCAGTCACATATCACAATGCCATTTCTCAGAACGCTTCTTTCCAGTTTTTGTCTGAGAATATTTCCTTTTTCACTGTAGACCTCTACGCGCGCTCAAATATCACTATGCGGATTCCACGAAAACAGTGTTAGCAAACTGTTTCATGAAGACAAAGGTGTAGCTCTGTGAGGTGAATTCACACACCACAAAACAGTTTCTGAGAAGGCTTCTCTCCCGGTTTTATCTGAGGATGTTTCATTTTCACCAAGGCATTGAATGATATCCAAAATATCACCTCTGAGATACCACAGAAGGAGTGCTAGCAAACTCCTCCATGAAAGAGTGGTGTAACTCTGTGAGATGAATTCACAGATCATAAAACAGTTTCTTAGAAGGCTTCTTTCTGGTTTTTATCTGAGGATATTTCCTTTGTACATGGAGTCTTCATAGCAATCCAAAATATCACTTCTCAGATTCCACAAAAACAGTGCTAGCAAACGGTTCCATGAAATACAGGTGTAACTCTGTGAGATGCATTGTCACATCACAAAGTAGTTTCTCAGAAAGCTTCCCTCTGGTTTTTATCTGAGGAGATTTCCTTTGTCACTGTAAGCTTCTTTGAGCTAAGAAATATCTCATTGCAGATTTCAAGAACACAGAATTAGCAAACTGATCAATGAAAATAAAGGTGTAACTCTCTGAGTTGCAGTTACACATCAAAATGCAGTTTCTCAGAACGCTTCTTTCTCATTTTTATTTGAAGATACTTCCTTTGTCAGCATAGGCTTCAATACGATCCAAAATATCCCATTCAGATTCCCCAAAAACAATGGTAAGAGACTGCTCCGTGAAACGAAAGTGTAACTCTGTGAGATGAATTTAGATATTAGAAGCAGTTTCTCAGAAAGCATCTTTCTAGTTTTTGTCTGAGGATATTTCCTTTTTCACAATAGCCCTCAATGTGCTCCCAAATATCACTTTGCAAATTCCACGAAAACATGTTAGCAAGCTGCCTCATTGAGAGAAAGGTGTAACTCTGTGAGATGAATTCACACATCACAAAAAGTTTCTCAGAAAGTTTCTTTCTAGGTTTATCTGAGGATATTTCCTTTTTCACCATAGGTCTCTATATGTTCCCAAATATCACTTTACGGATTCCATGAAAACTGTGTTAGCAAACTGCCTCATTGAGAGAAAAGTGTAACTCTGTGAGACGAATTCACACGTACAAAGAGGTTTCTCAGAAAGATTCTTTCTCGTTTTTATTTAAAGATATTTCCTCTGTCAGCCTAGGCTTCAATGCGATCCATTATATCCATTCTCAGATTTCTCAAAAACAGTGGTAGCAGATTGCCCCATGAAGTGAAATTTTAACTCTCTGAGATGAATTCACACATCATAAAGCAGTTTCTCAGAAAACTTCTATCTAGTTTTATTCTGAGGATATTTCCTTTTTCACCATAGACCCCACTGTGTTGCCAATATCACTTTATGGAGTCCACGAAAACTGTGTTAGCAAACTGTTTCATGAAGTGAAAGGTTTATCTTGGTGAGATGAATTCACACATCACGAAGTAGTTTTTCAGAAAGATTCTTTCTAGATTTTATCTGAAAATATTTCCATTTTCACCATAATCCTCAATGCACTCCCAAACACAACATGGCCGATTCCACGAAAACGGTGTTAGCAAACTGTTTCACGGAGGGAATGGTGTAACTCTGCAAGGTGAATACACACACCACAAAGCAGTTTGTCAGAAAACTTCTTTCTAATTTTTATCTGAGGATACTTCCTTTGTCACCGTAGGCTTCATGGTGCTGAAAAATATCCCATTCCAGATTTCAAGAAAACAGTGTTTGCAAGCTGATCAATGAAAAGGAATGTATAACTCTGTGAGTTGTATTCACACATCGCAGTGCATTTTCTCAGAATGCTTCTTTCCACTTTTTATCTGAGAACATTTCCTTTTTCACCGTAGACCTCAAAGCACTCTCAAATATCACTATGCGGATTCAACAAAAACAGTGTTAGCAAACTGCTTCATGAAGACAAAAGTGTACCTCTGTGAGATGAATTCACGCACCACAAAACAGTCTCTGAGAAGGCTTCTATCCACCTTTTATCTGAGGATAGTTCATTTTTCACCATGGGATTCAATGATACCCAAAATATCACTTCTGAGATTACACAGAAAAAGTACTAGCAAACTCCTCCAGGAAAGGATGGTGTAAATCTGTGAGATGAACTCACACATCATAAAGCAGTTTCTCAGAAAACTTCTTTCTGGTTTTTGTCTGAGGATATTTCCTCAGTCCCTAGAGTCTTCATAGCGATCCAAAATATCACTTCTTAGGTTTCACAAAAACACTACTAGCAAACGGCTCCATGAAATACAGGTGTAACACTAAGAGATGCATTGTCACATCACAAAGCAGTTTCTCAGAAAACTTCTTTCTCGTTTTTATCTGAGTAGATTTCCTTTGTCACTGTCACCTTCATTGCGTGAAGAAATATCCCATTGCATATTTCAAGAACACAGTGTTAGCAAACTGATCAATGAGAAGAAATGTGTAACTCTGTGATTGCATTTCCACATCACAATGCAGTTTCTCAGAATTCTTCTTTCCAGTTTTTATCTGAGAATATTTCCTTTTTCACCATAGACCACAACGCCCTCCCAAATATCACTATGCGAAGTCCACGAAAACAGTGTTCACAAACTGCTTCATGAAGACAAAGGTGTAGCTTCATGAAGACAAAGGTGTGAGATGAATTCACACACCACAAAGCAGTTTCTGAGAAGGCTTCTCTCCAGGTTTTATCTGAGGATATTTCATTTTTCACCATGGGATTCAATGATATCCAAAATATCACCTCTGAGAATCCACAGAAAAAGTGCTAGCAAACTCCTCTAGAAAAATGTGGTGTAAATCTGTGAGATGAATTCACAGATCATAAAGCAGTTTCTCAGAAAGCTTCTTTATGGTTTTTGTCTGAGGATATTTCCTTTGTCCATAGAGTCTTTATAGCGATCCAAAATATCACTTTTCAGATCCCACAAAAACAGTGCATGCAAAAGCCTATATGAAATACAAGTGAAACTCTGTGAGATGAATTCAAACATCACAAAGCAGTTTCTCAGAAAGTTTCATTCTGGTTTTTATCTGAGGATATTTCCTTTGGCTGTAAGTCTTCAAAGAGACCTGAAATTCAGTTCTCAGATTCCACAATAACAGGACTATTAAACAGCTCCACGAAATGCAGGTGTATCTCTGTGAGTTGAATTTACACATCACAAAGCAGTTTCTCAGAAAGCTTCTTTCCTTTTTCATCTGAGTTTATTTCTGATCTCAAAGCTCCTGTGTGTGTCTCATGGCAGATTCTGTGAAAACACTGTTAGTAAGCTTCTCAATGAAAACGATTGTGTAACTCTGTGTGCTGAAATCACCTACAACAAAGCAGTTTCTCAGAAGGCTTCTCTGCAGTTTTTATCTGAGGATATTTCCTTTTCCACTCTGGGATTCAATTATATCCAAGATTTCACTTCTGAGATTCCACAAAATCAGTGCTAGCAAACCCCTCCATGAAAGAGTGGTGTCACTGTGAAATAAATTCACACATCACGAGCCAGTTTCTCAGAAAGCTTCATTCTAGTTTTTTTCTGAGGTTATTTTCTTTGTCCATAGGGTCTTCATAGTGATCCAAATTATCACTTCTCAGATTCCACAAAAACAGTGCTAGCAAACAGCTCCTCGAAGCACAGGTGTAACTCTAAGAGATGCATTGTCACATCACAAAGCAGTTTCTCAGAAAGCTTCTTTCTCGTTTTTAACTGAGGAGATTTTCTTTGTCACCATAAGCTTCATTGTGCTAAGAAATATCCCATTGCAGATTTCAAGAACACAGTGTTAGCAAAGCGATCAATGAAAAGAAAGGTGTAACTCTGAGTTTAGTCACACATCGTAAAGCCATTTCTCAGAAAGCTTCTTTCTGATTTTTGTCTGAGAATATTTCCTTTATCCGTAGAGTCTTCATAGCGATCCCAAATATCACTTCTCATATTCCACAAATATAGTGTTAGCAAACGGATCCACAAAATACAAGTGTAACTCTGTGAGATGAATTCACACATCACAAGGCAGCTTCTCAGAAAGCTTCATTCTGGTTTTTATCTGAGGATATTTTCTTTGGCCGTAGAGTCTTCAAACTGTTCTGAAATATCATTTCTCAGATTCCACCAAAACAGTGCTATCAAACAGCTCCACGAAGGCAGGTGTGTCTCTGTGAGTTGAATTCACACATCACAAAGCAGTTTCTCAGAAAGTTTCTTTCTGGTTTTTGTCTGAGGATATTTCCTTTGTCTGTAGAGTCTTCATAGCGATCCAAAACATCACCGTTCAGATTCCCCAAAAACAGTGGCAATAGACTGCTCCATGAAGTGAAATTTTAACTCTGTGAGATGAATTCACACATCATAAAGCAGTTTCTCTGAAAGCTTCTTTCTAGTTTTTATCTGAGGATATGTACTTTTTCACCATAGGTCTCAAAGTGTTCCCAAAAATCACTTTGCAGATTCCACGAACACTGTGTTAGCAAATTGCTTCATTGAGAGAAAGGTGTAACTCTGTGAGATGAATTCACACATCACAAAGAAGTTTCTCAGAAGGCTTCTTTCTAGTTTTTATCTGAGGATATTTCCTTTGTCAACATATGTCTCAATGCAATCCAAATTATGGTTTCATAAATTCCCCAGAAACAGTGTTAACAGACCGCTCCATGAAACCAAAGTGTAACTCTATGAGAAGAATTCGCACATCAAAAAGCAGTTTCTCAGAAAGCTTCTTTCTGGTTTTTATCTGAGGATATTTCCTTTTTCAACATAGGCCTCAAAGCCCTCCCAAATATCACTTTGCAGATTCCATGAAATCAGTCTTAGCAACGTGCTTCATGAAGAGATATGTGTAACTCTGTGAGATGTATTCACACGTCACAAAGAAGTTTCTCAGAAAGCTTCTTTCTAGTTTTTATCTGAGGATATTTCCTTTGTCAGCATAGGCTGCAATGCCATCCAAAATATCCCTTCTCAGATTCCCCAAAAACGGTGGTAGCAGACTGCCCCATGAAGTGAAATTTTAACTCTGTGAGATGAATTCATTCTTCATAAAGCAGTTTCTCAGAAAGCTTCTTTCTAGTTTTCATCTGAGGATATTTTCTTTTTCACCATAGGCCTCAATGCATTCCCGAATATCACTTTATGGATTCCATGAAAACTGTGTTAGCAAACTGCCTCATTGAGAGAAAGGTGTAACTCTGTGAGATGAATTCACACATAAAAAGCAGTTTCTCAGAAAGCTTCTTTCTCGTTTTTATCTGATGATATTTCCTTTGTCACCATAAGCTTCATGGAGCTCAGAAATATCCCATGGCAGATTTCAAGAAAATAGTGTTAGCAAGCTGATCAATGAAAAGAAATTTGTAGTTCTGTGACTTGCATTCACACATCAAAATGCAGTTTCTCAGAACGCTTCTTTCCAGTTTTTATCTGAGAATATTTCCTTTTTCACCATAGACCTCAATGCGCTCCCAAATATCACTTTGCAGATTCCACGAAAACAGTGTTAGCAAACTGTTTCAATGAGAGACAGGTGTAACTCTGTGAGATGAATTCACGCAACACAAAGAAGTTTCTCAGAAAGATTCTTTCTAGTTTTTATATGAGGAGATTCCTTTGTCAACAAAGGTTTCAATGAGATCCAAAATATCACGTCACAAATTCCCCAAAACTAGGGTAACAGACTGCTCCATGAAGTGAAATGTTAACTCTCTGAGATGAATTCACACATCATAAAGCAGTTCCTCAGAAAGGTTCTTTCAAATTTTCATCTAAGGAAATTTCCTTTTTCTCCATAGCCCTCAAAGTGCTCCGAAATATCACTTACCAGTTTCCACGAAAAAAGTGTTAGCAAACTGTTTCATTGAGAGAAAGGTGTAACTCTGTGAGATGAATTCACACATTACAAAGCAGTATCTCAGAAAGCTTCCTTCTAGTTATTTTCTGAGGATATTCCCTTTTTCAACATAGGCCTCAAAGTGCTCCCAAATATCACTTTGCAGATGGCACGAAAACAGTGTTAGCAAATTGCTTCATGAAGCGAAATGTGTAACTCTGCAGGATTAATTCACACGTCACAAATAAGTTTCTCAGAAAGCTTCTTTCTCGTGTTTATTTGAGGATATTTCCTTTGTCAGCATAGGCTTCAATGCGATCCAAAATATCCCTTCTCAGATTCCCCAAAAAGAGTTGTAACAGACTGCTCCATGAAGTGAAATTTTAACTCTGTGAGATGAATTCACACATCATAAAGTAGTTTATCAGAAAGTTTCTTTCTAGTTTTTATCTTAGGATATTTCCTTTTTCACCATACACCTCAGTGATTCCCAAATATCACTTTACGGGTTCCACAAAAACTGTTAGCAAACTGCTTCATTGAGAAACACGTGTAACTCTGTGAGATGAATTCACACATCACAAAGAAGTTTCTCAGGAAGTTCTTTCTCATTTTTATCTGAGGATATTTCCTTTGTCACCATAAGTTTCATTGCACTAAGAAATATCCCATTGCAGATTTCAAGAAAACAGTGTTAGCAAAGTGACCAATGAATAGAAAAGTGTAACTCTCTGAGTTGCAGTCACACATCACAATGCAGTTTCTCAGAATGCCTCTTTCTCGTTTTTATTTCAGGCTATTTCCTTTGTCAGCGTAGGCTTCATTGATCCAAAATATCCCTTTTCAGAATCCCCAAAAACAATGGTATGAGACTGCTCCATGAAACGAAAATGTATCTCTGTGAGATGAATTCAGATATCAGAAAGCAGTTTCTCAGAAAGATTCTTTCTAGTTTTTATCTGAGGATATTTAATTTTTCACCATAGCCCTTAAAGCACTCCTTAATATCACTTTGCAGAATCCACGAAAACAGTGTTAGCAAACCGCATCATGGAGAGCAAGGTTTAACTCTGTGCGATGAATTCACACATTACAAAGCAGTTTCTCAGAAAGTTTCTTTCAAGTTATCTTCTGAGGATACTTCCTTTTTCACCATACACCTCAAAGCCCTCCCAAATATCACTTTGCAGATTGCACAAAAACAGTGTTAGCAAACTCTTCATGAAGAGAAAGGTGTAACTCTGTAAGATGAATTTACATATCACAAAGAAGTTTGTCAGGAAGCCTCTTTCTCGTGTTTATTTGAGGATATTTCCTTTGTCAGTGTAGGCTTCAATGCTATCTAAAGTATCCCTTTTCAGATTTCCCACAAACCGTGATAAGAGATTGTTCCATGAAATGAAAATGTAACTCTCTGAGATGAATTATGATATCAGAAAGCAGTGTCTCAAGAAAATTCTTTCTAGTTTTTATCCGAGGATATTTCACTTTTCACCATAGACATCCACATACTCCCAAATGTCTCTTGGCAGCTTTTTCTCCAAAAGGGATTCCCCAACCCAGTATGAGAAAAAAGGTATAACTCTGTGAGTGGAATGCACACGTCACTCCTCGGAAAGCTTCTCTCCAGTTTCTATCTGAATATATTTCCTTTTTCACCATAAACCTCAAAGTGCTTCAGAAAATCCCTTCACATGCTAAACATAAACAGTGTTAGAAAACTGCCCAATGAAAAGGGAAGCTTACATGAGCATGAGGAATTCAGACTACACACAACAGTTTCACAGAAAGCTTCCTTCTGGTTTTCATCTGAGGATATTTCTTTCTCCATATTTTAAAAAGCATTCCCAATGTCCTTCCTCAGATTTCACAGAAGCAGTGATTTCAAATTTCTTAATCCAAAGAGTGATTTAACTCAATGAGATGAATACACACATCACAAAACTGTGACTCAGAAAACTTCCCTCCAGTTTTCATCAGGAGGCATTTCCTTGTTCACCTCAGGCCTCCGGGCACCACTTAATATCCCTTCTCAGATTCCTCAAAGACAGAGTTTCCAAACTGGGCTATGTAGAGAAAGCTTTAATTCTGTGAAATAAATGGACATATTAGAGAGTAGTTTCTTGGAACACTTCTTTCTGGGTTTTAATTGAGGATATTTCACTTTTCGCCATAGTCTTCAATGCGCTCTGAAATATCACGTTTTCGGTTTTACAGGAAGTGTTCAAACACTGCCTTGTGAGAAAAGAGGTATAACTCCCTGAGTAGAATGCACACATCACAAAGCAGTTTCTCAGAAAATTTCTCTCCAGTTTTTATCTGAAGATATTTCCATTTTCACCATAGGCCTGAAAGTACTCCCGAATGTCCCTTCGCGGATCCATCCAAGATGGAGTTTCCAAAGAGCATAATATAAAGAACGTTTTATCCATGTGAGAAAAATAAACATATCTATCACAAAGCAGTTTCACAGAAAGCTTCTTTCAAGTTTTTGTCTGAGGATATTTCCTTTTTCACCACAGCCATCCATATACTCCCGAATGTCCCTTGGCAGCTTTCTCTCCAAAGAGATTCCCCAATCCTCAATGAGAAGAGAGGTATAACACTGTGAATGGAATGCACATGTCACAAAACGGTTCCTCAGAAAGCTTCTCTCCAGTTTTATCTGAACATATTTCCTTTTTCACCGTAAGCCTCAAAGCTCACCCGAATATGAATAGTGTTAGAAAACTGCTCAATGAAAAGAGAAGCTTAACTGAGCGAGAGGAATTCACGTGATACATCACAGTTTCACAGAAAGCTTCCTTCTGGTTTTTTTCTGAGGATATTTCTTTCTCCGTGTTCTAAAGAGCGTTCCAAATGTCCTTCCTCAGATTCCACAGAAACAGTGATTTCAAACTGCTCAATCCAAACAATGGTACAACTCTATCAGATGAATAAACACATCACAAAACAGTTGCTCAGACATCTTCTCTCCAGTTTTCAATGGAAGACATTTCCTTGATCACCACAGGCCTCCAGGCGCCACTTAATATCCCTTGGCAGATTCCTCAAAGACAGTGTGTCCAAACTGGGCAATGTAGAGTAAGCTTTAACTCTGTGAAATGAATGCACATATCAGAGAGCAGTTTCCTGGAACGCTTCTTTCTGGATTTTATTTCAGGATAGTTCACTTTCTGCCATAGTCTTCAATGAGCTCCGAAAAATCACTTTTTGGGTTTTACAGGAATAGTGTTCAAACACTGCCTTCTGAGAAAAGAGGCATAACTCCCTGAGTGGAATGCACACATCACAAAGCAGTTTCTCAGAAAGCTTCTATCCAGTTTTTATCTGAAGATATTTCCTTTTTCACCATAGGCCTCAAAGTGATCCCAAATCTCCCTTCGCGGATCCATCCATGACGGAGTTTCCAAGCTGTGTAATGTAAAGAAAGGTTTATCTATGTGAGATGAATAAACATAGCATAAAGCGGATTCACAGAAAGCTTCTTTCCATTTTTTATCTGAAGATATTTCCTTTTTCACCATTGTCCTGAATGTGCTCCCGAATGTCCCTTCGCGGATCCATCCATGACAGAGTTTCCAAGCTGTGTAATGTAAAGAACACTTTATCTATGTGACATGAATACACATATCACAGAACAGTTTCACAGAAAGCTTCTTTCCAGTTTCTGTCTGAGGCTATTTTCCTTTTCACCATAGGTGTCAATATGCCCCTGAATATCTCTTGGTACCATTTTCTCCAAAAGGATTTCCCAGATGCTGTATGAGAAGAGAGGTATAAAACTGTGAGTAGAATGCACACATCACAAAGTAGTTCTTCGGAAAATTCTCTCCAGTTTCTATCTGAACATATTTCCTTTTTCATAGTAAGCCTCAAAGCACTCCCAAATATCCCTACGTACATTAAATATAAACAGTGTTAGAAAACTGCTCAATGAGAAGAGAAGCTTAATTGAGCAAGAGGAATTCACACAACATACAGCAGTTTCACAAAAAGATTCGTTGTGGTTTATATCTGAGGATATTTCTTTGTCCATATTCTAAAGAGCATTCCAAATGTCCTTCCTGAGATACCACAGAGCAGTGATTTCAAACTGCTCACTCCAAATAATGCTTTGCCTCCATGAGATGAATACACACATTGCAAAGCAATTACTCAGAAAGCTTCCCCCCAGTTTTCATTAGAAGACATTTCCTTGCTCAAAACAGGCCTCCAGGCGCCACTTAATATCCCTTCACAGATTCCCCAAAGACAGAGTTTGCACACTGGGCAATGTAGAGTACGCTTTAACTCTCTGAAATGAATGCACATATCAGAGAGCCGTTTCTTGGAATGCTTCATTCTGGATTTCATATGAGGATATTTCACTTTTCGCCATAGTATTAAATGCGCTCCGAAATATCACAATTTCCGTTTTACAGGAACAGTGTTCAAACACTGCCTTATGAGAAAAGAGGTAAAACTCTCTGAGTGGAATGCACACATCACAAAGCAGTTTCTCAGAAATCTTCTCTTCAGTTTTTATCTGAAGATATTTCCTTTTTTTATTGTTTTAAATACATGTTTTTAATAGCACAATTTCTCTTCTTTTTTTGCATACATATAATTTGTTTTTAATTTTGTAGTTTTATACCAACTTTCAATTAAAATTTTATTCCCAATTGGGCACATCATTTTATTTAAGTTAGTTATTTAATACATATTGAAGTGTGTACACGAGAAGCCCTTTCCAAATAATTAGAACGTGTCTTTAGTTTTTTCACCATAATCCTGAATATGCTCCCGAATATCCCTTTGTGGATGCATCCATGACAGAGTTTCCATCCTGCGTAATGTAGAGAAAGCTTTATTTATGTGAGATGAATACACATATCACAGAACAGTTTCACAGAAAGGGTTTCCCCAATGCCGTATGAGAAGGGAGGTATAACACTGTAAGTGGAATGCACATGTCACAAAGTAGTTCCTCAGAAAGCTTCTCTCCATTTTCTATCTGAAGATATTTCCGTTTTCACCATAAGCCTCAAAGCGCTCCTGAATATCCCTTCACAGAGTAAACTGAAACAGTGTTAGAAAACTGCTCAATGAAAAGAGAAGCTTAACTGTGCGAGTGGAATTCACTCACCACAGAGCAGTTTCACAGAAAATTTCCTTCTGGCTTTTATCTGAGGGTATTTCTTTTTCAGCATATTCTAAAAAGCGTTCCCAAATGTCCTTTCTCAGGTTCCACAGAAACAGTGATTTCAAACTGTTCAACCCAAAGAATGATTTAATTTTATGAGATGAATACACACATCACAAAGCAGTTGCTCAGAATGTTTCTCTCCAGTTTTCATTGCAAGACATTTCCTTGCTCACAACAGACCTCTGGGCACCACTTAATATCCCTTCACAGATTCCTCAAAGACAGAGTTTCCAAACCTGGCAATGTAGATTAACTCCATGAAATTAATGCACATATCAGAGAGCAGGTTCTTGGAACGCTTCTTTCAGGGTGTTATTTGAGGATATTTCACTTTTCACTATAGTCTTCAATGTGCTCCGAAGTATCACTTTTTTGGTTTTACAGGAACAGTGTTCAAACTCTGCCTTATGAAAAAAGTGGTATAACTTCCTGAGTGGAATGCAAACACCACAAAGCAGTTTCTCAGAAAGCTTCTCTCTGGTTTTTATCTGAAGATATTTCCTTTTTCACCATAGTCTTGAATGTGCTCCCAAATGTTCCTTCACAGATTCCTCCATGACGGAGTTTCCAAGCTGCGTATTGTAAAGAAAACTTTATCTATGTGAGATGAATAAACATACCAAAAAGCAGATTCACAGAAAGCTTCTTTTCTGTTTTCATCTGAAGATGTTTCCTTTTTCACCATAGTCTTTAATGTGCTACCCAATGTCCCTTTGTGGATCCGTCCATGACAGAGTTTCCAAGCTGTGTACTGTAAAGGAAATGTTATCTATGTGAGATGAATATACACAGCACAAAGCAGTTTCACAGAAAGCTTCTTTCAAGTTTTAGTCTGAGGCTCTTTCACTTTTCACCATAGGCGTCAATATGCTCCCAGATATCCCTTGGTACCTTTTTCTCCAAAAGAGTTTCCCCAACGTTGTATGAGAAGAGAGGTACAACACTGTGAGTGGAATGCACACATCACAAAGCGGTTCCTCGGAAAGTTTCTCTCTAGTTTCTATCTGAACATAATTCCTTTTTCATCTTAAGCCTCAAAGCGCTCCTGAATATATCTTGCAACCCTAAACATAAACAGTGTTCAGTGTTAGAAAACCGTTCAATGAAAAGAGAAGCTTAACTTAGTGAGATGAATTCACACGACACATAGCAGTTTCACTTAAAGCTTCCTCCTGGTTTTTATTGGGGATATTTCTTTCTCCATATTCTAAGAATTGTTCCCAAATGTCCTTCCTCAGATTCCACAGAAACAGTGATTTCAAACTGCTCAATCCAAAGAATGGTTTACTTCTATGAGATGAATACACACATCACAAAGCAGTTGCTCAGAAAGCTTCTCTCCAATTTTCATTGAAAGACATTTCCTTGCTCACCACAGGCCTCCGGGCGCCACTGAATATCCCTTCGCAGATTCCTCAAAAACAGAGTTTCCAACTGTAAAACGTAGAGTAAGCTTTAACTCTGTGAAACGAATGCACATATCAGAGAGCTGTTTTTTGGAACGGTTCTTTCTAGGTTTTATTTGAGGATATTTCACTTTTTTTGCCATAGTCTTCAATGCACTCTGAAATATCACATTTTCGGTTTTACAGGAACAGTGTTCAAACACTGCCTTATGAGAAAGGCAGTATATCTCCCTGAGTGTAATGCACACATCACAAAGGATATTCTCAGAAAGCTTCTCTCCAGTTTTTATCTGAAGTTATTTCCATTTTGACCATAGTCCTGAATGTGCTCCCGAATGTCCCTTCATGCATCCGTCCATGACAATGTTTCCAAGCTGTGTAATGTAAAGAAAGCTTTATCTATGTGAGATGAATTCACATATCACAGAGCAGTTTCACAGAGAACTTCTTTCCAGTTTTTGACTGAGGATATTTCCTTTTTCACCATAGCCATCCATATACTCCCGAATGTCCCTAGGTAGCTTTTTCTCCAAAAGGGATTCCCTGATCCTCTATGAGAAGAAAGGTATAGCACTGTGAGTGGAATGCACATGTCATAAAGCAGTTGCTTGCATAGCTTCTCTCCAGTTTCTATCTGAGGATATTTACATTTTCACCGTAAGCCTCAAAGTGCTCCCAAATATCCCTTCACTGACTAAACAAAAACAGTCTGAACTGTGTGAGTAGAATTCACAGAACACAGAGCAGTTTCACAGAAAGCTTCCTTCTGGTTTTTATCTGAGGATATTTCTGTCTCCATATTCTAAAGTGCACTCCCAAATGTCCTTCCTCAGATTCCACAGAAGCAGTGATTTCAAACTGCTCAATTGAAAGAGAGGTTTACATCTATGAGATGAATGCACATGTCACAAATAAGTTGCTCAGAAAGCCTCTCTCCAGTTTTCATCGGAAGACATTTCCTTGCTCACCACTGGCCTCCAGGTGCCAGTTAACATCCGTTTGCAGATTCCTCAATGACAGAGTTTCCAAACTGGGCAATGTAGAGTAAGCTTTAACTCTGTGAATTGAATGCACATATCACAGAGCAGTTTCTTGGAACGATTATTTCTGGGTTTTATTTGAGGATATTTCACTTTTTGCCATAGTCTTCTATGCCCTCCAAAATATCACTTTTTCGGTTTTACAGGAACGATGTTCAACACTGCCTTACGAGCAAAGAGGTATAACTCCCTGTGTGGAATGCACATATCACACAGCCGTTTCTCAGAAAGATTCTCTCCAGTTTCTATTTGAAATTATTTCCTCTTTTACTGTAGACCAGAATGTGCTGCTGAATGTCCCTTCATGGATCCATCCATGACGCAGTTTCCAAACTGCATAATATAAAGAAAGTTTTATCTACGTGAGATAAATAAACATATCTGTCACAAAGCAGTTTCACAGAAAGCTTCTTTCCAGTTTCTGTTTGAAGATATTTTCTGTTTCACCTCATCCGTCCATATACTCCCTAATGTCCCTTGGTAGCTTTTTCTCCAAAAGGGATTCCCCAATCCTCTATGAGAAAAAAGGTATAACTCTGTGAGTGGAATGCACATGTCACAAAGCAACTCTTTGTGAAGCTTCTCTCCAGTTTCTATATGAACATATTACCTTTTTCACCATAGGCCTCAAAGCACTCGGGAATATCCCTTCACACACTAAACATAAATAATTTTAGAAAACTGCTCACTGAAAAGAGAAGCTTAACTGTGTGAGTGGAATTCACGTGACACAGAGGAGTTCCGCAGAAAGCTTCCTACTGGTTTTTATCTGAGAGTATTTCTTTTTCAGCATATTTTAAAGAGCGTTCCCAAATGTCCTTTCTTAAGTTCCACAGAAACAGTGATTTCAAACTGCTCAATACAAAGAATGATTTAACTGTATGAGATGAATACACACATCACAAAGCACTTGCTCAGAAACCTTCTCTCCAGTTTTCATCGGAAGACATTTCCCTGCTCACCACAGGCCTCCGGGCAGCACTAATATCCCTTTGCAGATTCCTCAAAGACAGGGTTTCCAAAATGGGCAATGTAGAGTAAGTTTTAACTCTGTGAAATGAATGCACATATCAGAGAGCAGTTTCTTCAAACGCTTCTTTCTGGGTTTAATTCAAAGATATTTCACTTTTCGCCATAGTCATCGATGAGCTTCGAAATATCACTTTTTTGGTTTTACAGAAACAGTGGTTCAAACACTGCCTTCTGAGAAAAAAGATATAACTCCCTGAGTGGAATGCACACATCACAAAGCTGTTTCTGAGAAAGCGTCTCTCGAGTTTTTATATGACGATATTTCCTTTTTCACCATTGTCCTGAATGTGCACCCAAAGGTCCCTTTGCATATACTTCTGTGACAGAGTTTCCAAGCTGCGTGATGTTAAGAAATCTTTATCTATGTGAGACGAATAAACTAGCAAAAAGCAGATTCACAGAAAGCTTCTTTCCAGTTTTTATCTGAAGATATTTATTTTTCACCATAGTCCTGATATGCTCCTGAATGTCCCTTCACGGATCCATCCATGACAGAGTTTCCAAGCTGCGTAATGTAAAGAAGGCTTTATCTATGCGAGATGAATACACATATGAACGAGTAGATTCACAGAAAGCTTCTTTCTAGTTTTTGTCTGAGGATATTTCCTTTTTCACCACAGCCGTCCATATGCTCCCGAATGTCCCTTGGTAGCTTTTTCTCCAAAATGGATTACACGATCCTCTATGTGAAAAAAGATATAACTCAGTGAGTGGAAATCACACGTCATAAAGCAGGTCCTCGGAAAGCTTCTCTCCAGTTTCCATCTGAACATATTTCCATTTTCACCATAAGCCTCAAAGTGCTCCTGAATATCCTTTTGCAGACTAAACATAAACAGTGTTAGACTACTGCTCAATGAAAAGAGAAGCTTAACTGTATGATTGAAATTCACATGACACAGGACAGTATCACAGAATGCTTGCTTCTGGTTTTTATCTGAGGATATTTGTTTTTCAGCATAATATAAAGAGCGTTGCCAAATGTCCTTTCTCAGATTCCACAGAAACAGTGATTTCAAACTGCTCAATCCAAAGAATGATTCAACTCTATGAGATTAATACACATATCACAAAGAAGTTGCTCAGAAAGCTTCTCTCCAGTTTTTATCTGAAGATATTTCCTTTTTCACCATAGTCTTGAATGTGCTCCCCGATGTCCCTTCGCAGATCCGTTCATGACAGTTTCCAAGCTGCACAATATAAAGAAAGCTTTATCTATGTGAGATGAATACACATAGCACAGAACAGTTTCACAGAAAGCATCTTTCCACTTTTTGTCTGAGGCTATTTCCCTTTTCACCATAGGCGTCAATGTGCTCCCAGATATCCCTTGGTGCCTTTTTCTCCAAAAGGGTTTCCCTGATGCTGTATGAGAAGGGAGGTATAACACTGTGAGTGGAATGCACACATCACAAAGAAGTTCCTTGGAAAGCTTCTCTCCAGTTTCTATCTGAACGTATTTCCGTTTTCACCGTAAGCCTCAGAGAGCTCCCGAATATCCCTTAACAGACTAAACAAAAACAGTGTTAGAAAACTGCTCAATGAAAAGAGAAGCTTAAGTGAGTGAGCAGAATTCACACGACACAACAGTTTCACAGAAAACTTCCTTCTGGTTTTTATCTGAGGGTATTTCTTTCTCCATATGCTAAAGAGCGTTCCCAAATGTCCTTCCTCAGATTCCACAGAAGCAGTGATTTTAAACTGCTTAGTCCAAAGAAGGGTTTAACTCTATGAGATAAATACACACATCACAAAGCATTTGCTCAGAAAGCTTCTCTCCAGTTTTCAATGGAAGATATTTCCTTGCTCAACACAGGCCTCCGGGTGCCACTTATTTTCCCTTTGCAAATTCCTGAAAGACAGAGTTCCCAAACTGGGCAATGTAGAGTAAGCTTTAACTCTTTGAGATGAATGCATATATCAGAGAGCTGTTTCTTGGAACGCTTCTTTCTGAGTTTTATTTGAGGATATTTCACTTTTTGGCATAGTCTTCAATGCGCTCTGAAATGTCACTTTTTTGGCTTTACAGGCGCAGTGTTCAAACACTGCCTTAGAGAAAACAGGTATAACTCCCTGACTGGATTGCACACATCACAAAGCAGTTTCTCAGAAAGCTTCTCTCCAGTTTTTATCTGAAGATATTTCCTTTCTTACCATAGACCTGAATGTGATCCCAAATATCCTTACATGGATTCATCCATGACGGAGTTTCCAGGCTGCATAATGTAAAGAAAGTTTTACCTATGTGAGATGAATACACATATCAGAGAGCAGTTTCACAGAAAGCTTCTTTCCTGTTTTTGTCTGAGGCTATTTCCTTTTTCACCATAGGTCTCAATATGCTCCCGAATATCCCTTGGTACCTTTTTCTCTAAAAGGGTTTCCGTGATGCTGTACGAGAAGAGAGGTATAACACTGAGAGTGGATTGCACACGTCACATAGCAGTTCCTCAGAAAAGTTCTCTTCAGTTCCTATCTGAACATATTTCCTTTTAACCATAAACCTCAAAGCAGTCCCGAATATCCCTTTGTATGCTAAACATAAACAGTGTTAGAAAACTGCTCAGTGAAAAGACAAGCTTAACTGAGCGTGAGAAATTCACACAACACATAGCAGTTTCAGAGAAATCTTCCTTCTGGTTTTGTCTGAGGATATTTTTTTCTTCATATTCTAAAGAGCATTCCCAAAAGTCCATCCTCAGATTCCCCAGAAGCATTGATTTCACACTGCTCAATCCAAAGAATGGTTTAACATTATGAGGTGAATACACACATCACAAAGCAGTTGCTCAGAAAGCTTCTCTCCAGTTTTCGTCGGAAGACATTTCCTTGCTCATAACAGGCCTCCGGGTGCCACTTAATATCCCTTCACATATTACTCAAAGACAGAGTTTCCAAACTGGCTAACGTTGAGTAAGTTTTAACTCTGTGAAATGAATGCACATATCAGAGAGCAATTTCTTGGAATGCTTCATTCTGGGTTTTATTTGAAGATATTCCACTTTTCATCATAGTCTTCAATGCGCTCTGAAATATCACATTTTCGGTTTTACAGAAACAGTGTTCAAACACTGCCTTATGAGAAAAGAGATATAACACCCTGAGTGGAATGCACACATCACAAAGCAATTTCTCAGAAAGCTTCTCTCCGGTTTTTATCTGAAGATATTTCCATTTTCACCATAGTCCTGAATGTGCTCCCGAATGTCCCTCTGTGGATCTGTCCATGACAGAATTTCCAAGCTGTGTAACATAAAGAAAGCTTTATCTATGTGAGATGAATACATATAGCACAGAGCACTTTCACAGAAACCTTCTTTCCAGTTTTTGTCTGAGCCTATTTCCCTTTTCACCAAAGGTGTCAGTGTGCTCTCGAATATACATTGGTACCTTTTTCTCCAAAAAGGTTTCCAAGATACTGTATGAGAAGAGAAGTATAACACTGTGAGTGGAATGCACATGTCACAAAGCAGTTTCTAGGAAAGTTTCTCTCCACTTTCTATCTGAACATATTTCCTTTTTCACCGTAAGCCTCAAAGCGCTCCTGAATATCCCTTCGTACGCTAAACATAAACAGTGTTAGAAAACTGCTCAATGAAAAGAGAAGCTTAACTGAGCTAGAAGAATTCACACAACACATAGAAGTTTCACAGTAAGCTTCCTTCCTTTTTTAATCTGAGGATATTTTTTCTCCATATTCTAAAGAGCATTCCCAAATGTCCATCCTCAGATTCCACAGAAACAGTGAATACAAACTGCTCAATCCAAAGAATGGTTTAACTCTATGAGATGAATACACACATCACAAAGCAGTTGCTCAGAAAGTTTCTCTTCAGTTTTCATCGGATGATGTTTCATTGCTCAGCACAGGCCTCCGGGCGCCAATTAATATCCCTTCACAGATAACTCAAAGATAGAGTTTCCATACTGGCAATGTAGAGTAAGCTTTGACTGTGTGAAATGAGTGCACATGTCAGAGAGCAGTTTCTTGGAATGCTTCTCTCTAGGTTTCATTTCAGGATATTTCACTTTTTGCCATAGTCTTCAATGCGCTCCAAAATATCACTTTTTCGGGTTTACAGTAACAGTGTTCAAAGACTGCCTTATGAGAAAATAGGCCTGAATGTGCTCCCAAATGTCCCTTCACGGATCTTTCCATGATGGAGTTTACAAACTGCGTAATACAAAGAAAATTTTACCTATGTGAGATGAGTAAACATATCTAACACAAAGCACTTTCACAGAAAGCTTCTTTCCAGTTTTTATCTGAGGATATTCCCTTTTTCACCATAGTCATCCATATACACCCAAAAGGCCCTTGGTAGCTTTTTCTCCAAAAGGGATTCCACAATCTTCTATGAGAAGAAAGGCATAACTCTGTGAGTGGAATGCACACATCACAAAGCAGCTCCTTGGAAATCTTCTCTACAGTTTCTATCTGAAATTATTTCCGTTTTCAACATAAGCCTCAAAGGGCTCCCAAATATCCCTTTGTACACTACACAAAAACAGCGTTAGAATACTGCTCTATGAAAAGAGAAGCTTAAGAGTGAGAGTGGAATTCATACGACACAGAGCAGTTTCACAGAACGCTTCCTTCTGATTTTTATCTGAGGGTATGTCTTTTCCAGCATATTCTAAAGAGTGTTCCCAAATCTCCTTTCTCAGATTCCACAGAAACAGTCATTTCAAACTGCTCAATACAAAGAATGATTTAACTCTGTGAGATGAATACACACATCATGAAGCAGTTGCTCAGAAAGCTTCTCTCCAGTTTTCAATGGAAGACATTTCCTTGCTCACCATAGGCCTCTGGCGCCACTTAATATCCCTTTGCAGATTTCTCAAAGATAGAGTTTCCAAACTGGGCAACGTAGAATAAGGTTTATCTCTGTGAAATGAACGCACATATCAGAGAGCAGTTTCTTGGAACGCTTCTTTCTGGGTTTTATTTGAGGGTATTTCACTTTTCGCCATCATCTTCAATGTGGTCTGAAATATTACTTTTTTGGTTTTACAAGAACGGTGTTCAAAACAGCCTTATGAGAAAAGAGGTATAACTTCCTAAGTGGAATGCACACATCACAAAGCAGTGTCTCAGAAAGATTCTCTCTGGTTTTTATCTGAAGATATTTCCTTTTTCACCATAGTCCTAAATGTGCTCCACAAAGTCCCATCATGGATCCGTCCATGATGGAGTTTCTAAGCTGCATAATGTAAAGAAAGCTTTACCTATGTGAGAAGAATAAACATAGCAAAAACCAGATTCACAGAAAACTTCTTTCCAGTTTTCATCTGAAGATGTTTCCTTTTACGACATAGTCCTGAATGTGCTCCCGAACGTCCCTTCGCGGATCCGTCCATGACAGGGTTTCCAACCTGTGTAAAGTAAAGAAAGCTTTATCGATATGAAATGAATACACATATCACAGAGCAGTTTCATAGAAAGTTTCTTTCCAGTTTTTGCCTGAGGCTGTTTCCCTTTTCACCACAGATGTCAATATTCTCCCGAATATCCCTTAGTAACTTTTTCTCCAAAAGGGTTTCCCCTATGCTGTATGAGAAGAGAGGTATAACACTGTGAGTTAAATGAACCCGTCACAAAGCAGTTCCTCGGAAAGCATCTGTCCAGTTTCTCTCTGACCATATTTCCTTTTTCACCGTAAGCCTCATAGTGCTCCCGAATATCCCTTCGCAGGCTAAACATTAACAGTGTTAAAAACTGCTCAATGAAAAGAGAAGCTTAACTGAGGGAAAACAATTCACACGACACATAGCAGATTCACAGAAATCTTTCTTCTGGATATTTTATCTGAGGATATTGCTTTCTCCATATTCTAAAGAGCGTTCCCAAATGTCCTTCCTCAGATTACACAGAAGCAGTGATCTCAAACTGCTCACTCCAAAGAATGGTTTAACTCTATGAGATGAATACACACATCACAAAGCAATTGCTCAGAAAACTTCTCTCCAGTTTTCATCGGAAGACATTTCCTTGCTCATGACAGGCTCCGGGCGCCACTTAATATCCCTTCGCAGATTCCTCAAAGACAGTGTTTCCAAACTGGACAACATAGAGTAAGCTTTCACACTGTGAAATGAATGCACATATCAGACAGAAGTTTCTTGGAACGTGTCTTTCTGGGTTTTATTTGAGGATATTTCACTTTTCACCATAGTCTTCAATACGCTCCAAAATACCACTTTTCCAGTGTCACAGGAACAGTGTTCAAACACTGCCTTTTGAGAAAAGAGGTATAACTCCCAGAGTGGAATGCACACATCACAAAGCCGTTTCTCAGAAAGCTTCTCTCCAGTTATTATCTGAAGATATTTCCTTTTTTACCGTAGGCCTGAATGTGATCCCAAACATCCCTTTAGGATCCATCCGTGACGGAATTTCCAAGCTGTGTAAAGAAAGCTTTATCTATGTGAGATGAATTCACATAGCACAGAGCAGTTTCACAGAAAGCTTCTTTCCAGTTTTTGTCTGAGGCTATTTCCCATTTCACCATAGGCGACAATATGTTCCTGAATATCACTTAGTACCTTTTTCTTCAAAAGGGTTTCCCCAATGCTGTATGAGAAGAGAGGTATAACATTGTGAGTGGAATGCACACGTCACAAAGCAGTTCCTCGGAAAGCTTCTCTCCAGTTTCTATCTGAACGTATTTCCTTTTTCACCATAAGCCTCAAAGCACTCCCGAATATACCTTCGCATGCTAAACATAAACAGTGTTAGAAAATTGCACAATGAAAAGAGAAGCTTCACTGAGTGAGAGAAATTCACATGACACAAAGTAGTTTCACAGAAAGCTTCCTTCTGGTTTTTATCTGAGGATATTTCTTTCTCCATATTCTAAAGGGCATTCCCAAATGTCCTTCCTCAGATTCCACTGATACAGTGATTTCAAACTGCTCAATCTAAAGAATGGTTTAACTCTATGAGATGAATACACACGTCACAAAGCAGTTGCTCAGAAAGCTTCTCTCCAGTTTTCATCGGAAGACATTTCCTTGCTCACGGTAGGCCTCTGATCGCCACTTAACATCCCTTTACACATTCCTCAAAGACAGAGTTTCCAAACTGGGCAATGTAGAATAAACTTTATCTCTGTGAAGCAAATGCACATATCAGAGAGCAGTTTCTTGGAATGCTTCTTTCTGAGTGTTATTTGAGGATATTTCACTTTTATCCATAGGTTTCAATGCACTCTGAAATATCACTTTTTCGTTTTTACAGGAACAGTGTTCAAACACTGCCTTATGAGAAGAGAGGTATAACTCCCTGAGTGAAATGCACCCTTCACAAAGCAGTTTCTCTGAAAGCTTCTGTCCATTTTTTATCTCAAGACATTTCCTTTTTCACCATAGGCCTGAATGTGCTCCCGAATGTCCCTTCAATGATCTGTCCATGACGAAGCTTCCAAACTGTGTAATATAAAGAAAGTTTTAGCTATGTGAGATGAATAAACACATCTATCACAAAGCAGTTTCACAGAAAGCTTCTTTCCAATTTTTGTCTGAGGATATTACCTTTTATACCATAGTCTTGAATGTGTTCCTGAATGTCCATTAGCGGATCCACCAATTACAGAGTTTCCAAGCTGCGTAATGTAAAGAAAGTTTTATCTATGAGACATGTATAAATATATTTATCACAAAGCCGTCTCAATGAAAGCTTCTTTCAAGTTTTTATCTCAAGATATTTCCTTTTTCACCATAGTCCTGAATGTGCTCCCGAATATCCATTTGTGGATCCGTCCATGATGGAATTTCCAGGCTGTGTAATGTAAAGAAAGCTTTATCTATGTGAGATGAATAAACATAGCAAAGAGCAGATTCACAGAGCTTCTTTCCAGTGTTTATGCAAAGATATTTCCTTTTTCACCATAGTCCCGAATGTGCATCTGAAAGTCCCTTCACGGATCCGTCCATGACAGAGTTTCCAAGCTACATAACGCGAAGAAAGCTTTATCTATGTGAGATGAATTCACATATCACAAAGTAGTTTCTCAGAAAGTTTCTTTCTAGTTTTTATCTGAAGTATTTCCTTTTTCAACGTAGGACTCAATGTGCTTCCTAATACAACTTGGTCTATTCCACAAAAGCGGTGTTAGCAAACTGCTTCATGGAGGAAAGGGTGTAACTCTGTGAGATGAATACACACACCACAGAGCAGTTTCTCAGAAAGCTTCTTTCTAGTTTTTATCTCATGATATTTCCTTTGTCACCTTAAGCTTCACGGTGCCGAGAAATATCCCATTGCAGATTTCAAGAAAACAGTGTTAGCAAGTTGATCAATGAAAAGAAATGAGTAACTCTGTGACTTGCATTCACACATCACAATGCAGTTTCTCAGAAGGCTTCTCTACACTTTTTTTCTGAGAATATTTCCTTTTTCACCATAGACCTCAATGCGCTCCCAAATATCACTATGCGCATTCCATGAAAAAAGTGTTAGTAAACTGCTTCATGAAGACAAAGGTGTAGCTCTGTGAGATGAATTCACACACCACAAAGCAATTTCTGAGAAGGCTTCTCTCCAGGTTTTATCTGAGGATATTTCATTTTTCACCATGGGATTCAATGATATCCAAAATATCACCTCTGAGATTCCACAGCAAAAGTGCTAGCAAACGCCTATATGAAAGAGTGGTGTAAGTCTGTGAGATGAATTCACACATCATAAAGCAGTTTCTTACAAAGCTTCTTTCTGGTTTTTGCCTGAGGATTTTTCCTTGGTCCATAAAGTCTTCATAGCTATCCAAAATATCAATTCTCAGATTCCACAAAAACAGTGCTAGCAAACGGCTCCATGAAATACAGGTGTAACTCTGTGAGATGAATTCACACATCAGAAAGCAGTTTCCCAGAAAGTTTCATTCTGGTTTTTATCTGAGGATACTTCCTTTGGCCGTAGAGTCTTCAGCGATACAAAATATCAGTTCTCAGATTCCACAAAAACAGTGCTATCAAACAGCTCCATGAAAGACAGGTGTATCTCTGGGAGTTGAATTCACACATCACAAAGCATTTTCTCAGAAAGTTTCCTTCCTCTTTCATCTGAGTTTATTTCTGGTCTCAAAGCACCCAATGTGTCTCATTGCAGATTCTGGGAAAACACTGTTAGCCAGCTTCTCAATGAAAACAATGCTGTAACTCTGTGAGCTGAATTCACCTACAACAAAGTAGTTTCTCAGAAGGCTTCTCTGCAGTTTTTATCTGAGGATATTTCCTTTTCCTCTCTGGGATTCAACGATATCCAAGATATCACTTCTGAGATTCCACAAAATCAGTGCTAGCAAACTCCTCCATGAAAGAGTGGTTAAACAGTGAAATGAATTCACACGTCTCAAACCAGTTTCTCAGAAACCTTTATTCTGGTTTTTATCTGAGGATATTTCCTTTGTGCATAGAGTCATCACAGCAATTAAATTATCACTTCTCAGATTCCACAAAAACAGTGCTAACAAATGGCTCTTCGAAATACAGGTGTAACTCTAAGAGATGCATTGTCACATCATGAAGCAGTTTCTCAGAAAGCTTCTTTCTCATTTTTATCTGAGGAGATTTCCTTTGTCGCCTTAAGCTTCATTGCACTAAGAAATATCCCATGGTAGATTTCAAGAACACAGTGTTAACAAACTGATCAATGAAAAGAAAGGTGTAACTGTCTGAGTTGCAGTCACACATCACAATGCAGTTTCTCAGAACGCTTTTTTTCCGTTTTTATTTGCAAATACTTCCTTTGTCAGTGTAGGCTTCAATGCGATCCAAAATATCCCTTTCAGATTCCCCAAAAACAATGTAAGAGACTGCTCCATGAATCAAAGTGTAACTCTGTGAGATGAATTCAAATATCAGAAAGCAGTTTCTCAGAAAGTGTCTTTCTAGATTTTATCTGAGGATATTTCCTTTTTCCCCATAGCCCTCAATGCCTTCCCAAATATCACTACAGAATCCATGGAAACATGTTAGCAAACTGCTTCATTGAGAGAAAGGTGTAACTCTGTGAGATGAATTTACACATCATAAAGCAATTTCTCAGAGAGCTTCTTTCTAGTTTTTATCTGAGGATATTTCCTTTTTCACCATAGGCCTCAATGTATTCCCAAATATCACTTTGCAGATTACACGAAAACTGTGTTGGCAAACTACTTCACTGAGAGACAGGTGTAACACTATGAGAAGAATTCACACATCACAAAGAAGTTTCTCAGAAAGCTTCTTTCTAGTTTTTATCTCAGGATATTTCCTTTTTAACCATAGGCCTCAAAGTGTTCCCAAATATCACTTTGCAGGTTCCATGAGAACAGTGTTAGCAAACTGCTTCATGAAGAGAAATGTGTAACTCTGTGAGATGAATTCACACATCACAGAGAAGTTTCTCAGAAAGCTTCTTTCTCATTTTTATTTGAGGATATTTACTTTGTCAGGGTAGGCTTCAATGCGATCTAAAATATTCCTTCTCAGATTCCCCAAAAACAGTGGTAACAGACTGCTCCATGAAACGAAAGTGTACCTCTGTGAGAAGAATTTGCACATCAAAAAGTAGTTTCTCAGAAAGCTTCTTTCCGGTTTTTATCTGAGGATATTTCCTTTCTCACCATAGGCCTCAAAGCTCTCCCAAATATCAGTTTGCAGATTCCACGAAAACAGTGTTGGGAAACTGCTTCATGAAGAGAAATGTGTAAGTCTCTGAGATCAATTCACACGACACAAAGAAGTTTCTCAGAAAGCTTCTTTCTTGTTTTTATTTGAGGATATTTCCTTTGTCAGCGTAGGCTTCAATGCAATCCAACATATCCCTTCTCAGATTCCCCTAAATCAGTGGTAACAGACTGCCATGAAGTGACATTTTAACTCTGTGAGATGAATTCACACATCATAAAGCAGTTTCTCAGAAAGCTTCTTTCTAATTTTTGTCTGAGGATATTTCCTTTTCCATCTTAGGCCTCAATGCGTTTCCAAATACCACTTTACGGATTCCACTACTGTGTTAGCAAAGTACTGCATGAAGAGAAAGGTTCACCTCGGTGAGATGAATTCACACATCACAAAGTAGTTTTTCAGAAAGCTTCTTTCTAGTTTCTATGTGAGGATATTTCCTTTTTCACCGTAGGCCTCAATGAACTCCCTAATACTACTTGGCAGATTCCATGAAAACGATGTTACCAAACTGCTTCATGGATATATTGGAGCGCATTGAGGCATATGGTAGAAAAGTAAATATCCTCAGATAAAAACAAAAAGAAACTTTCTGAGAAACTTATTTGTGATGTGTGAATTCATCCCACAGAGATAAACTTTTCCCTTCATGAAGCAGTTTGCTAACACAATTTTCGTGGAATTCGTAAAATGATATTTGGGAACTCATTGAGGCCTATGGTGAAAAAGGAAATATCCCAAGACAAAAACTAGAAAGAAGCTTTCTGAGACACTATTTCATGATGTGTGAATTCATCTCACAGAGTTAAAATTTCACTTCATGGAGCAGTCTGTTACCACTGTTTCTGATGCATTTATGATGATATATTGTGTATCACATTGAAATCTTTGTTGACAAAGGAAATATCCTCAGATAAAAACTAGAAATTCTTTATATAAGGAAAGTTTTATCTATGTGAGTTGAATAATATATCACAAAGCAGTTTCACAGAAAGCTTGTTTCCAGTTATTGTCTGAGGATATTTTCTTTTTCACCACAGCATCCATATACTTCCGAATGTCACTTGGTGTCTTTTTCTCCAAAAGAGATTCTCCAATCCTCTTTGAGAAGAAAAGTATAACTCTGTGAGTGGAATGCACATTTCACAAATCAGCTCCTCGGAAATCTTCTCTCCAGTTTCTATTGGAAATTATTTCTGTTTTCCCCATAATCCTCAAAGAGCTCCCGAATATCCCTTCACAGACTAAACAAAAACCGTGTTAGAATACTGCTTAATGAAAAGAGAAGCTTAAGAGTGCGAGTGGAATTCACACGACACAGAGAAGTTTCACAAAAAGCTTCCTTCTGGTTTTTATCTGAGGGTATTTCTTTTTCAGCATATTCTAAAGAGTATTCCCAAATGTCCTTTCTCAGTTTCCACAAAAACAGTGATTTCAAACTGCTCAATCAAAGAATGATTTAACTCTATGAGATGAATACAAATATCACAAAGCAGTTGCTCAGAAATCTTCTCTCCAGTTTTCAATGGAAGACATTTCCTTGCTCACACCTGGCCTCTGGACAACACCTAATATACCTTCCAGATTCCTCAAAGACAAAGTTTCCAAACTGGGCAATGTAGAGAAAGCTTTACCACTTTGAGATGAATGCACATATCACAGAGCAGTTTCTTGGAACGCTTCTTTCTGAGTTCTATTTGAGGATATTTCACTTTTCACCATAGTCTTCAAGGCGCTCCGAAATATCACTTTTTCTGTTTTACACGAATAGGGTCCAAACACTGCCTTATGAGAAAAGAGGTAAAACTCCCTGAGTGGAGTGCACACATCACAAAGTAGATTCTCAGAAAGCTTCATTCTAGTTTTTATCTGAAGATATTTCCTTTTTCACCATAGGCCTGAATGTGATCCCGAATATCCCTTCACAGATCCGTCCATGACAGAGTGTTCTGGCTGCGTAATGTAAAAAAAACTTTACCTATGTGAGGTGAATATACATAGCAAAAAGCAGATTCACAGAAACTTCATTCCAGTTTTTATCTGAAGATATTTACTTTTTCACCATAGTCCTGAAAGTGCTCCTGAATGTCCCTTTGTGGATCCGTCCATGACAGGGTTTCCAAGCTGTGTAATGTAAAGAGGCCTTAACCTATGTGAGATGAATACACATATCACAGGGCAGTTTCACAGAAAGCTTCTATCCAGTTTTTGTCTGAGGCTATTTCCCTTTGCAACATAGGCATCAATATGCTCCTGAATATCCCTTGGTACCTTTTTCTCCAAAAGGATTTCCCCAGTGCTGTATGAGAAGAGAAGTATCACACTGTGAGTGGAATGGAAACGCCACAAAGCAGCTCCTCGGAAAGCTTCTCTCCAGTTTCTATCTGAACATATTTCCTTTTTCACCATAAGCCTCAAAGCGCTCCCAAATATCCCTTCACACGCTAAACATAAACAGTGTTAGAAAACTGCTCAATGAAAAGAGAAGTTTAACTGAGTGAGAGGAATTCAAACGACTCATAGCAGTTTCACAGAAAGCTTCCTTCTGGTTTTCATCTGAGGGTATTTCTTTTTCAGTATATTCTAAAGAGTGTTCCCAAATGTCCGTTCTCAGATTCCACAGAAACAGTTATTTCAAACTGCTCAATACAAAGAATGATTTAACAGTATGAGATGAATACACACATCACAAAACAGTTGCTCAGAAAACTTCTCTTTAGTTTTCAATGGAAGATATTTCATTGTTCATCACAGGCCTCCGGGCGCCACTAAATATCCCTTCGCAGATTCCTCAAAGACAGAGTTTACAAACTGTGAATTGTAGAGTAAGCCTTAACTCTTTGAAATGAATGCACGGCGGGGGGCGGAGCAAGATGGCCGAATAGGAACAGCTCCAGTCTCCAACTCCCAGCGCGAGCGACACAGAAGACCGGTGATTTCTGCATTTTCAACTGAGGTACTGGGTTCATCTCACTGGGGAGTGCCAGACGATCGGTGCTGGTCAGCTGCTGCAGCCCGACCAGCGAGAGCTGAAGCAGGGTGAGGCATTGCCTCACCTGGAAAGCGCAAGGGGGAAGGGAATCCCTTTTCCTAGCCAGGGGAACTGAGACACACAACACCTGGAAAATCGGGTAACTCCCACCCCAAAACTGCGCTTTAAGCAAACAGGCACACCAGGAGATCATATCCCACACCTGGCCGGGAGGGTCCCACACCCACGGAGCCTCCCTCATTGCTAGCACAGCAGTCTGTGATCTACCGGCAAGGCAGCAGCGAGGCTGGGGGAGGGGCGTCCGCCATTGCTGAGGCTTAAGTAGGTAAACAAAGCTGCTGGGAAGCTCGAACTGGGTGGAGTTCACAGCAGCTCAAGGAAACCTACCTGTCTCTGTAGACTCCACCTCTGGGGACAGGGCACAGTAAACAATAACAAACGCAGCAGACACCTCTGCAGACGCAAACGACTCTGTCTGACAGCTTTGAAGAGAGCAGTGGATCTCCTAACACGGAGGTTGAGATCTGAGAAGGGACAGACTCCCTGCTCAAGTGGGTCCCTGACCCCTGAGTAGCCTAACTGGGAGACATCCCCCACTAGGGGCAGTCTGACACCCCACACCTCACAGGGTGGAGTACACCCCTGAGAGGAAGCTTTCAAAGCAAGAATCAGACAGGTACACTCGCTGTTCAGAAATATTCTATCTTCTGCAGCCTCTGCTGCTGATACTCAGGCAAACAGGGTCTGGAGTGGACCTCAAGCAATCTCCTACAGCTACAACCTACAGCTGAGGATCCTGACTGTTAGAAGGAAAGCTATCAAACAGGAAGGACACCTACACCAAAACCCCATCAGTACATCACCATCATCAAAGACCAGAGGCAGATGAAACCACAAAGATGGGGAAAAAGCAGGGCAGAAAAGCTGGAAATTCAAAAAATAAGAGCGCATCTCCCCCGGCAACGGAGCACAGCTCATCGCCAGCAACGGATCAAAGCTGGACGGAGAATGACTTTGACGACATGAGAGAAGAAGGCTTCAGTCCATCAAATTTCTCAGAGCTAAAGGAGGAATTACGTACCCAGTGCAAAGAAACTAAAAATCTTGAAAAAAAAGTGGAAGAATTGATGGCTAGAGTAATTAATGCATAGAAGCTCACAAATGAAATGAAAGAGACGAAAACCATGGCACGAGAAATACGTGACAAATGCACAAGCTTCAGTAACCGACTCGATCAACTGCAAGAAAGAATGTCAGCGATGGAGGATCAAATGAATGAAATGAAGCGAGAAGAGAAACCAAAAGAAAAAAGAAGAAAAAGAAATGAACAAAGCCTGCAAGAAGTATGGGATTATGTAAAAAGACCAAATCTACGTCTGATTGGGGTGCCTGAAAGTGAGGGGGAAAATGGAACCAAGTTGGAAAACACTCTTCAGGATATCATCCAGGAGAACTTCCCCAACCTAGTAGGGCAGGCCAACATTCAAATCCAGGAAATACAGAGAACGCCACAAAGATACTCCTCGAGAAGAGCAACTCCAAGACACATAATTGCCAGATTCACCAAAGTTGAAATGAAGGAAAAAATCTTAAGGGCAGCCAGAGAGAAAGGTCGGGTTACCCACAAAGGGAAGCCCATCAGACTAACAGCAGATCTCTCGGCAGAAACTCTTCAAGCCAGAAGAGAGTGGAGGCCAATATTCAACATTCTTAAAGAAAAGAATTTTAAACCCAGAATTTTATATCCAGTCAAACTAAGTTTCATAAGTGAAGGAGAAATAAAATCCTTTACAGATAAGCAAATGCTTAGAGATTTTGTCACCACTAGGCTTGCCTTACAAGAGACCCTGAAGGAAGTACTAAACATGGAAAGGAACAACCGGTACCAGCCATTGCAAAAACATGCCAAAATGTAAAGACCATCAAGGCTAGGAAGAAACTGCATCAACTAACGAGCAAAATAACCAGTTAATATCATAATGGCAGGATCAAGTTCACACATAACAATCTTAACCTTAAATGTAAATGGACTAAATGCTCCAATTAAAAGACACAGACTGGCAAACTGGATAAAGAGTCAAGATCCATCAGTATGCTGTATTCAGGAGACCCATCTCACACGCAGAGACATACATAGGCTCAAAATAAAGGGATGGAGGAAGATTTACCAAGCAAATGGAGAACAAAAAAAAGCGGGGGTTGCAATACTAGTCTCTGATAAAACAGACTTTAAACCATCAAAGATCAAAAGAGACAAGGAAGGCCATTACATAATGGTAAAGGGATCAATTCAACAGGAAGAGCTAACTATCCTAAATATATATGCACCCAATACAGGAGCACCCAGATTCATAAAGCAAGTCCTTAGAGACTTACAAAGAGACTTAAACTCCCATACAATAATAATGGGAGACTTCAACACTCCACTGTCAACATTAGACAGATCAGCGAGACAGAAAGTTAACAAGGATATCCAGGAATTGAACTCATCTCTGCAGCAAGCAGACCTAATAGACATCTATAGAACTCTCCACCCCAAATCAACAGAATATACATTCTTCTCAGCACCACATCGTACTTACTCCAAAATTGACCACGTAATTGGAAGTAAAGCACTCCTCAGCAAATGTAAAAGAACAGAAATTATAACAAACTGTCTCTCAGACCACAGTGCAATCAAATTAGAACTCAGGACTAAGAAACTCAATCAAAACCGCTCAACTACATGGAAACTGAACAACCTGCTCCTGAATGACTACTGGGTACATAACGAAATGAAGGCAGAAATAAAGATGTTCTTTGAAACCAATGAGAACAAAGATACAACATACCAGAATCTCTGGGACACATTTAAAGCAGTGTGTAGAGGGAAATTTATAGCACTAAATGCCCACAAGAGAAAGCAGGAAAGATCTAAAATTGACACTCTAACATCGCAATTAAAAGAACTAGAGAAGCAAGAGCAAACACATTCGAAAGCTAGCAGAAGGCAAGAAATAACTAAGATCAGAGCAGAACTGAAGGAGATAGAGACACAAAAAACCCTCCAAAAAATCAATGAATCCAGGAGTTGGTTTTTTGAAAAGATCAACAAAATTGACAGACCACTAGCAAGACTAATAAAGAAGAAAAGAGAGAAGAATCAAATCGACGCAATTAAAAATGATAAAGGGGATATCACCACCGACCCCACAGAAATACAAACTACCATCAGAGAATACTATAAACACCTCTACGCAAATAAACTAGAAAATCTAGAAGAAATGGATAATTTCCTGGACACTTACACTCTTCCAAGACTAAACCAGGAAGAAGTTGAATCCCTGAATAGATCAATAGTAGGCTCTGAAATTGAGGCAATAATTAATAGCCTACCAACCAAAAAAAGTCCAGGACCAGATGGATTCACAGCTGAATTCTACCAGAGGTACAAGGAGGAGCTGGTACCATTCCTTCTGAAACTATTCCAATCAATAGAAAAAGAGGGAATCCTCCCTAACTCATTTTATGAGGCCAACATCATCCTGATACCAAAGCCTGGCAGAGACACAACAAAAAAAGAGAATTTTAGACCAATATCCCTGATGAACATCGATGCAAAAATCCTCAATAAAATACTGGCAAACCGGATTCAGCAGCACATCAAAAAGCTTATCCACCATGATCAAGTGGGCTTCATCCCTGGGATGCAAGGCTGGTTCAACATTCGCAAATCAATAAACATAATCCAGCATATAAACAGAACCAAAGACAAGAACCACATCATTATCTCAATAGATGCAGAAAAGGCTTTTGACAAAATTTAACAGCCCTTCATGCTAAAAACACTCAATAAATTCGGTATTGATGGAACGTACCTCAAAATAATAAGAGCTATTTATGACAAACCCACAGCCAATATCATACTGAATGGGCAAAAACTGGAAAAATTCCCTTTGAAAACTGGCACAAGACAGGGATGCCCTCTCTCACCACTCCTATTCAACATAGTGTTGGAAGTTCTGGCTAGGGCAATCAGGCAAGAGAAAGAAATCAAGGGGATTCAGTTAGGAAAAGAAGAAGTCAAATTGTCCCTGTTTGCAGACGACATGATTGTATATTTAGAAAAGCCCATTGTCTCAGCCCAAAATCTCCTTAAGCTGATAAGCAACTTCAGCAAAGTCTCAGGATACAAAATTAATGTACAAAAATCACAAGCATTCTTATACACCAGTGACAGTCAAACAGAGAGCCAAATCAGGAATGAACTTCCATTCACAATTGCTTCAAAGAGAATAAAATACCTAGGAATCCAACTTACAAGGGATGTAAAGGACCTCTTCAAGGAGAACTACAAACCACTGCTCAGTGAAATCAAAGAGGACACAAACAAATGGAAGAACATACCATGCTCATGGATAGGAAGAATCAATATCGTGAAAATGGCCATACTGCCCAAGGTAATTTATAGATTCAATGCCATCCCCATCAAGCTACCAATGAGCTTCTTCACAGAATTGGAAAAAACTGCTTTAAAGTTCATATGGAACCAAAAAAGAGCCTGCATCTCCAAGACAATCCTAAGTCAAAAGAACAAAGCTGGAGGCATCACGCTACCTGACTTCAAACTATACTACAAGGCTACAGTAACCAAAACAGCATGGTACTGGTACCAAAACAGAGATATAGACCAATGGAACAGAACAGAGTCCTCAGAAATAATACCACACATCTACAGCCATCTGATCTTTGACAAACCTGAGAGAAACAAGAAATGGGGAAAGGATTCCCTATTTAATAAATGGTGCTGGGCGTATGTTTATTGCAGCACTATTCACAATAGCAAAGACTTGGAATCAACCCAAATGTCCATCAGTGACAGATTGGATTAAGAAAATGTGGCACATATACACCATGGAATACTATGCAGCCATAAAAAAGGATGAGTTTGTGTCCTTTGTAGGGGCATGGATGCAGCTGGAAACCATCATTCTTAGCAAACTATCACAGGAACAGAAAACCAAACACCGCATGTTCTCACTCGTAGGTGGGAACTGAACAATGAGATCACTTGGACTCGGGAAGGGGAACATCACACACCGGGGCCTATCATGGGGAGGGGGGAGGGGCGAGGGATTGCATTGGGAGTTATACCTGATGTAAATGACGAGTTGATGGGTGCAGCACACCAACATGGCACAAGTATACATATGTAGCAAACCTGCACGTTGTGCACATGTACCCTACAACTTGAAGTTTAATAATAATAAATAAATTTAAAAAAAAAAATAAAAATAAAAATAAATGGTGCTGGGAAAATTGGCTAGCCATAAGTAGAAAGCTGAAACTGGATCCTTTCCTTACTCCTTATACAAAAATTAATTCAAGATAGATTAGAGACTTAAATGTTAGACGTAATACCATAAAAACCCTAGAGGAAAACCTAGGTAGTACCATTCAGGACATAGGCATGGGCAAAGACTTCATGTCTAAAACACCAAAAGCAACGGCAGCAAAAGCCAAAATTGACAAATGGGATCTAATTAAACTAAAGAGCTTCTGCACAGCAAAAGAAACTACCATCAGAGTGAACAGGCAACCTACAGAATGGGAGAAAATTTTTGCAATCTACTCATCTGACAAAGGGCTAATATCCAGAACCTACAAAGAACTCAAACAAATTTACAAGAAAAAAAACAAACAACCCCATCAAAAAGTGGGCAAAGGATATGAACAGACATTTCTCAAAAGAAGACATTCATACAGCCAACAGACACATGAAAAAATGCTCATCATCACTGGCCATCAGAGAAATGCAAATCAAAACCACAATGAGATACCATCTCACACCAGTTAGAATGGCAATCATTAAAAAGTCAGGAAACAACAGGTGCTGGAGAGGATGTGGAGAAATAGGAACACTTTTACACTGTTGGTGGGATTGTAAACTAGTTCAACCATTATGGAAAACAGTATGGCGATTCCTCAAGGATCTAGAACTAGATGTACCATATGACCCAGCCATCCCATTACTAGGTATATACCCAAAGGATTATAAATTATGCTGCTATAAAGACACATGCACACGTATGTTTATTGCAGCACTATTCACAATAGCAAAGACTTGGAATCAACCCAAATGTCCATCAGTGACAGATTGGATTAAGAAAATGTGGCACATATACACCATGGAATACTATGCAGCCATAAGAAAGGATGAGTTTGTGTCCTTTGTAGGGACATGGATGCAGCTGGAAACCATCATTCTCAGCAAACTATCACAAGAACAGAAAACCAAACACCGCATGTTCTCACTCATAGGCGGGAACTGAACAATGAGATCACCTGGACTCGGGAAGGGGAACATCACACACCGGGGCCTATCATGGGGAGGGGGGAGGGGGGAGGGATTGCATTGGGAGTTATACCTGATGTAAATGACGAGTTGATGGGTGCAGCACACCAACATGGCACAAGTATACATATGTAGCAAACCTGCACGTTGTGTACATGTACCCTACAACTTGAAGTTTAATAATAATAAATAAATTTAAAAAAAAAAGAAATGAATGCACATATCAGAGAGCAGTTTCTTGGAATGCTTCTTTCTGGGTTTTATATGAAGATATTTCACTTTTCAAAATAGTCTTCACTGCGCTCCGAAATATCACTTTTTTGGTTTTACAGGAACAGTGTTCAAACACTGCCTTATGAGAAAAGAGGTATATCTCCCTGAGTGGAATGCACACATCATAAAGCAGTTTCTCAGAAATCTACTCTCCAGTTTTTATGTGAAGATATTTCCTTTGCACCATAGGCCTGAAAGTGATACTGAATATCCTTCTTGGATCCATCCATGACCGAGTTTCCAAGCTGCGTAATGTAAAGAAAGCTTTATCTATGTGAGATGAATAAACATAGCAAAAAGTAGATTCACAGAAAGCTATTTTCCAGTTTTTATCTGAAGACATTTCCGTTTTCACCATAAGCCTGACAGTGTTCCCACAGGTCCCTTTGCGGATCCGTCCATGACAGAGTTTCCAAGCTGCGTAATGTAAGGAAAGCATTATCTATCTGACATGAAAACACATATCACAAAGCAGTTTCACAGAAAGCTTCTTTCCTGTTTTTTGTCTGAGACTATTTTCCTTTTCACCATATGCATCAATATGCTCCCGTATATCCCTTGGTACATTCTTCTCCAAAAGGGTTTTTCTGGTGCTGTATGAGAAGAGAGGTGTAAAAGTGTGAGTGGAATGCACACGTCTGGTGCTGTATGAGACGAGAGGTGTAACAGTGTGAGTGGAATGCAGTTACTCGGAAAGCTTCTCTCCAGTTCCTAACTGAAAATATTTCCTTTTTCTCAGTAAACCTCAACACGCCCCTGAATATACCTTCACATGATAAATATAAACAGTGTTAGAAAGCTGTTCAATGAAAAAAGAAGCTTAATTGAGCGAGAGGAATTCTCACGACACTTAGCAGTTTCACAGAAAACTTCCTTCTGGTTTTAATTGGAGGATTTTTCTTTCTCTATATTCTAAAGAGCTTACCCAAATGTCCTTCCTCAGATACCAAAGAAACAGTGATTTCAAACGGTTCAATCCAAAGAATGGTTTAACTTATGAGATGAATACACACATCACAAAGCAGTTCCTCAGAAAGCTTCTCTCCAGTTTTCATCAGAAGACATTTCCATGCTTACCACAGGCCTCCAGGTGCCTGTTACTTTCCCTTTGCAGATTCCTCAAAGACAGAGTTTCCAAACTGGGCAACGTAGTGTAAGCTTTAACTCTGTGAAATGAATGCACATATCAGATAGCAGTTTCTTGGAATGCTTCTTTCTGGGTTTTATTTCATTATGTTTCACTTTTCTCCATAGTCTTCAAGGCACTCCGAAATATACCTTTTTCGGTTTTACAGGAACAGTGTTCAAACACTGCCTTATGAGAAAAGAAGTATAACTCCCTGAGTGGAATGCACCCCTCACAAAGCAGTTTCTCAGAAACCTTCTCTCTAGTTTTTATCTGCAAATATTTCCTTTTTCACCATAGGACTGAATGTGCTCCCAAACCTCCCTTTGTGGATCCGTCCATGACGGAGTTTCCAACCTGCATAATAAAGAAATTTTATCTATGTGAGATGAATAAACATGTCTATCACAAAGCAGTTTCACAGAAACTTCTATACAGTTTTTGTTTAAGGATATTTCCTTTCCAGCATAGCCCTCCATATACTCCCGAATGTCCCTTGGTAGCTTTTTCTCCAAAAGGGATTCCCCAATCCTCTATGAGAAGAAAGGTATAACTCTGTGAGTGGAATGCACACATCACAAAGCAGCTCCTCTTAAACTTCTCTCCAGTTTCTATATGAAGATATTTCCGTTTTCACCTTAAGCGTCAAAGCGCTCCCAGATATCCCTTCGCAGACTAAACACAGTGTTAGAATACTGCTCAATGAAAATAGAAGCTTAACTGTGCAAGTGGAATTCACACGACACAGAGCAGTTTCTCAGAAAGCTTCCTTCTGGTTTTATCTGTGGGTGTTTCTTTTTCAGCATATTCTAAAGAGCATTCCCAAATGTCCTTTCTCAGGTTCCACAGAATCAGTGCTTTCAAACTGCTCAATTCAAAGAATGATTTAACTCTAAGAGATGAATACACACATCACAAAGCAGTTGCTCAGAAAGCTTCTCTCCAGTTTTCATTGGAAGACATTTACTTGCTCACCACAGGTCTCCAGGCGCCACTTAATATCCCTTCGCAGATTCCTCAAAGACAGAGTTTCCAAACTGGGTACGTAGTGTAAGCTTTAACTCTGGGAAGTGAATGCACATATCAGAGAACAATTTCTTGGAACGCTTCTTTCTGGGGTTTATTTGAGGATATTTCACTTTTCGCCATAGTCTTCAATGCATTCCGAAATATCCTTTTTTCGGTTTCACAGGAAGAGTGTTCAAACACTGCCTTATGAGAAAAGAGGTATAACTCCCTAAGTGGAATGCACACATCACAAAGCAGTTTCTCCGAATGCTTCTATCCAGTTTTTATCTCAAGATATTTCCTTTTTCACCACAGGCCTGAATGTGCATCCAAATGTCCCTTCGCGGTATGGTCCATGACGGAGTTTCCAAACTGCGTCATATAAGGAAAGTTTTATCCATGTGAGATGAATAAACACAGCAAAAAGCAGATTCACAGAAAGCTTCTTTCTGGTTTTTATCTGAAGATATTTCCTTTTTCACCATTGTCCTAAACGTGCTCCCGACTATCCCTTCGTGGATCTGTCCATGACAGAGTTTCCAAGCTGTGTTAAGTAGAGAAAGCTTTATGTATGTGAGATGAATTCACATATCACAGAACAGTTTCACTGAAAGGGTTTTCCCGATGCTGTATGAGAAGAGAGGTATAACTCTGTGAGTGGAATGCACAGGTCACAAAGCAGTTTCTTGGAAAGCTTCTCTCCAGTTTCTTTCTGAACATATTTCTTTTTCACAGTAAGCCTCAAAGTGCTCCCGATTATCCCTTCATACGTTAAACATAAGCAGTCTTCAAAAACTGCTCAATGAAAAGAGAAGCTTAATTGAGTGAGAGGAATTCACATGACACATAGCAGTTTCACAGAAAGCTTCCTTTTGTTTTTTATCTGAGGATATTTCTTTCTCCATATTCTAAAGAGCGTTCTCAAATGTCCTTCCTCAGATTCCTCAGAAACAGTGATTGCAAACTGTTCAATCCAAAGAATGGTTTGACTCTATGAGATGAATACACACATCACAAAGCAGTTGCTCAGAAAGCCCCTCTCCAGTTTTCATCGGAAGATATTTCCTTGCTCAACACACCTCCGGGCGCCACTTAATATCCCTTCGCAGATTCCTCAAAGACAGAGTTTCAAAATAGGGCAACGTAGAGTAAGATTTAACTCTGTGAAATGAATGCAGATATCAGAGAGCAGTTTCTTGAAACGCTCCATTCTGGGTTTTATTGGAGGCATTTCTCTTTTTGCCATAGTCTTCAATGCGCTCCGAAATATCCCTTTTTCAGTTTCACAGGAACAGTAATCAAACACTGCCTTATGAGAAAAGAGGTATAACCCCCTGAGTGGAATGCACACATCACAAAGCAGTTTCTCAGGAAGCTTCTATCCAGTTTTTATCTGAAGATATTTACTTTTTCACCATAGGCCTGAATGTGCTCCAGAATGTCCCTTGGCGGATCCGTCCATGACGAAGTTTCCAAACTACATAATATAAAGAAAGTTTTCTCTATGTGAGATGAATACACATATCACAGAACAGTTTGACAGAAAATCTCTTTCCAGTTTTTATCTGAAAATATTTCCTTTTTCACCATAGTCTTGAATGTGCTCACGAATATTCCTTCGCGGATCCATACATGATGGAGTTTGCAAGCTGCGTAATGTATAGAAAGTTTTATCTATGTGAGATGAATAAACATAGCAAAAAGCAGTTTCACAGAAAGATACTTTCCAGTTTTTATCTGAAGATATTTCCTTTTTCACCATAGGCCTGAATGTGCTCCCGAATGTCCCTTCACGGATCCGTACATGACAGAGTTTCCATGCTGCGTAATGTAAAGAAAACATTATCTATCTATCATGAATACATATATCACAAAGCAGTTTCACATAAAGCTTCTTTCCAGTGTTTGTCTGAGGCTATTTGCCTTTTCACCGTATGTGTCAATATGCTTCCGAATATCCCTTGTTTTATCATTTTCTCCAAAAATGTTTCCGCGATGCTGTATGATAAGAGAGGTGTAACACTGTCAATGGAATGCACACGTCACAAAGCAGTTCCTCAGAAAGCTTCTCTCCAGTTACTATCTGAACATATTTCCTTTTTCACCGTAAGCCTCAAAGCACTCCCGAATATCACATCAAAAGCTAAAAATAAACAGTGTTAGAAAACTGCTCAATGAAAACAGAAGCTTAACTGAGCGAGAGGAATTCACACGACACATAGCAGTTTCACAGAAAACTTCCTTCTGGTTTTTATCTGAGGATATTTCTTTCTCCATATTCTAAAAAGCATTCCCAAATGTCCTTCCTCTGATTCCACTGAAACAGTGATTTCAAATTGTTCAATTCAAAGAATACTTTAAGTCTATGAGATGAATACACACATCAGATAGCAGTTGCTCAGAAAGCTTCTCTCCAGTTTTCATCAGAAGACGTTTCCTTGCTCACTTCAGGCCTCTGGGCCCCACTTATATCCCTTCATAGATTCCTCAAAGACAGAGTTTCCAAACTGTGCAATGTAGAGTAAGCTTTAACTCTGTCAAATGAGTGCACATGTCAGAGAGCAGTTTCTTGCAATGCTTCTCTCTGAGTTTTATTTGAGGATATTCCACTTTTTGCCATAGTCTTCAATGCCCTCCAAAATATCACTTTTTCAGTTTTACAGTAACAGTGCTCAAAGTTTGCCTTATGAGAAAGTAGGTATAACTCCCTGAGTGGAATGCACACATCACAAAACAGGTTCTCAGAAAGCTTCTCTCCAGTTTTTATCTGAAGATATTTCCTTTTTCACCGTAGGCCTGAATGTGCTCACGAATGTCCCTTCACAGATCTTTCCATGATGAGGTTTCCAACCTCCATAATATAAAGAAAATTTTATCTATGTGAGATGAATAATCATATCTATCACAAAACACTTTCACAGAAAGCTTCTTTTCAGTTTTTGTCTGAGGATATTCCCTTTTTCACCATAGTCATCCATATACACCTGAATGGCCCTAGGTAGCTTTTTCTCCAAAAGGGATTCCCCAATCCTCTATGAGAAGAAAGGCATAACTCTGTGAGTGGAATGCACACATCACAAAGCAGCTCCTCGGAAAGCTTCTCTCCTGTTTCTATCTGAAGCTATTTCCGTTTTCAACATAAGTCTCAAAGTGCTCCCAAATATCCCTTCTCACACTACATGAAAACAGTGTTAGAATACTGCTCAATGAAAAGAGAACCTTAACTGTGCTAGTGGAATTCACACGACACAGAGCAGTTTCACGGAAAGCTTCCTTTTGATTTTTATCTGAGGGTATATCTTTTTCAGCATATTCTAAAGAGCGTTCCAAAATGTCCTTTCTCAGATTCCACAGAAACAGTCATTTCAAACTGCTCAATACAAAGAATGATTTACCTCTATGAGATGAATATACACATCACAAAGCAGTTGCTCAGTAAGTTTCTCTCCAGTTTTCAATGGAAGACATTTCCTTGCTCAACACAGGCCTCTGGCGCCACTTAATATCCCTTTGCAGATTTCTCAAAGATAGAGTTTCCAAAATGGGCAATGCAGAGTAAGATTTATCTCTGTGAAATGAATGCACATATCAGAGAGCAGTTTCTTGGAATGCTTCTTTCTGGGTTTTATTTGAGGATATTTCACTTTTCACCATAGTCTTCATTGTGGTATGAAATATCACTCTTTCGGTTTTACAGGAACGGTGTTCAAAACAGCCTTATGAGAAAAGAGGTATAACTTCCTCAGTGGAATGTACACATCACAAAGCAGTTTCTCAGAAAGCCTCTCTCCAGTTTTTATCGGAAGATATTTCCTTTTCCATCATAGTCCTGAATGTGTTCCAGAATGTCCCGTCACGGATCCGTCCATGACTCAGTTTCTAAGCAGCGTAATGTAAAGAAAGCTTTATCTATGTGAGATGAATAAACATAGCAAAAAGCAGATTCACAGAAAGCTTCTTTCCAGTTTTTATCTGAAGATGTTTCCTTTTTCAACATTGTCCTGAATGTGATCCCTTTGCGGATCCACCCATGACAGAGTTTCCAAGGTGTGTAATGTAAAGAAAGCTTTATTTCTATGATATGAATACACATAGCACAGAACAGTTTCACGGAAAGCTTCTTTCCAGTTTTTGTCTGAGGTTATTTCCCTTTTCACCATAGGCGTCAATATGCTCCCGGATATCCCTTGGTACCTTTTTCTGCAAAATGATTTCCCCAATGCTGTATGAGAAGAAAACTATAACACTGAATGGAATGTACCCTTCACAAAGCAGTTCCTCGGAAAGCTTCTCTCGTTTCTATCTTAACATATTTAATATTTCTGTAAGCCTCAAAGCGCTCCCAAATATCCCTTCTTAGCTAAACGTAAAGAGTGTTAGAAAACTGCTCAATGAAAATAGAAGCTTAACTGAGTGAGAGGAATTAACATGACTCATAGCAGTTTCACAGAAAGATCCTTCTGGATTTTATCTGAAGGTATTTCTTTCAGCATATTCTAAAGAGGGTTCCCAAAGGTCCTTCCTCAGATTAAACAGAAACAGTGATTTCAAACTGCTTAATCCAAAGAATGATTTAACTCCATGAGATGAATACACACTTCACAAAGCAGTTGCTCAGAAAGTTTCTCTTCAGTTTTCATCGGAAGACGTTTCCTTGCTCACTACAGGCCTCTGGGCGCCACTTAGTATCCCTTCGCAGATTCCTCAAAGACAGAGTTTCCAAACTGGGCAATGTAGTGTAAGTTGTCACACTGTGAAATGAATGCTCATGTCAGAGAGCAGTTTCTTGCAACGCTTCTCTCTGGGTTTTATTTGAGGATATTTCACTTTGTGCCATAGTCTTCAATGCACTCCAAAATATCACTTTTTTGATTTTACAGTAACAATGTTCAAAGAAGGCCTTATGAGAAAAGTGGTAAAACTCCCTGAGTGGAATGCACACATCAAAAAGCAGGTTCTCAGAAAGCTTCTCTCCAGTTTTTATCTGAAGATATTTCCTTTTTCACCTTAGGCCTGATTGTGCTCCCGAATGTCCCTTCACGGATCTTTCCATGATGGAGTTTCGAACCTGCATAATATAAAGAAAGTTTTATCTATGTGAGATGAATAATCATTTCTATCACAAAGCACTTTCACTGAAAGCTTCTTTCCAGTTCTTGTCTGAGTATATTCCCTTTTTCACCATAGTCATCCATATACACACGAATGGCCCTTGATAGCTTTTTCTCCAAAAAGGATTCCCCAATCCTCTATGAGAAGAAAGGTATAACTCTGTGAGTGGAATGTACACGTCTCAAAGCAGTTCCTTGGAAAGCTTCTCTCCTGTTTCTAACTGAAGTTATTTCCATTTTCAACATAAGCCTCAAAGGGCTCCCAAATATCCCTTCACACGCTAAACATAAACAGTGTTAGAATACTGCTCAACGTAAAGAGAAGCTTAACAGTGTGAGTGGAATTCACACGACACAGAGCAGTTTCACAGAAAGCTTCCTTCTGATTTTTATCTGAGGGTATTTCTTTCTCAGCATATTCTAAAGAGTGTTCCCAAATATCTTTCTCAGATTTCACAGAAACACTGATTTCAAAATGCTCAATACAAAGAATGATTTAACTCTATGAGATGAATACACACATGACAAAGCAGTTGTTCAGAAAGCTTCTCTTCAATTTTCAACAGAAGATATTTCCTTGCTCACTACAGGCCTCCGGGGGCCACTTAATATCCCTTTACAGATTCCTCAAAGACAGAGTTTACAAACTGTACAATGTAGAGTAAGCTTTTACTCTGTGAAATGAATGCATATATCAGAGAGCAGTTCCTTGGAACGCTTCTTTCTGGGTTTTATTTGAGGATATTTCACTTTTCACCATAGTCTTCAATGCTCACCGAAATATCACTTTTTCAGTTTTACAGGAACAGTGTTCAAACACTGCCTTATGAGAAAAGAGTTATAATTCCCTGAGTGGAAAGCACACATCACTAATCAGTTTTTCCGAAAGCTTCCCTCAAGTTTTTATCTGAAGATATTTCTTTTTTCACCCTAGGCCTGAAAGAGATCCCTAACATCCCTTCCCAGATCTGTACATGACAGACTGTCCAAGCTGCGTAATGTAAAGAAAGCTTTATCTATATGAGATGAATAAACATAGCAAAAAGCAGATTCACAGAAAGTTTCTTTCCAGTTTTTATCTGAAGATGTTTCCTTTTTCACCATAGGCCTCAATGTGCTCCCGAATGTCCCTTCGCAGATCCATCCATGACAAAGTGTCCAAGCTGTGTAATGTAAAGAAAGCATTATCTATGTGACATGAAAACACATATCACAAAGCAGTTTCACAGAAAGTTTCTTTCCTGTTTTTGTCTGAGGCTATTTACCTTTTACCCATATGCATCAATATGCTCCCGAATATCCCTTGGTACCTTTTTCTCCAAAAGGGTTTCTCTGATGCTGTATGATAAGGGAGGTATAACACTGTGAGTGGAATGCACACACCACAAAGCAGTTCCTAGGAAAGCTTCTCTCCAGTACTATCTGAACATATTTCCTTTTTCGCCGTAAGCCTCAAAGCGCTCCTGAATATCCCTTCAGATGCTAAACATAAACAGTGTCAGAAAACTGCTCAATGAAAAGAGAAGCTTAACTGAGGGAGGGGAATTCACACAATATATAGCAGTTTCAAAGAAAGCTTCCTTTTGGTTTTTATCTGAGGGTATTTCTTTCTCCATACTCTAAAGATCGTTCCCAAATGTCCTTCCTCAGATTCCACAGAAACAGTGATTTCAAACTGTTCAATCCAAAGAATGATTTAACTTTATGTGATGAATACACACATCAGAAAGCAGTTGCTCAAAAAGCTTCTCTCGAGTTTTCAACGGAAGACATTTCCTTGCTCGCCACAGGCCTCCGGGCGCCACTTAATGTCCCTTCGCAGATTCCTCAAAGACAGAGTTTCCAAACTGAGCAATGTAGAGTAAGTTTTAACTCTGTGAAATGAATTCACATATCAGAGAGCAGTTTCTTGGAATGCTTCTTTCTGGATTTTATTTGAGGATATTTCACTTTTCGCCATAGTCTTGAATGCGCTTCGAAATATCACTTTTTTGGTTTTACAGGAACAGTGTTCAAACACTGCCTTATGAGAAAAGATTTATAACTCCCTGAGTGGAATGCACACATCACAATGCAGTTTATCAGAAAGCTTCTCTCCGGTTTGAATCTGAATATACTTCCTTTTTCACCATAGGCCTGAATGTGCTCCCGAACATCCCTTTGTGGATCCGACCATGACGGATTTTCCAGGATGTGTAATGTAAACAAAGCTTTACCTATGTGAGATGAATACCATAAAAACCCTAGAAGAAAACCTAGTTAATACCATTCAGGATATAGGCATGGGCAAGGACTTCATGTCTAAAACACTAAAAGCAACGGCAACAATAGCCAAAATTGACAAATGGGATCTAGTTAAACTAAAGAGCTCCTGCACAGTAAAAGAAACTACCATCAGAGTGAACAGGCAACCTACACAATGGGAGAAAATTTTTGCAATCTACTCATCTGACAAAGGGCTAATATCCAGAACCTACAAAGAACTCAAACTAATTTACAAGAAAAAAACAAACAACCCCATCAAAAAGTGGATAAAGGATATGAACAGACATTTCTCAATAGAGGACATTCATACAGCCAACAGACACATGAAAAAATGCTCATTATCAATGGCCATCAGAGAAATGCAAATCAAAACCACAATGAGATACCATCTCACACCAGTTAGAATGGCAATCATTAAAAAGTCAGGAAACAACAGGTGCTGGAGAGGATGTGGAGAAATAGGAACATTTTTACACTGTTGGTGGGACTGTAAACTAGTTCAACCATTATGGAAAACAGTATGGCGACTCCTCAAGGATCTAGAACTAGAAGTACCATATGACCCAGCCATCCCATTACTGGGTATAAACCCAAAGGATTATAAATCATGCTGCTATAAAGACACATGCACACGTATGTTTATTGTGGCACTATTCACAGTAGCAAAGACTTGGAATCAACCCAAATGTCCTCAGTGACAGACTGGATTAAGAAAATGTGGCACAAGTACAGCATGGAATACTATGCAGCCATAAGAAAGGATGAGTTTGTGTCCTTTATAGGGACATGGATGCAGCTGGAAACCATCATTCTCAGCAAACTATTGCAAGAACAGAAAACCAAACACCGCATGTTCTCACTCATAGGTGGGAACTGAACAATGAGATCACTTGGACTCGGAAAGGGGAACATCACACACTGGGGCCTCTCATGGGGAGGGGGGAGGGGGGAGGGATTGCATTGGGAGTTATACCTGATGTAAATGATGAGTTGATGGGTGCTGATGAGTTGATGGGTGCAGCACACCAACATGGCACAAGTATACATATGTAACAAACCTGCACATTATGCACATGTACCCTAGAACTTAAAGTATAATAATAATAATAATAACAAAATAAAAAATAAAAAAAAGAAAAGAAGAAACAGTGAAAGATAGGGTCAGGCAAAGTCATAGTCACGGCAAATGTGCTAGACATCCACCTCTGTGTGGTCCATTGCAGTTTAAAGAAGCTCTCTCATGAGTAACCACCTGTTTGAAAATAGAACTGTAGATGCTTTGTTTGAAAACAGAGTTGCAGATGCTTATGATTATAGTTAGGGCAAGTGTAGGAAATCCCTTTCCTAACAAATTGAGCTACATATCAACTTAGGACGATGTGACAATAGAAGCTAATTAAGAGGAAAAGATCTTTCTGAGTGTTATCTAAACTATTTATTTGTGAATCTAAAAATCTCAGTGTTTATGTCTAAGAATTTTACTGTAGAACTTTGCACCTTATTGTTATATATGTGTGTTTTAAAACTAAAACTGGGGTTTCACTCACATAAAATTGATGGCATATTCAGAAATAATGACTGGGTCCTATAGAAAGGTGATAAAAGTGAGCTTAAGAGAAGTTGAATTCATTGAAGATATTCTACATTTTGCTTTTATTTTTCATGCTTTGAATGGAACAAACCAAGAAGCAGAGCATGGCATAACTGTATCCAACCACCTGCTGGACAGTGTGTAGGAACCATATTGTACAACCACGTTTAGCCTCAAGCTGTCTTCCAACAACACTCCGTACTCTTCAAAACCAATGTTCATGACACTCAGCAATCTCAAGTGGGAACAACGTCCAGAGACCGTTTTTCACAGAAATTTGGGTTCACAGTGCAAGACAAGGTAAGTGCTATTCCTTAAACAGGTGATATTTGGAAGTAGAAGTGTCCAGAGACAATGTAGAATTGGAAAAAGGAGATATAAATCGATGCAAGTAGAGTGAACATAGATTCTTTAGAGGATATTATTAAGCCATTGCAGCCTAGCAAGGAAAGTGTTTAGATTTATAATGCTAACAAGGTAAGTTTCAATTCATCTCTGCACATGGTTTTTCAGAAGGCATGGAGAAATTCAAATGTCTCTTATCTGTTCTCAAAATCTCCTTGCCCTTTCCCCATATTCACAGGCATCAGGGAGCACTGGTATAAGTTAGAAGCCTATGCCAGCCTTCTTCTGAATTCCCCGTCATGGGAGCTCCCCATTGCAGACAATCTTGGTTACATAAACATAAGTCCCAGAGAATATCCTTATAGTACAGACAATCCCAAAAAGATTACAGATTATAAAGTTCCTCACTATATGAGTCAAACAGTGTAATTTCAGCCTATGGAAGGCATGTTGATCTTCATTCCTTTTCTTCAAAAACCCCCAGGACAGGGCTTTAGGAATAAAGCACATTAGTATGTGGCTATGAACTATGGGAGAAGGCCCCCAAAGCTAGCAATGGGAATGACTGGGGAGAATCCTCTGAACAGCCCCTCAGACTGCTGCATAGTTCAAGAGGAGAATGGTAAATTAGAAAGTGCCTACAAGCCTCCCACTGGCCAGCTTCTGCTGGTAGGGACATTCCTAATGCAGCCTTCTCCCAGCCCTGAGGATGCTTGAGCCATGCCCACCTATACACAGCAGGAGTTAGGGGAGAGGCAGGCAGAGGATAGTGCAACCCTAATCATAGTGCTAGGTTTCAACCCAGCTTGAGAAGGAAACTATTCCCCCCATTCCCCTGAAAAATATTCACCATGGCACATCCAGAAGTAAAAATAAAGGAGAAGGGAGAGTGTAGTAAATATATTGTCTGTAACGGGCAGGCCTGGAAGTGGCAGTGAGGTAAGACGCCTGAAATGAACACAGATCCTGCCTCTCTGGTGCTTTGGATGCCTGGAATGAGCACAGACCATGCCTCCCTCATGCTTTGAACAGCCTCAAATGTGCATACAGCAAGGCACTAACCGACCCTCTAAGGAGGGCATCTGCCTGAACAGCTTCTGAGAACTGAATCCCTTGACTGTTCTGCTTGGACACAGTATCCCACAGAGCATTGCCATTTGTCTGATCTTACTCCCTTCTCAACTATCCCACCTTCTCTGTTTTCCCTTCAGTCAGCTTTCTATGTTCAATTTCATTCAGCAAAGTGTTCTAAGACAGTTCTACTGCAGATAGACAAGCAGATAAACTGCAGATATTAGTGACCAACAGATTAGCAGATTCTCTTCTCGGTCTCATCGAGGATTTATTTAATTGGCAGTTGCTGTCTTCAGTGTTAATAGCTATAGATTTTTAGGGTTAGAAATGGAGAACTCTAGCCCATCTATTTCTACTATCACTCCACCAACAACACTAACAAGCAGTATAGCTCAGCGGTTGAGCCACAGGCTCTAGAATGAGGGTGCCTGGTTTTAAATCTAAACGCTGACCTTTACTAAACGTGTGAGTTTAAGCAAGTTCCTTAACACTCAAGCTTCAGTTTTCTCATAGAAAAACAGGATCCTTTCCAAGAGGACCATCGTGAGGAGTAATCATGAGGAGTCAATGAGTTAATACCTAGAAACAGTGCTTGGCATCACGTCTTAGCTTTTATTGTTACAACTGGAGCTGTTTAAACAACTGGAGCTGATCTCATTTCATAGTAAATGTATTTTGACTCTCCCTAGTACACAACTAGGCCTCATACATATTAAATAATTATGACATTACAACACTTTGGCAGCAAAAACAAATACACCCAAAGCAAACAAAAAGCCCATCTCCTTTGCTGTAATAAGAAACAGTCCAGGTTAACATGCAAAATTGTCAGGTTTGATCTCATATTGGAACGTGTTTCTCTAAGGAGGTCTAACCCCACATTTGCTGGGATACTTCAGTTTTCAGCAAATGACTATGTGAGACTTCGCAGTTTCAAGTTTTCTTTGCCATGAGGTTCTTAGGACTCAGATTTTATGACCCACCCAAGAGACCACTTGGACTCCAATAGTTGAGGTGCTCTGTATACTCCTGCAGTGACAATCCTTATTTTTTTAAGAGTCTCTTAAAATTGAGTCATCTTAAAATCTTAAGATGGAGTCACATGTCTTCTAAGAAACATACACTCTAACCAAAAGTCTTTCTCCATTAATTCTATGAAGTTCAACAAAAAGACTAACAGAGAAAAAGTTGTTTAAATGAATAGGTTATTACTTTCCTACTGAGCTCTCCCCATAAGATCATGATTAGACTTGAGGTACATGTACTCCCACCAAATCCCAACCCTACCCAGAATGAGAATGGGGAATTCAGCAAAAAGTAGAAAGAAGCTTTTGGAGAAACTGCTTTGTGATGTGTGAATTCATGTCACAGAGCTGAACTATTCTTTTTCATAGAGCAGTTTAGCATCAATGTTTTGATAGAATCTGAGAAGGGATATTTTGGATCGCCATGAAGCCTATGGTGACAAAGGGTGTATCCCTACATAACAACTAGAAATAAACTCTCTGATAAAGTGCTTCATGATGTGTGAATTCGTCTTACAGAGTTACACTTTTTCGTTCAGCAGCTTGCTAAGTCCGTTTTCGTCGAATGTGCAAAGGGATACATAGGAGGACTTTGAGGCCTATGGTAAAAAACGAAGTATCCTCAAATGAAAACTGGACAGAAGCCTTGTGAAAAATAGCTTTTTGATGTGTGCATTTGTCTCACAGAGATACGCCAGTTTTCTCATGGAGCAGTTTTTTAGCACTCTTTTTTGGTGTCTGACAAAGGATTCTTTGGATCGCCTTGAAGCCGGTGGTGACAAAGGAGATATATCAAGATAAAAACTAAAAAGAAGCTATCTGAGAAATGGCTATGGATGTGTTAAATCATCTTACAGAGTTTTACTATTCTTTTAATGGAGGCTTTATATAACCAAATAAAACTAGAAAAAAGCTTTTTCTAAAATAGCATTGTGATGTCTTGATTCATCTTGTACAAGTAAACCTTCGTTTTAATTCAACCAGTTAGAAAGTCTCTCTTTTTAAAAAATAGGCCAGGCGTGGTAGCTCACTCTTGTAATCCCAGCACTTTGGGAGGCCAAGGCGGGCAGATCACGAGGTCAGGAAATCGAGACCATCCTGGCTAACACTGTGAAACCCCGTCTCTACTAAAAATACAAAAAATTACCCAGCCGTGGTGGCGGGCGCCTGTAGCCCCAGCTACTCGGGAGGCTGAGGCAGGAGAATGGCATAAACCTGGGAGGCAGAGCTTGCAGTGAGCCAAGATGGCAACACTGCATTCCAGTCTGGGTGACAGAGCAAGACTCCGTCTCAAGAAAAAAAAAAAAAAAAAAATGAATATTTTGGGCCCATTGCAGCACATGGTGAAAAAAGGGATATCTACAGTTAAAAACTAGAAGGAAGGTATCTGTGAAATTGCTTTGCTATCTGTGAATTCATCTCACAGAGCTAAACAATTCCCTTGATTCGTTACTTTGGAAACACTTTTTGTAGAATCTGCAAAGGAACATTTTAAAGACCATTGAGGCTTATAGTGAAAAATGGAGTACGTTAAAATAAAAACTATAAAGAAACAATTTCATAAACGGCTTTTTGATCTGTGGATTCATCCCACAGAGTTAAAACTTTCTTTTGATTCAATGGTTTGGAAAGACTCTTTTTTTATGATCTGCAAAGGGACATTTCAGAACACATTTGACCAATATTGAAAAAATGAATACCACAATATAAAAAGTAAAGAAGCTATCTGTGAAACTGCTTTGTGATGTGTAGCTTAATCTCATAAGTTAAACTTTATTTTGATTCAGCAGTTTGGAAACTTTTTTTTCTGAACCTGTGATGTGGAATTTTTCATCCATAGACAGCTAGAGTGAAAAACATAATATCCTCAGGTAAAAACTAGACAGAAACAACCTCATAAACCACTTTGTAATGTATTAATTCATCTCACAAACTTCAAACTTTCTTTTGATTTATCAGGTTGGGAACATGTTCTGTAGAATCTGAGGGAGGAAATTTTTGAGCCCAATGAGGCCTAGAGTGAAAAACCCAATATCCTTGGATATAAACTAGAAAAATCAGTACAGGCACATTTGTTCATGCCTGTAATCTCAGCACTTTGGAAGTCCAAGGCAGGTGGATCTCCTGATGTTGGGATTTCCACACCAGCTTTACTAAAATTGAGAAAGCTCATTTCTACTAAACATACAAAATTAGCTGGGCATTTTGGCACAGGCCTGTAATCCCAGCTACTCAGAAGGCTGAGGAGGGAGAATCAGTAAAACCCAGGAGGTGGAGGTTTTAGTGATTTGAGATCATACCATGGCACTGAAGCCTAGGCAAAAGGAGAAATTAACGCATCAAAAAAAAAGTGGAAAAAATTACAACAAACTCATGTGTGATATGTGGATTCATCTCACCAAGATAAACCTTTATTTTGATACAGCAGGCTGTAAACCCCGTTTTTGTAGAATCTGCAGACATTTAGGGGTCAATTGATAATTGTAGTGAAAAACTGAATATCCCCACTTAAAAACTACAAAAAGCTATCTGTGAAACCGATAGTTGGAGATCTCTGGATTCCCCTCACAGAGTCAAACTATTCTTTTGATGCAACAGGTTGTAAAAACTGTTTTCATGGAATCTGTAAAGGGACATTGAGGTCTATGATTGTAAAGAGAAGGTCTCCAGGTAAAAATGAGAAAGAAATGATACTACAAACATCTTTGCAATACATGGATTCATCTAAAGAGTTAAACTTTTCTTTAGATTCAGCAGATTAGAGACATGTTTTCTGCAGAATTTGCAACTGGACATTTGGAAAACCTGTGAGACCTACAGAGAAAAACAAAATGTCACCAGATAAAAACTTAAAAAGTTATCTGTGAGACTGCCTTGCGAAGTGTGGATTAATCTCACAGTGTTAAAGCTGTCCATTTTTGACTATAATGAAAAATGGAATAAGGCCAGGTAAATCCAGAAAGTAGCTATCTGTGAAACTTCTTTTCAATATGTTGATTCATATTACAGAGGTAAACCTTTCTTTTGATACAGCAGGTTTGAGACACTGTTTAGGTAGAAACTATGAAGTGACATTGAAAGACCCTTAAGGCCTATAAGGAAAAACTGAGTATCCCTTGATTCAGTATAGAAAGAAGATAAATGTTGCATCAATTTGCAATATGTGGACTTATCTCTAAAAGATAACTTTTCCTTTCATTCAGCAGGTTGGAAGCTGTCTTTTTGCAGGATCTGCGATGGGACATACGGGATCCCATTCAGGCCTACAGGGAAAAAGTAAATTTTTGCAGGAAAAAAAAAAAAAAAAAAACAGAAAAATCATATCTGTGAAACCGCTTTGTGATGTTTGGGTAAGTTGTGACCACCCTTTGGAGAAATGGCAAAGAGACATTTAGAGAATCTATAATAATATATAATTATCCCCAGATAAAGCATGGAAGAACCTAGCTGTGAAACTGCTTTTTTATGTATGCATTCACCTCACAGAGTAAACCTTTTTTTTATTCAGCAAGTAGGAAACACTATTTTTTTAATGAATCTCTGTAGGGATATGTGAATGCCAGTTGAAGCCTACAGCCAAAAACAACGTATCTCACGCAAAATCTACGTATGTTATGTCTGGTTTCAATTCACTTAGTTCAAAGTTTCTTTTGATTCAGAAGGTGGAAAGAGTGCTTTTGTAGTGTATGTGAAGCGACATTTTGGAGCCCATTGAGGTTTCTAGGAGAAAACTTAAAATCAGTTGATGAGAACCAGATAAAAGCTATCTATGAAACTGCTTTCTGATGTGTGGATTTCTGTTACACAGTGAAACTTTATTTTCATTCAACAGATTGGATGCACTCTTTTGGTACACTCTGTGAAGGGAAATTTGGGTGCCCATTGAGGCCTATCAAAAGAACAAAATATGCACGGATAAAAACAAGAAAGAAGATATCTGTGTTAGCGCTTTGGTCTGTTTGGCTTCACCTAACAAAAGTAAAACTTTCTTTTCATTCAGCAGGGTGCAAATACTATTTTTGTATAACTTTTGAAAGTTATACAAAACTTGCGAATCTGTGAAACAGCTTTGTGATATGTGGATTCATCTTACAGAGTTAAACTTTTCTTTTTTTATTCAGAATGTTGTAAACATTCTTTTTGCGGTGTCTGCAATGGGAAATTTTGGAACCCATTGAGGCCTTTAGTGATAAAATGAATATCTCCACATTAAAACAAGAAACTGTGAAACTGTTTTGAGATGCATGGATTCATCTCACAAAGATAAACTTTTCTTTTGATTCAGAAGTTTGGAAAAGCATTTATTGTAGATCTGGGAAGGAAACATTTAAAGCCCATTGAGGCCTAGAGTGAAAAATTGAATATCCAACCAACAGTGTAAAAGTGTTCCTATTTCTCCACATCCTCTCCAGCACCTGTTGTTTCCTGACTTTTTAATGATTGCCATTCTAACTGATGTGAGATGGTATCTCATTGTGGTTTTGATTTGCATTTCTCTGATGGAGAGTGATGATGAACATTTTTTCATGTGTCTGTTGGCTGTATGAATGTCTTCTATTGAGAAGTGTCTGTTCATATCCTTTGCCCACTTTTTGATGGGGTTGTTTGTTTTTTTCTTGTAAATTAGTTTGAGTTCTTTGTAGGTTCTGGATATTAGCCCTTTGTCAGATGAGTAGATTGCAAAAATTTTCTCCCATTCTGTAGGTTGCCTGTTCACTCTGATAGTAGTTTCTTTTGCTGTGCAGAAGCTCTTTAGTTTAATTAGATCCCATTTGTCAATTTTGGCTTTTGTTGCTGTGGCTTTTGGTGTTTTAGACATGAAGTCCTTGCCCAGGCCTATGTCAACTACTAAAGCATCTGAAACTTCTTCACCAAGTTTAAATGCTCCCTTTCTCAGGTGGTGCATTTCCATTTATTCATGAGTCTTTTCTGGATTGTCCATTCTCTTCAATGTTCTGCTTATCTATTTATATACCAATTACATACTCAGGGAGGCCTTTGCTGGCCACCTTACCTAGAATAGCTCTCATTCCCTTTGTATTACATTACTGTATTTTATCTTCTTCCATGTAGATATGTTTCTTTAAAATTCTTCTTCATTTACTTGTTTGCTTATATACTATAAGTTCCATGTTGGCAGGAACCTTCTTTGCCTTTTTTACTGATGTGCTTATCACCTGTAATAGCACCTAATAGCTATTTACAAAATAGTTGCTGAATGGATGAATGAAGGCCAATGGCTTGACCAGTGGTGTTTGCATTTTGAGTTTTATTTCTTAAGGCTTAAATAAATTGCCAAAGGGATTTCTACTACTAACTAAAGAATTGGGTAGAGAAGGGCTTTTTCAGCAGTCCTTGACATGCTTCTTTTGAGTTCTGTTCACATGTCACATTGTTTAAATATTGAACCCTTGGAAAGACTCCTTCAAAGGTGCAGAAAAGGGTTTTTCTGCTCACAATAAGCTTTGGAGATACTTCCTTTTAGGGCATGGAATTTAAAATGACCAGATGTAGTCACTGAATATATGGCTCAATACAATCATTAATTCATTCTGCAAATACTTACCAGGCACTCTGGTAGTGTTGAGACTACATTAGTGAATAAAATGAACATGGAGCTTGTGTGTGTTGGGGGTAATACAAATTAAACAATCACAGCAATGAATATATAGTGAGAAACTATGATCATTTCTATATAGAAACATGTTTTTAGAGCATGTAACAATCAAGGGGATCAGAGAATATTTCACTGAGAAAGTGACCATTTAGTGGAGATCTGAACTAGGCAAAGAGAGGAGAGAAAGTTCTTGGCAGAGGTCCTTAGGCAAAAGAAAATGGAAGAAAAAAGAAAAGAAGCCCCAGTGTGACTGAGGTGGAAAGGATGAGGAGAAGGACAGCTCTGGTGAAGTAGGTGGAGCCCAGATCGAAGGATGTTATAGTGTGATGATGAGCAAAAATAAAAGAAGGAGCAACAACAACAACAAAAACTCATGTGGATTTTGAAGTAACACCAGCCTTAGATTCACATACGAGTTTGGTCACCTATCAGGTGTGTAACCTGATCAGCTTTAACCTCTTTCTCCTTAGCTCCCCGTTTTTGAAAACAAAACTCATTGAGTTACCATGAATATTGTAAGAGACATCTCTGATTCGCAGTAGATACACATGGTATAGGTATAATACTTCTAGGTGTTTTACAGTGCTCTGTTAGCTGACACTCATCTAATTTTAAGCAAAATAAAAAAATAATTACTGCTTTTGGAGATTCGTAGTGTGAAGCCAAGCAACAGTTTCAAAAAGTAAATTAGTCAACATTTTTTGAACACTTAGTAAGTTTGACTTAGTTCAGTTAAAAACCATTTTTGAGCACATACTTTGTACATGATGTAAAGTAATACTTTGGCAATACAAGAATGAGCCATTTTGAAGTTAATGATTAAATAGATAATTTTTTTTTTTTTTTTGAGACGGAGTCTTGCTGTCGCCCAGGCTGGAGTGCAGTGGCGGGATCTCGACTCACTGCAAGCTCTGCCTCCTGGGTTCACGCCATTCTCCTGCCTCAGCCTCCTGAGTAGTTGGGACTACAGGCGCCTGCCACCTCACCCGGCTAGTTTTTTTTGTATTTTTTTAGTAGAGACGGGGTTTCACCGTGTTAGCCAGGATGGTCTCGATCTCCTGACCTCGTGATCCGCCTGTCTCGGCCTCCCAAAGTGCTGGAATTACAGGCTTAAGCCACCGCGCCCAGCCTAAATGGATAATTTTATAACAATGTTGGCAATACAAGAATGAGCCATTTTGAAGTTAATGATTAAATGGATAATTTTATAACAATGTTGTGAAGGATCCAATAGAGTTAAATTAAGCATGTGTTTTGGTGAAGCCAAGAAAGGAAATGAGGTGTGGGAGATATTCTTTGCAGAAGGAATTATTGGGGAAGGTTATGGAGGGGAGGAAGTTACGGCCAGTAACCCATGAGAGAGGTGCCACAGGAGAGAGAGAATTCTAGGACTCTTGTGCAAAAGGCTGCTAGGAGAGGGAGGTGAGCCAGGGCAGTCCTGGGTCTCAGTGCTTACTGAATGGCTGCTCACAAAGAGCTCGGGTCTCTCTGGAAGGACATCCTGGATTATGGTCATGAGTTAGTGCTCAACTATAGCCAAGACCAATGTCTCCAGGATTCACCTGTGTGTTTCTTTCTCTGGACATGTTTCTTTAGGGACCTATTTATGAAAATAGTGTTCCTGCTGCTGGAAGTAGCTAGGAACACTGAGACATGTATTTTATCTTATCCAGATCAATCCTATGAAACTATGCTCATCACCCTTTGTAGTTGTGGATCACACACCCCTTAGCCCCTCACTATAGGGTCATTTAAATCTTCTGTGTTTTATTTGTTTGGATCCATCCTCTTCAGTCAAAACCATCTGACTATATTGCTTTCCTTTTTTTTTTTTTTTTTTTTTTTTTTTAGCCCCTCTGGGTGTGTCAGTATTATACTGCTTAGAAATTGTCTTAGAAAACTTCTGTTTCCTGAAAAAGAAAGTGCCTTACTCATGTCATCCTCTTCTTTACTCCACCCCTGTTATTGCCTATTAAACTCTTATCCATCCTTCAAGAATCTGATCAGATATTTTTTTCTCCATGAAGCCTTCCCTAATCACTCCAGCTTAAGAGAATTTTTTCTTTCTTTATAATATTGTGTCACATACTATTTCTAACAGTGCATCCAATGCTTGCTTGATTATTAGTGTTACTCAGAGGGAATTTTTAAAAAATCAAAATCAACTTTGTATTCTAGAACAGGTTTTTTTTGTTTGTTTTTGTTTTTGTTTTTGTTTTGGTCTTGCTCTGTCACCCAGGCTGGCATGCAGTGGCACAATATCGGCTCACTACAACGTCCACCTCCTGGGTTCAAGTGGTTCTCATGCCTTAACTTCCCAAGTAACTGGGATTGCAGGTAACTGGGATTACAGACACTCACCACCATGCCTGGCTAATTTTTGTATTTTTGACAGAGACGAGGTTTCACTATGATGGCCAGGCTGGTCTCGAACTCCTGGCCTCAGGTGATCCGCCCACCTCGGCCTTCCAAAGTTCTGGGATTACAGGTGTGAACCAATGTGCCTGGCCTTCTAGAACAGTTTTATGTTTACGTAATCATTGTGAAGCTAGTACAGGAAATCTTTGTATATCCCACATCCAGTTTCTCCTATTATTATCATCTTATATTAACATAGTACATTTGTCAAAATGAATGAACTGATATGGATACATTATTATTAGCTAAAGTCCATTCTTTATTCTGATTTCCTCAGTTTCCCCTAATGTCCTCTGTCTGGATATAACATTACACTTAGTCATCGTGTCTCCTTAGGCTCCCTTAGCTGTGACAGTTTCTCAGACTTCCTTGTTTTTAGTTACCTTGACAGTTTTGAGGATTACTCAACAGAAACTTTATAGCATTTCCCTCAATTGAGATTTGTCTGGTGATTTTTTCATAAGTAGACTGAGGTAATAGGTTTTTGGGTGGAAGACCACAGAGGTGGCCTTTCATCACATAACATCAAGTACATTTTGTACATTAATAAAAGTACAAAAGTGTCATTTTCATCACATAATATCAAGTACACATACCATCAATATGACTTATCAGTGTTGGTGTTAACCTTGATCACCCTGTCTTGAGGAAGTGTTTGTCAGATTTCTCCACTGAAAAGTGACTCTTTTTCTTTCTCCATTTTTACACTGTACTTCTTGGGACAAAGTAACTACATGCAACTAACTCTTAAGGTGCTGGGGAGGGGAGATAGTAATGCTTCATTTCCTTAAGAGCAGATTATCTACATAAATTATTTGGAATTTTTTTGCATTGGAAATATGCCTATTCTCCCCATTTATTTATTCAATCATTAATTTATAGCAGCATGGACTCATGGATATTTATTTTATTCTTTGGTTTATAATTCAATACTACTTTTTTTGGAGGGGGAACTCATTAAGTGAGCTACTATGTCCCTTTGACATCCCCCATAATCTTTTTGCGTGTACGTTTTCTCAATTTCTGGCACTAAAAGTTACTCCAAGTCTATCTTGTGTATATTCTGCACCATTCCCAGAATCAGCCATTTTCCTGAGGAATCCTGTCTCCTTTTATTGAAGAATGGTTATTAGAAATCAAGATCTGAGCACTAGGTTTTCTCATTGCTACTGGGATGTCATTGCCTCTAGGCCCTCTCAGCAGATGCAACATATGTGTGTATACTAACCCAGGCATATACACATGTCTACAAATATTTCCATATGTAACTATTTGTATGCTTATTAAGCTAAACATGAGTTCACACTGATGTCTCCAAATCTAATCTATTATCATATGAATCATTCTGGGGAAACCTGAAAATACAGAATCCCAGGTATCACTCCAGAGATAATGAATCAGTATAAATATTGAACGTATAAGTTTTGAAAGGCAAACATTAAAAGTATTGAATGTTTCTCTTGGTTGAATATTGGAATCAGTATTAAGATTTTGAAAACATCAGTTTACATGATAAATATAAGTTTTACTTTGCCATTATTCACCATTTGGGTAAGTATTTATCTGAGGAAAACTTTGTTGTCTGACTGTAGTTTTGCTAATTTAAATTTCATGAGTGTGCAATCTGATAGAGTTTGAAAATTATTGTATTAGGTGATTATTGGATGTGCCATTCAACTCCCAAAGTCTATGATTTGAAGTCCCATATATAAAAATAAACACTGCAGGAACACAAAATTAACTGTGAGAAATGTATTCATTCATGTTGGCAGTATCTGTCTCACTCATTTCCTCTCCTTCCCTTTCTGTTTTCTTGCATTATTGGTTGGCGGCAGACTCCAGTTCCAACACCATCTTCTGAGATGATCCTGATTCCCAGAATGCTCTTAGTGCTGTTCCTGCTGCTGCCTATCTTGAGTTCTGCAAAAGCTCAGGTTAATCCAGGTAACATGGCTATTACCCAGCTATATGCTAGAAGACCAGCAGAATGTTAAAACCCATCAATGTTCAGTGGTAGGTCTAAAAGCTGCCAAGAGGGTCTACAAAGTTCTTTCTCCATGGTGAAATAAGAACAAAAACTAATATTTTATATATATACACACACACATATATATACACACACACACATATATATGTATTTTAACACAACCTGTTGAATATTGTAAAAGATTTTCTTATATAGAGTACGGTGCAGTAAGAGGGCATTTAAAAAATGGGAGGTGGCAGAAGCAACCATTTGCTTCTGCATCTTCTGAGAAAAACAGGACAGAATTTTTAGATGTCTTAGAGAACTTCTTCAGGTTGGTTTACGAGTTGTTTCTGGCTGTCTTAGGCTTTGATTTTACTTGGATGTCCTGTTATGCTTTTGGGATCCTGGTCCTGTGGGATCTCTTTCCTCTATGGTGCAGCCATGCTCAAAATAAATAGGTTAGGAGAATTTTTTGAGCCTAATTTTGTGGGATTATGTTGTATTACATGCATTTTTAAAGTTTAAATGGAAGTAAATAATTGTATTATTTGTTACACAATAATGCTGCTTAACAACCTATCCAAAGCTCAGTGTCTTTAAATGAACATTTATTTGGCTCCTAGCTGGACTTGTTTGGACTGTTCTCTGTTCTGTGTTGATTCACTCAAGCATAACTGAGAGTCAGCTGGCTATTGGCTCATCTAGGATGGCCATGGCACAGATGAATGGGGCAACTTTGCTGTGCTCTGTTTCATCCTCCTGCAGACTAGCCTGGGTATGTTTTCCTGGAAATTGCACAGGAACAAGACCAGAAGCCAGAATATTCAAACATTTTTCAAGTCACTGCTGAAATCATGTTTACGTCTCATTGGCCAAAGCAATTCATGTGGCCAAACCCAGGGTCAGAGTGGGAGAGCACAAAAAATTAGATGGTAAAGATCTGGGATGCAGGTATTGGAGAAGAATTGGAGTCATTTTTTTTTTCATTTTGCCACAAATATGAACATGGAAAAGTATACACAGCTTAAGTGTTGAATTTTATGAATTTTATAAACTGAACACATCTAAAAAGTACCCGAATTAAGAAACAGAACTATACCAGCATTTCAGAAGCTCTCTTCATGCTCCCTTCCAGTAACTTTTCTCACCACCCCCCAAAGGTAGCCATTATCCTGCTTTCCACCAACGTAGATGAGTTTTGCCCATTTTTGTACTTATATACACGGAATTAGATGATGCACAAATACTCTTTGTGTCTGGCTTCTTTCACTCAACATTTTGTTTATGAGATTCATCCTACTGTTGTATGCAGTTGTCAACTATTCATTTTCATTGTTGTATATTACTTTGTTTGAATATTTTATTTAGCCAATCTACTGTAGATGGGAATTTGGATAATTTCTAGTTTGGGCCTATTATGAACAAAGCTCCTATAATTATTCTTGTATAAAACTTTTAGTAGAGATAAGTACTCAGTTCCTTTGAGTATACACTTAGAAGTGGAACTTTCATATGTGTAGCATATGAAAGTACTATTCTGCATATTACCAAAAATTGTTTTGAAGTGCTTTACCATTTTACCATCCCGTAGCAGTATATGTGAGTTCCAGTTGTTCCATGCTATATTTTGATACTGGAGGGTGCTTTAATTTTGTCCTCTTCATAGCATAAGGGTTCATTTGTGAAATGCTTGCTCTCCTCCTTTCACAAAAGTTCCATGTGCATGGGTTTTTCTTTATACCTTCAATAGAAAATATTATCAAAACTCCTTAAAATCAAAGAATAATTGGTTGAAGAAGCCCAGTGCCTTGTTACTTTCTCGTAATAAGCTCAGCTGTTGCATCTCGGATCCTAACTTGGGTACCATTTTTTCCTTTTTCTGCTCTGTATTCCTCTCAATCAATTGTTGATGTTTGGTTGCCTCCTACTACATTCTTCATGCTCTGAGTTCCAAGGAAGAGTGCTGTGAGTGCATGGAGTGGTGGGATGTTTTGGTGGTAAGCATACTCACGGAGACTGGCATACCATGAGGACATTTAAATGACTAACCAGGAGAGCCAATCTTCTGTGTTAGAGTCCACACTGTGGGTCCTGGAACAGGAAATGGGCTGTTTGAAGACAGCAAATAGTCATCTTTTTTTTTTTTTTTTTTTCTATTTCTGGTATCAGGTATTTCTGTTGGCTCTTTCTGACAGGGAAAAAGAAACAGACATCTCAATTTGCAAAAACCTTTATAGGAAAACAGGACATGTTGAAGGACTAATCCTTCCCCCTGCCATTTCTTTCTATTTTACCAAGTCAAACTAGAGACAAGTGTTTGAAGCAGATGAGAAATTTTCATTCATTATCAGTGATAAAGAGCCTATCATGAATCCTGAGGTTCATGGAATGTTATAGCTTGCACACTGCTGAGTATAAAGTCAACATATAATAAATGCATGTTGATTTAAGGACGACTCTTCAGGAGTCCTTACTGGTGTCAACTGAAAGACTGACTATAACCAAAAGTATTGAAAGGTAACTGAAGGCACTGAAAGACTGAGTAAATTCTTGGCCAGTTAGGTTTTTCCCATAGGGTGGCCACATGATACAACAAATAGAACTTAAGCCAAGAGACCTGGGTTATAAGCAAATCCAATATGCAACCAATTATTAAATTATTGAAACATTTTAGTTGGTTATTGCATATAAAATATTGGTTGGTTAATAGTTACTGAGTTAAGCATTGAACTCAATAAAATAAAAATAAAATAATAATTAGTTGAAGCTCATTTTTGAAGACTTTACAGTGACTATTGGTCAATAAGCCTTCAGTATTAGCATGATTTAGTTGATAGCAGAAACATTGAATATGATAGGATATGAAATATCCATCTTGGGATCTCAGAAGATACCAAGAGAGGATAAATAATCTTGTTTATATTTTAAAAATTCTCTACTATTTTAAATCACAAATGTCTCACTGGTGTCATCCAGAGAGGCTGCAGAGTAGTGGTAGTATGACAGAGATAGTTGGCCAAGGCACGAAGGCAGCAGAGTTCTTGGTTCACTGTTCTAAAGCATCTGAGTTTTGGCAAAGCAGGCAGTGAGGCATGTGGTGTCAGTGGCATTTCTAGTAATGGCAGTGTTAAAGGCAGCATTGTCAAAGGGGCCTGCAGCGTAGGCTATGCAAGACTTTGTGGGAAATGCTGACATGAAATTGTATATACATAGTTGTGGGCAGTGTTCTTACCTATCTTCCAACTGCAACGGTGCACCAGGAACTGGAACCTAATCATCATTCATCCAGTGGGGGAAGTTACTGGAAGAATTTGAGGCAGTCTCTTATATCCAAATCATGGATCAGAAATACCATTTAGCTAGTGACATCCAAATCAAACAAATAATCATCCCAATAATTTCTGAAAATCATTTCTACAAATCAACAGATGGTTGCAATGTTATTAGTTCTGATGAATGATTTGAAGTTAACTTAGAAAAAAGTATTTAGCTTACTTTTCACTAACAACCCTAATTATTATCCTGACTTGGTCATAAATTAATTGTGTGACAGTGAGGACGTTGTTATGTGTCTCTTTGTACTTCCTTAATCTTTTTGCCTGTAGTAAGATTAAGTTGGATTAGATAATCTATGGTACCCTTCCTGCTACAAAACTGCTGTGATTTTTATGGTGTGAGAACTTTATGGCACATACTGGAAGATTTGTTGGGCTTTGGACTTGGAGGTATAACCCCTGAAATTGCATGGCTGTTTTTTGCAAGAAAGGCTACTTGTTTCCAACTCCCTACCACTTCCCAGGCTCAGGGATGTGAAGTCTGAATTTCAGGAGAATCTTGCCTTTGGGGTAAAGCACACAGGAAATGACTGATAAATACTTAAAAATTTTCAACCCTAAAACTCTGCTTAGTGGCGGGTGAGTGCAGAAACCCTGCCCTAGCCTAACCTGCAGGAGCATCATAGTGCTACAAGCCACCCTGCTCCAGTGCATCTTTTGCTCTAGAGGTGAGACCAAGTAGCATTTCAGGCTGAAGATACAGCATATGCAATGGCTGAGAGGAGGGAGAGGAACATGTGGGGCTCCTAGTGGAGGGTAATGAGTGAGAGAGCCAGCAGGGCTATGCAGGGGATCCATTCCTCTGTGGGATCCTTGAGTCAAGTTTTCCCTTATTTCCAACCTGGGTTGGGACTGCCAAACTTGATAGGAGAACTAAGGGTATCTCCATGGGAAAGGGACCTCTTTAGACTCCACAATCCTGTACTAAAATACTGGGCTGTAGTAGTTGTCTGAGTGTACATCAGTGTCAGGCTCCCCTAGGGGTCATAAAACCACTGTTGCAATGGTTGGTGGGGAACTGGTACCTTACGTTTTTCCAGATAGGAGGATGAACAGAAGTATCCTGATGATCCTGTAATTCTAGCCCAGTGGTCTGAAGCCCTGGGACCCACTCAGCCAACTAGAGGACTGTTGTGTATAAAAAGTACAGGGGTGCTTATTCTCACTCCCCTGACTTGGCCTGTGACAACTGTTTGTGGTTAGGAAAGGGAGAAACATCTCTTCTTCTCAACAGGCAAACCAGGCCTTTAGGATCCATGGTACATGGCTGGGGCAGGGCAGTGCTGGGACTTCCCATTTTCATCTCACACTTTCCCCTCACAGGAAGCAGGCAACTTACTACCAGTTCAGAGTCCTGGGGTGGGAGTCCCCTTTTGGTATTCAGAATGCTTCCACTTTGAAAAAGAGTGACAAAGCCATTCAGGGTTTGGGATTAGGAGAGGAAGAGTTTTTCTTCTCCTGGCCCCAAATTTATTTTAGGTGCACCACTGTGGTTTTTGTTCTCTCCAGCATCAATCCCATGTGTCATTGAGTTCTTAGGGTCAGACAACGAGAATTTCTAGACTATTCATTTTGGAATGGACCTTAGAAATATCTAAGTCACTCTTCCTCATTTTACAGATGAGGAAACGGAGTAAAAACAGGTGAGTGATTTGCCCATGCTCTACATTTAGCTTATAGTAAAGCTAAGACAAGGACGCAGTGCTACCTGTCTCCCAACCCCAGGTGATTTCCACCTGTGCCCTCAGGGAGTGATGTGCTGAAGTGACCTTTACCTAAAAATCATGTGTATCTGTGCAGCCTTATGGCTTCCTTTCTGCAACCAACTTCCAATGTACCTTTATGGGGGTGAGATGTAATTGAGGTTTGAGGGACAGCCTGAGGCCAAAGAATGGAGTCAGATGAATAGGATACACAGTGCCCACACCTAGTCTCATTATGCTAAATGAGGAAGGCTAGAGCTAGAAGCCCTGCAGGGCCAACTTACCCCTACCCAGAAACTGAAGCACCAGGGATGCTTTGGTTCCCTTCTGCACCAGATCGTCCCTTTATCACCTCTCCTTTGTCTTCCACCAAGGCTACTATGTGTTAATTCACCTACACATATTTCCAAATTGGAAACTCACTTTTGTTTCCCTGGGTTCTCATCATTCATGTTCCCAGAGATGTGCTGAGAAGGTTTATATGGCCTTGTCTGTTAATGAGTGTTTTGTTAAGAATGATGGTTTCCAGCTGCATCCATGTCCCTACAAAGGACACAAACTCATCCTTTTTTATGGCTGCATAGTATTCCATCGTGTATATGTGCCACATTTTCTTTTTTTTTTTTTTTTTTTTTTTTTTTTGAGAAGGAGTCTCTCTCTGTCGCCCAGGCTGGAGTGCAGTGGCCAGATCTCAGCTCACTGCAAGCTCCGCCTCCCGGGTTCACGCCATTCTCCTGCCTCAGCCTCCCGAGTAGCTGGGACTACAGGCGCCCGCCACCTCGCCCGGCTAGTTTTTTGTATTTTTAGTAGAGACGGCGTTTCACCATGTTAGCCAGGATGGTCTCGATCTCCTGACCTCGTGATCTGCCCGTCTCGGCCTCCCAAAGTGCTGGGATTACAGGCTTGAGCCACTGCGCCCGGCCGTCTTAATCCAGTCTGTCACTGATGGACATTTGGGTTGATTCCAAGTCTTTGCTATTGTGAATAGTGCCGCAATAAACATACGTGTGGAGGGGGGAGGGATTGCATTGGGAGTTATACCTGATGTAAATGACGAGTTGATGGGTGCAGCACAGCAACAGGGCACAAGTATACATATGTAACAAACCTGCACGTTATGCACATGTACCCTAGAACTTAAAGTATAATAATAAAAAAAATTAAAAAAATAAAAAATAAATAAATAAATAAATAAATTTTTTTAAAAAAAAGAGTGTTTTGTTTGTTTGTTTTTGGAGAGGGCATCTTGCTCTGTCACCCAGGCTGGAGTACAGTGGCATGAACATGACTCACTACAGCCTTGACCTCCTGGGCTCAAGCGATCCTCCTCCCTCAGCTCCCCAAGTAGCTGGGACTACAGGCATGCACCACCACACCCAAGTAGTTTGAGTGTTTTTTGTAGAGAAGGGGTTTTGCCATGTTGGCCAGACTGGTCTTGAACCCCTGACCTTGCCCTCCTAAAGTGCTGGGATTACAGGTATAAGCCACCACACTCAGCCACAAGCATGCTCTTGACCTCTGTGCTCTACTGCCTGTGGAGTGTGAGACTCAAGGAATGTCAAGGCAGAGGAACCCCAGATTCATGGACCAGCCATGAATGGGCTACAGAGACCTGTGAATCCCCTGAAATTGCATTCCAAACTTAATGTGTGAAAACAAAAGTACATTTGCAGAAGGAAAAAATTTTCTATTATCAGATGCTCAAAAGACTCTGTGACCAGTTCCAGAAAAGGCTAAGAATGACTGATTTAGTCTAATCTTGTACGATTGAGGAAACTGAAGTTTAGGGAGATAAAGTGATGGGAAGAAACGTGTTTGAAAACACTATTACCGGACCTAACCAGTCTTTGCCTACTTGCTGGGAGAGCATGGTCAGAGTTTTGGTTTCTCTAACTGCAGTCTTGACACCTCTCACTGATCGCTGCCTTAAGGGCTGCTACAAAGAGTAAGAGAATATATGTAAAGTACCTAGCATAGCATCAAACATACAGAATGTGATTAATAAATGCTAGAACTTCTGTCCTCTTCCTTAATTTTGTATATTGTGCTGTGATAATGGCAGACTTCATTAGTCTTTCCATTATTCTATACTGTTCTCTATATTTTAACTTAATTATTTATGCTATACTGTAAAAATATTTTATTTTCTTTGAGGGCAGACTTCTCCTAATTCCTGGGCTTTGTATCTTGGGATAAAAGGGTTCCAAATGCATCTACTGCATCATCAGCTTTCCATCCAAAGTAGCCAGGTGAATTCCCGGTTCATACCCTAAAACTTTGCCTTTACCCTGTTGTTTTGCATTCTGAGGCCTGGATTCCTAACTTGTAAAAGGCAGTCACAGGAGCTAAAAGTAATGCAAGAAAAAACAAGGCTCCACTTTTTTTCTGTGGTCAGTAGGGATAGAGGCCACAGAGACCTAGTCTCCTTGAGTCTAAACTTTGGGGCCAGAAACATGATCATGGGACTGCAGGAAGAGCTTCAGACAAAGTCCGTTCTCTGGACCTCTCAGTTTTCACAACCACCTGCAGAGCTCAGGTTTGCTCAGAGCTCTCATGTGGAAAGACTAAGAGTCTACAGAAGAACAACAGTGTTGGCAGGAGCAGACAAGGAGACAGGGACCCTACTTACCATGGAAATCAGGCACTGGGGCCATTAGGGCCATACATCACTGGTGCTTCACATATTTGCTTATTAATGTTTTTTTCTGAAAGCTGACAAGAACTCTAGGGGCTTCAAGTCTATAAGATCAAAACATACGGTATAGTGATATAAGTATGTAAGAAACATTGATACAGATAAAAAATAGGAAAAGGATATGAAACAAATATATATACAGGATAAAAAGCAATATAAATATTATAATAAATATTAAATATATATGTATGTATATTGATGTATGTATGTATATATAGATATATCTATCTATATGTTCACGTGTTACATGTTACATGTGGACATAATATCTATATAAATATCTATATTTAGATATATATTTTTATATATATTCCATAAATATATATGTAAATATGTTCTCATTTTACCCAATCAGGTCAAATCTCCGGTGTCATGCTAGTTGAGATACTGAAGGTATGAGAGTTAGCTGGAGCTGAAGGAATTTGCTAGGCTAGGTGAAAAGAGGAAGGGAAAGCTTTTGAGCCAAAGAAAAGGTGCAGAGGCACAAATAGAAAAACAAGAGTCAGGATAGTGATTATTGAGGGGTCATGAGGGAAAAGGTGGGGGTAGGATGGGACCAAAAGTAGGAACCATATAGTCTTGGGATACTCAGTATATGACAAATGCCTTATGATCAAAGGCCTTGCTTCACCTGGTGTTAACATAATGCTATGCCTTGCTGTCTTTCCCAGGGTGCACGTTCCTTTTGCTATCATATTTCAACAAATCCTGGGACCAGTGTGTTCTAAAAATTACACAAGCAATAATCCTCCCTGGGCTCTCTGTTCAGATTCTTCCCCAGCTTGGTGGTTCTTGACCCTAGGGATCACACTATAAACAGGGTGTGTGTGCTGGTAGCAGTGTGTGATGACCATGTGATATGGTTACTAGACAATGACAATGAGGATCAAGAGATCCAGATTCTACTTCCAGCTCTGTCACTTTTTAGCTTTGTGACTTTAGGTAAATCTCTGCACCTCACTTTGCTCATTTATAACATGGGGTCCATAAACTTTGCTCTCTGAACTTCATAGGGTTGCTGCAGGGGATTGAATGAGATAATGGAAATAAATGGGTTTTGAAAAGTTACATGCAAATATCAAAGACTGTGACTTCTTACTTTTGGAAGAGAAGAAAATGAAAATAAACACTATGAAACAATAGTTTCTATCAAGCAGATGATGCCGGAGGAAGAAAGAGAAAAAAACTCCATTTGTGACCATTAAGGTCCTTTGTGGTCCCCAAGACAGACTTAAGTTGCTTTTGGGGAATGGAGCTTCTAATAGTCCTGAACTCTGGCCACCCTAACTCTAAAGGGATGTAGAGCCCTGTGCTCAGGCCAAGCATATCCATTACTATATATTTATATGTATATATATATATTTTTTATTTTTTATTTATTTATTTTTTTTCTGGGGAGAATAGTGTGATTGTTGACTTAGTTCTTGGTCTTGGCCTGTGGGTCTCTGAAGAGCATGGATGTGGCAAGATAGCCCTCACAGAATTTTTCAGTGGTTTGGACACATACACAGTAAAGTAGAAGACACTAAAATCAGTGAGGTTTTTTTATGAGCTTAAGTGTGAGTTGTTAAAAAAATTTATGCAACTTTTTTTTTTCCCTGCTTCAGAGATTTTTATGACTTTGGTCTTTGTCTTTGGTGTAATGATAATCCTTTGTGTCTTCATGACTAGCACCTATGACAGGGCTTGGCTTATATAGGCAATCAACAAATGTTTGATGAATAAGAAGGGGGAGGGAGAAAAAGGAAGTCAAAGAAACTCCCAGGCTTCTTTGTATTTATTATTTTTTTTTTTGAGACGGAGTTTCACTCTTATTGCCCAGGCTGGAGTGCAATGGCGTGATCGCGGCTCACTGCAACCTCTGCCTCCCAGGTTCAAGAGATTCTCCTGCCTCAGCCTCTCAGGTAACTGGGATTACAGGCATGCACCACCATGCCTGGCTAATTTTGTATTTTTAGTAGAGATGAAGTTTCTCCATGTTAGTCAGGCTGGTCTCGAACTCCTGACCTCAGGTGATCTGCCCACCTTGGCCTCCTAAAGTGCTGGGATTTCAGGTGTAAGCCACCATGCCTGGCCCTTTTTTTTTTCCCCCCCTAAAGAACAAAACAAAAAAGATCTAAATGATGCCGTGTGAGACTTGATCTCAGAAAGATGTTGTGAAGCTGAGAAGGAACCCTTAGGAATATCATCCTTTTAAATGATGAGATGCTGAGTATGGAGTGAGTAAATTAGAGGGAAGATAATGAACCGAGGCCTCTTTAGCTGAAGCTACTAAAGTGCAGCACCAGGGGTCCAACCTTCTAGTGTTAGAGAACTGGGAGAGCCCACCTCCTTGAAGTGGTAGAGCAGCCCGGGGCTGTGGGGGAGGGTGAGGCCTTCATGTTTGTTCCTAAAGGCCACAAGTGGAGCATTTTGATCGTTATACTTAAAGGAAAGTGTGGTTAAATTTGACTCAAATATATGTAAAAATCCTATGATTGGCATTTCAAGGGAGGAAGTCAGATTCAATCTTTCGGCTACTGTAACCTATATTAAAGATAGGAAGTATGCAACGATGTTTACTGTCTATATACAGGCATTGCTAACTTGAGAAATGTATTGGCATGGGAGGAGCCCTGGGCTTGGGCATGGGGCAAATCCACCTCGAAAGCAGAGCAGAGTGTCTTCATTCTGGGTAGCTGGTAGAATATAAGCCTGAATTCTTGGTCTTCCAGTGCTGCTTAAAAACTCCCACGTGTTCTCTCTCCCCACCAGGTCCTGAACTCTAATCTGTGTCTTGTCCAACTCTCAAAAACTCAGCTCACCTCATCAGAGGGCTTCTCCTTACATTCCTCCTCCACACAGCCCCAGCATTTAGCACATGTGCTGAGTGAGATCTGCTGCATGCTCGAGGGATACCAGGTCTCCCTCAAAAACTCTGCTGATGTTGTCCCGTAGCAACCCTTGGCTAGTGCCAAACCCGGAGTCAGCCTCCTGCCCCTGCTCCAAATGGGCAAATGACTGAAAGTGGCTATAGAAGTTCCCTCACCTCTCTGAGATTCTCCCTTCTCTGAAGTCTTGGTCTCTGCATTCTCATTGCCTCAGAAACAATCAGATTCCTTCAAGTAGGTGATTTATGAATTTTATTTAGCTCTTCCAGTTACTTTTAGAGGGAGCACTGATGACTTACTGCACGCTACTCCATCCCACCTAGAAACCGAGACATTAATAAAAAGTGGATTTATACTTTGTTGCCACTGCGATTCATGTTAACTAATTATGTTTTACTTTTTGACTTGATTTCTAGGAAGCTCAGAGCCAAAGTTGAAACTCATCATCAGCCGGTGGTATAGAACCAAATGCAATACACCTTCTATATTAACTTTAGCTCTAGCTTATCTTGTTCCTATTTTCTTTTTCCTTTATCCAAATTTCTCCCTTTCTTTCTTTCTTTCTTTCTTTCTTTCTTTCTTTCTTTCTTTTTCATTTACTTTTATCTTATGCAACTTTGAAAGCCGACTCCAAAATTTACCGAATGAGTCAAAGTAAAAATAATTAAAAAACAAATAATATCTAACTTTGTTGAACGTTAGTGCTCTATGTGCTTGACAGAATTCACTCATATATTCCTTATGGCATGCCTATAAACAAGTGTCATTACTACCATGAAATTGAGAGGCTGAAAGCTTAAGTAACCTTTCTAAGATCATAAAACCTTTGAATTATTTAAGAAAGACTGAATGTAATATTTAAAACAAATGATTCTCTCTTCTCCTCCTAGATATCATTTATTGAGCCCCATTACATTCTATGAAGTATGCTAACTTCTTTGTATACATTATGTTAAATCTCTACAACAACCTTGGTTTGGCAGGATTATTAAAGATGAAGAAATTGAAGTTCATAGAGGTTTGGTAACTAACTGGTAGTGGGGTCCCATAATTCAGAAGTGGCAGAGCCAAGTCTTAAATATAAACTTTCCATCATTCCACACCATGGACTCAGTTTTCTTCTTCACTCCTGATCTTCATAGCTACCCAGTTTTCTCTTAAACTTACTTTCTTCTTGGGGAAAGGACATACTATTTACTATGAAAGCTTCACTGACTTTGTTAACCAGGAAAAGGAATTCATTATCTGATCCCTATCTTAGTACCCTGAAACCCACTACAGCTTGGGGGCTGCCCTTCTGGGGCTCTGTGAGAATTGTTTCTGGAAAGTGTTTTGGGCTTCCAGGAAAACTGCAATCCTAAAGGTCCATTCCTAAGGGGAATTTCAACTTGCACAAGAGGTCTGGGTGACCATTGTACCCAAAGAATAGCCCTGTAGGCTGAAGAAAGAAACCCAAATAATCTTTCTTGGCCCTACTGTGGAATCCCATTGTGTCAATAGTTATCTGCACAAAGGACCAGTCTGAAATAGCCTGCTCTGTGAAACTTGTGGGAAGCAGGGCCTCTGTGACAGCTTCTTTAATTGGACTACCTTGTCCTTTCAGAAACTGGAAGAACTATACCACGGTAGCCTAGGGTTGGAGAAGGAAGAACCAGGGATCAGGAGACCTGAATTTCAGTCCTGGTTACCATAGCCCTCTGTGTGAACTTGAGTAAGTCAGTTCACCTTTCTGGGCCTCAGAGGTTCTGATATTTAACATGGAGACATTGGAGGGATTGGTTTCTTAAATTTGCTTCTGGACTCCAAAGTTTTATGATTGCAGATATCCCTTTAGATTGTAGACTGGCTTGGGACCCCTGACCCCAATAATGCCCCCTAGTCAGTCTTGTCTGGGCCCAGAGAGGCCCATGTGTCAGGTCTCTGCACCTCAGGCCTCATGTGGGCCATGTGTGTGTTTTCCTGGAAGCTGCATATAGGACACTCATTGATGGGGAGCCTGTGGTCTGGAGCTAGTGGTGAGATGGTAAACATCATGGAACAAGCAGTCCTTTCAAGCTGTCAGCCTTGGCAGGATAGTATGAAAAATAATTCTTGGGAAGCTGGGGACTGGTGGCAGCTGCTTCTCCTCAGCCTGCCTGCCAGGCCCTACCAGAGCTTGGAGGGCTGGAGCTCCTTGCTGGGCCTGCCACGGACTGTGCTGGTAGTTTTCCACTCTGGGAAGCTGGAAGAGTGAATTGGATTCTCTGTCCAGGAGATAGGTGGGTAGAGGAAGCATCAGAAAACCACTAAGGCAACTCAGCAGGAAAAACCAGGAGACACTTCTTTGCTGCAGGGTCTCCTGTTTCCCTTGACATTCCCCACTTTTTCATGCTTCTTTACAGTTCATAATAGAACAAAGACAAACTGGTGGGATTTGATGAATGAGGAAGTGGAGTTGGGGGAAAGTAAGGAGACCTGACATTTGGGTCTTGGGCCAACTTGGCAGTTCTGAATCTTGACTATTGGCTGAGATCCCTTCCACAGAAGGAGTTTACCCAAAATAGACACATTCAATGGGAAAACCACACTGGTACAGCTGAGAAGTGCCATGTTGGTTGCCCTGGGCTTCTCCTGGTTCCAAAGATTCAGTAGGATGAGAAAGGTCATCCAAGATCATCTTGTCCATTTTCCTGTGCCCTTTCTCTAAGGCCCTTGGACATACTGAATCACTGAGAAACATTGCCTATTTTCTTAATGTGGCTATTGCTGATTTACTAAATTCTTATCTCTGAATTGTCTATCCTCATCCTTATATTACTTTGTCCCAATTTCTAGACCTCCATCCTAACTTTCGTTGTCTGGAGATTGTGTGCAATACTTGTAGCCCTCTCTGCTTTTTCATCTACTTATTTATTTGCCAGATGTGTATTGAACAGCTCATGGATGTTGTGTGTTGGCAGGTACTGAGGGAGAAAAGGAAGAATCTGACATGATTGCTATTCTCAAAATTGCTCACAATTTCAACAAGGAGGTAAACAAGCACAAGAGGAACAGAAAATCTCCATTGAAGTTTGTTACTTAAAAGAGCCCCCCTACACACCATCAGCACTTCTATCTGATATCATGTTTTAGTATTTTCCATAGCTTCATCACACTACCTGAATAGAAAGAGCCAGTAATAGCTACTGTCAAATACATAATCAAATTGTGTCTATTTGATTATGAAAAATCTATGGTCTTTTTTTCTGTTTCTCCTACCAGAATGTAAGATTCATGAGATAAATTACTTTATCTGTCTTGCTTACTACTGTATCTTCAAAAGAACACCTGATACACAGCAAAAACTTATTTATTAAATAAATACATACATATTCATAGAAGAAATACATTTGTTAACTAAATACATGCAGGTAAAGATAGATTGCAAAAAAATATATCATGACTCAGACTTACAAGGAAGTTTCCTGTATCTGTTGTCTGCTAAAGCACCATTAGCCAAGGCAGCCCTTGATCAAACTCCCGGGACTTTGTTTTTAAGACTTGTAATAATGAACAACAGAAAACACTTCCTTTATCACTTTTCAACAGACGTTTATTGAGCATTTGATTAATGCCAGACATCCTACTAGAAACTGGAGATACAACAGAGAAAGATAGACATGATCCTTGACCTCATAACACATACTGTTGAGTGGGCAGACAAAACTTAAGCAATTATTTACATTACAAGTGTAAAAAGTGTTATGAATGAAAACCAGTGTGTTATAAGAGCATATAATAGAAATTCCTAACTTAGCTGGGGGCTTGGAGGAATTCCTTGGGGGAGTCACTGGCTGACAGCTGGAGGATAAGCAGGAGCTAGTGAGTGAAGGAGGGAGGATGCACATCCCAGGTAAAGGGAGCATCATGCGCAGAGACCTTGAGCCTGGAACTGAAATAAGGTCAGCATGCTTGGTAGAGAACAAAGAACAGGGAGTAGCCAGAGATGAGGCCAGAGTGTAGGCTGAGACCCGATCATGTGGACCTCATGGGTCACATTTTCTTGACAAGAATGGAAACCTGTTAGAAAGTTCATGACAGAATAAAGTTTTAGGAAGCTAATTTGGGCTGTTGTGTTGAGAAGGGATGATAGAGGAATGACGAAGAAGAGCTAGAAGGCATTATAGTGGCTCAGATGGGAGGTCATGGAGGTTGTGCACTGCATGGGAAGAATAGAGGAGAGAAACAGCTGGACTTGACTGCAGGAGATAGGATTTGTAGAACTTGCTGATGGACTGGATGATTCTCAAAGACCAAGCTTGCTTCTCATTCCTTGACTGCCTACTGTTGAGAGTAACATGTTACCTATCATTCCTGAACTCTTTCTCTCCAAGAATTCTATGTTGGTCTCCAGGCAGAGGTTGACTTAGGGAGAGCCTTTCCAATTTTCATCAATGTCATTGCCACGCTGCTGTCCACCATACTGTTGACCTAAACCCTCTGTAAGCTGGAAGGGCTAGAGGAGTTGAGGAGGAGGGGAGAGCAAATTATTTACATGAAGTGAAGCCTCATGTCCTCCCCTACTTCTAGTTCTCAAGCTTGAGTCTGCATTAGGGTCACCTAGAGGAGTGGTTAAAACACTGTTCCCTCCCCCCTCCCAGCAACCCCACCAGAACTTCTGATTCAATAGATCAAATGGAGACTAATAATTAGCATTGCTAATGAGTTCCCAGGTGATGCTGATGCTGCTGGTCCTGGAAGCATATTTGGAGGATCACAGCTCTAAATGGTAACTGAAATGCAATCACAGTACATAGATCAAAGAGCCTTCGGGAAGGAAACTGGCACTCCTTTGAAACCACATAGCAGAATATCCTATGTGGATCTATCCCCACCCTTCCATCCCACATACTTCACCTCTCTTTTGCTCCATTTTTCTAAAACCTCTCTAGGCTTTTCTAATGCTATTGGTCCATGGACTGGCTTTGGGAACCACTGCCTTACAGAAAGCCTAATAGAACTCCCTTGCTTTCCACATGAAGAAACAGACCCAAAGAGAGCCAGGAGCTTGCTCAGATCACACATGGTATAAGTGGTAGAACCGGAAGTGGATGTGAAGCCTTGATTTTCAAGGGTTGTGTGCTCAGTGGAATTACAGGCTTTAGAGCCAAGTTCTAAGATGAGTTAGTATTTACTCGATGAATGGTCTTTGCAGTTAAAACTTACCTGTTAGTGGGAAACATGAAATATTGGGTGGAAAATGCTTATCATATTGCCTGACACTTGATACATGCTTCTAAATGGATATCATCATTACTGCATTTTACTGAATTTAAGCAACTCACGACCCATTATCATTACTTTATGTGCCTCTAAGAAAGAAAAAAAAGCTACTGCCAGTTAAACTATGACACTATTTGCTTGTGAAGTGCATCCAGATTTCAGAGATGTTAATATGTGAAAGAATGGGCAGTGTGGTATTTCACTTCTCTTTTCTCAACTCTATTTTACTTTACTGAATTAGATACTTAATAGCACATTAAAATTCCTGAAGGAGAAGTATACTTAGTGTGTTTGAGGAACAACAAGGGTGCCAGTGTGGCTCATTGTAAGGACAAGGTCCAAGAGAGCCAGGGGGTGTCTGATTCCATGTCTTCACTATAGTGAATAGTGTCAGCAGAAGAGTTTCATGATCTGACTTACATTTTTTTATGACTACATAGTGCTCCATGCTGTATATGTACCACATTTTCTTTTCTCTTCTTTTCTTTTCTTTTCCTCTTTGCTTTTATTTTCTTTTTTTGTTTTGTTTTGCTTTTTGAGATGAAGCATCTCTCTGTTGCTCAGGCTGGAGTGCAGTGACACCAACTCGGCTCACTGCAACCTCTGCCTCCCAGATTCAAGCAATTTTCCTGCTTCAGCCTCCCGAGTAGCTGGGACTACAGGCACCCGTAACCAGGTCCTGCTAATTTTTTGTATTTTTAGTAGAGACAGGGTTTCACAGTGTTAGCCAGGGTGGTCTCAATCTCCTGACCTCGTGGTCCACCTGCCTCAGCCTCCTAAAGTGCTGGGATTACAGGCGTGAGCCACCGCGCCGGAACAATTTTTTTTAAAAATAGAGACTTTCCAACCAGTTGAATTAAATCAAAGGTTTACTTGTACAAGATGAATCAAGACATCACAATGCTATTTTAGAAAAAGCTTTTTTCTAGTTTTATTTGGTTATATAACACCTCCATTAAAAGAATAGTAAAACTCCATAAGATGAATTCACACATCACAAAGCCATTTCTCAGATAGCTTCTTTTTAGTTTTTATCTTGCTATATATCCTTTGTAGCCATTGGCTTCAAGGCGATCCAAAGAATCCCTCGTCAGAGTCCAAAACCAAAGTGCTAAAAAACTGCTCCATGAGAAAACTGGTGTATCTCTGTGAGACGAATGCACACATCACAAAGCTATTTTTCACAAGGCTTCTGTCCTCTTTTCATTTGAGGATATTTCATTTTTCACCATAGGCCTCAAAGTGCTCCCATATATCCCATTGCAGATTCTACAAAAACAGACTCAGCAAGCTGCTGAGTGAAAAAGTGTAACTCTGTGAGACGAATTCACACATCATGAAGCACTTTATCAGAGAGCTTATTTCTAGTTGTTGTATAGGGATATACCCTTTGTCACCATAGGCTTCATGGTGATCCAAAATAGCCCTTCTCAGATTCTATCAAAACTTTGATGCTAAACTGTGCTATGAAAAAGAATAGTTCAGCTCTGTGAGATGAATTCACACATCACGAAGCAGTTTCTCCAAAAGCTTCTTTCCCCTTTAATTTTTTTAAATTATATTTTAGGTTCTAGGGTACATGTGCACAACATGCAGGTTGGTTACATATGTATACATGTGCCATGTTGGTGTGCTGCACTCATTAACTCATCATTTATGTTAGGTATATCTCCTAATGCTATCCCTCCCCCCAATCCTCCCCACAACGGGACGTGGTGTGTGATGCCTTCCTTCTTGTGTTCAAGTAATCTCATTGTTCAGTTTCCACCTATGAGTGAGAACATGCAGTATTTGGTTTTCTGTTCTTGTGTTAGTTTGCTGAGAATGATGGTTTCCAACTGCATCCATAACCCTACAAAGAACATGAACTCATCAGTTTTTATAGCTGCATAGCATTCCTTTTTGTATGTGGGCCACATTTTGTTAATCCAATCTGCCACTGATGGACATTTGGGTTAATTCCCAGTCTTTGCTATTGTAAATAATGCCACAATAAACATACATATTCTTGTGTCTTTAGAACAGCATGACTTATAATCCTTTGGTTATATGCTCAGTAATGGAATGACTAGGTTGAATGGTATTTCTAGTTCTAGACCCTTGTGGAATAGCCACAATGTCTTCCACAACGGTTGAACTAGTTTACAGTCCCAACAGTGTAAAAGTGCTCCTATTTGTCCACATCCTCTCCAGCACTTTTTTCCTGATTTTTAAATGATTGCCATTCTAACTGGTGTGAGACGGTAACTCACTGTGGTTTTGATTTGGATTTCTCTGATGGCGAGTGATGATGAGCATTTTTTCATGTGCCTGTTGTCTGTATGAATATCTTCTTTTGAGAAGTGTCTGTTCACATCATTTGTCCACTTTTTGATGCGGTTGTTTTGTTTCTCGTAAATTTGATTGAGTTCTCTATAGGTTCTGGATATTAGCCCTTTGTCAGGTGAGTAGATTGAAAATTTTCTCCCATTCTGTAGGTTGCCTGTTCACTCTGATGGTAGTTTCTTTTGCTGTGTGGAAGTTTAGTTTATATCTCATTTCTCAATTTTTGCTTTTGTTGTCATTGCTTTTGGTGTTTTAGACATGAAGTCCTTGTCCATGCCTATGTCCTGAATGGTATTACCTAGGTTTTCCTCCAGGGTTTTTATGGTTTTAAATCTAACATTTATGTGTCTAATCAATCTTGAAATAATTTTCGTATGAGTAAGGAAAAGATCCAGTTTCAGATTTCTAATAAAGGCTTTCTACTAAAGAGGGCATCCCGGGTGTGGATTTGTCATAAATATTTCTTATTATTTTGAGATACATTCCACAAATACCGAATTTATGGAGACTTTTTAGCATGAAGAGCTGTTGAATATTGTCAAAGGCCGTTTCTGCATCTATTGAGATAATCATGTGGTTTTTGTCTTTGGTTCTGTTTTTATGCTGGATAAGGTTTATTCATTTCCATATGTCGAACCAGCCTTGCATCCCAGGGATGAAGCCCACTCGATCATGGTGGATAAGCTTCTTGATGTGTTACTGGATTCGGTTTACCAGTGTTTCATTGAGGATTTTTGAATCGATGTTCATCAGGGATATTTGTCTAAATTACTTTTTTGTTGTATCTCTGTCACACTTTGGTGTCAGGATGCTGTTGGCCTCATAAATGAATTAGGGACGATTCTTTCTTTTTCTATTTATTGGAATAGTTTCAGAATGAAGGGTACCAACTGCTCCTTGTACCTCTGCTAGAATTCTGCTGTGAATCCATCTTGTCCCGGACTTTCTTTTGTTGGTAGGCTAATTACTGCTTCAACTTCAGAATCTGGTATTTGTCTATTCATGGATCTAACTTCTTCCTGGTTTAGTCTTCGGAGAGCATGTGTCCAGGAAATCATCCATTTCATCTAGGTTTTGTAGTTTATTTGCCTAGAGATGTTTATAGTGTTCTTTGACGGTAATTTGTATATCTGTGGGGTCAGTGGTGATATCCCCTTTATCATTTATTGCGTTTATTTGATTCTTCCCTTCTTATTTATTAGTCTTGCTAGTGGTCTATCAATTTTGTTGATCTTTTCAAAAAAACCAGCTCTTGGGTGCATTGATTGGAGTTTTTTTTGTCTCTATCTCCTTCAGTTTTGCTCTGATCTTAGTTGTTTCTTGCCTCCTGCTAGCTTTTGAATGTGTTCGCTCTTGCTTCTCCAATTGTTTTAATTGTGATGTTAGGGTGTAAATTTTAGATCTTTCCTGCTTTCTCTTGTGAACATTTAGTGCTATAAATTTCCCTCTACACACTGCTTTAAATGTGTCCCAGAGATTCTGCTATGTTGTACCTTTTTTCTAATTGGTTTCAAAGAACATCTTTATTTCTGCCTTCATTTCGTTATACACCCAGTAGTTATTCTGGAGCAGCTTGTTCAGTTTCCATGTAGTTGAACCGTTTTGATTTTCTTAGTCCTGGGTTCCAGATTAATTCCTCTGTCATCTGAGAGACAGTTTGCTATGATTTCATTCTTTCACATTTCCTGAAGAGTTCTTTACTATGTGGTCAATTTTGGAATAAGTGTGATGTGGTGCTGAGAAGAATGTATATTCTATTGATTTGGGGTGGAGAGTTTTGTAGATGCCTAATAGGTCCACTTGGTGCAGAGTTGAGTTCAATTCCTGGATATCCTTGTTAACTTTCTGTCTCATTGATCTGTCTAATGTTGACAGTGGGGTGTTAAAATCTCCCATTATTATTTTACGGGAGTCTAAGTCTCTTCATAAGTCTCTAAGGACTTCCTTTATTAATCTGGGTGCTCCTTTATTGGGTGCATTAATATTTAGGACAGTTAGCTCTTCCTTTACCATTACGTAGTGGCCTTCTTTGTTTCTTTTGACCTTTGATGTTTTAAACTTTGTTTTATCAGAGACTAGGATTGCAATCCCTGCTTTTTTGTTTGTTTGTTTTCCATTTTCTTGGTAGATTATCCCTTTATTTTGAGCCTGTGTGTGTCTCTGCATATGAGATGGGTCTCCTGAATACAGGAAACTGATGGGTCCTGACTCTTTATCCAATTTGGCAGTCTGTGTCTTTTAATTGGACCATTTAGTCCATTTACATTTAAGGTTAATATTGTTATGTGTGAACTTGATCCTGTCATTATGATATTAACTGGTTATTTTGCTTGCTAGTTGATGCAGTTTCTTCCTAGCATCAATGGACTTTACAGTTTGATGTATTCTTGCAATGGCTGGAACCAGTTTTTCCTTTCCATGTTTAGTGCTTCCTTCAGGATCCCTTGTAGGGCAGGTCTGGTGGTGACAAAATGTCTAAGCCTTTGCTTGTCTGTAAAGGATTTCATGTCTCCTTCACTTACGAAAATTTTGGCTGGATATGAAATTCTTGGTTGATATTCTTGGTTGAGAATTTTTAAGAATGTTGAATATTGGCCCCCACTCTTCTGGCTTGGAGAATTTCTGTCGAGAGAGCTCCTCTTGATCTAATGTGCTTCCCTTTTTGTTTAAACAGACTTTTCTCTCTGGCTGCCTTTATTTCAACTTTAGTGAATCTAACATGTGTCTTGGAGTTGCTCTTCTCAAGGGGTATGTTTGTGGCCTTCCCTATATTTCCTGAATTTGTGTGTCAGCCTACCTTACTAGGTTGGGGAAGTTCTGGAAGTTCCTGCAGACTGTTTTCCAAATTGGTTCCATTTTCCCCATCACTTTCAGTCACACCAATCAGACGTAGATTTGGTCTTTTCACATATTCCCATCCTTCTTGGAGGCTTTGTTCATTTCTTTTTACTCTTTTTTCTCCACACTTCTCACTTCATTTCATTCGTTTGATCTTCAGTCATTGATGCTCTTTCTTCCAGGTGATCGAGTCAGTTACTGAAGTTTGTGCATTTGTCATGTATTTCTCATGTTATAGTTTTCATCTCTCTCAGTTCTTTTAATGTCTTCTCTGCATTGATTATTCCAGTTATCCATTCATCCATTTTTTTTCCAATGTTTTTCCTTCTTCGCTTTGGTTACGTAGTTCCTCCTTTAGCACTGAGAAGGTTGATCGACTGAACCTTCTCTCAACTCGTCAGTCATTCTCCATCCAGCTTTGTTCCATTGCTGGTGATGAGCTGTGTTCCATTGGAGGGGGAGATGTGCTTTGATTTTTTTGAATTTCCAGCTTTTCTGCCAAGCTTTTTCCCCCTCTTTGTGGTTTTATCTCCCTTTGGTCTTTGATGATGGTGACGTACAGATGGGATTTTGGTGCAGGTGTCTTCTCTTTGTTAGTTTTCCCTCTAATGGGAGCCTTAGCTGCAGGTCTGTTGGAGTTTGCTTGAGGTTCAATCCAGACCCTGTTTGCCTAGGTATCAACAGCGGAGGCTGCAGAAGATAGAATATTGCTGCACAGCAACTCTTGCTATCTGACTCTTGCTCTGGAAGCTTCGTCTCAGTGGTGAACACTGCCATGTGTGGAGTGAAGTGTCAATCTGCATCTAGTGCGAAATATCTCCCAGTTAGGCTACTCAGGGTACAGGGACCCCGTTGAGCAGGCAGTCTGTCAGTTCTCAGATCTCAACCTCCGTGCTGGGAAACCCACTGTTCTCTTCAAAGCTATCAGACAAGGGCATTTACCTCTGCCGAGGTTTCTGCATTTTTGTTTAGATATGCCCTGTCCCCAGATGAGGAGTCTACAGAGGCAAGTTGGCCTCCTTGAGCTGCAGTGGGCTCCACCAAACTCGAGCTTCCTGGTGGCTTTGTTTAAACACTTAAGCCTCAGCAATTGCAGGCAGCCCTCTCGCAGCCTCACTGCTTCCTTGCAATTAGATCTCGGACTCCTCTGAAAATAACGAGGCAGGTTTCTTGGGCATGGGAACCTCCGGGCCAGGTGTGGGATATAATTTCCTGGTGTGCCATTTGCTAAGACCTTTGGTAAAGCACAGAATTAAGATGGGATAACACCAGATATTCCAGGTGTTGTGTGTCTCCATTTCCCTTGGCTTGAAAAAAGGGATTCCCTTCCCCCTTTTGCTTCCCAGATGTGGCAATGCTTTGCCCTGTTTCAGCTCTCTCTGGTCTGGCTGTGCCAGCTGACTAGCTTCTATTTTACAGCACTACCTAGTGAGATGAATCAAGTGCCTCAGTTGATGCAGAAACCAACCATCTTCTGTGTCACTCACACTGGGAGCTGGAGGCTGGGACTGCCCTATACAGCCATCTTGGTCACGCCACTCTTTCCAGTTTTCACCTGAAGAAATTTCCTTAATGGAATACCAAATATCCCTTTGCAGTTTCCAGGAAAAAGTGTTAGCAAACTGCTGTATGAAAAGAAAATTGTAACTCTGTGAGATTAATTCAACATCACAAGGCAGTTTCTCACAGAACTTCTTTCTAGTTTTTATCTTGGGCTATTTCCTTTGTCACCTTCATCTTCAAGGCAATCCAAATTCTCTTCTCAGATTCCAAAAAACAGTTTTTAAAAACTGCTCCATGAAAATTAAGGGATAACTCTGTGGATGAATTCACACATCACAAAAAATTTTCTCAGAAGGTTTCTTTCCAGTATTCATCTGAGGATATTTTGTTTTTCACCATAGGTCTCAAGGCACTCAAGAATATCCTGTAGCAGATTCCACCAAAAGAGTGTTAGAAAACTGCTCAATGAAAAGAAGAGTGTATCTCTGTGAGATGAAATCACACATCACAATGCAGTTTGTCACAGATATCACTTCTTCCTAGTTGTTATCTTGGGCTATTCCGTTTGTCCCCCTAAGCAGTTTCTCAGAAAGTTTCTTTCCAGTTTTCATCTGATGATACATTGTTTTTCCCAATAGACCTCTATGTGTTCCAGAATATCCCATTGTGGATTGCACGAAAATAATGTTAGTAAGCTGGTCTATGTATAGAAAATTGAACCTCTGTGAGATGAATTCGTACATCTTAAAGCAGTTTCTCAGAAAGTTTCTTTCTAGTTGTATTCTGAGGATACTTCCTTCAAGGTGATCCAAAATATCCCGTCTCAGATTCCACAAAAACTGTGCTAACAAACTGTTCCCTAAGACAGGTATAACTCTGTGAGATGAATTGACACATCACAAAACAGTTCCTCAGAAAGCTTCAAATTCCACGAAAACAGTGTTATCTAGCTCCTCAATGTAAATAAATGTGTAACTCTGTGAGATGAATTCACACATCACAAAGCTTCTTCCTAGTTTTCATCTGAGGATATTTCATTTTTTTCACAACAGGCCTCAATGTGGTCCAGAATAGCCCATTGCACAATCCATGAAAAAAGTGTGAGCAAAGTGCTCAATGAAATGAAATGTATATATTTATTATGTATCTAATGCTTTGAACTATGTATACATTGTAAAATGGCACAATATTGCTGTCTAACATATATAACCTCTCATACTTACCACTCTTTAAGTGATTTTTGTATATACAATACATTATTATTTACTATGCTCACCATATTGTACCACAGATCTCTTGATGTAGAGATGGTTTAAGGTATACGAGAGAATATGTGTAGGTTACATGCAAATATGATTCCATTTTATATAAGTAAATTGAGCATCTGCAGATTTTGGTAGCTTTGGTGGTCCTGGAACCAACACTCTTTGGTTGCCAAGGGATCATTATAATCTTTTCATTTATCACATATTTTTTAACTGTCTGTTCTGCAAGAATTGTTAGATTAAGTTTTATGTATAAAATAATGTAAAAATAATATTACAAATATACAATCAAGGAAGTTTACACATATGCGTGCGTGTTAACATGTACTGTACCATATATAACACACCATTCCTAGGCTGGGCTTTGTTGGAAGGTTAAAGATGATACATAATGAAGCCATGATCTAGATAAAGTTTTTATTTTTTCTAAGGTGTATCTTGATGGCCTTGTCTCTAGGCCAGACTACCTGCCTGTCCAAGAATAAACTGATTCATCCGTAGTGAAGCTATGAGTCAAATATTTTGGCTTTGCTATAAAGCATTTGTTAACTTAAACACAAGATACTTGAAATTTGTCTTCCAATTTCCCAAATTCTGCAATCAAATCTTCTAAAAACTATTACACAAAGAATGAACAGTGGGAATTATCCAACAGACCTTCTAAATACAACACACAGTACAGCAACATTGGAATTACATAAGACTATTTTTCACTAATTTCTATCCTTGATCACAAGGAGTTTAGCCAACAGAACAAAGTAATCCGTTTGAAAGAAACCCAGTATTGCAAAATAACATCAGTGTTAGAAGTACTAATGAAACAAAACTCTTGGTATGTGAGTCATCATAAACTCACCAAATACAGTAGAGGAAACATGAACAATACTCTTATAATACAATGATAGTCAAAGCTATAAACACAAATAAAACATTAATCTGAAAAAAAATCACTTTTGAAAAAGTCAATTTCAAAACCTTTTTAAAAATCACAAGCAGGGGCTGTGTGAACCATTCAATATTTTTTCCTCAAATAATCTGCAAATGAATATTTTCTCAGTTCTATTACAAGAAGATTATCTGAGATTGCTTGAAAAGTTTGCTGTTTTCTGGATTTATGCCACAGACAAGAAAGACAGCAGTCATGTCCAAGATGCTCTGCCGAAGGACACCTGGGTCTTGGGAGCCAGTAATGTAGTGTAGGTGAACAATACTGTATAATACAGAGTCATATTTATCTTGTAACCTCAACCATTTCTCAATGGCTCCCAGGTAATTGCGCAGGTGGAGGATTCCTGTAATCTGAATGCCAGAAAAGATTCACTTCCTGTTGTCTTTCTGGAATAAAAGAAACAAGCATATATGTTTTTGAGGCAGAATCCCATGAATTCTATTCCCGTATTTTCATAGCTATGGCAGCTAGCTGTATTTCTGTAAACTACAATCTGAGTAGCATCATCCATTTATTTTGGGCCTACTGTGTAAATCACTATGCTAGATAGTACTAGGGAGAAAAAAATTAAAAATATTTTCACTCTCAAACACATACAAATGTAAAGACACAGGTGAAAATAACTGCAGGCCAGCCTACTGGCTCATGCCGGTAATCCCAGCATTTTGGTAGGCCAAAGAGGATGGATCACTTGATGTCAGTGGTTTGGAACCAGCCTGGTGAACTGGGGAAACCCGGTCTCTACTATTGTGATGTGTGAAAAAAAAGTACACCTTTTATTCATTGAGGACTTTGCCAACACTCTTCTCGTGGAGTTTGCAATTGGGTATTCCAAAGTGCATTGAAGCCTAGGGTGAAATAGGAAAAATCCTCAGATAAAAATAGGAGAGAAGGCTAATGAGAGGTGCCTTTTTGATACGGTCATTCATCTCATAGAGATAAATGTTTTTGTTGAGAGAGCAGTTTGGCATCAATATTTTCGTGGAATCTAAGAAGAAATATTTTTGACGCATTGAATGCTATGGCAACAAAGGGAATAACTTCAGATAAAGCTAAAAGGAAGCTTTCTCAGAAACAGCTTTGGGATGTGTGAATTCATCTTTTTTCATTGACCACTTTACTAACACTATTTTCGGGGAATACGCTTTGGGATATTCAGGAGCACCTTGTGGGTATGGTGACAAGCAAAACATCCTAGGAAAACTGGAATGAATCTTTCTAAGAAGCTGCTTCATGTTGTGTGCATTCGTATCACAGAGATACAGTTTTCTTTAAATTTACCAGCTTGTTGACACTGTTTTTGTGGAATCTGCAAAGGGACATTCAGGAGCAGATTGAGGCCCAAGGTGAAAAATGAAATATCATCAGGTGCAAACCGGAAAGAAACTTTCTGAGAAACTGCTTTGTCCTGTGTCAATTCATCTCACAGAGTTACCTCTATTCTTCTTTGCATAGCTTTCTAATACTGTTTTCGTGGAATCTGCAATGGGATATCCTGGAGCACTTTGAGGCCTATAGTGAAAAATGAAACATCTTCAGATGAATACTAGAAAGAAGCTTTGTGGGAAACTGCTTTGTGATGTGTGAAATCCTCTCACAGAATTACACTTTGCTTTATATTGAGCTGTGTACTCTCCTTGTTTCCGTGGAGTCTGCAATGGGATAATCGGGAGGGCATTGAGGCCTAAGGAGAAAATAGAAATATCCTGAGATGAAAACTGGAAAGAAGCATCCTGAGAAACTGTTTCATGATGGGCCTATTCATCTCACAGAGTTACACCTTACTTTTCATGGAGCACTTTATTAGGACTGGTGTTTTGGCATCTGAGAAGGGATATTTTGGTTGGCCTTGAAGCCCATGGTGAGAGAGGAATTATCCTCAGAGTACAACTAGAAAGAAGTTTTCTGAGAAATCTGTTTGTGATGTGTGATTTCATCTCACAGACGAACCCCTTTCTTTACATTGAGCAACTTGATAACACTGTTTTCATGAAATCTGCAGTGGGATATCCTGGATCGCACTGAGGCCTATGGTGGAAAAGGAAATATCCTCCAATGAAAACTGCACAGAAACCTTCTGAGAGCCTGCTTTGTGATGTGTGCATTCAGTCATAGAGTTAAACATTTCCATTGAGGGAGCAGCTAGCATGAACATTTTTATGGAAAGTGAGACTTCAAAGAAAGCTTTGAAGTCTATGGGGACAAAGGTAATATCCTCAGATAAAAACTAGGAAGAAGCTCTGTGAGAAACTGCTTTGTGATGTGTTAATTCATCTCACAGAGATATAACATTCCTTTCCTGGAGCAGTTTGTAAGCCCTCTTTTTGTATAATCTGGGAAGGGATATTTTTGATCGCCTTGAAGCCTATGGTGACAAAGGAATTATCCTCAGAACACAACTAGAAAGAAGGTCTCTGAGAAACAGCTTCATGATGCACGAATTCATCTCACAGAGTTACACTACTCTTATATTACAATTTGTTAGCAATGTCTTGTAGAAATCGGAGAAGGGATATATCGGATGGCCATGAAGCCGACGGTGAAAAGGAAATATCCAAATATAAAAACTAGAAAGAAGCCCTTTGAGAAATTGCTGTGTGATGTGCTAATTCATCTCACAGAGTTACTCTTTTCTTTTCATTGAGTTGTTTTCTTACTCAGTTTTCTTGGAATATGCAATGTGATAATTCTGAGCACCTTGAGGCCTAAGGTGAATAAAGGAACATCCCCAGATGAAAACTGGAAAGGTTTCTGACAAACTGCTTTCTGAAGTGTGAGTCCATCTCTCAGAGTTACACCAAAATTTTCACGGAACTGTTTGTAAACACTGTTTTGTGGAATCTGAGAAGGGATATTTTGGATGGCCTTGAAGCCGAAGGTCACAAATTAAATACCGTCAGAATACAACTGAAAGAAGCTTTCTGAGAAAAGGCTTTGTGATGTGTGAATTCATCTCGTAGAGGTACACTTTTATTTACATTGACCAGTTTGGTAGCACTCTTTACGTGAATTATGCATTGGTATATTCGGGAACACTTTGATGCCTATGATAAAAAATGAAGTATCATCACATGAAAACTGGAAAAAAGATTTCTGAGAAACTGTTTTGTGATGTGTGCATTCGTCTCATAGAAGTAAACTGTTCTTTTGAGGGTGCAGATTGGTGTCAATGTTTTTTGGAATCTGAGAACGGATATTTTGGAATGCAATGAAGCCTATGGCCACAAGGGTTTTACCCTCACATAAACACTTGAAAGAAGCTTTCTGAGAAACTGCTTTATGTGGTTGAACTCATCTCACAGAATTACCCCCTTGCTTTTCATTGAACACTTTGCTAACACTGTTTTCTTTGAGTTTACAATGGGATATTCGGAAGAGTATTGAGGCCTACGGTTAAAAAGCTTATATCCTCAGATAGAAACTGGACAGAAGCCTTCTGAGAAACTGCTTTGGGATTTGTTTATTCACTGATGGAGATAAACCTTTTTCTTTGTGGAATCTGAGATGGGATATTTTGGAACTCATTGAAGCCTATAGCGACAAAGGGAACACCGTCAAGCAAAAACTAGAAAAAACTTTGTGTTAAGCCGCTTTGTGATGTCTGGATTCATCTTGTACAGATAATTTTTTTTTTAATTCAAGTGATTGGAAAGGCTTTATTTTTTTGGAAAAATCATTTAAGGGACACTAGAGAGGCCTTTGAAACCTATAGTGAAAAAACCGAATATCCTCGGATAAAAACTAAAAAGAAACTGTGAAATCACTTTCCAATGTGTGGCTACATCTCCCAGAATTTAATTTCATTTGACTCAGCTTGTTGGAAAGGAATTATTTCTCTAATCGACCCTGGACATTTCTGAGCCCATTGAAACCTGCAGGATAAAAACCGTCTATCCACAGATGAAAACTACAAAGAAGCTATCAGCAAAACTGCTTTGCAATGTGTGGATTCATCTCACAGAGTGAAAATTTTCTTTTGATTCAGTACTTTGGGAAATTCTTTTTTAGAATTTGTGAAATTAAATCTGTGAACACATTGAGGATTATATGCAAAAAAAGTATGTCCAGTTAAAATCTTGAAATAAATATCTGTGAATTTGCTTTGTGATATGTGCTTTCATATCACAGAGTTAAACGTTTCTTTTGATTCAACAGGTTGGTAACGCTCTTTTTCAGAATCTGCAAGGGGCCATTTTGGAGGCTCTTTAGGCCTGCAGTGGAAAACAAAGTATCCATAAGTAAGTACTAGAAAGAAGCTCTCTGTGGAACCACTTTGGTATACGTGAATTCACCTCACCGGGTTAAAGGTTTTTCTTGATTTATTTGGTTGGAAACACTCTCTTGTAATATCTGCAAAAGGACATAGTGGAAGCCATTGAGGCCTAAAGTGAACAACAATGTAGCCTCAGATAAAAACCAGAAAGAACCGATCTGTGAAACTGCTTTGAGATGAGTGAATCCATCTCACAGTGCTACATGTTTCTTTTAATTCAGCATGTTAGAAAGAATCTTTTTATAGAATCTGTGAAAGGACACTTAGAGCCCATTGTAGCACATAGGGAAAAAAGGAATATCCCCAGTTAAAAACTACAAAGAAGGTATCTGAAATTGTTTGCAATGTGTCGATTTCTTTCACAGAATTAAACTTTTTTGACTCAGCAGGTTGGACATACGCTTTTTGTAGAATCTCTGAAGTTATATTTGGGTGACCATATCAGCTTATAGTGAAAAAGAATGTACACAAATAAAAAATAGAAAGAAGCTATCTGTGAAACTGCTTTGCTATGTGTGGATTCATCTCAAAGATTTAAATTTTTCTTTTGATTCAGTAGGTTGGAGACACACTTTTTGTAAAATCTGCAAAGGAGCAGGTTTGAGACACTATAAGACCGCTAAGACCTATAAGGAAAAACTGACTATCCCTTGATTCAGTCTAGAAAGAAGGAAAATGTTATATCAATTTGCAATAAGTGGATTTATCTCAAAAAGATAACTTTTCCTTTCATTCAGCAGCGCAGAAGCCGTCTTTTTGCAGGATCCACAATGGGACATACAGGAGCCCATTCTGGCCTATAGTGAAAAACTAAATATTCGCAGAAAAAAAAAAAAAAACTAGAAAAAGCATATCTGTGAAACTGCTTTGTGATGTTTGGGTAAGTTGTAACGATCCTTTGGAGAAACTCCAAAGAGACCTTTAGAGAACTTACAATGATAATGTAAATATCCCCGGATAAAACAAGGAAGAAACTAGTTGTGAAACTGCTTTTTGATGTATATATTCAACACACAGAGTAAATTTTTATTCAGCAGATAGGAAACACTCTTTTTATGAGTCTGTGTAGGGACATACGGATGCCAGTTGAAGCCTATAGTGAAAAACAAAATATTCCATGCAAAAGCCACAGACAATCTATGTATGAAACTACATAGTTCTGTCTGAATTCAATTCACTTAGTTCAAACTCTCTTTTGATTCAGAAAATGAAAAACTGTTTTTGTAGCATATGTGAGGGGACATTTTAGAGCCCATTGAGGTTTCTAAGAGAAAACTGAAAATCACTTGATGAAAACCACATAGGCGGGCGGAGCAAGATGGCCGAATAGGAACAGCTCCAGTCTCCAACTCCCAGCGCGAGCGACACAGAAGACCGGCGATTTCTGCATTTTCAACTGAGGTACTGGGTTCATCTCACTGGGGAGTGCCAGACGATCGGTGCTGGTCAGCTGCTGCAGCCCGACCAGCGAGAGCTGAAGCAGGGCGAGGCATTGCCTCACCTGGAAAGCGCAAGGGGGAAGGGAATCCCTTTTCCTAGCCAGGGGAACTGAGACACACAACACCTGGAAAATCGGGTAACTCCCACCCCAATACTGCACTTTAAGCAGACAGGCACACCAGGAGATCATATCCCACACCTGGCCGGGAGTGTCCCACACCCACGGAGCCTCCCTCATCGCTAGCACAGCAGTCTGTGATCTACCGGCAAGGCAGCAGCGAGGCTGGGGGAGGGGCGCCCGCCATTGCTGAGGCTTAAGTAGGTAAACAAAGCTGCTGGGAAGCTCGAACTGGGTGGAGCTCACAGCAGCTCAAGGAAACCTGCCTGTCTCTGTAGACTCCACCTCTGGGGACAGGGCACATAAATAATAACAAATGCAGCAGCTCTGCAGACGCAAATGACTCTGTCTGACAGCTTTGAAGCGAGCAGTGGATCTCCCAACACGGAGGTTGAGATCTGAGAAGGGACAGACTCCCTGCTCAAGTGGGTCCCTGACCCCTGAGTAGCCTAACTGGGAGACATCCCCCACTAGGGGCAGTCTGACACCCCACACCTCACAGGGTGGAGTACACCCCTGAGAGGAAGATTCCAAAGCAAGAATCAGACAGGTACACTCGCTGTTCAGAAATATTCTATCTTCTGCAGCCTCTGCTGCTGATACCCAGGCAAACAGGGTCTGGAGTGGACCTCAAGCAATCTCCTACAGCTACAACCTACAGCTGAGGATCCTGACTGTTAGAAGGAAAGCTATCAAACAGGAAGGACACCTACACCAAAACCCCATCAGTACATCACCATCATCAAAGACCAGAGGCAGATAAAACCACAAAGATGGGGAAAAAGCAGGGCAGAAAAGCTGGAAATTCAAAAAATAAGAGCGCATCTCCCCCGGCAAAGGAGCGCAGCTCATCGCCAGCAACGGATCAAAGCTGGACGGAGAATGACTTCGACGAGATGAGAGAAGAAGGCTTCAGTCCATCAAATTTCTCAGAGCTAAAGGAGGAATTACGTACCCAGCACAAAGAAACTAAAAATCTTGAAAAAAAAGTGGAAGAATTGATGGCTAGAGTAATTAATGCAGAGAAGCTCACAAACGAAATGAAAGAGATGAAAACCATGGCACGAGAAATACGTGACAAATGCACAAGCTTCACTAACTGACTCGATCAACTCTAAGAAAGAGTATCAGAGATTGAGGATCAAATGAATGAAATGAAGCGAGAAGAGAAACCAAAAGAAAAAAGAAGAAAAAGAAATGAACAAAGCCTGCAAGAAGTATGGGATTATGTAAAAAGACCAAATCTACGTCTGATTGGGGTGCCTGAAAGTGAGGTGGAAAATGGAACCAAGTTGGAAAACACTCTTCAGGATATCATCCAGGAGAAAGTCCCCAACCTAGTAGGGCAGGCCAACATTCAAATCCAGGAAATACAGAGAACGCCACAAAGATACTCCTCGAGAAGAGCAACTCCAAGACACATAATTGCCAGATTCACCAAAGTTGAAATGAAGTAAAATATCTTAAGGGCAGCCAGAGAGAAAGGTCGGGTTACCCACAAAGGGAAGCCCATCAGACTAACAGCAGATCTCTCAGCAGAAACTCTTCAAGCCAGAAGAGAGTGGGGGCCAATATTCAACATTCTTAAAGAAAAGAATTTTAAACCCAGAATTTTATATCCAGCCAAACTAAGTTTCATAAGTGAAGGAGAAATAAAATCCTTTACAGATAAGCAAATGCTTAGAGATTTTGTCACCACTAGGCCTGCCTTACAAGAGACCCTGAAGGAAGCACTAAACATGGAAAGGAACAACCGGTACCAGCCATTGCAAAAACATGCCAAAATGTAAAGACCATCAAGGCTAGGAAGAAACTGCATCAACTAACGAGCAAAATAACCAGTTAATATCATAATGGCAGGATCAAGTTCACACATAACAATCTTAACCTTAAATGTAAATGGACTAAATGCTCCAATTAAAAGACACAGACTGGCAAACTGGATAAAGAGTCAAGACCCATCAGTCTGCTGTATTCAGGAGACCCATCTCACACGCAGAGACATACATAGGCTCAAAATAAAGGGATGGAGGAAGATTTACCAAGCAAATGGAGAACAAAAAAAAGCGGGGGTTGCAATACTAGTCTCTGATAAAACAGACTTTAAACCATCAAAGATCAAAAGAGACAAAGAAGGCCATTACATAATGGTAAAGGGATCAATTCAACAGGAAGAGCTAACTATCCTAAATATATATGCACCCAATACAGGAGCACCCAGATTCATAAAGCAAGTCCTTAGAGCCTTACAAAGAGACTTAGACTCCCATACAATAATAATGGGAGACTTCAACACTCCACTGTCAACATTAGACAGATCAACGAGACAGAAAGTCAACAAGGATATCCAGGAATTGAACTCATCTCTGCAGCAAGCAGACCTAATAGACATCTATAGAACTCTCCACCCCAAATCAACAGAATATACATTCTTCTCAGCACCACATCGTACTTACTCCAAAATTGACCACGTAATTGGAAGTAAAGCACTCCTCAGCAAATGTACAAGAACAGAAATTATAACAAACTGTCTCTCAGACCACAGTGCAATCAAATTAGAACTCAGGACTAAGAAACTCAGTCAAAACCGCTCAACTACATGGAAACTGAACAACCTGCTCCTGAATGACTACTGGGTACATAACGAAATGAAGGCAGAAATAAAGATGTTCTTTGAAACCAATGAGAACAAAGATACAACATACCAGAATCTCTGGGACACATTTAAAGCAGTGTGTAGAGGGAAATTTATAGCACTAAATGCCCACAAGAGAAAGCAGGAAAGATCTAAAATTGACACTCTAACATCGCAATTAAAAGAACTAGAGAAGCAAGAGCAAACACATTCGAAAGCTAGCAGAAGGCAAGAAATAACTAAGATCAGAGCAGAACTGAAGGAGATAGAGACACAAAAAACCCTCCAAAAAATCAATGAATCCAGGAGTTGGTTTTTTGAAAAGATCAACAAAATTGACAGACCACTAGCAAAACTAATAAAGAAGAAAAGAGAGAAGAATCAAATCGACGCAATTAAAAATGATAAAGGAGATATCACCACCGACCCCACAGAAATACAAACTACCATCAGAGAATACTATAAACACCTCTACGCAAATAAACTGGAAAATCTAGAAGAAATGGATAATTTCCTGGACACTTACACTCTTCCAAGACTAAACCAGGAAGAAGTTGAATCCCTGAATAGACCAATAGTAGGCTCTGAAATTGAGGCAATAATTAATAGCCTACCAACCAAAAAAAGTCCAGGACCAGATGGATTCACAGCTGAATTCTACCAGAGGTACAAGGAGGAGCTGGTACCATTCCTTCTGAAACTATTCCAATCAATAGAAAAAGAGGGAATCCTCCCTAACTCATTTTATGAGGCCAACATCATCCTGATACCAAAGCCTGGCAGAGACACAACAAAAAAAGAGAATTTTAGACCAATATCCCTGATGAACATCGATGCAAAAATCCTCAATAAAATACTGGCAAACCGGATTCAGCAGCACATCAAAAAGCTTATCCACCATGATCAAGTGGGCTTCATCCCTGGGATGCAAGGCTGGTTCAACATTCGCAAATCAATAAACATAATCCAGCATATAAACAGAACCAAAGACAAGAACCACATCATTATCTCAATAGATGCAGAAAAGGCTTTTGACAAAATTCAACAGCCCTTCATGCTAAAAACGCTCAATAAATTCGGTATTGATGGAACGTACCTCAAAATAATAAGAGCTATTTATGACAAACCCACAGCCAATATCATACTGAATGGGCAAAAACTGGAAAAATTCCCTTTGAAAACTGGCACAAGACAGGGATGCCCTCTCTCACCACTCCTATTCAACATAGTGTTGGAAGTTCTGGCTAGGGCAATCAGGCAAGAGAAAGAAATCAAGGGGATTCAGTTAGGAAAAGAAGAAGTCAAATTGTCCCTGTTTGCAGACGACATGATTGTATATTTAGAAAACCCCATTGTCTCAGCCCAAAATCTCCTTAAGCTGATCAGCAACTTCAGCAAAGTCTCAGGATACAAAATTAATGTGCAAAAATCACAAGCATTCTTGTACACCAGTGACAGTCAAACAGAGAGCCAAATCAGGAATGAACTTCCATTCACAATTGCTTCAAAGAGAATAAAATACCTAGGAATCCAACTTACAAGGGATGTAAAGGACCTCTTCAAGGAGAACTACAAACCACTGCTCAGTGAAATCAAAGAGGACACAAACAAATGGAAGAACATACCATGCTCATGGATAGGAAGAATCAATATCGTGAAAATGGCCATACTGCCCAAGGTAATTTATAGATTCAATGCCATCCCCATCAAGCTACCAATGAGCTTCTTCACAGAATTGGAAAAAATTGCTTTAAAGTTCATATGGAACCAAAAAAGAGCCCGCATCTCCAAGACAATCCTAAGTCAAAAGAACAAAACTGGAGGCATCACGCTACCTGACTTCAAACTATACTACAAGGCTACAGTAACCAAAACAGCATGGTACTGGTACCAAAACAGAGATATAGACCAATGGAACAGAACAGAGTCCTCAGAAATAATACCACACATCTACAGCCATCTGATCTTTGACAAACCTGAGAGAAACAAGAAATGGGGAAAGGATTCCCTATTTAATAAATGGTGCTGGGAAAACTGGCTAGCCATAAGTAGAAAGCTGAAACTGGATCCTTTCCTTACTCCTTATACGAAAATTAATTCAAGATGGATTAGAGACTTAAATGTTAGACCTAATACCATAAAAATCCTAGAGGAAAACCTAGATAGTACCATTCAGGACATAGGCATGGGCAAAGACTTCATGTCTAAAACACCAAAAGCAACGGCAACAAAAGCCAAAATTGACAAATGGGATCTCATCAAACTAAAGAGCTTCTGCACAGCAAAAGAAACTACCATCAGAGTGAGCAGGCAACCTACAGAATGGGAGAAAATTTTTGCAATCTACTCATCTGACAAAGGGCTAATATCCAGAACCTACAAAGAACTCAAACAAATTTACAAGAAAAAAACAAACAACCCCATCCAAAAGTGGGCAAAGGATATGAACAGACATTTCTCAAAAGAAGACATTCATACAGCCAACAGACACATGAAAAAATGCTCATCATCACTGGCCATCAGAGAAATGCAAATCAAAACCACAATGAGATACCATCTCACACCAGTTAGAATGGCGATCATTAAAAAGTCAGGAAACAACAGGTGCTGGAGAGGATGTGGAGAAATAGGAACACTTTTACACTGTTGGTGGGATTGTAAACTAGTTCAACCATTATGGAAAACAGTATGGCGATTCCTCAAGGATCTAGAACTAGATGTACCATATGACCCAGCCATCCCATTACTGGGTATATACCCAAAGGATTATAAATTATGCTGCTATAAGGACACATGCACACGTATGTTTATTGCAGCACTATTCACAATAGCAAAGACTTGGAATCAACCCAAATGTCCATCAGTGACAGATTGGATTAAGAAAATGTGGCACATATACACCATGGAATACTATGCAGCCATAAAAAAGGATGAGTTTGTGTCCCTTGTAGGGACATGGATGCAGCTGGAAACCATCATTCTTAGCAAACTATCACAAGAACAGAAAACCAAACACCGCATGTTCTCACTCGTAGGTGGGAACTGAACAATGAGATCACTTGGACTCGGGAAGGGGAACATCACACACCGGGGCCTATCATGGGGAGGGGGGAGGGGGGAGGGATTGCATTGGGAGTTATACCTGATGTAAATGACGAGTTGATGGGTGCAGCACACCAACATGGCACAAGTATACATATGTAGCAAACCTGCACGTTGTGCACATGTACCCTACAACTTGAAGTTTAATAATAATAAATAAATTTTAAAAAAAAAAAGAAAAAAAAAAAAGAAAGAAAGAAAGAAAGAAAGAAAGAAAGAAAGAGAGAGAGAAAAGAAAGAAAGAAAGAGAGAAAGAAAGAAAGAGAGAGAAAGAGGAAGGAAGGAAGGAAGGAAAGAAGGAAGGAAGGAAGGAAGGGAGGGAGGGAGAGAAGGAAGGAAGGGAGAGAAAGAAAGAGAGAGAGAGGGAAAGAAAGAAAGACAGAAAGAAAGAGAGAAAGAAAGAAAAGAAAGAAAGAAGGAAAGAAAGAAGAAAGAGAGATTGAAAGGAAGAGAGAGAGAAAGAAAGAAAAGAAAGAGAGAAAGAAAGAAAGAAGAGAGAAAGAGAAGTGAAGAAAGGAAGGTACAAAAGAAAGAAAGTCAAGAAAGAAAGTAAAAAGGCCTAAAGCACCCGGTATTCCCAGACGGTCTCCCATCCAAGTACTAACCAGGCCCAACACTGCTTAGCTTCCGCGATCAGCCGAGATCGGGTGCATTCAGGGTGGTATGGCCATAGACAGCAGCAGAGTCCCATGGCTGTCCCATGAGTGCCACCCAGCCATGCCTGCTGGCTTCCAACCGGCACCACCGGGTTCGTATCTGGACCCTGGAGCCGCTAGCCCGAGGCCTTTCCCTGGCTCCCAAGCTCCAGAGTTTCCACCACGTCGGGCCTGCATGGAACAGGGAGTGCTCCAAGGCATCAGGGCCCAGGGCCCACAATCATGACAACCCGTCCACCCTGTCTCAGAGGTATTCTAGATCCATGGCCACTCAGGAGCTTCTGTGAGGCCCCCTCTTGCCCCACCCACCCAGGGGTGTCAGGGCTGGTCAAGGGCAAACAGCCAGCCATGCCGAGTGGCCTTTTTCTGAGAAGGCCCCTATCATGGATGCTTGTCCCAACCAAGGCCCAGCCTGTGGGCAAGAGGGTGTGGGGGTTTGGGGGATGGCTGATGGCCCTGGTTTGCCCCAGGCTGGCACTGGAGCTGGCAACCGGATTTCCAGAGAGAGGGGCTGAGAGAAACCCAGACACACCACACCACCATCAGGAGCAAATCCACAGGCCCACACACAGCCACATCCGGGTGGTCACATGTGGGAATGTACACACACATGCGTGCAGAGACACACACACACAGACATGTACACATGCACACACACACAAACAGCTTGAAGAAGAGCAAAGAAGAGATGTATGGAGAGACTGAAACCGAGGGAGGGAGAGAAACAGTGATCGAGAGAGACAGGGGAGTCAGACAGGGAAAGAGACAGAGAGGCAGAGAAAGAGAGAGGGACAGAGAAAGAGAGAGAGACAGAGACACAGAGGGAAGGCGACAGAAGTATCACAATGTGCAGGGGCACACCCAGAAGAGGGAGGGGGAAGAAGCTAGAGAGCAAGAGTGATAGAGCCTTTTAGAGGGAACAACCTGCTCTGTAGGCGGGGCCCTTTTGATCAGGCAGGGATAGGGTGGAGGGGGCTTGCACTGGGCCAGAATAGCTTGGCCAGGCCGTCCATTGGAGAGGAGCAATGGAGCGCTGAGACGAGTTTTGTCTTGGATTGATTGCTTGCTTTGGAGGTGGGTTTCATAGGCTCCTTCCTTTGTTGGCACCTCCCTGTGCTCTTGGTGCAGTGTGTGGGCCCCTTGATTTGCAGAGTGCACCCACGCATTTGGCGGGAGCCGTGACACCGGGAGTGTCCACGGTGCCTGAGACCTGGGTCTCTGGCATGTCCTCGGGACTGGAGTTTACAAGAAGTTGATGGCAATAGGAATCTGGGTGGACAGGGATGGTTTTCCTATTGGCTGGCAAAGCAACGTCTTCCCTCGGATAAAGTGGTCCCTGCATTCTGGAGCAGAGGTCTTGGCTGGCGTGTGTGGCACCCACTGCCCCTGCCCGCCCCTTTCCCCACTTTGGAAGATTGCAGAGGCGCCGGATGAGTGGATTGAATTGCCTGGGCCTTCCGGGAGAAGGAAGGCACTGCGAATGGCATGGAACCCGCGACTGCGTCTCTGGGGTCCGGCCCCCTGCCCTCCCAGGCTGGAGAAGGGGCCCTCGTGGGCGATGGCGAGGTGGAAGCAGTGGGATGCTGCTGACCAGTGGTGTTTTGTGATGGACTGCCAGCAGGAGATCCCCGGCTGCAGCAGGGGTGTAGGTGGGTGATAAAGGGGGAGCAGTCAGGGGAGGTTTGGAAGCATGTCGACAGGAGGGGGAAGGGAGGGAGGGGGATGCCACAAAAGCCTACAGTAGGCCAGGTGTGGTGGATCAAGCCTGTAATGCCAGTACTTTGGGATGCCGAGGCGGGTGTATCACAACTTCAGGAGATCTAGACCAGCCTGGCTAATACGGTGAAACCCGGTCTCTACTAAAACTGCAAAACATGAGCCGGGCGTGGTGATGGGCGCCTGTAGTCCCAGTTGCTCGGGAGGCTGAGGCAGGAGAATGGCGTGAACCTGGGAGGCAGAGCTTGCAGTGAGCCAAGATCGGGACACTGCTCTCCAGCCTGGGTGACAGAGCGAGACTCTGTCTGGAAGAGAAAGAAAGAAAGAGAGAAAGAAGAGAAAGGAAGGAAGGAAGGAAGGAAGGAAGGAAGGAAGGAAGGAAGGAAGGAAGGAAGGAAGGAAGGAAGGGAGGGAGGGAGGGAGGGAGGGAGGGAGGGAGGGAGGGAGGGAGGGAGGGAAGGAAGGAAGGAAGGAAGGAAGGAAGGAAGGAAGGAAGGAAGGAAGGAAGGAAGGAAGGAAGGAAGGAAGGGAGGGAGGGAGGGAAAGCAAAAAACTCTACAGCATCCGGTATTCCCAAGCGGTTTCCCATCCAAGTACTAACAAGGCCCAAACCTGCTTAGCTTCAGAGATCCGAGGAGATCGGGCGCATTCAGGGTGGTATGGCCACAGACGCCCACAGAGGCGCCTGGTTGCCCCAAGAGCCCTGCCCAACCATACCCACTGGCTTCCAACCGGCAACGCCAGCCTGGGACCACAGGGTTCGGATCGGGACCCCAGAGCCACTCGCCCACAGCCTTCCCCCAGCTCCCAAGCTCCCTAGCTTTCACCACGTCAGTCCCGCTCAGAACAGGGAGTGCTCCGAGGCGTCAGAGCCCAGGGCCCAGGTTCCTAGGACCCCGACCGGTCCTCCGCGGTGTCGCGGAGGTATTCTTTTGGATCCCTGGCCGCTCAGGAGCTCCTGAGAGGCCCCCTCTTGCCCCACCCACCCAGAGCCCTCAGGGCTGGCCAAGGTTGAACAGCCGGCCCAGTCGTGTGGTCTTTTACTCACAACACCCCCACCACGGTCGCTTGTCCCGACCAAGACCCGGAAGGTGGGCAAGAGGGCGTGGGGTGTTGGCGGTTGGGGGATGTCCCTGCTTTGACCCAGGCTGGCACTAGAGCCAGCAGCCTGATCCCCGGGAGAGGGGCTGAGAGATACCCAGTCACACCCCACCACCACCAGGAGCAAATCCACAGCTCCACACACAGACACACCCAGGCTCTCGTGTGCAGGATCCCACACACACGCGAGCACAGACACATAGACACACACACACACACACGCATACACACACAAATGGCTTGAAGAAGAGAAAGAAAGAAAGAAAGAAAGAAAGAAAGAAAGAAAGAAAGAAAGAAGAAAGAAAGAAAGAAGAAAGAAAGAAAGGAAGGAAGAAAGGAAGAAAGAAAGGAAGAAAGGAAGAAAGGAAGAAAGAAAGAGAGAAAGAAAGAAAGAGAGAAGGGAAGAAAGGAAAGTAGATAAGAGAGAAAGACAGCAAAAGACAAAGAGAAAGACAGCTCGCGGGTTGGAACCCACACACGGGCATGCACACACGCACAGACACACACGCATGCACACACAAAAAGCCTACAGCACCCGGTATTCCCAGGCGGTCTCCCATCCAAGTACTAACCAGGCCCAACCGTGCTTAGCTTCTGAAATCAGACGAGATCTGGCGCGTTCAAGGTGGTATGACCGCAGACGACGGCAGAGGCACCAGACTGCCCCAAGAGCCCGGCCCAGCCATGCCCGACAGCTTCCAGCCAATACTGCCAGCCCAGGGCCGCTGGGCTCGAATCAGGAACCCCGAGCAGCTCGCCCAAGGCCTTCCCCTGGCTCCCAAGCTGCCGAGCTTCCACCACGTCGGGCCCCCTCAGAGCAGGGAATGCTCCAAGGTGTCATGTCCCAGTGCCCACGATCCTGGGACCCTGTCCGGTCCTCCGCCCTGTCTTAGCGGTATTCTTTTGGATCCCTGGCTGCTCAGGAGCTCCTGCGAGGCCCCCTCTTGCCCCACCCACCCAGAGTTGTCAGGGCTGGCCAAGGGCAAACAGCCGGCCCAGCCGCAAGTGGTCTTTTTCTCACAACGCCCCCACCACAGTTGCTTGTCCCGACCAAGACCCAGCCGGTGGGCAAGAGAGCATGGGGGGTGGGGCGTTGGGGGATGGCCCTGCTTTGCCCCGGGCTGGCACTAGAGCCGGCAGGCTGATCCCCGGCGACAGGGGCTGAGAGAACCCCAGACACACCCCACCACACCCAGGAGCAAATCCACAGCCCCACACACAGACACACCCGGGTGCTCACAGGTTGGAACCCACACACGGGCATGCACACACGCACAGACACACACACACACACGCATGCACACACAAAAGGCTTGAAGGAGAGCAAGGAAGAGATGGATGGAGAGATTGAAACTGAGGGAGGGAGAGAGACAGCGATTGAGAGACAGGGGAGGGGGAGAGGAAAAGAGACACACAGAGAGGCAGGGAAAGACAGGGACAGAGAAAGAGACAGAGACAGACAGACAGAAGGAAGGCGACTGAAGTAGCACAAGGTGTAGGGGCAAACCCAGAAGAGAGAAGGGGAGGGATCTAGGGAGCGAGATCAATAGAGCCGTGGAGAGGGAGCACCCTGCTCCGGTAGGCAGGGCCCCTTTTAGAAGGCCGGGATAGGGTGGAGGGGGCTTGGGCTGGGGCAGAATAGGGTGGTCAGGCCTTCCATGCAAGAGGAGAAACGGAGTGCTGAGACGGGTTTTGTCTTGGATTAATCGCTTGCTTTGGAAGTGGGTTTAGTAGGCTCCTTCCTTTGTTGGCACATCCCTGTGCTCTTGGTGTGGTGCAGTGGGCCCCTTGATTTGCAGAGTGGCCCTGCTCGTTTGGCAGGAGCCATGGAACCGGGCGTGCCCACGGGTCCCGAGGCCTGGGTCTCTGCCGTGTCCTCGGGGCTGGAGTTTACATGAAGTTGGTGGCAATTTGAATCCAGGTGTACAGGGACTGTTTTCCTGGTGGCTGGTGAAGTAACGTCCTTCCCCCGAATAAAGCGGCCCCTGCGTTCTGGAGCAGAGGTCTTGGCTGGTGTGTGTGGCACCCGCTGCCCCTACCTGAACCTTCCCCTGGTTTGGAAGGTTGTGGCGGCACCCAATGAGTGTCTTTTTTTTTTTTTTTAATTATTATACTTTAAGTTCTAGGGTACATGTGCATAACGTGCAGGTTTGTTACATATGTATACTCGTGCCATGTTGCTGTGCTGCACCCATCAACTCGTCAGCACCCATCAACTCGTCATTTACATCAGGTATAACTCCCAATGCAATCCCTCCCCCCTCCCCCCTCCCCATGATAGGCCCCGGTGTGTGATGTTCCCCTTCCCGAGTCCAAGTGATCTCATTGTTCAGTTCCCACCTATGAGTGAGAACATGCGGTGTTTGGTTTTCTGTTCTTGTGATAGTTTGCTAAGAATGATGATTTCCAGCTGCATCCATGTCCCTACAAAGGACACAAACTCATCCTTTTTTATGGCTGCATAGTATTCCATAGTGTATATGTGCCACATTTTCTTGAATCGCCTGGGTGTTCCGGGAGCGGGAAGGCACCATGTATGGCAGGGAACCCACGCCTGCGCCTTTGGGGTCCAGCCCCATGCCCTCTCAGGCTGGAGCCAGGCCCCTGGCGGGGTGGAAGCGAGGTGGAAGCAGTAGGATGCTGCTTCCCAGTGGTGCTTTGGTGGTGGACCCCCAGGAGGAGGTCCCCGGTCGTGACGGGAGTGTAGGCGGGTGATAATTGGGGAGCAAAGTCAGGGGAGGTTGGGAAGTATGGCGACAGTAGGGGGAAGGGAGTGAGGGGGGAAGCCAAAATAGCCTACAGCAGGCCGTGACTGGTGGATCACACCTGTAATCCCAGCACTTTGGGAGGCCGATGTGGGTGGATCACGAGGTCAGGAGATCCAGAAAAACCTGGCTAACAGGGTGAAACCCAGTCTCTGCAAAAACTACAAAACATGAGCCTGGCATGGTGGCGGGTGCCTGTAGTTCCAGCTGCTCTGCAGGCCGAGGCAGGAGAATGGTGTGAACCCAGGAGGCGGAGCTTGCAGTGATCCGAGATCACACCACTGCACTCCAGCCTGGGTGACAGAGCGAGACTCCGTCTGGAAGAATAAAAGAGTAAGAAAGAAAGACAGAAAGAAAGAAAGAGAGAGACAGAAAGAAAGAAAAGAAAAGAAAAGAAAGAAAGAAAGAAAGAAAGAAAGAAAGAAAGAAAGAAAGAAAGAAAGAAAGAAAGAAAGAAAGGTAAGAAAGAAAGAAAAAATGAAAGAAAGAAAGAAGAGAGAGAGAGAATGGAAGAAAGGAAGATAGAAAAGAAAGAAAGAAAAGAAAGAAAGCAAAAAAACCTACGGCAGCCGGTATTCCCAGGCGGTGTCCCCTCCAAGTAATAACCAGACCGGACCCTGCTTAGCCTCTGAGAGCAGAGCTTGGGCATGTTCAGGGTGGTATGGCCATAGACCCCAACAGAGGCCATTGGCTGCCCCAAGAGCCCGGCCCTGCCATGTCTGCAGTGTTCCAACCAGCACCGCCAGCCCGGGGACACCGGGTTTGGATTGGGACCCCCCAGCTGCTCGCACGCGACCTTCCCCCAGCTCCCGAGCTGTCCAGCTTCCACTACGTCGGGCCCGCTCAGAACAGGGAGTGCTCCAAGGCATCAGGGCCCAGGGCCCATGATCCTGGGACCTTGTCCAGTCCTCCGCCCTGTCACGGAGGTATTCTTTTGGATCCCTGGCCACTCTGGAGCTCCTGTGAGGCCCTCTCTTGCCACACACACTCAGAGCCAACAGGGAAGGCCAAGGGCGAACAGCTGGCCCAGCCACGCATGGCCTTTTTCTCACAACGTCCCCATCACGGTCGTTTGTTCTGACCAAGAGCTGGCAGAGCGGCAAGAGGGCATGGGGCATTGGAGGTTGGGGGATGGCCCTGCTTTGTCCTGGGCTGACACTAGAGCTGGCAGCCTGATCCCTGGCGAGAGGGGCTGAGAGAAACCCAGACACACCCCACCACCACCTGGAGCAAATCCACAGCCCCACACAGACACACCCAGGCTCTCACGTGCGGGAACTCACACACTTGCAAGCTCAGGCACACAGACACACACACACACAGACACACACACATATACATGCACGCACACACAAACGACTTGAAGGAGAGCAAGGAAGAGATGGATGGAGAGTTTGAAACCGATGGTGGGAGAGAGACATCCAAGGAGAGAGACAGGGGAAGGGGAGAGAGGAAGAGACAGACTGAGATTCAGAGAAAGAGAGAGGGACAGAGAAAGAGAGAGAGACAGAGAGACAGAGGGAAGGCAACAGAAATAGCGGGAGTTGCAGGGGAAACCCAGAAGATAGAGGGGGAGAGAGATAGACAGCCAGAGCAATAGAGACATGGAGAGGGAGTGCCCTGCTCTGGTAGGCAGGGCCCTTTTGAGCAGGCTGGAATAGGGTGGTGGAGGCATGGGCTGGATCAGAACAGGGTGACCAGGCCGTCCATGCAAGAGGAGCAATGGAGCTCTGAGACGGGTTTTGTCTTGGGTTAATTGCTTGTTTAGAGGTGGGTTTCATAGTCTCCTTCCTTTGTTGGCACCTCCCTGTGCTCCTGGTGGTGTGCATTGGGCCCCTAGATTTGCAGAGTGCACCCGTCCATTTGGCAGGAGCCGTGGCACCAAGTGTGCCCACGGTGCCTGAGGCCTGGGCCTCTGGCATGTCCTCGGAACTGGAGTTTGCACAAAGTTGGTGGCAATAGAATCCGGGTGCACAGGGACTGTTTTCCTGGTGACTGGAAAGTAATGTCCTTCCCCTGGATAAAGCGGCCCCTGCATTATGGAGCGGAGGTCTTGGCTGGTGTTTGTGGCACCTGCTGCCCCTGCCCGCTCCTTCCCCCGGTTTGGAAGGTTGCAGCGGCGCCCGATGAGTGCATTGAATCGCCTGCGCGTTCCGGGAGCAGGAAGGCACCGCAAACGTCAGGGAACCCGGCGTCTGGCCCCCTGCCCTGGCAGGGCGGCAGCGAGGCGGAAGTAGTGGGATGCTGCTGCCCGGTGGTGCTTCTGTGGTGGATCCCCAGCAGGAGATCCCTGGCTGCAGTGGGGGTGTAGGTGGGTGATAAAGGGGGAGCAGAGTCAGGGGAGGTTGGGAAGCATGGTGACAGTAGGGGGAAGAGAGGGAGGGGGATGCCACAAAAACCTACAGTAGGCCGGGTGCAGGGGATCAAGCCTGTAATGCCAGGACTTTCAGATGCCAAGGCGGGTGGATCACGAGTTCAGGAGATCTAGGCCAGCCTGACTAATACGGTGAAACCCCGTCTCTACTAAAAATACAAAACATGAGCCGGGCATGGTAATGGGAGCCTGTAGTCCCAGGTGTTCAGGAGGGTGAGGCAGGAGAATGGCCTGAACCAAGGAGGCCAAGCTTTTGATGAGCCAAGATCGCACCACTGCACTCCAGCCTGGGTGACAGAGTGAGACTCTGTCTGGAAGAAAAAGAAAGAAAGACAGAAAGACAGAAAGACAGAAAGACAGAAAGACAGAAAGACAAAGAAAGAAAGAAAGAAAGAAAGAAAGAAAGAAAGAAAGAAAGAAAGAAAGAAAGAAAGAGAGAGAGAAAGAGAGAGGAAGGAAGGAAGGAAGGAGAAAGAAAGAAAAAGAAGGAAGGAAGAAAAAAAGAAAGAGATAGAAAGAAAAGAAAGAAAGATGGAAAGAAAGAAGAAAGAAAAAAAGAAAGAGGGAAAGAAAGAAAAGAAAAAAGAAAGAAGAAAGGAAAGAAAGAAAGAAGAGAAGAAAGAAGAGAGAAAGAAACAAAGAAAGAAATAAAGGGAGAAAGAAAAAGGAAAGAAAGAAGGAAAGAAAGAAGAAAGAAAGAATGACAGAAAGGAAAGAAAGAAAGGACGGAAGGAAGGATGAAAGAAAGAAAGAGATAGAAAAGAAAGATAGATAGAAAGAAGAAAGAAAAAAGAAAGAAAGAAAAAAGAAAGAAAAGAAAAATGAAAGAAGGAAGGAAAGAAAGAAGAAAAGAAAGAAAGAAGGAAAGAAAGAGAAAGAAACAAAGAAAGGAAGGAAGGGAGAAAGAAAGAAAAAGAAAGAAAGAAGAAAGAAGGAAAAAGAGAGAAAGAAAAGAAAGAAAGAAAAAAGAAAGAAAGAAACAAAGAAACAAAGAAACAAAGAAAGAAGAAAAGAAAAGAGAGAGAGACAGAAGGGAAGAAAGGAAGGTAGAAAAGAAAGACAGACAAGAAAGAAAGCAAAAAAGCCTACAGCGCCCGGTATTTCCAGGCCGTCTCCCATCCAAGTACTAAATGGCCCCGACCCTACTAAGCTTCCGAGATCAGACGAGATCGGGCGCGTTCAGCGAGGTATGGCCGTAGATGCCGGCAGAGGCGCCTGGCTGCCCCAAGAGACAGGCCCAGCCATGCCCGCCAGCCTCCAGCTGGCACCGCCAGCCCGGTGCCTCAGGGTTCGGATCAGGACCCTCGAGTCGCTCGCCCGCGGCCGTCCTCTGGCTCCCGAGCTGCCGAGCTTCCACCACGTCAGGTGTGCTCGGAAAGGGGAGGGCTCAGAGGCGTCAGGGCCCAAGGTCCAGGATCCTGGGACGCTGACTGCTACTCCGCCCTGTCGCGGAGGTATTCTTTTGGATTCCTGGCGGCTCAGGAGCTCCTGAGAGGCCCCCTCTTGCCTGACCCACCCAAAGTCGTCAGGGCTGGCCAAGGGCGAACAGCCGGCCCAGCCGCGCGTGGCCTTTTTCTCACATCGCCCTCACCATGCTCACTTGTCCCGACAAAGTCCTGGCCGGTGGGCAAGAGGGCGTAGGGGGTTGGGGGTTGGGGGATGGCCCTGCTTTGCCCCGCGCTGGCACTAGAGCCGGCAGCCTGATCTCCGGGGAGTGTTGCGGAGAGATATCCAGTCACACCCCACCACCACCAGGAGAAAATCCACAGCTCCACACACAAACAAACCTGGGCGCTCCCGCGCGGGATCCCACACGTGTGCGCGCACTCACACAGACACACACATACACACATACACACACACGTGCACGCACACACAAATGGCTTGAAGTTGAGTAAGGAAGAGATGGATGGAGAGATTGAAACCGAGGGAGGGAGAGAGACAGCAAGTGAGAGAGACAGGGTAGGTGGAGAGGGAAGGAGACAGACAGAGAGGCACAGAAAGAGAGAGGGACAGGGAAAGAGAGTGAGACAGAGAGACAGAGGGAAGGCGACAGAAGTAGTGCGAGGTGCAGGGGCAAACACAGAAGAGAGAGGGGGAGGATGCTAGAGAGCAACAGTGATAGAGCCTTGGAGAGGGAGTGCTATGCTTCCTTAGCCAGGGCCCTTTTGAGCAGGCTGGGATGGGGTGGAGGGGGCTTGGGCTGGGCCAGAACAGGGTGGTCAGGCCGTCTATGCGAGAGGACTAACAGAGCGCTGAGACCAGTTTTGTCCTGGATTAATTGATTGCTTTGGAGGTGGGTTTTGTAGGCTTCTTCCTTTGGTGGCACCTCCCTGTTCTCTTGGCACAGTGCAGAGGGCCACTTGATTTGTAGAGTGCCCCCATCTGTTTGGTGGGAACCGTGGCACCGGGCGTGCCCACGGGGCTCAAGGCCTGGGTCTCTGGCGAGTCCTCGGGACTTGAGTTTACAAGAGGTTGGTGGCAATGGGAATCTGGGTGGACAGGAACGGTTTTCCTGATGGCTGGCATAGCGATGTCCTTCCCCCAGATAAAGCAGGCCCTGCCTACTGGAGCAGAGGTGTTGGCTGGCGTGTGTGGCACCCGCTGCCCCTGCCCGCCCCTTCCCCCGGTTTGGAAGATTGCAGCCGCGCCCGATGAGTGGATTGAATCTCCTGGGTGTTCTGGGAGCGGGAAGACACTGCGAATGGCAGGGAACCCGTGCCTGCGCCTTTGGGGTCCGGCCTGCTGCCCTCCCAGGCTGGAGCCGGGCTCCTGGTGGAGCCGCAGCAAGGCAGAAGCGGTGGGGTACTGCAGCCCGGTGGTGCTTTGGTGGCGGAAACCCTGAAGAAGGTCCCAGGCTGTGGCATGTGTGTAGGCGGGTGACAAAGGGGAAGCAGAGTCAGGGGAGTTTGGGAACCATGGCGACAGTAGGGAGAAGGGAGGGAGGGGGGAAGCCACAAAACCCTACAGCAGGCCCAGCGCCATGGATCACGCCTGTATTCCCGGTACTTTGGGAGGCGGAGGCGGGTGGATCACGAGGTCAGGAGATCCAGACCAGCCTGGTTAACACGGTGAAAACCCGTCTCTACTAAAACTACAAAACATGAGCCCGGCGGTGGAGGGCGCCTATAGTCCCAGGTGCTCCGGAGGCAGAGGCAGGAGAATGGCATGAACCACGACTGCACTCCAGCATGGGTGACAGAGCGAGATTCTGTCTGGAAGAGAAAGAGAGAGAGAGAGAGAGGGAGGGAGAGAAAAGAAAAGATAAAATGATAGAAAGGAAGGAAGGAATAAACAAAGAGAAAGAAAGAAAAGAAAGATGGAAAGAAAAAAGGAAAAAACAAAGAAAGAAAAAAAAGAAAGAAAGAAAAAAAGAGGAGAGAGAGAGAGAAGGGAAGAAAGGACGGTGGAAAAGAAAGAAAGGCAGGAGAGAAAGCAAAAAAGCCCACAGCACAAGGTATTCCCAGGCAGTCTCCCATCCAAGTACTAACGAGGCCCGACCCTGATTAGCTGCCGAGATCAGACGAGATCGGGCGCGTTCAGGGTGATATGGCAGTAGACGCTGGCAAAGGCGCCTGGCTGCCCCAAGAGCCGGGCCCTGCCATGCCCACCGGCTTCCAGCTGGCACCGCCAGTCCGGGGCCGCCGGCCTCGGATCGGGACCCCCGAGCCACTCTCCCGCGGTCTTTCCCCGGCTCCGGAGCTCCCAAGCTTCCACCACGTCGGACCCGCTGGGAACAGGGGCTGCTCAAAGGCGTCAGGGCCCAGGGCCCACGATCCCCAACAAGACCTGGCCGGTGGGCAAGACTGTGTGGGGGGTTGGGGGTTGTGGGATGTACCTGCTTGGCCTGGGGCTGGCACTAGAGCCGGCAGCCTGATCCCCGGCGAGAAGGGCTGAGAGAAACCCAGACACACCCCATCACTACCAGGAGCAAATCCACAGCCCCACACAGACACACCCGGGCGCTCGCGTGCGGGAATCCACACACGCGCGCGTGCACACACACACACACACACAAACACACACACACATGCACGCACACACAAACGTCTTGAGGGAGAGCAAGGAAGAGATGGATGGAGAGATTGAAACCGAGGGAGGGAGAGAGACAGCGATCGAGAGAGACAGCGGAGGGGGAGAGGGAAAGAGACAGAGAGGCAGAGAAAGAGAGAGGGACAGTGAAAGAGAGAGAGACAGAGAGACAGAGGGAAGGGGACAGAAGTAGCGGGAGATGCAGGGGCAAACACAGAAGAGAGAGGGGGAGGAAGCTGGAGAGCAAGAGCGATAGAGCCTTGGAGAGGGAGCGCCATGCTCCATTGGCTAGGGCCCTTTTGATCAGGCAGGGATAGGGTGGAGGGGCCTTGGGGTGGTCCAGAACAGGGTGGCCAGGCCGTCCATAGGAGAGGAGCAACGGAGAGCTGAGACGAGTTTTGTCCCGGATTAATTGCTTCCTTTGGAGGTGGGTTTTGGGGGCTCCTTCCTTTGCTGGCACCTTCCTGTGCTCCTGGTGCGGTGCGGTGGTCCCCTTGATTTGCAGAGTGCGCCCGCCCGTTTGGCGGGGGCCGTGGCACCGGGCGTGCCCACGGGGCCCGAGGCTTGGGTCTCTGGCGTGTCCTCTGGACTTCAGTTTACACGAAGTTGGTGGCAATGGGAATCCGGGTGCACAGGGACAGCTTTCCTGGTGGCTGGCGAAACAATGTCCTTCCCCCGGATAAAGCAGCCCCTGTGTTCTGGAGTGGAGGTCTTGGCTGGCGTGTGTGGCACCCGGTGACCCTGCCCGCCCCTTCCCCCGGTTTGGAAGGTTGCGGCGGCGTCTGATGAGTGGATTGAATCGTCTGCCAGTTCCTGGAGCCGGAAGGCTCCAGGAACCCGCGCCTGCGCCTTTGGGGTCCGGCCTCCAGCCCCGCCCCCCGGGATGGAGGCAGGCTCCTGGCTGGACGTCCGTCCGGGAGGCGGAAGCGGTGGGGTGCTGCAGCCCGGTGGTGCTTTGGTGGCGGAAACCCTGAAGGAGGTCTCTGGCTGTGACGGGGGTGAAGGTGGGCGATAAAAGGGGAGCAGAATCAGGGGAGGTTGGGAAGCATGGCGACAGTAGGGGGAAGGGAGGGAAGCGGGAAGCCACAAAACCCTACAGCAGGCCGGGCCGGGCGCGGTGGATCACGCCTGTAATCCCAGCACTTTGGGAGGCCGAGGCGGGTGGATCACGAGGTCAGGAGATCCAGACCAGCCTGGCTAACACAGTGAAACCCCGTCTCTACTAAAACTACAAAACATGAGCCGGGTGTGCTGGCGGGTTCCTGTAATCCCAGCTGCTCGGGAGGCTGAGGCAAGAGAATGGCATGAACCCGGGAGGCGGAACTTGCAGTGAGCCGAGATCGCTCTGCTGCACTCCAGCCTGAGTGACAGAGCGAGAGTGGGTCTGGAAGAAAAAGAAAGAGAAGGAGAGAGAGAAAGAAAGAAAGAAAAGAAGGAAAGAAAGATAGAAAGAGAAAGAAAGGAAGGAATAAACAAAGAGAGAGAGAGAAAGAAAAGAAAGAAGGAAAGAAGAAAGGAAGAGGGAAAGAAAGAGAGAAAGAAAAAGAAAGAAGGAAAGAAAGTAAGAGAGAGAGAGAAAGAAAAGAAAGAAGGAAAGAAAGAAGAAAGAAAAAAGAGGGAAAGAAACAGAGAGAGAGAAAGAAAAGAAAGATGGAAGAAGAAAGAAAGAAAAGAAAGAAAGAAAAGAAAGAAAAGAAAGGAAGGAAGGAAGGAAGGAGAGAGAGAGAGAAGGGAAGAAAGGACGGTGGAAAAGAAAGAAAGGCAAGAAAGAAAGCAAAAAAGCCCACAGCTCCCGGTATTCCCAGGCAGTCTCCCATCCAAGTACTAAACAGGCCCGACTCTGCTTAGCTTCCGAGATCAGATGAGATCGGGGGCGTTCAGGGTGGTATGGCCTTAGACCCAGGCAGAGGTGCCTGGCTGCCACAACAGCCCGGTCCTGCCACGTCCACCGGCTTCCAGCCAGCACCGCCAGCCCGGGGCCGCCGGCCTCGGATCGGGACCCTCGAGCCACTCTCCCGCGGTCATCCCCCAGCTCCGGAGCTCCCAAGTTTCCGCCACGTCGGGCCCGCTCGGAACAGGGAGTGCTCCGAGGCGACAGGGCCCACGATCTTGGGACTCCGTCCAGTCCTCCCCACTGTCACGGAGGTATTCTTTCGGATTCCTGGCCGCTCAGTAGCTCCTGAGAGGCCACCTCTTGCCCTACCCACCCAGAGCCTTCAGGGCTGGCCAAGGGCGAACAGCCGGCCCAGCCACACGTGACCTTTTTCTCACAACGCCCCCACCACGGTAGCTTGTCCCGACCAAGATCCTGCCAGTGGGCAAGAGGGCACGGGGGGTTGGGGGTTGGGGGATGGCCCTGCTTTGCCCCAGGCTGGCAGTAGAGCCTGCAGTCTGATCCCCAGCGAGAGGGGCTGAGGCGCGCGCGCACACACACACACACACACATGCACGCACACACAAACGGCTTGAAGTAGGGCAAGGAAGAGATGGACGGAGAGATTGAAACCGAGGGAGGGAGAGAGACAGCCATCTAGAGAGACAGGGGAGGAGGACAGGGAAAGAGACAGAGAGGCAGAGAAAGAGAGAGGGACAGAGAAAGAGAGAGAGACAGAGAGACAGAGGGAAGGCGACAGAAGTATCTCCACGTGCAGGGGCAAACCCAGAAGAGAGAGGGGGAGGGAGCTAGAAAGCGAGAGCGATAGAGATTTGGAGAGGGAGTGCCCTGCTCTGGTAGGCAGGCCCCTTTTGAGCAGACCGGGATAGGGTGGAGGGGGCTTGGGCTGGGCCAGAATAGGGTGGCCAGGCCGTCCATGCGAGAGGAGCAACGCAGCGCTGATACGGATGTTGTCTTGGATTAATTGCTTGTTTTGGAGGTGGGTATCTTAGGCTCCTTCCTTTGTTGGCACCTCCCTGTGCTCTTGGTGCGGTGCGGTGGGCCCCTTGATTTGCAGAGTAGGCCTGCCCGTTTGGCGGGAGCCGTGGCACGGGGCGTGCCCACAGGGCCCGAGGCCTGGGTCTCTGGCGTGTCCTCGGGACTGGAGTTTACACGAAGATGGTGGCAATGGGAATCTGGGTGCACAGGGAAAGTTTCCCTGGTGGCTGGCGAAGTAATGTCCTTCCCCCGGATAAAGCAGCCCCTGCGTTCTGGAGTGGAGGTCTTGGCTGACCTGTGCGGCACCCGCTGCCCCTGCCCGCCCCTTCCCGCGATTTGGAAGGTTGCGGTGGTGCAGATGAGTGGATTGTATCGCCTGGGCGTTCCGGGAGCGGGAAGGCACTGCAAAAGGCAGGAAACCGGCGCCTACGCCTTTGAGGTCCTGCCCCCTGCCCTCCCGGGCTGGAGCCGGGCTCCTGGCGGGGCGGCGGTGTGGCGGAAGCGCTGGGATGCTGCTGCCGGGTGGTGCTTTGGTGGCGCACCCCCAGAAGGAGGTCCTCGGCTGAGTGTAGGGGGGGCGATAAAGAGGGAGCAGAGTCAGAGGAGGCTGGGAAGCATCTCGACAGTAGGGGGAAGGGAGGGAGGCGGGAAGCCACAAAAGCCTACAGCAGGCCAGGCGCGGTGGATCAAGCCTGTAATCCCAGCACTTTGGGAGACCGAGGCGGGTGGATCATGAGGTCAGGAGATCCAGACCAGCCTGGCTCACGAGGTGAAACCCCACCTCTACTAAAACTACAAAACATGAGCCGGGCGTGCTGGGGTGTGTCTGTAGTCCCAGCTGCTCGGGAGGCTGAGGCAGGAGAATGGCGTGAACCCTGGAAGTGGAGCTTGCAGTGAGCCGAGATCGGGCCACTGCACTCCAGTCTGGGTGACAGAGCGAGACTCTGTCTGGAAGAGAAAGAAAAGAAAGAAAAGAAAAGAAAAAAGAAAAGAAAAGAAAGAAGGAAGGAAGGAAGGAAAGAAAGAATTGAGAGAGAAAGAAGGGAAGAAAGGAAGGTAGAAAAGAGATAAAGACAAGAAAGAAAGCAAAAAAGCCTACAGCACCCGATATTCCCAGGCGGTCTCCCATCCAAGTACTAACCACGCCCGACCCTGCTTAGCTTCGAGATCAGAAGCGATCCGATGCGTTTAGGATGGAATGGCCCGGTGGTCTCCCATCCAAGTACTAACCAGGCCCGAGCCTTCTTAGCTTCGGAGATCAGAGGAGATCGGGTGTATTCAAGGTGGTATGGCCCAGAGGCGCCTGGCTGCCCCAAGAGCCCTGCCCAGCCATTCCCGCCAGCTTCCATCCGGCCCCGCCACCCCGGGAACTGGGGGACTGGGATTGGGACCCCCCAGCCATTCGCCCGCGGTCTTCCCCCAGCTCCCGAGCTTCCACCACGTCGGGCCCGCTCGGAACAGGGAGTGCTCCGAGGCGTCAGGGCCCAGGGCCTACGATTCTGGGACCCCGTCTGGTCCTCCGCCCTGTCACGGAGGTATTCTTTTGGATACCTGGCGGCTCAGGATCTCCTGCGAGGCCCTCTCTTGCCCCACCCACGCAGAGCCATCAGGGCTGGCCAAGGGCGAAAAGCTGACCCAGCCGCACGTGGCCTTTTTCTCACAACGCCCCCACCACTGTCGCTTGTCCCGACCAAGACCCGGCCGGTGGGCAAGAGAGCGTGGGGGGTGGGGCGTTGGGCGATGGCCCTGCTTTGCCCCAGGCTGGCACTAGAGCCGGCAGCCTGATCCCGGCGAGAGGGGCTGAGAGAAAACCAGACACACCCCACCACCACCAGGAGCAAATCCACAGCCCCACACACAGACACACCAGGGCGCTTGCGCCCGCGAACCCAAACGCGCGCGCGCGCGCGCACACACACACAGACACACACACACACACGCACGCACGCACACACGAACGGCTTGAAGGAGAGCAAGGAAGAGATGGATGGAGAGATTGAAACTGAGGGAGGGAGAGAGACAATGAGCGAGAGAGACAGGGGAGGGGGAGAGGGAAAGAGACTGAATGGCAGAGAAAGAGAGAGGGACAGAGAAGGAGAGAGAGAGAGACAGAGGGAAGGCGACAGAAGTAGCGCCACATGATTCTCAGAAGCTTGGGCTTACAAGATGTTTAAGGAAAATAAAGAAGGTGTGATGTGGATCAAGTTTTCAGTGATTGTTTTAAATGTAATTTTAAAAAGAACTTCTAGTAATGAAGTATATAATAGTCCTTGATACTAAATTTTTTCTAGTGAAATAAACTATGCTTTAATAAGACAATGTTGCTCTAAGTTTGACTGCCTGATTCTTTTCTTCTCTTTTTTAGAGGATACTGTTTCATTTATTGTGTGAGCCCCACAAATGTCTATTTTAAAAAGAGTATAGTCCCTGGCCGGGCGTCGTGGCTCTGCCTGTAATCCCAGCACTTTGGGAGGCCGAGGCTGGCCAATCACCTGAGGTCGGGAGTTCGAGACCAGCCTGAACGATATGGTGAAACCCCGTTTCTACTAAAAATACAAAATTAGCTGGGCATGGTGAAGCATGCCTGTATAATCCCAGCTACTCAGGAGGCTGAGGCAGGAGAATCGTTTGAACCTGGGAGGCTGAGGTTGCAGTGAGCCAAGATTGCACCATTGCACCCCAGCCTGGGCAACAAAAGTGAAACTCCATCTCAAAAAAAATAAAATAAAATAAATAAAAGATAAAAATAAAGTCCCCAATAGTTTCTCACAAATATTCCTGATTTATACTGGGGGAAGCGATGCATAATTGGAACATTAATCATTATGTTTTTGAAAATTAAATATTTCCTGCAAAACAATTCCTCTGCAAAATGCTAAGCTGCCAATGAGCTTACCACAATAGATATTGAGTCATTTCACAAAGTACCTGTTCAAAAGTTATAGAAACCTGGCCTTCCATTTCAAATTCACTGCAAAGAGAGTACATGCAGTAGTCCTATTTACAATTTAATAGAGATAAGGAAAGGGCACACCTAGGACAAAGAGGGTCATCACCCTACATACAAGTTTACAGTAGTGCAACCACAATATATATTTACTATATTCAACACTTCAGATAAAGGAAGAGGGAGGCCCTTCACAACACTAAAACTAAGGAATGTTAGTTTTATATAAGACCTACCAAAAAAAACAGGGAAACAAACAACACACATAGGCACTAGTCTCAAAGCTGCACAATGAAGAAGCAAAAGGTTTGAGATGAGAAATTCAGGAAAATATACACATAGGAGCTTGTTGAGGAAAAGGAAATCACAGTTCTAATCTTCAAGGCTTCTAATCCTCAAGGCTATGGAATGCATTCTGCAAATCTTCAAGAAGTTGTGCATAGTCGCTCTTGATCTTTGCCTCACCATCTTTCAGTGGATCCTTGAATTTCATGGAGGAAAGTTTATAGAGGATGTCTCCTATGTGCTCATGAACAATAGACCATGTGATTTTATTGTCACTCTGGGCAGTGGTTTCAACAGCTCTACGAGCCATATATAAAATGCAGTCATGTTGGACAGCATCCCTACTGTCTGGTAGAATGGACAGAACCTGTCATAAGGAGTGTATCCATTTTGTCGTAGGAAATCATCTTTGATAAGTTTTGTTACCTCCAGAGTGATTTTATCTGTTTCTGCCAAAGACGCCTTTCCGACAAGGTGTACAATTTCTGCCAGGTCTTCTTCCTGCAGAATATCCTTAGCTTTGGTCCTCAGTGGGACAAACTCTGTGAAGTGTTTGTCATAGTATTCATCCAAGGCACGCATATACTTGGTGTAGCTGATGAGCCAATTGACAGAGGGGAAATGCTTACGTTGAGCTAGTTTCTTATCTAAGCCCCAGAACACCTGAACGATACCAAGAGTGGCAGATGTAACTGGATCAGAAAAATCACCACCAGGTGGAGAAACTGCTCCTACAATGCTGACACTCCCTTCTCTTTCAGGATTTCCAAGACATTTCACCCTGCCTGCTCATTCATAAAAAGAGGCCAGATGGGCACCAAAATAGGCTAGATATCCACTATCTGCAGGCATTTCAGCTAAACAACCAGAGATTTCTCTAAGGGCCTCAGCCCATCTAGAGGTAGTGTCAGCCATCATACTGACATGATAGCCCATGTCACAGAAGTATTCTGACAGTGTGATTCCAGTATTAATAGAGGTTTTTGTAGCAGCAACAGGCATATTGGAGGTATTGGCTACCAAAGCTGTCCTCTTCCTAATTGACTCTACCTTACTTACCATCAACCTCCATTGTGAGCTCTGGGAAGTCCTGGAGGACTTCAGACATCTCATTTCCTCTTTCACCACATCCTACATAGATTATACATCACTGTTAGAATACTTGGATACAGACTGTGATATCACTGTCTTTCCACAGCCAAAGGCTCCCGGGATAGCAGTAGTTCCTCCCTGGACACACGGAAAAAGGGCATCAAGGACTCTCTGGCCAGTCAACAGAGGATGATTGGCTGGCACCTTCTCAGTGACAGATAGAACTTGACATACAGGCCATACTTGCACCATGGTGAACTTCTCCTTTACACCTTCAAATTCAAGCTCCAAGACAACATCAGAGGTATCATAATTCCCAGGTGGAGCAATATAAGTTACAGTTCCTCTATTTTGTGGGGGTAACATGATTTTGTGTTTGATAAGCGAGTTCTCATTGACAATTCCATAAATGTCTCCACCAGTGATATGACTACCAACCCGTAGGTTTTTGCAAGGTGTAAAGTTCCATTTGATATCTCTGCTAAGAGCAGACACGTTTACTCCTCTGGGGATGTAGATGCTTTGGGTCTGACTGCTGATATCCGACAAAGGTCTTTGAATACCATCAAAAATGGCTCCCATAATGCCAGGACTGAGCTCTACAGAGAGGGGTTTACCAGTGCGAAGTACAGGATCTCCAACAGAAACACCAGAAGTTTCTTAATACACCTGAATAGTAGCCATGTCACCCTCCAATCGAATAATCTCTCCAACCAACTTGCTGTGGCCCACTCTCACCAGCTCATACATGGCTGCACCCACCATGTCACAGGCTGTAACCACAGGTCCTGAGACCCCATGCACATAACCAAATGTGCTTTCTTTATCTTCGAGTATTTGGGGTAGCTTGGAAAAATCCATGTTAGTTTACCTGCTGGGGCACGAGGTGCAGAGACCATAACGATCGAGGACCCAGAGGCTCTGAGGGTCTTGACTCTTTATCCAATTTGCCAGTCTGTACCTCTTAATTGAGGCATTTATCCTGTTTACATTTAAGGTTAATATTGTTATGTGTGAATTTTATCCTGTCACTATGATGCTAGCTGGTTATTTTGCCCATTAGTTGAGGCAGTTTCTTTACAGTGTGGATGGTCTTTACAGTTTAGTATGTTTTTGCAGTTGCTGGTACTGGTTTTTCCTTTTCATATTTGTGCTTCTTTCAGGAGCTCTTGTAAGGCAGGCCTAGTGGTGACAAAATCTCCTAGCATTTGCTGATCTGTAAAGGATTTTATTTCTCCTTCACTTATGAAGCTTGGTTCGGAAGGATATGAAATTGTGAGTTGAAAATTCTTTTCTTTAAGAATGTTGAATATTGATCCCCACTCTCTTCTGCCTTGTAGAGTTTCTGCTGAGAGATCAGGTGTTAGTCTGGTGGGCTTCCCTTTGTGTGTAACCCAACCTTTCTCTCTGACTGCCCTTAACATCTTTTCCTTCATTTCAACCTTGGTGGATCTGACGAGTATATGTCTTGGGGTTGCTCTTCTCAAGGAGTATTTTTGTGCTGTTCTATTTCCTGAATTTGAATGTTGGCCTGACTTGCTGTGTTGGAGTTCTCCTGGGTAATATCCTGAGGAATGTTTTCCAACTTGGTTTCATTCTCCCCGTCACTTTCAGGTACACCAATCTAATGTAGATTTGGTCTTTTCACATAGTCCCATATTTCTTGGAGTCTTAGTTCATTCCTTTCATTCTTTTTTCTCTACTCTTGTCTTCACGCTTTATTTCATTAAGGTGATCTTCAATCTCTGATATCATTTTTTTTCCACTTGATCAATTCAGCTATTGATACTTGTGTATGCTTCACAAAGTTCTCATGCTGTGTGTTTCAGCTCCATCAGGTCATTTATTTTCTTCTCTAAACTGCTTATTCCCATTAGCAATTCCTCTAACATTTTTTCAAGGTTCTTACCTTCTTTGCTTTGGGTTAGAACATGCTCCTTTAGCTCGGAGAAGTTTGTTATTACCCACCTTCTGAGGCCTCCTTCTATCAATTCATCAAACTCATTCTCCATCCAGTTTTGTTCCCTTGCTGGTGAGGAGTTATGATCCTTTGGAGGAGAAGAGGCATTCTGGTTTTTGAAATTTTCAGCCTTTTGCACTGTTTATTCCTCATCTTTATGGATTTATCTACCTGTGGCCTTTCATGTTGGTGACCTTCCGATGGGGTTTCTGTGTGGACATCATTTTGTTGATGTTGATGCTACTCCCTTCTGTTTGTTGGTTTTCCTTCTAACAGTCAGGCCCCACTGCTGCAGGTCTGCTGGAGTTTGATGAAGGTTCACTCCAGACCCTGTTTGCCTGGGTATCACCAGTGGATGCTGTAAAACAGCAAAGATTGCTGCCTGGTCTTTCCTCTGGAAGCTTCATCCCAGAGGGGCACCTGCCAGATGCCAGCTGGAGCTCTCCTGTATCAAGTGTCTCTCAATCCCTGCTTGGAGATTTCTCCAAATTAGGAGGCATGGGAGTCAGGTACCCACTTGAGGAAGCAGTCTGTCCCTTAGCAGAGCTTGAGCGCTGTGCCAGGAGATCTAATGCTCTCTTTAGAGCCAGCAGGCAGGAACTTTTAAGTCTGCTGAAGCTGTGCCCATAGCTGCCCCTTCCCCCAGGTGCTCTGTTTCAAGGGGATGGCAGTTTTATCTATAAGCACCTGACTGGGGTTGCTGCCTTTCCTTCAGAGATGCCCTGCCCAGAGAGGAGGAATCTAGAGAGTAACCCCAAGAATTCTGATGGAAGAGACTCCTGGCTGATCACAGGCATTCTAATGATAGGAACGTCTTGGTGACCCCAGGCACTCTAATTAGAGAGACTCCTGGCTGACCGCAGGCATTGTAATGGTAGAGACTCCTGGGTGACCTCAAGCATTCTAACCAAAGACACTCCTGGCATTCTAATGATTGTCATAACTTGTCGACCCCAGTCATTCTAATGGAAGAAACGTCTAATGGATCCCAGGCATTGTAATGATAAAGACTCCTGGGCGACCCTAGGCATTCTAATGAAAGAGACTACTGGCTAACCCCAGGCATTCTAATAAAAGAAACACCTGGGTGACCCCAGCCATTCTAATGATAGAGACACCTGGGCAACCCCAGGCACTCTAATGGGAGAGACTCATGGCTGAACTCCGGCATTGTAATGATAGAGAAACCTGGGCGACCACAGATATTCTAATGGGAGAGATTTCTGACTGACCCCAAGCATCCTAATGATGGAGACATCTGGGCAATCTCAGGCATTCTAATGGGAGCGACTCCTGTTTGACACCAGGCATTCTAATGACAAAGACGCCTGATTGATCCCAATCATTCTAATGAAAGAGACTCCTGGATGACCCCACTCATTCTAGTAACAGAGACACCTGGGTGACCCAAGGCTTTTTTTTTTTTTTTTTTTTTTTTTTTTTTTTTTTGAGACAGAGTCTCGCTCTGTTGCCCAGGCTGGAGTGCAGTAGCACGATCTCAGCTCACTAAAACCTCTGCCTCCTGGGTTCAAGCTAACGATTCTCCTGCCTCAGCCTCTAGAGTAGCTGGGAATACAGCTGAAGACCATGCATCCAGCTAATTTTTGTATTTTTAGTAGAGATGGGGTTTCACCATCTTGGCCAGGCTGTTCTCGATCTCCTGACATCGTGATCCACCTACTTCGGCCTCCCAAAGCGCTGGAATCACAGGCATGAGCTACAGCGCCCTGCCAATCCGAGGCACTCTAATGGGAGGGGCTTTTAGTGGACTCCATGCATTCTAATGACAGAGACACCTGGGAGACTCCAGGCGCATTCTAATGGGAGAGTCTTAGGGCCGACCTCAGGCATTCTAATGAAAAAGATACCTGGGCAATTTCAGGCATTCTAATGATACACCTGGGAGACCCCAGACATCCTATTGAAGAGAATTCTGGCTAGCCCCAGGCATTATAATTATAATTACGGAGACAGCTAGAAGATTCTAGGCATTTTAATAAGAAAGACTCCTGGCCAATTCCAGGCATTCTAATAATAGACACACCCAGGCGATGCCAGGCATTCAAATTGGAGAGACTCCTGGCCAACCTCAGGAGTGCTAATGATAGAGACACCTTGGCGACCCTAACCATTCTAATGGAAGAGACCCCTGGCTGACCACAGGTGTTCTAATGCCAGGCAACACCTGGTATTCTAATGATAGAGGCCCCTGGATGACCCCAGGCATTTTAAAGGGAGAAACTTTTGGCCAACCCCAGGCATTTTAATGATAGAGACACCTGGGCGACCTTAGGCATTCTAATCAAAGGGACACCTTGGTGACTTCGGCATTCTAAAAGGAGAGACTCCTGGCTGAACCCAGGCATTCTAATGATAGAGACCCCTCTGTGACCCAGGCGTTCTAATAGGGGAAACCACTGTCTGACCCCAGGCATTCTAATGACAGAGACACCAGGGCAACCCAAGGCATTCTAAATTTAGAGACACCTGGGCGACCTCAGGCATTCTAATGGAAGAGACTACTGGTCAACCCCAGGCATTCTAATGATAGAGGCACCTGGGTCCCCCAGGCATTCTAATGGGAGAGACACTTGGCCAATTCCACGCATTCTAATGGGCAAGACACCTGGGCTACTTCAGGCAGTCTAATGATAGAGACACCTGTGCAGCGCCAGACATTCTAATGGGAGCGACTCCTGCCCAACCCCAGGCATTGTAATGATAGAAACACCTGGGCGAACACAGGTCTTCTAATGGGAGAAGAGACTCCTGTCCGACCTCAGGCATTCTAATAATGGAGACATCTGGGTGACACCAGACATTCAAATGGGAGAGATTTCTCACCATCCCCAGGCATTCTAATGATAGAGACAGAATGGTAACACCAGGCATTCTAATGGAAGAGATCCCCGACCAACCCTGAGTATTCTATTGACAGAGTCACCTGGGTGATCCCAGGCACTCTAATAATAATGACACCTGGGGCGATCCCAAGAATTCTATAGAGAGAGACTCCTGGCTGATTCCAGGCATTCTAATGGGCAAGACACCTGGGCTACTTCAGGCAGTCTAATGGTAGAGACACGAAGGCAACCCCAAGCATTCTAATGGGAGAGAGTCCTGGCAAACTGCAGGCATTCTAATGCTAAACACACCTGGAAGACCCCAGGTATTCTAATCGGAGAGACTCCTTTTCATCCCATGGCATTGCAATAATAGAGACTCCTGGGTGACCCTAGGCATTCTGATAGGATAGACTCCTGGCTGACCTCAGGTATTTTAATGAAACAGACACCTGGAAAACCCCAGGAATTCTAATGGGAGAGACTCCTAGTGGACCTCAGGCATTCTAATTAGAGGGACACTTGGGCAACCCCAGGCATCCTAATAAGAGAGACTCCTGACCAACCCCAGGCATTTTAATAATAGAGATACATGTGTGATCTCAGGCATTGTAATGGGAGTGACTCCTGTTTGACGTCAGGCATTCTAATGATAAAGACACCTGAGTGACCCCAATGATTCTAATGGAAGAGACTCCTGGACGACTCCATGCATTCTAATAATACAGACACCTGGGCGACCCCAGGCTTTCTAATGGAAAAGACATCTGGGCGATTCCAGGTATTCTAATGATAGGGACACCTGGGCAATGCCAGGCATTCAAATTGGAGAGATTCCTGGCTGACCCCAGGAATTCTAATGATAGAGACACCTTGGTGACCCTAAGCATTCTCATGAGAGAGGCCCCTGGCTGACCACAGGCATGCTAATATTAGAGACAACTGGGCAACATCTGACATTCTAATGATAGAGGCTCCAAGACGAGCCCAGGCATTTTAAAGGGAGAAACTTTTGGCAAACCTCAGGCATTTTGATGATAGAGACACCTGGGGGACCTTAGGAATTCTAGTGGGAAAATCTTTTGCCCAAACGCAGGCAATCTCATGATAGAGACACCGGGGTGACCCCAGGCATTCGAATTATAGAGATACCTGGGCAACCACAGGCATTCTAATGAGAGAGACTCCTGGTCGACCCAAGTTCTCTAAAGATAGAGACACTTAGGTGACTCCCATATTTCTAATGATAGAGACACTTTGGCAACCACAGGCACTCTAATGGGAGAGATTCCTGGCCAACCCCATGCATTCTAATGATAGAGAAACCTGGGTGACCCCAGGTATTCTAATAAAAGAGACTTTTGTCAGACCCCAGGCATTTTAATAATAGAGACACATAGGCGACCCAAGGCATTTTAATGGGAGACAACTCTGACCAACACCAGGCATTCCAATGGTATAGACAGCTGGGTGACCGCAGCATTCTAATAGGAGAGACTCCTGGATGAACACAGGCATTCTAGTTATAGAGACACCTCTGCCACAAGAGGCAATCTAATGGGGGAGACCCCTGGTCAACCCCAGCATTCTAATTATAGAGACACCTGGGCGACCCCAGGCATTCTAATGATAGAGACACTTGGACAACCTTAGGCATTCTAATGGGAAAAAAAAACTTGGCCAATATCAGGCATTCTAATGAGAGAGACACCTGGGTGGCCTCAGGCATTCTAATAGGAGAGATTTCTGGCCAACCCCAGGTATTGTAATGATAGAGACATTTGGGTAACCACAGGCATTTTAATGGAAGAAACTCCTGGCCAACATCAGGCATTCTAATGATGGAGACACCTGGGCGACACCAGCAATTTAAGTGGGAGAGACTCCTCACCGACTCCAGGCATTCTAATGATAGAGACAGCATAACATCCCCAAGTATTCTAATGGAAGAGACCCCTGGCCGACCCCAGGCATTCTAATGAGTCACCTTGGTGATCCCAGGTATTCTAATGATAAAGACACCTGGGCGACCCCAGACATTCTAATTGAAGAGACTCTTGTCTGACCTCAGGCATTCTAATGAATGAGACACTTGAGAGACCCCAGGCATTCTAATGGGAGACTCTCCTGGCCTATGGCAGGCATTCTAATGGGAGAGAACCTTTTCCAACCCGTGGCATTGTAATGATAGAGACACCTTGGTGAACCCAGGCATTCAAATGGGAGAGATTCCTGGCTGACCTCAGGCATTTTAATGGCTGACTCTAGGCATTCTAATGATAGTCACACTTGGGCAAACCCAGGCCATTCAAATGGGAGAGACTCCTGACGGACTCCAGGCATTATGATGGAGACACCTGGGCTATCCCAGACATTTTAATGGTAGAGACTGCCAGTCCACCCCAGACAATCTGATGATAGAGACACCTGGATGACTACATGCCTTCTAATTATAGAGTCACCTGTGCGACCACAGGGATTCTAATAAAAGAGACTCCTGGCCAACCCAGGCATTGTAATGATAGATACAACTTGGTGACCCCAGGCACTCTAATGGAAAACACTCTCAACGCCAGGCATTCTGTTAATAGAGACACCTGGGCGACCCCAGGCATTCTAATAGGAGAGACTCCGGGCCGACTTCAGGCATTCTAATGATAGAGATTCCTGGATGACCCCAGGCATTCTAATGTTATAGAATCCTGGCCTACCCCAGGCATTCTAATGACAGGGACACCTGGGGACCCCAGGCATACTAATGGGAAAGACTCCTGACCAACAGCAGTCATTCTAATAATAGAGACTCCTAAGAAACCCAAAGAAACCCATTCTAATGATAGACACACCTGGGTGACCCCTGGCATTCTAATGGGAGACACTGCTGGCCGACCCAGGGTATTCTAATCATAAAGAAACCTGAGCGATCCCAGGAGTTTCCATGGGAGAGACACCTGGAAAACTTTAGGCATTCTAATGACAGAGACACCTGGGTACCTCAGGCATTCCAATAAGGGAGACTTTTGGCCTACCCCATGTATTCTAATAATATAGACACCTGGGCGATCCCAAGCATTCTAATAATAGAGACACCTGGGCGACCCCAGCCATTCTAATGGGAGACTCTCCTAGCTGACGGCAGGCATTGTAATAATAGAGACACCTAAGTGGCGCCAGGCGTTCTAATGATAAACACACCTGAACCACCCCTGGCATTCTAATGGAAGACACTCCTGGCTGACCCAGGGCATTTTAATGATAAAGACACTTGGGTGATCCCAGGCATTATAATGGGAGAGATTCCTGACTGACCTTAGGCATTCTAATAATAGAGACACTTGGCCAACCCCACGCATTCTAATGATAGAGACACCTGGGCAACCCCAGGCATTCCAATGGGAGAAACTCTTGCCAAACCCAGGCATTCTAATGATAGAGACACCTGGGCATCCCCAGGCATTCTAATGGGAGAGATTTTTGGTCCCAGATATTCTAATGAAAGGAACAACTGGGCAACCCCAGGCGTTCTAATGAGAAAGACTCCTGGCCAACCCCAGGCATTCTCATGATATAGACACCTGGGCAACCCCAGCCACTCTAATGGGAGAGACTCCTGGCCAACCCTAGGCATTCTAATGATAAAGACACCTGGCAATCTCAGATATTCTAAGGATAAAGACACCTAGCCCACCCCAGGCATTCTAATGGGAGAGATGCCTGGCCAACCCCAGGCATTGTAATGACAGTGGCTTTTGGCCGACATCAGGCATTCTAATGGTAAAGACATAGAATGCCTGTCTGACCTCAGGCATTCTAAGTATAGAACCACCTGACTGGCTTCTGGCATTGTAATGGGAGAGACTCCTGGTCAACACCAGTCATTCTAATGATAGAGACTCATGGGTGACCTTATGCATACTAAGGATAGAGACAAGTGGCCAATCCTAGGCATTCTATTGACAGAGACTCCTGGGTACCCCCAGGCATTCTAATGATAGAGACAACTGGGTGACCTCAGGCATTCTAAAAATAAAGACACCTGGCTGACCCTAGGCATTCTAGCAGGAAAGACTCCTGGCCAACCCCAGGCATTCTAATCAGAGAGACACCTTGGTGACCTCAGGTATTGTAATGATAGAGATACCTGAAAGAGCCCAGGCATTCTAATGGGAGTGACTCCAGGCCAAAACTAGGCATTATAATAAGAGACATTTGGATGACCCAAGGCATTCTAATGATAGAGACACTGGGGCGACTTTAGTCATTCTAATGGGAGAGACTCATGGAAGACTCCAGCCATTTTAATGATAGAGACACCTGGGCAACCACAGGAATTCTAATGGGACAGAGTTGTGACCAACCCCAGACATTGTAATGATAGAATTACAATTACATTAGAATGCCTGTGGTCACCCCAGGCATTATAATGAGAGGGACTCTTGGCCAGCCCCAGGTATTCTAATGATAAGAGACACCTGGGTGACCCCAGGCATTCTAATAAAAAAGACTTTTGGCTAACTACAGGCATTCTAATGATAAAAACACTTGAGCGACCCCTGGCATTATAATAATACAAACACCTGAGTGACCTCAGGCACTCTAATTGGAGAGAGTCCAGGCCCACCCCAGGTATTGTAATGATAGAGACAATTAGGCGACCTCAAGCATTCTCACCAGAGAGACTCCTGGCCAGCCCCCAGACATTCTAATGATAGTCACAACTTCTCGAACCCAGGTATTCTAGTGGGAGAGATTCCTGGCCCACCCCAGGCACTGTAATGATAGAGACACCTGTTTGACTCCAGGCATTCTAATGGGAGAGACTTCTGTACAACCCCAGGCATTCTAATGATAAAGACACCTGGGCAACCCCAGCTATTCTAATGAGAGAGACTCATGGCTGACTCCAGGCATTGTAATGATAGAGACACCTGGGCGACCACCAGCATTCTAACGGGAGAGACTCCTGGCCAACCTCAGGCATTTTAATGATAGGGACATCTGTATAGAGACACGTATTTGACCCCAGGCATTCTTAAAGGAGAGATACCTGACTGACCCCAGGCATTCTTATGATAAAGACATCTGGCAACCTCAGGCATTCTGAGGATAGAGACATGTAGCCAACTCCAGGCATTCTAACAGGGGAGATGCCTGGCTGATCCCAGGCATTGTAATGATAGTGGCTTTTGACCGACGCCAGGCATTCTAATGGTAAAGACACCTGCACAACCACAGGCATTCTAAGGATAGAACCACCTGACCGACTTCTGGCATTGTAACAGGAGAAACTCCTGGCCAACAACAGTCATTCGTTCTAATGATAGAGACACAGGGGTGACCTCACACATTCTAAAAATACAGACACCTGGCCAACCCCAGGCATTGTAACTGAAGAGACTCCTGGGCAACCCCAGGCATTCTCATGATAGAGACTCCTGGGTGACCCCAGGCATTCTCATGATAGAGACTCCTGGGCGACCCCAGGCATTCTCATGATAGAGACTCCTGGACACCAGGCATTCTAATGATAGAGACACCTGGGTGACCTCAGGCATTCTAAAAATAAAGACATCTGGCTGACCCTAGGCATTCTAACAGGAAAGACTCCTGGCTGACCCCGGGCCTTCTAATACTAGAGTCTCATGGCCAACCCCAGACATTTTAATCAGAGATACCTTGGCGACATCAGGCATTGGAAGGATAGAGACACCTGGCCAGCCCCAGACATTCTAACAGGGGAGACTCCTGGCCGACTCCAGACATTCTAACGATAAAGACACCTGGGAGACCTCAGGCATTCTAAGGACAGAAACACTGGCTGAATTCAGGCATTCTAAAAGGAGAGACTCTTGGCTGACCCCAGGCATTCCAATGATAGAGACTCCTGGCCAACCCCAGGCATTCTAATAGTAGAAACACGTGGGAGACCTCAGCCATTCTAAAGATATAGACACCTGGACAACCTCAGGCATTCCAACCAGAGAGACTCCTGGACAGTCCCATGCATTCTAATGATAGAGACACCTCGGCAACCTCAGTCCTTCTAAAAATAGAGACTCCTGGCAGACCCCAGGCATTCTACTGATAGAGACTCCTGGCCAACCACAGGCATTCTAGTTATAGAGACACCTGGGCAACCTTAGGCATTCTAAGGATAGAAACACCTAGCCGACCCCAGGCATTCTAACGGGAGAGACTCCTGGCCCACCCCAGTCATTCTAATGACACCTTAGAGACCTCAGGCATTCTAAGGATAGAAAAACCTGGTTGACCCCAGGCATCCTAACCAGAGAGACTCCTGTTTGACCAAAGGCATTCTACTGTAAAGACACCTGGTGACCTCAAGCTTTCTACGGATAGAGACATCTAGCCCACCCCAGGCATTCTACTGGGAAAGATGCCTGGCTGATCCCATGCATTCTAATGATAGAAGCTCCTGGCCAACGCCAGGCATTCTAATGATAGAGACACCCGGATGACCTCAGGTATGCTAAGGATAGAGCCACCTGGATGACCCCAGGCATTCCAAGGGATAGACTCCTAGCCAACTGCAGGCATTCTAATGATAGATACTCCTGATTGCCCCAGGCATTCTAATTATATAGACACTTGGCTGACCTCAGGCATTCTAAGGATAGAGACAACTGGTTGACCCCAAGCATTCTAACAGAAGACAATCCTGCCCAACCCCAAGCATTCTAATGAGACAGACTCCTCCTGGTTGACCATAGGAATTTTAATAATAGAGATGCCTGGGTGACTTTAGACACTCTAATGGGACAGATTCCTTGCAGACCCTAGACATTCTAATGAAAGGGACACCTTGGGGACCTCAGGCATTTCAACAGGAGAGACTCCAGGTTGATGGCAGATATTATAATGATAGAGATATCTAAGTGACCCCAGGCATTCTAATGATAGACACACCTGGGAGACTCCAGGCATTCTAATGGGAGAGACTCCTGGCTGACCATAGGCATTCTAATGATAGAGACACCTGGGCTATCTCAGGCATTCTAATGGGAGAGACTCCTGGTTGACTCCAGGCATTCTAACGATAGAGACAACTGAGCAACCCCAATCCTTCTAATGGAAGAAACTCCTGCCCCACCTCATGCATTCTAATAAAGGAGATACCTGGGCGACCCCAGGCATTCTAACGATAGAGACACCTGGGCAACCCCAGGCATTCTAACGGGAGAGTCTTCTGGCCAACCCCAGGTATTCTAATTTAAAAAAGACACCCAGGCGATTCCAGGCATTCTAATGATAGAGACAACTTGGCGACCCTAAGCATTCTAATGCAAGAGACCCCTGGCCTACCACAGGCATTCTAATGATAGAGACAACTGGGCAACACCTGGCATTCTAATGCTAGAAGATCCTGGGAGACCCAAGGCGTTTTAAAGGGAGAAACTTTTGGCTGACCACAGGCATTTTAATGATAGAGACACCTGGACGATCTTAGGTATCCTAATGAGAAAATCTTTTGCCTGAATGCAGGCATTCTCATTATAGAGACACTTGGGAGACCACAAGCATTCTAATTATAGAGACACCTGGGCAACCCCAGGCATTCTAATGGGAGAGACTCCTGGCTGACCCCAGATATTGTAATGATAGAAACACCTGGACGACCTCAGGTATTATAATGAGAGAAACTCCTGGCCGACTCAGGCTTTCTAATGATAAAGACACCTGGGCAACCCCAGTAGTTCTAATGATAGAGACATTTTGGTGACCGCAGGCACTCTAATGGGAGAGATTGCTGGCCGAACCCAGGCATTCTAATAATAGATACACCTGGGCGACCCCAGGCATTCTAATAAAAGACTACTGTCCAACCAAAGGCATTGTAATGATAGGGACACCTGGCCTACCCCAGTCATTTTAAGGGGGAGACGGAGAGACTTCTGGCCAACCCTAGGCATTCTAATGATAGATACTCCTAGTTGTTCCCAGGCATTCTAATGATGTATATTTTTGGTTGACCCCAGGCATTTTAATGATATAGACACCTGGCTGACCTCAAGCATTGTAAGGATAGAGACACCTGGCCAACCCCAAGCATTCTAAATGAAGAGACTCCTAGCTGACCCCAGGCATTCACATGATAGAGACACCTGGGTGACCCCAGACATTCTAATAGGAGAGACTCCTGTCTGACTCCAGACACTTTAATGAATGAGACACCTGGCCAACCCCAGGCATTCTAACAATAGAGACACCTGTGAGACCCCAGGCATTCTAATAGGAGAGACTCCTGACCAACCTCAGGCATTTTAATGATAAAGACTCCTGGACCGCCCCAGGCACTTTAATGAGAGACATTCTTGGCCAGCCCTAGGCATTCTGATAGTTACACCTCAGCGAACCCAGGTATTTAAATGGTAGAGATTCCTGGCTGACTCGAGGCATTCTAATGATAGAGACACCTGGGCTACCCTTGGTATTCTAATGGGAGAGACTCCCGGCCAATTTCAGGTAATCTAATGATAGAGACATCTGAGTGATTCCAGGCCTTCTAATGATAGAGACACCTGTGCAACTACAGAGATTCTAATAAGAGAGACTCCTGGCTGACCCAGGCATTGTAATTATAGCTACACCTGGGTGACCCCAGACATTCTAATGGAAAAAAATCTTGGCCAACCCCAGGCATTCTAGTAATAGAGACACCTGTGCGACCCTGGCATTCTAATGGGAGAGACTGCTGACCAATGGCACGCATTCTAATAATAGAGACATCTAATAGCGACCCCAGGCATTCTAATGATAGACACACCTGCATGACCTCCGGCATTCTAATGGGAGACACTGCTGGCTGACCCAGGGATTCTAATGATAGAGAAACCTGAGTAATCACAGGCATTTTAATGGGAGAGACTCCTGGATGGCTTTAGACATTCTAATAATAGAGACACCTGGGAGACCCCAGGCTTTCTAATAAAAGAGACTTTTGGCCAACCCCACACATTCTAATGATAGAGACACCTAGGTGACCCTGGGCATTCTAATGGGAGAGACTCCTGCCAACCCCAGGCATTCTAACGATAGGGACACCTGGGTGACCCCAGGCATTGTAATGGGAGAGACTCCTGGTCAATGGCAGGCATTCTAATGATAGAAACACCTGAGTAACCCCAGGCAAGCTCACGATAAACACACCTGGGTGACCCCCAGCATTCTAATGGGAGACATTCCTGGCCAACCAAGGGCATTCTAATGATAGACACTTGGGTGATCCCAGGCATTCTAATGAGAGAGACTCCTGGCCAACTTTAGGCATTCTAGTAATAGAGACACGTGAGCAAACCCAGGCATTCTAATGAAAGAGACTTTTGCCTGACCCCATGTGTTCTAATAATGATAGAGACACCTGCATGACCCCAGGTATTCTAATGGGAGAGACTCCTGCCGACCTGGGCATTCTAATGATAGGGACAACTGGGCAACTCCAGGCATTCTATTGGGAGAGACTCCAGGCCAACCCCAGGCATTCTAATTAAAGGGACAACTGGGCGACCCCAGGCATTCTAATGATAGAAATGCCTGATGGATTTCAGGCATTCTAATGGAAGAGACTCCTTGCTGACCCCAGGCATTGTAATGACAGATGTTGGGGTGATCAGACCCAATACCAGGTCGTGGGTGCAACGAAGTCCAGCGGAGTCAAAGGAATGAGAAAAGACAGTTTGAGAGAGAAACTAGTCTAGGGGGCCAATGCTACTATGGAGGCTGCAAAGTCCCCAAGGTCTGGGAGCCCAGACTATTTATTGGTGATCAAAGAAAAAAATGGGTGGTGAGAATGTGGGGATCAAAAGGGCAAACGCATGACCTACAGCTGTGATGGTTTAGCATTTCCTTTGAAGCATGTGGAACATATTTTGCTACTTGAGATGATGGGGAGCATGTTATTCTAGTTTAACCTAGAAGCAAGGAGCCAGCAAGTCTAGACTGATTCCAGAGGCCACGAGGGGTTTTATGTTCTGAGCCCTGGACATTACGTCAGACATGCAAGCCCTGCCTCAGTTTTTTTCCCAACACTCAGCTCTTTCCCAACAGAAAGAGACATGTGGGAGATCCCAAGCATTCTAATGGGAGAGACTCCAGGCCAACCCCAGGCATTCTAATAATAGAGACTTTCAGGTTACCCCAGGCATTCTAATGATAGAGACACTGGAATGATTTCAGTCATTATAATGGGAGAGACTCGTGGACGATCCCAAGTATTGTAATGACAGAGACACCTGGGCGACTACAGAAATACTAATGGGAGAGACTCCTGGCTGACCCCAGGCGTTGTAATGACAGAGACACCTGGGCGATCCCAGGTATTTTTTTTTAATGAACGAGACTTTTGGCTGACCCTTGGTATTCTTATGATAGAGACACCTGGGTGACCTCAGGCTTTCTAATGGAAAAGACTCCTGGCCAACCACAAGCATTCTAATGATAAAAACACCTGAGCGACCCCAGGCATTATAATAATAGGAACACCTGGGCCACCCCAGGCACTGTAATTGGAGAGACTCATGGCCAACCCCAGGCATTGTAATGATAGAGACAGCTGGGCGACCTTAAGCATTCTAATAAGAGAGGCTCCTGGCCGACCCCAGACATTCTAATGATAGTAACAACTTCTCAACCCCAGGCATTCTAATGGACATATTCCTGGCAGATCTCAGGTACTGTAATGATAGAGACCCCTCTTCAACCCTAGGCATTCTAATGGGAGAGACTCTTGGCTGACCCCAGGCATTCTAACGGTAGAGACACCTGGGCAACCCCAGCCATGCTAATGGGAGATACTCACGGCTGATTCCAAGCATTGTAATGATAGAGACACCTGGGCAACCACTGGTTTTCTATGGGAGAGACTCCTGGCCAACCCCAGGCATTCTAATGATAAAGACACCTGGCGGCCTCATGCATCCTAGGAATAGAGACACCTAGCCCACCCCCAGGCATTCTAATGGGAGAAACGCATGGCCGATCCCAGGCATTCTAATGATAGAGGCTCTTGGCCAACTTCAGGCATTCTAATGGTAAAGACAACTGTGCGCCCTCAGGCATTCTAAGCATAGAGCCACCTGGCTGACTTCTGGCATTGTAATGGGAGAGACTCCTGGCCAACACCAGTCATTCTAATGATAGAGACACAGGGGTGACCTGAGGCATTCTAAGGATAGAGAAACCTGGCTGACCACAGGCACTGTAACCAGAGAGACTTTTGGCCAACCTGAGACATTCTAATGATAGAGACTCTTGGGCAACCCTAGGCATTCTAATGATAGAGACACCGGGGTGACCTTGGTGACCTCAGGCGTTGGAAGGATAGAGACACCTGGCTGACCCCAGACATTCTGATGGGTGAGACTGCTGGCTGACCCCAGGCATTCTGGGAGACCTCAGGCATTCTAAGGATAGAGACACCTGGCCGAATTCAGGCATTCTAAAGGGAGAGACTCCTAGCTGACCCCAGGCATTCTAATGATAGAGACTCATAGCTGAGCCCAGGCATTCTAATAATAGAGACACCTTGGCCACCTCAGTCATTCGAAGGATGGAGACACCTCGGCAACCTCAGGCATTCTAAAAATAGAGGCATCTGGCCAACGTCAGGCATTCTAACAGGAGAGACTCCTGGCTGACCCCAATAATTCTAATGATAGAGACTCCTGGCCAACCACAGGCATTCTAATTATAGACACACCTGGGCAAACTCAGGCATTCTAAGGATAGAGACACCTGGCCAACAACAGGCATTGTAATGGGAGAGACTCCTGGCCCTCCTCAGTCATTCTAATGATAAGACACCTTGGTGACCTCAGGCATTCTAAGGATAGAGAAACCTGGGTGACCCCAGGCATTCTAACCAGAGAGACTCCTATTTGACCAAACAGATGTCTGGCCATCCCCAGGCATTCTAATGGGAGAGATGCCTGACCAGCCCCACAGATTCTAATGAGAGAAGCTTCTGGCCGATGCCAGGCATTCTAATGATAGAGACTCCTGGCCAACCCCAGGCATTCTAATGATAGATCCTTCTGGCCATCCCCAAGCATTCTAATGATAAATACTTTTGGCTGACCCCAGGCATTCTAATGATATAGACAACTGGCTGATATCAGGCATTCTAAGAATAGAGACACCTGGCCGACCTCAAGCATTCTAACTGAAGAGACTCCTGGGTGACCCCAGGCATTCTAATGATAGACACCTGGGTGAACTCAGGCGTTCTAATGAGAGAGACTCCTGGTTGACTACAGGAATTTTAATAATAGAGATGCCTGGGTGACCCCAGGCATTCTAATGGGAGAGACTCCTTGCCGACCCCAGGCATTCTAATGATAGGGACACCTTAGCGACCACAAGCGTTTTGATGGGAGAGACTCCTTGCCAACTGCAGGCATTCTAATGATAGAGACACATAAGCGACCCCAGGCATTCTCATGATAGACACACCTAGGCAACTCCAGGCATTCTAATGGGAGACACTCCTGGCTGACCCTAAGCATTCTAATGATAGAGACACCTGGTGACCCCAGATAGTCTAATGAAAAAGACACCTGGGCAATTCCAGGCATTCTAATGATAGAGACACCTGGGCGACTCCATGCATTCTAATTGGAGAGACTCCTAGCCAACCCCAGGCATTATGATGATGGAGACACCTGGGAGACCCTAGGCATTCTAATAAGAAAAACTCCTGGCTGATTCCAGGCATTCTAATAATAGAGACATCAGGCAATCCCAGGCATTCAAATTGGAGAGAGACTCCTGGCCGACTCCAGGCATTCTGATGATGGAGACACCTTAGCGACCCTAAACATTCTAATGGGAGAGAACCCTGGCTGACTACAGGCATTCTAATGATACAGACAACTGGGCAACACTTGGCATTCTAATGATAGAGGCTCCTGGATGACCCCAGGCATTTTAAAGGGAGAAACTATTGGCCTACCCCAGGCATTTTAATGATAGAGACACCTGGGCAACCCCAGGCATTATAATGGGAAAATCTTTTGCCTGAAAGCAGGCATTCTAATGATAGAGGCAACTGGGTGACCCCAGGCATTCTAATTATAAAGACACCTGGGCAACCCCAAGCATTCTAATGGGAGAGACTCCTGGCTGACCCCAGGCATTGTAATGATAGAAACACCTGGACAACCCCAGGTATTCTAATGAGAGAGACTCCTGGCCAATCCGGGCTTTCTAATGATAGAGGCATCTGGGCAAACCCAGTATTTCTAATGATAGAGACATTTTGGCAGCCGCAAGCTCTCTAATGGGAGAGATTCCTGGCCACCCACAGGCATTCTAATGATAGAGACACCTGGGCAACACCAGGCATTTTAATAAAAGAGACTCCTGTCCAACCCCAGGCATTGTAATGATAGAGACCCCTGGGGGACCCCAGGCAATTTAACAGAGACACTCCTGATTGACACCAGGCATTCTAATGATAGAGACACCTGGCTGACCTCAGCATTCTAATAGGAGAGACACCTGGCCAAATCCAAGCATTCTAATTATAGAGACACCTCTGCGACCACAGGCATTCTAGCAGGGGAGACCCCTGGCCGACCCCAGGCATTCTAATTATAGAGACACTTGGAAGACCCCAGGCATTCTAAAGGCAAACTCCAGGCATTCTAATGGGAGAGACTACTGGTCTACCCCAGGCATTTTAATGGTAGTGACACCTGGATGACCTTAGGCATTCTAATGGGAGATACATTTGGCCAACCCCAGGCATTCTAATGAGTGAGACACCTGGGCAACTTCAGGCATTCTAATGATAGAGACACCTGGGTGGCCTCAGGCATTCTAATGGGAGAGACTCCTGGCCAACTTCAGGCATTCTAATGATGGAGACAGAATGCAACCTCAGGCATTCTAATGGAAAAGACCCTTGGCCGATCTTAGGCATTCTAACAATAGAGTCCCTTGGGTGACCCCAGGCATATTAATGATAGAGACACCTGGGTGACCCCAGGCATTCTAAAAAGAGAGACTCCTGGCTGACCCCAGGCATTCACATGATAGAGACACCTGGGCGACCCCAGGTATTCTAATGGGAGAGACCTTTGTCTGACTCCAGGCATTCTAATGAATGAGACACCTGGCTGACCCCAGGCATTCTAACGATGGAGACACCTGGGAGACCCCAGGCATTCTGATGGGAGAGAATCTCCTCTGACCTATGGCATGGCAATAATACAATAATAGTGACACCTGGGCAACCCCACGCATTTTTTTTTTTTTTTTTTTTTTTTTTTTTTTTTTGAGATGGAGTCTCGCTCTGTCCCTCAGGCTAGAGTGCAGTGGTGCATCTCTGCTCACTGCAAGCTCCGCCTTCCAGGTTCACACCATTCTCCTGCCTCAGTCTCCCATGTAGCTGGGACTACAGGCACCCGCCACCATGCCCAGCTAATTTTTTGTTGTTGTTATTGTTTTGTTTTGTTTTGTTTTGTTTTGTTTTGTTTTGTTTTGTTTGAGATGGAGTCTCACTCTGTTGTCCAGGCTGGAGCGCAGTGGCACGATCTCGGCTCACTGCAAGCTCCACCTCCTGGGTTCACACTATTCTCCTGCCTCAGCCTCCCGAGTAGCTGGGACTACAGGCACCCACCACCACGCCCGGCTAATTTTTTTTATATTTTTAGTAGAGACAGGGTTTCACCATGTTATCCAGGAAGGCCTCAATCTCCTGACCTCATGATCGGCCCGCCTCGGCCTCCCAAAGTGCTGGGATTACAGGCGTGAGCCACCACACCCAGCCAATTTTTTGTATTTTTTTAGCAGAGACAGGGTTTCACCATATTAGCCAGGATGGTCTCAATCTCCCGACCTTGTAATCTGCCCACCTCACCTCCCAAAGTGCTCGGATTAGAGGCATAAGCCACCACACCCAGCCGACCCCAGGCATTCTAATAGGAGATACTCCTGGCCAACCCCAGGCATTCTAATGATATGTGCTTTTGGCCGATCCCAGGCATTCTAACGATATAGACACCTGGCTTACCTCTGGCATTCTAAGGATAGAGACACTTGGCTGACCCCAAGCATTCTAACTGAAGAGATTCCTGGTCAACTTCAGACATTCTAATTATAGGGACATCTGGCAACCTCGGGCATTCTAAGGATGGAGACACCTGGCCTACCCCAGGCATTCTAATGATAGAAACACCTTGGCAACATCAGACATTCTAAAGATAGAGACAACTGGCATTCTAACAGGAGACACTCCTGGCCAAATTCAGACATTCTAATGATATAGACCCCTGGCTGACACCAGGCATTCTAATGATTGAGATTCCTGGCCTATCCTATGCATTCTAATGGCAGACACACCTGGGTGACCTCAGGCATTTTAAGGATACAGACACCTGGCCAACCCCAGGCATTTAAATGAGAGAAACTCCCAGCCGACCTTAGCCATTCTCACGGTAATGACGTCTGGGCAACCTCAGGCATTCTAAAGGTATAAACACCTGGCCAACTCCGGACATTCTAATAATGGAGACTTCAGTCCAACCTCAGGCATTCTACTGATAGACAGGCCTCGTGACCTCAGGCATTCTAAGAATAGAGATACCTGGTTGACCTCAGGCATTCTATGGATAGAGATACCTGGCCAACCCCAGTGACTCCACAGTGACTCCTTGACCCCTGCAATGCCACCATGCAAGGACAGAGGTGGCGCATGTGGAAGCAGTGTGAGGGACCCTAATGAACCCCTAATTTCACCTACCCTGGCCCCAGATTAGCCCAAGCCCAAACACAGATGTAGCCAAGGTTCAGTGGGATGGGCATGACACAACCCCATGTCTCACCACCTAGGGAACCAATGGCTACTGGTGGGCACAGACTCCTCAAGCTCTGACATAGCAGGTGCCACCCAGCACCCCAGCTTAGGCCCAGCAAGGCAACAGAAGCAAAAGCACAACTAAACCCAAAAAAATTGAACATGGGAAACAGACACAAGAAGTGACACCCACAAGTCAAAGGTCACCTGAAATACCAGCACTTTACCACTGCACAAAACCTCCCCAGGCACAGACGACACCACAGCACTGGCAAGAGACAGACACAGGAAGGGCAGAGGATAAGTCAGTTTTGGTACAGTTGCAAAAGATATCCAAGAGGACGGCCTTCTGGTTGGCTCACAGCTGTACCTTTTTTTTTTTTTTTTTTGGTGGGGGATCCTTTTTTAAACTAAGTTTTATAAATAATGTCTGATAACTCTGTGTATATACAAACTAAACTCCAATAGCCACAAAGAGTTTTCCATAAGTTTACAAGGGACTTATTTTTGTTTTTCTTTCTTTCTTTTTTTTTTTTTAACTAGCAAAGTTTCTATTATACTTTCTTCCCTTTTCCATTTATATGGTTAAATGGTCTTCTTGCTTTTCTTTTTCCTAAAAAACAGTTGTATAAATAGTCTGCAACTCTTTTTCTTTAACCTTTAAACATATAATTAATTTAATAACTTCGTACAAAGAATGTCTCTCTTTTAAATAAAGGGCTATGTAACCACACGAATAGGTCATGTAAACAGTGACACGGGATCGATTGCAGGGCACACTGGACTCACCCTGACATAAGTGCACAACCTGCGATTTGGTCTTGTTTGGTACAATGGGACAGGCTTGAACGCACAGCCCCTGGTCCCGGCTGCACGCCGCCAGCACCTCTGTGCCCAGGCTGGTGGCCCATCCATCAGGGCCCTCAAAGCTACCCTACTCTCAAAGTAGAGCTGAGCTGCCCTCCTGGGGCTAAAGAAAGTGAATCTCTCCCCCTTCTCTAGCGCTTGCTATTCTTGTTTTTTGAAGGCTGTAGTTGTCATTCATTTAGTTACTTTTCCAGAGTGTTTTTGCAGAGACGTATTACTTGTATATACTTGCTGAAGTGTCTGTATCTGTAGCTTGTGTTTATCAAGTGTTTTGACAGCAATTTGCTTGAATGCCAGGAGCTAAGAAAGAAAGAAAAGAAGAAGAAACAAAATCTCACCTCTTCCTCTTTCTGTGACAGGCTCTGTACTGGGGCATTCCTTTAACACGTGTCCAGGCTGTCAACAACTGCTCCAGCATTTGCTTTCTGCTGAACTGAGCCTGGAGATCATCCAGTGCTGAAAATAAGGCTTTTCTTAGGTCTTTAGGTCTTTAGGTCTTATCTGACAATGTCCCCTGGCTCCAGGCATGCATGGGGCTTTCTCAGTTCCCCATTATACCTGGGTGTTTTTGAATACCCTATTTTCTGAAAGAAATGTTCACTCCTGCTTCTCCCCCTGAGCTGTATATATGGTCTATTGTATGTGTCAATACATACAATATTGTAATGTATTCTTCCAGGTGACAGCAGACTTTTTATTTATTTAACATTTTCTTTTTTTTTTTTTTTTTTTTTTTTTTTTTTTTTTTTTTGAGATGGAGTCTTGCTCTGTCCTCTAGGCTGGAGTGCAGTTGCAAGATCTCGGCTCACTACAACCTCTGCCTCCTGGGTTTATGCAATTCTCATGCCTCAGCCTCCTAAGTAACTGGGACTACACCTGTGCACCACCATGCCTGGCTAATTTTTGTATTTTTAGTAGAGACAGGGTTTTGCCATGTTGGTCAGGCTGGTCTTGAGCTCCTGACCTCAAGTAATCCACCCACCTTGGCCTCCCAAAGTACTGAGATTACAGGCCTGAGCCACCATACCCAGCCTTACTTAACATTTCCAAGCAATTCCTGCCAGTTTTCCACATTGACTGGGTTCTGACTTGGACAAAACAGATAAGAGCCTTGTTTCAGACCTTCGCGTAGCCCCCAGACAGATTGGAACATAGAAACATGTTGCAAATAACATCTCTGCTCCCTCAGGAACCTGTGACCAGTGTCCCACACTGGAAACTCAGGTTGTTGTCTAAAAGACTGGCACCAAGCCAAGGAGAGGTTGGGGCAAGGACAAGTAAACAATCCAACAGGCTTTCCTTCCATTTTTCACTATTGTTTATTCTTCTTTACCTGGTTCCTGTAAACCTTTGACAGTCTTCAAGAATTTTGACAAAGTTACTCCTGGCCATTCTGCTTGTTTTTCCATGTTTCTGTGCAAGGAAAGGTGTTTGGAGAAGCTCATTCTGCCATTATACTCACCTCACTCTTCCTGGACTCTGTTGTCTTTCATTGATATAAAGGACTTTTCTTGTGTCATTACTATACAATCTAGATTACTGTTGCTTTGAGGCAAGTTTTAAAACTTTGAAGTGTGAGTTTTCCTATTTTGCTCTTTTTCAAGAGCGTTGTGGTATTCTGAGGCCCTTTTGTTCCCATATGAGTTTTAGCACTGACTTTTTAAATTCTGCAAGGTACTCAACTGACAGGAATTGTATGAAATCTGTGGATTGTTTTGGGTAGTGTTGCCATCTTAATATTAAGCCTACTTATCTACGCTCATGAAATCTAACATTTAAATCTTCAATGCCTTTCAACAAGGTTTGTGGGTTTCAGACTATAAGTTTTGTACTTTTGTTAAATTTATTACACCTCTTCCTCTTGGTTGCTGCCAAGTTCTGAAAAGTATGAACAATGCTGCTGTACACATCCCTGTACAGGTTTTTGTATGGATCTACATTTTCATTTAGGTAAACTCACCTTTGAGTATTGGCTTGTCATCCAGGGGACACCTCTCTGCCACATGGGATGCACTTGAGAACATTATGAAAACCAAGTGGTTGTGGACCTATGATGAGGTTTGTTAAAACCTGTGTGTGTGTGTGCACCCTCACGCATGCACATGTTTGTGTGTGTTTTAGCCCAAGTGATTCATCAAGTATTAATCTCCTCCTATGTAACAGACCTTCTAGTAGGGGCTACCATGAATAAAACAGAACAAATAACCCTGTCCACTTGAAGGTGACATTGTAGGAAACAGGGAACAAGAGATGTAAGTAAAACATACAGTGGACAGATGGTGGTTGTTGCTAAGGAGGGTAAGAAGGGCGGTGGTGACGGTGGCAGCCTGGGCTGTGTGTTTCTGAACATCTGTTGGTGTCTTTGTGCCATCTCTGAGGATTACTGAGCTCATGAGTCTGTCTGGTTGTTAATGTTAAGATGTTAATACTACCCCCAAATGATATACAAATTCAATACAATTCCTACCAAAATCCCAAAGACTTTAAACAAACAGAAACTACCATTCTAAAATTCACATGGAATAACAAGAAACTCTGATTAGCCAAAACCATTGAAAAAGCAGAACAAAGCTGGAAGTCTCACTGTTCTTGATTTCAAAACTTACTGAAAGTTTCAGTAATCAAAACAGCATGATACAGGCACAAAGACAGACACACACACCAATGTGTAGAATAGAGAGCCCAGATGGACACCCTCACATATATGATGAAATGATTTTCAAGACGGCGCCAGGATCACTCAGTGGAAAAGGAAGTATCGGAAAAAATAAAATGGACTAGGAACCCTGGATATTCACATGCAGAAGTGTGAAGTTAGACAGTTTCCTTACACTACATACAAAAATGAAATAAAAAAGGATCAAAGACCTGAAAGAAAGTGCTAACACTAAACAACCCTTAGAAGAACATATACGGCAAAAGTTTCATAGCTTTGGATTTTGCCATGATTTCTTGCATATAACACCACAAACCCAGTCAACACCAACCAAAAAAGGAAAAATTTGATTTCATAAAAATTTAAAACTTTTGTCCCTCAAGGGCACCTTTAATAGAGTAAAAATGCTACCCACACACTTGTAGGAAATACTTGGAAATAATATATCTGGTAAGGTATTAATATCCAGAACATATTTTTGTTTTGTTTTGTTTTGAGACAGGGTCTCACTCTGTCACCCAGACTGGAGTGCAGTGGTGTAATCACAGCTTACTGCAATCGTCCCACCTCAGTCTTTCAAGTAGCTGGGACTGCAGGTGCATGCCACCATGCTCAGCTAATTATTTGTATTTTTTATAGAGATGAGGTTTCACCATGTTGTCCAAGCTGGACTCAAGCGATCCAACTGCCTCGGCTTTCCAAAGTGCTGGGATTACAGGTGTGAGCCACTGTGCCAGGTCCAGAAAATATTTTTTAAAAAGCATTTGACAAGTTTCAACACCCCTTCAGGATGAAAACACTCAATAAACTAGCAATGGAAAGGACCTTCCTTGAGATGCTATGAGGCATCTATAAAAATCCCACAACTAACAAAGTACTTTACGCTGAGAGACTGAATGCCTTCCCCCTAAGATCAGAAACAAGACAAGAATGTCTGCTATCACCACTTCTATTCAACATGCCCAGGGAGGTGCTACCACAGAAATTAGATGACACAATGAAATACCAGTATTTCAGATTTTAAGGACATACACACATAGCTGTATGATTTTGTGTCTGTCTGGGGAGCTATGTGTGTATATCCTTTAAAATCTGAAATACTTTCCAGATTTGTGGCAGAAATGGAAGTGTTTTCCAGAACTGACATATGCCATTATTTGTAGAAAGCCTTGGTCTCCTTAGGTTACGACTTTTATGGAACTTCTAATTCCTTACCCCCATTACTAAGTCAGGCAGGTTAGAGTAAGATACAATTAGGTATTTCCCTTACACAAGGAGGTTTGGCGCTATTAAAATCTCAGAAGAGGAGGAGGAGGAGGAGGAGGAGGAGGAGGAGGAAGAAGAGGAGGAGGAGGAAGAAGAAAAAAAGAAGAAGAAGAAGAAGGAGGAGGAGGAGGAAGAAGAAAGAAGAAGAAGAGGAAGAGGAAGAGGAAGAAGAAGAAGAAGGAGAAGAAGAAGGAGGAGGAGGAGAAGGAGAAGAAGAAAGAAAGAAAGAAAGAAAGAAAGAAAGAAAGAAAGAAAGAAAGAAAGAAAGAAAGAAAGAAAGAAAGAAAGAAAGAAAGAAAGAAAGAAAGAAAGAAAGAAAGAAAGAGAAAGAGAGAAAAGGAAGAAAGCAGAGGAGGAGAAGGAGGAGGAGGGAAGAAGGGAAAGGGGAAGGACGAGGAGGGAAGAAGGGGAAGGAGGAATAAGAGCAAGAGGAGGAGAAGAAGGAGATAAGGGAAGGAGAATGAGGTGATGACAAAGATAGCCAAGAAGATGAGGATGGCAAAGAAAAATAAAGAGGAAGAGGGTAAAAAGATGACCACAAAGAAGATCATGATAATGAAGAAGAAGCAGAAAAGGAGGAGGAAAAGGAAGGGAAAATGAGAAAGAAAAAGGAGAAATACAAGAATAATGTAAGAAAAATGTGAGAGGAGGAGGGGAGGAGAAGCAGGATGGAGAGTAGGAAGAAGATGAGAACGTGGAGAAGAAGAAAAGGAGAAGGAGGCATTAGAAAAAGAAGGATATCAACTCCTGAGGTCAGAAGAACTTTTTGTTCATTTGATTAGCTAGTGCATTCCAAAGGACCTGAATGCCTGAGACAGATTTTTATGAATAAATAATCACTGTTGGGTACAAAATGACCCTACTTCATTTACTTCATTTAATTTAGTTCTTCTCCTTCCCTAAATGCTTGCTGTATCCCATCTGTCTCTTCTGCTGAACCTTGCTTCTCATCCTGAAGGCCCCAGCATCCTCGTGTGCCCCTGCTCAGTCCTGTCTCCTCAGGAGTGGCCAGCTTTTAGTGGTTTTTAGTCTTCATTGCACTCACCTGGTTGTCATTCAACTAACACCATCTCCAGAGTCTAAGACACAGAGGCGATCCTTAAATGTCCATGTTGGAGGGGCTCCTTGGCAGATCTGCTTGTTAGGGGGCTCTTCCAGCTACATATACAGAGCACTTTACATAATATTGAGAAAAAATACACGGTTTACATTAAAGAGTGGGAAGCCTTGGGAAGATAGGAGGGTGTGGTTGCTGCAAGGTACTCCTTGGGCCTGGACTAGACAGTGTGTAGGCAGAAACTGCAAAGCCTCAGGGAGTGAATTTACCATCCAAGAGTGAGGTGAGACAAATCATCCATGACTTGGGTAAATATTGTTTTAAATACTTAGAGGATCCGGAATCCCTGTGCACACAGTCCCAGGGGTTATGGGAAGCAGAAAGTTTGTGCAGGGAGATAGGGAGAAGGAGGAGAGATTAGGAAAAGTACCATTTGTCCTCCAAGACTGCCCCTATGGATTTGGTCTCATTATAGGACAGAGGGAGGGTCTACAGGGAAAACACCAGTTGAACTGTTTTCAGAAGGGCTTTGAGAAAAGAGGACACAAACTGGCCTGCTCAGGGCCCAGACAGCAAAGCTGGCTCCCAGGTCCAGAGCAGATGGAGGGGGAGGGAAATACAAGAGGACTCCTTCTGACAGAAAATCTCACTGACTTCTTGGGGGCCTTAGGGAAAACTGGGCTTCTGCACAGCAAAAGCAGCCATCAATGGAGTAAACAGACAACCTGCAGAACAGGAGAAAATATTCACAAACTCAAATACTCACGAAATACCACAAACTATCCGCAAAGAGCTGAGATCCAGAATCTGTAAGGAACCTAAACAATTCAACAAGCTAAAAACAAATAACCCCATTTAAAAATGGACAAAGGACTTGAACAGACACGTCTCAAAAAGACATACATGCAGCCAAAAAACGTGAAAAAATGCTCAACATAACTAATCATCAGAAATGCAAATCAAAATCACAATGAGACACCATCTCACACCAGTCAGAATAGCGATTACCAAAAAGTCAAAAAATTAACAGATGTTGGCAAATTTGTACAGAAAAAGGCAACCTTTATACACCGTGTGGGAGTGTATTAGCTCAGCTAGCATGGAAAGCAGTTCAGAGGTTTCTGAAAGAACTAAAAGTAGAGCTACCATTTGACCCAGCAATGCCATTATTGGGTATATAACCAAAGGAAAAGAAATCATTCTACCAAAAAGACACGTGCACTCATATGTTTATTGCAGCACAATTCACAATAGCAAAGAAATGGAATCAACTTAGGTGCCTGTCATTGGAGGACTGGATAAAGAAAATGTGGTACATATACACCAGGGAATACTACACAGCCATAAAAAAGTGAAATTATGTCCTTTGCAGCAACATGGATGCAGCTGGAGACCATTATCTTAAGTGAATTAATACAGGAACAGAAAACCAAATGCTATGCATTCTCAATTATAAGTGGGAGCTAAACACTGGGCACACATGGACATAAGGATGAGAACAAGAGACCCTGGGGACTACTGGAGGAGAGAGGAAGGGAAAAGGAAAGGGTTGAAAAACTAACTTATTAAGTACTATGCTCACTACCTGAGTGACAGGATCTCTCAGATCCCAAACCTCAGCGTCATGCAATAAATCCATGTGACAAACCTGCACATGTACCCCCTGAATTTAAAATAAAAGTTGAGGAAAAGAAGAAAAAGAAAAGAAAACTGGGAAGAGGGACTGGTGCACTGACACACATTCCTGCAGAGGGCACCAAAGACCAGACAATCACATTTTAACAAAGGCGATTTGGGGGTTTTCTTGTTTTCTAAACATAATCCCATCCACAAGAGGGTGGATATGCAGCTCTTTTTTCTTTCTTTCTTTCTTTCTTTGTTTTCTCTCTCTCTCCTCTCTCTCACTCTCTGTTGTTTTTCCTTTTCTTCTGTTTTTTCTTTTTTTAATATTTTTCTTTTTTGTCAATTGAGATAAAATTTATATAATATAAAATTGACCATTTTAAAGTATACCATTTGGTGGCACTAAGTACGTTCCCAATGTTTTGCAACCACCATCTCTATCTAGTTCCAAAATATTTTCATCACCCTAAGTAAAACCCCAAAAATATTAAACAGTTATTCCTCATCTCCACTTCCATCTCCCCCATCTCCTCAGCCCCAACAACCACAGTTTTCTTTCTGTCCCTGTATTTACCTGTCTGGTCATTTCATATGAAGGGAATTGTAAAGTGTGTGACCTCCTGTCTTCTTGCCTTTGAACTTTAAACATTGTACCTGAGGTGGGTTGAGCTGAATGTGTCTGCAGGAGCCCTGGCTGCCCACCTGAGAGACTCTGGGCCACACATGGGCTCATGCACAGAAGGACCACTGTGTCAAGTGACCTACCCATGGGCTGAAAGCACACACCACCAGGACACCCTTCTCCGCCATAGCTTCTCCCAGTGCTCATGACTCTTCGTCTGACAACAGGCATCACAATCTGTTGTCAACACAGTGTGCTCTGTACATCGTAGCAGCTCTCTCTAGATTGTTCAAACCTGAGCCCTCCTTCCCAAGTCATCGGGACAAGTGTGACTGGATGCAGCACAGTGGCTCATGCCAGTAACCACAGCACTTTGATAAGCTGAAGTGGGAGGATCGCTTAAGCCTGGCAGTTCAAGACAAGCCTGGGAAACATAGCAAGACTTTATCTCTACAAAAAATACCAAAAATTTAGCCAGGCATGATGGTGCACCTGTGGTCCCAGCTACTTGGGAGGCTGAGATGGGAGGATTGCTTGAGTCTGGGAGATCAAGAATGCGGTGAGCAGAGATCACACCTCTGTACTTCAGCCTGGGTGACAGGATGAGACCCTGTCTTTAACAATATATTAATTTTTTTTTTCTTTTTTTGAGGCAGAGTTTCACTCTGTCACCCAGGCCGTAGTGCAGTAGCATGATCTTAGCTCACTGCAACCTCCACCTCCCTGGTTCAAGCAATTCCCCTGCCTCCGCCTCCCAAGTATCTGGGATTACAGGCGCAGGCCACCATGCCGGGCTAATTTTTTTTGTATTTTTAGTAGAGACGGGTTCTCACCATGTTGGCCAGAATGGTCTTGAATACCTGACCTCAGGCTATCTGCCTGCCTCGGCCTCCCAAAGTACTGGGATTACAGGTGTGAGCCACCACACCTGGCCAATTAATTTTTTTAAAAAGACAAGTGAGTCGAGTTTTAGGTCACGTCATTGTCTGGTAAAAGCAGATCACGGGGACAACATAATTCTTACATGCTGACATATAAAAGGGGGAACAACTGGTTGACCAAAGGGACACTCCCCCAGGAGGGATATAGGAGGGACCTGGCACTTGGATTTCCTCCACCGCCCGTGGGCATGGGGAGTGCTCAGCACCTGTCTGCAGAGTTCAGATAAAGCTCCTCCCTCTAGGAAAGCAAGGACTCCTTTCTCACAAAAACCACCCAGGAAAAGGCCCAGACTTTTGAGTCTTCAAACAAGAAGGTGAGGAGGGAATGGGCCTGGCCGCTGGGTGCAAGAAATCAGCATGAAGGTTCTAAGCTGGGTCAGGGAGGCTGCCAATGAGAACAGACATCTATGACCCCACGGCCATGGAGGGCAGTGAAAGGCTGGGGAAGATGAGCCCTGAACATCCCTCCGGGACAATATGGGAATTAGGCCATTGTGACATGATCATAAACACCTTTACTGAAGGACCCGGGCCAGCTAGGCTGGGCCTGCACACTGCCAGATAACTGCAGGCTTTACCTGCATTCACAGCTCCTTCAGTTGGCCTGGGTCCCATCTTGAGGCCTGTCTCCTCCCCACGGGCAGTATCTCCTGCTCCCCAGCCCTGGGGTGTTCCACACTGGGGATCACACTCTATGGGAAGCCTTTTTTGTCCTCTATTGCAACTGCCCAAAAGGCACAGTTACATACTTTTGCAAAAAAAAAAACAAAAGGAAGAATCTCTGGAAACCGGGGGAGTTGGTAGCTTTTGCCAGATGTCGAGGCTGCCTTTCACATCACCGCCTGGAGACAGCATGTTTGGCCTGGGTCACACCCCACCTGAAGTTGGCAGGAAACTAAATTAATTCCCCTAAAGTTGCCAGGACTTCCCAAGGAAGCTGCAGCAGCTCTCGGTGCCAGGTGAGCATTTCCTATGGTCAGGACGCTGTTCACTCTTCAGTGTTTCTGCTTCCTCCAACCTCTCCCCATCCCCAAGGGGCAGAAGGACCACAGGGTCTTCCTGGAAGGCAAGAACCAAATAGGACAAGAGCCTGTGCCCACACAACTCCCTAATAACACACGTAAATGCCCAACATGGATGGCTGTGCTGGGAAGAACCGCCCAAGGCCACAAACCTTTTTCCCAATACCTGCTCTCTAAACCGAGGTTACGAGAAATGCTCACAAGAAACTCATGAGGGTCTTGGCCTGCCCATCCCAGCTGAAGAGCTCTGAGGATTGGGCCCAGACCCCAGCCCCTGACTATAGAAGTCCCCATGGGGACAGCGGGAAAGCAAGGGATATTAAGGGAATCCCCTGATGTCATTCTGACCTCGAATTTGCTTAATCCGAGTCTGGGTTTTCTCCTCCAGCATTCTGGTGTTTCATGACAGTCTCCAGCTAGAGATTGGGCTACGGCTCTTCATGAGCAGGTTAGAAAATCAAACCCCTTCCCTCCTGGATGTCCTTGTGGAATTCCACAGAGGGACTAGGGTGAGAGGTGTGTTACCCGTGAGAAGATGGGTAAAGGAGCACATGAGGCTTGCTGTGTCTCCATTTATAGCATTAATAACTTGTTTGGGAGTGAGAGTGAATGACCTTTTCTTCTTTTTATTCCATGGCATTTTTCCTCTGCACCTGTTAGCTTCCTGGCAGTGGCTCCTCTCCCAGTGACAGTGCGTGGCTCTGACCTGGCAGGAATGGCAATGATGTGCGATCGAGAGGACTTCCTGCCCATCTGCTTTGTCACCCTGGTCTTCCTGCAGCTCCCACTGGCCAACATCTGTCAAAACTGTGGGACAGACTCTTGTGCAAGTCGAGGCAGGTGCTCTGGCATAGGAGGTGTGTGTCCAGCATGGCAGGAAGCTGAAGCATATCCCAGCAGCTCGGGCTCAAGAGGTCCCCAAAGCTTCCAAGATGAGGGAGGGGCAGGGGGAAAGCGCCCTGGCCTCCCCACACATAGCTAACCCAGCCCTTTCTGATCTGCCTCTCCCAGAGAAAGCTGACTTTGATATCATTGGGCCTCATGCCCCTATTCTGGCCATGGCTGGGGGACATGTAGAGTTACAGTATCAACTGTTCCCCAATATCAGTGCCGAGGACATGGAGCTGAGGTGGTACAGGTGCCAGGCCTCCCTGGCTGTGCACGTGCATGAGAGAGGGATGGACATGGATAGAGAGCAAAAGTCATAGTACAGAGGAAGGACAACCTTCGTGAGTGACCACGTGGCCGGGGGCAAGGCCATGGTGAGGATTCACAGGGACAATGAGACATACTGCTGCCACTTCAAGGATGGTGTAAAGTTCGGCAAGGCCATTGTGCAGGTGCAGGTGGCAGGTGAGGCCAGTCCTACTTCCAGGCATGGCCTCGGGGCCCAGCATGTTCAGGTGGAGGGCTTTTCAGGAGGGTGAGAGTGCACTCTTGCAGCTGCCATGCTGGCCTGCGCTGCTCCCGGGAAGTGCAGCTGTGAAGGCAGGGTCACCTTCCTCATCTTCCTTTCCCTCCTTACACCAGTGTACTGGAAAGTGAAGGGAAGGGAAAGAGAGAGACAGGGAGAATGAGAGAGACACAGAGATGGAGAGATAGAATGAGAGAGAAGCAGGGACAGACAGACAGAGGTGGAAAGATAGATGGAGAGAAAGACAGAGAGAGGTGAAGAAAGAATGACAGAATTATAGAGATGAGGAGAGAGAGATGGAGAGAGAGGGACAAGCAGAGACAGAGAATAAAAGACAGGAGAGACAGAGATGGAGAGAGACAGAGAGAATGAGAAATTGAGAGAAACATAGAGAGAATGAAACAGACAAAGAGACTGAGTCAGTAACAGAAAGAGAGAGAGAGACAGAGACAGAGAGACAGTAAAAGAGAATGAGAAAGAGAGTAAGCAACAGAAATGGGGAGGAAGAGAGAGACAGAGAAATAATGACAGGAGACAGAGAGACCGAGAGAGAAGAGAGTCTTGAAATACAGGAGGTTTCCCGAGTGACTCAGAACTTGTGCTTTGAAGCAGACAAGCCTGGGTCCCATCTTGTGCCGTGAATTCTACTTCTGCAACACAGGATGCTTATTCAATCTTCCTGGGCCTTTTCCGTTTTGCTTGCCCTATTCTGTCTGGGAAATGGGGCAACTCTGTTAAGGATGGCATGTGATACAGGGTAGGCAGTTTGTGAAATTGCCAAAATACATTGGAAATCCTCAAGATTTTGTTTTTCCTTTAAATAGAAGCAGCCATGGCTGCAAAGATTCAAGCCGCTGTCTCTTCCTTCAGGGCTGGGCACAGAGCCCAGAATCCAGGTGATGGAACAGCAGGATGGAGTCAAGGCAGAGTGCACATTAGCAGGCTGGTTCCCCAAGCCCTGGGTGGAATGGCGAGACTTCAGAGGCCAGGCTAGGCCTGCTGTGACCAATCTCTCAGCCTCGGCCACCACAGGTCTCTGGGCTGTGACGTCCAGCTTGATGCTCTGGGACAGGGCTGTGGAGGGTCTCTCTTGCTCCATCTCCAGCCCTCTCCTCCCTGAGAGGAGGAAGGTGGCCGAAAGTCACCTGCCCGGTGAGTCCTCTGTTCAGTTCTGTCCTCACAATCAGTAAGCACAAGATTCCGTGGCCCTGGACACTGGAGACATTAAGAGACAGCTGTGGGGCTTGTGGCAAGAGGGAACGGGCGGCAGGTCCCTGTCCTCACCTGGCTGGGGCATCCTGGGAGGTGCACTGCTTGGGTGCTGATTACGGAAGAGGAACAGAGATAAGGGTGCAGGGACACTGGAGAGAGCCTTGCCTTTGGGGGAACAAGAAATGTACACCCTAATATCAATGGTTTTTAGGGTTTTTAAAAATAGGCTTTATTTTTTAAAGCAGTTTTAGGGTCACAACAAATTTTAGTAGAAAGTCCAGAGAGTTCCCATATTCCCCTAACCCCCTGACACAACTTCCCCCAGCAAAAAAACCCTGCACCAGAAGGAATGTCCACCATGATTGATGAACCTCCGTTGACAATGCCGTTGGCACCCAGAGTACACAGTCTCCATGTGGGCTCACTCTTGGCATGGCATCCCATGGTTCTAGATAAATATATAACACCACATATCTGTCATTATAGTATCATACAAAATAATGTCACTGCACTTAATCCTCTGTGCTCCGCTCATTCATCCTTCTCCCCTAACTCCTGGCCACCACTGATGTTTTCACTGTCTCCATAGTTCCAGGCATTCTGGAATGTCCTGTAGTTGGAATTGTGCCTCTGTAGCCCCTTTACACTGGCTTCCCTCACTTTGTGGTAGGCGTTTAGGTTTCCTCCATGTCTTTTCATGCCTTAATAACTTGTTTCTTCTTTGAAACGAATAATGTTCCAGAATCTGGATGGACCACTGTTTATTGATCCATTCACCTACTAAAAAATATCTTGGTTGTTTCCAAATTTACCTTTTCACAAAAACTTTCACTTTTACTTTTCTAAATGATGTCAAACTTACAGAAAATTTGCAAGATTAATAGAGAAGTTGTCTGTGCATCCTTTACTCAGATTCACATTTCTACCTCATTGTGAAATTTCTTTTTATCACTTCTCTCTTATCTACAAATAGATATCTAATATCTACTTCCTATGCATATATCTATACCCAACTGTCTTACTCCATTTGTGTGCCTATAACAAAATACCACAGACCAGGTGGCTTAGAAACAAGAGATAGTTATTGACCGCAGTTTTGTAAGCTGGGAAGTTCAAGATAAAGGCGTGGCAGATTTGGTGTCTGGGGAGGGTGCTTCCTGGTTCATAGACAGCGCCTTCTCACTGTGTCCTCACATGGTGGAAAGGGTACGGGAGCTCTATAGGCTCTCCCCTTTATAAAGGCACCATTCCCATCATATCCATTATGGGGGCTCTACCCTCATGACCTCATCACCTCGCAAAGGCCTCACCTCCTAACATCATCACCGTAGGGTTTGGGATTTCAACTTGGGAATTTGGGGGACACAGACATTCAGTTCATAGCACCACGTGTGCAAATACATACTATTTTGGAAACTATTTCACAGTAATTTGCAAATATCATGTCCCTGGACTCGTGAACCCTTTAGCGAGTTTGACCTCAGAACACAGACACTCTCTCACCCCAATATTCCTGGCTTCTGGGAATCTTCTCTAGCTACCTTCTCCAGAAGCTCCCAGTTCGTGGCATGGAAAGCGGCTCTGCCTCTGTTCCTTGTTGCAGTGGGACTCGTAATAGCTGGAGGCATCCGCATCTTCTGGAAATGTCAAAGGGAAAAGAACAAAGCATCGCTGGAAGAAGAGAGGGCGCGAAGAGAAAAGGAGCAGAGGCGACCCACCAGCAGCAACGAGGTTGAGCCATGAGAGGTGAGCAGGGAGCCCTGACAAGGCACATCCTGCCCACCCCCCAGACCCAGGACCTTAACACGAAGCCCTGAGCCGAGGCTTCATCCATGTGTCCTCAAACACAGTAGGAATGGGATGGCCGATGAGGATCCTCACTCTGGAATTGCCTGATTATGATCTAGCCAGTGAGACCATCTGTCTCCTAGCAATCCCTTGGTTAGTCTTCACTGGCTGATTTTGGGCAGGCTGGTTGGACTCTCTCTTGAAAACGGACAGATCTGAGCTTGAACCCCAAGTCTGATGGGTGTGGGCTGAGGGACCTGGTGTGAGCCCTGAGCCACTCTGTCTGCTGGGAGTGCTGATACCATCCTGAAAGCGTGCTGCAGTGACCAACAAAGTAGCATTTAGAGCAGGGGCCGCATAGGGGAGGGTTTGCAGTTGCAATCATTGTGATTATTCTCAATATTGACTGTGTCCATCATTCATTCACTTCACTCACTTCCTCCTCTGTCATTTCAGGAGTTGAGGACTTGTCCCTAGACTTCAGAGCCCTATTTGCAGCTGGTTGTAAAGACTGCATTATGATAGAGTCGTTTGTGGTGGCTTGCAGCTGTCGTCTAGCATTTTGGGAGGCTGAGGTGGGAAAATTGCTTGAGGCCACGAGTTTGAGGACAGCCTGGGCAATATAGCAAGACCCCATCTCTACAAAAAAAGAAAAAAAAAGAAAAAAGAAATTAGCCAGGCATGGTGGCGTGTGCCTGTTGTCCCGGCTACTCAGGAGGCTGAGGTGGGAAAATCGCTTGAGCCCAGGAGTTTAAGGCTACAGTGAGCCGTGATTGTGCTACTGCACTCCAGCCTGGGTGACAGAGCCAGATCCTGTCAGACAGACAAGAAAAGAAAGAAGGAAGAAAGGAAGGAAGGAAGGAAGGAAGGAAGGAAGGAAGGAAGGAAGGAAGGAAGGAAGGAAGGAAGGAAGGAAGGAAGGAAGGAAGGAAGGAAGGAAAAAGAAAAGAAAAGAAGGAAGGAAGGAAGAAAAGGAAGGAAGGAAAAAGAAAGAGAAAGAAAAAAGAAAGAAAAGTCAAGGTGCAGCGGTTCATGCCTGTGATCCCAGCACTTTGGGAGGCCGAGGTGGGCAGATCATTTGCGGTCAAGAGTTCCAGACCAGCCTGGCCAAAATGGCGAAACCCCATCTTTACTAAAAATACAAAAATTAGCCGAACATGTTGGTGGGCACCTGTAATCCCAGCTACTCAGGAGGCTGAGGCAGGAGAAATGCTTGAACCCAGGAGGCGGAGGTTGCAGTGACATGGTGCCATTGCACTCCAGCACTGTGTGCATACATGTGTGCACGTGCAAACGTGTGTGCATCTGTGTGATGGGTACACGCACGTACATGTGTTCATGTATGCACACATATGTACATGTATGTCTGTGTTTCTGTGCATGTGCATGATTGTGAGCATATGCTGCATGTGTGCAGGTGTGTTTGCATGTGAATGAGTGTGACTGTGTATGCATATGTGAGTGTGTGCATGACTGTACAGGTAAGCACATGCATGCATGTACAAGTAAACACATGCATGCATGTGTGTTTCTGTGTGTTCATTTATGTTTGGGTGTGTTCACGAGTGTGCATATCCATGTACAGGGCACGTTTGTGTATGCAAGAGTGCAATGTGCCAAAAGTATGTGCACATGTGTATTAGTTTACATATGTATTTGCATATGTATACATATTAGTGTATACATTCATGTGTGTAAAGACATGTGCAAGTGTGCATGAGTGTGTGTGCAAATGTGTACATGTAAGTGTGTGCGTGTGTGTGCATATGTGCTCCTGTGACCATGCGTGTACGTGTGTGTGTTCCCATCTATTCTAGAGAGCAGAAATGCTGGTGACAGGCAGCCACAGCCTTGTAAAAGTCAAGTTTTAGCTGCCACAAGAAACGCTGAGTTCCTTCTTTTTTTTTTTTTTTTTTTTTTTTTTTTTGGAGAATTGGCTCTGTCGCCCAGGCTGGAGTGCAGTGGCATGATCTTGGCTCACTGCCACCTCCGCCCCCTGGGTTCAAGCAATTATCCTGCCTCAGCCTCCCGAGTAGCTGGAATTACAGATGCCTGCCACCACGCCTGGCTACTTTTTGTATTTTTAATAGGTATGGGGTTTCACCATGTTGGCCAGGCTGGTCTGGAACACCTAACCTCAGGTAATCCACCCGCCTCGGCCTCCCAAAGTGCTGAGATTACAGGTATGAGATTACAGGTATGGCACCCAGCCTGTGCTCCTTCTTTATTATTTTCTGAAACCCTGGGAGAGCCAGGCATGGAGAACTTATGGCAACAACCATCCTGCATGTGGGAGATGCTGAGGGAGTCTGCTTTCCTAAGATGGGGAGCTCTGGGGATGCTGTTACCCCAGATAGCAGGGAAATCTGACTTTTCACCTCAGGACATGATCTCATGAAATACAGAGAAGAGGCCAGGCATGGTGGCTCATGCCTGTAATCCTAACACTTTCGGAGGCCAAGTGGGGGCAGATCACTTGAGGTCAGGGGTTCGAAACCAGCCTGGTGAATATAGTGAAATGCCATCTCTACTAAAAATATGAAAAAAAAAAAAAAGAAAAGCTGGGCATGGTGGCGGGCTCCTGTAATCCCAGCTACTCAGGAGGCTAAGGCGGGGGAATTGCTTGAACCTGGAAGGCAGAGGTTGCAGTGAGCCGAGATCTTACCACTGCACTGCAGCCTGGGCAACAGAGCAAGACTCCATCTCAAAAAAAAAAAAAAAAAAAAAAAAAAAAAGTACAGAGAAGAGTCACTGTGGAAAGGGAGAGGCAAGGACCAGGAAAGGCAAAACTGACTGGGCTGGAGATGGGACCAGTGGGAGGACTTGGGAGGGACAGTTAGCAAAATGTGAATAAGCTCTGCAGATTATGAAATAGATATTTTATAAAGCTATGTCAATGTCCATATTCTGGTTTTGAGCATTTTACTATGGCTATGCAAGATGTTATCATATGCCATATTCTTTATGCTTTTTGTCACTGTAAATCTGGAATAATTTTAATGTGAATAAGAAACTTCCTTAAATGATGACAGCATTTCGGGTGGAGGGAAACACGAAGAGCTGGACTAATTCTTCAGTGGGGAAGAGGCAGCTGGGGGGCTGGTGTATAGATGTGAGGGAGAAGCGACAGCAACAGTTCTATCCCACAGCTCAGGCTCAAGGAACAGAGAACTGGGTGGGGAGGAGAAGAAAGGCGGGAAGTAGCAATGGGGATGTTTGGAGGGAAATAAAGAAATAAAAGCAAAGGGGAGCAGGGCTTCCTTGCAGGAAGGAGGTAAAGAGGCATTTAGTGGGGAAGCTGGAGTTTTAATAACGGAGACCGTGAATGCTCTCAAGTCCATGGAGATGAGCGTTCGGGAAATGATGTATGCCTGGGACGTGGGATCGGAGACCAAGCCCACAGCAGCACACAGAACTTCTGAAGGAGCAGGGTGGGTCACCTAGTGCTGGTTTCAGGTGTCAGAAATGTGGTACCTGGAACAGCCGGGCGCCCGGGCTGGCCCTCACTGCCTCTAGTTTAGGGAGCTGGAGTGTAGACGGACCTCGACCCCCAGGTCATGCACCAAAGGGTGGGCGCTCTGAGACAGCAGGCAAGAGGACCCCCATGGACGGAGGGTCTGAAGAGGAAGGGTGGCCCTTAAGGAAGTGGGACAAGGACTGGGGAAAGGAGAGAAAAGTGCTTCTTGCAGAGGTGGGCTGATTGGGAAGACCTTTGTCTCAGCATCCAGGGCTGCTGGGATCCCTCCTGGGGCTTTCCAGATGCACTGGCTGGTGATCAGTGAACTTGCTGTGTCTCCATGTCCTCCCTTCAGCTCAGTTTCTCTCAGTCTCGGTCTCTCTCTGTCTCTCTGACTTTGTCTCTGTCTTTGTCTCTATATCTCTCTGTTTTTCTCTATGTCTGTCTCTCTCTTTCTGTCCCTGTCTCTCCCTGTCTCTGTCTCTCTGTATGTCTCTCTCATTGTGTCTCTCTCTGTCTCCATCTTGCTCTCATACACACCCTGCCCACCAGCACAAGCTTATGAAAGCAGCAGGGTACACATCCTGGGAAGTGACCCAGGCTGCCCGCACACTGGCCACACTCTCGCCTCCCTGGAGCCTTCTGCCAGGCTCCCATTCCCAACCCCAGGCTGCATGTGTCCTGATCTCTTAGGGACACACTATTTGGACAGCTCCTGGCACAAGACACAGAGACAGTGAAGTGATTCCCAGAGATGGCGGGGGATGTCCCAGTGTGTGAGATAAGCCTCGGGGTTCCCCATCTGCAAGGAAGGCACCCCAAGCCCCAAACACATGATCCTCTCCTTTCCACAGTGAGCCTGAAGCTGGACCTGGACACCACGAGCCCCAAGCTCAGCCTGTCTGAGGATGGGAGAAGTGTGTGGTGGCTGCTGTTCTCGTGGGACCTGACCCCAGCCCTGGGTGGTTCTAGCAGGAGCCCTGCGTCCTGGGCCAGGAGCGCTTCTTGACTGGGAGGTATCACTGGGAGGTGGAGGTGGGCAACAGGAAGGCCTGGATGCTGGGCGTGTGTGTAGAGGGCTTGGATCGAAAAGGCAGGATTCCCAAGGCCCCACAGCATGGAGTCTGGGTGCTGGAGCTGTACCAGAAGCGCTGCCAGGCCCTGTCCTACCCCAGGACGCACCTCCAGCTCACCCAGCCCCTCCAGTGGGTGGCCATCACCCTGGACTGCAATGCCAGCAGGGTCTCCTTCCACATGGGGACTGATGGCTCCCTGCTCTACACATTCTCTGGACTCTCCCCTGGGCCGCTGTGGCCATTCCTCTGCCTCTGGACCCATGACCCCTGTCCCCTGACTATCTGCCCAGTGGCCGGAGAGACCCAGGAAGGTACCGCCACCCCTGGAGGCCTCCGGCTTTCCCCAGGAAACTCCAGTGGGAGAGACAGCAGCATCCTTCTCGATAGACAAGAATGCTCTCCAGGCAAGGTTCACATTCTCACCCAGCCCTGTCCAGCTCCAGGAGGAACATCTAGCCCCTGAATCCCAATAGGACTGTGTCTAAGGATGTAGCTCGGGGCCGTGATCCCCCATCCAAGCTCCATGCTTCTCCTGTAAAATGATGACAATATGGTAAGCACTGAATTGTGCCCCTTTCATAAGTTGAAGTCCTAATCCCCAGGACCTCAGAATGTGGCTATGTTTGGAGATAATGCCTTTAAAGAGGGATGTTAGGTCAAATGAGGTCACTATGTGGGTCCTAATCCCATAGGATGGGTGTCTTCCTAAGAAAGGAGATGAAGACACAGGCACAGGGGGATAGCCCTGAGAGGTTCCAGGAAGAAGCCCAGGAGAGAGGCTCAGGAGGAACCAGCCCTGCCAACCGACACCTTGGCCTCAGCCACCAGCCTCCAGGACTAGGAGACAATCAATATCTGCCTTTAAGCCACGGCCTGCAGTCCCCTGTTATGGAGGCCCAGGCAGATTAATAATAAACAACAGTCAGTATACCCCTGGACTCCTCTGTGACAGGTAGAACTCAGGGGCACGTGCAGAACCAGCAGCCCAGTGCCTGACATGTACTGCTCCATAAACAGCAGTCCTCCACCTGCTCCTCTTCCTGTTCCTCCTCCTCCTTTCTCTTCCCTCTGCTCCCCTTCCTCTTTCTCTCCCTCCTCCTTCTTCCTCCTCCCCCTCCACCCTCCTCCTCCCTCTCTTCCTCTTCCTCCTTCCTCCTCCTTCATCCTCCTCCCTTTCCTCCTCCTCCTCCCTCCATCTACCTCCTCCTCCCCAACTTCCTTTCCCTCCCCTTCCTCTTCTTCCCCTACCCCTCCCACTTCCTCATCCCCTTGACAATCCTCCCAGACATCTGGTCTACCTGGGATCTCCCTCTTCCTCCCTCACCATGATGGGTTATCATAGGGCCATGCAAAGGCCCAGCCAAAGATCCCAGGCCTCCTTGACTTGCCTTGGCATCAGTCAGGATCAAGTCTGAGCAGAAGTCACACTAGCAGTTAAAGAATGGGACAGAAGGAAGCGTTCTCCAGACATCAGAGAACCGAAATGACAAGGACACTGTACATTGTGGTACTAGCACTCAGCTCCTGAAGCAGCAACCACCCAATGGCTGGGACAGCAGGCAGCTCAGGAGAGGAGCCCTCAGAGGCAAGGGGGCCCCAGTGTGGCTGGGAAAATGCAATCTGGACACATGCCATGAGGCTGGACAACCCTGAGCAGGACAAGGATGGACTGATCCCGACCTTAACTCATCCTCTGGCTGCCCGTTGCAGGGTCAAATAGGGAGCCACTGATGGCAGCCTTGCAGGCCCTGTCTCCACCCAGATGGGGAGCACATGGGAGCTCCCTGAGGCTGCTGCAGCAAAGTACAGCACACCTCGGGGGTTTAAAACAATGTGAATTTCCTGTGGTCCCAGCTACTCAGGAGGCTAGGGCAGGAGGATGGTTTGTGCCCAGGAGTTTGAGGCTGCAGTGATCTATGATCATGCCACCACACTCCAGCCTGGTCAACACAGCAACTCTGTCTCTAATTTAAAAAACAAAACAAAGACTACTACAAGAATGTATTCTCTCCTAATTCTGGGGACCTGATCTGAAATCAAAATGTCACAGGGTTGGTTTCTTCCTGGACCCTCTGAGGAAGGCTCTGTCCCAGCTCCTGGGGGCTGCTGGCCACCTTGGCTTGTAGAAGCACCACTCCAATCCCTGTCTCTGTCATGTGCAGCTGTCTTCTCTCCATGTGTCTGTGTCTCAGATCTCCCTACCTTTTTCCCATGAGGACATGTAGTCACTGACCTTAGGGCTGACCCTAAGCCAGATGATCTCATCCTGAGATCCATATTTTAATTATACCTGCAGAGACACTTTTTCCAAATATGGTCCCCATCACAGATACCAGGCACTATGACTTTGACGTACCTTTTCAGAGGCCCCATTCAACCCACTGCAGTGGGTGTGGCACTGAGCTATGAGGGCTCAATGACCCGCATGCCTCCCAGAAAAGAATTGAGTCCACAAGGACCCTGTAGTGATCTGTCAACGTTTGGGAGAGATAAGTGCCTCGTACAAAGTTGAAGTCCATTTTATAAAAGTACTCTGGATTCCCAGTGTTCTGAAAGTTCACCGTCAGAAACACTAACGTGGTTAGTGGGTTGGCCAGAAATCGCCATGTAAGAAGGTGGCCTAAGAGCTGGGCTCTAGAGAAAGAGTAGGATTTGTGTGGATGGAAATAGGATAGGATAGAAAGCCTTTGCCCTCCCTCATCTCCCTCACTGGCAACTCCAAATCATCACTAAGCTCTTCAGATAGCTTCGTTCAACCTTAGGCTGACATGTTTGTGAAAAAAAAAAAAAAGTTTATTTCCCTTTCTTATTTATTAAGGTAATATTTACATATAATGAGGTGTGCCCATTTTAAGTGTGCAGTTTGATGAGTTTTGATCCTTGTATATAATCATAACACCACCTGCAAGAGATTAGTACTTCCTCCCTCAAAGTTCCCTCCAATCTGTTAGTATCAGATCCACTCTCCCCAGCCCCTGTCCCAAGCAATCACTGATCTGCCCTCTACAGTTTTTGGTTCTGTTTCATTTCTATTCATTCTTGGTCTTTCTTTGGGATAACAAGTCCATTGAAATCCAGTAGCCTTCCTGGCATAGCTGGGCCCATAACCATCATCTTACTCCTGGTTCTTTCTTGGATGTGTCTGCATTTTATATCATCCCTCTTTGCCTGTTATATGGAATTTCAAATAAATGAAATCATACAGTGCGTATTCCTGTGTGTTTGACTTCTGTCGCTTGGCATGGCACATTTGAGGTTCATCCACATCACTGCCTGTAATCATAATTTGTTGCATTTTGCTGTTCAGTAGTATTTCGTGTGCAATGTATTTACTCACCAACTCCTGGACACCTGGGATGCTTGCGGTTCTTGGCTGTCATGAGTGATGCTGCTGCAGTGGCCCAGAAATGATACCCCAAAAGGAAGACCTCAGAAGCAACAGTTTCTCCCTCACCTTCTCCTGCCCTCCTGTCTCCCATTCTCCCCTGAGGCTGGCCATAGAAACCAAAATCCCTCTTCCCTAAGTTGAGTCATAGAAACTAGAAACCCCTGTCCCCAAAGCCAGCCACAAAGCCTGAAAATATGACTTTAAATTTCTCCCCACCTCTCTGTGTAAAAACTGGCCACCAAGAAATTATCTGGCCAGGCATGGTGGCTCACACCTATAATCCTAACTCTTTGGAAGGCCAAGGTGGGAAGAACACTTGAGCCCAGGAATTCGAGACCAGCCTGGGCAGCATAGCAAGACCCTGTCTCTACAAAAAAAAAATGAAAAATAAAAAAAAGAAAGCCTCTGACCTACCTTTTTTTCACTGTAGGTCCCCATTCCAACGAGGGTCCTGCCCCATGCCCAGAAGGAAAGGGCACTGCTCAGAAGACCAAGAGGAATCTAAACAGACAGCCTAGCAGGGTGTCTCCACTCAAGCTGTTCTCACTAGATCCAAACTTATTTGCCCAATCATATTTTCGCACAGCTGTCCATACTTTGTGGAACCTAAGCATTACAACAGACAGTTGTCTGGGTGCGGTGGCTCACACCTGTCATCCCAACATTTTGGGAGGCCAAGGCAGGTGGATCACCTGAGGTTGGAAGTTCAACACCAGCCTGGGCAACATGGTGAAGCCCTGTCTCTAGTAAAAATATGAAAATTAGCTGGGTGTGGTGGGGGGTGCCTCTAATCCCAGCTACTCAGGAGGCTGAGGCAGGAGAATCGCTTGAACCTGGAAGGCAAAGATTGCAGTGAGCCAAGATTGTGCTACTGCACTCCAGCCTGGGCAACTAGAGCAAGACTCTGTCTCAAAACAAAAACAAAAACAAAAACAAAAAAAAACAACAAGCAGCTTCCTCTGGATCTTTGGGTCTTCATTCTGAAGGCTCCCCTGTCTACATGTTCAGTAAATGTATCTACCTTTCCTTCTCTGTCTGTCTTTTGCAAGCTGATTTTTCAGCAAATTCAGAGAGCCCAAGAGAAAGCTCTCCCTTGCCCCCCACCCTGCTGTGAACATTCACCAACATATTTGTGTGTATATTTATGCTTTCCTTTCTCTTTGATGAATACCTATGGGCAAGTACATGTTTAACTTGATAAGAAACAGCCACTCAGTTTTCCAGAGGGGCTGAACTGTTGTGCAATTTCACCAGCAGATATTGCACCACATCCTCACCCACACTGGATGTCACCACGATGGCACTGGTGTCTTCTTTAATTTCAGCCATTATAGTGTGTGTCTGTGTGTGTGCGTGCACATGCACACATGTATTGGTATTGTATTTTGGTTTCACTTTGCATTTCTCTGGTGACAAGTGAGAGTATTCATGTGCTTATTAGCCATTCGCATATCTTCTTTATAGGACTGGAGTATCTGTTCCAGTCCTTTGCCTATTTTTTTGTTTTTTGTGTTTTGGTTTTTGTTTTTATCCTAGAGACAGAGTCTCACTCTGTTGCCCGGGCTGGAGCACAGTGGCAGGATCACAGCTCACTGCAACCTCAACCTCCTGGGTTCAAGTGATCCTCCCACCTCAGCCCACCCACAAGAAGCTGGCACTACAGGCACCACTCCTGGCTATTATTTTTTTAGAGATGGGGTCTTGCTATATTGCCCAAGCTGGTCTTAAACTGGGGTCAGGCAATCCTCCCACCTCAGCCTCCCGAGTAGGTAGGACCACAGGTGTGTCTAACTCTGCCCATTTTTAAAACAGGATTGTCTGGTGAGTTGAAGGCAAAAAATGAAAATGATTTTACAAAATAAAAAGGGTTGTCTGTTTTATGACTGAATTCTAAGAGTTCCTTATATACTCTGATACAAGCCCTTTACTGAGCATGTATTTTGCACATGTTACCCAGGAAGTGGCTTGCATTTTTATTTTCTTAACTATATCGATAGAAAGGAGAGGTTGTGGCAAGGGGATGAGGAGATGTTCCTCAACGAGCACGGTGCTTGAATTCTAAGATGGGTGGTTCTGGAGACCTGATGCTAACATGGAGACTCTGGTTAATGATAATACATTGTGTATTTAAGATTTGCTTAGTGGGTAGATCTTAGGTATTCTCACCGCAGAAAAGGGTAACTATGTGAGCTGATGGACATGTGAATTAGCTTGATTGTGGCAATCACTGCACGAGGTATACGTATATCAAAACATGTTGTACACCTTAAATATATATAATTATTCTTTGCCAATTATGCCTCAATAAAGCTGGGGGGAAATTAAATTGTTCAATTACCAAAAGAAGAGCAAACATCTTTTTTTTTCATTGTTTTCTATTATAATACCTGCTTTTGATGTCCTGTTTTAAAAATGGTCCCTGAATTCAATGTCTAGATATTTTCTCCTGTGCTTTCTTCTAGAAGTGCAATCATTTTAGGTCTCACACCTAAAATGGTGTAAGATTTAGGCCTGATATTCATTTTGAGTTGATTTTTGTGTACAGTGTGAGGTAAAGCTTGAGATTCGCTTTTGAAGCATAGCTATCCAGTTCTTCCAGTTCCATTTGTTTTTACCATTGCAATAGGAGGTGACATTTTTAATTAAACTTTTACTTTGAGATAGTGATGGATTCACTTGCGGTCGCACCTTAGGGAGGCCCACAGTCACCTGTTCACACCGCTCAGCCTGGGTTTTGAACAGGATCATGCAAAACAAACAGACACAAACTGCCAAAATGGTCTTGTCTCCCAGAGTCCCTCGCAACTCACAAAATAATATGTTTATATTCTTTTTTGTTTGTTTGTTTAAACCATTTTATTGATTTATGGCTAACATACCAAAGGCTGCAGATACTTCATATAGACCACCTGGTGAGTTTAGGTATCACCTGTGAAAGTGTTGTGACCATCAAGGCCATCATATCCATCTCCTCCAAAACTGTTCTCCCACCCTTGTTAGTACTATTGTGAAATTTGTTTGTTTTCTGTTTCTTTCTTTCTTATTTTTTTTTTTTTGTAAGGACACACCATAAGACCAACACTATTAGGAACTTTAGGTCTACAATATAGCCTGGTAAGCCACAGCAGTGACTGTGGGGTATATCTGCAAGACACATGCACCCTGCATAACTGCACCTTTGTACCCCAGACCATCACCTCCCCATTCCCTCCTCCCTCCAGCCCCGCTGGCCACCAGCCTTCTCCTCTCTGCTTCTAGGAGTTTCACTATTGTGCATTGCTTCCATGAGCAGAATCCTGTTGGATTTGTGCTTCCATGCCTGGCTTATTTCACTCAGCAGAATGTCCTCCAGGTTCATCCTTGTTGTCACAATGGAAGGATTTGTTTTCTTCTAAGGCTAAAAACAACTCATTTACAACTAGCAATAATCACCTGTTTTAAAAATGGGCAAGAGCCCTGAACAGACATTTCTCCCAAGAAGATGTATGAAGGCTGTGATGGTCAATTTTGAGTGTCAACTTGAATGGATTGAAGGATGCAAAGTTTTGTTCCTGGATGTGTCTGTGTTGCCAAAGGAAATAAACATTTGAGTCAGTGGACTGGGAGAGGCAGAAGCACCCTCAATCTGGGTGGGCACCATCTAATTAGCGGCCAGCATGGCTAGAATATAGCAGGCAGAAGAAGTTGGAATGAGCAGACTTGCTGAGTCTTGGGCCTTCATCTTTCTCCTGTGCTGGATGCTTCCTGCCCTCAAACATAAGACTCCAGGTTCTTCAGCTTTTGGACTCTTGGACCTACCAGAGTCCAACCTACCAGAGACCAACCAGTGGTTGGGGCTCTCGAGCCTTCAGCCTGTGAAAGTTGCACTGTCAGCTTCCCTACTTTTGAGGTTTTGGGATTCAGACTGGCTTCCTTGCTCCTCAGCTTGCAGATGGCCTATTGTGGGACTTCACCTTGTGATCGTGTGAGTCAATACTCTTTAATAAAATCCCCTTCAGGCCGGGCACAGTGCCTCAAGCTTGTAATCCCAGCACTTTAGGAGGCCAAGGCAGGTGCATCAACTGAGGTCAGGAGTACGAGACCAGCCTGGCCAACATGGTGAAACCCTGTCTCTACTAAAAATACAAAAATTAGCTGGACATGGTGGCAGGCACTTGTAATCCCAGCTACCCAGGAGGCTGAGGCAGGATAATTGCTTGAACCCAGGAGGTGGAGGTTGCAGTTAGCCGAGATCGTGCTATTGCACTCCAGCCTGGGCAACAGAGTGAGACTCCATCTCAAAAAATAAATAAATAGGCTGGGCGCGGTGGCTCAAGCCTGTAATCCCAGCACTTTGGGAGGCCAACACGGGCGGATCACGAGGTCAGGAGATCAAGACCATCCTGGCTAACATGGTGAAACACCGTCTCTACTAAAAAATACAAAAAACTAGCCAGACGAGGCAGCGGGCGCCTGTAGTCCCAGCTACTCGGGAGGCTGAGGCAGGAGAATGGCGTAAACCCGGGAGGCAGAGCTTGCAGTGAGCTGAGATCCGGCTACTGCACTCCAGCCTGGGCAACAGAGCGAGACTCCGTCTCAAATAATAATAATAATAATAATAAATAAATAAATAACTCCCCTTCATATATACATCTGTCCTATTAGTCCTATTAGAGAACCCTGACTAATACAGAGGGCCAGCAGCCATATGAAAAGGTGCTGAACACCATGGATATCAGGGAAATGCAAGTCAAAACCACAATGAGATGTCACCTCACACCTGTTAAGATGGCTTTTATCAAAAAGACAAAAGGTGTAGGCAAGGGTGTGGAAAAAAGGAAATTTTGCACACTGTTGGTGGGAGTGTAAATTAGTACAGCCACTATGGAGAACAGTGTGGAGGTTTCATGAAAAACTAAAAACAGAGCTACCATATGATCCAGCAATCCCACTGCTGGGTGTATATCTAAAGGAATTGAAGTCGGGATCTCAAAGAGACACGTGCATGCCCATGTTCACTGAAGAGCTACTCACAACAGCCAAGATATGGAATCAACCTAAGTTCCCATTAATGGATAACTAGAGAAAGAAAATGTGGTCTATTTACCAAGTTCCGTCCTCCACTTTATCCACTCTGCCTAGCACAGAGCCAAAGATGGATGCTAAAGACCTCGGTCATTGCTGAACTCAAGGAAGTAAATGGCTGTCCCCTGAACCAGCTATGATTGTTCCTCTTTTATCAACAGGACACACCTGGGGGGGACCCCCATGCCAATTGTAAGTAACCTCAGTCCCAGGGACAGCATGGAGGAGGCAACAGCCTAGAGAGGGTTCTCCAGGTGCCTGGACAGGACCCTCACCAAGCTCCTGATGGGGTGGGGAGCCCTGAAGGGCATGCTCAAATCCACCATAGGCTGCCTTCCCCAAGCCCATGCCCTCCTGCCCGTCTCCTAACCCAGGGTGAGGTTCAGCCAGTCTCTCCTGGGCTATTTTCAACTTTTATTTTAGTTTCAGGGGTACATGTGCAGTTTTGTTACATGAATAAATTGTATGTTGTGGGGGTTTGGTGTACAGATTATTTCATGACCTAATGAGCATTGTATCCAATAAGTAGTTTTTTGATCCTCACCCTCCCATTCAGGTAGGCCCCAGTGTCTGTTGTTCCCTTCTTTGTGTCCATGTGTGCTCAAAGTTTAGCTCCCACTTATAAGTGAGAACATGCTGTATTTGGGTTTTTGTTCTTGCATTAGTTTGCTGAGGTTAATGACCTCCAGCTCTACCCGTGTTGCTGCAAAGGGCATGATCTCATTCTTCTTTATGGCTGCACAGTATTCCATGGTGTATATGTACCACATTTTCTTTATCCAGTGTACCATTAGTGGGCACTTAGGTTGAGTCCATGTCTTTGCTGTTCTGAATACTGCTGCAATGAACATACACATGCATGTGTCTTTATGGTAGAACAATTTCTATTCCTTTGGACATACACTCAGTAGTGGGATTGCTGGGTTAAATGGTAGTTCTGTTTTAAGTTCTTTGAGAAATTGTCAAGCTGCTTTCACAGTGGTTGAACTAATTTACATTCCCACTAGCAGTATATAAGCATTTTCTTTTTACTGAAACCTTGCCAGCATCTATTATTTTTTAATAATCAAAATTCTTAATAATCATTCTGTCCTGTTTTGACTCTCATTTCCACACCATGAGGAGGAGAGGGCCACTAACCCTCTGGCCTCTTGGAACCATCCATGTGAGGACATGGGCAGCTGCTGCTGTGGTCACTATGGTATCTCCATCACCTGATTGGCACCTCCACTGATGTCTACTCCCAGCCCCCAGTCCCTGTCCCTATCAGCAATACTTCCTGCAAGTTACTCAACAGGTCTACACGTGGGTTTCTTTGCCACATGGTAGCTGTTAGGGGCTGATTTGTAACCCCCTTCTTCATACGCTGTAGCAAAAACCCCCAGCACTTCAGGAATGGGACTGTACATGGAGGTACACTCCCTATACAGTCAGGGTTCTTCAGAGAAACAGACCCAATAGGATATCTGTATAGTTCCTGTGTAAGTGGATATTTTGCATGAGACTTGGCTCACACAGTTATGGAGGCAGAGAACTACCACCACCTGTGTCTGCAAGTTGGAGAGCCCAGGAAGTTGGGGTCCATTCAGTCTGTGCCCAAAGACCTGAGACGCAGGGGGGTCTACAGTGTAAGAGTTCAAGCCATGATGGCAGCCTGAGAAGCAAGTGGGGAGTGCTGGGGCAAGCCTTAGAATCCAAGGGCTGGAGAACCAGGAGCTGCCATGTCAGAGAGGAGAAAAGGATGGATGTCCCAGCTCCAAAATGGAGAGAATTTGCCCTTCCTTCACCTTCGTGTTGTATTCAGGCCCTCAGCATATCAAACAAAGGCTGTGAGGAGGGATTCTCTTTCCTCAGTCTGCTGTTTCAGAAGCTAATCTCTTCACTAAGCACTTCCACAGATGTGCCCAGCAATCATCATTCACCAGCTATCTGGGCATCCCTTAGCTCAGTCCAGTTGACATGAAATTAACCATCACAGCCCTGGCCATCCAGCATCTGTGGAAGGGTAGGAGCCCAACTTGCATAAACACCAGTAAGCAAACCCAGGTGGGTTTCACATGAACCAACCTCCTTCCCACATTTTGTAATTTTTCACCTCCCTGACTGTTGAGCCCCCATCCGACCTCCTGACTCCCTTATCCCCCCTTTAAAAAGCACAGGCCTCTCTGTACAAATCAAGGTTGAGTTTTTCCCCTATTGCAATATTATATTCCTGATTAAAATCAGTCTTTACTGCCTAACTAGTGTCTGGCTTTATCTTTGACAGGGGAAAGAAGGAAGTGAACATCATTCTTCTCCCATATTTTACCTGACACACCTTTCAAAAAGTCCTCTGGTTTGGTGGCCCTTGGGAGATGTTTTCACATCCTATGATTTTTGTGGGTTAATGATTCCAGGCAAGATTTGGAAGGCAGAAATGGCACGTGGCTCTCCTATCCTTGAATATGAAGAGGCTGGGTGCAGTGGCTCACATCTCTAATCCCAGTGCTTTGAGGCTGAGGAGGGAGGATCACTTGAGCCCAGGAGTTCGAGACCAGCCTGAGCAACGTAGCAAGACTCCACCTCTAAAAAACAGTAAGCAAAATTAGCCAGGCATGGTGGCCCGCCTACTGAGGAGGATGAGGCAGGAGGATTGCTTGAGCCCTGGAGGTCAAGGCTGCAGTGAACCATCCACTGCCCTCCAGCCTGGGCAACAGAGCCAGACCCTGTCTCAAAAAAAGCAGAAAGAAAGAAAGAAAGAAAGAAAGAAAGAAAGAAAGAAAGAAAGAAAGAAAGAAAGAAAGAAAGAAAGAAAGAAAGAAAGAAAGAAAGAAAGGAAGGAAGGAAGGAAGGAAGGAAGGAAGGAAGGAAGGAAGGAAGGAAGGAAGGAAGGAAGGAAGGAAGGAAGGAAGGAAGGGAAGGAAGGAAAAGCTTGGTGGCACCAGGATGGCTGAATAGGAAAATCTCCAGCCTCCAGCTCCTAGTGTGAACAACACAGAAGATGGGTGATTTCTGCATTTGGTACTGAGTTCATCTCACTGGGGCGTGTTGTACAGTGGGTGCAGGACAGTGGGTGCAGCCCAATAAGTGAGAGCTGAAGCAGGGCAAGGCATCACTTCACCCGGGAAGTGCAGGGGGAAGGGAATTCCCTTTCCTAGCCAAGGGAAACGGTGACACACAACACCTGGAAAACTACGGCACTTTACCAAGGATCTTAGCAAATGGCACACCAGGAGATTATATCCGCGCCTGGCTCAGAGGGTCCCACGCCCACTGAGCCTCCCTCATTGCTAGCACAGCAGTCTGAGATCTAACTGCAAGGCTGCAGCGAGGCTGGGGGAGGGGCGCCCACCATTGCTGAAGCTTGAGTAGGTAAACAAAGCAGCCAGGAAGCTCCAACTGGGTGGAGCCCAGCACAGCTCAAGGAGGCCTGCCTGCCTGTGTACACTCCACCTCTGGGGACAGGGCATAGCCAAACAAAAGGCAGCAGAAACCTCTGCAGATTTAAATGTCCCTGTCTGACAGCTTTGAAGAGAGTAGTGGTTCTCCCAGCATGGAGTTTGAGATCTGAGAATGGACAGACTGTCTGCTCAAGTGGGTCCCTGATCCCCAAGTAGCCTAACTGGGAGACATTCCCCACTAGGGGCAGACTGACACCTCACACCTCACATAGCTGGGTACACCTCTGAGACTAAGCTTCCAGAGGAATGATCAGACAGCAATATTTGTTGTTCAGCAATATTCACTCTTCTGCAGCCTCTGCTGCTGATACCTGGCAAACAGGGTCTGGAGTGGACCTCGAGTAAACTCCAAGAGACCTGCAGCTGAGGGTCCTGACTGTTAGAAGGAAAACTATAAAACAGAAAGGACATCCACACCAAAACCCCATCTGTATGTCACTATCATCAAAGACCAAAGGTAGATAAAACCACAAAGATGGGGAAAAAGCAGTGGAGAAAAGCTGAAAATTCTAAAAATCAGAGCACCTCTCCCCTCTCTAAAGGAACGCAGCTCCTTGCCAGCAATGGAAGAAAGCTGGACGGAGAATGACTTTGACTAGTTGAGAGAAGAAGGCTTCAGACAATCAAACTTCTCCGAGCTAAAGGAGGAAGTACAAACTCAGCGTAAAGAAGCTAAAAACCTTGAAAAAAGATTTGATGAATGGCCAACTAGAATAACCAATGTAGAGAAGTCCTTAAACGACCTGATAGAGATGAAAACCATGACACGAGAACTACATGACAAATGCACAAGCTTCAGTAACCGACTCAATCAATTGGAAGAAAGATTATCAGTGATTCAAGATCAAATGAATGAAATGAAGTGAGAAGAGAATTTTAGAGAAAAAAGAGTAAAAAGAAATGAACAAAGCCTCCAATAAATATGGGACTATGTGAAAAGACCAAATCTACATCTGATTAGTGTACTTGAAAGTGACAGGGAAAATGGAATCAAGCTGGAAAACACTCTGCAGGATATTTTCCAGGAGAACTTCCCCAACCTAGCAAGGCAGGCCAACATTCAAATTCAGGAAATACAGAGAACGCCACAAAGATATTCCTCAAGAAGACGAACTCCAAGACACATAATTGTCAGATTCACCAAAGTTGAAATGAAGGAAAAAATGTTAAGGGCAGCCAGAGAGAAAGGTCAGGTTACCCACAAAGGGAAGCCCATCACACTAACAGCTAATCTGTCAACAGAAACTCTACAAGCCAGAAGAGAGTGGTGGCCAATATTCAACATTCTTAAAGAAAAGAATTTTCAACCCAGAATTTCATATCCAGCCAAATTAAGTTTCATAAGTGAAAGAGAAATAAAATCCTTTATAGACAAGCAAATGCTGAGAGATTTTGTCACCACCAGGCCTGCCCTACAAAAGCACTAAACATGGTGCTCTAAACATGGAAAGGAACAACCAGTACAAGCTACTGCAAAAACATGCCAAAATGTAAAGACCATCCATGCCAGGAAGAAACCGCATCAACTAACGAGCAAAATAAACAGCTAACATCATAATGACAGGATCAAGTTCACACATAACAATATTAACCTTAAATGTAAATAGGCTAAATGCTCCAATTAAAACACACAGACTGGCAAATTGGATAAAGAGTCAAGACCCATCAGTTTGCTGTATTCAGGGGACCCATCTCATGTGCAGAGACACACATAGGCTCAAAATAAGGGGATGGAGGAAGATCTACCAAGCAAATGGAAAACAAAAAAAGGCAGGGGTTGCAATCCTAGTCTCTGATAAAACAGACTTTAAACCAACAAAGATCAAAAAAGACAAAGAAGGCCACTACATAATGATAAAGGGATCAATTCAACAAGAAGAGCTAACTATCCTAAATATATATGCACCCAATACAGGAGCACCCAGATTCATAAAGTGAGTCCTTACAGACTTACAAAGAGACTTAGATTCCCACACAATAATAATGGGAGATTTTAACACCCCACTGTCAACATTAGACAGATCAACGAGACAGAAAGTTAATAAGGATATGCAGAAATTGAACTCAACTCTGCACCAAGTGGACCTAACAGACATCTACAGAACTCTCCACCCCAAATCAACAGAATATACATTCTTCTCAGCACCACATCGCACTTATTCCAAAATTGACCACATAGTTGGAAGTAAAGCACTCCTCAGCAAATGTAAAAGAACAGAAATTATAACAAACTGTCACTCAGACCACAGTGCAATCAAACTAGAACTCAGGATTAAGAAACTCAATCAAAACCGCTCAACTACATGGAAACAGAACAACCTGCTCCTGAATGACTACTGGGTACATAACAAAATGAAGGCAGAAATAAAGATGTTCTTTGAAACCAATGAGAACAAAGATACAACATACCAGAATCTCTGGGACACATTTAAAGCAGTGTGTAGAGGGAAATTTATAGCACTAAATGCCCACAAGAGAAAGCAGGAAAGATCTAATATTGACACCCTAATGTCACAATTAAAAGAACTAGAGAAGCAAGAGCAAACACATTCAAAAGCTAGCAGGAGGCAAGAAATAGCTAAGATCAGAGCAGAACTGAAGGAGATAGAGACACAAAAAAACCTTCAAAAAATCAATGAATCCAGGAGTTGATTTTTTGAAAAGACCAACAAAATTGATGGATCAGTAGCAAGACTAATAAATAAGAAAAACAGAAGAATAAAATAGACACAATAAAAAATGGTAAAGGGGATATCATCAACAACCCCACAGAAATACAAACTACTATCAGAGAATACTATAAACACCTCTATGCAAATAAACTAGAAAACCTAAAAAAAATGGATACATTCCTGGACACATACACTATCCCAAGACTAAACCAGGAAGAAGTTGAATCCCTGAATAGACCAATAACAGGCTCTGAAATTGAGGCAATAATTAACAGCCCACCAACCAAAAAAAGTCCAGGACCAGACAGATTCACAGCCGAATTCTACCAGAGGTACAAGGAGGAGCTGGTACCATTCCTTCTGAAATTATTCCAATCAATAGAGAAAGAGGAAATCCTATCTAACTCAATTTCTGAGGCCAACATCATCCTGACACCAAAGCCTGGCAGAGACACAACTAAAAGAGAGAATTTTAGATCAATATCCCTGATGAACTTCGATGCAAAAATCCTCAATAAAATACTGGCAAACCGAATCCAGCAGCACATCAAAAAGCTTATCCACCATGATCAAGTGGGCTTCATCCCTGGGATGCAAGGCTGGTTCAACATATGCAAATCAATAAATGTAATCCAGCATATAAACAGAACCAAAGACAAAAACCACATGATTATCTCAATAGATGCAGAAAAGATCTTTGACAAAATTCAACAGCCCTTCATGCTAAAAACTCTCAATAAATTAGCTATTGGAATGTATCTCAAAATAATAAGAGCTATTTATGACAAACCCACAGCCAATATCATACTGAATGGGCAAAAACTGGAAGCATTCCCTTTGAAAACTGGCACAAGACAGGGATGCCCTCTCTCACCACTTCTATTCAACATGGTGTTGGAAGTTCTGGCTAGGGCAATCAGGCAAGAGAAAGAAATCAAGGGTATTCAATTAGGAAAAGACAAAGTCAAATTGTCCCTGTTTGCAGATGACATGATTGTATACTTAGAAAACCCCATCGTCTCAGCCCAAAATCTCCTTAAGTTGATAAGCAACTTCAGCAAAGTCTCAAGATACAAAATCAATGTGCAAAAATCACAAGCATTCTTATACACCAATAACAGAGTAACAGAGAACCAAATCATGAGTGAACTCCCATTTACAATAGCTTTAAAGAGAATAAAATACCTAGGAATCCAACTTACAAGGGATGTGAAGGACCTCTTCAAGGAGAACTACAAACCACTGCTCAATGAAATAAAATAGGACACAAACAAATGGAAGAATATTCCATGCTCATGGATAGGAAGATTCAATATCGTGAAAATGGCCATACTGCCCAAGGCCATATTGCCCAAGGTAATTTATAGATTCAATGCCATCCCCATTAAGCTACCAATGACTTTCTTCACAGAATTGGAAAAAACTACTTTAAAGTTCATATGGATTCAAAAAAGAGCCCACATTGCCAAGACAATCCTAAGCCAAAAGAACAAAGCTGGAGGCATCATGCTACCTGACTTCAAATTATACTACAAGGCTACAGTAACCAAAACAGCATGGTACTGGTACCAAAACAGAGATATAGACCAATGGAACAGAACAGAGCCCTCAGAAATAATACCACACATCTACAACCATCTGATCTTTGACAAGAAATGGAGAAAGGATTCCCTATTTAATAAATGGTGCTGGGAAAATTGGCTAGCCATAAGTAGAAAGCTGAAACTGGATCCCTTCCTTACACCTTATACAAAAATTAATTCAAGATGGATTAGAGACTTAAATGTTAGACCTAAAACCATAAAAACCCTAGAAGAAAACCTAGGCAATACCATTCAGGATATAGGCATGGGCAAGGACTTCACATCTAAAATACCAAAGGCAATGGCAACAAAAGCCAAAATTGACAAATGGGATCTAATTAAACTAAAGAGCTTCTGCACAGCAAAAGAAACTACCATCAGAGTGGACAGGCAACCTACAGAATGGGAGAAAATTTTTGCAATCTACTCGTCTGACAAAGTATCCAGAACCTACAAAGAACTCAAACAAATTTACAAGAAAAAAACAAACAACTCCATCAAAAAATGGGCAAAGGATATGAACAGACACTTCTCAAAAGAAGACATTTATGCAGCCAACAGACACACAAAAAAATGCTCATCATCACTGGCCATCAGAGAAATGCAAATCAAAACCATAACGAGATACCATCTCACACCAGTTAGAATGGCAATCATTAAAAAGTCGGGAAACAACAGGTGCTGGAGAGGATGTGGAGAAATAGGAACACTTTTACACTGTTGGTGGGACTGTAAACTAGTTAAACCATTGTGGAAGACAGTGTGGAGATTCCTCAAAGATCTAGAACTAGAAATATCATTTGACCCAGCCAATATATGATCCATTACTGGGTATATACCCAAAGGATTATAAATCATGCTACTATAAAGACACATGCACAAGTATGTTTATTGTGGCACTATTCACAATAGCAAAGACTTGGAACCAACCCGAATGTCCATCAATGACCGACTGGATTAAGTAAGTTTCCGTGCCTGCTTTTTTATGGTTTTGTTGTTTTTCTGTTTTTTCTGGTGTTCAGCCCTCTGTACTGGGGAAGCCCGACGGCATCTGCAGTTTCTGTGTGAAGACGTTCTTGGCATCACTGAGCGTTCAGGGCGCGCTGTCCTCCGGGTCTTCTCAGAGGATGTGGCTTGGGATTCTGAGATCTCTGCTGAGCGCGCCCAGTGCAAGATGCCCTCAGCTGGCAAGTGGCTGCACACTCAACCAGGGCGCATGCTTTCCGGGCTCTGTGCTGTGGGGCATCCCAAAAACGGGCCTTATCAGAGCCACTGCTGGTCACGCTGCCAAGAGCTCAGTGCCTGGGTTGAGGGGAGGGGGCGTACTCAACACTGCAGCACCCTGATTGTGCATCTTCTGCTTATACTTGCAGAAAGATGGCCCTCCTAAGTCGTGACATTAGGCCTTGGGGACTTTTGCATGTTTGAGAGTTTCATTCTGTCTGATGGGTCTCCTTGGTGTTTTTTGTGTTGTTTGTATTTGCTCTTTGTCCTAAGCTGGAGTGCATTTCTCTGTCTAGAATTAGTCACCAAGTAGATTTGCCACCACCTGCAGTCGGCTCCCACCCTTGGCCGTGGTGTAGCCAGTGTGAGTGCTCGGGCTGTTTCAAGTCTATTGGTCAAGTCACTCTTGGCCCAGCCAATTTGGGCTTTTTACATTCCTAATACAGTCTGTAGGAATGGAAATGAGGTTTCAAGTAGAAGGTAACCCATCAAGGGGAACAGCATCATTTTAAACGTGTGGACACAGAAGCAGTGAGGTGGACACACCGGCATCTCTCAGGTGGGACCTGAGGCCACCCACAATGGCAAGGGCACCCTCTCCAAGCTGGGCTGCTGCCCCCCTTAGAGGAGCCAACACCACAGCCCAGGGTTAGTGGACCCCATAAAAAGCCAAACTGAAAAGTGAAAGTCAAGTGCAAAAACTCTAGGTGGAGGTATCTGCACATGGAAAGTTCTTAAAATGTGTTGATTTACCGCTATATGCAGGGGAATTTTTTTAAGCAAAGAAGGCACCACCAACTGTGTATGTGGGGATGCAAGACAGGTGAAACCTGGGTACAGTGTGACAAGCACAGCAGCTGCTTCCTGTTCACAGGGAAAATAAAGGGCCAGGCCATTAATCGGCTCTCTGGTACCAACCCCGTGGTATTTTTTTTTTTAATTCCAGTTGTTGAATTACTAATGTGCTGGTGAGCAAAAGTCACAATTTATTTGTCCCCCAGACACAAATCTAAACAAGGACTCCAGATGTATTGTCAAAGAGGACTCAGCCTGGGATATTGTGGACTCCATTTAAAATAAGCATCTTTCTCTAGGTCAGATCCATATGAAGACTTCAGACCCAGCAGCCCTGGCCAAACGATCCACTGGTCCGACTGAGCGAATGGTGTGGCTTCATCCATCAGCAAGGAGGAGGGGAGTAGAAGCCGGCAGCATTAGGCTCTGACTATATCCAACCTTACCCAGGCATGGGAGAGAAAAGGGAGTTCAGACCACACTTTCCTCCACTGAGAAATCTGTGCAAACCCTCTGGCTGGAGAGCCTAGCTGTTTGCCTGGTTACAGAGAACCCCACCTAGGAAGGCCTGAAGAGCAGCCACCCCAGGTCTAGGGGTGATGCTCGGGGCATCTGTGTGTGAACTAAGTATTTGCATCATCCCTGGGGACACCACCACAAATGTTAATATTATTTATGGAGCAAATACTCAGAAATATGCTTGAGCCGTTCTTTATTCCCGGAACTCCTTTTTTTCCCTCCTCCCTTTATTATCTCACAGTTCTTTGTATTCTTCACTGAAACCTTTCCTGATATTCACAGACACGTGCCAGCTGCCTCTTTTCTTAACACTGAAAGTTCCACATTGCACTGAGGACCTGGCAGTAGAGGGTCAATTGCTTTTGAACTTGGCATGTTGCTGAGTCACTACGAGCACCCCATCCTCCTACTTGAACAGTTGAGAAGATCACCATGCAGACGATAGTTTCTGCTGAGTGTTTCCCAACCACCTTGCTGAGTTCCCTGCTGGGCACAGAGTGGGAATGGAGGGGGCACTGGGACTGTTCGTGGCTCCAGCACTCCTGTTCCATCTCACTCCCTGTCCCTGTGCTTGCTGAAGGAACCCAACAAGCAGCCTAGGGACTTGTCAGCAGTTACCTACTTTTATTTTACTTTATTTTCATTTTTCTTATTTATTTTTGGAGACAGGGTCTCATTCTGTCACCCAGACTGGAGTGCAGTGTTGCAAATATGGCAGACTTCAGCCTCAGACTCCTGGGCTCAAGCGATTCTCCCACTTTAGCCTCCCAAGCAGCTGGGACTACAGGTGCATGCCACCACACTTGACCAATTTTTTTTTGTTTTATTTTTTGTAGAGATGAGTTGTACCATGTTTCCCAGGCTGGTCTCCAACTCCTGGGCTCAAGTGATCCTCCCACCTCACCCTCGCCCTCAAAGTACTGGGATCACAGGCGTAAGCCACCTTGCCTAGCCCTTCTTTTAAACACTGAAAACTCAAGTCACCAAGCAATGCAGGAATTTCCTGGCCCCAAAGTTAGCTGCAGTTCTGATTTGCATAATTTTTCTTCCACTGGGCAGCAAATCAAACAGTGGCTTCCATTCTCTGGTTTTTAGAGCAGAGACATGAAAGGAATCCTGAAATCCATGACACGTTATTGTTTCTAGTTTTCCAACATTTCTTGATTTTCTCAAATACATAGTAAAATATGAACTTATTTGTCTGTTTCATTGGCAAGACCATAGCACAAATTGTAATTGTACACTCACAGAACTAGGGTTGTAATGTTGGATAAATATTGCATTTCCTGTGTGGCACTACTAATTTGCTAGTGATAAAAATAAAATTTTGTAAACAAATCAAGCCCATGGGAAAGAGATTGCCGTGCTAGAGAGGCAAGCAGAAATGCTAAGATGTGCAAGCCAGTGCAGAGGGCATGGGATGGAGGGCAACGGAGTAGGGAAGCAGAATGCTTAAAAAGCAGCTGATTGAAAAAAGGAGGAAATAGCCACTGAGATAAAAAGAGCAGTTTTGTGTTGCATGAAGAGATCAAAGTAGCTTGCTCCCGTCACTTAGGAGGAAACCTCAGCAAGGTGATCTGAGAAGCCAGGAATGTTGGCCTTCACCTAGAAAGTAATTGCATATGTACGTACAAATACAAACACCCACAACCAACTGGGGGTTGGGGCACTGGCCCCCAATGCAGTCAAAAATCCTGCATAGCTTTGGACTCCCCCAAAACTTAGCTAACAGCCTCTTGTTGACTGGAAGCCTTACCAATACCATAAGCAGTCAATTAACACATATTTTGTATGTTATACGTATTATTTGCTGTGTTCCTACAATACAGTAGGCTACAGAAAATAAAATGTGATTAAAATCATAAGGAAGAAAAAATGTAGTTCCTCTTCACTGAGGGGAAGTGGATCATCATAAAGGTCTTCATCCTTGTGGTCTTCATGTTCAGTGGCTGAGGAGGAGGAGGGAGAAGATGGCTTGGTCTCGCTGTCTCAGGGGTGGCAGAGGTATATAATTTTGTATCAAGAACCCGAGCAGTTAGAACTTGTATTGCTCAAGGGTCAGCTGTATATGTACGTGTGTGTGTGTATGTGTATGTGTGCATTTTTGTGTGTGTGCATGTGTGTGTGAATGACCGGGTAGCCTCTGAGGCTGTCAACCTGGACTAGATATCGCTCCTGAGTGTAGTTTCAGCCCAGCAAAGGTGGGAGAATGTGCTCCACCCTTGGGCAGGAGCATCAAGCAATGGGTCAAGCTCAGGTTCTGCTAGGCCCTGTGGTGATTCTCCCAAGACTGCAAATCCAGGCGCACAAGACAGTTCGCTTCATACATTGGGAGTGATTCTGTTTTTCTTGGCACTAAGATTTACGAATTAACCTTCCTTGTCAGTGCATGAAAAGTGCATCCATCACCTGACATATTCAGCTTTTCTTTATACTGGCAACATTCCAATTCCTCTCTCTTAGCTACTTTGAAATATATAATAGATCATCATTAACTACAGTCACCCTTCTGATTTATGGAACACTTGGTATTATTTCATCTAACTACTGCATTTTTTACACACTAATGAATCTTTCTTCATTCCACCTCCCTCCTACTCTTCCTGGATCTCAATAGCAGATTGGTGGTTACCAGAGGCCTGTCTATGTTCTAGGCCCTATGGGAGGCCAAAAGGGTGAAGCCATCAGTGATGGCCACTGTACATGTGCTACAGCCCCCTATTTCATCATGGCAGCTGAGTGTCGGTAAAAATAAGTACCAATTTGACCTTGAATGTATGACATCAAGAACATTTCTTCATCTTTCAGAGCCCACGCTCTCGTTCTAGTCCAACTCTCTGCTTTCCTTCACAGAAGGCAACAGGAAACCTGCAGGTTCCTAAAGAGCCTCACCAGGTGAGAACCTTGAAGCCACTCCTGCCGCCCATGGAAAACTCCCCAAGCAGACACTGACCTTTCCCCCACAGGCAAGAAGACAACAAACTGCCCTTCCCACAAGCCCAAAGCAGGTTTCCATTAATGAATAAGCCAGGAGGAATCCAAGGACCCCAAGTGACCCAACATATAAGGTGAGTGGCTTCACCCCAGACTTAAGTAACTCACTGCCTCAGGATACATAGTGAGTGACCAACCCCAAATCCAGCCTGGATCTCACCCTGTAAGGATGAAATTACAATTGCAGTAATGACCCCTTGAGGGCACATGCAAAGTCCACTGCTCCTTCATTCTAACCTCACAGAAAGCTTGCAGAAGAACACTAGGATCCCCTGCACAGACAGAGAGCCTAAGAAGCATCAGACTAGCTCAGGGCCCAACTCTGGGAACCCCCAAATCCACCAGTTTCCCCTGCAGCTCCGTCTGCAACAGGCCATGCTGCTAGTTGTAATTCCATGGCTGACACATCTCCATCCTGTAACAGTTTCCCGACTTCTCTGCTGTGGTTGGGATTCTTTCAAGCAGCACTTTCCTTGTGAAGTGCGTAATGATATGTTCTATGTCTCAATGGAGATGTGTGTGTATATGTGTGTGTGCATATGTGTACATATGCATACAAAAAAAGTGGACAGCAATTCTTCTATTTTGTGCATTCTCAATGGGAATGACATGCCTCCCCAAGGGGTGAGAATTCGTTTTTGGGGGCTAAAGGCATCACAGTGGCTTGCAGCCCTCTGAAGGACCTGGCACATAAACAGATACACAGTGTGTCTGTGCTGTGGAAGCTGCATGGTCATGGTGACAATGAGGGGGAAAAAAAGTCTTTAAAAGGCTCCTTCTTGGGGGTACAGTGAAATGAAGTTTGAGAAACCCTGTTCTCTCTTCACTTCTTTGCTGTTGTGAGACTAAACTGGAATTAGTGTTTCTCAGTGTGGATTCTAAGAACCTTAGAGCAGGGTCCTGTCCTGCAGATTTCTGGGCCCCAGTGCAGACTTAGGAATTCAGTTCTATGGAGCGGCAGGAATGTGCATTTTTAATCAGCTCTTCTAGCCATCTCCTAGAGCTGCCTAACACAGCACTGCAAACTGAGTAGCTCAAACAATAGGCCTTTATTTCTTTCATTGATGTGGAAGTACAAGATCAAGGTGTAGATAGCACTGGTTCACCCTCAGGCCTCCCTCCATGGCTACCAGATAGTCCTCTCCTCCCACTGTCCTCACATGGTCCTCCCTCTGGGTGTCTCTGTGTCCTAATCCCCTCTTCTTATAAGGATACCAGTCCTACTGGATCAGGGCCCAACCCCATAAACTTACTTAACCTTAATTACCTCTTGAAAGACCCTATCTCCAAATATCATAGTCCTCCTCACCTGCAGTTTCAGTTACCCACGGTCCACTGTAGTTATTTTTATTAAGATATTTCACAGGACAGAGAGACCATATTCATATAACTTTTATTACAGTATATTATCATAATCATTCTAGTTTGTTTACCTTTTTTGAATTTTTATTTTTTTTTACACACAACATCTCACTTTGATGCCCAGGCTGGTCTCTACCTCCTTGGCTCAAGTGATCCTCCTGCCTCAGCCTCTCAAGTAGCTGAAACTATAGGCATGCACTACCACACCCCACTAATTTTATTATTAGTTACTGTTGTTAATCTCTTACTGTGCCAAATGTATAAACTTTACCATAGCTACATGTGTATGGGAAAAAGCACAGGCTGTGTAGGATTGGGTACTATCCTCAGTTTCAGGCATCCATTGGGGGTCATGGAATGTATCCCCCAAAGATAAAGGGGGCTTATTAGAGTCACATTCTGAGGTCCTGGGGGTTAGGACTTCAACAGATAACTGGGGGCGGGGGATACACAATGGAACACATAACAATTCTCAAAATGCTTTTTCCTCACACCTGAAAGTGTAAAACCTGCTCTGAGGGGTGGGGAGATGAGCAGAGCATGGGGCGATGCAGTCACTCCCTCACTGAAGACACTTATGGGGCACCTCCCTAAGCACCAGAGAGGAAGGAAGGAATTACAGAAACAGAACCCCACAAATATGTACAATTATTATGTGTCAATTAAAAATATATGTAAAGCAAAAATAAAATCCAGAGAAAAGGAAGGGGGAGCGTTTGGTGGTGTTGGGGCCAGGAACCTCCCCAGGTAGCCTATGGCATCACACAGTAAAGGGCAACCCCAGTGGCATGTGGTCCACCCCGGGAGCCAGGGCTGCAGGTTCCCTCATGCCGAAAGTGCCCGCAAGGAGCCAGCCACCTCTGTAGCTCCATTCACCTCTACTGCGCTATCTACTATAGTTAATCTACCCACGGTTAATCCACTTCCTCAGTCCAGCCGCCACCCCCACATTTCTCTTAAGGGCACAGGGGTCCTTCAGTGGGCTTCAATCCTGACTTTGCAGTCCCTAGCTGTGGGACTCGGGGCTGCTTAATGTCCCTGAGCCTCCATCTCCTCATCTGTAACATGGATAATATGACACACATACACACTTCTCAACAGATGGCCTCCAAGAGGATTGAAGTTAAGACACCCTGCAGAGAGGACTAAATGGTAACCCTCCAAAACGACACTTCCATGAATTTACGAATGTGATCCAATTTGAAAAACAGGTCTTCCTGTTTGCAGACTTGATTAGGAATCTTGGATTGAGAAAATCCTGGATTTCAGGTGGGCCCTAAATCCAGTCACGGGATTACAGTCTGAATGTTTGTGTCCCACCTTCCAAATTCATATATTGAAATCTTTACCCCCAAGGTGATGGTATGAGGAGGTGGGGCCTTTGGGAGGTGATTGGGTCATGAGAGTGGAGCCTCACAAATGGGATTAGTTTCCTTATAAGAGGGACCTGTCAATAGGGGAAAATGATGAGACAAGTCTCAATCATCTTAGAAAATGTATTTGCCAAAGTTAAGGATGAGCCCAGGAGACAGGTCTATGCCTTTCTCTGAAGGTGCTTTTGAGGGCTCGAAATTTAAAGGGGAAAGGGCAGGATATAGAGAAGCACAGAGTTTTCACATAAACAAAAGAGGCAGATGAAAAATGTGGGGAATCTGCATTTTACATAACACAGACAAAATGGGGTAGGGGAACAATCAGTTATACATTTGTGTCTGGCAGGGAGGCCAGGGTGACTGCACCTGTTAAGACAAGCTATCAATTTGCATTGCCATAGTGAAGTTTTAACAGCTCCCCAGGAATCTCCTTGTGGGCAAAATGTCGGGGAGGCGGGTAGCTTTTCATCTTGTAGCCATCTGATTTAGGAACCAAAAGGGGGCGGCAGGTTTTTGTGACCCATTTTCCAGCTTGACTTTCCTCTTTGGCTACATGAGTTTGGGGGTCCCAAAATTTAATTATTTTTCACAGACCCCAGAGGTCTCCCTTGCCCCTTCCACCTTTTGAGGATGCAGGTAGGGGAGCCACCTATGACCCAGGAAATGAGCCCCAGTTTTTTTACAGCTGGATAATATTGTGTATATACATTTTCCTTATCCACTCATCTGTTGTTGGACACCTGGGTTGATTCCACATCTTGACTGTAAGTCTTCGCGTTCTACAACACTATGGGGTGATTATATTAACCACTATATATTACATAGTTTCAAACAGCTAGAAGGAGATATTGAATGGTCCCACACCAAGAAATTATGAAAGTTTCAGATGATGGAAATGCTAACTACCCTGCCGGATCACTTTACATTGTACGTATTTGGTGAAATATCACTAAGTATCCAACAAATATGTACAATTATTATGTGTCAATTAAACATACACATATATAAAGAAAAACAAAATAAAATCCGGACAAAAAATGGGAAAATGAGCCTGTGGTGGTGCAAGGCGGCGGGCAACCTCACTGGCCCTTGGCCTTGTGGTGGCTCCCTATCTTCTTGGGCAGCAGCGTGCCTGGATGTCGGGCAGGACGCCGCTGTGCATGATGGTCACACGCCCGGTAGCTTGTTGAGCTCCCCCTGGTTGTGGATGGCCAGCTGCAGGTGGCACGGGAAGATTGCCTGCATTGCCTGACAACAGCAGGCCAGGAGACCCGCACACCAGCTGCCACGCTCCCGGAACAGCCGCCCTGGCGGAGCAACAGAATGCACGCGCGCGCCTGGGCCTTACACCTCGGGAGGGCGCCCCGGAACACTCTGCACAGGGCTGTGGATGCTGCACCCACAGATTAGGTGAAGGCACTCTGCAGCCTGGGAGCTCCATTGGCTGTTCCAGGGAGCGATTTGTCCTATCGAAAGAGACCTAGAAAGTCACCTAATTTGCATACAGCACCGAGTATCTGAGTGGATGAGATCCGGGTTCTCCCCGCACTTGGCCCAGGCCGCTGTCACGGACTGCAAAGGGGTCATTCTGGAGGCCGTTCGCTTCCTTGACTGCCCCAGGGTTGCACCTGCTTGTTGGAGGGCAGAGTAGCCAGCCTTTCAGCTCAGCCATAATTCTTAGGTCCTTTGGAGAGGGAACTACTTTTATCCAATTCCTCTGAGCTTGGATAACTGGGTCAGCAATAAGCTGACAGTAGGCAGATTCGCACGAGAAAGGCACGCAAACTAACACATGCACAGGGGCCTCACAGGGAAAAAAAATACCCGAAAAAGGGTGAGAATTAGGAGCTTATATGTCATCTGCAGCAGGGAGACAGGAGGAGGCTGTCGGCAATTCAGGAGAGAGTAAATGACTTTTAGGAAAGTTGAACAGGTCTGTAGCAGAATAGATGAAAGCTATGATACTTGTGACATGGTTAGTCTGAATGGAGTCCACTTCTAGTCACTCTCCTGTCATGAGTTTATCTTCCTGGGTTGAGGAAGCTCCAGCAGAAGGGGCTGATGACACTTGAGCGTCTTCTGGAATATCTGTCCGTATTTAGGCAGATAAGGGAGTTCAAAGACAGCCTCTCCTGCACTTGCTGATTTTCAAGCAGCTTCAGCTCAAAACAATCAATATACCAGAGCGATGTATTCAGAGTGGCATATGCTATCACACTCTGGGGTCCTCCAAGGCTGGTGGCACTGAGAAACAGTCAGGGAGAGCCACACACCTACCCACTCCCCAAGGCTCAAGGTCCTGTCCCCTTAGGGTTACAAACAGGTACTAAGCTCTGCCTGCCATGCCTGTCCAGCTGAGAGGGGACATGCCCTTCCCCCAGGAACCACAGAAATACCGAACTCAAGACGAGTTGGCCTTTCCCAAAGGATCTTAATTTGCCCAAGAGAAACTGTCATTACTGGCTTGCCTGATCCAAGAAGTGGCCAGGCACGCAGGTCACCAGGCATCCCAGAGCTCAAGGTCGGGCACTGTGCACCGGATCACTCTGCCTCCCAACCTCTTTGTGCCAGCACCTGACTGGCCCACCCCGGGAGCAAGGTGCTTGGGACAAGCGGCCTGGCAACTCCTTCAGACCAGGAAGCAGAGTGACCTGAAAGCCTGTTTGGTTTCAGGAGGCCAAGGAGTGCATTCCAGAGCCAAGCCATGAAAGTGCCAAGCTTTACAATTAACAAAAGAACCCTGCAAATGTAACCAGAAGTTGCCCATGCAAAGGGAGAAACACCACTCATTCACAAAACAATTCAGTGGCTGCTCCAAGGTGTGGAACTGAAAACTTTCACAAGAGGATAGTCTTGTTCTGTCAAATAAGAGATATGAGGAGTACTTATAGCTATTTCCAACGTGTTCGGTTGTGTTTTTTTTTTTAAATCTGTGGATTCTTATTTGTACAAAAATGCCTTTAAAAAGACATTTTAGAGATTGTTCTTTTGCTCAGTAACAGTTGAAATCTGGCTGATTTAAGCATGCACTGCATTGCTGACAGTTGACATTTCATTTCTTGATGGTTTTATAAACATTTAGATTTATTTGTCAAATAGAAATATTAATAGCTCACAGCCAGGCATAGTGGCTCACGCCAGTAGTCCCAGCACTTTGGGAGGCCGAGGTAGGAGGATTGCTTGAGGTCAGGAGTTCAAAACCAGCCTGGGTAACATAGCAAGAAACCATCTCTACAAAAACAAAAAATCAGCCAGGTGTAGTGATGCGTGCCTGTAGTTCCAGGTACTCAAGGGCTGAGGCGATGAGAGCATTGCTTCAGCCCAGGAGGTCGAGGCTGCAGTGAGCTGTGATCACGCCTCTGCACTCCATCCTGGGTGACAGAGTGAGATGCTGTCTCAAAAAAAGCAAGAACTCACTAGTACACCCCTCTTCATGAATATAGGTTTAATAAAGGCTCAGAATCCAAAAGATAATCTTCCCAAAAAAAAAAAAAAGACTTCAAAGAGTATTTGTGTCACTTAAATTATCTGTATCCATGGGTGCAGCACATCAACATGGCACATGTATACATATGTAACAAACCTGCACGTTGTGCACATGTACCCTAGAACTTAAAGTATAATAAAAATAAATAAATAAATAAATAAAATTATCTGTGTCCAATTGAGTAAGATTCCTGTTAGGAAATAAAAACCTCATCCAGACATCCTTTGAGTGATCTGATTTGTAGAACACAGGTGGTGTGGGCACTTCTCTTTGCCCCACGGTGAAACCCCACTTTCCCTGTAACTTCCCCAGGTCTTTACTTTGTTGCTTTCTATCCCCTCTTTGAGAAAATGCCTACCTGGTACTCTTCCATAAAGAGAATTCCTGAACCAGGACAGCCCTACATGGGCTGACTAGGGAGCAGCTGGGCAGTTTTCCCCGCTTTTCCCACCGTGCATGCTTTGATGACTTATGCTTTGTTTTTCCCTTTCTTTCCCTCACTAACCAATCATCTCCCCCATTTCCCACCCCACAGGCAGCTATTCCAATGGGTCCCATTTGTCTTATCTGTTTGAAGTGTCCTTTTAAAGCATGACTGATCGTTTGGTGGGCAAGCATTTTCCGTTTCAGTAAATGGTCTGGTGTTTTTACCCTTCACTTGGTTTCTCATTTGGGGGTACTCAGCTTCCGGCCCTAGAGTCCCACCCACCCGTGTTATGATGAGTCTGGCTTATCTGCTTTTTCCAAGGGCTGTAGCGTATTCCAAGGTCTCCATCCCCTCATTGTAACTTCCACCCCTGCAGGGAAGGGAGCTGATGCCCGCCCTACCTGCCACCACCCACAATGCTGCAGCTGACATGGAACATGTATCCCCTTGTGGGCTGGGAGGGGACATCTTTGGAATGTAACAAATCCAGGGGTGGGACTCCCAGGTCCTCAGGTCCTTAATTGACAAAGTCAGCTAGACAGTGCTATAGAACCATGCCCAATGCAGGAGGTAGGTGACAAGGAGGTGGCAGGGGACAGATGTCTCATCTCCACCAATCTAACATGCCAATATCAAGTCATTACTCTTGTGGGTGTACAATTTTTCTTGTGTTCTTTTTTTTTTTCTTTTGTTCTTTGAGACCCTGACAGGGTCTCGGCTCTGCCATCCAAGCTGGAGTGCAGTGGCACAATAACGACTCACTGAAGCCTCGACCTCCCAGATTCAAGCGATCCTCCTGAGTTACTGGGACGACAGGCACGCACCACCACGCCCAGCTAATTTTTGTATTTTCTGTAGAGACAGGGTCTCGCTATGTTGCCCAGGCTGGTCTCGAATTCCTGGCCTCAAGCAATCTTCTGGCCTCAGCCTCCCAAAGTGCTGGGATTACAGGTGTGAGCACCACACCTAGCCAGCATACAATTTTCATTGCTCCAAAAACTAAAGAGTTTGAGAGTCTCCTCCAAGGCTTCAAAGCCTTTTTAGCTTCTGCTATAGACTGAATGTTTGTGACTGAATGTCCCCCCAAATTCTCATATTGAAATCCTCACCCACAAAGTGATGGTGTTAGGAGGTGGGGCCTTTGGGGGGTGGTTGTGTCATGAGGGTGGGACCCTCATGAATGGGATTAGTGTCCTTATAAAAGGTACCCCAAAGAGCTCCCAGGTCCCTTCCCCCAGGTAAGGACACAGCGAGAAACTGTCATCTGTGAACCAGGAAGTGAGGCCTCACCAGACACTGAATCCGCCATGCCTTGATTTTGGACTTCCAGCCTCCAGAACTCTGAGAACTTCATTTCTGTAGTTTATAATACCAGTCAATGGTATTGTTGTAGTAGCCCCAAGGACTATGACAGCTTCCTCTGTTGCAATTCCTTCTCATACCCTGGCCCATCCTCTCTTTCATTCCAGTGACTTCTTGCTCTTCCTGACTTGCAAGGGTTCCTTGCAAAGCCTAGGTTTTAACCGTATCAGTTTGGACACTACAGACATCCTCTACAACTCCGTATCTCTTCATTAACTCTGGCCATGGGACACTTGGTTGAGTAAAAGTCTTACCCGTTTTTTTCTTTTTAAAATAAAGCCTGACTGGCCAGACACAGTAGCTCACGCCTGTAATCCCAGCACTTTGGGAGGCCAAGGTGGGCGGATCATCTGAGGTCAGGAGTTTGAGACCAGCCTGGGCAACATGGCAAAACACCGTCTCTAATAAAACTACAAAAATTAGCAGGGTGTGGTGGCACACTCCTGTAGTCCCAGCTACTCGGGAGGCTGAGGCAGGAGAATCGCTTGAACCCAGGAGGTGGAGGTTGCAGTGAGCCAAGATCACACCACTGTACTCCAGTCTGGGTGACAGAGCGAGACTCTGTCTCAAAAATAAATAAATAAATAAATAGCCTGACCACCGCACCTGTGGAAACCAAGTGGTGCCCAGCCTGTCTGCTGGGAAAAGGAGGTTGTAGCCAGGCACAACAGCTCGTGCCTATAATCCCAGCACTTTGAGAGCCCAAGGTGAGAGGATCACTTGAGGCCAGGAATTTGAGACTAGCTTGGGCAACACAGTGAGACCCCCATCTTTATAAAAAATAATAAACAATTAAAAAGAAGGTTAGAAGGCAGAAGAATAGACCTTTTAGCTCATCTGCACTTCCTAGGTCTGTTGGAGAGAAAACTACCATCCCTCTACCTCTGAGTCCGGTTAACTGTGTCTATGAAATAAACTGGCAGAAGGCTGATTCACAGGAGAAAGGCATGCAGACTCAGTGTGACTGAGCTGAAAGGCTGGTTCCTCTGCCTCCCAACCAGCAGGGGCTACAGAGCAATCCTCAGGCATCCAAAGAAATGACTGGTCTAGAGTGACCCACCACAGTACATCCTCAGTCCCTAAGGGTGGCCAGGCCAAGGACACGGAGAACACTGCTGGGAGCTGCTCTGCTGGAGCTGTATGCAAATGAGGTGACTTTTCAGATCTCTTTGGTTTGGACAAACCGTTCTCTGGCACGGCCAATGAGGCTCCTGAGATGCAAAGTCCTTCAGCCCATCGGTGGGTGTAGTATCCACAGCCCTGTGATTGCCAGCCAGCCTCTGCAGCTGTAGATAGCTCTGTGTTCAGTGAGCCCACTCTCCCGCAGCAGAACGAGGCTTGGGGGCATCCTACCACCAACAGCGATTGGGTGGGCAGTCTATCCACAGGATTCCAAAAAGATAAGCCCAGTTTTCAGGAATGGCAATAGCCTGCCGGCCTGCCTGCCATCTTCTGCATGTTGCATCTTGGAAGACGTTGCATTTGCATTTAGGAAGTCTTTAGCAAAATGGGCTCTTCCTGGAGTTCTCTCATCCATGCACAAACACACACAACCTAGGGCACCCCCACGTGCAAATCTCATATGCACACCTCTTGTCAAGGGCACCCCATGTGCAGGCCCTTGTAGCAGAACAAGTTTTACTCAGTTCAGTTCCCATGGAGGCCTCCACCATATTCACCTTTCCACATCCTCAGCAGTGAGGACCTGTTACCACAGCAACCAATGACTCTGTAACTATTCCATGCCTGTGCCCTCATGGAACCCTGTTGGCATCTCTTTGGCATAACAGCCCAGGAGTGGAACTGATGCAATACAGAGTATCGCAGTCCATGTGGACAGCCTGGGCAGCTTAGAAACCACCGAAGTGTGCTGCTCACAGCTCTGGAGGCCAGAAGTCCAAGATCAAGGCACCAGCATATTCAGTGGCTGGTGAAGTCGATTCCTGGTTCACAGACAGCGCCTTCTCACCAAGTCCTCATGTAGTGGAAGAGATGAGGGAGCTCTCTGGGGTCCCTTTTATAAGGGCAGTAATCCCATTCATGAACTCATCACCTCCCAAACGCTCCACCTCATAACACCATCATCTTGGAGGTGAGGATTTCAACATACTAATGTGGAGGGTGGGACACCTTCAGACCATAGCGTGGGCATGCAAATTGCATAGTCCACAACTGAGCCGTTCCCAACAAGACCCCCTGCCCTTGCAGTCTGCTGCTGGGAAGTGACCTCAAAGCCCTTCGGATGTGATGCCTGATAGGAGGGTCTTTGTTTGCCTGGTGGCCTTGGGTCACACTGGACAGTCCCATAATATGGTTTAGGGTAGGTTGGCCACACTGAAGAGAACACTGTGACATGGGGGTGGGAGTCCCTGAGCCAAGCCCAGCGGCAGCAATGTTATATGGGGTAGGGGCCTTTGGGTCCTGCAGTTTGACTTCCTCTGAGGCTGGAGGCTAAGACTGGCCATGTGGGAAGTCAGCCATCCCTAGGTGCTGGATGCCAGAAGAGACAGGATACTAAGGTTGGGCAGTATCCCTGGTTGGCAGAACTTCCCGTGCACAGTCACATAGGGTGCCTGGAAGGTAGCACAGCCCAGACTCCACGGGCACAGGACAGTGGAAGCTCTGTTATCTCTCCCGGACTCCCCCATGGGTTTCCTCCCTTGGTTGACTTAAAGTTGTCTCCATTCCCCATAATAAACTGTAACAGAAAGTGTAGCAGCTTTCAGTGGGCTCCGGGGGCTTTTCTAGTGAGTTATAGAACCGGAGGTGGTTTGGGGAACAACTCACCCCACAGACATGCAGCTGGTGTCAGAAACAAGCAACGTGTTGGGGACTGGCTCCCCCTGCCGTCCGATTGGTCTAACTCCCTTTCATATACAGCCTATGCCTCATGCACTTTGCATACTGCATTTAAAAATTGAAGGTAGGTGGTAAGCATGGGTTGAGCAAGGTGACCTGTGGCATTTTCGCAGCAGCATGTGCTCACTTGGTGTCTGTGTCACATTTTGGTAACTCCTGCAATATTTCAAGCTTTTTTGTCATTGTTAGTTTTGTTCTGGTGATCTGTGATCAGGGATCTTTCATGTTATCTTTGAAATTCTTTAGGGATGCCAAGAAATGCGTCCATACAAGGCAGCGAACTTAATAGAAAAACTGGCATGTACATCCTCACTGCTCACCAGACCAGCCATTCCCCTTTCTCTCTCTCTCTCCCCAGGCCTCCCTATTCCCTGACACACAACAATACTGAAATTAGGCCAATTAATGACCCTATAATGGCCCCTAAGTGTTGAAGTGAAAGGAAGAGTCACACATCTCTCATTTTAAAGCAAAAGCTAGAGATGATTAATCTTAGTGAGGAAGGCACATCTGAAGTAGAAAGAGGCTGCTTGTGCCAGTCAGCCAAGCTGTGAATGCAAAGGAGAAGTTCTTGAAGGAAATTAAAAGTACTCCAGTGAACACACAAATGATAAAAAACCAAAATGCTCTTATTGCAGATATGCAGAAAGTGTGCATGGTCTGAACAGAAAATCAAACCAGCCACAACATTCCCTTAATCCAAAGCCTAATCCAGGGCAAGATCCTCTCTTCAATTCTATGAAGGTTGAGAGAGGTGAGGAAGCTACAGAAGAAAAGCTTGAAGCTGGCAGAGTTCATGAGGTTTAAGGAAAGAAGCCATCACCGTAACATAAAAGTGAAAGGTGAAACAGCAAGAGCTGATGGAGGCGCTGCAGCAAGTTCTCCAGCAGATTCAGCTAAGATCACTGATGAAGGGGGCCACACTAGCAACGGATTTTCAATGCACACAAAACAGTCTTCTATTAGAAGCAGATGCCATCCAGAACTCTCATAGCTACAGAGAAGTCAATGTCTGGCTTCAAAGTTTTAAAGGACAGGGTGACTCTCTTGTTAGGGGCTCACGCAGCTAGTGACTTCAAATTAAAGCCAATGCTCATTCACCAATTACAACAATTCTAAGGCCCTTAGAAATTGTGCTCAATCTACTCTACCTGTACTGTATAAATGAAACAACAAAGCCTACATGACAGCACATCTGTTTACAGGATGGTTTACTATTTTAAGTCCATTAAAATATTAAAATACCCATTAACACAACATTCAAGTCTTATTAACTTTCAAGTTAACTTCCATAATTAACTTTCAAATTTTATTATTTAAGACATTTCATAAGGCTGCAGCTGCCTTGAACAGTGATTCCTCTGATGGATCTGGGAAAAAAATTTTTAAAAACCTGCTGGAAAGGATTCACCATTCTAGATGCCTTAAGAACATTCATGATACATGGAATGAGGTCAAAACAGCAACACGAACAGGAGTTTGGAAGATGTTGATTTCAGCCCTCATGGATGACTCTGAGGGAATCCCAGACTTCAGGGGAGGAAGTCACTGCAGATGTGGTAGAAACAGCAAGAGAACGAGAATTGGAAGTGGAGCCTGGAGATGGGACTGAATTGCTGCAGTCTCATGAGAAAATGTGAATGGATGATGAGTTGCTTCTTATCGATGAACACAGAAAGTGGTTTCTTGAGATGGAATATACTTCTGGTGAAGATGCTGTGCACATGGTTGAAATGACAACAAAGGATTTAGAATTGACATCAACTTAGTTGATAAAGCAGTGGCAGGGTTTGACAAGAGTGACTAATTTTTAAAGATGTTATGTGGGTAAAATGCTATCAAACAGCATCACATGCTACGAGAAGTCTTTTCAATGGAAGAGTCAATTGATGTGACAAACTTCATTGTCTTAACAAATTGCCACAGCAACCCCAAACTCCAGCAGCCACCACCCTAGTCAGTAGCCACCAACATTGAGGCAAGACTCTCCCCCAGCAAAAATATGGCAACTCACTGAACACTCAGATGATTATTAGCATTTTTTGGCAACAAAGTATTTTAAAATTAAGGTACATACATTGGCTTTTTTAGACATAATGCTACTACACACTTAGTGGACTACAGTACAGCCTATAAAAGCATTTTATATGCACTTGGAAACCAAACATTTCATGGGACTTGCTTTATTGCAGTATTTGCTGTATTGCAGTGGCCTAGAAGCAAACCCAGTTTCTCCAAGGTATGCCTTTTAGTTTGACCCCAGACTGCACTCCAAAGCAGCGGCCTCATTCTACACTCCTCATAGCACCTCTAAGCTCACCTAATGTGCTACTGTCACTCAGACTTCAACATCACCTAGTGCTGCAGTTCCCATCACCCGCCCGAACCACCACCACCCCACTTGCCTCGAGTTAAAGCAGTATCTCATTATGGTTTTAATTATGATTCTCCAGTTACTAAAGAGTTTAAGCATCTCCTTATATTTTGCTGTTGTCAACCTCATGAAATAATAGCTACTCAATTCGGTAATGTAGATGGTAAAATGGCCCCAAACATTTTTATCTCCTCTCTTTGGCCACAGGATCCTGAAACTGAAAACGACCTTTGGGTCCCAACTATCCACAGCTTTCCCACAAAGCTCTGAAAATAAGAGTTGAGAAAAAAGTATTGAAGTACTGGACAAATACATCAATGTCTTGAGAATGTGTCCCCTACCTTCCAGCAAACTGTTGCTTCTCTATGCAGTGCCTGGCCTCAGTTTCCTTCCACATGTCACCCACTCCCCACATCCTCTTGACCAGAGAGATCTGGCTGCGGCAAAGCCACAGGGACACAAGTGGCTCCTCAGAGCTTGCATGGTCAAGGGTTGAGTAAGGGTGTCTGTTTCAAGCCATTTCTACAAAACACCCTTTGGGAGCAGACCTGAAGGATTGGGGGAACCGCCATGCAGATATCGGGGAGAAACATTTCCTGGAGATCAGAGGCCGAGGCAGGGCCCACCTGGCCTGCTGAAGAGAGGCCATCGTGCTGGGTCTGCTGCGAGCAGGGGGCACAGTGGTGACCAGAGAGAGAGGAACAGCTGGGGGTGGATTATGTAGCGCCCCCCAGGCCACTGGTAAGCTTTCCCTGAAGGAATCTGAGTTGCTGCAGGGCCTTGAGTACACCGGAGGCAGGCTCTTGCTTAGTTTTATTGTTTTAATAAATTTTATTGTGTATATTTAAGGTATGCAACGTGATGTTACAAAGTACAAACAGATAGCAAAATGGTTACTACTACAGGGGAGCAATTAACTTTCCCATCACCTCCCAGAGTCAACCATTTTTAGAATTTTGTGGCAAGAGTAGCTGAAGTACAGCCATTTAGCAGGAACTCCCAAAACAGTGCAATTTTATTACCTACAGTCCTCCTGTTGTACATCAGATCACCAGACTGGTTCATCCTACATATTTTAAGGTAGAAACCCATCTACCTGCAGGATTGAGAATGCACTGTTGGAGCAGGGGGAGGAGATGAGGTTTCAAAACATCACACTGTGCCCCATAAGAATATAATTTTTTCAAATAGAAACAGGTTGTGATTGACAGGGTGGGATGTTGCTGGTTAGCTAGATTAGGTGAGGATGGTGAAGCCACTGTTGGACCTGGTGATGTGGACACACTTTGATGTTGCGGGAGACTCTGTCCCATCAGGACCTGGCCAGGCATGCATCACAGGTGTGCAGCGCAGGGGCAGGGACGCTTGGGGACGACAGCAGACTGCAGCAGGTAGACAGTGAGAAAGACAAACTGGAGGTCTCAGGATCAGGATGTTGTTGCTGTGCTGACAATTATCTACTTGGCCAGGCTCTGGAATCTTCTCCTAGGGTCGTCTGTGCCCTTTCTTATGAAATCCAGTTTTAGCAAGAACCCTAATTTGGTTTAACCATAATATCTGACCACCCTCAGTGGTACCTAACTGGGTTCCTATCAGACCGTTTGCAACCAATGTCTGATCAACCTGCCTGCCTACAGCAAGGACTCTGTGAGGTGGGTTTAGCCAGACCCCCCTCAGCCCTGATGTCTCCTCACAGTCATTCCCACCCATGGACCCCACACTGTTCCTCGGCTTCTCCAACCCCTGCCCTACTGTGTCAGGGTGGAGCCCCATCTCCCCTGAGGCCCCAAGGAAAGGGCTCCACACCATCTCCATGGTCCCAATGAAAGTTCTCCTCACCATGCTTTAGCAAGTGTCAAGAGGAATTTTCCTTTGACACTGGAGGGTGGCCAGAGCAGGGGGAAGAGGCCAAGTGGACACACGGAGACGAAGCAAACGAGCTGACACAAACTCACTTTATTCAACATTGAACCAGCCCACACGCTGGGTAGGTCAAACTCACAGACATCACACCAAAGGCCAGGGACTCGGAAAGGCTGAAAGGCTTCATCTGGAAACAGGCACTGCTCACAAGCCCAGCTATACCCAAATCTCAACATCTGCCTGCATCTATGTCCCAGACTTTGCAATCCTGTCCCCAGTGCTGAGTTTCTGTCGACTAGACGAATTTATCTACACACAAGGATGCTGCAAGCAACTGAGCTACTGCTACGAGCTTTGCAAAATTCAACTACTAAAGGAAATGGGAAGAGAGAAAGAGCCAGAGAGAACAGCAAGATGAGACACCATGGCAGGGCCTGGAGATGCTAAATGGGGTTAGCCACCTGCCAGCCCCCTTGCCCAGGAAAAAGGAGAAAGAGAGTTCCTTCTACGGAGGCAGGTGGAGCACAGGGAGGGCTTCTAGGAGACACAGAGGCAGGGTGGGGGCCAGGAAGGGGGAGGTGGACAGAGCGACGCGGATAAGGCTGGGCGGGGCCCAAGCCCACCTCAAGAGGAGGGCTGCCTCCTCAGGAGGCATCGAGGTGCAATCCAGTCTTCCTTTCTCTTCCCTGAAGACCTGAGTTCCAGCCTTCACAGAGCCTCATGTGCGTTCTTCTTTCTAGATGTTAACCCCAAATTCGACACTCAATGGTGCACCTCAGGTACCTGCCAAGGATCTGTGGGCCCGCATGGAAGATGCAGGGTCTGGGTCCGTGGATGACAAGGTGAGGGGCAGATAGGTGACAGAGGAAGGGCATGGCCCAGAGCTGCCGGGACTCATGGAAGATGGGCTGTGGCCAGGACTTCAGGAAGGGTAGGGCACAGGTCGGAAGGGTCCTCAGGTCCAGCCTCTACCGGGAGGTGTTTGTAGCCCCCAAAACACTCACGCCTCAGGGTGAAGGATAAAGGGACATTCTTGAAACACACAACTATATAGACGGACCCAAGGCCGGGCGCCTTCCACGCTTCCCTGACAGCCACACGCTGACACTTCCCAAGGAGATAAGGATCCATCCCCTCCTGCCTCCAACTCTGGGACTGCCGCCGGTTGGTGCCATCACTGCATGGGAAGGTAGAGGGAAAGACAGAGACACAAAACAACAGAGAAAGAGACACACAGAGGCAGAGACAAAGACAAAAGGAGAGAGTGAGAGAGAGCAAGAGAGAGTGCACATGAGACAGTGCATGAGGTACTGTCCTGAGCACAACCAACCAAGGGCCTAGCCCAGACTTCTGTCTCCCCAAGGCCAAAGCCTTGTCACCTATGGCTGGCACAGGCAACTGAACCATTCAGGGCCATCTGGGTTGCTGCGGGCTCTGGGGTTCGGGCCAGGCCCTGGGCAGAGGCAGAAGAAAAGCCCTGAGGCTGAGTTTCTTGCCTGCTTCTGCCCTCAGAACCCTAGGGCGAGGCAGAAGCCTCAGGCACTTGGGATACCAAGTGTCCTCCCTTGTGAAGGTCAGGGACACCTCGGACCCTTTTCAACTTAAAAACCCTTCCTATCACCTTCCTTGACCACCCACCCATTCCCAAAATCAGCCCTGCAAGGCCACGGCAGTGGGAGTCAGGCTGGGCTTTTAAGCCTTGACCTCGGGCAATGGCCCCCCAGTGGCTCGCTGCTGCCTACGTCCACCCCGGCCTGATGGTGGACAGACCCAGCGGGGATCCCACACCTGCAGCAGCATGCTGAGGCCCAGGTTCCGGTGCTTCTTCTCCAGCTCCGACACCGCCTGCAGCAGTGACCTGAACCGCTCAGTGGGGTCAGCCAGCTCGTCCTCAGGTAGCCCCTCCTCCTTCTCAGCCTCCTGCAGGAAGTGCTCCTCCTCCTCCACAAAAAAGGCCCGCAGCTTCTTGTAGTCGGTCAGTGCCTTCTTCCTACGGTCCATCACGTGTCCCTGCAGACAGGTGGCAGGAAAAGACCTGTGTCCTCGCCCACCCTCCCCAGGCGAAGGGGAACCTGTTCCCTCTTGAAGGAGTTAAGAACATGCCACTCTAAAACATGCTGCTCAGGCACGAGTGCGGTGGTTCACACTTGTAATCCCAGCACTTTGGGAGGCCGAGGTGGGTGGATCACTTGAGGTCAGGAGCTCAAGATCAGCCTGGCCAACATGGTGAAACCCCATCTCCACTAAAAATACAAGATTAGCCAGGCGTGGTGGCACATGCCTGTAGTCGCAGTTACTCAGGAGGCTGAGGCAGGAGAACCACTTGAACCAAGGAGGCAGAGGATGCAGTGAGGCAAGATGGCACCACAGCACTCCAGCCTGGGCAACAAGAGCAAGACTCCATCTCAAAAAAAAAAAAACTGATGTTTTTTCTCCCATTAATCTATCTTCCTTTTTTTTGAGATAGGGTCTCACTCTGTCACCCAGGCTGGAGTGCAGTGGTGCCATCATAGCTTACTGCAGCCTCAACCTCTTGGGCTTAAGTATCCTCCCACCTCAGCCTCCCAAGTAGCTGGGACCACAGATGCACCACCACACCTGGCTAATTTCTTAATTTTTGTACAGATGGGGGTCTCACTATGTTACCCAGGCTGGTCTTGAACTCCTACCCTCAAGCAATCCTCCTACCTCAGCCTGCCAAGTTGCTGGGATTACAGGCATGAACCACTGCACCTGGCCCTGTTAGTTTAGCTTGTATCAGTTTAATTCTCTGGCCCAGCCTGGGACCCTAAAAGGGGAGAAGTAGAGTTCTTTCTCCCTGACACTGCAGTGGTCAGCTGCACATGAAGACAGTTCCTCTCCCGTCTCCCATGGCCAAGGGGACAGTAAATCCTTGAGTGGCCCTGCTAGGTCTAGAGCCTGTCAGGCACGTTACTGTCAGGGCAGGACACACACCCATCTTGCCAGAAACTGTCCCTGCTGTGCCCACACCAGAACTCCAACAGCTGAAAACCATCCCATCAGCCTTCAACAAACAGCATTCACACTTGCCACTCTTCATCTGGTTTCCAGCCAACCCCTAACCTTGGAAACAGGAGAGCAGAGGAGGATGCTACTGTGATTTTACTCAGAGTCATGGATGGCTTCCACCTGGGCCACACAGGGCAGGTGACAGCCATAGTCATGAGAAGCCAAGGCTTTTGTTGCTGAGAGAGAATGCAAATGACAGCTGGGTGTCTGCTGGTTGGCTGATGCAGCACACTGCAAACTCCTTCCTTTGAATTTAGGTGGCTTCTCTCATCCCAGCATCTAAGCCACCAACCCCCAAAACAGGACAGATTGAAAACTCCAACCTAAAACCTGTGGGCAAAACAAGTCCCTTGCGGGTAACACACGGTTATTGAAAACTTGGAGGTCCCCAAAGCCTTCCAGCTTCACTTGCACTGGGCAGTGTTGACCACTCACAAGGCAAGGAGAAGTTCAGAGCAGCCCCCAAGGGCAGTGTGGAGTGCCAGGGGTCCGACTGGCATCAGGGACTCTGTGTGTCACCTGTCACTGTCTGAGTGAGGCCTCCACCTCAGGCCTATGGAGAGTAGGCAAGGGCTCAGCACCACCGGGAACACAGAGAGTCTACGTCAGCCTCAAGCTGGGGTAAAAATGCGGGCCTCAGCCTCAAGGTGCAGCCAATTACCCAAGAGCTGCTGCACCTTTGAAAATCACTCTGTCTTTCAGGTTAAAAGGAGGAGGTAGGAATTTATGAAACCCAGAGAAAATGGCACACAGATTTTCTACTACACATGAGGAAAAAGTCACCAAAGAGAGTTTAAACGACTGAAGAGCTTTACTTGTGAGTAACCTCAAAGAATCTAGTGGGATGTCCCTTTGGGATGTAATGCTGTAGAAGGCACCCAAGGAAAGTAACACTGCTGTGGTCTGAATGTCTGTGGCCTCCCCAAATCCCCATGCTGAAATCCTCGTCCCTAAGGTGATGGTGTTAGGAGGCAGGACCTTTGGGAGGTAATGAGGTTGTAAGGGTGGAACTCTCAAGAATGGAATCACTGTCCTTAAAGGACCCCAGAGACACCCTTACTTCTTCCATGTGAGGACACAGTGAGAAGGCACCATCTATGAACCAGGAAGCGTTCTCAATGGACAGAGAATGTGCCAGTTCCTTGATCCTGGATTTCTAGCCTTTAAAAAAAAAATGAGCAACTCTCAGATCAGAACAACAGGACCATAGAAAGTTACAGATGTGTTTTAAAAGAAAAAAAAAATTAGCACTTTGGGAGGCCGAGGCAGGAGAATCGCTTGAGGCCAGGAGTTCAAGACCAGCCTGGGCAACACAGCAAGACCCCCATCTCTACAAAAGCATTCTAAAATTAGCCAGGTGTGGTAGCACATGCCTATAGTCCCAGAGGCTGAGGTGGGAGGATCGCCTGAGGCCAGTTCGAGCTGCAGTGAGCTACAAGCAGACCATTGCACTTCAGCCAAATGAGACTCTGTCTCTTGAAAAAAAAAAAAAAAAAGAGTAAGTCTGATGCTGCCATCACCTACAGGTAAAAATGTGAGGCAAAAAAGAGGCTTCCACTGACTTTGGCTAGATTCTATTTGAAAAATACAAACACATCCTAGAAAAATACCCTGAAACTCACTAAAGTCCAGAGGCCCCTCCTCCAACCAACCAGCTGAGCAGTTCAGAGGCCTGGCCTGCTTGGCCTGGTGGTCCCTTTGTCTAGAGCCCTGAGTCCCCGGTCCCCTCATTCCAGGCTGCCCCCAGGCCCCCCACTTGCCTTCCACACTGCGGCTGCTGACTCCGCCTGGCCATGCAGGTCCCGGGCGTCATTCAAGTCCTTTCTCATGATTTCCACAGACCCCTTGTTCTCCTGGAAAGAGAGGAAGGTCACCAGGGGTGGGCAGAAGGTCTCCCCCAACCTAGCCCAGTTCTGAGGGACATCACCCCAGCTGAATGCACATAGTCTGACCATTCCAGAGATAACCTCGAAGCCCTGTTGTCTAGGGCAGGAACACACAGGCAGCCAAAAGGTTTCCTGGGCTTCACACCTATTCAGAAGGATCTGGGTGCTGGGGCTAAGGGGACTGTCTAGGTGGGTTTAGGAGTTCTGTGTCTGTAAGTGGCCCTGTTCAGTGTGAGTTCAGTCTGTACCACAGGTCTGCACAGCCTGCCCTACACCCTGCCCTGCCTGAGCCGGATGGGGGTCACTCTGCCTAGTGGCAAGAGCCCTCAATGCAGGAGGAGCGCCCAGGGGCACAGTCTGGCTGGCTTCCCCTCCCCTGTATTCAAGAGCAGGACCCCAGGCTGGCTGTTCTCTCCTACTCTGTTATCCCCCAAACAACCCGCCATGGGAAAGGCTCCAGACTCCCAGACCCGCCGCTGCCAGACTCCCAGAGCGGGTCTCTGAAAGACGGGAGAGGGGACAGGCGGTGCAAGTGAGGGCTGGGTGGCCCGGAGAGCAAAGGAGAAGGCGGGCCAGGCCTGTGGACATAGTGGAATAGAGGGTCGAGAGGTGTGATGTCTTCCCTAAGGGAACAGTGAGTGGGGGAGTCAATCTGTGGGAACTAGTGGGGGTCTATGAGGGTGAGGCGGGGCACAGCTAGTGGTGGGGACCACAAAGATGGACGCTGGTGGGGGAAGGACTTCGTAGAAGGTAGGGGGTGGGGAGATAAGGCACCGCCCAGCAGGGGACACCAAGATGGGGACACGGACCAGACTCGGAAGAGACGCAGAAAACGTGGGGAGGCAAGCTGCAAGAAGGAGGGGCCCAGCACACGCTGGGGCGGGGACCCGTGGCGGTGAAGGGAGGGGGACAATCCGGGGACAGGGACAGTGGAGATGGGAAGAGCCCAGGGCTCAGGGGGACCGGGGCAGGGGCGGAGAGGCGCAGGGCACCGTCCGCGGGGCACGGGACCCCGCCGCGCGCACCTTGCCGCGCAGCGCCTTCCTCCAGCGCGGCTCCCACTCGGGTGGCTCGGGGCCTGCAGCCATGCGGCAGGCGGCGCAGAGCGGGCCGGCGTCAGCGCGGCACAGCAGCTGCAGCGCGGCCTCGCTGGCCGGGCCGTCGCGCGCGGGCGCCGCGGCCGCCTCCTCGAGCGCCAGAAGGCGGCGGCTGAGCGGGGGCCGGCCAGGCTCCACTGCGCGCTGCCAGCAGTCGTCGGCGCACTCGGGGCACGGGAAGGGCCCGTCCTCCTCGGCCCAGAAGCGCACCACGCACGCCCGACAGAAGCGGTGGCCGCAGTCGGCGCGCACTGGCTCCCGGGGCGCGCGCTGGCACAGGGCGCAGGCGGCCTCGGCGGGGCCCGCAGGGAGCGCCAGGGCTGCGGACGGCGGGGTCGGCAAGGGTGCGAGAGCGTCTGGGGAGGGCCGGAGACCAAGGCGACCGGCGACCGGACGGAGACCAGCACCAGGAAGATGACGCCAACGCCGGCGACGCGCGCGGGGCGGGGATCGGACCGCGGAACGCTCAGCCGACGAGATCCTGGCAGCGGTGTGCTGCAAACTGAGGTCTCGGCCCCGCTGCCCTCCACAGACAAGATCCTGGCAGCAGTGTACTGCATCCGTAATAAGTCCGGGCCGCGGTGGGCTCCTCCGCCCGGATCCTAGCGGCGGTGCACTCCTCTGCCTTGGTTTTGGCAACTATGCTCTCCACCTGCAAGGTCCTAGCAGCGGCGCACGTCACCCCGTAAGTCCTGGCAGCTGCGCGCTTCACTCTCCTGCCTGCGGACCGGCCCAAGTCGTACCCTGAAATGTTACTGGGACTGTCCCTTCCTACATCAATAACTCCTGTAGAAGAAGGAAACAAAAGTTTTATTTTTACTTGAAGGTTCCATTTTTAAAAGGCTGTTCTTGTAAGCTGCTAGGATCTGAGCTGCGCGTTCCCCCGCGGTAGCTCGCCAGCGTGGGCTGAGGACGGGGCGCGAAATGGCCTGCGTGGGCCTCCTTCGCTGCTCTCATCCTACACGGACCCGCCCTGCGTGGGCACTCCCTGCGTGCAAGGGCCTGCCCGCGTGGACGTGCCCTGCGTACACCCAACCTTCAGGGATCTGCCCTTGAACGGGCCCTTCGGACGTGGACACTCGTATACGCCCACCCTGCGTGGGATCTCGCTGCGTGGACCCATCCCGCGGAGCCTCTTCTCGCGCGACCTCCCTTCTGGACCTCTGGGAAGCTACCCTGGTAGTCCGCTGTCTCCTGGCTGGCAGGAGCTCTCATTCATTCCGTGATGATGCATGACAAAACAGCATTTGTTAGCTTTTCTTTCTTTCTTTTTTTTTTTTTTTTTGAGACAGAGCCTCGCTAGTGGCGCGTTCTCGGCTCACTGCAACCGCCGCCTCCCGGGTTCAAGCGATTCTCCTGCCTCAGCCTCCCAAGTAGCCGGGATTACAGGCGCCCGCCACCACGCCCGGCTAATTGTATTTTTAGTAAAGAGGAGGGTTTCACCATATTGGCCAGGCTGGTCTCGAACTCCTGACCTCATAATCTGCCCGCCTTGGCCTCCCAAAGTGCTGGGATTACAGGCGTGAGCCACTGCGCCCAGCCGTTAGCTTTTCTTTAAAAAATAAATTTAAAGGAAAGAAAGAAGCCTTTGGGAAGAGCAATTTTGTGTTTTTGTTTTTTAATTATTTTGAAAACAAGCAAGCATCGTTAAAAAAAAAAAAAAAAAAAAAGACTGTGCAAGTTTTGCATTTTAAAAAATTAATCTGGACCAGGCGCCATGGCTCACGCCACTAATCCCAGCACTTTGGGAGACCGAGGCAAGCGGATCACAAGGTCAAGAGATCAAGACCATCCGGGCTCATGGTGAAACCCCCTCTCTACTAAAAATACACAAATTAGCCAGGCGTGGTGGCGCGTTCCTGTAATCCCAGTTACTCTGGAGGCTGAGGCAGGAGAATCGCTTGAACCAGGGAGTCGGAGGTTACCATGAGCCAAGATGGTGCCACCGCGCTCTAGCCTGGCAACAGAGCGAGACTCTGTCTTAAAAAAAAATTTTTTTTTTAATCTGTATTCCAAACAAGCGCAGGATCTAATGAGGTATTTTTGTCTTTGTTAAGATTTTTTTAGGCCGGGCGCGGTGGCTCAAGCCTGTAATCCCAGCACTTTGGGAGGCCGAGACAGGCGGATCACGAGGTCAGGAGATCAAGACCATCCTGGCTAACACGGTGAAACCCCGCCTCTACTAAAAAATACAAAAAACTAGCCGGGCGAGGTGGCGGGCGTTTGTAGTCCCAGCTACTCGGGAGGCTGAGACAGGAGAATGGCCTAAACCCGGGAGGCGGAGCTTGCAGTGAGCTGAGATCCAGCCACTGCACTCCAGCCTGGGCTACAGAGCCAGACTCCGTCTCAAAAAAAAAAAAAAAGATTTTTTTAATCGACTTGGAAATGCCCGTGGGAAATATGAATAGTAACCCGAGGTTATTTCTGTGTAGTAAAGATTAGAAGGCTTCCAGCAGAGCCTTGCTGATTTGTGGAGTCAACTAGAAACTTGCTGGAGAGAAAAGTAAAAAAATATAAAAAATGAGCAAACTTCATAATGAACTAATCTTGCGAATGAGAAAATGTCAAAAACGATAATTAAAGGCAAATTGCCAAATTAGGAACATTTTTAGCCACAAATATACAGAGTTTAAAATTTGGTAAGGAAAAGCACAATGGAAAATGCACCTTGTCGTGGGATTTTTCAAATCGCAGAAAAAAAACGCACAAATGATTGAACACACATGAGAAAAAAATATACACTCTGCCCAGTTAAGAAAGAGGAAAATAAAACGAGACTCTCTTTCCACTATTAAGTAAGCAGACAAAAAAAAAAAAAGCAACTTGGCCAGGAGCCATGGCTCAGGCCTGTAACCACAGCACTTTGGGAGGAGGATGGATCATCTGAAGCTGGGTGTGGTGGCACATGCCTGTAATCCCAGCACTTTGGGAGGCTGAGGCAGGCGGATCACAAGGTCAAGAGATCAAGACCATCCTGGCCAACATGGTGAAACCCCATCTCTACTAAAAATACAAAAATTAGTCGGGCGTGGTGGTGCATGCCTATATTCCCAGCTACTTGAGTGAAGGGGTGGCCTGCCCCTCCACACCTGTGGGCGTTTCTCGTTAGGTGGAACGAGAGACTTGAGAAAAGAAATGAGACACACAGACAAAGTATAGAGAAAGAAAAAGTGGGCCCAGGGGACCGGCGCTCAGCATACAGAGGACCCACGCTGACACCTGTCTCTGAGTTCCCTCGGTATTTATTGATAATTATCTTTACCATCTTAGAAAAAGGGAAGTGGCAGGATAATAGGATCATCCTAGGGAGAAGGTCAGCAGTAAGATATATGAATAAAGATCTCTGTGACATAAGTTTAAGGAAAAGTGCTGTGCCTTGTTATGCATATGCAAACATCTCCATAAACCTTTTTAGTGCATAAAGAGCAGCATTGCGCTAGCAAGTCCCACCTTCAGCCCTAAGGCCGTTTTCTCCTTTCCCAGTAAACAGAACACACAATCGAGTTTTACACTGAGATGTTCCATTGCCCAGGGACAGGCAGGAGACAGATGCTTTTCTCTATCTCAACTGCCAAGAGGCCTTCTTTCCTCTTATACTAGTCATCTTCAGCACAGACCCTTCACGGGTGTCAGGCTAGGGGACGATCAGGTCTTTCCCTTCCCACAAGGTCATATTTCAGACTATCACATGGGGAGAAACCTTGGACAATACCTAGCTTTCATAGGCAGAGGTCCCTGCGACCTTTGGCAGTGTCACTGGGTAGTTGAGATTAAGACAATGGTGATGAAGGGAGGGAGGGAGGAAGGAAGGAAGAATGGGAAGAGAGAAAGAAGAAGGGAAGGAAGGAAGGAGAAAAAAGAGAAAGAAAACGGAAGGGAGGGAGTGAGGAAGGGAGAGGAAAAGAGAAGAAATGAGGATATGTATGTCATATCACTATTCATTTTGGAGGGAAAAACAAAAACAAAAACCTTGAAGGTCCAATACTGGGGGCATGGCTTAGTAAATGGTAGCAGCCATGAACTTGCACACATGTGCATTAGAGACTTTTGGAAGTAGACACTGGCAAAGATTGTTGCCTGAAAGCCTCTCTCCCTTACCACTAGCAGAATCCACATTGTGTGGTGCTAAGGGAGGAGCACCTTTGTTTTGTGGTGTGCGTGTGGTGTGAGCGTGGTGTTTTGTCTAGAGGAAACATGGGTGAGACACAAAGTAAGCCCACCCCATTAGGAACTATGTTGAAAATTTTCAAAAAAAGGATTTAAGGGAGACTACGGAGTACTATGACACCAGGAAAACTTAAAACTTTATGTAAGGTAGACTGGCCAGCATTAGAGGTAGGTTGGCCATTAGAAGGAATCATGGACAGGTCCCTTGTTTCATAGGTATGGCACAAGGTAACCTGTAAGCCAGGGAACCCAGACCAGCTTGTTTTAGATCCCCCGCCCCCAACACACGGTGGTTGAGAGAACAGAAGCATAAGCGGCTGGCAGAGGCAAGGAAAGACCAGCAGAGAGAAAGGAAAGAGACAGAGAGGAAAAGAGGCAGAGAGAGAGAGAGAGAGAGAGAGGAAGAGACAGACTAAGAGGGAGTCAAGGAGAGAGATAGCAGGACAAGCAGCAGACAAAACTCCTCAGACACTGAGTTAAAGAAGGAAGGGGTTTATTTGGCCGGGGGCATTGGCAAGACTTCAGTCTCAAGAGCGGAGCTCCCTGAGTGAGCAATTCCTGTCCCTTTTAAGGGCTCACAACTCTAAGGGGGTGCATGTGAGAGGGTCCTGATTGATTGAGCAAGCAGAGGGTACATTACTGGGGGATGCATGCACCAGTAATTGGATCAGAACAAAACAAGATAGGAATTTTCACAGTGTATTCCTATACAATGTCTGTAATCTATAGATAACAGAACCAGTTAGGTCAGGGGTCGGTCTTTAACTACCAGGCCCAGGGTGTGGCCCCGGGCTGTCTGCCTGTGGATTTCATTTCTGCCTTTTAGTTTTTACTTCTTCTTTCTTTGGAGGCCGAAATTGGGCATAAGACAATATGAGGGGTGGTCTCCTCCCTTATTCCCCTCCTTTGAGACTCTCACTCATTTTATTAGTGGGAGTTCTTACTTTCATTTTCACTACCCATGTCTTCTTGCAAGACAGATCCATAATGATTTATGTAGTACATTTGTGCTGAGGCATTTTGGTGAACTAAGGTAGGGATGAAGCTTTTTATCATTCGAAGAAGTAAAGGTATCAAACAAGGGAGCAGTAAGTAGGTTCCTATTACTATTATAACTGTTATTATAAGGGTTTTAAATCCTCCTAGCGCTGAGAGTCATTTTCTAAACATGGCCCCAGGATCATATCTATGCCATACTTGCACGGGCACATGTGCCAGTTTTGTCATATCTCTAACCATGTTTTCAACTACTTGCCATTGATTATCTATGTGTAGGCAGCAATTAGTAAGGTTAAATCTCCTACAGATCTCTCCTTCAGCTGCTAGCAGGTAGTTGAGAGCTAATCTATTTTGATAGATAGCATTTCTCATCTGAATTTCTTGCTGAGCCAGAATAGTCAAGGCTCTGCCGGTTTTATTAGTGATTACTTCTAAGACAGCTTGTAACCATATGGTTCAGTTGATCATGTAAATGGGGGTCCGGTATCCCCATGAGCGATCTTGTGCCCAAGTAGCAGGCCTAGAGTATTGTATGATTCTCTCAGGGGGCCATTTATCATTTTTTTCAATTTCTTAGAGCTATGCTTCTCTTTTCAAGGGAAGCATAGACAGGGAAGCCCAGGAGTTCGCCTGTTTTTATGGGCAATAGGAAGAAAGGTGGTTTAATAGTGCCAATAACACAACTACCTGCCCACTGGTCAGGTAATTTGGCATAAGCTCTATGCCCACATAACCAGTATAATCCAGTGGGGACTGTCCAGTCCCCGTGGGACTCTGGGTGGGTTCACACAGTTTGCAACTTTGGGAATTTGCTAACTGGATTTCTCTCTGTGTGATTTGAACTCCACCAAGTGACTGTTTTTGTGGTACCATTATACAGTTTCTGTCTCAGACAACTAAGACGTACTACAGGGTGAGTGAATTCTTTTCCTTCTCTAGCTATGCAATATTGTCCAATAATTGAGGTTTTAGGACCCAGAAATTATCACGGTGATTCTTTTGAGCTGGGAATTAATCAGGAACTGGGTCTGTAGACACTAATTCTTGGGCTTCCCATGGTCATTGATCTCCTATTACAGTTCCTCCACATATATAACATGAAGTGACATTGAGAGACTGGGCTATATACTCAGCTAATTGAAAAAACAAATTTCTTGTTTTTCCTGGAATTTCTGGTACTGGTACATTTAGTTCATCATAGAAAGGTTGAAACACTGGTTCAGGAGAGCGTTTGTACACTTCTCCTCGAACCAAGATATTTACTCAAGGATCCAGTCCGGCCCCATCGATTCCTAATGTCACACGCTCCCCTTTTTTCCAGCGAGGATCAAAGGGATTGGTTATTATTAGCTCTAAGGGGTTACATTATCCTTTAGTACAGGAAGGGCCATTTTTTCTTTTCTGAAGGTGGACTGGATCCTTTTCGTCATTTTTTTCTCTTTTATCCAAGTGGCCTACATGACACAAGACCAGTATTTACATTTATTTTCACACAGTCCTAATTTATGACAGGTGTACTTATTTTCTGTCATATAGCATCTTTTTAAATTAAGAGCACCACACCTTATTCCTAACTTATTACTGTTAATGACAGCACAGGCATCAAATTTTAAGGTGACTTGTTTTGGGAACCTTTTTTTTGTTTGTGTTAGCTAACACTTTACTCATATCATTTATGAGCTCCCACCAGTCCTTAGTCCTTAATCTTATTTTAAGAACTGTGGTCATGGGAGGCTCAGATGGGTCATAGCACACATCAGGTTGCTCATTTCCTGGGCTACGTACCTTGTATAGAATAATATTATACAAACAAGTTCTTTTTAGAGTTCCAGTACACTTACAATAACTGTAAAATAATAGGACCATAACAACCTTTTGTCCAACTCAGTGACTTGATGTATACACTGGGAACAGCCCTCAGTCTGAGGAAGGTCAGTTGAAGTCCTTACTGTACAAGTCCAAATTTTAAGGAAAATGAGTCCCACGATGAGTTTCCTCATGCTTCGGCCATGCGTGGACCAGTCAGGTTCCGGGTGTGACTGGAGCAGGGCTTGTCGTCTTCTTCAGAGTCACTTTGCAGAGGGTGGCAAAGCTGCTCCCATCCACGTACCGCTTACAGTCTACTGATGTTTAAGGATGGTCTTGGAGGTTGGGCCTGCTAGAATAAATTGAGTCCAACACCTCTACACAGTTATGTTCAACTGTGCTCTCTGATACTGGGAACAAGGTGGTGGGGTTTAGGGTGTTGCAAACTTCAGTGGTTATGTGGGGATTTTCACATAGCAAGCTTTGATACTTGGTTAATCTAGCATTTGTTAACCAATGATGTCCTTTGGTATTTATTAGAGTTACCACAGCATGGGGGGGCTTTATATTCAGGTTTTGCCTAAGGGTTAGTTTATCTGCTTCTTGTGCTAATGGGGCCTTTGCTGCCAGGGCCCTTAGACCTGGGGGCCAGGCTTTGGAATCTCTGTCTGGTTGTTTTGAGAGATAGGCCACTGGCCTTGGCCAGGCCCCACAGTCTGGGTGAAAACTCTAACTGCCTTTTTTTTCTCTTTCTGACACATAGACTGTAAAGAGTTTTGTCAGGTCAGGTAGCCTCAGGGCTGGGGCTGACATGAGTGTTTCTTTTAATTCATGAAAAGCTTGTTGCTATTGGTTGTAATTGTGGGGAAAAGGAAGAGAGATCAGCCTGTTACTGTGTCTATATAGAAAGAAGTAGACATAAGAGACTCCATTTTGTTCTGTATTTGAGATGCTGTAAATCTGTGACCCTACCCCCAACCTTGTCCCTGCAAGAGACATGTGCTGCGGTGACTCAAGGTTGAATGGATTTTGGACTGTGCAGGATGTGTCTTTGTTAAACAAATGCCTGAAGGCAGCTTGCTGGTTAAAAGTCATCACCATTCTCTTAATTTCAACTACCCAAGGACACGTACACGGCCAAAGGTCGCAGGGACCTCTGCCTAAGAAAGCTAGGTGTTGTCTAAGGTTTCTCCCCATGTGATAGACTGAAACAATGCTACTAAAAGGTTTATGGAGATGTTTGCATATGCATCTCAAGGCACAGCATTTTCCTTTAAACTTATTCATGTCACAGAGGTTTTTGTTCATATGTCTTACTGCCGATTTCCTCTTTTTCTTTTATCCTATTGTCCTGCCACTCCCCTGTCTTTAAGATGGTAGAGATAATTATCAATAAATACTAAGGGAACTCAGAGACCGGGGCCGGCTTGGGTCCTCTGTAAGCTGAGCGCCGGTCCCCTGGGCCCCCACTTTTCTTTCTCTATACTTTGTCTCTGTGTCTTATTTCTCTTCTCAAGTCTCTCGTTCCACCTTACGAGAAACACCCACAGGTGTGGAGGGGCAGGCCACCCCTTCAGTAATAAAGGTAGTTTATCTAATCTACATTTTTATTAACTGTTGCCTACTAAAATATTGACTCAACTCCTTCAGCTATTTTATTTCAAGCTTTAAATTGATCTGGTATTCCTCGTGGGACTCCAATTGCATCTAAATAGGCATGAGAGTTGAAAGACCCATAAGGGGCTTCTCTCGCTTTATGATGTCTTATTATTTTTTTCCTTCTGGTTGATGAAATGCCAGGGTGAAAGGGATAGCCAATTGCACTAAAGTACAAGTGCCACTCCAGTTATTCAGCAGAGTGCCTAGTAAAGGTCCACCACAATACCACCACACATCCGCTCAGGGATGAACAAAGACTGACTGATTGATACGCTCTTGAAAATTCTTAAGCTCACTGCATCCTTTCAAGTCTTCAAGGAATGCTAAGTTTCCTCCCTGTCATGAGAGACAGAAAGTGAACCTAGTGTTGGGAGACAGAAGCTGGATGGCCCTTGGGGGTTGAACTGCAGGGACTTTGGGATATAGCAGAGAGAGCTGGGCATGACTTATTACTCCAGGCTGTAGAATCCTGGAAAAGAGCTACCATGCAGCCCACACCTGGTCGACTGGAGGACCACCTTAGTGGAAAGGGGACAATCTGGGCCTCTGGCCTGCCATGTGCACAAGCATAGCAATTGCTTTTGTTTAATGTGCAGATGGAATATTTGATCCATTTTAACCAGGTATTTGCATCTTGGTATCCTGTCTTAATTGCTAAAGTGTGTTTTAAGTCTTTAACTTCTATGATCCTCTAGTAAAATGAATGTATGGTTTTAGGGAAATTACAAAAACCAGTTGGGGTAGTCCATCTTGCTCTTTAGTGGTCCACAGAACGTTGAACCAACTATGGCATGAAAGCTCTACATCAAGGGGCAACACTCCTGGTTGGCACTGGGGTCTTTATCAAAATCTCCTCGGATTAAATGGTCCTAGTTTACTAATGCCTAGTCTGAGGAGAGTCAGGAGGGACAGAATACTTCTCTGAAGAAGAAAGCTGACTTTGACTTGGCAAGTCCTCACAGGGTGTAACAAAGCAAACATTAAATGCAATAGTTTGAGGTGAAATTGACTTGGTTATATTAATAACTAGATGGTCAGCAATAGAATGAGGAAAGAAGAGTAATATAATAGATTAGAAGAGTTAAATTTTTCTTAGCTTTAGTTTGGTAGGGTTTTTGTCAGGCCTCTGAGTCCAAGCCTAGCCATCACATCCCCTGTGACATGCAGGTATATACGCCCAGATGGCCTGAAGTAACTGAAGAATCACAAAAGAAGTGAAAATGCCCTGCCTGGCCTTAGCTGATGACATTCCACCACAAAAGAAGTGAAAATACGGATCCTCATCTTAAGTGATGACATTATCTTGTGAAATTCCTTTTCCGGGCTCATTCTGGCTCAAAAAGCTCCCCCACCAAGCACCTTGTGACTCCCACTCCTGCCCGACAGAGAACAACCCCCCTTTGACCGTAATTTTCCTTTACCTGCCCAAATCCTGTAAAACGGCCCCATCCTTATCTCCCTTCGCTGACTCTCTTTTTGGACTCAGCCCGCCTGCACCCAGATGAAATAAACAGCTTTATTGCTCACACAAAGCCTGTTTGGTGTTCTCTTCACAGGGACGCGCATGACAGTTTTCCCCTGGGACTATGGCCCACGACTCTGGAGGGGTTGGCGCTTTCTTGACTTGGGTGTGATGAGTCCATCCTTTTTTTTTTTTTTTTTTTTTGCAAGAAAGGAAAGTGGAAGATAAAACAAGTATATAATTTTTAAGAAATTGACCTTTTGTTTTAAATGTGGGGACCTTGGGAATGGACTTTATAGTCCTTAGTGCCATTTTACTGAGAAATTTCCTTTAGCGCCTATTTTTATTAGTTTTTAAACCAAAGAAAGCCAAATACCATTTTACATTTAACAACGCTTCTCATATGATTTTTATACAAGATAAGCTAAATTTCATCTTTATATTAGTGTGTTATTAATGTTAAACCTAATTTTAATAAAACCTTGTGGACATATTTAATTTTTAATGTTTGACCATAAGGTAAGATTTTATAGACTCTTTTTAATCTTTTATAATTTTTGCTAAAGAGCAGGTTGGTGCTTTAAGAAAAACCTGTTATGCTTTTACTTTAATGTCCAGTTCACAGAAAAACTGGATGATACTACTTTAACTTTAGCTAATATGTTTATACACAGAATGTTCTTTACAATTAACATTTTAAAACTCACTTAAACCTTCAAAACAATAATTTTTAAAAATGTACATTCTTATGCCTCCTTATAATCCTTTCACCAAAGATATATTTTGCTTTTCTTATACACCTTGCATATAAACTTTTCTTTTTTCCAATAGTTTTACATTCAGGAGGCCTAGTTACTTTTAAATTATACAACTTTTTTGCATAAATTCTTTTTTTAACACATTTTTTTATAACCCTTTTTTTTTTCCTTCACAACTTTTACAGGCAATTTTTTTTTGACATGCCTTAACTTTCTGACTTATTACAAACATTTTTTCTTTAAACAACCAGTTAGTTTATTTCAGGACAAGAATTTACCACATAACACTCTTTTTATATAAATTCCACCCCCCCTTTTCCCCGAAGATGATAACCTTTTTTTTTTTTTAAACAGAAGGAAGACTTCAGCGCTTTCAGGATACACACTTGTTTACACTGACAACAAAGTGGTATTGGAGTATTATAGAGTTACAGAAAATACTTTCAATTATCAATTACAGGTTTTAAATTTACCTTGGTTTTTAAAGGAATAGGGTCCTTTTTTTTTTTTTCTTAACTACTTGTATATCTCTCTTTCTTTCTCTTTGACTTTGTCTCTCTCTGACTTTCCTTTTGCCTCTGTCTCTTCCTCTCTCTCTCTGTCTCTGTCTTTCTCTCTCTCCTTGACTCCCTATTTGTTTCTTCCTCTCTCTCTCTTTGCCTCTTTTCCTCTCTGTCTGTTTCCTTTCTCTCTCACTGCTGGTCTTTCCTTGCCTCTGCCAGCCACTTAAGCTGCTATTCTCTCAACCGCCATGTGTTGGGGGCAGGGGATCTAAAACAAGTTGGGTCTGGGTTCCCTGGTTTACAGGTTACCTTGTGCCATACCTTTGAAACAAGGGACCTGTTCAGGCTTCATTCTAATGGCCAACCTACCTCTAATGCTGGCCAGTCTATCTTAGACAAAGTTTTAAGCTTTCCTGGTGTCACAGTACTCCATAGTCTCCCTTAAATACTTTTTTTTTTTTGAAAATTTTCAACATAGTTCCTAGTGGGGTGGGCTTACTTTGTGCCTCACGCATGTTTCCTCTAGACCAAACACCACGATCACACCACACGCACACCACAAAACAAAGAATGGGTAAAAAGGGCACACACACACTTTTGTAGTTTACACCAAACCAAAATCAAAACCAAAATCAGAGTATCCAGAAATCCAAGCCAGCTCAAAACCAAAACCAAAGTATCAAGCAATCCAAGTCAAGTCAAAAACAAAAACCAAAGTGCCAGTACAGGCACACAGTGGGTGATCAGGCCACCCTTCCACTCAAATGGAGTAGGCAAGTTCCCAAGACCGGTCCTGTCAAGCAATTCAAACCAAGTCAAAACCAAAACCAAAGTGCCGATAAAGGCACACCATGGGTGATCAGGCCACACTTACACTCAAATGGAGTGGGCAAGTTCCCAAGACCTGTCTTGTCAAGCAATTCAAACCAAATCAAAACAAAACCAAAGTGCCAATAAAGGCACACTGTAAAGGTAAACTGAGGCTGGAGCCAAACCGAGAACGAAGACACAAGGCAAATGGCAGTGAGAATAGCCTTTATTAGGGCTTGTGGGTGAGGTTCCTCAGTCCAAAGGTGCGGGCCGAGGAAGTCGTGCTGAGGGAGGAGGATAGAGGCTTTTTATAGCCCGAGAGGCAGGGAAGCTGGTTGTGCAAACAGGGCCTGGGGGGCCTTGAAACTACTAGGGCAGGAATTGAGTAAGTGTCATGAGGAAGGGGTCTTTGGAAACTGTTAACCGAAACTGCTGTTTACGAACTTGTGGAATGCAGGTGAGCTGCAGGTCATAGGGGAGTGTGGTTGCCCAGCCGGAACTTCTGACGTATGCAAGTCTGCGGGTGTGTTCAAAGAGGAATGGAAGTCTTGAACAAAGGGCCTGCCACGCTGGGTGGCGCCGCCATGTCGGGTCTAGATCCCTGCCTAACACACACCATGGGTGATCAGGCCACGCTTCCACTCAAATGGAGTAGGCAAGTTCCCAAGACCAATCCTGTCAAGCAATCCAAACCAAGTCAAAACCAAAACCAAAGTGCTGATAAAGGCACGTGGTGGGTGATCAGGCCACGCTTCCACTCAAATGGAGTGGGCAAGTTCCCAAGACTAGTCTTACCAAGTTTTACATGTCCAGACTCCAAGTGCCCGTTCCTTCCCGGTGTTCAGCCACTGCGTTGATCCTCCGCGGGGACCTGCCACACACTGCTTTGGTGAAGCGTCCCACCGGGGCAAATGCCTACCTGGGAGCGCTCTCAGGATCCGCGTCGCTGGGGCTGGTCAGAGTCCCCCGCAGGGATGTTCCACAGGGCAGGCTTAAGCTGCCTAAGGAGTTGCCTCCACCATCCACCATTCACCTCACTTCCCGGTCAGGTAACCAAGAAATGTAGCAGGAGGAGAGGCAGACAAAACTCCTCAGGCACCAAGTTACAGAAGGAAGGGGTTTATTCGGCCAGGGACATTGGCAAGACTTCAGTCTGAAGAGCCAAGCTCCCTGAGTGAGCAATTCCTGTCCCTTTTAAGTGCTCACAACTCTAAGGGGGTGCACGTGAGAGGGTCTTGATTGATTGAGTAAGCAGGGGGTACGTGACTGGGGGATGCATGCACTGGTAATTGGATGGGAACAAAACAGGACAGGGATTTTCACAGTGTATTCCTATACAATGTCTGTAATCTATAGATAACAGGACCAGGTCCAGGGTGTGGCGCCCGGCTGTCTGCCTGTGGATCTCATTTCTGCCTTTTAGGTTTGACTTCTTCCCTCTTTGGAGGCAGAAATTGGGCATAAGACAATATGAGGGGTGGTCTCCTCCCTGAAAAGAAAGAAAGAGAGAGGCAGAGAGAGAGGAGACAGAGGCAAAAGGAAAGTCAAAGAGAGAGAGAGACAAAGACAAAGAGAGAAAGAAAGAAAGAGAGAGATATACAAGTAGTTAAGGAAAAAAAAAGTGTACCCTGTTCCTTTAAAAGCCATTATACCAATTCTAATTTGGACAAAACAAGGTCTTATTAATAGCAAAAGATAATTAAAATCCCAAACTTGGCCAGGCGCGGTGGCTCAAGCCTGTAATCCCAGCACTTTGGGAGGCCGAGACGGGCGGATCACGAGGTCAGGAGATCGAGACTATCCTGGCTAATACAGTGAAACCCCGTCTCTACTAAAAAATACAAAAAAAAAATAGCCGGGTGAGGTGGCGGGCGCCTGTAGTCCCAGCTATAGGGAGGCTGAGGCAGGAGAATGGCACAAACCCAGGAGGCGGAGCTTGCAGTGAGCTGCGATCCAGCCACTGCACTCCAGCCTGGGCGACAGCGCGAGACTCCCTCTCAAAAAAAAAAAAAAAATCCCAAACTTACAAGGTTTTCAACAAAAGTAAAGTTTGCTAAAAGTTAACAGTGTAACATGTATTATAGTAACTTCTAAACATGTGGCCTTAGACAGTCTAGTCCATAGACATAAAAAAAAAAAGGTTATAAAAAAAAGTGTGTTAAAAAGAATTTATGCAAAAAATGTATCATTTAAAAGTAACTAAGCTTCCTGAATGTAAAACTATTGAAAAGAAAAACAAAACAACAAAACAAAAAAACAGTTTATGTACAAGGTGTGTAAGAAAAGCAAAACATAACTTTAGTAAAAGGATTATAAGGAGGCATAAGAATGTGTATTTTTACCTACATTAAAAAGTTAAAAACTACTGTTTTGAAGGTTTAAGCAAGGTTTAAAACGTTAATTATAAAGAACATTCTGTGTGTAAACATATTAGCTAAAGTTAAATAAGTATCATCCAGTTTTTCTGTGAACCGAACATTAAAGTAAAAGCATAACAAGTTTTTCTTAAAGTACCAATCTGCTCTTTAGCAAAAATTATAAAAGATTAAAAAGAGTCTATAAAATCTTACCTTATGGTCAAACATTAAATATTAAATAAATATATCTACAAGGTTTTATTAAAATTAGGTTTAACATTAATAGCACACTAATATAAACATAACATTTAACTTATCTGGTATAAAAATCATACAAGAAGCTTTGTTAAATGTAAAACAGTATTTGGCTTTCTTTGGTTTAAAAACTAATAAAAATAGGTGCTTAAGGAAATTTATCAGTAAAAAGGCACTAAGGACTATAAAGTCCACTCCCAAGGTCCCCACATTTAAAACAAAAGGACAATTTCTTAAAAATTATGTACTTGTTTTATCTTCCACTTTACTTTCTCACAAAAAAAACAAACAAACAAACAAAAAAACTAAAAGTATTTTAGCACAGGTACCACCCCTAGAATTTCCGGTAAACCAGCACCAGCCTGAAGATCACGTTCTCATCGAAAGGTGGAAAGAAGAAAAACTTGAGCCAGCCTGGGAAGGACCTTACCTTGTGCTGCTAACCACCAAGAGTGCAGTTCATACAGCAAAAAAAGGAGGGACTCATCACACCCAAGTCAAGAAAGTGCCACCCCCTCCAGAGTCATGGGCCATAGTCCCAGGTGAAAACCCTACCAAACTAAAGCTAAGAAAAATTTAATTCTTTTAATCTGTTCTATTACTCTTTCTTCTTTCCTCATTCTATTGCTGACCATCTAGTTATTAATATAACCAAGTCAATTTCACCTCAAACTATTGCATTTAATGCTTACCTTGTTATATCCTGTGAGGACTTGCCAATTCAAAGACAGCTTTCTACTTCAGAAAAGTACTTCTGTCCCTCCTGACTCTCCTCAGACTAGGCATTAGTAAACTAGGACCATTTAATCTGGGGAGATTTCAATAAAGACCCCAGTGCTAACCAGTAGTGTTGCCCCGTGATGTAGAGCTTTCATGCCAACATTCTGTGGACCACTAAAGAGCAAGGATGGACTACCCCAACTGGTTTTTGTAATTTCCCTAAAACCATACATTCATTTTACTAGAGGATCATAGAAGTTAAAGACTTAAAACACACTTTAGCAATTAAGACAGGATACCAAGATGCAAATACCTGGTTAAAATGGATCAAATATTCCATCTGCACATTAAACAAAAGCAATTGTTATGCTTGTGCACATGGCAGGCCAGAGGCCCAGATTGTCCCCTTTCCACTAAGGTGGTCCTCCAGTCGACCAGGTGTGGGCTGCATGGTAGCTCTTTTCCAGGATTCTACAGCCTGGAGTAATAAGTCACGCCCAGCTCTCTCTCTGCTATATCCCAAAGTCCTGCAACCTGCAGTTCAGCCCCTGAGGGCCATCCAGCTTCCATCTCCCAACACTAAATTCACTTCGTGTCTCTCATGACAGGGAGGAAACTTAGCATTCCTTGAAGACTTGAAAGGATGCAGTGAGCTTAAGAATTTTCAAGAGCTTATCAATCAGTCAGCCCTTGTTCATCCCTGAGCGGATGCATGATGGTATTGTGGTGCACCTTTACTAGGCACTCTGCTGAATAACTGAAGTGGCACTTGTACTTTAGTCCAGTTGGCTATCCCTTTCATCCTGGCATTTCATCAACCAGAAGGAAAAATAATAGTAAGACATCATAAAGCGAGGGAAGCCCCTTATGGGTCTTCCAACTCTCATGTTTATTTAGACACAACTGGAGTCCCACGAGGAATACCAGATCAATTTAAAGCTTGAAATAAAATAGCTGAAGGATTTGAGTCAATATTTTAGTAGGTGACAATTAATAAAAATGTAGATTAGATAAACTACATCTATTTACTACCAACAGCAACGAGCTTTTCATAAATTAAAAGAAAAACTCAGGTCAGCCCCATCCCTGAGGCTACCTGACCTGACAAAACTCTTTAACTCTATGTGTCAAAAAAAAAAAAAAAAAAAAAAGGCAGTTGGAGTTTTAACCCAGAATGTAGGGCCCTGGCCAAGGCCAGTGGCCTATCTCTCAAAACAACTAGACAGAGTTTCCAAAGGCTGGCCCACATGTCCAAGGGCCCTGGCAGCAATGGCCCTGTTAGCACAAGAAGCAGATAAGCTAACTCTTAGGCAGACCCTAAACATAAAGTCCCCCCGTGCTGTGGTGATTTTAATAAATACCAAAGGACACCATTAGCTAATAAATGTTAGACTAACTAGATACCAAAGCTTGATCTGTGAAAATCCCCACATAACCATTGAAGTTTGCAACACCCTAAACCCCGCCACCTTGCTCCTGGTATCAGAGAGCCCAGTTAAACATAACTGTGTATAAGTATTGGACTCAGTTTATTCTAGTGGGCCCAACCTCCAAGATCATCCTTAAACATCAGTAGACTGGGAGCTGTACATGGATGGGAGCAGCTTCGCCAACGCTGCAAAGTGATTCTGAAAAAGATGACAAGCCCTGCTCCAGTCACACCTGGAAGCTGACTAGTCCATGCATGGCCGAAGCATGAGGAAACTCATCGTGGGACTCATTTTCCTTAAAATTTGGACTTGTACAGTAAGGACTTCAACTGACCTTCCTCAGACTGAGGGCTGTTCCCAGTGTATACATCAAGTCACTGAGTTGGACAAAAGGTTGCTATGGTCCTATTATTTTATGGTTATTATAAGTGTACTGGAACTCTAAAAAGAACTTGTTTGTATAATATTATTCTATACAAGGTACGTAGCCCAGGAAATGACCAACCTGATATGTGTTATGACCCATCTGAGTCTCCCATGACCACAGTTCTCAAAATAAGATTAAGAACTAAGGACAGGTGGGAGCTCATAAATGATATGAGTAAAGTGTTAGCCAAAACAGGAAAAAAAAAAAAAAAGGTTGCCCTAACAAGTCACCTTAAAATTTGATGCCTGTGCTATCATTAATAGTAATAAGTTAGGAATAAGGTGTGGTTCTCTTAGTTAGAAAAGAGGCTACACTGCAGAAAATAAGTACACCTGTCATAAATTAGGACTGTGTGGAAATAAATGTAAATACTGGTCTTGTGTCATTTAGGCCACTTGGATAAAAGAAAAAAAATGACGAAAAGGATCCAGTCCACCTTCAGAAAGGAAAAAATGGCCCTTTCTGTATTAAGGGACAATGTAACCCCTTAGAGCTAGTAACAACAAATCCTCTTGATCCTTGCTGAAAAGAAGAGGAGTGTGTGACCTTAGGAATTGATAGGGCCAGACTAGATCCTCAAGTAAATATCTTGGTTCGAGAAGAAGTGTACAAACGCTCTCCTGAACCAGTGTTTCAACCTTTCCATGATGAACTAAATGTACCAGTACCAGAAATTCCAGGAAAAACAAGAAATTTGTTTTTTCAATTAGCTGAGTATATAGCCCAGTCTCTCAATGTCACTTCATGTTATATATGTGGAGGAACTGTAATAGGAGATCAATGACCATGGGAAGCCCAAGAATTAGTGTCTACAGACCCAGTTCCTGATTAATTCCCAGCTCAAAAGAATCACCCTGATAATTTCTGGGTCCTAAAACCTCAATTATTGGACAATATTGCATAGCTAGAGAAGGAAAAGAATTCACTCACCCTGTAGTACGTCTTAGTTGTCTGAGACAGAAACTGTATAATGGTACCACAAAAACAGTCACTTGGTGGAGTTCAAATCACACAGAGAGAAATCCAGTTAGCAAATTCCCAAAGTTGCAAAGCGTGTGGACCCACCTGGGGTCCCACCAGGACTGGACAGTCCCCACTGGATTGTATTGGATACGTGGGCATAGAGCTTATGCCAAATTACCTGACCAGTGGGTAGGTAGTTGTGTTATTGGCATTATTAAACCACCTTTCTTCCTACTGCCCATAAAAACAGGCGAACTCCTGGGCTTCCCTGTCTATGCTTCCCTTGAAAAGAGAAGCATAGCTATAAGAAATTGAAAAAAAAAAAAAAAAAGATATATGGCCCCCTGAGAGAATCATACAGTATTATAGGCCTGCTACTTAGGCACAAGATCGCTCATGGGGATACCGGACCCCCATTTACATGATCAACCGAATCATAAGGTTACAAGCTGTCTTAAAAATAATCACTAATAAAACCGGCAGAGCCTTGACTATTCTGGCCCAGCAAGAAACTCAGAGGAGAAATGCTATCTATCAAAATAGATTAGCTCTCGACTACTCAAATGAAAAATGCTATCTATCAAAATAGATTAGCTCTCAACTACTTGCTAGCAGCTGAAGGAGAGATCTGTAGGAAATTTAACCTTACTAATTGCTGCCTACACATAGATAATCAAGGGCAAGTAGTTGAAGACATGGTTAGAGATATGACAATACTGGCACACATGCCCGTGCAAGTGTGGCATAGATTTTACTCTTGGGCCATGTTTAGAAAATGGCTCCCACCACCTGGAGGATTTAAAACTCTTTAATAAGAGTTATAATGGTAATAGGAGCCTACTTACTGCTCCCTTTGCTACCTGTACTTCTTCGAACGATAAAAAGCTTCATCGCTACCTTAGTTCATCATAATGCACAAATGTGCTATATGAATCATTATGGATCTGTCTTGCAAGAAGACATGGGTAGTGAAAATGAAAGTGAGCGCTCCCACTAATAAAATGAGTGAGAGTCTCAAAAGAGGGGAATAAGGGAGGGACCACCCCTCATATTGTCTTATGCCCAATTTCGGCCTCCAAAGAAAGAAGAAGTAAAAACTAAAAGGCAGAAATGAAATCCACAGCAGACAGCCCAGCGCTGCACCCTGGGCCTGGTAGTTAAAGATCGACCCCTGACCTAATTGGTTCTATTATCTATAGATTACAGACATTGTATAGAAATGCACTGTGAAAATCCCTATCTTGTTTTGTTCTGATCTAATTACCAGTGCACGCATCCCAAAGTCACAGTAGCCCCTGCTTGCTCAATCAATCTCAACCCTCTCACATGCATCCCCTTAAGAGTTGTGAGCCCTTAAAAGGGACAGGAATTGCTCACTTAGGGAGCTCGGCTCTTGAGACAGAAGTCTTGCCAATGCCCCAAGCCAAATAAACCCCTTCCTTCTTTAACTCGGTGTCTGAGGAGTTTTGTCTGCTGCTAGTCCTGCTACAGTGCCAGCGTCCCCACTTCTCAAGACAGGGTGGCTGGTGTAGGTGCCAAGGGGGACCCTTAGTCCTCTCAAATTTTGATGAAAAATTGCAAAAGGCTGGGTGCAGTGGCTCATGCCTGTAATCCCAGCACTTTGTGAGGCCGAGGCCGACAGATCACAAGGTCAGGAGATGGAGACCATCCTGGCCAATATAGTGAAACTCGGTCTCTACTGAAAATACAAAAATTAGCCGGGTATAGTGCTGCATGCCTGTAGTCCCAGCTACTCAGGAGGCTGAGGCAGGAGAATTGTTTCAACCCAGGAGACAGAGGCTATAGTGAGTCAAGATCGTGCCACTGCACTCCAGCCTTGGCAACAGAGCGAGACTCTGTCTGAAAGAAAAGAAGAAGGAAAGAAAGAAAGAAAGAGAGACAGAAAGAAAGAAAGAAAGAAAGAAAGAAAGAAAGAAAGAAAGAAAGAAAGAAAGAAAGAAAGAAAGAAGAAAGAAAGAGAAAGAAAGAAAGAAAGAAAGAAAGAAAGAAAGAAAGAAAGAAAGAAAGAAAGAAAGAAAGAAAGAAAGAAAGAAAGAAAGAAAGAAAGAAAAGAAAGAAAGAAGGAAGGAAGAAAGAGAAAGGAAGGAAGGAAGGAAGGAAGGAAGGAAGGAAGGAAGGAAGGAAGGAAGGAAGGAAGGAAGGAAGGAAGGAAAGGTAGGTTGTAAAAGGCAAATCAATTGGAGTAAAGGCAGACACATTTATTTACTGTGTCTACACAAACCTAAAGATATGGGGGAAATCGTCCTTTTTTTTTGGAGACGGAGTCTCGCTCTGTCACCCAGGCTGGAGTGCAGTGGCGCGATCTCGACTCACTGCAACCTCGGCCTCCCAGGTTCAAGTGATTCTCCTGCCTCAGCCTCCCGAGTAGCTGTACTACAGGCGCATGCCATCCCACCTGACTAAGTTTTTGTATTTTTAGTAGAGATGGGGTTTCACTGTGTTAGCCAAGATGGTCTCGATTTCCTGACCTCGTGATCCACCCACCTCAGCCTCCCAAAGTGCTGGGATTAGAGTCGTGAGCCACCATGCCTGGCCAAGATATGAGGGAAATCGTCCATTTTTATGCTTAGGTTCCTCAAGGTATGGACAGCCGTGCAGAAATAGAATTGGGCAAATAGGGTCGGATCTAATGAGAAGAGCCTGAGTGGGGATACCCAGCCAGGCCTGTCTGTGTAGATTCTCGTGGCCTCTCTGAGCAGTGCTCCTTCCTTCCTTCCTTCCCTCCTTCCATCCATCCAGGACCCTCTCTGGAGTGAGGGTCTTAAGATCTACAGTCTAACAAGGTAGGTCAGATCATTTCTTCATGGCCAGGTTTTACACAGAAAGGCAGAAAGAAAATTAGAGTCATATTTTTTAGATGTTATGGCTGGCTTTGGGTTCTGGTTTCCATGACTCCCCTTGGGGAAGAGGGATTCTAGTCTCTATGGCCAGATGGGAGAATGAGGGGCGAGAGATAGCAGGGCCAGAGAAGGTCAGAGAAAACATGTTGCTTCTGAGGCTGCTTAGGATGCTCTCATTTTGGGTCTTGTTTTCTGAGCCGCCTGGCCCTTCTCCATCCAGCCTCCCTCCTCTCTACCCTCCAGATTAGAGAGTGAGCCTGATGCCATTTGAGCACTCAGTTGGGTGGGGAAAGAGTACTCCTCCTCCCTCATCTGCCTTTTGAACTGTTTGGAAAATTGAAGGCTCTCACTTTCTGATCAGAGACAGGATCAGAGTGGGCAGTGGGTTTTTTTGTTTGTTTTTTTGTTTGTTTGTTTTTTCTCAGCATGACATCTCATAGACTCCACAAAGACAGAAGAACATTGACGAGTGTTGGATGTCTCTGGGCTCTTGAATTCCCATCGCATTAGCATCACCAACTAAATAAGACACCATTCTGCCACAAAACGGTGCTGGGTGCCGAACCATCATCTTCTTAGGATAATATTTTCAACTGATTAATGTAAAATGTTTGGGAATTTCGCTGGCAACCACAAAAGCATGTGAATATTTTCTCTAACAGTGTGGTGAAGTCTTTTTTTTTTTTTTTTTTTTTTTGGTGAGACAGAGTCTCACTCTGTCCCCCAGGCTGGGGTGCAGTGGCACAATCTCAGTTCACTGCAACTTCTGGCTCCTGCGCTCAAGCAATTCTCCTGTCTCAGCCTCCTGAGTAGCTGGGACTACAGGGCCTGCCACCACACCCAGCTAATTTTTGTATTTTTAGTAGAGACAGGGTTTCACCTTGTTGATCAGGCTGGTCTTGGACTCTTGACCTTAGGTGACGCATCTGCCTTGGCCTCCCAAAGTGCTGAGATTACAGGCATGAGCCACGGCTCCTGGCCAGTCTTTTTTTTTTTTTTTTTTAAGGCAACAGAAACAACCAAAAAATGGACTACTAGAAGAGATGTAAATGATCCTAATTACAGAAAATTTTTGAGGCAGTCTGTCACCCAGGCTGGAGTACAGTGGCATAATCTCGGCTCACTGCAACCTCCACCTCCCGGGTTCAAGCGATTCTCCTGACTCAGCCCCCCTAGTAGCTGAGACTATAGGCACACACCACTATGCCAGGCTAATTTTTGTATTTTTGGTAGAGGTGGAGTTTCACCATGTTGGCCAGGCTGGTCTCAAACCCGTAACCTCATGTGATCCACCCGCCTCAGGCTACCAAAGTGCTGGGATTACAGTTGAGAGCCACCACACCCAGACTTAATTACAGGAAATTTTAATCCCACATTTACCTTGTATATTTGATGTGTCTTTTGTTATATGTATTTTATGGCATTGCGGGTTACCCTATTTAAAATTCTAGTCTCACAAATCAGAGTATACAAAAGTGAATGTTGAAGAGGCCATAAGCTGTGTATTTAAAAGAAATATGGGAGATGCAAGGATGTTTGGATAGGAAGATATGACTTGGGAAATCTCATGTCTGGCACATGGAAAAGGAATCTGAAGTAATTCATTTTCATTGCTCCTAAAAGGCAGAAATACAACTAAGAAACACAACTTCCTACGTGGTATGAAATCACTTTGCTCTTCTGCCTGAGAAAGTTGTCAGAATAGAAATGGAGTCATGAATGTTCACAAAACCCTGATGAATAGAATTGGAGAAGTCCTGAAGAGAAGATTGCCAGGCTTGCAGGCCTGATTAAAAAAAAAAAAAAAAAAAAAAAAAAAAGACTACAAAAACCACAGCCTTGCTCGCAGGCCATCACCAGGGTACACAAAAAAGACTTCTGCAAGGACATCTCCCCAGGAACCTCCTATTTAACTTCGGACTGGTGTCACCCTTGTTATTGATATTTCTAACCACAGATAATTATTTCAAAACAATTACGTAATTCTTCTTATTTTGTCCTCTAAAAACCTTTGTCTTCCTTTACCTCTCTGAATACGCACTTAGTGTTTACCATGGCACATGTATTCCCATTGCAATGCTTTATTCCCAAATACATTTCTTTTAGAGAGCTTGTCTCGGTTTATTTCAGTTGACACCAAATTTTGTATGTATAAGTGAAAAAAAGGTAGGGGGGAATCATAAAGTGTCAAAATTGAGAGATGTCTTCCAGATGGTTCAGTCAGTCCCTGTGTCTTACTAAAGGAGACTAAGCATGTTAACACACACACACACACACACACACACACTCTAACCTGCTGAAAATAAAGTCTCTTTTTAAACATTTCTGTCTACATTGTTCTGCTGTCAGAATTGCACTGGAGGACACCCAGCTGGTGTCCACTGGGGAATCTGCAGAGTTGCTTGCTTGGTGTGTGGGGAAACACCCCTGCCAACATCTGGTGGCAGAAGGGTTGTGTTGAGTGGAGAGTTGGAAAAAACACATCCATTGATTTTTCCTGTATGTCTTGAGTTGCAGGGGATGGAAACGCCTTTCCTTTAAGCAAGGAAAGTAGGTTCAACTGTCCCCTTCCTCCTGGGTGGTCCCCCTACAGCCCCAGGCAATTGTCTCCTCAAGGCCCACTGGCCAGGTCGGGCTTCCATTAACAGCCACTCGAGCCCAGCAAATCAGAGCTCCCCTCCTCTAAATTTCCAGGGTGGGTGTTGGGCCAGGCACTGATGACATTATCATGACCAGGGAAGGGCCTGAGGACCCAGTAGTCAGACCTCCCATCAGGGGCTGGACCAGCTCTGGCCAGAGAAAGAGGATGCATTTGAGCAAGGCCCAAGCCCAGAGCCACACACCAGCTAGGGGCCAAGGGATAAAAGGAAGGAAATGATGAAGGGGCTGATAAAAAAAAAAAACAAAAAAAGCCTACAAAAACCACAGCCTTGCACAGATGCCATCACCACCATAGACAAAAATGACGGACTGTGGTCACCTGCAGGGCCAGAGACAGCTCAGGTGGGCTGGGCTACCATCCATACCTCAACATCCAGGAGCCCTGGCCTCCCTCACTGCAACCCTCCATGCAGGCAGGGATAACGTTCACAAAATTAACTGCTACACTTAAAGATGGTGAATATTAAGCTAACTGTATTATCCAATATTATGGATAGCCTTTGTATAATTTTTAAACCTTTCAACTTAAAAACTCATGTCAAAACCAATTACTCAATGTTTCATTTTAAATGCAGTTGTAATGGTAATCTTTTCAATATTTCAGATGTCAAAATTGCTCAAAAAATTAGGATTCTAAAAATCTAAATATACCTGTGAAAGGAAAATAAATCTTAGGGCCCCAAAGTCACTTGGCTAAAGAGAAAAGTCAAGCTGGGAACTGCTTAGGGCCAATCTGCCTCCCATTCTATTTAGAGTCACCCCTCTGCTCACTGAAATAGATGCATATCTGATTGCCTCCTTTGGAAAGGCCAATCAGAAACTCAAAAGAATGCAACTGTTTGTGTTTCACCTATTTGTGACTAGGAAGGCCCCTTCCTGCTTTGAATCTTTCTGCCTTTGCTTCAGGTTTTCCTGCCTTTCCAGACTGACCCAATGTACTTACATATATTGATTGATGTCTCATGTCTCCCTAAAATGTAAAAAACCAAGCTGTGCTGCGACCACCTTGGGCACTTGTCGTCTGGACTTCCTGAGGCTGTATCATGGGTGCCTGTCCTCAACCTTGGCAAAATAAACTTTCTAAATTAACTGAGACCTGTCTCAAATTTTCAGAGTTCAAATACCTAAGGTATTTCTATTTTATTTACTTATTTAAGAGATGCATTCTCAGTGTCCTTTAGTTCAATCTAATCCTATTCCTACCAAAAGACAAAATTACAACAAATTTAGAGACATAATGGTTTTATTATTATTATTATTATTATTTTGAGACAGGGCTTTGCTCTTGCTCTGTTGTCCAGGCTAGAGTTCAATGGTACAATGAGGGCTCACTGCAGCCTCCACCTCCCTGGCTCAAGCAATCCTCCCACCTCAGTCTCCCAAGTAGCAGAGACTACAGGTGTATGCCATCAAGCCTGGCTAAGTTTTAAAATTTTTTATAGAGAATAGGTTTCACCATGTTGCCCAGGCTGGTCTCAAACTCCTGGGCTCAAGTGATCCTCCCACCTCAGCCTTCTAAAGTGCTGGGACTACAGGCATGAGCCACCATGCCTGGCCTAGAACTTAAGCTATTTCTCAACTGAAAGTAATCATAATAATAGGTATTATTATTATTATTCTCAGCCTTTGATTCACTATATATAATTCTAAAGCAATTCCATAATCCTGACCCAATCAAATATGGATTTCTCTCCCAGGGCCCTGAAGTGAATGAATGGTAGTCTCTGTTCAGATCCCATCACTTGGTTCCCAGCTTGAACCGGGATGTTGACAAAAATATGGACTGGAGCACAAAAGGGCCTTGCTTGTCTTGCACACCCTTCAGACATAAGTTACAGCTCTGTGGTTTCTTCCATCTAAAACTTGCAACCTCCCTGTCTCAATTGGTTCAGGCCACTGTGAAAGGAAGATACTTGGGCCCCTTCAGGCTGGGAACCTCTCAGGTCAAATCTACCTCACGTTCTATTCAGTCATCCCTCTACTCACAGAGATAGATGCATATTGTGATTGCCTCTTGGGAAAGACTTATCAGAAACTCAGAAGAATCCAACCATCTCTCTCTCTCATCTACTTGTAATGTGGAAGCCCCCAGTACAGTGGGGGTTGGGGGGCCTTGCTTTGAGCTGTCTCTGCCTTTTTGGACAGAGCTAATGTACTTCTTACATATAGTAATTGATATCTCATGTCTCCCTAAAATGTATAAAACCAAGCTGTGTCCTGACCACCTTGGGCACATGTTGGCAGGACTTCCTGAGGCTGTGTCACACACATGTCCTCAACCTTGACAAAATAAACTTTCTAAATTAACTGAGACCTGTCTCAGATTTTCGGGGTTCACACCACCATAACACTGCAGTAGAGAGACTAGGTGCCGTAAACCACAGAAGTTTACTTTCTCATGGTGCTGGAGGCTGGAGTCCAAGATCAAGGTGTGAACAAGGTCATTTCCCCCTGAGGCCTCTCTCCTGAGCCTGTAGATGCAGTCTCCCCACCGGTCCTCATAGGGCCATCCCTCCTTGTGAGTCTGTGCCCTAATCTCCCCTCCTTATGAGAACACCAGATCTATGGGATTAGGGCCTATCCAAAGGAACTCATTTACCTTTATTTCCTCTTTAATGGCTCTGTCTCCAAACAGCCACATTCTGAGGTCCTGGGGGTAGGACTTCAACTTGTGAATTTCAAGGGGCATAATTCACATTATAACAGCCCCCTACCCCAACAAGCAGGTGAGCACCAGTCAGGTTTCCTCCTGGCTCCTGTTTGAACTGGACTCGCTGGCCCTCTGGGGATACTTGGATTCTTGCACTGACTGAGGGTTTGTGTGCCTCTGAGGCCATTGTTGACAACAGCCCTCTCTCCAGACATGGGACATCATAAGATGTGGGCTAGCTGGGCGCAGTGGCTCACGCCTGTAATCCCAGCACTTTGGGAGGCTGAGGCGGGCAGATCACCTGAAGTCGGGTGAAGTTCGAGACAAGCCTGACCAACATGGGGAAACCCCATCTCTACTAAAAGTACAAAATTAGCCGGGTGTGGTGGCACACGCCTGTAATCCCAGCTACTTGGGAGGCTGAGGCAAGAGAACCTGGAAGGCAGAGGTTGCAGTGAGCCGAGATTGTGCCATTGCGCTCCAGCCTGGGCAACAAGAGCGAAACTCCATCTCAAAAAAAAAAAAAAAAAAAAAAAAAAGGTGTGGGCTAACTGCACAGACCTAGAAAGTTGGGGGCAGGGGCATCAAGGATCAGGACGTTACTGGTGTGTCATCAGCATTGCCCTGTTTCTGATCAACAGGGTGAACAGCTTAGGAGCCAAGGGAAAACTTCCCCTTTATCCTCCCAAGTTTTGTTGTAAAATCAACTGACAGAAAACAGATTGCTAGGAGGAAAGGCTTACACATCTATTAACATGCATGGGGAGAATCACAGGGTGGTTACCTCACCATGCAATGGGGTGCAGAGTCCCTTATTCTCCTCTTAGGAGAAAGAGAGATAGGGAAGCGTGCATTATTTGAGGGGGATAGTAAATATTTTTCAGGGAAATTCAATGGGCTTGAAGAATGTACAATGGCCTGGGACAGTCTGTTGGTTTGTGACAAAGACGGCTTCTCCCAGGGCCAATTTTATAGCTAGAAAAAAATATTTACAGCTAGAAAAAAAAGGTCTGTCCAGGCGTGTTGACCGACTTCAGTCCTCATTCCTATGATGAGAGTTCAGCCGTTGGAAACTCAGGGAAGGGATCAGAGGCCATTGTTTTCTGCTGCAGCAAGTCTGCACTTTAGGCAGATAGGGGAATTTCACAGAACAGCCTCATCCAGTGCTTTGGGAGAGACAGAAGTTTGGGAGACAGGAAGGAGGGGAAGGTCAGAGAGACCTGGAGGCTTCTTATTCAGTTCAGCATGTCAAAGCGCTGGGGTGTCAGTTTCTGAGCCCCAACAAGAGCAAACAGCATTCCTGGCAGAAAGAGGAATGCAAGTATAGTAACCATGCCTTTGATTTTCTGTATTTTCAGATGCTTTGACATCCAGGGCCTCACTGGCCATGGAGGGACGGCTTCTCCCAGGGCCAATTTTATAGCTAGAAAAAAAATTTTACAGCTAGAAAAAAAAATGTACTGGGATTGCGCATTTCATATACAAACTCACCAACCCAGAGCCCACACCCCCAACCACCTCATCTATGGGGGCTGTCACACTCCAGGCCACTATCATCTCACTCTGTTATTTTGGTTGACACTCCAAATTTTCTATGTGTAAATGGAAAAAGGGTGAGGGGGGATCACAAAGTGTTAAAATTGAGAGATGTCTTTGAATGGCACAGTCCAGCCCCTGTGTCTTATATAAAAGGAGACTAAAAGGAGCACATCAGGTTAATACCTACACATATTGCCAACCTGCCAAAACTGAAGACTGTTTTTAAAATTTCCCATTTGCATTTTTCTGCTGTCGGAATTGCATTGCATTGGAGGACACCCAGCTGGTGTCCACTGGGGAATCTACAGAATTGCTTGCTTGGTGTGTGGCCCAAAGCACCCCAAGGTTAGGCACCCAGAGCCTGCTGGGCTTATTCAAACCAGCCAGTGTGAGCTAGCCTGGCCTGCCTTGCCTGCTCCTTCTGGTGAAAGCCACAGTAAAGGCTCCTGCCCACACTTTCCCCTCCCTCCATCTGCCTCTTAACTGACGCTGGTGCTATCCCACGTGGCATCGAAGGCATAGCAACCCCCTCCTCTTGGGAACTGTGAGTAATAAACTGTCTTTTCAATGGTGTTTGTCTCCTGATCTGTTGGCCTCACTGTACCTGAGTAATTTTTTTTAATTCTTTTTTTTTTTTTTTTGAGATGGAGTCTAGCTCTCTCTCCCAGTTTGGAGTGCAGTGGCACGATCTCAGCTCACTGCAAGCTCTGCCTCCTGGGTTCACGCCATTCTCCTGCCTCAACCTCCTGAGTAGCTGGGACTACAGGTGCCTGCCACCACCCCTGGCTAATTTTTTGTATTTTTTAGTAGAGACGGGGTTTCACGGTGTTAGCCAGAATGGCCTCGAGCTCCTGACCTCGTGATCCACCCACCTTGGCCTCCCAAAGTGCTGGGATTACAGGTGTGAGCCACTATGCCCCGCCTCTAATTCTATTTTTAAAAAGTGAGAGGAGGCCCAGAAGAAGAGACAGCATGGAGTCCTGGCTGGGCTGCAGAATTAGGACTGTGGGTGGGGCATCCAGGGACCATGTACATAGTGAGGGCTTACACAATAGAAATGTGACTAGGTGCTGGAATTTCTCAGTGCCCCAATGCAGAAACATGAACTGGTTGGAGGGAGACCAAGTGCCAGGGAGGAGGTTCCTAGGCCAGGTGGGGGACTCATCTAGAATGCCTGCCCATGTGTGAGCAGCACCATGGTGCTGAGCTATGGAGAGAAGTGTGGCCATTGACTAGAAATGGAGAAGAGTGAGAAGACACCATCAGGGCTTCTATGGGGTGTGCAGCCCCTGGAGTGGAGAACTGGGGTGAGAAGGTGAGTTCTGTTTTGTAGAAGATTCAGCTTGAGGCTGGGGCCTTTGAGAAGTTTTTTTAAATCTCACTGGAGGCCGGACATGGTGGCTCACACCTGTAATCCCAGGACTTTGTGAGGCCAAGGCAGGCAAATCACTTGAGGTCAGGAGTTTGAGACCAGCCCCCTGAGGATGTGGAGTAAGAAATGTTAGGTAGGTGTGTGGATATCAGAACCACATTTTGGGAAACCCTCCCCAAAAATTGTGTAGCCCATAAGGAGGAATTTAGGGAAGTTGTTACTACAGGTGGGGTCAGGGTGGTGTGAGAAGCTAGACAGGAAGAACAGGAAGGAAACGCACTCGGAAAGCACTTGTGTAATTGCATGCACAGCTCTCCCTTGGACAAGGCCACATGGGTTAAGGGTGCTGACTCCTGTCCAGTTGAAAATCCAAGTATAACCTTTTTTTTTGAGTTGGGGTCTCACTCTTTCACCCACGCTAGAGTGCAATCACAGCTCATTGCAGCCTCGAACTCCTGAGCCCAAGCAGTCTTCCCACCTCAGTCTCTCAAATAGCTGGAACCACAGGCATGAGCCACCATGCCCAGGTAAATTTTGTATTTTTTATTTTTTGTAGAGATGTGATCTTGCTATGTTGCCCAGGCTGGTCTCAAACTCCTGGCCGCAAGCAATCCTCCCACTTTGGCCTCCCAAAACACTGGGATTATAGGCATGAGCCATGGTGCCTGGTCTTCACATACAGTTTGACTCCCCCAAAACTTAACTACTAATAGGCTACTATTGGAAGTCTTACCAATAATATAAGCAGTCTATTAAGGCAAATTTTGTATGTTCTATATATTACATATTGTGTCCTTACAATACAGTAAACTAGAGGAAATAAAATGTTATTAAGAAAGTCCTAAGAAAGAGAACATGTAGTTATTCTTCATGAAAGGGAAGTAAATCATCCTAAAGGTCATCCTTGTGGTCTTCACACATGAAGTCTAGTTAGTAGCCCTTGCTAATGCAGATACCCTGGTAGCATCTCCAGTCAATAAAGGTGCAAAGTTATCTTCAGGGCTAACCTCCCTTCTCCCTGGTGAAGTGGGGTGGGGGCTGGATGCCCTCTGTAAATCCATGTCCTGCTTTTAGCCACCCAGAGGGAGGGCAGTGAGCTCTCCTGTATACTTTCTTCTCCATTGCCCTGAGCCCAACAATCCCTCATCTTGCAGGGGGCATATTCTGGGCTTCCACTGAAACAAAATGCCCCCTAGGGGTGACTTCGGAAGAAAGCAGGGTGCAGAATCTGAGGCCACAAAACAAGACTAGAAGACTTGGCTGGGGCATCCAGTTTAGACTCAGGTTAGCTTTTTTTATTTTTATTTTTATTTTTTTTGGAGGCAGGATCTTGCTTTGTCACCCACGCTGGACTCCAATGGCAGGATCACAGCTCACTGCAGGCTCCTACTCCCAAGCTCAAGCTATCGTCCCGCCTCATCCTCCCAAGTAGATGGCGGACGATAGGCGCAGGCCACCACGCCCGTTAACTTTTTAAATTTTTTTGTAGAGACGAGGTCTTCCTATATCGTGTCACCCAAGCTGGTTTTGAACTCCTGGCCTCAAGTGATCCTCCAGCCTCCTTTGGAGGACACAGATGGACAGGGACGTGGTGGTCAGCCCATTTTCCCATCCAGGCCTGGGAAAGAAGCGTCAAGTGCACTTGGGAAAATAACTCACTTCACTTAGTTAAGGTCTTGGGCAATTCTGGGAAAAAACGTTTCTGCGCAGTCCAGAGACCTGGGCCTCCATCTCTAGCCCGCGCCCCACGGAGGCGGCACTGGAGTCGGCTTCCTTAGGTGTGTTGGTGACGTGCTGGTCGGGTCTGGCTGACTAGTCTTGCACTTCTTCAGGCGCAACGCGGCTGCGCTCCGTCTTGGGTTCCTGCGCGAAGGGGCAGCCTAGGCTCAGGGCACGCAGCGCCACAGTGCTCTGCTTCACGGATGCCGGGGTACCGCTGTGCTGGGGCGGCGGACGCAAGGGTGTCAGATGGGGTGCTGCTGGGATTATAGGAGTGACCAATTGCAGGGATGCTGGGGTCCCTGAGTGCAGGAGTGCTGGGGCGCCGGGGTGCTTGGGTTACAGGGGTGTGGGTGTAGAGGATATGAATGCAGGGGTGCAGTGGTACCCGAGTGCAGAAGTGCAGGGGTGCCGGGAGCAGAGTTGTCAAATGGTGTGGTGCTGAGTTCACAGGGGTGCCAGGGATAAAGGGAAGCCCCGGCACTAGAGTGCAGGAATGTTGGGATGCTGGGGCTGCAGGGGTGCGGGGGAAGACGGGTACACAGTGCAGGGGTGCCGCGGTGCTGTGACGCCCCAATACTTAGGGGTGCAGTATCCAGTTGGTTCTAAATTCATTCTCACCCGCCTCACAGCACAAACCAATTGGTTGATGCGCCTTCTCCAGCTTTCCAAAGCCACCCTTCATTCCGTTGCCTCTGTGCGACCCTCGGTTTTGTTTCTGAGTTTGGAATTTTTTGTATTTTATGCATGTTTGTGCCTTAATGTTTTCTCTCCAATCTTTGGATGTCACCAAGACTTCCTGACACCCCTGTGGCACAGGGATGAGGCTGCTTCGGAGTTTGCAGGGTGGAGGAGGCCGGCTTGGGTGTTCCTCAGGGTAAATCGGGGATCAGTCCAGCTCTCCTCCCCACCCATCCCCCGGAGGCCCTGCCCCCACTCCTGCTCCTCTCCCCGCGACCCTCCCCCCATCCTCCCACCCCACTTCCTCCCAGTGTCCCTCCCGGCATACCTCTTGTCTCCCATCTGAGAGCCCCTCCCCTCCCAACCCAGCCAACCCCGGTATCTCCCACTTGCCCACCTCCTCCGCACTCTCCCTGCACCCCTCCTAGCTCACCGTAGGGCACCCCTACCCGCACACTCCGCGGTTCTCCCTTCCCTAGTGGAAACCACCTCTCCTGGTTAAATAATAAATATTTATTATTTATTATTTATTATTTATTACATAAAATGCCCTTATGTCTTGTGATACGTACATTGCCGGTTTCCATATCTTCTCCAAATGCTGCTTGAAGCCACCAGCTTCGCAGTCAGCAGCCGGTAAGATATTTGATTGCAGTAGGTAAGAAGAGAAATCTGTGGTATAATATTAGCTTGGGGAGGGGAGATCACTGGCGCTGAAGAACTTTTCGCCAAAAGCTACTGTAGGGCAGGAGCTGCCTCGCTGCGTGGACAGGGCCACCAAAGGCCGCCGTTCAGGTTACCCCAGACGCGCTGCTCCGGGAGCACACCTCGGGTTCCCAGGATGGTGCCCTCGCCCGGGCCTCGCCGCTGCTTCACTGATTGGCTTTCACGCTCCTGCTTTGCTTCTGCATCCACACCACCTGCCGCTGGCATTTGCAGCTCTCTTCTAAGTACTGAAATGCAATGGAAATGAGCACAAAAGCTGCTTCTGCGGACTTGGGCATTGGGAATCAGCCGATGTGCCTCCTCGCCTTGGTCAGAGGGCCTGTTCTCTTGGGCGCCAGGTCCCCAAGGGCACCAGCCTTTGTCCCCATTGCTGGGCTGGGGAACCCCCAGGTGCTGGCCTGGCGCAACCCAGTGCCTTTAAGCAGGGTGGGGGCGCGCCGGGAGGAGGTTGCCCTCAGGTGCCCCAGGAGTCGCCCCTGATAGAAACGCACCTTGGCTGTGGCAGGAAGGCCTTTGTCTATAGGCTGTCAACTGGAATCCCTGCGAAGTGCAAGGCTGCCCAAACCCTTTTTTCCTTCTTTGCAATCCTACAAGCATTACGGGAGGCCCCAGAGTTCCCTGCAGAACTCCACAGCACACCCTGTCATTTCAGCCACCCCCAGTTCCTCCTGCTTTAAATCCCACAAGGTTCCCTCTAGTCTTTGGGAAGCCTAGAAGCCTGTCCTCTCTCTATCTGCAGAGTGCTGTCCCCCACACAGATCCCACCCTACCGGTGGGGTCTGGATGGAGCATGTACATTTGCCATTGCAACGTGCAATTTTATTAAATGCTTAAAAAAAAAAGAGACGGGGTCTCGCTGTGTTTCCCAGGCTGGTCTTAAACTCCTGGACTCAAAGGATCCACCTGCTTGGGTCTCTCAAAGTGCTGGGATTACAGGCCTCAGCAAACATGCCCCGCCTGTGTTAAATGCTTGTTTGTGAGACTTAAAGGGAACTGGCTTCTTTTTTTTTTTTTTTTTTTTTTTTTGAGACGGAGTCTCGCTCTGTCGCCCAGGCTGGAGTGCAGTGGCCAGATCTCAGCTCACTGCAAGCTCTGCCTCCCGGGTTCACGCCATTCTCCGGCCTCAGCCTCCCGAGTAGCTGGGACTACAGGCGCCCGCCACCTCGCCCAGCTAGTTTTTTGTATTTCTTAATAGAGACGGGGTTTCACCGTGTTAGCCAGGATAGTCTCGATCTCCTGACCTCGTGATCCGCCCGTCTCGGCCTCCCAAAGTGCTGGGATTACAGGCTTGAGCCACCGCGCCCGGCCGGGAACTGGCTTCTTGACTGGTGGGGAAAACGCTCACTGCAGGAACCCCTTATCCTAGTAGAGAAGGATACATCATCCAGAGCTGCACAAAAATCTAAGGTGTAAAGATAGGCTGATTTCATGCATTCAGTTATTCATTCAACACATTTCTAGACTGGCTTCCAGCCCAGGTACTGTACTCTAGAACCATTAAAGAAGTGCAAGGGGCAGGGGTAAGGTGTTTATTATTTTTCTTAATCAGCTAAACCCGGTCACTAAGCTAGAGGCCACTGTTTCTTTTTCTTTTTTCTTTCTCTTTCCCTGTCCTTCCCTCCCTCTGTCTCCCCAACTCTCCCTCTTCTTTCTTTCTTTCCTTCTTTCTTTCTTTTCCTTCCTTCCCTCTCTTCTTTTTTCCTTCTTTTCTTCACATGAGGAAAGCTTCAAGTTTACTCCATAGTGTCCATCTGCCAATACATCATGTTGGTCTTGATCCAAGACACTGTCTCAGTTGGCTCAGGCTGTTCTAATAAAATGCTACAGAAGGGGAGACTTAAACAACAGAAATTCATCAAAGTCTTTGGGAGAAAAGAGACCCGTGTGGGAAACATAGAAAGACCCTGTCTCTACAAAAAAAAAAAAAAAATTAACCAGGCATGGTGGCATGCACCTATAGTCCCAGCTACTTGGGAGGCTGAGATAGGAGGATTGCTTGAACCCAGGAGTTTGAGGCTGCAGTGAGCTATGAATCCCACCACTGCACTCCAGCCTGGGCAACAGAACAAGACTCTGTCACCTAAAAAATAAAAATTAAAAAAAACACATTTAATACAAATTGCACATTACAATTACACAACACATACATTTTGTGTCATTATTTTCCCCCAAAGAGTGCTGATTATCCAAGGCTAGAAGTCTGAGATCAGGGTGTCAGCAGGGTTGGGTTTTGTGGGGTCACTCTTACTGGTTTGCACCTAGTCACCTTCTCACTGTGTCCTCACATGGTGCTAGAAAGCGATATCCTAAAATGAAGACCTCAGAAACAAAAAACTTTCTCTGATCTCCTGCCTTCCTATCTCAGTCCCATTCTCCCCCAGACTGGCCATAGAAACTAGAATCCCTCTTCCCCAAGGCAGGTCATAAAAACCACAACCCCTTTTTCCCAAAGCCAGACACAAATCCTAAAAATATTACTCTAACTCCTGCCTTTCTGTGCAAATGCTGACCATAAATTCTCTGGGCCACCTTGTTTGGTTGTAGTAGGTCATAAGACTCCCATTTCACAGAGGGTCCTATCTCATGCCCGAGAGGAATGAATGCCACGCAGAGAGGCCAAGAAGAATCTAGACAGACAGGCCTTGCTGGATATCCTCACTCAGTGTATTAGCAGTAGATCCTGCCCAATCCTATTTCTACATAGCAGTCCAAATTTTGTTGAACCTAAGCATTAAAATAGACAGCTTCTTCTGTATTCATTCTGAGGGATTTTGTGTCACACAAAACTATGATCAAATAAATGTGTATGCCTTTTCTCTTTTAATCTGCCTTTTGTCAGCTGATTTTTAGTGAACCTTCAGAGGGTAATGGGAAAGATTTTCCCTTGGGCCCTGCAGCAGAGAGAAAGAGAAAAGCCAGCTGTCTTGTGTCTCTTCTTAAAAGGGCAGGAATCCTACCATGCCACTCCACCCTCATGACCTAATCATCCCCCAAAGGCTCCACCTTCTAACACCATCACCCTGGGGATGGGCGTTTTCAACCTAGAAATTTGGAGGGAACGCAGACTTTGAGTCCCTAGCAATCACCCATGAGAACCAGGGCTGATTTCCTGACACCACCAAGCAGCCGCCAGATGATGGGCAGAGAAAATCCTAAATCTTAGCACCTGAAAGACATATTCTTACCCAAAGTCCTTAGAATGCCCACCTCCTGTCCCACTCCAAGTTTTGTTTCAAACCTTCCCATACCAGTAGAAAGCCAGGAAGCCTTAGTAAGAACCTGGTGGGAAGACCAGCTTCTCACTGGGCTGGCAGGACCAAGGCAAGCAGTGCTATATATGTATATACATTAACACTTGTTAAAGCATGGTGAGGAAGATTTCATTCAGAATGATGGAGTAGGATTAGGACCATTGCAGTGGGATTCTGCAGCAGGGTAGAGAAACTGGGCTCAACTCTGAGTACTGCACTGACAAGTGGAAATGTATAGACAGGAGTAGGGTAGATCAGTGGATAGAACAGTATTAAGAGGAGACATCAGGGCCGGGCACAGTGGCTCATGCCTGTAATCTCAACACTTAGGGAGGCTGAGGAGGGTGGATCACTTGAGGGCAGCAGTTTTATGGCGAAACCCTGTCTCCACTAAAAATACAAAAATTAGCCTGGCATGGTCATGCATGCCTGTAATCCCAGCTACTCAGGAGGCTGAGGCAGGAAAATCACTTGAACCCGGTAGGCGGACGTTGCAGTGAATTGAGATTGTGCTACTGGGTGACAGAGCAAGATTCCATCTCAAAAAAAAGAAGAAGAAGAAGACATCAGGGGTGAGGGGGATTCTGGGTAAACCAACTTCACAGGGCTCTTGCTGGAGGCAGGCAGGGTGATCAGACATCACCTGGGGATGGAGGATGAGGTACCCCATCAGATAGCACAGAGGGCGATCAGATATTCAGAATCAGGGATTCTGATTAAACTGACTTAGCGGGGCTCTTCCTAAAACTGGATTTCACAAGAAAGTGCACAGATGGACCCAGGAGGAGGTTCTGGAGCCTGACCAGAGTTTGGTCAAGCAGAGAATCTTAGTCGAAAGGCTGTTTGAGAACTAAATTGAATCAAGTATTTATTAAGTGGTTACCTAGCCAGCTCTCAGTGAGCACTCTAGAAATGCTTGTTAAATCAACCACATATTTCAAAAGGAAACAGATAAAGTGCTTAATGCTGGGTATGCCCAAAGCCACTCAGGGAACCCACAGTCTCAAGATGCCCATAAGACCTCAGAGGACAGACTTGAATGTAGAAGGCACTGCCTCAACTCACAGGCTTATTCACAAGCAAATACTGACTGGGCCCCTGCTGAGTGCCACACTCTGTGCTCTGGAGACTCAGACATGAAAGCCACATCCTTCCCTGTGAATTAAGCTCAGTCAGCATGCTGGTGAGAGAGAAAGGTTCGTGCTACATATTTATGTGATGGATCTGCCCCGGACATAGAGCACGCTCTGCTGAGGTAGCCCAAGCTGCTTATGGCTGGATCAGTCCTAAGAAGGAAAGGCGCTTACAGGAATTAAGCACAAAACAGATGCTGGGCACTCTGCCCACTGCTTCACACTCATTAATGCTCAGCAACGTTATCAGGTGGGCACTGGCAGCCTCATTTCACAGATGAGTGTATGGAGGTATGGAGAGGTAAATTATCTGCCCCAGCTAGGGCAGATAAATGACCTCTGGACTAGGGCTTCTCAAATTGTAAAGTGCGCATAAGTCTTTTTAAAATGCAAATTCTGACTCAATCAGATTGGAGTGGGCCCGAGATTCTGCTTTTTTAACCAGCTCTTCAGTTGAAGCTGAAATACACAACTCTTTACGTTTCTTCATTGGGAGTTAATATAATGGCGGGGAGAGGGGCGCAGCTCGGAGACAGTGCCTTCCATAAGCCTGCCCTCTGACGGGTAATCGCAAGCAATCACAGTACCCACCTCTCGGGGACACTGGGAAACAAATGAGATCGCCCATAGCAAGCCCTTTGCATTATGGCTGTCACTTCAAAGGGGTTTGGGGGGATTTTAAAAACAATAGACAGGACTAGGTTTCATTTGAAAACCATTCAATTTATTTCTCCAGTTAAAACTCTGCCTCATGACTACAATTCCAATTTAAGTACCTTTGTATGTTTTCTGTACTATTTTCTGTATTTTCTAACGAACCGTTTGGATTTACAATTGAATTCTGAGAGGAATGCATCCCTTTGATCTTTGGAGGAATGGAGGGAAGGGCAAGAAATGAAGGGTTAAGGTCGTTGCAAACTGCCATTCCCACCCCCACCTCCCCTTCTAAATAAGCACTAACTACCACTCCTTAGCTGTGGGCCTCAGGAAAAAAAAATGCCCCCATGTATGTGCCTCACAGCCAGAGAAGACTGCAATTTGGGGTTGAAACAGTTTTTCAGTTTCTTTTTAGCTACCTGCAGATCCGCTGCGGACACAAAAATCTCCAGGTTTAAAACAAAGGCTTTGAACAAAGATGCTCAACCTCAGCTCCTGTGCGCGGCGGATATGCCTTGGGATTGGTTGGACCACCGTCCAATAGGAAAGAAGAACCGGACTCTCCTCTTTACATAAATTCCTCCCGGTGGCGGCCTCGGCATCAGGCCGTCCAATCAGACCCTACAGATTTGGAGCCTTCATTTGAATATAAAGATGGCAAATAGCCGTGCCCGCCTCGCGTCCGCGTTCGTCTAGGAGCTCTTGTCACCCCGCCATGCCGGAGCCATCGCGGGCGGCTCCGGCTCCTAAAAAGGGCTCCAAGAAGGCCATCACCAAGACGCAGAAGAAGGACGGCAAGAAGCGCAAACGCGGCCGCAAGGAGAGCTATTCTATCTACGTGTACAAGGTGCTGAAGCAGGTGCACCCCGACACCGGCATCTCGTCCAAGGCCATGGGCATCATGAACTCCTTCGTCAATGATATCTTCGAACGCATCGCCAGCGAGGCCTCCCGCCTGGCGCACTACAACAAGCGCTCCACCATCACGTCCCGCGAAGTGCAGACGGCCGTGCGCCTGCTGCTGCCGGGCGAGCTGGCCAAGCACGCCGTGTCCGAGGGCACCAAGGCTGTCACCAAGTACACCAGCTCCAAGTGAGGCGCGTCCCGGCGCCCCGAACCCAAAGGCTCTTTTCAGAGCCACCTCCAAGCTCAAAAAGGAGCGTGCCACCTGGTCTGGTTGTGACCTGTGATTTAACTGGAATAATGGGGGAAGGTAGAGTGAGTTGTGGAGGCGCAAGTCTTAGAGATAAAACTAGGCTTCCTGTTTGTAATGGTGCATTTCCCTTAGAAAGACTGCGTTAGTCTTCTCTTGGCCACAGGCAAAGTCAGAGAGGGCGCAGTACAGGAGATTGAACCATGGATCCTACCCAAAGATCTGTGTGTGGCGTACGTCCTGCGCGTGAGGAGCGTGGGTCACCTCCAGGAAGATCTTGTGCCACTTACCCTCCCCCAGTGCCTCCTGGTGGCTGAGACTGGAGGACGTGCTCACTGAGGTCCGGGGTTGGGGGTGACGGGGTGGTCGCGCCGTCTGGGTGCGGGCGCTTGGGTCCGCCCTTCTCCTGCCCCTTTCCTCCCTCCTTAGCCACAACTAGACACCGTGAGCTTCTAGCCAAAACCTTTTCAGCGGCGTTGCGCCTAAGCAGCTCTTTATGCCACGCCTTCCTGCTTGAAACATCAAAACAGCAGGCTCACCTATCTCCTTATCACTCAGTTAAAATTTCCCCAATTAAGGGATTCTGGTATTTTATCCCAAAAATGTGTGTGTATGTGTGTGTACGCAAAATGCACAGTGAAAGATTTTGAATAATGCAAATATAGTGCTTTTTAAAAAAATTCCAGCAAATCATAGGCAAAATAAGTATGATCTCTGGATGACACATTAAGTAAAAACTAAGGCATGCAGGCCTGACTGGGGCCCAGGCTGTCCTCTCCCTAAAAATACCCCATACCTGTGTCACCCCAACCACCCTCTAAGCAGAAACGTTGCCTGGAATTAGGATTCAGATTCCAGGCTCAGTTCCCACTGGTAGAGGATGCACTCTATCCAGGCTCAGTTCCCACTGCACATCCCCAACACAATGACAGCCACGCATTTATCAACATTTAACCTCTATGGTCTCGTAAAGTATATCAATTTTCTTGGGTTAGTTTTTTCTTAAAGGGAGTTTTCTTTCGTCCAAATTCTTTTTGTAAATAGGCTTTATTTTTTTATTTTATTTTTATTTTTTTTATTTTTTGAGACGGAGTCTCGCTCCGTTGCCCAGGCTGGAGTGCAGTGGCACTCTCGGCTCACTGCAAGCTCTGCCTTCTGGGTTCAGGCCATTCTCCTGCCTCAGCCTCCCAAGTAGCTGGGACTACAGGCGCCCGCCACCACGCTGGGCTAATTTTTTTGTATTTTTAGTAGAGACGGGATTTCACCGTGTTAGCCAGGATGGTCTGGATCTCCTGACCTCGTGATCCACCTGCCTCGGCCTCCCAAAGTGCTGGGATTACAGGTGTGAGCCACCGCGCCCGTCCTAGGCTTTATTTTTTAGAGCACTTTTTCAGAGCAATAAGCTTTTTTATTAGTAGTACATAATAGTTGTACATATTTGGGGGATACATATGATATTTTGATATACGCATAGGTATAACAATCAAACCAGGGCAACTGGGACATCCGTCATCATATTCACCCCCTCTTAATGTCGAGATCATTCCAATTCCTCTCCTCCAGCAATACAACTAATTATTGTTACCTGCAGTCACCCTACTTTTCTAACCAACACTAGATGTTACTATTTCTCCTAAGTGTATTTTTGTACCCATTGATCGGCTTCATCTCCTCCTTTCCCTACCACTCTTCCCAGCTTCTGGTAACCAGTAATCAACTTTCTACCTCCGTGAGACCCATGTTCTTAGCCCCCACGTATGAGTGAGATCATGCAGTATTTGTCTTTCTGTGCCTGATTTGTTTCACTTAATATAATGTCCTCCAGTTCCATCCATGGTGCTGCTAATGATGGGATTTCATTATTTTTTGTGGCCAAATTGTGTTTGAATGTATAAATATACCACATATTCTTTATCCATTTATCTACTGATGGGCATTAAGGTTAACTCTCTTTCTTGGCTATTATAAATAGTGCTGCAATGAACATGAGACTGCAGACATCTCTTTGATATACCGATTTCCTTTATTTTGGGTATATACCCAGCAGTGGGGTTGCTGGATCATATGGTAAGTCTGTTTTTAGTTTATTTAAGAATGCCCATACTCGTCTCTGTAGTGGCTGTACTGATTTACATTCTTATCAGCAGTGTACAAGCATTCCCTTTCCCCGCGTTCTCACCAACATGTTATTTTTTGTTTTTTTAATCAAAGTCGCTTTAATTGGAGATGATTCCATCCAAATTATTTTATTTACTGCATAATAATTAGCCAATCTGACTTGAAATTTCCATCTGATATGGGTGAGGGGCAATCTCTTAAATACATTTCAGATTGTATGCCAGTCTGGAGGGATTTTGTAGGCATACAATCTGACATGTATTTCAGTGATTGTCACTCACCCATCTCAGATAGGTGAGATATGAACCTTAGTTTAAGAATCTGGCTTAGTTTGAGAATCTTGGCATGTCTCTCCAACCCAGAAAATGCTTCCATTTTGTTGAGTGGGTCCTAATTCCCGTGGATTCTGACATATTTGATGTGCACTCCGTTTATCATTAACATTTGTCTTTCTCCGTTGTAACACTATAATTAGAGAAATGGGTTCTGGACACACAATTTTCTCCATTATAAAATCTCAGTAGCAGGGATCCTGTTTTACCTTCTTTGCCTCTCCCTTAACAGATTCCTGTCCTGGGAGAGAGGTACAAATCCCATGCATTCTGGGCCTGGGGGTGCTAACGCAGCAGGAAGAGACAGACAGCCTGTTTTTACTTCAAGTTTGTGTCAGGGGAATCAGAATGTCAGACATGAATTGACTGACATTTGACATTATCCATCACAAAATGCCTTCTTAGAGAATTACACTTGGAAATGGTCATGAAATATTCATCTTCTGCCTTGATTTGATCTCTGGCACCAACCATCGTTGTTGCCTTGTGCTAACACAATCATTCACTGTCTCTGCTGGAGACTGGTTTCACTTTATTAAACCTATGTTTTAAGTTCATTAAGGTGAAGAACTATATGGATCTGTGAGAGTAATTTCACAGCTGCAAATGTTTAAGGTATTGACTTCCAATCCATGCTGACAGGAGGCTGAGGGCTTGGATGTTCCAGTCATTGGGCACCTGTTTCATAGTGGAGAGGACTGGATTCAATAGCTTTTCATACAAATTCTATGTTTCTTGAAAATACTAAGGGTGTTGATAAGTCCCACTTACTTTTGATGATGGATCACTGTTTATTATTTGGATTATAACTGGGGATGCAAAGAATGGAATAAAATGCCTATGACAAAGTTGCCGTTCCTGTGTATTTTTTCTAAATTTTTTTGGAGCATATATCAAAACAAAACAGAATGGAAATGAGCCCGTGCACTGCTAGCATTGTAACCATATGGAAATGATCCCATGCTCTGCTAACACTGTAACCATATGAACACTGCATGCATGCAGTCACTGAGGTGGGAAGGGGAGGAGAAGAGTAGATGCACCATCCAGCTCATTAAAAGAGTCAGTTTCACTAAAAGTTTATCTGTTTGATAATAATCTATCAAATTATTTATGTTTTGAACAATTGTGTACTGTCGAGATGATTTTTCTAAAACACTGAGAGACTACCCAGAGGTAGTTTAAATTTCAATGTAGACTTTTTTGCAGAGAATGATAATACACAAAACACCATTAAACATACAATAGATATATTATGGTAGGGTGAAATTGTAAGGCAAATGGAGAATAGAAATAGGCATTCAGGAAGAAAAAAATCATCTGAAACTTCTCATTGTCAAAGAAAAATTTGGTCATGTATTTTATGAATTGATCATACTATCATAGTGATATTCCAAAAGGCACCTTAAGACTGATGTGAGAATTTTGATTTTTAAAAAGTCCCGTATTGATATTTGTATCTTTGCAACTATTTTAATTGTAAATAAAAATATTTTAGATAGCTTTAAAATATACAAGGTTCTCAAAGATTCTTTAGAGGAACCACGCAGGAAAAAAGGTGGGGAGTAGTGGACAAAGCCGTTTTGGTCGAGGATGTTCACATTGACCTTTCCTTCCGCATCCCAGGCACACGACGCGTTCCCTTTGGAGAGATGACTTGGGGGGAAAAAATAGTTTTCATTTAATTTTATTAAAAAATTATTTCTCCGCCGGGAGAAGTGGCTCACGCCTGTAATCCCAGCACTTTGGGAGGTCGAGGCGGGTGGATCACGAGGTCAAGAGATCGAGACCATCCTGGTCAACGTGGTGAAACCCCTTCTCTACTGAAAATACAAAAATTAGCTGGGCGTGGGTGGCGCACGCCTGTAGTCCCAGCCACTCCGTAGGCCGAAGCAAGGGAATCGCTTGAACCCGGGAGGCGGAGGTTGCAGTGAGCAGAGACCGCGCCATTGCACTCCAGCCTGGGTGACAGATCAAGACTCCGTCTCAAAAAAAAAAAAAAAAAAAAAAAAAAAAAAAAAAAAAAAAAAAAAAATTCTCATTTAGCTTTATTGAATTTTTATTCCCTGCTGGAAACGGTGACACAAACGCTCAATACTTCGAATTTTCACAATGGTTTGGGGAAGCAATTACTGGAAATCTCCTTTTTCTAAACAAGAAAAGCCAAGTCATGAAAACGTAAACAATGCCCTTTCCAGAGCGAAAATTCTTCGTGCCAAAGAGCTTTCCTGCGCCAAAATGGCAGTCCCCAAATAAATGCCGTGAATTTGGAGGGGGTAGGAAAGGAATTCTGTGTTGCTAACGCCTCGCAGAAAACAATGTGGTAGAAGAGGGAGGCAGCTACATTTGCTCAGAAAAAGGGAATTCTTCCCCTCCTGAATTAACCCCTTCGCCCACCCCCACTCCCATAAGGGTTAAAGCTACCGGCAGCTGGGGTCGCTTATTACATCCGGCTCCCCAGCGCACGGCGCTGCTTTGACGCAGTGCTTCGATTCGGTATCAAACATCCTGCCATCGCAGTATCCTGCCAGGAAAATATCCTCCCAGAATGTTCATCACTTAAATCTAAGTATGTCTCTCTGGTCCAGGCAGGGATGGAAGTCTTAAGCAAATGCAGAGGCAGGAACCACCGCCAGGGGAACGTGACAACGCCCATGGCCTCAGAGCCCGTGGTCTTGCGCCACGTCTGGCCTCACCCATGGGGTGCGGGTAGGGATGGGGAAGTTGGCACAGGGTCTTTCTGGGGGAGGTGACCCGCACCGCTCAAGTGCACCGCGCACGCCAAGCTCAGTTGGACCCAGTCCTGAACCGGGCGCAAGCGCTCAACATCCAAGAATGCACCACTTGCTTATAAAAGACATTTGGGGTAGAGCGCGGTGGCTCACGCTTGTAACTCCCGCACTTTGGAAGGCCGAGGCGGATGGATTAACAGGTCAGGAGATCGAGACCATCCTGACCAACATGGTGGAACCCCGTCTCCACTAAAAATACAAAAATTTAGCCAGGCGTGGTGGCCCATGCCTGTAATCCCAGCTACTCGTAAGGCTGAGGCACGAGAATCGCTTGAACCCAGGAGGCGGAGGTTGCAGTGAGCCGAGATTACGCCACTGCACTCCAGCCTAGCGACACAGCAGACTCCGTCTCAAAAAAAAAAACAAAAAGTCTCGTCGTGTGTTAATGTCTGTGCGGAGGGAGGGGGTGGAGAGGGGGTCCTTGATTGGCTCCCAACATTACTGAGCTACATCACCTGAGCACTGTTTCTACCCCAATTTCTGTAATGAGCAGTTTTTCTCGTTCTCTGCCGGCGCGCGCGCGCGCGCGCACACACACACACACACACACACACACACACACACACACACAGAGGAGGTTCCGATTCGGCCGCACCCGGCAACCGCTAGGGCGCATGGAGACATATTAGGTTACATAACCCTTCACCGTGTTCGAAACCCTTTCTCGATCGTGTGGGTGGCTCTGAAAAGAGCCTTTGGGTTCAGGACGCCGGGAAACGCCTCACTTGGAGCTGGTGTACTTGGTGACAGCCTTGGTGCCCTCGGACACGGCGTGCTTGGCCAGCTCGCCCGGCAGCAGCAGGCGCACGGCCGTCTGCACTTCGCGGGACGTGATGGTGGAGCGCTTGTTGTAGTGCGCCAGGCGGGAGGCCTCGCTGGCGATGCGCTCGAAGATGTCATTGACGAAGGAGTTCATGATGCCCATGGCCTTGGACGAGATGCCGGTGTCGGGGTGCACCTGCTTCAGCACCTTGTACACGTAGATAGAATAGCTCTCCTTGCGGCCGCGTTTGCGCTTCTTGCCGTCCTTCTTCTGCGCCTTGGTGACGGCCTTTTTAGAACCCTTCTTGGGCGCAGGAGCCGATTTGGACGGGTCTGGCATGATGGCTGTGTCTCTCCAAAAAAACGCGCAGCGCTCGGAGTAACTCTATTTGTACGTTTTGTATTCAAATGAAGGCTCAGGATTTGCTCACTTCTGATTGGATCAAACGTTGTTCTACGTCATCGCTGGGAAAGGAATACGCAAATTAGGAGTGCCAGGTTCTTTTTCTGATTGGCTACCGTAGCCATCCAATCGAACTCCGCGGTCTAGCCTACCTCCTTACCATAGATAAGGGCTCGCTGGAGTTCTTTTCCCTCCTGTTTTCGGTCTCGCTTTTGGGTTCTTGTTGTCTTTTGCCCCTGAATCGGAAATGTCCGGCCGCGGTAAGCAGGGCGGCAAGGCGCGCGCCAAGGCCAAGTCGCGCTCATCGCGCGCGGGGCTGCAGTTCCCCGTGGGCCGCGTGCACCGGTTGCTCCGCAAGGGCAATTATTCCGAGCGCGTGGGCGCCGGCGCCCCGGTCTATCTGGCCGCGGTGCTCGAGTACCTGACCGCCGAGATTCTGGAGCTTGCCGGCAACGCGGCGCGCGACAACAAGAAGACGCGCATCATCCCGCGCCACCTGCAGCTTGCCATCCGCAACGACGAGGAGCTCAACAAGCTGCTGGGCCGCGTGACCATCGCGCAGGGCGGCGTCCTGCCCAACATCCAGGCCGTGCTGCTGCCCAAGAAGACGGAGAGCCACCACAAGGCCAAGGGCAAGTGAGGCCGCCCGCTGCCCCCGGGGCCCCTTTGATGGACATAAAGGCTCTTTTCAGAGCCACCCACCATCTCGAGAAAAGAGCCTCACTGAGCCTGCAGTTCTTTTATAGGACGGAGGCCTGATCACCCTAGGCTCATGAATGAGCGCCAGTGGCCATGGGGAAGGGCGCAACGGGAACCGAGACCCTGGAGACTGATTGGGTCGCATACTCGCCTGGTGGGCAACGCGTTCTGTTAACAGCAAGGAACCCTCGCCCACAGGTGGCTACGCCTTGCTCTTGAGTCCCATCGAAAACCTCTGGTAGGGGTTTTAATACGCTCACCGTAAAGGTGTCTTCATAATTACTAGTGACAAGTTCTCTTGACTCCGGCAAGGTTCCAGTGTGGTCGTCAAGTACAGAATGCAATTTCTTAATGATTTATCTGATATTAAAAGTATTTATGATCTCTAAGTAGTTTGCACTTTAATTCTGAGGAGTGAGTCTATGGATTTCTATTTAAATTGCTAAGTTTTAACAATGTGAGCTCCACCAGGGTTAAGATTTAATCTATTTGGCTGGGAATTCTAAAGGTCATAAGGAAAGGTTCAGTACTTAAAAGGAACCACATTAGTAGATGCTGAAAAGTATAAACCTTTTAAGAAGGCTTAATTTGGAATAGGATAATTATTTAAAGGAATTTAGTTTGTTTAATTCCAGTTGGTCAAACATTAATCAAAGATCCGCTTAAATTGATTGCTAAAATCAGAACAAAATAATTTGTATACTGATTCTGAAAAGGAAAACTAAATCTGCGAGTTAAGCAAATTTACAATGAGTATTGTTAGAACCAGATGAATGATGACACATGTGGACTTGAGGAAAATAACTGTTTGTAACTACATTTTTCCTTATAAAAAGGAGGGTTTAAGAGGGTCGGAGACCTTCAGGCGAATTAACTGAAATGGCTGTGTTAATAGCCTCTAAATCTTGGAGGAGAGAGGTTCATTGATTTAATCCATTATAATCCCTTAAAAAATGTTTGCCACAAAATCAGAGCTCAGAAAGTGTTACTCTTCTGTTGTTATCTGTACAGTTTTCATTAATCTATTTCTCAAAATATGAATGATTCCTACTTTGTTTTTATTTTTTCTTTAATCCCCAATGTGATAGTATTTAGTTAATTGACACCTAACAATTGTATATTACATGGGGTACATAGTGATATTTTGAATATATTTATTATCAGATCAGGGTAATTAGCAATTATTATTTATTGTAATAACAAATATAGGCCAGTAAAATGATTCAGGAATGTTATGTAATTTATATTTACCCTATTAAAATTGGGTCTACTCAAGTCAGGCCTTCCTGGACCCCAGCTAACCACAAATCTGCGTGTCTTTAGAAAATATCCCAGTGCTATGAAACTATTTGAACCAAAAATTGGTAAGCAGCTGCTCCAACAGTGTGGATCTAAACAGCACAATATTCACAGTGTGTGTCATGAGTGGGCAGCATTTCAGTAAAACAAAACTGCAAGGACTGGCCAGGAGAGGAAGTAGCCTTCAGAGCTCTTTTCATTATTTTTCTTGTGAAAGCCTTCATTTTCAGTTGAAATTTATCTTTATGTATTTATATCTATGTAGGTCACTCTATCTCTTCAAATACCCTTTAATGGTGTTTAAGGTTTTTGCAGGGTCTGGGGGCTTTAAGTGTTTTGATTATCACCATGGATTTCCAGATTTTGTAAAAGGTACTCAAATGGAGTGAAGGGGGAGGCAGCGTAGTGGGAGGGCTACTTTGGGGTAGCACTGCGTTTGTTATCTCTGAGGCTATGGTGTTTCACACACAGCAACGAACCACACAGGCTATTTAATTTTCAGATAATTAAAATTTAATACAAAATGTAGTTCATCAGTCATCTTAACCACATGTGGCCAGTGGATACCATGTTAGCACAGATACAGAATGTTTCCAGCATCACAGAAAGTTCCACTGGACAGCTCTGGTCTAAGATCTGGTTCTCTATCCGGTTATCTGATTCAGAAATGTAGTAAATTACCCAGTGCTACCTGCTTCAGTAAAAGAAAGTTCATTAGACTGTTTTTTATTTTTATTTTCATTTTTTTAAGATAAAGCCATGCCCTGTGTCCCAGGCTGGAGTGCAGTGGAGTGATCTCGGCTCACTGGAACTTCTGCCTACTGGGTTCAAGTGATTTCTTCTGCCTCAGCCTCCCAAGTAGTGCCCGCCACTATGCCTGGCTGTTTTTTGTTTGTTTGTTTGTTTGTTTTTTGGGTTTTTTTTGAGATGGAGTATCTCTTTGTAGCCCAGGCTGGAGTGCAGTGGTATGATCTCAGTGGAGTGGCGAGATCTCAGCTCACTGCAACCTCTGCCTCCAGGGTTGGAGCAATTATCCTGTCTCAGCCTCCCAAGCAGCTGGGACTGCAGGCGCCTGCCACCACGCCTGGCAAATTTTTATATTTTTAGTAGAAACAGGGTTTCACCACCTTGTTGGTCAGACCGGTCTCAAACTCCTGACCTCAGGTGATCTGCCCGCCTTGGCCTCCCAAAGTGCTGGGATTATAGGCATGAGCCTGTAATGGAGCACTCAGCTTCATTAGACTCTCGCATAAAGAAGACATCACCGTATGGTCCTGCAATTCCAGTCCTAGGTATATATACCCAAGAGAAATGAAAATATACATTTATTCACAAACATGTACACAAATGCTCATGGCAGCATTATTCATGAAATACAGAAGGTAGAAACAACCCAAATGTCCATCAACTGAGGAATGGGTAAGCAGATTGCGGTCTATCCAATTACAATGAAATATTATTCAGTCATTCAAAAGAAATGAAGCACTGACATGCTACTACAGGGATGAACCTTGACAACATGCTCAGTGAAGTAAGCCAGATACAAAGGCCACAGATTGTCTGAGTCCATTGATACAAAATGTCCAGAACAGGCAAATCCACAGGGACTGAAGGCAGACTGTTGGCTGTCAGGGGCTGGAGGAAGGGAGTGCCTGCCTAGTGGGGACGGCTTCCTTTAGGGGTGATGAGGATGTTCTGGAACTAGACAAAGGTGGTAACTGCATAACATTGTGAATGTACTAAATGCACCTGAATTGTGTATTTTAAAATGGTACATTGTGTGTCATGTGAATTTCACCACTCAATTTTTTTAAAAATCTGAACCTAATACACGAATGTGTACCAAATCATCCCGTAACGAGGAGAACAAAAAGGAAAGGCAAGAAAGCCTGGGGTCCCAGAAGGACTGTGGGGAGGGTAGACAGATGCCCGAGAGGAGAGAGGCCCATTCTAGTGCTTTCCAGGATGCCACGGGCCTACCCCAGGTATAAAGAGGGGCAGCAGGGACTGCCTTTAGTGCAGCAGCAGCCATAACTTGGAGACCTTGTGGAGAGAAGAAGGTCCTCTTGGTGGCTGTGGGCAGCTCATCTCCACAGGGCTGGCTGTCTTCCTGTGGATGCATCGTGACCTTTCTCTGCCCGCTGCATTCCCAGTATGCACCCACCTTCTCTGGAAGTTTACTCTTGACACTTCACACACCCCTATGGGCAGGCACTTTATGGAGGAAGAAGAGAAAAGGAGATATGTCCCAGAGGGAGAATGCAGCTGAAGCCAGCCTCAGGAGTAACCCACAGAGAGAGCTTGCAGTTTTGCAGAACGCAGCTTGGCTCAGCCGTGTCCCACATCCCTCTCCTCCCCTCTCCTGGCCGTGGGTCTCTCCCCAGCCCCAGCTGGTCAGTTCCCACATGGCTCAACACCAAAATGCTTGAGTCTTCCAATTAAAAAGAAAACAAAACGTAAAAAACTACCACCTTCTTCCCTACAATTTCTTCCTCTCCTGAGATGCTGCATTAAAGTGTTTGTGATGCCAGCCCTTCAGGAAAGCAGTTTTGGGTACCTGCTCTGACCGCTGTCCAGTGTGGGTTATTTTGAACTCATCCTCGTTGTCCCTGTCTGTGTGTTTTCCCATCTCACAGGACCCCCAACTCTGATCGCCAGAGTAGGCCTCGGACCTGCCTGGAAGAGTCTCTAGTTTCCTGCATGCCACTCACCAAGCGTCAACTGCAGTGGGATGCTGGCCATATCTGTCCCACCGCTGCCTAGTGGCAGCTGCTTCTACGCAGGCGGCCTTAGTGCCTTTCTGTTGTATATTTAGTGATCCTGCACATTAAGTGGCACTTGTGTACTTAGCAATCATCAATGTTTAGTGCCCTGAGGCTCCTGAGGCCTTCTGTTTACTCACTATCTCCTGCATATTCAGTATTTTGGTCCTGCCACCGCCTCTGCCTTTGAGACCCACAAACTCTACTTATGACTTATCTCTGGATCTTGTACTCCAGCCTCCAGAGCTGTGAGCCCAAAACCCTATTGTCTTTAACTTTCCCAGGCTGTGGTGTTTTGTTACAGCAGCCTGCATGGACAACTTTCGTTTGTCTATTTTACTTAACTGAGTGACCAGAGAAGGATGGAGCCATTCGCGGGCTGGGGATGACTGAGGGAAGTCTCAGTGTTCGGGTGGGGCTGGGGCATGGAGAACCTTCTGTGGGATTCTCTGCAGGGTGGTCAGGCCCCTTGAACAGATGTGAGTATCAAGTGGGTGAGTATGAGCCTGGAGCTCTGGGAAACATCCACAGTCCATGGCTTGTGGTCACTCAAGTCGTGGTTTGGATGAGCTCATGGGAAAAAGGAAGTGTCAGGGTGGAGCCCACAGGACCTGTGGTGAGAGGTCCCCCCACCCTGGCACACACGGCCTTGGAGCTATCCCTCAGCACACCACACCAGGTTGGCCTGCTGACTTGCTGTGACCCCCAGCGTGTGGCCCGAGGGACAGTGAGCAGCTTCCAGGCGAGGCCCCAGGGGGCCTTGGCCCCACCACCAACCCACTGCTGAGTCACTGATGACCCCTTCTTAATGCTCTGACTGACCCCTCCTAACCCTCCCTGACCCCCCAGCTGACCCCTCCTGACCCTTTGGGTGACCCCTCATGCCTCCTCCCTGACCCAACCCTAACCCCTCCTGACCTTCCACTGACCCTTTCCTGACTCACCAGCTAACCCATCCCTGACCTTCTGACTGACCCCTCCTGCTCTTGCACCTGAGCCCTGGTCTTCATAAGCAGGACTTTATCTGGGAAAAGTCTGACAGCAGAGAGAGACAACACCTATGGACACCTGCCCCCAGGATGGGAGGTGGAGAGGGGTAAGTTGACTCACCTAGCATAGGTGTGACACTCTTACTCTAAAATTGTCTGTGAGCCCTTCCATGCCACAACCTGTAGCTTCAAGGTGACTTTTCATGAATCCCTCAGGCACAGCAGCTGTTGGAGGCGACCCCAAGGCAAGGGAGCCCGGACACACTACTTTCCATCCAATCACCACTTTACCTCCCTTCGTGGCACTGAGTGGGTGACTGTCACATCACTCCCGCCATAAGCCAAGCTCTGGGATGGCAGGAGAAACCCCGCCTGGCTGCATTCTCAAGGACACCTGCACAGCGGATCAGTGCAACCAGTGGGACTATCCCTGCAGGTGTGCAGGGCAGCATGCTTGTGCATGATAGACTTGCCATCATCATATTTTTTTTGTTTTCGAGACAGGGTCTCATTCTGTTGCCCAGGCTGGAGTGCAGTGCAGTGGCAACAATCACAGCTCACTGCTTTCTCAACCTCAAGCGATCCTCCCACTTCAGCCTCCTGAGTAGCTGGGACTACAGGCAGGCTCCCCAAACCCGGGTAGTTTTTTGTATTTTTTGTAGAGACAGTGGTTTCACCATATTGCCCAGGCTGGTCTCCAACATCTGTGCTCATGCATTCAAAGGCCCTGGAGTCCCAATTACAGGCATGAGCCATTGTGCCTGCCCCTATCATCACAGTTATAAAACTATCACATTTCCAACCCCAGGAGCTTTACCCACACAGTCTCAAAGCCCTTGCTTCTTGGAAATCTCCCGGAGGCCTTACAGTGCCCTACAAAGAAAAGCCCCACTCTCTTTGTTGTTGAGAATGCTGTATTGGTCCCTTTTTATTTTTTCCCAGCTTCATTAAGGTACTGTTACCAGAAAGGGGTCTCAATCCAGACCCCAAGAGAGGGTTCTTGGATCTCATGCAAGAAGGAATTCGGGGCAGATCCATAAAGTGAAAGTAAGATTATTAAGAAAGTAAAGGAGCTTTTCACAAGATGGCACTGAAAGCAAAGGAAGCTCCTGCCCCTCCTAAAGCCAAGGCCAAAGCAAAGGCTTTGAAGGCCAAGAAGACAGTGTTGAAAGGTGTCCATAGCCACATACAAAAAAAGAAGATCAACATGTCACCCACCTTCTGGTGGCCCAAGACACTGTGACTCCAGAGGCATCCCAAATATCCTCGGCAGAGTGTCCCCAACAAGCTTGACTACTGTGCTATCATCAAGTTTCCGCTGACCACTGAGTATGCCATGAAGAAGATAGAAGACAACAACACACTTGTGATCACTGTGGATGTTAAAGCCAACAAGCAACAGATAAAACAGGCTGTGAAGAAGCTCTGTGACATTAACATGGCCAAGGTCAACACCTTCATCAGCCTGATGGAGAGCGTATGTTCGACTGGCTCCTGATTACGATGCTTTGGATGTTACCAACAAAATTGGGATCATCTAAACTGAGTCCAGCTGGCTAATTCTAAATATATATATATATCTTTTCACCATTAAAAAAAAGGAAGAAAGGAATAAAAGAATGGCTATTCCATAGGCAGAGCAGCCCTGAGGACTACTGGTTGGCCACCTTTATGGTCATTTCTTGATTATATGCTAAACAAGGGGTGGATTATTCATGTGTTTCCCAGGAAAGGGGTAAGCAATTCTTGGACCTGAGGGTTCCTTACCTTTATAGACCATGTAGGGAAACTTCCTGATGTTTCCATGGCATTTGTAAATTGTCATGACGCTAAGGGGGGAGTATCTTTTACTTATAATTAATGATAATTAATGTATTATAATGAGCAGTGAGGACGACCAGAGGTCACATTAGTCCCCATCTTGGTTTTGGTGGGATTTGGCTGCCTTCTTTACCGCATGCTGTTTCATCAGCAAGGTCTTTGTGACCTATATCTTGTGCCGACCTCCTATCTCATCCTGTAACTTAGAATGTCTAACCTCCTGGGAATGCAATCCAACAGGTCTCAGCCTTATTTTACCCAGCCCCTGTTCAAGATGGAGTTGCTCTAACTCAAATGCCTCTGACAGTATGATCCACAAATAAAGCTCATACATATTCAAGGTGCACAGCATGATGTCTTGGTACATGTCACATGGTGAAATGATTACCACAGTCGAGTCAATTAACACACCCATCACTTCATGTGGTTACCTGTGTGTGTGTGCATGTGTCTGTGTGTGTGCATGTGTCTGTGTGTGCAGTGACAACATGTAAGATCTACTCAGTTAATTTCATGTCCATGATATATTATTAACCAGAGTCTCCATGCTGTGCTTCAGGTCTCCAGAACTACTTGTCTTATAACTGAAGCTTTGCACTCCTCCTCACCCAGCCGCTGACTTTTTTAGACTCCATATATAAGATGGCTCATACGGTATTATTTGTCTTTCTGTGCCTGGCTTATTTCACTTGGGTTCATCCATGTTGTTGACATGGTTTCCTTCTTTTTCAGACCTGAATAATTTTCATTATTATAGTATAGTATAGCATATAACAATAATATCTATACCACATTTTCTTTATTCATTCACTGATGGACATTCAGGTTGTTTCTGTATCTCAGCTATTGTGAATAGTGCTGTAATGAACATGGGAATGCAAGTATCTCTTTATGACAGTGATTTTATTTCCTTTGGGCAAATACTCAGAAGTGAGATGGCTGGATCAACAAAATTAAAAGGCAACCTATGGATGGGTGAAAACATTTGCAAACCATACATCTGGTAAGGGGTCAATACCCAAAATATATAAGAGCTCCTACAACTTAATAGCAAAAACAAAACAAAACAAGGACCAAATAACCTAACTGTAAAAATAGAAAAAGGACCTAAATAGGCATTTCTCCCAAGAAGACAGACATATGGCCAACAGGTATATCAATAGGTGTTCAACATTACTAGTCAAGGAGGGTCCGTGCGGTGGCTCATGCCTGTAATCCCAGAGGCTGAGGTGGGAGGATTGCTAGAGCCCAGGCTTTGGAGACCAGCCTGGGCAACTTAGGAAGACTCCCTCTATACAAAAAAAAAATTTTTTTAATCAGCGGTGCGTGGCGGTTCCTGTGGTCCCATCTAGTCCAGAGGCTGAGACGAGAGTATCCCTTGAGCCGGGGAAGTCTAGGCTGCAGTGAGTCGAGATTGCACCACTGCACTACAGCCTGGGCCACAGAGGGAGGTCCTGTCGCAAAAAAAAAAAAAAAATTCAGGAAAATGCATATCAGAATCAGAATGAAATGTCTCCGAACACCTGATAGAATGGCTACCATCAAAAAGACAAGAGACAATAAGTGTTGGTCACGATGTGGAGACAAGGGATCCTTCGTAACAGGGGAACGTAAACTGGTGCAGCCATCAGGGAAAACAGGACGGAGGTTCCTCCAAAAACTCAAAACAAGGTCCAGTCTTTCTGAGGCCCCCTTCTGCTTGCCTGTGACCACCCTTCTTCCAACCCTCCAGCTCCAGGTCCCCTCTACTGCTCTTAGAGGCAGCGTCTTCGCACTCTGGGCCTTATGGCGGCTGCTCCTCCAGGTTGGCTCTCCAACTGCAGCCTTCCCTGTTCTGTGCGACCACCGGCCTCCTGGTGCCCTCTGCCTATAGTGGAAACCCCTCCAACACTGTGCCATCACCTCACGTTTACTCTCACCGCCTCCTCCACTTAATTGCAAGCTCCAGGGACGCATGTTTTCATATGATGCGTTCACCCCAAGTACTAACAGCTATGCCTGGCACATAGTAGATGCTAAATGGATATTTGATGAACTTAAAAACAAAATTCAAACGATTCCTTTCCTCTCTGGTTAATGGAAGACGGAGAAGGAATGAAATTGAACTCCAATAGCAAAACAAAGGGCGGGAGGGTGGTGTGCTGACCGCCTCCCCCCGCACCCCGCTGGGCCCCAACCCTCCCCGCCCCGCCCCCACGGGACCCTTTTCTACAAGAGTGAGAGGAGCTGACTCCGATTTGGACTGGAAAAAGGTTTCCAGGAAAATAAAATTAGTGGCCCAAGCACATACCCCTCCTCCGCCCCGCTTAGGCTCTGAGATGCATTCCAGCAATTGCCCAGGGACTTGGAGGGAGCGGGCATTTTCAGGGTCACAGAGGCCATCTGGGGAGAAAGCGTGCGGTTGTTTTGCTGAAATGTGAAAAGAGATGTCATTTGGAGCCCTGGACGCCATTTCCGGCTGGCTACCTGAGGTTGCGTGCAAGGGGCGGGTCCTTAGGCATGAAAATGACCCTCCTGGCCGCAAAGGCGCACAGGCCCAGGGCCGCAGAGCCCCTCCAAGCCGGGATCGGTCTTGGAGACCTGCGCGATGCAGCAGACAGCGGGACTGCGGGGCGCTGCAGTGCAGGCTGTACAGCTGCAGAGGAGCCGGGGATACAGGGGTGCGGGGCGCAGGGATGCCGGGCGCCGGGGACGGTCACTGTTGCTTTCTACTGGGTTGTGCAGGCTCAGGTTCCCAGGGCTGGGTGGTTGCTACTCTGCATAAAACGCTAAGACTTTGAGACCCTTATTCATTCTAGGGGACGTCTCCCAATTGGTCAATTCAAAACCTCTGGGCCAGGTTGCGTTGGTTGCATATTCCACCCTCTGAGTCTCCGCACGCTGCCGCTGCAGCTGCCTCGGGTCTGCTCCTCCTCCGGGGTCAGAACCTCCGATGTTCTCCTAGTTTTACACGCGTTAAGTCACTGGTTTCTCGCAGCATCGCGTGTTCCCTAGATACATGGGCTGAGGCTTATTCCTCCTGAAAGTGAGGCTTTTTTCCCTTGGGCTTTCCAGAGCCAGCCCGCGTGGGGAGTGACGAGTGACAGGCGCCTTTGTTCTGGGCTTGCATGGGTGGGACGCGCCCCCTCCTCAGCACTCAGCCCGGGCGAGCCTGGCCCGCCCATCGCCCCTTCTCAAGTGCATTTGTCCCGGGTTCTCGATTTGGTTCACTCTTTCCTGCTTACACAGATATACACACACACCCAGACCTAAACTTTATATAAACAGACATGAACTTAAAGAAACAAAACCCCCATATGTGTCAACGCGATCCTTTTAAACAAAATCAATAAAAATTCAACACAATGTTATTTCCATACTTTTGTTGTCTTATTATTAGAAACGTATGTTAACTTTCCTCCTTTTATAAATGAGACATGTTCTAATTAACCATTTGTATGGTTGTTTTTAATGCTCAAATGGTCACACTGCAGGCCCAGGGAGGTATTTTGAAAACGCTGCTGTCCTTTTGGGGTCACCCTGATTGTTGGAAGCATCTTTGCTTTTGTTTTTGCTTTGTTTTTGTTTTGCTGAGACGGGGTCTAGCTCTGCCGCCTAATCAGGCTCACTGTGGACTCAAAACTCCTGGCTCAAGCGATCCTCCGGCCTCAGGCTCCCAAGTAGCTGGTACTACAGGTGAGCACCACAGCACCTAATTGGTTTTGGTTTTGTGTGTGTGTGCGCGTGTGTGCATGTTTTTGTTTTTTTGTTTTTGTTTTGTTTTTTGTTTTGTTTTGTAGACGGAGTCTCCCTGTATTGCCCAGGATGGCCTTGAACTCCTGGGCTCAAGCCATCCTCTAACCTCAGCGTCCCAAAGTGCTGGGATTACAGTTGTGAACCACTGGCACCCGGCTCATCTTTGCTTTCTGACAGCAAAAAGTTATTTCAGACCTACCATGGGTGTTTTGTTTTGTTTTTAGTTTTTGTTTTTTTTTATTCCAGATATGGACTTAACTGCACTCCAAGGGGTTTATGTTGCTCTTCATGAAAATTAGTATTATAGACAAAATTGAAGCTGGGAATCAGCTGCTTTTGTCTCTCATTTTCACTGTTCTCTCTCTCTTTTTTTTTTTTAGACAGAGTCTCACCCTGTCTCCCAGGCTGGAGTGCAATGGCACAGTCTCGGCTCACTACAACCTCTGCCTCCTGGGTTCAAGCGATTCTCCTGCCTCAGCCTCCCAAGTAGCTGGGACTACAGGCACTGCGTCACCATGCCTGGCTAATTTTTTGTATCTTTAGTAGAAATGGGGTTTCACAATGTTGGCCGGGCTGGTCTCGAACCCCTGACCTTGTGATCTGCCTGCCTCAACCTCCCAAAGTGCTGGGATTACAGGCATGAGCCCCCACGCCTGGCCACTGTTCTCTTTTTTTAATGATGGTGTAGATGTCTACCCTGTGGAGATATACTGATCTTCAAAATCACCATGATAGTACAGTTATTATGGAAAATATTATTAAATTCAAAATAGAACTCCCAAATGATACAGCAACCCCACTGCTAGGGATATATCTAAAGGAAATAAAATCCGTATCCAGAAGAGAGATCTGCACCATGTTCACTGCAGCACCATTTACAATAACTAAGACATGGAGCTAACCTATGTATCCATTGTCGGATGAATGGGTAAAGAAAATGTGGTACATATGCACAATGAAATACTATTCCGGCCTTAAAACATAATGAAATTCCCTCATTTGGGACAACAGGGGTGAAATGAGAACATTATGTTAAGTGAAATTAGCCAGATATAGAAAGACAAACACTGCATAATCTCACTTCTATGTGGAATCTAAAGAGGTTGATATCATAAAGCAGAGAGTGGAATGATGGTCACCAGGGTCTGGGGGCTAGAGACGCTGACTAAAGGGCATGCAATTTCAGCAACACAGGAGGAGTCAGTTCAAGACATCTAATGTGCAACACAGTGACTATAATTCACAGCAATGTAGTACATGAAAATTCCTAAGAGAGCAGATTTTAGGTGTTGTCACCACAAATAAATATGTGAGGCAATGTCTGTTAATTAGCTTGATTTAGCCATTCCCCAATCCATATTCCAAATATAATACATATTTCAAAACATCACCTTGTATGCCATATGTACAATTTTTGTCAGTTTAAAGAAATAAAGAAGAAAAAAGTCACCATGATCATTGGTAGTCCTTCCATGATAATGCTGATGCCTCATCCTCGAGCAAGGACATTTGTTTCAGTCACTTCAAGCTGCTACGACAAAACAGAGACTGGGCAATTTGTATACAGTAGAATTTTTGCTCACAGTCTGAAGGCTGAAAGTTCAAGATGAAGGTGTCAGCAGGGCTGGGGTCTGGTGAAGGTCCTCTTCTGGGCTGTAGAGGGCAGGCTTGTGGTTGCAACCTCATGTGATGGAAGGGGTAAGGCAGCTCTCTGGGGTCCCTTTTACAGGGGCCCTAATCCCATCAGTGAGGGCTCCACCCTGATGACCGAAGGCCCAACCTCCTATGCCATCCTCATATTGAGGGTTGGAGCTTCCACAGATAAGTTTGGGCTGGGGACACAAATGTTGCAGGAAAGGGGTCCCAATCCAAACCCCAAAAAAGGGTTATTGGATCTGGTGCAAGAAAGAATTTGAGGCAAATCCATAGAGTAAAGTGAAAGCACATTTATTAAGAAAGTAAAGGAATAAAAAAATGACTAATTTATAGGCAGAGCAGTGGCATGGTCTGCTGGTTGCCCATTTTTATGTTTATTTCTTGATTATATGCTAAATAAGGTGGGGATTATTCATGAATTTCCCAGGAAAGGTGTGGCCACTTCCCAGAGCTGAGGGTTGTTCCCCTTTTTAGATCATATAGAGTACCTTCCAGATGTTGCCATGGCATTTATAAACTGTCATAGCACTGATGGGAGTGTAGCAGTGAGGATGACCAGAGGTCACTCTCATCGCTATCTTGGTTTTGGTGGGTTTGGGGTGGCTTCTCTACTGCAACCCGTTTTATCAGCAGCATCTTTATGACCCATATCTCGTGCTAACCTCCTATCGCATCCTGTGAATTAGAATACCTTAACCTCCTTAATCTCCTGGGAATGCAGCCCAGCAGGTCTCAGCCTTATTTTACCCAGCCCCTATTCAAGATGGAGTTGCTCTGGTTCACACATCTCTGACACAAACATTTAGGCCAAAGCAACGTTGTGGAAAGAAAGGAAAGACATTTCTGAAAACAAATGTGTGGTTCTGCCTGATGGTTCCGGTGAATCTTCCGCACTTGCTATGACAAGCAATTCAAGGAAAATAATACGTGAGAGTTGTTTTACGAAAAATGCTGCAACTTTGGCATTGTTGCTACTGCAGTTTGGGCCCAAGGTCTTGCAGGTTGGGGTTTCACCCTCCTCATTTCACATAAACCCAGAGCCAGCCTTCACTGGATGCTAATTGGCATATCTACAAATAGGCCAGCCGGTCTGTGTCTCCTGATTTAGAGACTGTAAACTAAAAATAAAATCCTAAGCACCCCCAACCAACTGCACAGACACTCTATTGGTAAAAGGGACCCCATAGAACCTTAAAAACTGAGTTTCTGGCCATGATAGGATGGGAGTCAGACACATCTCATTATACTCCTTTCTGTTGAGGTTTAGACACAACTGACAGCATTCATGTTAACATAGAGACAGTCCAGGTGAGATTAAGAGAATTTTTTTTAAAAACATAGACACAGGATGGAGTCTTTGTGGCAATAAGTTGCCAAATTGTAAACAAGACCTAAGGGTTAAGTCAGCACCCTACACTTGAAGAATAAACCATGTTCTCACTGCTGCAAGGGTTTTCTTGTACTCCAGCAGCTAAAGAACCACCAGCCTCCAGCTAAGCAATATTAAGACAATTGCAGCTTACCCAGCTCACAGTGGCTGACTCTCTGACCCCCAGCCATGGCGGCAGCATTCACTGGACAAGACACAACTTCAAGAGCTTTCTCCTGATGAGAGACCACAACCTTGGGCTAGTCCTGGCCAGTTTACAGAGGCTGTGCACTTGAGCACCTTTGAGTCCTTGAAAGACCTAATTGGAATACATTTACATGTGAAGCCTCCAACCCAAGATAAGCATGCATCACATGTCATGTGCATGTGTGTTCTGTGAACATATGTGAGGGCCGCCCTCACGGATCTGCATAGCCTTCCCATAGGCTGTGGAATATGTGTGTTTGGCAAAGCCAAACAAGCACAGAGCTCCTGCCCCAACTCCTCCCTCCCCCAAAGTGCCTGGGCTTGGTTGGGTTTGGTTGAGGCTGCGCTTCCCTGCCCGAGGGATGGCCACCTTGCAGGCTGTAACCCTTTACAAGAAATGAAATCTGCATTTCCAGTTTATAGATCCTGTGCTTTTCTCAGTTAACGCAAAGATAAAGCTGGACATTAAAGCAGTGAAAACAGATTTCCATTCAGTGCCAGCTGCAGTCAGTACAGAGCCGCCTCCATTTTAATTTGTGCAGGGGTAGTGGGGTGTCTTAAAGGGAAGGAGATGGGGTGAGCGAGGGCTCTGTGCCAATCAGATGAGACCATCTGCATCTGCTAACCAGCTAGGCCCAAAGTCAGGATTCTACCTTCTAGCAGAGACTGAGGTCTTCTCCCTCCTGGTTTCAAAGGAATGGCTCTTGAGGAGCCACTGCTGGATTGTAGGAGATACACAGACATCTCAAAGCGCCAGAGGAAGCATTCCCAGTTGTGAGCTGGTTTCAGTAAATGCTCTAGGAAAGGAAGAGCCTGGACCAGTCTTCAGGCATTGGCTGGAATAGAGTGCCAAATTCCTGCCACAGCTGCTATGGTCTGAATATTTGTGTCCTCTGATGCAGAAAAAAAACAACTGTTTTTCCTCTGATCTCACAACACAACAACGAACACAGAAGACATCTGTGACCAAACGTGTAAGGATTTCTCCCTATCAGCAAGCAAGCAACCAACCAGCGTTGTAGTGGGCACCAGTTAGGTGTCCTTGAATCCAATTTAATTATGACTCCAGCCAGGCACAGTGGCTCATGCCTTGGTAATCCCAGCTTTGGGAGGCAGAGGTGGGAGGGAATTGCTTGAGCCCAGGAATTGGAGACCAGTCTGGGCAACATAGCAAGACTCTGTCTCTACAAGAATAAAATAAGTAGGTGAGCATGGTGGTGCACGCCTGTAGTCCCAGTTACTCAGGAGGCTGAAGTAGGATCGCTTGAGCCCAGGAGTTCCAGGCTGCAGTGAGCTAGGGTATCACCACTGCTCTCCAGCCTCAGCAACAGAGCAAGACCCCATCTCAAAATAATCATAACAATTTAAAAAAACTAAATAAATAAACAAATTCAGACAGTATCTACCTGGAGATTGCGTCAGATCCCATAGGTTGAGGGCTCAGTCCCCGAGGCTGCCTCCATGGACACCATGGGCAAGTCCAAGCCTCCAGAACTTCTGACAAGCTGTAAGTTGGGGTTCCCACGAGCCCCTCTTTAAGCTTGATTAATTTGTTAGAGCGGCTCATAAAACTAGAGAAACACTTACTTACATTTATCTGTTTATTTAAAGAATAGCTTAAGGCTACAAATAACCAGATGAAGGGATGCAGAGGGAGAGGTCTGCAAAGGTCCAAGCACAGGACCTTCTGACCCAGGGGAGTTGGGCTGCGCCACCCTCCCAGCCTGCAAATGAATTCTCCCTCACCCTTCCTGCAAGCCCCCACGTGCTGAGCCCTCCAGAAGCCCCCAAAACCCATCCCCTTGGGCCTTTTATGGAGACCTCATTGGATGGACATGGTAGAAGACAGCTGTGTAGAAATGTGACTGGACAGAAAGTGTGTGATGTAACCCCAACAGACTGAGCGGGGAACCCCAGCAGACCCCATGTATTCAGACTCTTCTTGGCCTCTCTGGGCAGCATCCTTCCTCCTGGGTATGGGGCAGGACCCTCTCTGAACTGGGAGTCTTATGACCCACAGTCAGAAAAGGGAAGTCAGAAAATGTCCTTATGGCCAGGTCCAAGACAGAAAGGTGGGGAAAGATTACAGTTTTCGTTTCTGTGGCCTGCATGGGGAGCAAAAGGAGTAGGTAAAAGCAGGGTGGGAAAAGATCAGAGAGAGAGGTTCTGTTTCGGAGGCCTGAGCACCCCAACATTCTAACAAATACTGTTGCTGCAGGACGTTTCCTTAGTTCAGCTAGAGAACTCCGGCCTGTGTAGCACCTTCAGCTAAGGCAAAGAGTGAAAGATGCAGAGGAGGGGAGTTACGGGAAGCAGCGGTGGAGAGGGCCTGCGAGTAAGGCCTGGCACGCAGATTTCACTGGTGCTGTCTCCTGGCTGATAAGGGTCTAAAGTCATCTCACATGATTAAATTGATTCCTTCTTGGTAGAGAGACAAAGACAACTTTGTCCATTTTGTCCTGTTTTTAGGAAAATAGGGGTGAGCAGAAAGCTTTTTTGCATCCGTTGTTTCTCTACAACAGATTATTATTGGCCTTCAGCTCCAAATAATCCTTGTGCCAAAGTGACATCCTTTGGGGAAAGGGTGGCATCCCTTGAGGAGGGTGGCACCTTTTAGAAATGGGGTGGCATCCTTTGGAGAGGGTGTGGCATCATTTGGGAAGGGGTGGCATCCTTTGGTGGGGTGGCATCCTTTGGGGAGGGGATGGCACACTCTACAGAGGAGGTGCCATCCTTTGGAGGGGGGTGGTATCATTTGGGGAGCGAATGGCATCCTTAGGAGAGGAGGGGGCATCCTTTGGAGGGGGGTGGCATCATTTCGGGAGGGGTGGCATCCTTTGGAGATGGGGTGGCATCGTTTGAGGAGGGTTGGCATCCTTTGGAGAGGGGATAGCATCATTTGAGGAGGGGTAGCATCCTTTGGAGAAGGTGTGGCATTTTTGAGGAGAGGTGACATTGGTTGGGGAGGGGTGGCATCCTTTGAAGAGGGTGTGGCATCCTTTGGGGAGGGTGTGGCATCCTTTGGAGAGGGTGTGGCATCATTTGGGAAGGGTGTGGCATCCTTTGGGGAGGGGTGGCATCCTTTGGGGAGGGGTAGCATCCTTTGGGGAGGGGTGGCATCATTTGGGAAGGGGTGGCATCCTTTGGGGAGGGTGTGGCATCCTTTGGAGAGGGTGTGGCATCATTTGGGAAGGGTGTGGCATCCTTTGGGGAAGGGGTGGCATCCTTTGGGGAAGGGGTGGCATCCTTTGGAGAGGATATTCTATCTTTCAAGAGCAATGTACATTGAGTGTGGAATGAAGAATAATGAATTATTGTGACAAAGATTTGGGCTCCTTTAGATTTAATATGGTCCAGCTAATGCTGACTCCCCACCTCTTTCAATGGGATGAGTAGCATTCCCTCACTCCTAAACTAAGAATCCCCAAATGAGAGGTGCACTAATTGCACCTGAGCATCCCCCTTTCATTTGGGGGCCCTGTTGCCATTCACAGACCCACAGGCAGGAAAGGCCAATTTGTGGTTGTGGGGTTGTTTGTTGGCAGTTCATCCCTAAATCCTGGCTAATGTGGGAATCCAAGTCCCTGATTTAGCACACTAGAGATAATTTAGAAGTCTATAATAAAAAGCTGACATTGCTTTATTATCCCAACTATCCTAAAAGGAACTTTCTTTTATTCACTGGCTATAAAACTCCTTGAAGTTTCAGGTTCTCATTGCTTAACGGCTTGATTTAGGGGCCAAAGGGTACATAAGGCAGATTTTGATATTTACAAAGTGACTCGCGGTTTTAACCAAATAGAAATCCAACATATGGCTGACCTGGTCTAGAAAGGAGGTAACATTTGCCTGAGAAATTACCCCCAAAACTTAGCAGCTCCAGACAACGTATATGTATTGTCCCACAGTGTCTGTGTGGCAGCCAGGAATTGCAGTGCTGCCTAGGTGGGGCCTGTGGCCCAGGGGCTGTCAGAAGGCTGCCATCAGCACTGTCCAGGGCTGGAGTCATCTCAGACCTGACTCAGGCAGAACCTGCCCCTAGCCTCTGGCCTGTGACTGTCAGCGGCTTCAAGATCCAGTTTTATTTATTTATTTATTTATTTATTTATTTATTTATTTATTTTTTACTTTATTTAATTTGTGTTTTGAGATGGAGACCCCAGTCTGTCGCCCAGGCTGGAGTGCAGCGGCGTGATCTCGGCTCACTGCAACCTCGGCCTCCCAAGTTTAAGCGATTCTTCTGCCTCAGCCTCTCAAGTAGCTGAGATTACAGACATGTCACCACACCCAGCTAATTTTTGTATTTTTAGTAGAGATGGGGTTTCACCATGTTGGCCAGGCTGGTCTCAAACTCCTGACCTCAGGTGATCCACCTGCCTTGGCTTCCCAAAGTGCTAGGATTACAGGCATGAGCCACCGGGCCCAGCCAAGGTCCACTTTTAGACTCATTCCTGTGGGTTTCTGTTCTGGGCTGCACACAGCCTGGCTGCCAGCTTCCCCAGACGGAGCCACCCAGGGAGAGCGGGAGGGAACCCCCCGTGAGAAGCCAAGGTCTTTCTATAACCTAATCCCACAAGTGTCATCACTACTGCCAGAACCCACTTATTTAAACCAGTCAGTAAGTCAAGGGGTGTGGACCGCCCACAGGCACAAACACCAGGAGGCAGGAATCCTTCGGGCATCTTAGAGGCAGCTGACCGCAGGGGGATTCCCTCAAAGGCCCATGGCTAGGTTTGTTTGACAACTGTGATCAGGGGTCAATTTTGCTGTTTGTGGTGATTCTATGAGATCTCACATCTATAGTGACTGTGTGCTATAGGCTGAATTATGTCACACCACAAAATTTACATGAATATTGGAAATAAATATGTCCTGGCCCCCAGCACCTCAGAATGTGACTTTATTTAGAGATAGGGTGTTCACAGAGGTAGCTGAAAGGAGGTCATTAGGGTAGGTCTTAATTCAGTGGGACTGGTGTCCTGATAAAAGGGAAATTTGGACACAGAGACACGCTCAGAAGGAAGACAATGTGAGGAGTCACAGAGAGAAGATGGCCACCTGCAAGCTAAGGAGAGAGGCCTCAGAGGGTACCAGTACTGCCCACAGGGTGATCTGGACTTTCCACCTCCAGGGCTGTATGACAATAAATGGGCTTTGGTTTAACCCACTATATTTGTGGTAACATGTTATGGCAACAATAGAAAATGAACGCAAAGTCTGTTTTAGAGGTAGCCAGAATAGTTTGGGTTAATAGAGGCTTCTGGAATTCTTTTTTTTTTTTTTGACACGGAGTCTTGCTCTGTCGCCCAGGCTGGAGTGCAGTGGCGTTATCTCTGCTCACTGTGACCTCCGCCTCCTGGGTTCAAGCAATTCTCCTGCCTCAGCTTCCTGAGTACTTGGGATTACAGGTACATGCCACCATGCCCAGCTAAGTTTGGTATTTTTACTAGAGACTGGGTTTCACTATATTGGCCAGGCTGGTCTTGAACTCCTGACCTTGTGATCCGGCCTCCTCGGCCTCCCAAAATGCTGGAATTACAGGTGTGAGCCACCACGCCCAGTTGGCTTCTGGAATTCGTAAGAATAGACAGGGCATATCTGAAGCCCTGTCTAGACAATGTTTTTGTTGGTATTATGAATTGATGGTGCACAGTTACTACTAAATACACATAATCTGTGTAAAGAAGGAGAAAGTTACTATATGAGAGCTTCAGCACTCCCCTGACATGAAAAAGAGATAAGCACTTCATCCCTTTTACCTTGCTGTACTCATCCAGGCTGTATCCATTTAGTACAGTTCCAGGTGAGGATGCTGATTTCTATCAAATAGCCTTTCTGGGATTTCTAAGACTCAGGAGAGAACATAAGATTGCATACTCTGTGTCAATAGTTCAGACTTTCACAAAGAATGAAATTCCTCATCTGCATTTCCTCCTTTCTATCAAGAATCCCATCGTAGTTACCATGTGTATTATACCATTAAGGAGGAGGAGGGGGTCGGCCCGAGTGCACAAAATCAACAGTCACACTAGGAGCTGGTATTGTCAGCTATTCCCCTTGTTTTTTTATACTAACTTATTTTCTCTCCACATTTTTGTCTTGTAGATTCAGAAATCCCTGTGCCAACTAGAACCCTTTGAAACTAACCCTGACTATCATCAACAAGGAATGTGGCTGCACCCATAGCATATTTGAAGTACAGAACTCAAGAAAATGCTTCCTACTGATGGAGTTTCCTGCAGAGTGGCCCGGAGAAGTGGGGTGCCAGATGGAAGGGCACATTGGATGGAGAGAGAAGGCATTCTTTCTAACAAACAGTGGGAAACCCTAGGGCACACTGGCTTTGCAAGAGTCTTTGGAGGACAGAGCTCACCATTGCTTTGTGCACTTTTTACCCCCGACCTAGAAGGAGTGCCTGTTCCTGTAAGACCCCCTCTCTGCGCTTACAGTGAGTTTGTGAAAGTTCAGATGGTTTCAGCCTTGCTGCTGCCCAGACTAAGGAGAAATGCCAATTGATAAATTGGAGAAGCGATAGCATGTTGTTTGCTGATAGGAGTGCTCCTAGAGATGATGCAACATGACCAACCATGTAGGACCCCCAAATCTCAAAGAACTTTAACAAGAGGACACAAGGCCCATTATTGCCTCAGCTGTATATACAAAACCATGAGCAGAGAGAATAAGGAGACAGAGAACACACACTGATTTACCGAATGCGTGCAGCCTTGACAGACCAGTTCCTTGGGGGGAATGTTTATATCTCACACTTTCTTCAGTTTGCAGAGGAAACCTCTCCTCTTGGGAAGTTTTCAGGGGACATTTTTCTCTGGGTCTTGGTCCTTCTGGGGGTTTTAACAACATAGAACACAATGATTGGAGATCAAGAAAATGAACTGTTCAGCTGATCATCTAAAAAGAGCTTTTACATGTAATATAGAGGCTGTTCTCAAGCCTTGCCAGGGGTGGGTGGGTCCACATTTAGGCAGCCCTGCATTCTGTGCTTCGTGTGAGTGTGCATTTGTTTGCTCAGACACATAGAACCAGGTGGCATCCTGTGCTATGTCTGGGTGGTTTGGGGGCTCAAAGCCCCTGAGAATCTAAAGGCAAAAGCCCTTATGACTGGAAAAGTGAGGTCGCAGACATATGCCCAAAACCTATGAGCCTCTTGGATGCACTCAGAGAACTGGCCAAGCCTGTGCCACGCTCCGCAGAGAGGCCTGGGCAGAGTCATGAGGCAGAAAGGGCTGCTTTGCAGGTGCTCCTGGGGAGGTCGCTGCAGGTGCTCCTGGGGAGGTCGCAGTAGCTGCTGGTAATCCATCATCCGCCCATCATCAGCCCCATTAGCCCTAAGGACACCTGGAGGGTCCCAAGGCTGCCCCTCTCGAGTGAGAGACAGCTCCAGGAAGATCGAACGTGTCCAAATCCTCACAGGCAGTTAAAGGGTTGAGCAGCATCTGGTCTGGCCAGGTCAGACTCCACATCGTTTACACCAGGGGTGAGCCTGGGTGGACTTCACAGGTGGATGGTCCTAGGGTCCTTCCACATGTCTGACCAGCCAACCAGACCCGATGAGCAGACAGCAGCAGGCCTTCTGTGTAAAAACCACTGTCCAATAAAAAAACCAATCCAGACTTAGTAAGCAGAGATCTTTATGCAAAAGGATATCGCAACAGGAGACACCAGAATACTACAATAGGAAGAAAGCATTGACCATAAGGTCTGCAAGCTCTCAAAGGTGACGCAAAGGAGTTTTCTCATACAGGGAGGAATGAATGAGGCTGGAAAGAACCAGGTCTGGGAAGTGGGGTGAAGGGTGGCTGAGGGGACAAGAGATTGAGGATACTTTACCCTGAGCCTGGCCTGCTCCAGGAGGGGCCAAACATCAGGGCCCTGGGGGAGGGGAGAAGCTGAACCAAGGCTGGGCAAACAAGCACCTTGTGTGGATTGACCCATGGGGACAAGGGGTTCAGGTAGTAATTGATAAGACAAAGATGGCAATGTAGTGGGTGCTATAGTTTGAATAAGGTATTTGTCTCATTAATTCTCATGTTGAAATTTAATCTCCAGTGTTGGAGGTGCAACCTGGTGGGAGGTGCTTAGGTCCTGGGGGCAGATCCTTCATGAATAGACTCCTGCCCTCCCTCGTGGGGAGTGGAGTTCTTGCTCTATTAGTTCCTGCCAAAGCTGGTTGTTAAAAAGAGCCCAGTACCTCCTCCTCTCTCTTTCCCTGTGACCTCTGCACACAGGGGCTCCCCTTCATCTTCCATCATGCGTGGAGGATTCCTGAGGGCCACATCAGAAGCAGATGCTGGAGCCTTGCTTCTTATAGAGCCTGCAGAACCATAAGCTAAAAAATGTTTTGATAAATAACCCAGCCTCTGGTATTCCTTTACAGCAATGCAAAACAGACCAAGACAGTGGGCCTGTCATGCATCAACAACATGTCACGCTGTAGGGGAGGCAGAATTCTACCTCCCTTATCTTAGGGTCCAGGCTGGGCCCAAGAATTAGACTGACATTAGAGAGATGAGCAGAAGAAAAACATACAGTTATTTAATACAAATTTAATGTGACACAGGAGCCCTCATAAGGAAATGAAGATGCAAAGAGGCAGTTAGGGTCACTTATATACAGAGGTGGACAAACACTAGTAAGTTGTGAGATTTGATAAGGCCACGGGGCTTGGGTGAGGATAGTCAATGGGGTGAAGAAATGACTAGGTCAAAATGCTTACACACTAGGTTGAACAAAGAGTAGTAACTGTGGCAACAATTAGGAAGATAAGGGTTAGTTTAATAAAGTTTGTTTGTATAGATTGCTCTTGGCTTCTGTCTTAGTCTGTTTCGTGTTGTTAAAGGAATACCTGAGGCTGGATGATTTATTGAAAAAAAAAAAAAAGGTTTATTTGGCTTATGGTTTCCCAGGCTGTACAAGAAGCATGGTGGCTGGGTGCAGTGGCTCACGCCTATAATCCCAGCTACTCGGGAGGCTGAGGCAGGAGAGTTGCTTGAACTTCCCGGGAGGCGGACGTTGCAGTGGACTGAGATCACGCCACTGCACTCCAGCCTGGGCAACAGGGTGAGACTCAGGTCAAAAAAACAAAAAAAGCACGGTGGCCCAGCATGGTGGCTCAAGCCTGTAATCCTAGCACTTTGGGAGGCCAAGGTTGGGGGATCAGTTGAACTCAGGAATTCAAGACCAGCGTGGTCAACATAATGACAGCCCATCTCTACAAAAAATTTAAAAATTAGCTGGATGTGGTCCCAGCTACTTGGGAGGCTGAGGTAGGAGGGGCCTGGGCAACACAGCAAGACTGAAAAAAGAAGGAGGGGAGGGGAGGGGAGGGGAGGGAAGAAGATAAAAAGAAAGGAAGGAAGGAAGAAAGGGAGCGAAGGAGGGAGGAAGGGAGAGAGAAAGGGAGGGAAGGAGGGAGAAAGAAAGGAAGGGAGGGAGGGAGAATGGAAGGAAGCAAATATAGGGCCCACCTCTGCTTCTGGTGAGGGCCTCTGGCTGCTTCTGCTCATGGTAGAAGGTGAAGGGGAACCCATGTGTGTGCAGAGGTCACAGGACCGCACAAGAGAGGAAGCCAGAGAGAGAGGGGAGGGGAGTGCCAGGCTCTTTTCAACAACCAGCTCTTCAGGGAACCAACAGTGAGAACTCACCCTAAAGGAGGGCAGGACTCTATTCAGAGGGTGACACCTCCAGGACCCACACACCTCCCACTGAGCCCCGGCTCTAACTTTAGGGATCAAATTTCAGCTTCAGAGTTGGAGGAGATTTGGAAGCTTCCACCTTCTGGTCCTTGATAATAAGAACGTTCCCTTCCTTTTACTATAAGGAGAACATCTTTCATAGGGGAATTCTATTTCTTGCCTTTAAGAAACAACAAGAAATTCAGAATGATCTTCCTACACCTCCCTCCTTTTTTTTTTTTTTTTTTTTTTTTAAGTGCCTTTATCTCAAAAGAGTTAATATGCCAGAAAGGCATATCTTTACCTTCTTCAGCATCCTAAGGCTCATCTGAGCCATATAGCAAAGGGAGTTCTTTGCAGGTCATAAAAAGTGGAAGATTCCTTTAACTCTGGCTGGATCCCAGAGCTGTATCACTGTGTAAAAGTGGAATGCCGGCTGGGCGCAGTGGCTCACGCCTGTAATCCCAGCATTTTGGGAGGCTGAGGCAGGTGGATCACGAGGTCAGGAGATTGAGATCATCTTGGCTAACATGGTGAAACCCTGTCTCTACTAAAAATACAAAACAAAATTAGCCGGGTGTGGTGGTGGGCGCCTGTAGTCCCAGTTATTTGGGAGGCTGAGGCAGGAGAATGGCGTGAACCCTGGAAGCGGAGCTTGCAGTGAGCCGGGACTGCGCCACTGCACTCCAGCCTGGGCAACAGACCGAGACTCTGTCTCAAAAAAAAAAAAAAAAAGTGGAATGCCAGCTGGGCCTGGTGGCTCATGCCTGTAATCCCAGCACTTTGGGAGGCTGAGGCAGGTGGATCACCTGAGGTCAGGAGTTTGAGACCAGCCTGGCCAATATGGTGAAAACCCATCTCTTTGTGGTGGATACCTGTAATCCCTGTAATCCCAGTTACTTGGTAGGCTGAGGCAGAAGAATCGCTTGAACCTGGGAGGTAGAGGTTGCAGTGAGCAGAGATCGCGCCATTGCACTCCAGCCTGGGCAACAAGAGTTAAACTCCATTTCAAAAAATTTTTTAAAAATTAATTTTAAAAAAAAGTGGAATGCCACATGCTGGCTTCTGGAAGGCTCTTCCCACCCAAGTCATGAGGAAGGGAGAAGAGGATTGCTGAGGAGACACGAGGAAGCTTGTGCTAGAGAGAGATGATCTCCACCGCCGTGGCCTACCCGCATCAACCCTTCACAACGCTGGTGCTAGCTCTGGTGGCCACGACCAACAAGCACGAATATAAGGGAGAGGCCGCCGAGTGGCGTGCCCTGTGGACCAATCAGAGAGTAGGGGGCCATCACGCCACCTGAGGCCAGCCAATGAAAACGCGGCAAGTTCTATAAAAGTGGTCAATCAGCTGAGGTCTGGTCAGAGGACACAGCAAAGACAACAGTTTCAAATTCATGGCCCGAACCAAGCAGACTGCGCGCAAGTCGACGGGTGGCAAGGCGCCACGCAAGCAGCTGGCCACTAAGGTGGCTCGCAAGAGCACACCTGCCACTGGCGGCGTGAAGAAGCCGCACCGCTACCGACCTGGCACGGTGGCGCTTGGCGAGATCCGCCGCTACCAGAAGTCCACTGAGCTGCTAATCCGCAAGCTGCCCTTCCAGCGGCTGGTGCGCGAGATCGCCCAGGACTTTAAGACCGACCTGCGCTTCCAGAGCTCGGCCGTGATGGCGCTGCATGAGGCGTGCGAGTCTTACCTGGTTGGGCTGTTCGAGGACACCAACCTGTGTGCCATCCACGCCAAACGGGTCACCATCATGCCCAAGGACATCCAGCTGGCACGCTGTATCCATGGGGAGCGGGCCTAGGAGGGCCATCTCGCCACCTGAGAGGTTGCGCAACGTTCACCCCAAAGGCTCTTTTAAGAGCCACCCACCTGGTTGGAAGAGTTGCTGTAGCAAGCCAGGCTCTTGGGTTTTGGGGGTTCCTTCCACTGGCTGGTGCTAGCTTACCTAATTCTGATTAGGGTGGGAGGCTGGTGAATCCTGTGTTCACCCTGTCCAGTTAGGAGGCCAGCTACTCATGCGCGTTACCTCCCAGCCTGTCTCCAATTACAAGTCCAGCTAGTCGTGTGTGGTGCTAACTTGGCCTATCCCTTTAGATAAGAATCATGGTTGGTCTGTTTGGGGACGGGGTGTTGAGGGTAGCGTAACTGGCCTATCTCCAGTTAGGTAAGCAACCCCAGCTAGTTGTGTCAACTCAGCCTATCTACAGTTAGGTTGGAAGGCTGGCTGGTCTTGTGTGTTCTCAGCTCAGCCTCTTTCAAATTGTTACAAGTCCTGCGTGTGTGTGTGTGTGTGTGTGTGTGTACACACAGCTTCTTTCCAGTGAGGTTACCAGTCCAGCAAGTCTTCTACCTAGACAGCCTGTTAAGGCCAGCAAGTAGTATGTGTTATCTTGGCCTATTTTCAGTTAGAAGTCCAGCTACTTCACCAGCATGGCAGCTCACGTCTGTAATCCCAGCACTTTGGGAGGCCAAGGCGGGTGGATCACCTGAGGTCAGGAGTTCCAGACCTGCCTGGTCAACATGGTGAAACCCCATCTCTACTAAAAAGACAAAAATTAGCCAGGTGTGGTGGCACATGCCCGTAATCCCAGCTACTTGGGATGCTGAGCCAGGAGAACTGCTTGAACCCAGGAGACAGACGTTGCAGTGAGCCAAGATCATGCCACTGAACTCCAGCATGGGCAACAGAGTGAGACTCAGTCTCAAAACCAAAAATAAAAAAAACAAAGTCCAGCTACTTGTGTGTGTTAACTCAGCCTACCTCCTGTTAATTTAGAAAGCTGGCTAGTTGTATATCTTGTTAACTTGGGCTATCTCCCATTAGGTTAGAAGGCTGGCTAGGGGTGTGTGTGTGTGTATGCGTGCGTGCACGTGTGCCCATGTGCACACACATATGTAGCTGTGATGTTGGCCCATCTCCAGTTAGAAATCCACGTCATTGTATGTGTTAACATACCCAATCTCCCATTCAGTTAAAAGGCTGGCTAGTCATGTATGTTGTTAATTCACCCTATCTTCTGTTAGGGTAGATGACTAGCTAGTTGTGTGTGAGAAGCCCAGCCAGGCATGTGCATTGTTAATTCAGCCTAAGTGAAATCAATACTGGGAAACCCCAGCCTAAAGTTCAAAGAGGGCACTCTGCCCTGGAAGTCAGCTTACTGAGCAGTCGCAGACAGGGGTGGCCCATGTGCCCGGCACTTTGAAACAGGCTTCCCAGCGCCACAAAGTAGTCTGGCAGTGCTCTGGGGATGAGAGACACAGAGACCAACTTGCTGAGAAATCCTACAGCTAGGGCAGCAGGCCACAGATCCAATAGTAGACTTATGTCGGGAAAACCTGAGGATGGCTGTGAGGATAAGGATGTAGGGATTGTCTCCCTCTGGTACAGGTTGGAATCATTTATTTGTTAAAGGCTTTATTAAACTGAATGAAGCCAAGCACTACCCCATGCTGGGATCACGGAGGGAATAAAATCCATTTCCTGTGGGAATAAAATCCAATCCCAGAGTGGGCTGCTGCCCACTCTGCTTTCAAGGTGCTTATGCTTGAGTGAAGGGGGCCTGTATTGTGTGTAGAAGCAATGATAGTAAAAGATGCTCTTATACATAGCAAGGGGTGTGCACAAAACGCTATCCATAGGCAACAGTGGATTTTATAAGTCTCTTTGAACCCAATTTATAGCCTGTAGACTCAAAATTCAAAAGCTTCATCAATTTATTAGTACACACACAACTGAACAGCATACCTTTTAAATCTCAGGATGTATTTAAACTTATGAGTGCCAGATCCTTGGAGAGCTATCCAGAAAGCCTAGAATATTCAGGGAGAGCTGTGTTCTGGTTTTGAAAGTCAGTTCTGACTTTCAATACTAGACTCTTTTGGGATAAATTTAAGTTTTCCCTTTTTGTTTTGTTTTTTCAGAGACAGGGTCTTGCCATGCTGCCCAGGTTGGAGTGCAGTGGCTATTCACAGACATGAGCATAGTGGCCAGCCTCGAACTCCTGGGCTCAAGCCATCTTCCTGCCTTAGCCTCCCAAGCAGATAAAGTTCAAGTCTTCTATACTTTACAAAGCCCTTGTCCTGATAAAGTCTTGCCCAGTGGTGGAGAGCTAAACCTATGTAACCTTGCTGATGATCTTGCTGGGCAGCCTGGAGGGAGCAGTAATTTGGGCAGCTAGCTACATTTACGTAACTAGATGCAGATAATGCATTCTTGACAGGATCATGATCAAGCTTTGCCTTCTGTAGGACACCAAGCCACTTGAGCAGCCCCCTGTCATTCTGGTCTTTGTATGAGAACAGAGTCTAAGTTTGGCAGTGTGGCACATGCCTGTAATCCTAGCTACTGGGGAGGCAAGAGGATGGCTTGAGCCCAGGAGTTTTTGAGGCCAATCTGGGCAACAGACCCTGTCAAAAACAACAACAACAACAAAACAAAGAACAAAACAAAACAAAAAAACAACAACAACAAAAAACAAGAGCTTGATCTTATATGTTCCTTGTTTTCACTGTTTAATGGAGTGGATAGTGCACGAATTGATGCCCTATAAAGATATAACAAGGCAACACAGAGCAATTTGTATCTCAGAACTGACTGCTGAGGACCTAAGGTGAGGAGCTAAGGAAAGAAGTTTAGACACAGGAAGAAAGTAACCGAAGTCTTTCTGGGTTGTGTAAGTGGGTATTTGAGGAAGCCTTTCCAGCCAGGCATGGTGGTTCATGCATGTAATTCCAGCTTTTTGGGAGGCTGAGATGGGAGGATTTCTTGAGGCCAAGGAGTTCAAGACCAGCCTGGACAACATGGCAAGACTCTGTCTCTATAAAAAATATAAAAATTAGCTGGGCATGATGGCATGTGCCTGTGGTCCTAACTACTTAGAAGGCTGAGGTGGGAGGATCGCTTGAGCCCAAGAGTTCCAAGTTACAGTGAGCAGTAAGCAGTGATCACACCACTGCACTCCATTCTGGGCAACAAAGCCAGACCCTTACAATTACAACCAACACCTTTGCTTCTGTATCCCGCGAGTCCTAATGATGTGGGATAGTAACTGAAATGTGGTATCTGTTCACCATGTACTCAACTCTTCGAGAGCATATACACTATGGAGACAGCCTGAGCATGCAGTCTATAAAAGTGGAATGAGTGGTTCTAAATATCCAAAGGTTAAAATTCCAGAAATAAACAACAGAAAGGAGAGTTAGGCATTAAGAGATAGTGCCGCAGACCTTGGTGGACTGAACAAAGGAGGACAAATGTGGGAATAAAGACAAAGACAAAAGAGTATATTTGGATAAAGGGGTCAGGGGGCTCCTTGCTTCTAGTGAACAAGGGTCCTGAGCTGCTAGAACCCTTCATATTTATTGAGTAAAGGAGATAGGGAGAAGGGGGTGGTTGTGGTCAGCTGCTTGACTTAGTGCAGGCCTGCATGACTACATTCTTTGAACAGTAGGCTCCAGATGTCCCAGAAGATAACCTCAAGGGGCACAGAGCCAGGGAATGAGGCCCTCAGTGTACCTTCTGGTGCTCAGACACAGATGCGAGTTTGCCCACATCCTGCATTCATGATAAACAGTTTGCTGTTTAATCATATAGCTTAAGTGGAGTGCTGAGTTGGTCACGACCCTCAGATTTTCGGCTCCCAACAAGATAGCAGAATATACCTCCCCAAAATATGCAGATTTGATATAAGAATTATTTTGAGCTGAAGGCACTTGAAGAGCAGTAGGTATAAGAAGGGCCCTCTGGCCCCTCTTCCTGAAAGCAGGTGATGAACCCTCCATGGGAAAGGTGCTTGCCTCTACCAGGGGGAGAAACAGCATAACTAGGCATGGGGACTGAAGTGCAGTGAAATGTGTACAAACAGGCTTTGTTAAAATAGCTCTTATCACCGGGTAGAGTGGCTTACGCCTATAATCCCAGCACTTTAGGAGGCCAAGGCAGGCAGATCACCTGAGGTTAGGAGTTCCAGACCAGCCTGGCCAACATGAAACCCCATATCTACTTAAAAAAAAAAAAAAAACATCAGCTGGGTGTGGTGGTGTGCACCTGTAGTCCCAGCTACTTGGGAGGCTGAGGCAGAAGAATTGCTTGAACCCAGGAGGTGGAGGTTACAGTGAGCCACGATCACACCACTGCACTCCAGGCTGGGTGACACAGTGAGACTCTGCCTCAAACAAACAAACAAACATAGTTCTTACCTTCCTCCAGCCTCCCTAGGTATTCCAGTTGCTTTCTCATAATTACTACCCTTTGTCCATCCAGTGGATAAGCACTTAGGCCTAACTGCTCTTGAGGTCTTCATTTTGCTGTGAAGGCTCCCATGTACATGTAAAAGTAAAACGTATATGCTTTCTCCCGTTAATCTGTCTTCTTTCATTTTAGTCTATGCAGGCTGCTATAACAAAATGCTATGGGCTTGGTGGTTAATAAGTGACAGGACTTTATTGTTCACAGATCTGGTGGCTGGCAAGTCCAAGGTCAAGATGCCAACAGATTCAGCTTCTGGTGAGATCCTGCTTTCTGGTTCACAGACAGGGCCTTCTCACTGTGTCCTCATGTGGTGCAAGGGGTAAGGGGAAAATAAATCTCTGGAAGGGCACCAATCCTATTCATGAAGGCTCCACCCTTATGGCATAATTACTTTCCAAAGAACCCCATCTCCTAACACCATCACCTTGGAGGTGAGGATTTCAAAATATGAATTTTGAAGACAAACATTCAGTTCATAACAATCTGGATTTGTTTTTCTGTGGCCCAGTGGACTCTACTGTTGAGGAGTCTGAATTAAAGACATAAAGAGGCCATGGCTCTCTCACCCTATTTTCAGGAGCCCCTCTTCTTTTCTGTTTAATTCAGCACATATTAAATTACATGAGCACTTAAATTTTGCTCTCTAATCTTTTCTACAATGTTAATAACTTAGTGGGAGCTACATTCAATAAGGGCAAAGGATATTTATCTTGTAACAGTGTAAGTAAGACTTGTGTTTAAAGACTGACATTGCTGATCCTTTGCTTAAATAATTAAAAAAAAAAAAAAAAAAAGACAATCCACAGCAGTGGTATACAATTTAAGAATTCCAAAAGGATATATAGTGAAAATTGAGTATCCCTTAATTAGGGGGTTCCTCAGTCCTTAATTTCCCTCATCAGATGGAGTTTCTTGTTTTTCAAGAGATACATATACAATAATTGTTTACCTAAATAGTAGCAAACTACATATATTCTACATCCTGCCTTTTATTAAACCTAACAATTTATCAGGACATGCAACTGCTATCTGATTTTTTTCTTAATGACTTGAGGATATGAAGGTTGTTCCAATTGCTTTATCATGATGATAGATTTCTCACCCCAATAACCAGGTGAGCCTAAAGGAGCATTAATAATGAGCATCTTGGGCTGATGCCACATTTTAACAAGTATTTGTTGAATTCCCCCACATCATGCTGGTATAGGGGGGAGCCTGTGAATTAAACTGACCAAAGACAGACAGGAGAAAGGCATCCACATTGTATTGATCTTAATATTTTTATGTGCATGGGGTGTACAGGAAAGAAGTGAAAACCCAAAGAAGTTGTTAGGCTCAGCTGCTTGTAACCCATTTGTAACGAAAGGTGACAAATTGTCAGCAGGTGACTAGGGCATGTGTGGCGCTATGCGAGATATATATATATAGATAGATAGATAGATATAGATATAGATATATATTCAAGTTTCCCCCTAATTCTGTGATTCCGTTTTCCCAATTGAAGGAAACCTGCAGCTCACAATCCCCTCACTGATGCAAATGACAGGCAGAGGATTGGGTAGGGGTGGAGAGTGTGAAAGGAGAATAAATCTTGGGCCCCAAAATCACTAGCTAAAAGGAAAAGTCACACTGGGAACTGCTTAGAGCAAACCTGCCTCCCATTCTATTCAAAGTCATTCCTCCGCTCACTGAAATAAATGTATATCTGATGGCCTCTTTTGGAAAGGCTAATCAGAAACTCAAAAGAATGCAACCATTTGTGTCTTATCTACCTATGACCTGGAAGCCCCCTCCCCACTTCCAGTTGTCCCACCTTTCTGGATGAAACCAATGTTCATCTTACATATATTGATTGATGTCCCATGTCTCCCTAAAAGGTATAAAACCAAGCTGTGCTCGGACCACCTTGGGCACATGGCTGTGTCATGGGCGTGCGTCCTTAACTTCGGCAAAATAAACTTCCTAATTGAAACTAGTCTCAGATATTCGGGGTTCACAAGGGTAATTCACTTAATCACCCAGTGTGCACAGCCAGCCCGCACCTGTCAGCACACAGACCCCTTTCTGTGTGCAAGTGATGAGAGACCACGGAAGAAACACTCTACTAAGTGAGCCCAGGGAAAGTCAGCCATCTATGCCTGTGGCCAGCTGTGTACACCCGCACACCCAGGAGACTGCAGAACGGTGCCTCTTAGCCTTCGAGGCCCTGTTTTCCTCTCTGCCTGCATCCCCTGTGTGGGCCAAGCCTTAGTTTCTTCATCTGTTCTCTCTCCCCAATCCCAGGACTCTGACTCGGAGCACACAGGCCTCTGGCCCCTTTTCCTGAAAGCAGGAAATGAACCCTACGTGTGAAAGGTGCATCCCTCTACTGGAGGATGAAGCATCATGACTAGGCATGGGGACTCAAGGCCATAAGAAATGGCCACCATCCAGGACCTGGGCAGGGCTGGGGGTGGCATTTTGGCTGAAACAGTAAGAGACTTTTAAACCAGAGCGACTCCATCTTGTATAGAGGCTGGGTAAGATAAGGCTGAGAGCTGCTGGGCTGCATTCCCCAGAAGTTAGACATTCCAAGTCACAGGATGGGATAGGAGGTTGGCACAAGATACACATCATAAAGACCTTGCTGATGAACCAGCATGTGATGAAGAGGCCGGCAAAACCAAGATGGCGACCAGAATAACCTCTGGGCATCACGACTGCTCATTATACGCTAATTATAATACATGAGCATACTAAGAGATACCCTCACCAGTGCCACAACAGTTTACAGATGCCAAGACAAGGTCACACTTACCCTATATGGTCTAACAAGGGGAGGAACCCTCAGTTTCTGGAATTGCCCATCCTTTTCCTGGGAAACTCATGAATATCCCACCCCTTATTTAGCATATAATCAATAAATAGCCATAAAAATGGGCAACCTGCAGCCCTCCGGGCTGGTCTGCCCATGGAGTGGCCACTCTTTATTCCTTTATTTTCTTAATAAACTTGCTTTCACTTTACTCTATGGATTTGCCCCGAATTCTTTCTTGCCTAAGATCCAAAACCTTCTCTCAGGGTCTGGATCAGGACCTGTTTCTGGTAACAAAACCACCTGGGGTGTCGGCAAGACCCACCCTGTCCCCCCTCGCCCCAGGTGACCTGACCTGCCAGGTGGTCCCTGCAAACCGCTCCGCCCACAGGATTGGGACGCCCCTCTCTGGACCCTCAGCTTGATGCTGACTGCCCACCATGTGGGCAGACCTGGGGGCTGGCTGCTCCTGGGGACCCCCTTCATAGCTTTTCAACCGGCACTCACTCCTGCTGCCTCGCCCCCACCCCAGCCCCCACAAACTCCTCTCCATCCCCTACCCCAACCAACTTAGCCCCCACCTAACCCTCCAGCCTGGGGCTCGTGAGCCCTCCTGCAGCCCCAACCCCAGGTTGAGAAGCCTCTTCCAATCACACTCCCCAGACCCTGACGCTCGCATGGCTGCCCCTTGCCCCACCAGCTGTCCCCATTCCACTCCTAACCCCCAAGTAACCCCCCCAACTCCCATCCCCCTCCACACTCCCTTAACCTCCCCTAAAAATCCCACCCCAGGCCAACAAGACTGCTCCCTTCGCTGGGCTGTGAACCACATCCTCCCCACCGCCCAGTAAGCTCCCCGCTGCGCCCTCCCCTGGCCCGTCCTGAGCCCCCCACCCCCGGCCACCTTCCTTCCCCAAGTCACTCCCAACCTCTCCTAAGAGGCGCCGCCCCCATTCCAGCCGACGCTCTCTCCCTCGCCCAGCACTCCCCTTCCCCGGCTCCCACCGCCCCACCGCTGACGCCACAAAGCCCCTGGACCGCCCGACCCCACGCCCCCACGCCCCTGGCCCGGCCGTGGCCCCCTGGACTTCGTGGGGGCAGACCCAGCCTTTCCCCGCAGCGAGCGCTCGGCCGGGTGCGCTAGGCGCTGTGCAGGGCCCCCCGCGGTGAGTACCCCCGCCTAGGCCACCCTCCTGTGGTGCCTGGGCCACGACCTAAGCCTAACCCGGTCCTCCTCGCCCTCCAACGCCCGGCCTTCCCGCCTCAGCCGGCCGCCGCGTCCCTACAGGGGCTAGCGCGCTTGGACAAGGTAACTCTACCGGGACCCTAGCGGACCAGAGCGGGAAGGATGGCCATCCCCGCAGCCAGAGGCAGAGCCCCACGCCCCCTGCCGCTGCCCCTGCCCGGCTTCGGTGCGGGTGGACTGGGTGCCTCAGTTAGGGCTCTTGGGGGGAAGGAGGGGGCTGGCGCCGGGTGGTTGGCGTGCAGAAAGCTCCGAGAAAATGGAAGTGGGACAGAGCCGGGGAAGTCTGAGACCCCTAGACACCTTCGCTTTAGGGGATGGCAGAAGGGAAGGGGAGACTCGTGTTTGCAGTGTAGACGCGATTTTCAATTCCCTTTGCCACTGGGTCCCCATAGCAACCCCGTGGCGTAGGCGGAAGGCTGTGACTCTCCATTGCCCGGGGTCGCGGGTGTTCAAATTGCAGGGGGCGTCTGTGTGCACGCTCGTGTGCCTGTGCGTGGGTACGCGCGCGTACCTGTGTGTACATGCATGCATGTGTACAGATACGTGCATCTGTGCCTGTGTGTGCTGTTTGTGGATGCCTGTTTCTGTGGATGCGCGTTTCTGTATGTTTGTACGTGTGTATTTGTGTGGTGTGTATGCATGGGTGTGCGTGTGTACACATACACGTTTGTATACATGCATGGGGTATGTGTATGGGTGTGTGTTCGTCTGTGCGTGTATGCACGTGTTTGTGCGTGTGGGCACGTGTATGCACACACGTTTTTTCTGAACCCCACCTCACTAAAAGGAAGAGAGCTTTTTTCCTCTGAGAGCCCATCCCGTTTTCCTTTGGTGAACGGGGTTTTGTTAAATAAAAAATTCTTCTGATGCTTTGAAGGCTCTTTAGTCAGGTTACTTGCAATGGGAGTGTTGGCCAGCAAAGACCGCTGGGGATGTATGCGGGAATGGGAGTGGGGATCTGGGGGTGGTTAGTGGTTGGAAAGTGATTAAGGGAAGGCTCCAAGGGTAGGGGCTTCTCCCTAAGCTGACCTAGCAGGCTGCTCCAGAAAGGCAGGTTGAAGGCCTAGAGGAGGAACTGATCAGATGTGGAGCTGGGGGTAGCCAGCAGCAGGCAGAAGTGGTCCAGGCCCAGTGGAGAGGAGAGGCAGAGGGGCCTGGCAAGCATTGGTCAGGGAGGGTCTGTGTAGTTTCTGGGGAGGTATCTGTGTCGGTTATTGACAAGGCTAAAAAAAAGATGACTCTGGACCCTCTAACTGGACCGCAGTCCTAGCCCTCCTCTGTAAAGGGAGGCTATACAGGAAGGTTGCACACTGCCAGCACCCAGAGCATCGGGCCCGCTCCCTCCCACCTCTCTCCACAGCCCCTCAACTTGGGAACCCGCCTCGTGTCTCCCAGGAGCCATGGAGGCTGTGGAACTCGCCAGAAAGCTGCAGGAGGAAGCTACGTGCTCCATCTGTTTGGACTACTTCACAGACCCTGTGATGACCGCCTGTGGCCACAACTTCTGCCGCGCGTGCATCCAGCTGAGCTGGGAGAAGGCGTGGGGCAAGAAGGGGAGGCGGAAGCGAAAGGGCTCCTTCCCCTGCCCCGAGTGCAGAGCAATGTCCTCGCAGAGGAACCTGCTGCCCAACCGGCTTCTCACCAAGGTGGCCGAGATGGCACGGCAGCATCCTGGCCTGCAGAAGCAAGACCTGTGCCAGGAGCACCAGGAGCCCCTCAAGCTTTTCTGCCAGGAGGACCAGAGCCCCATCTGTGTGGTGTGCAGGGAGTCCCGGGAGCACCGACTGCACAGGGTGCTGCCTGCCGAGGAGGCAGTGCAGGGGTATAAGGTGGGCCACAGGTCAAGGAGAGGAGGCATCCAGGGGTCAAGGTGACCCAGATCATGGGGGAAGGAGAAGGTGTCCAGGGACAAAGTGGCCCAAGTCAGGGGCTGGGGAGGGGGCGTCCAGGGAACAAGGTGGCCTGGGGCTGGGGAGTGTCTGTGGGGACAATGTGGGCCTACACTGTATGATGCAGGCATTGCAAAATCTTACCTCTCCTCTCTTATAGTATTTTGGGTGGCTCTGAGAACCAAACTGATTTGAGACAGATGAGCAGAAGCAAAGCACTGAATTTCATTCCCTATAAGCTTTCCATGACCCAGGAGTCCCTCCTGAGGAGCCGGAGGCCCATGGAAGCATGTTAGAGCCAAACACATACCTGAGGAGGATGAGGGTTAGCTTAGCAGGGTCCCTTTGCACAGATTTCTCTGGTTTCGGCTTTCCTGCCCTTGGTAAGAACATGGCTTTCCTCCTGGCCTAGGGCAGGCCTATCCAGCATGGTGGGCTGTGCCTTCTGCTCTTAGGAAGGCGGAGGATCACAGCAATTCTTACACTTGCCCTTTTTAAAGTGCTTTTAGCTCAAAATAATCCAAGGTGGCACATTCTGGGTGATGCATTTTGATCCCCTGCCCCTTCTGAGGAGGGTCTCTGGGGTGGGTGCAGTTTCAGCAAGCACAACTGTACTCTAGGCAGGAGGTGGGCAGATCACTGATCCCAAATCCTGCGGTTTGTGTGTCTCACAGTTGAAGCTGGAGGAGGACATAGAGTACCTTCGGGAGCAGATCACCAGGACAGGGAATCTGCAGGCCAGGGAGGAACAGAGCTTAGCCGAGTGGCAGGTGGGTGTCTGGGGCCGTCCAGTCCCTTTCCTGCTGCTGCTCCATCTTCCTGCGTTTACATGTCTGTGTCTGCCTGTGGGGATATGCTGCCTCAGTGGCAGGAAAAGAAAAAAGCTGCCTCCACCCTTCTAGGTTCTATGGCTGGCCTCAGAATGAAACTGACTTAAGACAGATGAACAGCAGAGAAAAAGATAAAAAGGCAATTTTAAATTACAGATGCACACATAGGGTGGGGAGAAGGGACCTCAAAAATCAGACTTAAAGAGGCAGCCAGAGGGTTGGGGCTCAGTACCACAATGGAGGCAGCCAGAGGCTGGGGGCTCAGTACCACAAAGGAGGCAGCCAGAAGGTGGAGGCTCAGGAGGCAGCCAGAGGGTAGGGGCATAGGTCGGCACCACAAAGGAACAGGGCTTGGGGCCTCTGGGCTGGGGAGGCAGATAATGTTGGTTAAGTATTTAAGCAAGTGTCTCAGGTGAAGAGTTGTTTTTGGGAATCTCTTCCTGATGTAGATGCCGTGACCACTGGAAATTTCCTTCATGAAAAGGCACTTTTTTATTTTTATTTTTTTGAGATGGAGTTTCACTCTTGTTGCCCAGGCTAGAGTGCAATGGTGTAGTGTTGGCTCACTGCAACCTCTGCCTCCCAGGTCCAAGCAGTTCTCCTGCCTCAGCCTCCCAGGCAGCTGGGACTACAGGTGCCCGCCACCATGCCCAACTAACTTTCGTATTCTTAGTAGAGACGGGGTTTCACCATGCTGGTCAGGCTGGTTTTGAACTCCTGACCTCAGGTGATCTGACTGCCTCGGCCTCCCAAAGTGCTAGGATTACAGGCATGAGCCATCGCGCCAGGCCAGGCACTTTATTTTTTTAGGCTGCTAATGGGGGAGGCAAACAGGTTTTCCTGCTTCTGTGGGTTCTCAATGGCCTTTAGTTCACCCTAATCCTAATGCCTGTCAAAACACAAAATCAAAACAGATTTAGAGATGTGGAGCGCAGTGATGCGATCATTGCTCACTGCAGCCTCAAACTCCTGGACTCAAGTGATCCTCCTGCTTCAACTTCCTGGGTAGCTGGGACTACAGGCACTTGCCACCAAGATCGGCCTTTTTTTTTTTTTTTTTGTAGAGACATGGTCTTGCTATTGCCCAGGCTGGCCTTGAACTCCTGAGCTCAAACTATCTTCCCACCTCAGCCTCCCAAAGCACTGGGATTACAGGTGTGAGCAACTGCATCCAGCTAAGAGGAAAGATTTATTTGTAAGGCCACCAAGTGAGGAGGGAGAACAGCTCTTAAACTCGCCTCCCGAGTGATACAGCTTAGGAGTCTTTATGAGCTAGGGAGGCAGGGTGGTCCAGCAGGCCCATTCTGTGCAGGTGTCTCTGGGGTGCATGGCATTTCACAGGACACAGGTACCAGAAATGGCAGCCTTAGCATGATCTGAGGTTGGAAGTTTTGGCCCTCTGACATCAAAAGGCCACCTCGGGCACTGGGACAGGTCCACTTGAAGGGCAGATGGTCTCAACCAGTTTCAGCTGGACAGGAGCTGCCCCACGTTCCTGAAGCAACCAGTCCCATGGTGACCTATGAATATTATCTATAAAGCAGCCAGTGAAGGTTGGTCAGCATTCAGAGGCACAGCCTTCAGCTTCATGGAAATAGGAAAAATAAAATAACAAAAAGCAATCAGGGCAGGCTGACCTGATCAATGAACCCCTTGGTTTCATTAGCACCAGTGACTCTATTCTGGTTGGGTCTGGTCTTCTGGGACCTAGCACAGGAGCCCAGTTCAAAACAGTGGCCCCTGAGGATCACTTGAGCCCAGGAGTCTGAGACAGCAGTGAACCATGATCATGCCACTGAACCCCAACCTGGGCAACACAGCAAGACCCTGTCTCTAAAAAAAAATTAAAAATTAGCTGGGCATGGTGGTAGTGACACATGTCTGTAGTCCCACTTACTTGGAAGGCTAAGGTGGGAGGGTCACTTGAGGCCAGGAGGTCAAAGTTGCAGTGAGTTGTGGTTGTGCCACTGCACTCCAGCCTGGGCAACAGAGCAAGACCCTGTCCCTACACAAAATTTAAAAACTAGCTGGATGTGGTGGTGCATGCCTGTGGTCCCAGTTACTCCGACGACTTGAGCCCAGGAGGTTGAGGTTGCAGTAAGTGCCACTGTACTCCAGCCTGGGCAACTGAGCGAGACCCTGTCTCAAACAAAACAAAAAACAATGGCCACCCATAAATTTTGTTTAACATGCCCAAGAGGCTTATTTGGGGGTGAACATTCTGAACCTCCTCAGAGCAAGGGTGCATGGGTGTTTGGATGTGTGGAAGTTGCAGTTTGGGGCTCAGAGGGTTATACTCAGTGTATCACAGGATAGCAGGGGTGGCGGCCTCTGTCACAGTTCCTGGTCCCCAACTAAAGCTCAGGTTGCTGGTGATCTGTGGGTCACCAGGGCCCTGGGGAGAGGTGCCAGCATCCCTGGAGCCGAGCCACCTGCTGGCGACATGCCGGGCTTCTCCACCCTGCAGGGCAAGGTGAAGGAGCGGAGAGAACGTATTGTGCTGGAGTTTGAGAAGATGAACCTCTACCTGGTGGAGGAAGAGCAGAGGCTCCTCCAGGCTCTGGAGAGGGAAGAGGAGGAGACTGCCAGCAGACTCCGGGAGAGCGTGGCCTGCCTGGACCGGCAGGGTCACTCCCTGGAGCTGCTGCTGCTGCAGCTGGAGGAGCGGAGCACACATGGGCCCCTCCAGATGCTGCAGGTGAGCTGGTGGGCTTGGCAGGCAGGGGGGGATGTGAGCTCTGACAGGCATGGGCAGCGGGGGCTGAGCTTGGGGAAGAGGCAGCCAACAGGAAAGGGCTGTTAGCTCCCCAGTCTCCTAGTCCTGGAGGCTGGGTGGCTGAGGCCAAGGTGTGGGCAGGCCTGATTTCTCCTGAGCCTCTCTCCTGGACCTGAAGATGCTGTCTCCTCCCCGTGTCCTCACAGCATCATCTCCTTCTATAAAGACAGCAGTCAGACTGGATTAGAGCCCACCCCAGTGACCTCAACTCCCTCCTTAAAGATGCTATCTCCAAACACAGTCACATTCTGAGGTCCTGAGAGTTCAGGCTTCAACCTGTGAATTTGTGGGGACACAAGTCAGCCCCGTACAGGTTCCAACCTGAGACAGTGTCCCCATTTCCTTCCAAGTCCAGAGAAGTGGCTTGGACACCTAGCAGCCAGGTGCGGCTCTGGGACAGCGACTCCATGTCTCAGTGTGGGGGAGGCACACTGTCCCAGGAGTGAGTTGTGTGGCAATGGGAGTGGGGAGGTGAAGCAGCCAGCCTGCCTGCCGGGACCAGCTTGTGTGCCATGGCCCTGGAGAGGGGGCTTGATTATGGCTGATGAGATGCCATCTCTACAAAAACTTTAAAATATTAGCAGGGCATGGTGGCATGTGCCTATGGTCCCAGGACTTAGGAGGCTGAGGCAGGAAGATTGTTCGAGCCCGTGAGTTCAAGGCTGCAGTGAGCTATTGCACCACTGCACTCCAGCCTGGGTGATGGTGAGATCACATCTAGGAAAAAAAAAAAGAAAGGAAAAGGGAAAACAAAGCAGCCTGTTCACAACCCACTACATTGGTTTGCTGACCAACTGAGGGGAAAAGCCCCTGCAGCTGGTAGAAGAGTGCTCCTATGAGCAGAGGGCCAAGCGCGTCACCTGCATGACAGTCCCTGCCAAGAGTTAGGGTCACGCTCTGGAAACTAGAAATATGGCCTTTGGAAAACAAGTCCCTTATAGCTTCCAGGCCAGAGAAGTGAACAGTGATCTCTTTAGGGAACTCTGAATCCCTAAAGAGGCTACAGAAAATCCTCAGGTGGCTCAGTCTGTTACCCACCCCCCTCCCTCCCCAAACCGCACCCAATTGCGCCCTGACCCCATTCCTGCTGGGTGGGCCACAACCACCTGAAATAGGAGAGAAGGGTCAGTGTCGAGTGGCCACTTGCCTGGAAGGGATCCCCTCCGCCTCTTCTGAGTTGTAGGACCTCAGGTGTGTGACCGTGGGCTAACAGGGTAGCTCAGCTTAGGTGAGGCACTGGGGTCTTTGGTAGTAGTGGGAACCAGGGCAGTGGGGAAGGCTCAGGAATTCCATGAAGCTCAGTTGTGGGAAGGGAATGCCCAGGGGACAGGACGGGTCTTGCCCTAAGACACGGACAAGAAGGGAGCAGGGACATTGAAGTGAGCCAGGAGCTTGGATCACTCCCCACCCTCTGTCCCTGTCTTTTGCAGGACATGAAGGAACCCCTGAGCAGGTATGTGGTCCCCTCAGGCGGGGGTGGGGGCAGTGGCAGTGGTGGGCCAGAGGGGACAATAAGATTGTGGGACCAGGGGAGTCAATAAGACTGTGCCCACTGGAGGAAGAACAACGTGAGTGTGCAGTGCCCAGAGGTTGCCTCTCCAACCAGACCCAGGACTGTGTGCAGGGTTCCTGGACAGATTGAAGTGCTAAGAGGCTTTCTAGGTAAGTGGGCACCCAGGGCCGGGACCTCTGACCCAGGATCTCTTGGCGATGCCCCACTGCACCCCCCAGCCTCGGAAGCCATCAATGGGGGGGGTCTGCAAGTGCACTGCCTGGTGACGGTGACTGGCTATTCACTGTGCCTTCGTAGGGCGGTGTTACCAGTGGTTCTAATTCATGGGCTGAAGCTTGTTGAGTTCCCAGTGGTCCCTCTGCCCAGCCCCCTGTACCTTATTGCCACCAATACCCACACACAGTTGGGGTGTGGAAGCATCAAGTAACCACAGATTCACAGCAGGGGAGGCCTCTGAGTTAGGGGACCATTTGGCCACATCCACCACTAGGGTCCGGACGCTCCCACCGTTGACCCTGAATGCCCCACACCTTTCCCCATCTCTCTGCTGCTACGCCCATCTACAGAGGATGTGGTGCCTGATGCCACCTCCGCATACCCCTACCTTCTCCTGTACGAGAGCCGCCAGAGGCGCTTCCTCGGCTCTTCGCTGGAGGGCAGCAGGTTCTGCAGCAAGGACCGATTCATGGCTTACCCCTGTGCTGTGGGCCAGACGACCTTCTCCTCTGGGAGACACTACTGGGAGGTGGGCATGAACATCACCGGGGACGCGCTGTGGGCCCTGGGTGTGTGCAGAGACAATGTGAGCAGGAAAGACAGGGTCCCCAAGTGCCCCGAAAATGGCTTCTGGGTGGTGCAGCTGTCCAAGGGAACCAAGTACTTATCCACCTTGTCTGCCCCAATCCCCGTTATGCTGATGGAGCCTCCCAGCCATGTGGGCGTCTTCCTGGACTTCGAGGCCGGGGAGGTGTCATTCTACAGCGTGAGCGATGGATCCCACCTGCACACCTACTCCCAGGCTACCTTCCCGGGCCCCCTGCAGCCTTTCTTCTGCCTAGGGGCTCCGAAGTCTGGTCAGATGGTCATCTCCACAGTGACCATGTGGGTGAAGGGATAGAGATGCAGGCCGGGGAACTCGGGCATTGCCCCTGGCTCTGCAGAAGGTGTGGGCCTTCTGCTTACTGCAGGCCACCTGCCAGGGTTCTTTGGCATCAGGCTGGCAGCCATTAGACATGCAGGGGGTTTCTCAAAGTCTAAATATAATTGTGATTAAAACTGTCAAACATTAAGAGGGTATATATTGACAGATGCTTCCTAGAGGAAACTTTTGAAAGCCCCTGCATTCTGAGTGGACCATTTCTAAATCCATATCTATACACCAAGAAGAGCATAGTCACGTTTTCTTTAGCCATGCCCCCGCCCCCACTTTGGAATGGCACAAATCTGTGGCTCCCAGCCGCCCCCAGGGGTTTAGGTTACTCTGTCAAAGAAGCAGAAATATCCTATGAGGGGGAGGAGCGGGGTTGGTTAGGTTGCTCTGTCAGGGATGGTCCGAGGTTGCCCATGGAAATGTCCTATGCATCCTATTGGGTCCTTCGAAGGGGGAAAATGGGAAAGGCTGAACCCCTAAAAAGCCTCAGAGCTTCCCACCGCCATCCCTTTCGACCCCCGAAGCTGCACGAGCAGGGGCAAAATCCCAAAGAGATTAGGATTTATGTAGGGGCCTCCTTTCCACAACGCCCTTCCCTTTTCCAAGGAACCCCCCACCCACCCCTGCAGGGTCAAGCACTAGCGCGGCAGAATTCCGGAGTCAGCGTACTCCTACCTTGACAAGGCCGGAGTGTCTGCGCGAGGGGCTGCCTGGAACAGCGTGCCCCTTCGGAGTGGTTCCCGCAGAGAGAATGTGGGCCTCCTGGAGGTCCTGGAGGGATGCCCCCGTCGCATCCCCCAACTCCAATCATTCTGACCTTGGCCTGCCAAGGCTGTGAGGGCTGGGCCTTCCGAGGATACCGGCCCTAGGAAGCACGGGCTGAGGGCTGAGGACGCACTAGGGGTATGGCGAGGGGCTCCAATGCCCCAGGCTGCGGGCTCCCTTAGTCCTTGCAGTTGCTTCCGTGTGCCCCGCCCTGAGCCACCATCCTTCCTAGCTCCGCCCCCTGCCCCAACTCTCCCCGGTAGCCCATTCTGTGTGCCCTATCCCTTCTCCTTGCCCCGCCCCCTGCTCCATCCCTCCCCTGCGCCCCGCCCCCTGCCCCTATCCGCCCCCTGTCCCCATCCCTCCCCTGCGCCTCATTCCTCCCCAGGGCAGGGGTAAAGACCTCGCCACAGGAACCGGAGCGGTGGGGACGCCAAGTCAGCAAGTGAACGCTCTCCAATTCCATCCCGCCTGCGGACCGCGTGACGAGCAGCGGCCAATCGGAGGCAAAAGCGGGTTGTTCCAAAAAAAAAAAAAAAAAAAAAAACACCCACCCAGTCGCTTCCTGCTTCCGCCTCGGCTCCTCTTCCTGCCGGCATCCGGGATCCCTACGTCCCGCGTCCCCCGAGCACCCGGAGCTTACGCGCCCAGCGCTACCGAAATCCAGAGTCCTGCGCCCTGGAGTCCCTGTGCCCCGGAGCCCGAGCACCCGGGAGTCCCAAGCCTCGCGTCCCGGAGTGCCCGCGCCTGCGCCACCGCACCCGGATACCCAGCGTCTCCGCGAGCTCCCGAGTCTCCCTGCCGCCGCCCCGCGGACAGTACCGCCTTCCTCCCCTCGGTCCGCACCATGGCCGCCCCCGACCTGTCCACCAACCTCCAGGAGGAGGCCACCTGCGCCATCTGCCTCGACTACTTCACGGATCCGGTGATGACTGACTGCGGCCACAACTTCTGCCGCGAGTGCATCCGGCGCTGCTGGGGCCAGCCCGAGGGCCCGTACGCGTGTCCCGAGTGCCGCGAGCTGTCCCCGCAGAGGAACCTGCGGCCCAACCGCCCGCTTGCCAAGATGGCCGAGATGGCGCGGCGCCTGCACCCGCCGTCGCCGGTCCCGCAAGGCGTGTGTCCCGCGCACCGCGAGCCACTGGCCGCCTTCTGTGGGGACGAGCTGCGCCTCCTGTGCGCGGCCTGCGAGCGGTCAGGGGAGCACTGGGCGCATCGCGTGCGGCCGCTGCAGGACGCGGCCGAAGACCTCAAGGTGCGCCTGGGCGGGGGTGGCGCGCAGGGTCATGGGGGGAGCCGGGGACTGGGGAGGCCTGGGCGGGTGGGAGGTTTCGGGACTGCTCCGGGCGTAATCTGTCTCTGTCTGGGGCGGGGAGCTCAGGATGCAGCCTGCCCTGGGCCGGTGAGGAGGGTATCGCGCAAGGCAGCTGTGGGGGCTCATGACAGCCTGTCTCAAGCAGGCCCCGTGAGGCTGGAGCCATGGCCGCCAATGAGACCCTGCTCTCGGGGGTGAGGGGTGTACCTCCCACAGATAGAGGCTAAGAGAGGAAGGTGGAAGGTGGTGGAGTGGAGGCAAGGAAAATGTGGTTATACACTGGCCAGAAAGGAGCCGGGATCAGAGGAAAGTGGGAGAACCTCAGAGGTGGACGATCCTAGATGGACTCCTTGCAGGGACTGTGTTATCAGGTCAGTACTTAAGTCCTGGGAAAGCCCCAGACTGAGCAGGATGAGGGGAAACAGTCGTTTCCTCTCTAACCTCCCCTCCAGGGCTGCCCTGCATTTCAGGGTGGGGTACTGGGAGCCATCTCTGCCATCTGAGATGCTAGGGCTCAGCCCGCCTCTTCTTCCCTTATTTTGCTGCTTAAAACCCAAACAAACCCCAAGCTGAAGGGCCTGGGGCACACGTTCTCCTGGCCTGCACTCCCTCCCGCGGTACTTTCCTGGCTGACCTGCTGTGGGTGTGCTCCTGGGAGCCCACGTGTGGGGTAGATGGCAGCATCTTTGGAGCTTTCTTGATTGCACTTTGTGTGTTGCATCATGGTCACTTGTGTGTGCCAGATTAGCAGTTAAGCCAGTGTTAGTATGGAGCTGGGTCTGTCCCTATCACAGAGAAAACTTCTGGGATACTAGAATAAATCTGAATCTGTCCCCTTCTGCTTTGGATTTTAGCAGAAAGGTGGTTTAAAGCCATATCCGTGGGCTTGTCCAAACACAGGTTCTTGTGGGTTTTCTTTTCGTTCTTTGCCCATGCAGGAATGTCTACACCTCAAACATGTTAGCCCAGCAGAATTACCCTTCTGACACCAATTATCCCCATGGGTGCAGAGAGTGCCCAGTAGCTTTGTAGAGTTAATCTGATATAGTTAATGGGATAGCACTTAACCGTTTCTTTTGCAGGTGAAGAAAAAATTTCCCTCTACCCTATTAGGTTCAGTGGCTGGGGGCTGCAAATTAAACTGGCACAAGACAAATTAACAGGAAAAAAAATCATACAGTTTGATTAATATTTTAAGTTTTACATGCACAAGAACTTCATAGAAAAGTGTATTTCAGCAAAGGTTTGTAAATTGTGGAGAAGTGACTGGACACAGAAACGGGATTCGGCATCTAGGACTGATAAATTGTGGGAAAGTGACTAGGAAATAGATGGGAAGAACTAACACAAGATAATGGTCATTGTAGTAAGGTCTGTTTAGGCAGAATCATCTCCCGGGATTAGAGTGCCCTCCTCTTCCTAGTGGAGGGAGGGTGCCTTTCTCATGGGGAATGAATACCCTACTTCTAGGCAGATAGGAGTACAGAGAGCTCTTCCTGCATCTGCTTTTACTCAGAATAATCCTTATACCACAGCGGTATATTTGGGGATGACATATCCTGTTCCTCTTCACTGCCTTAGGGCCTATGCTATGTTAACCGCAGGAAAGTGGTTTTACCTGCCCCCATAGGCCTAGAAAGCTCAGTCCCACCTATGGGGCTGTGTGTCCACTTGCCAGAGTTGGGGCCTGTTAGCTCTATAAGTTCACTCCTTGCCTGGCCCTGACATGGGGTCATGACAGGTGAACAAGCCCCAGGCTGGGTTGCCCCGAGGTGGTAAACAGGAAAGTCCCAGTAAGATCCAGTTCCAGGAAGCAGCATCATAGGAAAGAGAAGACGGCCCCCAGATCTCTCTGGGTTGTGTATCAGATGGCACTTGGGTGGGGAGGGGGTTTGCCACAGGAAGGAGGAGGCCAGGGAAGATCCCAGGCCTGCACCAAGCCTCAGCGTCCCAGTTCTGACTACACACAGGGTAAAAGGTTTCCGTTCTAATATGTCCAGAGACGCAAAGATGCAGGTACCTGAAATGCAAGATCTTTGCCATGCTGAGTACCTTGTGCTGCTTTACAGCCCATTCCATCTGATCAAATGCTGTTTGTAACTTTAGTGTTGAAAACTGAAAATGTTGGCTAGGTGTGGTGGCTGACGCCTATAATCCCAGCCATTTGGGAGGCCGAGGTGGGCAGATCACTTGAGGTCAGGAGTTTGAGACCACGCTGGCCAACATGGCAAAATCCCATCTCTAAAAAAAATACAAAAATTAGCTGGGTGTGGTGGCAGGCACCTGTAATCCCAGCTACTCAGGAGGCTGAGGCAGAAGAATCACTTGAACGCAGGAGGCAGAGGTTGCAGTGGGCCGAGATAGTGCCACTGCACTCCAGCTTGAGGGACAGAGCAAGACTCCATCTCAAAAACAAAAACAAAAACTGAAAATGTCACATAGGGACTGAGGCCTTGAGGGAGAAGTTGAGAGGCACTGGGCCAAGTGTTTGAGGTAGGGTTGGGGGTCACAGGGGCCAGGCGTGAGTTTTCTGGAACAGGCCGGTAGCAGTGAAGAGAGAGGCGGGGGGACAGGGACCCCCATTTGGGGTTCTTGTAGCTCACATGAGAGCTAAGCCTAGGCAGAGACAATAAAGCAGTTGGACATGTCCTTAGTGCTCCGGAGGTGCCAAGCAGTATTCTTGAATCGCGAGGCTAGGTGGTGAACCAAAGTGAGCACCTGGAGCCAGGCAGCTGGGCCCATGTCCTGGCTCTGCTACCTGGGCAGACTTGTGGATCCTCCCAGCACCTCCATCCTTCCAGAGCATGGATAGAGAGAGTTGAGAGCCATGACTTGGGGTGGCTGAGAAGCAAAGAGGTGTGGCCAGCACAGGGCCTGTTGCTGATAAGGGTGTCAGATGGGGTGGAAGTGAGCAGACCCTTCGCGAAGTGGGTTCAGGGCACCCTGAGCACACACAGTACAGCGAGCTTGTGTATAGGATTCTCACTGCTTCCTGGTATGCACCTCATGAGGAACCGTGGGAATGAGAATTAAGGACCAAGAAAGCAGAATGCAAGTGTACCTGTCCTGGGGCTTATTACAGTGACAGCTGATGAAGCTGAAAATGCACAAGATCCCAGGTGGCTTAGAGAAAAGATGGGGTGGGCAGCCAGGCATCTCTGTCCCTGCTGACTGTCCTACCAAAACACCATGGCTTGCACATGGCAGATGTATACTACTCATAGCTCTGGAGGCTGGAAGTCTAAGATCAAGCCCTGGCAGGTTTGGTGTCTGGTGAGGGCGCTTCCTGGTTCACAGACAATGCCCTCTCACTATGTCTTCACATGGTGAAAGGGGCGAGGGTTCCTTTATAACACTAATCCCATCGTGGTGGCACTGCCTTCCTGACCTAGTCACCTCCCAAAACCCCTGTCTCCTAATATCCTTACCCTGGGAGTTGGGATTTCAACCTATGACATTATGGGGACATGGGGCAGAATTTTTGGACCCCAGCATAGGCTTAGCCCAAGGCCCTTATGTGAGCTGGTAGGTGAGAAGGAAGAGGAGGAGGAGACACTGGCTTGGGAACAGGAGAGCTCGACACCTTCAGAGCCAGCTTGGGGACAGATGGAGTGGGCAGCCAGAACCCTTGAGGTAGCTTTGCAAAGCGGGGTGAGGCCTGGGGTAGGGTAGCAAGCTCAAGGTCTAGAAACACATCTCATATGAGAAAAAGGAAAGAATGTGGCTGGGGCTGTCAGCCTCTGGTAAGAGGCTGCCCACCTACCATGAGGGCTCACGCTCATTGGAGGGCATTGAGTTCCCTCATTCACCAGGCAGATTTCAGTTTGTCCCCATTGTCTCTGAGGAGGAACTCAGGACAGTGTGTCCGGTGCGAAAGGGCAAGCTTCTGTGACAGGACCGATGTCTCATGGCCCTGCCTGGCCTCTCCCACAGGCGAAGCTGGAGAAGTCACTGGAGCATCTCCGGAAGCAGATGCAGGATGCGTTGCTCTTCCAAGCCCAGGCGGATGAGACCTGCATCTTGTGGCAGGCAGGTGCTGGGGCTTCCAGGGTTCTGGGTGGCAGGGCAGGGGGTGAAGGTCCTGTATAGGAGACCCCAGGGGGCAATGCTGGCCAGGCACACTTGCCCTTGGTGCCCCAGGACCAGTCACTGCTTCAGCCTGGCCCCACTGAGCCCACTGAAGGGCTGGTCCTTCCCCATGTGCACCTGTCCTGCCAGGTCACGGGCGTGGGCTCCCATACCACAAGGGCCCCATCCTAGGGTCCCAGCATGCTTGGGTGGCAACTCTCAGGTGGAGATTTAGGGTCTGGGCCCTGGAAATGAATTTGCAGGTTTTGAGGGACTAGGTCATAGATGTGAGATTCAGCCATCCCGAGGAGTAGATTTGGGATCTGTCCAGTTCTGGGGTAGATTTGGGGTCTACCCAAATCACCTAGGAGGCCCTAGGTGGTGGATTTGGGATCTGGGCAGCCCCAGGGGAGAATTTGGAGGTCAGGAGGGACCTGGGTGGTAGATTTGGGGTCCAGCTGGCCACCAAGCCAATGGGTGGATTTGGAAGTTGGGGAGGGACTAGGTAGTGGATTTGGGATCTAGCCGGCCCTGGGGTTTAGATTTGGGGTCTACCTAATCCTGCATGGTAGAATGGGATTTGGCTATCCCTGAGTGATGGATTTGGGGTTTAGGAGGTGCCACAGGTGGGTTTGGGGTCTGGCCGGTACCAGGTGGTAGGTTTGGGATCCTGCCACACCTGGGGCTGTGCTTGGGTTTTAGCAGGCCCCGGGGGGGAGGTTGGGTGTGGCCCGGCCTTGGGGTGGGCTTGGGGTCTGACCAGACTTGGGGTCCGGCTGGGCCTGGGTTCTGGCCTCAGCTATCCTTCTCCCTGGGCCCCACAGAAGATGGTGGAGAGCCAGCGGCAGAACGTGCTGGGTGAGTTCGAACGTCTTCGCCGTTTGCTGGCAGAGGAGGAGCAGCAGCTGCTGCAGAGGCTGGAGGAGGAGGAGCTGGAGGTGCTGCCCCGGCTGCGGGAGGGTGCAGCCCGCCTAGGCCAGCAGACCGCCCACCTAGCTGAGCTCATCGCCGAGCTTGAGGGCCGCTGCCAGCTGCCTGCGCTGGGGCTGCTTCAGGTGAGCTGGGTGGGGAGCAACCTGTGCTGGGGCTGCTGCAGGTGAGCTGGGCGGGGAGCAGCCTGTGCTGGGACTGCTTCAGGTGAGCTGGGTGGGGAGCAGCCATGGTGGCCACACGGGCATGGCCTGACCACACTGGGGGAGGGAGAACCAGAAAGTGCAAGAAGCAGGGGCAGAGGTTGTCTGGGCTAAGAGGTTAATGGCATGGCTGGATGTGCCCGGCTCTTGCCTGTGAAACGCTGAGTCAGCAGCAGGACAGATGTCCCACCTGTCCTACCCCCAAAATCCATGTGCTGAAAAAGGGAAGATTGATTGTCCTCTGTAGATGTAAACAGGTGGTGTTTCTTAAGTGCTTATGTAAAGTTACTCCATCTCGGCCTGACTGATGCTGCTGTTCCCTGTGGGCACAGCAGAGTGGGCGTGTGCTTGCCGGGACCACCTTGGGCCTCCCATAGAACTCCTGCCATGGTGTCCCCAGCAGGAAGTCCTCTCCCTTCACTCTGTCTTCGCCCCGCTGGCACACCCCATGCATCTCCATTATCAGGGGTGGTGTCTCCTCCTCCTCTGCTTCTGGGAGAATCTTTCCCCATGTGTGGGCTCCACTACCTGAGCCGGCCCCCTGGGCCTGGGCTTTCCTTGGTGTGCCCCCAAATCAGAACCAGTGGATGCCCTGGCCTCTGGCCTGGCGGCAGGTCAGGCGGCCTGGAGTTAGCTCTCCCCCTTCGGCAAGCGTGCACTGATGAGGACTGACGGCACTCCCATGCTGAGAGGCCCCATGTGGGCTGGGAGTGTCTGCTGTCATCTTCCCATGGGGTTCAGCTGGACGTTTGTCCCACAAAATGGAAAACGTGTTCCATGCCCAGCATGGTGTAGACCCAAGGGGCCCCAAGATTCAGAGGGAAACAGGCCCCTAGGCAGTTCTGGCTCCCACAGAGGAGAGAGGTCTTGTGTGAGTGAATTCGGCCACTGGTGGGGCAGGGCTGCCAGACTCAGGTGGAGCCTACAATGCTGCTGATGTGGCTGGGCAGCTTTGCACAGGGGATGACCTGCTGCCGGCCTCTGGAGCCCAGCAGAACATCAGTCCAGGCACCAACTCCTGGTTTCGTTTGTCATTTCTATCGTAAGCTTTTTTCTGTATATATATTTTTTTAAATTATTTTTGTAGATTTAAGGGGGTACAAGTGTAGTCAGAGTGTAGCCATCCCCGTATGGTGCACATTGTACCCAGTAGGTAGTTTCCCCCACCTTCCACCTCCTACCTCTGAGTCTGTAGCATCCGCCCCTCCACTCTGTGTGCTGCATGCACCAGCTTGTACATCAACTGGCTTTGAGCCTGGGAAGCGGGAAGGACACTCGGCTAGCGTCTGTAGGAAGACTGAGGAATAAGGAGAGGGTCCTGTGGTCAGAAAATTGTGGGGTGGGGAGGTACCCAGGAGACTGAGGAGGAGCCCTCAGGGAGGGCAGAGAGGACAGGTCTTGGAGAAGCCAGGAAGGGTTTAGAAGGTGAGTTGACCTGGAAATGGGGACCCATAGGGTTTGTGTGAAGATGCGATTTGGGCTTTTGGCTGAGACGTTGTGGCATGTGGGTGGGTGGGTGTTGGGTCTCATACGCCCACCTGCATTCACCCTGCTGAGTGGCCCACCTGTCCATGCCTTGACCAAGCTCCCTGCCCAGGTTTGGCCTGGCTGCAAGGCTTCAGGGGGGTCCCTCCTGCCCCCCAAACCTGCCAGCACAGAGCTGGCCTGGTCTGCATGCTGTGGGGGTCTGCCCACATGGGGGTTGCAGGAGAGCAGCCCCAGCAGCTGTGTGTTGGTGTGAGCTGTGTGCTGATTTGAGAGGGAGAGGTGGGGGTGGCTTTGCACCCTTGGCCCCCAGTTGGGTTGGGGGACCCAACCCGGGTTCCCAGTACCCAGGCCCAATGGACAGAGATTGCACAGTGGAGGTAAGGGCTTGAGTGACTCCCAGGAATCTACCCACTGGGGCCCTGAGTGCTGTAGACTCTGGAGCTCTGACTGCTGTGGACTCTGGGGCCCTGGCTGCTGTGGACTCTGGGGTCCTGACTGCTGTGGACTCTGAGGCCCTGACTGCTGTGGACTCTGGGGCCCTGGCTGCTGTGGACTCTGGGGCCCTGGCTGCTGTGGACTCTGGGGCCCTGGCTGCTGTGGACTCTGGGGCCCTGGCTGCTGTGGACTCTGGGGCCCTGGCTGCTGTGGACTCTGGCTGCTGTGGACTCTGGGGTCCTGGCTGCCCCCTTCAGCAGGCCCTGCTTGTAGCCGCAGTGTGATTTTGTTCAAGTCAATGCTGCGCCTGGAGGGCCCATGTTCTGTTCAGAGACCAAATCCCCTTGTCGAGGCCAAGGTTCTCCTCCACCCCCAAGCCCTTCTCCTGCTGCCCCTGCACCCGGCCTTGTGACAGCCACCACCTGTCTCCAAATGACACCGGGGTGGGCCACCCACCCCAGGTAGAATAACCAAGGTGGAGCTGCTCCTAGCTGCCTTGCTCACACCGGCACCATCTGCCCTTGCCCTGTGCACACCCCTCCCTCATCCTGCACACTTCCCCTCTGTCTACCAACAAATTCCTCTTGGGCTCCAGAACCCTACCAAGAGTCTCCTCTTTATTTATTTATGAATTATTTGTTGAGACAGGGTCTCACTCTGTCACCCAGGCTGGGGTACAGTGATGTGATTATGACTTACTGCAGTCTTGACGTCCTGGGCTCAAGCAATCCTCCCACCTCGGCCTCCTGAGTAGATAGGACAGTAGACACATACCACCAAGCCCAGCTAATTTTTAAAATTTTTTTTTTGAAGATGGGATCTTGCTATCTTGCTATGACTGGTCTTGAACTTCTGGACTCAAGTGATCCACCTGCCTTGGCCTCCCAAAGTGCTGGCTTCCTTTTTAAAAATTTTTTGGGACCTAGAGTGTGTTGTTGTTCCCCTAGACAGAATTAACTACCTGTATATGTGGAAATCTTCCTTTGCCATTTCTCCTACATGCAGGGAAACCCTTGTCTGGGATTATGTCTTACTGACCTCTGCATCCTGGCCTGGTAGCTGGCACCACATGTGTTAGAATGAACATGGTGTGGGTCATCTATTTGACAGTGTGGGTTAAATCCCTGCAGTGAACTGAAGGCTGCTGTAAGAGATACAAGACCATGCCTCCTAGGAGCTGATGTTCCAATACTTGGGTGTATTGCGCCAGCTCGGGCTGCCACATTGAGTACCACCTGCCAGGAGGCTTCCCCCGCAGAGACTGATTGTCTCCTAGTCCTGCACACTGAAAGACTGAGGTCAAAGCTGGTTCCCCCTGAGGCCTCTCTCTTGGGCTTATAGATGCCTTTTCTTCCCTGTATCCTCACAGGGTCTCCCCTCTGTGGGTGTCTATGCCCTAGTCACCTCTTCTTTTGAGACACAAGTTATGTTGGATTAAAGCCCACCCTCATGGCCTTATTTTACTATGATTTCCTCTTTAAAAGTCCTTTTTTCTAATAGTCAAGTTCTGAGGTCCTGAAGTTTCTGGCTTCAACATACGAGTTTGGTGGGATAGACACAATTCAGGCCCTAACACGGAGTCAGGTGCTGTCATGTATCAGGCAGTGACACAGGAAGGAGGCACGCCCAGGTGTAGGGCTGAGCAGGGAGCCCACAGGGCAGGCGGAGCTGGGAGAGGGAGCAGTGGGACTGCAGGGTTGGGCTCCGGCTGGGGTGAAGGCGCCCCTACACTGAAGGCTGGGATGCTTGCCTGTCCTGTCCTTGGCACCCAGGGGCGCCCACTTGGGGCTCTGGGGGAGTGAGCTGACAGCCAGATGCCCTACATCCAAGTGTTAGGCAGAAGTGGGTCTCGGTCCGCAGGACTGGACTGCACCCCATTGGTGATGCCTCCTGGCACATATGCTGGAGCCTCTGTCCAGCATTCCTGTCTGTGAGCCTTGCTGCGGGTGGTTTATGGCCCCCTGTGTATGTTTTTGCTGCCTGAGGCTCAAATGTAGGAGAGGGGGATGGGGTGAGGCTCCAGGGGCTGGGTGGGGACTCCGGGAGCAGGCGATGATCACTGACATGGAGTGTGCTGTTTCTCCTCCCCACATAGGACATCAAGGACGCCCTGCGCAGGTACGAGCCCAGCCTTTCCTGGAGGGGGTGGGAGTGAGGTGGGACCCAACTGTTGGCCATGGCGATGACATCTGGGTTGTCCCCTCTAGGGTCCAGGATGTGAAGCTGCAGCCCCCAGAAGTTGTGCCCATGGAGCTGAGGACCGTGTGCAGGGTCCCGGGACTGGTGGAGACACTGCGGAGGTTTCGAGGTGGGTGTGGAGGCCCTAGGTGGGGAGATGACTCCAGGAGGGTACCCGCCAAGGACCTGGGCAGTTAGCCACATGTTCTGTGCCCCTCCACTGCCAGCTCCAAACTCACAGTGTCATGGTGGTGGGTTGTTGGGAAAATGTCCTCTGCTCATACTTCTGACATCACTTTTGTGGGTATTTTCACACCAAACAATTCTTCACCTTTTGGAAATGAATTGGGTATCAAAGGATTCCATTCAGCATTGAATGGAACTCACTTCAGATGCCAGTCACAACTTCCAGGGGCTGCCCATACTTCTGTTCCCTCAGCCCCTCTGCAGATGTGAGCATTCGCTAGCACAGCCCACGGAACTCAGGAGAGCATTTCACTTACTGTCATTGGTTTGTTGTGAAGGATAGCACTCTGGAAGAGCCAAATGGAAGAGACACATGGACAAAGCCTGGGAAAGAGCACAGAGCTTCCCCACTGTCCCTGGGTGCACCCTCCCAGCACCCCAGTGTGTTCACCAACCTGGAAACTCCCCGAGTCCCAAGAACTGTTTAGGTGTCTTTGTGGAGGTTCCAGTTATCATTGATTAAATCATTGGTCATTAGTGATGGGGCTCAACCTCAGACCCCTTTCCCCTTCCTGAGGTCAGGGGCTGGGGCTGAGCATTCCCACCCTCTGCTGACAGGATTGGTCTTTCTGGTGGCTGACCCTATGCTGGGCTCTCAGGTCCCTACCTCAGCCACTGCAGTGGCATCAACTAAGGTGTGTTGGAAAGGGGCGTCTTATGATAACACTAGATGCTCCTATCACTCAGGATATTCCCAGGGTTCTATGAGCTCTGCCAGGAACTGGGGACAAAACCCAAATCTGATTCTTGTATCACAGTCACCCAAAGGAAGTACTGTCCTCAGCCCTGGCTAGCAGGTCAGGAGCCTGTTGTGTAGGAACTGTGTGCAGGCCTCCAGAGGCGGATAGATCTGAAATCTGGGAGTGGTCAGGGTTGGGACAGCTGCACTTACTCACATCCTTCATTTGGGGATTGAAAGAAAAAAACGGGCTGGATGCATTGGCTTACCTTTGTAATCCCAGCAATTTGAGAGGCTCAGGCGGGAGGATTGCTTGAGGCCAGCAGTTCAACACCAGCCCAGGAAACATAGCAAGAGTCCCATCTCTACAAATAAAAAACAAAAACATTAGCCAGCCATGGTGGCACATGCCTGTAATCCCAGCAGCTTGGGAGGCTGAGGCAGGAGGATCATTTGAGCCCAGGAGATCAAGGCTGCAATGAGCCATGATCGCACCACTGCACTGCAGCCTGGAGACCCTGCCTCTTTAGAAAACAAACAAAAAAGAAAGCAACCAAGATTCCCTCTTGATTTCTGAAGGCAAAACATGGACCAATTTCTAGGATATTGTAAGTTGCAATTGGACGTGGCTAGGTGGGGAGGGGATGTCCACTTGGAGACAGTTACTCCAGGAGGTCGTGAGGCTGCAGGACCCCGGGGCAGACAGCCAGGCCGTCCGACTGGGAGGATCATCATACCCACATGCCCAGGACATGGGCAGGTGGCCCCAGCTTGTCTGTGTCTGTGCCTGGGTGACCTTGGGCCTCTCTCTCCAGGGGATGTGACCTTGGACCCGGATACCGCCAACCCTGAGCTGATCCTGTCTGAAGACAGGCGGAGCGTGCAGCGGGGGGACCTGCGGCAGGCCCTGCCGGACAGCCCGGAGCGCTTTGACCCCGGCCCCTGCGTGTTGGGCCAGGAGCGTTTCACCTCAGGCCGCCACTACTGGGAGGTGGAGGTTGGGGACCGCACCAGCTGGGCCCTGGGGGTATGCAGGGAGAATGTGAACAGGAAGGAGAAGGGCGAACTGTCCGCGGGCAACGGCTTCTGGATCCTGGTCTTCCTGGGGAGCTATTACAATTCCTCTGAACGGGCCTTGGCTCCCCTCCGGGACCCACCCAGGCGTGTGGGGATCTTTCTGGACTACGAGGCCAGACATCTCTCATTCTACAGCGCCACCGATGGGTCGCTGCTATTCATCTTCCCTGAGATCCCCTTCTCCGGGACGCTGCGGCCCCTATTCTCGCCCCTGTCCAGCAGCCCAACCCCAATGACTATCTGCCGGCCGAAAGGTGGGTCTGGGGACATCCTGGCTCCCCAGTGACTCGGGCCTTCCTGGAGGAGTCCTGTTGCCTCTCCTGCCCCTCCAGGCCACTGAGTGTTTTGTCCACTTGGAGGACCTGGGAGGAGGGAGTGTGTCCTTTGAGCAAGAGGAGGAACTCCTAGTGCCTTTCTGAGCCTGCGTGGGAGAAGCCCAATTCTAGCACTCCAGGAAACTGCGGGAGGGTATGGGGCAGGCTCTGTCCTCCTTGGGAGACCCCTCCAGCCACCGGGTGCTGCTTAATGCCAACAGCCCTTACCAAAGCTGGGAGCCCCATCGCCCCAGCAGCTCTGACCTGTGGTTCCAGAAGCCAAGAAAGCTCCACTGGGGCTTGCAGAATCCAGGGTCCGCCTAAGCTGCACAGTTCCTGCAGCTTTGCCAGCCCCCAAAACTACTGTGCACCCCACCTCTGAAGATGCCGGGGGAGGCAGCCAGGATGGGAGCCAACCCCATGCCTGTCTGTGACCCCATAGTGGGTGAGAGCCTGTCACAGTCCAGGGTGTGGCCGCTCTGGAAGAATTAGGAGGCAGCCATCATAAGAGTCTTCAGATGATGGGAGGGGCCAGGGAGGACAGGAACCGAGAGTAGATGTCCCAGAATAAAGAGGCTTCTGGGAGGTGCCCGGGTACAGATGTCTGTTCAGCAGGTGTGTGGGCCTAGAGGAGACAGCACAGCCCAGAAATGTCTTCTGCAGGCCCACGTTGTGACTTGAAGCTTTCATGGGCATGTCGCCATTGGGTTTTGCCCTTGCAAAGACTTCCTAGGTCTTCAATGGCCCCTCTGGACGCAGGGTCCCAGCTGCTGCTTGGGGATGTGCACTGCTGGCCACCAGCCTTGCAGTCTCCCTACCCTGGGGACGAGCAGTGGCTGCCCAGAGCCCAGGGCATATAGCAGAAGACAGGAGTTGATTTTTGTGTTGGGTTTGGGGTTTCTTTGTCCTCAAGGTACTGTTCTGCTTCTCTTTACCCCTCTGCTTTATTTATTGTAAGCATTCCCACGTTAAATAAACTTTGGCTGTTGTCTACAAGTCATCCTGCTGGTGCCTGCTTAGTCCAGGGACAATTGCGGGTGCCCCACTGTGCCCAGCAGAGGGCAGAGCCCCAGGGAGTCTGTTGATGGGGCTGGCAGGAAGCTCAGGCAGAGTAGGGGCTGGGACGGGCAGCCACTTCCCATACCCAGGCACAGATGGGTGCTCCGCTTTCTTTGCTCAGTGTATATGTTCCTTATGTGGAGCTACTGCAGGAATGTTTTTTTGAGCTATCCTGGTAAATGTTAACTGTGTTCCATTGTGCTTAATGAGTACAGTCTCCTGAATATCATTTATTCAGTCATTCTCCCATTCTTGTATTTTTTTTGGCAGGGGCCTGTGGGGGGCATTATGTAATACCATGTTGAACAAGATCAGCAGTTTCATTCGGCTGCAACAAAGAGAAGTCTGAGTGGAACCCAGGAGTCTGGGCGTTTCTCTGTGTTGGGGCGAGGTTTTTGTTTGTTTGTTTTTTGAGACAGGGTCACGCAGGCTGGAGTGCAGTGGTGCAACCACGGCTCACTCACTGCAGCTTCAACCTCCCAGACTCAGGTGATCCTCACACCTCAGCCCTTCCGGTAGCTGGGACTACAGGCGCACACTACAGATGGGGCCATGCCCAGCTAATTTTTGTAAAGATGGGGTTTTGCCATGTTACGCAAGCTGGTATTGAACTCCTGGGCTCAAGAGATCCTCCTGCCTCAGCCTGCCAAGTAGCTGGGACCACAGGCGTACACCACCACACCCAGCTAATTTTTTTTTTTTTTTTTTTTTTTGGAGAGGTGAGAATCTCACTATTGCCCGGGCTAGTCTCAAACTCCTGGGCTCAAGCGATCTACCCGCCTTGGCCTCCAAAGTGCTGGGATTTCAGGCTGAGCCACCAGGCCTGGTGGGATGAGTATTGCCATAGCCTGTTGCCGGGTGGCTGTGTCCAGGGCTTCCCTCCAATTGAAGACTCCAGCTGCTGCATTTGTGCCTCCTGGAGTGAGGCAGCTGCCTCAAAATTGCTGATCTTGTTCAATGTGGTATTGTATAATGCCACCCATCCCCCTACCAAAAAAAAGACAAGAGTGGGAGAATGACTAAATAAATGATCTTCAGGAGACTGTAATGAAGCACAGTGGAACACAGGAAACATTTACCAGGTTATCTCAAAAAAAAAAAAAAAAAAAAAAATTCCTTCAGCAGCTCCACATAAGGACCGCACACCTCAGCAAAGAAAGCGAAGAGCCCCTCTGGCTGGTGGTAACAGCCGGGGGCAGCCTTGTGGGTGAGACCACAGGGTGCACCCAGGATAGTTCTGGCCATAGCTTTGAAATAAAGCTGCACACTCCATAAGAGAAGGGCAGACTTCATGACTCATCTTTCCAGATGTCCCCCAGCTGACTGCTGGGGCCCTGTGGGTGTCACCCATGCTTCCAGGCAGTGGAGAGATGACGGAACATGCAGGACCCTGAGCAGGGAGCTGGTCTTTCAGAAGGGGTGACAGTGAACGGCCTGAACAACTGTGTCCAGCACTATCAGGGAGCCCCACTGTGTGCAGCTTGCAGTTGACCAAATATTTAGGTTCCCCCAAATTCATACGTTGAAATCCTCACCACAAGTTCATGTTATGAGGAGATGGGGCTTTGGGGATGTAATTAGTTCATGAAGGTGATGCCCTCATGAATGAGATTAGGCCCTCTGCAATGGGACCAGCTCTGGGGGTCTGCACATCGCCAATGCACCATCAAGCATGGTCCAAAGACAGGGTCATTGTGCAGGCCACCCATTGCATGTTATCCACACCTGCCGTGCCCACCTAACAGTAACTGGCCACCCTCGGAGTGCCCACAATGTCCCGAGAGCTGCGGGACATTGTCGTGCTGCGGGCTGCGTGCAGGGTGCCCAGCACCACCTGTACAGCACCCAACCGTCCCGGTGCCCCCCGCGCCCTCGAGCCCCCTGCACCCCAGTGCCCATCTTGCATGCTGCACCCTCCCCATCTCACCCTTGCCCACCACATGCTCCCCCTGTGCGCCCAGTGTCCCCCCTGCCCCGCACCTGTAGCCTCCCAGTGAGCTCAGACCCTCCAGGGCCCACGGGTCGCCCGTGCGCCCTAGATCCCCTTATGCCGTGGGTGGCCACGAAGCCCAGTGCCTCCCATGTTAGCAGTGCCCAGAGCCTCTGGTCACCCCACACCCAGTCCCATGCACTCCAGGCACCCAGAGAAGCCCCGCACGCCCTGTTTGCTTCCACACCCCCCACGTCCTGTCCCTTCCCAGGCGCCCTGTGTTCACTGGGGCAACCCTGCCATCTGGAGGAAGCAGTGCACAGCCACTCGTGAGCCTGAGGCAGCCTCCCTGGTGCTGGTGTGGAGCTCTGTCCCCGCCATACCTTGGACCCCTGTGCTCTCCCTGCCCTACCCTGCCCTCTCCAGCCCAGAGTCACCTCTCCCAACCACTCTGACTTTTTGTAACAACTTAATTGTGGTATAGTTTTCACACAGTAATATTCAGCTATTTCAAGTGTACCATTAAAATGATTTTTACTAAATCCACCGTCATCATGATTCAATTTTAGAACATTTTCATTACCTCAAAAAGATGTCTCTGGCCTATTTCTAGTCTCCTAATATAGCATATTTCATTACCTGCTTTCCCACCACTGAACCAGTGTTAGGTTCCTGGGGTAAATCCCACTTGGTCCTTTTACTGTCTTGCTCTATGCAGTTCGCTAATACTTAAAGATTTTTACACCTATACTCGTGAGGGATATTGCTCTGCAGTTTTCTAAAAGGACAGAGTCTCACTATGTTGCCCAGTGGTCTTGAACCCCCAGCCTCAAGCGATCCTCCCACGCGCCTCCCCAGTTGCTGGGACTACAGGCCTGAGCCACCCACTGGGCTGTGGTCCACAGTGTTTTCGTTGGTGCCTTTGTGTGGCTTTGGTACCAGGGTGATGATGGACTCCTGAGTTAGGAAGCATCCTCCCCCACTGTCCTGAAAGAGTTTGGGAGGGTCACTTTCTCCCTTTATTTAATGCTCTGTAATCTCCAGTGAAGCCATCTGATTCCAGCCTTTCCCTTGTAGGGGATTTTAAATTACTAGCTCAATTGCTTTAATTGTTTTGGGACTGCTCAGATAGTTCATTTATAATGTCAGTTTTGGTAACTTTTGTCTTTCTAGATATTTACTTATTTTCTCTTGGTCAGTAAAACTAACATTAGGTCACAAATGGATCTTTTTTTTTTTTGAAACAGTCTTGCTCTGTTGCCCAGGCTAGAGTGCAGTGCCACAATCTTGGCTCACTGCAACCTCTGCCTCCCGGGTTCAAGTGATTCTTCTTCCTCAGCCTCCCAAGTAGCTGGGACTACAGGCACGTGCCACCATGCCTGGCTAATTTTTGGGTTTTTAGTAGAGACAGGATTTCTCCATATTGCCAGACTGGCCTCGAACTCCTGACCTCGTGATCCACCCACCTCGGCCTCCCAAAGTTCTGGGATTACAGGCGTGAGCCACCACACACGGCCACAACTTTTTATTTCATTTAATATTCTCTATTATGTTTCTGTTTTTTATTTCAATAATTTCCACCTTCCTCTTTATTGTTTTCTTTCTTTTGCATGCTTTGAGTTTAGTTTGCTCCTCTTTTTTTCTGAGATAGCATCTCATTCTGTCCCCAGGCTGGAGTGCAGTGGCATGATCTCAGCAAGTCTCAATCTGCGGTCACTGCAAGTCTCAATCTGCAGCGGGCTCAAGCAGCCTTCCCACCTCAGCCTCCTAAGTAGCTAGGTGCACACCACCATACCCAGCTAATTTTTAAATTTTTTTGTAGAGACAGGGTCTCCCTGTGTTGCCCAGGCTGGTCTCAAACTCCTGGACTCAAGTAATCCTCCCTCCTCGGCCTCCGGTTGCCCAGCCTCTTTTTTTTTTTTTTTTTGGAGACAGGGTCTATTTCTGTTGCCCAGGCTGGAGTCTAGCAGCATGATCAAAGCTCACTGCAACTTCTATCTGCTAAGCTCAAGCAATCCTCCCACCTCAGCCTCCCAAAGCACATGAGCCACTGCACCCAGCCTTTTTCTGCTTTCTTAAAATTGAAGCTTAGGCTGGGCACGGTGGCTCATGCCTGTAATCCCAGCACTTTGGGAGGCTGAGGCAAGTGGATCACGAGGTCAGGAGATTGAGACCATCCTGGCCAACATGGTGAAACCTGGTCTCTACTGAAATACAAAAAATTAGCCAGGTGTGGTGGCACGTGCCTGTAATCCCAGCTACTCGGGAGGCTGAGGCAGGGGAACCACTTGAACCCGGGAGGTGGAGATTGCAGTGAGCCGAGATCACGCCACTGCGCTCCAGCCTGGCGACAGAGGGAGCCTCCGTATAAAAAAAAAAAAAAAAAAAAAAAAAAAAAAAAATTGAAGCTTAGGTTATTGATTTCTGATCTTTCTTCTTTTCTATTTATTTATTTTTGAGATGGAGTCTCACTCTTGTTGCCCAGGTTGGAATGCAGTGGCGCAATCTGGGCTCACTGCAACCTCTGCCTTCTGGGTTCAAGTGAGTCTCCTTCCTCAGCCTCCTCAGTAGCTGGGATTACAGGTGTGCACCACCACACCTGGCTAATTTTTGTACTTTTAGTAGAGACAGGGTTTCACCATGTTGGCCAAACAGGTCTCAAACCCCTGACCTCAAGTGATCCACCCACCTGGGCCTCCCAAAGTGTTGGTTACAGGTGTAAGCCGCCCAGCCTCTTCTTTTCTAATGCAGGAGTTTATGGCTATACATTTCCCTTGAGGCACTACTTGAGCTTCATCCCATGACTTTCAGTATGTCATTTTCATTTTCATTTGGCCAAAATACTTCCTAATTGTGTTTGAGATTTCTTCTTTGACACACAGTTTATTTTAAAGTGCATTGTTTAATTTTCAAATATTTGTATATTTTCCAAGTTTCCTTCTATTGTTGACTTTAATTAAACTCCATTTTGGTCAGAAAATGTTCTTTATGTGGTGTCAGCTGAGACCGTTTTTATAGCCTGGCGGATTGCCAGTCCTGAGAAGGCTCCATGTGCATTGGGAAGAACATGCATTCTGCTGTTATCCATTGGAGGGTTCTGTTCTGTCCATGACTATACCCAGAGAGTTTAATTTATGGAGATGACTGAATGACAACAGGGAGAGCCTAATGTTATTAAAAGAAGAATTTATGGCCGGGCATTATGGCTCACACCTGTAATCCCAGCACTTTGGGAGGCTGAGGCAGGCAGATCACTTGAGATCAGGAGTTTGAGACCAGCTGGCTAACATGGTGAAACCCTGTCTCTACTAAAAATACAAAAATTAGCCTGGCATGGTGGCACACACCTGTAATCTCAGCTACTCAGGAGGCAGGAGATCACTCGAACCTGGAAGGCAGAGGTTGCAGTGAGCCAAGATCGCACCATGCACTCTAGCCTAGGCGAAAGAGCAAGACTCCATCTCAAAAAGAAAAAAAAGAAAGAAAGAAGAATTTATCCCTTACGTTTCCCAAGAGAAGGAGCATGCCGGGACACCAGGGCCACACAAGGAAGCACCAGGGTCAGCCAGGGTATAAAGGAGCAGGGGCAAGCCTGGGCCAGAGCCTTTGATGGGATTTCTGTGGGAAAGACAAGGCAGGACAGGGTAACACTTAGGACTGGTGACTTTCTATAATTCTGGTGGGCTTTGGGCACAGAGAGTGTCCCTAGCTGCTGGGTGCCTGGCCCTAGGTTAATTTAGGCATATTGTCTTGTGCTGAGGGTTTGATAAAGGAGTTTGTTGGGATCTGGGCTCTGGATTGGTTAGTCTGGAGGTTAAAGGTATGGTTCTGGGCAAGACCCTTGGCTGTCTCTGAGAAATGGCCTGCCCTGGGAGGAGGAGGCTGTCTCTCCCCTGCCATCTAGGCCACATGTTCAGAGCAACAAGAATATGGAAAATAAAAATATATAGTGAATACAGTTGGCACTGTGATGACAGGTTGCCAAACAGACAAATCTAGAATCTTGGAACACACAGTTGTGGCCAGGCATGATGGCTCACACCTGTAATTCCAGAACTTTGGGAGGCCAAGGCAGGCAGATTGCTTGAGCCCAGGAGTTCGAGCCTGACCAATATGGTGAAATCCCATCTCTACTAAATATAAAAAATTAGCCAGGCATGATGGCATATGCCTGTAATCCCAGCTACCAGGGAGGCTGAGGCAGGAGAATTGCTTGAACCCGGGAGGTGGAGGTTGCAGTGAGCCAAGATCATGCCACTGCACTCTAGCCTGGTCAACAAAAGCGAAACTCCATCTCAAAAAAAAAAAAAAAGAAAAAAAAAGAAAACACAGAACATTTATGGATGTCAGTTTTGCCCAACTGGCTGATAGTGGTTTGTAAGTCTTCTATATTCTTGCTCATTTTTTCTAGTTATTTTGTTCATTATTGAGGAAGTGCTATTGGAATCATTAACCATTATTGTTGAATTGTCCATTTTTCCCTTTAGTTCTAATAGCTTTTGCCTCATTGATTTTGAGACTCTGTTGTCAGGTGTGTGTATGTTTATAAGGCGATTCCAGTCTTCCTAAATCTATTAATACTTGTTTTGTGGCCTAATAATGGCTTATCTTGAGAATGTTCCCTATGTGCTTGAGAAGAATGTGTCTTCTGCTGTTGTTAGGTAGAATATTTGTATGTGTGTCTTTTAGATCCAATTGGTGTATAATGTTGTTAAAGTTTTCTGTTTCCTTATTGATCTTCTGTCTGGTTGTTCTATTCATTATATAAAGTGGTGTATTGAAATCTCTTACTATTATTGTGTTAGAGTTCCTTTAGTTCTGTTCATGTTTGCTTGGCTGTTAGGTGGGAAAATGCCATTTAGCATTTCTTGTAAAGAAGGCCTAGTGGTGATGAGCTCCCTCAGCTTTTGTTTGTCTGGGAAAGTCTTCATCTTGGCTTTATTTTCAAATGAAAGCTTTGCTAGGAATAAGATTCTTGGTTAGCAGGTTTTTTTCCTTCAGCACTTTGAAAATATTATCCCACTCTCTTTCAGCCTGCAAGGTTTCTGCTGAGAAGTCCCCCAGTAATCCGATTGGAGCTCCCATGTATGTCACTTTCCTCATGCTGCTTTCAAAATTCTCTCTTTGTCTTTGACTTTGGCAATCTGATTATAACATGTCTTAGTGCAGACTTCTTTGGTTTATCATATTGGGGGCCATTTAGACTTCACAAATCTAGATGTTCATTTGCCTCCCCAGATTTGGGGAGTTTTAAGGCATTATTTCTTTTTTGTTTTGTAGGGCATTATTTCTTTAAATAAGCATTCTGCCCCTTTCTCTCTCTGTTCTAGGATTCCCTTAGGTTTTCTTTATTCCTTTTTATTATTATTTTTTTGGTCCTCTAACTGGATAATTTTAAATCATCTTTGAGTTTGCTGATTTTTCTTTTTGGTCAAGTCTACTCTTGAATTCCTCTAGTGACCTTTTCAGTCCACTTATTGTATTCTTCAGCCGAATTCCTGTTTGATTCATTTTTATATCCCACAAATTTTGACATATTTTGTTTCCATTCTCATTCGGTCTCCTTTGTCATTTCTTCTCTGACTCATGGATTACTTGGAAGTGTATTTATGTCAAACACTTGGAGATTTTTCAGCTATATTTAACTGGTTACTGGTTTTCAATTTAATTTTGTTATTGGCAGAGAACATATTCTAAATTATGCAATTGCCTTAAATGTATGCATCTAACTATCTATCTTTGTGTATCTCTACATCTCTATCTTCTATATCTCTGTATATCTGTCATGTCTATCTATTCTATTACATCTACCTATCATATAACTGTCTCTGTCTTCTATCTGTACTATTTATATCCATCCATCCATATCTCTAACTAGCATATCTATCTACCTATCTGTGTCTATCTTCTATCTCGATCAATCCATTTATCTATAGCTGTAGATATCTATCTTCTATAGCTCTATTATCTATTTTTCAATATATCTTTGTTTCTATCTCTACCTATATCATTTATTTATCTTCTCTATCTTCTAGATCTCTATCATATCCATCTATCATTTCTATATTTATCTGCCTCCATCTTTATATCTTTGTATCTCTATCATATATTTATATCTGTGCATATCTATATACCTATCTTATCTCTTAGCCCAGTTGCCCAAGGCACCAGTATCCTTATCTGCAGGTGAGCATGTGGACATCTGTGTTGAAGACACATCAACCTTTGGATACAGAATGCAGGGTCTCAGGATATAAGCCAATTATTTGCATTCTGAATGCTATTTGTTTCTGTACCATATGGTAGTAAAAATGTGCATGGTATTTTAAAAACTTGAATTTTTAATTTAATGTTCTAGGTTCTGTAGTAATCTCATTTTCATGTTACCAAAGGAAACCTGTTATGACCAGAATAAATAATTTTCCCAACATTAAACTAAGAATTCCTAGAGCTGGGGAAATAAAGGAATGTCCTTTTCTGCCAGCCTCCTTCCTTCCTCCTTAGGATACCTCTTTAAAATTAATTATTAGTTTGGTTTTCCCATTTAATGGAGAAATTATTTAGGATGTTTTCTAAAATGGCCAAGTGGCTAGCTATAACTTGCTGTTTATTCTTTGATTGACAGTGACTAATGTCATTTCACAGTGGCCAGGAAATGTGGGCTGTATGATCTCCACTTTGAGAGGATTTTGATCCAATGCCTGGTCATTTATGTGGATGGCCTCTGGATATCTGAAAGTAATATGAATCCTTCATTTGCTGGTTTCAAAGTACTGTCTTCCTGTCTATCACATAAGTGTTTCCAGTGATGCCATCAATAGTTACAGAAATTGATTTATTTTTATATATATGACCTATTGATTTCTAAACACAGTATATTAAAATCTTCTACTATGATTACCAATGTACCAGTTATCAATTTTGCCTTTTATTGCCATAGCTTTCTATTTCCTAGATACTAAGTTATTGTGATTATATATGTGTGTGTGTGTGTGTGTGTGTGTGTGTATGTTTTTTTCACCCACAGTTACTGGCTCATAACTCATAAAATCCTTGGGATTGCCAGAGTGTCTTCTTTAGAATGCCTTTTGTCTGATAGGTTCCAGGGTGGGGCTGGTCCTTGGAAAGATAAAGGCAGGAGTAGAGAGTTGGGACTTTCAGCCCCACACCCAATCTCCAGGGAGGGGATAGGGGCTGAAGGTCAAGTTGTTCACCAGTGGCCATGGTTTAATCAATCATGCCTATGTAATGAAGCCTCCATAACCCAAAAGGACTGGGTTCAGAGAGCTTCCAGATAGCTGAACATGTGGAGGTTCCTGGGAAACAGTATGCCCAAAGAGGGCAGAGTGGTTCCGTGCTTCTTCCTTCATACTTTGCCCTATGCATCCGTATCCTTTGTAACATCCTTCTTAATAAAGCAGTAAACATAAGTAAGTGTTTCACTGAGTTCTGTGAGCCACTCTAGCATATTAATGGAACACAAACAGGGGCTTGTGGGAACCCCAACTTGAAGCCAGTTGGTCAGATGTTCCAAAGGCCTGGACTTTTGACTGGTGTCTGTGTGGGGGGCAGTCTTGGGAAGTGAGCCCCAATCCTGTGGGGTCTGACACTATCTCCAGGTAGATAGTGTTGGAATCGGACTGAGGACACCCAGCTGATGTCCGCTGCTTGGTGGTGGGGAGAAACCTCACAGGTTTGGCCACAGAATCTTCTTTTGTGCTGATTGCTGCTGTGGTGTGACAGCAGAGGAGAAACGCCATTCAAGAGAGCTTTTCCCTTGTACAGTTTTGATATATTAGGATAATATGAGTAATTTCCCTGCAGTGATGCCTAAAGCATAACAGGTGCTATAAATGGTGTTAAGCCCTGTTGTTAGTATTAATTGTTACTATTTACTATCATTTTGGTCAGTTGGTGCCCGGGCTGTGTTGTATTTGTCCTTACTGGAAAGTTACTTGGGACAAGAGACACAGTCCTAATCCATCCTATGTGGCCAGTGTTCTGGTCCTTGAGGGGTTTCAGATTCAGACCATGTTTATTTCACACATAACTCTCTGAGCGGACAGTCCAGCAACTCCTATGGTGACTCATGCTCATTCCTACAGTTCTTGCTCTGGTTCAGACACATTTTGTCCTTCCGCCTATCCACTGTGATTTTCTGACTCCCCCAAGATGAGTGAGACCTGTGAACAATAAAACAGCCCTGAGAACTATTCGGGAACTCCTGATCAGTCTGAATGTTGACACTGCACAGCCTAGTCTCTCAGTCAAGCAAAACCACCATGGATGAACCTGGAAGACACTATGCTAAGTGAGATAAGCCAGTCGCAGAAGGAAAATACCACAGCACTCTACTTACGTGAGGAAATGTAGCAGGACGAGCTGCAGACAAAACCTCTGAGACACCGAGTTGTAGAAGGAAACGCTTTATTCAGCTGGAAGCGTTGGCAAGCTACTGCCTTAAAATCCGAGCTCCCCAAGTGCACAATTTCTGTCCCTTTTAAGGGCTCACAATGCTAAAGATTTCATATGAAAGGGTCATGATTGATTTGAGTAAGCAGGGGGTACGTGACAGGGGCTGCATGCACCACCGGTAGTCAGAGTGAAACAGAACAGGGCAGGGAGTTTCACAATGTTCTTCTATACAATATCTGGAATCTATGAATAACATCGGTTTCTAAGTTATGAGTTGATTTTTAACTACTGGATTTAGTCCAGGCAGGCCCAGGCCTGGTTTTGGGTCTGGCGCCAGGCTGCCTGTCTTTGGTTTTACTTCCTTGTTTTTTCTTAAAACAGGTACTGAGTATAAAACAATATAAAACAATATGAGAGGGTCTCTCTCTTTCCTCACTTCCCCCCTTTGAGACTCTCACTTTTTATTAGTAGGAGTTCTCACTCTTATTTTTGCTACTTATGTCTTTCTGTGCAATAGATTGATAGTGATTTATATATATAGTACACTTGTGCTGAAGCATTTGGTGAACTAAGGTAGCAATGAAACTTTTTATCATTTGAAGAAGTACAGGTAGCAAACAAGGGAGCAGTAAGCAGGTTCTTATTACTATTATAACTTTTATTATAAGAGTCTTAAATCTTCTCAGTGCTGGAAACTAATTTTCAAACATGGCTCCCGGATTAAGTCCGTGCCACACTTGCATGGGTACATGTGCCAGTTTTGTCACATTTTTAACTATGTCTTTACTTGCCTTTGATTCTCTATGTGTAGACAGTAATTAGTAAGGTTACATTTCTTATAGACCTTTCTTTCAGCTGCTAGCAAGTAGTCGAGAGCCAATCTATTTTGATAGATAGCATTTCTTATCTGAGTTTCTTGCTGGGCCAGAATAGTCAAGGCTTGACCGGTTTTATTAGTAATAACTTCTAAAACAGCTTGTAACCATATGATTTGGTTGAGCATGTAGATGGGGGTCTGATATCCCCATGAACCATCTTGTGCCCAAGTGGTGGGTCCATGGTATTATATGATTCTTTCAGGGGGCCATTCACCATCTTTCTAATTACTTATGGCTGTGCTTTGTTTTTTGCGGGAAGCATAGACTGGGAAGCCCAGAAGTTCACCTGTTATTATGGGCAGTAAGAAGAAAGATGGTTTAATAGTGCCAATAACACAATCACCTGTCCACTGGTCAGGCAGCTTAGCGTAGGCTCTATGTCCACATATCCAGTATAACCCAGTGTGGGCAGTCTAGTCCTGGTGGAATTCTGGGTGGGCCCAGACAGTCTGCAACCTTGGAAATTTACTGAATGGATTTCTTTCTGTATAATTGGAACTCCACCATGTAACTGTTTTTGCGGTGCTATTATACAGCTTTTGCCCAAGACAACTAAGCTGCCCTACAGAATGAGTGAATCCTTTTCCTTCTCTAGCTATGCAATACTGTCTGATAACTGAGACTTTTAGAACCCAAAAATTGTCAGGGTGGTTCTTTTGGGCCGGGAATTCATCAGGAACTGGGTCTGTAGGAACTAATTCTCAGGCTACCCATGGCAATTGATCTCCTTTTACAGTTCCTCAACAAACATAACATGAAGTGACTTTTAGAGACCAGGCTACATGTTCAGCTAATTGCAAAAACAAATTTTTAGATTTTCCTGGAATCTCAGGTACTGGCACATTTAGTTCCTCATAGAAAGTCTGAAATACTGGTTCTGAAGAGTGTCTTTGAACCTCTCCTTTTATTAGGATGCTTATGCTAGGATCTAGTCCTTTTCCATCAATGCCTAATGTTACGTATTTTTTTTAATTCCATTTTGGGTCTGAGGGGTTTGTGATTACCAATTCTAAAGGGTTGCAGCTCCCACTGGTGCAGGACGGACTGACTTTTCCTTTTTGGAGCCAAACAGGATCTTTTTTATTTTTATTTTTTTTAAGTAGCACAAATGACACAAGACCAGTATTGACACATCTCACCTAAATATGATTCTTGACAGATATACTTATTTTCTGCTGTGTAACTTTTTTCCCAATCTAGAGAACCGCATCCCATCTCATGCTGCTTACTATTAATAGCGGCACAGGCATCAAATTTTAAGGTTACATTTTTGGGGACCCCTCTTTCTTCTGTTCTAGCTATTACTTTATTTGTGTCGCTTAGAAAAGGACCAGCCCTTAATTTTATTTTAAAAACTGTGATCATGGGAGGTTCAGAGGGGCCATAGCACACATAGGGCTGGTCACTTCCTGGATTACATACTTTGTACTGGGTGTCATTATATAAACAAGTTTCTTTTAGAGTCCTGGTACACTTATAATAACCATAAAATAATAGGACTGTAGCAATCTTTTGTCCTACCTTAGTGATTTGATGTATATACTGGGAACAGCCCTCAGTCTGAGGAAGGTCAGTTGAAGTCCTTACTGTACAAGTCCAAATTTTAAGGAAAATGAGTCCCACGATGAGTTTCCTCATGCTTCAGCCGTGCGTGGACTAGTCAGCTTCCATGTGTGACTGGAGCAGGGCTTGTCTTTTTCAGAGTCACTTTGCAGGGGTTAGCGAAGCTGCTCCCATCCATGTACGGCTCCCAGTCTACTGATGTTTAAGGATGGTCTTGGAGGTTGGGCCCACTAGAATAAACTGAGTCCAATACTTATACACAGTTATGTTTAACTGGGCTCTCTGATACCAGGAGCAAGGTGGTGGGGTTTAGGGTGTTACAAACTTCAATGGTTATGTGGGGATTTTCACAGAGCAAGCTTTGGTATCTAGTTAGTCTAGCATTTATTAGCTAATGGTGTCCTTTGGTATTTATTAAAATCACCACAGCACGGGGGGACTTTATGTTTAGGTTTTGCCTAAGAGTTAGCTTATCTGCTTCTTGTGCTAACAGGGCCATTGCTGCCAGGGCCCTTGGACATGGGGGCCAGCCTTTGGAAACCCTGTCTAGTTGTTTTGAGATATAGGCCACTGGCCTTGGCCAGGGCCCTACAGTCTGGGTTAAAACTCCAACTGCCGTTTTTTTTTTTTTTTTTTTTTTTGGACACATAGAGTGTAAAGAGTTTTGTCAGGTCAGGTAGCCTCAGGGCTGGGGCCAACATGAGTTTTTAACTCATGAAAAACTCGTTGCTATTGGTTGTAATAGATGTAATTTATTTAATCTACATTTTTATTGACTGTCATCTACCAAAATATTGACTTAAATCCTGTAACTATTTGATTTCAAGCTTTAAATTGATCTGGTATTCCTTGCGGGGCTCCAATTGCATCTAAATAGATATGAGAGTTGAAAGACCTATAAGGGGCTCCTCTCACTTTACAATGTCTAATTATTATTATTATTATTATTATTATTATTTTCTTCCTCTGGTGATGAAATGCCAGGGTAAAAGGTATAGCCAAATGGACTAAAGCACAAGTGCCACTCTAGTTATTTGGCAGAGTGCCCAGTAAAGGTCCACCACAATACCACCACACATCCGCTCAGGGATGAACAAGGGCTGACTGATTGATAAGCTCTTGAAAATTCTTAAGCTCACTGCATCCCTTCAGGTCTCCAAGGAATGCTAAGTCTCCTCCCTCCCATGAGAGATACAAAGTGAACTTAGTGTTGGGAGATGGAAGCTGGATGGCCCTTGGGGGTTGAACTGCAGGGACTTTGGGATATAGCAGAGAGAGCTGGGCATGACTTATTACTCCAGGCTGTAGAATCCTGGAAAAGAGCTACCATGCAGCCCACACCTGGTCGACTGGAGGACCACCTTAGTGGAAGGGGGACAGTCAGGGCCTCTGGCCTGCCATGTGCACAAGCATAACAATTGCTTTTGTTTAATGTGCAGATGGAATATTTGATCCATTTCAATCAGGCATTTGCATCTTGGTATGCTGTCTTAATTGCCAAAGTTTAAGTCTTTAAATTCTATGATCTTCTAGTAAAATGAATGTTTCCTTTAGCACCTATTTTTATTAGTTTTTAGACCAAAAAAACTAAACACCATTTTATATTTAATATTGCTTTTTATATGAGTTTTATATCAGATAAGCTAAATTTTACCTTTATATTACTGTGTTATTAATGTTAAACTTAATTTTAATAGAACCTTGTAGACATATTTATCCAATTTTTCATGTTTGACCATAAGATAAGATTTTATAGATTATTTTTAACCTTTTATAATATTTGTTAAAGAGCAGGTTGATGCTTTAAGAAAAACCTGTTGCATTTTTACTTTAATGTCCAGTTCACAGAAAAACTGGATGATACCTTTTTAACTTTAGCTCATATGTTTACACACAGAATTTTCTTTATAATTAATGTTTTAAAACTTGCTTAAACTTTTAAAACAATCATTTCTTTAACCTTTTAAGGTAGGTAAAAATCCACATTCTTATATCTCCTTATAATCTTTACTAAAGGTATATTTTACTTTTTTTATACACCTTGCACATAAACTGTTTTTTCAGTAGTACGCAGGAGGCCTTATTACTTTTAAATTATATAACATTTTTTGCATAAAAATTTTTTATAACTTTTTTTCTTTCACAACTTTTTCAATTTTTTGACATGTCTCAACTTTCTGACTTATTACAAACTTTTTTTTTATTTTTAAATAACCAGTTAATTTATTTCAGGACAAGAATTTACCATATAACATTCTTTTTATATAAATTCTGCCTCCCCCCTTTTTTTTTCCTTTCTTGAAATTTTTCAACATAGTTCCTAGTAGGGTGGGCTTATTTGTGCCTGACCCATGCTTCTTCGAGACAAAACACCACACTCACACAACACGCACACCACCAAACAAAAAACAGGTAAAAAGGGCACACACACACTTCTGCAGTTGACACCAAACCAAAATCAAAACCAAAATCAGAGTATCCAGAAATCCAAGCCAGGTCAACACCAAAACCAAAGTATCAAGCAATCTAAGTCAAGTCAAAAACAAAAACCAAAGTGCCGGTACAGGCATACCATGGGCGATCAGGCCACGCTTCTACTCAAATGGAGTAGGCAAGTTTCCAAGACCAGTCCTGTCAAGCAGTTCAGACCAAGTCAAAACCAAAACCAACACCGAAGTGCCAATAAAGGCACGCCATGGGTGATCAGGCCACGCTCCCACTCAAATGGAGTGGGCAAGTTCCAAAGACTAGTCTTACCAAGTTTCAGATCTCCAGACTCCAAATGCCAGTTCCTTCACGGTGTTCAGCCACTGTGTTAATCCTCCGCGGTGGCCTGCTATGCACTGCTCTGGCAAGGCGTTCCACCCGGGGAATTGCCTACCCTGGAGCGCGCTTTGGATCACGTCACTCGGGCTGGCCAGAGTCCCCCACAGAGATGCTCCACAGGGCAGGCCTAAGCCGCCTAAGGGGCTGCCTCAGCCGTCTGTCAGTTACCTGGCTTCCCGGTCAGGGAACCAAGAAATGTAGCAGGACGAGCCACAGACGAAACCTCTCAGACACTGAGTTGTAGAAGGAAACACTTTATTCAGCTGGGAGTATCGGCAAGCTACTGCCTTAAAATACAAGCTCCCCGAGTGCACAACTTCTGTCCCTTTTAAGGGCTCACAACACTAAAGATTTCACATGAAAGGGTCGTGATTGATTTGAGCAGGCAGGGGGTACGTGACAGGGGCTGCATGCACCGGTGGTCAGAGTGAAACCGAACAGGGCAGGGAGTTTCCCAATGTTCTTCTATACAATGTCTGGAATCTATGAATAACATTGGTTTCTAAGTTATGAGTTGATTTTTAACTACTGGGTTTAGGCCAGGCAGGCCCAGGCCTGGTTTTGGGTCTGGCACCAGGCTGCCTGTCTTTGGTTTTGCTTCCTTGTTTTTTCTTAAAACAGGTACTGAGTATAAAACAATATGAGAGGGTCTCTTTCCTTAGTATCAAAGGAAATCAAGTTCATAATGACAGAAAGTAGAATGAGGGCTACCAGGGTCTGGGAGGAGGGAGAATGGGTTTTAATGAGGACAGAGTTTCAGTTTTGCAAGATGAAGAGCTCTGGAGATGGATGATGGTGATGGTTGCACCGCATGTGAATATAATTAACAATACAGAACTGTACACTTGGCTGGGCACGGTGGCTTATGCCTGTAATCCCAGCATTTTGGAAGGCTGAGGGGGATCACCTGAGGTCAGGAGTTTGAGAACAACCTGGCCAACATGATGAAACCCCGTCTCTGCTAAAAATACAAAAAATTAGCCGGGTTTGATGGCACATGCCTGTAGTCCCAGCTACTTGGGAGGCTGAGGCAGGAGAATTGCTTGAACCCAGGAGGCGGAGGTTGCAGTGAGCTGAGATTGTGCCACTGCACTCCAGCCTGGGCAACAGAGCAAGACTCTGTCTAAAAAAGAAAAACAAAAAAAAATAACTGTACACTTGAAAATGGTTGAGTGATAAATGTTATGTGTATTTTATCACAGCTTAAAACTTTTTTAATTTAACAACTTTTGCTCTGTGAAAGACCCTGTTAAGGTGAGGTAGCTCACGCCTGTAATCCCAGCACTTTGGGAGGCTGAGGCGAGAAAATCTTTTGAGCCCGGGAGTTTGAGACCAGCCTGGGCAACAGACAGTGAGACCCCATCTCTAAAAAAAAGATAAATAAAGTAAATTAGCCAGGTGTGATGGCATACACCTTTAGTTCCAGCTACTCAGGAGGCTGAGGTGGGAGGATTTCTTGAGCCCAGGAACTCAAGACTGCAATGAGCCATGGTTGTGCCACTGCACTCCAGTCTGGGCAACAGACTGAGATGCTGCCTCAAAAAAGAAAAGTCTCTGTTAGGAGGAAGAAAAGATAAGCCCAAAAGTGGGAGAACATATTTGAAAACCATATATATGGCAAATGGCTGGTCTCCAGAATATACACGGAACTCTTCATCCTCAACATTAAGTAAACAAACCATCCAGTTAGAAAATGGGCAAAAGACATGAATGGATATTTCACCCACAAGGATACAAAACTGTCCAATGAAATGACAACACAACACAGCTGTTGCATTCTTGGGCATTTATCCCAGAATAATGAAGACTTACAGTCACACAGCAACCTGTACATGAATGATTATAGCAGCTTTATTTGTAATCGCCCAACACTGGGAATGACCCAAATGTCCTTCAATGGATAAGTGGTTAAAGAAACAGTGGTGTATCCATAATATGGAATATTCTGCAGCAATAAAAAGGAATGAACTATTGACACATGCAGCAGTCTTCATGAATTTCCAGAGATGCCAGGCAAAAGATACCACATATAGGATTATTCCATTTATAGAATGTTCCTAAAATGACAAAGTTATATTAGTGCAGAACAAATTGTTGAGTGCCAGGGTTAGGGAGTGTTGCCGTGGGAGGAAAGTGGGTGTGGTTATTTTTATGCCTTTTTGGGCAGCATAAGGGATTTCTCGAGATGGAAATGTTCTCTGGTACCAGTCTTAATGGTTGTCATATTGTACTACAGTTTTGTGAGATGTCAGTGATGGGACTTAGAATGTAATACCCCAAAATATGGCACCTTGACATGCTGAGTATCTCATGCTGAAGGAAATTGTCTCTCTCTGACCTTCTCCTGCCTTTCTTCCTTGAAGGAAGCCATAAGAGAATTATCTGACCTACCTCCCCCAAAAGCAGGTCATAGGATCCTCATTCCAGAGGCCAAGAAGAATCTGAACAAACAGGCCTTGGCCAGTTGCCCCCAGTTTATTACCATTAAGTTACACCTGCTTTTTTTCTAAGCGTATTTTTACATGACTGTTCATTCTTCATCAAACCCAAGCATAAAAAATAGACAGATTTGCCTGTTTTTTTGGGTTTTTGTTTCTGAAGGCTCACTTGTCACATAAAACCTTTTGTTAAATAGATGTGTGTCATGCTTTATCTTGTTAACCTGTCTTTGTGATTGGGGCCATACATGCAAGGTTCATCCATATGCCTTGCAATGGGTGAGGAAAAGATACTACCTTCCCCCCCCACCCCACCCTGACATCAGCATCATGGGAAAGTGAGTGCACGGTGCCTGTGCCCTTTGTGATGCATTGAGTGGTGACACGCTGACTCTCTGGAAGTCGTAAAGGAGGAGGAAGGTAAAGTCAAAGGCAGCATGGGGGCAGAGGGAGTGAGGGCAGTCAGTTCAAGTTAGAAGATGTTTGGATTTGTTTTCTTTTTAGAGACAGGGTCTTGCTCTGTGGTCCAGGCTGGAGTGCAGTGGCACAATCACAGCTCACTGCAGCCTTGACCTCTGGGCTCACCTCCCGAGTAGCTGGTACCACAGGCATGCACCACCACGCCAAGCTAATTTTTTATTTTTTGTAGAGACAAGGGTCGTTGCCCAGGCTGGTCTTGAACTCCTGGGCTCAAGTGATCCTCCTACCTCAGCCTCCCAAAGTGCTGGGATTATAGGTGTAAGCCTGTAATCCCAGGCTTGCCTGGCTGATGCTTGGATTTTAATTCAAAGTGTCCTGGGCTTAGTAAGATTTCAGGGGAGGTGTTCAGCATTTGGACACTGCAGAATGAACCCATCAGCATTAGGCCCCTGAGATGAGCTGAGAATTAGGAGGGCAGAGACTGCGGTCTACACCCTGCAGCCCCAGCCCCCCCGAAACGAAGCTGTTGTCCAACAAGTTGGCCTTATTGCTGGGGACAGTGGAGAACATATCCCCACCCTGGGAACCCTGGGGCTGCTCGAGAAGAGGATGCAATGAAGAGCTGAATGTTTTGGTGATTAAAAGGAGTGTTTAAAACAACGGGGCCTCACTCTGGGTTGCATGCTGTCAGAGAGAGCCAGGACAACTCCATCACTGGGTGTCTCCATAAATCTAAGCTGGCCAGGAATCACCATGACTCATTTTAGCCAAGAGTGGTCGGTTAGCCTTCTCTCCACCTGTGCTCAGATAGAGGTATAAGCGGCCTGGCCTTGTGTCTGAGGGACCTCTGCAAAAGGTTTTATGTGCAAGAGGAGAAGGCCCTCCCTGCCAGCTCCCAGGTCTCCTGGGCTGCACCTATCTCAAGTTCCCTTTCCCACGTCAAAGAAGAGTAGGAGAAAGGACGTTCAGGAGCGTTTGAGCGACAATGCGCACACCCCACGGCCCTGGCTTCCCGCACTCCTGGCAAGGGGCAGGGCGGGGCTCGGCCAGCGCAGTCATTGCCCCTGGAATCTCAAATACTGGGTTGCTTTTCACCAAGGCCACGCGCCAGCGACTCTGAAGCCTTCTCTCCGCCAGCGGATCGGGGCCCGCGGCTCCCCGCCCTCGCTTGCACGCTTTGCCCAAGAACTCTTCCTGGGGCAGAGAAGTTCTGGAAACAAGCCGCTGGCCCGACGGCGGAGAAAGCGGGCTGCAGGGCTGGAGGTCAGCGTGATGGAAGAGAGGAAGGCGCACGGCGGGTGGAATAAACGCGCACGGGTGTGAGGATGGAGACGACCCGCAGGGCTGAACAAGCGGAGCATGGGAGTGAGGGAGCGACCCCTAAGGACGCCTTCTAAGGGCCTCGCAGGCCCAGACACAGCGGGGCAGCCTGATCGGCGTCCCAGCCAGAAAGGCGGGGACAGAGCCCTCACTCCCTCCCCTTCCCAAAAGAAAATAATGCAAAGAGACGGAAGACTTCTCGCCCGGCTGTGCGTTTTTATTGGCGCGTCTGCAGCGAGCCCCAGCGGGGAGACCAAGAGGTGCGGCCCCGAGCGACCCTCAGCGCACCTGGGCCAGGTTGTGCCTCTTGTACAGCAGCGCCCGTCTCTTCTCGCGATCGCGCACGAAGACGCGCAGTCGCGCGGTAGGGAAGGTCACGGGCGCGGGCCGCGAACACGCCGGGCCCTCCTCTGTCAGCCACGGGCACTGCAGGCAGCTGGACGCGCAGGGCCGGCCCCTGGAAGCGACAAACGCTCAGCGCGTGGCCCAGCGGCTGCAGGGGTGTGGGGGAGGGAAGTGGAAAAGGGGAGAGGGACAGGCGGAGGGGAGAGGACGGAGGGGAAAGGGAGTAGCGGGGCGGGGCGGGGCGGGACGGAAGGAGGAGGGGGCGGGGAGAAGAAGGAGGAGAGGGGCGCGCCTTACCAGGGCTGGGCGCACAGAGTGCTGCGCAGGAAGGCCACGGCGCCCCCGGACAGCCCTGAGTAGCAGCGGCTCAGCCGGATCAGCCCCTTGCGCAGTCCTCTCTGCAGGTCGCGTGCACCCTCGCTGCTCACCGGGTACTCGGCGCTCAGCCTGCACAGGTGGCAGGTGCACGGGCCCTGAGGTCACCCTCCTAGGGTAGACCAGGGCGGAGGGGGAGGGGATGCAGGAGCACGGAGGTCACCCTCGGGTATGGGGGTGCAGGGGCCGTGAGGTCACCCTCGGGTGGAGGGAGGAGACTACCCAGCCCACCTAGTAACCCCCAGACAGGCTGGAGGACTCACATGATGAAGGCTGTCACACCGATGGCCCAGATGTCTGTCTGCGGAAGAGCCCCCTGGCCCTCCAGGAGCTCTGGAGCTGGGAGGGGCACATGTGGTTGGGCTCAGGTGGAGGGGCACAGGTGGGACAGGTGGAGGCACAGGTGTGTGGGCCAGGTGTGCGGCTGAGTGGGTGGTAGTGGAGCTGGGAGAGGGGACAGCACTGGAGGAGAGGGGGCTTCTTCCTGCCCCCCACCCCAGGTGAGTTCCCCCCAACTGTCCACACACGTACCCATGGTCTCTAGGTAGTCCTTGAAATTCTCTGAGGGCAGCACCTTCTCCTGGCTGAGGCTCTGTGCATTGCCCAGGTCCACGACCTTGAGCAGGTTGTATTCGGTGATGATCATGTTCTCAGACCTCAGGTCCAGGTGCAGGATGTGCTGGGCGTGCAGGTATTGGGTGGCGCTCAGCATCTGCCACAGGTAGTCCTTCACCTCCGATTCTGAGTAGGAGGCCCTGGGGGGCAGAAGCTGCTCAGCCCAGGCTCCAGGGTGGGGGCAACCGGGCTGTGCAGAGGGGCCTGGTCCTCCGGCCCCACCCCAGAGGCCTGTGTCCATCAGTCCATCAGCTCAACCATGCCACCCCAGGCCACCCTCACCTCTCAGCCAGGCAGGGGAGCAGCTCGGGCCCAGAGCACAGCTCCAAGATGAGCACCAGGTGTCGGGGGCTGAGGTAGGCTGCATGCAACTGGGCCAGGTGCGGGTGGTGCAGGCCCTTGAGGGCCTCGTATTCACGCAGCACTGCCGTCTTGTCCTTGGGGCGGTAGGGGATGATCTTGGCCGCCAGCGCCCGCCTGCTGGCCTTCTCCCAGCACTGCCGCACCACACTGAAGCGGCCCCTGCTCAAGGGGACAGCAGTCAGGCTGGTGGGTGATCCCCTCCCATTCCCCGATTCCCAACACTCAGAACAGCAGGAGCCCAGCTTAGCGAGAAGGTGGGTGTGGGGCCATGGGTGGCCAGCAAGGGGGGGTCCAGGCCCTGGCCCCACCCGCCTGCAGCCCCCGAGGCCCCTGCACCTCCGGATCTGTGTCTGGAATGCGAAGGTCTTTGTGCTGGGCAGGGGTTGGGCTGGCCGCCCCTGGCTCTCCTCCTCAGAGGCTGTGGGAGGAGGGGCAGGCCATAAGAGGGGGTGAAGAGGGCATCCCCAGAGCCCCAGCTCTCCCCACCTCTCCCATCACCCTTTCCCAGGTACCCTGACAACTGGGGCTTTGAGCTCCTACACACTCCCACCTTTTGTTCCTCAGGTTATGGGGGTACAGGGACAGGGAGGGGGTACAGCAAACAGTGAGAGCCAACCTGAGTGAGGGTGTGTATGAGGGCTGCAGGGGCATTTGAGAATGGACCACCCATAGCAATCATGCCCTCTCTGTCTGTCTTGAGCCCAGGACAGACATTACTAATCAACCCCAGCATTCCTCCACCAAATCTAGAGGCAGCAAGGGGCAGTCACTATCAACACTCACTACCAACATTCAGCATGAAGCAGAATGGACTTGTGGGCTCGCCAAAAAGTGTATGGAAGTGTAGGTGAGTGAAGGGGGGGCCTTGGGGGTGAGGTAGCCCCTAAAGTGTGTAGGCCTCGAATGCCAAGCCCAGGAGCAGCTCTCTCCCCAGAAGGAAGTGGACAGCTATGGAGACCCTGCACAGGAGGGAGCATAATCTGGGTCTTCCAGCTGCTGTTCCCACCCTCCAAGCCCTGAGTGTGGTGTGGCTTACCCAGGTGGCTGGGCCCTCCCAGGAGGACTTGCTCCGAGGGGCTGCTGTAGGGGCCCATTCCTGCCTTGCTGACACATGCCGTGCGGAAGGTGTAGGTGCCGCCCCGGGAGAGCTTGCTGGTCAGGTAGCAGCAGTCAAAGATGTCGGAGGCCAGTGTGGTCCAACTGCCGCCTGGCCACACAGGAGCACGTGAGGGGCTACTGAGGCCTCCGCACACCACATCAGTGGGGGTGGAGAAACCCTTCCCTGAGGCCAACCACGGGCACAGAGCAGGCCAGGCACCTCCCCAAGGGCCCCTCGACATGGCCCCCATGAGGGGTGGCCGAAGCCTTGGGCGCAGGGGCCACCTCATACCTTCTAGGCTGCACTGCACAATGTAGGTCACAGGGCCGTAGGATTCCACGGGCTTCCAGACCAGCAGCACCCCATCCGCGTACACCTCCCCAATATCCGGGCACGGCGAGGATGAGAGGCGCTCTGCAAGGCACTGCCCAATGGTCAGTGACTCCAGGGTGGGCACCCAGCCTCCAGGGGGCAATATCTGGCTGGCCCCTGCCTCACCCTGGCAGCTACCAGGGCTCTGGAGCCCACCCTCCCTGGTCCTGTTCATTCAGGGTCCAATCACAGTGAGGAATGGTAGGAGGGGCCTCTCCTGGCGAGGGGCTGGGGAGGTGTCTGCCCTGCCAGAACCCGCTCCTGGGCTGGCCCATTCACCGTGGTGTGACCAGAACCCTGTGCAGGGGCCCAGGCTCTGGTCAGAGGGGCCCTGGTGGGGCTGCTGGGCTTCACTGGGTTGCCCTACACAGGTTCAGGCAGGCTGGCCCACTCTGGTCATTGGGCCAGGGGTCCCAGAGCTAGGCCTGTAGCCCCCATCCTGACTACCTCAGAAACATGCCCCAGGGAACTGTGCTGTGCTTGGAACTCAACTTTGATTGAGATATGGAACCGGAAGCAGCCCACTCCTGCATGGGCTGGAGGGATGGGCATGGAAGGAACATGGGAAGATGATGCGATGGGTCATGTGCCCAAGAAACTCAGTTCTCCTGGCAAGTGGCCAATGGGATGGGCTTTCTCCCTGGCAGGGAGCGTGGATGAACAGGCTTCCTTCCGAGCCCTGTAACGTCAGCAACTGCATCCGGCCGTCCTTCCCAAGGCTGGTTCCTTCTGCTGGAACCAGCTCAGGACCTCCCGCCAGCCCAGGGCAGCCCGTGTGGTCAGAACTCTGTTGACCTTCTCGGGCCTCCTGCAGCCCTGGCCATGGGCGGTGCCTGGCCCCATAGAGATGTGGGCTGCTCAGGGTCGGGGAGCGGCCGCCTCAGCGGCCAATGCACGGGCCCGGAAGCATTCCACGGAGGATGAGGCTTCCCAGCAGCCCTGGCCCAGCCTCCCTGGCCCACCCCCAGTGTGGCCCACGCACCTGCCTTCCGGAGGACGCCTGTGGTGGTCACTGTCCCCAGCGCATTGCTCACGCTGCAGGTGTACACACCCAGGTCCTCAGCTGCCACCACCAGGATGGTCAGAAGCTGGAAGTTCTTGAGGGTGGTGGAGATGAGGACACGGCTGCTGCTCTCCAGGGGGGCTCCATCTGCAAAAGTACAGAGCAAGCCTCATGCCACAGCCAGGCCTCACACCTCTCCCTGGGCCTCAGTTTCCCTCTGGACAGCGAGGCATCCTGTGGGGCTGGCGATGGCCACTCACCCGATTTCACCAGCCCCCAGCCCCTGGAATAGCTTCTTACCTTTGCTCCAGGTGGCCTGGGCAGCTGGCTGGGCCGACACCTGGCAGGCCAGTGTCACTGACTGGCCCAGGACCACAGTCTCATCTGAGAGCTCCCTTAGGAATGTCGGCGCTGAGGAGGGAGGATGAGATCAGCCTTCAGAGGTGACCTCCAGGCCCCAGAGCATGGCCTGGACCCCACAGTGGGGACACCAGGAGGAGCCCTGCCCCACCACCCACGACTCCCCACTCCCCAGACTGGCCCATCTGCACCACCACCTCCTCCTCCAGGAAGTCCTCCAAGACTGCTCAGCTCACCACACCCACCAGGACCCCTCATCGGTTCCTGCACCCCTGTGAGTGCAAGCCTGCTCCCCACCTGTCTGGCCATGCTGGTGGGACCCTGAGAGGCAATGGGGCCCGGTCTCTGTGTTGGGCCTGCTCACCTCGGTCCCAGCTCTTCAGACCTGACGGCCGGAAGGAAGCAAGGCCTGGCTTCTTCCTGGGGGGCCCCTCCTTCTCCAGACCTGCAGGAGGAAGGGGGACGATGAAGGTCATGGTCAGGAGGCCTGGCCCCTCTGGGTAGCACCAGCCGCCTCTGGCTGCAAGGACCCGGAGCAGCTGGGACAGGAAGCAACTGGGGTCGGCTGGCCCGCTGCCCACTCCCCAGACTTCCAGGCCACAGAGGAAACACGAATATCAGGCACCCTCCCCACCTCCAGGCACGGGGTCAGGAGGGTCCAGGACCAGGGAGGATTATGTGGTCGGGGAGAACTATGGGGCTGTGAAGGGTTTTGGGGTTGGGAAGAGTTTTGGGTTGAGGGAAGGCCTGAGGTCAGGAGAGTCTGGGGTCAGGTAGGGCATGGAGTTGGGGAGGGTCTGGGGTAAGGTAGGGTCTGGGGTCAGAGAGGACTATGGGGTCAAGGAGGACTCAGGAGGATCTGGGGTTAGGAGGGTCTGCAGTCAGGCAGGATCTGGGGTTGGGAGAGTACAGCGTTGGGGTGTCTGGGGTCAGGGAGGGTCTGGGGCCGGTCGGGAGGACTCTGGGGTCAGGAAGGATTCTGGTTCAGGAAGACTCTGGCCCCTTCAAATGCTTTCCCCAGGGGCATACCACCTACAGCCTCCCCAGGCCTCCTCAGCTATGTTAGGTCCCAGGGCTGGGTCTCAGCTGCCCCGTGGGGAGGGTTGTCAGGGCTGGAGAGGTGACCCCAAGATTCAGAGACCTGAGGCAGGGACAGGAGGTGTGGGCAGCACCTGGACACCGGCGGGGGTGCCCCGGGGGCCTCCTGCCGTCACCTGGAGTGCAGTAACCCCAGTTACAGAATGGGAGCACCTGGACGTGAAGGATGCCTGGGGTGGGGTGGGGGTTCACCTTCCAGCCTGCCCTTCAGGATCCGGGAGATGTGCTCCACGGAGGCCTTCACTCTCTCACGCAGCCCCAGCTCCGCGGGCTCATCCAGTGGCAAGTGCCTCCCAGGGAAGTGGAAGAGGCTGCGTGACGGTGAGGACCACTTGCACTTCCTGCCCACGGCAGCCTCCGCCAACAGCGCATCCACGTCTTCTGGCTCCTCTGTGATCTCCAGGCCTGCGTGGGGGCCCATTTCACCTTGCCAGGGCCACATGGGCTCCGGGAACTCGGCCAGCTCCTCCTCAGCCATGGGGGAGGGTGGCTCTGGCTGAGTGGGCTTGGGGACTTTCCTGAAGATCATAAACTCGAATGGGAGGTACTTGATGTCGTACAGGTCCGAGAGGTTGAGGTAGGCGGGGTCCACCTCGGAAATGTCCAGGGATATTGTGTCAGCCGCCTCTGCATCACCTGACAGGTCCCGGATCTGCACCAGGGAGACCTGCCCGACGTCCTCCCATGGGGTGGGCTCTGGAGAGCTCCTAGAGGGAGCCCTGCTGACCTCAGGCACAGGCCTTGCACTGATCTGGGGCAGTGGGCTCTCAGCCCTGGCCTCCTCCTGCTCCTCTGAGGACTGGGACACAGCCCAGGCTATCCTGGCCCACATGGGTCCCTGCCCCAGCATGCCCCCCGCATCTCCACCAAAGGCAAAGGTGCCATAGCCAGCCACACCTGCGTAGCCCCCGCGACACCCCAGGGAGAACTTCCGCGTGGTCACCTGTTCCTGAGGCCGCTGCAGGGTGGGTGTGGAGTCGGACAGATCCTCAGCCTCCTGGGACCAGCCCTCAGCATCGAGGGAGGGGCCAGGCTCTGTGCCCACCCGGGAGGAGCCCACCCTGAGGGAGCTCACTTGGGAAGAGCTCGCCTGGGAGGCGGACCCTGGGGAACTGCAGGGGCCAGGTTTTGGCCTCCCAGGAAGAGAGATGTCTCCAGGCCCCATCTTAGAGTCTAGTGGGGGGCTTGCTTTGGCAGGGGCAGGGGGTACCTGGGGCTGTCCCATGAAGGGGCTTGAGGGTACTAAGGGGGCCTCTTTGCAAGATCCTAGAGGGAAGGAGCCAGGAGGGCGTGGGGCAACTGCTGAGAGGGGGCTGCAGCCCTCCTGGGGGGCAGAACCCTGCTTGGCATGACAGAAAGGGGCTGGCTGCCCCCAAGGGTGGTCCAGGGATGGACTCTCTGGCTGAGCAGTGCCTGGGTGCCCACCAGTGGATGGAAGCTGCTTGTAGCCCTGAGGGTGCCCCATGTCCCTCATAGGGGCTCCCCCGGAGGGGGCTGAAGGCAGTCGCTGTGCCTCACAGCAGGCCTCTGGGGAGCAGCGTGGGGTGCTCGGAGGGTCATGTTCCGTGTCCAGGGAGCGGCTGCTGCCAGGGGCCAAGTGGGTGCCAGAAGTAGGCAGCCGGAGGGCGGTCTCGAAGGAGGGGGCTTTGGTCAGGAGGGTGGCCTGCTCCTCCCTGGCAGCCTCCTCCTCCAGCATGCAGTGCTCCATCAGTGGCTCGCGCAGGCCAGGCAGCGCCCCCGCAATGTACCCGCCCTTCAGCAGGTGCCGCCGCCGGGCTGGGTGCCGCCTGCTCCCCGGGGCCAGGGCCCCATGCTCAGGGCTCTCACCGGCCTGCTGGTAGAACAGGCTGCGGATGACGCTGTGCCGGGGCACACAGCCCTGGGTGGCCGGTAGCCCAGCACCCTCAGGAGATGCAGGCAGAGCTGAGGCCTCGGCAGAGGGCACAGTGGCCTCGGCCTCCTCAGGCAGGCTGGCCGAGGGCCGCAGGAAGCCCCGGGGGTGCAGCAGTGGTGAGTGTGTAACCGGGGAGGGTGGCAGTGACTTAGCCCGGGCGAATGGGGCAAGCTCATTGTCAGAGGAGGAGGAGGAACTGGAGGAGACACCAGTGTCCCTGCAGAGGTGCCGGGCCACACCGAGGGAGGGGCTGTCAGGAGGGCCCCGCAGCAGCTCAGGGATGGAGCGCATCACCAGGATGGACTTGTAGCTCATCAGGGAACGCTGGAACCGCATGGGGGCAGCAGGCATCAGGTGGGGAGACCCAGGAGCTCTGGGGTCCTCTACCCCCAGGGCACAGTCATTCCGCCCTCCTGCACCATGGGACTCTGTGCACCCATCCCCACTGTGCCCAGCAGATGACTCCCATCTCCTTTCAGCATGCTCAAAGGAGCCCAGTCCCACTTCCCTGCACTCCTAGGTGCGCAGCTGGCCCTGTGGGGCCTCAGTTTCCCCTTCACTGGTCCCTACTCAGATGGTCATGGCTCACCTGCCAGCGACTTCGGGCCAGGAGGAACTTGAGCTGCTTGGTGTTGATGAAGTGGGCCTCCTCTGCAGGCATGGATTTCTGGGAGACCGAGGTGGGCAGCCACATAGCAGGGAGACCATGGTGCCCTGATAGGGGCCCCTCCCGTGATGGAAGCCCTGCTGGGCAGCCCCAGTCCTGGGATCCCCTGGATCCAGGACACCACAGCCCTCACCCAAGATGTCCAGGTGGGGCAGATGGCAAAGGCCAGAGGTCAGAGGTGACAGCGACCCCCTGTCCCTGAGCTCCTCGAAGTTCTCCCTGCCTCCTGCTGGGGGTTGGGGGCTGGGGCACTGAAACGTGGTTCCAGCTTGAGGTTCCCACAGCCCTCTCACTAAAGTACAAGGACAAACGTCCTCTGGGCTGGGCAGAGTCCAGGCCACAGCCACAGTTCTGTGCTCACACACCCTGTTGCCCAGAGGCCCTGCCCGTTGGCCTCAGGCTCCGCCTGCATAGTGTGGGGCTGACCCTGATACTCACCAGGAACCAGGGGTGGGAGAGGCACTGGGCTGCACTAGGCCGGGCCCTGCAGGGAGAGGAAGGCTCAGGAGGGGTCAGGTGGTCAGTTGCCCCCTGGGGCAGGGCTGACTGGCCCCGGGCAGGAGAAGCCTGGGTGCGCACTCACTGAGAGGCTCTCTGCAGCGTAGCCTTGATGAAGTCCTTGGCGTCTTCACTGAGGTGGGCAGCCATGGGACTGCTCCATGACATGCGACCCTCCAGGATGTTCAGGAGGGTGGCACGGTCACTCTCACCGGCAAATGGGGATGAGCAGGTCAGGCTGAAGGCAGAGGGAGGGTCCAGCCCTCAGATGAGGCCCTGACTGCGGATGGGCTCTTAGTCCCACTCCCATCTAGCTCTGAGAATCCCAGCAAGTTTCTCTGATTTGCCCAGAGAGATCCAGGCTCAGCTTGGAACAGGGACCCAGACCAAGCCTGGGGTATCTGGGCTCAAGTAGCAGAAGGGATATAGGGTCAGCTTGGGTGCGCACCAGCCTTAGTCTGAGATAGGGATCCAGGCTCAGGCTGGGGCAGGGATGTAGGGTCAGCCTGGGTGGGCACCACCCTTAGTCTGAAATAGGGATCCAGTCTGGGGCAGGCATCAAGATCAGCCTGAATTAGGAATTAAGGATCAACTTGCTGAGGAAGTCCAGGCTGTCTATACCACCGTCATCCTCAGGGCAGCAGTGGCTGTTATGAGTGACTGCTGGACAACCCCCAGTCCCGCAGGGCAGTGGCTTGGCTGCCTCGTGACCCGGCACAGCCCTCTGATGACAGGGTGTTTGTGAGACCCTCTGGGCAGGAACCTCTTATCAGGGTTGGCTGACCGCCTGTTCCCAAGATAGTTGCCCCTTGGGTCTCGGGTCTCTGATCTGGGGAGCAGCCAGCGGTGCACATGCCCTCGGTGGGCCTACAAGGGAGGGGTCTTAGGTCAGCTGATGGAGCAGGGCTCTGCTCACCTGAGGTAGGAGATGACACCCATGGCCCTGCAAGACAAAACCACACATTGTGCGTCGCCCCAGGCCTGGCCCTCAGGTAAGAGGCACACACACAGGGAAGCGGGGAGCCCAGGTCTGTAGGAGGAGACGGGTTCAGGGAGGACCCCTTGGCTGACCAGTAGGCTGCCTGCTACCTCCCTGGGGCAGAGGAGAGGGCCCGGCCATCTGTGGGAACCGGCTTCCCAGAGATGCTGCAGACCCAGACCCGTTGGCCCAGCCACCCACTCACCAGATGTCGGAGGCCTCGCTCACAGGGTTCTGCTGGATGATCTCGGGGGAGACGAACTCAGGGGAGCCGTACTGGCTGAACTGCAGCTCTGCTGGGGTGATGTTCTGGGCAAAGCCGAAGTCGCAGATTTTAATGTCTTCCCGGGCAGGATGCACCATCAGGATGTTAGAGGGCTGTCAGGGAGAGTTGGGAGTGGGGTGACTCCTGGGGCTGGTGGGCCTGGTGGGGACACCCAGAGGCCCGGGGACAGGGTGGGGCAGTGGGGAGCACCTGGTGCAGCCATTTGGGGACAGCCTTTGCTCCACCAGAGCCACACCCCACCTGAAAGGGCTGCCTGGAAGTGGTGAGCTCCCTGTCCCTGGAGGCAAGCAAGCCCTCTCAGTGAATCTGGGAGTGGTGAGCCTGCCCCACTGGCCTGCAGGTCCCAGGCTCTGGGGTGCAGTGATGAGGACATACTAACCTTTATGTCCAGGTGGAGAATGCCGTGGCTGTGCAGGTAGTGCAGCCCCTCCACCAGCTGCTGGATGTAGACCTTGACCTGTAGCAAGGGCTGCTGTTCAGGTGGGAACCCAGCCCCAGCCTCCCTCTCCACTTCAAGTCCAGCCTCCTCCTGCCTTCGGCAGCTGATATGCAAAGCCCTCCTGGGTCCTGTGTGCCCCTAAGCCAGGAGATCCCTCAAAGGTGGGGAGGATACGATGGACTTGTGAACCTCAGTGGGGGAGGGGTGGGCAGGGCTGGTCAGCTGACCAGGTGAGGCGGGGTCCAGGCCGTGTAGAGCCTGACTGAGGGGTCAACACGCCCTGGAGGCCATGGGGAGCCCCAGAGGCCCCTGAGCTAGAGAGGGCTGTGGCTGGGACTGTATCTGCAGGGACCTGGTGTCTGAGAGGGGTCTGGGGTAGGGTGCGTGGCTGGGGCAGTGGCAGGCGGCGGCCCAGTCACCTCGGCCTCTGTCACCACGCCCTTCCTGAACAGGCGGTCCAGCAGCTCCTCGGATGAGCACCTGGGATCCCATTAAGGAAAAGCAGGCTTGGGAGGCTGAAACCTGCCTGCCCCCAGAAACCCACACTCACAATGAGGTGGCCAGGACTATGGGCACATCTGATCTCTGGGGGCAGCAGGGGGTGATGCTCAAGGTTGAGGAGAGTGGAGTGGGGACCCCTCTGAACCCCAGATGGCATTCAGCCCTGAAAAGGGAGGGGCTGCAGGCTGACGGTGGGGACTGAGGCCAGTCACTGCACTGGCACAGTGGGAGGGGGCGTCCTGCCCCCTCTGTACAGAGCCCATCCAGCACCCTCTCCCTGCAAAGAGGACACCGACTTGGGGCAGGGGGGCATGTGTCCGGCTGACACCATCAAGAGCACCAGAGGATAGAGGAGACCTCCAAGACAAGGCCATGTGGGTGGCAGGGTGTGCCCCAGAGTAGCCAGGCCAAGCAGCTCCTTCCTCTCTAAGAGGCCATCTACAGAGTGGGAGTGGACCCCCACCATCTCTGCTGAGAGCATCAGGTCATCAGGGCCAGCTAGCCACCAGTACCCCCTGGGGACTCCAGTCACTGCCCCGTGGAACAGAAGACTCCCCACCCAAATTCCCGGCTGGATGGTCGCCACCACCCAGCCAGGCAGGGGACACCAAGCACATGGCTCCTCTGAGCCCTGGCCTGGCCCTGCATGCCCCTCCTCGAGCCCTCTCAGGGGCTGAGGGCAGGATACAGCTCCAGGATGAGGATGAGGGTCTTGCGGGTCTCAAACTGGTCCAGCAGCCCCGTGACCAGCGGGTGGCTCAGCGTGGCCAGGATGTCTCGCTCCCTGTATGCCTGGGCCCGAGTTCTGCTCCGTAGGGGGATGAACTTGGCAGCACACAAGATCTTGTTTCCTTTGTGCTGCACTCTTTTCACGAAGCCAAACACACCCCTAGGAAAGACGGAGTGAGGGAAGCCCAGGTGGCCTGAGGAAAGGAGCCATCTGGCCGTCCAGGGGAAAGGGGGCTGGGTGCTACCTTCCAATCTCCTCCTTGACCTCATAGAAGGAGTGCAGCTTCCTCCGGTGGCTTTGCTTCTCTGAGTCCGGCTCATTGTCCCCTAAGGAGTGGGAAGCAGCTGGTATGGGCAAAGGTGACCACCCTGATCCCCACGGAACCCAGTGCTGTGGTGTTAATGGGAGCTGCTTCCTGGACCCAAGACTATGGGACCACACCCACCCAGGGACCACACCCACCCAGGTACCACCCATGGGAAGAGAGGTTGCCCCATGGAGACAAGACCTGTACCTGGCCAGCCCAGCTGCAGAGCCTGGGCCCAGGAGGGGTCGACCAACTCACCGCCAAGCACCAACAGCTCTGCCTTGCAGAGCACCTGGCCACCAGCGTTTTGGGCCAGGCAGGTGTAAACACCAGCATCCTTCGAGGCCACATGCCTCAGCACCAGGGAGTATGTGGTGCCTTCTTGCTGCTGGCTAAGCCGGGTGCTGTCCACCAGCTGGACGCCGTCCTGGAGGCACAGGATCAGCAGGGCTGCCATCAGCCCACTCTGGGGGACCCCATCACCCCACCCTTCACTGAGCAGTGCTTCCGACACCTGCTGTGTGTCCAGTCTGGAGGGGATGTGGGAGGAAGTGCACAGTGTGGACTGCACCCATCTCCCGTGGGTCCCCCAGATCCTGGGGCCATCCCCGAATCTCGCTCACCTGGACCTGCACACCTACCTTGTACCAGGTCACCGAGGGCTGTGGGTCGCCCTCAATGACAGCCTCGAATTGGGCCATTGTGCCTGTCTGTGCCTGCACATCCTCGATGGTTACCTGCATGGATGGGGGCCCTGGGAGGGCAGGGAGGAAACCATGGAAACCACCTCCCCAGCCACACAACCCTGGGTGCCAGCCACAGCCCACCATGCCTGGGTGGTTGTTGAGGCCCTGAGATACACTGTGGGCAACTGAACGCCCCCCACAGCCCAAGCAACAGCACCCCATCCTGACTGCTCAGGCTTCTGACAGTTAGGGGTGCTCCTTCAATGGAACCACTGCCTCTCCCACTCTGACCTCAGCTGGCCAGGTGATCAGGAGGAGTCGGTGGGGCCAGTGGAGCTCGCTAACTTGGCTGCCGTTCTCAGGGACAGGGTCCTATTAACACCAAGTTCACTGCCACTTGAGTCTCCCCAGTGGAGGGTTCTGGCCCCTCTGAAGGGACACAGTGAGTAGAATGTGGGCGTCCCAGGCTGGGGCAGGGCTGAGACAGGCTGGGTGGCCTCTGCAGATGTGCAAATGCCCCCCAGCCCTGGACAGGGGGTATGGGGATCACACTTATAACCCAGCTGGGCCCAACCCCGTACTTGCGGTGTGTGTGTCGATGGCCTGGTATGTGTAGGTCCTCTGTGTGGTCTCTGTGACCACGTGGCTGTGGACGTCCCAGAGCAGCTCCCCTGTGCCTGCCCCAGGCCTGGCTGCACCCTCCATCCTGGGGTTAGGAAGTGGGGTGAGGCTCTGCCGGGCCCCCACACGTTCTGAGCAGCCAAGCCTCCCGATGAGATAGGGTATCCCTGCTCATCACCACTCAGAAGGGGCTGCAGCAAAGCCTCTCTGGGATGAGATGTACAGACGGGGGCCCAGCCCTTAGTGTGGAGGGGGCCCCACAACACCTCTCATCCCAAGGGTGGCCTCTCCTCCCAGACCTGCCATGCCTGGGGTAGCTGCTGGCAAAGAGTGGAGGGCTGTGAGGACACCGCGGTAACTTGTGCCCTGCCCTGCCTGCCCGGAGATGTCCCCTGGGGGTTGGTCCCCAATGCAGGACCTAGCAGTCTGGGGCGGTTACCGAATGGGCACAGTCCATTCCTGGGCTCTGGCAATGGCCTCTGGCTCCTGTTCTGGGCCTTCGTGGAGGAGGGGCTGTGGCACCCTCTGGGGCACGGCTGCTGGGAGATGAGGGCCTCATGAGATGGAGCCCAGGTGGTACCCGCAACAGGTCCCCACATTCCCAGGCTAGGAAAGCCCAGGCAGAGCTTTGGGCTCCCAGGGCCCTGGGCTGTGGGTGAGATCCTGGCAAGGTCCTAGGCCCCAAACCCAGTACCCAGCCCACAGCTCAAGCATGTGCAGTTAGCCACCCTGCAGAGCCCAGGTGCCAAGCACCCTCCATATCCGACCTCGTGCCACCAGCCCCAAGGGTCCCCTGCCCACCCGCTAGACTGACAACTGGATGCAGTGGCCTCTGCCCTCTAGAACACTCCCTGACAGCCAGGCAGGACAGGCAGCTCTGTCTCAGCAGGAGCATTCAACAGTTCCTAGCATGCAAGCAATGGTGGGCAGGATCCAGAGGGCCAGGGCATCACCCCATGGGGCTGCCCAGAGGTCACAGGTAGGGCCCTTGACACCGCTCCACCCAGCTGTGAGGGAGAGGACAGGAGAGACCCAGGGCAGACTGGGTAGAGGAGTGGGGCTCGGGACAGCCCCGGCCGGTGGCACAGGCAGCGCAGGCACGGCAGGTGGCTGTGGGAATACACTTGAGCTTCAAGCAGGTGGACGAATGGAAAGGGTGTCCACCACAGGCAGGGCGGGTGGGGTCATGGCCAGAGCAGGCCAACCCATGCCCACTCTGCAGAGGCATCGGGCAGAGTGAACGAGTGTCAGGCCTGTGAAGGAGCCTGCAATCTGCCCCGGATGGGCCAAGCGGCACCTGGGGCGGGTTTGTCTGCTCAACCACTGTGGCCCTGGCACACAGCCCATTGGATGTGGCAGGGTACACTCCACCCACAAGGCAGAGTTCAAGTGAGGGCCAGGGCTAGTCCTCCCAGACCCCTGCCCCAGCCTCGGCCTGTCCTTCCCTTACGGACGCCGGCCTTCAGTCACTGCATGGGGAAGAGTGACAGGCAGAAGAATGAGAAGAGACCATTTCCCAGGGTGACAGGGATGCCGTGCCCCTTCTCCTGGGCCAGGCCTTGCGCCCAGCCAGCCCCGTGATAGGCAAATGGAGCAAATATACACCAAGTTGGGGCCTAGAGAGATGCCCCTTAGCCCTAGGTGGCCCCAGGGTGCCCAGGCAGCTAGAGGGAGGAGCCTGTGCTCATTGAAGGCCTGGGGGCTTCCGTGCCTGTTGTGGGGAAGCAGATCTGAGGGGCTGGCCCTCTCATCTCATGGGGGAAGGCGGCTTGCTTGCCCCGAACCCTATGCCACGTGGCCTGCAAGAGGCCACAGAAGCAGCATAGGGACTGTGGGACTGTTGGAGCATGTGTTCAGGGGATTAAGCGTGGGACCATGGTGGGGGACTGTCCCGTGCTGTCCTTGGGGAGGGCACTGAGCCCTGGAGGTCTCATCCTGTTTGGCTCCAGCCTGACGGCCTTTCTCCAAGGTGATGGAACCAGGTAGGGGTGGCCAGGGAGGGTGCATCAGGGAAGGCCCTGCAAGATGGTGTGGGGTGACCAGAGTGGGTAGGCACTCAGGATGCAAGGCCGTGATGGTCTTTTGTGTGAAGACAACCAAGGCTGGGGCTGGGCCAAAAGAGAAGGAGAAGGGCATGGACCCAAGAAGCCCACAGAAGCAAGATGCAGAGGATGCTGGACGGGGCAGGGGAGGAGCCTGGCTGCCATCCTGCCCCAGCTCTGGCCTCGCTTCAGCCCCGTCCTCATGGCTTTCTGGACGCCTGACTCCAGGCCCCCATCCACCTGCGGTGAGCAGCAGGGATTTGGATGAGATTCCCCCAACCCAGGCCTCAGTTTCCCCAGATGCACCATCTGTCCCTTTAGGAAAAGTTCCTTGATCGGACACCTGAGGACCAGGCTGGAGCGAGGCCAGGGCTCGGGCAGGTTGGCAGCCAGGCTCACACCCGTAATCCCAGCACTTTGGGAAGCTGAGGCAGGAGAATGGCTTGAACCCAGGAGTTTGAGAGCAGCCTGGGCAACACAGCAAGACCCCATCTCTACCCAAAAATAAAAAAAATTAGCTGGGCATGGTGGCATGGGAGCTACTTGGGAGGCTGAGGTGAGAGAATCACTTAAACCCAGGAGGTTGGGGCTGCAGTGAGCTGTGGTCACACCCCTGCACACTGCAATCCAGCCTAGGTGACAGAGCAAGACCCCATCCGAAAGACAAAAAAAGAAGAAGCCATTAAAGTGCTTCAAAACAGGAGACCCCCAACACCTGGGGGAAGGGGTTTGAGTGACACACAGAGCTGGCTCTTGTAGCAGCCAGTCTGATCTGGTCTGTCTGGGGTACTGGCTGCTTCTGCCCCTCCCTCCTCCACCTCCTCCTCCTTTCCTATCTTCTGCCCCCTCCATCTCCCTCCTCCTCTCCCTCTTACTTCTCCCGTCTCCTCCTCCCCTTTCTCACCCCCTGCTCCCCCTCCTCCCTGTCTACTGAGGAGCACAGGGCACCTGAATTTGCCATCACAGGCCAACCATGGGAAGCCTCTGGCTCCTGGAACAGATTCAGAGCAGAAGGAACCTTCCAGAACCCATTCTGTGCCAAGATTCTGACAGGGAAACTGAGGCCAAGCAAGAGGTAGGCTTGACCCAGGACCCCCAGTGCATGGAGCCACTGGGATTCCAAATCGGAGTCACTGGGGCCTAGCCAGTTCATGCCCATGTGATGGGTACCCTTCACGTTGCACAGCCAGGTTGGGGTCAATCCCTGGGGGTCTTTGTTGTCAGCATGCGTCTGGGCCTCACCGGGTGCCTCCGAAGATCCGGTGACTGGAGGTTGGGAGCCGGTTTCCTGGAGTGCAGGTGCCCCCCTGTGGCAGGGGCTGGGGCCAGTGAGGTCCCCTGTGAAGGGGCCTGGCACCCTGGGGCCCAGCAGTCTCTCCAGGACGGATGTGATCTGGTCCACTCGCTCCAGGGTGGTGTCTGTAGAAGAGGCAGATGAGTGCAGAGCAGGTGAGACCCAGGGGTCTGGGATAGCTGCAGCCTCCGGAGGGGTCTCCAGGAACCCCGTCCCCCTCCTCAGAGACTGCCCAGGTGGTCCAACACTGGGCTCCTCCCCACCCACTCCCCTCTCAGAAGGCTGCCTGGAGGTGGAGGCCTGGGACACAGAGAGGAAAAAACCACAGACCCATGCTGCAGGCAGGCACTTCCTCCTCCTAGACTCCCTGCGAGCTCAGGCCCATCCTCCCCGGGAACCTTCAGGAGAGTGTCACCACCTCCAGGGAGCAGACGGGCCTGGATACCTGCCCCAGGCCCTGGCTCTGCCACTGATCGCAACCCCCTACCAGGGCTGGCCTCTCCTCAAACCTGGGCACAGCCTGGTGCCAAGGCGAAAACCAGAGGAAGCTTGGGTTCAGTGGGTGTCCAGGCGGCCATGACTGTGGACCCCTCCCTGGGGATGGGCCCTCCCTCCCAGGGCAGCCCCTGCCTGAACTCGCCTGCCAGGGGCTTTCTCTTCTCCACCTGTGACCCAAATCTGCTCTCCCTTCTGCCTGCAACCCCAGCCCTGGCCGCCCCACCTGGCCCCCTGCTGGCTGCAAGAGACTCCTCTAGAGCCCTGCTGGGCATGGTCCCCACTGGCAGCTCCCCCTCAGCAGCCTCCCCGTCCACCTGGCCATCAGCCAGGCACCTCGCACACGGGTTCAGCAGGTCACCTGCCCCAAGCCTCCCGCCTTGTTTGTGTCTTCAAGCCCTTGCTGAGGGCCCTTGCCGCATCCCCAGTCGCCAGCCTGGAGAGGAGACCTGGGCTGCTCTCTACATTGCCAGGGCACCCTCCTCTCTACCCTCCTCACTCCAACGCAGTCAGCAGGACCCCTGGGCCAGCCTCGGAGCTGGAGGGCTTGGGGTTGTCCTCTAATGGTGCTGGGATCGTCCGGCCAGAGACAATGAAGTTGACCCCTGATGCTGAGATCCCACGGGGTCACCACATCCCCACGTCTGCCATGACAATAGTCCCAGCTGCCCAGGGCTGGGGAAGGCCTGCCTGGTACCCAGCATGCTAGGAAGGAGCATGATTGGCTGTTCTGGCCATGCCGTGTGCCCCTGTGAGTGGCCTCTCCATGATGGGAACCAGCTGTCGCAGGTCCACTCAGGGACCCCAGGGTGGGCCGGGACTCCACAGGCAGTGACCAGCCAGGGGACCTCACAGTCAAAGGCAGATGAGGGTATGGGCTCCCCTGAGGGCTGCAGGTGGAGGGGACCCAGGGCTGCCCAGTGGAGAAGCAAGGAGAGTCAGAGAGGTGTGCAGGAAGCTACTTTATTCTTGCTGAGAGACAGGCTGCTGCCCACACACAGACCCCATGTCCACCCTGCAGAGAAGGCCAGAAGGGCCTGCAGAGCTGGGAAGCACCCACCCAAGGGTCTCAGTCACCAAGACTGCAGAAGAGGCAAGGCCATGCCAGGCCTGGCAGCTGTGACCAGGAGGGATGGACCAGGCCCACGTGGGAACAGGACAAATGCCCAAGGCTACATCCTTCATCCACAGTCCCAAGGCTCCTGCCAGGCTGAGAGGAAATGGCCCAGAGCTGAGGTCTTTGAGCCAGTCATTCTGACGTTACAAGCGCCACCCAGTCCTCCTGGCTGAAGTTGAGTGAGGTAAGAAGGGCCCAGGACCAGGGACAGGGAGGCCCTCAGGAGGCTCCTAGGGGCTGCTGCTGAGGCTGGGCAGCGTCCTAGGCCTCAAGGGCACGCCCCTCTCCCTGCTGCCCCAAGCCACCACAGCAGCAGCATCAGGGCTGTGCCCCCTCATCCCCATCCTTGTCTGGGCAGATGTGAAGGGTGACCGTCTCCCCTACTGTCCCAAAGTTGATGGTCTGGGTGGAAAGTTCTGTGGTGAAGCTGCACTGACCACTGTCCACAGAACGCCGGATGCGAGTGCAGAAAGACTGCGTCCAGGGAGCACTACCCACAGGCTGAGCCGGGGCTTCCCGCAAGAGGAAGGAGGTGCCCTCAAGGCTACGGACCTGGGGTCCTGGTGGTGATGCCCCACGGAGCTCAGGCCTAAAGAGGCCGAGAGTGCCTCGGGGACCCAGTGCATGCCCCACACTGAGCAGCACAGGCTGCCCCACCGTGGGCTCCCCGATCTCTCTCTGGATCACTGAGACCTCGCAGGGAGGGTCATCAGGGGCGCTGGGCCCAGGGCCACCACAGCAGAAGGTCTCCCCTTCCCCAGGCACGTAATCTTCCAGGTCAGCCAGTGTCAGCACGCGGCCATTGTGCGTGAGGATCTTGGGGTCACGATCCCCAAGGCTGTGTGTGTCCTGGGACTCCTCCATCACAAAGGCATCTCCATCTTCCCCCTCTTCCTCTCCCGCCTCCTCCATGGTGCACTCCTCCTCCAGGGTGACGCCGGTGTCCTCCAGCTCCAGGCTGCCCACGTCAGAAGCAGCCCAGTCCACACTGCCTCTGGCATCCACGCGGAAGAGGAGGGGCTCTCTGACGCTGACCATGGCTGTGCCCTGGGCCCAGGTCTCCTGGGCCAGCAGCTTGTTGTTGGAGTTGTTGGAATTGGGGTCCCCTCCGGGGGTCGCACCGGGCAGCGTGAAGAGATGCCCTGATGAGCTCCTGGGCACCTCTCTGGTGGGAGACACACCCTGCGGGCCCATCTTCTTCACCTGGACTTCAATGGTCTCCTCCACCTCCAACCACTTGGGCTGGGACCCCAAGAGTCTGGGCAGAGCTGGAGAGTGGGCCTCGGCCTCTGTCACGTACAGTGTGGGCACCACGGGCTTCCGGCCTGGCTCTGCCTCAGGCCTGCGGGGCTGGCCAGCCCCTGGCAGGTACAGCAGGTCAGGGGCCAGTAGGCCCGGCCTCAGCGGGCTGGCAGAGCAGCGGGAAGGTGAGCGGGAGGGGGACTTGCTGGAGGACCGTCGTTGGCCACGTGGGCTCTTCACCACAGTGGTGATGGTCTCTTCTCTGGGGGAGGGAGGAGAGGGCCCAAGAAAAGATGGGCACAGTGCCCAGGATTGCCAGGGCAGCGTAAGAGCTCAGGTTATTGTACCAGCAAGCGAGCGGTGAGAGTGCACAAAGAACTCTTACACATACATGTGAGCCCAACCTGCAGAGTCCTCCACCCCCTGCCATAGAACCAAAGAAACAAAGCACAAGGTCCCATGTGGCCAACCTCAGTCTCTGGTGTGCAGATCTGAAAACAAGAGGTGAGGTATATGGGGAGGCCCGTGCCGCACCGCAAAGGCAAGTGCCTCCAAAAACTGGGTCACATCCTAAGTGCAGTGGCCCCAGTGACAGTCTCCCCTCCAGGTCCATCCCACCAGCAGGCTTTGTGCTTTGTATCATGGGGGACAGTGAGTGGCCAACTCTAAGAGGGCAGGGCCTGCACACCCTGAAAATCCTCAGCCAGGGATGGGCTGGACAGCTCATGCCGCGGGGGCGGGGTGGGGGCTGAGCTCAGCCCTTTTCTCCTAGCCTTTGGGTCTGAGAGTGTGAGGCCTGGAAAGGCTTTAGGCAGGCCAAGGAAGAAACCTGGCTGGATACCTGGCCCCAGACTTGGCTTGGCCGTGATGAGCCGTGTGATGTCAGACAAGCCCCTCCTCCTGCCTGGTTCCATCTCCCAAAATGGGACTGGGGAGGAGTGATGGAGGCAGAATGCAAGGTCGGCTGTATGTGGCTGTGCATGGAGCACTTTGCAAGTTCTCTTGTCTGACTCTGCAGTAACCTGGGAGAGGGTCTGATCCCACTTCATAGGGGACAGAGAGGCTCAAAGAGGCTCAAAATCTGCCTGGGGCCAAGAGGGAGAAGTGCAGCAGTCAGCCCAGGTCCTCCTCTGGTGCCCGGTGTCCCTGACCTTGCTGAGCACTCAGAGCAAACTGAGTAACAGGTAGGGAAGCAGAACGTGCTGAGTAACACACAACACATATCAGTTCCCTGCCTATTACTCATTTTGCCCTCAGCCCTGCACTTCCCTCAGGCTCAGGGCAAGGAATGTGGCACATACGAGGTGACAAAGTTGTCACCACGTGAGCTACTGCCAGCTGTCGTCTTTGTCCAAGGTACTGCCTCTCTCTCGTTTAGCTTTGCTTTTGTCTAATTCAGGGCTCCATCTGGAAGCAGTTGCTCCCAGGGATGAGCCCAGAGATGTGTGACCACCCCTTGGGGTGCACAGCAATGACAGGTCCTGCCTCCTCCAGCCCTCAGCTATTAAGGAGGGAGTGATGTATTCCACTTAACTGATGGGGAAGCTGAGGCTCAGAGATGTGGCCCACTCATGCCCACAGGCTGCTTTCCTGCCTCACACGCAGGCTCTAGGGCAGTACGCTTGTTGCTGAGAGCCTGGACCAGGCCCCATCTGCTCACCTCACGTTGCCCGATCTGCTGATGCAGGGTGGTAAGTTGAGTGCAGCCCAACAGGTGGATGGGGATGGGGACTCCTAAATATCCCCCCAAATGCTGGACTCACTGCTACCCGCACAAGGACACATGGGCATCCTGTACTGATACTGCAAGCACAGCACATGGGGTCTGCCTCCAAGCCCTGTTTCCTTCTCGGGTCTACTGCCTCCCTGGTGCCTCTACCTGTGCGGTCCACCCTTGGGTTCAGCGCTATGCCTATGCAGTTGGCTCCCTCCATTCCTCAAGCTGAGTGGGTAAATTATTCTTTGCAGGGTGAGGGCTCCCACCTTCCTAAGCCTGGAACAGACTGGACTTGTATGCTTGTAAATCACCTGGTCCTCCCTTCCCTAGGCATGAGTCGCCTCTGAAGCTTTGCCAGTGGGGCATTCTGGCTCCATCTCTGCTCCTCCTTTTCTTATCCATAAAATGTAGATAATAATAGTGCTCCCAAAGGGACAAAATGTAGAACTAATCTATGTGAGGCTCTGGCACCATTGCATACCTCCAGGAGTGGGGTGCTCACGAGCATCCAGGCAGTCCCATCTATTGTGGGGTGGCATCATAGAAGCAACTTGCTTTAGGGAAGGAGGGAGACAGCCAAAGAAAGGTTAACCCAGGATCTCAACAAATGTCTGGCAATGGGATTTTCCTATAATAGGGCCAACTGAAGGCCCCTTTTGGAGGTTGTAGGCCCCTTGAGAACTAAGAGTTTTCCCGTGCTGGAGCTTCTCAGCCATCTGGCCTTAGGAAACCATAGTCTTTCCTGTCTCCTGGCTTTTCCAAGCTCTTCCATCACTCCCACCTGCACACACCTTCTATTGGAAGTCCTCTCAGATTATTCAGGTCAAAACCAACCCTACATTTATGGGTTCACCCAGTTCTAGTCCTCTTGTGTTACTTCAGCAGCAGCAGCATGTGTGATTTTGCTAAATCCTTGAGGCACTGAAGGATGAAGAAAGAGACGGTGGGCGTGGCACTGGGGAAGTGGGATCTCCGCTGGCTTCCAATCATTAGCCACCCGGAGCTAACCTCCTCTCTTCCCTGAACTTCAGTTTCCCCATCTTCCAAATGTGAAAATCAGGCTTGGGGACCTCTAAGGGCCCTAAGGCTGTGCTGTCCACTATGAGTGTACTATGTAAATTAAATTCAAATGAACAAAAATTAAAATTTAAAATTTGTCCTTCAATCACACTAGACACATTCCAGATGCTTCAAAAGACGCATGTAGCTAGTTGGCTACTGTAGTGGACAGGGGAGATAGAGAACATTTCTTTTTATTTTTTTTCGAGACAGAACTTGCTCTATTACCCAGGCTGGAGTGCGGTGGCGTGATCTTGGCTCACTGCAATTTCTGCCTCCCGGGTTCAAGCAATTCTCCTGCCTCAGCCTTCCGAGTAGCTGGGATTACAAGGGCCCACCACCACACCCGGCTAATTTTTGTATTTTTAGTAGAGACAGGGTTTCACCATGTTGGCCAGGCTGGTGTCGAACTCCTGACCTCCTTGGCCTCCTAAAGTGCTGGGATTACAGGCGTGCACCACTGTGCCCAGCCAATATAGAACATTTCTATCATCACAGAAAGTTCTGTTGGACAACACTGTCGTAAATCCCAGGGTGCTGAGGATTAGAATTCTGTCTCTGGCCCACTGAGGAAAGCAGCTGTCAGGCCTAGCACCTGATGAATCCCTGGATGAACCACTGTGAAGTGTGTGGAATAAGTCTACTCTGCTGAAATAGTGGGACCATGGAGTGTACTGAGGCCCTGGAAGAGAGAGCTGTGAAGTGTGGAGGTAATCGAGGCCCCAGGGGAAGGTGCCTATGCAAGGTAACTGCAAGTACCTGTAAGGTGCTGGCAGTCAGAGGGTGAATGTTACGTGAGCAGACAGGCGGCAAGCAGGTGGCTAGGCCACACGGGCATGATCCAGGCAGGTCAGTGGCATGCAGGAGGCACTGCAGTCAGAAGGAAGGTTAGGAACACGCCTGCACTTACATGATGACGGTTTTCTTGGGGACTTTAGTCTCTTGCTCAGTGACTACAAAGAAAACAGTCGGAATAGCGAGGGTTACAGACCAGCCAGTGCTGGGGGCTGAGCTATCTGAGTGGCACAGCATTATAGTCGCCTGCTAAGCTGCCCCTGGGCAGGCTGTCTACTCAGAGCCCTAGTTCTCTGGTCTCTGACATGGAGGTGACGATGCCTGTCCTGAGTGGCTGTGGAATGAGGGCTGAGGACAATGTGTCCCCTCGTGAAGGCAGGACCCACTGTCCCTCTCGAGGGTCTTGCAGGGTCTTGAGGGTCTCGAGGGTCTGGGGGGAGAATGAAGACCCTACCTACGCTCCCAGCACAGAAATCCCAGCTTCTCCTTCAACCCATGTGCCAAGGGAGCCCTGTGAATTTGTCAGACCTACAATCCCACTTCTCAGACACAGAAACCAAGTCCTAGAAGGGAATACATGGCCTGTGGCTGCATAGGGAGCCAGCAGCTACACTGAGGCTGAGGCAGTTGGGGCCTCTGTTATAAAAAATCCTCAGGAGAGAGGGACTCTGGAGTCCTGAAAGTGGCACACCTGAGCTTTGTGGCACAAAGCCACAGAAGTCCTGCCAAGAACAGCCCCAGGGGATGCCTGGGCAGGGTGCTGAGCTCCGAGTGAGTGTCAGCCCAAATCTCCCTATAGGAGCATCCTCAGTTCACACACTCCATGGTCTCTCTTGGTTTTCCTAGCTGCCTCCCTCCCCAGAGTGAGCAGGATGGGGCCTGTGGTTCCAGCTATGGGATGGGACGCATCTGGGATCAGGCAGCTCCTCCTTCCAGTTCACCTCAAGGACTCCTCCTCTGCAGCTCCTGGGCAGAATCATCAGGGCACAAAGATGGCCCCCTCCCAGCCCTAGCCAGCTGGCCAGTGGGCAGTCCACAGGCCACCAGCACCTTCACATCTCAGTGACCCTTCCCAGCACCCTGAGGGAAAAAAACAAGCAGGAGGCCCAGAAAAGTCAAGTAACGTGGCCTGGGGCACACGGCCTCACAGCTCTGGGTCGGGAGTGGGACACTGTCTGCTTTGCTAGATTGCCATGTGGAGAAAGGCTTTACACCTGTCTCAGATGAGAAGCACGTGAATTTCAGGGACTACCTGCATCTATATGTACACTTGCAAGCCACACGTACTGTGCATTTCTGGGCACACACATATGCAAATGTGTGTACGTGCATGCATATGTGTGTGCACGCACATGTATACATATGTGTAAGTGTGTATTTCACAGGCTCCCCCTGGAGAGAGGAGTGCCCATGGGAGGAGAGAATGAGATCCAACCAAAAGGCTCTGTGTGTTTAGACTAAGCTGACCCCAGAGAAAGCCAATGTGTCCACCACCTGCAGGCCAGTGATGGGAACTACAGAGTGATGGGGAAATCCAGGGCCTCCCCACTCATCCTCCCTGTACTTGGAGCTGACAGCCAGGCACCTCTGCGCCCATACACTCTCTGGCACCTTCATTCATGTACCTAAACTGCCACCTGATCGACTGTGGGCCAGAGTGAGTATTTGCGACCATGGGAGGAGTACAGCCGTGCGCAGCGTAATCCACAAGCAAGGGGGCAGCGCCCACCCCGCAGAGGCCTGCCAGGGCCTGTTCAGGCTGCAGAGCTGCTGGGTTAAAGATGAAGCAGCAGGATAGGAGTTAGAAGCGGGGAGGTGTTGGCTCCAGCTTCAGGCTCTTCAAGGACCTGCGTTCTTACCTCGCTGAGGCGCCAACACCCTGTCCAGCACTGGTGGCCTCTCTCCCCTGCCACCCCCTCCTCCAGACCCAGAGAGAGACTTGTTGTGACAGCCAAGTGAACGACTGTGGAGGACACTCCTGTCACCAGCAAGAGGCAGCCCTGGGTGTCGCAGTGTCCCAGCTGGGCACCTCCCTGGCCATGAGACACAAGACTCATGGGAGGCTGAGGTGCTGGCAGCTCCAGAAGCAGTTGTGTGTGGTGCTGTGGCCACCAGTTGTGGGGCTGATGGAGGTCACAGGGCCCCCAGAGACACGTCAGACATGGGGCACTCGCAGTCAGGGGTTGGCCAGTGCCTGTGGCACTGTGTAGGCTGAGGAACAAGGACATTTGCCCAGCAAGGGAGGGGTCTCCCTGAGGGTCATGGAGGGTATCAAAGATGGCCCAGCTCTGTGGGGTCCAGATGGGCAACTGGCTTTCAGACACTGGGCACTGGGAGAGACAGTTGAGGTGGGGTTGCAGGAGCCAATGTTTAAGACTTGGAGGACACGTATTCCAACCCACAGTGAGAGTTGCAGCTCCGCCAGGTGTTGAACCAGCCTCCACTTGCATGTCCCCAGGGAAGGGAGGCTCAAAACTTGTCCAGATGGGCAGCCCAACTGGGAGCCCAAGACGGATGCCCAATGACCCCCTTCCCATCCTGGCTGCCCTGCCCTGAATAAAGCATCCGGGAGCCTGGAGGAATAAGGTGATGTGTCCCACCTCTCCCCCGGCCCATCACCTTCCACCCCTAGTGAGGTCATTTTGCAGCCCAAGGCCCTCCCAGGAACCCAGGAGCAGTCCCAGACCAGGCCAGGTCTCTCCACAACCAGCCCTACCCTCAATGGAGGGGTCAGGCCCCTGACACTTGCCCCTTCTCCTGGGAGCCAAGTTGGGGCCCAGCGGCCTGGCCCTCTTTAGAGATGTCCTTCCTACTGTTCCTGCCGCAACCTCCCCACTGCCTCCTGTCCACCACCGGCGAGCTGCCCTGGGTGTAGGCGTGGCCTCTGTGCACAGGCTTTCCCTCTCTGGACCGCAGCAGGGCTTTGGGAACCCTGCTCACCCAGAGTGACCTCTTCAGCCTCCACTCAGGCTCTGGGCTCAGGGCCCACGCTCCACCAGCCCACACAGGTGCTGCCTCCAGCCGGGGGCTGGGACTTGTGCCTGGCCCACAGCAGCCTCCTCATCTCCCATCTGTGGCTCTCCCTGCCCCACGATGCCAGCCCAGCCCTCCTCCAGTGTCCTCCAGGCAGCAGACCCTGACTGGGAAAGGTGAGAGTCATGTCCCCCCAGACATGGCCAGGCCTGTGAGGGTCCAGCGTGGGTCTGAGCTGTGGGGAGCTGCCTTAGTGGCAAGGACAGGGGTGGGACTTACCTTCCACTGCCCCCGCGAGCTGCTCCCTGTGGCACTGCTCCCGGGCCTGCAGCGTGGGGCTCTGAATGTGCAGCTCTGCACTAGCTCGTGTGGAGCCCAGCCGGTTCACCAGCTGCAAGGACAGCAGGGCTGGCTCAGAGCCCAAGGCTTCTCATGGGCAGGGCCCTCTCCCTGTGGCCATGTTGGGAGCATGGGCAGCCTCCATCCTGGTGTGTCCCCCACAAGGGGAAGGGCCCCAGCCCAGCCACAGCATCCCTGGGGGACCCACATGGCCCTAGGGTCCCCTGCAGTGATGAGGATGCTCTCCGTCTGTCCTGTCCATGTGCAGCTCTGAGCATGGGACATGGGGCCAGAGCAGCCAGAGAACCGAATCTGTAACTGAACTTAACTTCATTTTATGTATGTTTTAAAGCTGGGTCTCGCTCTATGACCCAGGCTGGCGTGCAATGGCACAATCTCAGCTCACTGCAGCCTTCAACTCCTGGGCTCAAGGGATCCTCCCACCTCAACCTTCCGACTAGCTGGGACTAAAAGTGTGCACCATTGTGCCTGAGTAATTTTTTAGTTTTTTTTGGTTTTTTTTTTTGCCTATGCATTTTCTTTTATTTATTTATTTTTATTACACTTTAAGTTCTAGGGTACATGTGCACAACATGCAGGTTACATATGTATATATGTGCCATGTTGGTGTGCTGCACCCATTAACTCGTCATTTACATTAGGTATATCTCCTAATGCTATCCCTCCCCCCTACCCCCTCCCCACAATAGGACCTGGTGTGTGACGTTCCCCTTCCTGTGTCCAAGTGATCTCATTGTTCATTTCCCACCTATGAGTGAGAACACGCGGTGTTTGGTTTTCTGTTCTTGCGATAGTTTGCCGAGAATGATGGTTTCCAGCTGCATCTATGTCCCTACAAAGGGCACGAACTCATCCTTTTTTATGGCTGCATAGTATTCCATGGTGTATATGTGCCATATTTTCTTAATCCAGTCTGTCACTGATGGACATTTGGGTTGATTCCAACTCTTTGTTATTGTGAATAGTGACACAATAAACATACGTGTGCATGTGTCTTTATAGCAGCATGACTTATAATCCTTTGGGTATATCCCCAGTAATGGGATGGCTGGGTCAAATGTTATTTCTAGTTCTAGATCCTTGAGGAATCGCCACACTGTTTTCCACAATGGTTTAACTAGTTTACAGTCCCACCAACAGTGTAAAAGTGTTCCTATTTCTCCACATCCTCTCCAGCACCTGTTGTTTCCTGATTTTTTAATGATTGCCATTCTAACTGGTGTGAGATGACACACCAATTAGACAAACATAAACCCTGTTTAAGAGACAGGGTTTCAATATGTTGCCCAGGCTGGTCTCAAACTCATGAGCTCAAGGGATTTTCCTGCCTTGGCTTGCCAAATTGTTGAGATTACTGGCGTGAGCCACAGCACCTAGCTTTGGATTTAACTTTAGTTGATTTAAATTTAAATGTAAATCCCCATGCATGGCTAGTGATGGTATTAGTGCAAATCAAGAGCTCACTTGGGTCTCTGGCTTCCCCAGCCAGAGTGGTGTGGGGCAGGCTCCCCATAGGCTCACAGCGGCAGCTACATGGTGGGGGGTGGTGGCCAGACAAGTGCCCCTGGAGGAGCTGGACAGAGGCCAGCGCCTGGGGTCTGGGGCACCTACAGTTGGCACACAGCCACCATGACCACCACAACCACTGCAGGCTTTGAAGGGCCGGAGAACTGGGACTGGGCCCTACCCTGGGGAGCCCCTGCCCTGGCCCTGCAGACACAGTGGCTGGAGCAGAAGGCAGCTCTGTCCACCTGTAGGCTGGACTTCTCCACAGGTAAAAGGTACCTGAGCAGGGCCAGGCTACACTGGATGACTGACACTCCATTTGACATGAATGACAAAATTCATGAGGCCATGCCGGGCCCCCCAAAGGCAAAAACCAAGTGGCATCCTTGAAATGGCCAGGGAAGCCAAGGAAGGCATCCAGATTGACATGGGAGCCGAGGAGAGGCTTCGGGGCAGAGGAAGAATAAGGCCAGGGCATGGGGCAGTGGTGTGGCCAGGGATGACAGTGACAGTGGCATGGTGGCCCCCGCCTGTGATGGGGTGTGAGAGTGGCATGGTGGCCTCTGGCCTGTCATCAAGGAAGGGTGTAGCAGTGGGTATGGTGCCCCCTGGCCTCTGCCAAGAGCCCTCCACCTTGAGGACAGGGCCTGGGCTCTTAAGCCCCTCCACAATCAGACCCCAGAGGACGGCCAGCACGGATGGCCTGGGCCCCGACGCAGGTCCCCACTCCTGCACCCCTCACCTCACACTCGTAGAGCCCCAGGTCCTCCTTGCCAGCCGCCCGGATTACCAGCACTAGCAGGCCGCTGCGAGGCTCACTCAGTGTCTGGAACTTGCTGCCAGGGGTCAGCAGGGCCCCGTCCTTGTACCACCTGGAATCCACCCGGAGGGCACATGAGGCAGGCAGGACTCGGGCCATGCTCTACCCCACCGGCGACATCCTCCTATGTCCTGTCTCAGGGCAAACCCGGCTGTGCTACCTGTGCTCACGACCCAGCTGCCCTGCCTTCAGACCCCAGGGGTCCTCAGAGAGCCCACCCTTCCAGAAGCCAAGACACAGCCTGGCCATGTCCTCCCGGCTGAGGGGTGTCCCACATCCAGAATGAACCAGAGCCCCACAAAGCCCATTCTCAGCTGAAGGCCAATGGCCATGTCCAGCCCAGCCCTGACACGGGAACACATGGTCCGTGCCCCATGCTCCAGGTGGGAGCCGGCCCCCTCATGCCCCATCCCCAGGCAGGCCTGGGCCCCACCTGATCTGCGGGTATGGGGCGCCTTCGATGGTGCAGGTGAACTGGGCATCCTCTCCCTCCACAAAGGGCGAGGCCCGGACCTGGTTCATGAACCGTGGTGGGACTGTGGGGTTGTGGAGGGAAGAGACAGAGAGAGAGAGAGAGAGAGACAGATAGAAACATAGAGACAGAGAGACAGAGACAGACATAGAGATAGAGACAGAGACAGAAAGACTTACAAAGAAAGAGACACAGGGACAGAAAGATAGAGATGGAGAAACAGAGAGAGATAAAGATACAGAGAAGGAGAGACAGAGAAAGAAATAGAGAGAGAAAAATAGAGAGACAAAGAGACAGAGATGGAAAAACAGAGAGAAAGAGACAGAGAAAGAGAAATTGAGACAGAAAGAGAGAGAGAGACATAGACATCGAGACCAGAGATAAAGAAACAGAGACAGAGAGACAGATGGAGAAACAGAGACAGAAAGATAGACAGAGAGACACATAGATAGAGATGGACAAACAGAGACAGAATGACAGAAACAGAAAAAAGACATACAGAGACAGGGTGACAGAGACAGAGATCAAAGGACAGAGATAGAGACATACAGACATGGGCAGACAAAGACAGAAACAGACACAGTGCATCAGACACAGAGACATACAGAGAGACATAGAGGTGCCATGACGGAGCTGAGGCTGATGCCAGGGAAGGGGCTGCAGGGTCCCCACCCCTCCCAGTGCCCTCTATGAGCCCCCAGTGATCCCCTAAGAACATGGTTGGATGTCCATCCCACTGTCCCACCACCCCGCCACAGCTGGGCCTGCCATGGTGGGAGGGTCAGGGTGGCTCCTCCCCCAGGAAGGCCTCCGGGCTAACCTTGCACCAGGATCTTGCCCAGGGTACTGCAGTTGCCAGCGGCACTGGCCGCAAAGCACATGTACTGGCCAGAGTCTACACCGGTCAGGCTGTCCAGGATGAGGGCACATGAGCCATCAGGGTCTTCAATGAGGATGTGGTGGGGGTCCACCTGCACTGGTTTCCCATCTGGAAAGGACAAGCGGGGGGCCATCACTCAGGTGGGGACCCAGCGGCTTACTCCATTAGCGGGGAGAAGCTGGGCCTGGCCTAGGGGCTGCAGTCATGGTCGGGGAGGGGACGGAGGGGCCACACTTGCAGCACAAGGGCCAGGCACGGGCTCCCTGCTGGGTCCAGCTTCCAGGTTGACCTGCAACCCTGGAGGGAGAGGCTGACACGAGCTCCCATTCTCTCTGTGTCTCTGCTTCTCTGTCTCCAACTTTCTTCCTCTGTCTCGGACTCAGCTTCTTTCTTTGTCTCTCTGTGTCTGTTTCTATTTTCTGTCTCTGTCTCTCTTTCTGTCTCCTTGTTGTCTCTGCCTTTGTGTCTGTCTCTGACTCCACGTCTCTGTCTTTATCTGTCTGTTTTTCTGTCTGTGCCTTTTGTGCCTTTCTGTCTCTCTGTGTCTCTGTGTCTCTGTCTCTCACTCTGTCTGTCTCTCTCTGTCCACCTTGGACACTAGCTAGAGGCAGGGGGCAGGCCAAGGGACCTGAGCCCCACAGAGGACATCCTCTATGGGCAGCTGAGTCCTTGGTCACTTCAGTTCTCAGCAGTCCTGCAATGTTCCAAGGACCTCTAATGCACTGACTGCACCCCAGCTCACAGCACCTTGATCCCCTCTTCACCCCTGCCTGCCCAGCCTAGGGCCTGCAGCCCCTTCTCAAAATCACTGCCCACAGCCCTCCATGCCTTCTTTCCCTGCACCTGCTCCTGCGGAGAACACAGCAGCCCAAAGTCTCACCCCCAGCTCCACTCTCCTCTCCCAGGCCACATCCTCATGCCTCCAAATGCACAGCCTTCTAATACGAATATCTGAAGACTGAAGAATGTGAAGTAAATCACCTTGGTATGAACACACAACTGACTACACCTCTCTGGCCAAGGCATGCTTCCTTCCCAGGTGAGGGACCAGAAGGCACGGCCTCTCACTGTGGAGAACTCCTTCCCATATAACGTCTAAATATATAAAACAGGATCGATTCACATTCCAATAGTGTCGGGTGTAGCCCACAGATTGCTTAAATCACAAAGGTCACAACCAGCACTGACTTATGATTTGTATAGAACTATAAGAGATATATATTATATATATATACACACACACACACACATATATATACACATTATACACACACACACACGTACACACATACACATATATATTTGTAGAGATGGAGTCTTGCTCTGTTGCCCAGGCTGGAGTGCAGTGGGGGCGATCACAGCTCACTGCAGCCTCGACCTTCTGGGCGCAAGTGATTCTCCCGCCTCAGGTGCGCCACCATGCCTGGCTAATTTTTTTTAACTTTTTGTAGCAACAGGGCCTCACTCTGTTGCCCATGCTGGTCTCAAACTTCTGGGCTCAAGCGATCCTCCCCCCTTGGCCTCCTGAGTAGCTGGGACTATAGGTGTGAGCGACCCCACCCAGCTCAGAAATAATCTTAAATAATATTTTTCAAAAACCTTCTAGTTACCACCTCAGATCTCTGCACCCCTTTATGGCAACTCCAGAAAGGAGCTGTGCTCACACCCTCCAGGGCATCTCTTCCCATCCCCACTAAGCCCATCCCCTGGGCTCCATTTCTCTCCCCCAAAGCTACCAGCAGTCAGGGCCGCCATGCTACCAGCAGCTCTGTCCTCATCTTGCTGTGAGAAAACAATTCTCCCTGGAATTCAGATTCCACATTTCAACCCTCTGAGCAAAGGCACTCACAGCCAGGTTTAGAATAGAAGAAGAAAAGAGTAGAGTAGAAAGTAAGGATAGTGAAGCAGAAGATGCCCGTCTGCCTGGCTGTGTTCCAGGGCAACAGAGACAAAACGTTTCCATTCCTTTCCTGGGAGACATTTCTGCATCCCAGGGTAGGAAGTCATCCACTATCTCTGGAGTGAAGCATGGGCAGATGTACCAGCAGCCCCATAAAAAGAGCTCCAAGTCTCCTAAGATTCAGGATTTCTCTCTCGTGGGGCAACCCCTGCATGCAACTAACACCTGGTTCCATCGCCTCCTCACAGAAACGGCTGGGGGCAATGATGAGAGACACTGAGGCACTGCTGGTAAAAAGTCTTTGTCTCTGACCCATGAGTCTTGTGTCTTTTGTCTACATCTGGCTAGCAGGCTGGCTTGCAAGATTGCAAGTGGGATAAAATTTTGGGCCCTTCACAGTTTTTGATTTACAATTTTGGAGACAGGGAAGTGACACTGTCAGAGGCATGGCCTTCTGGAAGGAAAAGAAGAAGTGGCCCTGTGGATCTCTTTCTCTACTTTGTTGCCCTGCTAAGGAGAGAAACTAGGCAGGTAGTTGCAGTCTGAGAACTGAGGAGTGGGTTCAAACACAGACACCTGGGCGGTGCCTTGGTTGGCGCTTTCTCCAGTCCCTGCCAGGGACTTTGCTAGTTCAGCCTCAGTTCAACCACTTCACAATAAATGCCAGAGCCAGTGCTGAATCTGAAGGAAGACTCCGACCCTGTTCAGACCACAGCCACGGACACTCATACCTGAACTGAGTGCTCGGGTAGGGCCACCAGCAGCCACGATGGGCAAGGCAGGAGAGGGCTCAGCCCATCTAGCTCTGGCTGGTTCGGAGGGGAAAGGATGGGCACCAAGCCCGCACTCAGGAAGAATGGCCACAACTTGGGCGTCTTGTGGAGCAGCCTCCTGCATCCAGCATGCTGGCCTTCCATTCTTCTGGGGGTGACAGTAGGGGATCTATGTTTGCGGTAGAGACAGGGTCCTACCTCCATGGTTGGCTGAGCCACGGAGGTGTGTCTTGTTCTGTCATTGTCCTCTAACCCCTTCCATCCCCTCTATACCAGATCCTTTCCTGGCTCAAGCAACTTCCCCGAGATGACAGACTCCCCCAAGGGAAGGCAGAGGGGACACGGCAGGCAGTGCATGGACTCCTCCTGCCATGGCCTGCCAAGCAGCCAAGATCACAGGCATGTGACACCATGCCAGGCTCAGAGATAATTTTAAATAGGTTGGCAGGTTAAAGACACCTCTTCCTGGGGCAATGAACAATGAAGTGAATCAAGGCTGCTGATGGGGACACCCTGGCCAGACTGCCAAGGCTCCTGTGCAGAGCCCCCAGGACACCACATCACTAAGCCCCACCATAGGCAGGGTACAGACGCAGAATCTACATCACATGTCAGACTGAGGACATCCTGGAGAGACATTCTCAAGCCTACAGGAGAGGAGAACACATTGCATGTGGTGAACCCACTCTCCATCCTGGCAGACTGCTCCTATGAACCCAGTGTTGGGGTTCAGAAAACAAGACCCCAAAATAAGGGCCTCCCAAGCAGCCTCAGAAGCAAAATTATCTCTCTGACCTTCTCCTCCCCTCCTGTCTCTAGCCCCTCATTCTCCTCCCAGGCTGCCATAGAAACTAGAATCCCTCTTCCCCAAGGCGGGTCATAGAAACTAGAACACCTTTTTCTCTAAAGCCAGCCACAAAGCCTAAAAATAGGACTCCAATTTTCTCTCCATCTTTCTGTGTAAAACTTGGCCATGAAGAAATGATCGGACCTACTTTGTTTGGCTATAGATCCAAGACCCCCATTCCAGCAAGGGTCCTGCTTCTCACTCAGAAGGAAAGGACACTGCTCAGAAGGCCAAGAAGAATCCAGACACACAGGCATAGCAGGATGTCCCCACTCAGTCTGTTCTCACTAGATCCAACCCTATTTGCCCAATCCTATTTCAGCACAGTTGTCCATACTTTATGGAACCTAAGCATTAAAATAGACAGCTTCTTCTGGGTCTTTGGTCTTCATTCTGAAGGATCCAGTGTCTACACATTCAATAAATGTGTCTGCCTTTCCTCCTATCTGTTTGCCTTTTGCAAGCTGATTGTTCAGCGAACCTGCGGAGGGCCAAGGGGAATGTTCTCCATGGCCCCTAGGCCAGCTGCCCCTCTCCAGGCTCTCTGTGGAGGCCTACCTGCTATGAGGCTGCTTTGTGTCTCCAGCCACACCATGAAGGCGTGTGCCACGCACACCCCCTGCAGTTTGATGTCCTATGACATCTACCACAAGAGCCACTCAGCAAGGGGATGGCAGTCTGACTGTGCCCACCTCCTCTTGCCCTACAGACCTTTGGAAGGCAGTCCAGTCACCAAGGGCAGCTGTCCCCAGAGAGGAGCTCTCTCGTGCAAGCTGCCTACTGGTGGTTAGGAAGCAAGGGGAAGGGGAGGGCCTCCATCCATAGGGAAACCCAGGCTCTGCCGTGACCAACCCTCGGTGGCAGCCTGGTCCAAAGGGAGCAGGGCTCAGGGCATTCAACTGGCTTCTGGCAGGCTTTGATAAAAAAGATTTTGTTCCTCTTGAACCTAACCTCCTGGAGGAGAGGTCTCGACAGGTGGCAGGAGGGAAGCTCCTAAGACCCCAGGGAGCAGGCATTAATGACCCATCCGAGCCTTCCTCCAGAGGTATCCCAGGGCAGCCCTCCAAGCCATTGTGTTCATCAGCTCTCACCAGTGGACACCGGGATGGCCCCTCCCAACACACCCAGGCAAAACTCCCTAGAGTCCTTCCTCTCCAGCCCCGTCCTCAGTCATGGGCAGACCCGCGGGCCCAGTTGCTGTGGACAGGGAGAACAGGAAGGGCTGAGGGCCTGGATGGTGCCTGCAACACCAGGACAGCACTAGGTTATAAGGACTGAACTGGGGGCTTGGAGGCCGGTCAGCCAGCCCAGGTGACCCCCTGGGGGGTCATCTGGGAGGTACCATCAGTCAGTACTGATGTGTGCCTTCCTAGGAGTCCCCAAATTGTAAACAATAACTGTGTTCTCAAGACTTCCTGTGTGGGAGCCACACATGTGGCGGCTGGTGCCTTGGGATGGTCCAGGGCAGTCCCACAGGTTGGCATCTCCCCTGCTGAGAGGCTTGATTAAATGCAGCCTGAGTTAGACTGGAAGGACGGCATACCAGCCAGCGTCAGTCAGATTAGCCAGGATGGCTGAGGGCTGGGCACAAGTGTGGGAAAATCCCCGAGCGGCTGGAGCCTGTGGAAATAGGGTGGAGCTGGGTCTCTTGGGGCACAATGCCCCACAGTTGGCCAGCTCCTGCAGCCCAGATGCTCCAGACAGCAGTGCTCACAGAAGCAGACATTCCAGGACAGTGGAGCAGAGATGCCTCCCTCCCTGGAGACACCCAAGGTGATAAGATGCAGCCCCTGAAATCCATGGTGCAGCACATGCATGTGCAGGTTTCTCCCACACTACCCGAGAGCTGTGGCAAGAGCCTGTTCTGGCTGCTGCCTCACGTTGATGATGAATCATTTCTGTCTTGGACGTCTTGTGTCTTCTGTGTGTGTGCAAATAACTACACATGTATAATGTGTATATGTAGCATTTGTGCATGTTTACATGCAGATATGTGTGTAGTACGTATGCTTGTGTGTACCTATGTGTATGGTGGGTATATATGTGTACTGTGTATGTACGCATGCAGATGAGTGTGTAGTATTTATGAATATAAATATATGGTGTCTATGTGTGTAGCATGCATGTGTGTTGCATGTATCTGTGCATGTGTATTGTGTATGGTATGTGGCTGTGTACATATGTATATGTGTGCAGTATTATCTATGTGTGCACATATGTGTGGTCTCTAATATGTATATTTATATATGTGTACAGTGTGCATACATGTACGTGTAGCTGTGTATAAAGTGTGTGTGCATATGTAAAGTATGTACTTGTGTGTGTAATGTGCATGTATCTATGTGTATAGTGCATGTTTGCATGTATCTGTGTATATATCTATGTAGTTGTATAGGCACATGTAGTATGCACTTGTGCATGATGCATGTGCATGTGGTGTGTGTGCATGTATGTGTACCTGTATAATGTGTATCTATGTACATATTCATGTGTATGGTATGTATTTGTGTATATGTATTGTATACTATGCATGTATGTGTAATATCTGTATGTGTGGTGTACATCTATGTATATTACACATATAGTGTTAATGTATATGTGTGTGTAATGCATATATATGTGGTGTGTATGTACATATGCATGAGTGCGTAGCATGTATCTCTGTATGTGTCTCTATGTATGTGTGTGTACAAGTGTGTGTAATGTGTACGTGTGTAAACCGTGACAGGCTGACTTGCACATGTGTGAAGGGTAGAATGGGGACCCTGGCAGCCCTGGATGCCCCTGCCCACTCCCCGCTGGCCTCTCCCTGGCTGGCTTCCTGGGCCCCCACTTCCCTGGCCGTTCCTTCCCCTGGGTTCGCGTCCCCTCATTTCTGCAGACTCTGGAAGTGGGGGCTCTCAAGCCTGGGTGCTTGGCTTCACCCCCTCCACATGCACTCTGCGTCTGCATCAACTGGCAGGTCAGATGCTCTGTGAGCTGACAACGTCCCATTCGTCGCCTCTGGCCACATCCCTCTTCTGAGCCTTACTTGTACTTCTCCGACCACCCCTCGGTCCCTCTGCCAGCATCACTGCAGGCACCTCGACTCTGCAGGGTCCTCCCAGGCCTGCTGCTTCTTCCTCCCACCCAGCCCTGTCTGCACACCACCGTGCCTCTCCCCAGCCTTCTACCTTTGCAAACGGAACCACCCTGGTGGATGTCCAGCCCCAACTGTGTGCACATCTGGATGCCAAGCTCTTTCCACATAGCCAGCCACGCTATCAGCAAATCGGGCCAGCTCAACCTTCAACACACCCCTGGAATCCACAGCCATCCCTGAGCCCGGGTCCCCAGCTCCAGCACAGTGACTCCCAGGTTGGTGTCTCATGTCCCCTCTTGGCCCTCCCCAGCAGGTTCCTGGCATTACAGCCAAGGTGACAGATGACAGAGCCAAACTGTGTCCCTCTGCTGCTCAAACCCGACATGGCTCCAGCACAGCTCCCCAGGGAGAGGTCCGCAGCTCCTGGGAGGTGATCTCAGGCCCTTGGGATATCCTGCCTGGTAAAAGCATCTGTTCTCCTTGGGAGCCCTGGGCCACATGGGATCATCTATGCTGACCGTGAGATTTCTGAGATTCCTGGGGGTCCCTGGGCCATACAGCATCAGCTTGGCTTCCAGAAGGGCTGGAGCCCAAGGCCCACCACAGAGCAGTGAGTCACGATTCCATGGCTGAGCCTGCAAAACCCTGGACACCATAGCCAGGGAAGCACCTGGTTGGCACCACCCTGTGCATGTCATCACATGCTGTCACTGGGAGAAATGATGCCCCCAGGAGGGGACAACTGGAAGTTCATGCCTAGTGCCACCTGGACCTTTCCCTAGGTGGCTCTCCCAGGAGCTACTTTAACCTGGGCCCTTTGGCTGCAATCTGCCCTGACTATGGGACTAGCAGCTTTGCAGAGCCGAGTCCCCTCACTGAACTCCCTCCTCTCCACGTCTCGGCATCTCCATGTCCCCAACCATGCTGCCTTTGATTTGGAAGGCAGGTGGCAAGTGAACATATGAGGCCTGTCCTTTATGCCCCAGACTCCCGGCCAAATCCCATACTGGGTCCCCAGGGTCCCCAGCCCTCACAGCCTGTTTCTCTCGGGAGGCTCTTTTCTGTTGCAGGGCCAGCATCTTGGACAGGAAGGCCACAGCCCCCGGCCCCGGGGTTTACCTTTGTACCAGCTGATGACAGGCTTGGGTGTGCCTGTCACGCGGCAGGCCAGCTTGACTGTCTCACCCAGCTCGGCTGTGCAGTCAGCCAGCTCCTCTTCAAAGTCTGGGGGCCCTGAGGACACACACGGCCCTGAGTACTCTGCGGGGGGACATTGGGCTGCGGCACCCCCAGGTGCACCTGGCAGGTCACCTGCCCTGCACCACCAGCCCCACATCTGATGGTGTGGCCACTATAGGGACTGTCCCTTGTCACCCCTCATCCAAGGTCCCCATCCAGAGTCAGGTGAGTGAGGCAGGCGTGTGTTAAACAGAGAGCAGTGGGGGCTCGGGGGAAGATTCTGTTCTAGTTGAGGAAGCAGACCCTGGGCTGCCAGACCCTTCACAGCCCCTGACATGATCTGGGTGGGTGCCTTGAGCTTGGGGCCCCCATGGTATCCCCGACCTTGGGTCAGGGCTAATCCAACACCCAGCCCAGGGGCTCCCCATGAGGCTGTAGCCATCACATGCCACAGGCTGGTTGAGCCGTCTGTCCTAGGAACGAGCCCACCCCTCACACCCACCCAGGTAGGGACCTGTGCGGCTGCAGGAACAGGCTTGGGTGCCCCATCCCGGCTCAGCCACCTGGGCCCCCGGGGAGGTGGACACTCACGCCACACAGGCAGGGCCAGACGCTGCTGGATGCCACAGATCTCCTTCACCCACGAGTTCTTGATAATGGCTGTCCGTGCCTGCAGCAGGTACTTGCGCACCGAGTCCTCCCGCTCCTGCCACACCTCAAAGGCACGGTCATCCCCCTCCACCTGGTCATTCAGGTCGATGCTGCTCAGCTGTGGGTAGGGGAGGGTGTCAGCACAGGGATGGGGACACGGGCTGACCATCCTCAACAGATGTGGGACTCGATGAGGAAACATTCAGGCCACTCTGGACCAGCGGCTGCAGGCGTGGCCGCCGGCATCCACCCCGGAGCTGAGGGACAGGGAGCCCCGCCCAGCAGCCCGGAGCCCACAGACCTTCATCATGTTCCGGAACACGTAGCTGAAGGTATCGGTGCGGGAGTCTCGCCGGGGCTTGCAGATTACCAGGTGGTTGCGGAAGAGGAACACGTGACGGTTGTGGCCCTTCCAGGGCATTCGGGCCCCTGGCGCACCCTCCCACACGATGAAGTGGCCCTGGGGGAGGGTGTGGACTGCGGTCAGCCTGTGTTGGGCCAGACTGCTCAGAGGTGCAGACCCCACAGCCACCCAAGTACCCAGTGCCCTGCCCAACTCATGCACACACCCCCACCTCCTGGCAGCCCCAGATGCAAGCCCCCAACACCCCAATATCCACCCACCTCACACGCATCTCCCAGCCCCGGCCCCTGCCCCTCCCCAACCTGGCGGATGGGCTCGCCCAGGGCCTCCAGGGTGCCCGGGTACTTCTCCATGAGGGACACGTGCAGCTTGTTCTCGGCGCGCTGCGGCAGGGCAGACACCACGGCATAGGCCTGCTCCAGCAGCACACAGTTCTGTCTGTTCCGCGCCTTGTTGCGGATCAGCTCCTGGGGCCGGGGCGAAGGTCAGGGTTCAGACTGCTCCACAGGCTGGACCCCAAAAGACCCAGCCTGGGCAGAGGAGGTGGGGCAGGGGAGGTGGTGCCCACCTTCAGCAAGCCCTGGTATCGCTGCACCCGCTCCACCGGCTGCTCCAGGTAGTGCTGCAGAGGTGGCGGCGGGGGCTGAGAGGGGTCCCCTGCTGACAGGGCCTCCTCTGCATATTTCTGTGGGAACCAGGAGGGTGGATTTTAGGGCAGGAATGCAAGGCCCCCTGATGGCTGTGTCCCTGAGAGCTGGAGGGTGGGTCCCCAGGGTGCACACACAACTTGCACCCCAGGTGACAGCTGTCATCACCTACTGACAGGTGACAAGCACAGGACTTGGGCTACTGAAGTGGCCTGCCCAGGAGCACAGGGCTGCAGAAGCAGCTCCACCCGCATTTCTGAACTGAGGCCCAAGGGGGCCGCAGGGAGGCTGTGGGCAGTGGCAAGGTCGGGGATGAACGCAGGTTCTGATGTGGGCAGGCCAGGATGAACCCTGGAGGATGCCTGGGCTCAGTGAGCCTTCAGAGGGAGCCAAGGGCAGGCACTGAGGTTCAGGAGTCCATGAGCTCAGGCATGGGCACCTTGTAGAACTCCTGGATGGCCGTGCTGACGACCACCGACTCAGCCTGCACGCGCCCCACCAGGAACTCCAGGTACTGCTCAAAGGCTGCCTGGTTCTTGATGAAGCACATGGCCACGTCGTCATCTGTGTCGCATTGCTGCAGCTCCTGCAGGAAGCTGCCGTGAAGGGGGATGGCATCAGGACTCAGCCTGAGCCCCATAGCCTGGCCCTGAGCCCTCACCTCTGGGAGGAAGCTGGCCCTGCACAAGGGCTGGGGCCTGTGGCTTCTGGGGTTTGTGAGAGAATGCATGCAGACATGTGTGGGCATGCAAAGAAGTGCTTGTGTGCCGTGTTTGAAAGCTCACATGAATATTATATGTGTACATGTATGTGGGCATGCACATTTGTGGAGGCATGTAAATGTGTATGAGTACATGTGGCTGCATACACAGGCAGGTGGTGGGGGAAGGAGATGCTGTGTTATATGCATGTGTGCATGTACTCAAGTGTTCGGATGAAAGGATGTGCATGTACATGCTGGGTGTGCACATATGTGCAGAAGTGCATATGCATAGGTGTGCAAAAATAGTGTGGAGACATGTACATATGTGTGTCCATGTGTATAACATGTATACATGTACACAGGCATATATGTGTACGTACGTCTATAGGTATGCACTGTGGGCACACAGGTGATGTACACATGTATATGGGTGTATGGGTGTACTGTGTGCATGTGTGTGCATTTACAGATGTGCACATGTGCCATGCACATGGGTATATGCTGTTAAAGGCTGCACCTGTACACATGTATGTGTTCATGTGTGCACACGTGTGAGGGTGTGCATGCACGTGGGCCTGCGCACATGCCAGTTAGCTGTTGGTGCACCGCAGGCCTTCCCATGAGTAAGCCAGGTACACATGTCTGGGTTTCTGAGGGGAGGTGCGCTGAGGGATAAATCAAGTCAGCACAGGTTCTCTCCCTCCTTGGCTCCAACCCACCTGCACGAGGCCTGGCCCTACAGTGCGTCTATGCATGGACGTGTGTGTGTGTGTGTGTGTGTGTGGCCCCACCCACACACCTGCTGTGAAAGAGGCCGATGTCCCGCACATTGCGGAAGATGACTGCCTTCTGGCTGGCCACAGCTGCGGGCACGTGGGGGCAGCGCTCCAGGTGCTGCAGGTGGTGGCTCTGCAGGAACTGCAGCTCCTCCACGAAGGCCTGCTCAGAACTCAGCAGCTCCTGGATCACAGAGCTGGGCAGGAGGGGGCCGCCATAAGGGACCACGGAGCTCCTGCTTCCCGTGCAGGGACTGTGGGCCACGAGGCTCCCGCTCCCTCAGCTGCTAAATGGGAGCGCCTCCTGCTGCGCAGCCTGATGCCTGCTCACAGGAAGTGGGAGAGCAGGTGGAGAGAGGCTCCCTCTCGGACAAGGCCGGTCCCAACACCAGGAAGCCACCCAGATGGGTCCTGCCAGTACAAGGCTGGGAGGGCAGCTGCGGGAACCCAGGCAGCTCTGGGCCTGCTCTGCTGTCCTTGGCCCCTACCTGTCCCTGATAGGCTCACACAGGAGCACTGTTTCAAAGGCCCCTGCAGAGGAATCAGCATGGCCATGACCCCAAGACCTCCAGGGTTAGGGCCTGGACCCAGAGCCAGGGCAAGCAGCCAGCTTCTTTGGAAGACTGTCCAGTCAGTGGGATGCCAGTGCCACCACCTCCAGCCCAGCAGGCACTCACCTCAGCCTTGACTTGTATTCATCTTCAGACACAGCCTCCCCGGGGAACTCAGGGGCCTCAACAGCCCCCCACTCAGGTGACAGCTGGTGAGGGACAGGAGTATTCCGGTCGGGGTGCTGAACTCTGGCCCTGCCCTGTGGGGATTGGGCTCTCGCCCCTCAAATTGGGACGCCCCTCCTAGGGGTCTCCAGGACCCCTGAGGACCCCTCCTGCTTGGCCATTCAGGTACCTTGAGCCTCCTGTCCAGGTAGGCTGGTGACACCCAGCCCTGCCGTGAGGGGCTGGACTTGGTGGGCTTGGTGCGGACGAGCCAGCGCAGAGGGTGGGCTGCATCCAGGACCTCCACGTACTGGCCTTCCCGCAGTGCAATGGCATCCTGCTCAGCCCCCAGGGGCAGGTAATCGGCGGTGACCACGTAGATGTCAAAGATCTGAGAGGGGGGTGGGGGTGCTAAAGTGTTGAGACCCGGGAGGTGCCAGCTGGGCCTGCCGAGATCCCAAGCCACAGGGCAGGGATCCCCAGTCAGCACGCACACGCCTGGTTCCTGTCCCACACAGAACAGCAGGAATGTGAGAGACCTCCCCTGCCCCACCCCCAACCCTAGAGGTCACCACAGCCCTGGGGTCTCCAGGCCTGGACTGCCTACACTCAGTTACTTGTTTACCTTCTCCCCGTCTCCACACCCACTCCAAGCCCTAACAGGGTGCCTGGTACACTGGAGGCCTGAGACACATTCTCCTTTGAAGGAATGAAGGAGTGAATGAATGAACCAAACAAATGGCTCTCCAGGAAGGCAAATCTCCATAGGACGCTGTGTGGAGAAGACCCTGTTCTCACCAGTTCCTGCAACTTGCTGGGGTCCCACCTCCCTAAAGTCCCATGGGAGTCCTGCCTCCTGAGCCCCTCCCCACCCTTCACCTTCTCTTCAGGAAGGTCAGGGCCTCTCCCTGCCCTGCTCCCAGAGGATTCCAGCTGCCCACCTCGCCTCGGGCGTCACCATCCTCTGACTCTGAGGAAGACTCCTGGATGCTGGAGGATGGCCGTGATCGGCCGTGGCGGGGGGATGCAGATGGTGTCTTGGAGTCATCATCGCTGTCACCTCCAGGCACCTGCAGCTTGGCTGGGGGTGCAAGGATCATGACACCCTGGCCTGCCTCTGGCTTTCCAGGGCTCAGGGGAAGGGCAAACACCCCGGACACATCCCAGTGACCCTGGCACATGGGCCGCTGCCCCTCACCCTGCGTGATCTTGGCCGATACCATCTCGGTGATCTGGGAGGTCAGTTTCTGCAGGAACTCCTCTGTGCCCACCTCAGCAAGGGACAGGTGTCTGAGGGCCTCCTTGGCAGCCAGAGGCTCTCCTGGGGATACAAACACTCTTCTCAGGTTGTTGCGTGCCCCTCAGATGTGTACCAAGCACCCCATGCTGTAGGCCCATCTTGGGCCCTGGGAGCCAATGGCGAATAAACAGCCAAGCCTCCCCCGCATGGTGCTGATGTCTAGCAGGGAGATGATGAGACTAAGTGGCTGGCAAGGCGGGTGGCCGGTGGCAACTGGCCAGGATGAGGAGTCACTCTGGCTCATGAGTGTCAAGCCGAGGCATGACCAGGGGGCTGAGAATGTCCAGAGACAGAGGGCACGGTGGGGACTGCCAGTGGACAGTGGATGAGGGGCATTGGGGACAGAGTCAGCAGAGACCAGACCTGGGCATCAGGCTGCAGAAGGGGCCATGGGTCCAAAGCAGGGCTGTGTTGCCTCTGTTCTCAGTGCCCAGCACCTAGGAGTTCTACCCAGACCCTGGTATCTACACAGCCCGCTGGATGTGAGCTCTGTGTCCAGGGCTGGCCCAGGGACCCCGCAGGCTCCCAGATCCATGGGGATCAGACATGGTTCCGACACTAATCAAGCCTGAAGTCCAGGCATGGGTTGGTCCTGGCTGTGTGAGCAGGTGTCTCAGTGCTGTGCTGCTCAGGAGAGGCCTCTGAGGCCTGGAGCCACCCCCGGGCAGCCTCCTCCCTGATCTCAGCATCAGGGGATCACCCTGGCCCCTCACAGGCATGCACCCACCCTGACTGTACCTTTCCTCTGCCCACCAAGGTCAGCAAAACTCGCAGTTTCCAACCCCTGTGCTGAGACGGCTTGTGTGGTCCTAAACGGGCAAAGGGGGTGTCCTGAGAGGCCTGGGCCGGACCCCACCACCCTCTGTCCTTATGCAGAAGCTCCTGAAAAAAAGAGGGTCTGGGGACAACAGACCAAGATACTAGAGAAAGGGGCTCCATACCAGAGAGGCCCAACAGAAGCCTTCGCTTTACAATGGGGAAACTGAGGTGCAGAGAAGGAAGAGAGCTGGCCCAAACCACACGGCCTGCATGGGGCAAAGCCAGGACACGCTCTGGGACAGGTATTCTCCCCAGGGGCAGCGCTGTCCCGTCCCCCACTCCTAGAGCATCCTCCTTGGCCCTGACCGGAACAGCCTCCCGGGGCAACCCTCACTTACCCCTGCAGGAAAGTGGAAATCAGTGCTTCCTTCACTTTCTCCTGCTCCTCCACCTTAGACACTGTCAGGGAGGACCGGGAAAATCATCAGGACGGTGCTCCCAACCCCGGCACGTCTGATTCCAGATCTGGACTGGGTCCCTCCGAAGCCCTGAGCAGGGGCTGTGCCCAAGCTCACCTCCCTATTCCACTCTTGGCCTGTGGTCACCCCAACAGTGATGGGAGGAGAACAGGGGTTCTGTCCTCAGAGGGGCTGAGCAAGGCCCAGGATGCAGGGGGCTTCAGGAAAAGTCCCTGGAGCCGGCGGTGCAGAACCCACGGGGCCTGGGCCCAGAGGGGACTCTGAGGCTCAAAACCACCAGCACCACCAGGGCCTGACCCGTCTTGGGGTCTCCCTGGTGCTGTCAGAGAATGAGAAGAGGAAGGAGGGGGTCCCACAGGGTCCTAGCCCAGATGGTGGTAATGGGCAGTGTGCCCCAAGGAGACTCCAAAGCTACCCAGTGCCCACCTCCCATGCCCCAGCCCTCCACCCCCCCGCCCCCTACTCACGGCCCGAGACGCGCAGGCTGGCGGAGCAGAGGGCCTGGCCGGCAGCGTTGCTGGCGATGCACGTGTAGATGCCCTGGTGCTGCCGGCCCACGTCCAGCAGGACCAGGCTGTGCTGCTGTGCAGAGCTGGCCATGGTGTAGCCTGGCGTGTCAGGGCCAATCCACAGCACACCCCTCTCAGCCTCCTCCCTGAGCCAGTGCACGGTGGGCGCCGGGCGTCCTAGGGGCGGGCAGAAGGTGGTAAGCGCACCCCGCCAGGAGCGGGGCCTCTGGAGGTGGAGCCCTGTCTGTGACCCTCCCTCAGGATGATGTGAGTGGGGAGGGGGCACCTCTGTCCCATCCCCCAGCGGTGATCTTTCCACAGCAGGGGACAGGAAATGCCTTACCTTCTACCTTCACGGAGAAGGTAATGCTGGAGCCTTTCTTCACTTTCTTGGGGGTGAACCTCTCCAGCATTCGGGGTGGCACCAGCTGCTCATGCACATCTAGGGGGCACAGGGTGGCTGGCAGAGACCTTGGCACAGCCCCTACCGCCTGCCTCCTGGCCCCCGACGATGTCTGCAGGCCCCCAGGTGGCTCTCCACAGCCAGCACCTGGACAGCACCACGCTGTTCCCTCGGCCGGGCTGTCTCCTAAGTGCGCCCTCCCTGAGCCAGCCCATGGCCACCCACACCTCCACTTCGACCAGCCCTAGGGTCAGGCCCTCAGCACCCATGGCCACCTGGCCTCTCCCTGCCCGTCTGGGGCTGCCTCACCTGATGCAGGCTTCTCTTCTGGCTCATCGGGGCCTGAAAGAGGCACTAGAGTCAGACACCTAGCACAAACAGGACCCCGCCATGGCTCCTACTCAGCGCTGTGCGGGAGCCCAGCAGTTCTACCCCCTGCAGTGAGGGAACTCAAGGGCAGCGCTGCTCCCCAAGCAAACGTCCTAACCCCTGCCTGAAACCTGGGCCATGAAGCCCTGCAACTTACACACTCTGGTGACAGAGGCAACAGGCTGCATGGACCAGACCCAATGCCCCACCACCCACCCTCACCCTGCCACGGACTCTGTGGCCCCACACTGGAACCAGCACACAACCAAATAATGCTGCCTAGAGCAGCAGAGGACTCACACCTGGGGACGCTGGGGAAAGCTGCAGCAGTGGCAGGATGGGTTTAGGTGAAACTTGGAATGAACTCTCAGTGCTCAGAACTTTTTGAACAATAAGGAAGTAGGGTCCTCTAGTCCCAAGCTACACCGGCTCTGGCTGTGCGTGGATTTACCTAGAGCCTCAGTGTTTACCCACTTTCCTGGGTCAACTTCAACCTCCAGCCTGCCCATTAGTCAGGACAGAGGGCTGCATACCCGCTCCCTGAAGGGCCAACTTCTGGCCACCTGTGCCACTTTGTACCAGTGACCCCCGCTGAGGGCCTGATATGGCAAGGTGTGCAGGGGATATCAGCCCTGGCCAGGATGCTGCCCAGGGCCCAAGTCTCTGCCCGGCCCCTCAGAGCACCCACCTCGGACCAGCAGCTGGGCAGATGAGTAGGCGGCACCCATGGCATTGCTGATGTAGGCCGCATACTGGCCAGAGTCCTCCCGAGTGACTGAGATGATCTCCAGGGTGTGCAGGGTCTTTTTGTCAGTCATGCGGATGTGGGCAGATGCGGTCAGGGGCTGGCCATCTTTGAACCAGTATAATCTGGGAGCAGGGTAGCCTGGGCCACGGGAGGGGGAGTGGTCAGCCTGGGCTACCACCCACGGGCACTGTGTCCTCCAGATGGGAGACAGATGAAGGCCTGGAGAGAGGGTCCCTCAAACACCCCCACACCACCAGTGATGGAGTATCGGCCTCCAGCATCCAGGCAGCAGGGAGAGTGACTGCCTGACCCTGTTGCTGGGGTCTCCTTTCAATTGTAGCTGACGGGGCACGGCTCCTTGGCCTCCATCCTGCCATGGCCATGTCCCCACTCCCTCTCCCTCTCACCTTTCACCTTGAGCTGGAACTTGGCCAGGTGTGTGCCAGGGGCCACCTGGAGGTCTCTCAGTTCCTCCACCACCTGGGGCAGCTGGCCCTCATCAGTGGTGGACTCTGTTCCCTCCTGTTCCCGGCTGGCAGGAGAACAGAAAAGGGGTCAGCCATAAAGTAGGGCAGTGAGGGGAGCAGGGCGGGAGGGGTGCTGAGGGGCTTGGGCATGGATGATGTTGGAAGCCCCTGTTTGCTGACAGAGACCGCCAGGGCTTGGAGGAAGGCTCCAGGATTGGATGCTGTCAGACCAAGCCCTGCCCTCACCCAGCAGCATCACTCCCCAAGAGGCCCTGCAATGTCAGTCCGTGGGGCACAGCCCACCTCTGGCAGCTCCTACCTGGACAAGTAGCCTTGGGCACTGAAGTAGGATGAGGTCTCCGTGGCATCTGCTGCAGTGTCATAGTCTGTGCTTGTCACTGGGGAAGGAAGAGGGGAACTGGAGCAAGGCCTGCCATCCCGTCTGCCCCAGCACGAGCTCCTGCACCAGGATGGCCTCGGCCCTCAGAGGTCCTGATCACAGAGCCTTGCCTGGAAGCCACTTAGACTTGGGAGCTAGGAAGTCATAGGGGGAATAGTGATATTGTAGCCTCTCCACCCCCAGCTATTACCAGCCCCATACTTCAAGGCCTATAACTAACTACAAGCCTCTTTGACATGACAAACTAATAACGAATGATCCAGAGGCCTCAGAAGAAACAGTGATAGTGGTAGAACCTTCCAGTTCCATCCTACTAGGGAATAATGGGATGAAAAGATACAGGCCTCAAACAGCTAGGACTTGTGTTTCTAGTCAAGATGGAGTGACTGAGGTTGGACTTACCCTCTTTTATGGACTAAATGTTGAGATGCCCCCCAAAGACCATATGCTGAAATATTAACCCCCTATAGATAAAGAGATGGGCCTTTGGGAGGTGATTAGGTGATGAGGGTGGAACTTCCATGAATGGGATTACTGCCCTTATAGAAGGGACCCCCAGAGACCTCCCTCATCCTCTTTCTATCATGTCCTTTATTTTTTTCTTCTGTTTTATATATATATATATATATATATATATATATTTTTTTTTTTTTTTTTTTTTTTTTTGGAGACGGAGTCTTGCTCTGTCGCCCAGGCTGGAATGCAGTGGCACGATCTCGGCTCACTGCAAGCTCCGCCTCCCGGGTTCACGCCATTGTCTCAGCCTCCCGAGTAGCTGGGACTACAGGCGCCCGCCACCACGCCGGCTAATTTTTTGTATATTTAGTAGAGACGGGGTTTCACCGTGTTAGTCAGGATGGTCTCGATCTCCTGACCTCATGATCCGCCCGCCTTGGTCCCCCAAAGTGCTGGGATTACAGGCGTGAGCCACTGTGCCCGCCTTCTTCTGTATATTTATAATCTTCTTCTCTACTTGCTATTAATCCTATCCATTGGATTTTTTATCTCTGGAAGTTCTACTTGGGTTTTTAAAATATGTTCTGTCTCAACATCACTAATCATCAGGGAAATGCAAATCAAAACCACAATGTGATACCACCTAACTTCTGCAAGGATGGTCATAATTTAAAAATTAAAAAACAGTAGATGTTGGTGTGGATGCAGTGGTCAGGAAACACTTCTACACTACTGGTGGGAATGTAAACTAGTACAGCCACTATGGAACAGTGTGGAGATTCCCTAAAGGACTAAAGGTAGAACTACTATTTGTTCCAGCAATCCCACTACTGGGTATCTACCCAGAGGAAAATAAGTCATTATTTCAAAAAGACACTTGCATACGCATGTTTATAGCAGCACAATTCACAACTGCAAAATCATGGAACCAACCTCAAATGCCCGTCAATCAACAAGTGGATAAAGTAACTGTGGTATATACATAGGATGGAATACTACACAACCATAAAAAGGAATGGATTAACAGCATTTGCACTGACCTGGATGAGATTGGAGACTATCATTCTAAGTGAGGTAACTCAGCAATGGAAAACCAAACATCATATGTTCTCACTGATACGTGGGAGCCAAGCTATGAGGATGCAAAGGCATAAGAATGATACAATGGACTTTGGGGACTTGGGGGAAAGCATGGGAGTGGGGGCGTGGGATGAAAGACTACAAATAAGGTGCAGTGTATGCTGCTCAGGTGATGGGTGCCTCAAAATCTCGCCAATCACCACTAAAGAACTTACTCATGTAACCAAATACCACCTGTACCCCAGTAACTTAACGGAAAAAGTAAAGAACTGAAAAATAAATCTTGAGAGATAAAAAAAATTAAATAAAATATATTCTATGTCTCTACTTTTCTTTTCTTTCTTTTTTTTTTTTTTTTTTTTTTGAGACAGAGCCTCACTCTGTCACCCAGGCTGGAGTGCAGTGGTGCAATCATAGCTCACTGCAGCCTCAACCTCCCAGCTCAAGCGATCCTCTTGCCTTAGCTTCTCAAGCAGCTGGGACTACAGATGTACAGCACCATGCCTGGCTAATTTTTTTGTATTTTTTTTGTAGAGACAGGGTCTCACTGTGTTGCCCAGGCTAGTCGTGAACTTCTAGGCTCAAGTGATCCTCCTGCCTAAGCCTCCCAAAATGCTGGGATTACAGTCATGAGCCAAAGTGCACCAGGCCAGGACAGCAATTTCCTAAACATGGGAAACAAAGATGAGCCCTGTGATTGCGCCAGTTTCCTGCCTTGAATTTGTAGACTCAGGGAAGGGATACTGAGGTAGGTCCCAGCAGACTCCTTGAGATGAGAAGATGGAGCCCAGAGTCCTGGGAGACTAAGGCAGCTAGAGTTCACAGACAAAGTGCTGGAGAAAAGAAAGCAGTACAGAGAAAGGACCTGCCTCAAGGACTCAGCAGAATACTGACTAGCATTTGCATGTGAGGAAAGACCCACCTGAAAGGATTAGAGGAAACAGTACCAGGAATAGCTCCTGGTTCTACCAGTCAGACTAGAAAAATTCCTAACTCAAAGGGCATTGAGTAGAGTACTCAGGAAAGTTCTTGCCTCAGCAGTGGGAAATAATTAGCCCTAGACTGAGCACTGCTCTGGAGCCACCAAAGAAATCATAAAAGCTAGGCCCCAAAGAATAAAATTGCATCCAAGTATCTTCACTGTATCCCAGAACAAAGCTCAAGAAGATCGGCAGAAATACAAAATATCCTAACAGGGTAAAGTTTACAATGTCAGGCACTCAATCAAAGATCACCAGACATACCAAGAGACAGGAAAAGATGACCCATAAAGTAGAAAATAATCAACTGAAACCAACCCAGAATTGATGCAGATGTTAGAACTGGTAGAGGAGACATGAAAACAGGTATTAGAATTGTATTCTCTGCATTCAAAAGGTTAAGTAGAGATGTAGAATATATTTTAAAAAACTCAAGTAGAACTTATAGAAACAAATAATAAAATGAATGAGATTAATAGGATGGATATTACAGAAGAAAAGACAGTGGACATAAAGGCATGAATAAAAACTATGCAAAATACAGGAATTTTTTAAAGCGAAAAGAGCATTAGTGAACTGTACACACTCCATGTGACTTAATATACAGGTAAATGAAGAAAAGAATATTTGAAGCAATAATAATAATACGTCTTAATATACATGTAATTGGAGAAAAGAATATTTGAAGCAATAATGGTCACAGAAATTCCAAACTTAATGAAAACTCTAAACCCACAGTTCTAAGAGGGTCAACAAAGTCCAACCTCAACAAACATGAAGAAAAGTACACCAAAGAACATCATAATCAAATTACTCATAACCAGTTATTTTTTTAAAAATCTTTAAAAATACCTAGAGAATTTTTGTGAAGAAAGAGATAAGCTGATCCTAAAATTCATATGAAAATGCAAGGCACCCAGAATAGGCAAAAAAATCTTGAAAAAGAAGGAAGTTGGAGGACTTACCCTCCCAATTTCAAAACCCACTACAGAGCTACTGTAATCAGGACAGTGTAGTGCTGGCATAATGAAAGACATTTAGATGAATGAAACAGAATTTAGAGTCCATAAATAAACCCATACATTTAGAGAAAATCAAATTTTGACAATAATTCCAAGACAATTCAATGGTGAAATAGTCTTTTCAACAAATGGTGCTGAGACAACTGGGTATCCACATTAAAAGAACAAACTTGGGCCCTTACTTCGTATCATATACAAAAAAAAAACCAAAAAAACCAAAAAAACAAAACACAAAAACCTCAAAATGGACCAAAGACCTAAATATATGAGTTACTATAGGCATAGGTGTTTAACTCTTTATAACCTTGGATTAGGCAATAATTTCCTAGAAATGACAACTAAAGCACAAGCAACCAAAGAACAAGTAGGTAAATTGTACTTTATTAAAATTTAAAACCTTTGTTGAGGCAGGAGGATCACTTGAGGCCAGGAGTTTGAGGTTACAGTGAGCTATGATTATACCACTGCCCTCCAGTCACAGTGCCATGAACCATTCACCATGCTCTTGAGCTTCTCCTGAGAGGCTTCCTGATCAAGCCATCTGACAGCCTTCAAAAGGGACCTCAAGGGAGTGGTTGGGGTAGGCTGGACTCACCCTTCTTGACCCCCTCACCTTACTCTATGAGGTCCACTTCCAAACCTTCCTGGGCCTCTGTTCCAGCCAGGATGCCTCTCACAGAGATGAGATCCCTCAACCCCTTACCCCAAGGGGCTCCAGACTGGGGGCCTGTCTTGGCCCTAGCTCCCAGAGAGCTTTCCATCAGCCACAAGACTCTGAGGCCCCAAATCCTGCCTGGCCTGAGACGAATGCTCTCTGAATCATCCTCAAGACCAACTCAGGAGCCCCTACACCACCCACCCTGGAGACACCAAACCAGGAGCAGTACTCACAGTCCACACGGAGCTCAGCCTTGGTGGAGGAGACACCCATGCTGTTCTCAGCCAGGCAGCGGTAGACACCCATGTCTGCTGGCACCACGGCTGTAATGATGAGCTGATGGCCACCCTGTTGGTCTTCATTAATCATGTAGTGGTCATCCTCCTCCAACAACTTCCCATCCTTGAACCAACGCACACTAGGCATGGGCTGACCTCTCACCACACAGTCAAAGCTCACAGGATACCCATCTTGCACTTCTTGGTTCTGCAACTCGGTCAGGAACACCGGGGCTGGGATAGATGGGTGATTTAGCCCCAGGGAACAATGATCATGTCCAGCTGCCACATACATGCAAGTTGCCACCAGATGAATGGTTTGACACATATGATGTACAGAGCAATCATTCATATGGGAGTGTTCATAGACCCTGACAGCTAAACAGAATGGTATCTTTGCCTGCTAAACTTCTCTCTCTTCCTTGTTCTCTAAGAATTCTGTTTGCCAGCTTGGTTCCCAAGCTGCTCTGAGGCAAAAGCGATAAAGGGCTGGAAACAGGGAGGAAAAGGGAGGTAAAGCAAAGATAAAGACTGTTTGGCCTGTAAGTCCAGGAGGAGCAGGTGAGGGATTTGAAGCAAGGCAGAGGCTCAAAATTGGAGAGAAGTTTCAAGAAATAACACTGTGGGTCATTCATCATACCCTCTTTAACATTCCTAGAGAGATACAAGTAAATAAGGAAATGGCTTTTTAATTACTCCTAGATGCTGGAATGGGAAACGGTAGCAGACTGGACCATGAGGAGTGCAGCATTTTATACAGGCTTCAGAGTCTCATTTTTAAAAAATTCTAGAGAGTGAACACAAATGACCCTTGAACAACATGCATTTGAACTGCATGGGTTCACTTATGTGTGGATATTTTTCAACCAAACTGGATAAAAAAAATACAGCATCTGTGGGATGCAAAACCCTGTATAGCGCTGACTTTTCATATATATAGGTTCTGCAGGGCTGATTTGGGGACTTGAGTATGTGTGGATTTGGGTACACATAAGGGTTCTAAAATCCATCCTCTGTGTATACCAAGGTAGAACTGCATTCCCATTGTCATTTCACAGATGTGAAAGCTGAGGCACAGAGATGCTAAGCAGCTTCCCCCAAAGCACATAGTTAGTAAGAGACAGGGTTGGAGTTCAAATTCAGCTCTATTTAACTTCAAAGTCAGGGCTTTTCACACCTCAGTGGGCTGCACCTGCAAATAACCCAATGGTGGGCATGGGTAACCCCTTAAGCTTGCAGCAGACTCTGGATCCTTCTCCCCTGCCTCTCCCTGCCTCTGCACCCTGGTTCGTGACCCCAGACCGAGGCTGTGTGCAGACTCACCAGCATCAGAAGTCAGTAGGCTGGGCAATGGCTCTGGAGGCACCACAGGGGCAGGGGCCTCTTTGCTGATGCGCATCTCTACCCTCCGAGGCCCCTCCTCCACCAGGTTGATCTCCACCCCGATGCCCAATGTGGCAAACATCTCCTGGAAGCGAGTTACCGCCTGGCGGGCCTCGGTGAGTGCCTCAAAACGGATGCAAATGAAATGCTCATCTTCGCGGTATGTCTGCCAGTCCGCAGGCTCCTCTGGCTCTGCAGGGCCCTCATCTGCACTCAGGAAGAGCTCCTCGTCTGAAACCTCAGCCGGGCTTTTGGTGCGGAAGAGCCGGTGCAGCCGCCGGGCAGCCCGGCGGAAGGCATTGTCCAGCTCACCCCCAGAGGAGCTCTCGGCCTCACTCTCTGTCCCACTGATCACCACGCAGGCACTGTGGGCCACCTGGCCAAACTTGTTGCTCACCTGACAGGTGTAGTGGCCAGCATCAGCATGGCCCAGGCCAGTGATCAGCAGAGAACAGGTGCCATCCCTAAGCTGGTCGATGTGATGGTGCCGCCCGTCGGTCAGCTCCACACCATCCTTCAGCCAGCAGGCTCGCACATCTGCCTTGCTGGCCACGACACACTCCAGCCGCAGGGCATCCCCTACCTGTGCCTCGGTGTCCCCAAATGCGTGGGAGAACATAGGCCCTTCCTGCTGCTTCATCTCCTTCCGGACCTTGTAGCCCTTAAAGGCGGCCTGGATCTTCACAGCTGCCTTGTCCATTGAGGGATCACCCAGGTCTTTGGTGCTCAGGTCTCCCAGAGGTGGGCGCACAGCAGCCAGCGGCTCCTGCTGCTGCTGTGGCTTCACAGAGGGGGCTGCTGGGGCCCCAACCTGTGGGCACAGAGCCTGATGTCATGGTGAGATAGGGAATCTGAGGCCAGGAACAGGGCACGACTGGTGTGGAACGCATGGCAGGGGCAGCTCCAGGTCTTGCTCCAGTATGCCCTTTTTCCTCCTACCAATTGGACCAACACTAGCTTCAATTTGACCTAGATGTCTGACAGCACCTTCCAAAAAGCAAGCCCACTTCCTGGAAATCACTTTACACAATCACTCAGACCACGATGAACAGGGTTGTGAAGAACACCATGAAGAGACCAGTTCCAACTCTTCAGGCAAAAGTTTTAATGGTCAGATGTGTATATGAATGGATGGATGCAGGGTGGATGGAGAGATACATCAATTAATGGATGGTTGAACGGGAGAACAGGTGTATGGATGGATGGATAGATGGATGGGTAGGTGGGTAGCTGGTGGATGAGTGAATGGTTATACAGATGGTGGTATGGGTAGATGAGTGGGTAAACAGGCTGACAGACAAACAGACAAACAGGTGAACGAGTACAGGAATAGATTATGGACAAATGGTGGATGGATGGGTGAAAGAGTAGGTGGATAGATGATAAACAGCAGATGGATGGAGTTGTATGGTTGCATAGGTGGGTAAACAGGCTGACAGACAAATGAATGAACAGGTGAACAAGTGCAGGAGTGGCAGATGGATAGTAGATGGATGGATGGATGAATGGAATGGAATGGAATGGAATGGAATGGAATGGAATGGAATGGAATGGACTGGAAGGATGGTGGGTAGATGGTAGATGGATGGATGAATAACAGGATAGTGAGTAGATACATGAATGGATAGTGGGTAGATGGGTGCATGTCAGATAGGAGGATGGGTGAATAGATGAAAAGAAGGAAGGATGGAAGTATACATGGATGGACAAATGGAAGGATGGTAGATGGATGATGAATGGATACATGCATAGATGGACAGATGGAAGGATTATAGAAAGATGATGAATGGACAGATGGTGAGATGGTGAACAGATGACAGACGGATGAGTATATAGATGGCAGAGTATATAGATGGTGAATGCATGACTAGATGGAAGGAAGAATGTGTGCATGGATGGATAGATGGTGGATGAATAGATGGAACAAAGGAAAGAAAGATGAACATATGGATGAATAGATGGCAGATAAGGAATAGATGAAAGGAAAGAAAGATGGACACATAGATGGGTGGATGAAAGAAAGAATGAATGCATGAATGGATGAATGAATGAAAGGAAGAATGGATACATGGATGGATGGATGGATGGATGGAGGGAAGAATAGACAGATGCATGGATTGAAGGATGGATGGTGAACAGACAGAAGAGCATAAATGCATGCATTGATGGATGGATCGTGTATGGATGGATGGAAGGATGGATGAATGGATGGATGGATGGTAGATGGATGATGCATAAACAGATGAAAGTAAGGAAAGACAGATGTATGAATGGATGGATTAGGTAGAAGGATGGAAGGACGGAAAAACAGATGCCTGAATAGATGGATGGCAGTTGGATTGAATAGAGGGATGGCAGTTGGATGAATGAAAGGATGGGTGGATGCATGGATGGATGGATGCATAGATGGATGAATGGTGGATGGGTGGATGGAAGGAAGGATGGATGGATCGATGGATGCATAGATGGGTGGATGAGTGGTTTAGATGGATGGATGCATGAATGAATGGATGAATGGTGGATGGATGCATAGATGGGTGGATGAATGGATGCATGAATGAATGGATGAATGGTGGATGGATACATGCACGGATGGATTGATGAATGGTGGATGGATGGATGCATGGATGGGTGGATGAATGGTGGATGGGTGCATGAATGGACGGATAGATGAATGGTGGATGGATGGAGGAATGGTGGATGGATTGATGCATGGATGGGTGAATGAATGGTAGATGGATGCATGGATGGATGGATGGATGGATGGATGGATGGATGGATGGATGGTGAAGGTCTCAGACCTCTTCTTGCAGGGCAAGTTGGGGGGGCTCACCTTGCTGGTCAGTGGTGAGGTGCCTTGCCTCCCAGCCTTCTTGAGGTAGGTGACCAGGGAAGGGGTGCCTGCCCGGGACTCATCATCAGAGCTGGTGTGTGAGAGGTCAGCCTCTCCAGTGCGTGCCAGCTCATCAGCCGTGGAGTAGCCTTCCGAGAGATCAGGTGCCACCTCCTCTGCCTCCTGTGGCAGGTGCTGTGAGCGGCCATCCTCCTCAGGCAGCTCGCTAATGGAGTCTAGCGTGGGCTCACGGCTCATGCGACGTTTCCGAGCCAGGGCCTCCCATAGTTGGTGCAGGTCGCCCTCCTGGGCTGCCTCGAGGGGCAGGCTGGGCTGAGGAGGGGCCTCATCCACAGAGGCTGGGCTCAGCGCCACTGAGGAAGGCAAAAGACTGGTCAGTGGGCTAGTTCAGAGCCATCAGCCCAGACCTCAGCTGCTTATCAGTATGTAGCTGGGCTGTGGCCTTGCTAGGCCTCTACCCCCACCTGGCACTAGCTACTTCAGATGGCACAATCTTTGCAAGTCTCAGAGCCCCTGAGCCTTGGCTCCCCCACTTTGAGTGAGGCCACAGTCTACCTCCCTGCACAGGGTATGTGATGACTGGAACAGGAAAGGACTCTGCAAAAGCAAATTGGGCTGATTTGAGCCCTTCTGGCCCTGCTTCTGGGATAGAGTGCCTAGACTCATGGGGGTGCTGGCTGCCATGCAGGGAGGATCAGGCTCAGAGTTCAGGGGACAGGCCTCAGAGTGTGGGAGGGCTCGGAGCACTGGGGTTTTCAGGGGGTTCAGAGTACAGGGGATGTCTGTGTGCAGGGGCCCAGAAGCTTAAAGGGACCAGAATAGGAGAACCAAGGGCTGCACCACCCAGGACTTGCTCAGGGACAGGCAGGCTGGCCTAGGCCATCAAGACTTTGCAACATGGGGTTTACCACATCTCCCTATGCAGCCTCAGTCTCTCCTATGTGATGGGCCTCAAAAGGACCCTCAGCCCTTCCCTAAGAGACCCTGTGAGAGGAAGGTCAAGCTGCACCCCCACACCAAAGCTCCCCACCCTGGAACCTGGAAGGACAGGGACGACGCACCCTGGAAGGTGGCAGCCGCGGGGCAGGTGGAGCCCTGGGCTGGTCCACAGTGGTACTCGCCCTGGTCTTCTGCTGTGAAGCCCCTGATCACCAGCATCTGTCGCCGACCCTGGGAGACCACCTCGAACCGCCCACTGGGCTGGATGCACTCCTTTCCCTTGTGCCAGATGACCTCGCCAGCCTCAGCTGCCACCTCAAGCTCCAGACAGACATCCTCACCAACTGCCACCTGCCGGCTCTCAGGGGCAGAGGGCTGGGGAGGCACAGGCTTCGGTGGCTCTGCTGGGGAACAGCATTAACGGACAGAAGACAGGCTCCATCAGCAAAGATGCACCCAGGGTGCAGGCCCCACCCCTGGGGACCCCTCCCTCTTCCAGCTTGTGGGGGCTGTGAACTCCCCAGGCCCCAGTGAAGCAACTCACCAAGCTGCACAGTCTGGGGCAGGTGAACCGGTTCCCCAGCACCCACTGGGCCCACAGCTGCCACACGGAAGCGGTAGGTCTCCCCAGGGGCCAGGCCATCCACCACACACTCGGGTCCAGGCACCAGCTCGTGGCACAGCCGCCACTGGCCCATGGCCCCCTCCTTCACCTCCACACGGTAGCCACAGAGACCACCACCTCCATCACTCATGGGAGCTGCCCAAGACAGTGTCACAGTGTGGCTGCTGCGAGCCACCACTTCAGCATCCTCTGGGGGGTCAGGGAGGCCTGGGGAAAGGGGAACCAGTCAGGGGGGTGGCTCCCTGTCGGCACTAACAGCCCCTCTGGAAGCCACTGGACTCTGATACTGGTTGCAGGTGGTGTGGCTGTACCCGAAGGCAGCGTGCTGCTGTACCTAGTGGCCCAGCCCGTCTCAGGGAGTGAGGGATGCTGCCCAGGCCCCATGGTGGCGCACTTGCGTGTCACATGGAGACTATATGTGTCCAGAGCCCAACCAGTGTGGAGAGCCCCTGGCGGTCTCTGCACCTCCTGTCTCCCCAGAGCTGGGCTCAGATCTGCATTAGGAGTTGGGGGAGCTGAGGGGGAGGTGGAGCAGAATGAGGGGACTTTGGCCTTATGAACCCACAGGGTGGTAGACTCATGCATCGTTATGCCTGGCCAAGGGCAGCCTCCCAGACCCCCATGGCCAGGCCCATATCTGCAGGCAGTCAACCCCAAGCTCTGCAGTGGGCAGATGCTGCAGAACCCAGCCCGGGATGGTCACCCACTGACCCCCAAGCTCTGGAAGCCAGGCGGGCCCCAGACCCGACCTGCAGGGGAGGGAGAAAGGAGCCCGCCCACCACCCACCCAGCACGGTGAGTCGCGCAGAAGCCACGGCGTCACGGCAAGCGAAGGTGACCTCCCCAGCATGGAGGAGCTGGGCGCTGCGCAGCAGTAGGGCGTGGTGACTGCCATCGGCGGTGACAGTCCAGTCGGCGTCATCCGGCTGCACCGCCGCACCATTGATGTACCAAGACGCCTCTCCCACGGGCACCACCTCGCTGAGCGTGCAGGTGAAGAGGGCCTGCGCGCCGGCCCGGACCGTCGCGTTTTTCAGCGGCTCCAGGATCTCCAGGCGCCAGCCTGCGGGTGTGCCCGAGGAAGGGATGTGAGGGCAAGGGCTGGAGCAGGGCCTGGACTTCAGACCCTCGCTTCTTCCCACCTGCGTGGGTGGGAGGAGTCTGGGAGACCGAAGCTCCCCACCTGCGGCCCCAGCAAACCCCTCTCTCAAAGTCAACCCAGCCTCCCCCGGGAGACACCTCTCATCTGGTCCCCAGTCATGCCTGTCTTCAACCCAGACTCCTGCGAGTCCCAGAGACCAACATGTCCCCCTCCTGGCTCCGGAGAGCCTCTGGTCTCGGCGCACGGCGAACACACCATGCACCCCTCCTGAGCCTCGGGCCCCGGGGCTTCTACCCACTGTGAAGTGGGTGGCTCCCAGCCTCAGGTGGGAGGGGCCGGCCCCTGGCGAACCCTGCCCCTTGTGCCGCTCCCTTCCCCAGCCCTGCCAGCAGCACCAGGGCCTCAGAGCCTCAGCGCCTCTGCAGCGCGGGCGGCCCAGCCTCCTGCAGGAGGGTCTTGGAGACTGATGTCCCCTCTGCAGCCGCAGCCCCCCAGCCCCGCCCCCTCTGCCACCCGCACCCCGCAGCCTCTAGTGGGATCTGGCCCCGCCCTGCACCGGCAGAGCACAGTCACCTCGGACCGTGAGGAACGCGGACGTCACCATATCCCCAGCCAGGAAGGTCACCCGGCAGCTGTCTTGCGGCCGCAAGTTTTTGAGCAGCAGCAGGTGGCGCAGGCCGTTCTCAAAGTAGACCACCTCGGCGTTCTCCGAGGTCCGCACGGGTTCGTCGTCCAGCAGCCAGGTGTGGGCAGCCACCTCAGGCTGGGACAGCTGGCACTCGAACAGCGCCTCGCCACCCTCCAGCGCCTCCACGTTCTCCAGCCCCCGCACCACTGTGTTCTTGGCTGCGGGGAGAGGGAGGCTCAGACCATGCCTGCGCTTCCAGGATCCCCACGTCCCTTGGGAGTGTCCTGAAAACTACAAAAAGTCAAACAAAATACCCCCTCCCCAGAAGCTATGTGGAGGGGGGCACTCAGTGTCCAGGGTGGAGCCACCGTGCCTGCCTCTGTAGTCACCCAGGACCCCCCCGCCACACCATGTCCTGCCCACTTTGGCACTGGGTTCCTGACCTCACAGGTGAGAAACCTCACAGGTGTTCACGAGACTAGAAACTCGCCAACCGCACAACTGGGCTTAAACACAGCCACGAGGCTCAGAGCCATGCTTTACCTGCCATGGCCCCACTGCAGCTTCAGTGTCTGGAAACAGCCCCCTTTCTCTGCACCCCCGAACAGAGCTACTAGACCTGCTGCCTGGCCCCTAGGATGCCATGCTCAGACTCACAACAACCAGAGACCTCCTCCCTAATCCACTGCCCTGCTCCGCTCTCCCCTCCCTTTCTAATTCTCTTGTGGGTTCACGTGTAGGAGTCTCGAATTTGGCCACACATTCTTCATGGAAGCCACAAGTTCAGCAGCTGTGCATGCCCCGCCTACCCACAGCTCAGCTCCTGGTGCAGCGAGCTTGCCACCTATGTGGCCTGTTTCCACCTGTCCGAGCCACCTGTGTCCCAGAGCCACCAGACACAGCCTGCCATTCCACTATCACTGCACAGCCAAAGCTGTGCCAAAGCTGCCCCAGGCCTGGGGCTGCCCACCAGGCGGCCTCACCTTGCACTTGCAGCAGGGCCACTACGCGGGTGCCCGCAGCCTCACAAGAATAGATGCCACTGTCACAGGGCAAGGCCGGCCTGAAGGTCAGCCTGGCCACGTTCCAGTCCTGCTCTATGATGACACGGTGCCCATCCGTGCGCACCTCCCGCTCGTCCATCTTCCATGTGGCCTGCACGGGCTGTGAGTACTGGCAGAGGAGCTCGGCCGAGCCACCCTCCTCCACGGCCAAATCCTGCATGGCACTGACCACCTCCACCACGGGATCTGTCGGCCAACATGCCGGACACACATCAGCCCCTGGAGCTGAGCCACCGAAGCCATCCCACCCTCTGCTGTCAGCATTAGAGGCTTCAGCGGCAGCAAGCGCAGAGCAATGGCAGGAAATGGCAGAGCAGTGACCGCCTGGCACACAGCCCAGGGAAGGGGGCCCACCACGACAGCCCAGGGCTATCCACCGCAGACACACCTCACCCCCACCCATGGGAGACAGCACTGTCAGGCTTGGTATCTTTCCTGGGGGGCCCCTCCTAGTCCTCTTTGCCTCTACCTCCCTCTGGCCCTGGGCACACTGCCCCAACAGGGACACAAACCCTCCAAAGTCCCCCCACCCCATGCCCTCTGGCCCTGGCTCAGGAGCCAGAGCCCCAGCCCAGCTTGCCCCTTCTGCAAGGACTCTGCCATCTTTCTTGGGGTCGCTGTCCCATCTCCACTGTACAAATCCTGCTCCACAAATGGCTGTTTGCCCCAGGACCCAGGTGAACCTTCCACATTTTCTTTGAGGGTGGATGGGGGCAAAACCACCATGTAAGTCACTGGGAGGGGACTCCCATATGGCCAGCTCTTTCCCAGAAGGGCATAAACCTAGCCTAAGCCCACAGCGGAGGAAGCAGGTGACAGCAGGGGTAGACTCAGCAGGCGCTGCTTTTGGCTACACAAGGGACTGGGTTTCATGGCTGGGCACGTGCGGCCAGCAAGGTGATAGCCAGTAGGGCATGGGTTGGTGTCCAGTTACACCACTCCCTAAGCCCAGACTTCTCATCCACCCTCCATGCCCACCTGTGCCACTGTAGGCAGACAGCATGCATAGAGTGGTGCCTACTCTGTGGCCCTGGGGGCCAATCCCTAATCCCAGGAGCCCGCAGGAAGCATACAAAAGTGCCAGCATGGCAGGGGTTGCCATCGGCCAATACCTTTCATCAACAACTTGGCCGTGGAGACCAGGGGCCCTGCGCGGAAGGTGACAGTGCCGGAGTCGGCCACCCCCAGGCCTGAGAGCGTGAGGGAGTGAAAGATCCCGTCTTGTACAGTGATGGCACTCTGGGGGCCATCCTGTAGCAGGGTCCCATCCAGCCACCAGCGGGCCTCCGGCCCACCCGCGTGAGACACCTCACAGGAGAACGTGGCCACCTCCCCCGCGAAGACATCCACATTCTGCAAGCCACGTACCAGGCATGGCGCTGCCTCTGCACAAGAGGGTAAGAAGGAGGGCGAGGCTGGGACACCCTGGAATCCACAGGACTGGGCCACTTTAGGGTTCACTGGTGTGGGGGTGTGGCACAAGAACAGATTGTGTCTCTGCTCCTAAAGCCCTCAGAAGTTCCTGAGTGTTCATAATGTACTCCTTTGACTACACCTGAGTTTATGCTAATGATGTGGCTCAGGTAGGGGTCCTGGACAACATCAGAATGGACCTTTAGAAAGGCCAAGTGTTTAGAGGGTTAGAACTTTCCTACCCTCCCACCTCTAGGAAGGGGAGAGGGGAACAGAGATTATGCTCTATAAAAGCTCTTGAATGAGATTTGATGAGTTCCCAGGTTGATGAAGATATGGAGGTGCTAGGAGCATGGCACACCCAGAAAAGACATGGAAGGTCTATGCCCACCCCCACCCCCATCCTTTGCCCTTTAAATCTTTTCCACATGGCTATTCCTGAGCTGTATCCTTTATAATAGCTGCTCAATACAAGTGTTTCTATGAATTCTAGGAGCTGTCTTAGCAAGTTAATCAAACTCAAGGAGGAGAAGTGGGAACCCCATTTCATAGCTGTTCAGTCAGAAGTGTGGGTGGCGTGGGACTTCCCACTGGCATCTGAAGTGGGGCAGTCTTGTGGGACTGAGCCCTTAATCTATGAAATCTGACCCTCACTCCAAGTAGAAAGTATCAGAATTGAAGTGTAGACAGCCAGTTGCTGTCTGCTAGAGAATCGCTTGGTGTATGGCCCCCACACATCTGGTCACAGAGTGTTCTGTGCTATGAGAGTATAATAGGAGAACAGTAAGTGTGTTGATCTGTAGAATTGGTGTCAGAAGTGGGACTTGGCCAGGCACAGTGGCTCATGTCTGTAATCCGAGCACTTTGGGAGGTCAAGGTGGGAGGACTGTTTGAGCCCAGGAGTTCAAGACTAGCCTGGGAAACATAGTGAGACCCCATGGAGGCATGTGCCTGTAATCCCAGCTACTCACCAAGTTGAGGTGGGAGGATCGCTTGGGCCCAGGGGGGTTGAGGCTACACTAAGCTATGTTCACATCACTGCATTCCAGCCTGGGCAACAGGAGACCCTGTCCCCTCACCCCCACCAAAAGTGGGACTTGCTAGAATAGCCTTGGGGCTAGTAACTGGTACTGGGGCCACCCTGGGGTCTGCCAGAGCAGGCATCACCCAGACCAGGAGGGTGACCTAGGGTTATGGAATACAAATCCACCCAGGCAAGCTGGCCCACCCTGATCACAAAGGGAGACACAGAGGCCACCCACAGTGAGCCCATGGAGAGTGGCTCAGCCTCAGCTCATAGACCCGCACCTCCACACACCCCTTCAGAACATGCCTGGTTTCACCCACAGGAGGCTGATGACAGGCACACATGCCCTTCTCAGAAGACATAATGGACAAGCTCCAAGCCCCATGGCTGGGGTTCTTTCTGGCATTTGGTGCCTTATCTGACCCAATGTGGGTTGGGTAGGAGAAGCCACAGGGCCTCCTACTGTGAGCAGATGGGAGTTGGCCTCAGAAAATGAGTTCCCTGTCCCTGGGGGTGTGGAAGCAGATGCTTCTCCCATCCCAAGAGGGCATTTTGTCCAGATGTCCTCCAAGGCCCCTTCAGCCCAGAATTCCAGGGCCCTTATGTGGAGTGGCAACTGCTCCCTGCCTGGTCACACAGCAAGGCCCAAACTCAAGGAGCTGCCCAGACATGTTTGTGGTCACTGCCTGCCCTGTGCCTTCCACACTCTCCTCCTCCCTCCCATCCACCTCTCAGATGGAAACTCAGGGTGGTCATGGCAGATAGAACTTGCCCAGGCTACTGCTGCCCACACAGTTGAACCCCACACCACACAGGCAAGGGAGGAAGACAGAACCAAAGGCTTATTCCACCACCTGCTGCCTGGAATCGGGCAACGGAGATGCCGCCCTCCATCCTTGCTTGCCCCTGAGTAACTTCCCGAGACCATCCTGTGAGCCATCTCACAAAGAGAGAGAAACTGCAGTTGGCAAAGCCCAGACAAGACACTTCCATCCCATGGGGTGAGGAAGTGTGGGTGGGGAGAACTTACAGAGATACCAGCCACCCATCAGGACAACACCAGGCAAATCAGCCCCTGTGCCCACCCAAGCAGGCCCTCCGCTGGAAGCCTCTCCATGCTCTTCCTCATGTGTACCACTGACACCCCACCACCAGCTCTTGGTCTTCTCTTGACTGTCTTCCCCAAGTATACATCTGACCACCTCCTCATCTTGCCCCACCAACTCTTCATTCTTGTCTCCAGCAAGTTCCCAAGTTCTTCCACCACACCACCTAAAACCTACCTAGGTCTGAGATGGGCACCCATTTACACACCTGTGCCAGGGCCCTCACCACCAGGTCACAGCCAGATGTCTGTATGTGAGTCAGCTCACCCAGGCTGAGAATACCTCACCTAGAGAGGGGCCAAAGCACAGCCCAGCTCCATGCTGCTCCATACAGTTGCCCACTCTGATGAACATACCAGGCCCCTGCTATCCTGCCCCTGCTCAGGACACCTGGGAAACTTCCTGTCTTCACCATTCAACTTGAGGGCACTGGCATCTGGAACCTTTCCCAAACCCACAGGCGACAGAACTGACTGCATCTGTCTCCTTTTAAAGACTTGGGAGTGGGAGGTGGCACCTAGGATGAAGGACACACTATATCCATGTCCAACTCCTCCAACAGATTGGGGATCCCCTGAAGGCAGACTGCATCTGGCCCATCATGAGGTTCAGGACTTGCTAAAGGGTAGGAGCTTAGAGGGTATATTCTATGGTGAATGAATGGATAGCAGGTGGATTGTGAATGTATGATGGATGGTGGATAGATGGTGGATGAATGGAAAGATAGCTGAATAGTGGATGAGTGAGTGATGAATACATGAGTGGATGGGGGAAGGGTAGACGGATGGTAGACAGGTGAATAGATGGATGGATGGGTGGATGGTAGATGAATGGAAGGATGGGTGAATGGATAGTGGATGGATAGATGGATAGTAAATGGACAGATAGCAGATGGATCAGTGGGTGGGTGGATGGATGGTGGGTGTGTGAATGGATAACGAATAGACGAATGGAGGATGTATAAATGATGTATGGATGGTGAATGGGCAGATGGATGGATGAATGGAGGAACAGCGGGATGGATAGATGAATAGTAAATGGATAGATGGTGGATGGGTGGATGGTGAATGGATGGCTGGTGGATGGTGAATGGATGGATGGTAGCTTTATGGAAGAATGGATGGATTATGAATGGACTGATGGACAGATGATAGAAGGATGGATGATAGATGAATGGCCAGATGATGGATGGATGGTGGATAGCAGATGAATGGAAGGTGGATAGGTAAATGGATAAATGGATGAACAGATGGATGATGAGTACACAGATGGGACCCATTTGAGACCTAAAGGCAGGACAGTAGGGGAAGAACACTCAAGGACAAGCACTCAGGGATGACCAGCTCTGGGTGCAAAGTATGACCCAGGCTGAAGGCTCCTAAAATCTTGTTTGCATGCTTGCCCAAATCCATACACTTGTCATAGGCATGCTTTTGCATCTGCACCTTTGAGCCTGTCAGGCATGCAGATGTGTGTAAACATAGATGCGCTGGCATGTGCGTGCATCCGTAGCATAGGAGTAGGCTTTTGGAGGATGGAAGTCAGGAAGGTCCTGCCTCCACCTTAGGGTCCAAGTCTACGGCAGCTGGGCCCCCCATCTCCCTCCCGCAGGTGGCATTAATCCTGGACAGGGACCCCACACATACCCTGGAGTTTCTCAAGACTACCTTCACCAGCCTACTCGCCAGTGACCTCTCTGGTCCTTGGCTTCAGTGGCCAGGGGTTGGAAAATTGCCAGCCCCAAGACAAGACCACTGTAGGAAGTCTTGGGTTTCTGCCCCCTGCCCGCTGACAGCTGCCAATGGGTAGGACGTCCTGGTGCCCAGGAAGCTCGGCATCTGCAGGCAGAGTGACCGGTGTGGAAAGGGGCTGCCCACCTGTGACTTTCAGCTGGGCCTCAGAGCTACATGTGCCCACGTGGAAACTGACAGTTCCAGCATCTTCAAGGGTCACCTAGGAAGCAGGGAGAGACACGCTTGGCCCTGAGAGCCCCCATCCCGACCACGAGGAGCCCAGCCAGCTTGCCAGACCTCAGTGCCAGGAGGTCATCACTTCCCCAACACAACCCTCTGGTGGAAGACCTTCCTGAATGGAGTTGGAAGCATTCCTGTCCTGGTACACTCAGGTCCCAGAGGCCTCACCTTGTGCAGGGTAAGCAGGTGGAGTGTGCCCTGCTCCACAGCAATATCATTCATCTCGTTGTCCTGCAGGGGCACCCCTCCTAAAGCCCAGCAGGCTTCCTGGCCTGAAGCTCCGGATAGCCGGCACTGGAAGCTGGCATCCTGACCCTCACTGAGCTGCACGTCCTGCAGGGGCTCCAGGATGGTCACCTCAGGAGCTGGACACAGGGGAGGCATGGGTGTCAGCCTCAGCGTCTGAGGTGCCCCCTCAATCAGCACAGTCTCATCGTCCTGGGAGTCCATCCCTGGGTATCCTCCCCCACGCACAAAGACATGCACATGGGGGCCTGTTCTCAGCTCCCCACTCCAGTTGTAGGCAGAGTCTGCTCTAATGGACAGTGGATGGGTGAATGGATCAATGGAGGAATGAATGGATGGATAATGGGTGGACAGATGGATGGCTGATCAATGGATAAATAGATGGATTGTGGATGGATCGATGGATAATGGATGGATGATGGATGGATGGATAGTGAATGGGTGGATGGATGGGTGAATGGTAAATGGATGAATGAAAGGATGGATGACGGGTGGGTAAATGGGACTAGTGTGAGAACTAGAGGAGATGGTGCAGATGACTAAGGGCTGGGAGTGGGCTATGGTTTGCAGTGGCCCCGCCACGAGGGCCAAGACCCAAACTCCCAACACTGTGTCAGCCTATTGGAAGCTCACAACCACCTGCCTCACCAGCCTGACTCAGCCTACTCTCCTCTGACATCCTGGGGCCACCCTGAAATGCCAGCTCACAGGTCCACCTCCCTGCCAGGCCCCAGCCTCCAAAGGCAGGAACCTTTGCTGTCTGGCTCCGTACCCAGCAGGGCCCAGACATTCTAACCCCGTGCAGTCACTGGTGGGGCCTGCCTGTGGCTACCTCTGATGGTGAGCTGGGCGGAGGAAGCACAGTTGCCCAAATGGAAGGAGACAGTGCCAGCATCCTCAGGTGTCACACCCTTCAGTCGCAGTGTGTGGATGCGGCCATCCTGCACAGTCACTTCTGTCACTTCATTGCTTTGCAGTGGCAGGCCTTGTAGGCACCACTGCATGCCTGTGGCTCCAGCCCTGGACACCTCGCAGCTGAACTCAACATCCTCATTGGCCAGCACCTCTGCATCAACCAGCCCCCGCACAATGGTCACCTCAGGCTCTGAGGAGTGGGGCGAGATGGTTCCCTTTACCAGCCAGGTAAAAGAGCCTAAGCCAAGCTCCCATGCCCACTCCTCCAGGAAGTCTTCCTGGGCACCCTCACACTCTTCTGCCATGGCCCATCTGTCCCACATGGCTTTTGTTTCCTGATGTGCTCACAAGCACAGATCCTGCCATGACACTGAGCTCTTTGGGGACAGAACCTGGGCTGGAAGTGTGGGCCAAGAGGGCAGCTGTATCTGAGGAATGGGAAGGGGTCGTGGGACACCCAACTGCCTGTCAACTCCCACAACACAGCCAGCCCCATCCTGGCTAGCACAGCAGGGAGGCAAGGCTTGCAGGAGAAATAGGTGGGGGCTCAGCAGCGCACCCTCACACCGGCCTCAGGGGTGGGCTTGAGGGGCTGCAACCTGTTTCCTTGCTGCCCAGGTTCTCTCGGAGAGCCCTGACAGGGACACTGGGAGGTGCGGGGGTGAGGAGGAAGACAGCGTGAGAGCAGGGGACTCAGGTGCACCCAGAAGGCAACCATAAGCGGGTGGGATGGCAGGGAAGGGCTCACCCTCTCCTCTGGGAGGCCCCACTGCTCACCTGTGACCCTGAGGGAGGCAGTGGTTTTCTGGCCACCTGTCACGCAGGCATACTCGCCCGTGTCCTTGGCCTCCAGTTGGTGGATCAGCAGCTCCCGCAAGGCCCCCTGGCTCCGCATTTCGTACTTGGGGCCCGCATGCAGCTCCACACCCTCCTTGAGCCATTGCACCGTGGCCCCCGACTCTGCATCGCTCAGCTGACAGCACAGCCGGGCTATGTCACCTGTCTCCTGCTCCAGGCTCTGCAGCCGGGTCTCAAACTTGGGCCTGGGGACTGCGGGGGATGCAGGAAGGGATGCTTAACACTCCTTGCCTCTGACCAAGGGTGAGGGGCTGTGGGAGGCAGGGGTTGGTGAGCAGCTCACCACGGACAGAGAGGCTGGCCATGCTGTGTGTGTGGCCTGTGTCGCACGTGTAGTCACCCGCATCCTCCTGCTCCACTCCGTGTACCAGCAGCTCCGCAGTTGTACCATCCTGCACCATCTGGTACTTGGCACAAGGGAAGAGCTCCAGGGAGCCCTTGCGCCACTCCACGCTTGCACCCGCCCGGCTCAGCTCACAGCGTAAGTGTGCTGTGCCTCCCTCATCCACCTCCTGGGGCTGCAGCTCTTGGAGGAACCGCACAGGGGCAGCTGCAGGGAAGGGAGCAGGGCGTGAGGGCAGGTCACTGAGGAGCTATAAGGGGGAATGAACAAGTGTGATACAGGGCAAAGTGGGGAGGGGGAACCGCACCAGAGCAGCTACCACGAAGGAGGCAGGCCCAAAGCACTGGAACTGTGCTATATCCTGGGCCAGGCCAGCCTGGGTTCCCACCTGTGACAGTGAGAGTGGCGCTGGTGGCCTGGGAGCCACAGGTGCAAGTGTATTCTCCAGTGTCTTCACGTCGTAGGCCCCGTAACACCAGCTCTGCAGTGCAGCCCTGAAGCCGTGGCTCCCGGCGCCCATTGGCCTGCAGCTGCAGGCCACCCTTGCTCCAGACCACTGTAGCAGTGGGCTCAGACAGCTCACACTGCAGGGTGGCTGTGGAGCCCTCCTCTGCCTGCAGACTCTGCAGCGGCTCCCGGAACACTGGCTGTGGGGCTGCAAGGGGCAAGGGGCAGGGTCAGCTCCAGATCTACACCAGGCATTGCTCTCCAGGCCGGCAGATGAGGACCTGGGCTCCTCCCAGCTCCCTGGCCTGGCTCCACAGGCGGTGCTGCCTCAGATGGTACCACCAGTCTGTGATTCAGGAGCGAGAAGGCAGCATGGTGGCAAAGCAGGGAGGGGCTAGATCTACCCAGGACTTAGGAGGCTGTCCTCTCACCCAGGACCCCACTCCCAACCCCCGCAGAGCCACACCCTCCAGAGCCCAGGGCAAGGATGTGTACTTCAGAACCCAAGGTGAGGCCCTGTACCCCATACCCAAGGGCAGAGCTGAGTCCCCCAGATCCCAGGGCGAGGCCAGGGCCCAGGGCTATAGGTTCCACCTCCCCTCTGTGGGCACCCAAATCCCAGGGCAGGAATGTGTATTCAGACTCCAGAGTGAGGCCATGTCTTCCAGACCCCAGGACAGGGCCATGTCCCCCAGACTCCAGGGCAGGGACCGGGTTCCCTTAGACCCTCAGGTGTCATAGGGGCTGTCTGCCCCACAAGGCTACACTGAGAACCAGGGCCAGCCTGCAGGGCCCAGGGCTCTAGGTCCTGCCTCCCTTTCCTGGGCACCAAAGGCCTCCCTCCGAGAAGGACATGAGACCCTGTGGCTAAAAGACTTCAGGTCTCAAATGAAGGATGGCAGAATGTTGGATTGATTAGGTAGTGATGGGAGGCACGGGGAGAGAGACAAGGTGGGAATTCCTTCCCTACAACCATGACTGGTACACAAGGTCACATGGCTGAAGCTCAGTATAGATACCAGGGCACGGGATAACGTTGGAACCCATGAGCAGAGGGGACAGAGGAAACAGCAGGAGGAAGAGGAAAGGAGCATCCACAAGGAGAAGGTGTGCTGTCCCTGTGACTGCACATGGAGGAAAGACACACACCCACATCAGTCCATGTGGCCACATGTGGTCATTACCCTTGACAATGAGAGTGGCCGACGTCTTCTCCTGTCCACATACACATGAGTACTCCCCAGTGTCTGCCACGGACAGGCCATGAATCTGCAGCTCACATCTGGTCCCATCCTGCCTCAGGCTGTATCTGTCCCCATCTCTGAGGGCTTTAGGTCCCTTCCTCCACTCAACAGGGGCCGCCTTGCTCAGCTCACATTGCAGCATAGCTGTGGCCCCTTCTGTGGCCTCTTCATTCTTCAGACCCTTTGTGAACTTGGCAGGCAAGGCTGGGGAGGTCAGAAGATAAGGACACAATCATGCCTCTGAGCCCACAGAAGAGACAGGACACGGATGACAGAAAAGACAGAGAACCCAAATGGACATGAGCCACATCGGGATGTACTGAGCACAGGCTGTGCACTGTGACTTCCCTCAGTCCAGGCTGTACAGCACATGACCATGGCCCCTTCTGTGGCCTCCTCACACCTAGGTCTTTGTATGAATCTGGCACATACAGAGCTGAAGAGGGTCAGACACACATGAAAATCAGATCATCTGGAGCACTTTGGTGGACAGAATATGAGAGAATGGAGGACAAGACATAGAGCCCAACAGGGCAACATGACTGAACCCATGCTGGTACACAAGTGGGAGCTGGCTGGAGATGCTGTTTTCCCCTGGTTTCTGCAATAGCCCAGGAGGCTGGAAGGGATTCTGTGGAATTATGGGAACAGGATGACATGGACACAGGGAGATGACATGGAATGAGAGGAGACGGAGGGCATGAAATCAGTACTGGCACACTAGAACATGGCTTTGCTTGGCCACATGTGATCTTTACCCCTGATGGTGAGTGTGGCTGAGGTCCTCTCCTGCCCACAAATGCACGAGTACTCCCCGGCATCTGCCACAGCCAGGCCACGAATCTGCAGCTCACACCTGGTCCCGTCCTGCCTCAGGCTGTGTCTGTCCCCATCTCGGAGGGTTTCAGGTCCCTTCTTCCACTCCACAGGGGCCGCCTTGTTCAGTTCACACTGCAGTGTGGCTGTGGTCCCTTCTCTGGCCTCCTGGTTTGTCATGTTGTCTATGAATCTGGCTGGCAGGGCTGGGAAGGACCAAGCAGTCACTGAGATCATCAGACTATCTGGACAACTCTGTGGACAGGACACAGACACACACAAGGAGCCACACAAACCACCAAAGGACCATGGCAGAATGAGCAAACGAATGTACGGAAAGCGAGAAAGCACCTGGCCCAAGAGGAACAGAGAACATGCAGGGATGGGGATGAACAACAGGAGGACATCTCCTGATGAAGAGAAGGGGAGGCAGGAGATGCCCAGAGGACCCCAGTTAGAGGACAGACAACTTCAGGGTTCCCACAGGGATGCCACATTAGGAAGTAGAAAGTGGTGACACAGAGACACATAGATCCCAAGCCGCAAGTCCATGTGACCATACGGGATCTTTACCCCTGACGGTGAGTGTAGCTGAGGTCCTCTCCTGCCCGCATACACACAAATACTCTCCAGTATCCTCCACAGCCAGGCCACGAATCTGCAGCTCACACCTCGTTCCGTCCTGCCTCAGACTGTATCTGTCCCCATCTCTGAGGGTCTCAGACCCCTTCCGCCACTCCACAGGGGCCACCTTGCTCAGCTCACACTGCAGCACAGCCGTGGCCCCTTCTGTGGCTTCGTGATTTCTCACATCTTCTATGAATCTGGCCGGGAGGGCTGGGAAGGACCAAGCAGTCACTGAGATCATCAGAATAACTAGACGACTCTGTGGACAGGACACAGACACACACAAGGAGGCACACAAACCACCACAGGACTATGGCAGAATGAGCAAATGAATGTACAGAGGGTGAGAAAGCACATGGCCCAGGAGGAACAGAGAACACAGTCCCCATCTCTGAGGGTCTCAGGTCCCTCCTTCCATTCCACAGGGACCACTTTGCTCAGCTCACACTGCAGTGTGGCTGTGGCCCCTTCTGAGGCCTCCTTGGTCTTCAGATCTTGTGTGAATTGGGCGGCAATGAAGGGTCACATGGACAGAAGCCATCAAGCCCTCGGGAGGATCTGAGGGACACACCTGAACATCCAGGAAGAAAACAGAAGCAGGAAGGCTGGAGGGACTTGGGATGAGGTGGACCAAAGTGCATTTGACAGTGAGGACTTCCTACATTCTGCCTGTGAGGTGCAGATTGGGTGGGAGATGGGTTCCATTCTGGATCTCTTCTCAGAGGGCATCTTGTCCTACCTGTGAACTTTCATCATGGGGAAGCAAGACAGGCTCCTCCAACTTGCAACCCACATATGCAATAATGTGATGGACATCTCTCTATGATGACATAGGAGGCACCTTCAGGTCCCAATATCCACTGATCCCTTGTCATCCCTCACACAAGAGACAGCCTGACCAGACAGGCCTTCCATCCAGCACTGCCCATGCTTAGATATACCTCAGCTCACTGTACAACATCCCAGCCCACACAATGCCCTGCTACCTCCATCTAACATGCTCCTGGACTGACCCTATGAATCCACATTCCCACATATTACCCTGATCCATATCACCTAGATCATGAAGACACCAGATGTGGCCTCGAACCACACCTCTGAACCTCCAATCTACCATTCTCTCTTGCCTCCTGACTCCAGGCAGGGGGCTCACAAGTTAGCAGAGCAGAGCCTAACCCAATTACATAGCCATAGCCTGCTATGGGTTGTGTTTCTACAGAAGTCAAACGTTGAAGTCCTAACTTCCACTATCAGAATATGACTGTTTTTGAGATAGGGCCTTTAAAGAGGTGATTAATGCTAAATGGGATCACAAGGGTGGCATCTAATCCAATATAAATGCTGTTCTCATAAGAAAAGGAGATTAGGACACAAACACAGAAGGACCAGTGAAGACACAGAGAAAAAATGGCTGCCTACAAGCCAAGGAGAGAGGCCTCAGAAGGAGCCAACCCAACTGACACCTGGAACTCAAACCATCTAGTCTCCAGAATGGTAAGGAAATACATTTCTGTTATTTATACCACCCAGTCTATGATACTTTCTTTATGGCAACCCAAGCAAACAAATTCAGACTTTGGTACCAGGAGTGGGGTGCTAAAGGAACAAATACCTATAAATGTGGACGTGGCTTTAGAACTTCGTAATGGGAGGTAGCTGAAAGATATTTCAGGCGCGTGCCAAAAAACAGTGTTTGCAGGCAGCAATTGTTGGTGAAAACATGGGTGTTAAAAGTGATTCTGGTCAAGCCTCAGATGACAATGGGAGACATATTATTAAAAACTGGAGAAAGACTATCATTGTTATACAGTGGCCAAAAACCTGGTCAAATTTTATTCTAGTGTTCTGTGGAAGGTAGGACTTGCAAACAACAAAATTGGATATATTTACCTGAGGAAGTTTCTAAGCAAAGAATTGAAACCATAGCCTGGTTTCTGTCTAATATGAAAATGTGAGAGGAGAGAGATAAAATTCAAAAAGGATTTGTTAAGCAAAAAGGAACCAGAACTTGAAGATACAGAAAAATTTTCAGGCTATACATACCGCAAAAAAAAAAAAAAAAAAAAAAAAAAAAAAAAAAAAAAAAATTGAGAAAGCATTATTCTGGGAGAATATCAATGCTGGACAACCATTTGCTAAACAGATCAGGTGTGTGGTTTATGGATCCATTCAGCCCTCTCAGAAGAAGTCAGCAATAAAAATGAGATCATCAAGGAAAGATCTGTGGAAAACTCTTGTCTGGTGGCTTTGACCCACATAGATCGCATGGGACAAAGTTTTTGAGACCTTTATACCAGAGGAAATGCTGTGCTAGCTTGAATTGATTGGAACAGAGATGGGACAAAATGAATGAAGGATGTCAGACTTCTGAGAATCCACAGGATGGGCCAATAGAGCTACATGGATATAAACATGATATTCTGCAAGAAAAAGGAATAATGACCCCAAAATTGGTTCAGGGGTTGACAGGAATGGCACTATAACTAGGGGGTAGAGGGCACAGGCTACAGAAGTAAGGCTGTCTCCTCCTCAGTTACAGAGAGCCAGACACCTCCACTCAGGGCTGAGGGGGTAGAGTTGCAATCCTATTGGGTCCAGAGGACAGGGCATTAATCCAAAGCCTTAAAACCTAATGATATTTGTCCTGCTAGGGTTACATCTTGCTTGGGACCCATGACCCATTTCTCCTTTCCAGTTTTTCCCTGATTAAGAATGTCCATCCTATGCCTGTCCCACCATTGTGACTTCAAAGCAAATAACTTGTCTGATTTCTCAGCCTCACAGATGAAGAAAAATTTTGCCCCTGGATGAGTCACACTTTGTCTCCCTCACAGTTGACTCAGATTATATTTAGAGGTGATTTGGACTAGTTGATACTGAAATGGGCTAAGATTTGGGACTGTTAGAAAGAAGTAAACATATTTCGCATGTGAGAAAGGCCATGAATTTTGAGAATCCACATGGTGGAGTGTTATGGTCTGAATTGCACCTCAGAAAAAATGCATATGTTGAAGTCCTAACCCCCAGTACACTTCAGAATGTCACTGTATTTAGAGACAATCATTGAAAGGTAAAATGAGGTTGTTAGGGTGGTTCCAAATCCAGTATGACTGGTGCTCTTATAAAAAGAGGTTATTAGGACACACATATGCACACAGAGGGACAACCATATGAAGACACGGGGAGAAGACAGCCATCTACAAGAAGAGAGGAGCTGACACCTTGATCTTGAGATTTCAGCCCATTTCTGAGAAATTAAATCTCTGTTATTTGAGCCACACTGTCTGCCGTGCTTTGTTACGTTAGCCTGAGCAGATGAAGACAATACTCCTTTAGAAGCTTGGAATGACCACAAGGATCAATCAAAACACTCACCAGACTGAAGAGGGGCCTGGCCTAAGCCATTGCTATGTCTGTCAAAGGACATACATTTCCTGACCTCCGTGCCTGGGGCCCAAGAGCTGGTGGACATCCACAGGCCCTTGCAAGATGGCAGGGGCCCCAGACAGCTCTCCTGGACCCTGACACCTGTCTGCTGCTCTCCCTGTCCTGACCCCTGGGGTCTGTATGCCCAGGCCCTAGATTAGGTCATCCTAGTGGGTTCTCAGTGTGCATTTGTGGGATGGACCACACAGATGAGTGACTGAATAAAATGTCAACGACACTGAGAGACACTGGGAGAGCACAGACCATGTGGGTTAAGTTGGGGAAGACAAAAGTCATTCAGGTGGTCACATGTGGTCTTTACCCCTGACAGTGAGCGTGGCCGAGGTCCTCTCCTGCTCACATATGCACGAGTATTCTCCAGCATCTGCTATGACCAGGCCACGAATCTGCAGCTGACACCTGGTCCCATCCTGCTTCAGGCTGTATCTGTCCCCATCTTTGAGGGTGTTGGGCCCCTTTCTCCACTCCACGGGGGCCGCCTTTCTTAGCTTACATTGCAGTGTGACTGTAGTCCCTTCTGTGGCCTTCTGACTTCTCATATCCTCTATGAATCTGGCAGGCAGGGCTGAGAAGTACCAAACAGTCACTGATATCATCAGGCTGTCTGGAGGATTTTTTGGACAGAACATGGACACCAATAACGAGCCACACAAGCCACCAAAGGACCACAGCAAGATGAGCAATATACAAACAATGAGAAGTCAAATGGCCCAGGAGGCACAGAGAACACACAGGGACATGCATGAGCAGGACATCTCCTGATGAGAAGGGGAGGCAGGAGAAACCTAGAGGGTCCCAGTTCGAGGACAGACAATCACAGGGTTTCCACAGGAGCTCTGCCACATTTGGAGGCAGAAGGTGGTGACACAGAGAGGTGTACACACCAAGCCACAAGCCCACATGGCCACACAGGATCTTTACCCCTGACAGTGAGTGTAGCTGAGGTCCTCTCCTGCCCACACACGCAGGAGTACACCCCGGTATCTGCCATAGCAAGGCCATGAATCTGCAGCTCACACACAGCCCCTTCTTGTCTCAGGCTATATTTGTCCCCATCTCTGAGAGCCTCGAGGCCTTTCCTCCACTCCACCGGGGCTGCCTTGCTCAGCTCACATTGCAGTGTGGCTGTGGCCCCTTCCATGGTCTCTTCATTCCTCAGACCCTCTGTGAACTTGGCGGGCAGGGCTGGTGGAGGGATCAGAAAGACATGGACACAATTACACTGAGCACATGAAAAAGACAGGACATGGATGGCACAGAGAAGACACAAACCCCAACTGGACACAGACCACATGCAGGGTATGCCAAGCACAGGCTGTAGATTCCCTCTGTTCAGCCTGGTAACATCACAGTCATGGCCCCTTCGTGGGCTCCTCAGGTCTCAGAGATAATATGAATCTGGCATGCAGGGCCAGAGAGAGTCAGAAAACACAGAGAACATTAAACTCCTTGGAAAGCGCTGGTAGACAGGACATGACAAAATGAAAGAAAGACACAATCCAATAGGACAGGGCCCACAGTATCACAGGAGTGGGAATCTGGATGTAGATGAGTTTCTTCTGGTTCCTTCAGCAGCCCAGGAAGCTGGAAGGGATAGCGTGGCATGATGTGAAGAGTGTGGCAGTCTGGGGGAGACCATGCAATGGGCAGAGATTGACGGCAGGAAGTGAACAACTGGACACCAGAACACAGATCTGGACACATGGACTTTACCCCTGATGGTGAGCATGACCGAGGTCCTCTCTTGTCCACATATGCATGAGTATTCCCCAGCATCTGACACAGACAGGTCATGGATCTGCAGCTCACACTTCGTCCCATCCTGCTTCAGGCTGTATCTGCCCCCATCTCTGAGGGTCTCAGGACCCTTCTTCCATTCCACAGGGGCCACCTTGCTCAGCTCACACTGCAGTGTAGCTGTGGCCCCTTCTGAGGCCTCCTTGGTCTTCAGATCTTGAGTGAATCGTGCAGGCAGGGCTAGGAAGGGTCACATGGACAGAAGCCATCAAATCCACTGGAGGATCTGAGGGACACAACCTGATTATCCAGGAAGGAAACAGAAGCAGATCTCGAGGACATGGGATAAGGTGGACCAAAGACTGTGCGAGACTGAGGTCTTCCTGTGTTCTGCCTGTGAGGTGCAGATTGACTGGGAGATGGGCTCCATCCTGGATCTATTCTCAAAGGACATCTTGTCCTACCCATGTCCTATCGTTACTAGGAAGCAAGACAGGCTCCTCCAACTTCCACATATGCAATAATGTGACACATCTCTCTCTTCTCTCTCTCCAGTCTCACAGGAGGCACCTCCTTGTCCTGACACCTGCTTCCCCATTCTCATACAGGAGATACCCATCCCAGGCAGGGCTTCCATCCAGCACTACTCATGCATGGGCATACCTTGGCTCACTGCCAACCATACCAGCCCACACAAGGACCTGCTGTCTCCACCTCACTGCTCCTGTCCTGACTTTACTGGATACACATTGCCTTGGCTCAATCACCAAAACCCCCAACAGACTCCAGATATGGCTTCTACACCACACCTCTGACCCTTCAACCTGCTGTCCTCTCTTGCTTCCCGGCTCTAGGTAGAGTGAGAGCTCACAAAGTACAATGGAGCAAGCCCCACCCTGGTTATCCCCTGTTATGGTCTGATTGTGTCCCCCTAAATTCATACGTTCAAACCTAACCTCTGGAACCTCAGAGCGTGACTGTATTAAAGATAGGGCCTTTAAAATGGTAACTAAGGTTAAATGAGGTTGTTAGGGTGTGCCCAAATCCAATATGACTGGTGTCCTTATAAAAAGAGGATATTAGGACACAGAGACACACTGAGGGGTGACCACGTGAAAAAACAGAAGACTGCATCAACAAGCCAAGGAGAGAAGCCTCAGAGGAAGTCAACCTAATAACACTTCACCTCAGACTTCTAGTCAGAAATCTAACAGAAATATTGGTACCAGGAGTAGGGTGCCATTGTAACAATTATCTAAAAATGTGGAAGTGGAAATCTAGATTGCTGTGAACAACCTGTTCATGTAAAGATGGACATTAAAAATGCTTCTGGTCAGACCTTAGATGGAAATAAAGAACAGGTTATTGGAAAGTGGAGGAAAGGTGATCCTCGTTATTACGTGGCAAAGAACTTGTCCAAATTGTGTTGTTGTGTGTAGAAGGTAGGACTAAGAAACAATAAAATTTTGCATGTTTAATTGAGGAAATTTCTAAGTAAAGTGTTGAAGGTGCAACCTGTTTTCTCTTTGCTGCTTATTGTAAAGTGCAAGAGGAGGGAAATAAATTGAAGAAGGAATTGTAATTAAAAAAGGAACCAATACTTAAAGCTTTGGAAATTTTTCAGCCTAACCACATGGTAAAAAATGAGAAACTGTGTTCTGAAGAGAACATCAAGGGTGTGGCTAGACGACCATTTGCTAAAGCACCAGGTGTGCAATTTATGGATCCAATTAGTCATCTCAACAGAAGCCAGGAATAGAGATGCAGTTATCTGGAAAAGCCTCTTGTCTGATGGTGTGGACCTCCATGAATTGCATGGGAGGCCAACTCACTTTTTGATAATCTTATACCAGCAGATTGGAGTGAATTGGATTGAGGTGGGATAAAATGAAGGAAGGCTATCGGACTTCCGGGATTCACCAGGATGAGCTATTATCACTATATGGCTGCAAACATGTCTTATCCTTCAAAATAAAAGAATGGCTCCAAAGGCATCAGCAGGGCTGTCACTGCCACTAGAGGTCCAGGGATCACGACCACCTCTTCCCAGAACAGAGGGGGAAGAGGTTGTTACCCAAGGATGAGTGGATAAGATATTACCCAGGTCTGAGAGATTGGGGACAATACTCTGGTTGGCATGGAGGACTGGAATTAAGTCAAAGAGAATTACTTTTCAGGCTTTTAGAAAAAAAGTAGAGATGGGGTCTCACTGTCACCCAGGCTGGAGTGCAGTACAATTATAGCTCACTGCAGCCTCAAACTCCCAGGCTCAAGTGATCTTCATGCCTCAGCCTCCCCAGTAACTGGAACCCCAGGTGTGCACCACCACATCTAATACTTTTTTTTTTTTTTTTTAGAAAAAGGGTCTTGCTATATTTTCCAGACTGGTCTAGAATACCTGGCCTCAAGTAATTCTCCTGCCTCGGCCACCCAACGTGCTAGGATTATAAATGTGAGCCACTGTACTGAGTTACCAGCCTTAAAATCTAGTGAAATTTGCTCTGCTAGGTTCAGACCTGCATAAGATCCATGACCCATTTTTTCTTTCCAACTTCCCCTCTTTTGAACAGGAATGTCTATCCTATGCCTGCACCACCATTGAATTTTTGAAGCACAAAACTTGTCTGGTTTCATGCTTCACAACTGAAGAAGAATTTTGCCTCAGAATGAGTCATACTTCACCTCCCTCACGCTTGACTTAGATGACATTCAGATGAGATTCTGATTTTGAGTTGATGCTGGAATGGGTTAAGATTACGGGCTGTTAGGAAGGAGTAAATGTATTTTGCATGTTAGAAGGTAATTAATTGTGGGAAGCCAGAGGGCAGAATGTCATGGTCTGAATTGAGTCCCCTCCCCAAATCCGTATGTTGAAATCCTAACCCCTAGTACTTCACAATGTCACAGTATTGAAATAGGATCTTTGAAAGGTAAAATGAGGTTGTTAGGGTGGGCCCAATCCAATATGACCAGAGAGTATCTACAAGCCAAGAAAAGAGGCCTAAGGAGAAACCAACTGAGTGACTCTTTGATCTTGGAATTTCAGACTCCAGAAGTCTGAGAAAATAAGTATCTGCTGTGAAGTTACCCAGATGTAGTGCTCTGCTGTGTCCGCCGAGCAGACAAAGGCAGCAGTCCTTCAGGACCCTGGCATGACCACAAGAACCACTCAAACACTCTCAGCAGATTTAGTGGAGCCTGGCCTGACCACCTCCTCAGTGAGCCCCCAACCCTACTGTGCATGTCCTTCAGCAGAAACACAGGCCCTCACCTCTAGGCCTGGGTCCCCAGAGCCTGCGCACATGTGCAAGCCCCAGCAAGATGCCAGTGGCCTCAGACAGTTCTCCTGGACCCTGACGTCTGTCTGTGGAGCTCTCCTTTGGGTCCCTGCCCTATTCACTCTTGAAGTCCATATTCCCAGGCCCTAGATTAGGTCATCCAAGTGGGTTCCATGTGCATTTGTGGGATGTATCACACAGGGGAGTGACTGAATGAGTCACTTGAGGCATTGTCTTGAGGCAATGACATCAACAGGCATTGGGAGAGCACAGAACATATGGGTTAGGCGGGAGGAGACAGGAATCACTCAGGTGGCCATATGTGGTCTTTACCCCTGATGGTGAGCGTGGCCGAGGTCCTCTCCTGCCCACACACACACGAGTACTCCCCAGTGTCTGCCACGGACAGGCCATGAATCTGCAGCTCACATCTGGTCCCGTCCTGCCTCAGGCTGTATCTGTCCCCATCTCTCAGGGTCTCAGACCCCTTCCTCCACTCCACGGGGTCCGCCTTGCTCAGCTCACACTTCAGCACGGCTGTGGCCCCTTCTCTGGCCTCCTGGTTTTTCACATCTTCTATGAATCTGGCAGGCAGGGCTGGGAAGGACCAAGCAGTCACTGAGATTATTAGACTGTCTGGAGGACTCTGTGGACAAGACATGGACACCCACAAGGAGCCACACAAACCATCAAAGGACCACACGTGAAAGAGCAAACAAACGTACACATGGGGAGGAGGTAAATGGCCCCAGAGGAACAGAGAACACACAAGCAAAAGGATATGAGCATGAGGACACCTCCTGGATAAGAAGGGAGGTGAGAGATGCCCAGAGGACCCCAGTTAGAGGACAGACAACCATGGGGTTGCCACAGAACCATGCCACATTCGAAGGCAGAAGGTGGTGACAACAGAGATGTGGAGACACTAAGCCATGGTCCACATAGCTACACATGATCTTTACCCCTGACAGTGAGTATGGCTGAGGTCCTCTCCTGCCCACACACACACGAGTACTCGCCGGCATCCACCACAGCCAGGCCACGGATCTGCAGCTCACACCTGGACCCATCCTGCTTCAGGCTGTGTCTGGCCCCATCTCTGAGGCAGTCATGCCCCTTCCTCCACTCCACCGGGGCCACCTTGCTCAGCTCACACGACAGTATGGCCGTGGCCCCTTCTGTGGCCTCTTCATTCCTCAGACCCTCTATGAACTTGGAAGGCAGGGCTGAAGAGGTCAAAAGACACAGATATAATCATATTCTCTGAGCACATGGAAGAGATAGGAATGACATGGATGGCACAGACAAGACACAGAACCCAACTAGGCACAGGCTGCATGGGGGTGTGCTGAGCACAGGCTGTGGACTGGGACTTCTCTCAGTACAGGCTCTACGCACATGGCCACAGCCCCTCCTGTGGCCTCCTCACATCTCAGCCTTTATTGGAATCTCTGGCACCCAGGCCCAGAGAGGGTCAGAAACACATGAAGAACATCAGGGGACTGAATGTGACAGGATGGAAGACACAGAATCCAACGTGACGATGTTGACAGAGTCCTCAGAGGCACACAGTGGGAGCCGGCTAGAGAGGCTGCTTCCTCCTGCTTCCTACAACAGCCCTGGAGGCTGGAAGAAGCTTGTGCAGTTACACAGGCAGGCACAGACATGGGGAGAGAACGCAGCATGGGCAGAGACAGATGGCGTCAAGTCAACATGTGGACACCAGAGCATGGCGCTGCTTGGCCGCGTGTGGCCTTTACCCCTGACGGTGAGCATGGCTGAGGTCCTCTCCTTCCCGCACATGCACAGGTACTCCCCAGCATCCTCTGCCACCAGGCCGCGGATCTGCAGCTCACACCTGGCCCCGTCCTGCATCAGGCTATGTCTGTCTCCATCTCGGAGGGTCTCATGCCCCTTCCACCACTCCACAGGGGCCACCTTGCTCAGCTCACACCGCAGTGTGGCCGTTGCCCCTTCTGTGGCCTCTTCATTCCTCAGACCCTCTGTGAACTTGACGGGTAGCGCTGGAGGAAGATCAGAATATATGAACACAATCATGCTCTCTGAGCACATGGAAGATACAGAACATGGATGGCAAAGAGAAGACACAGAACCCATTTGGACACAGGCCACATGTGGGGTGTGCTGAGCACAGGCTGTGGACTGGGGCTTCCCATGCTCCAGCCTGTCAGCACTGTAGCTGTGACTCCTTCCATGGCCTCCTGAGTCCTCATACTTTATGTAACTCTGGCTGCCAGAGCCAGAGTATGTCAGACACACACAAGGACCATGAGAGCCTCTGGAGCACTCTGGGGGGAAGGACAGGACAGCGTGAAGGGCAAGGTACAGAAGCCAACAGGACAACATGATGGAGCCCATCCTTGTAGGCACATGGGGTGGAAGCTGGCTGCAAGGCTGGTTTCTCCTGGTTCCCACAATAGCTCTGGAGGCTGGGGGAGACCCTGCAGAGTGATGGGAACAGGGTGGCACAGATGCAGGGAGAGCACATGGTGTGAGTACAGACAGATGGCATGACATCAATACATGGACACCAGAATATGGCTCTCCTTGGCCACATGTGGCCTTTACCCCGACAGTGAGCATGGCCGAGGTCCTCTCCTGCCCACACACACACGAGTACTCCCCAGTGTCTACCATGGACAGGCCACGAATCTGCAGTTCACATTTGGTCCCATCCTGCCTCAGGCTGTATCTGTCCCCATCTCTGAGGGTCTCAGACCCCTTCCTCCACTCCACAGTGGCTGCATTGTTCAGCTCACACTGCAGCATGACTGTGGTCCCTTCTCTGGCCTCCCGGTTTTTCACATCTTCTATGAACCTGGCAGGCAGAGCTGGGAAGGACCAAGCAGTCGCTGAGATCATCAGACTGTCTGGAAGACTCTGTGGATGGGACATGGACACCCACAAGGAGCCACACAAACCACCAAAGGACCACATGTGAAGCAGCAAATAAACATTCACATGGGGAGGAAGCAAATGGCCTGGGAAGAACAGAGAACACAAAGGGATCAGCATGAGCATGAGGACACCCCCTGGACAAGAAGGGTAGGCGGGAGACAACCAGAGGACCTCACTTGGAGAAGAGACAACCCCAGGATTGCCACAGGGGCTGTGCCACATTGGAAGATGAGAATGACATGGTGACATGTAGATACCAAGCCACGGGTCCACAAGGCCACACACGATCTTTACCCCTGATGGTGAGCGTGGCTGAGGTCCTCTCCTGCCCACACACACACAAGTACTCCCCGGCATCCGCCATGGCTAGGCCACAGATTTGCAGATTCACACCTGGTCCCCTCCTGCCTCAGGATGTATCTGTCCCCATCTCTGAGGTTCTTGGGCCCCTTCCTCCACTCTACAGGGGCCACTTTGCTCAGTTCACACCACAACATGGCTGTGGCCCCTTCCACAGCCTCTTCATTCCTCAGACCCTCTGTGAACTTGGCCAGCAGGGCTGGGGGATCAGAAAGAGATGGCCACAATCACACCCTCTGAGCCCACAGAAGAGACAGGACATGGACAACACAGAGAAGACAGGGAAGCCATCTGAACACGGGCCACTCCTGGGGTGTGCTGAGTACAAGCTGTGCACCGCGGCTTCCCACGGTCCAGCCCGTTAGCATCACGGTGTGGCCCCCTCTGAGGTGTCCTCAGGCCTCATACTTTCTATGAACCTAGCTGGTAGGGCTGGAGAGGCCACAAAGACCATGAGGCCCTCTGGAGACACCTTGGGACACTCAGCAAGGACACACTCCAACTATGGAGGAAACTAGGAATTAAAGCATGGACACATGGACGTGAAACAGTGCCCTGGGAGCAGAGAACAGATTGGCCATGGACACGCAGGGGAAAGCCGCCCAGGACACAGAGGAGCTGGAATCCTAGCGGGGACCCCAAGATGATGGCAGACACATGCAGTGGCCACAAGACCCACGACATGGGGAGGAAGAGACAGAACCAAACAGGATCTCCCCATCCCCAAGGTCTTCTGCAGCCCATCCTGGCTCAGACTGAATCTGTCATCACGCTCAAGGGCCCAAGACCAGCCTGGTGGCTCAGTTACACTATACTGTGGCCCAGGCCCCATTCTGTGGCTCCCTATTTTATAGCTCCTTCATAATTTTTTTCTTCTTTTTCAGACAGGGTCTCAGTGTTGCCTAGGCTGGAGTGCAGTGGTGCCATCACAGCTCACTGCAGCCTCAAACTTGTGGCCTCAACCAACCCTCCCACCTCAGCCTCCTGAGTAGCTGGGACCACAGATGTGCACCACCACAACCAGCTAATTTTCATATTTTTTGTAGAGATAGGGTCTCCCTGGGTTGCCCAGGTTGGCCTGGAACTCTTGAGCTCAAATGATCCTCCTGCCTCGGCCTCCTAGAGTGCTGGGATTACAGGTGTAAGCCACCGTGCCCAGCCTCATGAGCTTGATGAATAGCTGGAGGAAAAAGACACAAAATCAGCTGCCTAAAAATCTCCCACAAAATCATCCAGGCTCCTGCTTCTCATCAGTTCCTGCTGCTCCTGTGGCCAGAGCCCAGGGCAGACAGGGAATAAGGAGCCTGCTGCTGGGAGAAAGGAGGGTGCCACCCTCCACCTTGACCATCACCCTGTGTTCATGATGCAAGCAAGAACCCCACGCAACAGGTGCCTTGGTGCATGGGTCCAGCAGATAAGAAATGACCAACCGAATACATGAAGGAACGGTCCACCTGGACATGCCCTGTATGCAGGAGATAGCCATGGACCACAGGGACAGACGAGGGCCACTGTCTCCTGTGCACTGAAGCTGGGTGGCTTCCCAGCCCACCAGATGGAGACTGGTGCCTCAGAGTGCCCAGCTGCATCCCCTGGACGCCCCCGGGGAACTGCAGCTCAGAGCATCCTTGGGGCTTCGGGGTCCAGTGGAAACTTCCAGCATGCAAGGGTGCCCTCTAAGGAAGCACAAGAGGGGGTCCAGCAGGGCACCCACCACCTGAAGCTTCCCTGGAACTCGTCCACTTCTGGAAGCAACTGCCTCAGGCAGCCGGCAAGGGTCCACTCTGGTCATCTGCTCTTCAGCCACCCGTCTGAGGAGGCACTGGCATCCAGACAGCCATGCCTGGCCCCCAGAACCTGCCCCTTCACTGGCCTGAGGGATCCCTCCTTGCGGTGTGACGGGAGCCCACCAGAGTCCTGGGCAAGAAAGTCCTCGAGCTTGGGAGAGTCCTTCCCTGCATTCCCTCTAAGGTGCTCGGGCCCTCTACCTGGGCCGACTTTATCCCATGTGCTTTCCCTGACAGAATCAAGCCAGGCCAAGGCCCCGAGCACCTGCACACGTCACACCACACCACCAGCCACACCGGGCCATGGGTCCCAGCTCCACAGACACAAGAGGCCAGGCCTGCAGGGCTCTGTCCCTTCTGCTAACACTGGTGGCTTGAGGCTGGAAACCTCTCCTTGCTGTGACTGAGAGGTTCAGGGCCCAGGGTGAGTTCTGCAGCCTCATGTCCCTAGGGAACTCAGCCATGGCTGAGATCCACTCCCACCCCCCACACATGACGACACCCTAGATCCACTGCAGGCAGGCCACAGGGCTCTGGATGTCCTGTCCTGGTCAAAGCCCCCATCTTGGGTCGTCTTGGGCCCCTTCCTCCACTCCACACAGCTGCTCTGCTTGGCTGACGCACGAAGAGTCACTATGGCTGCTCCTCCCCACAGTCACCCCCATCACCTCCTCCCCACAGTCACCCCCATCACCTCCTCCCCACAGTCACCCCCATCACCTCCTCCCCACAGTCACCCCCATCACCTCCTCCCCACAGTCACCCCCATCACCTCCTCCCCAGTCACCCCATCACCTCCTCCCCACAGTCACCCCCATCACCTCCTCCCCACAGTCACTCCCATCACCTCCTCCCCAGTCACCCCATCACCTCCTCCCCACAGTCACCCCCATCACCTCCTCCCCACAGTCACCCCCATCACCTCCTCCCCACAGTCACCCCCATCACCTCCTCCCCACAGTCACCCCCATCACCTCCTCCCCAGTCACCCCATCACCTCCTCCCCACAGTCACCCCCATCACCTCCTCCCCACAGTCACTCCCATCACCTCCTCCCCAGTCACCCCATCACCTCCTCCCCACAGTCACCTCCATCACCTCCTCCCCACAGTCACCCCCATCACCTCCTCCCCACAGTCACCCCCATCACCTCCTCCCCACAGTCACCCCCATCACCTCCTCCCCACAGTCACCCCCATCACCTCCTCCCCACAGTCACCCCCATCACCTCCTCCCCAGTCACCCCATCACCTCCTCCCCACAGTCACCCCCATCACCTCCTCCCCAGTCACCCCCATCACCTCCTCCCCACAGTCACCTCCATCACCTCCTCCCCACAGTCACCCCCATCACCTCCTCCCCACAGTCACCCCCATCACCTCCTCCCCACAGTCACCCCCATCACCTCCTCCCCACAGTCACCCCCATCACCTCCTCCCCACAGTCACCCTACCTCTCTCCTCCTCACAATGGACCCTCCCCTCCCTGGCTGTGCACTCCAGCCCACGTGCCATCTCCCCACTCCTTTCTGTGTTCCATTTCTGGGGCTCCTGATGATTGCCTTCCTGCCTTCCTGGTGTTAACCCTGGAGAAGATCTATGATCTCACTTTTGTAATGATTTGGTTCTCCCCATATCCTCTGTCTCTGCCTACAACCCCACAGGGCTCAAGCAGCCCTCTCTTCTCTGCTGTCTTACTGCTCCTAAGACGGGTAACACGCAGCAGGTGTGAGGAATCCCTACTGAAGGAATGAAGGAACCACATGCAGAAACAGGGAAGGCCATAGCGCAGACATGGGCACAGGGCAGGAATGCGCATACCCACTCGGACACAGCCACCCATGCACGTGGCCAGAGGCAGTCATTACCCTTCACGGTGAGAGTGGCAGAGGTCCTCTCCTCCCCACACACACAGGAGTACTCCCCAGCATCTGCCACGGCCAGGCCACAGATCTGCAGCTCACACACAGCCCCATCCTGCCTCAGTCTGTGTCTGTCCCCATCTCTGAGGCTCTCACGGCCCTTCCTCCACTCCACGGGGGCCACCTTGCTCAGCTCACACCGCAGTGTGGCTGTGGCTCCTTCTGTACTCTCTTGGTGTCTCAGTCTTCCTATGAAGTGGGCAGGCATGGCTGGGGAGGGATGGACAGACAGACATGTAGGAGATCAGACTCTGGGAAGCACAGGGGGACAGGCAATGGCGAGATGGAGGATAAGACAGACTCCCACAGGACAGGTCCCAGGGTGCCTCGAGGGTGGGAGTCTGGCTGCAAATGCCGGGTTCTCCTGGTTCCTTCAACAGTCCAGAAAGCTGGAAGGGATTCCGTGATGTGCTGGGAAGGGCATGGCACAGCTGGGGGAGACTGGAATTGGTGCAACTGACAGCAGAGGTGAAGAACTGGACACTGGCCACGACTCTGGACACAGGGTCTTACCCCTGATAGTGAGTGAGGCTGAGGTCCTTTCCTCTCCACACACACACGAGTACTCCCCAGCATCCACCATGGCCAGGCCACGAATCTGCAGCTCACACATGGCCCCGTCCTGCCTCAGGCAATATCTGTCCCCATCTCTGATGGTCTCAGACCCCTTTCTCCACTCCACGGGGGCCGCCTTGCTCAGCTCACACCTCAGCGTGACTGTGGCCCCTTCTGTGGCCTCCTTGTTTCTCAGTTTCCCGATGAACTGGGCAGGCACGGCTGCAGGAAGGTCAGACACAGAGAGCATCGTCTTTGCTCCCCTGCATTGGAGGAAGTGGCATCTTTGGGCCACATGGGCAGGGTGAATAGAGATGCTTACCAGTCACCGTGAGGGTGGCAGAAGTAGTCTGGTCCCCGAAGGAGCATGAGTACCGCCCGCTGTCCTGCGGCCGGAGGTTGCGGACCACCAGCTCCAACACAGCACCTTCCTGGCGTAGGCTGTATTTGTCACCTGGCCTCAGGACATTGTCTCCACAGCACCATTCCACGGGCGCAGCCACAGACGACAGCACACAGCGCAGTGTGGCAGCACCACCCTCCCGCACCTCCAGGTCCTTCAGGGCCTCCTGGAACCGCACTGGTCGGGCTGCAGACAGGCACAGGCTCAGCTCGCCCTCCCCCGACTGGTCCACTAGGGGTCCCCTATAGGTGGTGGAGGGCTAGGGACATCAGCTGCAGGGTCCCCCTTCTCCTTTGGGGCCTGTGGCAAGGACCTCGAGACTTCTGGAAAGGGGCAACTCTGAGGGTGAGGGATAGAAAGGGTGAACCAAGCAGGAGAACAGAAGGGTGGGGTGTCAGGGACCTGTGCCCCCAAATTCACAGTTGGAGGCCCTAGCCCAGACCTCAAAGCGTGGTTGTGATGAGGGAAGTAAGGTCAAATGAGGTCACGGTGGGCCCTAAGCCACTGTGGCTGGCGCCTCCTAAGATGGGAGGTCAGGGACACAGGCATGCACAGAGGGACAGCCCTTCAGGGACGCAGAGGAGACAGCTTTGCAGGGCGGCTCCTGCGGGTGGCAGAGGCCAGAGCGGAAGCCAAGCAGGGTGGATGAGGTGCCAGGGAGAGCCAGGAAGGACACGGGGAGCTGTGGGCACCCCATACAGGATGCACAGGAGCCTGGGTCCTCCCACCTTGGGCTCCTTGTGGGCGCACATGCCCTGCCCTGAAGACGGTGCTGCCTGAGAAGAGAGCTGTAGGCACCTGGCCTGTGGCTGGGCTTTGGGGCTGCTGGGGCTCACCGTGCACCCTGACAATGGAGCTGCTGCAGGCACCCCCAGTCTCACACTTGTAGCGTCCGCTGTCCTGCAGGGTGGCCCCAGTGATGAGCAACTGGGCTCGGTGGCCCTCGTGGCTCAGCTGATACCGGGCAGATCCCCGCAGGGTCTTCCCATCCTTGGTCCAGCACACAGGGCTGTCGCAGGCACTGGTCTCGCACACCAGGGTCAAGTCCTCACCCTCTGTGATGGTGGCATCTGTGAGCTCCCGGGAGAAGACACTTGGCTTACCTAGGGGACAGAGAGAGAAGCAGGAGCATGTGGGATCCTGTCGTGCTGCTGCTGGAGGGGCCAACAGGGACAAACCCTGGATCTCACTGTGGACCAGGCAACACCCTGGCTCAGCACCCACCAGTCACCCTCACGCTGGGGCCACGCAACAGGCTGCGGAGGGAACAGGGAAGGCTCTGTGCGGCTCCTGCCCCAGTGGGGATGCAGCCTGGCCAGCGCACACCAAGAACAGTTCTGCAAACCATGCAGAAGCATTCATTCTGAAAGCCCAATTCAGCCTTTCGAGCCCCCACCCCACAGTCAGCCAAGGGTGCTTTCTCTGTGTGCCCAGGGATACTAGGCACATGGCTGAGCTGCCATCCGCCTCTCCACCTGTCTGCAGCTCTGAGCAACATGTGCAACGTGGGCATGTAACCCACCAGTGACCCGCAGGGCGGCTGAGGCCCTCTGGTCACCCGCCTCGAAGTAGATGGTGCCCGAGTCCTTGAGCGCCAGCTGCCGCAGGGTCAGCACGTGGTAGCCCCCAGGCTGGGCCTCGATCTCATTGAGCTCGTTGGCATGCAGGGGTGTCTTATCCAGGAACCAGTGCACAGGCTCGTAGTTGGCCGGGGAGATCCGGCAACGGAAGGTGGCCGAGGAGCCCTCCTGCACATCCACGTCCTCCAGGTCCTCGATGATGTGCACTCTCCGGCCTGCAAAGGCACAGCGTCCTGGGCAGGCTCAGCCAGCAGTGCTTCCCAGGACAGACACTCCCCAGGACAGAGCAAGGTGTCTGTGTTTTAACAAGTTTGCAGGGACAGAACTCTGAAAACAGTAAGTGGGTCAGAGTTTGAACGGTCCAGATACTTGTTTGAGGGCCACTCGGAGCCCCGAGTCCACCTCTCTGCACCTTGGAGGTCCTTCTGCAAGGCTTGCTGGGTGAGTCTGCAGCCTGCTGAGAACCCAGGAGAGCACACTTCTGCCCCCTATCCAAGCTGTGCTCCCAGGAGCGGTTGGCTCCCAAACCTGCATACACAGCTGTGTGTATCATTACAATTATGCCATGAAATTAACTCTTGTAGTAACAGATGAAAGAGGAGTGTGGAAAAAAACCGGCTATAGTTATGCTGAAATTGAAATCAAATGCTTGGAAGATAAGAAATGTGAATTCCTAGAAACGAGGTTTTTTGGCTGCTGAATTAGGGATGGTAAAAGATGAGTGTTTACGAATATCGAGATAGGTCCTGCATTCAGATTCCTTCTGCATGCATAAGTGTCCTGCAGGCATAGCTCCACCTCAAAGAAGGCAACCCCAACCCGGGCAATCCACATGGATGAAGAGCTCTCATCAGTGGATGGCACACAAGGAAATGGCTTGGGCCCCTGACCAGGCCGGCCAACATCCTCATACGTTAAACTTTTATTTTATTTTATTTTTTTAGAGATGGAGTCTTACTCTGTCTCCCAGGCTAGAGTGCAATGGCACGATCTTGGCTCACTACAACCTCCGCCTCCTGGGTTCAAGCAACGCTCCTGCCTCAGCCTCCTGAGTAGCTGAGATTACAGGCACGTGCCACCATGCCTGGCTAATTTTTGTATTTTTAGTAGAGATGGGGTTTCACCATGTTGGCCAGGCTGGTCTAGAACTCCTGACCTCGTGATCCACCTGCCTCAGCCTCCCAAAGTGCTGGGATTACAGGCGTGAGCCACTGAGCCCGGCCATGTTAAACTTTTAAAGAGCATCTTTTGTTATCTTATGACTCTCACTCTTGACGGCTTTTTAAAAAAATTAACTACGGGTACCAACTTTATTAGATCATGGGGCTTTACTGTGTTAACAGAATGCTTTCACCACGGTCACCAAATCCATTGGAGAGGAAAAATCAGTGATGATTCCTGCTTTACATTACTTCTCATGATCACAACTGGGGCCTTTCAAATACTGAACCCTGTGAACGCCCTGTGGTCAGACCCCAGTAGGGACCCCCTGCAAACTCAGCTCTGGACACACCAGCCCGGGACTTCAGAGCCAAGTAAAGGCTGTGGTGAAGGGGCTGGGCCTCGCCTGCTCTGATCCCAGTGTGCCTGACGACCTTGCCCTGGCCATGGACCCACTAAAGCTTCAGTTTTCTTATCTACAGAGTAGGGAGAATGACAGCTGTCACTCTGCCTGCCACTCAAATGTGGAGCCAAACAGTAAGATCAAACAGCCACCTGCTATGATCTGAATGTCCCCCTGGAAACTCATGTTGAAACTTAATCCCAATGTGGTAATATTAAGAGGTGGAGCCTTTAAGAGGGGATTGGGTCCAAGGTGGGAATGGATTAATCCATTCATGGATCAGTGGGTTAACAGGTTAATGTGTTAAAGTGCTTTAATGTGAGTGGTGGCTTTAAAAGAAGATGAAGAGAGGCCTGAGTTAGCACACTCAGCCCCCTTCCCATGAGACGCCCTGTGCCACCCCCTGGGGACTCGGCAGAGAGTCCCTGCCAGCAAGAGGGCCCTCACCAGATGTGGCCTCTTGACCTTGAGCCTCCAGAGCTGTAAGAAGTAACTTTATTTCCTTTATAAATTACCCAGTTTCAGGTATTCTGTTGTAAACAAGAAAAAGACTAAAATGCCACTGTAACTCTCAATGACAACCCTAATGACCATCAGTTCTTCCCTGGGAGCACCTAAGGCTGCCTGCCACAGCTGAGTCAGGCTGTCCCTCTGGGATAAGGGTGACATGTTGTATGTACAGATACACACTGAGCTCACGCATGGGGGCCAGGCACACAGGGCATGTGGGAGAAATACACAGTGACCAAATCAACACACAAGTAAGTGAGCACCAGCAGCTCATTCACAGCCATGCTGGGGAGCCCCAGTGACCACCCAGGGTGCATCCCTCTACCCTTACGATAAGAAACTGAGGCTGGGCCTCTCCACCTCCAAGTCTCCAGTGCCGTTCAAAGCCTAGACCCGAGCACACTTGGGCGCCTCACCTTGCACTAGGAGCTGGGCCTGGGACTGGGCCTGGCCGATGTCGCAGGTATAGGTGTCGCTGTCTGCCTTCTCCAGGGCACTGATGGTGAGCTGCAGGGCCAGGCCGTCCTGGCTGGGCTGGTGCTTCCTTGAGGCCCGTAGCTCCAAGAGGCCCTTGCGCCAGGTCACTGTGGCCGCGGGGCGCTCTGTCTTGCATGTGAACACAGCTGTGCCTTTCTCCTCCACCTGCAGGTTGGTCAGCTCCTCTGTGAAGCAGTTTGCTTTTTCTGGGGCAGGGAGACGGAGGCAGAATAGATGGGGCATTAGGCCTGCACAGACCCCAGGCCGGCCCTGTTATCTTCCAGGCCTGGCTGGGGAAGCTCTGGGACCTGGGTGAGCCCTTTCACCTGGGACAGAGGAGCTCAGGCTCCAGGGGTGGCCCTGTGCCCCGCTAGGGTAGAGATGCCACTCCAGGGCCACGCGTGGGGCTCCTGCAGCATTTACCTTCCACAGAGAGGCTGGCTGTGCTCTTGGAAGCCTCCACCTCACACGTGTACTCGCCCACGTCCTTGAGCGAGGCCCCGCGGATAACCAACACAGCCATCGTGCCCTCACAGACCACATCGTACTTCTGGCTCTTGCGGATGGCCTTCCCATCCTTCAGCCAGCGCACAGGCGTGCCCGCCCGTGACAGCTCACAGCGCAGCTCCACGTCCTCCCCTGGCGCCACCCGCTGGTCTTCCAGGGGCTTCATGATGGCCACCGGCCTCTCTGAAGAGAGCAGAGACAGCTGCCCTTGAAGCACAGCCAGGGCCATGGAGCCAGCCACAGATGACTGCAGTCACGGCCCCAGCCACCATCCTGGCTACAGCCATAGCTCTACGCACAGACCCAGCCAAAACCCTACCACCTTCACCATGACCAGGATTGGGGCAAGGACAAGTGTTTGAGAACACTGATTCTCTGGTGACCAAGACAACAGAACCTGCAACCGGCACCTCGGCCCTCAGGAGCTTCAGAGTCCTGGAATGTTAGTGTCCCCACTGTCACCAGGGTGGGACTCAGGAGGCAGGAATATCAACAACTACACAATTTTATCCTCTGGCATCTTTCAGGCCCACGCTGGCATCCTCTGAGTGTGCCCCGCCAAACCGCACCAAGTGTGCTCGTCAGGGGCGCGAACTCGGGCGCTGATGGTGATGTCAGCAGAGCAGGTGGCTGGGCCCTCAGGCCAGTGCTGCCAGACTGGCCCTGTGAGCCACAGCTCTGGGAGCTACCAAGTGCTCAGGGCACTCAGAACACAGAGATTGGAAAAGAATCCAGGCCTGTATCAGAGCTCAGAGAAGAGTGCAACCCCACTTCCACATGAGAACTGCCCCCAGCATCCAGCAGGTGCCTCAGGCCCTGTGGCTCCTAGAAGGGGTGCTCTGCAGCAGCTGGGGGAGGCAGGCCCCAAAAGCACCCCCACCGGCTTCTGCAGCCAGTGGGGCCCAGCTCCTGGACTCCTGGGGACAGGCCCAGGGTCCCCACTCCTCAGCCCAGGTGATAAGCCCCCGTCCGGCAGGCCCTGCCCACCTTTGACAATGAGTGAGGCCTTGGAGGTGAGGCTCCGCACAGAGAAGACCACCTCCCCAGCATCACTCGGCGCAGCCTCCCGGACCACTAGGATGTATTTTCGGCCCTGACGTGTGGCCTGGAAGCGGCTGGAGCTGCCCACCGTCTTCCCACCGACTGTCCACATGGCTGGGTCGCTGGCACTCTCATGGGACAGGACGCACTCAAAGCTGCAGCTCTCCCCCTCCAGCACCTCCACTGTCTTCAGCCTCTTGGTGATGCCCACGTGCAGATCTGCGGGCCATCGGAGACTGTCAGGCCAGGCAAGAGGACAGCACTGCCCTGGGCCAGACATAGGAAGGGCCAGATCCTGGGATGAATCAGAGCCCAAGGGACCAGACCCTGGGAGGGATCAGAGCCCACAGGGACCAGACCCCAGGAGGAGCTGGATCCCTTAGAGGGACCAGACCCCACATGGACCAAACCCTGGGAGGTGTCAGACCCTGGGAGAGGCCAGGCCCTGTGGGGGCAGGGTGCCACGTTGCACCAGCCGATGAGTAGACACCCCTCTGCTGGAGCTGGCTGTTCCCTGGCATTTGCATAACCAACAACTCTGAGCTCCAATCAGGGTAGCAGGGAGAGGGAGGACCCATGGTCGTCACAGGAAGGAGAGGAGGCACAGGACCCCATAGTCCCAGCTCCAGGACAAACTTGCCACGCCTCCTGCCCCTTCCCCATCTCGTTACAAGACTGTCAAGGACCAGCAAACAGGCTGGTTACGCCGCCTGTCACCCACACCAAGATGCCACTGGGACTGGGCACACACACACAGGGGGCCAGGTAGCCACCCTGCATTTGAGGGAACTGCCCCTGAAACACAGGACAGACTCCAGGGCATGCACACCCCCAGTGCTGCAGGGCTGGATTCAGGGATGGCTCCACCCTGTCAGCCCAGTGGCCCTGGGGCCTTGCTGGGGCCCCATGAAGGACAGAGACATGGCCTACTCACAGCCCCTGCCTGGCATCTCGGCTTCTCCCTGGCCATCCCCATTGGTGTCCCCACACTGGCCTGGTGGCTTCTGTGCAGACACATCCCCTGGTACAGGGCAACATCCCCGGGCTACGTCGGGACCACCAGGCAGGGACAGCACAGCCTCCAACCCCGGCTCCGGGACCCATCGTCCCCAGGTCCACCTGCCTGCACCCAGGCCTCACAGGACCATGTCAAGTCATGGCTCCTCTAGAAGGCTCCCCTGACCTCCCCGGCTCAGCAGAGCAGCCCTTCAATCTCAGAGAATGACATGGGCCACCCAGGTAGTGGCCAGTCCCACATCCATGCCCATCCAGCACACCTCCCTTCCCCAAGCTCCGCCATGCCCACAGCCACACACCGTGCACGCTGACCCGGGCCTGGGTCTCCTCGGAGCCCACGTGGCAGGTGTACAGGCCGGCGTCCTCGGGGCTCAGGTCATGCACCACGAGCCCCCGCGTGCCCACCGTGTGCAGGAAGTCATACTTGTCGCTGGGGCCCAGCTGCACGCCATCTTTGCGCCACACCACATGGGCCTCGGGGTCAGAGACCTCACACTGCAGGGCCAGGGTGCCGTGCTCCTCTGCGGACAGGTCATCCAGCGCCTTCAAGAACACCACCGGCTTCACTGCAGGAGGGGTAGGAGGGTGAGGGGAGCCCAGCACCTGTCCCATCCCTAGTGGGGAGCCCCAAAGACTGGTGGGATGGCTCACCTCGGACCTTCAGGTGGGCAGAGGTTGACACCTTGGGGGAGGAGGCGCATACTGTGCCTGCATCAGCACGCCGGACGCTCTTCAGTACCAGCGTGTGGCACCGGCCCCTGTGCGAGATCTCATGGAAGCTGTCGTTGTACAGGGGCATCCCGTTGAGCGACCACTCGACCTCCTCGTCCTCATGGGACAGCTCACAGGAGAAGCTGGCCCGGCCCTCCTCCATGGCCTCTGCATCCTGCAGCGGCCCTGTCACTGTCACCTCCCGTGCTGCAAGGGTCACACCAGGCCTCAGTGCCCACATCACCAGGCAACCCCTCCCCAAAACCCTCTCAGTAGCCCCGTGTCCCTCATGCCCCACCTTCCACAGTGACCTCAGTACTGCTGTGGGCGCTGCCCGCCTGGCACCGGTAGACACCAGCATCGGCAGGCATGAGCCGGAGGATGCGCAGCTCGGCCATCTGACCCTCCAGGCTCATCTTAAACTTCTCAGAGGCAGACAGGGGTGTGTCATCCTTGTACCACTGCACAGCCTTGGGGGCTGGCCGGAAGTCGCAGGACAGGACCACTGACTGCAGCTCACGCCCTGTCTTGGGCTCCAACGGCCGTGTGAGGACTACGGGAATGTCTGCAGGGAGTGGAGACAGGCTGGGCCACGGGGCCACAGGAACCAATCACCCTGTCCTGCCTGCCAAGCCCTGAGCCTGCTCACCTATGGCCCTGAACTGTGTCCTCCCCTGGCCCTGAGCCGTGTCCACTGTTCCCTGAACTGTGCCTTCCCCTGGCCCTGAGCTGTATCCTCTGTGGTCCTGAACTGCGTCCTCCCCTGATCCTGAGTGATACCCATCTGTGGCCCTGAACTGTGTCCCGTCACTGCACTGAGCCTTCTCCTCCCATGACCCTGCCCTGTACCCACCCACAGCCTTGTCCTTTTATGCCTCTGCCTCGCATCCACCCACCAGGGTGGGAGTGCTCACCTGAGACCACCAGGCGGGCAGAGGAGCGAGACTTGCCGATGGTGAAGTGCACGGGCCCGGTCATGGTGGAGCAGGTCCGCCGCAGCATCAGCCGGTGCACCGTGCCCTCCTGCTCCAGGCCCACGTTCCCCCCAGCCTGCAACACTGTCTTCCCCAGGAGCCACTTAGGTGGCCGCACTGAGGGGATGGAGGTCTCACACTCAAACCAGGCAGGAGCGGGTTCCATCACCGTCACGTCCTGCAGACCCCGCACAATGGTGATGGATTGCTCTGTTGGGGAGGAGCAGTTGCTGGCGGATCCCATGGATAGGACAAGTTGCCCCTCTGGCAGGGTTCCTTCCTGGGAACAAGCCCCTGCCCCACTAGATGCATCTTAGCATCCTCCTGAGCTACCCAGACCCAGCGTCTCCAGGAGTGTAGGGCAAACCATGGACCTAGGAGACTCCCCCCAACAAAAGCAACCTGCAGAGCTGCCCTCCCTGCCTGCACCTTCCACAAAGAACTGTGCACTAGTCTTGACATCGCCGGCGTCGCAGGTGTAGGTGTCCTCGTCCTCTGCCTGGACGTCACTGATGATCAGCTTGCGGTAGAGGCCATCACTGACCAGCTCGTACTTGGGCCCGGGCCGCAGCTCCTGACTGCCCTTGAACCACCGCACCTGGGCGCTGGTCCGGGACACCTGACACTCCAATACACCGCGGTGCTTCTCCATGGCAATCTTGTCCCGCAGAGGGCGCACGAGGGTCACTGGCAGCTCTGTGAGCATAGTTGGGGCACGGGGTGGATCAGAGACGGTGCTCCAGGCTCCCAGGCCCAGCCTCCGACAAGACACTGGGTGTTTTGGGCAACCAAGGGCCCGGACCCCACTAGGCCCCAACAGCCCATGTCTGCCCGCCAGGTGACAGCAGGTGTTTAGGCTGAGTATCCCCCTTGGAGCTGTGCTACGACCTGCTCCACAGAGCAGACCACCAGCAAGGGGAGTGTACCCGCCTCTGCCTACCCTGCCCTCCCATGTCCCACACTCCCACTTCCACCACCCAGGTCCTGCCCGCTGTCCTGGCCCACCAAGAGCAGGGTAGGCTCTGCCCCATGTAGCCCCACCCCCTGCAGTCCTCTCCCCAAGCCCCCACTTCGGAACCATAACCACATACCCTAGCCCAGTCCCAGGAACTCATGTCCCCTCCCCGCACACCTCTGACTTAGCCCTACTGGCCCGTCCCCACTCCACCTGTCTGCAGAACCTCCCTCCCTGCTGCCCCAGCACCACTCTCTCTGATCCCCAATCCTCCTCCTCACTGCCACCAGGTAGAACTCCCTGCCCCCAACAACCCCCTCTCCCCCCCGCCCCACAGGGCCTCATGCCTGGCCTCTGCAGCACATGCTGCAGCCAGAGGGAGGATTCATCAGGATCTTGTTTTTAAGGAAGGGAGAAGCCCCTCATGGCCGCTTCTCTGGCCTCTATCTTCCTGCCAAGGAGGTGACAACCCCTTCCCTCCTCGTGAGTCCCTGCTGTCCTGGTCCTGAGAGCGGGCTTGGGGTGTCCGGGCCTGTGCTGAGCCAGCTGGCCACACATGCACACTGTCCAGCCTCACCCTCCCCTCAGCCCCCACCTCACCCTTCACTCGGAGCTGGGCTTGCGATTCTGCATTTTCAGCTACAAATTTGATCTCTCCTGCATCTTCCGCCAGGACCCTCCGGTAGATGAGAGTGTATGTCCTTCCTGGGGAAAAAGGTGGCTCAGTATGGGCGGGGACGGAGGAGGACCTGGGGGTTGGGCCGTGCCCACCATAGCCACTGGTCCTCGCACCTTCCTGGCGAATGCGCACGTTGTCACTGGGCCGCAGTTTGCTGCCCTCCCGGAACCACTGGCCAGGCACTTCGTCGTGGGAGACCTCACAGGAGAAGGTAGCACTGTCCTTCTCCATCACTTCCACATCCTCCAGGGACCTCACAATCTGGATGTTGCGGCCTGGGGTGGCAAGGGAGGCCCTGCCACACCTGGACGCACAGAGCCACCCTCAGCACCCCCCACCCAGTGCCCCAGCATGCCAAGGGTTGTGAAGGTGAAAGCAGAGTGGCCAAGCCCCTGGCTGGGGGACATGGAAGACAGGAGGAGGTGCCCACACCTGCCATGCCCCACATGCCCCACGCAGCTCTCACCTTGCACCTTCACAGAGGCAGAGCTCTGGGCGTCGTGGGCATCACACACATACATGCCCTGATCCGCGAACTCGCACCGGTAAATGGTGAGGCTCCTGCAGGTGCCCTGGGCCGCAATGCCCACCGTCTTGCCTGCCCGCAGCTCCACACCATCCTGTGGAACGCAGAAGCCCGGTCAGGCATACAGGTGGTTCGGCCCTGGGGTTCCACTTGGGCCTGCCCCCATGAGAGGAGGGAAGGAGGCAACAGAGTGGGGTCAGGGGGAGGCACCTTTAGCCAGCGCACATCCACATTAGGACGCGACAGCTCACACTCCAGGGTAACCTTCTCCTTCTCGGTGGTCACCACATCCTGCAGCGGGCGGCTGAAGTTCACAGGCAGCTCTGGGGAGGAGGAAGTAGGAGGTGGGAGGAGAAAAAGAGCTTGGAGGAGCCTTCAGGGTGGGGACAGGGACAAGGACGAGGGTGCGGCAGTGCCCAAGCTGGACAGTTATATGGAGCTGGCTCATCCAGGTCCCTAGAGTCCCCACCGACCTTCCCGGGGCTCCCTCGGGACAGGTAGGCATGATCTGTGCTGTGCCCTGCCGGTCCCCTCAACGCACCGGTGACCACGAGCAGTGCCGACGTGTGCACTCCTTCGGCCTTGAAGACCATAAGGCCACTGTCCTCTGGCCTCAGCTGGGAGAGTGTGAGGGTGTGTGTGGGGCCCCGCACAGCCAGGTGGCACGTGGGCCCCTCCTGGAGCCGCAGACCGTCGCGAGTCCAGCTGCCCTCCACGTCCACATGCGACAGCTGCACCTCCATGGTAGCTGTGCCCTGCTCCTGTGCCTCCACTGCCTGCAGGCCCCTGACCAGCCGTACCTGGCGCACTGCAGTGCACACGCGGGGTCACGGGTCAGCCGCTGCTCTGAGACCACCGCCTTAGAACCCTGGGGTACAACCAGCTTCCCCAGGAGCTCAGGGAGGGCCGGGGAAGCCGCCCAACGCCCACCCCCAGCGCTAGCCCCTCCGGCGGGAGACCTGCCCCTCCCCCAGCCCTAGGCCCCATCCAGAGGACCCGCCCCTCCCCTCAGTGTCCCGTCTGGCTCCTCCCTCCTCCCCTCAGTGCTCCGCATCCCTCCTCCCTCCTCCCCTCAGTGCCCCACCTCCTTTCTCTCTCTTCCTCTCAGGGCCCCTCCTCCCTCCTCCCCTTAGTACCCCGCCTGCGTCCTCACTCCTCCTCAATTCTCCGTCTCCCTCCTCCCTCCTCCTCAGTGTGCTGCCTCCCTCCTCACTCCTCCTCAATGCCCCACCCTTCCCGCCCACGACTCACTCTCCACGGTGAGTTTGGCCTGTGTCTTGTCATCCGGAGTCTCGCAGCCAAAGAAGCCACGGTCGGCAAAACCTACGTTGTGCAGAACCAGGCGGTGGCGGGTGCCCTTGGCGTGGATCTCCACGTTCTTTCCCGGCGCCAGGGCCACCGCGTTCCGTGTCCACCTCAGCTCCGGCCACGGCCGCGTCAGCTCCACCTCCAGGGTCACCGAGCTCCGCTCCTCCACCGTCTGCGGCTCCAGCTTCTTTTTGAACAGCACGGGTGCCTCTGGGGTCGCAGGAGAGGGGAGGTCATGGCAGTCCTTGCCCTCCTCCACGGGCAAGCCAAGGTACAGAGGGCCCGCCCAGCCCCCGCGCCTGCCCTGAGCCGCGCCCAGGCAGAGCTGCCCGCACGGCGCCCGGGGATCCCAATCCAAACGGCGGCACGGCCCTGGCCACACGTGGGCGAGGAAACACTTTAAGCGAGGAAACCGGGAAGCTTCCTTAAGCCCCGCTTCTACCTCCAGCTCCCCTGTTCTGAACAAGACGCCAGGCCCTCGTGCCTCAAAATCCTAGGCGTAATCCCCACTAGTAGCACTGGTGGGAACTGCAGAGGCTGGAAGACAGAGCTCCCCCAGGGCAACGGGGGTTTAGCAAAGCCCAGGAGTCCTGCGCAGGTTAAGGAAGAGGCGCTGGCAGGCCTCTGCCTTAGGCCACCCGTGAACTCCGCAGAAGGTGAATGTACTGCATCACTCCCTTACTCCAGAACCTGCCATGACTCCCACTTCCCTTCAGAGAAAGTTCTGGCTTCTGGCTTCAGCAGCATGGGAAGCCCATGTCACTGCCTGCACTGGTGCTAACCCCACTCTCTCTTTCCTGCCATCCATCAGGCTAAGTATGCACCCACCTACTCCAGAAAGCCTCCCTGGATTGCCTCAACCTCCACCCATTCCCCACCAGGTGCACCTGCAGGATTGCATCTTCTCTATACCAAGAGAAGGCAACTGACCCATCCAGCCTACCCGAATCTCCTCTCTGCAGTCCACACACCCTGTGTCTCCTGAGATCAGCCAGATCAGCCATAACAGGACAGCAGTTCCAGGTGCCCACTCAGAACCAGCCCACAGGGGAAGTGCCTGTGCAAGGAGCCCCGGCCAGCCAGGCAAGTCCTGCTGCCCCCCACACTCACCTCGGACCCTCAGGACAGCAGAGGATGAGACGCCCTCAGCCTCCACAGTGATCTGGCCCGCGTCCTCCAGCACCAGGCCCGAGATAGTCAGGCTGTGACTGGCGCCACTCTGTGATATGGCAAACTTCTCGCTGGGCTGTAGCAGGGCACCGTCCCGGAACCACACGACTGCCGCATCACTGGGGGACACCACACACTGGAAGGTGGCCTCGCGGCCCTCCTCCGCGACCACGGCGCTCAGCCCGGACATAAACTTCACCACTCGGGGTACTGCAGACAGGAGCACTGCTTAAGAGGCGGGCGCGCAGGACCGGCAGAGCCCCCACACTGCAGGAGTGCCAAAGGCCACCTCCTCCAGGAAGCTGCCCTGGATAGAGACACCCGACCCCTTACATACCACTGACAGTGAGCTGCGCACTGGTGTGGTCATCACGGCTCTCGCATACGTACTCCCCCGCGTCCTCTGCGCGCAGATCCAACACAGTGAGCAAGCGCACAGGCCCCTTGGCCACCATCTGGAAGCGCTTGCCCACCTGAAGCTGTGTGCTGCCACAGCGCCACACCACCTCTGCACATGCTGAGCTCAGCTCACAGGCCAGTGTTACCGTGCCGCCCAGCTCACCGCACACAGGCTCCAGTGGCCGGCAGAACTTGGCGGCCACCTCTGTGGGCACGAAGGGGACATCAGCCAGGTTCCTAACAGACCAGACTTGAGCCCCAGCTTTGCCCCTGCCCAGCTCTGGGAGAGAGGGGTCTGGAGGAGTCCCCGCCCCGCGCCCAGCTCACCTTCCACCTGCACTGGGAAGTCCTGCCCCTCTGTGCCCACACGGCAGCTGTAGACGGCACTGTCCAACACCTGAGCGCCATGCACGGTCAGGGTGTGGGTGTCCCCCTGGCTGGCTGTCTCGTGCCGCTTGCTGCGGCGAATCTCCACACCATCCTTAAGCCAGGTCACCGTGGCCACAGAGGGTGTGGCCAGCGTGGCAGTCAGGACGATGTCTTCATGCTCCTTGACCACCAGAGGCTCCCTGCGGCAGGGTCTCTCTGAAATTTGGGGCTCCAGCCCTGGGTAGAGGTGAGTTGGCATGAGAGGGGGACCCTGGCATCCTTGGACCGGCCCCGCTCCCCTTCAGGGCCACCCTAATGCCACCTGGCACCCCTGATACCCATTGCTCTTCAAGGATGGCCCAGTGCAGTCCTAAGCACCATCAACCACCATCCAGAATCCCAGGGGCCATACAGTGTGGCCATCAGCTCCAGGCGAAGTGGATTTGCCACCCCAAAGCACTGACCTGCCACGTGCAGGTGGAAGGAGAGCCGCTGGCCCCCCGCCTCACAGCTGTACTCCCCAGCATCTGCCTGGCCCGCCTGCTGCACCACTAGCCTCCGTGTGCAGCCCTCGGCCTCCACGTGCACTTTCGAGCTGGAGCTCAGCTTCTTCCCATCCTTGTACCACGTCACCTCCATCTGGCCCTGGGCCACCACACAGCTCAGTGTGGCACTGGCCCCCGCCTCCGCCTGCACCACCCTGCATGCCGGCTGCTCCTTGGCAAACACCACCTTGGGCTCTGGGGATAGACAAGGAGGGATGTAGGGTTAGAGGCTCCAGAGCAGACGCAGCCCATGTGTTAGCCCAGCGACAGCCAGGCGGGGCTGTCCATCATTGAGCAGTGCACTGTGACGCACAGAGCTCCCCCCGGCACTACCAGAGCCGAAGGTCTAAGAGTGCATGTTGGCAGCACCACCATCATGTCCCTTGGGAACAGGATGCAGTCCCTTCCCTGCCCCGGTCTTCCAGGGCCCTGGGGCCCTCACCCATCGCCAGCCCTCCCCACCACATGGGGCCACAGGCAGCAGGACATGAAGGGTCAGGAGGGATGGACCAGCAACCTGGGCTGGCCCAGAGGCAGCAGAGTGTCGGGCAGGGCCACCAGAAAGAGGATGCCAAGCTGAGTGTGGTTTGTTGTCCCTGGCTCAGAGACAGGGTGGAAGGGGTCGGATGTCAGAAAGACAGGTGGACACATGGTGATGACCAAGGGGCCCAGCACAGGCTTGCAGAGATCTAGGGCCCAGAGCACAGAGACAAGCCCCCCACCACCCAGGACACGCTCTCCAGTCACTGCAGGGCCCTCCCATAGCCTAGCACCCACAGAGGAGTCAGCAGATCACATTAGACCAATCCAGACCCCAGACGCCCACCCCAAGGACATCACACCACTGTCCCCACCACCCAGACAGAGGTCATCACATCTGACTACACCTGGACCCCAGACCCCCGAGGACATCACGCTATTGTCCCTACCACCCAGACAGGGGTCCTCACATGAGACCAGACCCCAGACCCCCACCCCAAGGACATCATGCTACTGTCCCTACCACCCCCAGCTCAGTCACTGCAGGGCACATACCATGGTCAACTCAGTCCATGGGCCTGCTCTGGTCTCATGACATAAGGACACTGGCCTGAGAGCCGCTGGGGAGAGCTGGGGACACAGATTCTAAGGCCTACAGAGAGGGAAGGTGCCAGGGCCCACAGCACCTTGGGCCACCCAAACGTGCCCTTGTGGTTTCACACCCGACACTCAGGATCACCTCTATTTCACCTAACCCTGGCACCCACCAGCCACATGTAGGTGGAAGGAGAGCCGCTGGCCCCCAGCCTCGCAGCTGTACTCCCCAGCATCCGCCTGGCCTGCCTCCTGCACCACCAGCCTCCGTGTGCAGCCCACGGCCTCCACGCGCACTTTCGAGCTAGAGCTCAGCTTCTTCCTGTCCTTGTACCACATCACCTCCGTCTGGGCTTGGGCCACCTCACAGCTCAGCATGGTGCTGGTCCCCGCCTCAGCCTGCACCTCCCTGTGTGCCGGCTGCTCCTTGGCAAACACCACCTTGGGCTCTGGGGATGGTCAAGGAAGGACACATGAGGTCAAAGATACAGCCTAGGTCAGGAAGACCACCCTAGGGTAGGAGGGCCCGGATGAGGAAGTAGGAGAAACAGAACCTTCCCCAGGCTCTGCACTGGCTGTGGGACTGGGAGAAGCCCTGCCACCTCCCCACACAAGAATTACAGTTTGTCTATCCACTGTGCACGGCGCCATAGGCTATCACAGGTGGGGCAGCTATGACAACCCTCCATGCATGAGCACCTCCAGGGCAGGGACTGGGGTGCCTGCACACGTGGCTCTTCTTCAAGCATGTATGGGGCTTTAAATCCACTTGTCATTTTGAACCTCGCATCCCCCAAAACCACATTTGTTTGGATTTTGACTGAGACTGAATAACTTTCATTCTTCCATACTTTTATCCACTTTAGATCTTTACTGTCTCTCAAAAGTGTTTCACAGCTTCCCCGCCCCCCACCACCCAGAGTCTCTGGACATCTTTTATTAGACTGGAATCATAAACATGATGCCTTTGAGGCATCTGTCAATCTTTTACGTTTTCGTTTGCCAACTGCTTGCTGCTAGTCTACATGTATGGAAGTTTCTTCACATAGATCTTGCAAGGGTTGATCTTTCTCAACTCTCTAATAATTTATCTTCTGGGTAAACCATATCTTCTGTCAGTTCACCTTTTTCCAACTTTTACACCTTTTGTTTTACTTTCCTCCTAACTGTGTGTCTAATGTTGGATGGAAGTGCTGACCACTGGCTTCCTCCTGCTGTCCCTGGCTCAGAGGCAAAGCTTACAAAGTCTCCCTTTGTGATTTTTGTGTAATACCCTGTGTCAAATTAAGAAAAAAAAACTTTTATTTATACTTTGTTAAGAATTTAATGGCATGATGGATGCTAAATTTTGCCAGACATTTCTTCTGAATGTATGAGGTTAAATTTTTATCAAATATGGTACTTTATTCTGAGTTTAAGATAATTACATTGTTTTAAAATTTCAATCACATAATATCATGATTTTCTAATGTTTTAACATGAAAGCAGCCCTCATTCCTAGACTATGAATTTCATCATAGTGTATGATCATCTTGATGTATTGCTGAATTCAGTTTACTAATATTTTGTTTAAAAAATTGGCCATGATATCCATAATTGTTTGATCTACAATATGCAAACTTCCTATTTTCTGGCCAAATTTTAGTCACAGCATTAAGCTTTCTGCATATAATGAGTTAGAGGGTATATCTTCCTTTTTCCATTCTCCAGAAGAATTTCCATGAACATGGAAGAATTTCTGGCCAGAATGTTTGGAAGAATTTCTCAATAGCGCCACATGGTTTAGATATTGTTTGACGGGAAGATTTTTTGCTACCGGTTCTAGTTTTTACTAGGTTGCAGTAACTGCAGATAACTTCGGTAACAGTAGATAACTGCATATAGGTTATCTATTTCTTAAGTCTGTTTTTGGTTTCTAGAAATTATATAATTTAACACTTTTCAAATTTACTTGCAGTGAGTATTTTTGGTATCTACACATCTGTAAGCCATTTTAGACATACATAACACCAACTGTTATGTGGCAGCACTCAGGGCTCAGGGTTGGAGTTTGAAGTTAAACTCTCCTAACAAACAACAGGAAAGTAAAGATCGTTCTCAGACTTCCTATGAATCAGCCAGAGAGGACAGGCACAGGACTTGTCAAGGAAACAGGATGATGTAAATATGGCTTCCCCAGTCAGCAGCTGCTACCACCATAACTTAATTCTACCAGTGTGTGACTGTGCCATAAGCTACTTATTCCTATCACTTTTAAATCTATCCAAAGGGGAATTCGGACACAGAACATTTTAACAGAATGCAAAAGGAAATTGAGATTGGCTTCCGAAACGGAATTCCAGTGTCATGTGTGCACCTGCCAATGCGCTGCTCTTTACTCATTTTGCACACACTAACGCTGTGGATCTGGGTTTTAATGAAGACTCAGACAGGGCTTCTACATCCACGGGGAAGGACAGAAGTGCATCCCAGAACACTGAAAACTTTGGGAATCCATTGTTCAGTGTTGATATAATTCCAAATAAGACTGTGTGGCTGGAATTTCCCTACACCCTGGCTCAACGAATTCAAATCTCTTCGCACAGGGAGAGCCCTCACGTGGGGCCAGATGAGGCCGTGCAGGGACTGCAGGAGCATCCCCAAGGGAGGGATGTCTGGCCTACCACCATCTCATGCATTAGATAGGACCGGAGTCCCGGACACCTCGGGACATCAGTGGTTTGGAGAAGGTACTGGGAAAATGTGACCCAGCATGTCTGCACGGAAACACCACCCAACATGGACAAGGAGGGCCGTGACCCTTCTGTTCACTCCCTTCCCACTAGGCAGCCCAGCTCCACCACAGGCATAAAAGTAGGAGGTGAGAGGATGGGAGAAGTTGAGGGATGGAGTCTAATGGAAAGCCCACTGAGTCAGCAGTGGTTCTACTCCAGTCACAGCAGCAGCTCCAAACAGGGCTCACTCAGCATCCCCAAAGCACTGACCTGTCACTTGCAGGCGGAAGGAGAGCCGCTGACCCCCAGCCTCGCAGCTGTATTCCCCAGCCTCTGTCTGGTCCACCTGCTGCACCACTAGCCTCCGTGTGCAGCCCACGGCCTCCACGCGCACTTTCGAGCTAGAGCTCAGCTTCTTCCTGTCCTTGTACCATGTCACCTCCGTCTGGGCCTGGGCCACCTCGCAGCTCAGCGTGGCACCGGCCCCCACCTCAGCCTGCAGCTCCCTGTGCGCCGGCTGCTCCTTGGCAAACACCACCTTGGGCTCTGGGGATGGACAAGGAGGGACACACAAGGTCAAAGATACTGCCCAGGTCAGGAAGACCACCCTAGGGTAGGAGGGCCCGGATGAGGAAGTAGGAGAAACAGAACCTTCCCAAGCTCTGCACTGGCCATGTGGCCGGGAGAAATCCCACCACCTCCCAGCACAAGAATCACAGTTTCTCCATCCACTGTGCACGGTGCCATGGGCTGTCCCAGGCGGGGCAGCAGTGACAGACTCCGTGCACGAGCTCCTCCAGCGCAGGGACTGGGGTCCTGATGCCTGCACAGCTCCCTTCACGGATATACCAGCATCTCCCCCACGGGACTGCAGGGCGTGTCCTCACCACAGGGCCCCAGAATACTGAGTTTCCCAGTCCTGCCACTGTCAGGAGGGTCAGCGTTGGCCTCTGCAGGGAAGGCCTGGGCTTTGTCATGCATTGCCTGGTGACATGCAAGGTGGAGCCCTTTCCACCACTTCTGGCCGTTACATCAGCTCTTCTGGGGTTTCACTCTTCAGGCTTCTGTCCAATTTTCAATAGCCTTTTCTGTCTTTTCCTTCCTTATTTTTAGGAACTCTTTATATAAAATGCTAGCAAATGATAACTGTGTATTTGTAAACATCTTACCCATGTCCTTGACCTGCCTTTTCACTCTCAAATGATGTCTTGACAAATTAAAGTTGTAGTTTTAATGTAGGTAAATATACCATTGTTCCACTCTGTAGTTTTAAGAAATCTTTCCTTTCCCTGAAGTTTTCAACAATCTATGTTATCATCTAGGGGTTTTAGGGTTTTACCTTTTATACTCTGTGGCCTCTAACCTCCCTGGAACTTACTTTTTAGTGTGAAATAAGTCACTAGTCTAAATTTTTATAAGGTTAAAAAATCAAAGAACCATTTTTTTTTCAGAAGATCATCCTTTCTCCACTGCCTGTGCAGGTGTGAAGGTTAAAAAAAAAAACAAAACACAAAACACAAAAACAAAAAAACAAGAAACAATAAAAGGGAGAATCCATGTATTTGGGTCTGATCATGAGCTCACGATTCTGTCCCTTTGGTCTGACAACTGTCCTTGTGTTGTGCCTGGCTGTCTCCATTCCTGCAGCTGATTGGTTCTTAGTATCTGGTAGACAAATGCTCACAAGTGGCTCTTCAAGAGTGTGTTACTCCACTTGGCCTTCAGAATCTGCTTCTCAACCTTCACTTCCCCAAAGAAAAACATTTGCTTGGGTTTTGACTGGGTGTGAACATATTTGAGTCTTCCATGGGTTTCTATCTATTTATTTAGGTCTTCTTACTGTCTGCCAAAAATGTTTCACAATGGCCAGGCACAGCGGCTCACACCTGTAATCCCAGCACTTTGGGAGGCTGAGGTGGGAGGATTGCTTGAGTTTGAGCCCAACCTGGGCAAAATAGTGAGACCCTGTCGCTACCAAAAAAATTTCTTAAAAAATTAGCTGGGCGTGGTGGTGCATGGCCTATAGTCTCATCAAGTCAGGAGGCCGAGGTGGGAGGATCTCTTGAGCCCACCCAGGAGGTCGAGGCTGCAGTGAGCCATGATTATACCACTGAACTCCACTCTGGGTGACAGAGTGAGATCCTGACTCAAAAACAAAAATGTTTGACAATTTTCCTCCACTGAGATATTAAACATCTTTACTATACTTGATGCTTTTCATGCTCTTGTAAATCTTTTAAAATTTGACCTTACAACTGTGTTGCTAGTGTGTGTGTGTGTATGTGTACATACATACATATATACATGTATTCTGCATGTTGAATTTCTATGTGATGTTTCTCAACTCTCATATTATTTGTTGTTACTTATTATTTATCTTATTATTTATCTATCTTTTGGATTTTCTGAATTGATACTCATATCATCTGTGAATCCCACTTATGTTTTTCTCCAAGTGTTATACCTTTTCTTTTCCTTTCCTCCTTCCTCTGCTGTACAGTGCTGAATGGAAGTGGGGATGGTTGGTTTCCACGTGCTGATTCCTATCTCAAAGGCAAAGCTTTCAAGGTGCTCTTTAAATATGCAGTTACCTGGTGTTTTCTGCAGTACCATTGACCAAATTAAAGAAGGACACTTTATAATTTGTTAAAAATTTCATGGCATGAATTGATGCTGAATTTTATCAAATATTACTTCTAAACTTTAATATTAAATTTAATCAAACACTGTATTCTGTATTTATTAAAATCACATAACTTTTTCATTGCATCCAATTACATCATCCTTTATACAGATTTGCATATTTCAAAAACTAAACCAGCCTTGCATTCTGGGACTACATCCTTCCTTAGAGGGTCTTGAGAGATAGCTAAATTCAGTTTGCTAATATTTTTTTTTGATATCCATAATGGATTGGTCTAAAATTTTAATTCTTGTTAACATTCCTTGTCCATATTATATTTTGATATCCATATTATATTTCTTATTTTTCTTTTTTTTCTTTTTTGAGACAAGAGTCTCAATCTGTTGACCTAGCTGGAGTGCAGTGGCACCATTATAGTTCACTGTAACTTCAACCTCCTGGGCTCAAGCAGTCCTCCCACCTCAGCCTCCCAAGCAGCTAGGACTTACAGGCACCCACTACAACATCCAGCTAATTTTTAAATTGTTTTTCAGAGACAGGGTTTTGCTGTGTTGCCCAGGATGATCTCGAACTCCTGAGCTCAAGTGATCCTTCTACCTTGGCCTCCCAAAGTGTTGGGATTACAGGCATGAGCCACTGCCCTAGGCTATATCATGTTTCTACAAGACTATCTGGAGAGTATATCTGCTTTTCTGTTCCCTAGTAGAAGAATCTGTATGAACATAGAATAATTTATTTCCTAAATATTTAGTATAATTTAGCAGTAAAGCCACCAGGCTTATGTCTTTTGCTATGAGCAGATGGTTTTCATGGTTCAATTTTTTTAAGTTTCTAGGACTACTAGAGTTATCTATTTCTCTTTGTGTCACTTTTGATATATTTCTAGGAACTGGCCAAACTGTCAATATTTTTCAAATTTATTACTACAAAATTTATTACCACAAATGTATTTCTGTAAAATAATTTTTCATATTCTCTTAAAATTTGACAAATGTACAGAGTGAGGTTTTGGGTGTATATACACCCCCCAAATCACTCTATGCTGATGCAGTAGCAAACTGTTATATGGTGGCACCTAGAGGTCAGTGTAGGATCTACAGCCGGGGTTACTAAGACTGTCTTAATGAAAGGAAAATAAATTTGCTTCTCAGACTTCTCTATGAAGCAGCCATGGAGGCTCAAACACAGTAACCATTAGGAAATTCTATAAAATAAATACACATAACAAACAGAGGCTGCTACGAAGGGAACTCGCCTTTGACAAAGTGTGGTGGTGTCGCCTACTCTACTTATTCTTTTCTATTTCTGAATCAAACTACAAGGAGAACACTGACACCAAATACTCCAATTGAGGACAAAAGGAAAACATTCTTTGTCTTAGAAACAGTATTCTAAGCCCATGGATGCACTGCACAGGCACGTCTCCACTGGGGCACCACTCCTTACGATTCACACAATCATAGCAAGTCAGGGATCTACATTTTGTAACATACGGGAGAGGGAAGAGTGTCTCTCCTCCTCTAAAACTATGATAAGACAAATTTTAGTTTTGGGAAAATTCCAAGGACAATCTGGTGACTGAAAACTCCCATTATCTTGTTTGGATGAAATGGAGGCAGCTCCCCTTCCCCTGGCGAGAGCCCTACGCTCTGTGGGGTGAGGATGCGGGAGCTGCCAGACATCCAACAACAGCACATTCACCTCTGTGCATGTGACAGATGCCGGGTTCACCTCAACCCCCAGCTCCAGGGGCAGTGAGACTCCTTGGACACTAAGAAAACTAGGAAGGTGCCCGCAGGTGTGACTGAGAACTACCAAGTACAAACACGTCTCTCGTTTTGCAGGAACAGGCCCTCTCCCTCCCAGGCACACCCCTCCCTTGGCCCAGCCACAGGGATGGAAATGGGAGTGGGAGGATGGGTAGCCCGAGACATGAAGGCTGAAGGAAAGTGCACAGAGATATGCTAGGGCTATGAGCCAGAACCACCATCACCTCTGAAGAGGCTCCTAGGGCCCCCAAAGCACTGACCTGCCACATTCAGGCCAAAGGAGAGCCGCTGACCCCCGGCCTCGCAGCTGTACTCCCCAGCGTCTGCCTGGCCCACCTGCTGTACCACCAGCCTCCGTGTGCAGCCCACGGCCTCCATTTGCACTTTCGGGCTGGAGCTCAGTTTCTTCCCGTCCTTGTACCACGTCACCTCTGTCTGGGCCTGGGCCATCTCGCAGCTCAGCGTGGCACTGGTCCCCAATTCGGCCTGCACCTCTCTGCGCACTGGCTGCTCCCTGGCAAACACTGCCTTGGGCTCTGGGGAAGGCAGGGATGCACAGGGTGACCACCACCATCTAGATCAGGAAGGCAGCACTGGGGAGAGAAGGCCTGGGCAGGGAGGTGGGAGGGAAAGAACCTTCACCAGCCTCAGGCTCTGCACTGGCTGTGTGGTCGGGAGAAGCCCCACCACCTCCCAGCACAAGCAACACAGTTTCTCCTTCCATTCTGCACGGCACCATGGGCTGTCCCAGGCAGGGCTGCCATGACAGATCCTCCAGGGCAGGGACTGGGGTCCTGACACCTGCACAGCTCCCCTTATGGATGTGCCACAGTCTCCCCAGGGGACTGTGCAGGGCATGTCCTCACCCCGGGGCCCCAGAGTCTGAGACTCCCACTCCTGCCACTGTCAGGAGGGTCAGCTCTAGCTGCTGCAGAGAGGTCCTGGGCCTCCTGTGGCTTCCTGGGTCCCTGTCAGGAGGACTGTCAAGCTGAGCGCCTTCTGATGGTTTGGGGACAGAGTCTTCGCTCTTCTGTGGTGTCACTGTTAAAGTGTTTTGCCCAATTTTCTTTTCCTTTTCTTTTTTTTGAGACAGGCTCTCACTCTGTCACCCATGCTGGAGTGCATTGGTGTGATCATAGCCCACTGCAGGTTCAATCCTTAGGCTCAAGACATCCTCCCACCTCGGCCTCCCAAGGAGCTTGAGACTACAGGCATGCATCACTATGCCTAGCTCTTTTATTTTTTATTTTCTAGAGGCAGGGTCTTGCTATGTTGCCTAGACTGTTCTCAAATTCCAGGGCTCAAGCAATCCTCCTGCCTCGGCCTCCCAAAGCGTTTGGGTTACAGGCATGAACCACCATGCCCAACCCCAATTTTCAGTAGCACTGTCTTTTACATATTTATTTTTAGGAACTTCATATACTTAAAAGCTATGTATGTTACAAACATCTTCTCCATCTCTGTGCCTTGCCCTTTCACTCCTGTATGAAGGTTCTCTGATGAAATAAAGTGATCAGTTTTATTGCAGGCAAATAATCATTCATCCTGTGTGGCTAGTGCATTCAGGTTCTGTTCAAAACATCTTCTATTACCCAGAGGTCACCAGATAATCTATATTATCTACATTATCTGGTAAGAGCTGTTCTACCCACACATTGAGTTGATTTCTTGTATGGGGAGGTAGACACCCAATTTTATTTTATTTTTGCGAACAGTTAACTGTCTTAGCACCATTTGTGAAAAGATCACCCTTCCTCTACACCTCCTCCTAGCACCAGGGTAAAAAATAAAGAAAGGGAGGAGGAATCTGGTTCCATCAAAGCTGTTTTGAGCTCAGTATTCAATTATTTTGGTCTGTTGATCTCTTTCTGCCTTTGGGTCCAGGTATCTAGATCACCACTGCTTTAGAGGACACCCTGCTGTCTGGTACAGCAAAGGCCCTCACACTGTGTTCTTCAAGGGTAGCTTGGCTCTGCTTGGCCTTTGCTATGTGCTTGTCAGTATTCTCTCACCCAACAGAACTACGGTTGACTGGAATTTACACTTTCAGGTCTTCCACAGCCTTCTAACTATTTATTGAGATCTTTTTTTACTGTCTCTCAACAATGTTTAATAATTTCCACCCCCCACAAACCATCTAAAGATCTTTTGTTAGGCTTGCAATTGGTAACTACAAGACTTTGGATGGTACTGGAAATCTCTTAAAATGTTATTTTCCATCTACTTGTTTCTGGTACATAGATCTAGAAGTGTTTTCTGTATATTGATTTTTTTATGTGATAACCATTCCCAAATGTCTTACTAATAATTAGGTTTTTTTTTGGACTTTCTAGATTAATAACCATATCATCTGTGAGGTGCATGTTTTATTTTCCAAGTTTTACACCTTGTACTTTCTTTTCCTCCTGTCTGCTATACAGTGTTGGAAGAAGTGGTGACGGATGGAGTCCTTGTCCTGTTTCCAATCTCAAAGGCGACATATTAGCTTGTTTTCTTTATACTATTGCTTATGAAATTAAGGAAAAATGTTTTTATTTAGAGTTTGTTAAGAATTATATGACATGAATTGATGCTAAATTTTTCCAAATATTTTTTGCATATTTATGATGTTGTACTTTATCCAATGCTTTTAGTCTCCATATTGGGGTAATCACATTCATTTTTCTTTCAATCTATTAATGTCACATTTTGTACTGATTTTCAAATGTTTCTTATGCTAAACCAGCCTTGCATTACTGGACTATGACTTTTGTCATTGTGTGTTATCCTCTTGATAAATTGCTGAATTCAGGGTGCTAATATTTAGTTTAAGATAATGAGCCTTGACACTGATAAGAGATTGGCCAATTTTAATTCTTCATATTCACCCTGTCAGAGCTTTGTATTAATGATATTTACCTACATAAAACGAGATAGAGCACTGAGGTCCTTTTTCAATACTCTAGAGGAATGTCTATGAACATGGAATAATTTCTTTCTATAATATTTGGTACAGTTTACAGTAGAGCACTGGGGTAATCTTCTATGAGAAGATTATTTGTTGCATTTCTATAAAAGGTTATAGGCCTGTTCAATTTACCTATTTTTACTTTTGATATAGTTTTGAAGAAATTGATCAATTTGCCAAAACTTTTCAAATTTACTTGCATAAATAACAGGGCCGGGCATGGTGGCTCACCCCTGTAATTAGAGCACTTTGGGAGGCCGAGGCAGGTAGATCACCTGAGGTCAGGAGCTCAAGACCAGCCTGGTCAACATAATGAAACCTTGTTTCTGCTAAAAATACAAAAACATTAGCTAGGCATGGTGGTGCGTGCCTGTAGTCCCAGCTACTCAGGAGGCTAAGGCAGGAGAATCACTCGAACCCAGGAGGCAGAGGTTATAGTCAGCCAAGATCGCACCACTGCACTCCAGCCTGGGTGACAGAGCGAGACTCCATCTCAAAATAATAATGGCATGTTCTCACATAACAACATTTCAAGTACCTACAAAGTGGGGTTTCTGGCATCTATACACCCCCACAAACTCCTAGATTCTGATGTGACACCAGTGTTAAGTGTCAGTACCTATGAACAAGTGTGTGACTGCACTCCATCCAACAAAAGACTCTCTTACTAAAGGAAAATAAAGCTGGTTCTCAGATTTCTCTATCAACTAGCCATGAATTATTAGAACGGTATGAAACACATACTGCTTTATCTGTCAGTGGCTGCTGTGTAGTAATTCATCTTTAAAATGTGTGTTGATGTAGCTTGATTTGTTTATTCCTCTTCAGTTTTAAATATACAAAATTAAACTAAGGGAAGTTCAGTCACAGAATGTTCTGACATAAGAGCAAATGAAAACAACATACACTTTCAGAAGATAATTCCAAACCTCACAGTGGCGTATCGCAGTCCAGATCCACCAATTCCCAGCTCTGTATTTATTCTGTAGGCAGTATAATAAAAACAAGCCGGGTGTAGTGACTCACACCCGTAATCCCAACAGTTTGAGAGGCCAAGGCGGGTGGATCACTTGAAGCCAGAAATTTGAGACCAGCCTGACCAGCATGATGAAACCCCATCTCCACTGAAAATACAAAAATTAGCCAGGTGTGGTGGCAGGCGCCTGTAATCTTGGCTACTTGGGAGGCTCAGGCAGGAGAATTGCTTGAACCCAAGAGGCAGAGGTTTCAGTGAGCTGAGATTGTGCCACTGTACTCCAGCCTGGGTGACAGACTCTGTCTCAAAAACAACAACAACAACAAAACAAAAAAACCCAGGATATAGATTTTGCCACATGTGGGTGCACAGAGACCTTTTATGCCCATAAGAAAGATGAGAAGAGGGTCCTCGAACACATAAAACTTGGATAATCCAAAGTTCAAATCATGAGATAATTTCAAGAATGATTGTGTGGCTGAAATTTGCTCTTATCCTGGTTCAATGGAATTCAACCATCTCTTCATAGGGAGAGCTCTCAGGTCGTGCTGGTGAGGCTGGGTGCAAGCTCTCAGATGGCCTCAGGTGAGAGACATCTGGTCTACTTCAGCCTCCTGTAGCAGCCCCCTCAGTTCCATTGAGCCAAAGGGCTGGACACCTGGGAGCACCTGTGGGTTCTGACTGGGTGCTGGGAATATGTGAACAGCATTACTGCCTGGAAACACAACTCACAGTGTCTCCTGTACACACTCATCCCTTCTGGCCAACCTCAGGTCAGCCATGGGTAGGAAAACGGCAGCTAGGATTACGAGAGACTTCTAGAGATGAACTCTAGTGGAAAGAGTACTAGGGTCTATCAGCCAATCTCATCATCACCTCCACACAAGGTAACTCAGCATCCCCAAAGCATTGACCTGCCACGTGCAGGCTGAAGGAGAGCTGCTGGCCCCCAGCCTCACAGCTGTACTCTCTGGCATCTGCTTGGCCTGCCTGCTGCACCACCAGCCTCCGTGTGCAGTCTGCAACCTCCACCTGCACTTTCAAGCTGGAGCTCAGCTTCTTCCTGCCCTTGTACCACGTCGCCTCTGTCTTGGCCTGGGCCACCTCACAGCTCAGTGTGGCACTAGCCCCTGCTTCAGCCTGCACCTCCCTGTGCACTGGCTGCTCCTTGGCAAACACTGCCTTGGGCTCTGGGGAAGGCAGGGATGCACAGGGTGACCACCACCATCTAGGTCAGGAAGGCAGCACTGGGGAGAGAAGGCCTGGAAGGGGACATGCGAGGGACAGATGCTCTCCAGGCTCTACACCACTGCCTACCAGCACAAGGAACACAGTTTCTCCATTCATTCTCCATGGAGGATCTGTCACACCCCCAGGGCACCCTGCAGAACAGTAGCATGTTCCTGCGGTCCCTGCTGCTTGGGAGGCTGGTCTCAAATGCCTGAGCTCAAGCCATCCTTCTGCCTCAGCCTCTCAGAGTGCTGGGATTACAGGTATGAGTCACCGTGCCAGGCCTGATGCTAAATTTTATCAAAGAGCTGTTCAGAATTTATGATGTTAAATTTTATCAAACTTTTCTTCTGCATTTATTGAGATAATCATACTGTTTTTCTCTTTCAATCTGTTTGACATTTTCTGATGTTTTGAATATTGAACCAGTATAGCATTTCTAAATTATGCCTTTTATCATAGTGCATTTTCCTTTTGACATACTGATCATACCACTTTGAAAATATATTGTTGAAGCATTGGCCTACATATCCATAATGATTGGCCTGTAATTTCAAATCGTTATACTGTTCTTGTCATAATTGGTATCTATGTTATGCTATCCACATAAAATAGATTCAAGAGTGTATCTTCTCATTCTATTCTCTGAAAGGATCTCTAAGAACATGAAATAATTTGTTTTGAGGATATCTGGTATAATTTATCAGTAGATCCACTGGGCTTAGACGTTTTATAAAAATATTTGTATCACTGGTTCCACTTAATTAAAAGCTATAGGACTATCTGAGTTGTCTGTTTCTTCCTGTGTAACTTTTTCATATAGTTTTCTCTAAGAAATTGGCAATTCTCCAAAACTTATAAAATGTATTACCATTAAATAATTTATCGCACTCTCTTAACACAATATTTTAGAAAGATACATAGTGGGCTTTTTTGGTATCTATACACAACTACAAATGACTATATACTGATAGAATGCCAAGCTCTCAAGGGTTGGCATTTGGGAGTCAATGTAGTACCACAACCTTTTTCTCTCTGATATTTAGCCCGGTTTTTTGTTGTTGTTGTTGTTGTTGTTTTTATTTTTATTTTTTCCAGAACAGGGTCTCACTCTGTCGCCCAGGCTGGAGTGCAGTGGTGTGATCATGGCACACTGCAGCCTGGAACTCCTGGGCCCAAGTGATCCTCCTGCCTCAGCCTCCTGAGTAGCTAGGACTACAGGCATGTGCCACTTCATCCAGCTAATTTCTGTATTTCTTGTAGAGACGAGGTCTTGCTATAGTGCCTAATTTGGTCTCAAACTGCTGGGATCAAGCAATCCTGCTGCCTCGACCTCCCAAAGTGCTGGGACTACAACAGTCATGAGCCACTATGCCCAGGCCAGACTCTTTTAACAAAATATATACATATCTTAGGTGTGCTGAGATAGCTTAAGCTCTTTCTTCCTTTCCACTGCTAAATTCATAAATCAGACTCCAAGGGGGAATTCTGACTCAGAATGTTGTAACTAGAGACAAAAGGAAAGCCAGATTAACCTTAAGAGGAGCACTTGGAATCTCACAATTGTATCCCGGGGCACAGTCACCAGCCCTCTGGGCTGGGATTTTTTGCACAGACACTGCAAGAAAACAAGGACCGAGATTTTGCCACGTATAGGTGCACAGTGAGCTTCTAAAGCTTCTAGATCCATGAAAAAAAAGGAAAGAGTCTCCTAGGACACCAAAAGCTTTGATGCTCCGAAGTTCAGTCTGGAGAGAATTCCAACTGGGACTGCATGGGCAAAATTTCCCCTTATGTGGTTCATATGAATTCAAAATGTCTCTCATAGGCTAGAAGCCCCACATGGTGCTGAAGGGAGGCAGGTGGGAGATACTGGATGATAGAAAGGACACCCCACTTTCCCAGGGGAGGCACCTGGTCCACCTCAGACCACAGGGCCAGATAGTGCCAGGGGCCTGGACACCAAAGAGCACGGGGGTTTGGGGGAGGGGCTCAGTGTGATGAGGCTGCACTGCATGGGAACGCCGCTCCAGGTGCACCACAGGGCCTGGCCTTCCCTGTACCCTCCCATCCAGCCAAGCCTGGCCCAGCCACGGGCATGAACCTGGTAAGTGAGGGCATGGAGAAGTGGAGAGGTGGAGTCTCATGGAAAGGGCACTGGGGGCCGTGAAGTCCATCAGCCAGTCTCATCATCACCTCCACACAAGGTCACTCTCCATCCCCCAGAGTACTGACCTGCCACGTGCAGGTGGAAGGACAGCCGCTGGCTCCCTGCCTGGCAGCTGTACTCCCCAGCGTCTGCCTGACCCGCCTGCTGCACCACCAGCCTCCGTGTGCAGCCCACGGCCTCCACATGCACTTTCGAGCTGGAGCTCAGCTTCTTCCCGTCCTTGTACCACATCACCTCCGTCTGGGCCTGGGCCACCTCGCAGTTGAACATGGCGCTGGTCCCCGCCTGGGCCTGCACCTCCCTGTGCACCAGCTGTTCCTTGGCAAATACCGCCTTGGGCTCTGGGGAAGGCAAGATGCACAGGGAGATCACCACCATCTAGGTCAGGAAGGCAGAACTGGGGAGAGAAGGCCTGGAAGGGGAGGTGCGAGGGACAGATGCTCTCCAGGCTGCACCACCACCTCCCAGCACAAGGAAGCTTCTCCAGCTATTCTGTACGGTGCCACAGGCTGTCCTTGGTGGGGTGGCTGTGACAGATCTTGCATACACGAGCTCATCTGGGGCAGGGATTGGTGTCCTGATGCCTGTACCCTTCCCCTCATGAATGGAGCAAGGGTCTCCCCATGCAGTTATGCAGGGCGCGTCCTCACCACAGAACCCCAGTCCTGAGGCTCCTGCTCCTGCCACTGTCAGGACGGTCAGCTTTGGCCTCAGTGGGGTGTGTCACTGTGGCTTTCTTCATTGTTCTACGGCTCACAGGGCAGAGCATCTTTCTAGAGGATTGGCCATTCCTGTTTGCTCCTCTGTAGTGTCACTACTCAATTCTATCCCATTATTAATAGCACTGTCTTGCCTTTATTCACTTTAAGGCAGCAGTCCCCAACATTTTTGGCAGCAGGGACCAGTTTCATGGAAGACAATTTTTCCACAGATGGAGGTCTGGGGCACAGTTTCGGGATGAAACTGTTCCACTTCAGATCATCAGGCATTAGATTCTCATAAGGAGCACAACCTAGATCCCTCCCATGCACAGTTCACAATAGGGTTCATGTTCCTATGAGAATCTAGTGCTGCTGCTGATCTGACAGGAGGCAGAGCTCAGGCAGGAATGCTCACCTGCCACTCACCTCCTACTGTGAGGCCCAGTTCCCAACAGGCCACAGAACAGTACTGGTCCACAGCCTAGGGGTTGGGGACCCCGGCTTTAAGGTCTTCTTTATATATTTAAATGTTAGAGAGGTCAGAATTATGTACTTTGTATCTTCCCTACCTGTGTGACTTGGGTTTTCATCTTTTATGGCGTCTTCTGATGAATCAGACATTTTAGTTTTAATTTACTCAAATACATCGATCTTGTCCACTGTGGTTAGGGCATTCGTGTACTATTTAAACACTTCCTTAAACCCTAAATTCTACAGATAGCCTATGCTTACCATCTTGGGGTTTATGGTTTTACCTTTTACCCTGAGGTCTCTAACCCACCAGGAGCTGACTCTCGCACATGCTATGAATTACCAATATGCTTTAATTCTTCCCATATGTTTAAATGGTCCACACACTAGTTAACGAAAACACTATCCTTGGCCAGGTGCAGTGGTTCACACCTGTAATCCCAGCACTTTGGGAGGCCAAGGTGGGCAGATCACGAGGTCAGGAGATCGAGACCATCCTGGCAAACATGGTGAAACCCTGTCTCTACTAAAAATACAAAAAAAATTAGCCAGGTGTGGTGGCAGATGCCTGTATTTCCAGCTACTCAGGAGGCTGAGGCAGGAGAATGGCGTGAACCCAGGAGGCAGAGCTTGCAGTGAGCCCAGATGGCACCACTGCACTCCAGCCTGGGCAACAGAGCTAGACTCCATCTCAAAAAAAAAAAAAAAAAAAGAAAGAAAGAAAGAAAAAAGAAAACACTATCCTTTCTCTATTTCTTGCACAGATGCCATGGTTAAAAAAAAAAAAAAAAAGGGGGGGGGGATGTCCAGAGATCATCGATGCATGGGACTATTTCTGAGTTCACTATTCCATTTCTTTGTTCTGATACCTAACCATTCGTTGAAATCCATTGTCTTAATTACTGTAACTTTACAATAATTTTCGACATCTGGTACAGTCATGTTCATACTTTGATTTTCTTTTCATTCCCCCACAAAAAAAAATTGTTTGGATCCTGATTGTTAATGAACATATTTTAATTTTTTCATGAATTTCTATCCATTTAATTAGATTTCTTAATGGTCTTGCAAAACATACAATAATTTCCTAGCCCCTCCCCAGGCTTTAAACATCTTTATTAGACTTTGAATTAGAAACATTGTAATTTTGATGCTACTGTAAGTCTTTTCAAATTTCATTTTGCAACTGTTTACTGCTGTATATAGATACAGAAGTGTTTTCTGTGTGTTGATTTTTTTTACAGGATAATCATTCTCAACAATGTTACTTAGTCTACTAAGTTCTCTATTGGATTTTCCAAGTGGATGGTCATATCATCAGTAAATTTCACTTTTACTTTTTCCAAGTGCTATGCCTTTTGCTTTATCTTCCTCCTTACCCTTACATACAATGTTGGATACAAGTAGTGACACTGCCCTGTCTCCTCTCAATCAAACCTTTCAAGGTTCACTCTGAGTGGGATCCTAGTGGTGCTTCTGCAGTATCATTTATCAAATTAAGGAAGAACACTTCTATAAAGTTTGTTAAGAATCCTATGATAGTGCTAAATTTTCTCAAATATATCTTCTAGATTTTATCAAATACTTTTAATCTACATTTATTGAGATAACGATATCATTTTTCATTCAATCTGTTAAGGTCAAGCTTATTATACTGACCTAATGCTTCTAAAGCCAAACTAGCCTTGCATTCTGGGACCAGGATCTTCAACAGAGTGCACTGTCTTCTTGATACGTTGCTGAATTCCATTTGCTAATACTTTGTTTATGATTGTGTTCTTGATATCAATAATGACAAATCCATACAGATTGGTCTACAATTTAGTTCTTCCCACTTCCTTTGTCAGATTTTGGTATTAATGTTACACTATCTACATAAAATGATGGCCTGGACATGGTGGCTCACACCTGTAATCCCAGCACTGTGGAAGGCCAAGGCAGGTGGATAGCTTGAACCTAGAAGTTTGAGACTAGCCTGGGCAACATGGCAAAACCCCGTGTCTACTGAAAAAAAAAAATACAAAAAAATAGCCAGCATACATGCTATTTTGTGCTGGTGGTGCATGCCTGTAATCCCAGCTTCTTGGGAGGCTGACATGGGAAAATCACTTGAACCCAGGAGGCAGAGGCTGCAATGAGCCGAGATCCTGCCACTGCACTCCAGCCTGGACAATAGAGTGAGGGCCTGTCTCAAAAAAAAAAAAAAAAAAAAACATAAAATGGCATATGGAGTCAATCTCCTTTTACTATTCTCCAGAACAATATTCATGAATATGGAATAACTGCTTTCCAGAATATTTGAAACAGTTTACTAGAAAATTATTGGATTTAAAATATTTTTTTACTACTGCCTCCATCTATTTAAAACTTATAGGACTATTTAAGTTTTCTGTATCCTCTTATGTGAGTTTTCATGTAATTTACTAGGAATTAGCCAAATTGTCCCAACTCTTCAAATTTATTACATGAAACATCCTGTCATATTCTCCGAAAATAACTTCACAAACATATACAGTGGGATTTCTGTTATCTATATATATCCACATAACACTGATGCTGATGTAATACCAAACTTATGTGTTAGCACCCAGAGGTCACCATGGGACTTCAGCCCACCCCTATTTGGCATCAACACTCTCCCTTTTTTTTTCTGAAAGAAAATTGTATTTATCAGGCTTCCCTATGTACCAGCCAAGAGAACATAGACATATACAGCAGCAAACACACTGGACTTACTGGTGAGACATTTGCATTCCAGAGGATGGGAAATAAATCTGACTAAAATTCAGGGACCTTCTACCTCAGTAAAATGTCTAGAGGTCCAGTGGTGTGGGGCCTGTCAAGATATTCCTTCTAAGGTGAAGCATAAGTTGCTGCATTTGGCCCCTCCTACAACCAAGAAAGAGGCACAATGCCTATTCGGATTTTGGAGGCAACACATTCCTCATCCGGGTGTGTTACTCTGGACCATTTATCAAGTGACCCAAAAGGCTGCCAGTTTTGAGTGGGGTCCAGAACAGGAGAAGGGTCTGCAACAGGTCCAGGCTGCTGTGCAAGCTGCTCTGCCACCTGGGCCATATGACCCAGCAGATCCAGTGGTGCTTGAGGTGCCAGTGGCAAATAGGGATGCTGTCTGGAGCCTTTGGCAGGCCCCCGCAGGTGAATCAGAGTGGAGGTCTCTAGGATTTTGGAGCAACACCCTGCCATCTTCTGCAGGTAACTACTCCCGTTTTGAGAGACAGCTCTTGGCCTGTTACTGGGCTTTGGTGGAAACTGAACAATTGACTATGGATCATCAAGTCACCATATGACTTGAACTGACTGTCATAACCTGGGTGCTTTCTGACCCATCTAGCCATAAAGTTGGGCATGCACAGCAGCATTCTATCATCAAATGGAAGTGGTATATACACGATAGGGCTAGAGTAGATCCTGAAGGCCCAAGTAAGTTACATGAGGAAGTGGCTCAAGTGCCCATGGTCCCCACTCCTGCCACCCTGCCTTCTCTCCCCCAGCCTGCACCAATGGCCTCATGGGGAGTTCCCTATGATCAACTGACAGAGAAAGAGAAGACTAGGGCCTGATTCACAGATGGTTCTGCATGATATGCGGGCACCACCCAAAGGTGGACAGCTGCAGCATTACAGCCTCTTTCTAGGACATCCCTGAAGAACAGTGGCTAAGGGAAATCTTCCCAGTGGGCAGAACTTCAAGCAGTGCACCTCGTTGTGCACTTTGCTCGAAGGAGAAATGGCCAGATGAGCGATTATACACTGATTCATGGGCTGTAGACAATGGTTTGGCTGGATGGTCAGGGACCTGGAAGAAGCGTGATTGGAAAATTGAGGAAAAGGTATGTGGATGCACCTCTCTGAGTGGTCACAAATTGTGAAGATATTTGTATCTCATGCGAGTGCTCACCAAAGGGTGACCTCAGCAGAGGAGGATTTTAATAATCAAGTGAATAGGATGACTCGCTCTGTGGACACCACTCAGCCTCCTTCCCCAGCCACCCCTGTCATCACCCATGAACAAAACGGCCATGGTGGCAGGAATGGAGGTTACACGTGTGCTCAGCAGCATGGACTTCCACTCACCAAGGCAGACCTGACTAAAGGCCACTGCTGAGTGCTCAATTTGCCAGCAGCAGAGACCAACAATGAGCCCTCGATATGGCACCATTCCTCAGGGTGATCAGACATCTGCTTGATGGCAGGTTGATTATATTGGACCTCTTCCATCATGGAAAGGGCAATGGTTTGTCCTCACCACAATAGACACTTACTCCAGATATGAGTTTGTCTATCCTGCACACAACACTTTGGCCAAGACTACCATCCATGGATTCACAGAATGCCTTATCCACCGTCATGGTATTCCACACAGCATTGTCTCTGACCAAGGCACTCTATGGTTAAAGAAGTGTGGCAGCAGCCGCCGAGATGTTGATGCCTAAGAAGAACCGGACTGCCATTTACGAACTCCTTTTTAAGGAGGGAGTCATGGTGGCCAAGAAGGATGTCCACATGCCTAAGCACCCGGAGCTGGCAGACAAGAATGTGCCCAACCTTCATGTCATGAAGGCCATGCAGTCTCCCAAGTCCTGAGGCTACGTGAAGGAACAGTTTGCCTGGAGACATTTCTACTGGTACCTTACCAATGAGGGTATCCAGTATCTCCATGATTACCTTCATCTGCCCCTGGAGATTGTGCCTGCCACCCTACGCCATAGCCGTCCAGAGACTGGCAGGCCTCGGCCTAAAGGTCTGAAGGGTGAGCGACCTGCGAGACTCACAAGAGGGGAAGCTGACAGAGATACCTACAGACGGAGTGCTGTGCCACCTGGTGCCAATAAGAAAGCCGAGGCTAGGGCTGGGTCAGCAACCAAATTCCAGTTTAGAGGCGGATTTGGTCGTGGACGTGGTCAGCCACCTCAGTAAAACTGAAGAGGATTATTTTGCATTGAATAAACTTACAGCCAAAAAAACCTTACCAAAAAAAAAAAAAAAAAATAGAAGTGTGGCAGTGGGCTCATGCTCATGGAATTCACTGGTCTTACCATGTTCCCCATCATCCTGAAGCAGGTGGACTGATAGAACAGTGGAATGGCCTTTTGAAGTCACAATTCCAAAGCCAGCTAGGTGACAATACTTTTCAGGGCTGGGGTAAAGTTCTCCAGAGGCTGCATATGCTCTGAATCGGTGTCTAATATATGGTACTGTTTCTCCCATAGCCAGGATTCACGAGTCCGGAAATCAAAGGATAGAAGTGGAAGTGGCACCACTCACCATCACCCCTAGTGACCCACTAGCAAAATTTTTGCTTCCTGTTCTCATGACATTACCTTCTGCTGGCTTAGAGATCTTAGTTCCGGAAGGAGGAATGCTGCCACCAGGAGACACAACAACGATCCCATTGAACTGGAAGTTAAGATTGCCACCTGGCCACTTTGGGCTCCTCCTACCTTTAAGTCAACAGGCTAAGGGAGTTACATTGTTGGTTAGGGTGACTGACCCAAACTATCAAGATGAAATCAGTCTACTACTTCACAATGGAGGTAAGGAGGCATGTGTGTGGAATGTAGGCAATTCCTTCGGGCGTGTCTCAGTATTACCATGCCCTGTGATTAAGGTCAGTGGGAAACCACAACAGCCCAATCCAGGCAGGACTACAAATGATCTAGACCCTTCAGGAATGAAGGTTTGGGTCACTCCACCAGGAAAAAAATTAAAATATCTCTCGCTGACCAGAACCAGCATGTGCTGCTGGGTGAGGGCATATGGTAGCTGCCAGAGCATATACTGAGAGGATATTCACAGAACCCCAGGAGAGAGACGCCTGGTCAACCTCAGAACACAAGACAAAGGAGATCCAGAGTCCCAGATGTCAAGGAGCACCAGAAAGGTTCTGGGCAGGTGCTGGGAACAAGTGGCTGAGCATTATAAAGTGCAAACATGCCTCCGGGTTTGCAGATACAGCCCCTCTGCCTCCTGTGCACACCTCTCTCTCGCCCCAGCCACAGGGATAGAAATGGAAGCAGGAGGATGGGAAGCCCAAGACACGAAGGCTGAAGGAAAGTGCACAGAGATATGCTGGGGCTACGAGTCAGAACCACCATCACCTCTGAAGAGGCTTCTCGGCACCCCCAAAGCACTGACCTGCCACGTGCAGGCGGAAAGAGAGCTGCTTGCCCCCGGCCTCACAGCTGTACTCCCCGGCGTCCGCCTGGCCCGCCTGCTGCACCACCAGCCTCCGTGTGTAGCCCACGGCCTCCATTCGCACTTTCGAGCTGGAGCTCAGCTTCTTCCCATCCTTGTACCATGTCACCTCTGTCTGGGCCTGGGCCATCTCGCAGCTCAGCGTGGCACTGGCCCCCACCTCGGTCTGCACCTCCCTGTGTGCTGGCTGCTCCTTTGCAAACACCACCTTGGGCTCTGGGGAAGGCAGGGATGCACAGGGTGACCACCACCATCTAGATCAGGAAGGCAGCACTGGGGAGAGAAGGCCTGGGCAGGGAGGCGGGAGGGAGAGAACCTTCCCCAGCCTCAGGCTCTGCACTGGCCGTGTGGTCAGGAAAAGCCCCACCACCTCCCAGCACAAGGAACACAGTTTCTCCATCCATTCTGCATGGTGCCATGGGCTGTCCCAGGCAGGGCTGCCATGACAGATCCTCCAGGGCAGGGACTGGAGTCTTGACACCTGCACAGCTCCCCTCACAGATGTGCCGGGTTCTCCCCAGGCGACTGTGCAGGGTGCGTCCTCACCCCAGGGCCCCAGAGTCTGAGGCTCCCGCTCCTGCCACTGTCAGGAGGGTCAGTTCTGGCCTCTGTGGGGAGGGCCTGGGCCTACCGTGGCTTCCTGGGGCCCTGTCAGGAGGACTAAAAGCTGGGTGCCTTCTGATGGTCTGGGGATGGAGTCTTCATTCTTCTGTGGAGTCACTGTGCAAGTGCTTTGTCTGACTTTCAATAGCACTGTCTTTCTTTTACACTTTCATTTTAAGATCTCTTTTTACACTGAAATACTAGAGCAGTGGCCATTAGCATGTTAGAAATATCCTCCTTTTCTGTGTAGCTTGCCTTTTCATTCTCTTATGGTGTCTTCCAAAGAATCAAAAATTTTAATTTTAATGTATTCAAATATATCAAATGTGTTTCATTGTGATCAGGGCATGTATGTTCTGTTTAGGAAGTCATGCGTTACTCTGAAGTCACCAGAAACATCTCTGTTTTCCTCTAAGACTTGTATGTGTTTCCCCAGGATTCTGACATCTCTAACCAACTGGAGTTGACTTTGCGTGTGGTTGAGATCCTGGTCTGATTTATTTCCCATGCGGTTTAATGGTCCAAAATCTTTTTTTTTCCTTTTATTTTCTGAGACAAGGTCTTACTCTGTCACCCAGAGCGGAGTGCAGTGATGCAATCATAGCTAACCGCAGCTTCAGTCTCCTGAGTTCAAGCCATCCTCCCACCTCAGCTTCCCAAGTAGCTGGGACTACAGGTACATGCCACTACAGCCAGCTACTTTTTTTTCAATTTCTTTAGAGATGGGATCTTGCTTTGTTGCCCAGGCAGGAATGCAGTGGCATGATCATAGCTAACTGCAGCCTCCAACTCCTGGGCTCAAATGATCCTCCTGCCTCAGCCTCCCAAGTAGCAGGGACTTACAGGTGTATACCACCATGCCTGGGTAATACGACTTTCTTCATACCATACTATTCTCTTAGTATATTGCTAAATATATATTAATAATATGTTGTTTAAGATTTTGTCCTTGCTATCCATAATAGGTTGGCCTATTTTTAATTCTTCCTACTTTGTATCAACGTTATGCTACCTACATGAAACAAATCAGAGAGTGCATCTCTTCATTGTATTCTCTAGAAGAATTTCCATGAACATGGAATAATTTATTTGCAGATTGTTTGGTACAATTTACTGTATAGTTATTAGATATTGCTTAGAAATTTATTGGTGAAAACATTTTTTGTTACTAGTCCCATTTGTTTAAAAGTTATAGGACTATCTGAGCTGTCTATTTCTTCTTATGTTACTTTTTATATACTTTTTAAGCAATTTAACAATTTGTTGAACCTGTTCATATTTATTACCAGTAAATAATTTGTCATACTCTCCTAAAATAGCACTTTAGAAAGACACATAGTGGGTTAGTGGGTTTACTGGCATCTATAACCACCCACAAACCACTGCACAGTGGTAATACCAGACTGTCATGTGTTGGCCCCCAGGCATCAACATGGGGCTGCAGCCCACAGATCTCTGATGTGAAGATTCTCTTAATGAAAAGAAAATAAATGTAGTTTCAGAATTCTCTATGACCCAGTCAGGAAAAGCCACAACATAATTACTAGGAAATGCTACTGAATAAATACTGCTTTTGTCAGTCAGGGGCTGCTTGATATGGTTTGCCTCTGTGTCCCCACCCAAATCTCACCTTGAATAGTAATAATCACCACGCTGCAATGGTGGGACCAGGTGGGGGTAATTGAATCACGGGGGCAGTTTCCCTCATGCTGTTCTCGTAATAGTGAGTGACTACTACCAAGATCTGATGGTTTTATAAGGAGCTCCCTTCTTCACTCGGCACACATTCTTTCTCCTGAAGCCCTGTGAAGAGGTGCCTTCCACCATGATTGTAAGTTTCCTAAGGCCTTGCAAGTTTCCTGAGGCCTTCCCAGTCATGCAGAACTGTGAGTCAATTAAACCTCTTTCCTTACCCACTCTCGGGTATGTCTTTATTAGCAGTGTGAGAACAGACTAATATAATGCTACTATTGCATCTCAGTTGTATCAGTGCCTGGTGATGTCATCTAAGCTACTTATTCCTTTCCATTTCTCAATTTAAAAATCAAGCTCCAAGGAGAATCTGACATATTCTAACTAAAAACAAAGGAAAACAAGAGTTGTTTTTGGAAGAGAATTCCAGACCTCATGGGTGCATATCACAGGCTCATATGTACCAATCCATGCTGCTGTTTTACTTGACACAGACATTGCAACAAACATGGATCTAGGTTTTGCTACCTGTGGGTGCACAGGTAACTTCCATGTCCATGCAAAAGAAGGGAGAAGGTCCCAGGACATCAAAAATCAGATAATCCACAGTGTGATACTGAGATAATTCCATGTATGGTTGTGTGGCTGAAATTCCCCTTTCTCCCAGCTGAATTAAATTCAAACACCTGTCACTAGGGAGAATAAGCATGCGGGCATGTGGGAGCTGCCAGACATCCAGTAGAAGGAAATTCACATATCCCCAGGTGAGACACCTGGTCTACCTTGACCACAGGGCCTGGTAGAGACAAGAAGAAACACCAGCAAGGTTCTAGGCAGATGATGGGAACGTATGATCGAGCATTACTGCATATAAACACCATTCCAGGTACACAGCAACAGCCCCTGTCCCTCCACACATACCCTTCCCATCTGGCCTCCCTTGACCACACCAGTTATGAAATAGGAATTGGGAGGATAGGAAACCACAGAGGTAAAGGCTAATGGGAAGAGCACCAGAGTCTATCAACCAGTCTCATCATCACCTCTACAAACTTAGTACCCCTGAAGCACTGACCCGAAACATCCAGGTGGAAGGAGAGCCGCTGGTCCCCGGCCTCACAGCTGTACTCCCCAGCATCTGCCTGGCTTGCCTGCTGCACCACCAGCTGCCGCATGCAGCCTGTGGCCTCTACACGCACTTTTGAACTGGAGCTCAGCTTCTTCCCGTCCTTGTACCACGTCACCTCCGTCTGGGCCTGGGCCACCTCACAGCTCAGTGTGGCGCTGGTTCCTGCCTCAGTCTGCACCTCATTATGCACTGACTGCTCCTTGGCAAACACCGCCTTGGGCTCTGAGGGTGGACAGGAGGGATGCACAGTCAGAGACACAAATCTGGGACGAACCCATTTCACAGGCACTGAAGATTCAGGATTCAGCAACAACAAACAACTAATGAAAGATATAAACCCACAGACTCAAGATGTTCTACAATCCCAACCAGGATGAAGACAAAGGAAACCACACCTAAGTTCATAAAAGAAATACTACCACAAAGCAAAATCAAAAAGAAAATCTTAAAAGCAACAGGATGAAAAAAGGTACATGACCCTTAAAATATCCATAACAAATTTCACAGTTCATATTTCAAAGAAAATATGGACACCAGAAGATAATGTAATGACCTCTTTAAAATGTTAGGGAGTGGGGAGTAGCTGCTAAACTGTAACGTTATACCCAGATAAAACAGCCCTCAGAATCAAAGGGAGAACAAATATGTGTTCACAAAAGAAATAAAAAGTAAGAGAAGGCATATGACCAGCTGACCTGCTAACATAAATACTGAAGACATAGTTCTACAAGAAGGAAAAAGAATAGTAATCCCAGAATATTGGGTCCAAATTCTGACTGCAATTTTCTGGCTTTGTGAACTGTGGTGAGTTACTTCCCTGTGTGTTATTTTAAAATGAGAATAATCAGAGTTCCTCCTCACAAATTGTTTTGAAGTTTAAGCAAGCAGAAAGACAAGAAGCACTTCACAAAATCTAGGTCCTCAGCACACAATTAATACCTGCTAGTTGTTATTATAGGGGAAGCTTTATGAGAAAAAAGGCCCTTGGGTGGGACTTCCATACATACCCTAAGTACATAAAGATTATCCTAAAAGCATAAGAAAGACCTCAAAAAACTCACCTGTGATGTGCAGTTGAAAGGAGACCCTCTGGCCCCCAGCTTCGCAGCTGTACTCCCCAGCATCTGCTTTGCCCACCTGCTGTAACACCAGCCTCCTTGTGCAGCCCTTGACCTCCATGCGCACTTTTGAGCTAGAGCTCAGCTTCTTCCCATCCTTGTACCACTTCACTTCCATCTGAGCCTGGGCCACCTCACAGCTCAATATGGCACTGGCCCCCGCCTCAGCCCGCACCTCATTATGCACTGACTGCTCCTTTGCAAACATCATCTTGGGCTCTGAGGGTGGACAAGGAGAGATGCACAGTTAGAGACACAAATCTGGGACCAACCCATTTCACAGGCACTGAAGATTCAGGATTCAGTAACAGCAAACAGCTGATGAAAGACATAAACCCACAGACTCAAGATGTTCTACAATACCAACCCAGATTCAGAGAAAGGAAACCACAACTAGGTTCATCAAAGAAAAAAAGGCCACGAAGCAAATTCAAAAAGAAAATCTAAAAGCAACAGGATGAAAAAAGATACATGACCCTTAAAATGTCTACAATAAATCTTACAGTTGATATTTCAAAGGAAATATAGAAGCCAGAAGATAATGGAATGACCTCTTTAAAATGTTAGGGAGTGGAGGAATAGCTGATAAACTGTAATGTTATATCCAGATAAAACAGTCCTCAGAATCAAAGGGAGAACAAATAGGTTTTCACATGAGAAAAAAAAAATGATGGAATATATATAACCAGCAGAGCTGCTAACATAAATACTGAAGATAGAACTCTTCAAGAAGAAAAAAAGAATAATAATCCCAGAATACTGGGTTCAAATCTTGACTGCAATTTTCTGGCTTTGTGAACTGTGGTGAGTTACTTCTTTGTGTGTTATCTTAAAATGGGAATAATCAGAGTTCCTTCTCATAGAATTGTTTTGAAGTTTAAGCAAGCAGAAAGACAACTAGCATTCACAAAATCTATGCTCCTTGGCACAAAATTAATACTTGCTAGTTATTATAAGGGAGGCTTTGTAAGAAAAGAGGCAATTAGGTGGCACCTCTATGCTAATGTCACTAAAAATTATCCTAAGGAACATAAGAAAGATCTCAAGAAACCCGCCTGGGAGACCCTCTGACCCCTGGCCTCGCAGCTGTAGTCCCCGGCATCCATCTTGCCCACCTGCTGCACCACCAGCCTCCGTCTGTAGCCCTTGGCCTCCATATGCACTTTCAAGCTAGAGCTCAGCTTCTTCCCATCTTTGTACCACGTCACCTCTGTCTGGGCCTGGGCCACCTTGCAGCTCAGTGTGGCCCTGGCCCCTGCCTCAGCCTGCACCTCACTGTGTGCCAGCTGCTCCTTGACAAACACCACCTTGGGCTCTGGGGACAGAGTGTGACACACAGGGTCAGACATATTCCAATTACTAGAACTGAATGATCTAAAAACTCTGATGGTTCAGCCACAAGCCTGCCCTCTTCCTGGATTTCTCAACAAAAAGAACTTTACATTTTGAAGATGCACAGGGCAGACGATAGGTTAGTTCTCAGAATCTGAAGCCTCCCAGTTAGATAATTTTTAGACTGGTATATGTTGCAATTCAGGCTTTCACATTTATTTACCAGCTGTGATCTCCTAAGTATAAAAACAAAGAGAAGCACAATTTGTGACCTGCACACCAAAGCATAGGTATTTTCAGACATAATTCCTTAAGCGATACTGGCAGAATGGGCAGTAGCCCTGACTCACACAAAGGACTGCTAATACAGCCTACAACTTCTAGAGGGCCAATTGTCATTGGTATAATCTAATCCTAGGCCTTGGGATTGGATCTCTTCATTATTTCAGTTTCCTCATATCACTACTTCCAGTACCTATTCTGTTACTTTAGATGACATTTTCCTCTTATGAAGTGTATCTACTGGTAATTCTCTCAGGAAGGTTTTGTGAATGGTAAACTTTGTCAATCTACTTCCTGAAAATGTCTTTATTTCACACTCACTTTTGAATGACAGCTTAGCTGGGTGCAGAATTCTAGGTTGACAGTTGTTTTCCTTGCTAATTTGGACATTATGCCATCATTTCATTTCTGGGCTCTTCATTGCTGCTGAGAAATCTATAGGAAGGATAACTGTTGTTCTCTTAATATATTCTTCTGTGTGGTAGTTTTAAGGCTCTCCTCCTGGTTTTTTGGCCTTCTACAATTCACTATGTTATGTCTAGCTGAGAATTTATCTTCTTTACACTTACAATGATTTCTTGTGAATCTATAAATTTTAGGACTCATGTTGTTTATAATTTCTGAAATTTTTCTGCATGACCTCTTTTATTATTGCATCTTCCTCACTCTGTAGTTTATCCTAAAAGTCCTTTTTTAACTTTACAAAAAAGTATATGTTTATTATGAACAATGTGTTTTGAAATATGTATATACTGTGGAATTGCTAAATTGTGCTAGTTTACATATGCATTACCTCATATATGTATCATTTTGTGGTGACAACACTAAAATCCACTCTCTTAGCAATTTTCAATAATACAATACATTGTTATTAACTGTAGTCACCATGTTGTACTATAGATCTCTTGAACTTATTCCTCCCAACTGAAACTTTGTACAGTTTGACCAACATCTCCATGACCTACCTCCTCCCCAAGACTCCGGTACTCTACTCTCCATTTCTACAAATTCAACATTTTTAGATTCCACATATAAGTGAGATTGTACAGTAACTGTCTTTATGTCTTATTTCACTTAACATAACATCCTCCAGCTTCACCCGTGTTGCTGAGTGGCAGCTGAATAGCATCCCCCTGCATACTATAATATATAACACATATTCTTCATCCATTCATCTGCTGTTGGACACTTAGGTTAGATTTTTTAAAAATCTTTTAAAAAACGTATTGGTGCCCAATATACAAAAGGTGGTGTTTTATGTTGTAAATTAATTTTTACAAAGGCAATAATGATGCATCCAGCTGCCTGCCTTTCGCTAGCTCATCCTTGTTGACCTGGTGGCTCTGCTAGGGCTGGCAGACGGATAGCAGCAGGTGGTGAGGCTCTGACACCCCCTCATGACACATCAGTAACCATGGGCCACAGGGGCCAGAACCAGCCCTGCATCTTACCGCTGCTCTCTCTCTTGCCCTTCAAAGCCTGACTTGGGGAAACAACCATAGACACCAGCTGTGTCCACATCCTCATCTCAGATCTGCTCAGCAGCCATGGAGCCGTTGCTCCTGCTAAGGTCAGCTGTGCCCATTGGGGTTGCAGTCCTTCAGCCCTTCCCCCGTCGCCCCTGTTTCACCATGGCATTCACACCTGCACATCACCTGTGCATCAAAGTCTTCACTGACCCCAAAACATAACTCTCTAGATTCTTCTCCTGCTCCTTTGGGCCTCTTCCTTGGTGGTCTCAGCTTCCTCAGTGTTGCCCCAGGGCGAGTCTTGTTATCACGGTCCCTTGCCCATGGTGTCCCAGTGCACAACATCCTCTCCTGCCATTGACATGCCAACAAATCCCAAAGCTCCCTTGTCAGCTCAGCATCAACCGAGGTGCAGCCCAGAGAGCCACTGCTTCCTGGATGTCTCACATAGGCTAATATAATATCCCCCGGCGCCCCCAGCACTTTCTTTATCTGTCCTGACCCACCTGCAACTTTTCCCTTCCAGGCTTGAACCAGGCATGGATAAAGGTATTTAGGTTGTTGCTCGACACTCTGAGAAATCAGCCATCTTGCTAAATACAGAGAAAGCCACCATGCTTGGCCCTGAGCCAGAGTCCTCAACCCTGAGATAAACTCCATACCCTGATCCCTCATGGTAGACATGCCTGGGTGGGACATCTGCCTTCTTGCTGTTTGTTACAAGTATATGCTGTGGTCCTCCTCTGTAAACAAGTTCCTCTAATAAAGCTCTGGACTGATCACCCTGGTGTTTGGTGCTTCTTTCTGTGGAATCCTAACCATCCCATTGTGGGACGGTTTGGGGCACTCCCTTGTGGAAACTCCTTTCCACTGCCTTTGTGGCAACTCCAGCTCCAGGTTGGACAGGACGGAACAGCTCCTCACCCGTTTCTCCTTGCACATCTACTTCTTGCCTACTGCCCCATCTCAGATATAGCCCCTGCATCTACGCATCTGCCCAAGCTTGCAGTTCACCTCTCATCTCCTCTGTTCTCAACCCTGAACCCGCCTGGCCACGGCTCCTCTTTTTTTTAAATTTTTTTATTTTTTATTTTTTTGATGGAGTCTCGCTCTGTCGCCCAGGCTGGAGTGCACTGGCACATTCTTGGCTCACTGCAAGCTCCGCCTCCCGGGTTCATGTCATTCTCCTGCCTCAGCCTCCTGAGTAGCTGGGACTACAGCCACCCGCCACCATGCCCGGCTAATTTTTTGTATTTTCAGTAGAGATGGAGTTTCACCATGTTAGCCAGCATGGTCTTGATCTCCTGACCTCGTGATCCGCCCGCCTCGGCCTCCCAAAGTGCTGGGATTACAGGTGTCAGCCACCGCACCCAGTCTGTGCTCCACCTTTTAAATGGCTCTTGAGCCTATGGCCTCCTCTCTGCCCTCGGGACCTCGGACCCTCTGCAGGTCCAGCCCTCTTCTCCACCCTCGGGACTGCTGTCCCTCTGCAGGCCCGGCCTTCTCCTCCACCCTCGGGCTGCTGTCCCTCTGCAGGCCCGGCCCTCTCCTCCACCCTCGGGACTGCTGTCCCTCTGTAGGCCCGGCCCTCCCCTCCCTGGACCAGGCAGGGCAGAGCCTCCTGCCTCTGATCCCCCCTCATCCTAATCTAGTCTCCATGGTGCAGTCAGAGTGTAACTGTGAAACTTCTATGTTTTCATCCCAGGAATTAAGGACCAAAGTCCACTTCCCAGGTGTGCAGGATGGTCCAAGTGAGTGGACACCAGCTTTCAAATGCACCTCCAAGTCCACACTTGTCTTCAAAATGATCACTAAAAGAGTTGCTGTGTTTTTAAACTGAGTTGACTAAGTGTTACCGCCTCACTGAGCATGCTGAGGAGTCCCAGAGCTGAACCTCTGCAGCCAAATGTTCTCAGGGACCCGGATATGGATACAGGCACTGCGAGTATCTTGCAGGGACCCACACAGCGACCTGTCAGCAACACGTCTTCAGCAGCGGGGCTAGCACTGGGCACATGGCAGACTGGCACCCTGCATGAGCACCTCTAACATGAGCACAGATGCAAATCCAGTCACACAGCCGCAGTGTGCTCAACCCAGCTGGGTAGCTGCATCTGCCGCTCATTCCATGGCCCTCGAATCAGCCTGATCACCAAGGGAGGGCTTTCCCAAGCTCTTTGACATTTGTTATGTTTGCTTTACAGAAGGACTCACAAAGCACTTTCAGGGAAACTGTCTCTCTTTGATATGCACTTCACAAAATCACTCACAATCACACTGCGTGTGATGTGTTTGAGAATGCGAATGTGTTTTAATGGGTGTACGTAACGTGTGTGTGTATGTTTAAGTGTGTTTTCATGTATGTGTATGTATGTGTATCATGCATGTATTTGTATGTGTGTATAAGATGAAGCATGTGTATGCACATGTGTTTACATGTTTGTATACATGTGTGTTTAGATGTCTGTATGTGTGTGCAAGTGTACATGTGTTTGAATGTATGTATATAGCATAAGTGTGTATGGGGGATATATGTGTATATGAGTGTATATGAGAGTGAGGTGTCTGTACGTTTATATATGTAGGTAAGTGCATATGTAGGTATTATGTGTGTATTATGTTTAGGTTTGTGTGTGTCTATGTATGTGTGTGTATATATGTCTTGTGTGTTGTTTGTGTGTTTAAATGTATGTATGCATATGTAAATGTGTGGTTGGGGTATGTATGCATATGTAAATGTGTGGTTGGGGTATGTATGCATGTATGTGCAAGTGTGTGTGTGAGTTCATGTGTGTGTGTTCATATGTGTGGGTGGTATATGTGTGAGTGCACGTGTGCATGCGTATGTTGTGCAAGTGTGTGTAAGTGCATGTGAGTGCATGTGTGCATATGTGTGTACATTCATATGTGTGAGTGCATGTGTGTGTGTAGGTGTGCATGTGAGAATATATGTGTGTGCATATGAGTGCACTGTGCGCATGTATACGTGCACATGTATGTGTAGGTGTGTGTAAGAGCGCATGTGTGTGTAAGTGCATCTATATGAGTGCATGTGTATGTGTAAGTGCATTGCGTGCATACGTGTGTGTGAGTGCTCACCTTCAGCTGCACTAGGGAGGAAGCCTGCAGCAGTCTCAGTGGCCCCTCAGTGCAGCTGAGCCAGTCCATCAGGTCCCCAGCTACCTACCTGGTGGTTTACCTGCCACATTCACCTGAATGAAATAGAAATACCCTCACAAGGATGCTTAGACTTGTCTCACAAGAAATGCCAAGGTTTGGGTTTATTTGCATATTTATAATAAAACTTGCAGTTTTCAAAAGCACCTACTGGTGGCTCCACTCCTGGAGGTGCAAACCCCCCATCTCACCCGTGAGACCAAGGAGCCGCTATCTGAACACTCAGAAAGGAGAACAGCAGGTGGATGGGGGCAGCAGAGGAACAGCATTCAAAGTCCCAGCACCCTTCATCCCATGACCTGTGCACCCAAAACCCAGAGGCGGGCATTTGTGCAGACAGAGCAGGCTCCCAACGAATCCTGCAGCCTCCCTCAAGGTATAGAAGAGGGAAGCACAGTGCTCAGAGAGGACAGAAGACACCCCTGTTTCTTCTCCTTTCTCTCACACCCCAGACCATGCAGGTGTGAACAACTAAACTGATAAAGGAAACACTCTGTCTAGTCACAATGGCTCACTCCTGTAATTCCAGCACTTTGGGAGGCCAAGGCGGGTGGATCATTTGAGGTCAGGAGTTCAAGACCAGCCTGGCCACATGGTGAAACCCTACCTCTACTAAAAATACAGAAATTAGCCAGATGTGGCCAGGCACAGTGGCTCATGCCTGTAATACTAGCACTTTGGGAGGCTGAGGCAGATGGATCACCTGAGGTGAGGGGTTCAAGATCAGTCTGGCTAACATGGCAAAACCCGGACTCTACTAAAAACACAAAAATTAGCCAGGCGTGGTGGTGCATGCCTGTAATCCCAGCTACTTGGGAGGCTGAGACAGGAGAATCACTTGAATCTGGGAGGCGGAGGTTGCAGGGAGCCAAGATGGTGCCACTGAGTGACAGAGTGAGATTCCATCTCAAAAAAAAAAAAAAAGAAAGAAAACACTCCTCTTCAATGGAAGGGGTTCTGATCTCAAGAAAGCAGGGTAAGCACTGCTGATTTTTTTTTTTTTCTCTGTCCTCCTGGCGCTCAGCTCTGGCACATACAGTTGCAACCATAAGAACAGTATCAGGGCAGCAAACACAAAGCTCCAGTTTTTTTGTCTGCAGAACTGAAAATGAAGCCCCAAGAAAGCAGAAAGTCCTGGAGAGGGTCCTGGAAAGGGAGACTCTGGAGAAATATAAAGTTGTTCAGGAACTCCAGGGCTCCCCCTAGAGGCACACGTCACTGAACTCGGGACAAACCATTGCCCACACATGACCACAGGAGGTGCACAGACAGGACAGATCAAACCGCTCAGGCTTTGAAGACATCAACCCACAGAAGTCAACCAGGCTGATTTCCAGCTTAAAAAAAAATCAACATTACCCTATGATGTAAAGAAGACCTGACGTCAAGTAACATAGTCTTCAAAATACCCAGCACACCATCTGAAATTACTGGGCATAGGAAGAATCAAGCAGCATGCACATGAAAAGATTACTAACAGATACCACTGTCAAGATGACACCAATACTGGAATTATCTGACAATTTTCAAGCAGCTAATACAAAAATGCTTCAACAAGTAAAAGCAAATACCCTTGAAAGGAATGGGAACATTAAAAAGTCTCAGCAAAGAAACAGAAGATATAAAGAAGAACTGAGTGGAAAGTTTATAAGAAGAAAAGACAGTAATTGAAATAATTCAATGTATAGGCTCAATAATTGAATATGAATAACAGAAGTAAGTTAGTGAAATTGAAGACAGGTCAATAGAAATTATCCAATACAAACAACAGAGAGAAAGGGATTTAAAACAAAACAACAACAACAACAACAAAAACAGAGCTTCAGGGACCTGTAAGATGATTCTGAAAGATCTAACATTGAAGTCATTATCCCTAGAAGCAGAAGATAAAATATAGTTCAGAAACAATCATCTGAAGAAATAATGACTAAAAATCTCCTAAATTTGGAAGAAGACATAAACCAGATAAAAAGAATTTGGCAAGCCCCAAACAGAATAAACCCAAAAAATTCCACACCCACATGTATCATTTTAAATGAGTTAAAAATTAAAGAACAAATTTTTGAAAGCAGGCAGAGAAGACCAACACATTATTTGTAGGGGAACAGTTTGAATGACTGTTAATTTCTCACTGTGTGTGTGTGTGTGTGTGTGTGTGTGTGTGTGTGTGTGTATAAAGTCATGATGTTGTACAGCTTAAATATATTCAATCTTTATTTGTCAATTAAATATTTTTTTAATCATGGAGGCCAGAAGGAAGTGGAACATTTTTTCAAGTGCTAAAAGAAAAGAGGCATCAACCCAGAATTCTCAATCGACCAAAAATATCTTTCAGGAATGCAGGTGAAATAGACACATTCTGAATAAAGGAAAACTAAGAAAATACATCAATGGCAGAGCTGCTCCAAAAGAATTGCTAAAGAATGTCCTTCAGACGGAAGTGAAATGATGTCTCAGGGAAACTTGCAACAGCAGGAATGAGGGAATGGTTACAGAAATGCTGAACATCTAGGCAAATAAAACAAGACTATATTCCTCCTCTTGAGTTCTTTAAAATAAATTTTATAGTTTAAAAAAATTATATTATCTGATGAGGTTTCCAATGAATGTAGAGATAATACGTAAGATAACTACCATAATAACTTAAAGGTCAGGGAGTAAAAGAGACCTATGTATGTGATGGTAGGAGTTCTGTATTCCAGCGGAGGTGATAAAATACTGATCTCAAGTAGATGATGAAGAGTTAAGTATGTTAAGTGCAGTCCCTGGGTGACCAAAAAAAATCACAATAGATAAATTAAAAAGAAATACTAAAAAAAAAAAAAAAAATCTAAATAACCCAAAATGGGCAGAAAAGTTGAAACAGAAGAACCAAAAAAAGAGGGGAAAAACGGAAAAACGTAATAAAATAGTCAACCTGGATCCAAATGTATTAATCACAACATAAATGAAAAAGGACTAAACACATCCATAGTAGCACAGAGATTATCAGTTGGAAAATAGTGAGCCAACTACATATAACCTACAAGAAACTCACTTCCAATATAATGATACGGGCAGGTTCAAAGTACAAGAATGGCAAAATACATGTAATACAAACACTAATAACACAAGTCTGCAGTGTTTGTTCATACTAATATCAAACAATGAAAATTTCAGAACAAAGAAAATTACCAGGGAGAAAGAGGGACATTACATAGGGATAAAGATGTCAATTTGCAAAGAAGACAAAATGATCTTCACAATGGAACTTCGAAACACATGCTGCAAAAATCGACAGCACTGAAAGTAAAACAGACAAATCCACAATCATAGCTGAGGATTTCACTCTTCTCTTAATAACTGATAAAACTGGCAGACAGAAAAGCATCAAGGATACAGATGAACTGAACCATGAGCCACCATGACCTAAGTGACACTGGCAGGATCTACCCAACAACAGCAGAAAACACATTCCTTTCCAGAACACACAGAATGTTCGCCCACCTAGAACATATTCTGGTTCATGAAATAAATTTAAGAGAATTGAAATATTTCGAAGTTATGTTATCTGATCAAAATGGAATTAGACTACAAATCAATAACAGAAAGGTAATAGTAAAATCTCTGCACACATGGAAATTAAGCATACTTCTGAATAATCCACACATTTAAGAGGCAGTATCAAGGGACATTAGAACTTATCTTCAACTGGACAACAATGAAAATACCACATCAGGGCCGGGCGTGGTGGCTCACGCCTGTAATCCTAGCCCTTTGGGAGGCTGAGACGGGTGGATCACCTGAGGTCAGGAGTTCAAGATCAACCTGGCCAACATGGTGAAACCCTGTCTCTACTGAAAATACAAAAATTAGCTGTGCATGGTGGCAGGCGCCTATAATCCCAGCTACACAGGAGGCTGAGGCAGGAGAATCACCTGAATCTGGGAGGCGGAGGTTGCAGTGAGCTGAGATCGTGCCATCGCACTCCAGCCTAGGGGATAAGAGCGAGACTTTGTCTCCAAAAAAAAAAAAAAAAAAAAAAAAAGAAAAGAAAGAAAGAAAGAAAATACCACACCAGAATGTTTGTAATAAAGCTAAAGCAGTGCTTAGAGAAAAAAATTGCTGTATGAAATATTTATATTAGCAAGAAGTATTTCAATCAGCAAACTAATAGTCTACCTTAAGAAATTAGGAAAAGAAGAGCAAAATAAACCCAGAGCAAGAAGGACGGAAATAAAGATAAAAGCAGAAATCAATAACATTCATGAAAATAGAGAAAATCAATGAAACCTAAAGCTGGTTACTTGAAAAGATCAATAAAACTGACAAACCTCTACCAAGACAAAGAAAAAAAGAGAGAGCAAAGACAAACTAACAATATCAGTAATGAAACAAGGGTATCCCTGCAGACCCTACAGACACTATGGTAATAAGGAAACACTACAAACAACTCCATGCACCATGCACATAAATTAAATCCATTTGATCAAATGGACCAATTCCTCAGAAACCACAAATTACCAATACTCACCCAAGATGAAATAGACAACTTGTACAGTCCCACAGCTATTAAATTGTCTTGCTGATTTAAATATTCCACAAAAAGAAATCTCTAGGCCAAGATGGCTTTACTTGCTTTGTCAATGAAATAACTTAAAAAGACATTTTAAAAGTAACAGAAATAATATCAATTCTACACAATATCTTCTTGAAAACAGAAGAGAAGGGGAATGCTTTCCATTCCATTTTTTTGAGGACAGCGTTACCCTGATATCAAAACCACACAAAGACAGTATATGAAAACCACAAACTAAAATTCTCCATTAACATAAAAATAAAAATACTCAGCAACATATCAGCCAACTGAATCCAGTATGTAAAAAGAATAACACACCCCAAACACAAACACAAACACATCCCAAGAATGCGAGGCTGGTTCAATATTCAAAAACCCCTGACAGAGATGTCAGCAAAAATGACAAAATAATAACTTCCTGAAAAACCTCTCCTCCACAAAAGAAAGAAAAGCACTGGCCAAAAACATATGTTGGAATCAACTTTTCAGAAGTCTGAAAATTAATCAAAGACTTGCAGCAATCTGGGAGCATTCATCCAAGAAAAACCAGTGCATCTCGGTAAGAACAGCTAGATGTGTGGTGTTTTAACTTGCCCAACTCTTAAACCTACCAGCCTCCAGCTCTGAGATAACTGTGAAAACTGACAGTCCACAATCAGGATGAAGACCAGCACCCTGGCAACCAGCAGAGAAGGCCATTCCTAGAGCACTGTCATTATTTCACCAGTTTAGTAGCTCCCTGGAAAAACTTCTCACCACAGCTGCATTTATTTGACCTGAGTAGTTCACCCAGTGCAAAAGTATTTTCGCCAGAAGCATTTGTTGAAAAAATATCAGAGGTAATTACAAACACCATGACTGCTTGAAGCAGTGGAGAATGGTTGCAATGAACAATAATCTAATCAAAAGTCTCCAGCCTAAAAGGAAATGCTGGAGAACAAGACATCCACAGGAGGCTTTGGAAAGATCCAACAACACACTCCTGGGCACACAGAGGGTCATACATATCCAGAGGCTGTGTGAACACTCAGGAAACATCTGAGAAGACCTAACACTCATACAGCTGGCTAGCCTTGAGGTTCTGTGAGGCCAGAAGTAAAGGCACAGGTAGAGCTGTCGTCTGCCTAGCTGTGTTGAATGCATGGGCCAATTCCCACACAGAGGCCCCAAAGACAGAGAGACTTATTGTTGGAGACATCTAGTAAAATCACTGTTCTAATCATCAGCTGGCCAATAAGCTCACTGAGCAGAGGCTTCAGTGGCCACTCACGATAAGGAACACAGACTTTAAAGAATTAGTTCAGAAAAGTCACTAAATATACACAAACAAAAGCAACAGAAACAGCAACAAAAATTAACAGCATCTGTGATATGCTGTGATATATACATCCAATGGAACACTATTCAGCCATAAAAAGTAATGAAGCACTGGAACATGTTACGCACAACTTGGATGAATCTTGAAAAGTTTACACAAAGTAAAAGAACCAGATACAAGGGACACATATTGCAAGATTTCTATTACATGAAGTAAACAGAACAAACGAATCTATAGAGACAACGAGCAAAATGTGGGGTGGCCAGATGATGGGGAGAGGGAAGAATGTAAAGGAATAACCCAATGACTATGGGGTGTTCTGGTGAAAAATTTCTGATGAAAAATTTTGAAACTAGACAGAGGTGGTGGTTGCACAACATTGAGAATGCATTAAATGCCACTGAAGTGTACACTTCAAAATGGTTAACTGTATGTTATGTGAATTTCAGCTCAATTATAAAACTAATTCTTAATTAAAAAGTCATTATCCATCTATCTATAAGACATACACTTTAGAGCCAAAGATGCAAACAGGTGGAAGGCTTGAAGATGCTCCATAAACCATAGTAGCCAAAAGAGAGCAGGAATGGCTCCCAAATGCCAGGCAAGGCAGACCCCGAAACCAAACCGCCAGAAGAAACAAACAACACTACACACTGTGAAAGGGCCAATCTCTCAATAAGATATCACAATTATAAACATATACTCACCTAAAGCAGAGGGCAATATATGAGAAGCAAAAATCAACAGAATTACAAAAAGAAAAAATGTCTACAATATTGGAGACTTCAATACCCCACTTTCAATAATAGAATGACTAGAAAAAAGATCTATTAAAACCAAGAGGACTTGAACAACGCTATAAATCAACTAGACCTAACTGATTTATACGGTCAGCCCTCCAAATTCAGGAGGTTCCACGTGTGCAGATTCAGCCAACCGAGGATCAAAAATATTCTGGAAAAAAAATGATGACACAACAATAAAAGTAATATAAATTTTTAGAAATATATATAACTATTTATATAACATTTAGATTGTATTAGGTACTATGAGTAATCTAGAGATGATTTAAAACATAAAGAAGGATGTGCGTAGGTTATATGCAAACACTACACCATTCTATATAAGGAACTTGATGATCCATGGATTTTGGTATCTACAGGAGTCCTGGAACCTATCCCCCACAGGGAACACTGTATAGAATATTCCAATCAACAAAAGACTGTATAGAATATTCCAACCAACAGGAGAAAAATACACATTTTCCTCAAGTGTGTAAGGAACACTGTCCAGGATAGACCATCTATTAGGCCACAAAATAAGTGTCAATACATTTTTATGAGTTGAAGTCAGGCAAAGTATCTTCTCTGACCATGATGGAATAAAGCTAGAAAACGGAAAGAAAACTGTAAAATACATAAATATGTGGAAATAAAGCAACACACTTTTAAAAAAGAAATTAAAAGAAAAATTAGAAAATACTTCAAGACGAATGAAAATGAAAACACAACATACCAAAACTACAGGATGCAGTGAAAGCACTGCTCAGGGGACATGCACAGCTGTAAATGCCTACACTTTAAAAAGAAGAAACGTCCCAAAGTAGGAAGTAAAACTGTCTCTATTCAGAGACAGCATGATCTTGTGTACAAAAAATCCTCAGGAATTCACAAAAGAACTATTAGAGCTAATCAACAAGTTCAACAAGGTTGCAGGATACAAGACCAACATATAAAAGTCAATTCTATTTCTGTACCTTAGCAATGGCACTCCAAAACTGAAATTACAAAAACAGTTCCAAGGAGAGTAGCATCCAAAATATTAACTACTTAGCAATAAATTTACAAAGGAACTGCAAACTTTATATGTTGACAATTAGAAAACACCATTGAAAGAAATCTTAAAAGACCCAGATAAACAGAAATGTATCCCATACTCATGGATTAGAAGAAATTACAATACTCCCCAAATTGATCTACACATTCAATGCAAACCCTATCAAAATCCCACCTACCTTTTTTCCAAAATTTGAAAAGCTGATTCTAAAATTCATATGGAAATGCAGTAGACCTTGAATAACCAAAACAATCTTGAAAAAACACAAAGTTGGAAAATTCACACTTTCTCATTTCAAAACTTACTACAAAGATATGGTAATCAAGACTGTGGTATTGACATAAGGATAAACTTAGAAATCAATGGAATAGAATTGAGAATCCTGAAATAAACCCTTTACATTTATGGTCAAGGGCGCCAAGAAAATTCAATGGAGAAAAATGTCTTCAACAAATGATGCTAGAACAACTGGATTTCCACATGCAAATGATGAAGGTGGACCACTAGTTCACATCATATTCAAAAATTAACTTAAAATGGATCAAAGTCCTAAATGTAAGAGCTAAAACTACTAAAATCTTAGAAGAAAACAGAGGTGCATATCTCATGACCTTGGATTGGGCAATGGTTTCTTAGGAATGACACCTAACACACAAGCAACAAAAGAGGATAAATTAAGCTTTATTAAGAAAATATTTCTTTTTTAGACAGGGTCTCACTCTGTTGCCCAGGCTGGAGTAAAGTGGTGCAATCATAGCTCACTGCAGCTTCAATCTCCTGGGTTCAAGCAATCCTCCCACCTCAGCCTCCCAAGTAGGTGGGATTACAGGCACACATCACTATGTCCAGCCTAAACTTTATCAAAATTAAAAGCTTCATGCAGCAAAAGACATAATCAAAAAAAAATGAATGAAAGAAAATATTTGCAAATCATTTATCAGAAAAAAAGGTCTAGCATCATGGCCGGGCATGGTGGCTCATGCCTGTAATCCCAGCACTTTGGGAGGCCGAGGTGGGTGGATCACTTGAGGTGAGGAGTTCAAGACCAGCCTGGCCAACATGGCGAAACCCCATCTCTACCAAAAATACAAAAATTAGCTGGGTGTGGTGGTGCCCACCTGTAGTCCTAGCTCCTCAGGAGGCTAAGATGGGAGGATTGCTTGATCCTAGAAGTTCAATGCTGCAGTGAACCATGATCACACCACTGCATTCCAGCTTGGGCAATAGAGTGAGATCCTGACTCTTAAAAAAAGAATAAATAAAATATAAATAAATAAATGGAAAACAAGAAGAGTTGGTGAGGATGTAGAGAAACTGGAACCTTCATACATTGCTGATTGAAGAATGTAAAATGGTGCAGCCACTCTAGAAAACAGTCTGACAGTTCCTTACTAAGATAAATAATATTACCGTATGACCTGGCAACCCTACTCTTTAGGTATCTACTCAAGAGAACTGACAACATACATTCACACAAAAGCCTGCATACAAATGTTTATAGCAGTATTATGCACAGTTGCCAGAGTGGGAATAATTCAAATGCCTGTCCACTGATGCATAGATAAACAAAATGTGATCTGTTCATACAATGGAATGTGACTCAGCTATGAAAAGGAAGTACTGATACATGTTACAACATGGTAAGCCTTGAAAACATCATGCCCAGTGAAAAAAGACAGACATAAAAGGCCACATATTATATGATCCTGTTTAAATGAAATGTCCAGAACAGGCAAATCCAGGGAGACAGAAAGCACGTTAGTGGTTGCTAAGTGCTGAGGGGAAGGGGAATGGGGAGTGACTACAAAGGGGCATAGAGTTTCTTTCAGAGTTGATGAAAATGTTCTGGAATTAGACTGTGGTGTGGTTGTGCAACCTAGAAACCACCAAATCGTACACTATAAAAGGGTGAATTTTATGTTACGTGAATTACGTACTTTAAAAAATCAATCAGGTCTGGTGCAGTGGTTCATTCCTATAATCCCAGCACTTTGGGAAGCTGAGCTGTGAGGATTGCTTGAGCCCAGAAGTTTGAGATAAGCCTGGGCAACATAGCAAGACCCCATCTCTACAAACAAAAAATTGAGAAAATTAGCCAGGTATGGTGGCACGTGCCTATAGTTCCAGCTACTCAGGAGGCTGAGGTGGGAGGATTGCTTGAGCCCAGGCGGTCAAGGCTGCAGTGAGTCATGGTCACACCACTGCACTCCAGTCTGGGTGACACAACACGACCCTGTCTCAAAAACCAAACAAATAAAAGGTGCCGGCAGGTTCAGCTGCCTGGTGAGGGCTGCTCTCTGCTTCCAAGACAGCGCATTATTGCTGTGTCTCACATGGGAGACAGGATGGAAGTGGTGAACTCGCCCTTTTATAATCTAAGGGTACTCATCCATTTACGAGGGTGGAGCTTTCGATGCCTAATCACCTCCCAAAGGCCCCCTCTTAATACTGTTGCTCAGGGGACTAAGTTTCAACATGAACTGTGGAGGGGACACAACATTCCAAGAACAGCAGATGGGCATGATGCAATATGTTAAGAAGTCAATTTAACAAAAGCATTTACGCAGAGAACACGCTAGCCTGCCAGTCCTGCCTTTGGGGTAACACCCTGAGAGCGACACAAAACCTAGCTCCCACATTCTCACTGCTATGGTTGGAATGTCTGTGGCCCCCAAAATTCCCACGTTGACATCCTTATCCCCAAGGCCATGGTGTTAGAAGGAGGAGCCTTTAGGAGGCAGTTGGGTCATGAATGAGATGAATGCCCTTATAAAAGAGACTCCAAAAGCTCCCTCATCCCTTCCACTGTGAAGACTCAGCGAGAAGGCACCGTCTATGAACCAGGAAGTGGCCTCACCAGACACCGAATCTGCTGGCACCTTACTCTTGGACTTCTGCAAGCGGCACACTTCACACTTCTGTAGATTCTGAGCTACCCAGGCTATGGTGCTCTGCTCTAGCAGCCCTCATGGACCGAGGCACTTGCTGAACATCAGCATTCCTGTGTGGCCACACAGGACCCCTGGCCCATGCTGTAGACATTGTCTGCTTCTCTACCTGGTGCACAAATGTGACAGAGCCAGCAGATGTGCAAGCCTGGGCCCCCTAGTGTCTGAGTCATGTGTCATCCCAGGGGTAAAAACAGCAGCAGGAAGACGAGATGAAGCAATTAGTGTAGCCCCTGCCAAGCACCATCTCATGTTCATCCCCTCTCCTGCCCTCAGAGCCGGGTGCACTTGGGATCCGCATTTTACAAACAGGGAAATAGGCTGGATGAGCCACTGCCACTGAGACCTTTCCAGAGACCCTGGTGCCCACTCTGCTGGCAGCTAGTGCCTCTGAGCTCCTGCAGCCTGGCACACCTCCATCCCCTCCCACCCCGCACCACGGCCCTCTGGGGTGAAGGCCTGCCAGTGTCTACACCACCAGGCTGGCCGTGCCCTCCTTCCTTGACCTATTTATCCCCCAAAATCCAATCCCAGCAGCTATAATTCACAGTGCCCTGCACAGGCACAGTCCCCAGATGCCACAATAATGACTCCCATGTTATAGATGAGGAAACTGAGGCACAGAGAGGCCAACTGTCTGAGTTTATGGGGGCTGCCATAAGAGCTCACCACAAGATAAGTGGCTCAGAATGACAGAAAATCATCCTCTGACAGTTCTGGAGGCCAGAAGTTTGAGATCAAGGTGTAGCAGGGCTGTGCTCCCTCAGGAGGCTCTAGGGGAGGACCCACCCTGCCTCTCCCAGCTCCTAGGGGCTCCTGGCATCTCTGGACTTGTGGTCGCATCGCTCCAGGGTCAGCCTCCATCTCTCATGGTTGCCTCCTCTGTATGTGTCTCCCAGTCTGTCTAAGGACACTGTCACTGGACTCAGGGCCCACCCTAGTCCATGACCTCATCACAAGGTGCTTCACTTAATTACATCTGCAAAGACCCTGTTTCCAAATAAGGCCCCATTCTGAGGTTCCAGGTGGATGTGAATTTGGGGATGAAATAACATCAACAACTCGCCCAAGGTCACTCAGCAGACAGACAGGAATGAGACACAAGTGGCAGTCTGACCCCACACACATGCCGATCCCACTGCCAGCCTGCCTCAGAAAGAGGTGGAAACCCAGGCTATGGGGTATGAGCTGCAGGGCCAGTCCCAGGCCAGCTTCTCCCACCACAGGTCCACCTCCTCCTCCTCCACGTCCCCCTGCCAAGGCTGTAAGGCCAGGGGTACATTCTCCAGGTTACCTGGAGCTGAGCATGGCTGCAAGACCCTACCAAGTCAGGGAGGCATGGGGGTTGATGTACTCCCTACTTCAAGAAAAGTTTTTGTTTTCCAAACAGAAGAGACAGCCAGAAACATCCACAATGAGGGAGGCAGAATTCTAAGAATACCCAAACACTAAATCTATGTGCTGCTGTGAAGGAAACCTGCAGATGGAATGAGGTCTCAAATCAGTTGACTTTAAGTTCCTGGAAGGGAAGATGATCTTGGGTGGGCTGGACCTAATCAGGTGAGGCCATAAATGGGAGGGGTCTCTTCCCTGGCAAAAGAGATTTGAAGTCTGAGAGTGACATGACACAAGGGAGATTATCCATTACTGGCCTGATGACGAAGGCCACATGGCAAAGAATGAGGTGGCCTCTAGGATATGACAGCAGCTCCCTGGCTGACAGTCAGCCAAGAAATAGGGCCTCAGACCCATGGGCTCACAAACCCACAATTGCAAGGAATTGAATTCTGCCAACAACTTGGGTAAGCTAGAAACAGGAACCAAGAGAACTAATCAGCAGGCACCTGACTTCAGCTTCTGAGACCCTGAACAGAGAACCCAGGCACACCATGCCTGTACTTCTGACTTACAGAACTGTGAGATACTCAGTGAGCACTGTTTCAAGTCATTAAGTTGGTGGTAATTTGTTGCAAAGCAGTTAAAAAAATAAGCAGAAAACAAAAAAACTAATACACACCCTTTCTACATCTTCCCATCTTGAATATGATGGCTGGAGCTATGGAAGCCACCTTGTGACCATGAGGCAAGCATTTGAAAGAAAAAGATAACATGTTCAGGATGGCAGAGAATTAAACAGAGCCCATGTCCTTGTGATAAACTGTTAAAAAGGTTGTGATGAGTCAAGACGCCCTGGGTGCACAATGTTCTACAACAGGACATGCCACTCCCCCACTGACAGTAGGGTCTACTTCCCTACACCCAAGTTCCTGCAGACTAGGCTGGCCTTATGCTTAGCTTTGAGCAACAGAACATGGGGGAAAGTAACACTCTGGGAGTTCTGAGAACCCAGGTTAACAAGGCTTATAGTTTCTACCATTCCCTAGGAGAAGAATCCAGTCACCATGGAAAGAAGCCCAAAAAGAGAGTGACCACGGAGGAAAGAATGAGGTTGCAGGCATGGGAGTGAGGCCAGCTGACACCAGAAGAAGAGACAGGCCTATCATCCTGGCCATCCGCCATCCACTGGAGCCATCCCAGCTTGGACCTCGGTCAGGTGCACCAATGAGGCCAGTCAGATCCCCCAGCCCCAGCCAACACCACATGAAGCACAGATGAGCCACCCCGGCTGAGCCCTGACCAAATTCTCAACCTGTAGAATGGTGAGAGGTAAACTGATCATTCTTTCAGGCCTCTAAGTTTGGAGTGATCTGTTACTCAGCAGCAGATAACTAGCTGAAACAGGCCCTTAGGAGGCTGCCAAGCACTGTCCCAGCCTATGCTGAAACACTGCCCCCAGGCCTGCTCCCATGAGATGCTCAAATGTCTGCTCGATCAACTGACCTTTGACGTCCAGATGGAAGGACAGCCGCTGGCCCCCAGCCTCGCAGATGTACTCCCCAGCATCCGCCTGGCCTGCCTGCTGCACAACCAGCTTTCGCGTGCAGCCTGTGGCCTCCATGCGCACTTTCGAGCTGGAGCTCAGCTTCTTCCCGTCCTTGTACCACATCACTTCTGTCTGGGCCTGGGCCACCTTGCAGCTCAGTGTGGCACTGGCTCCTGCCTCTGCCTGCAGCTTCCTGTGTGCCAGCTGCTCCTTGGCAAACACCACCTTGGGCTCTGGGGATGGACAGGGAAGGATGCATAGTCAGAGACTCCAGCGCACAGAAACTGAAGTTTCAGATGCAGAGGCTGCTCAGGCTGGAGCCCACTGATGACGGGCTGTCTGTGGCCCATGAACAGTGGCCTCACCAACCGCCAGCCAGAGGGTTTGAACAAGAGAGAACACATACTGGAAGCTTCAAGCATCAGCATGGGGAAGAATTTCCCAAGAACCATCAGCAACATGTAGCAGATACTCTGGAGTCCAAACATTCTGTAACGCCTTAGAAAAAAGCACCACCCTGGCAGAGTTCCCCTTTGAAAGGAAAAGCTGCGGTACTGTGTGAAACACCCACATCATGCCCTTGGCACTTACGAAAACTCTGCCTGAGAACCCAGAAAGCCTGGAGAAATAGCAAACACAGACACCCTCTTGGGTTCACGCTGAAAATCACAGGACATGTGGGAACCTCTCTCCCACAAAACCATGACCCAAACAGACCATCCCCTGGCCACTTCTCCCCTGGTTTGCACTAAAGCCAGAGCTGCTCTGTATCTGTCTGGGGTTTCCCTCAACACAGAGAAGAAACTCATACATCGAAAAATTGCTTATGAGGCCAGGCACAGTGGCTCATGCCTATAATCCTAGCACTTCGGGAGGGCAAGCTGGATGGATCACTTGAGCTCAGGAGTTCAAGACCAGCTAGGACAACATAGTGAGACCCTGTCTCTACAAAAAATTAAAAAATTAGCTGAGCACGGTGGTATGCGAGTACCCAGCTCCTCATGAGGCAGAGGTGGGAGGATTGCTTGAGCCTGGGAGGTCAAAGCTGCAGTAAGCCCTGACTGCACCACTGCACTCCAGCCTGGGCAACAGAACAAAATCCTGTCTCTAAAAACGAAAATCCTTTATGCTACCTCTTAACTAGGATAACATGTACACATAGTGATATGCACAGATCTGGTGCACAATTCTATGAGTTCTGACAGATATGTGCACCTATGTAACCCACACCCCACACTCACACAGCTCCCAGTTGCCTCCCCTACAAAAGCGACCACCATTCTCATTCCTAACCATAGAACCTGTCTTCAAACTTTGAATATGTGAAATCAGACAGAAGAGTTTTCTTTTTAGGTGCTATCTGTGCCCATTAACTAGCTACAAATAAACATGCAGACAAAATAGTATTAAAAACTAGAGTACCACACACAAAAAAAAATAATAAGCTAAAACACACCAAAACACCATGCCCTACCCCTCCACCTGGCCCCCCTACCTAGCTCTGCAGAAACTCCAATTTAAAGTCCTTTCATTTTTTCCTGAGTTCTGCCTTCCTATTTCTAAACAATATGTACATGCTGTTGATTAGTGGGTAAGAAAGAATATGCAGAAAATAAAGAAAAAAACAATACAATGAACACCCACACACTCCCCACCTGGTAAAGAAAGAAGAACGCCATCACCACTAGTTCCCAGCCCCTCAGAGGTAACCCCAGCCTGAATCCTGGTTTTGGAATCTCCTTTTATTGTCTCGGTATGTGTGTTTATTGAGGGTGAATGTGCAAGTCAGGCTGCTCTGTTCAACCATTTACCCACGATGTGACCTTGGACAAAGTGACTTCACCTCTGCACATCGACTTCTTGCTGTCTGAAATAGAATGACCAAGGATTCACACAGGTGAGAAGTGTGGCACTCTAACAGCATCTCCGGAGATTCCAGGCAGGAGATAAACCACAGCTGCCATGTGTTGTTGCCACTGCGTGTTGTTAACCACTAAACACAGAACGTCACGCTGTGCTTTGTAACCTGCTTTTCCAGTACAACACTGCATGCATCGATCGCCCTTCTTCAGCTGCAATGCGCAGCCCTATGCTCGTTTTGACTGCTCTATGGTACTGCAAAGTACACAAAGCCCCCAACTTCACCCAGTCATTCTTTTGTCTTTTATTATTATTACTATTATTATTATTATTCTACTTTTTTATGTTTTTAAAGGCAGGGTCTCATTATGTTGCCCAGGCTAGTCTTGAAATTTCTGGCTCAAGTGATCCTCCCTCCTTGGCCCACCAAAGTGTTGGGAATACAAATGTGAGCCACTGCACCCATCCTACAGTTCCCTCTTATTTTTTGGTCCCTGGGCAATTGCTTTTTTCAAAGTTCCTTATACATTTGATGTCCCATTTCAAGTCATTTTGTAGAGGGTGGGTTTCTGAACATTTCAATGATGTTCTAGAAAAGACACAACTGAGCCAGGCGCGGTGGCTCATGCCTGTAATCCCAGCACTTTGGGAGGCCAAGGTGGGCGGATCACGAGGTCAGGAGATCAAGACCATCCTGGCTAACACAGTGAAACCCTGTCTGCACTAAAAATACAAAAAATTTGCCAGGCATGGTGGTAGGCACCTGTCGTCCCAGCTACTCGGGAGGCTGAGGCAGGAGAATGGCGTGAGCCAGGGAGGCAGAGCTTGCAGTGAGCTGGGATCGCGCCACTGCATTCCAGCCTGGGCAACAGAGCGAGACTCCACTTCAAAAAGAAAAAAGAATTCTTAGTCACGTGCAGTGGCTCACACCTGTAATCCCAGCACTTTGGGAGGTCAAGGCAGGGGGACTGCTTGAGGCCAGGAGTTCAAGACCAGCCTGGGCAACACAGCAAGACCCCATCTCTACAAAAAATTTCTTAAAAAATAACCACGTGTGGTGGCACGTGCCTGTGGTTCCAGCAACTCAGGAGGCCAAGTCAGGAGGATCACTTGAACCCAAAAGGTTGAGGCTGCAGTGAGCCAAGATCACACCACTGCACTCCAGCCTAGGTGACACAATGAGACTCCGTTTCAAAACAAAACAAAACAAAAAAACTGTTGGCACCAGAGCTTCCTTAATTTCATGATAACAAAGACAACTTTATACGTGCAATCAGATATTACACTGGAAATTTTAACTCAGGGATCAAGACAAAGTAGATATGACACTCCAACATAGGAAGCCACGAGGAGAGACAAATCTTGAAAGAAATTAGCAAAAAGAAAAAAACCAACAAAAAATTACCAAAAAAAAAACCAACCAGTTTTGCTGATTTGACCCTCTCCCTGCACACAGGGTAGCAGCCACAGCAGTATGGCAGCTACAGAGGAGGGTCTTGGAAAAGGACCTCACTGGATAAGGACGTGCTGCGGGTCCCATCCCCCACCCATGGAGCACCGAGAGGAGAGGGCTGCTCCCCCTACAACCAAGACCAGCACCTCCACGGGACACACGGAGCACCTATAGGCACCAGGGCACCACGCTCCTGAGAGCCACCACCATCTTTCCCAATCCCAAACTCAGCAAAGCCACGTGTGAGCTTGAGATGGGCAGGGATGGGTTCATTTACCCCATTGGGAATGGCGCCAAAGCTGTCCCAGAGCTGGTCGCCAACCACAGGGGCATTCTGCCTCCCACCGAAAAGCCTAAACACTAAGGTGGGAGCGGCCAGAGGCCTCCCCGAATCACGCAAGCGACAGATGCGCAGGATTTCCTCGGCCAGGATCAGGCTGAGCCAAGGCAGAAGAAGGGGTGTGCAGGAGCGACAGGACTGCCCAGAGGTCCCAGTGTCCTCTGCAGGAAGAACATGATGTCCGGTGTTTTAGGAAGCAGAGGAAGAGAATGAGGTGGCCCCAAGGAAAGCATGACCTTGGCAGGGCACATGCACGTGGACCCTCAGGGACAGGTGATGGGGCTGCCGATGAACCCACCAGGGGGGCTCACTCTAAAGCCCTGGCGGGGCCCACACAAGGTCATCTTAAGGCAACTCCAGTCAAGCGTGAGCTTCCGGTACCTTCCTGGTTCCTTCTACTCTAGAGGCAGAAGCTGCAGGCAGCAGTGTGGCCAGGAGGGGGAAGACAAGGAATGCTGTCCCCACACGCTAAGTCTGGGAGCAGAGGGGACACACCAAGGGTCCCCACGGGAGAGGAGACTCCATGGTCAGCTGAGACTGCAGTACCCTAAACAAAAGGCACAACTGCAGCTCCCTCAGAACAAAGACAAAAGCCACTGGTCTGCGGAAGGTCTCAACCAGGAGCAGAAAACAGGCTTCTGAATAAACATACAAAGGATCCTGGCTAGTGCAGCACGGTGCTCTGTGGGTGTGCACAAGAATGCTGGATTTTCTAACAGAACCGCTGCAGGCAGCACGGCCTTCCCTTACAGGCCAGGAACAGGAGACACAGAGAGGGGCAGAGGTGCTGAGTGCCAGTGCAGCACACACTCCACCACCTGGACAGGTGCTGACCGTGCCACTAGGGACCCACCTGCAACGTCCAAGCAGAAAGAGACCCTCTGTCCCCTGGCCTCACAGCTGTACTCCCCAGCGTCTGCCTGGCCCGCCTGCTGCACCACCAGCCTCCGCGTACAGCCCACAGCCTCCACGTGCACTTTCGAGCTGGAGCTCAGCTTCTTCCCATCCTTGTACCACGTCACCTCCGTCTGGTCCTGGGCCACCTCGCAGCTCAGCGTGGCGCTGGCCCCCGCCTCGGCCTGAACCTCCCTGCGAGCTGGCTGCTCCTTGGCAAACACCGCCTTGGGCTCTGGGATGGATAAGGGGGAAGGTGGGGTCAGAGGCCCTTCCAACTGAGGTTTGCAGGGCCTGGTTCTTGGTTATCAGATTCTGTACCCCAGGCACGCACAGTCCCGCCACAGGCTCCTCCGTGGTCCGTGTGCTCAGGCGTAGCTCTTCCCACGCACAGGCAGCTGTGATGCCCAACCCCCGCCCCGTGAAGGCCCTAGCATGCGCCAGGAGGGCGGGGCGTGTGCCTACGAGAAGCTGTCAATAGGGCCTTGTGGCCTGGGTGTCCTTCGCAGACCCAGCATGCTGTCTCTCTCTCCCCTAAACTCCCGCCCGTCCTGGAGGTCCACCGCCTATGGACACGGGCCATGATGTGGACCAAGACGGAGAGAAGGTTCAGCTTCACAGATACTCCCGATTACCCAAACAACAGAGAGCAGGCACAAGGTGTGTTCTGCATTGTGGACGAATTGGCCATTGGACTGTGAAAGTTAGAGGGCTGGGCTGGCATGATTTTTAAACTTTTATATGTTAAATGCCCACATACCTCCCCCTGGAAGCCAGCAGGATAGTTTTCCAGAGCCTAGCCTTTGGGACCTCCCTGTCGTGGCATATGTGAGCTGGACCCAGCCCACAGAGGTCCCACAGCCATGCTCCCTAAGAAGCCCTCTGTGTTCCTCCTTCAGCCTCCCAGTCAACATCTCTGGGCCTAGGAGGCTTCCAGAAAGAGTCAGGGCTCAGAGCCACCTACATTCAAATGTTAACCTGTCAAAGACACTCCCATCTGTGGCTCCGCTCAGTCTCAGTCTCCTCATCTTAAAAACAAGGAGAAGGGCTTTAGAAACATTTTTGACCCAAGCACTTTGGGAGGCTGAGCCAGGAGGATTGCTTGAGACAAGCCTGGGCAACATAGCAAGACCTCATCTCTACAAAAAATACACAAATTAGCTGGGCTTGATAGCACGCGCCTGTGGTCCCAGCTACTTGGGAGGCTGAGGTGGGAGGATTGCTTGAGTCTGTGAAGTTGAGGCTTCAGTGAGCCGAGATGGCGCCACTGCACCCAAGCCTGGGCGGACCCTGTCTCAAAAATATACAATAATAAAATAAATAAAATACAAAATAAGATAAAAACACATTTTAAATGAAGTGCCCAGCCCTAAGCCTGGCCCACAAACACACAATACACAAAAGCGTCCTTAGAGCTGTGAGTGAGCCCCAGCAGCGACAATGAAACACAACAGAAGACAGAGGCCCAGGTGCAGATGGAAAAAATTCTCCTAAAGCCTAAAAAGCCAAGTCCATGTCCACTTTCCACAATTTCCTTCATGTTATCTTTTCTTATTTTCTACATTTAGATTCTTTACCCATGTAAACGTCAGTTTTTCATGTCATTTCTTTTCCCAAACAGAGAAGCAAATGTCCTCTGGGACAAGGCAGCAAACATAAGAAGCTATGTTTGCTCATCCTGGTCTGCCAGCAGAATTCACCAATCCTGGCCCAGTGAGTGAGCACAGCCCTGGGGGACAGAGCATGGGCCGGGACGCATGCACACACAGCGTGCTCACCAGAGACGCGGAGCCGGAAGTCCACAGAGTCCTCGCCCACACGGCAGGAATAGGTGCCCTCATCCTGCCTGGTGACTGTGGCTGCCACCAGCCGGTGCCGCGTCCCCACATCCTCCTGCAAGAAGCGCTCACCGGAGTGGCCCAGCTCCATGCCATCCTTGTACCAGTGCACGTGGACATCGGCTTCGGAGGTCTCACACTCAAACTGCACCGGGCCCCCAGCCACGGCATCCACACAGCTGCCTGCCATGTCCTTGTGCAGAAAGCATGGGAGGCCTGCAGGACACAGGGCGGGTCAGGGACTGCAGAGGCCCTGAGCACAAACTCGGCCACAGTGCTCACAAGCTGGAGCTGCTCCGGCTTCTGGGACCACACAGGACACCCAGGCTTACCAGGCCAGAGGGACCCTGCTGGGCAAGCAACCAGCTCGGCCTGCTGACTCTAACCTTGGGACTTGTGCCCACCAGAGCAACCACCCAGTTAGAGTCCCTCCTCCTACCACACTGGGCTTGCCCCCACTGCCCTGTCCCTCACTCTCCCCACAAAGTCAGAGAACCCCGCAGAGGCTGCCAGCTGCCCCCACCTTGCACGGACAGCTGGTAGGCGATGCGGCCCCCGCAGCTGACGCACTCATAGAGGCCTGCATCTTCCCGGGCCACATCTCGCACAAGGAGCACCCGCCTCCCGGCCGATGCCTGCACCTCATACTTGGGGCCTGGGGGCAGCATGCGACCATCCTTCAGCCACGTCACAGCCGCAGCCTGATCTGACAGCTCAGCCAGCAACTGCGCCTCCTCGTGCAGCCGAGCCAGCACCTCCTGGGCAGCTGCGGCTGGCGGCTTGTGGACAGTCAGCCCTGGTGCCGCTGGGGGCCGGGTATGCGTGGCCAGAGGGGAATGGATGGAGGGGCACAGAAAGGTGGACAGAGGGGAATGGACGGAAGGGGAGACAAGGAGAGACAGACACAGGGCAGAGAAAGAGATAAAGGGAGGGACCCAGGAGAATAGCACGGGAGGACAGCGAAGGAGAGGCAGGCAGGGGAGAAAATGGCAGAACAGAGGTCACAAATATACCAGAGAAGCAGGGGAGATGGAGGTGGAACAGCCAGGCATGGGACAGCAGAGACAGAGAGAAGCAGGAGAGAAGCAGGAAAGAAACGGAAGGGAAAAGATGAACAAGAGAGAGGAGCGAGGAGTGGGAAAGGAGGGAAGGAGGGAGACAGACATGAGGCTCTGCCCAACAGGACCCCTGCAGCCCCAGGCCCTCACCCAGACCCCAGGGACCAGTGCCACCAACCAGCCTGGGTGAGTCCTCACACGCCCACCACCCTGCCTGCTTCATCCCAGTAACCTGCAGGCTGAAAGGGTGTCCTGGGGCCCTCCGACCTGTAGCAGCCCTACCTGGAGCCCTGACCGAGCCCACCCTGGAGAAATAAGGCTCAGGGTCCCAGGCTGGGACCCTGCACCTACCCCGGACCTCCATCCGGATGCTGCTCTCAATGCCATTGGCCACGAACTTCAGCTGTGCCCCGTGCAGGCTGGCAGGCACCTCCCGGATGGTAAGCATGTGGCAGGTGCCATCACAGCGGATCTCAAACACACTGCTGGCCTTCAGGGCCTGCCCATCCAGGAACCACTCACCCGCTGAGGCCACCGTAAGGTCCACAGAGAAAGTGACCTCGCCACCCTCCACTGCCTGCACTGCCTTCAGCGGTGTCCTCATGGCCAGCTGGGGAGCTGTGGGGCGGGCAGCGTCAGAAAGGGGCCAAGGAGGAGTAGGGAGTACTGAGGGGGTCTCTGCCTTCCCCTCCTCTTCCTACAGAGCCTGGACCCAAATGTCCCTCCTCCAGGAAGCCTGGCCAGCACATAGAGCGACCATAGCACAAGTCAGGGTCATGAAGGAACAAGGACAATGTACAGCCACCCCGAGACCCCTCCAGCATCCCATAAACCTCACCAGACTGGGGCAGCCCTGGAGCCCTGTCCCTTGGGTCTGCTGGAGACAGGCAGGCTCCTGGGGGCCCTGTTGTGGGGTCACCTCTCCTTCCCACCATGAAAACTGCATCAGGGCAAGGCCTTGGCAGCCCCCCTCCCCACAGAAGGTCTTCATGAGACCACTCTGACCTTCCCTGAGGCTGGACCTGGGGCATTCCAGGGCAAGTGAGGAGTCTCATAGGTTGTAACAGGAAGGCCCCACTTACCCAGGTGGACCTTCCCCGGGAACTCCAGGTAGGGACTCTGACCAAAGCTGTTGAGAGCTGACACTCGGAACTGGAAGTCCCCCTCCTCAGCCACATCAGCCACGGTCAGCTCAGGTGTAGCCACCCATTCAGCATCGTGGCACCTGGTCCACGTGTAGGTGCCAAGTTTCTTCTTCTCTACCAGGTAGCCATCAATGGTGACAGGGCGCTCCCCATGGGGTGGTGGGGACCAGCTGAGGATCACGGAACTCTCTGTCTTGGCCTTCACCACAGGATCCACAGGGGGCTGCAGGGGAGGCTTCCTGGGGGCTGTGTGGAGGGTGGGCAGAGGTCACCTACTGGGAGCCTCTTCCTGAGCCCTGGGTCTGGAATCACCTGGAGGGGTATCACAGGATCCCCAGCTCTCTTGGGGCTGCTCTGGGAACCTGGACCACTGGCCACAACCTCCATCCCCAGACCTGCAGCCACTTCTCTGGCTGCAGCTGAAAGACTGCAGGGGCTCAGGGAGCCTAACCTTGGAGGGCCAGGACTATGGTCTTGCCCTGGCGGCCCTCCGTGCAGCAGCAGGCTGAAGCCCAGAGAGTTGAGCTAATGGAGGGCAGGGGACTGGGACCAGGGAGACAGCAGGGAAGCGACGCCATCCTGGGAACACCCTCAGGCCCTCACCCGACACGCAGAACTGGGTGGACGTCCGGCAGTCGCCAGCCATAAAGACCACCTGGCCCACATCCTCCAGGCAGCACTGGGAGATGGTCAGTGTGTGGCGCGTGCCCTCTGCGGAGATGGCTACGCGGCCCCCGGTCACCACCTCCTCCTGGTTCCGCACCCAGCGGACGGGGCCCACCGGGACCGCCAGCTCCACGCAAAACATGGCCGTGTCGCCCACGCGCACCGCTGTCTTCCGAGGGAGCTTTCGGAGGAGGTTTCCTGGGGTGGAGGGAGCCGGGCCGGTCAGACCAGCCCCTGCACCCTCCGCTCCAGACTCCCTCCTCCGCAAGCCCCCATCTCTTGGCAGCCTCCAATTCACTCCTCCGCTCAACCCCTTTCCTGTACCGCCGGCTCAAGTTCCAGCTCGGTCCCGCAAGACCCCTGCCCACTACATCTCCCATTCCCCCTAATCCCCACCCCGTGCCCCACCCCACCTTGCTCCTCCGCCCCCACCTTACCTGCCCTTCCCGCCCCAGTCCCGCCCCTGCCTGCCCCGGTCCCAACTCGTACCTCGCAAGCCCAACCCGTCCGCACCCTGCCCGTCCCCGTGCCCACCCAGCCCGTCCGGCCTGGCTCCTCCCGCCTCCCTCCTCGGTGCTTCCTTGCCCCCGCTACCTCCCCGAAGCTGCCCCCGTGCCCCGCCCCGCCTGCCTTGGACTGCGAGCTCCGCCACCGTGCGGCTGCCCTCCTGCGTTTCGCAGATGTACACCGCGTCGTCGTCAGCCGAGACATTGCGCACGGTTAGGCGGCGCTCGGTGCCCTCCTCCTCGATACCGTACTTGGCGCTCGCCCACAACCGCGTCTCCTCCTTGAACCACGCGGCCTCAGTGGACGGCTGGGGCACCTCGCACAGGAACGTGGCCGACTCCTTCTCCCGCACCTCCAGATCTTGCAGCCGCTTTTTGAAGGGAACCGCGGGTTCTGCCAGGAGAGGAGACTGGTGAGAGGGGCGGGGCCGGAGAGTGCAGGACGAAGGCGGGGTGGGAGGGGGAAAATTGGGGGATTGTGGGCGGGAAAGGAGACTGGAGGATGCAGAGGTGAGGGTGTGGGAAGGAGTAGGGAACAGGAGCAGAGGGGCTGGGTGGCTGGAAAGGGGAGGGTGCAGGGTAGAGGAGTGGGGTGGGGAGAGGAGCTAGAGGGGCTACGGGTTGGGAAGGGCGCAGGGGAGAGTCGGGAAGTTGCGGGGCGGGGAGTAGAAGAGCAGAAGGCGGAGTGGTGGAGGTTGGGGAAGGAGCAGCGCGAGGGAGAGGGCAGGGCTGAGGAGGTGGGATCCCCTGCGGCACCACCCCCCTCACGCCGCTCCCCCAGTCTGTGGGCCAATGGTGGGGTGGGGTGGGGTGGCACGCGGAGGGGGCGGGGCGGGCAGGGGACTGGGTTGGGAAAGCGGGTTGCGGGTCATTAAGGCAGGTCACGGGGGGTCGCCCGCATTTTGCGCACCAGGAACGGACACCTGCAACCCTGGATTCCACGACTGGACAGACGCAGATGGGAAACTACACCCGCAAGGGCGAAAGGACTCAGGTGCAGGGGTAGGGAAGGAGCCTGGGCCCGCGCGCCCCGCACCCAGGAGCTCACCGCGCACTACGACCAGCACGGAGCTGTAGGTCTGGCCCACGAGGTTGGACGCCGTGCAGGTGTAGAGGCCGCGGTCTGACTGCTTGCAGAAGAGGATCTTGAGCACGAAGTTCTCCTGCGCGTCCTCGTACACCACGTGGCGCCGGCCCTCGGTCACCAGCTGGCCGTCCTTCTTCCACACCGTCTCGGGCTTGGGCTCGCCGGTCACGTAGCAGCTGAGGCGCGCGTGCTTGCCCTCGGTCACAGTGCAGGTGCGCGTGCCGGTGCTGGGCGGTGAAGCCGGGGCGCCCTCGGCGCGCATGGCCTCGCGCCGCCGCTGCAGGTGCGCCAAGAGCGCGGCAGTGGAGGTCCCGGGAGGGCTGGCAGTGTCCGCGGCGTCCGAGTCCACCACGAGCGCAGCGGCGGCGCTGGCGGCGCCCAGCGGGTTCTCGGCGCGGACCTCATAAGTGCCGCCGTCGCGCGGCCGCGCCGCCCGAATGCGCAGCGCACTCGCCTCACCGAGCTCCTCCACGCGCACGCGGGGGCCGTCGGGCTCACCCAGGCGCCGCCCGTCCTTGGACCAGCTCACTGCCGGCTTCGGGGAGCCACCCACGCGGCAGCGGAAGGTGGCCTCTGAGCCCTCGCGCACGCGGATGGACGTGGGCCGCAGCAGGAAGTGCGGCGCCTGCTCGGCGCAGGCGGCCTCCGCGTCCACCTGCAGGCCCACAGCGGCGAAGGCCTCGCCTATGGCATTGCGCGCGCGGCACACGTATTGCCCACTGTCGCCCAGCGCCAGGTCCAGGATAGTGAGGCGGTAGAGGTCGCCGTCCTGGGCCAGACGGAAGCGTGCGCCCGCCGCCACCGGCTGCTGGTCCTTCTCCCAGCTCACCTGTGGCGTGGGATTCCCCACGATCTGGCAGCTGAGGGTGGCGTCCTTGCCCACCGACACCACGAAGGCCTTGGGCCGGGTGAGGAAGCGGGGCGCCCCGCTGAACTGTGACTGATCCATGAGGGTGGCAGCGGGGACCTGCGAGGAGGTGGGGATGCCCTTAGTGGGGATTGGAATGACGCCCGGGTGCACCCCACCGTGCTGCCTGGCGAACCCAGTTCAACACCTCCATACATCCTATTTCCACCCCCCACCCCCGCCTCGCGCCCTGAGGAAGCATCACCGGTTCACATCTGGCCCAGGAGTGCCGACTTGCCCCTTTCTGGGCATTTGGGGTTTGGTACCCTCATGTGCAAACGGCTCTTTTAGCGTCTGAGAACATCTTCCCTCTCCCTACCTACAGAGACCCACTGCCCCAGCTACAGTTACTGGAGCACATGTCCCAAACCTACACCCCCCAGCAACCAGGCAGGGCCCCCTCCCTCGCAGTGCCCGCTATTTTCAGTTCCTCCCAGCCTACAAGCTTTGCAGCACCTCCCTGAGGCATGCAGACCTGCCTGGTGCGGGGGGGTGTCCTTTCTCCTGCCCCACACACTGCTGCCTCTGGGGCCTAAAACTTCAGCTGGCCTGTGTGTCTCCCACACCAAGAAGGGGAGGCTCGCTGGGTCCCGGCAGCCCTGGGTGCAGGAGGCCCACCATGGGCACCGGTCTCATGCCCATCTCCTCTGCCTATCACACAACGAAGTCACCGGTTCTCCACCCTGGCAGGCTCCCCTCTGAGCCTCTTCTAGGTGAGCTGCATCCTCTGCCCTGGGCAACGCCCTTACTCCCTCCTCTTCTTCACCCCCTTCCCATCCCAACCCCCCGCCCCCGACCCCTAGGGCAGCTCTCCTTCAGCAGCCCCTCCAGGTTGCACTGAGCGGCCAGTCCTGCCTGCAGCTGCCCTTGCTGCAGGGGGGCCTCACCTCTTCTGCAGGGTCACACACCTCCCTCCTCCCCAGGGGCATGCTCATCCATGAGCTGGAAGGACTGGAAACCACTTAGCTGCTTGCTCCCAGGCCCCTCCACTGAGTCCCAGGGTCGGATTGGGATACAAGGGCAGCACAGTCAGATATCTGGCTGGGGAGCATAGCTGGGGGACCCCAGAGTCTGGAGCTGGCAAGGCCAGTAATATCCCCCTGGAAGAGCTGGAGACCTCCAGGCTGAGACCAGCTGGGCCCAACTTGGTCATCCCACAGTTCTCAGCCACAGTGGCCAGCTGGACATGCTGCAGGGTTGAGGGTGGACACCTGGGTCCTCCGGGGCACCTCAGTACCAAAGGCCCCAGGTGACGCTGTCCTTTCACCACCCCAGGCCAAGCCCGGAGGCCAGCCACCCCAGTACAGATACCCCCATATAGATGGTGTGGGGTGACACTGCCCTGCCTGCCTGTGCAGCTCTTCTGTAGGAACAGCAGGTGTGAGTGGGCCCCGCTGACACTGGGCTGGCCCGGGGTGCCTTGACTCCCTCCAGCCCTGGCAGGCACAACCACCTCATGGTGGAGAGGCCCCTGCCAGGGCACCTTGCCTGCACTCTCCCTCAGGCCAGAGCCACCAGCTTCTGGGCCTGGGCTGCCCACTGTGGGCTGAGCCAGGGTGACTCTCCTGGGCCCTCCTCCTGGTCCTGCGATTCAGGTAGTTAATCCCCCTTAATCCCCTTGGTCAGTCTGAGGCTGGAGCAGGGCTGGACTGCGGGCAGTGGGTACCAGTCTGCTGACTCACTGTGCAGTCAGCACCTCTGCTGCAGCCTAGCCGCCCCACCCACAGCAGGGCTCTGGGGCTGGGGAGGACCTGGGCAGGGGCCCGCCCACAACAGGGACTGGGGTCCAAGTTTCACCCTTTCTGGGAATTTGCCTCTATGGGCTCCTCCCAGGACTCAAAGGGCTACTTTGACATCAACTCTCCAGGGCCCACGAGCTCTGGGCTGTCCTCAGCACTCTCCAAAGTCATACAGTCAGGCCAGGTGTGGTGGCAAGCACATGTAATCCCAGCACTGTGGGAAGCAGAGGTGGGAGGATCCCTTGAGCCCAGGAGTTCCAGGCCAGCCTGGGCAAAATGTGAGACCCTCTACATTTTTAAAAAAGTTAACTCAATGTGGTGGCAGGTGCCTGCTGTCCCAGCTACTCAAGAGGCTGAGGCAGGAGGATGGCTTGAGCCCAGGAGGTCAAAGCTGCAGTGAGCTATGATTATGCCACTGTACTCCAGCCTAGGCAAAAGAGCAAGGCCTAGTCTCTTTAAAAAAAAAAAAAAAAAAAAAAAATTCATATAGCAGGTCTGTGGGTTCCCCAAAAGCAGAACAGGGTGTTCTCTCCCCCAACCTCTGCCACACCCAGAGCCCCAGCTGGCCCTGCCAGGGTCACAGTGGAACAACAGATGAGGCAGCATGTGTAGGTAACCTCTCCGGGCCTAGAGGACTGGGACAGGTCAGGGAGCTCCCGTTACTGCCCATGCTAAAGGGACAGAGGGGCACAGGCTGACCTTGGCCTGGGAAGAGCGGGTAGACACTGAGGTCCTCATCAGCTGCCAGTGATGGCACCATGGCCCTGGGGCCTGCATTCTGTCACCTGGTGCAGACCCAGGAGGCCGACTGCAGGGTCTGGGGGGCTCGTGGCAGACCCGTCAGGAGGCATCCCCGCCAGTCAGCAGGCCTGGGGCCAGAGAAGGGCTCACCAAGCAAGGACACTTGAGGATTCAGGAGCCATCTTCCTCCCTGACAACCCATATCACAGATGAGGAAACAGGCCGAGCAGGAAGGGGGCCATCACGGTCACCCCTGGGGCTCCCAGGAAATCCATCAGGCACTGAGACATCTGCAGAGGCTGTCTTCTTTCTCTGCCACGTTTTGGGTCTGGGCACCCCACGAGCTTCCCCGGGGGGGCAGACCTCAGCCTCCCAGGAAAGCCTTTTACCCACCATGGACCACACTTGGGCTCCTCAACCCTTCAGAGGCATCACTCCAACCCCGTGGGACCCCCCCCAACCATGTGCCGGGTGACAGGCCCTGTCCACAGCCGCCCACCCCTCAGCAGCCCCTCCACCCTGACTGTTGCAGAACTTTGCCACTCTGGTCCTCCAGGGGCCCCGGGACCATCATCAGGAAGAGTCCAGAGTGGGAGGCAGCTCCCAGGGCGCCACCTCGCCGGCCCTCCCCACCCCCACACAAACAGGCAACCTGGGCAGCCTGTGCTCCTGCGCCCTTCCAGCATGAAGTTCCAAGGGCAGTGTCCCAGGGCTGTGCTTCACCTTAGACCCCACTGGAGGCTTCAAGCGCTCCGGGGAAATTCTTTCCTGGAGTCAGGTGTCAGCGCCCCTCTGGCTGTCCCCTCTGCTGAGCCAACAGGCCCAAAATAGCCCCAGCTGTCAGCGGGCATCTATCTCAGCAGTGCTGGGGGCAGGGCCAGCCGGACCCCCAGGCCGCTCTCTGAGCGAGGGTCAACTCCGGGGTAGAGGGAATGGTGGGTGTAGGGCACTGCCCCAGCTACCCCGCAGCCCCAGGCCAGCTTAGTGGCTCCATCCCTATGTGAAGGGCCCAGCTCCGGGGATGAGAGGGAGCAGAGGCTGGAACCCCAACCCGGCCACAGGGAGCCACACTGTGGCCAGACCCCAAAGACTTCCCCACTCCCCAGACGTGATCTTTAGTGGAGCCACCCTCCAGGGCACAGAACGGCCCCCACCCTGCCCGGCTCTGTCTCCTCACCTTTCCCTGTGGGGGCTCTGGGCAGCACACAGGCCGGGGGGTGCTGGCTGGGAGGAAGGGGCTGCCGGGTCTCACCTCCCTCCGAGGGCCCAGGACCAGCAGGCTGCCTACCAGCAGCCCACACTCCGGCCGCTCCTCAAACTGGACAGGGACAAAAGGACAGGCAGACACTGTCAGTTGGAGAAGGCTGGGCCCGCCCCCACCCCACCCCCTATGCCGGCCAGGCTGGCCCAGCCCAGCTCCAAAATAACCCGGGTGTCACCATCCCGGATTCAGTTTCACCCTCGGCCCTGTGGGAGGCAAAGGGCAGATGCTCGGGGCCACAGTCAGGGAGGGGGGACAAACGCCTGTGTCCTCAGCAATGATGGAGGCCAGGGGTCACAGCCAGGGATGCGGGACCCTGTGTCCTCAGCAGTGATTCCAGCCGGGGGGCAACGGCCAGGGACGGGGAACACACCCATGTCCTCAGCAGTGATGTGGGCCAGAAGCCACAGCCAGGGACGGGGGAACCCTGTGTCCTCAGCAGGGATGGAGGCCAGGGTTGCCTGTGTCATCAGCAGTGATGCGGGCCGGGGGCTACAGCCAGGGACAGGGGTACCCTTGTCCTTAGCAGTGATGCAGGCTGGGGACCACAGCCAGGGATGGGGGGACCCTGTGTCCTCAGCAGTGATGCTGGCCAGGGGCCATAGCTGGCCTGCTCCCCTCACCTCAAACCAGCATCCTGGAGTGTGGGGCAGGAAGGAGCCTGGGGGACCCAGGAAGGCTCTAGGAGGGAGACAAGGGACCATCCCAAGGGGAGTCCAGGATGGATCTTGAGGCAGCCCCAGTACTGCCCCCAGAGGGGATGCAGGACCACCCCCTAGAAGGGCCCAGCACCCACCTGAGGGCCAGCAGTTGAGGGATGGGGGCAGGAGCCTGGTGCACCCTGCTTGGCCAGGCCCAGGCCTGTGGCAAGCTGCTGCCCACCAGGGGCCTTCCTGGAGGCCTCAGCTGGGTCTCAGAGTCATCCTTACATGGGAGAAGCAGGGTGTCCTGTGAGAACTCAGCCTGCCCCGGGGGAGGGACCAGCCCTGGGGAGAGATGCTGATGGCACCCTGCTTCATACCCAAGAGGGGCTGACCCCGTCCCCACGGCCCTGGCCAGGAAAAAGTGTGGACCGGGCACTAGGCAGGCCCCACCAGGGGAGGAGCAGCCAGAGAGGGTCGCCCAGTGGGAGCCCTGTGTCAGGGTGGGCCCAGGTCCAGAGGAGGAGCCGAGGCTCTACCCACAGGGGCCTCCATGGAGGGAGGAGGGAGCCTGCACCCTGCACCTGGGGGCACCTATCCTGAGGTGTGCTGCCAACAGGGTCCCAGCTGCCAGCACCAGGGAGCCAAAGAAGGGGCCGGCCGGCCAGGGTCTGGAGCTGGGCCTAGGAGGACAGCTCAGGCTGTGGCAGGAGGGAGGGTGGGGAAGACGGGGGTGCTCGGAATCTGCTCTGTGCCTCCAGGCTTCGCCCCATCCCTGATCCAGTGCCAGGCCTCTATGTCCTCACAGGGTACCCCAGGCTCTTCCAGGCAATGGCCAACATCTCTCATGTGTCCTCAATCGGAAAAAGGGCAAGGGTCTCTGGAGTAACAGTCATGCCATTATGCAGCCTTATCTCATGACTGATCACCTCCAAAAGCTCATGTTCTAATCCTGTCACCTTGTGGGTGAGCATTTCAACGTGTGAATCTTCAGCACACACATTCAGACCACAGCACCAGGAAGAAAGAAAAGGCTGGAAGGAGAGCCCACTCTCCCACCAGAAGCTTGGCCCTGAGCTGCCTCAGCCATGCAGAAGTGTGTGTGCATCATGTATGCTCCAATACATGCCCCACTCCCTCCTGGACAGGGCAGTGGAGGGTGCAGAGAAGATGGCTGTGCGGGCCAGCCCCCTGCAGGTCCTCCTGGACCTGGGAGAAGCGATGCCCCCACAGCCTCCAGGAGCGGCCTGCCCTCCTGACACTCTTCACTGCTGCCTGCTCCGCTGCAACTCCAAACACCACTGGTAGCCATCAAGCTGGATTTTCTGCCTCCTTCACAGGACCCCTGTTCCTTATTTCCCTGCAGTGTATTTGTTGAAGACAGTGGGATATTTGCACAACAGAGCTTCCAGAGGCACTGTGCCCAGGGTGTCCTTCATACCATGGAAGGCCACGGGACGCAGTGGCTGGCCATGGACCTTGCCTATTCTTGGCTGGAATCCACTGCAAAGAGAACTTTCATGGAGCTGCTGTCTGTTCAAAGGGGTACAGGTGGAGAAGGAGCAGACACAATTTCCTGAGGAAAGCAAATGTCACGTGTCCCTTGAGTTGCCAGCTTCCACAGAGATGTCCCGCGATGAGCCCTCCTCCCAGGGGCTTTCACAGCCGGGTGGGCTGGCATCCTGGGTGCAGTTTAACTGAAGGGGGTGTTCTCATAGCCACCTCCCAAGGCCTGAGGGATGGTGGGCCTGGAGGCCTCAGACCTGCGCCTGAGGCCTAGGTGATGGGGTGGCTGGGCCCCGGGTGCCCACGAATTATAGGCAAAAAAACCTCTAAGTCAGTCCCACAGGGTTTCCTGAACATTTTATGATCCCCAAGTCATATCTGAACATGTCAAGAATCTCTGGTGTCTTGACTTGGATGTAAAGATGAGGTTCTTTCCTCCTCTGTATTCTAGGAGGAAAGAGGGTTTTCATTCCCTTCTGAATGTTAGGAGGGAAGGCATTTTCCATCCTTAACCAGCTTGTAGATGACACACATTCAGCAAATGCACACTCCCAGCAGCACCGAGAGAACATACAGGTATGCCACACTTTTGTGTTCCTAAGGCCTTTTCATGTCAGCATCTTATTAGATATTCCCAAACAAGGGTGTTTTTTCATCTTATAGAAGAGGGGCCTGAGGCTCACAGGGTGAAAACAATTTGCTTAAGCCTACACAGTGGCTGTGCTGGCAACATTTCTCCTGTTATAAATGAGAAGCAGCCTTTATGGTCACAGAGATGTGACTGCTAAGTGCATTGTCCCACCCTGAAGGAGATCCTTCCTCAACAAGAAGACATTAGTGCAAAGACTGATGAAGTCTGTAGTTTCGGTTTTTTTGTTTTTTTTTTTAAAGCATAAGGGGTTAAATAATCTTGTGAGGATGCAAATGCCAAGTTTGAAAAAACCTGCCCAGATGGATGCAAGCAGATAGGTGAGGGGTTTTTATTGTACTGCCATGTCCCCTACCTGCCCCAGCTTTATTGAGTTATAATTGACAAGCAAAAATTGTTTAAAGTGTACAATGTGATGAGGCTTTTTTTTTTTTTTTTTTTTTTTGAGACAGAGTCTTCTTTATTACCCAGGCTGGAGTGAAGTGGCGTGATCACAGCTCACTGCAGTTTTAACTGCACAGGCTCATGATCCTCTTTCCTCAGCCTCCTGAGTAGCTAGAACCACAGGTGTCAGCCACCATGCCTGGCTGATTTTTTAATCTTTTTTTTTTTTTTTTTTTTGAGACGGAATCTCGCTCTGTCACCCAGGCTGGAGTGCAGTGGCCGGATCTCAGCTCACTACAAGCTCCGCCTCCCGGGTTCACGCCATTCTCCTGCCTCAGCCTCCCAAGTAGCTGGGACTACAGGCGCCCGCCACCTCGCCCGGCTAGTTTTTTGTATTTTTTTTAGTAGAGACGGGGTTTCACCGTGTTAGCCAGGATGGTCTCGATCTCCTGACCTCGTGATCCGCCCGTCTCGGCCTCCCAAAGTGCTGGGATTACAGGCTTGAGCCACCGAGCCCGGCCAATTTTTTGTTTTGTTTTAAGAGACAGGTTCTCCCTGTTTCCCAGGCTGGTCTTGAACTCACGGATTCAAGCAATCATCCCACCTTGGCCTCCCAAAGTGATGGTATTACAGGCATGAGTTACTGTGCCTGGCCAGAAATGAATTATAATTAAAGACTTCTGTATATTTTAATGGAAATACCTCCTTTCATTGCAGCTGGGTTGCTTACAAATACACTACTTCAAAGTAAACTTTCTCTAGTAACATATCAGGAGCAAAGTAAAATCTGTTTGGAGCAAGTAAATCTGACTGCTACCCCAGTAAGTTATTGCTTTAATTTTACTGACTTGTTATTGATACATAATTGTACATATTTACAGGGCACACATGATGTCCAGATGCCTGCACACAATGTGTAATGATCAAGTTAGGGTTTATGACACCATTCCCTCAAACACTGATCATTTCTTCACACTCCAAATCTTCTCTTTTAGCTATTTTGAAGCATACACGAGAAGCTGGTTCCTGGACCCCCGCCTATACCAAAATCTGTGCATACTCAAGTCCTACTGTCGGCCCTGTGGAACCCAAGTATAGGACAAGCCAGCCCTCCCTATACACACAGGTTTGACATCCAGAGAACACTGTTGGTTCCCTTCCCATTTGGTTCCAGAAAATCTGCGTATAAGTGGACCCAGTGGTTCAAACCCATGTTGTTCAAGGGCCAACTATATATGATGAATTATTGTTACCTACAGTCACCCTACCATGCTACTTAACACTAGAACTGATTCACTTTCTCTGACTGTGTGTCTCTACCCATTAACCAGCCTCTCTTCATCTCCCTTCCCGCTTCCCTCCCCAGTCTCTGGTAACCATCATTCAACTCTCCACCTCCATGAAATCAACATGAGTGAGAACTGGTGAAACCCAAACATAGACTTGAGTTTAGATTTTTTTTTTTTTTTTTTTTTTTTTTTTTTTTACTGTAAGAGGCTAAACATTGAGAAGGACACAAAAAAAGTCTGAATACAACTGCCCATATGAGAATCTTGCACTTGCACAAGTAGAAAGGAGAGTTAGTTTTTATACCATTGCATCCCCAATCCCAGCTTTATTGATACATAACAAATAAAAATTGTACATATTTAAAGCGTACAATGTGATGTTTTGATATATGTCTACACAGTGCAAATTAGCTCCCACAAAGGAATGACAACATGCGATATTTGCCTTTCTGTGCCTGGCTGATTTCACTTAACATAATGGCCTCCAGTTCCATCCACGTTGCTGCTAATGACAGGATCTCGTTCTTTTGATGGCTGAATAATACTCCATTGTGTATATATACCATGTTTTCTTGGACATTCAAGTTGATTCCATATCTTGGTTATCATGAATAGCTACAGTGAACATGTACCCTAGTAACATATCGGATAGACACCACACACTTAGGTAGCATAAAACAAAGGAAAGTTATTTTCCTTATATATTAGAAACAGACTAAAGCTGTTTTGAAAAACACCTAATTTACAAAGTTATTCATGTGTATTAAATAACACCATAAAAATAACAGGGTCGGCCGGGCGCGGTGGCTCAAGCCCGTAATCCCAGCACTTTGGGAGGCTGAGACGGGCGGATCACGAGGTCAGGAGATCGAGACCATCCTGGCTAACACGGTGAAACCCCGTCTCTACTAAAAAGTACAAAAAAACTAGCCGGGCGAGGTGGAGGGAGCCTGTAGTCCCAGCTACTTAGGAGGCTGAGGCAGGAGAATGGCGTGAACCCGGGAGGCGGAGCTTGTGGTGAGCTGAGATCCGGCCACTGCACTCCAGCCTGGGCGACAGATCGAGACTCCGTCTCAAAAAAATAAATAAATAAAAAATAACAGGGCCTTTGTCTTTCTGGGATTTTTCTCCTGGGCCTACTTCAGCACCTTCCTCTTTAGATCACATGTTAGGAAAATGCTATTATGGAGGAAAAGATCTCTTATTTCAATTCTCTTGTTCTCCTAATTTGAAATAGGTTTGTCCATTTTGTTTCTATTTCAAGACCAAGGGATAGAAGCTCTTGGTTTTTCTGTTTGTGCTGCTAAATATATATATATATTCATTCTATGGTGACAAAATATATTTTTAAAATCATATATTACAAAATTAGACAGTCACACCAAAAATGGGAAATAAAATGGAAAATGCTACCTTTTTAGATAAGGTAAATTATAGAGAGAAAAATGACAATTACTAAATACGATCATTTATTTCACTTTTACATTGTAGGTGGTTTATTAAAATAAAGAGTTGGTACACAGCCGCTGTGTAAAACAGTATGATGGTTCCTAAAAAACTAAACATAGAATCCCTATGTGACCCAGCAATTCTATCTATCAGTATGCACCCAAAAGAATTGAAAGCAGGGTCTCAAAAAGATATTTGTACACCCACTTTATTTTTAATTTAAAAATATTTTTTAATAGAGATGGGGTCTCACTATGTTGCCCAGGCTAGTCTTGACCTCCTGGGCTCAAGTGATCCTCCTGCTGCCACCTCCCAAAGTGCTGAGGTAACAGATGTGAGCCACCGCAGCCGGCCCACCCATATTTATTGCAGCACTATTCCCAACAGCCAAGAGCTGGAAGCAACCCAAGTGTACATCAACAGATGAGTGGATGAACAAAAGGTGGTGAATACACACAAAGGACGGCTATTCAGTTTATTTTATCTATCTATCTATCTATCTATCTATCTATCTATCTATCTATCTATTGAGACAGAGTTTCACTCTTGTTGCCCAGGCTGGAGTGCAATGGTGCGATCTCAGCTCACTGCAACCTCTGCCTCCCGGGTTCAAGCGATTCTCCTGCCTCAGCCTCCCAAGTAGTTGGGATTATAGGCATGCGCCACCATACCCAGCTAATTTTGTATTTTTAGTAGAGATAGGGTTTCACCATGTTGGTCAGGCTGGTCTCGAACTCCCGACCTCAGGTCATCCACCCGCCTCAGCCTCCCAAAGTGCTGGGATTACAGGTGGGAGCCACTGCACCAGGCCTTCAGTTTATTTTTAATTCAGCTTTTAAAAGCAGGACATTTGTAACATCTACAATAGAGATAGTTCTTGAGGACATAATGCTGAGTGAATAAGCCAGGCACAGAAAGACAAAGACTGATTGCACTCCTGTGAGGTCCCCAGAGGATTCATGCCCACGGAGACAGAGGGTAAAATGAGGGTTCCAGGGCTTGGATGGGGGTATGGGGACTGGTGCGTCATGGGGACAGATTGTCAGCTTTGGAACATGAAGAAGCTCTGGAGATGGGTGATGGTGATGGTTGCACAACCACATAAATGCACTTAATGCCACTGAACTAGACACTTAAAATGGTCAAAATGGTAAATGTTGTGTTCTGTGTATTTTAACACAAGAAGAAGAATGGGGGAAAAGTGAAGAGCTAGCCACTGAGACAACCAATCACAAAACGGCAAGGGTTCAGCATGCCAGAACTCCATGCCCACAGATCACAAGGCTGGGACCCATTCCTCTGAAGCACGGGGGTAGCTCTGGCTGAGCTTTAGAAGGAAAATCATGTTGTCTTTGCAAAGGCGAGCCTGTGGTCAGAACCCTGCAGAGTTTGTATCATGAATGAAAAGAGCAGATCTGGGGAGAGACTCAAGTGCGGGAGTGCTGGGAAACCCATCCCCCAGGACGGGACTCTGTAAGGAAGTGGCTTTCTGCTGCAGGAGTGCATTTCTTCACAATGCCACTGTATGTTGCCTCAGCAGCCAGGGTCAGTAATTACCTTGGCTTTGAAGTATTTATGCCTCTTTTAATCTCCCTGAAGGTTTCTGAATGTGTTTTGTTTTGTTTCGTTTTTGAGAAGGAGTCTCGCTTTGTCACCCAGGCTGGAGTACAGTGGTGAAATCTAGGCTCACTGCAACCTTCACCTCCCAGGTTCAAGCGATTCTTCTGCCTCAGCCTCCCAAGTATCTGGGACTACAGCTGTGTGCTATCACACATGGCTAATTTTTGTATTTTTAGTAGAGTAGTATTGGCCAGGCTGGTCTCAAACTCCTGACCTCATGATCCGCCTGCCTCAGCCTCCCAAAGTGCTGGGATTACAGGCATGAGCCACCACACCCGGCCCTGAATGTGGTCTTAAAGGCCCTATCTCTAGCATGTCACACATGCATAGGAAGAGTCTGTGCCTCATTTTTAAATCCTACCTGTGCCAGAGAAGGCCAAGTCTGAGAGGCCTGTCAGCTTCACTCCTAAGATGGTGTGAGAGCCTCGTGAGCAGAGGGCCCAGCTTTTAGTGACACCCAGCCCTATCCCTTTTGTGGGGAAGTCAGCCATGCCTGGCTCCCGCTCAAACAGGTACGTGTGTGTCTTTAGAAAAATAGTTGCAGAATCTTACTGGAAACCGACTCTGCATACCACCAAGCCTTGTCACAAAGCTCCCAGTCAGATACTCCACAGCTGGGTTACTGGAACAGTTCAGGGTCTATGGAATCAAAGGACATGTATATCTGGTCTTTGATGCAAACCACGAAGACCACAGGCTGCCACTGCCCAGAAAACTGACTCCAAGATTTGCCAAAGGGGAAAAGAAGTTCGTAAGAACAGCAAGTTCTAAAGCACTCCCCATAGGAACTGACTATTTGAAACAGCACATGGGAAAAGAAGTTCAACCCTAAGGGTGCTCTTGAAAACAACTGTTCCTCTTACCTAAGACCAACAAGCTCAATCTCAGGCCAGCTAGTTCACCAGAGGAACTTCAGCAGGACACAGCTAAGAAGAATGTCCTGGGTCAGAACAAACCTCAAAGACCGGGTCAAAATGACCCCCATGCCTGGTTTATTTGCTCAACATAATAACCTCCGGTTCCATCCGTGTTACTGCAAATGACATGATTTCATTCTTTTTGATGGCTGAATTACATTCCGTTGTATATATATGCCACATTTTCTTTATCCATTCAGGCACTGGTAGACACTTAGGTTGGTTCCACATCTTGGCTATTATGAATACTGCTGCAATAAATATGGGGGTGCAGGAAGCCCTTTGATATACTAACTTCCTTTCCTTTGGATAAATACCCAGTTATGTATCAATACAAATAAATTAAAAAGAAAAACAAAACAAAAATGACCCCCTGACCAAAAGACAATGGAGGAATTTATGTTCCCAGGGCATTACTCAAAACAGTAGATTAATCAGCCAATATTAACAGCTGTGGGTGGCATTAAATAAGACAGTTTAACAGAGGGACTAGGGAAAGAGACAGTCAAAGAGAGCTCTCCTGGCTGGGAAGAGTGGCTCATGCCTGTAATTCCAACAGTTTGGAGGCTGAGCTGGGAACATTGCTTGAAGCCAGGAGTTCAAGACCAGCCTGGGCAACATCAAGAGACCCCATCTCTATAAAAAAAAATTTTTTGAAGGACCAGTTGGGTATGGTGGCTCACACCTGTAATCCCAGCTACCTAGAAGGTTCAGGTAGGAGGATCATTTGAGCCTGGGAGGTGGGGGCTACACTGAGCCATGATCACACCACTGTACTCCAGCCTGGCCAGCAGAGTGAGACCCAGTCTAATGAGAGAGAGAGAGAGATCCTAAAATCACTGTCATCCCAGGGTGACTTTGTGCATGCTAAAGACCACACCTTCTGAGGCGTGTCACACTGCAGGGTAAATAGCCAAGTCACTAAACAAATATATAAGCAAACAATTGAAAAAGAAATCCAAGAGAGGGAGGAATTGAATCAGAATCCAGAGTTGATACAATATATTGCCTAAAATATCCAGTTTTCAACAAAAAATGAAAATTACAAGGCATGTAAAGAACAGGAAAGTATGACCTATAATGGAGGGAAAGGGAGAACAGACAACATAAACTGTGAGAGGATCCAGATGTTGGACTTTGCAAAGATTTCAAAGCAGCTATTATAAATATGTTTGAAGAACTTAGGGAAACCACACTTAAAGAAGCAAAGGGAGGTACAATGATGATGTCTCATCAAATACAGAATAAAGAAACAGAAATTATAAAAACAACCAAATGGAAATTCTGAAGTTGAAAAGTACAATGTATGAAATAAAACACTCAATAGAGGAGTTCAATAGTAGGTTTTTAACTGGCAGGGAAAAAAAAGAGTCAGAACTCAAGGATAGATTGATAGAGATTCTGCAATCTAAAAAATGGAATGAAGAAAATGAACAGAGCCTTAAAGAAATATGGGACACCATTAGGCACACCAACATACACATAAGAAAACCAGTTCCTCATATATAAGGGCAGCCCACTGAGATTAACAGCTGATTTCTCATTGGAAACAATGGATACCATGAGACAATGGGATTTAAAAAAAAAAAAAAAAAAAAAAAGGCAGACTGATTCAGCATGTAAACCGTTTCTTGTCCAAAACAAAATTAAATGACTCTGATGATCTGGATTTCCCACTCTGTGCATTTAACTGCTCATCTTTCCCTCACCCAACCTTGAGCACCACGTGGGTACAGGTAACAAAGCACAGACCTCCTGAATCATTTCTTCTCACCAAAACAGCAATTAAAACAGAATCTTTAAAAACACTCAATCAGAACATTAAGTGTAACATGCTTAAAATTATGTTAACATGATTCATGTTAGTGACCATCATTAAAACTGATTTCAAATTCTGAAAGATGCTTTAAACCACCTGCTGGCGAGGACTGGGATACTGTTGGTTGACTTCTAAAAATTCTCTCATGGGTCCTTACTGTTTTCTCAATGTTCAAGATTAATTCAGTTGCAATTATCAACTCGGGTGAAAATCAAAAAATAACCAAACAACTTGATAAAGGGTTTCATGAAGCAAAGCCTGTATAAGAATTTTTTTTAATGTAAAGTAAGTGCAGGAATTTTAATAATTTATTCTGCATCCACTGAAATAAATGCCAAAAAATGCATATAAAAATTGGCCCACAGTATTTGCCAAATCTTTGAAAAGGCTGTGCAAAGTCTTTTTGCCATGTCCAAGGAAAATGAATCTCTGGGAACCCTTGTCTCAGTGTCAGCAGCATGGTTCTCAGCCTTCTCTCTCCCTGTCATAATTTAAAATTAGAGCCTGTAGAAACTGGTGGTCACATGGAACACAGTGATTCCTCCTGCCCCCAACAGCTGCCATGTCTCCCTGGAAATGCTAAGATTAGGACAGCACAGATTCCTAGAGTAAAATTAAGGGCCACAATTAACTGGGTGACTTAATTTGGCAATCTTGCAATTCCATTATGGTTAGAAAGTGGGTCTTCTCACTGCCATGACTGCTACAGAGTGACTCAGGGCCACTGCTCACTCTGATCTTTCTGAAGAACTTCAAGATCCCAATTCATGTTCATTCTCCTGGATATCAGGTTCTGAGGGTTCATGCAACATCCCGTCATTGTCTTCTTGTCCCACTGCTGTGCTGGGGGATGCCCTGGACAGAGTCATTTGTAGAGCACACCACTAAGCTGTCCAGGGCTTCCATGTGGCCACTGCTAGCTCTTCAACAGCCAGCGCCAGGGCTAGCCCATCTAGAAGAGTCAAGAGAACAGGGCCATTAAGGAAAATGTGCAAACGGTCCCAGCAAGAAACAGTCTCTACTCTCTAAGCATTGACTCTCGAATGTGCTAAGAACCTACACAGGAAGCTGTTTATTTCTTCTAAAAAGAAATAAAACTGGAGTACTACTTCACACTTATCATGGGTTGACTGGTGTCCTCCCAAAAAGGTATGTTGAACTCCTCATTCCCAGAACCTGTGGATGGGACAGGGGGCTATGCAGATGCAATCAAGTTAAGATGCTGTCCTCAGGGTGGGCCCTAATCCAATCACTGGTGTCCTCACGAGAAGGAGAAATTTAGTCACAGAGACAGACATACACAGAGATAGAGACACACAGGAAGAGAGTGGCCATGTGAAGACAGAGGCAGAGACTGGAGGGATGTGGCTACAAGCCCAGAGGCACCTGGAGCCACTGAGAGTTGGAAGAGGCAAGGAAGGATCGTCCCGTGGAACCTCTGGAGGAACAATGACCCTTCCCACACCTTGATTTGGGACCTCTATGGAAGAATAAAGTCTATTGTTTTAAGCCATTCAATTTGTTACAACAGACCTAGGAAATAAATACAATGCCATACACAAAACTCAAGCTGATTAAACATAGAGTTGCCATATAATCCATCATTTCTACTGCTTGATAAATACCCAAGAGAATTGAAACATATGTCCACACAAAAATTTATACATGCTTGCTTGTCCACAGCAGCATGATTTACAATAGTCAAAAGATGAAAACAACCCAAATGTCTATCAACAGACAAATGGATAAACAAGATATGGTTTTTCATGCAATGGAATATTAGTCAGCCACAGATGGGAATGAACTATTGATCCATGCTACAAAATGGATGAACCTTGAAAACATGATGCTCAGTGAAAGAAGCCAGGCACAAAAGGCTATATGTATGGTTCTATTTATATGAAATATCCAGAATATGTAAATCCATAAAAACAGAAAGTAGACTGATGGTGGCCAGGGTCTGTGGGGGTAGTAGGGGATGGAATTTTTTAAAATTAAGCTGAGATAAATTTTAAAACTCTACTGAAAAAAAAAAGTAAAACAAACACTTTTAGAATACAATTGAGAACATTTTCAAGAAAGTATTTCTTCAAGACACACCAAAAGAGCACACATCCCAAATAAGGAAAAAAAATAAATTTAATTACATTAAAATGTAAAATGACTATCCAACAAAAGATATCAAAAACAAATGTTGAAAAAGATGTCTGCTACACAGGTGACTTACAGAAATTCTTACCCATGCACTATGATACAGATACAAGAATATTCAAGGCCAGGCACAGTGGCTCATGCCTGTAATTCCAGCACTTTGGGAGTCTGAGGCAGGAGGATTGCTTAAGGCCAGGAGTTCCAGACGACCCTGGGCAACACGGGGAGACTCTGTCTCTACAAAATAAGGTTTTTAAAAACAGAATATTCAAGACAGCTGATGCTGGCAAAAAAAAAAAAAGAAAAAAAACTGGCAACAAACTCAATCACCAAGGGAAGAATCAAATGAATCACAGGACAGGTCTGTCAAAGGTGGGGGCAATCACAGAAAAAAATGCAGTGGACCCTCATGCACTGATTGGGGATGACATCTGTATTAGTCCGGATTCTCCAGAGAAACAGAAACAACAGGAGATGGATATAAGTGTCTCTCACTGGTTCTGTATGAACCAGTAAGATACATGATACATGAGATGGATGGATGGATACATATGATAAATAGATGATTGACAGGTAGGTACAGAAGACTGATAGATGGATCTAGATAGATTGGATACATGGATGGAGATGGATGACTGATAGATACTGATAGATAGATGACAGACTGATAGACTGAGTGATTATAAGGAACTGGCTCACATGACTATGGAGGCTGAGAAGTCCTAAGATCTGCAGTCAGCAGGCTGAAGACCCAGGCAGCCCACGGTACCATTCTAGCCCGAAAGTCAGCAGGCTCAAGACCCACGAAGAGCCAATGTCTCAGTTTGTGTCCAAAGGCAGGAAAAGACCAATCAATGCCCCAGCTCAAAATATTCGGGCAGGAGGAGTTCCATCTTACTCAGCCTTTCTGTTCTATTCAGGTTTTCAACTGATTAGACGAGGCCCACCCAACTCTGGAAAACCAATCTGCTTTACTCAGTCACTGACTCAAATGCTAATTTCTTCCAGAAACATCCTCACAGATACATCCGAAATGATGTATGACCAAATGTTTGGGCACCCCGTGGCCCAGTGAAGCTGACACATAAAATTCACCATCATGACAACTGTACCCAGCATGGAAAGACAAGCTGCAGAACATCGAGGGTGCAACCCCAGCTAAGATGGGGAAAGGGCCACTTGAAGGTGGTGTGTGTGGATATAAGTGTGTGAGTAGAGACATCTGTGTCTGCACGCACAGAGGCATTTGGAAGTGAGCACAGACTGCTGACCATGGTGACCTTCAAGAATATAGAAAATGGATAGGCTTTTTACTCTGTGTGCTTCTGTACTGTTAAGTTTTATTCAACAAATACACATCCCATTTTCAGTTAAAAAATAACAGGTCCCAGCTGAGTTCAGGACAGGAGCAGCCTCAAACACGTACTGAGCAGCAGGCCTAGGATTCAGGCATCCCCCTTCATCCTGAACTTTTCAGCCTGGCTCCTGAATCCTACTTTAAAACGAAATCTTAAATAGAGCCCAAGTAAAAGGAGCTGATCAGAACAGCAGAGCTGTGGTTCTCAAAGTGTGATCCCAGCAGCCTGTGGGTCCCTGGGGCCCTCTTATGATTCCCGAGGTCCCAGTGGTTTCCATGGTGATGTTGAGGTATTGTTTGCCTTTGTCATTCTCACTCCATCATGAGTGTGGGGTTGTCTCAAGGATGCAGGACTCCAGTTCAGAGGATCAAAGCTAGGTGTTAAAGAGATTTGCCCTCATGATCCAAACACCTCCTACCAGGCCCCACCTCCAACACTGGGGACTACATTTCAATGTAACATTTAGTGGGAACACAGATCCAAACTGTATCAAATTTGTAAAAATAAATTTGAAAACAGGTGATATGGACAAGTTCCTCAAAAAACATAATCATCATTTCAATTCATACTCCCCAAAACTGATAAACTTCAACAACCATTTGTGATTTACAAAAAAAAAATTCTTAGCAAACTAGGATTTCCAGTTATAATAACTTTCTCAACCTCAAAAAGAGGACCTACCAAGAAATGTCAACAACCACCAGACCAAGTGGTAAAACAATGATGAACTTTCCTTTAAGATCAAGAGCCGAGTGAGGCACCAGCACCCCTATTTAACCTGATCCATCAGAGAAAGGAATGGGAAAAAACTAAACATGTACAGATTACCAGAAACAAACAAAACTGTCATTAATTTAAGATCAGATGATTGTCTAAAGTAAAAGCCCAAACATTTAAAGTTTAGCAAATTTATTTCTAAACATCAGTAACAAAAAATTAGATAAATGCAATTTCGCAAGGATGCCTTTTGCCACATATTAAAATTATTTTAAATAAATACATTTAACAAAAGATATATAAGGACTTCAGAAAAATTATACAAACTTTGCAGAATTAAAGTAGGCATAAATAAGCAGAGAGATATGCACTGTTTTTGGACTTGAAAACTCAGTAACACAAAGATGTCAGTTCTCCCCAACTTGACCTACACATTTAATGCAATGCTGATCAAAATGCTATTGTGTGTGTGCATGAGTATGTGTGAAAACAGACTGTAAAAAATCTGACTCTAAAATTCACACAGGTAAGTCAAGATGTTATTTGAAGAAGACCTTAGCTTGTGACAGCATTATGCCAGTTACTAAGAACGATCCTCATGGTACAGTAATTAAGACATCATGGTTACCAGCACAAAAGTAGACAGAAAGGGTGGAGCAGAATGAGAAGTCCAGAAACAAACTCACACAGGTGAACGCATGGAATCTGAACAAAGTGGCACCCTGGATCAGTGGGGAAAGATGAACTTTCAGTAAATGGTGTTAGGGCAGCTAGTTATGTCAACCAGAAAACTACCTCACACCATACAGCCACACCAACCCCAAGTAGATTAAAAATCTACAGAAGAAAGGTCTAGGCCAGGCGCCGTGGCTCACACCTAGAATCCCAGCTCTCTGGGAGGCTAAGGCAGGCAGATTGCTTATGCCCAGGAGTTCAAGACCAACCTAGACAACATGGCAAACTCCCGTCTCTACAAAAACTACAAAAATTAGCCAGGCATGGTGGTGCAATGCCTGTGGTCCTAGCTACTTGGGTGGCTGAGGTGGAAGAATTGGTTGAGCCCAGGAATTTAAGGCTGCAGTGAGCCATAATCGCGCCACTGCACTCCAACCTGGGTGACAGAGCGATACCCTCTCATTCATTCATTCATTAATAGAAAGGTATAACTACAGAAGTCTTAGAAGTTACTATCATGAGGTCAGGGCGGGGAAGGAATTTTTAAGCAAGGCACAAAAAGCACAAACCTTTAGAAAAATAAATAAAAGTTAACTGCATTGGAATTAAAAACTCCTGTCCCAAAAGACACCATTAAAGAAAGTGAAAGACAAGCCTCACACTGACAGAAAATACAGGCAATACATAGAATTGACAAGGATACACGGATAATGCCTACAAACTCAGCGAGAAGGACAAGGGACTTGGAAAGGCCTGTGACAGGAAAGGAACAGGTGTGGCCAATACACAGAGGGGGCTCAACCCATTCCCAGTCGGGACATTAAATCCAAGAAACGCCTCTGCTGACCCGTCCACCTGGCGCCCAGGCCGCAGGCCATGTATCCACAGGCCATGTGCCCACAGGCTGTGTGCCCGCAGGCTGTGTGCCCGCAGGAGGAATGCAAACCCGCAGGAGGAATGCAAACCCTCACCTCTTGGAATCCCCTCGCAGTGGGACAGCCCACCCAGGCTCAGCCAGCCCTCCATTCTCTGCAGCAGAACGCTTATTGGGGACTGCAGGGAAAAAAGCGTCATTTTCCTCCGCTAAGGACAGTTTCTGAACAGTACCCCTGCCCTGCCCCACAGTGGAAGACTGCAGACCCAGTACCCTATGGGCCCCCACCCGGGGGTCCTTCCTGGGCTGGTTGGGTTTGGCCTCAAGTACGTTGCGACGCTGTGAGGAGGGCCAGTTGCAACACTGTCAGTGACTGCTTGAAAACAGAATGAACTGTCTGTCCACCGGGGGTGATGTGAGCAGCACTTCTCACAATGGACACGAGGTGGAAGCAGCCCAGGCATCAGATGAATGGATAAACAGAATGACACACAATCTGATCTCAAAACGGGCAAACGACTCAAATAAACACTTCTCCACAGAAAACACACAACCAACCAAAAAGTACATGGGAAGGTGCTCAACATAATAACTAGAGAAATGCAAATCAAACCACAATGAGAAATTACCTTGTACCAGGCCCGGTACAGTGGCTCACGCCTGTAATACCAACACTTTGGGAGGCTGAGGCAGGTGAGCTTGAGCTCAGAAGTTTGAGACTAGACTGGCCCCATGGTGAAACCCCATCTCTACTAAAATACAAAATTAGCCAGGCATGGTGGTGCACGCCTGTAATCCCAGATAGTCGGGAGGCTGAGGCAGGAACCTGGGAGGCAGAGGTTGCACTCCAGCCTGGGCGACAGTGTGAGACCCAGGCTCAAAACAGTAATAAAAAATAAAAATAAAATTAAAAAAAATAAATAAAATAAAATAAAATAAAAAATAAAATAAAAAAATAAAAAACATAAAATAAATAAAATAAAATAAAATAAAATAGAAATTACCTCATATCCATTAGGATGTCCACCATCCAAAAGCAGAAAATAACAAGTGTTGGCAAGGATGTGGAGAAAGGGGAATGTTTGTACACTGTTGCTGGGAATGTAAAATGCTGCAGCTATCATGAAAAAACAGGATGGAGGTTCCTCAAAAAATGACACACAAAACTCCCACATAATCCAGCCATTCCACTTCTGGATAGATACCCAGAGGAATTTCATTTTATTTTTGTAGTGATGGGGGTCTTACTATGTTGCCTGGGCTGGTCTCAAACTCCTGGCCTCAAGTGGTCCACCCATCTCAGCCTCCCAAAGCATTGGGATTACACGTGTGAGCCAACATGCCCAGCCTTGCCCAGAAGAATGGAAAGCAGGGTCTTGAAGAGATATTTACACACTCATGTTTACAGCACCACTACTCACAGTAACCAAAGGTGGAAACAACCCACGTGTTTACCCACAGATGAGTGGATACACACAATCCGGGCCATCCACATGATGGAATAGCATTCAGCCTTGAAAAGGAAGGAGATGCTGACACAGGCTATAACAACAACATGCTGAATGAAATGCAGCAGACACAAAAGGACAAATCCCATGTGATTCCACTCATAAGAGGCCCCTGGAGTCGTCACAGTCACAGGTGCAGAAGAGAGAATGGTGGTTCCAGGGGCTGAGAAGGGTATGAGGAGTTGGCGTTTGATGGGAACAGTTTCAGGCTGGGAAGACAAAGGGGGTCTAGAGATGGGTGGTGGCTGCACAACCACGTGAATGTACTGAATACCACTGAATGAGACATTTAAACATGGTTTAAAAGGGTACTTTTTGTGTGTATTTCACCATAATTTTTTAAAATAAAAAATTTTTAAATTCATTTCTCATATTTCATCAATTCTGAGAACTCTTCTTCCTGCATTCCAGCCAGGCACATGGGACACGCCTCTGTTCAATGCCACCCCATGGTCACCACTGGACACAGATGGCTCCATTCTCAAGGGCACTGGGGTGTCCCCACCCAGAGGCCACCTCAAGTGACCCCAAGTGAGCTGAGACCACAAAGCTGGGCTCTGACTTGACTTGCAGGGACTCGTCGGGAGAACGTGGCTGCTCCCTGGTGACCACAGCCTCAGAAATGCAGCCAAATGCCTGGGACTCACGTCCGGGACTCATGCCCGGGAAGCCCATCCTGTTGTATCACAGCAAAATGAACCAGAGAAGCCACTGGTTCAGAAGACGCTGCTCTGAGATTTCTCAGAAGGGTCAGGGGAGGAAGGTCAGGGGTCACATTAAATTAATTCTCCCAGCTGTAACTGTTGGTCCTCTGCTGGACCATGGCCACGCCTGTTATTGTCCCTGATCTGAATGCTGGGTGATCTTGCCCACACTCCCTGGGCCCCACCGGTTGGCTCTCCCAATGTAGAAATAATAGCAGGGCCATGAGGCATGAGGACCAACTCTGGGGCATGTGGCCAGGACACAGGCCACAGGGATCCAGAGGACGTCCTGAGAGTTGTCGAAGCCCTGTGGCACTCCAGTTCAGCCACAGTCACACAGCCCCAGGCTTTTCTTACCTAAAGACCAAAATATGGTCACAGAGGGGCTTTGTTGGCAAGGACCCCATAGGGATGCTGCCTATCTGGTAGCACTTCAAGAATCGGAGCCTAAAAGAAAAGGAAGACTGTGTCATGAATCTTGGGATTCCACTGGGGCCACATGGGAGCCACGAGGGGCCATGACTATCGCCCACTTCACAGAATAAGCCAGTGCTCCCCAAAAGGATCTACACACTTAATTCAATTCCTATCACAATTCCAGCAAGGGTTTTCATAGACATAGACAAGCTACTTCTACAACTTATATGGAAAGGCACAGGCACAACAGTTGCTAAAACTATTTATTTTTTTGTTTCTAGGTTTTTTGTTTGTTTGTTTTTCCTGAGGCAGGGTCTCACTCTGTCACCCAGGCTGGAGTGCAGTGGCGCAATCTTGGCTCACTGCAGCCTTGACCTCCCAGGCTCAAGCGATTCTCCCACCTCAGCCTCCTAAGAAGCTGGGACTACAAGTGTTTGCCACCATGCCAGGTGAATTTTTATTGTTTTTGTTGTATTCTTTTTGTAGAGACGGGGTCTCACTATGTTGGCCAGGCTGCTCTCGAACTCCTGGGCTCAAGCAATCTACCCGCTTCAGCCTCCCAAAATGCTGGGGTTACAGGTGTGAGCCACCACCACCCCCAGCAGCTAAAATCATCTTGAAAGAAAAGAAGGAAGTGGGAGGAATTGTTGTACCTGCTGGTGAGTCTTTCTACCATACACGGCCACAGAAACAGGGCAGTGTGGCATTCACTGAGGGACAGACACACACATCAATGGGACAGAACAGAGCCCAGAAAAAGCCCCCTCAAATATGCAAGACTGATTCCTTTCTGTAAAGGTGTAGCTCCAATGCAGTGGAGAAGGGCAGCCCTTTCAACAAATGGTGCCAGAGCAACTAAACAGTCACAAAAGGGAAAAAGTGAACCTCAGCCAAAACCTTGCACCTTATACAAAAATTATCTCCACATGGAGCATGGCCAACAGCAAACAATCTGAAAAAGAAATCAAGAAAACAATCCCATGGATAATAACAGCTACAAAGAACATAACATACCTAGGAATTGATTTTACCAAAGTGAAAGATCTATACAAGGAAAACTATAAAACACTGATGAAAGAAACTGAAGGGGACACCAAATAATGGGAAGATATTCTCTGATGATGGATTGGAAGAATTAATATTGTTAAAATGACAGTACTAGCCCAAACAATTTACAGATTTGATGCAATCCCTATCAAAATACCAATGACATTCTGCACAGAAATAGAAAAAAAATCTTAAAATTTATATGGAACCACAAAACACCCAGCTAAAGACCCAGGGTAGCCAAAGCTATCCTAAGAAAAAAAACAAAACTGGAGGCATCACATTACCAGATTTCAAACTATACCACAGAGTTATAGTAACCAAAACAGCATGGTACTGGCATAAAAACAGACACATAGGCCAATGAAACAGAACAGAAAACCCACATAGAAATCCAACCACTTACAAACAACTCACCTTTGACAAAGGTGTCAAGAACATACACTGGGGAAAAGACAGTCTCTTCAATAAATGGTGCTGGGAAAACTGGATATCCATAGCAGAAGAATGAAACTAGACCCCTATCTCTCACCATATACAAAAATCAACTCGAAATGGATTAAAGACTTAAATGTAAGAACTGAAATTATGAAACTGCTAGAAGAAAACATTGGAGCAACTCTGCAGGACATTGGTGTGGGCAAATGTTTCCTGTGTAAGATCTCAAAAGCACAGGCAACCAAAAGCAAACACCAAGCTAAAAAGCTTCTGCACAGCAAAGAAAACAAAATGAAGAGACAACCCACAGAATGGGAGAAAATATTTGCAAACTACCCATCAGACAAGGGAGTAATAATCAGAATATATAAGAAGCTCAAACAACTCAACAGAAAAAAAATACAGTAATCTGATTTTAAAATGGGCAAAAGATTCAAATAGACATTCTTCAAAAGAAGACAAACAAATGATCAATAGGTTTACAGAAAAATATTCAACATCACTGATCATCAGAAAAATGCACATCAAAACTATACTGAAGTATCATCTCACTGCAGTGAAAATGGCTTATATCTAAAAATATGGTACTTATATACATTATTATATACACATTATAAGGAAAATATAATCCCAGCACTTTGGGAGGCCGAGGTGGGAGGATCACCTGAGGTCAGAAGTTCAAGACCACCAGGGCCAACATGGTGAAACCCTACCTTTACTAAAAATACAAAATTAGCTGGGCATGGTGACAGGTGCCTGTAATCCCAGCTACTCGGGAGGCTCAGGTAGAATTACTTGAACCTAGGAGATGGAGGTTGCAGTGAGCCGAGATCGCGCCATTGTACTCCAGCCTAGATGACAGAGTTAGCCTCCAGGTCAAACAAAAAGAAAATATGGTACTTATACTCAGTGGATGTATACTACATTATTCACTCATAAAAAAAGAAGGAAATCCTATCCCCGGCAGCAACATGAATGGAACTGGAGGTCTTTTTTTTTTTTTTTTTTTTTTTTTTTGGGACAGAGTCTCACTCTGTCACCCAAGCTGGAGTAGTACAGTGAGCCAAGATCGTGCCACTGCAGTGGCACGATCTCGGCTTACTGCAACCTCCACCTCCCAGGTTCAAGTGATCATCCTGCCTCAGCCTCCCAAGCAGCTGGGACCACAGGCGTGTGCCACCACGCCCAGCTAATTTTTTGTATTTTTAGTAGAGATGGGGTTTCACCATGTTAGCCAGGATGGTTTCCATCTCCTGACCTCGTGATCTGCCCAACTCAGCCTCCCAAAGTGCTGGGATTACAGGCATGAGCCACTGTGCCTGGCCCGCAACTGGAGGTCTTTATGTTGAGTGAAATAAGCCAGGCACAGAAAGACAATTTCATGTGTTCTTGATTTCATATGGGAGCTGAAACAGTGGACCTCATGGAGATGGAGAGGACTGGTGGGTCCCAGACGCCAGGGAGGGTGGGGAGGTAGAAATAAGGTAAGTTGATTAATGGGTACAAATACTTGGTTTGACAGAATAAGACCTACTGTTTCAGAAAGCAGTAGGGTGACTGTAGTTTACAATATTTGATTGTACATTTCCAAATAGCTAGAAGAGAGTAATTCAAATGTTTCTAGCATAAAGGCAAATGGTGAAGGTGATGAAGACACCCCAAGTATACTGGTTTGATCTCTACAACTTGTATGAATGTATCAAATTATCACATGTACCCAAAAAATATGCATCAACTGAAAAAAAAAAAAAAGGATCACAGGCTTAAACAGAAAATATAAAACTACAAACTTGTAGAGAAAATATAGAAGAGGCTGGGTGCACTGGCTCACGCCTATAATCCCGGCACTTTGGGGAGGCCGAGACGGGCGGATCACCTGAGGTCAGGAGTTTGAGACTAGCCTGTCCAACATGGTGAAACCCCACCTCTACTAAAAATACAAAAATAAGCCGGGCCGTGGTGGTGGGCACCTGTAATCCCAACTACTCGGGAGGCTGAGGCAGGAGAATCGCTTGAACCCAGGAGGCGGAAGGTGCAGTGAACCAAAAGCACATGCCATTGTACCCTAGCCTGGGCGACAAGAGTCAGACTCTGTCTCAAGGAAAAAAAAAAAAAGAAGAAAATGGCCAGAATCTAGGCCTAGGCAAAGAGTTCTTAAAGCCGACACCTAAAGCATGATCCATAAAGGGGAAATTTAATCAATTGGACCTCATCAAAATGTTAACAGCGTTTGCTCTGTGAAAGCCGCAGTGAAGAGGACTAGAGGGCATCCTGCTGACGGGAAGAAAATATTGCAACCCAGACACCGTCTCCCATTGTCATTTGTGCATTCTGTTCAATAAAATATACTTGTAACCCCGAAATTAATCCTCTGGGAGTGTTTAGAGTCGTCTGCGGACTTTGGCAGCAGTGAGACACTCTGCGTGGCCCGGCACACTCCTTCCCAGCTCGGGTGGAGAAGGCTGCACCCTGCCTGTGGTTTTTGGCTTATTGTGAAGCATCATTTCATGGTCTATTTAGTGCCACATTTTCCACACATTCGTGCTTTGTGCTTTTTGTGGGTGATTTCGCATTTAAAGGCACCTCCCAGCACAATGCTGAAGTACCACCTGGCGTCCCAGGTGCAGGAGGGCCATGACATGCCTCCTGAAGACTGTGTTAGATAAGCATGAGTTACAGTGCCCCCAGGCCGTAAGCACATGAATGCACCAGCAATCTGTATTAAACCAGGTGTCTTCAAACAAAACACACCTAAAGCAAGGCTATGCATTGACTAGGTGATTAAATGTGACCAGAGGCTCCCAGGCGCCTTGCCAGTATTTCTCTGCTGAATGATGGATAAGAATTTGCTATTTCAGCAATCCTGGTGTGACTTCACGGATGTAACTACTGCCAAATAATGAGAATCGACTGGATCTGACATATGGTATCACAGTATCTACTGAGGCCAGGTGTGGGGGCTCACTCCTGTGATCCCAGCACTTTGGGAGGCCAAAGTGAGAAGACTGTCTGAGCCTAGGAGTTCAAGACTAGCCTGGGCAACAGAGTGAGACCCCATCTCTACAAAATCAAAAATTAGCGGGGTGTGGCACCTCATACCTGTAGTCCCTGCTACTCGGGGGGATCACTTGAGCCCAGGAGGTTGAGGCTGCAGTGAGCCAAGATCACACCACTGCACTCCAGCCTGGGCAACAGAGCCAGACCCTGTCTCAAAAAAATAAATAAATAAAAAAGACATGCTAAACAGCGAGAATTAAATGAACAATCCAATTAGAAAGTGGGCAAAAAATGGCCAGGCGCAGTGGTTTGCGCCTATAATCCCAGCACTTTGGGAGGCCCAGGTGGGTGGATCACCTGAGGTTAGCAGTTCGAGATCAGCCTGGCCAACATGGCAAAACCCAGTCTCTACCAAAAATACAAAATTAGCCAGGTGTGGTGGCAGGCGCCTGTAGTTCCAGCTACTTGGGAGGCTGAGGCAAGAGAATCACTTGATCCTGGGAGGTGGAGGTTGTAGTGAGCTGAGATTGTGCCACTGCACTCCAGCCTGGGCGACAGAGCAAGACTCCATCTCAAAAAAAAAAAAAAAAAAAAAAAAAGAAAAGAAAAGAAGAGAAAGAAAAAGAGCCGGGCACGGTGGCTCAAGCCTGTAATCCCAGCACTTTGGGAGGCCGAGATGGGTGGATCACGAGGTCAGGAGATCGAGACCATCCTGGCTAACACGGTGAAACCCCATCTCTACTAAAAATACAAAAAAATTAGCCGGGCGTGGTGGCAGGCGCCTGTAGTCCCAGCTACTCGGGAGGCTGAGGCAGGAGAATGGCGTGAACCCAGGAGGCGGAGCTCGCAGTGAGCGGAGATAGTGCCACTGCACTCCAGCCTGGGCGACAGAGCAAGACTCCGCCTCAAAAAAAAAAAAAAAAAAAAAAGAAAAAGAAAAAGAAAAAAAAAAGAGAGAACGGGGAAAAAACATTTCACCAAAGAGGATGTACAGATGGCAAGTAAGCACATGTAAAGGTGTTCGACGACACTGGCCATCAAGGCAATACAAACTGAAATCACAGCATGAGGTCACCACAGTTAGATCAGAATGGGGAGAACAAAAAGCAGTGACCACCCCACGTGCTGGGGAGGACATAGAGAAACCAGGTCACTCACACTGCTGGTGGAAGGTGAAACGGGACTGACACTCTGGAAAGCAGCTGGGCAGTTTTTTACAAAACAAAACAGGCAATTATTGTATGGCCCGGCAATCACACTTCCAGGCCCAGAGAAATGAAAACACACATTCACACAGTAAATTGACCATGAATATTTGTGGCAGTTTTAGGTGTAACAGCAACAACTGCAAACAACCCATGTGTCTTTCAATGCTGCCTCGACTGGCTTGGGCCACCAGCACACACTGATTTTCCCAGTCCTGGAGGCAGGAGTCCGAGATCAAGGGGGCAGGACTGGTTCCTCCAAGGCCTCTCTCCACAGCTGGCAGCCCCTGCCTTCTTCCCGAGCCCTCACATGGCCTTTCCTCCCTGCGTGCACCCCAGGGGTCTTTTTGTGTGTCCAGATTTCTTCTTTTTATCAGGACACCGTCAGATTAAACTAGGGCCCCCCCCATGTGACCTTATTTTAACTTAATCACGTTTGTGAACATTGTGTCTACAAACAGTCACATTCCGAGTACCTGGGGATGATGGCTTCAGCCTATGACACTGTTAGGGGGACATGATTCAGCCCAAAACAAATGGGCAGATGGGAAAACAGACGGGGCTCACACCCTAGGAAAAACAACTCAGAAACAAAAAGGAATAAACTACGCAACAGCTGGAAGAGAGCTCCAGGATATGTCCTTGTGCCAGAGGCGGCACTTGAATGACCCCACGGATATGACGTTTCTTTTCTTTTTTTTTTTTTTTTTTATCTGGAGACAGAGTCTCACTCTGTCACCCAGGCTGGAGTGCAGTGGCACGATCTTGGCTCACTGCAACCTCTGTCTCCCAGGTTCAAGCAATTCTCCTGCCTCAGCCTCCTGAGTAGCTGGGATTACAGGCGTGTGCCACCACACCCGGCTAATTTTTGTATATTTAGTAGAGACGGAGTTTCACCATGTTGTCCAGGCTGGTCTTGAACTCCTGACCTCAAGTGATCTGCCCACCTCGGCCTCCCAAAGTACTGGAATTACAAGCGTGAGCCACCGTGCACAGCTGGATATGACATTTCTGAGATGACAAAATTCTAGAAATGGAAGATGGGCTACGGTTGCCAGGGATTAGGGATAAGATGGCGTCAGAGCCATGGGTGTGGAAGGGCCACACAGGGATCTTCCTGGGGATACGAAGTGAGATGGGCAGAGGCTGAGTAAGGCCATCAGATGGCATCGAAGTCCATGTCCTTGTGTGAGACTGTGGTGTTCTGCAAAGACTCACTGTTAGGAAAAGTTGGGCAGAGAGAACAAGGGATCGCTCTGTATTCTTTCTTACAACAACTATTATGGCAACAAAAGTTTCTCTTTTTTTTGAGACAGGGTCCCCCACTGGAATGCAGTGGTGCGATTGTAGAGCACTCCAGTCTTGACCTCCTGGGCTTAAGTGATCCTCCCACCACAGTCTCCCAAAGTGCTGTGATTAGGATTAGGGTTAGGTGGGGATTAGGCGGCATGAGCCACCATGTCCAGTGGGCAATAAAGTTTCAGTTAAAAAACAACAATATCTGCAGCCCAGCACGAGCTCCTGAAAAGACCAGAAACACAATCAGCACACACCTGTCCACAGCTGGTGAGGCCAGAGGGCAGGTGTCCACCCCTTGGAGCCGTTTTCCCCAAATGCCCTTCTCCAGCATGTCTGTGTGGCCCACACATCTGAGCTCCCAAATCCAGGACCCTCCAGACTGCCTACCCCCAGCTGGGCATCCAACCGCTATCCATACCTCCAGTGCCCTCACACACTCCATCCCTGTCTCCACCTCAAACACTCCACCCACCACACACCCTGTCCCCACCACACACCCTGTCCCCATCACACACCCTGTTCCCCACACACACTCTGTACTCCACACACACACCCCGTCCCCCACACACACCCCGTCCCCACCATACACAACCCATCCCCACCACACCCTGTCCCCACCACACACCCCGTCCCCACCTCACTCCGTCCCCACCACACTCACCCCGTCCCCACCACATTCACCCCGTCCCCACCACACTCACCCCGTCCCCACCACACACAGTCCCCACCACACACACCCCGTCTCCACCACAAACACCCTGTCCCCACCACACACCCTGTCCCTACCGCACACAGTCCCCACCACACACACCCTGTCCCCACCACACACATCCTGTCCAGTTTTCCTGCTTCATTTTTCACCATAGAGCCCGTAGCAATAACATGTACCTTGTATTTTCTTTTCATTGGCTATAAGCATTCAATACACGGTTGAATGAAGAAATCAATGAATCAATGAAAGATGGACCAGAGCTCAGCCATCTCCCAGTTTTTCTTCAGCATGACCCCCTGCTATTATTGTCCCTGAGAACTTCTCACTGTGAGAGAGTCTGACATAAAACAAAATGTATTAAGTAATCCTTCATTTCTCCCACAAATGCCAGTGTGCACAAACTAAGCTAGCATCATTGTCAGGGAAATGAAAGACGGGGACACTGGAGATGGCCAGGTGCCCACAGCCCAGTCACAGTCCTAGCTTGGGCTCCCTGCCCCACATGGAGCACTGCCCTGGGTCTCCACAGCCCATAGCCAGAAAGACCCTTCTCCTCACTTTTCCCAAATCAAGGCGTTTACCCAAGATGTTCAAAACTTAAACACTACATCTCTAAATGGAAACTAAGAAGACCGACAGTACCAAGTGCTGTCGAGGACGCAGGACGACAGGAACCTGGCACACTTCTGGTGGGAATGTAAATGCTGCACTCACTCTGGGAAAATGTCTGCCAGTTCCTAGCAACACTGAGCTTTCCTGCCCTGTGGCCCAGAGCTCCACCCCAGGGGTTTACCAGAAAGACTGGAAAATGTATGTACACACAATCTGTGCAAGTATGGAGATGCAGAGACCCCTGAATGAGAACAGGCAAACACTCCTTATTCCCAGATTGCTAAAGCAAGGGAATCAGCCACCATCACTCATATTGGGCGGAGATGCCCAGGCTGGCAGAGGAGTGGGAGAGCTTCCAGATGAGACAGGGACAGCTCCAGGTGAGCCCGGATGGAGTCTGTGGCCTGGGGAGCTGGAGGCAGCTCACAGGAGTGGGCCTCCCATGCGATTGGTAAAGAAAGTGTCTGCCTCCATTTGTGCTGCTACAAGAGAATACCTGAGGCTGACTCATTTATAAGGAACAGAAGTTTATTGGCTCACAGTTCTGGAGATCGGAAAGTCCAAGGTTCAGGAACTGGCAGACTTGGGAATTCTGCCTCCAAGATGGTGCTTTGAACACTGGAGGGCAAGAGAGACACAAGTGGGCTAAACTCACCCTTTCATAACATTAACTCCACCCTTGAGAGTGGAGCCCTCACAGCCCAATCACCTCTTACAGGCCTCATCTCTTAACACTGTTAGAATGGCAATTCAATTTCAACATGAAGTTGGCACAGTGCCTCACGCCCAAATCCCAGCTACTTGCGGACAGGAGTTGAAGACTAGCATTTAAAAACAAAAAATTTTAAAAATTAGCATGCCCCTGTGGTCCCAGCTACTCGGGAGGTGGAGGTGGGAAGATCACCTGAGCCCAGAAATTCAAGACCAGCCTGGGCAATATAGTGAGACCCCCATTTCTACAAAAAGTTAAAAAAAGAAAAGAAAAAATTAGTCGAGTGTGATGACTCACACTTGTAGTTCCTGCTACTCACGAGGCTGAGGCAGAAGGATCACCTGAGCCCAGGAGGTTGAGGCTGTAGTGAGCCTGTAGTGTGTTTATGCCACTCCACTTCAGCCTGGGCAAGAGTGAGACCCTGTCTCAAAAAAAACACAAAAAAACAAAAAAAACCTCCCAACTACAATTGTGAGTTTGTTTGTTTCTCCTTGAAGGACTGGCTTTTAAATTCCATGGTCTTCCCTCTATAGTTTGGAAGATAAATTTCCATTCTTTTAGAGATTATCTGAAAACTTTGATAAGCCTAGTAACAGATGCTAAAGTCAGTGTCCATGCCCTCCTTCCAACCAGGGGGAGGACTATAGAACACTGTAGGTTTGCGCACCTCTCTCCCAACTCACATGTGGCATCTTTTTTATAAACTCCAAAAGTAGGCATTCTAAGTCGAAGCTTCTAGATGTGGTGTTTTAGACATGCCCACAAATCCACCCTCCTGCCTATTCATTCCTTCTTCCATCACCAGCTTCCCCACAGGATCCCTTGCCAGAAGCCCAGACATGCCTTAGACGCTTTAGGCTCTGCCGGCAGCGAACTCAGGAGTGAGGATGGTTTCCTGGTATGAAAATGCCTTTTTTTTTCTTTTTTGAGACAGAGTCTCATTCTATTGCCCAGACTGGAGTGCAATGGCACAATCTTGGCTCACTGCAACCTCTGCCTCCTGGGTTCAAGTGATTCTCCTGCCTCAGCCTCCCGAGTAGCTGGGATTACAGACATATGCCACCATGCCCAGCTAATTTTTGTATTTTTAGTAGAGGCAGGGTTTCACCATGTTGGTCAGGCTGGTCTTGAACTCCAGACCTCAGGTGATCCACCTGCCTCAGCCTCCCGAAGTGCTGGGAATACAGACATGAGCCACTGTGTCTGGCCCCTCATTCTTGAAAGATGTATTTTTCTGGGTACACAATTCTAGGCTATCACTATTTTCTCCCAGGACTTTGAAGATATTATTTACTTTCTTTCTGGCTTCCACTGTTGCTTTCAATAAACCACTTATTTTCTTCTTTCCAGATAATCTCTTTCTTTTCTGCCTTCTTTCAAGATCTCTTTGTCATGAGGTTCTGTACTTTCACCAAGACATGACTATTTGGTAGAGCTTCTTAACTATGCTGCTTGGGAGCCACTGGATTCCTGAACCTAAGGAGCAGGGGCTCCTATCAGTTTGGGAAAGTTCTCAGCCGTATTTCTCTGAATACTTGCCTCCACCCCATATTCTCTTTCCCCTCCTTCTGAAATTACTCGTAAATTGCAGATGCCATACTAAATTCTCCGTCTTCTTGTCTCTTATCCCATCTTATATTTTCCAGCTGCACTTTGGGGTCATTTCTTCAAACAGTTCCCAACTCTTCAGGAAACACACCATGGATTATTTTTTAGAATATTCTATTTTTATTTCAACAAGTTCTCTTTTTAATCTGCTTGGTCATTTTTATAGTCTCTTGCTTCCTGTGCATAAATTGTTTTATTTAAATATATTAAACATCCTCATTCCATGTGATGTGTCTGCTTACTCTAGGATCAGAATATTGGTGTGTGTGCTTCTGTATGTCTTTCTGCTGGGCCTTGTTTATGGTACTGTGTGTGTGTGTTTACAATTTCTTTCCTGTACCTTAGGATGTTTTGATATCTTAAAAAAAACAAAAAACAAAAAAACAAAAACAAAAACAAAACTTCCTGTTTTATGGCAGTCTCATTTAAAAAAAAAAAAAAAAAATTCCACCTTCTGGCTGGGAGACTGCCCCTCCCAGACCAGCCAATCCTTACAGATAAGGGCCCAGCTGGGTGCAGCCTCTGTGATGCAACCTCATCAGTCCAGAGCCCACCTCTATCTAGCCAGAGCACTCAGGCAGCCAAGGACCACTCCTACAGTTTGGAGCCCATGGAAATCACTCCAGCTCGCCAGCCACACACCTGCCCTACCTTGCCTTTCCTGGGGAAGCGCCAGGAAAGGTCTGGCAGAATCTCTCCTGGGCTCCTGCCTCTCCTCTCAGGCTGCACTTTACTGACTGTCTCATACAAGAACACAGAACAGGGAGCTTGTCTCCTTGGGGATTAGAAGATGATGATGATGATGATTTTACAATGAACGTATACTTCTTAGGATGTTTTCTATCAAAGGCCTGATTTGGAGGTGGGTTTCTCACAGTTTCTACACTGTCTGCTGGGCTCTGGAAATACTACCAACTGCAACTTCTCTTCTTTTTTATTTTTCTTTGTTTTAAGACAGGGTCTTGCTCTGTTGCCCAGGCTGGAGCGCAGTGGCACAATCACAGCTCACTGCAGCCTCAACCTCCTGGGCTCCACCATGCCTGGCTAACTTTTTTTTTTTTTTTTAAGAGACAGTGTCTTGATACGTTGCCCAGGCTGCTCTCAAACTCCTGGGCTCAAGCAATCCTCCTGCCTCAGCCTCCCAAAGATCACAGGCATAAGCCACCATACCCAACCTTACCTGGCTTTGAAAGGAAAATATAAGCATGCTTTCTTAAAGATGCACTATACACTGTGTTAAGTAAAACAACTCAGAAACAGAGAGTCAAACACCACACATCCTGACTCATAAGCAGGAGCTGCCCAACAGGCAATGTGAGCTCAGAAAGTGGAAGGCAGAAGGCGGACATGAGGGACTCTAATGAGGGGTGGCAGGAGAGGTGAAGGTAAGAAGCCCAGACCGCACCACCATGCACTATACCCACATAACACAACTGTAGCTTATGCCTTGAATTCACACACACACACACACACACACACTAACTTCCTATGTTTTTACAACATAAACTAAAGCAGACAGAAGAGCAGTGTGCAGTTTTGGAGCGGCTGCACCAGCTCTCAGCAGACCCCAGTGCTCCGGAACGCAAAGCTCTGACCCTGCTGATGCGCTTTAGGGCCTGCTTCCAAGGTCTTAAAGGCCAGGCCTTTCTGAGAGGACTAAGGACATTTTGGTGAAAACTGATTTGGTTTGTATGACAGAAGGGCTCTTTTGTTGACTGATACTTTCCTTTTTAAAGACACAGAAAAGGCTGGGCACAGTGGCTCACGCCTGTAATCGAGACCATCCTGGCCAACATAGTGAAACCCTGTCGCTACTAAAAATACAAAAATTAGCCAGGCATGGGGCATGTGCCTGTAGTCCCAGCTACCCAGGAGGCTGAGGCAGGAAAATCACTGGAACCTGGGAGGCAGAGCTTGCAGTGAGTCGAGATTGTGCCACTGCACTCCAGCCTGGGCAACAGAGCAAGACTCCATCTCAAAAAAAAAAAAAAAAAAAAGGACACAGAAGAACACGGAATGTGTTTGATATGAACCAAGTATTTTGAGATCCTGACACCTGCAGAGACCTGAAGACACTGAGGGGGCACAGGATGGCTCAGGCAGCACCTCACTCTGGAGTGGCGTGCTTCCTTCCTGGCTCACCACCTGGCCACACCCACGGGACAGGCTAGGATGCTCCCAGATGCTGCAGCACTCAAGGAGGTCCTGCTGGGAACGCCAGGCAACCTCAGGCAGATGAGGGAGCCAGGGCACTTTGGGCTCGAGGCACAGACCCTCATTCCAGGGGTGCATGCCCCTCATGCAGGAGACACCAACTCTTGGTGACACGGGCCACAGGCATCCACTCCTGGCTGAGCTGGAGAGAAAACTGGCCGGGAAGCTGATCAAATGTCTCCATGCCAGTTTAAAGCAGCAGCCGGTGGAGCTGGAAAGGTTGCAGGGATGCTGGTCTGCAATCCATCCTGCACTGGGGACTTCCAGAGCATGACCTGTCCAAGAGGGGCTGAAGGCCACCGGCTCTCAGGACCCCAAGGGGTCAGGGCCACCTAGTTGTTTCCTTGCCCACAGGAGAGCTTACCGCAGCAGGTGGGACTGGACAGCTCTCCTCTTCCCTCCAGCTGCAGCCACTTCCTCCCATGCATCCACTCTACACCCTTCTCCGTGGTGATGGCAAACTACACAGCAGCTCAGAGCTGCCTTTAGACCCCTGGCCCTGAAACTGCCATGGCTGAAGGTTTCTAGAGAGCACCTGTGGCCCCCCAGGATGGCTGCACAGGCTCCCTGCCTGCTTGGCCCTCCGTGACCACCCTAAGGTCCAGCTTGGTGGCCCAAATGCCTGCCCCCCAGGCCCTGTGCCCTGCAGCCAACAGCTCACAGCCATGGGGCTGTCCTTTGCAGACTCGGCACCCACATGCCCAGCCTGGGCCTCTGAGGCCTCCCCTGCTGGCCTGCAGCCATGCCAAGTGCTTCATCTGGTAGGTCTAGGCATTCTCAAGGGACAGCTGTTCCCAGGGTCATCAGCCAGATCCCAGAAACTAAGTCCCCGCCTCCCTCTCCCCCAAATGAAACCAGAGCTCCCAAGGGGCTGCTTGTGGCTCACTCTTTAATAAATGCCCTGAAACATGGAGCTCACACTTCAGTGGGAAGGGGGAAGCCAGTGGGTGAACAGGAGGCTGCACTCCACGACTGACAGCAAGTCACTCTCACTGCAAACACAGGCAGTGCCAAAACCCAGCACACACATGCAGAACTCTGCCCTGCTGGCTCTTGAGCCCTGCGCTGGCCCCACCCCACGCTCCTGGAGGGCTCTGAGGAGGAACAGAGGTGGGGAAACATGGACAATGGGCACAGCCTCCCACAAGCCTCCAGCATGGGATACCTGGTGGCTCAGCCCTGTGTGCTCCTCCATGCACAGAAACATACATGCCACCTGATCCAATGTCCCAGACCCCTCTAGACCACGCACAACCCCACCCTGAGACATGCTGGAAACAAGCACGGTGAAACAACTCCCAAAGCCCGAGACCCAGCCTGCAGACCCTGGACACCGCCCAGCTTCCAGGCACAGGGACCAACCCCCCATGAGGCTCATGCCGGGCAGAGTGGGGTGCAAGGCACAGAAGCTGCCAGTGCTGGCCAGAGACACTGTCCCATCCTCCCAGACAACCCTGTGTGGAGCCACAATTGGGGCCCAGCGCCACCTGGAGCTCAGCACTCACACAGTGGGCTCCTCTGGGGCCACAGGAAGCCCAGCGAGAAAACAACCCACGTGCCTGGGGCCCTTGAGCATGGGCGGGGCCAGGCAGGGCACCTACAAGGGGGACTTTCCCAGATGGGAACCAGGGCTCCCATCCAGTAAGCACAGCAGACAGATGGAATGGGAAGACCCCCGACAGAGGACAGAGGCCCCAGGCCCCAGCCTCCCCATCAGCCTGCACCAGCCAAGGCTTCGGGCTACTTGGAGACTGTAGGCCACCAGTCTGGCACAGATGCGGCTAAGGCCACCTGAGCACCCTCAGAGGCTCTGATGTGCAGAGGACCCTTGATCTTCTCTGACCACAGCAGGGCCAGCCCCACGTTGCCCTGGCCGGCCCTGAACTTGCCCACAGTCTGTCCTGACGCAGTCAGCACCGTGGCACCGGGGGTGATGCCACTGGCAGGAACGGGGTCCAAGAACCTGACAGGGAAGAGGCGCTTGCGGATGACGCCCATGTGGTGGGTGCGGGCTGTCAGCTCCTGGCCGATGTAGCAGCCTTTGGTGAAGCTCACGCCGTTCATGAAGGCCAGGTTGGACTCCAGCGGCAAGGCCACCCCAGGAGGCAAGTCTCCGACCCCCTCAGGAACGCCTGCAGGGATCGGAGGAGGGAAACCAGCGAGAACTGAACATCGTCTAGCCCCACCTGTGCAATCCAGTCCTGCGCGCCCACCCTGCCCATACCTTGCAGGTATCGGTGCTGGTGATAATCCCACAGGTCCCCGAGCCGGCCCCCCGACACCAGGGCTGGGCCTTCGTCCTGGGTGAGGAGCCGCCACCCCATGCGTGCTGTTCGCGGGTCGCGGATGAGGATGGCAGCAGCCCCTGCACTCTCCTGCAACGGTGCATTCCCGCAGGCCTCAGGGGAACTGGGCAACACCGCCCACACTCGCAGCTCCGGGTGCGGCTCCACCGTGACCTTCCGCCGGATCCTGTACAGCGCGAGGTGCTTCTGCAGTGCGCCCTGCACGGAGCTGTCACACTCCAGGAGAAAGCCAGACACCTCCTCCGAGTGTTCCTGGAGCCTGCAGGGAGAGAGGCAGGGGTGCATGCCAGCTCACCAAGTGCGTGGGCCAGAAAGGGCTGCATGACGGAGCTAGCCTTACCCGGGCAGAGGAGTACACCGTGGACCAACGCAAGGAGCCCTGCCCTCAGCCACAAGGGACTGCACCTTCAAGGCAAGCGCCTGGGTCACCACAAGCAGGGAGCCACGCCCACAGCGAGCCACGCCCATAGCCACACCCCGCAGCACCTCCCAAGGTGCGCATCACAGCTAGATGTGAGCACCATGGAGAACAGCGCAGAGTGCCGTTCCCACAGCAATGCCAGGATACGTGCAGACAATGCACATCAGGCCAGGCAGGGCACACCTGGACCAGCGCATGGAGAGCCCTGCCCACAGCCGCGCGGAGCTGCGCCTCCAGAGCTCTCCTCTAAGCAGGCAGAGACGAGCTCACAGGGGCTAGCGCAGACAGACCCTGTTTGCCCAGGGACTGGCAGAACTACAATAGCCTGCCCAAGGGCATCGTCTGGAGTAGTCCCAGAGCCTAGGGAAGAAATGACAACAGTCCACTGGATGCGGGAGCAGGGACGGGCAGGGCCCCACAGAGGAACGGTATGCACAGCCACTGAGAACCAGACCTGCCTGTTCCAGCCCAGGGAAGCCATCGAGGAGCCCGAGGGTCCTAAGGTGGGCAGGAGGGAGGAGCGAGGAGCCCAGGAGGAGGTCAGGGAGGTACAACATGCCTGAGGACCACTCTGCCTATGTCCACCACCTGCCTCCCCAAGTCAAGTCTCAGAACCCAACCCCATAGCCATTCTGACCTGCACTCCAGGCAGGCAGCCCTCCTCAGAGGATTTGGGCAGGCACCACACGAATGACCCCTGACCAGATGGATGGTGGGGAGAGGAGAGGCCCGGGCAGTGTGGGGCATGTCAGGTGGGGGGCACTAAGTGGAGATACCTTGGGTGCAGCCACCTCCATGGCTAGGGTTGATTGCAGGTGTGGACTGCACAAGGCTTCACAGACCGGTGAGAGCTGAGACAGGGAGGTAATAAGACCCCCAGAGGGCCTGCCAGAGAGGAGCCCACAAGCTGGTGGCCCAGCCCCTTCCAGCCAGAAGAGGGCTCAGTCCTTGCCAGCCGCCCAGAGCTTCAGGTGCCAAGTGGGGGCCTGCTGCCCTCATCTCTGCAGTCTCACTCTACCCTGCGGTCATGCCCACGTGCCAGCAGCCACAGAGAATGTTCACACTCATCACCCAGAACCAGTGGGCACAGGTCTCACTGAGGACCCTGATGCAGGGAGGGTGGGCATAGCCAGCTGTGACAGCCAGTGGAGCTGGCCCGCCCTCCAAGACAGTGGTCACAGGACATCAAAAACAGCACTGGCAAGGGAGGGGAACATACGTCATTTACACATGTGGGGCTAAGATGATGGGAGGAACAGCAAGGACAGCACAGAGGGGCAGCCGCAGGTGTGGTGCGAAAAGGTCACCACGCCACCAGGGAAACACAGGCAATGTGTCCCAGACAGACGCAGTGGCAAACCCAAACACTGGCCAGCACGAGGAGAAACCAGGTCACTGGCATGCTGCTGGTGTGGAGGCAAAACGGGCGTCCCTCTGGAAGACAGGGTGCAAGTCCTCACAATATCAAACAAGCAACTACCCTGTGACCTGGCTCTCTCACTTCTGGGCATGGATCACTGAGAAATGAACACTGCAGTTCACACAAAACCTGCTGCAGCGAAAGCTCACAGCAGCCAGCTCTACTAGTAATGGCCAAAAGGGGAGAATCAAGGTGCCACCACACGACAGGGGACTTCTCAGCAAGAACAGGGAGCCGGAGATGGACAGAAGTGGGTAGATCTGAGGGCACTATGGTGAGGGAAAAGGGTAAGGCCAAAAAATAACATGCCGGTGCATCCATCTATGACACTCCTGAAATGACACAATTTTACAGCTGGAGAACAGGTTTCGGGGTGTTGGGGGTGCCCATTCAGGGGCAGGAGCAGGAAGCCGCATGGGCCTGATCATGGCCACAGGTATTTGCACATTAGAAAATTGCAGTTATACACATGCATGCACACACGCACAAAGTAAGACACACAAATCCAGAGACCCCAGATGTGCCCTGTGTGTGCAATCAGGGGAACTGGGGAGGGGTCTATGCGATCTCCTCCCACAGGTTTTTTTTTTTTTTTTTTTTTTCAACTTCCTACGAATCTATAATTATTTCAAATAAGAAGTGGGGAAAAAAACCAAAAAAAACAAAAAAAACAAGGAGCTTCCCCTGCAGAGGTGTCCGAGCACTACAAGAGGGAAGGCAGCAGGCAATCCTTTCATCCCAGCCATCTGACATCAGCAAGTTTTTAACTACATGCATACGTATTTGTATTTTTAAAGTCTACATTAGGGTCAGCAGACAAAGATGGACTAAAACACAGGAGAGCAGGGGACGCGGGCGGAGGGACAGATGTGAGGTCATGGGCACAGGGTGCTGGGCACTGGACAGGCAGGGAGGAGCTGAGCAGCGCCAGGCAGAGTAGAGGGACAAAGTAAGGGGACTAGAGTGGAGCTGAGGGATCGCAGGTCCAGGGTCTAGTAAGCCAGGCACACAGGCACAGGGGAGGCCGCAGAGTCCTACAGGGCAAGGGCAGGAGCTGGGGCAGGACAGGCAGGGTGGGGCCAGGGTGCCCCATGGGTCCATCAGTCGAGAGTGGAGCCCAGAGAAGATTAAGCTGAGGGCCCCTGCACTCTGAGGTGGGGCTGGCTCAGCTGCCTGCCTTGGCTGGAACCCCCACCCATGCTGAAATCCCCTGCTGCCCCCATCTGCTGAGCACTCCCTGGCCTCCCACAGGGTGGATGTCCTCACAGGACCCAGGTTCTGGGGTCAAGGGCACTTTCCAGACCTCTGTGCCGGTGACTGTCTACCAAGCAGCTTCTCAGGACCAGCTGAGCTGGGACGTGACCCCCAGGCCCACCCCAACCCCTGCCACACCGGAAGACTGCCAGGAGACTAGCCGCAAAGGAGAGCGCTGGCCTGGGGAGCTTTCTCAGCCTCATCATTCTCCATGGTGGGGGCTGTCCAGATGCTGAGCAGCACCCCTTGCCTGTACCCCATCCCATCATAACCAAAAATATTTCCAGATACCGCTGAGGGGCGCAGGGGACAGGGTTGCCAGAGAAAATACAGGGCACCTGGTTAAATCAGAATTTCACATCAACAACCAATGACTTTTTTTAGTGTACCCCAAATACCGCACAGGATGTACGTACAAATCATCCATTGCTCGTCTGAGATGGACCTGGGTGTCCTGTGCTTTTGTCTGCTGAGCCCAGAAGCCCCGGTGGGAGTAAGGGTGCAGGAAGTAGAGGGAGGTCAGGGGTGGCTCTGGCCCAGCCAACTGAGAGAAAGGGTCCCCTGGCCATCAGACCCAAGGGTTTCCGGTCATGTTCAGGAAAACACTGCCCTGGGGCCTGGCCTGACTCCTTCCCTTCTCTCTCCTTCCTCCTTCCCAGGCCACCAGAGGCCTGACAAGTCTCTCCTGCCCCTCAGTGCTGGACAGACACAAGGCCACAGCCCTGACACTCTTGGGCCTGCTGAGCCCTGCACTGAGTCCACATCCTTGCCCCGGCCAGATCACAGCAAGGCCACTGGACCACAATCCTACCTGCGACATGACCCTACAGCCTCTCTCTGCCTCCTACATGAAGAGAGATCAAAACCAACTGACAGAAAAGGACCCCAAGGAGGCCAGGCATGGTGGCTCATGCCTGCAATCCCAATACTTTGCAAAGCTGAGGCAGGAGACTCGCCTGAGCCCAGGAGTTCAAGACCAGCCTGAGCAACATAGTGAGATCTCAACTACCTGTAGTACTGGCTACTTGGGAGGCTGAGGTGGGAGGATCAGTTCAGCCCAGAAGTTTGAAGGTACAGTGAGCTACAACTGTACCACTGCACTCCAGCCTGGGTGACAAAGCAAGGCTCCATCTAAAAAAAAAAAAAAAAAAAAAAAAGGCCGGCACGGTGGCTCAAGCCTGTAATCCCAACACTTTGGGAGGCCAAGACAGGCAGATCACAAGGTCAGGAGATTGAGACCATCCTGGCTAACACAGTGAAACCCCGTTTCTAATTAAAAAATACAAAAAACTAGCCGGGCGTGGTGGCGGGCGCCTGTAGTCCCAGCTACTCAGGAGGTTGAGGCAGGAGAATGGCGTAAACCTAGGAGGCGGAGCTTGCAGTGAGCTGAGATGTGGCCACTGCACTCCAGCCTGGGCGACAGAGCAAGAGTCCATCTTAAAAAAAAAAAAAAAAAAAAAATTAGCTGTCAAGCTATGAAAAAACATGGAGGAATCTAAACGCATTATCACTAAGTGAAGGACGCCAATGTGAAGAGGCTACAGATGCATGAGTCCAACTACAGGACATTCTGGAAAGCGTGAAACTATGGAGACACTAAAAACATCAGTAGTGGCCAGGAGTTATGGGAGATGGATGGATGGGCAGGGCACAGAGGATTTCAGGGCAGTGACACTACTGTATGTGATGCTACAATGGTGGACATGTGCCATCATACATTTGCCTAACTCATGAACGCATCAAGCCAAGAGTGACCCTCATGAAAACTATGCACTCCAAGTGATGATGGTACGTCAACAGAGGTTCATCAATTGTGGCGAAAGCAGCACTTCGGTGGGGGATGTTGATGATAGGGGAAGCTGTGGGGTAATATGGGAAATCTCTGCACATTCTGCTCTTTTGCTAAGAACCTAAAACTGCTATAAAAAGCAACTCCCATTAAAAGACAACAACCAAAAAACTATAGCTTCATCTGAAAGAAGGCACTACATCCAGGAAACAAGAATAGGGGGCTTTAAGGAAGTAATGGCTCAGGATGATATATTAGCAAGTATCAGAGTTGAAATAAAAAATCTTACAGTCAGAAAAAAACCCACAGAGGAATGATGGGCAGGGAATGATCAGAGAAGCAGGAACACACAGAGGCTTCCAGCGAGAGGTGGCCCCTGACCTGTAGGCTGCCCTCTCCCCAGAGGAGTGACCAGAGAGGGCAAACCACAGAGAGAGAGGTCAACAGCCAACAGCAGCCCAACAAGGAAAAGAGTGTAACCTCATGAACTGAACTAAACGTGCCCAATGAGCACAGCCCTAAGCCCACCCATGCCACAGAGCTGGGAGGGGTGGCATCTGGACACCTGTCGCCCACCACCCCTGGGGAGCCAATTGAGGAGGTGACCTTGTCGTGTCCTTCTTCTGATGGCTGAGGAGAAACAGGGCCATGAATTCCAACAGAACTGAAGCTAGAGGGTTTCAAGTATTATTACACGGATGCTGAATCCCATGGAGGATGGTCCTGCCCCACCCAACCCCTCAGAGTGGAGCTCCCTGGCCTGTGACTTTGTGTCACATCTCAGAAGCGAGACCAGAGGTGGATGATATCACCCTTCAGTGCTGAGCTGGGGAAGAACAGAGCCACCTCCAGTACCCTCAGCACTCAGAACAGTGGCGGACACACCAGACACCCAGCACAAGCGAAGAAAATTAACTCCTCCTGCAGACCTCGAGGACAGAGACCCTACGATGAGAGCAAATAGAAAGCCACAGAAGAGCCACCAAGCATATGCTTGATAAGGGGAACTGGGGCCCAACAGATCTACAGACAAGCTCTAGACTAGGCAAGAAAGGATGAAGACGAAAAAACCCTGAGACGCAGAAAGGACAGACAGTTGACCCTTGAACTATGCAAGGGCTAGGGGCACTGGTCCCCACACAGTTGAAAACCCACCTTTAAGCTTTGACTCCCCAAAGGCTTAACTACTAACAGATTCCTGTTGACTGGAAGCCTTATGTATAACATACGCAGTCAAGTTGCACATATTTTCTATGTTTTATGCTATTATATACTGTATTACAATACGGTAAGCTACAAATCCCAGAAAGAAAATCCTAAGGAAGAGGAAATGCAGTTCCTCTTCACTGAATGGAAATGGATCACCATAAATGTCTTCATCCTCATGGTCTCCATGTTGAGTAGGCTGAGAAGGAGGAAGGAGAGCAAAGGTTGGTCTTGCCGTCTCAGGGTGGCAGAGGTGAAGGAAAATCCATATATAGGTGACCTACGCAGTGCAAAGTCAGCTGTACTTCATACCATAGAACAATTATTAAGAATAGGAATTCAATAGAACTAGGACTCAAAGGGAAAAGAATAAAAGAGGACTATAGAAATATGGAAGGGAATTTGGGGACCAAAAACAACATCGCTGTAAGGCTAACATGTGAACAGCACAGTACTGACATAGAAGGCTCAAAATAATCAAAGACTATAGTTCTTAAGATGAAAAAATTAAAGTAGCTAGACAAAATGTAATGAATACATAAGACAAACAATGATGACTACATCTCTGAACTGGGACATGAAGATTTAAGCCTATTGAGCTAGGGTGGGCACACTTTTTCTGTAAAGGGCCAGTGAATAACTTAGGCTTGAGGGCCACACTCATGCCACAACTCTGCCACTCTAGGCAAAAGCAGCCCCAGGCCAGGTGCAGTGGCTCATGCCTGTAATCCCACCACTTTGGGAGGCCGAGGCGAGTGGATCACCTGAGGTCAGGAGTTTGAAAACAGTCTGGCCAATATGGTGAAACTCTGTCTCTACTAAAAATACAAAAATTAGCCGGGCATGGTGGCAGGCACCTGTAGTCCCAGTTACTCAGGAGGCTGAGGCGGGAGAATCTCTTGAACCCTGGAGGCAGAGGTTGCAGTGAGCCAAGATTGTGCCATTGCACTCCACCTGGACAACAAAAGCAAAACTCTGTCTCAAAAAAAAAGCAGCCCCAGACCACATGGAATCCAATGGGCGGGGTTCCCAGAGAATTTTATTATAAATACAGGTAATGGGTTGAGTCTGACCTAAGGGCCATATTTCACCAACTCCGGTTCTAGATTTAAAGAGCGCACTAAATGCCCAGCAATGTGATATGGAAAAAGACCAAACTAAGACACATCAGCAAGACATTTCACGACATCAAAGATAAAGAAAAGTTTCGAAAAGCTTACAGAGAAAAACACAGTTCACATACAAATAAGAACGGCACTAGACTTCTCAGAAAAGCTGGCAGCGAGAAAACAAAGTTGTGATGTGAACATTCTCGGTGACCCCCAAGCTAGATTTTCACACCCAGCCAGGATATCAGGTAAAGCCACCGGCAGAGACACAATGAGTCCAAAAATTCACCCCACGTAGCTCAGGAAGTCATTAAAAAGGTGTCCATCCCCTGAAACCAAAACACAGGAGTAAGCTGAAGAGGACAAGAACAGGAGAGACAGCAGACAGGCGGCCGTGAGCCAGATCCACTTCACCTGGCGGAGGTTTCAGGGATCCAGGTCCCTAGAAGCTGGGCAAGGGAAACCCCAGGCTGTAAGCTGTCACGACCCTGACCCGGCATGAACATCACTGACAGTCGTGATATCAGCACAGATGACAGAACCAAATGCCAATGTGACCAGCAATGGTGAGATCTGGGAGGGGACACGGAGAAACACAAGGTAAACAGAACCCACGAGTGTCACCACAAGCTGTCACTCAGAAACATAGCTCTGCCACCAGGCGGGGGCCCTGAACCCCTTGTCCCTGCGGAGGGAGAAGGGTCACCAGGTGGCCCACTTGGGAGGTGCCCACCTAGAGACGCCTCTGCTCTGATATGGTAGGCGGGCACCCAGGCCTCCCCTGGATGAGTCGCTGAACCATCCCTGGGTGTCGAGTCGAGTCCTCCTCTGGGTGCTGGGCCCTGGGTGAGCGTCTCCTGGGCGTCTATCCCAAGTGGAATCTCCTGGGTGCCCGACCCTGAGTGCCAGTCGCTGGCCCACCCGCCCTTGAACTTCCACCCCATCCCGGGCCTCCCCTGGTGCCCACCTCCCACGCCTTCTGCAGGCCCCGGGCGCCCGCCTTTCCCCTGGGTGCCGGTCCCTGGCCACTCCCCTGGGTGCCCGCCCCCTAGCACCCTCCTAACACGCGCTCACCCGTACAAGATAACATCATAGAGCGTCCGGCCCTGCACGTTCAGGAAGTGGGCGTAGCCCGCGCGCGCAACAGGCGGGGCCCCCAGGGCCGCGGGACCCGGAAGCGGCAGTTCATTGGTCAGCAGCCCTAGCAGGAAGGGCGCCGCGTCGGGGCCGCGCACGCGCAGCAGGGTGCGCCCATCCAGCCGGAAGCAGGCCCAGGTCGCTGCGGCCGTTGGGTCGCCACCAGGACTGCGGAAGCTGTGGGCCAGGCGGCACCTTGGGGCCGCGCGCAGCCACCAGCACAAGGCCGGGCCGCCGCGCCCCGGAGCCGCGCCTCGAAGCAGCGCCGCGGCCGCCATCTTGGACAAGAGTGCGGCAGCGGGAAGGGCCCACGGAAGCAGGAGGGGCGGGTGCCACAGCGGCCCCTGGCGGCGGCCGCCGGAGGGAGGCGGGAAGGGGCGGGCGCAGAGTGCGTGCGTGCTTGAGGGGAGGAGCAGTGCGAGTCGGGGCCGACAGAGCGCGCGTGCGTGAGGAGCAGGTCCGCCCGGGCTGGAAGGGGCGGGCGGGGAGAGCGTGCCTGCTGGGTGGGTGGGGCATGCGTGGGGGGCGGAGCATCGTGCGCGGGGTGTGTTTCGGGGCGGGGGGCTCGACCTATCCGTGAGCACACAGGCTGCACCCTCGGCAGGTAACGAGATTTCTGCCCACCTCTTAAGCGCCTTCTTGTGTCCTATTCGGGGCATGTCTCGCTTTCACCCACCCGTGTCGGGCACCGCCACCCATCTCGAGAACCTCTTCATCCTCCCAACCTGAAACTCCCTGTTAAACACCCACTTCCCAGCCCCATTGTACCCTCTGGTTCCATGAGCATGCCTCCTTTAGGGACTTTACAGGAGTAGAATCCTACGGGATTTGTCCTTTGCGACGGCTTATGTAACTCAGCATAGTATTCTCAAAGTCCATCCACGGTCTAGCATGTGTCAGCTTTTTTTTTTTTTTTTTTTTTTTTTTTTTGTGAAGACAGGATCTTGGTTACTTTGCCCAGGCTGGTCTCAAGCTCCAGAACTCAAGCAATCCTCCCGCCTCAGCTTCTTGAGTAACTGGAACTACAGGCGCGAGCCACCAGGCCAGCTAATTTTTGTATTTTTTTGTAGAAATGGTCTCCCCATGTTGTCCAGGCTGGTCTTGAACTCCTGGGTTCAAGTGATTCACTGGCTTCGGCCTCCCAAAATGCTGGGATTACAGGCGTGAGCTACCGCGCTTGGCCACTTCCTCTTTTTATAAGGGTACCTACTAGTTTGCCAGCTGTCCACATGTGATTGTTGTGTCATTTTTTCTTCTTTATTTGCTGGACAATTGGGGCATCAGCTGCAGGTGGCAGGAGGCTCCATCCCCAAGTGACTCCACGGATAAGGACAGGCACCATCCAGCCCACAACCCCTCCACACCCCTAATCAGTGTGACATGACGAGACACAATCACAGCTTCCAATCACATCCTTGGTAACTTCCACTTTTTTCAGGTCAGGGTCACCCCGGTCATGTGTCTATAGTCCTCTTTAGTGCAGGACTCCAAGCTCCCACGGAGCCCAACCTGTCCTGCAGGACGTCCTTCCGACGATTCTCGTCTTCTCTTCACAGCTGAACTCACAGAGGACAATTTAGGCAGGAACGGCACACTGCTATGACATATCCGCCCCACTGTGCTTTCTTGAGGAGTGATGTCCCATGCCCCCGCTAAGCAGCCCTGTACAGTGGCCAATTTCCCTGGTAGTAAGTGATGCATCTACAAGGTGGCCCCAGCAGCCTTCAGCCCTAGAGTCTGCCCTAGTCCAAGCCATCCCCGTCTTTCTGGCCTCCATGGGCCCGTGCACCCTGTTGCATTCCTCTCTCCATAGCCCTCAACTCAAAGCACCAAAGAAACCTTATTCAATGTGTCTTTATGGTGCAGAGTCTTGGCAAGCAGAGGTCTTTGTGTAGCTGTTGAATAAAAAAATTCCTCGTGATGCATAGTAACATCAGTGAGGAAGACTGCACCAAGGCGCATCATGTGGTGTGGGGCCCTGCCTGGCAGCCTTGGTGGAGATGGAGCTCAACCCCAACACAGCAGGGAAGGGGCTGGAGAAGCCGAGGAGCAGCGTGGGGTCAGTGGGTGGGAATGACTAAGGAGACATCAGGGCTGAGGGGTCTGGCTAAACTCACCTCACAGGGTCCTTGCTCTAGGCAGGCAGGGTGATCAGACGTCACCAGGGGACGGTGGAGGATGAGGGACCCAATCAGATGGCTTGGAGGGTGAGATATCCAGGGTGTGGTGTTCTGGCTAAACTGATTCAGTAGGGCTCTTACTAAAACTGGATTTTCCAAGCAAGTGCCCACACATGGGCCTAGGAGAAGGTTCCGGATCCTGGCCGGAGTTTGGCCAAGCAGAGAATCCCTGCCTTAGCTCCCTGCCGTGTCCCGAGGGCCTGGGCCAGCACCCAGCATGCCTTAGGGGCTCAGGTGACATTGAGCAGTCAGTGAATTCCCGCAGGCCCTGGTCGTGGCCATGGAGGCCCTGCTGTTAGTCCACTCCCTTCACTGCAGCCTCCTCGTCCCTGGAGCTCCTACTTGCCCTTCTGAACCCTCCTCACAGCATCCCCACCTGCCCCAAGCCCTGTGAGGCCCTGGATCCCTGCCTGCCCAACCAGGCGAGGGTCAGGGCATGGTGAGGGGCCTAGAGAGAATCAGCCGGGTCCCCCAAGGTCCCTGGGCCTCAGTACCCCGCCAGCTGCCAGCTTCCTGACTGAGATAGGCCAGGCCTAGAATGTGCTCCCTAGCCACTGGCTGTAGCCACCACCCCTTCCTCTGTCGGAGCCTGGTGTTCCTGAGGGTGACCCGGTATCCCACCCCCCCCCCCCGCCCCGGGCAGCCCCACATGGACAGAGCGGAAGGCAGGCAGGATGAAACCTGGGGCAGAGGGTGGCGCGGACAACACTCACAGGCGGGGATCAAATTCCTCTAGCCTCACGTCAGCCTGGTCCTCAGCCAGAGGAGGAATTTGCTTCCACCCCTGCACAGGCAGCAGGAAAGGCGTGTGGCAACCTGGTGCCCCGGGCCAGGCCCAGTGGCTTCCAATCCGTCCTGCCTAGGCCCCCCACCACAAAGAAGCTGCCACCACCATCAGGGGCTCCTTCAGTTCAAATGGACTCAAAGGAAACAAAAGAGAGCTTTCAGCTCCAGAGTCCCAGGGGCCACTTTCCAGTGCCAGAGCCATGTGAGGCCATAGCTCCAGGCCACCTCCAAGACGCCTTCCTGGACCCTCTACGCCAGCCTGGCCAGCCACCGGGGCTGCTGTTCCCCTTATCAGCAGGCAGGGGACTGGGGCCTGGCACCTGGGGGAGGAAACCCCGCCCCCGTCCTGGCTTCAGGGACCAGGCTGCAGCTGGGGCCAGGGGAGTGAGAACTGGAAAATGTCTGGGCGTAGGGGTGGCAGCCCCTGCTTCTCAGGTACTGTGGGGGTGGGGGGAAGGTGGTTTCCTGTTATTCTCGCCTCAGGGCTTCCTCCCTTCCTAGAGGAAGGAGAGCGCCACTGCCCTATTCTGGGGGAGTCTCTGAGCAGCTGGCCCCTCACCCCACTATGCACACCCATGAGCAGCCGAGAGTTTTGGCTGAGGTTGTGGAAACGGATGGAGATGAGACGTGGAGTCCCATCCCGCCAGCCTGCTCCAGCACCGCCTGCTCTGGCTCTGTCCTGCTGTGTATATGGGTGGGCCCACCAGTGACTGGCCCCCCTGCCAACCTGCCCTAGAGCTCAGAAGATGCAGGACAGAGGAGGAAGGGGGACTGTGGTATCAGCAGTGCCAGGCTCAGCTCATCACCATCGTGGCCACCCCAGGTGGCTGGGGAAACCAAGGCATGGGTTTTCTAAAAGTGACTGATAAGCGCCAGGAGTGTGGGATGGGTTTAGCCTTTGGGGGTCCGCAGACTGGAGCAACTTAGATACCACGTCCCGCTGTCGTGGGAGACGCCAGCCCTGCTTGGTGGTGTGGGGCTCAGGCATGACATTGTGGGAATGTCCAGATTATCAAGGACTTGGTCTTAGAGGGAGGACTAGCAGATGGCGTGGAGGCTGGGGCTTGCACAGCCTTTCCTGGCTAGGGCCATGCCACTGGGAGGGTGTAGTAACAGAGCCTAAGCCCACCAGCAGATGCTCACAAACCTGACATGGCCCACCAACCCCCAAGTCTCCAAGAAGGGAGGTCTGTCCCCAGGGTCCCGTCTCCCCTTCTCTTGTGACAATCCAGCTTCCCAGGGGGCATATACCTTCTAATACCAGCAGAATTGTCCCCTCAAAACTCCTGTGTTGAAGTCCTAACCTCCAAGAACTTCAGAATGTGGCTATAATTGGAGACAAAGCCTTTAAAGAGATGATTAAGTTAAAATGAGTTCATTGGGGTGGGTCCTAATCCACGGTGGCTGGTGTCCTTAAAAGAAGAGGAGATTAGGACACAGATGCACACAGAGGAACAGCCGTGTGAGAACACAGCGGGGAGATGGCATCCATGGGCCAAGGAGGAAGGCTGCAGGAGGAACCAGGCTTTCCCACACCTTAATCTTGGCCTTCCCTTCTAGGACTGTGAGATAATCAGTGTCTGTTGTTTAAGGCACCCAGTGCATGGTGTGGTGTTATGGCAGTCCCAACAGGCACACCCTCCAGGTTAGAGATCATTTCCAGCTTCCCTCAAAGCTGGGGTGCCCTTTGAACAGCTCTGGCTGAGGGATGTGTACTAGCCAGGGTTCTCCAAAGAAACAAAACCACAGGAAATATAGACATAGATACTATATACTATTTTTATGTCTATATTTAGATATATAGCCAAAGACTAAAGTTTCCCAAAGAAGAAGCAGTTCTGCCTCCAGTCCACCTGTGATGGCTAATTTTATTTACTTTGAGACAGGGTCTTGCTGTGTTGCCCAGGCTGGAGTGCAGTGGTGCAATCACAGCTCACTGCAACCTCTACCTCCCTAGCTCAAGTGATCCTCCCACCCCAGCCTTCTGAGTAGCTGGGATCACAGGTGCACACCACCACGCCCAGCTGCTTTTTAATTTTTTGTAGACATGGGGACTGTGTTGCTCAGGCTGGTTTTGAACTCCTGGGCTCAAGTGATGCTCCCACCTCAGCCTCCCGAGGTGCCGGGATTACAGATGTGAGACAGTTCCTGGCCTGTGATAGTTCATTTTATGTGTCTATTTGGGCCACAGGGTTCCCAGATATGGGGTCACACATTATTCTAGGTATGTCTGTTTGGGCATTTCCAGATGACACTAAGATTTGAATAGATTGACTGAGGAAAGCAGATTGGCCTCCCAATGTGGGTGGCCTCATCTGATCAGGCAAAGGCCTGAACAGAACGAAAGGTGGAGGAAGGGTGAGCCATGCACAGTTGCCCAGCATGGCTGGACACCACGGCCCCCCACCACAGGGACCTGGCCTCCCGTGACGGCACCACCAGCAGCACAGCCCCAAACCCTTCCTGTCTTGGAGAGGCTCCTGGTGTGTCCCCACTGGAGTGGACACCTGTTGGGGATGGTGTTTGCTTTTCTTTCCTGAGGCTGCACTTTCAGCATTGCTGTCTGTGGCTCCATGAGTCGGGGCTCACCTGGGGCCAGAGGTCCGCCAGGCAAGCCCCAGAAAGGAGAGGGACGCAGTTTGCAGTTGGCATCTGCCTGGAGTCGGGCTTAGGTGAGACTCAGGGCTCAGCCTGGGCTTGAGTCTTGGCTGGGGGACAACACGGAGAGAGGGGTATGCAGCCCAGGAGGGGCAGCCAGCCAGGCTGCACCAGGCCTAAGGGAGGCTGGGGGATAGCCAGTCACCTGGAGTGTGCTCCAGGGGCTAATGAGCCCCCTGGCCCCTCGCCAAAGCCACCCCTGCAGGCTCTGGCCGACGTCCTGAGACAGCCACCCTCCATCCACTGAGCTGCGGCCCAACCTGAGGCTCTGAGTGTGTTCTTTCTTTCTCACCATCAGTGCACTCCACCCAGTCCCACCCACCCCTCCCCTCGGCACACTGCCTGGCACCAAGCAGGCCCCGAGTGTTGTCTGACAAGCTACAGGGGCTCGCCTGTGACCATACTCCCCTGCCTGTCCCTGGGGAGGGGTCTCTTCTCCCAGCGAGCCTGGAACTAAGCCATGTCTCCCCATGTGGTAGCCATGCACACACACCCATGCATACACACATAAGCATACACCCAGACATGCACACAATGCACATACGTGTGCATGCGGTCACACACATAGCCACATGTACACATGCAAACACATGTACATGCATACACATGCACACACAAGGTTATAAACAAGTTAGTTTTATTTTACTCCCTTTCTTCTTGAGGCTGGGTCTGAATTAGGGAGGAGGGCAGACAGGCCACAGACAGGAACCCCAGAGCCCCATTCCCACAGCATGGAGTCCCCAGGCCCTGACCACCACCCGTTGGGTCCAAGCTGCAGGGCATGGTCAACATCTTTGCAGAACTTCAAGTCTCCCAGAGGAAGGGAAGGCTGGCATCGCAGAAGCTCAAACAGGGTGTGGTCCTGTCCACCCCTGGCTCCCAGCTCCCAGTCTGTCTCAGTTTGGGGCTGGGAGGGGGAGGGCTGAAGGAGCCCCGTTCCTTGTTCAACAGAGCCGTCCCTGTTGCAGGGAATGGGGACACGCACCCCCGCACTCCCACCAACTGATGCCCATACCAGGCACCCTAGGGCCTCCATGGCTTGCTGCAGGGAAGCTCAAAGGGAAGAGCTGGCATCCCAGAGGATGTATTCCAGCTCAGGATAGGGGTGGAATCAATGCCCCAGCCCCCTGGGGTTCAGATCACAGCAGAGGGCCCTTCCTGGCTCCTAGACCCTCTCTCCAACCCACCTTGGCCCCAGTGGTGAGCAAGCCAGAGCACTCCTCTGCCGCTTTCAGCCCCTTCCCTGAGCAGCCTGGCTGCCCCTCTGGGCAGAGTCTGCCTGAGACCTCCGGCTAAGGAGAAGGCTGAGGAGAAGGGGTCGCAGATTTCCACCGGAGCCCCCCAACCCTCCTCCTCCCTGGCCCAGCTCGCAAGCCAGCGCCCTCAGATCCACACGGTGGTCTTCCCGTCCCTGCTGCTGGCACTGCCCTTCTCGGAGCCAGCCCTGGGCTTGGCTCCTGGCCGCTCGTGGGTGCCAGGCCGGCCCTGCTCCCCGACGGTGCCCGCAGAGGTAGCACTGCCCGTCCCGGACGTGGGGGCGCCTGCCCTGAGGGGCCCCCGGGAGGCCGCAGGGAGGCCGACACACGGCGAACTGTCCCGGTCGCGGTCCCCAGCTGCTGCCCCGTCGCGCAGCGCCTGCAGGGCCAGGTTTGCCAGGTTCTGGTCGTGCGCCCGAGCGCGCTCGGTCGCCCGCACTACCAGGCTGTAGTCTGGCGGGCAGGCCAAGCCAGCGGCAGCGGCAGGGAAGGCGCAGGGCGGGGGCCGCGGCGCGGGGGCGGGGGCGGGGGCGGAGGCCGGGGGGCCGCGACGGCCGCGCACAGCGTCCTGCGCGCTGCCCAAGCCCAGGTGGGCCATCTCGCAGAGGTTGAGGAGTAGGCACAGGCAGCTGACCACGTACATAACCAGGAGGAAGACCGTCTTCTCAGTAGGGCGCGACACGAAGCAGTCCACCACATGCGGGCAGGGCTGGCGGCTGCAGGGAAAGAACGGCCGCACCTCAAAGCCGTACAGCAGGTACTGGCCCACCAGGAAGGCCACCTCGAAAGCTGCCCTGGCCACCAGCTGGGCCACGTACACGCGCATCAGGCCCTCCCGCTGGATGCGCCTCCGCCCATCGTGTTGCCCGGCCGTGCCCGGGGTCCCCGTCGCCTTGCCGTCAACGCCGGCCCCCTTAGTGCACGCCTCCTCCGCACCGGCTTCCTCCGCTTCCTCGCCGGCGCCCTCGGCTGCTCCAGTCTCCTCCTCCCCCTCCTCCTCCTCTCCCAGGCCCAGCATGGGCTCCTCCTCGCCCAGGTCGGCGGGCTCAGGCCAGCCGGTGTGCGGGGGCGGCAGGTGCGCTCGGGGCGCGCGGCGGGGCCCCGGGCGGCGGCGGAGGGCGCGGCGCCGCTCCTGCTCAGACGCACGGGCCAGGCGGTGCACGGCGTAGCCCAGGTACATGACCGAGGGCGTGGAGATGACCACGATCTGGAAGACCCAGAAGCGCACGTGCGACAGGGGCGCGAAGGCGTCGTAGCAGACGTTGTCGCAGCCTGGCTGCCGCGTGTTGCAGGTGAACTTGGCCTGCTCGTCCGAGTAGATGGCCTCGCCGCCCACAGCCGTCAGCACTATGCGGAAGACCACCAGCACCGTGAGCCACACCTTACCCACGAAGGTGGAGTGGTTGTGGATCTCCTCCAGCAGCCGCGTCAAGAAACTCCAGCTCATGTTGGTCATAGGGGCGGGCGGGCGGGTCCTGTGGGGCGGAGTGGGGGTCAGCCAGGGGCCCGCACTTAGGAGCCCACGGCGCTCAGAGCTCAGAGCTGGGGCTCCAGGCTTGCCTTGCAGCTGGCCCCTCTGCTTACACAGCCGATGACGTGGAGCTTGCCACCTTAAACGGAAGTGGAAGCCCCCACCTGATCCGCCCCTGCTTGTGCAGATGCAGGGCCCCAGCTGGGTGAGCTGCCTTCAGGAGGCAGATGGGGACTCTGAGGCAAGCGCCACTCAAATGTGGGGACTGGTGGTCTCAGTGTCCGCTGCACCCATGACCACCAGCCCAGCCCCAGCCGCATCCAGGTTGTTGGAGAGGGTCCCACAGAGTTTCAGCATCCGAAGGGTCTCCCCAGCCTGCCTAGTTATTCAATCCCTCCTGGCCCCTCCAGCTCCCTAGACCCCAAGACCCTGCAGCCCCATCAGCCTTCAGTCCTTCACAGCCCCCCGTGCCTGCCCCACCATCAGATCCCAGACCCCAAAGTGCCACCAGTCCACAATCCCCATAGCCCCTCGGCCCCCAGAGGCCCTGCTCAGCCTCCCTCCACACCCTGGACAGGGGTCGTCAGGGTCCCTCCGCCTCCGCAAAATCCTCCATCCTCCCTCCAGCCCCCGGCTGGTCCTGCTGCCCTTTTCAGGTGCCCAGGGTTCCAGGGTTCCGCCCGCCCAATCTAGGTTCCTGGTCCTCCATGATCTCAACCCAGACTGTCCCCAGCTGGGGTCAGGATGAAGCCAGGCGTCCGTCCAGGAGGGACGGTGTCCAGCGAGGTTATAGACCCAGTGATGCAAGGCCACACTCAGCACCTGCGACCCTCAGAGACAGCTATGCCGCAGGCCAGCCAAGCCCAAGGTGGCTGTGCAGCAGGGACTGTGCTCCAAGGAGGGAGAGCTCCTACAGCTCCCCTGCCCACCCTCTCCTGGCGGTTTTCCTGGGGCCAGTACCTGCTCCTGGGTCGCTGGGGCAGGAGACCCCTTAGCTCCCTCTGCCTCTGGCCCTCTCCTTGTACCTGGCCTGGGAGGCAGCGGTGGCAGGTGTGGGACCAGCAGCAGTCGATGGTGAGGCTCCCGGCCTCTTTATGCAGCTGAGGCCTCCCCACCCGGGGCAGGAAGAGGGGGCAGTCAGGGTTCCTGGGGAAGTGGCCCTGCTTCCTCACATCTGTGCAGTACCCCTCAGAGCCACACACATTCACATGTGCACACACACTCAGATACATATCCACAGACACATGTACACATGCACACACATGTGCATATGCATGAACATGCACAATGCATATGCAGATACACATGCACACACACATGCATACACGTACACATGCACAGATACACATGCAAACAGGGTCAATGCAAACACAGATGTGTATGTGCAAACTATCACCAGTGTACATCCACAGACATGCCTGTTCGCACTCACATGCAGACACACATGCATGAAAAAACAGTGGCACACACTTGTGCATATGCACACACATGCAGACATATATATGCACAACCACATACACATATATGCACACACATGCAAACAGACCCGTGCACTCACACACACGTGATCAGGCACGCGCATATGCACAGGCTGGCACACTCCAGCCCTGGGGCCACCTCCCCTATCCCCCTGGCTCTGGTAGGCAGGGCCCCCCTCCCTCCCCGCCTGACCCATCACAGCAGGCTGAGGCCCACTGATTCCAGCCCAACAGGAACCTGAGACAGAGCAGGCTCAAAGGAGAGATGGGGCAGGAGGCCTTCGGTGCCAGGGCCGGCCTGCCCAGCTGTATGGGGGCAATATTGAACAAATAGCTCTGGGGGCAGCCTGCAGTGATGGCGCCTGCCATTGCCCATGGTGTGAGCACTCTCATTGTGGCTGACTGCTGAGTGACTTCCTTGATTCAGCTGAGGAAATGGCGCCATCGGCTAGCTCTGGTGACCACCATGGCTCGGCCCTGGGCTGATGTGCCTTGGTGTCTGAGAGCTGGCGCTTCGCTCTGGGGAGCTGTGTCACTTGCACCCACATAGTGGTCCTGGGAATGGCCTGGAAGAACCCAGGTCCTGGTCTGAGGGCCACACCTATGGGGACTCCCAGATCCACACCTCCAGCCCGTAATTCTCTCCGGGACCTGCTTCTACCCCCAACATGGGCACTCAGATGCCCAGCAGGCACAGCCAGTGCCAGAGGGCCACACCCAAATGCCACTCTGCCCTGCAGAGCAGCTTCTCCACCCCAGCCAATCCTGAGTCTGGCCCCCCCCCCACCCCGCCCCGCCTGCAGGGCCTCAGGCACTTCACTCCTTGCCTGCAAGCCTGGGGAGCATTAGGACGCCCACTCAGCAGGCCTCCTGCCCCGCCCCTGACTCCTAACCAGAGCAAATGCCGAGGCCTTGCCTGCCCCAGTGCCAGGTCCCCTGCCCCCACTCCACACCTGGCTCCAGATATCCCCTCGTGTGCTCTGCCCACGGCTCCCACACTGGCTGGAGCCCACTCCCACCCGGAGCCTTTGCTGCCTGGCCCCGCCACACACACATGCACAGGCGCACACACACAGGTTCAGCCCTTCCTTGAGGCTGTCGCTGTGTCACGGCCTTCCACACTGCTGATGACTATTCCATGTGATCACAGCTGGAGACCGCAAGGTGTCTCACAGAGACATGGGCGGTTTTATAGAAAATATAGATGTGTGAATGCATCTGGGTTCAGACACACACCTTTGCTCTGGCACCTGCAAAGGCCTCAATGCAAAAACACCCTAGGAGCAAGAACCTACCTGGGGCCCAGGCCTTGGTTCCTACCTCCACTCCCAATCACAGGAATCAGGAACCCCTAGTCGGGGACTGGCAGACCCTAGGGCTGGGGCTGCGAAAGTACAGGGGAGCCTGGAGTAAACTGTAGTGTCAAGAGAGGAAGTCAGTGCAAGCAGCACCCGCATGTACAGCGCCCAGTGCCTGAGACTGGATCCCTCTAAGCAGTGAAAGAAATCAAGTAGTCTTGTGTTACAGATTACAGACTGACATAGATTAGAAGCCAAGGTACCTGACTGAATGTATAACCAAATGGGGGACAGGAGACAGCTCCCCTGTGCACAGTCAATCCAAAGCAGCCATGTGGACACCCTGTACTGGAGGGGAGCGTGACCCCCAGCCCTACCTGTGGGCTGCACCTGGTAACCTGGCTTCAGAGGGTGTGGGAGGGAAAGGGGGAGATCGCCTCTGCAGCACGCATCCTAAACCAACCCTGGCCAGGCAGCCAAGGTGCCATCACAAGCATCGTGGATGGTGTGGATGCTTCACAGCATCTCATGGGAAGGTTACATCAACTCCATGGTCTTCCTCTCAAAATCCATCCCCCTGAGGACTCATAAGGAAACATGAGGCTGAAAGGAATCCCACCCAAGGGGCATCCTACAGAACATCTGGCCAGTGTTCATCCAGACAGTGAGGACATCCCATACAAGGAGACCCAGGAGGCTGCTGCAACCAAGAGGAGCCCAGGGAGACACGGTGACTGATGCCATGTGGGATCCACGGTGGGGCAGAAAAGGAGCCGGAGGGGAAAGGCAAGGACATCTGCATACAGCAAGGACCTCAGTTAACCCCAGCTCATCGATATTGGTCCATTATGAGGAGCATGTCACGATAATGCAAGACGTCAGCAACGGGGATACTGGGTGTGGGGTCTATATGAAGTCTGCACTATCCTCACAATATTTCTGTAAATCTTTTTTTTTTTTTTTTTTTTTTTTTTTTTTTTTTTTTTTTTTGAGACGGAGTCTCGCTCTGTCGCCCAGGCTGGAGTGCAGTGGCATGATCTCAGCTCACTGCAAGCTCCGCCTCTCAGGTTCACGCCATTCTCCTGCCTCAGCCTCCCGAGTAGCTGGGACTACAGGCACCCACCACCACGCCCAACTACTTTTTTGAAGTTTTTTAGTAGAGACAGGGTTTCACCGTGTTCGCCAGGATGGTCTCGATCTCCTGACCTCGTGATCCGCCCGCTCGGCCTCCCAAAGCTCTGGGATTACAGGCGTGAGCCACCACGCCCAGCCATTTCTGTAAATCTTACTGAGCTCAAGCAATTCTCCCACCTTGGCCTCCTGAGTAGCTGGGACTACAGGCACATGCCACCATGCTGGCAATTTTTATTTATTTATTTAAAGAAATGTGCTCTTAATACAAAAATTAGCCAGGCATGGTGGTGCACTTGTAGTTCCAGCTACTCGGGAAGCTTAGGTGGGAGAATCGCTTGAACCCAGGAAGGGAAGATAGCAGTGACCCGAGATCACACCACTGCACTCGAGCCTGGGTGACAGAGCGAGACCCTATCTCCTTTTTTTTTTTTTTTGATGGTAGCCCCCTACCCTGATGCCCAGAGCTCAGCTCTGTGGTGGCAGCTCCCGTACCTGTCCTCCATGTCCCTGCCTGAGCCCCCAGCTGCCTGTCCTGGACAGCCCAGGCCCTGGGATAGTGCTGCAGAATGAGGTTGTCAGCAGGGGTTTGGTGGAGGCCCTCAGGAGGAGAGGGGAGGGGTGCTGGCCTCCAGGGAGCCAGGCCCAGGATTTGTAGACTATGTGCACACAAGTCCAAGAGATCTCACCCCAAAACTACACCTCCAGGGTGCCCAGAATGAGGATTGGTGGGGAGGGGCTTCAGCTTGGTCAAAGAGCTGGAAGCACCCTTGGGCTTCAAAGTCTGGGAGGAAGGAGCTGCTGGGGTTAGTAATGTATGTCAGGGAGAGGTAGGGGGGTGGCCACAGGAGGCCAGCAGCCAGGACGCTGCTTGGCCCAGGTCTCGGAGTAGTAAGGCAGGGTCAGACCCAGGGAAGGCTGTGGGAAGTAGAGGAGGATGTGGGCATTGGTGGAGGGCCGGGGGCTCACAGCGTTCTCATACTGGGGACCAGGGTCTCACGGGGGCTCGCTACTAGGCCAGGGCGTAAAAGGGGGCCTCACAGTGGGGACGGTCTCACCCTGGTGCCATCAGGGACTCACAGGAAGGGCTTCAAAGGGTGTGCGGCAAGAGCCAAGGGGCTCACCATGGGGGCTCACAGTGGGGACCACCTCTGGGAAGGGTTTCAGGGCAAGCAGGCCCAAGCCGAGGCCACCTGTCTGCAAACCTGGCTGGGCCAGCTCTGACCGGTGTCCTGGTACCTCAGGACACCAGTCAGAGCCGGACCTCCTCCCCCATCAACCTCCTGCTCATCCTGGGTCCGAATGAGGGTCCTGGGACACGGCGGAACAAGCCCCGCCCTGCCAGGTCTGTAGCACAGGGTTAGGGGCCCAGGTATTTCATTCCATCCGCAGACCCTCCCAGGGCAGGCCACGAAGCACGGGTGTTTTCTGCAGTTTAGGGAAGCCACCAGACAGGTACCCACGCACACAGTTCACCAGGTGGGACCCTGGGGCAGGCTCCTCCCCTCCCTGAAAATGATGGGACCCCAGCGCATGGCAGGCACTGTGTTGTCGTTTGTCCACTCAGTCCAAAACAGATTCCCAGTCCCACTTCCCTGGGGCTCCTGCAGGCACAGTCCCCTCCTACCCCTGCACTCCACTGCGGGGCCCTGTGTGGGGACGGTCCTCACTCAGAGGGGGTACAGTGCCTCAGGCCTCAATTTCTCCTCACCCGCAACAGGCCGTAGCCCCCTACCCTGATGCCCAGAGCTCAGCTCTGTGGTGGCAGCTCCCGTACCTGTCCTCCATGTCCCTGCCTGAGCCCCCAGCTGCCTGTCCTGGACAGCCCAGGCCCTGGGATGGTCAGCCCCAAGTGCACCCTCAGTCATGCTCCTCTGGATGCCCTGGTCCAGAGGGAGGTGCAGAGCTCGGCCCCCCAGGACCCAAGCCCCAGGCCTGGAACCCTCCCTCCACACCCACTCTGCCCCAGCAGCTCCGTGGCCGGCCTCACTGTCCTGCCTGTGCAGCTTGTAGGTCCACTGGGTGTGGGCACCAGCCATCCTCATGCATCCTTCACATGTACACACAGTGCACGCTCCTCCCTCCAACCCTCCACACATAAGCAGTGCACACTCCCACATGTACACTGCTGCCCGAGCTCAACATAGAGCTGGGCTCACACACTCACTCTCACACATAGCCATGAACCCTCCCTATTCAGACTCAGCCTCACCACGCGCCTCCTTCAGGGAGTTCCCCCCAGGCCCAGGAACGCAAGGTGCCCCCAAGACCCCAAGTGCCTGCCCACATCATGGCTCCCCTCACATGGCCTGCCACAGCTCCTAAACTGACCAGATCCCCAGGAGCCCAAGAGCACGGGTATGGTGCTCAGGAATGCCAGGGGAGTGAGGGAACACTGAGGAACATGGTGTGGGGGTATGAGTCTGTGGGGTCCCCAGCCCCTGCCAGGGCCGTGCACAGGTGCAGCTGGTGAGGCAACATCCAGGCTGGTGCCTCCTCCCCCATGGAGCCCTCTTCCCCCTCGGGTTGTTGACACTGTCAATGTGTGGGCCCTCCTGCAGCCCGTTCTCAAGTCCCCTCCCTCGGGGTCCCAAGCAGGTACAGAGCTGTCAGGCCCAGAAGTGAGGGGCTGTTCCTCCCCTGGAGGTGGACCAAGGGGTCAAGTTAGGCCTGGGTCAGGCTGGGAGTGTGTCATCACTGCAGTTTGGACAGCTCCCCCCGGCCAGCCTCCAGGGCTGTTGCAGGCCTGGAGCTGACCACACATCCTCCAGAAATGGAGCCCTGGGGGGTATGCATGGTGGGAGTGAGGGGGTGATGCTTACCCCAGCCTCCTAAGCCTGTCCCTGCTCTCCACCTGCTCCCCTCAGGGTCCACGAACCCACCTCTTCCCTCCTGAATGCCCAGCAGCCAGGAATCCTGGGCTCACTGCCATCCAGCTCCGGGATGCTCCGGGATGCATCAGCCCTGGGGTGCTCCACCCTCCCAGCAGGGTGCGGGCCTCCCACTCCTCAGCCATGCTGCCCCTTCCTTGCACTGAGGGCCTGCTCCAGCACCCCAGGGGGGGCCTCCACCCAGTTAATCACGGCACTGACGAGCACTGGGGATGGCTCCTTGACCACAGGGTCTGCTGCGCTTCAGGCCTAGGCTGGGCCCCAGTGCAAGCTTATTGGCTTGTGGTCTTCTATGAAGGAGACTGAGCAGGGCCCCAGGTCTGTCTGTGCAAGGGGCAGGCCAGCCCCCTCATGTCCAGGTGGCCGGTGAGGGTAGGAGAGTGGGCCTGGACACAATGCAGCTGGCTGGTGTTTCAGAGGCCAGCCCTACCGCTGCCTGAGGGGCCCCAGCTGCTGGGGGAGGTACTGAAGGCACCCCCCTCCCACTTGCCAGCTGTCCCAGAGCAGACCCCGCAAGTTGGTGCCCATCCTGTGGTGAAGGCAGCTGGGCCTGAAGGACACAGACACGGAGCCGGGGGCCACCCTACCATCTGCGTGGAGCAGCGGAGCCCAGGAGAGGGTGGCAGGCGCAAGGAGTGCACCCTCCTGGGGCTGGTCCTCAGGAAGCCCTCCCTCCTTCAGGGACTCAAGGTCAGGAGCACAGGGTGAGGCTATCTCCTGGGGCAACAGCCCCCAGCCCCATGAGGTACATACATGGACCCCAGCACCCTACCTTTTCCAGGCCAGAAAATTCCAGTCTCCCTCAGACCCCTTCCACCTGCTTGGATGCTGGTCCTCCCCGAGGGTGTGTGGCCGAGCCAGGGCCACCTCTCGCCACCAAGCACAATGGGGGCTGGAGGAGGGGCCCTCAAGGGCCCCATTGTTCCCCCCTCGGCCTCAGGGTCTGAATCCCTGATTGTCCTGGGGGGCAGGGCAGCGGGCAGGGCTTTCCAGGCCCAAGCAGGTCAGAGGCCAGCCCCAGCCTCCGAAGCTCAGTCCACCTGTCCTGGAGCAAGCCTCTGGGGGCTGCCCGGGCCCTCCCCTGCCCTCCTCTCCCCTCCCCTCCCCTGCCCAGCCGCCTGGGCGGCTCTGGACTGTATCCTCCGGAGGCCCCAGTCTGGGCTCTGGGCGGGGACTCTGCTCCCCGCCCCCATTTCCGGCCGGGCGCCCTGCCTGCCTCCCTCTCTCCCACCCATCTGTCTGCACCCCACCCCAGAAGCACCTCACCTAGGATCAGAACAGGGCTGGGGCTGACCCTAGGGGTGGCCAGCAGCACCACCCTGTGCCGCCTTAGACAGGCAGGCTGGGGGAGCACAGGGGAAGGAGGGAGGTGGCCTGACCAGAGGCTCCCCACACACAACACACAGCCCCTAGGGCCGCGAGGGGAGGGGCATCTGCCTCAAGGAATCCCCCATGCCTTGAGGTCTAGAACCTCCAGCTGTCAGAGCTCAGGGGCCTCTCCTGGAAGCTCTGGCCCATGCCAGATCCACAGGAGCTTGGGCACCAAGAGGCAGCCCTCAGGGCCCACCCCTGCAGCCTCAGGCTGCCCGGTGCAGCCGCTGCCTGCTCTCCACTTGCTGGCCCACCAGGCGGGTTGGGACCAGCCCTGCCACCTTCCCTGGCTGCCAGTCAAGCATGATGCTGCCTTGGGGTGGCAGCCAGGAGCCGACAGGCAGCAGATGCCTAGGCAAAGGCCACCTGGTGGTCCTCCTTGGGGCTGGTGGTTAGGGTGGGCTGCTGGAGCTCAGGGCCTGATCGGGATGGGGCCCCACCAACCTCGGGGCCACGTTCCACTCATTTATGGACTTTCTAATCCAACAGTTATTTTATTAGGATGTCAGCCCCGGGTCCAGCATGAGAGATAGGGACAGGGGACAGCCTGGTGGGGCTGGGTCGGGGGTCACCCCAGGATGTTCCAACCACAGGGGCAGCATCCCCTCCACTCCATGTGCTGGCCAAGGGCACAGAGCTGCTGTTATCACCTGCCAAGGGGGCAGCTCAGTGCTGCTGCCCTGGTCCTGTATGGGCCTGGGGTGCCGAGAACAGAGAGCAAGCCTCAGGCGCCGGTCCTTTGAGCTTTCTTGATTTCCTGCCAGTGAGGAAGAAAGAGAGTTGGGAGGGCTGGTATCCAGGAAGGGCTGGGCTTCCTGCTCTCCCTCCACAGTGGACCTCGGTGTCTCATGCCAGTGCTTGGGTAGGACTGTCCCATCTGACCTCAGTGGCCTCCTGGACAACAAAGGCCTGGCCCCAAGGCCTCCCCTTGGGCCTTGCCCAGGTAGGCACAAGGATGGGCCCACCTCAGAGAGCGCCTCCTTCAGCTCCGCGTAGGCCTGGTCCAGACTGTCGTTGATGATGACCACATCAAAAAGGCCGGGCTCCTTGCCTGTGGGTGGGGCCTGGGGTCAGGGCACAGTGAGCCCATGCAGCCCCACCCCAAGTCCCACACGACCCCCAGAACAGCCCACTGGCTTGCGGCTGTCCTCGCTGTGGCTGTGGGACAGCTTTCCAGCCCAGCTGGGCCTGTGCAGGGTAGGGAAGGGCCGCCCCCTGGGACTCGGTCCTCAGGTACCCCTCCTGCTCTCTCTGGAGCCCCAAACCTTGGGTCTGGACACCAGCACCCATCAGGACTCTGGTTAGGGGTTGCAGTGTCCTCTATACACACAGTAGAACATTAAATGCCCTCTTCCTGTGGGCTGCAGTCAGACCCAGAGGGGAAGTGACAGCTGTAAGAGGATGTACATGACACCCCCGGGGCTAGAAGGTAGGAGACATCTCATGGGACCCTGGGTGATGGGGGGTCTGGGGGCCCTCACGGAGACTCTAGGTAACAGAAGGAAATCTGAGAACCCTCAATGAGACCCTTGGTGACTGGGGTGAGTTCTGGGGACACTCACGGGGACTCTAGGTGTTGGGAGGTAGTTGGGAGGTCTGAGGACCCTCACAGGGACTCTGGATGTCAGGAGGTCTGGGGACCCACAGGGTCCCTGGTGCCAAAGGTCTCACAACCCCGACTCCCCTCCTGGCATGCCCTGGTAGTCCCACGGCACACTCACTGCTCTCCATGTCGGCCCGGGCAGCAGCCAGCCGCTTCGCCAGGCTCTCCTCCGTTTCAGTGTTGCGCTGCCGCAGCCGCTGCTCCTAAAAAGGGGGTGGCAGTCAGAGCCTGGCATGCCCTGACCCCCAGCCCCCAACCCTGCCCAGCACACACCAGCACATGCAGTGAGGGCGGCTGCACAGAGATGTAGATGGGCCGCAGATCGGTGGCCTTGATGTTCCGCACACCCTGCAGGTCCACGTCCAGCACGCAGATGCGGTTCATGGCCTGCACGGCCTGCACCGCCGCCTTGCTGGAGGCAGGTGCCAGGTCAGCAGGGGTGCCAGGGCTCTCCGAGGCCTACAGGAGCTTCAGGGACACCCAGGTCCTCCCAGGCGCAGCAGTCTCCTCCCACAGCTAAGCCTAGGCCTGGCGTGAACCCAGCACCCCACAGCACCTCAAACCTGCTACCCCCACACCCTGCCCCACCTACAGGGAACACAGGCCACCCACTCTCCAAGGTGCCTGTAGTAAGCACGAGGTGTCCTGTGCACCCTTCACCCTGCCAGGACAACGCATGGTGGCAGGACCGGGCCCAGCAGTCTCGTGAAAGAGCCACCACAGGGCCACGGACCTGGGAGCCTGGCCCTGGGCCACAACCTGGCCACATTCATAACCATGGGGCGGGTGGTGTGGATGGCGGGCAGGCAGCAGGCACTACCTGAACCCCTGCCGCCCACAGCAATCCCGGGAGCCCACCGGCACCCACGCGTGGCCCACCTCGTGCCATACAGGTTCCCTGAGAACTCGGCATGCTCAATGAAGTCACCGGCTGCTATGTCACGCTGCATCACCTCCCTGGTTACAAAGTAGTAATCTGGGGAAGAGGAGGGGCAGTCCAGAGGGCAGACTGGACCTGCACCAGGGCTTCCAGGGCCAGCTGCCCCCAACCCAGGCATGCCTGCAGGCCCCTCCCACGCCCACGACTGCTTGGGTCAGATCCTTGCCGGGCAGGAGACGTCTGAGGACCCCTCAAGTGCTGCCAAGTGCTTGAGCCAGACACCATTTCTCACACTGTCCTCACTGATGGAGATACGAGACTGGGTTCCAGCGGGGGAATTGGGAGTTGGTGGTCGGGGGAGTGGGGACTGGAGATCAACAGGTGCTGGGGGAAGGTGGTGGGGGAACTGGTGACCATCAGGTTACAGAGGGGATGATGTGGTGGGGTGACTGGAGACCACTGGGTTGCACATTACGGGGCAGGGGTGCTGTTGGGAAGGGGGTCCCTTGTCTTGAATCAGGCAGGCAGAGTAGCCCTTTTTACCAGGACCCCAGAAGACAGCTCAAAAGTGCTGATAAGCCCAGGACAGGGCTGGGGACAGCAGCACTGTGGCCGCCTCCAGGGTGGGAGGAAGACAGCCCCAGGCCTTGGCCGGCCTCTCACACTGTACCCAAGGAAGGCGACACCGCACTGTGACACTGACACCCTGATTTAGCTCACTGGCTCTTGGAGGCAAGGACCCATCTCACAGATGAGGGATCAACGGGGGCAGAAGATGGGCAGCACAGCCAACACAGCTGTAGGGCCCAGTAGCCCTGCTTACACTGGGGGTGCTCCAGCCACAGGGCCCCACCCCACTCACCTTTGCCGTTCTCCTCGCCAGGCCTCGGGTTCCTTGTGGTATCTAGCAGAGAGACCTGTCACCCATCAGGGACTGCTCAGAGCGCACTGCCCCACCCAGCGTTCCCCTTGCAGTCCCGACAGCACTTGAGCCCCAGGATGCAGGCAGCCAGTGGAGCACACAGCTGGGAAGGCGCAGGAGTCTACAAGGCGAGGGTTCTCCCAGAAAGAGACACTGCGGCCCAGTTATCAGCACTCAACAGACCCAGGGAAGGCAGACACAGGCACTCGGGACAGCAGGAGTGCAATAACCTCAGGTTCTGTGTGGTAGGAAGTGGGCAAGAGTGGGGACAGTCTGCAGGGTGAGTGTGCCTGTTGGGTTCAGGCTCCTGGCCTGCTCACAGGCTGCTGGGACTACTCAGCAGCCTTGAGGTCTACGCATCCCCCCGCAAGAGCCCTGGACTCACGGGACACGCTGAAGCCAAAGATGCCGCTGTGCTCCTGGAGCAGCCTCTTCAGCAGGGTGCTCTTCCCAGCTCCCGAAGGCCCGCTCAGCACCACAGGCCTGGGGCCCGACATGCCTGGGGGTGAGAGGAGAGGCTGTGGATAGCAGTGTGGCCTCTGGCCCCCACCTGCTGAGCTGCCTCTGCCTTCCTGAATTCATGGCAGGAAAGGGCTGACCCAGGGATGGAGACATTGGCCTGAGAGTCTCCTGAGAGCCTGGGTGTTCTTCCCCCTGATCTCTGTCACATTGGAAGGCCCAGCATGCACAGAGTGGCCCTCAGACCAGGATCTGGGCACACGAGAGACGAATGGAAGGCCAACTTTAGTGGGTTCTCAGCAGGGGAGGCCCCCCCACTGAAATCCACCACCACTGAACCCACTGACTCTGTCAGCCTCCCCAGGGGTCCCTGGTAAGCGATGCTGTCTACTCTGATCACACCCTACCCAGGAGCTACCGTCCCCACCTGGTGGAGTCACCTCCAAGCCCTCTGGGAGCCTGCCCTGAGACCCCCACCCCACCCAGGAGCCCAGCCATTTGCTCCCATGCATGATGCTGAGTGCTGGGCTGCTAGGTCTGGAATGGAAATGTCACTGTCCCGCCTCTATCCTCTGGCACCATACCCTGCAGATATGGCCTTGTCAAGATCTGCTGAATCTATGCCCATTCCAGGAACTTCTCATCGGACTTGGGACTCCTATCTGTGATGCTGGTAATGCCAGGACGGGGTTGGAGGTCTCCCTCCCAGCCTCCAAGGGGACGGCAAACAGGATCCTAGCTTGGACACTTGTGGCAGGTGAGGGCCCGGGAGCTGGCCTTTGCTTGGTGGGAATCCTCCCCAGGAACAGCGCCTACCTGTTTGCTGGGGTGCAGCCTCTGTGGCCAGCCTGGGGCGGGTCTGTCTGCTGGACTGAGAGCTGAGGGAGCTAAGTCCCTAATCCCCACCATGCCTGCTTCTGGCCCCGCCCTTCTAAGCCAGGAATAAATCCCCAGGAGGCCTGGCCTTCGGCCCTTGCAGGGAAGCAGCCCTGTCCACCTGCTCTGAGGCTGTTCAGGAAGGAAAAGACGGCTCCAGCTCCTGTCCCAAGACCTGCACCTGCCCTGACCGCCCAGTCCACGTGAGCTGCACACAGGGCCAGGGCAGTGTCTTCGAGTTGGGGTGGAGAGCAGAGCTGAGGAGTGGTGCCATGCACTGCAGCTGTGTTCAGGGACGGGGGCAGAGGGAAGTGGACAGACCCCTGGCGACGCGCAAACCTTGGACACAACTCAGGCAAGGCGTGGATGGCCTCCTCCTGTTTGGGGCACAGTCGCCTGTGGGCAGACGAGCAGACAGCGGGAAGGACCTGAGGATGCCCTCCTAATCCCCAATTTAGGCCACCGAGGTAATCTCACAAATGCATCACAGCTGCAACTCCATCATGCACAGGGACACCCACCACACACACATGCCACTCCCAAGCGCAAAGGTATGCAGGATGTGTCCACAAGCCTACCAAAAACACACACACATGCATGCACACACAGCACACACATGCACACAAATGCACACACACCACACATGTGTACCCACACAGGCACACATGCACACGCATACATGTCACTGATCACAAACACCCCAGACCCCCAGTTAAAAAGATTCAGGAGGAAGGGAACTGCAGGGTACCCACCCAGAAGTCCATGTGCTCTCCGTAAGGGATAGACTCCTCCCTCCTTACTGCCTCTTCTGGGCTTTTTGTCACAAGCACATGTCGTTTTCATCTCAGCATGCCCTCCATGCCCTCCTGGCTCTCCCATCCACAGAACTTGCTCCTGCGCTTAGCTCAGGCCTCTCCAGCCCTGCCATCTCCTCTATGTGCCAGCCAACCATCAGCATGCACCACAGTGGCCAGGGTTCTTCATCCATTCAGCTTCTCCCAGTCAGTGAGCCCTGCGACCCCCACAGCCTGGTTCCCATAATACACTAGCTAGGAGCCCCCCAGAGTCTCCCACAATCAATGAGCCATGCCACTTGCATGAATTTCTGGAGCCCCTGCTTCTCGCCAGGGTGGAAGGGGTGCAGTTCTCAGGACACATCCAGCAATAGCTACACACCTACTTGAAGCATCACGATCACAGAAATTAAGACTTGATGATCTTATGGTGACTTTTCCAATACGAAGGAGAAAAAGTTAAGCTAGATCATGCGCTTCAAAGAACCTGATATGGGAGCACTACTCAGACGGTCCTGTGGGCTGGATCCCATGTGAGCTTCTGCCCTGTTGCTCCAGAGCTGGCCCTTCTTAAGGTCACTCCGCCCTGCCAACCCACAGCCAGCATGGCACTGGTGGGCCCAACAGGGCTACCCCGAGGCTGGTCCTGCCCTGTTTCCCCCAGCCCCTGGCTCCAAGCTTTTCGGGTCTGAACCTAGATGCTACATGACTACAAATCCACACGGAAGGAAACACAGCGGTGACCTCCACTGACCAGGCCTCCCCTCCTTCCTCCTGAGGGAGCACTAAGCTACCAAGATGAGGCTGGACACACAGGCAGAAGATACCAGTTCGCCCAGCTGCTGCCAGGCAGGGGTCCAGGCTCCAGCCTCGCCAAGGGCGTTGTCTGTGCAGCTGTGCCCACTCTCACCCAGCACAGGGCACGAGGCACACACGATACACCAATTGCCAAGAACTCTGGGCGGGCCAACACTCTGCTCTTCCTGGGTCCCCTGAGTTCGGCTCTGCCCAAGCGTGAGGGCACAATGAGCAGACTACTGGGGGCCCTGGCCAGCCAGAGAGTGCAGAGGGCAGACAGTGAGTGGATGCGGGCCTTGCAGAAGCACAGCCACACCACCACTGGAGACAAGGTGGGGGCACAGGATGCCTGCCTGGGGAGAGACCAGTGGCACAGCGGACACCAAAGCCACCTTTCACGGAGCACAACCAAGGGAGAAAATTGTGGCCCAGGCTTCATGGCTCCTACAATCTTGGGGTGGAAACCACAGAACCTGACTGTGCCCTGACCAGAATACACATGCCAAAGGTGTCTTCCTGTGGGCAGAGAGAAGCATTCCAGCAAACAACATTCTGTGTTCTCCACTCTCACCAACCCACAGTCGCAAACCCCAGTCAGCTGCCTGGCAAGAAGCCACACAACCCACAACTGTAAGGACCTGCCAGGCATGTGGTCTCCACAGGAGCTCCGAGATGGAAGGTCTCCTGGGAGCCGCCGGCGCAGATCCACGTTCCGGAATGATCTCTGCCAGAACGCTCCCTGGACTGGGCTCCCATGCTGCCCCAGCAGCCGCTTTCCTGGAAAGGCACTTCCTGCCCTGGCGGCAGAATCTCCTCCTTCCGGCTTCCAACCATCCTAAGGACTGAACAGAGTCACAACCTTGCCCTCTGCCCACTGTTCCAGGAGATGCTAATAGAGGGCTCAACCTTCTGAGAACCGAGAGAAGCCAGCCCCTGCCTGGCCTCTCATAAGACACAATCCCACGTGGGCCTGGGCTCTGGGCTGGGTCGGCTGGATGAAGGGGAAGTTGGTGGTCCAGGCGGCTGCTCTTGGATGCAGGGTCTCTGGGCACACATCCGGGTAGCACGCGTCCTAGCCTTCAGCAATCTCGTTTTAAATGGGACCACACCAGGATCAGCCAGGGCGCTTTCGTTTTCACTTTCTTTCCCCCAGGGGGACAGGGACATTCCTTTACCTCCTGGGGAAACCGGGCCCTTCCAGAGCCACAGACGCGTGAAAACCCCAGACCTTCACGATGCTGCGCGGCTATGTTTGAGTCTGTCCATCAGGGAGAAAGAAAAACAGGCCGAGTCTTGCACAGGGTCCTCGACAGCAACCCCGGGCAAAGGGCAGAGCAAGCCTGAGACAGGAAGGGGCCATGAGCCCAGGGACAGCAGAGCAGGACCCAGCCCGGGGTACCAGAACTGGCCTCTTTCAAGCAGAGGCGAAACCGAGGCCCACCACATGCAGGGTCAAAATCAACTTTAAGGCACCTGCTTCCCACACCAGTCCTTACTGGGGCATACTTCTAAGGCGACGCTCAAGAATGGCAGCTGGGCAGCTTCAAGAACCCCAACCCAGACTCTGGCCTTGGGAGAATCCAAACCCCAAATGCCACACTCATGCGTCGGGAGGAAGGTCTGCAGCTTCCCCAAGTCCCTATCTCTGCGCCGTGCCGCGGGGCAGGCAGAATCCTGGGAGCCCCGGAATAGCCAGCTCCATCCGCCCAGGACCCCCGGGTTTGCAGGGTAAGGTGGGAACCAGAGCGCACACCGCGCCGGGCCAGCGATAGGGACTCCCGGCTGCTGTCTTTGGCGGCGTGCCCAGCTGTCGGGAAGACACCGAGCGCTCCTACGCGCCAGAGGAGCAGCTCGACACTGCGAGAACTGCCGGTCCGCTCAGCTCCTGAGGAGCGCCCCGCCCTCCGGGACAGGGGCTCCCCCACGTTGCCCGCCCGTCCGCCCTCCAGAGCTCCCCAGTTCTCAGGGTCCACAGTTGAACGTGTCACAGGGTGTCCCGGCTAGGAGCAGATCTGGAGGCGGCGTGGACTGGGCGACCGCAAAGCGCAGGGGCCGCTGCCGCCTCGGCCGCGAGTCACCCTCGCGACTGTGCTCGTCGTACTCACCGTCCGGTGGGGCCCGGCCCAGGGCTGCCGCAGCCAGCCCGGCCAGCGGGCGCCGCAGCATCTGGGACCACCTCCTCCGCTCACTGAACCTACGTCACAGCCCCGCACCGGCCCACCTCTGCACGCGCGAGAGACTGACGTCATGAGGCGCCTGCCCCGCCCATGTCTGACTCGTTCCTCCCCCGCCTCTTAGGGAAGTACTTACCTCAGTGCCGCGCTGGCCCCGCCTCCACTTGCGCCGGCCTGTCGCCAACGCAGGGGCGTTCACCACACCGCCCTCCCAGCCCGCCTCCTCCCGCTTACGTCACAGCGCGGCGCCGGCCCGCCTCCACACAGCGCGAACTAACGCCACGACCCGCCGGCCCCGCCCACGGTGTACTTGTCCCGCCCTGTCCTTCGGAGAAGTACCTCAGTGCAGCGCAGGCCGGGCTTTCATCTGCTACGTCACAGCGCTGCGCCAGCCCGCCTCCTCCCCCTTATGTCACAGCGCCGTTTTCGTCCTCCATCTACACTGCAGGGGCGTAACTAACCAACGACTCCGCCAACCCGTTCCAAGCTGGCCACTCTTCAAAAACCATTAATTGGGAAATGTGGCCTGGCGCGTGGCTTACCTCTGTGATCCGAGCTCTTTGGGAGGCCGAGGCGGGAGGATCGCGTGAGGCCAGAAGTTGGAGACCAGCCTGAGGATCATAGGGAAACCCCTTCTGTACAAAAAATTTAAAAAGTTTTTTTGTGCCTGTAGTCCTTGCTACTCGGGAGGCTGACGTGGGACAGTCGCTTGGGCCTGGGAAGTCGAGGCTGCAGTGTGCGGTGTTCGTGTCACTGCACTCCAGTCTGTGTGACAGATCGAGACCCTATTTTTTTCTTTTTTTCTTTTTTGAAACGGAGTTTCGCTTTTGTCACCCAGGCTGGAGTTCAATGGCGCCATCTCGGCTCACTGCAACCTCCGCCACCTAGATTCAAGCGATTCTCCTGCCTCAGCCTCCCGAGTAGCTGGGATTACAGGCGGCCGCCACCAGGCCCGGCTAATTTTTGTGTTTTTAGTAGAGACGGGGTTTCACCATGTTGGCCAGGCTGGTCTTGAACTCAACCTCAGGTGATCCACCAACCTTGACCTCCCAAAGTGCTGGGATTACAGGCGTGAGCCACTGCACCTGGCCATGGGACTCTATTTCTAAAAATTATTTTAAAGTTTATTTTTTTTGTTGTTTTTTTGCTTTTTTGAGACGGAGTCTCACTCTGTCTCCCAGGCTGGAGTGCAGTGGCTGGATCTCAGCTCACTGCAAGCTCCGCCTCCCGGGTTTACGCCATTCTGCCTCAGCCTCTCGAGTAGCTGGGACTACAGGCGCCCGTCACCTCGCCCGGCTAGTTTTTTGTATTTTTTTAGTAGAAACGGGGTTTCACCGTGTTAGCCAGGATGGTCTCGATCTCCTGACCTCGTGATCCGCCCGTCTTGGCCTCCCAAAGTGCTGGGATTACAGGCTTGAGCCACAGCGCCCGGCCTATTTTAAATTTTAAAAAAAGTTTTATTGAAGGCCGGGTGTGGTGGCTCACACCTGTAATGCCAGCACTTTGGGAGTCCGAGGCAGGCAGGTCACCTAAGGCCAGGAGTTTAGGACCAGCCTGGCCAACATGGTGAAACTCTCTGTGTACTAAAAATACAAGATCAGCTAGGTGTGGTGGTGTGCCCCTGTAATTCCAGCTACTGGGGAGGCTGAGGCAGGAGGATCTCTTGAACCTGGGAGGTGGAGGTTGCAGTGAGCCGAGATGGAGCCATGGCACTCCAGCCTAGAGGACAGAGTGAGACTCCGTCTCAAAAAAAAAAAAAAAAAAAAAAAAAAAAATTGAATGTGAACTGCAGGAGGGCAAGAAAAAAAGTAAAACTTTAAAAAATACAACTTTTAAAAAATATGTTGGGGCCAGGCTGTTGTACCATGGCTCATGCCTGCAGTCCCAGCACTCTTGGAGGCTAAGGCAGATGGATCACTTGCCTAGGAGTTGGAGACCAGCCTGGGCAACATGGCAAAGCCTCGTCTCTATTTTTTAAAATACTACTAATAAAACAGTTTGTTGGACAAGGGATTGCAACCTGGAATATATGTGCTATGTCGGACCATGGGTGCTGCATTGGGGGAGGTGGGCAAGGAGAAGCTTTTTAGGCAAAAAAGGGGAAGTTCACTGTCAGAGGCAAAATTATGTCATATGTGTTCATTGGTTTCGTTGGCTTTTATTCGTGATTCATGAATTGAGGCAGCCTTCATTCTACAAAATAGAATAAAAGAATAAATAGAATAAAAGCCCTTGCCTGAATTAGCCAGGCGTGGTGGCGGGCGCCTGTAGTCCCAGCTGCTCGGGAGGCTAAGGCAGGCAAATGGTGTGAACCCGGGAGGTGGAACTTGCAGTGAGCCAAAATGCGCCACTGCGCTCCAGACTGGGCGGCAGAGCGAGACTCCATCTCAAAAAAATAAAAATGAAAACCCCCTGCCTGGGCGATATCAGAACCATGGGTTTTGTAAGGTGAGGAGAATAAGGAAACAAGGTAGAAAAATAACAGATTGGTAACCTTAGCTTACTTCAGGTTACTCTTTTGTAAGGGTTAGAGAGCAGAAGGGACTTCCTTATGCCGACTGAGGAAAAACTAATCTGTTTTGGGATTTATTTTCTTATGTGGTATTTAACATAAGTGATTTAATTTTGGTTTGGTCTGGTCTATTGGAACCTAGCGCAAGAGCTCAGTCCGAAACAATGGCCTCCCATGATTTTTTAAAAACAATTTTTACCCATTTTGATCCGGCTGTCACCTAGCTTGACCAAAACGTAAAAGTGCCTCTCTCAGTTACTATCAGTTTGGGTTTTTGATCTCAACACGTCATCACGTCATTGATAGGTTACAGTGTCTTCATGATCATGCCTTTTTTTTTTTTTTTTTTTTTTTTGAGATGGAGTCTTGCCCTGTCGCCCAATGCAATAGCACAATCTCGGCTCACTGCAACCTCCGCCTTCTGGGTTCAAACAATTCTCCTGCCTCAGCCTCCCGAGCAGCTGGGATTACAGGTGCCCGCCACCATGCCCAGCTGATTTTTGTATTTTTAGTAGAGACGGAGTTTCACCATGTTGGCTAGGCTGGTCTCAAACTTCTGACCTCATGATCTGCCCTACTCAGCCACCCAAAGTGATGGGATTACAGGCGTGAGCCACCACGCCTGGCCATGATCATGCATTTCTTTGAGTTTTTGTCATTCCAGCTGAAGAGGGACCATTTGATGTTCAATGGATGCAACACTTAAAACATTTGAAAGGATACAGTGCACCAGGGAGACCACTATTGTGACTGTCAGGAGGATAATACCAAGGGTTTGGAGTATGTTCCTTAGCCAGGGTCCCCATGAACCCAACCAACGAAAACTGAATAGATCAAACTATATAAAATGGGTCTACCCATTTTAACCAAGTAGCCTGTTTGTTAATTTTTTGCAACTGAGTCTACAATACCTGATGTATTTATCCTTGTGCAACAAGATGTGCCAGAAACCACACAAGACCCCTTCGTGTTCAGCTAGTAGGTAATCTATGTAAAATTAAGGCAGGGAGTGAGAAAAAGTGGGTCTGGTTTGCTTTGGTGCCAAACAGTTGCATCAGGGATGTTGCCAAACTTACCCACTAAGTAAACTAAAGAGTCTGTTGGGTCATAAAGATCAGAGTCTGGCCTGACAGACCCAATATTTTTATCAGGTAACCCACAGAAGCTACTGGTGTGAAATTCTAACTACTGAAAGAGGTAGGCATGAGCAAGGAAAAATTGAGAGGGGCAAGAGGCTAATCCTGTTTGGATATCTGGGGAAAAGCATCACAGTGTAAAATTGTCAACTTCTGGTCCTGATTTGTAATATGACTGTCTCTGGTTATGACAACAGGTGGTTTGGTGAACTCTGTATGGTCCACACGTTGGCATGAGACTTGTCCCTTGATGTTTACATCAAGTTGTCCAGCTTAGTAGTTTTGTTCTTAAGGTGGAGAGTTGTCAACATGTATTGGAGGAAACAAGAAGAATTCAGGGTCCAGTCCATTCTGCAGGTAGATAACAAAAGCTCTAGAACAACAAACAAGGCTACAATCTAATAACAAGTGTACTATAATGTTCTTTCTTCTGAAACATACATTTTCTCTTTACAGTTGCCCCTCATTTCTACCAGAGATAATCAGAGTAAGACTAATTTGTTTGCAAAATGTTTAGCCTCATCAAATTGCTCTGCTTATTTAGAGAAGTTCAGTGAGAATAGCAATCAACCACATAGGCTCTTTTGAAGTTTGCTTGGCTGGAACTTTAGATCAGGAATCTCAGAATGAACTTTTAAAAATCTTTCAATGCTAGGAAGCCAGTGTAGACAGAATGTGTCTGTAAGTACTGCAGGCAAAGTCTGTATCTACAGTCTCAATTTCGATATCCCAGTCATAATATATCCAATATTTCCAATTGTGTCCTGTTATAAAGAGGGAAGATTCTCCTCCTCCTTCTTCCTCTCCTTTCTTCTTTCTTCCTCTCCTTCTGTCAGGGCCTCACTCTGTTGCCCAGGCTGGAGCACAGTGGTGCAATAATAGCTCCCTAGAGCCTTAACCTTCTAGCCTCAAGTGATCTTCCCTCCCATCTCAGCCTCCCAAAGTGTTGGGATTAATCCCTCACTTTTGGGAGACTGAGATGCCCAGCCAACAGCAGATTCTATTGAACATATGTAAATAATTATTTTGTCATAAAAATAAGAATCCTCATGAGTAGCTTCTAAATTCTGGAAGGATCAGGTAGGGAGAAAAAAGCAAATGTCTCCATTTTTGTTCACAAAGGTAGAAGTTACCAAATTGCCTTAAGCTATAGATAGCCTAAAAGAAAATGTTTCCTTAAATCTGAAAAACGAAAGAACCAGCAATATTTTTGAATTTTAAAAAGACATAGAAACCCATAATTCGTCAGTCCATTTAGTCTCATGTGATTAATTTTTATCCTGCTTGATATTGGGTTAGTAATTTGATGAGTCTAGTTTTTCCCTTAGAGTTCTAGAAATTCTTACCCAGCCCAATGGTATGATCTTAAAATCATCAGAAACCTGTACTTGTCACAGTCTTTTCCATCTGTGGTGTCCTGATATAGAGATGTTGTCCACAGTTCCTAGGTCATAGTTCTTTGTCCACAGTTCCTAGGTCATAGTTCTAAGAACCATTGTTACAGTCTTTTGTTATAATGTTGGGTGCTTTGGGTCTCAGGAGACAGAATATCTCTGCCCTTCTCTTTCTTTTGCCCAAGGCAGGACTCTAATCTGATTGTGGATCAAAAGATCCTCATTCCAGAAAGGGCCCTTCCCCATACTCTGGAGGAAGGACGTGGAGATGTCTTGCTAGGTTTAGATCAGACTTTTTTTTTTTAATTCAATCATGTTTTGACACAGTTGTCCATGCTTCTATCATAGACAACCAATAAAGTATAGAAGGCCCACAGGGCAGGGTTTGGGGGGCATCCAGAGAGCTGAACATGTGAAGGCTGAGAGAAAGGTGAAGAAGAACTCATCCACAGGCTGGGAGGATGTTGCACCCTAACTCCATGAGGACAGAAGCTCCTGTGCTTAGGACCCTTCCAGACCTCACCTTATGCGTCTCTTCATCTCGCTGTTGATTTGTATCCTTAAAAATACCCTTTTTAATAAACCAGCAAACGTAAGTGTTATCTTAACCCAACTGCCACCGCACTGCCATCATGGACACCAGCCACGTGCAGCCTATCAAGCTGGCCAGGGTCACCAAGGTTCTGGGCAGAACCAGCTCTAAGGGACAGTGCATGCAGATGCGCATGGAATTTATGGAGGATACAAGCTGCTCCATCATCTACAATGTAAAAGGCTCCATGTGCGAGGGCTTTGTGCTCACCCTGTTGGAGTCAGAGCCAGAGGTCGGGAGGTTGCACTGATCTTGGCTGCTCGCTGGGTCTTGGATGTTGGGTTCGACCACTTGACCGGTGAGAATGGTGTGCTGCTTTCTCCTTTATTTTATTCTTGGCCTGCCACACAGGAATTCAGATGAGTCTTTAAATAAAGCGTTTGTGTTTCAAGTTAAAACAAAAATTGGCTGGGCATGGTGGCTCACGCCTATAATCCCAGCACTTTGGGAGGCCAAGGCAGGCAGATCACCTGAGGTCAGGCGTTTAAGACCAGCCTGGCCTACATGGCAAAACCTCGTCTCTACTAAAAATATAAAAGTTAGTTGGGCATGGTGGTGGGCGCCTGTGATCCCAGCTACTCAGGAGGCTGAAGCAGGAGAATCGCTTGAACCCAGGAGGCGGAGGTTGCAGTGAGCCGAGATCGTGCCACTCTACTCCAGCCTGGGCAATGGAGCAAGACTCTGTCTCAAAACAGAAACAAAAACAAAAAACAAAACGAAACAAAAAACATGTTTCCCTGAGTTCCGTGAGCCACTCTAGCAAATTAATAAAACCCAAAGAGAGGGTTGTGGCACCCCCAACTTGAAGCCAATTGGTCAGACATTCCCAAGACCTGGACTTGCAACTGGTGTCTGAGAGTGTCGGGGGCAGTCTTGAGGACTGAGCCCCAAGCCTGTGAAATCTGACACTATCTCCAGGTAGATAGTGTTAGAATTGAATTGGAGGACACCTCGCTGGTGTCTGCTGCCTGGTGTGTGGTGAAAAACCCTACACCTTTCATCACAGAAGTCTTCTGTGTTCTTCTGTGAGAACAAAGGAAAAACCCGATTTGAGAGAGTTTTTCCCAAAGCACCAAGGTTTCCATGCATCTCCTTGAAGACACAACCACTTTAGGATTATAGTTGCTTGCAAAACACTTTTAGAAAAGCATGATTGTAAACCAATTAACTGTGAACAACCAGACTTTAAATGGCCATGGGTAAAGATCTGATGAGAGTGCCTAATAATAATGTTTCAGTTGACAAGAAAATTTAATTATTTCTGTGGCATACAACAATTTAACAAAATAACCAAAATCATGGCTAACATACCGGAGTCTTAGGAATTTTATACAATTTATGAAACACATATTAATAACACGTTCATACAAAAATAATTCAAAGATGGCTTAGCATCAGTTATTTGACAATATTTCCCATATAGTTTTGTTTTGAGACAGAGTCTGGCTCTGACACCCAGTGTCACCCACTCTGTACTCTGGGTGACAGAGTACAGTGCTGCAATCTTGGCTCACTGCAACCTCCACCTACCGGGCTCAAGCAATCCTCCCACCTCAGCCTTTCGAGTAGCTGGGACCACAGTTGTGTGACACCATGCCTGGCTAATCTTTTGTTTTTTGGTAGAGATGGGGTTTCACCATGTTGCCCAGGCTGGTCTTGAACTCCTGAGCTCAAGAGATCCATCCACCATGGCCCCTCAAAGTGCTGGAATTACAGGTGTGAGCCACCATGCCTGGCCCCCATATAGTTTAATATGCCAAATGAAAATAATTGGTTTGATATATCTCTTTTGGATGTTCCAGAGGCCTTCTGGAATATCCCAAAATTAGCTTGACTCAAAAAGACTTAATTTAGAATTGGATTTTGGGAAATTTGTCAAAATGTAAAAAAGTTTAAAACACTTGATTAAAATAGGATCACAGGTCACTGTGGAATAACAGTCATTGATTTAACCAGAGTAATAAAATACTTCAAAAGGCAAATACAGGTTACAGAGTTGTCAACAAAAACTTAGGTATTTAATGTTGTGAAGACTCACTTAAATAATCAAAGACCCAGGTTGGGCATGGTGGCTCACACCTGTAATCTCAGCATTTTGGGAGGCTGAGGCGGGTGGATTTCTTGAGTTCACGAGTTTGAGACCAGCCTGGGCAACATGGTGAAACCTTATCTTGACAAAAAATACAAAAATTAGCCGGGCCTGGTGGTGTGCACCTGTAGTCCCAGCTACTTGAGAGGCTGAGGTTGGAGGATGCATGAGCCTAGGTGACGGAGGTTGCAGTGAGCCAGGATGGTGCCACTGTCCTCCAGCCTGGGCAATAGAGCCAGACATCGTCTCAAAAATAAATAACTAAATAAAAATAAAAAATAAAGACCTAATAAAAGCCAAAGCACAAAAAATTATCTTTTTTTTTTTTTTGAGATGGAGTCTGGCTCTGTTGCCCAGGCTGGAGTGCAGTGGCCGGATCTCAGCTCACTGCAAGCTCCGCCTCCCGGGTTTACGCCATTCTCCTGCCTCAGCCTCCCGAGTAGCTGGGACTACAGGCGCCTGCCACCTCGCCCGGCTAGTTTTTTTGTATTTTTTAGTAGAGACGGGGTTTCACCGTGTTCGCCAGGATGGTCTCGATCTCTTGACCTCGTGATCCGCCCGTCTCGGCCTCCCAAAGTGCTGGGATTACAAGCTTGAGCCACCGCGCCCGGCCAAAATTATCTTAATAAAACACAAAATCTTCTTTTCCCACACCAATTGAAAGGAAAAAGAATCCTTCACATTCTCAGACCAATACTCCAAGAAAACTTTGTCATCTTAACAAAGAGCAAATACTACTTTTGCACCAGTGTACTATTAATGCTATAGCTAATTTTAATAAAACCATTCAAATAAATCCATTCAATTTCAGTCAGGTTTGATAACACAAAATTTCCACAAACCATTTATAACCCCTTTGTTAAACAAAAATGTGTTCTTCATATCTTTTCCTATCAAACACATATTTTTTCCCTTGCAGACAAAGTTGTTTTCTTTCTAGTAGTTTAATCCCATATGTTATTATAACTTTTAACTGTTAGAATCTTAATTTCTAGAATACTAACAAGCATTGTGGTGAACTTATATCAGCATTCTCCATTTCATAATTTCTGGAAACAATATTTCATATTACTAGACCTAAATACACTTAGCTTCTCTATACCATATAAAAACACGATGCCAAAGTGTTTAAACTTATGCTTAGTAATTAATGTTTCAGTACGCTAACTTACTTAAGACATATGTATACCCATGTGAAGGAAGCATCTGGGTGAAGTCCATCTGCCAAACCCTGTGTGGCCCATTAGGCAGGTCAGAATGGCCAAGGGCTGTTCACACTGGTTTTCCAGGTTTGATTTCAAAGCAAGTCTGGCAGGCGAGGTAAGCCCTTTTAGCAAGTCCATTGACATGGCCCTACCAGTACTGTTTCATAAAAATGATCCTCTTTTCCACAGCCCCATGGCTCAATTCATGCACAATACTTAACAGAAATTTCATGGAGAAAAGTAAAAGTACAGGCCTTTTACTTGGTCCACACCAGAGTTCCTCTCTATCACTGAACCATCAGCCTGTATTTTTCCCATTGTGGTTTTTTTTTTTTGGCCTCTGGTGCTCGGTAATGTTCATCTTTAGTCATTGTTCTAAGATCATATCCTTTGGAAATCTTTCCAACTGGGTAACTCCATGACAGAGAATTGATTAGTAGGACTTTTTTTTTTTTTTTTTTTTTTTGAGACGGAGTCTGGCTCTGCCACCTGGGCTGGAGTGCAATGGCCGAATCTCAGCTCACTGCAAGCTCCGCCTCCCAGGTTTACGCCATTCTCCTGTCTCAGCCTCCGGAGTACCTGGGACTACAGGCGCCCGCCACCTCGCCCGGCTAGTTTTTTTGTATTCTTTAGTAGAGATGGGGTTGCACCGTGTTAGCCAGGATGGTCTCGATCTCCTGACCTCGTGATCCACCCGTCTCGGCCTCCCAAAGTGCTGGGATTACAAGCTTGAGCCACCATGCCTGGCCAGATCAGTGGGCTCTTAAGGACAGCATTCTTAGCAACATTCTCAGCAAGGTGGTGTCCTCTAGCCTCCATGGAATCTAGTTTCAAATGGCCTGGAACCTTTATCATGGCCACAGCAGCAGGTATTTGTATTGCATATAATAAATCATAAGGTTCATTACTGAAAGTGAGGAAACCTGTTTCCACAACATTCCAAAATCATAAGCAACTCCAAATGCTTACCTGCTATCTGTACAAAGATTAGCAGATTTTCCCTTAGTGAGAAGGCAGGCTCCAGTGAGGGCAAATAGCTCCACCTGCTGGGCTCGAGTGGCTGAAGGCCAAGCGACTGCTTTCCCAACCTCAAAGCAAGTGGGCGTAGGATATTCACCGTGATCATCCTGGAAGTATGAACCATCTGTGAACCAGGATAGCTTCACATTGTCCAGGGGAGTTTTCTGTAAATCCTTTCGGGGAATCATAAGATGATCCACTGGCCGGGCGTGGTGGCTCAAGCCTGTAATCCCAGGAATTTGGGAGGCCGAGGCGGGCGGATCACAAGGTCAGGAGATCGAGACCATCCTGGCTAATACGGTGAAACCCCGTCTCTACTAAAAATACAAAAAAAATTAGCCGGATGTGGTGGCGGGTGCCTGTGGTCGCAGCTACTCAGGAGGCTGAGGCAGGAGAATGACGTGAACCTGGGAGGAAGAGCTTGCGGTGAGCTAAGATCGGGCCACTGCACTCCAGCCTGGGTGACAGAGCGAGACTCTGTCTCAAAATAAATAAATAAATAAATAAATATATAAATTAATTAATTAATAAAAGATGATCCACTAAAATTAGACAGTCATGTGGCATCTCATCCCAGAGTAGAGAGGAAGGAGAGTGGCAGGATTAGGTTTATTACAGCAAGAGAAAGTAATATGGGGAGTGGTTAACAGAAGGATCTCATAAAAGGTGAGGTGGATAGAAGAAAATGTGGCACAAAAATGGTCCAAGGAGATCCCCTGATGACTTCTTTGGTGGATTTGACCCACAGGGTGGTGGTACGGATAGCCCTCAGACAAGGAGGAGATCTGCAAGCTCCCAGGTCCCACTGTTCACTGTAGTATCATACGGGAATATGCTGATTTCCATGCTTTTAAAACTTTTTCAATTTAAATTTTCTTCAGAGACAGAGTCTCACTCTGTCACTCAGGCTGGAGTGCAGTGGCATGATCACAGCTCACTGCAGCCTTCAACTCCTAGGTTTAAGTGCTCCTTCCACCTCAGCCTCCAAGTAGGTGGGACTACAGGTGTGCTACTATGCCAGGCTAATATTTAATTTTTGTGTGTGTGGTGGGGGGGTCTCGTTATGTTGCTAAGGCTAGTCTCAAACTCCTGTCTTAAGTGATCCTTCTACCTCAGCCCCCCAACCATGGCCAGCTGCATGCTTTTCAGTTAAAACTGTCAGGGTGCTTCCTTCTTTGTCATGTACAGAAAGGAAGAATTGGGGGTTGCATCACTTCTCGGCCTTTTGGCTAAGATCAAGTGAAGAAGGGGAGTTGCCTTAGTCTCCTGTTGATGTGACTGAATACCTGAGACTGGGTAATTTATAAAGAAAAAGAATTTATTTATCACAGTTCTGGAAGCTGGGAAGTCCAAAGTCAAGGGGGCATATCTGGTGAGGGCCTTCTTGCTGGTGGGGACTCCCTGCAGAGTGCTAGGGGAGGTGGCTCAGGACATCACATGGTGAGGGGGGTGGTCTCTCTTCCTCTTATGAAGACAGCAGTCTCACTCCCAGGATAGCTCAGTAATCCATTAACCCATCAAGCCCCAAATCCATGAATAGATTAACTCATTCACGAGAGCAGAACCCTCATGATCTAATCACCTCCTAAAGGCGATACTTCCCAATACTGCTGTATTGAGGATTAAGTTTCATCATAAGTTTTGGAGAAGACAAACATTCAAACCATAGCAGTTGATAATTAGGGTGTCCCAAGGCTGGGGGATTTAATAAAATTCCCTGTTTGCTTGTCAAAAGCCATATCTTCTGGGTCTTCCCAAACAATGGGGTCAGGTTTGGTGGTTTTAGCAGAGGCGTTGGGCCAGAAGAGAAGACCTGGGGATACAGCAAACCTGAGAAATCCACAGAGCTGGCGCTCAGTTCTGGATTTATAGAGAATTATAGGGATTATACGGGATCATAAAATGTCTTGTATGCAGTCTAGGTCTGAGTGTGGTCCACTTTCTGAAATTAGGTGGCCTAAATATTTTTCCTGGGTTTTTACCCGTTGTAATTTTTCCTTAGAAACTTAATGGCCTTTACCAGCTAAGAGTTTTAACAAGTGTACACTATCTTCCTCACATGCTGCCCGTAAGGGAGAACAGTGGAGGTCATCCACATATTGCAATAAAGTGGACCCATGAGGAAAGTGACATCCTTCAGGTTGGCCTTCAGAATTTGGAAGTAAGAAGGGCTCTCAGTGAAGCGCTGGACATGACCGTCCAGGTACACTGTTGGCCTTCCCAAGTGAAAGCAAAAGGCCTTGACTGGCCTGGCTGACCTGATGTTAAAGAAGGCACTGCACAGATAAATTGCAGTGAAGAACTTACCATCAGTTGGGATTGAGGTCAGCAAAGTATGGGGGTTTGGGACACCTGAGTGGTGAGGTGCAACCATATTGTTTATTGCACAAAGGTCTTGAACAAATCTCTACTCACAGCCATTAAGTTTCTTTACTGGCATAATTGAAGTGTTAAAGAACTGTGGTACACGACATCACAAGATTTTGTGCCTTATAAGCTGCAGTGATGGATTTTATGACCAATAGATCTTCCTTGTTTGAGGTAATTTAAAGAGTCAGGAAGTTCCAGGATTGAGTCAGTTCGACCTGGTTTGTCAAATCCAAAAATTATTTTCCACTTTTGGGAGAAAGAAACTCCTGCATGATGTTTGTTTGCAGGCCAGGCACTCTGGTTCCTGCCTGTAATCCCGGCACTTTGGGAGACCAAGACAGGCAGATCATTTGAGGCTAGGAGTTCGAGACCAGCCTGGCCAACGTGGCAAAAACCCATCTCCATTAATATAAAAAATATTTTTTTAAAAGTATTGACCAAGAATGTGGACAGGAGCTGAATTAGTAAGAACAAAGGAGATCCTGTAAGAGACTGAGGCAGAAAAGGATAGACAGGACTACAAAGACATCCTGAGGTTTGTTGTAGACTGAACACTATTTGTATTTATGCTTCAAGGCAGAGGCTGGTTGAGGTTAGTGGAGCTGAACCCTGGAAGTGTGGCTCCAGTAACTATAAGGACAGTTAGGACCTCATTCTTGATATTAAGAGTTATTTCCCTAACATGATTGTGGGGAGGGATGAGAAGAATCCCTATAATTCTTTGGAGTCCATTATTGAGAGTTGATATGGTTTTAATGTCCTGCCCCAATTTCATGTTGAATTGTAATCCCCAGGCTGGGCGCAGTGGCTCATACCTGTAATCCCAAGACTCTGGGAGGCTGAGGCAGGTTGATTGTCTGGGCTCAGGAGTTTGAGACCAGTGTGGGCAACATGGCAAAACCCTGTCTCTACCAAAAATACAAAAAATCTAGCCAGGCATGGTTATGTGCGCCTGTGGTCCCAGCTACTCAGGAGACTGAGGTGGAAAGATTGCTTGACCCTGGGAGGCAGAGGTTGCAGTGAGCTGAGATTTTGCTACCACATTCCAACCTGAGTAACAGGCATCGAGAGAGAGAGAGAGAGGGAAGGAAGGAAGGAAGGAAGGAAGGAAGGAAGGAAGGAAGGAAGGAAGGAAGGAAGGAAGGAAGGAAGGAAGGAAGGAAGGGAGAGAGAAAGAAAGAAAGAAAGAGAGAGAAAGAAAGAAAATTGCAATCTCTATCTAGTATTGGAGGTGGGGCCTGGTTTTGGATCACAGGGGTGGATGTCTCATGAATGGTTTAGCATCATCCTCTTGGTGCAGTCCTCATGTTTGCAAGTGAGTTCTCGAGAGATCTGGTTGTTTAAAAGTGTGTGGCACCTCCCCCATGCTCTCTTGCTGCTATTTCACCTTCCGCCATGAATGGGAGCTTCCTGAGTCCTCTCCAGAAGCAGATGCTGCATGTTTCTTGCACATCCTGCAGAACTGTGAGCCAATTAATCCTTTTTTCTTAAAAATTACACAGTCTTGGGTATTTATAGCAATTCAAGAACAGCCTAATAAAGGAATATATACCTTGACGGTTTTGAGGGAGGGGTCTTTAACTCTCTTTAACTTACAGCAACCTCTCTTCCAGTGTCCAGTTTTTTACAATAATGGTAGGGGCCAGGAGGATTTTGTTTGGGGGCTTCCATTTGTTGCAGCTGGTGGTTGAGGATTTTGACAATTTTCTTTTTATTGGTATCCTCATGGAGCTGATCAGCCAACCTTACTAAATGTGGAGTGGACATGGCTCCCCATTCCATGTGGGTTATTTTAACAGGTTGGGAAAATTCTCAAGTTAGGCTATTCACAAACATAGAATTAAAGGCTACTCGGGTAGAATAAACATTTACAGAAGTCCAGAATTGTCCTTAAAGAAAATGCGGAGTCAATTGTAATAATTCTGAACTGGTTCATTTGGTTTTGGGTACAAGTTGAATCTTGTTCCAATCCATGGCTTTAAGGAAAACTTAAAGATAGCTCTGGGGTTCTTTAGATTGGGAGCTTGTTCCCAGTATTGGGGCATTTGTCTAGTTCAGATGGGATCCAGTTAGCTTTAGCCATCCAATGTTGGGCTTGGCCTTCATCAACAAGTGTATGAAGCAGCTGGTATAGATTGGGGAAGCCGAACTGATAGGCCTGGATTACCATGTTGAATTCATCAGCAAATCAGTTATGGTCTTCAGTGACTTTTGGGAATTCCTTGGCAATGGCTCCGAATTCAACCTTCGTCCAAGCCTTGGTCAAAGGAACATAGGAGACTTGGGATTTAGCTGGGTCATCAGTGCTCATAGGAAGGGCTGTAGGAAGGGGAGGAGGAGGAGGTTCCAGGGAGAAGAGAGTCTGGGCCTCTAAGGCTTTTTCTTTCTTTCTTTCTTTTTTTTTTTTTTGGCCTCTTTTAATTGTTTACTTGTCTCAACTGGCTTTGAGACAGCGTTTTGTGTAGAGGTAATTTGTGAGTCCTAAATGTGCTTTGAAGCCTCAAGATGCCAATTGTAATATGTCTCCCATTCAGACTGACGCTATAGCCACGGTCTCCTAATTTAGTTCTCAGAAAAGTAAACTTCGAAAGTTTGATCTGCAAATGGCCATTGGAGCTCCAAATTATCCTTGGTGTAATTTGTCCATTGGTTTAAAAGGGTGCACAAGGGTGAGCCTGAATGTCTGGACATGGAGCTGACTGGGGTCCTGAAGGAGGGTTGCCCTGCATGCTTTAGAATTTGGGAATCCCACTCCCTTTCTTAATCTCTCAAAAGCAAAAAGAAAATCCTATTAGTCCTTTGAGGAAACTAAAACTCATGAACAAAGTGTTCTGCTTTCATAAGTATGCCTTTCACAGGATGCTTGTTTTGCTTGGTGGATGGCCTTTGCTCTAAGTTGTCTGACCTGTGACTACGAAGCCCTTGTTATACATAAATTCTCTTGAAACTGGCAGGCCCCCAGTGGTAATATTGCCTATCTGTGACCAGTTTGTCCTTTCAAAGGAGTCTTTGACTTTGGAGACTCTAATCTGTTATAAAATGGTGGTGAGCACCCCAGTGACTCTTAAGTGTTCAACCGTGTCTAACAATGTTGTGTTATTTTGCTCTCAAATGATGTTTAGAAACAATGAAAACAAGGGGAAAAGGTCTAATTTGCATGCAAGCAGCCAAAAATGAAACCAAAAGAATACTCACCATGTGGAGGCTAAAGCAACTCCATCTTGGATGCCAGTCTTCCATGCTCACTTCTGATTAACCCCAGTTCTGGGACTTGTAGGAGTGTGGACTCACCGCATATCCTGCTATAGGTCAAAACAGTCTCTTCATATTATCATAAATGTGACCATAAATCCTGCCTTTTGGAAAATTCTTATCTTTCCCTGCAGGGTTGACTTCAACTGCCCTACATATTCTTTCCTTATAAAGGCCTGAGTCTGGGGGGTAACAGTGCAGGGATCCACCATCTGCAGGCTGCCTGAGTCATGGCTTTTGTCCATAAGTCTCTATCAAATTTTTTTCCTGAGATTTCAGATTTGTCAGCCTCTTTCTTCAGCCTCTCAGCTCCCCCGGCCTTTTGCAGGTAGGTTTGCATAGGCTGTTCCAGTGCAGAACACACAAGAAAGGATGTGGTGTCAACAGAAACAAATCCCGAATAAAGTCAGAGAGTTTAACCAAAAGGAGGGAGTTTGAATCCAAGACAGAACTAAACCACACAGAAGAAAGATTACTCATGGAAGCTGAGAGCGCAATGGACTCAGGTGGGTACTGCATACAGTTCCAGATGTTGCCAATCTGGGAAAAGCTCCTCCTTTCTGTGTCAGCCTGAAGTTGTTTGCAGTGGTGAATCTGTATGGGTCTGCACCGACCTGAATTCTTGACACACCAAGGCAAGTTTTAGAGCAGGAATGAAAGTTTATTGTTAAAAAGTTCTAGAGCAGGAATGAAAGGAAGTAAAGTATACTTGGAAGAGGACCATGAGGGCAACTTGAGAGATTCAAGTGCGCGATCTGACCTTCAACTTGGGGTCTTATACATTGGCATGTTTCTGAGATCTTGCATCTCTTCTCCCCTGATTCTTCCCTTGGGGTGGGCGGTCCACATGCTCAGTAGCCTGCAAGCACTTGGGAGGGGCCACATGCACAGTGTGTTTACTGAAATTTTATGCATGCTCATCTGAGGCATTCTTCCCTTACCAGTTGAGTGTTCCTAGAGGAAGGTCATACACCAATTAAACTCTGCCATTTTGCCTCTTAGTGCTCCTGCTTGACCCTACTCACCCAACTCCTGAGATCTTATTTGGAAGCTGCTGTTTAACAGCTTCAGGTGTTATCTGTCTATTAGGAGACGGCTTTCCCTGGCACCAGCTGCAATCAATTATTTTAAAGCAACAGTTTAGCAACCGCCTGATCATCACCTGGTGATCATCTGACATTCCTGGTTTGGGAGAGGGCCTCTCCTGCCCTGCTCATGTCTGCCTAACTACCTACTGTAACAAAATGAGCAAGAGAGACCAACTCTCAAAACAAAGAGTTTATTTGTGAATAGCCAAGGAATTGTAATCTGGGATGCATGTGCTTTGGTGGACCATAAGCATATTTGAGGGGTTGGGACAAGAGGAAGCTTTTGAAAGCAAAGAAGAGTAAGCACATGCAAGATATTTTGAAACAGAAACTCTTGTTCACAGGGGCTTATTGCAGATGGTGTTTGTTCATTGGTGGTGCTGGCTGTTGCTAGCAGAGGTGTAACTGAACTCAGGTCTAGGCCACTTGAATCTTGAAAGGCAAAAACTCAAGAGACAAGCTTTGGTAAAAGGAAAGTTAGCTTTATTCAAGATGCCAGCAACCCAGGGAAGGCAGTGAACTAGGGTTCAAAGACCACCATTCTGAGTCATGCTTCTAAATCAGAGGTTGTTAAGGGAAATTAGGGAAAATAATGAAAACATTCTTGTGAAATGTGGGCATTCTCAGGTGGGCGGTTAATCCTTGCCTTCTTGGTCAATGCTTTGTGGCCTTCTGTGGGTATGGTCAGGCCGGCCAATTCATTCCCAGAGTTGTTGGTTGGCATGTTTTTAAAAATCTCTGTTGAAGGTCCTCTTTTTCTGAGGCCATTTTTAGTGAATAATCTAAAGACTCAAGCAAAGTAATAATTGTGTTCAAGCAAGCAAGTTTTCTTCTAACATGGAGTCAGTACTGTTATAGAGGCTCTTCATAGAAGTGACTTAACTGAAAGTTCTGATAGAGAAAGTCACCTGCTTATGTCACAGCTCTGCACTGGCCCACCCCACTTGCCCCTGCAGTGACATAGGTCACCACTGTGCAGGCCTGGCTTTAGTCAACCCATGCCACCCCCTTGGGTTTTCAGCCTTATTAAGACTGGCTTTCTAGAAGAAAACATTTTATTTGGGAATAGCAAAAGATTGCAACCAAAGGTATGCATGTGTGATATTGTGAAATATACATATTTAGGTTTTGTCTCCATTTTGGGGCCTCAGAAACAGATATCCCCAAAATATGGTGTCAAAACATGTGGAAATGAAGAAGCTGCAAGGTCTCTCTGACCTTCCCCACCTCATGTCTCCCAATTCTCTGTCTCTCCCAAAGCACAGGATAAAGTTGTTCTCTGAAGCTCCCTTTTCTGCCTAAAGAAGAAAACAATTACCTCTGGTCCCTTCCCTGAGTTTTTATTAACTGAATTCATATTGCAGGGAGAAAGTCTGAAGTCAATCCACCTGGACAGATGTCACAAACCACCGCCTACCCTGTGAGCCCAACAGACTTCATGGAGGCTACTGTATGCTCTTCAAGCCCTTTGAACTCCCCTAAAAATCATTTACTGAGCTCCTAAAATCATGTATGCTTCCCCATCTCCCTTGCCCCTAAGGGCATATATCCATCTGTACCCCACTCAGTGGTGGGGTAGTCACTCTGAGATTTTTCTCCCATCATATTAATAAATTTGTGTGCCATATATATTCCTCTGTTTTGTCAGATGATTTTCAGCAAATCTGGAGGGTGAAAGCCCTTTTCTGGCATACAACACCTAAAGTCCTTGAAATCTCTATAAGTAAGGGATTTTTTGTATGCTAATGAGTTGACTGGTGGCTGGCAGCCCCTAGGTAGCTTCAGAATGGGGCTAGTCACTGAAAAGATCAAGGCAGGATTGGAATTTTCGTTCTCATCCCCATCTCCCCATGTCTGGGGCGGGGAAAGGGACTGAAGGTTAAACTGAGTACCTGTGGCCAGTGATTTAGTCAATCATGCCTAAGTAATGAAGCCTCCATAAACACCACAAAAGGACTAGGTTTGGAGAGCTTGGGTAGCTGAACACGTGGAGGTTCATGGAGGGTGGCTGACCCACAGAAAGCGTGGAGCTTTCAGCCCTATAACTCGCCCTGCGTATCCCTTCATCTGTATGCTTTATGATAAACCAGGAAACTTAAGTGTTTGAGTTCTGTGAGCTGCTCTAGCAAATTAATTGAATCCAAAGGGGGTCCTAGGATCCATACTTTATTGCTGGTAGGCCAGAATACAGGTAAAGCAACCTGGGCTCAAGATTGGCATTCAAATAGAGTCGAGCCGAACAAAGGAAACCCAGCTGCTATCCGCTGAAGAACTGATTGCTTGCTTAATGTGTGGGGAGAAATACCCATCTGGTGTCAGAAGCACGTTGTGATAGCCAATGATTAAAGAATTTTTAAAAAAATGTGTTCTGAGAGTATAATGTGAAAAACTGTGTTTGTTTTAATCCACTCAGCATGCTATGAAAGTCATAGGCCCACCTGAGGAAAATCGGGAAAAAAGGGAGTTTTACAGACAAACAGAAATCCCTGTAAACTGCTTTGAAACTATCAACCTAAGAAAAAAAGTAGAGAAAATTATCTCTAAATATGTTGAGTTTACTCAGGAATGAGAAATGAGGATTATAATTCAGAATGCACAGAAGAGTGTGTTAAGGTGAACTATATATGGCCTGAGGGCTCCATACTTCTATATTTGAGTTTTTGTGGATGAACTGCAACCTAGTTTAATAGGTAGACAGGACTGAAAACTTAGGAGTATGCACCTGTAACAATAACAAAGTCTGGGCCAATCCCAGTTGCCATACTTCAACCATTCATACCCTGCTGTGTGTTCAAACTGTGTTCAAATAAGGCAACTACTAACCTGTAACCAATCCAACTGTTCTGTACCTCACTTTCAATTTCTGTACATCATTTCCCTTTTTTTGTCTATAAATCTTCTTCCACCACTTGGCTGCACCGGAGTCTCTGTGAATCTGCTGTGATTCTGGGGGCTGCCCAATTCACAAATCATTCATTGCTCAGTTAAAACTCCTTTAATTTGGCTGAAACGTCTCTTTTATCAGGTGGTGTCAGAAGTGGGATTCGAGGTAGGGCCTCTAGCAACCCCCAGGAGTGCTGAGTGAATATGCAAGCTACCTGCAGGACCCACTTGTGTCCACTAATCTCTTGGAGCAGCTGAGGATTGTGGGTAAGCTCTCGGATTTCAGAGCTCCACAGATTTGTGTTTTGAGCTCTCTGAGTTTCTTTGAGCAAATTTCTGATTCCAAACTGGGTTTGGAGGTCACGACAGAAACTGGGCTGGGTGGCTAGGCATGGTGGCTCACCCCTGTAATCCCAGCACTTTGGGAGGCCGAGGCAGGCAGATCACGAGGTCAGGAGATTGAGACCATCCTGGCTAACACGGTGAAACCCCGTCTCTACTAAAAATACAAAAAATTATCCAGGTGTGGTGGCAGGTGCCTGTTGTTCCAGCTACTCAGAAGGCTGAGGCAGGAGAATGGCATGAACCTGGGAGGTGGAGCTTGCAGTGAGCTGAGATGGTGCCACTGCACTCCAGCCTGGGTGACAGAGCGAGACTCCGTCTCAGAAAAAAAAAAAAAAAAAAGAAACTTGCCTGGGTACAGGAATGGATTTGATCTGGGAATTAACTGGCTTTGATCCAGTTAGAGGCCTTTTACATACAACTGGGTCAGAAACAAACTGGTAGTAAGCAGTAATATTGCATGGGTTATACAATTTGGCTTTTGAAAATTCACAGGGATTTTTGTGTTCTACCCCTTTGTTTCATTTTTCTTGTGCACTTAGGTAGGAAAAATCACTGGCTAATTAAGAGAACCTGAGAATAAAGCCAATATTTTAGGTAAAAATAGGAGTCTTAATTTCTGGAAAACTGAGTTCCTTCTGGATTACACATTAGGCCTAGGAGGCAGCAAAGTCTTACAGAAATGGCAAAATCTTACTAGAGATAACTTACAGTGGAATGTTCTGAATGAGCAATGCATTGAAGTACATTTAAAAATAAGGGCTCTCAAAAAAGTCCCTTTTGGCTAAGAACGGGTTAGGCACTACGGAATGTTAACTGCTATTCTCTTTGGAATAACCTGCCTTGCACTCTTTGCTGATGGTTGAGGGTGACAGGATTAGGCATGTATGTACAGGATAGTGGCACATGGGGAGCTTTTTCCTCCCGAAAGGGGAAACTTGAAAGCTGATGGGACTGCAGGAAAAGATATCTTTGCTACTGACAAACAGCCACCTGAACTTTGCAGCATTGCTGCAATGAGTCATTCTTTCTCTGGCCTCCTTGAGCTCTTCACCTTCCCCATCCTGCCACAGGTAATACTTTTCTTTCTCTACCTTTCCTTTCCTATCTTTTCTGTTACTCAGGGCAACCATCTGGCCCAGAGACCGTATGTTGAAACTCCTAGTTGGAGGTTGGATTAAAGATGATGGGGCCCATCTGGGGACAAATCTAAGACTTGCCAGTTTGATATTGACTCCTAAGCAGAGTGGCTAATGTCTGTGTTTTATCACACATATTTTGCTCTGGCCAGAATGGAAACAGAAAATTTTCCTTTATGTTGTGTCTTGGCCCCCAGGGCTATGGTGCAGCCAGCTGGGTCATTAGGGCCACTCAGGGAAAGAGAACCCAGAAGTCTGTCACGCCAGCAAAAGGGTAAGAATTTCTTCCCAGTCAGACTTCTGGTCTCTCTCTCTCTCTCTCCCCCACCTCCTTCCCTCCCTCCCTCTCTCTCTGTGCAAACTCATTGAATGAATGGTAAAAATCACTGTTTATCTCCTCTGTAAATTTTGATTAATGGAAGAAAGGATTTGTGAGGCTAGTCTTAAACTGTAGCAAATCTGGTGTGCTTTGCGTGCCTTTCTGTATTGTTCTGTCACGAAGAGGGGTACCTTAGAATAGATGCCTGTAAGCCCACTTTTCAAGATGGTTCAGCAAATTGGTCAGTTATGTCCTTGGGAGCTTGACCTTGTAATTATGTGACCATGCTTTCTCTTTTCACAATGGCGGGCCAGGTTCAGGGTTCAATCCCTAGATTAGGGGATGAGCCTTTCTCATTAATATTTGGGTGACCTTTGCCATTTTTAAATTCTCTTCCCCTCCACAAGCTGTCTTGAATTCTCCCTTCTCAGAGCATCTATGAGGTTATTTTTGGTAAAGTTTAAAAGCCAGAAATATCAACCATTTGGCCTGGCTAAAGTCAGGTAATAAGAAATTTTAGAAGGACTTTATTAAAGAGTTCTATGGTTAAAAGTCAGCTTAATTAAAAGCAGATATTCAAGCTCTAACAGCCTGGGGCTCCTTGGGGAAAACAGGAGGCACCAGAAACCCTTTCCTGGCCCTGTTCTTCCAAGGAATCCACCCTAAAGCAAATAATCCAATTAAGAAACTTAAAAACTGGCAAAAAAAAAAAAAAAAATCTTACTACTGTAGTAATCTTCCTCTGTCTGTCTGTGTAATTATATATGTGTTGTTGTGTGTGTAATGTTTACATAAAAGATCTCTGATTGACTTGAACAAAAATAGGCACTTAAATCAAATATTTTAAAAGAAAAATAAAAACTGTAATGCCTTTTAATTCAGGTAACTTTAGTAATCTTTGGAAAATAAAAACAGCTTTAAAAATTATTGAAAAAATAAAGATGTTTATTTTAACCTAAAATTTATTTATTTAGTATTCAGTGTTTAGTCTAAATTATGCAGGTCAGATATTAGGTTTTCTTCATACTTTAAGGTCATAAACTGCTTTGACTTTTGAAAATTGTTCAACTAATTTTGGAGACATTAAATTCTAAATAAGGCCTGGGAATATGTGGAATTAGCTATGCCCCCTAGCTATGAAAAGAAGTTTATAAAGAAAAGAGACTTTATATAAGAAAGCGTCTTGTAAGCTAAATTCTTGTCCTAAAGTAAAATGACTGGTTGTTTAAAAGAGGGATGTTTAAGACAAGCCAGGAAGTCCAAGCATGTCATAGATGCTCTGTGTAAGTTGTGAAATGATTCATAAAAGAAAATTTATGCACCAAAAGTGAAAGTTGCTATGAATTACCATTATAACATGTAATTCAAACTACTGAAAAAAATAGGTTTTAAGTGTTTTTGGTTAAGAGATTATAAGAGGGCATGGTAATATAAATTTTTGCCTAATTTAGAGGGTTAAAGGATTGTTTTAAATTAAATTAAACTAAAGGTTTAAAGAAATTGTGGAAGGTTTGTAAAAATTAACCTTGTAAAAGAAATTCTATGTGTGAAAATATTGACTAAATTTAAAGGGGTATTAATTTTTTTTCCCTAAAATGAACATCTAAATAAAAGCACAACAGGGTTTTCTTAAAGCACTAATCTGCTCTTTGACAAAAATTTGTAAAGGATTATAAAAGGTTTATGAAAATCTCGCCTTATGGTCAAACTGATTAAGACTGGATATGTTTGTCTATGAGGTTATATTAAAAACTGTGGTTGACATTAATAGTCCAGTAACGCAAGGGTGAAATGTGGCTTTCTCTCTTGAACAAAATTTTCATGTAATATTGAAAGATAATGAAAGATTTTGTTTGCCTTTTAAATACACTACCAAAAAAAAAAAAAAAAAAAGGTGGGAGGGAATACACAAGACAGATTATTTGGAAAGGTAAGTCTTCTATTAATGAGTAAAGGTTTTTGCCTTTTGAAAAATTTTTGAGTCATCATTTTGGCTAAATGAATGACTTATGGTAAACTGGAATTCTAGTTCATAATATCAAATATTTTGAACCTTTAACATTTTTTGTGTTTTGAGATGGAGTTGTGCTCTTGTCGCCCAGGCTGGAGTGCAATGACACGATCTCAGCTCACTGCAACCTCCACCTCCTGGGTTCAAGCTATTCTCCTGCCTCAGCCTCCCGAGTAGCTAGGATTACAGGCATGCACCACCACGCCTGGCTAATTTTGTATTTTTAGTAGAGACGGGGTTTCTCCATGTTGGTCAGGCTGACCTGGAACTCCCAATCTCAGGTGAACCACCTGCCTTGGCCTCCCAAAGTGCTGGGATTACAGGCATGAGCCACCATGCCCAGCCTTAAACCTTTAACATACTTAATAGTCTTCCCAAAATCAAATTTCATCTTCAAAATGGTCTTTTCTCTGTTTTTTGGTTTTTGTTTTTGTTTTTTTTTGTTTTGTTTTGTTTTTTTGAGATGTAGTCTTGCCCTGTCAGCCAGGCTGGAGTGCAGTGGCATGATTTTGGCTCACTGCAACCTCCACCTCCTGGGTTGAAGGAATTCTCTTGCCTCGGCCTCCCAAGTAGCTGGGACTATAGGCGTGCACCACTATGCTTTGCTAAATTTAGTATTTTTAGTAGAGATGGGGTTTCACCATGTTGGCCAGGGTGGTCTCAAATTTCTGACCTCAAGTGATCTGCCTGCCTCAGCTTCCCAAAGTGCTAGGATTACTAGGAGTACAGGTGTGAGCCACCACATCCAGCCCAAGATGGTCTTTCTTCGTCTTTTTTTTTTTTTTTTTGGACTGGAGCTTCATTCTTGTTGCCTAGGCTGGAGTGCAATGGTGCAATCTTGGCTCACTGCAACCCCCCCTCTCCTGGGTTCACACAATTCTCCTGCCTCAGCCTCCTGAGTAGCTGGAATTACAGGCACCTGCCACCATGCCCAGCTAATTTTTTGTGTTTTTAGTAGAGACAGGGTTTCACCATGTTGGCCGGGCTAGTCTCAAACTCCTGGCGTCAGGTGATTCACCCACCTCAGCTTCCCAAAATGCTGGGATTACAGGCATGAGCCACCGTGCCTGGCCCCAAAATGGTCTTTTCTGACCTGTAACTTTGGAGTGCTACAGAGGGCCCCTAAAGCATCCAAAAGAGAGGTAAACATAATTATTTAACATGTTAAGTTACATGGAAGCATTGTCCAAATAAAAATAATATTTAATCATCAGTTTATATTTTAGTGGACAATAATATATGTTCCAAAATTGTAGGCCAGGCACAGTGGCTCACGCCTGTAATCCCCGCATTTTGGGAGGCCGAGGCGGGTGGATCACGAGGTCAGAAGATCGAGACCATCCTAGCTAACATGTTGAAACCCCATCTCTACTAAAAATACAAAAAATAAGCCAGGCGTGGTGGCGGGTGCCTGTAGTCCCAGCTGCTCGGGGAGGCTGAGGCAGGAGAATGGCGTGAACCCAGGAGGCGGAGCTTGCAGTGAGCCAAGATGGTGCCACTGCACTCCAGCCTGGGCTACAGAGCAAGACTTCATCTCAAAAAAAAAAAATTTTTATAGGATTTCTAAAATTCTAATATGTCTGAGTATATACTGTCAATCATAATTATGGTTATGTTATTATACATGACAGAAATAACCAGATTCCCTTGAATAAAACTGCTAACCCGAGTGGAACAGAAAAAAATTAACTAAATACAGGCCAGGCACAGTGACTCACACTTGTTATCCCAGCACTTTGGGAAGCCAACGTGGGCAGATCACCTGACAGGGTCAGGAGTTCGAGACCAGCCTGGCCAACATGGCAAAACCCCGTATCTACTAAAAATACAAAAATTAGCTGGGTATGCAGTGCAGGTCTGTAATCTCAACTACTTGGGAGGCTGAGGCAGGAGGATCATTTGAACCCAGGAGGTGGAGGCTGCAGTGCGCCAAGATCATACCACTGCACTCCAGCCTGGACAACAGAGTGAGACTCTGTCTCAAAAAAAAAAAAAAAGAAAAAATTATTTAAATTCCAAGAAAATACTTTGCCAGATTTTCATGTTAAACTAGCCAATACTAAAATTGTTTAGATATACAATTTGAACTTCAAGGTCTGAGTCAAATTACCTATGATAACCCATTAGTTATCAGTGCTATGTACCTACATTGGAGAAAAAACTGGTATTCAAGAGGACATAAGTCCAATGTTAAGCATGGACTCATGGAAAACCAGGATGGCCACCTTGTCCCTCTTGAGACTCTAAGGCTTTTGTTATTAAAGGTTCTGGATTTTATGACTCATCATGGAAAAGATAAAATGATCCAATTTGAATATACTGATGTGATTAATTTGTTTAAAACCAGTGCTTCCACAGTTGCCAGGGACAGCAGAGCTGAGGCTGCTCTCCTGGACACTGAGCAGAGTCCTGTGGCTCTCGGGCCTTTTTGAGTGAGGAGCTGCTGGGCAGCCCGGGATCATGGAAGAGAAAGCACTAGAGGTTTATGATTTGATTCAAACTATCTGGGACCTAGAAAAGCTCAATACATTAGAAGAACTGGAATTGGTAAAGGAAAGTTACACGGAAGTTAAGGAGATAAATGAAGAAGACTATCTGGTTATTACCAAGTTTACACCAGAGTACCTCATTGATATTTGGCGATTCTTATGGGGCTGTGCTTAAGAATAAAACTTCGGCAGTGTTTACCATTTAAACATAAGTTGGAAATCTACATTTCTGAAGGAACCCACTCAACAGAAGAAGACATCAGCACACAGATAAACAACAAAGAGCAAGTGGAGGCTGCAATGGAAAACCTCAGCTTATGGGAAACTGTGGAACAGTGTGTCCTTGAACCTGACTGGTAAGGATTTTAAGAGTCACTAATCTGTAATTGATGTATTTGTTTAAACTCTTTGTATAATGTCAAAGACTCACGTTTAATACATAGATGATTTGTACCTCAGATCATTTTTTAAAGGATTATTTCCAAGCAAGATTTAATTTTAAGGTAGTACCTAATTTGTTCAGTGTATAACATTCTCAGGATCTGTAACACTTAAATGATCAGACAGAATAATATTTTCTAGTTATTATGTGTAAGATGAGTTGCTATTTTTCTGATGCTCATTCTGATACAAACACTTTTCATGTCCAATATCTACTGTGTCCAAATGTACTCAATTTAAATAATTACTCTGTAAAATAAATAAGCAGATGATTCTTGTTAAAAACAAACAAACAAACAAAAAACAGCAGCCAGGCACGGTGGCTCACGCCTGTAATCCCAGCACTTTGGGAGGCCAAAGTGAGGATCACAAAGTCAGGAGTTCAAGACCAGCCTGGCCAATATGGTGAAACCCTGTCTCTACTAAAAATGTAAAAATTAGCTGGGTGTGGTGGCGGGTGCCTGTAGTACCAGCTACTCAGGAGGCTGAGGCAGGAGAATCGCTTGAACCCAGGAGACAGAGGTTGCAGTGAGCCGAAATCAGGCCCCTGCACTCCAGCCTGGGCAACAGAGCAAGACTCCATCTCAAAAGAAATAAATAAATAAAAATAAAAAATAAAACCAATGGTTGGTTCCATATTCCTGGGAAGGTAATCAAACCTTCAGGTACATTTGGCTACCTGAAGCCAATGGGTCATTTAAACATGTATAAATGAATTTCACTGCACTGTCATTTTCAATGCATGTTTTATGTTATAGCAGCTAATTACTATGCCAGAGTATATTTTCACCAGATAAAGAACACTTTTTATGATTCACTGAGGACAATCAACCCCTTCACAATCTAGAACCTGAAGACTGAATCCTCTGAGAACATCAGAGATAGACTGTCCTTCTATACTGCAACAAAACTTTGGAACCTTGAACCTTGGGTTCATAAACAACTGAGAGGGGTCCCTCTACACTCTTGGAACTGTACACCTTTCAGAATCCTTAAGGTAAAACTAACCCAGAAAGTTTCTTCCCAGAAGAAGATGGCATCCTTGACGTGAACAGCTTTTCCCAAGATCACGGATCGAGACTTCTATCATAAGACTCTTATCTTTGAATATTTTTTCCCTGTTTATGCCTCTATGAACAATAGAAAATGGGTTCTATTATGTTCAGTTATATGGTATACTTTTATTTGTGAAGGATTTTGCAGCCAGCCTTATACATGAATAATCTTATACTTTGATAAAGACAAGATGAAGGCCCAATGTAGGTGAAAAACTTTAATTGTACATACATTTCCTCATAAAAACTCCTCTTAACCCACATCATGGGTTTTAACGGAATCTCTTTAGAGAACATTGCCAGGGGGCTTTCACTTTTCTAAAAGGACGTCATTTGTTAGGTCCTTCTACCTTGGTTTAGAATAAAATAGGCAATAATTAAAAATGTATCCCACATAATAGGCTCTCTAGCAGATTCTACTGTAAAGGCTATCATTACACAACAGACTTTAAATTCTCTTGTGAAAGTTATGCTAAATAATAGAATTAGCTAAACAGAAAAGTACCTGTGCAGCTGCTGGCACTTGTGGCCTATGGAGGAATACATTATATGTAGATTATAAAAATTCAGGCCGGGCGCGGTGGCTCACGCCTGTAATCCCAGCACTTTGGGAGGCTGAGGCGGGCGGATCACGAGGTCAGGAGATCGAGACCATCTTGGCTAACACAGTGAAACCCCGTCTCTACTAAAAATACAAAAAATTAGCCGGGCATGGTGGTGGGTGCCTGTAGTCCCAGCTACTCTGGAGGCTGAGGCAGGAGAATGGCGTGAACCCAGGAGGCGGAGTTGCAGTGAGCCAAGATTGCGCCACGGCACTCCAGCCTGGGTGACAGAGCGAGACTCTGTCTCAAAAAAAAAAAAAAAAAAAAAAAAAAAAAAAAAAATTCAGTTGTAGAGGATTAATGAAAAGATCATTTAGTCAAGCAAGTAGACCCTTTATCTCACTCATTCTTTAATCTATTTAATTTTAGGCGGTTTGGTTTATGGGGACCCTGGGTAACGAGCATACTCCAAACTCTTGGTATTATCCTCCCAATAGGCATAATAATAGTCTGCCTGGTGCACTGTATTCTCTCTAAGGTTTTAAATGTTTGCATGCAGCCATCTCTAGAACCTCAAATGGTCTCTCTTCAACTGGAATGAAAGAGCTGAAAGAAATATGTGACCGTGAGGATACCATAACCTATGAATGATGTGCTGACACCAGAAACCCAAAATGATGGTAACAGAGTGGTGCTAAGGCCCCAAATTTTGGTCACACTCTCACCTAAGTGAGAACCTGACCAAAAAGGGGGAAATTTTTTTAAAAAAAAACACAATTATGGGAGGCCATTGTTTTGGACTAGCTCATGCACTAGGTCCCAACAGGCCAAACCAAACTAAAATGGAGTCACTCATGCTACATGTAACATAATCAAACTAAGGATACACATAAATCCTAGAACAGACCAGGTTTTTTCTCCTGTAAACAGAATGTTCCAGCATAAAGACATACCCTCTACTCAGTCTTTGTTCCTACCTTTGGAAAACTCATTGTTCTACTGTTTCCCAGTGAGTTTCAGGAGCAAATAAGTACATCTACAATGGTGACAGTGACAACAACTAAAGTTTTGGTCAATCTCTCAAAATTGAGAAAATGACCAAAAGAGGGGAGTTGTTGAAGCGAACTAAATATGGCCTGAGAAGGACTTCATACTTCTATATTTGAGTTCTTGCGGATGAACTGCAACCTAGCTTAAGGTAGATAGATTGAAAACCTAACAGGAGTATGCAACTGTAACAATAGCTGCCTCCTGGCCAATCCCAGAGGCTGCACTTCAACCATTCATATAGTGCTGAGTGTTCAAACTGTGTTCAAATAAGGCAAACACAACCTGAAAACAATCCAGCCGTTTTGTACTTCACTTCCAATTTCTGTACATCATTTACCTGTTGTTTGTCTACAAATCTTCCACCACATGGCTGCACTGGAGTCTCTGTGAATCTGCTGCGATTCTGGGGGCTGCGCGATTAGTGAATCGTTCATTGCTCAATTAAACTTTAAATTTAATTCAGCTGAAGTTTTTCTTGTATCAAGTGTAAACCAAAAATAAAAAAAAACTTATAAGGCTCCCCAGCCATCTAAATAAACTTCCTCCTTGGCCAGGGAACTCTTAATTTTCTTTCCTTTTTTTTTTTTTTTTTTTTGACGGAGTCTTGCTCTGTCACCCAGGCTGGAGTGCAGTGGTGCGATCTCTGCTCACTGCAACCTCCACCTCCCGGGTTCAAGTGATTCTCCTGCATCAGCCTCCCAAGTAGCTGGGATTACAGGCGTGCATCACCATGCCTGGCTAATTTTTGTGTATTTTTTAGTAGATACTGGGTTTCACCATGTTGTCCAGGCTGGTCTTGAACTCCTGACCTCAAGTGATTCACCCACCTCTGCCTCCCAAAGTGTTGAGATTACAGGTGTCAGCCACCGTGCCTGGCCTGGAACTCTTAAAATTTAACCTGAAAGACTGGTTCAGGCCATGATAAGAAGTGGGGGTCAGACATGCCTCATTATACCTCTCTGGCATTAACATCAACATAGACTTTAAGTCTGATAAACATTTTACAACCTATTCTCTCTGAAGCTTAATAGCTGAAAGCTTCCTCTGCAAATAAGAACTTTGGTCTCCACAATCATATATATATATATATATACATATATATATATATATATATTTTTTTTTTTTTTTTTTTGAGATGGAGTCTCACTCTGTCACCTAGGCTGGAGTGCAGTGGTGCAATCTCGGCTCACTGTAACCTCTGCCTCCCGGGTTCAAGTGATTCTCCTGCCTCAGCTCCCTGAGTAACTGGGATTACAGGCACACACCACCACGCCCGGCTAATTTTTGTATTTTTAGTGGAGAGGAGGTTTCATCATGTTGGTCAGGCTGGTCTCAAACTCCTGACCTCATGATCCGCCTGCCTCAGGTTCCCAAGGTGCTGGGATTACAGACGTGAGCCACTGTACCTGGCCCACAGTCTTTTATCTTAACCCAGACATTCCTTTCTGTTAATCCCTGGTCTTTAGGTAAATTCAACCAAGATGTCAAACAAAATTTTTAAGTCCACCTATAAGCTGGAAACCATCATCCTCGACCCCCACGTTGAGTTGTCATGCCTTTCTGAACCAAACCAATATAAGTTTTAAATGTATTTGATTGATGCCTCATGCCTCCCTAAAACGTATAAAACCAAGCTGCACCCTAACCACCTTGGGAACATGTTCTCAGGACCTCTGTCCTGAGGGCTGTGTCACAGGCCATGTTACTCATATTTGGCTCAGAATAAATCTCTTGAAATATTTTACAGTTTGACTCTTTTTGTCAACAACAGCAAGCCACCAGCACTCCTAGTGAGGGAAGGGTAGAGGGAACTTTTTATCAGCGAAATGGGAGAGGTTCACAGAAGCTGCTTAGAAAGAGTTCATTGGTTCCAGAGGCCCAACGCCAAAGCTCAAAGTTGTCCTCAGTTCATTGGTGGAGCTGCCATTACTGGGCAAATGTTTCTTCCGAGCATCTTATCTGAATTACTGTAGTCACAAAGATCGTCTAAATTTTATCAAAGTAGGAGACCCGCGAATGACACAAAAGGGTTTCTTGCGGGTTTTTCGAAAGTCCCTGTAAATAGTTCTTATCTCACACACTAAGCCTGAACCTCCTGTCCTTCCCAGCCCTGTCTGTCTGGGCCTGACAACGTGATTTCATTCCTTATTTGTAACTTTCACAAAACAAAGGCCCTGGTCTCATGAACTCACTGCACAAAGTGACCCTGGCTCACTGGGGCAGATAAGCGATGCTATCTGCCTGCCCTGGTCCAAACATCTCATCTGGAATACTGCAGGCCAGTGGAAATGCCCGGAATAAACTCTGTTTACAAGGTAATAGCGAGCCTCACTGGCATTTCAGAAATGCGTGACAGCTGCTTCCTTAGGGCCCTCCCCACTCCATTTTGGTTACCTTGTGACATAAATTACTCCATTTTGAACTACAGGGTCATTCCTCAGCCCCCACCAACCCCGCGGATCCCCCCTCAGCCCTGCTGTATCAGCCTTTCAGATCCTCCTTCAGCCTCTCAGGTCCCCCTCAGCCCGCTGCGTCCCTCTTCAGCCCCACCTTGAACTTTCCTCATCCCCACAGATCCTCCCTCAGCCTCCCTTGATTCCCACCTCAGCGCCCAAGGATCCTCCCTCACTGCCCCCTGGGACCTCCCTCAGTTCTGCGGATCCCCCCTCAGCGTCTTGGGATCTCTCTCACCCCTTCTAGATCCTACCTCAGCCCCGCAGATCCTTCCGCAGCTCCCCCTGGATCCTCCCTCAGGCCAGCTGGTGCCCACTCAGCCCCGCGCATCCTCCCTCCCTCAGCCCCCACCGGGGTCCTCCAGCAGCCCCACCTGGGTCCTCCCTCAGCCCAGCTGGTGCCCCTTCAGCCCCGCGGATCCTCCCTCAGTTCCCCTGCGTCCTCCCTCAGGACCCCTGGGTCCTCCCTCAGACCTCCGGGACCTCTCTCAACTCTCCTGGATCCTCCCTCAGCCCTGCGGATCCTCCTTCAACTCCCCACCCCGGGTCCTCCCTCAGACCCGCGGGTCCCCCTCGACCCCGCTGGCCTGCCCTGGTCCTCCCGTAAGAACGGAGGTCACCTGGCCGACTCCGCCTCGCTCCTCGAACTGCCACAGCGCCCCGCAGGCCCCGCCTACCTAGGCTTCGCCCCGCCCACAAGATTACATCACACCGCGCCGGCCCCGCCCAACGGGGGGTATATCTTCGTGTTTCACCGCCCACTCTTGCCTCGCCCCGCCATGGAATACGTCCTACCGCGCGACGCAGCGCCTGCCAGTGACGTTGTGGGCTGCAGCGCTGCAGCACTCAACGCAGTGAGTGTGCTGTGACCTCCTGCGCGCCCTCGTCCCTGGTCTTAGTTTCCACCGGGCAGTGGGAGTCAGGACCGTCTGTCCTCAGGCCCCTCCTCAGCGACTGTGGCGGCTGCAGGTTGGCGCCTCGTGTGGGCCGGGAGCAGAGGCGGGGGGCGCTGTACTCTCCCTGTGGAGTCCGGAGAGAGGGAGGCAGGGAAGGGGACTGGGGGCTGCACCTGTACTGGGCCCTTGTCCCCATGCGGTCTAGCAGGGAGGAAGAGGGAGCTTCCCCTGAAGACCCTCCTGGACCAGCCCCAGGCTCCTGTGCTCGTGAGGCCGAGGGAGAGGGATGTCGGCATAGGACACGGAGCAGGATTTCCGTTTTAGAGGCAGCCGGACCTGTCTTCAGGTCCCTTCCTTGGTGAGAGGGGTACGCCAGAGGAAGCTGGGCGCTCGGCCGCCTTGCAGCCTCGTCTCCTGGAATCTGAGTATTGGAAACTGGGCTTTCACCTCGGATAACTCAGCACAGACTCCCATGGGAATCCAGGTCACAGCAAAGCAGCCCTGGGCCTCCATTCTCCTTTAAGCAAGCATGACAATCCTCACCTGACTGGGTTTTTATTAAAACTAGCAATGACCTTAGAAAGCAAGGCATGACCTCAGCTCCACTTTTGAGGCTGCAGTCCATTTAGAGAGGTTTCCCAGACTCGGTAACGGCCAGAACAAACAGCCTGTGCCCTGCCGCAGACTGAGTCAGAATTTTTGGGAGTAGTGACCAACTTCTGCTTTTGGAAAAACCTCTACAGGCGGTTCTGAGAAGTCCAAGGGTTGCTGGGAGAGGTTGGTGAGTGGCGTGTTGATTACATGTGTCTTGGAAGCATCCTGGGCTGGGATTTGATGTGAACCCATTAGGTGGAAGAACCTTCCTTTTAAAAAAAGATGTCTTCATTCTCTGCCTAGCAGGTTGCACTCCAGGGCCTGTACTTACCACCACCACGTGCCACGGGACTCTAAGGAGGAATGGCGGCCGTGGGCAGCCTGCTTGGGTAAGCATGGACTTTTAGGTCCCTGGGTATTACTGTCAGGGGCCACCCCAGGGAACCCCTCTATTCAGCAGGAAATGGCCATTCTAATCCTGCCTAGTCCCAGCTATTATCCACTGTCCCCTGTGCTGGAAGCTTTGTGCCCTTGCTCAGCCTGGCAGGCTCTTCCTGGCTAGGGGGCCAGAGCGGCTCTGACCACAGCCTGCGGCTCCTCAGGAAGCCCTGAGGCTCATCCTGCTCCTGGCATGGGTCACCAGCTCTGGTAGTGTCTCCTGTTGCCTGGCAGTGCCCCATCACAGCCAGCCTCAGTCATGTTGGACCAGTGCTTACACGTTTATCTGCAGCCTGCTGAGGCAGAGCACCGTGAAGGCCACCGAACCTGCACTCCGCCACCTGCACACATCCTCCTGGCAGGCCGACAGCAGCAGGGCCTCACTCAGTCGTGTGCACCGCCAAGCTTATGCACGACTCTACCCTGTACTGCTGGTGAAGCAGGATGGCTCCACCATCCACATCCGCTACAGGGAGCCGCGGCGCATGCTGGCGGTAAGCTTCCCTCTCCAGGTGCTTCCAGGTGCTGGGCTGGGGTTCAGGCTGTGGTGGCGGTGCTGGTGGCCAGTTGCCTTAGGATGGACATGTGGCTGTGGTCACTGTACCACATGACAGGAGTCAGGGGAGCAGGTGGTTGTTGAAGGATTGGAGGAAGGCTTAGATCCAAAACTGACTCTTAAGTGCCAAAATTAGATAGGACTAACCAGTAGTGTGTTTTTATTTTTAAAATTTATTTTTTGAGATAGGGTCTTGCTCTGTCAACCAGGCTGGAGTTCAGAGGCATGATCTCAGCTCACTGCAGCCCTGACCCCCTGGACTCATGTGGTCCTCAGCCTCCCGAGTAGCTGGGACTGCAGGTGCACACCACCATGCCTCGCTAACTTTTTGAAATATTTTTTGTACAGATGGGGTTTCTCTGTGTTGCCCAGGCTAGTCTTGAACTCCTGGGCTCAAGTGATCCTCTCACCTCAGCCTCCCAAAGCACTGGGATTACAGGCATGAGTGAGCCACCATGCCTGGCCTTGTGTGTTTTTAAAAACATCAAATCTGGGGAAAACACAGAACAATTTATTTTGAAGATTGAAAGCTTTGAAGGGAGAGACCAATAAGAATGTTTGAAAATTAAGCTAGTATAGGATGGAAGACACAAGTTGACAGGAAGGCCCTGGGCTGTCCCCTCAGTAGTTCTCAAGGTCCCTCGATCCACATGGACAAAACTTGGTCTGTCCCCTGCAGATGCCCATAGATCTGGACACCTTGTCTCCTGAGGAACGCCGGGCCAGGCTGCGGAAGCGTGAGGCTCAGCTCCAGCCGAGGAAGGAGTACGAGCAAGAGCTCAGTGATGACTTTCATATGGAGCACTACCAACAGTTCTGGAACAGGACCAAGAAGTGACCGTGGCTCCAGCCACCCCGGGACGTTGATAAGATGGGAGGGCTGTTCTTAAATCACATATTCTCGAAGCTGCCACCTGGAGTCTGTGTCTGTCCCCACACTTGGTGTGAGCCCCAGACTGGCAGCTCGTCCCCTGAAAGGCACGAGCTCAAGCATAGAGAGGGCTTAGTGGACTAGCAGGGTGAGCGTTGGTTTAGATCAAACCTGTGGGTTTTGGACACTGCTCTGGGGCTGTGGTGCCCACGGACAACTGTGTGGGCAGCACCCAATACCTCCAAGCTCTAAGCTGTGCCTTCCCAGCCTCAGAGGCACCAAGGCGACTGCCCTCCTGACAGCACAGTGGCCCTCAGGTTGATTCCTAGGAGGGCCTGGGTGTTCTGGGACTCAGGCATCAACCTTGGTGGGGCAGCCCTAGGACCATCTGGACCACAGCCTGCAGCTCCCTGCCCTGGCCCTGCATTCCCAGGCTGCCCCAGGGAAGGTCCTGCCCTGGGAGGGTCCCCAGAGGAGCAGCCAGCCCTGGTGGTTCTTGACTGCTAATGGGGTCTGAAAAGCACAGCCCAGGGAGATCCACAGACTCTGCTCCATCTGTCCAGAGGCTGATTTCACTTAGGACCAGCTCCAGCTGATGTGCAGGCACCTTCACACACACATCAGCCCAGGTTTTGGACAGCTCAGGGCCCGGACTGCTTCCTGTCCCTGTCCTGGGGTGTTACTGGGTCCCAGCTGGCAGGCTGTCTCACTGACACCTGGAGTGCCCAACAAACACTTCTTGCAGTGGTGTTCTGGGATTGCCAGGCAGGTCAGAGTGTGCTGTCGCGCCCCTGTGATGACAGTGCTTGTAACTGAGGAGCCTGGGCAGTGTCCCCACCTCGCAGGCCCTTCCCTTGTCCCTTAAGTTTGTTCCTGGCCCTCTGCTCATCCTGCCGGCCTTCAGCTCTGCTGAGAAGAGCCTGCAAGGGATATCCCCTGTCCCTGTGACCCAGCAGTGCCTGACCTCACATGGATGGGCTGTGTGGCCGCCTGGGACTCTGCCTTGCAGGGTTACTTCCTGAGCAGCCTCCCTGGAGCCCCCGTCTCTGAAGTTGTGGCTCAATCCCTGTGGCATATAGAGCCAGCTGCCTGGCCACACTGTGCAGTCACTTGGCCCTCTCCTCCAGTGTACTCAGCCTCCTCCCTCTATAGTGGGTTCCCCTGGGAACTCCACTGCCCCTCTACTCCCTCACCTCTACCCTCCTGGGTCCAGCTTTGCTGCTGTCACAGAGGACACCACTGTGATCAGTGCCCCCAGCTGGGCCTCCACCCAGCAGGCATAGGCCATGCAACCTCCACCGCGGTGACCCCTCCTCCTGTGGCCTACGGCTTGTCAGGCTAATGGGCTCAAAACTGACCAGGTCTTCCCCAGAAACCTGGTCCTCTTGTTGACAGGTGGCTGCTTCATCCTCACAGTTGCCCAGACCAGAGCCTCAGAGCCGTCCTGGACTCCTCCCCAACGTCCACCTGGCCCTGCTATCCCCTCTCCACCACACCTGATATCCAGTCAGTGGTCACACTCCACAGCCGGGCCCTGCCCACATGGCCCAAGTCCACCCTGGCCTGGCAAGCCACAATTGCACCCAGGAGTTGATGCCCTACACCCAAGGAAGACTTCCCAGGAGTGGGCCAGTCACCTTCTGTGTGCCAGGCTGTGGCCTGCTGCTCTGCCCTTGCCATGCACCTGCTCCATGATGCAAGCTCACACAGCACCTCATGAGGGAGATGGCAGCCGGTACTTGCTAAGTAGATAGATGAGCCAGATGGGCTGTCTGCCAGGCTGCTCTAACAGCCTGACCCATGGACTGGGTAACTAAGAAACAAATTTCCCACAGTTCTGGACACTAGACCTGTGTTTCATCCAGTTCAACCTGTGGCTGGAATTGCCCCAAAAGTGGTGGCAGTAGAGTTCCCACAAGGGAGTGCCCCACACCATGCTGAGATGGGGCTGGTTAGGATTCTATAGAAAGATTGAGCATGCCAGGGTAATGCGCCCAGAGCATTTATTAGCAGGGCTTTTGTACAGAGTGGGCTGCAGCAGTTCTTGCAACGGGTGGTGAGAGAAATGAATGTTCTCTCTAGGTATGTCCATGGGGAGGGGGTTGTTGAATGGAGTTTATATGAGGGTTTAAGGAATCTGGCTCAGGCTGAGTCCAGTTTCTTTCTGTGTTTTGAGCAACAACCTAGATGCTGTCATCTGTGCCTGGGAACGTTCATGGCTATGGCTCAGGTTCAAATCTGCAGACGAAATTATACCGTTGGCGAGGTCACAGAGCGGCCAAGGGACTCTGTTTCTTGGTCACCACTGGGAATGAAAGTGGAAACGTGAAGCAGGGGGATGGCACAACCTCCAAAATCAGGGTGCCCATCATGCTGAGGTTCTGGGAAGGGGTCTCTTCCAGACTACAGACTTCCCGCTGCCTTCGCACAGTGGAAAGCTGCACAAAGCTCTCTGGTCTTTTTTATGAAGGTTCTGTCGTCATGACCTAGTCACCTCCGAAGCACCAACGCCTTGGGTTGAGGATTTCACGTGGGAGTTAGGGTGCACATTCAGTTTACCACGGCAGGGATGGGACCAGTGCTCTGAGGGTGTCTGGGTAGCTGCTGGTTCATCCAGAAGTTTACTGGGTAATACTCAGAAATTCCACAAATCATTAGGGCATTACCTTGTTAAGCTCCCCATATGGAATCGCGGCTGGCAGTGACAGCTAGGCGCATCGTATGTGTTTTCTTTTTTTATGAGACAGGGTCTCGCTCACTTGCTCAGGTTGGAGCGCAGTGGCGCGATCTCCTGGGCTCAAGAGATCCTCCCGCCTCAGCCTCAAAGCGTTGGGACTACAGGCGCGCAAGTGCGCGCGCCCGGCCCATTTTAACTTTTTTTTTTTTTTTTGAGACAGAGTCTCGCTCTGTCGCCCAGGCTGGAGTGCAGTGGCGCGACCTCGGCTCACTGCAACCCCGCCTCCCGGTTCAAGTGATTCTCCTGCCTCAGCCTCCTGGGTAGCTGGGATTACAAGTGTGCACCACCACACCTGGCTAATTTTTGTATTTTAGTAGAGACGGGGTTTCACCATGTTGGCTAGGCTAGTCTGGAATTCCCGACCTCAAGCGATCCGCCTGCCTGGGCCTCCCAAAGTGCTGCGGGAGCCACAGCGCCCAGCCCGGTTTTAACCTTTTTTTTTTTTTTTTTTTTTTTTTTGAGACGGAGTCTCGCTCTGTCGCCCAGGCTGGAGTGCAATGGCGCAATCTCGGCTCACTGCAAGCTCCGCCTCCCGGGTTCACGCCATTCTCCTGCCTCAGTCTCCCGAGTAGCTGGGACTACAGGCTCCCGCCACTGCGCCCGGCTAATTTTTTCTATTTTTAGTAGAGACGGGGTTTCACCATGGTCTCGATCTCCTGACCTTGTGATCCGCCCGCCTCGGCCTCCCAAAGTGCTGGGATTACAGGCATGAGCCACCGCGCCCGGCGGTTTTAACCATTTTTAAACGTCCAGTTCAGAGGCGTTCCCGCGCTGGGCAGGATAGGCGCAGTGCGCAGGCGCCCAAAGCCTGCTTGGCGGTGACGCGCGGGAGCACAGAGCCGGCGCAGTGCGCTGCGCAGGCGCGCGGGGCGAAGCCGGGTGGGCGCCGGGTGACGTCACGGCGCGCGACGCGAAGGCGGGGTCGGGCCTGGGTCCGACGGTAGTGGGTACAGAGGGTCCGGGGTTGCGGGTCGCAGGCCGCAGGCCCCAGGCAACTGCCTCCCGGGCGCCATGTTCGGTTCCAGTCGCGGAGGCGTGCGCGGCGGGCAGGACCAGTTCAACTGGGAGGACGTGAAGACTGACAAGCAGCGGGAGAACTACCTGGGTCCGTGGGCGCGGTGGGCGCGGTGGGCACGGCGGGCGGCCTCCCGGGCGGGCGCTGGGCTCACGGCACCTACGTCCGCAGGCAACTCGCTGATGGCGCCCGTAGGCCGCTGGCAGAAGGGCCGCGACCTCACCTGGTACGCCAAGGGCCGGGCGCCGTGCGCGGGCCCGAGCCGCGAGGAGGAACTGGCAGCAGTGCGGGAGGCGGAGCGGGAGGCGCTGCTGGCCGCCCTGTGAGTGTTCGCGGACATCAGCGGTCGGTGCTTGGGACTGCGCTGCCGGGGCAGGGTGGGGCCGGGGCGGGGACTGGGTGTCCGGCTGGGCGGGGGCTGGGGGTCGGGCTGGACGGGGGCGGGGCTGCGGGGACTTGCGCGGGTGGGACCCTCAGGACGAAGGCTGGAGTGGTGAGGACCCGTGGTGGGAGGAGGTCTGTCCGTCCTGACGCCTGCCCTGGTCCTCTCGCAGTGGCTACAAGAACGTGAAGAAGCAGCCCACGGGCCTGAGCAAGGAGGTAACTCCCTGGGGTGGGGGGCACGTGGAGGGCCGTGGGTGTGGGGCCGTCCCGAACGCTGCCTGTGCTCCCGCACCTGCAGGACTTCGCGGAGGTCTGCAAGCGGGAAGGAGGCGACCCCGAGGAGAAGGGCGTGGACCGGCTGCTGGGCCTGGGGAGCGCCAGGTGCGAGCAGGTTTCCAGGGGAGGGCAGAATTGCTCGGGTGAGGCGGGCCCTTGACGGACTGTCTTCATCGCCGTGTTCCTGCAGTGGCTCCGTGGGCCGCGTGGCGATGTCCCGAGAGGACAAGGAAGCCGCCAAACTGGGGCTGTCTGTGTTCACGGTAATCCCCCGCCCCGTCTGACCGCAACAGGGGCCAACAGGGGTGGCGCGGGGCGGGGGGCACTGAACGTAGCTCCCCGGGGCGCTGCGGGGGCGTGGTGTGGGGCCGGCCCTCAGACTCCTCCCCAGAGCGCGATTCTCCCGCAGCATCACCGCGTAGAGAGCGGCGGGCCCGGGACCTCGGCAACCTCGGCCAGGAGGAAGCCGCGCGCGGAGGATCAGACGGAAAGCAGGTGAGGCTGCACCTACTGGGCGAGCTGCGCGCTGGAGGGGGTCTCGGGAGGAACTCAGCGGCTCCCGCTCCAGCAGGTGGCAGCTTCTCTTGGCTCACCGGCCCAGCCGGTGGCCTGCCCTACTTTACTTCCTGTCCCACTTACTCCTAGGTTTTTCTCTAGGGGAGTTTCTCGGGTCACCCTTGAAGAGAGGTCCTAAGTACTGGCAGTGGTTGCGGGCTGCGCCGTGGGAGGGCGCTCAGGACCTGTGGTGGGGCCTTTTCCTTCCGTGGGTGGCACCTCCAGGGCTTCTCCTGGGTGGTGAGCCTGGGCCTGACCCCAAGAGTGGCCTGGTGGGTGCAAGTAGGAAGGTGTCAACCTGTCAAGGGCACAGCTGGGGTGTAACAGGGCCGTGCTGTGGAGATAGGGATATCGCATCAGTTTCTAACCCAGGGCAGCCACTAGCCACGTGACTGCATTACTGAGGAGTGGAATTCGTAGTCTGATTTAACTGATTTAAAGACGCACTTGTGGGTGGTGGCTTCATCTCCTGGTTGGGGTCTGTGTTCACTCTCTTGGCCTGCAAGACTAGGGTCTGAGGTGCGCCTTGTATCCTCCTTGTAGCTCTGAGAGCCACAGGAAAAGCAAGAAGGAGAAGAAGAAAAAGAAAAAGAAGAAACACAAGAAAGAGAAGAAGAAAGACAAAGAGCACAGGCAGCCAGCTGAGGCTGCCTCCTCTCCCACATCTCCCGAGAGGTATGCCCTGGTCCATGTCTGCCTCTTGTGGGTGGGAGCCTGGTTGACTCCTTCTGAGTGACTGCCCTTGGTCTCCCCAGGCCCAGGCACCACCACGACTCCTATTCCAACTCCCCTTGTTGTAAGAGGAGGAAGCGGGGACACAGTGGGGACAGGAGAAGCCCGTCTCGCAGGTGGCATGACAGAGGCTCTGAGGCCTGATGGCTGGACCCTGCTCACTGCTATTGTGGGACCCTGAACTCTCCCTTTGCCTTGCTTGCCTCCTGCCTTGGAAGCCCCTCGTGTGTGGGTGAAGCCCGGGGCTGCTCCTGTGGAAGTGGCTCTGGGCACCAGCCTGTGGGGCTAATGGCTAGACAGCTAGCTCTGGAAAACCTCCAGGTTTCACATAGCGGGGATGGTCCCTGGCTTGCCCTGTGAAAGTGAACCTGCCCATGGCTTGCCCTGTGAAGGTGAACCTGCCCAGAGGTACCAGTAGAAGCTGGACTCCCTCTGCCAGTAGAGACAGCAGCCATGGGCCTATGAGCGGTCTAACTGTGGCCAAGTATGGTGACCTCTATTTTTCCTTATATTGACTATTTGTATTTCAATAAATATATTTTAAAAGGAAGGTGTATCATCCTAATTAGAAGGTCAGTGTCAGGAGTTAAATGAGATCCCACTGGGAGGTTGGAGCTGGGGTCTGTCTTCCAGGAGTCTGAGGCCTGGTGATTTTTTTTTTTTTAGTTTTGCTTTTGTTTCCCAGGTTGGAGTGTAATGGCACTATCTCAGCTCACTGCAACCTCCGCCTCCCAGGTTCAAGCGATTCTCCTGTCAACCTCCTGAGTAGCTGGAATTACAGGCGCCTGCCACTACTCCCAGCTAATTTTTGGTATTTTTTAGTAGAGACGAGGTTTCACTGTGTTGGCCAGGCTGGGTCTCGAACTGCTGACCTCAGATGATCCACCCGCCTTGGCCTCCCGAAGTGCTGGGATTACAGGCGTGAGCCACGGTGTCCATCTGATTCTCAATGTCTTGGGGGAATATAGTCCTCCCCTGTGTGCCCAGAGCCCTACCAAAACCCAGGGAGGGCCGAGGCCATGGAAGCGGGTGCTCAGCTGGCAATGTGGGAACCTGGGGCAGAGAGCCCTATCCCTGCAACAGATGAGGTCAAGGACTGCAGTCTGTGGAGGCACAGCCTCAATTGGGTGTGGGGGTTGGGGGACTCCACCAACTGCCTGCTGCCCCAACCCCCAGGTCTGCTTCTCCCGGGCCAGGGGGGTGGGTGTCCCCTCTGCCTGGCCCTAAGGAGGATCAGGCTGTTCAGGATGTGTGTGGCCACCAGACTGCATGGCATAAAGATGGCACCTGGGCTGCATCATAGTTCACTGCAGCATTGCAGTTTTGGGATCAGAGGCATGAGCTCCCTCGCCTGGCCTATTTCTGACTTCAAAGGAAGTTAAGCAGACCTTCCTCAGGGCCCTGGCCAAAGTGTGGCTCCTGTGGCTTTGACCTCTGCCCTCACCCTCACGTAGCTACTGGAGTGGAGACTGCTGTTTTGGGTGCTATCAAGGGGGATGAAGGTTGTCGGGACTCTGCCCAACAGAAGGCAGACCTTAGACCTGCTGATGGCCACATCCCACAAACAGGTACCCCCCGACTGGCAGCTCCCTGCTGCATGGCATCTTGAGGAGAGTTGGGGGCTGTGCCCACTCAGGAACCATTCCCCGGTTGGCACAAAGCACTATGTATGCTAGCAGCAGCCCTGCCCCATAGCCAGTTATACAAAGCGGGTTCAGCAGCAGGCTGAGGGAGTGACGGAGGCTGAGGTCTTCCATGGTGCCTGCTGACCCCTGCCCTGTGTGGCCCAGTTCTCACTGGCTGGGCCCAACAGGACTGCGAACAGAGACCAAGGTCAGTGTGGGCAACCATGCTGGAAGAGCCTCTCACACAGACACAGAGAAGTGCCCGCACACTCAGGAGGGGACATTGAGAGGGTGTGGACTCAGGTGGTGGCCCTAGGCAGTCACCTGCACTTCCTAAAGCTGGCTGATCCACAATCTCCTGGGGGCAGTATGCCTACGTGGAAACACTGGAGAGCCGGTGAAATAGTTAAGAGATTTTATTCTAATAGCTATAATTACAGTGCTTGTTTGTCGAAATGAAAACTGAAAACAAGTATACAAAACAGTTGATTACTAATTGTGTATTGAAAGCAGTAAGAGGTTCCACGACACCAAATAGACCAGTTCTGAGGTTTCCCCAAGATAAATTTAACAGCTCCAGCTTCTTCAGTGTTTATCAAAATACAAAAGAAAAAAGTAGAGGTTGTCTTTTTCGATGGCAAATCGGACCCTTGCAGGCTGAGGGAGAGAAAGCTACATCACACACAGAGGTGGGGTGCTCCCAAGGGGCTGTGGGTCTAGGTGGACCGCCTGCCCGGCTTGCACGCGCTCCTGCTGGTGAGGCCCCAGACATCCTGCCAAAGTGTCTGAGCGAGCACGAGGGTTGGGGACAACGGACCCACTCTGGCCACACGGTGACCGAGGGACAGATGGGGCCCTGTGTCCCATAGGCTGCCTGAAGGTGGGTGGGGCGGCCTGCGGGAGAGTGGGGTGGCTGTGGGCTCCCAGCCTGGCCCCTGGGAACCGTGGGAGCACAGGGACAAGCACATGGCTATGGAATGCAGGGTGACCCAAGTACAAGCGAGTTGCGGGGATCTCTACTATGACCATGCAGAATTGATCGCGGTCTGCTGCGCCACCACATGTTCCTGAGGGGAACAGCTGGGCTGGTGACCGGCATCCAGGCCATAACTGCAAATCTATGCTAGGCGGGGTCTCCCTTCTGTGTGTTCAAGTGTTCTTGACTTGGATTCTTAACTATTTTAAAAAATGCACTGAGTTTGGGTTAAAAACCAACCACCAAAATGGATTTCAACACAGCTCTAAAGCCAAGGGCATGCCCGGCTCTCCCAACACAGCGACTCCTGGAGGCCAGGTGCCCATGGGCCTACATCCCCTCTCAGCACTGAACAGTGAGTTGATTTTTCTTTTTACAATAAAAAAAGCTGAGTAATATTGCATAGGAGTACCAGAAACTGCCTCATTGGAAACAAAAACTATTTACATTAAATAAAAAGCCTGGCCGCAGGCTGCGTCTGCCACATTTACAGCACGGTGCGATGCACACGGTGACCAAACCACGGAGGCAGCTTCTGGCACTCACACCACGAGCCGCACGTTTGCCACATGAGAGTAAAGCAGAGGGCAAGAGGAGTGAGAGGGAGGGGGGTCGCATTCACTTCTGGTTCCGGAGCTGATTGGACAGCCAGTCCAGTCCTTCATAGAGCCCGTCACCGCTGGTGGCGCAGGTGGCCTGAATGTACCAGTTCCTGTGGCGTAGGGAGTGCAGCCCCAGCTTGTCTGTGATCTCAGCTGCATTCATGGCGTTGGGGAGGTCCTGGGGGAAGGAAGGGTTGGTGGGAAGGGCTGTCCCCAGGACAGAGAAAGGGGCCCCACCAGCCTCCAGTAACCCCTACCACCAGGTGCCCTGGAGGAACCCATGCTGGTGCCTCACATTACCCAGGCTGGCCCGGGTGCCTACCTGCTTGTTGGCGAACACCAGGAGGACAGCATCCCGGAGCTCGTCCTCGGCCAGCATTCTCATGAGCTCCTCACGGGCCTCGTTCACGCGCTCTCTGTCATTGCTGTCCACCACGAAGATCAGGCCTGCAGGGCACCCAGTGTCAAATGGTCATGGGAACACAGGCCCCCTGCCGCATCTATGGGCATCGATGCTGCATCTATGGGCTGGCCCCCCTCTCTAGAAGCAGGAGGGCCCATGGGACCAGGCCCCAGCCACTCACCTTGTGTGTTCTGGAAGTAGTGGCGCCACAGGGGCCGGATCTTGTCCTGGCCACCCACATCCCACACAGTGAAGCTGATGTTCTTGTACTCCACGGTTTCCACGTTGAAGCCTGGGTGCAGGATGCAGGGTGAGGCCTTGTACCTTGGCCCAGTCCAGCCCAACCCACTCCCTGCTGGCCCCCACCTCACCTATGGTGGGAATGGTGGTCACGATCTCACCCAGCTTAAGCTTGTACAGGATCGTGGTCTTCCCCGCAGCATCCAGGCCCACCATGAGGATGCGCATTTCTTTTTTGCCAAAAAGGCCCTTGAAGAGGTTGGCGAAGATGTTCCCCATATTTGTGGACAGGTGGAAGGACACTGGCCAGGGACACCTGGAGAGACAAGGTGCTCCATGTCTGGTTCTGTGCTGCCCAGCAGCAGTTGCTCAGAGCCCGCCCACCCAGGGACACACCACTGCCTCACCCCACCTCCTGGAAGCCTGCAGGGAAACAGGGAAAGAGCCCTGCTTCCCAAGCCCCCCAAATCCACCTCAGGATGGGGGCTGAGGGAAAACGGCTGAGTCAGAAATTGAGAAGCTGTTGCCCTCACCTTGGGAAGCTGTCCCCACGACTGCATGGCCAGAAAGGCTGCCTCATCCCAGCCTACGCAGGAGGGGACGCTGGCTGCCTGAGGACTGGCTTCCAGGTGCGTGCAAGGCTCCTCTACACCCCAACACAGAACTCACTCTGCTTCCCCACACTCACAAGGACCACAGCACACAGGGCCAGGCCAGACACAGCAGGACACCTTCAGGGACACACTCCTATGAGGAAACGCCTTGATGGGGCACGCACACCATGTGTGCCCCACACTGCAATGGTAGGGGTTTCCTCAGCAGAACACAAATATCAGCGACAGCAATTAAGTCGACTGGCTGGCACCCACCATCAGAGCCCTGCAGAGACTCCAGCAGGAAGGGCCTCCAATGCCCAGATGCCTCTGTAAGGACACTGAAGCTGTTAGGCTTTGGCCTCACTGCCCAGCTGGCACTTTCACAAATCAGGTGATTTTATTCCCAACAGGGACTTTAGAAAAAACTGGTCACTTTCTGAAACACTGACTGCTTCTTCACTGCACCCGCAGGGGGGCTTACCCTGAGTGAAGAAGGCTTCTGCCTTCAAGAGGACATGCAAGGAGCCTGTGACCACACCCACCCCTCATCAGACCTCCTCCATCAGGGGTTCTATATGAAGGCAGCTTTTGGCTAAATCCTGGCCATGACTGTCTGCTGGTGACTTTCTCATCCAGTCACCCCCACGCACTACTTCAAGGAAATGCCTCTTCTCCATTTCTCAACATTGGCGAGGGCCCACACATGCCTGCGTGTTTCAGTGGGTGTGAACTGGCCGCCCGCATCTGATTTGACACTGCCATCATCCCAGACGAGCTGCAGAACTCCTTCAAGCTGGATCAGTGTCCTCTGGACACTTTGCTCTTCGTTTTGAACATGTCACCTATTCTGAAACTTAAATGAATTCTGGAATTTATAAGGACCTTCACTGTAGTGTTCCCTTTTTGGGGATAGCCAGGTTTTCTAAGCCCAGAGGAAGACCACCACCCACAGAACACAGAAGAGCCTGAATACATGCCCCCTCAGTCCACTCCTGCAACCACTGCCAATGAAGACACCAAAATGACACACACACCTTGAAGGGCAGAGAGAAAAGGGAGGAAGACCTTGGACGTGATGACTGACCAGGCAGAGAAAACTGGACCACCTGGGACCCAAGGGATGAAGCTGGGACTGTCTAGGGCAGGAATGTCCAATCTTGGCTACCCTGGGCCACAATGGAAGAATAATTGTCTTGGACCACACACAAAATATACTAACACAACAGCTGATGAACCAAACCAAAACAAACCACCCCCCCCCCTCAAAATATCAATGTTTTATTAGAAATTTGTGTTGGGTCAGGTTCAAAGCCATCCTGGACCACATGCGGCCTAAGGGTTGGATAAGCTTGGTCTAGGGGAGCAGCTGCAGCAGGGTTTAGGCCTGCGCTAAGCCATGACAACACACTTGAGCCATGAAATTCCAGAGTAATTCCTGAGAGTCCTATATGCCCCAGCAGATCCACACACAAGCAACTGGAGCTCCATCCCCACCCCCTAAAGAGACTGGCCTGTCTGCCTTTGAAAGGCCACCAACATAAGAGACCCAAATATAAAAGGAATCTGGAAGGAGGCAACCAAGACAGGAGACTGAAGACAGAAGACTATTTTAAGATATCAACTAACAGAAACCCTAAAAGAAAGAACGTATGAAATTACGGGGTGAAATTTTTCTGTGTTCCAGCGCGGGGACCCAGGGCCGAAGCACAAAGCCAAGGACCTAGATGAGACCCACTAAAGGTTCAAGGTGGACTCCAGAATGCCCAGAGGCAAATGACACCTCTGTTGCCCCAGAGAATGGCAGACTCTGAAACAGTGCTTTCAAAACCCTTAGAACATGACCTTTAATTCTATACCCAGCCAAAGTATCCAACAAGTGTTAGGGGAGAATGAAAATAACTCCCAAACCGCAGGGCCTCAGACCTCTCACGTGCTCCCCGCAAGAAGCTCCCCCAGGGATCCAGGGAGAGGATGCAAGCCCACAGCAACGTGGAGAGAGTGCAGCAGCCTAGCCAACTCCCTCAGACTGGAGCAGGAAGTGGACACCTGCAAGAATGGGGCACACCATCTACGTGTTCTTGTATTATGGAGTTGGGCAACTCTGGGCAATGGGGAAAAACTAATGACAGGTTCGCAGGAAAAACTCAAAAACATGAAATGGAACGAAAAGAGGGCCTTTTATGAGTTACTCCAGGAAAACATATGGTGGACGATACTCAGGGAGTCCTGATGTTATTACTGGGGTGTTGGAAAGCTAAGGCAAGGGTGTGTGGTGTCAAAGGCTTGTTAACTTTACAAGTTAACAAGTCTAGAAGGACTTGACCCCAGCACTGTCCACGATCCACACATGCTGGCGCTTGGGAGAATTGCAGCTCACTGCAACCTCCGCCTCCCAGATTCAAGAGATTCTCCTGCCTCAGCTTCTGGAGTACCTGGGACTACAGGCGCGTGCCACCACGGCCAGCTAATTTTTTTTTTTTTTTTTTTTTTTTTTTTTAGTAGACATGGGGTTTCACCATGTTGGTCAGCCCACCTGGGTCTCCCAAAGTGCTGGGATGACAGGAGTGAGTCACCGTATCCGGCATTTTTTTTTTTTTTCCTAACAGACCAAAGCATTAGAGTCCCCAGAGGAGGGAAGCGGCCCTACAAGGGAATGGCAGAACCAGGAGGGCTGAACCTCAGGTGTCAAGACATCAGCACAGACAGCGTAGTTTCTCCCACCCACAAGCACATCTGCGGCCCTGCTGCACACACGGGCAGAGGGTGGCTAGCACATCCTGCCTCGGCACATTCCAGCATCCCCACAGGACCCTGGACCTGGCAGCCCCTGCACCATTTACTGCTTCTGTGACAGGTGGAGACCCAACAGAGTCTAGGACGAGGGAGAAAGATCCACAGCAAACCCCACTCTCAATTCCAGGGCCTAACTTGTGTGATGCCCAGGCCAAGTGCTGTCACCCTTTCTTCCACCAGAGTTCCCCACACACAAGCCAAAACCCTCTTTTCAGGTTCATCAGAATTATCCTGTGGTAGCAGCAAACCCTGGCTTTCTCAGAGCCTTCCTGCTTGTACACGATGGGACCCCTCACACTATGAGAGGAGGGCTGCCCAGCAGGAGGATGCCAGGAGCTGCCAGTGGCGACTTCTCTTTCCTGACCACGCTGTGGGCTCCAACTCTGGGGGAAAAAAGTCTTTTAGGAAAAATGTTTTTTTCTTCAGTGAGGACCAGAGACCAATGGTTAACGTGGCCTTCAGGCATTACACCAGAGAACAGGACAGTCACCTCTGGCAGCTACATTCCCTGACACCTCACTGAACGGGGTGGGGAGAAATGTAGCTCTGTGAGTTCACATCCGTTTTGTGTCTATGAATGGATCCAACCAAAATGGTCCGGATGCACAGGGGAGCCAGTGCCTCTGTGGCCTGTACCCAGACCACCAGCCAGTACTATCCTTGGTCCCTTGCAGATCTCAGGGATGCTTTGGCATGAGTCAGGGAAAGGAACAGGCTCAGGCAGAAGGTAGATCATTTTCCCCAACCTGTCAGAGCTGGTGTACGTTAACAGAATCTCTAAGTGACCTGAACTGACAAGAACCAACAGAAAGACAGAGATACCTCCAACCTCTAGCACAGGACAAACAAGCTCCAGGTCCAAGATTCTATTCCGCTGACTGACATCCACAAATGGGGCTCACATGATGTGTGCTCTGCTTACATGGAAAGCCAGTGACATCCAGAGTTCACTTTTTGAGACAGGGCCTCACTCTGTCACCCAGGTTGGAATTCAGCGGTTCGATCACAGCCCACTGCAGCCTTGAACACCTGGGCTCAAGCGAACCTCCCACCTCAGCCTCCCAAGTAGCAGGGACTGCAGGGGCACGCCACCACGCCTAGCTGATTTTTAATATTTTCTATAGACAGGGTCTTGCTATCCTGCCCAGGCTGGTCTTGAACTCTTGGGCTCCAGTAATCCTCCTGCCCTGACCTCCACAGTAGTTAGAACTATGCGTGTGAGCCAATGCAACCCACCCAGAGCTCTTTTTCAAAAAGCTTTTATTAAAGTCAAGTTCACTGACAGATAAATTACACACATCTTTATAGTTCATAATCTCAATTTTACTATCTGAGGAAACTGAACAAAGCCGATGACTTCCCGAAGGGACTCATGTACATTATACAACATTTTAAGGATTTCTGAGGAACAGCAGCCTTTCAACAGTCATACATATAGTGTAGATGATCAATTTTGTGAAAGCCTGTGTTCATTTCCCACACAAGGATTTTCATTTTGAGAGAGTCCTTAAAATGAAATGCAATATGGCCATTTATTCTCACCTGCACAAGCTGCTGCTTGTTTACCACAGCAGCCAAATAAAGCCTATGGTCATCAGTCTACCCACCAGCCAAATGCTCCATTTCTGTAGGCCTGACATTTTTCTGCAACTGAGCACTGCATTACATTTTGTCACTATTTTACCAAAACTCATGTAAAGGGAAAACTAAACGTGCCGATAATGGTGACAGGCAGACACATCTCACAAGCCAGCACAATTGTGACACAGGTGCGAATCAAAAGGCATGATCAGAGGGGAAGACACACGACTGAGACACTCTATGGACCCAATCATGTTGAAGAGACTTGCAATCATGCAGACTGAGACAAAAGAACAGCACACACATTCTAGAACTCTCATTCTGGCCTGCATCTGAAGGCGAGTCCTGCTGAGTCTGCTGGTTTTTTTTTTTTTTTTAAAGTTTCAGATGTTTTTAGAGGAGCTCATTAGGCATTACAACTTGATGCAGTGACCCCACAAGCCATTAGGAGACGACGGTCCCCTCTAACACATGTGCTGCTGGCCTTGAGTTAAGGGAGGGCATTATCTATCAGTTCTTTCAGGTGAGGCAATCAGTGAAATTCAGTTTAGATCACTGTTTGTCAGCTTAAGATTCAAGGTGATATCTTAAATCAGTTTGTGTACTGACAGCTAGAAATGAATTCCATTTTTGTGATTCCACCTCATGGACTGAGTTCTAGGACTACAGCTAATGTGAACACCAAAGAGTCACTGCCCACTAACTGCTTATTTGTGTATTTCTTGCTACTTGGTTTTTGTGAAGTGTCACTTAACTGTCCTCAAAGCACCTCACCAAACATAAGCCCTTCTGAAATATGCAGATGCACAGCTCTGAGCACACACCAGGTAGGCTCCCAGGGCTTCTGAGGGCAGTGTCTTATGACCCCTGACCACAGCTACAATGAGGGACTTGCGCTGGCTATGCATACAGCATCATGGTAAACGCTGTCCAGTCCTTTGTGCTGCCCCTGCCCTGCTCTCTCAGTGATGGGACTCCGGTCTGTCACTGAGCACAAGGCCCTCTAGAATAAAACCCATGTTTCCTGGCCTCCCTGCAGCTGTGCAAACCCTGTGAGTGAGCTTTGTCCATGGATGCCTACACAAGGACATGGAAGGGGCAGCAGAGCCTGGGGCCTACCAGTATTTCTACTCTGGCAGGCAGGGTGCAGTTAGCCTCTACCTGGCCCCCAGTGCAGTGGCTGACAGACTGGTCACTGGGAAAACCAAGACCAGAAATGCAAATCCACATTAGCCCACAACACTGAAACTCACAACACAAGCTGAGAATGAGGAACCTGCAGGGATTTAACACTGCAACGCGGAACAGTCAAGAAACACAGCATCCCTGCTGTGCAGGTGACAGATGCAGGGAGAATACTTCAACCAGCCCCGTCCCCAGGGCCAAAGAACCAGCAGTTTGAGGTCAGTTTGGTGCCTACAGGGGAGACCCTGTCTCCACAGTGCTTCTGACTAGAACCCCAACTCCTAGGTGAGGTGCCAACGCCCTGGATCATGGCCCAGCCCAATTCTGCCAGGAGCCTATGCCGTGCCCAAGGGCTCTTCCAACTTGAGGGGCGGCACTCCCAGGGGCCTGGACACTTGTGATTCACTCTAAACAGCATGCTAAACAGCGAGTGACTGTGATGGCACAGCACCAAGTCAAGAGGGCAGGAGGAGTGTCCATACCCCAACCATCTGCTAGCAGTGCATTCCCCTATACCTCACATGGAGGCCGCTGGTTCCAGCCATGACCAGAGGCTGAGTCCACAGTGCCCATCTCGGCATGGTCAGTGCAGACATGGCAGAGCTATCTGATGTGACAATGCTACCCTGGTTTTCAGGGGAGTGCCAAGAACCCAGGAAGAGAGGGTGAAAGGGCCTCTGACTTCTGCTGGGAAGTAAATCTCATTTATTCAGCTTTGCCAGTTCACTTCCTGAACTACACACTGACCACAGACATGCTGGGCACTGAGCTACTGCCAGGCGCTGTTCGGGGTGAACATGGGCCCACCCTTGTGTGGGGCCGGGGGATCCAGCGCCCTGAAGGCCCCTTTCCACATCACTTGAAAAAAAAAAATGGGGAACTGGAACAGCACACTGCTGGTGTTGCTGTCATAAACTGGGAGAGCAAGTTGCTCCTTCCTCCAACCACTAGGCGGGGGTGGGGCCCTTGCAGCTTCTCCGTACCAGGTTAAAGAAAATTAATGCAGTGGCTGCACCAGTGATTGAGCCAATGCCTAAAACTTGATTTCTGCCTTCAAGAAACTTTCATTTTAAAAATGTGGGCTGAGGGGAAACACCACACAAAGACTTGCTCTTCCAGAGGAATCAACAGCGAAGTGCAACAATGGGAGTGGGAGCCATCACCAGGTTTCCCCCAGCTTTGGGATGAACACTGCCTTGCTATCCCACTCCACCCTGGTCAGACATGTAAAGAGACAGGGACGACCCCCACAGGCCCTGGGAGGCCACCACCCTTGCAGGAAATCCTCGCTTCTGGATGTACTCCAGAAGGTAAGAGAAAGGCACACCCCAGGGACACACTCTGGGGACCTCCCCTCAGGTGACCTAGGTCTCACACACACGCTGGCATCTGCCCTGCTCTCCAGGTGATGGCGGCCCCTACACAGCGACCCCATATTTCTCTTCAAGGCTTTAGACCCTCCTCCCAATTCCTGCCCCTTGACAGCCAGCTTTGCTGCCGGAAACCCCCCACCCAAACCCAACAAGCACTCTCCACTGTGATTCGAGTAACCTCCCTCCTTCTCCCCAGGCAAGAAGAACCCTGTCTCCAGCCTCCTCCTGCGTGCTCTCAGCACACCAGTCAGCCAGGTGACCCCATGCTCTGCTCAGAGCTGCCCCACAGCTGCTTCCAGATCAGGTCCTTGCAACAGGCTGCCTTGGTCCACAACATAATGCCCACACTGTGCTCTAAATGCTGCCTCTGGCAACCCAAAAGGAAGTGGAGACAGCATCCCAGCACTCACACAAGATGGCAGAGAACCAATGCTCTGCCCCAACTATGATGCAACGGGGAGTAAAGGAAAGTGACTTCACAACTACACTAGAGGACCAAAGGTGGCAGCCAGAGAACCACCCTTACCAGGCTGCTCATGAACGGACACCTCCAATCTCAAGGGCAAGCTGTGTCCATGAAGCAACTACTGTAGTTTTTCCTTCTGGAAACCGAATTCTTGCTATGATTCTGAAGGGAACAATATACAATCATCTTTGATTTATAAGGTGATTCTGTTCCTGAAACTTCAGAACACCTGTTAAAACTATGCACAAAAGTTTTTTTTTTGTTTTTTTTTTTTCATATTTATAACAGGTCTAGGACATAGGTCTAGGTCATCTGGGACATTAGATGACCTCCCCTACATGAAGGTCAGACAGGAAGTGTTCCTGCCACTGCCAAAGGTGCCAGTACTGCCACCCAAAATGCCCCCCCAGATCCCCCAAATCCTTTTTCTGGGGATCGAAGACCCCCTCTGAGGGCCACTGCACACCCCAGCAGGCTTCCCACCCAGTATGCACCCTGTTCCTGACAGGTCTCCAAACTCAGCCAGCGCATCCACCTCAGGGATTCTGCCCTAATTGTCCCAGGCCACTCCACTTCTCTGCTCACATGGCACCTGTCAAATGACAGCCCCTTCCGGATGGTCCTGGTATCTCCCTGCCTTCCCTCCACCAGTGTGGGTGGCTCTGCGTGGCACTCACTGTCACAGCCCCTGCCCCCGTGGAGCCTCATGCTCATCAAGTAGGGCTTCCTTTGCCCAGAACAGGCCTTCCTCCCCAGCCTCCCACCCTCTTCCGCTGGGCACTGCACAAGTGACTCACCACCAAGGAGAGGAGAAAACAATGGCAAAGGAATGTTTATCAGGCCCCTAGGGCTCATGAAGATCAACTGTATACATCTGCAGATGTGCTTTCCCTAAAAATTAAGTTTGTCACGAAAAACCTATCGCGTCAACAAGGAATTTCATGCTGTTTAAAAACTGTACTCACGTGTGGGTTAGTCTGAACATTCATTTGACTGTAAAAATGTGGAAAAAAGGGGTTGAGGATGCTGAAGGCAAAAAAGTGTGGCAGCTCAGGGATGTCAGACACCACAAGAGGGATGCATGTTCAAAATCTGTTTTCTAAACCTGCCCCCAGGTCCTCAGCTGGTGAGTAGGTATACTTTTTTTTTTTTTTTTTTTTTAAAGAGCTAAGGTTCTTGCTCTGTTACTCAAGCTGGAGTGCAGTGATATGATCACAGCTCACTGCAACCTTGACCTCCTAGGCTCAAGTGATCCACTCTCCTGCTTCAGCCTCCCAAGTAGATTGCACTACACAGGTGTGAGCCACAGTGCCTGGTTAATACAAATATTTTAAGGAATATGTCACCACCAAAACTGCCAGATGTATTCATAGTATTTTAATACAAATCAATACATTTGATTAGTGAGTGAGCAACTGCATTCCCATCTACAGAAGGTACGAAGCACAGGCACATCTAACTGCCTGCGTTCCCAATCCTCGGGATGAGTCTAGATAATATCTAGCAATAGTCCTCTTGACCATTTATACCTAAATAAAACCTATAAAATACTTAAAAGTTTCCCGTATAGTGTATATGGTACTGCAAAAATAACTTGCTGTATGACACAAATGGAAAGATGTCTCATATCTAGCCATGCTACCACTGGAAGTCCTTTGGAAATGAATCTTTCTAGCTTGCTGGCATCCCTTCAGGGAGTAAAAACTATTTTAATACATTCTGCCTAGAAGATTTTCAAAACACACTATTTTGAGGACACAGGAAAACCCAAACTCAGTTTCTCACACACTCTTATAACACAGGTCGCTTCTCCCACCACATGAGCAGGGGTTTCTCCACACATGCCAAGTAAGCAACCAGTTCTGCGTTCTGCAGAAGACACCGGATAGGTGTCCTTTAATTCAGTTCAATCCTGACACTGTCCACCTGGAGGCAATCACAAGCTCCAGGTTATTTTACCTGTGCTTCTGGACAACCATCTATAAATCAGGGTTCCCATAACTCCTTCCCTTTGGGTTCAATTAATTTGCTAGAGTGGCTCACAGAACTCAGAAAAACACTAAAGTTTACTGGTTTTTCATAAAGGATATTACAAAGGATACAGATGGAGAGATGCATAGGGTGGGGTATGAGGGAAGAGACACGGAGCTACCTTGCCCTCCTGGGCGTGCCACCCTCCAGGAACCTCCATGAATTCAGCTTTCTGGAAGCTCTCTGAAAGCCCAGGCAGGCCTTTTGGGTATTTCCCATCAACAAGGAATTTCATGCTATTTCAGAATTGTACTTAAGTGTGGTTCAGTCTGAACATTCCTTTGTACAAATGTGGAAACACGGGGCTGTAGATGCTGTTAACTACTGAAGGCAAAAGTGTGGCTTCATGATATTAGTGTGATTGATTAAATTATTGGCTACTGGTGACCAGCTCAATCTTCAGTCCCTCTCCACTCTGGGGAAATTGGAGGGTGGGGCTGAAACCCTTTAATCCTGCCTTGGCCCCGTGACTAGCCCTACCCTGAAGTTTCGTAGGGGCTGCCCGTCACTGGTCAACTCATTAGGGTACAAAAAGACATCATCACTTTGGAGATTCCAAGTATTTTAGTAGTTGTGTGGCAGGAAATGGGAGGCAGGCCAGATATGTATTTTGCAATCCACAACTACAGACTTCTAACTTCCTGAAATGTTCATGGACTGCATCAAGTCTCCCGTTCACTTCATGCTGTACACTAACAGTGAGCCCTGGGCCTCAGGGGTGTGGGAGAACGTCTGCCTTCTAAACAGAATCATTCTCAATTGCTGTGCCTGTGAAAATCTGCCTTTTATGCTTTCCCTGTCTCTTCTCTTGATGTCATTTAGGCTTCTCCTGTTATCAGGGCCTGTAAGAAGCACCACCCTTCCCAGTCTGTTGGCTGACAACCGGCTGCAAGCCCTTGTTACCACTGTGTGAGAACCAGGAAACCAGGATTAGTCAAGGACATTATGGCTAATCAGCCAGCCTCACTGTCTTCTCATCCCTGTAGATGGTTGAGTGACAGGACCCTGGGGGAGGACCTGAGAGCCTCCTGGGAACAAAAAACATCCAGGACATGTCTGTCAAGTTGCTAACGAGGTCATCTGACCCACCTGAGAATGTGAAACTACCTTCCAAGACGGTGCTGGGCACCTGCACAGCTGTAAGGCGATAAGTGCAACTATGCTTTAAAGAGTTTAAAACAACCACAGGAAAATATGAACCTGAGGATGAAGGCAAGTCCTGGAATCCCAACATGAAGGGGCTAAACCTTTTCAAAAAGACCACTTCAGATGCTACGGGCAGAATACCCCTCCCAACCAACCACACCAATGAGGAGCAGACACAACACAGAAAACACAAGTTCTCATAATTTAAGATCCCCACTGCAAGGCCTTTTCGTGTTTCTCTCCCAATTACCTCTGACAGTGCACTCTACTTCCTTTCACCCTCTTGAGCTTACCGAGGTGAAAGGTCAGGGGGAGAGGACAGAATGCCTATGAGAGACAGTATGGGCCCGCCAGCCCAGGCTGGCTGCAGCCTCTTGCTCAAGAGAATGGTCACAGCTCAGGAAGAAGTGTGTACAAAAGTTGGTGAGCATGGCCTGTGACTAAGAGCTGGTTTAAATACACCAATGAGACATTTAATTTGAAGAATCTAGAAAGAACTGCTTCAACTCTCTGAAACCACAGTCATATACTTTGCGTGTGAACTTGCACAACAGGTTTTTTTCTCTTAGTTAGGTCTACTTCTATGATCACTGCAGCAGCTGACAGTCCATATTAAATTTTACTGAAGTGAAAAATGAAAGGCCAAATGCATCTTCCTATAGTTTCAAGCCTGTCCAGTCCGTAGGGGCAGATGAGCAGGTGAAGATGTCTGAATGTCCTCTCCATATTGTGCAAGAAGTACAGCGCATAGCTAGACTACATGATGTACAAAATCAGAACTGTGAGGGGCACAGAACCAGTTTTTGCTTTTCACTCACAGTTACTGTGTGACTCAGCTGTTGTCCAACTGTTTCAAATCTTTTTCAACTAGCAAATCTGAAAAACTGCCTGACAGGCAACAGCATATTCCTACTGCTGCAATGATTTGGATTTATTTTCAACAAGATACACCTAAAGACAAGTGACAGATATTCTCCGGTCTACCAACATGTGAAAACGTGGACAACACACCTCTAACAATGTGGCCAATCAGATGTGTGACTAACATTTACACTAGTCAATTCTTCTCAATTTTGGACCCAGCTAATAGTACGGCATTTCAGGACCTTATGGTTCTGGCTACCTTGGTAGTGCTGGTGAAAATTCAAATTAAATGAGGACACCATTCACGCAGTCACACGTGTTAGACAATGGCTAACGCAAAAGCAGAGGGCCACAGGGGCCGCACACAACTGCACCTCGGCATCTCACACTCCTCCCAACACACTGCGGAAAACGCCAGAACCACCAGCCTTGCAACAACCGGCGGCAGAGAAAACTGCTGACCACTAGTTCTGAAACAAGAAATACAACTGCCCACTCCAATAGGGGCAGTGGCACCAACTCTACAGCTCTCAACTAGGCGGCGACTTCGGGGACCATCCAAAGACTCCGACCTCCCTCCTTTTCCTGCCCGCGATTCCGAGCGCATTTCTACTCAGTTCCTGCAAAGCAGCAACTGGCTGCCTGGACGGAAAGGGAGTGCGCCAGGAGGTGCCGTCGGAATGGTTATCTAACACTCTAGGTGCGCACGGCTGTCCAGACCCAATCTCACAAGCCGTAACCAACCACCCAGGCTGTGCCCCGAGAGAGCGCTGGGGCCGGCCTCTGCGGCCTAGAGTCTGCGAGCAGGTCGTTCCGCAGGCAAGTTAAAGATTCACCAGCTCAAAAGAGGCCTTCTTATCTACTGCCGACAACGTCAAGGAAACCACCCTGGAGTTAAAGCGAACATCGACCGGCCCTCTGGAAGCCACCGGAGACTTCATATTGACCCCAAATCGCGTCTCACTGTTGTGAAGGGAGGCACTCTGGGCTTCCCCGGAGGTCCACGCATTCCGTTCAGCAGACAGGGAAAGGCGCAGGGTCCATGTCCACTGCCCGCCCGCTCGCTCTCACCGCCCCTGACCCAGTGCCTTCCTCAGAGGAAACACGGGCTGGATGGAGTCGGGAGGCGAAGGTGCAAGCCCCCACCACCTACGTGACCTTGACGGCGTCTTGGGGCCGCCTGAGCCTCAGTTTCCCGGTCCCCGAGGCAGCGGTCTGCCCGGATGCCGCTCGCTAGCCTGTACTCGGGTGGAGGAGGCCCTACAACCCCCACCGGCCCCCGAGACCGCTAACCCCAACCCTCCACGCGCGGGCGGCCTCGGGAAACGTGAGGGGCAGAGGTGAGGGAAGCAGGAAGCCCAGGTTTCCTGGAGAAGAGCCTGGCGTCCCGGCTGACTTCCGGGCGACGGGCGGGGGCAGGGACTGGCAGAGGAGGACAAGGGGCCGCGGGCGACTCCGGGAACCTGTGAGGGGCGCGAGGAGCTCACCGACCCGCCCGCCCGCCCGCCCTCCCAGCCCCGACTCCCCAGCCTCAGCCCGGCCCGTCCTCGTCCGCCCCCGGCCCGGCCCTGTCGCCGCCGCCGCCGCCGCCGCCGCCGGGATCGAGGTGCCCTTCGCCCCGAACCTCAAGTCGCCCCGAGGCCAGTCCCCAGACCCCGCCGGCTCCAACTTGTGTGCGGCCCACACCGACCCGCGCCCCTCGCCCTCACCTCAGAGGCTGCTGCTCCGAGCCAGGCGTTGGTTTCGCTCCCACAAGATGGCGGCTCTGACGGCGGCCACGTCAGCGCCTGCGGGCGCGGGGAACGCCGGGTAAGGGGCGGAGACGCCGGGAGCTCTGCCCCCGTGCGCCCGCGACGCAGGCGCGCTGGCTCCAGAAGGGCTGCAGGGGGCGGGACCGGGGGCACCCCGCCCCGGGCCGAGGTCCTAGCTCGCGCGCGCCTTAGGGGTGCGCACCCGTCTGCGCCTGCGCCTGTGAGTCTTCCGAAAAGACACCTTGTGGCTGCCACACGCCCGTTTGGCAGATTCGGAGACTGAGGCCCGGGGGGCTGCTGCAGCCACTGGAGCCGCGGGGCCGGGTTGCCACCCTCCTCCTCCCCGACCCAGCAGTCACCGCGAGCCCTCGGGGACCGCGTGAGGACTGGGGTGCGAGGCGCCCCTTCGCTGGGATTGGGGTCCCTGGCTCCCAGGCTGCGCGGGTCCGTGTGCCCCGGCCCTGTGGAAACCTGTGGCACTCGCGGGGCCGCGGCGGAAGGTCCGAAGGAGGGAGGCCTGCTATGTCCCCGCACTGGCCTCGGCGCCCCGGCGGCCGCAGTGACTCGCGCGGGCTCATGCCTGGGCTCATGCCGGGGAGTTGGCTACAGATGAAGCAAAGGAGGAGGTGGCCTGGGGACCCCGGGGGGAGGCCGGGGCTGTGGGGGTGGGGCCCAGAACTGGGGACTGGTGCCCAGAAGGGAGGTCACAGCGGTCTCTAATGAGCTGGCCTTTAAGCTGAGATCCAGTTGAGGCGGAGGAGACCCCGCTCCCAGGAAGCCCTCCTGGATTGGTCAGAAGGGAACAGAGGCCTGGTTCTGCCCACCACCCTCAGGTCTTCTTGCCTCTTCCCTTGTGCAGCTGTGAGGGATTGGGCTTGTGGGAGAGTGTCCCTGCAGCACAGTTCTCTGGGTATTCTGGAGGTCGGGAATCAACCTGATTTGTCCGGGGGAGGCCCAGGGGCAGGGCCTGAAGGGTGGGGTCACTGGGCCTGGCCCAGGCCTCCTGTGCCCCTTTGCTGCCGCCATCACCTACCTTGCTTGCCCCTTGGGCAGGGCATCCTCACTGCCACTGCAGGCTGCGATGGTCGGAGTTCTCCCCCAGGGCTGCACCTGCGGGGGCTTCGAAGGACCCCAGAAGTGGTGACCCTCCTGCCCCCAAATTCAGTCCCTTTTTCTGCCTGGGGCTCCCCTCTGAAATCTCACCTCTGTGAAGCTGCGGCAGGTTGTCTGTTTAGGGGAAGGACGTCTCCCTCCCACCCTACAGGCATCTCAGATACTCTTGGAAAGCCCCAGGGAGGGGTGTGGATGCCTGTGGAGCCTTCTGATTGTGCTGCCTCTCCTGCTCAGCCAGAACTGGGCCGTGTGCGGACATTTCATGGGGGATACATGTGGTTATGGCCACTTTAGGGCTGAAGGGACCTGGCTTTGGTTCTCTGATGGCAGAGCATGGCCAGGGGTGGCTCCAGTGTCACTGAGTGGGGATTGTGTGGGAACCAGAGCCTGCTTCCCCTTCCTTTAAAATACTCTATTTTTTTTTTTTCTTTTTTTGAGATGGAATCTTGCTGTGTCGCCCATACTGGAGTGCAGTGACACAATCTTGGCTCACTGCAATCTCCGCCTTCTGGGTTCAAGCAATTCTGCTGCCTCAGCCTCCCAAGTAGCTGGGATTGCAGGCGCCTGCCCCTACGCCCAGCTAATTTTTGTATTTTTAGTGGAGACAGGGTTTCACCATGTTGGCCATGGCTGGTCTCGAACTCCTGATCTCAGGTGATCCACCAGCCTTGGCCTCCCAAAGTGCTGGGATTACAGGTGTGAGCCACCGTGCCTCGCCCCTTTAAAATATTTTATTTTAAATGTGAAAAAATGCAGACAGGAAAGAGTGTATGTCAGATACATGCACAGTTTAAAAAGCAATAAAATAGATTTCTGTATACACAGCCGTAGGGTTAAGAAATGTACCTTCCCCAGCCTGGGCAACATGATGAGACCCCATCTCTACAAAAATTTTACAAAGATAGCCAGGTATGGTGACACACACCTGCAGTTCCAGCTACTTGGGAGGCTGAGGTGGGAGGATCGCTTGGGCCCAGAAGTTCAAGGTTACAGTGACCTAGGACTCTGCCGCTGCACTCCAGCCTGGGTGGCAGAGTGAGACCCTGTCTGCAAATAATAATAATTTTTTTAAAAGTCCCTTTCTGCTGATTCTGTGCTCCTGATTTCCACCACCACCAGGACAAAAGTGATGTCTTCAAGCCAGACAGGCACAGGGGAGCCCAGGTAGTCACACCCTGATTTCTTCCCCTGGAAGGAGACCCACTAGGGAGCTAAGAAGTGTCAGGCAGTGAGTTCCTGGGGAAATTGAGGCCCCGGTGCTCTCCCAACACTGCCTAGGGAGTAGGGATCCCTTTCTCTCTACTCTGAGGTCCCTGGGATCAGATGAGGTTTAGCCAAGAGGGGTGGGATGAGCTGGCTAGAGGGAGGGGATTGGGGGCCAGGCTGGACAGGGACCCTCCAGCCTTTGTGGCTGCCTCCGCTGTCAGTCTCAAAGATGCCAGCTCAGGTGGGGCTGGGCTTCTCTCTTCACCTGAGAACCAGGTCAGAGACACGGATGCCAAACAACGGAACGGGCTGGCCTCCTAGGGAATGCAGCTAGAGGGACAGATGAGCTGTCTAGAGCAAAGAAGCAGGAATACCCATGTTGGAGACCTAGTAGGCAGCCATTGTGGCTAGGTGAAGGGGACCCCAGCCCACCTCAGGCCTGGCAGGCACTTTGGTCAACCTCTGAGTGCAGGACTATGAAGTGTGCGGCATTTGAGCCAGGTCACAGATGTTCAGAGAGGTCTCACATGTACCTGATGTCACCCAGCTAGGATGAAACCCCTCTGAAGCTTGACTACTCCATGCCCAAGTCTGCTTATTGCCAACACCTTTAGTCTTTCCCCAGCCCTGCCCTCCCTCTTGGGGAACAAGCGCTTTGGTGCCTCTGCAGACTGCAATGTTATCTTGGATTCCTCCAGTGATGGGCAGCTCACTACTACACCAGGCATCCCAAGACAGAGTTCTCCTCTCTGGATTTCCTGCCCCACTCTGTCTCCCACATGGTTGCTCTGCCGGCTCTCTCTGTTGGGAGACTATAGATGGACTAAAGCTGGAGAATCACACTGCAAGATGCCAGGGCATTTTGCGGGGTGGCACTGCCTCCACCAAAATCAGTACTTTCTCCTCACACTCAGGGCTTAGTCCAAACACTCAACCTCTAAGACCTGTAGCAGGAAGAATTCATACCCTTAAAGACTTCTCTGGGGGGTGAGGTGGGGATAGGACCTTGCTGTCCCCTCTGCCTGGCCCTGTTTCCTTCTCCTCCAGACCCCTACCCAAAGCCTACCCTCTGGCTGGTCACACTACAGGACCTGGAGCATGCCACAGGAATTATTATGGCTGTTCTGACTGCATGGGCCCTGGGAGAGGCCCCCACCTCCCAGCTCAGGGTGGCCCTGCCCTGCCTTCTGAGCCTGGGCTGGGGTCTGGGGTCATTTGGGAAGCTGGTGGCCAGTGGTGGGAGTTCCAGGGGATTGCCTGCACTACATAGTGGCTTAGGAAATTACAGTTGAGTTCCGTGAACTCCAGGGAGTTAGCTCATATTCCTCTGACTTCTGGTCCTTTTGAAGCATCACCTGTTTCCCCTAATACTCCAGCCTCAGTTTCCCCATCTCATGCCAGCCCTCCAAACCTCAGATGAAAGCCTAGAGCTGCACATGCCCCTCCTCTGAACTAGCTCTCAGGGGACCTTGTTTTCCCAGGCAGGCTGGCTTCTCAGGGCAAGGACTGTTTTCTGTCTGGTTCCAGCCTCTTATCATGCCTAGGGGGACAAATGGGGAGCCAGTGAGGTGAGCACCCTGGGGAGGGGTTGCAGAAAAACACATCTTGGCTCTTCTTAACCTCTGAGTGACATTTAGCATTTCCTCCCATCTTGAATGCAAGCAGCATTCCCAAAAAGGAGTATTAGCAGTACCTGTGGTTTTTGTTGCTGAAATATCAGAACTTTTCATCTCAGAGCTGTTGCATGAAATCTGTAAAGATATTTTTCTCTTTTTTATTTTTAAAGACAAGGTATTGCTTTGTTGCTTGGGCTGGTCTTGAATTTCTGGGAAAGTGACCTTCCTAACCCAGCCTCCCAAAGTGCTGGCAGTACAGGGGGGCACTACCACGCCCGGCTGGAAATACTGTTTAAACTCCCTGATCAACTGAAGTGACAGAGGTGGCCTGGTTTTAACATTTCAGGTGCTAATAACAAAAGTAGTTCTGACTCTGGGTACACGTACTGATCCACTCCTGCCATCAGGATAACAAAATACATGGCATCCCCAAAGTGACATGCCACAAGTCTTAAAGTGTCTGATGACGCCATTTCTCCAGTCCCGTGCATCACTTATCTTAGGCATTGGTGAAACCCCACTTGGCTAGAGTGGTGCCTGCCTGCACACATGAGCCTTCTCCCTGTCCTGGACTCAGATAGTGGCCCTGACTGTGGGCCTCTGCCTACTTTCAGACACTCCCTTCTGCCCGTGGGACTTTGGCAAGTTGTCTGCCTGCCAACTCCCCACCCTAATACCTTGCCTTCCTTCCCTCCTTCCCTCCCTCCCTCCTTCCTTCTGTCACCCCAGATGGAGTAGAGTGGCATGATAATGGCCATTTGAGCCTTGAGACCCCGGGGGAATCCTGGGGAGAGGGATCTTTCCCGTCTACTTCCAGGCTGGACGTCAGAACCTGGGATTCTGTAAAGTGACTAACTTTGCCCCACAGCTCGGGGCCTGCCTGGGATCTCCTTGGCCACCGTCGAGACCTGTATCTGAGCTCAGAGCCCTGGGAATGAACTGGGTGCTGCCCCAGGGATTTGAAAAGACATAGCTGAAGGTGTGGAGCTATTTTACTCTAGGGCCTTTTTGAGTCAGAGCTCTCTGGGGGCAACCAGGGACTGGGGGACAGACAGGGTGTCTGTGGCAGGGGACACAGCCAGCCTAGTGGCCGGGGCCAACACAGAAGAACAGATTGCAGCTCCAAATGTAGAAGCATCTTGGCAGTGAGCTACCACATTGCTGTGGGCACACAAGAGGCTAAGCAGACTTTTGACAAAAGGCTCTGCTTGTCAGGGGATGTTGGCATCAAGTAAGGCTTGTTTAAGGCGAGCCTTATGTGGCAGGAAGTCAGAGATGGGAGAGATGTGTTGGTGAGGAAAGCTGGTTGGGGGGGTTCCCTTTGTCCTTAGAGAATGACTGAGTGTGCCCCGTTTGGGAAGGGCAGTGTGGGTGAAGGGGCAGGAGTCTCATCTGGCTGAGGCCTGTAGGTGGGTGTGAGAGAGGTTCCACATGGAGGTGTGATGAGGACACCAGCAGGTGGCTGACCAGGGCATGGGACCATGGCAACCCCTGGGTGACATTCCCATGAGGTGGTGGGGTGGGGAGTGAGAAAGGGGCCAGCTCCCAGGGATGGGGGAAAGGGAGAGGCACATTGTGAAGGTGCCTGCTGGGCTCCCCTTGGGTAAAGCTGTTAACTTTTGAGACCCACCTCCAGGTTTTAGGGGACTGGAGTCTATACCTCTCTTTCAGGGCTTCCTCTCCACCTTCCAAGCTTCTAGGCAGAGGCTAGCAGGAGGGGTACGCCTGGGCTGGGGGCCTTGTCTCCAAGATGCATCACAGACTCACCCTGTGTGTGACCTCCCCAGCTTGGGGGCTGCACGGAGCAGTAATGTCTCAGGACGATATTGGGGACTCCTGTAGGGTGGTCAACTTTTCACCACCCCAGAGAAGGACACTAAAATCAAAGTGGCCAGGCATGGTGGCTCAGCCTGTAATCCCAGCACATTGAGAGGCTGAGACAGGAGGATCACTTGAGCTCAGGAATTTGAGACCAGCATGGGCAACGCAGTGAGACCCCGTCTCTACAAAACATTAAAAACTTAGCTGGGTGTCGTGGTGTATATATATTCCCAGCTACTCAGGAGGCTGAGGTGGGAGGATCACTTGAGGTCAGGAGTTCGAGGCTGCAGTGAGCCTTGATCATGCCACTGCACTCTAGCCTGGGTGACAGCGAGTCTCTGTCTCCAACAAAAAAAGAACAAAAAACCAAATAGATCTTGTTCCACATAGGGCAGACAGGACCCAGAGGACACAGCAGTCCGCAGCAAAGGCACTGGATTCTGAACAGCCCGTGTCTTGTTTGGGGAGAGGGGAACTGTTGGTCCCAGTATGTGGTCCAAGGCTTGGTGACAAATTCCAGCAAACGTTAGTGGTTTAAAACGGCAGTCCACATAGATTCGTCTCTCACAGTTCTTGGGAAGTAGGACCCTGGGCTCCATGGCAACCTGGTTCTGCTTAAGGTCTCAACTGAGGTGTCAGTGCCTGGGTTTACCTCGAAGGCTTTGTGGTGGGGTAGGTTGGGCACCCCCCTTCACGTCCAGCTGGAGCCTTGGAGCAGGACCTCCTGTGGAACCAGGATCTTGGCAGACGTCCTCAATGAGTGACGTTGAGACCAGGGCATCCTGAATTAAGGTGGGCCCTGGACCCGTGACAGGTGATCATCTAAGAGAAAGGGGAGGGGGATCTGAGATGCACAGATGGGGAACCAGCCGTGAGAGGACAGGGCAGAAACTGGAGTGTGTGGCCATGCGCCTGAGGCACCTGAGCCACCAGGAGCTGGAGGAAGCTGTGCAGGGTCCTCCCCAGAACCTTTGGAGACAGTATGCCCGGGACACTTCAATGTGGGGTTTCTGGTTGCAGAGCTGCGAGGAAATAACTCCCTTGCTGCTGTGAGCCACCCAGGTTGTGGTAACTTGCTGTGGCCACCCTGTGATGCCAGTACACCTCCTTCCCTCATGTCTGGTGCCAAGGCTGGGAGAGTCAAATACCTGGGGCTAAAAGCACTGGGGTTCCTCAGATGATCCTATTTGCACCCCTGCATGGAGTGTCTGCCCACACAGCCTCAGGGTCATGAGTTTTCTGCAGGCAGCCACCTGACCTGCCCAGCCAAGCATGTATCTCTCCCATGGGTCAGTTTGAGAGCAGGTTGGGTCCCATGTAAGGCTCAGGGCTGCTGGGCTTTGATGTCACCTGTTGCCACAGTGACTCTGGCTACTAGGATCAGACTACTCCCTTCCTGGGCACACTGTATCCCGAATCCCCAGAAGAACCAAAGGGATCCCCCAGCACAAGCCTTGTTGGGGAGGGAGTCCTTGGCGCACAGATTTGAGAGAGAGAGTCGGGGCTGGCCAGGGGGCGTGGCTTGGGCAGAGGAGAGTGCTCATGGTGACCCTGGAGGAGACGCTTCCTTCATTCATTGCTCCCAAGGACAGGTGTTTCTAAAGGAAGCCAGTTGTGGAGAATGTTGGTCCTGCAGTGGTGATTAATGCAAAGATGCCCTGAACAAAGCAGGACACACATGCCTGCGTGCTAGCCCTGTCCAGCTGCTATTCTTGGGCGCATGTGCTCTTGTGGTGGGACCCGTGAATGTGTGGCTCCCAGTCCTGGGGCACACCACATTGTGTGAGGCTGGGGGTCTTGTGGGGAGCCAGGCCCCTGGTGTGGGTCCCTGCACAGAAGCCCCACACAGCCCCTGTTCTGCTGAGTGCGGCTGAAAACCCCCCATACCCACAGCCCTCTGTCCTCAAATTTTTCTCATTTTAAAAATTGTGGTAAAACACCCATAACATAGGACTTACCATTTTAACCTTTTAAAAAGAATTTAAATTTTTTGAAACAGGGTCTTGCTCTGTCACCCAGGCTGGAGTACAGTGGCATGATTTTAGCTCACTACAGCCTCCGCCTCCTGGGCTCAAGTGATTCTCCCACCTCAACCTCTTGAATACCTAGGATGGTAGGCACGCACCACCATGCCAGCTAACTAAGATATTTTTTCTTGTACAGACTGTGTCCTACTATGTTGCACAGGCTGATCTCAAATTCCTGGCCTCAGGCGATCCTCCCACCTCAGCCTCCTGAGTAGCTGGGATTATAGGCGAGAGCCACTGCATCCAGTGACTTTTTTTTGTTTGTTTCTTTAATAGCTGCCATCCTGATGGGGTGACCTGGTGTCTCGTGGTGGTTTTGATTTGCGTGTCCTGAAGGACTCGTGACTTTGAGCATCTTTCCATGTGCCTGCTGCTGTTTATAGATCTTCTCGGGAGACATGTCTGTCTGCCCTCTCATTCTTGCGTGTGGATGTCCACAGGCTGACCCCTCAGCTGCTCAGCCAGGCCCCTGCTCCTGTCCACAGGGCCTACCCTCCAGATGCATTCCCTGTCCGCCTCCTGCAGGTTCCTGTCCTGGGCATGGTGGCCTAGCCCTTTCTGTCTCCCTCTGTCCCTCTCTCACCTGCTTTCTTCATGGCATGTGCACATCTGACATGGTTACTCGTGTGATTTCTGTCTGCCTTTGCTGTGGACACACCATAGACGCTCAGCCAATGCTTGAACCAGCAGGCGGGTGGGACTATGCCAGGACTGGACGGTGGCTCAGAGAGGGGCTGGCTGGTCTGGGTCCTGACAGGCAGGAGGAGGAGAGGCCTGCAGCACCCATTGGAGGTGCATGGCTGCCCAGCACAAAAACAGGGGAGGAGGCAGTCAGGCGGGGGCGCTCCTGCCCAGGCCACAGAGCTTTAATTGAAACCCGCCCCGAGCATGACCCCACTCTACCGTGCATTCTTCTCTTAATTGGGGCCCTTCAGGAGGGGCGACTGAGGTTAATTAAAAAGCCCAGCTGAAGGCATTGTTGTCTTTCTAGCATCTGCTGCCAGCACCCGCCTGCCTATGCCCCACCTGTGCCCAAGGCCTGGGCTACTGGGGTGGGCAGAACCATGCCCCAGGGGCCCCCAGCCCCCATAGCTGTCACTGCAGCCTGCAACCAGCCTAAGTGGGGGACCTTGTTCATTGCTGGGGCCTTAATGAAAAGGAGACTCCCCCTGGACACCCTGAACTGATGGGCCCCAGTGTTCCCACCATGGGAGGGCGAGGGCGAAGCTGGCCCTGGGACACCAGAGTACCTTGGCCTGTCCTGGCCTACTTGTGTCAGCTCCTAACTCCTACCTTGGGGGTCTGGGTGCTGCCCACGGCTCCCAGGCAACTGCACGGTGACCCTGCCCTTTCCCACTCCACTGCCCATCACCTGCAGACCCAGCTACACACCTACACCCGGGAGACCCCTTTCTCAGGAGGCAGGGAGTAGCCAGGGCTGCTGTGGAAGGTTCTGGGTGCCACAGGAATATGCAGAGGGTGGGTGGCCCCATAAGGGAGGCTGGCACGGAGGGCAGGGGAGGGCTGTCACACTGCCCTCTCAGCGTATGCCCTGGGGCTCAGCCGCAGTGAGGGAGACAGACTCCTTGGAGCAGAAGGAGCACAAAGAGGAACTAAGCAGTCAGGGAGTGCTGGGCCCCCTTCTGTCCCAAAGGAGGGGGTGATAGATGAGGAGGTGACAGAGTGTCACCGTGGCCCGCAGGACAGCCACTCGCCCAGAGCCTAGGCACCCATCCGGGCCTCCCAGGGCTGTGGTCCAGGCCCAGAGGCCTCCACAGAGTCTGAGTAAGTAGGCAGGTGGTGGGAGGAGGCCCTGTGCACCTGGCACGCAGGGGTGCTTGTGATCCAGGAGAGAAATGAACCCTTGGCAACAGCTGGGAAACATCTAAACGACCAATGCACTGGTGCAATGGACTTGCAGGTACACACAGCAGTCACACTGAGGGCTAGTCAAGGGGCCCCATTTGCTGACTAGGCACATGGCCTGGAGCCTGGGAGCCAGGCATCACCCCAGGCTGATGGTGTGGAAGCCCAGAGAAGCCCCTTGTGCTACACGGCAGGCCACGATGTCCAAGGGGCCAGGGTGGGATTCATGCCATAAAGGTGGAGGCTGCTTATCAGTCCCAGGCCACAGAACAGGGGACAGAGGCAGACGCCAGATCTCCTCCCTGACTCTGGACCGGCCCGCAAAGAAGCAACTCAGAGTGGGTTGTGGCCAACTGCACACCTTTAGGCAGCACTGAACCAGGATGGCCTGAGCAGAGCCACCTATGGTTAGGCACAGCCCAGGAAAGTGCCCACACTAACAGGGAACAGACTGGCCTCTGACCCTCCACCTGAGGCAGGCCAAGTGACACAGAAACGGGGAGGTGACCAGGACTCTGTGTCTGCAGGATCCCCACGTGATGCCCCAGACACAAAGTACACAAACCATCATGGACACTGAGCACGGTGCCTTGACACCCCAACAGCACTGTGACCCCTGCACTATCCCCTACACTATCCCCCTACACTATGCCCTACACTATCCACCTACACTATACCCCACACTATCCCCCTTCACTATCCACCTGTAGTGTCCCCCTACACTATTCCCCTTCACTATCCCCACTACAATATCCCTCTACACTATCACCTACACTATCCACCTACACTATGCCCTACACTATCCCCCTTCACTATCCACCTACACTCTCCACCTATAGTATCCCCGTACAGTATCCCGCCTGCACTGTTCCCCTCCACTATTCCCCTACACTATCCCTCTACACTATCACCCTAAACCATCCCTCCTACACTCTCCCCACTACAGTATCCCTCTACAGCACCCCCTACACTATAGCCTCAGCAATATCACCCTACACTATCGCCCTACACTATCTCCCCTACACTATCCCCCTGTACTCTCCCACGTACACTATCCCCCCTACTCTATCATTCTACACTATCCCCCCACACTATCCCTCTACAGCATCCCCTACATGATACCCTACACTATCACCCTGGCAATATCACCCTACTACACTATTGCCCTACACTATCCCCTACACTACTCCCCTACACTACCCCCTACACTATCACCCACACTCTCCCCCACACCATCCCCTTACACTATACCCTACACTATTGCTTCTGCAATATCACCCTACACTCTCCCCTTACACTATCCCCCCTACACTACCCCTCCCTACACTATCCCCCTACACCATCCCTCTACACTATCGCCCTACACTATCCTCCTACACTCTCTCCCATATGCTATCCCTCTATACTATCACCCTACACTATCCCCAACACTATTCCTCCTGCTATATCACCCTACATTCTCCCCCTACACTATCACCCTACACTATCCCTCCTACACTATCTCCCTATACTACCCCCCTATGCTATCCCCCTACGCTATCCCCCTACACTATGGTATGCCCCCATGCTATTCCCCCTACTCTATCCCCCATACGTTATCCCCTACACTGTCCCCACTATGCTATACCCCTGCACTATACCCCTATGCTATCTCCCCTACGCTATCCCCTTTGTTGTCCCCCATGCTACCCCCTATGCTATCCCACTACTCTATCCCCCCGACACTGTCCCCCTATGCTATCCCGCTACACTATCCCCCCACACTATCCCCCTACTCTATTCCCCCTACACTCTCCGCGTACGCTATCCCCCTACACTATCCTAGTACACTATTCCCCTACACTGTATCCTACATTATCTCCCCTACACTATCCCCCTACCCTATCCCCCCACACTCTCCCACTGTGCTATCTCCCTACACTCTCCCTGTATACTATCCCCCTACAGTATCCCATACGCCATCCCCCCCACACTCTTCCCCTACACTATCCCCCCTACACTCTTCCCCTACACTATTCCCCCGACACTATCCCCTCTCTGCTACCCCCCATGCTATCCCCCTACACAATCCCCCGTACCATCCCCGTGCAGTTTTCCCTTGCACTATCCCCCTACTTTATCCCCTACACTCTCCTCCCTACGTTCTCCCCTACACTATCCCCCTACACTATCTTCTCGACACTATCCCCCACACTCTCCCTCAACACTATCCTCCCTTCACTATCCCACTACACTATGACCCAATGCTATCCCCCTATGCTGTCCCTCCACACAATCCCTCTGCACTATCCTCCCTACACTATCCTCCAATGCTACCCCCCACACTCTCCTTCTACACTATTCCTCTACATGGTACCCTACACTATCCTCCTACCCTCTCCCCATACACTGTCCCCCCATACTATTCCCCTACACTATCCCCCCTACGCTATTCTCTCTACACTATTCCCCCTACGCTATGCCTCTACACTATCCCTTACCTTATCCCCCTATGGTATCCCTACTGCGCTATCCCCCTACACTATACCCCGATACTATCCTCCTATGCTATCTCCCCTACTCTATCCCCCTACGGTTTTCTTCTACACTATCCCCCATGCTATCCTCCCTACGCTCTCTCCCTACACCATCCCTTATGCTATCCCCTTACGCTATCCTTGCTACGCCATCCCCCAACGCTATTACCCCTTCACTATCCACCTACACTATCCCCGCTACACTACCCTCTACGCTATCCCTCCTACAGTATCCCTCCTACACTATCCCCCTACCCTATCCTTCTACTCTATTCCCTTAATCTATCCCCCCTACACTATCCCTGTACACTATCCCCCTACGCTATCCCTTATCCCCCTATGCTATCACCACTATGCTGTCCCCCTACGCTATCTCCCCTATGCTATCCCCCTACCCTATCCTTCTACTGTATTCCCCTTACACTATCTCCCTACACTCTCCCCCACTCTATCCCCCTAAGCTATCCCCCCTACACTATCCCTCTACACTATTCCCCCCACACTATCCCCCTACATTATCCCCCATGATATCCCCATGCTATCCCCCCTACGCTATCCCCCTATTCTATCCCCTTATGCTATCCCCCTACACTATCTGCCTACACTATCCCCTCTACACTATCCCTCCTACACTATTCCCCCTACACTGTTCCTCCCACAGTATCCCCCTACATTATCGCCCAACACTATCCCCCTACATTATCCCCCAACGATATCCCTCTATGCTATCCACCTATGCTGTCCCCACTACTCTATCCCCCTATGCTATCCCCACTACGCTATACCCTTAGGCTATCCCCCATGCTATCCCCCTACACTATGTTCCTATTACACTATCCCCCCTACACTATCTCTATATGCTATCCTCCTACACTATCCCTCCTACGCTATCCCCCTACACTATCCCCTTTACACTATCCCCCTACACTGTCCCCCCTACACTATCCCTATATGCTATCCTCCTACACTATCCCTCCTACACTATCCTCCTACAGTATCCCCCTACACTGTCCCCTACACTATCCCCCTACACTGTCCACCTACACTATCCCCTTACGCTAGCCCCCCTACGCTATCCCTCACGCTATTTCCCCAATGCTATCCCCCTGACATTATCCCCCTACACTATACCCCTATGCTATTCCCCGTACACTATTCCTCTATACTATATCCCTACTCTATCCCCCTATGCTATCCCCCTACACTACCCCCTACATTATCCCTTTACACTATCCCCCTATGCTATTCCCCCTACACTATCCCTCTACACTATCCCCCTATGCTATCCCCCTTATGCTATCCTCCTACACTATCCCCTACAGTATGCCCCACGCTATTCTCCCTACACTATCCCCCCTACACTATCCCCCCTACACTATCCCCCCACACTATCCCCCTACACTATCCCGCCTGTGCTATTCCTCTGCACTACCCTGTCTACACTATCCATTCTTCTACATGCCCTGTACACTCTGGTCTACACTACTTGCTAACACTGCCCCTCCTGCATTCTCCTGATGTCCAGCATCCCACATCCTCCCCAGCCTTTGGTGTTGGTGCTGCCTGCTCCAATGAGGAGTGGCACTGCAGGGCAGGTGCTTCATGCCAGGCCTTGAATGGAGTGGGGAGAGGGCAATGCCAGTCTGGCCTCTTGGCCTTCTGCTATGGTGGGGTGTTTGGGCAGCAGAAGAAAACAGGAGCCTGGGCACTGGCTCTGGGGCATGGTCTGCCCACCTCAGGCTCGTGAATGAAGGGGAGACACCTGGGGAAATCCACTTTTCTCAGCCACACATCCAGCCCATATGCCTGCGCCTGGACTTCCGTGTTTCCTGCTCCTGCCAGGAGGCCGGGCCTCGGCATTCCAGTTTGTAATTCTGCAGCTGGCCGCTGGGTGGGCAGGTGAGGTGTGCTGTTGGAAGGAGACCCATGCTGGGACCCAGCCAGGAAGCTCTGATCCCAACTGGGTCTGGAGGGCAGTACTCCCCAGGGGCACCTGAGGGTATGGTGGAGCCTTTGCAACTTCCACTGGAGGAGGTCTTTTTGCTGCCGATGCCTCACCTCTTCCCAGAAGCTCTCTTGGGTTAATCACAGTCCCCTGCTTGTGAGACCACAGCTCCCCAGTCTGAAGGAGGCTCCCCTGAGCTGGGCCTGGATGGGATGTCCCACCCCTGCTTCCTCCCTCCCAGCTAGCCTGTGTTTGGGTGGACAAATCCTCCTCATCTTCGCACCATAAACACCAATTTGCAGGGCCCCAAGAGCCAAATGACTGTTTACTGTGTGCTCTAGAGGCTCAAATAAAAAAAGAGAGAGAGAGAGAGAGAGACAAAAAGAGAGCAAGGAGTCAGCTTGGAGCTAAACAGCAATTAGCACCTTCTGCTGAGCTCCCATCCTGGCCAGGCAGGCGGGTGGTGGCTCCCAGGCTTCAGGGGGCCCCTTCCAAGGGCTCCCCTGCTGCCATGGGCACCCACTTTTTTTCTTGGCATCCACAGAGATGCAGTCTCAGAATTACAGGAGGATGTTGGAGCCCTAGGAAGTGTCCTCATGCTCACCTCTTCCTGGAAGCCCTCCCAGATGATCCCAAAGGCAATCACTGACAGCAGTCCAGTTCTGCAGGGAGGAACACTGACCTAGTCCCCCAGACCTTGGAAGTTGCTCCAGGAGGTCTTGCCCCTGGGCCCCAGGGCTCCAGACCTGAGTGCCCTGTCCTGAGAAATCCATCCTGAGGGGTTCAGAGGCAGAAAGGGGGATCCATGAGGGGAGGAGACTGGGAAAGAGGGCTGAGCTGTCCAGGAGAGGGGCTGGGGCCTGTGGAGGGTGGTGGTGCCACTGTAGGGCAGAGGGAACTAGGGCCCATCCAAGGTCTACAGCTGGACCTCAGGGTGAGACTGCTTCCCCCAGGACCTGGGATGAGGCTGTGTCTCCCAGACCCCAGGGCAGGGCCCTGTCTTCTCATATTCCAGGGTGGGGCACATCCCCAGCTCAGTCCAGGCTGAGGGTCTGCACTTGTCTTACCTGGACCCGCAGCCCAGGGTGCTCCAACCTCCTCTACCCTCCGCCAGTAGCCCAGGAAGGGCAGGGCCTACAGGTGGAAGGGCAGGGTCTCGGGACAGAGCCTGGCAGAGGGCAGAGGCTGGCTCAGCATCCCAGGGGTTCCCCTCTGGTTCTCCCGTGGACTTTCTCTCATGGCTTCTCACCCCAGGCTTCAGTGCAGGGTGGACAGTCCACCCACCGAGGCCCACCCCGGGCTCGGGGACCAGGGTCCCCCACTCTGATGATGCCAGGCTCTGAGTGCACAGCCCTGATTGTAATTCCTGGTGAGAGGCTATCTGCAGGGGAAAGGGTGGAGGTATCCACCTGGCTGAAACACTGGGGAGGGCCAGACTAGAGGAAGGCTCCAGGGAATGAAGTTACAGGGTCAGCTTATCGGGGAACCTGTGGCCAGGGCAGCCTTGCTAGGGCTTAGGAGTGGCTGATGTCTGATGACGCCTCAGACACTCCACCTCATACACAGACAGGCGTACTGAGGCCTGGATGGCAAGCTGGACCTGACACCATTTCTACAATGCCCTGGTCCTTGGAGGACCCCCTCCAAGGACTGGGGTGTGGCACTCCCAAGTCCCAGCTTCTCTTCCTCTTCAGGGGCGTCCCCCAGGCCTCGCCTTCCCCAACAATAAGCTTCTAGAATGTTCCTTCTTGAGGATGGCCCCAGGGACTGGAAGGAACTCCTGAATTCCTTCCTGGCTGCTCAGCCTGTGTCCTGGAGTTCCCTGGAGGCCGTGACAGACCCCACTCCAACCTCAGACAGGCTGAGGAACCCCTGGGCCAAGGCCATCTTTTGGGCTATGTCAACTCCTGGGGTAGCAGCTGTGCCCCTGGGAGCTGACAGGCCCAGAGCTTGGTCAGGGGTCCTGCCCTCTCCTCTCCCACCCACTGGAGGGTGGTGACGCCAGGCCCACACTAGGGGAGCTAGGCTGGATGTGGAATCCGGTTGAGAGGGGAGGGGCCATCTCCACTGATGGGCCTCTCAGGCCCCCACCAACCCAGCATGGCCCAGAGAGGACCCATGATGGAGCAGGGGCAAGGACCAGGACCGGCAGGGCCTCGGGGCACACCCAGCCCAGGCTCAGCGCTTGGGATGGGCACTGGGCAATCAGTAAGTAGGGCCTCACCCCCACCCCATGTTGGGCATGGGGACCTGGAGCTGGCCTTGCACCTGCCTACTGCGGTCCCAGTGTCCTGGGGAGGCCAGGCTGGCAGCCTCCAGGCTCCTCCTTGAAGGGAGAAAACTGAGGCCCCAGGATCCTGAAAGTAGGTGTGGGGAGGGGGTGTCAGAGAGAGGAGGGGTGCCCAAGGTGAGGGCCAGCCACACCCCTCTGGGACTTCAAAGCCCACAGGGTGAGATGTGCAGGGGGCTGGGCAGGGGAGCCCTGGTGGGGTGGGGCCCTACCACCTCCGGGCCTTTTATATGGTTATTCCTGTCCTGTCTCAACTACCTGTGAACAGGCCCACCAGGCGCATTTCCTCCTTCTGCAGGGCGGGTGGGCAGGATGGGCTGTAAACGCCCTGGGGGGTGGCTTCTGAGACTGACTTGGAGGCCTGCAGGCTCTGGGGGGTTGGGGGCTGGGGCTCTGAGGGTGATGCTTGCCCTTGGCAGGTGAGGGAGGCCATGCACCAGGTGCAGCAGCCCAGGCCAGCAGGCCCTTGAGAGGGAAGACCTCCCTTGGCTCCCTGCCTTTTGCATAGAAGAGAAACTGAAGCCCAGGCAGGGACAGGGCTTGCTCCTACACACGGTGAGTTGAGGGTTTTACCTCCCAGCCCCATCGCCTATAAACTGGGGTGTGTCCTATGGCCCCAGGGGCTGCAGACCAGCTGCACCCCATTCCTCAGAGACACATCCAGGACCTCTTGTGGGGTCACCCTCTGTCTGTGCTAGGGCCACCATGGGGATGAGGACTGCTGAGACCATCTTCACAGTGGTCCTTCACACCCGGCCTGCAACGGGACCTTGGGCTCTCCACCCAGATGGCCCCCTGGGTCTCCAGCAGGCTGTGTGTCCTCAGGCCAGCACCATCCCCTCTCTGGACCCCAGCAGTGGAGATAGAGCCTGGGTGCTGGGGATCTCTCTGGGGCCTCTGGGGCCTACCTCAGCTTCAAGCCCCCAGGTGGCCCCACACTCTCACGCCCTCTGCCTGCCCAGCTGCCTCCCGGCTGGGTCAGTGTCTTTCATCTGCAATGCCCCCAGCACTGGGGCCCAGTAGGTGCCAATTAGGGTGGCTCTGCCCTGGGTCCTGACTAAGAGGCATGGTGCCCATGGGCCGGGGCTGACCAGGGGCTCCTGTCGGGTGCTGCCCTCCCCCAAGGACTGATGCTTTATGGCTATTGCTCAGGAGGGCCTGGCGGGTTGAGCGGGCTTGGGGTCCCCTCACTGGTGATGCACCACGGGGGAGAAGGGTCCTGTGTCCTTAGTCACTGCCTCCCTCATTGTAGACAGCAGCACAGCTGCCCCCCTGGGGCCCCCCTGGGAATTCCAGTTGCCCTGCCTATGGCAGGTCAGAGCTGCCCTGGAGCAGTGGGTGACCTGCCTGGGATGGGCGTCAGAGCCCCAGACAATGAGGCCATGGCTGGGAGTGATATTGGGGTGCCCACCAGACCTCGAAGCTGATGCACAGTTTTGGGAGGTAATGGAGAGGGGAATCTGACCTCCAGAGCCCTGGACCGGGTCCCTTCTCCCCTGGTCCTGACAGGCCCTGGGTAGCTCTGTGCTCCCGTGGCTGGTGGCTCTGGAGAAGCACTCCCTCCCCACAACCACCCCAGCAGCCACACTTCAGCCCTCATCCCCTCCTAGGCCTGGCCTCCTTGACTGTCCTCGGCAGGGGCCTCTGCTTCATGAGGCTCTGCATGGCTGCTGCAGGCAGGGGTTGGGCAGTGGCCAGACCTGGGCAGGAGTCCTGTGCAGCAATCAGGGTATGCTAGAGGGCGGCATGCTATCTTGCTCTGTGGGTGCTATGTTGCCCCACTATGCCAGCACTGTGAGGAGGCCCTGGGCATTGAGTGGGGTGGAAAGACCTGACCTGGGGTGGGGAGGAGCAGGGCCCTGGTGGGGGCCAGGCTGGATCTGTAGCCTCAGGGAGGTGGCTGGGACACAGGACCAAGGGGTCCTGGGGAGTGGGTAGTGAGGGGCAGGTAGGGGGTTTGGGAAGGCCAGGCTTCTGGTGGACCACTCAGAAAGGTGAGGAGCAAAGCCTGTAGCTTGAAAATAGCGCCCAGAGAGGGCAGCCAGGCCCAATGTGGCCTAGAGAGGGTGTCCTGCTGGGCAGCCATGAGGGCACCTTGGAGCGAGGGTGTGGGGAGGGAGGTCAGCAGTCCCTCAGGCCCCTCTGCCCAGCCTGAGCTACATGCCCTGAGCCTGTGCCCTCCCGGTCTGGGATGGCAGGTGCCTGGCAGGGTCAGGGGACACTGTGCCTGGAGGGATCATGCTCCTGCCTGGGGCTGGCCCGTCTCTGGCTCTTGGGGCCGGGAGATTGTGTTCTCATGGCCTCCATGCCTAGGATGCTGGTGCACCCGCCCTACTCCTGGGGCTGCCTTGACCCCCGCTTCCTACCACAGGGCACACCGGAGGATGGCCAGCCCTTCCTGTTCTCTTCAGGCCTGGCTCCCTGCTGGCGTGCACATGGCCTGAGTATGGTGGCTGTGTTGGGCCTGGCCTTCAGGCAAGTGCACTGGTTGCTCCACCTCCATGGCTTTTTCCCTTGGCATTCACTGCCCTGAAGGTCTGGCTGGGCATCCAGACAGGGCCCAGAGATGGGCACAGGGACCGGGCAGGCATGGGAGGGCAGAGAGTGGAGCAGAGATCCTTGGTGGGGCTGGGATGGGGAAGGCATGGCCTTGAGACAGCCCTTGGGCCCCTGCTTCCTGTTTCCAAAGGCACACCCAGCACCCCTAGTGAGGCCACATGAGGGCTCCTGTCAGTAGGATGGCTCACCTGTTGCAGGGGCTCTCCCTGCCTTCCTTGGCTGGGGAAAGGAGATGGGGGCTCCCACAGGCAGGTCACCACTGTGCACAACCGTACGAGGTGAGGATCCCAGAAGAACTCCTTATGGCCAGCCCCATCCCAAGGTCCTGCTTGGATCCAGCTGATCCTACACTTAGAGGCCACCAGCCACCCTGCCACTGTCCGCAAACCCAGAGAGTTGGGGGCACGTCCATAGCTGGTGCTGGGGTGTCAGCTGAGTGAGTATGGGCTCTGGGGTGTCAGCTGAGTGAGTATGGGCTCTGGTGGGCATCCTGCTGCTCTGACTTGTTGGGGGCTCAGCCAAGCCCCTTACCTTAGGGCTACCTACCTGGGGACTCCAGGTGCCTGCTGCTGTCTCCCTATTAGAGGCTCTACCCCACTGCAGGCCTTGGTGCCAGTGGCCAGTCCCTCAGCTTAGCTATTTTTATTCCTTCCACCTGGAATTCCAGCTCTGGAGGTCCCCTACCCATCATGGCCTTGGGGCATCCCCCTGCCCCTGGACCCAGGCCCTGAGATCCTGAGTAGGCATCTTCTCAACTCTCTCAACACTGTGCTGACCCATCACCAAAAATCCAGCCCAGACCACAGCCTTGATGGCTTGTTTCTGTTTTTTCACTTTTCCCATTGTTTGAAACTCACAAGCTATGACTAAAATAATTTCTTTCATAGAAAGAAAAGGAAAAAAAAAACACAACACATCTATTCGTCTAACTCCAGTGGACAGTGAATATAGCAGCATCAGATATAACATTAAAACCAAAACGCAGAATTTGAGGCAGAGGATGGCGGTGTCCCCTCTTCTGGGCTCTTGGGGCGCCCCGCCTGGCCGCGTCTCCTCCTCGCACCTTGAGGGTGGGAGCCGGTTCACAGTGGCAGAGGCTGAGGCGCGCTGACCATGGGGCAATCAGGGATATGGGCCGGGTGGGTTCAGCGGCCTCGTATTCATTCCGGGGCCAGGCAGATGAGTTAGGAGGGGCCGGGCCATTGGCTCCAGGAAAGCGGACCTTTGCTCCAGTCCCGCCATGAGAGGCCAGGAAGGGGGCCGGCCCATCTCAGGGCTGTGGGACCTTCGCGAGCAGCACAGTGGGGAAGGGGGGGTGATACCCCCCAAACCTCCGAACAGCCCCCAAATGAGACCAGCAGTTCTGGGCAGCCTGGGGGACTGGACCCCGCTGTGGACAGGCGGAGGAAAGGAAGGGACGGGACGAGAGGCTTCTATCTCTCCTGTGGCTGGATGGAGTGCAAGTGGGGAGACCCGAGGGCAGGGAGGAGGGGCTGGGCAGCTGCAAAGAAGAGGGCGCAGCTGAGTAGCGCAGAGACGGGCGGGGCCTGGGGCGCAGCAGGCCGGCTCCCTAGGAGGAGGACCTGACGGTGTGGTAGCCCTGGCAGGGCGGACCTCTTTGGGAGGGCCTCAGTCACTTGCCTCCGCGAAGCCCCGGTCCTCTCCCAGGACCGAGCTTGGTCTTGGGGTTGGGGGCTGGGAGGCGCTTCAGGCTTTCCCCAGTAGGGTTCCTGGTCAGGTGGGTGGTCAAACCCCAGGCAGAGGAAGGGGTGGCACAGGCGTCGGCGCGCCTGGAGCATTCCAAAACCAGGCGCTTGGAGAGGAGCCCTAGGATCCCAGGGGCACGGGTTGGGGACCCGACTCGCTTCATGGAACCTTCCCAACTAGACACAGGAGTGGATGGAACCTTACAGGTGATTGGGGAGGAGGGAGCTAGTGGGCTGAATTCCCTGCTCTGGATCCCAGATTCCTGGGCGGTTCCCAGGGAAGTCCCACCCGCGGAGAGAAGCCCCGCCCCATCGGAGCCTTGTCCCAGAGGAGCCCCACCCACAGGAAGGAGCCTATGCAGGCCACGCCCCCCAGAGCCACAGTCCGCATGGAAGGGGCCCTGCCCTGGTCAGGAGAAGCTCTGCCCCCTCCAGGCAGAAGCCCCATCCACCATGAAACCCCACTCCTAAGGAGGAGCTCCGCCCCCAGGGAGGAGCCTACCCCAGAGCCCTGCCCCATCCTAGAACCCCGCCTCCTTCAGGAGGAGCCCCACCTGCGGGTAGAAGCCTACCTAGTGCCCCGTCCACCCAGAGCCACGCCCTCGCAGGAAAAGCTCTGTCCCACCCAGGAGAAGCTCCGCCCACCATGTAGCTCCGCCTCTGTCCTGGGGAGCCCAGTCTCCAGGGAGAAGCCTACGCAGAGCCCCTCCCCATCCTGGAGCTCCGCCTCATTCAGGAGGAGCCCAGCCACCAGAGAGGAGACACTGGCTCCAGCGAGGAGCCCTGCCTTTAGGTAGGAGTTCTGCCCCCAGGTAGGAGCTCCACCCCTAGGGAGGAGTCCCGCCCCCAGGGAGGAGTACTGCCCCTTTTAGGTGAGAGTCCTGCCCCACCCAGGGAAAAGCCCACCCCCAGGCAGGACCCGCCCCGTCCAGGGGGAGCCGCGACCGGTGCCTACTTGCAGGTGTGCACGTCGTAGACACGCGTGCACTCCTGGCAGCTGACGTAGCAGCACCAGTGGAACACGCAGCGGCACTTCTCCCGGCGCCGCTCCGCTCTCGCGTTGTGGCCGCGGCCGCAGCAGAGCAGGTCGCAGCCGTCGATGCCGTGCGAGCTGACGTTGCAGGTCCGGTCGCGCGTGCCGAAGGAACCTGTCTCGGGGTTGGGCTCGCAGAAGTTGGGCGAGGCCTCGTAGTAGACCAGGTCACGCTCCGTGGGCACCTTGAAGTAGGTGTAGCGCGGCCGCAGGGTCTCCACCCATCCGCGGGACTCCCGGTGCTTCTCCACCACCATCTCCGAGGCGCTGTCGTACTTGTCCTTGAGGAAGTCACCGATGGCGCGGAAGTCGGGTTGCGACCACCAGCATGTCTTCACCTCGCAGCTGCCCGACAGCCCGTGGCACTTGCACTTGAGGTGCATGTGGCTGGCAATGGCCTGCGGGGCACGCGCAGGAGCCAGCGTCAGGGCGGCCCCCTGGTGCGCCTCCCCGAGGAAACAGCATTACATGTCGCCCGCAGCCCACCTGCTCCATAAAGTCCCCGGGCAGAGGGGGCAGACTCCCAGACAGGGCCCCAGGGCCACCCCCTTCCTATGGTGCAGATACTGGTGCCTGCTCCCTTGCCATACCCAAGCCTTCCCAGGTCAGGGCTTGGGGGGCTCCCCTGTCCCCGTCTCCTAGCTGAGTACTTCTACACTGTCTAGGGTGGAGTGAAGGAAGGACAGAGTTGCAGCGTGGGATGCCATACACGAAGAGCCACGGCAGTCAGAGTGCAGGGATGCAGGGGGATAGGCGTTCCTTCTGACCCTGAGGACCCAGGCACGCTGCCCAGAGGAGGTGTATACGGCCTGGTGGAAAGGCAGGAGTCCTGAGCATGAGTAATAAGAGTGGCCCAAGAAGCTGGTCACTGTATGGGTACTACAGAGGAAGAGGAAGGCAATGTTGGGACGTAAGGGGACGTCCTTACCTGAGGGGATGGGGCAGGACCTGGCTGAGGAGCAAATTGGTTTCTCCTACGGGCAGTGGAGAACTCAGCTTCTTTTCCCTTCTTTCTTTGGGGAAGGGGTGGGGGTGAGTGTAAAGGGGCATGTGAACATCAGAACAGTCTAGGTGGCACTGCACTGTGGCAGCCACTGGCCAGACAGGAGCCCGTGAGGCATGGCAGTGCAAATTCAGAAGTACTATAAGTGCCAACTGCATGCTGGATTCCCAAGACTTAGTGTACAAAAAGGATGGGAAACAACTCATTCATAATTTTAATACTGACTACATTATTGAAATGATAGCATGTCGGCTATCCTGAGTTAAATAAAATTTAGTATTAAAATTTGTTTCTGGCCGGGCAGGGTGACTCATGCCTGTAATCCCAGCACTTTGGGAGGCTGAGGCGGGTGGATCACTTGAGGCGAAGCCCGGTGTCTACTAAAAATACAAAAATTAGCCAGGCGTGGTGGCAGGCACCTGTGGTCCCAGCTACTTGGGAGGCAGAGGCAGAATTGCTTGAGCCAGGAGGGGGAGGTAGCAGTGAGCAGAGACTGCACCACTGCACTCCAGCCTGGGCTACAGGACAGAGTCTGTCTCAAACCAAACCAAACCAAACCAAACCAAACCAAACCAAACCAAAACCAAAACCAAAAAACTTGTTTTACCTGTTTACTCTTTAAATGTGGCTACTAGAAAATTTATAATGATCTTTGTGTCATTTGTGGGACAAATTATAATAATCCATGAGCCATTTGTGGCTCCCATTCTACTTCTATTGGACAGTTCTAATCTAAGGCTTCAACTGGGCTCTGGGTCCCAATCTTGCCTCCTCCTCATCCCCTTCTGGCTCTTTCTTGAACTCCTCCCTCTGATATTGACTGTTTCCTATGGGCATCTGCAGAGTAACATATGCCCCGCCCTGCCCAGTCTAGTTTATCTAATATCCATTTTATTTCCTCTTTTGTTTTAGTTTTATGTTGGATCAAACTTACATAGGTGCATACTTTAGAGAGTCCAACAGTTTCCAAGACCTGTTTAGATAAACAGGAATTCTGGTCCTACATGCAGCCCCTTGCAATGTTTACAACTCTAGTAACACACTTATCTTGACACCTCTTGATTTTTCAGCATTAGGCATTATTTATTGGCCTCTCGCCATGGTGGATGGCAGTTAGTTTTCTCTCCTTACTCCACCATACTGATGTATACTTCCCAAACACCAACCACTCCTGCCCTAAAAACTAGCTTAATTTCACATCAGTATTCACTGCTGGTGGTATTGGGACAACTTTAAGTGTCATACATTATGATGACTTCTTTTCCTCAATGACTTTTTGTAGTTGGTATTATCAATGTACCTGTAACTGATTCAGCCTCAAATTCTCCCTTACTTATCTAAATATTCTCTTCAAAATGTCCAAACACATCAGCTATTCTATCAATTTCATCTTCTTGCAGATATTTTTTTTTCCCAGAAAAGATATTGTAAATTTTTTGGAATGTCCATGTCTAAAAACAATCTTTTCTACTATCCCATTTAATCGATAGTTTTTCTGGGAAGTGAATTCTTCGCTTAAAATTCATTTTTACATCTTGGAATTCAAAAGTATTATTACTCTGTTTTCTTCTAGCTTTCATTATTGCTCCTGAAAAGTCTGGCACTAGTTTGATTCCTGATTATCAAGCCCAAACATTCTCCTTGGCAGCTTGGAGGACTGTTCTGTGTGGTAGGCTCTGAACTTCACAACAGTGTGTCTTGAAGTAGATCTTTTTCTACTGTTGTTCTAGTCACTTCGTGGGCCTGTTTGGTCTGAAACCTGTGCTCCACAGTTGTGAGGAAGCTTCCTGCCTTGTTTCTTTGCTGACTGCCTCCTCTTTTTGTTTGTCACTGTCTTTCTTGGACAGATCCTCCAAATCTTCTCCTTGCTCTTATTTTTAATCTCTCTCTCTCTTTTTTTTTTTTTTCTGTCTTGTGGGAGGGTGTCTCAACTATCTTTCAATTTGAAGATTTTTGCTTCTGTTATCATATTTTTAATTTCTAAGAGCTCTTTTGTAACCTGAATGTTTAAAATTACCATCCTGTTCCAATTTCATGGATATAGTGTTTTATCTCTTTGGGGATATTAATGATCATCCTTTGAAGTTTCATCTCTCTTTACAATGTCTCTTTCCCATAAATTTTGTTTGAGTTTGTTTGTTTTGGACTCTGCCATTGTTGTTGTTAGAGGCCTTCCTTAGAGGTCTGATGATCCTTGGCTGTCTGCTCATATTTAAACATGGGACACTAAAAATCTTATTGGAAGTTCCTGTACATGGGAGAGACTTGTCAGTCTTGGTCCTCTCTATAGAGTGATCTAGCTGCATTGCTTTATTGGGACCTTCCACAAGTCACTGTCTTGAAGTCTTTTTTGAGTTGGTCAGAGTCCCCAGAGCAGAATCTTCCATCCTCTTGCCTGGAGGATAACTAGGGTTCACAGCTAGCATTAGGAAATCAGGAGGAGAGAGAAAGGCATGAACTTCCATATGTAGAGAGAAAATTTTCACTTTGGAAGCTTTACTCTGAGATGTGCTTGGCGTCCCTCAGATCAGACACCTCTGCTTTGCAGAAAACAAACCTCCAGACTTCAGCCACAGGGAAAGGAGAGGCTGCTGCTTGGCTACAAAGAGTTGGGTAGTGGAGTGAGTGGGCTATAAAGTACTCTGAAAATCACCTTTCAACCAATCTTCCTGTTTTCAGTCCCATATTTATCTCAACTTATCAAGATATCAGATACTGGGAATTCCTAGACTGGTTCTCAAATTTCTCCTCTACTGGCTTAAGACTCAGTTTTCTTGGGTCCGCTTGAGTATTCATCTATCTGCTTTTAGCTTTCAAAGTTTTGTTAGCATTGTTTCCCCTTTATTTTCTGTACTCTCACGAGTATCCATCTCTATCTATTCATCCATCTATCTAATCTATTTATCCATACATCTTATCTATCTATATTAGCATGTATATCTATGTATAATCTCTATGCACTATTTATATCCATTTATATCTGTCATCTATATCTACTATTACCTGTCTCTACTTATATCTATTTATATTTTATTTATATTTATCTCTACATATCTATTTCTTTTAAAATTAATTTATTGTTATTTTAGTGGGTTCCAGGAGAGTGCAGACGGAAGTGTTCAGCTTCTCATCTTTAACTGGAAGTCTTTATTTGTTCTGCAATTTATATGTAATTCTTTTCCAAATCTATTATTTTTTTTTTTTGAGACGGAGTTTCGCTCTTGTTGCCCAGGCTGGAGTGTAATGGTACACTCTCGGCTCACCGCAACCTCTGCCTCCTGGATTCAAGTGATTCTCTTGGCTCAGCCTCCCAAGTAGCTGGGATTACAGGCATGCACTACCACACCCAGCTACTTTTGTATTTTTAGTAGAGATGGGGATTCTCCATGTTGGTCAGGCTGGTCTCGAACTCCTGACCTCAGGTGATCCACCTGCCTCGGCCTCCCAAAGTGCTGGGATCACAGGTGTAAGCCACCATGCCCGGCCTATTATATTCTTTTTATAGTTTCTAGTTTCCTGCTGCAATGTTCACACTTGTGTTTTAGCCTTGGGAACCTAAGTAAGCATTTTCCCCCTCAAAGTCTGTGTCTAATAATTCCAGCATTTTCCCCCTCAAAGTCTGTGTCTAATAATTCCAGTATCTGAATTTCCTGTGTACTTGTTTCTGTTTTTTTTTTTTTTTTTCTGATTAAACTCATTGTATCATCAGATCATGTGATAGATTATCTTTGATTGTGTGCTGGACATTGTGTTTTCTTTTTTTTTTTTTTTTTGAGGCAGAGTCTTGCTCTGTCACCCAGGCTGGAGTGCAGTGGCATGATCTTGGCTCACTGCAAGCTCTGCCTCCTGGGTTCACGCCATTCTCCTGCCTCAGCCTCCCGAGTAGCTGGGACTACAGGCGCCCGCCACCATGCCCGGCTAATTTTTTTTTTTTTTTTTTTTTTTTGTATTTTGTAGTAGAGACGGGTTTCACCATGTTAGCCAGGATGGTCTCAATCTCCTGACCTCATGATCTGCCCGCCTCGGCCTCTTAAAGTGCTGGGATTACAGGCATGAGCCACTGCGCCCAGCCGACATTGTGTTTTCTAAAAAATTATTATAGAAACATTTATAGGCTTAGAGGAGGGATATCGTCCTTCTCCAAAGAGGATTTTGTCTGCTTTTTCCAGTGTATGGGAGTACCAGCAATTTGGGATTACCTTAATCCAAGTTCAGGTTTTGAGAGATTTCTAGTCTGCCCATGTGCACAGGGCAAGACTACTTCTGGCTTGGCTTTGCTCTTCAGGGTCACAGCCTACACTGAGGAAGGATTTACCAGAGATCCCACCCTTGGTGGGTCCCTTAGCTCTGTGAGTCTGCTGGAAATGCAGTGCAACCTCTGTAGTCTCTTCCAGGTCAGCAAATGGACCCTAGACAAAAGCTACCCCAGGTACCAGGCTTGGGATTTTCTCTTGGATCAGGGGCTGTTAATTCCTCACTAAATGGTCAGTTATTTGACACTTAAAAATCATTTTATGGAAGTATAATAGACATACAAAAAAGTATATGTGTCATAAGTGCAAAATATACAAAATTTTACGAATTACCTGCCCCAGAACACCAGTGTCTCAGAAACCCCCATCCTCCTCTCTGTCTTTCCAGGACATAGATTCTCACAGCATTTTCTTGATGACTCATAACATTGAGCACCTTTTGTGTAGGTACTGGAATTTCTATATTTTCTTTCATAACATGGCTTTTAATTTTTTGGCCAATTTTCTCATTGGTTTGTCTATCTTTTTCTTCTTAGTCTGCAGAGTTATTTTCCTACCGTAGCTTCTCTACATTTGCTGCATATGTGAATGTGGATGTATGTATGTGAATGTGTCCTCCTCTATGGGTTGCCTTTTCAATCCCATAGTGGTGTGTTTTTATGGATGAAATTTCTTAATTTGAATATAGTCTATGTTATTCCACTTCTCTTTCAATGTGAGTGTTTTTTGGACTGTTTAAGACGCCTTTGCCTACTCTTAAGATCACAAAGATATTATATATTTTCTTGTAAAAGTTTCATTGTTTTACCTTTCCCACTGGGATTTATAATTGATTTTTACAGATGATGTGAGGTAGCAAGCCAGGGTTATGTTTTTTCCATGTTGCTATCTGTCTTAGTCAATGCTGTATTGCTACAACATAACACCTGAGACTGAGTAATTCATAAATGTATTCTTTCATGGTTTGGGAGGCTGGGAAATCTAAGATCAAGGTGCTGGCAGGTTACGGCTTGGTTTATCTACTTCCAAGAGGGCACCCTGAATGAATGCCATGTCCTCCAGAAGGGAGGAACATCATGTCCTCATATGGCAGGAAGGTGGGTGAGAGAGAGAGAGAGAGAGAGAGAGAGAGAGACATCCTCTTCTGCAAGCCCTTTTACAGCAGCATTGGTCCCTTCATGAGGGCAAGGCCCTCATGACCTAAACACCTCTTATTAGGTGCCCCCTCTCCAGACTGTTGCACTGGGGATCACGCTTACAATATATGAATTTTGGGAGACACATCCAGACCATAACACCACCCAGTTGACTTAGCACCATTTATTGAAAAGCCCATTCCTCCCATGGCACTGCACTGCCTCATCTATCATGAATTGGGTACTTATGGGGACTCCACACTTTTAACAGGGTGCTTTTTATAGTTCATCCTGCATCTGAAGTTGTCTTCCGTAGGAAGATTAGTCTGAGTTATCTAGTTCCTCACTGTTAAAAGGTGAATATCCCCTGTTCACTCTTCACCCCTGTGTGATCCCCTGATTCTACAGCCAAGGCCAGCTGCCATCTTCATGTTGCTAAATCCTGTGGATGCCACTTGGTCCTTACACCCGTCACTGCCCATCAGCCATATTTCCTCTCTTGGTAATCCACTGATCTTCTGACCAAGTCCTTTCTAACAAGCTGCTGTGGTCTGAATGTTTGTGTTCCTCAAAAATTCGTGGGTTAAAATCTTTACCCTCGGCTGGGCACGGTGGCTCACACCTGTAATCACAGCACTTTGGGAGGCTGAGGTGGGTGGATCACTTCAGGTCAAAAACTCAAGACCAGCCTGGCCAACATGGTAAACCCCATCTCCACTAAAAATACAAAAATTAGCCCGGTGTGGTGGCATGCGCCCACAGTCCCAGCTACTCAGAAGGCTGAGGCAGGAGAATCGCTTGGAACCCGGGACATGGAGGCTGCAGTGAACTGATGATGCCACTACTCCAGCGAGACTCTGTGTCCCCACCCCCCCAAAAAAAGAAATCTTTACCCTCAAGGTGACAGCATTAAGAGGTAGGGCCTTTAGAAGGCGATCAAGTCAAGTCATGAGGGTGGAACATCGTGAATGGGATTCGTGCCTGATATGGTTTGGATCTGTGTCCCCTCCAAATTTCATGTTGAAGTGTAATCCCCAGTGTTGGGCGTGGGACCTGGCAGAAGGTGTTTGGGTTATGGGGGCAGATCCATCATGAATGGCTTGGTGCTGTCCTCATGATAGTGAGTGAGTTCACACAAGATCTGTATGTGGTGACCTCGCCCCCACTCTGTCTTCCTTGCTTCTGCTCTGGCCCATGTGACGTGCCTGCTACCACTCCACCTTCTGCCATGTGTAAAATCTCCCTGAGGCCTCCCAAGAAGTTGAGCAGATGCTGTTACCAAGCTTGTGCAGCCTGCAGATCTGTGAGCCAATTAAACCTCTCTTCTTTATAAATTACCCAGTCTTGGGTAGCAACACAAGAATGGCCTAAAACGGTGCCCTTATAAAAGTAACCCCAGAGAGATCCACACCCTGAGTGAGGACACAGAAGGCATCATCCATGAGGAGCAGGCCCTCACTGGACAAGGAATCTGCTGGTACCATGACTTTGAACTTCCCAGTCTCCAGAACTGTGAGTACTAAACTTCCATTGTTTATAAATTATCCAGTCTAAGGTATTTTGTTGTAGCAGCACAGACAGACTAAGACACAGGCTCACGAAGCTTTACACGGCTTGATCTGGGTTGGCCTCTCCACATCAAGATGTTCTTTTTTCCATTACACTCTGTACTCTGCCCAGACCAAGTCGCTTGTCGTCTTTCACCTCCAGGCTGCCTGGGAGGCTCTCTCAGCCTCCCTCCCCCTAAATTACTGCCAACTGTCCTTAACATCGGGTCACCTTGTGTGCATTTCCTCATTGCAGAATTCCTCCCCATCTCTGTGGCTGCCTGGCTGTCTCCAACCCTGGGCTCTTCAGGGGTTCCTGTTGACCAGGCCTTTGCCTCCTCCCTCCTTCTTGGCTACCCCAGTCCACACGTGGGCTCGCCATCCCCAGGAGCGCATTGGATGCTGTGGTGCAGCTGGATGGTGCTAAGCTTTGCATACCCCAGGCAGGAGTTGAGAAGACCCTCAGCCTGGCCACCATCCTGCCATATGCCCCAAGGAACCAGGGCACACGCCCTGTTGAAGAGGCTCCTTTTTCCCAAGCACCCTTGCAGGCAGTGAACCTACCTGGCGCCCAGCCTCATTGTTGTGGCGGTTCATGGCTGAGCGGGCATCTGGCCGGTTCTCCCGGGCGTCGGCGAACTCCCGAGACACCATCCCACCAAACTCGATGTCCTCGCTACAGCCACCCCACTTCCAGCCCTTGCCTGGTGAGCCCTGGTGGCGGCTGCTGCAGCCACAGATGGTGGCCGTGCCCTCTGCACATGAGCGTGTCACCGCAAAGGCCACACCAGCTGAGGCAATGGCGTGGACAAAGGCTGACTCCCTCGTAGCTGTAGAGAGAGGAGAGATGCAGGGTTAACAGGGCTCAGCTCAAAGGACCGCCTTGGGCAGGGCAGGGGTCTTAGCTCATTTGCATTGCTGTAAAGGAACTCCTGAGGTTGGGTGGTGTATAAGGCAAAGAGGCTTACTTGGTTCACGGATCTACAGGCTACACAGAAGCATGGCTCCAGCAACTGCCTCTGGCAAGGGCCTCAGGCTGTTTCTACTTGTGGCAGAAGGGAAAGCGGGGGGGGGGGCGGGTAAAGGGGAACCAGTGTGTGCAAGAAATTACATGGTGACAGAAGCCAGAGAGAGGGGAGGTTGGTACCAGGCTCTTTTTAACAATCAACTTTGGCTAGGTACAGTGGCTCATGCCTGTAATCCCAGCACTTTGAGAGGGTACGGTAGGACTGCTTGAGACCAGGACAGCCTTTTCAACATAGCAAGACCCCATCTCTACAAAAATTAAAAATATTAACTGGGTGTGGCCCCAGCTACTTGGGAGGCTGAGGCGGGAGGATCACTTGAGCCCAGGAAGTTGAGGCTGCAGTGAGCCATGATAGCACCACTGCATTCCAGCCCTGTCTCAAAAAACAAACAACTGGGCAAGGTGGTTTATACCTGTAATCCCAGCCCTTTGGGAGGCGGAGGTGGGAGGATTGCTTGAGCCCAGGAGTTTGAGACCAGCCTTGGCAATGTAGCGAGACCCCATCTCTATAAGAATATTTAAAAATTAGCAAGGTGCAGTGGTGTGTGCCTGTAGTCCCAGCTATTCAGGAAGTGGAGATGGGAGGATTGCTAGAGCCCAGGAGTTTGAGGCTGCTATGATCACACTCCAGCCTGGGTGATAGAGCAAGACCCTGTCTTTAAAAAAAAAAGGCACAAGGAAGGCCAGCGTGTACCTGGAAAGATTGTCGACATCACCCATCCTGGGGATATGCAAATCAAAAAACCCAGTGAGGGGTTGCCTCACACCTACGGGGACAGCTGCAATCAAAGGGTCAAAGAGTAGCAAGTGTTGGCAAGGATGTGGAGAAATCAGACCCTGACCCTTATTCACAGCTGGATGGAGGGGAAAGGTGCAATCCTCTTGGGAGGCACTTTGGCAGTGTCTTCAAGGGTAAACGTACACCAGCCGTTAGGCTTGCCCCAGAGGAAACCTGTGTCTGTGCACAGACTTGTAAGCAAATGTTCACACAAGCCATAAACTGGAAGTACCCCAATGTCCATCAACAGGGATGATTAAAAAACAGTGGCAAGTCCATAACAGCATTTAATTTAGGAATAACAAGAAAAATAGCATGAAGGATCTCAAAATAACCATACAACTGAATGAAGACAGGTAAAACCAGACAAAAGCCACTTCCTTCTGCTGCCCAGACAGCCTGGGGTGCAGACCCCAGAGTGTGGCTCCACCCCGCACACCGCCCACCTCTGCTGTGCCTCTTGCCATTTCCTTCCTCCACCCCGAGCACCGGCACTTGCATGGCTGAGCGGTAGGGCCACCTCTTCTGGAATCTTCTCAAGACCAGTGGCCTCCAGCGCCTGCCTCCCCAGGGCCAGCCCCAGTGACCCAAATGCTCCTGCCTACAGCTTGGAAGGCTGGCTGCAGGGTGTCTGCCACTGCTGACATTGGAGCTGCCTGGGTCCTTGTACACAGCTTCCTTCTTCCCCAAAAAGGGAAATAGAGGCTGAGTTGGGGAAGTGGCATTGCTTGTGCAGAAGGGTGGTTGGGGAGGGCTGGAATTTAGGAGAAAGCTCTGGAGGCTAGGATCAGAGGGATGGGAATGAGGGGTGGTGTGGGCTTTGCAAAGGCCAGACCCCCAGCCAGGCTTCCCCAGACAAGTTGAAAGAATGAGCCGTGTCTTCGGGGTGGGTGTATGCAGACACTTCTGCAAGGGCACGAGGAGAGGGGTGGGCCTGGCCAGGCCCTGTTTTTATTGATAAAAGGCTGGGGGTCTATAATCCCAGCTACTCAGGAGGCTGAGGCAGGAAGATCACTTGAGTTCAAGAGTTCGAGGCTGCAGTGAGGTATGATTACACCACTGCACTCCAGCCTGGGCAACAGAGTGAGAACCTGTCTCAAAAAAACAAAATAAAAAAAAGACAGGCACTCACTTTGGACCCACCCTCCAACACAGGTGAGGAACAGAGTGCCTGCTGTTTGCCAAGCATTGCAGTCTGAGCTGGGGAGGCAACAGGGAGCCAACCAGGAAAGAGCCCAACCTGCTACTGGGCAGGGATCTTACAGACCTAGCAAGAAGACACCTGGGCTTTGGAGCCCCTGAGCCTCGGCCTGCCCTCGGGGGGCTGGGTGTGTCCTGGGGCAGGTTCCTGCGTGTCTCTGCTTCTGTTGTGGGAGGGTCCTGAGCCCCCACCTTTCCTTGGCTCTGACCTTCTCTCTCCCCTCGAGGCCCTGGGAGAGCAGGAGGGAGAAGGGAGCTCTGATGGGCCCTCTCGATGGGGACAGAAGGAGGCCTGAGGTTCTCCTGGAGCCAGGGTCCTCCCATGGATCAAGGCGGGGGATACAGGGCTGTGTCCCACTGTGTCCCCCTGCTCCTCCTTGGTAAAGGCCCGCAATGGTCCCCTCAGGGTCACAACAGAGTCATCATAGGGGGCTGTGACCTCCTCTGACACCTGGATATCCAGAGAGCTTTCATCCTCGGGTGGATGGGACTGATATAGTCTGGATATTTGTCCCCGCCCAGATCTCATGTTGAAGTGTGATATCCAGGGCTGCGGTGGGGCCTGGTAGAGGTGACTGGGTCATGGGGGGTGGGTCCCATGGCTTAGTGCTATCGTCGAGATTACAAGTGAGTTCTTGCAAGATCTTGTTGTTTAAAAGTGTGTGGCACCTCCTCCCCCACACTCTCTCCCGCTCCTGCTCTCACCATGTGACACGCCTGCTCCCCCTTTGCCTTCCGCCATGATTGAAAGCTTCCTAGCCTCCTAGAAGCAGAAGCAAGAGCCATACTTCCTGTGCAGCCTGCAGTGCTGTGAGCCAATTAAACATCTTTTCTTATAAATTGCCAGACTCAAGTGTTTCTTTATAGCATTGCAAGAATGGCATAACTCAAGAACACAGGCATGTGGTTGCAGGCTGCCTAGGAGAGGACTGAGAGAGCAGCCCCTGGGGCTTGTGATGTCCTTGAGCCCAGGCCGGCAGGGACAGAAAGGCATGAGTGAGTGTGCACACACTCAGACGTTCCCACACAGCCCAACACACATCCACACACAACCAGCACAGAAGAACGCACGTTTGCTCCCATACCAAGAACATACAAAGTAGAAGGTATTCGAGGCTGTGGCTTTGCACTGGCATCCCCTGTCCCCCTGGCTGCTAGCAAAGCCCCCTGAGCCCTTTGGGCCTGCTTTGGTTGACTCTTCTGTGGATTGGCCAACAGCTCCCTGATGGCAGGTCCCAGCAGCCCCATCCCCTCCCTAGGGCCCTGTCCAAGTCAGGCCTGGACACCCACTGCATCCAGCCACAAGCCCAGAAGAAAACTCTCCATTTCTTCTGTATCCACTTCCCACCACCAGCTCAGGAAGGGCTCTGCTTGCTGGTCAGAGACTGTCCAGTCCTGAAACAGCCCCAGTTGCCCAAGCTACTCTGGCCTTCCCAGGTGGCCTTCCCAGGTGGGCCTCTCAGCCAATTTGCCCCTCCTGGTTCTCATCTGTGGGTCCATCTCCCACCTTGCCATGAAGAGGCCCCTAGGAGGCCCCAGCTTCCAGCTTCCTCCTTCTACCACATGCATGCACAGCCACATGCACAGATGCATGCACACACAGACCCATGCATACCATACACGCATGCACACCCCACCTGATGCACATGCACACACACATGCAAACACACACATATAGGCATGCACACCAAACACATGCACACATCATACATGCACACACATGCACACCACACCACATACCTAAGCACACATGCACACCCCACTACATGCATGAACACATATACACATGCATGCAAGCACAGCATACACGTGCACTCACATACATGCACATCCCACACACACATGCACACCATGCAGGCATACCACACATACCATACACATGCACACACATGCATGCACACCCCCCACATATACACACCCCACCACACACACATGCACACATACAAATACACACACTACACAACACATACACATACATGAATACACATGCACATACATGCACACCCCCCACATGCATGCCCCATGCACGTGCACACACACATGCACACACATATACATATGCATGCATGCACACCATACACACCACACACATGCACACCTCCCATGGATGCACATATGCATCCACAACCCACCACACGCAAACACATGCATACACACAGATGTACACCTCTCCCTCGCAACACACTCTCTGCAGGCTGAGGTCTTTGCCCAATGCCAATCTGAACATGCCAGGCCCCCTCTGGATCTATCTCCTCTCCTGACCTCAATGCCGCTCCCTGGCCTCAGGCCGCACTCAGCCCTTTGTTCTCCCCTTGGGCTCTTTCTAGTTCCTTACTTGGCTCAGGTTGGACCTGCTGTGCCCCTGCCTGCTCTGAGGGGAGCGGCCAGGGACTGGGTATCCTCTACACCTGGCTGCCCCTCCCCAACCAGGAAGATTTGCCCACTGACTCCCTCCCCAGTCCTGGCTGCCTAGGGGCAGGAACTGTTTGGCATACCTTTTATTTCCAATCTGGAGCACAAGGTCCAGCCCATAGATATTTCCTGGGGCCAGAGTGAAGGGCAGGAGCCCTGGGCTGAGTCAGGGAACCAGGAGGGTCTGAGCCTACCCACAGCAGGCCCACCCTTGCCCCTGGGTGCAGATGGTCACCCAGGCCCATCAGCAACTTCTGCTCTTTCCTTTCCCAGGGAGCAGCTAGGCAACCACCTCCTCCTCACCTCTCCAGGAAACTTGAAGCCGCCACCCCCAACCCCATGTTACTTCCCTGACACAACTGATCAGTTCACAGACAGGCCTGGAGGGGCCTTTGCTGAACCCACTGCCCCTGAGTGAATATACGTGTGGCTGGATGCAGGGCACTTCCTCTCTGTGCCTCCAGGCCTGAGGCCTCTTCTTGTCGTCCGCTCCCTAGTCAGCACCCCTCCCCTACCATCTGCCCTGCTTCCCTTCCAGGGCAGCTTGAGAGGGCAGGGTTGAGAAGTGTCCTGGGTGCTCCTGGCCTCACGCATGGCACACAGCTCCACCTGCCCTCCTGGTTGGACCCTCTCACTCCCAAATGGCCTGGACATCCCACACCCTGAATACCCTACTCCAGCTGAGCCTGCCTTCCCACCTGGTGGGCTGGCTACTACAGGAGTCTGTCTCCAAGGCCAGCCCCTCCCTCTTGCTCCTGAGCTTCTGATAAGAGGAGAACCAGAGCCTGAGGCTAGGGCTCTCTCTGCCTCACTCATGCCCTACCCATAACAAGGGCTTGGAGATCCCTGCTTATCAAAACTCGGGCAAACAGCCCCAATAGCCAGACACACTCAAGGGCAAGGGCAGGTGGTGCTCAGGGCTTCCACTTGGAGAGAAAAGAGCTAATTCTTGCTCAGTTTGGTCACCAGCTGGCTGAACCTTGATTTTCCCTTCCATCACGTGTGGAGGTGGAGCTCCTTGCCAGGTGTGAAAACCCTGGTGCAGGCCTTCAATTTACTGGTGAAGACTGAAGACAAGAAGTCTCTGTAGAGAGGCTTGGATCCCAGGACAGACACCCTCATCCGAGGCCAAAGTAGAAGCTGCAGGCTGAAAGACTACAGGCCAGAAAAGCATGAGAACCTATGTTCTGGCAAAGAGAGGCTGCATTAAAGTTGAAGCCACAAGGTCTCCAAGCAGTTCCACAACTGCTCACAGTGTTTATCAAGCACAATGGGAAAAGCCTTAATTGTGCACTGGAGAAGTCTGGCAGATGCCACCTTATGCTGGGGACTGAGTTAACCTTGCTGGAAATGGGACACACAATACCATGTGGCTCCAGGGATGATGCATGAAGGCCACATACAGCCTTCGAGGTATTCTCGCCCAAAATGCACAGCCTGCATCTAATTGTCGGGAGACATCAGACCAACCCAAATTGATGGCTGTTCTGCAAAATGCCTAACTGTGCTCCTCAGAGGTCTCAGGGGCATGAGGGACAGGGAAGAGCGGAGGAGCCAGAGGCATGGCATCACCAAAAGTGACAAGGGACCCAGGAAGGTGTTCTGGGACAGAAAAGGGATCTTGATAGAAAAATGAAGGAAAGCTGAGTGACATCCAGAGTGTGGTGAATAGAACACACTTAGTTTTGAACAATTGGCATGGTTATGTACCACAGGGTTGGGCAAGGGGACCCAGGGCTCTCAGTGCCACTCCTGCAATGTTTATGTAAGTCTGAAGTTATTTCAAAATAAAAAGTTAAGCCTGGGCAACATAGCAAGACCCCCTTTCTTAAAAAAAAAAAAAACATAAACATAAATGAGCTGGACACGGTGGCGTGCATCTGTAGTCCTAGCTACTCGGGCTGCTGAGGCAGGAGGATTGCTCGAGCCCAGGACTTCAAGGCTGTAGTGAGCTGTGTTCACACCATTGTACTCCAGCCTGGGAGACAGAATGAGACCTCATCTCTGATACAAAAATAATAAAATAAAATAAATAAAAAGTTAAAAAATGTCCTGAAACCATACAGAAGGGAGACCCCCAGAATGTCCAAGTGGCAGCCACAGCGACAGGAGATTTAAGCCTATGGGATGGATTCCACCCAATGTTCTAGGGGGAATCTTTTCACTACCCTCCCAAAATAGCACAAACGATGGGGTATATCTGGGAGCACGGGCATCGTTCTGGAGAGAGAATACATTGCTTTGATCAGATTTCCACAGGAGTTTGAAGCACACAGGTTATGAACCACTGCCCAGAGTCATCTCTGTTTACAGAGGAGCCGATTCAGGGCTCCCCTGAGGCCAGGGCTCATGTCCAGGCTCTGGAGTCCTGGCAGCCAGCCTCTACGGAATGCAAGTTCTCTGCCACAAACACCTTTGTCAGGGGTTTCTGCTTTTGTTGACACAACAGAGGCATCTATGGGGGTGAAACAGAGGCATCTTGCCTGTGGGAAGTGCCAGCCATCCCAGAAGGCCAGGGAATCATCCCAGTCAGCAGGAAAATGCCTTCATTAGAGTGGACTGTCAGAGGTCCCACTGGAATGGGACACAGGCTACTGGGAGGCAGGGTGCTTAGACACAAATGCTGCCAATTTGGCCAAGTCACCTGGGAAGGAGCCTGGTTGAATTTTTTGAGTCACCTAAGGCCTGCTCTATTCAGGCCCAAGACTTTTATTCTAACACAGCAATCAGTTGTCAGAGAAAGGAAGAAGAAAGGAAACTGCATAACAAAATTGTTCTGTAAGGGAAGTATCTTCCACTTGGGAAAACCATCTTTCCCAGAAACTTGTTTTCATCTCATTTAGCAGTTATTTACTGAATTCATCCAAAGTATCAATTATCTATCTTTCCTTCCTTTCGTTCATTCATCCATCCGTCATCTACATCCTCCATCTATCCATTCATCTATCGTGCATCATCCACCATCCATCCATCCATCCATCCATCCATCCATCCATCCATCACCTATCATCCATCATCTACCACCACCTACCACCTATTCACCTATCAATTCATCTATCCATTCACCATCCATCCATCCATCTATCCTCCATATATCTATTATCTATCATCTACCATCATCCACCATCCACCACCCATCTATCCATCCACCCATCATCCATCATCTGTCATCTACATCCATCCATCATCCATTATCCATCCATCCATCATCCACATCTATCCATCATCCATCTATCATCCATCATCCACCATTCATCCATTCATCATCCATATCCATACATTATCTATACATCTATCATCCATCGTCATCCACCATCCATCCATCCATCCATCCACAATCCATCCATTGTCCATCCATTACCCATCATCCACCATCTACCATCACTCATCCATCCATTCACCCATCATTCATTCATCATCCATCATCATCAATTCATCACCCATCCATCATTCAACCATCATCCATCCATCATCCCCTTCATCATCTATCCATTCATCATCTATCTGTTGCCCATCATCCATCCATCTCTAATTCATCCATCACCATTTATCCATCACCATTCATCCATCATCCACCCATCATCCATTCATCCATCTAGCCACCACCCACCATCCATCCGTCATCCATCCATCCATCCATTCATCCATCCATCCAGGATCTGAGAATCCCTAATGAGCCAGGCACTGGGCTGAACTAGGAATATGAGATGAATAAGAAGCAAGGTGCCCACTCTCAAGAACCACAGACAAAAAATCCTCCAGAGGCTGGGCGTGGTGGCTCACGGCTGTAATCCCGCACTTTGGAGGGGCTGAGGTGGGCAGATCATGAGGTCAAGAGATCGAGACCATCCTGGCCAACATGGTGAAACCCCGTCTCTATTAAAAATACGAAAATTAGTGGAGCGTGTTGGTGTGCGCCTGTAGTCACAGCTACTTAAGAGGTTGAGGTGGGAGAATCACTTGAACCCGGGAGGCGGAGGTTGCAGTGAGCCGAGGTCGCGCCATTGCACTCCAGCCTGGCAACAAAGGGAGACTCCATCAAAAGAAAAAAAAATCCTCCAGAAAGTGGACTGCTGCTCAATATGATAAAATTTCTAACAACCTAGGCTTTCTGAAAGTTGAAGGAGTTCCTGTCCTGGTGATAAATAAAACAGAGGTTGGATGACAACCTTTCAGGAGAAGAGAGTCCTTGCCTTGGTAAGGAGAATGAACCAAGGGAAGCCTTCCCTATCTCTAGTGGGAGGCTTTGCTGGTGTGTGTGTTAGGCTTTTTGCCTGGGACTGTGCTAAATCACGTGCTTTTGGGAGCTTACAGTTCACAAGGGAGGCAGTAGAGAGGACAAGGACACACAGCAAGGCTTGACAACATGAGCTCTGAGGCAGGCCTGGGATGGAGGGGCGATGAATAGTGGGTAGATGGATGGGTGGGTGGATAGATGATGGATTGAGGGATGGTGGATAGATGGATGATGATGAATTGATGGATGGTGGATGGATGGATAGATGGATGGATGAATGATATTGATGGATGCTGGATGGATGGACAATGGACAGTGGATGGATAGATGGATGATAGATTGATGGATGGCACATAGACGGATGGATAGATGGATGGATGTTGGATGGTGGATGGATGGATGGATGAATTGATGGATGGTAGATCATGCATGATGGATAAATGGATGATGATGATGGATGGATGGATGAATGATGGATTGATGGATGGTGAATTATGCATGATGGATGAGTGGATGATGGATGGATGGATGGATGGATGGATGGATGGATGGATGGATAAAGTCTGAGAAGGTGAGGGAGTTCTAGGTGGTAAGAGGTGGGCATTTAGGGAAAGGCAGAAGAGCTGCCAGGCAAGGTTCCATCACAGCTGAGGGCAGTGCAGTTGTTGGATGCAGGGAATCATGAGATTAACTTTGATGGTTCCTTTGTCTCTTGCATCTCGGAACTTTTGGACTAGAGGGATCTTAACAATCCTTTGTTTCTAGATTTGGATTTAATGGGCTTTGCAAGTATCAAAGAGCATCTGGGGACTAACAGAGGACTGCCAAGTGTTTTTATTTTGTTGAGAGAGGAAAAGATATAGATAGGTAGGTAGATAGATAGATAGAGATAGAGATATATCTATATATAGACAGATATAGATATGTAGATATATGGTAGATATTATACATATATATGTATAAAATATCTACCATCATAATTTCAAAAAAGGACCTTTGAACATCAAACAGGAAGGATATATTTCCAAATTCTTTTTTTTTTTTGAGATGGAGTCTTGCTCTGTTGCCCAGGCTGGAGTGCAGTGGCATGATCTTGGCTCACTGCAAGCTCCGCGTCCCGGGTTCATGCCATTCTCCTGACTCAGCCTCCTGAGTAGCTGGGACTATAGGCGCCCGTCACCATGCCCAGCTAATTTTTTTGTATTTTTAGTAGAGAAAGGGTTTCACCATGTTAGCCAGGATGGTCTCAGTCTCCTGACCTCGTGATCCACCCATCTCGGCCTCCCAAAGTGCTAGGATTACAGGCGTGAGCCACCGTGCCCGGCCATGTTTCCAAATTCTTAAATGTTGAACATTTGCCCAAATCATTCCAAAATCCTTGTCTTTCACATTTTACTAAAGTTGCTCAGTTGCCACTATTTATTAAGCAGTGACTGTCTTTTAAGTGGCAAAGAAGGCTGCAGCCTCTGTCCCCTCAGAGCTGACCTTCCTATGGGGAGGTGACCCAGGAAGCATTTCAGCAGGGACAGGTGTGTGCTCAGAAGGTAGGTGCTGAGGGAGCACAGCATGGAGGCTTCCCTGCTCTGGGGTGACAGTGGGAAAAGCAGGTCCAAGCCTATCCTTGTATTAACTAATGAGAGAAGTGTCCCTGACAGGAAGATGGCTCAGAGAGGGTCAGCCACGGGCCCCAGGCTGCACAGCAGTGAGTGCAGAGCCCAGACAGAGGGGTCACAAGAGAGGTCCCTGAACCCATCATTACAGGCTCCTGCAGCTCCAATGGGTGTTCCCATGGCTGGTGTTTCCATGGCTGTAGCTCAAGGGAGCAGGGAGCCCACCTGCCTGGCTGGGCCCTCACTGCATGGCTGAGAGGGGCATGCCTATCTGTGGAAAGGCTGTCGGGGCTGATACAGGGCAAGAAGAGAAGGACGGTCCGGAACTCCTGGGCTCCTGGGACATGCCTGTTGGTACCAGAGGGGACTCCTGAGTGGCTTTTCTGAGGGACAAACAACTTGAAGGAGGGAAAGTTCTGGGTAGGGGGAGGGGATTGTTGTTAAATGCAACCATAGGACAATGAAATCCAGCTCCTCAGGGAGGCAGAGTGCTCAGTCTGAAGGGCTTCACCCAGGTTGGCCCCTCTGGGAAGCCCAGCAGGGAACTAGGACTGGAGGCTTCTAACAATGGTCATGGCTGGGGGAGGGTCTCCAGTGATTCTGACACATCAACAGAGGTGAGATCTCCCAAGGTCAGATTCCATTCTGTGCTGACCCCTCCTCTGGGCTGTGACCAGAAGGGAGGCTATGGACAGCTCTGCCATGACTTTGTAAGGGCTATATGGGACCCTGGACAAGACCCTGAATAGGAGCCTGCCAGGAGAAGGGGGTGGGGGGTGTCTCTGATATGCTGATGGCCATCCCCCCATGAGTGGACGGTGGTCACTGGGTCTCTGGCCTGGCCTCTTCCTGGAGGTGGGCACCTTGGTCACAGGCTCTGGGATTCAGGGCCCTGGCTGCTGGCAGCTGGTGGCTGGGCTGCTCAGCCTGGGAACGGGGCTATGGTTCTGCTTCTGTGGCCCCATCCTGGGGCAGCTGACACCTCCTTTCCTAGGAGCTTGGGATGCCACCTGTGCCCAGTCTGCTTCTTGATGTTGACCCATGCTCACCTGGTCATGCCTCCTGGGGCCCTCCAATGCTGTCCCCAGCCCCTGGAAACCTGTGGCTTCATCTCTTTCCCCTGGCAATGCTGACGGTCTGACTGGACACCCCCAGCTCCAGCAGGGAAGCACAGGCTGAGGGCGGGACCCCATGGTGGCCAGCTCAGCCAGGTGCTAGGGGCTCAGATTCCCAACATTGCCCACTGCCCAGGAGAAAAACTGCTGAATCTCCACTGAGAAGTTCTCACCTTCACTGTGACAAAAAATTCCTTCTGCCCCCCAAGTGCACCCTACTGCAGCCAGCTTCTCTCCTCAGGTCTGCAGGGCAAATGCCCCATCCCCCAGGCCTTGCCCCTGCCTGATCTGCCAGCCCTTTGCAGCACCAGTGAGGAGCAGTCTCCCTGTACTTCAGGGACTGGCCTTCAGGCATCTTGGTGGATGGAGGGTCACAGCGAACCCAGTCCCCCCGTGCACACTGCACCCTGTATTACCACACCCCCACCACACACGTGGGACCCATAGAGTTGTGGGGACAATGGCCACCCCGAATGCATTGGGTCCCTCTCTCCTGGTGCTGCCCTCATCTCCTGCCTGCTGAGGCCACAGCTGCTGGAAGGGGCTGGCTGAGTGAGGGGGTGCCTTGGATCCCAGCTAGGACCACCTGACCAGACTGGCAAAATCCTTCTCGTGCCCATCGGGAGGCCACAACAGGCTTCCAGCGCAGCAACGGGTGGGCCCTCTTCCCCCACTGAGGCCCGAGCACAGGGGAAGGAGAAGACCCTTTGCTGTGCGGCACACAGGGGGACTCAGCCCGCGTCCCTGTCCCCTCCGGAGCCGACGCCCGGGCGCCTCCCCTCAGGGGCTGCCCACCTTCCCTCATTCCTGCGGCCCCAGGAGGAGCCAGGCGGCCGGGAGGGGGTGTCGCGGTGGCATTTGGTAATCATGGCCTGCACAAAAGGCCCCGGAGCCACCTGAGAGCGGAATGCGGCTCGCGCCCCACCGCGGCCACGGCCCCTGACACCGCCGGGCGGCCCGCGCGGCCGGGCGCCGTGCTGACCCGCTGGGGCGCTTGAATCCGGCTTTGTGCGCCACTGTCACGCCAAGTTAGGCCCACAATGGCCGGCGATATTTTATATGAATTTCCCCCGGTCGGTGATTAGGCGAGCGCAGGCCAGTCATAGCAACCTGGAAGTATGCGCCGCGCGCCAGGCCGTCGGGCGCGAAGGGAAATCCCCATTCAGACGCTTTAATTCAGCACCGCGAAGGGCGTGTGAACCGCCCGCGCATTTGCACTCTCCCCTTGTGCTTAATCTTGTTGCCGTCGCTGGGATATTGTGCTCCCAGCCGGACGCGGCGGGGAGTCAGCCGGGGTTCCCCTCCCACTGGGGAGAGTTAATGATATACCAGAGAGGCCGCTGGAGCCAGGGGAGCCCCCCAACCCAACGCAGCTTAAACGGCAACACTTTCCGATGGGGGGGGTCAGGGGTCGCAACCTGGATTTGGGGACGCTGGTTCCCTAAAGAGCTGCCCTCTGTGTCCCCATGTCCTAGCAGGCAGGCCCCACCCCTATGCCGGCCCTCATAGGCAGGGGACACACAGGGAGGTGGTGGACCACCCCGAGGGGCTCCTGGGGACTCTGCCGGGAGGAGAGGAGGCTGGGCTGTCTCCTGACTGGGGATGACATTGGGGAGATGATAGGGGAATTGTGGGGCACCCAGCAAGGCTTACTGACATGTGGTGTGCAAGAACCCTTTCATTACTCTCCCCACCCTTTGGGGCTGGAGGGGTCCTGGGGCACCAACCAGGAATCTGGCCCTGTGCTTTGAGTGGGGATACCCTGGGGTTCACAGTCCAGGGCAGGGGGTGGGGACTGGAAATGCTTGAAGAGGGGGTGGTGTGTGAAGGCTGAGTGGGAAGGCCACTGCTGCAGGCCCCACCCACACTGGGTAGGAACAAGCAAACCCCAGGGCTCTGGGAAGTGTCCACAAGGAGTTGTGGGAAGCACACTTACTTGGGAAGCACAAGAGATTGCATACCTCCCCCTGCCACTACGCTCCCCCCAGCCCATCTGGCAGGTGCCAGGACCTGGGGGGACTCCTGGGCCCAGCCCATGTTAGAGGGCACCGAGTGTGTGAGCACAGGTGGCATCCCTAGGCTCCAGGCCTCACTCGCTCCTGGCCTCTGTCCATTTCTCTAAGGAGCACATACCCCACCTGGCCTAGAGCAGGCCAGGCTCTCTGCAGAGCCACATGCCGCCTGAGATCCAGATGCTGGGCCCTGGGTTGCTGCATCTACTGCAGCCATCCCTGCCCTTTCTCTGTACCTGTATCCATGGCAGCTTTACCTTGCCGGGGGTCAAGAGTGGAGTGTCTCCAACTCTTCAGGGAAGTGAGCCCTCCCGGTGCCTGGGGCCAGCGGCAGGGGACAGAGAAGCTGCATAGTGTGCCCAGTCTCCATGCACTTAAAATTCCTCAAATGCTTTCTGCCCCAGGCAGGTTGAATGTCCTGCTCCTTTTGGACCCCAGAAGAGAGAGCTCTTCAGAGACCAGGCTCAGCTTCTGTGGCAGAGCCCCATGTTCCAAGGACTGATGGTTTCTCCCAGCCTCAGTCTGGTGGCCCCAGCCCCCAGTCCCAGCCCAGGTGGATGGCAGATGGGGCTGAAAGCAGGAGGTGTGAGGATATGAAGCTCCTTCCTTCATATGTTCACACTCATGCACACGCACACACACATGCACATGCATACACAGAGGCATGCATATATATGGCATATGTGCACATATAGGCACACACATGCACCCCTCACAATGCACACACTAGGGTGCACACTCATGTGCACACACACACAGGAGGCTGGGCCCCTCTCCTCACAGCTGGCTGAGGGTTTTTAACTGTGTTCAACAAGGCCATCTTGGCAGGGGTGGCCAGGCACCCTGCGGCCCCTGCCACAAAGCCTGGGGTGACCTTTGACATGATTAGGGTTGCCCTGACCCTAATCCAATCAGATGATTATGGAGAGCATGGCCAGGGCCTCCACAATGGCCTCCTGAGCAGGCCTCTCTCTGAGGCACCCGGCAGGCTCCTTCCTCCCAGGCCACCAGGACTCCAAGCATTTCTGAGTCTCTGTGGTAGCAGGAGGGAGGAGCTGGTACTTCCCCTTTCCTACTTAAACCTATTTAAGCCATGAGGAGGTAGGAAGGGTCCCAGACTGTGTTACTCCATCAGAAAGGGGAGGAGAAGGGGGTAGTAGGATGAGAGAAGGGGAGAAGGAGAGGGTTGAGGGGAGGTGAGTGGGGTGGGAGGGGAGGCTAGAAGCGCAGTGGGAGTTCAGCCCTTTGCAGAGAGGCCGGCATAGCAGCAGGAAAGCAACCCGAAATGAGGGCTCCCTGCCCCCACCGAACGTCAGCACCTTGGGGCAGGACCTGGGCATCTGTGGGGCCCACTTGCCCCTGGAGAGCCTGCGGCATTAATCCAATAGCCCCATTGAGAAATTCTCAGTGACCGCGCAGATCCATCCCCGCCCTGCCTGGAGGGATCCTCTAGAGTCCTACCCTCTCTGCTTCCTCCCAGGCTGCACCTGCCTTCCCTGCGGGCTCTGGGTTCCTCCAGTGATTCCTAAACTGTATGCTCCAGCTAGGCCCCGTCACTGCTGGGCCTGCCTGAGGGCTCTGCTCACCCGCACATCAGCCCCAACCTTGGCATGGGCTGTCCCCTCTGCCTGGGGACTTTGCAGCCAGGTTGCCAAGGTTCAAGTCTCTGTTTTGTCACAGTGCTTCAGCTTCCTCATTTGTAAAACAGGGTCACTGCACTGCTGGCCTCATCAGATGGGCGTTAGGATTCAACTGGCCACGGTGTGTCGAACACTTAAACAGTGCCTGGAAAGTACTGGATATGTGTGTTTTAAAGAAAGGAAATCCTTCAAGATTCAGCCCAGGGGTCACCTCCCCTGGGAAGCCCTCCTGGGATTCCCTGAGGAATGCACCATTGTCTTTAGGTCACTGACTTAACACATTATTTCTAAGCATGTGCTGTGTGGCAGAGTGCATCTCTGTGCTTTCACAGGGGACTGACTGTGTACATTTGCACCACATGTATACCTGTGGCATGTGCTATCGGGATGCTGTCACACACCAGACCCATGGGAGACCCCCAAGGGTCCCAGCTCTTGTTCCAGGAGACTCCTGGATCTTCCTGGAGTATGCCAAACCCTAGGGAGTTTCTCCCAGAAACCAAGAGTGGGAGCTATTGATAATGACTGGGACTTGTGAAAATCAGGCACCTTTAATTCCCTATTTTCCTTAAACTTTAAGGAGGACCTAACTGAGTCATGTGCTGATAGGCTTTTTCCACATTTTGATGATAGGCCACCATGTGATTTTTGGCATACATAACTCTAAAAACATTCAAAGAATTGAGAGATGCATGATAACTAAGTGCTCCCATTTTTATCTATTTATTTATGTGAACAAAATTTTTCTCAAATCTAGCACTACTAAGTTCAAAAGCAAGATGGGCCTACCTGCAGCTAATATCCTATCCGGTGGTGAAAGACTGAAAGCTGTTTGTCCACTCTCAACTCTGCTATTCATCATGGAACCGGAGGCTCTGGCCAGGGCAATTAAGGAAGAAAAATGAAAAAAGTGCATCCAGATTGGAAGGAAGAAATAAAACTATCTTATATGTAGAACGCCCTAAGAATCTGCAAATAAAAAATATATTAGAACTGATAAACAACTCCAGCAAGGTTACAGAGTACAAGATTCATATTAAAAATAATTTGTGTGTGTATGTGTGTGCACACGCGTATGTGTGTGTGTGTGTTTTTGAGACAGAGTCTCACTCTGCTGCCCAGGCTGGAGTGTAGTGGTGTGATCTCAGCTCATTGCAACCTCCGTCTCCTGGGCTTAAGGGATTCTTGTTCCTCAGCCTCCTGAGTAGCTGGGACTACAGGTGTGCACCACCATGCCTGGCTAGTTTTTGTATTTTTAGTAAAGACAGGGTTTTATCATGTTGGCCAGGGTGGTCTTGAGCCCCTGACTTCCAATGATCTCCCTGTCTCGGTCTCCCAGAGTGCTGGGATTGCACGCATGAGCCACTGCACCCGCCTTCATTTGTGTTTCTATACACTAGTGACAAATAATTCAAAAATGAGATTAATAAAACAATTTCATTCACAACAGCATCAAAAAGAATAAAATACTTAGGAATACATTTAACAAAAGAAGTGCAAGATTTGTATGCTGAAAACTACAAAATATCATGAAAGAAATTAAAGACCTAAATGGGAAGATATCCTATGTTCATTGATCAGAAGACACAATATTAGTAGAACAATATTTCCCAAACCGATCTATGCATTCAACACAATTTCTAAAAATCTAAGCTTTGTTTTTTGCAGAAATTGATGAGCTAATCCTAAAAGTGATATGGAACTGTAATTGCCTCCAAATAGCCAAAATAACCTTGAAAAAAAAGATGAGCAGGAGGACTCACATGTTGTAATTTCAAAACACTACAAAACTATAATAATCAAAACAGTGTGACACTGGCGTAAAGACAGACATATGGAACAATGGAATAGAATAAAGAGCCCAGAAATAAATTCATACATCTAGGGCCAACTGATTTGCAGTAAAGGTGCCAGGACTATTCAAAGGGGAAAGAACAGTCTGCAACAGATGGTGCTGGAATAACTGGATTTCCACATGCAAAAGAATGTGATTAGATCCCTGCCTCACCTCGTCTATGAAAATTAAAATAAAGACCGAGATGTAAGAGCTAAAACTCTAAAACTCTTATATATATGTTAAAAAAAACACTAATTAAGAGTAGATCTTGGCCGGGCGCGGTGGCTCACGCCTGTAATCCCAGCACTTTGGGAGGCCGAGGCGGGCGGATCACAAGGTCAGGAGATCGAGACCATGGTGAAACCCCGTCTCTACTAAAAAATAGAAAAAAATTAGCCGGGCGCAGTGGCGGGCGCCTGTAGTCCCAGCTACTCGGGAGGCTGAGGCAGGAGAATGGCGTGAGCCGGGAAGGCGGAGCTTGCAGTGAGCCGAGATTGCGCCACTGCACTCCAGCCTGGGCGACAGAGCGAGACTCGGTCTCAAAAAAAAAAAAAAAAAAAAAAAAAGAGTAGATCTTTGTGAGCTTGGGTTAGGCAATGGTCTCTTAGATATGGCATCAAAAGCCAAGGAATCAAAGAAAAAAACTGATAATTTGGAATTCATCAAAATTAAAATCTTGCATGCCTCAAAGGATACCATCAAGCAAGTGAAAAGACAACTCATGGAATGGGGGAAAATATTTGCAAATCATGTATTGGATAAGGGACTTGAATGCAGACTATATAAAACACTCTTACAACTCAATGACAAAAAGACAAACAACCCAATTAAAATGTGAGTGGAAGAATGGAATAGACATTACTACAAGGAAGAGAGGCAAATGGCCAATGAGCACATGAAAAGATGCGCAACATCCTTAGGTATCAGGGAAATGCAAATGAAAACCTCAATGAGACATTGCTTCACACCCACTAGGATGGCTAGAACAAAACCAGCAAGCAGAAAATAACAAGTGCTGGTGAAGATGTGCAGAAATCAAAATCCTCAGATCCTGCTGATGGGAATGTAAAATGGTGCAGACACTTTGGAATAGTTTGACAGTTCCTCAGAAAGTTAAGCAGGGAGTTCCTCTATGACCCAATTCTGCTCCTAGGTATATACCAGAGAGAATTGAAAATACACATTCACACAAAAAGCATTACTTATAATAGTCAAGAAATTGAAAAAACCCAAATGCCTATCAATGAGTGAATGGGTAAACAAAATATGGTCTATCCATACAATGGAATATTACTCAGCCATTAAAGGGAAGGAAGTTCTGGTATATGACCAGGCTCCTAGACCATAGATTTGGGGACTCCAGAGCAGCACTCATTCATAGGCCTCTCCTTGAAGCAGCTGGAGGTGCAATTAGGTTTAGAACCCAGTGCTGTTCACTGACTTTGGGGTTTTGCATTCAGCTGGCTGGCCCCCCAGCCAATCTGCTGGCTGGGATTCCCATCTGTGCAGATCTGTGCCTTTCCATGGGCGTGGTCCAGACAGCGATGGCACAGGCTCCCCAAGGCTCAGCTTGGAGGATAGAACCAAGGTTTCCTGAATGTATGACTCATGAGGCTAGCTTCTTCCTGGCCTCCAGCCGGGGTCAGATGTCCAGGTTGGGAGTCAGTGAGCTGATGCCGTCTATGGGCAGGAGCCCTCCCCCCTTCCACAAGTGAGATGTCCTCTCCTCTTCCACAAGTGAGAGACACCCTGACATTCTGGAGGGCAATGGAATATCCTAAAGATGCCCGAGGGTAGCAGGGCTTTAGGGAATGGCATGCTGCCCTCTGACCCCATGCAACACAGCCTTCCTCCATCAGCTGGTATGGCTCTAAGCAGGACAGGCTTCCTGTTTTCTTCCTAAAATCCCTGCTTCCTTCTTAGAGGGGGAGTGGGCAGCCCTAAGCACCCCATCCTGGCTCTGGAGCCAGCAACCACATGGCACAGGGCCCAGTCTGGTGTTCTTGGCCTTTTGCAGTGTATATGTTGCCCATGCCTCCCTCCATGCCACCACTGGCTACAGGACAGCCCAGGAATCCTAGTGGGCAGCAATTGCATCACACGCACACATAGACATGCACATGCATGCCACAGCCACATGCACACTTGCACAGGCACATCCATATACACCCATACACAGGCACATGTATCCACCAAACCACATACACATTCACTACACCTGACACACATGCACACACATGCACATGCACACAACCCCACACCACGTGCATGTGCACACATGACACATCACACCACGTCCCCATGCACGTGCACACTCACATACGCACAATGCATTACACATCACACACACCCTTGGACACGCTCGATGAGCTGCACAGCCCTGGGACTTTACTCCTGTGCACCCTGGCAGCCGTCTCCAGGGGAGTTGCGTGGTGTATTTCCCCAACCAGCAGGTCTGTGAGGTCTGACAAGCTGTAAGCATTCTTCCATTACACAAATGGGAGGCTGAAGCTCCAGGAAGTGAGCTGCCTCTCACTCAAGGTCACAGGAAGGCCACCGTCCGAGCTCCCCAAGTTCCAGTTTCTTCTCCTACGTGGACCCTGACTCGTCCCTCAGGGACATCCTCCTTATCCTACAGTGACCAGTGCCTGGACTCTGAGCCTGACCCTCTTGTCCCCACTCTCTGCCCTGCAGTGCCTTCCCCACGCCTGAAGAACACAGGCCCGTGATGGGGGCTGGGGTATGGCCATGATTGCTGGATGTTGGAGGGCTCCTGCCCATGGACGGCCTCAGCCAGGCCCCGCCAGCCCTGGAGGCAGTGTCAGCTGCGCACTCAGGGGCTCTCCTGGTCGGGGCACATGCCGGGCCCCCCAGAGCCAGGCACCTCCTCTTCAGAGGACTTGTGGTCTTCCTTTGCATTTGGCTGCAGGGGCTGAGCAAGGCCATGCTCTCTTTCCACAGAATCATCAGCTAATGGGGCTCACCAGAGGCTGTGAAGCTGGGTGAGGGGATAGGAGCAAGCGTGGGGGACACTCCTGAGAGGGCCTGTGGGAATTACAACAGTAGAAAGGGTGTTCCTGGCAGAGGGACTGCAAAGTGCAAAGGTGGGAGGGAGGGAGCATCATGCTCCGTGTTTGAGAAGCAGCCAAGAGGCCAGTGGGGCTGGAAGACACAGGGAGTGTCTCAGTCCGTGTGGGCTGCTCTGACAAAACACCATAGCCAGGGAGCTCATGAACAGCACAAGTCTAAGGGCAAGGCACTGGCAGGTTTGGTGCCCGGCGAGGGCATGTCCTCGTTCACAGACCTCTCTTTCTCACTGGGTCAGTATATGTGTGGTAGGAGGACTGAGAGGCTCCTTTTTATTTATTTTTTGTTTATTTATTTATATTTTTCCTTTTTTTTTTTTTTTTTTTTTTTGAGGCGGAGTCTCGCTCTGTGGCCCAGGCTGGAGTGCAGTGGCCAGATCTCAGCTCACTTCAAGCTCTGCCTCCCGGGTTCACGCCATTCTCCTGCCTCAGCCTCCCGAGTAGCTGGGACTACAGGCGCCCGCCACCTCGCCCGGCTAGTTTTTTGTATTTTTTAGTAGAGACGGGGTTTCACTGTGTTAGCCAGGATGGTCTCGATCTCCTGACCTCGTGATCCGCCCGTCTCGGCCTCCCAAAGTGCTGGGATTACAGGCTTGAGCCACCGCGCCCGGCCTTTTTTTTTTTTTTTTTTTTGAGATGGAGTCTTACTCTGTTGCCCAGGCTGGAATGCAGTGATGTGATCTTAGCTCACTGAAACCTCTGCCTCCAGGGTTCAAGTGATTCTCATGCCTCAGCCTCCTGACTAGCTGGGATTACAGACACCCGCCACCATCCTTGGCTAATTTTTTTGTATTTTAGTAGAGATGGGGTTTCACCATGTTAGCCAGGCTGGTCTCGAACTCCTGACCTCAAGTGATCTGCCTGCCTCCACCTCCCAAAGTGCTGGGATTTCAGGCGTGAGCCACCGCACCCAGTGTATTTATTTTTATTTTTATATTTTTTTCAGAGACAGGGTCTCATTCTGTTGCCCAAGCTGGAGCACAGTGGTGCCATCATGGCTCACTGTAGCCTCAACCTGGACTCAAGTGACCCTTCCTGAGTAGCTAGGACTACAGGCATGCACCACCGTGCTTCACTAGTATATGTTAACTTACTTTTTGCAAAGATGGGGTCTTGCTATGTTTCCCAGGCTGGTCTTTAACTCCTGGCCTCAAGCAATCCTCCCACCTCGGCCTCAGTGGCACTGATCCCACTCATGAGGCTTTACCCTCATGACCTGACCACCTCCCAAAGGTCCCACTTCCTAACACCATCACCTGTGGGTGAGGATTTCAATGTAGGAATGAGGGAGGGGCACAAGCATTCATACTCTTGCAGGGAGGACAGGGAGGAGGGTAAGGTGGCAGCCAGGGGCCGAGGGTTTTTGACCTGAGCAACAGAAAACTGGGGTTGTCCGTTATAAAATGAGGGAGCCAGCAGGGAAGCAGATTTGCGGAGAAGTGAGATGAACTGTGGCCTTGGGCATTCTGCCAGCAGGACCCCTAGGACTGCAAGGTCCCTGGGAGGACTTTCCCAGCATGACCTATCTCGCCTTTGTCTGAGTAGCCTTCCTTCGGCACCATGGTCTCCAAGGTCTCCTCAGCTTGCTGATCACATGCTTAGCACAGCTGTGATCCCCTGGGCCCCGCCTCGGCCAGCAGGACTGTGCTGGGCCACCCTGGGATGGATGGTACTATGCACATTCCGCCCTACATGCTGGTCTCCCAAAGTAACCTTGATGCTCCATCGAGTGGTGGGATCTGTGTCCTCTACCCCAGAATATAGCCTGGAACACAAAAGGAAGCTCTGAGGGCCCTCCAAAAAATTAGACACAAACAGTTAGTACCGACATTGTTAGCTCTCTGGCAAGTAGTTCAAGGGTCATCGCAACCCAGTGAATGTCAACTTGAGGAAATGGTGACCTTGACTTGCTAGGAGAGCCTGGTGGTGTTTTCATGTGGTGGTGCCCACAAGCCTCCCTGGGACAGTGAAGGCCAGTGTTCCCCGGGCAGGTGGATAGATCTGGAGGGAGTGGAGGAGACCTTTTCCCCAAGGAATTGTTTGTCTGTTTTAACCTGTTTGGGTAAAAAAAAAAAAATTCATTTTGCCTAACTCAGAACTCTCTCAGGATGGAGCAGTGGCTAATCGAAGGGTGGTCTTTGAAAACCTTGAAAGTTAAATAAAGCCACTGCCACCTGGGGCAACTGGATAAAGGGCATTTGTGAAAAACTTGCAGCCAATACTGCTGAAAAAAATCAAAGACAACACAAACAAACAGAAACACATCCCATGCTCATGGACAGTAAGAATCAATATTGTGAACATGACAATACTGCCCAAAGCAATCTACAGCTTCAAGGCAATTCCGATCAAAATGCCAACATTATTTTTCACAGAATTAGGAAAAATAATCCTAAAATTTATATGGAACTGGCCAGGTGTGGTGGCTTAAGCCTGTAATCCCAGCACTTTGAGAGGCTAAGGTGGGTGGATTGCTTAAGGTCAGGAGTTTGAGACCAGCCTGACTAACATGGCAAAACTCCGTCTCTATTAAAAATACAAAAACCAAAAACAGCAACAACAAAAAATTAGCCAGGTGTTGTGGCACACGCCTGTAATCCCAGTTACTTGGGAGGCTGAGGCAGGGAATCCAGGAGATGGCTTGAACCTGGGAGGCAGAGGTTGCAGTGAGCCGAGATCCCTCCACTGTACTCTAGCCTGGGCAACAGAGTGAGACTCCATCTCAAAAAAAAAAAAAAATTATATGGAACCAAAAAAGATCCCGAATAACCAAAGCAATCCTAAGCAAAAACAAATTATACTACTAATTATACTACTATACTAATTTGAAGCAAGCTTCAAATTATACTACAAGGCTATGGTGACCAAAACAGCATGGAACTTGTATAAAAGTAGGCACATAGACCAATGGAACAGAATAGAGAACCCAGAAATAAAGCCAAAAATGTACAGACAGCTGATCTTTGACAAAGCATTAATTGGAAAAAGGTCACCCTACTTAATAATTGGTGCTGGGGAAACTGGCGAACCACATGTAGGAGAATGAAACTGGATGCTAATCTGTCGCCTTATACAAAAATCAACTCCAGATGGATCAAAGACTTAAATCTAAGACCTGAAGCTATAAAAATTCTAGAAGACAACATTGGAAAAACTCTTCTAGACATCAACCTAGGCAAATAATTCATGACTAAGAGCCCCAAAACAAATGCAACAAAAATAAAAATAAATAAATGGGACCTAATTGAATTAAAAAGCTTCCGCACACAAAAATAAATAGTCATCAGAGTAAACAGACAACCCACAGAGTGGGAAAAAATATTCACAAACCATGCATTTGACAAAGGGCTTATATCCAGAATTGACAAGGAATTCAAACAAATCAGCAAGAAAAAACAAATAATTCCATTAAAAAGTGGGTAAGGGACATGAATAGACATTCTCAAAATAAGATATACAAATGGCCAACAAACATAGGTAAAAATGGTCAACATCACTAATCATCAGGGAAACACAAATTAAAACCACAACAAGATACCACCTTACTCTTGCAAGGACGTCATTATTAAAAAATCAAAAAATAATAGATGTTGGTGTGGATGTGGGGAAAAGAGGATGCTTATACACTACTGGTAGGAATGTCAGTTAGTTCAACCACTGTGGAAAACAGTATGGCAATTCCTTAAAGAGCTGAAAGTAGTTCTATCATTCAATCTAGCAATCCCACTACCCAAAGGAAAAGAAGCTATTATATGAAAAAGACACTTTCACACATATGTTCACAGCAGCACAATTCCCAGTTGCAAACATGTGGAACCAGCCTAAGTGCCCATCAACTCACGAGTGGATAAAGAAAATGTGGTGTATAAGGCCAGGCACGGTGGCTCACGCCTGTAATCCCAGCACTTAGGGAGGCTGAGGCAGGTTGATCACCTGATGTCAGGAAGTCAGGACAAGCCCAACATGATGAAACCCTGTCTGTACTGAAAAAACAAAAATTAGTGAGGCTTGGTGGCAGGCACCTGTAGTCTCAGCTACTCTGGAGGCTGAGGCAGGAGAATCACTTGAAACCAGGAGGTAGAGGTTGCAGTGAGCCGAGATCACACCACTGCATTCCAAGCTGGATGACAGAGTGAGACCCTATCTCAAAAAAAATAAAATAAAATAAAATAAAATAAAGAAAATGTGGTATATATACACCATGGGATACTACTCAGACATTAACAGGAATGAGATAATGTCATTTGCAGTAATTTGGATGGAGCTGGAAGCCATTATTCTAAGTGAAATAACTCAGGAGTGGAAAACCAAATATCCTGTGTTCTCACTTACAAGTGGGAGATAAGCTAGGAGAACACAAAGGCAGACAGAGTGATATCACGGACATTGGAGACTCAGAAGCGGGAGGTTGGGAGGGAAGCTAGGGATAAAACACTACATATTGGGTACAATGTACATTATTTAGGTGAGGGGTGCACTAAAATCTCAGTTAACCGCTAACAATTCGTCCATGTAACAAAAAAACACTTGTACCCCAAAAGTTATTGAAATAGGAATTAAAAATAAATAAATAAGAATAAATAAAGAAAAACATGCAGCCAACACCATACATGCAGGCAGCTCAAAGTTTTCACCCTAAGATCAGGAGCAAGGGAAAGATCCCCACTTTTACCATTTCTGTTCAACATAGCACTGGAAGTCCCAGCCACAGCAATCAGGAAAGAAAAAGAAATAAAAGACATCCAAATAAGAAAGGAAGAAAGGCAGCAGTTTCCATCCACAGATGACATCAACCTGTATGTAGAAAATTCTACACAATGCACCAAAACCCTCTCAAAGCTAACAAACAAATTAAGCAGGGTTACAGTTGAGGATCAAAACTCAAAAAAATGTATTTCTTGATTAAAAAGTTGTATTTCTATATATTAACAATGGAAAATCTGAAAAAAAAATTAAGAAAACAATTACAAGCTGGTCACAGTGGCTAACACCTGTGGTTACAGGCACTTTGGAAGGCCGAGGTGGGAGGATTGCTTGAGCCCAGAAGTTCAAGACCAGCCTGGGCAACATAGGGAGACCTCCATCTCTACAAAAAAAAAAAAAAAAAAAAAAAATACAAAAAATTAGCCAAGCAAGGCTACTCAGGAGGCTGAGGCAGGAGAATTACTTGAGCCTGGGAGATGGAAGTGCAGTGAGCCTAGATGGTGCCACTGCACTCCAGCCTAGGCGACAGAGACAGACACTGTCTCAAACCAAAAAAAAAAAAAAAAAAAGAAAAGAAAAATGTTTCCATTGACAGTAGCATCAAAAAGAAAAAAAGCACTTAGGAATACATTAACCATGGAGGTACACAACTCATACCCTGAAAACTACAAAACATGGCTGAAAGAAATTACAGAAGTTGGGCACAGTGGCTCATGCCCTGTAATCCCAACACTTTGGGAGGCCAGGGCGGGCGGATCGCTTCAGCCCAGGAGTTAGAGACCAGTCTGGCCAACACAGCAAAACGTCATCTCTACAAAAAATACAAAAATCACGGGGGCATAGTGGCACATGCCTATAGTCCCAGCTACTTGGGAGGCTAAAGCAGGAGGATCGCTTGAACCTGGAAGGTCAAGGCTGCAATGAGCCGTGATCATGCCACTGCACTCCAGCCTGAGCAACATGAGCAACAGAGTGAGACCTTGTCTCAAAAAACAAACAAACAAACAAACAAAACAAAACAAAACAAAAACAAAAACAAAATTAAAGAAGAAGATCTAAATAAATGGAAAGATTCTGAGCTCCTGGATTAAAGGCCTTAATATTGTTAAGGAGGCCGGGCATAGTGGCTCAAGCCTGTAATCCCAGCATTTTGGGAGGCCGAGACGGGCGGATCACGAGGTCAGGAGATTGAGACCATCCTGGCTAACACGGTGAAACCCCGTCTCTACTAAAAAATACAAAAAACTAGCCGGGCGAGGTGGCGGACTCCTGTAGTCCCAGCTACTCGGGAGGCTGAGGCAGGAGAATGGCGTAAACTCGGGAGGCAGAGCTTGCAGTGAGCTGAGATCCGCGGCCACTGCACTCCAGCCTGGGCGACAGAGCGAGACTCCATCTCCAAAAAAAAAAAAAAAAAAAATATTGTTAAGGAGGCAATGCTTCTCAAGGCAACCTACAGAATCAATGAAATCCCCATGAAAATCCCAGCAGCATTTTTTTTCACAAATGGAAAAATTGCTCCTAAAATTTACATATAGTTGAAAGGGACCCCAAATAACCAAAACAATCTTTTTTCCTGTCCCCTCCAAACAATCTGGAAAAGAAAGAACAAAGTTGGAAAACTTATTCTTCCCAATTTCAAAACATACCACAAAGCTACAACAATCAAAATAGTGTGGTATTGGTGACAGACAGACATACAGACCAATAGACTGGAATTGAGAGTCCAGAAATAAACCTATATGTCTATGAGCAATTGAGTTTCAGCAAGGGTGCCAAGACCATTTGATGGGAAAAAGAACAGTTTTTTCAATAGAAAGCACTGGAATAACTGAATTTCCATGCACAAAAAAATGTGGTTGGATTCCTACCTCTTACCACATACAAAGATGAGCTCAAAATAGATCAAATACTTCTATGTAAAAGACAAACTATTAGGTTCTTTGAAGAAAACATAGTGTGAATCTTTGTGACCTTAGGTTAGCTAATTCTTGCTTCAGTATGACATCTAAATAAATTGGATTTCACCAATATTAAAACATTTTGTGTATCAAAGGACACTCTCACAAAAATGGAAAAACCTACACAATGAGAGAGAAATATTCACCAATCATACATCTAATGCACGTCCAGTATCCAGAATATATAAAGAACACTCACAACTCAACAACACAAAGACAAAAAATCCAATTTAAAAATGGGCAAAGGACTTGACTAAACATTTCAAAGAAGATCTACAGCTGGCCCCAAAGCCCATGAAACGGTGCTTGGCATCATCAGTCATCAGGGAAGTGCAAACTGAAATCAGAAGGAGGTTCTACTTCACACTCTAGAATGGCTAGAAGTAAGAAATACAAGCACCAGATAACAGTGTGTCAGCGAGGATGAAGCTGGAACCCTCAAACAATATTGGTAGGAATATAAAATGGTGCAACTGCTGTGGAAAATAGTGTGATGGTTCCAGCACATTGCAGCCTTGACCTCCCAGGTCAAGCAAAGCAAAACAGAATTACCCTGTGACCCAGCAATTCCAATCCTAGATACAGAAACCAAAAGATGTGAAAAAAGGTGTTCAAACATATGCATGTCCAAGAAAAGGCCACAGTAGCATTATTCACAGCAGTCAAAAGGTGGAGACCACGCTGATATGCATCAGCCTGAAGAATGAATAAACAAGCGTGCTCCATCCATGCAATGGAATATTATTAAGCCATGAACAGGAATGAAGTGCTGAAACTGTCCACAGTGCAGGTGAATCAACACGTTCAGTGAAAAAAAGCCAGACGCAAAATATTGAGCGATGCCGTTTCTTTTTTTTTTTTTTTTTTTTTTTTTTTTTTTTTTTTTTTTTGAGACGGAGTCTCGCTCTGTCGCCCAGGCTAGAGTGCAGTGGCCAGATCTCAGCTCACTGCAAGCTCCGCCTCCCGGGTTTACGCCATTCTCCTGCCTCAGCCTCCCGAGTAGCTGGGACTACAGGCGCCCGCCACCTCGCCCGGCTAGTTTTTTGTATTTTTTTAGTAGAGACGGGGTTTCACCGTGTTAGCCAGGATGGTCTCGATCTCCTGACCTCATGATCCACCCGTCTCGGCCTCCCAAAGTGCTGGGATTACAAGCTTGAGCCACCGCGCCCGGCCAGCGATGCCGTTTCTTAAACAGGCAGAGTAGCTAAATCACAGGGGAGAAGGTAGGTGCGTGGGTGCCAGGGGCTATGGAATGGAGAAGAACGGGAATGGCTACTTAATGGGCACAGGTTTCCTTTTTCCCTTTTGGGCACAAGACATTTTGGAACTAGGCAGGTGATGGTTGCACAATTCTGTGAGTATACCAAATGCTACTGAATTGAATACTTTAAAATTGCGGACTTCCTGGTATGTGAATTTCACCTCAACTTTTTAAAAAAAGATGCTAAAGGTTTAATCTTACCCATGTTCTCACCGTCTCTGTCTCCCTGTCTCTCAGTTTCTCTCTGTGTGTCTCTCTGTCACTTTTTGTCTTTCTCGTTCTATTTCTGTCTCTCTATCTTTCTGCATCTTTGTGTCTCTGTCTCTCTGTTCCTCTGTGTCTTTCTCTTTTGGTCTCTCTGTCCCTCTCTGTCTCTCTCACTGTGTGTCTTTGTCTGTCTGTCTCTGTGTGTGTCTCTGTCTGTCTCTCTCTGCATCTTTCTGTCTCTATCTTTCTCCATCTCACTGTTCCTCTCTGTGTGTGTCTGTGTCTCTGTCTTTCTCTGTGTCTCTGTCTCTATTTCTTTCTCTCTCTGTCTCTGTCTTTCTCTCTGTTTCTCTTTCTCCTCCAGCGTGCCTCCAAACCTCTCCCTTCTTGTAGGTCTTTCAGTTTGTGTATTTCCTCTGCAAGTCTGGCCTGTGCCCTGGCTCCTGGGAGCAACCCCGCCGCTGGCCATTGTTGGAGTCACCCTAGAATGCCCGCTTTCCTGTCCAGGGAGCAGAAGGAGGAGGGATACCCGAATAACCCCACGGGCTCAGTCGTGCTTCAGCCCCAGATCGTCCTCCTGGCGGTAAGCGGGAAGGACCCTAGCGTCCACGTGAGGCGCTGTTCCCACCGTGTGCACAGATAAGAATGTCAGGCTGCGCTAGGCGGGAGACTCTGTCCCACTCCAGACTCATCTGCCCTCCCCCAGACCACTCCTGTACCTTTGTCCAGCACAGGCCCGAAGATGGCCAGGCTGTCATGGACGGTGGTGCAGTTCCACCGGCGGCCGCGGAACTGGTGCTGGCACTCCTGGATGCCAATCTTGATGCCCTCGGCCACGCTGGGCATGATCTCCACGTAGTTCCTGCAGAAGCGGAGCTGCTTGGGGACCAGGCCTGGGATGCTGGCGCACAGGATGGGCTGTGAGCCCAGGGAGGAATACTGTGGCCCGACAGCCAGCGACCTGCAGAGGGCAAGACCTGGCGGTGAGTGTGGGGCTGAGACAGTGACACAGATGAGCAGGCTACAGACCCTTTGCTCTGGGGCCTCAAGTGCATGCGGGTTGGGGGTGGGCGAGACGCAGCTTCCACCATGAAGGAAATCCGATTTCTTATTTTGCAAGTAAGATAATTTTTTTTTTTTTTTTTTTTTTTTTTTTGAGACGGAGTCTCGCTCTGTCGCCCAGGCTGGAGTGCAGTGGCCGGATCTCAGCTCACTGCAAGCTCCGCCTCCCGGGTTCCGGTCATTCTCTTGCCTCAGCCTCCCGAGTAGCTGGGACTACAGGCGCCCGCCACCTCGCCCGGCTAGTTTTTTGTATTTTTTAGTAGAGACGGGGTTTCACCGTGTCAGCCAGGATGGTCTCGATCTCCTGACCTCGTGATCCGCCCGCCTCGGCCTCCCAAAGTGCTGGGATTACAGGCTTGAGCCACCGTGCCCGGCCAGTAAGATAATTTTTACTTAAAATTCCAATTAAAGATTCTCTATGGCCTCTAAAATAATGTTCATAAACCATGCCTTCTAATTGTTTTTTTTTTTTGTTTTTTTTTGAGACAGGATCACACTGTGTTGCCCAGGCCAGAGTGCAGTGGTATGATCATGGTTCACTGCAGCCTCCAGATTAGCTGGGACTACAGGCACACACCACCACAGCCAGCTAATTTTTATTTTTACATTTTGTAGAGACAAGGACCTGCTATGTTGCCCAGGCTGGTCCCAAACTCCTGGCCTCAAGTGACCTCCTGCTAGAGCCTCCCAAAGTGCTGGGATTACAGGCATGAGTCACCTTGCCCAGCTCTTAAGCCTATATGTTATACATGAAGTGCTTGACACAATGCTGTGTGTGGAATAAATACTCAATGCTGGCTATTTAATTTTTTCTAGATGTTTTGATATCATCTATGTGTTTTTCTGTATGTTTTATCTGGAAGTCTGATTTTACAAGGCCAGGAACCTGACCTGCCCTACCCCCAATACTCAGCTCAGAATCCAAGTTGTCCAGATCTGTAATAGGACATGATGCAGCCCCGCATTCCTGCTCAGTACAACTGCCTGGGCCTCGTTCACACCAGGTTGACCTGGAGCCCGTTGGGGGACTGAGGGCTAGAACCTGAGAACTCAGGCCGGAGACTGGGTCAGGTGGGGACTGCCCAGAGGAGGGATGCCTTTGGCTTTAGGATTGGAGGAGGAGACCTGGTTTCTGGGATGTAGGCGTGACCCAGCATAGAAATCACCGTGGAACTCAGACCCATCCTGCCAGCCCGCAGGCCGGCTTTTGGCTATGTACCCCTAGATGTAAACACGTGTCCACAGTGAGACGTGTTCAGGAATCTTCCCAGGCCTTTGAGCCTGAGAGCAGGAACTTGGACGCCACCCAAGCATCCGTCAATAGGAGAGTGAATAAACAAATGAAAGCCGCCTCTAGGGTGCCACCCTGCTCAGAAAACCAAAGGCATGGGCTCCCGTGAGCACGTGGGGAGGAGGGGCTCAACCATGAGATGTTCCTGGGGCCCTCTGATCCCCCAATCTGAACTCAAGACCAGGCAACACTCATCCGCAGGAGAGTCAGCACCGTGGCGACCTCACTCCTCGTTTTCGAGGTCCCAACAGCTCCCAGGCTGTGCTCTGCTTTGGCAAAAGACATTTGACATCTGTGCCTTTTATTTATGTATTTATTTATTTATTTATTTATTTATTTATTTATGTTTTTTTTTTTGAGACGGAGTCTCGCTCTGTCGCCCAGGCTGGAGTGCAATGGCCGAATCTCAGCTCACTGCAAGCTCCGCCTCCCGGGTTTACGCCATTCTCCTGCCTCAGCCTCCCGAGTAGCTGGGACTACAGGCGCCCGCCACCTCGCCCAGCTAGTTTTTTTTTTTTTTTTGTATATTTTTAGTAGAGACGGGGTTTCACCGGGTTAGCCAGGATGGTCTCGATCTCCTGACTTCGTGATCCGCCCGTCTCGGCCTCCCAAAGTGCTGGGATTACAGGCTTGAGCCACCGCGCCCGGCCATGTGCCTTTTAAATTAATGTAATTAAGTTTAAAATTAATTAAAATACAAGAAATGTAAAACTCAGCCCTTCAGTGGCACCAACCATGCTTCATGTGTGGCCCGTGGCTACCCTGAATGGGACAGTTAGATAGGGAATGTGCCTGTCATCAGGGAAGCTCTGCTGGGCCAGCCTGGCCGAAGTGCTCTGCGTTTAACTGGGATGTTGGTTACGTGAGTGCTTCACATCAGAACGAATTGAGCCATGCACTTAGGGTCTTCCATTTTGCTGTACAAAATACACCTCAATTTAAAGAAATCACCAGGTCCTTTTGGGCACTGGTGGAGGTGGGTGGAAAGAGAGTTCCTCATGCTTACGACCACCTGTCGATGTGTCCACTGGATCCAACCAGTCTGGATCTCTTTAGTAGAGACCCAGCGTTCAGGGTCCCCAGTATGTCTACCCTCTGGAGATCTGGCCTCCCTCTCCCTGGTCACCTTCCCTCCTGTCTGGCCCCCATTTGAGTGCATAACCTCACGCCAGACCCCATGGGCATCCCCAGGCCACCACCCAAGCCTGCACCCCTGTGGTCTGTCCTTGCACAGTCGGCTCCCTTGTTCACTCCTTTATCCATTCACTATACGCAGGTACCCTGCCCCGGGTGTCCCTGCACACCCCCTCCACCGTTTTGTAGATCCCAGTACTCCCAGGAAGGCCAGCCCTGATGTAGGCTGGGTTGGTGTCCCTGCTGTAGGTAGCTGGACAGTCTTCTTCCATGTTTCCCTCCCCTATCCTCTCTCTTCCTTTGAGTCCCAGCCACTGGATGACCCATCCGGGGTCCCTGGGGTATGGTGTGCACTGCCACTGCCCAAGCCCAAGTGGTGGTGACCAGGGTCAGCTGTCTCTTATCTGGACTGTGGGAGAGAGGCCTCTAGACAGGAGAAGGTGGGTTGAACCAGGCTAGGGAGGTGACCATAGGGGCTGGATTCGTGGTTTTCAAACCATGCACCTCAGAGCACCCAGGAACCCCAGCAAAGGGGCCTTGAGGTGCCCCTGTAGGGTAAGGCTGGGAGACCAACTGTCTGCTTAGCCCAGGACTGCAGGGGCTTCCTTTTTTTGTTTGTTTGTTTTGAGATGGAGTCTCACTCTTGCCCAGGCTGGTGCAGTGGTGTGATCTCGGTTCACTGCAACCTCCCCCTCCTGGCTCAAGCGATTCTCCTGCCTCAGCCTCCCAAGTAGCTGAGGTTACAGGTGTGCACCACCACACCTGGCTAAGTTTTGTATTTTTAGTAGAGATGGGGTTTTGCCATGTTGGCCAGGCTGGTCTCAAACTCCTGACCTCAGGTGATCCACCCGCCTTGGCATCCCAAAGTGCTGGGATTACAGGCAAGGGGCTTCCATTTTTAAGCCAGGGTGAGGTGAGGTGGCTGCCCCAGGTGAGGTGCCTCCATTCCATGAACCCAGATGCTTCCCCTTCACCCATTCTATGGCGAGACTCCATGTGGGATGTTACTTGCAAAACATCCAGCACTGGTTCAGGACGTGCCTGCTACAGTGTTTGGGACAGAGCAGACTGACGTAAGCATAAAAAGATAAGACAGATAGATAGAGAATGGAGAGGGTGGTGGGTGTGAGATAAAGCAGGCTGACTTCAGCGTGAGCTGTGGACACACAAGGCTTTGATGTCCAAAGGCTGCATCTTTTCCAGATGTTTGAGAATTTTCCTAATGGAATGTTGTAGGGGACAAACATTTGAGTGTCATGGCTGAGGCCTGGGAGTGTGTCTGAGAAGGGCTGAGTACCTAGGCTCCAGGGCCAGCCTGGCTTACAGCCAGAGAAGTGAGCAAGAGGTGTCCGAAAGAAGGAAAAACTTGAGTAGTTGAATGTCCTTGTTCACTTGGAGACTTAGAATGAGGAGAAACAAAGGAATCCACTTAGAGTTTGCTGCTTACAAAACAGGGACTGCCCTGGGGGATGTGGCCATTTCCAAGGTGCATCCCTTCTCCAAGGCTAGATGCTGCATTCATTTTGGGGGCTGTCACTCTGCCCACCCCAGAACACTATGACCAGCACGGAGCCAGGGTTACCTGGGCTCTCAGGCTCGGAGCTGGGAGGGGTTGCCTTTTCCCCGGTCTCTAGGGAAAGCAGAGAGGGGGACTCCCAAGTCTGAAGCCTCCGTTCTCAGGGTGCTGAGTCAGCCAGCTCTGTGCCCCTCTCACCCTCCTCCTGGGTGGGCCCTGGCCTACCATCTTCCTGAGTATGGCCAGGGTGCAGGTGGCCAGCTGCCATCCCAGAGGTGGCTCCAGCATCCCTGGCCTCTAACAGCTCTGATGGGTCCCCTCCCTTGACGGGCCCTTGTGGATATGGGGTCAGGATGGGCTTCTCCTGCCTCCTGTGGACCAGAGGGCCCCTCTAGTTCCTTGAGTTGCTTCCTGAGAGATTTCTCCTTCTGACAGCACCAGGTCACCAGAAGGCCTGGGCCACAGACCCTGCCTGAGGAGGGTGGAAAGCTGGCAGGCAGAGGGGGAGCTCCTGTGGGGCCAGGAAACAGTACAGAGGAGGGCCCAGGAGGCTCACTGGGTCGCCAGATTTTGGTTGGGCCTTGAAGGATGAGTTGGGTCATTAAACAGAAAATCAAAAATAAGGCTGGGCACGGTGGCTCATGCCTGTAATCTCAGCACTTTGGAAGGCTGAGGCAGGTGGATTGCTTGAGGCCAGGAGTTCAAGACCAATCTGGGCAACATGGCAAGACCCCATCTCTACAAAAATACAAAAGTTAGCTGGGTGCGGTGGCACACACCTGTAGTCCCAGCTGCCTGGGAGGCTGAGGTGGAAGGATCACTTGAGCCCAGGAGGACAAGGCTACAGTGAGCTCTGATTACACCAGACTGGGTGATAGAGTGAGATACTGTCTCTAAAAAAAATTAAAAATCTAAATTGCACAGGCACTATCCCTTCCCCAGCCCCCAAAAGCTCCTAGGATCCAAATTTCTAATCCAAGGAGAATGCAGATGCCTGGAATCCATCAGTGCTTGAGAAACCATGACCTGTAACTTCCTCCTCCCACACTCTGTGGGCCAGGCTTGCCTGGGACAAGGGACAGACAGGCCTGTCTCAGGGTCTCGCCAGGGAGTATTGGCTGCAGTGAGTTGGGGAGGGGTTCTGCATATGGAGAGTGAATGAGAACCCAGTCTTCGAGATCATGTGTCCCCAGGGTCCTGTTCTCAGCACAAGTTCTCAGGATGCATCAAATACGATGCAACCTGGACTCCCAGATCCGACCTTGGAACATGAAAATGACGCTCATGCCCAAACTGGGGAGGTCAGTCTGCGTATTTTTTGTAGAGACAGGGTCTTGCAGCACTGGCAGGCAGCAGATACTCCCTCTCCCTTTCCTGCTCATGCTGGCATTTCCTGACCACCTCTGAATTCCAACACCTAAGCTTCTCAGACCCAGAGAAGAAGAAGGATCTGAGGGCCAGGCTGCCACCTCCGGCATCTTGCTAGGCAAGCTCCAGGGACCTGAGCCACCGCTGTCTCCGCCAGACTATCGACATGGCCTTTATTATTTGTAAAATTTTATTAATTTACTGTTTTAGAGATGAAGTCTTGCTCTGTCATCCAGGCTAAGGGCTCACTGCAGCCTTGACCTCCAGAGTTCAAGGGATCCTCCCATCTTAGCCTCAGCCTTCCAAGTAGTTAGAACCACAGGTCTGTGCCACGATGCCTGGCTAACTTCTGTATTTTTTGTAGAGATGGGGTCTTTCTATGTTGCCCAGGCTGGTCTTGAACTCCTGGACTCAAACCATCCTACCGCCTTGGCCTTCCAAAATGCTGAAATTACAGGTGTGAACCACCGCGCCCGGCCACTGTGGTCTTAGAGAGCTAGTCCCTCCTCTTCCCTCCTCCTGTGGCCTCTCCACCTTTCCCGCACTCTTGTCTCTGAAAGGGAGCCTTGCTGAAGCTGGTTGTCCCTTCCACTACCCAGCATTGCTCCTGTTACTACCACCACCCAGCCCCTTACCTGGCCTCCACCTGCTGAGCAGAGCTCACTGGTGACCTGAACACAGGTTCCAGTCATGTGGCTCCCCAAAACCCACATGACCTGCATAGGTGGCACTGGGACCTCCCAGAGCAGCAAGCCAAGGCTCAGGGAATGAAGCTTTGCCACAGCTACTGGCTAATACAGCAGAACAGGGCTTCCTGCATGCTGGCCTCCAGGGGCCGCTGCTTTCTAAGATCCTACAATGCCCTTCAAATGTGTTGATGTAGTTTGGATGTGTGTCCCCTCCAAATCTCATGTTGAAATGCAAACCCCAGTGTTGGAGGTGGGGCCTAGTGGGTCCCACCCATTTAGGTCTCAGAGGCAGATCACTCGTGAATGGCATGGTGCCCTCCCTGCGGTAATGAGTTCATGCAGGAGCTGGTTGTTAGAAGGAGCCTGGCACCCTCCCCTGCTCCCTCTCCCGTGTGTGACACATGTACCCCCCCTTTACCTTCCACCATGAGTGGAAGCTCCCTGAGGCCTCAGCAGAAGTAGATGTTGGTGCCATGCTTGTAAAGCCTGCAGAACCCTAAGCCAATTAAACCTTTTTTCTTTCTAGTCTCAGGCATTCCTTTATAGCAATGCAGAATGGACGAGTACATGTATGAAACCCCAGTCCCTGCAAAATAACATTTACAAACGAGTCAGAGATAAATGGCGCAAGTCACACAGAGCCTGGACAGCCTCCTTGCAGCTGACGACCCAAGACATCACAGGGCTTCCTGTCCCCAGTGCAGCCCCCTTTCCACCCCAGGAGGCCACCCGGGGGCCATGGGTGGTGGCCCTAACTGTTGCACCTGCAGCTTTGGGACTGTTGGAACCTCAGTTTCCCCAGCTGAACTGGGTGGTCATGGTTTAGAGCAGGTTCCTCTAAAGGGTGGCCCCAGAAGCATGAGTGCCATGGGGAACATGTGCTAGGTTCACCCAGGCTGCCTCTGGCTTGGACATTCTAAGGCTAACAGGGAAACTTCTACGGCTTCCTTGAGTCTAAACTTGCTCCATGGCCATGTCTGTCTTCACGAGGACTCTGAGGGTCCTTGGGGGCTTCCTTGGGTCAAGTCTCTGGGGAGTCAGTCTTGCTGATAATCACCCTGGGGGGGCCAGGGACCTACCTCCACCCTAAAAAAGGGTCCCCAAAAGAGCAAGGTAGTAGCAGACTCTTAAAGCATGTGGGGGGATGGAAAGGGACATCAGGTGCCTGGAAGGTGACAGGCATGGACAGACCCTGAGCACTGGCTGTCAGTCCGTGGCTCCTGCCTGCTCATGGCCTTGGGCGGAGCAGCCACGAGTGGCCGCTGTCCTGCCTGGTGCCCTAAGACAAGCGTGGCCCCAGCCAGCAGTCAGGGCCAGGAGCTCCCACTTGGGCTTCTGGGGCTTCTGATGAATTCTCCAATCTCTCCTTCGACCTCTCCCACGCTTTGTAGGCATGCAAACAAGTGTCTGGTCAGGGACGAAGGGTCCTTGCTGAGGGTCACTCATACAAAGAACCACAGGTAAGCACTTGGGCGGCGCGAGAGGGAGGGAGGGGGCGGTGATCTTGTCAACCGTCACTCCCTACTCACTTCCTGGATGGATGCCATCGATCTGGATCGCAGTGAGGTCTGGGCCCTGCCTCGGGGCGGTGGGAACAGCAGGGGCAGGAAGGCTGGGCCCAATCCCCCGGGAGAGGCTGAGGCCAGCCTGCCCTCCCTGACCCCATGCCCTGCACCCCGAGCCTGTGATTCACCGGATGGGGAATTCATTCCCTTTGCCCTCTCACTGCCAACACCACAGTGTCCCAGGAAGAGTCCATGTTTCCCACGTCCAGCCGCCACACAGCTGAGTGGCTGGAATTCTATCTGCCCAACTGGATGGGACACCAGATATCCCTCTGGCCATGCAAAATCGGTGTCCCAAGGGAATGTGCCCCTGCTCTTCCAATATCTCCAGCCTCTCTTGCTCTGTCCCCTTTCCCTGGAATCCCAGCTCTGGAGTGAACGGCAGAGCTGGGCTAGCAGATCACAGCACTCCAGCACCACAAGGCCTACTGGAACCATCGTGTAATCATCCAGAAGTCCCCAGAAACGGAGATGATGCTTAATGAGTTTTCAAAAACGGAACACAAACTGTTTCTATTCTTAGAAAAACAAAAAGTTGAAAAAGTTGATAACATCACAGACTTGTCTTTCCTTCCAGATTTTCACAAATGCTGTTAGGTTCTTTTTTTTTTTTTTTTTTTTTTTCCAATAATAGTTTGTTTTGAAGGGGAGGCTGTCATATTCACTCAAAACACACACAAATGTAGTTTTGTAAAATGGCCCCAGTCTCTAGACCCACGGCTCCCACCTGTGGCCAAAGTCACAGCAGCCGTGCCTGCAGGCACTAATGGTTTTTCTTCCTCACTCCCTCACTTCTGTCGAAAGGCCAGGCAGCTCGCCAGAGGTACGGCAGAGACGCTGGCTGTGACATGCAGGGGAGGAAGGAGGCTGGCCCAGGACCACAAGGCAGGCGGTAGGCTAGCCCAGTCCAGACCATGCTGGCCTCTCCGGCTTGGTTTGGTCCCACGTGCAATTTCCCATCTTATGTGGTGGCACTGGAGGTGCTACCTAATCCCTATGGATGGAGGCTCAGGGCAAAGCGTGGAGGCCTTCTCGCAGCCACACAGCTGTGGGGATCCTGAGTGGCCATCATATCCAGCCTCCACTATTCCCGTGCAAGTCCTTCTGAGGCTGGCAGGCTCTTAGGTTTCTCAAGTCCAGGCCTGGTGTCTTTCAGCAGTAAAATTTAGCAAACTCAGAGCACCCATGTACCAGGGGCACAGCTCTGTGCTTGCATGTTTGCTGGGGGCGTGGAGACCTCACAGTAATGCTCCACCCAGGTGTGTGGACAGGAGGCCTGGAAGGCAGGCATGGGCTTCAACTAGGGCCCTGTTCCTCATTTGTTTGTTTGCTCTTTCTCTCTTTCCCCTCCGGGGCCTCAGTTTCCCCATCTGCCTAAAGGGGTTATGGACCCCTCTCCTACCTGAAGCTCTGAGAGAGGAGGGGAACAGTGTGTGGAATGGGGGCACTGCTCTCAGGTCCTGCTGCCCTGCTGGATGTCATCTCAGCCTCCTCCTGGCCTGAGAGGGACCCAGTGCACCCCACTCGCGGGCCTGCCAGGGCTGCCCCTCCAGGATGCAATTTGTGCCCTGAGCCCAGCTGGCCGCCTCCTGGGACCCCCTCTGGCTCCAGCACAGCTGCAACACAGGCAGGTATGGAGGACCAGGGCAGGTGCATGTCTCTGCCATGGAGGGTCCTGCTTGGGCCAGTGGGCTTCCCCTCTGTGGGGCCTCTGGAGCAAACATCCTGTTCCAAATCTTTGTCTTCTTAAGATCAGGGCCACTCCATGGGCAGGGATAAGGTTTCCTTCCTCAGACCTGAAGCTCAGAGTGTTTGCCTGTTGGTGGATGACATCCCAGCTCACCCAGGCTGAGACTTCCCAAGGGTGCCCACCTGCCCGGGAGACCCCTGAGGCTCTGGCTTCTCCTCACACCCAGTGGTGGAACTGCAGCTGCCTGGAAGACCACTCTTGGCAGCTCAACCTTGTGAGCTGGCTAGGGTCCCCAGGATTTAGAGCCCCCAGGTCCCTCCTGGGTGTCGGCACCCCTTCCCAGTCCAGGCTGCCCAGCCCTGCCTGGAGCTTTCCCAACCCGCACCTCCTCCTGCCCGCTGGCCCAGCTGGGATTACTGACACATACTTTGAACGAGTCCCAGCAGGCACAGCGGCTCCTGTGCCCGCGGCCACGCACTTGCCAGTTTCCCTGGGCGGCAGCGGCACGTTTTGCCGGGGAAGGAATGTGGAAGCAGCAATGTGAGAGACACCTCCAGGGTGTCACCTGGGGAGGCCAGTAGGGAGGCCAAGGAGGAGGCCATGTGCCCCTCACCAGCCTCAGGGTTGTAACCAGTGAGGGGTGGGGTGGGGGATTGTCCAACATTAAAGTGCACAGCCTGGGCCATGAAGCAAGACTCCATCTCAACAAAAAATAAAAAACATTAGCCAGGCGTAGTGGCATGAGCCTGTAATCCCAGCTACACACAAGGGGCCAGGATGGGAGGATTGCTGGAGCCCAGGAGGTTGAGACCAGCCTGGGCCACATGGTGAAACCAGTCTCTACAAACATACAAAAATTAGCTGGGCGTGGTGGTGCATGCCTGTGGCCCCAGCTACTCAGGAGGCTGAGATGGGAGAATCGTTTGAGCCCATGAGGGTCGAGGTTGCAGTGAGCCGAGATCACATCTCTGCACTCCAGCCTTGGTGACAGAGTGAGACCCTGTCTATGGGGCTGTACAGGTCTCCTTTGTGAATGACATTCTTTTCCTTCAGCCTCGGTAGCTGCAGCTCAGCACTTCCCAGGTACCATTCGGGGCACTGGCTCTCATCCCTAGGGAGCCTTTTCTCTTCAGGAGCCAGAACCAGCCTCCTTGGCACCTGCAACCTCTGCCCCAGCCCCGCCCCTTGAGCCACACAGAGTCTAATCCTTCTTCCCCAACCAACTGCCTTCAGAGACATGAAGTGGATCTTCTGAACAGAAACAGCAACGCAGTCCTTCAACTACTGGTAAAGGGGGCAAGTTAGAAGACTCGCGTTTTGGTCAAAAATCCAATGGATGAGGGCTACAGGCAGTGGTCCACATTGAGAGACCTCCCCACCCCCATCACTGCAGGTGTGGCTTCAGGCTGGCTTTCTCAGACTAGAGTCCCAACAGAGGGATGCTGTTGGTTTGTTTTTAAATTTCCATTATTACAAAATCCACAGGAATGGTTGCAGCACTGTCAAACCGCTACAATGTCACCAAATCCTTTTTAAATTCCCAATTTCTATTCTGGTTTCTTCATGGACAGATGGTCAAGCGTTCACATTTGGGCTCTGCACGGTAGGCCCCACGTTGAGAAGCCCCAACGGGGTCCCTTGATGGAGATGGCACGAGCCCTGTTGCCTGCATCTTGGGAGGGCTGCTGGACACTGGAGCTTCCCTCCTCACAGCACGGCGATGTGCACAAGGGACCCAGTGGAAGAAGTGGCCACTGAGTGGTCACCACCCCTAAGACTGGGCTGCTGTGACTGTATCTACTCATCCTGTTCTCCCTGCTACAAAGGATTCCAGGAGGCCTATGCGAAGCAAACATCATTGGAACAAGCCTCTTGAGTCAGAGGGGCAGCTGGCCTCAAGGACCCAAGTTGGCCAGTGCCTGAGGTGCCAGCGCCAGGCAGGAGGAGCTTTTGTGCTCTGAAAGGGCGTGGTGGGTCCCTGTGGTGGCTATGGATCTGTGGCCACTCCTGACTGTCACCCTCAGGAGGGGTTTGTGTGTGGGCAGCTCTGAGGGGCAATGCCACCCCAGGGCCCTGAGATCCCACAGCTCTGGGAGGGCTGGCCTGATGACTCCACTCAACTCGTTTCATGAGTTTTATTTACTAGTGACTGCTGTCCTCAGTGCCAGAGGCAGAGATGAGAGGCAGAAACTGCAAAAGACAGAGAGACAGAGGTTAAAAGAGATAGAGTGATAGAAACAGGCAGAGAGAGACAGACGGACAAAGAGTGAAAGAGGCAGAGACAGACACAGAGAGATAGAGACAGAGATGGGCAGAGACAGATACAGGGAAGAGCCAGACAGACAGGGAGAGACTGAGAGACAAAGGTATGGAGACATGGACGAACAGAGACAGGGAACCGAGAAACAGACAGAGAGACACAGATAGATGCAGGCAAAGGGGGAAGGAAGAAGGGGCTAGGGTGAGGCCGGGCCTGTGGAGGGAGTGTGCCAGTCACAGGCTAATGTGGAGGCAGGGCAACTCCAGGAGTGGCACCCATCCCTCCTATCACGAGGCCCTTCCCATCTGAGCTTTTGGGTACCCTGGGCCATGTCCCTGCCCTGCCCGACTGGCCCCTCTCAGTCCCCGAAACACCCATGCTGCAGCCACCTGCCCACACGCCGCACATGTCTGCCTGACCCATCATTCCAGCCGAGCTCCTTCCCTCCTGCACCCCTTCCTGGCTCCTGCCCCCTAAGCTGCCTCTTCACCTGACCCGTCTTCCAGTCAAGCTGTCTCCCCACCACAGTGAGGCCCATCAGGACTGAGGACACGGGGCGAGGTGCCTGGCGGTGGTGTGGTGCAGACACTGGCTGAGTAGGGCCTCCAGGGGTGCCAGCCCTCCAGCCCATGAAGGGCTGGGATGAGGGGCTGAGCTCTTGTGCCCAGGAGGTTGTTTGCGCCCATGAGTGTGTAGGAGAGTGGGGGGCCTGAAAGTGTCTACATGTTTTGTCGAGGGCTGTGTGAGGTGCCCTATAAAAATGGAGGTCACGATGTGTTTCTGTCATAGTGACAAGCTCGAGGTCCAGAGGGATGTGAGGGGGACTCTGGAGGGAGCATGAGTGAGGCTGTGGAGCAGGTCAGGGAAAGGGAAAAGGCTGAACACGACCCACACTGCACTTCCCTGGGACAACCGGGGTGGCCATCTATAGGCAGCCAGGCCTCTGTGCTCAGGAGCCCACAGTCCAGCAGGAGCTGGTGATGGCCGGGCAGAAGGAACGGCCTGAGAGGGACAGCAGGGCTGGGTGAGGGGCGGAGCTTGCTGTGCTCTGACAGGCAGCAGGGGTGGCTATCACCAGGCCTGGTAGCAACTCCAGGTGGCTGGGAGGGTGTGAGTCCCAGGGGAGGGCCAGGACTGAGAACGGAAGCAGGAGGTGGCCGTGGCGGGAGTGCCACAGCCCAGTCTGGTAAAGGCAGCCGAGGGACTTAAAAGATGAACAAAATCCAATTGCGAGCCCCAAAGTGGGCTTGGACCCTGGGGAGGTGGTGGCGGGAGGCACAGGCCTACCTCTAGGGTCCTGGTGGGGTCCCTGGGGAGATGACAAGATGCCATTAACCCAGACATGGGAAGAAGAAGGGAGAGGTGCTCAGAGTGCCCTGGAGTGCGGGCGTGCCCGGGGATTGTTCTCAGATGGGGCCTCGGTCTCCTTGCAGCGCAACTGCCCTGTCCTCTGTCCACATGGACTCTTCCATGAATTCTTGTTCCTGAGAACTCAGCTTAGAAGGGGTGTGCAGGGAGGTGGGGGTCACTAGGTTCCTGCCATCTGTGGCCTCATGGGACGCAGGTGGTCAGGTGCATAGGCCTTGGTTTGGTCTCCTGCCTGGCTCCTGTCTGTCACTGGATGAGCTCAGAATGGATGCCCCTGGACATCTGTGCAGCTCTGAGCCATTCAGTGTTAGACCAGGCCCGTCTCTGCATTTCAGACCCGCTCGGCCTTGGGACTGCTGGCATCTGCTATGTGGGTGTAAGACACCTCTGGGCCACCCAGCCCTGGGGAGGCAGGTGACCCTTCACACTCTCACAGTGCTGCTGGCCACACATGGACACCTTTGCCTCTTCCTCTGCCAACTTCAAAAGCCTAATTACCCTGATTTGGGCTGTTTCCTGGTTTGTTTCTCCAGGTGAGGAGATTCCCCTTCACTTTCACTTTCATGTGCTAGTGATGGTGGAGGGGGGAGAAGCAAGGGGCCAGCGGCTTCATGTTAGGGAGGGGCTGGGGGCGCAGGTGAGGAGTTACAGAGAGGCCACCCACCCCAGCCTGCTCTGCTCCACTGGGGCTCACCAGGAGCCCACCTGGCAGGGGCCAAGGTCCCTTCCTCCCCTGGTGATGCTTAATCTGGGGAGGATGCTGGGAGACAGGAGAAAGGAGGAGACGCTCTACTGGGTAGAAGACTCGGAGAAAGAGAGAGAATCTTCCCTGGCTATTAAACTGCAGGACACAAGTGGCAGGGGTCCAGCAGCAGGGGTCCTGCAGCGCTGTGTCCTTCTGTGAGTCTTCCTCCCTATGCTGCCCGTGTGCTGCTCACGCCTGGGGGAAGGCATGTGCTTGCTCCAGCAGGAGCAGCCTGCCTGGGGGCAGAGAGGGGATCAAGAAGGGGGCAGACTTGTCCCCAGGAAGCCAGCCTCCCCCAAGCGGAGGCTGCTTCTCAGGAAGCAGAGAATCCCCAAGTGTGAGAACCCTACTGAGAACAAAGTGGGGGTGGGGATGGGGGAGGGGTCCTCACCACCCACCCACATCAGTGTCAGGTGGGGGTTCTATGTCCCCCTTCCCTGTGTGGCCAAAGGACTGTCCTGCACTCTTGATGGGAGGGTGGGGAGGGTACAGGGACTTCACTTCTCTGCTCCTCCTGGCTCCCCTGCAGAATACCTGACTGTCCTGGAGGGTGTCTCAGGGTCCATTCAGAGTAGAACACAGGGGGCCCAGGTGAAAGGGAGGTATACATGCGTATGAGGTGGATGGGGACCGAGGCTAGGAACCCTCAGGGCCGACAGGACAAAGATCCTAGGGCGCAGGGTTGCCAGGAGGCTGACGACATTTATGGGAAGGGCGCGGGGGCCAAGGCGCTTCCTTTTGCGCTCAGGAACGCGGCGGGTTCTAATTAGAAGCCTGCCTGGTGCGTAAGCTGGCCGCCCTCAGGGCTCTCTCCGACAAACGCGCTGCCCCTGACTCCCTGCGGCCGTCTGGACGCGCGTCAGTATCCCAGCGCCCCAAGGCGCGCCCTGAGCCTGGCCCTCAGGTGGGCCACTGGGCGCCGCAGGTGCCGCACAGGAAATAGGGCACGCGGAAGTGGGGGTGCGCGGGGGTCCCCGAAGCGCGTCCCCGCGGCCTCGCGGCCTCTTCCAGGCCCGTCAGCTGCCTAGGGCTGCCCTTTCCCCGCCCTGCTGCTCCTGGCCCGGCGCCTCTACCGCGGGAGCCCCCGCTCCTGAACCATCTCGAAGAGAAAAATTATTATCGGATTAGATGTACCTCGGCTCGCTGGGTCTCCCCCCTTCCCCTCGGCGTAATTATTATAATTCCAGGCTGCCGTCGGAGAATGATGGGGAGGGGAGTGTGCATGCTTGTGGGGAGGCTTCTCTCCAACTGCGGGTCCTACCAGCGCTGCGCCTGGCCCTGAGCGCCCACATTCCTGCCACTTGTGTTCCTCAATCTTGGGCATCTCAGAGTGCCCTTAATTCGGAACTGGGGTGACCCTTGCTTGGTGAGGGCTCTGAGGGATCACAAGCCCTGGCGAAAATGTGGTCCCCGTTCCCCCTCCCACAGGATATGTGCGGTGGAGGTGGGAGGCTTGAGAGAGACCTTTGGGGACCCTTCCTTTGGTTTATCTGCACTTCCATCGCCAGCCTGGGGAGGGTCTCACGGAACGCGCCTTTTCTGGCATGGAGGGCGCAGCTAAGAGCTTTCTGATTGAGGGTTCTGGAGCCCCTCACACCCCGTGCTTAACTCACCCTTACCTCTCTGTACAGCAGCCCCTCCTCGCTATGCGGACCCAGGCGAAGGGCTCGCAGAGAGGACCCCTGGAAAACCCCGCGCCCAGACTGTGGCGGGGAGGCGCGCGGGGCCCGGGGCCAGCCCCCAGTGCTCCCCGCCGCCGGCTCTGCGCCACTCCCCGCCGGGTCCCAGCTTTCTTTACGTAACCACGCTGCTCCGAGCTGTTCAGTCTTGTCTCACCGACTTTGTTTTAAAACGTGTGTGTGTGTGTGTTTGTGTGTAAGATACGGTTTTTGAGGAAAGTCTCCGGCGAATTCCCTCTCGCTTGCCCTCTTCCCTCGCCTGTCCCCTGGCCTCGAGCTGCCTGTCCCCTCGGTGACCGTGCGTGCCGACCTTCTTTCAGCCTCTCCCCAGCCCACTGTTCGCCCTGTCCGACGCCAGGGGCAGCTAGGACCTCCACAACCTCCCCTACTCCCCCGCTCGGGAACCAATGTCTCCGGAAGCTCCGCCACCCACGCGTCCCAGCGGCCTGAACAGGTCCAAAGTGGCCGTCCAGGAAAACCAACCGCCCGCGGCCCGCACGCTGGGCTGGAGCAGAAGGGCGCGGGCTCCGGCCATCGTGGGGTCCCTGCCCGAGGGGGCCGTCTGCTGCGGGCCTGGCGCACAGGGGCAGGGGCGAACGCGAGGAGGCTCACTCACCACCAGATCGGGTAGCTGCCCAGAGCCTGCTTCAGGCTGCAGAGGAGTAAGAAGTATCCGAGCGGGGCCATCGCCGCGCGAGAGGGCGCGGAGGGCCGGGAGTCCGCCCCGAGAGCTTGAGCGCCGGGGCGGGCCGGGCCCTGGGAGCTGGCGCGGCGGCGTCGCTGGGCCCTCCTGCGACCGCGGGTGCGCGGGTGTGCGCGGGCTCCGAGGGCGGCGCTGCGCCAGGTGGGCCGGCGGCCGGGCTGCGGGCCGAGGCCCGGGGCGGCGCGGGGCGGCGGGGGCGGGGCAGCGCCGCGGGGGGCGCCCGCCAGGGCCGGGGCCCGGGCGGGGCAGGCAGGGGCGGGCGGGGCCCTGGGAGCCCGAGCGGCGGCGGCGGCTTTGGCCCCCTCCTGTTGCCGTGGGTGCCGGTGTGTCTGAGGACGTCCTGGTGTGCGGGCGCCCAGGTGTGTGCGGGGCGCTGGGGTGCGCCAGATGGGCAGGCGGCTGGCCTGGGGCTGCGCGATCCGCAAGTGCCCTCCTGGAGCTCCTGGGCCGCGCCCCTCAGGTCTCCCAGGCCGAGTCCTGGGTTTCCAGCCCCGCGCGCCCTGAGCTCACGGTGGGACCCGCAGTCCCCCTCTCGCTCCCGGTCTATGGCGAGCTCCGTCTCTTGCCCTCGAGGTGTCTGGGCTAGGTCTCCCCTTCATCCAACAACCTGCTTGGGACGGGGGTTTGAGGCGGGAGTGACGGTTGTCTGGTGCACGTCCTTTGGCCCTGTCTGCCTGCGGCCGGACTCCTTCCTCTGAGACCAGGACTGCCCGCGCATTCGGCGGATAGAAAGGGTCCGGGATGGGTGCAGCCTGCAATGGGGACAGCGGCCAGGTGGACCTCCAAGGTGCAGCCACGCGCCTGTGGGTCACAGTGGGGGACGAGTGGGACTCTCTGTGGCGCAGGGATTGACCCCTCCATTTTTCTCCCCATCACTCCACCAGGGAAGAGAACAGTGGAAACCCCTGACGCGATGGGACGATGGGACGGTGGGGAAGCGCAGTGCTGCCCCCAGGTTCTGGGACCACCAACCTCCAGGTCTGCCCAGAGCTATGCAGCCTGTTCAGCCAGAGGGATTTCTGACTATTTAGTTAAACTGTAGGAGTTTGCTGATGGACAGGGGAAGACCAGAGAGGGAAAGTGACTTGCCCAAGGTCACCCAGTGACCAGTCAACTCTCCAACTCCCAGTCATTTGCATATTCATGTGGAGCCCCAGGAGCCGCCTGGGGAGGTTGCAATTTGCTGAGGGGAAGTGTCTCCAGCCTCCCCCGCGGGACCTGATAACTGGGATGGTCGGGAGGCTGAGGCAGGAGAATGGCGTAAACCCGGGAGGCGGAGCTTGCAGTGAGCTGAGATCTGGCCACTGCACTCCAGTTTGGGCGACAGAGCGAGACTCCGTCTCAAAAAAAAAAAAAAAAAAAAAAAGAGGCACTCTCCCACCGGGGCTGGTCCTCCTGCAGTCACACTGTGACCTAAGCTCAGCAGGAATCTTGGTTGCCACTTTGGAATTGAGGAAGGAGGCTCTGGGAGCTTCTGAGAGCTCCAAGCAACTCCAGATTCATCCGTGGTGTGTTCTCTGGGGATCCTGCACTGCCCAGCCTGTGGGCCAGGCCTCCTGTGCCGCTGCAGAGTTGCGGGAGGGAGGTGCATGGAGAGGCAGGGATGGGCATGTGGCCGCTTCTGTGCAGCTTCTCAGGGAGGGGATGGCTGAGGTGTCCCCAGGTGTGTCGCTGGCTGGCTGATGGAGGCAGCTGCTTCCCACAGTGTTCCCCACTCACAACTTGGTTCTGCATTTGCAGAGGGAGCCTGTGGTCCTGTGGACACCAGCCCTAGGGGTCACCTCGTGACTATGTCAGGAGACCTGAATTCAGAGTGACAGCCATTCTCTTTAAAGAAAAGTTCCCTTTGCTCCTCACTACCTTGGGAATCCAGTTCCCTCTAGGCATGCCCGGCTGCCCACCCCCTTCTCCGAGGCACTGAGGGGGCCCCCACCCTCAGAGGGAAGGAGGGAAGAACTCTGGAATGAAGCCGCTGTGGGGGCAGGGAGGGAGAGGGGAGGGAGCGTGTTTGTGCTCCTCTGGACTTTGCCTTGCAGCAAAAATCCCACCCAATTATGGTACTGGGGGAAACCTGGGCTGCAGGTGGGGTGGGCGACTGAGCCCAGCCTGAGGCACGCAGACTCTTGTTACTCCCACCTCCCCAGCAATGAGGCTCAGGGATTAGAGCCTTGGTGATGGGGAGCCCCCCAGAGGATGCCAGCTCTGCACACACAAAGTAGGGCAGCCTTGCCCGCCGACAGGATGGGCCTCATGACCTCACTGAAGGGGGCAGGTGAGCGCAGACTGCTCAGTCCTGCTCTCCTGCCCCTTGGTTTCCCAAGCGCCTCCTCCTGGTTGCTTTCTTCTCCCCCATCAGGCCCCATCCTCTGCCAGTGCCACCTGGGTAGTGGACACACAGAGCCGGCGGCTCCCCAGGCTGCGGAAGATGAAGGGAGGAGCAGACCCCGAGGCCCCAGGCAGGAGCTCAGCCTGCCCAGACCCGGCTCTCAAGCGAGGGCTCCTGTTTCTGAAGACTCTGGATACCAGGGAGCCAGGGTAGGCTGCGTGGAGGAGTGGGTGGAGACTTCTGGAACTAGCTCCTGGGCACCTGCCTGTACCATGCGGGGTTCCTCCTTCCCTCTGTGAGCCTCCTGAGAGCCTCGGCTCCAGAGCAGCCAAGTCAGTGGGGCTGGGCTGGGGTGGGGTGGAGAGCAGAGTGGGGGAGCAAGGGTGGGACCCCAGCTGGGTGTCAGGGGCCTGAGGGGCTGCCACTGAGTGTCTTCTAGGCTCGGGTGATGTTGCCTACAGCACCTCTTCTCCCTTGCTTGAGGTGCAGCGGAAGGTGAGGGGCCTCCCTGGAAGCGCCCTCTGCTGTCGCCTAAAGGGAGCTATCCCTGACCAGCCTGTCAAGGTCTACGTCCCCACCTGGTCATTGCGCTGGGGACTGGGATGGGGTAGGTCGAGGTCAAGGCATAGGGCAGGCTCCTGGGGGCATGCCGGGTGGGTGCTGAAAGGTAACTGAGACCCGACTTTGTCTCCACAGACCTCCTTGTTGGCCAGGACACAGACCTACATTCCAACAGGTAGAATGGGGAGGTGGGTGAGACCTTTACAAGCCAGCATCAGGAAAGTGCTCATGGTCCTCGGAGAGAGCACGTGTGAGAAGGCCTGACAACTGGGCGGTTCTGGAGCTAAGCCATGAGCAGCCAGTCATGTGTTTAATGAAACAAAACTTCTCATGTATGGATGGTGCTGGAGGGAACATCATTTCTGGCCTGCTGGAGGGCCCAGGGAGCGTGCTCCCTCGTTCCAGAATAGGCCCCCAGGCGAGAGGAGGCGCTGCCCACCCCAGAAGCTTTGTAAGACCCCTGCTTGGGTGGGGTAAGCCAGGTGGGAGGGACATCTCTCATGGGCAGTTTGCTTTGTGAGGTAGTGAGTTCCCTGTCTACAGCAGGTGTGAGTCCCTGTTATGGGTGGGGCAAGCCAGGATTTCAGACACTAACTGGTCATCTTTTGCTTCCTTCTTTTTCCTCCTTTGAGCAAAAATAAGTTGGGGGAAAACAGGGAAGGGGTTTGGGCAGACAGAGAGTTCAAGGCTCTGGGGGCTTTCTGGCTGAAGGACCCTGGAAGGAACAGCAGCAGGACAGGGTCAGAAGACAGAGTGCCCCTCCACGCTTAGTTCCATTGGAACTTGCTCCCTTCTAGAAGCTTCCCTGACCCTCCTTGTGGGGGTCACTCTTTGGATGCCTTCTCCACGGGCAGTGGGTTCTTGAGGTCAAAACTTTCAATTGGCCAGGTATGGTGGTTCACACTTGTAATCCCAGCACTTTGGGAGGCCGAGATGGGAGGATCACCTGGGCTGAGGAGTTCAAGGCTGCAGTGAGCTATGATTGCATCACTGCACTCTAACCTGGGTGACAGAGTGAGACCCTGACTCAAATAAAATGAAATGAAATGAAATGAAACTTATAGTCATTTTTTCCCCAGCTCCTCAGGCCAAAATAAATACCTAAGGGCTTTGTTTATTAAGTAATTAGGTCCAACAACTTAATGATTAGTAGCTATTGGGAAAAAAACTCATATCAGTTAAAAATAAATTAATCATATTTTTATTTCATCCTCACTTAACTGCAGTTACTGGCCCTCCGGAAGCAACACCCTTACTTGTTGTTCAAGGTCCTGGCTCCCAGGCCATACAAGGTGATGTTCATGCAGGACAGGTGACCCTTGAACAACACAGGTTTGCACTGCTTGGGTGACTTACACATGGATTTCTCCTGCCTCTGCCACCCTGACACAGGAAGACCAAGCCCTGCTTCTGTCTTCCTCCTCAGCCACTCAATATGAAGACCACTAGGATGAAGACCTTTATGAGGACCCACTGTCGCCTCGTGAACTGTGAGTCTGGCTTCTTTTCTAGGTTTTCTGAGCAGGAGTTTCCTTTCTCCAGCTGAGTTTATTGTAGGATCACAGTGGATAACACACATGGCATGCAGCGTATGTCCTGACTGACTGTGCATGGGATTAACAAGGCTTCTGGTCAACAGGAGGCTGTTAGTAGTTTCATTTTCAGGGAGTCAAAAGTTATACTCAAGTTTTCGACTTTGCAGGGGGTTGGTGCCCTTAACCCCCATGTTGTCCAAGACTCAATTGTACTTTCTTTAAAACAAAATTTTTTTGTAGGGACGAGGGTCTCACCATGTTGCCCATGCTGGTCTTGAACTCCTGGGCTCAACTGATCCTCCCACTTTGGCCTCTCGAAGAGCTAGGATTACAGGTGTGAAATTCTGCAACACCCTGGGAATTTGCTGTGGCATCCCAGGGTGCCTTAGCACACAGTTTGGGAACTGCAGCTGGAAAGGGAGCAGCCAGGGTTGGGCCTGAGATGCGCAGGTCAGCCGAACAGAGACAAGGAAAATGACATGGCCACCCGCTTCCCCAAAGCTGCTGTGGTGAGACACGGTCTCTGGGCCACAGACCTGTCTGCCTCCCACCTCCTATGGCCGTCCTGTCTTTCTGTCAGTCTCTGTGTGTTTTCCTGTCACAGCCGATGACCCCTCCTGCACAGTTGTGAGTTGCTCTTCCTGTCTGCAGCCCCTCTCTACACTCCTTGTCTCTGTTCCTCTGCCCCGTCTCCACCTTTGTTGGCATTGTTCAACTCAGGCACTGTGGGAATTACCTCCTCCGCGTTAATATCATCATGAAAGCCGGCATGGACATTGCTGATGTGGGTATGTCCTGGCAGGGCTTTGCAGGTACGGCTGTGAACTCAGGGCTGTCTGTCTTCCTGTGGGTCACCTGCCCCCTGTGGGAGGCTGTGTGTGGGTTCTTCATATCTGCAGCTCTGGGTTCCTGCTGTGTATTTATTCAGACCGGGGTCTATGGCTTCCCTGAGGCCCCTGCCCAGGACAGGTCCAGTCCGCAGAGGTTGTTGCTCTGCCCCCTTGCTGTGCATGCCAGTCACAAAGCAGGGTGGCAGGGGCACCATCCCCGTTTCCCCCTCACAGCAGCACACCACTGCACTGCTTATCTCAGTGAGCATCTCCCAGCAGCCCAGTCTGATTACCTGTCTGCTTCTTACCATTGCCCTGTATCTGTCTTTCTGAGCTTGCCATTATATTTATATTTTAAAAGCCTTTTCTCTCCAGCCCAGATCTCTTATCAAATATCCACTTTCCTTCAGTTCTCTGGAAGGTTCTTTTTTATTTATTTGTTTGAGACAGGGTCTCACTCTGTCGCCCAGGCTGGAGTGCAGTGGTGCCGTCATAGCTCACTGCAGTTTCTAACTCAGCTGGCTTAAGCGATCCTCTTGCCTTGGCATCCCAAAGTGTGGGGTTACAGGGGTGAGCCCCTATGCCTGGCCTCCAAAATGTCCTTATGGTAAATGTCGGTTAGATGAAATGATTTCTTGAAGGCTCCTGGAATGGAGTGATGACAGTGACTACCATGTGTGCCTGGTGCTCCACCAAGCACTGTCTGGTCAGAAGGAAGTGAATTTTACCATGTTCTGGAAGTGGAAAAGGCTCAGTGAGGCTGAATGAGGAGGCACAGCTGCCTAAGCCTCCTGGAGGCAGCACAGCAGGGCTGGGCTCTCTCTGAGGCTCACCGTCTGTAGAGTATATGTTTCTTTCCAAGATTGGAAGACCGACTGCAGGACTCCAACTCAGAAGGCCATCCTTTCCTGGCTTCAGGGCAGAAGATTGTGCCAGGATGGGGGTCATGCTTGGGAGTTCTTGTGGGCAACGAGGGGGTAGGAGAACACGAGCAAGTCCTCGTGAGCTTGCCTTTCTGAGCTGCCGTGTGGAACGAGGGCAAGGGGCCCAGTGGCCAGACTCCCTAGAGAGTGCATTTGCAGGGGCTTGGGGCACCTCTTTGGGAAATAATTCAGTGTTTTGAGACAGTGCTCTCTCCTCAGGTGTCACCCCTTCAACGACCCATCTTAAAGTTCCATTTTGACCCTTCACCAGATCCCACCTGATGAAAGCAACTGGAACCTTAGGTCAGCCCCTCTTTGTACAGAAAGACTGGGCTCAAGGCAAAGTGGAAGGAGCAATGGGCCCGCAGGGCAGACCCTGGTCTCCAGGTCTCAGCCTCCAGGGATCCTTCCACGCCCCCACACTACTTTCTTTCTTTTTTTTTTGAGACGGAGTCTTGCTCTGTCGCCCAGGCTGGAGTGCAGTGGCCAGATCTCGGCTCACTGCAAGCTCCGCCTCCCGGGTTCACGCCATTCTCCTGCCTCAGCCTCCCGAGTAGCTGGGACTACAGGCACCCGCCACCTCGCCCGGCTAGTTTTTTGTAATATTTAGTAGAGACGGGGTTTCACCGTGTTAGCCAGGATGGTCTCAATCTCCTGACCTCGTGATCCACCCGTCTCCGCCTCCCAAAGTGCTGGGATTACAGGCTTGAGCCACCGCGCCCGGCCGACACTGCTTTCTTACCAGGAATGTCTGTTGACTCAAAGCCCTTCACATGCTGTGCCATGGATGCCACCTTTGAGAAGGCTGACACGATTGTTGTGTGACCATCCCTTCACAAATCAAACTTTGTGTGTTCTCACAGGCAGCTCTTGGATGCCATGAAAATCAACTCTGGGGTCCAACAGACATGTCTTTCTCAGTTGACACCCCAGCCATCCACCTCCCAGGTCCACGCTGCCTCTCTCCGTTAGGGTGTGATGTAGGAGACACACAATCTCATTCTCATTGCAAGGTGACTTCTTGAACCTGCTCTCTGCAGGCGGCCTGGTGATGTGTGGGGAACTGTGGACCTTCCTATGGGGAAGAGAAGATGGAATCCAGGAACCATGGAAGTAGGGCCATCAGCCTCTCCCTTTAGCCATGTGGTTAATCCTGGTTGATCCTATGAAATGGCAATGAAATGCTAGAATCACCCAAACACAGAATCATAGGATGCAGGGGAACTGAGTCAGCAGAACCCTCTGGTCTTAGAAAGTTATGATTCTCCAAGCATGGACCCATAGATGGAGAATCTTAGAATCATAAGAAAATCAAATTTGGGAATAAAAGAAAATCGCAGTGGGCCAGACAGGTAGCTCATGCCTGTAATTCTAGTGCTTTGGGAGGCTGGGGCCAGCAGATCTCTTGAACCCAGTAGTTTGACACCAGCCTGGGCAACATAGTGAGACTTCGTCTCTATAAAAAATTAGCTGAGTATGGTGGTGTGCGCCTGTAGTCCCAGGTATTCAGGAGGCTGAGGTGAGAGGATTGGTTGAGGCCACAAGTTCGAGGCTGCAGTGAGCCGTGACTATGCCACTGCATTTCAGCTTGGGTGACAGAGACCACATCTCAAAAGAAAAAAAAAAAAAAAATCACAGTATCATGGAGTTCTGGAATCCTGCAGATTAATTATCCAGAATGCTGGCTTCCAGGCTATACCTTATTTCCCTGTGAAATGAGGGCATTAGACTCCCCAGACTTTCCTGTGGAAAGAGCTAAGTTTTGCTGTCACAGCAGCTCTTAGGGACTGGTTGGTGGCTGCCTGCTGGAGTTCCTCTTCTGGTCCAATACTGCCACCAAGTGGAGATGCCAGAGGAGGGCGGCACTGAAGGGGGACCCGGGTCCAATCTTCCCTTAGAGGCAGTGCCCCTTCTGGGCAAGGTTATGGGTGGTATGAGCGGTGCCTCCTCCCCAGACCTTGGCTGTCCTGCAGCCCAAGTGGGATTTTACATTGTGGGTATGACCTATCTCATGGGAATGGTGGTGACCACAACACTTGCTGAAGCCTGCATTACCCAGCTGATCCCTGAGACCACAGGAGATGCGATGTCACCATCTTTGGAGCATAATCCAGAGCCAGGGCTCAGAGGCCAAGAGCAAGATTCACAGGGTTGCTGTTCACACATGGGCCTGGGCCTGGGCCCGGGCAGCTTGATAGTCACGCTCCTCCTGTCCACCCCCATAACCCAGGATCATGGGTCTTGGACTCCCTCATCACTGGAGATGCTTTCCTTTACTCTGGTTCACCCCCAGCTTCACCTTTAGGGCCTCCCCTCGGCCTTGAAGATCCTGAGCTCCAGGGACATGGTGGGATTTTTAGAACCTGATACAAGTGCTGCATGTAGGTGGTTTATGTGGGAACATGGTTCTAGGGAACAGGAGAGTGGGGGAACAGGTGAAGAGAGAAAGCCATTCAGGTATCCATTGGCTGCCGTCTTCCCTGGTTGAAGAGGCTGGGGCCCGCTATGCCTGGCAAGGCACAGGAGATATGACTCCAAGGAGACATGATGTTTTGTTTCTTACAAGGCCAAGCCATCAGCCCCTTTGTGGGCTTCCTCCCTAGCATCCACAGCCTGCACACCCTTTCTGACTATCAACAGCACCCTACTCTCCCATTTCACGGAGGAAATCGAGGCCATCAGCTTCTGTGTGACAACCTGCGGTCTCTGCAGAGAGTTTCTCTCTCTCCCTCCTCAGAGGGTTGCTGAGGTTGTCCTCCAACCCAATGGGTCCAGAAGCTTCCTTGCTGGTTCCTTCCTTGCTGTTCCTTGCTAGTTGTCTTCCAGCCCAATGGATCCAGAAGTTTCGGCAAAGCATTCGTTCCTGTTCTCTCCAGGCTCTTCTCATACCAGGCTCAGCAACCACCTCCATACTCTCCTAAATCTTCCACCTGCCCCCTCTACCTGCAGCTTCCTCTTAGTTCAGAAGCTATCAGCTATTTAAAGTGGTATTACTTCTTTCCATTTTTATGTTTTGTTGCTAGTGCTGACTTTTAGCATATTGATGTTGTTTCCTGCAACTGTCCTAAGTTCACTTATCAGTTCCAGCAGATTTATTCTTTTTTGTAGATTTGTTGGCGTTTTCCATGTAAACAATTGTGTTACCAGTGAATAAAGACAGGTTACCTTTTCCTTTAAATTCTAGATGCCTTTCATTTCTTTTTCTTGTCTTATTGCACTGGCTAGAAACTCTAGGACAGTGCCAAATAAAAGTGGTGAGAGTGGGTGTGCTTGTGTTGTTCTTGATGTTTAGGGAGGAAACATGCAGTGTTTTATTTAAGTGTGATGTGAGCTGTAGTTTTTCATAGATGCCGCTTATCAGGTTTAGGAAGTTTACAGCTAGTTCTAATCTGCTGAGAGTTTTTATATAAATATTGGAATTTATTAAATGATTTTTCTGCATTAATTTAGACAATTATGTTTTTATTTAGTCAATTAATATAGTGAATTGCATTACTTTATATTCAAATATTAAACTAACCTTGCATACCTGGGATAAATCCCACTTGCTCATGGTGTATCATCCTCTTTATATATTGTTGGATTGGATATGTTAAAACTTTGTTAAGAATTTTTGCATCTATGTTCCTGAGAAGTACTGATCTAGAGTTCTTTTTCCTTATAATGTCTTTGTCTGATTTGGGCATTAGGATACTTCTGGCCTTATGAAATACTCATGAGTATTTCCAACTCTTTAATTTTCTGGAAGAGTTTGTGGAAATTGTTATTATTTCTTGCTTAAATGTTTGCTAGAATTCACCAGTGAAGTCATCTTGCCTGGTTTCTTTGTAGGAAGGCTTGTAACTACAAATTCAGTTCTTTAAAAAGCTATAGAACTATTTTGGTTATTTATTTCTTGTGCAAACTTTGGTAGTTGATGTCTTTCAAGGAATTTGTTCATTTTATAGAAGTTGAATTTATTGGCATGTAGACGTTTATTCCTGTTCATTTTTTAACATCTATAGAATCTATAGAGATGTCACCTTTCTAATTGTTGATATTAGTCATTGTCCCCTCTCTTTTTCCTGGGTTGTCTGGATAGAGACAGAAAGCCCATGGGTTGAGCCTGTCCATGGTCTTCTCTTCCTGAGTTCCTAGCCTATGAATTTTGGATGTGCTCAGCCTCCACAAATGCGTAAGGCACTTCCTTGTGATAACTCTGTCCTACCTTCAGGGATTCCACTTACATCTATGTTGGGCTGCTTGAAGTTTTCCCACAGCTCACTGATTCTCTTTTCATATTTGCAGTCCTTTTTTCTATGCTATGTCTTCAAGTTCACTAATTTTTTCTTCTGCAGTGTTAAACTGCCATCAATGCCATTCAGTGCATGTGTCCGCTCAGATATCATAGTTTTCATCTTTGGAAGTTTGATTTGGTGCTTTTAAATATCTACTCCTTCTCCACACATAACATGCTCCATCTTTCCTCTGTCTTCTTGAACATGTGGAAGCACTAGAGGCAATTTTTTGATGTGCTTGCCTATTAATTTTATCATCTGTGTCATCATGTTTGTTTCTATTGCTTGATTGATTTTCCTCCTCATTCATGAGTCACATTTTTCTTTTTACTCACATGCCTAGTAATTTTTGATTAGATACCAGACATCGTGAATTTTACCTTACTTGGTTCTGAATACTTTTGTATTCTTATAAATATTTTTCAGCTTTATTCTGGAATGGAGTAAAATTACTTGAAAGCAGTTTAATTCTTCTGAGGCTTGCTTTTAAGCTTTGTTAGGCAGAACCTAAGCAGCACTTATTCCAGGGCTAATTTTTCCCCAGCACTGAGGCAATACCCTTCTGATCATTCCACCTGATGTCCTATGAATCACTAGATTTTTCCACTCTGGCTATTGGGAAGACAAACTGTTGCTGGCACTGTGTGAGCTCTGAGGATTGCTTCTCTAATTCTTTGAGGTAGTGGTTTCATCACATGTGTGCACTGGCCAGCACTCAGATGGATACATTGAGGAACACTTCTGAAAGTCTTGGGAGCTCTCTCTATGCAGTCACTCCTGCCTGGCACTCTGCCTTGTGAACCCCAGCCAACTTGAACTCCCTGGACTCAGTCCTCCTCCCTGCTGCAGTGTAAACTCTCTCTAGACAGTGTGGCTAATGCAACTGAGGAACCCAGTGTTGAATTTTAAGTTTAATGAATTTCAACTTAAATGTAGGTAGCCATGCATGGCCAGTGGCTACCACCATGGATGGCTCAATCTCTAGTGCAGCTGGTAGAGAGCCTGGGGTCCCTGCTCTTCCTTTGGGAAATGAGCTCTGCCCTCTCTGCAGTCAGGACATGTGTGAGCTCAGCTGGCTCTGGTCAGCCTGGAAAACCACAGTGGAGAGCTCACCTGTCTATCACCTGTCCAAGGTGGGCCTTACATTGGCCTAGTTCAAGCTGGTTGCTATGATTTGAACGTTTGTCTCCTCCAAAACTCATATTGAAATGTAATCCCTGAAGTGGCAGTACTGAGAGGTGGAGCCTTTAGAGGTGATTGAGTCAGAGGGTCCTGCCCTCATTAACGGATTAATCAATTCATGGATCAGTGGATTAATGGGTCATCATGGAAGTGGGACTGATGGCTTAAGAAGAGGAAGAGAGACCTGAGCTAGCACCCTCCCCATGGGATGCCCACTACTCCCTTAGGACTCTGCAGAGAGTCCCCACCAGCAAGAAGGCCCTCACCAGATGCACCCCCTTGGTCTTGGACATCCTGTCCTCCAAAACTATAAGAAATAAATTTTGTTTTTTAAAATAAATTACCCAGTTTTAGGCATGCTGTCATAAGCAATAGCAAATGGACCAAGATTCCAGGTTTTGCAGCAGAGTTAGCAGTTACTCTTCACTGCAGTATGGCAGATGCTTAGTTGGGCTCTGGTGTCCAAAGAGCCCCCTCTTCTAGCCCAGTTCTGTCAGATCTTGACTCAGAAAATAGCACAGCTTTCAGACCATCATAAACTCAAGGGGAGGCATTGTGACACTGGGAAAATAGACACTAATTCCACACTTCCAGCCTCCAGAGTCTTAATCTGTCCTAGGCAGTGCCATGGAATAGAAAATCCCAGAATTCCAGCCCAAATGCCCAGCCTCACATCTCACTGGTGGGCAAACCAGTCCAGAGAGATTATGGACTTGCATCCACACATAGCACATAGTGATGGGGACTGGGCTGGAGCCCCTCTGTGCCTCCAGACCCTCCATCCTGGCCGGCTGGCCTGTCCCCCGCAACTCTCTCTCAGAACATTCTCTGATTCTATCTTGCTTTTTGTCTCTGCTCCCTCCCTTTCTTGTGGGGCTTTCCCTCTTCTCTAGGTACCTATTTTGGCCCTTTCCAGGGAAGACAAACACAAGGAGAATCCCATCTTGGGTTTACGTGCAAGGGCACGCTCTGGACATTTCTGTCCTATCTGGTCCATCTCCCCATCTGCCTGCTCCCCTCTGGGGTGACTCTGCTTTTGCAAGCCTGTAGATGGAGAGGGTGGAGAAGGCCTCCGGGGGAGAGACACTACAGGGTGGGGAGAATCTCATTCCTCAGGGAGGGCTTGTCAATTGAGTCCTGGGGCTGCTAACAGGCAGTTGTGTTCTTCCTTCCCTGAAGGCCTTTTTAGGACGAATTCCTCAAAGTGGGACAGTTGGTCCCAAGGTGTCATGCACATTGAAGATTTTGCTACGTATCATTAAACTGACATTCAGAAAGAACCCTCACCAACGGCATGAGAACAACTGTCCCCACCCCTCCACCTGACTGTCTAATCTTTGAGCAGCCTGGTCTCTGAGTCAAAGGACCAAGGAATGAGTGAATGCCCAGGGCTTGGCTGGGAGGTTAGGTCCCTACTGAGGGATGGGTGGGTTTCCACAAGGCAGGGTCTTGGGAACTTTGATACTTACAATACAACCACTGAAATCAAGACACTACTTTGACTCATTACTGCCTTCTAATTGTCACAGCAGTTCAAGGGTGATGAAAAAAGCTTTTTGTCCCAAAAAGCCTTGTTTAAAAAGAATGTCTTGGTCAGAATCATGCATTGCATTTAGCTGTCATGTCTCTTCAACCTCCTCCAGTGCGGCTTATTGGTCTTCTTTGGAAAAATGTCTGTTCAAGTTCTTTGTTGATTTTTAAATTAGTTTTTTGTTGTTGAGTTGTAAGAGTTCTTTATATATTCTGGATGTTAATCCCTTATCAGATATATAATTTGCAAGTATTTTCTTCCATTTTGTAGGGTGTCTTTTTCATTCTACAGTCAACACTTGCTGTTTTCTATTTTTGTTTTCTCTATAGTGGCCATCTTAATCTAGGGCATGCCAACCACTGCATGTTGAAAATCCATGTATAACTTTTGACTCCCCCAAATTTAACTACAGCAGCCTTGACAATAACATAAACAGTTAACACATATTTTGTATATTATATGTATTATATACTGTATTCTTAGAATATAGTAAGTTAGAGAAAAGAAAATGTTATTAAGAACTTCATAAGAGAAAATGTATTTACTATTCACGAAGTGGAAGTGGATCATCACAAGGTCTTCATCCTTGTCTTCACATCCAGTAGGCTGAGGAGGAGGAGGAAGAGGAGGGCTTGGTCTTGTTGTCTCAGGGGTGGCAGAGGCAGAAGAAAATCTGAGCGTAAGTGACTCATGCAGTTCAGATCCATGTTGCTAAGGAGCCAACTGTATATATCTCATTCGTATATATATAAAATATATATTATACATATATTACATATATACACATCACATTTTTATATATGCATATATATAACTTTTTTTTTTCTTTTTTGAGACCGAGTCTCACTCTGTCGTCCAGGCTGGAGTGCAGTGGTGCGACCTTGGCTCACTGCAACTTTTGCCTCCCAGGTTCAAGTGATTCTCCTGATTCTCCTGCCTCAGCCTCCCAAGTAGCTGGGATTACAGGCACGTACCACCATGCCAAGCTAACTTTTGTATTGTTAGTAGAGAGGGAATTTCACTATGTTGGCCAGGCTGGTCTCAAACTCCTGACCTCTGGTGATCCGCCAGCCTCAGCATCCCAAAATGTTGGGATTACAGGCATGAGCCACTGTGCCCAGCCAACATTTGTATATATGTGTATGTCACATTTGTGTATATATATCACATTTGTACATATCACATATCACATTTGTATATATACTGTATGTCACATGTTTGTGTGTGTGTGTGTGTATCCATTCCTGTGTCAACTGATATTTAGGTTGCTTCCACCCCTTGGCTACTGTAATTAATGCTGCAATGGACATGGAAGTGCAAATACCTCTTCAAAATCCTGCTTTCAGTTCTCTGGATCTATACCCAGAGTGGAGTTGATGGATAATATGGTAATTCTATTTTTATTTATTTATTTATTTTTTGAGATGGCATTTCATTCTTGTTGCTCAGGCTGGAGCTCAACGGCATGATTTTGGCTCACTGCAACCTTCACCTCCTGTCTCAGTCTCCTAAGTAACTGGGATTACAGGAATGTGCCACCACGCCCAGCTAATTTTGTATTTTTAGTAAAGACAGGATTTCACCATGTTGGTCAGGCTGGTCTTGAACTCCTGACCTCAGGTGATCCACCCGCCTTGGCCTCCCAAAGTGCTGGGATTACAGGTGTGAGCCACCGTGCCTGGCTTAGTAATTCTATTTTTAGTCTTGTCGAAAACCTCCATACTATTTTTTATAGCAGTTGTGTCATTTTACATGCGCATCAACAGTGCATAAGGGTTCCAATTTCTCCACATCTTTGTCAACACTTGATGTTTTCTATTTTTGTTTCCTTTATAGTGGCCATCCTTAGGTGTGTGAGATGGTATCTCATTGGTCTTCACGTGCATTTCCCTGATGATTAGGATGTTGAGCATCTTTCCATGTGCCTATTGGCAATTTGTATGTCTTCTTTTGGGAATCATCTATTCCCAAATAGGGAATCATCCTTTGCCCATTTTTTAGTCAAGTTATTTGGTTGTGCTTGTTGTTGTTGATGAGTTGTAAGAGTTTTTAGATATATTCTTTTTTTTTTTTTTTTTTTGAGACGGAGTCTGGCTCTGTCACCCAGGCTGGAGTGCAGTGGCCGGATCTCTGCTCACCGCAAGCTCCGCCTCCCGGGTTTACGCCATTCTCCTGCCTCAGCCTCCCGAGTAGCTGGGACTACAGGCGCCGCCACCTCGCCCGGCTAGTTTTTTTGTACTTTTTAGTAGAGACGGGGTTTCACCGTGTTAGCCAGGATGGTCTCGATCTCCTGACCTCGTGATCCGCCCGTCTCGGCCTCCCAAAGTGCTGGGATTACAGGCTTGAGCCACCGCGCCCGGCCTAGATATATTCTTGATATTAATCTTTATCAAGATATATGTTTTACAAATATTCTCTCCCATTCTTCCATGTTGTAGGTTGTCTTCTCTGTTGATTGTCTCCTTTGCTGTGCAGAAGTTTTAAAGTCTGATCTAGTCCCATTTGTCTATTTTTACCTTTGTTGCCTGTGCTTTTGGTGTCATATTCAAGAAACCATTGCAAAATCCAATGCCAATAAATTTTCTACATTTTCTTCTAGAAATTTTATAGGTTCAGGTCTTAAGTTTAGGTCTCTAATCCATTTTGAGTTAATTTTTGTTTATGGTGTAAACTTAAGAGTGCCACTTCATTCTTTTGCATGTGCATATCCATTTTTCCCAACACCATTTATCAAAGAGTGCATTCTTTCTCTGGTGTATGGATTTGACAGTCTTGTTGGAGATCATTTGGCCGTGTACATGAGAGTTTATGGGCTCTCTATTGTCTTTCATTGTTCTATATGTTTGTCTTTATGCCTGTACCATACTGTTTGGATAACTGTAGCTTTTGGAATTGTTTTCTCTCTCTTTTATTTACTTATTTTTTTTGAGTTGGAGTCTTGCCCAGGGTAGAGTGCAGTGGTGTGATCTCAGCTCACTGCAACCTCCGCCTCCTGGGAACAAGCTATTCTCCTGCCTCAGCCTCCCAAGTAGCTGGGATTGTAGGCATGAGCCACCATATCCAGCTAATTTTTGTGGGGTTTTTTGTTTGTTTTTTTAGTAGAGATGGGGTTTCGTCATCTTGGCTAGGCTGGTCTCGAACTCCTGATCTCAAGTGATCTGCCCTTCTCAGCCTCCCAAAGTGCTGGGATTACAAGCGTGAGCCACCGTCCCCTGCCTGGGATTGCTTCCTTAAGTTTCTTTTTGGATTGTTCACTACTACCGTATACAATGCAACTGATTTTTGCAAGTTGATTTTGTATCCTGCAACTTGATTAAGTTTCTTTATAATCTCTATTATTTCTTTGTGGATCATTTAGGATTTCTTCTGTATAAGATCATATAATCTGTGAACAGAGACAATTTTACTTCTTCCTTTCCAATGTGTCTTTAACTTCTTTTATTTGAGACGAAATTTCACTCTTGTTGCCCAGGCTGGAGTGCAGTGACGTGATTTTGGCTTACTGCAACCTCCGCCTCCTGGGTTCAAGCAATTCTTCTGCCTCAGCCTTCCAAGTAGCTGGGATTACAGGTGCCTGCTACCACGCCCAGCTAATTTTTTGTATTTTTAGTAGGGACGTAGTTTCACCATGTTGGCCAGGCTGGTCTTGAACTTCTGACCTCAGGTGATCCACCCACCTCGGCCTCCCGAAGTGTTGGGATTACAGGTGTGAGCCACTGTGCCTGGCCTTTTTTTTTTTTTTTTTTGCCAAATTGCTTTGGCTAGAATTTCTACTACTGCACTGGATAGAAATAGCAAAAGTGAACATCCTTCTCTTGTTCCTGGTCTTCGGGGGAAAGTTATCTGTCTTTTACCATTGATTATATGATTCTAGCTATGGGGTTTTTATATATGGCCTTTAACTAGAGAAAGTTTCCTTCTATTTCTGGGTTGTTGAGTGTGAGTGTTTTTTTTTTTTTTTTTTAAATCATGAAAGGGTGTTTGACTTTGTCAAATGATTTTTCTAATCATTTTTTAATCAATTGAAATAGTCATGTTTTTTTCCCCTTCATTCTGTTGATATGGTATATTGTATTGACTGTTTTTTGTATGTTGACCCATTACTGCATTCTAGGAATAAATCCCACTTGGTCAGATATATAGTCTTTCCACTATGCTACTCAATTCATTGTGCTTTCATTTTTTGAAGGTTTTTGCATCAATATTCATAAGGGATATTGGTCTATAGTTTTCTTGTAGTGTCTTTGTTTGGTGTTGGTATCACGGTAATGCTGGTCTCAATGAATGAGTTAGGAAGCGCTCCCTCCTCCTCAATTTTTTGGATGAGTTTGAAAGGGATTGGTATTAGTTTTTGTTTTTTTCTCACAGAGTCTTGCTCTATTGCCCAGGCTGGAGTGTAGTGACATGATCATGGCTCACTGCAGCCTTTACCGCCTGGGCTCAAGTGATCCTCCCATCTCAGCCTCCCAAGTAGTTGGAACTACAGGTGTGCATCACCATGCCCAATTATTTGTTTTTTGTTTGTTTGTTTGCAGAGACAGGGTCTCACCAGATTGCCTAGACTAGTCTCAAACTCCTGGGCTCAAGCGATCTTCCTGCCTTGGTCCCCCAAACTGCTGGGATTACAGGCATGAGCTACCACACCCAATTCTTTTTTGTAAATGTTTGGTAGAATTCTCCAGTGAGGTCACCTGGCCTTGATTTTATTACTGATTAGATCTCCTTACTGGTCCAATTTTTCTATTTCTTTATGGGTCAGTTTTAACACATTTTGTGTTTTAGAAATATCCATTTTAGTTAGGCTATTGAATTTGTTAGTATACAATTGTTCATGGCATTTAGTCATAATATTTTTATTTCTGTAAAATCAGTAGTAATGTCCCCACTTTCATTTCTGATGTTATTAACTTGAGTCTTGTGTCTCTCTTTCTTGGCTGTTCTAGTGAAAGATTTGTCATTTTTTGCTGGCCTTTTCAAAGAAATCACTTTTGGTTTTATTGATTTTTTCTATTATGTTTTTATTTTCTTTTTCACTTATCTTTGATCTGATTTTTATTATTTCCATTCTCTTGGATGGAAGCTTTGGGTTTAGTTTGCTCTTTTTTACCCTAATTTTTAAGGTGTATAATTATTGATTTGAAATATTTTTTCTATTTTAATGTAGGTGTTTACAGCTATGCATTTCTCTATTACCACTGTTTCCATGGTATCCCAGAAGTTTTGGTATGTTTTGTTTTTATTTTCATGTGACTCAAGGTTATTTTCTAATTTCCCTTGTGATTTCTTCTTTGACCCTTGGTTGTTTAAGAGTGTTTTGTTTAATTTACACACATTTCTAAAATGTCCAGTTTTCTTTCTGGTATTGATTTCTAGTTTCATTCCATTCTGATCAGAAAAATACTTCAGATTATTTCAATCTCTTAAAATTTATTAAAAATTGTTTTGTGGCTTAGCATGTGATTTATCCTGGAGAATGTTCTATGCGCAGTTGAAAATAATGTGCATTCAACTATCGCAAGAACAGAAAACCAAACACTGCATGTTCTCACTCATAGGTGGGAATTGAACAATGAGATCACTTGGACACAGGAAGGGGAACATCAGACACCGGGGTCTATCGTGGGGAGCGGGGAGGGAGGAGGGATAGCGTTAGGAGATATACCTAATGTAAATGACGAGTTAAGGGGTGCAGCACACCAACATGGCACATGTATACATATGTAACAAACCTGCAGGTTGTGCACATGTGCCCTAGAACTTAAAGTATAATAATTAAAAAAAAAAAAAAGAAAATAATGTGCATTCTATTGTTGTTTGGTGGCGTGCTCTATAGGTATTTTAGGTTTAATTGGTTTATAGTATTTTCTAAATCCTCTATTTTCTTAATGTTCTACTGTCTGGTTTTTCTATCCATTATTGAGGTGAGATATTGAAGTTTACAACTACTGTTGCAGAACCGTTCATCCCTTCAATTCTGTCAATGTTTGCTTTATACATTTTTGGTCTGTTAGGTGTTTATATGTTTATAGCCTTATTGTCTTGCTGTTTGAAGACTTTTCTCTCTATATATTGTTCTTCTTTGTCTCTTGTAAAGTATACTTTTCTGACAATAATATAGCCATCCCAGCTCTTTTTCATTACTATTTACATAGAAAGTCTTTTTTCTATTCTTCTATATTAAACCTCTTTGCATCCTTCTATGTAAAGTGAGCCTCTTGTAGACAGCATACAGATGGATGTTGACTTTTAAAATTCAATATGCCAATCTGCTTTCTTAGAGATTTTAGTTAATTTACCTTTAATATGATTACTGATAAAAGGATTTACTTCTGCCATTTATTTGTTTTCTATATGTGTTATATAATTTTTGCTCCCAAATTACTACCTTTTTTATATTTAGTTGATTTTTTGTAGTATAAAATTTTGATTCCTTTCTTTCCTTTTCTGTGTATTTTAAAGTTATTTTCTTAGTGGTTACCACCTAGTTTGAGTAATACCAACTTAGTTTCAATAGCATACAAACACCCTGCTTCTATACATCTCTGTTCCTCCCCATTTATATTATTAGTTGTCACAGATTACATCTTTATACATTATGTGCCAATTAAGTTAAATATATAGATATTATTTTATGTGTATGCCTATTATATCATATAGAAAAATAAAGATGTTACAAACCATACCAAAAGTACATTAATGGTGGCCTATATATTTACCTATGTAATTACCTTTACCAGTGTTCTTTATTTTTTCTTATGGCTTTGAATTACTGTCTAATGTCCTTTCATTTCAGCCTGAAGAACTCCCTTTAGCATTTTCTGTAGGAACAATCTTCTGATAATAAATTCCCTCAGCTTCTGTTTTTCTAGAAATGTCTTATCTTTTATTCTCAAATGAGAATAAAGAGAAATGCTTGCTAAATATAGAATTCTTAGTTGACAGGGCTTTCTTTTTTCTTTCAAGATTTAAATATGTTATCCTATTGCTTTCTGGCATCATTTATTTTTCTGATGAGAAATCAGATGTTAATCTTACTGAGGATCCCTTGTGCATGAGATGTTTTTATATTGTTGCCTTCAAATATTTCTTTTTGTCTTTTTCTTTCAACAGTTTGATTATAATTTGTCTTGGTGTGGGTGTCTTTAAGTTTATCCTGCTTGAAATTCATTGAGCTTTTTGGACATGTATATTCATGTCTTTCCTCAAATTTGGGAAGTTTTCAGCCATTGTTTCTTCAACTATTCTTTCTACCTCTTTCTGTCTTCTTCTGTGAATCTCTAACGGTATATGTTGATCCACTTGATGGTGTCTCATACAGTTCTTAGTCTCTGTTTACTTTTCTTTGTTCTTTTTTCTTTCTATTCCTGAGATGTAATAATTTCAGTTGTCTTACCTTCAGGTTTGTAGGCTCTCCTGCCTGCTGAAATTTGCTATTGAGCCCCTCTAGTGAAATTTTCATTTCAGTTATCCCACCTTTTATGCCAAAATTTCTGTTTGGTCTCATTTTATAATTCCTATATCTTACTAAGAGTTTTATTTTGTCATACGTGGTTTTCCTGATTTTCATTGTCTTTAGCTGTTTGAGCATATTTAAGATCATTGTTTTAATCTTTATCCAATAGTCCAATGCCTGGGCTTCTTAGGGACAGTTTCGATCTATTTTATTCCTTTGAATAGGCCATACTTTCATGTTTCTTTTTATGCTGTGTAATTATTTTGAAAACTAGACAGTTGAATATTATAATGTGGTAACTTTGGAAATAAGATTATCCCTTTTCCCAGTGTTTGCTGGATTTTTTATCGTTGAAGGCCATAGCAGATAATTTCTATAATGACTTTCCCAAACTATTTTTTTGCAAAGACTGTATTCCTAGGCATATTCAGTCACTGACATTTTGTCCATAGCTCATGTTCAACTTGTGCTTTTTTGTTTCATATTTTTATTTTTTGAGACAAGATCTCACTCTATCACCCAGGCTGGAGTGTAGTGGCATGATCATGGTTCACTGCAGCCTCCATCTCTTAGGCTCAAGCAATCCTCCCACCTCAGTCTCCTGAGTAGCTGGGACTACAGGTGAGCACTGCCATGCCGGACTAATTTAAAAAATTTTTTTAGACTAGGTGTCACTATGTTGCCCAGACTGGTTTCAAACTCCTGGGCCCAAGCAATACTCCCACCTTGGCCTCTCAAAGTGCTGAGATTACAAGGGTGAACCACTGCACTCGACCTCAGCTTGTGTTTTGACAGAGATTCCCTTCAATATCAGGAACTAAAAAGAAACAAACAAACAAACAGCAGAAACCAAATAACGACTCCCAGACTTTACAGATTGACTCTGTGCTAGGCACTCCTTCAACACTTATCCAAGCCTGCACTTAGCTTAGGGATTAGCCCAAAGTGGACGCTTAGGATCTCCTCAGGTGTTTTCTGAGCATGCATCTTGCCCTGGGCATGCATGTGGCCTTCTAAATCCCCTTGTACACATGGGTGCTTTTGAATGCCCTGATTTTCCAAAGAAACTCTCACCAGCTTTTACTACTGGGTCTTAAGTGTTTTATTGTAGGTCTCAACTATAATCTTCTGCCCTAGGCGTCTGCAGGATGTGAGTTCACCTTGCTCTCTCTCTCTTTCTATATATATATATGACATGTATGTTTATATATGTAGTATTATATATAGTATTTATATATATACACAGTATATACACACACACACACACACACACACACACACACACACACACAGTATCTGCGATGTTTCCATCTGCATTCTGAGTTAGGCAAAACAAAGACAAGCACCTTGTATGAGTCCTTTGGGCCACCTCTCCCTAGGCCCTCAGACAGCTTAGGACAGACATGCACAATAATGTGCCAATCAGGTCTGGTATGCTCCCTCTTGTATGAGAGACCAGGGTCCCACACTGAGAATACTGACTTCCCTCTCCAGGACTGCTGCTGCACCAGGGAGAGAGTGGGCAAGGGCAAGTAAAAGGGCCATGGAGCCATCCTACCATTTTAAAGTCACCTGTTTCTTGATTCAGCATTTGTTTGGTTGCTGTGACCCTTTTACTGCTTCCCAGAATTCTGACAAAATTGATTCTGACCGTTTCTGCTTGTTTCTGGTGGGGTAGGGGCAAGAGATTGGCACTGCCTGCCTTGCTATTTTGCTTATGTCACATCCAATCAAGGTAGCCCTTTCTGTATTCCTTCTGCTGGTGATTTGTTGAGCTTCTTGGTTGTGAGAGTTGATAGTTCTCTTAAAATTTGAAAAAATTTTAGCCATTTTTACTTCAAATCTTTCTGTCCTCTCCCCTTTGGGGAGTACAATTACACAGGTGTTAAACTGCTTGAAATGGTTTCAGAGCTCACTGAAGCTTTCCTCTGTTTTCTACTGTCTCTTTTTTTAATCCATGTTTTCATTTGGAATAGTTTCTATTGCCAATTCATTAATCTTTTCTGCTGTAGTGTCTAATATGCTATTAATTCCATCCAGTGTATTTTTTTATTTGAAAATTTTAATCTCCATTTAGGTATTTTAAATATTTCCCACATGTCTCCTTCATATACTCTTTTTTTGTTTGTTTATTATTTTTTCTGTTTTGTTTCATTTTGTTCTGTTTTGTTTTTATTTTTGTTTTTTGAGGCAGAGTCCCGCTCTGCCACCCAGGCTGGAGTGCATTGGCGTGATCTCTGCTCACTGCAGCCTCCACCACTCAAGTTTGAGAGATTCTCCTGAGCCTCCTGAGTAGCTGGGACTACAGGTGTTTGCCACTACACCCGGCTAATTTTTGTATTTTTAGTAGAGACAGGGTTTCTCCATGTTGGCCAGGCTGGTCTCAACCTCCTGACCTTAAGCCATCCTCCCACCTGGGCCTCCCAAAATTCTGGAATTGCAGGCATGCACCACCGCACCCAGACCTCCTTCATATACTCTTGCTTTCCTCTATCTTCTTGGACATGTGGGGTGTATTTATAATAGTTGCGTAAATGATCTTATCTACTAATTATATTATCTCTTTCATTTCTAGATCTGGTTTTGTTGGTAATTTTTTTTTCTCATTATGGGTCATATTTTCCTGTTTATTTGCATGCCTAGTTATGTTTTATTGGATTATCTGGCATTGTGAACTTCATCTTGTTGAATGTTATTTCTTTAAATGTTTTTGAGCTTTGTTTTGGGATGCAATTTGATCCTTTCAAAGACTGCTTTTGAGTGTTTTTCAACAAGCACAGAGTGACTCATAGTCAAGGGCTCATTTGGCCATCTCTGTGTCCTTCTTGTCCTCTTCTCAATGTCCCATGAATTGCGAGGTTTTCTGAACTGGATATTAGCGACCTATTCCCAGTTTTGTGTGAGCTTCACCAATTTTTTCTCCTGCATTTCGGGTGGTTCTTTCCCCTGTCTTAGGTAGTTTTCTTGCCCTTGTGTACTGATCAGTCCCGGCGAGGACACTCTGCAGCCCTCTGCAACTCCCTCCTCTTCTCTAGTCTTCTGCCCTGTGAACTCCAGCCAGCTTGTCATAATAAAATATCTCAGGCTGGTGGGCTGAAACAACAGACATTTATGTTCTAAGTTCAGGAGGCCAGAATTCTGAGGTCAAGGTATGGGCAGGGCTGGTTTCTCCTGAGGCCTCCCCTTGTGGCTTGCAGATGCCACTTCCTTGCTATGTCCTCACATGGCCTTTCCTCTGTGCACACACAGCCCGGTGTCTGTGTGTACAGACTTCCTCTTCTTATAGGGGCATCAGTCAGATTGGATTAGGGATCCCCTCATGGCCTCATTTTAGCTCAATCACCTCTTTAAAGACCCTGTTTTCAAATCTGGTCACATTCTAAGGTACTGGGGGTTAGGACTTCAACATATGGATTTTGGGGGTAGGAAAGGGTCAGGACTCAGCCCAGAACAGCCTCTGGGACTCTGGCTCCGTCTCCTCAGGGAGACTACTGGCCCCTGCCTGGACCCACCTCACTCTGTCCCCTCTCAGGGCCTGTTGTCCTGTGCTGCTTGTTGGCTAATGTTGGGAATTGTGGTTCCATCCATTTTGTCTAGATTTTTTAGTTGTTTCACGAGGGAGGGTAAATTTGATCCTTTTTACTTAATCTCGGCTGGGAGTAGAAGTCTCACAATAGAGCTGCTTAACCCATCCTCTTGTTTTCCACTCCATCCTCATCCCAGCCCTGGCGGCCCTTAGCAGAGTCCCAGGTTGCTGCCCAGAGACCCTGCCGTCCATCCTCTTGTAGCTCTCTCTGCTGTGCCTTATCAGTTACCTCTTCTCTGTTTTTTTTCTTTCTTTCTTTCAAAGTTTTGTTGTAATCTCTTGAGCGAGCTTCTCCTGATCAACTTGTCCCTATGGGTCTTCTATGTTTTCATTCATTCATGACTATTTTAGTGAGATCTTGAAGAAGAAACCAGTGAGTGTTAAACAGATTAAACTGCTGTCTTCCACCAGACATTTCCTCATGTCTTTAAACAGTTAAAGTTTCTTGGAAGCATTATTTGAAAGCAGATGTTCTCCTGGGGGACATTTATAATGCTTGTAACTTTTCACTATTGTAAATAATGCTTTGATCACTGCCCTTGTGCAGAATGTTTTGTACATCTCTGTTACTTTTCTAGTATAAATGCTTAGAGACTGGGTCAAATCTTTGACAAAATTAAAACCTCTGAGGTATACTGCCAGATGGCCACCAAAATTTTGTATCATTCTACCCAGATACTACCAATGCTTTCTTCCTATGCTTACAAAGCACTTGCTTACTCTGGAATAAATAAAAAGTTTTCCTGTATTTCAATTATTTTAAAATCTCTTTAATCCACCTGAAAATTGTTTATGGCATAAGCTAGGGTATGACTTTATTTTTATTTGTGAAACAGTTAATTCACTCTCTTCAAAATGGTTTTCCATCGGCACATCTTTGTGGAACATTTCTCCTTCCTTCTCCTCCTCAAATTGAGCTGGTGCCATACCTGGGTGCTTCCAAGGGAGATATACAGGATAACACTGGCTTCTGGGCCTGGGGTCATGTCTGGCTGGGGAGGGGGAATCCCCAGGACCAAATGTTCTCCCAGAGCCCTGGAATCTACCCCAGTTTTATCCTGACAACCCTGCTATAATGACGTGTATATGGATACCAGAACCACTACTTACCAACCAATTCTAGACTATAGCACCTTTGCCCACTGCAAAGCTGACTCACACCTGAAGATGTCTTTATTATTATTATTATTTTTTAAGAGACAGGGTCTCACTCTATGTCCAGGCTGGAGGGCAGTGGCATGATCATAGCTCACTGTAGCCTCGACCTCCTGAACTCAAGCGATCCTCCTGCCTGAGCCTCCCAACATGCTGGGACTACAGGCTTGAGCCACTGCCCCCAGACAAGATGTCTTTACCATCATACCCCAGGGTATCTATCAGTCAGGGTTTGATTGGAGAAGTAAACAGCTTGGAGATGTGACAGAAATTTGACTTCATATCACTTTGGGAGCTGGTTATATGGTTATACTGTCTTTTTTTTTTTTTTTGAGACCGAGTGTCGCTCTGTTGCCCAGGCTGGAGTGCAGTGGCGTGATCTCGGCTCACTGCAAGCTCCACCTCCTGGGTTCATGCCATTCTCTTGCCTCAGCCTCCCGAGTAGCTGGGACTACAGGTGCCCGCCACCTCACCCAGCTAATTTTTTGTACTTTTAGTAGAGACGGGGTTTCACTGTGTTAGCCAGGGTGGTCTTGATCTCTGACCTCGTGATCCGCCTGCCTTGGCCTCCCAAAGTGCTGGGATTACAGGCATGAGACACCGCGCCCGGCTTTTTATTTTTTTATTTTTTATTTTTTGAGACAGAGTTTTGCTCTTGTTGCTCAAGGCGGAGTGCAGTGGCATGGTCTCAGCTCACTGCAACCTCCAGCTCCTGGGTTCAAGCGATTCTCCTGCCTCAGCCTCCCAAGTAGCTGGGATTATAGGCACCTGCCACCAAACCCGGCTAATTCTTTTGTGTTTTTAGTAGAGATAGGGTTTCACTATGTTGGCCAGGCTAGTCTTGAACTCCTGACCTCAGGTGATCTGCCTGCCTTGGCCTCCCAAAGTATTGGGATTACAAGTGTGAGCCACCGTGCTTGGCCTATACTGTTTCTTGAAAGCTGTTGACTTGGAAGTTCGTGGAATGGGAAGATGGGAGTGGAAGATGGGCATGAGGTGGACATGAGGCTCCTGTGAGGCAGAGTCACGGCCCAGGAAGGTGCAGCAGGACCCGGAGGGATCTCCTGCCACCTCCCAGACTTCACCTTCAGTGATGGGTCCATGCAGGACAGGATGCTGCCTTTTGTATTGCATTAAACACCCGCTGGCTGGCCAGGGTTGTGGGGGGCAGGGCCAAGGCAAAAGATCCAGCAGGAAAGCTGAGTGCAGTGGTTCATGCCTGTAATCCCAGCACTTGGGGAAGCCAAGGTAGGAGGATCACTTGAGGCTGCAGTAAGCCATGATCACACCTCTGTACTCCAGCCTGGGTGACAGGGTGAGATCCTATCTCAATAAAATAAAATAATAAAATAAAATAAAATAAAATAAAATAAAATAATAAAATATAAAGTAAAATAAAATAAAATAGTAAGATGCAGCAGGAGTAGGGAGCCATGGACCTAGCCACTGTCCCATGCTCTCTGTTGGGTGGGACACATCTGCCTGTGCCTGCATCCAGGCTTAAAGACACAAGGTACTCCTTTACCCAAATCTCAGGCAAAAATGTTCCAGGGGTCCATACTCCCTGGAATCTTGTTCTAGCTCAGGGAGTCAATTAAATTTGGCAGAGAGGCTCAGCGGGGTGAAGGGGTCACTCACAGGCCTCCTTGGCCTCAAAGGCTGAGCCTGTCACATGTTGAGAAGAGCTACTAGTTCAGAGCCAACCCTGGAGGCTGTTGGCCCCACCCTCAGGGACATGCCCATGCGCAAGTGAAGAGCTCAGCATCTTCCTGCTTGTCCACACCCTCCTCCCAGGAGAAGCAGTGAGCACCCTTGGACCAGGGGCCCTTGACTAGATTTGGGCTGCTTTGGGGTTTAGAGGGACAAGTACTTGGTGCCCGGAAGGGCCTGGATGCAGGAATTCATGCCCCTTGAGGCCCACTAGGGAGCTGTAGTCATGGGCGGGAGTCCCAGCCATGGGAAGGTGAAAAGGCAGGCAGAATCTAGAGCTGCTTTTAGTTGGATTACTGCTCAAAGCTCCAGCCAAGATGAAAAAGGAAACTTCGCAGATGTGAATCTTGAGTCTGGAGAGCATCTGGGGAGAGAAGGGCTGCCAACCCAGTGGGAGCACCACAACCTGGCCCAGCACCTCACCTGCCTCCCCAAGGGGCTGGCCAGCTTCATGCTTGGTGTCCTCATCTTCCACCATGAGGTTAGAGAGTGCATCCTGTGTGACTTTGATTCTTTTAAATTCATTGAGGTGTATAGTGTGTTCCATCTTGGCAAATGTTCCATGGGCATTTGAAAAGAATGTATATTCTGCTGTTGTTGGGTGGAGTGTTCTATGGGTGTCAAGCAGACCCTCCAGGTCAATGGTATTATTGAGTTCTTCTATATCCTTGCTGATTTTCTTAGAGTAGTTCTATCAACTTCTGACAGAGAGATTTTGACTCCTCCACTATAATTGTGGATTTGGCTACATCTTCAGCTCTATGAGTTTTTGCTTCATGGATTTTGAGGCTCTGTTGTTTGGTATGTACACATTTGGAAACAAAAATGAAACTATAACATATCAAAATATATGGGATTCAGCTAAAGCAGTGCTGAGAGGGACATTTGTAATAGTAAATGCTAGAAAAGAGGGAAGCTCTCAAATCAATATTCTAAATTCCCACCTCAAAAAACTAGGAAAAGAGGAGCAAAATGAAACAAAAGCGAGATGATGGATGAAAATAATAAAAAGAAGAAAAATAAGTAAATGAAATAAAAAACAGAGAAACAATAGAGAAATATCAATGAAACAAAAATTTGGCTTTAAAAACTAAAATCAGGGCCGGGCACGGTGGCGCACGCCTGTAATCCCAGTACTTTGGGAGGCTGAGGCGGGCAGATCACCTGATGTTGCAAGTTTGAGACTAGCCTGACCAACATGGAGAAATTCTGTCTCTACTAAAAAAAGATTACAAAATTAGCCTGGCATGGTGCCGCATGCCTGTAATCCCAGTTACTCGGGAGGCTGAGGCAGGAGAATCACTTGAACCCGGGAGGCGGAGGTTGCGGTGAGCCGAGATTGTGCCATTGCACTCCAGCCTTGGCAACAAGATTGAAACTCCATCTAAATAATAATAATAATAATAATAATAATAATAATAATAATATAAAAGAATAAAATCAGTAACATTTATAAACCTGTAGTAAGATTGAAAAAGACAAAAGGAGACAAGACACAAATCACCAATATTATGAATGAAACTGGAGATATTACTACAGATCCTGCAACATTACAAGAATAATCAGGTAACACCATGAACATTTCTACTCTCATAAATTGAGAAGCTTAAGAAAAATGGACCCATTCCTCACAAATGACAGACTAGCAAAACTCCATCAAAATGAAACAGACAACTTGAATAGTCGTATGGCCATTTTTAAAAAATTGATGTAAATAAACATTCCTTCCCCAAATGTCCAAGGCCAGATGGTTTCACTGGAGACTTTTACTACACATTTAAAGAAGAAATAAGTCCAGGAATAGTGGCTTATGTCTGTAATCTCAGCACTTTGGGAGGCTGAAGTGGGAAGATCACTTGAGCTCAGGAGTTCAAGACCAGCTTGGGCAACACAGTGAGAATCTGTCTCTGTACTTTTTAAAAAAGGAAAAATAAAGAAAAATTTATACAATTTATTCTAGGAAGTTTATGCAATTTATTCTAGAAAATAGAAGTGGTGGGAATCAATCCCAACTCATTTTTAATATCCCTTACAAACTTAGAAGCAAAAATCCTCAACACAATATTAGCAAATTGAGTTCAGCAATATATAAAAAGAATTATATACCATGACCCCGTGGGATTAATTCCAGGTATGTAAGGCTAGGTCAATGTTTGAAAGTCAATGTAATCCATCATATCGACAGGCTAAAGAAGAAAAAGCGTATGATTGTATTGATGCAGAAAGAGCATTTGGAAAAATGTAACACCCACTAATGACAAAATCTCTTAGAAAAATAGGAACACCCATTAAATAACAAAATCTCTTAGCAAACTAGGAACAGAGGGGGACTTTAAAAATATATTTTGTATTAAAAATATAAAAATCTTTATAGCTAATGTCATAATTAATGATAAAAGAGGAATGCTTTCTCCATAAGATCAAGAACAAGGCAAGGATGTCAGCTCTCATCACTCTTATTAACACAATACTGAATGTTCTAGCCAGTGTAATAAGGCAAGAAAAGGAAATAAAAGGTATACAGATAGAAAAGGAAGAAATAAAACTCTTCCTATTGGCAGAGGACATGATTATCTACATAGGAATACCAATGAATCCTAAAAAATAAGCCTTGTAGAACTAATAAATGGGTTCTGTAGGGCTGCAAGATAAAATATCAACACACAAAAATAATCTTATTTCTATATACTTATAGTGAACATGTGGAAGCTGAAATAAATATAAAAACACACCATTTTCAGTCACTCCAAAGAAAATGAAGTATTTAGTTACACTTAACAAAAACATGTATAGGATCAAGTATGTGTTGAAATTGCAAAATAATAATGAAAGAAGTAAAAAACAAAAACCCTAAATAAATAGGAGTGCTATGTTCATGGATTGCAAGACTCAAATAGCAAAGATGCCAATTGTTCCCACATTGATCTGTAGGTTTAATGTAGTTCCTATCAAATCCTCAGCCAATTTGTGGGTTTAGACAAGTTTATTCTAAAATGTATGGGAAGGCCCACTTTTTGATGGGGTTGTTTTTTTCTTGCAAATTTGTTTGAGCTCTTTGTAGGTTCTGGATATTAGGGCAAAGGATATGAACAGACACTTCTCAAAAGAAGACATTTATGCAGCCAACAGACACACAAAAAAATGCTCATCATCACTGGCCATCAGAGAAACGCAAATCAAAACCACAATGAGATACCATCTCACACCAGTTAGAATGGCGATCATTAAAAAGTCAGGAAACAACAAGTGCTGGAGAGGATGTGGAGAAATAGGAACACTTTTACACTGTTGGTGGGACTGCAAACTAGTTCAACCATTGTGGAAGACAGTGTGGCGATTCCTCAAGGATCTAGAAGTGGAATACCATTTGACCCAGCCATCCCATTACTGGGTATATACCCATAGGATTATAAATCATGCTGCTATAAAGACACATGCACATGTATGTTTATTGTGGCACTATTCACAATAGCAAAGACTTGGAACCAACCCAAATGTCCATCCATGGCAGACTGGATTAAGAAAATGTGGCACATATACACCATGGAATACTATGCAGCCATAAAAAAGGATGACCCGTGTCCTTTGTAGGGACATGGATGCAGCTGGAAACCATCATTCTCAGCAAACTGTCACAAGAACAGAAAACCAAACACTGCATGTTCTCACTCATAGGTGGGAATTGAACAATGAGAACACTTGGACACAGGAAGGGGAACATCACACACCGGGGCCTGTTGTGCAGTGCGGGGAGTGGGGAGGGATAGCATTAGGAGATACACCTAATGTAAATGACGAGTTAATGGGTGCAGCACACCAACATGGCACATGTATACATATGTAACAAATCTGCAGGTTGTGCACATGTAACCTAGAACATAAAGTATAAAAAAATAAAGTGTATGGGAAGGCACAGACCCTAACTACCTAAAATTATCTTAGAAAAGAAGAATAAAATGAGAAGAATTGCTCTACCTGATGGTAAGTCTTCCTATAGTATATGGCTACTGAAACCAAGACAGTGTGGTAACAGCTGAGGGACAGACATATAGATCAATGGAACATAGAACCCAGAAATAGCTCCATCGAAATATCCACAACTGATTCTTCTTATAAGGGTTCAAAAGCAATTCAGTAGAGAAAAGGCAGCCCTTTTAACAAATGGTGCTGGAGTAACTGGATAGCCATTGGCAAACAAAAACAAAAACAAAACACTGAATCTGAACCTAAATCTCACACCTTACCCAAAAAATAACGTAAAATGGATCACAGGCTTAAATGTAACTGTAAAACTATAAAACACATAAAATAAATGAGAGAAAATCTTCAAAATCTATGGCTAGGCCAAGAGTTCTCAGACTTGACACCAAAAGCATGATCCACAAAAGGAAATATTGTTAAGTGGGACTTCATCAAATTAAAAAGTTTTGCTCTGCAAAAGTCCACGTGAAGAGTATGAAAAGACAAGCTGCAGACTGGAAGGGCATATTTGTAAACCACATTTGCAAAGGAGTTATACCTAAAATATATAAAGAACTCTCAAAAATCAACATTAAAAATCCAGTTAGAGAGTGGGCAGGAGCATATGTTCTCAGGACCTTCAGAAGTTTTTTGCCTCCATGGGCAAAAATAATAAATTATATATATTTTAAAAAATATATATATATAAATATATATATTTAAATATATATTATATATATATTTAAAACACATATTTTTATATATATTTATATATATATTTATATATATATGTATATATTTTTTTTGAGACGGAGTCTTGCTCTGTCGCCCAGGCTGGAGTGCAGCGGTGGGATCTCAGCTCACTGCAAGCTCCGCCTCCCGGGTTTACACCATTCTCCTGCCTCAGCCTCCCGAGTAGTTGGGACTACAGGCACCCGCCACCTCGCCCGGCTATTTTTTTTTGTATTTTTTTAGTAAAGACGGGGTTTCACCATGTTAGCCAGGATGGTCTCGATCTCCTGACCTCGTGATCCGCCCGTCTCGGCCTCCCAAAGTGCTGGGATTACAGGCTTGAGCCACCGCGCCCGGCCTATTTAAAATATTTTTAAAAATTAAAATAAAAAGGAAAATGAGCAAAAAACAAACAGGCATTCCATCAAGAGGATACACACATGGCAAATAAAAATCATGAATGTTCAATGTAATTAGCCATGAAGAAAATGCAAATTAAACCCACAATGATACATGACTGCACATCTATCAGAATGGCTGAAATAAAAAAGTGACAACTACAAATCCCAGTGAGTGTGTGGAGAAACTGGATCACTCCTTCACTGTTGGTGAGGGTGTAAAATGTGCCTGCTGGCACAGTCCCTCTGGAAGACAGTTTGTAGATTTTTACAAAACTCAACATGCAGTTGCCCTGTGACCTAGTCTTTGCTTTCTTGGGCATATTTCCTAGAGATATGAAACTTATGTTCACAAATACATGGACTTGAATGCTTAGAGCAGTTTTATTTGTAACAGTCAGAAACTGGAAACAGCCCAGATTCCAGGGGTGAATGGTGAAATGCACTGTGGTATATCTGTAGAGTGGAATATTATGCAGCAGTGAAAAGTCATGAACTATTGATCCATTTGGGTGGATCTCAAGGGAATTTTGCTGAGTAAAAAAGTGAATCCCAAAGAGTTACCTGCTGTAGGATTCCAGGTAAATGGCATCCTCGAAAAGACAAAATGAGAGATGGAGAACAGATGAGTGGGTTCCTGGGTTGGGCCGTGTCTACGCAACAGCAGCATGAGGGGTCTCATTCTGATGGAAATGTCCAGTATCTTGATTGTGGCAGTGGACACATGAAGCTAGCACAGAACTAAACACCCACACACAAAAATGAGTGCCTGTAACAAGGTCAGTGGAGTGTATCAATGTCAACTTCCTGGCTGTCATAACATCCTAGAGTTTTGCAAGCGGTTACATTGGGGAAAACCAGGGGAAAGGTACCAGGGGTCTCTCTGCACTATTTCTATGCAAGTGTCCAGTATGCATCTGACAGAGGACATGGTACTATCCATGAGAATAAGCAAGAGAGGTCCTGTGCTGGATGCCGCCTGAGGGGTGTGTGTGTGCTGGCGGGGATGCAGGCACCTTCTCTAGCTGATCCGCAGGGTGCAGCCCTGCCTTGCAGGGAGCCAGGCTCCGCAGAGGCCCCTGGGCTGGGCTCAGCCTCCCAGGCCTGACCTTGTGAGCCCAGGAGCTATTCTGTGTCTGTGTGTCTGTGTGTCTTTCTCTCTCTCTCACGCGCGCGCACGTGCGTGCACACACACACACACACACACACACACACACACACGGCGCAGCCCGTGAGCTCATTTTGCCCATGGCTGGCAGTCTGGGTGGGTTGCTTCTGCTTGAGCTCTTTGTCCAGCTCCATTTCAAATGACTCATGAGTGGTTTTTGCCCTCTCCCCTAGGGACACCCTCTGCCTGGCCTCATAAATCTTCCCAAGGAGGCAACGTTTCCTGATAAGCAACCTCTCACCCCACTCCTCCAAGACCACCCAAGAGATTGCCCCCCCTTCCCTGGGCGGTGCCAACAGCTTCCCCGCCCTGAGCCTCCCCATGGTCTCTTGAGCTCAGAGCGGTGGTATGCAGCTCCCTGGAACCCCATCCTCATGTACTCTGTTAGCTGGGCCAGGTCCAGAGAGGAGCACATCAGCTGGGGAGGTGGCCTTGGTGGGCGTGGTGGGGGGGACGCCTTTGCCCAGTAGTGTGACCTGGCGGTGCCTACACTGTGGCAGCTCAGGCAGCCCTGCCGCACACCCCTCCTGCACAGGCTTAATCAGGGGCTTGTGGCTGTGGGGATTTCTGCTCTTTGTCCTCCCTGCCCCAAGGGAAAAGCTCCCTTTCTCTCACTGGTTCATACTGTCTCCCTCTCTCTCACATGCTGTTATTCTGTTTCTCATTTTCTATCTCATTCATTTATTGTCTTTCCCTCTCTATCTCTTTTTGTCTCTCATTCTCTGTCTTCGTATCTCTCTCCGTCTCTTTTGTCTCCCTCTCATTCTGTCTCTCTTCATCTTTCATTAATTCCATGTCTTTCATTCATTCTGTCTCTCCATCTCTGTCTCTCATTCTCTTTCTCATTCTCTTTTTCTTTCCCTTTCTTCATCTCTGTCTCTCTTTCCATCTCTCTCTCTCTCTGTGACTCTGGCCCAGGGAGCATGGGACTGAAGAGGTTGGATCACTGGACTGGAAAGGTGGAGACAGGAGCTGCCAGGATCCTCACCCAGCCCAGTTGCTGTGCATGGCCAGGGACAGCGGGGCAGGAGTGGCCCTGGGGAGGAGGTGTCACTGTTTCTCAAGGGTCCTGCCTCCTGAGCTTTCTGGCAAGGCCTAGGGGAACAAGCACTTATTTCTTCCCAGCCACATGGTGACTTGAGTGGATCCAAGGACATGCTTCTGAGACTTGCTTCTGTTTTGGTGGGGGCACCCTGGCTTTCGAAAGGGGCCCACCATTGGGGGTGTGTGAGCCCAGAGCCCTCCAAGCCCCTCACAACCCACACCACTTCCCTGAGGAATCCAGACTGGGCCTGGAAGGGAGGTGGGGATGAGCCTGGTCTCGGGGAGTGGCTGCCTTTGTCCAGCAGGGCGACCCAGCAGCACCCAGACACCGCGGCAGCTCAGGCAGCCCCTGTACATGCTGCCCTGTGTGGACACAGTCAGGGTCTGCGGCTGTGGGGGATTCAGCACTTCACAGGGCAGGGGTCTGCACGAAGACAGATGTTTGCAAGAGCGCCTGGACCTGATGAGCATTCATAGGCGGCTTTTGGGTTTTCTCTCTACATGGTGAGGTTCCTTCCTGAGCCCATGCCTCCTCCCTGGTGCTGACACAACCTGTTAGGGCTGTGCCTTCCCTACTCCTTGGAAAGCATACTGAACCCTAGTGGGGGGTAGAGCAAGAAAAACCCAGCCTGGCCTTAAACACTTCTTGCAATCCCTTGGGGCTTCTGCCAGCTACCCAGCGCATCCATTACAATTACACATCTGGAGCTGGGGAAACCACCACAGGAGGGGCTCCAGGAGCTGTGGGACCAACTAGGAGTTCACTGAGCTACAATTCCATGGGTTCCAGGACCTCCACAAGCCCCTGCTGTGCCTGGGGCCACTGTGGCCTGCTGGGTCTCCTGGAATTGATGTCGGTTCAGGGCTGTGTCCAGCTATCCCAGAAAGGTCTGATTATCTCCTCTCCCCACTGCATGTTCACCCTGGTAAAAGGCCAGAAGTGCCTTTGGGGAAGGCTGGGAGAAAGATAAGAACAGTAAGCTTTTGGTAGCGCAGCGGGTCCCCCTCAAGGGGGCTCAGCCTCCCCTCCATCCAGGGGGTTCTGGGTCTGCAAACTGGCTCAAATTTGGGACTTGACTGAGGAGCTTGGACTTTGGATTTATATATATATACACACACACACACATATATACACACATATATGTATACACACACACACATATACACACATATATATATACACACACACACACACACACATATATATATATTTTTCAGACAGGGTCTCTGTTGCCCAGGCTGAAGTGCACTGGTGCAGTCATAGCTCAGTGCAGCCTTGAACTCCTGGGCTCAAGCAATCCTCCTTCCTCAGCCTCCTGAGTAGCTGGGACTACAGGCATACACTATGATGGCCAGCTAACTTATTTTATTTATTTATTTATTTATTTATTTACATTTTTAGTAGAGATGGGGTTTCGCCATGTTGGCCAGGCTGGTCTCGAACTCCTGGCCTCAAGTGATTCACCCGCTTCTGCTTCCAAAAATGCTGGGATTACAGGTGTGAGCCACTGTGCCTGGCCCAGCTAATTTGCTAATCTGTTTTTCTTCTTTTCTTTCTTTTTTTTTTTTTAGATGGAGTTTTGCTCTTGCTGCCCAGGCTGGAGTGCAATGGCGCGATCTCGGCTCACTGCAACCTCCGCCCCCTGGGTTCAAGCGATTCTCCTGCCTTAGCCTCCAGAGTAGCTAGGATTACAGGCACCTGCCACCAAGCCTGGCTAATGTTTTTTGTATTTTTAGTAGAGACAGGGTTTCACCATGTTGGTCAGGCCAGACTAGAACTCCTGACCTCAGGTGATCCACCCACCTCAGCCTCCTAAAGTGCTGGGATTACAGGCGTGAGCCACCATGCCTGGCTTATTTTATTTTTTTATAGACACAGGGTCTCGCTATGTGTCTATAGCTGGTTTCAAACTCTGGGCTTCAAACGAACCTCCAGCCTTGGCCTCCCAAAGTGCTGGGAGTAGAGGGGTAAGCCACCACGCCTGTCCTGTTTTTGACTAGAGTTAGACTTCTGTTCACCTGACCGTGGGCCCAGTGATGGTTTGTCCTGCCTACTCCCCTCCCCTTACCTGGAGAGCTTCTTAGGCCTGGGAGGCCATGGGGAGTTGTTGGGGTACAATGTAGCTTCTAGTCAGAGAACCGCAAGCCCCTGCCTCTCCAATAGAAATATAGGGGCCAGACTGCAGTATGGCAGATGAGAATAAAAAAGCCCACACTTCCAGGGAAACGTCTCCCCCTCGAACTGTGCGCAGGGTTTTCTGGATATGGTTTGAGAGAAGCAGAGGGTGGGGGCAGGTACTTGCCTTCTTAGCGCAGTGTGCCCTTGGGCAGGTGAATGCTGCCCTCTGGGAAGGGCCACTAGTGGCTGTGGCTGAAGCAGCAGGCAGGCCACGGTGGGCGAGGGCAGCCAGACATGAAAGGGAGTTTGAGCCTGGGAGATTAGTGGGAGGGAGTGTAATTCTCCCTGGGTCCAGGTAGGCTGAGGTGACTGCCTCTATCTGCCACCATCATCCTAGGTGTAGTGAGGTAAGAACTGAGCCAGCCCTGCCAGACCTCAGGTGTATCTCTGACATTACCCTGCTGGGGCACTGGGCCCTACCACTCATGTGCCCTGGGTCCTGTCAGCCACATGCCCTGGGCTCCTGGGCGTTCTGATAGGCTCCTGGCTGGAGCTGGGCCAGAGCTTCAAGTGGGGGTCTGGTGGGACCACTCAGGGATGGCCTGCCTGCCACTCCCACCACCAAAAGCTGCCATGAGCTGACAGCCTCCCTTCTCTGGGGAAACAGCAGGGTCCTTCCATGGGTGTCAGATCATCCTTCTCAGCAGCCTCTTGCACCAAATGTGGTCCTGAGAGTCCACGGCTGGGACTAGAGCCCTCTACCCGTCAGCCGGCCAGGCAGCTGCCTCCTTCCTTTGGGGACCACTAAACTGTCGCTGGGAGAGCGATTCAGTGGAAGGGAGCTCTGTGGTGCCAGAGGCGCTTTTGATGCACATTTACAATCTCACATGTCTTCTTCTTGGAGGCAACCTCCGGGCCTTTAAGCATGCCATTGCAGAGGGAGGTCTCCCGTCCCGTCTGCTTCCCACTGCTGCCTCTCACCTCCTGGCACTAGAGCCAGACTTTGGGGGCTCACTGGAGCCCATTGCCGTGGGGCGGGTGGGCCTCCCACTGGGGTCGCTTGCAGCCTAGGTGGGCTGGGCTGCTGTCTGCACTCCCTCTGCTAAGCCAGTCCCATTTCAAGGGAGGTGGCCCAGCCCCTCGTGAGCAAAAGACGACAAATGAGTGCCCTCTCCCTACGGGAGGGGGTCTTATGGATGGGGAAGGATGTGAGACCAGTCACACCTAGTGGAAAAGCAGAACCAGGGGCCAGGGCTCCCACACAGGACATCATGCCTTAGAGGAAAGCCACCACTTTGGATGGGTCTCAGACGGGGAAACCGAGGCCCCGAGAGGGAGTGACTGCCCAAGCCTGGTCTCCTCCCTTCCCCATTCTTGCTTTGCCCCACATGCACCTGGAGCTCACCTGGCAAGCTGGCCTTCAGGCACTCAGAAAGGTTGTGCTCACCGGGGTGACCCACATGGCCAGGCTTTCCCAGGGAAGCAGGGCTGGGAGCCCAAGGGGTGGTGAGGGTGGCTCAGACCCTCGTGGGGGCCATTTTCTGCTGTTCCTATCGTCTTTGTTTTTCCTCTGAGGACCCCTCATATTTGCCTCTGTCGCTGAAACTGGCAGGGTTTCAGAGCCTTCCAGGAGCATGTGCTCCACCCCCCAGGCTCTGCGGTCACTGTGCCAGAATCAGTCCCTGCCGGCGCAGACGGCACTGCCTAGAGAGTTGGCACCACAGCCCAGGTCTCTGAGGCCCCTGCAGCACGTGGCTGGGCAGGCTCGCTGGCCCTGTGTCCTCAGCTTTGGCAGCCTAGCCCGTGTTGGAGGCACCGCCCTGCACTGACCAGGGTCTGCAGGTGACAGGCATGCCACCGCCAGCCTGGACCCCAAGCCCTGTTCTTCTGTCCCTTTTTGCGTGGCACAGAGGCCCCATCCAGGGAACTTACAAGCCTTCTCCTGGATGCCACCGCCAGGTCTGTCTGGAATGTGTGCACCTGTATCCTAATGCCAGCTCTGGGTCCTCTGACACCATTCTGCTTCAGAAGCAGCTCCGAATCCGTATCAGCAGAGGGGATGAGTCCCTGGGCTGTGACTGTGCGCTTCTAGCTACCTGGGCGTGCACCTTCCATCCCAGGAGTCCTCTTTCTCCCCCGTCCCGGACAGGAAACAGGCTCCGGAGAAGGGCGTTGCCCGATGGCTGGTGTGGCATTGACTTAGCCGCTAGCTCCCCTCCCACAATTTAAGAATGGGGAGACCACTAGGATTCCAAAAGGTAGAGCTACTCACCTCACAGCCCTAGCAGGCTATGTCGCGTCATTCCCAGGCCGAAAGCGGCCACAGTCCCCGCCAGAAAGGAGCGATTCTCTGGCCCCGCTCCTTGAGGGGCTCAGCATCTGCAAGAGGAGCAGGCATCACCGGCTGGCCCAACTCCTCCTCACCAAGGTTCCCCGGAGCATCAGCGCAGCGCGCAGCTCGGGGCAGACGGCCGGGTCCTCTGTGGAACCATCCCCGACCGTCCCGGCCTGGAGCCCCGCCGGCAGCTAACCCGGCCGCCAACGCCTCCCTTCCCCTCCCCCTCAATCCCGCCCCCGGGGCCGCTCCAAGCTCCCACCGCAGCGCCCCCAACGCTCTACCTGCTTCCCGATGCCCGCCCCGGTCCCCTAATGCCGTCTCGCCGTAGTCGCCCCGGATTCTCGCACGCCCCGCCCTCAGTTCTCACCGCTCCCCGCCTCCCTTTCCTCCAACCCCGCCGGGAAGGGCGCGCCCGAGACCCGCGCCGGGAGCGGCGGCCCGGGCCCCGAGCGGCCGGGAGGGGCGGGCGGACGGGCGCGCGCGGCTCGGGTTTCGGCCCGCCCCCGGCGCCGGCGTGATCCCCTCCCGGGCGCGGGGCGGGGCCGGGCCCAGCTGGCCGCGCTCCGGGCGCTATAAGAGGGCGGCGGCCGCGGCGCGCCCTGCGCGGAGCTGGGAGCGCGATGGTCGGCCGCCGCGGTGCGGCAAGATGCTGGATGGGTCCCCGCTGGCGCGCTGGCTGGCCGCGGCCTTCGGGCTGACGCTGCTGCTCGCCGCGCTGCGCCCTTCTGCCGCCTACTTCGGGTAGGTGCCTTCGGCGGCCGGCGCGCACTGGTGGGCGGGGGCGGCGGGGCCGGGGCGGGGTCGTCCGGAGTCCCCGAGGCACCCAGGGTGGCTGGGCCGGGGCGCGGCGGGGCCGCCTGGTTGCCTGGCGCTGTTTGTTTGCGGCGTGCGAGTCGCTCCGTCCGCGGCGTGTCACGGGTAGAGAGGCGGGTGGACCCGTCGGGCTTGCGCTGGGCCGCGGTCCTCCGTGACCGCAGAGTCGTCGTCGTCGTAGTCGCCGCAGCCGCCGTGAGCCGGACTGCCTCGCGCTTAGGGACTGGGATCAGGTCCCGGCTTCCTTGGGCCGCCCTGTCCTTGCCAAAAGGCTGGAGCCTGAGTCCTCAGCCCCTGGCCATCGCCCACCTAGCAGCTTCCCCCCTTTCTCTTCTCGAGAAGTTAATTTAACAATAACAAAAATACGTACAAAATCCAGATGTTCCTCTTTCTGAGCCCCAAACGGGGAGAGAGAGAGAGAAAGAAAGAAAGAGAGAGAAACCCTCCAAGCTGGAGGAATTTATTTATTTTTTTGCGCTTTGCTTCTGACGCTGTGGCCCGGGCCTCGGCCCGCGGTAGCGCGTCCATGGGACCTGGCCGGGAGCGCAGGGCCCCGCCGGGGCGTCCCGCGGTGTCACTGCCGGTGCTCGCGTGTCTCTGCAGTAGCGCTTTGCGGGGCTGTCGGCGCGTCTCTCTCTTCCTTTCTTTCCCTTCTTTCTTCCCTCCCCCTCTGCCAAGTCTGGGATGCCCAGTCCAGCGACCTTTACAGGGACCCTCGCTGCGTTTTGGGCACGCTGAGGTGCAGGGTGGCACCGTGCAAGGCAGCGCCCCGGGCCTCACCGCCACCCTCCCGCCTCCTACCCCGAGCGCTGCCTCTGGGAGCCCTGGCTGGCCTTCGGATCCCAGCCCTCGACCTGGACGCCCTGGGCCGCTCCCTGGGCCGCCGCCCTCCGCCGGTCACCTGTTCCCGGCCCTCTGGCCTGAGCGCCAGCGCGCGGCGGGCTGGCCGGCAGAGGGCCCCGTTGGTCCAGGAATCTGGCACCCGCCCGGGCAGGGAGAGGCCGCCTGGGCCGAGGAGCCCTGCAGGTGTATCCTGTTCTCAAAGAAAATAAAATATTTTCATGGGAAACTTTCCCTTTGTGTTTTTCTTTCTCCCCCTTTCTTCTCTCTGTTCCTTTCTTCTGGGTCGTCTTCCAGGGTCAGCCCAGTGTCTCAGTTCCCTGGGGCCCCCACCCGCAGCCCTCTCCTGGCTCTGACTGTGGGTACGGCCCTGGGCCTGGGCTGGCACGCCACGGCACGCCATCTGTGCAGCCCGTAGCCTCACCCGGGAGGGCAGGAGGGAGGGCCACAGGTCCGCGGTGAGTCACCGTGGCCTCGTCAGCCAGCTGTGCTTCCCTGCTCTCCGGCCCAACGGAGGCTCTGCTTCTGGGGCTCAGGACACACCCTAGGCTTGTCCGGGCTGCAGCGGCTTTGTCCCTGCTGTGATCCGATTCCTGGAGAGGGGGTGGGGCTGGGTCCTGGCCTCTCCGTCTCTGACCTATCTCTGGGGTTTGTGCTCTGGAGAAGGTCAAGGGGCTCTGCTGCTTTGTGTGTGTGTGTTTCAGCTCTCTTGCAGACAGTGAAGTCCAGGCTGGTGCCAGGCGCATAGCAAGGACTTAAGTGCTGTTGTGGCTTTTCTGGCGAGGCCCCTTGGCCCTGCTTCTTGGCTCCAAAGGACCCATCAAGGGAGGATTCCTGAGTCCTGTCTGAGGGCAGCTCTCCATGTAGCTGCCCTGTGGGAAGTCCAGAGGGCAAGCGTGCTGCCTTTGGTGACAGCTGGCATTGCAGAGGGCAGCTAGGACTCTGTTTGATGGATGGAGAATGAGTACCTTCCTGAACCAGGGGCTGGGGGGCATCCTGGGTCAGGGCAGGCCAGGCTCCATCTGGACTGCTAGAGGCCTTGGGCCCCCCTTAAGTCAGTTCCCAAGGTTGGGCTGGGGAGGGGAAGCAGGGCACAAAGGGCTCCAGGCTGGGTTGTGCGAAGGCCTCTCCTGCTGGTTTGGGGCTGTGGCTCCTGGCCCAGCAAAGGCAGGGGGTGGCCCAGGGCATTAAAGGCCAGGTGGGGCTGGAGCTGGAGGGGGGCTGGGGTGGCCCTTCCCAGCTCCAATCCAGGAAGCAGGGAGAAGGGGCTGGGATCTAGGGCCGTTTTCTCCCTTCCCCCTCTCAAAAGCTCTGCCTGGCACGGAGGCTCCCGGGCAGGAACGCGGCTCCAGTTACAGCTCAGGAACCCGGAGAGGAGAGGCTGGCCTGGGGGAGGGTCACGTGGACCCATGGGAGCCCTCCCTGCCTGCTCCCTGAGCTGCAACCCAACCCTGGCTGGCGCCCGCTGCCCTCCTAGAAGCCTCTGGCCACCAGGCTGGACCCCCTGTGGGGAAGAGGCTCCCCATTGGCCTGGCCCTGCACCTTGGCATGGCTAGCAGGTGGCATTTCCATCTGGTTCTCCCATAGCTGTGTCCCTGTGCCTCCTCACTGGCCTGGCCCCAAGCCCTTCTAGACAGAGGGGTAAGCAGGAAGGCCAGCCTGAGGTCATAGGAAGGGCTTGGGGTGCAGACTCAGACCCTTTCCCCGAGGTTACTGTAAGAGGGTGGGCCTGGTGGTGGTCTGAGAACGTGGTTTGTCCTCCATTGGGAGGCCTCTCTCGATTCGCCCTTGCTGGGTTGTGGTCTCAGCTGAGATGATAGTTCCGGATTAGACACCAGGACTGCTGCTCTGCTGCGCCCAGACCCTCTGGATGTGGAGTCAGGGCTGGGCCTGGGCCTGGGGGCTGTTCCTGCCCAGCGGCGCTTGGACCCCCACCTGTGGCTGCTAGGCTGCCTGGCTCCCTGGCATCTTGCAGCCCTTTCCTTAGGGGTCCCAGGCTGGCTCGGGATGAGGGCTGAGGCTTCCCACTGGAGTTCTTCTTTAAAGACCCTGAGGCTGTTTTGTGGTGATGGCCCTTGCAGTTTACATCACTCAGGAAACATTTGCAGGCTACTTTGGAGGGCATGATGGTGCAAGGCCAGGCCCTGCCAATTTGCCCCCTTCTCTGGGCCTCAGTAGCCTGGAGGCCTGCCTGGAAGAGGCATGACCAAGGCAGGCACTGAGGGATTGTTGAGGTGCCCCCGGCCGTGGCCCCAGAGCCAGCCATTGGGCTGGAAAGGTGCTTGGAACTGGTCCAGAAGCCAGGCTGGAGGGAGTGACCACTGTGAATTGGGCGCCTGGTGGGCCTCAGGGCTGGCCGAGGATTTTTGTTATTGGCTGTAACTCACGTCCTATAAAATCCAGTCTTTTAGTATACAGCCCTGTGATTTTGAGTACTACCTCATTCGCCAGGCCGTGCAGCTCTTACCACTGTTTAATTCCAGAACATTTTCCTCACCCCAGAAACCTCATACGCATTAGGCAGTCACTACCCGTTCCCCTCCCCCAGTCCCTGGCAACCACTCGTCTGCGTTCTTTCTCCACGGGTCTGCCTGTCCTGGACGTTTCCTAGAAATGGAATCCTATGCTGTGTGGCCTCCGCGCCTGGCTTCTCTCACTCAGCATCGCTGTTGTAGCACGCGTCAGTATTGCCTTCTTTCTTACGACTGAGTTAGACTTGACTGGAAGACTCTCCGAGAGACTTTTTGACCCGTTCATTAGTTGACGGACATCTGGATCGCTTCCACCATTTGGCTATGATGGATAATGTTGCTGTGAGCATTGGTGTGTGGGGTTTTGTGTATGTGTGTGTTTTCAGTTCTTGGGGTACGTACCTAGAAGTGGAGGTACTGGGTCACATGGTAACTCTGCATGTGATGTTTTTGTTTTTGTTGTTTTGTTGAGACAGGGTCTTGCTCTGTCACCCAGGCTGGAGTACAGCGATGTGATGAGACTCATTGCTGCCTCCACCTCAGAGGCTCAACCATCCTCCCGCCTCAGCATCCCAAGTAGCTGGGACCACAGGCACAAGCCACTATTCCTGGCTAAATTTTTTTAATTTTGTTTTTTGTAGAAACAGGGTTTTGCTGTGTTGTCCAGGCTGATTTTGAACTCCTGGGCTCAAGTGATCTCCCGCCTCAGCCTTGCAAAGTGCTGGGGTTACAGGCGTGAGCCCCCACTCCCCACCTGCATTTAGGTTTTTGAGACCCTGCCAAACTGTCTTCTGGATGCAGCATTTTACATTTCTGCCAGCAGCGCACAAAGGCTTGTTTCTCCACTTCCTTGCCAACACTGGTTTTCTGTTTTATTTTCTACTGCAGCCATCCTAGTGGGTGTGGAATGGCACCTTGTGTGGCTCTGACTGCATTTGTCAGGTGGCCAGTGGCGCTGAGCATCCTTTCGTGGCCTCATGGGCCATGGGTCTTCTTTGGAGAATGTCCATGCAGCTCCTTTGCCTGTTTTTAGTGGGGCTGCTTGTCTTTCTCCTGTTGAGTTATGAGAGCTCTTTATATATTCTGGATCTCTCCTTGGACTGAGGAGAACCTTGTCTCTAGAACTGTGAGCCCGTGGGTGCTCTTACCCTTGCACAAGGAGCCGGTGACACCCTGGCAGCCCTACTGGGTGGGTGGGGGCAGCCAGCACATCCCCTGTTTCCTGGAGCCTGGTGTGGGGCAGTTCTGGGTGCTCAAGGGACTCTCAGAGGAGGCTACGGAGAGGCTGCTGTCATGGGTGTGGGGAGGGGATGTGTTTCTCACATTAGTGCCAACATCAGACCCCACAGGGTCAAAGAGGGAGGCCGCCAGCTGTGGGCAGGACATGCCCTGCCTGGTCCCATGGCTCTGCCTCTCTGTGCACCAGGCCTGGGGTACAGCTGGCTGCCTGGTTGAGGGGCACCTATGGGTCCCTGGAAGGGCTGGAGAAAGAGGAGTGGGCCTGAGGTGTGGAATCATGGGGCTGTGTGGTGGGCAAGAGAAGCCTGGGAAGGGGCTGGCAGGAAGATGGGGTCTGGGGTGACCCCTTAGCTGGGGCCTGGGTCAGGTGCTCTGAGCACTGTGGGCCAGAGGGTTTGGAGCAGCTGAGAGCTCAGTCTTAGGTTTGGGCAGGTGTTGTCCTGGAGACCCGCCCCCTCCAACAACTTAGGACACCCCAGGAAGCACATGGGGCCTGGCATCAGGAAGAAAGGCCACACAGCGTGCTCTGGAGGGCCAGAAGGGCAGGGAGGAAAGGGGCCAGGCAGCTGCCTTGTTTCGAGAGATCGTGGAAGTGGCTCAGTGGGGCAGACTTCAGCAGAGGGCTGAGGGGAGGGGCCCTGGGGGCCAGGGAACTCCCTGGGGACTTCTTAGCATGGAGAGGAGAGGACAGGGGCAGTGGAAAGTGGGGGCATTTCTCCAGGACTCCTGGCTTGTGACCCCAGTGGCCAGTAGAGGGACCCAGTTACCTGGCTCCTGGACAGTGGAGCCGTAAGTGGGAGGGCCTGGAGTGTCAGCCTGATGGCCCCTGCAGGCGCTGGTGGCCTTCCTCCCTCCTGCTCTGCACCCAGGGGCCTCGGAACCACCAACCCCACCCTGCCCCACCTGCTTGGGGATCCTGGCTCCCTGGAGGGTGTGAAGGGTGTGTGGTGAGGACGGAGCAGCAGCGCCTGGCCTGCCACAGCTGAGGGAGCAGATGTCCTACCCACAGCCGGCGGACGTGTGGATGGGGAGACAGCTGACCTCATCTTGCTCCCGCCCTGCTGCAGGCTGCAGAGGGCCCCAGTGCCTGCCCTAGCCTGGGACCCTCCACCGGCTGCTTGGGTGGCCCGGGCTAGGGGTGCTCTGCTCTGGGGTTTGGCCATCGAAGAAGCGTGTGGGTGACTCTTCCCCTAGGAAAGAGTGCACAGGCACGGATACCTCCCGGAGGCCCTGGACACCCGGGCAGGGAGGAGGTAATGCCTGTGGGAGGGTGGGGGCTGTGGGAAAGCGACATCTGTTGACAGGCCTCGGTCACGCCACCTGATCCCGGCTGCGGCACGGGCTCCCTTTGTGCATTGTGCTGGGTGGCGGGGTCAGGACCAGCGCAGTTGTCTGGGAGCAGGGTGGCACCCGCAGGAGTGTCTGGGACTGGGGACTGAGCCAGGTTCCCAGAACCCAGAAGGCCAGCCACGAATGGGGGTTCCCCAGACCCCATGCCTTCTGGCTGGAAGTTGACCTCTGATGGGGCCAACCCTGAGGGTCAGATGAGGCCCTTGGGGCACAGCAGTGCCATCTCCCCTGTGCTCCCAGGGCCTCTCCTGTCCCTCGAGGTCGGCCCGGGCTGCTGCTGCTTGCAGGAAGCCCAGTGACTGCCCAGATGCCTCCTTCTCTCCCTGCACACTCAACTCTCGGGTTGGCCAGGAGGGTCCCCATGGAGTCTCCTCAGATGCATCCTTCTCTCCCTGGTCACTTAATTCTGGGATTGGCCAGAAGGGTCCCTGTGGGGTCTTCTCCAAGCTGTATTCTGTGTTCCCCCCTACCCCAAGACTCCCTCAAGCCTGTGGCTCTCTCTGCCAGGTAGATCTGTGTCACTCATTCACCTGACAGCCCAGCCCTGGGTCCTACAGGACCCTGACTCTGGCAGGGCTATGTCTGCACTTGTGGCCAGACGTAGTGCAATGCAGACCTGCCGCTGCCAGGCTGCCGCACCTTCCCGTGTGTGGATGGTAGGCCAGGTGTTGATGGCCACACCAGAGCAACCATGCGGAGTGCAGCCCTGGCGGGGATGTGACCCTAGTTTTCCTTCAGGGGTCATATTCAAGCACATCCATGGGCCGGGCCAGGCCAGGCAGGGTGGCAGGTGGCTGGGGACAGTCTAGCTGTGCCTGCTGACCTGGGTGGCACTGGGCTGCCCCAGCTCCATTACCTGCAGCCTGGGCTCTCCCTGGAGCCTGCCCCCTCCCGGCATGGTGCTGACTGGCTGGGCGCCACTGCCCGCCAGAGGAAGCCCAGCTGTCCAGCTGGCAGCTGCAGCACCTCAGGACCAGTGGCCGGACGGGATGATGGAAAAAGGCAAGCCGCAAGCTGCGTTTGTTTTTTTTAGCGATACCTGAGGTCAGTGCAGCCAGGGGAAGTGGGCTGGAGGTCTGGCCCAGGAGGAGCCACTGCCAGAGCCTCCCAGAGCTGGAGAACGTCAGGGCCGGCGTCCCTCCTGGCCAGATGGGGACAGAGGCGGCAGTCCTGGGGTCACTGTGGGGTGGGGAGAGGAGCCAGGTGGACTTTGGGATGCCCCCTCTGTGACACCCACAAGGAGAGTGAGCTCCAGAGGGGATGACAGTGTGGGAGGTGACACTGGTGGCCGCTGGAAGGTTGTGTGGCTCTCCCTGTCCTTCTGACCAGTTGTGTGGGTCTGCGGCTGTCTGGGAAGGCCATGGGGGGCTGTGGTCACTGAGCACAGAGGCCTTCTGGAAGCTTCTGCTCTTCACCTTTCCCCCGGGGGGTCCCGTGTGCAGCCTTGGTTTCCTGTCTTGCAGCCCACAGACCAGCTGTGCCCCCTCTGGGGTCCAGGGTCCTGCCCCAGAAAAGGGCAGTCAGCCCAAGTGGCCTGGGGGAGCTGGGCTGGCCTCTGTGGTCTGGTTTGGGGGACCTCATGGGTGCTGCAGACACAGACAGGGCAGGGCTTATTCCAGGGGCTGCCGTGGGACACGGTGCTTTCAGCAGGGTGGAGGGGGGGTGTTTCTGTCAGGACTGAGGATTCCTTGCCTGACGGGCACCTGGGCATCTGCACGGGCCACGCTTGCCATCCCTGAGGCATGTGCCCCACTTCCTCCTGGGTGCAACTGGGCCCTGGTGGCATTGCAGCCCTGAGGGACACAGTAGACGTGCTTGGGCTGGAAGCTGGGCTCAGGCTGGGTTGATTTGCAGACCATGGGGAAGGTGGAGAGTTGATCTCAGCCCCGGTTTCTCAGTGCTAGAATTTGTTTTGATTTTGTTTCACACAGAAATTAAATGCTGTCTGGCAGGACTGAGGTTTTGCTGGCAGGGCGTTGTGGCTTCTGGAACTGCAGTCTCCTCTCCCTCCACCCCAGCCTGGGGAAGAGAGCTGGGTCCCGGTCAGAGTGGCCAGACATGCTGGCAGGAGGCAGGGAGGTCAGAGGCCAGCCTTGGTGATGTGTGCTCCTTCCGCAGGACTTCTTGTCTATTGTGCTGGGACCTGGAAGGAGCCTGTGACTTTAGGGACTGGGTAGTGTGTGGTGGCTATCCCTGTGTGTCTCGGGTTCTCTCTGGGGACAAGGCCCACTTGGCTACCCTCAGGCACAGGGCAACGTGTCTGAGTGTCTGGGTCCTCCCAGGGTGGCCCGATCCCCAAGCAGCCAGGACATGGGAGCATCAGGCCCAGCCCAAGGAGTGGGGGGACGTCCCCAGACTCAGCACCATGAGTGCTAAGCTCCGTTTCTGTGGGGCTGGAGAATGGTCTCCACAGAGCTTCTGTAGGGGTCAGTGCTGACCATCCCGGCCAGCCTCCAGGGCTCAAGGAGATGGCCAGGTCACCACTCCTCAGAGCCACCTCCCCCATGGTCCCTGAGACCAGCACTGTCTGCAGCCCCATCTGCAGCGTGGAACTGTTCTGTGTGCCCTGTGGCATGGCAGCTGCAGCCATGTATGGGTGTTGAGAGATCTTCCTTCTCTCCAGCTGGCCTGTGTCCTCCTGCATGGCTGCACCTGGAATGATAGCCAGAGGTGGGAGGTGGCTGAGGCTTGAGGGGTATGGGTGTCCCTTGGAGCCATCATCATCCGGGCCCTTCACTGGGGAGAGCAGTCACGAACTGGTGCTGCCTTGGGCCTGGCAGGGGTGTAGTCAGGTCAGAGGCCGCTTTCAGGTCCCAGCCCTGCCTCCGCACTCACGGGCTGCACGGGCCACCACACTGTTTAATCCCCTGAACCTCGGTTTCCTGCCGGTGTAGCAGAGTCAAAAACACACTCCCTAGGTAGTTTAGGACATGAAGACAGGAGACACTGGAGAGCATAGATGCCCGTTTTCAGCAACAGACCCACAAGACTTAGAGGCTTTTCTGCTTGAAACAACTAAAGCTGAATTTTTACATGGATCTTATGTGTGTACATGCATATATATGTTTGTGTGTGTGCATGTACGTGTGTTTGGGTTTGGATGGACATGTGCATGTGTGTATACATGTATGCATGTGGGGGGGTTTTGTGTCTGCACGTGCTTATGTGTGCATCTCTATGGGTTTATGGGTTCATACGGGTGTGTCTGTGTACACGTGTGTATGGGTGTGTCTGTGTGTACACATGTGTGTATGGGTATATCTGTGTGTATGGGGGGTTTGTGTGGGTATGTTCGTTCCTGTGCATGTGTGTATGCATGTGTCTGTGTATATGGGTTTATGGATTCATATGGGTGTGTGTGTGTGTGTGTAAGGGGGTTTATGTGGGTGTGTTTGTTCCCGTACATGTGTTTATGTGTGTGTCTGTGTGTATGAGTTTGTATGGGTGTGTATATGGGTATATCTGTATGTGTGCGTATGGGTTTATGGGTGTGTGTATACACGTGTGTCTGTGTGTATGGGTGTATCTGTGGGGGGGGGTTTGTGTGGGTGTGTTTTTGTCTTTGTGCATGTGTGTGTGTGTATTTAACTTTATAAGTGTCAAAGAGCTGATGAAATGGATGGAGGGTGGGGATCCCTAGAAATAGCAAGAAGAGATGCTGAACAAGAAAGTGTGGGGTTGGTTTGGTCTCATGGGATGAGGGTGCATAGTAAAGGCTGGGGTCCGCTAAGGAGAGAGTACTCAGAGGAGACCCTCCCACAGCCCCAGGTGGCCCCCAGGGCAGGGCACAGCCACCATGTGTGCACCGAGGTCTGAGTCACCGGTGTGGTCCCGGGCCCTGGCTTCATGCTGGATTTTGGGTGGCTTGACTCTGGGACTGCAGATGGCCCTAGAAGCCTGGCTGGTGTGCACATAATGAGATCCTTTCCAAAATCTGTGCTAGCGTCCTGGGGCTGCTGTCAGGCACCACAGGCTGGCTGACCTGAAATGAGAGGACTTCTGTCTCAGATCCGGAGGCCAGAAGTCTGAAATCATGGCATCCGCAGGGCCATGCCCCTCTGGAGGCTTGAGGGGAGGGTCCTTCCTGCGTCTTCCAGCTGCCAGTGATGGTTGTGAACTGTGGGGCTCCTTGGCTGGTGACTGAGCCACTTTACACCCTGCCTCCATCTTCACGTGGCCCTCTCGTCTGCCTCTCTGTCTTCTCCTTTTTCTTATAAGGACAGCCTCCACTGGCTTTAGAGCCCACCGTGTCTGGGATGATCTTGCCTTGAGATCCTTATCTCAGTTATTTCTGCAATGCCTGTTATTCCACATAAGGCCCCTGACTGAGGTTCCGTTAGACACATTTGGTGGGCACACCATTCCACCTACTGTAGTACCTTTATCCTCTCCTTCAACTTGTTTCTGCCAACTGTTTCTTCAGTACAGTGAGCGGCCCGGGGTCAGAGCTAACCAGGCCTGCACAGAAACACAACGGGGGCCTCAAAAAGACAGCTGCAGCCCAGGAAGCAGAGCAGCGGTGCTGAGTGCAGCAGCTCTCCTCGCTCCTCCTTTAGGAAGGAAGACACTTGGGGATGGCTGCAAGGCTCAGAAAACCACAAAGACTGACCCAGCAAGTTTGGAAAAACCAAATAGAGCTAGAGGGGGAAAAAAGTAAGTAATGGACTGATTTAAAAGCAGATTAGAAACAGCTGAAGGGAATTAGCACACTGGAACATAGGTCAGAAGAAATTACCCAGAGTGTATCAGAGAGGCGGCGAGATGTCAGACAGAGGGCAGGACACCTCGGCGACATGGGGAGGCCATGCCGGAAGTGGCTGAGAAGGGCGCAGGAGTGGGACAGGGCTGATATGTATGAGGGGAGAGGATGAAAGTGTTCTGAAATTGAATAAAGATGTAAAGAAGATTCCAGAAGCCCAATGTCTTCCCAGGCAGAAAGTAAAATAAGTTCACCCTGGAACATGACACATTAGAAGCACACAGCATGCTAAGCACAGTGCCTCATGCCTGTGATCCCAGCACTTTGGGAGGCTGAGGAAGGAGGATCACTTGAGTCCTGGAGGTGGAGGCTACAGTGAGCCAAGATAGCGCCACTGCCCTCTGCCCTCCAGCCTGAACAGAGCAAGACCTTGTCTCAAAAAAAAAAAAAAAGAGTGGGTGCAGTGGCTCATGCCTGTAATCTCAGCACTTTGTGAGGCTGCGGTGGGTGGATTACCTGAGGTCAGGAGTTTGAGACCAATCTGGCCAACATAGTGAAACCCCCATCTCTACTAAAAATACAAAAATTACCTGGGTGGCCAGGTGCAGTTCCTCAGGCCTGTAATCCGAGCACTTTGGAAGGCCAAGGTAGGTGGAACACGTGAGGTCAGGAATTTGAGACCAGCCTGGCCAATATGACAAAACCCGTCTCTACTAAAAATACAAAAAAATTAGCCAGGCGTAGTGGCAGGTGCCTGTAATCCCAGCTACTTGGGAGGCTGAGGCAGGAGAATCGCTTGAACCCAGGAGGTGGAAGTTGGAGTGAGTTCAGATGGCACCACTGCACTCTGCACTCCAGCCTGAGCAACAGAGCAAGAGTCCGTCTCAAAAAAAAAAGAAAAAAAAAAAAAAAAGAAAAGAAGAAAAAGAAAAATTGCACAACATTGAAGACAGAGAATCATAAAAACTGTCTGAGAAAGCAGAATACAGATGAGACGCGAGGACACCAACAAGCTGGCACTGACCTCAGGAGGCGGAGGCACTGCTGCATAACAAGATGCAGGAAGGAGTGAGGGCAGAGCATGGGCTCTGAAGGTGCCATGGAGGGAGTGCTGACTGATAAAACAGTGTCTTGTTGGACCCCCAAACGGAGATAAAACACGCAATTAGCGCATAACTCAGGGCGGGAGTGTTGATGGGAATGTGTTCTCTGGCCCTGTGCTGCCCAGGTAGAGAAGGCACTGACCAGCATCAGGCTTAGGTAGGTCACAGACACATGGTATAGCATTGAAGGTGACCGTGGAAATTACAAAAAAGACTATGCAACTTCAGATGAGCAGAGGGAAAATGTGGAATAACAAAACAAAACAAAACAAAAAACCCAAAAAGAGGAAAAGTGGATGAAAAAACCCAGGACAGGCATGGTCAACAGAAAGGATGAGACAAGAGGGTAAACTGAGGCCCCAGACCCTAGGAGATGAACTGCTCCAGGTGAAAGGCTGGGTTGATTGGAGTGTGGTTAGGGGTTTAGTCTAATTTCCCTGTAAGAGACACTCCAAGGATGGAGGATATAGAATGTTAGAGGAAGGGAGAGAACTCACCAACTCAGAGGGCTTAGGGCACAGAGGGAATCTTGAGAGAAGAAGGAGGAGAGGGCCAGATGGTGAACCAGGCTCTGCAGCATGACCTGAGTCTGTGACTTGGTCTCTGGCAGCCTGAGATTGTGACTCAGGCTCTCTATGGCAACCAGAAACCTAGGCTGTTACTGGGGTTACAGTCCCCATTATAGTGAACCGGAGCTGTGACTCAAGCTCTGTGTGTGAACCAAGTCTGACTCAGGCTCTGTATAGTGAACTGAGGCTGTGATTCAGGCTCTGTATGTGAACTGGGGGTGTGATCTGGGGTCTGCTTGGCAACCTGAGGCTGTGGCTGGGGCCACAGTTTCTGTCTGCTATGGTGAACAGGGGCTATGACTCAGGCTCTGTATGGTGAACTGGGGCTGTGACTCAGGATCTGTATGGCAAACTGAGCTGTGACTCAGGCTCTGTATGGTGAACTGGGGCTGTGACTCAGGCTCTGTATGGTGAACTGGGGCTGTGACTTAGGCTCTATGTGGTAAACTGGGGCTGTGACCCAGGCTGTCTATAGTGACCTGAGTCTGTGATTCAGGCTCTCTATGGTGACCTAAGGTTGTGACTGGGGTCACAGCCCCTACTATGATCAGCTTGAGCTGACCTGAGGCTATGACTCAGGCTCTGTATGGTGAACTAGAGCTATGACTTAGGCTTTGTAGAGCTCCCTGAGGTTTTGACTCAGGCTTTGCATCATGACCTGAAGTTGTGACTGAGGCTGCAATTTAGGAGCAACTGAAATGATAACAGTGATAGCTTTAAGTGTGCATTTTAGAAGAGGAGAGAAACTAGAACGCACAGTACTGTTGAGAAGCTAGAGAGAGAACTGCAGGCCAACATGAAAGGAAATAGAAGGAAGACGTTGGAAATAGTGCCAACAGTAATTACATAAGAGTAGACATGCCGTAGAGATGACAGCTCACTTCTTGGAAATATCTGAGACTAATCCAGTAAAGATGAGGCTCATTGGATTAGTTTCCTGTCTAGGGGAATCCCTACAGATTCTTTGGACAAAAACAGGAGAAAGCAATTAACAGAATCATGACAATAAATCTGAAAATTTAGATGAAACTGACAAAACTGAAAAAGAGTAGTAATAGAAACTAGGTCAAGATACAGAAATATTCATTAATCCTATAATAATTAAAGAAAATGGGGCATTGAGAATATAAAGTGCAGCCACATTGGAAAACATCTGAGTCTCCAAGGGATTAAGCATAGAGTTTCCCTGTGACCCAGCAGCTCCACTCCCAGGTGTATACCCAAGAGAAGTGAAAACATATGTCCACACAAACACATGTGTGAATGTTCATAGCGGCATCAGGTATGAAAGCTGGAAAATGGAACAACCCACGTGCCTCTCAGCACATGAATGGATGAGCACAACGTGTTCCGTCCACACGATGGAATAGGATTCACCCTTAAGAGGAGGGATATTCTGACACAGGCTGCAGCCGGGATGAACCTTGAGGACATTGTGCTGGGTGAAATAAGCCAGCCACAAAAGGTCAATGCTGCATGATTCCACTTAAATATCCAGGATAGGCAAATCCATCAAGACAGAAAGTGAATCAGGGCTGGGGAAGTTTCTGAGGAGGTGGCAGGCCCTGCATCTGACTGTGGTGATTGTTGCCCGTATTGGTGAATACACAGTGAATCTTGCAGTGGGTGAGTTTGTGGTGTGTGAGCTGCAGCCTGACCCTGCTCCACTGTGCTTGGCTCTGTAGTGCCATTGCATGTGGAGGGTTAGTAGCAGCCCTGCCACAAGCACATCCTTTGGGGCCATTTTTCCAACAGCATGTGCTCACTTCCTGCCTGTGTGTCACATTTTGGTAATTCTTGCAATATTTCAAAATTTCTCATTATGATTATATCTGTTATGGTGATCTGTGGTCAGTGATCATTGCTGTTGCTATCGTATTATGGGGTGCCGTGAGCCATGCCCATGTAAAACAATAAACTTAATTGATAAACGTTTTATGTCCTCATTTCTCCACCGACAGCCTATTCCCCATCTCTCTCCCTTTACCCAGGCCTCCCTATTCCCTGAGACACAAGAATATTAAAATTAGACCAATTAATAACCCTACGGTGGCTTCTAAGTGTTCAAGTGAAAGGGAGAGTCGCACATCCCTCACTTTAAAGCGAGGAATGATTTAGGTTAGTGAGGAAGGCATGTCCAAAGCCAAGACAGGCTGGAAGCAGGGCTATAGTTAGCCAAGCTGTGAATGCAAGGAAGTTCTTGAAGAAAATGGAAAGTGCTACTCCAGTAAACACACAAACGATAAAGTGAAACAGTCTTATTGCTGATATGGGGAAAGTGTGAGTGGTCTGGATAGAAGACCAAACCAGCCACAGCATTCCCTTAAGCCAAAGCCTAATTCAGAGTAAGGCCCTAACCCTCTTCAGTTTTATGAAGGCTGAGACAGGCCAGGAAGCTGCAGAAAAAAAGGTGGAAGCGAACAGAGGTTGGTTCATGAGGTTTAAGGAAAGAAGCTGTCTCTGTAACATAGAAGTGCAAGAGCTGTTAGAGATGCTGCAGCAAGCTCTCCAGCAGATCCAGCTAAGATCGCTGATGAAGGGGGCCACAGTAACAACAGATCTTCAGTGGAAATGAAACAACCTTCTACTGAAAGAAGATGTTATCTGGGACTTCCATAGCTAGAGAGGAGAAGTCAATGCCTAGCTTCAAAGCTTCAAAGGACAGGGTGACTCTCTTGATAGGGGCTAATGCAGCTGGTAACTTTTAAGTTAAAGCCAGTGCCCATTCACCATTGCAACAATTCTACGACTGTTAAGAATTATGCCAAATCTACTCTGCCTGTGCTGTAGAAATGGAATAACAAAGCCTCGATGACAGCACATTTGTTCCCAGCCTGGTTTACTAAATATTTTAGGCTCACTGTGGAGACCCACTGCTCAGAAAAAAAGATTCCTGCGAAGTATTATTGCTCATTGGCAGTGTCCTGTTCACCCAAGAGCTCTGGTGGAGATGTGCCAGGAATATATGTTGTTTCCATGCCTGCTAACACAACGTGCATTAATTCTCCAGCTCACAGATGAAGGAGTCATTTCAACTTTCAAATCTTATTATTCAAGACATTTCATAAGGCTACAGCTGCCACAGACAGTGATTCCTCTGATGGATCTGGGAAAAGTCTATTGAAAACCTGCTGGAAAGGATTCACCATTCTAGATGCCTTAATTCATGATTCATGGGAGGTCAAAACAGCAGTATGAACAGGAGTTTGGAAGATGTTGATTCCAGCCCTCATGGATGACTCTGAGGGATCCCAGACTTCAGGGGAGGAAGTCACTGCAGATGTGGTAGAAACAGCAAGAGAACGAGAATTGGCAGTGGAGCCTGGAGATGGGACTGAATTGCTGTAGTCTCATGAGAAAATGTGAATGGATGATGAGTTGCTTCTTATGGATGAACAAACAAAGTGGTTTCTTGAGATGGAATCTACTCCTGGTGAAGATGCTGTGTACATTGTTGAAATGACAACAAAGGATTTAAAATTGACATCAATTTAGTTGATAAAGCAGTGGCAGGGTTTGACAAGAGTGACTCTAATTGTGAAAGCAGTTCCACTGTGGGTAAAACGCTATCAAGCAGCATCACCTGCTACAGAGAAGTCTTTCATGAAAGGGAGAGTCCATTGATGTGGCAAACATCATAGTTGTCTTGCTTTAAGAAATTTCTGACTGGGCGCGATGGCTCACGCCTGTAATCCCAGCACTTCGGGAGGCCAAGGCAGGTGGGTCAAGAGGTCAGGAGTTCCAGACCAGCCTGGCCAACATGGTGAAACCCCGTCTCTACTAAAGATAAAAAAAAAAAAAAAAAAAAAAGATTTCCACAACCACCCCAAACTTCAGCAGCCACCATGCTAATCAGTCAGCAGCTACCAGCATGGAGGCAAGACCCTCCCCCAGTGAAAAGATGACAACTCAATGAAGCTTAGATGATTGTTAGCCTTTTTCAGCAGTCCAGTGTTTTTAACTAAAGCATATGTATTATTTTTAAGACATAATGCTATTGCTCACTTAATAGACTATAGTGTAAGCATACCTTGTAGAAGCACTAGGAAACCAAAAAACTCGTGATTTGCTTTATTCTGACCTTCTCTTTATTGCAATGGTCTGGAACCAAAGCTACAACATCTCCAAGGTATGCCTGTATGTCTCAGTAAAGCTGTTCAGAAAGAAAGGAAAAAAGAAACTGGATCAGAAAAGAAATCTTTTTGCCAAGAATAGCTCAGTCCTTAGATGGCTTCATGGCCAGTTCTTCAGAACAAACAGTTAAGAAGACACAATTCTAATCTGCTACAAACTCTTCTAGGAGAGTTGAACAGAAGACCCCTCACATAGGCAGGCACTGAAACTCAGTGGGAAGAGCTAGAGAGAAGAAAATCACAAACGCAGATGTGAAAATCCTAGGAAGACACTATCAGAAGACGTCCAGCCCCATAGAAAAGAATGGAGCCCATCCTGGCCAGGTTGAGTCCAGGAAGACAAACTTCCACAGAACATTGGTCAGTTTCTGTAGCTCACTGCAACAGTGAGGCTGCAATGAGCTGTCATTGTGCCACCCCACTCCAGCTTCAGTGGCAGTGTGACACTCTTCCTCTAAAAAAATGAAGGAAGGAAGGAAGGATGGAAGGAAGGAAGGAAGGAGAGAGAAAAGTCATACCTCAAAAGATGTAAGGATGACATTTGATAACATTCGATATTTATTTATTTTTTATTATTATTATTTTTTGAGACGAAGTCTCACTCTTGTCGCCCAGGCTAGAGTGCAGTGGCGTGATCTCGGCGCACTGCAGCCTTTGCCTCCCGGGTTCAAGCAATTCTTCTGCCTCAGCCTCCTGAGTAGCTGGGATTACAGGCATGCACCTCCATGCCCAGCTAATTTTTGTATTTTTAGTAGAGGCAGGGTTTCACCATGTTGGCCAGGCTGGTCTCAAACTAATGACCTCAAGTGATCCTCCCACTTTAGCCTCCCAAAGCGCTGGGATTACAGGCGTGAGCCACTGCGCCTGGCCCCATTTATGATTTTTAGAGGTTCTTAGCAAACTGAGAACCAAAGGGTGCCTCTGTGGCCTGAAACGGTGTTTGGGCGTCAGGCTTCATGCTGAAATGTTAAAGGCATTCCTCTGAAGATGAAGAACAAGACCAGGATAGCTGCTGCCACCTTTATATAAACCAGGGTGATGCAGGCTGGTTTTTTTGTTAGTTTGTTTTTAGATGGTCTCACTCTGTCACCCAGGCTGGTGTGTGGTGGTGTGTCTGTGGCTCACTGCAGCCCCCACCTCCCGGGCCTGTGCCATTTGCTGAGTGTGGAGCGAGTTCTATGGATTCTGGAAAGGCCATCTGTGTGCCGGCACAACTCACAGCTCTGTGGGGAAGAACACGCTTCCTCCATCTTTGGATCTTTGCTTGGTCCGGTGCAGCCACAAACACGCGCACGCACATGCAGCCCTTGCTGAGCTTATCCACCCACTGCTGGGCTCTGCTTGTCCACTGAGCACACGTGGGGCGTGACTTGGCATGGATTCACATGGGACGGCTGGCTGCTCACGGACCATGTGACACGCCACGGAGCGTGTGGATCTGACGTTCCCAGCTGCTCTCCTGCTGTCTCCAGCACGTTCCTATAACAAGGCTATGTTGAATGGCATGCCAGGAAGGTACAATGCATGTGCAGTCTATGCTTCCAGAAAGATGTGATTATGTCTGTAATTGTAGGGCATCTTAGTTTACGCAGGCTGCTACGGCAAAACACCACAGCCTGGGAGCTTGTAAAACACAGAAGTATGCTGCTCACAGCTCTGGAGGCTGGAAGGCCAAGTTCAAGGTGTGGCAGATTCTGTGTCTGGTGAGGGCACTTCCTGTTTCATAGACAGTGCCTTCTCACCATGTCCTCACATGGCAGAAGAGGCAAGGGTCTCTCCAGGGTCCCTTTTATTTATTTATATTTTATTTTATTATTATTTTAACCACAGCTCACTGCAGCCTTGACCTCCCAGGCTCAAGTGTTCCCCCCGCCGCAGCCTCCTGAGTAGTTGGGACCACAGGCATGCACCACTGCGCCTGGCTAATTTTTGAATATTTTATAGAGACCAGGTCTCACTATGTTGCCCAGGCTGCTCTCGAGCTCCTGACCTCAAATGATCCTCCCGTCTTGGCCTCCCAAAGTACTGGGTTTACATGCATGAACCACTGCACCCAGCCTGGGGTCCATAAGGACACTAATCCTGTTCATCACCTAATCACTTTCCAGAGGTCCCATCTCCTAATGCTACCACTTTGATGGTGTTAGGTTTGACCATATGAATTTGGAGAAGACACAAATATTCAGACCACTGCAGTGGTTTATTTTTAAAGTTTCCTAGATATGTCAGTCTGGAATTCCAGCCATGGAAGAGTGTCTCCCCGTGTCCTTGACAATATTCTCATCGGACATTTGATTTGTGCTTATTAATTAACGAAGCTTAATGTATCAATATAGTTTTATTTCTTGAGATGGGGTCTTGCTATATTGCCTGGGCTGGTCTCCAGTTCTTGGGCTCAAACAACTCTCCTGTCATGGTCTCTGGAGCAGCTGAGACAGCAGGCAGAGAATGTCTTGGAGTGGGGCTGAGTGTTGGCTCATGGGTTTGAAGAGCCAGTTGGTTTCCTTCCCTTGGCCTGTGGGTTTATACCCTTTGTCTGTCTTCAGTCGGTTCCTTTGTTATTGGTTTATAGGAAGAGATATGCATCCAGACACACATACGTGTACAGCGCTGGCCCCTGGTCTGGGGTGTGAGTTGCAGGCATTTGCCCCAGATGTAATTTGTCTCTTGGTCTCTGGACTCTGTGCTGCCTCTTTTTTGTTTTTTGCTATGCAGAGATTTTTATACTTTTAAGTAGTCAAATATATTCACTTTTCGGTGACTTCTGGGTTCTGAGTCTCACAGAAGAAAGCTTCTCTGTTCTGAGGTTGTGTTGGGAACCACTCCTCCCTTCTTCAGCCCTTCTGTGGCTCTGTCGTGTGGCAGACAGAGAGCCCTGCCTGTCAGGAGGGTCTGGGCCTCCTCTGCTGGGCCCAGGCCCTGAGATCGCCTGCCCCGTTCCCCAGCATGCCCTGTGGTGCCTGTGGTCTGCCTGTTTATCGTCAGATCTTTATCCCCTGGTGCTGTGAATCCCTTCAGTTGGCTGCATGTGGAGCCCAGCCTGACAATGAAGGAGGCATGGGGCAGGGGTTACCAAGGGTGGGAGAGGTGAGGGGGCAGGAGCTTAAGAAGTCCATGGCCAGAGCAGCACAGAATTCAGTGACGACTCCAGGGAAGGGCGTAGCCCTTGGGCCTCAGGCCATCCCTTGCCACTCCTGGGCTGGGGCCACCCTCCCTCCACACCCTTCTGCCAGTGCTGATGGCCCACCCTGCCTGTCCTTGGATCAGGGTCAGTTACCTGCAGCTGCATTTAGGGAGTTGCCTCTGATAGAGGGGTGTCCTGGGGCTGCCCAGCGAGTCTCCAGGTGCAGCCACACTTGCTGCCCTGCTGTCTGCCTGCTCCAGGAGTGCCCTAGGAAAGGCTGGAGGACTCAGCTTGTCACTGTCAAACCAGCTGTCAGTGCCCCAGCATGACCAGTGTGGGCCAGGTGGTGGGCCACAGGGAGGGGGCAGGGCAGACTGATATCCTCAGTCACCATTGACAGGGAGGGAGGGGTGGCTCTGGTAGATGGGGCCCCCTCTCCCTCCTCCCCTGCCCTCTTCCCTTCACCCTCCTGTCTTCATCCACTACCCTCCTCCCCTCCTTCTCCTCCCCTCCGCTTTTCCCCTCCCCCACCTCTTCTTAGTGCCCTCCCTCTCCCCTTTCCCTGTCCCCTGTCCACACCCACAGTTGGGTTTTGCAGCTTGTGGAGGGTCCATGCTGACCTGGCTGTAGGGGTTTTCTGGGACAGTGGCTTGGGGCTCTTGGGTCCTGACGGGTCCAGGCCTGCGGGGAGGCACAGGTGGAAGGCTGTTGTCCTCCTGAGGGCTGTTCTGGTCACAGCTGTGTCATTCCATCTGGGGATGGAGGTCTCCACCTGCAAGCTGCCCTTGTGTGTGAGGTGTGGCTTTCCTGGCCCTGCTCCCCAGCCTGCCCCCCGCCCTAGTCCTGCTCTGTGTGTCCAGCTGTCCTGGGACATCCCATCTCTGGCCCTGGGGCTTGGAGGTATCTGTGCATGGATGCCCACAGTGCCACCCCGTGCTCCTGTCCTGACCCCTAGGGCGTCTGAGGGGACCTGTGTACACTGCACTTCCTTCCCTCACCCAGGCCTCTCCCAGCCTCAGTCCACAGCAGTGTTCAGGTTTGGAGGACTGACTGGTCCCTCCTGTCCTCCCTGTGGGGCCTGTTGTGCTGCACGGGACCTGTGCCTCGGGGACCTTGGGGATTTGCTAGAAGGGCCCTTGGGGTCCTCCTCTACCCACTCCCTGGCAGCCTGGCACATGGGTGTGTGTCTTGAATCCCGGGCATGGCCTCCCCAAGTGAAGACCCCCCGTGGCGCCCCTTGGTGGCTCACTGACTGGTGGGGGGGCTGTTGCAGGTCCTGCTGCCTGCAACTCTGGCTCAACTCACGGGGGCTCGGGCTGGCTCTGCGCATCCTGGAGGAGCAGACCCCAGCTTAGGGAGCAGGACATCAGCTTGGCCGGGCAGGGTATCTCAGCACGCCCACCAGGCGGCTGGCTCCTGTGGAGGGGCTGTGGGGTCCTTCCTGGGGCCTCTACCTGCTCCCTCTGTGGCCTGTGCCTGTGGCCCTGGAGGCAGGTGCCCTTCAGTAGCCTAGGGGTCACCTGTGTGGCCTTGCCTTTGATGGGATGTGCTAGGGAGCCTCTTGGGCCCCTCCCCTCCACACCCCTGGGCAGGAGCTACTCCCTCTGGGTGGGTGGTGGGGTCTAGCAGGGCCGTGCGAGGGTGTGGAGCCTTCCCAAGCTGGCACCCCGGTAGCTCCCAGAACGTACTGAGTCTACTGTTCCCTACTGAGGTCTGCTAGGGGTGAGTTGGGCAGCATGTGTCCAGTGGTGCTCTCGGGAGGGGCCTCCAAGCCCTGGCCCTGTCCAGGCAGGTGCCCTCCCAAGGGCTGTGGGGCTGAGTCTGGCTTGAGGTGGCGGTGCCTGGGGTCCCTGACGGTCCACCCATGTGGGGACACTGGGCTGGCAGGTCTGACACAGCTGCAGAGCATGCTCGGTCAGTCCCAGGATAGACAGGTGACATGGGGGGGGGTCAGGGTTTGAGGTTGAGGACCGAAAGGCCTTGGCTCGATGTGGGCTGGGCTGGGCCAGGGCGGGGTGTGAGGGAAGCCCTGTGAAGTGAGTCCAGCAGCAGCAGCAGCAGCAGCAGCAGGTGAGCCAGCAGCGGGCTGTGAGGAGGGGGCATCCAATAGGGTGGAGCCGGGTTCCTGGAGCAGTTGAGGTTGGGGATGCATCCTCAGTGCTGGGGGCTGGTGCAAGGCCTCGTGTAAAGATGGAGGATGGTGTGTGTCAGCTCAGAGGCCCCCAGGGGTGACCTATGGGGAGGGGTTAGCTGGGGTCTGTCCTGCAAAGGAGGATGTCCAGGCTTGGTGAGGTGAGAGGGGTAGAGTGACAGAGAACCAAGAGCCACTTCCCAGTGCCACACCCAGGCATTGAGGTGGGGAGACCCCAACCAGAACCTGGGGACATATGCATAGACTGCAGGAGTGCTGGGAAGCTGCAGGGGGCCACAGGACCGTAGACATCCCAGCAGGTCATGGCAGAGGGTAGGGGGACCTCAGGCAGTGTCCTGCAGGTCAGCTGGGGCCGAAGAGGGTGGAGGGTGTGGCAGATGCCATCAGGCATAGCTTGGGGTTCAGGCTCCGGAGCCTCCTCCATGCCCACAGCACTAGGCGGGGCTGTCCTCTTTCGTATGTTGTGTGTGTTGTGGTGGTCTTGTCTGTCCAGTATAGCTAGAGTCAGCTAGACTCCCTGAAACTGTGGGAGTTGAGTTGGCAGCAGAGACAGCCCTGTGGTTGCTGCGACCATGCTCGCTGGAGTGGGGGCCATGGATGTGCAGGGGGCCAAGGCCCTTCTCACCTCCCCCTCCCCTGCCTGCTCATCCTGGATTCTTTCTGCCCCTCTCACCCCCGGATGGACATGCCTGTCCCCTGTCCCCTGGCCACCGAGACACCTGGCCAGGCTCCAGCAGGGCTTCCTGGTGCTGGGCTCACACTGGCCTCTCTGTGCCCAGGCTGACGGGCAGCGAGCCCCTGACCATCCTCCCGCTGACCCTGGAGCCTGAGGCGGCCGCCCAGGCGCACTACAAGGCCTGCGACCGGCTGAAGCTGGAGCGGAAGCAGCGGCGCATGTGCCGCCGGGACCCGGGTGTGGCAGAGACGCTGGTGGAGGCCGTGAGCATGAGTGCGCTTGAGTGCCAGTTCCAATTCCGCTTTGAGCGCTGGAACTGCACGCTGGAGGGCCGCTACCGGGCCAGCCTGCTCAAGCGAGGTGAGTGTGGCCGGCCTGGCCCTCAGGAAGGCCCCAGGCAGAGGCAGCAGCCCAGGCCTGGTCCATGTCCCAAGAGGCCCCTCTCAGGCTACACTCCTGGGGACACTGGGCCCAGCCTGCCCAGAGCTCCTGGGCCTAGGCCCTGGAAAGGGCAGCCCCTGGACCTCCCTGAGTGCTGCCTGCCCTGCCCTGCTTTTGGCACAGGCACAGTCGTTGCTGGTGGCCAGGGTGTGCTGACTCCGCCTTTGACGGGGCCCTAGGCTGCCCGGTGCTGCCCCGACAGCCCTCGGCTCCTGCCAGATGGCCCAGTGCCCAGGGGGCTCTGCCTGTGCAGACTCTCCTCCTGCCCTCCCACCCTCATGAGGGCTCTCCACCACCTTATTTCAGCCACCCTCCCACCTCGGCCTCCTCCTGCGCCCTCCCAGGGGCTCTCCACCGCCTATTTCAGCAACCCTCTCACTTCAGCTTCTGGAGTAGCTGGGGCTGCAGCCGTGTGCCACCGTACTGCACTAGCTTGTGTAAAAATTGGGGACCCAAGGCCTAGGGCAGGCAGGACTTTCCAATGGCCCCATGGTGAGGCTGGGAAGTTTGAGACCCTAATGGAGACTGTGACCACGGAGCAGGAGCCGTGGCCATGGTGGGCTCTGGTTTCTCCTCCCAGCCAGCTCTGCACCTGGGGGACACCTGGGCGCTTCCTACCCTGTGGTGCCCAGGGCACACCCACACCCTGTCCCGAGTGCAGCACCAGTAAAGATGCTCTGGGCCCCCACATGGGATTCATACTCTTGGGGTGGTTTGACTGCAGGACAGTGAAGGGGGAACTCTGGGCAGCCTGGGCTCACTGACCAGCCCTTGCAAATCCCAGGCTTCAAGGAGACTGCCTTCCTCTATGCCATCTCCTCGGCTGGCCTGACGCACGCACTGGCCAAGGCATGCAGCGCGGGCCGCATGGAGCGCTGTACCTGCGATGAGGCGCCCGACCTGGAGAACCGTGAGGCCTGGCAGTGGGGGGGCTGCGGAGACAACCTCAAGTACAGCAGCAAGTTCGTCAAGGAGTTCCTGGGCAGACGGTCAAGCAAGGATCTGCGAGCCCGTGTGGACTTCCACAACAACCTCGTGGGTGTGAAGGTAAGTGGGGCAGGGCACGGGGCTGGTGGGGTGGGAAGGAGGGACAGAAAGAACATCAGGGGGGCAGGGCGGGGCATGGGACTGGCGGGGTGGGAAGGAGGGCCAGAAAGAGCCTCAGGGGGGTAGGGGTGGGGTGCAGGGCTGGGGTCGGGACTGCAGCAGGGCGGGCAGGCACACAGTGGAGTGGCCCCCGGCAGGAGGGTGGAGGCCGTGCAGTGCCAGCCATGGTCCTGGAACCTCTCATGCCCATAAGGCTCTCTACCCACCAAACGGGGCACTAGCCATGTTTGCCTGCAGAGGGGCCCCCACGGTCCCTGTGGGGCCACCAGGAGGGTCTCCTTGGTTAGGCGGTCTAACCAGGATCATGGCACTGTGGGCCACACCTGTCAGCCAGCTGGCAGGCTTGTCAGCAAAACCGGTGGGAGGAAAACGTGACCCCCACAGACCAAGGTGGGAGGCATGGTGGGCAGGGGGTCCCAGGGAAGGGTTAGGGGTATGGAACCCACTCACCTGAGTCAGGGGAGTCTCATTCTGCCCCACCAGCCCTCTCTGTGGCCAGGCCTCTATTCTGAGAGACAGAATCCCGACCTAAAGACTTCGAGGTAAAAGGGCTCTCTCCTGAGCCCTTCCAGGGGCCACTGGCTGTTGGGATAGCTGGCCCGGGGTGACCCCAGCTCTCTGGTCATCCTTCATGCCACCTGCAGCCTGTCAGTGCCCAGGTCTACATGTCTGGGGGAGTCCGGGCTGGACCTGTAACCCCACTCTGCACAGAGCCCCCAGCATCTCTGCAGTTCCTGAACAGGGATGGGCAGGGTTGACACCTCTGTTGGAAGCTGAGGGACATTTCTGCCTCCTGCCCTCATCTTCACATTTGCCAGGCAGGCTGGGAATATAGAGCCCCAGCCTGGGGAGGGGTGAGGTAATGAGAGCCAGCCCTGCTCTGAGCCCCACTTGATTGAGAAGTCAGAGTACCCAATCACCCACTTACTGAAGGATCAGCCTCCCCTGTTTGGGCCTCTTGTGCCTCCTTCCACCTTCTTGGGCAGGGGAGAGCCTTTGAAGGCAGATTCAAGCCCCAAGCAAGGCCCTTTCTTTTCCTTTGTGTATGACCCCCCCTTTCCCTCTTCACCGCTTTGTAAGAGATTAATGAGAAGTCGGAACATGAAGGGTGCTCCATTAGCTCCACAGAGCCTGGGTCACCAACATTTTAATTAAATTGGTCCGGGTTTCTCTGCAAAACATCATTAAATGTGACTATGGTTGCCGGGCCAGAGGTGGCTGGATTTCTTAATCCTCTTTGAGCCGGCCCTCCTGGGGGCTGCTGGCGTGGGAGCAGAGCCGCCTGGCTCAGGTCCCACCTGGGAAGGGACCTCCCCACCAGGCCTGTCTTTGCAGGTGAGGCCCTAAGTCCTGGGAGGGGACAGGCCCAGCCAGGCTTCTGTGGCAGCTCCCAGTATAGATTGTGGGTGCCTGGCCCTCCCTGCTGTGGGTGAGGGGTGCATCCCGCTCTGGGGCCAGCCTGGACTCTCTCTCACAGTAAAAGGAGCTCTCCCTTCCCCAGGAGCCCCTCTCCCCCGCAGTGTGGGCCTCCCTGCTCCTGCGGTGCCTTCACTGGCCTCCCAGCATGCTGACCCTCAGCAATGGTGGGATGGGGGTCGCATCTGCATGTGCAGTAGCACCTGCTTCCCGATACTAGGGGTAAGGAGGTCGCGGTCAGCTCAGACATACACCACTAGATGAGGTCACGCTTGTCCTCACCTGTCCAGCGAGCTGTGTGCTGAGAGCAGATATGAAGTCCTGGCAGGACTGGGATTATGGGCATGGGGGCAGAAGGTCCAGCCCCTGCTGAGGGCAGCCCCCGACACAGGGTGGACATCAGGCAGGAGCCTCCCCTTGTGGAGGTGCAAGGGTGGCCACCCTGGGGGCTGAGGTGCCAGCCCTGGAGTCAGCAGCCCGGAGGAGGTAGGACAGCCCCACGAGCCAGGAGAGTGAGCTGAATGTGAGATGTGCAGTGGCAATGCCTACTGGCTGGGCCTGAGCCTGGGCCTAGGCCCAGGTGGGGTGGGGGTGCGGGGTCCCTCTGGGGATCAAGGGCAGGGTCTGCTCACTGGACCCACCTGCACAGCCCTCACACTGCCCTCCCTCCCATGCCCTCCTGCCAGGTGATCAAGGCTGGGGTGGAGACCACCTGCAAGTGTCACGGCGTGTCAGGCTCATGCACGGTGCGGACCTGCTGGCGGCAGCTGGCGCCCTTCCATGAGGTGGGCAAGCACCTGAAGCACAAGTACGAGACAGCACTCAAGGTGGGCAGCACCACCAACGAAGCGGCAGGCGAGGCAGGCGCCATTTCCCCGCCACGGGGCCGTGCCTCGGGGGCGGGCGGCAGTGACCCGCTACCCCGCACTCCAGAGCTGGTGCACCTGGACGACTCACCTAGCTTCTGCCTGGCCGGCCGCTTCTCCCCGGGCACCGCTGGCCGTAGGTGCCACCGCGAGAAGAACTGCGAGAGCATCTGCTGCGGCCGCGGCCATAACACACAGAGCCGGGTGGTGACGAGGCCCTGCCAGTGCCAGGTGCGTTGGTGCTGCTATGTGGAGTGCAGGCAGTGCACACAGCGTGAGGAGGTCTACACCTGCAAGGGCTGAGTTCCCAGGCCCTGCCAGCCCTGCTGCACAGGGTGCAGGCATTGCACACGGTGTGAAGGGTCTACACCTGCACAGGCTGAGTCCCTGGGCTTGAGCAGCCCAGCTGCGTGGGGTACAGGCATTGCACACACTGTGAATGGGTCTACACCTGCATAGGCTGAGTCCCTGGGCTCAGCCCCAGCTGCATGGGGTGCAGGCATTGCACAGAGCATGAATGGGCCTACACCTGCAAAGGCTGCATCCCTGGGCCCAGCCAGGCCTGCTGCACATGGCGCAGGCATTTCACATGGTATGAGGAGTATACACCTGCAAGGGCTGAGACTCTGGGCCCAGTCAGCCCCGCTGCTCAGAGTGCAGGCATTGCACACGGTGTGAGAAGGTCTACACCTGCAAGGGATGAGTCCCCGGGCCTGGCCAACCCTGCTGTGCAGGGTGAGGGCCATGCACGCAGTGTGAGGAGTCTACACTTGCAAGCACTGAGGGGCTTTTCTAACACATTGGGGCATACAGCTGGAACAGGGTGCCAGGGGTCTTCTGGGTTGACTGTCCAAGCCCTGTGTCTCCCCCTCTCCAGGACCCAGAGGCAGGAGTTGGTTCTGGTCTGGCGTATGCAACCTCTTTGCTTGTGCCCTGGGCCTCAGCTTCCTCCCTCTGACCCGAGAGCATTGCACCAATGCTTTCTGAGCTTTCTCCCATCCCTAACACGCCAGTCCCTGGGAAGTGGCTCCCCATGCCAGTCCATTGGCTTTCCCTCCCCACCTCCTCTGAGGCATGGGTAGCAGATGCACCTTGGTGACCGTGTGGCCTCCATGTGGGCCACCCGTTGGGGACCAGCCTGGCCCAGGCTGCCCCAACACCAGCACTGTCTTCAGAGACTCAAACCACTAGAAGAGGACGCAGCCTGTTCTGCACTCCCAGGGCCCCGCCGTGCAGGTGCCCAGGCTCGGAGGACACTGCCGACCTCTGACGTTGAGCACTTCTCTTTGGAGTAAATATCAGTGACTTTTAAATTATTATGATTATTTAACTAATATAATAATTATTATTTTCTCCATCCCTGCCATCTCCCCAGCTGCAGCTCCCCGCTCTCCACCAAGCCCCAATCTGGGAGGGCCCCGCCTTCCGTCTCTGACATGTTCCCTCCTAACCCTGCCTCTGATCTGCTTAGTAGTTTGAAACCACTAAATGGAGATAGATGTGTGTAGTTAAGGAAATACAGTGACCTGCGTCTGGCCACAGCCCTTGGGGCTTCTGGAAGCCAGCTCCCCCTGCTCCATGCCAGCCAGCCACTGCCACATGGTAGGCCAGCCGGCGGCCCCTGCCCTGCACCCTGTGGGCAGACGGCTCAGCCTCCAGGCGGCTGGGTGCAGATTCTCAGGCTGGGGGTGGTAGGGAGGGGTGGGTATGGTGAGGGGGCAGGGCAGCCCTTTGATTGGTTCATGTCATGTCATGAGGAAGCTGCTTGCTCTGTGTCACTGGGGGACAGATTGGGACAGATGCCAGTAGAGGCAGTCTTGGGCTCGCATCTGGCCATGGAATGTCATGCGTTATGGCCCTGCTGTTGTGTGTGCTGGGGACAGGGTGACCTGCACTGACCTGGCTTGGTTTGAGGGTATAGTGTGTGTGTGTTGTGAGAGTGTGTGTGCTGGCATGGTCAGTGTGCATCCGTGTGTGTGTGTTGTGAGTGCGTGTGTGCTGGCCTGGTCAATGTGCGTAAGCGTGTGTTGTGTAAATGCATGCTGGCGTGGTCAGTGTGTGTGTGTGTGTGTGTGTGTGTGTGTGTGTGTGTGTGCGCGCGCGCGCATGCGCACTGGTGTGGTCACCTTGGCCGTGCTGTGCTGTCAGTGGCATGGTGGTGCCTTAGGTTCCCAGAGCCTCTCGCCCTGGGCTCCATCTTGTGGGTGTCCTGATGGTTGTGGCTGGGTTCTGGGTGGGTAGCTGGTATGGACACAGGAACTACTGAGTGAATGGGTGTCTCAGAGTCCCATGGGTCTCCAGAAAGCTGGGGGGTCTGTGTTTTTAAAATAAAACCTATTTATGTTGCTGTGGGTCTCTGCCATCCCTGTGTTATAGTACGTAAGAACGTTTATTCTCCTGTGGTTCAGAGAGCACCCCAACACGTGCCTGCAGCTGCATCCCCAGACCACAGTGTGGGTGCAAGACGCTGGGTTTGTCCGTGGTCTCGTGGAGGCCTGGCTAGAAGGGATAGGGGTGGTAGCCCCTGCCCTCTGCAGTGTCCACATCCACCGGACCCTGAGCAGCATAGCTGGCCACACCCTCATGACATGACAAGACTGTCACTCAGTCACTATTGGGTCTACGAAGGGCATCAAGTCAGAGGAAGGTTTTTATGTTTAATCAAATAACACATTTAGCTCTATGTCATAAATATTCAGAAAAGTATTTTTTTAAACAAGGCAGACCAAAAATGTCTGCTAGCTGGTTGATTTCTAGACAAATATATATTCGAATGTCTTGCTGGATGAAGAGGCCGCTCAGCCGGAGCCTCCTGTTTCATGCGCTTCTCTTCCGAGGGGCAGTAGAGGAGAAAGGGCTGTTGGGAGGGGTTCAGCCCGCTCCTTGGCCAAGGGATCCCAGCCACCTTCTCCGCACCGGGCCCCACTACAAGGGACCTGGACCCCCAGGTGGCTTTTGGCCAGGCGTGGGTGGGTGGGAGGGGCCCTGTCTGTGCTCTGAGTCTCCGTGCGTGCAATGATTTCTCTACCTCATCTGTGTGGCCTGTCCCAGAGGGACTGTGGAGAATGTATTTATTTAACAGCTTTGTGTCACAGAACCAGAAACAAATGGAAACACTAAATAAATGTATTTTAAATTATAGCCTCATCTCAGTCTGCTGCTTTCACAGGGGCTTCTGTAGGCCTGGGACGAGGAGGAGGGCCTTAGGAGGAGGCCTAGGAGTTGGCCTCTGGGAGGAGGAGGACAAGAAAGAGGGTTGGAGAGGAGGTGGACTCGGGGAGGTGTGCCTGGGAAGGAGGAGAAATTGGGAGGCGGGACCAGGGAGGAGGAGGAAGGGGGAGGTTTTGGGGAGAAGGGGTATGTACAGAGGAGGACCCTGGGGAGGAGGAAGACCTGGGGAGGAGGAGGACCCTGGGGAGGAGGAGGACTCTGGGGAGGAGGGCCCTTGGAAGAAGGAGCACCCTGAGAAGGAGGAGGACCCTGGGGAGGATGGCCTGGAGAAGAGGAGGACCTGGGGAGGAGAAGGGCCCTGGGGAAGAGGACTTGGGGAGGAGGAGGACCCTGTGGAAGAGGAGGGCCCTGGGGAGGAAGAGGACCCTGTGGAAGAGGAGGGCCCTGGGGAGGAAGAGGACCCTGAGGAAGAGGAGGGCCCTGCAGAAGAGGACTTGGGGAGGAAGAGGACCCTGGGAAAGATGAGGGCCCTGGGGAGGGAAACTCTGGGGAAGAGAAGGGCCTTGGGGAGGAGGAGAACTCTGGGAAGAAGGAGGACCTGAGAAGGACGCGCTGAGGAAGTGGAGGACCTGGGGAGGAGGAAGGCCCTGGGAAGGAGGAGGAGGACCCTGGGGAGAAGGAGGGCCTTGGGGAGGAGGATCTGGGGAAGAGGAGGACCGTTGGGAGGAGGAGGACCTAAAAAGGAACCCCGGGGGAGAAGCCCTGTCTCCCAGTCACATTGGGCACCTTTGTTGGGCAGGCATCTCCAGGCTGCATGTATGGCCTCAGCTGTCTCTGGTCTCTGTGCTTCCCGTGTCCAGGCTGGAGAGCGTGGGGTGCCATAGGAAGCCCTGTCCAACCCTGTCTTCTCAGACGCCTAGCTCCATCCTACTCCTGCCTACAGCCTCTAGCTGAAGGAGGCCTCTCACTCTCGTAGTGCTGGGTCCCCAGCAGAGCCTCATCATCCCCTAGCCCTGCATCTGGGGGTCTTCTGGGCACAGCCCCTCATCTCCCTAACTCAGAGCCAGTTCCCAGCCCACAGTCCTCACTTTCCCCTCATCTCCATCACCCTTCTGAGCCCATGTCGTGGGTCCCCCACCGCTGCAACATGCCCTGCTGGAAACCCCTCACTGGCCCCTCCAGACCCTGCCTGTCCCTCTCCTGCCACCTTGTGTCTGGTCTGTGCCCTCCCAGACATCCAGGTCCACGCCCACCACAGCAACGGGGAGGGAGGGGCTGCCCACTGAGGAATGTGGGATTATCTCCCTGATGGGAACAGTCCAGGCTTCCTTTCCAGACCCATGGCCACAGCTCTTACTAAGAGGCCAGTGGGGACTTCCTGGTGCCGGTCCCTGGCCCTCAGCCTCTGGCCACTGCCGGGTGAAGCCACGCTGGATTGCTCTGCCTGGAGGGACAGGCCTCTGGAAGGCAGGGTGGTCGGGGGCTTGGGCCTCTGAGACCAGGCAGGAGAGGGATGTGAGCTGTCCAGCCAGGGAGCAGGTGGCCTGAATGAGACCATTCTTCTGAGTGACAGCAGTGAAACCATAGCTGAATTCAATCCGGGTGCAGGCGGCGGGCAGGCGGGGGCCAGGCTGCTGAGGAGAGAAGTCGCTAGTGGGTGGACTGGCTGGACAGGCCACTGTGCACAGCCAACCCTCCCCCTTTGTCCTGGGTCCAGTTGTTTGGGCTGGGGTCCCCTGTGTATGGTGGATGCTCTGTGTGTCTGGTCTGCATCTGCACATGTGTGTGTGTGAGGTTGGATTCGTGTGGGTCTGCTTGTCAGTGCATCTGTGTCTGTAGGTATTGTGTGTGTGTACATGTGTGTTGTATGTGTCCACATGTCTGTGTGCATTTATATGCAAGCATGCATGTTTGTGTGGCTGGGTTTGTGTTGTCTACATGTGAGCATGTGTGTGTGTGTGTGTTGTGCATGTGTCTCCATGCATACATGTGGCTGGGTCTGTGCCTGTGTCCACATGTGTACATGCATATATGTGGCTAAGTCCATGCATTTGTGTCCGGGTGTGCATGTGTGTCTCGAGTGTGTCTGCATGTATGTGTGTGGCTGGTTCTATGCACTGGTGTCTGTGCATGCATGTGCATACATATGTGTGTATCTTTTGTGTCTGCATGCATCCATGCATATGGCTAGGCCTATGCATCTGTGTCTGTGTGTGTCTCTTCATGTATGTATGTATGGCTGGGTCTGTGTATCTGTCTACATGGGTGAGTGCATGTATATGTGCATATAGGTGGCTGGATTCATGCAGCTACATTCATATGTGTGCATACATGTGTCCATGAGTCTGTGTCATGTGTGTCTCTGCACACAGGTGCATGTGCATGCATGTGCACGTGTGTTTGTGTCCATGTGGGTAGGTGCACATGCGTGCACGTGTCCATGTGTCTGTGTCATGCGTGTCTCTGCATGCACACATGTGCTTGAGTGCTGTAGGTGTGTGCTGAGCCATAGCTCATCTCCTTTCTAGTCTCCTACCTCGCCTTTGCTGGGTGATTGAGGCCTGGCCCCTATCCCCACTCTGGTCTCCTCCAGCTGACAAGCTCCCACTGGCCCTGGGCCCACCCTATCCAATGACATCCACCAGGTGAGTGGAGACACCTTGGAATCCGCAAGGTGCTTCCTCACCTGCTCGAGCACAGGTCAGATGCTCCTGGGCAGTTTCTGGATGACAGGGCATCCCCATCTTGGCTTGCGGGGGTGAGGAAAGCAGGGCCCACAGGGCATGGAGCTACTTTAGCTGAGCGGTCTCAGGTGCCATTCGCAGGTGGGAGACAAGTCCAGGACACACAGGTGGCCAGAGGCAAGCCCAGGCTTGAGCCCAGGCTGGCTGGGCCCAGGCGGCTGGGGCGGTGGCAGGCATCTGGCTCCCCTCCAGGCACAGCAGGGGATGGCTAGGGGATTAGGTAAGAAGGCGCGGTTAGGTAATGTCTTAGAAGGACCTGGAGTGTACAGCAGGAAGCTTTGGGTGGGATCCTGCCTGGCCTTCCAGACTGACTTCAGAGACGGAGGGAGAAGGTGGAGAGGAGGAGGGGGAAGGATGGGAGGAGTAGGGGAGGAGGCGAAGGAGAGGAGGGAAGAGGAGGGACAAGGAGGAGAAGGGGAGGGTGCAAAGAGTGAGTCTGGTGCCCCAGAGCCCAGACAGGCCGTGGTGGGGTCCTGTGTTGCCCTTCCTGTGTCGTGGACCTTGGGAACTGTTAGGGACCCCAGGATGATGTCCTCACTGCCTCCATGGGGTCTGGCTGCACATGCAGGTGCTCTGGGGCCAGCTCATGAGGCAGCTGCCGTCAGGCTAGAAGGAGGTGGCCCAGGAGGCCCCGGGATGCAGGAGTCTGGAGGTGTGGTAGGCTCAAACTCACTCCCTGCCCCATCTGGCTACACAGGCCACAGCCCCTGCACTGGGGCCTGGGGTCGCAGGGGTTCACCTTCTCTGCATGCACACTCTGTTCCTGGGGCCTGTTCACGTGGGTGGGCCTCATGCTGGGGCCAGGGGTGGCTGTTCACAAGGGGGTGGCCTCGAGTTGTCCTGCATCTCGTCCCCCGACCATGCTGCCTATCTTCTTAGTGCCCCTGACATGCACTAGAGCCCCTGCTCCTCTAAGTCCCACTGGGCTTGCTCTCTCTGCAGCCTCTGTGCTCCTCGGAAGCCCCTCCCCGCCCACTGCCCAATGCATACAGCAGCTGGCTGGCCCAGGAGGAGCAGATGCTGGGCAGAGCTGTCACCTCCCTGGAGGTGGCCTTGTGTCAGCCAGGCCCAGGGGGCTGATCGGGAAAGGACAGGACACTTCTGGGGGCTGCAGAGGGCCTAGGCTGGGGACCAGAGTCCTGGCCTTGCCTGGTCCTGCCTCTGCCGGGCTCCAGGGCCTTAGTTTCCCCATCCACCCCTTAGGAGGCAGCCCCTGTCGGATAGCCTGGGATTCTGGGGAGGGGTCTGCTGTGGGGCTGGCCAGGCCAGGTGGAGGGGCTGGTGTAGGCACCAGGGTCAGCGGGGCCTGGCTGTGCGGCTTTGCTGGAATGCCCCTGTGGATGGTGGACAGAGTGGAGCAGGGGTCCAGGAGATTGCCAGGGAAACAAGACCAAATAAACACTCCCCCTGCAGCCCTGCAGAGGGGGCTCCCATGGCAATGACCTCATCTGCCCACCCAACCCTGCACAGGGCCAGACTGGAGGTGGGGGGTCCAGGGCTGGCAAGGGAGCCTAGCATCCTGTGTTTGTGTTGGGCCCACGTCCATGGCAACGGCTGGGGGCTCCTGCTGTGCTTACCAGCCAGAGGCTGAGGCCTCCCCAGCAGGGAGGGAGGGGAAAGGAGGAGGGGAGAGGAGAGAGAGGAGAGAATGGAGGAGGGGAGTTAAAAGAGGAAGAGGGAGAGGAGGGAAGAGACAGGGGAAGCGGCTGGGGTGGGGCGTGTCCCAGGCTGGGCCTCCAGGGGTGGCCTTAGCTCTGCAGCCAGTCCTTCCTGCCTTCTGCAGCAAGTCCTAAGCTGTGGAAGGGAGCAGTGGCTCTCACGGGCGCCCTGGATCTGTCCAGGGCTGGGTCACAGGTGAGTGCACGTGCATGGGTTTTCATCTACACAGGCTTATCAGCACCCATTTCAGGTGACTGGGGCCTCAGACCCGGGGTCTCTTGAGGATGTGGTGTCAGCCAGGGCCAGGGTCTCATCTGAGGCTCGCCTGGGGCAGGTTCTGCTTCCAGGCACCATGCCCTGTCAGAGGGAGGACCTGGGTCCTCGGGAGCTGTCCCCGGAGGCCATCCTCAGCTTCCTGCCATGAGGGCCTCTCTGAAGGGCGCTTCCTTCGCTTCCCAAGGTGGGGATGATGGAGAAAGTCTGCTGGAAGGAGGGGCCTTGAAGTCTGTGGAGCTGCCAACAGGGTTGGGTGGGGGGGATGGGGCAGGCGCCGCTGCTGTGCTCTGCTGGGCAGGAAGCAGGCCAGGACAGGAGTCTGGGACGCAGGGGTCACAGGATGCATGAGGGACTATCTGCCATGGCGGCCAGCGTCCTGCATTGGGATTCAGCAACTGTTCACATTTACAGCTGGCCCTTGAACAACATGGGTTTGCCCTGTGTGGGCCCCTTCCATGCGGATTTTCTCCTGCCTTTGCCACCCCTGAGACAGTGAGGCCAAGTCCCTTCCCTCCTCCTCAGCCTTGCAGCATGAAGATCAGGAAGACAAAGGCCTTTAGGAGGATCCCTTCCATGCAGGGAAGAGGAAGTATGTTTTCTCTTCCTTGGGATTTGCCCACTAAGGTTTCTAGACTCTGCTGTATTGTGCGAACACAGTATGTGACACAGATAATGCAGAATGCCTGCTAATCACCTGTTCATGTTCTTCTCAAGGCTTCCAGTCAGCAGGAGGCTGTTAGCAGTTCGGTTCCAGGGAAGTCAAAACTTATGTGGGGATTTTCAACTGCATGGGGGCTGGCGCCCGTAACCTCCACGTTGTTCCAGGATGAGCTGTAGTCATTTGATCTCTCTTCTCTTCTGTCTCTAAAAACAAGATGAATGTCTTTTTGCTTTTTGGCCCCTTAGAGAGGAAGTTGGAGGCATCTGGTACCGTAGTCGAATCGGCATTCTCCTTTCACATGCGACAGTGTGACTGGATGGGCTGGGGCCCACAGCGTTTGCACTGTCCTGTCCTATCCTCCCTCCCATGGTGCTCCTTTGAGCTGCTCTTGTTTTTGGTGTTTTTCCCGAATCCAGCCTCCAATCAAGGCCGTGCCTCGTCCTCAGCGACTGCCTGCCTCCGTAGGTGAAGAGTTAGCTGCCCTTGAATGGCGATGCTTCTGGGCCGCACGGATGCTCCTACTTCAGTCCTGACATCAGCACTTCAAGCTTTCTCGTTGTTTCCCCTGCTACACCGATGAGATGTCATCATTCAGGAAAGAAAACTCTCCCTCCCTTATTTGTGTTTGATTTTTAGTATTGCTAAAGATGCATGGGTCCTTCCTTCTGTTTCAATGCAATGCCATTGTGATTCTTTGAGTCTCTGAGGACTTCCTTGCTTTCTGGATGTCAGGGGTTTGAGGCAGAAGTGAGATGTGGTCTGATTATGTGTCCGCAGAATCAATGTGGGTGCTGCAGGGAGACAGACCAAAAAATGATGCTGAAAGAAACAAATAATCCAGGGCACAGACAAGAGTTTTAAATAAACTCTAGTAAGTATCATTAGGAAAACCTGGGGGAAAAAAAAACCCATCTGGGGCATTGGCTCACACCTGTAATCACAGCACTTTGGGAGACCGAGGCCAGAGGATTGCTTGAGTCCCGGAGTTCAAGACCAGCCTGGGCAACATAGCAAGACCCTTTCTCTGCAAAAAAAATTTTAAAAATTACAGGTGCTGGGTGCTGCTAGTCCCAGTCACTTGGGAGGCTTAGGTGGAAGAATCGCTTGAACCCAGGAGGTTGACGTGAGGTTGCAGTGAGCCAAGATCATGCCACTACTCTGTCTCAAAAAAGGGAAGAAGGGAAGAAAAGAAAAGGAAGGAAGGAAGGAAAGAAGGAAAGAAGGAAGGAAGGAAGGAAGAAGGAAGGAGAAAAGAAAGAAAATCATCTGCCAGGTGCAGTGGCTCATGCCTGTAATCCCAACACTTTGGGAGGCCGAGGTGGGCGGATCACCTGAGGTTGGGAGTTTTCGACCAGCCTGACCAACATGGAGAAACCCTGTCTCTTCTACAAATATAAAATTAGCCAGGCATGGTTGGGTGCATGCCTGTAGTCCCAGCTACTCGGGAGGCTGAGGCAGGAGAATCACTTGAACCTGGGAGGCGGAGGTTGTGGTGAGCTGAAATCACACCATTGCACTCCAGCTTGGGCAACGTGAGTGAAATCTGTCTCAAAAAAAAAGAAAAAGAAGAAAAAGAAAATGATCTATGAAAAAGGAACAATAAAACAAAAAAGTAAACTACTGAGAACAAAAATATGGCCAATGAAGTAATTATTTCCAATAAAAATTGGAAATATAAAGCCCAAGAAATCTAGTGAGAAAAAAATAGGCCAACTTTTCCTTGGCTGTAGGAGAATCTACGGTGTGCACTTGACACCGTTTTGGCCAATGAGATGTCATGATAAATTCCTACAGCGAGAAGCGCTCTTCTCCAGCAAGCAGGCAAAGCTTTGCTGAAAGCGTGCCCATTTTGCTCAGCACATATTTTCCCCTTGCATCCATTTCCTGCATAGGACACAGGATGTGATGGTGGAGTCACTGCAACCGTTTTGAGATCATGAGTAGGGAAGCGAACCATTAAGGATGACAGAGCAAAAATAGAAAAGGCTCCAGTGACCTCGTGGTGCTCTCACATGAACCCTAGTTTTGTTTTATTTTGTTTTTTGAGACAGGTTCTGGCTCTGTCACCCAGGCTGGAGTGCAGTGGTGAGGGCTCGACTCACTGCAGCCTCAACCTCCTAGGTTCAAGCTGTTCTCCCACCTCAGCCTCCCGAGTAGCTGGGACCACAGGTGCCAGCTTTATATGAGCTTTATAAAGACAGCAGGCACCACCATGCCCAGCTCATTTTTGTATTTTTGGTAGAGACTGGGTCGTACCATGTTACCCACGCTGATCTTAAACACCTAGGCTCAAGTGATCCTCCCATCTCAACCTCCCCAAGTGCTGGTATTATAGGCATGAGCCTATAATACCAACACCAGGCCAAATCCTAGCTTTTGTTGTGTGTGTGATTTAAAACAAATGAAAGTGTGTTTGTTTAAGCTAGAGTTGGCTGTTTTCTGTCATCTACCACCCAAGTTGTTCCTAACTGATGTGCACATCAAGCCCGGAGTATTAGGCCTGTCATCTGCAGCAGGGATGCTGGGCTGAAATGCAGTGGCCCCTTGCAAACCTGTAGGGAGGGTCATTTGCAACCTAGATGTCCACACCTAGCCAGACTTCCTTTTAAAAAACTAGAATAAAGACATTTTCAGGCAGGCAAATTCCAGAAAAGTTCACCACCCTCACATCTTTTCCAGTCAACTTATTTGAGGGTGTGCTCTCACAAAACAAGAGAACAAACCAAGGAGAGGAATTCTGGAGGTCCCAAGGAGCAGCTCCTCTGGGTGGTGAGGAAGGGAATCAGGTGGCAGCTGCAGCGGGGCTGGCCCTGCAGCCAGGGCAGGGAGGTAGAAAGGCAGGGATAGCCATGGCCTGACAGCCAGTCTGTGTGAGTCTGTGTGCAAAACAAAACCAAACAAACAAAGCAAACCTTGTGTTAAGATAAAAATAAAGACGACATGGAGACATCTAGGGAGGAGGCTGGGCTGAGGGTGGGTGAGTCGGAGCCCACTTACCATCCTCCGAGGACTGAACCCCGGAGGAACGGAGCAGAAACCTCTCAGCGTCACAGTCCCCCAGCACAATGACTTCTGGGGCTGGGCTGCTTGCAGCAGGAGCCCCCAGCATGGGCTGAAAGGCTCCTATCTTGGCTCCTATCCTCCATTTATTTTAATGGAAGAAGGATTCCCTCCCCCCGCCCCGCCTCAAGACGGAGTCTTGCTCTGTTACCCAGGCTGGAGTGCAGTGGTGTGATCTTGGCTCACTGCAACCTCTGCCTTCTGGGTTGAAGCAATTCTCTTGCCTCAGCCTCCTGAGTACCTGAGATTACAGGCACCACCACGCCCGACTAATTTTTATATTTTTAGTAGAGACCGAGTTTCACCATGTTGGTCAGGCTGGCCTTGAACTCCTGACATCGTAATCCACCCGCCTTGGCCTCCCAAAGTGCTAGGATTACAGGCATGAGCCACCCCTACCAGCCAGAAGAAGGATTGTTTAACAACACGTATCTGACATGTTAAAGATTTGTCTCAGAGTCCCTCAGTAATCCTTCCAGATAATCTCCTCACTTGCCTGCCTTGCCTCCCTCCTTCCCCCCTCCTCCCTCCCCTCCTCCTTTCCTTCCTGCCCTCCTTCCTCCCGTCCTTCCTCCCCTTCTTCCTTCCCTCCTCCCTCATCTCCTGACTCCTCCCTCCCCTCCTCCCTTCCTTCCTTTCTCCCTTCTTTTCTCCCCTCCTTCCTTCCCTCCTCCCCTCCTTCCTTCCCTCCTCCCCTCTTTCCTCCCCTCCTTCATTCCCTCCTCCTGTCCCTCCTCCCCTCCCTCCTCCCCTCCTTCCTTTCTCCATTCCTTCCTCCTCTCCTTCCTCCCCTCCTTCCTTCCCTCCTTCCCTCCTCCCCTCCCTCCTCCCTTCCCTCTTTCCTTCCCTCCTTCCTTCCCTCCCTCCTTCCTTCCTCCCTCTCTCATTCCTTCCCTCCTTCCTTCCCTCCTCCCCTCCCTCCTCCCCTCTCTCTTTCCTTCCCTCCTTCCTTCCCTCTTCCCCTCTCTCCTCCCTTCCCTCCTTCCTCCCTTCTCACCTCTCCCCTCCCTTCCCTCCTTCCTCCTCCTCTCCTTCCTCCCCTTCCTCCTCCCTCCCTCCTCCCCTCCCTCCTCCCCTCCCTCCTCCCCTCCCTCCTCCCCTCCCTCCTCCCTTCCCTCCTCTCCTCCCTTCCCTCCTCCCCTCCCTCCTCCCCTCCCTCCTCCCTTCCCTCCTTCCTTCCTCCTCCCCTCCCTCCTCCCTTCCCTCCTCTCCTCCCTTCCCTCCTCCCCTCCCTCCTCCCCTCCCTCCTCCCTTCCCTCCTTCCTTCCTCCTCCCCTCCTCCTCCCTTCCCTCCTTCCTTCCTCCCCTCCCTCCTCCCTTCCCTCCTTCCTTCCTCCCCTCCCTCCTTCCTTCTCTCCTCCCCTCCTTCCTCCCTCCTTCCTTCCCTCCCTCCTTCGTCCCCTCCTTCCTCCCTTCTTTCCCTCCTCCCCTCCTTCCTTCCTCCCCTCCTTCCTCTCCTCTGACTTCCCTCCTCCCCTCCTTCCTTCCCTCCTTCCCTCCTCCCTCCCATCCTTCCTCCCTCCCATCCTTCCTCCCCTCCTTCCTTCCCCTCCCTTCTTCCTTCCCTCTTTCCTCCCCTCCTTCCCTCTTTCTTTCCCTCCTCCCTCCCCTCCTTCCCTCCTTCCTCCCCTCCTTCTTCCCTTCTCCCTCCCTCCCCTCCTCACTACCTCCTCTCTCCCTTCTTTTTTCTTCTTTCCCTTTTTTCTTTGTTTTCTTTTTCCTTCCCTCCCTTCCTTCTTTTTTCATTTTTCCTTTCATATTTTCTTTTTTCTCCTCCATTCCTCCCCCCACCTCTTTTTTCTTTTCCTTCTTTATTTCTTTTCTTCCTCTCTTTCTCTTCTTTCCCCCTTTCTCTTCTTTCCCCCCTCCCTCTCTTTTTCCCCCCTTCTTCCTTTCTTTTTTCTTTTTTCCTCTTTCTCTCTCTCTTTCTCCTTCCTTCCTTCCCATAATTTAAAGAACATATTTACAGTCAACACTATTCATTTAAGGTAGCCCTATAATTAAATAAACTGTAAGTCTCTTGGCCTGTGTGTTAACCCCAGGATCCTACAGAATGCATGGGGGAGGGCTGGATTAAATTTCACATAGGGTTAGCACAGTTTACTTCTCAGGGAAGGAATCTGGGGTCGTATTTTACTTTCATGGTGCATTTATATTCTGCTTGATTTTTATAAATACATGACACCAATCAATACTGTTTAGTTTTGGTTTTCTGAAAGTCTTTCTAATGGTGGAAGAGGCTGTGGACAAGGGGACTGACGGTGAGCATGATGAAGGAAGAACTCAGCAGGTGGACTTGGCCTTGGAGGTCATTGGCCAGCCTGCGTGTGGCCAGAGCAGCTTCTGGGGAGTCTTGCAGGGGCAGCACAGACAATGAGGAGGAGCTGGTTGGGAGGAGGCAGAGAATGGAGAAGGGCGTGCAGTCCAGGTGCTAAACACACATATTCCACAGGCTACAGGAGGGCTATGAAGATCCATGAGGGCAGCCCTCACACATGTTCATGGAACACACATGCGTGTGACATGTGACACATGCTTACCTTGGGGTGGAGGCTTCACATGTGAATGTATTCCAATTAGTTCTTTCCAAGACTCAAAGGTGCTCAAGTGCACAGCCTCTGTAAACTGACCAGGACCAGCCCATGGTCGTGGTCTCTCATCAGGAGAAAGCTCCTGAAGTCAGTGTCCTGTCCAGTGAATGCTGCCGTCATGGCTGGTGGAGCAGGGAGTCAGAGAGTCAGCCAAAGTGAGCTGGGTAAGCTGCAGTTGTCTTAACGTTGCTTAGCTGGAGGCCAGTGCTTGTTTAGCTGCTGGAGAAAAAACCCTTGCAGCGTGGTTAGAACACAGTTTATTCTTTAAGTGTAGGGGCCCATGGCATGGTCCTAGGTCCTGTTATTTTATTTATTTAATTTTTTGAGACAGGGTCTCATTCTGTCACCCAGGCTCGAGTGCCGTGATGCCATCACAGCTCCCTGCAGCCTCAAACTCCTGGGCTCAAGCAATCCTCCCACTTCAGCCTACCAAGTAGATGGGACCACAGGTGTGTGCCACTGCACCTAGTTAACTTTTAATTTTCTCTAGAGGGGGGTCTCACTATGTTGTCCAGGCTGTTCTTGAACTCCTGGGCTCAAGCAATCCTCCTGCCTCAGCATCCCAAAGTGCTGGGGATTACAGGCGTGAGCCACTATGCCCAGCCCCTTGGGGACTTTCAAAGCACTTGGCCCACACATTAGATCTCTGTCTACTCAGAGTGGCAGGGACCCCACACACAGCCAGTGCAGCCTTGATGTCCTTGTAACTCTGAGCCAGTGGCCCCCAAGGTGGCAGAACAGGTGTTGGCCACATCTAGAAGGAGGCCTAGGGACCTGCAGGGTGCCACCCTTGATAAGGTAGCTGTGGGCCACCCTTGGTGAGGCGACTGTGGGCTATGGGTAAGGCAGCCCCTTGGCGAGGGGCTAGGAGGAGCAAGCTTCTCTCGGGGTGGCTGGGAGTCCAGGTGCCAGGGTCTCTAGGATGGGCCTGGCATGCTGGTGGGGAGGCTGGCATGGTTTGCTCGGGTATGGGTGGGGCAGGGGACAAGCTGCACAGGTGTGCAGGGCACTCTGCACATAGTCACTCCCTCTTAGGAAGACTCCCTCCTGCACTTGAGAGAGCATCAGGCCAGCAGGGACCAGACGTTTGCCTAATCCAGAGGCTGCCCCCCACCAGATAAAGGGTGTAGCCAGGCACACTCTTTACCATCCGTCCTTGCCAAGGACTCTGGCCATAAAAAGAACAGGGCTTCACCAGCTCGAGGCGGCCATCATAACAGATGCCATCCTGCTATCACTCATGGTCAGCACTCAGCATCCGCAGGCCAAGTCTCTGCCCATATCAAGGTCTCTTCTTTGCAAGACGCTGACATCCATTAGGGTCAGGTCAGGATGCTGCTTGTCCATGTGGCTCTCCTTGGACCAGACTGTTGATCCCTTTTCCTTCCCTTTTCTCTTGCTGTTAGGTGTCACTTGGTTGTGGAATGCTTAATCTGTACCATTACACAGGGCTTAAGTGTGCTTTGACGCGTGGTATGCAGTAACCACTGCCTTGTGGGGTGACCTGAGCCTGGGTGCCGGTGCTGATAACCCAGTGAATGGGAAGTACTAAGGAGCATTGCCTCCCTGGGAAACTCCTTGCAGCTTGTGGCTTTTATAATTGAAATAGCATCAGTAAAAGCCTGCCATTGTGAAAAGACAAATGGGCATGGGCCTGGTTATGTCTTGTGCTGCTCAGGACAGCAGCAGAAGACAACAGCCTCTAGGAGGGAGGTAGGGAGGGAGTGGGAGGGGAGAGGGAGGAAAGTAGGAGGAGGGAGACAAGGGAGAAGCAGAAGGGAAAGGGAGAGGGAGGGAGGAGTAACAAGGAAGGAGGATGAGGAAAAGGGAGGAAAGAGGAAGAGGGAGGGAGGAGGAAAAAGGAGGGAGGAGGACAGAGGGAGAGGCAGGAACAGGAAAGGAGGAGGAAGGAGAGTGGGAGGGAAGGAGAGAAAGGGAAGAAGAAGAAGAAAGGGAGGAGGGAGGAGTAGGAAGGGAGGAGGGAGTAGGAGGAGGGAGGACAGAGTAGAAGGAGGGAGGGAGAAGGGTTGAGGAGGGAGTAGGAGGAGGGAGGGAGGAGGAGGAAATAGGAGGAGGAGGGAGTAGGAGGAGGGTGGAAGGAGGAGGGAGTAGGAGGAGGAGGGAGTAGGGGGAGGGTGGGAGGAGGAGGGAGTAGGAGGAGGGAGGAAGGAGGGAGTAGGAGGAGGGAGTAGGAGGAGGGAGTAGGGGGAGGATGGGAAGAGGAGGGAGTAGGGAGAGGGAGTGAGGAGGAGGGAGTAGGAGGAAGGAGGAGAAGGAGGATGGTGGGCAGGGTGAGCAGAGGCCAGGAAGGCAGGGAGGCACTGTGTGGAGCCAGTGTGAGGGAGCTGAGTTACCAGAGGGACCTTGGGGCTGAAGAATGGTGACAGGGCCAGGCCACAGGGACAGGAAACCCCATGAGCTGCCGAGCTGAGTGCCTCCTAAGGGATCCACTGTGGTTGGGAGGCTTGGCAGCCCACGCCTGGGCAGGACTTGGAGTTGTAGCACTGGGAGTTGGTGGCTCCCCTCCCTTCTGTCTGCTTGGCCTCGGTTAATGTGGGAGCTGGAGGTGTGGACTCTTTGGTGGCTAGCAATGGAGATCAGGGCCCTCCAGCTTCAGTCTCCTGGGAGCCTCCGGGGCAGTGCTGGGTCAGGCCCTGCCCCTCTGTCTGTGGTGTGGTCAGCTTCCCTGGCCATAGGTCCCCCGTGCAGCTCGGCCAGGGCAGGCAGGCAGTACCCACCATGCTGGCCACAGGGCCCTTCCCCAGGGAAGTGGGCATGGAGCCAGAAGGTGTCACTGTGACTCCTTTATGGGCAGCTGGAGACCCCTAGGCATTTGGATCCTGTACTTGCAATGCTCGAGTCTCCTGCCTCCAGCGTGGGCTTGGGTACCTCCAGGGGCATTCAGCTGGGAGCACAGCTTTTTCCACTGGGCCCACCTGAAGGCCCAGAGAGACCTAGAGCTCCTGGAATCACACAGCAAGTGGGAAGGAGCAACAAGCTGTCCCCCGACCTGGCCCGCAGCGACAGCCTGGGCAGGGTGGCCGGCTCTGAATGGCGGAAATAGGCACTGAATGTCTGCGGCCAGTGACATTTATGGGGCCCCGGGGCGTCCTCAGTGCCAAATAACCAGGCCTACATACCGAGGACAAACATGAAACCCAGGCCCACATGGAGGTTGTGAAGGTTTTATGGGGGCATCTGGGCCCTTGCGGCCTGGGGTGGGGGTGGGACAGGATCTTCCCAGGAGTCCTCACCGCCCTCCCAGAGGAAGCGGGACTGATCTCTGCGAAGTGTATGACTTCAACCGGGGAGCTGGGAAATCCTGGTTCCTCGAGGCCCCCACCAATCAGCAACCGTGGGGCTGGGAGGAGGCTGGAACCCTGCTGGCATGGCAGGGGCCCAGAGACCCCATCTTGACTTGGCCTCTCAGTTCCTTTTCCACACTGGCCAATGCATGTGGCTCAATGCAACATGAACAAAAGAAGACAGTAGGCCCATTCCTCCTGCCCAGGGGTTGCTGGGCAAACCCCTCCCAGGGATGGCCCTGAAGGGAGAGGTGAGGCAGGGGCTCCCCGGGGGCAGGGATCCTAGGAGGAGCGGCCCTGGGTGCCCTGGCAGTTTCGAGCCTAGGAGGGAGCAGAGCCCAGGAGGAGCACTGAGGCTCCCAGATGCACACAGACTGGAGCCAGGGCGCTTTGAGGAGTGCACACACACCTTGAGGAGTGCCCAGGCCCCCAGGCCAGTCCCTGCAGCCTTGTGTGTGAAGATGACAGGGCTCTGTGGGCCTCTCACCCCATGTTGGGTGGTCCAAGAGCTGCCAGGGTCTGTGCCCCACTCCTGGACCTCCTGCTGCGGTCCCCACATAAGGGCTGGCTGGGGCACTGTGCCTGAGGCTCACAGCAGGAAGGGTGGCTGCCCACCGGGTCATACAGGGGCATCTGCAGAGCCACCCACCGTGAACAGCACCTCAGGCTTAGGGGACAATGATCCTCCCCAGTCCAGGGCTGGGGCCGTGTGAGAGCCGCCCTCTTATCCCCCTGGTGGAATGTGAGGGCCAGATGCTCTTGGGAGCTCAGGCACAGACAGAAGCCACGGTGAACCTTCCAGGGAACATGCCCCCATCCAGGACCCCATGGGCCCTCAGCTGGTGCCCACTGACCCCAGGAGATCCCCTGGTTGACACCCGGCTAACCCCCCGCTGCCTTGGCTCCCGCTGCCCCCAGCCGAGGGTGACGGGCCGAGTGCCAAGCCCCAGTGGCATGGTGGGGATGCACACCCCCACCCCATCTGCACCCAGACCACAAAGTCCCCTTGGCAGACCCAGAGCAGTGCTGGGGGTCCCACGAGGCCTGCCTGGTCAGGGAGGGTCCAACTGCCTTGTCCCCATGACAGTCTGGGAAGGACTGCAGCTGGGGGCCAGGATGTCACAGGGCTACCTGGCCTCGGCAGAGGGTTCATGAACAGCTGGGTCTAAACTAGAGCAAGGCTGGGAATGCTCTAGCAGGAACGGGGAATGGCCCGCCTGGCCAGCTGTGTGCTTCTGGCCACCCCTCCACCTGACATGCTCAGGTCACAGCCCAGAGAGGACCAGGGCAGAGCCAAGGTTGGGTTCAGCTAGGTCTCTGGGAGCTGCCAGCCCTGTGATCACAGCTGTGTCTCCAGACTCAAGGTGGGGCTACATCCCCCAGACCCCTGGGTGAGGCCGTGTACCCCGGCCCCTGGGTGGGGCCACATCCCCCAGACCCCCGGGTAGGGTCACATCACGTCCCCCCAGACCCCAGGGCAGGGCCATGTCCCCCAGACCCCAGGGTGAGGCTGTGTACCCCAGGGCCCCGGGTGGGGCCACATCCCCCAGACCCCAGGGCAAGGCCGTGTCCCCCAGACCCCAGAGCAAGGCCATATCCCTTGGGCCATGTCCCCCAGACCCCAGGGTGAAGCTGCATCCCCCAGACCCCAGAGGAGCCACATCCCTAAGACCCCAGGGCAGTGCCATGTCCCCCAGACCCCAGGGTAGGGCCACATCCCCCAGACCACAGGGTAGGGCCACATCCCCCAGACCACAGGGTAGGGCCATGTCCCCCAGACCCCAGGGTAGGGCCACATCCCCCAGACCACAGGGTACGGCCATGTCCCCCAGACTCCAGAGTGAGGCTGTGTCCCTCAGACCACAGGGTGGGGCCACATCCCTCAGACTCCAGTGTGGTGCCACGTGCCCCAGACCCGAGGGTAAGTCCGTGTTTCCAAGACCCCAGGGTGGGGCTGCATCCCCCACACCCCAGGCAGGCACGGGCTCCTCTCCTGCCATGAGGTGTTGGTTTCCTTTCCACCTGGAGGCCTTTGGGCAAGGGGTACCCTGTGGTGCCCGTGGGGCTGCACCTTCTCGGCCGAGGGGTCTGGCTGTGTGGGAGGAGGGGCGCCCCTTTCCAGTCACTGTCCAGGGCCTGCCCAGTCTGTGAACAGCCCAGGTGGGGCTCCAGAGCCAGCTGTGTGTGGGGTGGGTCTGCGAGGTGGCCAGGGTCTCACCCCAGGGTTTGCAGTGCCCAGGTGCCTGACTGTGAGCAGAGGCCGGGCCCTGGCTCTAGATTCTCTTAGGCTCGAATTTCAAGGGCTGCGGGTCAGGACCACCTTCCAGGGAGGGATAGGTCTTCCTTGGAGCTATAGGATGTGGGGGTATGCCGGTTTTCCAGTCCCCCCACTGCCCCACACTGTCTTGGGTCTCCTTGGAGCCCCTGGCCTCAGCCTGGGGTGTGGGGAGCCCCTCCTTGCTCACCATCAGGCATCCCTGCCCCACTGGTGCCCACAGTGGGGCTGGAGGAGAGGATGGCAGGAGCACCAACGCAACCCAGGCTTGGGGGTCTGGCGGCACCACAGGCCAGGCCAGGCTGGCATGTCCTGGGTTCCCGAGCCCTGCCTGGCCCCTGCTGCCCTGGTCTCGGCTTGGGGATCGGTTGCTCTCTCAGGTTCGGTGTTAGAGGCAATGCGAGGCTGCCTCCCTTCCTCGTCAGCCCCACCCCCTGCTTGGTGCTCTCCTGAGAGTTCTAGGATGGAGTCCTCTGCCCACTGTCCTGGCCTGCACGTGTGGCCCTGGGCCCACAGCCTCTGGACGGCAGGAGGTCTGTTCTCCCGGACCAATGACTCTTTTCCTCAATGCACGGGTAGGGAGACCAAGGCCCAAGAGGCCAGGGCCAGCCGGAGAGCCCCTCCCCCTGCTGACCAGGCTCAACCAGGTCACACCACCCGCAGGACCTCCCCAGGCCACCAGGGAGACTCAGAGACACACACAGACACGCACACACACACACACTCTCACACTCACAGACAGTGGGTAAGACAGAGACAGACACAAAGTCAGAAAGACAGAGACAAAAAGAGACAAAGACAGAATGAAACAAAGAGAGTCAGAGGCAGAGACACACACAGACACAGAGAGACAAAGACTCGCCTGGCCTGGCGATCAGGGGTCAGGGTAAGCTGTCCCTGTTCCCCTAGGAGCAGCCTCAGATCAGGGGCTTCTTCCCACCTGGAGTCTCCTCTCCCATCCCTGGGGATGCTGGAGATGGGCAGTGGGCTCAGCCTGGGGGGTGGGGGGTGGAGCTGTGCCCTCACAGGAGCCCATCTTGGGGCTCTGTCATGGGCACCCCCACCCTCCTCTGGAGCTTCTCCACTGTGAAGCTGGTCCCCATTTTCTTGTCCGTACCCACCTTCTCCCTAATGCCTGGACCTAGGGCTGGACTTCAGTTTCCTCAGGTGGTCACCTGCGTCAAGTCTGCCTCTCCATCTGTTCCCCTGACAATGTTCTGACCCCTGAGGCCAGCGTTCCTGCCTTGCCTATGGCTCACATGCTGTCCAGGCCCAGGAACTCTGCCTGGACCCTCCTGGCCTTCTCACTTGCAGGTGGAACTCCCATCACAAATGACTCAAGTGTGCCACCTCCTCCTGCAAGCAGCTTCCCGGGATTGCCTGTCCAGGCCTCGGTGCCACTCTCAGAGACAACGCGTCTATCCTGGGCAGGGTGCCTTCGGGGATGATGCCCATGGGAGAGGGGCTTTTTGAGGCCCGGTGGGCTTCCTGGAATGTCCTAGTGCATGTCCCCAGCAGGGGCTTGGCTGTGGACAGGAGGCCCGATGTGCCCTGGGTGCAGCCAAGGAGGAGGCCAGGCAGCCCCACAGACTGCTCTGTCTAGCATGGTCGCTGGGACAGGGGAGGAGGGGTACTCATGGAAATGCTGCTGACTTCATGACGTCAAGCTCACTGGGTCAGAGCTGGAGGGCTGGCCGGTGGCTTGGGAGAGGCTGGGTCTGGTTCAGGCTCCCCAGGAAGGGGAGCGCTGCAGGGGGAGGTATCGCAGCGTCCTTGACTCCCAGGGCCAGCCCCCGATGGACCCTTTGGGCCGGGGAGGTAACCAGGAAGGCTGGCTGGGGGGTCTCTACTGGGGTCTGTGAGCTCCAAGGTCACTTGAAGATCCCCCCTGATGGATCCTGAGCTTCTACCAATTCACAGGCCCGAAAGAAAAAGGGCTGGGGCCCTCCTGCTCCCAGTTACCCACCCGGAAAGACCAGCCAGGTTCTTGTGCAATTGGGAATCTTTTACATAAGACAGAGCCTAGATGGAGGGAAAAGCAAACAGTTGGCACAACATAACTACACAGACCCAACGGGCACCATGCCTGATCCTCTTCTTGGAATGTCCACTTCCTGACTGCCAAAGGCTATTGACAAGCCTGGAACTGGGCCAAGAAATTGAAAGTTACAGCACCAAAGGCAGGAGCGCAGGGCATGGACAGGATAGGACCTGGAAGTGACGTGTGGCCCAGGTCCCCACAGTGACATGGGAATGCTGTGGAGAGACAGGACGTGGAGGGGACATGTGGCCCAGGTCCCCCTGTGGACACGGGAATGCCATAGAGGGACAGGATGTGGAGGGGATGTGTGGCCCGGGTTCCCCCCACCATGGACATGGGGACACTGTGGAAAGACAAAACACTGAGGGGCTGCGTGGCCCAGGTCACCTCATGGACATGAGGATCCTGTGGAGACAGGACACTGATATTGTCTGTCCCTATGTGTGTGTCTCACTGTCCTGTCTCTCCTGCTTCCATGGCCACCAGCCTCTGTGGGCTGACACTGAGGAAGGGACATTGAGCAGGGCTCCAGTCAGTCTGTGGGCCTGTGCTCTGGCCTGGCCACATGCTGTTGGTGGGCTGTGGCACCAGGCTGGTGCCTTGCCTGCAGTCTGTCCTAAGTGTGACCGAGGCATGGGTTTCAAGGCCACTTTCAGGTGGGAGGCATCCTGGGGTCTGGTCCCCGCATGGTGGGGCATAGGCCGGTGACCTAGGGCCGTGGGGAGGCTGTGGAAGTCCGGGAAGTGCGTGGAAAAGAGGTTCAGGCTGGGCTGCCTGGCAAAAGTGTCCCCCGGTGGGGCTTCTCTCGGTCCCACAGCCAAGGTGGGTGCGTGGGCCCTTCAGCTTCAGAGTTTTCCCTGCACGAGTTCCTGTGGGACTGCAGGCTGCCTGTGCCCCACCTCCTACCCCTGGCCCAAGCACATTCTCAGCCCTGGATGAAGGAACTTCCAACAGCAGAGCAGCACGGGACGCCCCCACACTCGCCACTGCCCTCACATAGCCAGAGGAAAACAGCTGGACATAGACACTAGCAGGAGGGACGTGCCGGGAGACAGACAGAGACAGAGAGAGGAAGAGATAGGCAGAGGAAAGGAGAGAGACAGAGAAAGATGGAGGGAGACAAAGAGTGAGAGACAGAGGGGAAGACAGAGACGGGGGGGAAGCAGAGAGACAGAGACAGAGGGAGACAGAGAGTGGCAGAGAGGTAGAGACAGAGACAGAGAGACAGAAACAGAGAGACAGACTGAAAGAGAGAGCGGGAAAGCAGACTGGGGGCTGCCGAGCCTGGCGTGAGCACATGTACCTGACACTTTGCAAGGGAAGGAGAGGTGACAGAGGGCAGGGGTGCCTAGGACGTGACTTTGGGAAGAGCAGGGGTGAACCAGTGGCATCTAGGGGAGGGCCCGTCACCCAGGGACTGGCTGGGGATGGTTCTCCCTAGGGCAGCAGAAGGTCCTCAGCCTGGCCCAGTGCCCTGCACTTCCGCCCTATGCTCCCTCTCCCGTCCCGTGTGTCAGTGGCCAGGCAGGGGGGATACAACCTGTGACCTGTTGGAGCTACCCCTCCCTTCCTCCCATCCTGGCCCCTCCCCCTGCTCTGGCCATTCCCCTGTGGTTCTCTGAGACCTAATCTCCGGCTCTGCCACCTGCACCCCCTGGCCCACTATCACTTGACCTATGTTAGCTGTGAGAGGTAGCCTGTTTGCATAAGCCTGCGCTTGGGTGTGCTGCATGAGAACGTGTGTGTGCAGGAGCACCTGAGTCAGGAGACAGACGCACTCACCTGGAGACTGAAATATCTGAAGGGACTGGGAGGTGCAGAGGGTAGGGCTGGCAGGGACAGTGGGGTCTGCAGAGCCGGGACAAGGATGGGCTTCTGTGCCTGGCCTCCCAAGCCAAGCTTGGAGCTTTGTGGTGTTGTCCCCCATGGTAGAAACCAGCCCCATCAATCTACTTCTCAGGATTCATCCACCCACCTCCCACTATGACCCCCACCCCACCCACACCGCCTGCCTGACTCACCAGGCAACCATCCAGGGATCCACTCCTTCCTTTGCCACTGTCCACCTGTCCATCTTCTCGTTGTGTGTGTCTGCCCAGGGGCCTGGGCCTTGCTCACTGTGGGCCCGAGGAAGCCATCAGTGTGTGGGCTGCCCACAGGCAGGGCGTCCTCTGCCATGGGCTCCTCAGTAGTCTTATGTGTGGTTTCATGGTTCAGTGCGTGACTTCCTGGTCTGTGTGTGGCTGTGGGGCTGTGTGGCTGTGTGTGTATCCATCCGTGTGTGTGCCATGTGTGCACCACCCCATGTAAGCTTCATAGAAATTCCTAAGGAGGGTAATGGGGTGGGGAAACTGAGGCATTTTTTTTTTTTTTTTTTTTTTTACAATGCGTGGGATCCCTGGGGTGGTGGTGGTCAGTTCTCTTACCTCCTGCCACCCACCTCAGGGTCGAGAGGTGAGGGAGGAGACCCATGGGTGTACATGGGGGCTATTTGAAGGAGGCAGGTGGGACCCTTCCAGTGCTGGCTGGGGGACTGGGCCACAGGCAGGGGCTTTGAATCACTGGGAGGATGAGACCCCAGGGATACTCCTCAGAAAAGGAAACAGGGACTTGAGCTGGGCCCTGGCCCATTAGCAACGCTGACCCTGGTGGTCAGATATCTGCTGAAGGGACAAATGCATTCACTCCTCACTGGCCAGGTGCCTCATTCATTTGTTCATTCATTCAGCCATTCACTCATTTTCTCCTTAGTTCATTTATCAATTCATTTGTTCCATCATGTGTTCATTCATTTATTAATTTGTCCAGTAAATCATTAGTTCATTCATGCATTTGTTTGATTAATCATTCTTTCATTCCTTTGTTCAATCATTTGTTCATTCATTGATTCCTTTGTTCATTCATCCAATCAGTTCAGTCACTTGTTTATTTGTGTATTTATCCATTCATTTCTTTGTTCGTTTGTCCAATCATTAGTTTGTTCATTCATTAATTTGAGTAAATCATTAGTTCATTCACTCATTTGATTAATCACTAGTTCATGTATTCATTCATTTGTTCAGTTAATCATTAATTTATTAATTCATTTGTTTGGTCAATCATTCGTTCATTCATCCATGCATTCTTTAGACAGCCATGAGGCTGGCTGAGCCAGGCAATGGGGCTCTATCCCTGGAAACAGCCAGGTCCAGAGTCACTCAGCCTGGAGGGAGGAGACAGCCCTGGTTCCACCTCAGGCCCATCCCCAGCCAGGAGCCAGTGGCCCCCATCTTGGGCAGAGCTAACTTGTGGGATGGTGACCCCAGAGCCATGGGCTGTCCCAGGAGATGGGAGCTCCCCGTTGCTGGGGAGGCTACAAGAACGTCCTGTGGGGGTCGGCTGGATACAGAGTCCTGGGCCTGAGCCCCGCACCCCAATCTAGCTGTGGCCTGCACCAAGGGTTGAGGGCCCGTTTCAGGGCCCCTCCTCTTTGTCTGTCTCCCTGCTCTCATCCCCACACTGCAGAGCCCAGGAAATAGAGATTTCCCGCAGTGTGGCAGATGGCTTGCAGTCTGTATGTGAGGGGCTGGCAGCTCATCTCCTGGATGAGGACACTGAGGCTGTGAAGGGTGAAGGGTGAAGGAGGACCCATGGGACAGGGGAGGCACTGGAGGGGACAAATGGGACTCAGTCACCCACATGGCCTCCCCTGGAGGAAGCGGGGGCCCAAGCCCAGTGCTAGGAGACTCTGGGTGGGGCTGTGGCCCTGTCCACCAGCCTGGCTCCTGTGTTTGAGTGGCCTGGGCCTCCAAAGCTGCTTATGAGGGACCCCGACTCTTAGTGGTCCCCAGCAGGCCTGCTCCCAAACACAGGGCTTCTGCCTCTTGAAGCCTCCATACACTGGGATGCCTGGGGACAGGAGCTGAGATACTGGGCAGGGGCTCTGTGTGTCCCTGTGGGCTGTTACGAAGCCTGACAGATACAGGGGGTGTGGGAGGGCTGGCCCATGGACCACTGCTTTGCAGGAAGAGGAATGGACATTGTAACCAAAGCTTCTACCCTGTGGAAGCCTCCTGGCCCCATCTGCCCTGTCCCTGTTCATCTCCTGGGCACAGGCTTCAGTCATGGGACCCTGGAACCACAGGCCCCCGAGGACCATCTGTGGCAGGGAAAACGCTTCTCACTTTGTGAACTCTTAGTCATACTACAAAGTCCATCTCAGAGGTCCCCTCACCTGGATCCCCTTCCCTGACTGCAGCTCTGGATGCCGAAAGCTCCCCATGCCCTCTGTTCTGGGCCTCACCCACGGCTGCCTGCCCTCGTTCCCTCTGGACTGTGGGCCCCTCCTGGGCAGGGCGGAGGCTCGAGCCCCTGCAGGATAACAGAGTCCATGAGTGACCACTCTGGGAAAAACTGACTGAACGGATGGATGGCAGTGGGGAAGCTGAGGCTGAGAAAGGGGAGACACCAGCTGAAGCTGAGTGGGGTCAGAAGGAGTCAGAGTCTGGCTCCAGCCTCCCGGCAGGCCCTTCCTCCTCACCTGAGCCTGAAGACAAACAGCTCTTTGTGTTCTTCCAAGGCCACCTGGCAGCACAGGCCATGCTCCTGGGATCCTGCAGGGGAGGCAGCTGGACGCTGGGCACCTTTGCCCAGTGAGACTCCCAGCGGGGCCTGGTGCTGAGCAGCCACCCCGGGAATGCTCTGCGAGAGGAATGCTGCCCTATCAGATCTGGCCGTCTGCTGGAAGGCAGGAAACCAGGTTGGGCCTCCTGAGCCGAGAGTGCCTGGAGGCCTCAAACCCCTGTCCTGGGTGGCTCTCTCGACAGGCCGAGGGACCTACAGGGCCAGCACTCACCCAGAGCCCCTCCTGGGAAAGGTGCCTGAGACTGGAGCGAGCAGAGGTCCAGGAGTCCAGGCCTGGGGTGCCAGGCCCCGGGTGCTGCCTGGCTCATGGCCCCAGTGAGAACGGCCAGTGCATCTGGACTTGGAGGCGGCAGGTACACGGGGAGACACAAGTCCTACCCTCAGGCTGCTGCCAAATCGCTGCCTCCAGGCCTGACGTTTGCACTTCTGTAGTTGTGTCTGATGGGATCATTTTTATTCTAATTTTTTTAGAGATGGGATCTTGCTATGTTGCCCAGGCTGGTCTCACGCTCCTGGCTGCAAGAGATCCTCTTGCCTCAGCCTCTCAAAGTGCTGGGATTACAGGCATGAGCCACTGCACCCAGCTTACATGGTCCAGTTTTATAAAGAACCTGACTAAGTCCTTTTAGGCAGAGCCCCACACCCTGGATATCTGCTCACCCTTAATGACATCCGATGGGGTCCCTCATCCTCCACCATCCCCAGTGATGTCTGATCACCCTGCCTGCCTGCAGCAAGGACTCTGTGAAGTTGGTTTAGCCAGAACCCCCTCAGCCCTGCTGTCTCCTCTCAGTCATTCCCACACACAAACCCCAGGCTGCTCCTCGGCTTCTCCACCCACCACCCTGCTGTTTCGGGGTTGAGCCCCATCTCCCCCAAGGCCCCGAGGCAGGGGTCCACACCCACATGATGTGCCTCGGTGCAATCTTCCTCACTGACGTTAACATGCATCATGAGGAATTTTTTCCTCACAGAGGGCATGGCAGCAAGTCCAGGGGATGACCCCATGTCCCTATGCTGCTGATGGGCCGTCCGGTGGCAAAAGGAATGCTACTATCCTGGCTGACACCATGATGGGCGAGTGGAAGGGTAAATGACTCTGGCTATCATGCCAACCCTGAGTCAACAGCCAACCCAGCGTTCTAGGGGCTCCATCCTGCAACAGCCTGGCCTCAGCCCCAACCCCTGTACCCCATCCCCCTCTGTAAGCCCCCAAGGCCTCCCACCCTCTAAGCCTGGGGGTAGATGTGTCACAGAGGTTGCTAGTATGGGCCCCTAGACAGGTGTGTGTGTGTGTGCTCTCCAACCTGTCTGCCTGTGACTGTGAGCATGAGCATGTCTCCCACCTGGTCTGCGAGAAAAGGGATCTATGTGTGCTTACAGCTGTGGACTCTGAAAACAGTGGCAGGAGGTGCCATGCATGGGCGTGGGTGCACACCATCTGTCCTTGGCACATGTCTGCAGGCATCATGTATCTGGGCTCATGTATGGACACTGTGCTTCACGGGTGTGTGCATGGACACGAGTGTCATGGCACCCTGCATCTGAGTCCAAGTGAAGGGCATGGACACGTTCGTGAACACCAAAGGTCCCAGGCGCATGCCTGCAAGCACCATGTGTCCTGGGGTTGTGTATGGACACCCTTCATGGCTGTGTGCATGTGGCACAGGTGCATGCGTGGATGTTTGCGTCGTGGACACCCTGTGTCTGAGTCCATGTGAAAGGCATGGGTACGTTTGTAGACACCACGGGTCCTGGGCACATGCCTGCAGGCACCACACATCCTGGGTTTGTGTGTGAACACTTGCCATGGTTGTGTGCTTGTGGGCTCTTGCACTGTGGACACCCTGCACCTGGGCTGGTGCACAGAGCCGTGCACGGACGTCTGTGCTCCAGGGCTCTCGGGCACCCACTGTGTCCCATGCCAGTGCCCGAAGGCTGTGGTCACTCCACCCCATTTGCTCCCCTTCTCTCGCGGAAACATTGAATGCAGTCCATGAGAAACTGCCTCCAGGCAGTGTTTCTTAAGTTCAGAAAAAGAATGTCCAAGATGCCGCAGCAGGTAAGTCCATTGCCTTCACATTGTGTTTGTGCTTTTGTTCTTGCTGCCTCCGAGTCAGGCCATGAATGTTTGAGAATGTGGTGGATGGGTGGGGTGGAGCTGCTGGTGGCACGAGGAGCAGCCCGGATAGAACAACCAGTCTCCATGCTGGAAGAGGATCAGCAGGGGCAGACATCTGGGGACCCTCTACATGCCCTCAGCCCCTGAGTGGTGCTTTGAGGGCCTTGGGAAACCCCTGTGACACCCCTAAAGTCTCTGGGGGAAAGCCGAATGGAAGAAAGGAATGGTCAGGGGACTTCCTGCAGGAGGAGGTGCTGGCCAAGTGGAGGATCCCACTGGGTTTGTGGATGTCAGGCTCAGAAAGGGTCATGTACCAGATGGGGACCCTCGGGGCTCAGGCCCAGCAACTCCTGCATTCCCCTTTTCCTCCTCAGCAAGCACTCCCCTTCCTCCAGTCACACGGGCTGGAGACCCAGCAGGGCCACTGCCCGAAACTGCCCACTGGCCTGTGGGCAATGGGATGGCTCTGGGATGCAGCCAGCCCCTGAGCTAGGGGTGAGGGCAAGTCAGTGCTGGCTTCTTCTGTCCTCCCAGGTTGGTGAGCACAGCAGGCATGGACCCACAGTCAGGGCTGGGGAGTCTCTGACCTGACCGTGGCCTTCCTGTGGCATCAAACCGCATCTTTGAAAGGGGCCAGGAGTTCCTAGAGAGGGGCCACGGGTTCCCAGGCCCTGCAAGCCTGTGGCCTTCCTCTTACCAGACACTCCCTATCCTGGACCTCACTCTCTCACTGCTCCTGGGCCCTAAGGCAGAATAACTTGAGTCTCGGAGGCCCTTTCTTCTTGCCCCAGGCATGGAGGCCCAAGACCCCTGATAGCCCTCAGGGGACTGCAGGTGGAAGAGACCCCTAGGCAACAACATTGTCTGCTGTTCTCCTGGCCCCTCTTCCCTCCCCAGACCCCAAAATGTGGATGCTGCGGTGTTGCTGGCTCAGCTCCCTTGAAAGTGCTCACGGGACACCGCCTAGAGACCAGCCTTGGGTGGCTGTAGGGAGGAGGTGATTGGAAGGAGAGTGGGGAAGGGGCCTGGGCTGGAGGTGGTCAGCAAGGGTGATGGGGACACAGGCTTTGGGAACCAGGAGCCATATTCAGTCTCTGGCCGAGGGCAGGGGAGCCTCAGGGTTAGAAGTTTTTTTTTCTGATCATAAACGTACTATGTGCTCTTGCGGACTTCAGATAACCAGGAGGAAAAGAACAGTCAGGCACTTCAGCCCCGCCTGAGCCCCACCAGCCTCTTTCCTCCCACCCCCTTCCTGTGAATTCCCGGAATTCCTTCCCCATCTCCTTTCTGAGCTGGGAGGGATCCAGGGCTCTGTGCTCTCAGCGCCATCTAAGAGCCTGGCTCCACACAGGGCTACACGGCCACCAGCCCAGCTGCTCCTGCATCTCGGATGGGACGGGAACTGTTGCCTGACTGCACCAAGCAATCAGGGCTGGCAGCCTGGGGGTTCCTGCAGGGCCACCTGGACACCCCAGGGACTTCCTGACTACCTGGCACTGGGCTCCAAGAGCAGGTTGGGGGAGAGAGAGAGGAAGAGACAGAGAGACAGAGAAAGAGAGAGATAGGGAGAGAACCAGAGAGAGATAGAGGGGCAGAGACAGAGAGAGACAAGAGGCAGAGACGAGAGAGCACATGGTTGGGAGCTGGGTCACCTTTTGTTCAGACCTGGAACCCTCCATCTCCCTGCCCACCTGCATCACACAGGCCCACCCAGTCCTAGGGGCCTCTCAAGGCTGGAGGCTGATGGAAGTGTTGTTGTGGCCATTTCTGCAAGCCCAGTGTCCTCATGATCCAAACGCAGCACCCGCCATGACCCCCAAGCTGCACCTTCAGTCCCTGCTGGCCCCACCTTTAGAAGGACTCCTCACCGTTACTACTTGCAGACAGGTGGAGCTGATGTGGGGGTGTTTGTCAGGCAGCACGTGCTGTCTGCTGCATTCTAACTGTAGCTCACTTGGGGGACATCCCAAGCCTCCCCACTGCTGCAGCCAGAGGTCATCACCAATTCAAAGGCTGTGCTCTCCTGGGGCGAGGCCCCCATGATGGCGGGGAACCCTAGAACAACTGCAGGCTCTGGAAGGCTCTCCTGTAACCTGTCTGTGGAACACTGCATTCCCCATTCCCTGGGGCAGAAAGCAGGTGCAGGGTAAACAGGAAGGGACACTTGGAGCCCTTGCCATGTGGCCCTCCCACAGGACAACCCAGGCCGCCCCACCATGCTATTTGTTCTGAGTCCTCCAGGGCTCTGTCCTAACCCTGCCCTGGCATCTGCCTTCTCTGTCTGACCATACATGCTCCAACGCGGGGTCCTCCCAGGGCCAAGGCCAGACGCAGCCTCCCTGACTCCCTGTCTGCCCTGGGCCACTGTGGCTGCAGCCGCCGAAATGTGTGTTATTTCACCTGCTGGATCCCAGCATTCCAGGGCCGGGCTGAGGAAGGTCATAAAAACGTTGCGGTCACCTATATATTATTTTTATGCTGGTGCTTAACATGGCGTCTTTGACACATGTGTGGGAATCCCGTCGTAAATCAGGCGTGGGGTCCCCCTTGTGCCCATGCAGGGAGTGGCGCGGGGCCTCTAGCACATGTGCTCCGCCCCCATGGCTGCCCTCCGGGGAGCTAAGCTCCAGGGCTGGTCTGGGGTGCAGCTGCAGGCAGCCTTGCCCAGCCTCCCACAGAGCCCTCCCTGGTGCAAGGAGGGAGGCCAGGCTGAGGAGTCCTAGGCTAAGCTCATGCCAACTTGGCAGGCACACGTGTGTGCGTGTGCACTCATGCGTGTGCATGGGTGTGTGTTTGAGCATCGCTTAAGCACAAACTGTCTCTCCCATCCCCTCCTGTGTAGCCTGTGCAGCTTCATCTGCTGCTTGGAAGGGTCAGGATGACTTTTCTCGACGTGCCCTATCTGGGCCTGGGTCCTCAGCCCCCAGGATAGGCAGAGAGATGTATGTCATCTCCTCCAAACTCCAGGAGCACCTCTGGCTTGATCCTGGGGCTGAGGAAGCCATATAGAGTCAGAGCTCTCACCAGCTCTCTGAGCCTCAGTTTCCGCATCTGCACACAGGGGTGGTCCCTGGGCTTGGCTGGCCACAGACAAGGCGGCTGAGGTGAGAGTGATCCCCTCCTTGGGTACCCTTATCTTTGGTCAGTGATAGACAGGCGGCTTGCTGGACCTGTGGCCTCCCACGAAGAGTCCCATCAGGACACCCACGACCTCCGGCCTTCCTAACCTGCCCCCCACCTGCAGAAGGACTTTGCAGGTGTCCCTCGGATCCTATTTCTTTGTCTTGAGGTCCCATCTTCTTTTTGCCCTGGAGGCCTGGAGCCTCCCCCTGGCTGGGGTGCGAGTGGATGAACAGTCCCTCCGGTGCCCCAGTGGGCACATGTAAGTACCATCCCTGGCCCTGGGATGCTGCAGCTGCACTCTCAGGGCCGTTTCCTCCCGTAGCCATCAGTGTCTGGGTGTGCATGTGTGTGCCCATATGCCTCAGTGGGCCCTGGGGCAGCTTCGCAGCAGCATAGCAGGTCACATCCAAGGGTGCCCAGGAAATCACCCACCAACAGACTTTAGGGTATATATTCCGGGTGCATAAGCATGCATCCCAAACCCGAGTGGACTGCTTTCTGTTCAGTCATTGTTTGCTGCCTGTGTGGTCATCGTGGGTCACGACTGGGGGCTGGCTTGGGCAGGACATCTGCAAAGGGAATGGGCTCAAGCCCCCTCGAGTTGGGGCCAGCTGTTGGCTGGAGGCCTTGGTGTCTCTGCATGGGGATCTCTCTGGTGCTGCTTGACAGTCCTCATGACATGGCCGGTCCCTGGGACAACAACTGAAGCTGCAATGCCTCTGTGATGCCCTTTCTGCCTCTCTCTGTGGGTCCCTTGGGCCACCCCTGACCCAAGGCAAGTTAGAGTCTTTTAGAAAAAGCATCGTTTCTGCCAAGTTCTGCCCGTGATGGCTAGGGGCTTTCCTTGCTGAGGCCTTCCAGACCGAGTATTCTGGACACATGAACAGACACTGGGAAGCCGGGGGCCCAGGGAAGGGTTCCAGAATCGTCCTGCCTTTAAGAGAGTCCCCTGGGTGGGTGCCTTTCAGGGTGGGATTGGTCCTTCCCTCTCTGGGGCACTCCCTCCAGGGGACCCTAAAATCTCTAGTTGGTTCCTGCCGACCAATCTCCTGCTTGCCCAGACGCTGTCCTGATGTCTCAAGTGAAGACTGCTGGAAGCCTTTGGCATGGTAGGAGCCCTTCCTTCCCATACCCTCATCACTGAGACTGGGGTGGCGTGGCTGCCCAGCATCCTCTGAGCCTTCCTTCTGACTCCACAGCTCCCTCTAGAAGGGCCAGGAGGGGTCAGAGGTCCTCCCTAGAGCAGGACAAGCGGGCTTGCCCTAGGTAGCAGGGACAGTTGCTGGGAGTGGCATTTCTAGATCTGAGGGGAGAGTGACTGGAGCATGGGGAGGGGCAGACCAGGAGGGGATGGAGGGAGGTAGTGTCTTGGGGGGCTCTGTCCAGCAGGTGACTGGCCCCAAGTGAGTGTCTGCAGCGAAGGGGAAAGTGAGGCTGGAGAGTGACCAAGCCTCAGAGGCCACAGGGCAGCACCGGCCCCTACCTGCTCCACTCACCCCTCTCCCAGATGCACACCCTCAGCCCCTTCCCATGGTGGGTGCCACAGAGGCCCCAGAGCTACCTGCGAAGGGGTCTGCAGTGGGGAGGGGAGTGGGCCACAGGGCCTCCCATGGGAGGTGCTAGGGTTGTGGTGCATGGGAGCAGCTCCCGCCCTCCCAGGCTCCTGGGTGCATGGGTAGGGCAGGGGAGTGGGGGCTGGTGTACAGGGCTGGTGATTAATGCTATCTGTAGCTGAGTGAGAAGAGGATGGCCTTATCGGTGCTGTCAGAAGGACAGGGCTCCTCCAGGAGATAGTGGCCAGTGGTTGCTGGTGACACCTGATAACGCTGGCCCAGCCAGGTGGGGGGGTGAAGAGCCAGCCCAGGACCCTCCGCCAGCTGCAGCCTTGCTGTCTGGGCTGTGGGAACCAGGATGTGGGCACCTGGGCCTTGCATGCCTGGGCCATGGACACCTGAGCCATGCATACCTGGCTTGTGGACATCTGAGCCTTAGATACCTGGGCTGTGGGCACCTGGGGCTTGGATAACTGGGCTGTAGACGCTTGGGCTATGGGTACCTGAGCCCTGGACACCTGATCTCTGGGCACCTGAAGGCTGGAATGACTGAGTGGGTATCTGGACTCAGTGGGGGTGGCAGGTCCCTGAGGCCCTGCAGGGGAGGCCAGGTTGGGCCTACCTACAGGGATTTGTTGACATTGCCTGTGTGGTGGGCAGGTAGGCGCTGAGATCAGCTCTGCAGGAAAAACATAAACACCAGGGAACACCTGGGCTGTCACTTAGAGCAAGTGTTTGGGTGCTGGGAGTGCCTGTCCTATCCACCCACATCCTTGTAGTGCTGGGCGCCCCTCTGGAGGGGAGGCCTGGTCCCTCACACAGGCCTGCAGGACCACATTACCCAGCACTGCAAGCCTAGTGGTGGGGGACACCCGCCGACAGAAGCCAGACCCTTCTCCTACTCAACAGAAGCAGAATTCATGCTTAAGCTGCTGTAGGTTCAGGCCCCTCCCCCTCTTTGCCTGAGCATGGTCCAGGGGCAGGGGTTACAGCCAAGAACAGGCACCCTGGGCCTTAGGTCCCAGGACAGTGGACCCGGTAAAGCTCCTTGGGGCTGTGTAGGGAGGCCTGGGAGTGGCCACCATCCATCCCCTCCTAGCCTGGCCCCCACTGCCTTCGGGACTCCGTGCTTCCCTGTTTATGTGCAAAGTGTCGAGGGGTCTCCAAGGCCCAGCATAAGCTCACTGGGCTTGACGCCCCCTCCCCATGAGTAGGGAGGTTGGTGGCCTGGCGCAGGGAGTTCCCAGAGGCTCCCAGCTCGCAGCCCGCAGCGACACACGCATGCGCAGCGCCCGCGCACACGTTTTATAAGGACATCGGAGGTGGCGTCTGCCCTCCACTCTGATGCATTTTATTAAAAAGGAAGAGGAGGGAAAAAGAAAGAAAAATAAATGAGTGGCGCCCACAAGGACCACACACAGTGGCGCGGTGCAGCAATGAGGGCAGGACCGGCTGCCTGGAAACCCTGACCCCATGGGCGGGCGGGCCACGTTAGCTGCGGTGGGATGGGAAGAAGGGCAGAGGGTGCCGCCGCCCCTGCCCAGGGCTCGACTTCGGGGTCTTAGCACGGTCTCTGGTTGCACGTTCCCCGCGCCCCGCCCGCCCTCATCACTACCTGGGTGCACAAGGCCCTCCACACCAGGACTGCCCTCCCCTCCCTGGACGCCCAGAGGGACCCCTGGAGGCCCCACGCTTAGGGCGGGAGGGACTGGACTGGACGGAGGTGAGGACCAAAGGGGCCCACAGCCCGGTCCCCACCGTAGACGATGAGGCTGGGAATCCCAGCTGGGTGTCTCCTCCCCTCCCTGGTGACCCACACCACTTCCCTGACCACCTCCCTTCCCCCAGCAAGGCTGTGCACCGCGGGCGGGCCAGAAGCCAGGAATCCCCTCTGTGGGGTGAAGACGATTTAGAATCTTGGAGAGGGAGGAGGGAGGGGGCAGAATGGAGGAAGAGTGGGGGAAGAGCCCTTCCCAGGCCCCTCCCCTCGGGTGGGGTGGGTATTCGCCCCCACCCTCCCTCCCCGCGGGCCTGGCTTCCGGTTCCTTCTTCCACTCGGGGGTGGGGTCCCACCCTGCAGGGTCGGCGAAGGGGTTGGGGCCCCGAGGAAGGCTGGCTGGCTGCAGCCCCGGCCCCAGTCCCCAGGCCCCCGCCTGGCCCGGGAGGGCGTCCCCAGCGCTGCTTCTGAGGGAGACAATCGCTGCAGGCTGCGTCGGAAAAAATGTTCTCATTGTGAACATAAACAGGCGGCCCGGTCTCAGCCAGATGTTCCTGGAGAATGTTTAGGATCCAGGCAGCGTATGAAATTCCCATCAAACTTTTATTAATCAGCAGGCATTTGTTGTCAACCCCGCCTGATACTCCTGGATGTCCTGGAGGGGCCTGTCCAGCCCCCCACCCCTGCAGCTGGCAGAGAGGCTCAGCGCCAGGGTCGGGGTCGGGGTCGCGGGTGGGGAGGTAGCTGGGTGGGGAGGGCTGCAGCTGCCCTGTCCTGGACAGGGTGTCTGGAGCTCCCAGGGCGACCCCCAGGCTTCCCGTGCTGAAGCAGCTTCTCTCCAACCACCCTGTGACCGGCAGGCCCAGCTGTTTCCAGGGGTTCTGGACAGCTCCGCGGTGATCTCTTTTATGGGGTGGGAGACTTGTAAAGACGCAAGAGCCCCACTTAGGAGCTGAGAAGCTTGGCTGGCTCTACTGCTCAGGAGGGGAGCTCCGGAGGCCTGGGGCAAGGTGGGGGAAAGCCTTAGCCCCAACAGTCCTAGGGAGGGAGTGTCCGGGGAAGGGGTCAGCGGAGAGGTCTCGGGTGGGGGAGGCTGGGCAGGGGAGAGATCTGAGCATCCCAGGAAATCCAGGCAGCCCTACCTCTGTGACTGAGCTGGTGGGTGGGTCCCTCCAACCTGGAGCCCCATGGGGGTCCCTCTGCAGGATATCCCTGGTCCGGCCTGAGCTCTTGCTGCAGCCATGGAGCCCCCCACTGTCCACTTGGCCTCAGGCCTGCTGTAGGGCCACAAGGGAGTCCCAGCCAGTCTGTTGGACAAGGGAGGGCACAGGGAGGGACCCCAGCTGTCTGGTGCTGGCTGGCTCACAGATCATGCTGTGTTTATGCCAGCTCTGGACAGGCTGGGGCCAGGGTAGAGCCTGAGAACCAGGGACTCCCTTGCCCCCCAGCACAGTACTAGGCTCACTTCCCAAGTGGTTGGGGGACACAGGCACCACCCCGTTTTGCTCTTCCTGTAAGCAGACAGGAGTGACTGCCCACACCCCAGGGTCCAGTCCTGCCCCGACTATCCTTGTCTGTGACGGCCTGGGTTGGGTGGCCACTGGCTGCCCCCAACAGGTAAGTTCCCCAGGCTAGACTGGGCCCGCTTCCTCAGCTGGCCTCAGGCCACCATGGCTGACTCACAGTCTCTGGGTGAACAGCAGAACAGGAACAGCGTGGGATCGGCTCTTGGGTTGGGTCCTGGCTGCAGTCAAAAAGTGACTTTTTACCGGGAGGGTCTGTTTTGGTCGTTAAGCTACTGAGGAGAGGCCAGTAGACCTGCCTGCGAGTCTGGTGGGTGAGGACCTGTCTATGGGATTAGTTGGGCTGCCGGCAATGTGGGCCTGTCTCACAGCCCCTGCAGGGGCACAAAGGGTGTCCAGGTCACAAGGGGTGTTGAAGGGGTCCTGCTGCCCTCTCTTTACCCATTTCCCTGGGGTAGGGGCTTTGCTCCAGCCCCCAAAGGTCACAGGGAGGCCATCCTGGGTACCTAGCACTTATTAAGCACCGACAGTGTGCAGAACCCTGGCAGAGGAAGGGCAGGGTCCTGTTGCGAGGGTTGGAGCCTCAGCCTGGCCTGCCTCCAGACCTCCCTACCACAGGCTGCTCACCTGCAAAGGGGGGCCACACCTGTCTCTGGGGTCACAGATTGAGACCTTGTGAGACAGCTGGCCTGTGGTCTGCACACAGGCATGTATTTGAGTCTGCAGCAGTGGTGAAGACAGTTCTGGGCCTGCCTGGCTCACAGCAGCTGCACCCTCCACCTGCCCTCATTGGTTGCCTGACCCTCAGGCTTCAGACAACTGTGTGTCCCTACCTTCTCCCCTCTTCTCTGCCCTCTCTTGTTCCCCCGCCCGGCCCCATTCTCACCTGGGCCCCTGAACTTCCAGGGCACAGGGAGCAGACCCGGCCCCACAGGAGCCCGGCAGGAGAGCAGGGAGGGTAGGGCGAGGAGTGGGGCTGACAGAGGGAGGGGGCCTTTGGGGGTTCCCATGAAGGGAGTGGGTGGGTGAAGAAAGGGGCCTTGGGGGGCTTCCAAGGAGTAGACAGAGGGAGGAGAGGAGCTTTCAAACAGAGTTGTGGGTGGGTGGGGGTCCCATGGTCCCAGGGTCCCAGGGACAAGGTGAGGAAAGGGCTTTCAGGGAGGTCTGCAGGGAGGGGGCAGGGCTAGGTGAAGAGGCAAAGAGGTCTGTCACTGGGCATGGGAGTTGGGGGCACCAGGACCAGTGGGCCTCTGACTCACAGATCCCCCTCCCCCGCAAATGTCCTACCTGATGCAGAGATGCCTTGAATGCCCTTGTGGGTGGGGATCCTGCAGCCCCTCCTCTGAGCTTCCTCGTGTGGTGTGGGCGGGGGACTCTGAGACCTCCTATCTGTGCACGCAGGAGTGATGGCCCTGCAGGGAGGCCTGAACAGCGCTCGCTTAGGAGCAGCTAATGTACTCCTGATTCCATGCGCGGGCCCAGACAGGCAGCCCTGCCCAGGGCACAGACTAGGGGTGGAGGGGTGGTGCAGCCTGCTCCCTGGGGTGCCCTCGTCCCCCTGCCCTGCCCCACCTCTCCGCATGGTCAGGACAGGAACAGGACCAGACTTGGACGAGGCTCGGTTGAGGGGAGGGGGCCGAGACTGATGCCCACGATGAACATCAAGGCCTCTGGGGGTCTCCAGGCTGCAATGTGTGGGTCTCCCCATACCCTCCTGTCCATCGGTCTACAGGTGGACCCTGTGCACACACCTTTCCAGCCCCCCTGGGGACCCACCAAGGCTCTGGTCACTTGCCCAGGTGACAGGGGCTGGGAGATGTGGGCCTGTCGCAGTGGGCTCCAAGTGCCATCCATGTGAAGTTGACCTCACGACACAGCATACTGCGGTCCCATCTCACAGATGAAATGGCCCTCAGAGAGGCTAAAACAGCTTGGTGACACCCAGATGAGGGGCAGAGGGGGATTCCAACTCAATGGCTCCACCTCTGGCCACACTCCCTCTAGACAAGACTTGCTCCCAGGAGGAGGAAGGATGGATACCAGTGGCTGCCATGTGAGCCCAGCCAGTTGGCTGGCACAGCACCGAGTGTCTACAGAGACCTGGGGATGCCAAGCAGACCCCATGTGCGTGGGCAAGTGAGGCTAGGAGGGGGTGAGCAGTTAACTGAGGCTACCTGCAGGTGGGGGTGGGCAGAGGTCCCTGGAGGCTGAGCAGGGCCAGGTGGACACTCCAGATGACAGGGGTCCGGGGGTCCGTCGGGGCCAGAGCTAGGGATGGGCACACAGGCCCCATGCAGCTGGTACTCAGAGGACCATGAACAGAGCCAGCACAGCTCCCCCAGCCCTGAGAACCAGAAACAGTGGCTTGGGCGGCCAAGGAAACACTGGGCTTGGGCCTCTCCAGCTTGGGCTGTGAGCCCCAGCCCGGCTCCTGAGGCCTCCAGCTGGTGTCCCCAGAAGAGTCGACCAGACCTGGTGAGCCAAGCTGCTTTATTCTGCTCTCCGGCTTTTCTAGCTTCTGTCCTTGAGGTTGGGGTACCCCACGAGGACTCTGATTCTTGATTTAATGGATCTGTGGGAAAGGGGTGGTCTTGTTTCACCATCAGGAGCTAGAGAGCCCTCCAGAGACCCCAATGACCACACCTGAAGCCAGGGCCTGGACACCTGTGCTGCCCCATCCAGTCAGTGTGCCTTGACCTCTGACCTCCACGTCGCTGGGCCTGGTGGGTGAGCCCCTTCCCCTTGCCCCACCTCTCTGCTCAGGGCAAGAACCCCTGAGCCTCGTCTCACCCCTCCACTCAGGGTGAGACTCCCAGCCTGGGCCTGGAGGCTCACGTGGAAAAGCAGAAGGCTGCCGTGAATGCTCAGTGGTGGCTGAGGAAAGCGTCCCCACAGGTGGGCCAGTGGGGTGACCCAGGAACTGCAGGCTGACCTGCTGCAGCCACCTGGCCAGAGGTGCATCCTGGCTCCCACGGCCGTGTGCTTTTGATGCACATATGCATGCTGGGTGCAGGGGGAGGGAGACGCAAGGGAGATGCCTGGCAGCACAAAGCGTTCATGAAGTTCCACCTGAGAAAGGAATCGCAGCCTCCCCTCATTGGTTGCCTGACCCTCAGGCTTCAGACAACTGTGTGTCCCTACCTTCTCCCCTCTTCTCTGCCCTCTCTTGTTCCCCCTGCCCGGCCCCATTCTCACCGGGATGGGGCAAGCAGTTCAAGAGAGGATGGGGGTGGGGGTGGAGAGGCTTCCACCTGCGGTGCCAGTGCCCCTCTAGGTGCGAAGACATGGCATGACTATTTTTGGCAGTATGCGTGGTTTTATGATTTATGATTTTATAAGATGTTGGTTTTGCATGTTTTCTGTATTGATTCACAGGTGTACATTTTTTGGAGTTCTGGTTGTGGTTGTTACTGTTGTAAATTGTGTCTTTTTTTAAGTATACTTTCTAATGGTTTGTTGCCTTATAAAAGCTAAATGACTTTTGTATATTGATCTTATATCCAGCCACCTTGCTAAACATTTTTTAGCAACTCTTTTTTTTTTTTTTTTTTTTTTTTTTTTTTTTTTTTTTTTTTTGAGACGGAGTCTGGCTCTGTCACCCAGGCTGGAGTGCAGTGGCCGGATCTCTGCTCACCGCAAGCTCCTCCTCCCGGGTTTACGCCATTCTCCTGCCTCAGCCTCCGGAGTAGCTGGGACTACAGGCGCCCGCCACCTCGCCCGGCTAGTTTTTTGTACTTTTTAGTAGAGACGGGGTTTCACCGTGTTAGCCAGGATGGTCTCGATCTCCTGACCTCATGATCCGCCCGTCTCGGCCTCCCAAAGTGCTGGGATTACAGGCTTGAGCCACCGCGCCCGGCCGCAACTCTTTCCAAAAATAAGGATTTCTGAAAATGATTTTTTATATATTTATTTCTGATTGAGTTGTTTTGTAGTCAGAGACCTTGGTCTATATAGTATATGCTGTTGGAAACGTGTTGAAAATGGTTTTATTTTTGTTTTTGTTTTTTGAGACAGGGTCTTACTCTGTCACCCAGGTTGGAGTGCAGAGATGTAATTATGGCTCATTGCAGCCCTGACCTCCCAGGCCTACATGATCCTCCCACCTCAGCCTCCTGAGTAGCTGGGACCATAGGTGTGCACCACCATGTCTGGCTAATTTTTTGTTATTTGTAGAGATGGGGTTTCCCTATGTTGTCCAGGCTGGTCTTGAACTCCTGGGCTCAAGCACTCTTCCTGCCTCGGCCTCCCAAAATGCTGGAATTACAGGCATGAGCCACCACACCCATTGTTGTTGGGGCAGAATTCTGTTCACATTTATTAGGTCAAGTTTATGTGATAAGAACCTTTTCTCAGAGAGCACTGACTCTTTGCAATGTATTCTCTCTTAAAGTCTATGAGGTCAGATATTCATATAATTGTACCAGTTTTCTTTTAGTTAACATTGGTCTGATGTATTTTTCCTCATATTTTTGCTTAAAACTTTTCTGCATTCTACTGTATTGATGTGTTTTTTGAAAACAGCATATAGCTGGGGGTTGTAGACTTAAACAAATACTTTGACATGCTCTTTGAGGTGGTAAGAATAGCTCATTTGTTTTTACAGTGATTATTGACATCTTTGGACTTGTTTCTATCATTTTACATTTCATTTCTGTTGTAACCAAATTTTCTGTTTGTTTTTCTCTACTTTCTTGCCTTGTTTTTTTAAACGGAGATTTTTGTTTTAACTCTTTTCTCATTTGCCCTGTGAATACTTGCCATCAGCACTTGCGGCTGCAACATTTGCCCTGAGATAACTTTACCATGAAATATTCAACTTTTATTATTATGTTCACATCACTCTAGTTGATTAACTTTGGAAACAAAAGACATCATTCTATTTATGGCATTCTGTTTTTGGCAGTGGTATTTTCATTTACAAAATATAGTAATTCTTAATCACTGAAAACGTCAAATCCTAGAAAATGTAGCATTCCTATGCGTGATGTCAACATTGTTCTCAAACAATTGGTTGAGGATTCATTTGATAAATCTGATTTTTCTGAAATGGACAATTCTGGTAATTCAGATAATTCTGATGTTAGTTCTGTTTCTAAATAACTTCAAGAACAATTTTTGTATTTTATATTCACATTGAAAATCAGTCATATTTGCTTCAGTCTCAAAGAGTGTGTTTATGTAAAATTAAATGAGCGCTGGCTATGAGCCACATTTCTTTTTTCTAAATGGGAAAAGGGTTAATATTCTTTCCCCCTTTACTGATTTTTCTCTCCATATGTGTTTTAAATGTATACATGCTGATTCTGTTCTTTTATTCATGTTGCTCATTGCGTCATTACATACATATTTTCAGTTAATAAAGATTTAAACAACATTTGACCATTCCCAAGGCAATAAAAGGGCTTTAGAACATTTTAGCTCCAACCATCCCTTCCCAAATTTGTTATTTTATAGATGATGTTTGGATTTATCCACCTGTTTACCATTCTATTTGTTCACCATTCCTTCTGGCACACTGGACTGTCCTCAGATTATTTTCCTTCTTCTTGAAGCATGTACTTTAGAAACCCCTTGAGAGCAGGCTTTTGATGTTAAATCCCCTCCATTTCCATTTATTTTGAAAATATTTTATTTTGCCATTGTCTTACAGAAATAGATTTGCTCAATATACAACTTTAGGTTGATGATTTATACAATTTATTTCCTCTCAGCACTTTGTAGCTGTTATTCTAATAAATTGATTATCCATTACTGCATAACAAATTACATCAAAACTGATGGCTTCACACAGCAATAATGATTTATTTCTTTCTATGGTTTCTGTGGATCAGGAATTTGGGAGTGACTTGGCTGGTCTGTTCTGCCTCATGCTGTATCATGAGGTTGCAGTCAGATGTTGGCTGAGGTTGCAGCCTTCTGGAGGTTGGAGTGGAGGAGCTGCCTCCAGCATGGCTCACTCACATGGTTGTTGGCTGGAGGCTGCAGTTCCACTCCAAGAGGACTTCACCACAGCCTGCTTGAGTGTTATCATGGTATGGTGGTTAACTTCCTCCAGGATTTGCAACTCAAGACACGAAGGTGGAAGCTTCAGTGCCTTTTATGATCTATCCTTAGAAGTCCTGCGTCATCACTTCCTCAGTACTTTCTTGCTCACACAGGAGTGACCCCATCCAATGTGTTGTGAGGGACTATACAAAAGCATAGATGGCAGGAGGTGAGGATTATTGGAGGCCATCTCGGAGGCTGGTGGCCAAGTTGCTATTGTTCAGAAGTCTACAAGTCTTTTCTTTATAGGTGATTCTCCTTTCTCTTTGGGTTCTTGCAGTATATTCTCTTTGTTGATACTCTTCAACTTTACCATAACAGGTCTAGGTGTAGAATAATGTTGTGTTTCCTTGATCTTTAGATGTATATTTTTCATCGGTTCCAGAAAATTATCTTAATACATAATTCTTTTAACGTATAATGCATTATTCTCTTAATGTAAATTCCTAAATAAATTCTTACCATCTTTTTCTTTAGAGATTTCAAACAGACACATATTAGATGTTGTCATTGAATCCCCTTACGTCTCTTAATCTGTCTTTCATGTTTCTCATCTTCCCATCTTCTCTGGATTTTCTTCTCCTCTACTACTTCTCTCTTTAACTGTGTGTAGCCTGCTGAACCCATGCACTGTGGGATTTTTTTTAATTTAAGTAATTATGTTTTACATTTTTGAGGTTACATTATAAAAACCAATTCCATTAATTCCTGAAGGTTTGCTTTTATATGCTGTTTTTGTAATTGCATCCTTCATTTCCCATTTTAAAAATCATTTTTATTTTGAGAAATAACATCCATGCAGAAAATTTTATGAAAGAAGATTGTGCAGATGAAAGACTGACACAAAAGAAATATCTTTATGATGGGAATGCCACCTGGATCAAGTCAGAATATACTCTCAGCACCCCAGAAGCATTCTGGTGCCCCTCCTGAGAACTCCCTCTTCTCTCCTGCTTGTCACTTTCTCTGGGTGACCACTATCCTGAGCTTTATAAAATACTTTCCTCACTTTTCTTTACACCTGTATTCCTAAATACCAGTCTAGTCTTGCTTTTGTTTTGCACTGTACATAAATGGAATCATACAATATATATTCTATTGTGTCTAGCTTCTTTTGCTCAATATTAGAGTTATGAGATTCATGCATATTGTCGCTTGTTGTTTTGAATTGTTTGTTTTTATTGCTGTATGACCATCTTTTTTTTTTTTCTTTTTCTTTTTTAGAGACTGGATCTCACTCTGTCACCCATGCTGGAGTGTACTGATGTGATCACAGTTCACTGCTGCCTCAGCCTCCTGGGCTCGAAGTGATTGTCTTACCTCAGCCTCCCAAGTAGCGGGACAACAGGTGCATGTCACGACACCTGAGTAATTTTTAAATTTTTTGCAGTGATGAGATCTTGTTATGTTGCCTAGGCTGGTCTCAAAGTCCTGGCCTCAAATGATCCTCCCATCTAAAGCATGAACCACCGTGCCTGGCTACCACTGTTTTTTAATGCTTTATTCTGTTGCTGGATATTTGGTTATTTTCCTTTTTGGGACAGTTGTTAATAATGAGGCTATAAATATAACTTCTCCATATTTCTTGGTGTATATGTGCACATATTTCTTTTTTTGGATATACTTAAAGATGGAATTACTAGGTCAAATAATAGATTCATATTCACCTTGAGTAGATAATACCAAACCATGTTCCAAACCAGCTGAACCAATTTGAACTTTTACAAGTGGTGCATGAGATTTTCAGTTGCTTCCATTCTTGCCAACACTTGGTATTATCTAGGTTTCTTTCTTTTTTTAATATTAGGTATTTTGGTGGGTATGTAGTTGTATCTTATTAGAGTTTTAATTTGCATTTCCCTGATGTGTGCACATTAGTCATCTGAATATACTCTTTTGTGGTGTTCATTTGAGTATCTTATCCATTTTTATATTGAGTTCTTTCTCTTGTTGATTTTTTTTGAATTATGTATATTCGTTGGTTTTATGAGCTACACTTTTTTTAGACTTGATAGGTTTTCACTCTCTTAATAGTGTCTTCTGATAAACATAAAAATTTAATTACAATATAGTAAAAATTTCAATAATTTCCTTGATGACTAATCCTTTTTGCGTGTACATGTATCGTTATTTTATTTAATTTCTTTAAATTATTATACTTTAAGTTCTGGGATACATGCATAGAACGTGCAGGTTTGTTACATAGGTATACACATGCCATAGTGGTTTGCTGCACCCATCAACCCATCATCTATATTAGGTATTTCTCTTAATGTTATCCCTCCCCTAGCCCCCCACCCCCTGACAGGCCCTGATGTGTGATGTTACCCTCCCTGTGTGCATGTGTTCTCATTGTTCAACTCCCATTTATGAGTGAGCATGTTGTGTTTGGTTTTCTGTTCCTGTGTTAGTTTGCTGAGAATGATGGTTTCCAGCTTCATCCATGTCCCTGCAAAGGGCATTAACTCATCCTTTTTTATGACTGTAGAGTATTCTATGGCTGTAGAGTATGTACAGTAGAGTACATACTCTAATGTAGAGTATTCTATGGCTGTAGAGTATGTACAGTAGAGTACATACTCTACTGTAGAGTATGTAGAGTATGGTGTATAGATGCCACATTTTCTTTATCCAGTCTATCATTGATGGGCATTTGGGATGGTTCCAAGTCTTTGCTATTGTGAATAGTGCTGCAATAAACATATGTGTACATGTGCCTTTATAGTAGAATGCTTTATAATCATTTGGGTATATACCCAGTAATGGCATTGCTGGGTCAAATGGTATTTCTAGTTCTAGATCCTTGAGGAATCACCACGGTGTCTTCCACAATGGTTGAACTAATTTACACTCCCACCAACAGTGCAAAAGTGTTCCTATTTCTCCACACCCTCTCCAGCATCTGTTGTTTCCTGACTTTTTACTGATCGCCGTTCTAACTGGCATGAGATGGTATCTCACTGTGGTTTTGATTTGCATTTCTCTAATGATCAGTGATCATGAGCTTTTCTTCATGTTTGTTGACTGCATAAATGTCTTCTTTTGAGAAGTGTCTGCTCTGCTCCTGTCCTTTGCCCACTTTTTGATGGGGTTGTTTGCTTTTTTCTTGTAAATTTGTTTAAGTTCCTTGTAGACTCCAGATATTAGCACTTTGTCAGATGGATAGATTGCAAAAATTTTCTCCCATTTTGTAGGTTGCCTATTCACTCTGATGATAGTTTCTTTTGCTGTGCAGAAGCTCTTTAGTTTAATTAGATCCCGTTTGTCAATTTTGGCTTTTGTTGCCATTGCTTTTGGTGTTTTAGTCATGAAGTCTTTGCCCATGCCTATGTCCTGAATGGTATTGCCTAGGTTTTCTTCTAGGCTTTTTATGGTTTTAGGTCCTACGTTTAAATCTTTAATCCATCTTGAGTTAATTTTTGTATAAGGTGTAAGGAAGGGGTCCAGTTTCAGTTTTCTGCATATGGCTAGCCAGTTTTCCCAACACCATTTATTAAATAGAGAATCCTTTCCCCATTGCTTGTGTTTGTCAGGTTCATCAAAGATCAGATGGTTGTAGATGTAGTGTTATTTATGAGGCCTCTGTTCTGTTCCATTGGTCTATATATCTGTTTTGGTACCAGTACCATGGTTTTGGTCACTGTAACCTTGTAGTATAGTTTGAAGTCAGGTCGCATGGTGCCTCTACCTTTGTTCTTTTTGTTTAGGATTGTCTTGGCTGTATGGGGTCTTTTCTGGTTGCATATGAAATTTAAAGTAGTTTTTTTCTAATTCTGTGAAGAAAGTCAGTGGTAGCTTGATGGGATAGCATTGAATCTATAAATTACTTTGGGCAGTGTGGCCATTTTCACAATGTTGATTCTTCCTATCCATAAGCATGGAATGTTTTTCCATTTGTTTATGTCTTCTCTTATTTCCTTGAGCAGTGGTTTGTAGTTCTCCTTGAAGAGGTCCTTCACATCCCTTGTAAGTTGGATTCCTAGGTATTTTATTCTCTTTGCAGCAATTGTGAATGAGAGTTCACTCATGATTTGGCTCTCTGTTTGTCTGTTATTGGTGTATAGGAATGCTTGTGATTTTTGCACATTGATTTTGTATCCTGAGACTTTGCTGAAGTTGCTTATCAGCTTAAGGAGATTTTGGACTGAGACAATGAGATTTTCTAAATATACAATTATGTCATCTGCAAACAGAGACAATTTTACTTTCTCTCTTCCTATTTGAATACCCTTAATTTCTGTCTCTTGCCTGATTGCCCTGGCCAGAACTTCCAATACTATGTTGAATAGGAGTGGTGAGAGAGGGCATCCTTGTCTTGTGCCAGTTTTCAAAGGGAATGCTTCCAGCTTTTGCCCATTCAGTATGATATTGGCTGAGGGTTTGTCATTAATAGCTCTTATTATTTTGAGATATGTTCCATCAATACCTAGTTTATTGAGTTTTTATCATGAAGGGGTGTTGAATTTTATCGAAGGCCTTTTCTGCATCTGTTGAGATAATAATTTGGTTTTTGTCATTCGTTTTGTTTATGTGATGGATTATGTTTATTGATTTGTGTATGTTGAACCAGCCTTGCATCCCAGGGATGAAGCCACCTTGATCATGGTGGATAAGCTTTTTGATGTGCTGCTCGATTCGGCTTGCCAGTATTTTATTGAGGATTTTAACATCGATGTTCATCAGGGATATTGGCCTGAAATCTTTTTTTGTTGTTGTGTCTCTGCCAGGTTTTGGTATCAGGATGATTCTGGCCTCATAAAATGAGTTAAGGAAGAGTCCCTCTTTTTCTATTGTTTGGAATAGTTTTAGAAGGAATGGTACCAGCTATTCTTTGTACCTCTGGTAGAATTTCGCTATGAATCCATCTCGTCCTGGGCTTTTTTTGTTGGTAGGCTATTGATTACTGCCTCCATTTCAGAACTTGTTATTGATCTGTTCAGGGATTTGACTTCTTTCTGGTTTAGTCTTGGGAGGGTGTATGTGTCCAGTAATGTATCCATTTCTTCTAAATTTTCTAGTTTATTTGCATAGAGGGGTTTATAGTATTCTCTGATGATAGTTTTTATTTCTGTGGGATTGGTGGTGATCTCCCCTTTTTCATTTTGTATTGTGTCTATTTGATTCTTCTCTCTTCTTTATTAGTCTGGCTAGTGGTCTATCTATTTTGTTAATCTTTTCAAAAAACCAGCTTGTGGATTCATTGACTTTTTGAAGGGTTTTTCATGTCTCTATCGCCTTCACTTCTGCTCTGATCTTAGTTATTTCTTGTTTTCTGCTAAGTTTTAAATTTGTTTGCTCTTGCTTCTCCAGTTCTTTTAAGTGTGATGTTAGGGTGTCAATTTTAGATCTTTCCCACTTTTCCTCTGGGCATTGTGTTATAAATTTCCCTCTAAACGCTGCTTTAGCTGTGTCCCAGAGATTCTGGTACGTTGTGTCTGTTCTCATTGGTTTCAAAGAACTTATTTATTTCTGCTGTAATTTTGTTATTTAACCAGTAGTCATTCAGGAGCAGGTTGTCCAGTTTCCATGTAGTTGTGTGGTTTTGACTGAGTTTCTTAATCCTGAGTTCTAATTTGATTGCACTGTGGTCTGAGACACTGTTTGTTATGATTTCCATTCTTTTGTATTTGCTGAGGAGTGTAAACCCAATTATGTGGTCAATTTTAGAGTAAGTGTGATGTGGTGCTGAGAAGAATGTGTGTTTCGTTGATTTGGGGTGAAAAGTTCTGTAGATGTCTATTAGGTCTGCTTGGTCCAGAGCTGAGTTCAAGTCCTGAATATCCGTATTGATTTTCAGTCTCGTTGATCTGTCTAATATTGACAATGGTGTGTTAAGTCTCCCACTATATTGTGTGGGAGTCTAAGTCTCTCTGTAGTTTTCTAAGAACTTGCTTTATGAATTTGGGTGCCCCTGTATTGGGTGCATATATATTTAGGATAGTTAGCTCTTCTTGTTGTATTGATCCCTTTACCATTATGTAATGCCCTTCTTTGTCCTTTTTAATCTTTGTTGGTTTAAAGCCTGTTTTATCAGAGACTAGGATTGCAACCCCTGCTTTTTTTTTTTTTTTTTGCTTTCCATTCACTTGGAAAATATTCCCCCATCCCTTTGTTTTGAGCATATGTGTGTCTCTTCACATAAGATGGGTCTCCTGAATACAGCACACAGATGGGCCTTGACTCTTTATCCAATTTTCCAGTCTGTGTCTTTTAATTGGGGCATTTAGCCCATTTACATTTAAGGTTAATATTGTTATGTGTGAATTTGATCCTGTCATTATGATGCTAGCTGGTTATTTTGCCAGTTAGTTGATGCAGTTTCTTCATAGTGTCGATGGTCTTTACAATTTGGTATGTTTTTGCAGTGGCTGGTACTGGTTTTTCCTTTCCATATTTAGTGCTTCCTTCAGGAGCTCTTGTAAGGCAGGCCTGGTGGTGAGAAAATCTCTCAGCATTTGCTTGTCTGTAAAGGATTTTATTTCTCTTCACTTATGAAGCTTAGTTTGGCTGGATATGAAATTCTGGGTTGAAAATTCTTTTCCTTAAGCATGTTGAATATTGGCCCCCACTCTCTTCTGGCTTGTAGGGTGTCTGCAGAGAGATCTGCTGTCAGTCTGATGGGATTCCCTTTGTGGGTAACCCGACCTTTCTCTCTGGCTGCCCTTAACATTTTTTCCTTCATTTCAACTTTGGTGAACCTGATGATTATGTGTACTGGGGTTGCTCTTCTCAAGAAGTATCTTTGTGGTGTTCTCTGTATTTCCTGAATTTGAATGTTGGCCTGCCTTGCTAGGTTGGGGAAGTTCTCCTGGATAATATCCTGAAGAGTGTTTCCAACTTGGTTCCATTCTCCCTGTCACTTTCAGGTACAACAATCAACATAGGTTTGGTCTTTTTGCATAGCCCCCTATTTCTTGGAGGCTTTGTTTGTTCCTTTTTATTATTTTTTCTCTAATCTTGTCTTCGTGCTTTATTTCATTAAGTTGATCTTCAATCTGTGATATCCTTTCTTCTGCTTGATCGATTTGGCTATTGATACTTGTGTATGTTTTGCAAAGTTCTCATGCTGTGCTTTTCAGCTCCATTAGATCATCTATATTCTTCTCTAAACTGGTTATTCTAGTTAGCAATTCCTCTAACCTTTTTTCAAGGTTCTTAACTTACTTGCATTGTGTTAGAATAGCTCCTTTAGGAGTTTGTTATTATCCACCTTCTGAAGCCTACTTCTGTCAATTTGTCAAACTCATTCTCCATCCAGTTTTGTTCCCTTGTTGATGGGGAGTTATGACCTTTTGGAGGAGAAGAGGCATTCTGGTTTTTGGAATTTTCAGCCTTTTTGTGCTGGTTTTTCCTCATCCTCATGGATTTATCTACCTGTGGTCTTTGATGTTGGTGACCTTCAGGTGGGGTTTTTGTGTGGATGTCTTTTTGTTGATGTTGATGCTATTCCTTTCTGTTTGTTAGTTTTCCTTCTAACAGGTCCCTCTGCTGCAGGTCTTCTTGAGTTCATTTGCTTGGGTATCACCAGCGGAGGCTGCAGAACAGCAAAGATTGCTGCCCGCTTCTTCCTCTGGAAGCTTCGTCTCAGAGGGGCATCTGCCAAATGCCAGCTGGAGCTCTCCTGTATGAGGTGTCTGTTGACCCCTGCTGAGAGGTGTCTGCCAGTTAGGAGGCACAGGGGTCAGGGACCCACTTAAGGAGGCAGTCTGTCCCGTAGCAGAGCTTGAGTGCTGTGCTGGGAGATCTGCTGTTCTCTTCAGAGCCGGCAGGCAGGAACATTTAAGTCTGCTGAAGCTGCGCCCACAGCCACCCCTTCCCCCAGGTGCTCTGTCCCAGGGAGATGGGAATTTTATCTATAAACCCCTGACTGGGGCAGCTGCCTGTCTTTCAGAGATGTCCTGCCTGGAGAGGAGGAATCTACAGAGGCAGTCTGGCTACAGCAGCTTTGTGGTGCTGCGGTGGGCTCCGTCCAGTTTGAACTTCCCCACGGCTTTGTTTACACTGTTAGGGGAAAACCACCTACTCAAAACTCAGTAATGATGGATGCCCCTCCCCCCATCAAGCTCAAGTGTCCCAGGTCTACTTCAGACTGCTGTGCTTGCAGCAAGAATTTCAAGTCAGTGGATCTTAACTTGCTGAACTCCGTGGCGGTGGGATCCACTGAGCTAGACCACCTAGCTCCCTGGCTTCAGCTCCCTTTCCAGGGTAGTGAACAGTTCTGTCTCTCTGGCGTTCCAGGTGCCACTGGGGTATGAAAAAAACTCCTGTAGCTAGCCCGATGTCTGCCCAAATGGCCACCCAGTTTTGTGCTTGAAACCCAGGACCCTGGTGGTATAGGCACCCGAAGGAATCTCCTGGCCTGTGGGTTGCAAAGACCATGGGAAAAACATAGTATCTGGGCCGGAGTGCACAGTTCCTCATGGCAGGGTCCCTCACAGCTTCCCTTGGCTAGAGGAGGGAGTTCCCCAACCCCTTGAGCTTCCTGGGTGAGGCGACACCCCACCCTGCTTCTGCTCACCCTCTGTGGGCTGCACCTACTGTCTAACCAGTCCCAATGAGATGAACCAGGTACTTCAGTTGGAAATGCAGAAATCACCCACTTTCTGTGTTGATCTCACTGGGAACTGCAGACTGGAGCTGTTCCTATTTGGCCATCTTGCCCAGGTCCCTTTAATTTTTAAATTTTAAATATTTTTTGTTTAGAGACAGGGTCTTGCTTTATCACCCAGGCTGGGGTGCAGTAGCACAATCATTGCTCACTTCAGCCTCAACCTCCTGGGCTTAAGTCATCTGCCCACCTCAGCCTTCTGAGTACTTGGGACCACAAGTGCCTGCCAACATGCCTGGCTAACTTGTGCATCCTTTTAAAGAAATATTTGCCTATGATGAGGTTGTGAAAATACTTTATATTCTCTTCTACAAGTTTTGTTTTGTCTTCACAGTTGAACCTAAATGTACCTGGAACTGACAAGTTGGGAGATAGAGGTCAAATAAATGTTGAAAACACTTCTTTCTCCACTACCATGCTGAATCATTTTGGTTTTGCATTGTGTCCGTATGAAGATATGACTATTTCTCAGCTCTCTATTCCATTCCATGGGCTTATTTGTTTATCCACACACCAATATCCTCTGTCTTAATTACCATAGCTTTGTTAATACCCCACAGAGGAAGTCACCCCACCTTGTTCTGCTTCTTCAAGTATGTCTTGACTTGTGTCAGGAGACATGGGCACCAAGTATGTTCATCAGTGCCTCTTCTCCCATAGTGTGTCACCAGCACCCACTTCTCATGGTGCCTTGGCCATCAGCCCTGCTGTCATTGTGACTCCTTTCTCTGCCTGAAGTGTATCTCAACTACTTTTTCCTGTATAAATTTTAGCATCAGAATCAATTTACACAAGACAATGAAGTTTTTATTGCAATAGCATTTAATTTATAGGCCAGTTTGAAAAGTGTTGGCACCTTACAATACTGAGTGTTCCAACTCATGACTATGTGCCTTAGCCTGTTTGTGCTGCTATAAAAGAACACCACACACTGGGCAATGCATAAAGAACAGAAATGTACTCTCTCACAGCTTCGAGGGCTGGGAAGTCCAAGATCAAGGCACCAGCATCCAGTGTGGGACTTTTTACTATGCCCTCACATGGCAGAAGAGCAGAAGAGAGAAAACCCACTCCCAAAAGCCTTTTTTATAGAGGCATCAATCCATTCATGAGGCCATAGCCCCCACGTCCTAAATACCTCCCCTTGGGCCCCACCTCCCAACATTGCTGCAATGAGATTAAGTATCCAACACATGAATTTTGGAGGGGCATCATAACACAGCTCTGTTCATTGAAGGATTCTTTAATTTTTCTCCAAATCATTTGTAGCCTTTTGGGTTAGAGATCTTGCACACATTTTACTAGATTTATTCCTAAGTAGATGATGACATTGTCTATTATCAATCATGATTTTTAAAAACTTATTGAAATGGTAACGTGTTTTAGGTTGAGTTTATTGATTTTGTTAAAGCAGATTTATTGAGCAAGTGTGTGTTCTCAGGAGAACAGCAGCAAAGTGGCGGGCAGGACAGAGGAGGAAAACTAAGCAGGATGTGGTCTTGGCTGGAGCCTGCAGGAAACCTCGTGCCCAAGAGCAGCTGGCAGAGTTGCTGCCACCTTCAGGTAAAGCAGCTGCCCTGTGCACCTCGTGCCAGGCCATTCATGACCATGGTCTGGACTGCAGTGGGCAGTGGCATGGGGCCTCCCAGGCCAGGCGCTCCACCTGGTTCAGGGCGACACTCCTGAGGACAGCTGTGAGGGCTGGCAGTCAACACTCACCACAGCTGGCACAGGGAGCGCTGCTTGCTGGAGAGGATCTGGGTGGGAAACCAACAGCATCCACCACATCCTTGCTTCCCTGACCAAATGCACTCCATCTGGCCCAGCTTCCTCAGGGTTCTGGTAGGTCCCAATTCCTGAGAAGATGTTCAAATGGAGAGTCAGCGGGATAATAAAAGACAGCTGGGCTGCTGCAGGTCGTCCTGAGGCCATAACAGATGTTTGTCTCCCTCCTCCACCACCACAGCTCACTTCCCTTTGCTGATGGAGATGACCCAGTGCAGCAGCCCAGGTCCTCATCCCTGAGGAGTCTGTGACCCGTCATGAGCTATGGCACAGGGACAGCAAGGAACATCAGGCACCAAGTACGTTCATCAGCGCCCCTTCCCCCATGGTGTGTCACCAGCCTGACCAACCAGTTAAGCAATTTGCAGCTCATCTTTCACTAGATGTATTCCCTACAGCCTTATCTTGGACCACTTATATCTTGCACAAGGTGGATGCCCAAATGCCCTGCTGGGAGCTCCATCACTAGGAGGCTCCCCTCACCACTGACTTCAAGGCTTCCTCCTTCTCTGTCAGTCGGTTTTAAGGACCCCCATGGGGCCAGGGGTGAACTGAGGAAAGGCATCCATACAATACTAGCAGATGACACAGAGGATAGGACCGCCTGTTTGTGTAGGTTACTGTGCCCTCTCAACCTGTCTGGACACAATCCCTATGTATCACAATGGTTAGCAGTTGGGCCCACCTAAGTTTATGACTTAGTGAATCTGTCAGTACTCACCTCGTCTGGGGAAGCTTCAGCCACATGATCACTTGGTCAGTTGGCTGAATGCCCGATTCCTACTAAGCTCTGGTGGCATGCCCAGGTCAGCATTTTAATAGTGGCTCAAGGGGAGGGGCTGCCCTGCCCACCTCCTATTGGGGCTGGTCAGATGCCCCACACAGGGTTTGTTTCTACCATAAACATATCTGGTACCATGGAATCTGCTGAGACATGCAATCCAAGTGGTGGGTCTGCTTGCACTGCAGCTGGAACCTGCACCTGGAGGTGTGTCTGCTCTTACTGCAGCTGGAGTCCTTTCTTGCTCTGGGCCCCTATGCAATGTAGTAGCATGGGCCATTTGGATCCAGTGGTCAGTTTCCATTTGGACCCTGTGTTCAACAGCCCTTCAAGTATCTAGGGGTTTCCCTTTACCTGAGATAGGATTACCGTGGAAGTGGCCATAGATCCCATTGCGAAGGTATGTGGGATCAATACTGTACAGTCTTTCTAGGGGCTGTAGGGTCTCTCCTCATAGGGACCCAAGTTCTGGATCTGAAAATTGTTTCAGAACTGGAAGCAAGGAAAGAGATTGTGAGTCTCCACTGGGATGGTTGACCCCAGCCTTTTGTTCATCAGTGACCGCTTCCCATTTTATAGATTAGTGATACTCTTGTTGGCTGCCTGTCAAACTTGCTCCAGGAACACCAAGTTCTCACTCAGTTTATTTCCATGGACCCTGAAAGGTCAGATTCCTATAGCTGCTGTTCTGACTTTGCTGACTATAATGGTACTTATGCCCATGCTGCTTCTGATAGTTGTGTTGCCCTGGCTACTACTCTTCCAGGGTCCCAACATTCCCACCCATTTGGGAAAAGCATCTCCCATGGAGGACAGCCATTTGGGACATACTGTACGCTCTTGATAAATGCAGTGTTTTTCAGGCCCTCCTGTGGAATGTGCCAGCCGGTGGTTTTCTGGTCTCATATTCTAGCATGCCCACTTCTGCAAAAACAGTATGGAAATTTTGATAGTGATTGCATTGAATTTGTAGATTGCTTTGGGGACTAATGGCATCTTAACAATATTAAGCCTTCCAATCCATGAACGTGAGATGTCTTTCCATATATTAGGTCTTCTTTAATTTCTTTCAGTCATGTTTTGTAGTTGATGGTGTGCAAGTCTTGTGTCTCTTTGATAAAATGTATTTCTCTAAGCATTTTGTTGTTTAGAGGCTATTGAAAACAGAATTGTGTTCTTAAGTTCCTTTCTGGATTGTTCATTGCTAGTGTATACAAATACAATTTTTTTCACCCTGATTTTTATCCTGTAGCTTTGCCAAAGTTATTTATGAGCTGTGATAGTTTTTTTTTTTTAAAAAAAACCCTTTGTTTTCTATATGTAAGACAATGCCATGTGAAATTAGAGATAGTTTTATTTCTTCCTTTTCAATTTTAATGAGTTTTATTTTTCTTGTCTAATTGCTGTGGCTAGAACTTCCAGTACAATGTTGAATGACAGTGGGGAAATCAGGCATCTTTGTCTTGTCCTGATCTCAGGGGGAATGTTACCAGTTTTTTTCCATTGATTATGCTCTTAGCCACGGATTTTTCAAATATGACCTTTTTGTGTGGAGGGTGTTTCCTTCTATTCCTAGTTTATTAAGTGGTATCTTTTTTAAAGATAGATTCTCATTCTGTCACCGGCTGGAGTATAATGGTGTGATCTTGGCTCACTGCAACCTCTGCCTTCTCAGCTCAAGAGATCCTATCACCTCAGCCTCCCAAGTAGCTGGGACCACAGGCATGTGCCACCATGCCCAACTAATTTTTTTGTATTTTTGGCAAATATGGGGTTTCACCATGTTGCCTAGGCAGGTCTCAAACTCCTGAGCTCAAGCAATCCACCCACCTTGGCCTCCTTGAGATTACAGACATGAGCCACCATGCTTAGTATATTGAGTTTTTCTTTTTAATCATGAAAAGATATTGGCTCTTGTCAAGTGATTTAAACATTTTTATTGTCATAAATTGAGATGCTTATGGTTTTTATCTATAAATATGGTGTTTTTATCTATAAATATGGTGTTTCACATTGATTATTTTTTGTATCTTGAACCACCCTGGAGGTCCTATAATAAATCCCACTTCGTCATGGTGTATGATACTTTTAATATTCCAATTCCATTTTACTAGTACTTTGTTGAGAATTTTCATATATAAGTCATAAGGAATATTGCTCTTTAATTTTCTTTTCTAATGATGTCTTTGTCTGGCTTTGGTATCAGGATAACACTGGTTTTATAGGATGTTTTGAAGTGTTCTTCCCTCTTCTAATTTTTAAAGAAGTTCAAGAGGAGTTGGTGCTATTTTTAATTTTTATTTATTTATTTTTTAGAAATAGGGTCTTGCTCTGCCACCCAGGTTGGAGTGCAATGGTAGAATCATAACTCACTTCAGCCTTGACCTCCTGGGCTCAAATGAGCCTCCCACCTCAGCCTTCTAAATAGCTAGGACTACAGATGCACGCCACTATGCCCAGTTAATTTTTAATTATTTCTGTAGAGATGGGGTTTCATTATGTTGCCCAGGCTGGTCTCAAACTCCTGACCTCAAGCAATCCTCCCACCTCAGCCTCCCAAAGCACTGGCATTACAGGTTTGAGCCACTGCACCCAGCACTTCCCTTAGGACCAGTGAAGCCACTTGGTCCTAAGTTTTTCTTTGTTAGAAAGGTTTTCTTATGGGCTCAAGCTCTTCACCCATTATAAGTCAGTGCAGATTTCCTATTTCTTCCTGAGGCCGTTATGGTAGTTTTTGTGTTTCTAGAAATGTATCCATTTCACCGAGATTATCTAATTTGTTAGTATACAATTCTTCAAAGCATTCTGCTACAATCCTTCTTATTTCTCTAAGGTCAATAGTAATGTTACTACTTTCTGATTTTAGCAATTTGAGTTTTCTCTCTTTTTTTCTCAGAAAGTCTAGGTTTGGAAAATTTGTTAATCTTTTCAAATAACCAACTTTTGTTTCATTTATTTTATCTATTTTTCTATGTTTATTTCTGCTCTAATTTTTATTATTTTCTTCTTTCTGCTAGCTTGAGTTTGTTCTTCTTTCTTTAGTTTCTTAAGGTGAAAAGCTAGGTTACTGTTATATTTCTCTTTTTTCAACTGTATTAACTGATTCTTTCTCTCTCTCTTTCTTTTTTTGTACAACTCCACCAGATCACTGAACTGTTCTTCTTAATGTAGATGTTTATAGCTATAAATTTCTGAGTGCCGATTTTGCTGCGTAACCAACTTTTGATATTTTGTGTTTTTTATTTTATTCACTTCAAAATGTTTTCTAATTTCCCTTGTGATTTCTTCTTTGACCCATTGATTGTTTTAAAATGTGTCACTTAATTTTCACATATTTGTGAATTTCTAGTTTTCCTTCTGTTATTAATCTCTAGTTTCATTCCATTGTGGTTGGAGAAGATAAGTTGGATAATTTTAACTTTTAGAAATTTATTAAGACTTGTTTTGTGGTCTAACATATGGTATATCTTAGAGAATGTTCTATGTGTGCTTGGGGAAAATATATATTCTGCTGTCTGGGGATGGAGTGTTCTGTATATATCTACTAGGTCTAGCTGGTCTATAGTATTGTTCAGGTCCTCCATTTTCATATGGATCTTCTGTCTGGTTATTTTATCCATTATTGAAAGTGGAGTATTGACGTCTTTATTCTTGTGAAACTTTATCCTTTCAATTCTGTCAATTTTTGCTTCATGTTTTTTAGAGATCTCTTGTTAGGTGTATATATGTTTATGGTTGTTGTCTCTTCTTGATGGATTGAACCTTTGAACATAATGTCCCTTTTTGTCCCTTTTTTACTTAAGGCCTAATTTGTCTGTATTGGCACCCTAGCTCTCTTTTGGTATGATTTTCATGGGTTATCTTTTTCTGTTCTTTCACTTTCAACCTATGTGTGTCTTTGGGTCTGAAGGAGTCTCTTCTAAGCATATAGATGAACCATAAGCTTTGTTTTGTTTGGGTTTTGTTGCTATTGGTATCCATTCTGCCAATCTCTGCTATTCAATTGGATAACTTAAGCAATTTACATTTAAAATAATTGCTGATAAGAAAAGACTACTGCCATTTTGTTATTTTTAGAAATTTTGTTTTTTTTGTTCCTCAATCCTTCCATTAATGCCTTCTGCTTACTTTGAGGTTTTTTTTTTTTTTGTTATATCATTTTGGTTCCCTTCTCATTCACATTTTTGTATATGTTGTAGTTATTTCTTAGTAATTTCCTTGGGGATTACAATTAACACCTTAAACTTATTAATATACTGTTCTAGTTTTCATTAATACTAACAACTTCAATAGTATACACAAACCCTGGACTTACACAGTTCTATTCCTCCTTCCTTGTTATTGTAACAAATTACATCTTTATATATTGTATGCCCATTAGCATATCTTTATAATTGTTGTTTCATGTATTTGTCCTTTAAATCATATAGGGAAAGAAGAGGAAATCCAAAAAAAACTTCACAGTTCTACTGGCCTTCATATTACCGTTGTAAGCACCTGACCCAGTGGCCTGTATTTCTCCGTGTGGCTGTGAATTATTGTCCAGTGTTCTTTCATTTCAGCCTGAAGGGACCTCTTGGCATTTCTTGTAGGGTAGTTCTTGTAGGGCAGGTTTTGATGTTCCCTATTTTTAATTTTTTTAATTTCCTTTTTAAAAATTCAGTTTGCATTAAAAAAAATTCAGTTTGAACTATTTTCTATTATCCTCTTTGACTCATAGGTTATTTGGAAGTGCATTTCTCAATTTGTTAACACATAGAGATTTCCTAGATATCCTTCTGTTACTAATTTCCAGTCAGCTTCACTGTAATCAGAGAACATATGTATGAGATCAGTTTTCTCCTCTCTGTGTACATTCTGTAGTGACTTTCAGTAGCCTTCAGTTTGTAGTGTCCATTCTAAGTCCTTTTATATCTGACAAAACACTTTCTTTTCATTCTCACTCAGGTGTGTTGGCTTGACTGGGTGTAGAAACTTAGGCTCACAATTATTTTCCCTTTGTCTTTGAAGATATGATCCTACATTCTTTTGGTATTCAGTATGTTCCTTATTAGCTTGATTTCACTTTGAACCTCCTGTTTATTTTCAGCATTTAAGATTTTTCTATTTTTGGTTTTCCAAAGTTTTACTAAGATGTATAAAATACGAACTTAAAAATATGCATCTACATCTTTAGTGGGATTTATCAAGTGGAAAACTTACTTTTTTCATTAATGGAAGATTATTGGCCATTACATCTGCAGGTGTTATGTCCCATAATTATATCTATGTATCCTGTCCTTCCACAGTTGCTATTAGAAGAATGTCGCGGCCTTTGTACTGTCCTCCACATTTCAGAGAGGATATTTCACACTTCAGGGGAGGCTCCTGACCACCATGGTGGATGCAGGGATGGGTAGAAGATAAAGTGATTTGAGTGAGAGCATGCACTGCCAGGGGAGGGCGTGAGATGGGCAGCTTCCAGGGAGCCCTCTTGACGGGGAGAGGCCCTCGGATCATGACAGACACAGGGGACCTTGAGGCACTGAGGCACTGAGAAAGTCAGGAGAGCGGATATGGCCTGCTGGAGCCTTCCTGGAGAGGTGGTGGGACACAGCAATAAAAATGGATTGATTCTATGCAGTAAGAGACACTGGCATGAGTGCCGGAGACCCCAGGGGGATTGCAGCTATGTCATCCCAGTTCACATCTCCAAGTTGTGAACCACATCTCCAGATGTGGTTCAGTTTACAGACTCAGGTGTCCCAGAGTTCAACTGGAAAACGAAGAAAGGGTTTGCTCTGGGTTAGGAGCAGGTGCACCTGCCTGTCTCCTAAACCCTCACCCCAAGCACCAGACCCAGACACTACCGTCTGTCTGGATTTCATGGCCAGTTGTTCACCGGAAGCTGACCAGGGGCTGGATCTGGGGAGGTCATGCTGTTGTAGGAAGCGTGTCTCCCTGCCACTCTCTCAGGAATAGACATAGGCTGCAGAAGGGCAGATTGAGGTTCCTCTGCACAGTGTGGGTGGCATCACCAGCACTGGGTGGCAAAGCAGAGGCCCCTCAGGAGGTTTCCCCTGGAGGCAGCCCTGCAGGAGTAGATGTGCCCACTCTGCAGGACCTCCCCCAAGGGGCCCACAAGCAGCAGGCCCTACTGCCCGGCCAGAGCTGAGTGCTGGGTGGCTCGGCCCAATGCTGGAGTGCACAGGCTGCCGGGCACCCTGGTGAAGCCTCTGCCTTTGCAGCCTGCAGGGCCTGGCTAGAGTGTGAGAGGGAGCCCCATGGGCCGGGCTTTCTGCAACCTGTGATCTGTGCACAGACATGGTCTTTCTGGTAGCTTCTATTAGTGGGGGCATTCCAATGCTCAAGACAAATGAAAGATTGGGGAACCCCCAGATTCAACTTGCCTTTTGCCACTGCCAATCTCAGTACCCCTAAACCCAGTGTCACTCATGCCATGACTGTGCTTCACACCGGTGGGTCTCTGGGCACTGCATGCCCTACTGGGCAGTGAAGGGATCTACTTGGAAGTCCATGCAAATTTACTGGGGTCCTGGGAAGTTCAGTTTCCTGGACGTCAGAGAAATGCCCCCTGGTGGTAGGAGAGTTCAGGATGCCACCACCAGAAAAAGGCCGCCCCTTGGTCTGTCCTTGAAGGAAAATCATTTGAGAGTTGCAGATGTAACTTTGTAAGCTTGTGAGTTACAGATAAGAAAGCCATGCTTGGAAACCGCATGCGATTGCTGGCGTTAGGGTCCCAGGAACACTTTTCTGCATAAACACACCAGGCTGAGGATGCCCACCACGCCCACAGGGGTGGGTGGAGAGGGGATCCTGGAATCCACAGAAGAGAAGGCCAGATCGTGAACCCTGGAATCTTCAGGTACCCCAAGCAGCAGGTGTAGACAGCCCCAGCCTCTTTAACCCTCATCTGCCCACGGTGGGCTCCTCCCCTGGATCTGACCCATCCCCTTCCAAAGCAAGGTGTGGTCATGGGACTTGCCTAGACAGTGAGTTTGGAGATCAGGGTTGCAGGTCACTTTCTGAAAGAGGTTTTTGGAGCTGACAGTCCCTGCCCAAGAAGGGGCAGGCATCAGTAGCACTCTGAAGGCACCTGTGGGTGCTCATCAAAATGAGCATTTGCATGGTCCTGTAGTATTGGAGGACAAAGACCACAGTGGGGAGTGGCACTGGGGAACAGCCTGGCCTCAGTGGAAAGCCAGGTGGCATGGTGAGCTGTGGACCTATAGAGGCCTTTCCCAGGCACTTGCCAGTTCTGGCACATCCCATAAGCAACGTCATCCGCATCTTGTCCAACTTTTTCTTCTTTTGCTTTTTTAGAGGCAAGGTCTCTCTTTGTCACACAGGCTGGAGTGCATAGCTCACTGCACCTTCAAACTCCTGGGCCCAAGCGATTCTCCCCCATCAGGCTCCCAAGTAGCTGGGACCACAGGTGCATGCCACTGTGCCCAGTTAATTTTTTTAATACAAAAATTTTTTAGAGGCGAGGTCTTGCTATGTTGCCAGGCTGCTCTTGAACTCCTGGGCTCAAGCAAACTCTGCCTCTCACCTTGGCTTCCCAAAGTGCTGGGATTACAGGCATGAGCCACTGTACAGTTCCTGTACAATTTTTATACAAAAGGGTCTAGAGTGTATGTGCAACTTACTAGGCATGCCAAGGGACAGGCCTGCACAATCTCAAGTCCGAGAGGAAAAACAGAGTGGGATGGCACCTGCCTTTGTAAAGTCCCTTGGAGGGTTGAGGAGATACCTCTGCTGATGGACCCCACCCATGCCTTCCCCAGCTCCCATCCTGGGTCTGGGGTCTCCCCAACCCAGCCTGGCCCAGGTCTCACCAGCACAGGAGCCTCACAAGCCATGCTACTTGACCAGCAGAGGGACAGGGACATCAGCATTCTTTCTCTTCCTTTTCCCTCTGGTCTTGCTGATCTGGGCAGGCCATACCTCTTTTCAGGTACTCATCTGTGCGTTTCTTTTTATATTTTTTCCAGCATCTGTGCATTTCTTTGTGGCCATCTTTTGCCACATTCATTCTCCTTTCCCTCTCTACCTGAGGTAATCATTTACATATTTTTAAGGTGCACTTTTACTGGAATACATTCTTGCAATGTGTGCTTAATCATTTTGTGTGACTGCATTTCTTTTTGTTAGGTGAGCTTTGTGTATAAAATTAACCATTTCAAAGTGAACAGTTTGGTGGCCCGAGGTGAATTCACAACGTTGTGCAACCACCACCTCTGTCTAGTTCCAAAATCTCATCACCCCCAAAAGAAACCTGTAGCCATTAGCAATCACACTGCATTCCCTTCCCCTTATCCCCTAACAACTGTCATTGAGTAATGGGCTTGCTGCCTTACATGCATGGAAGCCAATACTATGGCACCAGCTTTTGAGAAAAGAAAGGCTTTTACTGTGTGTTGACTGGCAAGCAGTCAGGAGGAAGTGCTCAAATCTGTCTCCTAGAGCTGGGATCTGAGGCAGGTTTTATAAAGAGGGTAATGAGGCATGATCTGATTGGATCTTGCAATGAGGTGATGCTGAGAGGTGTGATTTGATTGGATCCCACCCTGGGGTGACACCAGGGCTTAATCTAATTGGAGCATGGATCCCGTTATGCAGTGTCAGTTTCTTTTTCTTTTTCTTTTTCTTTTTTTCTTTTTTTGAGACGGAGTCTGGCTCTGTTACCCAGGCTGGAGTGCAGTGGAGTGATCTCGACTCACTGCAACCTCCACCTCCCGGGTCCAAGTGACTCTTCTGCCTTAGCCCCTCGATTATCTGGGGCTACAGGCACGCGCCACCATGCCTGGCTAATTTTTGTATTTTTAGTACAGATGGGGTTTCACCATATTGGCCAGGCTGGTCTCGAGCTCCTGACCTTGTGATCTGCCCGCCTCGGTCTCCCAAAGTACAGGATTACAGGCATGAGCCACTGCGCCCGGCCTGCGGTGTCAGTTTCTTAATTCACTACTCTGTTCCTTGGTCTAGCACTTAGGTTCTGCCTGTGGTTGCAAGCTTGGTTCATCTGGATGTGTTCAGGTAACTTGCAATCTGGGGTCCATGGCAACTGAAAAACAATTCACAATTTTGTTTTATAAAAGTTGAGCCAGATTGGCCTGGTTCCACAGTTATACAACCACCAGCTAGCTTTTTGTCTCTGGGGCTTTGCCTATTCCCGACATTGTCCAAAGTGGAATCACACACTCTGCGGCCCTTTGAGTCTTCTTCTTTCATTTGGCCATCAGACTTTCAAGGCTCATCCATGTTGTGGCCTGAGTCATTTATGCCTTTTGATGGCTGAATGTTATTCCACTATGTGGATGGTCCATGTTTGCTTTATCCATTCATCAGGACAGTTAGGCTGTTTCCACCTTTGGCTCTCTTTTTAAATTTTATTTATTTATTTATTTTTGAGACAGGGTCTTTGCTCTGTTGCCCAGGCTAGAGTGCAGTGGCATAGTCACAGATCACTGCAGTCTTAACCTTCTGGGCTCAAGCAATCCTCCTGACTTGGTCTCCCAAAACACTGGGACCATAAGCACGAGCCAGTGGCCTGGCCTTTCCAAAGTTCTCTGGGAGGCCAAGATGGGAGGATCATTTGAACCCAGGAGTTTGAGACCAGCCTGGGCCACATAGCAAGACCCCACCTCTACAAAAAATTTAAAAACAATTAGCCAGGTGTAGTGGTGTGTGCCCATCATCCCAGCTATTCAAGAGGCTAAGCCAGTAGGATCATTTGAGCCCAGGAGTTCGAGGCTGCAGTGAGCCGTGATCATACCACTGCACTCCAGCCTGGGCAACACAGTGAGACCCTGTCTCAAAAAAAATTTTTTCACTTGCTGGAATTAAATAACCTTTTTCCCTCAGATGGTTTGTGCTTTTGAGCCTCTATGTAAGAGACTCTTCTCCACTCCTTGGTCACAAAGGTGTTCTGCATTTTTGATTTCCATTTTATTTTAAGTTTTGTATCTAGGTCTTTAATTGGCCCTGTGGCTGTTTTCACAGGCGATGTTACATAAAACCCAGTTTTATTTTCCTCCCTACAGCAAACCCTGTTTCCCAATATGATCTGCACTAAGCAGCCTGGCCATTCCTTGCCTGGGGAATACATTCATGTGTGCATCTGTTTGAGCTCTGTTCTGTCTTATGGGCCTTTTTGTCCTTTATCAAAGCAGTACCTTTATTACTAAGACCACCATAGCTTTGAAGTAGGTGTTTATAACTTTATACTTATCATTCAGGTTGACTTACCTATTTACAGACCTTTTGTTCCACCACATACATTTCCAGATTAAATTTATGGAATTCTTTCAAAAATATCCAATTGAAATTTTGGTTAAAATTGTTTTGAATATATGGATTTACTGGAGGGAAACTGGATATGTATTAATGTTACATTGCCTCATGCAAGAGCATGGGATGTCTCGTTTCCTCTTCTTTGCCTTTCCTTAGAATGGGAGTGCTTTCTCCATAGGAGTTTTATGTGTACTTCATGGTTTTGTTTTCTTTCTCTGTGATTATATTTTCTAGCTATGGCAATAAATGTAATTGACTTTTGTAGGTTGATTGTGTATCTGGCAAACTTGCGGAATTTAAAAATGTTTGAAGAGTTTGTTGATTCTGCAGATTTTTCTAGGAGGATAGATCATCCCATCATCTATTATAACATTAGTTTTATTTCTTCTCTTCCAGCCCTTTTCCTCTATTTGGTCAACATGCCCAATATGATATCTAACACATTCTTATATGGTTCCCAGTCTTTAGGAGAATTGAAACTTTCTACAAAAGTATAATGCTTTACTTTTATTTATTTTATTTTTAAAATTTTTACACCTTGCTTTTTCAAGAAAAAGTATAATGCTTGTTCTTGGATATTAAATGTAGCCTTTGTCAAAGTAGAAAATTTCCCTGATATTTCAAGTTTGCCCTATATATATTTTAATCATAAATAGATATTGAACCTTATAAAATTTTTTGCATTAATTGGGATGATCATATGATTTTTTTTCTCTGTGAGTTAATTGATGTACTTTCTGTTTCTGTTAATGGCTACGTAGTTCCTATCAGTTCAACCTTCCCATAAATAACTACAAACTGGATAAAATATTAAAAACACAGCCCGCAGTCCCAGCACTTTGGGAGGCCAAGGTGGACAGATCGCTTGAGCCCAGGAGTTCAAGATCAGCCTGGGCAAAATGGTGAAACCCCATCTCTATAAAACCATAAAAATTAACCAGGCAAGGTGGTGCACGCCTGTAGTCCCAGCTACTCAGGAGGCTGAGGTAGGAGAATCACTTGTACCCAGGAAGTGGAAGTTGCAGTGAGCCAAGATTGCAGTACTGCACTCCAGCCTGGGCGACAGAGCAAGACCCTGTCTCAAAAAATATGTAAAAAAATATATATATAAATATAAAACACAACTATCTGAAGACTTAGAAAAATGAACAGTTCTTTCAAAGTACCAAATTTTAACCTTATTGGCCCTCTCTATCATACATTAAACTTCTATTTAATAAATTTCTAATTAATTAATTTTTGTTTTAGGTATATCTCTTGTAATAGCATTTCTTTTCTTTTTTTTTATAACCATCTGACATTCTTTGATTTTAACTGGATTATCTTGTAAGTTTAATGTAATTGCTGATGTTTTGGTTTTTGTGTATACCTCCTTATTTTGTGCTTTCTAATTTTTTCTTCCTTTTCTACATTTTCTCTTTTTCCCTGCCTTGTGGACTGGCTGATTTTTAAATAATTTTTAGTTCTCCACTTCCTCCATTATTAATTACAATGATACACTCTGTTTCTATTCTTTCAGTGATTAGTCTTAAAATTACAGCTTATAATCTTTAAAATCTAAAGTTAATCAAAATCTTTACTTTCAACCTGGATAATACAAGACCTTAGAACACCTTAGCCCTACTCCCTCCACTCCAATTTTACATTTTGATATCCAGTATTCTAATTCTATTTTTCCCAAACCTCGTTAAATATTATTAATACCATTTTTCTATGATCAGTGTTCATTTATGTTTGTAAAGAGGACCCTCCTAAGGGAACAGCTCAATGAATCTGTGTGCATGTGAGCCCATTTGTAACAACTATCTGGAGTCAGATCGAGGACATTCTGAGCTCCAGGGAGTCCCCTCCAACCCTCTTCCCTTTTCATGTCCCCCACAGTAGCTACAACCCCATTCCCTTTTCATACCTCTCCATGGTAGAAGTTCATGTAAAGGCAGTGATCCCAGATTTAAGCACTGGACTGAAAGAAGGAATGGAGAAGAGGTCTTCTGGTTTCCCTGCAGTCTTTCATATTTGTAACTATCATTACACCACTGGAGCACATCCTGTTATACACTACCACCTCTCCCCTCTCATTCTCATTTGCTATTAGTACAACAAGTGACTGTATTTAATGCTCATGACTATTCCTTGAATAAATGCCTTGTGTGGAGAGGACCCTAGAAAGTAAATATATGTGAGTCACGACTCTTCCTTGGATAAATGCCTTCTATAGAGAGGACCCTAGAGTAAACATATGTGTGTGAGTAGAAAATAACAATGGTTGTTGAAAACAAATGAGGAATTCTGGAAGTGGCAGTGGCAACGACATAGAATTGAGGTCTCTCTGAATCTCCACATAAAATAGACAGAGCAGGCCAGGTGTGGTGGCTCACACCCATAATCCCGCACTTTGGGAGGCCAAGGTGGGAGGATGGCTTGAGGCCAGGAGTTTGAGACCAGCCTGGACAACATAGCAAGACCCTGTCTCTACTAAAAAATCTAAAAAATTAGCTGGACATAGTGGTGCATGTCTGTAGTCCCAGCTACTCTGGAGGCTGTGGTGGGAGTATTGCTTGAGCCCAGGAGGTCAAAGCTACAGTGAGCTGTGATCACATCACTGCACTCCAGGCTGGGTGACAGAGCAAGACCCTGTCTCAATTTTTTTTTTAAAGAGCAACTGGAGACTAAAAGAAACAGACGACTTTCACAATAAAATTAGGTGACAAGGCTTGTCCTACTTCCCACAAACCACCAACAGCCACAAGTCCCACATGTTTACCAGTGTTGCTTGGTGGAAGTGGCATCGAGGGCCTGGAGATAGGAGAGCCCTAGAGAGCCAGCAGTGGCTTACATGTGGGCTAGCTTAAGACAAGTAGCCCACACTACAGAAGGCACAGCTTGGGTAGGGAGTCGGCAGTGCTGGAGGGCCCCCCAAGTCTCCCTTCTGGGACCAGGTCCCATTGAGGAGACCCCACTGGCAGTGGAGGCAAAATTGGGCAGGTTATGGACAATAATGACAAAAATGAAAAGAAGGGCGGGGAAAAAAGTCAAAGCAGGAAATGGAGACAGGGAATTTTGGAAAACAAGCTGCCACAGTTACGCATGCTACAGGAAAACAGTGAAAGATATTATCTTAAAGTATGCTTCTTTGCCGAGACCAGCTCAGTTGGGGAGACCCTAATTCCAGCGGTGCTAGAGGAATTAAAGACACACACACAGAAATATAGAGGTGTGAAGTGGGTAATCAGGGGTCCCACAGCCTTCAGAGCTGAGAGCCCTGAACAGAGATTTACCCACATATTTATTAATAGCAAACCAGTCACTAGCATTGTTTCTATAGATATTAAGTTAACTAAAAAAGTATTCCTTACGGGAAATGAAGGGATGGGCCAAATTAAATGAATAGGTTGGGCTAGTTAACTGCAGCAGGAACACACCCTTAAAGACACAGATCTCTCGTGCTTTTGTTTGTGGTTTAAGAATGCCTTTAGGCGGTTTTCTGGCCTGGGCGGGCCAGGTGTTCCTTGCCCTCATTCCCGTAAACCCACAACCTTCCAGCTTGGGGGTTGGGGCCATTATGGACATATGACAGTGCTGCAGAGATTTTGCCTATGGCCAATCTTGAGGCCAGTTTATGGCCAGATTTTGGGGGACTTGCTCCCAACACTTTATAAAAGCTTGGAAAGACTTAATTTCTCACAAACACAAGCAATGCAAAAGTATTGAGATCAAATCCTCTGCAAGATTATTGCAAGAGAAAAGAGAATAATAATACCTCTATAGACCATGAAAGCATGCCAGAAAGAGAAGCACTCAGGTGAAAACTGTAATCTATTTCAAAACAGATTTTTAAAAAATGGCTGGGCTGGGTGCAGTAGCTCACACCTGTAATCCCAGCACTTTGGGAAGCCAAGGCGGGCAGATCACATGAGGTCAGGAGTTTGAGACCAGCCTGGCTGACATAGCAAAACCCCGTCTCTACTAAAAATACAAAAATTAGCCGAGCATGGTGGCACATGCCTGTAATCACAGCTACTTGGGAGGCTGAGGGAGGAGAATCGCTTGAACCCAGGAGGTGGAAGGTTGCAGTGAGCCGAGATCGTGCCATTGCACTCCAGCCTGGGCAACAAGAGCGAAACTCCATCTCAGAAAAGAAAAAAAGAAAATGGTCAGATGTGGTGACTGACGCTTGTAATCCCAGCACTTTGGGAGTCTGAGGCAGGAGCATCACTTGAGCGCAGGAATTTGAGGCCAGCCTGGGCAACATGATGAGACCTTGTCTCTACAAAAAAGAAAATTAGCCAGGCATGGTAGCACAAACCTGTGGTCCCAGCTAATCGAGAGGCCGAGGTGGGAGAATCACCTGAGCCTGGGAGTTTGAGGCTGCAGTGAGCCATGACTGCACCACTAAACTCCAGGCTTGGCAACAGAGTGAGACCCTGTCTCAGAAAAAAAAAAAAAAAAAAAAAAAAAAGGATACAAGACATGAAAAACAGCATAAGTCAGAATTAGAAAAACATAGAAATGAGGTGATAGTACTTGAGAAAATATTAAAATTAAAGAAAAATCATCTCATAAATGAAAATTAAGCTAGCAGACAGGAAGGCAGTTTTAAAAATGAAAGATGAATTAAGAAAAGGATAAGAAAGACCCAAGAAAATTGATAAGTAAAGTTTGATAAAATTGATTTAAAAATAAAGTAGGCAGAGGAGTTTAAAATAAAAACTAATAGAATTCCTAAGAAGAAAGGAAGATTCGGATACTAGAACAAATAATAAACTATAATTAAAACTTTTCCTAAATTAAGAAAAGTTTTGAAGCCAGGTGTGATGATGACTCACACCTGTAACCCCAGCATTTGGGGAAGCTGAGGCAGGAGGATTGCTTGAGCTCAGGAGTTTGAGACCAGCTTCGGCAATATAGTGAGACCCGTCTCTACAAAAATAAATGAATAAATAAGCCACTAAAAACAAACAAACAAGAAACCCAAGTCTTATAACTTTAACAAGGGTGGTAACCTGGAGTCAGTAAACTTTGGAGAAAAAAAGAAAAAATTTTGAAATGTTATGTTAATATTAAAATAGGACATTATCTACTTGGGAATCAATTCAGAAAGATTAACACTAAGACCAATGACTTATAGCGGAAAGACAACGAATTTTTTTTTCTTTTTTTGAGACGCAGTTTCACTCTTGTTGCCCAGGCTGGAATGCAATGTTGTGATCTCGGCTCACTGCAAGCTCCGATTCTGGGTTCAAGCGATTCTCTTGTCTCAGCCTCCCAAGTAGCTGGGATTACAGACATGCACCACCACACCCAGCTGATTTTGTATTTTTAGTAGAGACAGGGTTTCTCCACATTGGTCAGGGTGGTCTCGAACTCCCAGCCTCAGGTGATCCTCCCACCTCGGCCCCCCAAAGTGCTGGGAGGACAATGAATTATTAATATCAGACATTTTTGACAACAAGCCTCAATGTTCTAATAAAATGGAGTTCCACATGTAAGATACTTATTCAAAGAAAAAGGGAGCTAAGTACTTCAATCCAGGAAGACTGCCCTTTGAATAAAATGAACAGAGATATACTTGTAGGAAATCAGGGAAGGTTGCTTCCATGAACCCTTCCTGAAACATCCATAAGAGACATTTATTCAACGACCAGAATTAAATAGACAATCACTTGTTGCACTAACACTAAATGAGAGTTAAAGGGAAGAGAACATGATTGGCATGCGCTCCAGCGATGAAACTGTAGTTACAAATATCAAAGACTGTGAGGAAACGAAGGCCATACCAAAACATTTGAGCTGTTTTCAGTCATCATATTGTTAGTGTTCACATTAATGATGTGTATGAGATTGTTGTGTGTGAATGTGTGACAAAACAAATTAATAATTATGGGTTATCACCTCCTTGAGAAACACATTATGCTCAGTGGCGAAAATTGAGATTTCCCTCTAAGATCAAGAACATGGCAAGGATGCCCACTCTCACCACTTCTATTTAATGTGGAGGTCTTTGCCACAGAAACTAGGCAAGAAAAAGAAATAAAATACATCCAAATAGGAATGGAAGAAATGAAATGGTCTCTGTTTTCAGATGACATTTCATTTCTTATATATAGAAAACCTTAAAGACTCCACCCAAAAAACCCCAAGGAAACACTAAAACTGTTAGAACTGATGAAAGTATTCTCAATACAGAATACAAACTATAGATTTTTTTTTTAAAGTAAAAACTCTGTAGCTCTGGACTTAAATTGGAATTTACATCCCACCTTCAGTAGCAATGATCTTCTGAGCACTCAGATCGTGCTCTTGAAATACTGTGTTTGACTACAAAAAAACAAGGCTCCTTGGGGGAATGACTGGCTCTAGGTCTTAGACAGGAAATAGACCAGATGAGCCTGAACATCTTGTCAAACCATATAAAAGAAAACTAGCAGGTACCATTAGTACTATTATGCCTAGCACTGTTAAAAGGACTCAGGAACCAAGCTGGCAAAGCTCCTGTTGTACGAATACGGGGCAATTTGAACTTTCATAGGAATAATAATTGCAATGAATTGAAACCCATCAAATATATTTAAATCCATGACCTAAAAATAACATTTAAAAGCTAATTGGCCTGCTTTAGATGGTGAAAAAGAACAATCACTTGATCTCAAGAGCTTCTAAAGAAAAGAATAAGACATTGTCTTTTCTATACAAATTTGTCACTAGGCAACCAAATAGTAGATGACAAGATGTCTCTTTACAGAAGTATTTGAGTGACATCTAGCTTCCGGTTTGGCATGTAAACAGGCTGGAAGTTATCACTCCCATCCTTACAACAAGAAAAAAGGTGAACAAACTAAAAATCCACAACTCTTTTTAGATTCATAAGAGAAGTGAGGTCACAGAACAAAGTACCTCCCTGAACACTGGAGAGACAGACAGGTGGACAGAGACAATCACAACTTGCTGGGGAGGAGAGGCCCCAGCAGAGTCAGCACCAGTGGAAATACTTAAAGGGTAATTGATGAACTGCTAGAGACTAAGCAAGGGCTAACTTGAGAGCTTAAAACTCCTCAGGGTCCACTTTTAGGGGTCCTCACTCTTTTATGAGTTTTAGTTCTGGAAGCTACACCAGGCTCTCAGGTGAAGAGCAGAGAAGAATCCCCCAGTGTTTGTGGCATAGCAAGGAGAAAAGTAGCCAATTTTAAATATGCCCAGCACTGTCTGTTCTCATTAACCAAAGCCTGCCCTCAAGGGAAACTATGTAACCAGAGCCTAACCAACTTGGGTTCTATCAGTCTGACGTGTGGGAAGGGAAATACTGGAATCCAGCCTGCCCTAGCCTTGAATGTTGGGAAATACCCAACTTCAGCCCATTATTCCCATCACACTTAAGGGGGGAAAGTGAAGGTGAGAAAAACACTTGGGTGGTGACCTTCTCCCTAAAGACTGAGACCTAACCACAGAACTAAAGAATGCTTCCTCATCCCCACACCTTATCATTACATCTGTGGGGTTCCTATGTAGTATCAGAGGATTACAGCTGAAATAACTACTTGTTTATTTAAGAAGGAGTCTCCAGGGAGACCCAAAGACAACAGAGGAGACAAAAACAAGATCATTAGGGGAAAGTTCGGACTCAAACACCACAGCTTCAGGAGGTGGTAAACACAGCCTAATTGCTAGTCAGATAAACCTCACACCAATGATCAGTTTACCTCAGATCCTCTTACTTAATATATCATGTCTAGCTTTCAACAAAAAGTTACAAGGCATGCTAAAAGGCAAAATAAGCAAAACAAAACCCCCACACAGCCTGAAGAGACCAAGCATCAAAACAAAACTTAGATATGGCAGATATTTTGGAATTATTGGACTGGGAATTTGAAGTATTAGGATTAATACACTAAGGGCTGTAATGGGAAAAGTGGGCCACATAGAAGAAGAGAGGGGCACTGAAAGCAGAGCCATGAAACTCAAAGAATAAAAAGAAATGCTAAAGACAGGAAAGCAACCTGAGTGTCCATCAACAGATGGTTGGGTAGAGAAAATGTACATATATATCATGGAATACTACTCACTCATAAAAAGAATGAAATCATGTCTTTTGCAGCTATGTGGATAGAACTGGAGGCCATTATCCTACATGAAACAACTCAGAAACAGTCAATTAGCATATGTTCTCACTTATGTGGGAGCTAAATAATGTGTACACATGGATATAGAGAGCAGATAATAGATACTGGAGACTCAGAGAGGTGGGAGAGTGGGACGGGGATGAGGAAGGAGAAATTACCTAATGGGCATAATGTTCACTATTTGGGTGATGGTTACACTAAAAGCCTGGACTTCAGTACTATGCAATATATCTATGTAACAAAACTGCACTTGCACCCCTAAATCTATGAAAATAAAAATAAAATGTGAAGATGAAAACCAATCAAACAAAAAGAAATGCTAGAAATCAAAACCACTGTAACAGAAATGAAGAATGCTACTGATGTTTCATCACTAAATGAGATACTACCTGTGAAATGTGAAATGGTAGTATTTTTTGAAAGTGGACATAGATTAGTTGTAATTATTGTGAACTCTAGGGCAACTATTTAAAATTGTAAAAGGAAGTCCAGTTGACCCTTGAACAATGTTGGGGTTACTGGTACCCCCCATGCAGTAAAAAATCCACATATAGCTTTTGATTCCCCAGAAACTTTTACCGTGGGGGGGATGTTCTTTCTTAAATGTCTCAATTTCTTCTACAAAAATTCGGTCTATTTAATAAAACTTCTCTGTCTTTCTCTCTCTCTCTTTTTTTTTTTTTTTGAGACTGTGTCTCACTGTGTGGTCCAGCCTGGAGTGAAGTGGCATGATCACATCTCACTGCAGCCTCAACCTCAACGGTTCAAGCAATCTTCCCACCTCAGCCTCCAGAGTAACTGGGATTATAAGTGTGTACCACCATGTCTGGCTCATTTTTTTAGACAGGGGTCTTGCTATGTTGCCCAGGCTGGCCTTGAACTCCTGAGCTCAAGTGATCCTCCTGCCTTGACCTCCCAAAGTGCTGAGATTACAGGCATAAGTCACAGTGCCCAGCCTAAAACCTCTCTCTCTACTGGGGTTAGTTTTAGCAAATTTTTTTTCCTAAAAAGTGCTGCTTTTTTTCATTTAAATTTTCATTTAAATTTATTTATATAGAGTTGTACACTCTCTCATGTGGTTTCTTACCTTTTCTCTGTTGGTGGATCATTTTCACTTGTCATTTCTCATTTTGTATATTTTTGTTCTCATCTCGTATCTTGAGTAGGTTAGTGATCTCCCCCAACCCCTGTCCACTGTTTGATTTTTTCCAAGGAGCAGACTTTCGAAATATGAGTTTTTGGTGCTTTTCTGACTTGGGGCTCCTTCATGCTTCATCGTGTTTGTTCCTTCCTGGTGTCTACTTTCAGCTCAGGTTACCGCCTCAACACTTTTTTTTTTTTTTTTTTGGAATTGGATGTTTAAATGTCTGCAGCTGTTTTATATGTACAGGTGTAGGCATGTAAGCAATGACCTTTCCTCGGGCCTGGGCTTTGACCAGGAGTTGTCTCCACACATTCAGAGGAGTGTGTCTGTGTCATCACCCCTCTGTTTCTGGAAAAAGCTGATTCGGTCTGTGCTTCTCCTTTCCTGAGAGTCTGAGGAGGGGTGATAGTCTCTCCTTTCTGTGCATAGAAGAGGACAATGACTCTGGCAGGGGCAGAAGGAGCCACACAGGTGATCTCAGAGGCTTGCTTTGTAAATATTTAATGATCTTATCAAATCTCAGGTGCACTCTGCCCAAGCTGGGTTCTCCCTGGCCCGCCGCTCTCCCCCTTCCCTTTCTTCTTTGTACACTTGCTCATCACCTCCTGGACTCAGCATCCACCCTTGGGATAGGTGGCCCTTGCCTGCTTCAGAGAGACCAGGACAGGAGATGCTTAGGGCTCTGGAGGCAGCTGGGCTGGGGCAGGTTGTGCAGCCGTGAGAATGCTAGAGTGGGTATCCTGACCTCACAGCACTGACCAGCCAGCCATCATGGCCACAAGGACACTGAGAGTGGCCCCCAGAGCTGGAGAGAGAGCAGGGGCTGGCTGAGCAGGAGTGGGTGTGATTTCTATGTTATAACATATCCATTCTGAGAAATAGGAAACACTGGCATACACTCCAGGGTACAGGGGGTTGGTGCAACCTCGGCCCCAGCTCACAATTCCAATCTGCAACCAGCTGCGGTTGAATTCACACACAAGTGGGCCCCCGGAGTCGCCCTAGAAAGGAAGAGGGAGTTATTGTGAACTGGGAGTCCCAGGTCTGCTGCCTCCTGCACCTGTCTCTCGGTGCAAGGGGGTGGCTGTGCAGGCCCTGCTGGAAGGGGCCAGTGTCCCCCTCTCACCCAGCCCCCCTACTGGCTGCAACACAGCCCAGAGCTGCAGGGAGGCCTGCTGCAGGCATGCGGCATTCGTACATTGTCATGCATCGCCCTGTTCAGCTCAGGGCACGGCTGCAGGGCTCCTGCTAGTCAGTGGGAGGCCAGAGCGGGGTCCCCTGGGGTCCACAGGCACAGGGCACCCGTGACCTCTGTCTCACGGACCAGGAGGGGCACACCTCACACACGGTCTTAACGTTCAGGATGTCCCCAGCACACAGCATGTCGGGCATGATGTAGGACATGTGTCCGTAGAGCAGGCGGCACCAGGGCTCCGGGATCAGCGGGAGCTGCACCTCCTGCAGCTCATCTGAGGTCTCACCTGTGGGAGGAGGGCTCCTGTGAGGGGGCAGCGCCTGCCTTGGGTGGGGTGGGGGGATCCCTGCCCCACAATGGACACCAAGGGGACAGCCCATGGAGAGGAGCCCCACCACACATAGGGAGGAGCCCTAACAACACAGAAGGATGAGTCCCACCATACATAGGGAGGAGTCCTGACCACACATAGGGAGGAGCTCCACTATAGATAGGGAGGAGCCCCATCACACATAGGGAAGAGCCCCACTACACATAGGGAGGAGTTCTGACCACACATAAGGAGGAGTCCCACCACACATAGGGAGGAGCCCTAACCACACATAGGGAGGAGCCCCACCACACATAGGGAGGAGTTCTGACCACACATAGGGAGGAGTCCCACCACACGTAGGGAGGAGCCCCACCACACATAGGGAGGAGCCCTGACCACACATAGGGAGGAGCCCCACTGCACATGGTGAGGAGTCCCACCACACACAGGGAAGAGCCCTGAACACTCAGAGGGAGGAGCCCCACCAAATGAGGAGGAGCCCTAACCACACATAGGGAGGAGCTCCACCACAAACCGGAAGGAGCACTGACCACATAGGGAGGAATCCCACCACACAGGTAGGAGTCCTGACCACACATAGGGAGGAGTCTCACCACACGGAGAGAGGAACCCTGACCACTCAGGGGAAGGAGCCCTACCACATGTAGGGAGAAGCTTTGCCCACTCACAGGGAGAAAACCTCACCATTTGTGGAAGGTAGGGGAGGAAGCCTTGACCACAGACAGGGAGTAACTCCAATGACCCATGAATGAAGTCCCAACCACAGATGGGGAGGAGCCCAGGTCTCACTGGGGAGGATCCCCACCACATACTGAAGGAACACTAACCCTAAGCCTAACCCCTAGCCCTAACCCCAACCCTATGTTTGGTTTCCTGAATATTTATATCAAAAAGAAACAATTATAAAAGTTAAAACAAAAGATGTCAAAGTAAGAGAGTGTTCCATGAAGAGTCAAATCAGGACAGAACAGTCTACGGAGTTGAAAGTCACATAGAGGCTTTGTTTGTTTGTTTGTTTGTTTTGTTGTTTTGAGACCGGGTCTCACTCTGTCGCCCAGGCTGGAGTGCAGTGGTGCAATCTTGGCTCACTGCAACCTCCACCTCCCAAGTAGCAGAGACTACAGGTGGGCACCACCATGCCTGGCTAATTTTTATATTTTTAGTAGAGATGGGGTTTCACCATGTTGGCCAGGCTGGTCTTGAACTCCTGACCTCAGGTGATCCACCTGCCTTGGCCTCTTAAAGTGCTGGGATTACAGGCATGAGCCACTGTGCTTGGTCGGTTTTTTGTTTGTTTTTTATTTTTTTTTCAGATGGAGTTTCATTCTTATTGCCCAGGCTGGAGTACAATGCAGTGGTGCTATCTTGACTCACTGCAACCTCTGCCTCCCAGGTTCAAGTGATTCTCCTGCCTCAGCCTCCCAAGTAGCTGGGATTACAGGCGTGTGCCACCACACCTGGCTAATTTTGTATTTTTGGTAGAGACGGGGTTTCTCCATGTTGGTCAGGGTGGTCTCAAACTCCCGACCTCAGGTGATCTGCCCAGCTCAGCCTCCCAAAGTGTTGGGATTATAGGCATGAGCCACAGCGCCCGGCTGGTTTTTATTTTTTGTTTTTGTGTATGTATGTGTTCAAAGATTTGTTGGGTGTGGGAGAATGGGAGAAGAGGGAAAATGAAAGAGGGAATATGTGTTGTTGTGGAATTGCATATCATGTAATATCATCTAAGCGACCCAAATAAATATGAGGGCTACTTTTCAGTTACGTTTGGTTTCCTGGCCTTGACTGGGGCACTGTAAACCAAGTCTTGTGGCCTGTGGTTCACGTATGCATCCTGGAACCCTGTGCTACATTATATATGGATGCCTTTTTAACTAATTCAGCCAAGACAAGGCTACACATGTCTCATAGAAAGGGCATGGCTATTCCTAGTGCCCGTCTCAGGGTGTTAGGAAAATATAAAGGCTGGTCCTCATCAGAGAGGGTGAAGTCTACTGCTCCTGTGATCAAGGTTGGAGCCTTCCAATCTGTGGGCTGTTGTTCCTGAGGGCAACAGATTCTCTGCAAAGGCCTGGGAATCCATGGATATACTTACCATGACCTGTCTGTCAAAGATGCATGGTAAGAAGTTCCCTCAGAGGCCGGGCGCGGTGGCTCACGCCTGAAATCTCAGCACTTTGGGAGGCCAAGGAGGTGGATCATCTGAGGCTGGGAGTTCGGGACCACCCTGACCAACATGGAGAAACCCTGTCTCTACTAAAAATACAAAATTATCCAGGTATGGTGGCACATGCCTGTAATCCCAGCTACTTGGGAGGCTGAGGCAGGAGAATCACTAGAACCCGGGAGGCGGAGGTTGTGGTGAGCTGAGATCGCGCCATTGCATTCCAGCCTGGGCAAAAAGAGCGAAACTCTATCTCAAAAAAAAAAAAAAGAAGAAGTTCCCTCAGAGGAGGAGAGGTGGAAAGCCAGATGGGGCAGGGTCACAGAAGCAGATACAGTGCTCTAGTTGTCAGTGCTCTAGTTTCCTTGTTGGATTGGTGTCCATATTATTATAAGCAAGCAAACACTAAAAGAGCGCTGTGCAGGAACCAACGAAGAGTAAATTGTTTTTGATCTGAGAATTAGAATGAATCCAATTCTGTGCCCCAAACAAAGAGAGATGGACAGACACCAGACATATAAAATGGCATCCAGTGTCTCAGAAGGGAGAGAGGGCAGAGATGAATTTGAGAAAGCTTTCCTGGAATGAGGGTACCTTGAAGCATGGATATGACCTGGGCCTACAGATCATATAGGTCGACATGCAGGCACCATTCGCCTGCCCTACTGCTATAGTTGGGATGTTTGTCCCCTCCAAATCCCATGTTAAAATTCAACTCCAAATGTTGGAGGTGGGCCTAAAGGGAAGGATTTGGGTCCTGGGGAGTGCATCCCTCATGAATAGATTGGTGCTGTGGAGGTGAGGGGAGCGAATTCTCATTCTATTAGCTTCCAACAGACAGAGCTGGTTGTTAAAAGGAGCCTGGGAACTCTCCTCCCCTCTGGCCATGTGGTTCCTTCCCCTTCCGCATGAGTGGAAGCAGCCTGAGGCCCTGAAGCAGACGCCAGCACCATGCTTCCTGTACAGCCTACAGAACCCTGCGACAAAAAAACTTCTTTTCTAGAAACTACCCAGCCTCAGGTATTCCTTTACAGCAACACAAATGGACTAAGACACCTGCCTGCTCACATGCCCTGGAGGAGATGAGGAGGATGCAGACATTTGTGAGACAGAGCTGGAGAACGAGGGCTGTTACTGGGAGGTGAGTGGTCCTGGTTTTGGGTGAACTGAATTTGGGCCTTGGGTTAACCCTTTCCTGGTTGTGGTTAAAAATGAAAGACTAGTGAAAAATGTGGTCAAGGATTACTGGATTTAAAGCAGCATTCATGCCAATATAATGTATAGAAGAAAAATACAGAACAAAAGTGTAAGGGGTTAAAGAAGAAAATGGAGTTACGCTATTTAAAGTGTTTGTACGCTGAGTAGTAAAATAGGAGTGCAGGGGAAATGAACTGCACTAGTGGGTCCTCTTCTCCGCCTTTCCCACATGGGTGCCCTCTGCCATATGTCTTGCGGTTCCTCTCATCGAGGTGTGGTGTCGCATTTCACCAGTCCTTGGATCTGAATTTTGCCACGGACATGGTTTGGTCAACGGGATTTAAGCAGGGGCTTGGAAAAGTGCTTGTTTCTCACTCTCTTGAATCTTCACCATTGCCAAGGGGCACGCCACCTGCTGGATGGAGACAGTTGCATGGGGCAGAGTCCAGCCCCTCAGCTCAGGCTCTCTCAGGCCAGCCAGCAGCCCAATGGGAGAAGCTCAGCCCAACCAGAAGAACCCACAGGTTACATCACCAACCCACAGCTGCCTGAGCTCAGTAAAGGCCCATTGCTGGGTGAACCAGGGCTGCTCACTCTTTATAATGCAGCATTCTTGTGGCAATAGATAAATGATACAGAAATGGCATCTAGGAATTAGAGGCTTCTCTAAAATATCAAAAACGTGGCCTTGGTTTTGGAAGCTCGTGGCTAGCAGCACTCACAGTAGGATCTGGAAAAATGAAGGGAAAACTGATATAGGAGGTTGGGAAGATGGTGGCTTGGGGGATGAAGTGGCACAAACTGTTGCTGACGGAGACATGGAAAGTACAAAATATGTTTAATGAACTTGAGAGACTTCACAAGATGACTTCCAGGCTGAATGACGAAAGCCAAATGGCGATTCTGGCTGGGGAAAAGGCACTACAGAAAAGAGAGGAACTCGAAAGAGAAGACGCCAATTTTCAAACAACTGTAGAGGACCCACAGTGAAGAAGGGGTGAGCAAACTCCATAAGGGACTGAAATGTAGACACTGTAGGCTCTACAGGCCGTCTCAGCTCTGCAGCCACTGCTCCACTCTGCTGTTGTGGAATGGAAACAGCCAGAGACAATATGTAAATAAACAGGCATGTATGTGCTTGAAGAAAAATGTAGGGACACTGAATTTTGAGTTTTAAATAATTTTCATGTTTTATGAAATATTCCTCTTTTGGGTTTTTTTTCCCCCCAACCATTTAAAAGTGTAGGCTGGGTGCACTGGCTCATCTGTAACCCCAGCACTTTGGGAGACTGAAGCAGGAGGATCACTTGAGCCCAGGAGTTTGAGACCAGCCTGGGCAACATAGCGAGACCCCCATCTCTACAAAAAATACAAAAATTAGCTGGGTATCGTGGCACACGCCTATAGTCCCAGCTGCTCAGGAGGCTGAAGTGGGAGGATTGCCTGAGCCTGGGAGTTTGAGGCTGCAGTGAGCTATGATCAATGCACTGCACTCTAGCCTGAGACCGTGTCTCAAAATATAAAATAATATTTTAAAAACAAAAGTGTAAAAACCATCCTAAACTCACAGACAACACAGAACCAAGCAATGGAGTGGATCTGACTCCTCGTCTGTAGTTTACTGACCCCTATAAGACAGGGGCTGCGGTTTTCTGGGTTGGAAAATTAAACTGAGTCTGTTCTCAAGTCTTTCTAGCTAGCAAAATATTCTGAAAATAAAATAAAGCCTGGGGGCAAAGAGAAAATCAAGCAAAACACGGCTTGGAATAAAGATCTGCTCAGGGTGTGGCCGTTGGCACCTGTGCTAAGGCATTCTGTGCTAAGTCCTAGGAAGAATTAAGAAAGTTCCCGGTAGACATCCTCTGCTGGATGACAGTGACTCTAAGTACCCTCGGGGTGCTGTCCCTCAACAGTCTAACACACCCAAAAAGGCAGCGATGACATTTAGAAAGTGTTACCTCAGAAAGAGTGGTGGCACATCGAGGATGTCAGGAGAAGACATAAGAATCTAAGATCTGTACTTGTAAAACTGTCACCAGTCTGAACTGGTGAACAGGATGTTCACAATGTCAAAAGGCCACTAAGCCAAGAAAATCTGAGAAAGTTGCTCACATGCAATATATATAAAAGACCTTTTAAAAACTTATTTTTCAGTTACATACCTTTTTTTTCTTTTTTCCCTGAGACAGGGTCCTGCTCTGGTTACATACCTTTTTTTCTTTGAGACAGGGTCTTGCTCTGTTACAGGCTGGAATGCAGTGGTATGATTATGGCTCACTGCAGCCTGGACTCAAGCCATCCTGAGCTCAAACCATCCTCCTGCCTCAGCCTCCCAAGTAGCTGGGACTACAGGTATGCACCTCAATGCCTGCCTAATTATTTTATTTTATTTCCTTTTTTGTAGGGATGGGGTCTCACTATATTGTCCAGACTGGTCTCAAACTCCTGGCCTCAAGCAATCCTCCTGCCTCAGCCTCACAAAGTGCTGGGATTACAGGCTTGGACCACTGCACCTGGCTCAGTTGCATACATTTAAACAGGGGTATGTTTTATTAAAGCATTCAGGCAACACTGACTTCCTTAGGGCTGGCAGGAAAAGAAGCATAAAAATGCAAAACATTGTTGGCTGAACCTGAATGTATCCGCGTTACCTCGCATGGACCAGTTTGTGCTGCCAGAACACTTATTCCTTGGCATTAAAATGGAGCCGTAGAGCTGGGCGTGGTGGCTCATGCCTGTAATCCCAGCACTTTGGGAGGCCAAGGCAGGTGGATCACTTGAGCCCAGGAGTTCGAGACCTGGGCCTGGGCAACATAGCAAGGCCCTAGCTCAATTTTTTTAAAATAAAATAAAATAAAGAATTATATTGGAAAAAAGAAATACAGTCATTGCATGTATTTACAATTATCATAGACACACAAATGGTGAAATACTACAAAGAAATAAGAGTTTTCACATTATAATGGCCAAAACATCCATCTAACTTGCTTGAAGCAAACAAAACTTAAACCTGAGTATGTAAGTCCTATAGCTTAAGACATCCTGACATCATGACAAACAGACAGAATGAACATTTTTCAAAGCCTGCTTAAGGAGTAGCCAAGGAGACGAATGCAAAAGAAAGGATGTCTCAGGGAACAGGACCAAGAGCCATGGAAAACAATGGATCATTCGAAACCTTAGCAGGCATTTTGTAGAAATGAGGGGGCTGACTCCAAACACAAGTGGAAATGCAAAGGCTCCAGAGTGCCCGTGCTGGCTCTGACTACTAGACTGCAATGCTCATCTGCAGCGGTGGTGCTCAGGAGAGGGCCGTGGACAGCACTGAAAGCCCACTGAGGGTCACGCATGGAGTCACAACAGACATGACACTGCCACCAGCTGGCTCAAACTTGGCCTTTTCCCCACACCATATGCAAAAATTAATTTCAGATGGATCTTATGCCTAAATATAAAAATTAAATTCAAAATGCTTCTAGAATAAATGTTGAAAATTGTCTTTGTAAACTTACAATAGGCAAATCTTTATAAACAGAATATAAAAGACCCCCCATGTGTGAAACCAAAATATTAATATAAAAATAAATTGGACTTCATCAAAATTAAAAACTTTTTCCCACCAGAAGACACTGCTAAGAAAATTAAAAGCTGGCCAGGTGCAATGGCTCATGACTGTCATCCCAACACTTTGGGAGGCTGAGGTGGGAGGAATGTTTGAAGCCAGAAGTTTGAAACCAGCCTGGGGAACAGAGCAAGACCCCATCTCTAAAAAAGAAAAATAAAACAAAAAAAGAAAATGACAAACCAAGTCACAGTCTGGTAGAAAATATTTGCAATACACATCGAAATACATGTATCCAGAATATATAAAGAACTCCTACAAGTCAGCAAACCTCAAGAAGGGGTCATGACACATGAATAGCATAACTGAAATGAAAAAGATGGCACTACCAAGTATCGGCAAAGAGGTGCAGCAACTAGCACTCTCCTACATTGCTCACAGGATTGAAAAATGGCATGACCACTTTAGAAACACGTTTGGCAGTTTCTAATAAAGTTGAATTTATCCCTACACCACAGCCAACAGATTCTACCAAGCATAGACCCAAGATAAATAAGTACGTATATTCCCCAAAAGACTTGCACAGTAATATCTGTTGCAGACGTATTCACATGACCTAAACACTGATGGCAGCCCAGACGTCTATTAGTAGGACTATGGAGAGAAGAAACTTTGCTGCATGCAAACACTGAAAGAAGACACAACAGAAAAAGAAGGATGAGCTGCTGATGTGGAAACATGAATGAATCTCAAAAACAGTAGTCATCGAAAAAAGTTGGGCACAGAGGGAATCCATGCTGTGTGATTTCATTAATGAAGTTTAAGAACAGGAAAAACTATTAAATGATGACAAAATTCAGAATATGGTTACCTCGGCAAGGGGGATTTGTCACCTGGGGAGACTGGACGTTTTCTCTAGTGAGGAAATGTCCTTTATCTCGGAGGGTGGTAATGGTGATGCAACAGGACTATTCGTGTGTAAAAAGTATCCAGGCGCACACCTGTGGCGCACACCTGTAGTCCCAGCTCCTCTGAAGGCTGAGGCAGGAGGATCATTTGAGCCCAAGAGTTAGAGGCGGCAGTGAGCTATGACTGTGCCACTGCACTCCAGCCTGGGTGACAGAGCAAGACCCTGCCACTAAAAGAATAAAATAAGATTAAATAAATATATAAATAAAATGTTTGTCTACACTGAAATATTTATGGATGAAATATAGTGTCTGGAATTTGCTTTAAAAAGTCATTGTAACCTCCAATGTTACAGGAAATAAAATTTTAAAAAATGAAAAAAGAATATGTTAAAATAATTGAGCTATAAACTTAATATTTGCGGATTTTACAGTTTTTAAACGATGTCTCAAAATAAAAATGTAGAGTATAAAATAAAGGCATTCTCACATGAAAGATGAGAGTTTCCAATGAAAATTCTGTTATTGAAGCTTTTATTAAAAACTTTTTTGGCTTGATCTGGTGGCTCACACCTGTAACCCCAGCACTTTGAGAAGCGGGAGGATCCCTTGAGGCCAGCCTGGGCAGTAAAACGAGACCCTCATCTCTAATAAAGAAAATTACCTGGTGTGGTGGTGCGTGCCTGTGGTCCCAGCTACTCAGGAGTCTGAGGAAGAAGGATCGCTGGAGCCCAGGAGGTTGAGGCTGCAATAAGCTGTGTTCATATTACTGCACTCCAGTCTAGGCAACAGAGCAAGACCTTGTCTCGAAAAAAAAAAAAAAAAAAAAGGTAAAAAACAAACCCCTCTTTTATAATCAGAGTCTTGTTATGTTTCCCAGGCTTGTCTCAAACTCCTGGCCTTAAGCTGTCCTCCTGCCACGGACTCCCAAAGTGCTGGGATTGCAGGCATGAGCCACCACACCTGGACAGCACTTTTTAAAAATCAAGGCAAAATTTACATTACATAAAATTAAACATTTTAAAGCAGACAATTCAGTGGCATTTAGTACATTCACAATGCCATATAACCATTACCACCATCTAATTCCAAAACATTTTCATCAAGCCAAAAGTCACCCCTAGACCCTGTCCTTGGTAGCCACCAATCTGTATTCCATCTGTATGATTTGCCTGTTCCGGATATTTCTTATACATTGAATCGCACAATATAGGACTTTTAGTGTCTGGCTTTTTCACTTAGCATTGTGTTTGTGAGGCTCGACAGTGTTGTAGCATGTATTCCATTTTATGCTTGAAACAATTTTCCATCCTACGTCTATGCCCCAGTTTCATTTTTCCACTGTGGGACATGTGAGCTGTTTCTACCTTTTGGCTACATTGAATAGTGCTACTATGAACACACATGTACATGTACTTGTTTGAACACTAGCTTTCAGTCCTTTGAGTACATACCTAGGAGTGGAGTTGTTATGCATGGTAATTGGGCCATAGGGTAATTCTATGTTTAACATTTTTTTTTTTCAGAGTTGGGGTCTTGCTGTGCTGCCCAGGCTGATCTCAAACTCCTAGGTTCAAGCAATCCTCCTGCCTTGGCCTCCCAAAGTGCTGGGATTAAAGATGAGCAGTGCACTTGGCCTGTTTAACTTTTTAAGGAACTTCTAAATTGTTTCTGCAGGGAGTATGTCATTTTTAATTCCCACCAGCAATGAACAAGGGCTCTGCTTTCTCCACACCTTTGCCAGAACCTATTTTCCATTTGTTTGATTACAGCCATTTTAGCAAGTGATGAATGGATGCTGGGGTTCTGACTTGTGTTTCCTAATGACTAATGATGTGGAGCATCCTTGCATGTGCTTGTGGACCATTTACATATTATCTTTGGAGAAATGTCAGTTCAAGTCTTCTGCCCATTTTTAAATTGGGTTGCTTGTCTTTTTGTTGAGTTATAGGAGTTCTTTATATATTCTGGATACTAGGCTTTTATCAATTCATAATTTGAAAATATTTTCTTCCATTCTTATCACTTTCTTGGTATTGTCTTTGACATACAAAAGTTTTTAATTTCAATGAAGCCCAATTTATCAATTTTTTTTTTTTTTTTAGACAATTTAGATCTGCCACCTAGGTTGGAGTGCAGTGGTGCAATCTTGGCTCACTGTAGCCTTGACCCACTGAGCTCAGGTAATTCTCCCACCATAGCCTCTGGGTAGCTGGCATTACAGGCACTTGCCACCACACCCAGCTAATTTTTTTTTTTTTTTTTTTTTCTTCTGAGATGGAGTTTCGCTCTGTTGCCCACGCTGGAGTGCAGTGGTGCAATCTCGGCTCACTGCAAACTTTGCTTCCCGGGTTCACGCCATTCTCCTGTCTCAGCCTCCCGAGTGGCTGGGACTACAGGCGCCCACCACCACGCCTGGCTAATTTTTTTTTATTTTTAGTAGAGACAGGGTTTCACCATGTTAGCCAGGATGGTCTCGATCTCCTGATCTCGTGATCCGCCCACCTCGGCTTCCCAAAGTGCTGGGATTACAGGCTTGAGCCACTGCACCCTACCCTTTTTTTTTTTTTTTTTTTTTTTTTTTTTTTTTTTTTTGAGACAAAGTCTTGCTCTGTTGCCCAGGCTGGAGTGCAGTGGTGCAACTTCGGCTCACTGCAACCTCTGCCTCCCGGGTTCAAACGATTCTCAGCCACCTGAGTACCTGGGATTACAGGTGCACACCACCACACCTGGCTAATTTTTGTATTTCTTGTAGAGACTGAGTTTCACCATGTTGCCCTGGCTGGTCTCGAACTCCTGGACTCAACTAATCCACCCACCTTGGCCTCCCAAACTGTTGGGATTATACACATAAGCCACTACACCTGGCCAATTTATTTTGATGCTCATGTTTTTGTTGTCTCTAAGAAACTATTGCCAAGTCTAAGGTCATGATTTCTTGACCTATGTTTCTGTATTTGTTTCCTAGGGCTGCTGTCACGAAGTACCCCAAACTGGGCAGTTTCAAACGACAAAAAGTTTTTGTCTCACAGCTCTGCAGACCAGAAGTCTGATGTTAAGGTGTCAGAAGGGCCAGGCTCCCTCTCAGGGGTCTCAGGGAGGATCCCTCTTTTCCTCTTCCTAGCTTCTAGGATTTTGCCAGAAATCCTTGGCATTCCATGGCTGGCAGGTGCATGGCTCCAGTTCCTGCCTCTGTCATCACATGCATGCTCCATGCCTGTGTCCCTTCTCCTCTTCCTATATGTACATCAGTCATATTGGATAAGGCCCCACCCTAACATCCTCATCTTAACTTGATTACATCTGCAAATAGCCTATTTCTAAAATGTTCCATTTATGACTACTGGGGGTGTTAACTTCAATATGTCTTTTGGGGGACATAATTCAACCAATGACAGTTTTATTCTAAAATTTTATACTTTGAGTTGATATACTTAGTCTTCAATAACTTCTGTGGTAAATTTTGTATATGGTATGAAGTAAGGGTCCAACTTCATTCTTTTGTATGTGAATGTCTAGTACAACTTGTTGAACAGACGGTTCCTTCTCCATGGAATGGACTTGGCACCTTCATTGAAAATGAATGGGCCAGTTATTCTGGACTCTCAATTCTATTCCATTGGTCTCTATATCTTTCCTTATGCCATAACCCATGATTTTGACTCTTGCAGCTTCATGGTATATTTTGAAATCAGGAAGTATGAGTCGTCCAACGTTGCTTTTTTTTTTTTTTCCCCAGGATGGAGTCTCGCTCTTGTTGCCCAGGCTAGAATGCAGTGGCACGATCTTGGCTCACTGCAACCTCTGCCTCCTTGGTTCAAGTGATTCTCCTGCCTCAACCTCCCAAGTAGCTGGGATTACAGGCGCCCACGACCACACCCGGCTAATTTTGTATTTTTAGTAGAGATGGGTTTCACCATGTTGGCCAGGCTGGTTTCGAACTCCTGACCTCAGGTGATCTGCCCATCTCGGCCTCCCAAAGTGCTGGCATTACAGCGTGAGCTACTGCACTCGGCCAGGTTGTTCTTTTTTAAGATTGTTTTAGCTATTTGTGGCCTCTTCTAATTACATATAAATTTGAAGACTGACTTTCTTATTTCTGCAAAAAGGGGCATTGGTATCTTGATAAGGACTGTGTTTGTAGATCACTTTGGGTAATATTGTCATCTTAACAATATTAAGTCTCCCAATCCATGAACATCAGCTGTCTTTGCATTTATTTATGTTTTCAAAAATTTCTTTCTGCAGCGTTCTGTAGTTTTCAATGTCATTTTGTAGTTTTCATTTTCTTGGATACATTTTTATCATAGGTATGTTTTGGTTTGGGTGCCACTGCAGATGGGAAATTTTCTTATTTTCCTTTTTGAATTGTTCATTGAGGTTGTATAGAAGCACGACTTATTTTTTTGTGTGTTGATTTTGCACCGTGCCACTTGGCTGGATTTTAAAAATTATCTGTAGTTTTATTTTGTTGTTACTGAGTGTTTGTTTTTAGGATTCATTGGGATTTTCATTGGGATTATATATAGGATCATGTCATCTGCAAACAGAGATAGTTTTACTTCTGCATTTCCAATTTGGATTTCTTTTATTTATTTTTCTCACCTAATTTGTCTGTCTAGAGCTTCTGGTATAATGTGGAATACCAGTGGTGAAAGCAGGCATCTTAATTTTGTTCCTGATCTTGGAGGGAAAGCTTTCAGTCTTTAACCATTTTTGTATTTCACCAGAATTAAATCAGTATTAATCTGACTGGATTGTGATAAACAAAGCAAGCCCTACAACCACTGTTTAGAAAACATCTTTTGAAATATAGTCTAAAAAATCAAGGGAAGAATGAAAATGGCATACCAAAAGTCACTTTGTTAACATAAAAGAAGGCATGGAAAAATGAATAGAGGAAAGAGATTATATAGATACATAGAAAACATTTAGCAAAATGGCAAATTTAAATCCACAAAATCAATAATTACATTATATGTGAAGAAGGACTAAATACTTCAACCAAAAGGCAGAGATTTCCAGGCTAGATAAAAAAGGAAGACCCAACTGTATGCTTTCTACCAAAAGATACACTTTGGATTCAGAGGCATATATAGATTGAAAGTGAAAAGATGAAAAAAGATATCCATGCAAACAGTAATTGTAAGAGAGCCTAAGTGGCTAGATCAATATCAGACAAAACAAACTTTAAAACAAATGTAACTAGGGACAAAGAAAGACAGTTGATTAAATGATAACAGAATCAACACACCAAGGAGACATAATTATAATTATATGTGCACCCAATCAATCAGAGCCTGAAAATATGTGAAGCAAAACCTGACATAATTGAAAGGAGAAATAAACAATTCAGCAGTCATAGAGATTTTAGTACTCTACTCTAAATAACTGCTTTTTTTTTTTTTTTTTTTTTTTAAGATGGAGTCTTGCTCTGTCACTCTGGCTGGAGTGCAGTGGTGTAATCTCGGCTCACTGCAACCTCCGCCTCTTGGCTTCAAGTGATTCTCCTGTCTCAGCCTCCCAAGTAGCTGGGACTACAGGTGCATGCCACCACACCCAGCTAATTTTTTATATTTTTAGTAGAGATGGGGTTTCACCGTGTTAGCCAGAATGGTCTCAATCTCCTGACCTGGTGGAGTGCTGGGATTACAGGCGTGAGCCAGTGTGCCCGGCCCAATAACTGCTTTTAAAAGACAGAACACCAATAAGGATATGGAAGACTTAAAAATGTTATCAGCCAACTGGACCTGTGACTTATAAAAATTTCCACACCAATGACAGCAAGACACATATTCTTTCCAAACACACATGGATCATTTACCAGGACAGACCATACTCTAAGCCATAGTACATATCTCCATAAGTTCAAAAAGTATAAAATTATAGCAAGTATTTTTTCTAAGCACAAGGGCATTAAAGTTAAAATTAAAATAGAAATTTTATTTGGAATTCACCAAATACTTATAATTAAGAAACTTTGAAGAAAAAATTATGAGGGAAATTAGATAATATCCTCAACTAAATGAAAACAAAAACATGGTATACCAAAATTTGTGGGAAGCATTTAAAACAGTGCATAGAGGGAAATTTATAACTTCAAATGCTTATATTAGAAGAAGAAGAAAGGTCACAAACCACTCTAAGCTTCCACCTTATGAAAGTAGAAAAAGAACAATTAAATTCAAAGCAATCAGAAGAAAGAAAATAAGAAAGATGAAAGTGGAAATCAATGAAATAGAAAACAGAAAAGTAATACAGAAAATCAGTGACCAAAAATCAGTTCTTCAAGAAGACAACCAGAATTGATAAACCTTTAGTTATAATGACAAAGATAAAAATAGAAAAGATGCCAATTACCAAAATCAGGAAAGATGAAATATTACTACTATCCTTTTAGAAATTAAAATAAATGATGAGACTATTATGAACAACTGTGTGCTATCAAATGAGACACCTTAAGGCCAGGCGTGGTGGCTCATGCCTGTAATCCCAGCACTCTGGGAGGCTGAAGTGGGCAGATCATCTGAGGTCAGGAGTTCGAGACCAGCCTGGCCAACACGGTGAAACCCTGTCCCTACTTGAAAAAAAAAAAAAAAAAAAAAATTAGCAGGGCTTGGTGGTGGGTGCCTGTAATCCCAGCTACTCAGGCAGGAGAATCACTTGAACCCGGGAGGTGGAAGTTGCAGTTAGCTGAGATCACACTATTGCACTTGCCTGGGTGACAAGAGCAAAACTCTATCTCAAAAAAAAAAAAAAAAAAAAGTAGACACCTTAAACTAATTCAAGAAGAAATGGGAATCTGAATGCACCTGTATAAGAAAATGTAAAAGTAATAGGACAATAATAAATACATAAAGTAAATAACAAATTAAATAAAATATCTTTCTGTAAAGAAAAGCCCAGGCCCAGGTGGCTTTACTCATGAATTCTATCAAATCTTTAAGAAGGAAACAATACCAATACTATAAACACGAATATTATTCTGATACCAAAACCAGACAAAAACATCACAAGAAAAATTCAGCCAATATGTCTCATAAATATAGTTGCAAAAATCTTTAACAAAGTATTAACAAATTGATTCCAGCAACCTAGAAAGAATATTATACACAATGACCAAGAGGGATTAATCATAGGAATGCAAGGTGGGTTTAATATCCAAAATTGAATATAATATATCAATAACATAAAAATCAGGAGCCACAGGAACATATTGATAGATATAGAAAAAGCATTTCTTACTCCTATTCATAAGAAAGATACTCAATAAACTAGGAACAAAAGAAGTCCTCCTCAATCTGCTAAAAGATATCTACAAAAAACCCCACAGCTCACATCATTCTTGATGCTGAAAGACTAAACATTTCCCCCACTAAGAAGAAGAACAAGGCAAGGATATCCACTATTCCCAGCTGTATTGAACATTAGATTAGAGATTGTAGCCAGTGTAATGAGGCAAGAGACAGAAATGCTACCCACACTGGAAAGTAAGAAGCTGTCTTTGCTCACAAACAACATAATATATGAAAAAACTCATAGTGAATTACAAAAAATGATAAGAGGGATATCACCACTGACCCCACAGAAATACAAACCACCAACAGAGAATACTATAAACACTTCTATGCACATAAACTAAAAAAATCTAGAAAAGAAACTAGAAAACTAGAAAATAAATTCCTGGACACATACATGCTCCCAAGACTGAACCAAGAAGAAATTGAAACCCTGAACAGACCAATAACAAGTTCTGAAATTGAAGCAGTAATAAATAGCCTACCGACCATGAAAAGCCCAGAACCTGATGGATTTGCAGTTGAATTCTACCAGAGGTACAAAGAAGAGCCGGTTCCATTTCTACTGAAACCATTACAAAAAAAATGAAAAGGAGGAACTTCTCCCTAATTTGTTTTATGAGGCCAGCATCATCCTGATACCAAAACCTGGCAGAGATACTACAATGACCACAACAAAACTTCAGGTTAATATACTTGATGAATATCAATGCAGAAATCCTCAACAATATACTGGCAAACCGAATCCAGCAGCACATCAAAAAGCTTATCCATCACAATCAGGTTGGCTTCATCCCTGGGATGCAAGGGTGATGCGACATACGCAAGTCAATAAACGTAATCCGTCACATAAACAGAACCAATGACACAAACCATGTGATTATCTCAATAAATGCAGAAAAGGCCTTTGATAAAATTAAACATCCTTTCATGTTAAAAACTCTAAACTAGGTGTTGAAGGAACAGACCTCAAAATAATAAGAGCCATATATGACAGACTCACAGCCAATATTATACTGAATGGGCAAAAGCTGGAGGCAGTCATTGCCCTTGAAAACCGGTACAAGAGAATGCCCTCTTTCACCACCTTTTCTTTTTTCTTTTTTTTTTTGCTTTCTGAGACAGAGTTTCACTCTGTCACTCAGGCGCTATCTCAGCTCACTGCAACCTCCGCCTCCCGGATTCAAGTGATTCTCTTGCCTTAACATGCCGAGTAGCTGGGACTACAGATGTGTGCCATCACGCGCAGCTACTTTTTTGCATTTTCAGTAGAGATGGGTTTCACCATGTTGGCCAGGCTGGTCTCAAACTCCTGACCTCAGGTGATCCACCCGCCTCGACCTCCCAAAGTGTTGGGATTACAGGCGTGAGCAACCGTACCCAGCCTTACCACTTCTATTAAACATAATATTGGACGTTCTGTCCAGGGCAATTAGGCAAGAGAAAGAAATCAATGGTGTTCAAATAGGAAGACAGGAAGTCAAATTATCTTTGCAGATGACACGATCCTATATCTAGAAAACCCCATTGTCTCAGCCCCAAAGCTTCTTAAGCTGGTAAGCAACTTCAGCAAAGTCTCAGGATACAAAATCAATATGCAAAACTTGCTAGCATTCCTATACACTGACAACAGGCAAGCAGAGAGCCAAATCATGAATGAATTCCCATTCATAATTTTTACAAAAAGAATAAAATACCGCCGGGCGCGGTGGCTCAAGCCTGTAATCCCAGCACTTTGGGAGGCCGAGACGGGCGGATCACAAGGTCAGGAGATCGAGACCATCCTGGCTAATACAGTGAAACCCCGTCTCTACTAAAAAATACAAAAAAAATAGCCGGGTGAGGTGGCGGGCGCCTGTAGTCCCAGCTATAGGGAGGCTGAGGCAGGAGAATGGCACAAACCCAGGAGGCGGAGCTTGCAGTGAGCTGCGATCCGGCCACTGCACTCCAGCCTGGGCGACAGCGCGAGACTCCCTCTCAAAAAAAAAAAAAAAAAAAAAAAAAAAAAAAAAAAGAATAAAATACCTAGGAATACAGCTAACAAGGGAAATGAAGGACCTCTTCAAAAGGAACTACAAACTGCTGCTCAAAGAAATCAGAGGGGACACAAACGAGCGGAGAAACATTCCATGCTCATAGACAGGAAGACTCAATATTGTGAAAATGATCATATTGCCCAAAGTAATTTATAGATTCAATACTATTCCCATTAAACTACCATTGACATTCTTCACAAAATTAGAAGAAAACTATTTTAAAATTCATATGGCACAAAAAATAAAGCCTGAATAGCCAAGACAATCCTAAGCAAGAGGAACGAAGTTGGAGGCACCATGCTACCCACTTTCAAACGTACTATAAGGCTACAGTAACCAAAACAGCATGGTGCTGGAACAAGAACAGACACATAGACCAATGGAACGGGATAGAAAACTCAGAAATAAGACTGTACACCTACAATCATCTGATCTTCAACAAACCTGACAAAAACAAGCAATGGGGAAAGGATTCCCTATTTAATAAATGGTGCTGGGAGAATTGGCTAGCCATATTCTGAAAGTTGAAACTAGACCCCTTCCTTACACCACATACAAAAATGAACTCAAGATGGATTAAAGTCTTAAATGTAAAACCCACAGCTATAAAAAAAACCTAGAGGTCAGACGCGGTGGCTTACGCCTCTAATCACAGCACTTTGGGAGGCTGAGGTGGGCGGATCATGAGGTCAGGAGATCGAGACCATTCTAGCCAACATGGTGAAACCCCGTCTCTACTAAAAATACAAAAATTAGCTGGGTGTGGTGGCATGTGTCTGTAATCCCAGCTACTCCAGAGGCTGAGGCAGGACAATTGCTTGAACCAGGGAGTTGGAGGTTGCAGTGAGCTGAGATCACTCTACTGCACTCCAGCCTGGTGACAGACCAAGACTCCATATCAAAAAAACAAAAAAACTTAAAAACCTAGAAGAAAATCGAGGCAATACCATTCAGGACATAAGCACAGGCAAAGATTTCATGACAAAAATGCCAAAAGCAATTGCAACAAAAGCAAAAATTGACAAATGGGATCTAATTAAACTAAAGAGCTTCTGCACAGCAAAATAAACTATCATCAGAGTGAACAGACAACCTACAGAATGGGAGAAAATTTTTGCAATCTATCCATCTGACAAAGGTCTAATATCCAGAGTCTACAAGGAACTTAAGCAAATTTACAAGAAAAAAAATACCTATTAAAAAGTAGCAAAGGACATAAACAGACACTTCTCAAAAAAACACATACATGCAGCCAACAAACATGAAAAAAAGCTCAACATCACTGATCATTAGAAAAATGTAAGTCAAAACTACAATGAGATACCATCTCATGCCAGTCAGAATGGCTATTACTAAAAGTCAAGAAACAACAGATGCTGGTGAGGTTGTAGGACAAAGGAACAATTTTTACACTGTTGCTGGGACTGTAAATTAGTTCAACCATTGTGGAAGACAGTGTGGCAATTCCTCAAAAACCTAGAGGCAGAAATACCATCTGACCCAGCAATCCCATTACTGGGTATATTCCCAAAGTAATACAAATCATCCTATTATAAAGATATATGCATGCAAATGTCCATTGCAGCACTATTCACAATAGCAAAGACATGGAATCAACCTAAATACCCATCAATGATAGACTGAATTTTAAAAATGTGGTACGTGTATACCATGGAATACTATGCAGCCATGGAAAAAAGATGAGATAATGTCCTTTGCAGGGACATGGATGGAGTTGGAAGCCATTATCCTCAGCAAACTAATGCAGGAACAGAAAAGCAAACATCACATGTTCTCACTCGTAAGTGGGAGCTGAATTATGAGAACACATGGACACAGGGAGTGGGGAAACAACACACACTGGGGCCTGTTTGGGGGAATGGAGGGAGGGAGAGCATTAGGAAGAATAGCTAATGGATGCTGGGCTTAATACCTAGGTGATGGGATAATTTGTGCAGCAAACCACCATGGCACATATTTACCTACATAACAAACCTGCACCTCTTGCATATGTACCCCTGAACTTAAAAGTTGAAGAAAAAAAAAAAGAAAATTAGTACAACCTCTATTGAAAACTTTATAGAGATCTCTCAAAGAACTAAAAGTAGAGCTACCATTCAATCCAGCAGTCCCACCACTGGGTATTTATCCAAAAGAAAATAAGTCACTATACAAAAAAATACCCGCACTCATATGTTGATTGCAGCACTATTTGAAATAGCAAAAATATGGCTATTAGTCTGTTTTGCATAGCTATAAAAGATAACTGAGGCTGGAGAAATTATAAGGAAAAGAGGTTTATTTGTTCTGCAGACTGTACAAGAAGTATAGTGCCAGCATCTGCCTCTGGTGAGGACCTCAGGAAGCTTACAATCAGGGTAGAAGGTGAAAGGGAAGCAGGCATGTCATGTGATGCAAGAGGAAGCAAGAGAGATGGTAGGCTCTTAAACATTAGTCCAGCTTTTGCACAAACCAAATGGAGCAAGAATTCACTCATTACTGTAAAGATGGCACCAAGCCATTCATGAGGGATCCACCCCTATAATCCAAATACCTCCTACTGGCCCCACCTCAAACACTGGTGAGCACATTTTAACATGAGATTTGGAGGAAACAAACATCCAAACTATGTCAATATAGAACCAACCTTCGAGCCCACCCAGGGACAGCATGAACAAAAAAGAAAAAAAAAATAGAACCAAACTAAGTGCCCATCAACAAATGATTGGATAAAGAAAATGTGGTGTGTTTGTGTATATATATTATTTTATATTATATGTATAAATAAATAACATATACACACACACCATGGAATACTAATCAACCATAAAAAGGAATAAAATCATGTCTTTTGCAGTAACGTGGTTGGAACTGGAGGCCATTATCTTAAGTGAAATAATTCAGACAGTCAAATAATGCTTCTTCTCACTTATGAGTGGGAGCTAAATAAAGTTCACAACACAGAGAGTGGAATAATATGCATTGGAGACTCAGCAACGTAGGAGGAAGGGAAGGTGATGAAGGATGAGAAATTATCTATTGGGTAAAATGTTCACTATTTGGGTGATGGTTACTCTAAAAGCCCAGACTTCACCCCTATGCAATATATTCATGTAACAAACTTGCACTTGTACCTCCTAAATCTATAAAAATAAAAAATATATAATTTAAAAAGTAAATAAATAGGAAAAGATTTTTAGAAAAAGCACCCCTGTACTTGCGGGAATTTAGAAGGCCATGAACATGCCCAGGGTAGACACATGCTCATAAGTAAACCTGAGAAGACCAAAACTTTCATCTCAGGCTGATCCCTAGGCTTGGTGCACGCATGGCTAAGTACTGAAAAAGTGTCTTGGCACAGAGTCAATCTGCAAAGATCATAAGAAGAGTTTTTCGGTTTTGTTGGTTTTTAGTTCCTGGCATTCAAGAAAATACTGTCAAAACAGTAGCTAACAGAAGCTAGGGAATAGAGACTTCAGTGACCACATATGAGAAAGAATACAGTCTTTGAAAAATAGTTTGGGAAAATCATTAAACAGACTACTATAGCTTTCAACAACCAAAAAAACCACAGAAAACCCTGGGGTTGGAGATCATCTTATTTTCAGAGTTAATACATTATTATTATCAATACTCAGCCACATATAACATTCATTATAAGTATAAAACTCAATACTCCTGTTTTCAATAATAGTAATAATAACAACAAAAATCAGAAAAAAACTATGGCCCACTCAAGAAAACAAAATAAATGGACAGAAACTGTCCCTAAAGAAGTCTAGACAAAGACTTTAAACAAGGGTATTAAATATGCTCAAAGAGCTAAGGGAAAACATAAAGAATTAAAGAAAATCAGGAAAATGATATATGAACAAAATGATACTATTAGTAAGCAGAAATTATCAAAGGAACCAAACAGAATATTTGGCATTAAAATGCCAAATAATTGAAATGAAAACTTCACTAGAGGGGCAAAGCAGACAATTTGAGCAAGCACAAGAGAGCATAGGTGAACTTGAAGATAGGACAATTCAAATTATAAAATCTAAGGATTAGAAAGGAAAAAAGAAGAAGGAAAGTAAAGAGAGCCTAAGAGACTCCTGGGACACCACCAAATGAACCAGATATGTGTTATGGTATTTTCAGAAGGAGAAGAGAGACAGAATGAGGTAGAAAGAATATTTGAAGAAATAATAGTTCAAAATTTTGCAATCTGCTGAAATATTTAAATCTACAAATTCAGGTCGAACAAACTCCAAGTATTATAAACTCAAATAACCCCCAACAAGACACATTATAATCAAACTGTCAAAAACTAAAAGCAATGAGACAATCTTGAAATGAGCAAGAGAGAAGTGTCTAGTCGTGTACAAGGATCCTCAATCAGATTAATAGCCAATTTCTCATAAAAAACTAAGGAGATCAGAAGACAGTGTTATGATGTACTTAAAGTGCTAAAAGGAAAAAAAAGTAACCTTTCAACCAAGAATCCTGTAAGACATCATCCTTCAGAAATGAGGGAGAAATTAAGACGTTCACAGATAAACAAGAGCCATGGAAGTCTGCACCACTAGATCTTCCAAAGAGGAAATGCTAACCGGAGTGCTTCACATTGAAACTAAAGGACACAAAACAGTAAGTCAAAGCCATATGACAAATTAAAGGACTTTGGTAACGGTAAATGCATGGGCAAATATAAAAATCATTAAACCATGATATAAATCATTCTATTATAAAGATACATGCATGCATATATTTATTGCAGCACTATTCACAATGGCAAAGACATGGAATCAACCTAAATGCCCATCAATGATAGACTGGATTAAAAAATGTGATATATGTATACCATGGAATACTGTGCAAAAAAAAAAAAATGAGATCATGTCCTTTTCAGGGACATGGATGGAGTTGGAAGCCATTATCCTCAGCAAACTAACATAGGAACAGAAAACCAAACACCACATGTTCTCACTCATAAGTGAGTTTGGTTTTGAATTCCACTTTTTATTTGTTTTTTAATTCCACTTTTTATTTGCTACAGGATTCAAAAGACAAATGCATAAAAATGATTATAAATTTGTGAAATAACATCTCACAAATGAGATAACTTGGATGAAATAGACACATTTCTACAAACGTACAAATTATCTAAACTTCCACAGAAGAAATAGGAAATCTGAATAGATCTATAACAAGTAAAGAGATTGATTCAATAATAAGAATCTCCCAACAAAGAAAAGTACAGGACCAGATGACTTCACTGGTAAATTCTACCAAATATTTAAAGAAGAATTAATCAATCTTTATCACACTCCACCAAAAAATAGAAGAGGAAGAAACACTTCAAAATTCATTATATGAGACCAGAATTATCCTGATGCCAAAGCCAAAGACGCCATAAGAAAATAAAACTACAGATCATACCTTTAAGAATATGATATAAAAACCCTCAGCAAAATATTAGCAAACTATATCCAACAGCATATAAAATCATGACAAAGCGAGATTTATCCAAGGAATACAAGTGTAATTCAACATAAGAACATCAATCAATATAATATACATTAATAGAATAAAAGAAAAAAGACAACATAGGATCATCTCAACTGATGTAGAAAACTTCATCAACATTAAGAGCATTTATTTAAAAACTGACAGCTAGCATCATATTCAATGGTTAAAGACTGAAAGCATTTTCCATAAGATCAGAAACAAAACAAAGATTTCCACTTTGGTCACTGCTATTTATTTTATACTAGAAATTCTAGACAGATAATTTAGACAAGAAAAGGAAATAACAGCCATTCAAATTGGAAATAAAGAAGTAAAACAATCTCTATTCATAGATGATATGATCCTATACATAGAAAATCCTAATTAATCCTTTAAAAAAAGAAAAAACTACTACATGTAATAAACAAATTCAGCAAAGTTGCAGGGTATAAGGTCAACACATAAAAAACCAGTTTCTTTTTTTTTGAGATGGAATTTCACTCTTGTCGCCCAGGCTGGAGTGCAATGGCGTGATCTCAGCTCACTGAAACCTCCACCTCCCGGGTTGAAGTGATTCTCTTACCTCAGCCTCCTGAGTAGCTGGGATTACAGGCATGTGCCACCACACCCAGCTAATTTTTATATTTTTAGTAGAGATGCAGTTTCGCCATGTTGGCCAGGATGGTCTCAATCTCTTGACCTTGTGAACCTTCTGCCTCGGCCTCCCAAAGTGCTGGGATTGTACAGGCAAGAGCCACTGCACCTGGCCAAAAATCGGTTGTGTTTCTATACACCCCCAATGAACAATCCAAAAAAGTTACAAAAGCAATTTCATTTACAATAGCATCTAAAATAATAACATGCCTTCTAAAATAATAAATTTAATGAAGGTGGTGAAAAACTTGTATACTTGAATCTACAAATCATTGCTGGAAGAAATTAAAGACTCAAATAAATGGAAATACATTCCATGTTCATGGATAGGCAGATTTAATATTGTTAAAATGTCAACATTAGTCAACCTGGTCTGAACATTCAGTGCAATTCCTATAAAATCCTAATGGCCTTTTTTGTAGACATGAAAAATTTTGTCCTATACTATTGGATATAGAAAAAATAAAAATAGGGTGCACATAGTTTTGAGAAATGAATTACAAAGGATTATAAATCATGCTGCTATAAAGACACATGCACACGTATGTTTATTGCAGCACTATTCACAATAGCAAAGACTTGGAATCAACCCAAATGTCCATCAGTGACAGACTGGATTAAGAAAATGTGGCACATATACACCATGGAATACTATGCAGCCATAAAAAAGGATGAGTTTGTGTCCTTTGAAGGGACATGGATGCAGCTGGAAACCATCATTCTTAGCAAACTATCACAAGAACAGAAAACCAAACACCACATGTTCTCACTCATAGGTGGGAACTGAACAATGAGATCACTTGGACTTGGGAAGGGGAACATCACACACCGGGGCCTATCATGGGGAGGGGGGAGGGGGGAGGGATTGCACTGGGAGTTATACCTGATGTAAATGACGAGTTGATGGGTGCTGACGAGTTGATGGCTGCAGCACACCAACATGGCACAAGTATACATATGTAACAAACCTGCACGTTATGCACATGTACCCTAGAACTCAAAGTATAATAATAAAAAATAAAAAAAAAAGAATTCAAAACCTGTAATATAACCAAAGAAGACTTTAAAGGACAAGTTATAATCTTTAATTTATTCATAGAAAAAGTATGAAATGTTGAATATCTTTTGTATTTTCAGCTCAAAAAATTAGAAAAGTTTGGTTAAGCAAACTTAAAGAATATAAAAAGTTTAATGAATGAATAGATGGCTATAGGAGCGAATAGCAAAGCACCCAACATATAAAGTCCCATGCACCACCATCTCCCCACATACACCAATGCAAAATCTGTAGCAGGTAGTTTTATATAAAAAAGGCAATAGAATAGACAATTTTGGCAACTATGATAAGGAATGAAGAGAGGTCAGAAAAATAATAATAGCACATGAATTACAATCTTACGCAATATCATTATATTAAAAATCTGGAATAAAATGAACAACTTTCTAGAAAAATATAATCCATCAAAATTGGCCTAAGAATAAATTTAAAAATTGGAATGAACAGTAGCCATAACAGAAAGTAAGATAGAGTAATCATTTATACCCGCAAAAGGTACTAGGATCAGAGTGTTTTATGGCCACATCAAACCTTCAAGAAGTAGCTAATCTTTACTTTAATAGAAACTATTGCAGACAGTACAAATAAATAGTAAAGTTTTGACTCATTCTACAAAGTCAGCAGTACACTGATGCCAAAGATTAAAATCACCTAAGAAAAAATTCTAGACCCATCTCACATTAAATACCTTTTTTCTTTTTTCTTTTTTTCTTTTTTTTTTTTTTTGAGAGAAGGTCTCACTGTTGCCCAGGCTTTGGTGCAGTTTTGGCTCATTGAAGCCTTGACCTTCTGGGATCAAGAGATCTTTCCACGTTAGCCTCCTGAGTAGCTGGGACTACAGGCATATGCCATCAAGCCCAGCTAAGTCAGCATTTTTTGTAGAGACAGGATCTCACCATGTTGCCCAGGCTGGTCTCAAACTCCTGGGCTCAAGCGATCCTCCCACCTTAGCCTCCCAAAGTGCTGGGATTTACAGGTGTGAGCCACTGCACCCAGCTTAAATGCCTATTCTTGACATCAATAGATTAAAAGAGCAATACTATATGATCCTATCAAGAGTTGCTACAAGCATTTCAATAAAATCAATAATTATCTATAATTTTTTTTAATTAAGTAAATCAGCTATAAAAGGTAACTTTTCAAATCTGGTGTAATACATCAACCTGAAATCTCCAGGCCAGGCCACAAATGCTGTAGTGAACCATTATAAGCATTTCCAACCAAACCAAAACCAAGAAAAGATCTGGCATCATTTCTACTGGAGGTTCCAACCATTGTAAGAAGACAAGCAAAATAAATAAAAGATAAAATATGGGAAGAGAGTGATAAAATAGTCTTTACTAGAAGAAAATATTATCTTTTATCTAGAACCGTCAAAATAGTCAGTTGATAAACTACTAAAAATAAATTCTATAAGATGACTGGATATAAGATCAATGTGCAAAAATCAATAGCTGTGACTAATTAGCAAATGCAATTTTAAAAATCTCTTTTGAATAGACCTAAATATTGAAAAGTGCCCAGGTATAAATCTACAAAGAATGCACAGGTCTTTCTGGAGAAAGGTTTGATAACAAATGGTTTTTAGATAAGCTAAAAGAGATTTCTAAGTCCCATTTACAATCCTAAGGAAAACTATGCTTTTAAATTTGTGTTCTTGATATACTGCATACCAACTTCACATCAAAGTAGCTGTATTTTTCTGCATACAACAAAGCCAGTCAGAAATAAAACAAAACAACAAAATATCCACACTGACAAACAAATAAATGTTGATTGACGGGTGGGGATTCCTGTCCCCAAACACCTGGACCCCCTTAGTTGGCAGAGCATTTTCTTCCCTGTGGTGGTATAGAAGCCTTCATCCTGCCCACAAAGCCCTGCACTGTATTCCTACCTTGTTGTGAGACTAGTCCCCATCCTGTAGCCCAGCAATTGGCACTGGTAAGGTTGACTTCTGGAGTTGCAAGGCAGACCGGGAGCACGGAGTCAGAAAACACAATGCGGGTCTTCAGCTGCACCAGGGCCACGTCACCTCCGATGGGGTGGTACATCTCATATGTGGGGTGCAGGATCACTCTGTTCACCTCATACCACTGGGTGTGGTTGCCGGCCACCCTGAGGTTTACAAGGCCTACGTATATGTCATAAATTTTGATATTCTTGTCCCTGTGGGGGTGAGAACAGAGGCACAATGCCCGCAGCTTCCTGTGTGGTCAGCCCACAAGCCTGGGGACTCCAAGCACAGGGGGCTGGTGCTCACTCAGTGGGATTGAAAAGCCAGCTTCTTCCTGCAGCATAGTAGGGACCTATCTGGCTGTTTGGCAGAGTTGCCCCCTGAGGAGTCGACTTGGCCCATGGAGGCTCTGGGGACCCAAGTCTGTACACAGCCACCAGCTGTACAGGCCAGCAGCCCATGCATGTGGACTTGCTCTCACTCTTAGATAACCTGGCTGCACACATCCTTCTGGAGGCCAGATGGCCACAGGAGAGGCATGCCTGCTGTGCGGGGCAGCTTTGGTGAATGGGGCTGTTGGAGGAGCAATCGGGAAGGCCATGTGCTTAGAGACCAGCCTTGCTCATGGGGACCTGGCTGTGCACTTGAGGACCAGCCTCACTTGTGGGAATCTGGCTGTGCCCTTGAGAACCAACCTCACTCGTGGGGACCTGGTCGTGCACTTAGGGGACCAGCCTTGCACGTAGGGACCAGGCTGTGCATTTGAGGACCAACCTAGCTCATGGGAACCTAACCATACACTTAGGGGATCAGCCTTGCATGTGGGGACCTGGCCATGATCTTCGGGACCGGTGTCAACTCTTGAGGACCTGGTTGTGCACTTGGGAGACCCGCCTCACGGATGGGGACCCAGCTGTGTGTTTGGGGACCAGCCTCACTGGTGGGGACCTGGCCTTGTGCGGGTGGACAGTGGTGAAGAGGGCCGACAGTAGTGAAGGGAGAGGCTGGCGTGGGGTCCATCCAAGCTGCTGTGGGCACGCCGTGCAGGCCCACCTACACACACCATCCCAGGCCCGCGCCCCCTCACCGGCGAAAGCAGTGCGCAGCCGACAGCACCCAGTACTCATTGAGGATGGAGCCGCCACAGACGTGCAGGCCCGCGTAGTGCACGCTGACCTGCCACGGCCACTTCCTCTCCGGCGCAGGGACACCGCCCAGGATCTTCCCCTCCATGCTGGGCCGACCACAGGCTGCAGGGAGAACGGAGCTCACGGTGGAGCCACGCTGGAGCCACGGGAGAGGTAGGGCAGGCAGGGGATGCGGGGGAGGGGCAGGAGACACAGGAGGAAGGGAAGGCAGTGGACATGGGGGAGGGGCAGGGACAGGCAGGCGACATAGAGGAGGAGGCCCGGCACCGAGAGAGAGGCCCCAAGGGCAATGTCTCCAGCCGCCCGCCCGCCCCTGGGGCAGGGCCTACCCACGCTGCCAGTCAGGGAGATTCCCTGGTTCTCTGGGTGTCTGTGGACCGAGGCTGCGACCCGGGGAGGGGGCACCACCACGAACAGCAGCAGAAGGCCCAGGGCACAGGGTCCGACGGGGCCCATGCCGGAAGCAGGGGCCGCCATGAGGCTCGAGGCAGCGCCCCCAGCCGGTGACTAGTTCCTGACAGGTGACTGTGTCTCCAGCACAGGATTGCGCCCCCACCAGGTGGCTGCACCCCAACATGTGACTGGCTCCCACCAGGAGATGGCATTCCCAGCAAGTGAGGGTGCCTGACCTGGACATGTGACTGCACCCCCATCACATGTCTGTGTCTCATCCATTTTCCTCTCCCGACCTGGACACATGATGGCTCCCAAGCTGGACATGTGACAGTGCCCCAACCATACCTCATATGCCTAGGTGTGGCATTCCATTCCACAATCAGGTCTAAACACAGTGGTCCATTTGAGAATTCTGTGTTTTAAATCGTGATGCTCTCAGTTTTCTCCATGGCCCAACTTAATTCTGTTAGGTCAATGACAATTTATACATCTGCCACCCAGCTATCAAAAGAAAAAAGAAAAAAAGAAAAAAGAAAAAAAAAAGGAAGGAAAGAAAAGAGAAAGAAATAGGCCAGGCATGGTGGCTCATGCCTGTAATACCAGCACTTTGGGAGGGTGAGGAAGGTGGATCACTTGAGGTCAAGAGTTTGAGACTAGCCTGGCCAACATGGCAAAACCCTACCTCTACTGAAAATACAAAAATTGGCTAGGCATGGTGGCGCACAACTGAAATCCTGGTTCCTAGGGAGGCTGAGACAGAAGAATAGCTTGAACCTGGGAGGCAGAGATTGCAGTAAGCCAAGATCACACCTCTGCACTCCAGCCTGGGTGACACAGCAAGACTCTGTCTCAAAAAAAAAAAAAAAAAAATTCATTAAGCCTTCATTTATACTTGCTAAAATTTATCCCATTGATTCTACATTATGGTGAGTTGTATAATTATTTCATGATATATTACAATGTAATAATAATAGAAATAAAGTGGACAATAAATGTAATGTGCTCAAATCATCCCAAAACAATTTATCTGCCAGGAGGCAACTTTGGAACTGAGTAACAGGCAGAGGTTGCAACAGTTTGGAGGGCTCAGAAGAAGACAGGAAAATGTGGGAAAGTTTGGAACTTCCTAGAGACTTGTTGAATGGCTTTGACCAAAATGCTGATAATGATTTAGACAATGAAATCCAGGCTGAGGTGGTCTCAGGTGGAGATGAGGACTGGAGTAAAGGTAATGCTTGCCATGTTTTATCAAAGAGGCTGGCAGCATTTTGCCCTTGCCCTAGAGATTTGTGGAACTTTGAACTTGAGGGAGATGATTTAGGGTATCTGGTGGAAACAATTTTTAAGCAGCAAAGCATTCAAGAGGTAACTTGGGTGCTGTTGAAAGCATTCAGGTTTAAAAGGGAAACAGAGCATAAAAGTTTGGAAAATTTGTAGCCTGATGATGTGATAGAAAAAGAAAACCCCATTTTCTGAGGAGAAATTCAAGCTGGCTGCAGAAATTTGCATAAGTAATGAACAACCAAAATTTAATGGCCAAGACAACAGGGAAAATGTCTCTCCAGGGCATGTCAAAGAGATTTCTCACAGCCCCTCTTACCACAGGCCTGGAGGCCTAGGAGGAAAAAATGGTTTCATGGGCCAGTCCTAGGGTCCCCATGTTGTGTGCAGCCTAGAGACTTGGTGCCCTGCATTCCAGCTGCTCTAGTCATGGCTAAAAGGGACCAAGGTACAGCTCAGGCCATGGCTTCAGAGGGTGCAAGCCCCAAGCCTTGGCAGCTTGTACATGATGTTGAGCCTGTGGGTGCACACAAGTCAAGAATTGAGGTTTGGGGACTTCTGCCTAGATTTCACAGTATGTATGGAAATGCTTGGATGTTCAGGCAAAGTTTGCTGCAGGGGTGCGGCCCTCATTGAGAGCCTCTGCTAGGGCAGTGCAGAAGGGAAATGTGGGGTTGAAGCCCCCACACAGAGTCCCCACTAGGGCACTGCCTAGTGGAGCTGTGAGAAGAGGGCCACTGTCCTCCAGACCCCAGAATGGCACTGACACCTTGCACTGTTCACCTGGAAAAGCTGCAGACACTCAAGTTCAGCCTGTGAAAGCAGCCAGGAGGGAGGCTGTACCCTGCAAATCCACAGGGCAACGCTGCCCAAGACCATGGGAACCCACCTCTTGCATCAGCATGACCTAAATATGAGACATGAAGTCAAAGGAGATTATTTTGGAGCTTTAAGATTTGACTGCCCCACTGAATTTCTGACTTGCATGGGGCCTTTAGTCCCTTCATTTTGGCCCATTTCTCCCATTTGGAATGGGTGTATTTATTCAGTGCCTCTACCCCCATTGTATCTAGGAAGTAACTAACTTGCTTTTGATTTTACAGGTTCATAGGCAGAAGGGACTTGCCTTGTCTTGGATGAGATTTTGGGCTGTGGACTTTTTAGTTAATGCTGAAACGAGTTAAGACTTTAGGGGACTGTTGGGAAGGCATGATTGGCTTTGAAATGTGAGAACATGAGATTTGGGAGGGGCCAGGGGTGGAATGATATGGCTTGGCTGTGTCCCCACTCAAATTTCATCTTGAATTGTAGCTCCTATAATTCCCACATGTTGTGGGAGGGACCCCAGCGAGAGATAATTGAGTCATGGGGGCAGTTTCCCCCATACTGTTCTCATCGTAGTGAATACGTCTCATGAAATCTGATGGTTTTATAAAGGGAAACGCCTTTCACTTGGTTCTCATTCTCTCTTGCTTGACACCATGTAAGACTTGCTCCCCCTTTCCTTTCTCCATGATTGTGAGGCTCCCCAGCCACGTGAACTGTGAGACCATTAAACCTCTTTTTCTTTATAAATTATCCAGTCTCAGGTATGTCTTTATCAGCAGCGTAAAAATGGACTAATACAATGCAATTCCATTTGTCTATTTTTATTTTGTTGCCTGAGCCTTTGGGATCATATCCAAAGTTTCCTTGCCTAAGCCAATGTTGTGAAGTTTTTCCCTGTATTTTCTTCTGGTAGTTTTATAGTTTCAGGTCTAAGTCTTTAACCCATTTTTAGTTGAGTTTTGTGCAGGGTGTAAGATGAGGGTCTAATTTTATTCTTCTGCATGAGGATAACCAGTGTTCCCAGCATCATTTATTGAATAGTCTGTTCTTTCTCCAATGTATGTTCTAAGCGTTTTTGTCAAAAATCAATTGACTATAAATACATAGGTTTATTTCTTGGCTTTCTATGAGATTCCATTGGTCAGTGAGTCTGTTTTTGTTTGGTTGGTTGATTTTGTTTTGTTTTGGCCAGGATAATTCTATTTTGATTGCTTCATAATATATTTTGAAGTTAGGTAGTGTGATGCCTCTAGCTTTATTCTTTTTGCTCAAGATTGTTTTGACAATTTGAGGTCTTCTGTGGTTCCATATGAATTTAAGGATTATTTTTTCTTGACATTTTCTAGGAAAAATGACATTGGAATGTTGATATGAATTGCATTGAATCTGTAGATTGCTTTGGGTAGTACAGACATTTTAACAATGTTAATTCTTTTACTCCATTAACATGGGATATCTTTACATTTATTTGTATTTTTTTCTATTTCTTTCACAAGGGTTTTATAGTTTTTAGTATACAAGTCTTATAAAGAAGTATTTGATAATAAAATATGAATATAAATAGACAATAAAATAAGTATTTTGTTATTGTTGTTGCTATTGTCAATGGAATTGTGTTCTTAATTTCTTTTTCAGATAGCTTGTTATTAGTGTATAAAAATGTCACTAATTTTTATTATTGATTTTGTTTCCTACAACTTTACTGAATTTATCAGTTCTAACAGCTTTTTGGTGTATTCTTTAGGATTTTCTTTGTATAATATCATGTCATCAACAGAGACAATTTCACTTTTTCCTTTCCAGTTAGGATATCTTTTATTTTCTCGTCTTGCCTAATTGCTCTGGCTAGGATTTCCAGAACTATGTTGAAAAAAAGTAATTAGAGTGGGCATCCTTGTCTTGTCCCTGATTTTACAGGAAAAGCTTTCAACTTTCACTGTTGAGTATAATGTTAGCTATGCATTTGTCGTATATGACTTTTATTATGTTCAGGTATATTGCATGTATACCTATTATGTTAACAATGTTTATCATAAAAGGTATTGAATTTTAGGCTGGGCATGGTGGCTTACACCTGTAATCCCAGCACTTTGAGAGGCTGAGGTGGGTGGATCACCTGAAGTCAGGAGTTCAAGACCAGCCTGGCCAACATGGTGAAACCCCATCTCTACTAAAACTACAAAAATCAGCCAGGTGTGGTGGAACATTCCTGTAATCCCAGCTACTTGGGAGGCTGAGGCAGGAGAACCTCTTGAGTCCAGGAGGCAGAGGATACAGTGAGCCAATGTCACACCACTGCACTCCAGCCTGGGAAACTCCATCTCAAAAATAAAAATTTTGAGATGGAACAAGACTCCATCTCAAAAATAAAAAAGGTATTGAATTTTTTGAAATGCTTTTTCTGCATCTATTGAGATAATCATATGGTTTTATCCTTCATTTTGTTACTGTGATGAATCATATTTATTGATTTGCATATGTTAAACCATCCTTGCATTCCAGAGATAAATCCTACTTGATCATAGTGAATGATCTTTTTAATGTGCTGTTGAATTTGGTTTGCTAGAATTTTAAGGACTTTTGTATCTATGTTCACCAGGGATATTTAAATTTGTATCTGTTCAACTGTAATTTCCTTTTCTTGTAATACCTTTGTCTGGCTTTAGTAATATAGTAATACTGGCCTTATAAAATGAGTTTGGAAGTGTTGCCTCTTCTTCAATTTTTTGGAAGAGTTTCAGGGATTGATGTTGGCTTTTCTTTAAATTTTTGATAAAACTTAGCCGTGAAGTCATTAAATCCTGGGCTGTTCTTTGATGGAAGAACTTTTGTTATTGATTCAATCACTTTAGTTGTTATTGGCTTGTTCAGGTTTTCTATTTCTTCATGATTCAGTCTTGAAAGGTTTTATGTGTCTAAGAATGTATTCATTTCTTCTAGATATCCAATTTTTGGTGTACAATTGTTTATAGTAGTTTCTTGCAATCCCTTTTACTTCTGTGATACCAGTTGTTATGCCACCACTTTCATTGCTGATATTTGAGTCTTTTCTTTTTTTTCTAGTCTAGTAAGAGTTTGTCAATTTTGTTCATCTTTTCAAAAAACTAGCTATTAGTTTTATTTATTTTTTCTATTGTTTTTCTAGTCACAATTTTATTTATTCTGCTCTAATATTTGTTATATCCTTCCTTCTGCCAGCTTTGGGCTTAGTTTGTTCTTTTTCTAGTTCCTTGATGTGTAGCATTAGTGTGTTAGGCCATTTTTGCATCACTATAAAGAAATACTGGAGGCTGGGTAATTTATAAGGAAAAGAAGTTTTTTTGAATTGGCTTACTATTATTCAGGCTGTATAGGAACCATAGCACCAGCATCTGCTTTTAGTGCGGGCCTCAGGAAGTTTCCAGTCACGGTGGAAGGTGAAGGGGAGCAAGCATGTCACATGGTGAGAGCAGGGGAGAGAAGAAGGAATCCTAGGCTTTTGAAAAAACAGATTTCATGTGAACTAACTGAGCACAAACTCACTTATTATCAAGGGAATGTTGCCAAACCATTCATGAGGGATCTGCCCACGTGATCCAATCACCTCCCACTAATCCCCACCTCCAACACTGAGGATCACATTTCAACATGAGATTTGGAAGGGACAGATATGCAAACCATTTCAATTAGAATATTTATTTAAGGTCTTTTCTCTTTTTTGCCATAAGCATTTCTTGCTATAAGTTTCCCTTTTAGGACTTCTTTTGGTGCATCCCATAAGTTTTGGTATGCTGTGTTTTCATTTTTTGTCTCAATGTCTCTTTTATTTCCTTTGTAATTTCTTCTGTGATTTATTGGTTGTTTAGGAACATGTTTTTTAATTTCCACATATGTGTGAATTTTCCAAGATTTCTCATGATTTCTAGTTTCATGCCTTTGTGATCCAAAAAGATACTTGATATAATTTCAGTTCTTAAGTTTGTTAAGACTTGTTGTGTGGCCTAGACCTAACATAGGATCTATCCAGAAGAATGTTTTATGTGCACTTGAGAAGAAAGTGTATTCTGTTGCTGTTGAGTGAAATGTTCTGCATAAGTCTGCTAGGTCCAAGTGGTCTAAAGTGTAATTCAAGTCCAGTGTTTCCTTATTAATGTTCCATCTATATGATCTGTTCATTGTTGAAAGTGGGGTAGTGTATTATTGTAAAATGCTATTATTATATCAAGTCTATCTTTCCCTTCAGATCACTTAATAATCACGTTGTGTATTTAGATGCCCCAATGTTGGATGTGTGTATATTTACAATTATTATTTCCTCTTAATGAATTGAGCCCTTTACCGTTATATAATGACCTTCTTTGTCTCTTTTTATAGCTTTTGACTTAAAGTTGATCTTATCTTATATTAGTATAACTACCCCTGCTCTCTTTTAGTTTCCATCTGTGTTGAATAATTTTTTCCATCCCTTCACTTTCACTCTATGTGTCCTTACTAGTAAAGTGAGTCTCTTGTAGGCAGTATATAGTTGTTTCTTGTTTTTTAAAAAAATCCATTCACCCACACAATGTCTTTTGATTGAATAACTTGATTCATTTACATTCCAGTCAAATATTATAGGTAAGGACTTACTGCTGCCATTTTGTAATTTGTTTTCTGGTTGTTTCATAGATTATTTGTTTCTTCTTCTCTTGGTGTCTTCTTTTGTGATTTGGTGGTTTCCTGTGTTGGTCTGCTTTTAATCCCTTCTTTTTATATTTCTTGCATCTACTGTAGGTTCATGCTTTGTGGTTACCATGAGACCTATTGGCTTAGTCCCTTTTCTGTTTTTATACCAGAATACCACAAACTGGGTAATTTATAAACAATAAAAGTTTATTTATCTCACAGTTCTGGTGGCTAGGAAGTCCAAGAGCATGGTATTAGCATCTGATGAGAGCCTTCTTGCTGAGTTATGACATAATGGAGGGCATCACATAGCAAGACACCAAAATCAAGAAAGCCAGAGAGAGCTGCTTTTGTAGTAAAGCCAGTCTCATGACAGTGACATTACTCCGTTCATGAGGGCAGAGGGATTGCATTTCCAACACATGAACTTTTGGGTGGCACATTCAAATCCTAGCATTTACATAAAAATCTTATAATTAAAACAGGCTATTTTATGCTGATAACAACTTTGATTGCAAATGAAAACTCTACACTCTCACTCCCCCCAACACCTTTTTGTGATTTTTTTATGTTAAAATTTACCTTTTTTTCTAATTTGTGTCCCTTAGCAATTTATTATAGCTACAGTTGTTTTCAATCGTTCTGTCTTTTAATCTTCATAATAGAGGTACAATTGCTTTTTACACCACACTTACGGTATTTTGAGTATAACTATGTATTATTTATACCATTGAGCTTTTACTTTCATATGTTTTATGTTATTAGGTAGTAGCCTTTCATTTTAGGTTAAATAACTTCCTTTAGCAATTCCAAGCCTAGTGCAAGGTTAGTAGTGATCAAATCCCTTAGTTTTGTTTGTCTGGGAAAGTTATTTCTGTCTTACTTCTGAAGGAAAATATTCTTGGATAGCAGGGTCTTTTTCCCTTTAGCACTTTGAATGTATCATTCTACCCTCTCCTGGCCTGCAGGGTTTCTGCCAAGAAATCCACTGACAGCTGTACTGGGACTCTCTTGACTGTGATGTGTTTTTTAGGTCTTATTGCTTTCAGTATTCTTTGTCTGTTTTTGATTTTTGATAATTTGATTATGATGTATTTTGGTGAACTGTTGGATTGGATTTAGTTGACAGCCTCTTAGCTTTCAGTACCTGGATGTTGTCATCTTTCCTTAGATTTGAAAACTTTTCAGCCATTAGTTCATTAAATATACTTTCTGAGCCTTTTTGTCTCTCCTTCAAGGACTCCTATTTTGCATAGATTAGTCTCTTGATGTTGTCCCCTAATTCCCATAGACCTTTATTTTTCTTTTCCTTTTGCTCGTCTGACTGGATAATTTCAAAATTCCTATCTTTGAGTTCACTGATTCTTTCTTCTACTTGATCAAGTCTACTATTGTAGCTTTCTGTCAAACATTTTGATTCAGTTATTATATTCTTTATCTCTAGGGTTTCTATTTGATTTTTATTGTTACTATTTCTTTGCCCAACATAGCTTTTAAATGCACACTAAAAATTTATTTTAAAAGTTATAATTAATGTGGAAGAGTAATAGTTCAAGAAGAATAAGGCAGACAAAATTTCCCTATAAGATACTAAATCCTATTATGATGCTACAGTAATTAAAACCTCAGTGGTGCATATGCAGTGACGAAAAAATATTGATTGAGAATGCAGTTGTCTTAGTCAGTCAGGCTGCTATAACAAAATACCATAAACCGCATGGTTTATAGACAACAGACATTTATTTCTCACAGTTCTGGAGGCTGGAAGCTTGGGATCAGGGTGCCAGTATGGTTAGGTTCTGATGAGAGCTCTCTTCTGAGGTGAAGACTGCCATTTTCTCACCGTGACTTCACATAGTAGAAGGAGGATAAAAGAGTACTCAGGGGCCGGGTGCGGTAGCTCATGCCTGTAATCCCAGCACTTTGGGAGGCCAAGGCAGGCGGATCACCTGAGTTCGGGAGTTCAAGACCAGCCTGACCAGTATGGAGAAACCCTGTCTCTACTAAAGATACAAAATATTAGCTGGGCATGGTGGCTCATGCCTGTAATCTCAGCTACTCAGGAGGCTGAGGCAGGAGAATCGCTTGAACCTGGGAGGCGGAGGTTGTGGTGAGCCGAGATCGTACCATTACACACTCCAACCTGGGCAACAAGAGTGAAACTCTAAAAAAAAAAAATGTACTCAGGGGCCCCTTTTATAAGGGAACTAATGCCATTAATGAAGATGTCACTCTCAACCTAACTCCCAAAGGCCCCACCTCCTAATACCATTACACTGGGGGTTAGGATTTCAACATCTAAATTTGGGAGGAGCACAAACATTCAGTCCATTACAGGAACCAAGCTCAGAATTAAATCCTTATAGACATGGAATTTCAATACATGACTGAGGTGGCATGGGAGATCAGTGGGGAAAAGAGAAACTATTCAATGAATGGTTCTTGGAAAAGTGGTTATCCACATGGGGAAAAATGAAATAAGAACACTACCTAAATTTTTTTTTTAAAAAAGCAAACCCTTAAATGACAAAGAGAACAGTTTACGACTTTAGATTGAAATATAGACATGTTTTCAATAATGGTGAACAATGTAATAAGGGCCAGCCCTCCCAATGAACACGACTTTTTTTTTTTTTTGAGACAGAGTCTCGCTCTGTTACCCAGGCTGGAGTGCAGTGGCACAATCTTGTCTCAATGCAACCTCTGCCTCTGGGTTCAAGCAATTCTTGTGCCTCAGCCTCCCAAGTAGCTGAGATTACAGGCGTGTGCCACCATGCTGGGCTAGTTTTTTTGTGTTTTAGTAGAGACAGGGTTTCACCATGTTGGCCAGGCTAGGTCTTGAATTCCTGGCCTCAAGCGATCCACCCGCCTCAGCCTCCCAAAGTGCTAGGATTACAGAAATGAGCCACCATGCTCGGCCACAACTAACAATTTATGACAAAACGTAAAAGCCATCTCCGTAGAAGCAGAAATATCAAAAACATGGCAATGAATCACCAGAATAATATCTAGAGGAGTGAGGAGATCTAAGCATTCAAGGCTGTTTCTGCCCTTTAAGAAAGGGCAGACAAGTGACTTTGTGTCATTTTTTGGCAGTCTTTTTAGGCTAAGGAAACACATGTGAGAGTCTAGGATTCACCAACGGTGTGAACCATGCTAAAACACACCTGCTTTGGGTTGAAAACAAGAATGGATGCACCTTAGGAGTAAGGGTGAATCAGAAGTAAACCAACCCTCTGATGGACTGAAGCCCAGCTTTGAGTCATCTTGGTGGCTTGGAAAATCTCAAACCCTGAACTTGGTATAAGGTAAATCCAGATTGCTAGTGCCCCCATGTGCTTAGCAGAAGCAAATAATAATCCTCTTAAGGTGATGATAATATCACCCCTAGCTTTAAATTATTTCTAAAAGTAAAATTTAAATAGCTTTCAGCACACAAAGATGACCAGAAATGTGAGATATCATACCATGACCAAGAAACAATAAAACATCAGATCTGAAGAAATGCATATACTTGAATTATCAGCCAAAACTGTAAAATGAATGTGCTTATTATGCTCTAGGGGATAAAACGAAGCTTGTGAATTTTTTGCAACAACTGGAAACTATAAATTTGATGGAGATTATTTTTAAGAACCAAAAAGAAACTTCAATAAATGAAAGGCACAAACTCTAAATTCAGAACTCCCTGAATGGCTTTAACAAGAGTTTAGACCCAGATAAAGAGAGAATTCATGATTGAGAAGATAAGTCAGAAGAAAGTACCCAGAATGGGAAGGAAAAAAAAGGATGCTCAAAAAGAAAAAGTATGAATGTACTTCAGTGCTGTATTCATGTACTGTTTTTAAAGCACTATTTTTGTTTTAATTTTGTTTGAATCAAATAATAAAAATAATTTATATTTCTGGCCGCCAAGATACAGTAACAAGAGCCAAATTTACCTTTCATCTGAAACAACAACAACAAAGAATAAATATAGAAAAATGAGTTTTCAGGACCTGAACATCAAGCAATGAATGACTGCCACCCCTGAGAGACAGGAAAGAAAAGGAGTTAGCCCTGTGATTGTCTCAGCTTCCAGGCCATAGCACAAGAAGAAGAAACCCATATTGAGCCTAGCAGAGTACCTGAATTGATGAGACAGGTGAGAGTCCAGGAGACCAAGATGACTAGACTTCTCAGTACAGAGTACAAGAGATGTAAGATATGGAGACAGAGAGAACCTTAGAGAACTGAAGAAAGTTTACTTTACATACTTAGCTGAGTGCTGATCAGCACGAGCATATGAGAAACATACCCTAGGCTGGATAAAGAATTTCCCAAAAGAAAGAAAATACTACTCAGTGCTTATATCCAGGGCTGGGAATAGTGCCTGTTTCTACTAGCCAGATATGAAAAGTTCATAATTCTTTGTTTGTATGATGTTCCTGCCTGAGCAATAAGGAATAATTCACACTAGACTGAGCAGTACTCAAATGTCTACTCAAAGAATACCAGGCATACAAAGAATCAAGAAAACACAACCCATAATGAGTAGAATAATTGGTCAACTGAAACTGACCAGTGGCTGACTCAAATGTCAGAATGAGTAACAAGGACATTAAAACGGATATTATAACTGCATTCCATGAAATAAAAAATTTACATGGAAACCTGAAAGGTGTAAAAAAGACAAACAATTTATAGAAATGAAAGAATAATGTCTGAAATTAAAAGTACACTGGATAGCATTAATGGTAGATTACATATTATAGATAAAAAGATTAGTAAACTTAAAGCCAGCATTAGAAACTATACAAAAAGAAACACAAAGAAAAAAAAGTGACAAAGCATGAGACATATAGAACACAGAAAGCAAAATGGCAGATATACATCCAACATCATCAATAATAACATTAAATATAAATGAATTAAAATATCCAATCAAAATGTTGAGATTGTCAGACAGACAAAAACAAGCAAAACAAAACAAGATCCTACCACGTGTCCACAGGTGACACATTGTAGATTCAAAGATACACAGATTGAAAATAAAAGGATGGAAAAACATATATTATGAAAACAGAAAGCATAAAAGAACTAGGGTAGTTATAATACTACCAGACAATATTGTCTTTAAAACAAAAATTATTGCTAGAGAATAAAAGTAGACACTTATACAAAGGGTTGATTCATTACAAAGATATAATAACTCTAAACATATATGCATCTAACAACAGAACCCCAAAATCCAGGCAGCAAAAAATTGGCAATTGAAGAGAGAATAGACAGTTAAACAATAACAAGCTAACTACTCTAATAGCCCACTTTTAAGAATGAATAAGACAACTAGAATACAGATCAAACAGGGTGTGTAAGAATGGAACAACACCACTAACCAGCTAGCACTAACAGAGATCTATAGAATACTTCATGCAACAACAGCAGAATATACATTTTTCTCTAAACACATGAAATATTCCTCAGAATAGACCATATGCTAGACGAAAAAAAAAAAAACTCAATGAATTTAAAGGATTGAAATCATACAAATAAAATCCTCTAGCCAAATGGAAATAAATCTGAAATAACAACAACAACAACAAAAAAAAAACTGGGAAATTCACAAATACATAGAAATCAACACATTCAAATGACCAGTGGGTCAAATATATCACAAGATAAGTTAGAAAATATTTTGAGATAAATGAAAATGAAAGCACAACATAAGAGATGTAGCTAAAGCAAGTCGTGGACGTAAACTCATAGCTTTAAATGCCCACATGAAAAAAAAGAGAAAGTTTTAAAATCAAGAACCTGATCTTCCACTTTATGCAACAGAGAGAAGAGCAAACCAAACCCAAAGCAAACAGCAGAAAGGCATAATAAAGATCAGAGTAGAAATCAATGAAATAGAAAATAGAAAAACATATAGAAAAATCAACAAAACCAAAAGTTTGTTATTTGAAAAGATCAATTAATAAACTCTTAGCTAGAGTGACAGTAAAAACAGAAAGGCTCAAATTACTAAAATTAGGGATGATTTACAGAAAAAAAGGCTTATAAGGGAATATTATGAAGCACTTTATGCCAACAAATGAGATAGATGAAATGAACACCTTCCAAAAAAGACACAAACTACCCAAACTGACTCAAGTAGAAATAAAGCAGCTGAATAGGCTATTACAAGAATAATTTTAAGACTTCCCACAAAGAAAAGTCCAGGTCTAGATGGCTCCAATGATTAATTCTACCACATAAAGAATTATTAATATAATTCCTTCATATACTCTTCCAAAAATAGAAGAAGAAGGAACATTTTATTTATTTATTTTAGAAATAGGGTATCACTATGTTGCCCATGCTGATCTCAAAGTCCTGGGCTCAAGTGATCTTCCTGCCTCAGCCTCCTGAGCAGCTGGGACTACAGGTGCATGCCACTGAGTCAGGCTTTCAACTCTTTTTTTGAGGCATTTCCCTGATGCCAGAACTAGATACAGTCATCACAAGAAAATAAAACTACAGACCAATATCTCTTATGATAGGTACACAAATTTCTCAACAAAATACTAAGGAACTGAATCCAACAATATATTAAAAGTATTATACACCATGGCCAAGTGAGATTTATCCCAGGAATGCAAAGTTGGACTAACATTCAAAAATCAATTAAGATCATCTGTCATGGTTGCAGTGTAAAAAAATAAAAATAAAACAAGCAAAAAACCACAAAAGTCAATTAAGAACACAATCCACATGATCATCTCAATAGGTGCAGAAAAAGCATTTGAAAGAAGTCAGGCCAAGTGTGGTGGCTCATGCCTGTAATCCCAGCACTTTGGGAGGCCAAGGCGGGTGGATAACCTGAGGTCAGGAGTTCAAGACCAGCCTGGCCAACATGGTGAAACCCCATCTCTACTAAAAGTACCAAAAAAAGTTAGCTGGGCGTGGCAGTGGGTGCCTATAATACCAGCTACTTAGGTGGCTGAGATAGGAGAATTGCTTGAACCTGAGAGATAGAGGTTGCAGTGAGCCGAGATCATACCACCGCACTGCAGCCTGGGTGACAGAGCGAGACCCTGTCTGAAAAAAGAAAAAGAAAGAAAGAAAGAAGTCAATACCCTTTCATGATAAAGTACCCAACAATCTAGATACAGAAGGGAACTTCCTCAACCTAATAAGAGACAGCTACAAAAACCCCACAGTTAATATCATACTTAATGGTAAAAGATTAAATGCTTTCTCCATAAGATGTGGAACAAGACAAAAGTATCTCCTCTCACCACCTGTATTAAACATTGTACTGGAGGCTCCAGCCAGGAAAAGTTGGCAGGAAAAGAAATAAAAGATATCTAGATTGGAAAGGAAGAATTAAAATGATCTCTATTTGCAAACATAATCCTGCATATAGAAAACTCTCAGGAATCCACTTAAAAAAACTGTTAGAACTAACAATAGTTGCTGGATACAGGATCAATATATGGGGATTGATTTATTAATTTATTAATTGATGGAAAAACCCTGTCTCTGCTAAATATACACTAGCAATGAACAATTCAAACATGAAATAAAACAATTTCATGTACAATATCATCAAAAGGAATAAAATACATAAAAATAAATTAAACAAAAGAAGTATGAGATTTACACAATACAAAACATTGAAAGAAATTAAAGGGTATCTAAATAAATTCAAGGACATTTAATGTTCATAAATCAGAAGATTTAATATTAAGATGGCAATACTCTCCCAAATTATCTACAGCTAATGAAATTCCTATCAAAATCCTAGTTGCCTTTTAATTTCTTTCAGAAATCAATAAACTGATCCTAAAATTCATATGAAAATTCAAGAGATCCAGAATTGCCATAACAGTCTTTTTTGTTTGTTTGTTTGTTTGTTTGTTTGTTTTTTGAGACGGAGTCTCGCTCTGCCACCCAGGCTGGAGTGCAGTGGCCGGATCTCAGCTCACTGCAAGCTCCGCCTCCCGGGTTCACGCCATTCTCCTGCCTCAGCCTCCCGAGTAGCTGGGACTACAGGCGCCCGCCACCTCGCCCGGCTAGTTTTTTCGTATTTTTTAGTAGAGACGGGGTTTCACCGTGTCAGCCAGGATGGTCTCGATCTCCTGACCTCGTGATCCGCCCGTCTCGGCCTCCTAAAGTGCTGGGATTACAGGCTTGAGCCACCGCGCCCGGCCCATAACAGTCTTTATAAAGAACAAAGTCGGAAGACTCACACTTCCTGATTTCAAGTTATGCAAAGACGGCATTGGCTGTCTGTTGGTGTTGGCATAAGGATACATATAGAGGTCAATGGAATACAATTAAGGATCCAGAAATAAACCTTCAAATTTACAGTCAAGACAATTCAATGAGGAAAGAATAGCCATTTAAATAAATGTTGTTAGGGATGACCGGATGCTTAGCTGCAAACTAATGAAGTTGAACACCACCTCACACCACACAGAAAAATCAACTCAAAGGGGATCATAGGCCAGGCACAGTGGCTCACACCTGCAATCCCAGCACTTTGGGAGGCTGAAGTGGGAGGATTATTTGATCCCAGGAGTTCAAGGTCAATCTGGACAACATAGCGAGACCCCATCTCAAAATTTTATATATATATATATCTATCTCCAGGTGTGGGGGCATGTGACTGTGGTCCCAGTTACTCAGGAAGCTGAGGTGGGAGTGTTGTGTAAGCCTGGGAGTTCAAGGCTCTAGTGAGCCATGATCATACCACTGCACTCCAGCCTGGGTGACAGAGGAAGAAGAAGAAAGAAGAAAGAAGAGAGAAGAAGGAGAGGGAGAGGAAGGGGGAGGGGGAAGGGAAGAGGAAGCAGGGAGTGGGGAGGAAAATGAAAGATAGAAAGAGCTGGGCATGGTGGCTCATGCCTGTAATCCCAGCACTTTAGGAGGCCAAGGTGAGCAGATCGCCTCAGGTCAGGAGTTTGAAACCAGCCTGGCCAACATGGTGAAACTCTGTCTCTACTAAATATACAAAAATTAGCTGGTCATGGTGGCACACACCTGTAATCCCAGCTACTCAGGAGGCTGAGGCATGAGAATTACTTGAACCTGAGAGGTGGAAGCTTCAGTGAGATGAGATTGTGCCATTACACTCCAGATTGGGCAACACAGTGAGACTCTGTGTCAAAAACAAACAGAGAAAGAAAGAAAGAAAGAAGGAAGGAAGGAAGGAAGGAAGGAAGGAAGGAAGGAAGGAAGGAAGGAAGGAAGGAAGGAAGGAAAGAAGGAAGGAAGGAAGGGAAGAAAAAGAAAGAAGGAAGGAAGGAAAGAGAAAGAAAGAAAGAAGAGAGAGAGAGGGAGGGAGGGAGGGAAGGAAGGAAGGAAGGAAGGAAAGAAGGAAGGAAGAAAGGAAAGAAGGAAGGAAGGAAGGAAGGAAGGAAGGAAGGAGAAAAAGTCATAAATCTACATGTAAGAGCTAAAACTGTAGAACTCTTAGAAGAAAACATGAATAAATCTTCATGATTTTGGAGTAGGCAATATTTTTTAATATGCTGTAAATTCTACTTCATTATGGTACATAATCCTTTTTATGTTTTTCTTTACTAAATACTCCTTGGGTTTTGGCAAACTTTTGATTAATTTCCAGAGTTCTGAAAAAGTTGGTTTTGACAGTATTTGTTATTATTTTATGGAGAAGTGGATTTTTGGGACAGCATGACTCTACACAGTGGTGTTAAGAGCTCCTTGGAGGTGACAGAGCTGTTCTGTATCCTGGTGGCAGTGGTGGTTCCAAGAATCTCCACACAGGATCTGGTGGCATAGAACTAGAAAGTTTTAAAAAAAGGCTGAAAACCGAATAAGGTCTGCAGTAAAGTTGTCTGCATTGTACTCTACAGTTAGATAAGATGTCATGATTAGGGAGGTTGAAGAGCAATGGGTACTCTGAGTACTACAGCCGCAGCTCCCTGCAGGTACCGAATCATTTCAAAACAAAGACACTGAATAGTTGGACAAGCATACATCTTGGACAGGTTACAGGAGGAGCTATGAAGATTCACAAATTCTTGCGGTGGGGGGGGGACACACACATGCATACTGATCAAACATGCATGTAACATACAGTGCATGTTCACTTTGGGGTCGAGACTTAACATTTAAATGTACTACAGTTAGGCTCTAGACATCAAAAGGTGAAGCAGAGACATGATGGCGTGGAAGTGCACAGCCTCTGTAAACCAGCCAGAACCAGTTCGTAGTCGTCATCTCTTATCAGGAGAAAGCTCCCGAAGTCAGTGTCGCATCCAGTGAACGCTGCAGTCATGGCTGGTGGTGCAGGGAGTCAGAGAGTCAGCCTCTGTGAGCTGGATGAGCTGCAGTTGTCTTAACGTTGCTTAGCTGGAGGCCAGTGCTTGTTTAGCTGCTGGAGAAAAAGAAAATCCTTATAGCAAGGTTAGAACACAGTTTATTCTTTAAGTGTAGGGCTGTGTGACTTAACTCCTTGCCTGGCATGGTCTTAGGTTCTGTTTACAATTTGGCACCTTCTGCCACAAAAGGTTTGTTCTGTCAGTCTATGGCCTCTGTTTTAATAGCACCACAGAGACAAATCCGTCTCCAAGGTCCTTATCTTGACAATGGCCACGTCATTTCCAGAGTCTTCCAGAGAGTTTGGTGCAAGCCACCTGCTTTTGTCTGTAATCTTTGAAGACCTGGTGCAATCTCCCATGGTGTGGTGTCTACCTAGATTCAGTAAAATTCGCCCAGCTGGACCTGCAGCAGACGCCATGTGTTGTGCATCTTCTACATGACCAGCAGGCACACGGCAAGAGAGCTGCCTACACGGACCCCACACGGTGTTAGTACAGATGCCTTGTGATCTCTATGTCTCCTGTGACCCTCTATCACACAAACTGGATCTAATCTCAGAATCTGGGGTCTGGGAGAGTCGCACAGCCTTCCCATTAGAAGTGAATGGGATCCACAGAGCCTGCTGCAAGAAACGGAAGACGCCTTGCTGCCCAGGTGCACAGCTGCCCAGCAAGGCCCCACTCAGAGACATGAAGCTCCTGTGGCATCTTAGATGCCTCCCAAGCTTCAAAGCCGGACAGGCCTAGAGCATCATGCATGGCTCCACTGAAGCCAGAGCTCCCAGGACCCAGTTCCCTCTGAGGGATGACCCAGGGAGAAAGCAATGCAGCCAGATGGCCGTGGTCCCACCACAGCAAACACAGAGGTCCAAAAGGGGCATTTCTCTTCTCTTCGTGCCTTCATGTTCCATTCCTTTGGATTTTGTTAGTGATTACAAGAATCCAGTTGTGTTGGGTCACAGAAGTTGCTAAGGAATCTGGATCATGGTCACTTTCTGGATCTGCTGGGTGCTGTAGTCTGGCTCTTCCCCTCATGTCACTGGCCAGGTAACTAGACTCAAATATGTCGGTGAATTTATGGCCTCCCTCCTGCCTCCCGCTTTTTTTTTTTTTTTTTTTTTTTTTTTTGAGACAGGGTCTTGTTCTGTCACCCAGGCTGGAGTGCAGTGGTGTGATCACATCTCACTGCATCCTCCCACTCCCAGGTTCAAGCCATCCTCCCACCTCACTTCCCAAAGCGACTATAGGAATGACTGCAGGAATGGGCCACCATACCCGGCCCAGATTTACCCTTTTAATTGATTTGTTTTCTACTGCCTTTTTGCATGGACATACTTTGAAATGCATACATTCTTTGGGTACAGTTTAATGATATACTACAAATTTACTCATGCCTGTGTTTATCTCCCCAACAGACACAGAATGTTTGCATCTCCTTGGAAATTTCCAACAGTCATCTGTCATTTTCAGCCCACCCCTACCCTCACAGGGACATGTGCTTCTTTCTTGTGGGTGGGTGAGGAGGCTCCTGTGTAAACTTACCTGGGCAGGTGAGCATTCAGGAGCAAAGCAGCCCCAGTCCTATAGCAGGGCCACTGCCCCACAGACCCCGCCATTATCCAGGCCAACTGGAGCTGCAGATGGTCCCTGAGCCATCACTGCACCCACTTTCCTCCTGTGCCCTCTCAAGAGGCTCTCACAGCCCCCACCTGTGTGGAAGAGTGGAGTGGGGTCAGTGGTCCTGGGGCCCCCAGGCCACAGCAGCAACTCGGGCTGCCCAGGTCTTCCTGTCTGTGGACGGAGGATGCTGGAGAAGTGAGGCTGTGGTCCTGGCACCACCCCTGCTGTGTCTGGAGTCACCTGACCCGTCCTGGGTGTCTGTTGGCCACTCACCACGTGTCACCCCATTTTCAGCTGGGCAGAAAGAAGCTTGTAAGGCCATCATAGACAGAGAAACTGAGGCAGAGGAGAGGCTGGTCTAAGCTGGGACAGCCTGAAGCCTGATGCTCGACAGAGCCAAGGGGGAATGGGGACTGCAGCAGGCAAGGCCTCGAGGTGGGGTGAGAAGGTACATTCCCAACCCCAGGACAGTGGGGGCAGCTGCATGCTGCAGGGTTTCATGGTCCCTTTGTAGGAAGGATTATGGGAGTCGCTCTTGGGTCTCTCTTGGGATGATGGGGTTTGCTACAGAGACATCCTGGGCTAGGCCCCCTGGTCACTGAGCAAAACTCCAGACTTTTTGAGTTAGGTGCACCTGACCTCTCCACCCAGCCCCTTACACAGAACATGCTTCATCAGGTCTCCTACCACCAGCCCCTACCCCCAGCCACCCCTAGGGTTGTCCAAGCACTCCTTAGGGACCCACCTCCTGCTCTGCAGCCCATCAGGGCTTCCCCTTGACAGATGAGGCTGGAGAGGGCTGTGTCCAGGAGGGGATGGGACTGTGGGTGGGGCTGGCAGTAGCCCTAAGGGGAGTTTGGGCAGCTGCTGTGAGTAACCAGCCCACCACGCTCCATGCAGGGCACGTCACAGGTACAGAGAGGGCCTGGTGGGACAGGGAGTTCTTGAGCAGGCCTGGGGGTATGGGGAGTTCTAGAGAGGGCCCTGGGGGGCGCAGGGAGTTCCAGAGAGGGCCTGGAGGTGCAGGGAGTTCCAGAGCGGGCCTAGGGGGCGCAGGGAGTTCCAGAGCGGGCCTGGGGGGCGCAGGGAGTTCCAGAGCGGGCCTGGAGGTGCAGGGAGTTCCAGAGCGGGCCTCGGGGTGCAGGGAGTTCCAGAGCAGGCCTCGGGGTGCAGGGAGTTCCAGAGCGGGCCTGGGGGTTAGCAGGGAGTTCTAGATCAGGCCCTGTGGGTGACAGTGGCTTCTGTTTGGAAGGACTTTGAGAGAGGAATGGGGATACTGAGGGGTTTGGCCACCCACCACTGCAGCCCTGTGGCACCTGTGCCCTGTATGTGAGACCATTGATAAACCCCTGCGTTGGGTGGGTAGATGGTGCGTGGATAGGATGTGAAGGTCTTTGGTATTTGACCTCTAGGCCAGAATATCTGTCCCTGAGCCGTGCAGGCTCTGAGAGCCCAGAATGTCTTAGCAGTCACTGGCCTCCCTCAGAATGGGTTAGAAGCTCTGAGGGCCACACACAGTACCCACGGTCCAAGTCCCAGCAGAGCTGAGTCCCTGTGTCCAGCTGAGCTACAGTCCCTGGGAAGCAGCTCTACTACACCAGGGGCCCTGCTGAGGCACTGGAGCACATGTTCCTGTGTGCAAGGAACTCCCAGAGTGTCCCCAGGTCCCAGGCCACCACTGCCCTCCCCGTCAGACCAGAGCCCCAGGTCTGCTCTGCACCAGAGGCCAGGAGGTGGTAGGGGAGCTCCTGAGGAAGGAGGGAGTGGGGGGAGCTCCCGAGGGAAGGAGGGGGTGGGGGGAGCTCCCGAGGGAAGAAGGGGGTGGGGGGAGCTCCCGAGGGAAGGAGGGGGTTGGGGGAGCTCCCGAGGGAAGGAGGGCGTTAGGGGAGCTCCTGAGGGAAGCAGCAAGTGGTGAGGGAAGCTCCTGTGGGAAGGAGGGACTAGTGTGGGGAGCTCCTGAGGGAAGGAGGGGTGGGGGCAGCTCCTGAGGGAAGGAAGGAGTGGTGGAGGGTTCTCCTGTGGGAAGGAGGGATTAGTGCGGGGAGTTCCTGAGGGAAGGAGGGGGTGGGGGACACCTCCTGAGGGAAGCAGGGGGTGGTGGGGGGAGCTCCTGAGGGAAGGAGGGGCTGTGGGGGGCTTCTGTGGGAAGGAGGGGCTGGGGGCACCTCCTAAGGGAATGGGGAGTTCAGGAGGTCGTGGGAGGACACCTGCTGTGGCCCTGGCGAGGCTGGGGTGACTGCTGCCCACTGGGCTTGCAAGGCAGCCTGGTCTATCGAGAGGCCCCGCCCCGCCTATGTGTTGCTGCCCCTCCCCACAGCTGGGCCTGTCCCAAGGTGTCTTCCTCCAACCCTCTTTGCCCCTCATCGGACAACAGCAGTGTGAGGCCTGGTGCGGGGCAGATGGGTGGCCTGGAGGCTCACCACCTAGAGAAGCCCCTGGGGTCTGGAGCGCAGGTGTCTGAGCACACTGCTTCCTTTTGAGCTGGGCCCTTCAGCCCCTGCCCCAATGCCTGACCTTCCCAGCTGCCCTCTGTGTCCTGCCAGGGACCCTCCTGTCAGGCCCACACCACCCCTCAGCCGCTAGCCAGCTACAGTGCCCTTCTTACCTTCTATGATCCCCCAGTCCAGGGCCCAGCCTCTCTGTAAGTCTCAGCCAAAGTGGAACTGATCTCTGTCTCCTCCCCAGCACCCAGTGGGCCCACCCACCTCGGCTCCCCGACTGGAGGCCAGCCTGACTTCCAGCTCCTGCAGAGCCATGGCCGCCCACGGCATTGGTCCTGTGCCCAAGCTGGTGTGGTGGAATTTGGCCCAGCAGCCCAGACATGGCTAGATCCTCCCTCTGCAATGGCTGGGATGCCAGGGGGCTCCCAGTATGAAATTCCCTTCGCCACAACTGTGGTGTTCCTGGGACAGCCCTCTGCAGCTGGCCTGAGGAGCATCTCAGTGGGAAATGTCCCTGCCCCCCGCTGCCAAGAGGCGCAGAGCCAGCTCTGATGGCACTGAGTGCTGCAGAAGCTGGGAGCCTATGTGGGCAGCCAGTGTCTCTCAGGGCAGTGCCCTGTGTGGCTGGACAGGGGTGTGCTGCAGCTCCGTACCCTAGGCCTCAGTTTCTCCCACCATAAGAGCTTCCTGGGGATTTCCTGGGAGCCAGGAGGGAGTGCATGGTCCTGCTCTCCCCGCAGGCACATCCCCCACTGCCCCAGCCAGCACAGCTGGTCCTGATTAGAGAGGACCCAGCTCCCCTCCTAAAGTGAGCAAGTCAGGCAGGGGAGGAAACGTGATCCCAGTCCCTCATCCCACATTCCAGCCCAGCAGCCGCAGGCAGCATGGCTCCTAACTCCTCCTGGCCCCAGAGGGCTAGGGGAGCTCCTGGGAAGTGCAGCTGAGATGTGGCTTCCAGCAGGAGACGTATTTGGAGAGAGGTCTCCTCCCATGGCCTGGCTTCCCAGGGATGCTGGCTTTTGGCTCAGGCCTCCTCAGAGGGCATGAGGCCTGTTCTCCTCCCAGGGCCAAGCACTGGCTGATCGCAGCACAGCAGGCTCCGCGCTCTGGGGCATGCAAGAAGATAGCCCCGCAGGCCACCTCCCATCCCCTAGCACCACAGGGCCTGCCCAGCAAAATGGAAGGGCAGAAGCCCCCAGGACCCTGGGGCAGCCCAGCCCTGACTTAAGCAGCCCCAGCTTTCCTCTCCCAATCCCTCTTCCATGCAGCTGGCTGGAGGCTGGGCTGCCCTGGCTCAGCATCGGGAGAGCAGTGGGTGGCACACTCGGTCACTTGTGCAGGAGGTCGTGCTGGAGTGACCAGGACTTCCCAGGACACTTTGAGGGGCCCAGACCCTGATTCCCAACCTCTTTGGAAGAGGCTCCTGCTGGTATGGGATCTACCCCTGGGAGGTTTATGGGACCCTGCACCGCCTTGAGCACAGACCCCTGGGGCAGGGAGACAGCCCTTGCAGGGGTATCACCCACATCAGGCTGTGCCTCTGTCTCTAGCATAGCGTTTGCCATGGGTTGGGCTGAGCTGTGCCTGCCAGAGATGCCACAGAGGCCCTTGATCCCCGAGAGGCCTGGCACAGCCCTGAGGTGGAGGGCTTCGGCCCCCAGACCCATGCTCTAGAGCAGAGGCCCCTGGAGCACCCATGATTGGCCAAGGCCCTGGCTGAGGAGCCTGTGGTCAACCTCTGGGGCCTGTGTGTCCCTGAGTTGCCCCTAGCTGGGGCAGCAACCCAGGAGCCCGTCCCCAGGCTAGGTTTCTGTGGGCTGAGGTTGGCTGGGCAGCTTGAAGGCTCCAGGCTGCCCCGAACACAGCCAGCAGACACCCAGCCTCAGCTGCGGGGTCCATGTGGCTCTCAGCATTCACAGTGGGAGAGGTGGACGACACAGCCCTGGGAGCCTCCGGAGCCCTGCTCAGACCCTCGGCCCTGCCACTCCACCGGATCTCATGAACACTCACGCACAAGGGCCTTGGCAGCAGCAGCTCCCTCTGCTGGGCTGCTGAGATCCCCACTGTACAGATGGGGAAATGGAGGCCTGTGGAGGGAGAGACATGCCAAAGAGCACATGGTGACCCAGGCGGGACAGGCCTCTGGGCCATGAAGGCTTCCTCTGTCCTGACAGAGGGAGGAGATTGGACACGGTGTGTTGCGGGGGGTTTCCAAATGGGAACACTGCCCTTCTTCAAAGTACCTTCTGTGATCCCCACATCACATTTGGCCCCGAGAGGACAGTGCCTGACGGCCCAGACACTGAGGATTACAAAGCATGGAGATCTGGGCCACTGGAGCCTGGATGCAGGGTAGGCACCACAGGACTTCCGAGACCTCTGAAGGGAGCCTGCTGGGGCCAGGGCCCATCCTGGACTACTCACAACTGAGATCCCAGAGCCCCTGCAGGGGAGTTCTGTGCTTCACCTGAGGAAGCAGCCTGACCTTCTGGTAACTCCATATTTACTTTCTGAGATGTTCTGTGCATCACGATGCTCTGTGCACATGCTGTGTGTGTGTGTTTCCCCATGTGTCTGTGTGTGCATCCCAGGTGCCTGAGACTGTCTCTCAGCGTCTGCCTGCTGTTGTGTGTCTGTGTCTATGTGTTTCTGGATTTCAAACTTACTTTTGGCAATGAATCAAATGAAATCAGTATTTTGAATTATGCATTTTTATGTACGTCAAGCAGAATACTTCTAAAGGCAGTAAAGATAACAAGACTGTTTTGATATACACAAAAATGCAAAATCTGAGACTCTGAATGGCCATGTGGTCTCAGCTACAACATATTGTGTTTTGTCCAATAAATTCAATGGCTTTTTAAAAATCTTGACTTGCAACAGCAAAGCACATTTTAATTAAACTCACCCAGAAGTCAAGAGAAGGAAAACATTTGCTGCAAAGCTCAATCATAGCTGCTTGTGTTTGTAATTATAAGTAATGCAAGTCAGCAAGATGCATCCAAAACTTTCAAGAACCTTAAAACATCCCTAATACGTGAAGACATGTAGTTCAAACATAGGGTTAGGGTCCTGGTCATGGCTGGGGTCGGGTGGGCAGGGTCAAGGTTAGGGTTAGCATTAGGATCAGAATTATGGTCAGGACTAGAGTCAGTGTCATAGTTAGGGTCAGGATTAGAGTTAGGATCAAGGTCATAAGGTCAGGGTTAGGGTTGGGGCCATGGTTAGGCTTATGGTCAGGGTCAGCATTAGGGTATCAGTATCATAGGGTCAGGTTCTGGGTTAGGGTTAGAGCCTGGGTTAGAGTTAGGGTCAAGCTCATGGTCACTGTTAGTGTAAGGATCAGGTTTAGGGCTAGACTTAGGGTCAGGGTCAGGGTCTTGGTCACAGTGCCACAGTGAGAGTCAGTGATACAGTGAGGGTTAGGGTCAGGGTTCATGTCAGGATCACTGGTGGGGTCAGTATTAAAGTCAGTGTTAGGGTCAGGGTTAGTGTCAGAGTTATTGGTAGGGTCAGTATTAGGTAGAGGATCAGGGTTAGTGTTAGGGTCATAGGATGAGTGTTGTGGAGTGTTATGGAGCTCCTAGACACTGGGGCAGGTTACAAAGAGCACTGGGTTGAGGTGATCTGCATCTCCTGCAAATCTCATTGCAGCTGTGGGTATCTGGAACCCCACCCACCCAGCATGCTTTGGCAGGAGACCCTGCCTTGACCTCAGAGAAGCCCTCTGAGAACAGCTCTTTGTAGAAATCAGTGCCTGGATTAAGCCTGCTTCTCCCAGGAAGCATCACCTATCTAGGTTCATGCTGTGAGGCACAGAAACACAGATCTATCCCCCTTGGCTTCGGCCCCAGGTATCTCAGAGGCCAGAGCCGTGTTCCACGGCCACCTGTCTACCCAGTTTCATTGTCTGCCTTCTCTTCCAAACAGTGAGCACTCCCTGATTTCTATTCAATGTTGCTAGAGATGTTCTATCTCAAGCATAAGAATACATGCCTCGGCCAGACATGGTGGCTCATGCCTGTAATCCCAACACTCTGGGAGGCTGAGGTAGGTAGATCACCTGAGGTCCGGAGATCAAGACCAGCCTGGCCAACATGGTGAAACCCAGTCTCTACTAAAAATACAAAAATTAGTCGTGTGCAGGTGTCTGTAATCCCAGCTACTTGGGAGGCTGAGGCAGGAGAATCACTTGAACCTGGGAGGTGGAGGTTGCAATGAGCCAAGATAGTGTCATTGCACTGCAGCCTGGGCGACAGAGTGAGATTCCATCTCAAAATAAAAAAGCAAAAACAAACAAACAAACAAACAAAAAACAAAACAAAAAAAAAAAACAGGCCTTGGATAAAGGGATTGGCCCAACAATTATGGTGGACCCTCATTATTCCATGATTCCGTATTTGTGGCTTTATTTTTCTCCTCCTCTGTTTGATTTTCTTAAACTTTCTAAATCTTGTTTGGCCTCTTTCAGGGAAGGCCTGGAAAGGCAAAAATTGAGTTAAGGAAGCCTTCCTTGGGCAGGGATGGTTTTGCCCAGTGGGGCCACTCAGGGGTTGACCACTCGAGGTCCTGAGTGGAGTCAAGCTGTCTGTTTTGGCTTATAAGAGGGCACCTTGCTGCAGTGCTCCTAGAGCGGAAGAACTTTGTGGGGCCTGCTGGGCAGGTGGCGCTGGGCAGGTGGCCTCGGGCAGCCTGAGCTCCCTTAGTGGGTCTCCACTTCCTGTCTGTCACAAGATCAGGCTTAAACCAAGGGCCTCTGCTTCTCATCAACTGGGTTCCCAATCCACCTGGCTCTGTGCTCTGTGCAGGCATTGGCGGCTCAGGAAGGAGGTGAGCTGGGTTTTGAAAAAAATGAGAGCCACAGTGGGGTGCAACCCTGGCCAGAGCCTCCTGTGGCAGCCACAGAAAACACCACGAACTTCACAGGGATGCTCTGACCCATGAGGCACAGCAGACCCGAGTGGTGCCTCCACACAGGGCCTGTCCAGCAGTCCACAGTGAGGCTGCTGAGGGCCTTCTGCCCCTAAGAGCGGAGCCAGGGGAAGCAGGGGCATAGCCTGTGAGAGCTATGGCCACCAGGTTGGTGCTCAAGGCTGCTCAAGGAGACACCCAGACCTGGTCAGTGCCATGCCCAGAGCCCAACCCAAAGTCCCGGCATGGGGTCTGAAGGGCAGCGGCCAGGAACTGACCAGCTCATGCCCACCCGGACAAGCAAGAGACAGCCTGGAGGGGACGAGGCTCAGGTCTGTGGCTGTAGGAGCCAGCACCTGAGGTCAGGCAGGTGTGGGTGTGAAGTCCACTTCTCTGTGTGTGCTGGGGCCTGAAGATGGGCAGTGGGTGTCAGAGTCTTTGTGATGAATTAGGGAGAGTGCCCAGACCCCCGATCAAGAGGAGCAGGAGGACAGAAGACCGGGCCTCAGACACATAGCACCCCCAGAAGGCCGCAGGAGGGCACAGGGCAGCTGGGGCGGGTGGGCCTGCAGAGTCTGGGACGCAGGAAGGGAGACTGAGCAGGGGCCACTCCCTGGCTCGTTTGAGGAGCGCCAGGGGAAGGTGGGCTGCCCTGAAGTCACTGGGGTGGTGAGCTGTGAGCTGATTCTCTGTGGACCATGTGGATCCCATATCCACCAGGGCTCCTTCTCCCTGAGGTTTGGGAAGCTCAGTCCTGGTCTGCTCAGGGCTGCCTGGTTCAGCACGGAAACCCCACAAGCAGGGAAATCCCTCCTGCCATGGGAAGACGCCGGTGTTCAGGCAGGAATATGTCAGACTGGAAGAAATGTGAAAAATCCAGAATGGTCCCCAAATGGGGGCTTGAAAGCAACAGAGTTCTTAGTGTTCAGTGGATACGGCCCCGCCCCCACTCACACACACAAGCAAACCCGAGCACACACACACCACACAGTGCACACACACACACACCTGAGTGTACACACACCACGCAGTGCACGCACACTCGAGCACACACGACTCACCTTCCCTAGGCAGGGTCCCTCCATCCCTGGGGGACGCCCCACCTGCCCCAAGCCACCTTTGGAGCGGCGGGGAGGACGCCCGCTCTGGTGGCGCTCCCGGGCGGACTCCTGCAAAGCCCTAGGTGCCGGGCGCTGGGCAGGCTGCGGAAGACTCCCAGGCCCGGGACTCAGCAGCGGGGGCGAAGGACGGGGATCCCTTGGTCTTTCCTGCCCCACCCTGACACTCCAAGGCAACGCAGCATCCCTTCCGCTCCTCCGCCGCCCCGGCTCCCATCCTCCACTCGCGCCCTCGCTGGGCTCGGGCAGCCAGACGCGCTCCTGCGCTACCTGGAGGAGCCCGCATCTCCCCTCCTCTGCCTTCTCCGCTGGACGCCCTGCTCCCACCCCCGGGCCAGGGCCAGACACCCTTTCCGCGCCAAACGCCCAGCCCAGATCCCAACGTGGGTGTCTACAGACCCCAGTCCCAGGCCGACCACTTCGTCTGGCCACGCCCTCCGTCCCCACTCCACGCCTTCTGCGCCCACCCACGGCCCGCCCACTTCGTCCCAGCCCCGCTACCACGCCCACACCTAGGACCCAACCATCGCTTCCCACGCCCTTCGCCCGCCCCTACCCACCCAGGACCTCGCCCACCCTGCCACCCATACCATGGTCCCGCCCTCCTTCCCACCCACTCCCTCCCCTCCCACCCACGCCTTCTGCGCCCACTCAGGGCCAGCCCCTGTGTCTTGCTCACCCTTAGGCCATGCCTATCTCCCCACGCATACCCCAGCTCACGCTCACCGTCACGGCCCACCCAGGTCGCGCCCTAACCCCCGTCCCCGCCCTGCCACACCCACAGCCCCCCCCTCGCCCACTGCGGCCTGCAAGCTCTGCCCTGGCTAGTCCCGGCGCCTGCACGTGCGGTGCACACTCCTCCCTAACGCACTTCGGAACTAGCCGGAAGGCGCCTCCCCAGCGCGCATCTGGAACCTTGTCCACGCAGCGTAGCCTGCGGGGCTGTTGTCCCAACAGCCCTGGTCTCCACCCGTCTCCAAATGTAAGCTCTGGAGAGATCGCTTCCAAATCTAGGCCAAGCCCTTGGTTTTGGAAGCGTCTCCTTTGAAATCACTGAAGTCTATGCCTACAGGCTTTCTTCTGAAAATGCTGAGCCATTGGTTCACTGGGGCTGCGGTTGGCCGGGACGGCCGCTGGGCGTGTGCTTTCGATGAAGCCCGGCTCTGCCGTGCACACTCTGGGCCTTGGATGGGAACCCGGGGACCTCAGGACCGCGCTTCTGCTGGGCTTGCCCTGCCTGTCCCGGCCCCGCCCTGCGGGACCCCGCTCCTCCCTCCTGCACTCGGATTCCTTCCCACTCATGGTGCAAAATGGAAAGAAAGCAAAGAAGACCGGTATCGTGGGTGCTGGACAGTGAATCGCTCCGGCCACACGGAGACCCCTACCTTCTCCACCTCCCAGAGACCCTGTGGAGGTCAGGCACCCTGACTTTCTGGGGACACGCCGGTGTCAGCGTCGCTCTGTGCCTGTTAACAGCGCCCACCTCTCCGCAGCTGCAAAGCTGCAGTGTCTTGCTCTGTCTAATGCATCTCAGTCAGAGGCACTGCGGCCCGCCAGGCTAGCCCTGCTCCACACCCTGGTTCCCGCCGACTAGCTGTGCCCTGCGCCCTCCTGAGACACACACCACACACACCCACCTCTGACCCTGGGCCCCTGCTCGGAGTCAGTGGAGGCTGACTCCCGGTCCTCCCCACCAGCGACCTTGCCTCTCCCTGATACCACCGCGGACCACGACCGCTCCCTCCTCCGCAGGGAGGCCCGTGTGCCAGTTCCTTCCTCCAGGGACTCCGAGTCACCTCGGTCCAGGGCGGCCTTGCCTCCTTCCCAGGGGGTGAGTGTAGCACGATCTCAGGGCCGCGCTCTGGAGCCTCCCAGAGTGGGGTGCGGGAGGGTGGCCTTGGCCCCGAGCCTCAGGCCATGCGGCATGCACAACCGACCCAACTCCCCCAGCGCCAGAGGGCCGCGAAACCCCGAGTGTGCGGAGCAAGCCGCTGAAGGCCAGGCCCCTGGTCCCGCCGCCTCTCCTACTGTCTCCTCCCTGGGACTGAGGTGCCCATCAAGCGTTCCGTATTCGAGACCAGTGGGCAAACTGTGACATCCCCTCTCGGCCTGACCGGTAGCAGTGCCCCCTGTACTGGACAGGACTCCTGACTTCACTGCTGTAAATACTCCACCGACAGAGACCACCGAATTGAAACATGTGGAGCAAATTCTAGCATCTCCGTGGCGGAGGCTTGTATCCAGTTGACCTTTTTCACAGCAAGTCAACAGAACAGAAGAAGCCCTCCTTTTCCTGGGGCTTGCAGTTGCTGTGGGCCGCTACACCTCCCTGGCCCATCCTGGCTTTCCGGGCTGGCTGCCACCCTGTAGCTGCCATGCCCAGGAACTTGTAGCAGCCAGAGGTGCCTATGACAGGTGCCACACCCTTCTCAGCAGCAGGGTCTCTCCACAGTGCACTGTGTGCCTTCCATCTACCTCAAAGACACCAAGGGAGAAGAAGGGGATGTCTCCCAGGCTAACCACCTCTGTGGGACTTCTGAACACCAGTGACCTTCAGGAGGGGCATCAGCACATCTCCATCAGCCCCTGAGCTGAGGGAGGAAGCAGCAGTGGCAGGTGGTGACATGTGCTGTGAGTGGGACAAGAAATTGCAGAGAGGTGGCAATGCCCACTCACTGGGACCTGTATGCTGGGTTGGGGTGAGGTTCCCAGTGGGTGGGACACTGTGTCTTCAGAGCTGTGCATGGGATGTGTGGACATCCCCTCGTTACTGATTCAGAGACAGACATTCAGAGACGGCAGGTACCTTCCTGAGGCCTGGCACACAGTACATGGAGGGATGAAGCGTCCACCCCGACCAGGTAAGTGAGAGGCGAGGGCTGGCCCATGGCCTCCTGGATGGAGGAAACGCTGGGTGGTGGATCCCAAGATACCTATGACTCCTGGCCCTAGTGCACTGGCAGCTTCTCTCAACCCCTCAGCCAAACACTAAGGGCTGGAAAGGATTCTGCAGGTGTCATTAAGGCCCAGTGATATGGGTTGGCTGTGTCCCCACCCAAATCTCATCTTGAATTGTAATCTCTGTAATCCCCATGTCATTGGGAGGGACCCGGTGGGAAGTGATTGGATCATGGGGACCATTTCTGCCATGCTGTTCTTGTGACAGTGAGTTCTTACGAGATCTGGTGGTTTTATAAGCATCTGGAAATTCCCCTGCTTGCACTCACTTACTTCTTCCTGCTGCCCTGTGAAGGTGCCTGCTTCTGCTTCACCTTCCGCCATGATTGTAAGTTACTTAAGGCCTCCACAGCCATGCGGAACTGTGAGTCAATTAAACCTTTTTTCTTTATAAATCACCTAGTCTCAGGTGTTTCTTAGACTGGGCGCAGTGGCTTTTGCCGTAATCCCAGCACTTTGGGAGGCCTGAGCCAAGTGTTGGAAGTGTGGGCCTGTTTTCTCCTTGAGGCTTGTAGTAAAATGCAAAAGGAAAGAAGCACTGAGGATGGAACTGCAGAAATAAAAAACAACAACCAGCACTTGATGATTTGAGAAATTCTCAGCCTGTCCAGATAGCAAAAGATGATATAGAATGAGGAGCGCCATTGTTGGGAAAGTGTGATCTGCAGAGAAGTCTGGGCAGTAACTGGACAGTGACTCGCTGTGGGACTCATGGTGCATTCTGCCCTCTCAGCAGAGGCCAGCAGTCAACATGGGGCTGGGCAGCAAAGCTCTGTGGAGGACCCACTTATCTAAAGGCATTGATCCCTGTGACATGCACAGGAGACTCACAAGGATTTTGAGATTGTTAGATCAACAGAAACATTTCCAGCTTGGATGAAAGGTGCAGAGCTGGGGCAATGTGAAAAAGGGCTGTTGGAATCCCAAAATCTTACAGGCAGGAAACAGGCTGATGGAGCTACTGGACTGCAGACCAGGTTCTACCCTTAAAGAAAAAGGATGACCCCACAGGTGGAGCTTTGGCTTAAGAGGCCAAAACCTTGAATCCCAGAAAATTATTTTCAGGTCCTGAAACCTAATGAAATTTGTTCTGCTGGATTTCAATATTGCTTGGGAATGGTGACTCCGTTCTTTTTCTTTTTTAATAATAGTTTTAGGCTGGGTCCGGTGGCTTACGCCTGTAATCCCAGCACTTTGGGAGGCTGGGGTGGGAGGACTACATAAGGGCAGGAGATTGAGACTAGCCTAGCCAACATGGTGAGACCCCGTCTCTACAAAAAACACGAAAATTAGCCAGGTGTGGTAGCACATGCCTGTGATCCCAGCTACTCAAGAGGCTGAGGTGGGAGGATCACTTGAGCCCAGGAGGTCAAGGCTGTGGTGAGCTGTGATTGCACCACTGCACTCCAGCCTGGGCAACAGAGTGAGACATTGTCTCAAAAATGGTAATAATAATTAAAAATAATAATATAAAGAGGCCAGGTGCGGTGGCTCACACCTGTAATCGTAGCACTTTGGGAGCCTGAGGCAGTCAGATCACCTGAGGTAAGGAGTTCAAGACCAGCCTGGCCAACACGGTGAAATCCCACCTCTATTAAAAATACAAAAATTAGCTGTGCATGGTGATGCATGCCTGTAATCCCAGCTATTTGGGAGGCTGAACCAGGAGAATTGCTTGAACCCGGGAGGCGGATGTTGCAGTGAGCCAAGATCACGCCACTGCACTCCAGCTTGGGCGACAGAGTGAGAATCCATCTCAAAAAACAAAAAGAGGAATAGTTTTAGGTTTACGGAATAGTTGAGTGGAAGATAGTTCCCATATACCCCAGCTTACACCTTCAGCCTCCCTTAATATAAAAATCCCCCACCACAGTGGTACATTTATTACAATCAGTGAGCCTAGCTTGACACAGTATCACCCAAAGTTTACATGAAGATTCACTCCTGATGTTGTACATTCTAGGGGTTTTGACAAACGTATGACAGCATGCATCCATCATTAGAGCATCAAACAGAGCAGTGTCACTGCCCTAAAACTCCTCTGCACTCTGCCTGTTTATCCCTCTCCCACTCCAATGCCTGACAACCACTGATCTTTTCACTGTCTCCATAGTTCAGCCTTTTCCGGTGTGTCCCCTAGTTCTCACATTGGCTTCTTTCACTTAGCAATATGCATTCATGTTTCTTCCATTTCCTTTCATGACCTGATGGCTCATTTATTTTGAGCACTGAATAATACCATTGTCTGGATGGGCCACAGCTGATTCATTCACCTGCTGAAGCCCATCTTGGCTGCTTCCATGTTTGGACAATTATGAATAAAACTGCTATAAACATTCATGTGCAGGTTTCTGTGTGAACATGTTTTTAATTTATGTGGGTAAATACCAGGGAGCATGATTGCTGAATCATATGGTAAACTGCCAAACTGTCTTCCAAAGTGGCTGCACCATTTTGCATTTCCACCAGCAATGGATGAGAGTTCCTGTTGCTCCACGTCCTCCCCAGCAACTGCTGGTGTTAGTGTTTTGGATTCTGGCCATTCTAGCAGGTGTGTAGTTGCACCTCCTTGTTTTAATTTGCAGTTCCCTAATGGCATGCAATGTGAAACATCTCTTCAGATGCTTATTTGCTTATATCTTTTTGGTGAGGTGTTTGTTCTGGTCTTTGGTACCATTTTTACTTGGGTTTTTTTTGCTAAGTTTTAAGAGTTCAAAAAAGTTTTTTTTTTAGATTTTAGCATTGTTATTAGAGATGGGGTCTGGCTTGGTTGCCCAGGTTGGTCTCAAACTTACGGTCTCAAAGGATCCCCCCCTGTCTCAGCCCCCTGAGTTATTGGGAGTCATGCCTGGCTTCAAGAGTTCTTTTTCTATTTTGGATGAAGTCCTGTGTGAGACGTCTTTTGCAAATATTTCTCCCAGTCTGTGGTTTGTCATTTCATTCTCTTGACAGTGTCATTTGCAGAGCATTAAGTTTTACATTTTAATAAAGTCTAGCTTGTCAATTTATTGTTTCATGGATCATGGCTTTGGTATTATGCTATATCTGAAAAGCTATCACCACGGAAATGTAAATTAGCCATCAATTAACCACTAGGGAAAACAGTTTAACAATAAATGAGTGAAAAAAAATTTATAAGCCATCATCGTACCCAAGATAACCTACATTTTCTCCTATGATATATTCCAGGACATTTCTAGTTTGCATTTTACTTTTAGGTCTATGATCCCTTTTAGTATTTTTTTTTTTTTTTTTTTTTTTTTGGAGACGGAATCTCACTCTGTCACCGACTGGAGTGCAGTGATGCGATCTTGGCTCACTGCAACCTCCGCCTCCCAGGTTCAAGCAATTCTCCTGCCTCAGCCTCCTGAGTAGCTGGGATCACAGGTGCTTGCCAGCAAATTTTGTATCTTTAGTACAGACAGAGTTTCACCCTGTTGGCCAGGCTGGTCTTGAACTCCTGACCTCAACTGATCCACCTGCCTTGGCTTCCCAAAATTCTGGGATTACAGGCATGAGCCACAGCGCCCAGCTCCTTTTCATTAATTTCTGTTTAGGGTGTAGGGTCTGTGTTTGATTTCTTTTGCACATGTGTATGTCTAGTTGTCCCAGCACCATTGTTGAAAAGACTGTCTTTTCTGCATTGTGCATCTTAGAAAATGAGTTGACTATATTTATATGGGTCTATTTCTGGGTCCTCTAATCTGTTCTATTATTTGTCTCTCTTTTTACCAGTAACACACTGGTTTGGTAACTGCAGTTTTCTAAGTCTTCTAGTCAGGTAGTGTCAGTCCTCCAACTCTGCTCCTCTCCTTCAGTATTGAATTGATTATTCTGGGTCTTTTGCCTCTCCACATATACTTTAGAATCATTTGTTAATATCCACAAAATAACTTGCAGGGATTTTGATTGCAATTGCATTGAATCTATAGATCAAGCTGGAAAGAACATGTTGAAAATACTGAGTCTTCTTATCCATAAATGTGGAATTTTTCTCTATTTGGTTCTTTTCTCATCAGGGTTTTGTAGTTTTTCTCATATATATAGAAAGAGTACACATTTTTTTAGACTTGTATGTAAGTATTTTATTGTTTGGGGATGCTAATGTAGAAGTACTTTGTTTTTAACTTCAAATCCACTCATCCATTGTCGGTATACAGGGAAGTGATTAACTTTTGTATATTTTGAAATCTTGAATAGTTGTTCATTATTCTAGGGGGTTTTCTTGATCCCTTTTTACACTTTCTACCTGAAAAATGTCATTTGTGAACAAAGAGAGTTTGTTTCTTCTTTCAGTATCATTAAACTTTAACTTCCTTTTCTTGCCTTGTTCCATCTGTTAGAGCTTAAAGTGCTGAAAGGAGGTGGTGAGAGCGGACGTACGGACCTTGGTCGTGATTTTAGTGGGAAAGTTTCTACATTTTTACTACAGTATATCATGTTAGTTTTGAGGTTCAGTGGACAAGGAATGGCCAAGTGACACAAAAGGCCTCAACTGATATTGCAAGGACTTGCTGACAGTGAGAGGTTAGAAACACAGAAGACCCCACCCACATTGTGAGGTCCTGAGAACAGCGAGGGGTCAGGGACAGGGGAGAACCCACCCACACTGTGAGGTCCTGATGAGTGTGAGGGATCAGGGACAGGGGAGACCCCACCCACACTGTGAGGTCCTGAGAACAGCGAGGGGTCAGGGACAGGGGAGACCCCACCCACACTGTGAGGTCCTGAGAACAGCGAGGGGTCAGGGACAGGGGAGAACCTACCCACACTGTGAGGTCCTGATGAGAGTGAGGGGTCAGGGACAGGGGAGACCCCACCCACACTGTGAGGTCCTGAGAACAGCGAGGGGTCAGGGACAGGGGAGACCCCACCCACACTGTGAGGTCCTGAGAACAGCGAGGGGTCAGGGACAGGGGAGAACCCACCCACACTGTGAGGTCCTGATGAGAGCGAGGGGTCAGGGACAGGGGAGACCCCACCTATATTGTGAGGTCCTGATGAGAGCGAGGGGTCAGGGACAGGGGAGACCCCACGTACACTGTGAGGTCCTGAGGACAGGGCACAGCCTCCTCCAGGCTTGATGGGGGTGCACACGGTGGCTGCAGGCATGGTGAGCTCTTGCTGCCGGCTCTCAGCACTGAGAGGAGGGAAGGGCCATGGTGTCCGCATGCCTTGGGCTGGGCTTGGGGGCCAACACTGGCCTCCTTGGGGTGCCCAGGCTGGGAGCACTCACTCACCTGTGGCCTTAGTGTAAAAACCCCAGAGGGCAAGGTCTCCTTTTGCAGGCTGCTAAGTATAAATCAAATAAGAAAAAGAGAGCAGAAAACAATTTCCCAAATCAAAAAAGAATATCAGAGTGCTGGGCACAGTGGCTCACGCCTGTAATCCCAACACTTTGGGAGGCCGAGGTGGGCGGATCACCTGAGGTCGAGAGGTTGAGACCAGCCTGACCAACATGGAGAAACCCCATCTCTACTAAAAATACAAAATTAGCCGGGTGTGGTGGCGCATGCCTGTAATCCCAGCTACTCGGGAGACTGAGACAGGAGAATCACTTGAACCTGGGAGGTGGAGGTTGTGGTGAGCCAAGATCGAGCCATTGCATGCCAGCCTGGACAACAAGAGGGAAACTCCGTCTCAAAAAAACAGAAACAAACAAAAAAGATCAGAGCTCCCTGGGCTGTGGCTTTCTAGAGAGGCTGCTTCCCAGTTTTCCTGCCAGGTACCTGCACTGGCTCTGGCAGCTGGCACTGCAGCCCCTAGTCCAGCCAGAGCCTCAGAGAAAGACCTCCTGTGGAACTGGGGTCTTGGCAGACATCCTCAGTGAGTGACATCAAGACCAGGCCATCCTGGATTAGGGTGGGCCCTGGCCCTGTGGCAGGTGGCCCTCTAAGAGAAAGGGGAGGGGGACTTGAGGTGCACACATCGGGAACTGGCCGTAAGAGGATGGGCAGAGACTGGAGTGTGCAGCCACGCGCCCAAGGCGCCTGAGCCACCAGGAGCTGAAGGAGGCCGTGCGGGGTGCAGGGTCCTCCCCAGAACCTTTGGAGGGAGCACACCTGGGATACTTCAATGTGGGGCTTCTGGCTGCAGAGCTGCGAGGGTGTGTGAGGCTCACTCAGCAGCCTGGGAAGGCAGCACCACTGGGCACTGGGTGCACCAGCAGGGAGGCCCCACAGGCTGGGCCGTGGCACCATCCTGGGCCTCACCTCCCATGTGCCCACACCCTTCCTTGCAGCCCTGCATGAGGCATCTGGAAGCAGCATGGCGAAGGGGCACCACCCGTAATGTGACGCGCAGTCCCGCCAGAGGCCATACTCACCTCCCCCAGGGCCTCTGAGGGAGTGGCCGCTGACCCAGACACAAGGCATCAGGTAGAAAACACTGGCACCCACTTTCAAAAACCACTCTAAAGCCAGCATTTCCCTTTATTTCTGGATGGAAATGGGGCCATAAAAGCAGAAATCAATATTTCTGTTTGAAAGGTGCAGTCATGCTAATTTCACTTTTGGCTAAAACCGAGACAATAAAAGAACAGTTGGGTGTTTATAGGATGCCCTCAAAGTGAGCTGGCTCAGTGAGCTGGGTTCTAACTTCACTCACAAATTCATAGTACAGCTAAGAAGGCCAGTCTGTCCATGAAAGGGAGCCAAGACAAGACGAGGGTGGCGCATTGGCTTCTTCCAGGCCTGTGCCAAGTGTCCTTGGGGTCCCGCCATGGTCCACACTTCTGCGGCATCTGCAGAACATGTGGCTGGGTCCTGTCCGGCAACAGGGAGAGCCGAGTGGGGGGCAGGCATAGCGCACACCTGTGGAGGCCCCTAGTGTGGAGGTGGCCCCATAGTAGCAGCCCCATCCAGAGGAAGACCACGCCGGAGGGCCACAGGCCTCTGCAGCCCTGGCACCGACTCTCAGTCCTCCATCTCAGGGGGATGTGCAGGCAGAGACAGGAATGCAGGGGCACTCTGCCCCTAGGTCAGCCTCTTCATCCGCCTGTTGTGCTTGTCGATGGTCAAGGTTGCCCTGTCCACAGCTGCTGCGACGCCATCCAGGGCTTCGTCTTGTCTCTCTAGCTCACTCTCGGCCTCCAGGGCCAGCCCCTTCATCCTCCTCAGGATCTGGGGAGAAGCACAAAATCACAGCAGAGGCTGCCATCTCTGCAAACCCTAGCAGAGACAACATCCCCGTCTCACACATCCAAGAGCCTTTGCGTGACCACCTGGGTGATGCCATCTGAGAGCCAGCGGGAGGGAGCCAGCAGCCCAGCACCAGGGTCAGGTCATGGCTCTGCCTCTGCCAGTACAGGCCTGGTGAGATGAGATGCCCGCCCCACCTCCTGCCTGGTGCAGCAGCCACACTCTGGCCTGCCATCTCCAGGCTGCAGAGTGCTCTGTTTGGCTGACCCTGTGGGAGCGTTGCATGTGGGTGTGGAATTCCTGCCCACAGCAGGGCAGCTGGGGACCTGGGTAGGCAGCTCAGATTTGAGTCCCAGCTCTCGCCTGGCCACTGTGCTCACGACCTGTCTGCACGTGGGTCCCTAACTGCAGATGGAGTGGGAAAGCAGGATTAAAAAGAAACACAAACCCTTTCTCTTGTCTCTAAGTGTGAGATGTTTCATGCACACTGCAAATGATAGAATGAAACTCTCCACACGGTGGAGGGCAGCCAGCACCGGGGGGGTGTGGAAGACACTCCCCAGCCCAGCAGGTGCAGACGCTGGAGGCACGCAGGGCCAGGCAGGTGTCGATGGGGAAGGCTGGATGGGTGGGCCACCCCAGGAACGACAGCACAGAGATGTGTCCCCTGGGTGCAGCGGGGGCGATAAGCTGAGGGCTGAGCTGGTCCTGTGTCTGTGGCTTAACCGACTATGTTCTATGAGGAATCTAGGAAGGTGAACCACACTGTAAAGCACTGCTTTACGCACTCAGCCTAGCTCTAGAAGCCTCATACCACCACCTGACAACGGAGAAGAATACACTGGAAAGGAAACTTGAGTGACCCACCACTTGCAATAAATGTCCATGTCCTCTTTCAGGGAAAGTTCTGGATCACTGTTTAAGACAGGAGAAGGAACCTTCAGTGTTCTGTGTCCCCACCAGTTGGACGGCAGTGACCGTCCAGGGTCCAGGGGGTGGTGATTTTGAGGGGAGTCCCTACAGCTCCTCTGGTTGCCTCTAGGAACAGCACACCTGAGCCCTTGGGGAGCGCCTTTCCCATGCCCTGCCCAGTGACATGGCGGAAGGCTCAGTGTCCTGCAGGGTTGGGTGACCAGGGCAGGGGATTCAGTGCTCCCCAGCAGCAGGGCGGCCAGCGGTGGAACACATGCAGCTCGGGATTCAGGGTCACAAGCAATGCCCCCGCCCATGGTCCGGCCTTCATCTGACCCATGAGAAACAGTATGGAGGCGGCCAGGACAGAGGGCCAGTCAGTCAGATCCAGCTCCTTCCACTGAACAGTGTGGCTCACATGAGATCACAAATGCGAACAAGCTGTGAAAACCGGAAAGGGCCCAGCCAGGGTCGCTGCTGCGCTGCAGAAGGAGCCCTTTCCCGGCCGGGTGCCCAGCCCCTCTCTGCGGACGGCACAGGGAGTTGGGGGCTGAGGTCACTCACAGGCACACAGCAGAGGTGAAATGAGCCACATGTCCCTTTCCAAACGCAGCCTTCCTGCTGAGATCTTTGTCATAAGACAGATGAATAAATGCCTGACTAGAGCCCCAGCTCCAGACAGCAGGGCTTCTGCACCCTCAGGAGCTGGCAGAAACTCCATCTGTTGAGTCATGACTTAGATCGCTGGATGGGGCTCTGGAAAGTATATGGTGGGGTCAGTGGCTCCAGGAGGACGGGCAGATGACCTCACACAGGAGGTCTTTTCCACCGCCTGGCCCATGATCTCACATGGCCCACGCCCAAATTGTGCCATGAGAGGGAAGAAAGCTTCAGCCCACCCCTCGCTGGCTCTGCTAACCCGCTCCCTTCTCACCTGCCACTGCTCTCAGTGTGATCCTGAGGACATTGCTGGAACTAGCAGGCACAGTCCTTGGAAAGGATGGCCGGGCTACACACTCACACCATCCCTGTGCCTACATCCCGTGAGGAGGCCTCCCGGAAGCCAGGGATATGGATCCGCTCGGGCTCTGGTCTCAGTCCCTATGTCCCTCGTCAACCATGCTAAAATGTGATTTAAGCGTATTTAGAATTTAAATGTCCTTCAGGGCCACAGGGCTCCTGTAAGCTGACAGCTGGGGAGACGGCCCAAGCCCCTGCCAGGACCCGCAGCTCTAAGGCCTCCCACCAGCCCCTGCGTCAGCCCTGCCCTCTCCACAACCACGGCGTGGAGTGCTATCAGGAGACACCACTATTTGTCTTTTCTGTTAATAACTGCATGTAGAAAACCAGGAAACAAGAGAGAAGTTAAGGAAGAAAACAAAATCTGTCCATAATCCAGACCACTGTTAGGCTGGCATCATCAGTGACATGAGCACACTCCCATCTGGCTTTTTCCCCCATTGCTATGTCCATACACGCTTGCGAATAACTCAAATTTGAGATTAAAGTACACACACAACTTTGTCTTCTGTTTTTACCATCCCATAGCTATCCTGAATGAAAGCTGAGTTATTGGATATGCAATGAAAGCTGACATTGTTCTAAAAACGTGGCACATTTTACCTCTGTTTCACAGACAGGGTGACCTGCCCCTGGTCCTGAGGATACACTCATTGTACACAGAGATGCTGTGCGGCATGACCCAGGTCACTGCCAGAAGTCCCATAGCCCTTACAGGTGGTGGCAGGGCCCTGGGACATCCAAGGGAGGCTGGGCCAGGACCTGCTGTGGCTCTCAGACTGGAGCGTCTTCGGCAGGATGACACTAAGGGTAGCGGAATAAGCCATATTAATCTGTCTAACCCTGACCCAGATGTTCGAAGGTAAAAATGATAGGGAAAACAAACAAAATCCTGTACTGAACCCAACAGACACAGAGTACCATTTGACATACATCAATGCCAATAATTATTAAACATACATCATATTCTTCTTTTAAACATAATCCTAGTAAGCCGCCATGAAGGTTATACTACCCACGGCAAGGCCCAGCAGAGACCCGCAACAACTCAGGGATCAGGAGCCACATGGAGACCAGGACCACAGGGAGGCGTGAAGCCCATCCACCTGGGGCCACCTCCACACAGACCCCGAGAGCCCCACACTCCCGTTCACTATCTTCCCCACATGACGCCTGTCCCCCCGGGTCATCTCCAACAGACCCAGGCAGGCCAGCACTCATGTCTGCCACCTTCCCTGCAAGGCTGAGTGGTGTATGCCCAAGATGCTGGCTGTGCTAGTGACCCTGGTGTGATGTGATCACTTTGTGTTCCATGTATGGAAAATCACTACATAACCCATGAGTAGGTACAATTATTCTCAACCTAAAAATATTGTCTATGGCATCTCCCCAGAATATAAAGAAGAAAATAACCTTTTTTAAAAAAAGACACCAAATTCATGCCTTTTTCTAGTACATAAGAAAGCAGTGGAAATAGCAAAAATTTCTATTGTTTAGGTTTTTGCCTAATAAGCACAGTAATAATATGCACATTTAATTTGTGACCAAGACCAGCTGATCTGCCTACAGAAGTGGAATATTTTATTGTGTACACAGACAAAATAAAGGCTGGCTCCTACTGTACTATTTGATTTGAAAATGTCTCACCACGTTAAAGGCCTTAAAAGAGAACTCATTCCAAATAGCCTGTTGAGACCCTTGGCCTGCCTGCCAAAACTGCACTTGAAGTTAATTAATAATGCAAAAACACAAGAGCGATCTGTACAGTTGCTAGGTCTGCAGACAAAGAACATTCCTGAGCGAACCTTCAAACTGCCAGTGTCCTGGAGTGCGGGTCCAGATTCTTTTTCCTTTAAGAAGGGACTGAAGTAATTACATGGCATCGTGTGCATTCCACATAACAGGGATGGAAAGAATGGAGAATGTGAAGTCTGGCCAAACCCTAGAAACAGTTGTTCCTCTGCGGCCTGGGGTGACAAGCCATCTAGCCATTGTGTAGGATGCTGTCAGCTCCAGGGCAGCCAGTGGCCTCACGGAGGAACCCTCATGGGCTCTGAGTCAGAGGCCAGGTGCAAATCAGACTTCCTTGAGTCCCTGCTACATAAGTAAAGAAACTCAGGAACCGGCCTTCCTTCCAGCCAGTTCGACCTCCATAAAAACCACCTGATTAAAAGTGCTTTGGGTTTTGGGGGAAACAAACTTTTATAAACTTCAAAGAAATAGAGCAGAGAGTGCTTGAAGGACAGTATAATCCAGGCAGGCCCTGGGGCATGCCTGCGAGCCGGACCTGAGAGAAGTGTTTCTAAGAGAAGCTGCGGCTTAGAGCGTCAGTGGATGCCTGGCCAGACCTAGGCCCAGACTCTGTGGTCCTGAGCGGCTTGTGGGACCCGCTGAGGGCATCAGAGCCAGGAAGGGGAGCAGCCCTAGGTGACTTAGGCAGGCAGCAGGAGGCACAACCTGAACAAAGAAACACAACTGAGTGTGGCCGACACTGCCAGCTTATGGCCTAGGATAGCACCAAAGCCACTTTCCTCCAACACGTCTGTGAGGAGGATGCCCTGGGTGCTGCGGGCCTGGCCGGCTCCCTCGTGCCCTTAAGCAAAGGCTGTTCTGGAAGAAAAGCTTCTGCTCGCTGCCCTGCTAGGAAAGCCTCTGTCTCCATGAAGCTCCTGCAGACTCAGAGCAAAGCATCACCAACACTGTCTGGGTTGACAGTGACATAGGCCAGAAGCCCTGCACAACAAAGACAAGAGCGTTTAGCATTCTCACCATTTCCATTTTGTTTATAAAGACAAAAAATAAATATGGAAAAATAGCCTAATGAAGTAGGGTGGGCCCACCTACCAAGCAGCTGTGTGTCCATGCGCGCACCATTAGGGCAAGGCTGAGTGCCGGGGGCCTGAAGACATCCCGGGCTTGTGCTTTCACTGCCACCAGCAGTCCGGGAAGACGCTGCTCCAGAGGCATGCAGGGCCTTGAGCCTCCAAACTCTGTGGGACATCAGCTCTTGTGTCTCACGCGACATGTCTGCTCTGGCTCGCCTTGCAATGCCAGAGTGGTGGCACATCACCGCACAAAGCCAAGCATCGAGAGCAGTCTGCTGTTAGCTGTGCTGCCCTGGCCGTGTCATTAAGCTGACTCACTGAGGAACTGTGAATTTTCTTGCAGTGAGAAATTAGCAACCATTTAAGAACAGAGCTGGGATAAATCAAGCTGTCTACAACTCAAAATAGTTCTACCAGTTGGGGCCATTAATATGCTGCAGAGAATGTAAAGGGGGAAAATTGGCTCTCACCACAGCCAAGCTCTGGAGGCTGTAAAGAACACTCTCTGCTGCGATCTGTCACACTCGGCACTCGCAGACCACCCTGAGGCCTGCCCGAGTCCCCTCTGCTGCATTCCTGGAGGCAAGGTGGTCTGTGCACTAGCAGGGGGGCAGGCGCAGGGCCCCCCTCCTCAGGATGCCCCCGTGGCGGTGGGTTGAGGCAATGAGCACGGAGGCCTTGCTGCTCAGAGGGGACTTTGAGTCAGCCGGGCCAGCTGAGCTCATTCCAGGCGCGCACAGGAAACGCTGTGCAGAGCAAGGAGCCGGGCCTGGACTAAATTGTCCTGCCCAAGAGCGCTCCCTGCTCCTAGACCACAGATGGAGATTCCCATTAAGAGAGCCAAGTGCTTGAGGGACGATGAATCCTCACTAAAGTGTTCAGTGAATGTGAACTGAGTGCCACTGAAGGTGCACCTCACACGTGGAAGAACCTCAGTGGTACCTTCAAAATAGGAAACAAACTGAAAACGCACTAAAATGTGGCTCTTCCAAGGGGTCGGCCACAGCCCCACAAATCCCACTTCCCAGCCTGAACCAAAACGGCCAGAGCTGTGGCCAATGAATCTGCTCCCAACTTGCCAGGCACCTCATGCTCTGCCCTGTGCGCTGCGGCCCTGTCCCCCTTGCCTCTCATCTACACCTTGAGGTGGGATGCTGCTGTGCAGAGGGGACAGGAACAGGGCCCAACACTCAGGGCTGTGACACACAGCTCAGAAGCAGCCACAGTGCTGACCCCTGCCATCCAGGGCCACTCTGCAGCCTCACTCTCCCAGTGGGTGATGCCTGGCCCAGTGAACTGCCTCTGGCATTGCTCTCTCATCCTTCAACACATGGTGTCAACAGCTGCACAAACCTACTTCCCAGCCTGAACCAAGACTGCGTAATACCTGCTGACCACATTTAAAGGCTAGCAAATGTATCAAAATGAACAGAACAGATAGGCAGAGGATCCACACAGAAACAGGCAGCCTGCACAGCACTATAAACCCATGGCCCAGGAGACCTGTGCAGAGCGCTCCACCCACAACCGCAGGAGCCTATTCTCCTCTGCACCAGATGCCTCCATGGGCCACAGGCTGGGAGGTGGGCCACGGACTGGGAGGCAGCCCTCAACAAGCCTAGAGAGACGGATCCACAGGAGGTGTCTCCTCCAACCACAGCAGAGGGAAGCTAGCAACACGGCAAACTGAAGTGTTCACAAATTAAACAACCAACAGGTGATGGAAGGGAAATCAGTAAATTCTTTGAGATGAATGAAAACAAAAGCATGATATACTAAAATAGTCATGTGCTGCGTAATGATGTGGATGCATCCTGAGGAACCATGGCTCAGGGTCTCATCGTGGGACAATGCTAGAGCACACATACACACACCAAGGGAGCAGGGCCTGTGGTCCCCGGCTGCATAGTGGGGCACATCCCCGCAGGCTGCAGGCCTGCACGGCACACCACAGCACCAAGCAGCACAAGTAGCTGGAGCACCACGGTAACCATGTGCACATCTAAATGTGAAGAAGGTACAGTAAACGTGCAGCATAAAGATACGAAATGGCACGCAGTATAGGGTGCTTCCCGTGAGCAGGGCTGGCAGGACTGGACGCAGCCCTGGGTGTGTGGTGAGTGACCGTGAAGGCTTAGGTTTAACTGAACACTACTGTGGACTTTATCAACACTGTGCACTAAGGCTCCACTAAATTTATTTTAAAAAGTCTTTCTTTAGTAATAAGTGAGCCTTAGCTTCCTATAACTTTTGTGTATTACAAACTACGATTTTTTTTAACTCTGACTCTTCTGTAATAAAACTTCATACACCAACACTATATAGCCATGCCAGAATAATTTTTCTTTATATTGTTATCCTATATGCTGTTTTCTCTTTTTAATTTATTTTATTTTTTACTTTTAAAACTTTTTTTTGGCCAGCGCAGTGGCTCATGCCCATAATCTCAGCACTTTGGGAGGCTGAGGATGGAAGGTTGTTTGAGCCCAAGAGTTCAAGACCAGCCTGGGCAACATAGGGAGACTCCATGTCTACAAAAAAACAAAAAAACAACTTAGGTGGACATGGTGGTACACACCTATAGTCCCAACTACTTGGGAGGCGGAGGTGGGAGAATCATCTGAGCCCGGGAGGCGGAGGTTGCAGTGAACAGAGATCATGCCACTGCACTCCAGCCTGGGAGATAGAGTGAGACCCTGTCTCAAAATAAAAAGTACAAAAAACCTTACTACAAACCTACAGTAATCAAAACAGCGACACTAGACCACAGAATGGAATTAAGTGAGAAACCAGAGATAAACTCATATTATCTATGGCTAACGGATTTTCAACAAGGGTGTCAAGACCATTCAATGGGGAAAGAATGGCTGGCTTACCAAATGGTATCGGGAAAACTTGATCTGGACACACAGAATAAATCTGGGTCCTCACCTCACTCTGCACACAAACATTAACTCAGAATGGGTTCACAACCTAAAGAGGAAACCAAAACCACATAACTCCTAAGAAAACATGGGGGTAAAGCTTTATGACCTGGGGGTCTTAGAGCATTTTCCTTAATAAGGGGGATCACTGTGTACCCTAAAGACTTGAGAGCAGGACCTCAAACAGACGCTCACATGTGAACACTTACAGCAGCATTCTCCATAGCAGCCTAAAGGAGGAAAGAGCTCGCACATCCACCAACAGAGGGGTTTTCAGGGCATAGGTCCTGAAAACCACATGCCAAGTGAAATAAACCAGGCACAAAAGGACAAGGGCTGCGTTACTCCCCTGCTGTAAGGAACCCAGAGTGGCAGGCTAGCAGACATGGAAGGCAGAGTGGTGGGTGGGGAGCTGGGGCAGAAACGTGGGTTTGTGTCTCAAGAGAAAGTTTCTGTGCAGGACGATGGTGGTGAATTTCATTAACCCCACTGAATCGTACACTTAAAAATGGTTAAAATGGCAAAATTTGTGTTTATGTATTTCACCAATTTTTAAAAAGTGAATAATGAGAAACTCCCCACTGCTATAACACATATTACCTTCCACAGCCAGGGCCTCCACGACACCCAGCACTTGCCCCACACACCTGGCCTTCATTAACGCGACAACTGGGAGGACAGGAAAGGCTCCGGGTGGGGCGAGTCCTCCAAGACTGAAGTCCCACTCAGCACTCAGTCTCTGCTTGACCTGTTCAGCTGGTACAGCCTGGGAGTGGCCTTGGGAGGGCTTGTCAGGTGCTGGCCTCCAGCCTTCAGCACGGGTCCTGCACTCTATCCTGCCAGGCCCCTTGCACCGGCAGTTTCCCAGGTTGGTGTGAGTATCTGGGACCCCAAGGGCTGTGCCTGGTATGGCCTCTTGCCCCCATCGCTCTGAAGCCATGGGCCCTGCTCAGCCCAGGGTCCTGGGTCCTCCACAGTCATGCCCAGTGCAATGGGAGTTTGGGGGACATAGGCACAGGAGTGGCTCACCTGCAAAAGCAGAGGGTGTGGGTGGGGGTGGACAGGGTGTACAGAGGTGGGTGAGCAGGCGCTCACTGTCATGAACCCACTAGCCAAAGAGCATACAGGTTAAAAGGGAAGGCGTGGTGTTTCCCTGTGATGCCGCCTCCACCTAGCTGCCATAGGTCTGAGTTACAGGGCGCCCTCAAGCCACATGCAGGCAGGGCCTCCACACCTGGTCCAGGGTGCCCGTGGGACATGGCCTCCTGCTGTGTGGATGTCGGGCTGTAGGGCACACTGTCCCCATTCCCAGCCTCTTCTTACGGATCAGCATTTAGAAAGTGCATGCAATGTGGTATCAGGAGCATGATTAATAGGAACTCACAGTGAACGCACAGATCCCCAAACATGCGGCTCAGCTCAGCTCTCCTATCTGACTGGTATCAAGGCCATAAATAAAAACAGCATCACAAAACCTCACAGCCCTGCAAAATCAACCTCCTACCTACGTTGTGGTTAACACATGACATGAACAGCCTGGAAAAGCAGGAAGGCATGGGACGCTGAGAGCCTGAGTGGAGGAGGAGCCTGGCCTCCCCACCCCTCCTCACTCACAAGCAAGGCCCACTTCTGCCTGGCTAGTCTTGGAGGGTGGGTGATGCATCCAGTGCCCCTGCAGAGCCCAGTCACCTTGGGGGTGGCCAGTCTCATCATCCCCTCTGCCCATAACCTGCTCTCCAACTCGCCTGCTTCACACACTCCCACTGGGGCCAGGCAGGAGAGCGACACTTGTGTTAGGTGCGCTCAGGGCAGAGCACGGTGTCCATGCAGCTTCTCCTGCCACCAGGTACTGCGGAGCCCCAAAGTCACATGGGGCTTTTGGCCCCCGACGTGGTCGATGAGCTCAAAGAAGCCACGGCGGTCATGCACTGATCAATAGCCTTACTCCAAGTAGTAGGGAGACACTCTGTGAAGATCATTATCTTACGTTCATTAGGTATGCAGGAAACCATTGATTTTTTTCCCCCGACTAGGAGAGGACACAGATTAATTGAGGGAAGTTTAGATTAGAGACATCAGGGACAGGGAAGTGAGGGAAGCCAGACCAGGAACGGGGGTCCTGAGGAAGATGCAATGCGTTCTCCAGTTCCTAAAAAAGAGAAACATAAAAGGAAAGAAAGGGATGTTACCTTCTGAAGATAGTTTCATAGAAGGCAAGGAGCCCCAGAATGACTTCGGAATGTTCCAGCAAATCACCAGAACTGGTCCACATGGGACATGACGCTGTGGAGTGGGCAGAGGGTTTCTGCCAGACAAAGATGCGAGGACAGAAACACCTGGGTCCCCATATGCCCAGATGCTGCCATCCCACACCCCCACGTGAGCCCTACCTGAGCCCCATGTGAGCCTGGCCACACCCTCAGACTCACCCCCATCCCAGCACTAGGCTTGGCTTCCTGGGAACCCTTTGACTTTGAACGGAATGAGTTGCATGGCTTTCCTGTTACCACGTGTGTTTGCATTTGCTGTTTACGGAGACGTCACAGGCAGTGGCACGCTGGTCGCCCCATGCCATTAGGCAGGAGGCTGAGGTGTCACCCAAGCATCCCCTGGGACCTGTGCCCATTGGGACCAGCCATGGCACATCTGTTCCTATCAGGAACCACGGCAGCAGTGCAGCAGGCTTCTTTCCCACTATCAGGCGCCAGCGAGGCTCCCACCCACTCTCCCGCCAGACCCAGTGTCTGTCTACACTGAGTGTACACCTGGTCTTCCCTGGGGACAGAGGGAAGTGGACACAGCAACCGCAAAGCAGGACAAGACAGATGCATGAAATGGAGTGTCCCAGGGAACTGCCCGACACCACCTCCAATTCTACTGTGTCCAGGCCCCATGTCCATGGCATGGGCTGCAGTGGGTTCCACAGCCACAAAGAGGAGTAGACAACAGAAGCAAGTCGGGGGCTCTGCCAAATCCACCTCCTACAGCCCCCGGCCCTCCACCCTCCACAGCCACAGTGACACAGTGGCCAGGGCTCCACAGACAGCAGGGCTCGTTGTGCCACCCGTGCCTGTCCTGTGTGATCCCAGTCACCCTCTCCTGAGCAACCCCATTTGCAACCCACACTACTGGAACACGTTTCAGCGTGATGGCTTTAATAGCATCTGCAACAAAAACCACAGCTAAATGAAGGCGGGTTTCGTGCATTTTTATTTTCCCCAGAAATGTAACTCACTCTGGCTTCTGCTTGAGCTTCAACTGTGCACTAGGAATTCTCTAAATAGGAAACACATGTATTGCCTCAAAAAGACAGTCTCCTGTGAAACTAGGCTCCTCCTGCAAGGAAGGGAGCCCACATCTGACCAACGTGCTGCCCGTGCCCCCCAGGCACGCCAGGCCTTCCTAGGCCCTCCCAACCCCATACCTCAGGTGACTGCTTCCTCCCACTCTGCCACTGGCCTTGATGCCAGAGTCCTGAATGTGGAGACTGTTCCTCCCGGTGTTGAGCCACTGGGCTTGCTGGATCTCTAATGATGGCAGCACCCACGCAGCCCCAGGGCAGATGCAGCCTGGAAGGCTGGTGGGGAGTGCCACTCACCCTCAGCTCTCTGCAGTCACCTGACCACCTCCCCATCGCTCCCAGGCTTTGAGGCAAAGAACACGCCACACATGGCAGGAGAGTCTAATGTGTGGACACTTGAGGGCCTCTCCAACTACATGACCACCATTGCAATTAACAGGTAAAATTCCTACTTTTTCATCTTAAAGCTTTGTTCCTACTTCAGTTTAAACACAACGGTGGGTTACAGCGAGCGTCTCGGACGTGGACACCTTTGCAGGGTGTGGGAGTGGGGTGTGCTCAGATCCTGCCAGTCTCAGCCACGTGCCCTGAGGCACTCAGGAGGATGGCTAGGGAAGCATCAGGTAAGTCTGTCTTTATAGTATTGGGCTTTCTCAAAAACCCTGAGCAAACGAGACCCAGGCCAAGAATGTTCTGGAGGCAGTGAGTATATCTGAAGATGACTAGGAACCTGCAGAGTGAGCTGGTTACACCTACCAGGCAGTGCTGTGTGTGCCATTACCAGACATGACTAAGTGAGGCCGAGAGGAAAAAGTGACAAGTCGTGTCCACTTGAATTACCCCAGAGCAAAGATGAACACCTTTTTCCCCAAACAAGCTGGCCTCAAAAGAGTTTATGCCTACACAGACACATAAAGTAAGAATTGGTTTTTAAAAACAGGCTTAAGAGACAGAGCATCTTTATCCACCTCCTTTTTTTTGTGGGAGCCACCCACAAAACACTCCCTACAAAAACAGGGCCAGGCCTGACAGAGCCCTAGACCCACCTGCCAACTCAGAGGCTTAGGGACGGGGAGCCCACGCCCTGCGTGGACACAGAACTGCAAGATCCAAAGTGCACAGTCTCAGCCCAACAGACAGCTTCGCTTTTTCAAGGAATCAACTGCAAGGGAAGATGAGACGGAAGCTGCACCTGGAGATGAGCTGTGTGTGCACCACACACCCTGTGGCACACGCTCTTCAGTAAGGGCTCAACAGGCTGGAGCACTGCCTGGATACTGGATGGTGCTGAGGAATGACTTCCTGTTTCCTAAGGCAATAGTGGCAGTATGGTTCTTTCTGAATGGCTCTTATCCTTTAATGATACATATGGAGATATTTACAAACGAAGGGATATGATGACTGGGTACAGCTTCAAAAATTGCTTGGAAAGCCAGCATATTAGCCAGCAACCTCGGGACAAGACAGGAGTATTTACACTGAACATTAAAATTCCAGCCTCCCAGGCACAAAGTGCTGAGCCTTCTTAAGAACCAGTGCTCAGCACAGGAGGGTTGAGTGAGCCATGCACCTGACTGTGCATGCACTCATACAGTGCACACACATAACACGTAACACACAGCAGGCATGTACCTGCATGCACACACAGTATACAGAGTACACATGCATGCACATGCACAGCACACACAGACACAGAGTACACATGCATATACAGGTATAGTGCCTGCACGCTCCACACACAAGACATACACATACGCACATGCCCACGCACAGTACACACAAGGTACACATACAGCACATATACATGCACAGTACACGCAACGCATACACCACATGCACAGCACACACACGTGCATACACATACAACAAACAAGGCACACAGGTACTCACAGTGCAAGTATACACACATGCACGTGGACATATACACAGTACAAGTACATGCATAACATATGTACACATAGCACACATAGTACACATAAATGCACAATATGTGTACAGTACATGCAGACTACATGCAGCATGCACATGTACATGCCCAGTAAACATACACACCTGTGCACACACACACACACATACAATGGGTGCAGGTGGTAGCCAAGGCAGCTATGTGTGCATACAAATACAAATGTGTCTGAATGTGGTGCATGTTGTGTTCCAGGAAGTGTGTGGACCTGGGACAGACACTGCTCTTCCTCCCTCCCTGCAGCTGCCGAGTGGAGGCCAGCAGCTCCTCCCGGGTGCAAGGCCACTATGGATGACCCAGAGCTTGTTTGTGGTCAGGAGGGTGAGGGGAGCAGCCTGTGGGAAGACTGGGACACAGCGCTGGCTGGCATGGCATTGGGGACATCTTACCTGGGTTAGTTCCTGGGTATCCGCCTCGGAAAGGGCTGGCAGGCTTGTCTGCAGGTGCAGTGCTGTGCCCTCCTGGTCTACTATGGGTGGCTCACGGTGCAGGGTACGGCCCATCAGCCCAGATGCTGCAAGGAGAGCAGATGGTCAGCGGTGACATCTCTTGGAGGTGCCACAACCCTTGTGTGCTCTGGATGGCGGAGCGTGGTCTTTGAGGCGGTGTTCCTCCCGCCACCACACGCAGGACTGCTTCCTCTCTCGACCTCTGCAAGCCTTGCCTTGCCACCCGGCCCCAAAGGATCAGGATCTGCAACACTGCAAACACATGGTGGCCACTCTGTACCTCTCAGAGTAAAAGCCCTACATCCCAAGTGGGTTTGTTTTGTTTTGGTTTTGTTTTGATAAAGGCTTAAGATTTGTAGTATAAAACACAAGAATCATTGAACTCTGGTGAAATGCACGTCACACACGACTGGGGAACTGCAGTGATATCTGAGCTACTCTGCAGAAGGCTGTGGTTCCAGAGAGCACAGGAAGTGGCCCACAGCCCTGGCCAAGCACAGCCACACGTCTGTGCCACCGAGGTGGGAGGTGAGTCAGAGCTGCCCGTGGTCAGGCTCAGAGAGGACCTGGGTGTTTCCGCCCTGCAGTGAGCCTCAGGGCTCCAGGCTACCTGCCAGAGGCAGTCTCGCTCCACAGAAGGTGACCCAGTGTGCCTCCTGCAGAGGCCACCTGCCCTTTATTTACAGAGCAGCTTCAACGGCAGCCTTGACACCCTGGGGCCCAGATAAGGGCGCAATGTTGTTTGCTCTTCTGCAGCACAGGCAGCTCCCCCACATCTGGTGTAGCCGTCATTTAGGAGGATGCCAGGAAACAGGCAGGGAGAGTGCAGTTGCAGTACCAGCTCCCGATGGGGCAGGAAGGCAGGTGGGTGGCCTCAGCATCCCTCCCAGGGTCCTACCTCAGCCAGCAGAGCCTATGCCCTCCTCACTCCTGATGAATGTGGCAGCCCGGGAGCAGTGGCCGAGCACGCCCTCAGAAAAGGAGAGGAAAGGGGGAATATCTGGGAGTGCACTCTTGCTGGGGCTGAGGGCACATCCCCTCTAGTCTATCACCCCCTAAATGATCCTTAAAAGCTCACCTTCCAACTCCACCCTCCACAGGAGAGATGCCACTTCCAACACGCCACCCCCGCCAGCCTATCACCCCCCAAATGATCCTGACAAGCTCACCACCCCTGATAGCACCCCGCTGAGCAGAGAAGGAACAGCCTTGCCCAGGGCCACAAGGGACTGAGCACAGAAATGGCCCTAAAGAGGGAGCGGTTCCAGGCCCAGCAGACGGGTGCAGGAGCGAGTGGGGAAGTTGGGTAAGACTCAGGTGGGAAGTGAGGGGCTCCCTTCACAGACAGTACCAGCGGGACAGATCGCCCAGAAGGCTGTTTTCCTGTCCCACTCTTCAGAAACAGAATCTGGTTGCAACCAACCACAACAATTTTACAATGTAGGTTTGCAACACCCAAGCTGTATATGGGTGCTCTCTGGGGAGCTGTGGCCCACTACTGTGCTTCTCTAAATTTGTACATTACCCGTGGGAGCCCGCAGGCCCTCACATGAAGCTGCTCACTGAGGAGCCCTTCTCTGAAATGCTGAGCCATAGTGCACAGGCCAAGCTAGGCTGGAAGACACAGCCACAAACTCAGAGGATGCGTGCCCCTGGTGACCTGAGATCACAAGGTGGCCCCCATCCACCTCGCAGCACCAGCACAGCCTAGGCCACAGGAATGGAGGAGCATAAACTGCCCAGCCTGTGCTGCACCAGTGCCCCCTTCCTCCAAGAGTCCCACACCCCACCCCACCCTGCCCAAGGCTCTCGTAGTCTGGTCTGCAGTGTGCTGCCTGCAGTGTGCTGTGTGATGGTCTACAAGACTGCTACGTGCTGGTGCCCCAGATCTGACTTGCTGGGTATTGGGAGCTGAAGGACCATGTGCTTTCCTCAGCATCTTCTTGAGCTGCAATTCCCCGGCTACGACGTCGACTTTAAAAAAACAAAACAAAACAAAACAAAAACTATTTATTTTGTAGAGATAGCATGTCCCTAGGTTGGTATCAAACTCCTGGCTCAAGTGATCCTCTTGCCTCCGCCTCCCAAGTAGCTGAGACCACAGGCATGCAGCACTACAACCTGCTAACTTTTGTGTTTCTGTTTGTTTTGAGATGGAGTCTTGCTCTGTCGCCCAGGCTGGAGTGCAGTGGCTCGATCTCAGCTCACCACAACCTCCGCCTCCCAGGTTCAAGGGATTCTCCTGCCTCAGCCTCCCGAGTAGCTGGGACTACAGGCGCACACCACCACACCCGGCTAATTTTTTTATTTTTAGTAGACACGGGGTTTCACCATATTGGTCAGGCCGGTCTTGAATTCCTGACCTCGTGATTCCGCCTCTGTCTCCCCAACTGCTGGGATTACAGGTATGAGCCACGGCGCCTGGTCTAATTTTTGTATTTTTTTTATAGAGACGGGGGCTTGCTATGTTACCCAGGTGATCCTCTGTCTTCTGCACCCAAGTGATCCTCCCACACTGGCTTCCCAAAATGCTGGGCTGCAGGCATGAACCACCGTGCCCAGCCCACACAGGCTCTTAAGGGCAGAGCCCCTAGGCCTCCCTACGTAGGACATGGCTTTCATTTCAGCACCTGAGGCTGCGTGACAGGGACACTCAGGCCGTTCTGGAATTTTAACAAAAAGGGCTTTGCCTAAACACTCAGAAGGCTGGACAAAGCGCTTAAGCCTCAAGCCACAATGTTTCTGTTGGGTGTGGCGGCTGGGGTCCTGGTGAGGCTGCATCCCGCCATCTCCAGAGCCACAGTGCTCATGGAGCTGCTGAGTCACACTTTTAACATTTCTTCCAGGAAAGCTTAATGTGGTTCTGTAAGGATGGTATCTGTCTTGGGGTCATGAGTGACTGCAATTAAACAAAAGCATCACAGGTGGTTCACAGCAAGAGGGGTGGGGTGACTCGACCCTCTGGGAGTCACCTTGCTGGCCTGGGGGTGCAGGAAGCCAGCCCAGGAAGAGCCCAGGGCACACTGCGGGCTGCAGAATGCCTGAGTCAGCTGGAAAGAGGGTGCCCTGAGGCCAGAGGCCCCTGTGCAAAACACAGCTCCGTCTTCACTGCCAGTGCTGATGAGGGGCTGCCTGCACCTGCCTGGGAGCAGGGATCTGGGCTGCCAGCCTGTCTTTCCCCAGCAAGCCCCTTCCCTCAGTCCTGGCCTCCAACACTCACCTGTCACCCAGGAAAGGCCTCTGCTAGGCCTGGTGGGCCTGTGAAGCTAGCACACAGGTAAGGACAGCATAGGGAGCTGAATGAAGGAGACAGCAGCTTGTGTGCTCCATCGCCCACTCGACCGATACGTGCACACAGGTGGGGGCCGAGCAGCTTCCTCTGATAGGCTCTAGGCCAGCTGACGCAGTAACCCCAGGCTCCCCAGTCAGCCCATCCTGGGCCCGCGGTGCCACAGCAGGCTCCTGGGTGCTTCAGCTCCAGTGGGAACTTCCCTGCCTCAAAAGACACCTGGCACTAACGAGCTGCAGTCAACCTCAGCCACCCCGATGCTCTGGTCCTTTACTAACTGCCCACTCCACATGCCGGCCTCCTGCCCTGTCCTGCTGCTGGTGCTGCTGTGCAGACAGACACATGGACCAGGGAAGCAGAGGTACAGGAAAGGCGGTCATCAGAGAGCTGCAAGCCCAGGCAGGCCTTAGCCCCAAGACAGGCAGTGAGTGACAAAGAAAAAACTCAGTGAACAAACAGCCTTCAAATATGCTGTGCACAGCAGGGTGGAGGCTCCCGCCTGAAATTCCAGCACTCTGGGAGGCTGAGGTGAGAGAATCACTCGAGCCCAGGAGTTCAAGACCAGCCTAGGCAACACAGCAAGACCCCCATCTCAAAAAAAAAAAAAAAAAATTAGCTGGGCATGGTGGTATGTGCCTATAGTCCCAGCTACTTGAGAGGCCGAAGTTACAGTGAGCTATGACTGCACCACTGCACTCCAGCCTGGGTGACAGAGTTAAGGCCCTGTCTCTAAAAGAAAAAAATAAATAAAAATAAAAAGAAAATACTGTGCATGTCCCTTGGTAGGATGTGTGGGAAGGAAACCTCACCCTGTGGCCTTCCTCCCAAACCACAGCCCAGGCTGACTGCAAGAAAATTTGAGACGGAGGCTGCTGTGCAAGCCCTGGCCCGGCCTCCAGAAGGCCCAGAGACACGTGAGGAGGGTGATCGTGCGGCCCTGGGTGCTCCTCGAGGCAAGGACGAGTGTCTAGAATAAAATAAAATTTGCGTTCGGCACACAGCCCTGCAGAGGTCTCTGGAAAGGCTCCCTGCCCTGGGCGTCCCTCCCTGACAAGCGCCCATCCAGCGTCGTGAGGCTGCCACCCTGTGGCCACACGTGCACCGGCGCTCATCCCAGAGGCAGATTTCTAAGACATCCGTCATGGTTTCCACCTCCAGGGAGCCCACAGTTTCCAGCTGAAAGCAGTAAACACAAGGAAGCTGGCACAGAGTCCCTGTGCCGACACATGGACAACAGCAGCAGGCAGCAGGCAGAGGCAAGACCTCAGAGCTGTGAGTGCCCCACACACTACTGAGCTCCCACCAAACGGGGCGCCGCCTTCTTGCTACCACAGCACCAGGCAGGGCACTGCACGCTCCAACGCCTGCACGGAGCCTCTCCAAGAACACCCTCTGGAGGCACAGCTGCCCCATGAGACCAGCACCTACCTGGACAGGCCAGGTTGCCCATGAGGGTGAAAGTGAGCATGGAGAGGGGGCACAACAGTCCCCCACAGGAGGCATAGTCCATCTCACACATGCGGCAGGTCCCTGTGGGACGATGTGCTGCGTGTGCCACATGGCAAGATGGCTGCCCCAGGTACTCGAAACACCACGGGCCAGGTGCAGCCGTGCAAGTGAAAAGATGGTGCTCGCTGTGGCTACAACCCACGCTCAGGTGACCTAAACTAAGGGGGCCCTCCTAGCCGAGCAGGAAGGGTGATGCCATCAGTCCTGAATCCTGAATGCACACTGAGGCCCCCAGAAAAGGTCATGATTCCCCTCTGACCTCAAACAGCACAGGTTGCAGGAACCCACTTACAAACACCAGCCCGCAGAACACAGGAGTGCAGCCAGGTTGGTGACATGGCAGGGCCACTAAACACACTGAGTGCTTCTCTACTGGGACCCTGGAGAGTAGTCCTGAACTCCACAGAATGTCACAAACTTCCCGCCTGAAGCCATACCCAGGGATCCCTCTTCAGTCCCCACACCACCAGGACAGTCCTCAACTCCACAGCACGTCACACACCTCCTCCCTGAAGCCATGTGCAGCAGTGCACCTGTGCCATTCACCTTGAATGTGGGTGAAGACCTCTACTTCCTATGCTTCTGTAGCCTGTCTCCCACTAGGACACTCGGGTTCGGGCCTGCACTTCAGTGACAGCAGCTCATGGTGACCTTTGATCTCCCCATGTTGATCAATGGATTTCGTTACATGTCACACCATGTGCTCCATTCCATAGGGGTCATTGCCTGTCTTTGCAACCCCTGACTTTAAGGCATACACAGGAAGGTGATAGGTTCTCTGTGATTCAACCACATGCTGCATATCTAAGGTGTGCACCTTTCGTTTTTAGGGTGTGTGTTCAGCCCTGAGGCTCATGGGACTCAATCTATAATTATGTGTATTTCTTTCTGAAACTTGAAGCCATTTGGAATAGAAAGCAAAACATTTTCGTATTAGAGAAACAGGTGATGGGAACTGAAATCTTTCTCTCAAGAGAAAAATTAGAGAAATCGAAAGGGTAGCAAATATCTCTTCCTTTTAACAGACATCTGGCAATCAAAATCCCTAAGAGCACAGCTTTACATGCTTTACATATAGACACATATTAGAGTGTGGATGTCCATGTCACATATATGCACAATACATATGCACTGGTACACGTGTACATCATATGCATACATGCATCCGTATTAGCTATAATGCTAATATTAGAAAATAGAGTCTTTTATGACATTGAGATTTCTTAATCAGAGCTTGAAGACAAACTGCAGGGGAAAATTGGTGGATTTTACCATAGCAAGATAAAAGATTCCTGTAAGGGAGGAAGAGAGTCTAGAGGAAGTGGCTGCAGCTTCTAAGCCAGCCAAGGCTGACGGTCCAGGATAGTAGGAAAGTCTTGCACATCTGTTGGGGAAGAAAGCATATGAGGAAAGAAGAAAACACAACAGGCCATTCATAGAGCAAAACCTGCAGGGCCAAAACAAATACAATGCATCAGAGGCCCCACCTCCTAACCAAAGAAAGGGTAAAGGCAAGAATAACACCAAGGGGCCACCAGCCTCCCATCAGACAGGCAGAACCATGGTGGCTCCTAGCACATAAGCCTCGGTCCTGTGCCAGGGAGGAGGTGGGCCAAACGTGGGGGACATGCCAAGACGCAGGGTGTCTGCTCCTCAGTCCGGCCCCGAGGACAGGCCAGCTGAGCGTTCACAATCTACAACGGAGTCTGCAAGAAGGCACCGTGGCCACTCCACACACATCTGAGAATGCCACAAACACACAGAACCACGCTGCACAGTTCTCAAACACACATATCCCTAATAGCATGTCTGGGCGCCAGGCTGGGAAAACCTAGATTAAACGTCCAGGGAAGCAGGAGAAGGCAAAGTAGGGGTGATGGGAATGGCCCCACCAGGGGAAGTGAGATGGTACCAGTCACAATCCTGAGGTGCTGGTTCCCACATCAAAACGAGGGGAGATGAGAGAGACAACAGCAGGAGCTTCCTTTTGCTCTGATGCACTAATTCTGAAAGCCCTTACTGTGTCGTAGAAGGTTCTGCATCACCATAACTGAGCACCTGAGACTGGGTAATTTACAAAGAACACAGCTTTAGTCAGCTGACAGTTCTGTGGGCTGGGAAGTCCAAGGGCATGCCCTGGCTTCCACCAAGGACTCTCGTGTTGTGGCAGAGACACTCAAGAGTGGAAGCGGACATAGGCAAAGAGAATCAGAGGGGCACCCTGCCTCCTAACAACTCACTCTTGGGAACTAATGCATTCTCAGAACTCATCCAGGTTTCCCAGAGGAAGCACTCACTACCACGAGAACATCACTGAGCCACCCAGAGGGCAGAGCCCTTGTGACCAAACACCTCCTAGCCCTGCCACACTAGGGACCAAATTTCCACATGAGCTTCGGTGAGGACAAACTGTATCCAAAGCATGGTACCGACCTGCTTTGGAATCCATGCACCTATCAAGTGTATAGTTAACTCTCAGTGATTTCAGATTCACAGATGTCAAGTACAAGGAAAATGGTCTGGAATTGTTTTCATGTATAAACAAACGAGCTGTCTCTAGCAAGCTGGAGGCCAGCAGCTGCTCTAGGTGACGCATCTGTTAGGCATTTCCCACAGGCGTGCTGAGTCTGGCTGTAATTTTAGAAGTCTGTGCACGCGCTCACTGCCTTGTCGGTCACTAACCTGCATGCCAGACTGAGGAGCTCTTCTCTGCGGGGGAAGAGGTTCTTGTGCTTCTGAGCACCAACGCATCTTCTGACAGCTCCATCTTCTTGCTGAATTGCACTTCTAAAATGGGGATAACCTCTGGCATCTTGGCAGATATCAAACGATAGGCCATGTCTGGCTTTCCAATAAACCGCTGGCGGATGCTAATTTCATAAGGTGAGTAGACCTTGATGTCATCCACGTCCTCTCTTTCAAACCTGTGCATGAGCAAAGAACTGGAGTCATGTATTTCCAACCCAGACACAAGGACAGTGAGCCTCCCTGGCTTAACGTGAGACTCTGTTCTGTGAGAAATAATGGCAGGAATTTTTATCAGTATACTTTCTTTCCCAAAGGGTTCACAACTGGTCACAGAGACACCTTCCCTAGGCTTTGTTTCCGGTGGCGTCTTCCAAAGCTTGGAGCTAAAGGGCCACCAAGCAGGAGATTCCAGTTCTGTCAGCAATCTGAAAAAGCAAACAAAACATGGAAAACTGGATCAATTCATGTTTAAGGAGTAATACCCCCCTTTTTTTTTTTTTTTAACTGTTTTAACCTTTGTAAAGCATGTTGCCATTTTACTGTACTTCATTTCCACATGCACTTCATGAAGCAGGAGGCACAAGGACTTTTATCTCCAGTGTGAGAAGAGAAAGCTGGGGGCCAGGGCAGTGAGAACATTCATCCACAGATGCAAAGCCAACCAGCAAAAAAAAACAGCAAAAATGCACACCTTCTGCCTAGAATATCGCTCTGCCCACACCATGCTGCCTTGACGGGTCATCTTGATTCAAAATAAAACCTGTACTTACTGTCTAGGGAGCTATCTAACAGACCTTTCTGCTGTGATGGAATGTACTACATCTGCGCTGTCCATACCGTAGGAGGCACATGTGACAACTGAAGCTCTGCCTAACAGGCTCCTTCCCCCAGGCTCGGCCAGACCCAGCATTAGAGTGCTTCCCCACCACCCACACTCTCAACACCCACTCTCATCCGCATGCTCCAGATTCCTGTTGGTGCCGACTGCACCTTCTTCTCAGAGTACACTTTGTACCCTGTCTTTCAGCCTCTGCTGGAATTGGAGTCTAGTTGAACATCTACAGGTGTGGGGACAGGAGCTGAGGAGAACCCAGCACGTCTTGCAGGATGAATCTACTTAGACTGGGAGGAAGGGCTGCCTCTACTGGCCAGGAAGTTTCTGCAGCCTTCAGGGACTCAGCGTCCCCAGCTTCTGCAGGCTGCAGTCACATGTCTGCATTGGGGTTCTCAGGGTCCCGTTCCATCTCGGTCACGCCCTCAATGTCACAACAGATGCCATGCACAGTTAGAATTCAGCCACCTGCAGCAGGAGACTCCAGATTCTGTTTTCAGAAAGCTCTGTCCTGCAACTACAGGAGCTAAGGGCTTCCCTTGGGGCAGATCCAGAAATGTCCAGGCTGTTCCTGAAGCACTCTGAGCTCATTTGTTTCTTTCCCCATGCTGCCCAGAGGGGTGACTGCGTCAGTCAGGGTTCTCCAGATAACAGAATCAGTGGGTATGTTGGGGGGAGGGAAGGATGGGCTTATTTGAAGGAATGGCTCCCATGGTTGTGACACTGCACCTAAGCTAACTGCCATGGGCCAGCCTATTAGAATTATTAGCAAGATTACAGGGGGAGAATCACGGCTACTTTCACTAACTTCCGGTTGAACGTGGCATTTCCTTCCATCCTGAATGTAGACAGCTTGAGTATTAGTCGAACCTTTGTCTGTCACCAACAGAAATCTCATCACATTAGTTATTGCAGATCTCAATATATCACATCAACCCCGGCTTTAAAATAACTGCAGTTACTAGACCTGCCGTTGGCTTCAGTATCTCATACATCAATAGGAAGGCATCATATGACCTCAGCCTGCATTTATTATAGGCCGTTCTTAGTCAAGATTATGTATTATTATCCAAATTAAAACAAAAGGTGCACAGTCAGTTTGCTCACTGGCATTTGGGATTTTGATGAAGGTAGATGAGTGAGCACTCCGTGGCTTTCTTGCCCTGACTTACCTCTAAGTGACTGTAATATTTGTGGTGCAGTAGATGGGTGTGAAATGTCAAAGTGGTAGTTGCACCCAAGATGGTCTGTTTTAGTTGCCAAGAGCAACACTCACACGTTTTCTTTTACAGGGATGACTCCTAGCACTATAGTGAAGGTCTAGGGATGAACACGGAGATTTCTGGTTTCAAAATCATACCACAGACACCAGCTGGCTCCACTCCTCCCACTGAAAACCAGAAACAAAGGCACAGCACCAGCAATATCCCAGAACTCAAATGTGAGAATGGGATGGCCTCTGGGGCCACAGAGAAAGGAACAATTCCGAACAGAGGACTAAGGGAACTGACCTTCCACATCCGAGACACTCCTCACCTGGATAAAGTTCCCCTGACTGACAGTCTCTAATCTGGAAAAAAAGAGATCGAGGTGAACAACCTGCTTCCCTGCCTTCTTGAGCTCCCTGGCAGGAGGCATGCTCCTACCTCAACCCACAGGAAGCACTGCCAAGGAAGAAACGGCCCTAAGCACAGCCAGAAAGAGTGGGGCACGGCAGGACCAGGACGCTCAGCCCTGGGTGCTGTGCACAGTAACTGGGCGTAGGGAGACACCTAGAGCAGCTGTTGGGCAGTACTACACCATGGGAGGTGTAATCCCCAGGACCCCAGGCAAAGCCCCTCGCCAGCCTCTCCACACGATTGGGACATCCCCTCCTAAACCTATCCCATTTCAGACAGGCAGCGCCCTGTTTGCTGGAAATACATGTGGGCAGAGGCACCACCATCAGGGCACTGCCAAGGATGGTCGGAGGCTTCTGAGCAGACAGAAGGACAGGCAGGAGCCTGATCTAAATGGCTGGGGCCGGGTCCAGAAATATTCTGTGTATCAAAGTGGCACCTGGTCACACACAGGGGATTTTCTTTTCTTTTTTTTTTTTTTTTTGAGATGGAGTCTTGCTCTGTCACCCAGGCTCCAGTGCAGTGGCACGCTCTCAGCTCACTGCAAGCTCCGCCTCCCGAGTTCACGTCATTCTCCTGCATCAGCCTCCCGAGTAGCTGGGACTACGGGCACCCACCACCATGCCTGGCTAATTTTTTTGTATTTTTAGTAGAGATGGGGTTTCACCATGTTAGCCAGGATGGTCTCGATCTCCTGACTTCGTGATCTGCCCACCTCGGCCTCCCAAAGTGCTGGGATTACAGGCGTGAGCCACTGCGCCCAGCTGGGATTTTCTTAAAGGTGACTAATTTGCAAATTACATCTTAAAGGAAACTGATATTGAAAAAGAAGAAGAAAAATCATACTCATACCTAGGAATCTCAAAACTGAAAGGGGACTGAAGGTCCTCTGGGCCAGTGTCCAATGTGAGTCACGTTACACAATCCAACAGAGATGAGAGACGCACTACTCATGTGATAATTTACTAGGCTTTCAACAACTGTATATAGTCAGAAATGTTGCTTTTATTAAGCCAAATTTTCTTTCCTATTATTTTGCCACTGTTGATAAAAAAAAAAAAACAAACCCACACTCCGTAATATATTTCAAGAGATTTATTCTGAGCCAAATGTGAGGACCATGACCAGTGACACAGCCTCAGGAGGTCCTGTGAACATGTGCCCAAGGTAGTTGGGTTACATCTTGGGTTTATATGTTTTAGTGGGACATAAGACATCAATCAATGCATTGGTTCAGTCTGGAAAGACGGGACAACTCAAAACAGAGGCTTACAAGTCACAGGTAGATTCAAAGATTTTCTGATTGGCAATTGGTTAAAAGATGGTTTTCCCCTGGTGTTGGGCCACTCAGTGGCCCAGGTTCTCCTCCAATTGTCCTAGACAAACTCCATGTCGTTCTGCCAGTTGGTGGCCTGCAGGTGAGCTGGTGGCCTGCAGGTGAGCCGGTGCCTGTCGGTGCATTCCTGTCACCTTTAGTTAAGAGTTATTATCTAAAAATCTGGAATCCCAGCATGGGCACAAAGTGAGACTCCATCTCTACAAAAAAATTTAAAAACTAGGCTGGGTACGGTGGCTCACACCTGTAATCCCAGCACTTCAGGAGGCTGAGGTGGATTACTTGAGGCCCAGGAGTTTGAGACCAGCCCGGCCAACAAGGCAAAACCCTGTCTCTATCAAAAATTCAAAAATTAGCTGGGCATGGTGGTGTGTGTCTGTTATCCCAGCTACTTAGGAGGCTGAGGTGGGAGAATTGCTTGAACCTGGAAGGTAGATGTTGCAGAGAACCGAGATCACGCCACTGCACTCCTGACTGGGTGACAGAGCGAGACTCCGTCTCAAATTAAAAGAAAAAAGAAAAGAAAGAAAAGAAAACTGGCCAGACGTGGTAATGCATGTCTGTGGTCCAGCTACATGGGAGGCTGAGGTGGGAGGCTCACTTACGCCCAGGAGTTGGAGGCTGGAGTGAGCTGTGATCGCGCCACTGCACTCCAGTCCAAGTGACAGAGTAAGACCCTGTCTCAAAAAGTAAAATAAATAAAAACCTGGAATCAACTGAAAGGAGTGTCTGGGCTGGAGATAGGGGGAGGCCAAGGTTGTTACGGAGATTAGGTCTTATAGGTGGCTGCACTGAGAGATGACTGATGGCAAGTGTTTCCTATTCCAACCTGCAGGAGGAGGAGGGCATAATGAGGCATGTCTGACCCCCTCCTTCTTTTCATGGTCTGAATTAGTTTTTCAGAATTACTTTGGAATCCCCTTGGACAAGAGGGGATCCATTCAGTCAGCTGGGGTGCTTAGGATTTTACTTTTAGTTTATACAACTAAAGGACCTAGTTTAGCTTTCTAAAGAAAAAGGTCTCAAGTGACAGCCATTAGTTATTTTAGGCAGTCTTGGTCAGCTTTCCTCTCCAGGCAAAATACTTTTGATTCCCTCTCACAGGTTCTGGTTTTAGTCCTCTCAATTTCCTGTGACCCCCTCATTTCCTCAGTGTTCCCCTCAAAGGCCTACAATGCTCCTGTGCCTCCTGAAGGAGCAGGGCAGGCCACCAGCTCTGATCACAGTGCTGTGAGGTGACCTGCCAAGCACACAATGACATGGGTGCACACACTTTAAAAATCTCTATATCCAGCCACTTCGGAAAAAAGCATGGAGGCTCCTCAAAAAATTAACAAGGAACAGTTTTGGAAGTGCTGGAAAGGGGAGGGCGTGGTCCCTTTAAATGATACGGAAGAGGGGAAGGGAAATGCTGGGTAGAGGAGGGCATGGTCTCTGACTAGGGCTCCATCCTCACGGACAGACAGGCAGGCATTTTTGTTTTCCTGCCCAAATGCATTTCCCAAGACCACCCTGGCCTGCCACACCCCTATCCTGTGCCTATAAACACCCTGAGACCCTAGCAGGCAGACACACAGGTGGCCAGACATCAAGAGGAGCACATTAGCAGAGGGACACAAGGGTGGCTGGATGTTGACAGGAATGCACCAACAGGCATCAACACAGCTGCAGGCCACCAACGGGCAGAATGATGTAGAGTTTGGCTGGGGCAGTTGGAGGAGAGCCCAGGCCACTGAGTGGCCCATCTCCAGGGGAAAACCATCTCCCTTTGGGCTTCCTCATCTGCTGAGAGCTACTTCCACTCAAGAAAACCTTGCACTTATTTTCCAAGCCGACGTGCAATCTCATTCTTCTGGTACACCAAGGCAAGAATCCCAGGATACAGAAAGCCCTTTATCCTTGCAACAGGATAGAGGGTCTAATTGAGCTGGTTAACACAAGCCACCTACAGATGGCTAAACTAAAAAAGCACATGGTGGCACACATCCACTGGGGCTCCAGGAGCTGTAAACATCCACCCCTAGATGCTATCGTGGGGTTGGAGACCCACAGCCTGCCCGTCTGTATGCTCCCCTAGACGTTTGGGCAGCAGGGCACTGAAGAAGCCAGCCACTCCCCCTGTCGAATGCCCTGTGACAGGGACAAGGGAACCTTTCCTTTTCAGAACCACCATGATTCCACAATCCTGCTTGTGGGTTTACACCTGTTCCACGGTGGGCAGGCCTATGTAAAACTGCCTGCAACGTGAGGAAGCTGAAAGGCTGCAGAAAGAAGATGACAGACCCCGTTTCTCAGAAGGAAGCATCTAACAGCGACTTATGGACAGGAAGGCAGGTCTGTGTCTTGGGCAGCGGTGAGATGAGGCAGTGGATCCCACACCATGGCCCCCAGACCCAGGGCTTCTGCACCACAGGGGACATATGTGTAGGACAGACCCCACAGGAAAAGATAAGAATCCCATATGAACCTGCCCAAGGGCAGGGTATGTGGTAAGTACCTGCCCTTACACAAGGAACAATAAGTGAGGTAGAAATCTTAAGAGGCATCCCCAGAATTGGGGTTAATCAGATGTTAACAAAGCCGATTAGCATCCAAGATAGAGTTGCTTTAGCCTCCACAATAGCCAAAGGAAATAAAACCAGTATCTCAAAGCGACACCGGCACTCCCATGTTCACTGCATCGTGCTTCACTATAGCCAAGGGATGGAAACCACATGTCCATCCACAGACGAATGGATTGAGAAAATGGAACAGTACTGACTCCAACTTAAGAGAAAAGCTTGTTTACTTGAATTTAATTATTGCTTTGCTTGAGTCTGTAGATTATTAAAAATGCCTTGGGAAAAACAGGACCTTCAACAGAAATAAAAGAAAATACACCAACCAACAACTCTGGGAACCAACAACTCACTCTGGGACTCAACAGCTCTGGGAACCAACAGCTCTGGGAACAGGCTGATCAGCCAGTAAGAACAGGCTGATGGTGCCTGCAGAAGGCCACAAAGCATTGACCAAGAAAGCAAGGATTGACTGCCCATCTGAGACTTTGCAGGTTTCACAAGGGTGCTTTAATCATTTCCCCTAATTTCCCTTAAAAACCCCTGATCTGTAGTCACAACTCAGGGAGGTGGTCTTTGAAAATGAGTCTACCACCCAGAGGTTGCTGGCTTCCTTAAGAAAGCTAACTTTCCTTTCACCAAAGCTCATCTCTTGGGTTTTGCTTTCAAGCAATGAGTGGCCGAGACCTGAGTTCGGGTACAAAAATATAGTGTCTATAGCCATGGAATTTTATTCAGCCATAAAAAAGAAGGAAATCCTGCCATTTCACCAAGATGGACAGACATGGAGCACATCATGCTGAGTGAAAGGCACCAGACACAGAGACAAACCCTGCATGACGCATGTGGGACCTCAAGAAGCCAAACTCACAGAAGCAGAGAGACGGGCAGATGTGGGGCGGGTGGAGAAGCTGGAAGAGGGTGGCCAAGGGCCACCTTTGGTAACAGGATGAACAAGCTCTGGGCAGTAATGACATGGTAGCTGCAGCTCTCCATACTAATAAGTACACTTGAAATCTGCCAAGAACACAGATCTTTGGTGTTCTCAACACTCTCAAGGAAAAAAAGAAAAAGGGAACAAAATGACAGGCATGTGAGGTGAGAGCTGTGCTCATGGGCATGACTGTGGTGGCGACTTCACAGTGGGTACAAACATCGCATCACCAAGCCACATGCCTGAAACATACAGAGGTTTTCTCAGCAATACTTCAATAAAGCTGCAAAAAATAATTATACTTAAAAACAAAGTCTTTATATAATTGGCCCCAATCTTTCACATTGTTTCTGACCTGCTTTTCAAAATCCTGTGTCAGATTTGTCTTGCTTGTGTCTGTTCTGTTTCTTGCATGTCCTGGAGGCTGGGAGCCCTGCCTGTGGGCCTGGGGAAATGAGCCGGGCACCAAGCGATGGGCCTGTCCCTTCTGGAAATGTAGTGGGTTACCCAAAGACGGGCTGAGCCAGAGAAACAAGAGTTCCACCCACAGCACCAGCATCTGACCCAGCACCTGGGCCCCTTTAGTGCTCCCTGACCACTGTGGCCTTGATTGTGAGGTGAAGAGCCTGCCCCGTGTCTCCCACTCTCATGGGACAGGCCGTCCTATGTTCACCTGCGTCGGCCTGCACCACCACGTCTCTCTCCTGCTCAGCAGCTGTCTCCCAGGAGTAGCTCGCCACCCTGCGTCAGCCCCACCACCTGTCCCACCACTCATTCTGGCCACCACAGGCCCCGCTGCCAGCCAGGCGCGCTCTCAGCTGGTCCTCGGCACCCCCATTCTCATGTGCCGAGGAGCACGTCAGAGTGAGGCCCTGTGCCTGCCTGCATTCGTGTCTGGTTCGTTCTTAGCGCTGGTGCTCAGAGCTCTTTCCCGCCAGGCAGGAGGACTGAGGTCGTCAGCCTGGCAGGACTGCAGGTCGCTTGCCTTGGCAGCCTCCTCCCAGTCTCCCTCTACACAGTCTCTGGGCGCACACAACGCTAGCACCGATGCCAGGTGGCCACGTGGAAACTCGGCTGGGCACAGAAAAAGATGCTCCTTCTCCATGGCATTTATTTTGTCTGTGACTGGGAGGAGGACAACACCCCAGGAAGCAGGGAAAGCCACACTGTGCACCCACAGCCTCCGCTCCAGGACCGCAGCACCCTCACCTATGGCCAGGGCTCAGTCTTCTGCGAATATCCCCGGACCTCCCCCTGCAGACACTCTCAGGGTCCAGCCCTGGGACACCCCTCAGCAGCGAGTCAGGGCAGGGAGGAGCCAGAGTAGAGGCACCATAGGGAGGGCTCCAGAATCCCACGGGCTGGAGGGCAGAGGGCTGGTCCCAGCTCACCAGGGCAGGGACCACACCAGGAGGCCGGGATGGTCACATTAGTGTCCACATAGCAGGGCCACGAGGCCCAGTCGTCAAGCACTACTCTGCACGTGTCTGTGATGGTGTGTGTGTCTATGAGATTAAATAGAAATTGGTGGACTCCCAGGAAAGCAGCTGGGCCTGTAATGTGGGCAGGCCCCGTGCAACCTGCTGAAGACCTTAAAAGAACAAGAACTGATCCGAGCAACAGAGTCATGGCCTTGGGCCTATGACTGTCCCTGGGGCTCTAGCTGCTGGCCCCCTGCAGACTCTGGCCAGGGCAGAACACACACCTGCCAGCTACACAGAGGAGCTGGGACTGTCGGGGGCTCTGTCATCTTCCGGCTCCAGTCTTGTGCCAGCAAAGCTTTGACTGAAAGGATCTCCTCTTAGTCAAGTAGAAGATGTGACCTCAGTCCAACTAACCCGCATGCTATACTGATGCACCAATACAACCCTACCTTAGGGCTGAAGGACAGTGGCCAATGCTGAGGCGGGGTTCCAGGGACGCAGAGGTTCTGCCCACTGCAGCTGTGGGTGCTGGGAGGAAGTTCTCACTTTCCTCCAAATAATCACAAAACGAGAAACAACACGCTTCAAAATGACTTTTCAAGAAATAATAAAAATAATTGAAAACATTTAAAAACCTGAGCTATGTGTACTGAAACACACACACACAGATGACACACACAGACACAAACACACAGACAACACACAGACACACACAGATGATACACACACAGACGCGCGCGCGCGCGCACATACACACGTGCTCTCAAAGACGTGTCCTTAAAAAAGGGGCAGAGAGCAACAGAGGACGGCAAACTCAACACACACTTCTCCAAAGACAAAGGAAACAGACAAACACAGTGGCACCCTGACACTGAAAAGGGGGCAGACTGGCAAATCCAGGAAAGCGGACAGTATGCCAGCAGTGGGATGCTAAGAGATGACGCAATTAGGATGCCAGAGCCCCATGGGGTGACAAGGAAGGAGTACCAGCACCCTCCCAGCACGGGCAGGAAGAACCGGGAACACGCAGGCAGAAGTCCATGTGGCACTGCACTGGGAGACCCTCGGCTCCCAGATGGACCCACCCAAGTGGGCACCCCTGGATCCTAGAAGAGGGACTGGACGGAACCTGAGGGCAGAGGGAGTGAACCTTCTACCTGAGCCAGAAAGCAGCCCTCCAAGACTCATGCTCCAGACAGGAGACCCCAGGACGAGGAACTGAGGGTCCCAGTAAAGGGGCCGGGGCTGATACCTCAGCCCCACACACACCATCTCAGGAAAAATGACCGTGACAAAAAAGACAGGCAATAAACAAGCACCTTGAAAACCCAGAAACCATAAGCAAAACAAGACTATTAATAATATCCAAACAGAGAAGATGCTCAGGCCATGATGTAAGACCCAAAGGTTTTTCCAGGAAACTGGAGGAACACGAAAGAGTTCTAAGAAATTACAAGTACAAATGAAAAATGGTAGGAAGATAAAAACCAGAAACATACACTAGAATAGCAACACTAAAAGAAAGCCAAATAAGAAATGAGTACCCAAACAGAAGACAGCAGGACTCAGAAAGCAAAAATGGGACTTGGAAAAAGAAAGGCATTCTTAAACAAACTGAAAAAATTTTCTGGACATACACTAGGATTTTCATACTAAGAAACATAACAGGAGAACATAGCTCATGAACAAATGGCAGATGCTGACAGGAGACACCTCACTCACAGAGACTGTCACCAAGACAGACCTCAATCCACCCTCTGTGACCTCAGAGGCCAGGGCCCATCCCCATTACCACATAGGAGCCACAGACACTGACAGGGGACACCTCACTAACAGAGGCCATCATCAAGATAGACCTCACTCCACCCTCTGTGACCTCAGAGGCCAGGGCCTATCCCCATCACCACATAGAAGCCAGAAACAGGAGTGTACACAGGAGGTCACAGCACAGTCTCTGCTTGCTGGGTGTGGACTCAGCATGGTGCGGTGGAGAGCAGTGGTGCCAGGCACCCAGTGAGCCAGCACTCACTCGGATCTCACTGTGTGTTTCCAGCAGAGCACACAGTGTATTCACAGCCTCGGTCTCCGAGTGCTGGATCTTACTGTGTGTACCCACTAAGCATGTACAGCAGGTGCACAGCCATGATCTCAGAATGCTGGATGTGGGCAAATATGGTGCAGTGGCCTGGAACGGTGCCTGGCACAATGAGCCTCCGCACACGTGCATCTTACTCTGTGTGTGCCCTGCAAAGTGTACACAGCAAGCCCACCTGTCCGCCACCTCTAGGTCTGACTCCATCTTGTCCAGGCCTCTCATGACGCTGTCCAGCTGCTGGCCCTGGTGGTGCAGGACCCTCGCCGTGTCCTCCAGGCGTTTCTGGGATCCAGCCATGAGTCCCGTCAGCTCCTTGCCCCGGGTCCTGGGGCCAGACACGTCTGCCACAGCTCCAGGCTGAGACAGCAGCAGCTCCCTCCAGAAATGCTCAATGATGCTGAAGACCACATTTCGACTTGGCCGCAGGGAGCTGAACCAGTGCTTGGCATGGCCCTTCTCCAGGATGGTGATGGAGCTGAAGATAAAATGAGAAGTCTCCTTCTTGATCTCAACTATGCTGGAGAGGGGGAAGCTGACTAGAATCTCTCCAGTGCTGTCAGTCATGAACCTGAGCGACAGCAAGGTTAAGGACAGTTGTCCAGCAACCCATCGCCTCTCGGGCTCCAGGTAGTAGGTGCATGGCCAGGCGTGGATGCAGATGTCCCTGCTCATCTGTTCCTGGGTCTGTCTGCGCCAAGGTCCAGGCCTCTTCTGCCTCTGAAGGAGAAGAGACAGTAACACTGTGCCATCACCCGTGGACTGGAGACACAAGCAACCATGAAAGGATGCCACCTCCCCTGCAGCTCTGGGCTCACACAGGCTCCAGCACATGGCTGACTCTCTATCCACCTATGGCTGCAGGACAAAGCCCTTGTACCCTCTCAGCAGGTGAAGGAGGAGCAGCCAGAGCAGGAGGGCTGGTTTGGAACCAGGACCCCTGAGTCCCAGACTCATGCCCATCCCCCAGGCAGAGGGTTCATACTGTCATCTCCCTCACCACACTCTATGCCCCTGCACCCAGCAAAGCCACACTGCTTGGATCAGTGTCCACTGCTGGACGAGACCTGAGGAGGACATTACTGGAGACTTCGCCAGGGCCCTGGGCCTTAGACCTCAGTCCCAGGATGCACTCTCAGACCGTTCTAAGGAGCACCGTCTTTTGGCCGTGATGTTCCCTTTAGATGCACATTCCCCTTCAGAAACTTCCATTCATCAACTTCATTGCATAGAGAAAACAATCCTGCAGACAAGTGTTTTCCCTTCTCATAACCCCAGCTAACCTTACAGCGTTCTACAGAACTGAGTAGTAACACATACGTGTACTAACTTATTGTATGTATATAGTTTTACATAGCTGCAAGCAATGAAGGTGTCCTACCATGTTTTCACATCTACATTTATCAGTACAGTTTGGAAAGTCTTGGATGATAGATGTGAACGAACCCTCATGGAACATGCAGCCCAACTCTCTCATCGTACAGATAATGTAAGGTTAAGGACCTTGTGCAAGTTCATACGAGGGCCTTGTGCGAGATCCAGGCACTAGTGCAGGACTCTGCCAGGGTCAGAGCCAGGCTGGGGATGCCTAGCCAAGGTTCTGACAGCAGAGAGGGGTCCAAGGGTAGAGTGGCATTTCTCCCACTTCTCTCACAGAATTTCACTGTAACATGACTTTACTTATACAAACGGGACAGCTAGCCAGTGTAATTCCCCCAGACATCAAAAAGTGTGGGCTTTCCACAGCACGGCTGGAGGCTGTGGGGTCCTCCACTTTCTGGCAGCATGTTCATGAGTCCCACTGTGTGCCAAATGCCCTGCTGGGCACCACCAACCCTGATCTGGTCCCTGGTTCCTGCAGCTCATGCAGTTTACACTCTCAAGAGCCAGGTCTTTCAAGCAACTGCTGCCCTAGACACCATGTCCCCAACACAAGACTAGATAAGACACACTGAAAAGCCACACCTGCATTTGAAGAGACTGCATCAAATCGGACCCTAACTATAGGATATATGAGGACGCAGCCATCTGAGAACACACAATATGCTGTCACACGCAGACCACAGGGTGCGCAACCACTGCAGGGAAGGAGGTGTGGCTGGACTGTGGTGGCTGCCTGGCTAGTCTCCCCAGTCCACAGCTTGCCCATGTGGCCACAGGCAGAGCCCCCACCCAGCTTCTCCCACATCCACCCTCCCTCCAGGGCATGGCACTCAGCACATGGAGAGTGCTGCCTGCTCATCTGGTTGGAAGTTGTGAGGGAGAAGGGCCCCACTTCATTCATTACCCTCCTCAGCAACAGCCCGTCACTGAGTGAATGGGATGGATGTTTGGGGCTTTAAGATGTCTGTGCAGCTGGGCCCCTGGGACATGGCTGAGGGGGTGGCCTTGACTGAATGCCCTGTGACCAGACAGATTCGGTCCCAATCAGGCTAATCAATGAGAAATCCTGCTGGAAGCCTAGACAGGATGAGACTGGGTGGATGTGGATGGGATGCAGCTCTCCTTACATCCCTGTGTGTCCATGGCAGCCTCGGCCCAGATTGTTTTCCAGAATGCCTGCGTGGCAAGCAGCCTGGGGCCGTGACTGGTTTCTCCCTCTTGGCCAGAGAGAGGATGCGACTTGGGTACTAAAGATGCCGTCTCCTCTCGGGGCAGAGGTAAGCAGGCTTGCCTTGCGGACATGCCCATTACAGCATGAGGGATTTCCTGAACCCGGGGCTCTCCAGCTGGGACGCAGATCTACCACGTGTGTAGCATCCACCTGGGATCCAGGCAGACAGGAAGCCCACTGTGCTGAGATGGCCGAGACCATGAAGGCTGGGGCCCCCTACAGGAAGGTGGAAGCCATCTCAGACCCACTGCAGCCCCTGGGTGATGTGTATGACATCTGCAAGGCCACTCTGCTCCAGGGTGTGGGTCCTTCACACCAGACTGCTCTCTGATGCCACTAAATATTTAGGCAGCAAATGCCACACACCCACTCTCAGCTCACAACACCCTAAGATGTTTCTATTCGGGGACATCAAGACTTTGTACAAATTTTATTTCATTTGGAAAGTAAGCATATGAAAAGTTCAACATTAGGAGGTCAGGAAGATGGCTGCACCTGGGGAGAAGGGAAGGCCCTGCAGGGGCCTCTATGGGGCTGCTTCTGTCCACCCCGTGCCCTGGGTGCACTTGTGATTTTGCAGGCTCTGTTTTGATTCGTTGGTATTTCTGTACATAATGGTTCAATAAAAGGCTTATTGGATGTTTATAACAAACAACAGAAAATCACATTAAAATTAATAAACGCATGCATGACGGGGGTACCAGAACTAATTTCAGCTGGGTGCTACAATTCCAAGAGCATCTGAAACCACTGCCTCACGCAAAAGCCCAGGGAGAAGAGCACAGGCCACACAGATCCTGGCACGCTTCCTCTCACCAGCAACACAGGTGCAGTCAGGGCAACCAGCTCCACCCGAGTCTGCGGGCTCAGGCAAGTGAGTGAGCCCCTCCCTCCTGCCCCTATCCCTGAGCAGGGCTGACAGTTGTGTGGCCCCACAGCCTCATGAGGTCAGGCAGGGCACTCTCAGGTGCTCGGCACAGCATAGCCACTCCCTGAGGCAGGACTATTCCTGTGAGCACCCAGGAGCACCCACAAGCACTGGCTTGGCCTGGCAGGCAGGAGTGCCTAGAGCCTGCCATTGTCTTGAATCCACCCGTTTCATGACTGCCAGGGCGTTGCCACACCCAGGATCTGCCATTGGTCTCTCTGTTTTTAGTATCTGAACAGAGCTGGCCACAGACAACACCTAACCACAAAAACTCACACACAGAAGGATGAGGAGGAAGGAGAAGAGGGGGAGAGAGGGAGAAGGGGAAGAGAGGAGGAAGAAACTTCACTCACAGTGTGCTCAATATATACAAAAGTAAGGTGTCACATTAAAGTGAAATGACCCAACTCCTTCACAGCACAATGAATCTAACTTCTACACTGATGTGGCTCAAGTGTTCCACAAATACCTCCCAGTACTCCTCTTATATCTCTGTAGAAAGGTCAGGATTGAATTTCCCAGACACGCATACATGCCAATCAGCTGTCGGTGTCCACTCTGTACATTAGTACAGATTGCCAGCTCTCATCGGTCGTGTGAACTAATCACTAATCACCAGTATAGCCAGCCCGCCACATCCTTGGGCTCCACATCCGTGTATTCAGCAACCCACAGGTCAAAAAATACTCAGAAAAAGAGCTGTCCCTGCACTGAACATGCACGGACTGTTTTTCCTATCTTTATTCCCTAAGCAACACAGCACCAACTACCCCCACAGTATGCCACCATGGCAGGCTTGTAAGTGACAGAGATGACATAAGGCTGACGGCAGGATGTGCAGAGGGGACACGTGATACCACACCACTTCACCCCAGGGACTTGGGCATCTGCAGGAGGTCCTGGGACCAAACCACAGGTACTGAGGGTTGACTATATCTGAAATTAGGAGAAGCCAAAAAGGAAGCTGCTATATTAAGTAACAGAATTCTATCATCAACACAAAATAAGATACGAGACTTAGAAATAACAAAAATGTCAGGGTTTGAGTGACCCTGTAGGCAGCTTATCATAATGAAAGCTCGAGGAACCCAGGGCACCTTGGCTGACCATGTCTCCCAGCTCCAAGAAAGCAGCTCTTAAGGAGGCACAGGACACAGTCCAGGCACCAAGGGAGGTCCAGGGGAGCAGACAGATAGAGACATTCAAAGGCCCGCAATGATGACACGGCCTCTGACTGCCACTGAGCAGTGAAGGGAGCAGGTGCCAGAGAACCTTCTGGAAGACGCTGCAAGGCCTGGGACTGCTGGGAAGGGGAGGCTTCTGCAGTCTCGAGGAACACGCAACGCAGGGATAGCAACGGGCCAAGGCTAGCAGTGACCACAGCACCCAGTCACAGAGGAGAGCCGGGGCTCAGGGAGGCTGGAGCCCACGGGAGGTCGAGGCCCACGGGAGACCTTGTGAGAACCTGTCTCAGCCAGACTGCAGGGAATCCCAACATCAACACACACAAAGCACCTCGAACTCTCCCTGCCCAGGAAGGCTCTGGGAGATTTAAGACTGGCCTCTTCCTCTGGGGAGGGCCTGACAGGTGGGCTTACAGCACACACCAAGGGCCTGGCACACCAGTGTCTGGCACATACCAAGGCCAAGCAGATCCACAGGTGGGCCAGAGCTGCTCTTCCTAGGTGATACCATCTGTCACCACCAGGTGGAGGCCAGAGGGAGCCCTAGGCAGCAGGTATCTCACTGCACCTTCTTCTGCAACAGGGGAACACTAACCTGAGCACCCCACATGGCCCCTCAGGAGACACAGAAGAAGGCGCCAAGACCTTCAGTACCATGGCCAACCTAGCTACACCCCAGCACCCCCCGGGTCACAGCAAGGGCCCAATGGGCCATACACAGCACCCACTCCCTCCAGGGCCACCTGTTCCCCAACAGGGCCATGGCAAGGGCCCGGCAGGCCACACACAGGACCCATGATGCTGTTCTGCCACAGCAGCTGCAGGGTCACCCAGCAGGTTCTGGACTATGGGTACACAAAGATGTCTGCTTCTCAGAATTCGGAGGAGGATAAACTATACCAACTCAGTCATGGTCCTCAAAGTCAGGCAAGCCAGTACCCACAGGAGGGGCCGTGGCCCTCCCTGCTCAGCCCTGGAGTTGCTGTGCCTGTGCTCCTGGCTGAAGAGACTGCCCAGACCTCAGCCATACCTGGCCTTTGAGGGGAGGGACCACACCTCACCACCACCACCTCCATACAAAGAGCTAGACACGGCATGGACAGCGAACGTGTGCTAACCATTGCTAAGCAGGCATGGTTGGGAGGTATTCCAGGAGTGTGGAGGGAAATTATGCACAAACTTCCTGGAGAAATCCTGTTACTGGTATTGCAGCACAGTTTACAGCTCTGGAAACATCACCTCACCTTCTGGACCTGTTTACCCACTGTTAAAATAACCAGAAGACCTAAGGTCACCAGCTCTAAAATGTTTCAAATTCAAAAAGAAAGCTGGGCATGCTGGTGTGCACCTGTGGTCCCAGCTACTCAGGAGGCTGAGGTAGGAGGATCACTTGAGCCTGGGAGGTCCAGGCTGTGGTGAGTCGGTGAGTCGTGATTGCACCACTGCACTCCAGCCTGGGCAATAGAGTGAAATTCCGTCTCTTTAAAAAAAGAAAAAAAAGAAAGAAGGGAAAAAAGACCAAACAACTAGGACATGAACAACCAAGGCTCTTCTCATTATCACATTTTAAACAATAAATACAAGGAAAGTATTCAAGTTTGACAACAACCCAGGAAGAAGCCAGAAGAGAAACTTGTAGCCATGCTTTTCCAATTGCAGGTTTCCAGGGCTTCATTCCCAGAAAACCTTAGCCAACGGAGATGCAGTGCAAGGACAGAAGTGAGGACACCCCACGGAACATGAGAAACAGCCCAATCTTGGACACGACCCCCACGCTGGCCAGCCATTCCCCTACCCGACGACACGCCTGGCCCCACACAGAGGCCATGGGAGAACATGGTCCCTGTTCACCTCCAAGGCCAGACCCTCCTCCTGGGGCCCTGATCCCACCCTCTCTCTTTCAGCCCCAAGACCTCTCCAGCCCTCCCATGCCAGGCACTGCACTCTCCGTGAAGGACCATGCATGGTCTCCGTTACAACTACACAGCTCTGCTAGGGTGGAATGAAAGTGGCCACACACAAGACACCAACACAGAGTGTGCTGCCCCACGGGACCTCACTTACAAAAATGTGGTAGCTGGACCTGGTCCCTGAGCTGAGGGGCCTTGCTGAGAGTCACTGAACCCTGGCTCCCTGGCCACTACCCTCTCCAGGTCTCCAACCCTACTTCCATGAGCGCCTGCATCCACTCTCCTTGGCCTTGGCCTCCTCATGTACCTGACTGCACAGGGCACAACCTCTCCTCCTTGCACCCTCTTTTTCCAGGTGAGACAACACAGGCCAGAAACTCAACATCACCCACAAGCCGCTACCTCCCAAACACCCACTCCAGCCAGACTCCCTCACGCTTCAAACTTGGACCTCTGATCACTCGCTGATCTGCCCCAACCCCAACGGGCAATCCAACTTCACAGGCCCTCCCCTATCACCCACTGGGCATTTGCCCCCACCCCTAATGGGTACCCCAACTTCACAGCCCCTCCTTCAGCTCCTCCCGTATCACCTGCTGGGCATCTCCTCCCACCCCTAATGGGCACCCCAGTGTAGCAGCACCAGAGTCGGTTCCTCTTTCAGTAAAGGCACCACGGGCCCAGGACTTCTGACTCCTCTCTTCCTCCCCCTCACAAACATACCATGAGCATGTCCTGGCAGCTGTGTCCCCGCCTTCCACCCCAAGACCACACCACTGACCTGGCACAGGTATTGTCTGGGCCAACCAGCACAAGCAACACACTTGGGGAAGGAGTCGTAGTCACACGGACTCACTCATCACACACTGCAATCTGTACAATGGGTCTCTTTCAGTCTTTCCATCATATGTGTGACCCCTGAGTGATACTCAATATCCAGGAAACAATCTACTTTTAGTTACTTTCCATAGTTCTACCATCCAAGGCAGTCCTCCCTCTCTCCACACCTGGACAACCTCTCAAGCAACCTCCTGACCTCATGCTGTCCCCATCACCCACTCCCCCTCCAGCAGTCAATGAGACAGTCATTGAACAGAATTAGAATATGTCACTTCTCTGCCCAAAGCCCTTCCCTGTGTACTTGGAATGGGATCCAAGCTCCTCACCGCAGCCTCCTGGGCTCTGCGGGACGTGTGGCCTCCCCGCCCTGGCCTTCCCCTGCCCTCAGCAGCCTTTCCATGCCAGGAAGTCTCATTGGTGGCTCCACTCCTCAGGTCTCTGTTCAGAGGGCTTCCTCACCCTCCTAAGGCACTGTCACCAACCACGGCCCAAGCAAAACTCGAGAGCTGGTGCTTTCATGACTGTCACACTAGAGAAGGCAACTGTCATGGGAGGGCCGCAAGGCCCGCTGTACACCATAGGCACCCAGTGAATTTGTGCTGAGTTGACCACAACCACACCACATGGAAACAGGGCTGTGCCAATGCCCTCCTGTACCACACAGTTCTGCAATTAGTCTAAGTCCTGGAGCCCTCACGGTGTCCCCGCCTGCTGCAATCTGCAACCTGCCTCCTCCAGTGCAGGTATGGGCCTGGGGACCCATGCTGACCCTGAGAACACACAGCTGAATCCTTGAGGGAGGTCATGGCCAGGGGCCCAAAGGTGTCTGCAGCCAAGCCACACAAGTGACGCTCTGGAGGAGGAAGTCTGCAGCACAGGGATGGCTCAGCACGCAGGACAATCTGTACAATGGGTCTCTTTCAGCATTTCCATCACTCAAGGATCCCCTGAGTGAGGCTCAGTACCCAGTAAACAACCTATTTTTAGTTAATTTCCACAGTCACAGAACAAACATCTTGCACACTTTCCACTAACTCGCGACCAAGAAGCTCAGTGAGAACAGTGGTGGCTGTGTGTGCCCACAGGGGCGGTAGGGTGCAGCCAATCTTTCCAGGCTCCCCTCCCCTGCTCCCCAGACCCTCTTTCCACTCCCTCAGAGGTTCCCAACCCTAGCCATAAGGTGCAGATACGCTCACTGGAGCTGTTTGCATTCAACACAGTGACAGAGGAGCACACATTCGGCACAAAGCGTACTGCATTTTCTCCAAAGTGCTGACTTAAAACCCGTCCTGGCCAGGCACAGTGGCTCACACCTGTAATTTCAGCACTCTGGGAGGCTGAGGTGGGAGGATCACTTCCGCCCAGAAGGCAGAAGTTGCAGTGAGCCAAGACTGTACTACTGCACTCCAGCCTGAGTGACAACGGAAGACCCTGTCTTAAAACAAAAACAATAAAAACATCCTAATGGAGTACTGTGTGGGGCCCAAGAATGTGGATTTCTTGCCATTCCCAAGCGATCCCAGGGCTGACCTAGGGGGCTCTGGGTGACACAAGCCTGTGTTCCAGTTCCATGAGAGCTGATAACACTCCAGGCCTCCTGTGTATACAGCAGTGACACTGACCTCATGGGGCACCCTGCGGACCAGGGACCAAGGTCGATTAAGGTCAGTTTAATTGTCAATATTGAGGTCAATATGTGGCAAGATGCTACAGCATATTGTCAAGTAAAAAACAAAAGGCTAAAAGCAGCAAAAGTTTACATATGTATATTATACACAATGGAGAAAGAGACTCTGTGTATGTGTGTGTGTGTGTGTGCACATGTGCGTGAACGTATAGGCAAGGACCGGGGGGACAGAAGAGCAGAGAGCGAGAATGAAGGAATGAATGAATGTGAAGGAATGTGGAAAAGCTGGCTCTGCACCAGGAAATAAAAACCAGTCATCTCAGTCAGGCGTGGTGGCTCATGCCTGTAATGCCAGCACTTTGGGAGGCCAAGTCGGGCAGATCACGAGGTCAGGAGTTTGAGACCAGCCTGACCAACATGGTGAAACCTGTCTCTACTAAAAATACAAAAACTAGCCAGGCGTGGTGGTACGCGCCTGTAATCCCTGCTACTCAGGAGGCTGAGGCAGGAGAATCACTTGAACCTGGGAGGCGGAGGTTGCAGTGAGCCAAAATCGTGCCATTGCACTCCAGCCTGGGCGACAGAGTAAGACGCCGTCTCAAAATACAAACAAACAAACAAAGCGAAAAAACCCACTGTCTCTGGATGGAACTGGAGGTGATTCTTTCTCCGCACTGTAACTTCTCCAGACATTCTGATTCTCTAGTGTAAAAAAAAAAAACCAATAAACGATTGCATACCGTGACCACACAAGTCACAGTGGGGCTGACCAGGAAGGGACCATAGCACACATTGAATCACACAATAACCAAAACAACTCTCCACCTCCTGTCCCTGCCCCCATATCCCACCTTTACCTGGACTCAGACTCCCAAAACTCACTTTCCTCCTAGTCCTCCCTCCAACTCCTCAGACCTTGATCCTCCCTCTTCTGCTCCTCCCTGTTCTCCTGGGTAAACCTCACACCCCTTGGAAAGAGTCTTCCAGCAAGGCTCAAAGCCCCAGCACTCCTAGAACCTCCCGTATCCCCGCTCATAAGGGTAAATAAAACATTTCCATTGCTTCATAAAGGGAAGGCAGGTGCCCCCTCTCCCTTAGGATGCCTCTGTTTGGTCTGGAATGAGACAGCCCAGTGTCCACATTTTACAAGACACAGTCATGGTCTGATGGCCCCTAGACTGTCATCAGACCTCCAAACCTAACTCAAAGGCCTCTCACTGTGTGCAAACCAGCACAAGCTGCCTCTCATTTCTCTGCGAGAGATGAGCGGTTCTAACTGCTCCTCCTTCCGTCTCCCTGTCAAGATGCCTGGGAAATGCTGCCCAGACTCTGCACTCTCTCACAGAGCGCCTATGCGCACACAGCCTGCCAGGCTTCGCGGGCAATAAATCTGCTATCTTCCCTTCTGCACCCATGTGGGTAGGTCTGAGCTGATTTCTCCAGCACACCAAGACATACATCACATAGGGTCCCCCTTGGCCCCCACTTCTGTGTCCTGGCTGAAAATCACAGAGTACCCTGACCCCTCTGTGCCCCAACCACAGGTTTTCCCCACCAGGCTTCAACCCAATCCAGGGCCTTGAACATTTCCAGGCATGGAAGAAAGTATCTAGGTTTACTACAAAGAAAATGACCTTGGCCCTGAGCCAAATTCCTGAAACCTTCCTATAAACTGCATAACCCAACCCTCTTCCAAGAGACATACCTAGGCAGGACATCCCTTTTCCCTTACTGCCCATCTCGAGGACTGCTGCAGCCCACTCTATATGAAAGTTCCCCAAACAAAAGTTCTAGGCAGGGCCTGGCGCAGTGGCTCACACCTGTAATCCCAGCACTAAGGGAGGCCAAGGCAGGAGGATCGCTTGAGCCCAAAAGTTCGACACTGGTTTGGGCAACACAGAGACCCTGTCTCTACAAAAAAACAAAAAACAAAAAACAAAAACAAAAACAAACCCCAGAAAACTAAGCTGGGCATAGTGGCTCATGCCTGTAGTCCCAGCTACTTGGGAGGCTGAAGCAGGAGAATTAGTCAAGCCCAGGAGGTGGAGGCTGCCGTAAGCTGTGATGGCGCCACTGCACACCCTGTCTCCCCACCCTCCCCCACAAAAAAACCACCCTGGGCTCACCATGCATTTAGCACTTCTTTCTTTGGTATCCCAACTGGTCCTACCTGAGGACAGTGTGGGAAACTCCCTTGCCGCCACTTTTGGGGTAACTCCAGTTGTAAGTTCTGCAAAACACTACTCATGTCACTACTCCAACGTCCTCCCATTTCAGCCCTGCTCATGTGTACACAGCCCCAAATGCCTACCCACACTCCCACCACACCTTCATTTCACACCCTCCCTCATTCCCCACCATCTTCTCCAGACACCCGTCATCCCCTGGGGACCCTTGCCATGCCCTCCAGGTCCTCTGTGGGCCCCATTCTCCCATCTAGGTTACCCTGCCCCCTCCAGCCCCCCCCCCCATTTTCCTCCAGGTCCCCACCATCCTCTCTAGATCCCACTGTCTCCTCCAGGTGCCACTGATCCCTCCAGGTCCCCACTGTCTCTATCCCCTCCAAGTGCTACCGTCCCCTCCAGATCCCCACTGTCCCCTCCAGGTCCCCAATGTCCCCATCTCCTCCAAGTGCCACCGTCCTCTCCAGGTCCCCACCGTCCTCACCAGGTCCCCACTTGTCCCCATCCCCTCCAGATCCCACCATCCCCTCCAGGTCCCAACTCTTCCCATCCCCTACAGGTCCCACCGTCCCCTCTAGATCCCCACCGTCTCCATCCCCTCCAAGTGCCACCGTCCTCTCCAGGTCCCCACCGTCCTCTCCAGGACCCTACCATGTCCGCTAGATCCCACCATCCCAGGGCCCCCCAGCTCTCCTTCTGGATCCCACCATCCCTGGGCGCCCCCGCACCGCCGCACTCCCACCCCTGGAACCGCCTCTATCTCCGCCCCTCTTCCAGCGCAGCCCGCATACTCCCCACCCCCCGGGGATGTGGGAAGGAGGACTCGGGGTGTTAGCCACAGCGCGCGGACTGAGCCGAGGGCGTACGCTACGGCTTGGGCCGGGCCCCCAACAGACCACCGTTGTCGCTCACCTGGGGAAAACCAGACGTGACCCACAGGCGTTCGCGGCGCCTCTACCCCTCGGCGCCTGCGCAGAGAAGACCGCGGCGAGCCGCGCGCATGCGTGTAGGGCCGAAGCCCCAGGGGCTGATCGGGCGGAAACGCGGCGCTCTCAGTCTTCTGGTTTCGAGGCTGGTCCTTACCGTTTCCGCTCCGGCGGAAGTGAGAGGGAGGGTCCTTCGACCAGTGCCGAGCTGGATGGACCGCGAGACGCTCTCCCTCGCTGACCGCCACTTCCGAGGCCTGGGGGGTGGTGTCCCCGGCGTCGGCCAGGCTCCGGGCCGGGTAGCCTTCATCTCGGAGCCGGGCGCCTTCTCCTACGCCGACTTTGTGCGGGGCTTCCTCCTGCCCAACCTGCCCTGCGTGTTCTCCAGCGCCTTCACGCAGGGCTGGGGCAGCCGGCGGCGCTGGGTGACGCCCGCGGGGAGGCCCGACTTCGACTACCTGCTACGGACCTACGGTGGGGCGGCGGGCGCAGACCCCGGGCGGGGAGGACAGGCCGGCGGGACCCAGGCCCAGGAGGCCTCTGCCTAGAGAGGGGCACCAGGGAGGGTGAGGGGGGCCAGGCGCGTGACCCCTGGAGAGTTCCTCTGCAGACGGTTTGGAGTGAGGACGGGGCCCAGGGAGATGGCATGGACCGTCCCTGACTTTCATTTCAGGAGACGTGGTTGTACCAGTTGCAAACTGTGGGGTCCAAGAATACAACTCGAATCCCAAAGAGCACATGCCTCTCAGAGACTACATCACCTACTGGAAAGAGTACATCGAGGGGGGCTACTCCTCTCCCAGGGGCTGTCTCTACCTCAAAGACTGGCACCTGTGCAGGTAATGGGGCTTGGGACGCACCGAGGCGCTGCGTTCCCTAGCGCTGCGGGAACCCAGAGGCCTTTCTGATGAAGGTGGCCCCTGGCTGCACAAAGAGGAGCTATTTTTCCCCATGAGGCACTTTAATCTGTTTAAAAGAAACTGGATTGTCTTCCACATGGCTGCAAGTGTTCTTCTTTGGGAGATCAGTATTTTTTTTTCCTTTTTTTTTTTTTTTTGAGATAGATCCCCTCAGCCTCCCTAGTAGCCGGGATTACAGGCATGCACCCCCACGCCCGGCTAATTTTTTTTTTTTTTTTTTTTTTTAAGAGACTACGTTTCACCATATTGCCCAGGCTGTTCTTGAACTCCTGAGCTCAAGTGATGCATCCACTTCAGCATCTCAAAGCACTGGGATTTTAGGCATGATCAGTACTTTTTCATAAGCAGAACCATTGTGGTCAGACTGCCCCCACCCCACTCCCCCACCAGCAGCTGGCTCAGAGTAGGTGCTGGGGCTCTTTGGGGGCTGCAGCCATCTGAAAGCTCCACTGAAGCCAAGTGATCTCAGTTGCCCCACTCGTGCTGCCCTAGTCCTCATGCCTCACGTGCTGTCGGTGGTGCCCTTGCGCCCTCCTCACAGGGACTTCCCGGTGGAGGACGTTTTCACCCTGCCTGTGTATTTCTCATCCGACTGGCTGAATGAGTTCTGGGATGCACTGGATGTGGATGACTACCGCTTTGTCTACGCAGGGCCTGCAGGCAGCTGGTGAGGCCACGGATGTGGAACCCAAAGGGACCCGGTAACGGAGCGGACCGGGAGGCTCAGGGTGGCAGGAGGGGTCTGCTTGGCACAGGCTTCACAGTGGGTGCCATTCCTCGAGACCAAGGGGCCACCCCTCCTTCAGTTGGACCAGGCCTCTGAGGTGCCAAACAAGGCCCATACCAGCCCCTATAGGCACGAACCAGGCGCTCTTGCTGCTGCAGGTCCCCTTTCCATGCTGACATCTTCCGCTCCTTCAGCTGGTCTGTCAATGTCTGTGGGAGGAAGAAGTGGCTCCTCTTCCCCCCAGGGCAGGAAGAGGCCCTGCGGGACCGCCATGGCAACCTGCCCTATGACGTGACCTCCCCGGCACTCTGCGATACGCACCTGCACCCGCGGAGCCAGCTTGCGGGCCCACCCTTGGAGATCACGCAGGAGGCGGGCGAGATGGTGTTTGTGCCCAGTGGCTGGCACCACCAGGTGCACAACCTGGTAATGTGCTGCTCTCCTGCCCCCTATCAGGGGCTTTCCTGCAGGAAGACGGCAGCACCACCTACCCACTCTCCCAGCCAGAGTGGGGCCGGAATGGGGTGGCTCATGGGTGAGGGTGACCCCTTCACAAGGTGGTATCACTGAGGCCTAACCTCTGTTTCACCCCCTGCCGGTCCCTGGGTCTACTTGCTCTGGGTTCACTGGCTGAGGTGGTCCGAGCCCACCACCCACTTCCCTGCTGAGCAAGCCCTGCTGGGAGACAGGAAGGCCTTCTTGGCTGCAGAGGGCTGGACCCCACAGTGGGTTCCTGGTACAGGAGATGTGGGCTGGTTGGGGGCACCTGCCATGGGCTCAGGCCTGCCTGTACTGTGCCCCTTCCAGGACGACACCATCTCCATCAACCACAACTGGGTCAATGGCTTCAACCTGGCTAACATGTGGCGCTTCCTGCAGCAGGAGCTATGTGCCGTGCAGGAAGAGGTCAGCGAGTGGAGGGACTCCATGCCCGACTGGCACCACCACTGCCAGGTGGAGCAGCTGCGTGTGGAGGCTATCAGTGCCAGGTCCCTGGGAGGCCTGCAGGCTCAGGGCGGGTGTGGCTGTCAGGCCGAGCTGTGGGTAGGTGCCGGCTGTGACTGTGGGACAGCCTGGGCTGAGCCCTGGGGGAGGCTTTCAGGCTGCATGGCTCAGATTCCCTTGGTCACTGACCAGCTTCTCAGTGCCTCTGTCTTATTGGTCCCCTCTTCGTCCTTGGGGACTGGGCGCATGTCAGATCCTTTGCAACTTGGACTGTGTCCATGGTGTCAGCTCACTGGCCTCTTCCCTCTGCCCAGGTCATCATGAGGTCCTGCTCGGGCATCAACTTTGAAGAGTTTTACCACTTCCTCAAGGTCATCGCTGAGAAGAGGCTCCTGGTCCTGAGGGAGGCGGCCGCTGAGGACGGTGCTGGGTTGGGCTTCGAACAGGCAGCCTTTGATGCTGGGCGCATCACAGAGGTGCTGGCCTCCTTGGTTGCACACCCCAACTTCCAGAGAGTGGACACCAGCGCGTTCTCACTGCGGCCCAAAGAGCTGCTGCAGCAGCTGAGGGAGGCTGTTGATGCCGCTGTGGCCCCATAGCACCTGTCTTGAGGACAGAAGGACGGGTGGATGAGAAGTAGCCTCCTGCTCCAGGGCCCTTCCAGAAATAAAGACTGCCCTCCCTGTGACCTGGGGCCCATCCCTGTCGAGGCTCGTGGCCTGCCTGTCCATGGCCACTGCCTGGGTGCCTGTTTTCAGGTGAGGCCCAATGAGGTCAGGGACCCAAGAATGGATGTGGCCCTTCTGACCTGCAGCAGGCCTGCTGGGAGCTTGGAGATGGCGCCATGACCTGGCTCTTTTGGGGGTCCTGCCTCCTTAGGCCAGGATGCCTGAGCTGACAGGAGTCTGTGTCTGATGTGCCTTCTCTGGAGGCTCCTCTCAGCCCGGTCCCCTCGTCTCAGGCCATTGGGCCACCCCTGGCTCTGCCCTGTGGGCTCAGGAAGAGGTTGGAGCAGCACTGGGCAAGCTCACCAGGGCCTCCAGGCAGAACTGGGTTGGCCTCTATCACCTCCAGGTGATGGGCTATGGAGCCAGTGGCCAGGGCCTTCCTCTGGGTACCCAGAGGGGAGGGCTGGGCTGGGCTCTGCCACCTCCCTGCCTTTGCAGTAGCCTTCGCAGGGCCTGTGGGCACCTGGAGAGGCCACGGGTGTGGGGGTGGAATCCCATCTGCTGCTGAATCCTCACTTGGGCCTGAGGGGCTGTGCCTGCTGTGCACTCACAGCTGGGTCTTCGCAAGGATGCTGTTCTCTGGAGTGGTGGGTCTCCAGCCCCTCTTCACACTGGGCATGATGGAGGCGTGGGCGGACTCGTCCAGGCCGATCAAGGCACAGCAGTGAGCAGTGGAGGCCTGTTGTGGGGAATGGACTCTCGTGGGATCCTCCTGCAGAGGATGCCCCAGGCCTGAACTCCCTAGTGGATCCACAGTTTGTGGAGACTGGCACTCTGCCAGCCCTGTCCTTGACCCAGAGTGCAGTACTTTTTCAGTTGGCCCCTGGTTGGCTGCCCCACCCCAGGAGGGGAGGAAGCATCTGAATCCGTAGGGATGGCATGCCACGGCTGTGTGCATTGCCTGCCCATGGCATCCACTGGGGCCGCTGGCACTTGTATAGGATGGAAGCCCCTAAGAAGGGCCGGGGTTTCTGTCTGTTCTGTTCAATGAATCATGTGAAGTGCCTGCAAAAGCAGCTTTAGGTGCTTCATATGTGTCTGTCCAATGAATGAGCTCCAGCCACCAATTTTCCAGGGACCTGTATGCTGGGCCCCCCTGCTAGCTCCCAGGGACCCCTGGTCTGAACGGAAATGCCCTGAGACATCATCCGGCCTCCTACCGATGGAGCTGGCACTGCCCAAACCATGGGCAGCAAAGGTGCTTTGTGGGGGTGGAGGGGCAGGTAGCAAATATGCGTGACTGCAGACTTGCCAGGACCAGGCCCAGGCTGAGTGTGGGCGTAGCACACCCTTTTAGCCCTTCCAGTAGCCTCTGAGCTTGGGCCTCTTGCCACCTACCACACAGGCTGAGGCCAAGGGTTGGGGTATGTGCCCTGGGCACTGCCAGGAGGCAGCTGAGGTGCCTCTGCCTGAGCTGGGGCTCCCCTTTGAGCAGCAGGTCCAGCACCTGCAGGGGAGGGGCACCACCAGGTGGTGGGCACCAGGTGTCCTTCAGCTTCTCTCATGATGAGGGCAGCACTGAGGACCCCAGGGCAGCCAGGGCCCAATGCAAGCTGGCAGCTCAAGGTAGCACAGGTCACAGCCCATTACCATCCAGGCTGTGTGCGTGGTCCTGCGCTCCTGAACTGTGTGTGAAGACCCTCGTGTTTCCGCAGTCAGGAGGCAGTGCACAGACACTCCCGAGAGCCATGCTAGCCTCAGTCACTTTCTTAAAGCAAGCATTGAGAATCTCAGGCTGGAGTGGTTACAGATGCAGCAAAGCAGCAAATGCCAGAAGCTCTGTGGGGGAGATAGAGCCCTCCACAGGGCAACGGCTGAACTGCAGCTGGCATCGATGACTCCATACTCAAAGACCATGACTCCTTTTGCCTGCCTCACTCCAGGTTGGCAAAACAAAACAAAACAAAAATGCTGACAACAGGGCCAGGTGGGTTCTGGGGCAGCCGCTGTGCAGAGTGTGGCTAGACAGCAGTTTGAAGTGTCAGGCTGGATGCCCCTTTCCCAAGTATGCTGCCCTGGGATCCTGTCCAGGATTGGGGAGGCATGTTGTCAGCACATGTGAGGGTCTTCGCAGAGTGAATCGCACCTCTGCAAGAAGCCTGAAAGGCTGCATCGCCCTGAGAACCAGCCTCCTGGAGTGCGAGGTGAGGAGCTGCAGATGTGTGGCAGTTCGGCCCTGCCCTTTGCGTGTCATCCCTATCAAGTGTGAGAAAGGACAGGCAGGCTGCAGCTAACTGGTGCTCCAGAAGAAAGGGGTCAGATAAACAATGCAGATGCTCAACCTAAGGCTACGTGTTTGCTGCACAAAGATGGATATACTTGCAAGTGTGGGGACAATGGCTGTGTACCCCACCATGCCTGGGTGAGGGCGTGCAGTGGCCAAGATTCCTTGGGGAGTGGGACCTGTGAGCCCCCACAGGAAGGCTGGAAAAGTCAGGCCCTGCTGTGTCTGCACAGACTCTAGCTTGGGAGGACACAGAGCAAGGAAGCATGATGGGGCCTATGGGTACCTGCCCTGCCCTGAGCTTGCAATTGTGATTGGCTGGAATCCGTGCAGGCAGAGACAGGAGCCCCAAGTCAAGTAGTTGCTGGCTGTGGCGAAGCCAGGTTCTCTGCATCCAGAGGGCTGTGGCCTCCAGAGAAGGTGTCTACCCCAGGGACCAAGACCATCCTCGTGCTTGTGCCCTTCTGCCTGCTGAGCCAGCGGAAGGGGCGACTCCTTGGCCAGCTACCCTGAAACCCACATCCCAGGTCTAGGGCATCCCTGATAGCCACATCCAAGGCCACGTCCTACCCTTTGTTCATCCATGTTCCAGAGTGTCAGCCTCAGCCCTGTCCCCCATCCACCACTGTGGGTGGTTGTGGCAGGTAATGGTGCCAGCGTCCCACCTAACTGCAACTACCAGCTGCATCTTGGATCCCCAGGCAGACAGAAGGCAGGCCTTGGCTTCCAAGTCAGTGACTCCTTCCACTGGTGTAGAAGGCTTCGTTTCCAAGCCCTGGCTTCACAGGCTTCCCTCCCACCTGTCCAGGGAAGGGGAGAGGGGATGTGGGGTGGGGAAAGACATCATCCTCAGAGTTGCAGGGCTGATCCAGGAGACCCTGGCCTAGCCCAGGTGGTCAGTCATGTGGTCAATGCCAATGGCTGCAACCTTGGGCCACTAGAGGAGCATGGACAGTCCTTTTCCCTAAGCCCTGGGCCTGAGCTTGGCCAAGGGTAGGGAGCAAGATGTCCAGTGTCCTGTGGTCTGTACCCCCAAACTCAGCAGCCCTGGAGGCAGGAACTCCAGGGACCTGGGCCTCTCTCTGCTGCCTGGGGGCTGACCCCAGAAGTCCCCTTCCACAGGCCCCAGTTACCCTCCCACTGCAGGCTCTGACCTACAGGAAAACAGCTGGAGCTGGGCTCCTACCCTGTTCCTCTGGGAGAGCCAGACCCTGTCCTGAAGCTAGAGGAAAATCCACGGGTAGAATCCTGCATAAGCACACCCCAAATAGACCCTGCCTGGACCTCTGGCCCCGCCTAGGGAGCCTGGCCTTCCTCCCCTGCAGGAAGGCACCAGAGTGTCCAACCCCGCGGCCCCACTCAGAGATGCGTGCTTGCTCCCATCGGAGGCCTTCGGCCCCAAGGCAGGGCCTGCCTGCTCCCTAGACCGTTTCCCTGGCCTCTGCCCCGTGTCAGGAATTGGGGTCTTGGGTATTACCTTCAAATCCGGCCAGCTTCCCGCCACAGCGAAGGAGAATCGGACGCCCGGTGCCAGGGACTTGCTTCAGGGACGTGGGCCAGGTCCTCACTGCCTTTGCTTCTGGGACCCTGTGAGGACAGGAACCGGAGTCTTGCCCTCATGACTTTGGTTGGGGGCAGTACCAGGTGGGAAGTTTCCTGTCGGGCACTGTGTTGGGGCGGGAGGGACAGGCGGGGAGGAGGCGGGATAGGGAGGGGAGGGGCGGGAGGGCCAGGTGGGGCGGGGATGGGAGGGGCAGGCAGGGCGGGCCGCGGGGGCCAGGATGACCCTGGGGCTTCCCTGGCTTCAGGTGCCTTCTGAGCAGAGCTGGGCCCGCTGTCCCCTGGTGGCAAGCACAGGCCCTGCGGCCCCAGCTAAGAAACCCAGTAACAAAACCCTTCCCTACCCTTGTGTCCCCGGGGTCCAGGTGTCTGAGGAAGGGGGGTTAGGGATTCCAAGTTTGAGGTGTAAATAAAAAAAAAATGACCACGGCAAGTCTCAATCATTTTAAGAGGTTTATTTTCCAAGGTTAAGGGTGTGCCCAGAAAAGAATACAGAACCACAGGGAAAATTGTGGTCCATGGTTTTTCCAAGGAGAATCTCGGGACCTCAACATTTAAAGGGAAACGGGTGGGTATTGGGGATTGAGGAAGAAATTTTGAAAAGGGTGTGAGTAAATAAGAGGCAAGTGGTTGCATCCATTTGAGTCTTTGATCAGCCATTCAATGAATACACAATTTACATGTGGGGGGCGGGTAGAGAAATAGTCACTTACACATTTGTCTAGCTTGGTGAATCTGCATTTTTACATAAGATAAAATAAACATAGGGCAGAGGAAGCAATCAGATATGCATATATTTCAGGCAGAGAGATGACTTTGAGTTCTGTCCTTTGTTGCATACCTGTGAATATAAGCTATCAATGTACATTGTCAGGGTGAAATGAAACAACTGTTTTTGGGTAAAAATCTTGGGGCCCACAATTTGTAGGCAAATTGTGAGAGAGGTGCGATGCTTTTTTTTTTTTTTTTTTTTTTAATCTTTGTACCTATCTTATTTAGACACAAAATGGGAGGCAGGTTTATGTGATCCAGTTTCCAGATTGACTTTTCACTTTGGCTTATTTAGTTTAGGGTCTTGAGATTTACTTTCCTTTCACAGGGGCAAGAGGGCCCTGGGAAGATCAAGGCTAGCTTCCAGGTTCCACAGAATGGAGTCACTGAGGGTCAATTGTAGGATAAGAGAGTGTGGAAAGTAGATAAGTTCCTCTTCAGAGCTCATCTTAGTTTAAAAATAAAATAACAGACAGTAGAAATAATAGCTTCTTAGTCTAAAGCCCCCTATCAACTATTAGTTCTTACACTTTAGCCCAGTTAGTTGCTTTGCCTTAAGCAAAGCATGTCCGGCACGTCCGGACAGGCCCTTGCAAGTCTTAGTTCATAGCTTATTCCCCTTCCTTATTTGGAAATGTTATTGCTTCTTTAAACCTTTCATAAGCAATTTTCTCTCCTTTGTTCTCCCTTGCACTTACCTATTTATGAAAGTTTCAGGTTGTTAGCAAATCAGGTTCAGTTTAAGATTGTGAAGTCCAGCTTCAGCCAATGGATGCAGGACACAGCAGAAAGACGACCCAAATGTGTAAGGGATAAATATGTCTGCTTTTCCTTTGTTCAAGTGTGCTCTCATCATTGTTCCATCTGCAAGGAGCAACCTTACTGAGAGAAAGTAAAAATGGCCTTGCTGAGAGAATTAAGTTTATGTTCGAGTGCTATTTGTTTGTGGCACTGGGGAACAAGCATTTCTAACAGGATACTGGAATCTGAACAAGGCAGGGCATGCACCAGGAAAATAGAAAACCAGAAGGAGGTCTTGGGCAAGAGTGAAACCTCTCACACTCCTACCCACCACCCCCCAAACTTTACCCCCACTTTGCTCCACCTTCCATGTCACCACTCAAGGTCAGACCAAGTCAATGACTCAAACTCCACATTTTGTTGTTTGAAGAGGAAGCGCAGTGATGGCAGGGGCTCCAAGAAAACCCTGTGCAGGATCTCCTGCCTAGTTCAGATCCACCTCACACACACACTTGTCAATGAAAAGAGTCAAATTCTGTAAAATATTTGAAGAGATTTGTTCTGAGCCAAATATGAGTGTCCATGGCCTATGGCACACCCCTCAGGAGACCCTGAGGACATGTGCCCAAAATGGCTGAAGCACAGCTTGGTTTTATACATTTGGGGAGATATGAGACATCAATCAAATGCATTTAACATATGCATTAGTTTGGTCCAGAATGGCAGGACAACTTGAAGTGGGGCTTCCAGGCTCTAGGTAGATTTAGAAGTTTTCTGATTGGCAATTGGTTGAAAGAGTTATTATCAATAGAAAGGAATGTCTGGGTTATGATAAGAGGTTGAGGAGACCAAAGTTTGATCATGCAGATGAAGCCTCTAGGTAGCAGGCTTTGGAGAGAATGGATTGTAAATATTTCCTGTCAGGCATAAGGTCTGTGCTAATGTTAATGTTGGAAGGTATAATGAGGCATGTCTGACCCTCACTTCCCATCATTGCCAGAACCAGTCTTTCTGGTTAACTTTGGAATGCCCTGGCACAGAAGTCCATTCAGATGGTTGGGGGAGGGTTGGGGACTTAGAGTTGTTAGATATGAGTTCTAAATTTCTTTTCAAAGAATATGTCAGTATGTTCAATTCTTTGCCTTCTACTTTTAAACTTAACTTTCTTGTAAAGCAACCTTTTTCAATTACCTATTCCACCCTGACTCATTCTGATCACCTGCTCCATCCTACATTCCAATCACCACTCCACCCCAACTCATTCCGATTACCTGCTACCTACTCTGCCCTGACTCCTGCCAAAGCACTCACCCCGTCATTCTCTTTAAATTAACCAATCGGAATTAGTTTAGCCTGTGTGGTCTAACCCTAGCCAATAGGGGAAAGACACAGCAGCAGGGCCCACGTGCATTAGGGATAAGAACCCCTTCCCCTCCCTTGTCCACGTGTGCACTCACCATTGTTCCATCTGTAAGGGCACACCCTTCTATATAGAAGTAACTTGCCTTGCTGAGAATTAAAAAGAAAATTTTATATTTGAGTGCTATTTCTTTTGCTGCACTGAAACTTTATATATAACAATTTGGGGGCTTATCTAGGATTACATCCCCCTTTGGGGACAGTCTCTGTTTCTCTCTCATGAGGAAGTGCACCCTGCCCTATTGTAGCGGCCTCGGGGGTGAGAAATCAAGACCCACCCAGTGCAAGGAATAACTTGAGCTCTCAGCAGCATGAAGAAGAAGAAGAACAAAGAAGAAGAAGAAGAAAGAAGGAAAAAAAAACCGGCCAGAAACCTAGCTTAAAGGATCCTCACTCTGTGCACTGACCAAGGAAAGAGAAGCTGCGGGAGCTGGTGAAGTTCTTCCCTGGTGGTCAAATTCTGGTGGGCTAAATGTGTGTGTGCGTGAATGATCACAAACAATACTGCTTGTGGTGGTGTTCATGTGGATGGTGACAAGTCCTGCTGGACAGAGTGAGTGGGTCCTCTCTGTGGTTCCATAGCTACATGGCTTAGGTGGATCCTGCCGTAGGATTTACACTGGTATGCCAACACTAAAAAGGGCCTGATTCATACCTTGGGGGAGCAGCCAGAGAGGACAGCGTGAGTGGGAAGTGTGCAAAGGACCTTCAGAGGGGGAAAGGGGAGAAACAGGTCAACCTTCCAGGACAAGCAAGACACTCCCTGGTTTGAGGGATTCAGCCTTCTAGGACAGGCAAGACACCCCCTGGTTTGAGGGGTTGAGCCTTCCAGGACAAGCAAGGCAAGATGCCCCCTGTTTGAGTGGTTGAGTCTTCCAGGACAGGCAAGACACCCCATGGTATGAGGGGTTGAGCCTTCCGGGACAGGCAAGGTGAGACAACCCCTGGTTTGAGGGGTTGAGCCTTCCGGGACAGGCAAGGTGAGACATCCCTGGTGTTGAGAGGTTGGGCCTTCAGCTAATTTCAAGGGTTGAACCTGAAACACACCCCCTCCCCCAGCCTTTCCTTCTGGGGAAGAAAGAGTAGCTCCACTCTTGTAGGTCCCTACCCTATGGGAAGAGAGAAAGAGAGAGAGAGAGATGGAGAGACGGAGAGACAGAGACAGAGGAGAGAAAAACAGAGAAAAGAAAGAGATGGAGAGAAAGACAGGAGAGAGGAGGAGAGAGGAGAGAAGAAGAGAGACAGAGGGGAGAGAGAGAGAGACAGGAGAGAAGAGAGAGAGACAGGAGAGAAGAGAGAGACAGAGAGGGAGTCAGAAAGAGAAAGTCATAGAGAAAAAGAGACAAAAAGAGAAAAATAGTAGTAAAGAAAAAAACAGTGTATCCTATTCCTTTGAAAGCCAGGGTAAATTTAAAACCTATAGTTGATAATTGGAGGTCTTCTTCATGACCCTGTAACATTCCAATACCACCTTATTGTCAGTGCAAACAAGGGCGTAGCCCGAAAGCACTAAAGCCACTGACAGCCTGTAGATTTCCTATAAAAAATCCTTAACCCAGTAACCTGCAGATGGCCCAAATGCATTCAATCTGTAGCAGCAACTGCTTTGCTAACAGAAAAAATTAGAAAAATAACTTTTTGAGGAAACCTCATTGTGAGCACACCTCACCACTTCAGAACTATCCTAAGTCAAAAAAAAAAAAAAAAAGCAAAAAAACTAGCTTACTAACTCAAAAATCTTAGAGTATTGGGGCTATTCTGTTAGGAAAAGATGATTTATCATTAACCACTGAAAATTCCCTTAACCCAAGAGGTTTCCTAACAGGGGATTTAAATCCTAATTACCATACAAAGGTCTGACCAGACCATAGATGGTTCCTCCCAGGTGATTGAAGGAAAAAGACACAATAGGCATTCAGTAAGTGATAGGGAAACTCTTTTAAGAGCAGAGTTAGGAAAACTGCCTAATAATTGAGCTGTTTGAACTCAGTCAAGCCTTAAAGTACTTACAAAACCAGAACCATCTATACCAATTCTAAGTTAATTTGGACTAAACAGGGTCTTATTAATAGCAAAGAATAATTGAAATTCCAAACTTAGAAGGTTTTCAACAAAGGTAAAGTTTGCTAAAAGTTAACAGTTTAACATATATCATCCTAACTTCTAATCTTGCGGCCTTAGACAGTCCAGTACACAGACGTGAAGGAAGTTCACTTTGAAAAAGAATGGTTATCATCTTTAGGGGGAAAAAAAAGGGCAAGGGGGAGAATTTATGTAAAAAGAATGTTATATGGTAAATTCTTGTCCTAAAATAACTGGTTGTTTGAAAAAAAAAAAAAAAGGATGTTTGTGACAAGTCAGAAAATTGAGGCATGTCAAATAATTATCTGTGAAAGTTGTGGGGAAAGAAAAAGGTTGTAAAAGGAAATTTATGCAAGAAATGTTGTATAATTTAAAAGTAATTAGGCCTCCTAAATGTAAAACCATTGAAGAAAGAGTTTATGTGCAAGGTGTGTAAGGAAAGTAAAATATACTTTTGGTAAAAAGATTATAAGGAGGCATAAGAATGTGAATTTTTACCTACACTAAAAGGTCTAAATATATATATATATTGTTTTAAAGGTTTAAGCAAGTTTTAAAACATTAATTGTAAGGAAATTCTGTGTGTAAACATATTGGCTAAAGTTAAACAGGTATCCAGTTTTTCTGTAAACTGGACATTAAAATAATAGCACAATAGGTTTTTCTTAAAGCACTAAACTGCTCTTTAACAACAATTATAAAAGGTTAAAAAGAGTCTATAAAAATCTTACCTTGTGGTCAGACATTAAAAATTGGATCAATATGTCTACAAGGTTTTATTAAAATTAAGTTTAACATTAATAATAAGCTAAATTTCACCTTTATATTAGTGTACCTGGTATAAAAATCATACAGGAAGCATTGTTAAATATAAAATGGTGTTTGACTTTTTGGTCTATAAACTAATAAAAGTAGGTGCTAAAGGAAATTTCTCAGAAGACACCAAAGACTGTAAGATCCACTGTTGATGTCCCCACATTTAAAACAAAAGGTCAATTTCTTAGAAATTATATACATGGTTTATCTTCCACTTTCCTTTCCCTCAAAAACTAAAAGTCTTTTAGCACAGGTACCACCCCTAGAATTTCCGGTAAACCACCACCAGCCTGAAGATCATGTACTCATCAAAGAGTGGAAAGAAGGAAAACTCTAGACAGCCTGGGAAGGACCTTGTGCTGCTAACCACCAAGACTGCTATTCATTCAGAAAAAAGGAATGGACTCATCACACCCTGAGTCAAGAAAGCACCACCCTCTCCAGAATTGTGGGCCATAGTCCCAGAAGAAAACCTTACCAAGCTAAAGCTAAGAAAAATTTAGCTCTTTCATCTATTCTATTACTCTTTCTTCTTTCCTCATTCTATTGCTGGCCATCTAGTTATTAACATAACCAAGTCAATTTCACCTCAAACTACGGCATTTAAAGCTTGCCTTGTACCCTGTGGGGACTTGCCAAGTCAAAAACAGCTCTCTACCTCAAAAAAGTACCTCTGTCCCTCCTGACTGTCCTCAGACTGGACATTAGTAAATTGGGACCATTTAATCCAGGGAGATTTCAATAAAGACCCCAGTGTCAACCAGGAGTCTTGCCCCCGATGTAGAGCTTTTATGCCGTAGTTGGTCCAACATTCTGTAAATCACTAAAAGAGCAAGGATAGACTGTCCCAACCAGTTTTTGTAATTTCCTAAAACCATACATTCATTTTACTAAAGGGATAGCCCCCTCCTGTCAGCTAAACCAGTGCAATCCTATACAGGTTATTATTTTGAGCCCCAAAGTTCTCCCCCTTTTCTAAGCAGGTTCCTTCTTTTTTTTTTTTTTTTTTCTGAGATAGAGTTTCACTCTTGTTGCCCAGGCTGGAGTGCAGTGGCTCGAACTTGACTCATTGCAACCTCCGCCTCCTGGGTTGAAGCAATTCTCCTGCCTCAGCCTCCCAAGTAGCTGGGATTACAGGCATGTGCCACCACACCCAGCTAATTTTGTATTTTTCATAGAGGCAGAGTCTCACCATGTTGGCCAGGCTGGTTTTGAACTCCTGACCTCAGATGATCTGCCCACCTCAGCCCAAAATGTTGGGATTACAGGCGTGAGCCACTGTGCCTGGCCTCAGGTTCCCTTCTTTAAGCCAGTTTTATAGTATGGGGGCTGAGGTTTCAGGGACAGACCCTAATGGATTCTTTGAAATGCATTTCTTTGATCCCCCACCTCCTGAACCTGCCTCTAAACCTTTTTCCAAAACCTCTCACAACGGAACCATTGTTCCTTCTCCATATAACGACAAGACCAAGATAGCGATGGTAGAAGTTAAAGACTTGAAACAAACTTTGGCAATTGAGACAGGATACCAAAATGTAAATGCCACTGAATCAAATATTCTGTCCACATGTTAAACAAAAGCAATTGTTATGCTTGTGTGCACAGCAGGCCAGGGGCCCAAATTGTCACCTTTCCACTAGGATGGCCCTCCAGTAAACCAGGCATGGGCTGCATGGTAGCTCTTTTCCAAGATTCTACAGCCTAGGGTAACAAGTCGTGCCAAGCTCTCCCTCTGCTATATCTCGAAATCTGGCCCACTGTGGGTCAGCTCCTGAGGGCCATCCAGCTTTCATCTCCCAACACTAAGTTCACTTCGTGTCTCTCATGACAGAGAGGAAAATTAGCATTCCTTGGAGACCTGAAAGGATGCAGTGAGCTTAATAATTTTCAAGAGCTTATCAGTCAGCCCTTGTTCATCCCTGAGTGGGTGTGTGGTGGTGTTGTGGTGGACCTTTACTGGATACTCTGCCAAATAATTGGAGTGGCAGTTGTGCTTTAGTCCAATTGGGTATCCCTTTCGCCCTGGCATTTCATCAACCAGAGGAAAGAAAAATAAGACATCTTAAAGAGAGAAAAGCCCCTTCTAAGTCTTTTGGCTCTCACATCTAGACACAATTAAAGACCCACGAGGAATAATGGATCCATTTGAAGCCCAAAATCAAATAGCTGCAGGATTTGAGTCAATATTTTGGTAGGTGACAGTTAATAAAAATGTAGATTGGATAAACTACATCTATTACAACCAACAGTGATTTATTAACTACACTAGAGCTGCTGTTAAAGGAACAGCTGAAGAATTAGGGGCTACTAGCCAGATGGCTTGGGAAAATAGGATAGCCTTAGACATATTAGCAAAAACGGGAGTTTGTGTCATAATTATAACTCAATGTTACACCTTCATCCCAAACAACCCTGCCCCTAATAGAAGTATAACAAAGGCATTACAAGGTCTGACTGCTCTGTCCAGTGAGTTAGCCAGCAACTCAGGGGTAAATGACCCCTTTACAGGATGGCTAGAATAAATTAAAAAAAAAAAAAAGTAGTTCGGTAAATGGAAAGGAATTACAGCCCCAATTCTTACTTCCCTCGCAGCCATACTAGGTGTACTTATTCTTGTCGGGTGCTGTCATACCACGCATCCATAGGTAGATGCAGAGGCTCATAAAAACAGCACTTACTAAAACCTCCCTTAACTATCCTCCACCTTATCCAGAGAAGCTTTTTCTTTTAAAAAATCAAGCAAAACAACCAAGCCAAGACATGTTAAAAAAAAGTTTAAAAACAAAGCTGTAAGGAAGTACAAGGGGAGGGATTGTTAGATATGAGCTCAAAATTTCTTTTCAAAGAATGTCAGTATGTTCAATTCTTTGTCTTCTACTTTTAAACTTAACTTCCTCGTAAAGCAACCTTTTCCCAATTACCTGCTCCACCCTAACTCATTCCAATTATCTGCTACCTGCTCTGCCCTGACTCCTGCCAACGCACTCACCCCATCCTTCTCTTTAAATTCGCCAGTTGGAATTAGTTTAGCCTGTGCGGTCTAATCCTAGCCAATAGGGGAAGGACACAGCAGCAGGTGCCACGTGCGTCAGGGTTAAGAACCCCTTCCCCTCCCTTGTCCAAGTGTGCGCTCACCATTGTTCCATATGTAAGGGCACACTCTTCTATATAGAAGTAACTTGCCTTGCTGAGAAAAAGTAAATTTTATATTCGAGTGCTATTTCTTTTGCGGCACTGAAACTTTATATATAATAGTTTTATTTACACACTCAAACCAAATAACTAAAGATTTGATAGCTGGAATGATGAAACTTTGGAGTTCATGGGCAAATAATTACCAGATGCTGGAGTGTAAACTGGCATAAGGATTATGGAGTGCACCCATCCTATGAACCTGCTCTTTTATTGTAGTCTATATACTAGAGCAGTGTTTCCAACTGTGTAATACGACCCGTTGAAGATTCACAAATTAGTTTACTGGGTGAGAACAAACATCTTTTAATAGGTTCGAACAGTGTTAACATTAATTTTCTGTCTGTCAACAAATTTAAAGTACAAGACAGACACAATTCTAATGCTTTGGGATGCACCTGCAAAAAGCAGATGTGGGTTCCATAACCGCAGTACCTTTCGCTAACAAAAAGAACTGTAGCTAAAGGTGGATATCACCCACTGCTGCGCCCACATGGCGCTTCTCCATCCTCCCCACAGCGTCCCAGTCTGGGTTTGATAAAGACGCGGAATTCGGCTGGAAGCAGTGGCTCACTTCTGTAACCCCAGAACTTTGGGAAGCTGAGGCAGGTGGATCACAAGGTCAAGAGTTCAAGACCAGCCTGGCCAACGCAGTGAAATCCTATCTCTACTAAAAATACAAAAATTTGCCGGGCGTGGTGGTGGGCGCCTGTAGTCCCAGCACCACAGAGGTTGAGGCCCGAGAATCGCTTGAACCCCGGAGGCGGAGGTTGCAGTGAACCGAGATTGCGCCACTGCCCTCCAGCCTAGGGGACTAAGCGAGACTCCGTCTTCAAAACAAACAAAAACATGCGGAATCCACCCTGCTGTCCCATGGAGAGCGCAATCCTCACCCTCAGGCCACAGGACACTGCAGCAGAACTGACTCCCTGAAGTTAACACAGTTCCTCCCTGGGTGGGCCGGACACCGCAGGGGCGGGTGGGAAATGTAGTCTCTCTCCAATGACGCCACTAGCACAGGACCAAGGGAAAAGAGCGTCCGGGTTCCTTCCGCGCATGCCCTGCCCCACTCTGCCATCGCTCCTGGTAAATTTGAACCCTGCAGCTCTCTGGACTACTCCGCAGGTCTGGGGTGGGGTTGGGCGTCCCTGAAGTTGGCTGCGAAGGCGGAAGGGGAGACCACCGGCCTTGGGGGTTCCTGGGTGGGCGTACTGGGCTCCCTTGGTTGGAGCAGGCAAAGGGGCGGATTTGAGGCCGGGGGGCCTAAAGCATAGATGTGGGGCTGGAGTGCCGGGCGACTGGGGTTGTGCTGTCCCCCGCTGCGTCCGAAGCTGTGCTCCCCCGGTGGGCAGATGTGGCCTCTGGTCTCAGAAGAGGGTTCCAAGAGGGCGCGGCCAGGGTCCACCGGAGATGGAAGGGATATTGAGGGCTGGGAGCTGGCGGGTCTCCCTAGGAAGGAAGGAAATCCTCCAGAGTGAAACTGTTTACACTGAAAATCTGCTGTTCAGTGTAGTCACCTAAATGGATGATTTTAGCTAGATCTGGTTCACTTGCTAAAACTTTTCCATCAGCATTTGCTGCTTCACCTTGCATTTTTATGTTATGGAGACGGTTTCTTTCCTTGAACCTCACGAACCAACTTCTTGCTGGTATCTTCTGCAATTTCTTCATCTCTCTTGGTCTTTATAGAGCTGAAGAGACTTGTATCCAGACCACTCACTCTTTACCTGTATCAGCAATAAAACTGATTCACTTTCCTATACTCATTTGTTCACTGGAATAGCGTATTTCCTTTCTCATTGCACTCACAACTTGGCTAAGTGGTGCAAGAGGCCTAACTTTTGGCCTTTTTTTTGACATGCATCCCTCAGTAAACTTAATTATCTCTGGTTTTTGATGTAAAGTGAGAGATGTGCGACTCTTCTTTTTACTTGAACACTTAGAGACCATTATACGATCATTAATTGGCCTAATTTTAATGTTTTTGTGACTCAGGTGAGGAGACCACCCCCTCATATCGTCTTATGCCCAATTTCTGCCTCCAAAGAAAGAACAAGTAAAAACTAAAAGGCAGAAATGAAATCCACAGGCAGACAGCCTGCCACCACACCCTGGGCCTGGTAGTTAAATATTGACTCCTGACCTAAGGGTTATGTTATCTATAGATTACAGACATTATATAGAAATGCACTGTGAAAATCCCATCCTGTTTTGTTCCGATCTAATTACTGGTGCATGCAGCCCCCAGTCACATACCCCCTGCTTGCTCAATCAATCACAACCCCCTCACATGTACCCCCTTAGAGTTGTAAGCCCTTGAAAGGGACAGGAATTGCTCACTCCGGGAGCTCGGCTCTTGAGACAGGAGTCTTGCTGATGCCCCCGGCCAGATAAACCCCTTCCTTCTTTAACTCTGTGTCTGAGGAGTTTTGTCTGTTGCTCGTCCTGCTACATTTCTTGGTTCCCTGACCGGGAAACAAGGTGATTGGCGGATGGTTGAGGCAGCTCCTTGGGCGGCTTAAGCCTGCCCTGTGGAACATCCCTGCAGGGGACTCTGATCAGCCTGAGTGACACGGATCCTGAGCACTCCTGGGTAGGCGTTTGCCCCAGTGGGACACCTTGCCAGAGCAATGTGTGGCAGGCCCCCATGGAGGATCAACGCAGTGGCTGAACACCAGGGAGGAACTAGAACTTGGAGTCTGGACATCTGAAACTTGGTAAGACTAGTCTTGAGAACTTGCCCACTCCATTTGAGTGGAAGTATGGCCTGATCACCCATGGCGTGCCTTTATTGGCACTTAGGTTTGGTTTTGGTTTTGGTTTTGGTTTTGACTTGGTTTGAATTGCTTGACAGGACTGGTCTTAGGAGCTTGCCCACTCTATCTAGTGGAAACATGGCCTGATCACCCACGGTGTGCCTTTATCGGCACTTTCATTTTGGTTTTGACTTGGTTTAAATTGCTTGACAGGACTGGTCTTGGGAACTTGTCTACTCCATTTGAGTGGAAGCGTGACCTGATCACCCACAGTGTGCATGTACCGGCACTTTGGTTTTTGTTTTTGACTTGACTTGGATTGCTTGATACTTTGGTTTTGGTTTTGACCTGGCTTAGATTTCCTGATACTCTGATTTTGGTTTTGGTTCTGGTTTGGTGTAAACTGTAAAAGTGTGTGTGTGTGCCCTTTTTACCCTTTGTTTTGTGGTGTGCGTGTGGTGTGAGTGTGGTGTTTTGTCTCGAGGAAACATGGGTCAGGCACAAAGTAAGCCCACCCCACTAGGAACTATGTTGAAAAATTTCAAAAAAGGATTTAAGGGAGACTATGGAGTCACCATGACACCAGGAAAACTTAGAACTTTGTGTGAGATAGACTGGCCAGCATTAGAGGTGGCTTGGTCATCAGAAGGATGCCTGGACAGATCCCTTGTCTTGAAGATATGGCACAGGGTAGCCTGTAAGCCAGGGTACCCAGATCAGTTCCCACATATAGATTCTTGGTTACAGCTAGTTTTAGACCCCCCCACAGTGGTTAAGAGGACAGGCAGCAGCAGTACTAGTAGCAAAGGGACAGTTAGTTAAGGAAGGTTCTTGCTCCACCCGCTGAGGGAAGTTGGCCCCAAAAGTCCTGTCCAACCCAATACCAGAAGAATCGTGGCAGGAATTGGTACCAGCAATACCCCCGCCTTGTTGGGAGGAAGGGCTCCCCCATCCCTGAGCCCACAGCACTTACACCTCCACCAGATAACCACACCCCTAGACCACCCAGAGTAGACAAGAGAGGAAGTGAAGCCGTGGGAGAAACTCATCCCTTGGCAGCTTGCTTATGGCCCAAGACAGCAACCCAAATACCCCTGAGAGGGCAGTGATATACTGGGGTAGATGAGGATGGTCACATGGTGGAAAAGCGTGCCTTTGTGTATCAACCTTTCATCTCTGCTGACCTTCTCAATTGGAAAAACAATACTCCATCTTACACTGAAAAGCTTCAAGCTTTAATTGACTTGCTCCAAACTATTACACAGACTCATAATCCTGCTTGGGCTGATTGCCACCAGCTGCTCACGTATCTCTTTAATGCAGATGAAAGGCGAAGGGTGCTCCAGGTGGCAACTAAGTGGCTAGAGGAGCACATGCCAGTCGATTACCAAAACCCCCAAGAATATATAAGAATTCAACTGCCAGGAATAGACCCCCAATGGGACCCGAACGAGGGACCAGACATGGAGAGGCTAAGGTGGTACCATGAGGCATTAATAGAAGGTCTAAAGAAAGGGGCTGAAAAGGCTACAAATGTAATGGTCTCTGAGGTCATCCAAGGAAAAGAGGAGAGTCTAGTGCAATTCTATGAAAGACTGTGAGGCTTACCATATATACACTCCTTTTGATCCAGATAGCCCTGAAAATCAGCACATGATTAACATGGCCTTAGTTAGTCAAAGTGTGGAAGGTATCAGGAGAAAATTGCAGAAACAGGCTGGGTTTGCAGGTATGAATACCTCACAGTTACTGGAAATAGCCAATCAAGTGTTTGTGAATAGACATGCAACAAGCCGCAGAGAAAGCCGTAAGGAAGGCTAATACCAGGCTAGGTGAAACGCCAACTTACTGGCCGCGGCCATTAAGGGAATTCCCCTGAAAGGAGAGGGAAAGGGGGGTTCTGGGAGGAATACCCAGTCTAATCACCCATGCTTGCAACATAACCAATGCGCCTATTGTAAGGAAATAGGACACTGGAAAAGTAAGTGTCCCCAACTGAAGGAAAAGCAAGGTGGTTCAGAACAAAAGACCTCAGATAAAGACGACGGAGCTTTGTTCAGTGTGGCTGAAGGGTTATTGGACTGAAGGGGACCGGGCTGAAGTGCCCCCAAGGAGCCCGCATTCAGGATTACAGTTGGGGGAAAGGACATTAAGTTTTTGGTTGATAGTGGTGCTGAACATTCAGTAGTGACCACCCCAGTTGCCACCTTATCCAAGAAAACCATTGATATAATCAGAACAACAGGAGTTTCCACTAAGCAGGCTTTCTGTTTACCAAGGACCGGCTTGGTTGGGGGACATGAGATAGTTCACCAGTTCTTGTACATGTCTGACTGTCCCTTGCCCTTGCTGGGAAGAGATTTGCTTAGCAAGCTGAGAGTCACCATCTCCTTTACAAAACAGGGCTCTTTACAGCTAAAGTTACCGGGAACAGGAGTTATCATGGCCCTTACGGTCCCCCAGGAAGAAGAATGGAGACTTTTTCTAACTGAGCCAGGCCAAGAGATAAAACCAGCTCTAGCTAAGCGATGGCCCCGAGTATGGGCAGAGGATAATCCTCCGGGACTGGCGGTCAACCAAACCCCTGTACTCATAGAAGTTAAGCCTGGGGCCCAACCAATTAGACAAAAGCAGTATCCAGTTCCCAGAGAAACTCTCAAAGGAATCCAGGTTCATCTCAGGTGCTTGAAAGCCTATGGAATTATAGTTCCTTGCCAGTTTCCATGGGACACCCTCTTCCTGCCTGTCCCTAAGCCAGGGACCAAGGACTACAGATCAGTACAGGACTTGCTCTTGGTCAACCAAGCTACAGTGACTCTGCACCCAACAGTTCCTAACCCTTACACATTGTTAAGACTGCTGCTGGCTGAGGACAGCTGGTTTACCTGTCTGGACTTAATAGATGCCTTCTTTAGCATCAAAATAGCTCCTGAGAACCAGAAGTCGTTTGCCTTTCAGTGGGAAGATCCAGAGTCAGGTGTCACTACTCAGTGCACTGGGACCTGACTTCCCCAAGGGTTCAAGAACTCCCCTACTATTTTTGGGGAGGCCCTGGCCCAAGACCTGCAAAAGTTTCCTGCTAAAGACCTAGGCTGTGTCTTGCTTCTGTACGTGGACGACCTTCTCCCGGGACACTCCACGGCAGTCGGGTGCACAAAAGGGACTGAAGCCCTGCTTCAGCACCTGGAGGATTGTGGGTATAAGGTGTCCAAGAAGAAAGCTCAGATCTGCAAACAGCAGGTACGCTACCTGAGATTCACTCTTCAGAAAGGGGAGCACAGCCTGGGGTCTGAAAGAAAGCAGGTCATCTGCAACCTACCGGAACCTAAAAACAGAAGGCAAGTAAAGGAATTCCTAGGAGCTGTGGTTTTGCAGATTATGGATTCCAAACTTTGCAGTACTAGCCAAACCTTCATACTGGGTTACAAAGGGGGGCGACCGGGAGCCTTTTGAATAGGGGCCTCTACAACAGCAAGTCTTTTGTAAGTTAAAGGAAAAACTTATGTCGGCCCCAGCCCTAGGACTACCAGATTTGACAAAGCCCTTTACACTCTATGTGTCAGAAAGATAACAAATGGCAGTTGGAGTTTTAACCCAGACTGTGGGGCCCTGGCCAAGGCCAGTGGTCTATCTCTCAAAACAACTAGATGGGGTTTCCAAAGGCTGGCCCCCATCTCTAAGGGCCCTGGCAGCAACAGCCCTGTTAGCACAAGAAGCAGATGAACTAACCCTTGGGCAAAACCTGAATATAAAGGCCCCCCATGCTGTGGCAACTTTGATGAATACCAGAGGACATCATTGGCTAACAAATGCTAGATTAACCAAGTACCAAAGCTTGCTGTGTGAAAATTCCCGCGTAACTATTGAAGTCTGTAACACCCTAAATCCTGCCACCCTGCTCCCAGTATCAGAGGGCCCTGTTGAGCATAACAGTATAGAGGTGTTGGACTCAGTCTATTCTAGCAGACCTGACCTTCAGGACCAGCCATGGGCATCAGTAGACTGAGAGTTATACGTGGATGGGAGCAGCTTCATTAACGCACAAGGGGAAAGATGTGCAGGATATGCAGTGGTAACTTTGGATGTTGTCATTGAAGCCAAACCCTTGCCACAGGGCACTTCAGCCCAGAAAGCTGAGTCTTTAACTCAGGCTCTAGAACTCAGTGAAGGTAAGACTGTAAACATCTACACTGACTCTTGAGATGCCTTTCTAACCCTCCAAGTGCAAGGAGTATTGTATAAGGAAAAGGGTCTGTTAAACTCTGGGAGAAAGGACATAAAATATCAACAAGAAATTCTACAATTATTAGAGGCAGTGTGGAAACCTCAGAAGGTGGCAGTCATGCACTGCAGGGGACACCAGCAAGCCTCCACCTCAGTGACCTTAGGAAACTCTCGAGCTGATTCAGAAGCTCGAAAAGCAGCATCTACCCCTTACCAGGTATCGGTAGTAGCCCCCTTACTCCCTCAAACACCTGACCTGGTACCTACCTATTCTAAGGAAGAAAAAGGCTTCTTCCAAGCAGAAGGGGGGCAAGTAATAAAAGGAGGATGGATCAGACTGCCAGATGCTGGGGTAGCTGTGCTGCAGTTGCTAGGAGCACCAGTCGTATTGGCTGTGCATGAAACCACTTATCTAGGTCAAGAGTCACTTGAAAAATTGTTAGACCGGTACTTCTATGTCTCACACTTGCCAGCCCTTGCCAAAGCAGTAGCACAACTGTGTGTTACTTGCCAACAGCACAATGTGAGGCAAGGCCCCAGCATTCCACCTAGTATATAAGCTTATGGAGCGGCTCCTTTTGAAGATCTTCAGTTGGATTTCACAGAAATGTCGAAATGTGGAGGTCACAAGTATTTGCTGGTTCTTGTGTGTACTTACTCTGGGTGGGTGGAGGCTTATCCCACACGAACTGAAAAGGCCTATGAGGTAACCTGTGTGCTTCTCTGAGATCTTATTCCTAGGTTTGGACTGCCCTTATGAATCAGCTCAGATAACAGGCCGGCGTTTGTGGCTGACTTGGTACAGAAGACAGCAAAGGCATTAGGAATCACTTGGAAGCTATATGCCTACTGACCTCAGAGTTCTGGAAAGGTGGAGTGAATGAATCGGACCATCAAAAATAGTTTAGGGAAAGTATGTCAGGAAACAGGATTAAAGTGGATACAGGTCCTTCCTATGGTATTGTTTAAAATTAGATGCACTCTTTCTAAGAAAACAGGATACTCCCCCTTATGAAATACTGTATCATAGGCCTCCTCCTATACTATGGGAGCTTCCAGGCACTTCCCGAGTTAGGTGAAGTTGAATTACAGCGACAGCTATAGGCTTTAGGAAAAATTACACAAACAATCCCAACTTAGGTAAATGAGAGGTGTCCATCAACTTATTCTCCCCAGTTCACCCTTTCTCTCCAGGTGATCATGTGTGGATCAAGGACTGGAATGTAGCCCCTTTGTGGCCATGGTGGAAAAGACCTCAGACTGTCATCCTGACCACCCCCATGGCTGTAAAGGTAGAAGGAATCCCAGCCTGGATCCACCACAGCCATGTGAGACCTGCAGCCGATGAAACCTAGGAGGCAAAACCGAGCCCGGACAACTCCTGCAAAGTGACTCTGAGGAGGACGGCAAACCCTGCTCCAGTCACACCTGGAAACTGACTGGTCTACACACAGCAGAAGCATGAGGAGAATCAATGTAGGACTCATTTTCCTTATAATTTGGACTTGTATAGTAAAAACTTCCACTGATTTTCCCTACACGGAGGACTGCTCTCAGTGTATACATCAGGTTACCGAGGTAAGGCAACAAGTTAAAACAATCTTTCTGTTCTATAGTTACTATGAATGCCTAGGAACTTTAAAAGGAACATGTTTATATAATGACACTCAGTACAAGGTATGTAGCCCAGGAAACGACTGACTGGATGTGTGTTATGACCCTTCTGAGCTTCCCATGTCCACAGTTTTTGAAATAAGATTAAGGGCTGAAGACTGGTGAGGACTTATAAATGATACAAGTAAAGTATTAGCCAGAACAGAAAAAAAGGGGTGCCCAAACTCATATTCTTGAAATTTGATTTCTATGCTGTCATTAATAGCAGTAAGTTAGGAAGGGAATGTGGCTCTTTTAGTTGGGAAAAAGGCTGTATGGCTGACAATCAGTACATTTGTCATGAATTAGGACTGTGTGGAAATGAATGTGGATACTGGTCTTGTGTCATTTAGTCCACTTGGATAAAAAGTGAAAAGGATCTAGTCCACCTTCAGAAAGGAAAAAATGGCCCTTCTTTACTAAAGGACAATGTAACCCCTTAGAGCTAGTAATAACCAATCCCCTTGATCCTTACTGGAAAAAAGGATAGTGTGTGACCTTAGGAATCAATGGGGCTGGACTGGATCCTCGAGTAAATAGCTTGGTTCGAGGAGAAGTTTACAAACGCTCTCCGTTTACAAACGCTCTCCTGAACCAGTGTTTCAAACTTTCTATGATGAACTAAAAGTACCAATACCAGAAATTCCAGGAAAAACAAGAAATTTGTTTTTGCAATTAGCTGAGCATGTAGCACAGTCGCTCAGTGTCACTTCACGTTACATATGTGGAGGAACTATAATGGGAGATCAATGGCCATAGGAAGCCCAAGAATTAGTACCTACAGATCCAGTTCCTGATGAATTCCCAGCTCAAAAGAATCACCCTGATAATGTCTAGGTCCTAAAAGCCTCAGTTATTGCACAGTATTGCATAGCTAGATAAGGAGAAGAATTCACTGACCCCATAGGATGACTTAGTTGTCTGAGACAGAAACTGTATAGTGATACCACAAAAACAGTCACTTGGTGGAGTTCAAATCAAACAGAGAGGAATTCATTTAGCAAATTCCCAAATTCTAAACCGTGTGGACCCACCTGGAGTCCTACCAGGACTGGACAGCCCCCACTGGATTATATTGGATATGTGGGCATAAAGCTTATGCCAAATTACCTGACCAGTGGGCAGGCAGTTGTGTTATTGGCACTATTAAACCATCTTTCATCTTACTGCCCATGAAAACAGGTGAACTCCTAGGTTTCCCTGTCTATGTTTCCCACAAAAAGAGAAGCATAGCTATAGGAAATTGGAAACGCGATGAATGGCCCCCTGAGAGAATCATACAGTATTATAGGCCTACTACTTAGGCACAAGATGGCTCATGAAGATACTGGACCCCCATTTACATGATCAACCAAATCATATGGTTACAAGCTGTCTTAGAAATAATCACTAATAAAACTGGCAGAGCCTTGACTATTCTGGCCCGTCAAGAAACTCAGATGAGAAATGCTGTCAAAATAGATTGGCTCTTGACTACTTGCTAGCAGCTGAAGGAGGGGTCTGTGGGGAATTTAGCCTTACTAATTGCTGTCTACAAATAGATGATTGAGGGCAAGTAGTTGAAGACATAATTAGAGATATGATAAAATTGGCACATGTGCCCATGCAAATGTGGCATGGATTTGATCCTGGGGCCATGTTCCCAGCGCTAGGAGGATTTAAAACTCTTATAGTAGGAGTTATAATAATAATAGGAGTCTGCCTACTGCTCCCTTGTTTGTTACCTGTACTTCTTCAAATGGTAAAAAGCTTCATCGCTACCTTAGTTCACCAAAATGCTTCAGTACAAGTGTACTGTATGAATCACTATTGATCTGTCTTGCAAGAAGACATAGGTAGTAAAAATGAAAGTGAGAACTCCCACTAATAAAATGAGTGAGAGTCTCACAAAAGGGGAATAAGGGAGGAGACCACCCCTCATATCATCTTATGCCCAATTTCTGCCTCCAAAAAAAGAAGAAGTAAAAACTAAAAGGCAGAAATGAAATCCACAGGCAGACAGCCCGGCGCTGCACCCTGGGCCTGGTAGTTAAAGATCAACCCCTGACGTAACTATAGATTACAGACATTGTATAGAAATGCACTGTGAAAATCCCTGTCCTGTTTTGTTCCAATCTAATTACCAGTGCATGCAGCCCCCAGTCATGTACCCCCATGTACCCCCTGCTTGCTCAATCATGACCCCCTCACATGCACCCCCTTAGAGTTGTGAGCCCTTAAAAGGGACAGGAACTGCTCACTCAGAGAGCTCAGCTCTTGAGACAGGAGTCTTGCTGATGCCCCTGGCCGAATAAATCCCTTCCTTCTTTTACTTGGTGTCTCAGGAGTTTTGTCTGTGGCTCGTCCTGCTACACAGGGAATCAGGGAGTTGAAGGGAGAGAGAGGCAGGGGAATGGCCAGTCCATGGAGCAGTCAGAACATGGACAACATTCATCACTTAGGTTTGTTGTTTTATATGAGAGTGATTTGTAGCACCCTCCACTCAAACAATTATAATAGTGACATCAAAAAGCACTCATCACATTGGCTGGACACGGTGGCTCACGCCTCTAATCCCAGCACTTTGGGAGGTCGAGGTGGGTGGATCACCTGAGGTCAGGGGTTCGAGACCAGCCTGGGCAACATGGTACAACCCCATCTCTACATACAAAAATTAGCTGAGCGTGGTGGTGGGTGCCCATAGTCCTAGCTACTTGGGGGGCTGAGGCAGGAGAATAGCTTGAACCCGCAGGCAGAGGTTGCAGTGAGCCGAGATTGTGCCACTGCACACTGGCTTGGACTCAATCTCAAAAAAAAAAAAAAAGAAAAGAAAAGAAAAGAAAAAAAGAAAAGAAAACAGTACTGATCACAGATCACCATAAGGGATATAATAACAGTAAAAAATCTTTAAATATTGTGAGATGAAATGAGTACATGCTGTTAGAAAATGGTGCTGATAGACTTCCCCACATGGTTGCTAAAAACCTTCAATTTGTGGAAAACTCAGTATCTGTCAATCCTAGTAAAGTGAAGCACAGTAAAACAAGGTTGTATTGCTTTGATTCCATTTGAAATTCAAAGTCTTTTTTTCTAATTATGTGAAGAATACCCATGGTAGTTTGATGGGAATAGCATTGAATCTATAAATTACTTTGGGCAGTATGGCCATTTTTGTGATACTGATTCTTCCTATTCATGAGGATGGAATGTTTGTCCATTTGTTTGTGTCCTCTGTGATTTCCTTGAGCAGTGATTTGTAGTTTTCCTTGAAGAGGTCTTTCATGTCCCTTTTTAGCTGTATTCCTAGGTATTTTATTCTCCTTGTAGTATTTGTGAATGGGAAATCATTCATGATTTGGCTCTCTGCTTGTCTATTGTTGGCATATAGGAATGCTTGTGAGTTCTGCACATTCCTTTTGTATCCTGAGACCTTAAGTTGCTTATCAGCTTAAGAAGCTTTAAGAAGCTTTTGAGTTTTCTAAAAATAGGTTTTCTAAATACAACCCATGAATAGACAATTTTACTTTCTCTATTCCTATTTGAATACCCTTTATTTCTTTCTCTTGTCTGATTGCCCTGGCCAGAACTCCCAATATTGTGTTGAATGGGAGTAGTGAGAGAGGGCATCCGTGTCTTGTGCCAGTTTGAACGCTTCCAGCTTTTGCCCATTCAGTATGATATTGGGTGTGGGTCTGTCATAAATAGTTCTTATTATTTTGAGATATATTCCATCAATTTGTAGTTTATTGAGAGTTTTTAACATGAAGGGATGTTGAATTTTATTGAAGGCCTTTTCTGCATCTTTTGAGATAATCGTGTGGTTTTTGTCACTGGTTATGTTTATGTGATGGATTACATTAATTGATTTGCATGTGTTGAACCAGCCTTGCATCCCAGGGATGAACCCGACTTGATCGTGGTGGATAAGCTTTTTGATGTGCTGCTGTATTCAGTTTGCCAGGATTTTATTGAGGATTTTTGCATTGATGTTCATCAGGGATATTGGCCTGAAATTTTCTTTTTTTGTTGTGTCTCTGCCAGGTTTTAGCATCAGGATGATGCTAGCCTCATAAAATGAGTTAGGGAAGAGTCCCTCTTTTTCAATTGTTTGAAACAGTTTCTGAAGGAACGTTACCGATTTTTTGTACCTGTGGTAGAATTCAGCTGTGAATCCACCTGGTCCTGGGCTTTTTTTGCTTGGTAGGCGATTTGTTACTGTCTCAATTTCAGAACTTGCTATTGGTCTATTCAGGGATTCAACTTCTTCCTGGTTTAGTGTTGGGAGGGTGTATGTGTCCAGGAATTTACCAATTTCTTCCAGATTTTCTAGTTGATTTGTATAGAAGTGTTTACAGTATTCTCTGACGGTGGTTTGTATTTCTGTGGGATCAGTGGTGATATCCCCTTTATCTTTTTTTATTGTGTCTATTTGATTCTTCTCTCTTTTCTTCTATGTTAGTTTAACTAGTGGTCTATCTATTTTGTTAATCTTTTCAAAAAACCAGCTCCTGGATTCATTGATTTTTTTGAAGGGTTTTTCATGTCTCTCTCTCCTTCAGTTGTACTCTGATCTTAGTTATTTCTTGTCTTCTGCTAGCTTTTGGGTTTGTTTGCTCTTGCTTCTCTAGTTCTTTTAAGTGGGATGTTAGGGTGTTGATTTGAGATCTTTCTAGCTTTCTGATGTGGGCATTTAGGGCTATAAATTTCCCTCTTAACACTGCTTTAGCTGTGTCCCAGAGATTCTGGTATGTTGTCTCTTTGTTCTCACTGGTTTCAAATAACTTCTTGATTTCTGCCTTAATTTCATTATTTGTCCAGGAATCTTTCAGGAGCAGATTGTTCAATTTCCATGTAGTTGTGTGGTTTTGAGTTTCTTAATCCTGAGTTCTAATTTGATTACACTGTGGTCTGACACACTGTTGTAATTTCAGTTCTTTTGCATTTGCTGAGGAGTGTTTTACTTCTAATTATGTGGCCAATTTTAGAGTAAGTGCCGTGTGACACTGAGAATAATATATATTCTGTTGTTTTGGGGTGGGGAGTTCTGTAGATATCTATTCAGTCCACTTGATCCAGAGTTGAGTTCAAGTCCTGAATATCCTTTTAATTTTCTTTTCCTTTTTTTTTTTTTTTTTTTTTAGACAGAGTTTCACTCTGTTGTCCAGGCTGGAGTGCAGTGGCACCACCTTGGCCCACTGCAGCCTCCATTTCCCAGGTTAAAGTGATTCTCCTGCCTCAGCCTCCTGAGTAGCTGGGATTACAGGCACCCACCACCTGCCTGCTAATTGTTGTATTTTTAGTAGAGACAGTGTTTCACCATGTTGGTCAAGCTGGTCTCGAGCTCCTGACCTCATGATCTGCCTGCCTCATCCTCCCAAAGTGCTGGGATTACAGGCATAAACCACTGCACCTTGCCATATCCTTTTAATTTTGTCTCATTGATCTGTCTAATAGTGACAGTGGGATGTTAAAGTCTCCCAGTATTATTGTGTGAGAGTCTAAATCTCTTTGTAGGTTTGTAAGAACTCATTTTATGAATCTGGGTACTCCCATATTGGTTACATGTATATTTAGGATAGTTAGCTTTTCTTCTTGTTGAATTTATCTCTTTGCCATTATATAATGTCCTTCTTTGTCTTTTTTGGTCTTTGTTAGTTTAAAGTCTGTTTTGTCAGAGACTGGGATTGCAACCCCTGCTTTTTTCTGCTTTCCATTAGCTTTGTAAATTTTCCTCCATCCCTTTGTTTTGAACCTATGTGTGTCTTTGCACATGAGCTGGGTCTCTTGAATACAGCACACTGATGGGTCTTGACTTTATCCAATTTGCCAGTTTTTGTCTTTTAATTGGGGCATTTAGTCTATTTACATTTAGGGGTAATGTTGTTATGTGTGAATTTGATCCTGTCATCATGATGCTAGCTGGTTATTTATTTTTTCACACTAGTTGATGTTGTTTCTTCGTAGTGTCATTGGTCTTTACATTTTTGTGTGTTTTGCCATGGCTGGTACCGGTTTTTCTTTTCCATATTAAGTGTTTCCTTTAGGAGCTCTTGCAAGGCATACCTGGTGGTGAGGAAGTCCCTCAGCATTTGCTTATCTGAAAAAGATTCTATTTCTCCTTCCCTTATTAAGCATAGTTTGGCTGGACATGAAATTCTTGGTTGAAAAAAGTCTTTTCATTAAGAATGTTGAATATTGGCCTTCACTCTCTTCTGGCTTGTAAGGGTTTCTGCTGAGGGATCCCCTGTTAGTCTGATGGGCTTCCCTTTGTAGGTAACCTGAACTTTCTCTCTGGCTGCCCATAACATTTTTTCCTTCATTTTGACCTTGGAGAATCTAATGATTATGTGTCTTGGGGTTGATCTTGTGGAGTATCTTAGTGGAGTTCTCTGTAATTCCTAAATTTGAATGTTGGCCTGTTTTGCTCGGTTGGGGAAGTTCTCCCAGATAATATCCTGAAGTGTGTTTTCCAACTTGGTTCCATTATCCTTTTTTTTTTCAGGTACTCCAATCAGTTTTAGGTTCGTTTTTTTTTTTTTTTTTTTTTTTTTTTTTTTACATAATTCCATATTTCTTGGAGGTTTTGTTCATTCCTTTTTATTCTTTTTTCTCTAATCTTGTCTGCCTGCCTTATTTCAGCAAGATAGTCTTCCATCTCTGATATTCTTTCTTCTACTTGATTGATTGGGCTATTGATACTTGTATATGCTTCACAAAGTTCTCTTGTTGTGTTTTTCAGCTCCATCAGGTCATTTATGTACATCTCTAAACTGGTTATTCTAGCTAGCAACTCCTCTAACTTTTTTTTAAGGTTTGTAATTTCTTTGCCTTCTTTACTTCAGCGAAGTTTTGTTATTACCCTCTTTCTGAAGCCTACTTCTGTGAATTCATCCATCTCATCCTCTGTCCAGTTCTGTGCCCTTGCTGGAGAGATGTTGCAATCATCTAGAGAAGAGGCACTGTGTTCTCTTCTCTAATGCTGAGTTAGATTGTTTTTATGTTGACTCTTTCTCATCTTCATGAGTTTGTCTAGTTTCGATCTTTGAGGCTGCTGACCCTTGGATGAGGTTTTTGTGGTTCTTGTTTTGTTGATGCTATTGTTCCTTTTTTTTTTTTTTTTTTTTTTTCTTTCAATAGTCAGGTTCCTCTTCTGTAGGGCTACTGCAGTTTGCTGGGGGTTCACTTCAGCTCCTATTCATCTGGTTTGCTCTCACACCTGGAGATGTCACTCGAGCCTGCAGAACAGCCAAGGTGGGTGCATGCTCCTTTATCTGGAATCTCTGACCTTGAGGGGCACCAACATGATGCCAGTAGGAAGGCTCCTGTATAGGATATCTGATAGCTCCTGTTGGGGGGTCTGACCCAGTTGGGGTCACATTTAACATAGCACTTTGGCTGTCCCTTGGTGGAGGAGGTTTGCTGCACTTGGGGGAAACCCACTCATCTGGGCTGCCTGGATTCCTCAGAGCTAGCAGGAGGAAAGACTAAGTCCACTGGTCAGCGGAGACTATGGGCACCCCTCCCCCTAGGGGCTCAGGTCCAGGGAGATCAGAATTCTGTACCTAAGCCCCTGGGTGGAGTTGGAGTTCCTGCAGGGGGGCCCTGCAGCTACAGTGTTGGCAGCTGCCCCTCCCCCAAGGGTTGCAGATGGCTTAGATGGCAGACAGTGGTGATAGCTGCCCCTCTCCCTGGGAACTCAGCAGGCTTAGGCCAAGTGGCTGTTGAGAATCTGCGCAGCTCCCTGATTGAGACCCAAGGCCCCAGTGGCGTGGGCTCCCAAGTGGGATCTTCCGATCGGTGGGTTGCACAGTTTTGTGGAAGAAGCACTGTTTCCCAGGGAGGGTAGCACTCTCACTCACCACCTCCCTTGGCTGGGAGTGGGGGCTCCCCTGCCCCTTGTCACTTTCAGGTGGGCTGCCACACCACACTGCTCTTCTTTTCTCTGATTGGGTCATGCCAGCCACCTAGCCAGTCCTAATGACAGAATCTGGATATTTCGGTTGCCCGTGCAGGATTTGCATGCTACTTTGGATCTTTTTAGTGGGAGCCTCCAATTGCGACTGCTTCTAGTTGGCCATCTTGGCACCCCTCCCCGCTGCACTTTTAAGTTTTTTATGTTATAAAATCTGACTGGACATGGTGGTTTACACCTGTAATCCCAGCACTTTGGGAGGTCGAGGTGGGTGGATCACTTGAGGCCAGGAGTTTGAGACCAGCCTGACCAACATGGTGAAACCCGTTTCTACCAAAAAATACAAAAATTAGCCAGGTGTGGTGGTGCATGCCTGTAGTTCCAGCTACTCAAGAGGTTGAGGCAGGAGAAACGCTTGAACCTGGGAGGTGGAGATTGCAGTGAGCCAAGATAGCACCACTGTACTCCAGCCTGGGCAACAGAGTGAGACCCTGTCTTAAAAAAAAAAAAAGTCTATTGTCTCTATTTAATTTATTCTATCTGTGTCACACGTACATTTTCTGTACTCTAGACTTTGCTTTAGATTGTCCATCTCATTCTCTCTCTCTCTCTCTCTCTCTCTCTCTTTTTAACTACACCAAGTCAAGTCTTTCTTCCACAGGAGCAATTCATACAGAATAGAAATATGCAAATTATGGCTACCATGCCAGATTTAGCCCACTTTCTCTTTTTATATGACCTATGAGTGCCTTTCTTGGATTATTGGTTGTAAATTTTTTGAATTTTTTTTTTTGTTTCGATTTTTAAATTTTTATGTGGAGACAGGATCTCACTATGTTGCTCAGGCTTGTCTCCAACTCCTGGCCTCAAGTGATCCTCCCTCCTTGGCCTACCAAAGTGCTGGGATTACAGGCATGAGCCATTGCGCCTGGCCTGATGGTTGTTTTATGGTTCATCATATTCATGTTTGACTTATAGGCTACCTTCAAGTAGTATTATGCCATTTCATATATACTATACAAACTTTATAAGATGCTTCCCTTTAGCTCTTCCCAGCTTCCATGCTTATACTTTTTACTCTTACATGTTATAAACTCCACAATACATTATTTTCTTGCTTCAAAAGGTCAGTGACTTTTTAACGAGGTCCGAAATAAGATCAATGTATATGTTTACTCAAATATCTACCATTTCCATTGTTTTCTTTATTTGTATTTACCCAGATTTCTGTTATCTTTTTGTGTGTGTGTGTGACAATTTTATCACTGTACACCCTTGGTATGCTTATCTCTACGTTGTTCTTTTCTGTAAGAGGTTTAGATGTCCCCAAGGCTATGATTCTTCTGATAACAGCTGCAAATTTGGGGGTCCCCAGAAAACCCACAGGTTCGGTAATCCTAGAAGGAATTAAGAACTTAGAAAAGGCTTTGCACTCATAGTTATGATTTATTACTATGAAAAGATCAACTAAAATTAACCAAGGAACAGGGTGCATAGGGCAGGATCTATGAACCACTTGGCACAAATTTCAATTGTTTGCTCTTAGTGGAACCTCTTGGTCATTGTCTGTTTCTGCCAACAATACATATCAGCACCCACAAGACATTGACAACACAAGGATCTCATTTGAGTCTGTGTTCAAAGTTTTTATTATGGTTTGGTTATGTAGACTTGCTGACTACATGTCTACATGTTGGTTATGTTGACTTCCAGTGTGGCTGCCCTTTTATGAAGGTACCCTTTAGGAGGGCACCCATGTGACCTCTTGTGAGGTCATAAGAGTTGAGACCTTTAAGCCAGTAGGATTGATGGTCTTATAAGAAGAGGAAGAGAGAGATCTATCTATCTCTGCTATGTGAGGACATATCAAGAAGGCTATGTCATCTGTAAACCAGGAGGAGAGACCTCATTAGGAAGTGATTTGCCTGGCACCTTGATCTTGGACTTTTCAGCCTCCAGAATTGTGAGCAACAAAATTTCTGTTAAGGCCAGGCGCAGTGGCTCAAACCTGTAATCCCAGCACTTTGGGAGGCTGAGACCGGCAGATCACGAGGTCAGGAGATTGAGACCATCCTGGCTAACACGGTGAAACCCTGTCTCTACTGAAAAAAAAAAAAAAAAAAAAAAAAACTAGCCAGGCAAGGTGGCGGGTGCCTGTAGTCCCAGCTACTCGGGAGGCTGAGGCAGGAGAATGGCGTAAACCCGGGAGGCGGAGCTTGCAGTGAGCTGAGATCCTGCCACTGCACTCCAGCCTGGGCAACAGAGTGACACTCTGTCTCAAAAAAAAAAAAAAAAAAAAAAAATTCTGTTAAGTCACCCAGTCTGTGGAATGTGTTATGGCAGACACAGCTGACTAATACAGGGAGGAAGGACCAGGTTTTAGGTGAACAGAAATATAACCTACCACACACTGTCTATTCTTGTTTAATTTTCCACATAAGTGTTCTTCTGGCTTATCAATATCTGAGAATGTGTTGCTTTCATAGGATGATATTAAAGCACTTCACTGACTTAGGGAGAATTGGCATCTTTATGATGTAGACTCTTCCTGTTCATAAACATAATATATCTTTTTACTTGGTTAATTAGCTTTTGTATCCCTCACTTTTCCCCCTGCCACCATTTAGTTCTACACTAATTTTGTTAAATGTACTGCTAGGTGTGTTGTCTTGTGGTTGTAGTATGAATGTTATTACATGTATGAAGACTTTTGTAGTCTGTTTATACATTGAGCTTTCTTTTCTTTTCTTTTCTTTTCTTTTCTTTTCTTTTCTTTTCTTTTCTTTTCTTTTCTTTTCTTTTTTATTTTATTGAGACAACCTTTCACTCTTGTTTCCTAGACTGGAGTGCAATGGCGTGATCTCAGCTCACCGCAACCTCTGCCTCCTGGGTTCAAGCAATTCTCCTGCCTCAGCCTCCCTAGTAGCTGGGATTACAGGCATGTGCCACCATGCCCGGTTAATTTTTGTTTAGTAGAGACAGGGATTTTCCATGTTGGTCAGGCTGATCTCAAACTTCCGACCTCAGGTGATTTGCCTGCCTTGACCTCCCAAAGTGCTGGGATTACAGGGGTGAGCCACTGCACCCAGCATATTGAGCTTTCTTATTTGGAATAGTTTTCGGAAGATTCTCTTCCGAATAGTTTTCTAGGTTTAAATTATATGCAAATCATAGTCTTTCTCATTTTTGTTTCTCTTCATTTGAGTTGAACATTACCTCTTGTACAATGGTAAATATTTGTAGAGATGGAACGTATGTGTCTTCCAGTATTTCCTCATTAACTATGAAGCTGCTCTTTGGGTCAAGATATGTCCATTTTAACATGTTGAAGAATGTCATGTGTCCTTTTTTATTGACTTTTTATTACAAATGGGATGATATATTTAAATATATCTTCTCGATGTCTGTGTGATCATAGGACTTTTTTTCATAAGCCTGTGAATATTATGAAATATGTTTATAGATTTTATTTCTTCTCAGTTGTCATGGTCTATTTCTCTTCCTCTGTTGATAAATATCAGTGTTTCCTCAGGTTCTGTACTTGCTCTTTTTGTCCTTTCAATCTCTTAGGTTCTCTTTGAGCTATTTTATTCAAGCTGCTGGCTTCAGCTACCACTGAAATGCTGTTGCTTTTCAAATCTTTACCTTGAGCTTAGATCTCTCTCCTGAGCTCTAGATCGTGAATCATTTCCAGATGAACATCCCCACATATCTGACTGCAGAAACTTCAGATTGTGTATCCAAGATTATTTTTGCTTTTCCTTATCATATTCTTTGTTCTTTTCTCAATTTCAGTTTACATCAGTATCTACCTAGCTGGTCATGAGACAGCATGGAATTGAACTCCACTTTTCACTCTCAGCACAACAAATTAGGTCAGAATTCACCGTTTGCTTTTGCTTTTGTTTTCTTTTTTTCAAGATTAGTTTCCTATTCTGCACTTTTATTGGCCTGTGTCCTGGTATAGATGGCCATGTCTCACCCTGGTTTCTTCCCCTCTGACTCTCTCTTTAGTCCTTGCCCTATCTTCTGGCAGGGAATGACTGTGGAAATGCAAATCTGACCAAGTACCTTACCACATTTTATTTACCTTTATTACTTGTATCCTGTGTTTTAGGAAGTGGGTGATTACTTTTATGTGAACACTTAGCAGTTTTTGTTTTGTTTTTTTTTTAATGTAGTAGGGAAACATAAGGATGCCTGTGAACATAAAAAATACTTTATAAGTAATTTTTTTTTTTTTTTTTTCTTGAGACGGAGTCTCGCTCTGTCGCCCAGGCTGGAGTGCAATGGCCAGATCTCAGCTCACTGCAAGCTCCGCCTCCCGGGTTCAGGCCATTCTCCTGCCTCAGCCTCCTGAGTAGCTGGGACTACAGGCACCCGCCACCTCGCCCAGCTAGTTTTTTGTATTTTTTTAGTAGAGACGGAGTTTCACCGTGTTAGCCAGGACAGTCTCGATCTCCTGACCTCGTGATCCACCCGTCTCGGCCTCCCAAAGTGCTGGGATTGCAGGCTTGAGCACCGCGCCCGGCCTTTTATAAGTAATTTTTAAAAATCAGTGAGCACATGAAGTTTCTTTTGTTGGAATTAGGTCAAGTATTGAAATGCAGAATCACCTGATAATCATGCCTTGCATACCTTTGTCTCTCATCACAGCTGAGAAACACTCACTCAGGCATGGTACTCTTTGTAGTTCCGTTTATACTTATGACTTTTTTTTTTCTTTTTCTTTTTTTTTTTTTTTGAGACGGAGTCTCGCTCTGTCACCAGGCTGGAGTGCAGTGGCGTGATCTCGGCTCACTGCGACCTCTACCTCCCGGGTTCCAATGATTCTCCTGCCTCAGCCTCCTGAGTAGCTGGAATTACAGGTGCCTGCCACTATGCTCGGCTAATTTTTGTATTTTTGGTAGAGACAGGGTTTCACTAAGTTGGCCAGGATTGTCTCAATCTCTTGACCTTGTGATGCACCTACCTTGGCCTCCCAAAGTGCTGGGATTATAGGCATGAGCCACTGTGCCAGGCCCTATACGTATGTCTTTGTAACAGATCTTAAGCACCTTGGAGGAGCAGAATTATTATTATTATTTTTTTTTTGAGAGAGAGTCTCACTCTGTCACCCAGGCTGGAGTGCAGTGGCACAATCTCGGCTCACTGCAAGCTCCACCTCCCAGATTCACACCATTCTGCTGCCTCAGTCTCCCAAGTAACTGGGACTACAGGCGCCCACCACCATGCCCAGCTAATTCTTTAATATTTTTGGTAGAGATGGGGTTTCACTGTGTTAGCCAGGATGGTCTTGATCTCCTGACCTCGTGATCTGCCTGCCTCAGCCTTCCAAAGTGCTGGGATTATAGGTGTGAGCCACCGTGCCTGGCAGGAGGAGCAGAATTTTTATCTTGACTTTATCCCTAGCAGCAGGGACAATTCCAGATCTGTAAGGGAAAGTGTTTAGTAGAACTTTTCATAATTAGTAAATTAGTAGCAGTATGCTTCTACTGTCAGTTTTCTTTTTCCCATCATAGAGTAAAAAGCAGGCTATATCTCATGTAAGACACATGCACACACACGAGTGAACAACACCAAGACTTTGTGTTCTCATGATGCAACAGTGATGTGAGGATAAGTATGCCACGTATTCTTAAAATAATCTAGAGGAAAGAAAGTGTTATCAAGAAAATTATGAGAGAACATATGTTCATTGGAGATACTGGTCTTTCTGACTCTGGGGTGGCAGAGACAGAAGAAAATCTGCATGTGTGTGGACCCATGTAGTTCAAATCTGTGTTGTTCAAGAGTCAGCTGTAATTAAATGATTACACTCGAGGCTATTTCTACCATGATTTTTCTTTCTCACACCTTATAGACTACAAAGCAGGCTACATCTTATATGACATATATATGAGACACACAGAGAAGAGTGATCTCCATGATTCTTGTTCTTGTGACCCAGGGCTGGTGACTTGAGGAGAAATATGCCATTACAGGAGTTGGTGTCCTTTGAGGATGTGGCTGTGGGCTTCACCTGGAAAGAGTGGCAGGACTTGGATGATGCTCAAAGGACTCTGTACAGGGACATGATGCTGGAGACCTACAGCAGCTTGGTGTCCTTGGGTGAGTGAATATCACGGTAACTCCCAGGAGCAAGTGCTTTCTTCTCTGCTAGTAAGTATATGGACATGTATACAGTTTAATGTTATTTAATTATAATATTCCAGTCCATGAGTAACGTGTCAGCCCCCTCTAATGAAAGGTTCAAACTGGCCCCTTCACTGCACGGCTCCTGAATCCAAGCTGTTGTCATTCTTCAAACGACCTGATTTCGCAGTTCCCAGGTTCACGCCATTCTCCTACCTCAGCCTACCGAGTAGCTGGGACTACAGGTGCCCACCACCATGCCCGGCTAATTTTTTGTATTTTTAGTAGAGACAGGGTTTCACTGTGTCAGCCAAGATGGTCTCAATTTCCTGACCTTGTGATCTGCCCACGTGGGCCTCCCAAAGTGCTGGGATTACAGGCATGAGCCACTGCGCCTGGCCTAGTCTCTATATTTTTTATTAACAGGGTACCACATTACCAAACCTGAAGTGATCTTCAAGCTGGAGCAAGGAGAACCTTGGATGGTAGAGGACACCAGAGCCTTCCAGGTTAGTGATAACATATAGTGCAGGGAGATGGAGAAGAGCAAAACCCAGCAGATGTTGACTTTTTAAAGGTTTTTTTTTTTTTTTTTTTTTTTTTCCCAGACAGGGCCTTGCTCTGTCACCCAGGCTGGAGTGCAGTGACACAATCTCGGCTCACTGCAACCCCCACCTCCTGTACTCAAACAATTCTCCTGCCTCAGCCTCCTGAGTAGCTGGGATTACAGATGCCCGCCACCATGCCTGGCTAAATTTCTTTCTTTTTTGGAGAATTTTTTTTTTTTTTTAATACTTTAAGTTCTGGGATTCCATGTGCAGAACGTGCAGCTTTGTTACATAGGTATACATGTGCCATGGTAGTTTACTGCACCCATCAACCCGTCATCTATATTAGGTATATCTCCTAATGCTATCCCTCCCCTTGGCCCCCACCCCCTGACAGGCCCCGGTGTGTGATGTTCCCCTCCCTGTGCCCATATGTTCTCATTGTTCAGTTCCCACTTATGAGTGAGAAACATGCAGTGTTTGGTTTTCTGTTTCTGTGTTACTTTGCTGAGAATGATGGTTTCCAGCTTCATCCATGTCCCTACAAAGAACATGAACTCATTTTTATGGCTGCATAGTTTTCCATGGTGTATATGTGCCACATTTTCTTTATCCAGTCTAACACTGATGGACATTTGGGTTGGTTCCAAGTCTTTGCCATTGTGAATAGTGCCACAATAAACATACATGTGCATGTGTCTTTATAGTAGAATGCTTTATAATCCTTTGGGTATTATACCCAGTAATGGGATTGCTGAGTCAAATGGTATTTCTAGTTCTAGATCCTTGAGGAATCACCACATGGTCTTCCACAATGGTTGAACTAATTTATACTCTCACCAACAGTGTAAAAGCATTTCTATTTCTCCACATCCTCTCCAGCATCTGTTGTTTCCTGACTTTTTAATGATCACCATTCTAACTGGCGTGAGATGGTATCTCATTGTGGTTTTGATTTACATTTCTTTAATGACCAATGATGATAAGCTTTTTTTCATATGTTTGTTGACTGCACAAATATCTTCTTTTGAAAAGCGTCTGTTCATATCCTTCGCCCACTTTTTGGTGGGGTTTTTTGTTTTTTTCTTGTAAATTTGTCTTAAGTTCTTATAAATTTGTTTTAAGTTCTGGATATTAGCCCTTTGTCAGATGGATAGATTGGAAAAATCTTCCCCCATTCTGTGGGTTGCCTGTTCACTCTGATGATAGTTTGTTTTGCTGTGAAGAAGCTCTTTAGTTTAATTAGATCCCATTTGTCAATTTTGGCTTTTGTTGCCATTGCTTTTGGTGTTTTAGTCATGAAGTCTTTGCTCATGCCTGTGTCCTGAATGGTATTCCCTAGGTTTTATTCTAGGGTTTTTATGGTTTTAGGTCTTACATTTAAATCTTTAATCCATCTTGAGTTAATTTTTGTATAAGGTTTAAGGAAGGGGTCCAGTTGCAGTTTTCTGCATATGGCTAGCCAGTTTTCCCAACACCATTTATTAAGTAGGGAATCCTTTCCTCATTGCTTGTTTTTGTCAGGTTTGTGAAAGATCAGATCGTTGCAGATGTGTGGTGTTATTTCTGAGGATTGTGTTCTGTTCCATTGGTCTATATATCTGTTTTGGTACCAGTACCATACTGTTTTGGTTACTGTAGCCTTGTAGTATAGTTTGAAGTCAGGTCGTGTGATGCCTCCGGCTTTGTTCTTTTTGCTTAAGACCTTTGTCTTGGCTCTATGGGCTCTTTCCTGGTTTCATATGATATTTAAAGTAGGTTTTTCTAATTCTGTGAAGAAAGTCAATGATAGCTTAATGGGAATAGCATTGAATTTATAAATTACTTTGGGCACTATGGCTATTTTCACAATATTGATTCTTCCTATCCATGAGCATGGAATGTTTTTCCATTTGTTTGTGTCCTCTCTTATTTCCTTGAGCAGTGGTTAGTAGTTCTCCTTGAAGAGGTCCTTCATATCCCTTGTAAGTTGTATTCCTAGGTATTTTATTATTTTTGTAGCAGTTATGAATGGGAATTTGCTCTTGATTTGACTCTCTATTTTTGGTGTATAGGAATGCTTGTGATTTTTGCACATTGATTTTGCATCCTGAGACTTTGCTGAAGTTGCTTAAGGAGTTTTGGGCTTAAGGAGTTTAAGGAGTTTTTGGGCTGAGATGATGGGGTTTTCTAAATATACAGTCATGTCATCTGCAAATAGAGATAATTTGACTTCCTCTCTTCCTGTTTGAATATGCTTTCGTTCTCTTTTTGCTGATTGCCCTGGGGAGAACTTCCAATACTATGTTGAATAGGAGTGGTGAGAGAGGCCACCTTTGTCTTGTGCCAATTTTCAAAGGGAATGCTTCCAGCTTTTAGCCATTCAGTATGATATTGGCTGTGGGTTTGTCGTAAATAGCTCTTATTTTGAGATGTGTTTCATCAATACCTAGTTTATTGAGTGTTTTTAGCATGAAGGAGTGTTGAATTTTATCAAAGGCTTTTTCTGCATCTGTTGAGATAGTCATGTGATTTTTGTCGTTGGTTCTGTTTATGTGATGGATTATGTTTATTGATTTGCATATGTTGAACCAGCCTTGCATCCCGTGGATGAACTGACTTGATCGTGGTGGATAAGCTTTTTGATGTGCTGCTGGATTTGGTTTGCCAGTATTTTATTGAGGATATTCACACCGATGCTCGTCAGGGATATTGGCTTGAAAGTTTCTTTTTTGTTGTTGTTGTCTCTCTGCCAGGTTTTGGTATCAGGGTGATGCTGGCCTCATAAAATGAGTTTGGGGGAGTCCCTCTTTTTCTATTGTTTGGAATAGTTTCAGAAGTAATAGTACCAGCTCCTCTTGGTAGAATTCAGCTGTGAATCCATCTGGTCCTGGGCTTTTTTGGGTGGTAGGCTATAAATTACTGCCTCAATTTCAGAACTTATTATTGATCTATTCAGGGATTTGACTTCTTCCTGGTTTAGTCTTGGGAGGGTGTTTGTGTCTAGGAATTAATCCGTTTTCTAGATTTTCTAGTTTATTTGCATGGAGGTGTTTATAGTATTCTCTGATGGTTTGTATTTCTGTGGGATCAGTGGTGATCTCCCTTTTATCATTTTTTATTGTGTCTATTTGATTCTTCTCTCTTTTCTTCTTTATTAGTCTGACTAGCAGTCTATTTTGTTAATCTTTTCAAAACCCAGCTCCTGGATTCATTGATTTTTTTTTTAAGGGTTTTTTTGTGTCTCTATCTCCTTCAATTTTGCTCTGATATTAGTGATTTCAGTCTTCTGTTAGCTTTTGAATTTGTTTGCCCTTGCTTCTCTAGTTCTTTTAATTGTGATGTTAGGGTTTCAATTTCAGATCTTTCCTGCTTTCTCCTGTGGTCATTTAGTGGTATAAATTTCTCTCTAAACACTGCATTAGCTGTGTCCTAGAGATTCTGGTACGTTGTGTCTTTGTTCTCATTGTTTTCTAGTAACTTATTTATTTCTGCCTTAATTTCTTTATTTACCCAGTAGTCATTCAGGAGTAGGTTGTTCAGTTTCCATGTAGTTGTGTGGTTTTGAGTGAGTTTCTTAATCCTGAGTTCTAATTTGATTGCACTGTGGTCTGAGAGACTGTTTGTTATGATTTCCATTATTTTGCATTTGCTGAGGAGCGTTTTACTTATAATTATGTGGTCGATTTTAGAATAAGTGCTGTGTGGGGCTGAGAAGAATATCTATTCTTTTGATTTGGGGTAGAGAGTTCTGTAGATGTCTATTAGGTTTTTTTGGTCCAGAGCTGAATTCAAGTCCTGAATATCCTTGTTAATTTTCTGTCTCATTGATCTGTCTAATATTGACAGTGGGGTATTAAAATCTCCCACTGTTTTTGTGTGGGAGTCTAAATCTCTTTGTGGGTCTCTAAGAACTTGCTTTATGAATCTGGGTGCTCCTTTATTGGGGGCATATATATTTAGGATAGTTAGCTTTCCTTATTGCATTAGTCCCTTTACCATGATGTAATTCCCTTTGTCTTTTTTGATTTTTGTTGGTTTAAAGTCTGTTTTATCAGAGACTAGTATTGTAACCGCTACATTTTTTGCTTTTCATTTGCTTGGTAAATCTTCCTTCATTCTTTTATTTTGAGCCTATGAGTGCCTTTGCACGTGAGATGGGTCTCCTGAATACAGCACACTGATGGATCTTGACTCTTTATCCAATTTGCCAGTCTGTGCCTTTTAATTGGTGCATTTAGCCCATTTACATTTAAGGTTAACATTGTTATGTGTGAATTTGATCCTGTCATTATGATGCTAGCTGGTTATTTTGCCCATTAGTTGATGCAGTTTCTTCATAGTGTCGATGGTGTTTACATTTTGGTTTGTTTTTGCAGTGGCTGGTACCAGTTTTTCGTTTTTATATTTAGTGCTTCCTTCAGGAGCTCTTGTAAGGCAGACCCAGTGGTGACAGAATCCCTTAGCATTTGCTTGTCTGTAAAGGATTTTATTTCTCCTTCACTTGTGAAGCTTAGTTTGGCTGGATATTAAATTCTGGGTTGAAAATTCTTTTCTTTAAGAATGTTGAGTATTGGCTTCCACTGTCTTCTGGCTTGTAGGCTTTCTGCAGAGAGCTCCACTGTTAGTCTGATGGGCTTCCCTTTGTGGGTAACCTGACCTTTGTCTCTGCCTGCCCTTAACATTTTTTCCTTCATTTCAACCTTGGTGAATCTGATGATTATGTGTGTAGGGGTGTTCTTCTCAAGGAGTATCTTTGTGGTCTCTGTATTTCCTGAAATTGAATGTTGGCCTGTCTTGGTTGGTTGGGGAAGTTCTCCTGGATAATATCTTGAAGTGTGTTTTCCAACTTGATTTCATTCTCTGCGTCCCTTTCGGGTACACCAGTCAAACATAGGTTTGGCCATTTCACATAGTCCCATATTTCTTGGAGGTTTTATTCATTTCTTTTCCTTCTTTTTTCTCTAATTTTGTCTTCACTCTTTATTTTATTAAGTTGATCCTCAATCTCTGATATTTTTTCTTCTGCTTCATTGATTCGGCTATTGATACTTGTGTATGTGAAAGAATTTAAAAGGCCGGGCTCAGTGGCTCATGACTGTAATCCCAGCACTTTAGGGGATGGAGTCAGAAAGATCATTTGAGGCCAGGAGTTTGAGATCAGCCTAGTAAGATAGCAAGACCCCATCTCTACAAAAAATCCAGCACCAAAAACCAAGTGTCATAGTGTATGCCTGTAGGCGCATCTATTTGGGAGGCTAAGGTGTGAGGATTGCTTGAGCCCAGGAGATTGAGGTTGTAGTGAATTATGATGTCACCACTGCACTCCAGTTTCGGCAACACAGCAAGACCCTATCTCTCTCTCTGTCTTTTTTTTTTTTTTAATTTTATTTTTTAAAAAGCAAGAAAAACAATTTAGCATTAGATAATCTATTAGTGTAATTAACTCAATAGGAAAAGAATCGACATACTTATAAAAACAGTACCCATTGATTTTTATAAAATCTTATGGCACTCGGATAGAAAGTTATTTACTTTAGCTGGGCACGGTGGCTCACACCTGTAATCCCAGCACTTTGGGAGGCTGAGGCGGGCGGATCACAAGGTCAAGAGATCGAGACTATCCTGGCCAACATGGTGAAACCCCGTCTCTACTAAAAATATAAAAATTAGCTGGGTGTGGTGGCGGGTGCCTGTAGTCCCAGCTACTCAGGAGGCTGAGGCAGGAGAAATGCTTGAACCTGGGAGGCGAAGGTTGCAGTGAGCTGAGATCACGCCATTACACTCCAACCTGGGTGGCAGAGTGAGATGCTGTCTCAAAAAAAAAAAAAGTTATTTACCTTTAAATGATCATCTCATAGGAAATACTTATGTGTGGTTCATATGTACGATATTTTTTTACTTATTTCAGCTGTCCACATAGTTGATGACATAATTGAGAGGAGCCAAGAAAGTCACAGTAGACATTTGTGGCAAGTTGTAATTACCAAAAGCAAATCATCAGTTGAGAAGGGAGTGGAATCAGGAAAAACATGTAGTTTGACTTCAAACCATGTACCGGAACTGATTAGAAATAATGGAAACTATTCAGGAATGAGACCTGAGGAGTTGAATGTATTTCAGAACATGCTTCTTTCTGGTGATCCTGATGAAATGCAAGCTGGAGTGAGACCTGATGCTTACGATTTAACTGGAACATTTCTCGGAGGTCATGAGCATCTTAGGATCACAAGATTCAAATTGGACTACAGTGTTTTGAATACAGTGGACTGAGGAATGCCTTCAACGTGGAGGCTATATTAACACATAAGAGTGTTTCTATAGGAGAGACCTCTTGTAAATGTAATAAATGTGGGAAAGCCTGTAATGAGTCAGCTCCTATTGCTCAAGAGCTAACTCAGGTAGGGAGGAAAACTTTTGAACGTCATGTATGTGAGAAAATATTCTGTAAGAAGCATAAACTCACTGAACATCAGAAAATACAATCAGGAAAGAAACCTTATAAATATAGTGAATGTGAGAAAGCCTTCATTATCAAATCATGTCTTACAAAACATCAGAGAACACATACAGAAGAGAAACCCTATGCGTGTGCCATATGTGAGAAATTCTTCTGTCAGATCAAATCCAAGTGTTTATCAGCAAATTCACACACAGGGAAAATCCTGTGAATATAATGAATGTGGAAAAACATTTTGGCAGCAGTCAGCACTCGGTGCATCAGAGAACTCACACAGGAGAAAAACCCTATGAATGTAATGGATGTGGGTTGACCTTCTACCATAAGTCAACCCTCACTATCCATCAAAGAACTCACACAGGTGAGAAGCCATTTGAATGTAAATAATGTAGGAAAAGATTCTGCCGGAAGTCAACCCTCCTGGTACCTCAAAGAACTCACAGAGGTGAACAACCGTATGAATGTAAAGAATGTAGGAAAACTTTCTATGAGAAGGCAAATCTCAATGTACCTCAGAGAACTCACACAGGGAAAAAACCCTATGAATGTAATGAACGTGGATAAACGTTTCATCACAAGTCATACCTCAGAGTGCATCAGGGTTTTCATACAGGCAAGAAACCCTATGAATGTAACGAATGCGGGAAAACCTTCTATGAGAAAGGAATCCTCACTAGTCATCAGAGAAGTCACACGGGGGAAAAGCCTTATGAATGTAATCAATGTGGAAAACCCTTTGGCTGGAAGTCAAGCCTTAGGTCGCATCAGAGTATTCACAGAGGGCAGAAAACCTATGGATGTAATATATGGGGTAAAAGCTTCTACCAGAAGTCAGACCTCACTTGATGTGAAATAATTCACACTGGGGAAAAACCCTATGAATGTAATGAGTGTGGAAAATCCTTTGGCTGGAAGTCAAGGCTCAGCCAACATCAGAGATCTCACATAGGATAGTAAAACCTATGAAAGTAATGAACGTGGGAAAATATTTTGCCTGAGGTCAGTCATCACTGGACACACAGAACTCACATAGAGAAAACCCTGTGTAATAAATATAGAAAAAACCGTTTGCTTGAAGTCACAGCTTAGCAGACATTAGAGAAGTCACAGAGGAAAGAAATCAGATATTGTTCTTCAAAAAGCATTCCCTTTTATCTAGGACACAGACTTTGTGTACATTTCTGAGCATTCCAGTGTTGTGGTTGGGACCATGTAAAACAGAGTTGTATAGGATAATATGGATAGAAGGGATGAATGTTATTTACAGGCTTCACAACAATAGTCTTGATGGTCCTTCCTGATTTATTATGCCTTGTAGGACTGAAGTTCAGCTGACCCCCAGAGTGACCAGGGAGCCGTTAGTTTGGACCTCGTCACTGATTTAAGAAAGGAGGAATTAAATAGTGTAGAGATCTTTCCACCTCCACTCCCAAGAAATTCCCCTTTGTGCTTGAGAGATCAGGTATTTAAAGCACATGTGTGATTTGTTTGCTTTACACTACAGCCCACCCTAGTAATTTGGAAGTTTCTGAGAAAAGTTACTGTCTTCTGGCAAAGCAGTCATTATAGCACCGATGGCATCACCCTTTCCTCAGCTGTGGCCCTGGTCTATGATTCGCACCTGCTAATCAGGCCATATCTTGTCTGAGATCCACCTGTGTTTCTACTCCCACCAAGTGGTGGCACACCTGTTCCAATATCCAGGCTCCCCTGAAGCCCCAGTGGCTCCTCTTCCACCTATGCATAGCGACCTTCAGGGACACAGAATCCAACCCTAGACCTGCAGAGAAGCAGTGGGAGAGGACAGTTTTCTGAACTTCCAAAGGAAAGATGGTGGAATTTGAACTGAACCAGAGAGTCTGTCTTGCTCCCTGTGGATCAGGACCTGATGGATCAAGACTTCTCTTTGTCCATATGACAGTGCTGTGGAATTTTGTTTATTTATTAAATCCTGGATTGAGAACCTGCGATATTATGGCAAAAATTAGGAGATTTGAATGTAGACCAAGTGGTTGATATTACTATTAACAACTAACTTTAATATATTAAAGGTATATGGTTATAGACCAGATGTCTGTTTATAACAGGTGCACCCTAATGCATGAAGAATTGTCTGTATTTTTGCAAGTTTATTGAAGCAGAAATTAATGTGTTAACTGCCTTTGGATCCATTAAAAAGGTGTTTGTTCTTACCCAGTAAACTAATTTGGGTGTCTTCAATGGATTATCTTAGTTGGAAAAACTGCTCTAGTGTATATGATGGGATAAAATAGCAGAGGCAGAGTCATGGGGGTAAACCTACCCCATAATTCTTGAGCCAGTTCATATTCCATGTATCTGATAAATTTTTACCCATACTTTGAAATTCCATTGGTCCCATTTCACCCAAGCTTTACTTAGTTCTTTTATGAGATAGACTTGAACTTTGCTTTTCCTTCCCTGCTTTAGACAAGGCATTCCACACGAGTTTCTCATAGTTTCCACCACCACTTTTCCTGTTCAAAGGGAAATGCTGGCTGGGTGTGGTGACTTACTCCTGTAATTTCAGCACTTTGGGAGGCTAAGTTGGGAGGATCCCTTGAGGTTGGGAGTTTGAGACCCATCTAACAACATAGTGACTCTGTCTCTACAAAACAAACAAACAATTAGGCATGATGGTGCCTGCCTGTAGTCCTAGCTACTCTGGAGGCTGAGGTAGGAGAATCGCTTGAACCCGGGAATTGGAGACTGCAGTGAGCTATGATCACACCAGTATACTCCAGTCTGGACAACAGAGTAAGAACCTAGCTTAAAAAAAAAAAAAAAAAAAAAAAAAAAAGAGGGATAGGGAGGGAGGGAGGGAGGGAGGGAAGGAACTAAAGGAAGGAAGGAAAAATGCTGAGGTGGAGTCATCCAGGTTTATGTGATCTTGACTTTGGTGCAGGTTAGGTTGAGGCTGAGAGGCTTTGTATTTTGTCCTCTTTGATAAGGATTGCTAAAATCTCTCTTGATGGGTCTTAGTGTTCTTTCCACAAAAAGGGAGAGTCTAATACACATTTGGAAGTGTTAAGTCCACCTCGAACATAAAGGAAAAAAGTGCAATTACTTTTCTTCCCCTAAGAAGGTAAAGTGGTCAGAGCCAAGAGGAGGAGGCTCAGAGATGACTGTTAGGTGTTTACAACACTAGCCTTGAATTGTAATGTTCAGTGTTCCAGTTTTCACTTTTTTGTTAAAATTATTTTTATTTGACTTTTGATACTATTGCAACTAAAATTGTTTCTTTTATGTATTGTTCATTTTTTATGTCAAGAAATACAATTAAATTTGTATACTGATCTTGTATCCTGTTGCCATACTGAACTTTATTCTAAGGTGGTGAATTCCTTATGATTTTCTAAATACAAGATCAGGTCAAGTGCAAATAAAAATAAGTGTACATAATACTGGCCAGGCACAGTGGCTCACACCTGTAATCCCAGCACTTTAGGAGGCCGAGGCAGGTGTATCACTTGAGGCTAGATGTTCAAGACCAGCCTGGCCAACTTCATCTCTACTAAAAATACAAAAATTAGCTGGGCATGGTGGTGTGCACCTGTAGTCCCAGCTACTCAGGAGGCTGAGGCACAAGAATCGCTTGAACCCAGGAGGTTGCAGTGAGCCGAGATCATGCCATTGCATTCCAGCCTGGGTGACAGAGTAAGACTCCGTCTCAAAAAAAAGGATAATAATCCTTTCCAAAATAGATGCATTTTGATTTTGCTTGTTGCCAAATTGTCCTGAGTAGCACCTCGATTTTGTACAATGATAACTAGATGTGACAGTGGATATATTGTTTTTTATCTTAGGAAATACTTATATAGGCTTTCACTATTAAGGATGATGTTAGATGTGGGTTTTTCATGTACTCTTTACCAATTTGACTGTATCCTTTTCTATATCTACTTAGCTGAAAGTTTTTATCGTGAAAGAATGTTGAATATTTTCCAACCACAGCTGTGATCCCCAGCTAGTGATCAGGTCCTTGCAAGTCAGAAAGGGAAGGACAGGACCCCAAGCTTGCAACCCTACCACAATCACACAGCACAAGAGATTATAGAAATACCAGTTAGTAAGAGGTGTATTTCACCCAGTAGAAGACAAACTACAAAGAAATCAGCCAGTCTTCAAAACTAAGATCAAGATTGATCACAGGATTTCTGAGTGACTTTCTCAGCCAGGAGACTGCCCCTGTTAAAGATTCAGTGGTAGAAGGGAGCAATTAGGAAGTAACAGGTACTGACCATCTATTGGACCCCCAGGGAGCTGTTCCAAGAGGATAAAAAAGCTGAGCACCTGTCAGCCGCCACCCAGCACCAACTGCAGCTGCAGCAGAGGTGAGTGGGGAACCCTTACATGCCATCCCTCCACAGGAATGTGCCCCAAAGAGGTCTCTTCCTCCTACTCCACATTCTGTGTGTCTGCTCACCACTGATGCTTCTCCATTTCTTCCCACTCTTCATTTCCCCATCCCACCCTTCTACCCCATCCCTTCCTACACAGACTGAAGCAGGAACTAGAAAAGTGTAGGTCAAGCCCCTGCCCAAGTCCAGAGCCTGCAAGAGGTAAGGATGGCCCAGTAGGAGTGAGCAGAGAACTGAGCTCCTGAAGGGGACGAGGCAAGAGGGCAAGGAGGGTCCTCAGAGAATGGTCTGCACAGAGGTATGGTTCTACAGAGACGCAGCCAAGAAAAAGGTGTTGAGGCAGGCTGATGGAGCAGAAGGGTATGGCGAGGGTAGGGAAATACGTGGAGACCCTCAACCCTGATGCTGATCTAATGAAAGTTAGTCCCCAGCCCCTAAGAATTTCTGAGGAGAAACCTAGTGTTGCCCATTGAGCAGGGCCTGATTCCCTCCTAAGCTGGGAAGACACACCGTGCCTTGCCCTTATTCCATGGAGCTGCAGGGAAAAAAGGCAGTGTTTTGCCACAACCTACCTCAGCTGAGTCTGTTTGTGGTGGCGTAGGTGTTAAGCACAGTTCCTACATGCAGGCCTCTGAACAGAATGAAATGGCCTGACTGCCTCTTGCCCTGGACAAAGTTATTGCTGCAAGTGCTCAATAAATGCTTACCTATACTCCAGGTCTCTACACTACTCATTTCTGGGACCCAACAGGCTGTTCTGGGCCCCCAAGCATAAGGATGCAGTCCTGAGACCCTCTAACAATGGGCCTAGGATGTTTGGATCAGTGATGATTTCTTCCATTCCTGCACAGACTCCCAGTATTATTACTTTTAAAAATAAAATTAGGGAGCTGGGATTCAAAGCCAATCAGGTTTCATGCTGTGGTCCCTTCTGGTTCACTGAGAACATGTAATTTGAGACTGCATGTATTGTGTGTTCTGATGGACACACATGATGTAACAGACACTTGTTAAATGTAGTATGTTAGAAATCCTCAGTGTGCAGGGAGTCATTCAACTAGCTTAGTCATTCAACTAGCTTAAATTTGTGTACATTTGAGGCATATTATAAATCCATGGAAATGCATTGACACAATTAAGGTCATGATGTACTCCAAATTCTGTGTTTATGTATCTTGATACATTAAATTAACATCTAAGAGGTATCTTCCCTTGATAGGCTTCCACAGTAGATAGTTACAGTAGGTAGCTGGTTACACTATGGAATTGGGGACAGGGTCCCTGGAGATAGTAACTTTTTCCACAAAAAAGTAAGAATGTGGCAAGGATGGAAACTCCTTCAGTCACTCTGGGATATTAGGCAACAAACCTAAAACTTGACCTTTCAGCTTTCTAACTATGATGTGGTGTTAATCATTTCTGTGTTATAAATGAACTGGCAATACGCTACAAAAATATAAGTGGAGATTAGAAAATACATAAATGTAATGGCTACTAAGATATATTTAAAAACAATTTCAGCTAACCCATGATTACAAGTAATTTATAGCCTTGGTTTATTCGTTATGATACAAGAAAAACATAAATGATTAGTTCAATTGATGAATAAGATGCCTTCATAAAAATTCCAACTACTCATAATTGTAGGAACTCATGAAAACTAGAAATAGAAGGTAGCTTCCCTCATACATATTGGTGAAATGTTTAAAGCATATTTGGCTGGAAACAATTCAAGTATGCCTAGTATATTCAGGTATAATAGACCATCATACTTTAAGTTTTAGACTGTGAAATAGATAAAGGTATAAAATTTATGATTATGCAGTTAAAAGAATCTACAGATAATTTGTAGAATGGCTAAATGAGTATAAAAGCTTGCTAAATGTATGTCGGTATTTTAAAAATGAACTTTTTGTCTTGATATCAGGGCAGAGGACCCAAAATAAATACATTGAGGAATCTACAGTATATTGAAAAAAGAATACAATATAGCCATGACATTAAAGACAGGTACCTGGTGAGGATAAGCATCTCAGTCAAAGCCTGCCTCACAGGGAAGGGTCACAAGAGGTTGGGCATGGGCTCTATTTTTTCTTTCTTCAGGGTTGTGCTGGCTTGTACTTCCTCTCTCAGATCTGGAACTACCAGTGTGTGCACAGAACACCTCAGATTCAGGGGTGTGTATCCTGTATTGTAGACCTAACACTGAAATGAATAAATAGACCTGTGGAGTTAAGGAGACAACAGTTATTTAAAAGACCCTTGTCTTTTAGATACTTATAAGTGACAGAAATTGCATTTATTATTGCTGTTGTTGCCTGTGCTTTTGAGGTCATATTCAGAAAATTATTGCCCCGGCCATTGTGTTGCAGCTTTCTGTGCCACCACCCCCTGCCATTTTTTTTTTTTTCTTTTTCTTTTTCTTTTTTTTTTTTTTTTTTGCTTAGTCATTTTATAGTTTCATGTCTTATTTTTAAGTTTTTAATCCATTTTGAGTTGATTCTTTTTTAAAAAAAGATGGAGTACAGTGGCATAATCTGAGCTCACTGCAACCTCTGCCTCCTGGGCTCAAGAGATTCTGTCATTTCAGCCTCCAGAGTAGCTGGGACTATAGGTGGACACCACCATGCCCAGCCAGAGTTGATTCTTGTGTAAGCATTGACTTAAGGATAGAATTTCTTCTGCATGTGAATGGCCAGTTTTTGTAAGTTGGTTTATTGAAGAAACCGGCTCCCCCCAAACTTATTTTGTGTTCTTTGTAACCTTGTTAAAAATCAGTTGGTTGCAGACATGTTGATTTCTTTCTCTCTCTCTCTCTTTTTTTTTTTTTTTTTTTTTTTTTTGGAGACAGGATTTCATTCTGTCACCCAGGCTGGAGTGCAGCGGCATGATCTTGGGTCACTGCAACCTCTGCCTCGTGGTCTCAAATGATCCTCTTTCCTCAGCCTCCCAAGTAGCTGGGCCTACAGGCATTTACCACCATGCCTGGTTAATTTTTGTATTTTTTTTTGTAGAGACAGGATTTCTCCATGTTGCCCAGGCTGGACTCCACCTGCCTTGGCCTGTCAAAGTTCTGGGATTATAGGCCTGAGCTATCATGCCTGGCCTATGTGGATTTATTTCTATGTAATCTTTTTGTTGTGTTGGACATTATGTTTGTTTTTATTCCAGTACCATGCCATTTTGATCACAATAGCTTTTTTTTTTTGAGACAGAATCTCGCTCTATCGCCCAGGCTGGAGTGCAGTGGCGCGATTTCGGCTCACTGCAAGCTCCGCCTCCTGGGTTCATGCCATTCTCCTGCCTCAGCCTCCCGAGTAGCTGGGACTACAGGCGCCCGCCACCGTGACCAGCTAATTTTTTTGTATTTTTAGTAGAGACGGGGTTTCACCGTGTTAGCCAGGATGGTCTCTATCTCCTGACCTCGGGATCCGCCTGCCTCGGCCTTACAAAGTGCTGGGATTACAAGGCTTGGGCCACTGCGCCTGGCCTTGATAGCTTTTTAATATATTTTGAAACATATAGGATGATGCCTCCAGCTTTGTTCTTTTTGCTTAATGTTGCTTTGGTTATTTTTTATTTGTTTTGGTTTTCTACAAATTTTAGGGCTTTGTTTCTATTTTTTCTACTTTTTCTATTTCTATAAGGAGTGGCATTGGAATTTTCATTGGAATTGCATAAAATCTATATATTGTTTTGGGTAGTATGGATATTTTAACAATGCTAATTCTTGCAACCCATGAACATGGGATGTCATTCCATTATTTGTGTCATCTTTAATTTTTAAAATTTATGTTTTATAGAGTTCAACAAGGACATTGTTCATTTTCTTGTTTAAATTTACATGAGTGTTTTTTAATGCTATTGTAAATGGAGTTGTTTTCTTAATTTCCTTTTTAGGTAGCTTGTTGTTAATGTATAGACATGATTAGTTTTGTATTTTGATTTTATGTCATTCATTTTTACTGAATTTGTTTTGTCTTTTAACTCTTGTATAAGAGGAATAATTGTGATACTCACCACTATGAAAGCACTAATATTGTGTAATGGTAGAATTTTAATTTTGACCATTTACTTCCTTTTCCAGTGAGTTGTATGCTTTCATATATTTTCATGTTACTAACTATTGTCCTCTTTCTTCAGCTTGAAGAATCCCTTCAGCATTTTTTGCCAGACAGGTCTAGTGGCAATACACTCCCTAACCTTTTATTTTGCTGAGAAAGTTTCTCTCCCCTTCATTTTTGAAAGACAAGATTGCGGAAAATATTATTCTTGGTCGGCTTTTTTTTTTTTTTTTTTTTTTTTTTTTTTTTAATTATATCATCCCACTCCCACTGATCTTCAAGATTTTTGCAGAAAAATATGCTGTAGCCTTCTAGGAGTTCACTTAAACAACAAGCCACCTTTCTCAATGCTTTCAAATTTTCACTTTGTCTTCATTTTTAACAATTTGACTATGATACGTCTTGGTTGGGTTGGTCTCTGTGGATTCATCTTATTTGATGTCCTTCAGGCTTCCTGGATGTGGATTTCTATTTACTTTCCCAAGGCTGAGAAGTTTTCTGCCATTATTTCTTTGAATATCTTTACTATCTTTTTCTCTCTCTTCTTTCTATCATATGAATAATGTGTAAGTTTTTCAACTTGATAGCATGCCAAGAGTCCCTTAACCTACCTTTACTCTTTCATTTTAAAAAGTGTTTGCTCTTCAGATTGGATGATTTCCAGTGACCAGTCTTTGAGTTCACTCATCCTCTTTGAATTAGTCTGCTGTAAAACATGTCTATTAAATTTTTCAGTTTAGTTATAATATTCTTCAACTCTGTAATTTCTCTTTGTACTATTTTTATACTTTCTATCTTTTTTTGTAAAATTCTCAGTTTCTTCTTGCATTGCTCTCCTGATCTTGTTGAACACCTTTGAGACCATTATTTTAATTCCTTGTTGTGTAAATTGCATAGTTTCCTTTCACTAGGGTTGGTTATGGGACATTTTTGTCTTGTTCCTTTTTTGGAACATATTTTCTTGTTCCTTTATTTTCTTTGACTCTCTGTGTTAGTTTCTGCACATTATATAGGGAAACTTCTCCACCTCTCTTGTCACACTGACATGAGAGAAAACTTTCAGCAGTTTATGTGGTCAGAGATTCTAAGGTTCCTTTCATATTTGTACTTGTCTCTATGTTTGTTGGCTGCCAGGAGAGTAAGATGTATCACATTCTATCATTACCCCCAAGACAGTAATGTTTCTACAATTTCTACAGTTAAATTCACATGATACCTTGTGATCCTGGGGAGACAGCTGTGGAAAATGAACCTGTTGTGTGGCTACCTCTGCTTTCTTCTGCATAGGGAAACTCAAGAATGTGAAGCCAATTCACTGCCAGTGATAGGTGATTAAGGCTACAGTCTCTTGGGGGAGCCAAAGAAGTTGTGGCACTTGGTGTGTGGACAAACTACAGAAAGAATAAGTAGAACTAGGTTTATCACTGTAGTGAGCTATGAGGGAAGACTCAGAAAGATTTCAGGGGCTGCTCAGGCTGCTAACGGTCTGCTATTTGCCCCTTTCACCCTGTGATGCAAATTAATTAGAAGCCAGGCCATCAAGTTGCCACTGGAAGAGTTTGTTGTTAATCTCTTCCCAGGAGAAACAGGGAGCTGTGCCTGCTAGCCCCTTCTCTGCACTACCTATGAGGGTTGTAGCCCTTGGAAGTGCTTGCATACCAATTTGATTCCACCCCTTTTTGTGAGACTCACACTTGCCCTGTCTCCTGCACTTTCAGAGTTTGGAGGTTTAGGATATAGTTTCTGAAATGGAAAATGTAAATATTGAAGCACTTAGCACATGTAAAGTACCATCCGGGAGGAACTGGGAGATCTCGAGTTATTAGTGGGGCAAGATGGGGAGCAGGGCTCAAGAAATGGTGAGCTCCTACTCAGGCTGCCAGAGGTTACTATTTGTTGGCCCCATTATCTTCCTAATGCAGAACAGGTAGAAGCTCATTTGTCAGCATCAGCAAGCTTGAACATCCCTTCTAGGGAGACACTGATACCTATGAGTTTTAAGCCCTTCATTGCCCATATCTTGGGAGATAAAGCCTTTCAAGTACTAGTGTGATCATAGAAAACTGCCATTTTGTTTTGTTTTCTATATAGACTCATGGATCTTAGTCTCTTATACTCCCAGAGCTAGATAAATTAAGAGCCGAACCATGGAGAATTTTACAGGTTGGCTCCCATATATATGGTCCATACCCTACATTTCTCAGTGTGTTGCAAGAGTGTTGGGGGTTCCTTTCCAACTGTATGTTGTAGTGGCTAGGGCAGGCACTACAGTGCCCAATTGTGTTTTGGTATTTTCTACTCATGTATGTTTTTTTTCCAGATTTCCACTGCTTGGGAGTCTTAACTTATTTATGACTTTCTCTCAGAGGGAATTGAGCCTGAATAGATGTGTATTCGTTGTATTCGTGGGTAGAAGGAGAGTTGGGAGCTTTGTCTTTGGCCATGTGACTGTTGCCTCCTTTTAACATTGGCCTTTGAATTTGGTTAACTCATTTGCATTTAGCGTTATTATGATGTGGTTGGATATATATCTGTCTATTGCTCTTAAAGGCCACTTGCAACATACAATTTATTTTTACATTTATTTGGATCCATCTGGATTTTGTGTATATTCTGGTTCTTGATCTTTGTCAATTATTATAATATTAGAGTTTCATAATATACATTAGTGCCAGGTAATGATAGTTATTCCTGTTGCTTTTATAATTCACAAATGTCTTGGCTGATTTTATATGTATATTTAACCTTTCAGATGCATTATAGTGTTTTTTGTTTTGATCTCTTCTTCCATAAACAAAGCATGTTGACGTTTTGATGTCGTAACAATATATTTATAGATTAATTTTAGGGAAAATGATTATCTTTGAAATGGTGAGTTTTGTTTACCTACACACATAATATCAAGTCTTTTATGTCCCTCTGTAAATTTTTATCTCCTTATTCTATGTATTTCTTTTTAAAATATGCACATATGAAATACCACCTGCATATTACCTCCAGGGGCAACTGGAGATTCTTAATCTCACACCTGTAGGCAGTCAAAAGTTGAAATTGTGAATCTTATACTTGTTTCCAGTTCACAGGTAAAATAGTGACATATAACTTTGTCCTTTTCTATTTTTTCTATTTACTATTAACTCTTTTATTTTTTGTTAACTCTTTTCTATTTACTTCCTTTGGTCTCATTTTCATTTAAGCCCTTTTTGTCCTTGGCTCTAGAAGTCATTTACTTTTTTTTTTCCATAGGAGAGTGAGTTTAATTCAGTTTCTAATAGTAGTAGGTTATTTTGTTGGTAAGTTATGGGCATTTGTTTATTAATAGCTGTTTTAATTAATCTTTGTGCTAGTCCCCTCACACAAGGGGTAATACAACATCCCACTGCTGTTAAGACTCCTGCCACAATTATGAGAGATTAAGTATTGAAGCTACCATGCCTTTCCATTTTTCAAACCAAACTTCTAGCCAGCCTTTTAATTCCAGCATTTTCTGTCAGGTCATTGGCTAGAGTTTTTAGTTCTGGTAAAGCTTTTGTGATGGTCCCATCAGGGGCAGTATTGTTGGGAATGAAAGTACAACATTTTCCACCCAGAATAACACATAAGACCCCTTTTTTCTGATAGTATTATGTATAGTGCAAGCCTGTTTTTCCAGGCCATTCAGCTGTGGCATCTAACTGGCTAGCCACCCCTTTGAGGGCATCCTGAGTACATCTGAGAATCTCTGTTGATTATAATAGATATAGTTAATCCAATCCACATTCTCATTAATAGTTGAGCACAGAAGAGTGCTGACTCAAACCCAGCAGCTATTTGGTTTTAGGCCTAAATTCATTAGGTATGCCTCTAGGGACTCCAGTTGAGTTAACATATATATTGGGTTTAAAAGAATTTGTCAAATCTCTCTGGTTTCAGTGTCCATGTGTATTTTTGGGTATCCAGGATGAAGGGAATGGCCAGTTGGACTAAAGCAGAAGTCCTAGTCCAGTTGGATGGTAACAGGTTATGGAGGTTCCTTTTCCCACAATACCACCAGACATCAGCCTGGGGTGTATGGAGAGCTGAGTAATTGCCATTGCTTGGCTCACCAGTGATGTTTAGGTAGAAGTAGGTAGGTAGAAGTTGAGAGTTCTCCCACAGGCTTATTGAACTCTTCCCCCTGCCTGGAGAGGCAAGAGGAGTAGTTCTGAGAGAGAGAGACCCTCTCATATTGTTTTATACTCAGTACCTGTTTTAAGAAAAAAACGAGGAAGTAAAATCAAAGACAGGCAGCTCGGTGCCAGGCCCAAAACCAGGCCTGGGCCTGCCTGGCCTAAACCCAGTAGTTAAAAATCAACTCATAACTTAGAAACCGATATTATTCATAGATTCCCGGCATTGTATAAAAGAACGTAGTGAAACTCTCAGCCTTGTTTTATTTCTCTCTGACCACCAGTGCATGCAGCCCCTGTCACATACCCCTTGCTTGCTCAAATCAATCGTGACGCTTTTATGTGAAATCTTTAGTGTTGTGAGCCCTTAAAAGGGACAGAAATTATGCACTCGGGGAGCTCGGATTTTAAGGCGGTAGCTTGCTGATGCTCCCAGCTGAATAAAGCCCTTCCTTCTACAACTTGGTGTCTGAGAGGTTTTGTCTGCGGCTCGTCCTGCTACAGTTCATATTCCCTATAGAGAACAAGGAGATTGCTCTGGAATCTGAGCTCTGGAATGCGGGAAAGAGCAATGACAGACTCTTAAAAGTCTTACTTCCCCGTGCATCCTTGTTCTGGTATAGAGCCAACATACAGTGCAGTCCTTTAGGATGGGTATTACATCCTAGGGGAAATGGAACCACCTGTGCCCGAGGTCATCCCACAGCAGTTACTCTTGTTGAGGGCTTGTATCGAAAATTTGACCCATTTGACCCAGGCATTTACATCCCCATACCCTGTCTCAATTTCTAAGGTTTGCCTTAGATCCTTTACCTTAGTATTTTTCCCTTTTAGGGTCATTATCTGGTGAACTAAAGTGTTTATTAGGGTCTGGGTTTGGAGTAGTCCCAGGAAAATGGGAGGTTGAGTTCTTGATTAGTTTGAGAACAAACAGCCCTAGGGGGTCTTTCCCTGTGATTTCTGCCCCTCACCCATATATCCGAGATGCTACTTTTGGTTCTTGGTCTACAATGACTGGATTGTCAATGGTGATAAGTATAGAATTACATTTTAAATTCTGGCAGTTATTTGGCAGGGAACCTTTGGAAAGATGTAGTTTATTCTTTAAGAGTCTCCAGCTCTGAGTTACTTATTCCATGTTTACTGTTCCACCCTGAAATTGGGTAGTCCACTATACATCATCCCAGCTGGGGCAGGGTGATGCCCTACTGTAACATGTATTTGGTTCAGGGAAAAGATATTTATCTGCCTGTGAGAACTGTCTCTGATTTTCTAAATTCCCACAAGTTAAAACCTGGCAGGTATCAAATCTTATAGTCTGAGGTGCACATTATTCACCAACCTGGTTGGGTAGGGAAGAGTCCCCTGCCAGTTTCCATTTTGACCTTCTGCTCTTGTATGTAGCCCTTTCCAGCCATATTAACTTCCAGAAATGGGGCCAGCCCATGTTTTCCTTTTAGATTTTTCCTAGAGTTAACTTTAAGGGGTCCTCAGGTGACCCATGTACTTTCCACTGGTCTTTTTCCTTGCCTTCTAGGGTCGCTTTTACCAGTGCCTTGACTTGAGTATAGTGAGTCCACCTTTGTTCAGCTGTTTGCACATCCAGCCATCTTAGTGGTCAGGAGCCCTTGATAAGGAGCTTCCCAGCTTGGGTGGAGCTTATCTTCTTTCCAAGTTTTAATCAGCACCAAGTCACCAGGCTGAAAGTGGTGAACCGTGAACTCAAGAGGCAGAGTTTGAGTCAGAAGTCCTTTTCACCTAAGGAATGTCAGGGTGGAGGATATGGCCAGTATATAATTTCTTCAGAATTGATTCTTGGTTTCCATAGTAGGGAGATCTGTAGCTCTGCCCAAATACTGGAGCCCATATAATAACTCATGGGGGACAATCCCAAGGTTTTTCTTGGGGCTTCCTAATCCTAAGGAGTGCTGTTGGGAGATATATGGTTCAAGGTACTTTAGTTTTTAAGATTAGTTTGGTGATAGGCTTTTTGAGAGTTTGATTTATTCTTTTTACCTTTCCAGATGAATGGGGATGCCAAGGGGTGTGATAATCCCATTTAATTTGTAAACCTTCCATAACTCCCCTTAATACCCTTGAAATAAAGTGACTCCCATTGTCTGAATCAATATTTTCCACCAGGCCAAATCTAGGTACAATCTGTTTTGATATTATTTTGATCACATTCCCAGCAGTGGCTGTTGGAAGGGGAAAGGTTTCCACCCAGCTGGAAATTACCAGATTGTATATTACCAGTAAATACTTTAGTCTTCCTACTTTGAACATTTCTGTGAAATCTACTTGAATGCTTTGAAATGACCTTAGTCTGAAGGTCTTCCTCCCATGGCCCGTTTTTAAATTACCTTTTTGTTTATTCTTTGACAAGTTACACAACTTCCCCATACTTGTTTAGCAAGAGTATAAATCCCTATATTCCCATAATTCCTAATGTTATAGGAGGCAGAAAAAAATTATTTAGGTAGACAGGATAAAGTGAGACCCTGGCAGGAAACTTTCCTTCTAACAAAAAAGCAGCTTAGAAATTGCTTCCTTTCTAACCTCATGCAGTTCAAAGAAATCACTTCTCTTCTAACAAATGGCAGCCTGAAAGTTCAGGCTGTAAATCACAGATAAACAGCTCAAGCACAGAAGGGGGTGGGGGGTGGGGTTGGGGATGAAGTCTCCTGGGTAATCAACAAACTTCACACTTATACAATGGGCCCCAGTAAAAACAGTGGGTCTTAATAAGCACATTCCTTTCCCTTTAGGCACACAAAGATAGGGAAGCTCAAAGCAGACTGTAGCAGGGAATGCCTGCAGCTGCAAGATGTCTGGGAACTGACACAGAAACTCTCCCTCCCAGATAAGAACAACAGAGACTAAAAGCCTGCCCACATAATCAAGGAATTGGGTAAAGGCTGATAGAAATTTTGCTTTATACAGATAGCACACCTGGTCCCAACTAAATCGTTGGGCCCTAGGAGGACAAGACATTCCCTCCTCATGAGCCCCCTCCTCACTAGCCCGTTTATAAAAACCCTGATATTTTTACTAAAACTTGGCAACCCACTTGGGACTCCCCCGCTGCAATGGAGAGATGTTCCCCTGCCCACCAAACTCCTGATCCAAACCCATTCCATGTGCACGCGCATCTGTGACGCTGATCTCCCTGGCCGTGAGACCAAGAACCCTTGCAACCACCCCAGACAACAAGGCTGCCTCAGTAAGTATTGCATCACACAGAGCCTGGGGTCCTCAGTGACTCCCTTTATGTAGTATAGACATTCATTCTTTTATTAGGACTTTACACACACTAGCTCTCTCACACTGTCCCCCTTTATCTTTGCTGTCTGCTTGGGCTCTGCAGCTTATGTCACCTCCATGCCTGCAGCTGCACTCTCTCACCTGCAATGTCAGCTTTTAGTTACAAAGTTAACCTTTAAAAGGCCTTGCCCTGCTGGGTCCTCCGGATTTAATCCGGAGTTGTTGTTTTTTTTTTTTTTTTTTCATCTGATCTCTGAGCCTCTGCGGGAATGCAGAGAGTTTTTTCTTTTTCCTTGTTAAATCTTGAATGCGTTTGACACATTTTGGGTTCTAAGAGTTGACTCTTTGATCTGTTTTTTTTTTTTTTTTTCTGAGATGGAGTCTCACTCTGTTGCCCAGGCTGGAGTGCAGTGGCAAGATCTCTGCTCACTGCAAGCTCTGCCTCCCAGGGTCACACCATTCTCCTGCTTCAGACTCCCAAGTAGCTGGGACTACAGGCATCCACCACCACGCCCGACTAATTTTTTTTGTATTTTTAATAGAGACGGGGTTTCACTGTGTTGGCCAGGACAGTCTCGATCTCCTGACCTCGTGATCCACCAGCCTCGGCCTCCCTAAGTGCTGGGATTACAGGTGTGAGCCACCACGCCCGGCCTGATCCCTTTAATTGTTAGTTCCTTGAGGTCCTGCATTTGGGCCTACTCCCTGGGATCATTATTATCCCATTTGGGATCAACATTTGGAAATTCATATTCGGCTAGCAAGACTCCCACTCTGGGAGGGTGTTGCCTTTCCCTGATGGTCGTGGCTGCTCACCTAATCATTCCCCTTTCTTCTCCTGTGAACGGGATATTTATAATAGACTTTATTTTAGCCCAGGTGTAAAAGCTGGGTCCTAGGAATTGGTCCAGCTGGTCTGCTAAACCGAGGGGATCTTCTAGGAGTGGTTTCATTTCCTTCTTAATATTCCTAACTTTAGTACTTGTAAGAGGAGCATTTACAAAGCCAATGTCTCCCTGTCTCATGGGCACTTCCCTAAGAGGGAACATGCTAGATGCCTGCTGTGTGGAAGGGATAGGGAAGTTCTCAATATCCATCTTACACTGTTCTAATTCTTGCCTTAAATTTGGATAAGGATTTAAAGGAGCAGTTGGTTTGGCTCCCCCATGGTCTCCGGGTCTGTCTTCCTCTAACCCTCCTGCTGCCCCTTGATTTTCCTGTCCCTTTCTTTGTGAGACATATGGAGGGGCAAGCATGATAGGGGGTCCCATGGCTTTTCACTGGGTGAGGCTTTTTACTAAGCTCTTTTTCTTCTTTGAGGTGGAACATGCGGGCTAATTCCTTGATGTAGCAGAGAATGTAACCTTTCTCTTCTTGTGAGGATGGGGTTTTATTAGTCACATAGAGAATTAAAGCTTGGCACACTCAATCCTCATCTGAGCCAAACTTAGGCCAGAAGACTGAAGGCTTACAAATGTCTTTCCTTTGTCCCCCAGTGCTAGAATTTCTGTCTCCCATTTTTGGCCAGTCTCTGTGTCTGAGTTTTTCCTGTGTACTCAACTGCTCTTACACAAGGCTTCTTTCATACTCATGTGTACTCAACCTCCACTTATTGGAGGTTTCTTGCACACCCCAAGACAGATGAATCACTTCATCTGTCTCTAGCCATTTCCCTCTCAGGAGAACGGAACTGCAGATTGGGACTCCGTACTTGCTTTATATCTAACATTCAGCTTAGTCACACACAACCTCCAAAAATGCACCACCACCAAGGCAGTAGTTAATAGTCCAACTTTCCTACCTTGGTTGGTGCATGAGTTTGCCTGGTTGCCCAGTGCATGAGTTTGCCTGGTTGCCTGGTGCCTGCTTTTGTCTCTTTGTCACCTCTGCTGCCTCCTGAATAACAATCTTGGGATTGTCTGTTTTCTGCATAGAGCTGGAAAGCCTGGAAAGAGCAGGCCACCTAAATTGGGTGGGATACATCTCCCCTCTCAGCCAGAGTCCCACTCCGAGCAAGCAGAGATCGCAGATGAGCCCCCAGGTTTGTGAGAAAAATGTTCACTCATTCAAACTCAAAAGAATGGACTTACAGGCATGAAAAACAGTGAAAGTGAGACTTTTAATAATGGTCTTGCAAGATTGGGGGTCTGGTAGGCAGGCACACCCCGGGAAGTCATAACAGGTAATTTATCTCCTAACATGCAAGTCCCCCAGTTCCTCATTGGTCGAGTACTATGGGGTTACAATCTTCCCGGAAGTCGCCTAAGTTTAATTATCCGCCTTATAAGATTATATCTTGGTCCTCTTCCCTACTTAAGTTTCAGTTTTCCAATGGTGAAACTTTCTTCCCTTCTATGGGCTGACCCTTCCTCGACATTTTGTTCACCAATTTTGACCTTCTAGGTGCATGAGCAGTGTGGTTTGTTATGTTGGCAGACTGGCTGCCGGTACTTAGATTTATCATACCTTGAAAATGGTCCATTTAAATGTTTTCTCCCATGACAGAGGTGCTTGCTTGACTTTCACCTTCTTCCATGATTGCAAGTTTCCTGAGGCCTCCCCAGCAATGCAGAGCTGTGAGTCAATTAAGCACCTTTTTGACTACTACTACCTAGTTTCAGGTAATATCTTTATAGCAGTGTGAAAATGGACTAATACAGACACAGACAACTTGTGAGGTCCTGAATCTCTCACCTGGATGCATTCAACAGTGTGACTCTCATATGTGGTTCCAGCCACAGGTGGAATGGCAAATTACTTCTGGAACCAGCTCACAGGGTTAATAATAATTTTCATTCCTGAATGCAGCCAATAGAAAACATTTTGACCTTGGCTTAGAATAACAGGCAAAATTATTTGTCCACCATGAAGTCCTTAGAGAGGATTGTGACTCTCACATCTACTATATAAAGCCCTCAGGTGGTACAGAGAGTGGCACAAGACTCAGCAAACAGTTGAGATTTGACTCCTGTATTCACAGTCAGCCAACAGTAAGGATTGTTCCCTAACCACAGACATAGCCAATTGGCAAGGTCCTGAATTTCACACCATGATGCAGTTGACCATTGAACTTGTGATTATCATACCTGGATCTGGCCACAGGTAGAATGGTGCCTTATTTCTGGACCCAGCTCACAGGCATGATGATGACTCTCATACCTGAACCCAGCTAATAAAAGAAATTTTTACGCTCATACTTGAGTTTATGGAAAATTATATAATCATGTACATTCAATCACAAAGGTTTTAGAGAGTATTGTTACCCTCACACCTACCATATAAAGCGCTAAGGTGGTAGAGAGTGTTATAACAGAGCTTAGCATAAAACGTGAGGTTGTAACTCATAGCAAGACACAGACTACAGGTGGGATTAAAGCTCTCATTCATGAATGCAGTCCACTCTTGAGATTGTGACTCCCATACTTGGACCAAACTCACAGCTGGTGTTGACACTCATATCTGGATCCAAGACATGTATGAAATTGTGACTCTCATTCCTGGACTTTCCTGGAAGTGGGATTGTAACACATACTCTTGGCCAGGAATTAGGTGTCAAATTGATATATGACAGAGCCAAACACCTAGCTGATTTTATTCTCCTTCTAGGGGACAGCCCACAGAAGGTACAGTGAATCATTTCTGGACTCAGCTAACAAAATAATGACTCTCCTACCTGGACCTAGCCAGCAGAAAATATTGTGACTCTCATAGCTAGGCTTTGGTCAACATGTAAAACATGAGGTTCAAATCTGTATGAATGTCACAGAGAGAACTGTGATTCTCACATATACTGTGTAAAGCCATCAGGTGGTACAGAGAGTGTCATAACAGAGCCTAACACATTGGTAAGATTGTGGTTCTCATATGCACAATTAACCAATAGTTAGGAGTGTCACCCTCATACAGGGACACAGCTCACTAGTGAGGTCCTAAATATCATACCCGAATGCAGTCAGAAGTTGGAAATGTGGCTCTCATACATGGATCTGGCCCACAGGTAGCATGGTGACCCTCAAACCTGTATTCAGCACACACGTAATGCTGGGACTCTCCTACAAGGACAAAGTTTACAGATGATATTGGGGCTCTCATGCATGGATCTAGTCCATCATCGAGACTGTGACTTCTGTTCTTGGAACAAAATCTTGTTGATGTTGACTTTCAGACCTGGACCTGGGACGTGTGGCATTTTAACACTCATACTTGAACCTTATCACAGGTGGGATTCAGATACATACCTTTGCCTAGCACCTAGGTGATTTGACTTTTCTATGTGGGCCCAGGCCACAAGTGGGATTGTGATATATAAAAGAGGCAAGTATCTTGGCTCTTTGGCTCTGCTGGCAGTGCCCAGATGACTGACAGAATTGTAACATATACCTTGGCTCTTCACCAAGTTAATTTGATTATTTTTTTCTGGTCTCAGCCCAGCGAGATTGTGACATATACCTATGTCCACCATCTAGGTGATGTGACACTTCTGCCTGAACCATGCCCGCAGGAGGATTGTGACATGTAGCTGGACCCAACACCTAGGTAGTTTGACACTCCTGCCTTGGCCCAGCACATAGGAGTAATTGTAAAATATACTGGGCCCAGCAACAAAATGATGTGATTCTCCTACCTGAGCATTGCCCATAGAAAAAATAGTCATGTATAGCTAAGTTCATCACCTATGTGACTTGACTGTCTTGCCTGGGCCTAGCCCACAGGAGATGTTATAGAATATGTCTAAGCCTAACATTTTAGTATTTTTTTTCTCCTTCCTGAACTGTGCCCAATGAAATAATTGTGAATTATTTCTAGGTCTGGCACATAGGTAATGTGACACTTCTGCTTTGGCCCAGGCAACATAGAAAATGATGAAATACGTGTACGTCCAGCACCTAGGTGATTTTTCCCCTGGGTCCAGTCTACAGGTAGAATTACATACATTTGTACAGGACATACATTTGGGCCCAGCACCTAGGTGATTTAGCTCTCCTAACTGGGCACTCTCCATAGGCGGTATGGTGACTCATTTCTGGACCCAGCTCACAGGTACAATAAATACTCGCATACCTGCACAAAGCCAATGGGAGAGATTTTGACTCTTGTAGCTAGGCCACAACAGCTAAGATTGACTCTTGTAGCTTAGCTTAACAACAGCTAAGGTTAGGGGTCTCATACATGTATAAATGTCACAGAGAGGATTTTGACTGTCACGTATACCATGTAAAGCCCTCAAGTGGTACAGACAGTGTCATACTAGGGCTTGGAACACAGGTGAGATTGTGACTCTCATATGCACACCCAGACAACAATTAAAATTGTCACCTCTACACATGAACACAGCAAGCTGGTGAGATCCTGAAACCCACACACCTGGGTGCAGTCATCAGTTGAATTTGTAACTATCATGCGTGAAGCTGGCCACAAGTGGGATGGTGATGCATTTCTGCACTCAGCTTACAGGTGATGATAATAATGAATAATAATGAATCTTATACCTGGACCCAGGCAATAGGAGAGATTTTGACTTTCATACTTGGGTTTACAAGCAACATATGTAATCATGCATCTTTACCACTATGAAGGGTTTAGAGAGGATTGTGACTCTCACACCTACCATGTAAAGCCAACAGGTGGTACAGAGTGTCATAACAGGACCCAGCACACAGGTAAAATTATAATTCTCATATGCACATTCAGCCAAAAGTTAGGATTGTCACCCTCAAACATGAACATCGCCCACTTATGAGGTCCTGAATCTCACATGAGGATGCAATTGACAGTTGAAATTGTGATGTGCACATGAAGCTCTGCTCACAGTTGGGATAATAACTCCTTTATTGGCCAAATTTATAGGCAGGATGATAACTCTCATACCTGGACCCAGATAATAGGAGATATTTTAACTCTCATACCTGGGCTTAGAAAACCAGAAAAATCATGGGTCCATATTAGCATACAAATCTCAGAGAGTACACTTTTAAGTGGGAGCTGAACAATAAAAACATCTGGACACAGGGAAGGGAACAACACACAGAAGGCTGTTGCGGGGAGCGGGAAGGGAGAACATTAAGATAAATAGCTACTGCGTGCAGGGCTTAATACCTAGGTGCTGGGTTGATAGGTGCAGCAAACCACAATGGCACATGCTTGCCTGTGTAACAAACCTGGACATCCTACATATGTATCCCAGAACTTAAAATAAAATAAAATTTAAAAACGTCTCAGAGAGTATTTTGACCCCCACCTCTATCATATAAAGACCTCAAGTGGCACAGAGAGTGTCATAACAGGGTCCAGCACACAAGTGAGATTATGCCTCTAATATGAACATTGAGTCAATAGTGAGAATTGTCACTCTCACACATGGACACACCTACTGCTGAAATTTTGAATTTCACACTTAGATGCGGTATATAGATGGTAGCATGACACTTATATGTGGATCTGGTACACAGATAAGATGATGACTTTCAGACCTGGATTTACCGACCTGGATTCAGCACGCCTGTGAGGCTGCTACTCCCCTACCAAGAAACAGTCCACAGGTTGGCGTGAGGCTCTCATCTGTGAATCCGGCCCACTGTCGAGATTGTGAATGCTGAACTTGAAGCAAACTCACAGGTGGTGTTGACACTAATACCTAGATCTCAGTAATGTGTGATTGTGGCTCTAGTTTCCATGCTTTGCCTCAAGTGTGATTGTGACATGGTCTCTTTCTCAGTACTTGAGTAATCTGTTTTACTGTGGCCCAGCCAACAAGTGATGTTGTGACATTTGACCAATCAAGTATCTAGCTTATTTGACTCTCCTGCCTTGGTCCAGTCCTCAGGTTAGATTGTGACATATACTTCGGCCCAGCATATAGATGATTTTACTCCCCTGCTTGAGCCCAGCCAGGTATGGTGACTCATTTCTGGATTCAGTTCACAGGCACAATGATGACTTTTATAAATTGACCCTGCCAATAGAAGTGATTTGAATGCCAATAGCTAGACTTAGGGCAACAGGAAATATCACGGCCCTCATACATGTATGAAGGTCAGTAAAACATTGCAACTCTCATGCATACCATATAAAGCCCATGGGTGGTATGGACAGTGTCATAACAGGGCCCAGCACACAAGAGAGATTGTGACTCTAGTATGCGCTTCTTGCCAACATTCAAGATTATCACCTTCGCGCATGTACACAGCCTACTAAGTAGGTCCAGAATCTTACACCCAGACATAGTCAATAGTTGGAATTATGACTCTTAAATTTAGATCCAGCCACAAGTGGGATAATGACATCTGTCTGGACTGAACTCACAGATGCAATGATGACTCTCATGCCTGAAACCAGACAATAGAAGAGATTTTTGACTCTCGTACCTAGGCTTAGGCTCACAGGTAAGATTGTGGGTACATACCCGCCTGAAAGCTTCACAGAAAATTGTGATGCTCACACCTGCCACACAAAGCCCTTGGTGGGTAGAGAGTGTCTTCACAGGGCCCAGAAAACAGGTGAGACCATGACTCTCATAGGCACTCTCAACCAACTGTAAGAATTGTTAACCTCAAACATGGACACAGCCAACTGCTGAGGTTCTGACTCTCAGAATCAGATGCAGCCGACAGTTGGAATTATGAATATCATACTTGAATCTGGCCACAGGTAAGATAGTGACTCAATTCTAGACCCAACCAACAGGTGCGATGATAACTCTCACACTTGGATCCAGCCAATGGTAAAGATTCTAACTCTTGTATTTTGGTTTAGGGCAAGTTATATAATCATGGTTTCATATGAGCACAAAGGTTTTATAGAATATTGTGACTCTCAAACCTATTGTATAAAGCTGTCAGGTGTACAGACAGTATTATAACAGGGCCCTGTGCACAAGTGAGCTTGTGACTCTGCACATTCAGTCAACAGTTCCAATTGTCACCCTCACACATGGACACGGCCCACTGTTGAGGTTATTAATCTCAAACCCAGATGCAGACAAAAGTTGGAATTGTGACTCTCATATGTGGATCCAGTCCACAGGTAGGATGGTGGCTCAGACCTGGATTCAGCACACCTGTAAGGTTATGACTCTTCTACCATGACACAACCAACAGGTAGTGTTGAGGCTCTCAACCATGGATCCAGCCCACCACTGATACTCTGATTTCTGTACTTGGACCACATTCACAAGTGGTGTTGACACTCATACCTGAGTCTGGAACATGAGTGGAACTGTGACTCTAACTTTTGAACCTTGACACAGGTGGGATTGTGACATTTTCTTGCCCAGGACCTGAGTGATTTGACTTTTTCACTGTGGCCCAGCCAACAAATGATCTTGTAAAATATGACAGTTCAAGCACCTAGATTATTTGACCCAGCTGCCTTGGTCCAGCCCTCAGGTGGAACTGTGACATACACCTGGGCTCAGCATATAAATATGACTTTCCTGCCTATGCTCAGCCCACAGTTGGAATTGTGACATTTATCTGGGCCCAGCATCTAGGTTAAGTAACTCTCCTGGGCTCTGCCCATAAAGGGTTTGTGACATATACCAGGATCCAGAGCTTAGGGGATGTAACCCTTTCATCTGGGCCAAGTTCAGAGGGTATTGTGACATATACCTGAGTTCAGCACCTAGGTGATTTGACTCACTTTCCTGGTCCATTTCACAGGTGGTATTTTAACTCATTTCTAAGCCCAACACACAGACATCATGTCTCTCATGCCTGGACCCAACCAGTAGGTGGGACACTGACAATCATACCTAGGCTTTGGGCAATAGGTGAGATCATGAATTTCATACCTGCACTAAGGTCATAGCGAGGATTGTGACTTTCTTGTATATTGTATAGTTTCCTAGTGGTACAAAGAGTGTCATAACAGGACCCAGCACACAGGTGACTTGAGTATGCACTTTCTGTCAATATTCAGGTTTGTCACCTTCACACATGTACACAACCCACTGTTTTTTTTTTTTTTTTTTTTTTTGAGACGGAGTCTTGCTCTGTTGCCGGGGCTGGAGCGCAGTGGCCGGATCTCAGCTCACTGCAAGCTCCGCCTCCCAGGTTTACGTCATTCTCCTGCCTCAGCCTCCCGAGTAGCTGGGACTACAGGCACCCGCCAACTCGCCCAGCTAGTTTTTTTTTTTTTGTATTTTTTAGTAGAGACGGGGTTTCACCATGTTAGCCAGGATGGTCTCGATCTCCTGATCTCGTGATCCGCCCGTCTCGGCCTCCCAAAGTGCTGGGATTACAGGCTTGAGCCACCGCACCCGGCCAACCCACTGTTATTAATCCCTTGTCAGATGTGTAGTTTGAAAATATTTCTCTCCCATTCTGTGGGTTGTTTTATTTTCACTTTGTTGATTGTATCTTTTGCTGTGCAGAAGCTTTTTAACTTGATGTAATCCCATTTGTACATTTTTGCTTTGGTTGCCTGTGCTTGTAGGATATTGCCCCAGAAATGTTTGCCAAGACTAATGTCCTGGAGATTTTTTCCCCAGTGTTTTCTTGTAGTAGTTTTATAATTTGAGGTCTTAGATTTAAATATTTAATCCGTTTTATTTCATTTTTGCATATGGTGATGGATAGTTGTCTAGTTTCATTCTTCTGCCTATGGGTACCCAGTTTTCCTAGCACCTATTAGTTGAAGAGGCTGTCATTTTCTCAGTGTATGTTCTGGCACCTTTGTCAAAGGTGAGTTCACTGTTGATATGTGAATTTGTTTCTAGGTTGTCTGTTCTGCTCTATTGGCCTATGTGTCTGTTTCTTTGCCAGTACCATACTGTTTTGGTTACTATAACTCTGTAGTATAATTTGAAGTCACATGATGTGATTGCTTTGGTTTTGTTCTTTTTGCTTAGAATAGCTTTGGCTATTCTGATATTTTGCTAGGCATTGCATTTAATCTGCAGATTGAGTAGTATGAACACTTTAATAACATTGATTTTTCCAATCCATGAACATAGAATATTTTTTCATTTTTTGGTTTACTGTTTAATTTCTTCATTAGTGTTTTATAATTTTCATTTCACAGATCTTTCACTTATTTGGTTAATTTGTAGATATTTAATTTTACGTGTGGTCATTTTAAATGGGATTACTTTAACATTTTTTTTCACATTGTTCACTGTCAGCATATAGAAATGCTACAGTATTTTTTTTATGTTGGTTTCACATCTTGCAACTTTACTGAATTTGTTAATCAGTTCTAACAGTTTTTCTTCAGAGTATTTAGAATTTTCTAAATATAAGATTATATAATCTGCCAATGAAGATAATTTGACTTCTTCCTTTTCAATTTAGATGCCATTTATGTCTTTCTCTAGTATGACTGCTCTAGCGAGGCCTTTCAGTAATGTATTGAATAACAGTGATGACAGTGGCCAGCCTTGTCATGTCCCAGATCTCGAGAAAAAGGCTTTCAGTTTTTCCCCGTTCACTATGATATTAGCTACGGGTCTGTCATAAGTGGCCTTTGTTATGTTGAGGTATGTTTTTCCTGTCCCTAGTTGTTTAAGGGTATTTATCATGAAAGGATGTTGAAGTTTGTCAAATGCTTTTTCAGCATCAATTGAAATAATCATGTCTTTGTTTTTTCTTTTACTGACCACTTTATTTTATTTTTAATTATTTTAATAATTTTAGGGGAAAAGCTGGTGTTTGGTTACATGATTTCTGAGATTTTTGTCCATCACCTGAGCAGTGTACACTGTACCTAGTGTGTAGTCTTTTATCCCTTATCCCTCCCACTCTTGCCCCTGAATCCCCAGAGTTTATGTTATCATTCTTATGCTTTTGGATTCTCATAGCTATTAGATGTTTGCTTTTTTTATTCCTGAGTTCCTTCACTTAGACTAATGGTCTCCAACTTCATCTGGGTTGCTGCAAATGCCATTATTTTATTCATTTTCATTTCATTTTGCCATTCCATGGTGTGTGTGAGTGTGTATATATATATATGCCAAATTTTCTGTATTCATTGGTTGGTTGATGGGCATTTAGGCTGGTTCCATAATTTTGCAATTGCAAATTGTGCTGCTATTATGCAAGTGTCTTTTTTTCACAATATGATTTTTTTCCTCTAGGTAGATACCCCATAGTAAGATTCCTGGATCAAATGGTAGCTGTACTTTTAGTTCTTTAAAGAATCTTCATACTGTTTTCTATAGTGGTTGTACCATTTTATATTTCCACCAGCAGTGTAATGTTCCCTTTTCACCACATCCACACCAACATCTATTATTTTTTTATGTTTAAATTATGGCCATCCTTGCAGGAGTAAGGTGATATTGCATTGTGGTTTTGACTTCCATTTCCCTGATAATTACTGATGTTGAGCATTTTTCATATATTTCTTGGCCATTTGTATATCTTTTGAGAATTATCTGTTTATGCTCTTAACCCACTTTTTGATGAAATTCTTTTTTTTTTCTTGCTGATTTGTTTGAGTTCTTTGTAGATTTCGGATATTAGTTCTTTGTCAGATGCACAGTTTGCAAATATTTTCTCCCACTCTGTGATTTGTCTATTTACTCTGCTGATTATTTTTTGGCTGTGCAGAAGATTGTTAGTTTAAGTAAATCCCATGTATTTATCTTTGTTTTTGATGCATTTGCTTTTGAGTTCTTGGTAATAAACTCTTTGCCTAAACCAATGTCCAGAAGACTTTTTCTGATATTATCATCTAGAATTTTCATAGTTTCAAGTCTTAGATTTAAGTCTTTAACCTATCTTGAATTGATTTTTGTATAAAGTGAGAGATGAGAATCCAGTTTAATTCTTTTACATGTGGCTTGCCAATTATCCCAGCACCATTTGCTGAATAGGGTATCCTTTCTCCACTTTATGTTTATGTTTTTGTTTATGTTGTTGAAGATCAGTTGACTGTAAGTATTTGGCTTTATTTCTGGGCTCTCCATTCTGTTCCATTGATCCACATGCCTGTTTTTAGACCAGTATCAAACTATTTTTGTAGCTTTAGCCTTGTACTACAGTTTGAAGTCAAGTAATGTGATGCCTCCATATTTGTGTTTATTGCTTAGTCTTGCTTTGGCTATACATGTTTCTTTTTTTTTGTAATTGTTTTTCCTAGTTCTGTGAAAAATGATATTGCTAATGGGAATTTCATTGAATTTACGGATTGCTTTTGACAGTATGGCATTTTTACAATATTGATTCTACCCATCAATGAGCATGGGATGTGTTTCCATTTTTCAGTGTTGCTCTAATTTTTTTCAGCAGTGTTTTGTAGTTGTCCTTATACAGCCCTTTCACATCCTTGCTTAGGTATAGTCTTAAGTAATTTTTTTTGCAGCTGTTGTAAAAGGGGTTAAGTTTTTTATTTGATTCTCAGTTTGGTTGCTGTTGGTGTATAGCAGTGCTACTAATTTTTCTACCTTAATTTTGTATCCTGAAACTTTACTGAATTCATTTACCACTTGTAGAAGCTTTTTGGATGACTCGTTAGGATTTTCTAAGTATACAATCATATCATAGGCAAACAGCAACAGTTTGACTTCTTCTCTACTGATATGGATGTCCTTTATTTATTTCTTTCGTCAGATTGTTCTGGCTAGAACTTCCAGTACTATATTGAGAAGAAGTGATGAATGTGGGTATCCTTGACTTGTTCCAGTCCAGTTCTCAAGGAGAATGTTTTCTTTTCTTTTCTTTCTTTCTTTTTCTTTTCTTTTTTTTGAGACGGAGTTTCGCTTTTGCTGCCGAGGCTGGAGTGCAATGGCATGATCTTGGCTGACTGCAACCTCCACCTCCCAGGTTCAAGCGATTCTCCTGCCTCAGACTCCCGAGTAACTGGGAATACGAGCATGCACCACTAAGCCCGGCTAATTTTGTATTTTTAGTAGAGACGGGGTTTCTCCATGTTGGTCAGGCTGGTCTCGAACTCCTGATGTCAGGTGATCCCCCCAACTCAGCCTCCCAAAGTGCTGGGATTGCAGGCGTGAGGCACCACGCCCGGTTCTCAGGGAGAATGTTTTCAACTTTTCGTCATTTAGTTGGCTGTGGGTTCATTATAACTGGCTTTTATTATCTTAAGGTATTTTTATTCTATGCTGATTTTGCTAAGGGTTTAAATTATAAAGGGATGCTGAATTTTGTCAAATAATTTTTTTACATTTATTCAGATGATCATTTGATTTCTGTTAATTCTATTTAATATGGTGTATCACATGTATTGACTTATGTATGTAAAACCATCCCTATATCCCAGATATGAAACACATTTAATTTTGGTGAATTATCTTTCTGATATTCTGTTGGATTCGGTTAGCTAGTTATTGACTCAGAATTTTTGCATCTATGTTCATCAGGGATATTGTCCTGTAGTTTTCTTTTGTTTAAATGTCCTTTCCTGGTTTTGGTATTAGGGTGATGCTGGATTCATAGAATGATTTAGGGAATATTTCTTCTGTCTCTGTCTTTTGGAATAGTGTCAGTAAGATTGGTACCAATTCTTTTTTGAATGTCTGATAGAATTTAGCTGTAAATCCATCTGGTCCTGGACTTTTTTCTTGTTGGTCCTGACCTTTATTTATTACTGTTTCAATCTTGCTACTTGGGATTGATCTTTTTAGAGTTTCTGTTTCTTTCTGGTTTAATCTAGGAGGGTTGTATATTTCCACGAATTTATCATGTCCTCTAGGTTTTCTCGTTTGTATCTATAAAGGTGTTCATAGTAGCCTCGAATGATCTTTTGCATTTCTGTGGTATCAGTTGTAATATATGCTATTTCATTTCTAATTGAGTTTATTTGGATCTTCTCTCTTCTTGGATGCTCTTGCTAATGATCTATTGATTTTGTTTTGTTTATCTTTTTTTTTTTTTTTTTTTTAGATGGAGTCTTGCTCTTTTGCCCAAGCTGGAGTGCAGTGGTGCAATCTCGGCTCACTGCAACCTCCACCTCCCGGGTTCAAGCAATTCTCCTGCCTCAGCCTCCTGAGTAGCTGTGATTACAGGTGCCTGCCACCACACCAAGCTAATTTTTGTATTTTTAGTAGAGATGGGGTTTCACCATGTTGGTCAGGCTGGTCTCGAATCCCTGACTTCATGACCCACCCACCTCGGCCTCCCAAAGTGCTGGGATTACAAGTGTGAGCCACCGTACCCGGCCCTTGTTTATCTTTTGAATCAGCATATATATATATATGTGTGTGTGTGTGTGTGTGTGTGTGTGTTTATTTTTTTTGTATGGTTTTTTGTTTTCATTTAGTTCTACTCTGATCTTTGTTATTTCTTTTCTTTTGCTGGGTTTGGGTCTGGTTTGTTCTTGTTTCTCTGTTTCCTTGAGGTAAGAGCTTAGACGGTCTACTTGTGCTCTTTCAGACTTTTTATGTAGGCATTTAATTCTGTGAACTGTACTCTTTGCTGTATTCCAGAGATTTTGATAGGTTGTGTCACTATTATTGTTCAGTTTAAAGGATTTTAAAATTTCCGTCTTGATTTTATTATTGACCCAAAGATCATTCAGGAGCAGATTATTTAATTTCCATTTACAGTTTTGAGGATTCCTTTTAGAGTTCATTTTCAATTTTATTCCAGTGTAGTCCAAGAGAGTACTTGATTTAATTTTGATTTTTTAAATTTATTGAGGCTTATTTTGTGGCCCTTCATATGATTTATCTTGGAGAATGTTTTACATGCTGATGAAAAGAATGTATGTTCTGCAGTTGTTGGGTAGAATGTTCTGTAGATATCTGTTAAGTCTCTTTGTTCTAGGGTATAGTTTAAGTCCATTTTTTCTTTGTTGATCTGTCTAGTGCTGTCAGTGCAGTGCTGAAGACCCCACTATTATTGTGTTGCCATGTCTCAATTCTTAGGTCTAATAGTAATTCTATTATAAATGTAGGAGCTCCAGTGTTAGGTGCATATATATTTAGAATTGTGATATTTTCCTGTTGGACTAATCCTTTTATTTTTATATAATGCCCCTCTTTGTCTTTTTAAACTGTTGTTGCTTTAAAGTCTATTTTGTTTGATATAAGAATAGCTACTGCTTGCTTTTGATTTCCATTTGCATGAAATATCTTTTTCCACCTTTTTACCTTAAGTTTATGTGAGCCCTTATATGAGTCTCTTAAAGACAGCAGACACTTGATTGGTAGATTTTTATCCATTCTGCCATTCTGTATATTTTAAGTGGAACATTTAGGTCATTTACATTCAACATTAGCATTGAGATATGAGGTACTGTTCTATTCATCATGCTAGTTGTTGCCTGAATATCTTGTTTTGTGTTTGTGTGTGTGTGTTATTGCTTTATAGGCCCTGTGAGATTAATGCTTTAAAAAGGTTCTATCTTGGTGTATTTTGAGATTTTATTTCAAGATGTTGATCTGGCCCCATCTCTTCCTACATAAGTCAGCTGTGCTATATGAAATTGCATCCAAAGAAATAAATCACATTTCAAAATGTAATGGCCTTTTGAAGTATTGTATTTTAGACAATCTCTGACACTAAGCTTTTTCATTGCTAGCATGAAATAGTTGTATGATCAATAATATACTTATTAGCATTTATATATCTGAACAGATATATTTAATTCACATGTGAAGAATTAATATGCTAGCCCAGATCAAATGGACTCATTTAACTTCCATTTTAGTCACAGCCATCTCACTGGCATACAGAGGTAAGCAGAGGAGGAGAAGAATAACAAGCCCTAATGAGTAAGATCTATTTTCACAGGTGAATTCCATCTCCAGATAAAAAGGAATTGGAACACCACACGTCATTATTCTACTGCAACAGGCAAAATCTCCAAGGCTGGCTGACAGTGTTCAATTGCTTCTAATTAGAGCCAGATAATCCCAAAACTTTCAATTATATTTGCAGATATTTTTTAGATTGGTTCACAGTAATTAAATGGCTCATATAAAGTTGTAAAAATTATATCAAAAATAATATCACAGAAACTTTTATTGTGTATATATTAAAGTAAATGGTTCTATCTTGAAAAGGTATATGAATGGTTCTAATCTTGAAAAGGTATGTGCTGAAGATTGCCCTCAGAGGTGTTACAGTCAGCTGGAATCACTCAACTCACAGGCAAGATGAGTCCCAGTGATGTCAGTTGCTCTAGAGCTCAGCACATTAACTTTTCTTGGAAAGGTCAACATTATAAGCCAATGATTCCTTAAGCAGCCCTTTGTCTTTACTAACTAAATACTAAATTATCAAACATTTCAACTTGAGTAATTGGAACTTTCTTGTTGAGAAACAGTTAAGAACTTTGCCTTGGTCAGGTACAGTGGCTCACGCTTGTAATACCAGCACTTTGGGAGGCTGAAGTGGGCAGATCATGAGGTCAAGAGATTGAGACCATCCTGGCCAACACGGTGAAACCCCATCTCTACTAAAAATTCGAAAATTACCTGCATGTGGTGGCACATGCCTGTAGTCCCAGCTACTTGGGAGGCTAAGGCAGGAGAATTGCTTGAACCCGGCAGGCGGAGGTTGCAATGAGCCGAGATTGCACCACTGTTCTCCAGCCTGGCAACAGGGTGAGTGTAGGGAGACCCCCTGAAACTATTGCTACGGAATAAAAGATGAAATGCTCCTGATTATTGTAAATATAAAATTGCATGCATGCAGGATTGTGCAAAGACAATGCCAGGTTGGACTGCCAGAATGAGCCAACAGCGCGTGATGTGCTTCCCCCTGCAGAGAGCCTATGAATGGACGTGCAGTCAGGGAAGTTTCACATCACCAAGATTCCTATCCCAGAAAAGCAGATGTTCATAGCTCTGGGAATGGAATGTGACCCTTGTGGAGAGCCTATAAATGCACGCATGAGGGGCATCTGTCCATATGGATAAGATAGGGCTATAAATGCCCTCATCTTGCCACAGCTCTTCTAGGCCTCTTTAGGGTTAAGGCATACTCCCTTCTGAGAATTTCTGGTCTAACCCATTGTCTAGCTTCACATCCTGTTTCTATGGATTGCTGGTAACCAGCTTTTCTACAACTGTTACTGCTGATTAATATCTTGGTAATCATAGGTTATGGAAAGACTGTGTTTCTGTTTTAAGGCTCTGTTAGAAATTACTGATGCACACACTATATTTTAAATTCTTATCTCTGTATACCATACTTCTGCATATAGATATTATGTTAAAGAATTACTTCATCCCCATGTGACCATTTCACCTCATAATCAAATGACCCTAAATCCCTCACTAACCTACCCCCACCCTCACTAAACTGAATAATAAATGCTGGTATATCCAGTACGTTGGTGGCACTGCGGGACCAGAAGGAGGTGACCGCCCTGGACCCAGCTTTCACTGTCTTGTGTGTGTCTATTATTTCTCAACCTGCCGATCCACCTGGGAACAAAGAGAGAGCCCTGTTGCATAGCAGGCTGCTGGCCAGATCCTGCAATAGGTGAGACTCGATCAAAAAAAAAAAAATACTTGGAAACTCATGGTTCTTTGTTTGAAATACTGTGAGGAAAATTCATAATGAGACAGTTATAATTTTCCAAGAATAAGAACCAAAGAATCAATTATGTTTGAAAACATTATGTATTTGGGTAGTGTGTTAGATGTAACAATGATATATTTCTCACAATTCTGTGGTTAGCATGGGTGTTCTTTTGCAGGGCCTGGATGGGCTCAACCATGTGGCCACAACCTTCTGAGAGTTAGACTCAGTTGGGACAGTTAGATCTCTCTGTATGTTGTCTTTAATCTTCAAGAAGGCTGGCCTCCTTCACGGGATGCTGTGAATGTTCCAGAAAGACAAGCCCTAATGTGCGAGTAACTGTCAAATATCTGTTACTGACTCATGGACCAAAACAAGTCACATGGCTAACCCCAAAGTAAATGTAAGTGTGATGGTCAGTTTTATGTGTTAACTAGGCTATATCACTCAGTTATTTACGCAACATGAATCTAAGTGTTTTCGTGAAGGTATTTTGTAAATATGGTTAACATGTACAATCAGTGGGTTTTAAGTAACGGAGACTACTTTGAAATGTGCATGGCTCTCATTTAATCAGTTGAATGCCTTAAGAGCAAAACGCAGGTCTCAAAGAGCAGAATTGTGCCTCTAGACTGTAGCGTTAACTCTTGCCTGAGTTTCCACCCTTATCAGCTCCTGAAATTGCATAAATAAAAATTTAATTCCTTAAGATAAATCACTCTCTATATGTCCTGTTACTGTGTTTCTCTCAACAATCCTGACTGATGCAGTAAAGAGCTATACAAGAGAGTGGATAAGGAGAGGCATAATACATTAGGGTCAATAGTGTGACAATGTACTACAGTTTGTCCTTGGGCCCTGTATTTCTTTTTTGTCCTTCAAAATAGTTTTCAAGATGGGATTAGACATGTAATCAGTATACTAGGAAAATTGCTGTGAGAGATGGTGGGGAGAGAGCCAGAAAAGGCACAGAGAACCTTCAGATATGATGTAGCTCTGAAACCTGTGGAGGAATCGGGAAGGATTAAGCAGGAGGAATTTCAGATCATAGCACAGTTCTAAGAAAGATGTTTTCAGGCCAAAGAGGAGGCTTTGAACCAAATTGCTTATCTGAGGCATCCTGAGATTCACAGGAATAGGACTCCATTAGTGATCCTGCTGTTGGAATGGGAAGCATAACCTTGCACAAAAGTAGTGGTGAATCAGACGGGCCATAGCTGAAGTTATCACCCCATTATACTCTCCATGGAAGAAGATCTGAGTAGTGCATCTGTCACAACCCACGTGATTCATGCTCCTTTCATATTTAGAGTAATTTACTGTCTATCAAGAATGTCAGTCTCATTCAATCATGGCATCAGGCTTTGAGTCCATACTTTATAATCTACTTCAGGCCCAGTTGCAATTGAGGTTCTTCTGATTATCGCTCATCTTTATCCAGAGATCTGAACAAAGGGAAAATTTGTGTGCTCTCATTTACTTAATTTAAAATGGTTCTTCTGATTTTGTCTTATCTTTTCCCAGAGATCTGAAAAAAAGGGAAAAGTTGTGTGCTCTCATTTACCTAATTTAAAATGGTGAGACAGGCCGGGCGCGGTGGCTCAAGCCTGTAATCCCAACACTTTGGGAGGCCTAGACGGGCGGATCACGAGGTCAGGAGATCGAGACCATCCTGGCTAACACGGTGAAACCCCGTCTCTACTAAAAAAAAAAAAAAAAAAAAATACAAAAAACTAGCCGGGCGAGGTGGCGGGCACCTGTAGTCCCAGCTACTTGGGAGGCTGAGGCAGGAGAATGGCATGAACCTGGGAGGCAGAGCTTGCAGTGAGCTGAGATCCGGCCACTGCACTTCAGCCTGGGTGACAGAGAGAGACTCCATCTCAAAAAAAATAAATAAATAAAATAAAATGGTGAGACAGAGACATGGAACAGCGATAGACACTATTATGGTTTGGATATATGTCCCCACCTAAATTTCACATTAAATTGTAATCCCCATTTTTGGGGGTGGGTACTGGGAGATAATTAGATCTTGGGGGTGGGTTTCTCATGAATGATTTAGCACCATACCCTTGGTACTGCTGTCACAAAAGTAAGTGAGTTCTCATGAGATCTGATTATTTAAAAGTTTGTAGCACCTCCCTTATCTCTCTCCTGCTGCTCTAGCCATGTAATGTGTCATCATCCCCTTCACCTTTTGCCATGACTGTAACTTTCCTGAGGCCTTCCCAGAAGCTGAGCAGATGTCAGCATCATACTTCCTGTACAGCCTGCAGAACTGTGAGCTACTTAAGCCTCTTTTCTTTGTAAATTACCCAATCTCAGCTATTTTTTAAAATAGCAATGTTAGAATGGACTAATACAGACACTTGTTTTCAAAAAGAGAATGAATAGGGTCCTGGTTGTGGGAAAAATGGAGTCGCAGCATTTCTTCCACTGAATACAACTCTCAAAGCTAGCAGAATGAAAGCACAATTCAAGAAATCTGAAAAGTAACTAATAGCTGGCGGATTAAGGAAGACCAGAATTCAAGTTCAAACAAATCAACGGTAAGTATTCTGCATTTCCTTTCCTGTGGCATCCCCCAGGAACTAAGAGGTAAAAAGTAGAGAGCAAAAAGAAAGAAGTCCTCTAGTTATTGTGCAAAAAGTGGGTGGAAAAACATGTAACTCTCAGAGTATATACATTCTCTTTTTTTCTTCTTCCTTTGTTCTTGAGAACTCTAACCCTTAATTAATCCCCTGGTGATGAAGCAACTACTAGAAATAAGAAGCTTAAGGATTGAAAACCCCGAGGGAGCTAAAAACATCCTCCTGCTCAGTAGTGCTGCCATAGCAAGAGGGTGTGCTGCTTTTGCTTTTTGTCCTCATGCTTCCTAATTCTAGATGGAGATGAAGTTGCAAAAGTGCATAACCAAACCCCAGATACTTAGCTAAAGCACTAAAATAAGCAGTCCTAAGGCACAAGAAAGAGCCAGAAAGTTTGTGGGGAGACAAGAACTGAGAAAAACAACTTTATGACATTATTTATAATTTTTTAGGTCTATCCTTAAGTTATACATGTGTAGATATTATACACCACTGCCCAGATTTGAGACCAACTGGGCAGCAAAAATGTGTAGTAGATTCAAATAAATTGTAAATAATTTACAAATGGAATTGGCACTGAAACTACAGCCTACGGAAGGCAGGTCAAAACTTGTGACCCTAACCCAACCAATTCAACTATCTCCTAAAGAAAAAGTTAACATTTTCCACAGGACATAAACAGAAGCCAGAAAAATTTTTAATATTTAGAATTTTCAAGATACAACCCCAAATTACAAGGCAAATAAAGAACCAGAACAGTTACAATTCACATAGGAAAAGAAAATTAACCAATGCCGATGCCAACATGACACAGATGTTGGAATTATCTTACAGCATGCAATTATGGATACTCTTGAGGCCAATGAAAAAATAGAAATTTTCTGTAAAAGGATAGAATATTTGAATAAAAATCAGAGAAAATTTTAGAGCTGAAAACATGACAAAAAGAAAAAATAACTACTGGATGATCTCAATAGAAGAATAATGGCAAGAAAGAAAATCAGTGGGCTTGAGGATACACCAATAAAACTTACTCAATTGAAATGTCAGAGAAAAAATACAAAAATGTCAATAGAACCTCAGGAACTTATTAAAAAAAATAGGACTAACATTTGTGTCAGTGAAATCTGACAAGAAAAGATAAAATGCTGAACAATATTTCTGAAAAATACCTAAATTTCTCCAAATTTGATGAGAGACTTAAACTCACACATTAAAAAAATCATAGCAAACCTCAAAACAAGAAATCCACACTCAGGCATATAATAATCCAGTTACTGATCACTAAAGACAAAGAAAAATGTAGAAATCAATCAGCAAAACAGTAACACATTATCTTTAGGTGAAAAATGATACAAATAGGTACAGATTTCTCATCAAAAATTAGACTCCAAAAACAACATTTTTTAAAGTGATGAAAGAAAAAAATCTTGTCAACTTGGAATTCCATATCCCTTAAAAATATCCCTCAGGAATGATAAAACAAACACGTTTTCAGATGAAGATAAACTGAGAAAACTTGTTTCCAGAAGACTTGCTCTAAAACATTTGCTAAAGCAAATTCTTCAGAGATGGGAAATGACAACAGAAGGAAATTGAAACACCAGGAATGAAGAGAAACAATGTGGTAAACATCTGGGTAAATATAACAGACTATTCTTCTTCACTTGAGTTTTTCAAAATATGTGTGACAGTTGAAAGCAAAAAATGTAACACTGCTTGATAGAGTTTTTAATGTAGGTAGATGTAACATATAAAACAACTATAACAATTATAAGAGGGAAGACTAAAGGCACCTATATGGGGTAAGACATCTACATTCCATTTAAAGGAATAAAATACTATTTTAAGGGGACCACCATGAAAAGGTTAAGTATGTACATGGGTATCTCACAGTGACCACTAAAAAAAGATGTATTAAAATATGCAATAAACAAAATAAAAATATGTTCAAATAACTTTTGAAAGTTATTCAAATCTTTCAAAAAGGAAAGAAAAGAAATATAAATAAGGTATTATTAGTCAATTTTCACACTGCTATAAAAAAATGCCTGACAGTGGGGAATTTACAAAGAAAAGAGGTTTAATTGATTCACAGTTCTACATGGGTAGGGAGACCTCAAGAAACTTACAATCTTGGCAGAAAGCAAATGGGAAGCAAAGACCTTCTTCACATGGTAGCAGGAGAGAAGAGTGAGTGAAGGAGAAACTTCCCAAACACTTATAAAACCATCAGAGCTTGTGTGAACTCACCCACTGTCATGAAAACAGCATGGGGGAAATCACCCCTGTGATCCAATCACCTCCTACTGAGTTCCTCCCTTGACATGTGGGGATTATGAAGATTACAATTTAAGATGAGATTTAGGTGGGGACACAGAGCCAAATTATATCATTCCACCCTGGGCCCCTACCAAATCTCATGTCTTTTCACATTTCAAAACCAATCATGGCTTTCACAGTCCCCAAAGTCTTAACTCATTTTAGCTTTAACTTTAAAACCCACATCCCAAAGTCTAATCTGAGAGAAGACAAATCCCTTCCACCTATGAGCCTGTAAAATCAAAAGGAAGTCAGTTACTTCCTAGATACAACACTGGCTGCTTTCATGACTGGAGTTGAATGTCTGTGGCTTTTTCAGGTGCACGGTGCAAGCTGTCAGTGGATCTATTATTCTGGGGTCTGGGGGATGGTGGCCCTCTTCTCACAGCTCCACTAGGTGGTGCCCAAGTAGGGACTCTGCATGGGGGTTCCAACCCCAGGTTTTCCTTCTGTGCTGCCCTAGCAGCGGTTCTCCATGAGGGAGGGTTCCACCACTGCAGCACACCTCTGTCTAGACATCCAGGCATTTTTATAAATCCTCTGAAATCTAGACAAGAGCTCCTAAACCTCAATTCTTGTTTTCTGCACACCAACAGGACCAACAGCACATGGAAGCTGCCAAGGCTTGGGGCTTGCACCCTCTGAAGCAATGGCCTGATCTGTACCTTGACCCCTTTTAGCCACAGCTAGAACACCTGGGATGCAGGACACCAAGTCCTGAGGCTGCACACAGCAGGTGGGCCTTAGACCTGGCCCATAAAAACATTATTTTTTTCCCCCTAGGACTCTGGGCCTCTGTTGGGAGAGGTTGCTGTGAAGGTTTCTGACATGCCCTGGAGATATTACCCCCCACATTGTCTTGGCAATTAACATTTGGCTTCTCATTACTCATGCAAATTTCTGCACCTGGCTTGAATTTTCCCCAGAAAATGGGTTTTTCTTTTCTCTCGCATTGTCATGCTGCAAACTTTTAAAACTTTTTTGTTTTTTATTTATTTTTATTTTTTGAGATGGAGTTTCACTCTTATTGCCCAGGCTAGAGTGCAATGGCATGATATCAGCTCACTGCAACCTCCAACTCCCAGGTTCAAGTGATTCTCCTGCTTCAGCCTCCTGAGTAGCTGGAATTACAGGCATGTGCCACCACACCTGGCTAACTTTGTACTTTTAGTAGAGATGGGGTTTCTCCATGTTGGTCATGTAGCAGGATGAGCAGCAGACAAAACTCCTCACACACCAAGTTAAAGAAGGAAGTGGTTTATTCGGCTGGGTGCATCAGCAAGACACCTGTCTCAAAAGCTGAACTCCCTGAGTGAGCAATTCCTGTCCCTTTTAAGGGCTCACAACTCTAAGGGGGTGTATGTGAAAGGGTCGTGATTGACTGAGCAAGCAGAGGGTACATGACTGGGGCTGCATGCACCAGTAATTAGATTGGAACAAAACAAGATAGGGATTTTCTCAGTGCGTCTCTACAATGTCTGTAATCTAGAGATAACAGAACCAGTTAGGTCAGGGGTCGATCTTTAACTACCAGGCCCAGGGTGGGACGCCGGGCTGTCTGCCTGTGGATTTCATTTCTGCCTTTTAGTTTTTACTTCTTCTTTCTTTGGAGGCAGAAATTGGGCATAAGATGATATGAGGGGTGGTCTCCTCCCTTAGTCAGGCTGGTCTCAAACTCCTGACCTCAGGTGATCCACCCACCTCGGCCTCCCAACGTGCTGGGATTACAGGCATGAGCCACAGCACTTGGCCAAATTTTTAAAACTTTTATGCTCTGCTTCCCTTTTAAACATAAGTTCCAATTTCAGATCATCACTCTCAAGTTAAAAGTTCCACAGATCTCCAGGGCATGGGAAGGATGCTGCCAGTCTGTTTGCTAAAGCATAGCAAGAGTGACCTTTGGTGCCAGTAAGTTCCACATCTATATCTGAGACCTTCTCATCCTGGATTTCACTGTCCATATCACTCCTAGCATTTTGGTGAAAACTATTGAACACGTGTCTAGGAAGTTCCAAACTTTCCCACATCTTCCTGTCTTTTTCTGAGCCCTTCAAACTATTCCAAACTCTGCTTGTTACGCAGTTCTAAAGTTGCTTCCACATTTTTGGGTATCTTTTTAGCAGTCTACTGCTACCAATTAACTGTATTAGTTGGTTCTCACACTGCTGTAAATAACTGCTCAAGACTGGGTGATTTATAAAGCAAAGAGGTTTAATTGACTCAGTTCTGCATGGCTAGGGAGGCCTCAGGAAACTTACAATCATGACAGAAGGTGAAGGGGAAGCAAAGACTTTCTTCATATGGTGGCAGAAAAGAGAGAAGTGTGAGTGAAGGAGAAACCTGCCAAATACTTATAAAACCATCAGATTTTGTGAGAACTCATCCACTATTGTGAGAACAGCATGGGGGAACCAACCCCATGATCTAATCACCTCCCACTGGATTTCTCCCTCAACACATGGGGATTGTGGGGATTACATTTCTTTCTTTCTTTCTTTTTTTTTTTTTGAGGAGGAGTTTCACTCTTGTTGCCCAGGCTGGAGGGCCATGGCGCGATCTTGGCTCACCACAACCTCCACCTCCCGGGTTCAAGTGATTCTCCTGCCTCAGCCTCCTGAGTAGCTGGGATTACAGGCATGTGCCACCACGCCCTGCTAATTTTATATTTTTAGTAGAGACAGGGTTTCTTCATGTTGGTCAGGCTGGTTGCGAACTCCCAACCTCAGGTGATCCACCTGTCTTGGCCTCCCAAGGTGCTGGGATTATAGGCATGAGCCACCACACTTGGCCATTGGGGATTACATTTCAAGATGAGATTTAGGTGGGGACATAGAGCCAAACCATATCAAGTGGTAACCAAAAACAAATAGTAAAATAGTAGCTATAAATACAAAATGTTATTAATTACATTGAATGCAAAATGCAAATTGAGTAAGCACATTAATTAAAAGATAGAAATTATTAGAATTAATTTAAAAAATATAAATCAACTACTTTCTACATGCAACTCATTTCAAATATATAAAATAGATTAATAGTAAGGTAAAAGAAAAGTTATATCAAGTAAAAACTAATTGAAAGAAAGCTGGAATGGCTAACAATATCAGATAAGCAGATTTCATAACAAAAACAATTAGCAGGGATAATAAAGAATATTTCATAATAATGCATGCATCAATTCACCAAAAATAACATTTCTTAATGAGTTTGCACACAAAACAGAACTTTGAAACACATAAAGCGAAAACTGCCAGAACTAGAAGAAGTATTGTGTATATTATGCGTTCACAACAGTAAATGGAGACATCAATACTCCTCTCAGTAAAAGGAGACAGAAAAATCAGCAAGACTATAAAGAATTAAACAGCACCAGCTACCAAAGTGTGTAGCTTACTTTTATAGAGCATTACATCCATGAACAGCAGAAATCATGTTCTTTTCAAGTACACATAAAACATTTTTCAAAATCACTCGTGGCTGACAGCCACAAACAGAGTTTTACCCACATATTTATTGACAGCAAGCCAGTGATAAGCATTGTTTCTGTAGATTATAGATTAGCTGAAAGCATTCCTTACGGGAAACAAAGGGATGGGCTGAAACAAAGGGATGAGCTCTGGCTAGTTATGTGCAGAAGGAACATGTCTTTAGGCACAGATTGCTCATGCTAGTGTTTGTGGTTTAGGAAAGTCTTAAGTGGTTTTCCACCCTGGGTGTGCCAGGTGTTCCTTACCCTCATTCTGGTAAACCCACAACCTTCAGCATGGGCATCATAGCCATCATGAGCGTGTGACAGTGCTGCAGAGATTTTGTTTATGGTCAGTTTTGGGGCCTTATTTATGGCTAGATTTGAGGACCTGTTCCCAACATGTTCATCTTTTTTGTTTTTGCAAGACCATAAAAGCAAAGGCAGCTTTATCACGGTGAGCTATTTCTCACAGGAGTCAGGATCCGCATCTGCAGGCTGTACAAAGAAACAACACAGATTAAAAGCACAATCATCATTGAAATCACAGAGCTTCCAAGTGTTTTTATCTATTTTAATGGGTTACTAGATGCTAATCTGTCTGCAGCTCCTTCAAGTACTCCAGTTCCTGGCATAAAGGTCAGGTGTGTCTGGGCTGCTTTAAATATTTGTTCTTTAAATTTTGCAATATTCAAAGACAAGTTTGTAGAGTGTACTTCTAGATGCTTTGTTTATTCTTTCCCAAATTTTGATCTCATTAGGAGCCATTAATAGTTTCCACAAATCCTTATGTTTAGCTCTCAGAGCGGGCCATATCATTTGAGGTTGAGGTACCACTATACCACCATGTTTCCAGATAATAGGAGCTCTTGCTGTACTTCTTATCATTTCTACCATCTGACCATTTTGTTTAGACCAGCTGAACATAGTGTGGCCATGGCACACAGACTGTGAGGTGCAATTCAAGCTAAACATCCCCTTAGGGAACCAATCAATAATGATTCCATAGGAATCATTGCACAGCACCTCTGCCTGTTCTACAATGCAATCTTCCCAAACAAGTATGTTCATTATTTCTGGTCAGGTCCAATTCTGTTTACAAATAGGTTTTTGAGGGTGGTATGCCTCAATTATAGGAGCAGATTAATTATGGTAAATACTGAGATCAGCAAGCCTGTGTAAATGTGTCATAGAGTGATTACATCCAGGCATTATTGCCAGCCAAGATTGATAGCGAGGGGATAGGCAACTAGTGGCCTTTCCTAAACATATAGGCGGATGTTCAAATCCTAAAGAAATAGTCATAACAGTTCCTTCCTTGTGTGGGTGAGATGGGCCTATATCATCTGTAGGACCGAGCATCCAAGAGCTATCATTAATGTATACCTCCACTGGGGGGTCCAGCCAAGTTACAGGCCATAGAAGTGGTGGAAAAGGTAAATATGCCCAATAAGTATAATTGTTCTCTGTATCAATCCTTGTTAAAGGCAATGGTGATCACTGCTGTCAGAGCTATCATTAATTACTCATTGTGACTGGTTGTCCCACTTTCCCTAGGTTTTCTTCTGCCATCTGTGACAGCTTCTTGATCTGTCCCCAGGTAGGTGGCTGTGTGTGACGGGTGTTTTTTTTGTGACAGTTGGGGTCCTCCTCAGTGTCAGTCTTGACATGGCTGCAACCTGGGGGTCCTTGGGATCTTCCCAGAATCTCTTCCTCGGCATCTGGCTCATGATAAGGTTTCAGGTGTCTTGATGGTATCCAAATCAGCTGTTGATTTGGTCCTGGAGAAACACAAGCATAACCTCTCCCCCAAGTTATTATTTTACCTATTTCCCAATGTTTTGTTATCAGATCTCTCCACCAAACCAGTTGTTCTGCTTCTGTCTTTGCAACTGGTTTCTGTAGATGCTGTTCAGCTGCTGCTAACATCTGGCCTTTAGGCAGGCTCAAAAAATTTAAAGTTAATAATGCTAGATTCAGTTGCATATGGGATGTGCCATAGTCCCTCTTTTCCCCCCTCTGCTTTTGCAACTGCTGTTTCAGGGAGAGATTTATTCTTTCCACTATGGCTTGTTATTGAGAATTATATGTGGGTACCAGTAATGTGTTTAATATTCCATATAGAGAAAAATGTAGCCAGAGCTTGGCTAGTATAGCTTGGGGCATTATCTGTTATAATAGAAGCCGGAATGCCCATCACCGCAAAACACTGCAAAAGGTGATGTTTAACAGAGGCAGAAGACTCTCCCGATTGGCATGTATCCCAGACAAAGTGAGAAAAGGTGTCCACACATACATGTACGTAAGCTAGTCTCCCAAACAAGGGAACATGTGTGACATCCACTTGCCAAAGAGAGTTAGGTTCCAATCCTCGAAGATTAACTCCTCCTGTAAAAGATGAGGAATGTACCATTTGGCAAGTTGGGCATCGATGGATAATAGATTTAGCTTCTTTCCAGGTAATTCTGTATCTGCGTTTGAGACCAGAGGCATTAACATGGGTTAAATTGTGAAAGTTTCTAGCATTAGATCAATCAGCCATTTGATTCCCTTCAGTTAAAGGTCCTGGAAGAGGTGTATAAGCCCTAATGTGAGTGATGTAAAAAGGGTGCATTCTACTTCTAACTGCTGTTTGCAATTTGGTAAATAAAGTCATCAGTTGTTCATCTGTATGAAATCATAACTAAGCATTTTCATTTAACTGTGTGGAATGAACCACGTATGAAGAATCAGAAATCATATTAATAGGCATATCAAAAGCAGTCAATACCTTAATTACAGCTACAAACTCCACTTTTTGAGCTGAAGTATAGGGTGTCTGAAAAACTTTACCTTTTGAGCCAGAATAAGAAGCTTTCCCAATTCTAGACCCGTCTGTAAAAACATTCTCAGCACCTTCAATTGGTTTAAATTTAGTTATTTTAAGGAGAATCCAATTAGTTAATTTCAAAAATTGAAAAGGTTTGTTTTAGGAAAATGATTATCGAGAATACCCACAAAGTCAGCTAAATGGATTTGCCAAATAAGACTATTTATAAAAGCTTGCTGTATTTGTGCCTTCATGAGAGGGACAATAATTTTTCCAGGATCATATCCATGTAATTTAACAATTCATGTTCTCCCATTACCTATTATAGTAGCGATTTGATCCAAATAAGGAGTTAGAGTCTGTGAATTAGCATGTGGAAGAAAAAGCCACTCTACAAGATCTTGCTCTTGAAAAATAACACCAGTAGGTGAATGCTGAGTTGGAAAAATTAGCAAATCTAGAGTCTTTTCTGGATTTATTCTATTTATTTAAGCTTTATGAACTTGCTTTTCAATCAGTTGTAACTCTGTCTCAGTTTCTTTTGTTAATTGCTAAGGGCTAGTTAGTCTAGGATCTCCTCTAAGGATAGAAAATAGATAACTCATTTCATAGGTAGGAATGCCTAGAGCAGGTCATATCCAATTAATGTACCCTAGTAATTTTTGAAAGTCATTTAATGTTTTCAATTGATCCCTACATATGCTTATTTTCTGTGGCACAATGTGAGTGTCATTTACTAAGGTCCCCAAGTAGGAGTAAGGAGTAATAGTCTGAATTTTGTCAGGAGCTATAATTAAACCAGCACAAAAAACAGAATTTTGCAAGTGATCATAACATTGGAGTAATATTTCTCGAGTGGGGGCAGCACAAAGTATATCATCCATATAATGAATAATGTAACAGTGTGAAAATTTTTTACGAGTAGGTTCAATTGCTTGCCCTACATACCTCTGGCAAATTGTTGGACTGTTTAACATGCCTTGTGGCAACACTTTCCAATGAAAATGCGTAGCGGGCTGCAGGTTGTTTACTGCAGGAATTGTAAATGCCAACTGTTCACGGTCTTGCTCAGCTAAGGAGAAAGAAAGAGTCTTTTAAATCTATGATGATTAAAGGCCATTTTTTTGGAATCACAGCAGGAGAAGATAATCCTGGCAATAATTTCCCCAGGGGTTGTATAACTGAATTAATGGCTCTAAGATCTGTCAACATTCTCCACTTACCCAATTTTTTCTTAATTATGACAACTGGAGAATTCCAAGGGGAAAATGTTGAGGCTATATGTTCATTTTTTAGTAGTTCATTAATGAAGTCCTCTAAAGTCTCCAGTTTCTCTTTACTTATTGGCCATTGCTCTATCCAAATTGGCTTATCTGTTAACCATTTTAAAGGTATAGGTTCTGGAGGCTTAACAATGGCCGCCATCAAAATGATATCCTAAACCTTGGCAGGAACTTTGTCTTTCCACTTGAAGAGGTTCTTTCAAACCTTGCAATTTTTTTCCTAGCCCCATACCAGGGACATACCCCATTTCACGCATCATATGTTGACTTTGAGGGCTATATAATTGTTCTGGAATTAGAACTTTTGCTCCCCGTTGTTGTAATACATCTCTTCCCCATAAGTTTATAGGTACAGAAGTTATAATTGGTTGAATAGTCCCAGGTTGCCCATCGGGCCCTTCACAGTGCAAAATATAACTACTTTGATATACTTCAGGGGCCTTACCAACTCCAACTATGTTAAATTGAGCAGGTTGAATTGGCCACATGGACAGCCAGTGCTGTAGAGAAATGATTGAAATGTCCGCTCCTAGTTCTACCAAACCTCCAAACCTTTAAATTTCTTTCCCGGAATAATTATTTCACAGGTAGGACATTTATCAGTAATTTGATTCACCCAATAAGCCACTTTGCCTCGTTTATTTGTGCTTCCAAATCATCCTGTTCATTTAATTTCACTTTTCCCCATTTCTACATACAGCACAATCGGGAGCTGTACTATATGCTCTCCTGGCTTTGCTTTCCAGGGAAGAGAAGTAGATACAACAATTTGAATTTCCCCATTGTAATCAGTGCCTCCGGTATGTACTTGCACTCCTTTTAAATTTAAACTAGACTTGTCTAGAAGTCATCCTGTTGTCCCCACTGGCAGGGGTCTTGGAACTTTTTGCGGGGGTTTCCCCAGGCAGAAGGCTCACAGCTTTTGTGCCGCATAAATCTACTGCAGCACTATGGGCTGTGGTGGGGGACAGACATTGTACAGGGGTGGGGAAATAGTCTGAGCCAGAAATGCCCTGGTTTGGAAAGGGGCCCGGAATGGACCCCTCATGGCATTTCCCAAAATCGGGTTCTCATCTTTATCAAACTTAGAGTGACACTGATTAGCCCAATGATTTCCTTTTCTACATTTTGGACATATTCCAGGCTCAGCAGTTTTCTTTTCTCCCTCAAGTGGTGGCCTGACTCACTGATTTTTTTCTATATTCTTTTTTTGTATGACCGTGCTTCCCACAGTTAAAACAAGTTCCAGGAAATGGAGTGTTTCCTTTACCCACTTTCAGTCCTGCCATGGTTTGTGCCAACAAAGTAGCTTCATGCAAATTACCTCCAATACCATCACAAGCCATGATATAATCAAGTAAATGTGCTTTCCCTCTAATAGGTCGCAGAGCAGACTGGCACTTGGGATTAGCATTGTCAAAAGTTAATAACCACAACACTATATCCTGAGCAGTTGAATCTGCAATCGCCTTTTTAAGAGATTCCTGTAACCGAGCTATAAAATCTGTGTACGGTTCTTTTGGTCCCTGTTTTACAGCACTAAAGGAAGGATATTGTTCTCTACCTGTAGTGATTTTTTCCCCCATGCTCTAATGCACACTCCTCTAAGCTGTTCTATGGCATCATTCTGCGTGACCCCTTGTGCATCTAAACCAGCCCAGCTGCTGACTCCCAAAAGTTGGTCTGCAGTTATACTAATTTGAGGTTGGACCTGGGCATTGCGAGCAGCCTGAATGGAAGTTTCATCTGCCCACTAAGTTTTAAATTGTAAGAACTTAGCAGGAGTCAGACAAGCTCGAGTAAGAGCATCCCGATCAGTAGGAACCATCCGACTGGAAACAGCAACATTCTTTAACAGTCCCATTACAAAAGGAGAACCTGGTCCATATTGATTAATAGCTTGTTTAAATTCTTTGAGTAATTTAAAAGGAAAAGGCTCAAATGTGGCTACATTTCCCTGTTGATCTGGGGGGTATATTCCAACAGGGAACTGCCAAGCCTCTACATCACCCTCTCATCTAGCTTGCTGAATTCCTGCCTGAGTAGAACTGAGAGCGGTCGCTCAAGGTGCTGCTCGAACAGTCACTGGGGCAACTACTTTTCACCCAGTGTGCTCTGGAAAAGAAAGGTCTGGAGGGTCAGGTCACTCTTTTTCTTCAAAATAATGACGGAGTGCAGAGGGTATGGACAAACCTCTCCCTCCTTTGCTGCTTTAGCTTTAGCTGGCAAACAAACCTGCTCTGTCACCTCTTCTGTTACTTCATTATACTTTCCTTCCTTCTCATCATCAGTGTGAAAAGGTTCCAAGGTGGAATGAACCAGAGCCCACAATTGTCCCATTGTTACCCGAGGCTTCCGAGCTCCCCTTCTTACTTACCATGGGGATTGCTTAAGAGTACTTGAGTGCCCTCCAGCTTAATTCCACATTCTCCAACTGTTGCTCTGGCGACCCTTTGACCCAGGTTCAAGCCTCACATATGGGCACCACTTGCCGAGACCAGCTCGGTCATGGAGACCCTAACCAGCAGCACTAGAGGAATTAAAGACACAAACACAGAAATATAGAGTGTGGAGTGGGAAATCAGGGGGCTGACAGCCTTCAGAGCTGAGTGCCATGAACAGAGTTTTACCCACATGTTTATTGACAGCAAGCCAGTGATAAGCTTTGGTTCTATAGATTATAGATTTTTAGCTAAAAAGGAATGCTTTTAGCTAAAAAGCATTCCTATGGGAAACAAAGGGATGGATCTGGCTAGTTATCTGCAACAGGAACATGTCCTTAAGGCACAGATCGTTCATGCTATTGTTTGTGGCTTCAGAACACCTTAAGCAGTTTTCTGCCCTGGGTGGCAAGGTGTTCCTTGCCCTCGTTCTGGTAAATCCACAACCTTCAGTGTGGGTGTCATAGCCATCACGAGCATGTGATGGTGCTGCAGAGATTTTGTTTATGGCCAGTTTTGGGGCCTATTTATGGCCAGATTTGGGGGTCTGTTACCACATAAAATGAATGTTACAAATTTTATAAAATGAAATAAAACAAAGTATGCTCTGTGGCCACTATGGGATTAAACAAGAAATTAACAATTCAACAAGACTTGGGCCATTTCTAGTTCTTCTAAATGCTGTTTATTAACTGAACATTTCTTTCTTAGTTAATCTCTATTTTCTACACCTTATTATATAAAGCTTTTGAAGTCCATTGAATTTTCATCATTCTCTGTGGAAAGCTGCTTAGCTAAACCCACAAGTTAATTAGGTATATGTTTTCTATCTTTTATTTTACTACAGGAACAGTTCTGCTAAGTGTTTATAATGATAACATATGAGTCACTATGTTTCAAACCTCCAGTAACAGTCTCCTCAATGCATTTCTGTTTTTTTTTTTTTTTTTGAGACAGAGTCTCACTCTGTCACTAGACTGGAGCACAGTGGCATGATCTCAGCTTGCTGCAACCTCTGACTCTGACTCCCTGGTTCAGGCGATTCTCTTGCCTCAGCTTCCCACGTAGCTGGGATTACAGGCATGCACCACCATGTCCAGCTAATTTTTGTATTTATAGTAGAGACGGGGTTTCACTATGTTGGCCAGGCTGGTCCTGATCTCCTGACCTCGTGATCCACCTGCCTTGGCCTCCCAAAGTGCTAGGATTACAGGTGTGAGCCACTGTGCCTGGCCTCCTCAAGGCATTTCTAGCACTCACTAAAATTTGTATTCCATTTCTTCAGCCTTTATCAACAGGTGACTTGTGGTTTTTTTCCAACTTATCCCTGCTGCCTTTAAACTAAGAAATTATGCTTCTTGCTTTAATTACCTTTAAGTATCAGTGACAATTTCAATCATAACAATCATCAGGTTTGTACTTTTTATCTGAGTTCCTAAATGTTCCAAAAATGTTTCAGAATTACCTACTGCCATGATTTTTGAAGGTGTCTTTTGCAAGACACAATGTTAATGTTCTAATAAGTTTATTATATCTCCACTAACATGTTCTGTATGCTTTTATGGAATGAGGCAGCTCCTGCTGCCCGGCCTCTCTCCACTCCTGTCAGCCACTCTATGGTGGAGCAAAGTTGTGACTGAGCCTGGGTGCTGTTGTGATGCAGCTAGGTGTGAGCCCCAGAGTGAGAACTTCTAATTGTTTTCTAGGTGTGCCCATGGACCAATCAGCATGTACGTTCTCCCTTCTGAGCTTATAAAAACTCCAGACCCATCCAGACTCCTACAGACAGTCAGGACTACCAGCTGTGTGAGGGAGCTACCCACTTCAGTTCTCCTCTTCACTAAGAGCTGGATACTCATTGGGACAACCTGCCTGCAGAAAGGAGCTACCCACTTCGGGTCTCCTGAGAGCTGTCCTGTCACTCAGTGAAGCTCTTCTCTGCCTTGCTCACCTCATTTTACGTACCTAATTCTTCCTAGACACGGGACAAAAACGGAGGGCCCACCAAATGATGGGACTAAAAGAGTTGTAACATAAACAGGGCTGAAACATGCCCCACCACTCACCACATTGTGGGCAAAAAGAGGGAGAGAAACACTGTGGCCCTTCTGGGATCTTAAACCTAGGGGCTCCCTGAGCCAGGGCTATGACTCCCTCTTTGGGGTTCTGCTGTTTCAGCTTGCAGGCAGCACCATGTTCCCCATGTCCAGATGCAGGTGCCCACAGCAGAAGCCACTTGCAGTGCATCTGATTCAGCCATAGGCTTGCATGGAGCCAGTGCCTCTGCTGGCTGCTGGAGCTGCCTTCCCTGCCACAGCAGCTGGTGTGCATGGCTGTACACTATGACTGGACCCCAGACTCACTTATGCACACTTCACTGCTCCACACCTGGCTCACCCTTGGCAAGCATGGGATCCAGGCCAGTAGCATGAGCCAAGCACTCCCTGCCAGGCCAAGTGGGCAGAACAAGCCCAGTGGGGCCAAGTAAAACTTCAGCAAAGGTGCCAACAGCTATAGAGATTTCCAGCTAGAAAAGTGACACCCTAAGGATCTCAAGAAACTAAGAGAATAGTGAACATTTTTCAGGTTTTGGAGAAATGGAAGAAACTGAGGGAAGGAGTTGCTGTGAAGAAAAGTGGTCTGGCCCCTAGCCTCAGCAGATGAGACTTCTGAGCCTCATTTTTAGCAACTGAGAAAAGTGCTCTGAACTCTATGAAGTGGAAGAGTTACATTGGTAGGAGAACACAAGGAAAAGGAAAAGAGAATTAGGAAATAAAGAAAAGAAAAAGAGAAAGGTTTACTTCAGAAAGGTGAAATTGAGTGCAAGTTATTTGGGGATCAAGATAAGTACCCCCAACTCCCCTCTTGCAGCCTTTCCCATAGGTCAGTGGCAAACTGAGCACTCCCTGCCAGTGCCATTGAATGAAGTGGGTTGGGATCAGCCCCAGTGCCATCTGACCATCCCAAAGGCAACTTCCTTCCCCAAGGATGGGCCCTTCCCCCACTCACCAGCAACCCACATGTGGGCAGCTGCCATGAAGTTGCATTAGTAAAGATGTCCTGGAGGTGTGGTCTAGCTAGAGCTCCTTCCAGCTCTGAAGATTAGTAATTGCATACCATAGACCACACCACAGCTTATGAACTCCACAAGGCAGGTGCCCACCCTGAAGTTTCACTTTCTTCTGGTTTACCTGCTGCCCAGAGGTGCCTCCTGAATCAGGAGATTAATATGGTTCTCCAGGAAAGCCATCAGTGAGCTGAGACTATTACTACAGGCAGTAAATGGCCTTGCTTTACTAATTTGCCTGTGTTTTGAGGGGCTTGTTCTAGTGTGACTTGCTAATTTACCGTAACTTCCTTGTGTGGTGATGGGTAACTACACTTGAGTACTCCACACAGGGGTGCGCTGGGTAGATTTAGGAATTCCTCCACTGACAGTGAGTGTGAAGGCAAGCTTGATGTAAAACCTCCTTACCCTTACTACTCAAAGAGCCCTCTCTTCAGTTTTGTTAATCTCACTCTTGGTGCAGCTTGGGAGGCTGCTAGTTAGAAAGATGGCAGTGGCTATAGGCTGGATTGCCAGAAAAGAAGTTGGCCTAGTCTTGGTATTCAGGTGGAGACCTTGAAAAACTTGAAGAGTACCTGTACCCAAATTGGACTGTGTTTTAATGGATAATGGCTATATTTCCCCTGTTAGAAGGATCCCAATGAAAGCACTTCATTATTATGTTCCCAAAGGTCTAGTTATTCAGACTTCCCATATGTTTCAATGTAGTTAATCAGAATCACTCTGGACCAAGCCCCTCAAAACACAGGCAAATTAGTGAAGCGTGTTCATTCACTGCCTATGGTAATAATCTCAGTTCACCAAAGGCTTTCCTGAAGAATCATACCAATCTTCTGATTCAGGAGGCACCTCTTGGCAGCAGGGAGCCCTGAAGGAAATGATAGAATTGATTTCCCTGTGGGGGTGGAACCTCAGTCACATTGTAGGAATCAGAATAACCAGAATTTTGTTAGAAACTCAAGTTTCCAAAACCATCCATGTAGTCAAAACGGGAAAATGCAAATACAAATAATAAAGTTTATTTCTCACAGTTATGAAGAACTGCGGCCGCAGAAGGGCCTTCTGGGAGTCGGGGACGTGTTTCAGTTTTGTGTTACAGCTCTTTCAGTCTCACTATTCAGCGGGTCCTGAGTTCTTGTCTTGCCTCCAGGAAGAATGAGGTAAGCAGACAACTGGAAAATGAGCAAGGTGGAGAGGAGCTTCAGAACAGCAACAGAACAGCTGTCAGGAGACCTGAAGTGGGTAACTCCTTTCTGCAGGAAGGTCATCCCAATAAGCATTCAGCTCTCAGTGGAGAGGAGACCCATGGTGAGTAGTTCCTTTCCACAGGCAGGTTGTCCCAAAGAGTCAAGGAGACAGCAGCTGGTAGTCCTGAGGTCTGTCTGACTCTGGCGGAGTCCATAATTTTTATGGGCTCAGAAGGGAGGAAGTGCATGCTGATTGGTCCATGAGTGGCCATGGGCAGGCCTGGAAAAAGCACCATCCGATTGGCTGAACAGTGACCAATGAAGTTCTCACTCCTGGCCACAGACTTCCCCCACAACTGGCAGTCTGGCCCACAGGCATCAGGCCATCTCTGGCTTGAAGGTGAGGTTTCACTGAGGAACTGCCCCTTTCCACCTAGGAGCCTGTGTGGTTCCTGCCACCATCAACATGTCATTCATGGTGCCCATGCGGTTCATCGTAAGGGGTGCCTGAGCATCTGTGCCCAGCCATCCTCAGCTCCTCAGCCTCCTACCTGTGCTTGTCAGTGCCCAAAGTCTGGAAGGGACCAAGGCAGCAGTGGAGGGGTTGCTCCATCAGCACTGTCCAGAGCATGCACACACCTGGCCGGGTTGTGACAGTGCCTGGACTGGGCTACAACTTTGCTCTGCACCAGAGTGGGCATCAGGAGTGAGGAGAGGCCAGGGAGTGGGGTCAGCCACTTCTTAGCCTGCAGGGGCAGTGGAGGTTTCCGGGGCCTCTGAGAGTGCAGAGATGCATAGGTCTGGAGCCGTGGCTGGGTGGCTGCACCTGCACCTGGGAGTGCAGTGCTCCCATGTGTTCCCCACCCCTGTTGGCTCTTTGGAGCATACAGCCCCAGCCACACCTCCTCTTCTGCAGCTGGCATCCCTGCAGCAGCTGCTCCAAATGGGCCACCGCCACCATCACTGCTGTAACAAAATACCATACACTGAGTGGCTACCCACAACAGAAGTTTATTTCTCACAGTTATGAAGGCTGGAAATCTGATATCAGGGTTCCTGCATGGTCTGGTTCTCATGAGGGCCCTTTTCTGGGTTGTGGATTGCCTGTCCTCACATAGTGGAAGCAAAGATCCTCTGATCTCCTTAGCTCCTAATAATAAGGGCACTGATTCTATTCAAGAGGGCCCCATACTCATGACCTTATCACCTTCCAAAGGAGCTACCTCCTAATACCACATCATACTGGTGGTTGGGATTTCAACATGTAAATTTGGGGAGAAAACAAACATTCAGTCCACTGCAATGTTCAATAAAGAGTCATTAATATTTTAAATAATTAGTATGGTTTAGCTTTACATACCTGTTTAACAATTTATTTACTTTCCATGCTCATTTAACTATTTACTTTCCATGCTCATTTATGTATCTGGTTTTCCAAGGATCTGCTGGCATAAATTGTTTTTATTTGATTGAAAATGACTGTTTCTCATCCGTTGTTGAACAAAAGTCTAAAAATTCAATTAGATATATAATATACTTATTATCCTCTTTATGTCTTTTAACTGCTGTTTATCATTTCCATCTGTTGCACTCAATATAATTTTTAAAAATCAATCATCTCTTCAGCTGAGTATCTGTTTAATAAAACCATTTGACTTTTTGTCATGTATTTGACTTTCAGAAATTTATTCCCTTCCCAATTCCATTTAATTTTTTATATGATCTTATTTTTTAGTCATGTTTTTTATGCTTGTTTAAAAATGTTTTGGGGATTTATATAGTTTACTTTATCTGAGAAATCATTGTCTTACATTTTTTGGAAGTCTAGTTCTGCTAGTGTGGTTTCTCCTGTCTCCCATTCATGGCTCTTGTTTCCCTGTGTGTTTCTGGGATTTAAAATCCTGAGCTTACATTTGGTAGTCTTAAACTGTTAAAATCTTGTAACTCCTAGTTTAAAGGTGAGTCCCTCCTGACTGCATTTGTGTTTGCTTTTCTGAGGCATTCTGGGATGCTATCAATCAAAGGCTTGTTTTAGATTGGTTTGTTGCCTTTGTATTTTCTGGACAGGCAGGTGTTTTAAGTCTAAACTTCAAACTTGAGAGAAGAATTGTGGTTATAAACTCTTAAGGGGAATGCTTTTCCTAGCCAGCAATTACTCCAAAATTGTTAAATGTCCCAAGCACCAACTTTTGCCAAAGATAGATTATTTCTAGTCTCCAATTTCGTTTTGAACCTAATCTTTTTTAGGATCTCAGCATTATAGTGGGATGGGATTTTATCTTGACCTAAAACCTGAATGCACAGCTTATCTCTCCTTTTCCCTGACACCATTAAATACCATCTTGAGATTACCAATACTGGCAAACACCTTGCAGATGTTGCATTCTTAACATGAGTTTACCACTTTGGCTTTCAGCTGCATTTTTGTTTTTTGAATCCTGATGGTTACTTTTACTTTTTTTACAAGTTTAGATGATTGTTGTTCACTTCATTTTATCCAGCATAATAGGTGTTTTTTATAGGGCCTTTCCCCCACCCCAGGATATGGAGTGTGTACCATGTTGTCAGAAATGAAAGTAACTATATGTATAATTTTAAAGATGTAAAAAAATACATTTTTAGTGAATGTTCACAGTCATCAGGAAAAATTTCCTGAATTTTCTTTGCAGTTCAACAAAACATGATGTACTTTTCCCTCTAGTTTGAATAAACACAATCTATTTTCACATATTGCAAAGAATTTAGAAATCGTTCATTTTGGGCAACATATAAATATATATAATTGATCAAATAATAAAGGTCAAATAATTAGCTCTTTAGATTTTTATCTTAGTCATCTTGGACTGCCACAAAAGACCATAACTTGGTGGCTTAAACAATAGAAATGAACTTTCCCACAATTATGAAGTCTAGAAGTCCAAACTCAAGGTGCTAGCATAGTTTGTTTCTGGGCTCTTTTCTGGACTGTAGATGGCCACCTTCTCACTGTGTTCTCACAGGATGGGCAGGAGTGGAGGGGAGTGAGAAAGTTCTCTGGTGCATCTTCTTATAAGGGCACTAATTTCATCATGTTGGCCCTACCCTGAAACCTCATCTAAACCTTATTATCTCCCAAAGGCCCTATATCCAAATATTGTCACACTTCAGGTTATGGCTTCAATATGTAAATTTTAGGGAAATACAATTCAGACCTAGCAATGTTTGAATGTATTTCATAAGTTCAACATGTACTTCTTATTAAATAAGACTAGAAAAATATTTTCTTAAGATAATACAATGTATTTATCTCAAAACAAATGTCAACATCATGTTTAATACCAAAACAATAAAATAATTTCAATTGTAGATAGAAACAGAAAAATAGGCTGGGCGCGGTGATGCATGCCTATAATCCCAGCACTTTGGAGGGCTGAGGTGGGTGGATCACCTGAGGTCAGGAGTTTGATACCAGCCTGGCCAACATGGTGAAACCCCATCTCCACCAAAAATAGAAAAATTAGCTGGGCACGATGACAGATGCCTGTAATCCCAACTACTTGGGAGGCTGAGGCAGGAGAATCACTTGAACCCGGGAGGGAGAGGTTGCAGTGAGCCAAGATCATGCCATTGCACTCCAGCCTGGGCAACAAGAGTTAAACTCTGCCTCAAACAAAAAAAAAGAAAGAAAAATTGTATTTAATGTCACCATTTTTTTTCAAATAAACTTAAATAATTTACATAAAGAAAATGCTCATCTTTTAAGTTCAAGGTGTGACAAATATATACACCTGTTTCAATCTTTTGTCCTATACTATTTGCTTTCCAGCTTCCAAAATTTTTTATCTTGTCTATCCTTCCTATACCTGATTTCTATCTTGTGGATTTATGCACTTATAAAATTATCATTTACTCTAAGTTTATTGAGGACAAAGAAAACATGAAAGCACATGTGTTTGCTCAATCTACCATCTTTACTTGAAAGTTTCCTGGGAAAGATTTCTAAAAGGATCTAACTCTACTTATGTATCAATTACCATTTGGAACCAATTAAACTAACCTCTAATCTAAAGGCTTAAAACAACAACCATTTATTTAGGTTATGATTCTGTAGGTCATTGCCTTCTCTTCCCTGAAACTTCCTCTTGCTCCTATAGTGGAATCTGTCAGTGGTTGGTCCTGTCTTAGGCTGTTCTCTGCCAAACCCTTGCCTGACACTGGCAGCCACCTCGGTGGTGTGCCTCTCATTTCTTAAGTTCTGGTCTTAAAAATAAAATGTAGAGAGAAAGCTGTTCTTTTTTCTCATATACTTCATAATAATATATTTGTATGTGTTTTTAAAATGTAAGTTTAATTAAAAATATGAATAAAATCCTTTATAATCAATCCCAGCAACTCCAAGGAACTTCTGACCTAAACACATACAATTACCTTTTCCATTTCAAATTTTTGAAAAACTGTGGAATATTTGAGGAGCTCATAGTTGCCAAGAGTGTTAATATTTTCCAAATAAGCAGTATATCTGAGAAATGTGAAAGGCAGCCCTGTCCTAAAGCTTCATTGGATAAGGCAATTCTTGAGTTTCCACAGCTGCTGGCTTCAGCCTACCTAGAGAAATAGTTTTAGAGATATATTAATCTCTGAGAAATCCACAGTAATTCATAGAATGCTTGTACAGTGATTCAAGCAGCATGTGTAAAATTTATTTAGTGTTTGGCCAGGAAGAGTTTTAATTATGTGAAGTCTTCAGAATGAGCAGAAGGTGACTAAAGATGTTTGACTAAATCAGTTATGGAGGACCTGGATTCTCCCAGACCTCCCTCCAATTTTGTTTTATTTCTGCAAACCTCGAACCATAAATGCAAAGCTCTCATGGAATTGGATGATGGCACTGTTAGAACCAAGATGCAACTAGTAGAAACGTCATCCAAGACAGGAGATAAGAACAGCAGCAGTCTTGAGCCCTCCAGTGTAGCAAAAAGGTCAGGTGTCCAGTGGTGGGTTATCTACAACCAGGGTAGGCTCAGAGATGAAAAATTATGGGATTTTTGAAAACCCAAGAGGCAGGATGCAAGATGCGTCCATCAAAAACCTCAAGTAAGTGCAAGGTGGAGTGTGACCACCTGCTGGTCAGCTCACACTTTCTGAGTTCCTGGCATAGCGTGGTGTTGAACTTGAAGTAGCACCTGCAAGTGGAGAGAGGGCCAGGGTCCATTTCTGAGGATGATACAGGCATGGGGACTGGGCCTTGCAGGAAGAAGAGTTGAGCCAACCCTATTGGGCTTAAAAATGGTCAATAATCAGAAGCCACAAGGTGTCACCTAGGCTGATGGAACAGTTAGAAAACCGCAGTTATCTTTAAGGATGACTTTTCATCCTCTAGGTTTTGTCCATGTGGAAGGAATGAGGCACATTCCTCATATATCTCCCAACTCCCTGAGCCCAGCACGAGCCCAGCACAAACACATCCCCCATATATCTCCCAACTCCCTGAGCCCAGCACAAACACATTCCTCCATATTTCTTTCAAACTTCAGAAAAACACCACCTGGGAAATCTCCGATAAGGACGCAGCGGGAACCAATAAAAAAAAATGCTAAATGTATAATATTAACCAATTGTAATGCTGTAACCGAGAGAATTACCTTGTTCCCCTATAACTTTACATATCCTGTTTACATCGGGCTATAAAAAGCAAGCACTTGCATTGTTCGGGGCCCTCTTGTATGCTGTGGAATGGAGGGTCCAAGTTCGAACTTGTAGTAAAAGATCCTTGCCGCTTGGCTTTGACTCTGGACTCTGGTGGTCTTCTTTGGGGAACAAACGGTCTGGGTATAACACATGGATATTAGGACCCCAGCACAAGACTTGGGGCAGGGGCTTTTGTCCCAGGAGACTGTATGTGTCAGAACCTCAGAAAGGGGACAAGAATTTTTGGAGACAATCAAAAGCCAGTCCTGTGAGGTAGAGCACAGAAGCTGGAGTGAGGCTGCAAGGTTCTCATAATCATCCCTAGATTGACCCACAGCATGAAGGTCAGGGGGAGCTGCTGAAGTATTTACTCCCTCAACTCACACAAGCCTGGGCACCAAACTAGGCTTTTCCTAGCTGAGAGGAGTATGGAAGGGAACCAGACCGACCTGACCTGGAGTTCAAAACACTGAGGTTGAGACGATGATGTGAGTAGGAGTCTCCACCTGGGTTTTCCAGAGATCCCATCAGCACCAACATGCCCTAAATTTATTCCCCCTGCTCCCCTGTGTTTTCTTTTCTCTATACTGTTTATAGTACCCTGAGCCTCCCAATCACTCAGGCTGAAGCTCATTATAGGCCCTTCATCTTCTCTGCCCTGAAAATTCTACCTCATATCCTTTCTCTCTATCCCCACTGTCACTCCCCTAACTCAGAAATTTCTCCCTTTTCTTCCCGCTATTGTTCCCCAATCTCATATGGTGGTGGCAGGCTGAATACGTTCTAATAATGTCATTGCTCTGTTCTAAAATCATAGAAATATTCACATTACCTGGAATAAAGTTCAAATTAAGCCTGTACATCAAAGCCCTTCCTGAGTTTTTTTTCAATCTACCTTTCCAATGTCAGGCAAACAAAACCACTCTCTTCTCTGTACACTTTTTACTCTGTTCTACCTTTGCATTTTGCTCTGCATGGAATGCGTTTCTCTGCGTCACTGCATTTCTGAATCTTACCCATCCTTCAAGACCACCTCCTGCGTGAATGTTCTCTGATTTTCCTCTGCAGGCAGCTCTTTTGGACTCCTGGAACCACATGTCCTATTGTTTTACATTTAAAAACAGGATATGCTTTTAACATTTTTTCATTAAGTGATAAGCTCCTTGGAAATAAGGGCCTTGCATCAAATTCACCTTTATGGAGGCAGAGGGAGAGCCAAGAACATTGAATTTGACCAGTTCGTAAGAAATGTAAAAAGTTTGGTGGAATAACTTTGAAATGGTAGATTGGAGTCGTATTGTGACTCCAGAGTCATAGTTAAAGGTGGTTGGGAATAATCTGCAGAAGTATAGAAATAGATGTGGTAACCCTGAGAAAGAACATCAAATATGAAGGGAAAAGATCTATGGCTGGAAGCTCAGGGAACATCACCTGCAAGTGTTGGATGGAGAATGAAGAATCCCTTACGCAGACTGGCAAACAATGATTGTATAGGATAAAAGACAGTCACAATATTCATACTACACTGGGCATGAAAAAAAAATTCAGCCCTATTGGTCCGTCACACCAATATGTGCATGGGTAAGTCTGACGAAAATGTGTGGTTTTTTTTTCTCTAGAATTGCAAATAGGGCAGAATTGCAAATACGGAAGGACGCCCTGACAGACTTATAAACCCTTAATTCAGAACATTAGAAAAATTGATTTTAGCATGGGCAACATGGCAAGGTCCTGTCTCTACAATTTTTTTTTCTTTAATTTATAGAGCATGGTGGCATGTGCCTGCAGTACCAGCTAACTGGGAGCCTAAGGCAAGAGGATTGCTTTAGCCCAGGAATTTGAGCCTCCAGTGAACTATGATGGCACCACTGCACTCCAGTCAGAGCAACAGAGATCCTGTCTTAAGAAAAAAAAAGTGATCCACTCATTGCCATAACTTTCCTAACAAATGGAACCTCCCAAGCCCAGTAAACCTGAGACATCTACAAATATGAAAATGCCGCACATAAAAAAAATAAAAAGCCTCACAAGAAGGAACACACAAATGGGAATGAGAAGGATTCCTGGTGGTCTGATTTTGTGTTGGCCTCCCAGTTCCAGAAGTTATTTTAAAGTTGAACATAATTATTAAAACCAGAGTATAAGCACAGAGACCCTGAGGCAGTAAATAGGGGTTGAATGGGGGCTTAAAAATCCTGACTACAGGGAACCTGAAAGACTAGGGAAGCCTTTCACAGAGCTGGATAGAGAAGTTCTAGGTGGGCCGAACGTGGTGGCTCACGCCTGTAATCCCAGCATTTTGGGAGGCCGAGGCGGGTGCATCATGAGGTCAGGAGATCGAGACCACAGTGAAACCCCGTCTCTACTAAAAAATACAAAAAATTAGCCGGGTGTGGTGGCGGGCACCTGTAGGCCCAGCTACTCAGGAGGCTGAGGCAGGAGAATGGCCTGAACCCGGGAGGCGGAGCTTGCAGTGAGCTGAGATCTTGCCACTGCACTCCAGCCTGAGTGACAGAGTGAGACTCCATCTCAAAAAAAAAAAAAAAAGAAAAGTTCTAGGTGAAGGGTGTACAATCCTTACCGGATAGGAACTGCGTAGAATCTTGGGACAGTGAGCAGCTTCCACTTGAGACCTTTCTCATCATTCCTGACCAGGGGAACTACTGCCACTGACACACAGGACCTGCTCTGTGTCAGCTAAATTTAATTCTGTGCAGACAAACTGCTGAGCTCCTGGGAGGTAAAAAGCCCTCAGCCAGGCAGACATTTACCTGATCAAAGTACGGAGGCCCTCTGAAGCCCAGCCTGGTAAAGGTCCTACCTGAGACCATAATAATCTTACACTTTATTCCAATACAATGGAGGCCAAACTACTTGTTTAAATGGTTCTACAAATGTTTGGTTGAAATTACATTTTATTCTTTATTCAGATTAAGGTATAATTGCCAAATTACAATTATATATACTTGTGGTGTACAATGTGATTTTTAAAATTTCAGCTTTTATTAAATCGGGGGATACATGTATAGGACTGTTACATGGGTATATTGGGCCCACATAGTGAGCATGGCACCCACAGGTAGTCTTTCAACACATGTCCATCTCTCTTCCTACTCTCCTAGGAATCCACAGTGCCTATTCCTTTAGCTTCCGCTTCTGAGTGAGAACACGTGGTATTTGGTTTTCTGTTCCAGAGTTAATCTGCTTTAGATTATGGCTTGCAGCCATATGTTGCTGCTGAGAACATGATTTTGTTTTTTTATAGCTTCATAGTATTCCGTGGTGTAAATGTACATTTTCTTAATACAATCCAGCATTGATGGGCACCTAGATTGATTTCACTTCTCTGCAACTGTGAGTACTCCAGTGATGAGTATATGAGTGCATGTGTCTTATTGGTATAATTTATTTTCATTTTGGTATATACCCAATTATGGAATTGCTGGGTCAAATGATAACTCTGTTTTAAGTTCTTTGAGAAATCTCCAAACTGCTTTCCACAGTGGCTGAACTAATTTACATTCCCACCAACAGCATATGGGTTTTTTTAATCTGCAGCCTTGCTAGCATGTGTTATAGTATTTCATTGTGGTTTTAATGTGCATTTCTCTGGGGATTTATGATGAGTATTTCTTGATATGTTCATTGGTCACTTGTACGTCTTTGAAAAGTGTCTGTTCATGTCTTTTTTTTTTTTTTTTTTTGAGACGGAGTCTCGCTCTGTCGCCCAGGCTGGAGTGCAGTGGCCGGATCTCAGCTCACTGCAAGCTCCGCCTCCCGGGTTCACGCCATTCTCCTGCCTCAGCCTCCCGAGTAGCTGGGACTACAGGCGCCCGCCACCTCGCCCGGCTAGGTTTTTTTTTTTGTAGTTTTAGTAGAGACGGGGTTTCACCGTGTTAGCCAGGATGGTCTCGATCTTCTGACCTCGTGATCCGCCAGTCTCGGCCTCCCAATGTGCTGGGATTACAGGCTTGAGCCACCGCGCCCGGCCTGTTCATGTCTTTTGCTCACTTTTGTATGGCACTATTCATTCTCTAGTTACTGACTTAAGTTTCTTATAGATTCAGGGTATTAGACCTTTGTTGGATGCATGGTTTGTGAATATTTTTTCCCATTGTGTAAGTTGTTTGTTTACTCTGTTGGTGTTTTTCCTTTCTTCCACTTTGCAGAAAATCTTTAGTTTAATCAGGTCCCATTTGTTAACTTTTGGTTTTGTTGCAATTGCTTCTGGGGGCTTGGTCTTAAATTCCTTGCCAAAGTTGATGTTGAGTAGGATAATTTCTAGGTTTTCTTTCAGGATTTTTATATTTTGCAATCTTACGTTTAAATCTTTAATCCAAATAACAGAACAGAATAGAAAACTTGGAAATAAGGCCATACACCTACAACCATCTGATCTGTAAGAAGGCTGACAAAAACAAGCAATGAAGAAAGGACTTTCTATTCAATAAATGGTGTTGGCATAACTGCCTGACAATATGCAGAATACAACTAGATCCTTACCTTTCACCATATACAAAAATTTAACTCAAAGTAGATTAAAAATTCAAAGTATATTTTAAACATATTTTTAAAACTGTGAACACAGTGAAGTGTTTGATGCCAAATGTGAACACTTGTAGACCCCAGTGGTTTACATAAGCCACAGGTTCATATACTCATGCCCAACTCAGAATAAATGTTCTCCTGCCAAAACCATGAATGTATTTGAACACAAGAGACCAGCCATGAATCAGAAAACATCTGAAGACACTCTATCCAGCTTGGCATTTTATGTTTACAATGATGGACCATATATGTGCGTGGGCTGTTATAAATTTTACTGAGAATGTTTGCTAGCCAGAATTAATGGAATTTTTTTTTAGCTCCAATACCAAAGCAGATCAAAACACATTTTAATAAATGTAATATCTGCAGAACTTTTATAAGCCTGATACTAGTTTTAATTCAACTTTGGTTGAATTATGTTTAATTATAGAAATTAAATTGTTAATTATAGAACTGGTATCAACAGGCTAAACTATTATCAAACCTATGGATATATTCACAATTTAGTAGCTATAAAATTGTCCCAAAACTTCAGGCATATGACTTCTTCCTGGGGGATACAAAACACTTTTACTCAAATATCTACACTGTTAGAGCTACCGTTTGGTGTTCTGAATCTCCTGAGGTTTCCATTTCAAGAGTTGCAACAGAAACTTTAAAAAATAAATTGGGAGTTTCTTCAAAATATCTAAATGTTCCATAAATCTGTATTCCCAATAAACTCAGGGCAGTGGGATAAAGAAAAATACACCCATTTGAATCTGAATACCTTAGCTTTTCTCAATAAATTAGACATCCTTTTTTCTTCCCTATCATTTCATGGTTAATGTGTTCATATGTTTCATCACATTATTAAAGATATAAAATTCTCTGACCCATTAGGAGCCTGATAAATAAGTTTGGGGTATATTTATTTCCCAAAATAATTGACAGTAAACCTCTCTGACTACATTAAATACAATAAACTTATATTTTCTGCTTCAAGTTATTAAAGTATCCCTCAAACAAGAACTGATAAGTCATAGTTCTGAGAAATATTTGATCTTGCTTACTTTCTTTATCTAATTATGTGAGAAAACAGCTATTAACATTCCCAGGAGAAAGTTCATGGAGAGGAGATTAATGGAAGCTGGTGTCACCAATCTCCTTGTCTTCTCAGCAAAATTGTAGATGCCAGTTCTACTTTTAATTGTAGTGGCTTATCTGTAGCCTGTGAACCAAGTTTTTCCAAGGTATTTATATATCAGCAGGGGGAAAGAGCAAGGCCCAGTAGCTATTATCTCAGAATCAAATAACACATTGACTGAGATATAGAGTAGACCTTTTTTATCTTTTTCTGTTCTCAGTGGGGCGTGGTGTCTCATGACTGAAATCCTAGCACTTTGAGAAGCCAAGGCGGGCGGATCGCTTGAGGTCAGGAATTTGAGACCAGCGTGGGAAACATGGCAAAACCCTGTCTCTACAAAAAATTAGCTGGGAGTGAGTGCTGGCCTGCACCTGTAGTCTCAGCTACTTGGGGGGCTGAGGAAGGAGGATCGCTTGAGCCCAGGAGGTCGAGGCTGCAGTGAACCAAAATCGCTCCACTGCACCCCAGCCTGAGTGATGAAATGAGTCTCTGTTTAAAAAAAAAAGAGGAGAGGCTGGGCATGGTGGCTTATGCCTGTAATCCCAGCACTTTAGGAGGCCGAGGTGGGTGAATCATCTGAGGTCTGGAGTTCAAGACCAGCTGACCAATATGGTGAAACTCTATCTCTACTAAAAATACAAAAAATTAACCGGCCATGGTGGTGCATGCCTGTAATCCCAGTTACTTGGAAGGCTGAGGTAAGAGATTCACTTGAACCCGGGAGGCGGAGGTTGAGCGAGCCAAGATCCTGCCATTGCACTCCAGCCTGGGCAAAAAGAGTAAAACTCCATCTCCTAAAAAAAAAAAAAAAAAAAAAAAAAAAGAGCGTGGATGCTTTACAGTAGCACGAGGGAAAGGGGAAATTAAGGGTTGCTTTTCAACCCTGCAGTTCATGAGCAGGATATCCCCTGTCCAACTGCAGCAAGGCCTCCTCAAGGAGAAGTTGCAAGGCCACATATCTGTCACTGAGCATAAGAAACTTAGAAAAATATTTCCCCTAAGCCACAAGCCAAGGCTGCCCTGTGTAATTTATGGCCTGTTTGATTCCAGTTACCTCAGTTAAGCTTGTTAAATAACAGTTTAGTTCTCAGAGGATTCATTAGTGAACGGTGACTACAGAACTTTCACAACTGTTATAAAAAATGACTCAGATATGAATATGTAAATAGTATCCAGGCACAATAGATTAATGCAGCTCAAAAGCCAGGATGGGGCCTTTAGTAAAATTCCATTAGATAATACTGTCAGTGATAAATTTGAGGATAGACTTTTTACCTTTTTGGGCTCCCTTTTTTGTTTACCCTCTTTAGCTTAATAATCAGTCTAGCACAATTATGCCAAGATGAGTACACATTAATGAGGCAAACCCTCCAATATTCCTGTGTTCTCTCTTGCCAAAGAGAAGCATTTACCATTTCAGAAGTATCTGACTTAATAGTGCAATATACAACAGATAATTTCTGATCTTCTGATTTAAGATGGCTGACAGGTCATCTGTGGCAATCTTTCTTTACCACAAATTCTTAGAAAGAATAACTCACTCTGAAATACAAGATGTATCCTCACTGAACTAGAAGTCAGGAAAAATCATTAAAACATGAAATATAGATAGGATTGGATTGAAGAAGAAAACCACAGCCAAATGGCATACAGGATAAGGGAGCTACAAAAGGTGAGGCAAACCCGACCAGGCACACCCTCCCAGGAGACAGCAGTTGCCTAGAGGATAATGGGACCCTGGATTAAATAATAATCACAAGATTATTAACTAGAAAAAGATAATCTACAAAATAGAAAAATTGGCAAAAGATATGTTGTAGTTCACAAAAAATGTTAATAGCTTTATATACGTAAAATATGCTCAGGCTTAGTCATGACATAACTGTCTAATTCATATTTTGACATCTTAAAGCTGAGGAAATGGGAGGCAATTATATTCTAAGGCTGAAGCCCACATAATTGGATTTACTGGCTTTATGAAATAATTCTTAAAGAGCTCTCTCTTACTCTCTTTGCCAGGTAAGTGTACAACCTTAAGTCTCCAGCCTACAACTTGAGAGCCCTCACCAAAGCCCAATTATGCCAGACTCTGGTCTCCAGCCTGAGGTGAAATAGAAGTAATATCCCATTGTCTTTGTTGAATTCTGTTGGTCAGAAGTAAGTCATTAGTCTCACAGTGCTCTTTTTGTGGATGCTACACACCACATGATATGCAGCACAAGGGTCTGATTTTACATATAATGGAAAGTCACTGGAATGTGTAATTACTAGGAAGATGGCAATATTTGGATTTTACCCTCTTACTAATTCAGAATGAGAAATGAGGCCCAGAGAAGTGACTTTCCAAAACCACACTGCTGGTCCCAGGTCTGAGTTGTATTCCATGCGACCTCCCACCCATTCTTGTAATTCATCTCTAAATTGGTGCATTATCTTCATGTGACACTATGCCATGAGTTTTGTCTCATTTGTACCTGATGCATTTTCTAGAAGATGCTGGTATAATCCCCATTGCATAGGTTAGGAGGCTGGGTAGGCACCAAAATACACAATGACTTCTAGGTTCACAGAACTGGTTAGAAAAAAGTAGTTCTGATCCAGCTGTCACCACAAACCTGGGGCCCTGACTGCGTCTAGTCTCTGTAGGGGACTGAGAGGCTGTGCTTGCATAACTGTGTACAGGCAAGGAGTTGACATGGTGGGGAGCATGAGAAATCAGTATCCCAGTAGGGCCTCTGGGTAGGTCTTATGGAAGGAAGGGGTCCTGGGGATAGAACCCTGAAGTGACCTTACTTTCTCAGTGACAGACCCCAAGATAACTTAGAACCCTGGTAACCAGGCACCTACATTCTAGAGACAGCCCCAGTAGTCAACTCACTCAGTAGGAAATGCTCAAGAGAGCAAGATGTTCTTTTGCTATATCCTGACTTTCCAAGGCTCTTGATTTAGTAAGGCCTGACGTGAGAACGCTTTTCAACAATGCAGGAATTGGCTCAACTCTCACCACTGATGTCTCTGGCCATTTGGCAGAGGGCATGCAAAGGTAACAAAGGGCATCTCAGGAGAGGCCCATGCAGGTGAGGCCTCACCTGTGATCCTATTAAATAAGACTCACATGTCTTTCTGACACCATGTGTTGGGGAAAGCAAGTGCTGAGGAGGCTATTTCTGAACAGGAGCAGATCATCAAGTGTTGGAAGCCTTAGTGAGTTGGTCAGGTTCATACCCCAGGGCATGACAGGACAGGGAGGTGAGTGTTGAAAAACAATTTTGTCTTCTTGGATGTGAACCCCAAGACTTCAAACTGTGATCTGGTTTCCTCCCTGGCTGAAGGTCTATGGGAATTCTCTTTTATGCCTCATATAGGGACAATTACTTTTGTTTTTTATATAGGGTCTCACTTTTGTCTTGCAGGCTGAAGTGCAGCTGTGTAATCATGGCTCAATGAAGCCTCAACCTTTGGAGAACTTTTAATGGAAGTGTTCCCCTGTGATGACAACCAGGCAACCACTGATGCCCCCTGGTCTAGCTGCAAGGCACTCTCTTTGCAGAGCTCCATGCAGGAGATCAATAAAAAGCTGTTTGATGGGTCCAACTACTCCATCTCTTTGGATGAAGGGCAGGTATACCATGCCACCAACCATATCTAGCTCTGGGCTTGGGTGGGAGTGGGCACAGAGAGGTCTTTGCAGACAGGGATCAGAAGAGACAAAAGTGGGCCCAGGACCAAGACCCGAATATGTAGGCACCCTGGGATCTGTCCTAGGGCTTTCCCACTAGGGTAACTCACCATTCTTTCCCAAAGGAGTCTGGCTTTCATGAATCCTAAATGACAAATGGTTAGGCACAAATCCCTGTTCACATACTTATAGGAATATCAGAGAAGACATTTTTCTGTTGCTTTTACGTCACACTAGGCCATGAGTATCTTTGCATGTTGCTGTTTTTATTAAATAACTGCACCCAGGTATCTCTTATAGCAGGCAGCTCCACTGCCCTGCCAAACCTTCTCTATACCTTACACACCAGTACTTTTATGAGGGAAGTGTTTACAAAAGGGAAGCTGGGGGTTAACCCAAAAAGGTTAAGGTATCCTATGCATTTTTCTGCAATGTGTCATCTCAGAGAACTCATGCCTACAGTCCCATCAGGGCAGGAGCTCTGCCCTTACATGTCTTGATATCATGTCTTTATGTTATTTCATAATCAAAGCTGTTTCCCACAGTGGCTCAGCCTTTCAATGCTGGTGGAACCTGACATGAAGAAATTTTATTTCCACTTCAGTCGTGCTGCAGGAAACATTTTGTAGGTGTCCTAACAGACTGTAACGGTTTGCTACGCTGTCATAACACAGCATCACAAACTCAAGGCTTTAATAGCAGATTATTTTCCTTACAATTCTGGAGGCTAGGAGTCTGACGTCAAGCTTTGGCTGGGGTGTTTTTTCTGAGGCCATTTTCCTTGACTTGTAGATGGCTGTCTTCCATTGCTGTGTTCACAGGATCTTCTGTTTCTGTACCTTTACCATCACTTCTTACAAAGACCCCAGTCATATTGGATTAGGGCTCACTCCAATAAACTCACTTAACCTTAATTACCTCTATAAAAATCGTATGTCCAAATATACTCCCATTCTGAGGCACTGGCTATTAAAACATGTGAACACATACATTTTTGGGAGAAAATGCAATTCAGCCCATAATATATAGTAATCACCTGCAGAAAGGGGTAACCTGGTGAAAGAATATGCATGGGTAAAACTTTAATAGATATAGCCAGATTACTTTCCAAAAGGGCTGTGGGAAGTATAATGTCCCCAGCAGTCTCTCAATATCACTGGTTCCCTACATCCAGCCTCCCTTGAATGTTAAGACTTAATTTTTTGCCAATCTGGTGTCTGTGTGACAAAGAAATTCATGTAATTCCTTGCATTTCCAGTTGTTTAACACATAAGTTTGAGTCACCTTTCAGTTATTTAATACTTATTTGGGGTTTCTCTTCCCTGCGTCATCTGCTTCCATTATTGGCCTTGCAGTTTCCCAGCCTTTTTCTCTTTGCCAGGTGAGAAACTGCTGTAGCTGTTTCTTAAGACTCCCCTTAAAGAAAACAAGTATATGCGTTAGGTCAAAAGGGTTATTGTAAATCATCTTGCTCTATGTATTCTTTCCAAACAAAGAAAAAAATAAAACTTCTCCAAGGCTCTTTTCCTTCACATGACAGCAAACAGAACTTCGGGTAGCTTACAAGAAAATTCATACCACTCTCACTCTGCACGTTCTCAATTCTGAACCACATGCTTTGAGTAGCCATTTGATGTGCAAAAGCCTGTGTTTTCTCATCTCTACAATGAGTATGTTTTTCAGGATTCACAGTAGTCTCTTAATACAGGCTATTAATACAGATGTATGCTGTTGCTCCACAGCTGACAAATACCATAAAAATGTCTTGAAAGTATTAATGTTTGAATCAATCCCCAACCTCCACATCCAGTTTTACTTTGGAAGCCTAGAACCTTCTCCATAAATACTCATGCCCTCCACATGCACTGACGTACTGGAATTTCCTGGTCTGAATTTCAATCCCCAAAACACCTGAGGCTCATGCTGCTATTACTGACTGTAGTTCCCTCCTTGTCCCCTGCGTAGTATAAAAATGAGTCTAAGCTGAATCTAGAGTAAATCTGCATGATGTGGACCACCAGGCTAGGGAGAAGGGAGATGCTGGTGGAGTTCCTGACTTCAGCTTTGCAGGCTGGGACCATCTTTTCCTTCACCATTTTCCTAGGCTCCTAACCAGGACTTCACCACAGCACCATAGTTCCTGGAGTAGCTGTTCAGAAGCTCAATGTTTGTCCCTTCCAAGACACATTGATGACTGCCACCTGTTGGCTGTGTCTTGGAGATGTCCCCAATGTTCCTGCAGCTCTCTGAGCTGAACTTTTCTTTTCTGAAAATGGGCGAAAAGAAGATAAACCTCATAGGGTTCTTGTAGGGACTAATGTCTTGAGACATGGAAAGCAGGTCAACCATGACTGGCTCCATAAAAAGGCTTCTGCACATGCTGTGGCTGTTCATATTTATTATTTTTTTCTGAATTTTACTGAAACTCTCTGTAACATGCCCCAATGACTCATGTCCCTTATTGTTGGGAAAACCATATCAAAAGCAAGTCCATTTTTGCATTTGTAAATGAGGTTTGACATTTCTTTTGCCTAGTCTTTGTTCTCGACATAGACAAAACAGGGGTCCCCTGCTGGTTAAAAAAAAAAAAAAGGTCCCACGTTTAATAAAATATCTGAGACGATTCTGGTTGAGATTTATTTAGTCAACACACACACATTAAGCATCTAATCTGAACAGTCACATTTCCAGACATTTGGCATTATTCAATGAACAAAGCAGTTGAGAGTTTCTGGGCCTCAATTTCATTTGGGGAGTCAGAAACTCACAGTAGACATTATCAGCAGTAGACATTATATGTCACGAGAATGTAACATATGATGCCTTCGTGTCCTCCTCTAGGTATAGATGCATCCTCCTAGATTCTGACAAAGATGAAGGATCTCAGAACCAATTATAACTTTTAAGTGAATGCAGAAAAAGAATTTTAGAAAATTCAACATTACTTTATGACAAAATCTCAAAAGAAATTACATATAGAACATACATACCTCAAGCCAATAAAGGCCATATATGACAAATGGATATCTGACATCATGATAAACCTTCAAAAGTTGTAAGCCTTTTTTTTAAAGAGGCAAAGATAGTAGATCGATAGTAAGGCAAAGATACCTAATTTCATCACTCTTATTTAACATGCTACTGAATTTCCAAGCCAGAGCAATTAGAGAACAAAACCAAAGTTAGCCAAATTGGAAAGAAAGAAAATAATTATCCCTGTTTGCAGATATCATAGTCTTATGAATAGAAAACTTTAAAAACACTTAGAATAAATTCACTAAAGTTGCAGGATACAAAATCAAGATATAAGAGTGAGTAGCATTTCTATATACTAACAACAAACTATCTGAAAAAGAAATAAAGAAAACAATTGACACCTGTAATATTTACAAAAAGTTTACTTCCCAATAAAATTATTCAAAAATGTTAAAGATCTCTATATTAAAAGCTAAAGAAAATTGAGGTATAAAATTAAACACAAATAAATGAAAAGTTATCCCTTATTCATAATTGGCCAAATTAATATTGCTAAAAAGTCTATGTTACACAAAATGATGTATATATTTAACATAATGTCTATAAAATATCAATAGAATTTTTCACAAAAACAAAAAAACCTAAAATTCATATAGTAGAGCAAAAGATTCTGAAAGCTGGAAGCATTGTACTACTTGACAGTTGAATATACTGAAAGCTACAGTGACTAAAACAGTCCAATACTGGCATTAAAAACAGATAAATAGACCAATGGAGCAGAACACAGAAAGATGAATACCTCAGTCTCACTCATGTGGAATCTAAACAAGTTGATCTCGTTAGAGACTAGAAAGAAGGTTAAGAGATGCTGAAGTTTTAGGAGAAAGGGGCTTAGAGAATTATCTGTTAAATGATAAACAATGCCTGTTAAGCTAGGAGGAATTAGTTCAAGAGACCTATTGTAGTGCAGAGTGACTACAGTTATTGAGAATATATTGTATTTTTTTTTAAAGTGCCAACACAGTGTTGAGCATTCTCACAATAAAAATAACCATTGAGGTAAAGCATTTTTAATTAGCTAGAATCAAGCATTTCAAACATCATGTGTTATAAGATATGTATATATATAATTATGTGTATATATGTAATTATAATTACATATATACATATATAATTATATATATACATATATCATTATGTATATATGTATATATATAATTTTGCCAATTTAAACATAATTTTTAAACACATCATGGAGCGAAAGCAATGCTCCAAATACCAAGTCTGCATGTTTTTCATAAACTTAGCTGAACTATATAGAAAATACAGTTTTTATGATTTTTAAAAATGTCCACTTATCAGCCATAAGCATAGAAACTCTAATATTCACCAGCATGTTCTAGAACCAGCACAGAACATGGGAGTCACCAATGAACTCTATGGCTTTCACTTTAAGTTTGGGACACCTGGAGTTTCTGGTGCTGATGCTAATCATATGGACGACATTAAAGAAGCAGGTGGTGCTAACAGTCCCATCTCTGGCCATGGTGTGAACACAGAAATCAGGTTTGCATTCAAAATCACCAAGGAAATACTTCAATCCAAAAGCTCTCTAGATCTCTGAGTTTTTTAATACAGAAAATGACTAAGGAATTGGCGAGTTATGTGATTATTTATATAAACTCTGCAATGTAAGCTGCACCCATTTAAATAAAACATACTGTGATATGAGTAAGAAACTTCCCAAGATACCAGTATCAATGGGGAAGAAAAGATTATTCCAAATTTTAAATCCACAGAAGCATTTAAAAATTTAAATTAAATTCAAAAAATTAAATGTAAATGTAAACATAAATGTAAATGTTTATCACTGTCTAATATATTACATAAACACTAAAAACTAAAAAATTCTACATGTACACAAAAAGTGTGCTATATGTAATTTATAAAAAACTAAATTTAAACTTTTTTGCTTGCCATTAAATGTCCTTAAGATTTCTAAGATATATTTTTGCTTAAGGGGTTTCAAAATTCTGATGTTTCTTTATATAGTGATTATGATATATAGCCTACCATTATTAATGCTTTACCTATTCTAACTGATTTCATGTTTACCACATTTTGTGGTAGAATCTAATAACATTTCTTTCATACAAACATTACTAACTCACTAATTTAATCCTATAAACTGTGTAGAGTACATCCCAATTATGCCAATTAAATTATTCAAATGGTGCATTTATAACTTAAAAATGTCCTCAAACTCTCCAGTTAAATCCAATTTTTCACTATATTAAAAATTTCAAATTTCTTATCACATCCTACAAAATACTGTGTGAAATTACATGGGCTGCAGAGAACAGTGAGAAATCTGTAGCCATAATAAGCAAAGAAGGGAAAGGGCTATGACTGACACATAGATGGGGGTGAAAATAAAATAATAGTGAAGTACTGGAGATAACTATGAAATAAACACAATTCCTCTTAATTTCAGAGGCAGTTGTACACCCTGGGTATACATGTGTTTTCTTTACATGCAGAGAAATCTCTTCATGCTGAATATTTCTAATCTCTTACTTGTAGCCAAAAAGTGACTTCAACAAGAGTATTTGCTGCTAATTATAGAGCATCTATTGTACCCCCAGGAAACCTAGCACATTCCTGTGTTTGTTCACCTCATTTATATGTCAAAACAACTTTGTGAATTATGAAGCCTTCCCAGTGCACATCTAAACAAATTGGCTCAAAAAAGTAAATAAATTCAATTATGTAAAATATTAAAATGGAAACAAAAACCAAGTAAAAATTGTCTGAAATAAGGTTCTCCAATTGAAATACAAAAATAGAATGTACTCATTAAATAAACTGTAGCAACACACACATTGTAGAATTACATCTTAAAATTATCTTGTGAACATTAATAAAATTTATGAAGGTTATTCGCGGAATTTCTCAGGAATATAGAGAAAATTTCATGAACTTTGGAATGAGAAAACTATACATTAGGTTTAGGATGGTCAACAGACAAGAAAAAAACAGGATCTGCATGAGAAGATTCTGAGCCAGGAGCCATAAGATTTTTCAGAAGTAAATTCAATACAAAGCAGAGAATAAATATTTACTTTCAGAATCTTTGAGATTCCTAGTTTGCTAGTAAATTACCAATACTTTTTAAATTACGTTTCATTCCAATATTTTTGTTTTACTCTCAAAAAAGTACACACTTATACTCAAACACAATTACACGCTCCATAATTCTCTTAAAGTTAACACTTATGTTTAGAGTGATAGACTTATAAAATTAACTCCACGTTAATCAAAACTAAATGTATGTATGTGTTTTTACAGGCCTGAGAAGTCACAGGCTCAAAGAAAAATGTAGCATGACATTTTGTAAATAGTCATTCAGGATTCAAAATACATGGCTTTTATAATTATCATCATAGTGGGCAATTATAATGGTTATACTGAAGATTATATAAGAGTATCATTGTCCAGTATTTACAAAAGAAAAAAATTAAAATATAACCTATGGTATGTTAATCCATTTTGTGCCGCTAGAAGGGGATACTTAACACTGGCAAATTAAAAAGAGGGTTATTAGCCTCAGTTCTGTTGGCTATACAAACATGACATCAGCATCTGCTTAACTTCTGATGAGGCCGCAGGGAGCTTTTACTCATGATAAAAGGCAAAGGAGTATCATGGCAAAAGACAAAGCAAGAGGAATATCGGCTTTTTTTTTTTTTTCTTTTTTTAACAACCAGCTTTCACATGAACTGACAGAGGACTCACTAACTGCAGCGGAAAGAACATCAATGTATTCTGAGGAATCTACACCCATGACCTAAACACATTCCACTAGACCCCGCCTTCACCATGGGGAAACATATTTCAACATGAGGTAAGGTACAAAAAACCCAAAGCATATAATATAAAAAAAATTTCCCAAGTTGTTTGAAATTAAAAGCCACTGGGAAAAGAGACTACTAGAGGTATCCTTTCACTGTTACCCAGTAGTGTATTGTTACTATCTGTTACCTACAACTTTGGGTAAAGTGGTATAGGTTAATTATTGTGGCAAGATGTACTTCATTCCATGTAAAATATTCTTAACACATTAAAAATCATTTTGTTTTATTAAAAGAAACTGCATTCTAAAAATAACATTTCAAAAGCTACTATATTTTATTACCTTAATGTGCAACTCATAAAAGAACTTACTACTAAAATTCAAAATGTTTCTCTATTACTATAATGCAAAATACTTCTCTGAATACCTAATGTGTTACTTAAAACACTGTTATACATCAACAAAAAGCATTTCTACTTATATTTTCCTTATAAATGTTACATTTCAGCACCCTTAATCACTCATGAAAAAGCATATAAATGATGGTCATCTAATATAGAAGAACTTCTCATAGCTCTTATGCAGCAACAAATGACCACATGCTTTAACGTAAACAATAAATATAATAAAATCAAGTTATTTGAGATTTGAATTACGTCAATATTAAAATATATAATAAAAATAAAAAACTTTTAATATGAAAAAGTGTAACATGAATGTAACTACTTCAAAAAGACATCATCTCTTGATTCATTTAAATTTACATACAACTAAATTATCTATTTAAACTTTGAATTATTCTTGACAATCAACACTGCTTTAAAGTAACATCTGAAACTGTTAGTGCCTTAGTACTTTCTATAGTAAATTATGTAATGTTTTATTTAGACTTAATTTTGGACATTTGTTTGTATTCACTGTATCTGTAAAATATATTCTACTATACTATAAACTCTGGTGTTTTCTAAGGTATATATCTTGAAAAAATGTTTTTCCACATTTGTAGGAGGTTTTTCCCCCATAAAATCCTCTAAAGTTGAATAAAGTCTGAATAATTGTTTAAGGGTTTTCCTCTGGTACAGATTCTATTTACAGGATGATCTTTGAAATAAACAAAGGTATTGTAATATTCTATATTTATACATTTCATTCAGTATAGTGTTGTGCACCATGAAGCTTACATTTTTTGAAACATCCTTAAACAGTCATGATGCTCATACCACTTTTATTCAGTATGAAATTCCCAAAGCCATGTATAATGTAAGCAGTTTTTAAAGACTGCCACATTTTTCACATTTGTCAGGTTCCTCTCCAGTATAAGTTCTCTTATACTTACTATGGATTGAGGATTGGTAAAACCCTTTTCCACATTCTTTACATGTGTAGGGTTTCTCTCCAGTATGAATTCTTTTATGACGAGTAAGGCTTGAGAACTGGTTAAAGGCTTTGCCACATTTTTCACATTTGTAGGGTTTCTCTTCAGTATGAATTCTCTTATGCTTACTAAGGATTGAGGACTGGTAAAAAGCTTTGCCACAGTCTTTACATTTGTAGGGTTTCTCTCCAGTATGAATTCTCTTATGGCTAGTTAGGTGTGAGCACTGTTTAAAAACTTTGCCACATTCTTCACATTTGTAGGGTTTCATTCCAGTATGAATTCTCTTATGTTGAGTAAGGCTTGAGAACTTGTTAAATGCTTTGCCACATTCTTTGCATTTGTAGGGTTTCTCTCCAGTATGAATTCTTTTATGCTGAGTGAGGTTTGAGAATTGAGTAAAGGTTCTGCCACACTCTTCACATTTGTAGGGTTTCTCTCCAGTATGAATTCTCTTATGGCTACTTAGATGTGAACACCGATTAAAAGTTTTGCCACATTCTTCACATTGGTAGGGTTTTTCTCCAGTATGAATTCTTTTATGACGAGTAAGGCTTGCAAACTGTGTAAAGGTTTTGCCACATTCTTCACATTTGTAGGGTTTCTCTCCAGTATGAATTCTCCTATGTCTAGTTAGGTGTGAGCACTCATTGAAAAGGTTGCCACATTCTTCACACTTGTAGGGTTTCTCTCCAGTATGAATTTTCTTATGTTGAGTAAGGTTTGAGAACTTGTTAAAGGCTTTGCAACATTCTTTGCATTTGTAGGGTTTCTCTCCAGTATGAATTCTCTTATGTTGCATAAGGTTTGAGAATTGGGTAAAGGCTTTGCCACATTCTTCACATGTGTATGGTTTCTCTCCACTATGAATTTTCTTATGGCTAGTTAGCTGTGACCACCAATTAAAAACTTTGCCACATTCATCACATTTGTAGGGTTTCTCTCCACTATGAATTTTCTTATGGTTAGTTAGTTGTGACCACCAATTAAAAACTTTGCCACATTCATCACATTTGTAGGGTTTTCCTCCAGTATGAATTGTTTTATGTTTGGATAGGTTTGAACATCGATTGAAAACTTTGCCACATTCTTCACATTTGTATGGTTTCTCTCCAGTATGAATTCTCTTATGTTCAGTAAGGATTGACCTCCGGCTAAAACTTTTGCCACATTCAATACATTGAAAGATTTTGCTTTTAGTTGATGAACATTGAGTAAGTCTATTATAACATTCTTTCTGCCCCTTACCCTCATTCACAGTTCTCCAGTCTTTCACTAAGTGCAAATTGTCAAGGCCCCAGCTTCTATGTCTTGTCAGTGTCACTTTTTGGCATAAATCTTTCATATCCTGCTCTGGCAAAAGGTCTTGAATGGAATAAGATAAAATAGCTGAAAGAAATAAAAATAAAAAGTTATTCTGCTTACTAATCTCCAGTAAATACACTTTACAAATCTAATAAATATTATATCAAAGACATTAACAAGATGGCATAATAAAATACCACAGGCCCTGATTCCTTTTTGAACATATAAACTTAACAAAAATATACTGACCAAAATGCCTTTCTGAAAACTATAAAATCTAGTTAAGAGTTTGCAACACCCTAGGTGAGCACAATTGCAAAATCCACATAGAATAGAAAGTAAAGTTTGTTACATTTATACATAAAACCTTTCCTCCACCCCAATATAGCATGGTGTCTTTAAGAGTAAACTTCAAACTCCTGGCTTCTCCCTCAAAGCAAAAAAAAAAAAAAAACAGAAAAACAAAACATTGCACATGTGCCCATACTTCTGGCTTTTAGGGGCTTTCCAAAGACTGGTTTCTGTCTCCCATAACAAAGACTGTTGAAAGAAAGGGTGGTATGCTTTGAATGACAGCTTTGGTCTGCTAAGAAAAAGGTAAATAATTGTTACTGCAGCAGAGAGATCATAGTGCCACAGACAGACACCAGGTGTAGCACATGATTACAGGTTTTTACAAAGAAACATGAACAAATCTCTTTAGCTGAACAGTAAACACACGATTCCAGAGAAGACAAATCATAAGAAGAGGTTTGAGAGGCTACAAGGATCTCCAGCCTGGCAAATAGCTAGTAGCCTTCTCTAGGACAAAGCCACTTATAAAGAGTATGACAGGTGGCATTTTATTAATGCCCAAATATGAACCAAAGATTACAACATATGCAAAGTTATCAGGGTAACATGGTCCAATTAAGGAAACAAACTAAATAAAAAATTAATTCTAAGAAAATAAATATGTATAAATTATCTAAATAATTCAGATGACTCAGTAAGTGAAATGGGAACAAAGACAACTAAATAAAATCAGGAAATGTGAGTATCAACAAAATAATGAAATGTATAACAAGAAACAAAGTATGGGACTAAAGAATACAAGAAAATAACAGAAATGTTTATACAAAAGATGTAAAAAAATCAATAATAAACACAAAAAGACCCATAAGAAGACACATTATAAGCAAGATTTTGAAATCACAGAGAGGAATAAGATGTTGAAAGCAGCAAGAGAAAAGTGATGTGTCATTTATAAGCATTCTCCTATGGGATTACCTGTGAATTTATCAACAGAAACTTTGCAGGGAAAAAGGGAGTTAAGTGATATAGTCAGGGTGTTCAAGCAAGAATACTATTAACAGTAAAACTGTCCTTCACAATTAAGAGAAGATGAAGACTTTCCAAGATAGCCAAATGCAGAAAAACTAAATCACCAGTAAAACTGTCCCATAGAAAATGTAAAATGGACTCTGGTCCATTGAAAATAAAATGTGTCATTAAACAAAAAATTATATACAAATACATAACTCTCTGGGAAAGATGTATACATACACAAAAATAAAATTCTGTAGTTTTATAATGATGGTGCTGAAAACACTTTTACTTACGCTCTACAATTTGAAAAATGCATGAGAACAATAATAAACATCTGTTGATGTCTATATAATATGAAATACATAATTAGTGACATCAATAATATGAAGTTTAAGGTAAATATAATGAAAAAAAATTTCTGTATGCAACTGAAATTAAGCTATTACCAGTTTATTATATGTTGTTGTAACTTTGGGGGTTTTATAATTCTCATGGCAACCACAAAGAAAATACCTATAGAGATACATATAAACACACACAGAAGAAGAGAGTAGAAACATGTTACTAAGCTCAGAAAACATACTGGAAGACAGAGAGAAAAAGAGGAAAAAATGGCTACAAGAATCTAATGAAACAATAAATGACAATAGTAAGTAATTATGTTTTAGACAGCTATTTAAATATTCATCAACAAAACATCCCAATCAGAAGACTGAATAAAGAGATTTAGAAAAAATTTTAAAAACCACAAACTATGTCTTGTCTCCAAGAGACTAACTTTAGATGACTGGCATAATAGACTAAAAGTGGGAGGAAGAAAAAAGATTCCATGCAAATGGTAACCAAATGACAGTTGGAAAGGTAACAATTATATTGGGAAAAGTACATTATATGTCAACAACTGTTATATTTCACGAAGTATACTTTAAGCCAAACTTGTCACAAGAGAAAATATGAACATCAAGTAATAATAAAAGTGTTCATTTATTGGAAACATATAATTTATAAGCACGCATGAATACACATAAGATTTACTGAGAACATAGGTTCCCCACTAGGTTTCCCAAATATATATGTTTATTTAAAAATCCCACACAAATTTGAAATGCAAAGAGAAAACTAAATGGAAGTGCGACTATATAGGAAGAATAAAATCAGCAAGTTGTTGGAACAGGAGGTCCTCTTCTTGTATATCTCCCAAAGCAACAAAAACTTATCAACCATCTATGGACATAAGTGCCTTTGTGAGAGAGCCGGGCACCATGGCTCATATTTGTAATTCTAGCTATTTGAGAGGGTGAGGCAGAAGGATTACTTCAGGCCAGGTGTTTGAGATCAGCCTGGCTAATACAGCAAGACCCTGTCACACAAAAAGTACATTTATGATTGCTTTGTGATTCAGGGAGGGAGTTTTAACACCCTGCCAAAAGCACAAGACCAAGGAAAGCCTTTTTCGGAAAGTAAGTTTACCTTCAGATGGCAAACTTGAGGACCGCTGGTCTTGGCTACAGATAAGGAAATGGCCCATTTAACATGATTCCACTTAGAATTTTGAAGTAACACTGTAACTGTCATTAACTCCTCCCAGCCATAGTCAAGAAGAGGTACTGCCCATTCAGAGAGCTAGGGTCAGATGCTCATTCATGGCCATAGATGCAGAACTGCAGACCTTGACATTTACTGTGGTCTCTGAAGCAGGTGAATAACTCAGTTCTAGACCTTTAAGCTACATTCCATGGCCAGTCCTGCCAACCTGGAGACCTGTGACCTGGTAAAAACCTTGCAAGTACTGGGTGGGAGCGACACACATACAAACACTTGGTATTAGGCCAAGTGTCTGCCCTACAGATCAAAGTGCTGAAGGCAACTCAGTTGGCCAAGTAATAAGACAGACTTCATAAGCACACAAGCCCCTGGTAATAAGCCCACTAAAGATAGACCCCATTGTGGACCCTGCAACAACCTTAGGACTCAGGTATATCATCTCTCTACTGCGAACCCAGAAAAGATCTCATCAGCTGGGGACCCAATAGGATAAAATCTTTACCTGTATAAACCAGTTTATAAAAACTGGTAGAGGTGTTTGCTCCTTCAAATGCACAGACACCAATGCAAAGTGATATTGTGCCCATTATCAATGCTTCTATTGTAACATAGTCCTGGAAGTCCTAGACAGAACAATTAGGCAAGAAAATTTTGTAAAAGCCATAAGAACTGAAAAGAAATAAGTAAAAATATCGCTGTTTGTTGATGACATCATCTTATATGTAGAAAGCCTAAGAAATAAACCAAAAATCTTAGTAAATTAGCAGAATATAAAAGGTTATACAAATATCAGTTTTGTTCTAGTACACTAACTACAAACCATTTAATAAAAAAACTCATTTACAGTAACATCTAAATTTCTTAGCAAAAAAATTTAAACAACATGAAAAATCTTTACATTGGGAAAGAAAATATTGATAAAAGAAACAAGAAAAAACAAATAAATGTAAAGATACCCAATGTTTATGAATTGGAAGACTAATTATTGTAAAGTGCCATATTATCCAAAGCAATCAAGAGATTCAATAAACTTCCTATCAAAATTACAATGGCATTTTTAAAAATAATAGAATAAAAATTTAAAATTTATATAGCATTACAAGACATTGAATTGTGAAAGCAATCTTGAGAAATAATAACAAAGCCGGGGGCATCATACTTTCTGATTTAAAGCTCTATTTGAAAACTATGGTAATAAGAGTAGGATGGCATAAACACGAAAACTGATACAAAAATGGAACAAAATAGAGAGCTCAGATATAAACCCATGCATATAAGGTCAATGAATCTTTAAAAAGGGCGTCAAGAATACACAGTGTACAAAAGATAGTCTCTTCAATAATTGAAGCTGGGCAAAAAGAATATCTACATGCAAGTGAAATTAGACCATTTTTTTCTTATACGATACCAAGAAATTAACTCAAAATAAAGACTTAAATGCCAGACAGAAATCCTTAAAAATCTTAAAAGAAAATATATTTTAAAAACTACTTGATATTGGTTGTGGTAATGATTTTTTGGATATGACATCAAAAGTACAGGCAACAAAAGCAAGTATTAACAAGTTGGACTGCATGAAACTAAAAAGCATCTGTACAGCAAGAAAAACAATAAAATAAGAAAATCTGCAGGATGGGAGAAAATATTTGCAATCCATAAATCAAATAAAAGGTAGATATCAACAATATATGAGGAACTCATAGAAATCAAAAGGAACACTAATAATGATAATATTAATAATAAAATTGAAAAACAGGCAAAAGACCCAATAGATATTGTTCCAATGAAGACATACAAATGCCAACAGATATATCAGAGGGCTATCACCAATCATCAGACAATCACAAATCAAAACCATGATGAAATATCACTTCACACTTAAGATGACTAATACATATATATTAAAAAGTGAGATAACGGTTTGACAATAATGTGAAGAAAGGGGCTAAGAGCAGTGGCTCATGTCTATAATCCCAGCACTTTAGGAGGCTGAGGCGGGCAGATCACCTGAGATCAGGAGTTTGAGACCAGCCTGGCCAACATGGTGAAACCCCGTCTCTTCTAAAAATACAAAATTAGCTGGGTATGGTGGCACATGCCTGTAATCTTGGCTACCTGGGAGGCTGAGGCAGGAGAATTGCTTGAACCCGGGAGGTGGAGGTCATAGTGAGCTGAGATCATGCTATTGCACTCCAGCCTGGGCAATAAGAGCAAAACTCCATCCCAGACAAAACAAAACAAAACAAAACACACAATGTGAAGAAACAGAAATCCTGTACTGTATACTTTAAAAGTTGTAAATTGGTGAAGTCATTATAAAAATTGGTATGAAGGCTCTTAGAAAAAGATACAAGTAAAAAATTCAACAATCCCAGTTCTGTGTATATAACCAAAGGAAATGAAATCAGTATCTCAAAGAAATATCTGCATCCTCATATTTATTACGGTATCATTCACAATTGCCAAGATATGACAATAACCTAAATGTTTTTAGACACTAGATGGATAAATATGGTTTACATACACAATAAAATATTATTTGGTCATAAAAATAATTTAATTCTGCCATTTAAACAACATGGATGGACTGGAAAGACATTATGCTAAGTAAAATAAGCCAGACACCAAAAGGCAAATACTGTATGATCTCACTTGTATAGAGAATCCAAAATGGTGAAACTCACAGAAGCAGAGAGTACAGAGGGAGTTGGCAGGGCCTAGAAGTGAAGAAATTGGGAAGGTGTTTTTCAGTTTTTGTTTTTTTGAGACGGAGTCTTGCTCTGTCGCCCAGGCTGGAGTGCAATGGCGGGATCTGGAGTGCAGTGGCTGCTCGCTGCAGCCTCCACTTCCCAGATTCAAGCAAATTCTCCTGCCTTTGCTTCCCGAGTAGCTGGGATTACAGGCACCTGCCACCATGCCCAGCTAATTTTAGTTTTTTTAAGTAGAGATGGGGTTTCATTATGTTGGCCAGGCTGGTCTCAAACTCCTGACCTCAAGTGATCCGCCCACCTTGGCCTCCCAAAGTGCTAGAATTGTTGTTTGGTTTTAAGATGAACAAATTTAAAAGATCAAATGTGTAATTTCATGAATATAGTTAATAATATCTTGTAGGCTTAAAATTTGCTAAGGTAGTAGACATTAGGAATTCTCACTCCAAATCAATTTGAGTGTGTTAATTATAGTACAATATGTACACATCAAATTTTTATGTTGGACATTCATAATTTTTATTTGTAAAAGAGTTGTTACACACACAAATATATATGCACGCATGTATATGTATGTATACCCCAGTAAGCTTTATAGTAAATAAAAACAAATTTAAAATATAGTTATTTAAAAATAAGGTAAAAGGTGGGAGTTTAATATATGCTCAGCAATCTTCCAAGCTCCCTAATAAAACAGTATTGTTTTTAAATGTAGGGAGTAGATATATTAAATTATATTACTGTTGATACTGTAACAATGTGGGCATAGAGTTTAAATTACCAATCTCAGTTTTTACTTAGAAAATAAAATTTTGAAGTAAGATAAGTTTAGATTTTCTTATATTTAGTGTTCTGATAAAATCACTGAGTATGAGCTTCTGTAAAATCACATTTGAAACCTCCATAGGACAGAAAATCATAAAGCTGAAAACACAACATATGTTTGTGGTGTTCCTGGGATTTCTGAACCAAATGCCAATATACCACTACTCTCACAAATTTCAGACAAGATGCAAAAAGAGAATTAAACGGTATAAAATAGAGTTCCTCAAAAATATGTAGATATTCCTATGTTCCACAAAGCAATGGAAAAGCAGTCAGATTATATAGTGCCTTATAAACCATGAAGAGGACTTTGCTTCACTCTGTAACCTCAAAGGAAAATCACTTCATGGTAGCGGAATCCTTAGAGAACTTAAGAGCATGGGGCAGAAGATGCTCCTGTGAGAGGAAGACAAAGAAACTCAGGCTTTTCTGAAGCAGAGCTGCCCAAACCACATTTTCATTTCTGGCTTTCTCTTTGACATTTGGGCCTCTAACCTGTGTCATCTACTTTATTTACTCCTACCTGCCTTGAAATTTGGCTACTATCACCTGTCTCTTTAAACTCCCAGGCTGTTTTCTTTGTTCTAGACAGGTGACCAGGTCTGGATTAGACATAGCAAGACCTGTTTCATTAGAAAAAATAACATGACTCTTGCTGGCATGCTCCAATTACCAACCTAGTACGGTGCTTGGTAGGAAAACAATTTTTTAGAAGGTTCTAGAAAATTACTCCCAAAATACTATTTTCTGACATTAACTATACAATATTTAGAAAAGACTTTAAATATATAGGTTCTTTTTGTTTGTTTGTTTGTTTGTTGAGATGGAGTTTAGCTTTTGTTGCCCAAGCTGGAGTGCAATAGCGTGATCTTGGTTCACTGCAACCTCTGCCTCTCAGGTTCAAGTGATTTTCCTGCTTCAGTCTCCCAAGTAGCTGGGATTACAGGCACATGCCACCATGCCCATCTAATTTTTTTTTTTTGTATTTTTAATAGAAATGGGGTTTCACCATGTTAGCCAGGCTGGTCTTGAACTCCTGACCTCAGGTGATCTGCCCACCTCGGTCTCCCAAAAACATATAGGTTCTTAGCTCCACTACCCAATACTACTGAATCAAAACTTGGTAGTGTAATTAGATTTTGAGGTGTGGGCAACAGTATCTTATGCCACTAAAGTTCTGGAATTACCAGTCATCTAGACTGAAGAATTTAGACCTTAAAATTTATGTCAAGATGAAACATTTTGAAGATTTTATTTTCTACACCAACAAATTCCCAAGTTTTCCTTAGAAGCAGAGATCAAAAACTCATTCATGCAAATGACAAACTCTCAGGTAACATTTCAGGAGTGAAAAAATATGAAATTCATAGTATGAAATATAAATTGTGTATTGAAGTTATCCTCACCCAGGGAGACCAGGTTTCTGTAGTTCTCGAACATCACATCCCTATACAAATTTCGCTGGGCAGGGTCCAGACATGCCCACTCCTCTGGAGAGAATTCTATGACCACATCACTGAATGCCAATAGTCCCTGGGGGGAAAAAATACACACACATTTACAAAATGTGCCATGGGCAGAGTTCTTAATTTGACTCCAACTGAATTGAAGAGAGTAAAGTGAACTTTTTCTGGCATAAATTGTCCAGTAAGATACTGTTTAAAACACAAAGATTCTCAAATGCATTCTGTAACTCTAAGGAAAGAGGATGGCATAAGATTTACAAAACCAGTGTAGATGCTATACTTTTGTTAAGTGTTATAGTATAAAAATAAGGGTGCCAATACAGGCATTACATATTGGACAGCTATATTTACATTACACAAGATAAGTTGGATAAATTTCTCAGAAGGAAAAATCATCTGAAGTGCCTCTCAGATTTTAATGCATATGACAAGAAATTGGAAATCTGTTTAAAATGTAGATTTTGATTCAGAAAGTCTGGGCTGAAACCTGACTTTCTGAATTTTGAACAAGTTCACCTGTGATGCCAATGCTTCTGAACCAAGGAGAATATTCCGCCAAACATTAAGTGGCAGAGCCTGCATTTATCTCAGTTCATTTGACCATTAAATAAGAGCCTTCATTTTCCAAGGTCAAATAATCTAAGAAGGTGAACTTCCAAATTAAATGTGATGGTTCATGCCCATCAGTTATTAAATCTCCCCAATGTACTTAATAATACAGAGAAAACTAATTTGCTTTATAGTGAAGAAATCTGTCAGAAAGCATCTTAACCTAGTGAATAAAATTAACACCAACTGTAACAGAAAAAACTGGTATCACGTGTAAAAATGCACAGGAGGAGGTTACAACATTATTGCTATAACAGCATAGGTCAAGAAGGCAAAATCTGAATCTAATCATAAAGAAACATCAGTTTCATGCAAAATTCCATCAACTTTCTTTTAACTAATCCAAGGACCCGAATCCATCTCCAGTGGGAATCTTGGGCATCCACACCTTCCCATGTTCAACAGATACAAAACATTCATTTTGCAGGTCAAAAATTTATAGTAAAGATTGCTTATGGCACTTAAAAAGCCTGAATGGATATAAAACATTGATATATAGGAAAGAAATATTTTTCAGAGCCCCTTGACTATCATAAGAAGAAAAATTTAAAAAGTACTTGAAATAAATTTATTAGGCAGAAACATTACAAATATATAAATAAAAGTCTGCAAGTTTTAAACACATGACATTTCTGGAGAAACAGCTGACCCAGCCCCTGACCTAGTACTCATTTACCCGAGAACCAGCCATTTCTTCCTCTTTTTCTGATTTCTGTTCAGATGAGATTATCTGGACAAATCACACATCTTGAGAATATGCCTTTAGAGATGTCAGCACAACTCCTTCACCTGCTATGACCACACACACAGGCAGAAGGATCTTGAAATGCAGAAAAAGCTACTTTCCTGTTTCTTCATCATACAAGACAGGAACAATGAGCTCCTACATAAAGGTCAAAATGTGAGTTTTCATTTTCCTGCCATCAAGTGCCCTTCTGTCCCATGGAAGCCAGCAATTTTGGCTACAATAATAAAAATATTGCCTGCACTGACTTGACCACACCAAACCAAAGGAGAGCAGACCCTGTGACCTTCCTCTGGAACAAAGGCTGAACTCAACTCTCTCAAATGTATCTAAGGGCCCTCATGCTTGACCCTGGCCTTACCTTAGGATCATATGGGGTACGAAACTAAAACAACAATGTTCTTACCCAGACCAATAGACAGAACCTGTGGGGAGGGTATAAGTGAGAGTATTTCTTTAAACTGGACATGTGATCCTAATTGGAGGCTTGGGCTGAGAGCCACTGAGCTAAGCATTGCTTTTGAAACTTCAATGTGCATATATCATTTGCTATTCTGAGCCCCACTTTAAGTAATGTGATTCTGTAGGTTTGGAAGAGGTCTATTAACTGGCTCCTGTAAGAAGTCCCTGTTCATGTTAATGTTGTTCCTCGTAGGTCCATCATGAGTAGCACTTAGGTAGAAAACTACAGGCACAACAAACAGAGTCCCTTTACACAATACTCTTAGCCCAATACAAATATTTTTGGTCCAAAGTGAAGACCACCAATCACAATTCTGAAACATGGCATTATCTGCTAGCCCTTTAAAGTTTAAAGAGGACCACAATGTCTGAGCAAATCTCCATTTGGGAAACAACTTGTGCATATACATTAATGCAATGTTTATGGAGCACGTACTATGTGCTGGGAAGTACATTACAAAACACTATGCGGGGAACTTCACATTATGTGAGTTAATCTTCATAAAACCCTGGGAGGTAGATGCGAAGTGTCTCATAATTGCCAGGATGTGAATACAGGGCATACTCTTTCTATTTCTTTTTCCATTTATCTATCACTGATTTTAAAAATAAAACGTATAGGCCGGGTGTGGTGGCTCATGCCTGTAATCCTAGTACTTTGGGAGGCTGAGGCGGGCGGACCACCTGAGGTCCAGAGTTCGAGACCAACTTGGCCAACAAGGCGAAACCCCGTCTCTACTAAAAATACAAAAAATTAACTGGGCGTGGTGGTGGGAACCTGTAATCCCACACTTGGGAGACTGAGCCAGGAGAATCGCTTGAACCCAGAAGGCAGGGGTTGCAGTGAGCCAAGACTGTGCCATTGCACTCCAGCCTGGGTGACAGAGCAAGACTCCATCAAAAAAAGAAAAAAAAAAAAAAAAAAGAAAAAAAGAAAAAAAAAGGAATAAAATAAAGCTAAATATAGATGGAAGAGACACAGAAATAAGTGTGGCATATAGGTTAGAGGAACTTTTTATTGTTGTATTTATATTTACTGTTTTATAACTTGGAGAACAACTACTGGATCCGAAGAAATAGAGAACAGGTTACTGAGTAAAATGTTTTTAGAGACACAGATTTTAATTAAAAAATAAAAATTAAGGCCCCAAAATATAGTCTTTGGCTCCCATTTATCTGTTTGGATTTGGGGAAATTGTGGGAACCAGGTTTGGGGAGGCAGCAAGAGCAGCTACTGAAACCTCTGATCTCCCCTAATCAGTTCTGTGAGGGCAAATTCCAGGGTGGAAACATATTTAGACAAGGTTTCGAAGCGCGTGAATCTGGGCAGGGCTGGGACCCTGGGCTTCACATCTTTATACCACTGGCTGATTTTCAGTTATGTCTTTCCTAAGGCTGCCCACAAGAAACTTGACTTTCACAGTTTGTGTGATTTCAATTGTTTAAGCCAATTCTCTATTCTGTAATGTAACAATAAATATAACATAAACCTTTAGAATTTTCTGGCACTAATATATTAGAAGCTAAATATTTTATTCCTAAGAAGGTAAAAGCATTTACTGCCACCACCACTGCTGTACTACTACTACTACTACTAACTCCTACTCCTACTCCTCCTCCTTCTCCTCCTCCTCCTACTACTAATAATTCTGTTCAAGAATGGCCATTCAGGCCAGGTGCAGTGGCTCATGCCTGTAATCCCAGCACTTTCGGAGGCCAAGGCGGGCGGATCATGAGGTCAGGAGATCGAGACCATCCTGGCTAACAAGGTGAGACCCCATCTCTACTAAAAATACAAAAAAATTAGCCGGGCATGGTGGCGGGCGCCTGTAGTTCCAGCTACTTGGGAGTCTGATGCAGGAGAATGGTGTGAACCCGGGAGGCAGAGCTTGCAGCCTGCAGTGAGCCGAGATCCTGCCACTGCACTCCAGCCTGGGCAACAGAGCGAGACTCCGTCTCAAAAAACAAAACAAAACAAAAAAAAGAATGGCCATTCAGGTAGTGACATCAGAACTCACAATAACATTATGGAAGTAAGGAGTTCAAATGAAGCCCAAGTTCCCTGTGCACCTATATCTCTATTTTTTTAAAAAACTGGCCACATACTTCCAAATTCAAGCATTTACCTACATTTTCTAGACTGAAAGTTCATGCATGATGGAGCCATGACAGCTCCATTTGCTTTTCTAATAGCCATACCAAATGGAGGCAATTGGCCTATATATTAGTTTGCATCTCCAGATCTCCTCTTGGTTCTTCATCCAAGTACCAGGAAACTGAAGAAACCCCCATCTAGGTACCAACCAAGAAGATTCATTCTATGAGGGGAGAAACAAACCCTAGATGCCTTATTTCTTTTCCACTGAGATGAAAGCAAAATACCCCATCAACAGTCTTCACAGGACATCCCTAAATGTCTCATAGAATCTCGGATGCTGATGAGACGGGTTCCAGTAAGCCTAGGCTGATGTCCCCATGATGAATCAGGCAGGACCAATTCAAGGTACTTCTATGAGGCCAGGAAAGTAAATTAAACTGCCCTTGTAAAGCAGCCAACCATGTTGGATACTACCTGTCTCTGATCAGCTAACTCTTGGGTAAGACGAAAGATAAAACTATCCTACTCCAGTAAGAGTTCACAGATGAGGTGTAGTTGTGGTCATGACTGGACGTTTTGTGGTGCTGACCTCTCATTGCTAAGGTACTTGTTTACACTTACAGATTCTTCCAGGTTTTGCTGAAGGTAGGCTTTACTCTCCAAAAGAAACTCTGAGACAGGGTGCTCTACTTTTTACTATTTGTACAACTGCAGCAGGTCACTGGATAAAATCTACAAAACATGGAGAAACCCACCCCAAAAGAGGGACTTTACAAAGTCTACGTTGATGTCTCACAAGGTAGATGTCTCCCCTGAGTTTTCTATCCATCCTCAGTTCAAAGTCTAGCCCTTTATTTTGCATCTTAGGCAAATGACAGCCCCTCTGTGTGGACTCTAGGCAGAGTCAACCTGGTTTACTATTTCTGGGAGCTACAGAATGGGGAGAAAATCTAGAGGAGATATGCCCTCATGGAGGCTTCTCTAACAGATGCTGAAGAACCCCAGGACCTAGATTCAAAAGTTTACGCTGCAGACTTAGGTCTTTGAAGGGCAGGAATGTGACAGGTGCCCTCTGTAGATTCCTGGGCATTTGGACAGCAGGAGAAGGAATGAAGTTGAGGGTCTTAACGCCTACTCAATGCACAGATGTGAGCCCAATTGTTTCTGGGCCCCATAATCTCTGACTCAGTTTTGGGTCTGAAGATGCCAGGGGCATTAAAAGAAAGAACTGGAATATCTGGTTGTTGTTTTGTAAAGTTATTTTTGTAGAAATATGGTCTACTTGCTCTGAAAGAACTGTAGATTCCAAATAGAGAGACCCTTCTATCTAAAAATTGTGCAATATTTTGCTGTACAATTGCAAATTGTGACTAGACGCTCAAAAAAAGAAAGGCCCTTTACAGTGAAGCCTTGTGGGTAACTTACATGTTTATATCATGTTTGGTAATTCTGGACAGCGTTTAAAAAGCAACTAAAAACAAAATTATTTTCAACTCCAGAAAAACTCTCCACAATGGTAGAACAGAGAGAAAACTGTTGCTTTTTTTTTTTTTTTTTTTTTTAAATTGAATCACAATGTGATATATATCACAGGTCATCTGCTAACAGATTGCAAAAACAAAAATAAAAGTAATGAAAACTAGTCCTCAAGTAGAAGACAGAATCTTTTTAAAAATATGTACTGTTCAGGCTGACCTCATTTTAGGCCTCAGCCCACCTGCACCCAGGCTCTCATTAAAACAGCATGTTGCTCCACACTGCCTTGTGTGTTGGCACACTCTTGGGGATCCAACCAATACAAGAACCTTACATCTGGTGCTGAGACCCAGGAGGGGTTCAGGTCTGCGTCCCCTGTGGACCCTACCCCTCTACCCTGGAGAGCAGGCCATAGCAGCCGGACAAAGGAAGCTCCTCAGCTTCCAATCGCCTCTCTCTGCATGCACATCGGTCACTGATCTCGCCTACTGGTAAGTTTCCCGGGAGCCCGGTTAGCAGGGGGAACTCTGCATGGCCTCTCTTGGTTTCTCCAGTCCGAAAATCCAACGTTGGTCCCAGAAGGCTCTGGCATGTGCCAGGTACTTGCTGATCATCTGGTCTCAGAAGGACGCCTCCAAGTCATGTGATCCCGTTCCAGGACAAAAAAGGCAGCGGTGACGATTGCTCCTTTTATCATCTCCCTCCGGTCATCCAGGATGGTCTCCTTTTCCCTGTTCTCCCAAGCCTACCCTCCATTATGGGAAACTCCCAGTCTTCCATTCCAAAAAACAGCCCTCTAGGCTGCCTCATAAAAAACCTGCAAACCTTAGGCCTCAGTCAAGATATCCGCCCTAAGCGCCTTGTCTTTTTTGCAATACAGCCTGGTCGCAGTACGAATTAGATAATGGGTCCAAATAGCCTGCAAATAGAACGTTCAACTTAACAATTTTAACTGACGTAAGCAATTATTGTCGACAACTGGAAAAATTGGAAGAAATTCCTTATCTCTAGGCCTTTTTGCACTCAGATTACAACCCGACCTCTGCAATTTTTGCTCACCTGTTCAAATCCTTCTCCTCCATTCTTGCCACCTTGATCACCTTTCTCCTCCCAACCCTACCTCTTTTTCCTTGTTAGATCCAGCAGACTGCTGTCCACCCCTCCCAGCCCCTACCTCTTCCTCTCAATCGTCTTCTTTAACCCCCCAAGCCTCCTCATTGTCTTCTCAGCCATCTTCCCAGTCAGCTATATCCACTTCTTTTCCTACACCATCCTCTCCTCAGGACAATTCTAGCATTGCCTGTACTCATTCTCCTTTCTCACCGCCCTCTCCTGAAGCCTGTAAACCCATCCCACCACCTTATGCCCCTATCTATCCTCCACTGCCTGTTAACTCAACCCCCACTCCCCCTTCACATCCTCAGCAGGAACCACTTCCAGGTTCTTCCTTCTCTCTTGCCCATACTCGCTCAGGCACCAACTTTGGCATGCCCCAACCTTACTTCAGCACCTGTGCTAGAATGCCCCCTTCAGAAAGTAGCAGGAACCAAAGGTATTATTAGAGTTCATGTTCCCTTCTCCCTCACTGATCTCTCTCAAATTAACAAAAGACTCGGTTCATTTCCAGAAGACCCTGCCTCTTATATTAAGGTTTCAGAGTCAGCACCCACCTTTTTGGACATGCCCTTTGCTCATGACCTCTCTACCTTATCCCTAAAACTGTCCACTCTCCTTCAATATGTTAATAATCTGCTCCTGTGTAGCCCCTCTCAAAGAGACTGCAACACCCATACTCTCTCTCTCTTTTGAACTTCTTGGCAGAATAGGGGTATTGGGTCTCCCCCTAAGAAAGCACAAATATGCATCCCCTCAGTCACCTATTTAGGCCTAGCTCTTAGCCCGTGAACCCGAGGGCTCACAACTGACCGCACATCCCTCCTCTAGTACCTCCGGCCTCCATAAACTAAGCAAGAAATTCTCTTTTCAAGAACTAGTGGGATATTTTAGGCTCTGGGTTCTCTCCTTCGTTTTACTTGCCAAACCGTTATACCAAGCTGCTAAAGACCCTCTCCATGAGCCTTTAAAACCTGCACAGCCTATTACCCAACCTTTCCATCTACTCCAAAAGGCTCTCATTTCAGCCCCCGTCCTCACTCTCCCAGACCTCACCAAACCTTTCTCCCTCTATACCGATGAACAGCATGGAGTTGCACTAGGTATTCTAATCCAGTCTAAGGGACCCACCCTCCAGGTTGTTGCCTACCTCTCTAAACAGCTTGAAGTCACAGTTCTCAGATGGCCTGCCTGCCTCCGAGCATTGGCAGCAGCTGCTGTCCTCACCCTTGAAAGTCTAAAACCATCTCTTCATGCCAACCTAACAGTTTATTCAACCCATAACATCAAAGACATGCTAGTTCACCGCAGTGTACTAAGTCTCATCTCTGCCTCATGGCTCCTCCAACCGTATTTTCTATTCATAGAAACCCCCCAAATCACTGTGCTAACCAGCTCCCATCTAAACACAGCCATGGTCTTACCTGAAGCTACAACTGCCCAAGACCCTTCAAACTTCAGTGTGAACACTGTTCAAACCTTTCTTACACCTTTTCCAAACCTAACAGACCAACCCCTTCCAGATGCCTCCTTTACTTGGTTTGTAAATGGCAGCTCCTTACTACATCAAGGACGCTGGCATGCTGGCTATGCTATAGAGTCACCTCCCCCACACACTATTAAAGCCAATCCACTCCTTCTAGGCACCACCTCCCAAAAAGCTGAACTCATCACCCTCACTTGAGCTCTCACTCTAGCAGCCAGAAAACAGAACATATATTCAAATTCTTGTTATGCGTTCCACATAGTGCACTCACATTCATTCATGTGGAAAGAACGGGGTTTATCTGCCAACCCGACCCTCACCAAAAGCTACAACCAAAGTGGACAGGCCCCTACACTGTGATATTCAGCATACCAACTGCAGTGACAGTCCAAAGACTCCCCCACTGGGTCCATCGCACCAGGGTCAAGCTCACCCCAAGACTACTCCTTCCTCCAAAACATTAACAGCGGGCAGCACCCTTGGAGTCCTTGTATATAATAACCTAAACAAAGAAAAACTATCCTTAAAGGTAGGAGAAAGCCAAAAGATGGCAAAGGGACAAATGACCTCTGCAATGGATCATCGAATATTACAGTCCTGCCACTTGGGCTGAGGATGGTTCATGGGGTTATTGCACTTCTATATATATGCTAAATAGAATAACTAGACTACAGACTGTTCTAGAGATAATCACTAACCAAACTGCCTCAGCCCCAGAAATGCTCAGCGCCACAAAACCAAATGTGTGCAGCAATTTGTCAAAACAGGCTAGCATGAAACTACTTATTAGCAGAAGAGAGTGGAGTCTGTGGTAAATTTAATATCTCTAAATCGCCATCTTAACACAGATGATAATGGAAAAGAGGTTCTAGAAATCGCTTCTAACATCAGAAAAGTAGCCCATGTACCAGTCCAAACCTGGAAGGGATGGGACCCAACAAACCTTCTAGGAGGGTGGTTCTCTAATTTAGGAGGATTTAAAACACTGGTAGGGGCAGTAATCTTCATCATCGGGCCCCTCCTGTTTCTCTGGTGTGTTATCCTACTGATAATAAAAGCCACTGAAACTCTTGTTGAAACTACAGTTAATCGCCAGACAATCCAGACAATGCTCCTGCTACAACGACATGATGGATACCAACCCATCTCTTCAGAATACCCCCAAAATTAAGTTTTTCTTTGTACAAGGTGCCCACACCACCCCTATGTCACACCTGAAGTAGTTGTTGAGAAAGTCGTCTGTTTTCCCTTTTCTATAACCAAAAAGACAGGAATGTAAGATTCTTCTCCCAGGCCTGAAAGCTTAAGGAGATGCATAACTCCTCCCTTCTCAGGCCCAGTCCCAAGGTGCAAGGCTACCTGCACCAGCAGCATGTGCCAGCAAGATAGCAGAAGCAGCAAGAGAGCCTGCCAGAAGACATGAACCCCTGAGGATCTAGAAAGGCCATCCGGGTACAACATAGCAGTTATGTCAGACTAGGACACTTCCTGCTTACAGGAGACTATAAAACCTTTGCCCTACCCTCACTTGGTGCTGACTCCATTTCAGGCCTCAGCCCACCTGCACCCAGGTGCTCATTAAAACAGCATGTTGCTACACACACACACACACACACACACGCACACACACACGTTCACCCTAAATTCACCTGGTAACTGGGGAGGCCATCTGTGTTTTGGCTGTAGTCAACAGAAAATTGAATTGCCTATATTCAAAAGAAATACAAATTTTCTATTTCTTCACGACATGAGATAGTTTTGGAACTTGGAGCCAGGTCCTGCTGAAGGTAGGCTCTACTCTCCAAAAGAAATTCTGGAATAGGGTGCTCTACCTTTTGCTACTGGTATTTCAAAACAATGATTTCCAGGTTTAAAATAAAGGTACACCTGAGTCAAATGAAATGACAAAAGACATATTTAGCTTTTTAAATGATGTGCATACATTTCAAAGAAAATAATTACATATAAAAGTTTTTTAAATTAAGTGCTTTATAAAAAGGGAGGAGAGCATAATCTCTTCCCTTACGTATTCAACTTGGAGAATTAAGATTTTTTTTTTTTCTTTTTTGATCACCAGGCAGAGACTCTTGTTCTCTTCCCTCACTTTCTCCAAAACAAACAGAGTCTCTGCCTCTGGGCTGAGCTGCCTGGAGCTGGAGGAAGGGTGACACAAGCACCCCTGTGGCCAAAATGACTAGAAATGCAGTGGCTCAGACATGAAGCCAGCAAAGCACTGAGTCTCACCCAAAGCCTGTTGGAACCACTCCCTGGCTACCACCGATGTTTTCTCAAAGCCCTGGGGTTCTAAAATTAGCAGGTACCATAGGCAGCCAGGCCTGTGTTCTTCCCTTCAGGGTAGTAAGTTCTGCTAGGCCCCAGAAAGGTCCAGAGGTGCTGTTCACAAGCCAGGGACTAGTCCTTTAGAAATCTATCTGGCATTCTATTGTATTGTGGCTGAGCTGGTGCTCAAACCAAAAAATGCAGTCCTTCTCTCTCTTCTCAATTTGTTCCAAAGGCAGAAGAGCCTCACTCTGTGGCTACCACCATCACAGACCATGGAGAGTACTTCCATACTACCACCAATGTTCCCTTCAGACTCTTCAATCAGCTTGTGGTTAATGCTGCCCAAACTGGGGCTCATTCTTCCCTTTTCCCAAGGGAAGGTCCAGAAATGCCATACACGAACCAAGTCTGGAATCAGGGACCTCATAAGTTCACTTGGTGCTATACTTCCCTGTGGCCAAGCTGGTGCCTCACATGCACGACAAAATCCTCTTTACTTTTTCCTCTGCTTTTCTCAAGCAGAAGTATCACCCTGTAGCCACCACACCTGGGAATGTGCTGAGTCTCACCTGAAGCCAGCAAGTCTCAAAGTGTCACCTAAAGTCCTCAGTATAGTAACTGGGAATCACTGCTAGTTATTCAGGACCCAAGGGCTCTTTAGTTAGCAGCTAAATTCTGCAAGGACTGGGTCTTTCCCTTCAAGGCAGTGGGTTTCCCTCTGACCTAGGGTGTGTATAGAAATGTCATGACAGAGCTAGGGTTTGTAAAGGGAGCCTCATGACTATGACCACTGCCCTATTCTGCTGTGGCTGAGCTGGTACACAAAAATGCAAGACAAAGTCCTCCCCGTTTTTCCTTCTCCTCACCTCAAGTGGAAGGAAGGGGTCTCTTTTTGGAGACATGAGCTGTGAAGCCTGGGGTTAGGGGATGGGTGATGTCAGCATTCCCTTAGCTGCCCTCGCTCATGTATCAGTGGGCCATGTGCCCCACTAGTCCACTGGTTCTGGGCCCAGTTCAGCACTAGAACTCACCTAGGAGTTGCAGTCTTTGTGGCCTAGACTGCTTCAAATTTGTTTAGGGTCCCAGAGCACTTTAGCCCACAGCCGCAAGGCTTCTGGGAACTCAAGTTCTGACTAATGGGATCAGAAATTCCCCTCTGGCTAGAGCTTGTTTAAATGCTCACTCCATGGGTGGATGTCAGCTGAGTTTGGTTTGGTTTGGTTTTCTGCTGTAACACGGCAGCACTGAGTTCAATGCCTTATAATTGCTGTACTCTGCCTCTCTGTGAGAGACAGGACTAGCTGGATTTCCTAGGCCAATGAAGAATTCCTAAGCCTAGCTAAGGAAGGTGACTGCACCCACCTTTAAACACGGCACTTGTAACTCAGCTCACACCCGACCAATCAGGTAGTAAAGAGAGCTCACTAAAATACCAATTAGGCTAAAAGTGAAAGGTAAAGAAATAGTCAATCATCTATTGCGTGAGAGCACAGGGGGAGAGACAATTGGGATATAAACCCAGGCATTTGAGCTGGCAGTGGCAACCCCCTTTGGGTCCCCTCCCGTTGTATGAGAGCTCTGTTTTCACTCAAATCTTGCAACTGCATACTCTTCTGGTCCATGTTTGTCCCGATTCGAGATGAGGTTTCTTTTGCCGTCCACCACTGCTGATTGCTGTGCCAGGCCCGCCGCTGACTTCCACCCCTCCGGATCTGGCAGAGTGTCTGCCACACTTCTGGTCCAGCGAGGTGCCGATTGCCACTCCTTATTGGGTTAGAGGCTCACCATTGTTCCTGCATGGCTAAGTGCCTGGGTTTGTCCTAATCAAGCTGAACACTAGTTTCTGGGTTCCACGGTTCTCTTCCATGACCCACAGCTTCTAATAGAGCTATAACACACATTGCATGGCCCAAGGTTCCATTCCTTGGAATCCATGAGGCCAAGAACCCCAGGTCAGAGAATAAAAGGCTTGCTGCCATCTTGGGAGAGGCCTGCTACCATCTTGGGAGCTCTAAGAACAAAGACCTACCAGTAACATTTGCTGGCCTGTATGGGGATTCTCCAAAGCGGTGAGTAATATAGGACCGTTTTCACTTGCTATTCTGTCCTATCCTTCCTTAGAATCAGAGGAAAATATCAGGCACCTGTCGGCCAGTTAAAACTGAATAGCATGGCTGCTGGACCTAAGACTCAGTGTTAAGCTTTCTGGGAAAAGGCTTTCCAACAACCCCCAACCCTTCTGGGTTGGGAGTATTGGTCTCCCTGGAACCAGCTTCCACTTTCACAATATTCCTGGGGGAAGCCGAGGGCCAACTAGAGGCAGAAAGCTGTTGTCCCGAACTCCCGGCATTGGCCGGTCAAGATCATGGCATAGCCAGAAGCCTCTACTCAACAGTCGCCCATGTGTGCACCCCTACCTGTCCTACTGACCCATACCTCCTGGGTCCCAACCATTACTTTCTTGAAAGTGTACCCCAAAATTCTCCTTACCTCTGAATCTACTTCCTCTGATCCCTGCCTCCTAGGTACTAATGCTTCACACTTTCACTTCCCCTCCCAAGTATTAGAGAAATTTGTATCTCCAAAGGGATCTAAGAAAGCTCTACGCTGCATCCTTAGGCACTAGGCTATGAACCCAGGGAGTCTTTCCCCTGGTGGCCCTCTCAATTTAGGTACAGCTCTTGACATAGGCAGTTATGTGGGACCCATTCCCCAACACCCTTGCCAGGGTCCCAAGTTTGTAAATGGCTAGGAAGATTGCTCTCCCATTGTGTAACATGCTCTACTCCCCCAATTTCTACCCAGCTTACCCCCCCCCGCAATACAATCTCCAAGCCTTGGCTCCTTGGCCAGGGCCTTAGAACTGATGACCCAGTACTTTAACAACTGGAACTGGGTCTACAACACCACAATAGATCAGGATGAAAACGAATTGAGTAAATTAAAGTGAGGTGCATATTCCTATAGTGGCAAATGAGGGCAATGAGCAAACGTCCTTCTGCTGTGTTCCCAAAATCCATGAGCAAACGTCCTTCCACTGTGTTCCCGAAATCCATCTACCAAGAGAGGAATTATCTCTCTCACAGCTTTGCCTAGTGATCCTACATAAGTCAATACTATTGGAAGGATAACATAGTGCCTAGAAGTTTAACAACTGGACTTCAGCACATAAAAACCAGAAAGCCCATGTTTTTCTCCTTGTTCTCCTTCTCGCAGGAAAAAGGCACATAGGATAAATAGGATCCATCTCTCATATTTCATACCCAAAAGGATTCAATCCAGGGAAACAAAAAGTTTAAGATCAATAATTAGAGCATATTCCTACAAAGGAAAAGAAGGACAAAGGCCCTAGTGGGCAAAAACTCTGTCTCAATCCTGACTCAAAAGGTTACCTACACCCTCTCTGAAATGAATTTGCATAGGAACTGTTGTTTATGGGAATGAACCTTGATGGGGCAATTGGGTTGTTATGAAATACTCAGGAACCCAGCCGAGCTCTAGAACTCATCCCTGAGTGCAAAGGCAATGTTGGGCACACTGGTAAAGGACCATTAGAATCCAGCAGCCCGGATCCCTTTCTTTGTGGTCAAGAAAGGCAGGAAAATGGGTGCAGGACTGTTACATTGGTGAGCATAACTAATTCGATAAGCAGAGGTCCATGGGTGGTTATGCACCCTGGAAAGGAATAAGCATTAAGACCATAGAGTACGCTCTAGGACTAATGCTCATCGGAAAATGACTAGGGGTGCTGGCATCCCTATGTCCTTTTTTCAGATGGGAAACGTTGCCTCCAAGGCAAAAATGCCCCTAAGATGTATTCTGGAGAATTGGGACAATTTGATCCTCAGACGCTAAGAAAGAGACAACTTATATTCTTCCGCAGCACTGCCTGGCCACAATATCCTCTTCAAGGGAGAGAAACCTGGCCTCCTGAGGGAAGTGTAAATTATACCACCATCTTACAGCTAACCTCTTTTGTAGAAAAGAGGGCAAATGGAGTGAAGTGCCATATGTTCAAACTTTCTTTTCATTAAGAGACAACTCATAATTATGTAAAAAGTGTAATTTATGCCCTTCAGGAAGCCCTCAGAGTCTACCTCCTTACCCCAGCGTTCCCCTGGCTCCTTCCCCGACTAATAAGGACTGCCTTCAACCCAAACAATCCAAAAGGAGATAAACAAAGGGGTAAACAATGAACCAAAGAGTGCCAATATTCCAAAATTATGCCCCCTCCAAGTGGTGGGAGGAGAATTCAACCCAGTCAGAGTGCATGTACTTTTTTCCCTCTCAGACTTGAAACAAATTAAAACAGACCTAGGAAAATTCTCAGATAACCCTGATGGCTAACAAGGGTTAGGAAAATCCTTTGATCTGACATGGAGAGATATAATGTTACTGCTAAATCAGACACTAACCCCAGATGAGAGAAGTGCCACCGTAACTGCAGCCCAAGAGTTTGGTGATCTCTGGTATCTCAGTCAGGTCAATGACAGGATGACAACAGAGGAAAGAGAACAATTCTCCCAAAGGCCAGCAGGCAGTTCCCAGTGTAGACCCTCACTGGGACGCAGAATCAGAACATGGATATTGGTGCTGCAGACATTTGCTAACTTGCGTGCTAGAAGACTAAGGAAAACTAGGAGGAAGCCTATGAATTATTCAATGATGTCCACTATAACACAGGGAAAGGAAAAAAATCCTACTGCCTTTCTGGAGAGACTAGGGAGGCACTGAGGAAGCATACCTCACTGTCACCTTACTCTATTGAAGGCCAACTAATCTTAAAGGATAAGTTTATCACTCAGTCAGCTGCAGACATTAGAAAAAAACTTCAAAAGTTCGCCTTAGGCCCGGAGCAAAACTTAGAAACCCTAGTGAACTTGGCAAACTTGTTTTTTTGTAACAGAGATCAGGAGAAGCAGGCAGAATGGGACAAACAGGATTTAAAAAAAAAAGGCCATCACTTTAGTCATGGCCCTCAGGCAAGCGGACTTTGGTGGCTCTGGAAAAGGGAAAGGCTGGGCAAATCAAATGCCTAATAGGACTTGCTTCCAGTGCGGTCTACAAGGACGCTTTAAAAAGATTGTCCAAATAAAAATAAGCCACCCCCTTGTCCATGCCCCTTATGTCAAGGGAATCACTGGAAGGCCCACTGCACTCCAGGGTACGAAGGTCCTCTGAGTCAGAAGCCATTAACCAGATGATCCAGCAGCAGGACTGAGGGTGCCCAGGGCAAGCGCCGGCCCATGCCATCACCCTCACAGTAAGGACGTAGGTAAGGTAATTTGCTTTGTCATATTGAGAAGCAGGACTTTACTGGTGTGAGCCTAGACACAGTGAATAAAAATAGACTGTGTGGCACAGATATCAGCACTGTTCCACCAAAGGGAGGCACCCCACAGTGCCTGACCATGAATTTTCCAGTTTGTGACCACCAAACAGTGATTACCCATTAGTGATGGCCCCAGAATTGGTGAAGATGTGGGTTTCAGACTGGCCTTGCATGGCAGACTGCTCACCAGCCAGGAGGATGAAAAGATAACCAAGAGGAAGAGGTAAGATGGGCCCTCACTTTGAGAACCAACCTCATGACCTAGTGGAAATGGGCCATCAGTTCTGCATACTGAGTGGTCCTTTTTCTGCAGCTGGAAGGGTTTATCTGACACTGGATGATAGATGTTGCCCATCCAGATGTGACTTGGGCACCTCTGCACGTCCATCAATAAAGTAGGTACACCCCTGTTGCAGCAGTGCAGTAGCTTTTCAGCTGTTGGAAAGGACCCGACTAGCTAACGGCAAAATGGTCTCTGGTTGTTGATCATCTTCTGGCATGCCGGAGGGACAGAAACTGACAGTCTTGTGAAGTACAGAAACACCTGAAACTCCAGGCCTGTCTCAGTCCTGCAAGTATTCCTTCCATTTGACAAGAGATGCTTGGTAGCCGCACCTGGTTTTCTAGAATAGGGTTCTTAGATCCAAGGCACAATGTACATCTCTGTTTTCAGTAGATGAATTCAAATCCTGTCAGTGTCTTGGTCTCAGGGAGAACTAGATAAACTGCAACCAACTGTGTCTTGAGAAGCATATATTAACCACAGGCATACACCAAAAGCCCATTGGGAGTCAAGACCCAGAGTGAGTAGTCTAAAGACTCCATGAGTCAAGAAGTATTATTATTGAAACCTATTACCTACCATTGCAAGTCCTTTCCCCATGGGACTAGTGGAAGAGCCTCCTGGACTAACCACTGGGCAGCTCTTACAGCTTCTTCTTGAGAAGAACACAGATGAAGGTGAATGTCTTGTGAGCGGCCTGATGCATCTTAGAAAGCATTAGAGGTGACGAATGTGTTATCTCAGTAAGACACAAATACCAACAATGTGCTGGGCCTCTTTAGCCAAGAAAAGAACCCTGTGAGTGAGAAGTTTCAGGGATGCTGATTGTGAAGTTTGTCTGCCTTCCTTACTCTAAATATAGCCCCCAAAATTGATGGAGATGGCAGGCCCTTGTATCTTGTGTAGGGTGATGGCCCATTCCCATGGGTCATGAGGTTGGTTCTCAATGTAAGGGACAATTTTACCTCTTCCTTTGGGTTATAAGTATCTTTGGTCTTTAAATGTAAAAGTGAACTGCACCTGAATTTCTCTACAAATTGAGACAAAACAAAACATGTTTGCCAAGTCAATAACAGTAAACCAAGTTGCAGAGGAATTCTGAACTTCTTCTAAGATGGTGACAATGTCTGATGTAAAGAGATTTAATAAGTATAGCATTGATGAGGTTGTGGTAATCAGCAGTAAGCCTCCATTCCTTTCCCTGGCCTTGAAAAAGGGCCAGACTGGGAAGTTAAAAGGTAAGATAGTGGTTTCAGAAAACCCCCTTCTATCCTGTCATATGTAACAGGATGAATCCCTTCTATGCCCTACTTGAGTTGATATTATAGGGTGTTGATCACCTTAGAGGGATTTGGAAAGCTGTACTGGTTTCTTGTTGGACTGTATAGTCATCAGTACAAAAGACACGGGCTTGGTCCAGGTGGGGATCCAAAGTGGGGATCCAAAGTGCTAGAATGTCCAGGCCATGACAGGAAATAGTCACTGAGAGGTGAGCGAGAGTAACACCAGGGCTTGTGAAAAAATGATGGGTCCTCCCTTAATGATGATAATGACCCTGGCAGGTATTCTAAAGACTTGTTCTTCTCCAAGTCCATTCATGGGCACAACAAGACTGGTGAACTACACTGGGTATGTGGAAATCAGAGTAACCTATGATCAGTGTGAAATTAGGCCATAAATGCCCATGAGTTTTGAGGCACACACTTCTGGATTTAAAACTACACTAACAAAGCTATAGTAATCAAAACAGTATGGTATTGAAAAAAATATATATATATATACATATATATATATATCTGTGGAAAAAAAATAGGGAGCACAGAAATAAATCTAAAAATATATGGTAAACGAATTTTTGACAAGGGCACCAAAAGGATACAATGCAGATAGGATAGTCTCTTTAGTGAATGGTGCTGGGGAAAAAAAATTAGCCAGGCGTGGTGGTACATGCCTGTAATCCCAGCTACTCGGGAGGCTGAGGCAGGAGAGTCACTTGAACCTGGGAGGCGGAGGTTGCAGTAAGCTGAGATCACACCACTGCACCCCAGCCGGGGTGACAAGAGTGAGACTCCATCTCAAAAAAATAAGTAAATTAATTAATTAATTAAAAAATAGTAAATGGTGCTAGGAAATTTGGATTTCTACATTTAAAACAATGAAATTGAACCCATACCTTACACTATACACAAAATCAACATAAAATTGATAAAAGCTCTAAATGTAAAACCTGAAACTATAAAACTCCTACAAGAGAACATAGGGGAAATGCTCCTTCACATTAGCCTTGGCAGTAATCCTTTGGCTGTCACACTAAAAGTCAAAATACCAAACCAAAAATAAATGGGACTATGTAAAACTAAAAAGCTTCTGCACAGCAAAGGGAACAATCAACAAACTTAAAAGGCAATCTATGGATTAAGAAAAAGTATATGCAAACCACGTATCTGGTATGAGGTTAATATCAAAATTTACAAAGAACTCTTCCAACTCAATAGCAGAATTAACAATCCAATTTAAGAAATGAACAAAGGATCTGAACAGGTAGTTCTCCAAAGAAGAAACAAAAAATGGCCAACAGGTATAGGAAAAAGTGCTTGACATCATTAATTATCAGGGAAATACAAATTAAAAGCACTATGAGATATCACCTCTCACGTGTAAGAATGATTATTTTAAAAAGACAAGATATAAGCAATGTAGGAGAGGATGTGGAGGAACGGAAATCCTAACAACCCTGTTGGTGGGAAAATATAGCCTGGTATAGCCATTATAAAAAACAGGATGGAGGTTCCTAAAACATTAAAACTAGAACTACCATATGACCCAGCAATCCCTCTTCTGGGTATACCTAAAAGGGAGAAAATCATCACATAGTTAAAGTATCTGCACTGGCATATTTAACTGCAGTATCACTCCTCTTAGCTAAATATGGAATAAACTTAAGTGTCCATCAAAGGATGAATACAGAAAATACTATATTTATGAATATTATTCAGCCTTAAAAAAAGGCATTCAATTCTGCTATTTGTCATAACATAGATGGAACTGAAGAACATTATGCTAAGTAAAGCCAGACACAGAAAAAAAATATGCAAAATGTCTTAAAATCTCTCAAATATGCAGAGATAGAAAATGAAACAGTGCTTACCAAGGGAAGGAGAATGAAGAAAAAGAAAATTGGGAGATGTCTGTAAAAGAATACAAAATAGCAAATATGTAGAATGAACAAGTTTAGAGATCTAATATCCAACATGAGGACTAAAGTAAATAAAATTGTATGGTATTAGAGATTTTTTTATAAAATAAGTATACTGTGCATACTCTTGTCACAAAAACTATATGAGATGATGAATATGTTAATCTGATTCTTTATAGTAACAATTTTACCATCTGTAGGTATCCTACAACATTTTGTAAAACTCAAATGTGCACAATTAAGTTTATTTTAAAAATGGAACTAAAAATCACATGTAATGCTAAAGCTTTTAAAATAGAAATAAAATAAAGTACTACGATATATAACCTGGGTTTTAACCTTTCATAACAAAATTTTAAGATGTGACCGTATAGGTTATTTTGTTTTATTCTGTTGCAATTAATGCCGATAAAAAGGTTTTTGTTCATCTTGTCTTCTGGCTACCACAAAAGTATGTGGAAATATTATTCTCTGCTATTTATAAAATCCTTGTAATGTTATTGACTAACTTAGTGATGATAGGGGCTGGAAATATTCACCATGAGCTTAAATATATTTATGAGCAGTATGTCAGGTTTTCTATTTTTAGGGGACAGTCTCCACTTGAAAAAGTAGAATAAGAGCTCCCTAGGTCTTCTGTATAAACTCATACTTACTAGAACACTCTGTATGTTACTTTGTGCGAGACTTGTTTTCTAAAGACAGAAAAACTTTTTAAAAAGTGAAGGAGGGTCAGGTGCGGTGACTCATGCCTGTAATCCCAGCACTTTGGCAAGTGGAGGCGGGCAGATCATGAGGTCAGGAAATTGAGACCATCCTGGCTGACACGGTGAAACCCAGTCTCTACTAAAAATACAAAAAATTAGCTAGGCATGGTGGCGTGTGCCTGTAGTCCCACCTACTCAGGAGGCTGAGGCAGGAGAATCGCTTGAACCCGCGAAGCAGAGGTTGCAGTGAGCCGAGATCTTGCCACTGCACTGCAGCCTGGGTGACAGAGCAAGGCTCTGACTCCAAAAAAAAAAAAAAAAAAAAAAAGAAGGAAATGATGTTCCATTTTCAAAGAAAATCTTGTTAGTATTTTTGCTGTTTAAAGGTTTCAAATATTGATGTTGGATTAAAACATATATTCAAAAAAAGTCACAAGTAAATTTTAATGTGGTTATTGAATCATCACAAATTTTATGGTAAAATCAGCATTCAGTAAACCTATTGTTATGAAATATCTACCGTCTTAAAACAGAGGAGAGCAACACATATTGGGGCCTATTGGAGGGTGAAGAATTGGAGGAGGGAGAGGATTTAAATAAATAACTAATGTGTACTAGCCATCTGTATTCATATTTCTATTTCACTGTCCACCTGTAATGCATTTTGGCAGCTAAATCTTACAGTTCACTAATCCTCTCATTAACTTATTTTAATGTTTCACCTGTGCATTGTATACTAACTTTATTATATTTTTCAAATGTTTATATTTGATTTAGTTCTTTTCTAAATATGGCTTATAAAGTTTGTTGTTCCTTGATCTTTAAGCATTAATGTTTTGACTGTGCATTGTATATTAACTTTATTTTATTTTTCAAATGTTTACATTTGGTTTAGTTCTTTTCCAAGTATGGCTTATAAAGTTTGTTCCTCCTTGATCTTTATATATCACTTCAATTTCCCATTATTTCCTTTTTATACATTTAAATATTTTAAAAATTTTAGTATTTGACATTTTGGAAATATCTAGTTTATCTGAACCTTTATTCTGGTGGTTTATTTCCTATGTGACTTATAAATTCTAATTTGGAGGGGCGCCCAAGATGGCCAAATAGGAACAGCTCCAGCCTCCAGCTCCCAGCATGAGCGACACAGAAGACAGGTGATTTCTGCATTTTCAACTGAGGTACCAGGTTCATCTCACTGGGGCATGTCAGACAGTAGGTGCTGGTCAGCGGCTGCAGCCTGACCAGCAAGAACTGAAGCAAGGCGAAGCATCTCCTTACCTGGGAAGCGCAAGGGGGAAGGGAATTCCTTTTCCTAGCCAAGGGAAACAGACACACAACACCTGGAAAATTGGGTAACCCCCACCCTAATACTGCACTTTACCAAGGGTCTTAGCAAATGGCACAGCAGGAGATTAGGCACCTGGCCCGGAGGGTCCCATGCCCACGGAGCCTCCATCATTGCTAGCACAGTAGTCTGAGATCTAACTGCAGTAGGCAGTGAGGCTGGTGGAGGGGCGCCTGCCATTGTAGAGGCTTAAGTAGGTCCAGGAAGCTTGAATTCGGTGGAGCCTACCACAGCTCAAGGAGGCCTGCCTGCCTCTGTAGACTCCAACCCTGGGGACAGGGCAGAGCTAAACAAAAAGCAGCAGAAACCTCTGCAGATGTAAATGTCCCTGTCTGACAGCTTTGAAGAGAGCAGTGGTTCTCCCAGCACGGAGGTTGAGATCTGAGAACGGACAGACTCCCTGCTCAAGTGGGTTCCTGACCCTTGAGTAGCCTAACTGGGAGACATCCCCCACTAGGTGCAGACCGACACCTCACACCTCACACGGCTGGGTACGCCTCTGAGACGAAGCTTCCAGAGCAAGAATCAGACAGCAACACACGCTGTTCACCCATATTCTATCTTCTGTAGCCTCCACTGCTGATACCCCGGCAAACAGGGTTTGGAGTGAACCTCAAGCAAACTCCAACAGAACTACAGCTGAGGGTCCTGACTGTTAGAAGGAAAACTAACAAACAGAAAGGACACCCACACCAAAATTCCATCAGTACGCCACCATCATCAAAGACCAAAGGCAGATAAAACCACAAAGATGGGGAAAAAGCAGTGCAGAAAAGCTGGAAATTCAAAAAATCAGAGTGCATCTCCCCCTCCAAAGGAACACAGCTCATCACCAGCAACGAAACAAAGCTGAATGGAGAATGACTTTGACGAGTTGAGAGAAGAAGTCTCCAGTCAATCAAACTTCTCAGAGCTAAAGGAGGAACTATGTAATCAGAGCAAAGGAACTAAAAACCTTGAAAAAAGAATGGATGAATGGATAACTAGAACAATCAATGCAGAGAAGACCATAAAAGAACCGATAGAGATGAAAACCATGATATGAGAACTACATGACAAATGCACAAGCTTCAGTAACTGACTCGATTAACTGGAAGAGTATCAGCGACTGAAGATCAAATGAATGAAATGAAGTGAGAAGAGAAGTATAGAGAAAAAAAGTAAAAAGAAATGAACAAAGCCTCCAAGAAATATGGGATTATGTGAAAAGACCAAATCTACGTCTGATTGGTGTGCCTGAAACTGACGGGGAAAATGGAACCAAGTTGGAAAACTCTCTGCAGGATATCATCCAGGAGAACTTCCCCAACCTAGTAAGGCAGGCCAACATTCAAATTCAGGAAATACAGAGAACGCCACAAAGATACTCCTCAAGAAGAGCAACTCCAAGACACATAATAGTCAGATTCATCAAAGTTGAAATGAAGGAAAAAATGTTAAGGGCAGCCAGAGAGAAAGGTCGGGTTACACACAAATGGAAGCCCATTAGACTAACAGCAGATCTCTTGGCAGAAACTCCACAAGCCAGAAGAGAGTGGGGGCCAATATTCAACGTTCTTAAAGAAAAGAATTTTCAACCCAGAATTTCATATCCAGCCAAATTAAGTTTCATAAGTGAAGGAGAAATAAAATCCTTTACAGACTAGCAAATACTTAGAGACTTTGTCACCACCATGCCTGCCCTAAAAGAGATCCTCAAGGATGCACTAAACGTGGAAAGGAACAACCAGTACCAGCCATTGCAAAAACATGCCAAAATGTGAAGACCATCGGTGCTAGGAAGAAACTGCATCAACCAACAAGCAAAATTTCCAGCTAATATCATAATGATAGGATCAAGTTCACACATAACAATATTAACCTTAAATGCAAATGGACTAAATGTTCCAATTAAAAGACACAGACTGGCAAATTGGATAAAGAGTCAAGACCCATCATTTTGCTGTATTCAGGAGACCCATCTCACATGCAGAAACACACACAGGCTCAAAATAAAGGGATGGAGGAAGATCTACTAAGCAAATGGAAAACAAAAAAAAGCAGGGGTTGCAATCCTAGTCTCTGATAAAACAGACTTTAAACCATCAAAGATCAAAAGAGACAAAGAAGGCCATTACATAATGGTAAAGGGATCGATTCAACAAGAAGAGCTAACTATCCTAAATATATATGCACCCAATACAGGAGCACCCAGATTCATAAAGCAAGTCCTTAGAGACTTACAAAGAGACTTAGACTCCCATACTATAGTTATGGGAGACTTTAACACCCCACTGTCAACATTAGACAGACCAATGAGACAGAAAGTTAACAAGGATCTCCAGGAATTGAACTCAACTCTGCACCAAGTGGACCTAATAGACATATATAGAACTCCTCACCCCAAATCAACAGAATATACGTTCTTCTTAGCACCACATCGCACTTATTCCAAAATTGATCACATAGTTGGAAGTAAAACACTCCGCAGCAAATGTAAAAGAACAGAAATTATAACAAACTGTCTCTCAGACCACAGTGCAATCAAACTAGAAGTCAGGACTAAGAAACTTATCAAAACCACTCAACTACATGGAAACTGAACAACCTGATCCTGAATGACTACTGAGTACATAACCAAAGGAAGACAAAAATAAAGATGTTCTTTGAAACCAATGAGAACAAAGATACAACATACCAGAATCTCTGGGACACATTTAAAGCAGTGTGTAGAGGGAAATTTATAGGACTAAATGCCCACAAGAGAAATCAAGAAAGATCTAACATTGACACCCTAACATCACAATTAAAAGAACTAGAGAAGCAAGAGCAAACACATTCAAAAGCTAGCAGAAGGCAAGAAATAACTAAGATCAGAGGAGAACTGAAGGAGATAGAGACACAAAAAACCCTCCAAAAAATCAATGAATCCAGCAGCTGCTTTTTTGAAGAGATCAACAAAATTGATAGACCGCTAGCAAGACTAATAAAGAAGAAAAGAGAGAAGAATCAAATAGACGCAACAAAAAATGATAAAGGGGGTATCACCATCGACCCCACAGAAATACAAACTACCATCAGAGACTACTATAAACACCTCTACACAAATAAACTAGGAAACCTAGAAGAAATGGATAATTTCCTGAACACTTACACTCTCCCAAGACTAAACCAGGAAGAAGTTGAATCCCTGAATAGACCAATAGCAGGCTCTGAAATTGAGGCAATAATTAACAGCCTATCAACCAAAAAAGTCCAGGACCAGATGGATTCACAGCCAAATTCTACCAGAGGTACAAGGAGGAGCTGGTACCATTCCTTCCGAAACAATTCCAATCAATAGAAAAAGAGGGAATCCTCCCTAACTCATTTTACGAGGCCAACATCATCCTGATACCAAAGCTTGACAGAGATACAACATCGATGCAAAAATCCTCAATAAAATACTGGCAAACCGAATCCAGCAGCACATCAAAAACCTTATCCATCATGACCAAGTGGGCTTCATCCCTGGGATGCAAGGCTGGTTCAATATACGCAAATCAATAAACGTAATCCAGCATATAAACAGAACCAAAAACAAAAACCACATGATCATCTCAATAGATGCAGGAAAGGCCTTTGACAAAATTCAAGAGCCCTGCATGCTAAAAACTCTCAATAAATTCGGTATTGATGGAACGTATCTCAAAATAATAAGAGCTATTTATGACAAACTCACAGCCAACATCATACTGAATGGGAAAAAACTGGAAGCATTCCCTTTGAAAACTGGCACAACACAGGGATGTCCTCTCTCACCACTCCTGTTCAACATAGTGTTGGAAGTTCTGGCTAGGGCAATCAGGCAAGAGAAAGAAACAAAGGGTACTCAGGTAGGAAAAGAAGTCAAATTGTCCCTGTTTTCAGATGACATGATTGTATATTTAGAAAACCCCATCGTCTCAGCCCAAAATCTCCTTAAGCTGATGAGCAACTTCAGCAACGTCTCAGGATACAAAATCAATGTGCAAAAATCACAAGCATTCTTATACACCAATAACAGACAAACAGAGAGCCAAATCATGAATGAACTCCCATTCACAATTGCTTCAAAGAGAATAAAATACCTAGGAATCCAACTTACAAGGGATGTAAAGGACCTCTTCAAGGAGAACTACAAACCACTGCTCAGTGAAATAAAAGAGGACACAAACCAATGGAAGAACATACCATGATCATGGATAGGAAGAATCAGTATCATGAAAATAGCCATACTGCCCAAGGTACATCTCCACTAAGCTACCAATGACTTTTTTCACAGAATTGGAAAAAACTGCTTTAAAGTTCATATGGAACCAAAAAAGAGCCCGCGTTGCCAAGACAATCCTAAGCCAAAAGAACAAAGCTGGAGCCATCATGCTACCTGACTTCAAACTATACTACAAGGCTACAGTAACCAAAACAGCATGACACTGGTACCAAAACAGACATATAGACCAATGGAACAGAACAGAGCCCTCAGAAATAATATCACACAGCTACAACCATCTGATCTTTGACAAACCTGACAAAAACAAGAAATGGGGAAAGGATTCCCTATTTAATAAATGGTGCTGGGAAAATTGGCTAGCTGTAAGTAGGAAGCTGAAACTCGATCCTTTCCTTACCCCTTATACGAAAATTAATTCAAGATGGATTAAAGACTTAAATGTTAGACCTAAAACCATAAAAACCCTAGAAGAAAACCTAGGTAATACCATTCAGGACATAGGCATGGGCAAGGACTTCATGTCTAAAACATCAAAAACAAGGGCAACAAAAGCCAAAATTGACATATGGGATCTAATTAAACTAAAGAGCTTCTGCACAGCAAAAGAAACTACCATCAGAGTGAACAGGCAACCTACACAAGAAAAAAACAAACAATCCCATCAAAAAGTGGGCAAAGGATAGGAACAGACACTTCACAAAAGAAGACATTCACACAGCTAACAGACACATGAAAAAATGGTCAGCATCACTCGCCATCAGAGAAATGCAAATCAAAACCACAATGAGATACCATCTCACACCAGTTAGAATGGCAATCATTAAAAAATCAGGAAACAACAGGTGCTGGAGAGGATGTGGAGAAATAGGAACACTTTTACACTGTTGGTGGGACTGTAAACTATTTCAACCATTGTGGAAAACAGTGTGGCGATTCCTCAAGGATCTAGAACTAGAAATACCATTCAACCCAGCCATCCCATTACTGGGGATATACCCAAAGGATTATAAACCATGCTGCTATAAAGACACATGCACACGTATGTTTATTGTGGCACTATTCACAACAGCAAAGACTTGGAATCAACCCAAATGTCCATCAGTGACAGACTGTATTAAGAAAATGTGGCACATACACACCATGGAATACTATGCAGCCATAAAAAAGGATGAGTTCGTGTCCTTTGTAGGGACATGGATGCGGCTGGAAACCATTGTTCTCAGCAATCTATCACAAGAACAGAAAACCAAATACCGCATGTTCTCACTCATAGGTGGGAACTGAACAATGAGATCACTTGGACCCAGAAAGGGGAGCATCACACACCGGGTCCTATTGTGGGGAGTGGGGAGTGGGGAGGGATAGCGTTAGGATATATACTTAATGTAAATGACGAGTTAATGGGTGCAGCACACCAACATGGCACATGTATACATATGTAACAAACCTGCACATTGTGCACATGTACCCTAGAACTTAAAGTATATATATAAAAAAATTCTAATTTGGAATACCTTAATTCTTGTCAAGAGTCCAGTTTTTATGTGTCTTTGTTTATTCAAATTTACCTGAGGGCAAGTCTGAGGACCCATACAGGTTTGATGATCACAAAATTATCAACTGTCCTGAGAGCAGTAACTGCATCTCTGTTTGATTCCTTTTCTAATCCTTCTCTAGATTTACTTTTCCTTCTTGAAGTTTCTGCATTTTTCTTTCAACTCTACTGGGCATTTTAAGCACTCTTGTAACTTCCTTAGCATTTTCAGTTGTTGCCTTAGAAGAAACTTGCTGTTATATAGAATATTATTTCCAAAAATACATAAGTAAAATATTTAGATAGACATTTTGTAGCTGACAATAGTGCTTCATTTGAAATCTAAAGTTTCTTATTCCAGAATAGCTTCTGATCCCAACAGTGTATCATATATTAGTAATAATTTGTAGAATTTGATGATTTTTAATATGTAAATAATTTTATGTTTAAGACATTTCTACATGTATCATTTGCCAAATAATTTTCAACATTAAAAAAAATTTTATGTGTTGAATAAATTTGTAAAGATATCAGTCTCTACTGAATATGACCCAAATGAGTATTTATTTACCTATTTTAAGATAGCTTTGTTGAAATAATTGGATTCCAATCACTATGCTTCCTTCTTAGTACTTACCTAAATCCTTAAAAAAAAAATCAGTTTGAATTTTGTACTTAACCCAAATGCTATTTTAAATAACCTCAAATTATATTTGCATGTGGCTAGATGGCTAGACAATACTTTTTGGTTACAATTTACAATTTTAACTGGTAGATTTTATTGTTATTCACAGAAAATGCAACCTGTAGGAGTTCTGCTTTCATAACATTATTTATACTTTTGGAGCCTTAAACCTTAAAGTTTTAAGATTTTCTAAAAATAATCAAATATAATCTGTATTCCCTGGTTTCCACAGTAATTGTTGTTCACGTGTCTATCTTTCTAACTAATCAATGTTTCTAATAAAATTAGTTAACATTTGTTGTGTTAATTTTTCCTATATACTAAAACAAATTATTTTATAGTAGTTTTAATGCCCCCTATGAAAACTGTAAAATGTGCCAATTTATTTTCTAAATGAACCTATGTGCTATATATAAATGTATATTTGAATATATAACTAATATAGCATATATTATAAATTAAATATAGAATATACAATAAATGTATGTTATAAAATAGATAAAATGTATTATAAAATATAAATATATTTAAATATATAACTATTTAAAATTACATACAGTTATTTTTAATAGCTATATATTTAAGACATACATGTAAGTGGCTTGGAAATATACATACTCTGTGCTACGTAAGTGTTAACCAGTGATTCATCAAATGATCAGCAACTGATACCATTCTTTACTTACAATGTTATTTTGTATTTTTCTCATTACAAGTTACATTTTCTGTGTTATCTAAATACTGACACAAAAGAAGACAGTAGGCTGCCAGCCAACATTTGATAAAACTTAAAAGTCAAATGACATAATCTTCTAGTTTATTTTAGGTGCATTTTTGTCTTATGCAAAATGACATGTCTGAGTGGTAGGTATGAAGTTGTAGCCTTGTTTTATTTTCTACAAAGACCCACAGAAAGATGGTATTAACAGACAGCTCAAAACCTCATTTTTCACATTATTTTAAAATATCAACTGCCATGAGAATCTAGAGATACAGAACACTAGAAATTATAAACAAATATATATGAAGACAAAAATTACAAAAACAAATTCTAGACAAAATAGGATGTGTTAATAGACTTCTAACAAATAAAGAGATTAAATCAATTAAAAATCTTCATGTATAGAGTATCTCAGATCTGGATGGCATCACTGATGTATTCTGCCAAATTTTTTGGAGAATTAATATCGACCCTTCCCAAATATTTTCTGTGGGGAAAAGAGAGATCAGATTGTTACTGTGTCTATGTAGAAAAGGAAAACATAAGAAACTCCATTTTTTTCTGTACCAAGAAAAATTGTTCTGCTTTGAGATGCTGTTAATCTATAACTTTAGCCCCAACCCTGTGCTCACAGAAGCATGTGCTGTACTGAATCAAGGTTTAAGGGATTTAGGGATGTGCAGGATGTGCCTTGTTAACAATATGTCTGCAGACAGTATGCTTGGTAAAAGTCATCGCCATTCTCCATTCTCTATTAACCAGGGACACGATGCACTGCAGAAAACTGCACGTACCTCTGCCCAAGAAAGGCTGGGTATTGTACAAGGTTTCCCCCCACTGAGACAGCCTGAGATATGGCCTCATGGGAAGGGAAAGACCTTACCGTTCCCCAGCCCAACACCCATAAAGGGTCTGTGCTGAGGAGGGTTAGTAAAAGAGGAAGGCTTCTTTGGTGGAGGAAGGCCTCTGTTTCCTGCATGTCCCTGGGAATGGAATGTCTCAGTGTAAAGCCGACCATTTGTTCTACTCTGAAATAGGAGAAAAACCACCCTGTGGCTGGAGGCGAGATATGCTAGTGGTGATACTGCTCTGTTACTCTTTGCTACACTGAGATGTTTGGGTAAAGAGAAACATAAATCTAGCCTATGTGCACATCTGGGAACAGTATCTTCCCTTGAACTTATTTGTGATACAGATTACTTTACTGACATGTTTTCCTGCTGATCTTCTCCCACCATCACCCTATTCACCCTGTTCTCCTGCTGCACTCCCCTTGCAGAGATAGTGAAAATAGTAATCAATAAATACTGAGGGAACTTAGAGACCAGCACCGGTGCAGGTTCTCACATGCTGAGTGTGCCGGTCCCCTGGGCCCACTGTTCTTTCTCTATACTTTGTCTCTGTGTCTTATTTCTTTTCTCAGTCACTTGTCCCACCTGATGAGAAATATCCACAGGTGTAGATGGGCAAGCCCCTTTCACTTTCAATAAAAAGGAGATAATAAATAACATATAAAAAGAGTTATACACCTTGAGCAAGTGGGATTGTTTCAAAAACATGTAGTTTTGAGAGGTGACAACATGCTAGCATCCCTTGCTCTCGGGGCACCTCCTCTGCCTTGGCGTCCACTCTGGTGGTGCTTGAGGAGCCCTTCAGCCCATCACAGCACTGTGGGAGCCCCTCTCTGGGCTGGCCAAGGCCAGAGGCGTCTCCCTCTGCTTGTGGCAGGTGCGGAGGGAGAGGTGCAGGTGGGAACCAGGGCTGTGCTGTAGGTGCTCACAGGCCAGTGCGAGTTCCGGTGGGCACAGGTGGGGGCTAGGCGGGCTCCTCACTCGGAGCGGCTGGCCAGTGCTGCTGGCCCAGGACAGTGAGGGGCTTAGCACCCAGGCCAGCACCTGCAGTGGGTGCGCCAGGTTCCCCAGCAGTGCTCGCCCGCTGGCGCTGCCTCCCGGCCTCAGCTGCCTCCCAGCGGGGCAGGTCTGGGGACCTGCAGCCCGCCATGCCCAAACTCCCCTGTGGTGGGCTCCTGCGTGGCCTGAGCCTCCCCGAGGAGTGCCGCCCCCTGCTCTGCAGCACTCGGTCCCATCAACTGCCCAGGGGATGAGGAGTACAGGCACACAGTGCAGGACTGGCAGGCAACTCCACCTGCGGCCCTGGTGCGGGATCCACTAGGTGAAGCCAGCTGGGTTCCTGAGTCTTGTGGGGACTGGGAGAACTTTTATGTCTAGCTAAGGGATTGTAAACACACCAATTAGCACTCTGTGTCTAGCTCAGGGTTTGTAAATACATCAATCAACACTCTGTGTCTGGCTCAAGGTTTGTAAATACACCAATCAGTGCTCTATCTAGCTAACCTAGTTGGGACTTGGAGAACTTTTATGTCTAGCTAGAGGATTGTAAATGCACCAATCAGCACTCTGTGTCTAGCTCAGGGATTATAAATGCACCAATCAGCACTCTGTAAAAACGGACCAATCTGCTCTCTGTAAAACGGACCACTCAGCTATCTGTAAAATGGACCAATCAGTTCTCTTTAAAATGGACAAATCAGCTCTCTGTAAAATGGACCAATCAGCAGGATGTGGGTGGGGCCAGATAAGGGAATAAAAGCAGGCTGCGGGAGCCAGTCAGTGGCAACCTGGGTCCCCTTCCACACTGTGGAAGCTTTGTTCTTTTGCTCTTTGCAATAAGTCTTACTGCTGCTCACTCTTTGGGTCCACGCTGTCTTTATGGACTGTAACACTCACTGCGAAGTTCTGCAGCTTCACTCCTGTCAGCGAGACCACGATCCCACCAGAAGGAAGAAGCTCCCACCAGAAGGAAGAAGCTCCAGACGCATCTGAAGGTCTGAAGGAACAAACTCCAGACACACCATCTTTAAGAACTGTAATACTCACCGCAAGGGTCCGCGGCTTCATTCTTGAAGCCAGTGAGACCAAGAACCCACCAATTCGGGACACAGTTTTAACATCTAGGAACAATTAATTTATCCATTTATGCTTACACTTCCACAAGTTTCCCCATTTTTGTGTGTGTGTTTTATAAGTACACTTAACATGGTTATATTTATTATTCTCATAGTGGTGAAGTGTCACAGGAATATATCCAATCTCATGAAATTGAGTATATTGAACTTGAACTTTTTTGTATATCAAATATTTTAATAAAGCTGTTAATATCCATAAAATATATCAGAATAAAATAAAGATCAAGATGTGACAATATCATTGACAGAAAAAATTTTTGGCTAAATATACCTTATGATTGTAATCCTAAACAAACTAAGAGTTGAGGAGAACGTCCACAACCTGTTAAAGGGCATCTATATAAAATGTACAGTAAATATTACTTAGTGAAAAAAAGTTTCCTCCATAACATTGGGAACAAGACAAATATTCACTTTTGCCACATCTATTAAATATTGTCCTAGAAAATTTAGCTTTAAAAGTCATATATGAAAAGATAAAGTGTCTCTACATTGAGTAAAATTCTTTTAATTTCTGAGACATTATTTCATATGTGAAAGAAATCCTGAGGAACTGTCTAAAAACTCAAATAAGTTTAGCAATGTTGCAGACTATGAGATGAAGATCCAAATATTAATTGTATTTCTGTACACTAGCTATGAACTTTCTGAAAACACAACAAAGAAAACCATACCATTCAAAATAAAAATGAATGAAAACTCCCACAAGAAAAAACTTTTTAAAAAAGTGCTAACTGGATCAGGCGTGATGACTCACGCCTGTAATCCCAGCACTTCGGGAGGCGGAGGCGGGCAGATCACGGGGTTAGGAGTGCAAGACCATCCTGGCTAACATGGTGAAACCCCGTCTCTACTAAAATTACAAGACATTAGGTGGGTGTGGTGGTGGGCCCCTGTAGTCCCAGCTACTTGGGAGGCTGAGGCAAGAGAAAGGTGTGAACCTGGTAGGTGGAGCTTGCAGTGAGCTGAGATTGCGCCTCTGCACTCCAGCCTGGGTGACAGAGCGAACCTCCATCCAAAAAAAAAAAGGTGCTAACTGAACAAAAATGGTAATAAAAAGATAAAAACACATCTTTAAAAAGGTAATTTTAATGAACATTTTGTCACTGTCAAAAATATATATAAATTGCAAGTATGTAAAACTATGCTTAACATTAGTTATTAGAAAAATGCTAATCAAAACCTCAGGGAGGCCAGGTGCAGTGATTCATGCGTTTAAGCCCAGCACTTTGAGAGGCAGAGGTGGGTGGATCACTTGAGCCCAGGAATTTGAGATCAGCTGTGCAACATGGTGAAACCCCATCTCTACTAAAAAACACAAAAATTAGGTGAGCATGGTGGGTGGTACATCCTGTAGTCCCAGCTACTCAGGTGGCTGAGGCAGGAGGATCATTTGAGATTGGGAGGTGGAGGCAGCAGTGAGCCATGAGCATGCCATTGCACTCCAGCCTGGGTCCCCAAGTGATATCCTGTCTCAAAAACATAACCCTCAGGGAGATACCCCTTCTTATGCAGTATAATGATTTAACAACAAACAAAAGTAAGTGTTGGCAGAGACATAAACATAGAACCCTCACAAACTGCTGATAAACCTGTAAAACAGCATATCCGCTTTACAAAACAATTTGGTAGTTTCTCGAAATGTTTAACATGGGTTTACCATATTGGTGCATCAGCTCCACTCTCACTTATGTGCCCCAAAGATATGAAAATGTTGGTTCACATAAAGGCTCATTGGAACATTGTTTGTTATAACCAAATATGAAAAATGGAAACACTCAAATGTCAACCAGTTAATATAAGAAAAAACAATTAAGTATATTTTATATTGGAATACTATTTGGCAATCAAAATGAAATAAATAATGCTACATGCTACAACGGATATGAACCTCAAACAAATAAACTAAACTAATAGAAACCAGAAGCAAAAGACTGATAATGTATGGTTTCAATTATACAAGACATGTCCAGAAAGTGAATGTCTACAGATAGAATGGAGATTAATGGTTGTGTAACACTGAGATAAGAATGAGAAATAGCCTCAAATTGCATTAAGTTTTGGGGGAGTTAATGAAATCGGGCTTCTAAGAGGCACTTGAAGTCCACTGAATACATCCTGGAAGTTCAAGGTTAGTGGCTGCCACTTAACTGCTTTGTCAACAGACCTGGAGCACCCACAAGAGCTCAAGTGGACAAGGCACCAGCTCCGCATCCTCCCACAGCTGGCATGAAGCAGCAGAAGGGGGCTGGGTTGGGGTGCCAAGACCCTGGAGCCCATGAGCAATGGTGGGTGAGGAATCAGATGACTTTCTACATATTAGTAGGACTGCAGCACCTGGAGTGGGACCCAGTGGGTCAGACTGGGGTGGCCAGATACACCTGGGGCTGCCAAGTACACTTTCCCAAGTCAGCAGCCCTCCTATCTGCTGGTGGCAAATAGCATCTACATGCCAAGTTTGAAAGTGAACCCTCATTGTATGGTAGTAAAACAAGTAACACAGTGGCAGGGCATCTGAGTACCCCATACAAATAAAGGCGAACCACCTAGTACTTCCCCCAACCTGGCAACAGAAAATAGCAAAATAGATTCATCCTTTCAGGGATTGTACCTGATTCCTCTGAAAACACAACGCAACATTCCCCCGGCGCCATGCCCGTCATGACATGGGAGGAACAGATTTGGAGCTCTGGAGACAATTAGCTGCCTGTGGAGCTGCTCTTTCTCCCCACAAAGCCTGAGACTTCATCCACACGTGGAGATGCTGAGGCAGCCAGGCAGTACCTGCAAGAGGGAACCCGGCACAACCAGCAGCCCATTCCAGGAAGATGCACATGCATGTATGGGTCACAAGTTATGTTTTATTTTCCCTCCCCTCCAGGAGATCTTGGTATGTTGCCTCAGGCTGAGGCTCAGTGGCTACTCACAGGTACAATCATCACACATTATAGCCTTGAACTCCTGAGCTCAAGCAATTTTCATACCTCAGCCTCTGAAGAAGCTGGAATTACAGGTACATGCAACTGTGCCTGGATCAAAAAGCATTCTTTAAAGTGCAACCAACAAGTACTATTCAGCCATATGCAAACTTCATTTATGACCTTTTTAAGTTAACACCTGGTTTAAATGAAATATTCAAACTGATATTTTTACACAATCAGGAAAATGCTAGGAGGAAGAAGGATGTTTGGAGCCCGAATACCTAAAATAATTCTACCAATTCTAGCCTTGTGTTATAAACAAATAGTAATTCTGGCTATAGTCAGATACTATTTCTGCAGTGAAGCACTATTATTTCAAAAATTTACGCAAAACATAAAATAAATTTTCAAGTATTAAAAATAATTGCACTCTACAAATTACTGTTATCTTATGGTATATGGGACAGGGTGTGTGGTCCAAATAAGAGACTTGAGATCTCTGATGAAACACTACTGTCTGTCAAAAAAAAATTGTGAAATATTTTACTTATGTGTACAATGTGGATATCTGTGCTTCTGAAAAGTACTGCATATTACACAAATCCTTAATGCACACAACTAAAAATTCTCAAAAATTTACTTGTCACAGTAAATACAAATTTTAACTGATAAGTAATTTGAAACTTTCAGAGAAAACAGCAGGATTATTATTTCAGTAATCTGGCAAATTATCAAATTTAGCAATTATCTCATTAGTAATCTGTCTCATCCAAACTGATACGCAGAAAACTTTATAAGTTTTTGTTTTGTTATTGAAAACCAGTAGAAAACAAGGATGCTCTCTCACCACTCCTATTTAACATAGTATTGGAAGTCCTGGCCAAAGCATTAAGCAAGAAAAGAAATAAGAGCATCCAAGTAAGAAGAGAGGAAGTCATGTTATCCCTGTTTGCAGATGATATGATTCTATATCTAGAAAACCCCATAGCCTTGACTCAGAAGCTCCTTAAAGTTATAAACAACTTCAGCAAAGTCTCAAAACACAAAATTGATGTACAAAAATTACTAGCATTTCTATACACCAAAAATTATAAAGCCAAGCCAGGCACGGTGGCTCACACCTGTAATCTTAGCACTTAGGGAGGCTGAAGCAGGCAGATCACGAGATCAGGAGTTCAAGACTAGCCTGACTAACATGGTGAAACCCCGTCTCTACTAAAAATACAAAAATTAGCCAGGCGTGGTGGCACATGCATGTAATCCCAGCTACTCAGGAGGCTGAGGCAGGAGAATCGCTTGAACCCAGGAGGTGGAAGTTGCAATGAACTGAGATTGCACCACTGCACTCCAGCCTGGCCAACACAGTGAGACTCCGTCTCAAAAAATAAATATAAATAAATAAATAAATAAATAAATAAATAAAAGTATAAAGCCAACAGCCAAATCAGGAATGGAATCCCATTCACAATTGTCACAAGAAAAAGAAAAGAAAAAAAGAAAGAAAAACCTAGAAATAGAGCTAATCAAGAAGGTGAAAGAGCTCTACAATAAAAGCTACAAACACTGCTCAAATAAATCAGAGATGACACAAAAAAATTTAAAAAATTCCAAGGTCATGCATTTAACAAATCAGTATTATTAAAATGGCCATACTTGTGGTGGCTCAGGCCTGTAATCCCAACACTTTGGGAGTCCGAGACGGCGGATCACGAGGTCAGGAGATCGAGACCACCCTGGCTAACACGGTGAAACCCCGTCTCTATTAAAAAATACAGAAAACTAGCCGGGCGAGGTGGCGGGCGCCTGTAGTCCCAGCTACTCGGGAGGCTGAGGCAGGAGAATGGCGTAAAACCCGGGAGGCGGAGCTTGCAGTGAGCCGAGATCCGGCCACTGCACTCCAGCCTGGGTGACAGAGCGAGACTCCGTCTCAAAAACAAAACAAAACAAAACAAAACAAAACAAAAAAAGGCCATACTGCCCAAAGCAATTTACAGATTCAATGCTATTCCTAACAAACTAGCAATGACATTCTTCACAGAACTTTTAAAAAAGGACTGAATAGCCATGAAAATCCAAAGCAAACAGAACAATGCTGGAAGTATCACACTACCCGACTTCAAACTATACTATAGTATAGACTTCAAACTATACTATAGTAATCAAAGTGGCATGGTATTGATACAAAAACAGAAACATAGACAAGTGAAACAGCATAGAGAGTCCAGACACCTACAACCATCTGATCTTTGACAAAGCTTAACAAAACATGCAATGAATAAAGAACTTCCAATTTAATAAATGGTGCTGGAAGAACTGGCTAGCCATATGCAGAAGATTGAAACTGGACTCCTTCCTTACACCATATACAAAACTCAAGATGAATCAAAGACTTAAATGTAAATTCCATAACTAAACCCTGGTATACAACCTAGGCAATACCATCCTGGATATAGAGAGAGGCAAAGATTTCATGACGAAGATGCCAAAAGCAATTGCAATGAAAGCAAAAATTGGTAAATGGGGTCTAATTAAACTAAAGAGTTTCTGTAAAGCAAAAGATACTACTGACAGAGTAAACAGACAACATACGGAATGGGAGAAAATTTCTGCAAACTATGTATCTGACAAAGGTCTAATATTCAGAATCTGTATGGAACTTAAACAAATCTACAAGAAAAAAACAACTCCATAAAAAGTGGGCAAAGGACATGAACACTTTTCAAAAAAAAAAAAAAAAAGATATACATGCAGCCAACAATCATTTTTAAAAAGCTCAACATAACTGATCATTAGAGAAATGCAAATCAAAACCACAATGAAATATCATCTCACACCAGTTGGAATGGCTATTACTAAAAAGTCTGAAAATAAAACAAAACGCTTATACACGGTTGGTGGGAGTGTAAAGTTGTTCAAACATTGTGGAACACAATGTGGTGATTTCACAAAGACTGAAAAACAGAACTGCCATTTGACCCAGTAATCCCATTACTGGGTAAATACCCAAAGAAATATAAATCATTCTATCATAAAGACACATGCACACATATGTTCAATGCAGCACTATTTACAATAACAAAGATGTGGAATCAACCTAAATGTCCATAAATAGTAGACTGGATAAAGAAAATTAGGTACCTATATGCCATGTATTACGATGCAGCCATAAAAAAAAAAAGTGAGATCATGTCCTTCACAGAAGCATGGGTGGAGCTGGAGGCCATTATTATTATCTACTAATGCAGGAACAGAAAACCAAATATTGCATTTCCCTAAGTGGGAACTAAATGAGAACACATGGACACATAGAGGGGAAAAACAGAGTGGGGTGCCTGCCGGACAGCAGACAGCAAAAGGATGGAGAGAATCAGAAAAATAACTAATGTGTACTAAGCTTAATACCTCGGTAATGAAATAATCTGTACAACCAACCAACCCCCATTACATGAGTTTACCTATATAAAACCTGCACATGTACCCCTGTACTTGAAATTAAAAAAAGAAAAAATAATAAAGCTGAATTTACTTTTAAGAAGGTATATAAAATCACGCTGAATATTAAAGCAACATTCATGTATGGTGCTTATTAATTCTTCAAAGATTCGATAAACAGCAAAAAGTTCTATTTTCAGATATGTGGCAGCCAGGAAAAAAATTTCTCTCATAGCAACTACTATGGCATAATAAAACTAAATGGTCTTCACAGTAATCTAAAATCTAATATAAAATGTAAAATAATCTCAAAATTTGACATAATTTTAATCAGTCTTAAAATATTATACATACACTAAAGTGCCTCCAAACTTTAAAAAAAAGAAGCATAACTCAGTCATTCTGAATTTAGATATCTGTTGCTTTCAAAGATAAAATTCAACCTAATTACATACAGGATTTAAAAGAAAATTATAGGGGGAGGTGACAGGAGGACCTGCAGCAGGCCCGCTTTGGCCTTCTCTCCGGCCTGGTTTCCCTCTGCGTGTGACTGTGCGCTCAGCCCAGCACCAAGGGGAAGTGGGACAATCGCATGGTACTGCCAAAATTATGACATGACACCAAGGGAATTAGAATGAGATCAATATTGTTAAAAACAAAAACTTGAAACCAGTTAAATTTAACAAAGGTTATTTGAACAAGAAAATGATTCTAGAACTGGAGGAAGATGTTCTACATCCTGGACTATATGAACCCAATAGCAATGGCGAGATCAAGGGGTCCAATCCAGTCTTCAGGGCCAACAATACCAGATTACTTGAATCGACCAAGGCCTACCTGGGAAGAAGTAAAAGAGCAACTAGAAGAGGAAAAGAAAGGCTCCAAGACTTTGGCTGAATTTGAAGAAAAAAATGAATGAGAACTGGAAGAAAGAACTAGAAAAACACAGGGAGAAATTGTTAGGTGGAAGTGAGAGCTCATCAAAAAAAAAAAAAAAAAAAAAAAAAGAAAGAAAGAAAAAAGAAAAGAATAAATCTGGCAGGTATTCATCTTCTTCATCAAGCTCTATTTCTTCTAGCAGTTCTTCTGATTCTGAAGATGAGGATAAGAAACAAGGAAAATAGAGAAAGAAAAAGAACCGTTCACATAAATCTTCTGAAAGCTCCATGTAATAAACTGAATCAGACAGTAAGGATAGTTTAAAAAAGAAAAAGAAGTCAAAAGATGCAACTGAGAAAGAAAAGGACATTAAAGGACTCAGCAAAAAGAGAAAGATAAATTCTTAAGATAAAACTTTATCATCCAAGTCCTTGTCAGAATCACAGTATATTGAGGAGGTACGAGCAAAAAAGAAGAAAAGCAGTGAAAAACGAGAAAAAGCAACAGAAAAAAGAAAAAGAAGCATAAGAAACACAGTAAGAAGAAGAAAAAGAAGGCTGCTAGTTCAAGTCCTGACTCACCATAACATTAAGAAAAATCAGAATTCCCTTATAAAGAAAGTGCAATGTCTGAGGAAATTTCAACTGTGAAAACTACAACATATTTACTAAAATGCACGAATTTTCTTGTTTTTAGAATTATTCCTGGACTATTCAGTAGCCACTCAGATGCCACTGTGTGAAAGGGCCATAAATGTTGCCTGCTGCTTGAACATCTATTTTTTCCTCTTCCAGTGCTTCATAACTCTGGGAGATAATACTCTGCAGTTGGACTACTGGTTAAGATATTTGGTAATAAAATTAATACTTTTAACTAGAAGTGTCTAAGGATAAACCAACAGAAAGTGAATCTGGATACATCTTTAAGATGTAATCAGAAATGACCAGATGACTCTAGTTAAAATTTTTGAAGGAGGGATTACATTAATATTTCAAAACCGTTACTCTGTAGAGAAGTGTATTTTAATTTTTCCCCTCATATACTTTTATTTACCTGGGGAAGGAGCTTTTAGGGTTGCAGGGCTGGTTTGCTATCTCTTTAGCTAGCAGAATAGTGTGCCTTTGATCCTTACACATCCTGCCTGTATTATGGACAGGGTAGCCATGCTTCACTGGGAGGTCAGAGCTGGGTACCAGCAGTCTTGCCCTTTACTGAGCTTAGTGTCATCCTTGGATGCTGTCATATGCTGCTTTGAGTGAACCAGAGAAGCAGTCATTTGCAGCATGAGAAAGCCCCAAAAGCTCTGGGATTTACCTCTTCAATAATAAAGAATATTTTTTTGCATTAGAATGTGTTATGTCATCTGAATTAATTTTGATTACACTTCGGCTTGGGAGAGGATTTTAAATAGACACTGGTACTTTTTGAACTTGATAGCTGAAGATTCTAAAATGCATGTTTTATACCAAGTTTTATGTTGGGAACAGGCCCCCAAAATCTGGCCATAAACTGGCCCCAAAACTGGCCCAAAACAAAATCTCTGCAGCACTGTGATATGTTCGTGATGGCTATGACGCCCACACTGGAAGGTTGTGGGTTTATCGGAATGAGGGCAAGGAACACGGGGCCCACCCAGGGCAGAACTGGTTAAAGGTATTCTTAAACCAAAAACAGCATGAGGATCTGTGCCTTAAGGACATGCTCCTGCTGCTAACAAGCCAAACCCATCTATTTCAGCTCATCCCTTTGTTTCCCATAAGGAATACTTCTAGTTAATCTATAATCTATAGAAACAATGCTTATCACTAGCTTGCTGTCAATAAATACGTGAGTAAATCTCTGTTCGAGGCTCTAAGCTCTGAAGGCTGTGAGACCCCTGATTTCCCACTCCACACTTCTATATTACTGTGTGTGTGTCTTTAATTCCTCTAGCATCACGGGGTTAGGGTCTCCCCGACTAAGCTGGTCTCAGCAGTTTTAAGCAGTCAGGAAAATGTTATGTAACCAGTGATAGTTTTTTTTCTTTTGTATGGATTTTGTTTAGGCTGCAATGTTTAGCTTTTGTTAACTCCTCACTCTTGCTGTCATTGCCATGTTTAATGGCCTACTTGACAAGATATTTAGCATGTAAAAAGCAGGATTTTGATCAAAAAAAAAAAAAAAAGCTTCATATTGAAGCTGAGACTTACCATAAACTAGTTGAGTGGCAAGCTTGGTATGCTGTGTCTTATTGCCAGAATCTTAGTCAATGTAATGTTTTAAAAGTTTGCTGTCTTTGTATATTAGTAACAAATTATGATAAGTTAAATTTAAGAGTTAACTTATCTAACTTAAGCTCTTCCTGTGTCATATTTTACTAAGATTTTGTGCCTCATATCTACTGCTGAATTGTTTACTAGGAATGTTAAAAGAAATTGATAATTCATTTTCATTTTACATTTTTATATAATCAGGTAACATGAAATATAACTTGATGTACAATTTTGCCTGTTACAAAGGGTGTGTTAATTATAGTGGTATATGCACAGAACATGTTGGCATAACAACGGGCTGAATAAATAGCTATTTTATTTAAAAATAAAAATAAAAAAAGAAAATTATAAAATAAGGAATATCAAACACAATTAAAGTCCAAATTCAACAGCATATAATAAAGGTTTTTTCCAAAATCTAGTTTTCTCTTGAATTCCTGAAATTAATATTCTTTTGAAAACATCTACTGTATTTAGTCATAATTAACTAAGATATGACAGAAATTAAAGAATAAAATTCTCCTACCACTTCATTGAGAAAATCCTGCCTCATCCTATCCACTCACCAAAGTCTTGAGCTCTCACTGTCAATGAAGCTGAGACATTAGACACTCACCCAGCAGAGTCTTGGAAGTGAGTCTGTGCATGCGAGATAAGCTACCTAAAATGTAATTATAAGGAAAGGATGCCATCAGTTCACCTCCTTTCAGGCCTGTAAGTGTCATGTCACCTATACAGGCAGGATAGTCCTAGTCCTAGGAGTGGGCCTAGCTGGGTTGCAACTTGTTCCATATGTGAGTTCATTTTTCTGCCACCTTGTCCTGTGTGGTTTGTATGGTGTCAGTCCTTGACAACAAAACAGATGTCTTTTAGTAGCTCAACCTTCAAAACCGTAAAACACCATGCCAGATTTGTTTGGCAAGGATGTGCTCTCTCATCACTCCTGTTCAACATAGTATTGGAAGTCTGGGCCAGGGCAATCAGGCAAGAGGAAGAAATAAAGGGTATTCAAATAGGAAGAGAGGAAGTCAAATTGTCTTTGCAGATGACATGATCCTATATTGAGAAAACCCCATTGTCTCAGCCCAAAAGCTTCTTAAGCTGATAAGCAACTTCAGCAAAGTCTCAGGATATAAAATCAATACACAAAAATTGCTAGGATTCCTATACATTAACAACATGCAAGCCAAGAGTCAAATCATGAATGAACTACTATTCACAATCACTACAAAGAGAATAAAACACTTAGGAATACAGCCAACAAGAGAAGTGAGGGACCTCTTCAAGGAGAACTATAAACAACTGCTCAGAGAAATCAGAGAAGACACAAACAAATGGAGAAACATTCCATGCTCATGGATAGGAAGAATCAGTATTGAGAAAACGGCCATACTGCCCAAAGTAATTTATAAAAGAATTCAATGCTATTCCCACTAAATTACCACTGACATTCTTCATGGAATTAGAAAAAACTACTTTAAAATACACACGGAACAAAAAAAAAGAGCCCAAACAGCCAACGTAATCCTAAGCAAAAAGAACAAAGCTGGAGGCATCATACTACTCGATTTCAAACTGTACTACAAGGCTACAGTAATCAAAACAGCATGGTACTGGCACAGAAAGAGACACATAGACCAATGGCACAGAATAGAGAACACAGAAATAAGACTGCACACCTACAGCTAAGAGAGGAGAGCACCCTCATATTGTCTTATGCCCAATTTCTGCCTCCAAAGAAAGAAGAAGTAAAAACTAAAAGGCAGAAATGAAATATCCACAAGCAGACAGCCCGGCGCCACCCTCTGGGCCTGGTAGTTAAAGATCGACCCCAGACCTAACCAGTTATGTTATCTATAGAATCCAGACATTGTATGGAAGAGCATTGTAAAAATCCCTGTCCTGTTCTGTTTTGTTCTGATTACCAGTGTGTGCAGCCCCCAGTCACGTACCCCCTGCTTGCTCAATCGATCACGACCCTCTCATGAGGACCCCCTTATAGTTGTAAGCCCTTAAAAGGGACAGGAATTGCTCACTCGGGGAGCTTGGCTCTTGAGACAGGAGTCTTGTCGATGCTCCTGGTCGAATAAACCTCTTCCTTCTTTAACTTGGTGTCTGAGGAGTTTTGTCTGTGGCTCATCCTGCTACATTTCTTGGTTCCCTGACTGGGAAGTGAGGTGACTGACAGATGGTTGCAGCAGCTCCTTAGGCAGCTTAAGCCTGCCCTGTGGAACATCCCTGTGGGGGACTCCAACCAGCCTGAGCAACGTGGATCCTGAGAGCGCTCCCAGGTAGGCATTTGTCCCAGTGGGACGCCTTGCCAGAGCAGTGTGTGGCAGGCCCCCATGGAGGATCAATGCAGTGGCTGAACACCAGGAAAGAACCGGTACTTGGAGTCTGGACATCTGAAACTTGGTAAGACTAGTCTTGAGAACTTGCCCACTCCATTTGAGTGGAAGTGTGGCCTGATCACCCACAGCATGCCTTTATTGGTACTTTGGTTTGGTTTTGGTTTTGGTTTTGACTTGGTTTGAATTGCCTGACAGGACCAGTTTTAGGAACTTGCCAACTCCATTTGAGTGGAAGTGGCCTGATCACCCACAGTGTGCCTGTACCGGCACTTTGGTTTTTGTTTTTGACTTGACTTGGATTGCTTGATAGTTTGGTTTTGGTTTGGACCTGGCTTAGATTTCTTGATATTCTGATTTTGGTTTTGATTCTGGTTTGGCATAAACTGTAAAAGTGTGTGCGTGCCCTTTTTACCCGTTCTTTGTTTTGTGGTGTGTGTGTGGTGTGAGCGTGGTGTTTTGTCTCAAAGAAGTATGGGCCAGGCACAAATAAGTCAACTCTACTAGGAACTACATTGAAAAATTTCAAAGAGAGGATTTAAAGGAGACTATGGAGTACTATGACACCAGGAAAATGTAAAACTGTGTGTAAAACTGTGTGTAATGGGCCAGCATTAGAGGTGGATTGGCCATCAGAAGGAAGCCTGGACAGGTCCCTTGTTTCAAAGGTATGGCACAAGGTAACCTGTAAAGCCAGGGCACCCAGACCAGTTCCCATACACAGACGCTTGGTTACAGCTGGTTTTAGATCTCTCCACACTGGTTGAGAGAACTGCAGCATAAGCAAGGCAGAGAGAGAAAGAGAGACAGAGAAGAGAGAGAGGAAGAGACAGAGGCAAAAGGAAAGTCAAAGAGAGAGAAACAAAGTCAAAGAGAGAAAGAGAGAGCGCTATATACAAGTAAAGAAAAAAAAAAAACAAAACAGTGTACCCTATTCCTTTTTAAAAGCCAAGGTAAATTTCCATAACCCTATAACACTCCAATACCACTTCACTGTCAGTGTAAACAAGGGAATATCCCAAAAGCACTGAGGCCTTCCTATCAAAAATCCTTAACCCAGTAACCTGTGGATGGCCCAAAAGCATTCAATCTGTAGCGGCAACTGATTCGCTAACAGAAAAAAGTAAAAAATAACTTTTAGAGGCAACCTCATTGTGAGCACACCTCACCAGTTCAGAAGTACCCTAAGGAAAAAAAGGGGCAGGACAGAATTTATGTTAAAAGAGTATTATAGCCCACACGGTGGCTCACGCCTGTAATCCCAGCACTTTGGGAGGCCGAGGCGGGCAGATCACAAGGTCAGGAGATTGAGACCACGGTGAAACCCTGTCTCTACTAAAAATACAAAAATTAGCCGGGCACAGTGGCGGGCGCCTGTAGTCCCAGCTACTCAGGAGGCTGAGGCAGGAGAATGGCGTGGACCCAGGAGGCGGAGCTTGCAGTGAGCCGAGATCGCACCACTGCACTCCAGCCTGGGTGACAGAGCAAGACTCTGTCTCAAAAAAAAAAAAAAAAAAAAAAAAAAAAGAGTATTATATGGTAAACTCTTGTCCTGAAATAACTGATTGTTTAAAGAAAGAAATATTTGTAATAAGTCAGAAAGTTGAGGCATGTCGAAGAATTGTCTGTAAAAGTTGTGAAAGAGAAAAATGTTGTAAAAAAACAGTTTATGTGCAAGGTGTATAAGGAAAGTAAAATATACCTTTGGTAAAAGAATTATAACAAGGAATAACAATATAAATTTTACCTACATTAAAAGGTTAAAAATATGTATATTTTGTTTTAAAGGTTTAATCAAGTTTTAAAATGTTAATTGGAAAGAAAATTCTGTGTGTAAACATTGGCTAAAGTTAAAGAGGTAACAACCAGTTTTTCTGTAAACTGGACGTTAAAATAAAAGCACAGCAGGTTTTTCTTAAAGCACCAACCTGCTCTTTAGCAAAAATTATAAAAGGTTAAAAAGAGTCTATAAAATCTTACCTTATGGTCGGTCAAACATTAAAAATTGGATAAATATGTCTATAAGGTTTATTAAAATTAGGTTTAACAATAATACACTAATATAAAGGTAAAATTTAGCTTATCTGGTACAAAAAACATACAAAAAGCATTGTTAAATGTAGCATGGTATTTGGCTTTCTTTGGTTTAAAAACTAATAAAAATAGGTGCTAAAGGAAATTTCTCAGTAAAAAGGCACTAAGGACTATAAAGTCCACAGCCAAGGTCCCCACATTTAAAACAAAAGGTCTATTTCTTAAAAATTGTATACTTGGTTTATCTTCCACTTTCCTTTCCCTCAAACACTAAAAGTCTTTTAGCACATGTATCACCCCTAGAATTTCCGGTAAACTAGCACCAGCCGGAAGATCACGTTCTCATCAAAGCGTGGAAAGAAGAAAAACTCAAGCCAGCCTGGGAAGGACCCTACCTTGTGCTGCTAACCACCAAGACTGCTGTTCATACAGCAAAAAAAAAAAAAAAAAAAAAAAAAAAAAAAAAAAAGAAAGGGATGGACTAATCACACCCAAGTCAAGAAGACACCACCCCCTCCAGAGTCGTGGGCCATAGAAAACCCTACCAAACTAAAGTTAAGAAAACTTTAACTCTTTTCATCTATTCTATTACTCTTTCTTCTTTCCTCGTTCTATTGCTGACCATCCAGTTATTAGCATAACCAAGCCAATTTCACCTCAAACTATTGCATTTAATGCTTGCTTTGTTATATCCTGTGGAGACTTGCCAAGTCAAAGACAGCTTTCTACTTCAGAAAAGTACTTCTGTCCCTCCTGACTCTCCTCAGACTGGGCATTAGTAAACTAGGACCATTTAATCCGAGGAGATTTCGATAAAGACCCTAGTGCCAACCAGAAGTCTTGCCCCCAGTGTAGAGTTTTCATGCCATAGTTGGTCCAACACTCTGTGGACCACTAAAGAGCAAGGATGGACTGCCCCAACCAGTTTTTGTAATTTCCTAAAATCATACATTCATTTTACTAGAGGATCATAGAAGTTAAACACTTAAACTTTAGCAATAAAGACAGGATATCAAGGTGCAAATGCCTGGTTAAAATGGATCAAATATTCCATCTGCAAATTAAACAAAAGCAATTGTTATGCTTGTGCACACGGCAGGCCAGAGGCCCAAACTGCCCCCTCCCACTAAGGTGGTTCTCTGGTCGACCAGGCATGGGCTGCATGGTAGCTCTTTTCCAGGATTCTACAGCCTGGAGTAATAAGTCATGCCAAGCTCTCTCTGCTATATCCCGAAGTCTGGCACTCTGCGGGTCAGCCCCTGAGGGTCATCCAGCTTCTGTCTCCCAACACTAAGTTCACTTTGTGTCTCTCATGACAACGAGAAAACTTAGCATTTCTTGAAGACCTGAAGGGATGTGATGAGCTTAAGAATTTTCAAGAGCTTATCAATCAGTCAGCCCTTGTTCATCCCCGAGCAGATGTGTGGTGGTATTGTGGTGGACCTGTACTGGGCACTCTGCCGAATAACTGCAGTGGCACTTGTGCTTTTGTCCATTTGGCTATCCCTTTCACCTTGGCATTTCATCAACCAGAAAAAAAAAAAAAAAAATGACATCATAAAGCAAGAGAAGCCCCTTATGGGTCTTTCAACTCTCACATCTATTTAGATGCAATTGGAGCCCCGAAAATAATACTGGATCAATTTAAAGCTTGAAATCAAATAGTTACAGGATTTAAGTCAATATTTTAGTGCGTGACAGTTAATAAAAATGCAGACTAGATAAACTACACTTATTACAACCAACAGCAACAAGTTTTTCATGAGTTTAAAGAAAAACTCATGTCAGCCCCAGCCCTGGGTCTACCTGACCTGACAAAACCCTTTACACCCATGTGTCAGAAAAAGAAAAATGGCAGTTGAAGTTTTAACCCAGACTGTAGGGCCCTGGCCAAGGCCAGTGGCCTATCTCTCAAAACAACTAGATGGGGTTTCCAAAGGCTGGTCCCCATATCTAAGGGCCATAGCAGCAACAGCCCTGTTAGCACAAGAAGCAGAGAAGCTAACTCTTGGGCAAAACCTAAACATAAAATCCCCTCATGCTGTGGTGACTTTAATAAATACCAAAGGACATCATTAGCTAACAAATGCTAGACTAACTAGATACCAAACCTTGATCTGTGAAAATCCCTGCATAATCACTGAAGTTTAAAACACCCTAAACCCCACCACCTTGCTGCTGGTATCAGAGAGCCCAGTTGAACATAACTATGTAGAGGTATTGGACTCAGTTTATTCTAGTGGGCCCAATCTCTGAGACCATCCTTAAACATCAGTAGACTGGGAGCCATACATGGATGGGAGCAGTTTTGCTAATCCCTGCAAAGTGACTCTGAAGAAGACGATAAGCCCTGCTCCAGTCACACCCGGAAGTTGACTGGTTCATGTATGGCTGAAGCATGAGGAAACTCATCGTGGGACTCATTTTCCTTAAAATTTGGAGTTGTACAGTAAGGACTTCAACTGACCTTCCTCAGACTGAAGGCTGTTCCCAGTGTATATATCAAGTCACTGAGGTAGGACAAAAGGTTGCTACAGTCCTATTATTTTATGGTTATTATAAGTATACTGGAACTCTAAAAAGAACTTGTTTGTATAATGTTATTCTATACAAGGTATGTAGCCCAGGAAATGACCAACCTGATGTGTGTTACGACCCATCTGAGCCTCCCAAGACCACAGTTTTTAAAATAAGATTAAGAACTGAAGACTGCTAGGGGCTTATAAACAATATGAGAAAAGTGTTAGCCAAAAAAGAAAAAAAAGAGGTGCCCAAACAAGTCACCTTAAAATTTGATGCCTGTGCTGTCATTAATAATGATAAGTTAAAAATAGGATGTGGTTCTCTTAATTAGGAAAGAGGTTATATGGCAGAAAATAAGTACATTTATCATGAATTAGAACTGTGTGAAAATATAGATAATGGTCTTGTGTCATTTAGGCTACTTAAATTTTAAAAAATGAAAAAATCCTGTCCACTTTCAGCAAGGGAAAAGTGGCCCTTCCTGTACCACTGGTCCTGTACCCTTAGAACTAGTAATAATCAACCCCCTTAATCCTCGCTAGAAAAAAGGAGAATGTGTAACCCTAAAAATTGATGGAGCTGGACTGGATCTTCAAGCAAATATTGTGGTTTGAGAAGAAGTTTATAAATGGTCTCCCGAGCCAGTATTTAAAACCTTCTATGATAAACTAAATGTGCCAGTACCAGAAATTCCAAGAAAAAACAAGAATTTGTTTTTGCAATTAGCCAAGCATGTAGCCCAGTCTCTCTTTTTTTTTTTTTTTTTGTATTTTTTAGTAGAGACGGGGTTTCACCGTGTCAGCCAGGATGGTCTCGATCTCCTGACCTCGTGATCCACCCGTCTCGGCCTCCCAAAGTGCTGGGATTACAGGCTTGAGCCACCGCGCCCGGCCGTAGCCCAGTCTCTTAATGTCACTTCATGTTATGTATGTGGAGGAACTGTAATAGGAGATCAATGGCCATAGGAAGCCTGAGAGTTAGTACCTACAGACCCAGTTCCTGATGAATTCCTGGCCCAAAAGAATCACCCTGATCACTTCTAGGTCCTAAAAGCCTCAATCATTAGACAATACTGTATAGTAAGAATGGGGAAGGACTTCATCCTTCCTGTAGGAAGACTACATGGTGGAGTTCAAATGACACAGAGAAAAATCCATTCAGTAAATTTCCAAACTTGCAGACCGTTTAGGACCACCCAGAATCCCACTGGGACTGGATGGCCCCCACAGAGCTATACTGGATATGTGGACATAGAGCCTACACTAAGCTGCCTGACCAGTGGACAGGCAATTGTATTACTGGCACTATTAAACCATCTTTCTTCCTACTGCCCATAAAAACAGGTGAACTCCTGGGCTTCCCTGTCTATGCTTCCCCCAAAAAGCAAAGCATAGCCATAGATAATTAAAAAGATGATAAACGGCCTCCTGAAAAAATTATATAATACTATGGGCCTGCCACTTGGGCACAAGATGGGTCATGAGGATACCGGACCCCCATTTACATGCTCAACCGAATCATATGGTTGCAAGCTGTCTTGGAGATCATCACTAATAAAACTGGTAAAACCCTGACTGTTCTCGCCTGGCAAGAAACTCAGATGAGAAATGCTATCTATCAAAATAAATTGACTCTCGACTACTTGCTAGCAGTTGAAAGAGAAGTCTGTAGAAAATTTAACCTTATGAATTGCTGCCTGCACATAGATGATCCAGGGCAAGTAGTCGAAGATATAGTTAAAGACATGATGAAACTGGCACATGTGCCTGTACAAGTGTGGCAAGGATTTGACCCTGAGGCCATGTTTAAAAATGGTTTCCAGTGCTAGAAGGATTTAAAACTCTTGTAATTAAAATTATAGTAGTAATAAGAACCTGCTTACTGATCCCTTATTTACTACCTGTACTCAATTAAATAGTAAAATGTTTCATCGCTACTCTAGTTCACCAGAATGCTTCAGCACAAGTGTACTACATAAATCACTATCGATCTGTCATGCAGGAAGACATAGGCAGTCAAAATGAAGGTGAGAACTCCCACTAATAAAATAAGTGAGAGTCTCAAAGTGGGGGAATAAGGGAGGAGACCACCCCTCATATTGTCTTATGCCCAATTTCTGCCTCCAAAGAAAGAAGTAGTAAAAACTAAAAGGCAGAAATGAAATCCACAGGTAGACAGCCTGGCGCCGCGCTCTGGGCCTGGTAAAGATTGACCCCTGACCTAACTGGTTATGTTATCTATAGATTCCAGACATTGTATGGAAGAGCATTGTAAAAATCCCTGTCCTGTTCTGTTTCGTTCTGATTACCGGTGCATGCAGCCCCCAGTCATGTACCCCCGCTTGCTCAATCAATCACAATCCTCTCACGCAGACCCCCTTATAGTTGTAAGCCCTTAAAAGGGACAGGAATTGCTCACTTGGGGAGCTCAGCTCTTGAGACAGGAGTCTTGCTGATGCTCCCAACTGAATAAACCTCTTCCTTCTTTAACTTGGTGTCTGAGGAGTTTTGTCTGTGGCTCGTCCTGCTACACAGCCATTTGATCCTTGACAAACCTAACAAAATCAAGCAATGGGGAAAGGATTCCCTATTTAATAAATGGGGCTAAGATAACTGGCTAGCCATATGCAGAAAGTTGAAACTGGATCCCTTCCTTAGACCATATACAAAAATTAACTCAAGATGGATTAAAGACTTAAATGTAAAACCCAGAACTATAAAAACCCTAGAAGAAAATCTAGGTAGTACCATTCAGGACATAGGCACAGGCAAAGTTTTCATGATGAAAATGCTAAAAGCAATTGCAACAAAAGCAAAAATTGGCAAATGGGATCTAATTAAACTAAACAGCTTCTGCAGAGCAAAAGAAATGATCATCTGAGTGAACAGACAACCTACAGAATGGGAGAAAATTTTTGAAATCTATCCATCTGACAAAGGTCTAATATTCAGAATCTACAAGGAACTTGAACAAATTACAAGAAAAAAACAACCCTATTAAAAAGTGGGCAAAGGACGTGAACAGTCACTTCTCAAAAGAAGACATACATGCAGCCAAGAAACATATGAAAAAAAAAAGCTTAGCATCACTGATCATTAGAAAATTGCAAATCAAAACCACAGTGAGATACCATCTCATGCCAATCAGAATGGCCATTAAAAAGTCAAAAAATAGTCCGGGGCAGTGGCTTACACCTGTAATCCTAGCACTTCGGGAGGCTGAGGCAGGTGGATCACTTGAGGCCAGGAGTTCAAGACCAGCCTTGCCAACACAGTGAAACCCTGTTTCTATTAAAAAATAGAAAAAAATAGCTGGGCATGGTGGTGCATGCCACCATGTAATCCCAGCTACTCAGGAGGTTGAGGCATGAGAATCACTTGAACACAGGATGTGGAGGTTGCATTGAGCTGACATCGTGCCACTATATTCCAGCCTGGGTGACAGAGTGAGACTGTATCCACCCCCTCCGTCAAAAAACAAACAAACAAACAAAAAGTAAAAAAACAACAGATGCTGGTGAGGTTGTGGAGAAAAAGCACTTGAACACTGTTGGTGGGAGTGTAATTAGTTCAACCATTGTGGAAGACAGTGTGGCAACTCCTCAAAGACCCAAGGGCAGAAATACCATTTGACTCAATAATCCCACTACCAGATACACACCCAAAAGAATATAAAACATTCTTTTATAAAGATACATGCAAATGTATGTTCATTGTAGCACTATTTACAATAGCAAAGTCATAGAATCAACTTAAATGCCCATCAGTGATAGACTGGATAAAGAAAATATGGTATATACACACCATGGAATACTATGCAGCCATAAAAAGAAATGAGATCATGTCCTTTGCAGGGACACGGATGGACTTGGAAACCATTATTCTAGCAAACTAATGTAGAAACAGAAAACCAAACACTGCAATTTCTCACTTATAAGGGGGAGCTAACTGATGAGAAAACATGAACATGTTGGGGGAACAACACGTACTGGGCACCTGTTGGGGGGTTGGAGGAAGGGAGAACATCAGAAAGAATAGCTAGCTAATGGATGCTGGGCTTAATACCTAGGTAACAGGATGATCTGTACAGTAAACCACTATGGCACACATCTATGTAACAAACCTACACATCCTGCACATGTACCCCTGAATTTTTTAAAAATCTTGAAAAAAAAAAAAAAAAGGAAAGGGTGAATTTCAGGGTTTCCACAGTGGCTAAAATGTAGAGATGTTCCAGGTAAGAAGGCACGGAGTAGAAGCTCCAAATTTTACCCACAACCTGCCCTAACATCTTTGGCTGCATCGTGCACTTTGTAAATGTAGTGATGATACACAAAATTTCAGGAGTCTGCAGCAGTTTAGAAGGCATAAGAACTGATAGGCTACTGCTTCATGCAGGAAATACAAGACAAAATGGATTTAAATGTCTCAAAGTTTTTTTGAAACACCAAAAGTTGAAACTTTTGGTTCTAGACAAGATGGGATAAGCAAACTCTATTCTATTCTCAAAAATTATAGCAACGGGCTTGTAAAAACTTATAAAGCATCAGTCTAAAGACTCTGAAAGGTACAGAAAAGAAGGCAGACTAACTTGGAACAACAGGAGTGGTTTAACGGCTACTGCCCTGGGTATGTCTTTTGTTTTGTTTTGTTTGGCCTCCTATATATCCTGGTTCAGTAGTGGAGAACACAGTAACCTGGAAAAGGCAACTGGAAAAATAATGGGAAAAAAAAAAAAAAAAAAAACTACCATGCTCTCTCTAGCCATAGAAGCATGGGATAAAGATGGCCTATGCAGAAAGTGATTACTGGATGACACTTCTTCACATTCTGGCAAACATCACACACAAGTAAGACATAACACTTCTCTTCCCACAGTGCTAGTGTTACAAAAACTAGGAGCAGAACTCTTTCAGCCTCACCCTGCAATATTGAGGCCTAGCTTCTCCCAACCCAAATTGAATGCACTGTCAAGGCAAATACTGAACAGGGCTCTGTCTTCCATTCTCATCCTGCCATTTAGGTGCAGCCTATCACCCCATCCCCATGGGCTTTGCATTCAGGGAGACCGTAAGTGGAGCTCTCCCTTACATTCCTGCCCCACAGTAATTAGGGAATGCTTTGTTTCACCTACCTACTGATCACCTTGATGAGGGAAAAATTGCCTGTTAGGGTTAAGAATATGACCAAACACATGATGCCTGGCACTGTAAAACTGACTTTAGCTTATTAACTACATATTCTCACATGCCAAGAAAGAAACACCTTGGATACCACACAGAACCGCAGAGGGAGGAGTGCTTGCAAGCAGAGTTTAAATGTTGGTGATAATCAGAGATCCTGAAAGTTTTGTTTCTAAATTTCTGCATTACCTTTTTCTTTTGTGTTTATTTTTTAGCAGACTCTTAATTACTTATTTTTAAGTTTATCAGTTCTTTTATATGCTTGCTCAAGTGCTCTGTTAAAGCCCTCTATTAAATTTATTTCAGTTAGTATACATTTGTTCTAGAATTTCTATTTGGCTGACTTTTTAAAAATCCCTATTTGTTTAGTGATATATTCTATTTGGCGGGACATTGTTTTACTCATTTGTTTTACTCTTTGTTCATTTTTCTTTTGGCTTTTAAAATGTGCTTATGAAAGTTGATTCAAAGGCTTAGTTTAATAAATATTACGTCTGTGCTTCCTAAGAGAGTTTCTGTTAATTCATTAGTATTTTCCTGTGAATAATATTTTGTTGTTCATTTGAATGACTATGTTTTTATTTGTTTATTTATTTTATTTTTTAGAGATGGGGTCTTCCTATGTTGCCCAGTCTGCAGTACAGTGGTTATTCACAGACTCAGTCATAGGGCACTGAAATGCCTAGGCTTAAACAATTCTTCCATCTCAGCCTCCTGAGTATCTGGCACCTGTAGTGCACATCATCTTGCCTGGCTCATCATTTTTTACTGTTGAAAAGTGGACATGTTGAATACTATATTGTAGTAAATCTGGAAATCAAATTCTCCTCCCTCCCTAGGCTTTGTGACTATTTGCTGTGAGTTGTCATTACTTATTCAGTGATCATTTCAGTTTATTTTTAAAGCTCTATTCTTCATCATAAGTGGTCACTGATACCTATGTTTCATTAGTTGTTGGCTCTTGATTTGAGAGAGGATTTTTCAAATGTCTAGAGAATACACATTCTTTTTTTTTTTTTTGAGACTGAGTCTCCCTCTGTCACCAGACTGGAGTGCAGTGGTGTGATCTCAGCTCACTGCAACCACCACTTCCCAGGTTCAAGCAATTCTCTTGCTTCAGCCTCCTGAGGAGCTGGGACTAAAGGCATGTGCCACCACGTTCAGCTAATTTTGAATTTTTAGTAGAGACGGGGTTTCAACATGTTGGCCAGGATGGTCTCAATCTCTCGACCTCGTGATCTGCCCACCTCGGCTTCCCAAAGTGTTGGGATTACAGGTGTAATCCCATCGTGCCCGGCCAAGATCTTTGAGCATTTTGTTTTCTATTTCTAAGCTTTTTTGTTTAGTTTGCCTGATTTCTCCACAAAATTAATTTATATATTCACTTATTAGCCATTTAAGGTTCATAAATATATATTACTTACTTCATTTTTTTCTACTTATTTGGGACGAAATTTACCCAATGATACCTTATGTTTTCAGCTGTGCTAGCTTTGGCACCCGCAATAGTTTTGCTCCACTGACCATGCATATTCAAATTGGATGTCCATGAGCCCATGTTTAACATAATAGATCTAGATAGAAAACGATAAACTGGCCATTTCCTTTTCATGGATGCAGGCTGTATCCTTTTCTCATCTTCTACTAATCTACAGTCTTAAATCACATTTTCAAGTAAAACATAATAGAAAAAATTTGTGTCTTCTTTATCAAGCAAGTAATTCAAATTCTAGGTCCTAGTCTCAAGTCTCTCTCAGAGTGACTCCTGTTCTGTTACTGCTTTTGTCAGACTTCTGTACCTTACTCTAGGCCCATCTATAAACTTTCTTGTAAAATTCAGCTGTAGCTAATTACCTTGAAAAGTCAGTTTAGCAAGAACACTTCATCCTTAATATCTGATCAGCCTCAATGTTTCATAAGGTTTCTCACTGTCCGCCATCCCACAAGGTTGATCACCCTGGCTGTCCCCAGCAAGAACTGGTTTGGTCACTTTAACCAGAATACCCCTCATCCTTGTTTCCTCTTAGTAAGTTTCCATCCATCAATCCTTAGCCTGCTCCTTGCCTATAAGTTCTTACTTACCCATACTGTATTTAGAGTTGAGCTCAATCTTTCTCCCCAACTACAAAATCTTACTGCAGTGGTGTCTATACCCATCTTATTATTCTGACTAAAGTGTTTCTTATTATGCTTTAACCAGTATCATGGAATATTTTTTAACATGTTTGACATGTAATTTGTAAATAGTGTTCCTCACACATGGACAGCCAAAAGTGATCAGCCTTAGCTGGAGATAGAGCAAGGTAAATATCTAGCTGTGTTTTGTTCAGAATTCTCAGCTGTTAGCTCATCTCAATTAATAGTCATATTTGCTAATTTGTGCATATTTTAAATATTAATGGCTTGAGTGGAGAGTGGATAAATGGTTAGTTTAAGGAAGTTCTTGCATCACTAAGGTAGCCATTGATTTTTCTATTTGAGCCTTGAATATTTCCATGCCTGAGGACAGGTACCTGGAAATCATGCATTCATTCAACAGTGAGCTGGTCTTTAGGTCTTGTGACAAATGAACAAATGATTCAATATAAAATATCCTGCACCAATGGTAGTATAAAGCTCTGCAACAAAATGTTAATTCAATTGGTATGGACTTCCCCAACCATGTACATTTTAAAGGTCTTCAGAACTGGTTCTAGACTTGCCCCTAGAAGGTAATCTCCATGACCTTGGAAAATTCTACCTGATAAGAAAGAGTGTCTTAGTTCACTTGAGGTCTTGGGTAAAAACATGTATATGATTGTAACCACATAAGTGATAGTGAATATCTTGTTTTTGTATGCCTGGGTCTCTGGGCCATGCTGTATTAGTATGACCCCTACAGTAGAAATGGTGATTGAGTAGCTAGAGCCAGTCATGTGCCCACTGCATGCCTATACAATTGAACCCCAATAAAATACTTTGGACACCAAGACTCTGGTTGGTTTCTCTACTTGGCAAACCTTTGCACATGTCACATTAAGACTGGGAAAATTATGTACTGCTTGTGTGATTCCACTGTGACAGGGCAACTGGAGGTGTGCACTTGGTCTCCTTTGAAAGCTTTCCTACCTCCTACTTTCTTTCCTAAATATAATCTGTATATTTTCTATTTAATAAATTGTAGCCATAAATGTAACACTTTTTCTAAGCATTTTTAGTTTTTCTAGTGAGTAATCAATTCTGAGAGTGGTCAAGGAACTCTTGACAAAGTTAAATCAGAAGTGGAATTGCCTGTAATCCCAACTACTCAGGAGGCTGAGGTATGAGAATTGCTTGAACCTGGGAGGTGGACATTGCAGGGAGCCGTGATTGTGCCACTGCACTCCAGCCTGGGCGACAAGGCAAGACTCCGTCACAAGAAAAAAAAAAGAAAAAAGAAAAAAAAAGAAATTTTCTAAAATGGACTTACTGAATTGTTGCAAAGTTATCATTATAGAAAAGGAAGAATTAATAGTAGGGGTTCATAAATATAATATTTGTTGCCTGGATGTCTACTGAATCACACATGAAATAAGACAGCTGGTGTGCTGTGAACAGTTATTAGATGTAAAGGTTACCAAGAGAACTTAGAAATAATAGATCCAACTTTAAGGAGTCAGATCAATGGATACATAATATGTAAAATAAATAAAAATAAGTGTTTAAAAATCTTAACAGGGAGGCCATTATAATAGCAGTCCCTGTGCTTTAGGTTTCTAAGAAAGCAAGCCAGAATGCAATATAAACAGAACAAACAGAACTAGAGACTTTACCTATCAGAAATTGCCAATTAACCTTCAACTAAAATATAATTCTTTTAAAAACTACATTTACAAAATATATATGACCAATTTATTAAAGACAAAGTTGACAGTGCAGTAAGTAAATAATGTCTTACACTGGCACTAGTGGTGCCAAGCCTATTAGACATTCACAGACAAACAGACAGAAAAGATCTTGATTCTTATCTCAGGCTATACACATAAATTGATTATAGATGATTGTAGCTCTGAATGCAAAAGTTAAAATTTTAAAGCTCTTAGAAGAAAACAGAGATATACGTATTATAATTGGCAAAACTTTAAAAAATAGAAACCAGGACCAGGTGTGGTGGCTCATACCTACAATTTAAGAACTTTGGGAGGATTAGGCAGAAGAATCACTTGAGGAAAGGAGTTCAAGACCAGCCTGGGCAACATAGTGAGAACTTGTCTCTACAAAAAAAAAAAAAAAAAATGGCTGGGCAGGTGGCATGCTCCTGTGGTCCTAGCTGCCTAGGAAACTGAGATAGAAGGATTGCTTACATCCAGAAGTTTGAGGATATAGTCAGCTATGACAATGTCAATGCACTTCACCAGAGGTGACAGAGTAAAACCCTATCTCATACATACATATATACATATATAATAACAAATTAACAAAAATAACCAGAAAGTCATAAAAAAGAAAAATTGATGTGTAACTACATTCAATTTAAGAAATTATTATTATCAAAATTAAGAAAATAAAAAACTAGAGTGGGAGAAGATATTCATGTGTGTATGTGTCTATATGTATATATGTGTGTGTGTATATACACATATGTGTGTGTATATATACGTATACGTAAGTATATATACATATATATGTGTATACATATATACACATATATATATCTGATAATATACTTGTATCCAGAATGTAATAAGAAAAAGGTAGACAATGCAATATAATGATGCAAAAGTCTTAAACTGATACTTGAAAAAAATTACCTTCAGATGGGCACTAAACATATAAAATGGCTTCAACTTTATTAGTTATCAAGGAAATGCAAATTATATCTCAATGCAGTTCAGTTACATAGCCACCAAAATAACTAAAATGGAAAAAGAAAATATAACAAATGTTTGCCAAGATGCAAAACAAACGAAACTCTCATGCACTCCTGGTGGAAATGTAAATTGTAAGGACCACATTAGAAAACCATTTGGCAGTATATACTAAAGCTGAACATATGCATAACCTATAATCTAGTACTTTTTCTAGGTCTCTAGCATACAGAAATGTGACTATCTTGGCACCAAAGACAGGTACTAAAAAGTTCAAAGCAAGAGTATTCATAATAGTCCCAAACTAGACAAAATCAAAATTTTATCAACAATACAAGTTGATTTTATACAATGGAATACAATACAGCAGTAAGTATAGATGGATTAGATTATGGATGAAAAAGAAGCAATGCCAGTAAGAACGTTGAGTGAACGAAGCCAATCATAAAGAGTATATATTTTATGACCATAAAGTTCATAAATAGACAAAACTGCTTAAAGGTTTTAGAAATCAGGGTAATGTTTGCACTTGGGGGATAGGCAGAAACTACAAGAGGGCATCTGGATTTCTAGTAATCCATGTTTCCTTTAATTTCCTTTCTTTTTTTCCTTCCTTCCTTCCTTCTTCCTTTTTTTTATGCTCTCCTTCTTGAACTAAGGGCTAGTTATGTAGGTATGTTGCAGAATTTTGTAACATTTATCAAGCTATATACTTACAACTTATGTATATTTATATATGTATAATATACTTCAATATAATTTTAATGACAAGGCCTAATACTTTTCTTAGCAATTGACAGGATACAAATTATAAATAAATCTCTATAAGGATTTTATACTTCTAAGAAACCATACTACATTTTCTATTCTTTTTTCTCCTTTTCTTCCTACTTATTAAACCTTTTTCATTTCAGTATTCATATTGAAGACTTTGAAAATTATCCAATGAAAATTGCACATGACCTTTATATGTAAGTCCATATTCTAAATGTATCACTCTTACAATATTAATTTATCAATTTTCTGTGGTAAATTTTTTTTTTTTGAGAGGGAGTTTTGTTCTTGAGGCTGGAGTGCAAAGGCACGATGTCAGCTCACCACCACATCCGCCTCCCTGGTTCAAGCAATTCTCCTGCCTCAGCCTCCCAAGTAGCTGGGATTACAGACATGCACCACTACACCTGGCTAATTTTGTATTTTTAGTAGAGACGGGGTTTTTCCACGTTGGTCAGGCTGGTCTAGAACTCCCGACCTCAGATAATCCACCTGTCTCGGCCTCCCAAAGTGCTGAGATTACAGGCATGAGCCACTGCACCAGGCCTTTTGTGGTAATTTTTGGCCTAAATAGACTTAGAAGTTAGATAAATTATAATGTACTTTCATTCCTCATAAAAGAATGACGTTAATGTTCTTGACAGAAAGACTAGAGACTCAAGGAAGCCCATAGTTTCATAAAGGCATCAAAAGTAATGATAACAAAAATTCATTGTGTATCAAGACAGTAATAGCTTTTCCAGAAATATGGATGTAATTTCTGTCAAAAATATTTAGGTTTGAATAACTTCAATTTAATAGCATTTGCTTTAGTATTAAAGGTGAGAGTATAACTAATGAAAGTCAATTTTGCTTTATTTTAAAAAGCAGCAGGGGAGGGCAAGATAGCCAACTAGATGCAGCGAGGTAGAACAGCTCTCACTGAGGGACTGAGATGACAGGTATGCTTTTAACAATCTTCAGAGGAAAGGCACTGACAGTGGACAGAGGGAAGACACAGACGCTGGTCTGATGCAGCAGAAAGCTGGAAACAATGCATGGGGCTACTGTACACTGGGACTCATTTCTGGACCACAATAGCTCCAGAACGAGTTGAACTGTCAAGAAGCAACCCACTCGCCATAGGCCTCTGGAACCTTGAGCAGGAAGAGACCCGTTGACCACCAGAGACACTTTGAGTTAGCTGGGAGAGCTGCTGTCCCTTAGAACTGCAACCCCTACTTGGTAGAGACAGCAAGCCAGCTGATGTAGAGCTCAAAGGGTTTGATAAAGAAGCATCTGTAGTGAGGTGTGGACTTGGCTAACCATCCCCATAGGCTCAACTTGCTCCGAGACTTTAGCAGCCCAGAGGAACTGTCAGATCTGATCTCCACAGGGCTGTCTTGCCTATCAGATGGCACTGGTCTGACTTAAGCATCCCTTGGTCTGCTGGCCTATCCTGGGGCCCAAGTCTGGCCATGTCTACTTGCAGGGCTGTCTTGGGTGTCCTCGGGGCCCACACTGTAGCTTTTGCACTGATGCACTATGCCCGACTGGTGAAGAGTTCCAACGAGATGATCGCTATGACCACATACAAGCCTGTCTGCTCCCTCCCCATACTGCAGCTTCCCCCAGGGCCATGGTAACTTCCCACATTGCTTTGCTGGTGCATGTCTATATGGGCAGGTTTTACTTTCACTCTCCACCAGCACAGGAGCACAATTCACTCTCCCGCACTCCCCACCAACCACCACTGCAGATTCAGCCTTGGCAGGCACAGAGCCAGCAAGCCCTACCCATACTAGCACCCCACCCTTGCACTAACACTGCACAGAGAACAGTGGGTCCTTCCCTGAGCAATCACTCCTGCTTGTAAGGCACAGATTAGGCACGCAGACCTGCACTACTAGCATTCTGGCCCTAAGCCAACACCACTTCCAGCACAATGGCACACACACTCTGCAACAGGGGTTCCCGCCACTCATAACCCCCTGCTGTATTGCCTTCACCACTCCAGTAAATGCCTGTAGCAGGGCAAGCACTCCAGCACCCACTAGCACTCTGCTGCAGCTGCTGCACTTCACCCACCACCATACACACAGTGCAGTGGATTCCAAACCTCCAGGAGCCAGAAAACAAACGAGGTTCAAAACAAGTCTCCCAGAGAGCACAAAGTCCAAGATTTGGGAACTGAGTGCTGGCCCCCAAAATCTTCCAGAAACAAAAACAGTTGGCTGAAAACACATTTTACCACAATCAAAGTCTCAAGGCAATCAAATACAATAAAAGAAGAAGAAAAATGCACATCCAAAGGTCAGTTACCTCAAAGATTGAAGGTAAATAAACCAACAAAGATGAGAAAGAATCAGTGCAAGAATGCTGAATGCCCAAAAAGCTAGAGTGCTTTCTTTCCTCCAAACGACTGTGTCACCTCTCCAGGAAGGGTTCTGAACCAAGCTGAGATTGCTGAAATGACGGAAATAGGATTTAGAATATGGGTGCAAATGAAGATCATCTGAGCTACGGGCATACATTGAAACCTAATGCCAGAAAGCTAAAAGTCATGACAAAACAATGCAGGAGCTGACAGACAAAATAGCCAGTATATAAAAGAACATAACTGATGTGATAGAACTAAAAAACCCATTCCAAGAATTATGTAATGGAATGAAAAGTATTAAGAGCAGAATACACCAAATGGAGAAAAGAATCTCAGTGCTTAAAGACTGACTTTCTAAAATAAGACAATAGACAACAATAGTGAAAAAAAAAAAAAGAGTTAAAAGGAACAAATAAAACATCCAAGAAATATAATGTTATGTAAAGAGAATGAATCTAATTCTCATTGGTGTCCCTGAAGGAAATGGGGAGAATGGATGCAAGTTGGAAAACATATTTCAGGTTGTCATCCATGAGAACTTTCCCAACCTAGCTAGAGAGGCCAACATTCAAATTCAAAAAATGCAGAAAGCATCAGTAAAACACATCAAAACAAAACCATCTTCAAGACACATAATCATCAGATTCTCTGAGGTTGAAATAAAAGTAAAAATGTTAAAGACAGCTGGATAGAAAGGTCAGGTAACCTACAAAGGGAAGCCCATCAGACTAAAAGTGGACCTCTCAACAGAAACCTTAAAAGCTGGAAGAGATTGGGTACCAATATTTGACATTCTTAAAGAAAAGAAATTCGAACCCAGAATGTCATATTTGGCCAAACTAAGATTCATAAGCAAAAAAGAAATAAGAAGATCCCTTTAAGACAAGCAAATGCTGAGGTAATTTATTACCACCAGATCTGCCTTACAAAAACTCCTGAAAAAAGTGCTTAATATGCAGAGAAAAGACTGTTACCAGCCACTACAAAAACACACTGAAGTACACAGACCAATGACACTATAAAGCAACCACATAAACAAGTCTGCAAAATAAACAGCTACCATCATGATGGCATGATCAAAACCATACATTTTAATACTAACCTTAAATGGAAATGGACTAAATGCCCCAATAAAAAGACACAGAATGGCAAGATGGATAAAGAACCAAGACCCACTGGTATTCTGTCTTCAAGAGACCCATTTCATGTACAACGACACATGTACGCTAAAAATAAAGGGATGGAGGAAAATCTACCAAGCAAATAAAAAACAGAAAAAAAAGCAAGATTGCAATCCTAGTTTCTGACAAAACAGATTTTAAACCAACAAAGATCAAAAAAGAAAAATAAGGGCATTACATAACAGTAAAAGATTCAATTCAATAAGAATATATAACTATCCTAAATATACATGCACTCAGCACAGAAGCACGCAGATTCATAAAGCAAGTTCTTAGAGACCTTTAAAGAAATTTAGACTTCCACACGTAATAGTAGGGGGCTTTAATACCCCACTGACAATATTAGATCATTGAGACAGAAAATGAACAAAGATATCCAGGACTTGAACTCAGTACTGGATCACATGGACCTGATAGATAGATATCCACAGAACTGTACACTCAAAACCAACAAAATACATATTCTTCTCCTAGCCACATGGCACATACTGTAAAATCAATCACATAATCAGAAGAAAGATACACCTTAGGAAATGCAAAACAACCGAAATCGTAACAATCTTTCAGACCACGGCACAATCAAACTAAAAATCAAGACTAAGAAATTCACTCAAAACCACATAATTACACGGAAATTTAATAATCTGCTTCTGAATGACTTCTGGGCAAATAATAAAATTAAGGTGGAAATCAGGAAGTTCTTTGAAACTAACAAGAATACAGATACAACATACCAGAATTTCTAAGATACAGCTAAGGCAGTGCTAAGATGGAAAATTATAACACTAAATGCCAACATCAAAAAGTTAGAAAGATCTCAAATTAACAACCTAACATCACAACTAAAATGACTAGAGAACCAAGTGCAAATCCCAAAGCCAGCAGAAGGCAAGAAATAACCAAAATCACAGCTGAACTGAAGAAATCTGAGACATGAAAAACAATTCAAAAGATCAGCAAATCCTGGAGGCATTTTCTTTTTAATTAATAAAACAGACCATGAGCTAGCCTAATAAAGTAAAAAAGAGAGAAGATTCAAATAAATACAATAGGAACTGACAACGGGGATATTACCACTGATGCCACAGAAATACAACCAACCAATAGAAAATATTATGTATGCCTCTATACACATAAACCAGAAAATCTAGGGGAAATGGATAAATTCCTGGACATATACACCCTCCCCAGACTGAACTAGGAATAAATTCAAACCCTGAACAGACAAATAGTGAGCTCTGAAATTAAGTAATATCTTCCCAACCAAAAAGCAGCACAGGACAAGACAAATTAACAGTCGAATTCTACCAGATGTACAAAGAACAGCTGGTTCAATTCCTGCTGAAACTCTTCCAAAAACTTGAGAAGGGACGGCTCCCTAACACATTCTCTAAAGCCAGCATCATCCTGATACCAAAACCTGGTAGAAGCAGACAAAAGAAGAAAACTTCAGGCTGATACTTTTGATGAACATCAATGCAAAAACCTCAACCTCAACAAAATACTGGCAAACTGAATCCAGCAGCACATCAAAAAGCTTACCCACCATGATCAAGCAGGCTTTATCCCCAGGAGGCAAGTTTAGCTCAACATATGGAAATCAATAAATGTGATCTATCACATAAACAGAACTATAGACAAAAACAACATGATTATCTCAACAGATGCAGAAAAGGCCTTCAATAAAATTCAACAATCCTTCATGATTAAAACTCTCAATAAACTAGATATTGAAAGAACATACCTCAAAATAATAAGAGCCAAATACAACAAACCCACAGCCAATATCATACTGAATGACCAAAAGCTTGAAGGATTCCCCTTGAAAACTGACACAAGACAAGGATGACTTCTCTCACCCCTCCTATTCAACATAGTAATGGAAGTCCTGGCCAGGGCAATCAGGCAAGAGAAAAAAACAATGGGCATGCAAATAGGAAGACAGGAAGTCAAACTATACCCGTTTGTAGATGACATGATCTTACACTTAACAAATCCCATAGTATCACCCCAAAATCTCCTTACACTGACAAACAACTTCAGTAAAGTCTCAGGATACAAAATAAATGTGTGAATATAACTAACACTGCCATATACCAACAACAGCCAAGCCGAGAGCCAAATAAAGAACATAATCCCATTCACAACTGCCACAAAAAAGAATAACATTCCTAGAAATACAGCTAACTAGGAAGGTGAAAGATCTCTACAAGGAGAACTATAAAATGCTGCTCAAAAAATTCGACAACACAAACAAATGGAAAAACATTCCATGCTTAAAATAGAAAAAAATCAATATTGTAAAAATGGCCATACTGCCCAAAAACAATTTATAGATTCAATGCTATTTCTATTAAACTACCAATGAGATGCTTCACAGAACTAGAGAAAACCATTTCAAAATTCATACAGACCCAAAAAATAGCCTGAATAGCCAAGGCAATCCCATGCAAAAAGAATAAAGCTGGAGGCATCATGCTACCCAACTTCAAACTATACTACAGGGCTACAATAACCAAAACAGCATGGTATTGGAACAGACACATATAACAATGGAACAGAAAACTTAGAAATAAGGCTGCACACCTACAACTATACAACTACTTGATCTTCAACAAATCTGATAAAAATAAGCAATGGGTGCCACTGCACTCCAGTCTGGGCAACAGAGTGACACTACATCACAAACAACAATGATAACAACAACAAAAACCCCACAAGCAATGGGGAAAAGATTCCCTATTTAATAAATGTTACTGAAATAACTGGCTAGCCATTTGCAGAAGATTGAAATTGGACCCCTTTCTTACATCATACACAAAAAACTAACTTAAGATGGATAGAACACTTAAATGTAAAACCTGAAACTATAAAAACCCCAGAAGAAGACAACCTAGGCAGTATCATTCAGGACATGGAAATGGGCCAAGAGTTCATGACAAAGATGCCAAAAGTAATTTCAACAAAAGCAAAATTGGCAAATGGGATTTAATTAAACTAAGGAGCTTCTACTACACAGAAAAGAAAAATATCAACAGAGGAACAGACAACCTACAGAATGGGAGAAAACTGTTGCAAACTATGCACCTGGAAAAGATCTAATATCCAGCATCTATAAGGAACTTAACAAATTTACGAGAAAAAAAACCCAAAACACAACTCCATTAAAAAGTAGGCAAAGGAAATGAACAGACACTTTTCAAAAGAAAACATCCATTCAACCAAAAATCATATTTCAAAATGCTCAACATTCTCTAATGGTTTTCATTAGAGAAATGCAAATGAAAACCACAATGAGATACCATCTCACACCAGTCAGAATGGCTAGTACCAAAAAGTCAAAAGTAACAAATGCTGGCAAGATTGCAGAGAAAAAGACCCTTATACACTGTTAGTGGGAGTGTAAATTAGTTCAGCTATTGTGGAAGACAGTGTGGTGATTCCTCAAAGAACTAAAAACAGAAATACCATTTGACCCAGCTATCTCATTACTGGGTATATACCCGAAGGAATATAAATCATTCTATTATAAAGACAAATGCATGTGTATGTTCACCGCAGCACTATTCACAATTGCAAAGACATGGAATCAACCTAAATGCCCATCAATAATAGCCTGAATAAAGAAAGTGTGGTACATATACACCATGAAATCCTAGGCAGCCATAAAAAAGAATGAGATCATGCCCTTTGCAGGAAACTGATTGAGGTGAAGGCCATTATCCTTAGCAAAATAACACAGGAACAGAAAAACAAATACTGCATATTCTCACTTGTAAGTGGGAGCTAAATGATGAGAACACATGGACACATAGAAAGGAACAAAAGACACTGGGACTTATCTGAGGGTAGAGGTGGGAGGAGGGAGAGAATCAGAAAAAGTAACTAATGAATACTAGGCTTAATACCTGGATGATGAAATAATCTGTACAACAAGCTCCCATCACACAAGCTTACCTATGTAACAAACCTGCACATGTACCCCTGAACTTAAAAGTTAAAAATTAAAAATAAAAATAAAAAGCAGTACCGAGTGCTAACATTTGTATTAAGAATATGGTTTACTGGGAAAAAAAAGGGATATTTACTAAAACTGTGGACCATCTGTGTGAGTCAAAAACCCTTATATATGTTAGGTATAATGTAAAGAGCAATGCTAAAACAGCTGCATTTTAAGATAAACTGTTTAATTTTTTTAATTCATACTTTTATTGACAAGCACACATTACGCATGACCTGAAATCATATCATGTATAAATTAGTGTATGCATTATGAGCTCAATCTGTCAATGGGCTTTTATTCATAAGTGTTGCTGCTCTCTTCCCAACACAGTAATAGCGCTACTTTCATTATTTGAGGGGAGTACTGTTTGTACATGGAATTAAAAACAGACAGTGACACACTTGTGGGGTCCTAAGAAAAATATTATTAAAAGGTGGCATTTTCAGCCCTGAGAATTACATTAATGCACCACCCCCACTCTGTGTCTCCTTCGATGAAATTCTCTCCACTGACAATAAATAACTATGTCTGTGAGTTGGACTGTTTCCACTCTCTGATTGCCTTCTGGTTGCCGCACCTGGGTAGTTCAGAGTCACAAGAAACCCCATGCCACGTGGCAGAATGCACACTGTTCCCACCTCACCACACTCTACTCTCTCCATCCAGCACTAGCTGCAGCCAGGCTGTCTCACAGTCCAGAATGCTAGTCAGCGATCAAGCTTTCTGAAGTGCCTTGGCTGGGGCCCATAGATAAGGACCGCCAGGCAGTGCTCCAGAAGCCAGCAGATGCCATCAATCAATTTCCCACCTGCCAGACACTGAGAATCTCCAGACACCAGAGATGTCCTCTGTTGCCAGAGCTGAACTCTCACATGAAGACTCCAGAAAGCCCTGCAATGTAGGCATGCTTCAATCATTGCCTCTCTGTGGCCACAAGGACACAGGCTCTTCCCATGGCTAGTGAGTTGTCCAGCACACTTGGGGCTCTGGAAAGGCCCCTTTATAACTATAGGCCTTAGCTGAGCTCTCCATTTACATAAGGCCAGGCAGTGCACATTATGGGAGACACCCCTGGGTACTGGGATGAGGATGGCACTTGGCATGTGAGCTAGGATTGGGTGCCCACTGCTCTACCCCAGCGAGGCAGTGGCCAGCTAGCCTCTGTCCCCTTACCGACCTCCTTTGCTACAACTGCATTTCTGGCAGGGAAGCATCTTCAGTTTTGGACCATGCAGAGAACCACTACTGGACAAGCATTCCCAATCTGACAACAGAACAGTACAGCACTGCTGAGGTGAACCTGGCAAAGAACTTTGAGACCATAAAGGCAGCCAACACTTCCAAGTCATCACAACCTGCCTCTCCCATAGATTTATTGTAGACCAACTCAACCATCTCCATGTCAGCAAGAAATGGTCCTCACTCTAAGCCATCACTCTTGGATTTAGATCATTGGGCTGCTTTGGTATGGAACTGAAAAGCTTTAATTTCTATAAAAACATAAGGTTTTGGACCACAGCTTTATTAAAACAAACAAACATGAGCAGAGTTGTCTACATATGGAATATCTGGGATAAACTCCTACTTGAAAGTATAATCACTGTTTTTTTGTTTGTTTCTCCTTTTTTTTTTTTTTTAAGACGGAGTCTCACTCTGCTGCCCAGTCTGGAGTGCAGTGGCGCGATCTTGGCTCACTGCAAGCTCCACCTCCCGGGTTCATGCCATTATCCTGCCTCAGCCTGCTGAGTAGCTGGGACTACAGGTACCTGCCACCATGCCCATCTAATTTTTTGTATTTTTAGTAGGGACGGGGTTTCACCGTGCTAGCCAGGATGGTCTCAATCTCCTGACCTCGTGATCCACCTGCCTAGGCCTCCCAAAGTGCTGGGATTACAGACGTGAGCCACCGCACCTGGCTTTTTGTTTCTTTAGCCTGATAGGACAATATCAGAAATTTCCTTGGTCACAGAGGATATAAAACATAGTTTGAACAAAAGCAGCAATAAAGCTACAAACTATTATTCGGTGTATTTGCTTAAGTATAAGATAGCTGATTGGGGCTTTATCATGTAACATTAGTTTGCTTAGTTTTCATTAACTCTGTTGAACTTGAATTGTGACTACATCTATGGCTAATTCATATTGTAATTAAACTGCAAATTGACATAAACTCTACATAAAAAGCTGCACACTGTCATCCAAAATAATACTTAGGTAAAACCAAGAATACAATAAACCGATGTCAAGGAACCTACCCTAAAATAAAAATACAGTTAACATGGAATTGCAAAACTAGAATGAGAGAAACATTTACCCATAAAATCTTGTTTGGAACATCGATATAACACTAGAAAAGAATTTTTCTAAATAACTACAATGTTCATCTGTGAGTGTGCATCTATGAAAACCAGTTATTCTGAATCATTGCCCTGTGGTGTATGGCAGTACAATTTTACAGAAAATGCACTACAATAATTAATAAAATTCACTAATGAGAGAATTTTAATAAGTATTTACACTACAAACAACTATTTATATTACTAATATATTGATGCTATTATTTTACAAAACAAATAACCTGTAATAGTATTTAAAAGGAAATAAGAGTCTCACATTTCTAAATTTAAAAAATACAAATTTTGTGAAATATGGTTAAGAGTAACTGATAAAATAAAAATTTGGGCATAAACTATATTATAGTTTGGACATACGTTGAAAAAAGTGGATGAAAATCTTAATGAGCCCTTTTGTCTGCACTAAATTTAATCTTACAGGTGAATATTATAATATATAGTGTACCTACTAGCTATCTATTTTATACACAATGTATAAATTCTACCACGTTGTTCTTAATGTTTGAACCTAAAATAACACACAAACATACAAGAGAACAAAATAAGGCAGAAATGCATGGAGACAGTGACATTATCAAGATGATGGAATAGGAGTTCCCTACTTTATTTTATTTTTTAAAATTTTTATTTTTTATTATACTTTAAGTTCTAGGGTACATGTGCACAATGTGCAGGTTTGTTACATATGTATACGTGTGCCATGTTGGTGTGATGCACCCATTAACTCGTCATTTACATTAGGCATATCTCCTAATGCTATCCCTCCTCCCTGCCCCCATCCCACGACAGACCCCAGTGTGTGACGTTCCCCTTCCCGTGGTCCAAGTGTTCTCATTGTTCAATTCCCACCTATGAGTGAGAACATGCGGTGTTTGGTTTTCTGTTCTTGCGATAGTTTGCTGAGAATGATGGTTTCCAGCTGCATCCATGTCCCTACAAAGGATACAAACTCATCCTTTTTTATGGCTATATAGTATTCCATGGTGTATATGTGCCACATTTTCTTAATCCAGTCTGCCATTGATGGATATTTGGGTTGGGTTCCAAGTCTTTGCTATTGTGAATAGTGCCACAATAAACGTAAGTGTGCATGTGTCTTTATAGCAGCATGATTTATAATCCTTTGGGTATATACCCAGTAATGGGATGGCTGGGTCAAATGGTATTTCTAGTTCTAGATCCCTGAGGAATTACCACACTGTCTTCCACAATGGTTGAACTAGTTTACAGTTCCACCAACAGTGTAAAAGGATTCCTATTTCTCCACATCCTCTCCAGTACCTGTTACCTGACTTTTTAATGATCGCCATTCTAACTGGTGTGAGATGGTATCTCATCGTGGTTTTGATTTGCATTTCTCTGATGGCTAGTGATGATGAGCATTTTTTCATGTGTCTGTTGGCTGCATAAATGTCTTCTTTTGAGAAGTGTCTGTTCATATCCTTTGCCACTTTTTGATCGTTTTTTTTTTTCTTGTAAATTTGTCTGAGTTCTTTGTAGGTTCTGGTTATTAGCCCTTTGTCAGATGAGTAGATTGCAAAAATTTTCTCCCATTCTGTAGGCTGCCTGTTCACTCTGATAGTAGTTTCTTTTGCTGTGCAGAAGTTCTTTAATTAGATCCCATTTGTCAATTTTGGCTTTTTTTGCCATTGATTTTGGTGTTTTAGTCATGAAGTCCTTGCCTATGCCTATGTCCTGAATGGTACTGCCTAGATTTTCTTCTAGGGTTTTTACAGTTTTAGGTCTAACACTTAAGTTTCTAATCCATCTTGAATTAATTTTTGTATAAGGTGTAAGGAAGGCATCCAGTTTCAGCTTTCTACTTATGGCTAGCCAACTTCCCCAGCACCATTTATTAAATAGGGAATCCTTTCCCCATTTCTTGTTTTTGTCACATTTGTCAAAGATCAGATGGTTGTAGATGTGTGGTATTATTTCTGAGTGCTCTGTTCTGTTCCATTGGTCTATATCTCTGTTTTGGTACCAGTACCATGCTGTTTTGGTTACTGCAGCCTTGTAGTATAGTTTGAAGTCAACTAGCGTGATGCCTCCAGCTTTGTTCTTTTGGCTTAGGATTGTTTTGGCAATGCAGGCTCTTTTTTGGTTCCATGTGAACTTTAAAGTAGTTTTTTTCCAATTCTGTGAAGAAAGTCATTGGTAGTTTGATGGGGATGGCATTGAATCTATAAATTACGTTGGGCAGTATGGCCATTTTCACGATATTGATTCTTCCTATCCATGAGCACGGAAAGTTCTTCCATTTGTTTGTGTCCTCTTTTATTTCACTGAGCAGAGGTTTGTAGTTCTCCTTGAAGAAGTCCTTCACATCCCTTGTAAGTTGGATTCCTAGGTATTTTATTCTCTTTGAAGCAATTGTGAATGGCAGTTCACTCATGATTTGGTTCTCTGTTTGTCTGTTATTGGTGTAGAAGAATGCTAGTGACTTTTGCACATTGATTTTGTATCCTGAGACTTTGCTGAAGTTGCTTATCAGCTTAAGGAGATTTTGGGCTGAGACGATGGGGTTTTCTAAATATACAATCATGTCATCTGCAAACAGGGACAATTTGACTTCCTCTTTTCCTAACTGAGTACCCTTTATTTATTTTTCTTGCCTGATTGCCCTGGCCAGAACTTCCAACACTATGTTGAATAGGAGTGGTGAGAGAGGGCATCCCTGTCCTGTGCCAGTTTTCAAGGGGAATGCTGGAGTTCCCTACTTTTATATTCCCCTGCAGCAAAAACAAAAACAAACAAAAAACTAGTCAGCCACCCATCAACCAAAGTAACTTTATGAGAAAGCCAGGCACAGTGGCTCATGACACTAATCTCCTCCATTCAGGAGCCTGAGGCAGGAGGACTGCTTCAGGCCTGGAGTTCAAGAACAGCCTGGGCAATATACTGAGCTTTGGGATACAGGGCATTAGGAAACTGTGCTAAAACCCAAGATAAAGAAGAGTCACTTTGAGAAGACAGGCCCTTTGATTAATAAAGTGTCATATTATCCAAAGCAGTCTGTAAGTTAACTCAAATCCCTATCACAATTCCTGTGCCACTTTTCATAGTAATAGAAAATGCAAGCCTACAATGTATATAGAACTACAAGAAATACTGAATGGCTAAACCAATCATGAGGAATAAGAAAAAAGCTGGGGACATCATACTTGTGACCCACACAAAACAGTTCAAAAGTCACTGCTTGTAGATAACCTGGGGAAACCCTGCTAGGTACTCAGTGGGAGCTACACTCATCCATGCATCTGGTATTAGGCCCACCATATAGCAGAAACCTGCCCTAGTGCCTGCTCCACAAAAAGTCCTGAAGACAATCCAGTCTGCCCAAAAACATGACAGGACTCACAACCACATGTGCTCCTGGTAACAAGCCCACTAAAGGTAAAACCCACTCCAGACTTGGCAGCAACCTTGTAACCCAGCTACAACCCTTTTTAGTGCAAGCCCAGAAAAGATCTCATCTGTCTTGAGACCCAAAAGATGAAGATCTTTATCTACTGAAAACAGTTTATAAAAATGAAAAGAGGTGTTTGCTCCTTCAAATGCACAAACACCAATGCAAGTCTATATTATGCCCATTCTAATGGTTCTGTTTGAACATAGAACTGGAAGTCCTACATAGAATAATTAAGCAAGAAAACATAGAAGATCCAAATTGAAAAGATGAAAAAAAGTCACTGCAGATGGCATAATCTTATATATGTAAAACCATAAATAGTACACCAAGAAATAGCTTAAACTAATAAATGCACTCAGTAAAGAAGCAGAAAATATAATTAACATACAAATATACAAATATCAGTTTTGTTTATATAGAGTAGCAACAAACCAGTAAAAAAAAAATCTCATTTATAATAGCAACAAAATAATAAATTTCTTAGCAACAAATTTAACCAATGTGGTGAAAGATCTTTAAACAAAAAAATAAGGTATTGATGAAAGAAATTAGAGAAGATACAAATAAATGTAAATATATGATTGTTTATGGATTGAAAGAATAAATATCATCTAAGTGCCATATTATCCGAAGCAATCTGTAGATTAATTCAAATTCCTATCAAAATTCTTGTGCCACTTTTTAGAGTAACAGAAAATAAAGTCTACAATGTATATAAAACCTATAAGAAACATTAAATGGCCAAAGCAATCATGATGAATAAAACCAAATCTGGGGACATTATACTTCATTATTTAAAACTACATTTCAAGGCTACAGTATAAATAATAGAATGGCATGTTTATAGGAACCAAAACAAAAATCAATGGAACAGAATACAGAGCCCAGAAGTAAATTTATGCATCTAAACTTAAATCTCTGACAAGGGCACTACGAATACACAATGCAGAAAGTATAGCATCTTCAATACTTGGTGCTGGGAAAACTGGATACTCACAAGCACAATAATAAAATTAAATCGTATTTCTTGTACCATACACAAAAATTAACTCAAAATAGACTTAAATTTAATACATAAATCCTTAAAAAAAATCATTTAAAAAGCATATGAAAAGCCTCCATGATACTGACTTGGCAATGATTTTTCAAATATGATATCAAAAGTATGGCAACAAAACCAAACATAAAGTTGTACTGTATCAAACTAAACATATTCTGCACAGCAAAAAATAAGAACCTTTAAGATAGGATAAGATATTTGCAAACCATGTATGATGAGAGGTTAGTATTCAAAATATAGCAGAAACTCACACAAATCATAAGCGAAACAGTAATAATAATACCCAAATTATTATTTGGGTACCAATAATAATACCCAAAAGACTGAAGTTTTTTCTTTTTTTTTTTGAAATGAAGTCTCGCTCTGTCACCCAGGCTGGAGTGCCATGGCGCAGTCTCGGCTCACTGCAACCTCTGCCTCTTGGGTTCAAGCAATTCTCCTGCCTCAGCCTCCTCAGCTGGGATTACAGGCACTTGCCACCATGCCAGGCTAAAGACTGAATATTTTTTAAACAAACATATTAAAATGGCCAACAGGTGTGTAGAAAGATGCTAAACATTACCATTTATCAGAAAATTGCAAATCAAAATCATAATGTGATAGCATTTTACAGCAGTCAGAATGGCTAATAAAAAGAAGAAATACAACAAGTGTTAACAAGGATGTGACAAAATATTTCTGTACATTCTTAATGAGTTGGAAACTGGAAGAGTCATTATGAAAACTAGCATGGAGATTATTTTTAAAAACCAGAACTATCTTACAATCCAGCAATTCCATTTCTGTATATAAACAAAATAAAATCAGTATCGCAAAGAAATATCTGCACCCCTGTATTCAATGCAGCATTATTGACAACTGTCAAGGATTAAAAAAAAAAAAAATGACTCATCTGCGGATGCTGAATGGATAAAGAAAATGTGGTATAAATGGACAACCAAATATTATTCTCCCATAAAAAAGAATGAAATTCTACTATTTCAACACGACCTGAAAACATTATGCTAAGCAAAATAAGCCAAGCACAGAAAGACAAACACTGTATGTTCTCACTTAAATGGAGAATCTAAAAAGGTTGAACTCAAAAAGCAGAGAGTTACAATGGTAATGAGCAGCTCTGGAGGTAGAAAAAATGATAAGATGCTCAAAGAGTACAAACTTTCAGTTATAAGATAAATAAGTTTTGGGGATCTAATGTATAGCTTTAAAATGTAGTTAATGACAGCGTTTTGTATGCTTAAAATTTGCTACAACAGTAGGAGACCTCAAGTGCTGTCACTACAAAACAAACATAACCATGTTAAGTTACATAATTTTCATCAACTTAATTGTATTAAACATTTCACAATATATATAACTATCAAATTATTACAATATACACAATACATAATCATGCAATTTTTATTGATCAAAAAATTAATGTTATGCACACACATATATACACATATGTGTGTATATGCACATATATAAAACATACACATACATATCAATGACATATGTATACACATGTGTATGCATATAAAAACACATACAGTGACATAATCCTAGTAAGCTTCAAACTAAACAAGAAAAATTATAAAATAATAACTATTTAAAAATCAGGAAAAATATGGGAATTTAACACACGCTCAGCAATGTTCTAAGTTCCTCAATGGCACAGTACATTTTTTAAATGTAGAAAGTAGATACATTAAACTATATTACAGTTTAGGAATTAGAGCACAGAGCATTTACAAGATATGCCTCAGTACATACTAAAAAACTTAAAATTTTGCAGTAAGATAACATTAGATTTTATTATATGAGGCAGATGCTTAGTGTTCCGATAAAATTATTGAGTATAAATTTCTGTAGAATCACATTTGAAGCCTTCATAGGATATGAAATTATAAAGCAGAAAACATACAACATCTGGGTGTGGTGTTTCTGGGATTTCTAAACCAAATCCCAGTATCTCCACTACTCTTACACATTTTAGACAAGATTCAAAATGGAAATTAGAAAATGTTTAACACAGAGCTCCTTAAAAATCACAGATAGCCCCATGTCCTGAAAAGCAATAAAAGAGCAGGCAGCCACGTCCTCCAGTCCCTTGTAAGCCACGAAAAGGACTTTGATTTTCTTTGTAAGCTAGAAGAAGGACTGTGGAAGAGGAAGTCCAGTCCTTATAGAATTGAAGAGCATGGGACAGAAGATGTCTGTCTCTATATGAGAGCAAGAGAAAAAAAACCAGGGCTTCTTAGAAACTATTTCCACTGCAGCGTAGCTTCACAAGCCACATTTTAAGATCTGACTTTCTCCTTGACCTTTGGACATCTCATCTATGTCATCTGCTTTATTCACTCCCACCTACTTGGATGTTTGGCTACTGTCTCCAGTCTCCTCACACTCCGGGGCTTTTTTTTCTCCATATAGGTGATCAGGTTTGGCTTAGAGAACAGCCAAGGACTCTTTCATCAGAAAAAGTAGTATGACTTCTGCTGGGATTTTTCAATTACTAACTTAGTACTGTGCTCAGTGGAAAAAAACAGAACATCATAAAAGAGTCTAAAAATTTAATATGAAATACTGTTTGCTCACAGAAACTTTATGATATTTAAAAACTTTTCTAATTGTGGGTCCTTAGCTCCACTACCCAGTGCTGCTGAATCAAAACTTGGTGGTGGTTGGCTGGGCATGGTGGCTCACACCTCTAATCCCAGCACTTTGAGAGGCCAAGGCAGCAAATCACGTAAGCCCAGGAGTTTGAGAGCAGCCTGGGCAACATGGAGAGACCCAGTCGCCTAAGGAAAAAAACAAGTGGTGGTAATGGGAGGTGGTAATGTGATTATAAGACGTGGGAAACAATATTTTATGCCTCTAAATTTCTGGAGTTACCACTAATCTAAAATAAAGGACAGATCAGCTGAAGAAAGAAAAAGGTTTATGTCAAGATGAAGTATCTTCGAGATTTTATTTTCTATACCAACAAATCCCTAAGTTTTTCTTGAAAACGGTGATCTGAAATCTATTCATGCAAAGCAGAGACTCCCTAAAACATATACGAAAGCAAAAAAAAGGCCAGGCATGGTGGCTCATGCCTGTAATCCCAGCACTTTGGGAGGCTGAAGTAGGTAGATCACAAGGTCAAGAGATCGAGACCATCCTGGCCAACATGGTAAAACCTTGTCTCTGCTAAAACTACAAAAACATTAGCTGGGTGTGGTGGCACTTGCCTATAGTCCCAGCTACTCGAGAAGCTGAGGCAGGAGGATCACTTGAACCTGGGAGGTGTAGGTTGCAGTGAGCCGAGATCATGCCACTGTGCTTTAGCCTGGCCACAGAGCAAGATTTCGTCTCAAAACACAAAAGGAAAAAAAAAAAAGAAACTCATAGGGTATATTAGAAATTGTGTATTGAAGTTATCCTTACCAAGACAGGCCAGGTAGAAGCCTATAGATGTTTGAAAATTACAGAATATAAATGTTATATTATAACATAGAATAGAAAATCATTTCTATAGTTTTCTAACATCACAAATTCTGCTGAGCATAGTCAAGCAATTTCCACTTCTCCAGAGAGAATTCTATGATTGAACCCCTGAATGTCAAGAGTCTCTGAAAAAAAAAACAAAAAAAGCAAAATAAAACCAAAAAACACTACACAATTACTAAGTGGCCATGGGCATAATTCTTAATTTGGTTTAAGGTAAAATGAGAGTAAAGAGAACCAGTTCTGACTGACTCACTGGAATTATCCAATAAGATAATTTTTTAACTAAGAAATATTTTCAAAGGTTTTCACTAACTTTGAGGAAAAAATGCATAAGATCCATAAATCCAGTATATATACAATACCTTTCTAGATGACAAAATACAAAATTATGGGTACCCACACAGGCATTGCACAATTTTGAGTACTATATTTACACTGTATGGACTAAGTTGTGTATATTTCTCAAATGGAAAAGTTGTGGTGAGTTAGAAGAAGATACTTCTCACATTTTAATGTGTACAACAAATAACTGGAAACTTCAGATTTTGACTCAGGAGATCTGGGGTGAAGCCTGAGTTTCTGAATTTCTAAGAAGCTCACCAATGAGGCCAATAATTCTAGCCCAATGAGAATATTCTGTCAAATATCCAGTAAGTGGCAGAGCCTGGGTTCATCCCAGTTTTTCTGACCAGTAAACAAAGATGAGAGCCTTCATTTTCCAAAGTAAGGTATATGCAAAGAGAATAAAAAGAAGAGATCTGAGCTTGCTTACAGAATAAATGTGATGGTTTAAACAAATTAGCCAGTAAATTTACAACAGGTACGTAGTAATGCAGAGAAAAATAATTAACTCTATAGTAGAAAAATCTGTCAGCGAACTCGTTAACCAAGTGAGTGAAATTAACATCAACTGTAATAGGACAAATTTTTATCATGTGCCATTGCACACAGAAGAACAAAACATCACTGTTGTAACACTGGTAGTCAAACAAATAAATAATTTAAAATATTTTTCTTTTATTTTTTTTTGAGATGGAGTCTCATTCTGTCACCCAGGGTGGAGTGTGGTGGTGCAATCTCAGCTCACTGCAACCTCCACCTTCAAGGTTGAAGCGATTCTGCCTCAGCCTCCTGAACAGCTGTGATTACAGGCGTGCGCCACCACACCCAGCTAGTTTTTTTTAAGTGGAGATGGGGTTTCACAATGTTGGCCAGGCTGGCCTTGAACTCCTGACCTCAAGTGAACCACCTGCCTCAGCCTCCCAAACTGCTGGGATTACAGGCATGAGCTACCATGCCCAGCCAAAAAATAAATAACTTTAAATCTGAATCTAATCATGAAAAAATATCAGTTTGAGTCTCCAGATCTCCTCTCTTTTCTTTTACACCAAGTACCAGGGTACTAAAACAATTTCCACCTGGGTACCAACCAAACAGACTGAGGAGAGAAACAAGTACTAGATAACTCATTCCTCTTACTCTGAGAGGGAAGCAAAATTAGACCCTCTTATCAGCCTGACCACAGTTTGCATAGAACATTTCCAAACTTCTGAGAGACTCCCAGGTGCTGGTGAGAGAGTTCTGGTGTCCCTGGATTGATGCCCTCATTGTGATTCAGGAAATTCACACTCAGGTTGATTCTGAATAGCAAATAAAACTGCCCTGGTGGAGCTGTGGAACCTGAATCCAGGTGTGACAGCACCTGTTCTGATGAGCCAACTCTTGGTTAAGAGGAAAGACAAAATTTATTTACTCCAGTATCACAGTTTAAAGGTAACTATAGTTAGAGTCATGGCTTTCGCTATTATGTGCTGCTAACCTCCCACTGCTCATGTGCTGGCTTACACTTAAAAACTTTGCCATGAGGTTCTATTTAAACCAGGAGCCTCTCACACAAATGTAGCAGGTCATGGGACAAGATCTGAAATACTCAAAAAATCCCTCTAAAAGAAGGGCTTTAAGATGTCTATGTTGATGTCTCAGAATGCAGAACATGTCTCCCACGGGTTTTCTGTTCATCTTCAATCCATAGTCTTGTCCTGTCTTGTAAATCTCAGGCAGAAGTCAGATCTCCTGTGCAGATTCTAAGTGGGATCAACCTAGCTCAGCAATCTTGGATGTTACCGCAAGCGGAGTAAAACCAGAGGAGAGATTTCCTGATAGAGACTGCTCTAACACATTCCATAAAATGTTGACCTTTAGAAAAAAAGCTGAGATGAAACTGATATAATTAAGAGTATTATGGGGGCCAAGCTTGAGGACTGCTACCTGGGAGTATAGTTTTAAATTGACCTGAATATACACTTTGATTAGCAGTACTTCCAAGTGGATTTTCAAAGGCAAAAAAAAAGGGGATGGGGGAGCGGGACAAAAGAGTGAACTGATACAAAGTTGTTGGTCTGAAATTCTCATTGGTTAACAGAAATAACATTAGTTAGTGATTGGTGAGTGACCGTATAATACAGAGTGTGGGTTACAGTGTCTGGTGTAGCATTATTAGGTTAATTTACAGCTACCTGTAACAATAGCAAGCACTTTCAAGGAAAAAATACATTAAAAATGAGGAGTAGGTCATGTTTATGGTCTTATTATAACATCTCTCTGGGCCTGATAAGTAAAACAGCTTGGATTCTTCTGACAAAATTACTTTCTTTTCTCAAATCCTATGACCTAGATTTAGAATTTGGAGCTGCAGATTTAGGTCTTGGATGGGTCAGAAAGCAGCAGGTGCCCTCTATACATTTGTGGGCCTTTGGGCAAGAGAAAAAAGAGGAGTTTGAGGTCTCAAGTCACGTAATTAATACACACGTGTGACCCTGTTTGGGTCTCTGGGTCCCAGAGTCTTTGAGTTAGTTTCAGGTCTGAAGAAGCCAGGGCATTGAAACACGTTGAATGGTTGATTGCTGCCCTGTGGAGTAGTTTTGGTAGAAGTCTGCTTGAACTTCTCTAGAAGAGACTGTAGATCCCAAACAGGCAGAGACTACACTGCCTGCAGATTTTAGGGCAGCATGCACTTTGCTGCACAAGTATGAGTTGTGACTAGAAGCCCAAGATGGAAAGCCTCTCTGGAGTGAAGCCTGGCAGGCACTTCATAAGTTTATACTATGTCTGGTAATTCTAGACAATGTTTGGGGAATATAACTACAAGTAAAATCATCTCCAATCCCAGAAAAACTCTCTACAATGGTACAACGACAACAACAACAAACAACTGGCTTAAATTACACAACTCAACCAGAATGTGATATGCATTACAGATAATCTGCTAAGAGATTAAAAAGACAGAATGTAAGTTACCTTAATTAGTCCTCAAGTAGCAGACATGACTGCACCATTTGTCATATATAGTTCATCCTAAATTCACCTGATAATTGGGGGAAGGGGGAGTCATTTGTGTTAGCTAATTTGCCATATTCCAATGAAAAACAAATTCCCTTATCTGCAAGGCATGAGGTAGTTTTGCAACTTAGAGCCAGGTGCCCGCTCAAAGTAGGCTTCTACTCTCCTACAGCAACAGTAATGAAAGAATCTATCTTCTTGACTATTTACATTTCAAAGAAATCATTTGTGATGCTCTGAGCACCCATCTTCTGCTGGCCTGTATCCACTTCCAACTCTGGCTATCTGCCACCAAGCCACAGCTTACCACCCAGAGCTTACAGCCCATGCAAATGCTGACTGCTGTAGTTGTGCTCCCACACCCTGTTACAGTGCAGGGGCCCGGAGGCTGTAGGAGAGCCTGCAGGACTCCTGGGTAGAATTGCACTTTAGCAATAATGGAAATGGAAAGAGTGTTCCAACCTCAGATTCCCTGTATAATGGCAACAGGGAAAAAAAATACTGCTAGATGCCCAGCATGAGTCTGAATAAAATAGCTCCACGAGCTGTCATTATGACCCCCACCTTGCTTACAGACACTGTAAGATACTATAATAAAGTTTCTGAAACAGATACCCAAAGCACTGGAGAGAAAAACAGCTCTCAATCAGAGAAAGGTTATATTGAGAGAAGAAAAGAAGTTGAAAACATCTTAAAGAAAAGCTTAGATTAAATATGGGATTGGTAAATTCAACCAGAAAAATCTACCCTTCCAGGAGTTTCTCCTTAAACACCCAAAGCACACAGTCACTGTTAGCATAAAAATCATGAGCATTATGAACATTATGAGGAACAGGAGCATAGTCTCAAGCAGAATTTCTAAAGGTTTTTCTGCCAGTTCTGCTGCTTTCTCATATGCAGGCCATTAGATTAGGGGTCCATATTGGAAGGCGCCTGACAACTTCCACCAGCACCTTTTGATGAAGAATTGGAATACAATTTTATTAATATAGTGGGATTTATCTGAGCTTGTGACACAGCTAACTGAAGAGCTACTGTGATCCTTAGGTGGCTATATCACTTATGTTTATTTGGACTACAAACGCTACATCCTTAATTTAGTAAAATAAAACACTAGACAATAAAATCATGCTGACCTATAATTATACCTACACAATCAATTAATAATCATGTCAGACTGATTAGTATCTACTGAAACAATTTGGTAGTGAATTTTCTTTATATAGTAGGTATAAATAGGTAAAATTTTTTTCATATACTAGTCATGATGTATACAGTAGTTTTGAGATTAATATGACCTTAATTCACTGAAATATAAAACACTTTATATTTCAAAAGAATAAATAGCACTGACGTTAAAAATCACTACTTTAAGGGGTTTGTTCAAAATAAATATTGCAGCCTCTTAGACAAGGCAGCATGAGAAATAAATAATATTGTGGCCTTATTTATAGACGATTGTTGAAAACACTGTTTAATTTAAATGAATGCAAGTCATCTACTAAAGACTACACATAACCATACTAACTTGTCCTAAGTAATAAAAAGAAATCAGGTATAGCTAGAAACTCTGCTGTACAGGTCATACATTGAACTGTTCTTGCTTCTGCACTGTAAGTACTTCAGACTCCAAATATCAGATAATCACCTTGGATGATCAGTTTTTTGTCAAAGGCGACCTACTTAATATCTTTTACCCTTTACCATTCTGGCTGCTGAATTTAATTCTACTCTTTGGGCTCAACTTTTGCATGCTCTTAAAATCAACTTTAAAAGACTAAAAATTTTTAAAACAATAAATTTCTGCCAAATCAAAAAACGATGCAACAAAATCCAGGTCTTAGATAAAGACAACCATGAGTTAAAAAGAATGATTCAAATTTATTTAGCTGGTAAAATAATTTGCATATATTTCAAGAAGCAGAAGAAAAAATACATACAAGTTTTCCAGGTCAGGCATGGGGGTTCACACCTATAATCTTAGCACCTTGGCAGGCTGAGGTAGAAAGCACCCTTGAGGCCAGGAGTCCAAGATCAGTCTGGACAACATACTGAGACCCTGTCCCTACAGAAACTTTACAAATTAGCCAGGCATGTTAGTATATGCCTGTAGTCCTAATTATTCTGGAGGGTGAGGCAGGAAGTCCTTGAGCCCAAGACTTCCAGGTTGCAGTTAGCTATGATTGCACTCCAGCCTAAGTGAAAAAGCAATATCTTGTCTCAAAATAAATAAACAAAAGAATAATAAGACTTTTCTAAATTAAATACTTTAAGAAAAAGGAGGCCGGGTGCAGTGGCTCATGCCTGTAATCCCAGCACTTTAGGAGGCCAAGGCGGGAGGATCACGAGGTCAGGAGATCCAGATCATCCTGGCTAACACGGTGAAACCCCACCTCTACTAAAAACACAAAAAATTAGCCAGGCATGGTGGCGGGCGCCTGTAGTCCCAGCTACTCGGGAGGCTGAGGCAGGAGAATGGCATCAACCTGGGAGGCGGAGCTTGCAGTGAGCCCAGATCGTGCCACTGTACTCCAGCCTGGGAGACAGCAAGACTCCGTCTAAAAACAAACAAACAAACAAACAAAACACAAAAAGAAAAGGGAGAACAGCAAAATTTCTTCCCTCATTCTCAAGTGGAAAAATTAAGTTTCTTCCTTATAATTTGTATTTCCTCCTACAACAGACAGGTCTTGAACTCCTGGACATTGGAATTCCAGTGGGCACTGGATTAGGCACATAAAAGAGAGTTTGTGGGGAAGAAAGCAAAAAAAGAGGAAGGTGCTCTCAAGGATCCACAGGTGGGGGACAGTAAAGGATTGAAGGAATAATTGGTTTATGCTCAGATACTGGTCCATGTGGGGCTATGCCCTGACTCATTTCTGTGCTGGAAGATGACCTTATAATCAGCTAGTCCAGAAGCCCAGATTGATGAAGCAAGCAGGTTGTGGCTACAGAAACAGTATCTGAGGCAGGGGATATGCCAAGAGTCCTGAAGACACATGTGTGATTTTTGGTCGGAGACTCTAGGAGCAAAGTTGTATGTGAAATTCCTGAGAGTGAAGCCTTGTTCTAGAAGAGGCATGGCCACATTGATTGATAGTGGCTATGTTCTTGAGTGGGTGGGCATCATGTGAAAGCAGCTGTGGGGAAAGGGGGTCTGTTTTCAGAACTCCTTCCCTCTAACTCCTCAGTCCTCTCTCATCTTGGGAGGACTCCTGGAATCACAGGACAGTGCAGTGTAACAGCCTGTATACAGAACAGAACCTCCCTTTGCTAAGAAAGGGCATCTGCCTCCAGCTGCTGCTCCTGCACTTTTGACAAAATTTCTGACACCAGATGTGTGCAGTTTCCTGAACACCAACCAATTCTCCAACACCACTGGTTGCTCAACAATTCAATTCTAACACCATTCAGTTTGCACAGACCTTACAAGGCCAGGGCTCAGTCCCACATCACTGCCCCCACTAAAGAGGCCAGTCACATGCACCAGGGACCCATCTATACTTATTGAGTGATTGCCTGTAAGTCTGGGACTCCCATAACCCCATACTCAAGTTCAATAATTTGACAGAACTCCTCACAGAACTCAGCAAAACATGTACCAGTTTGTTATAAAAAGTACATCTCAAAACAGCCAAATGGAAGAGCTATATACAGTAAAGGAAAGTGGCAGGAGAAGATTGGGTGGGTAAACAATCCTGGTAAATAGATGTGACTGAAGAAATTCCCCATCCTTCATGTTCTCAAAGAATAGGTGAATGAAAAGAAACACTCTTCTAATTTTGACTTATAATGCTCCCTTTTTTTTTTAACCTATTACAAAGCCAGACACAGATTGCAAATTCCCATTTTTGTCTCATAAACAATCACCTGAACAATTCTCTTCAGTGGAAAAAAAACCAAAAAACAAACAAGAAAAAAAACCTTGTTCACCAACCACTGCTTAACCCATTTATGCTAGAGGTGGCAAATTTTTTTGTGTGAAAAATCAGACCATGGTGATGACCCTGAGCAGTAGGGTCATCTAGTAGTAGGAAGTATAAATAACTCCCACGAGCTTAGTGCTCCAATAATGAACACTAGGCATAAATGGGTTAGCTTCTCTCTTTCTAGCAGGCCCCAGAACTTTGATGCATACTCAGCCTGAGCCAGCAAATAACCCCTCTTTATGCCCCTCCTAAACACAGGCTGACCTCAGGGTGAAACATTCTCTGATCTAGGATCTAATTTTGGCAACTTTCATCCTGTCCTCCCGCTTACACATTCTTTCTAGTCTTGTGTGTTCCCCCTTCAAATAAGCCCTTTTCTGCCTAACATTTCAGATGATTGCAGATATAGTTGGTATTTTTCCCCTGTTGCAATACTCCTTTAAAATTAAGTAACTTTTTATGTAAATCTAAATTAGCTTTATTTGACAAAGTCTAGAAACAGCCCAGGACGACGAAATTTTATCCTCAGAAAGAGCTTCTGAACCCGTCTTCCAACCCAACCTCATTTGCATCTGCCCATGGATCTCCCACTTTCCAGGGCTCTGTAGCTTCTCTCAATGTAAAGGACTCTGCCATGCTTGTGTGAGCAGGCTGGGACACCTGCAAGGGAGGCTCCTCAGGAAGAACTAATTGGGCCTTCAATGACTTTCTTTTGCAGGTTCAAGATTGGCCTTAACTTGGAGTCACTGGGCTCAGACTTCTACTTTCCAGTCAGGGCTATTCATTTAGTTTTAAATGAGAAAATGCCCAGTGTTTGAAGAATTCAGCAAAATCACTCAAACACAGTGTTTATAAAAGGGAATAAAATTGTAAGACACATTTTACATTTCAAAAGGAAAGGCAAAAGTGTCTATTCCTTTCAGATACAAAAATGTCAATTAAATATTTCTATAACAGATCATTTAGGAAACACTTACTAAACGTGAGCCCTTCTAAGAGGAGCCATGTCCCATCTCCTAAAACTTAGCATTGAATTTGGATGTCCGGATAATTGAATACAGAACATTTAATGTCACAAATCATCCACCCTGTAAAAAAGAGGAACTGATGTTTCATGAATCTATATAATTTACCAATTAATCTACCATACTGTCTTGTGAAATTGAATTTCCTATAGGCATAATGAAAAAGAGATGTTTCCTATTTTTTCCCCTGGTAGAATTCCCAAACTTAAGCCCTGAGATTCTGTTTGAAATCACCCTTAAAATAGAACAGAACTGAGAAACTACTACACTCATTCTGATGAAGAAAAAGATAAATGAGTTTTTTTAACAAATGAAATATATGACTACATATTTTCTTCCTAGAATTCACCACTTTCATGCCCTTTGTAAATATTTTCTAACCTTTCAAGCTCTACTGATAAAGTGTGATATATACTTAATAAAAAACTGATGATGAAATAAGTGAACAAATCTTTTTAAGGTGACAAATTCAGGAAGTAACAGTGCTACCTGGAACACAGACACATCCGACTCAAGCGTCAGATCAGGCTATCCTATAACCTGGGACATTCCCCCACCCCCATTCTACTCACTGAAGTGGTCACTGACCACCCTGTCTGGAGACACTGCACTGTGCCTCACTGTGTGCTCCAGGGATGTTTTGCTTTGCATGTTCTCGCACCAGCTCACTGGAGTAGGTTTTGCTTGTCCTTTGGACTAGTTTTTCTCCCTTCACAAGTCTGAGAATACAGAGGGCAGGAATTATTTCTGTCTTTTCCCAACTCCACTGACGTGTCTCCAGACAATGAAATTGGGGGTTGGGAGAGAATGTCTAAGAGGTTAGCTTTTTAGATGAAGGGTGTACCAGAAGACTTCTCTCAGCCCCAGGACATCCAGCAGCTCCACTGAGAGGTTCCATCCCCATGCCACAGGCTGTCCTCTGGGAAGAAAAAAAACCCAGCAACCAAAATTCACCAGATACTCCAAGAGACATAGCCACTGTGGGCATCTTGGGTCATTCCCAGACAATTCTGAAACTCAGGACTAGGATAAGAGTGGCTGACGGGCCAGGCGCAGTGGCTCACGCCTGTAATCCCAGCACTTCAGGAGGCCAAGGCAGGCAGATCACGAGGTCAGGAGATCAAGACCATCCTGGCTAACGTGGTGAAACCCTGTCTCTACTAAAAATACAAAAAATTAGCCGGGCATGGTGGCGGGCACCTGTAGTCCCAGCTACTCAGGAGGCTGAGGCAGGAGAATGGCATGAACACGGGAGGCTGAGCTTGCAGTGAGCCGAGAGTGCACCACTGCACTCCAACCTGGGAGACAGAGAGAGACTCTGTCTCAAAATAAATAAATAAATAAATAAATAAATATAAATAAAAAAGAGTGGCTGAGGATACAACAAGCTGTAAAGTTTCCAAAGTGGAACCTCAACTCAAAGATATTGTACAAGGCGTCTGTGCCTAGGAAAGATAAAAGCAGAGTGCCACAAATATTTCTTTACAATAGAGTGCCAGGGGGTTCTTCTCTGCTTTTACAAACAGAAAACAAATCTTTAAAGAGTGCCACAAGCATGGGTAACTAGTGAAACCCAATCTCTACAAAAAAATAAAATAAAAAGAATTAGCCGGGCATGGTAGCACACACATTTAATCCTAGCCACTCAGGAGGCTAAGGCAGAAAAATCACCTGAGCCCAGGAGCTGGAGGCTGCAGTAAGCTATGACAATGTCACTGCATTCCAGCAGCCTGGATGACAGAGCAAGATCCTCTTAAAAACAACAACAAGCCAGGCGTGGTGGCTCATGCCTGTAATCCCAGCACTTTGGGAGGGTGAGCGGGCAGATCACGAGGTCAAGAGATCTAGACAATCCTGGCCAACATGGTGAAACCCCATCTCTACTAAAAATACAAAAATTAGCCAGGTGTGGTGGCGCACACCTGTAGTCCCAGCTACTCAGGAGGCTGAGGCAGGAGAATCGCTTGAACCCAGGAGGCAGAGGTTGCAATGAGCCGAGATCATGCCACTGCACTCCAGCCTGTCAACAAAGCGAGACTCCAACTCAACCAAAAAAAAAAAAAAAAAAAAAAAAGGCCGGGCAGGAAAAAAAACAACAACAGGCCAAGCGCTGTGGCTCACGCATGTAATCTCAGCACTTTGGGAGATCAAGGTGGGGGGATCACAAGGTCAGGAGCTGGAGACCTGCCTGACCAACACGATGAAACTAAAACACAAAATACTAAAAATACAAAAATTAGCCCAGGGTGGTGGCACGCGTCTGTAATCCCAGCTACTCAGGAGGCTGAGGCAGGAGAATCGCCTGAACCCGGGAAGCAGAGGTTGCAGTGAGCCAAGATCACGCCACTGCACTCCAGCCTGGGCTACAGAGCGAGACTCCTTCTTAAAGAAAAAACAAAAACAAAACAACAGCAGCAACAACAAAGAGTGCCCTCCAATGTTCTGTGAAAAAATGATTAATTAAAATATTGTGCCTGGAGTATGCAATAAAAGACAAATAGCTGACAATGTTGTGAACTGAAGAGGTGACGGTGGTTTTTGTGAATTTTGGAAAGAAACTGAAAATTTAGTATTTTATTGCAGGCCAGAGTTAGGCTGGGGGAGCAGGGGAGGGGATTTGAGACCCCGCTTTCCATGTATTTGGAAAATGCAGGGGAAAACCAGTCTCTTGTGCAGTGTTAAAATAATTAGCAGGCAATTAGACAGATGTGGCTCTAGTGTCTTGCGTTTCGACATGAAAAGTATTAGTAGCTCAAATGCATTTCTTGTTAATGACTACCTTAAGTGGAAACAAAATCCAGGTTCAACTAATCACAAAACTCCAATTAATCTCTAATTAAATAACCAGGAAATTTCCACCTGTACAGTCCAAATAAAGTGACTGTAACTGTCGCCAATTATTAAATTTGGCTTGCTTCCTCATGCACCCTACAAAAGCCTTTCCTTCAAGCACCTCCTCCATAAACCCACAAGCCACACACCATAGATGGGTGCTCTCCCATTCCAGAAACTCCCTTTGCTCAAACAAACTCTTCAAAGCTTTAAGAGTGACTCCCTTTATTTTTCACTGGAAAAAGGATGGACTGCACAGCTAAGATAAGCCCTATGGAACAGCTCTTCCCACGCATGTTTCGCACACCGAGTTGGGCTTCTCCCCGATGACCCTCCCCTCCGGACCAAGCACACAGTTTGGGGGACTGGCGGGGTTGCAGCTTCATAGCTGCCCAGAGAGGCCGGGGCGGAGGCCCGGGCGGAAGCCGCGGCGCAGCGATGGGAGGAGAATCACGCGGCGGCCCGGCCCCGCCCCTACCCAGAGGTGACAGATCCCACAGGTGCCAGCAGACACTCAGGGCCGCGGACTCCGGAGCTGATGCGGGGAGGCCGGGCCGCCATCTTGGAACACCCTCCAGGGAACTCTCACCGTTTTCCGGATTTCGGTGTGTCCTGGCATCTTAGCTACGTAACTCCCAGCACCTGCAGGTCACAGGGAAACCAGACACTGCAGTAGCAGAGTCACCAGGGCCGCCCGCAGGTGAGGATAAATAGCGGAGAAGACTCGACCGAAGCTCCAACTGGAGCGCAAGACAAAGGCCCCGCCAGATCCCGGAAACCGCCTCTGCCTCTCAAGCTGCGCTCCTGATTGGACAATTCCCACGTCAATGTCCCTGATTGGACAGGGCTCCAGGACCCTCCTCCTTTGGTTATGAGTGACAGAAGATGAGGTCAGCAAAGGGGTTGAATGAGACTATTAATAAAATGGGCAGTTTTTTTTTTGTATCCTTCCAAAATTGTTCCATGTCTTTACATGTATACCATCTTTAATAAAGGGCGCACTCTTAAGCCAATCTGCAATCTTTGTTCCTGAGTGTCTGAACAGCGTCATCATCATCTTCTGTTGGAGAGAAACCTGAAGATGAGTTTTCCTCCCAAAGCACAGACCAGTCAGAAGCCGAGGCGTGCTTGGGAATGCTGGCGGGTGGAAAGGGGAGGCTGCCTGTGCATTCCGGTGCGCCTGTGGGACTGTCCTCGCAAGCAGGACCCAGCTGTAGAACAACTACGCAATGCATGTGTTTCTGACCAAAGGGGACCTGCTGTCCACCCGCCTCCTCTGCTGGGCAGGGCAGCTAATGGTTGAGGTATTTACATCCAGGCAGGTGTCCCAGGCCAGTCCCCTGTCAACCCATCATAATAAAAAAGTCAGAATCTATTTTCAAAAGTATATTCAAGGGCACATGTTCACGATACCTACCTGAGAGCATAAAGTTGCCCTGAATATACACTCCAATTAGTAGCCATTACAAGTGGATTTTGAGAAAAGACGCAGTTCCTAAAATTTTCATCAAAAATTTACATTAAAATCCATAAGCCACTGACTGGCTATACATTGTTCTTTGTATCACAAATTCCAGATGAGGCAGCTCCTTAGGAACAACATACCTTTAAACAATTGCCCCTGGGAAAGGGTGTGGAGGTGTGTCTCAAATCCCATACTCAAGTCTCTCTGGGCCAGAAAAATATTTTGTACCTCACAGAGCTTCAGCTGTTCAGAGCTATTCTTCTTTTCTTATTCCCATAGTCGGTACACTTGGACCCTTAACAAGAAATAAGTTCAAACAGAAAACTTGCCAAGCCACAGGAATAATGGCCTGTCAGTGCCCTCCACGAAGCTGATTGTCACCTTCCTTCAACACCCTTTCTACTGCTTCCCCCCAGCACACACATCCTGGATCCCGGGAGAAAGGGGCTGAAGCACACCCAGACACATCTCACGACCACCACGAGCAAAACCAACCCCCTCCCCCACCCCGGCCCTGCCCACACACACAGACACACACTGGCGCACTCGCGCGGGTACACACATACACACACAGAGAGAGAAAGAGAGAGCTTGAGGGAAAGCAAGAGAGAAAGGGATGGAGAGAAAAAGGGAGGAAGAGAGAGACAGCGATAGAGAGAGACAGAGTGACGGAGGGGAGAGAGAGAGAGAGAACGCGAAAGAAAGGGTGCATGGTGGAGGGGAAAGAAGAGAAAGGGTGAGGGAGATAGAGAGTGAGAGCCATACAACCTTAGAGAGGGAGTCCTCTGCTCTGGTAGACAGGGCCCCATTGCGCAGGCCTGGGTAGGGTGGAGGGTGCTTGGGCTGGCCCAGAACAGGGTGGCAGGCCGCCCACGCGGGTGAACCAAGGGAGCCCTGAAACGTGTTTTTTCTTGGATTGGTTGATTTGGGGGTGCGTTTCTTAGGGTTTTTCCTTTGTTGGCTCCTCCCTGTCCTCTTGGTGCGGTGGGCCCCGAGATTTGTAGAGTGCGCCCATCCGTCTAGCTAGAGCGGAGGCGACGAGCGTGCCCACGGAGCCGGAGGCCTGGGTCTCTCTCGTGTCCTCGGGACTAGAGTTTACACGAAGTTGGTGGCAATGGGATTCTGGGTGCACAGGGACGGTTGTTTTGGTGGCTAATGAAGGCAATGACCTTCCCCGAGGGGGAAGCAGCCCATGCGTTCTGGAGCGGGGGTCTTGGCTGGCGTCTGCGGGACCCGCTACCCCTGCCGGCCCCTTCCCTGGGCTTGGACAGTGGCGGCGGCGCCGCATGATTGAATTGAAGTGCTTGCGCCTCCCGGGAGCAGGAAGACACCCAGGACAGCAGGGAACCCGCCTCTCCGCCTTCAGGGTCGGACCCCGGTCAGCCACAACCCGGGCTCCTGCTGGGGCTGCGGCGAGGCGGGAGAGGTGGGATGCTGCTACCTGACGGTGGTGCAATGGGGGACCCCTAGGTCCCAGGCTGCTGCGGGGGCGCAGGAGGGCGGAAAAGGGGGGAGCAGAGAGGGCGGTTAGGAAGCAAGCAGATAAAAGGGGAAGGTTAGGAAGAGTCAGAGGGCGGTTAGGAAGCAAGCAGACAAAATCCCTTCAGCACCCGGTATTCCCGGGCAGCCGACCCTGCTTAGCTTCACTAGATCAGAGGAGATCCGGCGCGTTCAGGTTGGTATGGACGTAGACCCTGACAGTGGCGCCTGGCCGCCCCAAGAACTGGGTCCAATCACGCGTGCCAGACTCCAGGCGTCCCCGCCACCCCGGGGGCGCGGGGCTCGGATGGCGGACCCCGGAGCCGCTCGCCCGCACCCGGGATGGGCTGCTCTCCCCCACTACACCTGAGCACCCCGGGCCGCCGCGCTGCGCCTTCCGTCGGCCTCCTAGAGCCTCCGGCAGTAGCTGGCAGCCAAGTCCCGCGAACACCACGGCGCCGCCCTGCTGCCGAACGGGGGCGTCAGAGGCCTCCGTCCCCTGCCCAGGCTTCGGACTCTCCGGGCGGCCTCCCTTCCGCCAACGCTCCAGGCCTTCCCCTGCCTCCCGAGCTCCCGAGCTTCCACCACATCTGGCCGCTCAGGACAAGGCATCAGTGCCCAGGCCCTGCGGTCCTCCACCTTAGCGCTGAGGGATTGTTTTGGATCCCTCGCAGCCCGTCCTGCAAACAGACACCCACCCACCCACACACAAAGACACAGACACACACAGCTTGAATGAGAGCAAGAGAGAGGGATGGAGACATAGAAACGGAGGAAGAGAGAGAGACAGTGATAGAGAGACAGTGAGTCAGGAGAGAGGGGGAGAGAGAGAGAGAGAGAGCAGGCGACAGAAAGAGCACGAGGTGGAGGGGGAAGAAGAAGAGAGAGGGTGAGGGACCTAGAGAGCCCTAGAGCCTTGGAGAGGGAGCATTCTGCTCCGGTAGACAGGGCCCCTTTAAGCAGGACGGGGTAGGGTGGAGGGGGCTTGGGCTGGGCCAGAACAGGGTGGAAGGGCGAATGGAGTGACCCAAAGGAGCCCTGAGACGTATTTTTTGTTGGATTGGTTGCTTTGATGGTCCGTTTCGTAGGGCTTTTCCTTTGTTGGTTCCTCCCTGTCCTCTTGGGGCGGTGGGCCCCGAGATTTGTAGAGTGCACCGGTCCCTCTGGCGAGTGCTGTGGCGCCGAGCATGCCCACCGGGCCGAGGCCTGGGTCTGTCTCCTGTCCTTGGGACTGGAGTTTATAGAAGTTGGTGGCAAAGGGATTCCGAGTGCACAGGGACGGTTTTCCTAGTGGCTGGCGAAGGCAATGTCCTTCCCCTGGGGAAAGCAGCCCATGCGTTCTGGAGCGGAGGTCTTGTCTGGTGTCTTGTGGGGCCCGCTTCCCCGCCCCTTCCCCCGGCTTGGACGGTGACAGCGGCGCCAGATGAGTGAATTGAATTTCCTGGGCGTCCCGGGAGAGGGAAGACACCCGGGACAGCAGGGAACCCAGCCCCTGCGCCTTTGATGTTGGCCCCGGTCCGCCCCGCCCCGCCCCGCACAGCGAACTGGGCTACTACTGATGGGGTGGCTGCCAGGCAGAAGGGGTGGGAAGCTGCTAACCGGCAGTGCTGCAGTGGCGGATGTCCCATGAGGAGGTCCCGGGGTACCGCGGTGGCGCCGGCGGGTGGAAAAGAAGGAGCAGAGTCAGGGGGCGGTTGGGAAGCAACGGGATAAAAGGGGGAAAGAGGGAGGGAGCGGGAAGCCAAAAAAGCCTACAGCACCCGGTATTTCCAGGCGGTCTCCCAGTTAAGTACTAACCAGGCCTGACCCTACTTAGCTTCCAGAGATAAGACGAGATCGGGTGCGTTCAGGGTGGTATGGCCATAGACGCCTGGCAGCCCCAAGAGCTCCGCTCAGTCTTGCGCGCCCGACTCTAGACATCCCGGCAACCCCGGATCCACAGGGCTCGGATCAAGAATCCCTGAGCTGCTCGCCAGCGGCCGGGCTAGTCTGCTGTCCCCCTCTACTGGCCGCTCTCCCCTTCTACGCCGGAGCATGGTCTGCCGCAGCGCTGAGCCTTCAGCTGGCCTCCGAGAGCCTCCGGCAGTCGCTGGTGGTCAGGCCAAGCGCGGGACCGCCACAGCGCCGCCCTGCTGCCGGGCGGGGGCGCCAGAGGCCTCTGTCTCCTGCACAGGCTTCGGGCTCTGGAGGTGGCCTCCCTTCAGCCGAAGCTCCAGGCCTTCCCCCAGCTCCCGAGCTCCCGAGCTTCCACCACATCCGGCCGGCTCAGGACGGGGTGTGCTCCGAGGCGTCAGGGCCCAGGGCCCAGGGCCCACGGTCCTGGTATCCCCTCCGGTCCTCTGCCTTAGCACTGAGGGATTGTTTTGGATCCCTCGCCGCCCCTCCTGCAAGGCCCCCTCTTGCCCCACCCACCCAGAGCCTCCAGGGCTGCCCAAGGGCAATCAGCCAACCCAGTCCTACGGGCGCTCTTTCTCACAACGCCTTCACCCCCGTCCCCTGTCCCGACGGGGACCCAGCCTGTGGGCAACAAGGGGGCCAGGTGGGTTCTGCTTTGCCCCGCGCTGGCACTAAAGCCGGCAGCCTGATCCTGGGAGAGAACGGCTGAGGGACACCCAGACACAACTCACGACCACCATGAGCAAAACCACCCATTCACACAGGGGAGCACGCGCACGGCCACACACACACAGCTTGAAGGAGAGCAAGAGCGAGAGGGATGGAGAGATAGAAACGGAAGGAGAGAGAGACAGCGATAGAGAGACATGGGGGGGGGGTGAGAGAGAGAGAGAGAGATGGAGAGGTGGAGGGGGAAGAAGAGAAAGAAAGAGGGTGAGGGAGCTAGAGAGTGAAAGCGATAGAGCCTTGGAGAGAAAGCGCTCTTCAAGCCATAGAGAGAGAGACAGGGTTGGGGGGGGGGGGGGGGGGAGAGAGAGAGACTGAGAGAAAGGAAGAAGAGAAAGAGAGAGGGTGAGGGACCTAGAGAGGGAGCGCTCTGCTCTAGTAGACAGGGCCCCTTTGAGCAGGCCGGGGTAGGGTGGAGGGTGCTTGAGCTGGACCAGAACAGGGTGGCAGGGCCGCCCAACAGGGTGGGCCAATGGAGCCCTGAGAAGTGTTTTTTCTTGGATTGGTTGGTTGCGTTGGAGGTGCGTTTCGTAGGGTTTTTCTTTTGTTTGCTCCTTCCTGTCCACTTGTTGCAGTGGGCCCCGAGATTTGTAGACTCTCCCGGTCTGTCTGGCGAGAGCCCCGACGCTGAGAGTGCCCATGGGGCCTGAGGCCTGGGTCTCTCTCGTGTCCTTGGGACTGGAGTTTACACGAAGTTGTTGGCAATGGGATTCCAGGTGTACAGTTACGGTTTTCCTGCTGACTGGCGAAGGTAATGTCCTTTCCCCGGGAAAAGCAGCATTCTGGAGCGGAGGTCTTGGCTGGCATCTGTGGGACCCGCTGCCCCTGCCCGCCCCTTCCCCCAGCTTGGACTGTAGAGGCGGCGCCGATGAGTGAATTGAATTGCCTGGGGGTCCCGGGAGCAAGAACCTCCCAGGACTGCAGGGAGCCCGCCCCTGCGTCTTTGGGGTCCGGCCGGGCCCGCCGCTCCCGGGCGCAGCGAGCCAGGCTCCTGCTGCAGCGGCGGCGGCGAGGCGGAAGAGGTGGGATGCTGCTACCTAGTGGTGCTGCAATTGTGGACACCCATGAGGAGGTCCCGGGCTGCGGCGGGGGCGCAGGCCTGCAGAAAAAGGGGAGCAGAGTTAGGGGGCGGTTGGGAAGCAGGGCGATAAAAGGGGTAAACAGGGAGGGAGCAGGAAGCCAAAAAGCCTTCAGCACCCGGTATTTCTGCTGTGGAAAACTGAGGACCAGAGAGACTGATATGGGAAAACAGGAGGATGTTTATATTAAGCTACACACTGGTTCAGTGGATCCCCATTCAAAAAGCTGAGCGTTGAACAAAAACAGAGTTTGGCTTATAAAGGCTAGCATACAAGAGCAAAACAAAGGCAGTAAATCATATATTGACAGGTCACGTAATCTATAGCATAACTGATGACATAACTTGTGGCTTTGTAACTGCTTCGAAAGAAAAAACAACTGTCTAAATAAAGACATTTGTCCTTCCCCCCCGCAACGCTTGCTCCAGAGGAGGGGTGTCTGGGACCTATCCCGTTGGTTTTGACTTCAGGGACAGCGTTATCTTATAACTGTCTTTGAAGCGAGCCTGCTAGGCAGAGGAAAACTTGTTCTTTTTTTTTTTTTTTTTTTTTTTTTTTTTTTTGAGACGGAGTCTGGCTCTGTCGCCCAGGCTGGAGTGCAGTGGCCGGATCTCAGCTCACTGCAAGCTCCGCCTCCCGGGTTTACGCCATTCTCCTGCCTCAGCCTCCCGAGTAGCTGGGACTACAGGCGCCGCCACCACGCCCAGCTAGTTTTTTGTATTTTTTAGTAGAGACGGGGTTTCACCGTGTTAGCCAGGATGGTCTCGATCTCCTGACCTCGTGATCCGCCCGTCTCGGCCTCCCAAAGTGCTGGGATTACAGGCTTGAGCCACCGCGCCCGGCCTTTTTTTTTTTTTAACCTTTGCCTTGCCACATTCTGCTGGGCCTTGGCTTTTACTTCTCAGACTAGGTCACTGACATTCTTAAAGCCTTGTCAGTTACTTTTCTTGGAGTGAATGAATGTAGTACTTATTGTCATTATTTTCAAATTTCTGCCTCAGTTTTCCCCTTTAATGCTTTTTATAAACAAGATTTTAATAGAAAGAATCACTATTACTTGATTCTTTTTGAAAGAACAGTTTTTCTTTTTTAGGCACAGGCTGATATTTACGCAGAGCCATTAGCTGAGTGGTAGTCTGCTTAGCTACAATTGCCTCTATAGTTGATTTAATGCTCCTAACAAGGAGGGGTAAAAGACAAGGAAGTATCAAGCAACCTCCTAGTATGACTGGAACTACTCCTGTTAATGTTTCGAATCCACTGAAGAGGTGAACCAGCCTCCAACGATGGAATCAGGAGTCCACCCTTTCCAGGTCTGGACTGGAACATGGGCTAATTTTCTCATTCTTGCAATTATTTGGATAATAGCTTTTCTATTGTCATCGATTTCTAGGCAGCAATTAGTTAGATTAAACTTTCCACATACTTCTCCTTCCTGGGCTAGGAGATAGTCTAAAGCCAGTCTATTTTGATAAATTGTGTTTCTAAATTTTGTGGCCTGTTGGGCCAATAAGTCTAATGCATTTGCTATTTCATTAGTGATAATTTCAAGAACTGCTTGCAAACTTATGATGCGGTTAAGCATGTAAATTGGGGTGCGGTACCCCCATGACCTATCTTGTGCCCAGGTAACTGGCCCACAGTATTGAATTATTCTTTCAGGTGGCCAATCTGTGTCTTTCTAATCTCCTATTTTATGTCTTTTTTATGTCTACATTTCTTTGTTTCTTCCTTTAATTTCGTCATGGACAGGATACCCTAAGGTTTCCTCTTGTTGCAGTGGAAGCAAAAAGAAAGACGGCCTAATTGTTCTGAGTACACAAGCCCCTGTCCATTTGGCTGGTAACTGTTGGTTGGCCCATGGCCCACAAATCCAATAGAGACAAGAGGGTGCCTGCCAGGTATTTAGAACTTCAAGCTGATTCCAGGTGTGATTTAGAGAAGAGAAACAGGAGAACGGATTTGGATGAGGTGATTTGGAACTATTTTTACCTTGCAAGAAAGTTTTTCTTAGTGTTTCATTATAATATTGCAGTACTAAACATATTAATTCTTCTACTGGGTCTGGAAAAGCTTTTCCTCAGCGAGCAACACAGTATCCCCTGATAATAGAAGCTTTTAAGAGCCAGAAGCTTGAACTTGTGGGCGTCGGTTCAGGGGAAGAGTCAGTCAGAGTTAAGTTATCTTGTGGCATTACCTCTTTTGCTTCCTAAGGCCACTGGTTTCCTATGTTAGTTCCTCCACAAACATAACATGAGGAAACACCTAGGCTGCTGGCAGTGTTTTCAGCCAGCTGAGCAAACAGGTTCTTGGCTAAAGGAGGAGGCCCTGGTAACTTCTGGTCTACATGCTTATGGAATGACTTAAAGACCTGGAATTTTTGCTGGTATGGATGGGTCCAGGTTCCTTTTTTGATACATATAGGTAAGGTATATGATAACATATAGGTCAGTTGCTGGGTACTTTCTTATGTAGACATGTATGGGGTAACCTGTAGTCCACATGGGTAAGTCTGGCTTTAGAATGGTGAAGTTTGTAGGGGTACAGGTTTTTGTTTCACAATCTGGTTTTACCGGCATTTTAGTAAGCATAATTGGCCTCTGTTGTGTGCTAGGGTGCCATGATGCACAATATCCACAATCTTTTTCTGTGGTCCCAGGGGAACAAAATGGCGTTATTCTTGGTATACATACATATTTGTAGTCATTTCTATAATATCTTTCTAAAGGTAAGTTACCACAGACAAGTGAGTCTAGGTATGCTGACTGACGGACTTCAAAGTACAGAGAAGTAGGCTCTTGGTAAAAGGGAGGGACCTTGGTCTGGTTTAAGAGGGGACCTTCTTTTGACTCTGAATGAATCTCAAACTATACACCAGGTGAAAATTTAGGGTCATAGCATACATAAGGCTGGCCATCCTCTGGGACAGACTGAATAGGTGGTCTCACTGTAAGTACAAGGGCAAGTTCCTAGGTGGGTTCCAGTACACTCATAGTAGGTCCAGTACAAAAGAGTTCTAGTTATACTGTTCCCTGACTATGTAATATGTGTACAATCGGGACACCCTTCTAGGGATGCTTCTTTTAGCATGGTTAAAGGGGGTAACAACAGCAAAACAGTGTATGGCATATTCATATCTAGCAAGGTCAGAAGAGGTCCTTACATGGGGAAGGAGATTGAGCACAGCGACAGAACAATAGTTAAACAGTATTACAAAGAAAACTACTAGTTGTAAGATTTCTAACTGTATTTATTTGCTTTATAAGTCATCAAGCTTTGGCTGTACATAGACTAGTCAGCTTCTGGTGTGTGACTAGAGCAGGGCTTGTTGTCTCCTCAAGCTTCAGCTGTGCATAGACTGGTCAGCTTCTAATGTGACCAGAGCAGGGCAGTCGCCTTTAGCAGGAGCTTAGTCTTGTCTCTGGATCAGCTGGGTTGGGTGATCTGGGTCCTGCTGGCTGGTCTACTTGTCTTGAGCTGCCAGTTTCAGCTGACTGTGGTGGATCTAAGGCACAACACCTGTAACTTTAACAGCAGTGGGAGTGGACAAGATTACAGTATAGGGCCCATCCCATATGGGTCCTAAAGAAGTTAGACTCCACTTTTTAACTTAAATGGAGTCACCAGGTTTAAAGGGGTGTGCTGGGTCTGTCAGGCTTATAGGCATTCTTTCATGTACCTAACTATGGACAACTTTGCAAGGCTGTCCTTAAAGCCCTCATTTGCTTTCTTAAGGTTAATTCTCCTAGTTCACGGAGATCACTTTTAATTTGACTTATGATTGGGGAAGGCTGGCTGAACAAAATTTCATAGGGCAAATACTGAGTTTTTTTTCAGTGGGGGTGCATGTGACTTGGAGGAGGAACATAGGTAAGGCCTGATCCTAATGCTGATGAATTTCCTGGCAATTTTTCTTCAGTAGCTTCTTGGGTGTCTGGTTCATGCATTCAACTTTTCCTGAACTTTGTGGCCGATAGGCTGTGTGTGACTTCTATTTTATTTTTAACAGTCTTGTTAAATCTTGCACTATTTCGGCTACAACTGCTGGCCCATTGGCTGATCTTAAAGTTAAAAGCCGTCTAAACGTGGGGATAATGTCTCGTAACAGTACTGTAGTCCCTTCTCGTGCTTTTTCTGTCCTGGTGGGGAAAGCCTCAACCCACCTTGAAAAGGTGAAAATAAGCACTAGCATGTACCAATAGCCCCTGGCACGGGGCAGTTCTGTAAAGTCTATAAGCAAGTTTTCACAAGGCATGGTTCCTACTTTCTGAATTCCTGGGAGCCGAGTGGTGTCCTGTTGGGGGTTGTTCTGAGCACAGGTTAAGCAATGTTCACAAATGACTTGAGTGATGGCAGAGGGCCGTGGCACATAGAAATGGCATTTCAGTAAGATTTCTAGTGCCGTTTTTCTTATATGAGTTCCTTTATGATTTTGCTTCACAAACTTAGGAGCTAACATCTCTGGAATGGCTTCTTCTATTGAAGAATTTCCACCACCCTCCTTCAATATATTTTCTAGCTTCCTGGGTAAACCTGGCTCTTTCATTTGGAGTATAACTTGGGTCCTCTTGGAGAGGAGGTTCTGGGAGGAGAGGCATAGCTAAGGCTTCCTCTTCAAAATGCAGTGTAATCATTGCTGCCCACTTTGCCTCTCTGTCTGCCTTTCTGTTTCCTCTGGCTTCTGGTGTTCCTGCCTTTTGGTGCCCTCTGCAGTGCATTACAGCTGCTTTTTCTGGAGTCTATACAGCCTCTGAGAGCTGTAGAATCTCTTCTTTGTACTTTATATCTTTGCCTCCAGCTGTTAAAAGTCCTCTCTCTTTGTATATAGCTTGATGTACATGCAATGTAGTAAAAGCATACTTGGAATCAATGTAAATATTGACCTTCTTGTCTTTTGCAAGCAACAGTGCTCTTGTCAGGGCTATTAATTCTGCCTTTTGAGCTGATGTTTCAGTAAGCAGAGGCTGAGCCTCTACTACTGAGCCTAATTTTACCACTGCATACCTGGCATGTCGAACCTCTTCTAGTACAAAATTACTTCCATCTGTGAAGTACTTGACAACTGGGTCTCTGAGGGGTCTGTCTGTAAGATCTTTCTGACTGTAGGATACCTCATCTACTATTTTAACACAGTTATGGAGGGGAGCTCCCAGTTCGACGGGGAGCAGAGTAGCTGGGTTTAGGGTGTTCACTGTCTCTAAAGTTATGTAAGAGTATTCACATAGAACCCTTTGGTACTGAGTCATCCTCGGGTTTGATAACCAATGATGGCCTCTTTGATCCATTAAAGTTGTAACTGAGTGTGGCACCTGCATGGATAGCTGCTGTCCTAGAGCTAATCTGCTAGCTTCTTCTGTGAACAAGACGTTGGCAGCTAATGCTTTAAGGCGAGGAGGCCATCTTCATGCCATGGAGTCCAGTTGTTTGGATAAATATGCCGCTGGGTGAAGCCAGGATCCTATAAATTGAGTCAGAACCTCTATAGCTATTCCTTTTCGTTCATGAACATATAGAAAGAAAGGCTTAGTTATATCTGGTAGTCCTAAGGCTGGGGCCTGAGTTAAAGCTTCTTTGATCTGTTTGATTGCTATTTCCTAATTAGTTTCCCAAAGGAAGGGCTCTTTTCTCCCCGCCTCGTGGCTTCATATAACGGCTTAGCCATCAGTGAAAAAATTGGAATCCAGATGTGGTAGAATCCTGCTGCCCCTAAAAATTCTCTTATTTGTCATTGGGTGGTCACGGTTGGAAGCACACAAATGGCTTGCTTTCACTCATAGCCAAGCCGGTGTTCCCCGTGGCTCACTGTGAAACTTAGCTATTTAACCTCTTCCTGGCAAATTTGGGCTTTCTTTTTAGATACTTTGTAACCTGCTTTCCATAGGAGAAGGAGGTCCTGGGTTCTCTGATAACAGTCCTTTTGTGTTGGGGCCGCCAAAAGAAGGTTGTCCATGTACTGTAACAAGGTGCAGTTATCATTTAGTGGGGTATAGGCCTTGAGGTCTGAGGCCAATTCTTCCCTGAAGATTGTGGGAGAGTTTTTTTTTTTTTTTTTTTTTTTTTTTTTTTGAGGCGGAGTCTGGCTCTCTTGCCCAGGTTGGAGTGCAGTGGCCGGATCTCAGCTCACTGCAAGCTCCACCTCCCGGGTTCATGCCATTCTCCTGCCTCAGCCTCCCGAGTAGCTGGGCCTACAGGCGCCCGCCACCTCGCCCAGCTAGTTTTTTGTATTTTTTAGTAGAGACAGGGTTTCACTGTGTTAGCCAGGATGGTCTCGATCTCCTGACCTCTTGATCCGCCCGTCTCGGCCTCCCAAAGTGCTGGGATTACAGGCTTGAGCCACCGCTCCCGGCCTAGATTGTCGGAGAGTTTTTAAACCCTTGCAGGAGCCCAGTCCAGGTGAGCTGTGTAACTTCTTTGTCCCATTGAAATGCAAAGATAGGCTGACTAACTGGTGCCAGCAGATACAAAAGAAAGCGTCCCTTTAGTCTAAGATTGTAAACCAGGTAGCACTTGCTGGAATGAGTCTCATTAAAGTATATGGGTTGGGAACCGCTGGATGAATGGTTACAATGGCCTGGTTTATGGCATGCAAGTCTAGAACTGGTCAATACTCATCAGATCCTGCTCCTGGCAGTGGCTTTTGTATTGACAAAAGAGGAGTATTCCAGGGCAACTGGCTTTGGACTAAAATTCCATGTTTATAGAGCCGCTCTAAGTGTTTACAGTTGCCCTGTACAGCCTTTTGGGGAACTGGGTACTGATAAACCCAAACAGGATTTGGCCCTGGTTTTAATTCTACTACTATTGGCACATGATTTACAACTAACCCAGGTGGGTTGTTCTCAGCCCACACTCCAGGAATTTCTCTAACTAACTGAAATAATAATTTTTCTTCCTCTTGTGTACAAGGTTGCATTGGTGCCTGCAATTTCTTTCTATAAAGTCTCCACTCCTCAGCCTGTGGGACAGTAAGCCTTTTTGGGAACTGGGAACTGATGAACCTGAATAAGAGTTGCTCCTGGTTTTAATACTATTGTTGCATGATTTACAGCTAACCTAGAAACAGTTTCTTTCTATAAAGTCTCCACTCCTGAGTCTGTGGGACAGTAAGGGTTAGCACCATGGCCTTCGGGTGAGTTAGATTTAAAGTCATATCTCCCTGCAGGCCAAAAGTAATCTGTGCTTTCAGTTTTTGAAGTAGGTCTGTCCATAACAAGAGAACTGGACAATTTGGAAGGTGTAGGAATTCATGTTGAACTTTTCGTCCTCATGTAACACACCTCCTTGACTGGCAGAATGTCCTCTTCTCTGAGACTCCAGTAGCCCCTATGATATTTGTATAGTTTTTGGATAGTGGCCTTATGGGTCGAGTTACTACAGAGTGTTCAGCCCCAGTATCTACCATAAAGTCCATCAATTAGCCTCCAACTTCTAAAGTAACCATGAGCTCCTGGAGGCCTAATGAGAAGGAGCCCAGTCTGTCCTAGTCCTCATATCTTTCAGTCCCTGCCAGTCTGATTAGATAAGTATCTCCTTCTCCTAGGGTGTAGCAACTCCTGGCCAGTTGCATCTTTGTTTCGCAGCCTTGGCCATTTTTCTCATTGCCTTCTGGGCATTCATCTTTCCAGTGTCCTTTCTTTTTGCATCAAACACATTGATCCTTCTCTAGCCTTGGTCGGCTCTAAAATCCCTATCTAACTTGACCCCTTCCACGTCCATGTCTACGTCCACATCCTCTCACATTGCTAGTCCCTCTTTCTATGAGTACTGTCACTAACAGATCAGCTTTCTTTTAAAGCCTCTGTTTGACTTCCTTCTTTGCCTTCTGGTCACAGTTAATGTACACCTTGGTGACTACTTCTATAACCTGGGTGACATTCATGCCTGTGAAGCCTTCCAGTTTCTGAAGCTTTCACTGAATGTCACCCTGGGCCAGTCATACAAATGATGTATTCACTATAAGCTGATTTTCAGCAGCCTCAGGGTGAAACGGGATGAAAAGCTGGTATGCCCCACAGAGTCTTTCATAAAACTGGCTAGGGCTCTCATCACTTCCCTGAAGCACCGTTGCCATCTTTCCTATATTGATTGCCTTTTTTTCCACCATCATGTAGCCTTTGCAGAAGTGCCTGTTGGTATCTCTGCAAACGCTGAAGCTAGGTCACATTTTCCATGTCTCATTTGGGATCTTGGTCTGAGAACTGGCCTTGAGCATATGCTTGAGCATTCACTGTGTCTACTGGTGCATTGACTTCTAGCCAGGGGAGAGCTGCCTGGGTTACTGTCCTGCACTCCTCAGTGTTAAACAGCATGAGAAGAAGCTGCCTGCAATCTGGCCATGTTGGATTGTGTGTCAGAAAGATGGATTACATCAGACTGATAAGAGTTTGGGGCTTCTCCATATAGGAGGGAGTATGATGTTTCCAGTTTAAGAGATCAGTGGTTGAAAAGGGTTGAGAGATGAAAGTCCATTGCCCCACATGGAGTTGGCCTTGGTCATAACAATAAATGCATCCTCACATCTCCCTGAGAGGTATTAGAATAGCTCAACCATGACCAGATCTGAGACGGCCTGCTTGACTGTCTTGACTTCCTTCCCTGGCCTCCCAAGGCTCAGATCCTTTCCTTTGGGTTGAAAGTTGGCGCATGCTAGCTCCTGAATTTGGTTCCTGGGAGGCTGTGGCCTTGACAAAGGAGAGTAGGCTGCAACATCTGGAAGATCAATCTCTGCTCCCTCTGGCAGCCCCTGGAAGACTGGCCCCTTTTTCTCCCTCTGGGACTTTCCCTTTAACTCTGTGTCTGCCGGCAAAGCTGCTCTTACTTCCATTTTTGGCTCGGCTTAGGCCACAAGTGTTTTGCAATTAGCTGCTAAACAGGGTTGGATCCATGCTGGTCTTGTCCGTGCAACATTTAACCTTGAGTCAATATAAGAAAATTGATCGAGATGCCCATGCTGTCCTCTGATCCCTGTCACCACCTTAAATACATGGCCAATCATCAGAGACACAACAAATAAAGAGAATTTTAGACAAATATCTCTGATGAACATCGATTCAAAAATCCTCAGTAAAATACTGGCAAACTGAATCCAGCAGCACATCAAAAAGCTTATATAAAACGATCAAATTGGCTTCATCCCTGGGATGCAAGGCTCCTTCAACATATGCAAATCAATAAATGTAATCCATCATATAAACAGAACCAAAGACAAAAACCACATGATTATCTCAATAGATGCAGAAAAGGCCTTCAACAAAACTCAACCGCCCTTCATGCTAAAAACTCTCAATAAACTAGGTATTGATGGGACATATCTTAAAATAATAAGAGCCATTTATGACAAATGCACAGCCAATATCATACTGAATGGGAAAAAACTGGAAGCATTCCCTTTGAAAACTGGCACAACACAGGGATGCCCTCTCTCGCCACTCCTATTCAACATAGAGTTGGAAGTTCTGGACAGGGCAGTCAGGCAAGAGAAAGAAATAAAGGGTATTCAGTTCAGAAAAGAGGAAGTCAAATTGTCCCTGTTTGCAGATGACATGATTGTATATTTAGAAAACCCCATTGTCTCAGCCCAAAATCTCCTTAAGCTGATAAGCAACTTCAGCAAAGTCTCATGATACAGAATCAATGAGCAAAAATCACAAGCATTCCTATACACCAATAACAGAAAAACAGAGAGCCAAATCATGAGTGAACTCCCCTTCACAATTGCTTCAAAGAGAATAAAATATCTAGGAATCCAACTTACAAGGGATGTGAAGGACCTCTTCAAGGAAAAATACAAACCACTGCTCAACGAAATAAAAGAGGACACAAAGAAATGCAATAACATTCCATGCTCATGGATAGGAAGAATCAATATCGTGAAAATGGCCATACTGCCCAAAGTAATTTATAGATTCAATGCCATCCCCATCAAACTACCAATGACTTTCTTCACAGAATTGGAAAAACTTCTTTAAAGTTCATATGGAACCAAAAAAGACCCCACATTGCCAAGACAATCCTAAGCCAAAAGAACAAAGCTGGAGGCACCACGCTACCTGACTTCAAACTATACTACAAGGCTACAGTAACCAAAACAGCATGATCCTGGTACCAAAACAGACATATAGACCAATGGAACAGAACAGAGCCCTCAGAAATAATACCACACATCTACAACCATCTGATCTTTGACAAACTTGACAAAAACAAGAAATGGGGAAAGGATTTCCTCTTTAATAAATGGTGCTGAGAAAACTGGCTAGCCATATGTAGAAAGCTGAAATTGGATCCCTTCCTTACACCTTACACAAAAATTAATTCAAGATGGATTAAAGACTTAAATGTTAGACCTAAAACCATAAAAACCCTAGAAGAAAACCTAGGCAATACTATTCAGGACATAGGCATGGGCAAGGACTTCACGACTAAAACACCAAAAGCAATGGTAACAAAAGTCAAAATTGACAAATGGGATCTAATTAAACTAAAAAACTTCTGCACAGCAAAAGAAACTACCATCAGAGTGAACAGGCAACCTACAGAATGGGAGAAAATTTTTGCAATCTACTCATCTGACAAAGGGCTAATATCCGGAATCTACAAAGAACTTAGACAAATTTACAAGAAAAAATCAAACAACACCATTAAAAAGTGGGTGAAGGATATGAATAGACACTTCTCAAAAGAAGACATTTATGCAGCCAACAGACACATGGAAAAATGCTCATAATCACTGGCCTTCAGAGAAATGCAAATCAAAACCACTACGAGATACCATCTCACACCAGTTAGAATGGCAATCATTAAAAAGTCAGGAAACAACAGGTGCCGAAGAGGATGTGGAGAAATAGCAACACTTTTACACTGTTGGTGGGACTGTAAACTAGTTCAACCATTGTGGAAGACAGTGTGGCAATTCCTCAAGGATCTAGAACTAGAAATCCCCTTTGACCCAGCCATCCCATTACTAGGTATATATCTAAAGGATTATAAATCATGCTGCTATAGAGACACATGCACACTTATGTTTATTGTGGCACTATTCACAATAGCAAAGACTTGGAATCAACCCAAATGTCCATCAATGATAGACTGGATTAAGAAAATGTGGCACATATACACCATGGAATACTATGCAGCCGTAAGAAAGGATGGGTTCATGTCCTTTGTAGGGACATGGATGAAGCTGGAAACCATCATTCTGAGCAAACTATCGCAAGGACAGAAAACCAAACACCGCATGTTCTCACTCATAGGTGGGAATTGAACAATGAGAACAAATGGACACAGGGTGGGGAACATCACACACTGGGGCCTGTCATGGGGTGGGGGAGAGGGGAGGGATAGCATTAGGAGATATACCTAATGTAAATGACGAGTTAACGGGTGCAGCACACCAACATGGCACATGTATACATATGTAACAAATCTGCATGTTGTGTACATGTACCCTAGAACTTAAAGTATATTTTAAAAAAATACACGGCCAATCATTTACCTTTCTGTAGTTCCTTTGGTCGGCCATCCAATACCCAAAGAAGTCCATTCTAATTCACAGAGTGTTCTCAACCTCTGGGGGGTTAGCTTAGTTCCATAATCCCCTGCATAACCTTTCTTAAAGTTCTGTATCATGCATTCTAATAGGGTAGGTTTTCATGACTTTTCTTCCACTTTCCTCCCTTTACGATGCAGCACACTTACTCTTCTTTTCACTTCAGACTGGCCAGATCATCTCCTATTACAGCAGTTATCAGTCTCCGCTTAGCTAGGAGAGTTCCTTATTCCCACCACAGCTGTTGCAGCCATGGGGCAGCTCCTATTAGCTGAATGCAGATCACAACTAGCCCAGGTCAGCCCCACACTTCACTTGGAGCACAGGCCATGCTAAAACATCTGTGGCTCCCCATGTGACTCCCTGCATTGGTTCCTCCCAGAGCTGTCTCTTTCACACACTTTGACACACCTCTGCACTCCCAGTTCCTGTGTTCCTATTTGGGGTGGCGAGCCCCTCTTGCCACCCTCAGACTCTCTGGGTTGGATTACTAGCTACACCCTGGGAGGTGATCAAGCTCCCTCCTTCCATCCTTATGGGGCCGGTCCTGCCTTGGGCCCCAAAACCTTACCACAGTCCTGAAGGATGCGCACTGTTCCTGTAATCATCCTATAGCCCCTCAGTTTCTGCTGCACTGCTGGGTAGGAGTTCTGGGTCATGGGAGAGCCAATCTTCCCGCTGAGCTGAATTTCTCTTGGCAGTGCCTGGGGTCACAGGTTTCCCTGGACCCAGGGCTCCAGCCCCACAGGCAGAGGAGATAATAAGCCTGTTGTCTTCACTCCTCCTAGCTGGCTCACAAAAATGTGGGAAACTGAGGACCAGAGAGACCAATATGGGAAAACAGGATAATGTTTAATTTAAGGTAGGCACTGGCTCAGTGGATTCACATCCAAAAAACTGAGGCTTGAACAAAAACAGAGTTTGACTTATATAGGCTAGCATACAATTGCAAAACAAAGGCAGTAAGTCATATAATGACAAGTCATGTAATCTATAGCATCACTGATAACTGGGCATAACTTGTGGCCTTGTAGCTGTGTTGAAAGGAAAAATAAAAACCAGCTAAATACAGACATTTGTTCTTCCCCCTCCCCCCACCCTTGCTCTGGAGGGGAGGCATCTGGATCCTATTCATTTGGTTTCGACTTCTCTAACAGCATTATTTTATAACTTTCCTTGAAGTTAGCTTGCTAGGCAGAAGAAAACTTGTTCTTTTCTTTTAACCTTTGCCTTGCCACATTCTGGGCATTGGCTTTTACTTCCAGACTAGGTCACTACGAGATCAAGTGCCTTCAGGGTGGTCTGGCCGTAGATGCTGACAGTGGTGCCTGGCTGCCCCAAGAGCTCCTCCCAGCCATGTGAGCCTGACTCCAGGCATCCCTACCACCCCGGGGCCAAGGGGCACGGATCAGGGACCCCAAGTGGCTTGCCTGCAGCCGGGCTGGGCCGCTCTCCCCCTTGATGCCTGAGCACTGCCGGCTACTGCGTTGCACCTCCTGTTCAGCCTCCCAGAGCCTCCCACCATTGCTGGTGGCAAGGCCATGCGTGGGACTGCCACAATGCCGTCCTGCTGCCGAGTGGGGACGACAGAGGCCTCTGTCCCCTGCCCAGGCTTCAAGCTCTCCAGGTAGCTTCCCTTCTGCGGATGCTCCAGGCCTCCCCCTGGCTCCTGAGCTCCCGAGCTTCCACCACATCGGCCCACTTAGGACAGGATGTGCTCCAAGGCATCAGCATCCAGGGCCAATAGTCCTGGGATCCCCTCCGGTCCTCTGCCTTACCACTAAGGGATTGTTTTGGATCCCTTGACACCCCTCTGCAAGGCCCCTCTTGCCCCACCCATCCAGAGCTGCCAGGGCTGCTTAAGGGCAATCAGCCAACCCAGCCCCGAGGGCCCTCATTCTCACAATGCCCCCACCACTGTCACCTGTCCCAACAAGGACCCAGCCCATGGACAACAAGGGAGCTGGTGGGGCCCTGCTTTGCCCCATGCTGGCACTAGAGCCAGCAGCCTGATCTCAGGAGACAGGGGCTGAGGGACGCCCAGACACACCTCACGACCACCACAAGCAAAACCACTCATACACATATGCGCACGCTCGCGGGCAAACATTCACCCACACACAGACACACAAAGACATAGACACAACTTGAAGGAGAGCAAGAGAGCGAGGGATGGAGGCATAGAAACAGAGGGAGAGAGAGACAGTGATAGAGAGACAGACAGAGTCAGTAGAGAGTGAGAGAAGGTGACAGAAAGAGTGTGAGGTGGAGGGGGACGAAGAGAAAAAGAGAGGGTGAGGCAGCTAGAGAGCGAGAACAATAAAGCCTTGGAGGGGAAGAGCTCTGGTCTGGTAGACAGGGCCCCTTTGAGCCAGCCAGGATAGTGTGGTGGCTGCTTGGGCTGGGCCAGAACAGGATGGCAGGGCTGCCCACGCAGGTGACCCAACTGAGCCCTGAGATGTGTTTTTTCTTGGATTGGTTGGTTGCTTGGGGGTGTGTTTCATAGGGTTTTTCTTTTGTTTGCTCCTCCCTGTCCTCTTGGTGCAGTGGGCCCCGAGATTTGTAGAGTGTGCCCCTCCATCTGGCAAGAGCCATGGCACTAACATAGGGCCCATCCCATATGGGTCCTAGAGAAGTTGGATTCTACTTTTTAACCCAAACAGTGTCTCCAGGTTTAAAGGGGTGTACTGGGTCTGTCAGGCTTATAGGCATTCTCTCTTGTACCCAGCCATGGACCTCTTGCATGGCTATTCCTAATGCTTGCATTTGCTTTCTTAAAGTTAATTCCCCTAGTTCCTGGAGGTCAGCTTTTATTTGACTTATGATTTGGGGGAAGCCAAGCGAACAAAATCTCATAGGGTGAATACCCAGTTTGCTTGGTGGGTGTGCCCCTGACTCGGAGGATGGCTATAGGCAAGACCTGATTCCATCTCAGATGAGTTTCTTGGCAATATTTCTTCAGTAGTTGCTTGAGTGTCTGGTTCATGTGTTCTACTTTTCCTGAACTTTGTGGCTGATAGGCTGTATGTAACTTCCACTTTATTTTTAAGTCTTGTTAAAACTTGCATTATATCAGCTACAAATGCCAGCCCATTGTCTGATCCTAGTTACAGGCAGTCCAAACCTGGGGATAATGTCTCTTAACAGTACTTTAGTCACTTCTCGTGCTTTTTCTGTCCTGGTGAGGAAAGCATCAACCCATCCTGGAAAGGTGCAAATAAGCACTAGCATATACCAACAGCCTCTGGCATGGGACAGTTCAGTAAAGACTATAAGTAAGTTTTCACAAGGCATGGCTCCTATTTCCTGAATTCCTGGGGGCTGTGTGGGCCCTTGTCATGGTTTGTTCTGAGTACAGGTTAAACATAGTTCACAGATGGCTCGAGTGATGGCAGAGAGCCGTGGCATGTAGAAATGACATTTTAATAACGTTTCCAGTGCCGTTTCTCCCATATGAATTCCTTGATGAATTTGTTTTACGAAGGATAACATCCCTGGAATGGCTAATCTCCCATCGAATAATTTCCACCACCGTCCTTTAATATATTTTCCAGTTTCTTTGGGAAACCAGGCTCTTTTATTTCAAGTATAACTTGGGTCCTCTTGGAGAGGAGGTTCTGGGAGGAGAGGCATAGCTAAGGCTTCTTCTGCTTTCTCTTTAAAATGCAGCGTAATTTTTGCTGCCCATTTTGCCTCATCTAGCTGTTGAATACCAACTGGAGAATACCTCATCTACTGTTTTGACACAGTCATGGAGGGGAGCTCCCGGTTCAACAGGGAGCAGAGTAGTTGAATTTAAGGTGTTCACTGTTTCTAAAATAATGTAAGGATTTTCACATAGAAGCCCTAGGTACTGAGCCATTCTTGGGTTTGATAACCAATGATGCCCTCTTTGACCCATCAAAGTTATCATTGAGTGTGTGCACCCAGATGGTTAGCTGCTCTCCCAGAGTTAATTTACTAGCCTCTTGTGTTAACAAGACAGTGATAGCTAATGCTTTAAAGCAAGGAGGTCATCCTAGCACCATAGAGTCCAGTTGTTTGGATAAATATGCCACTGAGTGATACCACAATCCTATAACTTGAGTCAGAACCCCTATAGCCATTCCCTTTCATTCATGAGCATATAGAAAGGCTTAGTTATATCTGGTAGTTAAACCTGAGTTAAAGCTTCTTTGATCTGTTTGAATGCTATTTCCTGTTGTGGGAAGTCAGGGACTCCCAGCAGAGGGACTGGCTGGAGCCATGGCAAAGGAACATAAATTGTGATTTCATGGACATTTATCAGTTCCCAAAATTAATACTTTTATAATTTCTTATGCCTGCCTTTACTGCAATCTCTGAACATAAATTGTGAAGATTTCATGGACATTTATCAGTTCCCAAAAATAATACTCTTATAATTTCTTTTGCCTGTCTTACTTTAATCTCTTAATCCTGTTATCTTCATAAGCTGAGGATGTACATCACCTCAGGACCCTGTGATGATTGCATTAGCTGTACAAATTCATTGTAAAACATGTGTGTTTGAACAATATGAAATCTGATTGTAAAACATGGGTGTTTGAACAATATGAAACCAGTACACCTTGAAAACAGACAGAAAAACAGTGATTTTAGGGAATAAGGGAAGACAACAACAAGGTCTGACTGCCTGTGGGGTCAGGCAGAATAGAGCCATATTTTCCTTCTTGCAGAAAGCCTATAAACGGACATGCAAGTAGAAGAGATATCACTGAATTATTTTCCCACAAGGAATATTAATAATTAATACCCTGGGGAAGGAATGCATTCCTGGGGGGAGGTCTATAAATGGCTGCTCCTGGAGTGTCTGTCTTATGCAGTTGAGATAAGGACTGAAATAGACCCTGGTCTCCTGCAGTACCCTCAGGCTCACTAGGGTGAGGAAAAACCCCACTATGGTGAAATTGAGGTCAGACTAGTTCTCTGCTCTCGAACCCTGTTTTCTGTTGTTTAAGATGTTTATCAAGACAATATATGCACAGCAGAATATAGACCCTCATGGATAATTCTAATTTTGCCCTTTGCCTTGTGATCTTTGCTTTGCACTTTTCCTTGTGATCTTTATTGGCCTTTGAAGCATGTGATCTTTGTGACCTTCTCCCTGTTCATACACCCCCTCGTCTTTTGAAACCTCTAATAAAACTTAGTGGTTTTGCAGCTCAGGTGGGACATCACAGACCTACCAATATGTGATGTCACCCCTGGCAGCCTAGCTGTAAAATTCCTCTCTTTGTACTCTTTCTTTTTATTTCTCAGAGCAGCTGACACTTAGGGAAAATAGAAAGAAACTACATTGAAATATTGGGGGTGGGTTCCCCTGATAATTTCCTGATTAGTTTCCCAAAGGAAGGGCTCTTTTTCTCCCCATTTTGTGGCTTCATATAACGGCTTAGCCATCAGTGAAAAATTTGGAATCCAGATGTGGCAGGATCCTACTGCCCTTAAAAATTATCTTATTTGATGTTGGGTGGTCAGGGTCGGAAGTGCACAAACAACTTCCTTCCATTCATTGCCAAGCCAGCGTTTCCCATGGCTTACTATGAAACCTAGATATTTAGCCTCTTCCTGGCAAATTTGGGCTTTCTTTTTAGATACTTTTTAATCTGCTTTCCATAGGATGTCTCAGGTTCCCTGACAACAGTCCTCTCATGTTAAGGCCACCAAAAGAAGCTTGCCCACGTACTGTAACAAGGCACAGTTATCATTTTTCAGGGTATAGTCCTGGGGTCTGAGGCCAATGCTTCCCCAAAGATTGTGGGAGAGTTTTTAAACCCTTGCAGGAGCCTAGTCCAGGTGAGCTGTGTAGCTTCTTTGTCTCATTGAAATGCAAAGATAGGCTAACTTGTGCCAAGCAGATACAAAAGAAAGTGTCCTTTAAGTCTAAAACTGTAAACCCAGCAACACTTGCTGGAATGAGTTCCATTAAAGCATATGGGTTGTGTACCACTGGATGGACGGTTACCATGACCTGGTTCATGGCACGTCCTGCACTGGTCTATACTCATCAGACCCTGGTCCTGGCAGTGGCTTTCATACTGGCAAAAGTGAAGTATTCCAGGGTAACTGGCATTGGACTAAAATTCCATGTTTATAGAGCTGTTCTAAGTGTTTACAGATGCCCTGTACAGCCTTTTGGGGGAACTGGGTACTGAGGAACCCAAACAGGAGTTGCCCTTGGTTTTAATTCTACTACTATTGGTGCATGATTTACAGTTAACCCAGGTGGGTTGTCCTCAGCCCACACTCCAGGAATTTCTCTAACTAACTGCAATAATAATTTTTCTTTTTCTCACATACGAGGTTGCATTGGTGCCTGCAATTTCTTTCTATAAAGTCTCCACTCCTCAGCCAGTGGGACAGTAAGGGTTAACACCTTGGCCTTCAGGTGAGTCAGATTTAAAGTCATACCTTCCTGTGGGCCAAAAGTAATCTGTGCTTGCAGTTTTTGAAGTAAGTCTCTTCCTAAAAAGGGAACTGGACAATTTGGGAGGTATGGAATCTCATGCTGGACTCCTCACCCTCCTATAACCCACCTCCTTGACCAGTGGAATGGCCTCTTCTCTGAGACTCCAGTTGCCCCTACAATAGTTGTATAGTTCTTGGATAGTGGCCCTATGGGTGGAGTTACTACAGAGTGTTCAACCCCAGTATCTACCATAAAGATCATCAATTAGCCTCCAACTTCTAATGTGACCATAAGCTCCTGAAGGCTTAATGAGAAGGAGCCCCGTCTGTCCTAGTCTTCATATCTTTCAGCCCCTGCCAGCCAGATTAGACCAGTATCCAGTTCCTCTCTGGTGCCACAGCCCCTGGTCAATGGCTCTTTCTCTCAAGGCCTTGGCCATTTCCCTCATTGCCTTCTGGCCATTCATCTTTCCAGTGTCCTTTCTTTTTGCATCACACATATTGATCCTTCTCTAGCCTTGATTAGCTCTCAAATCTCTGTCTAACTTGACCTCTTCCACGTCCACGTCCATGTCCTTGTCCTCTCACATTGCTAGGTTCTCTCTCTATGAAGGCTGCTGCTAACAGATCAGCTTTCTTTTTAAGACTCTGGTCTGTTTCCTTCTTTGCCTCCAGGTCATGATTAACATACACTTTGGTGGCCACTTCTATAAGCTGAGTGGCATTCATGCCTGCAAAACCTTCCAGTTTCTGAAGCTTTAGCTTTTAACACCCTGGGCCTGTCCTACAAATGATGTATTCACCATACACTGATTTTCAACAGTCTCAGGGTGAAATGGGGTGAAAAGCCAGTATGCCTCACAGAGTCTTTGATAAAACTGGCTAGGGCTCTCATAACTTCCCTGAAGCATCTCTGAGATCTTTCATATATTAATTACCTTTTTTCCCACCATCCCTTAGCCCTTGCAGAAGTGCCTCTTTGTACCTCTGCAAATGCTGAAGCTGAGTCGCATCTACTGGGTCCCAGTTGGGATCTTTGTCTGGGAACTGGCCCTGAGCATATGCCTGAGCATTCACTTTGTCTGCTGGTGCATTGGCTTCTAGCCAGCGGAGAGCTGCCTGGGTTACTCTCCTGTACTCTTCAGTGGTAAACAGCATGAGAAGAAGCTGCCTGCAGTCTGGTCATGTTAGATTGTGTATCAGAAAGATGGACTACATCAGATCTATAAGAGTTTGGGGCTTCTCCATATAGGAGGAAGTATGGTGTTTCCAGTTTAAGAGATCAGTGGTTGAAAAGGGTTGAGAGGTGAAAGTCCATTGCCCCCCTTGGACTTAGCCTTGGTCATCATTATATGGGTCCTCGCATCTCCCTAAGAGGTATTTGCATAACTCAAGCATGGCCAGATCTGAGTCTGCCTGCTTGACTATCTTGACTTCCTTCTCTGACCTCTCGAGGCTTTGATCCTTCTGTTCAGGGTGAGACTTGGGGGCATGCTAGCTCCTTAATCTGGTTCCTGGGGGGCTGTTGGCCTCAGTCAAGGGGGGTAGGCTGGGACACATGGAGTAAGAGTCTCTTTTGTCTCTGGCAGCTCCAGCAAAACTGGTTTTTCTTTCTCCGTCTGGAACTTTGCCTTTAACTCTGCATCTGTCAATGAAGCTGCTCTTTCATTTTTGGTTCAACTCAGGCCACAAGTGTTTTGCAATAAGCTGCTGAACAGTGCTGGATCCAGGTCAGTTTGTTTGTAGTATATTTAACCATGAGTCAGTATAAGGAAATTGATTGTGATGCCCGGGCAGGCTGTCCTCCAACCCCTGTCACCACCTTAAATGCACGGCCAATTGTTTCCCTATCTATAGTTCCTTTGGTCAGCCATATAACACCAAAAGAAGGCCGTTCTAATTCACAGAGAGTTCTCAACCTCTGGGAGTTTAGCTTAACTCCATAATCCCTTGGAAAACCTTTCTTAAAGTTCTGTAACATGCACTCCAATGGAGTGGGTTTTGATGACTTTCCTCTAGTTTCCTCCCTTTATGATGCAGCACACCCACTTTTTTCCTTTTGTTTCAGATCTATCAGACCATCTCCTATTATGCGAGTTTTCAGATGCCACTTGACTTTGGAGAGGTCCTTATTCCCACCACAACTCTGAGCTGTGGGGCATCTCCTATTATCATATATGGTTCACCACTAATCCACGTCGGCCCCACACATTGCTGGGAGCACACAGTCCATGCTAAAAGATCTGTGACTCCCCATGTCACTCCCTGCATTGGTTCCTCCCAGAATTGTCTCTTTCACAACCTCCCTGCTCCCAGTTCCTGTGTTCCTAATTGCAGTGGCAAGCCACTCTAGCCACCTCCAGTTTCCCTTTCCTAACCTATTTAGTGAGCTACTCTCATGTCCTGTGTCCACTGGGGTGTGACTTTCATCTGAATTGGTAAGCCCCTCTCACCGCTGCCCCCAGTCCCTCGGGGTCAGATTAGTAGTTACACCCCGGGAGGTGATCAGGCTCCTTTTCTGTCCTTATTGGACAGATCCTGCCTTGGGTCCCAAAACCTTACCGTAGTTCCTGAAGTGTGTTCTTTCTGAAATCATCATGTAGTTCCTCCCTCAGGTTCTGTTGCGCTGCTGGATAGGTGCTTTGGGTCATGGGAGAGCTGATTTCCCCTCCAGGCTGAAGTTCTCCAGGCAGCGCCTGGGGTCACAGGTTTCCTTGACACGGGGCTCTAGCCCCACAGGAAAAGGGGACAGTAAATCGGCTATCTGTACTCCTCCTGGCTGGCTCACTAAGAAATGTTGCAGGATGCAGAGGACTAGAGAGACCAGTATGGGTGAATACAGGAGGTAAGGTACTCACTGGCTCAGTGGATTCACATCCAAAAGGCTGAGCATTGAACAAAGACTGAGAAGGATTTTTATAAGTAAACTTGCAGAAGCAAAACAAAGGCAGTTAATCATATGTCAGGTCATGTGATCTACAGCATAACTGATGACTTGGTATAACTTGTGGCCTTGTAGCTGCATTGAAAGGAAAACAAAAACTGACTAAATACAGACATTTGCCCTTTTCTTTCCCCCTTCACCCTTACTCCTGAGGAGGGGTGTCTGGAGCCTATTCCTTTGGTTTCAACCAACAGTGTTATCTTATAACTGTCCTTAAAGTAAGCTTACTAGGAAGAGGAAAACTTGTTGTTTTCTTTTTAATGCTTGACTTGCCACATTCTGGGCCTTGGCTTTTATTTTTCTTGGAGTGAATGAATGCAGTACTTACTATTATTTATATTATTTTTAAATTTCTGCCTCACAGGGATGGTTTTCCTGGTGGGTGGTGAAGGTGATGTCCTTTCTCTGAGGAAAGCAACCCATGCATTCTGGAGTGGAGGTTTTGGCTGGTGTCTGTGGGACCTGCTGCTCCTCCCCCTTCTCCCAGCTTGGACGGTTGTGGTGGCTCCAGAAGAGTGAATTAAATTGCATGGGCGTCCCTGGATCAGGAACACACCTGGGATGGCAGGGAACCTGTGCCTTGCACCTTCAGGGTTGGGCCCCCGCTGGCCCTGCCCAGGGCAGTGAGCCAGGCTCCTGCTGGGAGGTGGTTAGGCAAAAGAAGTGGGATGCTGCTACCTGGCAGTGCTGCAGTGGCAGACTCCCACTAGGAGGTTCCAGGCTGTGGCCGGGGTACAGGCAGGTAGAAAAGGGGGAGTAGAATCAGGGGGCGGTTGGGAAGCAGGGTGATTAAAGGGGGAAAAAGGGGGAGAGCGGAAAGAGGGAGGGAAGGGGAAAGAAGGAGGGAATGGAAAGAGGGAGAGAGCAGGAAACCAAAAAGCCTACAGCACATGGTATATTCCCAGACGGTCTCCCATCCAAGCACTAACCAGGCCTATCTCTGCTTAGCTTCCAAGATCAGATGAAATCGGCATTTTCAGGGTGATATGGTCCTAGACTCTGACAGTGGCACCTGGCTGCTCTAAGAGCTTGTCCCAGCCACGGGGGCGCCTGACTCCAGGCCATCCACCTCTACATCCGAGCACCACAGGCCACCACACTGCATATGCTGTTGGCCTCCCAGAGCCTGCCGCCATCGCTGGCGGCCTGGCCACCTGCTGGACTGCCACAGCACCCCTTTGCTTCCGGCGGCCTCTCTTCCACTGACGCTCCAGGCCTTCCCCCGGCCCCCAAGCTCCCGACCTTCCACCACATCGGGTGCTCAGAAAGCTGTGTGCTCCTGTGCGTCAAGGCCCAAGGTCCACGGTCCTGGGATCCCCTCCTATTCTCCGCCTTAGAGCTGAGGGATTGTTTTGGATCCCTCGCCGCCCCTCCTGCAAGGCCCCCTCTTAAACCCCCACCCAGAGTCCCCAGGGCTGCCCAAGGGTGATCAGCTGACCCCACCCCATGGGCCTTCTTCCTCAAAATGTCCCCACCACTGTCGCCTTTCCCGACGGGCAACAAGGGGGCTTTGGGTCTTGCTTTGCCCGCAATGGCACTAGAGACAGCTGCCTGATTCCGAGAGAGAATGACTGAGGCACACCCAGACACACCTCACGACCACCATGAGCAAAACCACCCCCTCCCCACACACAAACACACATGGGCGCTAGCTGTCAGGCACACACACACACACAGACTCACAAGGACTCAGACACAGCTTGAAGGAGAGCAAGGGAGAAAGGGATGGAGAGATAGAAATGGAATGAGAGAGATAGCAATAGAAAGAGAGAGTGAGGGAGGAGAGAGAGAGAATGAGAGAGAGAGAGGAGACAGAGTGCCAGGTGGAGGGGGAAGAAGAGCAAGAGAGAGGGTGACGGAGCTAGAGAGCAAGAGCTACTCCTTGGAGAGGGAGCGCTCTGCTCTGGTAGACAGGGCCCCTTTGGATTGATTGGTTGCTCTGGGGTTGCCTTTCGCAGGGTTTTTCCTTTGTTGCCTCCTCCCTGTTCTCTTGTTGCAGTGGCCTCCAAGATTTTTAGAGTGTGCCCATCAGTCTGGTGGATGCCTTGGCACCAAGGTGCCCACAGGGCTGGAGGCCTGGGCCTCTCTCGTGTCCTCGGAACTGGAGTTTACACGAAGTTGGTGGCAATGGGATTCCGGGTGCACAGGGACAATTTTCCTGGCTGGTGAAGGCAATGTCCTTCTCCCAGGGAAAGCAGCCCCCTCTGCTTCTGAAGCGGAGGTCTTGGCTGGCGTCTGTGGGACCTGCTGCCCCTGCCTGCCCCTTAGCTTGGACGGTTGCTGCGCTATCGGATGAGTGAATTGAGTCACCTGGTGTCCCGGGAACGGGAAGACACCCGGACGGCAGGGAACCAGCCCCTACCCCTTCCGGGTCGGGCTCTGCCCCGCCCTACCCTGTCTTGAGTCGGGCTCCTGCTCGGGTGGTGGTGAGGCGGAGGAAGAGGGATGCTGCTACCTGGTGGTGCTGCAGTGGCGGACCCCCATGATGAGGTCCCAGACTGGCGGGGGCGCAGGTGGGTAGTAAAGGGGGAGAAGAACCTTTGGGCAATTGGGAAGCATGGCAATAAAATGGGGAAAAAGGGAAGGAGTGGGAAGCCAAAAGGCGCACCCAGTATTTTCAAGCACAGCATCCAGTATTTTCAAGTGGTCTCCCATCTAAGTACTAACTAGGCCTTACGCTGCTTGGCTTCTGAGATTAGACGAGATCGGGCACTTTCCAGGATGGTATACCCATAGATGCCGACAGTAGCGCCTGACTTTCTGAAGAGATCAGCCCTGCCACGCGCGCATGACTCCAGTCTCACCGCCACCCAGAGGCTGCGGGTCTCTGATCTAGAACCCCTGAGCTGCTCCCCACTCTAAACCCGAGCACTGTCTGCCGGCCAGTGGAGCTGTGACTTCTGTCGGGCCTCCCAGAGCCTTCCACCATTGCTGGCGGCCGGTCGTGCGTGAGACCGCCACAGCGCCCTGCTGCTGCCTGGAGAGTGCCCCAGAGGCCTCGGTCCCCTGCCCAGGTTGCGGTGGCACCAAATGAGTGAACTGAATTGCCTGAGTGTCCTGGCAAATCTTTGGTTTTGCTTCTGATTTGCATGAGCTCCTGCTATATTTTGAATACTAACCTCTTATTATATATGGTTTGAAAGTATTTTATTTCGTCTTAAAGGTTTTCTTATGTTTTGCTGTGCACAATATTTTTAGTTTAATACAGTACAACTTTATGGTTAGTTTTGTTGCTATACTTTTGATATCATATTTAAAATGTCATTGCCGAGACCACCATATCATGGAGGCTTTTCTTATGCTTTTGTTAAATATTTTAAAAGGATTTATGTATACAATTTAAATCTTTATTTTGAGTTAATTTTTGTGTATGGTGTAAGAAATATGATCTAATTTTTTTATTGTGCTTGTGAGTATCCAGTTTTCCCAGCACCAAGTATTGAAGATGCTATACTTTCTGTATTGTGTATTCGTAGTGCCCTTGTCAACGATTAACTTTAGATACATAGATTTACATCTGGGCTCTGTATTCTGCTCCATTGGTTTTTGTGCTGGTTCCTATTAACATACCATTCTATTATTTTTATAGTAGCCTTGAAATATAGTTTTAAATAGTAAAGTATGTCTCTAGATTTGGTTTTACTCCTCATGATTGCTTTGGCCATTCGATATTTCTTATAGTTTTATATAAATTTATTTTCTATTACTATAAAAAGTGGCACAGGAATTTTGATAGGAATTTGAATTAATCTAGAATCCTTTGGATAATATGGCACTTAAATTATATTTATTCTTCCAATCCATAAACATGTAACATATTTACATTTATTAGTGTCTTCTTTAATTTCTTTAATCAATATCTTGTATTTTATTTTTGCAAAGATCTTTCACCACATTGGTTAAATTTTTTGTTAGGAAATTTATTAATTTGTTGCTATTTTAAATGAGATTTTTTTCTTTTTTACCAGTTTGTTGCTAGTATATAGAAACAAAACTGATATTAGTATGTTAATTGTATATTCTTCTTTTTTACTGAGTTTATTTATTAGTTTAAACAATTTCTTGGTGTACTATTTATGGTTATATATATATAAGATTACGTCATCTACAAACAGTGAGTTTTTTTCTTCTTTTCAATTTGGATCTTCTAAATTTTCTTGCTTAATTATTCTATGTAGGACTTCCAGTTCTATGTTAAAATAGAACTGTTAGAATGGGCATAATATAGACTTACATTGGTGTTTGCGGATTTGGAGGAGCAAACACCTTTTTTGTTTTTATAAATAGGTTTCAGTAGGTAAAGATCTTCATCTTTTGGGTCTCATGGCTGATAATATCTTTTCTGTGTTTGCAGTAAAAAGGATTGTAGCTGGGTTACAAGGTTGCTGCCAAGTCTGGAGTGGGTTTTACCTTTAGTGGGCTTGTTACCAGGAGCACATGTGGTTGTGAGTCCTGTCGTGTTTTTAAGTAGACTGGATTGTCTTCAGGACTTTCTGTGGAGCAGGCACTAGGGCAGGTTTCTGCTATATGGTGGGCCTAATACCAGATGCATGGATGAGTGTAGCTCCCACTGAGTACCTAGCAGGGTTTCCCCAGGTTATCTACAAGCAGTGACTTTTGAACTGTTTTGTGTGGGTCACAAGTATGATGTCCCCAGCTTTTTTCTTATTCCTCATGATTGGTTTGGCCATTCAGTATTTCTTGTAGTTCTATATACATTGTAGGCTTGCATTTTCTATTACTATGAAAAGTGGCACAGGAATTGTGGTAGGGATTTGAGTTAACTTACAGATTGCTTTGGATAATATGACACTTTATTAACCAAAGGACCTGCCTTCTCAAAATGACTCTTCTTTATCTTGGGTTTTAGCACAGTTTCCTAATGCCCTGTATCCCAAAGCTCACTATATTGTCTAGGCTGTTCTTGAACTCCAGGCCAGAAGTAGTCCTTCTGCCTCAGGCTCCTGAATGGAGGAGATTAGTGTCATGAGCCACTGTGCCTGGCTTTCTCATAAAGTTACTTTGGTTGATGGATGGCTGACTAGTTTTTGTTGTTGCAGGGGAATATAAAAGTAGGGAACTCCTATTCCATTATCTTGATAATGTCACTGTCTCCATACATTTCTACCTTATTTTGTTCTCTTGTATGTTTGTGTGTTATTTTAGATTCAAATCTTAAGAACAAAATGCTAGAATTTATACATTGTGTAAAAAGTAAATTACACAGCTCATAGGTACCCTATATGTATTATAATGTTCACTTGTAAGATTAAGTTTAGTGAGACAAAAGGGCTTATTAAGGTTTTCGTCCACTTTTTTTCAAGCTGTATCCAAACTATAATATAGTTTTTGCCTAAATTTTTATTTTATCAGTTACTCTTAACCATATTTCACAGCATTTATATTTTTTATTTAGAAATGCAAGGCTATTATTTGCTTTTAAAGGCTGTATTATGGCTTTTTTATTTTGTGAAATAATAGCATCAACATATTAGTAATATAAAGTTATATACAGTGTAAATATTTATTCGTTAGAATTTTCTCATTAGAAAATTCTGTTAATTATTGTAGTGCATTTTCTGTAAAATTGTACTGCCATACACCGCAGGGCAATGATTCAGAATGCCTGATCTTTATACATGCACAGTCACAGCTGAACATTGTAGTTATTTATAGAAAATATTTTATGGTGTTATATCAATGTCCCAAACAAGATTTTATGGGTAAATGTTTCTTTCATTCTAATTTTGCAATTCTATGTTAACTGTGTTTTTATTTTAGGGTAGGTTCCTTGGCATCAGTTTATTGTATTCTTGGTTTTATCTAAGTATTATTTTGGATGACAATGTGCAACTTTTTATGTACAGTTTATGTCAATTTGCAGTTTAATTACAATGTGAATCAGCCATATATTTATTCACAATTCTATTTATGTTTATCAAACTTAATGAAAACTAAGCAAACTAATATTACATGATAAATTTCCAATCAGCTATCTTACACTTAAGCAAATACACCGAATAATAATTTTTAGCCTTATTGCTGCTTTTTTTCAAACTATGTTTTATATCCTCTGTGACCAAGGAAATTTCTGATATTGTCCTATCAGGCTAAAGAAACAAGCAAAAAGACAGTGATTATACTTTCAAGTAGCAGTTTGTTTAGGGACCCAGATATGCCATATGTAGACTACTATGTTCATATTTCTTTGTTTTAATAAGGCTGTGGTCCAAAGTCTTACATCTTTACAGAAATTAAAGCTTTTCAGTTCCATACTAAAGACAAAACAGCCCCATGATCTAAATCCAAGGATGATGGCTTAGAGTGAGGACCATTTCTTGTTGACATGGAGATGTTTGAGTTGGTCTATAATAAATCTATGGGAGAGGCAGGTTGGGATGACTTGGAGGTGCTGGCTGCCTTCATGATCTCAAAGTCCTCTGTGAAGTTCATCTCAGCAGTGCTGTACTCCTGTTCTGCTGTCAGGTTGGGAATGCTCAGCCAGTAGTTGTCCCCTGCATGGTCCACAACTGTGGGTGCTTCCCTGATCCACTGCCTGCCAGTAATGCAACTGTAGCAAAGGAGGCCGGTAAGGGGACAGAAGTTAACTGGCCACTGCCTGGCTGGGGAAGAGAGCAGTGGGCACCCAATCCTAGCTCACATGCCAAGTACTGTCCTCATCCCACCCCACACCCAGGGGTGTCTCCCATAATGTGCACTGCCTGACCTGATATAAATGGAGAGCTAAGCTAAGGCCTAAAGTTGACAAGGGGCTTTCCAGAGCCGTAAGTGTGCTAGGCTAGCACTGGATGGAGAGAGTAGAGTGTGATGAGGTGGGAACAGTGGGAATTCTGCCACGTGGCATGGAGTTCCTTGTGACTCTGGACTGCCCAGATGCAGTGACCAGAAGGGAATCAGGGAGAGGGAACAGTCTGACTCACAGACATGGTTATTTATTGTCAGTGTGGAAAAGTTTACTGAAGGAGATACAGGGTAGGGGCACGGCATTAACATAATTCTCAGGGCTGAAAATGCCACCTTTTAATAATTTTTTTCTTAGGACCCCACAAGTGTGTCACTGGGTCTGTTTTTAATTCCATGTACAAACACAGTGCTCTCCTCAATAATGAAAGTAGCACTATTATGTTGGGAAGAGAGACAGCAGCAGCACTTATGAATAAAAGCCCATTGACAGATTGAGCTTGTAATGCTTACACTAATTTATACATGATATGATTTCAGGTCATGTATAATGTGTGATACGAAGTAAAAATATTAAGCAGTTTCTCTTAAAATGTAGCTATTTCAACATTGCTCTTTACATTATACCTAACATATATATCGGGGCTTTTGACTCACAAAAATGGTCCACAATTTCGGTAAATGTCTGTATTTTTTCCCAGTAAACCATATTTTTAACACAAATGTTAGCACTCAATACTGCTTTTTTATTTTTATTTTTTATTTTTAACTTTTATTTTAAGTTCAGGGGTACATGTGCAGTTTGTTACATAGGTAAGCTTGTGTTGTGGGGGCTTGCTTTACAGATTATTTCATCACCCATGTATTAAGCCTAGTGTTCATTAGTTATTTTTTCTGATTCTCTCCCTCCTCCCACTTCTACCTTCAGATAAGTCCCAGTGTCTTTTGTTCCTTTCCATGTGTCCATGTGTTCTCATCATTAGATCCCACTTATAAGTGAGAACATACAGTGTTTGTTTTTCTGTTCCTGTGTTATTTTGCTAAGGATAATGGCCTTCAGTTCCATTCAGGTTCCCACAAAGGACATGATCTCATTCTTTTTTAGGGCTGCATAGGATTCCGTGGTGTATATGTACCACATTTTCTTTCTGCAGGCTATTATTTATGAGCATTTATGTTGATTCCATGTCTTTACAATTGTGGATAGTGCTGCAGTGAACATACACATGAATTTGTCTTTATAATAGAACGATTTATATTCCTTTGGTTATATACCCAGTAATGGGATAGTTGGGTCAAATGGTATTTCTGTTTTTAGTCGGTGTGTAAGGGTTCTTTTTCTCTGCAACCTTGCCAGCATTTGTTACTTTTTGACTTTTTGATAATAGCCATTCTGACTAGTGTGAAATGGTATCTCATTGTGGTTTTGATTTGCATTTCTCTTATGATCAGTTACGTTGAGCATTTTGAAATATGATTTTTGGTTGCATGGATGTTTTCTTTTGAAAAGTGTCTGTTCATGTCTGTTGCCCACTTTTTAATGGAGTTGTGTTTTTGTTTTCTTGTAAATTTGTTAAGTTCCTTATAGATGCTGGATATTAGATCATTGCCAGGTGCATAGTTTGCAACAGTTTTCTCCCATTCTGAAAGTTGTCTGTTCATTCTGTTGATACTTTTCTTTTATGTGCAAGAACACTTTAGTTTAATTAAATCCCGTTTGTCAATTTTTGCTTTGTTGCAATTGCTTTTGGCTTCTTCATCATGAATTCTTGGCCCATTTCCATGTCCTAAATGGTATTGCCTGGGTTCCCTTCTGGGGTTTTTTAGTTTTGGGTTTTACATTTAAGTGTTGTATCCATCTTAAGTTAGCTTTTGTATATGATGTAAGGAAGGGGTCCAATTTCAATCTTCTGCAAATGGCTAGCCAGTTATCTCGGTAATATTTATTAAAAAGGAAATCTTTTCCCCATTGCTTGTGGGTTTTTTGTTTTTTCTATTTTTTTTTTTTTTTTTTGAGATGGAATCTGGCTCTGTTGCCCAGACTGGAGTGCAGTGACATCCATTGCTTATTTTCATCAGGTTTGTCGAAGGCAGATAGATTTATAATTGAAGATGTGCAGACTTATTTCTATGTTTTTTATTTTGTTCCATTGGTATATGTGTGTTTTTGTTCCAATACCATGCTCTTTGGGTTATTGTAGCCCTGTAGTATAGTCTGAAGTTGGGTAGCATGATGCCTCCAGCTTTGTTCTTTTTGCTTGGGATTGCCTTGGCTATACAGCCTATTTTTTGGTTCTATATGAATTTTAAAATAGTTTTTTCTAGTTCTGGGAAGCACGTCCTTGGTAGTTTAATAGGAATAACGTTGGCTCCCTAAATTGTTTTTGGGCAGTATGGCCACTTTTACAATATTGATTTTTTTCTATCTTAAGCATGGAATGTTTTTCCATTTGTTCCTGTTGTCTAATTTTTTAAATTATTATACTTTAAGTTCTAGGGTACATGGGCACAATGTGTAGGTTTGATACATAGGAATACATGTGCCATGTCGGTTTGCTGCACCCATCAACTCATCATTTACACTAGGTGTATCTTCTAATGCTATCCCTCCCCCAGTCCCTCACCCCCTGACAGACCCCGGTGTGTGATGTTTCTTGCCCTGTGTCCAAGTGATCTCATTGTTCAATTCCCACCTATGAGTGAGAACATATGGTGTTTGGTTTTCTGTCCTTGTGATAGTTTGCTGAGAATGATGGTTTCCAGCTTCATCTGTGTCCCTGCAAAGGACAAGAACTCATCCTTTTTTATGGCTGCATAGTATTCCATGGTATATATGTGCCACATTTTCTTAATCCAGTCTATCAGTGATAAACATTCAGGTTGGTTCCAAGTCTTTGCTATAGTGAATAGTGCCTCAATAAACATACGTGTGCATGTGTCTTTATAGTAGCATGATATACAATCCTTTGGGTATATACCCAGTAATGGGATGGCTGGGTCAAATGCTAGTTCTAGTTCTAGATCCTTGAAGAATTGCCACACTGTCTTCCACAACGGTTGAACTAATATACACTCCCACCAACAATGTAAAACTGTTCCTATTTCTCCACATCTTCTCCAGCATCTGTTGTTTCCTGACTTTTTAATGATTGCCATTCTAACTGGTGTGAAATGGTATCTCATTGTAGTTTTGATTTGCATTTCTCTGAAGGCCAGTGATGATGAGCATTTTTAGTGTGTCTGTTGGCTGCATAGATGTCTTCTTTTGAGAATGTCTGCTCATATCCTTTGCCCACTTTTTGATGGGATTATCTGTTTTTTCTTGTAAATTGGTTTGAGTTCTTTGTAGATTCTGGATATTAGCCCTTTGTCAAGTGGGTAGATTGCAAAAAGTTTCCCCCATTCTGTAGGTTGCCTGTTCACTCTGATGGTAGTTTCTTTTGCCGTTGAGAAGCTCTTTAGTTTAATTAGATCCCATTTGTCAATTTTAGCTTTTGCTGCCATTACTTTTGGTGTTTTAGTCATAAAGTCCTTGCCCATGCCTATGTCCTGAATTGTATTGCCTCAGTTTTCTTCTAGGGTTTTTATGGTATTAGGTCTAACATTTAAGTCTTTAATCCATCTTGAATTAATTTTTGTATAAGGTGTAGGGAAGGGATCCAGTTTCAGCTTTCTACATATGGCTAGCCAGTTTTCCCAGCACCATTTAGTAAAGAGGGAATCCTTTCCCCATTGCTTGTTTTTGTCAAGTTTGTCAAAGATCAAATGGTTCTACATGTGTGGTGTCATTTCTGAGGCCTCTGTTCTGTTCCATTGGTCTATATATCTGTTTTGGTTACTGTAGTCTTGTATAGTTTGAAGTCAGGTAGCGTGATGCTACTAGCTTTGTTCTTTTGGCTTAGGATTGTCTTGGCAATGCAGGCTCTTTTTGGGTTCTATATAAACTTTAAAGGAGTTTTTTCCAATTCTTTGAAGAAAGTTGTTGGTAGCTTGATGGGGATGGCATTGAATCTATAAATTACTTTGGGCAGTATGGCCATATTCACAATATTGATTCTTCCTCTCCATGAGCATGGAATGTTCTTCCATTTGTTTGTGTCCTCTATTTCGTTGAGCAGTAGTTTGTAGTTCTCCTTGAAGAGGTCCTTCACATCCCTTGTAAGTTGTGTTCCTAGATATTTTATTCTTTTTGTAGCAATTGTCAATGGGAGTTCACTCATGATTTGGCTCTGTCTGTTAACGGTGTATAGGAATACTTGTGATTTTTGCACACTGATTTTGTATTCTGAGACTGCTGAAGTTGCTTATCAGCTTAAGGAGATTTTGGGCTGAGACAATGAGGTTTTCTAAATATACAATCATGTCATCTGCAAACAGGGATTTCATTTCCTAATTGAATTTCTTTTTTTCTTTTCTTTCTTTCTTTCTTTCTTTTTTTTTTTTTTTTTTTTGCAATTTTAAATATCTTTTATTGCGGGTATTCCATATTCAATGGAGTGCTCAGAAAGAGAAATTTATTTATTTATTTATTTATTTATTTATTTATTTATTTTTATTATACTTTAATTTCTAGGGTACATGTACACAACATGCAGGTTTGTTACATATGTATACATGTGCCATGTTGGTGTGCTGCACCTGTTAACTCGTCATTTACATTAGGTATATCTCCTAATGTTATCCCTCCCCCTCCCCCCTACCCCATGACAGGCCCTGGTGTGTGCTGTTCCCCACCCTGTGTCCATTTGTTCTCATTGTTCAATTCCCACCTATGAGTGAGAACATGCGGTGTTTGGTTTTCTGTCCTTGCGATAGTTTGCTCAGAATGATGGTTTCCAGCTTCATCCATGTCCCTACAAAGGACATGAACCCATCCTTTCTTATGGCTGCATAGTGTTCCATGGTGTATATGTGCCACATTTTCTTAATCCAGTCTATCATTGATGAACATACAAAGTCTTTGCTATTGTAAATAGTGCCACAATAAACATAAGTGTGCCTGTGTCTTTATAGCAGCATGATTTATAATCCTTTGTGTATATACCTAGTAATGGGATGGCTGGGTCAAAGGGGATTTCTAGTTCTAGATCCTTGAGGAATTGCCACACTGTCTTCCACAATGGTTGAACTAGTTTACAGTCCCACCAACAGTGTAAAAGTGTTGCTATTTCTCCACATCCTCTTCGGCACCTGTTGTTTCCTGACTTTTTAATGATTGCCATTCTAACTGGTGTGAGATGGTATCTCATTGTGGTTTTGATTTGCATTTCTCTGAAGGCCAGTGATGATAAGCATTTTTTCCATGTGTCTGTTGGCTGCATAAATGTCTTCTTTTGAGAAGTGTCTGTTCATATCCTTCACCCACTTTTTAATGGGGTTGTTTGACTTTTTCTTGTAAATTTGTTTAAGTTCTTTGTAGATTCTGGATATTAGCCCTTTGTCAGATGAGTAGATTGCAAAATTTTCTCCCATTCTGTAGGTTGCCTGTTCACTCTGATGGTAGTTTCTTTTGCTGTGCAGAAGTTCTTTCATTTAATGAGATCTCATTTGTCAATTTTGGCTTTTGCTGCCATTGCTTTTGGTGTTTTAGTTGTGAAGTCCATGCCCATGCCTATGTTCTGAATGGTATTGCCTAGGTTTTCTTCTAGGGTTTTTATGGTTTTAGGTCTAACATTTAAGTCTTTAATCCATCTTGAATTAATTTTTGTGTAAGGTGTAAGGAAAGGATCTAGTTTCAGCTTTCTACATATGGCTAGCCAGTTTTCCCAGCACCATTTATTAAAGAGGGAATCCTTTCACCATTTCTTTTTTTTGTAAGGTTTGTCGAAGATCAGATGGTTGTAGATGTGTGGTATTATTTCTGAGGGCTCTGTTCTGTTCCATTGGTCTATATGTCTGTTTTGGTACCAGTATCATGCTGTTTTGGTTACTGTAGCCTTGTAGTATAGTTTGAAGTCAGGTAGCATCATGCCTCCAGCTTTGCTCTTTTGACTTAGGATTGTCTTGGCAATGCGGGCTCTTTTTTTGGTTCCATATGAACTTTAAAGTAGTTTTTTCCAATTCTTTGAAGAAAGTCATTGGTAGTTTGATGGGGATGGCATTGAATCTACAAATTACTTTGGGCAGTATGGCCATTTTCACAATATTGATTCTTCCTATTCATGAGCATGGAATGTTCTTCCATTTGTTTGTGTCCTCTTTTATTTTGTTCATCAGTGGTTTGTAGTTCTCCTTGAAGAGGTCCTTCATATCCCTTTTAACTTGGATTCCTAGGTATTTTATGCTCTTTGAAGCAATTGTGAATGGGAGTTCACTCATGATTTGGCTCTCTGTTTGTCTGTTATTGGTGTATAGGAATGCTTGTGATTTTTGCTATTGATTTTGTATCCTGAGATTTTGCTGAAGTTGCTTATCAGCTTAAGGAGATTTTGGGTGAGACGATGGGGTTTTCTAAATATACAATCATGTCATCTGCAAACAGGGACAATTTGACTTCCTCTTTTGCTAATTGAATACCCTTTATTTCTTTCTTCTGCCTGATTGCCGTGGCCAGAGCTTCCAACACTATGTTGAATAGGAGTGGTGAGAGAGGGCATCCCTGTCTTGTGCCAGTTTTCAAAGGGAATGCTTCCAGGTTTGTCCATTCAGTATATTAGCTGTGGGTTAGTCCTAAATAGCTCTTATTATTTTGAGATAGGTCCCATCAATACCTAGTTATTGGGAGTGTTTAGCATGAAGTTTGGTTGAATTTTGTTGAAGGCGTTTTCTGCATTTACAGAGATAATCATGTGGTTTTTGTCTTTGGTTCTGTTTATATGATGGATTACATTTATTGATTTGTGTATGATGAACCAGCCTTGCATCCCAGGGATGAAGCCAACTTGATCATGGTGGATAAGCTTTTTGATGTGCTGCTGGATCCGGTTTGCCAGTATTTTATTGATGATTTTTGTGTCGATGTTCTTCAGGGATATTGGTTTAAGATTTTCTTTTTTTGCTGTGTGTCTGTCAGTCTTTGCTATCAGGATGATGTTGGCCTCATAAAATGAGTTAGGGAGGATTCACTCTTTTTCTATTGATTGGAATAGTTTCAGAAGTAATGGTACCAGCTTCTCTTTGTACCTCTGGTAGAATTTGCCTGTGGATTCATCTGGTCCTGGACTTTTTTTGGTTGGTAGGCTATTAATTATTGCCTCAACTTCAGAGCCTGTTATTGGTCTATTCAGGGATTCACCTTCCTCCCAGTTTAGTCTTGGAAGGGTGTATTTGTACAGGAATTTATCCGTTTCTTCTAGATTTTCTAGTTTATTTGTGTAGCGGTGTGTATAGTATTCTCTGATGGTAGTTTGTATTTCTGTGGGGTCGGTGGTGATATCCCCTTTATCATTTTTTATTCCGTCTCTTTGAATCTTCTCTCTTTTCTTCTTTATTAGTCTTGCTGATGGTCTATCAGTTTTGTTGATCTTTTCAAAAAATCAGCTCCTGGATTCATTGATTTTTTGAAGGGTTTTTTTGTGTCTATCTCCTTCACTTCTGCTCTGTTGTTAGTTATTTCTTGCCTTCTGCTAGCTTTTGAATGTTTGCTCTTGCTTCTGTAGTTCTTTTAATTGTGATGTTAGAGTGTCAATTTTAGATCTTTCATGCTTCTCTTGTGGGCATTTAGTGCTATAAATTTGCCTCTACACACCTCTTTAAATGTATCCCAAAGATTCTTGTATGTTGTATCTTTGTTCTCATTGGTTTCAAAGAATATCTTTATTTCTGCCTTCATTTCATTATGTACCCAGTAGTCATTCAGGAGCAGGTTGTTCAGTTTCCATGTGGTTGAGCAGTTTTGATTGAGTTTCTTAATCCTGAGTTCTTGTTTGATTGCACTGTGGTCTGAGAGACAGTTTGTTATAATTTCTGTTCTTTTATAGTTGCTGAGGATTGCTTTACTTCCAAATATGTGATCAATTTTGGAATAAGTGTTATGTGGTGCTGAGAACAATGTATAATGTGTTGATTTGGGTGGAGAGTTCTGTAGATGTCTATTAGGTCCACTTGGTGTAGAGCTGAGTTCAATTCCTGGATATCCTTGTCAACTTTCTGTCTCATTGACCTGTCTAATGTTGACAATGGGGTGTTAAAGTCTCCCATTATTGTTATGTGAGAGTCTAAGTCTCTTTGTAGGTCTCTATGGATTTGCTTTATGAATCTGGGTGCTCCTGTGTTGGGTGCATATATATTTATGATAGTTAGCTCTTCTTGTTGAATTGATCTCTTTACCATTATGTAATTGCCTTCTTGTTTCTTTTGGTTTAAAGTCTGTTTTATCAGAGACTAGGATTGCAACTCCTGCTTTTTTTGTTTTCCATTTGCTTGGTAAATCTTCCTCCATCCCTTTATTTTGAGCCTATGTGTTTCTCTGCACGTGAAATGGGTCTCCTGAATACAGCAAACTGATGGGTTTTGACTCTTTATCCAATTTGCCAGTCTGTGTCTTTTAATTGGAGCATTTAGCCCATTTACATTTAAGGTTAATATTGTTATGTGTGAATTTGATCCTGCCATTATTATGTTAGCTGGTTATTTTGCTTGTTAGTTGATGCAGTTTCTTCCTAGCATTGATGGTCTTTACAATTTGACATGTTTTTGCAGTGGCTGGTACCAATTGTTCCTTTCCATGTTTATTGCTTCCTCCAGGATCTCTTGTAAGGCACGCCTGGTGGTGACAAAATCTCTCAGCATTTGCTTGTCTGTAAATGATTTTATTTCTCCTTCACTTATGAAGTTTAGTTTGACTGGATATGAAATTCTGGGTTTAAAATTCTTTTCTTTAAGAATGTTTAATATTGGCCCCCACTGATTTCTGGCTTCTGGAATTTCTGCCAAGAGATCTGCTGTTAGTCTGATGGGCTTCCCTTTGTGGTTAACCCAGCCTTTCTCCGTGGGTGCCCTTAACATTTTTTCCTTCATTTCGACTTTGGTGAATCTGACAATTATGTGTCTTGTAGTTGCGCTTCTTGAGGAATATCTTTGTGGCATTCTCTGTTTCCTGAATTTGAATGTTGGTCTGTCTTGCTAGGTTCGGGAAGTTCTCCTGGATAATATCCTGAAGAGTGTTTTCCAACTTAGTTCCATTCCCCCCATCACATTCAGGTATACTAGTCAGACATAGATTTGGTCTTTTCACATAGTCCCATATTTCTTGGAGGCTTTGTTCATTTCTTTTTACTCTTTGTTCTCTAACCTTGTCTTCTTGCTTCATTTCATTAATTTGATCTTCAGTCACTGATACCCTTTCTTCCACTTGATGAAATTGGCTACTAAAGCTTGTGCATGCATCACATAGTTCTCGTGCCGTGGTTTACAGCTCCATCAGGTCATTTAAGGTCTTCTCTATACTGTTTATTCTAGTTAGCCATTCATCTCATCATTTTTCAAGGTTTTTAGCTTCTTTGCAATGGGTTTGAACATCCTCCTTTAGCTCACAGATATTTGTTATTACAGATTGTGTGAAGCCTTCTCTCAACTCGTCAAAGTCATTTTCCATCCAGCTTTGTTCCATCACTGGCAAGGAGCTACATTCCTTTGGAGGAGAAGGAGCACTCAGAGTTTTAGAATTTTCTGCTTTTCTGCTCTGGTTTCTCCCCGTCTTTGTGGTTTTATCTACCTTTGGTCTTTGATGATGGTGACGTACCGATGGGGTTTTGGTTTGGCTCTCCTTTCTCTTTGTTAGTTTTCCTTCTAACAGTCAGAACCCTCAGCTGGAGGTCTGTTGGCGTTTGCTGGAGGTCCACTCCAGACCGTTTGCCTGGGTATCACCAGCAGAGGCTGCAGACCAGAAAATATTGCAGAATAGAAAATATTGCTACCCGATCCTTCCTCTGGAAGGATCTCAGAGGGTCACCCTGTGTCTCAGAGGGACACCCGGCCATATGAGATGTCATTCGGCCCCTACTGGGAAGTGCCTCCCAGTTAGGATACTTGGGGCTCAGGGACCCACTTGAGGAAGCAGTCTGTCTGTTCTCAGATCTCAAACTCTGTGCTGGGAGAACCACTACTCTTTTCAAAGCTGTAAGACAGGGACGTTTAAGTCTGCAGAAGTTTCTGCTGCTTTTTGCTCAGCTATGCCCTGCCCCCAGAGGTGGAGCCTACAGAGGCAGGCAGCACTCCTTGAGCTGTGGTGGGCTTCACCCAGTTTGAGCTTCCTGGCCACTTTGTTTACCTACTCACTAATGGTGGACGCCCCTCCCCAAGCCTCGCTGCCACCTTGCAGTTCAATCACAGACTGCTGTACTGACAGTGAGTGAGGCTCTGTGGGCATGGGACCCTCTCAGCCAGGTGCGGGATTTAATCCCCTGGTGTGCCATTTGCTAAGACCATTGAAAAAGCACAGTATTAGGGTGGGAGTGTCCCAATTTTCCAGGTACCATCTGTCATGGCTTCCCTTGGCTAGGAAAGGGAATTTCCTGACCCTTTGTGCTTCCTGGGTGAGGCAATGCCCTGTCCTGCTTCAGCTCATGGTCCATGGGCTGCACCCACTGTCTGACAAGCCCCAGTGAGATGAACCCAGTACCTCAGTTGCAAATGCAGAAATCACCTGTCTTCTGCATCACTCACGCTGAGAGCTGTAGACTGGAGCTGTTCCTATTCGGCCATCTTGGAACCTCCTCCTGAATACCCTTTATTTCTTTCTCTTGCCTGAATGCCCTGGCCAGAACTTCCAACATTTGTTGAATAGGAGTGGTGAGAGAGGGCATCCTTGTCTTGTGCCAGTTTTCAAAGGGAATGCTTCCAGTTTTTGCCCATTCAGTATGGTATTGGCTGTGGGTTTGTCATAAATAGCTCTTATTATTTTGAGATACATTCCATCAATACCTAGTTTATTGAGAGTTTATTGAGAACAACATGAAGGGCTGTTGAATTTTGTGAAAGGCCTTTCTGTATCTATTGAGATAATCATGTGGTTTTTGTCATTGGTTTTGTTTATGTGATGGATTACATTTACTGATTTGCGTATGTTGAACTAGCCTTGCATCCCAGGGATGAAGCTGACTTGATCGTGGTGGATAAGCTTTTTGATGTGCTGCTGGAGTCGGTTTGCCAGTATTTTATTGAGGATTTTTGCATTGATGTTCATCAGGGATATTGATATAAAATTCTCCTTTTTTGTAGTGTCTTTGCCAGAGTTTGGTATGAGGATGATGTTGGCCTCATAAAATTAGTTAGGGAGGATTCCTTTTTCTATTGATTGGAATACTTTCAGAAGGAATAGTACCAGCTCCTGTTTGTACCTCTGATGGAATTTGGCTGTGAATTCATCTGGTCCTGTACTTTTTTGGTTGTTAGGCTATTAATTATTGCCTCAATTTCAGAGCCTGTTATTGGTCTATTCAGAGATTCAACTTCTTCCCAGTTTTGTCTTTTGAGGGTGTATGTGTTCAGGAATTTATCCATTCTTCTAGATTTTCTAGTTTATTTGCATAGAGGTGTTTATAGTATTATCTGATGGTAGTTGGTATTTCTGTGGGATCAGTGGTGATATACCCTTTTGTCAGTTTTTATTGCATCTATTTGATTCTTCTCTCTTTTCTTCTTTATTAGTCTTACTAGTGGTCTATCAATTTTGTTGATCTTTTCAAAAACCAGCTCCTGGATCCATTGATTTTTTGAAGGGTTTTTTGTGTCTCTATCTCCTTCAGTTCTGCTCTGTTGTTAGTTATTTCTTGCCTTCTGCTAGCTTTTGAATGTGTTCACTCTTGCTTCTCTAGCTCTTTTAATTGTGATGTTAGGGTGTCAATTTTAGATCTTTCCTGCTTTCTCTTGCGGGCATTTAGTGCTATAAATTTCTCTCTACACACTGATTTAAATGTGTTCCAGAGATTCTGGTCCATTATGTCTTTGTTCTCGTTGCTTTCAAAGAACATCTTTATTTCTGCATTTATTTCGTTCTGTACCCAGTAGTCATTCAGGATCAGGTTGTTCAGTTTACATGTAGTTGTGTGGTTTTGAGTGATTTTCTTAATCCTGAATTCTAATTCAATTGCACTGTGGTCTGAGAGACAGTTTGTTGTGATTTCTGTTCTTTTACATTTGCTCAGGAGTGCTTTACTTCCAATTATGTGGTCAATTTTAGAATAAATGAGATGTGGTGCTGAAAAGAATGTATATTCTATTGATTTGGGGTGGAGAGTTCTGTAGATGTCTATTAGGTCTGCTTGTTGCAGAGCTGAGTTCAGTTGCTGAATATCCTTGTTAACCTTCTGTCTCATTGATCTGTCTAATATTTACAGTGGGGTGTTAAAATCTCCCATCATTATTGTGTGGGAGTCTAAGTCTCTTTGTAGGTCTCTAAGGACTTGCTTTTTGAATCTGGGTCCTCCTGTATTGGGTTGTGTCAGTTTTCAAAGGGGATGCTTCCAGTTTTTTATGACAGTTAGCTCTTCTTTTTGAATTGATCCCTTTACCATTATGTAATGCTCTTACTTTACTCTTTTGATATTTGTTGGTTAAATTCTGTTTTATCAGAGACTAGGATTGCAACCCCTGCATTTTTTGTTTTCCATTTGCCTGGTAGATCTTCCTCCATCCCTTTAATTTGAGCCTATGTGCATCTTTACATGTGAGATGGGTCTCCTGAATACAGCACACTGATGGGTCTTGACTCTATCCAATTTGCCAGTCTGTGTCTTTTAATTGGAGCATTTAGCCCATTTACATTTAAGGTTAATATTGTTATGTGTGAATTTGATCCCATCATTATGATGTTTGCTGGTTATTTTGCCCATTAATTGATGCATTTTCTTCATGGCATCGATGGTCTTTTCAATTTGGCATGTTTTTGCAGTGACTTGTACCAGTTGTTTCTTTCCATGCTTACTTCTTCCTTCAGGAGCTCTTGTAAGGCAAACTTGGTGGTGACAAAATCTCTCAGCATTTTCTTGTCTATAAAGGATTTTATTTCTGCCTCACTTATGAAGCTTAGTTTGGCTGGATATGAAATTTTGGGTTGAAAATTCTTTCTTTAAGAATGTTGAATATTGACCCCACTCTTCTGGCTTCTAGAGTTTCTGCCAAGAGATCCGCTGTTAGCCTGATGGGCTTCTCTTTGTGGGTAACTCGACCTTTGTCTCTGGCTGCCCTTAACACTTTTTCCTTCATTTCGATTTTGGTGAATGTTACATTTATGTGTCTTGGGGTTGCTCTTCTCTAGGAGTAACTTTATGGTGTTCTCTGTATTTCTTGAATTTGAATGTTGGCCTGCCTTGCTAGGATGGGGAAGTTCTCCTGGATAATATCCTGAAGAGTGTTTTCCAACTTGGCTCCATTCTCCCTGTCACTTTCAGGTACACCAATCAAATGTAGATTTGGTCTTTTCACATAGTCCCATATTTCTTGGAGGCTTTGTTCATTTCTTTTTACTCTATTCTCTAACCTTGTGTTCTCACTTTATTTCATTAATTTGATCTTCAATCTCTGATACCCTTTCTTCCACTTGATCAAATCAGCTATTGAAGTCTGTGCATGCATCATGAAGTTCTCATGCCATGGTTTTCAGCTCCATCTAGTCATTTAAGGCCTTCTCTACACTGTTTATTCTAGTTAGTCATTCATCTAATCTTTTTCAGGGTTTTTAGTATCCTTGCAATGGGTTCGAACATCCTCCTTAGGTCAGAATAGTTTGTTATTACTGACCTTCTGAAGCATACTTCTGTCAACTAATCAAAGTCATTCTCCGTCCAGCTTTGTTCCGTTGCTGGCAAGGAGTTGTGATCCTTTGGAGGAGAAGAAGCACTGTGATTTTTAGAATTTTCAGTTTTTCTGCTCTGGTTTTCCCCATCTTTGTGGTTTTATCTACCTTTGGTCTTTGATGTTGGTGACCTACAGATGGAGTTTTGGTGTAGACGACTTTTGTTGATGTTGATGCTATTCCTGTTTATTAGTTTTCCTTCTAACATTCAGGTCCCTAAGCTGCAGGTCTGTTGGAGTTTGCTGGAGGTCCACTCCAGACCTTCTTTGCCTGGGTATCACCACCAGAGGCTGCAGAACAGCAAATATTACAGAACAGCAAATATTGCTGCCTGATCCTTCCTCTAGAAGCTTTGTCCCAGAGGGGCAGCCACCTATATGAGGTGTCTGTTGGCCCCTACTGGGAGGTGTCTCCCTGTTAGGCTACATGGGGGTCAGGGACCCACTTGAGGAGGCAGTCTGTCCATTCTCAGAGCTCAACTCCATGCTAGGAGAACTACTGCTTTCTTCAGAGCCATCAGACAGGGATGTCTAAGTTGCAGAAGTTGTCTGCTGCCTTGTGTTCAGCTATGACCTGCCCACAGAGGTGGACACTAGAGGCAGTAGGCCTCTAGAGCTGTGGTGGCCTCCACCCAGTGTGAGCTTTCTCACCACTTTGTTTACCTACTCAAGCCTCAGCAATGGCGGATGCCCCTCCACAGTCAGCCTTGCAGTTCAATCTCAGACTGCTGCACTAGCAAATAAGCAAGGCTCCATGGGCATAGGGCCCATTGATCCAGGCACAGGAGAGAATCTCCTTGTCTGCTCATTGCTAAGGCCTTGGGAAAAGTACAGTATTTGGGCAGGAGTGTCCCATTTTTCCAGGTAGTCTGTCACAGATTCCTTTGGCTGGGAAAGGAAAATCTCCCCACCCCTAGCACTTTCCAGGTTAGGCAACGCCCCACCCTGCTTCAGCTTGCCACCCATGGGCTGCACCCACTGTCCAACCAGTCCCAATAAGATGAACGAGGTACCTCAGTTGGAAATGCAGAAATCACGTGTCTTCTGCATTGATCATGCTGACAGCTGCAGACTGCAGCTGTTCCTGTATGGCCATCTTGGAAATTCCTCTGTGTTGTCTAATTTTTTGAACAGCATTTTATAGTTCTCCTTATAGAGACCTTTCACCTTCCTAGTTAACTGTATTTCTAGGAATGTTATTCTTTTTTGTGGCAGTTATGAGTAGGATTATGTTCTTTATTTGGCTCTCAGCTTGACTGTTGTTGGTATATGGCAATGTTAGTTATTTTCACACATTAATTTTGTATCCTGAGACTTCACTGAGGTTGATTGTCAGCTAAAGAAGCTTTTGGGGTGAGACTATTGGATTCATTAAGTATAAGATCATGTCAACTGCAAACCCGGATAGTGTGACTTTCTGTCTTCCTATTTGCATGCTCGTTATTTTTTTCCCTTGCCTGATTACCCTGGCCAGGACTTTCGATACTATGTTGAATGGGAATGATGAGAGAAGGCATCCTTGCCTTGTGGCAGTTTTCAAGGGGAATGCTTCCAGCTTTTGCCCATTCTGTATGATATTGGCTGTGGGTTTGTCATATATGGTTCTTATTATTTTGAGGTATGTTCCTTCAATATCTAGTTTATTGAGAGTTTTAATCATGAAGGAGTGTTGAATTTCATTGAAGGCCTTTTCTGCATCTATTGAGATAATCATGTTGTTTTTGTCTTTAGTTTTGTTTGTGTGGTACATCACATTTATTGATTTTCATATGTTGAACTAAACTTGCATTCCAGAGATAAAGCCTACTTGATCATGGTGGATAAGCTTTTTGATGTGTTGCTGGATTCAGTTTGCCAGTATTTTGTTGAGGTTGAGGTTTTTGCATTGATGTTCATTAAAAAATATCAGCCTGAAGTTTTCTTTTTTTTATTTTTGTTCTGCCTCTGCCAGGTTTTGGTATCAGGATGATACTGGCTTCAGAGTATGTGTTAGGGAGCAGTCCCTTATCCTCAAGTTTTTGAAGAGTTTTAGCAGAAATGGAACCAGTTGTTCTTTGTACATCTGGTAGAATTCAGCTGTTAATTTGTCTTGTCCTGTGCTGCTTTTTAGTTGATAAGATATTACTAAATTTCAGAGGTCATTATTTGTTTATTCAGGGTTTGAATTTACTCCTGGTTCAGTCTGGGGAAGGTGTATGTGTCCAGGAACTTATCCATTTCCTCTAGATTTTCTAGTTTATGTGCATAAAGGCATACATAATATTCTCTAATGGTTGGCTATATTTCTGTGGCATCAGTGATAATAACCCTCTTGTCATTTTCTATTGGATTTATTTAAATCTCTCTTTTTTACTTTATTAGGCTACTTCATGCTTGATCTATTTTATTAGAATTTTTTTTAAAAAAATGCCTCCTGAACTGGTTGATGTTGCAAAAGTTTTTTCATATCTTAGATTTCTTCGGTTCAGCTCTGATTTTGGTTATTTCTTGTCTTTTCCTAGCTTTGGGATTTGCACTTGGTTCTCTCGTCATTTTAGTTGTGATGTTAGGTGGTTAACTTGAGATCTTTCTAACTTTTTGATGTTGGCATTTAGTGTGATAAATTTCCATCTTAGGACTACCTTAGCTATGTCTTAGAGATTCTGGTATGTTGTATCTTTGTTCTAATTAGTTTCAAAGAACTTCTTGACTCCTGCCTTAATTTTACTATTTGCCTAAAAGTCATCCAGAAGCAGATTATTAAATTTCCATGTAATTATATGGTTTTGAGTGAATTTCATAATCTTGACTTTTAGTTTGCTTGTGCTGTGGTCTGAGAAATTGTTATGATTTCAGTTCTTTTGCATTTCCTGAAGAGTGTCTTTCTTTTAATTATGTGATTGATTTTATAGTATGTGCCATGTGGCTATGAGAATAATATGTATTTTGTTGGTTTTGGGTGTACAGTGCTGTAGATATTTATCAGGTCCAGGTAATCCAGTGCTGAGTTCAAGTCCTGAATACCTTTGTTCATTTTCTGTCTCAATGATTTAATATTGTCAGTGGAGTATTAAAGCCCCCTACTATTACTGTGTGGGAGTCTAAGTCTCTTTGAAAGTCTCTAAGAACTAGCTTTATGAATCTGGATGCTTCTGTGTTGGGTGTTTATATATTTAAGATAGCTATATATTCTTATCGCATTGAATCTTTTACTATTATGTAATGTCCTTCTTTGTATTTTTTGATCTTTGTTGGATTAAAATCTGTTTGGTCAGAAACTGGGATTGCAATCCTTACTTTTTTTCTGTTATTTATTTGCTCAGTAGATTTTCCTCCATCCCTTTATTTTTAGCCTACATGTGTCATTGTGTGAGGCAGGTCTTTTGAAGGCAGCATACCAACAGGTCTTGGTTCTTTACCCGTCTTTCCACTCTGTCTTTTAATTGGGGCATTTAGCCCATTTCCATTTAAGGTTAGTATTGAAATGTATGGTTTTGATCCTGCCATCATCACAGTAGCTCTTTGTTTTGCAGACTTGTTTATGTGGTTGCTTTATAGTGTCACTAGTCTGTATACTTCAGTGTGTTTTTGTAGTGACTGGTAACAGTCTTTCCTCTCCATATCAAGTGCCTTTTTTTTTTTTTTAATACTTTAAGTTCTAGGGTACATGTGCATAACGTGCAGGTTTGTTACATATGTATACTTGTGCTATGTTGCTGTGCTGCACCCATCAACTCGTCAGCACCCATCAACTCGTCATTTACATCAGGTATAACTTCCAATGCAATCCCTCCCTCCTCCCCTCTCCCCATGATAGGCCCTGGTGTGTGATGTTCCCCTTCCTGAGTCCAAGTGATCTCATTGTTCAGTTCCCACCTATGAGTGAGAACATGCGGTGTTTGGTTTTCTGTTCTTGCGATAGTTTGCTGAGAATGATGATTTCCAGCTGCATCCATGTCCCTACAATGGACACAAACTCATCCTTTTTTATGGCTGCATAGTATTCCATGGTGTATATGTGTCACATTTTCTTAATCCAGTCTGTCACTGATGGATTTTTGGGTTGATTCCAAGTGTTTGCTATTGTGAATAGTGCTGCAATAAACATACATGTGCATGTGTCTTTATAGCAGCCTGATTTATAATCCTTTGGGTATATACCCCATAATGGGATGGCTGGGTCATATGGTACTTCTAGCTCTAGATCCTTGAGGAATCTCCATACTGTTTTCCACAAAGGTTGAACTAGTTTACAATCCCAACAGTGTAAAAGTATTCCTATTTCTCCACATCTTCTCCAGCACGTGTTGTTTCCTGACTTTTTAATGATTGCCATTCTAACTGGTGTGAGACGGTATCTCATTGTGGTTTTGATTTGCATTTCTCTGAAGGCTAGTGATGATGAGCATTTTTTCATGTGTCTGTTGGCTGTATGAATGTCTTCTTTTGAAAAATGTCTGTTCATATCCTTTGCCCACTTTTTGATGAGGTTGTTTGTTTTTTTCTTGTAAACTTATTTGATTTCTTTGTAGGTTCTGGATATTAGCCCTTTGTCAGATGAGTAGATTGCAAAAATTTTCTCCAATTCTGTAAGTTGCCTGTTCACTCTGATGGTAGTTTCTTTTGCTGTGCAGAAGCTCTTTAGTTTAATTAGATCCCATTTGTCAATTTTGGTTTTGCTGCCATTGATTTTGGTGTTTTAGTCATGAAGTCCTTGCCCATGCCTATGTCCTGATTGGTATTACCCAGGTTTTCTTCTAGGGTTTTTATGGTATTAGGTCTAACATTTAAGTCTCTAATCCATCTTGAATTAATTTTCATATAAGGAGTGAGGAAAAGATCCAATTTCAGCTTTCTACTTATGGCTAGCCAATTTTCCCAGCACCATTTATTAAATAGGGAATCCTTTCCCCATTTCTTGTTTTTGTCAGGTTTGTCAAAGATCAGATGGCTGTAGATGTGTGGTATTATTTCTGAGGGCTCTGTTCTGTTCCATTGGTCTATATCTCTGTTTTGGTACCAGTACCATGCTGTTTTGGTTACTGTAGCCTTGTAGTATAGTTTGAAGTCAGGTAATGTGATGCCTCTGGCTTTGTTCTTTTGACTTAGGATTGTCTTGGCAATGTGGGCTCTTTTTTGGTTCCATATGAACTTTAAAGCAGTTTTTTCCAATTCTGTGAAGAATGTCATTGGTAGCTTGATGGGGATGGCATTGAATCTATAAATTACCTTGGGCAGTATGGCCATTTTCATGATATTGATTCTTCCTATCCATGAGCATGGTATGTTCTTCCATTTGTTTGTGTCCTCTTTGATTTCACTGAGCAGTGGTTTGTAGTTCTCCTTGAAGAGGTCCTTTACATCCCTTGTAAGTTGGATTTCTAGGTATTTTATTCTCTTTGAAGCAATTGTGAATGGAAGTTCATTCATTATTTGGCTCTCTGCTTTCTGTTACTGGTGTATAAGAATGCTTGTGATTTTTGCACATTGATTCTGTATCATGAGACTTTGCTGAAGTTGCTTATCAGCTTAAGGAGATTTTGGGCTGAGACAATGGGATTTTCTAAATATACAATCATGTCATCTGCAAACAGGGACAATTTGACATCTTCTTTTCCTAACTGAATACCCTTTATTTCTTTCTCTTGCCTGATTGCCCTAGCCAGAGCTTCCAACACTATGTTGAATAAGAGTGGTGAGAGAGGGCATCCCTGTCGTGCCAGTTTTCAAAGGGAATGCTTCCAGTTTTTGCCCATTCAGTATGATATTGGCTGTGGGTTTGTCATAAATAGCTCTTATTATTTTGAGATATGTTCCATCAATACCGAATTTATTGAGCGTTTTTAGCATGAAGGGCTGTTGAATTTTGTCAAAGGCCTTTTCTGCATCTATTGAGACAATAATGTGGTTTTTGTCTTTGGTTCTGTTTATCTGCTGGATTATGTTTATTGATTTGCATATGTTGAACCAGCCTTGCATCCCAGGGATGAAGCCAACTTGATCGTGGTGGATAAGCTTTTTGATGTGCTGCTGGATCTGGTTTGCCAGTATTTTATTGAGGATTTTTGCATCGATGTTCATCAGGATTATTGGTCTAAAATTCCCTTTTTTTGTTGTATCTCTGCCAGGCTTTGGTATCAGGATGATGTTGGCCTCATAAAATGAGTTAGGGAGGATTCCCTCTTTTTCTATTGATTGGAATAGTTTCAGAAGGAATGGTACCAGCTCCTCCTTGTACCTCTGGTAGAATTCAGCTGTGAATCCATCTAGTCCTGGACATTTTTTGGTTGGTAGGCTATGAATTATTGCCTCAATTTCAGAGCCTGCTGTTGGTCTATTCAGGAATTCAGCTTCTTCCTGGTTTAGTCTTGGGAGAGTGTAAGTGTCCAGGAAATTATCAATTTCTTCTAGATTTTCTAGTTTATTTGCATAGAGGTGTTTATAGTATTCTCTGATGGTAGTTTGTATTTCTGTGGGGTCGGTGGTGACATCCCCTTTATCATTTTTTATTGCGTCTATTTGATTCTTCTCTCTTTTCTTCTTTATTAGTCTTACTAGTGGTCTATCAATTTTGTTGATCTTTTCAAAAAATCAACTCTTGGATTCATTGATTTTTTGGAGGGTTTTTTGTGTCTCTATCTCCTTCAGTTCTGCTCTGATCTTAGTTATTTCTTGCCTTCTGCTAGCTTTTGAATGTGTTTGCTCTTGCTTCTCTAGTTCTTTTAATTGTGATGTTAGGGTGTCAATGTTAGATCTTTCTTGATTTCTCTTGTGGGCATTTAGTCCTATAAATTTCCCTCTACACACTGCTTTAAATGTGTCCCAGAGATTCTGGTATGTTGTATCTTTGTTCTCATTGGTTTCAAAGAACATCTTTATTTCTGCCTTCCTTTGGTTATGTACCCAGTAGTCATTCAGGAGCAGGTTGTTCAGTTTCCATGTAGTTGAGTGGTTTTGATGAGTTTCTTAGTCCTGAGTTCTAGTTTGATTGCACTGTGGTCTGAGAGACAGTTTGTTATAATTTCTGTTCTTGTACATTTGCTGAGGAGTACTTTACTTCCAATTATGTAGTCAATTTTGGAATAAGTGAGATGTGGTGCTGAGTAGAATGTATATTCTGTTGATCTGGGGTGGAGAGTTCTGTAGATGTCTATTAGGTCTGCTTGCTGCAGAGATGAGTTCAATTCCTGGATATCCTTGTTAACTTTCTGTCTTGTTGATCTGTCTAATGTTGACAGTGGGGTGTTGAAGTCTCCCATTATTAGTGTATGGGAGTCTAAGTCTCTTTGTAAGTCTCTAAGGACTTGCTTTATGAATCTGGGTGCTCCTGTATTGGGTGCATATATATTTAGGATAGTTAGCTCTTCTTGTTGAATTGATCCCTTTACCATTATGTAATGACCTTCTTTGTCTCTTTTGATCTTTGACGGTTTAAAGTCTGTTTTATCAGAGACTAGTATTGCAACCCCTGCTTTTTTTTTCTCCATTTGCTTGGTAGATCTTCCTCCATCCCTTTATTTTGAGCCTATGTATGTCTCTGCATGTGAGATGGGTCTCCTGAATACAGCAAACTGATGGGTCTTGACTCTTTATCCAGTTTGCCAGTCTGTGTCTTTTAATTGGAGCATTTAGTCCATTTTCATTTAAGGTTAATATTGTTATGTGTGAACTTGATCCTGCCATTATGATATTAACTGGTTATTTTGCTCGTTAGTTGATGCAGTTTCTTCCTGGCCTCGATGGTCTTCACATTTTGGCATGTTTTTGCAATGGCTGGTACCGGTTGCTCCTTTCCATGTTTAGTGCTTCCTTCAGGGTCTCTTGTAAGGTAGGCCTGGTGGTGACAAAATCTCTAAGCATTTGCTTATCTGTAAAGGATTTTATTTCTCCTTCACTTATGAAACTTAGTTTGGCTGGATATGAAATTCTGGGTTGAAAATTCTTTTCTTTAAGAATGTTGAATATTGGCTCCCACTCTCTTCTGGCTTGTAGAGTTTCTGCCGAGAGATCTGCTGTTAGTCTGATGGGCTTGCCTTTGTGGGTAACCCGACCTTTCTCTCTGGCTGCCCTTAAGATTTTTTCCTTCATTTCAACTTTGGTGAATCTGACAATTTATGTCTTGGAGTTGCTCTTCTCGAGGAGTATCTTTGTGGCGTTCTCTGTATTTCCTGAATTTGAATGTTGGCCTGCCCTACTATGTTGGGGAAGTTCTCTGGATGATATCCTGCAGAGTGTTTTCCAACTTGGTTCCATTTCCCCCCTCACTTTCAGGCACCCCAATCAGATGTAGATTTGGTCTTTTTACATAATCCCATACTTCTTGCAGGCTTTGTTCATTTCTTTTTCTTCTTTTTTCTTTAGATTTCTCTTCTTGCTTCATTTCATTCATTTGATCCTCAATCGCTGATACTCTTTCTTCCAGTTGATCAAGCAGCTACTGAAGCTTGTGCATTTGTCACGTATTTCTCGTGTCATGGTTTTCATCTCTGTCAATTCGTTTATGGCCTTCTCTGCATTAATTATTCTAGTTATCAATTCTTCCACTCTTTTTTCAAGTTTTTTAGTTTCTTTGCACTGGGTATGTAATTCGTCCTTTAGCTCTGAGAAGTTTGATGGACTGGAAGCTTCTTCTCTCATCTCATCAAAGTCATTCTCCATTCAGCTTTGATCTGTTGCTGGCGATGAGCTGTGTTCCTTTGCAGGGGGAGATGCGCTCTTATTTTTTGAATTTCCACCTTTTCTGCCCTGCTTTTTCCCCATCTTTGTGGTTTTATCTGCCTCTGGTCTTTGATGATGGTGACGTACTGATGGGGTTTTGGTGTGGGTGTCCTTCCTGTTTGTTAGTTTTCCTTCTAACAGTCAGGACCCTCAGCTGTAGGTCTGTTGGAGATTGCTTGAAGTCCACTCCAGACCCTGTTTGCCTGGGTATCAGCAGCAGAGGCTGCAGAAGATAGAATATTGCTGAACAGCGAGTGTACCTGTCTGATTCTTGTTTTGAGGAAGCTTCCTCTCAGGGGTGTACTCCACTGTGTGAGGTGTGGGGTGTAGCTCTGCCCCTAGTAGGGGATGTCTCCCAGTTCGGCTATTCAGGGGTCAGGGACCCACTTGAGCAGGCAGTCTGTCCGTTCTCAGATCTAAACCTCCGTGTTGGGAGATCCACTGCTCTCTTCAAAGCTGTCAGACACGTTTGCTTCTGCAGAGATTTTAGGTCCTTTTTTGTTGTTGTTGTTTAGCTGTGCTGTGTCCCCAGAGGTGAAGTCTACAGAGACAGGCAGGACTCCTTGAGCTGCTGTGAGCTCCACCCAGTTTGAGCTTCCCAGCTGCTTTGTTTACCTACTTAAGCCTCAGCAATGGCGGGCGCCCCTCCCCCAACCTCACTGCTGCCTTGCCAGTAGATCACAGACTGCTGTGCTAGCAATGAGGGAGGCTCCGTGGGCGTGGGACTCTCCCAGCCAGGTGTGGGATATAATCTGCTGGTGTGCCCGTTTGCTAAGATCCTTGGTAAAGCGCAGTATTGGGGTGGGATTTTCCGATTTTCCAGGTGTTATGTGTCTCAGTTCCCCTGGCTAGGAAAAGGGATTCCCTTCCCCCTTGGGCTTCCCAGGTGAGGCAATGTCTCGCCCTGCTTCAGCTCTCGCTGGACAGGCTGCAGCAGCTGACCAGCACTGATTGTCCCACACTCCCTAGTGAGATGAACCCAGTACCTCAGTTGAAAATGCAGAAATCACCTGTCTTCTGTGTCCCTGGTGCTGGGAGTTGGAGACTGGAGCTGTTCCTATTCGGCCATCTTGCTCTGCCCTCCTCAAGTGCTTTTTTAAGGAGCTCTTGTAAGGCAGTTCTGGTGGTAATAAATTCCCTCAGCATTTGTTTATCATAAAAGGAATTTCTTATGTCTTTTTGCTTATAAATCTTAGTTTGGCCGAATATGAAATTCTGGGTTGGAATTTCTTTTCTTTAGCAATGTCAAATATTGGTCCCCAGTCTCTCCTGGCTTGTAAGGTTTCTGTTGAGAAGGCCATTTTTAGTCTGATGGGCTTCCCTTTGTAGGTTACATGACCTTTCTCTCCAGCTGTCTTTAACATTTTTCTTTTATTTCTACCTCAGGGAATCTGATGATTATGTGTCTTGGGGGTGATCTTTTTTCAGTGTGTCTTACTGGGCCTTTCTGCATTTTTTGAATTTGAATGTTAGCCCTCTAGCTAGGTTGGGAAAGTTCTCATGGACGATATCCTGAATTATGTTTTCCAACTTGCTTCCATTCTCCGTGTTCCTTTCAGGGACACCAATGAGTCATAGATTCATTCTGTTTACATGCTCTTATATTTCTTGGATGTTTTGTTTGTTCCTTTTAATTCTTCTTTTTTTTTTTTCACTATTCTTGTCGGACTGTCTCATTTCAGAAAGCAAATTTTTAAGCTTTGAGATTATTTTCTCCAGTTGGTATATTCTGCTATTAATACTTGTGATTGCATTATAAAATTCTTGAAATGGGTTTCTTAGTTCTATTATATCAGTTATGTTCTTTTCTATACTGGCCATTTTGTCTGTCAGCTCCTGCATTGTTTTGTCATGATTTTTAGCTTTATTGCATTAGGTTTCCACATATGCCTGGAGCTCAATTGCCTTCATTTCTATCCATATTCTGAATCCCATTTCTGTCATTTCAGCCATCTCAGCTTGGTTGAGAACCCTTCCTGGAAAGGTGACACAGCTGTTTGGAGGAAAGAAAGCACTCTAGCTTTTTGGGCATTTAGGGTTCTTGCACTGATTCTTTCTAATCTTTGCAGGTTTATCTACCTTCAATCTTTGTGGTTGCTGACCTTTGGATGGGCTTTTTTTTTTTTTCTTTTCTTTCATTTGATGGCCTCTACAATTTGATTGTGGTAAAACATGGATTCAGCCAACTGGTTTTGTTTCTGGAAGATTTTAGGGGGCCAGCACTCAACTCCCAAATCTTGGACTTTGTGCTCTCTGGGAGACTTGAATTTGACCTCAAATTTGTTTTCTGGCCCCTGGAGGTTTGCAATCCCCTGCACTGTGTGTGTGGGGGGGATGGGGCAAGGTGCAGCAGCTGCAGCAGAGTGCTAGCTGGTTCTCGGGTGCCTGCCATACTGCAGGAATTCACTAGAGTGGTGGAGGCAAAACAGCAGGGGTTTGGGAGTGGTGGGAGCCCCTATTGCAGAGTGTGTGTGCCATTGTGCTCTAGGTGGTGTTGGCTCAAGGCCAAGGTGCTAGTGGTGCAGGTCTGGGTGCCTAATCTGTGCCCTACAAGCAGGAGTGATTGCTCAGGGGGAGGATCCACAGTTCTCTGTGCAGTGTTAGTGCAAGGGTGGGGTGCTAGTGTGGGTGGAGCTTGCTGGCTCTGTGCCTGAAAAGGTTGAATCTGCAATGGTGGTTGGTGGGGGGTGCGGGAGGGTGGACTGCACTTCTGTGCTGGTGGGCAATGAAAATAAAACCCACCCATATAGCCATGCACCAGAAAAGTGATGTGGGAAGTTACTATGGCCCTGGGGGAAGCTGCAGTATGAGGAGGGAACAGATAGGCTTGTGCGTGGTCATAGGGGTCATCCCACTGGAGCTGTTCACCAGTCGGGCATAGTGCATCAGTGCAAAAACTATGGTGTGGGCCCCCAGGACACCCAAGACTGCCTTGCAAGCAGGTATGGCCAGGCTGGGGCTCCAGGAAAGGCCAGCAGACCAAGGGATGCTCAGGTCAGACCAGCCTTATCTGATAGGCAAGACCACCTTGAGGAGATCAGGTCTGACAGTTCCTCTAGGCTGCTAAAGTCTTCTACTGGAGCAAGTTGAGCCTATGGGAATGGTTGTCCAAGTCCACACTTCACCACAGATACCTCTGCATCAAACCCTCTGGGCGCTACGTCAGTTGGCTTGCTGTCCCTACCAAGTAGGGGTTGCAGCTCTAAAGGACAGCAGCTCTCCTTGCCAATCAAGTGTCCCTTGTGGTTGAGAGGTCTCTTCCTGCTTGGGTTCCAGAGGCCTATGGTGAGAATGGGTTTCTTCTTGCCAGTTCAACTGACTCATTCTCTTGGAGCTGTTGTGGTCCAAAAGTGCATCCCAGTGTAAGGTAGTGCCATGCATTGTACCTAGCTTTCTTTCCCTTCAGCCCAGATTTTGTGTCTTCCCTCTGTCTACTCTCAGCACCTTCTCTCTGAAGATCTGTTAAAATCATACCTGTCATCTCAGTCCCTTTGTGGAAGCTGTTCTACCTGGCTACACCTAGATGGCCATCTTGCCCTCCTCTGCTGCTTTTTAAAATAAAGCCAAATAGATTATCATTAATCATACTTTCACCTTTAATACTAAAGTAAATGGTATATAATTGAAGTTGTTCAAACCTAAATATTTTTGACAGAAATTTTATCCATATTTGTGGAAAAGCTCTTATTGTCCTGATACACAATGGACTTTTGTTATCATTACTTTTTATGCCTTTATGAAACTAAGTGCTTCCTTGAGTCTCCAGTCTTTTTGTCAAGAACATTAACATCATTCTTTCATGAGGAATGAAAGTACATTATAATTTATCTAACTTTGAAGTCTATTTAGGTCAAAAATTACCACAGAAAATTAATACATTAATATTGTAAGAGTGATACATTTAGAGTATGGACTCCTATATAAAGGTCATGTACAATTTTCATTGGGTAATTTTCAAAGTCTTCAATATGAATACTGAAATGAAAAACATTTAATAAATATGAAAAGGAGGAAAAAGAATAGAAAATTTAGTATAGATTTTAGAAATATAAAATCCTTGTAGATATTTATAATTTATATCCTGTCAATTGCTAAGAAATGTGTTAGGACTTGTCTTTAAAATTATATTGAAGTATATTATACATATATAAAAATACATAAGTTATAAGTATATAGCTTGATAAATGTTACAAAATTCTGCAACATACCTACATAACCAGCCCTTAGTTCAAGAAGGAGGACATTTAAAAAAGAAATAAAGAAAGGAAAGAAGGAAGGAGGAAGGAAGGAAGGAAGGAAGGAAGGAAAGAAGGAAGGAAGGAAGGAAGGAAGGAAGGAAGGAAGGAAGGAAGGAAGGAAGGAAAAGAGAAAGGAAACATGAAAGGAAACATAAATTACTGGAAATCTAGATGCCCTCTTGTAGTTTCTGCCTATCCACCAAGTGCAAACATTACCCTGATTTCTAAAACCATTAAGTAGTTTTGTCTATTCATGAACTTTATTTATGGACTTATATGTACTCCTTATGATTGGCTTCTTTCACTCAACATTCTTAGTGGCATTTCTTCTTTTTCCTCCATAATCTAATCCATCTATACATATTGCTGTATTGTATTCCATTGTATAAAATCACCTTGTATTGTTCATAAAATTTCAATTGTGTCTAGTTTGGGACTATTATGAATACTCTTGCTTTGAACTTTTAGTACATGTCTTTGGTGCCAAGATAGTCACATTTCCGTATGCTAGACACCTAGAAAAAGTGCTAGATTATATTTTATACTATGTTCAGCTTTAGTATATACTGCCAAGTGGTTTTGTAATGTGGTCCTTACAATTTACATTTCCACCAGCAGTGCATGAGAGTTTCATTTGTTCTACATCTTTGCAAACATTTGGTATGTTTTCCTTTTCCATTTTAGTTATTTTGGTGGCTTTGTAACTGAACTATATTGATATATAATTTGCATTTCCTTGATAACTAATAAAGTTGATGCCATTTTATATGTTTAATGGCCATCTGAAGGTAATTTTTTCAAGTATCAGTTTAAGACTTTTGCATTGTTATATTGCATTGTCTACCTTTTTCTTATCAATTTGCAAATACGCTATACGTTCTGGATACAAGTATTTTGTCAGACATATATATATACACACACACACACACACACACATATACACACACCCCAACATCTTCTTCCACTCTATAGTTTTACTTTTTATTTTTTAAATTTTGATAAAAATAATTTATTAAATTGAATGTAGTCACACATCAATTTTTCTCTTTTATGACTTTTTGGTTATTTTTGTTAATTAATTTATTATGTTGTATATATGTATGTATGATATAGGGTCTTACTCTGTCACCCCTGGTGAAGTACATTGACATTGTCATAGTTGACTATAGCCTCAAACTTTTGGACTAAAGCAATCCTTTTATCTCAGCCTCCCAGGTAGTTAGAACCAGAGGGTCATGCCACCTATTCAGTTTTTTTTTTCTTTTCGTAGAGACAGGTTCTCACTATGTTGCCCAGGCTGGTCTTGAACTCCTTGCCTCAAGTTATTTTTCTGCCTAATCCTCCCAAAGTTCTTGGATTACTGGTATGAGCCACCACACCTGGTCCTGGTTTCTATTTTTAACAGTTTTGCCAATTATAATACATATATCTCTCTTACGTTGTCTTCTAAGAGTTTTGTTATTTTAACTTTTGCATTCAGAGCTACAATCATCTATAATCAATTTATGTATATGGCCTGAGATAAGAATCAAAATCTTTTAGTGCCAGTATAAGACATTATTTACTTACTGCATTGTGAATTTTGTCATTAATAATTTGGTCATATATATTTTGTAAAAGTAGTTTTTAAAGGATTATATTTTAGTTGAAGGTTAATTGGCAATTTCTGATAGGCAAAGTTTCTAGTTTTGTTTGTTCTGTTTATATTGCATTCTGGCTTTCTTACATAGAAACCAAAAGCACTGGGACTGCCACTATAATGGCCTACCTGTTAGGATTTTTAAACACCTGTTTTTATTTATTTTACATATTTATTATGTATTCACTGATCTGACTTCTTGGAAGCTGGGTCCATTATTTCTAAGTTCCATTCATAACCTTTACATCTAATAACTGTTCACAGCACACCTGCTGTCTTATTTCATGTGTGATTCAGTAGACATCCAGGCAACAAATATTATATTTATGAACCCCTATTGTTAATTCTTTCTATTCTATACTGATAACTTTGCAACAATTCAGTAAGTCCATTTTGTAAATTTTTTTTCTTTTTTTGAGACAGAGTCTTGCCTTGTTGCCTAGGCTGCAGTGCAGTGGCACAATCACAGCTCCCTGCAACGTCCGCTCCCAGGTTTAAACAATTCTCATACCTCAGCCTCCTGAGTAGCTGGGATTACAGGCAATTCCATTTTTGATTTAACTTCGTCAGGAGTTCCTTGACCACTCTCAGAATTGATGACTCATGAAAAAATGTCAAAACACTTAGAAAAGCTATTACATTTATGGTTATAGTTTATTAAATAGAAAAGATACAGATTATATTTAGAAAAGAAAATAGGAGGTAGCGAAGCTTCCAGAGGAGAACAAGTGCACACCTGCAGTTGTCCTGTCTCAGTGGAGTCACACAAGCTGTACATAATTTTCCCAGTCATAATGTGACATGTGCAAAATTTTGCCAAGTAGGGAAACCAACCAGAGTCTTGGTGTCCAAAGTATTTTGTTGGGATTCAATTACATAGGCATGCAGTGGGCACATGACTGGCTCTAGCTACTCAATCACCATTTCTACTACAGGGGTCAAACTAATACAGCATGGCCCAGAGATCCAGGCATACAAAAACAAGATAGTCACTACCACTTACATGGTTACAATCATATACATGTTTTTGCCCAAGACCTCAAGTGAACTAAGACACTCTTTCTTATCAGGCAGAATTTTCCAAAGGCCTGGAAGTTATCCTCTAGGGGCAAGTCTAGAGCCAGTTCTAAAGACCTTTAAAATGTAAATGGTTGGGGAAGTCCACACCAATTAAATTAACATTTTGTTGCAGAGCTTTATAAAGATAAAATATAACTATTATTGGTGCAGGATATTTTATATTGAATTATTTGTTCATTTGTTGCAAGGCCCAAAGCAGTCAATATCTCATTGTTGAATGAGTACATGGTTTCCAGGTACCTGTTCTCAGGCATGGAAATGTTCAAGGCTCAAATAGGAAAATCAATGACTACCTTGGTGATGCAAGAACTTCCTTAAACTAACAATTTATCCACTCTCCACTCAAGCCATTAATACTTAAAATATATACAAACAAGCAAATATGACTATTAATTGAGATGAGCTAACAACTGAGAATTCTGAATGAAACTACAGCTAGATATTTACCTTGCTGTATCTCCAGTTAAGGCTGATCACTTTTGACTGTCCATGTGTGAGGAACACTATTTACAAATTACATGTCACACATGTTAAAAAATATTCCATGATACTTGTTAAAGCATAATAAGAAACACTTTATTCAGAACAATAAGATGGGTATAGACACAACTGCAGTAAGATTTTGTAGTTGGGGAGAAAGATTGTGCTTAAGTCTAAATACAGTATGGGTAAGTAAGAACTTATAGGCAAGGAGCAGACTAAGGATTGATGGATGAAAACTTACCAAGAGGAAACAAGGATGAGGAATATTCTGGCTAAGGTGACGGAATCAATTCTTGATAGTGACAGCCTGGTGATCAAACCTGTGGGATGGTGGACAGTGAGAAGGCTGATGAGATATTGAGGCTGATCAGATATCAAGGATGAAGTGTTCTTGCTATACTGACTTTTCATGGTAATTTGCTACAACCAATTTTTTTTTGTTATTATTATACTTTAAGATCTGGAGTACATGTGCAGAACATGCAGTTTTGTTACATAGGTATACATGTACCGTGGTCGTTGGCTGTACCCATCAACCCGTCACCTACATTTGGTATTTCTCCCAATGCTATCCCTCCCCTCACCCTCCACACACCAACAGGCCCTGGTGTGTGATATTCCCCTCCCCATTTCCATGTGTTCTCATTGTTCAACTCCCACTTATGAGTGAGAACATGTGGTGTTTGGTTTTCTGTTCTTGTGTTAGTCTGCTGAGAATGATGGTTTCCAGCTTCATCCGTGTCCCTGCAAAGGACATTAACTCATCATTTTTTATGGCCGCACAGTATTCCATGGTGTATATGTGCCACATTTTCTTTATCCAGTCTATCACTGATGGACATTTTGGTTGGTTCTTTGCTATTGTGAATAGTGCCACAATAAACATGCGTGTGCATGTGTCTTTATAGTACAATGATTTATAATCCTTTGGGTATATACCCAGTAATGGAATTGCTGGGTCAAATTATATTTCTAGTTCTAGATCCTTGAGGAATCCCCACACTGTCTTCCTCAATGGTTGAACTAACTTACATTCCCACCAACAGTGTAAAAGTCTTCGTATTTCTCCACATTCTCTCCAGCATCTGTTGTTTCCTAACTTTTTAATGATTGCCATTCTAACTGGCATGAAATGGTATCTCATTGTGGTTTTGATTTGCATTTCCCTCATGACCAGTGATGATGACCTATGTTTGTTGGCTGCAAAAATGTCTTCTTTTGAGAAGTGTCTGTTCATATCCTTTGCCCACTTTTTAATGGGGTTGTTTTATTTCTTGTAAATTTAAGTTCTTTGTAGATTATGGATATTAGCCCTTTGTCAGATGGATAGATTGCAAAAATTTTCTCCCATTCTGTACATTGCCTGTTCACTCTGATGATAGTTTATTTTGCTGTGCAGAAGCTCTTTAGTTTAATTAGATCCCATTTGTCAATTTTGGCTTTTGTTGCAATTGCTTTTGGTGTTTTAGACATGAAGTCCTTGCCCATACCTATGTCCTGAATGGTATTGCCTAGGTTTTCTTCTAGGGTTTTTACCATTTTAGGTCTTACATTTAAGTCTTATTCCATCTTGAGTTAAGTTTTGTATAAGGTGTAAGGGAAGAGTCCAGTTTCAGTTTTCTGCATATGGCTAGTCAGTTTTCCCAAGATCATTTATTAAATAGGGAATCCTTTCCCCATTTCTTGTTTGTGTCAGGTTTGTCAAAGGTTATATGGTTATAAATGTGTGACATTTTTTCTGAGGCCTCTGTTCTGTCCCATTGGTCTATATATCTGTTTTGGTACCAGTTGCATGCTGTTTTGGTTACTGTAGCCTTGTAGTATAGTTTGAAGTCAGGTAGCATCATGCTTCCAGCTTTGTTCTTTTTGCTTAGTATTGTCTTGGCTGTGTGGGCTCTTTTTTGGTTCCATATGAAGCTTAAAGTAGTGTTTTCCAATTCTGTGAACAAAGTCAATGGTAGCTTGATGGGGATAGCATTGAATCTGTAAATTACTTTGGGCAGTATGGCCATTTTCATGATATTGATTCTTCCTATTCATGAGCATGGAATGTTTCTCCATTTGCTTGTGTCCTGCCTTATTTCCTTGAACAGTGGTTTGTAGTTCTCCTTGAAAAGGTTCTTCACATCCCTTGTAAGTTGTATTCCTAGGTATTTTGTTCTCTTTGTAGCAATTGAGATTGGGAATTCACTCGTGATTTGGCTCTCTGTTTGTTAATGACATATAGGAATGCTTGTGATTTTTGCACATTGATTTTGTATCCTGAGACTTTGCTGAAGTTGCTTATCAGCTTAAGGAGATTTTAGCCTAAGATGGTGGGATTTTCTAAATATACAATCATGTCATCTGCAAACAGAGACAATTTGACTTCTTTTTCTATTTGAATACCCTTTATTTCTTTCTCTTGCCTGATTGTCCTGGCCAGAACTTCCAATACTATTTGGAATAGGAGTGGTAAGAGACAGCGTCCTTGTCTTGTGCCAGTTTTCAAAGGGAATGCTTCCAGTTTTTGCCCATTCAGTATGATATTGGCTGTGGGTATGTCATAAATAACTCATATTATTTTGAGATACATTCCTTTGATACCTAGTTTATTGAGAGTTTTTAGCATGAAGGGGTGTTGAACTCTGTGGAAGGCCTTTTTTGCATCTATTGAGATAATCATGTGGTTTTTGTCATTGGTTCTGTTTACATGATGGATTATGTTTATTGATTTGCATATATTGAACCAGTCTTGCATCCCAGGTATGAAGCCAACTTGATCGTGGTGGATAAGCTTTTTGATGTGCTGCTGGATTCAGTTTGCCAGTATTTTATTGAGGTTTTTCCCATCGACGTTCATCAGGGATATTGGCCTGAAATTTTCTTTTTTTGTTGTATCTCAGCCAGGTTTTGGTGTCAGAATGATGCTGGCCTCCTAAAATGAGTTAGGGAGGATTCCCTCTTTTTCTGTTGTTTGGAATAACTTCAGAAGGAGTGGTACCAGCTCCTCTTTGTACCTCTGGTAGAATTCAGCTGTGAATCCATCTGGTCCTGGACTTTTTTTGGTTGGTAGGCTATTAATTACTGCCTCAATTTCAGAACTTGTTATTGGTTTATTCAGGGATTCAACTTCTTCCTGGTTTAGAATTGGCAGGGTGTGTATGTCGAGGAATTTACCCATTTCTTCTAGATTTTCTAGTTTATTTGCATAGAGGTGCTCATAGTATTCTCTGATTGTAGTTTGTATTTCTGTAGGATCAGTGGTGATATCCCCTTTATCATTTTTAATTGCCTCTATTTGATTATTCAGTCTCTTCTTCTTTGTCTGGCTGGTGGTCCATCTATTTTGTTGATCTTTTTTTTTTTTTTTTTTTTTTTTTTTAAAAAAAAAAAACAAGCTCCTGGATTCATTGATTTTTTGAAGGGTTTTTTGTGTCTCTGTCTCCTTCAGTTCTCCTCTGATCTTAGTTATTTCTTGTCTTCTGCTAGCTTTTGAGTTTTTGTGCTCTGCTTTTTTAGTTCTTTTAATTTTGATGTTAGGATATCGATTTTAGATCTTTCCTGCTTTCTCTCATAAGCATTTAGTGCTAAAATGTCTCTCTATACACTGCTTTAAATGTGTCCTGGAGATTCTGATATGTTGTGTCTTTAATTTCATTGGTTTCAAAGAGCATCTTTATTTCTGCCTTTGTTTTGTTATTTACCCTGTAGTCATTCAGGAGCAAGTTGTTCAGTTTGCGTGTAGTTGTGTGGTTTTGAGTGAGTTTCTTAATCCTGAGTTCTAATTTGATTGCACTGTGGTCTGAGAGACTGTTTGTTATGATTTCTGTTCTTCTGTATTTGCTGAGAAGTGTTTTACTTCCAGTCATGTGGTCAATTTTAGAATAAGTGTGATGAGGTGTTGAGAAGAATGTTTATTCTGTTGATTTGGGGTGGAGAGTTCTGTAGATGTCTATTAGGTCCACTTAGTTCAGAGCTGAGTTCGAGTCCTGGATATCCTTGTTAATTTTCTGTCTCATTGATCTCTCTAATATTGACAGTGGGGTGTTAAAGTCTCCCACTATTATTGTGTGGGAGTCTAAGTCTCTTCTTAGGCCTCTAAGAACTTGTTTTATTAGTCTGGATCCTCCTGTAGTAGGCGCATATATATTTAGGATAGTTAGCTCTTCTTGGTGCATTGATATCTTTACCATTATGTAATGCCCTTCTTTGTCTCTTTTGATGTTTGTTGGTTTAAAGTCTGTTTTGTCAGAGATTAAAATTGCAACTCCTGCTTTTTTTTTTTTTTTTTTTTTTTTTTTTTTTTTTTTTTTTTTTGCTTTCCATTTGCTTGGTAAGTATTCCTCTATCCCTTTATTTTGAGCCTCCTGCCAGTCTGTGTCTTAACTAGGGAATTTAGGCCATTTACATTTAAGGTTAATATTCTTATGTGTGAATTTGATCCTGTCATTTTGACACTGGCTGGTTATTTTGCCTATTAGTTGATGCAGTTTCTTCATAGTGATGACGGTCTTTACAATTTGGTATGTTTTTGCAGCAGCTGGTACAGGTTGTTCCTTTCCATATTTAGTGCTTCCTTTAGGAACTCTTGTAAGGCAGGCCTGGTGGTGACAAAAACTCTCAGCATTTGCTTGTCTGTAAAGGATTTTATTTCTCCTTAATGTATGAAGTTTAGTTTGGCTGGGTATGAAATTCTGGGCTGATAGGGCCTGTTGTGGGGTGGGGGAATGGGGAGGGATAGCATTTGGAGAAATACTTAATGTAAATGGTGAGTTAATGGGTGCAGCAAGCCAACATGGCACATGTATAAATATGTCACAAACCTGCATGTTGTGCACATGTACCCTAAAACTTAAAGTATAATAATAATAAAAAAAGAAAGAAATTCTGGGTTGAAAATTCTTTTCCTTAAGAATGTTGAATATTAGCCCCCACTCTCTTCTGGTTTGTAGGGTTTCTGCCAAGAGGTCCACTGTTAGTCTAATGGGCTTCCCTTTGTGACTAACCCAACCTTTCTCTCTGACTGCCCTTAATATTTTCCCCTTCATTTCAATCTTGGTGAATCTGACAATTACATGTCTTGGGGTTGTTCTTCTTGAGGGGTATCTTTGTGGTGTTCTCTGTATTTCTTGAATTTGAAAGTCACCCTGTCTTGCTAGGTTGGGGAAGTTTTCCTGGATAATATCCTGAACAGCATTTTCCAACTTGGTTCCATTCTCTCTGTCACTTTTAGGTACACCAAGCAAATGTAGATTTGGTCTTTTCACATTGTCCCATATTTCTTGGAGGCTTTGTTTGTTCCTTTTCATTCCTTTTTCTCTAATCTTCTCTTCTTGCTTTATTTCATTAAGTTGATCTTCAGTCTCTGATATCCTTTCTTCTGCTTGATTGATTTGGCTATTGATACTTGTGTGTACTTCATGAAGTTCTCTTGCTGTGTTTTTCAGCTCTATCAGGTCATTTGTGTTCTTCTGTAAACTGGTTATTCTAGTTAGCAATTCTCCTAACCTTTTTTCAAGGTTCTTAACTTTTTTTTTTTTTTTTTTTTTTTTTACCTATTTTTAAAATTATACTTTAAGTTCTAGGGTACATGTGCACAACGTGCAGGTTTGTTACATATATATACATGTGCCATGTTGGTGTGCTGCACCCATTAACTCGTCATTTACATTAGGTATATCTCCTAATGCTATCCCTCCCCTCCCACAATAGGACCCGGTGTGTGATGATCCCCTTCCTGTGTCCAAGTGATCTCATTATTCAATTCCCACCTATGAGTGAGAACATGTGGTATTTGGTTTTCTGTTCTTGTGATAGTTTGCTGAGAACAATGGTTTCCAGCTGCATCCATGTCCCTACAAAGGACACGAACTCATCCTTTTTTATGGCTTCATAGTATTCCATGGTGTGTATGTGCCACATTTTCTTAATCCAGTCTGTCACTGATGGACTTTTGGGTTGATTCCAAGTCTTTGCTATTGTGAATAGTGCTGCAATAAACATACATGTGCATGTGTCTTTATAGCAGCATGATTTATAATCCTTTAGGTATATCCCCAGTAATGGGATGGCTGGGTCAAATGGTATTTCTAGTTCTAGATCCTTGAGGAATCACCACACTGTCTTCCACAATGGTTGAACTAGTTTACAGTCCCACCAATAGTATAAAAGTGTTCCTATTTCTCCACATCTTCTCCAGCACGTGTTGTTTCCTGATTTTTTAATGACTGCCATTCTAACTGGTGTGAGATGGTATCTCTTTGTGGTTTTGATTTGCATTTCTCTGATGGTGAGTGATGATGAGCATTATTTCATGTGTCTGTTGGCTGTATGAATGTCTTCTTTTGAAAAGTGTCTGTTCATATCCTTTGCCCACTTTTTGATGAGGTTGTTTGTTTTTTTCTTGTAAATTTGATTGACTTCTTTACAGGTTCTGGATATTAGCCCTTTGTCAGATGAGTAGATTGCAAAAATTTTCTCCCATTCTGTAGGTTGCCTGTTCACTCTGATGGTAGTTTCTTTTGCTGTGCAGAAGCTCTTTAGTTTAATTAGATCCCATTTGTCAATTTTGGCTTTTGTTACCATTGCTTTTGGTGTTTTAGACATGAAGTCCTTGCCCATGCCTATGTACCTAGGTTTTCTTCTAGGGTTCTTATGGTTTTAGGTCTAACATTTAAGTCTCTAATCTATCTTGAATTAATTTTCGTATGAGGAGTAAGGAAAGGATCCAGTTTCAGCTTTCTACTTATAGCTAGCCAATTTTCCCAGCACCACTTATTAAATAGGGAAACCTTTCCCCATTTCTTGTTTTTGTCAGGTTTGTCAAAGATCAGATGGCTGTAGGTGTGTAGTATTATTTCTGAGGGCTCTGTTCTTTTCCATTGGTCTGTATGTCTGTTTTGGTACCAGTATCATGCTGTTTTGGTTACTGTAGGCTTGTAGTATAGTTTGAAGTCAGGTAGTGTGATGCCTCCAGCTTTGTTCTTTTGGCTTAGGATTGTCTTGGCAATGCAGGGTCTTTTTTGGTTCCATATGAACTTTAAAGCAGTTTTTTCCAATTCTGTGAAGAATGTCATTGGTAGCTTAATGGGGATGGCATTGAATCTATAAATTACCTTGGGAAGTATGGCCATTTTCACAATATTGATTCTTCCTGTTCATGAGCATGGTGTATTCTTCCATTTGTTTGTGTCCTCTTTTATTTCATTGAGCAGTGGTTTGTAGTTCTCCTTGAAGAGGTCCTTTACATCTCTTGTAAGTTGGATTCCTAGGTATTTTATTCTCTTTGAAGCAATTGTGAATGGAAGTTCATTCATGATTTGGCTCTCTGTTTGTCTGTTATTGGTGTATAAGAATGCTTGTGATTTTTGCACATTGATTTTGTATACTGAGACTTTGCTGAAGTTGTTTATCAGCTTAAGGAGATTTTGGGCTGAGACAATGGGGGTTTTCTAAATATACAGTCGTGTCTTCTGCAAACAGGGACAATTTGACATCTTCTTTTCCTAACTGAATACCCTTTATTTCTTTCTCTTGCCTGATTGCCCTAGCCAGAACTTCCAACACTACGTTGAATAGGAGTGGAGAGAGAGGGCATCCCTGTCTTGTGCCAGTTTTCGTGGGGAATGCTTCCAGTTTTTGCCCATTCAGTATGATATTGGCTGTGGGTTTGTCATAAATAGCTCTTATTATTTTGAGATACGTCCCATCAATACTGAATTTATTGAGTGTTTTTAGCATGAAGGACTGTTGAATTTTGTCAAAGGCTTTTTCTGCATTATTGAGATAATCAAGTGGTTTTTGTCTTTGGTTCTGTTTATATGCTGGATTACATTTATTGATTTGCATATGTTGAACCAGCCTTGCATCCCAGGGATGAAGCCCACTTGATCATGGTGGATAAGCTTTTTGATGTGCTGCTGGATTCGGTTTGCCAGTATTTTATTGAGGATTTTTGCATCGATGTTCATCAGGGATATTGGTCTAAAATTCCCTTTTTTTGTTGTATCTCTGTCAGGCTTTGGTATCAGGATGATGTTGGCCTCGTAAAATGAGTTAAGGAGGATTCCCTCTTTTTCTATTGATTGGAATAGTTTCAGAAGGAATGGTACCAACTCCTCCTTGTACCTCTGGTAGAATTCAGCTGTGAATCCATCTGGTCCTGGACTTTTTTCGGTTGGTAGGCCATTAATTATTGCCTCAATTTCAGAGCCTGCTATTGGCCTATTCAGGGATTCAACTTCTTTCTGGTTTAGTCTTGGGAGAGTGTAAGTGTCCAGGATATTATCCATTTCTACTAGGTTTTCTATCTTATTTGCATAGAGGTGTTTATAGTATTCTCTGATGGTAGTTTGTATTTCTGTGGGGTCGGTGGTGATATCCCCTTGATCATTTTTTATTGCGGCTATTTGGTTCTTCTCTCTTTTCTTCTTTATTAGTCTTACTAGTGGTCTATCAATTTTGTTGATCATTTCAAAAAATCAACTCCTGGATTCATTGATTTTTTGGAGGGTTTTTTGTGTCTCTATCTCCTTCAGTTCTGCTCTGATCTTAGTTATTTCTTGCCTTCTGCTAGCTTTTGAATGTGTTTGCTCTTGCTTCTCTAGTTCTTTTAATTGTGATGTTAGGGTGTCAATGTTAGATCTTTCCTGCTTTCTCTTGTGGGCATTTAGTGCTATAAATTTCCCTCTACACACTGCTTTAAATGTGTCCCAGAGATTCAGGTATGTTGTATCTTTGTTCTCATTGGTTTCAAAGAACATCTTTATTTCTGCCTTCGTTTGGTTATGTACCCAGTAGTCACTCAGGAGCAGGTTGTTCAGTTTCCATGTGTTTGAGCGGTTTTGATTGAGTTTCTTAGTCCTGACTTCTAGTTTGATTGCACTGTGGTCTGAGAGACAGTTTGTTATAATTTCTGTTCTTTTACATTTGCTGAGGAGTGCTTTACTTCCAACTATGTGATCAATTTTGGAATAAGTGCGATGTGGTGCTGAGAAGATTGTATATTCTGTTGATTTTGGGTGGAGAGGAGAGTTCTGTAGATGTCTATTAGGTTCACTTGGTGCAGAGTTGAGTTCAATTCCTGGATATCCTTGTTAACTTTCTGTCTCATTGATCTGTCTAATGTTGACAGTGGGGTGTTGAAGTCTCCCATTATTATTTTATGGGAGTCTAAGTCTCTTCATAGGTCTCTAAGGACTTGCTTTATGAATCTGGGTGCTCCTGTATTGGGTGCATATATATTTAGGATAGTTCGCTCTTTCTGATGAATTAATCCCTTTACCATTATATAATGGCCTTCTTTGTCTCTTTTGATCTTTGATGGTTTAAAGTGTGTTTTATCAGAGACTAGGATTGCAACCCCTGCTTTTTTTTGTTTTCCATTTGTTTGGTAGATCTTCCTGCATCCCTTTATTTTGAGCCTATGTGTGTTTCTGCATGTGAGATGGGTCTCCTGAATACAGCAAGATGTGTCTTGACTCTTTATCCAATTTGCCAGTCTGTGTGTTTTAATTGGACCATTTAGTCCATTTACATTTAAGGTTAATATTGTTATCTGTGAACCTGATCCTATCATTATGATTTTAGCTGGTTATTTTGCTCACTAGTTGATGCAGTTTCTTCTTAGCATCGATGGACTTTACATTTTGACATGTTTTTGCAATGACTTGTACCTGTTTTTCCTTTCCATGTTTAGTGCTTCCTTCAGGGTCTCTTGTAGGGCAGGCCTGGTGGTGACAAAATCTCTAAGCATGTGCTTGTCTGTAAAGGATTTTATTTCTCCTTCACTTATGAAACTTAGTTTGGCTGGATATGAAATTCTGAGTTGAAAATTCTTTTCTTTAAGAATATTGAATATTGGCCCTCACTGTCTTCTGGCTTGGAGAGTTTCTGCCAATAGATCTGCTGTTAGTCTGATGGGCTTCTCTTTGTGTGTAACCCGACCTTTTTCTCTGGCTGCCCTTAACATTTTTTCCTTCATTTCAACTTTGGTGAATCTGACAATTATGTGTCTTGGAGTTGCTCTTCTCGTGGAGTATCTTTGTGGCATTCTCTGTATTTCCTGAATTTGAATGTTGGCCTGCCTTACTAGGTTGGGGAAGTTCTCCTGAATGATATCCTGCAGAGTGTTTTCCAACTTGGTTCCATTTTCCCCATCAGTTTCAGGCACACCAATCAGACGTAGATTTTGTCTTTTCACGTAATCCCATATTTCTTGGAGGCTTTGTTCATTTCTTTTTACTCTTTTTTCTCTACACTTCTCTTTTTTCTTCATTTCATTCATTTGATCTTCAATTGCTGATACTCTTTCTTCCAGTTGATCGAGTTGGTTACTGAAGCTTGTGCATTTGTCATGTAGTTCTCGTGTTATGGTTTTCATCTCTATCAGTTCTTTTATGGTCTTCTCTGCATTGATTATTCTAGTTATCCATTCATCCATTCTTTTTTCAAGGTTTTTAGTTCCTTTGCTCTGATTACATAGATCCCCCTTTAGCTCTGAGAAGTTTGATCAACTGAAGCCTTCTTCTCTCAACTCCTCAAAGTCATTCTCCATCCAGCTTTGTTCCGTTGCTGGCGATGAGCTGTGTTCCTTTGGAGGGGGAGATGCGCTCTTATTTTTTGCATTTCCAGCTTTTCTGCACTGCTTTTTCCCCATCTTTGTGGTTTTATCTGCCTTTGGTCTTTGATGATGGTGACGTACTCATGGGGTTTTGGTGTGGGTGTCTTTTCTGTTTGTTGGTTTCCCTTCTAACAGTCAGGACCCTCAGCTGTAGTTCTGTTGGAGTTTGCTTGAGGTCCACTTCAGACCCTGTTTGCCTGAGTATCAGCAGCAGAGGCTGCAGAAGATAGAATATTGCTGAACAGCAAGTGTTGCTGTCTGATTCTTGCTTGGAAGCTTCGTCTCAGGGGTGTACCCCACTGTATGAGGTGTGAGGTGTCAGTCTGCACCTAGTGGGGAATGTCGCCCAGTTAGGCTACTCGCGGGTCAGGGACCCACTTGAGCATGCAGTCTGTCCGTTCTCAGATCTCAACCTCTGTGCTGGGAGATCCACTGCTCTCTTCAAAGCTGTCAGACAGGGGCATTTACCTCTGCTGAAGTTTCTGCTGCTTTTTGTTTCAAGGTTCTTAACTTCTTTGCCTTGGATTAGAACATGCTCCTTTAGCTCAGAAGAGTTCATTATTACCCACCTTCTGAAGCCTACTTCTGTCAATTTGTCAAACTCATTCTCTGTCCAATTTTGTTCCCTTGCTGGCAAGTAGTTTTGATCCTTCAGATGAGAAGAGGAGTTCTGACTTTTGGAATTTTCAGCCTTTTTGTGCTGGTTTCTCCCCATCTTCATGGATTTATATTTAATGTTGGTGACCCTCAGATGCGGTCTCTGAGTGGACATGCTATTCCTTTCTGTTTGTTAGTTTTCCTTCTAACAGTCAGTGCCCTCTGTTGCAGGTCTGCTGGAATTTGCTGAAAGTCACTCCAGGACCTGTTTGCCTGGATAAAGGAGGCTGCAGAGCAGCAAAGATTGCTGCCTATTCTTTCCTCTGGAAGCTTTATCCCAGAGGGGCACCTGCCAGATACTAGCCAGAGCTCTGCTATATGAGGTGTCTGTCAGCCCCTACTGGGTGGTGTCTCCCAGTCAGGATACACTGGGATCAGGGACCCACTTGAGGAGGCAGGTTGATCCTTAGCAGAGCTTCAATGCTGTGCTGAGAGGTCTGCTGCTTTCTTCAGAGCCACCAAGCAGGGATGTTTAAGTCTCCTGAAGCTGTGCCCACAGCTGCCCCTTCCCCAGATGCTCTGTCCCAGGGGGATGGTGGTTTTATCTATAAGTCCATGACGGGCTGCTACCTTTTTTGCAGAGATGCCCTGCCCAGAGAGAATGAATCTAGAGACGTAGTCTGGCTACAGAGGCCTTGCTGAGCTGCAGTGGGCTCCGCCCTGTTCAAACTTCCTGGTGGCTTTGTTTACACTGTTGCTACAACTGAATTTTACAAGAAAGTTTATAGATCGGCCTAGAGGAAGGTACAGAAGTCTGACAAAAACAACAGAACAGCAGTCACTCTGAGAGAGACTTGAGACTAGGATCTAGAATTTGAATTACTTGCTTGATAAAAAAGATGCAAACTTTTTCTATTATGTTTTACTTGAAAATGTGATTTAAGACTGTAGAGTAGTAGATGAGAAAAGGAGACATAGCCTGCATCCATGACAAGGAGATGGCTAGTTTATCCTTTTTTGTCTAGATCTGTTATATTAAATATGGGCTCATGGACATCCCAGTTGAATATGCATGGTCAATGCAGCAAAACTATTGCAAGTGCAAAAGCTAGCACAGCTAGAAACATTAGGTATCATTGGGTAAACTTAGTGCCAATTAAGTAGAAAAAAAAGAATTAAGGTAATACATATTTATGAACCTTAAATGGCTAATAAGTGAATAGATAAATTAATTTTGTGGAGAAATTAGGCAAACTAAGAAAGTATACATTAAACAAAAGATGTTAGAAATAGAAAAAAAAAATTCTCAAAGGTCTTGTAGACGTAGTTGGAGTTGCTCTGTTAGAAACATTTTTTTTGCCCCAGACTTACTTATTCTATTGGTGACTGTTTATTCTGGTGGCTATTTATGTTTTCATTACAGGTCACATAGACACTTTCTTAGGCATGGTTAAATAGTTAGAGGAAAACTACAGGATAGAAGACCCAACTTCACGCTTTATGAAAAGCGAAATAATGGAATCTGTCACTGCCATGGGGCATTTGCACAGTGTCTCACATATACAGTCCTGGATAAGCTGAACAACTGATTATGTTAAAATCGATGTAGAAATGCATGTGACATGACAGGACAACTCTGATTTGATAATTTTACTGCTGGAAATCAACACAATGAAGAGGAAAAAAGATATCTTTTTTTTTTTTTTTTTTTTTTGAGACGGAGTCTCGCTCTGTCGCCCAGGCTGGAGTGCAGTGGCGCAATCTCGGCTCACTGCAAGCTCCGCCTCCTGGGTTCACGCCATTCTCCTACCTCAGCCTCCCCAGTAGCTGGGACTACAGGCGCCCGCCACTGCGCCCGGCTAATTTTTTTCTATTTTTTAGTAGAGACGGGGTTTCACCATGGTCTCGATCTCCTGACCTTGTGATCCACCCGCCTCGGCCTCCCAAAGTGCTGGGATTACAGGCGTGAGCCACCGCGCCCGGCCAAAAAAAGATATCAAAAAACAATGTAGCTGAGTGTGAACATTAAAAAGAACACATGGAAAAGACTCCATGTATAGAGTCTGAATTTTACAAAATTCCGCTTCAGCTACTTTTGAGAGGTGACCTTCATTTTCCTTTCTTTACTGTATAAGATTAAGGCTGTGCCAGGGACCATCAACTGAATCAAAGGGCTGGGCCACTCTGGCTTGAATAATTATTCCTGCCTAGGAAAAAAGAGTAATCTTGCTGCCTTATGAAGTCTGTCAAAACAATAGACACACTAAAAAGCCTGAAAAGAAAGTCAGTATAAGATAATTTGGAAAATAAGGAAGCATTTTTAAAAGCTTCCGTGTATTTCTAAAAATCTAGAATGCTACACTCATGCCCCAACAAAAGTTCTGGGAAAGGTTAAGATCTCATGTATTCCTGAAATTTATTCTCTGAGTAACAGGAAGTGAAGACAAAAGTTGAGTTGCAAACTGCGTGGCTGTGTTAAAGGCATGGTTTATTACAGAGGCAGAGTACAATTGCAAAGATAGAAAATGTGTATTCTCTAGACATATAAAAAATTATCTCTCAAATCAAGAGCCAATAACTAACGAAACAAAGGTACCAGTGACCACTTATGACAAAGAATACAGCTTCAAAAATAAACTGAAATGGTCACCAAATAAGCAACTATAACTCACAAGAAACAGCCACAAAGCCTAGGGATGGAGGAGAATTTGATTTCCAGATTTACTACAGTATAGTATTCAACATGTCTGCTTTTCAACAATAAAAAATGATGAGCCAGGCAAGATGATGTGCAGCCAGGTGGCTGTAGCCCACTAGAATCTGAGACCCTACACTACCCTCTGCAGAGCTCTGTGGCCTGATGGAGAGAATGGTGTCTTGAGGCCCCGCCCCCTCCTCTTTCTGGTGTCCAGAGCTGTTATCACCCACTTCCTCATACCCCAACTGTTTTCTTTCCCCAGACCTGAGATTTGGGCTGCTTTTCTGTTGTAGTTCATGGGGAGTCTGGGCTGCCATCCCCCAGGAGGGAGGCAGTCCTCTCTCAAAGTGACCTCCCGGCCATCCATCCACAGAGACACACCCGTCTCTTGGAGGAGGAAGCTTAGGCCCAGGTGCAAACTGTGAACAGAAGCTGAAAAGAGGCACCTCCCAGAGCTGTGAGTGGTCCTCTTAGGCCTCTTGGGGTGGGTGGTGGAGAAAGCCCAGCAGGCTATGGTGGGGGCTGTTTCACAGGACCGGGAGACCACATCTGCCCACTGCCAGATGGTGCCTTCTGAAATGTGGCCTCCAGTGACCCTCACAACCCCAGCCCATGTGGGGCAGAAACATTAAACGCCTGCCTAGGACAGCCAGGTAAGCAGGGACAAGCAGGGACTCAGGGCAAGGGAACCAGGTGGGTGAGGGGGAGACGAGGGGCAGGGGCTGAACAGGAAACCGGAAAATGTTCATCCCATCCCAGATTCGATCAACTCTTGGGATCAGCCCCCTGGTTTTCCCTGAGCCCTGTCCCCCTGACTGTATAAGATTATCAACCTCTTGTCTCCTCCATGCCAGAGGGCCCAGGGGCTCAGCCAGCACACCACCTGTCCCCAAATTGTAACTGTCTCCACACATCTGTCCCTTGATGACCCTCAACAACATTTGCACATCTCTCAGCATTTCCAGGACCAGAAGCCCCACCTCCCAGTCAAACCCCTCCACAGCTGGGCAAAGTCCCCCTGCCGCTGTTCCAGGCCAAATCACCCAGGCATTGTCCCCCTGACTGCTCTCTCACACCCACAGCCCATCTGTCAGAAAAACACTGTGGGCTCTCCCTTTGCGACCCCCATCACCAACCTCCCCTTCCACTGGGATGTGACAGGTGCCTTCTGCTACCTCCAAGGCTTTGTTCCAGCAGGCAGCCTCCTGAGCCCCTGTGAACTGTTGCACTCACACCTGTGATGGCCTACCTCACCAGGAGCCAACACCAAAGTCCTCACAGGCCAGCCCTGGCCTCCTTCCAGCCCTGGAACCCCTAGAGCCCTGTGTCTCAGTCTCCCCATCTGCAGCATGGATACTCTCTTCCCACCCACAGCCTGAACCCCAGAGCCAGCTCACCCAGACAGTGAGCTCCATGGGCCAGGCATCCAGAGCCATGTCAGTGGCCCAGCCCCTCCTCCACCCTAAGGGAACCCTGACTGTCAGTGTGACCCTAGGGATGTTGTCCCCAAGTCCTTGGTCCCTCATTTGCCTGTGGAGGGGGCAAGGCTTGGTGAGTGGGAAGCAGGCATTACCCCAAACCAGCCCTAAGTGCCTGGAGTCTGGTCTCATCTGTGTCTTCAGCCTTGGCCTCCCATCTTCCTCACCTCCTGAGGTGCAATGCAGGAGAAAGTGTGTGTGCGTTGCGGCCCTGTGATGGCCCATGTCCAAGTGCCTGCTGCTACTCAGCTGAGAGCAGCATCCTTCTGTTCTGGGGCTCAGCCTTTGACTTTCCCCAGGAGGGCCCTAGCTGTCCCTCACTGATGGAGTTGGAGCCCCTCATTCAGGCAGCACCTCCTGGGGGTGCCCTCCTCTCTACCAATCATCAGAGAGACCCTTACGGAGGGGGTGCTGTGGCCACACCTCCTGAGACCCCTTGGCCCCTCCTGGGCCAGGCAGCCACTCAGTGAACATAACCACCAAGGCCCCCTGCCCACAGCCTGGTGTGGACCCAGCAGGCACCCTCTGTCACATGCACACAGAAGGGCCACAGCACGTACTGTGTGAGCTGCTGCAGCTGCTGACTCTGATTTCTTCATGGGAGGAAGTCAGTGCCTGCAGTAGTTGGGGCCCATGTGGTCCAGGACACCAGCCCTGCACTACCCTTGACCCGACAGTGAGCTCCGCTCCATGGGACCCCTGCCAGGTGGGTGGCAGCTCAGCTTCACAGAGTTTCCACTGCTGAGGACCAATGTTCCTGCAGGCAGGCCCACCTCAGGCCCAGGACCTCAGCGGGTGAGGTGAGTGACTGTGAAGTACACACACTGAAACCTGGCACAGAAGGCCTCAATATCCCCTTGGGAGGCCCCTGGCACCCCTTCTTTACAGGCATACCAGTGGAGGCCACTGTAGCCATGAGTGGGGAAGGATGTGACCCAGAGTCTGAGATCCTGCCAGACAACCCTCAAACCCCAGGCTGGAAACTGTTTCTCTAAAGGGCCAGGGGTCAGTATGATCAGCTTTGGCAACCATTTTCTGTGCCAAGGACTTAACTGTGCCATTGTAGCCAGATAGTAGCCTTCCCCAGGCCACCTGTAATAAACAGTCATGACTGGATTTCTGTAGAGTTTTATTCATGAACTGGCAATATTCAAATTTCACAGCATCATGAAGTATAATTGTTTTGATTTGTTTGACATTTGGAAATGTAAAATCCACTCTTAGCTCATGGGCGGCACAAAAGCAGGTGGGGACAGGCTGCAGTTGGCTGACCTCTGGCTGAGATGGAGCTCAGAGGAGTGGATGACAGGGTGGGCAAGCCCAGCCCCCTCATGGTGGAGATCTACCCCAGGAGGGGTGGGGTCCCTCTCTATCCCTCATCTTGGCTTCAAGAGCAACTCAGGTGGAGAGTGGGGAAAGAGAATGGGCCTCAGCAACAAGGACAGAGATGCCAGCTCAGGCAGTCATGTGGACAGATCCACTCAATGGGGCATGCTGCAGTCGCCATTTACACCAAGCTGAGCACAGACACAGCCAGCCCCGGAGGCCGTGGTGAGGGCTATTTGGTGTGGGGGTTCTTTGGGGCAGGAAGCAGTCTCTACACTGCAGCTTATCTGGAAGTGCCATGCAGCAATCATTACAGAAAACACACACTGAGCAAAACAGCAAAATACAAATAGGACACCAGGTCTGGCCAGTTGGGTCTCACAGGCCAGTGGAGTGAGGAGACCCAGGTGGGCCTACTAGGGTGGTTGGTGGTGGGCGCCTTCCTATAGGGAGGTTGGGACCCCCAACTCACAAATGACCCACATAAAGTTCCCACAAGCTCAGGGGAGAGTCTGTCAGTCATTAGGCAATGGGGTCAGAGCTAGAGCCACACAGCAGGTGAGGAGCCCTGGTCACTTTGCCCTGAGGGCTGAGGAGCTGCGGTGGGGGCACACACCCAGGGGCAGATGCACTCAGGTGGCTCCACACCCTCCCCCTGCCCAGTGCCTGCCCACCTCCCTAGGGCCCACCAAGGCCTGAGACCCAGAGACATAACACCTGATCATCACACCCAAGCTTCCCTGCCAAGGCTAGACAATGCCCAGTGCAGGCAGACAGTCTGGGCTTGGGACCAGGACAAGGGTGGGGGTCCCACTGGGTAGGCCTGCTTCCCCAGACCCAGCTGGGATGGTTGACCTGCCACTTGTCATTCTGCCAATGTGGAGCCTAGATATGAGGGGCCCACTGCAGACTCTGGCCACACCAGTCACACTCCCCAGCCAGGCCCAATTCTGCCCATCCCACCTAACCTGGCCCCACATGTCCAGTGCCCACCAAGATCCTGCCAGCCAGAAGGACCCATGCTCATCTCCTAAAGCATCCACATGTGCCTGCATCCCATAGGGAACCACAGCTCAGGGACAGCTCCTGTGGACCCTCATGTTCGGCGGGGGGGTCTCCTGACCTAATCCCCAGCCCTCAAGTCCTGGCCATCATGCATTTTGGGGACCACCAAGCACTGGCTGCTGATGGCCCCCAAAAAGGCAGAGAATGGGCTGGTCATGGCAGCCTCAGGCCTGGGCCCTGATGCCAGGGAAACAGTTGGTTAGTTCTGATTTGGACTGAGCATTAACAACATGTGCACAAGTATTCTCTTCAATCCGGTCCAGCAGGAGGCTGGGGGACCCAGTGCAGCCCCCAGACCAGCTGTGCACAGTGATTCCAGCAGTGTGGGGGTGGGGAGCAGGGAAATGCCCTGCACTCAGCCAAAAGTTGACCCCTGACCTGTTCACCCACCCTGCACAGGGACCCCAGACTTCAGGCAGAGGCAGGCAGTGGAGTTGTCATCTCCTGGGATCCCATCCAGGGCCCACAGAGGCCTGAGAAAGCCCTGCAGGGGCTAAGCTGGGGAAGTCAGGCAGGGGCGGGGGAGGGGGAAGGCAAGTGAAGGGCAACATGCAACTGGGCATGACTGGCACTAAGACTTCAGGGTCTAGCTGGCCTTGAAAAGGTGACAAGAGGACAGAGGCCAGACGAGCCCCTCCACACCCCAACCAGCTGCCAGGCACATATGGTGACCCTCACTTCCCCAGAGACCCCAGGAAGGGCTCTTTCTTAATCAACACAATGGGGGCACCACCTGCAACCACACATGCAGTGGTGTCCACACATATCAGAGAACGAAACTCCTGCTGTGCCGATGTGGGGGACGAATATCCCTGCCCCTATATCCCCCAGCTTCATCCCCATATGGTGCTGAGCTTGGGGTGCCCAAGCCAACAGTGCACTGATGCAGCACCCTAGGGATGCTGTGTCCTGAAGGGAACTGCGGGGCCTAGGGGGCATTTCACAGAGCATCTCCCTGACTTTGTCTTCACCGGCCCTCTGCCTCAGTTTCCTCCACTATGACGCAAGGGAGAAATCCCACCCCACAGACCTGGGGACCCAGCGAGGCCACCACACCAGGTTAAATGGCTGCAGTGTACAAAAGCCGGGCTGAGAGTCCCTGCCCGGGGTATCTCACCCTGGGACTGAGGTCCATCAGTCCATGGCCAGGACAGCCTGTCGGGGAGGGCTCCCAATTCCAAGTCCCTGCAGTTGAGACCCCCAGCGCACTGGGGGAGGCACAGGGTGGGGTGGAGTGGAACGACACCCCATCATAAGAGCCCTGGGCAGACCTTAGAGAACAAGCATTAAACTGACACTAGAGGCTGAAGCCAGCTCCGCCTAAATATTTGGGTTTGGGGTAATATGAGAGCTGGGGTCAGGGAACAAAGCGTTCTGGTTTTAGGTCCCCAGGAAGATCTGTGAAGCGCTCTTGGATAGAGCACACGTTGCCAGGCATGTGCTTGAAAAGAGCCTAAGAAGAGGGGACGCCAAGAAGGAACCCTGACGTCTAGGGAGAGAGTCCAGCCTTCCCGCTTCAGCACCTGGCCACATTCCGCAGTTTCCTAAGCCAGAAAAACAAAAACAAAAACAAATCCATGGGCCAGGAGGGCTAATGGGGCTTTACTGGGACTATTTGGTCTAATCCTCCAAACAACCCTGCCATAGCAGCCCAACAGTCCTCTGAGACAGGTGAGGAACCTGAGGTCCCAGGAGGACACCCAGAAAGTCTGGGCGGAGCCCCCTAGGCCCCTACATCTCCCCTCGTGGCAGCTCCAACCCCAGCTTTTTAACTAGTAAGTCACTGGGGCAGCTGGGCCACTCCCGCTCTCCCTCGCGGGAAAGCAGCTTCGCGCTGCCGCCTGGCTGGGGACAGGGGCGCCGCCTCCCGCGGCTCCGGAGCTGGCTGCCACCAGGGGGCGCGTCCGCGGGGTCCCGGAGCCGGGCGGCGCGTGTGCAGCGGTCAGAGCACCCGCTCCTGCCCTCGCCGCGGCCTCTGCCAGGACCCCGACGCCCCGCCGGACCCTGCCCTCCAGCGGGGCTGCGGCCTCACCGCCCGCAACAGCCGCTCTGCCCTGCATTTGACGCACTCCCCGGGTCAGAGGCCGCGGCGTCCTCAGGCTCTAGCAGCAGCATGCGACCCCCACGCTAGGCTCCGGCCCAGACGGAGGAGGGCGCTGCTCTCCGGGTAGGGCAACCGGTCACCTGGGCCAAGAGGGCGGCTCAGGGGCGGAAGCCGCTGTCCAGGCCCCTACTTGCGACTTCTCCGCCCTTTGGCCGGCCCGGCCGCGTTGCCTAGGGCTCCAGGGCCGCCTGGCGCCGGCCTTTCCCCGCGCCGGGGTCCCTCCGGTCCCTGCCTGGCGGCTGCGGAGCCCTCCCGGGACAGGGGTCATAAACTCTCCAGAGAGGGAAGTCGCGCCCTCGTGGGGTCGTCACGGAGATCGCTCGAGATCCGAGCCCACTGGGTGCCTTGGACCCTTCCTTCGCCGGCCCGGCCCCGTGCCCAGACCTGGCGGTCGCTGGCGCCTGACCCGCTGCATGGGTCTTCCGGGAGCTAGCTGCCCACCCAGTGCGCGGCCTCGGCTCCTGCGTGCGCGCTCTGGTGGGTCCTTGCTAGGGGCGACCCTGTGGGCCAGCTTCCCACGCCCAGTCCCCAGACCTGGCTCCCTGGGCTAGGGTACTGGCTCCTCCTGGGGGCCGTGGGACTGGTAGACGGGCGTTAGGGGAGACGGTGGGACCGAGGGCAGCCCTTGCTGTGTGCACAACGAGGTCGAGCGCAGGCCTCTGTTGCACAGCGTGCGGCTTTTGCTGGGACTGTGCTGGGGCTCAGAGGGTGGTATCGGTGCGGGAGGCGATATCTGGGAGCTGACCCCTGGGGTGTGAGCAGGTCTTCTTCAGGTGGAAGAGGGCAGGACCGAATTGCAGGTGGAGACAACTGTGTTTTTGCACACCTGGGGGTGAAGGGGACGCAGCCTGTCTACCTGACCCGTGAATGCGGGAGACTACCCCAGAAGCAGCGGGTTTACTGCTGCATTGATTAAGCAAGTCTGGAACAAATATGTAGCTAAGCTGCGAGTTCTGTGCCAGGGGTGCCAACATCCATTCCCGCAGGAAAACACAGCTTTGGAGGTTGGGTGTTTGTCAGGTCTCAGAATGGAGAGCAGGGGCCAGAGACACCAGGCAGGGGGAACCCACCCTAGGGCTCTGAGGGACGACGATGTGGGGAGCTGGTGGCAGAGCCTGAGCTGGGCCAAGGTTGCATGGTGGGGACAGATTCGAGGCATCGTAGGGACTGGTGACCTCTGTTCCCAAAATGTCCCAGCCTGGCCTCCTGTGGTCCAGCCAGCAAGTAGTGAGTGCTACCCTGCAAAGACTTTGGGGGTGCCTGGACTCCCCATTACCAAACGTGATTGGTGACTTCTGTGTTCATCCTCACAAGAAGAGGGATTTTTCTCTCACTTTCAGGCAAGCCCAGGAAAGTCAGGGGCCTATGTGAGCCAAAGAGGAGAGAAGGCGATGCTTTAGCCCATTGTTTCTGCCCCACCTGGCTTGTGGCCTTGGGGACTTGATTTGCACCGCAGGATAAAGGGCAATGAAAGCCCCTTCCTGACTGGCTTCTCACTCCACTCTGACCAGCCCACTGCACAGCGCCCACCCTGCAGCTCCAGGTACAGAGGCTGGGCTGGCTCTGGGCTGACCTCAGGGCCTTCTGATGGCTCCAACCCTCGGGATGCCTCATGCTCACCCTATGGTACCCACCTGACAGCTCAGCATGTCTGCTGTATGCCATCCTCAATGCCTGCTCTAGACAAGCCCAAGTCCCCCAGGAGTGGCAGAGGGAACTGACCTGGGAACTAGGTCCTGGCTCACTGAATCCCAGGTGGGCTGTCCAGCCTCCCCCTTAAGGTCGAAGTCCCAGGCAAGTTCCCTCCAGGGATGTGATCCCAGGGGCCACAGCAGCACATTCTGGCCTAACCTATTCACTACTTAATTAAACAGTTTCTGAACAGGCCAGGATGGGCATGGGCACTGACATTAATCCCCTTTCTCTGTGAGGGGGCTGGCTTGGGTTTGCCATCCTAATGGCTTTGTGGAAAGAGTTGGCAGGTGGAGCAAGTCTCAGGGGCCAGCTATAGGACAGGGAACTGAGGATTCACCTCTGCTGGAACCCTGTGACACCCCTGCGGGCAGGAGGGGCCAACGGAGGTCCGGGCACCTCTTCCAGCTTGGTGTTCACAGCCCCTCACTGGCCCGCCCCCTCTACACCTGCACCTACTGGTCTCTGGGAGGGGAGCATCCACCCATCTGCGCGTAGCTTTTGGCTCCATTTCCATGAGGATGGTCTCCTTGATAGAATGCCCAGTAGGGTATCCTGAGCCTGTGCTGGCTGTTCGCTAAGTGCCAAAGTCAGTGAGAGGGACTTGAAAACTCAAGACTTACTAACATTATTTTCTGTACTTTATGCTTTCAGGATTGATTTTTTCCTTAAAATGTGTAAAAACAAATATTGAAATTTCTATCTTTTCTAAAATTTGGATTCTGTCATCACATGGACCTTTCATTTTCCTGAAATTTATTTTTATATATGTATGTCAAACATTGGATTTTTGTTTTCTTCTTTACTGAATTATTTATTTATTTATTGATTATTATTATTGTTATTATACTTTAAGTTCTAGGGTACATGTGCATAACATGCAGGTTTGTTACATATGTATACTTGTGCCATGTTGGTGTGCTGCACCCATCAACTCGTCGCACCCATCAACTCGTCATTTACATCAGGTATAACTCCCAATGCAATCCCTCCCCGCTCCCCCCTCCCCATGATAGGCCCCGGTGTGTGATGTTCCCCTTCCCGAGTCCAAGTGATCTCATTGTTCAGTTCCCACCTATGAGTGAGAACATGCGGTGCTTGGTTTTCTGTTCTTGTGATAGTTTGCTGAGAATGATGGTTTCCAGCTGCATCCATGTCCCTACAAAGGACACAAACTCATCCTTTTTATGGCTGCATAGTATTCCGTGGTATATATGTCCCACATTTTCTTAATCCAGTCTGTCATTTACTGAAATTGTTAACTGTTTTAGAGGCCAATTTAAAAAAAAAAAAAATCCTTCACAAACATTAATAAAATGTAGTAATTTATTTAAAATGTTGTTATACTTTTTTCTTTTTCTTTTTTTTTCTTTTCTTTTCTTTTTTTTTTTTTTTTTTTTTTTTTTTTTTTTTTTTTTTTTTGAGACAGAGTCTCACTCTGTCACCCAGGCTGGAGTGCATTGGCCCAATCTTGGCTCACTACAATCTCTGCCTCCCAGGTTCAAGCGATTCTCCTGCCTCAGCCTCCCAAGTAGCTGAGATTACAGGTGCTCACCACCATGCCCGGCTAATTTTTGTATTTTTAGTAGAGACAGGGTTTCATCATGTTGGTCAGGCTGGTCTCGAACTCCTGACCTCGTGATCTGCCCACCTTGGCCTCCCAAAGTGCTGGGATTACAGGCGTGAGCCACCGCACCCAGCCTATACTTTTTAAAGATGTGAATAATTGCATTAAAGACTTTATATTACTTGTATGAATTAATTTACATTTTTCCACAATCTTGAAAAATATTTTAGCTAGGTATGCAATTCCAAATTGACACATATTTAACCTACAACCTTAAGCTTAATATCTATTGATATATCAATTTCATGAAGAAGTTGAGAAACAAGATTAAAATCTATTGCTCCATAATTTGCATTTTATATTTCATTGAGTTTAATTACTTTTAGTGTTAACATTTTCATTTATGATGTTTTTAGATATGTATACCTTTTGTGTTTTTCTTGGTTGATATTTGATGAGCATTTATTTCATTATTCTTTAAAATGTTTAAACATGTCTTTTTTTTTAAATTTTTTTAAATTTATTTATTATTATTAAACTTCAAGTTGTAGGGAACATGTGCACAACGTGCAGGTTTGCTACATATGTATACTTGTGCCATGTTGGTGTGCTGCACCCATCAACTCGTCATTTACATCAGGTATAACTCCCAATGCAATCCCTCCCCCCTCCCCCCTCCCCATGATAGGCCCCGGTGTGTGATGTTCCCCTTCCCGAGTCCAAGTGATCTCATTGTTCAGTTCCCGCCTATGAGTGAGAACATGCGGTGTTTGGTTTTCTGTTCTTGTGATAGTTTGCTGAGAATGATGGTTTCCAGCTGCATCCATGTCCCTACAAAGGACACAAACTCATCCTTTTTTATGGCTGCATAGTATTCCATGGTGTATATGTGCCACATTTTCTTAATCCAATCTGTCACTGATGGACATTTGGGTTGATTCCAAGTCTTTGCTATTGTGAATAGTGCTGCAATAAACATACGTGTGCATGTGTCTTTATAGCAGCATAATTTATAATCCTTTGGGTATATACCTAGTAATGGGATGGCTGGGTCATATGGTACATCTAGTTCTAGATCCTTGAGGAATCGCCATACTGTTTTCCATAATGGTTGAACTAGTTTACAATCCCACCAACAGTGTAAAAGTGTTCCTATTTCTCCACATCCTCTCCAGCACCTGTTGTTTCCTGACTTTTTAATGATCGCCATTCTAACTGGTGTGAGATGGTATCTCATTGTGGTTTTGATTTGCATTTCTCTGATGGCCAGTGATGATGAGCATTTTTTCATGTGTCTGTTGGCTGTATGAATGTCTTCTTTTGAGAAATGTCTGTTCATATCCTTTGCCCACTTTTTGATGGGGTTGTTGTAAATTTGTTTGAGTTCTTTGTAGGTTCTGGATATTAGCCCTTTGTCAGATGAGTAGATTGCAAAAAATTTCTCCCATTCTGTAGGTTGCCTGTTCACTCTGATGGTAGTTTCTTTTGCTGTGCAGAAGCTCTTTAGTTTAATGAGATCCCATTTGTCAATTTTGGCTTTTGCTGCCGTTGCTTTTGGTGTTTTAGACATGAAGTCTTTGCCCATGCCTATGTCCTGAATGGTACTACCTAGGTTTTCCTCTAGGATTTTTATGGTATTAGGTCTAACATTTAAGTCTCTAATCCATCTTGAATTAATTTTCGTATAAGGAGTAAGGAAAGGATCCAGTTTCAGCTTTCTACTTATGGCTAGCCAATTTTCCCAGCACCATTTATTAAATAGGGAATCCTTTCCCCATTTCTTGTTTTTCTCAGGTTTGTCAAAGATCAGATGGCTGTAGATGTGTGGTATTATTTCTGAGGACTCTGTTCTGTTCCATTGGTCTATATCTCTGTTTTGGTACCAGTACCATGCTGTTTTGGTTACTGTAGCCTTGTAGTATAGTTTGAAGTCAGGTAGCGTGATGCCTCCAGCTTTGTTCTTTTGACTTAGGATTTTCTTGGAGATGCGGGCTCTTTTTTGGTTCCATATGAACTTTAAAGCAGTTTTTTCCAATTCTGTGAAGAAGCTCATTGGTAGCTTGATGGGGATGGCATTGAATCTATAAATTACCTTGGGCAGTATGGCCATTTTCACGATATTGATTCTTCCTATCCATGAGCATGGTATGTTCTTCCATTTGTTTGTGTCCTCTTTTATTTCACTGAGCAGTGGTTTGTAGTTCTCCTTGAAGAGGTCCTTTACATCCCTTGTAAGTTGGATTCCTAGGTATTTTATTCTCTTTGAAGCAATTGTGAATGGAAGTTCATTCCTGATTTGGCTCTCTGTTTGACTGTCACTGGTGTATAAGAATGCGTGTGATTTTTGCACATTAATTTTGTATCCTGAGACTTTGCTGAAGTTGCTGATCAGCTTAAGGAGATTTTGGGCTGAGACAATGGGGTTTTCTAAATATACAATCATGTCGTCTGCAAACAGGGACAATTTGACTTCTTCTTTTCCTAACTGAATCCCCTTGATTTCTTTCTCTTGCCTGATTGCCCTAGCCAGAACTTCCAACACTATGTTGAATAGGAGTGGTGAGAGAGGGCATCCCTGTCTTGTGCCAGTTTTCAAAGGGAATTTTTCCAGTTTTTGCCCTTTCAGTATGATATTGGCTGTGGGTTTGTCATAAATAGCTCTTATTATTTTGAGGTACGTTCCATCAATACCGATTTTCTTGAGCGTTTTTAGCATGAAGGGCTGTTGAATTTTGTCAAAAGCCTTTTCTGCATCTATTGAGATAATGATGTGGTTCTTGTCTTTGGTTCTGTTTATATGCTGGATTATGTTTATTGATTTGCGAATGTTGAACCAGCCTTGCATCCCAGGGATGAAGCCCACTTGATCATGGTGGATAAGCTTTTTGATGTGTTGCTGAATCCGGTTTGCCAGTATTTTATTGAGGATTTTTGCATCGATGTTCATCAGGGATATTGGTCTAAAATTCTCTTTTTTTGTTGTGTCTCTGCCAGGCTTTGGTATCAGGATGATGTTGGCCTCATAAAATGAGTTAGGGAGGATTCCCTCTTTTTCTATTGATTGGAATAGTTTCAGAAGGAATGGTACCAGCTCCTCTTTGTACCTCTGGTAGAATTCAGCTGTGAATCCATCTGGTCCTGGACTTTTTTTGGTTGGTAGGCTATTAATTATTGCCTCAATTTCAGAGCCTACTATTGGTCTATTCAGGGATTCAACTTCTTCCTGGTTTAGTCTTGGAAGAGTGTAAGTGTCCAGGAAATTATCCATTTCTTCTAGATTTTCCAGTTTATTTGCGTAGAGGTGTTTATAGTATTCTCTGATGGTAGTTTGTATTTCTGTGGGGTCGGTGGTGATATCCCCTTTATCATTTTTAATTGCGTCGATTTGATTCTTCTCTCTTTTCTTCTTTATTAGTCTTGCTAGTGGTCTGTCAATTTTGTTGATCTTTTCAAAAAACCAACTCCTGGATTCATTGATTTTTTGGAGGGTTTTTTGTGTCTCTATCTCCTTCAGTTCTGCTCTGATCTTCGTTATTTCTTGCCTTCTGCTAGCTTTCGAATGTGTTTGCTCTTGCTTCTCTAGTTCTTTTAACTGCGATGTTAGAGTGTCAATTTTAGATCTTTCCTGCTTTCTCTTGTGGGCATTTAGTGCTATAAATTTCCCTCTACACACTGCTTTAAATGTGTCCCAGAGATTCTGGTATGTTGTATCTTTGTTCTCATTGGTTTCAAAGAATATCTTTATTTCTGCCTTCATTTCGTTATGTACCCAGTAGTCATTCAGGAGCAGGTTGTTCAGTTTCCATGTAGTTTGCGGTTTTGATTGAGTTTCTTAGTCCTGAGTTCTAGTTTGATTGCACTGTGGTCTGAGAGACAGTTTGTTATAATTTCTGTTCTTGTACATTTGCTGAGGAGTGCTTTACTTCCAATTACTTGGTCAATTTTGGAGTAAGTACGATGTGGTACTGAGAAGAAAGTATATTCTGTTGATTTGGGGTGGAGAGTTCTATAGATGTCTATTAGGTCTGCTTGCTGCAGAGATGAGTTCAATTCCTGGATATCCTTGTTAACTTTCTGTCTCGTTGATCTGTCTAATGTTGACAGTGGAGTGTTGAAGTCTCCCATTATTATTGTATGGGAGTCTAAGTCTCTTTGTAAGTCTCTAAGGACTTGCTTTATGAATCTGGGTGCTCCTGTATTGGGTGCATATATATTTAGGATAGTTAGCTCTTCCTGTTGAATTGATCCCTTTACCATTATGTAATGGCCTTCTTTGTCTCTTTTGATCTTTGATGGTTTAAAGTCTGTTTTATCAGAGACTAGTATTGCAACCCCCGCTTTTTTTTGTTCTCCATTTGCTTGGTAAATCTTCCTCCATCCCTTTATTTTGAGCCTATGTATGTCTCTGCGTGTGAGATGGGTCTCCTGAATACAGCAGACTGATGGGTCTTGACTCTTTATCCAGTTTGCCAGTCTGTGTCTTTTAATTGGAGCATTTAGTCCATTTACATTTAAGGTTAATATTGTTATGTGTGAACTTGATCCTGCCATTATGATATTAACTGGTTATTTTGCTCGTTAGTTGATGCAGTTTCTTCCTAGCCTCGATGGTCTTTACATTTTGGCATGTTTTTGCAATGGCTGGTACCGGTTGTTCCTTTCCATGCTTAGTGCTTCCTTCAGGGTCTCTTGTAAGGCAGGCCTAGTGGTGACAAAATCTCTAAGCATTTGCTTATCTGTAAAGGATTTTATTTCTCCTTCACTTATGAAACTTAGTTTGGCTGGATATAAAATTCTGGGTTTAAAATTCTTTTCTTTAAGAATGTTGAATATTGGCCCCCACTCTCTTCTGGCTTGAAGAGTTTCTGCCGAGAGATCTGCTGTTAGTCTGATGGGCTTCCCTTTGTGTGTAACCCGACCTTTCTCTCTGGCTGCCCTTAAGATTTTTTCCTTCATTTCAACTTTGGTGAATCTGGCAATTATGTGTCTTGGAGTTGCTCTTCTCGAGGAGTATCTTTGTGGCGTTCTCTGTATTTCCTGGATTTGAATGTTGGCCTGCCCTACTAGGTTGGGGAAGTTCTCCTGGATGATATCCTGAAGAGTGTTTTCCAACTTGGTTCCATTTTCCCCCTCACTTTCAGGCACCCCAATCAGACGTAGATTTGGTCTTTTTACATAATCCCATACTTCTTGCAGGCTTTGTTCATTTCTTTTTCTTCTTTTTTCTTTTGGTTTCTCTTCTCGCTTCATTTCATTCATTTGATCCTCAATCGCTGACATTCTTTCTTCCAGTTGATCGAGTCGGTTACTGAAGCTTGTGCATTTGTCACGTATTTCTCGTGCCATGGTTTTCGTCTCTTTCATTTCGTTTGTGAGCTTCTCTGCATTAATTACTCTAGCCATCAATTCTTCCACTTTTTTTTCAAGATTTTTAGTTTCTTTGCGCTGGGTACGTAATTCCTCCTTTAGCTCTGAGAAATTTGATGGACTGAAGCCTTCTTCTCTCATCTCGTCGAAGTCATTCTCTGTCCAGCTTTGATCCGTTGCTGGCGATGAGCTGCGCTCCTTTGCCGGGGGAGATGCGCTCTTATTTTTTGAATTTGCAGCTTTTCTGCCCTGCTTTTTTCCCATGTTTGTGGTTTTATCTGCCTCTGGTCTTTGATGATGGTGATGTACTGATGGGGTTTTGGTGTAGGTGTCCTTCCTGTTTGATAGCTTTCCTTCTAACAGTCAGGATCCTCAGCTGTAGGTTGTAGCTGTAGGAGATTGCTTGAGGTCCACTCCAGACACTGTTTGCCTGGGTATCAGCAGCAGAGGCTCAGTTGAAAATGCAGAAATCACCGGTCTTCTGTATTTTCTCTGTTTATTTAAATGTCTGTTTTGAAAATTCATTAGAAATTAGCCCTTTCATTCCATTTTCAATTTATTTTCACCTCTATTTTATATTTTCTATTCATTTTTCTTGTTGTCCTGACACCTAAGTGTTGATTTCAGTTCATTCTTTTACTCATATTTTAGCTCATATTTTTTACCTTGCCTGTATCCTTCTAATTTCTGTCAACATTTCTAATTACATATGTATTTTCTATACCTAATACACTACTTTGGAATTCCTTGAGGCCTCATTGTATAGGGGTGCTCTGGTTTTGTTGTTGTTATTCCTGAATGATATTGACTTCAGTGCTCTTCATTTTGCATGTTTAAAAATATTAGATTGTTTGATTATATTTGACAGGTCTTAATTGATGTGCTGTTAAGTACTTTGGGTTTGGTTGAGCTTTGGGTTGGAGAATTTTCCTCCACAGGAGATTGTCTTGGAGTTTTCTGTTTCTCCCTCAATATCCACCTGGAAAACATTTGAATTAATTTATATTCACTTAAATATTTCTGTGCAAAAACTGTGTACAGAAGCCCCAAAGTAGCAGTGGGCTGCCTTCCTTCCCAAATCAGCCAAGGCATAGCCTGAGGAGCTTCCCTGTTTATCTTCCTTTGACTGCAGTCTGACTATTCTAGGCCATTTTTCTTAGACTTGTGGAACTTTGAGCCTTTTGCTTTAGTTAGGCTGGTCAGTTTCTTCTCCCCTTCACTGGTGTTGCTGTAGCATTGTATCCACACCCAAATGCTGTTAAAACCCAACAAAGGGTGCCCCTATTATGATTGCACCATCATGGGCAGCCCCACATTGCCAGCTATGCTCTCATCCTCCCTCCTTTCTGCCACCTGTGCTTCTTTCTTCACTTTCATTCCCCACTTAGGAATAATTTGCCCAGTTGAGTACATATTCTGTTGTCCAGCATTTATGGTGGTTTGTAGTGGAAAATATTTTTAGAATATGTGGATTTTTGGAATATTTCCTCCCAAAGCCCAGATAGCCACACTTTACCTTTGGAGGAATTATTTCTCAGAATACTGCACACAATCGCCTTTGGAAGGAGCGTATATCGCCAGCAAAAGCTCTGATTTTTTGAAGCCTGTATTGTGTGTTATTTCCAGGAGAATACAGCAATGATGATAATATTATTAAATTAATCAAATATGAAATGCTGTTATGCCTAACATAAGGATTTTATTGATCATGTCTTTTGGCTAAGGAGAATATTCCTGTCTTGTTGGAATTATTAATAATTAGACTGTAATTGCTAATAAGTCAGAAGAATTAGGAACACCAAGTTTCAGTCTTCTGAAGAGCACTCCTCTTATTAAATTTGAACTTTTGGAGCAAGATGGCCGAATAGGAACAGCTCCAGTCTCCAACTCCCAGCGCGAGCGACACAGAAGACCGGTGATTTCTGCATTTTCAACTGAGGTACTGGGTTCATCTCACTGGGGAGTGCCAGACGATCGGTGCTGGTCAGCTGCTGCAGCCCGACCAGCGAGAGCTGAAGCAGGGCGAGGCATTGCCTCACCTGGAAAGCGCAAGGGGGAAGGGAATCCCTTTTCCTAGCCAGGGGAACTGAGACACACAACACCTGGAAAATCGGGTAACTCCCACCCCAATACTGCGCTTTAAGCAAACAGGCACACCAGGAGATCATATCCCACACCTGGCCGGGAGGGTCCCACACCCACGGAGCCTCCCTCATTGCTAGCACAGCAGTCTGTGATCTACCGGCAAGGCAGCAGCGAGGCTGGGGGAGGGGCACCCGCCATTGCTGAGGCTTAAGTAGGTAAACAAAGCTGCTGGGAAGCTCGAACTGGGTGGAGCACACAGCAGCTCAAGGAAACCTGCCTGTCTCTGTAGACTCCACCTCTGGGGACAGGGCACAGTAAACAATAACAAATGCAGCAGAAAGCTCTGTAGATGCAAACGACTCTGTCTGACAGCTTTGAAGAGAGCAGTGGATCTCCCAACACGGAGGTTGAGATCTGAGAAGGGACAGACTCCCTGCTCAAGTGGGTCCCTGACCCCTGAGTAGCCTCACTGGGAGACATCCCCCACTAGGGGCAGTCTGACACCCCACACCTCACAGGGTGGAGTACACCCCTGAGAGGAAGCTTCCAAAGCAAGAATCAGACAGGTACACTCGCTGTTCAGAAATATTCTATCTTCTGCAGCCTCTGCTGCTGATACCCAGGCAAACAGGGTCTGGAGTGGACCTCAAGCAATCTCCAACAGACCTACAGCTGAGGGTCCTGACTGTTAGAAGGAAAACTATCAAGCAGGAAGGACACCTACACCAAAACCCCATCAGTACATCACCATCATCAAAGACCAGAGGCAGATAAAACCACAAAGATGGGGAAAAAGCAGGGCAGAAAAGCTGGAAATTCAAAAAATAAGAGCGCATCTCCCCCGGCAAAGGAGCGCAGCTCATTGCCAGCAACGGATCAAAGCTGGACGGAGAATGACTTCGACGAGATGAGAGAAGAAGGCTTCAGTCCATCAAATTTCTCAGAGCTAAAGGAGGAATTATGTACCCAGCGCAAAGAAACTAAAAATCTTGAAAAAAAAGTGGAAGAATTGATGGCTAGAGTAATTAATGCAGAGAAGGTCATAAACGAAATGAAAGAGACGAAAACCATGACACGAGAAATACGTGACAAATGCACAAGCTTCAGTAACCGACTCGATCAACTGGAAGAAAGAATGTCAGCGATTGAGGATCAAATGAATGAAATGAAGCGAGAAGAGAAACCAAAAGAAAAAAGAAGAAAAAGAAATGAACAAAGCCTGCAAGAAGTATGGGATTATGTAAAAAGACCAAATCTACGTCTGATTGGGGTGCCTGAAAGTGAGGGGGAAAATGGAACCAAGTTGGAAAACACTCTGCAGGATATCATCCAGGAGAACTTCCCCAACCTATTAGGGCAGGCCAACATTCAAATCCAGGAAATACAGAGAACGCCACAAAGATACTCCTCGAGAAGAGCAACTCCAAGACACATAATTGCCAGATTCACCAAAGTTGAAATGAAGGAAAAAATCTTAAGGGCAGCCAGAGAGAAAGGTCGGGTTACCCACAAAGGGAAGCCCATCAGACTAACAGCAGATCTCTTGGCAGAAACTCTTCAAGCCAGAAGAGAGTGGGGGCCAATATTCAACATTCTTAAAGAAAAGAATTTTAAACCCAGAATTTTATATCCAGCCAAACTAAGTTTCATAAGTGAAGGAGAAATAAAATCCTTTACAGATAAGCAAATGCTTAGAGATTTTGTCACCACTAGGCCTGCCTTACAAGAGACCCTGAAGGAAGCACTAAACATGGAAAGGAACAACCGGTACCAGCCATTGCAAAAACATGCCAAAATGTAAAGACCATCAAGGCTAGGAAGAAACTGCATCAACTAACGAGCAAAATAACCAGTTAATATCATAATGGCAGGATCAAGTTCACACATAACAATCTTAACCTTAAATGTAAATGGACTAAATGCTCCAATTAAAAGATACAGACTGGCAATCTGGATAAAGAGTCAAGACCCATCAGTCTGCTGTATTCAGGAGACCCATCTGACACGCAGAGACATACATAGGCTCAAAATAAAGGGATGGAGGAAGATTTACCAAGCAAATGGAAAACAAAAAAAAGCGGGGGTTGCAATACTAGTCTCTGATAAAACAGACTTTAAACCATCAAAGATCAAAAGAGACAAAGAAGGCCATTACCTAATGGTAAAGGGATCAATTCAACAGGAAGAGCTAACTATCCTAAATATATATGCACCCAATACAGGAGCACCCAGATTCATAAAGCAAGTCCTTAGACACTTACAAAGAGACTTAGACTCCCATACAATAATAATGGGAGACTTCAACACTCCACTGTCAACATTAGACAGATCAACGAGACAGAAAGTTAACAAGGATATCCAGGAATTGAACTCATCTCTGCAGCAAGCAGACCTAATAGACATCTATAGAACTCTCCACCCCAAATCAACAGAATATACATTCTTCTCAGCACCACATCGTACTTACTCCAAAATTGACCACATAATTGGAAGAAAAGCACTCCTCAGCAAATGTACAAGAACAGAAATTATAACAAACTGTCTCTCAGACCACAGTGCAATCAAACTAGAACTCAGGACTAAGAAACTCAATCAAAACCGCTCAACTACATGGAAACTGAACAACCTGCTCCTGAATGACTACTGGGTACATAACCAAAGGAAGGCAGAAATAAAGATGTTCTTTGAAACCAATGAGAACAAAGATACAACATACCAGAATCTCTGGGACACATTTAAAGCAGTGTGTAGAGGGAAATTTATAGCACTAAATGCCCACAAGAGAAAGCAGGAAAGATCTAAAATTGACACTCTAATATCGCAATTAAAAGAACTAGAGAAGCAAGAGCAAACACATTTGAAAGCTAGCAGAAGGCAAGAAATAACTAAGATCAGAGCAGAACTGAAGGAGATAGAGACACAAAAAACCCTCCAAAAAATCAATGAATCCAGGAGTTGGTTTTTTGAAAAGATCAACAAAATTGACAGACCACTAGCAAGACTAATAAAGAAGAAAAGAGAGAAGAATCAAATCGACGCAATTAAAAATGATAAAGGGGATATCACCACCGACCCGACCCCACAGAAATACAAACTACCATCAGAGAATACTATAAATACCTCTACGCAAATAAACTGTAAAATCTAGAAGATATGGATAATTTCCTGGACACTTACACTCTTCCAAGACTAAACCAGGAAGAAGTTGAATCCCTGAATAGACCAATAGCAGGCTCTGAAATTGAGACAATAATTAATAGCCTACCAACCAAAAAAAGTCCAGGACCAGATGGATTCACAGCTGAATTCTACCAGAGGTACAAGGAGGAGTTGGTACCATTCCTTCTGAAACGATTCCAATCAATAGAAAAAGAGGGAATCCTCCCTAACTCATTTTATGAGGCCAACATCATCCTGATACCAAAGCCTGGCAGAGACACAACAAAAAAAGAGAATTTTAGACCAATATCCCTGATGAACATCGATGCAAAAATCCTCAATAAAATACTGGCAAACCGGATTCAGCAACACATCAAAAAGCTTATCCACCATGATCAAGTGGGCTTCATCCCTGGGATGCAAGGCTGGTTCAACATTCGCAAATCAATAAACATAATCCAGCATATAAGCAGAACCAAAGACAAGAACCACATCATTATCTCAATAGATGCAGAAAAGGCTTTTGACAAAATTCAACAGCCCTTCATGCTAAAAACGCTCAATAAGTTCGGTATTGATGGAACGTACCTCAAAATAATAAGAGCTATTTATGACAAACCCACAGCCAATATCATACTGAATGGGCAAAAACTGGAAAAATTCCCTTTGAAAACTGGCACAAGACAGGGATGCCCTCTCTCACCACTCCTATTCAACATAGTGTTGGAAGTTCTGGCTAGGGCAATCAGGCAAGAGAAAGAAATAAAGGGTATTCAGTTAGGAAAAGAAGAAGTCAAGTTGTCCCTGTTTGCAGATGACATGATTGTATATTTAGAAAACCCCATTGTCTCAGCCCAAAATCTCCTTAAGCTGATAAGCAACTTCAGCAAAGTCTCAGGATACAAAATTAATGTGCAAAAATCACAAGCATTCTTATATACCAGTAACAGACAAACAGAGAGCCAAATCAGGAATGAACTTCCATTCACAATTGCTTCAAAGAGAATAAAATACCTAGGAATCCAACTTACAAGGGATGTAAAGGACCTCTTCAAGGAGAACTACAAACCACTGCTCAGTGAAATCAAAGAGGACACAAACAAATGGAAGAACATACCATGCTCATGGATAGGAAGAATCAATATCGTGAAAATGGCCATACTGCCCAAGGTAATTTATAGATTCAATGCCATCCCCATCAAGCTACCAATGAGCTTCTTCACAGAATTGGAAAAAACTGCTTTAAAGTTCATATGGAACCAAAAAAGAGCCCACATCTCCAAGACAATCCTAAGTCAAAAGAACAAAGCTGGAGGCATCACGCTACCTGACTTCAAACTATACTACAAGGCTACAGTACCCAAAACAGCATGGTACTGGTACCAAAACAGAGATATAGACCAATGGAACAGAACAGAGTCCTCAGAAATAATACCACACATCTACAGCCATCTGATCTTTGACAAACCTGAGAGAAACAAGAAATGGGGAAGGGATTCCCTATTTAATAAATGGTGCTGGGAAAATTGGCTAGCCATAAGTAGAAAGCTGAAACTGGATCCTTTCCTTACTCCTTATACGAAAATTAATTCAAGATGGATTAGAGACTTAAATGTTAGACCTAATACCATAAAAATCCTAGAGGAAAACCTAGGTAGTACCATTCAGGACATAGGCATGGGCAAAGACTTCATGTCTAAAACACCAAAAGCAACAGCAGCAAAAGCCAAAATTGACAAATGGGATCTCATTAAACTAAAGAGCTTCTGCACAGCAAAAGAAACTACCATCAGAGTGAACACGCAACCTACAGAATGGGAGAAAATTTTTGCAATCTACTCATCTGACAAAGGGCTAATATCCAGAACCTACAAAGAACTCCAACAAATTTACAAGAGAAAAACAAACAACCCCATCCAAAAGTGGGCAAAGGATATGAACAGACATTTCTCAAAAGAAGACATTCATACAGCCAACAGACACATGAAAAAATGCTCATCATCACTGGCCATCAGAGAAATGCAAATCAAAACCACAATGAGATACCATCTCACACCAGTTAGAATGGCGATCATTCAAAAGTCAGGAAACAACAGGTGCTGGAGAGGATGTGGAGAAATAGGAACACTTTTACACTGTTGGTGGGATTGTAAACTAGTTCAACCATTATGGAAAACAGTATGGCGATTCCTCAAGGATCTAGAACTAGATGTACCATATGACCCAGCCATCCCATTACTGGGTATATACCCAAAGGATTATAAATTATGCTGCTATAAAGACACATGCACACGTATGTTTATTGCAGCACTATTCACAATAGCAAAGACTTGGAATCAACCCAAATGTCCATCAGTGACAGATTGGATTAAGAAAATGTGGCACATATACACCATGGAATACTATGCAGCCATAAAAAAGGATGAGTTTGTGTCCTTTGTAGGGACATGGATGCAGCTGGAAACCATCATTCTTAGCAAACTATCACAAGAACAGAAAACCAAACACCGCATGTTCTCACTCATAGGTGGGAACTGAACAATGAGATCACTTGGACTCGGGAAGGGGAACATCACACACCGGGGCCTATCATGGGGAGGGGGGAGGGGGGAGGGATTGCATTGGGAGTTATACCTGATGTAAATGACGAGTTGATGGGTGCAGCACACCAACATGGCACAAGTATACATATGTAACAAACCTGCACGTTGTGCACATGTACCCTACAACTTAAAGTATAATAATAATAAATAAATTAAAAAAAAAAAAAAAGAGGAGAAACTAAATAGGAGGAAATACACTATGTACAGGCATCTTTGATGCTTAGTCAGGATAAAAAATTAAAATGGGTTTGTATTTGTTTGATGGAGGAAAAGACAAAAGAGGGCCTGGACGTAATTGATTACCCTTTAATGCAAGTATCTCTTAATATTAGGCTTTTCTTAGCTGGGGCTGAACTCTCCCCTGCAAGTCCAAGCACCCCATAAGAACACAGTCAGACTCCTTCCAGTTCCGATGAGGTGTGCAACATGTTATTAATTCCTTCTGGTTTTCCAGGGTAATCTAGTATCCAATCATCATCTCCTCCCTGCCCTTCGAGTCCTGTCTTACGTACATACCCCACTCTCAAAAGACCTGAACCTCATCAGAACAACTTGCAGTGGGGTCTCTTATCAGCTGGCAAAGTTGAATCTTTGCCTGCTCTGGGAAGTGGCAGATGATGATGGGGACACTATATAGGTATATGTACCCTTTTCTATGTCTGAATTAGCCATATGCAAGGAAAAACTTAAACAGTTTTCAGAGGATCCAGGAAAATTAATAGACAAATTGAAGAGGCTAACCTTGATGTATGATTTGACCAGGCAAGATTTGCATATATTTATGTCTACCTGCTGCATGGTAGAAAAGCAGTGTATTATGGGAGCGGCTAAAGCACATGCTAATAGGGTGGCGGCCTGCATCCAGGGACATGACACCTATCAAGTAGGAGGCACAGCAGTGCCTGACCAGGACCCAAAAGAGAATTAGGACCTAGAAAAGAGGAATGAATTAGGAAGAGAGTAGGATATAGAGAGAAAAAATTATGATCACTTGACTCCTTGAAGGAAAAGAAAAGGTGTGATAAAGCTTTTTAATTTTTATAAAGTCAGGAAAATTACTCAGAGAAAAGATGAAAACCTAGCCTTATTACAAGGGTGAATAATTTAGACTTTGAGGAAATACACCAACACTGCCCCTGACTCCAAGAAGGGATAGGCATTGCTAGGAGTTCATTTTATAATCCAGTCTGCTTCCAATATCTGCAGGAAGCCACAAAAAGTAGCATTAGGCCTCCAGACTCCCATGAATCTGCTTTTAGACTTGGCTTTTGCAGTTTTCAATCACAAGAATAGGGCATAGAAAACATAAAATAAAACAAACCTCCCCAAAGGCCCAGCTTCTAGCTGCAGCCTTGTGCTCTCCACCACTTCAGAGCCAGCCCCTTAACGCCTGGTCCTCGCAGAGGAAGTGAGAAGGTAAAAGCCCCAGTCTGAGCCTCTGGGCCACTGTGCCTTGGGTATACATCAATGTGCCCTCTGTAAGAAGGTCAGCCGCTACCAAAGGGAATGTACTGTGCTTCCAAGGGAGCCATCGTCAGAGCCCAGCAGACCCAAAAGTGGTAGGGCCTGATACTTCCTGCCTGTGCTCCCACTGGACTATTAGCCATTGGGAGGTGGAGGAACCTCAGGTTACTCTTGAAGTGGCAGGTAGGAGTATTAACTTCTTATTAGATATGAGAGCAGATGACTCTGTCCTGATTCAATACAATGGGCTCCTGTCTTCTCATGATGGACAAGTCCCAAAACACTGCTCTTCTATCTTCTAAGTTGTTCTCCAGGGCCTCTGGGCTTCTCACCTGCCTTTTTAGTCTTGTCTGAATGCCTGACCTCTTACTGGGGAGCAATTTATTGACTCCAGTGACCAAGCCACGGTGACCTTCACAGATCATAAAGAGAAAGTGTTACTTTTGTTCCTGACGTTTTTTCCCTCAGGGAAAAAAACGAAGTTAAGGATGAGCTGTCACATTTACCACCTGAGGTGTTGTCTCAAGTAAATCCTGAGGTTTGGGCCACACCGGCTCTGGGAAACACACTAAACACCTCTCCCATTCAAATCCAACTTCGGCCTAGTGCTCCTTGCCTTCAGAAGAGACAATACACTTTAAGGCAAGAAGCATGAGGGGAAATTCAACCCCTTATTACCAAATTCTTGCCATATGACTTACTAAGGCCATGAGAGTCTCCTTACAGTACTCTCATGTTACCAGGTCAAAAGCCTAATCTGGCAAGTACAGATTTGTCAGAAACTTTAGAGGATTAATAAATGCAGTTGTTGTCTCCATACACCCCATTGTCCCCAATCCTCACCCAAGTCCTAGGGGATCCAAGCTGGTTTACCTTCTTCGATCTGAAAGATGCATTTTTCTGCATCTCGATGTATCCAGATTCACAATATGTTTGCCTTTGAATGGACTGATCCAGATACTCATTCAACTTCAAAACTAACCTGGACAGTCCTCTCTGAGGGGTTCTGGGATAGCCCCCACTTACTTGAAAATGCCCTAGTTAAGGACTTAAGAAATCTACAATTGCAAAGGGGCAGAATTATTCAGTATCTAGATGACTTACTCATTGCTAGCCCAACTAAAGAAGACTCGGATAATAATACTGTTAAACTGATAAATTTCCTGGAAACCAGCAGATATAGGGTATCACCATACAGAGCTCAGATTTTAACTCAACGGCTCAAATATTTGGAATCTGTATTCACCTCTGGAACTGATCAACATCCCTAGAAGTAAAAAAGCTCTTTTAGTCATTCAAGAGTCGCAATCCAATAAATGACTGTGGGCCTTTTTAGGGGATGGCTGGGTACTGCTGCTTATGGGTGCCCAGATTTGGATGTGTAGCCAAGCATTTATGTGATACACTAAAAGGGAAAGATTTAGAGCTCCTTGAATGTAATGAGAACTGCAAGCAAACCTTCAATACTCTCAAAGAGGATTGGGCTCTGCTGCAGCTGTGGGAGTCCCCAAGTTGGATAAACCATTTTGTCTTTATGTGGTCAAAAAGCAAGGCATAGGCCCTGGGTAATCTTGTCCCAAAACTGGGGAACATTCCAAGGGCAGTAGCATGCTTTTCTAAGCAGATAGATCAGGTGGCCTCAGGGTGGCCTGGATGTCTTAGAGCTGTTGCTGCTTCAACTTTTCCAGTAGGCAAAGCTAATGAACTAATATTAGGACAGCACCTAAAGGTTTTTGACCCCACATCAAGGGAAGGTGGTCCTAGAAGCTAAAGGGCACCAGTGGATAATAGGAGAACATTTATTAAAGAATCAGGCCTTATTGCTAGACACTCCAGACATAACCCTTAAAGTCTGCCAAACCATAAACCCAGCTACTTATCTGCCAGGGTCCACAAGTGCTCCCAACCTTTCCGGCATACAGGTGGTATTAGTCTGTTCTCATGCTCCTAATAAAGACATACCTGAGGCTGGGCAATTTATAAAGGAAAGGGGTTTAATTGACTGACAGTTCCACATGGCTAGGGAGGCCTCACAATCATGGCAGAAGGCAAATGAGGAGCAAAATCACATCTCTTACATGGCAGCAGCCAAAAGAGCTTGTGGGGAAACTCCCCTTTATAAAACCATCAGCTGTAATCCCAGCACTTTGGGAGGCCGAGGCAGGTGGATTGCCTGAGGTTAGGAGTTCGAGGCCAACCTGGCCAACATGGTGAAACCCCCGTCTCTACTAAAATACAAAAATTAGCCAGGCATGGTGGTAGGCACCTGTAATCCCAGCTACTCGGGAGGCTGAGACAGGAGAATCACTTGAACCCAGGAGACAGAGGTTGCAGTGAGCCGAGATCATGCCACTGCACTGCAGCCTGGGCAACAGAGCAAGACTATGTCTCAAAAAATTAAATAAATAAATAAATAAATAAAAATCAAACCATCAGATCTCATGGGCTTATTCTCTGTCACAAGAACAGCATGGGAAAGACCTGCCCCCTGATTCAATTACCTCCAACTGGGTCCCTCCCATGACACACGGGAATTATGGGAGCTACAATTCAAGATAAGATTTGACAGCCAAACCATGTCACAGGTTATGAAACAGATTTATTCTAGCAGGCCAGACAAGAGAAATGAGCCCCTTGACCATCCCAAAGAAGAATGGTTGACAGATGCAAGTTGTCTTATGCATCAGGAAAACAGGAGGGTAGGTACGCTATTAGTTGGCACATGATAATCAAGGCACAAGCCTTGCTGGCCTCTACCTCAGCTCAAAAAGCTGAGTCAATTAAATTTACTAGAGCCCCGAAGTTGGGAAAGGATTTAAAAGTTAACATTTACACTGATTCCAAGTATGATTTTTTAGTGCTTCATGCTTATGCTGCAATTTGGAATGGGTAGGGACTCCTGACCACCAAGGGCTTTTCCATACATTACTCAGATTTTGAGCTTGTTAGAACGCTGCTTTGCTGCCAAAAAAATAAAAATAAAAATAAAAAGGTGACTGTAATTCATTGCAGAGGACATCAAAGGAGAGACTGACTGTATAAAAGGAAACGCCCTGGCAGATGCGGCAAAGGGCCAATGAAGCTTATGGGCGTGCTGCTAGGCATACATAGAGCTGGGCCAGAATGCTCCAAAGAAGAACAAAAACGGGCCAGGGATTGCAGTTCAGCCCAGAACCACTCTGACTGGCTGACTGATCGCAATAAATTACTAATGCCAAGTACCAATCGTAGGAAAATAATTAAGCACATTCATGATTCTTTTCACCCTAGAAGGGACTCTTTGATTCAGCTAATGTCTCATTTGCTTATGGGGATAAATCTTTTCAAGACACTAAAGCAGGTGACTCAGTGCCTGAAATAACCCAAAGAGCCAGCAATTTTCTCCCCTTCCAGTTAAACCTGTCCAACATTGAGGAACCCATCCAGGTGAGGGCTGGCAACTCTAATTTACTCAGATGCCTTTCTGCAGGAGATTCAAATATTTGCTAATGCTTACTGATACATTCACTGGTTAGATCGAGGCATTCTCCACCCTATCTGAAAAGTGTTTACCAGAAGAAATAATTCCTCCTTTTGGGTCATCTAAAGGTCTGCAAAGTGACAATGGCCCATCTTTCACAGAAGGCATTTCCCAACAGCTATCCTCAGCTTTAGGAATCCAGTATCACCTTCACTCTGCGAGGAGACCGCAGTCCTCTGGAAAGGTGAAAGTGTTAATCATACTCTAAAGAAGACTCTAGCTAAGTCAGAGGCCTGACTATCTCTAACACGCATAGCTTACTCTGGGTTTGAGCTGCTCCAAAGGAAAACTTATAAGTACATCCTATTGAGTTAACATACAGAAGGTCTTTCCTAACCACAGATCTCCTAATAGACGAAAGGGCTCATCAATTACAAAATTATGTTGTCAATCTAGGACAGGTGCAAAGACACGCTGTGAATATGGAAACAAAAGGCTTCCCTTCCCATATGGGAGGAAAATTCTGTTTCAGCTCAGCTTAGGATTTAGTCTTACTAAAGACATGGGAGGAAGTTCTCCAGCTGATCAGCTTTCCCCAATGTGGAAAGGATCACAGCAAGGCCACCTGAGCCCTCCAACAGCCCTTGAACGCCAACGGATTCACAGGTGGGTACACCTGTGTGGAAGTAAAGCTGTTCCTTATTCTGGTAGCCCAGTCTGAGGCTGGGGGAGGTGGGTGCGGGGTTATTTTAGAGTTGGCGGAGCACTGGCACTGTCTCTGTGCCTCTGCTCCTCCTCGCTTTTCTCCTGCCGCCCTAGTCCCGCAGTGGCCATGAGGGAGATCGTGCTATCGCAGACCCGGTGGTGCGGGAACCAGATCCACACCAAGGTTGGTGGCCGTGGCTCTGAGGGCCCAGCGCAGGCCTGCCGGGTGGCCCGGGAAGATGTTGGCAGTGGCAGGAGCTGTATTGAGGCCCCTGGGCTCCCTACCTGGGTCGCGGTGGACCTGGGTGGCTGGCTAGGCAGCCAGGGCGGACCTCCAGGGATCCAGAGGCCTGGAGTGGGGGTAGGAGAGGGGCTGGGGATAGAAGAGGGACTGGGGAGCCTCGGGCTCCTCGGCCTCCGTGACTCAGCCCTGGCCTGTCTGGCCCCTCGTGTCTCTCGCAGTTCTGGGAGGTGATCTCTGATGAACAAACCATCGACTCTGCTGGGACCTCCCACGGGGACAGGGACCTGCAGCTGGAGCGCCTCAACGTATACTACAACGAGGCCAGGTGTGAGACCCCAGTCCTTCCCCCACCGCCCTCCTGGGAATGGCGGCCCTCTGCTCGCTGATGCCCTCCCGCTCCCCTCAGGTGGCAGGTACCTGCCCCGCGCTGTGCTCGTGGATCCGGAGCCGGGCACCGTGGACTCTGTGCGCTTGGGGCCCTTCGGGCGGGTCTTCAGGTCGGACGACATCTTCGGTGAGCTGTGGGTGAGGACTGGGGTGGGGCTCCTTAGCCAGGGCAGCTCAGATTCACGGAGTGCCCCAAGGTCATCGCTGTGGGAACTGTGAAACTAGGGCCCCTGAACACCCTCGTATCCTGAGTCACTCAGTCTCCTTCTCCTAAACGGGCTTTGGGAGGAAGGCCCAGCTATCTGCCTGAGATGAGCTGCTGATGCAATCTTTCTGCAGGGAGCTGAGCTGGGGGCAGAAGCTACTGCTTTCCTTGGGGATGGGCAGGAGCCACCTGCAGAAGGTCTATTGTTAGGCTGTCTCAGGTTCGGCTCCTGACTTAATTTCTAACAGGGGAGGCTGCTGTCCTTTAGCTTTGGGGGAGGGAGGTCCACCTGCTCCACCTGCAGGGTGAATGGTGCTTTCACCTCACATGTGATACTTGGCTCTTTTTTGCATTGTGGTGGCCCCTGATGACTGTATATCTGGCCATCCAGTGACTTGCTGTACTGTCTTACAGGTCAGTGTGGGGCCGGGAACAACTGGGCCAAGGGAAACTACACAGAAGTTGCAGAGCTGAAGGCGTCGGTGATGGATGTTGTGAAAAAAGAATCAGAGCTGTGACTGCCTGCAGGGTTTCCAGCTTACCCACTCCCTGGGTGGAGGGACTGGATCTGGGATGGGTACCCTTCTCATCAGTAAGATCTGGGAGGGGTACCCAGACAGGATCATAAACAGTGTTCTGCCTTTGCCCAAGGTGTCAGATACCATGGTGGAGTCCTACAGTGCCACCCTCTCAGTCCACCAGCTCATAGAAATTGCAAAGGAGACCTTTTGCATTGATAGTGAAGCCCTGTAGTTCTGCATGACATCTGTTCCAGAACCCTAAAACTGCCCACACCCACCTACGGTGACCTGAATTACCTGGTGTCTGCTACCATGAGTGGGGTCATCATGTGCCTGCGCTTCCCAGGCCAGCTGAATACTGACCTGCAAAGGCTGGCCATGAACATGATCCCATTTCCCTGGCTGTGCACTTCTTCATGCCTGACTTTGCCCCACCGACCAGCCAGGGCAGCCAACAGTACTGGGCCCTGACTGTGGCTGAGCTTACCCAGCAGATATTTGATGCTAAGAATATGATGGTTGCCCATGAGCCCCGTCATGGCCACTACCTAATGGTGGCTGACATTTTCAGAAGTTGTGTGTCCATGAGGGAGGTGGATGAGCAAATGTTCAATATTTAAAACAACAGCAGCTACTTTGCTGACTGGCTCTCACAGTGTGAAAACGGCTATCTGTGCCATTGCGCCCAAGGGGCTAAAAATGTCAGCCACCTGCATCGGCAACAACACGCCATCCTGGAGCTGTTCAAGTGTGTTCCAGGCCTTCCTGCACTGGTACATGGGTGAGCGCATGGACGTGATGGAGTTCACCAAGGCCGAGAGCAACATGAACGACCTGCTGAGTAAGCAGTACCAGGATGCCACAGCCGAGGAGGAAGGAGGTGGCCTAGAGCCTGCCTTTTCTGGGTAAAGAGGGGAAGTGGTGTGGATTCTCTAGTGTGTTCTGATAGCCATGTGTCACTACGCACTTGTTCTTTGTGCCTTCACATCTCCTCTTGTTGGCATTTTAAAGCATTTTCATAGTATGCAGTTTTGCCTAATAGAGCATTCTCCTAGCATCTGCTTTCACCTGCACTTTCTATAGGCCCTCTGGGTACTGCTGGCAGATGTAATTGTGCTGCAAGGTTACAGCTGACTTGGGCTTCTATGCCCAGGGACAAGCATTCCAGTGGTTCCTGGCGGGGTTAGTATGGGCTATAGACATGGCAGGCATGCTTCACAGGAGCTTGAACCTGCCCTGGGCCTTGGTCATCTGCTCAGTAGGGAACCTGCTTCCTGAAGGCAACCCTGGCTTCTCCTCCACAGGACCAGCTGGTCTCTGTAACTTAAAAGAGGCCAGTGTTGCCCACCCCCACCCTACTTCCAAAAGGGTTGGGCAATTCTACCCCAAGGTGGGACCTTGGAGACAATGTAGTAGCACTACTGGTCCTGAACCAGCAATAAAGGGTGGTCAAATAGGGGGCCAGCTACCCCTTCCCCATGATAGCGTGGGTGTGTCAGTGTGACCTCTTCCCCCTAATCATATGGGCACACGAATATCTGGCAGGGGCAGAGACTAGTTGGCAGGAATCAAGCCCACTGTGTACTCACATGCATGTAGAAGGGAATTAGGCCCTGGGGGCTGTACATGTGGTCACTGGGCCTGTGTGTGTCTCTCCATGGGTGCAGTTTCTGAACAGGAACTGGGAATCTGGCAACCAATGATGAAAATGCCTACTCGGGGGTCTGTTCTGCCCCAGGCTGGAGGGATGGCACTCTCTGGAAAAGTAGCTAATGTACACTGCCTCTTGTCTCACCTATCCCCCACTTCAAAGCAGGGGGAGAATACAAGGCTATCAGGATGAGAGAGGTGGAAGTGGCACCTTTGGGGTCAGGCCCTTAAGCCAGGCAGAGCCTCTTTCCCAGGCCTCTCAGGAAGCCTGGACTTCGAGGCCTGCCTCTAGGAAGCTGTCAATAAGATGTGGGTGAGCTGGGTGCTCGGGAGCACACCCAGGACAGTGCTCTTCTACCTGGCTCTTATAGAACTCAGCCATGGCCCATATGATACCCTGTTAGTAATTCACCCCATCACGCAGGTGGATCAGGAAGATGAAGCCAGCATAGCCTGGGATTGGGCAGATGTTCACGTTCTACCCCAGATCCCCTTGGCCTTCCCCTAGGCCTGCCCACCTGTCTCAGATGCATCAGGGAAGGCAGGTGAGGCTCATCTCCTTTTCCCTAAATGCTGGCAATTGCTTCACAGGCAAGCAGAGGAGTGTCTCATCTTTGGAAAATATGTCCCTGGGTAGGGACACAGCTGGGAGGTGAGAGAAGTTCCCCTTTAATGCCCCAGCCTGTTCCCAGAGCAGGAAAAGGGGCCTCTGTGACAGCCCTCCTCACTGGCTCTCGCCCTCTGAGGGGTGTCCTTGCCCAGCACAGCCCAGGCCTTCACCCACCTGACTTGGCCTTACATGGAGCTGGTTGGGAAGGTTCAGCTGCAGCAACAACTGGAAGCTGCCCATAACTAGTGTCCCCACTCGTGGGTGGTGTCAGATGTTCCTCCCTCCTGCAGTGCTACAGCCACAGTGGCAGAGGGGGCAAGTCACTGCTGCAGTTCCCACCTGGTTCTGAGTGGGGCCCAGGCTTGGCTCCTGTGTATTTTCCAATTACCTGGTTCCACCTGGGACTTCATGGATGGGAGGGGTCCTCTTAGGGGCCTTTTTTTTTTTAATATGCCAGCTGCAGGTCTGTGTTTCTCAAGTCTCAGGAGTCCCGCTTCCAGCCCGGCAAGCATGGGCCATGGTGGGAGGGGGCATGAAGCTTCCAGAAAGCAGAACCTAGTGACTGCTGATGGTTTTCTTCCTTCAGTGGAAGTCATCTCAGAATCTCAACTTTCTTGTAGGGCTTCAAAACAGTACAGACTGGGTAGCATGTAAGGAATTGAGGCAGAATGATGGGGCCAGGAGGGAGCAGGGCCAAGGTCTGGTGGCTTACCCATGTAGAGGGGATTGCAGGGATTATCTACTATCTGGGAATTCAGTGGAGCTTGGTCTCATTAAAGCCCTAGATGAACTTGGACTTGGACATGGGAGACAGCATGAAGTGGGGGCTCTACTACATGCTGTGGTTTTTGAGCAGCTGTGCCATGGTGTACCCATAGATGTTCCCCACCTGGAGCACAGCTGTGGGTAGAAGCTGGCATAGCTGCAGAGGGAAGAGGAGGAGCAGGCAGCAGGAGGAGTCTCAAGAGCAGCCTCAGGCAGCCAGATGGGGCCTCTGCAAGCAAAATGCAGATCCAGCCTATTGGCCTCTTAGCTTCTTGGCTTGCTGCAGATCACTTGACCTCTGCTTACCTGTAAATGGGGGTTGCAGTAGCACCTGCCTTCTGGGACTCTCACAGCTTGAAGGGGCAACACACACCATGTGCTGAGAATGCACCTGACTCTGGGGAGCTTCTGACAGCACATCAGATTCAGCATACCCAACCTCTACCAGACACCATGAAATCTTCCCTACCCCTCATTCCAACTGAAGGGAAAGGGAGTCTGTCCTAGGGGAGCAAGTATAGGCATATTTCTCTGGTGGGCACATTGCCCAGGCTTGGGAAAGCCCCTTGGACACATGCTGGTTTCACTAGGAATCTGTGGGGTGGATTTAGCCTGGAACCCTGTACCCCAGGAGGCCAGTGGCCCCCTGGGACCAGGACTGCACCCCAGGAGGTCAGTAACCCCCTACATGGGAAGCAGGTGGTGGGGCTGAACTTTGAGGGAAGTCATCATTTGGTATCAGGAAAAGTGCAAGTGGTTGATGGTGGTTCAGTTCTGCAGGGCTTGTGTAATAACCCAAAGAGTGCAAAGTTAACACAGGCTCATGAGTTTAAAAGATAATGGGGCAGTTGTCTTCATCTGCCCCTTTCCCAGAAGTAACTGGTGTTCAGAGGTGGATCTGGTTTCTTCCAAGCCCTTTCCCTTTGCATGTAGCTGTGTGCATGTATTTGGGTGTGTGTACACACATTCTGCAGAGGAGTTTTTTTATTTGGGGGCATAACTAGTGAGGCAGCCTGGTATTGTAAGTGTGGAGTCCTCTATGGAGTGGGCATTGGGTCCTTACTGGCTGGCTTCTGCCAGCTGTTCCCCCAGTTTCTGCCCTTCACAGACATGCTGGCCACCTGTTATGACATTCAGTAGTCTGGTCCCCAGTTAGTAACATGAGAGGACTTAGTCAGCTACATCATAAAACTGGAAAAGCCCACGTTATGCAGAGAGAAAGTATAAATGAATATTTGTGTACTGCTCGGCTGGAGTCCACAGTACATGACTGAGATGACAAAGGGATTTTTTTCACCTAATATTTGGACCCTGAAAGAGGGCATTTACGGTTTTCTTATTTAGAACACAATAAGTACTACCCAAAATTATCCCCAACTCCCACTTCACCCCTCTAGTTTACCTGCCTTGGAGAGAAAGAGGAACTCACCTGGTTAATGCAAGCCTGAAATTATTTGAGCCAGGTCACTGTGTAAAGGTCATACTGACTCTGTCCTCTCATGTGTCACATTCTCAGATATTTCACAGCTCCCTGTATACAGGTAAATACAGTACCCTCCTAGCCTCCTTTCTTGGTATGATACATGCCTGACAGCATGTGAGAGGGCTCAAGGTCCAGGCTCATGAGATGATTTGGGCAAGACAGTTCTGTTTGCCCTATGTAGTCTCTCCAGGTGAACCTGCATGCATATGTTCCTCCATCTAGTTCCAGAATAGGGGATAGGAGGTTATATGGTTTGGCTCTCTGTCCCTACCCAAATCTTACCTTAATTTGTGATAATGCCCATGTGTCAAGGATGGGACCAGGTGGAGATAATTAAATCATGGGGCAGTTTCCCCCATACTATTCTCATGATAGTGACTGAGTTCTCCCAAGATCTGATGGTTTTATAAGGGGCTTCCCCCTTCACTTGGCTCTCACTCCTCTCATGCCTGCTGCCATGTAAGGTGTGACTTTGCTCCTCCTTCACCTTCTGCCATGATTGTGGGGCCTCCTCAGCCATGTGGAACTGTGAGTCCATTAAACCTCCTTTCCTTTATATATTACCCAGTCTCAGGAATGTCTTTATTAGCAGTATGAGGACAGACTAATACAGTAAATTGGTCCCAGGAATAGGGTGCTAGTGTAAAGACACCCCAAAATGTGGAAGTGACTTTGGACCTGGGTAACAGGCAGAGGTTGGAACAGTTTGGAGAGCTTAGAAGACAGGAAGATGTTGGAAGGTTTGGAACTTCCTAGAGACTTGTTGAATGGCTTTGACCAAAATGCTGATAGTGATATGGACAATAAGGTCCAGGCTGAGGTGGTCTCAGATAGAGATAAGGATCTTGTTGGGAACTGCAGTAAAGATCACTCATGCTATGCAAAGAGACTGGTGGCACTTTGCCCCTGCCCTAGAGATTTGTGGAACTTTGAACTTGAGAGAGATGATTTAGGGTATCTTGCAGAAGAAATTTCTAAACAGCAAAACATTCAAAAGGACACAGAGGGGCCAGGCACAGTGGCTCATGCCTGTAATCCTAGCACTTTGGGAGGCCAAGGTGGGTGTGTTACTTGAGGTCAGGAGTTCAAGACCAGCTTCACCAACATAGTGAAACCCTGTCTCTACTAATAATACAAAAATTAGCCAGACGTGGTGGCAGGCACCTGTAATCCCAGCTACTCGGGAGGCTGAGGCAGGAGAATCATTTAAACCCAGGAGGCAGAGGTTGCAGTGAGCTGAGATCATGCCATTGTACTCCATTCAGGGGGACCAGAGTAAAACTCCATCTCAAAATAAAGAGGAAGCAGAGCATAAAAGTGTGGGGAACATCTCAAAATAAAGAGGAAGCAGAGCATAAAAGTGTGGGGAACATCTCAAAATAAAGAGGAAGCAGAGCATAAAACTGTGGGGAAAAGAAAGAGAGATCAGCCTGTTACTGTGTCTATATAGAAAGAAGTAGACATAAGAGACTCCATTTTGTTCTGTATTTGAGATGCTGTTAATCTGTGACCCTACCCCTAACCTTGTCCTTGCAAGAGATATGTGCTATGGTGACTCAAGGTTTAAAGGATTTGGGGCTGTGCAGGGTGTGCTTTGTTAAACAAGTGCCTGAAGGCAGGTTACTGGTTAAAAGTCGGGACTTGCTAGCTCAATGCTGCTCTTTATGCACTAAAAAGGTTTATGGAGATGTTTACATATGCATATCAAGGCACAGCACTTTTCCTTAAACTTATTCATGTCACAGAGAACTTTATTCATATGTCTTACTGCTGACTTTCTCCCTATAATGATCCTATTATCCTGCCACTTCCTTTTCTTTAAGATGGTAAAGATAATTATCAATAAATACTAAGGGAACTAAGGGACCGGTGCCGGCGTGGGTCCTCTGTATGCTGAGCGCCGGTCCCCTGGGCCCACTTTTTCTTTCTCTATACTTTGTCTCTGTGTCTCATTTCTTTTCTCAAGTCTCTCATTCCACCTAACAAGAAACACCCACAGGTGTGGAGGGGCAGGCCACCCCTTCATCAAAGCTTGAAAAATTTGCAGCCTGATGATGCAGCAGAAAAGAAAAAACCCATTTTCTGTGGAGAAATTCAAGCCTACAGCAGAAATTTGCATAAGCAACAAGGGGCTGAATGTTAATCACTAAGACAATGGGGAAAATGTTTCCAAGGCATGTCAGAGACCTTCACAGCATCCCCTCCCATCACAGGTCTAAAGGCCTGGGAGGAGAAAATGGTTTCCTGGGCCAGGTTTAGAGGCCCCCTGCAGTGTGCAGCCTTGGGATTTGGTGCCCTGCATCCCAGTCACTCCAACCGTGACTAAAAGGGACCAAGGTACAGTTCAGGCCATTGCTTCACAGGTACAAGCCTCAAGCCTTGGTGGCTTACACATGGTGTTGGGCCTGTAGGTGTGTAGAAGTCAAGAATTGAGGTTTGGGAACCTCTGCCTAGATTTCAGAGGATGTATGGAAATGCTTGGATGTCCAGGCAAAGTTTGCTGCAGGGGTACAGCCCCTCTGGAGAACCTCTGCTAGAGCAGTGTGGAAGGAAAAGGTGGGGTTGAAGCCCCCACACAGAGTCCCCACTGGGGCACTGCCTAGTGGAGCTGTGAGCAGAGGGCCACTATCTTCAGATCCCAGAATGGTAGACCCACCTACAGCTTGCACTGTGCACCTGAAAAAGCCCCAGACACACAATGCCAGCCCATGAAAGTAGCCAGGGGGCAAGGCTGTACCCTGCAAAGCCACAGGGACAGAGCTGCCCAAGGCTGTGGGCAGCCTTGCATCAGCAAGACCTGGATGTGAGACATGGAGTCAAAGGAGATCATTTCAGAGCTTTAAGAATTGACTGCCCTGCCGGATTTTGGAATTGCATGGGGCCTATAGCCCCTTCATTTTGGCCAGCTTCTCATATTTGGAACAGGTGTATTTATCCAATGTCTGTACCCCCATTGTATCTAGGAAGTAACTTTCTTTTGACTTTACAGGCTCATAGGTGGAAGGTACTTGTCTCAGATGAGACTTTGGAGTGTGGACTTTTGAGTTAATGCTTAAATGAGTTAAGACTTTGGGGGACTATTGGGAAAGCAAAATTGGTTTTGAAATGTGAGAACATGAGATTTGGGAGGAGCTGTGGATGGAATAACATGGTTTGGCTCTGTGTCCCCACCCAAATCTCATCTTGAATTATGATTCCCCATGTGTCAAGGGTGGGACCAGGTGGAGAGAAATGAATCATGGGAGTGGTTTCCCCATGCCATTATGATATTGAGCGAGTCCTCATGAGATCTGATGGTTTTATAAGGGACTTCCCACTTAACTTGGCTCTCACTTCCCTCTTGCCTGCCACAATGTAAGACATGACGTTGCTCCTTCTTTACCTTCCATTGTGATCTTGAGGCCTCCCTAGCCATGTGGAACTGTGAGTCCATTAAACTTTCTTTCCTTTATAAATTACCCAGTTTCAAGTATGTCTTTATTAGCAGCATGAGAAGAGACAAGAAGTCTCATATTGACCTCGAGTTTATGCCAGTTTTTCCACAACAGCTTTCCAAGACAGTCCCCAGTGTGGGGCTTATAAGATGCCATGAAGATATGTGAAGTCACTAACTACTTTTATTGTGTGGGTGCTTTATAAATTAGAGCCCTAGAGGGGAATAGGTGTCAGAGCTACTCAAAACCGCTAACATATAAGCATCTAAGTCTGGCCCTTTTTTGGTGGTAAAATATATATAACATAAATCTCACCATTTTAATCATGTTTAAATGTACAGTTCAATGGCATTCAGTATACTCACATGGTTGTACAACCATCTCCTTTATCCATATCTACAACTTTATTATTATCCTAAACTGAAACTCCTAAACTTCTAAATGAAGAAGTCATCAAATAGAAGACTGATGAATTTGACTTCATAAAAATTAAAACTTTCAATGAGAAAAAAGTGCCTCAAAGTCAAAAGTCAACGGACTGGGGAAATCTCCAACATATATGACAGACAAAAAGCTAATTTGGGTAATGTATATATAAAGCTATCATAAATTATTTAAAGACCAGCAAAAAACTTGAAAAATGAACAAAGAATGTTGTATTAGTGCATTTTCATGCTGCTGATAAAGACATACCCGAGACTCAGCAATTTACAAAAGAAAGAGGTTTACTGTACTTACAGTTTCACATGGCTAAGGAGGCCTCACAATCATGGTGGAAATTGAAAGGCATGTCTCACATGGTGGCAGCAGGAGAGAGAATAAAAGCCAAGTGAAACGGATTTCCCCTTATCAAACCATCAGATCTGATGAGACTTAGTCACTACCATGAGAACAGCAGAGGGGAAACTGTCCCCATGATCCAATAATCTCCCACCAGGTCACTCCCACAACATGTGGGAAATGTGGGAGTACAATTCAAGATGAGATTTGGGTGGGGATACCAAGCCAAACCATATCAGATATAAAGAGTTCAAAGAAAAATGTAGATTTAAAAATATGTGCTAAGTTTTTTACTGTGATAAAATATACATAACAAAGTTTACCACTGTAACCACTTTGAGGTGTATAATTCAGTGGCATTAAGTACAAATACATTGTTGTGCAACCATCACCACCATCCATTTTCAAAACTATTTTATCATCCCAAACTGAAATTCTATCTATGGAAAAATAACTCCCCATTTCCCTTCCTCCCATCCCCTGACCTCCACTATTTTATTTTCTATGTCTATAAATTTGACTACTCTGGGTGCTTCATATAAGTGGAAACATACAGTATTTGCTTTTTTGTCTAACGTGTTTTACTTAGCAAAATCTTCTCAAGTTTTGTTGTAGCATGTATCAAAATTTCTTTTATTTTTGAGGTTGAAGATATCATTGTATGTATTGACTATATTTCTTACCCATTCATCTATAGATGGACATTTTGGTGGTTTCTACTCTTTGGCTATTGTGGGTGCTGCTCTAAATATGGGTGTGCAAATATCTGTGCAAATTCCTGCTTTCAGTTCTTTTAGGTATATACCCAAAAGCAGAATTGCTAGATCATATGGTGATTACCGTTTTCCACAGTGGCTGTGCCATTTTACTTTCCCACCAGTAGTATGCAAGACTTCTGACTTCTCCACATCCAGTATTTGCTGTTCTCTGGGTTTTTGTTGTTTGTTTTGGTTTATTGTTGTTGTTATTGTTGTATGGTAGCTATACTTATGTGTGTCAGTTGGTATTGCATTGTGCTTTTGATGTACATTGTTCTCATAATTGATGCTGAGCACCTCACCCTGTGCTTACTGATCATTTGTGTATCTTCTTTAAAGAAATGTTTATTTTAAAATCTTTGCTCATTTTTAAATTTGATGTTGTTGTTGTTGCTGTGGTCTTAATATATCCTGGATATTAATTACTTATCAGATATATAATGTGTGGATATTTTCTACCCCTCTGTGAATTGTATATTCAATCTATTGATTGTATCTTCAGATACACAAAAGGTTTTAACTTTAATAATGTTATTTTTATGTATTTTTGTTGTATTGCCTGCACTTTCACTGTCATATCCAAGAAATTATTGCCAGATTCTATGTTATGAAACTTTTTCCCTATGTTTTCTTCTAAGGGTTTTATAGCTTTAGGTCTCACAATTAGATGTTTGATCCATTTTTAATTGTTTTGTATATGGTGTAAAGTAAGGGTTCAACATCATTCTTTTCCATGTAAATATCCAGTTTTTCTAGCACCATTTAAAAATACTGTCCTTTCTCATTGAATAGTTTTGGCTGCCTTGTTGAAAATTATGACCAATATTGCCTTGGTCTTCATGTCTGTCTCTATGCTGGTACAACATTTTTTGGGTACTGAAACATTGCAGTAAGTTTGAAACCACAAGGCGTTAGTCCTTTAACTTTGCTTATTTTAATATAGATTGGGACACGGGTTTGTTTTTTTTTTTTTTTTTTTTGAGATTTCATCTGAATTTTAGAATAGGTTTTTTCTATTTTTGCACATGTTGGGATTTTTATAGGAATTTCATTGAATCTGTAGATGACTATAGATAACAATGACATCTTGACAAGGTTTTGCCTTCCAATCCATAAACACATGGTGTCTTTTCATTTAAGTCATCTTTAATACCTTTCTGCAATGTTTATAGTTTTCACTGTACAGGTTTTTCATTACCTTGGTTAAGTTGGTTTCTAAGTATTTTATTCTTTCGACGGTATCATAAATGATACTGTTGTCTTGATTTTTCTTCATGTAGTTTATTGTTAGTTATTGTAGAAATACAAATGATTTTATGTATTGATTTTGTATCCTGCAACTTTATTGAATTTTATTTATTGCTCCTGACAGTTTCTTTCACAATATACAAGATTATATCATCTGCAAACAGATACTTTTACCTTCTCTTTTTTAATTGGAATTTTTTTAATTCTTTTTCTTGCCTTACTGCTCTAACTAGAACCTGCCATACTACATTAAATAGAAGTGGTAAAAGCAGGCATCCTTGTTTTTGCTCTTAGGATAAAAGCTTTCACCATTATGTTAGCTTTGTTTTTTTAAAATGTATAACATACTATGTTAAGGTCTTTCCTTTCTGTTTGTAGTTTGAGTATTTTTTTAATCATGAAAGTGGGTTAAATTTTGACAAATGCTTTTTCTGCTTTGGTTAAAATAATCATGTGGGTTTTTTTTCTTCTATAGGTTAATGTGGTATTACATTGATTTTTATGTGTTGGAGCATACTTTTACTTCAGGAGTCAATTATGCTCCTTCATGGTGTATAATCCTTTTAACGTACTGCTAAATTTAAATTGCTAGTATTTTGTTGAGGATTTTTGCATCAGCATTTGTAAGTGATGTTTGTCTGTAGTTTTCTTGTGTTGTCTTTGGTTTGGTGTCTGGGTAATACTGGCCTCATAGAATGAGTTAAAAAAGGTTACCTCCTCTTCAAATTTTTGAAAGAGTTTGAGAAAAACTGGTGTTAATTCTGCTTTAAATGTTGGGTAGAATTCAGCAGTGAAGCCATCTGGTCTAGGGCTTTTCTTTGTTGCTGGGTTTTCGGTTACTGATACAATGTTCATACTGAATCTCCTTGCTGAATAGGTTTATTCAGCTATTCTATTCCTGATTCTGTCTTAGTAGGTTTTTTGTTTCTAAAAATGTGTTCATTTTATTTAGGTTATTCAATTTTTTTGATGTATAGTTGCTTATGGTACTCTCATATCCTTTTCCACTCTGTAAGTTTGGTATAACTCATTTAAGTTATAACTTCTCCAGTAGCCAATTATTTCAAAGGCCAGACTTGTACTCCTTAAAAAATGACTAAAACTGACAGCTTGTAGAAAGCCATAAAAACCTTTACTGTGTTGTTCTGGTAACACACTTGTAAGATGCTTGCCAAAAAAAAAGAAAAAGAAAAACACTGGAAAATACTTTTCAATTTCTCAAGGAGATTACTACAACAGTAACACATCAAGACTTATTCATTAATAATGAAAAATACGAATTGTTATACTAAATCTGGATAGAAAAAACATAGGTAGTTTTTTACCTATCTTCATTATCTGTACAATGTTACCTTTCAAAATATTTTGAAAGTGTTAACTGTATGGGAAAAAATGAGGTATTTGAAAATGGTTAGAAAGTTTAACAAAACCTTATAAACTCACATGTCCTTTACTGGGATATCCTTGAAGATCTGAGAGTTGTCCATACAGCTTGATCATTCATAATCTTGGAGGCAAACAGAGTGACTCCCAAGGAAATCCTTTTCCAGTTAGATGGACAAATGTCAATTTCAGCATAAGTTAAGATCCTTTCCAGGTAAATCTGCAAAAGAGAGCACTGATATTTGATTTTAGTTCAGTTTAGCTGTTATGATAAGAATGCATGAATGACAGATTTCTTCTGTTTTTGACCAGAAAGTAAGTGCCTTTTATTTTTATATTCAGAGATTTTGCTTAGTCAGCCAAAGCAAGACACCAAATCACAGTTGTAAGTCAGATATCTCTACATCTACTCCGTCCTTAGAAATTTGCAGTCCAATTTTGATCACAGGAATGACTGGACATCTCAGCCAAGGGCATCATGAAGACAGATGGAGTCATTGCCTTCACACCCATAAAACGCAGCACATGCACAGGCCTAGTGTGCATTAAGGTTATTAAATGAACACTTCAATACTCACCTTGTGCAATGTGTTTTTATACCTGGTTTGCAGGTTGATAGAAATTGTACAGATATGTCATGCTTGATTGTATAAAACCCAAGGGATACTGAGTACATTGCTATCTTCTCCTTTTCACAATAACTAATCCTTTTGTGGCACTAGCTTGAAGAACTGCTAGTCAAAACAGCCTCCCAGTGGCTGCTGTGCAGAGCAGCATGACAGGTTCAGGTCTTTGGGGCCATAAAATGTTTCCATATTCAGTGCCTTGATAAGGAATACCCCTGTAGAGAAGGGTACTTCTCACAGCCCTATTTTTCCTATCTCCACAATCACTTCATGAAAATTTATTTTCTGTTTTGTTTTGTTTTTAGATGGAGTCTAGCTCTGTCTCCAGGCTGGAGTGCAGTGGTGCAATTTCGGCTCACTGTAACCTCTGCCTCCCAGGTTCAAGAGATTCTCCTGCCTCAGCCTCACCAGTAGCTGAGATTACAGACACATGCCACCACATCCAGCTAATTTTTGTGTTTTTAGTAGAGATGGGGTTTCACCTTGTTGGCCAGGATGGTCTCGATCTCCTCACCTTGTGATCCACCCACCTTGGCATCCCAAAGTGCTGGGATTACAAGCGTGAGCCACTGCACCGGGCTTCTTTTCTGTCTTACATCATCTGCAATGTTGTCAATTCCATTGGCTTAAAGGCAGTAACACCTGTCAGTCTCTGATCCTTGGGATTCCTCTTAACTTGCAAGGCAGTTTGTGAGAAAATCTCGTGAAGTATTTTACATCTATCAAACATCTACCTACAAAAAATTTGGTGAAGTGAACAGCTGAGTAAAGGTTATAGAGGTAATCCGTGAGGTGTTGTTACCTCAAACGGTGCTCTGCAGAAGCATATGGTTTATATGTCATTTGAACTATGTACCAAGACAAAAGGAAAACAGTTCATTTTATGAAAGTTTATTATCTGAAAGTTAGGTTGGCAGCTCAGATCTGGCAATGTTCTCCAAACTCAACAGTGTTTTCAAAAACAAATGGCTCTCGAACACAATGTATTCTTAGATTCTTCTCCCTTGCCCCCAAACTCCACACTCTCAAGTATCCTAAGAATGAACCTCCTGCCCAAGGTTAACGCTCTATAGATATCATTAGAAAGCATTGAAACAGCACTGGCAAGCCCTCAACTTCCTGTTGCCTTTATTTCTAAGCTGGTAAACTGTGGACACTCATTGATTCCACTTGTCTTCCTGAGTCAATCAGAGAGAGTTCCTTTTTCCCACTATGCCAGTTCTTGATCAGTGTGGTTGATCCATCCCACTTCTGCAGAACACTGTTCCCACAATCACTTTTTTTTTTTTAATACTTTAAGTTCTAGGGTATGTGTGCACAATGTGCAGGTTTGTTACATACGTATACATGTGCCATGTTGGTGTGCTGCACCCATTAACTCGTCATTTACATTAGGTATATCTCCTAATGCTATCCCTCCCCCAACCCCTCCCCACAATAGGACCCGGTGTGTGATGTTCCCCTTCCTGTGTCCAAGTGTTCTCACTGTTCAATTCCCACCTCTGAGTGAGAACATGTGGTATTTGGTTTTCTGTTCTTGTGATAGTTTGCTGAGAATGATGGTTTCCAGCTGCATCCAGGTCCCTACAAAGGACACAAACTCATCCTTTTTATGGCTGCATAGTATTCCATGGTGTGTATGTGCCACATTTTCTTAATCCAGTCTGTCACTGATGGACATTTGGGTTGATTCCAAGTCTTTGCTATTGTGAATAGTGCCGCGATAAACATATGTGTGCATGTGTCTTTATAGCAGCATGACTTATAATCTTTTGGGTATATTACCAGTAATGGGATGACTGGGTTGAATGGTATTTCTAGTTCTAGATCCTTGAGGAATCGCCACACTGTCTTCCACAATGGTTGAACTAGTTTACAGTCCCACCTACAGTGTAAAAGTGTTCCTATTTTTCCACATCCTCTCCAGCACCTGTTGTTTCCTAATTTTTTAATGATTGCCATTCTAACTGGTATGAGATGGTATCTCAATGTGGTTTTGATTTGCATTTCTCTGATGGCGAGTGATGATGAGCATATTTTCATGTGTCTGTTGGCTGTATGAATGTCTTCTTTTGAGAAGTGTCTGTTCATATTCTTTGCCCACTTTTTGATGGGATTGTTTGTTTTTTTCTTGTAAATTTGATTGAGTTCTTTATAGGTTCTGGATATTACCCCTTGGTCAGATGAGTAGATTGCAAAAATTTTCTCCCATTCTGTAGGTTGCCTGTTCACTCTGATTGTAGTTTCTTTTGCTGTACAGAAGCTCTTTACTTTAATTAGATCCCATTTGTCAATTTTGGCTTTTGTTGCTGTTGCTTTTGGTGTTTTAGACATGAAGTCCTTGTCCATGCCTATGTCCTGAATGGTATTACCTAGGTTTTCTTCTAGGGTTTTTATGGTATTAGGTCTAACATTTAAGTCTCTAATCCATCTTGAATTAATTTTCGTATAAGGAGTAAGGAAAGGATCCAGTTTCAGCTTTCTACTTATGGCTAGCCAATTTTCCCAGCACCATTTATTAAATAGGGAATCCTTTCCCCATTTCTTGTTTTTGTCAGGTTTGTCAAAGATCAGATGGCTGTAGATGTGTGGTATTATTTCTGAGGGCTCTGTTCTGTTCCATTGGTCTGTATGTCTATTTTGGTACTAGTACCATGCTGTTTTGGTTACTGTAGCCTTGTAGTATAGTTTGAAGTCAGGTAGCGTGATGCCTCCAGCTTTGCTCTTTTGGCTTAGAATTGTCGTGGCAATACAGAGTCTTTTTTGGTTTCATATTAACTTTAAAACAGTTTTTTTCCAATTCTGTGAAGAAAGTCATTGGTAGCTTAATGGGGATGGTATTGAATCTATAAATTACCTTGGACAGTATGGCCATTTTCGCGATATTGATTCTTCCTATCCATGAGCATGGTATGTTCTTCCATTTGTTTGTGTCCTCTTTGATTCCACTGAGCAGTGGTTTGTAGTCCTCCTTGAAGAGGTCCTTTACATCTCTTGTAAGTTGGATTCCTATGTATTTTATTCTCTTTGAAGCTACTGTGAATGGGAGGTCATTCATGATTTGGCTCTCTGTTTGTCTGTTACTGGTGTGTAAGAATGCTTGTGATTTTTGCACATTGATTTTGTATACTGAGACTGCTGAAGTTTCTTATCAGCTTAAGGAGATTTTGTGCTGGGACAATGGGGTTTTCTAAATATACAATCATGTCATCTGTGAACAGGACAATTTGACATCTTCTTTTCCTAACTGAATACCCTTTATTTCTTTCTCTTGCCTCAATGCCCTAGCCAGAACTTCCAACACTACGTTGAATAGGAGTGGAGAGAGGGGGCATCCCTGTCTTGTGCCAGTTTTCAAAGGGAATGCTTCCAGTTTTTTCCCATTCAGTATGATATTGGCTGTGGGTCTGTGATAAATACCTGTTATTGTTTTGAGATATGTCCCATCAATACCGAATTTATTGAGCGTTTTTAGCATGAAGGGCTGTTGAATTTTGTCAAAGGCCTTTTCTGCATCTATTGAGATAATCATGTGGTTTTTGTCTTTGGTTCTGTTTATATGTTGGATTACGTTTTTTGATTCGTGTATGTTGAACCAGCTTGGCATCCCAGGGATGAAGCCCACTTAATCATGGTGGATAAGCTTTTTGATATGCTGCTGGATTTGGTTTGCCAGTATTTTATTGAGGATTTTTGCATCGATGTTCATCAGGGATATTGGTCTAAAATTCTCTTTTTTGTTGTATTTCTGTCAGGCTTGGGTATCAGGATGATGTTGGCCTCATAAAATGAGTTAGGGAAGATTCTCTCTTTTTCTATTGATTGGAATCATTTCAGAAGGAATGGTACCAACTCCTACTTATACCTCTGGTAGAATTCAGCTGTGAATCCGTCTGATCCTGGACTGTTTTTTTGGTTGGTATGCTATTAATTATTGCCTCAATTTCAGAGCCTGCTATTGGCCTATTCAGGGATTCAACTTCTTCCTGGTTTAGTCCTGGGAGAGTATAACTGTCCAGGAAATTATCCATTTCTTCTAGGTTTCCTAGTTTATTTGCATAGAGGTGTTTATAGTATTCTCTGATGGTAGTTTGTATTTCTGTGGGGTCGGTGGTGATATCTCCTTGATCATTTTTTACTGCATCTATTTGATTCTTCTCTCTGTTCTTCTTTATTAGTCTTGCTAGCGGTCTATCAATTTTGTTGATCTTTTCAAAAAACCAGCTCCTGGATTCATTGAGTTTTGGAGGGTTTTTTGTGTCTCTATCTCCTTCAGTTCTGCTCTGATCTTAGTTATTTCTTGCCTTCTGCTAGCTTTTGAATGTGTTTGCTCTTGCTTCTCTAGTTCTTTTAATTGTGATGTTAGGGTGTCAATGTTAGATCTTTCCTGCTTTCTCTTGTGGGCATTTAGTGCTATAAATTTCCCTCTACACACTGCTTTAAATGTGTCCCAGAGATTCTGGTATGTTGTATCTTTGTTCTCATTGGTTTCAAAGAACATCTTTATTTCTGCCTTCATTTCGTTATGTACCCAATAGTCATTCAGGAGCAGGTTGTTCAGTTTCCATGTGTTTGAGCGGTTTTGATTGAGTTTCTTAGTCCTGAGTTCTAGTTCAATTGCACTGTGGTCTGAGAGACAGTTCGTTATAATTTCTGTTCTTTTATATTTGCTGAGGAGTGCTTTACTTCCAACTATGTGATCAATTTTGGAATAAGTGTGATGTGGTGCTGAGAAGAATGTATATTCTGTTGATTTGGGGTGGAGAGTTCTGTAGATGTCTGTTAGGTCCACTTGGTGCAGAGATGAGTTCAATTCCTGGATATCCTTGTTAACTTTCTGTCTCGTTGATCTGTCTAATGTTGACAGTGGGGTGTTAAAGTCTCCCATAACTATTGTATGGGAGTCTAAGTCTCTTCATAAGTCTCTAAGGACTTGCTTTATGAATCTGGATGCTCCTGTATTGGGTGCAGATATATTTAGGATAGTTAGCTCTTCCTGATGAATTGATCCCTTTACCATTATGTAATGGCCTTCTTTGTCTCTTTTGATCTTTGATGGTTTAAAGTCTGTTTCATCAGAGACTAGTATTGCAACCCCTGCTTTTTTTGTTTTCCATTTGCTTGGTAGATCTTCCTCCATCCCTTTATTTTGAGCCTATGTGTGTCTGCATGTGAGATGGGTCTCCTGAATACAGCAAACTAATAGGTCTTGACTGTTTATCCAATTTGCCAGTCTGTGTCTTTTAATTGGAGCATTTAGTCCATTTACATTTAAGGTTAAGATTGTTATGTGTGAACTTGATCCTGTCATTATGATGTTAGCTGGTTATTTTGCTCACTCGTTGATGCAGTTTCTTCCTAGCATCGATGGACTTTACATTTTGACATGTTTTTGCAATGGCTTGTACCTGTTGTTCCTTTCCGTGTTTAGTGCTTCCTTCAGGATCTCTTGTAGGGCAGGCCTGGTGGTGACAAAATCTCTAAGCATTTGCTTGTCTGTAAAGGATTTTATTTCTCCTTCACTTATGAAACTTAGTTTGGCTGGATATGAAATTCTGAGTTGAAAATTCTTTTCTTTAAGAATGTTGAACACTGGCCTTCACTGTCTTCTGGCTTGGAGAGTTTCTGCCGATAGATCTGCTGTTAGTCTGATGGGCTTCCCTTTGTGTGTAACCTGACCTTTCTCTCTGGCTGCGCTTAACATTTTTTCCTTCATTTCAACTTTAGTAAATCTGACTATTATGTGTCTTGGAGTTGCTCTTCTCGAGGAGTATGTTTGTGGCATTCTCTGTATTTCCTGAATTTGAATGTTGGCCTGCCTTACTAGGTTGGGGAAGTTCTCCTGGATGATATCCTGCAGAGTGTTTTCCAACTTGGTTCCATTTTCCCCATCAGTTTCAGGCACACCAATCAGATGTAGATTTGGTTTTTCACATAATCCCATATTTCTTGGATGCTTTGTTCATTTCTTTTTACTCTTTTTTATCCACACTTCTTTTTTCACTTCAGTTCATTCATTTGACCTTCAATCGCTGATACTCTTTCTTCCAGTTGATTGAGTCGGTTACTGAAGCTTGTGCATTTCTCATGTAGTTCTCGTGTTATGGTTTTCATCTCTATCAGTTCTTTTATGGTCTTCTCTGCATTGATTATTCTAGTTGTCCATTCATCCATTCTTTTTTCAAGGTTTTTAGTTTCTTTGCACTGGTTACGTAGTTCCTCCTTTAGCTCTAAGAAGTTTGATCAACTGAAGCCTTCTTCTCTCAACTCATCATTCTCCATCCAGCTTTGTTCCGTTGCTGGCAATGAGCTGTGTTCCTTTGGAGGGGGAGATGCGCTCTTATTTTTTGAATTTCCAGCTTTTCTGCACTGCTTTTTCCCCATCTTTGTGGTTTTATCTGCCTTTGGTCTTTGATAATGGTGATATACTGATGGGGTTTTGGTGTGGGTATCCTTTCTGTTTGTTAGTTTTCCTTCTAACAGTCAGGACCCTCAGCTGTAGGTCTGTTGGAATTTGCTTGAGGTCCACTCCAGACCCTGTTTGCCTGAGTATCAGCAGCAGAGGCTGCAGAAGATAGAATATTGCTGAGCAGTGAGTGCTGCTGTCTGATTCTTGCTCTGGAAGGTTTGTCTTGGGGGTGTACCCTGCCATGTGAGGTGTGAGGTGTAGGTCTGCACCTAGTGGGGGATGCTCAGGGGTCAGGGACCCACTTGAGCAGGCAGTCTGTCCATTTTCAGATCTCAACCTCTGTGCTGGAAGATCCACTGCTCTCTTCAAAGCTATCAGACAGGGGCATTTACCTCTGCTGAGGTTTCTGCTGCTTTTTGTTTAGCTATGCCCTGTCCCCAGAGGAGGGTCTACAGAGGCAGGCAGGCCTCCTTGAGCTGTGGTGGGCTCCACCCAGTTCGAGCTTCCCAGCTGCCTTGTTTTCCTACTTAAGCCTCAGCAATTGTGGGCACCCCTCCCCCAGCCTCACTGCTGCCTTGCAGTTAGATCTCTGACTGCTATGCTAGCAATGAGGGAGGCTCCGTGGTCGTGGGACCCTCCAGGCCAGGTGTGGGATATAATGTGGTGCGCCGTTTGCTAAGACCCTTGGTAAAGTGCAGTATTAGGGTGGGAGTTACCTGATTTTCCAGGTGTTGTGTGTCTCAGTTTCTGTTGGCTAGGAAAAGGGATTCCCTTCCCCCTTACACTTCCCAGGTGAGGCGATGCCTTGTCCTGCTTCAGCTCTCACTGGTCGGGCTGCTCCAGCTGACCAGCACCAATTGTCTGGCACTCCCCAGTGAGATGAACCCGGTACCTCAGTTGAAAATGCAGAAATCACCTGTCTTCTGTGTCACTCACACTGGGAGCTGGAGGCTGGAGCTCTTCCTATTCGGCCGTCTTGGGTGTGCCCCCCAATATAACCCACAATCACTTCTTCTTGAAGACTTTCCCTCTGCCCAAAATCTTCCCCAATATGACTGTGTTTCCTTTATTCTCATCCCACTCCCCAAAACTCCCCAGAGTTGTCCTCATTTGCTCACAGCATCATGCCCTGGTGCCTACTTCTCACCTCCCATCTCTCCTTAACCAAACCCACCTGGCCCCTGCCACCATCACTCTCCAGAGAATCCTGGTGCCAAGCTGCCCAGACTTCACATCTGCAAACCAGAGCTCTTTATCCCAATGCTCTACTCCCCAAAACTTCCCTAATCTTGTACAGGACATTTTTATTTTCCTCACTTCTGGGGCCAGATACATACATTCAGTTGGCTTGCTCCAATCTTTGTGCAACTCCTCTTATGTCTCCTTTCACTGGTAGGCTGCCGTTTTTTTTATTCTGAGCTGCTACTTTTCACTGCTCACCTATATCATCCTAGTTGCTTCTTTTTATTATTATACTTTAAGTTCTGGGATACATGTGCAGAATGTGCAGGATTGTTACATAGGTATACACATGCCATGGTGGTTACTGCACCCATCAATTTGTCATCTACATCAGATATTTCTCATAATGCTATCCCTCCTCTAGCCCCCCACCCCCTGACAGGCCCTGATGTGTGATGTTCCCCTTCCTGTGTCCATGTGATCTCATTGTTCGACTCCAACTTATGAGTGAGAACATGCAGTTTTAGTTTTCTGTTCCTGTGTTAGTTTGCTGAGAATGATGGTTTCCAGCTCCATCCGTGTCCCTGCAAAGGACATTAAATCATCCTTTTTATGGCTGCATAGTATTTCGTGGTATATATGTGTCATATTATCTTTATCCAGTCTATCATTGATGGGCATTTGGGTTGGTTCTCTTTGCTATTGTGAACAATGCTGCAATAAACATACGTGTGCATGTATCTTTATAGTAGAATGCTTTATAATCCTTTGGGTATATACCCAGCAATGGGATTGCTGAGTTCAAATGGTATTTCTGGTTCTAGATCCTTGAGGAATCGCCACACTGTCTTCCACAATGGTTGAACTAATTTGCACTCCCACCAACAGTGTAAAAGTCTTCCTGTTTCTCCACATCCTCTCCAGTATCTGTTGTTTCCTGACTTTTTAATGATCACCATTCTAACTGGCATAAGATGGCATCTCATTGTGGTTTTGATTTGCATTTCTCTGATGACCAGTGATGATGAGATTTTTTTTCATGTGTCTGTTGGCTGCATAAATGTCTTCTTCTGAGAAGTGTCTGTTCATATCCTTTGCCCACTTTTTGATGGGATTGTTTGATTTTTTTTCTTGTAAATTTGGTTAAGTTCTTTGTAGATTCTGGATATTAGCCCTTTGTCAGATGGATATACTGCAAAAATTTTCTCCCATTCTCTAGGTTGCCTATTCATCTGATAGTTTCTTTTGCTGTGCAGAAGCTCTTTAGCTTAATTAGATCCCATTTGTCAATTTTGGCTTTTCTTGCCATTGCTTTTGGTGTTTTGTCATGAAGTCTTTTCCCGTGCCTATGTCCTGAACAGTAATGCCTAGGTTTTCTTCTAGGGTTTTTATGGTTTTAGGACTTACGTTTAGGTCTTTAATCCACCTTGAGTTAAGTTTTGTATAAGGTGTAAGGAAGGGATCCAGTTTCAGTTTTCAGCATATGGCTAGCCAGTTTTCCCAACACCATTTATTAAACAGGGAATCTTTTCACCATTGCTGGTTTTTGTTGGCTTCTTCAAAGATCAGATGGTTGTAGATGTGTGGCATCATTTCTGAGACCTCTGTTCTGTTCCATTGGTCTATATATCTGTTTTGGTACCAGTACCATGCTGTTTTGGTTACTATAGCCTTGTACTATTGTTTGAAGTCAGGTAGCATGATGCTTCCAGCTTCGATCTTTTTGCCTAGGATTGTCTTGGCTATATGGGCTCTTTTTGGTTCCATATGAAATTTAAAGTAGTTTTTTCTAATTATGTGAAGAACGTCAATGGTATCTTGACAGGGATAACATTGAATCCATAAATTACTTGGGGCAGTATGGCAAATTTCATGATATTTATTCTTCCTATCCATGAGCATGGAATGTTTTTCTATTTGTGTCGTCTCTTATTTCCTTGAGCAGTGGTTTGTAGTTCTCCTTGAAGAGGTTCTTCACATCCCTTGTAAGTTGGATTCCTAGGTATTTTATTCTCTTTTTAGCTATTGTAATTGGGAGTTCACTCATGATTTGGCTCTCTGTTTGTCCTGTATAGGAATAGGAATGCTTGTAATTTTTGCATATTGATTTTGTATCCTGAGACTTTGCTGAAATTGCTTATCAACTTAAGGAGATTTTGGGCTGAGATGATGGGGTTTTCTAAATATACAATCATGTCATCTGCAAACAAAGACAATTTGACTTCCTCTCTTTCTATTTGAATACCTTTATTTCTTTCTCTTGCCTGATTGCCCTCAGCAGAACTTCCAATACTATGTAAAGGCATCCTTGTCTTGTGCCAATTTTCAAAGGGAATGTTTCCAACTTTTGCCCATTCAGTATGATATTGGCTGTGAGTTTGTCATAAATAGTTATTTTTTTGAGAAACTTTCCATCAATACCTAGTTTATTCAGAATTTTTAGTATAAAGTGGTGTTGAATTTTATCAAAGGCCTTTTCTGCATCTATTGAGATAATCGTGGTTTTTGTCATCGGTTCTGTTTATGTGATGAATTACACTTATTGATTTGTGTATGTGGAACCAGCCTTGTATCCCAGGGATGAAACTGACTTGATCATGGCAAATAAACTTTGTGACGTGCTGCTGGTTTCAGTTTGCTGGTATTTTATTGAGGATTTTTGCCTTGATGTTCATCAGGGATATTGACCTGAAATTTTCTTTTTGTGTTGTTGTTGTTGTGTCTCTGCTAGGTTTTGGTATCAGGATGATGCTGGCCTCATAAAATGAGTTAGGGAGGAGTCTCTCTCTTTCTATTGTTTGGAATAGTATCAGAAGGAATGGTACCAGCTCCTCTTTGTACCTCTGGTAGAATTTGGCTGTGAATCTGTCTGGTCCTGGGCTTTTTTTGGTTGGTAGGCTACTAATTACTGCCTCAATTTCAGAACTTGTTATTGGTCTATTCAGGGATTCGACTTCTTCTTTGTTTAGTCTTGGGACTAAACACATAAAACTAGTATGTGTCAAGGAATGTATCCATTTCTTCTAGATTTTCTAGTTTATTTGCATAGAGATGTTTATACTATTGTCTGATGGTAGTTTGTATTTCTGTACGATCAGTAGTGATATCCCCTTTATCATTTTTTATTTTGTCTATTTGAGTCTTCTCTCTTTTCTTCTTTATTAACCTGGCTAGTGGTCTATTTATATTGTTAATCTTTCCAAAATCCAGCTCCTGGATTCATTGATTTTTTGAAGAGTTTTTTGTGTCTCTATCTCCTTCAGTTCAGCTCTGATTTTAGTTATTTCTTGTCTTCTGCTAGCTTTTGAATTTATTTGCTCTTGATTCTCTAGTTCTTTTAATTGTGATGTTAGGGCATCAATTTTAGATCTTTTCCACTTTCTCCTGTGGGCATTTAATGCTATAATTTTCCCTCTACACACTGTATTAGCTCTGTCCCAGAGATTCTGGTATGTTGTGTCTTTGTTCTCATTGGTTTCAAAGAACTAATTTATTTCTGCCTTAATTTCATTATCCAATAGTCATTCAGGAGCAGGTTGTTCAGTTTCCATGTAGTTGTGTGACTTTGAGTGAGTTTCTTAATTCTGAGTTCTAATTTGATTGCACTGTGGTGGTCTAAGAGACTATTTGTTATGATTTCCATTCTTTTGATTTGGTGAGGAGTGTTTTACTTCCAATTATGTGGCCAATCTTAGAATAAGTATGATGAGGTGCTGAGAAGAATGTATATTCTGTTGATTTGGGGTGGAGAGTTCTGTAGATATCTATAGGGTCTTCTTGGTACAGCGCTGAATTCAAGTCCTGAATATCCTTGTTAATTTTCTGACTCATTGATCTAATATGGACAGTGGGGTTTTAAAGTCCCCCACTATTATTGTGTGGGAGTTTAAGTCTCTGCTTAGTCTCTAAGAACTTGCTTTATGAATCTGGGTGCTCCTGTATTGGGTGCATATATATTTCCTTCAGGAACTCTTGTAAGGCACGCCTGGTGGTGACAAAATCTCTAAGCATTTGCTTGTCTGTAAAGGGTTTTATTTCTTTTTCACTTATGAAGCCTTAGTTTGGCTGGATATGCAATTCTGGGTTGAAAGTTCTTTTTTTTAAGAATGTTGAATATTGGCTCCTACTCTCTTCTGGCTTGTAGGGTTTCTGCAGAGAGATCCATTGTTAGTCTGATGGGCTTCCCTTTGCAGGTAACTCCACCTTTCTCTCTGGTTGCCCTTAACATTTTTTCCTTCATTTCAACCTGGGTTAATCTGACAATTATGTGTCTTGGGGTTACTCTTCTTGAGGAGTATCTTTCTGGTGTTCTCTGTATTTCCTGAATTTGAATGTTGGCCTGTCTTTCTAGGTTGGGGAAGTTTTCCTGTATAATATCCTGAAGAATGTTCTCCAACTTGATTCCATTCCTCCTGTCACTTTCAGGTACACCAATCAAATGTGGGTATGGTCTTTTCAAATAGTCCCACATTTCTTGGAGGCTTTGTTCATTCCTTTTCATTCTTTTTTTCTCTAATCTTGTCTTCATAATTTATTTTATTATGTTGATCCTCAATCTCTGATATCCTTTCTTCTGCCTGACTGATTCAGCTGTTGATATTTGTGTATGCTTCATGAAGTTTTCTTGCTGTGTTTTTCAGTTCCAGCGGGTCATTTATGTTCTTCTCTAAACTGATTAGTTAGCAATTCGTCTAACCTTTTTTCAAGATTCTTAGCTTCCTTGCCTTGGGTTAGAACATGCTCCTTTAGCTCAAAGGAGTTTGTTATTACCCACCTTCTGAAGCCCACTTCTGTCAATTCATCACACTCATTCTTCATCTAGTTTTGCTCCCTTGCTGGTGAGGAGCTGTGATCCTTTGGAGAAGAGGCATTCTTGTGTTTGGAATTTTCAGCCTTTTTGTGCTAGTTTTGCCTCATCTTCATGGATTTATCTACATTTGGTGTTTGATCTTGGGGACCTTTGGATGGGGTTTCTGTGTGGATGTCCTTTTTGTTGATGTTGATGCTATTCCTTTCTATTAGGTTTTTTCTAACAGGCCCCTCTGCTGCAGGTCTGCTGGAGTTTGCTGGAGGTCCACTCCAGACCCTGTTTCTCTGGGTATCACTAGCAGAGGCTGCAGAACAGCAAAGATTGCTGCCTGTTCCTTCCTCTGGAAGTTTTGTCACAGAGGGGCACCTACCAGATGCCAGCCAGAGCTCTCCTGTATGAGGTGTCTGTCAACCCCTGCTGGGAGATGTCTTCCAGTCAGGAGGCATGAGGGTCAGGGACCCACTTGAGGAGGCAGTCTGTCCCTTAGTAGAGCTCGAGTACTGTACTGGGAGATCTGCTTCTCTGTTTAGAGCTGGCAGGCAGGAACGTTTAAGTCTGCTGAAGCTGTGCCCACAGCTGCCCATTCCCCCAGGTGCTCTGTCCCAAGGAGATGGGAGTTTTATCTATAAGCCCCTGACTGGGGCTGCTGCCTTTCTTTCAGAGATGCCCTGCCCAGAGAGGAGGAATCTAGAGAGGCAGTCTGTCTACAATGGCTTTGCGGAGCTGCAGCGGGCTCCGCCCAGTGCGAACTTCCCGGCAGCTTTGTTTACACTGTGAGGGGAAAACTGCCTACTCAAGCCTCAGTAATGGCAGAAGCCACTCCCCCCACCAAGCTCGAGCATCCCAGGTCAACTTCAGACTGCTGTGCTGGCAGTGAGAATTTCAAGCAAGTGGATCTTAGCTTGTTGGGCTCTGTGGGGGTGAGATCTGCTGAGCTAGACCACTTGGCTCCCTGACTTCAGTCCCCTTTCCAGGGGAGTGAATGGTTCTGTCTTGCTGGTGTTCCAGGCACCACTAGGGTATGAAAAAAACTCCTGCAGCTAACTTGGTGTCTGCTCAAATGGCTGCCCAGTTTTGTGCTTGAAACCCAGGGCCCTGGTGGTGTAGGCACCCAAGGGAATTTCCTAGCCTGCGGATTGTGAAGACCATGGGAAAAGCATAGTATCTAGGCCAGAGTATACCATTCCTCATGGCACAGTCCCTCACAGCTTCCCTTGGCTAAAGGAGGGAGTTCCCCAACCCCTTGTGCTTCCCAGGTGAGGTGACACTCCACCCTCCTTTGGCTCACTCTCCATGGGCTGCACCCATGGTCTAACAAGTCCCAATGAGATGAACCAAGTACCTCAGTTGGAAATGCAGAAATCACAACCTTCTCTGTTGGTCTCACTGGGAGCTGCTGACTGGAGCTGTTCCTATTCGGCCATCTTGCCAGCCACCACTAGTTGCTTCTTAACATTCTAACTTGCCTCTACTTTGCCTCCCAACTATGGCCTACTCCCCCCAAAGCAGTCAGTATAACTTCTTAAATTAAGAGCACTGCACTACCCTGCTCAAGATATGACAAAAGTTACCTGTAAAACTGGATTTAAAACTTGACTTCTTCCCAGGACCTGCAAGACAAAAGGCCCTGTGAGTTATGGCACTGCCTGTGTGACCTCATCTTCTCCATTACTTCCCTCATTCCTCACTCCAACCATGCTGGCCCCCTTGCTATATGTTCACTGAACACATATGAAACACATTTCTGTCCCAGTCTTGGCACTCACCCCACTACCTGTAATGTCCATGCTCCTTCCCTTCCTCACTTTTGTCAGGTCACTTTTCAAATGTTACTTTGCTAGAGAGGCTCCTTCTCATTCTATCTAAAATTAAGAGCTCCTCCAATCACTCTGTTTCCTTTTATCCCAATTTCTTTTCTTGCTATTTGCCACTACCTGAAAAAAAAAATGTCTTCTTCACTAGGCCATAAGCTCATAAAGCTCATAAAAGCAAAAACTCTGTTCCACCTGTCCTTCTCTCTATCCCAGCACTTAAAAGAGTGGCAGAGTCAGCATTCAGTGTTTACAGAATGAGCAACTTCTTGGCAGCATTTAGCACTGTATCACAGCCTCTGTTGTCTTGAATTCTTTGTTGTAGTTTTAGTATCCTATCCTGTTTTTCCTCCTCCAATTCTATCTACACATCTGAGGGCTTGTTCCTTACATCCTGATAGTCTTTACAGGCCTATCTTCTATTCACTCTCTTTTTTCTTAAGAGATGGGGTCTCACATGTTGCCCAGGCTACATAAAAATTCCTGGGCTCAAGCAATCCTCCCACCTCGGCCTCCCAAGAAGCTTGGACTAGAGGCATTTGCTACCATGCCCAGCATGTCCACTTTCACTCTACACACTTTCTCCACATTTAAGTAGCTACTCATACTGCTCATTCCTTACCTCTAGCTCAGATTCAGGTTCCAGTCCAGTATATCCACATGATGACTGAACACTGCCACTCTGCTACTTCACAGGCACATTGAAACTAACTAGTCTACAGTGAACTCCTCTTCTGATCCAGGTTTCACTCCAGCATCACGTAACTCTCTACATCTGGAAGCACCACTCCTATTTTCCTCCATCATGTGCTAAACTTTCTGAATGGCTTGAAGCTTCATGAAAAGGCCTGTGTTTTATCCAGTGCCCATAGACAGGTTTCTATTCAAGTGCACAGCAAAAGCATTCTCTCCTAAACTCTGGCTGGTTGTTAACAAATCATGTATTTACCTAAGTGTTCTTTTCCTCCAGCCCAAGCAGTTGATCTTTTTCTATAGGCTTGCTGTTGAAAGGAATAAAACCCAACTGTATTCGTCTGTTCTCACACTACTATAAAGAACCACCTGAGACTGGGTAATATATGAAGAAAAGAGGTTCAATTAACTCACAGTTCTGTATGCTGTACAGGAATCATGGCTAGGAGGCCTCAGGAAACTTACGATCATGGCAGAAGGTGAAGGGGAAGTAAGCACATCTTAACACGGTGAAGCAGGAGAGAGAGAGTAAAGGGGGAAGTGCTACACACGTTTAAACAACTAGATTTCATGAGAACTCATTCAATATCATGAGAACAACAAGGAAGAAATGCCCCCATGATCCAATCATCTCCTACCAGATCCCTCCCCCAACATTAGGAATTACAATTTGACATGAGATTTGGGTGGCAAAACAGAGCCAAACCATATCATCCCACCCCTGGACCCTCCCAAATCTCATGTTTTTCTAACATTGCAAAACACAGGCCATCCCAGTGGTCCCCCAAAGTTTTAACTCATTTCAGCATTAACTCAAAGTCCAGCTCCAACATGTCATCTGAGACAAGGCAAATCCCTTTTACCTATGAGCCTGCAAATAAACAATTTAGTTAGTTACAAGATATAATGGGAGTAGAGTCATTGGATGAATAAACCCATTCCAAATGGGAGACATTGGCCAAAATGAAGGGGCTAAGGCCCCATGTAAGTCCAAAATGCAGCAGGGCAGCCATTAAGTCTGAAAGCTCTGAAATAATCTCCTTTGACTCCACAGCTCACATCCAGGCCATACTGATGCAACGGGTAGGCTCCCATGGTTTTGGGAAGCTCTGACCCTATGGCTCTGCAGAGTATAGCCCCCACATCTGTTTTCACAGTCTGGCATTCAGTGCCTGCAGCTTTCCAGGTACAAAGTGCAAGCTGTCAGTGGATCTACTATTCTAGGGTCTGGAGAATGGTGGCCCTCTTCTCACAGCTCCACTAGGCAGTGCCCCAGTGGGGATTTCATACAGGGGCTTCAACACCTCATTTCCCCTCTGCACTGCACTAGTAGAGGTTCTCCACAAGGGCTCCATCCCTGCAGCAGACTTCTGCCTTGACATCCAGGCATTGCTATACATACTCTGAAATCTAGGCAGAGGCTCAAAAACCCCAGCTCTTGCCTTCTTCACATCTGCAGGCCCAACACTACATGAAAAACACCAAGGCTTTGGTCTTGCACCCTCAGAAGCAATGGCCTGAGCTAGACTTTGGTCCCTTTTAGCCAAGCCTGGAGCTGGATCAGCATGGACAGAGGGTGCCATGTCCTGAGGCTGCAGAGAGCTGCAAGACCTTGAGCCTGGCCCATGAAATTATCCTTCCCTCCTAGGCCTCCAGGCCCGTGATAAGAGGGCCTACAACGAAGGTCTCTGAGATGTCCTGGAGGCATTTTCCCCATTGTCTTGGCTATTAACATTCAGCTAATCTTTACTTATGCAAATTTCTGCAGCCTTGAATTCCTCCCCAGAAAATGGGGTTTTCTTTCCTACCACATGGTTGAGCTGCAAATTTTCCAAACTTTTCCACTCTGCTTCCCTTTTAAATGTAAGTTCTAGTTTCAGGTCATTTCTTTGTTTATGAAAATGAACATAAGCTTTTAGAAGCAGCCAGGCCATATCTTGAATGTTTTGATGCTTAGAAATTTCTTCCAGAAGATGGCCAAATAGGAACAGCTCCAGTCTCCAACTCCCAGCACGAGCGACACAGAAGACAGGTGATTTCTGCATTTTCAACTGAGGTACTGGGTTCATCTCACTAGGGAGTATGGGACAATTGGTGCTGGTCAGCTGCTGCAGCCCATCCAGCGAGAGCTGAAGCAGGGCGAGGCATTGCCTCACCTGGGAAGTGCAAGGGGGGAAGGGAATCCCTTTTCCTAGCCAGGGGAACTGAGACACACGAAACCTGGAAAATCAGGTAACTCCCACCCCAATACTGCGCTTTACCAAGGATCTTAGCAAACGGGCACACCAGGAGATCCCACACCTGGCCGGAAGGGTCCCACACCAACGGAGCCTCCCTCATTGCCAGCACAGCAGTCTGTGATCTAACGCCAAGGCAGCAGTGAGGCTGGGGGAGGGGTGCCCACCATTGCTGAGGCTTAAGTAGGTAAACAAAGCGGCTGGGAAGCTCGAACTGGGTGGAGCTTGCAGCAACTCAAGGAGTCCTGCCTGTCTCTGTAGACTCCACCTCTGGGGACAGGGCACAGCTAAACAACAACAACAACAACAACAACAACAACAACAAAAAGCAGCTGAAACCTCTGCAGACATAAACGACTCTGTCTGATAGCTTTGAAGAGAGCAGTGGATCTCCCAACATGGAGGTTGAGATCTGAGAACAGACAAACTGCCTGCTCAAGTGGGTCCCTGACCCCTGAGTAGCCTCACTGGGAGACATCCCCCACTAGGGGCAGACTGACACCCTACACCTCACATGGTGGAGTACACTCCTGAGAGAAAGCTTCCAAAGCAAGAATCAGACAGGTACACTTGCTGTTCAGCAATATTCTATCTTCTGCAGCCTCTGCTGCTGATACCCAGGGAAACAGGGTCTGGAGTGGACCTCAAGCAAATTCCAACAGACCTACAGCTGAGGGTCCTGACTGTTAGAAGGAAAACTAACAAACAGAAAGGATACCCACACCAAAACCCCATCAGTATATCACCATTATCAAAGACCAAAGGCAGATAAAACCACAAAGATGGGGAAAAAGCAGGGCAGAAAAGGTGGAAATTCAAAAAATAAGAGCGCATCTCCCCCGGCAAAGGAACGCAGCTCATCGCCAACAATGGATCAAAGCTGGATGGAGAATGACTTTGATGAGATGAGAGAATAAGCCTCCAGTCCATCAAACTTCTCAGAGCTAAAGGAGGAATTACATACCCAGTGCAAAGAAACTAAAAAACTTGAAAAAAGAGTGGAAAAATTGATAACTAGAATAATTAATGCAGAGAAGGCCATAAACGAACTGACAGAGATGAAAACCATGACACGAGAAATACGTGACAAATGCACAAGCTTCAGTAACCGACTCGATCAACTGGAAGAAAGAGTATCAGCGATTGAGGATCAAATGAATGAAATGAAGCAAGAAGAGAAATCTAATGAAAAAAGAAGAAAAAGAAATGAACAAAGCCTGCAAGAAGTATGGGATTATGTAAAAAGACCAAATCTACGTCTGATTGGGGTGCCTGAAAGTGAGGGGGAAAATGGACCCAAGTGGGAAAACACTCTTCAGGATATCATCCAGAGAACTTCCCCAACATAGTAGGGCAGGCCAACATTGAAATTCAGGAAATACAGAGAACGCCAAAAAGATACTCCTCGAGAAGAGCAACTCCAAGACACATAATTGTCAGATTCACCAAAGTTGAAATGAAGGAAAAAATCTTAAGGGCAGCCAGAGAGAAAGGTCGGGTTACCCACAAAGGGAAGCCCATCAGACTAACAGCAGATCTCTCAGCAGAAACTCTACAAGCCAGAAGAGAGTGGGGGCCAATATTCAACATTCTTAAAGAAAAGAATTTTCAACCCAGAATTTCATATCCAGCCAAACTAAGTTTCATAAGTGAAGGAGAAATAAAATCCTTTACAGATAAGCAAATACTTAGAGATTTTGTCACCACCAGGCCTGCCTTACAAGAGACTCTGAAGGAAGCACTAAACATGGAAAGGAGCAACCGGTACCAGCCATTGCAAAAACATGCCAAAATGTGAAGACCATCGAGGCCAGGAAGAAACTGCATCAACTAACGAGCAAAATAACCAGATAATATCATAACGGCAGGATCAAGTTCACACATAACAATCTTAACCTTAAATGAAAATGGACTAAATGCTCCAATTAAAAGACACAGACTGGCAAACTGGATAAAGAGTCAAGACCCATCAGTTTGCTGTATTCAGGAGACCCATCTCACATGCAGAGACATACATAGGCTCAAAATAAAGGGATGGAGGAAGATCTACCAAGCAAATGGAGAAAAAAAAAGCAGGGGTTGCAATACTAGTCTCTGATGAAACAGACTTTAAACCATCAAAGATCAAAAGAGACAAAGAAGGCCATTACATAATGGTAAAGGGATCAATTCAACAGGAAGAGCTAACTATCCTAAATATATCTGCACCCAATACAGGAGCACCCAGATTCATAAAGCAAGTCCTTAGAGACTTACAAAGAGACTTAGACTCCCATACACTAATAATGGGAGACTTCAACAACCCACTGTCAACATTAGACAGATCAACGAGACAGAAAGTTAACAAGGATATACAGGAATTGAACTCATCTCTGCAGCAAGCAGACCTAATAGACATCTACAGAACTCTCCACTCCTTATCAACAGAATATACATTCTACTCAGCACCACATCACACTTATTCCAAAATTGACCGCATAATTGGAAGTAAAGCACTCCTCAGCAAATGTACAAGAACAGAAATTATAACAAACTGTCTCTCAGACCACAGTGCAATCAAACTAGAACTCAGGACTAAGAAACTCAATCAAAACTGCTCAACTACATGGAAACTGAATAACCTGCTCCTGAGTGACTACTGGGTACATAACGAAATGAAGGCAGAAATAAAGATGTTCTTTGAAACCAATGAGAACAAAGATACAACATACCAGAATCTCTGGGACACATTTAAAGCAGTGTGTAGAGGGAAATTTATAGCACTAAATGCCCACAAGAGAAAGCTGGAAAGATCTAAAATTGACACTCTAACATCACAATTAAAAGAACTAGAGAAGCAAGAGCAAACACATTCAAAAGCTAGCAGAAGGCAAGAAATAACTAAGATCAGAGCAGAACTGAAGGAGATAGAAACACAAAAAACCCTCCAAAAAATCAATGAATCCAGGAGTTGGTTTTTTGAAAAGATCAACAAAATTGATAGACCGCTAGCAAGACTAATAAAGAAGAACAGAGAGAAGAATCAAATAGACTCAATAAAAAATGATCAAGGGGATATAACCATCGACCCCACAGATATACAAACTACCCTCAGAGAATACTATAAACACCTCTATGCAAATAAACTAGAAAATCTAGAAGAAATGGATAATTTCCTGGATACTTACACTCTCCCAAGACTAAACCAGGAAGCAGCTGAATTCCTGAATAGATCAATAGCAGGCTCTGAAATTGAGGCAATAATTCATGGCCTACCAACCAAAAAAAGTCCAGGACCAGATGGATTCACAGCTGAATTCTACCAGAGGTACAAGGAGGAGCTGGTACCATTCCTTCTGAAACTATTCCAATCAATAGAAAAAGAGGGAATCCTCCCTAACTCATTTTATGAGGCCAACATCATCCTGATACCAAAGCCTGGCAGAGACACAACAAAAAGAGAATTTTAGACCAATATCCCTGATGAACACCAATGCAAAAATCCTCAATAAAATACTGGCAAACCGAATCCAGCAGCACATCAAAAAGCTTATCCACCATGATCAAGTGGGCTTCATCCCTGGGATGCAAGGCTGGTTCAACATACGTAAATCAATAAACGTAATCCAGCATATAAACAGAACCAAAGACAAAAACCACATGATTATCTCAATAGATGCAGAAAAGGCCTTTGACAAAATTCAACAGTCCTTCATGCTAAAAACACTCAATAAATTCGGTATTGATGGAATGTATCTCAAAATAATAAGAGCTATTTATGACAAACCCACAGCCAATATCATACTGAATGGGCAAAAACTGGAAAAATTCCCTTTGAAAACTGGCACAAGACAGGGATGCCCTCTCTCACCACTCCTATTCAACATAGTGTTGGAAGTTCTGGACAGGGCAATCAGGCAAGAGAAAGAAATAAAGGGTATTCAGTTAGGAAAAGAAGAAGTCAAGTTGTCCCTGTTTGCAGATGACATGATTGTATATTTAGAAAACCCCATTGTCTCAGCCCAAAATCTCCTTAAGCTGATAAGCAACTTCAGCAAAGTCTCAGGATACAGAATCAATGTGCAAAAATCACAAGCATTCTTATACACCAGTAACAGACAAACAGCCAAATCATGAATGAACTTCCATTCACAATTGCTTCAGAGAGAATAAAATACCTAGGAATCCAACTTACGAGGGATGTAAAGGACCTCTTCAAGGAGAACTACAAACCACTGCTCAGTGAAATAAAAGAGGACACAAACAAATGGAAGAACATACCATGCTCATGGATAGGAAGAATCAATATCGTGAAAATGGCCATACTGCCCAAGGTAATTTATAGATTCAATGCCATTCCCATCAAGCTACCAACGAGTTTCTTCACAGAATTGGAAAAAACTGCTTAAAAGTTCATATGGAACCAAAAAAGAGCCCACATTGCCAAGACAATCCTAAGTCAAAAGAACAAAGCTGGAGGCATCACGCTACCTGACTTCAAACTATACTACAAGGCTACAGTAACCAAAACAGCATGGTACTGGTACCAAAACAGAAATATAGACCAATGGAACAGAACAGAGCCCTCAGAAATAATACCACACATCTACAGCCATCTGATCTTTGACAAACCTGACAAAAACAAGAAATGGGGAAAGGATTCCCTCTTTAATAAATAGTGCTGGGAAAATTGGCTAGCCATATGTAGAAAGTTGAAACTGGATCCTTTCCTTACTCCTTATACGAAAATTAGAGACTTAAATGTTAGACCTAATACCATAAAAACCCTAGAAGAAAACCTAGGTAATACCATTCAGGACGTAGGCATGGGCAAGGACTTCATGTCTGAAACACCAAAAGCAAGAGCAACAAAAGCCAAAATTGACAAATGGGATCTAATTAAACTAAAGAGCTTCTGCACAGCAAAAGAAACTACCATCAGAGTGAACAGGCAACCTACAGAATGGGAGAAAATTTTTGCAATCTACTCATCTGACAAAGGGCTAATATCCAGAACATACAAAGAACTCCAACAAATTTATGAGAAAAAAACCCCATCAAAAAGTGGGCAAAGGATATGAACAGACATTTCTCAAAAGAAGACATTCATACAGCCAACAGACACATGAAAAAATGCTCATCATCACTCGCCATCAGAGAAATGCAAATGAAAACCACAATGAGATACCATCTCACACCAGTTAGAATGGCGATCATTAAAAAGTCAGGAAACTACAGGTGCTGGAGAGGATGTGGAGAAATAGGAACACTTTTACACTGTTGGTGGGATTGTAAACTAGTTCAACCATTATGGAAAACAGTATGGCGATTCCTCAAGGATCTAGAACTAGATGTACCATATGACCCAGCCATCCCATTACTGGGTATATACCCAAAGGATTATAAATCATGCTGCTATAAAGACACATGCACACGTATGTTTATTGTGGCACTATTCACAATAGCAAAGACTTGGAATCAACCCAAATGTCCATCAGTGACAGACTGGATTAAGAAAATGTGGCACATATACACCATGGAATACTATGCAGCCATAAAAAAGGATGAGTTTGTGTCCTTTGTAGGGACATGGATGCAGCTGGAAACCATCATTCTCAACAAACTATCGCAAGAACAGAAAACCAAACACTGCATGTTCTCACTCATAGGTGGGAACTGAACAATGACATCACTTGGACTTGGGAAGGGGAACATCACACACCAGGGCCTATCATGGGAAGGGGGGAGAGGGGAGGGAATGCATTAGGAGTTATACCTGATGTAAATGACGATTTGATGGGTGCTGACGAGTTGATGGGTGCAGCACACCAACATGGCACAAGTATACATATGTAACAAACCTGCATGTTATGCACATGTACCCTAGAACTTAAAGTATAATAATAATAACAAATTAAAAAAATAAAAGAAATTTCTTCCACCAGATACCCTAAATCATCTCTCTCAAATTCAAAGTTCCACAGATCTCTGGAACAGGGGCACAAAGCCACCAGTCTTTTTGCTAAAGCACAGTAAGAGTGACCTTTACTCCAGTTCCCAATAAGTTCCTCATCTCCATCTGAGACCAGCTCAGCTTGGACTTCACTGTCCATATCACTATCAGTTTTGTGGTCAAAGCCATTGAACAAGTCTCTACGAAGTTTTAAACCTTCCCTCCTCTTTCTGCCTTCTTCTTAGCCCTCCAAACCGTTCCAACCTCTGTTACACAGTTCCAAAACTGCTTCCACATTTTCAAGTATTTTTATAGCAATGCCTCCGTTCTCTGGTATCAATTTTCTGTATTAGTTCTTTCTCACACTGCTATAAAGAACTACCGGAGACTGGGTGATTTACAAAGAAAAGAAGTTTAATTGACTCACAGTTCCACAGGCTGCACAGGAAGCATGGCTCAGTAGCCTCAGGAAACTTACAATTATGGTGGAAGGCGAAGAAAAAGCAAGCATGTTTTACAATGGTAAAGCAGGAGACAGACAACAAAGGGGGGAAGTGTTGCACACTTTTAAAGCATCAGATATAAGAACTCACCATCGTGAGAACAGCAAAGGGGGAATCCGCCCCCACAATCCAATTACCTCCTACCAGATCCCTCCCCCAACACTAGGAATTATACAATCCAACGTGAGATTTGGCTGGGGACACAGAGCCAAACCATGTAACTGTTTAAATAAAGGCAAGGTAGTAGAAAAATGTTTGTGGGACTCTCTGAAATCTATACTAGGTTCTTAGGAATATCTCTGTGTAGTGGCATGGAGAAATAACATTATTCTGAAATGATTCAGAACAAAGTACACTAATGACATCTGACTTTTTTCTAAGTAACCAAAATAATTCTATTCTTCATTGTAGTAAAACTAAAATGTTTTACATCTAAGTAGGAATTTCTCAGTTTCCAAATAAACTGATATAAAATTGTCCAAAATAAAGATATTAACAGTAAACTGTTAATGTCCTGACTGCGTTTCTATGGAAACTTAAGAATTGTAGGCAAATGCTGAAATTGAGGTTTCGCTTACCACTTTACTGAGTGCCAGAAAAATAAATTTCAAGAGGCAAATTGAAATGAAAATGTAAGTGTCATGCAAATAAACATAAAATGGTAAATTCTGTGCTCACAAATTATTTTTTTAACTTTTCTGATTTAACACTTCTTATGATTGTTCTATGCTTAATGTATGATACCTTACCTCTCCTGTTTCCAGCTTCTCTTGTCCAGGGAATTCTCAGTTTCAATTTACAGTGACAAGAGAAAACTCTTTAAAAATTATTAACCTGCTTTATTGGTAAATTTAGGTAATTTTATTACCTCTACTTTTATCTGTATCTGTTGAAATTAATGTATAGACATATGATGGAGCCAGGCAAGATGGAATACATCAGTAATTCCAGCTACTCAGGAGGCTGAGGTAGGAGGATCACTTGAGCTCTGGCCAGAAGACTGAGGCCAGTATGGGCAACACAGTAAGACCCCTTTTCCTTTAGAAAAAAAAATGGACAGGTAAATGTTGCCTCTGAGTTGTATAAAACAAACTTTTAATTGAACTAATCAAGGGTGGAGTAAGTTCTAAGAGATAAGTTTACTCTATGGGTAAAACATACAATGTATTCCACAGTTTTAAAGTTTAGGAACTGAATTAGGCATCACTACCATCTCCATGTCAGTTTCAGGGTACTTACTATAGAACCTTAGTTCTGTTCAGTAGCTGTCTTACATAGTCATTTCAGATCTCAAAGTCTTTGTTCATCATCAATGTAGGGAGAATATACACAGGCCTTATTTGTGTTTGGAAGGGCCAAATAAGATGTACGTTAAAATGTGTTGTACATACTGAAAAAAGACATGAAGAGCCTATGGGATCTCATCCAACACTACCCATCTACCAACTGGTGTCTAAAATCACTGAGGCTTACCTTACACCACCAAACAGAGCATAAATATTCACAAGTACTTCCATACTTTGTGCATAAAGTTATAATCTATTAACACAATCTATTCATTCTTTCATTATTATTGAGTATTCTGAAAATTGAATACCGTACTTCCCAGTTATAAAGGCACATACATCATGAGCTTTAATTATTCTAACTTTTTTTTTTTTTTTTTGAGACAGAGTTTTGCTCTTGTTGCCCAGTTTGGAGTGCAGTCGTGTGATCTCGGCTCACTGCAACCTCCACCTCCCAGGTTCAAGCGATTCTCCTGCCTCAGTCTCCTGAGTAGCTGGGATTACAGGTGTGCACCACCATGCCCAGATAATTTTTTGTATTTTTTTACTAGTGATGGGGTTTCATCATGTTGGTCAGACTGGTCTCAAACTCCTGACCTCAGTTCATCCACCTGCCTTGGCCTCCCAAAGTGTAGGGATTACAGGTGTGAGCCACTATGCTCAGCCTAAGTGTTCTAACTTTTAAAGAAATTAAAAGCACAACCAAAGTTGAAATAGAAGAGCTATAAGACATTTTCTCTATACTAATGAAATATCTGGCATTTATTAAAACAAATAACCAGATTTAAATATCTTTATGATACAATGTTTTCTATTTCAAAGAACTTGGTTTTTATTCAAGAACCCTGTTGTTACTCAAAACTATTTCTACTTAAATTCATTCTTTTCCTCAAAGTCTGATGGTAAAATATTAAACATTTTCTTTCATCTCCCCCGTTTCCATCCCTATCAGAGATTGGAGTTTGAACTCCAACACACTCATCTTTGAACGTAATTCTGTTGACATGAGGAGGGAGCTATGTAAACAAACATTTGAACAGGCAGTGTCTGGCATTTTAAACTCCCAAACCTTTACATCACAAATGTAACTCTGAATTTATGTTCAATCTCTTTTGAAATGTTTTTACCATGAACCACCCCCACCACTTTTAGAACAAGCAGGAAAATGAAGTCAGTAAGTTACCAGAGTAGATCTGAAGATATATTTGGGTTAAAGAGGAAATCTTTTTTTTTTTTTTTTGAGACAGAGTCTCGATCTGTCGCCCAGGCTGGAGTGCAGTGGCCGGATCTCAGCTCACTGCAAGCTCTGCCTCCCGGGTTTACGCCATTCTCCTGCCTCAGCCTCCCCTCGTAGCTGGGACTACAGGCACCCGCCACCTCGCCCGGCTAATTTTTTGTATTTTTTTTTTTTTTTTTTTTTTAGTATAGACAGGGTTTCACCCTGTTAGCCAGGATGGTCTCGATCTCCTGACCTCGTGATCCACCCGTCTCGGCCTCCCAAAGTGCTGGGATTACAGGCTTGAGCCACCGCGCCTGGCCAAGAGGAAATCTTAAAGCAATCAGAAGACTGTGGGTAAGCTTTGGGTTTAAAAAACCATCAACTATTCTGCAGCCCTGGCAGTAACATTTTACACCATTCATAATCATTTTAAGCATCTCTCCAATTTTCTTCCCTTCAGTGTTTAAATTATAGTTGGAAGGAATAAAGCCATTTCTGTCGAGGTGACTTAAAACAACCTATTAAAAACTCCATATGCCAACCTCTATTCTGAATTTAAGCAAGAAATCTCCAAACATTTGGGTCTAAATTTTCCCAAGTATCAGCTACCTTAAAACATCAGAGAAAGGGAACACTCAGACTCTTACCTGGCTCCTTCACTTAGGCACCATTTGGATAGACAAGGAGAATGGGACGGGTACTCAGAAGTTGGAGTACTTGAGTTCTCATTAAGAAAAGGCAAAGAAGATATGAAAAAAGCTTCAAAAAAGTCTCATAGAATGATAAATTGTAGGGCTCAGACTGATGTCCTTTGGCAGACCAGCTTGGAGCTGGCACTGAGGGACACACAAGTCAGCATGCTTTCAATGGAGTGGTTCTGCTCCTCCTCACCACCATGTGCACCGTTGCTTGCTGCTGCCTGCTCACAGATCTCAGACCTGAAGTAGGACCCCACTGCCCCCCTGATCCCACCTAGTTTGGTGCTAGCATTGGGTGACACACAATAGGTCAGCATGGTCCCCATGGTGCACTTCTGCTCTTCTCTACTGCCATATATTCCTTTGCTCACTCACTGCTGCCTGCTTGCAGATCTCAGACCTGTGGTAGGGCTCCACTGATCTCCTTGCCAGACCAGCTTCCACTCTTCTCTGCCACTGCCTGCACTTTTGCTTGCTGCCACCTGCTCATAGATCTCAGCCCTACAATCGGGCTCCACCAGCCCTGTGCAGCAACCCCACACATGGCTGGCATTGGGGAAGATGCAAGAGTTCAGCATGTTACCAATGGGGCACCTCAACTCCTCTTCACCACTGCCTGTGCCTTTGTTCAATGCTGCATGCTCATAGATCTCAAACTCACAATAGGGCTCCACTGGCCTTCTGCACCAGCCCTGTTGGGGGCTGGTGGCATGGGACATGCAAGAGGTCAACATGTTACCCATGTGGCACCTGCACTTCTCTCCAGTGTGGCCTGCACCTTCACTCACTGCTGCTTGCTTATAGATCTCAGACCCACAAGAGGGCTCCACAAACCTCCTGTGCCAGCCCTACTTGGGGTTGGGATTGAGGGACATACAAGAAGTCAGCATGTTCCCCCATGGGTGCTTCCAGTCCTATCTACTCCCCATGGGTGCTTCCAGTCCTATCTACTCCCATCGCACCTTTGATCATTGCCTCCTGTTCCTCATAAATCTCAGACCCCCAGTAGACCTCATGTGCCAGCACCATTCATGGCTGGCATTGTGAGACACAGAAGTGATCAGTGTGTTACTCATGAGGCACTTCTGCCCCTCTCCTCTGCCATCTGCATGTAGTTCTCAGATCTGAGGTAGAGTTCCACTGACCTCTGGCACCAACTCTGCTTGTGGCTGGTATTAGGGAACATGCAAGAGGCCAATGCATTACCCAAGGGGTGCCTTTGTTTCTCTCCACCAACACCTACACCTTCACTTGCTGCCACCTGCTTATACATCTGAAACTCACAGGAGGCCTCCACTGACTTCCTGTGCCTGTCCGGTTTGGGGCTGGCACTGGGGGACATGAAAGAAATCAGAGTGTTACCCATGGGGCATCTTTGCTCCTCTCTGCTGCTGTTTGTGCCCTTGCTTGCTGCTGCCTGCTCCTTGATCTTAGATCTGCAGTAGTCCACCAACCTCCTGTGCCAACCCCACTCAGGGCTGGCACTTTGGGACATGCAAGAGGCCAGCCTGTTACCCATGGAACAGCTCTGTTCCTCTCTTCTACTTTCTGCATGTTTGCTCTCTGCAGCCTGCTTGGAGATCTCAGACCCACAGTAGAATTCCATCGATTTCCTGCACTGACATTGCTTGGAGCTGGAACTCCGGGACATGCAAGAGGTTAGCCTGTGACCCATGGGGCGCCTCCATTCCTCTCCTCTGCCATCTGCTTGTATTCCTCCTGCAGGCTGCTTGAAGAATGCAGCCTCAGAGTAGTGTTCCTGCCAGTCTTGCATGGGCCTGGTTGGGGCTGGCACTCTAGGACATGAGAAGTCAGCCTGTGATCCACAGGGCGCCTCCACTTCTGCCATCTGCATGTTTGCTGCTGCTGTCTGCTCCTAGGTCTCAGCCTTGCAGTAGGATTCTGCCCACCTCCTACACTGGTACTGCTTGGGCCTCACATTGAAGGACATGGAAGAGGTCAGCATGTTACCTTTGGGGTGCCTTTGTTCCTTTCCACTGCCACCTGCACCATTCTTCATTTCTGCCTGCTGGTAGATCTGACCCATGGTAGGGCCCTGCCGACCTCTTGTGCTTGTCCTGCTTGGGGCTGGCATAAGACACACAAGGGGTCAGCCTGTTACCCATGGTGTGCTGCTGCTCATCCTCACTACTGCCTGAGCCCTCACTGGCTGCTGCCTGCTCGTAGATCTCAGACCCACAGTAGGGCCCTGCTAACCTCCTGCACCTGTCCTCCTTGGGGCTGGCAATGGGGGACATGCAAGAGGTCAATGTTTTACCCAAGGTGTGCCTTCACTCCTCTCTGTTGCTACCTGCGCTATCTTTTGCTTTTGCCTACTAGTAGATTTCAGAACCACAGTGAGACTCCACAGACGTCCTGTGCCGACCCGTTTGGGGCTGGCATTAGGGGACATGCAAGAGGTCAGCCTGATACCTATGAGGTTCCTTCTCTCCTCACCTCTACCATCTGCATGTTTGCTCTCTGCAGCCTGCTTGTAGATCTCAAACTCGCAGTAGGGCTTCTCTGAGCTCCTGCAGCAACACTGCTTGGGGCCAGCACTGGGGGACACTCAAGAGGTCAGTGTCTTGTCAGTGGGGTGCTTCTGCTCCTTTTCTCTGCCATCTGCGTGTTTGCTCATTGCAGCTTGCTCAGAGATCTCAGACCCTTAGTAGGACTCCGTCAACTTTCTGCACCAGCCCTGCTTGGAACCAGCACTCAGACACATGAGAGCTCAGCCTGCTACCCATGGGGTGACTGTACTCCTCTCCACTGCCACCAGCACCCTCTCTTGCTGCCATCTGCTTGTTGATCTCACATATGCAGTAGGGTTCCACTGACCTCCTGCACTGGTCCTGCTTGGGGTTGGCACTCTCGGTCACCAAGAGGTCAGTGTGTTATGCATGGGTGCTTTTGCCCCTCTCTGCTGCCACCTGTGCCTTTGCTCACTGCCACTGGCTCATAGTTTTGAGACAGGTTGGAGGGCCCTCCCAACCTTCTGTCCTGTCCTACTTGGGGCTGGCATTGGGAGACGCACAAGTGGTCAGCCTTTTACCCCCATGATGTGCATCTGCTCCTCTTCGCCACAGCCTTGGCCCTTGCTGGCTGCTGCCTACTCATAGATCTCAGACCCTCAGAAGGGTTCCACTGACTTCTTGCACCCGTCCTGCTTGGCGTTGACACTGGGGGACATGCAAGAACTCTGTGTCTTACCCATATGTAAGGTGTGAGCCACCATGCCCGCCCAAAACAAAGTTTTAAAGAGACTCAAGAGGATCAACTTGTTCTGCAAGTAATGTAAGTGCCTAACAAAACAAAGTTTTATGCTCTTTAAAGGAAGATAGTACCAGCCTGGGCAACATAGTGAGAACTGATATCTACAAAAACAAAAAATCAAAAATTAGCCTGGTATGGTGGCACATGCCTATAGTCTCAGCTACTCAGGAGGCTGAGGCTGGAGGATCAGCCCAGGATGTTGAGGCTGCAGTGAGCTGTGGTTGTGCCAATGTACTCCAGCCTGGGCAACAGAGCAAAACTCTGTCTCAAAAAAAGAAAAGACAGTAAAAGCCAATCACGCAAAACATAACACTTACAATACTAGGTATTTAAAATAGGACCCAAAACCGTAAAATATTTAGGAACATATCCAATGTGTGTTGGAACTGGCTCATACAACAATTTATTGTCATCTCTTCTAAACTCATTCATGACATTATGTTGATAGCCTGAAAGTGATCATGGTGTATCTACATCACAGAAATTGGCAAATAGCACAAATTAGGGCTAACCACCCTCACCCCAAAGAGCTGGTTCACCAGTACACCACTGGATAAATTTAACAAAATATGAGCTGACCTCTACAATAAAACACTGCTGAGAGAAATTAAAGGAGATCTAAATAATTAGTGAGATATAATTTATGGATCAGAAGATTCAATATTGTTAAAAATGTCAGTTTCCTCCCAAATTACTCCACAGATTCAGTGGAATCCTAATTAAAATCCCAACAGACAGGGTCAGGCACAGTGGCTCACACCTGTAATCCCAGCACTTTGGGAGGCTGAGGCGGGCAGATCACTTGAGGTCAGGAGTTCGAGACCAGCCTGGTCAACATGATAAAACCCTGACTCTACTAAAAAGAAAAAAAAAAATTAGCCTTGTGGTGGCAGCCACCTGTAATTCCAGCTACTCAGGAGGCTGAGGCAGGAGAATTACTTGAACTGGGAGGTGGAGGTTGCAGTGAGCTGTTGCACCACTACACTCCAATCTGGGTGACAGAGCAAGACTCCATTGCAAAAAAAAAACCCAAAAAACAAAAAACAAAAACCAGGCTGATACTAAAATTTATGTGGAAATGCAAAGTTTTAGAATAATCAAAAGTTGAAAAATAAACATGTTAGAGGACATACACTACAACATTTTATTATTTACTGTAAATCTACATTAAGTCATAAAAGATATACAGACCTGTATAAAATATAGAGATCGGCCGGGCACGGTGGCTCACGCCTGTAATCCCAGCACTGTGGGAGGCCAAGGCAGGCAGATCATGAGGCCAGGAGATCGAGACCATCCTGGCGAACACGGTGAAACCTTGTCTCTACTAAAAATACAAAAAATTAGCCGGGCGTGGTGGCAGGCGCCTGTAGTCCCAGCTACTTGGGAGGCTGAGGCAGGAGAATGGCAGGAACCCAGAAGGTGGAGCTTGCAGTGAGCCGAGATCATGCCACTGCACTCCAACCTGGGCAACAGAGCGAGACTCGTCTCAAAAAAAAAAAAAAAATTATATATATATATATATATGGGGAGAGAGAGAGAGAGAGAGATCAATGGAACAGAATAGAATCTAGAAATTCACTTGGACATATATAGCCAATTGGTTTTGTTTAGATGTTTTAAGGCTACTTTTCTGAGACTTTATAGTGTTTGCTTAAGCATTTGTTAATGATCATATTTTTTAAATCTAAGCAAAATTCATCATTACCATGTCTCATGACATAGAAATTTGAACTTCAATCATCCATTTGTTCCATGCTGAACAGACTTAGAACTATTTTCTAAAATAATATGTGCTTTGCCTGTGAACACTCCCTTGGCCCTTCTTTGTTCATTGGACTTGAATTTAGTCAAGTGGCCCACCTCTCATTAAAGCACAAAGGTATGTGCTTAATCAGTAACATAAAATAACTCTCATTCACTCAAGAAATATTTACTGAACAACTATATTCCAGGAAATTCAGATATTACTTGGAAAGTATAACCTCTAAGACTACATATCAAAAGTTCGAATGCAAAAATAATATTTACCAGAATAACCTGAAATATATGTAGTCAAATTATTTCACTACTTAATCTAGAATTGTTTTTTGTTTTTTTCAGACAGGGTCTCAGTATGTTGCCCAGGCTGGCCTTGAACTTCTGGGCTCAAGGGATCCTCCCACCTCAGCTTCCTGCGTAGCTGGGACTACAGGTGCCCACCACTACACCCAGCTTTCTTCTTTTGATTAAGGCAGACTCTCAGATTGATACATACCTGGACCTCACAGTTATGTCTCTCACAGTTAACTATGCTCTAGTACTATGTTCTATGACCTAAGCCAAGCAGTGTTATAAGAAGCAGTTGCAGCTTAGCTAGCGTCAACCCACTGAAATTTCTTCAAAACTACATTAAGCTAATACAGCTCTCTGGCTGTCCCTGGGTTCTCATGAGGTTAGGCTGTGGGCTAAATTTCTCATCTTTATTTTCATGAGCGTGATGACAAAAAAAAACACTGAATATTTGAATTAATCTGAATGAACATCTATTATCTGCAACTGGAAGAGCCTATGTAACACCTGTAGTTTTACAACAAAAATATTCCACAAAGCAAGTCCAGGGGGTTCCTCTAGTATTCTGCCTGGAGTAGATATTGTCATCAGCTCTGGGTTCCAGGATCTCTTTTATACTTTATCTTCCTAGTAATTTCAGTAATTCCAGTGCTGGGGCCCAGATATTTCCTTAGCTCTGAAATCCAACTCATATCAAACTACCTGGTGATAGCTCCCTGAGGTTATCTGATGGGCATATTGAAATGTAATGTGGTCCAAAATGGAATTCTTTATTCCCTTCTCTTAATTCCTCTTCCAAGACTTCCTATCTCCATAAATGACATTAGCATCCAATTCACCCACAAACCCAGGTGTGTCCTTCATTCCTCCCTTTCCTGCAGGCTCTGTAGCTAATCTATAGGCAAGTCCTGTCAATTCTACATCTCCAGGCTTGCCACTCCCCTGCATCTCCAACCCTCTAGTTCAAGCCATCATCACGTTTCATTTGAGTCACTGCTAGAGCCTCCTGATTGGTCTTCTCAATTCTGCCCCTGTCCTCCTCTACTTTCTGTTATACATAGTAGCAGGAGTGATATTCTCAAAAGATAAATCTAATCATATGAAACTCCTACTTAAAACTAACTAGTGGCCAGGTGCAGTGGCTCACATCTGTAATCTCAACATTTTTGGAGGGCAATGTGGGAGGATCGTTTAAGGCCAGGAGTTCAAGACTAGCCTGGGCAACATGGAGAGACCCTCATCACTACAAAAATTTTTAAAAGTATCCTGGCATGGTGGCACATATCTCTAGTCCCAGCTTCTTGGGAGGCTAGGGTGGGAAGATCACTTGACCTCAGGAATCTGAGACTGCAGTGAACTGTGATTGCATCTCTGCACTCCAGCCTGGGCAACAGAGTGAGACTCTGTCTCTAAAAATACATTTAAAAATTACAATAAGGGCTGGGCGCAGTGGCTCAAACCTATAATCCCAGTACTTTTGGAGGCCAAGATAGGCGAATCACTTGAGCCCAGAATTTTGGGACCAAGCTGGGCAACATGGAGAAACCCCATCTTCACAAAAAAATATGAAAAAAATAGACAGGTGTGGTAGCACACACCTGTAGTCCCAGGTACTCAGGAGGCTGAGGCAGGAGGATTGGTTGAACCCAGGAGGGTGAGCTGCAGTGAGACCCTGATCACACCACTGCACTCCAGCCTGGGCCACAGAGTGAGACCCTGTCTCAAAAAAACTAAAATAAAATAAAATAACTGGGAATATTTCTCTCTTTCAGCTAAACCATGATCAATATAAAGGCCTTCATGATCTGTCTCCAACTAATTTACCAATCTTTTCTATACAACTCCACTCCTCACCACTGTTCTTCAGCTATATGACTCTAATTTTTGTTATTAGAAAATCCTTTCCTGTCTCCTGGGCATTAAATCTTTTTTTCCCTCTGCCTGGAATGCTCTCCTCCTGGAGTTTAATGAGGCCTGGCCCTTCTCACCTACGATCTCATCTTCCCCATTAAGTAGCACTCACATGCCACCTACTCAGAGACAGCCTTGGTTGTCAGCCAAATGGCTCTTTCTTTTCTTTTCTTTTTTTGAGATAGTGTCTCACTCCATCACCCAGGCTGGAAAGCAGTGGCATGATCATGGCTCTCTGTAGCCATGACATTCTAAGCTCAAGTGATCCTCCCACTTCAGCTTCCCAAGTAGCTGGGACCACTGGTGTGTGCTGCCCCACCGGGCTAAATTTGTTTTTGTAGAGACGAGGTTTTGCCACGTTGTCCAGGCTGGTCCCAAACTCCTGGGCTCAAGTGATCCACCTGCTTCGGCCTCCCAAAGTGCTGGGATTACAAGTGTGAGCCACCATGCCTGGCCCCTAATGGCTCTTTCTAAAGCACTCCTGTTCACCTTCCCCAGCTTACCATCTCTTTCTTTATAGCACTTAACAAGATAGGTAATTATCTTCTTTTTAATTGTTTGTCTGTTTCCTTGTTGATTTTCTGTCTTCCCACTAGATTATAACTTCCATGTTTTCACGCTCCTTACTTGCATTTAGCATATTTTCTGGCACATAGCTAGTGCTCAGTAACTTCTTTTATTTTTTTAGAGACAGGGTCTTGGTATGTTACCCAGGCTGGAGTACAGTGGCTATTCAACAGACATGCTCACAACTCACGCAGCCTCAAACTCCTGGGCTCAAGCAATCCTCCTGCCTCAGGATTCTAAGTGGCTGAGACTACAGGCATACCACCACATCTGGCTGATTAAAAAAAAAAAAAAATTTTAGAGATGGGATCTTGCTATGTTGCCCAGGCCAGGCTGGTCTTAAACTCCTGGACTCAAGGGATCCTCCAGCCTCAGCCTCCCAAAGTCCTGGGACTACAGGTGTGAGCCCCTGCACCCAGCCTCAATACATTCTTGTTGAATAAATGAACAAATAGCATTCAGTTGCAGAGAGATCTGCATGAAGAAAAGGGCTTAACTATTTATGCCATGCACTGGATCAGGGGCTGCATAATGTTGTGCAACAGAGATGCCACTAAGGGTCAGACACTCCACCATTGGGCTCTGTCCTCTGTGACTGACAGAAGCTCCAAAAACTTGTCATTGTGGGAGCTGCAATATCCTGGGTCCTTGCCTCTTCAGTCTACTTTCCCTGTTTGTACTATCTGCCTCCTAATCTTTCTCAGATGACTTGTACATTTACATTTTCCCCAGTTCTACCCACAGACATTAATTTTCAGAAAAAGGTCTGAGCAAACACCAAGTAACAGTGACAGCCTCTAGCATTAACTGTCCTTAAGGTGGTTGCTTTTTACCTGGCAAAAATCCTTGGCTAAGCCCAGGACGCTTTAGAGCAGGGGTTCTAAGTTTACATAACCCTTTTTTTTTTTTTTTTTTTTTTTTGATGAGATGGAGTCTCACTCTGTTACCCAGGCTGGAGTGCAGTGGTGCCATCTCAGCTCAACGCAACCTCTGCCTCCCAGGTTCAAGTGATTCTCCAGGCTCAGCCTCCCAAGTAGCTGGGATTACAGGCACCCGCCACCATGCCCAGCTAATTTTTGTAGTTTTAGTAGAAATGGGGTTTCACTATGTTGGCCAGGCTGGTCTAGAACTCCTGACCTCAGGTCATCCATCCACCTCAGCCTCCCAAAGTCCTGGGATTACAGGCACAAGCCACTGTGCCTGGCCAAGTTTTTGTAACTTTTGAATATTTTGTGGTAACTGCATTTGTTATTTTATAAATGACTATACAATTTGTAAAGGCCAGTTTTGGTGGAAAAGTAATTAAAATAAGGATGGAAATTATTACACTTGCTGGAAATATCTAATCTTTGTCCTCAAACAAATGCTTATTGGCTGTAAGCAAACTTATTATATGTTAGTTCTGAAAGAAAAAACATAATGAAATAACTTGTACAAAATACTGCAGATATATCGTCAAAGATTTTTGTCTAACAATTATGGAGGAAATGAAAATTACATGTAAATTATAAGCTGAGAATCAAACGAATGTATTGACACACATTCCAAGTCTTTGGAATTATTGATAAGAATACAACTTATTACAGATCCTTTCATCAAGAGAAGATACTGGGATTTGATTTTCCTTTGACAACATTTTCAAAAATATTGATGGTACAAGACCATCAAAGTCACCATCACTATCTCCTGCTGAAACCCCAACCAAATCTTCACCCCACCCCACTTAGTCACTTGCAAAAAATCACTCAACATTAAAATCAAGTTCTTACACGTCACTCAGGTAAGAGAGATAATTAGAAATTGAGGAAAGAAAGAAATCACTTTAGAGTAATAAGGAATTGGCTGGGCACCTTGGCTCACGACAGTAATCCCAACACTTTGGGAGGCCAAGGCAGGTGGATCATGAGGTCAGGAGTTTGAGACTAGCCTGGTCAACATGGTGAAATCCCATCTCTACTAAAAATACAAAAATTAGCTGGCGATGGTGGCGGGTGCCTGTAATCCCAGCTACTTGGGAGGTTGAGGCAGGAGAATTACTTGAACAAGAGCAAAACTCCATCTCAAAAAAAAAATAGCCAGGCATGGTGTGCACTTGTAATCCCAGCTACTTGGGAGACTGAGACAGGAGATTGACCCCGGGAGGTGGAGGTTGCAGTGAGCCGGGATCACACTACTGCACTCCAGCCTGGGCAACAGAGCAAGGCTCCATCTCGGAAAAAAAAAAAAAAAAAAAAAAAAAAAAAAAAAAAATTAAAGAATAATAAGGAGCTGGCTTGCGCCTGTGGTCACAGCTGTTCCGGAGGCTGAGGCAGGAGAATTGCTTGAGCCAGGGAGACTGCAGCTACAGTGAGCTATGATCGTGCCTGTGAATAGTCACTGCACTCCAGCCTGGGTGACACAGCAAGACGCTGTCTGAAAAAAAAAGAAAGAATAAGAAGGAGCTCTGTAGGTAAATTAGAACAGACTTGTATTTGAGACCTTGCCTTCACTGCTGCCATGAGGTAGGGCATGGAGGGACACTCAAGGAGGAAAAGCAGAGATCTCCAGCCCCAACCCTATTCTGTTTTGAATTGTCTGATGAATTGGGATGATTCCAACCAAGGTCCACTGGCATTTAAGAACACTAAAAATACCAGAGGGAGACTCACCTGAGTGAAAGAGGAGTCCAGTCAGTTGACCTGATTGCAAACGTGGGCAGAGAGGGAACAAGAAAATACAGTAAGTCTCCTGTCTCCTTTGTATGGGGCTGGGTGCTGGGAATAGTGAAGGTCACGGAGGTGGTGGTGTGCAGGCAGAGGCAGACACATTTTGGATGGAGTAATCGGTGAGGTCCTCTCTGGAGACTGAGATCTAAATGATGAGGCAAAGAGTGGGGGCAGGAGAATGCAAAACTGAGGGAATAAGGCCCTGAGGCTTTTGTTGTTGTTGTGGTTGTTGTTTGTTTTGTTTTTGAGGCAGTTTCAGAGTTTCATTGTTGTTGCCCAGGCTGGAGCACAGTGGCACGCTCACTGCAACTTCCACCTCTTGCATTCAAGAGATTCTCCTGCCTCAGCCTCCTGAGTAGCTGGGATTACAGGTGCCCACTACCACCCCTGACTGATTTTTTGTATTTTTGGTAGAGACACGGTTTCATCATATTGGCCAGGCTGGTCTGGAACTCCACCTCAGGTGATCCACCCACCTCAGTCTCCCAAAGTGCAGGAATTACAGGCATGTGCCCAGCCAGAGGCCCTGAGGCTTTAAATGGCTTAGTGTGGTTGAGGAGATGAAAGAAGACCACTTAATAGAACACAGATGAAGAAGGAGGAGAGCACAGATTGGAAAAATGGGCAGGGGCCACCTCACACAAGCCTCTAAGGTGTGGTTAGGAGTTTGCTCTTTGTTTTAAGAACAATGAAAGCCCTGAAAGGTTTTAAGCAAGGGTATGACTTGGTCGGATCACTCTGGATGTTCCCAAGAGAAGGGACTAGAGAGAAGATGGGAGCTTTGAGGTCCATTAGAGGCGAGGCCACTGCAGTGGAAGAGCTGGATAAAGCATTCTTGGGAATTCTGAAGGGGGATGGCCCAAAGAGGAAAACACTGGATTTCTGCTAATAAAATCGAGCTTGATGAGATTAGGAGGGGCAGCTCAAGGCCAAGAATTTAAGACCAGCCTGGGCAACATAGCGAAACCCCAGTATCTACAAAAAATAAACAAAAATTATCTGGGTGTGCTGGGGCGTGCCTGTAGTCCCAGCTACTTTGGAGGCTGAAGTGGGAGAATCACTCAATCCCGGGAGTTGGAGGCTGCAGTGAAATGATTGCACCACTGTCTGAAATGAAAGAAATAAAAAGTTAGGGCTCAGGAAATTCATCAAAAAATAAAAGGGGCTGAGTGCGGCGGCTCACATCTGTAATCCCAGCACTTTGGGAGGCTGAAACAGGTGGATCACTTGAGGTCAGGAGTTTGAGACTGGCCTGGCCAACATGGTAAAACCCCATGTCTACCAAAAAATACAAAAATTAGCCAGGCGTGGTGGTGCGTGCCTGTAGTCCCAGCTACTCAGGAGGCTGAGGCATGAAAATTGTTGAACCCCAGAGGCAGAGGCCACAGTGAGCCAAGATTGCACCACTACACTCCAGCCTGGGCAACAGGGTCAGACCCTGTCTCAAAAACAAACAAACAAACAAACAAACAAATAAATAAATAAATAAAAGGGATACATGCATGTTGGTGAGGCAGGTCATATTTGTTATTCCTGTAGACAGGTGCTTTCTAGCCATAGTTGAACTAGGGTAGTTACATCACTAGACTTTCAGGGCCATTTTTCTCTCTATAAAGAACTTCTTTAGCATGAAGGAAATTATTTCCTCCAAATGACAAATGGCATTTAAGTATTTCAGAGTCATGATTCAGAATATTTATGTAAGCCAGATGGGAGCAAGAAGAGGATAAACCAGGACTGGCAGAGATGGAACTTGTTCCAAATACAAGACGGACACTGCCATCCTGTTCTTCCCAGGATGTCACCCCTATCTGCCACACCCCTGCACTTCCTCTCACAGCTCTTTCCTCTCCTTCCCTCCTCACCCTTTCATCTTCTCACCCTGATTCAAACCAAACATACAGAACCAATCTTGGAGGGAAATCTGTTGTCATCCAAGACAACTGGTCGGTTGCAAACCATATTGGACAATCAGCCACACATGCTGAGCGAGCACATGTAGGTAACACTAGAGAAGACAGTCTTGGCTCTAGGGGAATGCCAAGTTCTGGGGCAGAGCCTGCCCTGGTGTCTGCCAGCATTTCCAACAATCCCTGCAGTTAGGAGAACCAAAAATTCAGATGTCATCCTTGACAACTCCCTCTCTTCCCCAGCCCTCGCATAAAATCCATTACCAAATCTTGTCAATGTTCCTCCTAAAGATCTCCCAAATCTGCCCCCTCCCTCCCCTGCCACCCCCTCCACACCATCCCAGTCAAGCTCTTTCTCTTCTTTCCCCTGAGCTCTATGAAAGCCTTCTCCCTGGCTTACCCCATGAGCCCCTTTCAAATCCATTCTCCACATTGCAGCCAGAGAAATCTCTCAAAACGCGAACTTGTCACTTTACCCTTCTCCCGTGGGCATAAAAGTTTTCAATGCTTCCTTTTGTTTTAGGATACAGACCAGATTCCTTACAAAGCCAAGGCTGCCTGTTCTGGTCCCTGCCCAGCCCTGCAGCCTATGAGTGCTGCCAGCCTTTGATTTCTCTGCCCCAATTACACTGGCATCGTTTGGTCTGTTACCCTCTGCATATTCCCTCCCGTGTGTGGTCCCTCTGCCGAGAATGCTCTACTCTCCCCACTTCATATTTTTACTTATTTTCTGAACAACAGCTCAATATCGATTTCGCAGGGAAGATTTCCCTGACCTCCTAACTAGGTCAAACCCTCTTACACAGCAGCATGCACCTGTCCTTCACAAGGCTGATCACACTCACACCCCTACATTCATTTGCACGATTATTGGGTTAAAATCTGTCTCCCTGGCACCAGTCACAAGGCTCCAGCTTCTCTCTGCTTGTCTGTCCAAAGCAGAAGATGAGACACATTAGACGATTGGGCTCAGAATAGAAGGCAGAGAGAGTACGATGATGACCCCGACAGCAAAGGAGTGCCTGAGACCTGGTTGTCTAGAAGCAGAGCCCGAGACCAGGGAGCACAGCTGCTTGTGATTACTGTAGCGCTGTTCTCAGGAAAGACCTGTGAGGGAGGAAGGGAAGTGCAGCGGAGGGCTCTGGACCCCAACCTGCCTGGAGACAAGGGGCCAGCTTTTGTACCCCAGTATCAGCCAGTCATTGGCTGGAGGTGTCCCCCTCTTCCTGGGGGAAATATGCTCATAATTTCCAAAACTTCCCAGCAGGGCAGCTCTTCTCAGACAAGGGCAATTCTCCTGAGACACAAAGGAAAAGGGGAGCAGCTGTGATGCATTAGTGGCTCACATTCACAGCAGCTGGGATGGGGATCTGGGCAAGGCACCACCGCATCTGCTACAGGGTGGTAGCTAAGAGTTCTTTATATGTATACATATATATACACACACTCATATATACGTATGTATATATATTTTTTGAGAAGGAGTTTCACTCTGTTGCCCAGGCTTGTGTGCAATGGCGCAATCTCAGCTCACTGCAACCTCCACCTCCCAAGTTCAAGTGATTCTCCTGCCTCAGCCTCCCAAGTAGCTGGGGTTACAGGTGCATGCCACCACACCTGGCTAATTTTTGTATTTTTAGTAGAGGCGGGGTTTCACCAGGTTGGCCTGGCTAGTCTTGAACTCCTGACCTCAAGTGATCCACCCACCTTGGCCTCCCAAAGTGCTGGGATTACAGGTGTCAGCTACCATGCTGGCCTATTATTATTATTTTTGGGACAGGGTCTTGCTCTGTCACCCAGGCTGAAGTGCAGTGGTGCCATCATGGCTTATGGCAGTCTCCACCTCCTGCATTCAAACAATCCTCCCACTTCAGCCTCTTGAGTAGCTGGGACTATAGGTGCGCACCACCACACCTGGCTAATTCTTTGGTATTTTTTTGTTGAGACAGGGTTTCGCCATGTTCACCAGGCTGGTCTTGAACTTCTGGGTTCGATCAGTTCTCCCACCTCAACCTCCCAAAGTGCCGGGATTACAGGCATGAGCCACTGTGCCCGTCCAAGGGTTCTTCTTTTAAAAATACATATGGTAGGCTGGGTATGGTGGTTTATGCCTGTAGTCCCAGCACTTTGGGAGTCTGAAGTGGAGGATCGCTTGAGCCCAGGAGTTACAGACCAGCCTACACAATACAGAGAGACTATCTCTACAAAAAATACAAAAATTAGCTGGGTGTAGTGGCCCGTACCTGTAGTCTCAGCTACTCCAGAGACCGAAGTGGGAGGATTGGGTGTAGTAGCCCATGCCTGTAGTCCAAGCTACTGCAGAGGCTGAGGCAGGAGGATTGCTTAAGCCCAGAAGGTTGAGGCTGCCGTGGGTTGTGATTGCACCATTGCACTACAGCCTGGGTGACAGAGCAAGACCTATCTCAAAACATATATATCAAATAAAATAAATAAAATATGTAAAGGCCAGGTGCAGCGGCTTACACTTGTAATCCCAGTGCTTTGGGAGGCCAAGTGGGGAGGATCACTTGAGGCCAGGAGCTCGAGACCAGCCTCAGCAATGTAGCAAGATGCTCATCTCTACAAAAAATTAGCAGGGTCTAATGACTTGCCTGTACTTCTAGTCTCTGGGGAGGCTGAGACAGGAGGATCATGTAAGTCCAGAAGTGCAAGGCTGCAGTGAGCTATGATTGCACCACTGCACTCTAGCTTGGGTGGCAGAGCATGACCCTGTCTCTTAAAAAAAAAAAAAAAAAGGAGAATTCTGATGATAAAAGAAGGCAAGTTAAATAATAAGATTACATGAAGGTAGAGGGGAGTTCTACTGGACATCTTTCCTTCCTTTCTTTTTCTCAGCCAATCAGAAGCACTGCATCAAAGTCAGAAATGGAAGTCAGTGAAACAAATAAACAAGAGGATCCGGTCAGATTGTAAAAGGATTACAGCAACATCCCACGGCTGTTCAGCATGGGTCATGTTAGCATACAAGCAATGATGTCTGCACTGAACCCTTCCTGCAGTGGACTGGGTCTTTGTTTCCTTTTGTGTCTCCTCTAGATCTTGTTTTTCCAGTCCTTCTAGCAATTCTATGAGCTACCCAGTGTATTTTTGGTGTACTTGTTTTCCTTCTAAATTGCTATAATTAGTTTCTGTTGCTTACAACTAAGATCCCTGTAGTATGCCTTATCCAGGCCCCTGCTGCACAACCCTGAGGTCCCCTCCACCTACTGACTGCAGAGGATAGGATGGGCCAAATGCCAGCTGCATAGTTCCTGACCCCAGCCACCAGGCTGCAGCCACAGTGGAGGGCTCCTCAGTCTTCTGGAGCTCTGAGGGCAGGTTGGAGGAAAGGAAGGACAGGGTTCTGCCTTTAGATCAAAGCACTATGGATTCAGAACACGGGGAGGCTGTGGAGCAAGCCTCCGTCTATCAGAGTAAGCCTCCAGCATGATCCAGTACTGCTCAGGTGAAGATGGACACAGCCAACACATTTCCTCTGCAGAAGAGATGTGACTCACAAGCTCTTCCCCAACCAGCTGCTCATGGAGGAACATGTCAAGAGCTTAGCATTGTCATCCACTGCCTCGGCTTCTTATGGAGGGGCAGCCATGTCCTCAAGCCATGTCCAGACTTCTTACCACACTTCGACTCCTATCTCCAGCACTACCAAGTACCCGCCACCTCTGCAGTCATCCCAACTCATCTTGACCAAGCCCAGCCTCACATCGTTGAGAACAGAAGACTTCAGCAGAGGAAGGGGCCTCCCCTGTACCTATTTCTCTCAGGACCTGGCAGCAGTAGAAGTCAGAAAGCCCTTTTAGAAAGGGGCATTTTTCTCACTTGCTTTCTTGCATTGTGATATCACCTCTGACATCTGTGCCTTGGGTAATCTGAGGATCATTGCACAACCTTGAGTCCCAAATTTCCATGGAATATGAATTTTCTAGGCTTCACCTTGGACATTCCTCGCTTATATATCCCTGGCTCATTCCTACTGGTAAGAGCAAATTTCAGCAAGTTGGTGCACTTAATTCTTCCAGCTATTTCCCATATCCTCACCAACTTGTGCTCATTTGTTTAGCCTCCTAGGACTATTCTGGACTACATTTCAGATGCTTCCAGCCACCTCCTCTTTTAGCAGCTACTATCCAAGTCTTTGTACTATTGCGCACCATCTGAGGTTCATCAAATGGAAATTACGAACCAGATGATAATTTATCATGGTTCCTTGGTTGCAAGCAACAGAAACAAACTTCGGCTAATCAAACAAAAGAAGAACTTGTTGAAAGATTATCATGTAGCTCACAGAGGAGACAGGAGGCTGGAGAGCCAGTCTTAAAATAGAACTGGAACCAACGAAACTGGCCAACTATTTTGTCTGAGAGTTGCTGAGGAAACAAGTGTCATCCAAGTGTTCATTTCTGATGATGCAAGACCCTGTCTCAGGAGACAGTCTGAGTGCTCCAGCCTAGGTCATGTGCCCACCTCTTGGTTATGAGGAAAAGCCCCTTGATTTACTGTCCTACCAAGAGTCTACACAAGGAGAGAGGGTTAAGTCCACAATCAGAAATTGGGGTGCTATATCCAATAAAGGGGAAATGGAGGTTGAGCAATTTTTTTTTAATGGCCACTACAAGTACGTATGTTGCTGTACGTTCCATCAGTTCACCTCACCGCTGCAGAGACCACACAGGAAATCTCTCCCACACTCCCCTGCCTGGCCTGCTCCATAATCATATGGCTTTGACCCTGTTACAGTAGGTAGCTAGTCAGGCATGAGCCAGGCAGATGAGAGCTCCCACATCGACCCCACCAGGAATATCAGGTGACCACCAGATGATGATCCGGCAGTTGTCACACTGTCTCTCTAAAATAATAATTGGTAGCAGCTGGTGCCAGAGAAAGGCAGTTTCCCAATAGATAGAAACGCCTGAAGCTGGTGATCAGCAGCTTCCCGATAAGATCTCAGGAGTTGTGTGAGTGAGCTCATGCATGTGCACTAAAGCAAAATGGCAGAGTTTAACTGGTATATGTTCTCCTGGGGACATTCCACTGGTAAGGGAAGAATGTTTCAAGTGAGCATGCATACAACTCCAGTAAACACACTGCGCATGCTCCCCTTCCAAGTGCTAGCAGGCCACTGTGCATGCGGACAGCCCACCCCAAGAGAGGAATCAGTGGAGAAGGGACACAGGACGCCAGAAGCATGCCAACATATAAAACCCCAAGTCAAAAGGTCAAACCACACACTTGACTTTCAGATCACCCACTTGGCCCTCTTCCAAGTGTACTTTCCTTCTTTTTGTTTCTGCTTTAGAGATTTTTTTTTTTTTTTTTTTTTTTTTTGAGCTGGAGTCTCCCTCTGTCTTCCAGGCTGGAGTACAGTGGCATGATCTCAACTCACTACAACCTCTGCCTCCCGGGTTCAAGCGATTCTCCTGCTTCATTCTCCCGAGTAACGAATTATAAGCACCCACCACCATGCCCAGCTAATTTTTGTACTTTTAGTAGAGACAGGGTTTCACTATGTTGGCCAGGCTGGTCTCGAACCCCTGACCTCAGGCGATCTACCCACCTTGGCCTCCCAAAGTGCTGGGATTGCAGGTGTAAGCCACCGCTCCTGGCCTTTGCTCTAGAGCTTTTTAATAAACTTTCACTCCTGCTCTAAAACTTGCTTCAGTCTCTCCTTCTGCCTTCTGCCAGTCGTCAAATTATTTCTTCTGAGTAGGCAAGAATAGAGATTGCTGCAGACCTGTATGAATTTGTCACCAGTAACTCGGATACCCACCACCGGTAACAATCCCAGCGGCTTTTACATCAAGTTCTGCTGACCCTGGAAGCTGACCAGTAATGGTGCTTAACAGGCTGCCTAGAAGAGTCTCCAGGGTGCCCTCTGGGGGTCAAGAGCAGGTATAACCTTTTAGAGGACCGGAACTTTGTAAAGGTTACTGAAAGAATGAATCCAACCAGACTGAGTCTCAGGGTATGACACTCAAGTAGGTGTCTGATCTTCCCCGTTGTATAGGCAGCATCATCTGCTCTGGAACCTGGAGAAAGAACCTGGGGGCTTCAAGGTTTCAGAGGTCATCAATCCAGTGGCCTTCTGATTTGAATGGTCTCTCTCCACTATCTTTCCCCCATTCTCTGCTCCATTCAGCTCACTGGGCCATTAGCTTCCCCTCCCTCTAGCAGTGATAGCCCCTTGCCCCCAGGGTCCAAGGATGGAACAGATGTTGGACTTCCAGTGATACAGTCCAGGAAGGCTCAAGAGGAGATGCCACTGTGGTTAAAGCATCCCATAAAAGTGGCTGGGAAATCCTGGTCCTGTTCTACTTCTGTGGTGGAAAGTTTACTTCTACACCCACTGAGCAAACCAGATTGTTCCTCTCTTGCTTGTAAGAAGTCCACAGGTCCTTTCAAATTTATTCCACAAACACTTATTCAGCATTTACCATATGTCAGGTACCATGCTAGGTACTAGTGATATTGCATCTACAGCTTCGGGGGAAGGAGACATTAATTAAAAGAATACACACAGATGTAATTAAACTGTGATGTTTGCTATGAGGGAAGAGCATGAGAAGTTTTAGAATAGATGACTGGAGGATCTGTTATCTGCAGGTCAGGGAAGCTTCCCCTGAAGAAGTGATGCTGAGCTGCTATCCAAGGGTCAATAGAATGAAATGAATAGATGGGGAGATAAGGAAGAGTATGCTGGTAGAAGGAGCTGTTAAAGAGAAAAGTCCCGAAGGCCAGAAGAGTTTGTGGTGTTTGGAGTACGGAAAGACCTGGGTACTGATGTGAGAGAGGGTCAGCACCCAGGTCTTTCCGTGGATGAAGGGCCTGTGGATGAGGGGCTGTGGATGAAGGGCTGTGGATGAAGGCCTCTGGATGAAGGGCCTGTGGATGAAGGGTCTGCTGGATGAAGGGCTGTGGATGAAGGGCTGTGGATGAAGGGCTGTGGATGAAGGGTCTGCTGGATGAAGGGCTGTGGATGAAGGGCCTGTGGATGAAGGGCTGTGGATGAAGGGTCTGCTGGATGAAGGGCTGTGGATGAAGGGCTGTGGATGAAGGGCTGTGGATGAAGGGTCTGCTGGATGAAGGGTCTGCTGGATGAAGGGCTGTGGATGAAGGGCCTGTGGATGAAGGCCTGTGGATGAAGGGCTGTGGATGAAGGGCCTGTGGATGAAGGCCTCTGGATGAAGGGCCTGTGGATGAAGGGCTGTGGATGAAGGGCTGTGGATGAAGGGCCTGTGGATGAAGGGCTGTGGATGAAGGGCCTGTGGATGAAGGGCTGTGGATGAAGGGCTGTGGATAAAGGCCTCTGGATGAAGGGCCTGTGGATGAAGGGCTGTGGATGAAGGCCTCTGGATGAAGGGCCTGTGGATGAAGGGCTGTGGATGAAGGCCTCTGGATGAAGGGCCTGTGGATGAAGGGCCTGTGGATGAAGGCCTCTGGATGAAGGGCCTGTGGATGAAGGGCTGTGGATGAAGGGCTGTGGATGAAGGCCTCTGGATGAAGGGCTGTGGATGAAGGGCTGTGGATGAAGGGCTGTGGATGAAGGTCTGTGGATGAAGGGCTGTGGATGAAGGCCTCTGGATGAAGGGCTGTGGATGAAGGCCTCTGGATGAAGGGCCTGTGGATGAGGGGTTGTGGATGAAGGGCTGTGGATGAAGGGCCTGTGGATGAGGGGCTGTGGATGAAGGGCCTGTGGATGAAGTCCTGCGGATGAAGGGCTGCGGATGAAGGGCTGTGGATGAACGGCTGTGGATGAAGGGCTGTGGATGAAGGCCTCTGGATGAAGGGCCTGTGGATGAAGGGCTGTGGATGAAGGCCTCTGGATGAAGGGCCTGTGGATGAAGGGCCTGTGGATGAAGGGCTGTGGATGAAGGGCTCTGGATGAAGGGCCTGTGGATGAAGGGCTGTGGATGAAGGGCTGTGGATGAAGGGCCTGTGGATGAAGGGCTGTGGATGAAGGGCTGTGGATGAAGGGCTGTGGATGAAGGGCCTGTGGATGAAGGGCTGTGGATGAAGGGCTGTGGATGAAGGGCTGTGGATGAAGGCCTCTGGATGAAGGGCCTGCTGAATGAAGGTCTGTGGATGAAGGGCTGTGGATGAAGGGCTGTGGATGAAGGGCCTGTGGATGAAGGCCTGTGGATGAAGAGCTGTGGATGAAGGGCCTCTGGATGAAGGGCTGTGGATGAAGGGCTGTGGATGAAGGCCTCTGGATGAAGGGCCTGTGGATGAAGGGCTGTGGATGAAGGGCTGTGGATGAAGAGCCTGTGGATGAAGGGCTGTGGATGAAGGGCCTGTGGATGAAGGGCTGTGGATGAAGGCCTCTGGATGAAGGGCCTGTGGATGAAGGGCTGTGGATGAAGGCCTCTGGATGAAGGGCCTGTGGATGAAGGGCCTGTGGATGAAGGCCTCTGGATGAAGGGCCTGTGGATGAAGGGCTGTGGATGAAGGGCTGTGGATGAAGGCCTCTGGATGAAGGGCTGTGGATGAAGGGCCTGTGGATGAAGGGCCTGTGGATGAAGGCCTCTGGATGAAGGGCCTGTGGATGAAGGGCCTGTGGATGAAGGCCTCTGGATGAAGGGCTGTGGATGAAGGACTGTGGATGAAGGGCTGTGGATGAAGGCCTGTGGATGAAGGGCTGTGGATGAAGGCCTCTGGATGAAGGGCCTGTGGATGAGGGGTTGTGGATGAAGGGCTGTGGATGAAGGGCTGTGGATGAAGGGCTGTGGATGAAGGGCTGTGGATGAAGGCCTCTGGATGAAGGGCCTGTGGATGAAGGGCTGTGGATGAAGGGCCTGTGGATGAAGGGCTGTGGATGAAGGCCTCTGGATGAAGGGCTGTGGATGAAGGCCTCTGGATGAAGGGCCTGTGGATGAGGGGTTGTGGATGAAGGGCTGTGGATGAAGGGCCTGTGGATGAAGTCCTGCGGATGAAGGGCTGTGGATGAAGGGCTGTGGATGAACGGCTGTGGATGAAGGGCTGTGGATGAAGGGCCTGTGGATGAAGGGCTGTGGATGAAGGCCTCTGGATGAAGGGCTGTGGATGAAGGCCTCTGGATGAAGGGCCTGTGGATGAGGGGTTGTGGATGAAGGGCTGTGGATGAAGGGCCTGTGGATGAAGTCCTGCGGATGAAGGGCTGTGGATGAAGGGCTGTGGATGAACGGCTGTGGATGAAGGGCTGTGGATGAAGGCCTCTGGATGAAGGGCCTGTGGATGAAGGGCTGTGGATGAAGGCCTCTGGATGAAGGGCCTGTGGATGAAGGGCCTGTGGATGAAGGGCTGTGGATGAAGGCCTGTGGATGAAGGGCTGTGGATGAAGGGCTGTGGATGAAGGGCCTCTGGATGAAGGGCCTGTGGATGAAGGCCTGTGGATGAAGGGCTGTGGATGAAGGCCTCTGGATGAAGGGCCTGTGGATGAAGGGCTGTGGATGAAGGGCTGTGGATGAAGGGCCTGTGGATGAAGGGCCTGTGGATGAAGGCCTCTGGATGAAGGGCCTGTGGATGAGGGGCTCTGGATGAAGGGCCTGTGGATGAAGGGCTGTGGATGAAGGGCTGTGGATGAAGGGCCTGTGGATGAAGGGCTGTGGATGAAGGGCCTGTGGATGAAGGGCTGTGGATGAAGGCCTCTGGATGAAGGGCCTGTGGATGAAGGGCCTGTGGATGAAGGGCTGTGGATGAAGGGCTCTGGATGAAGGGCCTGTGGATGAAGGGCTGTGGATGAAGGGCTGTGGATGAAGGGCCTGTGGATGAAGGGCTGTGGATGAAGGGCTGTGGATGAAGGGCTGTGGATGAAGGGCCTGTGGATGAAGGGCTGTGGATGAAGGGCTGTGGATGAAGGGCTGTGGATGAAGGCCTCTGGATGAAGGGCCTGCTGAATGAAGGTCTGTGGATGAAGGGCTATGGATGAAGGGCTGTGGATGAAGGGCCTGTGGATGAAGGCCTGTGGATGAAGAGCTGTGGATGAAGGGCCTCTGGATGAAGGGCTGTGGATGAAGGGCTGTGGATGAAGGCCTCTGGATGAAGGGCCTGTGGATGAAGGGCTGTGGATGAAGGGCTGTGGATGAAGAGCCTGTGGATGAAGGGCTGTGGATGAAGGGCCTGTGGATGAAGGGCTGTGGATGAAGGGCTGTGGATGAAGGGCCTATGGATGAAGGGCTGTGGATGAAGGCCTCTGGATGAAGGGCCTGTGGATGAAGGGCCTGTGGATGAAGGCCTCTGGATGAAGGGCCTGTGGATGAAGGGCTGTGGATGAAGGGCTGTGGATGAAGGCCTCTGGATGAAGGGCTGTGGATGAAGGTCTGTGGATGAAGGGCTGTGGATGAAGGCCTCTGGATGAAGGGCTGTGGATGAAGGGCTGTGGATGAAGGGCTGTGGATGAAGGGCTGTGGATGAAGGCCTCTGGATGAAGGGCTGTGGATGAAGGCCTCTGGATGAAGGGCCTGTGGATGAGGGGTTGTGGATGAAGGGCTGTGGATGAAGGGCCTGTGGATGAGGGGCTGTGGATGAAGGGCCTGTGGATGAAGGCCTCTGGATGAAGGGCCTGTGGATGAAGGGCTGTGGATGAAGGCCTCTGGATGAAGGGCCTGTGGATGAAGGGCCTGTGGATGAAGGGCTGTGGATGAAGGCCTGTGGATGAAGGGCTGTGGATGAAGGGCTGTGGATGAAGGGCCTCTGGATGAAGGGCCTGTGGATGAAGGCCTGTGGATGAAGGCCTGTGGATGAAGGGCTGTGGATGAAGGCCTCTGGATGAAGGGCCTGTGGATGAAGGGCTGTGGATGAAGGCCTCTGGATGAAGGGCCTGTGGATGAAGGGCCTGTGGATGAAGGGCTCTGGATGAAGGGCCTGTGGATGAGGGGCTCTGGATGAAGGGCCTGTGGATGAAGGGCTGTGGATGAAGGGCTGTGGATGAAGGGCCTGTGGATGAAGGGCCTGTGGATGAAGGCCTGTGGATGAAGAGCTGTGGATGAAGGGCCTCTGGATGAAGGGCTGTGGATGAAGGGCTGTGGATGAAGGCCTCTGGATGAAGGGCCTGTGGATGAAGGGCTGTGGATGAAGGGCTGTGGATGAAGGGCTCTGGATGAAGGGCCTGTGGATGAAGGGCTGTGGATGAAGGGCTGTGGATGAAGAGCCTGTGGATGAAGGGCTGTGGATGAAGGGCCTGTGGATGAAGGGCTGTGAATGAAGGGCTGTGGATGAAGGGCCTATGGATGAAGGGCCTCTGGACGAAGGGTTGTGGATGAAGGGCCTGTGGATGAAGGGCTGTGGATGAAGGCCTCTGGATGAAGGGCCTGTGGATGAAGGGCTGTGGATGAAGGGCCTGTGGATGAAGGGCTGTGGATGAAGGGCCTGCTGAACCTGGCGGGCCAGGACTGGTGGGGATTTAAGCTAAACGGATTTAAGCAGGCTGCTAGGTGAAGAATGGATTGAGGAAGGAGAAAGCATTCAGAGAAGAGGCAGAGGAGTGGTTTGGACCTGGAGAAAGGGAAGTGGATGGATCTAAGGGGCGTAAGGGATTTGGAATTGAGAGGACTTGATAATGGATTGGAGGCGGAGGATTCCTAGGATTCCGACTTGCACACTTCTTTCTTTCGCATTTACAACAAATGACCCGAGTGTAGCCTCATTATTGTTGGTTATGTTGTCTAGTCCTCTTTGTTCTAGGTGCACAGTAAACGAATCCATCCTCAGTGCATGAATAGTTGCTTTTCTCCACCCCGGGGAAGGCCTGCAAGTCTCACATCCCCCGGGAGGTGGCAGAGCAGGAAAACCAGCTGTTCACTTTTCCCGTGGCCAGAAACCCATTTCCTGCCGCAGGCGAGTTCGACTCCCTGGGGAAATTTTTCCCACATACCAAATTCCCGAAAACAGCTCTTTCCCCAGCCTTTTGGAACTGCTTGAGTGGAGGGCGTGACATGACCAGGGAACTTCTCTTGGGGGCCAAGGCCTGAACTGACTCAGTTGCAGGGAGGGCCTCTTTCTTTTCGGCTGGGACAGTTCTGCAGAGCTTCCATGTCGCATGGCCGGCCTTCCGCAGGGCACAGCGTGGAGCCGACAGGGCCACCGGGGCATTTCTCCCTGCTCTGTGGCTGCAAAGAGCGAGAGAGCCTAAGGGAGCCCTTCCCAGTCACATCCCGGGGAGGTTGTGGGGAGCCCAGAGAATGCCTCACCAGGAGTCAAAAAATAGGTTTACACATGGGAAAGCTGGGTTAGAATACGAAAAAGAGTCGGGCATGGCCAGGGAGCTGGAGACCGGTACTGAAAGGCCAAGGGCAACAGGCTCAAAATACCCCTGGAGGATGTAGGTAAAGGACTGGGATTTACCGACTGGGTACGGTGGCTCATGCCTGTAATCCTAACACTCTGGGAGGCCGAGGTGGGCGGATCAGTTGAGGTCAGGAGTTCGAGACCAGCCTGGCCAACATGGTGAAACCTCCTTTCTATTAAAAATACAGAAATTAGCCAGGCGCCTGTAATCCCAGCTACTCGGGAGGCTAAGGCAGGAGAATCGCTTGAACCCGGGAGGCACAGGTTGCAGTGAGCCGAGAACGCACCACTGCACTCCAGCCTGGATGAGAGAGAGTGAGACTCTGTCTAAAAATAAATAAATAAATAAAAATAAAAATAAGAAAAGACTGGGGTTTACCAAGAAATACGGCTCTCTGAGTGAGGAAAGAGCAAAACGAAGTCTGGGGGCAGATGAAAGAATAGAGAACAAGGACAGAGTGAGGAACACAGAAAGCTGAAGGGCACTTAAGGGGACACATTGCCATGAGGAGCGGAAATCAGAATCCAGAGCCATCTCACCTAATGTTGGTGATATGGTTTGACTGTGTCCCCACGCAAATCTCATCATGAATTGTAGCTCCCATAATTCCCACGTGTTGTGGGAGGGACCTAGTGGGAGATAAGTGAATCATGGGGGCGGATCTTTCCGGTACTATTCTCATGATAGTGAATAAGTCTCATGAGATCTGATGGTTTTATAAAGGGAAGTTTCCCTACAGAAGCTCTCTTCTCTTGTCTGCCACCATGTGAGACCTGCCTTTCACCTTCCCCCATGATTGTGAAGCCTCCCCAGCCATGTGGAACTGTGAGTCCATTAATCGTCTTTCTTTTGTAAATTGCCCAGTCTCTTTTCTTCCTCACCCCTCCTGCTTCTACTCCTTCTACTTTCTGGCCCCTCATTAAAGAGTAGGAAGAACTAGTGGTTCCCAGTTTCAGGAACTTCAGTACACTGACCACACGTTTATCTCCCTCAACCTGACTCATACCTGAAGTGCCATAATTTAATTTCATAGCTGTATTAATCTAGGTTTATGATCATATTTTAGTGTATATTACATATTTGATTTTTTTTCAACAAACATGTGATGAGGATCTACTTAAATTATGAAAGGCCCATTCACCATTTAATTCCATCACACATACTCTGGCAGGATAATACATTTACCTGTTATCAGTCATTTCCTCCTTAATTTTGATCCCTGGTTTCCATGTGTCACCTCTAACTGGTCTTGTGTAATAGATCCATACTTTGGTCCCCTGGTCAGGACTGCCTGATAGTGTCTGTCCTCTGAGTCTGTTGGTAGACATTACCTGGACTTGTCCTTGACCACTCCTTGCCTTGTAGTTCAAGTGCTCCAGCCACCTTGAGTAACCTACAGTTCTCTGATGCATCATTCTGTATCACACACCTGCATCTTTGCTTGTTGCCTCTATTGCCTGAGGTATTTCTTGACCTGTTGTATTAGTCAGGATTCCCCAAAGAAGCAGAACTTATAGTGTGTGTGTGTGTGTGTATTTATTGAGACAAGGTCTTGCTCTGTCACCCAGGCTGGAGTGAAGTGGTGCAGTGGTGTGATCTCAACTCACTGCAACCTCTACCTCTTGGGCTCAAGAGATCCCTCAACCTAAGCCTCCTGAGTTCCTGAGTAGCTGGGACTACAGGCATGTGCTACCATGCCCAGCTACATTTTTTTTTTTTTTTTTAAGATGGAGTCTTGCTCTGTCTCCCAGGCTGGAGTGCAGTGGCGCAGTCATGGCTCACTGCAAGCTCCGCCTCCCGGGTTCATGCCATTCTCTTGCTTCAGCCTCCAGAGTAGCTGGGACTATCGGCGTATGGCACCACGCCTGGCTAATTTTTTGTATTTTTTAGTAGAGACAGGGTTTCAGCATGTTAACCAGGATGGTCTTGATCTCCTGACATCGTGATCCACCTGCCTTGGCCTCCCAAAGTGCTGGGATTACAGGCTTGAGCCACCGCGCCTGGCCTTTGTTGTTGTTGTTGTTGATGATGTTGTTGTTGTTGGTTGTTGTTGTTGTTGTTGTTGTTGTTGTTGGAGATGGAGTTTCATCACGTTGTCCAGGTTGGTCTTGAACTCCTAGGGTTATGCAGTCCACCCACCCTGGCCTCCCAAAGTGCAGTATTACAGGTGTGAGCCACTGTGCCCAGCCCTGTATTTTCTTTTAATTATAGAAATTGCATCATGTGAGGAGGCTAATCAGTCTCACAGTCTGCTGTTTGTAAGCTGGAGAACCAGGAAAGCTGATGATGTAGTTCAATCTGAGTCCAAAGGCCTGAAAACCAGGAATGCCAATGTCCAAGGGCAGGAGAATATGGATGTCACAGCTCAAACAGAGACAGAAAATTTGCCTTCCTTCCACCCTTCTGTTCTATTTAGGACCACAAGGGATGATGCCCACCTACATGGATGAGTGCGGACCTTCTTTACTCAGTCTACTGATGAGCTAATCTCTTCTGGAAACACCCTCGCAGACACATCCAGAAGTAATGTTTTATCAGCTATCTGCACATCTAATTGACACATAAAACTACCATCACAAATTCACTCCTTGTCAATTTGGCATCCATATGGGTTGCATCTCCTTGAACCATACTTAGTCCCCAAATAAAAACAATAACAAGTTCCTAATTCTGACTAACATGACATCTATCTCATACTAATTCCTTCCCCAGAAGAGGACATGAAGCTCTTGAGTGATGTTTACTGTTCTCCAGGTAAACACTATGACATAAAATTAACTTAAATACAGATATAAAGTGAATACATTTTATATTACATAATAAGGGAGTAAGAGAAGAAAGAAAATGAAGGTATTTGCTTAAAATGTATACATATACACGAACATATAACAAAATGAGGAGGATATACTCATGTCAGTTACAGTCCTCATTTCCATAACTGGTCATGTGATCATAGCTGGTATTGATCACTACCTTCTTCTACTACCCGTTCTGTATTCCATTTGCCTTCAGCAAGCACTTCAGCTGGTCGAGGTTTGTTACCTGGTGGAGTGGCACAAACCTTCATACCTGAAGGATCTGAGTCATTCATAGTCCTGCCTGGATTGCACTGTTGTAGTTTTCCATCGACCTTAATCACAGGGTGTGGTAATACTAAGAGATACCCTAAGAGACCTCCTATATTCCATACATACTCTTCCTTACCTCCATTGTGGAGTGGAGGTCCAATTTCCCCTTTGGAAGTCTGGACCAGTCACCCCAACCAATACAGTAACTCCCTTCTTGGCCTATTGACTCGGAGGCATAAAGAGCCCAAAGAGTCTGGGTGGCAGTCTTAGCTTCAAGTTCAATTGAGTCATTGTTGTGTCTCTTAATGGAAGCATTCCTCCCTCCAGAACTAAGACCTCTAGGCCAGCAGAGCATAAAATTGCAGGAACAGGAAGCAAAAATTTTGCTAGTGGGTCACTAGGGTAATGGCAAGTGGTGTCATTTCTATTTCCACCCCTTGATTCCTGGACCCTTGAATCTTGGCCCTCGGAGAAACAGCACCATATATTGGATGCTGATTCAGAGCACATATAGCCTCCTGAATGGGCTTGCCCTGGCATCACAAGGCATTGCCACCTAGCTGGAGTGATAACTGAGACTTCAAAAGCATCCAGCTGCTTCAGGATGGTGGGGAATGTGATAAGACCAGTGAATTCCATGAGCATGGGTTCATTGTCACACTTCTTTTGCTGCAAATTGAGTTCCTTGATCAGAAGTAATGCTCTATAGAATACCATGATGGTGGAGGCATTCTGTAAGTCCACAGATGGTAGTTTTGGCAAAGCATTGCATGCAAAGAAAACAAATCCGTATCCAAAGTAAATATCTCTTCTAGTGAGGACAGAACACTGCCCCTTCCACAGTGGAAGTGATTCAGTGGTAATCAATTTGCCACTAGGTAGCTGGCTGGCATCTTTTCTTTTCTTTTTTTTTTTTTTTTCTTTTCTTTTCTCTTGTATTTTCTTTTCTTTTCTCTTTTCTTTTCTTTCTTTCCTTTCTTTTTTTCTTCTTTTGAGATGGGGTCTCATTCTGTCACTCAGGCTGGAGTACAGTGGTGTGACCATGGCTCACTGCAACTTCTGCCTCCCAGGCTCAAGCAATCCTCTCACCTTAGCCTCCCAAGTAGCTGGGACCACAGGCGTGGTCACCATGCCTGGCTAATATTTTGTATTTTTGGTAAGGAAAGGTCTTGCCATGTTGGCCAGCCTGGTCTCGAATTCCTGACCTCGAGTGATCTTCTTACCTCGGCCTCCCAAAGTGCTGGATTACAGATGTGAGGCACCATGTCCAGCCTCCTTGACCTGTTTTCATCCAGCCAATTCCTCCTCATTTTTGGGAATCAAGTTAGTTGTCATCACCACCAGGAAGCCTTCCCTGACTACCCAGATAGGCACTTAGTATGTGCCATGCTCTATGCTAGACACTGGGGATCCAAAGATAAATAAGTCACACTTCAGAGCCTAGAAGTGCTCCCAGTCTAGAGGATAGAGTAGTGTGGTAAGTACTGTGATGGAGGTATGCACAGGTGCATGGGAACACTGAGGAAGGGCTCCCAGCCCAGATGAAGTAGGGAAGGGACCCAGAGGAAGTGACACATCAGCTGAGCTAGGCAACGGAGGAAGCAGGGAGGGGAGAATGTTCCAGACCAAGACTTCCTGGTAAGAACAATTGTAATACATCTGGGCAACTGCAAGTGGTTCAACATGAACTAATTAGAAAAGGAAGAAGTGATAAGAGATAAGTTTTACCCATAAGCAGGGACAAGATGACAAAGGGTCAAGCTATGAACTTTGTCATTCAAAAGACTTTGGGCTTTATCCTGAAGACATTAGGAAGCTCCTTAAGGACTTTAAATGGGGGAAGATGGGATCACATCTATTTTAAATGATAACTTGCATTGGGCAGAATAAATGAGAGAGAGCAAGGCAGGAGGCAAGGACTCATGTGGAAGGTCATATGTGAAATGACCCTGGCCTGAAATAAGATGATAGTGGTGGGATTAGGTGGGGAGAAGTGGGAAGATTCAGGAGACATCAAGGAGCTAGAATTGCCAGAGCAGAAAAGAAAACCATACAGGTTTCTAACTTTGGCACTTGGAAAAAGTGTAGTATTTTTGTCAAAATAGGGAACACTGGAGAGATCAGGTTTGGGGAAAAATATTTGTTTTGGGCAAGTTGAGTTTGAGGTTCTCTGGGATGTTTAGATGAGGTACCCAGTAGGCAGCTTGCTATGCAAATCTAGAGTTCATAAAAGCCTTTTGAATTTCATGACCATTAGGATGGCTACTATTTTTTTTTTTTTTTAACACACAGAAAATAACAAGTGTTGGTGAGGATGTGTTGAAAGTGGAACTCTTGTGCACCATTGGTGGAAAGGTAAAATGTTGCAGCCTCTGTGAAAACAGTATGGTGGTTCCTTAAAAAATTAAAAATAGAATTATGATTTTGTCCACCAATTTCACTTCTGGGTATATGCCCAAAAGAATTGAAAGTAGATTCTTTTGCTGTGCAGAAGCTCTTTAGTTTAATCAGATCCCATTTGTCAATTTTGGCTTTTGCTGCCGTTGCTTTTGGTGTTTTAGACATGAAGTCTTTGCCCATGCCTATGTCCTGAATGGTATTACCTAGGTTTTCCTCTAGGGTTTTTATGGTATTAGGTCTAACATTTAAGTCTCTAATCCATCTTGAATTAATTTTCATATAAGGAGTAAGGAAAGGATCCAGTTTCAGCTTTCTACTTATGGCTAGCCAATTTTCCCAGCACCATTTATTAAATAGGGAATCCCTTCCCCATTTCTTGTTTCTCTCAGGTTTGTCAAAGATCAGATGGCTGTAGATGTGTGGTATTATTTCTGAGGCCTCTGTTCTGTTCCATTGGTCTATATCTCTGTTTTGGTACCAGTACCATGCTGTTTTGGTTACTATAGCCTTGTAGTATAGTTTGAAGTCAGGTAGCATGATGCCTCCGGCTTTGTTCTTTTGACTTAGAACTTGGAGATGCGGGCTCTTTTTTGGTTCCATATGAACTTTAAAGCAGTTTTTTCCAATTCTGTGAAGAAACTCGTTGGTAGCTTGATGGGGATGGCATTGAATCTATAAATAACCTTGGGCAGTATGGCCATTTTCACAATATTGATTCTTCCTATCCTACCATCAGAGTGAACAGGCAACCTACAGAATGGGAGAAAATTTTTGCAATCTACTCATCTGACAAAGGGCTAATATCCAGAACCTACAAATAACTCAAACAAATTTATGAGAAAAAAACAAACAACCCCATCAAAAAGTGGGCAAAGGATATGAACAGACATTTCTCAAAAGAAGACATTCATACAGCCAACAGACACATTAAAAAATGCTCATCATCACTGGCCATCAGAGAAATGCAAATCAAAACCACAATGAGATACCATCTCACACCAGTTAGAATGGCGATCATTAAAAAGTCAGGAAACAACAGGTGCTGGAGAGGATGTGGAGAAATAGGAACACTTTTACACTGTTGGTGGGATTGTAAACTAGTTCAACCATTATGGAAAACAGTATGGCGATTCCTCAAGGATCTAGAACTAGATGTACCATATGACCCAGCCATCCCATTACTGGGTATATACCCAAAGGATTATAAATCATGCTGCTATAAAGACACATGCACACGTATGTTTATTGCGGCACTATTCACAATAGCAAAGACTTGGAATCAACCCAAATGTCCATCAGTGACAGATTGGATTAAGAAAATGTGGCACATATACACCATGGAATACTATGCAGCCATAAAAAAGGATGAGTTTGTGTCCTTTGTAGGGACATGGATGCAGCTGGAAACCATCATTCTCAGCAAACTATCACAAGAACAGAAAACCAAACACCGCATGTTCTCACTCATAGGTGGGAACTGAACAATGACATCACTTGGACTTGGGAAGGGGAACATCACACACCGGGGCCTATCATGGGGAGGGGGGAGGGGGGAGGGATGGCATTAGGAGTTATACCTGATGTAAATGACGAGTTGATGGGTGCTGATGAGTTGATGGGTGCAGCACAGCAACATGGCACAAGTATACATATGTAACAAACCTGCACGTTATGCACATGTACCCTAGAACTTAAAGTATAATAATAATAAAAAATAAATTAAAAAAAAAAAGAATTGAAAGTAGAGTCTCAACGAGATATTTTTTTCACCCATGTTTATAGAAGCACTATTCACAACAGCCAAAAGGTAGAAGCAACTAGAGGTCTACCAATGGATCAATAGATAAACAAAATGTGTGTGTGTGTGTTTGTGTGTATATATATATGTGTGTGTGTGTGTATATATATGTGTGTGTGTGTATATATATATGTGTGTGTGTGTGTATATATATGTGTGTGTATATATATATGTGTGTGTGTGTGTATATATGTGTGTGTGTGTGTATATATATATGTGTGTGTGTATATATATACACACACACACACACACAATGGAATATTATGTAGCCATGAAAAGAAGGAAATTATGACATATGCTACAGCATGGATGAACCTCAAAGACATTATGCTAAGTGAAATAAGCCAGACACAAAAAGATACATACTGTATGAGTCCACTTACATGAGGTACTGCTACTTTTTGTCCTTGAGTTAGAGAATAATCTAACTTATAGGGACAAAAAGTAGAATGGTGATTGTGGGGAAGGGTAGGGAAGGGGAAAATGGGGAGTTATTGTTTGATGGGTGGTGTGGTTTGGCTGTGTCCCCACCCAAAACTCATCTTGAATTGTAGCTCCAATAATTCCTACATGTTGTGGGAGGGACCTGGTGGGAAATAAATGAATACCATAGTATTCTGTGGTAGTGAATGAGTCTCGTGAGATCTGATGGTTTTATGAGGGGTTTCCCCTTTTACTTGGCTCTCATTCTCTCTTGCCTGCTGCCATGTAAGACATGGCTTTGCTCCTCCTTCACCTTCCATCATGATTGTGAGGCCTCCCCAGCCATGTTGAACTGTGAGTCCATTACCAGTCTTGGGTATGTCTTTATTAGCAGCATGAGAACAGACACAATGGGTATAGAGTTTCAGTGTTGCAATTTGAAAAGGGTTCTGGAGATGGATGGTGGCACTGGTTATACAACAACATGAATGTACTTAATGCCACTGAACTGTATACTTAAACATGGTTGTGATTTTTAAAAACCAAAAAATGGTTATGATGTTGTCTTAGTCCGTTTTCCATTACTTATAACAAAATACCTCAAACTGGGTAAATTATAAGAAATGAAATTTTGGAGGCTGGGAAGTCCAAGGTTGAGGGGATGAATCTAGTGAGAGCCTTCTTGCTGGGGGGTGCTCTCTGCGGAGTCCTGAGGTGGTGCAGGGCATTGCATGTAGAGCGGGCCAAGTGTGCTAGTTCAGATCTCTCTTCCTCCTCTTTAAGCCACCAATCTCTGATCCTCTGGTTCCTTTTCCCATTGGATCTGAATGCTGGTCTTGGTGGTTGTAAAAGGAGGAAAAGTAACACTGAAGGTGGCTTCGCAGTCTTGTAGTCTGGCATATCGTTTCCACAATGGTTTGAAATAATAATAATAATAATAATAATAATAATAATAATAAAGCCATAGTTCCATTCCTGTGATAACCCATTAATCCATGAATTAGCTCCCCATGACCTGATCACCTCTTAAAGGCCCCACCTCTCAATACGGCCACACTGGGGAATAAATTCTGACATGAATTTTGAAGGGGACAAACATTCAAACCATAGCAGATGGTAAACTTCGTGTTGTGTGTATTTTACCATAATTTCTTGAAAAAGCCATTAGAGCCACCAGTCTTAATTTGGGAATCTTTAGACTGTATAGGTGACAACTAAAGTCATGGTCTCACAGAAAGCGAGAACAGTAGAGGAAAACTACTAGTTGTAGGGTTGACAGAGTAAAAGGAAGGTGCAAGGGGGCCTGTGATATCAGAAGGGAAACAGGAAGGAGTGGTAGCATCAAAATGGATGAAGGAGAGCTCATCTTAGGGTCAGAAGCTACAGACACATCAAGAATGAGAAGGACTAAGAGGAATCCTGTATTTAGCAACAGAGAGAATGTTTATGACCTAGGTGGGGGCAGCCTCAGGGGAGAGGTGGGATAGAATTCAGATTGCAATGGGGTGAGGAGTGTGTGAACTGAGGAAGTAGGGAAGAGTGCAGCATCCTGGAAGCTTGTTTATGACAGAGGGAGAGGGAAGATGGTGATAAAGACAGATGCAGCCGGCTATCCTAAGTTGATGACAAGATCACTAGCTTTGCAATTTGCCCCAGTGTCATGCTCGCTCAAGCATCCTTTTGGATATATACATATTCCAACGCCCACATGAACATCTAGCCCACCAGACAGAGTAATGACTTGAGGAATCGGCATTCTAGTTGATACACTTTCCCTCAAAAGTTTGGTTAGCTCAAGGTTAGATCTGACAAGATCAAGTTTTTGAAAGTGGAAAACTCAAGACACTGAACTGTTTGGAGATCCCCACATGCCCACACTGCACCTCTCTTCTATGTCTTTCTTAAACCGTCCTCCCTCCATGAAATGTCATCCCTCGGACACACACAACTTGTTTTGTTTTATTTTCAAAATTTTTTGTAGAGACGGGGTCTTCCTATGTTGTCCAGGCTGGCCTTGAACTCTTGGGCTCAAGCAATCCTCCCGCCTTGGCCTCCCAGAGTACTGAGATTACAGGCATGAGCCACTGCACCTGGCCACAATTTGTTTTATTCTTACACATTCTTTGAGGCTCAGTTTAGTTTCGCTCCTGTTTCCCTCACTGAACAGCTTCTTGTTTCTTGCTCCCAGCATATGTGTAGATGGTCAGTAAGTCCTTATGGAATTAGTGAGTAGATGGCAAAGAAGGATGATGTTGAAAATGCTTAATTAATAACAGAACAAAAAAATCCATTCTTTAATGAACAGTATTTATTGAACATTTGCCAGGTGCACACCAGGTATGACCGGTGTACAAAAAGATAGGGACCCTCTCCTTAAAGAGCATACCCATGGGAGCTCTTTTATCACACCTTTCATGGTTGAAGGAGAATGGTAGTTATATTTGGCCTCTGTGCTCTCCAAATTATTTGTTCATACTTGGGGCTGGCACATTGTGTACAATAAATCTTTGTTGAACAGATGAATGAGCCTTTATTATAGAACTTATAATATGATTTTTTAGTTTTTGTGTGTGATTTTCTCCTCCACATCATGAGCTCTTGGAAGCCAGGAACTATGCCTTACTCATGTTTGTTAACAGAATCTAGCACAGAGTTTTGTACATAATAAGTGCCAAAAATGTTTATTGGCTAAAAGAATGAATTTCTAATAGAGGTAAGAGCAATGCATACACACCCACACATACATGTAATTTACATTCTCTTTTTCCCCCAATTTTTTTTTTTTTTTTTTTTGCATAGGAAGCCAGGTGAAAAATCCATTTCTTGTTACTGGTTTTTAATGGGCCTGAACGTTTCTGCGGTCATCCTCCGCAGATTGCTCTGGCTGTGGCAAACAGACTCTCATTGCATCAATTGAGGTTCTGAAGGATCTGGAAGGAAGCACATCAGTTGGGGACTTGGTGTCCTTGGTCCTCATAAAGCCTGTGACTGTGATGACACATAGCATTTATTTGAAAAGGCAGGTGCTGGTTGATAGACAACACAGCTTTTCACCTGGGGCGTGGGAATGTGGGAAGTTTAGCTGAAGCTGCCCCGCTGAACTCTGTGCTTAACTTTTTTAAATTCTCCAATGAATATATTAAATTTACCAATATGTACACAAACAGGAGATACCCAGGAGATGACTAGTCTAGATTTCCCCTCCTCTAGCCCTCTTATACAGCAACACACAAACAAACAAACAAAAACTTCTCTGCCCCTTTCCATGTTTGTCCTGCCTGCAGGGGAAATGGGTTTGTCTAAGCAAGGAAGAGGTTTTCCAGCAGGGTTAAGAGGGAAGGATAAACATTTTAAATTTTGTTCCCCTTTAGCAATGGAATGCACTTGTCAAAGAACAGAAGACACACCCTCAGAGCTGCAGGAGATATCATTTCAGAAGTTGTGGATGTTGCCACAGGGGCTGCCATGGTGACTGTAAAACTGGTTGGATCAGAGCAAAGATGACAGCCCTTCCTGCCTGCTCCTTGGCCAGCTCAGCTCCCTGTGGCCTTGTCCTCTGGGAAGCAGCCCTCCAGACTCCACACTTCCATGTTTTCCCCACCCTGGGTAGAAGCACTAATAGCTCATGATTCTTACTTCAGTGCATGTTCTTACTGCTTCTCTGCTTTGATGGGTAACATCAAGCAGATAGTCCAAGGTCAGCCAGCGAGGGAATGCCCTGGGTGACAGTTCTTTCTTCTGGATCTTCCAGGGTTTGGCCTCAACTCCATAAACAGCAATGGGAAAGCCTCACACTTCTTGATCTGCAGCCGGATTTCTGTTGAACCAGCCTGATTTCTTTCCTGCTCGCTTCAGGGGGTAGGGGGTTGTCCAAAAGCATATTCTGTTTTTCCCAAGGAAAGGAGCTGGCTTCCTCTCCAGCTATTTTTCTGCTCTTCATTATTTGTAAATTTCAACTCTCCGGCCTCCAGCTACTCAAATTTACAAACTATTATTAGTAGCTATGTGGAAACTTCATATTTGAAATGTTTTCTGATAAAAGAATGGGGACATTCTTTGTTAAAAAATTATTTCAGAAATACTTAGCTCATTTCTCCCTATTCTAGCTGTTTTCGTCTTTGTTTCCCAGCTCACTGCCAGATGCAGTCTTTTCACAGCTTTGCAAAACTGCTGTTTAACTTGACACAGTGTTAACAGTTATTAATCTAGGTGGTGGGAATATAGGTTTTAGTTACAGTATTATTTAGACTTTTCTGTAGCTTTTATATTTATCAGAAAAGAGCAACCATACAATAAGTGGCTTTTTGTCCTCTTTTCACAGAGTTCTGTTGGTGGTTCTGTTGCTATCTCAGTTCCCAAGCTGTTAGCAGGACCACGCTGTTTCCTTTGTGTACAACGAGATCTGTGTTCCAGGGCGGTGTTTCTCCCACCTAACAGCCCAGACTTGCCAACCATTCTTGCTGGATTAGGAAATGAACCACTGATCCTAAAGATTAGAAAACAAAATAAGGAGATATAGGGTCCCCAAGGACCTCTCTATTTAACTCTACCTTGGATTACTAGCTTTGTTCCAACAACTTTGCTTCAGTTCCCAGAGAAAATAACCAGGCTCTTGAGGTGGACTGACCCCACTAAAGCCGCTGGGGCGGTCTGGACCAAAACGCCACATCATATGACATTTGAGGGAGTTGAAGGTACAGGAGGAAGGTGTTGATTCCAGAGCTTCACGTTTTATCTAGCCTTGGTTACACCCTTGTTTGCCATCTTTTAGCAAACAAACTGCATCCCCGTATGCGCTTTCAGCGTCTGCATTTGGAACAGCAGTTCTCAAGCTCATATGTGTATCAGAATCACCCAGAGAACTTGTTAAAATGCAGATTTGTGGAACCTACACCCATAGTTTCTGATTCAGTAATAATGGGATGAGGCCCGAGACTTTGCATTTCTTTTTTCTTTTCCTTCCTTCCTTCTTTCCTTCTTCTTTCTCTCCTTCCTTCCTTCCTTTCTTTCTTTCTTCCTTTCTTTTCTTTCTTCCTTTCCTTTCCCCTTTTCCCTCCCCCCTCTCCCCTCCCCTCCCTTCTCCTTCCCTTCCCTTTTTTCTTTTCTTTTCTGATGGAGTTTCACTCTTGTTGCCCAGGCTGGAGTGCAGTGGCGCAATCTCGGCTCGCTGCAACCTCTGCTTTCCAGGTTCAAGCAATTCTCCCTCAGCTCCCAACTAGCTGGAATTACAGGCGTGTGCCAAGACGCCGAGCTAATTTTTGTATTTTTGGTACAGACAGGGTTTCACCATGTTGGTCAGGCTGGTCTCGAACTCCTGACCTTAGGTGATCCATGCACAATCCCAAAGTGCTGGATTACAGGCGTGAGCCACCTCCCCCAGCTCAGGCTTTGCATTTCTAACAAGTTCCCAGGGGACACTGATGCCGCTGACTGGGGACAACAGTTTAAGAACCACTGATTTAGGAGATAGGACTGGTGATTGTATCTTACCTGTGGGCAGGGGTGTAAATAAAGGTCAAGAGAGGAAGAGATGTGTTGTTTTGTACAGTTCTGTGAGTTGTCTTTTTTTTTTTCGAAGACAAGTTTGCTGTCTGTCACCCAGGCTGGAGTGCAGTGGCTTGATCATAACTCACTGCAGCCTGGAATTCCTGGGCTCAAGGGATCCTCCTGCCTCAGCTGCCTCAGTAGCGACTGGTCTCAAACCCTTAGGCTCAAGCACTCCTCCCACCTCAGCCTCCCCAAGTGCTGAAATTACAGGCATCAGCCACTGCGCCTGGCCCAGTTTTATGTTTTTACATGTGCTTATAACTTAGCAGTACATAATTTCCATTACTCCGTGCTCCAGTAGCTGCGGGAGAGAGAGGCACTGTTTGGGAAAGGGCACGTCAGTGTGTATCCCAACCCAGAAGCTATATTCTCTGCTCTTATAGTGACCCTGTCCATGCCCTGGTTGGGAATCAACTTGAAATTAACAACTCTAGATTTTTTTAAAAATTTACTAATATGTATCTCAAAATTTCACAGCACAACTCGTGTTCGAAGCCATGTTTTGGGGTGTCCTAATTCTACCTACCCATCTCACTTGCTGTTCCCATGGCAGCTGTGCCCTACCAACTGATTGAGTGTCTGGTTGTCACCTGTCCATGACACCCTCCCAGCCCATGCAGGACCGCTCTCTGGGGGCTCTGCAGCAAGCCTCGATGCACTGTGGACCAGCTGGCTGTGTCCCAGGAGTTCTTGGGGACCTGGCTGTCTCCTGATGTGATTTAAAGTTTGAGTTATTGGTGACATTAATGGAACTGCTCCGGAAGTGGAAAATCCCCAATATATGTGTTCTGTGCCCTTTTAGAGAAAAGGAAGAGCTTAGGGGTGGGGAGGAGTATTCTTTGTTTTCATTGCCTAATATATTTCCCAAAATGATCCCCAATTCTAACATTTAGGCCTGGGAGGAAAATTCCCAAATAAGTTGTAATGATCTGAAATCTTAGCCAGCGGGAGCAGAGGGAAAAATGTTGGTAATCTGCTATCTTTTTTATCACATAACAGTAAAACTTTATTTTTGCTATGAGACTTTATTTTTAGGGTGGTGAATAGTCTTTGTAGAGGGTGATGGCTTCATTTTTATCCTCTCTGTAAAATGGTAATGCATTATGCACATACTATACTGCGTTAATATTTCTGCCATTAGTAACTTCTCATATATGAGAAAGTTAAACAATATCTATCTTAAAATAATGTTTTGTCTTATGTTGTATACTTTGAGAGTGTTTTAGAAAAATCCCTCTGTCCTCCCTAATGTTACATAATTTTTTTTCTGCATAAATTAGACTTTATTACTTTTTCCCTACCAGAAATCTTAGATCTCGGGGCATTTTTTATGAATGATGGAGAACATTTGGTGCCTTATCTGGAGAGACGGAGAGATGTAACTATTGGCCATAGAAAAAAAAAATTTAAGGGTAGTCAGTGTTCCCTGGACTAGGTTTCATTTGTGTTTTAATACACTTCGCCATTAGATGGTAGCACAGTAACAGATATAACAATTAAGGGGTAGAGGCACGGGCTCATCCCCCATTTTAAATAAGATCAGAAAGGTCTAAGTTGGTTTAGTAGAACCATCAGATGGTGTTCGTCAATCCCAACACCATAGATTTGGGCCTGGGACTTTGGTCCTAAGACTCTGTGGCAAGTCAGATTGTGGGTGAATGTTATAAACAGGAGCATTGGTTTCAGTTTGCCCTGTTACCTCCAGATCTGGGATAATTATTATTTAAGTCTAAGAATGCCTGGATGGGTTGGGGGTGTTTTGAGACTCCTTGGCACAGCTTTTGGTTTCTCTTTTTCTCCTCTCTCCTCCCCTCCCCTCCCCTCTTTCTTTTCTTTCTTTTCTTTTTGTCTTTCTTTCTTTCTTTCTTTCTTTCTTTCTTTCTTCCTTCCTTCCTTCCTTCCTTTCTTCCTTTCTTCCTTTTCTTTCTTTTCTTTCTCCTCCTTCTCTCTCTCTGTTTCTTTCTTTCAACAGGGTCTTGCTCTGTCACTCAGGCTGGAGTGCAGGGGTGGGATCACAGCTCACTGCAGCCTCAAACTCCTGGGCTCAAGCGATCCTCCCACCTCAGCCCAGGAGTAGCTAGGACAATGGGCACACATCCTCACACCTAGCTAAGCTCTCAAAATGTGGATGTCAAAATATTATTTTATTTTATTATTTATTATTACCTCATGACATAGCTACTGTTTATCCAACATTCAAATTAAATACATTTCTTTGAATTAGTATTGAATTTTCTCTTCCTTGTGTCTATACTTTCCTAAATTGATGTTTAAAAAACAAGCAAGGCCAGTGTTTGGCAACTTCTCTCCCACATCATTTGTGACCTGGGAAAGGGAAAAATGGCTCTTCTCCAGCCTATCGGTTTCAAGGGTCAGCTGCCCTTTGACATCAATGTCTTCCTGTCTCCTGCAGTGTCATAAGGTATCATTAACAGGAATTCTGTGTCCCAAGGGGACAAAAGAAAACCAGGTCAAGGGAACTTGCATGGAAACTTAAACGTTTTAAAGAATGGCAAATTTGGCTTCATTTAACATAATTGAAAGACTCTCTAACAGTGTTGGAAAGCTAATGGGGCTATACATGGCTGACAGAAATAGAAAAGAATCCAACTCGACCTAGTTTCCGTAAAGATAATGAGTCCAAGAAGAAAACAATCTGGAGAAATAGAGAAAACAGAGCAGATTTGATTTACAAACATTTTCCTGTTTTTGGAATTACGATGATGGAGTCTCAGTGGGGCTCCATGGGTCCTAGACTTGCCAGGGCAATTCATTCCACCTCTGTGGGACCCCTGCATCCTTGCCCCCAGCACAGTTAATGCTCCTTTAGGAGCTTGGCACTGCCAATCCCTCATTCATTGGGCCATTGCTACAGGATGTTTCACTGTTAACTCACAGGCTTCTCCCTCTTCCCCTACCTTCTCCAGGGACCATCATAACTGTCACAGTCAGAAACCAGCTCTCTACATCCCGAGTCTGGGGCTCTCACCAATTCTCCTAGACTGGATACATCCCCACTACTGCAAGTAGAGTTACCAGCCAGATGAGCAAAGACCTAGACTGCCTACTGGGGGCAGCCCTGCCTCAGTGGGCCACTCTCTAGCCACCTAGCCTGTGTCCCCATTCTGAGGAACACAGACCCACTCATCTCCTTCACCTGTTAGAAAATTACTTTTACTGGCCGGTCATGGTGGCTCACGCCTACAATACCAGCACTTTGGGAGGCCGAGGTAGGTGGATCTCCTGAGGTCAGGAGTTCACGACCAGCCTGGCCAATATAGTGAAACCCCATCTCTACTAAAAATAGAAAAATTAGCCGGGCGCGGTGGAGAGCACCTGTAATCCCAGCTACTTGGGAGGCTGAGGCAGGAGAATTGTTTGAACCTGGGATGCGGAGGTTGCAGTGAGCCAAGACCATGCCACTGCACTCCAGCCTGGGCAACAAGAGCAAAACTCCGTCTCAAAAAAAAAAAAAATTACTTTTCCTGAGGCCAGGTGCAGTGGCTCAAACCTATAATCCCAGCAGTTCAGGAGGCCGAAGAGGGCAGATCACCTGAGTTCAGGAGTTTGAGACCAGCTTGGCCAAAATGGTGAAACCCCGTCTCTACTAAAAGTATATTTTAAAAAATAAAAAGAAAAAAGAAAATTTCTTTTCCTAGAAAACAGATGCTTCCTCCAGGCCCTTGGAAGTCTGTCGTCTTCCTTCAGCATACTTTTGCTGACTACCCCTGGGGATATTCCTAGGTGAAACGAAGCCTCTGCCCATCCACCCTCTTTCTATCGTGGCTCTGACTGGGAACCTTATCTTCCAGCCATGTCATATGAAGGATCTGGATATAGAAATATATAGCAGTATGATTTACTACATTTATAACTGCATGCAGTGCTATGCTGGTAAATGTTAGTAACCAGAGTTGCCTGGGGAAGGGAGAAGAGAAAACTCTAACTTGTAGCATTTGCTTATTTCCGTGTGTAAATACTCTGGATCTGCATTTGGGGAACTCCTATGAAAGCAGTCTTGGCAGAGGAGGTAGGTGGAGGAGAAAACAGGGCTGCATTTAGGAAAGAATAGCACTTCCAGAGAGCTGGGACCAACAGATGGAAGCCTCATGGCAGAGACAGCCAGCTGGGAGACATTCTAAATTCAATCAAAGCCTGGGGAGCTGAGATGGACGGGACAATTGTATCAGGGAGAGCCTGGTAAGAACTGTGTCTCCTGAGCTCTGCGCTTTCCTATAGGATGGGCATGGGAAGTGCTGGAAAGCCTCTTCGTTAAATGAATATTGAAGTGTTAATATTCTGGATTCTTGGCCCAGATATTGAATTTCTTTTATTTTCCTTTTTTTCTGAGACAGAATCTTGCTCTGTCACCCCGACTGGCATGCAGTGGTGCAATCATGGGTCATTTGCAGCCTCGACCTCCTGGGCTCAAGTGATTCTCCCACCTTAGCCTCCTGAGTAGCTGGGACTACAGATGCTCACCACCATGCCTGGCTAATTTTTGTATTTTTAGTAGAGATAGGGTTTCGCCATGTTGCCCAGGCTGGTCTCAAGCTCCTGGGATCAAGTGATCCTCCCACCTCAGCCTCCCAAAGTGCTGAGATTGCAGGCATGAGCTACCATGCCTAGCCCCTAAGCGATCCTTCCTTCCTTTCTTTATTTTTCCTCTAGGTGAATAACTTTATTAACCTTTGTTTCAAACTTTGTTCCCAGGCTGCTTCTGCTTAATTAACTGCAAAGAATGAATTGTGTATAAGCAAAAACTGAGAAGAGTTTCAGTGTCCAAGGGGCTTGGGCTTAAAAATATTAGAGATCTAGATTTTATCAGATCCATAAACAAAAAATTATTTAAAAGCAGTCATAATATAAAATAGCATCTCCCAGTAACTTCTTCAAGTTTTATCTTCAGAAGTTGATTCAATTCAGTTTGCCTCATTCTTGGAAGCCTCATCAAAATTCTCCACAAGACGTGGAACTTCATCATCATCATCCTCCTCCTCCTCTCCAGTACCAAGTGGTGCTTTTCCATCCACAGATTGTTTGGGCAGAGCTTCAGCCAGTCTCCTTAAACTAGTCAGACTGACTGCAGTAAGCTGGTTTAAGACGCTGGTTAGCGTTTCTGTCAGCTGCTTTGTCTCAGCATGGCCTGTAATGGTGAAAGTGTTCACTGCCAGAGATGCCTGAACTTCAGGGTTATTAAACTGGATCATTGTTCCTTGGAGTTTTTCCTGGTTCATGATTCTTTCATCTTGTCTGAGTGGATAAGGGGCTGCACGGGGGACTAGGGTTGGTGCTCGGGGGTCTTGGATGGACCAGCTGAGATTAGGCGCATACACGCGGGGACGCAAGATGGCAGCTAAAGCCTTTCTTTTTTTTTTTTTCTTTCTGTCTCTCTCTCCCCTCTCTCTCTTTCCCCGCTCCCTTCCCCTCCTATCCCCTCCCCTTCGCTTCACTTCCCTTTCCTTTCTGTCGCTCTGTTACCCAGGCTGGAGTGCACTGGCATGATCATAGCTTACTACAACTTTGAACTCCCGGGCTCAAGCCATCCTCCCACCTCAGCTGGGACTACAGCCAGCCATGCACCACCATGCCCAGCTGTTTGTAAATTTTTTTTTAGAAAAGGGGTCTCACTTTGTTACCCAGGCTAGTCTTGAACTCCTGGTCTCTAGTGATCCTCTCTCCTCAGCCTCCCAAATCGCTGAGATTATAGGTGTGCTCCACCATGCCAGACTCAGACACTTAATATCTCTGATGAGACTGTATTTTGTGATTTAAAATGCCCATAGAATGATCTAATACCTTAGAGTGAGCAGAAAAATTCTGGAGTCCTCATAATTTTTATCTAATGGCAGGAAAGAGCTTTCCTCATGGAATAAATTTTGAAGGAGCAGTGGGTAACAAAAATAAAGTTGCTTTTTGATCACATCCCATGGGCAGTGCTGGTCCAACAAATAGATTTGGTGGTTAATGGTGATCGTCAGGCCTCCTAAAACCAACCTAATCTTCAGGGTTCCTTGCTGTGGGCCTAGTGGGAGCATAGCCATCTGGGAGGAGTGGGTGAGCCCAACTCATTCTGTGGGAGGGGGTGCTTCAACAGACTTGGATTGAGGTAAAGGCTGAATTTTAAAATGTATCTTTTAATAAGATGATATATTTGCAGACAGAGTTATTGCCCATGTCCAGACTTTATGGGACAGATTCCTACTCCTACTTGGTTTTTGTTGTCATTGTTGTTGTTTTGTTTGTTTTGAGACAGGGTCTCATCTGTTGCCCAGGTTGGAGTACAATGGCACAATCACTGCTCACTGCAGCCTTGACCTCCCCAGAGTTAGGCGATCCTCTTGCCTCAGCCTCCTGAGTAGCTGGGACTACAGGGTTGCACCACCACACTCAGCTAATTTTTGTATATTTTGTAGAGACAGGATTTTGCCATGTTGTCCAGGCTGGTCTCAAACTCCTGGACTCAAGTGATGTGCTCATCTCAGCCTCCCAAAGTGCTGATATTATAGGCGTGAGCCACCATGCCCGGCCCTCACTCCCATTTGTGATTTGTGCAGAATCTTCTCCCAGCCCCTCACATGACTCATGAAGGGTGAGAATTTTCCCCTAAAGTCTCCTCCAGAAGCCCACACTAGAATCTGCCACACTAACCACATTTCATCGTGTGATGCTTCAGAAGGAATTAGAATGAGTTATAGCCATGCTTGCAGGCAGACAGTGGGTCCAGTTTGGAGAATCTGACCCCAGTGACAAGTCCAGCTCCTTAGGGATTTTTCTTAATTTTTAGTTTTTTGTAGAGATAGGGTCTCACTATGTTGCCCAGGCTGATATAAAACTCCTGGCATCAAATGATCCTCCCACTTTGGCCTCCCAAAGTGCTGGGATTACAGGCATGAGCCACCATGCCCAGCCCTCCTTAGGGACCTTGACAAAAGATGTTAATGGAAAACTGAATTAAGGTCCAACATGCTTATATATTTTGCCAGGTTTCTTGAAGCTCCAGAAGTCTTTGATTCTGTGTCTTCTTGGCTGCAGCACAGTCTAAGGGTCAGAATTTTTGCCATTCTCCAGGCGGTGTAATGTTTGCACTGTGTGTGTGTGCCTGTTCTGTGAGCTGCCACTGCCACCGCTGCAGGCTGCAGCTGGTGTTGACGGTGCAGAAGTGCTGAGTCACTGGCTGTTTAGCGACCCTTACATCACGTTCCATTGTCCTTTCTTCCTTTCTAGGCTTTGAGAGCCCTTTCAGTGTTTTTATTTTGTTTTGTTTTTGCCCAGGGCCTCTCCCTGGTAGGAAATCAGGGTGTGAAAACTGAGAGGGTGCTGGGGCTCCGGAACAAAGCTGCGCAGAAGGATAATGGGTCCCTGCAGGCTGCTGAGGACACCCAGCAACCCAAATTCACGTGCTGGAGGCACACCAGGGCCCTGGGCCAGCCCCAGCCGGCCCCGGAGCCCCAGGGTGGGCTCTGACTCACATTTTTCTGCAGCTCTCCCTGCTGTGCTGGTTTCAACTGGAGCTGAGGAGTTTAACAATCTCTTTATATGTTCTGAATCCAACGTTCTTTGTGCCCGTTTTAGCACAAGTGTAACAGGTGGTGCTAATTATCAGTGTGACATAAATTCTTGGAGAGGTAGCCTCTGGAGAGGGCTATACAGATTTTTTAAGTGACTATTTTGACCCAACATGCTTGTCACTTTATATCAGTTGTTTTGTTATTTAAAAAAATCTATTTATTGTGGAAACATTGGGGAAAAAACAAAACATCATAAAGAATGAAGTAAAGGTTATTCGTATTCCACTACCCAGAGATGATCACATTTTGATATATAATCTTCTAATATTTTTTCTAAATATAGATTGATATGTACTGCATAATTGGGCCCACATTGCGCATTTTATTTAAACTGAGAAATATGCTGTGAATACACTCTTACGTCATTTAGCTATATTCTAGAAGTGCTGCAAATTAATGCAGTATGAGCAGAGAGATAAGATACATCTTGGATTGTTTTATTTGCTGTCAGTTCATTTCTGTTTGCAGGATCTTTCTCTTGCCAGAATAGCCTCATTTACAAGTCCCATCCCTTCCTGTCCCTTCTTCCCACCCCTGCAAGTAGCTAAAGCATTTTCTCAGGTAATCATCCCACACTCTCTCTGCTTTTTTTTTTTTTTTTTTTTTTTTTTTTTGGTATATAAACTGTTTATTAACAGACAAGGCCTACAGACTTATTCATTCTTGGACACACCCACAGTTCAGCCATGGCAGCCAGTGGTCTTGCTGTGCTGGCGTCAGACAGGAAGGCCCCAGAGGTGGCACAACCCTCTATGGGCCTGAATCTTCTTCAGACACTCCGGCTCTTCACAGAGTTTGTCGTCTGTTGGCTAGGATCTGCCTATATTTTCCAACCTTTACATACTTCTGTCTGTTCAGGAACCAGTCTGGGATCTTGTACTGGCATGGATCCTGCATAATGGTGATCACATGTTCCACCTCATCCTCAGTGAGTTCTCCTGCCCTCTTGGTGAGGTCAGTGTCTGCTTTCCTCAACACCACATGAGCATATCTTCAACCCACAGCCTTAATGGCAGTGATGGCAAAGGTTTTTTTTTCTGCTGCCCACCGATGCTGGTGTTGAGTACTCGCAAAATATGCTGGAACTCTTCAGGGATCACTAGAGACATGACGGCCGCAGAGGCAGCAGCGTGTAGGCCTCTTGTGGAGGAAAATCTCTGCTTTTTAAAAAATGCTTTCTGGGAAGCCCTAGGACCAGCTAAGATCTATCTGGCTCAGTAGTTCTCAATCTTGAGCTCATATCAGAATCTCCTGGAAGGCTTGTCAAAGGAGATTGCTGGGCTTCACCCCTGGAGTTTCAGTAGGGCTGGGGTGGTAGACAAGTTCCCAGGCAAATGTTGCTCATGCTGGTTCACTACTGAGAACCACTGATTTGGGGGAATGGATGAACAATTTGCTTCCTCCAAGCCCTCTCCCAGTGTTCCTTGGCTACTTGTCTTTTTCCCTTAGACCATTTATTTTGTCTCCAAATTCTTTGCTTATAACCACTCCCTATGCTGTCTTCTCGTGGTGTCACTCATGCATACAAAGGACAGAAATATTTTCTTAATGGAGAGCTGGAATCCAAAGGGTTCAAGGAGTCTCCCAGTACCCGTGAGAGTAGAAGCCAGTGTGATTTGTCCTTCCCTGTCACTGCAGCAGTCTCCTGAAGAGCTGGCTCAAAAGGAAATGCACAGATGCCCAGACTATTTGTTAAAGGAAATGACACATTATCCTCTTCCCAACATCTGGTCATTCCTGAAAGACAGTCAAGCCCCGATAATACTGTTGACTCACTAGAAGCCTGTGTCTTCTTTCCCGAGGGAGGTGGAGACAAACCAAGGAGGATAGAATCTATTTTTGTGTCGGCCCAAGGGGACGCCTTGGGGAGGGGGCGAAGGGTCACCCACATTGCTGTTCTGTTCTGGGAGCCAGGAATGCATACTTCTTCCTGTCCAGCCCTGAGCAACCGTCTCTTTCTTAAGCCTCAGATCCTCCACAGAGAGCTGGAAAGATTTTTAAATGCCATGGTGGGCTGGAATGGCTGGACACCAGCGTAAACGGACTGATGAAATGGGAAGAGGAGATTTGGCAGGACACAGGGTGTTGAGGTTGCAGCAAAGGCAAGAGAGCTGTGTTGGGTTGAGTGACTGTCATACTGTGCAGTCCAGGCTCAGAAGGACTCTGGCTGCATCTGGCTGCCTCTTGATTAGGAAATGCATGTATTTGTTTTCATCTCTAAGGCATCTTCTAGAGGCTAAATATGGAGAAAGAATAAGAGGGGTGTGAGTAGAGTGTCTGGTTAATTAACCTGGAGGACTTGCCCAGGTTGACTTTGCACAGGTAAGGAGAAGTAATACCCTGAAATCTACCGGGAGATCCAAGGGGACCCCCCTCCAGCCTCTCAACCAGTGGAGTAAGTGAAGCTGAGTTCTGAGAGAAGGAAGTTGTGTTCTCATTAAACTAATAGAGGGCCTCCTGGACTAGGGAGGGGATGGGGAGAGGTGGGGAGGGCACCTTTGCCTTTGGATCTAAGGGCATTTATTGTGCCAGGCCTTTGTTTTGTTCCAGGCAGGGCACTCTGGCAAAGGCATCCTGGGAATTTGGCCTGCAAACAGAAAGGGCATTTCCTTGTGTTGGTTTCCTGTTTAGGTCTGCGTAGAAACCCAAAGGATCGCTTGGCCTTATAAATCCTCTAGACATTACTGGTATAGATGCTCTGGCCGGATGCCATGGGAAAATCGCACAGAAATAGAAGAAAGGAGGAAGGCACATTTACTCTCAGGATGCTGGATGGGTTTCAGGCTCCCCGCCTTCAGATCTATAAACACAGGAGGTTGGGCTAGAGGGGATGATCATTCAGGTCCTCTCCAGCTTTGACAATCTCAGGTTCCATTTTCCTCTCAGGGGTCACCAGGAGCTGGCACTGTGCAGCTCAGGCATGGGAGTCAGCTGAGCAGCTCACCAAACAGAAGCACAAAGAAAATTTCAACCCAAAAGTTAGAAAGTTGCCCTGGAATATCCTTTAGGCTCCTTCTCAGAAAGGAGGTGCTTTTGAACTCTGGTATTTCCCAGTCTTTCCTAGATGCTTAGCATACTCCAAAAATCACAGCTGCTAGGTCAGGAGCATTGTGGAGTCTCGTGGAAGGGTTTTGGCACAAAGCGAGTTTGCAGAGCCGGCGGTGAATTAGGTGTTTGTTAGGAGACATCACCCATTTCAGGTTTCTTTTTTTACTTCCTGTTTCCCTCAATTTCTGTATATGTCAAATTGCAGTTTGGCATTCACACTTCTGGTTTAATGGAAGAGGCCATGTTTTTTTTCTTAATCTGTGGCTGAATTCAGATTCTCCTCAGACTTCACTTGGAGATTGACCAGACTTTAGGTCAGTTGGGAAAGTCATGGGGCAAAAACGGGATTTCTTATGGAGATTTCCTGTGTCAACTCAAGCTTTGTTGCAGTAAGAACATGCTCATCATCTTCAACAATGCCTCTTGTGTTACCTTATTTTCTCATTTATCCTTATTTGCATCATTTAGAAAATGTGTTATATAGAACCACCTTTTTTGGGAGGCAAATAATAAAATGATATTGAGTAACATTAAATTAATTGCCTGTAGTCGGACAATGCAGTGTTCTAGTAAATTAATTATGATAGACTCACTTATGCAGCAACATTTCTCAAGACAAGATCGCCCCCTTAGAATTCAGCATGGCTGTGTCCTCAGTCCTCTTGGGTGCGAATTGTGGCATTTGTCTCTGAACCTCATACCCTCAAATATGTCCTTACAGATAAACACATCTGCAAAGGAAGATCACTTCCAAGGTTCCATTCTGTTATTTCTTTTCCAAATTTTGCTTTCATGTGTCTGAAATACATTCTTCTTTTCTTCCCACCAACTCTGAGCTGTTTCTTCAATAATGAAGTGGGTGGAAGAATCAGGAACATGATAGGAAGTTCTAAGCTTTCTGGATCAGTGCTCCTTGGAACACTAATCCTGAGAAATATGCTTTAAAAGGGAGTCCTGTGGTCACACAGGGGTTGGAAAATGCATGTTTGCACTCTGCTGTGTTAAAAGCTCTGAAAATTCGTGCAATAAAGAAACATGTTTGACTTTAGCTCAGCATTTCCCAAACTTACTTGATCAAGAAAGTATCTTTTTATATTATGTGTACAGCAGATACTAACAAATGGAGGAATAAGTGTTTTAGGTGACACTTTGAGAAATACTTCCTGTTGAAAAATAGAGTTCACTGTCTTATATTTAGTACTGGGGAAAATATATGTATTTATATTATAGTATATGAATATTTATAATATATATGTTGTATATTATATGAATATATTATAGTATATGTTATACAACAAATATAAATATACTTATAGTGATAATAATATAAATATTACATATAATATATTATATAAAGTTTATAATTTATATTTATATTATAATATTAACATAATTATAATATTAAATATATAATATAATTCTATATTACATTACATATAATTATGTATTATATGTTATATAATATAAATATAATGTGTATAATTATAATTTTATTTGTTTATTTATTTATTTTTTTTTTTTGAGATGGAGTCTTGTTCTGTCACCTAGGCTGGAGTGCACTGGCAGGATCTCTGCTCACTGCAACCTCCACCTCTGGGGTTCAGGCAATCCTCCTGCCTCAGCCTCCTGAGTAGCTGGGACTACAGGTTCCTGCCACCACACCTAGTTAATTTTTTTGCGTTTTTAGTAGAGACGGGGTTTCACCATGCTGCCCAGGCTGGTCTCAAACTCCTGACCTCAAGTGATCTGCTTGCCTCAGCCTCCCAAAATGCTGGGATTACAGGTGTGAACAACCATGCCCAGCCTATAATTATAATTTATATTTACATTTCTAATTTACATTCATATTTATATCTCAATATTTGTATTATATATAAAGTGGAGGAATATATATAACATATGATAAACATTCCCATTACATTTTCATATATACATACTTTATATGTGATATGGTTTGGATCTGTGTCCCCACCCAAATCTCATGTTCAGTTGTAATCCCCCATGTGGGAGGTGGACCTGGTGGGAAGTGTTTAAATCATGGGGGCAGATTTCTCGTGAATGATTTAGCACCGTCCCCTTGGTACTGTCCTTGCAATAGTGAGTGACTTCTTTACGAGATCTTGTCATTTAAAGGTGTGTAGCACCTCCTCCCTCTCTCTCTTACTCCTGCTCTGGCCATGTGAAGGGCCTACTTCCTTTTCATCTTCTGCCGTGATTGTAAGTTTCCTGAAGCCCCTCCAGAAATCAAGCAGATGCCAACATCACGCTTCCTTTACAACCTGCAGAATTGTGGCTAATTAAACCTTCTTTTCTTTATAAATTACTCAATCTCAGGTATTTCTTTACAGCAATGCCAGAACAGCCTAACATAATGTATATGTATACTGTATGTGTGTGCATATCAATAATGTACTGGAAATGTTGCTGCTCTTTTCAGAATTTTCAGGATGAACATAGATATGAAAAGATCTTTATAGAAAAAACATTACAAACGATCACCATTTCAATTGTGGCTATCGTTGTTTGGAAGATGACAGGTGAGTCTTTTTTTCTTTCTATTTTTGTTTCCCACAGATCTTCCACAACGAACGTGAATTATCTCTATATTAGATGCAAGAAACAAAATAAATTTTAATTTTTAAAAAGAGTCCATGCACAAGGTTCCTTTCATTTGGTCTTCATGCAGAGAAGCTATCAGATGCATCCTCCTGCTTCCTAGTCATTTATCTGAGCTTGCTTGTGGTTTATGGCATACATCTACTGAGGTCCTGCATGGCTGTTTCTGGAGCACACGCAGCTTCTTCAGTTTTAACAGAAAGTAAAGCAATTACCACATAGTGGGAGGATCAGTAAGTGCAGGAAATGGCCTCATCAAGTTCACCAAACTCAGTTGTTCCTGGATTGTGTGTTCAAGAAGAAACAGATGGTCTATCAGCCAGAATTCTTGGTTGCCACCAATGGAAATCTCAGTTGGAAAGTGGATTTATTGGAAATGTATCATATGGTTCAAGGAATCAGTGCAAGGCTGGAGAACCAGGTGATGAAATTGGATAAAAATCTAGGGAGACCTCATGACCCAGCACTGTGGGAGGCCAAGGCAGAAGGGTCATTTGAGCTCAGGAGTTCAAGACCAGCCTGGCAACATAGACAGTCCTCATCAGTTAAAAAAAAAAAAATGAAAAATTGGCCCGGCATGATGGCATGTGCCTGTCGTCTCAGTTACTTAGGTGGCTGAGGCGGGAGGATCATTTAAGCCCCGGGTCGAGGCTGTAGTGAGCTATGGCCACACCGCTGCACTCCAGCCCAGGTGACAAAGCAAGACTGCTTAAAAAAAAACTCAAGGGTGGCAAGGCACAGAGAGAGTCTACTTGGCATGCTGCCATTGGTGTTCTCAATGCTGAGCACCTGTCATCATGCTGCTGGGCTCTGGCACCCCTGAACACTCATTGCTGCGCTGCTGCACACTCAACTCCAGCACAGCCATTGCCAAAACCTTCTGCCTCCCCACAGGCTTCCTGTCCTACTGGGGCCACTGATCAGCTGAACCCAGGGTAATATGCTGGTTCCCTAGCTGCTGGGGCAAAGACAGAAGCTCTCTGCCCTCTTTGGCTTCTGAATTAGGAAATGGAGTCCTGCCTCCCTTCTTTTGGATGCTTCTTTCCAAAGGGAAAGGATGTTTAAAGGCTTGGTAGCCAGAATGACCAATAAGCATAACATTTAGGGATTCTGTAAAGGGGCTGCTAGGATCTTGGAGGGGCAGGGGAAAAAGCAGCCAACCATGCTCAGAAGTGATCTCTTCTCCCCAGAGCAACATGCAGCATGGTTTTCTTTCTACTGGGAATCCTGAGATGGGAAATGTTCTGCCAGATTTCTTGATCAGTTGGTTGAAAGTCTGCCCCTCAGAAGAACTGACCACTCTGGATAAAAATTGCACTAAATAACAAAATAAGAATGACCATTTTTTAAAGAACCTGGGAGTCAAGGAATGATGCCCAGCTGGCTGAAAGGGCTGGGGTTTCTCACTCGCTCTGTCAGCCACACGGATTGTCTGTTGGACCCTGGCCAGAGGAAATGAAGGGGAAACAGAGCACTTGACGGATTGTTTTTCCTCTGAAGAACTTTACAGTTTAGGGAAGCAGATTAAATAGATTGAGATTATCTTAGAGAAGGGCCCTATAAGTGCAGGGAAGGAGAAAGGAGTGAAAAATGTAAACATGGATTTTTTATTGACTTCCTTATTCGGGAACATCTCTTTCTGCTTGCAAATGTCCAAATGTTGGGGCTGAGTTCAGAGACTAAAAGATGAAATCCAAGGAGAGAGTCAGGGTGGCTGTAGCTGCTGTTGGATTCTTAGACACCAGACACGGACCCCAATCTGGACTGTGTGGGAGAAAACTGGTGGGGTTAACTACTTCAGAGTGTGGAGTCTTTCAGGTAGAACTGGAAATCAATGATTAAGAAATGAGAGGCCAGGCACAGTGGCTCACGCCTGTAATCCTAGCACTTTGGGAGGCCAAGGCAGGTGGATAATTTGAGGTCAGGAGTTCAAGACCAGCCTGGCCAGTATGGTGAAACCCCATCTCTACTAAAAATACAAAAAAATTAGCCAGGCATGGTGGTGGGTGCCTGTAATCCCAGCTACTTGGGAGGCTGAAACAGGAAAATCACTTGAACCCAGAGGTTTCACAGTGGAGGTTGCAGTGAACTGAGATCGCACCCCTGCATTCCAGCCTGGGCAACAGAGTGAGACTCCTTCTTAAACAAAAAAGAACAGTAGAACTAATATGGATCTACTCACCTCAGAATAAGTGAAGTAGAATTTGAGAACCTCACAAAGTTGACCTTATGTAATCTTTGTATTATTATAATTTTCTACAGTGAGTTGCTTCTTGGTTGTCAGGAAATCTGCACAACTTTTTCATCATTGACTGGGGCCTTTTGAGAACTGTCTATACCATAGTCCCCACTTATTGATGGTTTCACTTTCCACAGTTACAGTTACCTCTGGTCAACTGCAGTCCAAAAATATTAAACGGCAGAGCATGGTGCCTCACACCTATAATCCCAGCACTTTGAGAGGTAGAGGCAGGAGCATTGCTTGAGCTCAGGAGTTCAAGACCAGCCTAGGCAATACAGTGAGACCCTGTCTCTACAAATAAAAATTAAAAATAGCCAGTTGTGGTGGTGCAGGCTTATAGTCTCAGCTACTCAGGAGGCTGAGGCAAGAGAAGCACTTGAGCCTGGGAGTTCAAGGCTGCAGTGACCTGTGATCACACCACTGCCCTCCAGCCTGGACAACAGAGCAAGACCGTGTCTCAACAAACAAATAAAAATCCCAAAAAGATTAAATGGAAAACTCTAGAAATGAGCAATTCATAAGTTTTAAATTTTGTGCTATTCTGAGTAGCATGATGAAATCTCAGGCTGTCCTACTCCATTCCTGCCCAGGATGCGAATCCTACCTTTTTATCTACATGAAATAATTTAGCCATCTTGGTTATCAGATCTAAAAAACATAGTATATGTGAGGCTTGATTCTATCTGTGGCTTTGGGCATCCACTGGCAGTCTTGGAATGTATACCTTTCAGATAAGTGGGGGACTACTGCATATTTTTAGAGAAGGGGTTTCCAAGCTTGGGTACTTCAGTTGGACGAGGATCAGGAATATGCCTCCCAGAAATGCAACCAAGACAACAAACCAAGCACAAGTCTTTGGTATAATGTTTTGTAGAATGCATTCTTGCACGGTGGATTGTATTCTTCCTGGGAATACATGCTAGAAAGAGAAGAGCAAATCTTTAGGAACATGAGAATGTGCTACACCTTAGAGAGTGCAGCTGTGTGCAAATACTCAGTTACCCGGAACTGAATCTCAACTAGAACCAAATTTCACTGACATAGACAAAGTTTAATGATCAGTGTGCAAGAACATCTGAGTCATGATGAAGGAAGAAATGATTAAGGACTCATAGGATCTCTTCAACTTGGAAGCCTATCCATTCCTAGGAAATTTGAGACAAACCACATGGTGTCTCTCCTGTAACCCCAGCATTTTTCCAGGAAAATCTTTGAAGGAAAAAGGTCACAAAAAGGTAGACCGAGGGAATAGAGTGAAGACAGAGAGGCAAAGTGGAGGGGATATTCCATTTTTCTCTTCACCGTAGAGGCTGTTGATTGGAACAGGAGGTAGGAAGTGACTGGAATTTCTAGTATCCAATATAGGGATAGTGTATTTCACCTTTGGCTGTGTCCCAGGGTGAATAGACAGTGAAAGGGAAGCATAAGCCCTCACGAAAGAGCCTGATACAGCAAAACTGCTATAGGCCAGGGAGGCTGGAGGCAGACAGGGCTGGAGCTCTGTGAGATACTTCAGGTCTCAGGCCTCGGTCCAAGAGATGAGTTTGGACACAGAATGAACATCTTCGTTGTTAGTTATATTAAAACATGGTGTCTGGCTGGGCACAGTGCTGCACGCCTATAGCCCAAGCTACTTGGGAGGCTGAGGTGGGAGGATTGCTTGAGCCTGGGAGTTCGAATCTAGCCTAGGCAACAAAATAAGATCCTGTCTTTTAAAAAAAAAAAAAAAAAAAAAACAAGATGGTGTCTGTAACCAGATGGCTGTGTTTAATCCTAACTCTATACCTCTTACTAGCAGTAGGATTTTGGAGAAATTACCTAACCTTTCTGTGCCTCTGTTTATCATTTTTAAAGGGCGATAAGGATATGACCTGCCTCATAAAGTTTTCATGAATGTTAAATACATTAATTCATTTAAAGTGCTTAGCACATAATAAGTGTAACCAAGTAACTGCTCAATAAGCATTAGGCTTCAATGTTATTATAGGTGGTTAGAATATGCCAGAACAAGGGCAACATTGTTCACCTACAAGGCTTGCATGGGACATCCAGGTAAACTTTCATTCAGATTAAGCTCAGAAAATGCCACGGCCATTGCTTTAATCTGACTGAAGTTGATGAAGCATCTCTGTGGTGGAAATATTTAACTTACATCTATAATATTAACAGATTGCTGGTGTTAAAATCTTACTAGTGGCAAATGCCTTGTTTCACTGAAGCATTTCCTAAACAGTGGCACAACATGGTTGAAATGTGGCCATCCTGGGTCTTAGTTTTAAGAGCCTTAAGGCCGGGCACGGTGGCTCATGCCTGTAATCCCAGTGCTTTGGGAGGCTGAGGAGAGAGGATTGCTTGAGACCGGAAGTTTGAAGCTACAAGGAGCCATGACCATGCCACTGTTCTCCAGCCTGGGTGACAAAGTGAGACCCCGTCTCAAAAAAAAAAAAAAAAAAGAATCCTTGAAAATGAGTCCTCAGAAATGAGGGGGACTGTAGTGTCTTGCAACATTTCTCACATAGGTGTGTCAGTCACCGGGATTTGGGGACAACTTGAGCATTTTAAAATGTATGTTTTCAGGTCAGGTGTGGTGGCTCATGCCTACAAGTCCCAGCACTTTGGGAGGCTGAGGTGGGAGGATTCCTTGATCCCAGGAGTTTGAGACCAGCCTGGGCAACACAGTGGACCCTGTCTCTATAGGAATTTGTTTTAAAAAATTAGCTGGTCATAGTGGTGTGCTCCTGCAGTCCCAGCTACTCAAGAGGCTGAGGCAGGAGGATCGCTTGAACCCAGGAGTTCAAGGCCGCAGTGAGCTATGATGGTGCCACTGCACTCCAGCCTGGGTGACAGAGCAAGACCCTGTCTCATAAAAAATAAAGAACTAAATAAGTAAAATTTATGTTTTTATAGAATAAAACATAGTTCCTTAAATTAGTTTTTTTCTCAAACTGCGGCTTGTAGATTTTTTTTTTTTTTTTCCTTTATGAGGTGCTGGTGCATTCCTGAAATTTGAGGAATGTTGATATAACAGAAGGGACATGGGCTTTGAAATCAGACGATCCATATTCAAATTCTGCCTCTTCTACGGACTCCCTAGGAGAACCTGGGCGAGTCACTCGGCCCCACTGAGCCTCGCCTTTGTCATTTGGAAAATGGTGATAATAGCTACGCACAATCTTGCTATAAAGAGTGCATGCACATGTAGGGGCTCAGCAAAAGTTACCTCCCATCCTCTCACCCATTTTCTTCTCCCCTAAAGAAAGAGGAGAGGAATTATTCTGCCGTCTTGAATGAAAGCAAAGAGAAACTCAACTGAGATATTCAACAGATTTGTACTGGAGACTCGATGATTCAGACAGAGGTGTTGTGGTAGGCTGAATAACACCCCCTCAACTCCTAAAGATGTTCACGTCCTCATCACTGGAACCTGTGAATGTTATATGGCAAAAAAAGAATGTTGCAGGTATGAGTAAATTATAGATCTTTCAACAGAGGGATTACCGGTGAGTCCTAAATAAGAGGGAGGAAGAGGAAGATTCCACACAGAGAGAAGAGTAGAAGGCAATGTGGCCAGGGACTCAGAGACTGGAGTGATGTGGCCACAGGCCGAAGAAAGGAGCAGCCACGAGAAGCTGGGAGAAAAGGAAAAAAGCGAATTCTCCCCTAGAGCCTTGGGAGGGGCTCAGCCCTTCTGGCACCTTGATTTAAGCTCCGTGAAACTGACTTCAGGCTTCTGGCCTCCAGAACCATGAAAGAATATATTTGTTTTAGGTTTCCACATTTATGGCAATGTTTTACAGCAGCCATAGGAAACTAATACCGATGGTTGCTCATGACTGCAAAAAGATAATGTTAAGATGGGATGGAAATGATTGTACTCAGTGGCAGAAATTTAAGAACTCCCTAGCAAACATTTTGATTCTGTTGTCTAGTCCTTGGTTCCTAGGCCGACAGGTGTGAAGAAGAGAAAATCCTTTCTAATAGTATAGAACTTTCACACTGTGGCTTGAAACCTTCAGTGGGCTGTGATTGACGTTTTGTTTGTTTGTTTTTTAAGTGAACTAGAATAGAATAAAAAGCCTGACACTCTATGCTGTTGTCATCATAAACCAAGGGCTTGCCCACTCTTTCCTATGTGAAGCCGTTGCACATGGTCTTCCATGCACTCTCCTTCCTCCTCTTACTACTCTTAGTTAAGTGGCCGCTAACATGCTCCCATGGCATCTTGTGCTTTCATTATTATGGTCCTTATCACCTTGTAGTACATTATTAGCCATTCATTCAGCGAGTGTGCTTCTGGTCCTACTGTGTCTCAGGCACTTTACTGGGTGCTGGTCCTTTCCAAGTGTCTCCTCCTTGGACAGCCATTTCCCTAAGGAATAAGGTTTTTATTGTTGGGTTGTTTGTTTGTTTGTTTTCTGAGATGGGGTCTCGTTCTGTCGCCGAAGCTGGAATGCAGTGGCATGAACATGGCTTACTCTAACCTTGACCTTCCCAGGCTCAAGCAATCCTCACACCTCAGCCCTTCTACCCAAGTAGCTGGGACTACAGGCACACACCACCATGCCTGGCTAATTTTTTAATTTTTTTGTAGAGACAGAGTCTCCCTGTGTTGCCCAGGCTGGTCTTGAACTCCTGGGCTCAAGAGATCCTCTTGCCTTGGCCTCCCAAAATGCTGGGATTACAGGAATGAGCCACAGGGCCTGGCCCAGGAATAATGTTTTAACATCTGTATCTGTAGTGCCGTAGGCAGTGCCTGGCATTCCAAAAGGTGCTTGAATGAGTTGTGGTTTTAGAATTATTCTTTTTTTGTTTGTTTTGTTTTGTTTTTTATTTTTTTGTTTTGTTTTGTTTTGAGATGGAGTCTCGCTCTGTCATCCAGGCTGGAGTGCAGTGGCGCCATCTTGGCTCACTGCAACCTCCCCCTCCCAGGTTCAAGCAATTTTCCTGCCTCAGCCTCCCGAGTAGCTGGGATGACAGGCGCCCACCACCACGCCCAGCTAATTTTTGAATTTTTAGTAGAGAAGGGGTTTCACCGTGTTGGCCAGGTTGGTCTCGAACTCCTGACCTCAGGTGATCCACCCACCTCGGCCTCCCAAAGTGCTGGAGTTACAGGCGTGAGCCAACGCTCCTGGCCTAGAATTATTCTTTTAAACAAATTCAAATGGTAGTTGGGGGCAAGTCATCTGCTCTGGCCCTGTTAGGTGTGGGACAGGACATTGCTCTATGGGAACTGGCCTGACAGGCGTAGGTTTTCTAGAAGCATGGTCATAGAAATCCTCTATTTGGGCTTTTAAATTGCAATCGTCCCTTGGTAGAGTTGGACACATTTTCTCTCTTCTCCAGGTCACCCTCCTGCCATAGCATCCTGGAACAGCTAGAGGAGGAATCACTTGACTGATGAAGAAATGGAAGGAGTGCTTTGTGAACATTGGAGGCCGTCCTAATTGCAGGACCAGCTGGAGAAGATAGCCTAAAATAAATTTCAGTCATACAGGAATTTTTAAAAGAAAAGGATACCTTCCTTTCCTAACTTAGGCTCTTCTGCTAACTTATTGTAACATCATCATGTCCTTAAAACATCAAATATGAGAGCCAAATTATATTCAGCAGTGTCTTAGGCAACAACCACATATGTATAATATAGACGATGATATCATGGCTGACTCAATATAATTACACCTTTGCTCATAAACCCTATCTTTCTTTCTAGGCATTCAAAGCACATGACAGACATTATCTTGTTGCTTTTCCCAGCACACTTGCCAAGTAGACAGGAAGCAAATATCATTATTGTCTTCATCTCATGTAGGTATAGACAGCGTTCCTGGGAACTATTTGCTCAAAGCCCCACTGGCAATAAGAGCTACTGGCAAAAAAAAATGACTAGAGTCCTAGTTTAAAAAACAACTTCCTGCTGAGTCAACTTCAGGTCACAATGCTGCGATATTTCTAATTTCAGGCATTCTTAGATGGGGGCACAATGGGTTAGTTATTTTCCTTTATTTGCAGGTGTTTCGGAGGGAGTGAGACAGCAGATATAATCAAATTGATGCAACTATTGGCACTTTCTGAGTGTTCAGCATCTATGGGGAACTTCAGCATCTATTTTCTTTCCAAGATGGCAGTGGCATTACCAAGCATAGCTCAGTGAAGTATGACTGGCAACACAATCTGGAACATCAATATGATTCTACAATGTTTTGCCATTAGAGGCATTTCTACTGTCATTGAAAACATTTAGAGTTGTAGAGGCCTGAGCTCAAGTACCAGCTCTGACATTAACTGGTTAAGTACTTTTGAACAAGCCCTTAATTGCTCTGTTCTCATTTTTCTCATCCATAAAATGGGAACAATATTTACCTTGGTCGAAGACACTAAGGGTAAAAAGAGATCATATATATGTTTCATAAACATTGAAATTCTGTAGAAAAACAAAGCACTACAAAGGTTAGACCACTTCAATTACAGGCCCTAATACAGGTTATATTTTCTATCAATGGGGACTATTTCCAATGGGTCATCTGTGCAAAAAAGATGTCTTTAAAACTGTAAATTAGGCCGAGCATGATGGCTTATGTCTATAATCCCAGTACTTGGGAGGCCGAGGTGGGCATATCACTTAAGGCCAGGAGTTGAAGACCAGCCTGGCCAACATGATGAAACCCGTCTCTGCTAAAAATACAAAAATTAGGTGGACATGGTGGGCATGCCTGCAATCCCACCTACTTGGGAGGCTGCAGCAGGAGAATAGCTTGAACCAGGGAGGCGGAGGTTGCAGTGAACCGAGATGGCACCCCTGCACTCCAGCCTGGATGACAGAGCAAGACTCTGTTTAAAAAAACAAAAACAACAACAACAACAACAAAAGCTGTAAATTATTATCTCCCTGGGAAATCAGGAGAAAAGAAAATTAAAAGGAGAAAGGAAGCCTGGGGCTATAGGTCTATCAGAATGTAAGGAATGTGACAAATATGAACCCCGTGCCTATGTGGTGGAATTCAAGTCTATATACAATGTACAGCCCAGGAAGCTTGCAAAGTAAAGCTTTCCTGTGCCTTCTGGAATGTGGACCCTTTGTCCATGATCTATAAGGTAAAGAATTCCATAGGAAGTATATATTTAACTAATTGTAGCCAGAAATTAGATATGGGTAAGCCAGATTCCACTGTGCAATGTTATTGCTTCTTCAACCTAGATACGTGCATACTTTAACCCAAGCTCAAACCCTGAAGATTTGAACTCCTAACCTTTAAAACACACGGCGGTTACTTTGATCACCAGGCATCCTGGCTCTTGTTTACTAGGACTGGGAGTTCTCCTCAGACAGAGCTCCATTTATTCCACGACCCTAGCAGAATAACACTAAGAAACCCAAAAGCACATCCATTTTGAAATAGTGTCTGTGGCACCAAAAGGATTCTGGAGCTCTGAATCAGTCCCTTACCTCATGGCAAAATTTACAGGCTTGCAGAGTTAAATGAAAATCAGATTGGAATGCAGGGACTTCTATTTTTCTGTAATGACATGTTGTGAGAAGGAAGGCAATTTTCTTGGACATTCCTCTAAAACCAGTGCACTTGCAGTGGCTTTTTTTTTTTTTTTTTGGTTTACAAAACTATTCTAAACAGACCCAGGGCTCACTGCCATCTCCGGGTGCCAGGACTCTGGGCCACAGGGGCCATTTGTCCAGGGTATATAATTAAAATCAGTAATTATTCCTTTCACTTGGCACATGTGAGCCTCTTCTCAAAGCTGTCAGAGAGTGGACTTTAATATCTCATTCTTTCTCTGAAGTAATTTAATGATCACATAAGAAAAATGATTCTCTGAAACTATAATCTTAGAATTTGGCTCCACCTCCAAGTTGAAAGAATTTTGTAAGGAAAGAAAGAGAAAACACTCAAGAAATATGTCTGCTCCTCACATCTGACTGTGAAAAGTCTATATACTATGACCTGAAAAGGAAAGATAAACATAGTCCATGAAATTCTGTGGCAAAAAGGAATGAAAATGTGCTTACGAAAAAGAACCCCCAAACTGGAACTGTATTCTCTGCAGGTTTAAAAGCAACCATTGCCAAAATCTGCTTTCTGGAAACTTTCCTCTAAACCTGGCTGCTACCGTCAGCCTTGGCTGTGGGAGAAAGACCTGGAAGACTGTGGTTTGGAATATGTGAATGTTAAAAATCAGACATTGTTCCCGTTTCTTTATAACAACAACAAGTCTTTGGTTTTTGGCTATATACATGCTGGGTTTTCTGGTACCAACTTGTTCCTTTTTTCACTAGAGGTCAGAACTATTGAGGGGATCTTGATATTTTTGTTTGTTTCCTTTTTGACCACTGCTCTCCCCTTTCTTACAATGCCCTTGAGAAGAAGCTAATGGGCTCTGTTTCCATGCTGAAATGAAGAAATGATCGAGCGAGTATGAAATGATGCGTGGAAGGCCACACAGCAAGTTGGAAAAAGATTCTGAATGAGAAACTTGAAATTTCCATGTCCTCCCCAGGTCTGTAAATCCAGTATACTAAGCTAAGTTTTTCTAAGACATTGAGGCCCAAAGATGGCTGTTGAACCACAGGCATGAGGTGTGACTTCAAATCAAGAGTCAACACTATGCGGAGTGACTAGATACAGAATGCTCTAATAAAATAATTATCACCTGCCGGGGCAGAGTTAAGCTTAAAATGATCTTACCGTGGATTATTTGAATTTATAGCATATTACATATAATTCAGATAGAACAGGGTCATGTTCAACCTAATCCCATCTATGAAAAGATTGCAGAACAAACAACAAATATAAAATACATTACAGGAACTGTGTTTCAGTTACATGTCATATGTCACATACATAAGAACAAGAATTAGGAAGCAACAGAATCAATTATTATTGCATCCCGGGGAACTATGTTTTCAAGAAGCATAACTACTGAACTTGGAAGTCATTCTCTTTAACAAAAAACAGGTAGTCCATGTAACCTAACCTATTACACAGCAGCAGCAGCAACTGAAAAAGCTGGTCCCAGGCAAAGGGCACAAGCCAAAGTCATTTCTGTGGGCTCTTAAGCAGATCTCGCTATGTTTCAGTGGAAGGTAGAATCATTCAAGAGGAAACTGGGAATGTGCAGAGATAGAACCACGGAACATCACAAAGAGCCTTCTTAAAGGAGCAGTGGTGGGCTGAGTGATGGGAATGCTCTACAATTAAAGGCATACCTGGTTTAACTTTTTTTTTAAGAGATGAGGCTCCCACTATGTTGCCCAGACTGGTCTTGAACTCCTGGGTTCAAGTGATCCTCTTACCTTGGCCTCCCAAAGTGCTGGGATGCCACCCTGCCCCAGCCTATCTTTGCCATTTTTCTAACAGCATGTGCTCATTTCATGGTCTCTGTGTCACATTTCAGTAATTCTCACAATATTTCAAACTTTTTCATCATTATTATTTCTGTTATACTGATCTGTGATCAGTGATCTTCGATGTTACTGTTGTAATTGTTTTGGAGAGTCATGGGCAGCACCCATGTAAGAAGGTGAACTTGATCAATAAATGTGTGTGTTCTGACCAACTGGCTCCTCCCACTGACTGGCTGTTCCCCCATTTCTCTCTCTCTCCTCAGGGTCCTCCCTATTCCCTGAGATACAATGATACTAAAATTAGTTCAATTAATAACCCTACAGTGGCCTCTAAGGGTTCAAGTAAAAGCATTGCACGTCTCTCACTTTATTTATTTATTTAATTTTTTTTTCAGACGGACCCTCACTCTGTTGCCCAGGCTGGAGTGCAGTGGCGTGATCTCAGCTCCCTGCAACCTCCGCCTCCCAGTTCAAGTGATTCTCCTGCCTCAGCCTCCTGAGTAGCTGGTATTACAGGCATGAGCCACCCCACCCACCTAATTTTTGTATTTTTAGTAGAGACAGTGTTTCACCATGTTGGCCAAGCTGGTCTCGAACTCCTGGCCTCAAATGATCTGCCTGCCTCAGCCTCCCAAGGTGCTGGGATTACAAGCGTGAGTCACCACACCCTGCTCACTTTATTTAATTTATTTTTTGAGCCAGGGCCTTGCTCTGTCACCTAGGCTGGTATGCAATGGTGCCATCTCAGCTCACTGTAACCTCTGTCTCCAGAGTTTAAGCAATCCTCCCACTTCAGCCTGCTGAGTAGCTGGGATTACAGGCAAGCACCACCATGCCTGGCTAATATTTGCATTTTTTGGTAGAGACAGGGTTTTGCCATGTTGCCCAGGCTGGTCTCGAACTCCTGGTTTCAAGCATTCTGCCTGCCTCGGCTTCCCAAAGTACTGGGATTACAGGCACATCTCTCATTTTAAATAAAAAACTAGCAATGATTATGCTTAGTGAGGAAGGTATGTTGAAAGCTGAGACAGACTGAAAGCTAGTCCTCTTGTGCCAAACAGTTAGGAAAGCTGTGAACGCAAAGGAAAAGTTATTGAAGGAAATTAAAAGCATCTCTCCATGGGACACATGAATAAGAAAATGAAACAGTCTTAATGCTGAAATAGAGAAAGTTTTAGTGGTTTGGGTAGATCAAACCAGCCATAACATTTCCTTAGGCCAAAACCCAATCCAGAACAAGGCCCTAATGCACTTTAATTCTCTGAAGGCTGAGAGAGGTGAGGAAGCTACAGAAAAAAATGTTTGAAGCTAGCAGAGGTCGGTTCATGAGGTTTAAGGAAAAAAGTTGTCTTAATAACATGAAAGCAAGTAGTGATGGAGAAGCTGCAGCAAGTGGCACAGAAGATCTAGCTGAGATAATTAATGAACAATAGATTTTCTACATAGATGAAACCTTTTCTATTGGAAGATAATGCCATCTAGAACTTTCATAGCTAGAGAGAAGTCAATGCCTGGCTTCAAAGCTTCAAAGGACAGTCCGATTGTTTTGTTAGGGGCTAATGCAGCTAGTGACTTTAAGTTGAAGCCAATGCTCATTTACCATTCTGCAAGTTCCAGGGCTCTTAAGAATTATGTGAAATCTACTCTGCCTGTGCTCTACAAATGGAACAGCAGAGCCAGGATGATAGAACATCTCTTTACAGCACGGTTTGCTGAATAGTTTAAGCCCACCATTGAGAACTACTGCTCAGAGAAAAAGATTCCTTTCAAAATATACCTGCTCATTGGTAATGCACCCAGTCATCCAAGAACTCTGATGGAGCTATACAAGAGATTAATGTTTTAAGCAAACACAACATCCATCCTGCAGCTCATGCATGGAGGTGTAATTTTGGCTTTCAAGTCTTAGTGTTTAAGAAATACATGTTTTTTTTCTTTCTTTTTTTTTGAGATGGAATTTTGCTCTTGTTGCCCAGGCTGGAGTGCAATGACACGATCTTGGCTCACTGCCACCTCTGCCTCCTGGTTCAAGTGATTCTCCTGCTTCAGCCTCTCAAGTAGCTGATATTACAGGTGCCTACCACCACGCCTGGCTAATTTTGTATTTTTAGTGGAGATGGAGTTTCACCATGTTGGCCAGGCTGGTCTTGAACTCCTGACCTCAGGTGATCCACCCACCTCGGCCTCCCAAAGTGCTTGGATTACAGGCATGAGCCATTGCACGCAGCCAATAAATACATTTTGTAAGGCTATAGTGACCATAAATAGTGATTTTTCTGATAGATCTGGGCACAGTCAGTTGAAAGCCTTCTGGAAAGGATTCACCATTCTAGATGCCATTGAGAACATTCATGATTCATGGGAGAACATATCCATGTTAACAGGAGTTTGGAAGAAGTTGATTCCAACCCTCATAGATGACTTTGAGGACTTTAAGACTTCAGTGGAGGAAGTCACTGCAGATGTGGTAGAAAGTGTAAGAGAACTAGAATTAGCAGTGGAGCCTGAAGATGTGACTGAATTGCTGCAATCTCATAATAAAAGTTTAATGGATGAGAAGTTGCCTCTTACGGATGAGCAAAGAAAGTGGTTCCTTGAGATGGAAACTACTCCTGATGAAGACACTGTGAATATTATTGAAATGATAACAAAAGATTTAAAATATTATGTAAACTCAGTTGTTAAAGCAGCAACAGGGTTTGAGAGATTTACTTCAATTTTGAAAGAAGTTCTACTGTGAGTAAATGCCATCAAATAGCTTTGCATGCTACAGAGAAATCTTTCATGAAAAGAAGAGTCAATTGATGCAGCAAACTTCATTGTCTTACTTTAAGAAATGGTCGCATTTTGAAGAGAAGGTGGAGCGGAGGGCTCCTCTATTCCAGGGACTCTAAACCAAAAAGCATCAGAGTTTGAGAAGCCAGCAGCTCACGGTTCGGCTGAAGTTAGGAATGGGAGGCAGCCGCCAAGTGCATTGGGTTGGGGGTGTCCTGGTCGTTGGCTTCTCAACTCTGTCTTTCGACAGAGAACATGTTACGACTTTTCAGAAATAGGAAGATTTGTTGATTTCTCACAGTTTCAGGAATCTGATGATACAGATGAAGATTCGGGCCCTACCACTAAGAAAATTTGATCATCTCCCCTAGAAGCTAAAAATAAGGCGATCTGGAAAGAATTCACAGGAAGATAGTGAGGACTCAGAAGAAAAAGATCTGAAGACCAAAAAGGATGACTTTCACTCAGCAGAGGATAATGAAGTTGAAAACGAAGATCATAAAAATGTACACCAGCACAGCAGGCAGCATCTAAAGCAACTTCCGAACAGAGGGAGACGCTCACGGAAGATGTGGGCGTGAGGAGGAACAAGAAGAGGATGAGGCACCCTTCCAGGAGAATTCCGGCAGCAATGAAGATTTCCTAATGGAAGATGATGATGATAGCGACTAAGGCAATTCAAAAAAGAAAAACAAAAAGATGGTTAAGAAGTCCAAACCTGAGAGAAAAGCAAAGAAAATGTTCAAACGCAGACTAAAGGCTACAGTGACGCCAAGTCTAGTGAAAGGCAAAGGGAATGTGGGTCGCCCCACAGCTTCAAAGCCATCAAAGGAAAGGACTCCTTCTCCCAAGGAAGACAAGGAACCGGAAAGCCCACCAGAAAAGAAAACATCTACAAGCCCCCACCCAAGAAATCTGGGGATGAAGGCGTCTGGGGAGGCTTAAAAGTGATGATGGTTTGGGGAGAGCTTTTAAGAAAAGGAGAGGAGAGGAGAGGAAGAGAGGAGAGAAGAAAGGAGAAAGAAAAGAAAGAAAAAAGAAAAAGTAAAGGAGAAAAGAGAGGGAGAAAAAAAGAACCTACTTAAGATAGAACATGGTTTTGTCTACGGCTTGACCCATGGGCTTTCAGTGCTTTTTTCCATTTGTTGAAAGTAATGCTTCTCTCTCTCTTTTAAAAATAAAACAATTGTATGTTTAATTGTTTAAGTTACCTTTTTGTCTATTGGTCTCTTTGCCAATGCCCCCACCCCCAACCCCAGCTGCCCTTTCCCAATGAAAGCTACGTCAAATTAATCACTGGATTGACTGCTTCGTCTTTTTATTTTTAATGGAAGGTATACCACAGTTGTAAAGCAGTAAGATTTAAGATGAACACTATGGAAAATTTGCTTTTTGCTAAACAATAGCAAGTTGAATAGTAATCAAAAAACATAGAAAGATTTTAGTTCAAAATGATTGCTTCTTCCTCTACCTGGACTTTAAAAAAATCAGTTGTCATCTAATATGAGTTTATTTGTCTATGTACACAAGTATAAATGTCTAAAAAAATCATGACTTTAAACTTCCACTGATGAGGCAGGTAAAAGATAAAGATGAATTCTGAACTGTTAAAAACAAATGGTCACAGCCACCCTGTGATGATGGTTCATTTCAGGTGTCAATTTGACTAGATTAAGGAAACATACAAACCTCTAAAAGTGTTATTTTGGGGTGTGTCTGCGAGGGTGTTTCTAGAGGAGATTGGCATGTGAGTCTGAGTGGGCGAGGTGGGGAATATCTGCCCTTTGTATAGGCAGGCACCATCTAATCTTCCAGGGGCCTGGAGAAAATAAAACAGAAAAGGCAGTTATGTTGTGCTGTCTGTTGGAGCTGGAATACACTCTTCCTCTCCTATCCTTGGACAGCAACTTCAGGCTGTCCAGCCTTTGGACTCCAGGACTAAAACCAATGTCTTCCCCTGTTCTCAGGTCTCTGACTTCACATTGAGAGTTACACCACCTGCTTCCCTGGTTCTGAGGTCTTCAGACTTGGACTGGGCCAAGCTACCAGCATCTCAGAGTCTCCAGCTTGCAGTCAGCCTGTTGTGGGACATCTGAGCATCCATAGTCATGTGAGCCAATCTTCCTAATAAATCCCCTCTCATCTACCTGTCTATCTACCCTATTGGTTCTATCTCTTTGAAGAACCCCAATGAATATACATGCTAACCCCAACAACAACCACCCTGATCAATCAGCAGCCATCAATGTCTAGACCCTTCACCAGCAAGATTATAACTTGTTGAAGACTTGATTATCATTAACAATTTTTTTTTTTTTAAAGACAGAGTTTCACTCTCTCGCCCAGGCTGGAATGCAGCAATGCGATCTCAGCTCACTGCAACCTCCACCTCCCAGGTTCAAGCGATTCCCCTCCTTCAGCCTCCCAAGTAGCTGGGACTACAGGTGGATGCCATCACACCTGGCTAATTTTTTGTATTTTTAGTACAATGGGCTTTCACTGTGTTAGCCAGGATGGTCTCAAGCTCCTGACCTCATGATCTGCCTGCCTCGACCTCCCAAAATGCTGGGATGACAGGCGTGAGCCATGGCACCCAGCCTATCATTAACATTTTTTTCGCAATAAAGTATTTTTAAAGTATGCACGTTTTTTAGACATAATGCTATTGCAAACCTAATAGACTACAGTATAGTACAAACATAACTTTTATATGCACTGGGAAACAAAAATGTTCATATGACTCACTTTTTTGCTATATTAGCTTCATTGCAGTGGTCTGGAACCAAACCTGCAATATCCCTGAAGTATGCCTATATAAAATTCTTAATACCGGGAAGAGGACTTATTGATAGAGGAAGGTGTGGGATATGGGGCAATGTGTGTGACAGAAAAAGGTCAGTAGATGGCAATGAACCAATGGCAATGGAAGGATCAAGAAGGACCGACAGAGAGATTTCTGTCCATCATGCTTGTCTGAAATGAAAACCAGAGCCACATTGTGTATCCTTTACAGCTTCATGTATGCATGTATCTGTCTAAGTTAACCGTTTATGGTTTTTTGTGATGTTGGCACAGTAATTTTACACTATTTGTATTGATTTTATAAAATCAGGTTAAAGCCATCTCTTATTATTAGAGATTGATACTTTTAGTTAAAGATGCAGGTAAAATGCATGCATTAACTCTTATTCTCAAGTTATTCTAAAGAATAATTAAATGGATTTTGAAACACAAAAAAGACATAAACCACAGGGACAAAGAGGAGAGGAGAAAGCAAAAACAAAATTTTGGATAGTGGAAAGCACTGGGACAAGTGATAACTGAATTAGAAGACCCGAGGGTGTCAAATTGTATAGCAGTGGTTGGGAAGCTGAGAACAGCCCAATTTACACTGAAGAACTCCCAAAGTCTTAGGAACTGGTAACGAGGTTCCTCTTAAAGTGAGGTTGAAGGTTAGTGAAAATTAGCAGATTAGAGGAAAGTCCAGTTAAAAAGCTGTTAGATGAATGAATGAATGAATGAACGAATGAAAATGGTATATCTATACAATGGAATACTGTTCAGCAATAAAAAAGTTCTGATTCATGTTACAATATGTATGAACCTTGAAAACATTATGCTAAGTGAAAGAAGCCAGTCACAAAAGACCACATATGGTATTATTCTATTTATATGAAATGCCCAGAATAGACAGATTCATAGAAACAGAAAGAACAGTTGACTCTTGAACAACATAGATTTGAACTGCATGATTCCACCTATATGTGGATTTTCTTCTGCCTCTACCACCCCTGGGACAATAAAACCCAACCCCTCCTCTTTCTTTTTCTTCTCAGCCTTCTCAATGAGAAGACAATAAGAATGAATACCTTTATGATTATTCACTTCCATTTTATTTTATTCAATTTTTCATAGGTTATTGGGGTACAGGTGGTGTTTGGTTACATGAGCAAGTTCTTTACTGGTGATCTGTGAGATTTGGGTGCACCCATCACCTAAGCAGCATACACTGCACCCTATTTGTAGTTTTTTATCCCTCTTCCCCATCCCACCATTCCCCCCAAGTCCCCTGTTGTATTATTCTTATGCCTTTGCATCCTCATAACTTAGTTTGCACATATCAGTGAAAACATATGGTGTTTGGTTTTCCATTCCCGAATTACTTCACTTAGACTAATAGTCTCCGAGCTCATCCAGGTCACTGCGAATGCTGTTAATTCATTCCTTTTTATGGCTGAGTAGTATTCCATTGTATATATATACCACAGTTTATTTATCCACTCAATTGATGGGCATTTGGGTTGGTTTCATGATTTTGCAATTGCAAATTGTGCTGCTATAAACATGCATGTACAAGTATCTTTTTCATATAATGAATCCTTTTCCTCTGGGTAGATATCCAGTAGTGGGATTGCTGGATCAAAAGGTAGTTCTACTTTTAGTTCTTTAAGGAATCTCTACTCTGTTTTCCATAGTGGCTATACTAGTTTACATTCCCACCAGCAGTGTAGAAGTGTTGTCTGATCACCGCATCCACGCCAACATCTACTGTTTTTTCATTTTTTTGACTATGGCCATTCTTGTAGGAGTAAGGTGGTATTGCATTGTGGTTTTCATTTGCATTTCCCTGATCATTAGTGATGTTGAACATTTTTTCATATGTTTTTTGGCCATTTGTATATCTTCTTTTGAGAATTGTCTATTCATATCCTTAGCCCGCTTTTTCATGGGATTGTTTGTTTTTTCTTGCTGATTTGATTGAGTTCATTGTAGATTCTGGATATTAGTCCTTTATCAGATGTATAGATTGTGAAGATTTTCTTCTACTCTGTGGGTTGTCTGTTTACTCTGCTGACTGTTCCTTTTGCCATACAAAAGCTCTTTAGTTTAATTAGGTCTCAGCTATTTATCTTTGTTTTTATTTCATTTGCTTTTGGGTTCTTGGTCATCAAGTTCTTGCCTAATGTCTAGAAGGGGTTTTCCAATGTTCTCTTCTAGAATTTTTATAGTTTCAGGTCTTAGATTTAAGTCCTTAATCCATCTTGAGTTGATTTTTGTATAAGCTGAGAGATGAGGATCCAGTTTCATTCTCCTACATGTGGCTAGCCAATTATTCCAGCACCATTTGTTGAAAAGGGCGTCCTTTCCTCATTTTATGTTTTGTTGTTGTTGTTGTTGTTTGTTTGTTTGTTTTGAGACAGAGTCTTGCTCTGTCGCCCAGGCTGGAGTGCAGTGGTGTGATCTCAGCTCACTGCAAGCTCCGCCTCCCGGTTCACGCCATTCTCCTACCTCAGCCTCCTGAGTAACTGGGACTACAGGCGCCAGCCACCACGCCCAGTTAATTTTTTGTATATTTAGTAGAGACAGGGTTTCACCATGTTAGCCAGGATGGTCTCAATCTCCTGACCTCATGATCCACCCACCTCAGCCTCCCAAGGTGCTGGGATTACAGGTGTGAGCCACAGGGCCAAGCCTCCTCACTTTATGTTTTTGTTTGCTTTGTAAAAGATCAGTTGGCTGTAGGTATTTGGGTTTCTTTCTGGGTTCTCTATTCTGTTCCATTGATCTGTGTGCCTATTTTTATACTAGTACCATGCTCTTGTGGTGACTATGGCCTTATAGTATAGTTTGAAACCATGTAGTGTGATGCCTCTAGATTTGCTCTTTTTGTTTAGTCTTGCTTTGGCTATGCAGGTTCTTTTTTGGTTCCATATGAATTTTAGAGTTTTTTTTTTCTAATTCTGTGAAGAATGATGGTGGTATTTTGATGAGGATTGTGTTGAATTTGTAGACTGCTTTTGGCAGTACGGTCATTTTCACAATATTGGTTATACCCATCCATGAGCATGGGATGTGTTTCCATTTGTTTGTGTCATCTATGATTTCTTTCAGCAGTGTTTTGTAGTTTTCCTCGTAGAGGTCTTTTGCCTCCTTGATTAGATATATTCCTAAGTATTTTAATTTTTTGCAGCTATTATAATGGATATTGAGTTCTTGACTTGATTCTCTGTTTGGTTGCTGTTGGCGTATAGAAGAGCTACTGATTTGTGTACATTAATCTTGTATCCAGAAACTGTTGAATTCTTTCATCAGTTCTAGGAGCTTTCTGAAGGAGTCTTTAGGGTTTCTGAGGTAAATGATCATAGCATCAGCAAACAATGACAGTTTGACTTCCTCTTTACTGATTTGGATGCCCTTTATTTCTTTCTTGTCTGATTGCTCTGGCCAGGACTTCTAGTACTACGTTGAAGAGGAGTGGTGAGACTGGGCATCCTTGTCTTGTTCTAGTTCCCAGAGGGAATGCTTTCAACTTTTCCCCATTCAGTATTATGTTGGCTGTGGGTTTGTCATAGATAACTTTTATTACATTTAGGTAACGTAAATGTAATAAAATTGTATGCCAATTGTATGCCAATTGTAATAAAATTGGTATCCCTCGTATGCCAATTTTGCTGAGAGTTTTAATCATAAAGGGATGCCTGGATTTTGTCAAATGCTTCTTCTGCATCTATTGAGATGATCATGTGACTTTTGTTTTTAATTCTGTTTATGTAATATATCACATTTATTGACTTGCATATGTTATATGCCCTGCCTGCATCCCCGGTATAAAACCCACTTGGTCATGGTGGATTACCTTTTTGATATGTTGCTGGATTCAATTAGCTAGTATTTTGTTAAGGATTCTAGCATGTACGTTCATCAGGGATACACATATGTAGCATTCTTTATCGGTTATGTCCTTTCCTGGTTTTGGTATTAGGGTGATGCTGGCTGCATAGAATGAATTAGGGAGGGTTCCTTCTTTCTCCATCTTGTAGAAGAGTGTCAAAAGGATTGGTACCAATTCCTCTTTGAATGTCTGGTAGAATTCTGCTGTGAATCCATCTGGTCCTGGACTTTTTTTTGTTGGTAATTTTTAAATTACCATTTCTATCTTGCTGCTTGTTATTTGTCTGTTTGGGATATCTAATTCTTCCTGATTTAAGCTTAGGAGTGTTGTATTTTTCCAGAAATTCATCCACCTCTTCTAGGTTTTCTTTTTCTTTTTTCTTTTTCTTTTCTTGAGATGAGTCTCGCTCTGTCACCCAGACTGGAGTGCAGTGGCATGATCTCAGTTTACTGCAACCTCCACCTCCCAGGTTCAAGCGATTCTCCTGCCTCAGCCTCCTGAGTAGCTGGGACTATAGGCATGTGCCACCATGCCTGGCTAACTTTTGTATTTTTAGTAGAGACAGGGTTTCACCATATTAGCCAGGCTGGTCTCAAACTCCTGATTTGATCTCAAACTGGTGATCCACCCACCTCAGCCTCCCTAAGTGCTGGGATTACAGGTGTGAGCCACCGCACCCAGCCTCTTCTAGGTTTTCTAGTTTATGTGCATAAAGGTGTTCATAGTAGCCTTGAATGATCTTTTGTACTTCAGTGGTGTCAGTTGTAACATCTCCCATTTCATTTCTTATTGAGGTTATTTGGATTTCTCTCTTCTTTTCTTGGTTTATCTTGCTAATGGTCTATCAGTTTTATTTATCTTTTCAAAGAACCAGCTTTTTGTTTAATTTTTTGTTTGTTTGTTTGTTTGTCTTTTGTTTGTTTCAATTTCATTAGGTTCTGCTCTGATCTTGGTTATTTCCTTTCTTCTGCTGGGTTTGGGTTTGGTTTGTTCTTGTTTCTCTAGTTCCTTGAGGTATGACCTTAGAATGTCAATTTGTGCTCTTTCAGTCTTTTTGATGTAAATGTGTAGGGCTATGAACTTTCCTCTTAGCACCGCCTTTGCTGTATCCCAGGGGTTTTGATAGGTTTTGTCATTATTGTCATTCAGTTGAAAGACTTAAAAATTTCCTTCTTGATTTCGTTTTTGACTCAATGCTCATTCAGGAGCAGGTTATTTAATTTCCATGTATTTGCATGGTTTTGAAGTTTCCTTTTGAAATTGATTTCCAGTTCTATTCCACTGTGGTCTGAGAGAATGCTTGATATAATTTCAATTTTCTTAAATATATTGAGGCTCATTTTGTGGCCTATCATGGTCTATCTTGGAGAAAGTTCCATGTGCTGTTGAATAGAATGTGTATTCTGCAGTTTTTGGATGAAATGTTCTCTATATATCTGTGAAGTCCATTTGTTCCAAGGTATAGTGTAAATCCATTGTTTCTTTGTTGATTTTCTGTCTTGACGACCTGTCTGGTGCTGTCAGTGGAGTATTGAAGTCCCCCACTATTATTGTGTTGCTGTCTATCTCATTTCTTATGTCTAGTAGTAACTGTTTTATAAATTTGGGAGCTCCAGTGTTAGATGCATATATGTTTAGGATTGTGATATTTTCCTGTTGGATAAGGCCTTTTACCATTATATAATGTCCCTCTTTGTCTTTTTTAACTGCTGTTGCTTTAAAATTTGTTTTGTCTTATATAAGAATAGCTATCCCTGCTCACTTTTGGTGTCCATTTGCATGAAATGCATTTTTCCACCTGTTTATGTAAGTCCTTATGTGTTAGGCGAGTCTCTTGAAGGCAGGAGATGGTTGGTGAGTTCTTATCCATTCTGCAGTTCTGTATCGTTTAAGTGGGGCATTTAGGTAATATCTTGTCATATTACCAGAGCTGGTTTTCTGGTTCCTTCTCACTTGGGTAGGCTCTGTCAGAGGGAAGGTCTAGGGCTAAAGGCTCTCGTTCAGATTCTTTGGTCCCGTGAGGTGTTCCCTTGATGTAGTACTCTCCCCCTTTTCCTAAGTATGTGACTTTCTGAGAGCCGAGCTGTAGTGATTGTTATCTCTCTTCTGGGTCTGGCCACCCAGCAAGTCTACCAGGCTTTGGGCTGGTACTGGGGGTTGTCTGCACAGAGTCCTGTGATGTGAACCATCTGTGGGTCTCTCAGCCGTGGATTCCAGCGCCTGTTCCAGTGCAGGTGGAGGGTGCCAGGGGGTGAAATGGACTCTGTGAGAGTTCTTAGCTTTGGTGGTTTAATGCTCTATTTTTGTACTGGTTGGCCTCCTGCCAGGAGATGGTGCTTTCCAGAGAGCATCAGCTGTGGTAATATGGAGAGGAACTGGTGATGGGCCCTAGAACACCCAAGAGTATATGCCCTACCAAGGTGGGTAGGGAAGGACCATCAGGTAGGGGAAGGGCTAGGTGTGTCTGAGTTCAGACTCTCCTTGGGCGGGTCTTGCTGCAGCTGCTGTGGGAGAGTGGGGTGAGGTTCCCAGGTCACTGGAGTTGTGTGCCTAGGAGGATTATGGCTGCCTCTTCTGAGTCATGCAGGTTGTCAGGAAAGTGAGGTAAAGCTGTCAGTCACAGGCCTCACCCAGCTCCTACACAATCTGAAGGGCCGGTCTCACTCCTACTGGGCCCCGCTAACAGCACCGAGTCTGTTTCCAGGCAGTGGGCAAGCAGGGCTGAGAACTTGCCCCAGGCTACCTGCCTCCTGGCTGTGAAAGAAAAAGGCTTTAGTTCTTCCCCTGCCTGTGGAGTCTGCATGCTGGATTCCCCCATCCCCCGCCCAAGTTCCGGCCAGGAGGCTTCTCACCTGCTTCAAATTGTTAACAAAGTTCAACTGGAGACTTCCTTCTCCCTGCGGTGTTTTCCACATGCCTCTAGCCACCCTCCCAAAGATCCCTGTGGTGCCAGGCAGGAATGGGCTGCTTGGGGACCCAGCAAGCTCCCAGGGCCTTTCCTGCTGCTTCCTCTACCTCTATATTTTGCTTGACTCTAAATTGACTTAGCTTCAGGTAAGGTCAGAAACGTCTCCCACAGACTAGACCTTCAGTTTCCCCAATGGGGGTATGTGCCTCAGGGGTGGAAGATCTCCCTTTCCCATTTCCACACTTTTGGCACTCACAATATTTGGGGTGTCTCCTGGGTCCTGCAGGAGCAGTTCACTTTCTTCAAAGGGTCTGTGGGTCCTCTTGGGATTCCTGGTTTATTCCTGCAGTTGTTCTGGAGCTAACATTCATGATGTTAGCCTCTGCATGCTGCTCTGTCCATCCAAGTCAGAGCTGCAATCTAGTTCTGCCTGTCACTTGCCATGATGATCCCTTTATTTTGATTCACTTCCGTTTAATGAATAGTAAATATATTTTATCTTCCTTATGATTTTCTTAATAAAATTTTATTTTCCCTACTTACTGTATTGTAAGAGGATATTATATAATACATATATGTTAATCGATTGTTTGTTATCAGTAAGGCTTCCAGTCAACAGTAGGCTATTAGTAGTTAAATTTGGGAGGAGTCCAAAGTTATACATAGAGTTGCAGCTTCACAGGAGGTCAGTGCCCTTAAGCCCCATGTTGCTCCAGGGTCAACTGTAGATTAATGGTTGCCTGGGACTGGGAGAGGGGAGAATGATGAGTTTCTTCTAATGAGTATGGGTTTCCTTTTGGAGATAAAAAAAATTCTAAAATTGATTGTGGTGATGGGTGCAAAACCCTGAATATACTAAAAATGATTAAATTAAATAATTGATTATTTTTTTAAATAAGAAAATGCTAAACCCATCAAAAAATGAGCCAAAGGTCTGGGCGTGGTGGCTCATGCCTGTAATCCCAGCACTTTGGGAGGCCAAGGCAGGTGGATCACCAGAGGTCAGGAGTTTGAGAGCAGCCTGACCAGCATGGTGAAACCCTGCCTCTACTAAAAAAAAGAAAAAGAAAAACAAACAAACAAAACGAAACACACACACACACACACACACAATTACCTGGGCATGGTGGCACATGTCTATAACCCCAGCTACTTGGGAGGCCAAGGCAGGAGAATCACTTGAACCCGGGAGGTGGAAGTTGAAGTGAGCTGAGATCAAGCCATTGCACTCCAGCCTGGGCAACAAGAATGAAACTCTGTCTCAAAAAAAAAAAAAAAAAAAGAACCAAAGATCTTAACAAACACCTCACCATAGAAGATACACAGATGGCAAATAAGCATATGAAAAGATGCTCAACATTATACCTCATTAGGGAAATGTAAATTTAAACAGCAAGACACCACTACACACCTATTAGAATGGCTCAAAACCCAGAACACTGACAACACCAAATGCTGATGAGGATGTGGAGCAACAGGAATGCTTACTCTTTGCTGGTGGGAATGCAAAATGTTTCAGCCACTTTGAAAGACAGTTTGGCAGTTTCTTACAAAATGCAACATATTCTTAACATACAGTCCAGCACTCACACTCCTTGGTATTTACCCAAGTGAGTTAAAAAAAATATGTCCACACAAAACCTGCACACAGGTGTTGATTTATTCATAGTTGCCAAAATTCAGAGGCAACCAAACGTCATTTGGTAGGTGAATGGATAAATAAACTGGTACATCCAGACAATGGGATATTATTCAGCACTGGAAGGAAATGAGATAACAAACTGGGAAAAGACATAGAGGAAAGTTAAGTGCATGTTACTAAGTGAAAGAAGCCAATCTGAAAGGCTATAGGTTAACTCTAACAATATGACATTTTGGAAAAGGCAAAACTATGGAGACAGTAAAAAATCATTGATCATTGTGGAGGAGGGAGGGATAAAACACAGAACACGGAGGATTTTTAGGGCAGTGAAACTGCTCTGTATGACACTATAATGGTGAATGTCATCATACATTTTTTTCAAACCCATAGAATGTAAGATACCAAGAGTGAACCCTAATGTAAACTCTGGACTTTGTGTCATAGTGATGCGTCAATGTAGGTTCATCAATGATAAGAAATGTACCAATCTGGTGGAAGATGTTGATAGTAGGAAAGGATATGCATGTGCAGGGATAGAAGATATATGGGAACTCCGTATCTATTCAGTATTTTTTTTTTTTTTTTTTTTGAGATAGGATCTCACTCTGTCACTCAGGCTGAAGTGCAGTGGCTCAATCACAGCTTACTGCAGCCTTGACCTCCTGGGCTCAAGTGATCCTCCTGCCTCAGCCTCCCAAGTAACTGGGATCACAGGCACGTGCCACCATGCCCAGCTAATTTTTTTGATTTTTAGTAGAGATGGGATCTTGCTATGCTGCCTAGGCTGGTCTCAAATTCCTAGGGTCCAGTGATTCACCTGCCTCGGCCTCCTAAAGTGTTGGGATTACAGGCGTGAGCCACCGTGCCTGGCCTCCATTCATTTTTGCTATGAACCTAAACTGCTCTAAAAAGTAAAGCCTATTTAAGAAAATTAACTAAATGAAAGAGAAAAGGGAGATGATATAGCCCCTGCCCTAATGGAGTATACTTACTAGTATGTATTATTCTTGAAAAGAAAAAAAATCCATAAATATTTTTAAAACATTTTTAAAAGTTGATTCTAAAACTCATTGCACTGGGTGAGGGCATACCAGACAAGCAGTCTCCTTACAAAACAGTGCCCAATACACCCTGTTCCTGCCCAGGTACACTACAGGGGACCCTTATAGTGCTGTGCCCTTCATCTAGTTAACTGAGAGTAGGGATGGCTTTGAGAGCATCCAACTATATAGAATAAAAAGGGTCTTTGCACTGGAGGCTCTTAAGAGAAGTCAAGCACAAATCCATTGTTTTATAAATGAAAATACTGGAGCTCAGAGAAATTAACTAAAGGTAGAAAGACTTCAGTGGTAGAATGTGTTTTTGATGCATTATCTCACAAAAACCTTAAGAAGTTGGTGATATTAATGTCCCTGATTTAGAGAGGAAGGAAATGAGAGGCTAAGAAATTTGTTCAAGTTTCCACAGCTATTTAAGTGACAGAATCAACTCTAACTCCAGAGCATATTATCTGACCTCTATGCTAGAGTTCTCCTTGAGCACTTCTTTTCACAAAATGAATCTACTTGGTGATTGTATTATTACTTGATCATTTGTTTTGAATTTTAGTCCTTAGAGAAGTTCATTGTTTTCTTTGGTTTGTTTTTCTAGGATTCCTTTTCAGAACAAATCATTCTACTTCATAGTGCTATAACAGTCCTCTCATTAAAGGAACTATAATTTTTTTTCTATCACAGCATTCTAAAGCTTCAATGCCAACAGCCGCTCCAACCACCCCTTTATACATGTCCCAAATGTATAACCTAAAAGGACTTACGTGAAAATCTGAAGTTTCATTCATTTGTTTATTTATTACTTCATTCAGCAAATGTTTATTGAGCACTTGTTGTAAGATAGGCCTTGGGTATACAATGAATATAACAGACGTGATCCTTGCAGCTATGGAGCCTGTAGTCTAAGGGAAGAAGATAGACATTAAAAAAGCACAATCAATACTTAGAATTATAAGCCACATTAAGCGCTATGAGGAAAATAAATGGAAAACCCTAAGAGACTACAAGAGAGTACTGGATTTTGATTGGGAGACCAAGAAAGGCCTCTTTGAAAAAATGATGAGCCAAGGCCATCTGGATGAGTAAGTGTCAGAAAGGCGAGGTTTAGGTGGAAGGTTGTAGAGTGGGGCACATGCAGCATTTCAGGAAAATGAATTGCATATGTGAAAGATCCAAGACAAGATGGTGCTTGCATGGTTAAGAACCGAAAACAACTTAATGTGGCTAGAGCGTAGTAAGTGAGGAGCGTGGTAGGAGATGAGTTTGGAGATTTAAACTTAAATCTGATCATGCAGATGCTTGCAGTCCATATAAGGACTTCTCCTTATATGAGATGAGGGAAATGGGCTTCTCTACTCTCTGGTCGCACCAGAAAATTTTCAGAACATTTTTCACAAAAATAAATTCTCTTCAGAGGAACCAGGTGGGTATCTGAACTTCCTTTGAAGTAGGCGTTTGCCTTTACCACAGGACGCTCGGAAGTCTGAACCTTTTAGTCACCAACCATGTAAGGATCCTTATCAGGCTTAAACTATGTTTTAAAGATCTCTCTGGCCACCATAGTGAGTATAAGAGGGAGGGGCAGGAAAAGAGGATGGGATGATGTGTAGTAATTGAGTTGCAGTAGTCCATTTGAGAGAGAATAAGGACTTGGAGATGGAGAAATAGGAAAAGACTTGAGAAATATTTTGAAAGTGGAATCAGTAGTATTTGGTAATGGGCTGGCTGTTATAAGCAAAGGAGAGGGCATTTGAAAAGATGACTCCTAGGTTTGTGGCTTTAGCAAATGAACAGATGGTAGTAACATATATTTAGATAAGGAAGATGGGAGGAGGAAGATCAAGAGTTCGGGTTTGGACAAGTTAAATTTGAGTTGCCTCTGAGATATGTGAGTAGGCAGTTGGCTATACAAGCCTGGATGTCAGAAAACAAAGGTCTGGACTAGAGATTAAAATGTGGCATTAACAGCATTTTGGTGATATTTAAAGCCACAGGACTGGTCTGGGTGCAGTGGCTCACTCCTGTAATCCCAACACTTTGGGAGGCTGAGATGGGCAGATTACTTGCAGTCAGAAGTTCAAGACCAGCCTAGCCAACAGGGAAAAACTCCGTCTCTACTAAAAATACAAAAATTATCTGGGCATGGTGGCTCACGCCTGTAATCCCAGCCACTCGGGAGGCTGAGGCAGAAGAATCACTTTGACCCAGGAGGTGGAGGTTGCAGTGAGCCAAGATCACACCACTGTACTCCAGCCTGGGCGACAGAGCATGACTCTGTCTCAAAAAATAAAATAACATAAAATGAAATAAAAATAAAACTACAGGACTGAATGAGATTACTTGGGGGAAAGTGTAGAGAGAAGAAAGAAACAGGCTCCGGAAGGAGTGTCGAGTGGTCTCTAATACATGGAGACAGAGGAGAGGAGATAGGGTTAGCTGTGAGACTTAGATTAGCCTGGACATAGGAGAAAGGAGAGGACAGCATGGTGACAAAAAGACCAAGGGGACAGTGTTTCAATAACGGTGCAAGCAACTATGCCTAATGCTTCTGAGAGGTTAAGGTGAGGTTGGGAACGTGTCTACTGTATTTGGTATTGTTGCAGTAGTGTGCTGAAACTGACTCCCATCAGTGCAGAGAATCTATGTGGGCATCTTTTCCCAATTCTGTGTTTAGTGATGACACATTGGTAGTCATGGTGGGAGTATTTCCACTACGGAAGCTAGCAACCACTTCTATGGTTTTTGTTTTGTTTTTGGCGAGGTGGTTGTAAACATGTACCAGCATGCCACTGACAATATGACTCAATTTGTAATAAGCTGAAGAGAGAAATGGCCTTCTCTGCTCTCTGCTCTCATCAGAAAGTTTTCATGAAAATAAATTATCCTCAGAGGAACCAACTGGGTGTCTGAACTTCCTTTGAAGTGGGCTTCTACCTTTGCCACAGGACTCTCTAAAGGCTTAGCCTTTTAGTCACTGACCTTCACAAATTTGATGCAGACCAACAGGAAAAAAAAAAAAAAATCAATGTGGTCATATGAAGAATTCCTTCCAACTCTGAGATGCTGTAATTCTGTGTTGGCTGCAAGAAATTCCAGGAAGCACAAGCAGTAAACCACATTTCATTTACTCCTGGGCTTATTTACTTGGTAAAAATAATCATTAGAAAATTCCAGAATCCAGGGGTTAAGAGATGACATTTTCCACATCTTTTTTATTTTTGAAAAATGTCTACTATTTTATTAAAAAAAAAATGTAGATAAAAAAATTAACTGTGGCTGGGCACAGTGGCTCATGCCTGTAATCTCAGCACTTTGGGAGGCTGAAGCAGGCACATCACTTGAGGCCAGGGGTTCAAGACCAGCCTTGCCAACATGGCAAAACCCCGTCTTTACTGAAAATACAAAAATTAGTTGGGCGTGGTGGCGCACGCCTGTAATCTCAGCTACTCAAGAGGCTGAGGCAGGAGAATCGCTTAAACTCAAGATTGCACCTCTGCCCTGAAGCCTGGGCAACAGAGTGAGATTATGTCCCCCAAAAAATATTAATTGAAAGGTGGAAAGTCTTATATTTTCAATACTATGACAACTGAATTAGATCATTTAATAATCAAGCTAATTAATCACTAGGTAATAGGTGTTAAGATAAAATCATTAAAATAATTGTGCTTTTGACATTACTTTAGTTGTGGCATATAGCCACAGTCTAAATCCTCCTGTCATCCAAAGGTGAACTACAAATTGAACTGAATTTCTTGCAAAGTCTTCAATTTACTGAAGAAGTCAGCATGCAAACCTAGTCTATATAGCTCCAAAAGTTTGTTCTTTGACACATCTTTACTCTGAACACTTAGCAATGATAAAGTTTATCAAGCTTAAAAATTAAATAAACACATTGGTGGCTCAGATTTGGAACAGAAATGCAAAGCTGTGAGCTGAGCAGAAGCCACTTGCTTATGGGGCTATGAATCTGGAATCAGGCAATATTAGCTATAGTTTGGCTCTTCCCAAGTAAATTAAAATAAGAGTTCCATGCCAAGATGGGAGGCTGACAGCCAGACTCACTACTTGAAGCCAGAGGGAAGGCAGGCTTCTCCTACTCCAGAAAGGAAGCAGAAATGGAAGCTGTTTCTGCCTAGAGCTACAGCTTTTAGCAAACTGTGGACTTATGCAAGAGGGAGGACACAGCTATAACCCTGTGACTAGGAAAAGAGGCAGTCTGTTTAGTGCCTAAATCTGTGCTGTCCTCAATATGACTGTGGGCTGGATCTTGGAATAACCATTAGTAAATCTGGGTCTGAACTGGGGCCCCAGGGAGCCAAGTACAAAATGAAGGGATTCACAAAGCCACTGGACAGGGAGGAGAAAGCACAGTGGGATTAGAGGAAAAAAGAGAAAGAGAGAGACAAAGAACACAAGCCTAGAGTCAAAATGAGTCCTCAACCAAAATCCAATGCTTAGAAAGCCAAAAAAAAAAAAAAAAAAAAAAGAAGACATAAATTTTCTCCTGTTGAAATTAATTTTCTAGAACAATCTGGAAAAAGGTTTAAATATTCTTACAATGTGCAAAGAGATATGCAGGAATAACTTCTATTTTTTTTTTAAAAAAAAAAAGCAAGACATTACACAAAAAATGCCAACATAAATGAAATCAGAATGGGGGTATAGTGAAAAGAACAACTAGAAATATTGGAAATGAAAAATACACTCATTAAAACAAAAATACAATAGATGAGATAAGCTGTAGACTGGCAATAGTTAAAGACAAAATTACTAGATTGAAGATGATACTGAGGATTTTTGCCTAAGAAACAGGACAGAGAGACAAAGAGATAAAAAATGTGAGACAGCAATTAAGAGAGAAGGAGGATCAACTGATAGGCTTTGACAAATGTCCACTAGGAGTTTCAGAAAATGAGAATAAAAGACATGATGGATAAGTAATATTTAGGGAGAAAATAGCTAACAATTTTCCACAGTTAAAGAAAGTGCTAAGCTGAGCGCAGTGGCTCATGACTATAATCCCAGTGATTTGGGAGACTGAGGCAGGAGCATTGCTTGAGGCCAGGAATTTAAGAACAGCCTGGGCAACATAGTGAGACCCCATCTCTACAAAAAATAAAAAAAGTTAGCTGGGTGTTATGGCACCTGTCTACAGTTTCAGCTCAGAAAGCTGAGGCTAGAGGATGGCTTGAGCCCAGGAGGTCGAGGCTGCAGTAGGCTATAATGGCACCACTACACTCCAGCTTTTGGCATCAGAGTGAGACCCTGTCAAAAAAAAAAAAAAAAATACTAAGTGCAAGTGCAGCATAACAGAAATTCACACATCTTAGCCAGCAGACAATTAAGTAATGTCTTTACAGCTAAGGGCAAGTAAGTTAGAACCTAAAATTGTACATTAAAAAAATTTATTCAACAGTGAGGGATGCTTAAAGACATTTTCAAAAATATAATGATTAAAGTGTTTCCACTCAGAGAGCCTCATAACTAACAGGAGGGCATCTCAGCAAAAAGAAAAAGGAACAAAGGTTGATGAAAATGACTAACACAGAAATTGATAAACTAGATTAGTAAATTTAATTTCCTTATAAAAATTCAACATTTTTTTCATTTATTAAAAAGATGAACTAAAATTCTAGACAATAATTTTTAAAACGCTAAAGAGGGTAAAGGATGGGAAAATAGGATGAACAGTATTCAAAGGGAAGTTAATATATGCTAAGATCAATATCATATCAGGAAAAAGAAGAGGAATATTTAATAATTTAGATGTTCTTAGAATATGGAATTTTTAAATATGCAAGTCAACACTATAAGGGCAACTACTAAAATAACTAAGATACCATGTCTGGCTCCTAAAGTAACAGCAGAAGAAAAAAGGAGTATAGAAAATATTTTCAACACAAGAGAAGGAAGGAAAAGGGAAAAAATAAGCAAAGAATGATAAACATAAGATGAAAAAATAAGAAAGTTAAAAATAAGTTGAAACATTATCATTAGCCTCAGCAACCATAAACATATTAAACATTGACTTTCAAAAAGAGATTATCTGAATGATTTTTTTTTCCAGACAGTCTCGTTCTGTCACACAGGTTGGAGTGCAATGGTATGATCTAGGCTCACTGCAAACTCCAGCCCACTAGGATCAAGCAATTCTTCTGCCTCAGCCTCCCAAGTAGCTGGGATTACAGGCACAGCCCACCACGCCCGGCTAATTTTTGTGTTTTTAGTACAGATAGGGTTTCACTACGTTGGTCAGGCTGGTCTCAAACTCCTGACCTCAAGTGATTCACCTGCCTTGGCCTCCCAAAGTGAGAATGAATTTTTTAAAACCCCAAATCAGGCCAGGCGTGGTGGCTAACACCTATAATCCCAACACTTTGGGAGGACGAGGTGGGCAGATCACCTAAGGTCAGGAGTTCAAGATCAGAGACCAGCCTGGTCAACATATTGAAACTCCGTCTCTACTAAAAATACAAAAATCAGCTGAGAATGGTGGTGCACACCTGTGGTCCCAGCTACTTGGGAGGTTGAGGCAGGAGAATTGCATGACCCTGGGAGGCAGAGGTTGCAGTGAGCCGAGAGTGAAACACCATCTCAAAAAAACAGAAAAAAAGTTGCACTGAATACACCTAACTTACCAAACATCACAGCTTAGCCTAGCCTAAATTAAATGTGCTCAGAACACATTAGCCTACCATTGGACAAAATCATCGAATACAAAGCCTATTTTTCAATATCTCATGTAATTCATTGAATACTGCACTGAAAGTGAAAAATTGAATGGTTGCATGGTTACTTGAAGTATAGTTTCTACTGAATTGCTTTTAAAGCATTGTATAGTTGAAAAATTGTAAGTTGAACCATCATTATCAGTATAGTCAGGGCCATGCTCTCCCTGAAGGTGCTAGGAAAGGAATTACTCGATGCCTCTCTTACAGCTTCTGGCAGCTTCAGATGTTCCTCGGCTTGTAGGTGCAACACTCCAAGCCTGTCTTTACATGGTGTTTTCCCTGTGTGTCTTCACATCATCTTCCTCTGTGTCTATGTCTGTGTCCATATTTCCCTCTTCTTTTAAGGACAACAGTCTTGTTGCATTAGAGGCCCACCCTACTCCACTATGACCTCATCTGAACTTAGCTAATTGCATCTGCAATGACCCTGTTGCCAAATAAAGTCACTTTCTGAAGTACAGGGGATTGAAACTTCAACCTGTCTTTGGGCAGGGGACACAATTTGATGCATAACAAAAGGCATCAGTAAAAGTAAGGGTAGAAAAGGCTGAAATAGAAACCAAAGTCATAAAATAGAGTAAATAAATACAAATGAAAATTAGTTTTAAGAAAAAAATCCAGTTTGATTACCCAATCTTTAATAAGACTGATAAACAAAAGAGCACAAATAAACTATATTAGAAATCATAAAGAGATACAATCGCACCCACACATTTACAAAATCACAGATCATTGTAGTATAAAAAAGAATACTTACTTATTTATTATTTTTTGAGATGGAGTCTCATTCTGTTACCCAGGCTGGGTGCAGTGGTGCCATCATAACTCACTGAAGCCTCGAACTCCCGGGCTCAAGCAATCTACTTGCCTCAGTCTCCCAAGGAGCTGAAACTACAGGTATGTACCAGCATGCCTGGTCAATTTTTTAAAGTGTTTTTGGAGAGATAGGGTGGGGGACAGGTCTTACTATGTTGCCCCGGCTGGTCTTGAACTCCTGACCTCAAGCCATCCTTCCACGTCAGCCTCTCAAAGTTCTGGGATTATGGATGTATGCCATCATGCCTAACCCATATTTATTTTTAAAGCAAATTCTACATATCTTGGAGGGAATAGCACTTGAGACTATTTTAAAAACTTGGATGGGTAGGTGATCACATATCTCTATTTATAATAGCTATGTGTCTTCCCTTAGCTATATTGGATTTTTGTTGTTGTTGTTTTTGTTTTGAGACAGAGTCTGACTCTGTCACCCAGGCTGGAATGCAGTGGCGTGTTCTCGGCTAACTGCAATCTCTGCCTCCTGGATTCAAGCGATTCTCCTGCTTCAGCCTCCCATATAGCTGGGATTACAGGCACCCGCCACCATGCCTGGCTAATTTTTGTAATTTTAGTAGAAATGGGGTTTCACCGTGTTGGCCAGGCTAGTCTCAAACTCCTGACCTCAGGTGATCTGTCCGCCTCACCCTCCCAAAGTGCTGGGATTACAGGCATGAGTCACTGCACCCGGCTATATTGGATCTTATTTTCAGGATTTTAGAGAAAAAAAAGGAAGAACTGAGAAATGTGCCCTTAGCTAGTAGGAAGCTGTGGGGTTAGAAAAACAATTACTAGGAACTTTTAATTCTAACCATTAAGTAAATATTTTAGTATATTTGAACACACAGAGCATATATTTTTACCTACTCAAATGTTTCTATGTGGATATGAAAATATATACACAAGAAAATGATAATGGATCTACTGACATATGCTTTGGTACAGCTGCAAAACGCAAATATTTCTCTATGTATATTCATGTTCGCTCCAGAGATAAAGATCGACAAACCTGCTGAGCTGGTATTTTACTTATGCACTATTTTTCTGTCTGCTTTAAGGGACTCCACATTCCATATACGATCTACATTTCATTTTAACTCCCATGTTCTTGGCTTCACTCTTTTCATGTCAGCTTTATCCTTTTAACCACCTGTTTGATAGTGATTTCTCAGCTTCAAATTCTAACTTGCTTTTCTTCCTCCTCAGAAATGTCCTGTAGTTTTATTTATTGTTTCCTGAAGTGTGGCACTTGCTCATAATTTCATGAATGACAGCCTTTTCCCAAAGGGAAGCAAAATAGTAGTTATTCTCCAGCTCCACTTAACAACCATATTTAAATGCAAATACAATCACTTCCATTCTATCTGCTTTGCTTCTCGTATCTGATCTAAACTATCAAGACATTAACAAAATCTAGCTTTTGTTTTTTGTGATGATGACTTTTCATTTTTATATACACATTTTTTGGGTTGTTCAAGAATTACATAGTGCCCCGGTACAAGTTATGAGATAGTTGTACTATGGCTACACTTCATTATTAAGTAGACTATTTGATTTCCTCTGCACGTATCTATCTATCCCTGTGCTTTTGCTTTTATTGGTCTCCCTGCCTGGAAATTTAGTACTTCTTTGCTTCTGTTACCCAATTGATAAAGAGAGTGAGGCCTGGAGCCTGACTTACCTAAGATCACACAGTTAATTAGGACTAACGGAGCCTAGAGATAATCTCTGGACTCCTGGTCCCCTGGGATTTTTCCACCGCACCCCACTGCTTTCTTCAAGGTTTAATTCAAATAATGCCCATCTAAGAAGTCATCTTGAAACCTTCAAACAGAAGTAATCTGTCCTTTCTTTCAACAGCTGCATGATTTAATTGCAGCCCCTCGGATGCTTATCACTTTATTTATTTGTTTGTTTGTTTATTTTTGAGACGGAATTTCGGGTTTTTTGCCCATGCTGAAGTGCAATGGCGCGATCTCAGCTCCCTGCAACCTGTGCTTCCTGGGTTCAAGCTTTTCTCCTGCCTCAGTCTCCTGAATAGCTGGGATTACAGGTATGTGCTACCATGCCCAGCTAATTTTGTATTTTTAGTAGAGACAGGGTTGCTTATCACTTTTTATTTTGCACTATTGTTATTCATGTACAGGCCTTTATTTCCTCTCTTCATGTCCAGTTATTTGAGGCTTGAACCTGCTTTACTTTTGTGTCTCTCATATCACCTAGCCTTCTTGTATTAACAGGTGCTCAATGTATATCTGTTAAATTAATTAGACCTGTTTCTCATTTTGCACAACTTGTGGTCATGGAAATCACATATAAGACAGACACCCCAGCATGCCATTTGGCTTGGGGAATTCTTTTGAGCCATGCCTTTCTGCCTCTTGCTGAACACTTCTGTGGTTCTAGAACTCCATTGTCTAAGAGAACTTTCTGTAATGACGGAAATATTTTATATCTGCACTATCCAGTATGGTACCACTAGCCACATATGGCGATTGGCCACTTACATGCACCTAGTGAGACCGAAGAAGTAAAATTTTAATTTTATTGAACTTTAATTAATTTATATTTAAATAGCCACATATGACTAACAGCTGTCATATTGTACAACATGGTTTTAGGCACCCCATTTTGATAAATTCACTTGTCTTGTCCCATTCAACTTGGTTACATAATTCTAGATGGCCTGCTTAGTGAGAAATGACATTGTTGTCCTCCAGGCTCCAGCCTTCAAGATTCCATGTTTTACAGTCCTCTTTCCCCACTTTTGTCCTCAGGAAAAAGGTGAGATTCTAAAGATTTTCCTAAGCACTCTGATCTCCACCCATCTTTCTTGCTCAGAATCTGACTCTGTTGGTAAAGCACAGGGGTATAAATGTATAATGCCTAGGTGTATGGTGTTTGCTGCTATTTCTTAGATTTTTCTAAACAGATTATAAACTTCTTGAATGTAAGGACCATGCATTCCATATCTTCTGGATCCTCCCTGTTGCTGATTCCACTGCCAGTTATATTGTAAATGTTCTATAAATATTAATCAATTGATTGATTAAAGGTGGAAAAATTGGCTGGGAGCAGTGGCTCACACCTATAATCCCAGCACTTTGGAAGGCCAAGGTGGGTGGGTCACTTGAGGTCAGGATTTCTAGATCAGCCTGGGCAGCATAATGAAACCCAGTCTCTACAAAATTTTTTTAAAAAGTTAACCGGGCATTATGGTGTGTGCCTGTAATCCCTGCTGCTTGGGAGGCTCAGGTTGAGCCCTGAAGGTTGAGGCTGCAGTGAGCTGTGATAGCGCTACTGCATTCCAGCCTGGGTTACAGAGTGAGACCCTGTTTCAGAAAAAAAAAAAAGGAATCTAGTATGAGCAAGAAAGGACAGTATCTGAGAAATAGGGAGGGGGTTGTCAAAATCTCAAGATTTACTTAGCACCCTACAGACTAAAGGACTTTTAGAATCATTTCACTTATTCCCATAATTGTTTCACAAATGCCCTTTTGTATTATTTAGTATTAGTCATCTAAAGAACTCAATTTAAACAATTTTTCAGAGTACCCAGGTAACAAAACTATGTTAGCCATTTTGAATGTATTCCTTCCTGAGAGGGTCTTCTATCAAAGTAATGTTATTATTATTATTTTTTAAATAAAGACGGGGTCTCCCTATGTTGCCCAGGCTGATCTTAAACTCCTGGGCTCAAGCAATCCTCCCATCTCAGCCTCCCAAAGTTCTGGGATTACAGGTGTGAGCCACCACACCCAGCCTATCAAATAAACTTTCTGATCCTGTTTATGAACTTCATCGTAGATAACTTACTGGGAAATTGAGGAGTTGTTAGGTACCTAAAACAGCACATTTGGTGGAAGTAGGAAAGAATATGTCTGCATATTTGTTTAAAACCTTCTCAAGGTAGGCTCTTGAATGTATATAATGCCATCCTGCTTTTGTGGATGAGTTAATAAAAGCAAAGGTGTTAGTGTTGTGGAAAGTATTTTGATTGACTTTTCCTTCTTCCTTTAGCACCCAAATTACACTTTAGCAAGATTGAGCTCCTGTGGGAACCTAGCCTAAGGCAAAATTTCTGCTGACCACACCCTGTGTGAGACCACAGTCAGTCTTTTAGGGGCTCTGGCAGGAGGACTTAGTAAATTCACGATAGCTGCAAAGTTAAAAGGCCCAACCCTGGAATTCTCTGTCCTGTAGAGCCTCACTGCCTTCCTGCCTGTGCGCCAACCTTTAGCTCACAGTGCCCAAAATATGAAAAGAAAATTAGGAGCCAGGAGGGAGTTGTCTTTGTGGGACAAGAATTTCAGCTGGCAGTAGTTAATATTTTTCCAGCTATTTTGACATGCATTATATAAGGGAACCAATTCCAAGACAAAACAAAAAATAAAATGCTTTTGACTCTAGAAGTGCAAACATAGGGTAAATTAGAGCTGACTTTTCTTTTTAACTTTTTATTTACAAAGGATGGATTTAAGTAATTTCTCTTTTTATTTATTTCCATAAAGTCGCAAATCTAGTATATTATTTCCCTTACTGTCTATTCATTTTTATTTCTGCTAATTTTCATATGTTTAAAATATGTTTTCAATAGGCTGACAATACTTATGGATCATATGCACACATGCTTATGTATAATAAATCACTTTTATGGGACCAATCAAATCTGGCATTCTTTGTAGCCCACAGTGGTTCACATTTTCAAGGCTTTTCACCCTGTTTTAAACTGCAACTTAACACTCACAAAATAGGTTGTTCAAAGGTAAAGGTTCTGCTTACAGGCACTTGCCTTTGACTAAATACATCTAGAGTAAGTCCTGAATAAAATGGAGGAAATAACCTCTGTCTCATCTCCATTTATATCAGGACTAACGAAGAAAATGCACTTCGTAGTCTGTACCAACGCTGCCCAGTGTAGAAATAACATAGGTTACATGAATATGGTAATTTTTTTTGTTTTGTTTTCGAAACAGTGTCTTGCTCTGTCGCCCAGGCTGGAGTGCAGTGGCGTGATCTCGGCTCACTGCAACCTCTGCCTCCCAGGTTCAAGTGATTCTCCTGTCTCAGCCTTCTGAGTAGCAGGGATTACAGTCGCCCGCCAACATGCCCGGCTAATTTTTGTATTCTTAGTACAGATGGGGTTTTGTCATGTTGGCCAGGCTGGTCTCAAACTCCTGGCCTCAAGTGATCCACCTGCCTTGGCCTCCCAAAGTGCAGGTATGCACTGCTGCACCTGGCCCACTGATTTATTTTCTATCGCTATAGTGCTTCCTTTTCCAGAATGTTATATAAACAGAATCTAATAATATGAGTCTTTCTGGTTCTTTCACTTACCATGATGCATTTGAGATGCATTCCTGTTGGAGTGCCTTTCAATTGTCCTTTCCCTTTTCTTACCGAGCAGTACTCCTTGGTATGGATGTATCACAGTTAGTACATCCCTTCCCCCAGTGAAGGACGTTTAGGTTGTGATATGGTTTGGATTTGTGTCCCTGCCCAAATTTCACATCGAAAGTAATCCACAGTGTTAGAGAAGGGGCCTAGTAGGTAGTGATTGGATCATGGGGCAGATTTATCCCTTGCTGTTCTCAAGATAGTGAATGAGTTCTGGTTGTTTAAAAGTGTGTGGCACCTCCTCCTTCCATCTCTTCCTTCTGCTCCAGCCACATAGGATGTGCTTGCTTCCCCTTTGCCTTCCATCGTGATTGAAAGTTTCTTGAAGCCTCTGCAGCCATGCTACCTAAACAGAACCGTGAGCCAATTAAACCTCTTTTCTTGATAAATTACCCAGTCTCAGGTAGTTCTTTATAGCAGTGTGAGAATGGACTATCCAGTGTTTGATGATTACAAATAGAACTGCTGTAAACATTCATATATAGGTTTTTGAGGGGACATGAATTTTTACTTCTTTTAGGGTAAATACTCAAGAGTGGTATCAAGGTTTTTTGTTTTTGTTTTTGTTTTTTTGAGACACGGTCTCAGTCTGTCGCCCAGGCTGGACTGCAGTGGCACAACCTTGCTCACTGCAACCTTCCACCTCCCAGGTGCAGGCGATTCTTGTGCCTCAGCCTCCCGAGTAACTGGGATCACAGGCACGTGCCATCACACCCAGCAAATTTTTGTGTTTTTAGTAGAGATAGGGTTTTGCCTTGTTGGCCAGGCTGGTCTCAAACTCTTGGCCTCAGGTGATCTGCCTGCCTCAGCCTCCTAAAGTGCTGGGATTACAGGTGTGACCATCACACCTGGCCTGATATCAAGGTTTGAAGGTATATGTTTATAAAAAATTCCCAAATTATTTTCCAAAGTAGTTGTACCATTTCATATTTCCATCAACAATGTATGAGAGATCCAGTTTCTCCACAATCTCACCAACAATCATATTATCATTGTTTTGTATTTTAGCTCTTCTACAAGATGTATAGGAGATCGTGCTTTTAATTTGTAATTCTCTAATGACTAATGATGTCAAACATCTTCTCATATGCTTTTTTTGCTATCCATATACTTTCTTTAGTGAAATATCCAAGTCTTTTGCTATATATATATATACACATATATATATTTGTTGTTGTTGTTTGCGATAGGGTCTCTCCCTGTCACCCAGGCTTCCAGGCTGGAGTGCAGTGGCACAATCTCAGCTCAGTGCAACCTGTGCTTCCCAGGCTCAAGTGATCCTCCTACCTCAGCCTCCCAAGTAGCTGGGACCACAGGCATGTGTCGTCATGTTCAGCTGATCTTTTCATTTTTGTAGAGACGAGGTCTCACTGTATTATCTAGGCTAGTCTCAAACTCCTGGGCTCAAATAAGCCTCCCACCTTGGCCTCCCAAAGTGCTGAGATTATGGGCAAGAGCCACTGTGCCTGACCACTATTTTCTAATTTGATTTTTTTCTAACTGTAGAGTTTAGAAAGGTGTTTTTTGTTTTTGTTTTTGTTTTTTTAGAAAATGGATATATGTCCTTTGTTGAGTATGTGATTTGAAAATATTTTCTCTCAGTGTATGCCTTTTATGTTTTAAAAAATAAACTTTATTTTGTAGAGCAGTTTTAGCTCAGCAAAATTGAGTGGAAGGTACAGAGATTTCCCATATAAACCTGCCCCTATACATGCATAGCTTCTCCCAGTGCATTTCCACACCTTCCATTGTAGTGGTGCATTTGTTACAACTGATCAGCCTACACTGACACATCATTCTCACCCAAAGTCCTGCATGTACTTTAGGGTTCACTCTCGGTGTCCTACATTCTATGGGATTGGACAAAGAGACAAAGACATGTATCTGCCATTATAGTGTTATGTAAAGTATTCCACTGCCCTAAAAATCCTCTGTTTTCTATTGACTTACCCCTCCCTCCCCACCAACCCTTAGCCACCAATGATCTTTTTACTGTCTCCATAATTTTGCCTTTTCCAAAATATCACATAGTTGGAATTAGACAGCATACATCCTCTCAGATTGGCTTCTTTCACTTAGTAACATGCACTTAACTTTCCTCCATGTCTTTTCATGGTTTGTTAGCTCATTTCCTTCTAGTGCTGAATAACATCCCATTGTCTAGATGTACCAGTTTATTTACCCATTCACCTACTGAAGTACATCTTAGTTGCTTCTGAATTTTGGTAACTATGAATAAATCAACTCCTGCGTGCAGGTTTTGTGTAGACACAATTTTTTTTTAAACTCACTAGGGTAAATACCAAGGAGTGTGAATTCTGGATTGTATGTTAAGAGTATGTTGAGATTTTTGTTTTGTTTTGTTTTGTTTTTTGAGATGGAGTCTGGCTTTGTCACCCAGGCTGGAGTGCAGTGGTGTGATCTCAGGTCACTGCAACCTCCACCTCCTGGGTTAAAGCGATTCTCTGCCTCAGTCTCTTGAATAGCTGGGACTACAGGCGTGCGCCACCATGCCTGGCTCATTTTCATATTTTTAGTGGAGACGGAGTTTCACCATATTGGCCAGGCTGGTCTTGAACTCTTGACCTCGTGATCTGCCCACCTCGGCCTCCCAAAGTGCTGGGATTACAGGCATGAGCCACCACACCTGGCCAAGTATGTTGAGTTTTGTAAGAAACTGCGAAAATGTCTTCCAAAGTGTCTAAACTATTTTGCATTCATATCAGCAAAGAGTGAGTGTTTCTGCTGCTCCACATCCTCATCAGTATTTGGCATTGTTAGTGTTCTGAGTTTTGGCCATTCTAATAGATGTGCAGTAGTGTCTTGTTTTAATCTGCATTTCCTGATGAGGTATGATGCTGAGATTTTCATGTGCTTATTTGCTGTCTCTGTATCTTCTTTTGTGGGGTGTTTGTTAAGATCTTTGGTCCAGTTTTAAATTGGGTTGTTTGTTTTCTTGCTGTTGCTTTTTAAGAGTTATTTTTATCTTTTGATTTACAGCCTTTTATCAGATACTGATTTTGCAAATATTTTCTCCCCATCTGTGGCTTATCTTTTCCTTCCCTTGACAGTATGTTTCAAAATTTTTAATATTAGTGAAGTCCAGTTTATTGGTTCTTTCTTTCTTGGATTATGCCTTCGATGTTTTATCTAAAAAGTCATTTCCAATCCCAAAGTCTTCAGATTTTCTCATATGTTATCTTCTAGAAATTTAAATTTTTGTGTTTTATATTTAGATCCGTGATCCATTTTGAGTTAATTTTTGTGTAGGGTGTAAGGTCTTTGTCTAGATACATTTTTTTGCATGTTGATGTCCAGTTACTCCAGCACCGTTTGTTGAAAAGATTTTTTTTCCCATTGCATTGCCTTTGCTACTTTGTCAATGACAAATTAGTATTGCATTGAATTTATAGATAAAGTTAGGAAAAACTGACATCATGACAACATTGAGTCTTCCTCTCCATTAATGCAGACTGTCTCTCCATTTATTTAATTCTTTGATTTCTTTCAACAGAGTTTTGTAGTTTTCCTCATATAGATCTCATATATGTTTCATTAGATTTATACCTAATTGTTGCATTTTTGAGGTGCTAATGTAAATGGTATTGTGTTTTTATTTTCAAATTCCACTTATTTGCAGGTATAGAGGAAAAAGATTTACTTTTGTGTATTAACCTTGTACCCTGCAACCTTGTTATAATTGCATATCAATTCCAGGAGTTTTTATTTTATTTATTTTTTTAAATTTTTTATTTATTTTTTATTTATTTTTATTTATTTATTTTTAGATGGAGTTTTGCTCTTGCTGCCCAGGCTAGAGTGCAGTGGCGCGATCTCGGCTCACCACAACCTCCACCTCCCGGTTTCAAGTGATTCTCCTGCCTCAGTCTCCTGAGTAGTTGGAATTAGAGACATGTGCCACCACACTCACCTAATTTTGTATTTTCAGTAGAGATGGGGTTTGCCCATATTGGTCAGTCTGGTCTCGAACTCTCAACCTCAGGTGATCTGCCCGCTTTGGCCTCTCAATTATTTGTTTGTTTTAAGAGGTAAGGTCTCTGGCCGGGTGCAGTGGTTCACACCTGTAATCCCAGCACTTTGGGAGATCGAAGCGGGCGGATCACAAGGTCAGGAGATCAAGACCATCCTGGCTAACGCAGTGAAACCCCGTCTCTTCTAAAAATACAAAACCAAAATTAACTGGGCTTGGGGGCGGGCGCCTGTAGTCCCAGCTACTTGGGAGGCTGAGGCAGGAGAATGATGTGAACCCAGGAGAGGGAGCTTGCAGTGAGCCGAGATCGCACCACTGCACTCCAGCTTGGGCGACAGAGCGAGACACCGTCTCAAAAAAAAAAAAGGTAAGATCTCATTATGTTGCCCAGGCTGGCCTCAAACTCCTGGGCTCAAGTGATCCTCCCAACTCAGCCTCCCAAGTAGCTGGAATTACAGGCATGAGCCACCACATCTGGCTAATTCCAAGAGTTTGGGGGCAGTTCTTTCAGATTTCCTACATAGGCAATCATGTCATCTACAACAAAGACAGTTTCATTTCTTCCTTCCTATCACTCCACTTTTTATTTTCTTTCCTTGTCTTATTGCATTAGCTAGGACTTCCAGTATGATGTTGAAAAGGGATAGTATGGCTAGGTGCAGTGGCTCATGCCTGTAATTTCAGCACTTTGGGAGACTGAGACAGGAGGATCACTTGAGCCCAGGAGTCCAAGACTGACCTGGGAATGGGAGACCCATCTTTCCAAAAAAAGCTTTTAAAATTAGCTGGGCACAGTGTTGCATGCCTGTGGTCCTAGCTACTCGGGAGGCTGAGATGAAAGGATCACTTGAGTCCCGGAGGTTGAGGCTGCAGTGAACTGTGTTCGCACCACTGCACTTTTGCCTGGATGACAGAGCAAGACCCTGTGAAAGAAAGGCAGACAGACAGACAGGAAGGAAGGAAGGAGGGAAAGAAGGAAGGAAGGAGAGAAAGGGAGGGAGGGAGGGAAGGAAAGAAAGAAAAACGAAGGAGAAAGAAAGAAACCAATGAACAACAGGTGAACAGACATCTTTGTATTGGTCCTGATCTTAGTGGGGAAGCTTTATTTTCTCACCATTAGGTATGATGTTAGTTGTTTTTTGTTTTGTTTTTTTTTAATAGTCCCTGTGAAGGGACTTGAGGACATTCCTGTGTGTTCCTAGTTTACTGAGAGTTTTTATCACGCACGGGTGTTGGATTTTATCTAATGCTTTTGCTATATCTATTGATATGATAATGTTAGTTTCATTCTTTACCTTGTTGAGATGATAGATTACATTAGTTGATTTTAGTTGAATTTTTAAAATGTTGAGTCATCCTTGTACACCTGAGTTAAATTCCACCTGATCATAATGTATAATTACCTTTCTACACTGTTGAATTTGATTTGCTAATATTTTGTTAAGGATTTTTGTATCTGTGTTCCTGAGAGATACTGGTCTGTAGTTTTCTTATAATGTCTTTTCTGATTTTGGTTTAGGGTGATACTGGCTTCGCAGTGTGATTTAGGAAGTATTCCCTCTGCTTCTGTCTTCTGAAAAAGATTGTAAAGAATTGGTATAATTTCTTCCTTAAATATTTGGTCACCCATTTACTTTTAATCTACATACGTCTTTATATTTAAAGTGGATTTCTTATAGACATTATATAGTTGGATCTTGTTCTTTGACCTACACAGACAATCTCTGTCTTTTAATTGGTGTATTTGTACCACTGATCTTCAAAGTGATCGTTGATATAGTTGGATTAAGATTTGCCATAGGCTGGGTGCCATGGCTCATGCCTATAATCCCAGCACTTTGGGAGGCCGAGGCGGGCAGATCATGAGGTCAGGAGATTGAGACCATCCTGGCCAACATGGTGAAACCCCGTCTCTACTAAAAATATAAAAATTAGGTGGGCATGGTGGCGTGTGCCAGTAATCCCAGCTAATCGGGAGACTGAAGCAGGAGAATCACTTGAGCCAGGGAGTCAGAGGTTGCAGTGAGCCAAGATCGCGCCACTGTACTCCAGCCTGGCGACAGAGTTAGACTGTCTCAAAAAAAAAAAAAAAAAAAAAAAAAGATTTGACATATTAGTTACTGTTTTCTACTTGTTGCCCTTTTCTTTGTTCCTACTTTTGTCTTTTATGGTTACAATCAAGTATTTTATAAAATGATTTCATTTTCTCTCATTTCTTAGCATATCAGTTATTTTTTACTTGTCTTAGTGTTTGCCCTAGAGTTTGTAATTATTAATTTACCACTAACCTAAGTTCACCTTCAAATAAAAGTATACTGCTTCACAAATAGTGAGAGTAGTTTATAACAAAATAATCTGAATTCCTTCTTCCTGTTCCTTGTATTGTTGCTATCATTCATTTCATTTATATATAAGCATCAACACACACACAAACACACACTCACTCACACATACCCACATACATCCATACTTGAATACTTTGTTGCCATTATTCTTTGGACAAATGGTTATTGGTTAGATCAATTAAGAATAAGAAAAATACATTTTTTTTTCAACCTTCATGTATTTCTTCTCTGATGCTCTTTCTTTCTGCAGACCTGAATTTCCAACTTATACCGTTTTCCATCACACTGAATAACATTTTTAAATATTTCTTGCAGAACAGGTCAACTGGCAATAAATTCCCTCAATTTTCATTTGTATGAAAAATCTTTATTTTTTTCTTCACTTTTGAAGGATCATTTCGCAGGGGACAGAATTCTAGTTTGATTTTTTTCCTCTCAACAGTTTAAGTATTTCACTTTACTCTCTTTTTTCTTTCATGGTTTCTGAGGAGAAGTCAGATATAATTCTAATCTTTGCTTCTGTATAGGTAAGGTGTTTATTTCTTCCAGTTTTGTTGGAGATTTTAAAATTCGTATTTAATTTTCTGAGGTTTCAATATGGTATGTCTAGGTGGTTTTTTCTTTGTTTTTTGTTGTTGTTGTTGTTGTTTTGTTTTGCACTATCCTGCTTGGTGCTCCCTGAGTTTCCTGGATTTGCGGTGTCTGACATTAATTTGGGAGAAATTATCAGTCAATATTGCTTCAAATATATCTTTTTGTTATCCTTCCAGTGTTCTTATTATGCATACATTAAACCTTTTCTAGTTCCCCACAGCTCTTGGGTGTTCTTTTCTTTTCTTTCTTTTCCCAGACATTTTTCTCTTTGCTTTTCAATTTTGAGGTGAAAACTCAAAACTGCCTTGAGATGACCTCAAGCTCAGAGATTTTCCTCAGCCATATTTGGGACTAATAAGCCTATCAAAGGCATTTTTCATTTCTGTTACAGTGTTTTTTATCTCCAGCATTTCTTTTTAATTATTCACTAATACTGCCCTCTCTCTGCTTACATTTCCTATCTGTCCTTGCATGCTATCTACTTTATCCATTAGAGTTCTTAGCCTATGTATCATATTTGTGTTAAATTCCCAGTGTGATCATTCCAGCATCTCTGCTGTATCTCTCTAGTTCTGAAGCTTGCTCTGTTTCTTCGAACTATTATTTTTGCTTTTTAGTATGCCTTGTAATTTTATCTTCTTTTTTTTTTTTTTTTTGAGACGGAGTCTTGCTCTGTCTCCCAGGCAAGGCAGTAGTGCAGTGGCACAATCTAGGGTCACGGCAACTTCCGCCTCCCAAGTTCAAATGATTCTCCTGCTTCAGCCTCCCGAATAGCGGAGACTACAGGCATTAGCCACTATGTCTGGCTAATTTTGTTGTATTTTTAGTAGAGATAGGATTTCAGCATGTTGGCTAGACTGGTCTCTAACTCCTGAGCTCAAGTAATCTGCCCACCTTGGCCTCCCGAGGTGCTGGGATTACAGGCATGGCCTTGTAAGTTTATCTTGATAGCCAGACATGATGTACCGTTTAAAGGGAACTGTGATAAATAGACCTTTAGTCATGTAGTCGTAAGGTGTGAAAAGAAAGGAAGTTCCCTGTAAGTGGTGGGGGACTACTTCTCTGTAGTCCTAAGATTAGGTCTTCTGGTGAGCCTGTGCCCATGGACTGACTGTGAACTTTACAAGTGTTTGTTAGTGTTTTCTTCCCTGCCTTAGTTGGACAGAATGGCCACAGTGGGCTGAAGTTGAGTGTTGAGTATTTCCCTTCCCCCAGGACAATTAGGTTCTGATTAAACCCCAGGAGGTTAGGGGTCCTTAGCATGGCCTTGAGGGCAGACCTTGCTAAGAAGTACAGAATGCTTTGGTGTATTTCAAAATGATTTATTTTTCCCTACCCTTACCAAGAGAATGAGGGAATTTTTGTCTGATATTCACTGTGAGAATCTTGTCAAGCTCCTGGAGGTAAAATTCACAAAAGTGTCCCACACCCCACTGGCCATATCTCCTGGAGTTTTTGACTCAGAGCCTTGTCCACACTAAGCCTCCAGCAATTTGCCAATTATAGTTCAAGTTTTCCTTCCCAAAGCTGGTTCCTGCTCATTGGTTTTTTCATTTCATTCATTTTTCAGTTTGTTCAGCTTTTTACTTGTTTGGATGGAGTGACGACTTCCAAGTTCCTTACATGCCTGACTGATGGTGCCTTTTCTTTTAATCCTCTAAACAATGTTTCTCAGAATGGAAGGAGAAATTCTTAATTTTTATGAAATCTAATTTTTCCATTTTTCTTTTATGGATGAAGCTTCTACGTATTGTATCTAAGACATTTTTGCCTAACTCAAAGTCCCAATGATTTTAATTTTTCTTCTCTCAGAGTACTCTTTTTAAAGTGTAAATCAGATCACATCACTCCCTTGCTTAGAATTCTCTAAGGGCTTTCCCTCACATTTAGAATAAAATCTAAACTCCTAATCCAGGCCTACAAAGTGCTGCATGATCCTGCCTTCGGCTTCTTCTTTGACCTCAACTCCCTGCCCCTTTCTCCCTCATTCACTCTGCTTCAGCCACATTTGTTTTCTTGCCGCTCCACACACCCTCCTTGGAGTCTTTGTACTTGCTGCTACCTCTGCCTGGATTACTCTCCCCTCAGATCTTTACATTGCTCACTCCTCAGTCCTTAAATACCAACCACCCTCTTGGCAAAGCTCCCTTAACAAGCCTACGTAAAATAGGACACTTCTTTTATTTGCAATTCTGTTATCCATTTTTATTTTTGTCATGGCATTAATCACTATTGGTAATTACTTATTTATTGCATTACTTGAGGAATTTTTTTTTTTTTTTTTTTTTTTGCTAATTTGTGCTACTAAAATGTACATTCTTTAGAGCAAGGCATTTTCTGTCTTGTTACTTTATTCCCCAAGCCAAGAACAAAATGTGGCACAGAACAGATGCGCAATAAATATATGTTGAAAAAATGAATTATACCCTACTGAAAACCACACCTCATATACTGAGAAATTCAAAATATGAATCTTGGGATAAGGGTGAGAGTGAGATTTGAATGGGGTGGGGTTTGTTTTGAAGCAGAAGAAGAAAGGAAGTTTTCAGTGGGACTCCCTGAAGAGAGAAAGCCTGCCAACAGGGGCCCAGCCACTTCCCAAGAATGAGTGACCTACGATTCCCTGACCTCAACAGTGTCCAAGCACAGGCCTTCAGCAGTGGAAGCCCATTGCCTTGTACCCTCTGAGAGTTTCTCTCAGGTCCTTAAATTACTTTAATTTTAGGCACACTTTGTGCTTCAAATTTCATTGCCTCCAACTTAATTATTGGCATGGACAAAGTCTTTCAATCCATAATTAAAGACAAAAAGGTTTTAATTAGTACTGGCAGATGAATACGCATATAGCTTCACGTAAAAAATGGAGGGTCCACATACCTCATGTTTATGGTCAGTTGATTTTGCAAGGGGATGAAACAATTTAATGGGGGAAGAATATTCTTTTCAACAAATGGTGCCGAGATAATTCACAGGCACCAGAACGAAATTGGACCCCTATGTCAAACCATTCACAAAAATTAACTCAAAATCGATCATAGACCTGAATGTAAGAGCTAACAGTTTACAACTGTTAGAAGAATGCATAGTGGTAAATCTTTATGACCTTGGGTTAGGCAATGCTTTCTCACATATGACACCAAAGCACAAATGTCAGAAATAAAATAGATAAATTGAACTCATTAAAATGAAAAACTTTTGTACTTCAAAGGACAAATCGGGAGATTGAAAAGATAACCCACAGAATGGGAGAAAATTTTTGCAAATCAAATATCCAATAAGAAACTTGTATTCAAAATAGCCAGGCATGGTGGCTCATGCCTGTAATCCCAGCACTCTGGGAGGCCGAGGTGACAGATCGCCTGAGGTCAGGAGTTCTAGACCAGCCTGGCCAACATGACAAAACCCCGTGTCTACTAAAACTACAAAAATTAGCTGGGTGTGGTGGCATGTGCCTGTAGACCCAGCTACTCAAGAGGCTGAGGCAAGAGAATTGCTTGAACCCAGGAGGCAGAGGTTGCAGTGAGCCGAGATCGTGCCACTGCACTCCAGCCTGGGAGACAGAGTCAGACTCCAGCTCAAAACAAACAAACAAACAAAAACAAAAACAAACCCAAAATATATGAAGAACTCTTACAACTCAAAAATAAAAAGACCTATAACTCAATTTAAAAACAGGCAAAGGATTTACAGACATTTCTCTAAACAAAATATACAAATGGCCAATAAGCATATGAAAAGATGCTAAAAATTATAAGTCATTAGGGAGATGAAAATAAAAATGAAGTACCCACCAGAATGGCTGTAATCAAATAGATGGACTATAACACGTGTCAGTGAGGATGAGAAGAAATTGGAACCCTCAAATGTTGCCAGCAGGAACATAAAATGGAGCAGCTGCTTTGGAAAAGGTTAAACATAGAGTTACTATGCAACCCGGCAATTCCATGGCTAGCAGTTCTACCCACGAGAAATAAAAACACATGTCCACACAAAAACTTGTACATGAATGTTCAAAGCAGCATTATTAATAATAGCCAAAAATTAGAAACAACTCAAATAGTCATCAGCTGATGAATGAATAAACAAAATATGGGATACCCATACAATGGAATATTATTTGGGCATAAAAAGTGAATGTAGTATTGACACATGCTACAATGTGGATGGGTCTTAGAAACATTACATGAAGTGAAAGAAGCCAGTCACAAAAGGCCATATATTTATGATTCCATTTATGTGAAATCTTCAAGACAGGCAATCTATAGAGAAAGTAGATTACTGGTTGCCTAGGGCTGAGCGGGGAGTAATGGGGTCCTAAGAATGTGGTAGCTAAAGGGTATGGGGTTTCTTTCTGCAGGGAACAAAAATTCTAAAATTAGATTGTGATGGTAGATGTATAACTCTGTAAACTTACTAAAAACCATTTAGTTGTATACTTTATTTATTTATTTATTTATTTTGGAGACAGAATATTGCTCTATCCCCTAAGCTGGAGTGCAGTGGCATGATCTTGGCTCACTACGATCTCTGCCTCCCAGGTTCAAGTGATTCTCATGCCTCGGCCTCCTGAGTAGCTGGGATTACAGGTATGCACCACCATACCTGGCTAATTTTTGTATTTTTAGTAGAGCTAGGGTTTCACTATGTTGGCCAGGCTGGTCTCAAACTCCTGACCTCAAGTGATCCTTCTGCTTCGGCCTTCCAAAGTGCTGGGATTACATGTGTGAGCCACAGTGCCCTGCATGACTTGTATACTTTAAATGGGTAAATTGTGTAGTATATTAATTACATCCCAATAAGACTAATAAAAAAGATATATAATTAGAAATACTCATTTTAGTATCACTTTAGTATCATGTTCCTCCACCACTTGCTTTTCAGCTTCTTTGCGCTACATGTGTAGATGCCAAGCTAGAGAAAACAAAATGCTTCCCTTAAGCACCTTGACTCACAGTTAAGTGAAGATGCCATTCACAGAAATAGATCAACTGAAACTCAAACAAAGCAATGCAGGAGCCCAGAAGGCAGAACAAGTTACTATGTCCAAGGTATTAGAGAGGACTCTTCAGAGGAGATGTGTTTAAACTAAAATATGATGGACAAGTAGAAGTTTGCTACACAATGAAAGAGAAATCCAGCCTGGTCAACATGGTAAAATCCCATCTCTACATAAAGTACAAAATTTACCCAGGCATGGTGGTGCACACCTGTAGTCCCAGCTACTTAGGAGGCTGAGGTGGGAGGATTACTTGAGCTTGGGAGGTTGAGGCTGCAGTGAGTTGAGATCACACCACTGCACTCCAGCCTGGGTGACAGAGTGAGACCCTATCTCAAAAAAAGAGAAAGAAAAGAAAAGAAAAAGGAAAAGAAAGAAGAAAAATTAAAAAGAGAGCAAGAGAGCAAGAAGAGAGGGAGGAAGGAAGGAAGGAAGGAAGGAAGGAAGGAAGGAAGGAAGGAAGGAAGGAAGGAAGGAAGGAAGGAAGGAAAAGAAAAGAAAGAAAGAGGAAAAGGAAAAGAAAAAAGAAAAGGAAAGAAGGCAGGGAGAATTCCAGGTTCAGGGAACAGTGCATGTGAAGGCACAAAACCAGAGGAAAGCCTGGAGTGTTCAGACAATAGTAAATTGATTTGGCAAAAGGGTGGGTTGGCTGGGGGAATGGTGAGGGATTAGGCAAAATGATAAGCAAACCTACCCTGAAGGACTTTACATGCCCTTTTGAGAAATCCCAGCTTTTCCCTTAGAGGCAAAGGGGAGCCAGTGAAAGACAATCAGCTTCTCAAAAGGAGGGTAACTCTGCAAACAGTGCAGGACGGCATGCTGCTTTACGCCAAATTTTTTTTTTTTTTTTTTTTTTTTTTTTTTTTTTTTTTTTTTTTGAGGCAGAGTCTCGCTATTTCACTCAGGCTAGAGTGTAATGGTGCAATCTTGGCTCACGGCAACCTTCGCCTCCCAGGTTCAAGCAATTCTCCTGCCTCAGCCTCCTGAGTAGCTGAGATGACAGGTGTGAGCCACCACACGGCTAATTTTTGTATTTTTAGTAGAGATAGGGTTTCGCCATGTCAGCCAGGCTGGCCTCAAGTGATCTGCCCTCCTAGGCCTCCCAAAGTGCTGGAATAACAGGCGTGAGCCATGTGCCTGGCCTGCTACTTTTTCTACTGTCTTTTTCTTTCTGCAAATCCCTCCACTGATGCAGCACTGGCCTTTATTAACTTTAATTGTGCACATTCTGGAAGCAGATGTTACCCATGCAGATATTTTGTCTAATTCAGCCACTCATGTGGGAATAAGCTACACAAGATGACATGTGCCAGCACAGGTACATTTGCTTCCTAAAGATCAACATGACCAAACTGCTTAGTTTAAAAAAATCATTTACAGATTAATTAATTAAGGTATTAACATAGTATCTTTAGGGAATGAAGTAAAAAAAGTGGCCCCTGGTGGTCTAGCTTAGGCTTGAACATAGATTTGCTGTGTGACCTTGGCAAAGTCATTGCATCTTTCTAGCTTCAATCTCATCTTCTATAAGATTAAATGGATGGAAATGAAGTCAGTCATCCTGGAACTTACCTAATGACAAGCATTTCCTGGAGTTCTTGCACCTACTCCAGACCCACTGGATCAGTATTTCCGGGGGAGGGCCCTTGAGAATTTTACGTTTAACAAGTGCTTTCTAAGGTTTCTCCCAGGTGCTGTAATCCCAGCATTTTGGGAGGCTGAGGTGGGAGGACTGCTTGAGGCCACGAGTTCAAGACCAGCCTGGGGAATATAGTGAGACCCTGTCTCTATAAAAAAAAAATTAACAAATAAAATTAGCCAAGTGTGGTGGTGCGCACCTGTAGTTCCAACTACTCAGGAATCTGAAGCAGGAGGATCACTTGAGCCCAGGAACTTGAGACTGCCATGATCTATGATCACACCACTGCATTCCAGCCTGGGCAGCAGAGTGAGACCCTGTCTCTAAAAATTAAAAAAAGAAAAAAAGGAGAATTCCTCCCAGCTCTGATTCCATCTTTCAGTAATGCTGGCTTACAGCAGGGCAGAAGCCTGACTGAACTGAAGATTCCCTAGATGCCGCAGCTGGAGTGCTACTGCCGGGATGTTTGTTGGAGGTGGAGGGTGAAAGTATGTATAAGGGTGGCCATTTATATACTGAAAGTGTGTGACAGTGTCATGGCCCCAAGAAGAAGCGACAAAGCAATGGCTCCTCCATTTCTACCTTGCCTCCTTCTGCTAACCCCAGACATCCCCCTTTGGGGAAATGGGCACTGGAGCATAGAAGGAAAGACTTCTGAAGTAATGAGGAATGTTTTCTAAATGATGGTGTTGTGCTTTGAAGAAGCAGTGAAAACAGTGATGTCATTCAGTATTCTTCTTCCAAAGAGAGAGGCTGTTCTTTTGGTATTTCAGTTCATTTAGAATGGTGTCACTCATTAGGGTCTCCCAAAGACTCCATTCAAAATAGCGTCTTTAAGTACCCACTTGAGTGCCATGAAGCCATTAAAATAGGCATCATTTCCATTCCATCTAAGCTTTCCATCAGGGTGGACAAACATGTTGAAGGGCAGACAAACAGAGACGCACAACATTGAGAGAAACATAAACAAATGGAGACCCTACCCAGCAAATAAACACAATGTTAAATATTTACATTCTGAACAGGGATTATTACTTGTTCTTATGTTCTGGGTTAAGATGGTTGGAGCCAGGCCAGGGTACATGATTCACTACCCTGTGCAAACAGAGATTGGATTATTCCTCCTCTCCTTTCATCCTGTCTCCAAATTGGAGGTTTTAAAAATGCATTCAATAAACATTTATTAAATTTCTTCTATTTTCTAAGAGTTACATACCAAGGATACAAAAAATAAGACACATTTCTGCCTTCTGGGGGCTTGGCAATGACAAAAATTAGGAAAATGCAAGAAGAACTTTTCATTAAGAAAGTATTAGGGACCCTTCCTATGAATGTAAGACCCAAACTCCAAATAAACATGTAAATGTGTAGATAGCCATCTAAATCAACTTGGCCTCCAAGTTTTACCCAGGATTAGTTAAAAGCCCAAGTTAGTTTATTCCCTTGGAATTGCCTTAATTGTCTTATTTTAAATTAATTGAATTCTTTTTTGTGGATCAGATGAGGTCATCTCATTTTGACTGGAAGCTGTTTTCTCATCTCTCTATTTGTAGGAAGCAGCAAGCCTAAGTAGATCAGCCTTGTGGCTTGTATCCATGTGGATGTGGATGGCTAATGTCACCCTTTCAGGCATTTTCAGATATGAAAGATTCTGGATACAGTTCTGTCAGGAGAGTCTCTGAGTCCATGTTCAAATTTTCTGACTTAAGAGATTCATCTCTTAGCAACAGCTCAGTTGCTAGTGTATTGGTTCCTCCAAAGATCTGTTATGAAAATAGTTAATGAGCCAGGGCAGATAAAGTGGACCTGGAATCATCAAAACATTTCCCAAGGACATAACGACTTCCACAAACCAACATTTTCACACACCTTTTATACCAATGTGCTCACAGCAAGAAGCTGCCTACTGAAGATTGGGTATATTTGGTCAAGGGTATAATATAAATCTCTTCCACATGTTGGCTGAACATTTACAGGGCTATCACTTGGTTTTCTGAGATGTAATTTGGTTTCATTTGCTATCTTAATTCTAGATTTGCTTCATACCCAGTAATAAATTGGATCTTATGCCAGCTTTGTCCAAAGATCTTCTGTAACCCCTCCAAGATGGGTAAGATATTCTTCTCTGAGCTCCCAAAATACCCTTTGCATTTTACTACCACCACTTTTCCCTCATTTTTAAAATTTTTGTTTTGAGACAGGTCTCACTCTGTTGCCCAGGCTGGAATGCAGTGGTGTGATCATAGTTCACTGCAGCCTCGACCTCCCGAGCTCAAGTGATCCTGCCACCTCAGCCTCCCGAGTAGCTGGGACTACAGGCGTGTGCCACCATGCCCTGCTAATTTTTGTATTTTTAGTAGAGACAGGGCTTCACCATGTTGCCCAGGCTGCTTTGTTTATTTTCTAATGTTGAAATTTGGCAGACTTTTTTCCCTTTGCTACAGGATGAGAAATACTTGTAGTAAGAGAATAATCTACACACACACACACACACACACACAGAGAGAGAGAGAGAGAGAGACTATGACATCTAGCTGGTTACAGTTGAAACAATGATTCTGACACTGAAAAGGAATTCAATATGCAACTGGCAGACATTTGCCCCTGAACAAACAGTGTGTATGTTACTGTCAAGTCAAAACTGAAGAAGGAGGAACAAGGCTTATTTCTTGAAAGGAGGTGGTTCTAGTGAGTAAAAATAATTCCTCAGGGAGTCCCATGAAAATGGCAGGGGTTTCATCCAAAAAGTCAATTATCAGGACAAGTTAAAGCAGAGCAGAAGAATTATCAGACCCTTTACCAGGCCTGCCTGTGCACGGTTAAGGTATAATTTAACACAGAGCAATGTATATTTTCTTGTTATAGAATACAAAGTTGTCTTTGCTTGCTGATTGTCTGCATTTCTGTTTTAGATTTAAAAATTGAGAGCTTCCCTTGGCTGCTTCTGAACCAGTGGACTGCTGAGCGGGATTGCGGAAGGAGGTGAGATTCTACCCAGGGTGACTGTCTGTCCTCCAATCTACTATTCTCAGACTGTGCTGATCTCAGATCTCGAGTCATTCTTGCCACTTTTTACTAATAAATACTAATAAAAACACGCTGACCCTGTGCATGTTTCCAGCCACTGGGTGACCCAGCCTGCCCCTGTTCCACTTACTGAATGCTGCTCAGAAACCACAGTGGATTTGCTGCAGAGGGCCTCGGCTATGACGCAGAGAAAATGGTCTTATTTCCTTACATGATTAATGCCAAGGCATGGCTTGGTAAAAAGAGGATTATGACAGACCAATCTTATTTCCTTTTGTGCTAAAGGGGCAGGGTATATGGTGGTGGGTGGTGGAGGGTGGAGGGTTGAGGGTACAGCGTGGGGCAAGTGAATCAGCCCATGTGAATAGAAATAAAGCAGTTGATTCTGTGTCACATGACAGTCTAAGCAAGGAGCTGAGATACTGGTAATACTATTAGCCTATTGAAAACTCCTCAACAGTGATTATCAGTGGTTTCTTATTAACCCAAGGACACCCTTAAGGGTTGTTCTTTATCACCAACTTAGATGAAAATATTAAAAGTGTTCACTAAATTTGGAGAGGGCACTCATTTGCAGGGAGTGGATTATATCAATTTGATTGTTTATTTCAATATGACTTTGAAACATCAGAAAATGTGTCCATTAATAGCAAAATTTGCTTTTAATCTTAACAGAGACAAATGCACATTGAAAGCTTTAGAAATTAGAAATATAGACTCAAGATGGCATTAGGCTGAAGAGCCATAAATGCAGAAGAAAGTGCTTCCAGTCAGAGTGGACCACAAATACAATGAGTTAGCAATGTAGTAATATAATTAAAACAATTCCTTGTGACTCAAGGATAAATTAAAGAAAGTATGCCATGCAAAGACAAGAAATAATCTCTTCATGGTGTTTAGAATTATGAGCAGTTGGAGTTTATTTTTTATGATTTCATTTTTTAAAAAGCAAATACTCTATAGAAATACAATAACAGTGATAATAAGGATGACAAATAGAAGAAGGACGAAAGTATAATAACTCTTCACATTTGAGATGTTGCTGAGGCCCTGGTTTCAGTGTCTGTTACCTGAGATAGCATCATTGGATCTTAAATGTTATTTTGGGGGCTTTTCGACGGGATCAAATTTTACAACTTTGGAACTCAGTTTTACTGAATAATGAAAAAATAGGTAAGCTGATCAGCTAAAATTAGCCACTAATTATTTGCAAAGCACTCCTCTATCAGGTTCTCCTCATGGTTGTCCTACTTTTCTTTGTCCCTAGCTGAAAACAGAAAAAAAAAAAAATGTAGAGACCATTTATCTTGTTAAACAACTGCAGAGTCACAGCAGCACTTTCTGGCCTGAAATTCAGGCTTCTTTGGTATTGATTCTAAACAATTGACTCTTGACTAAATGCTCTTGACTAAAATGCTAAGCCATAAATAAGGAAGGTAGTAAACCTGAGGTTCTCCACTAACATATCTGGCAATTAGATACTCCCGGGAATTCTGGGCTTAGGAACAAACTCAGGAGAACTGAGCTGGCCTGGGTGAGAGGTGCCTTTTCTGGCTTCTCTGGTGCCCTGTGCTTCCCTCCCCTGTGCAGTTCAGGACACTTTCATATTGTACTTTTCTGCTCACAAGATTATGTTCCAGATCAGTGTTTCTTAAATATCACTGTGCATTCAAGTCACCTGGGGCCCTTGTTCAAATGCAACTCCTGAGTCAATAGGTTTGAGGTGGGACCTGAGAGTTTCTGGTGTGCACCTGGGAGATGTCAAGGCTGTGAGTCTGGTGGCCTGCACTTGATTGAGTAGTAAGGCCAACTCCTTGAAAGCCAGAGGGAAAGTCCCTAGCTCTTTTTTTCTTTTCTTCTTTTTTAACTTACTATTGAAGTATAACATATATGCAGAAATGTGCACAAATTATCAAAGGTCAATGTATTTTCAAAAAGTAAACACATCTGTGTAACCAGCCCTTGTATCAAAAATTAGAATATCGGCCAGGCACGGTGGCTCATGCCTGTAATCCCAGCACTTTGGGAGGCCGAGGCAGGCAGATCACTTGAGGCCAGGAGTTTGGGACCAGCCTGGCCCACATGGCTCTAAAAATACAAAAATTAGCTGGGTATGGTGGCACGCACCTGTAATTCCAGCTACCTGGAGACTGAGGCATGAGAATCACTTGAACTTAGGAGGCAGAGGTTGCAGTGAGCCAAGATCACAGCACTGCACTCCAGCCTGGGTGGAAGAGTGAGACTCTGTCTCAAAAAATAAAAAAAAAATAAAATAAAATAAAATAAAAAATTAGAATATTACCAGCACCCGGAACCCTTCTTGTGCCTCATCCAGTCATGACTTTTCCCCAAAGGTAAATGGAATCTGACCTCCTTCATTTTTGCTGTTACCAGCAATACTCCAATGAACACACTTGTGCATGTCCCTTCATTCACGTGTGCATGCATTTCTCAGGTAGATACCTAGACCCATTCTGATTTTAATGGTAAGATGATACTCCTCAGAAACATTAGTGCCTTGTATTTATATGAGAACAATACAAGTTGGTCTTTGGATGGATTTGTCTATGGTATCAAAGACTGACGAATGATTGGTAAATGTCAGTAATAGCCTCCTTAAATTATTTTGCATTTTGTTTTTGTTTTTGAGACAGGGTCTTGCTATGTTGCCCAGGCTGGAATGCAGTTGTGGGATTGAAGCTCACTGTAACCTCGAACTGGGCTCAAGCAATCCTGCCACCTCAGCCTCCCAAGCAGCTAGGACCACAGGCTGAAGCCACTACACCTGGCTACATTGTTTCTTAAGGAGCTAAAACAGAATAACTGTGCTCAGTGCCCCTCTGATGCCTGAAATGTTTGGTCTTTACACAAAGTCTGAATTTAGAACCTATGACCCTGGGATTTTTTTTTTTTTTTTGACACAGAATCTTGCTCTGTCGCCCAGGCTAGAGTACAGTGGTGCAATCTTGTCTCACTGCAACCTCCACCTCCTGGGTTCAAGCCATTCTTCCTGCCTCAACCTCCCAAGTAGCTAGGATAATAGGCATGTGCCACTACACCCAGCTAATATTTGTATTTTTTTAGTAGAGCCAGGGTTTTGCCATGTTGGCCAGGCTGGTCTTGAACTCCTAACTTCAGGTGACCCCGCCCACCTTGGCCTCCTAAAGTTCTGGGATTACAGGCATGAGCCACTGCACCCAGCCCTGACCCTAGGATTTGTTGAAAAGAAATAGGCCTGGAGTTTTGAAGGAATACCCAGTATACTAGCTTGTAACTTCACGAGTATTTTCTAAAAATAGAGTGGACAAACATCTGTCTACATTCTATGGGAAAATGCCCCTAGTATTAATTCGGTGTCATAATTTGGCAAGGATTGGGAATTGTAAATCAGGATAGAGTATAAATAATTTTGATGACAGAAATCGGGCCCTTTTTCAGTTGGGTAGCTGGTCAGCTATTAGAATGGAGTTATGATGTAGGTTTTTACAATCCACAAAAGATGTATCCATAGCTGTAGGATTGCACAGCCGAAGGAAGCAACTTGTCTAGTTAAAACATGATTTATGCTTTGAAAAACCAATTTACAAAAGATTCATAATGGATTCAGTGTCCCAGAATCTAATTTCATCATGATCTATAACTGTAGATATCACAATCTCCATTGAAATCTGCTGTCATCTAACTCTTTGAGGTAATAATTATAAAAGGATATGAATTTAATAAGTGACTACAGTTGATTTTTGTACGTGCTGTTATTTATTACTTTGCCAGCTGCTTTTGAGGGATTTGGTTTTTTTGTATGATTGCTTGTGTGTTTTTTTATCAGTCTCTAATTGTTGTGATTGAACAAGAGATGGATGATACTGTCCTTTTTAATTCAGGAAAAGTCCCTAGAGATAAGACCCAATCTAAAGTTTCTAAATATAGCTTAGCAGAACCATTGCAAATTTTGATGTCCAAGTGCTCCTAAATGAATACATTAGCTGGTAGATAATATATTACATACGATGTAGAAGACAAGCAGTTGGTTCCAGAAATCAGTGATGGGCATGCAAATTAGTAAAATGATAGATGTGAATGTTAAGGCATACTAATTTAGTGTCTTCCTGAGACTGGATTAGAATTATGAAAATTTATTTTGGTGTGCATTAAATCACTCAAAGTGCTTATCATACCAAATGCAACCAGAGTTCATTTATTCATTCTAAAAGGTTCCCAGGGTGTTATAGGTCAGATGCCATGGTGGGCATTTAGGGCATGGGTAGGAATGTGAGTAGTTTCTGTCCTGGTATGATCTGCCCCCTACCGGGGGAGACAGACACATCAGCAAACATTTGCATTAGGGGAATGAACTTTTAAGACATTGTATCCTATTTGCATCAACAACAATTAACCCAGAACCTAGCACAGTGAATATGCTTTCAAATAAAGAAAGCATATTCTCTAATATGGGAATCCTAGCAGGTGACCCAAAAGGATTGTTCATCAACTCAGCCTGTAATAGATGAGTGTGAAGACCAAAATCTGGAAAATCTCCACCAAGGAAAATATATATTGCTGGTTGTCGTAGGCTAAGTAATGCCCGCTCCATCCCCACCCCCTGAGAGTGATGCCCATGCTGTAATCTCCAGAATATATGAATATATATATATTCATACATGAATATATGTAAGTGGCAAAAGAGACTTTGCAAATGTGCTGTGGTTAGGTATCCTGAGATGGGGGATTACCCAGGTGGGCCCAATGTAATCACAAAGGCCCATATAAGAGGGAGGCAGGCAGGGCAGAGTTAGAAGGAGGCAATGGGAGACAGAAGTGAGGCTAGAGTGATGCCATTGTGAGGAAGGGGCCACAAGCCAAGGAATGCAGGCAGTCTCTAGGCTGGAAAAGGCAAAGAGTTAGGTCCTGCCCTTGAGCCTCCAGAAAGGAACCAGCCCAGCTGATACCTCAACTATAGACTAGTGAGGCTGATTTTGGACTTCTGACCTCTATCATTGTAAGATAATAAATTTGTATTGTTTTATGCCACTAAGTTTGTGGTGATTTGTTAGAGCTGCAATAGAAAACTAACATACTGGTTCATTGTCAGTCTCTGCAGTGTGTAATTACTGATGATTCTTCCTTTCTTTCCCTTTTTTCTCTTCTTTCCCTTCTTTCCTTCCCTCCCTTTCTTCCTTCCTCCTTCCCTTCCTTCCTTCCTCCTTCCCTTCCTTCCTTCCTCCTTCCCTTCCTTCCTTCCTTTCTGTTTTTTTTTCTAGAGCACTTGCTAAAATCACACCTGATGATTTCAATATACACAGAGAGGACCCACCCAGCTTTTAGGCCTCTCGGTTCCTCGATTTTCTTTCTTCCGAGATCTCTACTTCAGTCACTCACTACTTTGGTCATAACCTAGACTTAATATTACCAATAATAGCAAACCCTCCATAAACTCACTCTCAGGGATTCCACTCTGACTACCACTTCCTATTTTTTCAGTGCTCCGTCTCTCTGGTACCCTAATTCCAGTAACCCTTCAATCTCACTGGATCCTCCAATCCACTGATACTCCCACCCGTTCACTGTCTCTCACACTCTGATGTCCTCATTTCCCTCATAACTGGATTTAGGTCTCCAGGGCAGTCTTTGTGAACATTCCCTTGCCTACACACTAGGCTCCCTGGCTCCTCTCTCATTTTGACATTTCCTTGTCAAAATTTCCACCCTTGCCTATATCCAATTGTTGAACTACTCCCTGCCTGCATTTGCGCAGCTGAATATGGCTGAAGAAAAACACATAACCATGCTGTTGGTCACAATTTAAATTCACGACCACTAATCCCAAGTACCCTGAGCACTATCTGGCCATCCTACTATACTTCGAGTCCACTCTTCCACCCTCCTAGCTGACCACTTCACACCTTCCCGTCTCTCCCAAACTAGCGGCACATCCTCCCTCTTCTTCACTCCCATCTTGCTTCTGATTCCACCAAGGAAACAGGAACAATCCTAAGAACTCCCACGTGATTGCTCCTCCCACCACTTCTGCCACCTGCCTCCTTCTCTGCCCACATAGGATATTTCATTCCCCTCCCGTGGGTCTGTCTGTGCTCCTGTCACAGGTCAATATCTCCACTTATTCTCTCTTTCCATTCTCTCTCCCCTGTTCAAGGACTTTGCTCCTAGTATCGTTCCCCTCATCCCCAGTGTCATTATTTTCCTTCTCACCTTTTTTGGATCATCCCCGGGCTATAGCAAAACTCCTTGAAAGTGTTTTCTGTCTTTGCTTTCTCTATTTTCTGTGTCATTCTCTCTTGAACTTACTCTAATCAAGCTTTCTTTCCCACCATCTTAGTGAAATAGTTGTTATCAAGAAGTCCATAATACCAGGTTGGTTGCTCAACCCAACGCTCAGGCCTCTTCTACCCTCACTAATCAGAGGCATTTGAAGCAAATAATCATGCGTTCTGTCTTAAAACACTTTTTTCGCTTTTGTGTCTGGGACACTTTCTTTTCTTTCCTTTTTTTTTTTTTTTTTCCAGGCAGGGTCTCACTCTGTTGCCCAAGTTGCAGTGCAGTAGCGCAATCACAGTTCACTGCAGCCTGGACCTCTAGAGCTCAGGTGATTTTCCTACCTCAGCCTCCTGAGTGGCTGGGACTACAGGGGCATGCCACCACACCTGGCTAATTTTTTGTATTTTTTGTAGAGATAGGGTTTCGCCTTGTTGCCCAGGCTGGACTAGAACTCCTGGGCTCAAGCGATCCTCCCTGTTTGGCCTCCCAAAGTGCTGGGAATACAGGTGTGAGCCTCCGCACCCGGCCGCTGGGATACTTTCTTGATTCTCCTTCTGTCCAGTTGATGACTCATTCTTTTTTTTTTTTTTTTTTTCCTTTTTTTTTACACAGAGTTTTTCGCTCTTTCGCTCTTGTTGCCCAGGCTGGAGTGCACTGGCAATCTCGGCTCACTGCAACCTCCGCCTCTCAGGTTCAAGTGATTCCCCTGCCTCAGCCTCCCAAGTAAGCTGGGATTACAGGCATGCACCACCACACCAGGCTAATTTTTTGTATTTAGTAGAGACAGGGTTTCACCATGTTGGTCAGGCTGCCCTCGAACTCCTGACCTCAGGTGATCCACCCACCTTGGCCTCCCAAAGTGCTGGGATTACAGGCGTGAGCCACCATGCCTGGCCTCATCCTTTTTCCACTTACCTCCCCAATCTTTAAATACTTAGAGATCCCAGGGGTCAGTTTTTGGCCCACTCTTCTCTATCTATATCCACTTCTCAGGGATCTCGTTGAGACCCCCGGCTTTAAGTATACTGGCTATGTCCACGTACTGATGGCTCCCAAATTTATATCTCTAGCCAGGCCACATCTCTATTTTGAACTCCAGACTTCAACATCTTGGTGCTGCCCCAATATCTCCACTTGGATTTCTAACAGGCATGTCAAAATTAACAAGTCTGAAGCTGAACTCCTAATTTCTGTCACCCAGGCTGGAGTGCCGTGGTGCAATTCATAGCTCACTGTAACCTCAAACTCCTGGGCTCAAGCGATCCTTCTGCCTCAGCCTCCCAAAGCACAGGGATTACAGGCATGAGCTACCATGCCTAGCCTCAAGCCTCTATCTTGACTCTTACTTACACACCACATCTAATTCATCTGATCATCCTATCAACTGTACCTTCACAATATGTTCAGGATTCAATCACTTGCCATCTTTATTGCTACAACTAATCATCCTCTCTCTCCTGGATTATTTTTTTGACCTCATGATTGGCCTTCTTGTTTCTACACCACCTCCCTTCCCAGCAAGAAGAGGTAATTTTCAGCATAGAAGCCATTTATTTAATATTTATTAAATGAATATTTGCTGTGTCTGAAATGTGAAATCTAGTCAAGTGTCTGTTCCATCTCCCTAGAGTAAATGCTGAAACTTGCCCAATGGCCCAGAGCCTGAAAATGGTCTGGCTTTGGGTTCATTTCCTAGCTAACCCTTCTTGTTCACTATTCTCCAGCCATAATGGCCTCTTTGCTGTCCCTCAAATGTATCTCCACCTTAGGCACTCTCTGTTTAGTGCTCACTCTGCCTAGAATATGCATCCCCTAAATCTTCTTACGGCTCTCACTTCCTCACTTCTTCCAGGTGTCTGCTCAAGTTTTGCCCAATCAGTAAGACCTTCATGAGAAAGCACTACCAGCTCCCAGCCCTGACACTCCCTATCCTCTTGTCCTCACTTTATTTTTCTTCATGGCACAGATTTATGCTCTAACAATATTATCATATATTTTCTTGCATAAATACTTGTGTATAAATGACTCCCTCCACTAGAATGCAGACTCCACAAGAGGAGGAATTTGAAGTTATTTTGTTCACTGCTGTAATCTCAACATTCAGTAGTTTCTGGCACACGGTGGATACTCAGCAAGTATTTGAAGAATGAATAAGTTGCTAGATAGAATACAGAACACTCAGTTAAATTTGAATTTCAAATAAACAACAATTAATTATTTTGTATAAGTATGTCCCATGGAATATTTGGACATGTTATGCTAAAATTTTTGTTTATTTGAAATTCACATCTAACTGGGTACTTATATTTTTATTTACTAAATCTGGTAGCCTTATGAATGAATGAATATTTATTGAGGTTCCTGAAGAATGAATGGAACTCTGGACAAAGGTTTGGAAAGGACATATTGGCAGAAAGGCTAAATTTGACAAGGTACACAGGTATGAAAGCAATGTCGTTCGTTAAGAAAAGAGTGATTTAGAAAGTGTAGCTTACCCTCAACTCTTCCAGAATTACTTTGCTGGAGGGTACATTTAAAGAGGGTCTGTAGGCTGGGAGTAGTGGCTCACGCCTGTAATCCTATTCATCTGCAAATCCTGTCAGCCGTATCTTCACAATATGTTCAGGGTCTGACCTCTATCCATCTCTCTTGCTACAACTGTGATCCAGACTAATTATCATCTCTTTCCCAGATTACTTTATTGGCTTCAGGACTGGCCTTCTTGTTTCTGCACCACCTCTGCTGGGAGGCAGAGGGAGGATCGCTTGAGCCCAGGAGTTTGAGAACAGCCCTGGCAACACAGTGAGAGCTTGCCTCCACAAAAGACTTTTTTAAAAAATTAACCGAGTATGGTGGCACATGCCTGTAGTCTCAGCTTCTTGGGAGGCTGAGGCAAGAAGGATCACTTGAGCCTGGGAAGTTGAGGCTACAAGGAGCCATGATCCTGCCACTGCACTCCAGTCTGGGCGAGGGAGCAAGATTATGTCTCAAAAATAAAGTAATTAAAATTAAAAAGGTCTGTGTCAAAAAATGGACAGATTTTAAGTCTTGTCTTTGTAGATGGGTGATATTAAAAGTTTATAGAACATTTAAGACAGAATTTTGCTTTTCTACCATGCCATTCATACAGAAAAGGACATTCAAAATATAAAAAGAACATTCTCAGGGTAAGAGAAGATATATTTTCCCTTTTGACTTGGGATTATATTAAGTCATTCACAATTACCATGTTATTAATACTGCTGATAATTTTAGGCCTAATTTTTCTGGGCTAACTCTCCTTCCTTATAGTGGAGAAACTTAGATGCTTATTAGTTCTCTTCATCTGAGAAAGAAGAATTTGCCTTATATGGTGGATGCTATGGTGTGGGACCCAAAGGCCCCTTCAAGACTGAGGCCCTCGTTCACCCAGCCGTTGGAAATTGTGGTGACTGACTGCTCTTGTTTGAATTATTTTCTGTGACTTGCCATTAACCGAAGATAGCCACTTTGCCCAAGTCACACTCTATCCCTGGGGTGGCCCACATCTTAGCCCCCAGAGCAATCTGTGGCACCATCCGAGACCTTTGTGATTTCAATGCAGTTCATCTTCTCCCTCTGTTAAGTCCTTCTTTTTTTTTTTCATCTCCTATTGATGTGAATCTGGTGACACCTCCCACTCTCCGCCATAAATTTACTGTATACTAACCCCCATCTCAAAGTTGGCTTCTTGGGGACTGACCTGAGATAGTTGGTTCCAGGAATGGTCTGAGGAAGCCAAGTGTAAAGTAGGTCACCAGCAAGGAGGACATCATGACTAGGGGTAGGTGGAGCATGGACAGTGCTTAGCATGCTGTAGCCACGTGCTTGTTAAAACTTTCACGGTAGTAGGCAGGGTACAGTGGCCACGCCTGTAATCCCAGCTACTCAGGAGGCTGAGGCAGGAGAATCGCTTGAACCTGGGAGGCAGAGGTTGCAGTGGGCTGAGATCATGCCACTGCACTCCAGTCTGAGTGACAGAGGGAAACTAAAACTTTCATGGTAGTAAACTGGGATGAGATGTTTGTGGAAGGCAGTGCAGGGGCCTCAGGCATTTGAGAAGTTCAAGGGAAGTCATAATTATAAAAACTATGGAAATGGCTGGCTGTTACTGGACATTTAATGTATTGAAGAAGAACAATGAAAGGCTGACAGTGATTAATCAACAATCAGAAAGTCAGAAGCTCTCCTTGGCTTCATAATAAACAGACTCTTATTCTGCAGTTGGAACACAGAAAAAAAAACTGAGGATCAGGCCCAAGTCTTAAATATAAAAGAAGGGGAGCCCCAGAAGAGATTGAACTCAGGTTATCCACCTCTATTGCACTGGTTCCTCTCTGTCAGCTCATGCCTATGGACCATAGAGGGTTCCTATGACAGGCTGACAGAAGAGGGAAAAGGCCATGCCAGGGTCACAGCTTGGTGTGTGGATGCAACATGAAAATGGTCTTTGGCTGCACTACAGCTTCATTGTAGCCCTGCAGAGTGAGAGCCTGGAAGACAATGGCAAAGGAAATCCTACCAACTGGCAGATTTCTGGGCAGTGCACCTAGTCAAATACTTTTTTTTTTTTTTTTTTTGTAGAGATGGGGTTTCACTATTTTGACCAGGCTGGTCTTGAACTCCTGGCCTCAAGCAATCCTCCTGTGTTGGTCCGCAAAAGTGCTGAGAATATAGATGTGAGCCACTGTTCCTGGCCTGGTCAAATATTTTTGGTGGTTAGCTTGGCTGACTTGCTAAGAGCAGGGCAGAAAGATTGGAAGATTGGTGGCAAAGATATTTAAAGAAGAGGTGTGTCGATGGCCCTATGGCCATGGCCCAAACTGTGAAGATTTTGAATCCTATTGTTAATGCCCATAAGCGAGCATCCACTATGGAGGAAGCACTGAAGAACCAAGTACACAGGATGACTTAACTGGTCATCTACTAAAGGATGACTAACCAACCCCTGTCACGCTATAGTGCTGGCACAATGGGCACATGAACCAAGCAGCCCTGATGGCAAGGATGGAGGCTGTACATGGGCTCACAGCATGGACTCCCACTTGGCAAGGCTGATCCTGCTACTGCAACTGCCCTATGACCAACCTGCCAGCAACACAAACCAAACTTGCGTACTCACTACGGTGCTATATCTCCAGCTGACCAATTAACCATTTGGTATTAATTACATTGGATCCTTTCTACACCAGAAGGGGCAGTAATTAATCTTGATAAAAATGGATACATATGGATGTAGGTTTGCTTTTCCTACCTACAGTGTGTTAGCCAGCACCACCTTCTGAATAATTAGTTTTTATCCAGAAATATAGAATGCCACATGATATTCTATTAGTTCAAGGAGCCCACTTTACAGCAAAGGAGAGTAAAAGTAGACACATGGTGGTGAGACCAACTGGTTCTACCACCCAGACCCTGTGCCAGCCTGCTGAAGGGATAAAATGGTCTTTGTAAGGGAGTCACAGAAGCTTAGGCTTGGAGATGACAACCTAAGAAGATGGGGCATCATTTTCCAGATTGCAGGACATATCCTAAATCAGCTACCACTCTATGGTGTTGCGTCCCCACTGGGAAGAATACTTGGGTCTAGGAAACACGGTGAAAATAGAAGTGACTGTGCTTATCATCACTGTCTGTGACTACTAGGGATATGTGATTTCTGTCCTTGCAGCTCTTTGCTCTGTGGGTTTACAGGTTTTATATTCTAAAGGAAAACACTCTACGGGACACAGCAGTAGTCCCATTGATTTAATTTAATTTTTTTTTTTTTTTTTTTTTTTGAGACAAAGTCTCCCTCTTTCACCCAGGCTGGAGTGCAGTGGTACAATCTGGGCTCACTGCAACCTCTGCCTCCTAAGTTCAAGTGATTCTCCTGCCTCAGCCTCCCGAGTAGCTGGGATTACAGGTGCACAACACCACGCCCAGCTAATTTTTGTGTTTTTAGTTGAGATGGGTTTCACCAAGTTGGCCAGGCTGGTCTCGAGCTCCTAACCTCAAGTGATCTGCCTGCCTTGGCCTCCTAAAGTACTGGGATAACAGGCATAACCCACTGCACCTGGCCAGTCCCATTAAGTTTTATAGCTACTGCCTAATTACTTTAGGCTTCTTGTCATAGGAGACAAGAAAAAGGGAATCACCATTCTGGGGATGTGTCATATTGGGGATTCAGCAGGGGTCATTGACGCTGATCACTAGGAGGAAGTAAAACTGCTGATATACAGTAGTGCCAGGAAAAGTATACATATTTGGCACCCAGGGCATCTCCAGGAGAATCTCCTTGTACTCCCTTAAGCAATTTTGATGGTAAATTGCCAAGTGCCACGGTTGCAGCCTGAGAAAGACATGGCAACCAGGGTCTCAGACCCATCAAAGATGAGTGTCTAGGTCATACCACCAGCTAAGCCACTGAAACCAACAGAGATGATAGCCAAGGATGAGGGGACTCTAGAATGGGTAGAAGAGTGAGATAATCAGCTGGTCTCTCAGGATCCATTGCTATAGTGACAGGGCTGTGGTTTTTCCTGCCAACCCTCTCCTTAAATTTCCCAGAAAAAGAACCAGTCAGAATCTTGGAGGAACTTGCAAAGACTAATATACAAAATAAACAATCCAAGCAGCCGAAAGGGTGGACTATATAGTTAATGCTGTGCACTGCCCAGAACTTCCCTGCAGGACTCAGATACCATTTCCCCAGCTGTTGGGAGTGTTGGCAGAAGGGCTTTCAGCTGAGTCACTCTCCAGGAAATGTTCTCAGTCCCTCACCCAAGGACATTCACTGCCTGGGGTCAGTCCCCAGTCACTGACTGATGGAGGCAGCATCCAAAGGCCCATCCCCCTTTGCACCAAGATGGGACAAGATGGGCTATCCAGAGCTCCCCTCTGACTGCAGCCTGGCTTTGTTCCAGCTGCTCCCCAGTTCAGCTCTTCCCTCTTTTCAATCATATCTCCTTCCATGCCCATTGGTGCTGACCCACAAGACATACCCCAATAAACCTCCAGCAGGTAAATCTGTCTGAGTCAGTCTCAGGGTATCTGACCTAAGAAAACGTTATCAATTTACTATAATTTATGAGTTAAATAGGACACAACATAAGGAAAGAGTCATTATGTGATAATTCACAAAGGAAATTGCAGAGGAACTGGATGACTAGTGCTATTAGATAATAAGAGTGTTGTTGGGTTAATCTTTACAGATAGAGGAAGATTCCCTGTTGAGACTGTGTCCAGAGGCGAATCAGAATGATGCATAAATGAAATAGAAGGTTTGGGCAAAGAGAATAATATCAGGCAATGTTCTTTGAGAGGCAACATATCAGACACATCTTGTCTTCTGTAACTGGGACCCAGGACAGCAGTGCTACAACCGATAGTGAATGCACAACTTTGATAGGTCTCCCAGGGTTACACTCTGGGACATAGAAGTGGGGGCACTGGAGTGGATGAACCAGAGAATCTTGAGGCCCCAGGCCCTCCTGAACTGTCGAGGTTAGCAGAAGTAACTCACTATCTCACGCTGACGGAGAGGAGCCTCTCCTGTACAAAAGACCCTTCAAAAACCTTGCCTGAGGCAATTGCCTCACAAAATGGTCCTTCTTAGGACCCGTGCCTGGCTCCCTTCGTTGCCTCAAGAGCTGGCTAATATGAACCGGCAGGAAATGAGAAGGTGTACAGACAGGTGGATCTTGAGGGAGGTGGGCTAGAGAGGGTAGAATCTAAGGCTGGGTAGGTAAGAGTTCGTTGATATAAGAGCATCTTCCTATGATGAGGAGTTTCATGTCCTATCTAGGACATCTGAGCCAGTCCCAGGATGTGCTGGGATTGCTCCCTAAAAATTGAACATGATGGTGACCTGCAATAAGGCCAGAGGTGCTCCAGCTGTCTTGTGGAGTTATGAGGAAGAGGTTAGAAAGATTGGGGAGATGTAAATATAGGAATGGATTTATGATGTGATACTGAGAACCTGCTCCCTAAGCATGTGGTCTAAGGAACATCCCTTCCATGGAAGCAATAAGGATGAGCTGCTGAGAGGGGTACAGACATCTTTGGGAAGCCCAGTTTTGGCTATCCTCCACAAGGCAGAGGTAACTGTAAGACTCTCTAGTATCAGTGACGGTGACAGAGTTCCAGCATAGCAAGGTCCAGGTGGTAGCACTTAACAAAAAGCAAGGTGGATGTAACAGAAACAGGCAGCAAGGTTGAAATGTCAGCCAGGTGTCTCCTCTTACAAGGTTTTGTGGCAATGGCTAATAAATAGACCATAGTGATCCTGGAGGGACAAGGTAGGTAGCCAGATGACTAAGAAGTTTCCTCACTTATATAACAAGAAAAACTTGAGAGTTTGGTGAACCTACATCAATTGCAGAAGTGGAAAATCATGACCTCTCAGATCTGAATCAGTCCTCACTCCCAGAGGCCATCAATTGAAGGAGAGTCTGGGTCCCTTTGAGAAAGGACTCTATAATGACACTACAGGAATAGACATTATTTCTCTTATTCCTTCCCTAAACGGACCTGTGGTCATGTACCAAAAAAAAGATACAGAGGAGAAAAGGGAATCCTCAGCCCTTTGAGAGCTATTGGATAGAGGGCACTCAAAACACCATTATCATCCCCCAGTTACAGTGGAAACTTATGGAAGCAAGGTGATCAATGAAATCCTGGCACAAGTCTGACAGTGGTCCAGTAAGTCTCCAGGACCCTCCTGTGGTTATTACCCTGGTTCCCAACTGTGTAATTAGAATGCAAATTAATAGCAGGTAGAATCTTACATTAAATACCTGAGCTGTACAGTAAGAGCTATTATAGAGGGAAGAGCCAAGTGAAGGTGCCTGAAACTGCTCTCCTCTGGGCAACATAGTAAACCAAGGCAATACGGTATCCCAGAAGGAACTGCAGATGTAGGCAAAGGGATGCAAGGGTAGTGGCCTCCACCAAATCTCTTTAATTCACCTGCATGCCTCTAATGAGCACCAGGTGGATTAAGGTAGGTGGAGATGGGGGCTACCCAGTTGCAGCTGTTTTTTCCAGATGCTGCATCTTTACTAGAACAGATTAACAGACCCTGGCACTTGGAATGCAACTGTCATTAACAGTGACAGTGCTCTTTCTCATCACTAACAGTAAAGAAAATTTTAAAACCAACTTCTTTTTACAAGGCAGCAGGACATAGTCACTGCCTTGGCACTGTTTTCCTGTGTTAACTCTTGTTTCTGTTACTACATAGCCCACAGGGACCTTGACCATCTCAATCATCTGTGGAAGCAGAACATTATGCCTATTTATTGAATTAATGACATCAGGCTCATTTTGACTCAGCAGGAATTGGTGAGAACTTTGGATGCCCTAGTAAATACAATTGTGTCAAAGGGTGGAAGATAAATACCACAAGGATTCGTGGATGGAAGTAGATTTATATTAGTCCATTCTCACAGAGCTATAAAGAACTATCTGAGACTGGGTAATTTATAAAGAAAAGGTTTAATTGGCTCACAGCTCATCAGGCTGCACAGGAAGCGTGGCTGGGGAGGCCTCAGGAAACTTACAATCATGGTGGAAGGCAAAGGGGAGGAGGCACGTCTTACATGGCTGGAGAAGTAGGAAGAGAGAGCAGCGGGAGGTGCCACACACTTTTAAACAACCAGATACCATAAGAACTCACTCACTATCATATGAACAGCAAGGGGAAAATCCGCCCGCATGATCCAGTCACCTCCCACCAGGCCCCTCTTCCAACACTGGGGATTACAATTCAACACGTGGTTTGGGCAGGATCACAAAGCCAATCTATATTAAGATGCAATTGCAGACAAGCTCTGGGGATTTATAGCAATCTTCCACGGAGGTTATAAAGCTACTAGTGATAGTAGGTCTATATATTATTGTAATTCACCCATAATAGACAATAAAAAGAAAGGAAAAGTTTCGGGATGGGGGGCACATAGTCTACAGTAACCTTTTGTGTGTTTACTGTCTCTTGCTTTTTAGGTATGATCATATTGCTGCTGCAGTTTGAGAACTAATGAGAGAAAGGCATCAGAAAGAACCTTACAAACAGGGATTTGTTGTTGTTTTGTGTATAATTTTCTAGGGGGAATCTTGTCTTCTTATTGCTTCTGCCAGGAAGCCCAAACGACATGATTTCCTTAGAAGCAGACAATAGTCCCTGTTACGTTGGGAGGAACAAGCTAATAAAAAAAGATGTGAAAAACTACAGGAGTGTGCAATTAGGTGTGGACACTGGCATCACATGGTGGAAGAGAATGCAAGAGTCAGCACAGAAGTGGCGGGTCCCAAGCAAGCAGTGATGCATGAGGGAGGGTGAGAAGTGAAAAGCAGCCCGAAGTAAGGCAACGCAGAATGGACCGAGAACAGGTGACTGTGGATGAGATAAAAGGCATGGAGGCCAAGCACAGCGGCTCATGCCTGTAATCTCAGCACTTTAGGAGGCCGAGGTGGGCGGATCACCCAAGGTCAGGAGTTTGAGATCAGCCAGGCCAATATCGTGAAACCCTGTCTCCATTTTAAAAGATACAAAAAGGCCGGGTGCGGTGGCTCACGCCTGTAATCCCAGCACTTTGGGAGGCCAAGGTGAGCAGATCACCTGAGGTCAGGAGTTTGAGACCAGCCTGGCCAACATGGTGAAACCCCCAAGTCTACAAAAATACAAAAATTAGCCTGGCATGATGGCAGGTGCCTGTAATCCCAGCTACTTGGGAGGCTAAGGCAGGAGAATCACTTGAACCCAGGAGGTAGAGGTTGCAGTGAGCCGAGATCATGTCACTGCACTCCAGCCTGGGCAATAAGAGCAAAACTCAGTCTCAAAAAAAAAAAAAAAAAAAAAAAAGGCATGGGAAAGTGGGAGAAGCAGAGTTGTGAAAAGCTGAAAAAAGAGAATAGAAAAAAAAATCAATATGAGTCTGTGACATTTTATAGTGAGGACAGCAATGCTGAATGACATCAATCTTTACAAGGCTGTTCTACCTGAAAACAATTATGAATATTTGTTCCAGTTATAAAATCAATTGTTTCCAGAAAAGAAAATCACAAATTATCCTAAAAATGTGTTTTCAAAAGTACTTTTATAACTTCTTGTTAGAAAAATTATGCTGATCTATTTTAGATGGTTCATAAAATTAGCAAAAAGAAAAAAAACACCGTAATTCTACCACTTAGAGATTAATAATTACGATTAATATCTTGATGTTTATCATCTAAAAGTTTCGTGTGTGTATTCTATTTTGATAAAAATAGGATCTTGTTGTGTAACACAATTTCTTTTTTAAAATGCACTATTTTCGTCTGTAAGAAATCACATTCAGTTTCCAAAAGAACTGAATAGATGATAGAAAATGTTTTCTGGGATTGCTTTTTATTTGAATTTTCAACATCCAATTTTTTTCTTCTGGAATGTGCTATATATCACTCTACCATAAAGCCAGGACCAGATCAGGCCTGATCTGGCCCTTTTTTCCCTGTACGGAACTCCACAGCCTCCCTCATGTGACATTATCAGTAGCTTGCTACAGCTGACCCACATATTTAATTTATTTTTATGGGCCTTTTTCTGGAACAATAAAAAAAAATCTGGGATATCTTCCATGATGAATGGAAAGGAAGTGCTGTCAATCTTGGAGAACAGCGGTGCAGATCACTGCCCTGACCTCCCCATGACTCAACTGCCTGTTTTCACTTTGGTCCTCTTTAAGGCTGGAAGACTAATTGAATAGAGGTTGAGGAGGCCAGGTAATAAGTGAGGTGTATATAATGACTCAAAGGCATCTTGCCTCGTCATTTTGGGCAAATTACTTAAGTTCTTTGAGCCTTGGGTTCCTTCCATCAGCGAATGGGAGTAATACCTATGCCATGAAATAGTGGCAAGAACTGAATGAGACTGTATGGATATTGGATGATGTTTCTGCAGTATGTGCAGAAACAATAATCCACTCGTTCTTCAAACTTGTGCACTAAAAGTAAGAGGGTTTATGGAAAAAACGGGATTGAAGCAGTTCATTCAAGGCCTATGCAGCTTTGTAACCAAAGCAGTGACAGTAACAATACCCATCCTAATAAAATGCACCATAGTTAAGCTTCTATAAAGAAGAAATACTAAGTAAATTTATAAGATTGCCTTTGCCTTTAAGAAAAGGTGATGGTTACTTGATGGAAGAGGGTGTGAGTGAGGGTTGATGCTGCCAAGTTACACAGATGAGGGCAAAATGCACTGAGACCCAGTAAGTACCTCCAAGATACAGCCAAGAAAGTGGGGTGAATGGGCACCATGTTCAGTTCTGAATTACTTCATGGTTTCTTTTTTTAAAAACTTATTAGGGCACATTAGCTGCAAAATAGTAACATGTGTGCATAGGGCTGCAATTTTTTTTTTTTTTTTTTTTTTTTTTTTTTTTGAGATAGGGTCTCACTCTCTCACCCAGACTGGAGTAGAGTGGCGCCATCACGGCTCACTGCAGACTTGGCCTCCTGGGGTCAAGCAATCCTCCTGCCTCAGCCTCCCAAGTAGCTGGGATTACAGATGTGTGCCACCACACGCAGCTAGTTTTTGTATATTTTTGTAGAGATGGGGGTTTGCCATGTTGCTCAGGCTGGTCTCAAACTCCTGGGCTCAAGTAATCCCCTAGCCTTGACCTCCCAAAGTACTGGGATTACAGGCATGGGCCACTGCACACAACTTAGAGCTGCAAAATATTAACATGCTGGGGAAAATCACATATGAAAGCAATCTTGATTATAGTGATATCTCTGGATTTGTCATTTATGTGTGGACTAATTTCCAAGATAGATATAGATGGTACAGCAGAACAGACTGTCCCTAGTACAGGGGATGGTTCATAGTAAGTGCTCCTTAAATGACTGTGAAGTCATCTTCATGATTCTTTTCTTTTTTTTGAGACAGGATCTCACTCTGCCACCCAAGCTGGAGTGCAGTGGCGCAATCATGGCTCACTGTAGCCTCAAACTCCTGGGCTCAAGCAATCTTCCTGTCTTGGCTTCCCAAAGTGCTGGGATTAAAGGCATGAACCATCACACCCAGCCTGTCTTCAGTATTCTCATCATACTCATCATCAAAATTATCATCATATATGTTAATCCCCACTAGTCAGGAATTCAGAATAGAGAAGTAAGTTACTACATAGAACCAGCATACAATGAGACATAAGGAAAACCCATTCAAAAGCAAGATCCTGACCCTAGCCAGAGGTGTCATGTATGTTTCTGTTAAAACAAGAACTCATTCTAGGATGTCACCAGTTTTGAGTCCCAATAGAAAGTGACAGGTGAAAATAGATTCAGATGGTTTGGGGGAATCTCCATATCGAGATTTGGAATTTAGCATTTTGTAAGTAATCTACTTGTGGCAAAATGGTGTGGGTGGACTTATTTAGTATCCAAAATGGAGAACGGAATTGGATTTCTCTGATTTATTTTTACCAGTTATCTGCTTAAATGGAATTATGAGTGAAGGGAAACCAGGTTTAATCTCTCTATTCTACACAGTTGCAGATTTAACATTTATTGCAAAAGGACATGGAAAAATAGAGAGCTCATGCTTTATCAAAATCTGACCTTTACGTATGAGCTACTAATGTTTTCTTGTTTTTGCAACAGTCTTTTGTCTTGCTTGATTGTTTGACAGAAATTTGAGGAAAGAGGCAATAATTTCTTTCTTTTTTTTTTTTTTCTGAAATGGAGTCTCGCGCTGATGCCAGGCTGGAGTGCCATGGCACGATCCCTGCTTACTGCAACCTCCGCCTCCCAGATTCAAGTGATTCTCCTGCCTCAGCCTCCCAAGTAGCTGGGACTACAGGCGCGCACCACCATGCCCAGTTAATTTTTCTATGGTTAGTAGAAATGAGGTTTCACCATGTTGGCCAGGATGGTCTCAATCTCTTGACCTCGTGATCCGCCCACCTCGGCCTCCCAAAGTGCAGGGATTACAGGTGTGAACCACCGTGCCTGGCCAATAATGATTTTAAGAATTGAAAAGCTGCAAGGTGGGCAGATCACTTGAGCTCAGGAGTTGGAGACCAGACTGGAAAACATGGTGAACCCTGTCTCTACCAAAAATACGCGCACACACACACACACACACACACACACACACACACACACAAAGTTAGCTGGGCATGGTGGTATGTGCCTATAGTCCCAGTTATTTGGGAGGCTGAGGTGGGAGGATTGCTTGAGCCTGGGAGGCAGAAGTTGCAGTGAGCCGAGATTGTGCCACTGCACTCCAGCCTGAGCAACCTGATGAGACCTGTCTCAAAAAAAAAATTGAAAAACTGAGTCCAAAATGTAGAGGCCAGTAAGAAAAAATAAAGAATAAAAAAGAATTGAAAAACAAGTACTTTGCATAAGTTGAGCATGGTGGCTCATGCCTGTAATCCCACCACTTTGGGAAGCCAAGGTGGGCAGATCACTTGAGGTTAGGAGTTCGAGACCGGTCATGACCAACATGGTGAAACCCCATCTCCACTAAAACATATATATTTTGTGTGTGTGTGTGTGTGTGTGTGTATATATATATATATAAAATGATATATTTATATATTTGTAATATATTTATATGTAATATTTATAATATATTTATATATAAGTTATATATTTATATATTATATATAATAATATGTTCATATTTTTTATATATATACATATATAAAATTAGCCAGCCACGGTGGTGGGTGCCTGTAATCCCAGATATTCAGGAGGACGAGGCAGGAGAATCTTTTGAACTTGGGAAGCAGAGGTTGAAGTAAGCTGAGATAATGTCACTGCACTCCAGTCTAGGGGACAGAGTGAGACTCCATCTAGAAGAAAGAGAAAAGGAGAGGAGAGGAGAGGAAGGAAAAGAAATATTACTTTGTACAGAATCTTCTTCAAATGTTGATGAAAGAGAAAGAAACAAAGAAAGAAAAGAAAGAAAGAGAATGACTTTGTACAGAATCTTCTTCAAATGTTGATGAGAGCTTCAGTCTCAGAATCTACATAGTGCCACAATAGCTCAACTCTCCTTTGCTTGACATAAGCCCTAGCCTAAGGCTGTCTTGGGGAGCTACAGTAGCCCAACTAGCAGAAGCAAATGTAAAGTTGAAAAGACATAACCTAGAATGGTACTTATTTTCGTAAAACTGTCCACAAATGGTGGAACACAACAATGTTATGAATTTAGACATTCAAGGATCAGGAAATTCCAGACTTAAGGTTCTTATATTGATTAAGCTATATAGCACATTTAATAGGGTTTATAATATGCCCTGAAAATAAAAGCCGTAATGGGCTATGATTTTGTTTAAAGGGAAAACGGGAAGACCAGCTTATGGCTGGAGAGATCAAATAAATAGTGTTATGAAAACCTTTGGAGACTGAGCACAGTGGCTCTCGCCTGTAATCCCAGCACTTTGGGAGGCTGAGGTGGGTGGATCACTTGAGCGCAGGAGCTGAGACCAGCCTGGCCAACATGGTGAAACCCCATCTCTACTAAAAATGCAAAAATTAGCTGGGCATGATGGTGTGTGCCTGTAGTCTCACCTACTCAGGAGGCTGAGGCAGGAGAATCTCTTGAACCCGGAGGTGGAGGTTGCAGGGAGCTGAGATCGTACCACTGCACTCCAGCCTGGGCTACAGAGCAAGACTCTATCTCAAAAAAATAAGAAAAGCTTTGGAACCTGATGCTTTGATTATGTATGTTCTTAGCTTGTAGGCTTCATTAGTATATATTTTTCTTGGGTTAAGTAGAAGGCACATTTTCAAAATAGGTAATTGTTTGCTGAAGTAGAATCCTTAAAAGATTTTTTTTTTTTTTTTTGCATCAGAAAGCCTTAAGTCTAAGTTCTTGCAAAAAAACCATAAATGTTCTATTTTGTGTTTTTTTCTTAAATACATTATTTAAATCTTCATGACTTTAGATTGGCTTGATTTGTTTCCCTTCCTCCATTGGGAGTACACTGCTGCCAAGTTTAAAGTTTGTAACAATCATTTTTGAATGACATAAATGCAAAAAAATCTCAACCGTCTGTCTGCAATAGGAAAAATTATATTTCTTTCACCATTGTTTTACTACAGACTCATGAAGTTATTTTTATAAAACTAACTTTTTTTTTCCATGAGGGAGAAAGTTCAGTGCAAATATATAGAACTAAAACCTAAACTAAATTTTTCTAGGAAATTCCTTAGTAAATGAGTGACTATGGTATGGTCTTAAATATTACTATTTTTGAGTTTTTTTGGTTTTGATTTTCACTGACTTAGTGACTTGGGCAATGCAAATGATCTTTCTAAACTTCCTTTTCTCAAAGTAAAATTGACTATAGTTTATGTAATAGGCTGCAGCAGCTACTGTTATTTAGCTTCTCTGCAAGACTTCCCAACACCTTTCTTCCATTAACATTTCTGGCCCTTGGAGTTCTTCCCTGGGATTTCTTGATTTGGAGCCCAGAGAGGAATAGCCTTGCCTCAGAGGTCAAGTCCTAGAGAGATATGAAGGTATGTATGCGTGCAGGTTGCAGGGTAGAGGACGTGCCATCTTCACCATGTGCAGAAGTCTGTCTGCAGTCAAAGAGGATAAAAACAAGCAGAGACTGAGAAATGGCAACACATGGGCTGAGGGTGGGTGGGAGATGGAGCCATTCGGAGCACTCATGAGCAAACATGAAGTGAGACATTTCTTCTTTCCAGTCCCAGAAGCCCAGGTCCTGTAGGTCCTGATCAATCCCTTGATCCTACGAGCTACTCCATTATCCTGAGCCTCACGAACTAGGATAATACCTTTTATACTAAATCTAATTTTACAGTTAGATTTCTGATATCTGCAACCCAATTCTGTTGTGTGGAGTCTTTCTCTTTTTTCTGAGGAAGTCTTGCTCTGTCACCCAGGCTGCATGGAGGACAGTGGTGTGACCTCAGCTTACTGCCACCTCTGCCTCCTGGTTCAAGTTGATTCTCCTGCTTCAACCTCCCAAGTAGCTGGTATTACAGGTGCCTGCCACCATGCCTGGATAATTTTGTATTTTTAGTGGAGATGGGGTTTCACCATGTTGGCCAGGCTGGCCTCAAACTCCTGACCTCAGGTGATCTGCCCACCTTGGCCTCCCAAAGTGCTAGGAGTACAGGCATGAGCCACTGCATCTGGCTGTGTGGAGTGTTATATAGGGCAATGTTTCTTAAACTGTAGCACGCATTAGAATCACCTGAGAGCTTGTTAAACACTGCTGGGCTCCATTCTTATAATTTCTGATTCAGTAAATCTGGCAGAGAAACCTGAGAATTGGCTTTTTTTTTTTTTTTTTTTTGAGACAAGGTCTTGCTCTGTCACCCAGGGTTAACTAGAGTGGCACGATTCTAGCTCCCTGCAGCCTTGAACTGCTAGGCTCAAGCAATCCCCCTGCCTCAGCATCCTGAGTAGTTGGGACTATAGGCGTGTGCCATCATGCCTGGCTAATTATAACATTTTTTTGTAGAGATGGAGTTTGCTGTGTTGCCTAGGTTGGTCTCAAACTCCTGGGCTCAAGCGATCTTCCCACCTCAGCCTCCAAATGGTTGGGTACAGATGTAAGCCACCCTCACCCAGAGCTGAGAATTTGCATTTTTAACAAGTTTCTTTTTTTAATTATTTATTTATTTATTTGAGATGGAGTCTCCCTCTGTTACCCAGGCTGGAGTGCAGTGGCGTGATCTCGGCTCACTGCAAGCTCCACCTCCCGGTTTCAAGCAATTCTCCTCCCTCAGCCTCCCAAGTGGCTGGGGCTACAGGTGCGCACCACCACACTCAGCTAATTTTGGTATTTTTTGTAGAGATGGGGTTTCACCATGTTGGCCTGGCTGGTCTCAAACTCCTGACCTCAGGTGATCCACCCAACTTGGCCTCCCAAAGTGCTGGGATTACAGGCTGAGCCACTGCACCATCCTCCAATGAGTTTATATGTGATGCTGTTGCTGTTAGTCCAGTGACCACACTTTCAGAAACACCGATAAAAAGAGTTAACATGGACCTGTATAGCAGCTCGAACTCTTGAGTAAGGAACAGGCTGTCTCACTAAGCAATGAGCTCCCTATCATTGGAAATGTCAGAAGAAGCTGGGTGAAGATTTATCAGGGATGCTGCAGAAGGGATTTGCAAGTTATATTAGATTTTTAGGTTTCCTTCTAGTACTAATAGTTTATGATTATTTTAAATGTCTTCTATGTAGGAACAAGAAAACAAAGGAACACTCAATCTGTTCCTTCAAATAGCAGGGAAACAAAAACCAAAATGCGTTCCTGCCACAAATGAAGACTTGTTCAGTAAAGCAAATTTCATAACTCATTTCCATATTGATTTTGGGAAACATTTGTTGCCATTCTTTATGAAATTCTGTAGTATATCAGCAAACATTAATTGAGCCCCCATTTAACATTGCTAATAAAGCACATGTTGGCGTTCCTCACGAAGCCCGATATAACAGCTCTACAAATTACATACGTAGATGACTATTGCCAGAATTTATTTTATATTATGTCGAAAATGCTAACTTGAAGATACAATGTTACCAGGTCCAGAAGTTCAGCTCTGTTACTATTACCGAAATCTAGTGGTTAATCCAGTAGAAATATCATATAGGGAAAAAAAAATCCTGTGTCTTCTGTTTCAACTTTTTGTGGGAAAAAAAAAAAAAACACAAATAGTGTTGAACAAATTTAATAATGAAAATATTATAGCTTTTCTGGGCATTGTTACATTTTCATTGTGGTGCAACAATGTTCAAGGATTACATCTTTATTTCCAGTATATGGCACTGCCTATTTTTCAATAATATACCCAGGCTCATGTGCAGCTGGTAGAACCAGGACAGACACACCAGTTGTTGGGTAATGCCCATGATATACTGTTATTAAATATGTTGAAATACCTCTGAATATACCATTTCTTAGAAATCTTTTTTTTTGTTTTTGAAGATAGGGTCTCACTCCAGCCCCTTGGGATGGGGTGCAGTGGTGCCTTCATAGCTTTCTTCAGCCTCGAAGATATCCTCCCTCCTCAGCCTCTCAAGTAGCTGGGACTATAGTTGCATGCCACCACATCTGGTTAAATTTTAAAATTTTTTGTAAAAACAGGATCTCGCTATGTTGCCCAGGTTGGTCTCAAACTCCTGGCCTCAAATGATTCCCACACTCGGCTCCCAAAGTTCTAGGATTATAGGCATGAGCCACCACACCTGGCCCCAGAAATTACTCTTAAAGGCAAAAGCCTCAGTAGTAGCTTTTTGGTTAAAAAATGAAACACAACAGGTTATTTTAGTTGTGTTTTGAGACTTAAAAAGTTTAACCAGGTATATTAGTTTGAAGGTACTTTTAAAAAAGAAACCAATGAAAATGAAAAATATACTAGTATTGCATGTTTTTGAAATTACACACACACACACACACACACACACACACACAGATCTGCCACTTAACTAATCTCACTTTGAGAAAATCATGAGATTCCCCAAGCTCCCAAAAGCTCAGTTGTCTTGTCTATAAAATGCAAAGATTGGACTGGATGTTCCCTGTATTCCTTTTAAAGCTAACATTCTACAGTCTTATGGGGGAGGGGTAGCATAATGATTCATTAAATTTTCTTTAAACACATTTTGGTTTATTGTAATTTCTAGAATCCAAGAGTTCATTCTATTCATGCCTTTATTTAGAAAATAGAGACACTGAAAATGAGCAGCATATGACTAAACTTCATGGAGAGTGATTACATCATAAAAGGAGAAAACTTGGAGCCCTAGAGCTCTGCAGAAATATGTGTCAGATTTGTGTGCTTGTCAGAGAAGTGTTTGGAGGAAGATTGGTACAACCTATTATTCACGGAGTTCTTCCTGCTCTTCCCAAAGCAGCATATCTCTGTGATTTCTCAGTGAATTTCACAATATGCTCTGTGGTAGCTACATTATTAACTCTTTTATATATTGGGAAATTGAAATAAGTGAAGAAAAGAATTTCTCCAGGTTTATGCAATGGGTAAGTATAAAAATCACTTCTAAAAACAGGAAATTTAGGGCGAGACTTATGTGAAGATACTGAAGAATTGATTTAAACTGTAGAAAGTCAATGTCAGCAGTTTTCTTTTCTATCAACATGACATTAAGTAACTTTAAAGGTAAGAATTATGGATGAATATTATGTCATCACTCTTTATAAAATAGACCAAAGTGCTAAAATGTCAACTCACTTTTGGCTGCTTTTGAAAATCAAAAACCAAACTCAAAAACACAGATGAAATTAGCTATGGTTAAGTATAAATCAGCACAATTCATGTGAGCACAGTTAAAATGACAGATGGACTGTGTGCCCCTAAATGCAAGATATAGAAGATTGTGCAAAGCAAGGTCTACATATATTAAGTCTGCATTTCCTGGTTTGAAAAGGATTAACCAACCTCAATAGAAGAAAAGCTAAAGAAAACAAGCACTTTATCTGTGGGGAAAACAGAAAATGCTAAAATTTCTCTTGATAATGGCATAATGCTACATGACAGTCAGATTTTGCAACGGCCAGTTCTCACATATTCAGCTAATAATTTAAAACAGTTTTTACCACTTTGTTGAGCCTCATGGTATAATTCAAAGCAGACAAAAAAAAAATACACCCTTCAGCAACTTTTGGCTCATCATCTATAGAGTCTGCTGTTTGATATAGTTAATAAAACACTGAAGCTTCATATTGCTTCTCTACTGAGCAGAAATATTTCAAGAATGCACAGAGAGAAAAATAAATAAGAATATGATTCTAGTAGAGGAATTGAAATAAATGTGAAGATGGAGGAATATCAAAGTAAAAAAAAAATTGGGCCAGTGACTCATACCTGTAATCCCAGTGCTTTGGGAGGCTGAGGTAGGTAGGTCACCTGAGGTCAGGAGTTCGCTCAAGACCAGCCTGGCCAAAACAGTGAAGCCCCATCTCTACAAAAATACAAAAATTATCCAGGCATGATGGTGGGTGCCTGTAATCCCAGCTACTCAGGAGGCTGAGGTGGGAGAATCGCTTGAACCTGGGAGGTGGAGGTTGCAGTGAGCTGAGATCATGCCATTGCACTCCAGCCTGGGTGACAGAGCAAGACTCTGTCTTAAAAAAAAAAAAAAAAAAAAAAAAAAAAGGACTAGTTTCACATACTAAAGAATTTCAGCGACTGGGAATTTGTAGGTTGGCATCAATTTGGAAGATCACACATCCATTAATCTATAATATAACTGACTTTTTAAATATCTTAAAGTACACTTGCACATACCATATTGTCATACTGAAAAATAGATTCATGCAATAATTGTGGCTATAGCAACTGCTTCAATAAACCCAAGAGTTTAGGCATGATGAACAAGGCTAAAGGAAAGGAAGAGGAGCTGGGGTGGTGGAAGGAGATTCAGTAGACTGTGCCTGTAGCATATTGCATGGTCAGTAAAATGGAACCTAGATAGGAGCTCTGTAGGCTTCATTCTATACTCTGTATCATATATCTAGTACCTTCATATGGCTGTATGTCTGCCCAAAGAATACACAGGCCTCATTTTACTGCGCTTTATGGTGCTTCACAGTGCATTTTTCACAAATTAAAGGTTTGTGGCAACCCTGTTGTGATGGTTAATATTGAGTATCAACTTGTTTGGATTGAAGGATACAAAGAATGGTTCCTGGGTGTGTCTGTGAGGGTGATGCCAAAGGAGATAAACATTTGAGTCAGTGGACTGTGAGAGGCAGACCCACCCTCAATCTGGGTGGCACCATCTAATCAGCTGGAGCAGCTAGAATAAAGCAGACAGAAGAAGGTGGAACGAGCAGACTTGCTGAGTCTTCTGGCCTTCATCTTTCTCCCGTGTTGGATGCTTCCTGCCTTCAAGCATCAGACTCCAAGACCTTCAGCTTCTGGACTCTTTAACCTACATCAATGGTTTGCCAGGGGATCTCCAGCCTTCAACCACTGACTGAAGGCTGCATCCCTACTTTTGAGGTTTTGGGACTCAGACTGGCTTTCTTGCTCCTCAGCTTGCAAATGGCCTATTGTGGGACTTTACCTTGTGATTTTGTGAATCAATACCCCTTGATAAACTCCCCTTCATGTATACGTCTGCGCTATTAGTTCTGTCCCTTTAGAGAAACTTGACTAATGCACCTGTATAAACCAAGTCTATTGGCGCCATTTTTCCAACAGTACATGCTCACTGCGTGTCTCCACATCATAGTTTGGTATTCCTCACAATATGTCAAATTTTAAAATAATCATTATTGTATCTATTATGGTGATACGTAATCAGTGATCATTCATGTTACTATGGTAATTGTTTTGGGGAGCTATGAACTGAACCCATATAAGACTTAGATAAACTTAGATAAATGCTGTGTATGTTCTGACTGCTCCATGGACAGGCCCTTCCCTCATCTCTCTGCTTCTCCTTGGGCCTCCAATTCCCCATAAAACGATATTGAAATTAAGCCAATTAATAACCCTACAATGGCCTCTAAGTGTTCAGGTGAAAGTAAGAGTCGTACATCTCTTATTTTAAATCAAAAGCTAGAAATGATTACACTTACAGGGGAAAGGAGGATGAAAGGCAAGATAGTCCAAAAACAAGGCCTTTTTTTTTTAATGGGGTCTCACTCTGTCACTCAGGCAGGAGTGCAGTGGCACAATGATCGCTCACTGCAGCCTCAAACTCCTGGACTCAAGTGATCCTCCCACCTCAGCCTCCTGAGTGGCTGGGACAGGCATATGCTACCATGCCCAGTTAATTAAAAATTTTTTTTCATTCATGTTCTGCTTATGCTATGGCACTTGTGCTATGGCACCCGGCTAATTTTCTGTATTCTTGATGCTCTGGCATTTGGGGTCTTGTGGACTCCGGGAACTGCCCCTCCAAGGATTAACTAATTTCTAAAGATAAGGAATTTGCCTGCCAGCATGCCTTTAATATGTAAACCAACCAATTCCAAGACTATATTGCCCACTTGTCACCTTTCATCAGACTTCTAAAATTTTTTGTGTGTATGGAGATGGGGTCTCGCTATATTCTCCAAGCTGGTCTCAATATCCTAGCCTCAAGGGATCCTCCTGCCTCTGCCTCCCAAAGGACTACAGGCATATGCCACCCCACCTGGCCAACAAGGCCTCTTGCATTAATAGGAGAGTTGTGAGTACAAAGGAAAAGTTCTTGAAATAAATTAAAAGTGCTACTTCGTAAACATATGAATGATAAAAAAGAAAAAGAGAAATAACTTTATTACTGATATGGAGAAAGTTTTGGTGGTCTGGAAGATCAAACCAGCCACTACATTCCCTTAAGCCAAAGCATAATCCAGAGCAAGGCCCTAACTCTCTGCAATTCTAAGAAGGCTGAGAGAGGTAAGGAAGCTACAAAAGAAAAGTTTGAAGCTAGCAGAAGTTGGTTCAGAGGCTTAAGGAAAGAAGTTGTCTTAACAACATAAAAGTGCAAGGTGAAACAACAAGTGATCCAGAAGTTCTAGCTAAGATGATTGATGAAGGTGGCTACACTACACAACAGATCTTCTGTGTAGATGAAACAGCCTTCTATTGGAAGAAGATGCCATCTAGAATTGTCATAGCTAGAAATAAGTCAATATAGGCCAGGTGCAGTGGCTCACGCCTATAATCCCAGCACTTTGGGAGGACAAAGTGTCTGGATAACTTGAGGTCAGAAGTTTGAGACCAGCCCGGCCAACACATGGTGAGACCTCGTCTCTACTAAAATACAAAAAATTAGCCAGGTGTGGTGGTGCACACCTGTAGTCCCAGTTACTTGGGGGTCTAAGACAGGAGAATCACTTGAACCCAGGAGGCAGAGGTTGCAGTGAGCCAAGATTATGTCACTGCACTGCAGACTGGTTGACAGAATGAGGCTCTGTCTCAAAAAAAAAAAAAGAAAGAAAGAAAGAAAGAAGTCAATAGTCTGGCTTTAAAGCTTCAAAGGACAGGCTGACTCTCTTGTTAAGGGCTAATGTAGCTGGTGACTTTAAGTTGAAGCCAATGCTCATTTACCATTCTAAAAATCCTAGGGTCCTTTAGAATCATGCTAATGAAGTTCAGGATTTCATGTCATTAAAAAAAGAATGATGCTGGCCGGGCGCGGTGGCTCAAGCCTGTAATCCCAGCACTTTGGGAGGCCGAGATGGGCGGATCACGAGGTCAGGAGATCGAGACCATCCTGGCTAACACGGTGAAACCCCGTATCTACTAAAAATACAAAAAACTAGCCGGGCGAGGTGGCGGGCGTCTGTAGTCCCAGCTACTCGGGAGGCGAAGGCAGGAGAATGGTGTGAACCCGGGAGGCGGAGCTTGCTGTGAGCCGAGATCCAGCCACTGCACTCCAGCCTGGGTGACAGAGCGAGACTCCGTCTCAAAAAAAAAAAAAAAAGAATTAAAAAAAAAAAAAAGAATGATGCTAAATCTACTCTGCCTGTGTGCTATAAATGGAAAAATAAAATCTGGATGAGAGCCCATCTGTTTACAGCATGGTTTCACTGAATAATTTAAGTCCATTGTTGAGACCTACTTTAAAATATTATTGCTCATTGACAATGCACCTAGTTAATCCAAGCATTCTGATGGAGATGTACAAGGAGATAAATGTTGTTTTCATGCCTGCTAACCGAACATCCATTCTATAGGAGTAATTTCAACTTTCAAGCCTTATTATGTAAGAAATACATTTTGCAAGGCTGTTGCTGCCATAGATAGCAATTCCTGTGATGGATGTGGGCAAAGTAAATTAAAAATCTTCTGGAAAGGATTCACCATTCTAGATACCAGTGAGAACATTCATGATTCTCATCATGGGAGGAGCTTAACAGGAGTTTGGAAGAAATTGATTCCATTATGTATGACTTTGAGGGTTCAAGACTTCAGTGGAGGAAGTCACTGCGGATATGGTGGAAATAGCGAGAAAACTAGAATTAACAGTGGAGCCTGAAGATGTGACTGTATTCCTGCAATCTCATGATAAAACTTGAATGGATGAGGAGTTGCTTCTTACCGGATGAGCAAAGATAGGGGTTTCTTGAGATGGACACTACTCCCAGTGAAGATGTTGTGAATATTGTGGAAATGACAACAAAAGATTTACAATATTATATAAACTTAGTTGTTAAGCAGTGTCAGGATTTGAGAGGATTGACTCCAATTTTGAAAGAAGTTGTATTGTGGGTAAAATGCTATCAAATAGCACCACATGCTGCAGATAAATCTTCTGTGAAAGGAAGAGTCAATTGAGGCAGTTAACTTCATTGTTGTCTTATTTTAGAAAATTGCCACAGGCACCCCAGCCTTCTGCAACCATCACCCTGGTCAGTCGGTATCCATCAGGACAAGACATTCCACCAGCAAAAATATTACAACTCACTGAAGGCTCAAATTAATGTTAGCATTTTTTAGCAATGAAGTATTTTTAAATTAAGGTATGTACGTTGTTTTTGTAGACAATGCTATTGCACACTTAATAGACTACAGTATTGTGTGAACATAAACTTTTAATGTGCACTGGAAACCAAAAAATTTGTGTGACTTGCTTTATTGTGATATTCACTTTTTTGTGGTGGTCTGGAACCAAACCTGCAGTATCTCAAGTTATGCCTGTAGTTACTTTCACTGTATTTTGGGCCAGGTGGCTTATGCCTGTAATCTCAGCACTTTGAGAGGCTGAAGTAGGAGGATTGCTTGAGACTTGGAGTTCAAGATCAGCCTAGGCAACACCCTATCTCTATTATAAAAAAAAAACAACAACAACAAACCCAAACAAACAAAAAACCACTATATTTTGCATTAGCTGTGTTTTCTTATGTTCTGCATTATTATTATTATTATTATTATTAATTTTTTTTTTTTTTTTGGGAGACAGGGTCTTACTCTGTTTTCCAGGCTGGAGTGCAGTGGTGTGATCACAGCTTACTGCAGCCTTGACCTTCCAGGCTTAAGTGATCCTCTCACCTCATTCTAGCAAGAGTAGCTGGGACCACAGCTGCGTGCCATCACACTTGGCTATTTCTTTTTTATTATTTGTAAAGATGAGGTCTCATTATGTTGCCTGGGCTGGGCTCAAGCAATCCTCCCACTTCAGCCTCCCAAAGCGGTGTGATTACAGGTGTGAGCTACCGCACCCAGCCTCTTTTTTTCTTTTTTTTTTTTAAGAGACAGGGTCTCACTATGCCTGAAACTCCTGGGGTCAAGCAATCCTCCTGCCTCAGCCTCCTGAGAAGCTGGGACTACAGACTTGTGCCCCGGCACCCAGCTAATTTTCTGTATTCTTGATGTTGTGGCATTTGGGATCTTCTGGACCCTGGGAACCACCCCTCTGAGGATTAACTAATTCCTAAAGATAAGGAACTTCCTTGCCAGTATGCCTTTAATATGCAAACCAACCAATTCCAAGACTATATTGCCCACATGTCACCTTTTATCAGACTTCTACTGTCTGGGACTCCATCCCCTATCCTTATCACCGCAGGGCCAAGCACCAGACAACTGGGGACCACCAACATAGCGCAGAGCCCACTGAAATTATTTAGACTCTCTGACCATAAGCTTGTACCGCTTGCCTACTTTTCTTGGCCCATTCCTTCCTGCGTACACTACAATTAAATCTCCCACCCACAGATCCTGTCTCTCCCTGCCTGCTCATCTACCTTTGGTGCTTCCCTGTGTGGTCCTGCATGTGCGCTGTGCCTCCTCTTTCCAGGGACTGTGATTATAATAAAAAACTTCTTCCATCATGGCAATCATTTTTATGTCTGTGTGTATTACCATACCAGCTCAACACAAGTGCTGGGTACTTTTTTAGAACAATGGTGGTAAGCAAATTTCCCAACTACTCCTTTAGAGAGAGCCAACTGAATACATTTTCTGGGGTTGCTCACTAGCTTATTATACACTACAGTCCCCAGGCCACCCTACCCTTGCTGCATGTCTTTATTCAGTACTTTAATGATGCAGTGGCTATAACATTGTGGATTGTTTTGGATGGCCCAGAAACTTTACCTATTCTTTTGGAAAATGAGAAATTAGTCTCTCCCCATGAACCACCAAAAAAGTCCTTTGTTAGAGGCCATGGCTTTTTCTGTCCAGTGGATGAACATACAGTCAAGCTAGGTCATCCAGATAGTGTTTCCCTGAAATTTTTGTTTTTAAACTTTTAAGTTTGGGGTACATGTGCAGGTTCGCTACATAGGTAAACTTGTGTCATGGGCATTTGTTGTACAGATTATTTATTCACCCAGGTATTAAGTCTAGTACCCATTCATTATTTTTCCTGATCCTCTGCCTCCTCCTAGCCTCCACCCTCCAGTAGGCCCCAATGTGTGTTTTTCCCCTCTACGTTGTGTTCAGGTATTCTCATCATTTAACTGTCACTTACAAGTGAGAACATGTATTCGGTTTTCTGTTCCTGCATTAGTTTGCTAAGGGTAATGGCCTCCAGTTCCATCCATTTTCCTGCAAAGTCCATGATCTCGTTCTTTTTTATGGCTGTGTAGTTTTCCATGATGTATATATACCACATTTTCTTTTTCCAGTCCACTGTTGATGGGCATTTAGGTTGATTCCATGACTTTGCTATTGTGAATAGTGCTGCAATGAATATACGCATGCATACGTCTTTTTTTTTTTTTTTTTTTTTTTTTGAGACCAAATCTCACTCTGTCACCCAGGCTAGAGTACAGTGGTGTAATCTTGGCTCACTGCAGCCTCCCTCTTCTGGGTTCAAGCAATTCTCATGCCTCAGCCTCCCAAGTAGCTGGGACAACGGGCAGGCGCCACCATGTCCAACTAATTTTTGTATTTTTAGTAGAGACGCGGTTTTGCCATGTTGCCCAGGATGGTCTTGAACTCCTGGGCTGAAGCGATTTGCCTGCCTCGGCCTCCCAAAGTGCTGGGATTACAGGTGTGAGCCACTATTTCCGGCTGCATGTGACTTTATGATGGGACAATTTATATTCCTTTGGGTATATACCCAGTAATGGAATTGCTGGGTCAGAGCCAGAAATGTTGGAGCTGATTTATCTTGTCATTGGCACCTGGAAGAAATAACCATTGTTTTTCACTGCTTAGATCCTACAGCTGTCCTGGTACTTCTGCCTTTCCTTTGTTTTCATGAACTATCTGATAAGCTTCCAGTAAAGTCTTTAAGTTATAATTGGTTTCTATCCTTGCAACAATAGCACCCCAACAGATATCATGAATTCAGTGACTGGAGACACTTTATGTAACTTTGGCCATTAAAGTAAAATTCACATGGAGTCCTGAAAGTTCAAGATGGTGGTAAGAGAGTTTGTGCATGAATTATTTGTGAAAGTACTTTGCAAAATATCAGTGCTATATGGTATTGTCTCTCGTCTTCTCTTTGCTCCTCACCCTCGTCCCACCCTTTATACCAAAATGGAACGGACACACAAGTTTAAGGACAATTAGTTCACCACTGTACCAGTGAATGGAAACTATGTGCTGTGCTGAAATGTTTGGTATACAGGGATAAGTTTCTCTCTGACCTCTTCCCTCTAGAAAGCTAGAGATGTGAGATAAAGCTTACATTCTCCATTATCAGAGTGGAGACCCACCCATCCCTCACCAAAGGGTGAAGCAGTTGGTGTAATAAACTCTTACTGTATTCCTCTCTTTAGATGCTCCTACCCTTGACCCCTCCCATTTTGTAACTTACTTGAGAAGTTCTTCTGCTGTGATCTGAGAAGCCCTGAGGTCGACAGGTGTAGGCTTTGGGGCAAACCATCTCTTCTGCTCTCTGTTCCTTTGGGTCTTCTGCCTCCCATCTGGTGGATGTGACCTGTCCATGCAGTGGAGTGAAAAGATCTGAGTCTCAGATTCAGGCTTCCAGTGGGAAAAAAAACCAAAGCAAGCCTTTGGGCACACTTTGGCTTGAGGTTATTCAGACTGAATTTGAGTTCTTTGCTAGGAGTTGGGGCCAAAGCTCCAGCCAATGATAAAAGGCCTTGCTATGTCTCTTGGGTGTATATGTCTCTTGGGAGAAACTCAAGAACTAGGATAGAATTTGGGTATTCCTGGCTTTTTAGTGAAATATCATCTTAATATCACATCTTTCAAGTCAGTCAGTATACATTAATTGGGCCATGTCTATTGTTTACAGCTGTCATCCATTCTGACTAATTAATGTCCATGCCCTACTGTTGTCTTTTTGGCATTTTGAATATTACATCTTATTTGGTTAATATACTCAACACCTCGTTCTTAAATGCATTTTTTTTTTTTTTTTTTTGGAGATGGAGTTTCACTCTTGTCACCCAGGCTGGAGTGCAATGGTATGATCTCGGCTCACTGTAATCTCCGTCTCCTGAGTTCAAGCAATTCTTGTGCCTCAGCCTCCCAAGTAGCTGGGATTACAAGTGTGTGCCACCATAACCAGCTAATTTTTGTGTTTTTAGTAGAGATAGGGTTTCACCATGTTGGCCAGGCTGGTCTCGAACTCCTGACCTCAGGTGATCCACCCGCCTCAGCCCCCACAAGTGCTAGGATTACAGGTGTGAGCTACTGCACCCAGCCCTAAATGCAATTTTTTTTTTTTTTTTTTTTTTTTTTTTGAGACGGAGTCTAGTTCTGTCACCCAGGCTGAAATGTAGTGGCACAGTCTCAGCTCACTGCAACCTCCACCTCCCTGGTTCAAGTATTCTCCTGCCTCAGCCTCCCAAGTAGCTAGGATTACAGGCACCCGCCACCACACCCGGCTAAGTTTTGTACTTTTAGTAGAGACAGGATTTCACTGGGTTGGCCAGGCTGGTCTCAAACTCCTGACCTCATGACCCACTTGCCTTGACCTCCCAAAGTGCTGGGATTACAAGCATTAGCCACCGCACCCAGCTGCAATTTTTAATATATGTGGTAGGTTGCAAAAATGTTCACAATTGTTTGGACCTTCCTATATCCAACATCCCCCAACCTTTTTTTTTTTTTTTCAGAGATAGGGTCTCACTCTTTCACCTAGACTGGACTATAGCAGTATGACCTTGGCTCATTGCAGCCTCAAACTCCTGGGCTCAATTGATTCTCCAGCCTCAACCTCCTGAGTAGCTGGGACTATAGACGTGAGCCACTCTACCTAGCCCTCTAAACACTTTATAATGTGTCTTCTCCCATTCAGAGGTGAAGTCCATTTCCCCACCCCTTGATTCTAGGCTGGACTTTTGATTTTGCTTTGGCCAATACCATGTGGCAGAAGTGGTGGTGTGCTAATTTCAGTACTAGACTTCAGAGGCTTTGTGCATTTCTACTTGCTTTGTTGGGATCCCTGCCTTTGCCATATGAGCAAGTCTAGGCTAGCCTGCTAGAGAATGACAGACCATCTAGACCAGAGCTGAGTCAGCTCAGTTGTCCCAGCTGAGGCTCCAGACATGTGTGAGAGCCCAGCCAAGATTGGCAAAACCAATCTATGTCTGAAAACAGATCCATGAAGGAATCTAACAGAAGAACTGCCCAGCTGAGCAGAGCCTAAATTGCTGACTGTAGTCACGAAAATAGTGCGTTATGCTGCTAAATTTTGAAGTGACTTGTTATATGATAGTAGCAATAGCTAACTGTTATATTATTTACTATGCATAATTAAAAATAGACTTATTCAGCAATAAAGGCAATCTTATAAAGCAATAAGATCCTTTTCACTGGGATCACAAGGCAGAGGTTCTGTAATTCCTGGACTGTACCTGTTAAATGATTGTGAGGAGAATTTTCAGTTCCACAATCCCAAAATTCTACTGTATGACAGTTGTATTCATCTATCACTCTAAATGCAGAAAAACACACTAAATGTGTTGTTCTCTTCTTCCCATAAATAAAACTTCTGCACATTAGCATTAAAATATTCCCAAGTAAATAAAAAATCTTTTGAGCTTCTTAGACTCAAGAAGCCAGCTGGCTGTATAATGAGAGTATAACACAAGGAATAGTTTCTGAAACGCAAGTATCAACTTCTAAGTCATGGTCATGTCTTTAATATCTTCCTACTGTTGCTGTGAGACCTCAGGCAAATTCCTTACACTTTTGAGTTTTAGTTTCATGATTAGCAAAATAGGCACAGTAAACTTCTCTACCTTGAGACTTGGTATAATTTAATTACATATTTCTTCTAAAGAGCTGAAAACTCAAAATAGATTAGATACATACAACATACTATCACACAAGGAGAATAAATCTCTTAAGGAGAGTATCTTGGTAAATATATCACCTAAGGCATGAATATCCCCAAGTAAAAGTATCATTGAATAAATGATCAAGTTAGAAGACAAATGATCAAACTGACTAAATTATAAGATATGTATGACTGGGCATGGTGGTGCACACCTGTAATCCCAACACTTTGGGAGGTTCAAGCAGGAAGATAATTTGAGCCCAGGAGTTTCAGAACAGCCTGGGCAACATAGTGAGACCTTGTCTCAATAAGTAAATAAATAGCAAGCTGAGTATGGTGGTGCATGCCTGTAGTCCCAGCTACTCAAGAGGCTGAGGTGAGAGGATTGTTTGAGCCCAGGAGGTCAAGGCTGTGGTAAGCCATGATTGTGTTCACTTCAGCCTGGGCAACAAAGTGAGACCCTGTCTCAGAACTAAATATATATATATATATATGCTACTGTAGAAAACTTTATGTTTACACAGAATCCTGAAGAGAAATATGAGTTTTATTGTTGTTGAGTTTTTTGTTTGCTTGTTTTTTTGAGACAGAGTCTTGCTCTGTCATCCAGGCTGGGGTGCAATGGCACAATCTCGGCTCACTGCAAGCTCCACCTCCCGGGTTCACGCCATTCTCCTGCCTGAGCCTTCGTAGTAGCTGGGATTACAGGTGCCCGCCACCAAGTCTGGCTAATTTTTTTGTATTTCTAGTAGAGACGGGGGATCAATGTTTTAGCCAGGATGGTCTCAATCTCTTGACCTCATGATCCACCTGCCTTGGCCTCCCAAAGTGCCCGGCCTGTTGTTGGTTTTTTTGCAGAGACAGCATCTTGCTGTCTCCCAGGCTGGAGTGCAGTGTTGTGATCACAGCTCACTGCAGCTTTGAACTCCTGGGCTCCAGTGATCCTCCTGCCTCAGCCTCCTGAGTAACTGGGAATATAGATGAGTACCACCATATATGGCTGAGAAATATGAGTTAGTAAAACTTCTGAAAGAATAGATGTGGCTGAGAGCGGGTGAGGCCAAGGCGGGTGGATCACCTGAGATCAGGAGTTCGAGACCAGCCTGGCCAAATATCATGAATGCACATATATTTACATTCTGATGATTAAAAAAATATTTTTTATGGCCGGGTGCAGTGGCTTATGCCTGTAATCTCAGAACTTTGGGAGGCTGAGGTGGGTGGATCACCTGAGGTCAGGGGTTCAAGACCAGCTTAGCCAACATAGCAAAACGCTATCTCTACTAAAATACAAAAATTAGCTGGGTGTGGTGGTGGGCACCTGTAACCCCAGTTACTTGGGAGGCTGAGGCAGGAGAATTGCTTGAATCAGGAGGCAGAGGTTGCAGTGAGCCTGAGCAACAGAGCAGACTCCGTCTTGAAAAAAAGGAAAATTTGCTTTTTCAAGACGGGGTCTCTCTCTCTCTCTCTCTCTCTCTCTCTCTCTCTCTCTCTCTCTCTGTCTTTGAGGCTGGAGTGCAGTGGCATAATCACGGCTCACTGTAACCTTGAACTCCTGGGCTTGAGTTATTCTGCTCCAACCTCCCAAGTAACTGGGACTACAGGCTTACACCACCACACCAGATAATTTTTAAAAATGTTTTTGTAGAGACAGGGTCTTGCTGTGTTGCCTGGGCTAGTCTTGAACTCCTGATGTCACACAATCCTCCCATCTCAGCCTGCCAACATGCTAGGATTACAGTGTGAGCCACTGTGCCCAGCCACATTCTGATGATTTTCAACATTTTATGATAGATGAAATTTTATAAAAGTGATAGTATAGGAAAAGTATTTTAAGTCCTCTGTTTATACAGAAGCTTAAGGGCTTGAAATGCTGTATCAAAAATGTGGCCAAATTACGACTCTTATTTTGTAGGATTGTCCTGGGAATGTTTATGCAGGGGCTGCATGATTCCTGAATTGGGTAAGATAATGATTTTTCCAGTTCAGAAATTTCTAGTGCTTGCCGCTTTGAATCTTGTTCATGCATTCACTAATCTTTTATTGAGCTCCAAGCCTGGGCCAGCACACTGTTAGGGACCACGCGTGCAAAGCTGGATGAGAGCAGTGCCATGGGACCATGAGCCCTTAGAACATCTTACCGCAGTTCATTTTTTATGACTTGGCTTTGTTCTGGCAGACAGAACTGTTCAGCCATCTTTGTTCTGTCACCATGGGCTTTGGTATCAGACAGACTGGGCCCTTGTTCTAGCTCCATCACTGACTTTCTACACCTGCTTCCTTAAATGCAGATAATAATGCTGTCTACCTCGTAGGGATATTGTGAGAATCAGAAAAATGATGTGAGAAAAAGGATCAGGACAGTCTCTTCACTAAACCACTTGCTCTGATGACACATTTCCTCACTGTCCCCGGAGAGTGTCCCATGCATAAACCCTTCCTTCCTCCCTCTACCATCACCAAAGGCCAGAAAAAATCAAACACCTGGGATTCTCTTCCTTCAGTGCTCTGTCTCTTCTAGGTAGGATATTCATCTACATCTATATAAATGTGTGAATAAGTGCTAACTTTATGTCATTTGTCCCAAGAGTAATGCATTTAACATGAGCTCCCTTGAGATGATACTTTTTCCCCCATTGAGATTGGTTATATTTAATACATATTTTAAAACTGGTTTTCTTTCAGCTTTATGAGAAGTTAAGGGAAGGGAGGGTAGTGGAAAGGTAAGGAAATAAAACAAAGATGAGAAAAGATTAGAGAAGAGAAAGGACAAATAGAGGGAGAAGGAAAGGTAGGCAGAGGAAAGGGGGGAAGAAACAGATAAATTGCTACTGAAAGATATGTTCATAGAGACTGTAGTGAGGAAAAGGCAGAAACAAAGGAAGAGAGTGAGAGAAAGCCAGAGTGAGTATAAGAAAGAGAGAATTTGGCCTGGCACAGTGACTCACACCTGTAATCTCAGCAGTTTGGGCGGTGGAGGCAGGAAGATCACTCGCGTCCGTGAATTTGAGACAAGCCCGGGCAACATAGTGAGACCCTGTCTCTACAAAAACTAAATAAAATTAGCCAGGCGTGGTGGCTCATGCCTGTAATTCCAGTACTTTGGGAGGTTGAGGTGGGTGGATCACCTGAGATCAGGAGTTCAAGACCAGCCTGGCCAACATGGTGAAACCCCATCTCTACTAAAAATACAAAATTAGCCAGGTGTGGTGGTGCATGCCTGTAATCCCAGCTATTCAGGAGGCTGAGGCAGGAGAATCACTTCAACCCAGAAGGCGGAGGCTGTAGTGAGCCAAGATTGCACCACTGCACTCTAGCCTGGGGGATAGAGTGAGATCCTGTCTCAAAACAACAACAACAACAAACAACACAAAAATTAGCTGGACATGGTGGCACATATCTGTAGTCCCAGCTACTTGGGAGGCTGAGGCGGGGGAATAGCTTGAGCTCAGGAGGTTGAGCGGTGGGCTGTGATCACGCCACTGCACTCCAGCCTGGGTGACAGAGTGAGTCCCTGTCCAAAAAAAAAAAAAAAAAAAAAGAGAGAGAGAGAGAGAGAGGAGAAAGAGAGAGAAAGAATTGCTTGTATTCTCCAAGCCTGAGAAAGACCTGGCATACTGTCCAGCATACAGTCAGTGCTCAATATATATTTGCTGAATGAAAGAGTGTAAGGAAGAGATAGTCAATAGCTCAATCTAACGTGTTATCTAGACATTCTAGTCCATCTTATTGTCCACTGGGCAGAGGGTATTGTACCTTAGCTATCTCTTTTAATCACTTTCCTTTAAAGGGGTTTTTAAACCATGGTTTATAGCTCCACAGTAGCTTTTTATTATTTAACCTTCAGCGCTTCCACTCCGAATGGGATCACCACAGCAGCCAATTAAGGGAGAAATCATTATTTGCATTTGAGCTCAAGTGCTCAAAGTAATAAGTATCAGTATGCTAGTGGGCAGGTTAATCCAAGCTTTAGATTGTATCCAGCCTGTGAAAGATGTTCCCTGATTCGACCTTAACCCAAAGCAATGGCCACACTGTCCGAGGTGTTAGGCATCCCAGTGAGGGAGTAGTTTTAGGTTGGCAGCATAAATTCATGACTATTCAGTCTTAACCAGATGCCAGCAGTGATGACCTTGTTAACCAAAAAGCATCTGAGACCGGTATCAATCAATTTAGAAGTTTATTTTGCTAAGGTTAAGGACATGCCCAGGAGGAAAACAAACAAACACAGAATTTCAGAAATAGTCTATGGTCTGAGGGCTTCAATATTTAAAGAGGGAATAGTGGGCTGGAGGGGAGAGAGGTGGTTACATTACTGAATCTACATGTTGCAAGAGAAAAGGAGCAGGTAGGGGAATAGTCAATTACGTATTCCTCTCGTGATCAGTAAATTGGAGCTTTACGTAAGATAAGGTGAACATAGAGTAGCTACCTGTGGAGATATTTAACTTTTTATCTGTGGCTATCTGCTTAGGAACAAAAGGAAAGGCAGCTCTTGCACAACTCAGCTTTCAGCTTCATTTTTTTTTCTTCTGGCAGAGTGAATTGGGGTCCTGGATTTTTATTTTCCTGTCACAACCTTCAGGTTCTACTCCATATAGACCCTTGGTTAGGGCTAGTCTGGCCTTACAGGGCACACTGAGAAGTCTGACCAATAGCTGGTGAGATCTTAAAATGGGTCCTTGCTTCCACACCACTGGTCTAGTGGGCCCAAAGTAACATTTAGCCCTCAGATACCTCAGAGAGCTTCCAGCTGACCCCTAGTTTACCTGGTTAGCTTATATTTGTGGCTTTGCATCTGGGTTTTTTATGTGTGTTCCAATTCCTTGCTGAAACTTGAGGCTATCCCTTCTTGACTAATACCTGGAAGCGCTCATGGGTTTCTGCCTCATGTCCTCTTCCCACCCCTTAGTAACCAACGCCCTTCTAACCTAGAAGGACCACCATCATCCATCTATCATCCTAGCCCCCACCTGACAACTATAACTATCTCTTCTCAGGAGTGGCTCCACATGACCCTGTCTTTGTGGAACTGAGTCACTTGAATTTTTTTTTTTTTTTAGACGGAGTTTTCGCTCTTGTTGCCTAGGCTGGAGTGCAATGGCACGATCTCAGCTCACCACAACCTCTGCCTCCTGAGTTCAAGCGATTCTCCTGCCTCAGTCTCCTGAGTATCTGGGATTATAGGCATGCGCCACCATGCCCAGCTAATTCTGTATTTTTAGTAGAGACAGGGTTTCTCCATGTTGGTCAGGCTGGTCTCGAACTCCTGACCTCAGATGATCCACCTGCCTCAGCCTCCCAAAGTGCTGAGATTACAGGGGTGAGCCACTGTGCCTGGCCGCCACTGGAAAATTTAATCACCCTCATGAGATTTCACTTAGCCATGCTTGGATTTGGTTATTTGTACCTCTGTCTTTTCCTAGAGGGGCCTGATTCTTCTGTCCCAGCTTGCTTCCCACAGCCCCGACGTTGGTTTATTCTTTTTTAAAAATTTTCATTTTATTTTAGATTCAAGGGGTACACAGGTGTATTGCATATTGGCAGGGACTGGGCTTCTAGTATACCCATTACCCAAATAGCAAACATTGTATTCAATAGGCAAGTTTTCAAGCCTCACCCCCACAGTCTCCCTCTTTTTAGAGTCCCCAGTACCTATGATTTACATCTTTATGTCCATGTGTACTCATGGAGAAGTTCCCAAATACCTCAGTGAGAACATGCAGTATTTTATTTTCTGCTTCTAAGTCATTTCACTTAGAATAATGGCCTCCAGCTTTATCTATGTCGCTGCAGAGGACATGATTTCAATTTTTTTTTAATAATAGCTGTGGCTTATTTTCTCTCTTGGAAAAATCCTCTCTGTTGTCTACTCTGGTCTGAGGAATACAAAGTGTACCAAAAAGTATACTATAATTCAGCTTTCAGGGAAATTTTTCTGCTTCATTACCTTCCACCAACCAACCTTCCCATTCCAACTAAAAGGACATTAACAATATTATGATACCTTTGTTTAAAATTTGTAAGTTTATCTTGGGGATTTCTACAATGAAAGTTGGACATGATCCATTTATACTTTATACTCTGTATCTGGTGGAGACTGGGGGCTTGGTAAGTACTTCATTGATGACATTCATTGGTGACTGAATGAATGAACTGAAACATCTTAATAGTGGTTTTAAAAAAGGAATTTGGGAATGGTTGCTCTAGTACTTGTTAATGATTATCTAGTAGTTTTGTGGGATGGTTAATTCCATTTTATTTTTTTCCTGAGACAGACTCTCGCTCTGTCACCCAGGCTGGAGTGCAGTGGTGTGATCTCAGGTGATCCACCCACCTCGGCCTGCCAAAGTGCTTAGTTTACAGGCGTGAGCCACTGTGTCCGGCCGATTAATTCCATTTTTAGTATGAGATACTAATGAGGACAAGGTGGTAGTTTTATCACTGCCTAGATAATTTATTTTTGTATAGTAAAAGTATTTGTTTCACAGTCATACATGGTACTTTGCACTAAGGTAGTCATTAAATAAATGACTTCTCACAAGGCAGGATGAACAAGAGTATGGACATAGATGGTTTAGAGAAAACTCAGTTCCATTGCTGAGAAAATAATACACTAATGATCAATTAGTTGTTTTTATATAGGATAACATGTTATCATTATGAGAAACAAACTTTCAAAGAACAGAAAAACCTAATGTTACAGTAATAAAAAATACTTAATTTTTTTCTAACATCATTCTTTGATATTGTTCTCTAGCTTTTTATCCTGACCTATGTCAATGTCATGCTAGTATCTGAAGAAGTGGCTGGAACAAGGTCCCACATTTTAATACTTATGAAGTCTTTTGTACTCTTTATTGTCCTCCGCATAAATTTTTCCTTAATTTTTATAATATTTGGGGACTTTATTTTTTCTTTTTCTTTTTTTTTTGTTTTTTGACGGAATTTTCTCTGTTGCCCAGGCGGGAGTGCACTGGTACGATCTTGGCTCACTGCAACCTCCACCTTCCAGGTTCAAGCGATTCTCCTGCCTCCACCTCCTGAGTAGCTGGGATTACAGGCCTGTGCCGCCACGCCTGGCTAATTTTTTTGCATTTTCAATAGAGACGGGGTTTCACCATGTTGGCTAGGCTGGTCTCAAACTCCTGACCTCAGGTGATCTGCCTGCCTTAGCCTCCCAAAGTGCTGGGATTACAGGCGTGAGCCACTGTGCCAACTTGGGGGCCTTTCTTATTTGAGGAAAGCCCCTGTTGGGATCTCAGATGGAATTTTCTTGAATTTTCACTTCCCTTTTCATGGATGCCTGGGGTCTCCAGATACCATCTTATATGTGGGTTTATGTCTTGGTGCTTTTTATTATTATTATTATTATTATTATTATTATTATTATTATATTTCTTACTGTAAGAAACATTGCTGACAGTGCCTTATTTCATTTGGCTTGTAAATGCTGATGCTTGCTATCCTCTGGGTCAGAGGGAGGTCAGTCTGTTCTAAAACATAATCGCTGGCTCCACCCTACAACTGTGAGTTTAATTAGTCTCCCATACTGGTGTGAAGCACTGAATCTTATTGCTGAATGAGGTCTGGAGAGCGTATCTGTTCTGGTCCTGTCACCTTCTGGCAGGTGGGTTCCAAACCATTCAAGATAGGTGGCTGTTGGAACTGAATTGAAATAATCATTTAAAAAATCTTCACAGATTACAATTTGACAATCTCTCTTTGTATTTAAATTGAGTTATCATCCATTACCATCCTGATAACGAAGAGTTTCATTTTTTTGTCTCCATGAAATAAGTCCTATTTTAATAAAACTGTTCTCTCTTGTTTGCTCTTCTTTAATAAGAAAAACAGTGAACAAAAATCTCTGCAAAAGAATGTCTTCTCTGCTTCCAGGTTATAGCTAAGTCATTTCTGTTTTCTCTTCTCTTTTTAGACAATAGGGCACAGTCTAAATATGAATCAGATAGCTGGTATTAGTTTCTCTTACCTTGCTATGAGGTAGGTATGGAAAGCATTTCAGCACACAAGCTTTAGAATGAATCCCACCTGTGCTGGAATCCTGATACTACCTATCAGCTTTGTACACTTGGGAAAGTTACTTAATCTGTCTAGTCCTCAGTTTTTCTCCGTGGAAATAATAATAGATTCTACTGTAAAGGAATTTTAAAGAGGATTTAATGAGTGTAAAGACCATTTGGACCAGGCATGGTAGCTCACACCTGTAATCCTAGCACTTTGGGAGCTGAGGCAAGAGGAATATTTGAGCCCAGGAGTCTGAGACCAGCCTGGGCAGCAAGGCGAAACCATTTCTACCCCCACCCCCAACAAAAAAATTAGCTGGGCATGGTGGTGCACACCTGTAGTCCCAGCTACTCAGGAGGCTGAGGTGAGTGGATCACTTAAACCTGGGAGGTGGAGGCTGCAGTGAGCTATGGTTGTACCACTGCACTCCAACCTGGGTGAAGAGTGAGACCCTGCCAAAAAAAAAAAATGATGATGTTGTTCTAGTTACTACTGTTGCATAACAAATTATCTCAGAATGTAGCAGCTTAATGCAATTATTACATCAGGTTCATGGACGTTACGCATTAGAAATGTGAAAAAAACACAGTGATGAGAAGTTAACTCTGCCCCACAATGACTGGGGCCTCAGATGAGAAGACTGGGAGTCTTGGCTAGGGTGATTGACAGCTGCAGACTCCAATCATCTGGAGGTGTTTGCAATCACATGTCCAGCAGCTGATGCTGCCTGGAGCTGCTGAATGGGTGACTGCATGCAGCTTGGGCTCCCTACTAGCATGGCAGCCTTAGGACAGTTGAATTTAGTTGAATGTCTTACATGGCAATATAGGGTTCTAGTGACAGTGTTCCAGTGGACAAGCTGACACTGCATTGCCTTTTATGGCTCACCCTAGGAAGGTAAGCAGTTATTTATGCGACATTCTATTTAGGACAAGCAAGTCACGAAGCTTGGCCTAGATTCAACGTAAAGGATATAGACCCAACCTTTCAATGGAAGGAGTGTTGAAGAATTTATGACAAGTTTTTCAGACCATCATAGATTGTATATATGGCCTTAAGATTAATTGAGATCACCTAGGTAATGGGTGTAGCTAGAAAAGAGATGAAGTTCTGAGCCCTGGGCCACTCCAGTATTTGAAGATCAAGAAGATAAGGATCATCCAGTGAAGGAGACTGAGCATGAGTGGCCAGTGAGGTAGGAGAAAATCAGGAGAGTGCGGAAATCAAGTGAAGGAAAATGTTTTAGTTAAGAGAGGTGATCAGCACTGTGAAATACTGTTAAAGGGGCAAATGAGATGCGGATTGAGGATTGCCTATTAATTTTGGTAATGTGGAAGTCACTGGCAATCTTGGCCAGAGCAATTTCCAGAGTGTGGTAACTGAATTCGTCAACTTTCACCTCCTTGGCTGCCAGCCCCTCTAGGTCCTGGGTGTGTCACCTCCACTCCCACCTCAGGACCAAAGGTTCACACTGGCTTAATTGGTTTGGTTTTGTCACCACATGTTGCAGTACAGTCTTTACCAAGTGTTTTCTGCTGATGGAATTTATGAAAGAATGTCACTTATCTTTGCAATGTTCAAATTTGCTAAGTAGCTCTAATAGCTGACAATATCTGTATTATAATGTTTGATTCTAAACATATTTTGGAAAGTTCCATTTATAGTAGAGCTTGTTTATGTAGAGCTTTAATGAGAGATTTTAAATGATAAATTTAAAGATAGGGCAACATGGACAAAATCCACTGACAAGCAAGTGGGAACTATTCGTCTGTATACCTAAGTAAACCTGCCCTAATGAGGGTTGGTTGGTTTTTTAACTTCTTGAAGAAAAAAATAAAAAAATTTGAAAAGAAAAAGGTAAAAACTTCTCCTATGTTAAAATAATACCACTTCAAAATCTACTTAATGGTTGTTCAGAGATAAAACATTTGTTTTATTGATTTTATTATAGTTTGGGTTAAACTGTAACTGTGTTGATTATATGTGTGCAAATTCTGCCTGTTTGCTCTTACATTCATTTCTTACCCATTGCCTGCTCTACTTTATCTCTGGGGACCACTCATGCAGCCTCCCTTTGAGAGGCTCCGTGTTAGCTGCAAATGACAGGAGATTTGTCATAAGAGGATTCTCTTCCCCTCTGTCTGCCTAAGGCAGCATCCCCAGTAGCACTTGCATCTCTTCTGTGGCTCCATCTCCCACCAGCCCTGGTTTTATCTTCCATCAGCCTAGGGGTGGGAATAGCTTCCCGCTGCTGCCAAACTGGGTCACCTGACTTCCTCGCTCTTCCATCATCCGTGGAACCATGGAACCATGTGTCAGAATTAAGGTTTCTCTGGTTTCGGCCGGGTGCAGTGGCTCACACCTGTAATCCCAGCATTTTGGGAGGCTGAGGTGGGTGGATCATTTGAGGTCAGGAGTTCAAGACAAGCCCGGCCAACATTGTGAAACCCCGTCTCTACTAAAAATACAAGACAATTACCCGGATGTGGGCCGGGCGCGGTGGCTCTCGCCTGTCATCCCAGCATTTTGGGAGACTGAGATAGGCGGATCAAGAGGTCAGGATATCGAGACCATCCTGGCTAACACAGTGAAACCCCGTCTCTACTAAAAATACAGAAAGTTAGCCGGTATGGTAGCGGGCGCCTGCAGTCCCAGCTACTCGGGAGGCTGAAGCAGGAGAATGGTGTGAACCCGGGAGGCGGAGCTTTCAGTGAGCCGAGATTGCGCCCCTGCATTCCAGCCTGGACAAGAGAGAGAGACTAGTCTCACAAAAGGAAGGAAAGAAAGAGAGAGAGAGAGAGAGAGAGAGAGAGAGAGAGAGAGAGAGAGAGAGAGAGAGAGAAAGGAGGGAGGGAGGGAGAGAGGGAGGGAGGAAGGAAGGAAGGAAGGAAAAGAAAGAAAATTAGCCAGATGTGGTGATGGCGTGGGCATGTGCCTGTAGTCCCAGCTATTTGGGAGGTTGAGGCAGGAGAATCGCTTGAATCAGGGAGATGGAGGTAGCGGTGAGCATGTGATCACGCCCCTGCACTCCAGCCTGGGAGACAGAGCAAGACTCCGTCTCAAAAAAAAAAAAGCTTTCTCTGGTTTAAATAAATACGTGATTTCTGCTTTTTTGGTTGAACCCTGACATAATCATGTACGTAGTTCTTTCTTTGCCCTGATATCAACTTCTAAAGCCCAAGTATGTGAATTAACAACACATCCCACTTATTCCTTGTTACAATAGGAAGGAAGAGTTGAGTTTATAGAACCTGAAGATGTTTTATACCTCACTTGCTTTGTGGTTAAAGCCATGGGCACTGGCATGAGACAGGCCTGGTACTGACTTGTAGCTCCTGTGTCAATCACTAACTGTGTGATCCTTCACAAGTTAAGATCTCTAAGCCTCAGCTTCTTCCATCATCTATGATATAGAGGTAATTTCCCTACTTCATATGGTTATGATGATTGAATAAAACATGAGCTCAAACTACCCAGGACAGTGTTTACAGGTTGTTAAGTGTTCTGTAAAGGAAGCAATTATTAATCAGAAAGTTTCTTTTTTATATATAAGCCCTTGCAGTTGATCTCACTCATGTCAGGAGCCTGACATGAAGAGAGGACAGGCATTTGCTGGCATTTTATCTTGGGAGGGTACTAAGCCAAGTCATTCATTTGCAGGGTCAGGATGTGGCTAGGCTAAAAGGAGATGTAGTAAAACATCCTCAGTGCTATACATTAAGCCCTACTGTGGCACTCACCTTGTTTATGGCTCCGTTCTCCAACAATGACCCTATAGTTATTCTGAAGTTAGATATACCAAGGTGAGAGTGAGGCTGACTGTTAAAAATATTAATTGGTGGATTAATTCTCCTGCTTTTAGCCCTGAATTGGAGGATCAGTTGAAGAGAGTTCGTACTGGGGACTAGGCTTAATGATTTCTGTCCTGCCTTCTTCTTTCCACCTTCCTACCTTCTTGTCTTCTCCTGTCCTCTTTCTTTTCTGAATGGTCAGATTAATTCCCAGCATCTTCATAAAACGGTCTCTGATTATTTCAAACAAATTGGGCATTTGCAGTGGTATACATCTAATCTCCAGGCCCCCAAGCAGAATTTCACAAAGAAGACCTCCTCCAGGCTATTTTTCCCCAAAGAATACCCTGTGAGGCAGCCTGTGGCACTCTTGTTTTGCAGGAACACCTCAAGCACTGTATGGCTGCTGGGCTGTGCCTTTCTTCGGCTTAAGACCGGTTTCATTAACAAGCATGTTCACACTTCAACTGGAACATTTAAAATAACACCCGCACAATGTGTTTAGTGTCTAGTTAATTATTAAGTCTCTGAGCTTGAATTATTCAAGCAAAATTGATTGGGTTCAACCTCCTTCCTTCTCTTTGTGTGTGTGTGTGTTTTTTTTTTTAAATAAAAATAAATTCTCCTCTCTGCTTTCTAAATAATGTGGAAAGGGTTATTTAGCAACCATCAATACCCTGGACTGTGGGTGGTACCCAAGTGCTAATAGAATTGGTAGAGAACTGACAGCTTGACTCTTTTGTTAAAAAAAAAATGTATCTACATCTCATATACTTCCATTGTCAATTAGCATTTATTGAGACCTAACACGTTTTAGGTTCTCCTTTAAACTTCTTTTCAGTTATTTGTAAGTTGGAAAAGTACGTATCTTGGAGTCAGTTCTTTAGTTTACCATACTTGAAAAAGGAGAAGAAATTGCTTCCTTCTTTGCTACCGCATCTTATGGTCAAACGAAACTGTTAAAATTGGCTTCACCATTAAAATCCATATTGTTGAAGAATATTTGTTGAGCTGAAAAAATGTCCAAAATATATTGCTAATTTCAAGCAAGAGGCTATAAAACTATTTTTATTATGTATCATTTTTGTAAAAGTGCATAGGAAAAAGACTTGAATAATAAACACCAAAATATTGCTTATTATCTGTGTTAGGATTAAACTTTTCTTTTTGTTTTTCTAGTACTTTTAGAATTAGACAACACACACCCATATAAAGATGTCATGGCTGGAAATGATTGACCTTTTGTTTGAATCTAAGTATTATTCATGTCAAGACCGCATTGAAAATAATGCTATTCTTAAGCCAGGCAAGTGTAGACGTTGCAAGTGTAGATTTCATAAAAGATTCATGCTATTTCGTGAATCACAACTTGAATCGACTTCTGTTAGCCTTCATTTTACGTCTAGGCCCTCATTTCTAATTCTTCCTCAGCTTCCATATTATCAAGATGTAAGATGCAATTGTGGGCATTAACATAGAAACACAACCGCCTCGCAGGTGTGGGGAGGGAATATAAAATAATTGTATTTTAGAGAAGGACCATAAAGGAGATGGCAATCTTAAGAGAAAGTAACAGAACTGCAACGACCCAGTTTTGTGGTGTTAATTTAAATGTGGCATCTTCCATGAGAATTTTTTAAAGGGAGCTCTCCTAAAACCGAGATTCACAAAAACCTGGAAGGGCCTTACAAGCATCAGGTGCCCTAGCTATTCAGTGATTTGTCTTTGTTGCCCTAATTCCTGCATTGTGCCACTGGGTTACAAGTGTGTGTGCGCGTGCACACGGGGGTGTAAGTTTGATGACAGCGGTGAACTGCCTTGACTGCCTTCACAGGCTGAATTCCCCGCAGGCGGTAACCATGGCTAGGGAAAAACAGGCAGCCGCTAGGACAGTTCTGGAGGAGACACCATTAGGCTCCCGTAGGGAAACTTTTGGGAATGGAGATGGGGGATTCCATCCTTTGCGTGCAGACCCAAGACTTCGATGGTAACGCGGACAAGTCTGTCATTGTTTTTGTCCTGGGAAATGACACACGAAGTGCTGTAATTAAACACCTAAGAAATGATTATTCTGGAGTGTGCGCGAACCGAATCTGGGGGGTGGGTGGGCAGCAGGTAAGGGGCTGAGAGACAGGCTTCGTCTTCTCCAGCTCTGTCGGAAGCCTAAAGCCCGCTGCTTCTGGGCGCCTTTAACAAACGCGCCAGACAGGTGATGTCTCCAAGGACTAAGCAGGAGCCCCGCTTCGCTATCTGCGCCAGAAGCCTCGGGGAGCCGGGGCCACGGCGCAGCGGTGGCGCAGTTTTCACCCTGCGCCCTGTCCTGCCGCAGCTCCCGGCGCGGCCCGGTCATCCCGCCTCCATATGCTCCGCCACCGCCGCCCGGGCCTCCCCCAGCCCTCCCGCAGCTCCGCATTCCACGCTGCGGTAATCGCAGCCTCGCCGCCGAGGCGGTCCCCACCCCTCCTCTCCCGCTGGCGCAACCACTCGCGCCCAGAGCCCGCGCCCCCTTGGGGGCCTCCGCTGGGCGCGCCGGCCGGACCCCGCCCGGCTTGGCCGCCGGCTGGGGCTGAGGCTCGGGCAGGGCGGGGGCGGGGAGTGGAGGGCGTGTGCGCGCGCGTGTGCCGGGGCCGGGGGGCCAGGCCGCCATATTGGATCCAGACTCGTCCGCCAGCCTCCGCCTGCGTGCGGCGGGACTGGAGGAGCCTCGCGGAACCCAGGGCGCGGGCGCGAGAGGAGAGGGAAGGCGGGGGAGGGCTGGAAGGGAGAGGAAGGGAGTGGTTGGGAGCCGGACTGCCGCAGCCTCTGGTCTCCTCAGCCGCGGAAGCGACCCCTCCTCCTGCGCCTCGGCCGCCTCCCTCCTCGCTGAGGAAAGATGCCCTTAGCCCAGGGGTGTGAAGAAGAGGGAGAAGTAGCTGCCAGAGCCGCCCGCGCCGCCGCCGCAGCTGCTGCGGCTCTTGTCCTTTGAATTCAGAGAAGCACCCCCCCTCGCCTGGGGCGTCGGGAGCCTCCGGCGCGGCGGCCGCGGTGTGGGTGTGGGGGAGACGGGGAATCTCTGCCTGGCGCGGCGCGGCGCGGCCCACGAGTGACCACCGACATGGAGCGGGCTCGGGCGGCCAAGTAGCCCCTTCGGAGCCCGGTGCCAGTGCCGCCCGCAGCCCGCCTTCCACCCCCGGCCGCGCCGCCGGTCAGGCCCTAGGGAGAAGCCTGGAGAAAAATGAGGAGTTTTCACCGGAATCCGTTGAAAATAGGACTGACTGCAAAACCTTAAAAAAGAAGGACCTCGGGAGGAGAAACGAAAAGCGTCCTCCGGGCAAGACTTGGCGTGCTCCGAGCCGAGGGGCTGTCCAGGGACCTCGCCCCCTCCCTTTCCCGCTGGAGAAATTGCCGCTGATGCACTTATCCAAGTGGTGGTTGGGAGGATTTGCAGCAACATATTTGGTTTTCCCTCCCCCTTCTATGCATTCTGTTTTTTTCTCCCTTTTCTGTTTTTCTTCCCGGGAAGTGAATTGCTGATGCAAATCGGACTTTATTCATTAGTGATGCAACCGGATTCGTTTCAGGATTACGTTGCACGAGTTGAATTTTGAATGAAGGAGAAGAGTTTTTTTTTTTTTTAAAGAAGTGTTGACTCTCTAGTTCGTTGTACTTTTAATTATTTTATTTAAATATACGACTTAATTGTATTCTTTAAAAAATGCATTAAGTATATATTTTATGGTAATTTACCCTCAAAATATATGTATATGGGTGAAATTGAAGACGCTTCAGTTAAGTGAGGTTACCGGTGTGTTGGATGTTTAATTCAGCACCAGCATTGCATGACAGTTGTTTGAATAACAAGTGGTTTATTTTTAAAACCATACCTTTTAAAATTTAGGTTCAGATAATAGTGAAAGTCATCATAATAATTTAAAGGAAAACCAGCAGAAATCGAAGCAAACATGTCTGGAGAAGTGCGTTTGAGGCAGTTGGAGCAGTTTATTTTGGACGGGCCCGCTCAGACCAATGGGCAGTGCTTCAGTGTGGAGACATTACTGGATATACTTATCTGTCTTTATGATGAATGCAATAATTCTCCATTGAGAAGAGAGAAGAACATTCTCGAATACCTAGAATGGGGTAAGTTTGTAATTTTTAGATAAACTCTTAATCGTTAGCTGGTCATTATGATTTAATTGGTATAGAGAATTATGAGTAAACTCCGTTGAAAGAAAAATACAATAAAAAAATAGACACTAGTTATTCAAGATTTCTGCTAGTTTTTGGTAAAGATTTTCCCAGGAGTAGAACTGTGCTGCTCAATTGTTACCTTGATTTAAGGCCTAGCTAATGTGGAACTTGGCGATGAAGAACTTACGTTTTTAGGTCAACAGTAAGATATTTTAAATCAATTCTGTGATGGGCAAAAGTGGATTATTGGTTACAGTTGCCTAATACATGGCACTGTAATAGTCCTTCATTTGAAAGGCATTTATTGGTGGAAACATTCAGATTATGGAAATTATTCTCAAAATGGGAGGAAATATAATATCTGTGTTTACCTTAGGTCAACAGGAAGCTGAAGGTGGTGATCAGTGGGTTTTTTTTCATCTCTACATAGTACAAGCAAAGGAAACTGCTAAACATGGACTTTCCAAAAATTATGTTTGTAAGATTAAATGACATAAATAGTTTAAAAATTTTGTGATAGTAGTTGATGGAGAATGTTTGGGGGCAGCTTACACTTGAGAGATTTTACTCTAATTTAAATATAAACTGGTTAGATTTTTGGCTTCATTCTTCTAAATATAGATGTGATTTAGAAGACCTACTGTATTGGAATAGATCAATGATGTGAGCAAACGCTCCATGACCTTCAAGCTTGAGGGCTTGACTCAAGTTCTTCAGCATCTCCTGTTATATACAGGGTACACTCTAACGTCCAGAAGTTCACTGTTGCAGTAAGCAAGCATCGTCACCCAGATCTGTCTATAGTAGTGGTACGTTGGCTTTTGAAGGATTTTGGCCGAATATTATTTTGTACCTTTGGAAATCTAATTTTAGTTTGTTCTTATGCTAAGTTCTCATGCTAAAATATCTTCGTTCCCAAGTAAAACTTTATTTTCCTGAGGTAAAAGTCAGGTGCTGATTGCGTCTTTTTTTTTTTGGATTTGAAATTTATTCAGTTAGTTTCTCAGGTAAACCACTGAACCAAGAATGCCTATAAGTAATAACTTTATTCCATTTGCCAGTATAAGAAGATTTCTAGCAACGTGATGTCATAAGGTTTAAAAAATATGTAAATGTGAGTAGAATAACTCTTCAAAACAGACTGCCAGACTCACCCTGGGAATGTAAGCAATCTAAACCATCTTTCAAGTAACTTCTCACTTAAGAGTGAGACAGTTTTGACTTTGGTACTGGTTTTGTGAGTATATGTCTTTTATATGTTGAATAAAATATTTTGTAAAGCGTATGTAGTTTTACATTCCATGTCTCACAAATTCAGAAATTCTGTAGTGTTAATTTTTTTTTTTTTTTTTTTTTTTGAGACTTAAAGGGTTTTGGTACTTTTAGAGTTGGAACTTGAGTTCTTAAGTTATGGTTCCTTAGTGATACTCTAGTCTGTGATTTTTGTCATTTAGTGAATTCTTTCCTATCTGTGAAGCTATGGGAGAACTGTATGTACCAGTAGTAAATATAATTTTAAATGATTTATGACAAAGAGAAAACTGTATACTCCACTGCCTTCTGATTATTAGAGTTTAGGTAAGTAGTTTTATGCTATGAGATATTTTGCTGTGCTAGAATAATTTATATGTATTTTCCATTAAAGTATGTTTTTCTTGGATGTCGTTTCTTATGTATCTATAAAAACACCTCGTTTATGTATATTTTCATATAAGCCAAATATCAAATAAGTATTTGGCTGAATTTTATTTTTATTAGTATAGAAGTTTGGATAAGGAGTAAGAAAAGAAAGTTAAGAATGGAAAAGGCTGTCAGGAGTTGTGTAGTGAGTAGTGTGTGATGTCTTTAAGTTATTTGAGAATTTAGATTAAGAATGCCAGTCTCTTTAAGAATTGAAATAGATCATATGTTCTTCATATGAATTGATTACTACATTTTGGGGAAGTGTCCTATTTTATTTTAATTACCTAACAATATGTGAAAATCAGTTAAGACTACGAATATTTCCAGATTGTGAGTTGACCTCAGTTAAATGTTTTAAACATTATTTTTTGGGACTCTGGTGGAAATTAACAGGGATTGTTGTTGGGGTTAAATTTGGTAATTTAGATTTGCCTTAAATGGTGTAATTTTAAATTTGATTTTTAATAATTCAAAAAATATTGTCTTTTATTTAAATATTTAAAAGATTATTTGCAACAGGAACGCAGTATAAATAATACAATTTCTTACATATTTGTGTTTGTTATTTATATTAATGAAAGTGTCAGCTAGATGCTACTTATTTTTATGCTGATGATAGATTACTCTTAGATGGAGTCAGCCAAGATTCTTACCGGCTGTATTCAGCTTCATTTCTATCAATTTCATTTTATTCCTAGTTTTAGTCCATTTTATTTTTATATTGGTACAGTTAATGTTTTGTTCATAGCAGTATCATGACAATAAGAAAACTGACAATTCAAAGTCAGATACGTTGTTTTTCTTTGACAGCATTTCTTGCTTTTGGTGCTGATGGCTTGAGGGAGGAAATAAGTGGAAAGAGAAAGAGGATTAAGCCAATGAGCACTAGAGCACGGGAATAAAAGTGCCTTAAGACTATAGATCACATTTAAATTTAATAAGATGTATTATTTTTATTTATAGTAAATAATATTTGAAAGACTTTTGTCTGCTTAGTTTTAAGTTGTTGAAATGATTATGTATGTTTGTGTATACAATAATAGTCTGGATGTCAGCATAACTCTAGAATAAATTACAGTGGAGTTGTAGAAGTAAAGATAACTTCCACATTGTAAACTAATTTGCTAGTAATGACTGAATTAGTATATCGTTATTAAATCGGCCACACCCTACTTTTAAATGGGAAATTGGAATTTTAGGGAATTACTTACCAATTTACTTAATAAATGTAAGATAATATTAATACAAAATAAATATGCAAGGCTGGCTGTATGTGGATAACTGTATTTTGATGCTTTTTGAATGTTGGACTTTGTAACATAGAAATTATCACTAAATAACAGTAATTTTATAGCTTTTTCAGATTTTATATATACATAGAGAATAGTCTGTTTAATAAATTTGTACCTAGAACATATCAGCAGGTACTATGCTTTAAGCTTTTCTTTTTATTAGAATAGTCATAAAGCTGTTCCCTTTTTTTTTTTTTTACACGAGGGTTATTAATTAAGTGAGGTGTTGATGGATCTGTATCTTTTCTAGGATACTTTTGTTCTTCACATCTGCTGTTCCTCATTGTTGGCTTTTCCTGAGTAGAATTTATTAATCAGTTCGAATTATCAAAATGTTCATTTGATACAGATGATTACATTTATTTTATTTAAGTTCTCAACTAGGATAATCAGCAATATTGGTTGGGTCCTTGTTTCCTTTATACTAGCCACCTAATATTCTATTCTAGGAATGATAATGAGTAAGTGCAATGATTTTATCCAGTACAATGCTGGCACATGGTAGAAGCATGTTCAATAAGTATAATGGCTATTATTATAATATTTCTATTTGTCTCTCTCTTTTTAAGAGAAATTACACTTAGAGGTAGTTGCTGGAAGATACTGGTTACTGGCATTCATGATGGAATAGTGTAAGAGTGATGCTGTTGATAAAATTACATCTAGGAAAAATTCCCTAGAAAGTAGAGTGAACTTAGGTATAATGAACTAGTGCTGTCAATCCCTAAAGTCTTTGAAATACTTGATGTTCATTAGTAATTTTTTTTGTTTTTAGGAACATCACCCTTTTTATTTTATGTATTGATTTATTTTAGAGACAGAGTTGTATTATAATTTTTTTGTTTTTAGGAGCATCACCCTTTTTATTTTATGCATTTATTTATTTTAGAGACAGGGTTGTATTAGTCTATTCTCGCATTGCTATAAAGAACTACCTAAGACTGAGTAATTTACAGAGAAAAGAAGTTTGATTGGCTCACAGTTCCGCAGGCTACAGGAGGCATCCATGGGAGGCCTCCGGAAACTTGCAATAATGGTAAAAGGCAAAGGGGAAGCAGATCCCGTCCTACGTGGCTGGAGTGGGAGGAAGAGAGGGAAGGAGGAGATGCTACATGCTTTTAAACAACCAGATCTTGTGAGAACTCACTATCACAAGAACACAAAGGGGAAGTCTGCCCCCATGATCTAGTCACCTCCCACCAGGTCCCTCCTCCAACACTGGGATTACAGTTTGACATGAGATTTGGGTGAGGGCACAAATCCAAACCATGTCAAGGGGCTTACTATGTTGCCTAGGCTGGTCTTGAACTCCTGGACTCAGAGATCCTCCCACCTCAGCCTCCTGAGGAGCTGGGATTACAGGCAGGCACCACCACACCCAGCTTTTTTAAAGAACTAATCTATTGCTTTATGAGTGAAAACAGGAGGTCAGGATTAACACTTTAGGAATGTTAGAAATATATTTATTTTATATGGAAATGTAAGGCATACCTTAGTATAGCAGTATATAAAAACAAATAGTGCAGTATGTTGGAAATTTTATGAAATGTCCCGTAATTCCTAGGACTTGAATACTATAACACAGTAAGCTCAGGCTATTTTAGGATAAAATAACTTAGCTCAAATAAATATTTTATTGTACCACACTTCCATGCCAATCAAAAATTTGTTCCCTGACCATTTTCTCATTTGGTACATTTATTGACAGTATGTTATCTATGTAGCTCATTGTTTTCTCCTGCTGGTTGTGATAGGTTTTAAAATCAATTATTAAGTCTAACCAGCATTTAAAAAATTAAAGACTAGAATAGAAAATATAAAGTACATCAAATGCAGGAGTAAGTATTGTTGTGCAAAACATTGTGTTTTTCTGTATTTCTTGTTCCCATACTTCTTACTATAAGTTGAGATAAAAAGAGTTTGAAATACTTTAGTGTAGGTGCAGCTATACAGTGTTGACTGTTAAACAGTGAAAATATTATAGACAGTTGATTTTATCAAAAAGAGCACACAATAGATTAGGGACTTACTCAAGCACCTAGTGAAGGGAAAGAGGGTAGGTATGGACAAGATGTAGACTTGGAAATAGATGGGAAGAGGAGACATGGGGTAGGGAGAACATGAGAGTGAGTAGGGAGAGGGAGATAGAGAATGAGAATGAAGACCGTGTTCCCGAGTTGCTGCTTCAGTCTGACTTGTTGAATGATTGGGTATTTTTAATTTAAAAGAACTTAATGGGCAGAGGAGTTAATTTCACTCTTTTGTATTTCTTGCGATGATTTATTGTCTCTTCCTTTGTCATTTTCCTTTTCTGACTTTGGGCTAATGGGCGTTGACTTTGATTGATTGTCAGAGGTATATAAGTTTTTGAGTTTGAGTGATAACCATATGACCTACAAACAAGGGTAGTAGTTTCTTGGTTTTAGCTTCCCATCACTTCAGCCGAACTCTAGGGTAGATGTAGGTGAGGATTTGCTAGTTCTATTAGATTTTTTCCTCATCCCTTGTTGCTCAGGAAACTGCCAGTGATAGGGACTTCAAGTTTTAGGTATCGAGGACCAAGAATTGCTTAGCTCCTTTTGCCCTATCTTGATGGGTCAAGAAGTCTTATCATAATAATTATTATGAAAGACTATCATGGCTTACTACAGCCTCAACATCCTGGGCTCAGGTGATCCTCGTGTCTCAGCTTCTGAAGTAGCTGGAGCTACAGGCAAGTGCCACCATGCCTAGCTAATTAAAAAAAATTTTTTTGTGTGGAGATGGGAGTCTCATTATGTTGCCCTGGCTGGTCCCAAACTCCTGACCTCAAGCTATCCACCTGCCTTGGGCTTCCAAAGTGTTGGAATTGCAAGTGTGATCCTCTGCACCTGGTGTGATTTTTGTTTTTGAATTATCCACACTGTAAGTATAGGTCATCCCAGACACAAGTTTTTTGTTGTATATAAAAACTCCTTTCCAAATCTAGGGGACTTCCTTTTCTTCCCCATTAATGGTGAGTAGAGCTCCAGGATTATTCTCTCTAGCTAGCTTCTACACACTTCCTTCCTATGACTGTCATCTCTTTTTCTAGTCAGTAGGTGGGGAATGGCTAACCTTCTATTGGCTAGTGTTTCTTTATCTGTCATGGTATGAGAGCAGCACTTTAGCTTTCATGTTAACGGGACACAAAGACCTGGTTTCCCCTTTCCAATCCCACTGTTTGCCTTTATTCTTCCTCATGGAACTGTTTGCTTCTCTTTTGGGATTAGGGCCTCTTCACTCTAACCTCCCTCCTTAGTTTCAAAGTGTATTCTGGAAATCCATGGGATATTTAATAGATGCTTGGGCAAGGGGAAAGGTTTATATGAATAAATCAATTTGGGAGATGATTTTAGACAACATTTAATGTTAAAAATATGGCAGATTATCCTAGAATTTATGAAGTTTATCTGACTATGGAATAAGCTTTTTTTCAGAGCGTCTGGAGGATGGCTGGCAACCAGTGTTTCATAGAATACACTTTGGGAAATGTTCTTCCAGTATAAGGTCATGGTTTTCCTTGTAACTTCCTGAGTTGCAGGGTTAGAAAGAAATATTGAGAGATATTTGGGTTATTGTGTGGATTGGAGAGAGAATCCAAATCTGAGTAAGTTATGTTTTACTTAGTGGCTGTGAACTTCATTTTCTGTGTGAAAGTCATGTGCACTGAAAGATAAATTTAATCATGTTGAAATAACATGAGTGATGCTGTTGGTAAAATTACGTCTAAGAAAAGCACCCTAAAAAGTAGAGTGAAATTTGACATCATAATGAACCAGTGCTGTCAACTCCTAAACTCCTTGAAATTACTAAACTCCTTGAAATTACTGAGAGATCTCTTAATTATGACCTTTTCCTGCTTTAATTAAACTTGCTTTTCTTTATGTGTAGTCATTCACATTAAATATAGAAATTCTTACTTTTATTTTTTACATCTTTTATTACTATAGATTTTGCAAAACTATTGTCTATCTGAAAAGATTGCATTCATTACTTTGTGATTTTTAAGAGGAAAATATGGACTCATAGTTTTAAAATCCTGTTACAGTGCTAAGTATTGTTTTTTGCCGTGTAACACATTTTTGCTAGGCCATTGGTTTCAGACTTTTGGACTAGTGTGGGAACTTTACTACTATTTATTATATCCATGAAGCACTGTGTTTCCAGTGCCAGCACCTATTTATATATACTGTTAAGGAAACTAGAAAATATATACTTTTATTAAGGAGAAAACATATATAATTGGTGCTATTTTGGCGTTATGTGAACAATTAAAACTGTGGTTACTGTTAATTTTTGTTCTGGGTTTTGGGGAGGCCAGATAATAATCATAGAGGACAATCTAATTTCATTTTTTAAAGACAAACAGCATATAGGGGAATAAAATTAGTTTTCTCTCTTTTTTTTTTTTTTTTTTTGGTAGAGATAAGGTCTCACTATGTTGCCCAGGCTGGTCTTGAACTCCTAGCCTCAAGCAGTTCAAGCACTTGGCCTCCCCAAAGTGCTGGGATTACAGATGTGAGCAGCCACACCTGGCCTTTTTTCTTTTTTCTGATTTAGATGTATTTTTCTCTTTAACTGTTCCTCACCAGTGCCATTCTTCCCACCCCGATCTAATTATACTGGAAAGTACTATTTATATGGATGAAAACAATCTTTTGAAAAGATTGTGAATTATTTCAGTCATGTGCAATCATTTGTTAACTTTCAGTTTTATTTCAGATTGCTTAAACATCACTGTAGGCTTAATCAATGAAAAAAAACACCTTTTATTTATTTTGGTCTTTTCATAGTGGTAACGCTTAATCCAGTTTCCTTAGAGTTTCCTTGGTAAATATCCACAAGTAGAACACCTAACCTGAAATGTTTCTGTTCTAAACCAATATACTGGAAAAGAGCAAGGGGTTTTGGATTAAGACTGACTACTTTGTTTATTAGCTGGGTGATTTAGTTATTTAACCTCCCTATGTCTCTTTGTGAAAAATGGACATAAGACTAATAGTTTACTTTTCTAAAAAGTTAAAAGTTGGTTTAGGATTCTTCCTTTTCTGGTGATTTATAATTGTGTTTTGTCAGCTTATTTCCCATTCTTTTTTTTTTTTTTTTAAAAGAGTTTAAGAGATGGAGTCTCACTCTGTTGCCCAGGCTGGAGTGCAGTGGCGTGATCTCAGCTCACTGCAACTTCCACCTCCCAGGGTCAAGCAATTCTCCTGCCTCAGCCTCCCAAGTAGCTGGGACTACAGGTGCATGCTGCCATGCCCGGCTAATTTTTTTTTTTTGTATTTTAGTAGAGACAAGGTTTCACCATGTTGCCCAGGCTGATCTTGAACTCCTGAACTCAGGCAGTCCACCAGGCTCGGTCTCCCAAAGTGCTGGGATTTTCGGTGTGAGCCACCGTGCCCGGCCTCCCATTCTGCTTTTTAAAATTTCTGTCTAGCTTTATGATAAAGGAATAATTAAAATGACATTTATTGGTAAATAATAACTGAAATGCATAGCTATACTAATGTAAGGATGTAAATAACTGTTTTACTATTAACATACATTCATATCTTACTGATAGTATTTTATTATATTGGGATTGAAGATGCCAATATCTCTGTGTGACTATGCAAAAAAATTTTATAGAATAAGCTTTTTGCATTGGAACATGTTGTTGTTATGTAATTATTCTTCAGTAAATATTAAGTTAATGCTCATTCGTCCGCCATCAACAATGAATATGAGATGACTAATAACATTTTATTTTTCTATTTATGTCCAATCTGCGCATCAGTGGTAGAGTTCTGGACTTCAATGCAGAGGGTTAAAATTATCATGAAAAATTATTGATGTGTTGTTCATTTAGGACTTTTTCTGTATTAAAGATTTTGCAGCACCCATAAATGTATTTGTGACCTGACAGTACCACAAATGTGTGGTGTGGTATGTAGAAACTTAATGTATACTAGTGTTTCCTAGATTATATTTCAAGAGAAATAAATGAATATTCTGAAAATTCAGAGTTCAGTGAATATGTAAGATTGGAAAATAGTGCTTTTTGTATGCCTCTTTGGATATTACAAAGCACATTATCATAGAAAAAGTTTCAAAAAGTTCAGTGTAGAAACCGTTTAAACTTTGTTTTACCTAGAATTTGCCTGAGTAATTTAACATTGGAACTCCTTATGAAGAACAGCTGACAGAGTTTGGGAAATGCTGGTATATAGTTAACCATAGGTAGTGTGAGAGCCTTTAAATTGGTTGTGTGACAGAAAGTGGTTAATAAATTCTTCTACCACACAAATTGTCACAATTTATATCAATTTCCAAACAAAGGCAAAGGTTTGAAGGTTTGCCTTTATCCTTGCCATGTTTTTTTAGCGTATCTGTTTATGTCATCTAAGCAATATTAAGTTGGTGTGGAGTTCTGCATTGGGTGTGTATATCTTTACAAACAAAGGACAATGAGACTTGATACATGCCTTCGAGGAGTTTATGTGTGCAATTCTTGGTTTGCAAAGATGCACCTGCTAACCTAGTGATTTTCTTTTTTTCCAGTAAAGGAAAAACATAAACATAAAACATAATTTATTATGCTCTAATCCAGTTACCTCTCTAACCATTGGTACACAATTTGGGATCGATATTGTCATGGCTGTGAAATAGAACAGTGCTAATTAGATTTTATGAAAGTCTTGTAAAAGCAGTATAGTTGTCTTGCTACAGCAAGAATCCCATTCTTAAGTATCATCATTTACTTGGAGTGGCTAATGCAATGCCCCAAGTTGACTCAGATACTATTAAAAGCACTCAAGCATCTACTTAGAAGTGGTATGCCCTGGGATTTAAAAAATACTTGTTTGAAAAGATTAGGAAAAGCCCCCACTGTGAAAAGTGACTAAAACCCCTTTTTCAGATTGTGTTGCTAGCCACATGATCTTGCCCTGAGCTAAAATCGTAACTAAGAAACATTTAACAACAGACGAAGTTCAGATATGTGAGAAGCTGACATATGATATCATAAAGCTTTTCCATACCCTCTACTTATAGAGATTCTCCTAGAGTTTATGGTTAAAACTACAATAATATTTTCAGGTCTAGTGTAGAATCTGTTTCTGCCTTTTTGCTGTGTGCCTTTGTAATGTGCTACTCAGTTCAGACTAATGCATGCTAAGCTGACAGTTTCTTCTAGGAGTCTTTTGCTGTGTTATGTTACGTGAAGTTGTGATTAAGTGTGATCATCGTATTTGTCTCTTCTGACTCTGTGCCTCTGTTAATCCCAGTTAAGTGTAGTAGCTCATGAGTTCTGGTTTTATTCAACCTCTGTGTGCATCTGACTCAGTTGACTTCTCTGTATGAAATGTGTACAAATGGATTACCTTCCTGGATCTTACTGACCTTGTTAATCATGTTTGTTTTTCCATTAAATGTTAAGCAGTAACAACTTCCTTATTACATGTGCCTCTAACCTGAAAATATTGTGAATTCTACACATCCAGGACCTTTGTAGAAGGAATTAAAAAAACCACTTATAACATGATCCTTTGATCATGTCAACATCCTGCTTAATATACTTCAATAACTACTGAAAGCTTTCAGAATGACATTTGAACTCCTCTTTAGTGTGGCATACAGACTTTTTAATATGATCCTTGTTTACTTCTCTTTTTCTTCACTTTATTTATTTATTTAGTTTTTTGAGATGGAGTCTCGCTCTGTCACCCAGTCTAGAGTGCAATGGCATGATCTTGGCTCACTGCAACCTCCGCCTCCTGGGTTCAAGCGATTCTCCCACCTCAGCCTCCCGAGTAGCTGGGATTATAGGCACCCACCATCATGCCTGGCCAATTTTTGTATTTTTAGTAGAGTTGGGGTTTCACTATGTTGGCCAGGCCAGTCTCAAACTCCTGACCTCAGGTGATCCACCCGCCTCAGCCTCCCAAAGTGCTGGGATTCCAGGCATGAGTCACCGCTCCCAGCAAATGCTATGATATTTTAATGTTGAAAAGGTGGTGTCAAATTTGATGATGGTGATGAAGAAAATAATTTTCATAATCCTTAAAGTATATGAACTTTGTTGAAAGAGAATAAAGTCGGCTTAATAAGAATAACATCTAAAGGTATGAGAGGACCTAGTAATCCTTGAAAGACCAACCTTAAGAGACTTCTCTGACAGCAAGAAAAATAAAAGAGTAAACAACAAGAAATGAAAAGGAGGTTTCTTGAGACAACAAACCACAATGAAGACATTACACAAATGTGAGTTATTTTTATCCTACCCATTTTGGGATTAAAAGAGTAATCTATAAAGAGTAATGGATTTAAGGTTAAAAAATGTTTGCCTCAGCTTCCCAAAGTGATGGGATTACAGGCGTGAGCCACCGTGCCTGGCTTTTTCTTCACTTTAAAACATTTTGAAATAATCTCAAGTTTATAGAAACATTGCAAATATAGTACAATTTTTTTTCCTCTTAAACCATTTGAGAGTAAGTAGCCTACCTAATGCTCTGTCATCCCCAAATATTTTCTGCATTCTTCTACGTAACCACAATACAACTATTAAAATGAAGAAATTAACATTGATGTATATTGTCATCTAATCTTTAGGGCTGAATTGTTCAGGCAGGAGAAGGGAATGACTACTTATGTATGTATGTGTGTATGTGCAATTTTATATTTATTTTCCACTGTCATCTTAAAAATTATTTAAAGTTCTTTAAGAAATTTACCTATAGTAAAATTCACTTATTTTGGTGTGCATCCTGTGAGTTTTAACAAATGTAAAGTCATGTGACCACTACCATAGGCAAGATACAGAGCAGTTCCATCATCCCTAAAATTCTCTTGTGCTGTTCTTTTGTCCCACACTCATCTTTTACTCCAGCTATAAATGAATTTGACTCTTTTACTCATTAAACCATGACTTTGATCATTCATGACTTTTCACGTATTGGTTAAATTGTTTGGAAATTCCTCTTTCATTGCACCCCATAGGAGACATTTGGTAATGTAGGTTGAATGAATTATGCCATTGTACTTGTTATATGCAAGGCTAGAAGCCATAGCTCTAATCTTGAAACATTGTATGAAACTCGTATTTTTAATGCCAGGGACTTGTTTCTTCTTTGATTTACCCTATTGTAAAAAATTTCAAAGTAATTTTTTCCTTAAAATTATTTAATAATTAGAAATAGTGATAATAAAAATTCAAAAGTAATTTTTTGGGTTTTTTTTTTTTTTTTTTTTTGAGACAGAATCTTGCTTTGTTGCCTAGGCTGGAGTGCAGTGGTGTGATCTTAGCTCACTGCAACTTCCATCTCCTGGGTTTAAGCAATTCTTCTGCCTCAGCCTCCTGAGTAGCTGGGACTACAGACATGTGCCACTATGCCTGGCTAATTTTTGTATTTTTTGTAGAGAGGGGGTATCGCCATGTTGACCAGGCTGGCCTGGAACTCCTGGCCTCAAGTGATCCACCCACCTTGGCTTCCCAAAGTGCCAGGATTACCAGCATGATTACAGGTGCCACCACATGTGGTCAAAAGTGATTTCTTATATGAGTAGTCATTTATTATCCCCTAGCAGTTGGCAGTTTGTAAACAAGTACTTCATGGTGGTAAGGTAAGGAGAAGAGGGTGCTGCTGTTTAAAAGAATGAGGTAAAATGCAGATAATCTCAGATTTTTCAAGGTAAAGGTTCTTGGATTAACTCTGCATTTAACTTTATTTGCACAATGTCCATCATAAACTTTAGAGTCTGGTGATGATGGATTGAGCATACAAATATAACTTCATTTCCTTCTGCAATTCACTAACACTATAATAAAGTAATTTTTTTAAAGAGTCATAAACCTTTAAGGATGGTAAGAGTGGTAGAAGAGACTATAGAAACGAAATTTTGGAAGCTGAAAAGCAGGTAGATGAGTGATAATGACTTAGGAGATCTGAGAAAGTCAAATTCCAAATTAGCAATGGTGAAAATTGAGGACTTGTTCAATTTACTTGTCAGAATCTTCAAAAGTCTTAGAATTGATATCTTTAGGAACTTCTGGAAGTTGAGGTATGGGTAGGGCCAAAGTACAGAGGATTGATTGAGGCTGGTTTAGATGCAGTAGAAACTCTAGAGCCATTCCCCTGTTGAGTGCCATTAGGTTATTTTGTCCTTCTCCTCAAACAAATATTGGATATTCTTAGTACAACAGAGGTTTTCTCGATTGGGCAACATAGGCCTAGTTTATGGTGGACATTTCATATTGAAAATAAGGAGATTAAGGAATCTTAAATCTGAAAATAAGGAATATAAATTAAATTTATATTCACTTCTATTGCTCCCAGAATGCTGGCAACTAGGTCTTTATCACAAGGACAGGAGATTAGAAGAGTCTTGTCTGGAGAATCTGACTCTCCCCAAGAAGAAAGAACTTAGAGATGCAGATATCAGGGGCTTCTCAGTAAAGGGCTCAGGCAGTCACACTACAGTGAGATTTGTTATCAGTGGGTTTCACCCAAGGGTTTGGAGTTTCATGTCATGTTTTAGTTCTCATAATTAAATATGAATGGAAAACAGAATTGCCAGACATCTAAGGAAAGGTACAGTCCCACACAAAAAAAGCAACCCACATGAAACATACTTTTCAGGGAAAGCATAACTTCGAAAAAAGAAATCCCCCAAAAACACCAAATCACATAAAACTGTCAGTATTTTCTAGAGATGAGAGAAAATACTGCAGTCATGAAGTCAGGATGCCATAAAAAGGAACAAAAGAGAATGAAAAAAGTTCTTTGAAATTAATATGATAGCTAAAATGAAAACCTCAGTACAAGATTGGAAAGTAGAAGAATGGAGCAAAAAGCCACAGAGAGATAGAAAAGAGGAGATAGAGGAGAAAATTAGAGGACCAATTTAGGAGGCCTGAATAATAATCTGATGAATGATAGGGATTCTAAAAGAGCACTTTGATACAACAGAGGGGAAGAAATCATCAATGAAGTAATTTAAGAAAATGTAGAACCAAAGGGCACGAGTTTCTAGACAGAAGGGGCCTACCAAATACCCAGGTCAGTGGATGAAAATAGATTCATATCAGGGTTCAGAACCAGTACCTTCTGGAATTCCTAAAACTCTGGGACAAACAGGAGACCCCAAAAGATTCCAAAGAGTGTGAATACAAAGGATAAGAATCAGAGACACTTTGGCCTTTTCCGCAGCAACACTAGAAGCTAAAAGACAGTGTTAATATTTTGAAGGAAAACAGTTTCTAAACTGAAATTCTATATCCAGCCAAATTCTTAAGTATGAGAGTGGGATAAGGACATTTTTAGGCATGAAGGTGTTAAAAATTCTGTAACCTGTGGGCTACAAATGGTTTACTTAGGATAAGGAGCTTCCCAGGATATGGGACTTGTTCTAAAACCAGGAAAGTCTTAGGCAAACTGGAATGAGTTGTTGCCTTAGCTGCAACTAGATAAAGGAGTGAATGATGAGGAAATAACAGGATATAGGAAGCAGGAGATACAATGCAGGAGAGAGTAGAAAGGATTTCCTAAGACTATAGTGAAGGGAGAATACAAAATGACAACTTTGCACTAAGCATAGAGGTGAACCAAAACAGATAGGATGCAGTTCAGAAGGTTCCAGGACAGACTTAAGTATCTGATATAGATGAACATCTTGAGAGGAGATTTGGAAATCTCGGGAGAATTTAGGTTGCTTAGAAATGAAGCAAATGAGAAAACAAGAAAAATAGAAATTTGTTTAGGAAAGGAAAAGTAATAACTTATATGGGTATAGTAATGGAAACACTTAATATTTAACTAAAATTATGCTATAACTATATTGGGAGGATGGTATGGAAAGGGAATTTTTTTTTGGTGGAAGTGATAGTAGGTATGGGGCCTAATGTTTTTCCTAAATCTTAAGTGATGATTGAATGTGTATTTATGAATAACTGATAAAAATGAAAATTTAAAAAGCTGTAGTTTTTACAGAATTAAAAAGTCTAAATCTGGCTGGGCACAGTGGCTCATGCCTGTAATCCCAGCACTTTGGGAGGCCGAGATGGGCAGATCACGAGGTCAAGAGATTGAGACCATCCTAGCCAACATGGTGAAACCCTGTCTCTACTAAAAATACAAAAATCAGCTGAGCGTGGTGGCGCACGCCTGTAGTCCCAGCTACCCTGGAGGCTGAGGCAGGAGAATCGCTTGAACCCAGGAAGGGGAGGTTGCAGTAAGCCGAGATCATGCCACTGCACTCTTGCCTGGTGACAGAGTGAGACTTCGTCTCAAAAAAAAAAAAAAAAAGTCTAAATCCTTTACACCTACTTCGTTGATCTTATTTTCAAACTTGTGTTTTTCTTTTTGAGGTATGTCTAAGTCCTGTAATCGAGGAGCTCAAAACTGGATACAGCAAATGGGAAATTTGTGTTAGAATTTATGAGAATATTCTTTGAGCAGATCAGTCTTTTTCTTATTTCTCTGTTCTTAAAGATGACAATTTATAAATAGTCTTTATCTGTCTTAAGAGTTTAGTTGATTCCTGAAAAACCCATGTAGGTTAAATTCATTAAGGATACACAGATACTTCTGTGAACACACAGCAAAAGAACACTAACAGAGCAGTGAAGACAATAAATCACACAAATGATGTAAATGACGCAAATGATGGATATGATTATTATTTCTTTAAGGAGCTGCCGGGTGCTATGAGGAGGCATCAGAGTGCATGTCAGCTATACAACCACAAAGGTAGCTTTGGTTTAGCAGCACTTACCTCCTCTTCTGAAGTTCAAGTTTGTCCTTGTAAATGCAAAGAAATGCCGTGTGTGTGTGTGTGTGTGTGTGTGTGTGTATGTATAAATTCTCATAGCTTTTGGGGTACAAGAGGTTTTTGGTTACATGGATGAATTGTATAGTGGTGAAGTCCAAGATTTTAGTATGCTCATCACCTGAGTACTGTACATTTTACCCAATATATAGTTTTTTATCCCTCACCCCCTTCCCTCTACCTTCTGAGTCTCCAACTCCATTATACTTCTCTATCTGCCTTTGTATACCAATAGCTTAGCTCCAACTTATAAGTGAGAACATACGGTATTTGGTTTTCCATTCCTGAGTTACTTCACTTACAATAATGGCCTCCAGCTCCATCCAAGTTGCTGCAGAAGACATTTTGTTCTTGTTATGGCTGTGTAGTATTCCATGGTGTGTGTGTGTGTATGTATGTATATTCTTTATCCATACATTGGTTGATGGGCACTTAGGTTGGTTCCATATCTTTACAATTGTAAATTGTGTTGCAATAAACGTGTGCAGGTGTGTTTTTGATGTAATGACTTATTTTCCTTTGAGTAGATACCCAGTAGTGGGATTGCTTGATCAAATGGTAGATATACTTTTAGTTCTTTAAAAAAATCTCCTTAAAGTTTTCCATAGAGGTTGTACTAACTGACATTCCCACTAGCAGTGTGTAAGTGTTCCTTTTTCACCACATCCACAGCAACATCTATTGTTTTTGACTTTTTAATAATGAGAAGTGCCTTATATTAAATGAAATTCCTCTTGTAATGAATTTCAACTTCTCCTAGAGAAAATCCCTTTAAAATCTAAAGAACTGACCAGCTCTTCCTTTCATGTCTATTTTAGGGCAGGGTTAAGAGAAGTTTGTTTCGGGGGATTGTTGAACTGTAGGACTCTGAGAAAACTGGTCAGCTTTCTAACTACTCCCAAGTCAGGTTTTCAGAGGATGAGAGTGACATCTTTGCTTACTTTAACATTATCACTCTTTACATTCAGATGCATATTGAAAAACACACCCCAAAAGTAATTATTATTGAATTATGTAATATTTTTCTTCCTTGTATTAGAAATCATTCTGTTTAGTTTGTTCACTACTTCTGTTGCTCAAGGTCGTTTTTGTTTTCCAGACTGTGGGTCATTTATTTTGTTGGTGATTGCATACCTAAAAATTTATTTTGCATTTTATCTAAAGGGAAAAACATTCAAAATAGTAGCAAAGCCATAAAAAATTTACAGGCTAAATCTGTAATCATTTTAATTTCTAAGTTCAATGTCTTTACTGAGAATCAATAGAATTTAAAGCAGATACTAATCAGTCCATCTAGATAACATTATATATTTACAGCTTAAAATAGGGTTAGGATGAAATATTTATGATAGTTTAGTGTATTTTGTTTTCAGTTAGCTGTATTACTAAAAAATATGTAAACCATTCCATTTAAAAAAAGAAGTAAAAGGAGATAATGTAATATAACTAGTATTTGGAGATGACAAAGGAATTTCCCCCCCAACGGCAGTACTATTTCCTTTGCAACAGTGTTTCTAATTTATGTTTTAGTTCTCAGATATACAAAGATGATTTTTGTGAGAGGGTATTAATTTTTTAACAGACAATTAAATTTGATTTTTGAAAACCCTAATTGTTTAGTGTTCATCAACCCTAAGAATTTTTACCTAAAGCTGCTTAAATATTAGTTAAAAAGTTGTTTCATTTTCTTTCCACAATTCTCTGCACATGGCTCAAACTGTATTTGAGTCTGAATTTCTTTTGAAAATCCAGAAAGCTTTATGAAGAAATGCCAAGAAAATGTTTAGTTCAGATTTACTCTTCTTTCATAGAAGGACTTTCACTTTAACTGTTTCACTTGATTTATGTTTATTCTACTCTACAGCTGTCCATTTCTGAAAGTTACCAGCCTCTAGAATGTAAAGAGCTATATATGATTCTATTCTAGCATATTGAGGTGAAGTTATAGATGAAGTTATAGATGTGTTTTGTTCAGCTTAGTTTTGATTAATTTTCCTTTTTTATCGATATTGAATTATCTTTATAATTCAGTGAAAAGGCAATGTTTATTTCGTGTGCTTTCTGCTCTGTTAAGTTCTCAGTTTTTGTCACTGAAACCTGTAAGCCACTGAGCTGCTGCTGTTTGTATCTACTTATGCCAGATAGTCCTTGGCTTTCATTTGTCAGGATGCAGCAAGCTTTTTGTTATATAGCTTCAACTGGCTTTTTTTCCTTAAAAGAAGCATGTTTTGGCTGGAGAAGTATGAATCCATATTACCAGTTTATTATAAAGGACAAAACCTGGGACAGTCAAATGGAAGTGATGCATAGGGCGAGGTTTAGGGTAAGGGAGTAGAGGGGGAGGATTTCCATGCCCTCCTTAATTAATTTTCTTCTGAGTTTTCAGGTTATAGCACCAACATACTAATGACACTAGCTAGTTTATATACATGTTTAGCCAAATTATGAAAAGTAAAAGGAACTATTTTCCTGAGGGTATTATTACAAAAAAATGCCTCAAGGTAAGTAAGGGCAATTATAATAGTGGCTGAATTTCTAGTACTATTTTGTCATAATTGCACTTGTTATTTTTTATGTGTTTGTGTGTATATATTTCTTGGATGTGCTTTAAGTGTTCCTTGTCTTCAGTACCTTGGCAATGTATATGAACTTGGAATTGTGGCACAACTCTGGGGAGGGAGGTGCTCTGGAAAATGCCATATGCGTAAAATTCTTACCTACCACAAAGAGAGAGAGAGAGAGAGAGATTTTTTTGAGACAGGTAACACTGCCTCGGCCTCCCAGAGTGCTGGGATTACAGGCGTGAGCCACCACGCCCCGCCTAAACTTTTTTTAAACATTTAATTTACTTCCATTTATCTGTTGTTACAAATAATGCTATTATAAACTGATCTATGATTAAATGTCATTTTATTACAAGCTAGAGACACTGTTAAAAGCAGCATTTATCCCTTATTTTATAAGGTAGTGAAGAAAATGTGAAATATATATATTTTATAAGCTCTTGTTGCCCAGGCTGGAGTGCAATGGCGCCATCTCGGCTCACCGCAACCCCCACCTCTTGGGTTCAAGCAATTCTCCTGCCTTAGACCAGGCCAGCCTCCCGAGTAGCCACCATGCCTGGCTGATTTTGTATTTTTAGTAGAGACGGGGTTTCTGCATGTTGGTTAGGCTGGTCTCAAACTCCTGACCTCAGGTGATCCGTCTGCCTTGGCCTCTCCAAAGTGCTGGGATTGCAGGCGTGAGCCACTGCACCCGGCAATAGATCTTTTTTCTTTTTTTTTTCTTTTTTTTTTAATGACTTTACCGTAGTAGCTTTGTATATGAATCTGATGGCAATTGGGGATGTAGATACCTTTTGCAGTAAATAATAATAGTGACAGATTGTGTAACCAGTTCTGATAACACATTATAGTTCTGTAGGCTTGAGAATTTAGTTTTTTTAAATTCTCTTTTTGTGATAATTTTTAGAAACTGTAAACATTTAAGTGTTAAAAGGTGATTAAGAATATACCATAGTCACTATTTTCCAGCATTTATCACTATTTTTAATTATATGTATTTGCAATTATTTGATTATTATTGATCTTCCTTACTAGAGCAGGGACCGTGTCTGTTTTGCTTACCACCTCTTCCCCAAGACCTAACATAAGTGCTTGGTATATTGTAGGCACTCAATAAATATCTACATGATGAATGAAAGAATTGGTGAGTGAACAGTGGAGTTAAGCAAATAAATAGGGAATAAAATGTTTTGATACAATTAAATCTCAATATTGAGTCAGTAGCTACGATGAAGAAATAACATCAAAAACTCCAACTTTAGAAACAATTTTGCAGAGATTTTGGGGGGAATATAATAAAATATAACAAGGAGGGCAATTTAGAGATGAAGTATTTAACTCTAGGGTTTTGGTTTTGTTTGAATGATAGTGGAAACGTCCAGGTAGAATGTTCAGGAGAGAGAAATATGGGCCAAAGGTCAAAGGGTGGTCATTAAAATAATGACAGTAATTAAATTCAATAAATTATTGAATGTCTACCTTGTGCTAGCTATTGTATAGCTGTGAAAGGTAGGTAAGACATATTCCTCATAATAATTCAATTAAAATACCTCTTACGCTGATAATTCTCTTCACAAGTAAAGTTTTAACAAAGTTAGAATTTTGATTTTAGAATTTAGTGGAAAGCAATGATTATGACCAAATTATCTTAATACCTGTTGAATTTTTGCTATATCTTCTAAGTGATAAAGATGATTTTAATTCAGTCAACTTTATACTCGAGACTTTTGTTAATAAAATATTTAAAAAAATGGTTTACTGCCATTCTGTGTAGAAATAATTTGAACAAGATTTTTTAAAATAATCATTATGATACCTATCTTTTATCTTTCTGCAGAAAAAATATGGAAACACTAATGTCTCTAGAGGTAAATATTTAGTGAAATGTGGTTTTCATTTGAAATTAAAATTAATCATCTTTGATTTCATATTTTTTCTTTTACACTGTGATACTTTAAAAATTATTGGCTGGGTACGGTGGCTCACGCCTGTAATCCCAGCACTTTGGGAGGCCAAGACAGGCAGATCATGAGGTTAGGAGTTCGCGACCAGCCTGACCAATATGGTAAAACCCCATCCCTACTAAAAATGCAAAAATAAGCCGGGCATGGTGGCACGCGCCTGTAGTCCCAGCTACTTGGGAGGCTGAGGCAGAAGAATCACTTGAACCTGGGAGGCAGAAGTTGATGAGCCGAGATTGCACCACTGCACTCCAGCCTGGGCAACAGAGCGAGACTTCGTTTAAAAAAGAAAAAAGAATTATCTGTTATAGACCTCAGGGCTATTTGTTATTTTTAAATTGTCTTTAAAATGAACTTGAATTTTGTGAACATTGTAACAGGTCAAATTTCTGGTGGTACAAGTCTTCAGTATTGGAATAAAAAATAGTTTAAATGATAGTACAGTGATAAGAGGTAGCTGATTACACAATACAAATATTGAGGGTTAATAGTGTGCTTTTGGTTGGAACAGAGAACCTGATGCAAATTGGTTTAAAGAATATGGAAAGTTTTACTAGTTAACCTATGGAGAGCAAAGGTGGGGTAGAGTTCTCGGTTTAGTGGCTCTACGGTATTATCAAACATCCAAAGTCTTTTAGTCTCACTGATGTTGTAGTGTAGACTTTTTTTTTAAAAAATTTTGAGACAGAGTCTCACTCTGTCACCCAGGCTGGAGTGCAGTGGTGTCATCTCTGCTCACTGCAACTTCCTCCTCCTGGGTTCAAGCGATTCTCCTGCCTCAGCCTGCTGAGTAGCTGGGATTACAGGAGCGTGCCACCATGCCTCGGTAATTTTTGTATTTTTAGTAGAGATGGGGTTTCACCATGTTGGACAGGCTGGTCTTGAACTCCTGACCTCAAGTGATCCACCCGCTTCAGCCTCCCAAAGTGCTGGGATTATAGCTGTGAGCCACTGCGCCCAGCCTAGACTTCTTTTTTAACACTGTTTTCCCTCAGGATTATGGGATGGCACCGGAGCAACATGATTTTTGTTCAGGTGGGGAGGGGAGAGAGAGGCTACCTGTAGCCCTCTGATTTCATGGAAGCACCTAGAAAATCTTCCCTCCATTCTCAATGGCCAAAATTAGGTCTCCTGTCTATTCCTGAACCAGTACGATTGGTATTGGTGCCAATAAGATATTGAGGTATATGGGCTGTGTATGGGAAGTGCAGTGATCTTAACAAAGTTAGGATTCTGTTCAGGAAGAGGGAATGGATTCTGTCTAGACAACAAGCAGTCTCCCCTATAGTTGGCTTTGTGGCGTACAGTTTATTTGTAGCATTTTCGAAAGGAATTTTTAGTGCTACAGTAAAGCTTTTTGCTATACTTTGTGTTTCCCCTCGCCACCCCACCACCTGTAACTAACACCTTCTCTAATAATGTGTTTTTGATTTAGGGATTCTGGGCCAGTGTTAGTGTGTGTTAGAGAGGAAAGGATATTTATATAATTAAATTTTAATTTTAAAATTATAAAGTCATTAAAATGATATGCCATCCTTTGTTGGCGTATCCCTCCTCTGAATGCCTATAAAATTTGTTTATAGTGCTCACTTGGAAACCAATATGAATCTTAGATTATTTATTGTCTTTTTAGGTATGTCATACCAGGATCATTTCTTGTATATCCAGGACAAATCTATTATATCTGTGTTGTTGGTGATATCTGCAGAAGGTGTTGTTAAGAGAAGATTTGAAGTCAATTCAATAAATTTTTTAAATGTACAGTAAAGTATTATGTTTATAATGGAGTATAGCAACAATGAAGATGAACAATATGTGGTTCCTTCCCTAAAGGAATTAAACAGAATTAAATGTAATAAAAAGGGCAGTAGAGAGAGATTACTTTGGTGTGGGGAGTAGAAAGGCTCAATCATGGAGATAACATTTTGAGCTTACTCTTAAGGAATTAATGTTTTGTGAAACAGAGATAAAAAGGCGCATTTTAGATGGAAAGGAAGCTCAAAGGCATGTGCTTGTAGCATAGTACTTGGGAGCAGTTGAGGCTTAGTGGGAAATAAAGTTGAAATGGTGGATTGGGGCCATTTCAGAAGGCTTACTACTTAATTTGAATTTGACCTGGTGGACAGTGGGAAGCCATTGAATATATATATTTGTTTTTATTTTTAGAGATAGAGTCTTGCTGTCACCCAAGCTGGAGTGTAGTGTTGCAGTCATAGCTCACTGCAGCTTTAAACTTCTGGGCTCAAGTGAACCTACCAGTAGCTGGGACTATAGGTGCACACCACCATGCCTGGCTTTTTTTTTTTTTTTTGTAGAGACAGGGTCTCACCACGTTGCCCAGGCTGGTCTGGAACTCCTAACCTCAGCAGTCTTCCCATCTTGGCCTCCCATGTATTTCTTTTTAAAGCAAGAAGACTTGCAAATTGTTTTCTGCTGAAACATAAGTACCCTTAAGATTTGTTGTCTTTTGCCATGATACAATGTTTGTGGAGTACACACATTAATTCATGTATTTTATAACAAATATCTATTGCATACCTCCTATGATAGACATCAAAATCTGGAGATACAACAGTGAACAAGACAGGCAGAGTCTCTGCTTTCATGGAGCTTACATTGTAATTTTGGGGGAGGTCAGGAAATACACATGTAAATAAGGTTATTTCAGATAATGGTAAGAGCTATAAAGAAAATAAGAGGATGATGTGACAGAGTGTTTTGGGTGGTAATTTAGATGAGTTGGTTAGTGAAGACCTCTGAGGATTTGATGTTTGAACTGATGTTAAATGAGAAGGTGCCAGCCATGTGATGATCTTAGGTAAGAGCACCCTAGGTAGAGGGAACAGTAAGTGCTGGGTCCTTAAGATGGAAAAAGGAACAGAAGGAAGACCAGTGTGCCTGGATCAGAGTGAGTTAAGGGAAGAGTGGTAGGGTATGAGGTTTCTCCTGGAAAGGAGTTTGTATTTTACTCTAAGGGTTAAAGGCAGTGCAGAGTTTTGAGCAGAAGGGTGATACCTAGATTTATGTTTTGAAAGGGTAACTGTGGTTGCCATGTAAATAAAATCATGCCAATTAGGACCTTTGTAGCAGTGCAAGTGAGATAGTAGTGCCTTGAACTTGGGCTGTAGTAGGGGAGATGGAGATTTGTGATACCATTTTTATTTAGTTATTTTTGATTTTGAATTATTTTTTTGAAACAGAGTTTTGCTCTTTTTGCCCAGGCTGGAGTACAATGGCATGATCTCGCCTTACTGCAACTTCTGCCTCTCGGGTTCAAGCAATTCTCCTGCCTCAGCCTCCCAAATATCTGGGATTACAGGCGCATGACACCATGCCTGGCCAATTTTGTATTTTTAGTAGAGATGGGGTTTCACCATGTTGGCCAGGCTGGTCTCGAACTCCTGGCCTCAGATGATCTGCCTGCCTCAACCTCCCAAAGTGTTGGGATTGCAGGCATGAACCACCATGCCTGGCCTTAAAAATTTTTTTTTTGAGACCGAGTCTTGGTCTGTCACCCAGGATGGAGTGAAGTAGTACAGTCTTGGCTCACTGCGACTCCTGCTTCCCAGGTTCAAGTGATTCTTCTGCCTCAGCCTCCCCAATACCTGGGACCACAGGTGTGCGCCACACCCAGCTAAGTTTTGTATTTTTAGTAGAAATGGGGTTTTGCCATGTTGGTTAGGCTGGTCTTGAACTCCTGGCCTCAAGGGATCCACCCACCTTGGCCTCCCAAAGTTCTGGGATTACAGGCGTGAGTCACTGCACCCGGCCAATACCATTTTAATTTTAAGATTTTTCATTTTTTAATTTTTTGAGGCAGCATCTCCCTCTGTTGCCCAGGCTGGAGTATAGTGGCACGATCACAGCTCACTGTAGCTTAGACCTCCTAGGCTCAAGTGATCCTCCCACCTCTGCCTCCCGTTCACTTCCGATTGCTTTTATTATTTCATGAAGTTGATAAAACGTAATCAGCTGAGGATATTGGGAAATAATGGGTGATTAGACATTTAATGAGAGAAGATAAGATTTGTGTGTTTTTGCGGTTCCACAGACCATCCCCATGTTGGTGCTTTACTAGGAGGACTGATGGGACAAGCATGTAATGATACTCATAGTTTAGTTTTATTACAGTGAAAAGCTACAAAACAAAATCAACAAAGGGAAGAGACTAGTGGAGCAAAGCCAGAGGAAACCAAGCGCATACTTCCAAGGATCCTCTCCCATTGGAATCATATAGGACGTGTTTAATCCCCTCAGTAATGAATTTTAACATATAGTGTGAAGTATTGTCTGCCAGAGAAACTCATTGCCCTACAGTTTTGAATAGCTAGAAGAAGAATGTTGAACATTACCAACACAAATAAATGATAAACGTTTGAGATGATGGATGTTGTAATTACCCTGATCTGATCACCATATGTCTTATGTATTGAAACATCACTGAAACTCCATGAATATGTATAATTATCTGTCAATTAAAAACCCTGGGCACTGAGTTTATTTTTTTATTGGTGGCTAGTCACGTAGGAACCCTCTACCTAGCACGTACTGAAATTCAACAAGGTTGAAGATTCAACAGGGTATTAAGTAATTTGGTCATAATCATATTGCTTTCCACTGAATTCTAAAATCAGAATTCTAACTTTGTTAAAACTTTACTTGTGAAGAGAATTATCAGGGTAAGAAGTATTTTAATTGAATTAATGATATTAATTGAATTATTATTGTTCCTTCTAGACTCCCAGAAGGATAGTAGATTTTCAGCATAAATTATATTATTTGCAGAAATAGTTCAGGTACAGTGAGCCATTCTTATCAGTTAGGATTGTGGGAACACTCCCAAAATCCAACTTCCCAGATGGCAGTCATAGACCAACCTTGCAAATAGGCCTTGCTGAGTAAGAAATAGCAGTTTCAGGTCTGTGATGTAACTCTTCTGTACAATTTGAAACAGTACTTTTGGAGCATTGGAGAGAGACCATCCTAGGAGAGAGTATTCAGATTGTCACGAATGTGTGTTCATGTAAAATGTGCGACAATGACTTTTATCAGCAAGCATTGATACAGTTTGGAAGTTTTTCCCCTCCAAATCTCATGTTGAAATGTGACCCCCAGTGTTGAAGCTGGGGCCTAGTGGGAGATATTTGGGTTATGGAGGCAGATTGTTCATGAATGGCTTGGTGTCCTTCCTGTGGTAACGTGTGAGTTCTTGCTGTATTTGTTCTTCTAAGATCTGATTGTTAAAAAGAGCCTGATACCTCCCCACTCCCCGTTGCTCCCCTTCTTGCCATGTGACATGCCAGCTTCCTTTCTCCATCTAAAACTGCAATTACTTTTGCACCAACCTAATACTATGAATGAAAGCTTCTTGAAGCCCTCACCATAAACAGTTGCTAGTGCCATGCTTTTTTGTACAGCTTGCAGAACCATGAGCCAAAATAAATCTCTTTGTAAATTACCCAGCCCTTCAGATATTCCTTTATCGCAGTTCAAAATGGACTGATACGCTAATACAGAAAATTGGTACCAGGAGTGGAATGTTGCTATAAAGATAACTGAAAATGTGGAAGTGGCTTTGGAACTGGATAATGTACAGAGGTTGGAAGAGTTTGGAGGGCTAAGAAGATGACAGGAAGACAGGAAAAGTTTGGAACTTACTAAAGACTGATTAAGTGACTCTGATAAAAATGCTGATAGAAAAATGGACAACAAAGCCCAAGCTGACAAGGTTTCATATGGAAATGAGGAATTTACTGGGAACTCTGGAGCAAAGTTCACCCTTATTACACCTTAGCAAAGAACTTGACTGCATTGTGTCCATGTTCTAGGACGTTGTGAAAGGCTGATCTTAAGAGTGATAACCTATACTAACTGGCAGAAGAAATTTCTAAACACCAGAGCATTTGAGAATGATATGACTGCCTCTAACAGCCTGTGATCAAATATGTGAGCAAATGAATGACTTAAAGTTGGAGCTTATAATAAAAAGGGAAACAGCATAAAATTCTGGAAAAATCTCAGTCTGGTGCAGTAGTAAAGAAGGAAGAAGTGTTTTCAGGAGAGGAATCCAAGGGGGCTGTGAAGCAACCACTTACTAGAGAGATTAGCGTGATGAAAAGGTAGATAAGTGCCGATATTAAGACAATGGGAAAAAGGCCCTGAAGGCATTTCAGAAATCTTCCAGGCTGTCCTTCCCATTATAGGCTCAGAGGCTTAGGAGGACAGAATGGTTTCATTAAGACAATGGGAAAAAGGCCCTGAAGGCATTTCAGAAATCTTCCAGGCTGTCCTTCCCATTATAGGCTCAGAGGCTTAGGAGGACAGAATGGTTTCAAGGGGCCAGGCCTAGGGCTTCACTGTCTTGTGCTGACTCAGGATGCTGTTCTCTCTGACTCCAGCTGGATTAATAAAAGCATCATTGTGATTTTTTTTTTTTGTTACCTATATCCAAGTACTCAGGAGTAGGCACAGTTACAGTTTTAACTACGATTTGCTGACATAGTTTGACTTGTTCAAAAATGGGGTGACTCCTTTTTTTACACTAGCCTGAGACACAGAACTAGGTGGAGATTTTGTGGATTTTATTCTCAGTTGATAATGCCATGGTAAACCCTAAATGATCCTCTTTCTAGTGACAGGAGCGTCTGGGACTCACAGAGGATATAATTTGTATGGAATAACCTGTCAAGCAGAGTGTCAGATACTGACAATCCTTCATTGTGACTTCTTATGGGATGCCATTACCTGGCTTGGTTTTGGCCTAGTAATTTCCTGGCTAGATGAATGGAATTTGGGTCTGTTATTTCAGGGGCATATGGATAGAACCAATAATACAGATTTTTGTTTGCTTTTCATAGGTAATTTGTGGTTATTAAATAATTATGTAAGATATAAAGTCCTCGGAAGAAGTGGTTCTTAACTTGATATACGCATCCAAATAACTTAGTGGCTTTTTCAAAAAATATGATTGCTACTCACTTCTAGAGATTATGACTTAGTTAACTCAGGTGGAAGTCAGGGTATGTGAATTTTTTAAATGCTTCCCTGTTAATTCCAATGTGTTCTACTGATTAAGAATCATAGTTCCAAACCAGATAATGTTAGCTTAGTTGTTTTATAAGTTTGGGACTCTCCATTAATAAAACTGTGTACTTTGTATTGCTACCTATTTTGCACAAGAAATGAGAATTTTGTCAGGGTGTGTGTCTGGTTGGGTAGACTGGAGAACATTGGACCATGTTTCTCTATCCAGAGGTATGTACCAGAGAATGCTTTGATCCAGAACAAAGTGGATTTTTTTTTTTTTTTTTTTTTGAGATGGAGTCTCACTGTGTCACCCAGGCTGGACTGCAGTGGCGCAATCTTGGATCACTGCAACCTTCTCCTCCTGGAATCAAGCGATCTTCCCACCTCAGCTTCCTGAGTAGCTGGGACAACAGGCGTGTACCACCTGTGCCCGGCTAATTTTTTGTATTTTGGGTAGAGACCAGATTTTGCCATGTTGCCCAGGCTGGTCTCAAAGTCTTGAGCTCAAGTGATCCACCCGCCTTGGCCTCCCAACATGCTGGTATTACAGATGTGAGCCACTGTGCCTGGCCTAGAACAAAGTGGATTTCTAACAGTTAGGGGAACTTGGGTTTCCAGCAAGAGAGAAATGCAACCAAGTGTTGCTCTTAAGTCTGGGCTTAGGAACCAACTTAGTATTTCTTTAGGAATCATAGATTAAGAAAATTTGTACATTCTCTCCAGTGCTATTAGTGTTAAGTTCAGGCCCTCTCCTGGGGATGGTGGTGGGTAGAATACTTGATAATCACCTGCTGGGCCTCAGGTTTAAAGCTTATGGACTTACATGTGGTTCACTGGAAAACTCACCAGTATTTATAAAATAATCTTTGAGATAATGTATTCTAAATTCCAAATTAGTTATTTGTAAATAAGCTTCTAGATTATGACTAGTTCATAAGTTGTAAATTGCTTTAAGTTCAGCTTTTCATTTCAAGGAGAATAAAATATAAAAAATTAAATCATTACTTTTTTTAGGAAATGAAAATGTTTATAATATTTTTAGTTATAAAATATCAAAATATCCTATTAATACTCATCAAACCATACCATCATGACATTTGATGTGTCAAGACAAAGTGTTAATAGAAGATAGTTTATGGATTGTTCATCAGTTATTTAAAGCAATCTAGTAAAACATTTAATTAAAAAAATACATATATGTTTTTTGAGATAGAGTTTCTCTGTGTTGCCCAGACTGGAGTGCAGTGATGTGGTCTTGGCTTACTGCAACCCACTCCACCTCTTGGGTTCAAGCAGTTCTTGTGCCTCAACCTCCCGATTTCTGGGCTTATAGGCATGCACCACCACACCCAGCTAATTTGGGCGAAATCCCATCTCAAACTCCTGGCCTCAAGTGATCCGCCTCCCAAAGTGCTAAGATTACAGGTGTGAGCCACCATGCCTGGCCTAATAAAGCATTAACAAAAAATTTAGATTCAAGGGTCCATGTGCTTATTTATTACATGGGTATTACATTCATAATGGTAGGAGTTGGGCTTCTATACTCATCACCCAAATACTGGACATTGTATCCATTGGTAATTTTTCCACCCTCCCTACTTCTCTCCTCTTTCCTTTGGAGTCTCGAGTTTTTTTTCCTCCATTTTTATCTCCATGTGTACCCTTTGTTTAGCTCCCACTTGTAAAGCATTTTGAAAATAAATATAATCACAGCATAAACATTTTCGTTACAAATAGAATCTTCCTACCTGGTTTTCATTTGCTTTTTCTTTTTTTAGGTGAAGAGAGTAGTAAATGATTAAGATAAAATTTTATAAGCTATTAAGTATTACAGTATTTTCATAGGATATGAAGAGTAAGCCTGTCTTTTTTTTTTTTTTTTTTGGTGGGTCAATATTTTTCACTCATTTATATTTCTCTTGTTTATGTGTATATAGAAAGCTTATATAATAAGCTATTAAGTATTACAGTATTTTCATAGGATATGAAGAGTAAGCCTGTCTTTTTTTTTTTTTTTTGGTGGGTCAATATTTTTCACTCATTTATATTTCTCTTGTTTATGTGTATATAGAAAGCTTATATAAAACTTTCTGTAGCATTTAATAGCAACAGATTTATAAATGTTTGCTTACAAAAATATGAGACTATATGTGCTTTTCCAGGAAAACACTGTTGTATCAACATGTGTATTTTAAGCCATGTTTCTAGGGTAGTGATATTCTGCCACTAAAATAGAATAATAGAAATCTATAATTTTTAGGAAAGATTAAGTCAGTGGGTACAGTTTTCTCAATTTGAAGTTTTTCATCCCATGAATTTTAAAAAATTGTGTTAAAATATATATAACATAAAACCATTTTAATCTTTTCGAAGTATGTAGTTCAGTGGCATCAAGTACATACACATTGTTGTGCAACCATCCTGATCATCCATCTCAGAGCATTTTGTATTTTGCTAAACTGAAACTGTACTCATTAAAAATGACTTTACTCCCACTTTCTATCCCTTGCCCTCTGGCTACTGTCATTCTTCTACTTGTCTATGAATTTGACTAGTCTAAGTACCTCATGAGTAGAACCATACAGTATTGTCCTTTTTTGACTAGCTTATTTCACTGGTTCTGCACTTGAATAAATGTAAGAACCATTAGCAAAGAGTGAGGTAGGGCTGTGCTCTTTGCTGTTTGTGTTTTACCTGCTCCTAAGCAAACAGTATTACTGTTTTAAATACTTAAAAAAGTATTTATCTGCATTTAAAAAGTAACATATGATATTAACCAAGATCTTAGATAACTTCAGGTAATACCAGAGAGCCTGTTGCTGCTGCATTGTGTGCTAGAGGAATTCTGCTGTCTTTTTGACTTAGCTGCTATCACCATCCTCACATCCCACATGTGTAACAGTAAACACTAGAAGTGATTCTATTTTCTATGCAGACATTTTAGAGTGTTACATAAACAACTGCTTAATTAATTTTGGTTTAAACTCCTAGGAAGTGATGAAATCACATTTTAACAGTACCGAATAGGACCCATAAAATAATTTGTAGGTGATCTCTGTTCTTACCCTAAGAATATTAATTCTGCCATTCTAGGCAGTATTTACTCATTCACTTAATTTTTTTTTCCCCTTTTTTTTTTTTTTTGAGATGGAGTTTCGCTCTTGTTGCCCAGGCTGGAGCGCAGTGGTGCAATATTAACTCACCACAACCTCTGCCTCCCGGGTTCAAGTGATTCTCCTGCCTCAGACTCCCCAGTAGCTGGGATTACAGGCTTGTGTCACCACGCCTGGCTAATTTTGTAGTTTTAGTAGAGACGGGGTTTCTCCAATATTGGTCAGGCTGGTCGTGAACTCCCAACCTCAGGTGATCCACCCGCCTCAGCTTCCCAAAGTGCTGGGATTACAGACGTGAGCCACCACGCCTGGCCTCTCTTCCTTTTAATTATTAGAACTCTTTTTTCCTGATTGACTGTGCCCTGGTTTTACAAAACCAAAGCCAGGTAGGTTTTCCACTTCCCATTTTGTTGTTAAGGGACATGTGCAGAGGTTCAGGACTCCTGAGTCTCTGGACAGTGCTGATCTCACCCCTCTGCTCAGCCTCATGCTTTGTCTTAAAGCTTAATTGTCTGAGTTGGAGCACTTGCAAAAGCTCTAACTCTGGCTAGTGGTTGGGAGGGTGCTCAGAGACTTAATTGCTGCCCGGTGCTCGGGGCCTCCAGGTTACACTAACTCTGCCTTGGTACAGGCATGGGGAACCAGCCACAGGAGACTGACCAGCTGGAGATTGGCAAGTGTGGGAGCTCTGAGCTGCTTCCAGGGGCCCTGGGACAGCTGCTTTTGAGGGCTTCATGTCTGCTGGACCATGGGATCCAAGAGAAGAGCCCTTGCCGGAAATCACAGGACCTGGGGTGGGGCTAGTAGTTGTACAGGTTGGAAAACTGGGCCTGGTAATCCCTTTAGGAGCTGTGCTCTGAGGAACTTTGGAGTTTCCCTGGCATGTCTAGGGTGAGAGTTGGGGGAAAAAAGTGACTCTGAGGGTTAGGGCACTGAACTTGCTCACACCCCACCTGGTTCTGTGTAAAACCAGAGCAGCCAACCACGAGAAAGAGTTCTAATGATTGATTAAAAGGACTGCCTTTTTCTTTTTTAAAAACCACAGCAATAAAGGGTTTTGCTAGGGCACCAGGCTACCTTTCTCAGTTTGGCTTGGCCTAGATTTTCATATGGCTCATTATTCTCCACATTCACACGGGCCATGGTGTTTGTGGAGGTGAAGGATTGGAATTTGGGAGAATGTGATGAGGAGAGAGACAGCTGACTTGGTGTAGTATCTGGGCTGTGCAACAGGCACTGCATAACTGCTGATGGGGTCTTGGCTACCAGTAGCAGCAGGTCTATCCCAGAGAGGCAGAGGCCCTGAGAGGCAGTTCTGACCACCTGAGCTGTTGTGCTGGGATCCCTGGCTTGGCATGCTTACCTTAGAAGAGAAGCAGGCTAAGAAACTGATTTCTGTCTCAGCTAAAACAATCCTTCTCACATACTGCATACGATTCCCTAGTAGAAAACAGAACTTCCAGAATGCAGTTCATTTTTAAGGTTTTATCATTCATTTATACCTGAGAGTCAATTAAGATCAGATTTTTTTTGTTAAAATACAAATTGGCAATTTTAGTTTTTAAAAGATCTACTAAATCTCAGGAGATAATTTAGTGTAATAGTCTGCAAACTGTGGTATCTGTATCTATGGTGCATGAAGACTTTCCAAGGGCTGTGTGGATGCGTATAGTTTTAAGGGGATCAGTTTTCAGGTCTTTAGCTTCCCTAATTAGTCTTCTAAAATCCATCTGTTTGAGAACAGTCTGAAGTCTGTGGATTTTCTTTCCACTCCCATTTCACAATGAACCATCTCCCATTTTTATAAACTAACGGCATATTTCTCACCCATCTCAAATGTTCCCGTGGTACTGTCTCGTGTTGTGAAAATCTCTTAGGTGTAAAACTAAAGGGACTGTTTTGAAACTGTAGCTCTTGAAAGAGGGCAAAAGAAAAAGAGCTTCTATAAAAAAATATTGAAGCAGGTATTTTATTTCACTAGTTTACAAACCAGTGGCAAAATTCTTGTCTGTCATCTTTCTGAGAACTCTGAAGCAAAATGGTTGATACCAGACTGTGTAATAACACATTCATTTGAATTAAAAATTAAAGTCAGACTTTTCTAATAGAAAATAAGTCTTTTTTAAAACAAGGTTTTAATTCCATTTAGTACATTACTTTATATCGTTTTTTCTTTTGAGATGGAGTCTTGCTCTGTGGCCCAGGCTGGAGTACAGTGGCACAATCTCGGCTCACTGCAACCTCCACCTCCCAGGTTCAAGTGATTCTCCTGCCTCAGCCTCCCAAGTAGCTGGGATTACAGGCGCACACCACCACACCTGGCTAAATTTTTGTATTTTCATTAGAGATGGGGTTTCACCATGTTGGCCAGGCTGATCTTGAACTCCTAACCTGAAGTGATCTGCCCCCCTTGGCCTCCCAAAGTGCTGGGATTACAAGTGTGAGCCACTGTTCCCGGCCTTAGTACAGTATGTTAAATTTATTGTGTGTGTGAATCAAATTATTTTCAAGTCTGCAAAAAACTGTCTCCACAAAGAGCCTTAAATTGCTGACAAATTTCTGGGGTGATAATGCAGCATATTTAATTAAATAAAGCTAGTGTCTCCAAATATAAAGCCTCTAGTTAAATACATCTTTTGGAATTACAAAGAAACCACTTAATTTATAATATAAATTATATTACTTTAATATATGAAGTAAGAAAATGATAGTTAAATATCGCAACTTTAATTTTCTGGTATGGTCAGACCTTTTACAGATATTTCTATGCTATTTTAACTTTAGGATATAAAACAGTAGCAATCTACTAAGTTTTCTATTATTAAAATTAGTATGGAAATTATCAAAATACTGAAAAAACTGTTTCATGAAAGCAGTACCTCCATCACTGTAACTTATTTCCTTTCTTTTAGAATATATCGTCAAAAGAGACCAGAATTTATCTAAAGATAGTAGTTTGAATTTTAAATTTCCAGTCAATTTTTCATTATCTCAAAATTGAGCTAATGAAGGGTTTATGGAGTTAGGAGAACACAGGTTTACAACTAATGCCATCAAGGCAGCAGGATCCTCATGTCCATGAAGACCAAAAGAAAGATGTAATGGAAGCGAGAACTACAGATCTGTCTTACATCCTAATTTAACCTTCAGGAAATACCTTCTACACAAAATACTTATTTAATAAAAAAAAATTACAAGATAGTAAGCTTAAAAAACAAAAGGCTAGGACCACAACTTGCCCAGTTAAGTCTGAATGGTGATGTTATTGGTTTTAAGCCTGAAGAAAAGAATGTAACTTCTGCGCCTCTAAAATCACCTCTTCATATTGGGCTCATTTAAATTTAAATCACTTAATGCCTTGACAGTGCTAAAAATTCCAAGAATGTCAGACATACTGATATTCAAAATAAACTACAAAAATAAATATCGAAGTCAAATATAAATATGTTTACCTGTCACGTTCCCCTTTAATTTACCCTGATGAGCTAAAGTTGGTTGTGCTTATAATAATATATGTTATTTCAAGTACTACTATTATTTTTAAGAACTCATGACCTGGGACCTCAAAATGCAATTAGGGATATACAATTTGGAGTATGGTTTACTTCTTAGTAAAGTTTAATACTAATTGAAGTACTAAATTGAACAAAGTCAGTACTTTGTAGTACTAATCCCAAGAACTCGATCCCATGCAAGAAACAAAAGGGAATTTTAAAGGCTGTTTTGGAATCCCAGAATATTGGGGTTCTACCTTAACTTCCTGGTATTCCCCTCAAGTCTCAGTTGAGTGTTAGAGAACAAGTCTTACTTTTGCCATTTTGACAGTGAGGACTGGCTTTGCCAATTAGATTATGTGGTGGACATTTTCCATCAATTTTCATAAATTCCAGGTTTTGATGGAATTCTATTTAAAGCACATATGCAATCTGAAATAGGTTGGAAATTACATCATCTGCATCCATTTAAACCTATAATTAAATATTTGAGCTGTAATTTAAAAGTGTTCAAGGCAGTACATTGCTTTTCAAAAGCTTTGTAGAGACAGTGTAACAACAGAAAAATTTCACAACCACTGCTGTAGTGTAATGGAGAAAGCCTGGGCTCTAAAGTCAGTCCGAGTGGCCTAGTTTGAATCTTTTGTCTGGCAATATTGGTTTAGAAGTTAAGTTAAAAACTACTTAAGAGTGGTTGGGCGCAGTGGCTTACGCCTGTAATCCCAGCACTTAGGAAGGCTGAGGCGGGTGGATCACGACGTCAGGAGATCGAGACCATTCTGGATAACACGATGAAACCCCGTGTCTACTAAAAATACAAAAAATTAGCCGGGCGTGGTGGCGGGTGCCTGTAGTCCTAGCTACTCTGGAGGCTGAGGCAGGAGAATGCTGGACCTCCACCCTGGAGGTGGAGCTTGCAGTGAGCCGAAATTGCACCACTGCACTCCAGCCTGGGCGATAGAGTGAGACTCTGTCTCAATAAACAAACAAAAAACTACTTAAGCGTTTTATCCAGTGTATCTATTCCTAGTTTTCTAAGAGATTTTAAATTTTTAATAGAAACTGTTACAGAATTTTATCAATTGTTTGTGCTTATTGAGAGGGTCTTATGATTTTTCAGTTTTTAAATTCCGTTATGTGGTGATTAACATTGAAGTTTGAATATTAAATCAGTCTTAAATTCCTGGATTAAACTCATCTTGGTTGTGATGGATAACATATTTCTGGATTTGATTTACTAATGCTTTGATTAGGATTTTTTTTGGATTATATTTGCCAGAGAGATTAGTCTGTAGTCTTGTAATACTGTTGTTGTAAGTTTTAGGTATTAACATTATGCTGTCCTCATAAAAAAGGATGAGATGTAGTCCCTCAAATAATGTTGGTGCCATTTCTACATTTAATATTGAGACGTTTGGAAAAATTCAGTGATAAATCCATCTCATTCTGGAGTTTTCTTTCTGGAAAGATTTTAAATTATGGATTCAGTTTCTTTATTAGAGATAGGATTGTTCAAGTTCTCTATTGTTGGTCATTTGGCAAGTTGAATTTTTCTAGGAATTTGCCGACTTTTAATTTTAAGGTTTATTGGCATAAATTTTTTCACAATGATTGTTTTTCTGTTTACTCTCTTAATGTCTAATTGTACACAGCTTTTTCATTTCTAATATTGTTTGTGTCATCTTTTTTTCATCACTCCTTTTAGAGGTTTATCAGTCGTGTGAATTTTCGTTAATGTTGATTTTCTCTAATAGTTATTTTAATTTTATTAACATCTACTCTTATCTGTATTATCTTTCTTTTACTTTTCTCTTTTCCATCTTTTAAAGTTCTATGATTAGCTTGTTAGTTTTTAGCATTATTGCTTTCTAATGTAAGTATTAAGACTTTAGATTTCTAAATACCCTTGCATCTCATATGTTTTGATATGTTGTCTTTTTATTATTATTCCATTCTAAATGCCTTCTGTTTTCTTATTTTTATTTTTGACTTGTGAGTTGTTTAGAGTTATGACTTAATTTCCAATGCTTTCTTAAAAAAGCCATTAATTTAAAATATTTTTATTTGTATCATACTCCAGTATTTAAGATTTAAAAGCGTTCTGTATGATTTTCAAAATAGCATTTCTTCTGTAGTTGTATTGCATTTATGTCTACTAGATTCAGCTTGTTACTTAGATTGTTCAAACTTTTGTATGCTTCACTTATCAATTACTGAGACAGGTGTTAAAATTATCTAGCTTAATGGCAAGTTTGCCCATTTTTCTGTGTAACTCTTGTCAGTTTTTGCCCATTTTATACATTGAGGCTAGGTCAGTTAGGTATATAAAGTGTAGAATATCTGTGTTTTCCTGATGAATTGCACCTTTCTCTAATGACAGTCATTATCTGTAGTGAAACTTTTTGCCTTAAAATTCCCCCTTTCTCTTCATATTAATATAAATAATACAAATAATATATCTTTATTTGGATATTATTTACCTGGTTTATCTTGATCCATCCTTTCATTTTCATTCTTTCTGTATTCTCCTGTTTGGATAGTTTTTGGAAACAGCATATAACTGGATTTTTCTCCTGTAGTGTGAAATCTTTGTATTTTTAACGGAGCGGGGAGGCCATTTACATTTATTATAAGTACAGATTTATTTGGATGTATTTCTACCATTTAAAAAGCTTTTCCTATATTTATTTTTCCTTATGTTCTCGCTGTCTTTTAGATTAATTCAGTATACTTGCCAGATTTAGTTTTTCCCTCTAGTTGTTTGGAAGATGTAACACTTCATTTCTCTTTGGGTTGAGACTGCCCAGTTGAAATTTCCACATTTAAGTTATGAAAGTAATCACTTTTTTTAATGGTCTTCCTAAGGATCCTCTCCTGTGACTTCTAGTCTCTGTTTCTTTTAATTTAGAAAAAGAGAATCTGTTTGGAATAGTTTGGATCAGGTGTCTACTTTTGGATCATAGCTATTATAAGGTGTAGAAGGTGGAGAATTTTTGTAGAGATGTGGCCACTGGGGGGTTCCTTTCCTTCACTCCTTACGTCTCTACTCCCCTCTTCATGAACTGTATATTATTGATTTTTATCAGGCATTTTGCGAGACATATACGACGGAATTGCTTCAAACCCAAATATATGTAATTCCATAGTCTTTCTGTAAGACTGTTTCTCTCAAATTTACAGAGTGGGGGGAATATTATTCCTTTTTATTTTTTTGGTGTATGTGAATATTTGAAAACTGTCAAACCAGGAAACACCTCCCCCCACCACTACCTCCCAATCCCAAATGTGTCATCTCTCACTGGCTAAACTGTTCCAAAAGCTTTGGGTTGTTTTTTTCCCCTTGTTTCTTCCATTCTTTTCCTTTAGTGCTTATCTGAGAATTCCTAGGGCACTTTGAGGAAGTATTATCAGTATTTCACAATTAGAATGAACTATTGTCCTAACTTTTAATGGAGGTTCAGGACCATGGACAGATCATGTGTGCTACCTGTCTCAGTCCCACCCACATATTTTAGCATGTTAAAATATTCTTCTGAAGTCTCCCCTGGCATCATTCTTTTCCTTATAAGTTGAACTTCTCCCTATTTTTATCAGTCATCTTACAGCCAGGTCTTGTCTCTTTAAAGTTTTGTTGTTGTTGTTGTTGTTGTTGTTGTTGTTGTTGTTGTTTTGAGACAGAGTTTCGCTCTTGTTGCCCAGGCTGGAGTGCAGTGGCGCCACCTTGGCTCACCGCAACCGCTACCTCTCGAGTTCAAGCGATTCTCCTGCCTCAGCCTCCTGAGTGGCTGGGATTACAGGCATGCGCCACCACGCCCGGCTAATTTTGTTTTTTTTTTTTAGTAGAGGTGGGGTTTCTCCATGTTGTCAGGATGATCTCGAACTCCTGACCCTCAGGTGATCTGCCCGCCTTGGCCTCCCACAGTGCTGGGATAAGAGGCTTAAGCCACCGTTTCGGGCTTTTTTTTTTTTTCTTTTTTTGAAACAGCCTTTTTCTGTCGCCCAGGCTGGAGTGCAGTGGTGCTATCTCGACTCACTGCAACTTCTGCCCCCTGGGTTCAAGCAGTTCTGCCTCAACTTCCTGAGTAGCTGAGATTACAGGCATGCACCACCATGCCTGGCTAATTTTTGTATTTTTGGTAGAGATGGGGTTTCACCATGTTTGCCAGGCTGATCTCGAACTCCTGATCTGCCCATCAGGATCCTCCCACCTCGGCCTCCCAAAGTGCTGGGATTACAGGCATGAGCCACCGCGCCCAGCCCCTCTTTGAAGTTTTTATCTCATTTATTTATAAAATACTTATCTTGCCAATACCTTTGAGTTAGTAAATAGTTTAGTCTCCGTAAAGAAATGGAGAATTAGATAGGTTAAGTAACTTATTTAATGATGGAGCCAGGTTTTGCAGTCAGGTTTTTCTGACTCTGAAACCAGATCTCTCAATTACTTGATATACTTCATTTAAAAAAATCATTATTCCATTTATTATACTGTTTATGACTTTAAAAATATGTTTTAAAATCATTTATAATTTATTTTTGAAATTACAGGGCCAGGCACAGTAGCTCACATCTGTAATACTAGCTGTTAGGGAGGCTGAGGCAGAAGGTCACTTGAGGCCAGGAGTTTGACACCAGCCTGGGCAACATAGTGAGATCCCAACTCTAAAACCAAAAGCACTTTACACATTTGCCCAATTTTCTATTATAGTGTTCGTTTTTTTCCTACTACATTGTAAGAGCTCCTTGAATTTTAGGGATAGCAACCCTCTGACCATCATAGATTACATATATTTCCCCCATTTGTATTTTCTCTTTTTAACTTAGAGTATTTTAAAAAATATGACTTTAGTACATAATAAAACTGTATCTTTTATTTAGTTAAATCTTTTCCTTAGGGTTTTTCTTTTGGCATTCTGATTAGAAAACTTCTTCCCCATCCAAAGAACATAAAAATATCCAATTCTGACATATCTGTGGTATATGTAAGGTTATTTTTCAGATTGTCTGTATTTGAACTGATAATTTTAGAACACACTTTAAGAGTGGTAGGTTAAGGACCTTTATATTTCTTTTTAAATGTTTTCTTGGCTTTTCTTCTACATTTATTCTTATAGGTGACCTTACAATTATCTTTACATTCTCTTTCTTTTTCCAAAATCTAATTAGGAAGAACTTTTAAAAAGATAAACAAAGTGGCCAAACTTTACTTTTCACTTTTGTCATATTTTAAACATATGAAATAATTAAACTTTAATTTATAATAGTGTTCTTACCAGCTGGATAGAAATACATTTACATAGTGCCTATATTTATTTTTTCTTTCTTTGTTATTTATCTTCTAGGAAGCTATTATGTAAAATTTATGGTGAACCAGTTGTTGATTTATACATTATTAATGGTGTAATAACTGAGGATGCTTGAAAGAAGGCATGTAATGAGATTAAATTGTTGCCATGGGAAGATAGAATAGGTAACTACCCAGAATGTTTCCCATTTCTAGTACAATATCTGGTATTAAATACATGAAGAGTTAAATGAATAATGAAGACTTTTTTTGGGTGAATTTACAAAGCTCTTAATTTCAGCCTTATGGATCAGAATCAGAGATACAAGTATATTCAGTCATCTTATTTATAGGAGGCAAAGTAGATGAACTAGAATGTCAGGAATTTACAATAAAGAATATATCTATCAGCCATCAGAGTCATTTGTATCATTCTCACCACTGCTTTTTTTTTTCTACAGGAAAAATTTTATCAGACGTTCACTTGAAGAATGAAACTGGAATAAGAATAGCTACTTTAGTGAATTTAAGTTCTGATAGCATGATAGGAATGATGTGCCAAGTGGATTAATATTTTTGCCCAGTGTTTAACATGTCCCTCTACTGTGCACAAAAGACTGCTACCTAAGTTTCTCACTCACAGATATTCTCTACTGATAATACCTGCCTCCTGGCCACATACTTTCTTTAGCTGTGTCATTAGCTCACCATTAGATCTTGCTCTGATTTAGACATAATTATTTAAAAGAAAATACACAAGTTGTACATGAATATATGTTTATTTTAAAAAACAGTATAATGAACATTTATTGAGCCATTTTATGCACCAGATATCACATTAAGTATTATATATTCTGATTTAATTAAAAACCCATTTTTAACCCATTGAGGGACTCAAACAGGTACTTACATGCCAGTGTTCATAGCACTGGCATGTAATAGCCACTCACAATAGCCAAAAAATGTAAACACCCTAGTGTCCATTAACTTGTAGATGGATAAAATGAATGTGGCATAAGCATGCAATGGAGTATTATTTAGCCATAAGAAGAATGAATTTCTGACACATGCTGTGCAGCATCACTGAACCTTGAAAACATGCCTAGTGACATAAGCCAGACATACATGATTCTACTTACATGCAGTGTGTAGAATAGGCAAATTCCATAGAGACAGAATGTAGATTAGTGGTTACCAGGCATGGGATGTGATGGCGGGTGGGGGAGGGGATGGGGAATTATTGCTTAGTGTTTACGGAGTTCTGTTTGGGGTGATGAAGTTTTAGAAATAGTGGTAATGTTTGTACAACATTATGAATGTAATTAATGCCACTGATGTACACTTAATAGTTAAAATGGTATATTTTATGTTACATATTTTTTCCACAAAATAAAATTCAAACAACTCATGACTTAGGTTCTACTATTATCACCGTTTTGCAAGTGAGGTTTAGAAGAAATAAGTAACTAGTATGAGTTCATGTAGCTAAGTTACAAGCATCTAGACTTGAACTCAGGTTTGTCTGACCCCAGATTCCGTATTTTTAATCAGGTGGTTCTCTGCTTTCAGAAATAAAAGTGGAGGTGCCGTCTTTCCTATTCCTTATTTGCATTCTTTTGCACAGAAATTACCTCTGATTCTTTACTTGTTTGACATGTATCCTTTTAGACTCTTTTCCTATGCATTTAAGTATTTAAGTATTCCTATGCATTTAAGTATTAAAGACTCTTTTCCTATGCATTTAATATTAAGTATTAAGTATTTGTACATAAACAAATGTGTACAACTTTTTCATTAATTTACATACATGCATAATTAACATATTGTTTATGTGACTGCTTTTTTCATTTAACAGTATGCATTAGAGATGTTTCTATTAATTCATGTAGATCTACTTCATTTTATTTGCTGCGTATGTTTCATGGCATGGATATATATGGGTATAGTGTTTCGTGGCATGGATATCCCGTAATTTATATACCATTTCGATATTTCCTAGGTAGTTTCCAGTTTTCCATTCTAACATATAGTATTTCAGGGCTTGTACATATGCTCAGAAGTGCAGTTTTTGGGCAAAAGGAATGTACATTTAAAATATTTAAAGTTACTGCAATATAATATTTCTTCCCCCATAAAGGATACCAGTTTAAACTTCTAACACTGGGATATGAGAGTCCTTTTTGCTAGGAACAGAATATTACCAGTCTTTTTTGCCTATCCTATGGTCAGTAATTGATACTTGTTACATTAGTATAAAAATCTCTGATTTACTTCCAGATGTTAGACATTTTTGATATGGTTTTCTGTTTTTTTTAATTGACAGTGCCTATTTTTCTAATATTAATATTTCTCTTAGTGATTTCTAAAATCTGTATGTTCTATGTGTTTTTTGTTATGTAAATATTTGTTACAAATATGTTTTTCCAATGTTGTTTTATTTTTCTTAAACTTTGTTCATGTTATCTTTTACCTTACAGGAGACTTGTTTTTATATAGATAAATATTCTTTTTATTATTAATACTTCTGGCTATAAGGCTTTGTGTTGCTAAAACAGCTTTTCCCATTTCAATATTTTGTGAATATGCTCCATTTTTTTTCCTAGTATTACTATAGATTTTAAAAATTATTTCTCTAATTATGGCATTATTTTTTGAATTGTGTGAGCTATCGATTGAAGTTTTTTTCCCAAATAGTTCATCTTTCCCTCACTCATTTGAAACACCTATATCTGAGCCCATTTCTGCTTCATTGTTCTATTGGTTCAGGGGTCAGCAGACTAACACACAAGACGAATCTGGCTTACTGCCTTGCTTTTGTAAATACAGATTTATTGGAACATAGCCCCACCCATTTGTTTACATATTGTTTTTGCTTTGATTATACAAGGGCTGAGTTGAATAGTTGGCACTAAAGAGCTCACGAAGCCTAAAATATTTACTGTGGCCTTTACAGAAAAAGTTTGCCAACCCCTGAATTAGTCTCTTTTCTAATACTAGACTTTTTTTTAAATAAAAATATAAATATGGGCTGAGCACAGTGACTCATGCCTGTAATCCCAGCAGTTTGGGAGGCCAAGGTAGGTGGATTGCTTGAGCCCAGGAGTTTGAGACCAGCCTGGGCAATATGGCAAAACCCTGTCTGTACAAAAAATATAAAAATTAGTGTAGTCCCAGCTACTTGGGAGGCTGAGGTTGGAGGATTGTGTCAGCCCAGGAGGTTGAGGCTTCAGTGAACCATGAACACGCCAGTACACTCCAGCCTGAGTGACAGAGCAAGACCTTGTCTTTAAAAAAAAAAAGTGTGTGTGTGTATATATACACACACACAAAAGTATACATATATACATACACATACAAAATACACATATAAATGTGTATTAATGGGTATGTCTGTCTCTTTCCCCATATCACACTTTTTATTTTATTTTATTTTATTTTATTTTATTTTATTTTATTTTATTTTATTTTATTTTAATTTTTATACAGCCTGGTGGGGAGGGGGTATATCTTTTCCTACCAGATATCAAAACTAATAAATTATAGTAAAAATAGAGTCTGGTATTGGAAAAGAAACTGACTAAAACAGAATTGGCCAACTTTTTCCGTAAAGGCTACAATAAATACTTGGCCGGGCGCGGTGGCTCAAGCCTGTAATCCCAGCACTTTGGGAGGCCGAGACGGGCGGATCACGAGGTCAAGAGATCGAGACCATCCTGGCTAACCCCGTGAAACCCCGTCTGTACTAAAAAAAAAAAAAAAAAAAAAAAAAAAAAAGCCGGGCGAGGTGGCGGGCGCCTGTAGTCCCGGCTACTCGGAAGGCTGAGGCAGGAGAATGGCGTGAACCCGGGAGGCGGAGCTTGCAGTGAGCTGAGATCCGGCCACTGCACTCCAGCCTGGGCGACAGAGCGAGACTCCGTCTCAAAAAAAATAAAAAATAAAAAATTAAAAAAATTAAAAAATAAATAAATACTTTTGACTTTGTGAGCTGTACCGTCTCTGTGCCAGCTATTCATCTCAGCCCTTATGTCGTAAAAGCAAACGAAAACAATACATAAACAAATGAATGGGGCTGTGTTCCAATAAAAACACCTGTGTTTTAAACATTTTTTCTTGATTATTCTGCATTTCGTTTTGCACCTGAACTTCAGAAACAGTTGTTGACTTCAATCAGATACCACATTAGGCTTTCTTTTAAGGCAAACTTAAGAAAAATGTAACTTTTCAGAGATTACATTTTATCTACAAATTTGCCATTTTAAAATACTTGATTAAGTAATCAGTACTAACTCCAGTGCCTAGGACATGGTAGGTGTACAATCCATGCCACTAGTATGAATGGTCCAAGATTGTTTCTGCCATGTCTTTTATCTGGTGATATGGTTTGGCTTTGTGTCCCCATCCAAATCTCATTTCGAACTGTTACCCCCGCATGTTGAGGGAGGGACCTGGTAGGAGGTGATTGGATCATGGGGACGATTTTCCCCATGCTGTTCTTGTGATAGTGAGGGAGTTCTCACAAGATCTGACGGTTTTAAAAGTGGCATTGTGCTTACTTGCTCTCCTGCTGCCTTGTGAAGAAGGTGCTTGCTTCCCTTTTACCTTCTGCCATGATTGTAAGTTTTCTGAAGCCTCCCCAGCCATGTGGAACTGTAAGTCAATTAAACCTCTTTTGTTTATAAATTACCCAGGTTCAGGTAGTATCTTTATAGAAGTGTGAAAACAGACTAATACACCTGGAGAATCGCCTGTCTGATAGGTATAGATATTCATTAACAGGCATCTGTCACCTTTTATCTGATAACATCTATGTCAGTTGCATACATGACAGATGATATAGATTAGATTGTACATTTTTTAAATGCTTAAGGGCCAGCAAACATTCCTAAAACATTAAAATATTGTAATACTATTCCTTCCCCCACCCCACAGGTCTTCTAGTAGATGATCTTATCTACGTTTTAAGAGATCACTGAATTCCTAAAGTGATTTTATTTTGTAGAATTATGTATTCTGTTATGCATTTTGGTAACAGATTAGAACTAAACTGGATATAGTAGGGATTTCATTCATAAATTATCATTCAACACTAAATGCAAATTCTTGGCTGAAGGAGCTTATATATTCAAAATCTATTTTGTTATAAAAATGCATAAATTAAGCATTTTCTTAGTAGGACCAAACTTTTTGTGATATATTTGACTAACTTTTCTTTCCTAATCTTGTAATATCCTTCTATAGACATTTAAAGTTTTACTTCTTTATGCCTTCCCCAGCAACTTTAAACCAATATTTTCCTGCTCTTTCTGACCTCATGCTAAAGACTGCATGCTAGACGGTCTGGTTGTGAATCCCAGTTCCTTCATTTATTTGAGTATTTTAAGGGCCAACAAAATTGTCAGAAATTAGTTTAAAAATGTAAATAAATGGACTATTTAGGTCACATAAATTATTTTGTTTTCTTATTTAAAATGAAGCTAGTAATGCTACCTAATCTTCATAGTTTGTTGTGTGTCTTGGACAAGTTGGTATGCAAAACATAAAATGTCAAGCTTATTAAATGGAGTTACTCTGAAGATTATGAGTCCTGTTCTGATAGCCTAATTGAGAATAAGTGCTACAAACACATGTAGTTTCAATTTACAGATGCAGAGATAAGTTATAGACTAGTGATAAACTTGGCAATATTTCTGGGTAAGCTTATGTTTCACTGTATAGAATTATATTTTGACTTCATGCTTAATATTTTTAAAAAGCATTTGCTTGGTCATAACAGAATGCAACTAACAGTGATCGAAAACACAAGAACATTTATTACTAAATAAGAAGTCTTGAGGCAGGCAATCCCAGGGTTGGTTCTCTGGCTCAGCAGTGTCAAAGTGTTAGATTGCCAGGTCTCTGAAGCTCTTCTGTTTTCCCTTTTATGGTTGCAAGGCCAGCTCCTAAAAGAGCATTTCATCGTGGTAATATCTGCAGTAGAGAGAGAGCATTCGAGAAAGGGCTTTCTCCTTGTTCTTACTCATTAGAGAAAAGACCCTTCCTAGAAGCTCTCAGGCCCTTTCTATTATTGGTCAAAATAATATAAAGCAAGTTTCACACAGATGCCTGATCAAACAATGGAAAAGGGGAAAGGACTTACCATGACTGGCATATACCAATTATAATTCATCTTCTGGGGTAAAACAAATTGCCACTACCCAGAAATAGGGTCTGTCAATGAGGAAGAAGGGAAGATTAGTTGTTAGGTAACTAGGCAGTCTGCCACATAAAATACTCATTTGAGTGACTTACAAAGTAATGGGGTTTAAAATAGTGAACAAAGCAGACTTAACCCCCTGAATTCTTGAGGTTTTTTTGTTTTTTTTTTTTTCTGTTTAAGAGATGCCATTTTTGTTGGAATATTATTAGGCATTTTCTTGTCTCCTGAATGTTTATAAGTGTTAATTATGTATTAGTATTTCTAGTTTCAGAGCAAAAGAGAAGCTAGGGTCTAGAGGATAATATACCCAAGTTCAAATAGATGGGAGGTTCTAATTATATCAGTTAATAATTTTTTGTTATGACAGAAATTGCAGAAAGAATGTAAGAAAAATGTAGCAGCACTGCCCAAATGAGGTTATACAAGAAGAGGAAGAGAGAATCCGTGAAGACACTGAGTGGGGTATTGAGTTGCTATCTGAGGTTTCAAAGAGGAATTGAAAAATTCCGGGTTTAGCTGAAGGTCCAGTTCCAGACTTAGCTGAAGGAATTACAGTGGCATACACAATTCCGAAAAAGCAAGACGATTCTGTCACTGAGGTGACGGGAAGATTCTGGAAAGCTTGGAAGACCTCATGGCCAAGATGAAGAATATGTAGATAATGGACTGGCATATGTTTTATTTCTCATGTTAAAGCCTCTTCCCTTGAAATTAAAAAAAATTAAAAACTGATAAAACTTAGGGCAACATTAATTAATGTATACTCTTAACTGAATTGTTATACTTTTTGAAAATCGCGTGACTTGCTTGTTTCTCTCCACTCCAACTAAATCATTAACTCTCCTAAAATGTATGTTTCATTCTAGTAAGAAAACCTCAAGGATATTGTAGGATATAAATCTTTTTGAAAACATAGCCATTGAAATGTTTTGGCCTTTTAGAGTTGGGGAATGACAAATCTGATCTTGTAATCTTTTTCTTTCCAGTAATCCCTTGTGTCTGTTGCCTGAGGGACATGGACAATAAAGCAGTACATGAAGCTCAGATACAGGGAAAAGGACAAGGCATATAGCTTATTGATTAGAGCTCACAGGCATCTGCTCATTATGTTTGGAATTGCTTTCTATAAGAAAATTGCCCACTACTATTAACTTGACCAACAAGGAATTTAAAATAGCCTGTGAAATTACATCTTTTCAAATGTTTGCTGATGAAATACAAGTTGAAATGTATTCATTGCAAAAGTCTAAACCTGTGGATTATATATTCAAAATAGACAAAGACAAATAAAAAGCAGCTATCTTCATGAATAGACAAAGTTGCTTTCAGGAAGTATAAATTATATTCTGCACTGACCAAAGAATAGAAGTTATTGCATCTGTGGAACATATATCTGGAGTTACTATACTTTACTAAAGAGCAGGGCATAAATTTAGACTAAGATCCATCCGGATTACACTCATTCTTTAGGCCACTCCTGGATACTTCATTTAAATTTTGATTCTCCGCTGGGCGTGGTGGCTCATGCCTGTAGTCCCAGCACTTCAGGAGGTTGAGGTGGGTGGATCACCTGAGGTCAGGAGTTCGAGACCAGCCTGGCCAACATGGTGAAACCTTGTCTCTACTAAAAATATAAAAATTAGCCGGGCATGGTGGTGGGCGCGTGTAATCCCAGCTACTCGGCTACTCAGGAAGCTGAGGCAAGAGAATCCTTGAACCCGGGAGGTGGAGATTGCAGTGAGCCAAGATCATGCCATTGCACTGCAGCCTGGGTGCAGAGCGAGACTCCGTCTCAAAAAAAAGAAAAAAAAAAATTGATTCTCGAGATAGTGAGATGTCAGCAAGGTTTGTCTTGTATAGTGGGCATAAAAGAAAAGTTCTGAAGTGCCTCTTCAGTGACTTGTAGTTAGTGGAAAAATATCGTTTTCCCTGATCATGACCACTACACTGTAAATTGATATAAATTAACTTTCTCTGGAGTGACACACAAATAACGAAGACTTAAGAGAACCTGGGTTGAAATAAATTTCCAATTGTTTGGAGGCCAATAAATACCATGCAGGTGTAATCATTAAAAAAATTATATAAACTACAATATTTTAGCTTTTCTGTGTGAGAAAGTGATTGGCTTGTTTGTTTGAGACAGAGTCCTGCTCTGTCATCCAGGCTGGAGTGCAGTGACACGATCTTGGCTCTCTGCAGCCTCACCTCCCAGGTTCCAGTGATCTCTTGCCTCAGCCTCCCAAGTAGCTGGGATTACAGGTGTGTGCCACTACGCCTGGCTAGTTTTTGTGTTTTTAGTAGAGATGGGGTTTCACCATGTTAGCCAGGCTGGTCTTAAACTCCTGACCTCAAGTGATCTGCCCGCCTCCACCTCACAAGGTGCTAGGATTACAGGCATAGCCACTGCACCCAGCCAAAAGTGATTTCATGAAAATTGTTAAAAATCTGTAGCTGCTTTGTTACCTTCATTAACTCTTTGTGATTAAAGTTGCAAGTTTATTGCAGTAATGGGAATGTGTTAGATTAATGTTCAGGTGAGTTATATTTTAAAATCTGTGTAGTATAGTTATAGTTCACCCAGTAATTAGAACACTATCTTAATTCCTTATTGTTCCTCTAGTGTGTCATAGGAGGTAGAGTTTCTTGATGCTGGGATTGTGGATGTGAGAATAACATTCTCAGCGTATCCTGTGACTTAAAAGGCCAATTTTTTAACCGTGATATTTTCTGTGATTGTATATAATTTAGTTTAAATTTATACTTAATAAGTGCCAGAGTACATGGCTATATTCTTAGTATCGTTTAGAATGTTATTTCTTAGTCAAAGTTTATGAGGCATCTAGCAACATTTTACATGATATATAAAATTTGAGGTAAATGTGCTTTTTCATGGGAGGAATTCATAGCCTTAAACTGTATTCTTGAAGGAGTGTATGATTCTCCCTCTGTACTTTCCCCTGTTTTTGAATTATTGCTTCAGAGTATTTTTTTAAAAAGTTTGAGTACTTAAAACAGCATAGAGAAGTAAATTGGTGACTTAAAAATTCATTATTTTGTCCTATATGCACATGTTAATATATCATTACATTTCAGTGGCAGTGTTTTTCATTTCTTGAAGTTTTACTTGGTTAATTTTCAAATTGCTGTTCTTTCATTATCATTTGTATTTCTTCTATTTCCTGAATCATTGTTACCCACTTTACGATATTTTTCAGATTGTATTATTCTCTTGAGTTCTTGGGGGTACTAATCTTCCCATTTGTTTTGATTGCCAACTTTCCCCATTTTGGTGTTCTATTTCCTCATTTAGTTTCATTTTTTTTTTTTTAATTGTGAGCTCACTTTTGACTGAGGTAGATTTTTCTGGGATGAGTTCTATTCCCTCTGAATGCTTTTGCTTCTGTGGGATAGGGACTAGATTTAATATTTTTTAGTGAAGGATTTCTTTAGCACATGGGCAGTATGGATTCAGACTCCAATCCCTCATGTTTTCCCCTTATGCTGCCCCCTGCCAACACCCTAGGTTGCTTCACTGGACCAAGAATCAGAATTTTTATTATTCCCTGACATGGAGAAAGGGTCCTGGTTTTAATGAGAATGAGAGGTAATCATTCCAGTCCTCCACCTCTGTTAAGCCAGCAGTGATACCTTCGTTCCTTGTGGATCTACTTGTTAGCGCCTGTGTCCAGGACTTCTGCTTTTGCAGCATCTATTCCTGTGTTTAAAGTTTTGTTTATTTTTCTTTATTTCTAATTCTTGGGGGTTTCTCTTCCTTTCTTCTCTCCTTCATTAGTTTGATTGTATATTTAAAATTTCTCATGGTTGTCTGTTTATTCAGCATTTCTGTGTGTATTTGTGTATGTGTGGGTCTGTGTTACTGCTTGCTATGTTGTCAAGACAACATAGTTTCAAAAATGCACAAGGACTGTTTTGAAACTTTGTTTAATAATAACTCAGGCTAGGTGCAATGGCCTATGCCTGTAACCCCAGCACTTTGGGAGGCCAAGGCAGGCGGATCACCTGAGGTCAGGAGTTCAAGATCTGCCTGGCCAACATGGTGAAACCCTGTCTCTACTAAAAATACAGAAATTAGCTGGGCATGGTGGCGCGCACCTGTAATTCCAGCTACTTAAGAGACTGAGGCATGAAAATTGCTTGAACCCTGGAGGCGGAGGTTGCAGTAAGCTGAGATCATACCACTGCACTCCAGCCTGGGCAACAGATCGAGACTCTGTCTCAAAAAAAAACAAAACAAAACAATCTGTTAAAAAATTTTAATATGAAAGATACTGGTGCTTAAAGGTGAATAATACTGTTTTTACCTTCATGTGTCTGTGATTGTAAAAAGTCTCAGAAATATACCACCTGTAACTTTGTTCTTTGTATATTTTAACTCATTAATGTATAGTCACAGTATATTTCATAATCTTTCACTATATATCAATTTAAAAGTACATAGTGTATTTTATTTACAGAATTTAGACACAGAGCCTGACATAATTGATAATAATTTTAACATGACTTTATTAACTACTCTTTTCTCATTCTTCCCTATTCTCTTCTAGTCTCCCTTTTGCATGGATTATTATTCTCTTTCCCTGCCCTACTGTTGGTTCCAGATTCTTATGTTATTCCACTGAAGATAAGAGAGAGGAAAAATGGTAGAATGGAAACCTACTGGAGAAATTCGAGAAGAAAGGGAAGAAGGAAAATAATGGGTGAAGGGAAGGTTAAAATCTCTTGCTCCAGCACTCTCTGTTCTCTTCCAGGCCTCTTATTTTACTCCTTCAGACTCTGTCTTTATTTCTCATCTTTTCTTCTCACTTATGCCTCCGCCTTTCCACTCTCTCTTTCTATTGGACACTTTCCTTCTTACACCCTTGTAGCTATCACTAGTGGCTTGCAATCTATGTTCATACCACCTGGCCAGTAGTTGTAGGTAGGAAGGAGGTTGGATGGGAGAATTGAAGGAGACTCTGTTTTTGGATCTTGGGCTACATAGAGCAGGAAGAAAGATGTACCTTGCAAGGTATACCAGACATTTTGTATTGGAACTTTGAGTTCTTTTTCTTCTAGAATTACTCATTTATCTGTTCATTAAACAGTATACAATGAACCCCAGTCAGTGTTTTAGGAACTCAGATAGAAACATACTTTGTTCTTTCCAGTTTCAAAGAGATTTTTAAATTTAATTTAGAATTATTTCATTTTTGAATGTCTGAATTTCAGCATCTGTGTTTATTTCAAACTTTTTGGGAATAAAGAGGCAACTTGTTATATTGGAAAGATTTTTGGAGCCTGATAGATCTGAGTTTTAATCCTGTCTTTGCCACTTACTAGGTATGTAATATTCAGGAATTTATATTATCTTTCTAAACCTTTCTCTTTTTTTTCCTGTAAAATGGGAAGTTCTTGGTATAGTACTTGGCCTAGATGGCTCCCAATAAAATAATGCTTCCTGAGATTATTATTATTATCACACAGAAAGTTTGTTCTTAGTACCAGTTTTTTTTTTGTTTTTGTTTTTTTGCCAAGAAGTACTTTTAAAAATAGAGTACATTAAGACAATGATTCAAGGATTCTATTTTATTTTATTTATTTTTATATCACATTCTTGAAGTTTGGACAAGTTGTCATAATTTATGTAAAACTACTACTTCTAAGCTATTACTTGTAAGTTGGTGTGTCCTTCCCTGAGCTAGCTACTGTGAGCTAGCTCACAGTACATAGTAGTACTGTGACTTACTAGTCAAGTTTAGGCCGGCAAGTCACATACTATCTTTAGGCCTTATTATATTAATGAGGGTTAATAATATGTACCTATGGATTTTATGATAACTAAATTATGTATTAGTTTGGCAGCTCACTGTGTCTGGTTGTGAGCTGAAAACCAATTATTTAGTGTAAGATTCAGGGTGGTTCGGGGAATACAAGGCAGGGATGCAATCAAATGTCAAGAATCGCCAGAACCCCGGGAATAAGGAAACTGTCAGAACACTTCCTTTACTCATTGTCTTTGCCTTTCTGTATGCATCTGCTTTGTTTTTCTCTTTCATTATGTGGAACTGATTTTCTCTTTCGCTTTTAGCGTCATAGTATGATGTTTGCCTCAACACTTGCTGAGTTTGTATGTTAATTCTTGTAATCATCTGCGGACTGACACTGAGTTAGGTTTTAAATTGTCCCCCAGCTTAGGTCAGGTTTCCATATTGGTTCAGTTAACTCTGACTAGTTAAATGGGGCCTCACAATATATACTTGGCCCACCCCTGAGAACCGAGGGGGAGATTTTCAGAAAAAGAGAGGCGATGTGGCAGATACCTCAGAAAGTGTGTGCCACAAATGAAGTCATTTAAGTGTACAGCACTGAAGAAAGTAAAGGTATTGTTATCATGAGATGATGTAGTACTTTGTGAAATAACACTGATAGCATATTCAGAATAGCATATCATTTATCTACCAGTACAACAGATCTGATTGGTCCCTTATATGTCCTTGATTTTTGTCAAGGGCAGTAGTGTAGTGATTATTATTATCTTTTTCAATTGTTGTAATGAATATAAAGTCTTTTGCAATTTGTCTTTTATATTCAAAATTATTTTAATCATACATTGTGCTTGAAATGGACGTTTTGGTGGATATAATTTTTTAGAATATATCTTTGTATAAAAGCACTTTGTTAAATATTGCTAATGAACTTTTTTCGGGAATAAGTTGAATGTATAATCAGTTTTTTTTTTCAAATGCAGCATAGAAATAAGAAATATTCAGGTAATTGATACATGATTCTTTTGGTTCTGTCATTGAATTTCTGAACTCTCAGCTGTAACTTATTAAGGCATCTTTTAAACTATCTCAGACATTACGAACGCAGTACTCAGTAATGATTTTTATAACCCTTAGCATTGTTTTGGTTCATTTTCTTCATAGTACTTAGGGTATCATCATATGACAAGATAACTATATACCCCTCTATAGACACTTAATATTTTTTATTATTTATTGCTCCATGTTCATATCTACCCCAAATTAGGATAATTAGTAGGTATAATTTACCTGAAATGTCAGCTCTACAGCACACTTTTCCTGAATTTCTGATTTAGCCTGAGTAGGGGAACTAGGTTTCGGTTTAAGGATACCTTTGTTTTGTGATTTTGTGATATAGTAGAAATCAAAGCTTCTTTTAAGTATAGAAGGTTGGTGTTATAATTATTTAGGGGGGATAGTCAGGCTCCCATTTTTAGTTCTTTTTTTTTTTTTTTTTTTTTGTGACAGGGTTTCACTCTGTTGCCCAGGTTGGAGTGTAGTGGCGCCATCTAGGCTTACTGCAGCCTTCATCTCCCAGGCTAAAGTGGCCTCCCATTTCAGTCTCCTAAGTAGCTGGGACTGTAGGCACAAGCCACCGTGTCTGGCCCATTTTTATATTTGTATTTTTGTAGAGACGGAGTTTTGCCATGTTGCTCAGGCTGGTCTTGAATTCCTGAACTCAAACAATCCGCCTGCTTTGGCCTCCCAAAGTGTTGGGATTACAGGTATGAATAACCATGCCCGGCCCCATTTTTAGTTCTAATAGGCCTGTATGTATCACCTACCTTGTCAAACTTGTGTGTAATTTTTTAAAAAAAGGTTTCACCCACCTTGTCAAAGTTGTGTGTAATTTTTAAAAAGGGTTTCTTCCTTCTTTAATTTGAAACAGAGTCTCACTCTATTGCCCAGGCTGGAGTGCAGTGGCATAATCTTGGCTCACTGCAACCTCCACCTCCCGGGTTCTAGTGATTCTCCTACCTCAGCCTCCCAAGTAGCTGGGATTACAGGCACGCACTACCACGCCCAGCTAATTTTTGTATTTTTAGTAGAGACAGGGTTTTACTATGTTGACCAGGCTGGTCTCAAACTTCTGACCTCAGGTGATTCACCTGCCTTGGCTTCTTACAGTGTTGGGATTACAGGCATGAGCCACTGTGCCCAGCATCTTCCTATTTTGTTTTAAAACAGCTTTACTGACGTGATTGACATACCAAACAATTCACCTGTTTGAAGTGTACAATTCAGTGGTTTTGATATCTTACTAATTTTTAAAAATTGTGTAAAATAACAAAATTTGCCATTTTGACCACTTTTACATGTACAATTCAGTGGCATTAATTTATATTTATAATGTTATGTAATGACCATCACTATCTGTCTCTAAAACGTTTTCATTATCCAAAGAAATTCTGTAACCATTAAGCCCTGACTTTTCATTCTCCTGTCCCCCAGCCTTTAGTAACCTCTAATCTACTTTCTGTCTCTATGAATTTGCCTATTCTAGATATTTCATATAAGTGAAATAATATATTTGCCTTTTAATGCCTGGCTTATTTTACTTAACATGTTTTCAAGATTCATCCACATTATGGCATGTATCATACCTTAACTTCATTTTAAAGCTGCTTAACATACTGTTGTGTGTGTGTGTTTGTGAGCTACACAAACCAAATACCACATGTTCTCACTCATAAGTGGTAGATGAACAATGAGAACACGTGGACACAGGGAGGGGAACAACACACACCAGGGCCTGTCAGGGGGTGGGGTCCAAGGGGAGGGAAATTTTGTTTATCTCTTCATCTCTTGATGGACATTTGGATAATTTCTACCTTTTGGCTACTGTGAATAATGCTGCCATGAACATAATTGTACAGATAATCTGTTTGAATCTCTTTTGATTCTTTTGGGTACATAGGAATGGAATTGCTGGGATATGTTGGTAAATCTATGTTTAGCTTTTTGAGGAACTACCCAAGTGTTTTACAAAGCAGCTGTAACATTTTATATCCCCTCTAACAATGTGTGAGGGTTCCAGTTTCTCCACATCCTCATCACTTGTTATTTTTTGTTTTATTTAATTAATTTAAAAATTACAACTATTGTAGAGGTTGTGAAGTGGTATCTCATTGTGATTTTGGTTTGCACTTCCCTAATGATTAGTGATGTTGAGTATCTTTTCATATGTGTATTGGCCAGTTTTTAATATCTTCACCACATGTATATATTATTTTACTTTAAGTTCTGGGATACATGTGCAGAACATGCAGGTATGTTACATAGGTATACATGTGCCATGGTGGTTTGCTACACCCATCAACCCATCATCTGTGTTTTAAGCAACACATTAGTTATTTATCTAATGCTTTCCTTCCCCTTGGACCCCACCCCCTGACAGGCCCTGGTGTGTGTTGTTCCCCTCCCTGTGTCCATGTGTTCTCATTGTTCATCTCCCACTTATGAGTGAGAACATGTGGTATTTGGTTTTCTGTTCCTGTGTTAGTTTGTTGAGACTGATGGCTTCCAGCTTCATCCATGTCCCTGCAAAGGACATAAACTCATTCTTTTTTCATTTTTATTTATCTTCTTTGGGGAAATGTTTATTAAAACTTTTGCCCATTTTTGAATTGGGGTTTTTTGTCGTTGACTTGTAGGAGTTCTTTATATATTCTGGTATTAATTCCTTAGTAGATACATGATTTGCAAATACTTTTCCCATTCTATGGGTTGTCTTTTCTCTCTCTCCATATGAATTTTAGGATGAATTTTTCTATTTCTGTAATGCCATTGTAATTTTGATAGGGATTGCTTTGAATCTGTGGATTGCTTTGGGTAATATTTCATATTAACAATATTAAGTCTTCTTCCAATCCAGAATACTGGATGTCTTTTCATTTATTTAAGTCTTCTTTAATTTTTATTAGCAATATTTTGTAGTTTCCAGTGTACAAGTCTTTCACCTCGTTGGTTAAATTTATCCTTAAGTACTTTATTCTTTTGAATGCTATTGCAAATAGAATTTTGTTATTATTAATTCTGTTATTACTGCTTTTTAAAAGACCAGATCTTGCTATTTTGCCCAGGCTGGAGTGCAGTGGTATGATCATGACTCATTGCAGCCTCGAATACCTGGGCTCAAGTTATCCTTCTGCCTTAGCCTACTGAGTAGCTAAGGACTACAGGCATGTGCCACCACGTTCAGCTAATTTTTTTCTCTTTCTCTTCACTGTTGTGTGAATTCCACATGGAAATCCTCTCTGTCTTTCCTTTCCTTACAAAACACGAATACAGAAATCTCTAGTAGACTTGACTAAGCAGTGCGGAATACCCGTTTTCAAAGCTAGTTACGGCTAAATGCATACTTCTAGATCACAGCAAACTGTATGACCTATCTGTTTCACTCCCCTAATGCTCAAATACATATCTTTGATCTTATCCCACTCTGTCTCCATGGAAGGAAGAGAGGAGAAGACAGCTACATCCATGTATTATGATCCTTTAATCATATCAATTCCTTTTTGTTAAAGACGGACCTGAGGAGAGGAAAGGAGACACATCTAAACTTCTCTTACAGGCAGCAGAATATATAATTGCTCTAATCATTAGCAAATTTTAATTTACCAGTTAAAATATTAATAAGATTGCATCTAATTTCCTTTAATGAAATTCAAAGCATTTTCCATTTTCTAGCTCTTATTTCTTTGCATTTCTTCTCACAATTCTTTACCATGGATTATTTACCATTAACACCCGAAATTCACTTCCTTGTCTGTCTTCATTTGCTTATATTGTTCCCTCTTGCCTGGAGTATCTACACGGTCAAACCCAGGCAAAGGAGCAAGATTCTATTCAGTTCTCAAGGTTCAATTTATCTGTTATCTCCTTTGTGTGAAGCATTAGTATCCACATAATTAGTGTTCTAATTCTGAAGCACTTAAAACTTTATCACATTATTAAATTTTGTGTCTGCATATATGCATACTTGTCTTTCTTGAATGAAGACTAAGAGCTTCTTGAAGGAAAGTATCATATCCATAATCAACTTTTTAAAAACTCCAGTCATTGCCACCATGCTTTGTATACTGTATACGTTTGCTGAAGCATTTTGAAAGAACAAATGAATGTGAAAGAAATATGAATTTACTTGGTGGGAATTGCCGAAGAGCTCTCTGGTGCTGTGAAATCTGCTTTTATTTTTTATACATTTGTGTTAAAATATATATTTAATGCTGATAGAATGTTAAAACTGGTCTCATTTTTACATCCCCCTTGCTTTGCATTCTTTCATATGTTATTTGGAGTTTAAACATATATTTCTCACCAAAAATGTAATTCATATGTAAGAAATAAAAGAAAATATATTGTTTTCTTAGGGAAATCAAATTTGTTTATTCTCATATAGTTTGGAATTTTTAAATATTTTGACAATTCTTAAATCATAATTTGAATTTTTGTGTGACTTAAGAAACACCATTATTTATATCTAATTTGCATCACATTTTATTAAGAAAATAATTGATATTGCTCTTTCATTTCAGCTAAACCATTTACTTCTAAAGTGAAACAAATGCGATTACATAGAGAAGACTTTGAAATATTAAAAGTGATTGGTCGAGGAGCTTTTGGGGAGGTAAGAGATTAAGATTTGATAGAAGGTCTGCTAATTGTTTTGGTAGCTGTTGAACACAGTTGTGAGAGAATTTAACAAGTATTGTTACTTGTTACTTGTTAAACAATATGTGTTAAGTTGTGATTGATGTGATTGATTGTGCTGTTGTGATTGATACAATTGCTCAGAAAATAAAGTGTTGAATGAAATATTTCTACTTGGAATTTTTTTTTAAGATCATGTTTTCATATGTACTTCATATGTCAATGTGAATATGAGTGTGTTTCTAGACTCTTTCGTTCTGTTGGTCTATTTATTTGTCTTATTCTAGTATATAAGGAATCTTGATACCTGGTAGTGTATATAACTCCGACTTCCTTTTTCTACCCCTCTCCCATCTCTCCTCCCCTGATATTTTCATAGTATTTTATTTTGTGTATGTATGTATGTGTTTATTTTTGAGATGGAGTCTCCCTCTGTTGCCCAGGCTGGAGTGCACTGGCGTGATCTCGGCTCACTGCAACCTGCACCTCCCGGCTTCGAGTGATTCTCCTGCCTTAGCCTCCTGAGTAGCTGGGATTATAGGCATCCGCCATCAGGCCCAGCTAATTTTTGTATTTTTAGTCAAGTCGGGGTTTCGCTGTGTTGGTCAGGCTGGTCTTGAATTCCTGACTTCATGTGATCTGCCTGCCTTGGCCTCCCAGAGGATATTTTCATAGTATTTTAGAATCAGTTTTTCAGTTTCTGCTCACTCGTAGAGATACACATACACGACTGGGCACGGTGGCTCAAGCTTGTAATCCCAGCACCTTGGGAGGCCAAGACGGGCGGATCACGAGGTCAGGAGATGGATACCATCCTGGCTAACAAGGTGAAACCCCGTCTCTACTAAAAAATACAAAAAACTAGCCGGGCGAGGTGGCGGGCGAGGTGGCGGGCGCAGGTAGTTCCAGCTACACGGGAGGCTGAGGCAGGAAAATGGCGTGAACCTGGGAGGCGGAGCTTGCAGTGAGCTGAGATCCGGCCACTGCACTCCTGCCTGGGTGACAGAGCAAAGACCCCGTCTCAAAAAAAAAAAAAAATACACATACACGTACGCGCGCGCACACACACACACACACACACTCACTCTGTCTGTCTTTTCCAGGAATTTGGGTTAAGTTTGTATTGAAACTGGAGATCAGTTTGCAGTTAATTGGCATCTTAACAATACTACTGAATTAGCTAATCCATAGACATGGTATATTCTTCCATTTATTTAGGGCTTTATAAATTTCTCTCAATACTGTTTGGTAGTGTTCATTCAGTATAGAAGACCTCCACATCTTTCAGCAGATTTATTCCTGGATATGTGATATTCTTGATATTATTTTAATTAGAATTGTTTGTGAAATTTCATTTCCTAATTGTTTTCTTGGTAGTAGTTAGAAGTATAATTTAATTTTATTGATCTTATACCTTGTTATACTTTTCAAATTATGAATTTTGTTGAATTTTATTAATACTTTGTCTGCATCTTTTGGGACATTCATGGTTTTTCTCCTTTACTTTATTAATGTGTTGAATTATGCTGTTATATTTTCACATGTTAAACAATCTTTGCATTCCTAAAATAAGCCCAATTGGCTTCTGATATGTTACCCCTTTGTATGTACCAATGGACTTCATGTGCTTTTTCTGTGTTGTTAGGATCTTTGCACCTATGTTCTTAAGATAAATTGGCCTGTAATTTTCTTACTTTGAATGTTCTGATCAGATTTTGGTATCTTGGTTTTGCTGGTCTTACATTGCCCAGGCTGGTTTCAAACTCCAAGGCTCAAGCAGTGCTCCTGCCTCAGCCTCCCAAAGTGCTGGGATTACAGTTGTGAGGCACTGTGCCTGGCCCCCTTTAGTATTTCTTCAATGTAAGTCTGCTGATGACAAATTTTCTGATTTTATTTGTCTGAAAAAATATTTTTTTGAGGTTCTAAAATTTAAAAAAAATTGAAATATATTGTGGTATACACGTACACATCAGTTTTAAAAAATATACACACATACAACTTGATGGATTTTTACATTTTTTTAGGGTACAAAACAAGAAATGGCATTTTATTCTTATGCCATTTGACCATAGCATTCTTTTTTTATTTTCTATTTTTTTATTTGAGATGGAGTTTTGCTCTTGTCACCCAGGCTGGAGTGCAATGGTGCAATCTTGGGTCACTGCAACCTCCACCACCCGGGTTCAAGCGATTCTCCTGCCTCAGCCTCCCGAGTAGCTGGGATTACAAGTGCCTGCTACCACGCCTGGCTAATTTTTATATTTTTAGTAGACATGCGGTTTCACCTTGTTGGCCAGGCTGGTCTCGAACTCCTGACCTCAGGTGATGCACCCATGTTGACCTCCCAAAGTGCTGGGATTAACAGGCGTGAGCCACCAGGCCCGGCCTTATTTATTTATTTTTTAATTTTTGTGGGTACATAGTTTATGTATTTATGGAGTATATGAGATATTTTGGTACAGACATGCAATGCTTAATAATTGCATCATGGAAAATTGGATACCCACGTTATTTCAGAATGGACATTCAGGCATTCAAGCCTTTATCCTTTGTGTTACAGAAAATCCAATTGTACTTAGTTATTTCAAAATGGACAATTATTATTGGTCCTTTGTGTTACAAAAAATCCAGTTGTACTCTTTTAGTTATTTCAGAATGGACAAGTAAATTATTATTGACTACAGTGCCCCTGTTGTGCTACCAAATACTAGGTCTTCGTCATTCTGGTTTTTTTTTGTACTCATTAATCATCCCCATTTCCTCCTTTTTTTCCACATCCTCAGTAGCATTTGTTACTGCCTGACTTGTGGATAAAAGTCATTTTAACTGGGGTGAGACGATACCTCATTGTAGTTTTAATTTGCATTTCTCTTGTGATCAGTGATGTTGAGCACTTTTTTCATATGCCTGTTTGCCATTTGTATGTCTTTTTTATCAAAAGGTCTATTCAAATCTTTAGCCCATTTTAAAAACTGGATTATCAGATTGTTTCCTATAGAGTTGTTTGAATTCCTTGTATATTCTGGTTATTAATCCCTTGTCAGATGAGTAGTTTGCAAATACTTCCTCCCATTCTGTGACTTGTCTCTTCACTTTGTTGATTGTTTCCTTTGCTGTGCAGAAACTTTTTAACTTGATGTCATCTTATTTGTCCATTTTTTGCTTTGGTTGCCTGTGTTTTAAGAAATTTTTGTGCAGACCAGTGTCCTGGAGATTTTCATCAATGTTTTCTTTTAGTAGTTTTATACTTTGAGGTATTAGACTTAAGTCTTTAATCCATTTTGATTTGTTTTTGATACAAGGTGAGAGATAGGGATCAAATTTCCTTCTTCTGCATATGGATATCCGGTTTTTCCAGCACCGTTTATTAAAGAAACTGTGTTTTCCCTAACATTCTTGGCACTGCTGTTGAAAATTAGTTCACTGTAGGTATGTAGATTTCCTTCTGGGTTCTTTATTCAGTTTCATTAATCTATGTGTCTGTTTTTATATCAGTACCATGCTGGTTTGGTTACTGTAGCTCTGTAGTATAATTTGAAGTCAGATAATATAACTCCTCCAGTTTCATTCTTTTTGCTTGGGATAGCTTTGGCTATTCTGGGTCTTTTGTAATTCCATATAAATTTTAGGATTATTTTTTCTGTTTCTGTGAAGAATGTCATTAATATTTTGACAGGGATTGCATTGAATCTGTAGATTGCTTCGGCAGTATGGATATTTTAACAGTATTGATTCTTCTAACCCATGAACATTGAATATCTTTTCAGTTTTTTGTGTCCTCTTCAATTTCTTTCATCAGTGTTTCATCAGTATATTGAGGTGTGTGTGCACATACCTCATATATATGTTTATATACTTCAATTAAAAAATACACATACGTAACTTGATGGATTTTTACATTTTTGTAGGGGACAAATAAACAATAGCATTTTATTCTTATACCATTTGACCATAGCATTTGTGTTCTATAGTTTTCACTGTAGACATCTTTTACTTCTTTGCCTGATTTAATTTCTAGGTATTTAATATTAGTTGTGGCTATTGTACGTGGGATTACTTTTTTGAATTCTTTTTCAGGTTGTTCATCGTTGGCATAGAGAAATGCTACTGATTTTTGTATGTTGATTTTGTATCCTGCAACTTTACTGAATTTGTTTATCAGTTTGAATAAGATTTTGTGTATATGTATGTGTGGAGTCTTTAGGTTTTCCAAAATATAAGACCATATCATCTTCAAATAAGGGTAATTTGACTTCTTTCTTTCCAATTTGGGCATCCTTTTGTTCTTTTGTTTAATTGCTCTAGCTAGTACTTAACGAACTGTGCTGTACTTGAATATTGATATCTTTCTCTAGATTTGGAAAGTACTCTCATTATCCCTTTAATAAACTTTCTACTCCTATTTTCTCTACCTTCTCTTTAAGGTCGATTTACCCCTTTGAGACTGTTTCCTAGATCTTATACCTGTGCTTCATTGCTTTTCATTCTTTTTTCTTCTGTCACCTCTGTGTATTTTCAAATAGCCCATTTTCAAGCTCAGTAATTCTTGCTTCTGCTTGATCAATTCTGCTATTAAGAGACTTTGATGCATTCTTTAACATGTCAGTTGCGTTTTTCAACTCTAGAATTTCTGCTTGATTTTTAAAAATTATTATTTTGTTGTTTATTTATTTTGAGATGGAGTCGCATTCTGTCACTCAGGTTGGAGTGCAGTGGTGTGATCTTGGCTCACTACGGCCTCCATCTCCTGAGTTCAAGCAATTCTCCTGTCTCAGCCCCCCAAGTAGCTGGGACTACAGGTGCATACCACGCTCAGCTAATTTTTGTATTTTTAATAGAGATGGGGTTTTACAGTGTTGGCCAGGCTGGTCTCGAACTCCTGACGTCAGGTGATCTGCCTGCCTTGGCCTCCCAAAGTGTTGGGATTATAGGCGTGAGCCACTACGCCTGGCCCCCTTTTTAATTATTTTAATCTGTTTGTGAAATTTGTCTTATAGAATCCCGAATTCCTTCTCAGTGTTATCTTGAATTTCTTTGAGTTTCCTCAAAATAGCTATTGTTTTTTAAGATGGGGTCTCACTCTGTTGCCCAGGCTGGAGTGCAATGGTGCCATCTCAGCTCACTACAACCTCCGCCTCCTGGATTCAAGCCATTCTCCTGCCTCAGCCTCCTGCGTAGCTAGGATTACAGGCATGGACCATCATGCCTGGCTGTTTTTTTTTTTTTTTTTTTTAAATAGAGATGGAGTTTCACCATGTTGGCCAGGGTGGTCTTTGACTTCAAATGATCTGCCTGCTTGGCCTCCCAAAGTGCTGGGATTACAGGCATGAGCCACTGCACCTGGCCAAAATAGCTTTTTGTTTTGAGACAAAGTTTTGCTCTGTTGCCCAGGCTAAAGTGCAGTGACATGATCTTGGCTCACTGCAACCTCCGCCTCCCGGGTTCTTCCACATCAGCCTCCTGAGTAGCTGGGATTACAGGCACCTACCACCACCCCTGGCTAATTTTTGTATTTTTAGTAGAGATGGGGTTTCACTATGTTGGCCAGGCTGGTCTCGAACTCCTGACCTCAAGTGATCCACCCGCCTCAGCCTCCCACAGTGCTGGGATTACAAGTGTGAGCCACCGTGCTTGGCCCAAAATAGCTATTTTGAGTTCTGTGTCTGAAATGTCATGTGTCTTTGTTTTCTCCAGGATTGATCCCTGATGCCTTATTTAGTTCATTTGATGAGGTCAGGTTTTTGTGGATAGTGTTGATGCTTTTAGATGTTTTTTGGTGTCTGGACATTGAAGAGTTAGGTATTTATTGTAGACTTTGCAGTCTGGTCTTGTTTGTACTTGTCTTTCTTGGGAAGGCATTCCAGGTATTTGAAGGGACTTGGGCCCAAAGGCCAGTAACACGGTGGTTTTTGCAGTCTTGTATAGGTATTGCCTTGGTGGTCTTGGATAAGATCCAAAAGAATTTTCTGGATTACCAGGCAAAAACTCTTACTCTTTTCCTTTACTTTCTCCCAAACACATGGAGTCTTTCTCTCTGTGCTGAGCCACCTGGAACTCTGGGGATTTGGTGATACAAGTACCCCCGTGGCCACCATCACTGGGACTGTGCTGGGTCAGACCTGAAGCCCAGCATAGCAAAACCTTAGCATTCTGCCTGATGTTTTGTTTTACTGTGACTGTGCTGTCATTCAAACCACAATACAAAAAGTCCTTCCCGCTCTTCTTTCCCCTTTCCACATGTAGAGGAGGAGCCCCTCTCTGTGGCCAGCACCATGACTGGTCCATGAGCGGTTCTGCCAGGCCACACCGCCAGTGTTCACTTAAAGCCCAAAAGCTCTTCCGTCAGCTTGTGGTGAATGTTGCCAGGCCTGGGACTCACCCTTTAGGCAGTGGGCTTTCCTCTGGCCCAGAGCCAGTCCAGAAATGGTGTCCAAGAGGCTGGACTTGGGGATCTGAAAAGCCTGCCTTTTGCTCTGCCCCACTGTGATACCTGAAAGCAAGACAAAGTTCCCTTTACGTTTCCCTCTGCTTTTCTCTAACAGAAGGAGTCTTTCTTGGTGGCCGCCACAACTGGGAATGTGCTGGGTCTCACTTGAAGCAAGTAGCCTCAGACCTTAAGGCCCACGGCATACTCCCTGGGTATTGCTGGTGCCCAATGGCAATTCCGTGCCCAAGAAATCTTTAGTCAGCAAGTGATGAGTCCTGCCAGGACCGAATCCTTCTTTTCAAGGCAACGGGTTCCCTTTTGGCCCAGAGCGTGTCTAGAAATGTCGTCGGGGAGCTAGGGCCTGGAATGGGGCCCTCGTGGCCCTGCCTGATGCTCTATTCCAGTGTTGTTGAGCTGGTATCCAAAATGCAAGACAAAGTCGGGGCTGTGCACAGTGGCTTAACTAAGCCTGTAATCTCAGCACTTTGGGAGGCCAAGGTGGGCAGATCACCTGAGGTCAGGAGTTCAAGACCAGCCTGGCCAACATGGCGAAGCCCCATCTCTACTAAAAATACAAAAATTAGCTGGGTGAAGTGGTGCGTGCCTGTGGTCCCAGCTACTCGGGAGGCTGAGACGGGAGAATTGCTTTAACTTGGGAGGCAGAGGTTGGCAGTGAGCTGAGATGGCGCCACTGCACTCCAGCCCGGGCGACAGAGTGAGACTCCGTCTCAAAAAACAAAACAAAACAAAACAAAACAAAAAAAACAAAAGATGCAAGACAAAGTCCTCTTTACTCTTTGCTCTTCTGTTCTTAAGCAGAAGGAAGCAGTCACTCTGGTTCCCGTGAGCTGCACTGCCTGGGTTGGGGGATGGACAGTTGATGCCTTTCTAGGTCATGTGCAACCCTAGTTCACTGGCTCCAAGCACTAGGGGTTGCCTAGGAATTGGAGTCCTTGTTAGAACACAACTTGACTGACATTCAAGTTTACCTAGGACCCCAGAGCACTTCAGCCTGCAGTGGTGATGTTTGCTGGGAAACTCTCGTTCTGACCTGCTGGGATAGGTGACTCCCCTTTGGCTAGAGCTAGTCAAATGTCCCCTCCAAGCATGGCCACTGGCTGAGTCCAGCAGGGCTTCATTCTCTGCTGTGACAGAGCAGCACTGAGTGTCTGTGCTTTCCCTCCCTGAAGTATATTCTCTCTCTCTACCTCATGGCCGTTGCCAGGGAATAGGAAATAGGGGTGGCATCCATGATTCAAGACTGTTTCTCCTGTCTTCCTAATGCCTTTTTTCAAGAAACGAAGTTAAAACCAGGTACTGTGATTGTTTACCTGAGTTTTGGTTCTTGTGGTAGTGCTTTTCTCTTTGCAGATAGCTTTTAAAATTTGCTGTTCCAGCATGGTGTGGGGGAGCTTGAATGGTGTAGGCTTCTATTCCACTACCTTGCTTCACCACTGGTCACAGCCAGATTTTCACGTTTATATGAACTTGTATAAACCATCAGGCAGTTCAAGATATAGAACATTTCTAGCATTCCGATAGGCTCCCATTGCTCCCCCTGCCATGTGAATAATCACTTCTTTATTAACTATTCTGTTAACTATTCTGACTTCTATCACCCTAGTTTTTTTTTTTTTTTTGCTTGCTTCTGAGTTTTATGTTAATGGAATTATGTAATATATACTCTTTGGTTTCTGGCTTCTTGTGCTCAACAGTACACTTTTGTAATTCATTCTTGTTTTTCACTGGTTCACAGTATTTTTCTTAATATGGACATGCCACAAGTTATTTATTAATGGTATTCAAGTTGTTTATGGTTTTTGGCCATTATGTATAATGCTGTTACGAACATTTTTGTGCATATCTTTTGGGAGATATGAGCACTTATTTGTGTTTGATATAAATTTAGAATTGCTGGGTCACAGGATAGGCTTATTTAGCTTTAGTATATAATGCCAAATAATTTCCCAAGTGGTTAATTCCCATCAACAGTGTATAAAGGTCCCAGTTGCTTTATAACTTCACTAATACGGGTCTTTTTTTTTTTTACTTTAGGTTTTTTTTTTAGTGAGTGAGTAGCTGTATTGTGATATTACATTTTGCATTTCTTGATAGTGCCTACATTGGAACACATTTTCATATCACTTAGATATCCTTTCCATGAAGCGCACATTTTGGGGTTGGGTAAGTAGGAGTTGCGTGGGTGAGTTGTCTGACTTATCTTCATACTCTAGATTCAGATCTGTTGTTGGAGATGTACACTCACGTGTGTGTGTATATATGTGACACATCTTTTCTGTGGCTTGGCATTTCCCTGTCTCCAAAGATCTTGTATTAAACAGAAATTCTTAGTGTTAATGGAGTCCAATTAATTAAACTTTTCTTTATAATTAGTGATTTTTGTGTTAAGAAATTTTTTTCTAACCTCGAGGTCATGAACATATTTTCCTCTAATTAAAATAAATTCTTTCTCTGATCTTTCAAGAGAAACCTTTCATATTTAGATATCTCATCTATCTGGTATTGACTGTTTTGTGTTTTCTGAGGTATAGGTTAAAGTTCATTTTATTCTTTGTGGTTTATTCTTTGTGTTTGTTGTAAAGACTACCTTTTTCACATTTAATTGAAAATGAACTTTCACTTAAGTAACTAACCTATGTGTGTTACTTACTAATTTTTAAAAAACAGTTTTCAATGTAGAAGTCTTTTTTAAAAACAATTCTTAAGGTCAGGGGTACACTTGCAGGTTTGTTAAATAGGTAAACTTGTGTCATGGGCAGTTGTTGTACAGATTATTTCATCGCCCAGATTTTTTTTTTTATTATTATTATACTTTAAGTTCTAGGGTACATGTGCATAACGTGCAGGTTTGTTACATATGTATACTTGTGCCATGTTGGCGTGCTGCACCCATCAACTCGTCAGCACCCATCAACTTGTCATTTACATCAGGAATAACTCCCAGTGCAATCCCTCCCTCCTCCACGCTCCCCATGATAGGCCCGGGTGTATGATGTTCCCCTTCCCGAGTCCAAGTGATCTCATTGTTCAGTTCCTACCTATGAGTGAGAACATGCGGTGTTTGGTTTTCTGTTCTTGCGATAGTTTGCTGAGAATGATGGTTTTCAGCTATATCCATGTCCCTACAAAGGACACAAACTCATCCTTTTTTATGGCTGCATAGTATTCCATGGTGTATATGTGCCACATTTTCTTAATCCAGTCTGTCACTGATGGACATTTGGGTTGATTCCAAGTCTTTGCTATTGTGAATAGTGCCGCAATAAACATATGTGTGCATGTGTCTTTATAGCAGCATGGTTTATAATCCTTTGGGTATATACCCAGTAATGGGATGGCTGGGTCATATGGTACTTCTAGTTCTAGATCCTTGAGGAATCGCCATACTGTTTTCCATAATGGTTGAACTAGTTTACAATCCCACCAACAGTGTAAAAGTGTTCCTATTTCTCCACATCCTCTCCAGCACCTGTTGTTTCCTGACTTTTTAATGATTACCATTCTAACTGGTGTGAGATGGTATCTCATTATGGTTTTGATTTGCATTTCTCTGATGACCAGTGATGATGAGCATTTTTTCATGTGTCTGTTGGCTGTATGAATGTCTTCTTTTGAGAACTGTCTGTTCATGTCCTTTGCCCACTTTTTGATGGGGTGGTTTGTTTTTTTCTCGTAAATTTGTTTGAGTTCTTTGTAGGTTCTGGATATTAGCCCTTTTTCAGATAAGTAGATTGCAAAAATTTTCTCCCATTCTGTAGGTTGCCTGTTCACTCTGATGGTAGTTTCTTTTGCTGTGCAGAAGCTCTTTAGTTTAATGAGATCCCATTTGTCAATTTTGACTTTTGTTGCTGTGGCTTTTGGTGTTTTAGACATGAAGTCCTTGCCCATGCCTATGTCCTGAATGGTATTACCTAGGTTTTCTTCTAGGGTTTTTATGGTATTAGGTCTAACATTTAAGTCTCTAATCTATCTTGAATTAATTTTCGTATAAGGAGTGAGGAAAGGATCCAGTTTCAGCTTTCTACTTATGGCTAGCCAATTTTCCCAGCACCATTTATTAAATAGGGAATTCTTTCCCCATTTCTTGTTTTTCTGAGGTTTGTCAAAGATCAGATGGCTGTAGATTTGTGGTATTATTTCTGAGGACTCTGTTCTGTTCCATTGGTCTATATCTCTGTTTTGGTACCAGTACCATGTTGTTTTGGTTACTGTAGCCTTGTAGTATAGTTCGAAGGCAGGTAGCGTGATGCCTCCAGCTTTGTTCTTTTGACTTAGGATTGTCTTGGCAATACGGGCTCTTTTTTGGTTCCATATGAACTTTAAAGCAGTTTTTTCCAATTCTGTGAAGAAAGTCATTGGGAGCTTGATGGGGATGGCATTGAATTTATAAATTACCTTGGGCAGTATGGCCATTTTCACGATATTGATTCTTCCTATCCATGAGCATGGTATGTTCTTCCATTTGTTTGTGTCCTCTTTGATTTCACTGAGGAGTGGTTTGTAGTTCTCCTTGAAGAGGTCCTTCACATCCCTCGTAAGTTGGATTCCTAGGTATTTCATTCTCTTTGAAGCAATTGTGAATGGAAGCTCATTCATGATTTGGCTCTGTCTGTTACTGGTGTATAAGAATGCTTGTGATTTTTGCACATTAATTTTGTATCCTGAGACTTTGCTGAAGTTTCTTATCAGCTTAAGGAGATTTTGGTCTGAGACAATGGGGTTTTCTAAATATACAATCATGTCATCTGCAAACAGGGACAATTTGATTTCTTCTTTTCCTAACTGAATCCCCTTGATTTCTTTCTCTTGCCTGATTGCCCTAGCCAGAACTTCCAACACTATGTTGAATAGGAGTGGTGAGAGAGGGCATCCCTGTCTTGTGCCAGTTTTCAAAGGGAATGCTTCCAGTTTTTGCCCTTTCAGTATGATATTGGCTGTGGGTTTGTCATAAATAGCTCTTATTATTTTGAGATACGTTCCATCAATACCGAATTTCTTGAGCGTTTTTAGCATGAAGGGCTGCTGAATTTTGTCAAAGGCCTTTTCTGCATCTATTGAGATAATCATGTGGTTTTTGTCTTTGGTTCTGTTTATATGCTGGATTACGTTTATTGATTTGCGTATGTTGAACCAGCCTTGCATCCTAGGGATGAAGCCCACTTGATCATGGTGGATAAGCTTTTTGATGTGCTGCTGGATCCGGTTTGCCAGTATTTTATTGAGGATTTTTGCATCGATGTTCATCAGGGATATTGGTCTAAAATTCTCTTTTTTTGTTGTGTCTCTGCCAGGCTTTGGTATCAAGATGATGTTGGCCTCATAAAATGAGTTAGAGAGGATTCCCTCTTTTTCTATTGATTGGAATAGTTTCAGAAGGAATGGTACCAGCTCCTCCTTGTACCTCTGGTAGAATTCAGCTGTGAATCCATCTGGTCCTGGACTTTTTTTGGTTGGTAGGCTATGAATTATTGCCTCAATTTCAGAGCCTGCTATTGGTCTATTCAGGAATTCTGCTTCTTCCTGGTTTAGTCTTGGGAGAGTGTAAGTGTCCAGGAAATTATCCATTTCTTCTAGATTTTCTAGTTTATTTGCGTAGAGGTGTTTGTAGTATTCTCAGATGGTAGTTTATATTTCTGTGGGGTCAGTGGTGATATCCCCTTTATCATTTTTTATTGCATCTATTTGATTCTTCTCTCTTTTCTTCTTTATTAGTCTTGCTAGCAGTCTATCAATTTTGTTGATCTTTTCAAAAAACCAACTCCTGGATTCATTGATTTTTTGGAGGGTTTTTTTGCGTCTCTATCTCCTTCAGTTCTGCTCTGATCTTAGTTATTTCTTGCCTTCTGCTAGCTTTTGAATGTGTTTGCTCTTGCTTCTCTAGTTCTTTTAATTGTGATGTTAGAGTGTCAATTTTAGATCTTTCCAGCTTTCTCTTGTGGGCATTTAGTGCTCTAAATTTCCCTCTACACACTGCTTTAAATGTGTCCCAGAGATTCTGGTATGTTGTATCTTTGTTCTCATTGGTTTCAAAGAACATCTTTATTTCTGCCTTCATTTCGTTATGTACTCAGTAGTCATTCAGGAGCAGGTTATTCAGTTTCCATGTAGTTGAGCGGTTTTGATTGAGTTTCTTAATCCTGAGTTCTAGTTTGATTGCACTGTGGTCTGAGAGACAGTTTGTTATAATTTCTGTTCTTGTACATTTGCTGAGGAGTGCTTTACTTCCAATTATGTGGTCAATTTTGGAATAAGTGTGATGTGGTGCTGAGAAGAATGTATATTCTGTTGATTTGGGGTGGAGAGTTCTGTAGATGTCTATTAGGTCTGCTTGCTGCGGAGATGAGTTCAATTCCTGGATATCCTTGTTAACTTTCTGTCTCGTTGATCTGTCTAATGTTGACAGTGGGGTGTTGAAATCTCCCATTATTAGTGTATGGGAGTCTAAGTCTCTTTGTAAGTCTCGAAGGACTTGCTTTATGAATCTGGGTGCTCCTGTATTGGGTGCATATATATTTAGGATAGTTAGCTCTTCCTGTTGAATTGATCCCTTTACCATTATGTAATGGCCTTCTTTGTCTCTTTTGATCTTTGACGGTTTAAAGTCTGTTTTATCAGAGACTAGTATTGCAACCCCTGCTTTTTTTTGTTCTCCATTTGCTTGGTAGATCTTCCTCCATCCCTTTATTTTGAGCCTATGTATGTCTCTGCGTGTGAGATGGGTCTCCTGAATACAGCAAACTGATGGGTCTTGACTCTTTATCCAGTTTGCCAGTCAGTGTCTTTTAATTGGAGCATTTAGTCCATTTTCATTTAAGGTTAATATTGTTATGTGTGAACTTGATCCTGGCATTATGATATTAACTGGTTATTTTGCTCGTTAGTTGATGCAGTTTCTTCCTGGCCTCGATGGGCTTCACATTTTGGCATGTTTTTGCAATGGCTGGTACCAGTTGTTCCTTTCCATGTTTAGTGCTTCCTTCAGGGTCTCTTGTAAGGCAGGCCTGGTGGTGACAAAATCTCTAAGCATTTGCTTATCTGTAAAGGATTTTATTTCTCCTTCACTTATGAAACTTAGTTTGGCTGGATATGAAATTCTGGGTTGAAAATTCTTTTCTTTAAGAATGTTGAATATTGGCCCCCCACTCTCTTCTGGCTTGTAGACTTTCTGCCGAGAGATCTGCTGTTAGTCTGATGGGCTTCCCTTTGTGAGTAACCCGACCTTTCTCTCTGGCTGCCCTTAAGATTTTTTCCTTCATTTCAACTTTGGTGAATCTGGCAATTATGTGTCTTGGAGTTGCTCTTCTCGAGGAGTATCTTTGTGGCGTTCTTTGTATTTCCTGAATTTGAATGTTGGCCTGCCCTACTAGGTTGGGGAAGTTCTCCTGGATGATATCCTGAAGAGTGTTTTCCAACTTGGGTCCATTTTCCCCCTCACTTTCAGGCACCCCAATCAGACGTAGATTTGGTCTTTTTACATAATCCCATACTTCTTGCAGGCTTTGTTCTCTTTCTTCTTTTTTCTTTAGGTTTCTCTTCTTGCTTCATTTCATTCATTTGATCCTCAATCGCTGATACTCTTTCTTCCAGTTGATCGAGTCGGTTACTGAAGCTTGTGCATTTGTCACGTATTTCTCGTGTCATGGTTTTCATCTCTGTCAATTCGTTTATGGCCTTCTCTGCATTAATTACTCTAGCCATCAATTCTTCCACTCTTTTTTCAAGATTTTTAGTTTCTTTGCGCTGGGTACGTAATTCCTCCTTTAGCTTTGAGAAGTTTGATGGACTGGAGCCTTCTTCTCTCATCTCGTCAAAGTCATTCTCCGTCCAGCTTTGATCCGTTGCTGGCGATGAGCTGTGTTCCTTTGCCGGGGGAGATGCGCTCTTATTTTTTGAATTTCCAGCTTTTCTGCCATGCTTTTTCCCCATTTTTGTGGTTTTATCTGCCTCTGGTCTTTGATGATGGTGACGTACTGATGGAGTTTTGTTTTGGGTGTCCTTCTTGTTTGTTAGTTTTCCTTCTAACAGTCAGGACCCTCAGCTGTAGGTCTGTTGGAGATTGCTTGAGGTCCACGCCAGACCTTGTTTGCCTGGGTATCAGCAGCAGAGGCTGCAGAAGATAGAATATTGCTGAACAGCGAGTGTACCTGTCTGATTCTTGCTTTGGAAGCTTCCTCTCAGGGTTGTACTCCACCGTGTGAGGTGTGGGGTGTTGGTCTGCCCCTAGTGGGGGATGTCTCCCAGTTAGGCTACTCAGAGGTCAGGGACCCACTTGAGCAGGCGGTCTGTCCATTCTCAGATCTCAACCTCCGTACTGGGAGATCCACTGCTCTCTTCAAAGCTGTCGAAGAGATTCGTTTGCATCTGCAGAGGTTTCAGCTGCTTTTTGTTGTTGTTGTTGTTGTTTAGCTGTGCCCCGTCCCCAGAGGTGGAGTCTACAGAGACAGGCAGGACTCCTTGAACTGCTGTGAGCTCCACCCAGTTCAAGCTTCCCAGTGGCTTTATCTACTTAAGCCTCAGCAATGGCGGGCGCCCTTCCCCCAGCCTGGCTGCTGCCTTGTGGCAGATTGCAGACTGCTGTGCTAGCAATGAGGGAGGCTCCGTGGGCGTGGCATCCTCCCGGCCAGGTGTGGGATATAATCTGCTGGTGTGCCCGTTTGCTAAGACCCTTGCTAAAGCGCAGGATTGGGGTGGGAGTTACCCGATTTTCCAGGTGTTGTGTGTCTCAGTTCCCCTGGCTAGGAAAAGGGATTCCCTTCCCCCTTGCGCTTCCGGGGTGAGGCGATGCCTCGCCCTGCTTCAGCTCTGGCTGGTCGGGCTGCAGCAGCTGACCAGCACCGACTGTCCCACACTCCCTAGTGAAATGAACCCAGTACCTCAGTTGAAAATGCAGAAATCACCTGTCTTCTGTGTCGCTCGCGCTGGGAGTTGGAGACTGGAGCTGTTCCTATTCGGCCATCTTGCTCCGCCCTCCTCATCACCCAGATATTAAGCTGAGTACCCATTAGTTATTTTTTCCTGATCCTCTCCCTCCTCCTACCCTCCATCCTCTGATAGGTCCCAGTGTGTGTTTTTCCCTTCTTTGTGTCCATGTGTACTCATCATTTAGCTCCCACTTACAAGTGAGAATGTGGGGTATTTGGTTTTCTGTTCCTGTGTTAATTTGCAGAGGATAATGGCCTCCAGCTCCATCCATGTCTCTGCGAAGGACAGGATCTCATTTTTTTTCTGTGGCTGCATAGCGTTCCATGGTGTATATGTACCACATTTAAAAATCTAGTCCACCATTAATGAGCATTTAGGTTGATTCCATGTCTTTGCTATTGTGAACAGTGCTGCAGTGAATATATGTGTGCATGTGTCTTTATAAGAGAACAGTTTATATTCCTTTGGGTATATACCCAAGTAATGGGATTGTTGGGTCAAATGTACTTCTGTTTTTGATCTTTGAGGAAAATATTTTTCAATGTAGATGTCTTGTTCATGTTTCACTAAATTTATGGGTCTGATTTCTTTTCTTTACCTGCCCCAATCCAATTCTTTTTTTATTTAATTTTTTTGAGTCTGATGTTTTTTGGTAAGCTAGTAAAGGATAGTTCTAGAAATCTGTTTTTTATTTTCTTGCTGTGATAGAAATACAATTGGCTTTAAAAATATTAATCTTTTATTTAAGGAACTTGATTATATTAACTTATTCTAGTTTGTACATAAATTTTTTGAAGTTTCTATATACTCATCTTGATCTTCAAATAATGATAGCATTTGTTCTTCCCAATATTTATTTCTTTTATTTCTTTTTCCTGTATTATTGTAATAGAGGAGATTTTAATAATGTTGAATTTAAGTGCTGAAACTGGGCATCCTTGTCTGGTTTGTGAATCAGGGGAAAGTGTTCAGCATTTTACTAATGATTAAGAAGTTTGCTACTACTATTTTTTAAAAAAATGATTACTCTTTTTCCTTTTTGTCCTAGTCTGTAGAGAGCTTTTATCGTTAATAGGAGTTAACTTTTATCAAAAGCTCCATCTGTATCTATTTTGATATGATTTTACTATGATATTTGGCTAATGTTGAAATTATAATTTTCAAATATACCAATATTGCTATACTATAGAAATTCAGTTGTTCTTGATGTGGCCTTTTAATACATAGTTGGGTTTGATTTGCTGATATTTTGTTTATAATTTTTTGTTTATGTGTATGAGAGAGATTGGCCTTTGTCTATTTTATAGTCTTACATTTTGGAACAATATTTAGCTCATAAAACCATTTGGAAAGTGTTTTTTCTCAATTTTCTGAAAGCATTTGTGTAAGATCAGTGTTGTTTCTTTTTAATAATGTCCAGAAGACCTCACTGGTGAAGACGTATGAACGAGGAGCACAAAATCTTTTTGTTGTTTGTTTAGATCTTCTGAGGTAAATTTTACATACATTGAAATACCCTAATTGTATATGTACAGTTGCTTGAGTTTTTGGAAAATGATCACCCTTATCAAGATACAGAATATTTCTGTCACCCTGGGAAGTTTTCCTCTTTTTTGGTTCCCCACAACTTCCGTCAAATGGCAACCGCTGTTTTAACTGTAGATTAATTTTGACTGTTTGAAAATTTCATATAAATGGAATTATACAGTATGTACTGTTATGTGTCCACCTTTCACTCAGGATAATGTCCAAGACTCATCCTTGCAATTGCATGTATTAATCCTTTTTATTACTGAGCAGTATACCATTTTATCAATGTTCCCCAGTTTATTCATTTTCCTGTTGATGAACATTTGTTTCCAGTGTTTTGGCTGTAACAAATAAAGCTGATATGAATATTCCTGTACAAGTTTTTATGGAAATATGTTTTTGTTTTCCTTGGGTAAATACCTAGAAGTGGAACTGCTATACTACATAGTAGCTGCATGTTTAAATTTGAAAGAAACTGGCATACTACTTCCAGTTGAATTGTACCATTTTACATTCTACTTATGCCCTGTTCTTGCCCAATATTTTTTATTGTTAGTCTTAATTTTACCCATTCTAGTGGGTATGTAGTGGTATTCTGTGGTCTTAATTTTTATTGTTGTTTGCATTTGTGTTATATATCAGCATGGGGTTTTTGTGTTATATATATCATGTGGTTTTTGTGTTATATATGTCATGGGGTTTTTGGGTGCCTATTATTCTTATATCTTCATTTGTGAGGTGTGTGTTCAAATATTTTGCTTAGTCTTTAGAAACTGAAGTGTTTGTATTTTTATTGTTGAGCTGTAAGAGTTCTTTGTCAGATGTTTTAGCAATATTTTCTCAGATTGTGTGGTTTGTTCATTTTTAAAACAATTGTTTAATGAGCAGAAGTTTTCAATTTTGAAGGTATAATTTTATCAATTGTTTTCTATTACGGTTAGTATTTTCTGTGTTCTAAGAAATCCTTGTTTATACTCAGATCACAAAGATATCTATGTGTTCTTTTCTAAAAGCCTTCTGTTTTTAACTACTATATTTAGATTGGTGATCCATCTCAAATTCATGTATGATGTGAGATCGGCATTGAGATTCATTTTTTTTTCATATTTTTAGCCAGTTGTTTCAGCACCATTTGTTGAAAAGGCTGTTTTCCCTTTATTAAGTCGTTTTAGCATCTTAGTAAAAAGACCATGTGCTCTATTGCTGTCCTCTCTATTCTCTTTATCTCATTGTCTGCCTTTGTGCTAATACCACAGTCGTGATTCCTGTAGTTTATACTAATGTTGAGATTGTGTAATGCACTCTGAGTGTATAGAGTCCTACTTTGTTCTTTTTCAAGATTGTTTAAATTATTCTAAGACTTTTGCATTTTAGAATCAATATATCAATTTTTATAAAAGCCTACTGAGCATGCACTGAGTATATAGATACATTTTGGGAGGACCGATATCTTAACAATGTTGAGTCTGTTAGTCTATGAAGCAGGTATTCTCTTTTTTTTTTTTTAAGATCTAACTTAATTTTCTCAAGGATGTTTTACAGTTTTAATGTATAGGTCTTCTTCATATTTTCTTAAATTTATTCCAAAGTATTTAAGTTTTTTGAGTCTGATAAATGATATCTTTAAAATTTTTACATTCAAACACTGTGCTGCTAATATGTAGATAATATAGTTGATTTTTGTATCAGACTTTTTTTCCTGAGATCCTACTGAAGTCATATATTTTTTAGTAGTTTTGTTGTTGTTTTGGTCACTGGTCTCTTAGTTTTTCTGTGTAAGCAGTCTTACTGTCTGATAGGATTTTCAGAATAGGGTTGCTTCCTTTTTACTTTGCAGACTTTCTGTTTGTTTGTCTTGACTTTACTGCTCTAGCTTGGACCTCCAATACAGTATTGAATTGGTGTCATAAGGGTGGACATCCTTACCTTATTCCTGAATTGAGGGAGGAAGAATTCAGTGTTTCACTGTTAAGTATGGTGAAATTATTGTTAGGCAATATTTTGGTAGGTGCCTTTTATCTGATTTAAGAGACTGTCTTCTGTTACTATAATAGTTTGCTGAGAATTTAAAAAATATAGTTATTGATGAGTGCTGAATTCTGTCATAAGCTCTTTCTGTATCTACTGAAATCATTATATGGATTATTTCTTTTAGTTACTTGATGTAGTGTGTTACTTTGATTAATGTTTTAATAGACTTTATATTTTAGAGCAGTTTTAAGTTCACAGCAAAATTGAGCAGAATGTACAGAGTTCCTGTATACCTCCTGTTCGCACACTTACCCAACCTTCATCTCCCAAAACACTGAACCAGAATGGTACATTTGTTACAATTCAGGAAACTACATTGACATATTATTATTACACAAAGTCTGTAGTTTACCTTAGGGTTCACTCTTGATGTTGTACGTTCAGTGGGTTTTGACAAATGTATGTTATGTATCTCCCATTGTAGTATCAAACAGAGTAGTTTCCACTGCCCTAGAAATCTTCTGTGCTTTGTCTGTTTATTCATTTCTCCCTCACCATTGATCCCTGGCCACCACTAGTCTTTTTCTTATTATCTCCATAGTTTTGCCTTTTCCAGAATACTTAGAATGATACAGTAGGTAGCCTGAATACTTAGAATGATACAGTAGGTAGCCTGTTCAGATGGGCTTTTCTCAGTAATAAGCATTTATGGTTCCTCCATGTCTTTCAGTGGCTTGATAGCTCTTTTCTTTTCAGTGCTGAATAATATTACATTGTCTAGATACACTGTGTGCATTGAACATTCCATGTACATTTGAAAATAATGTTTTTTCTACATTTATTGCTTGTTGTGTTTTATACATCAGTTAGTTCTAGATGGTTGATGCTGTCATTAAGCTCTTCCATAATTTCCTAATTTTTGTTTAGTTCTGTCAGTGCTGAGAAGAGGGCTGTTAAAGTTTTCAAATATAATTGTGGGTATGTCTGTATTTCCCTGTAGTTTCCTCACTTTTTATCCATTTTGAAACTTAATTGGTGCATACACGTTCCAATTGTTAATCTTTCTTATACACTGAGTCTTGTATAATGGAATGTTTCCCTTTAAGGTAGTACTCCTTGTTGTGAAGTCTGATTTGCCTCAGTATAGCCAGCTTTCTTAAGATATTAACCTTTTTCATATAGTTAGGTTTTGTATTTTTTCATATATTCTGGTAATCTGTGTATTTTTAAGTGGACTGTTTAGACTATGGGTCAACAAACTTCTTCTGTAAAGTGACAGTAAATATTTTAGATTTCACAGTTCATATGTTCTCTGAGGCAACTACTCTTCTCTGTCACTGTAGTGTGAAAAGTAGCCATAGAGAGTTTGCAAATGAATGATGGATGTGGTTGTATTCAAATAAAATTTATTTGTAAAAACAGGTAATGGACCAGATTTCACCTTCAGGCCATGGTTTGCTGAAACCTGGTTTAGATGTTTTTTTTGTTTGTTTGTTTTTTTAATGAGACAGGGTCTCGCCAGTGTAGTGGTGCCATCATAGCTCACTGTAGCCTCAAACTCCTGGGCTCAAGCTGTCTTCCCACTCACCCTCATAAGTAGCTGGGACTATAGGTGTGCCCCACCATGCCTGGCTAATTAAAAAAAATTTGTTTTAAATAGAGATGGGGGTTCTCACTTTGTTGCCCAGGCTGGTCATGAGCTCCTGGCCTCAAGTGATCTTCCTGCCTAGGCCTCCCAAAGTGTTGGGATTACAGACATGAGCCACTGTATTCAGCTAGAAAAAAAATTTTTTTTTTTTGAGACAGAGTTTTGCTCTTGTTGCCCAGGCTAGAGTGCAGTGGCGTGATCTCGGCCCACCGCAACCTCCGCCCCTGGGTTCAAGCAATTCTCCTGCGTTAGCCTCCCGAGTAGTTTGGATTACAGGCATGCACCACCATGCCCGGCTAATTTTGTATTCTTAGTGGAGATGGGGTTTCTCCATGTTGGTCAGGCTGGTCTCTAACTCCGACTTCAGGTGATCTGCCTGCCTCGGCCTCGCAAAGTGCTGGGATTACAGGCATGAGCCCCCGCGCCCGGCCAATAAAACTTTTAATAAGTGGTCCTGAGACAACTGGATAACCATTTGGAAAAGTCCATTTGTGGAACAAGTTAAAACTCTTACATATTCCAGGGCAAACAACAAATGGATCAAAGATTCAAGTGCAAAAAATTAGACAAACACAACCCAAGTATCCGACGTTAGGCAGCTGGTTGAATAAACTATGGTATAGCGACATAATAGAATGCTGTGTAGCTGCAATCAAGAAAGTTCACTGTACCTATGTAGAGCGATCTCCAGAATATATTGTAAAGTGAATAAAATAAGATGCAGGATAGTATTTAAGTATGTCTCTCTTTGTTAAACAGAGGTAGGTAGAAATATTTACACTTGTATGCTTATCCAGTAACAATAGAAAGGGAGTCGAGGGAATGGGGTAGACAGGAGTGGGAGTGACACTTCTAAGTGGGAACCTTTTTATTTTTGTTCTGATTTTTTAAAGCATGTAAATGTATTACTCATTTTAAGATATCATGTAATAACTTTTCCAGATTGGGATGAATTCATGTGCAAGTTTCATGAATCATTTAAGGAAGAAGTAATTCTAAACTTCCCCAGATGATAGAAAAAGAAGGACCATTGCCCATTGCCCAAGTCATTTTATGAGGCTAGCATGACCTTGATTCTAAAACCTGATGTGAAGCAACATAGGAAAGAATACATATTATATGCTTTGTTTTGTTTTTTTTTGTTTTTTTGTGGAGACAGGGTCTCATTCTGTCATCCAGGCTGGGGTGCAGTGGCACAATTACGGCTCACTGCAACCTCGACCTCTTGGGCTCAGTTGATCCTCATACATCAGCTTCCTGAGTAGCTGGTACCACAGGCATGTGTCACCACATCTGGCTAATTTTTGTATTTTTTGTAGAGGTAGAGTTTTGCCATGTTGCCCAGGCTGGTCTCAAACTCCCAAGCTCAAGCTATCTGCCCATCTTGGTCTCCCAAAGTGCTGTGATTACAGGCATGAGCCACTGTGCCTGGCTTCATATGATATGCTTCTGTCACAAAAGTCAGGATCATGGTTAACTCCGTTGGAAAGGTGGGGGTTGTGATCAGGTAGGGCTGTGGGGGCAGGGTTCTGTGTTATTGCATGTTCTATTTCTTGATCTGAGTTTTAGTTATATGTTTATATGTTTAGTTATATGTTTAGTTATAGTTGTTCATTTTATCATTGTGTAAACGTAATTTGTTTTGTAGTTGTATGTAGGTATGTTATGATCAATTATAAATGTTATAAAATCATTTAAAAAGGTTTAATAATTATGAAACATATGTCTTATAAATTACTTAAAAATATATACACTAACACTTGATAGATGGAACTTGCGTGGGGAAATAAGAGAACTTTGAACAGTTTAAGATTAGCACTTTTAATATTCCTATATCATAAATTGATAAATCAAGCAGATAAAAAATCAAGACATAGAGGTATTTGTTTTTTTGAAGGGAGAAACTTTTAATGGCACAGTTATTCCAATTCCATGTTAAGATGATTGGTAAAGTAGTGATTTTTAAAAACAGCAAAAGCTGGTTTCTCCCAAATTAGTTTCCCCAAAAGATTAGAGGTCAGTCTGTCAGTCAAATCTATATCCAGTAGGGACCACCCAGTTTTGTTTTAGGCTAGTCTGTTGGGATATATAGTCTAGCTAGCAGAGTTGCAGCTCTAGCAAGTGTTAGAATTGTTCATTCACAGAATCAGCTGAGGTACTTAGAAAGTAAAGATTCTTTAAAAAGAATTATGCTACAGAAAAGAACAGAGAGGATATATGTACAACACAGGAAGACTCAGCTGATTCAGGGACCCCAGTAGAAAGTGGTTTTCTTCATTTAAAAAGCTACTATCATCTCTCCTCTTAACTTACTACAAATCCAGAAAGAACTTGCCAAGAGATACTGATTATATATGGGAATTTAAATCCTCCTTGTTAGGAATTCCATTAGCAATTCTTTTGGAAAACCTGAAATCAAACCCTTTAGGTTCTCACAGAGTTTTACTCTCTGGAGATGCTCTGGTTGGGAGGTTGGTTGGACTAGGAGTTGGAGCAGCAAGCATTGTGTAGAATGCTAGTCTGTGTGAAAGTCCTTATTAGGAAATTTAAAGGGTTCACTTTGCCTTGTCAGTGGTGAAAATCAGTCCTCAAGGAGGCTGAGAGGTAGCCAGGTTTGGAGTTATTTTCTGTGTTAGGGAGCTCTATATAGCCCCCAAAACATAATTCAAATAGTATACACAAAAGTTTGGTTTAGTCCAGTTCTTCAGGCCCTGAAGCACATTAGCCATTGTCTAAACTCTTGAATTATATCTGAACTAAAAGAATAAAAGGACTTTTCACCCATCCCCACTTGCTATATTCAACTGGCCATATTTAAAAAAATATTCAACTCGCCATATTTAAGAAAAACCTTTTGCAGGATTGGCTGGACAGACTACACCATGCTAAAACTTTTTCTAGTACTGATTGGTGTGTGAGATTTCTAGCCAGGATTTCTGACTTGATTCCATAGTGGCCTTTTTCTGAGATAATTTGAAGAAGGCAGTCACCCTAGTCAGTTTTCTAGGAATTGACAGCCAGCCAGTAGGGGGTGGCAATCTTCATTCTCCAGACCAGGATGCACATGGTGTAGGTTCTCCTCATTTCTTTGGTGTCATGTTGGACCCTTCAGACTTTGATTGCTGGAAATCAGCATACACAGAGAAAGCTCCATCTGCTGGACCGTTCTTGTAAATATCAGCCATGATCTCTATACTTAAAGGTTTACTGTAAAACAGAGGTGTCCAATCTTTTGGCTTCCTTGGGCCACATTGGAAAAAGAATTGTCTTGGGCCACACATAAAATACACTAACACGATAACTGATGAGCTAAAAGAAAAAAAAAATCACAAAATCTCATACTGTTTTAAGAAAGTTTATGTATTTGTGTTGGGTCATATTCGAAGCCGTTCTGGGCCACATGCGGCCTGTGGGCCACGGATTGGGCAAGCCCGCTGTGATAACCATTGCTGTAGTGCTTGTCATCTTTGTAGGAAGGCGTGTTGCGAGGCTCACAAATTTTGAACTTGGGAATGTCTGTCCACCTCCGTCACATGGGAGCTGAGAGCATATTGAAATGGTGCTCACATGGTGGGGATAGAATAGGGTCTTCAGGCTACGTGGGAGTCATAGAGGGTACCTGAGAGAGAACAGGCTTTTCTTGGTTCAGAAATTCTAGGTTTGAGAAGGAAAGCCTCCATACAGTCATCTCCACACTGCACAACAGGTGAGCAGGTTTCAGCAGACATCTCCACATTGTTGTTCTTATTGGTCTAAATGTATACCTGGTCAGAAGTGGTTTTCATGGCCCCAGAAGTTCAGGAAGAGCTATAGGAACTCTGTCGATGGTGTCTTTTTAATTGTTAGACATTTTGCCCACTGTTCCTGGATGAGCATTTTTTGGGCAGACCCATTTTCTTAACAAAACTGTACTCTTTGAGGCAGCTTGGATCTATCTAAGGTTTCCATTAGTTAATTTGCATAGCTCATGTTGGCATTGTGGAGACTCAACAGTTTATCTGCAGGGTGTGAAATAGGTTCTGCTTGGGGTATTAGTCAGCACCATAAGGCAGAAAAGGTGGCCAGACTCACTCTTTGGACTCTGGATCCTGGATTTACTGAAACCGCAGATACCCTGAGCCTGAAGATGCCATGCCCAGTCCTAATACCTCGTTCCTGGAACCCACCTCCACCATTGTTGACACTTGAACAACATAAAAAAAATTTTAATGACATGTTATCTTGCTGAACCTAAAAGATAAATATAGAATTCTACATGCTGCAGAGACTCCACATTCTTTTCTAGCTTATTTATTTATTTATTTAAAATAGAGACAGAATCTCGTCCTGTCACCCAGGCAGGAGTGCAGCGGCATGATCTTGGCTAACTGCAACTTCCGCCTCCTGGGTTCAAGTGATTCTCCTGCCTCAGTCTCCTGAGTAGCTGGGATTACAGAGGTCTGCCACCATGCCTGGCTAATTTTTGTATTTTTCATAGAGATGGGGTTTCACCATGTTGACCAGGCTGATCTTGAACTCCTGACCTCAGGTGATCTGCCCACCTTGACCTCCCAAAGTGTTATGATTACAGGCATGAGCCACTGTGCCTGGCCCAAAATGGCTCTTTGAAAGGGTTAATAGGATATTTAAAAATTGTTGAGGTCTTGGGAGAAAAATCATGTGATTATTTCAGTAGATAAAAAACATAACTTTGATACGTATATGTTACAGGAACTCAGAAAATAGGAATAAAGGGGAATATCCTTAATTTGATAAAGGATTTATGCCAGTAACCTAAAGCAAACTGTTTATAGAGAAACTTTAGATGCATTCTGTCTAAGATCAGGAACAAGACAAAGATGATTAACACTGTTACAGCTGTATATGTTACTGGAGGTCCTAGATAGTCCATTAAGAAAAGAAATAGAGGCCGGGCATGGTGGCTCATGCCTGTAATACTAGCACTTTGGGAGGCCAAGGTGGGTGGATAATGAGCTCAGGAGGTCAAGACCATCCTGGCCAACATGGTGAAACTCCGTGACATCTCTACTACAATAAAAAAAAAAAGAAGCAGTTCCAAGATGGCCGAATACGAATAGCTCCAGTCTGCAGCTCCCAGCGTGAGCAACTCAGAAGACGGGTGATTTCTGCATTTCCAGCTATGCAAACGGCACATCAGGAGATTATAACCTGCGCCTGGCTTGGAGGGTCCCACACCCATGGAGCCTCACTCACTGCTAGCACAGCAGTCTGAGATCGAACTGCAAGGTGGCAGCGAGGCTCGGGTAGGGGCGTCTGCCATTGCTGAGGCTTGAGTAGCTTTGAAGAGAGGAGTGCTTCTCCCATCATGGAGTTTGAGATCTGAGAATGGACAAACTGCCTCCTCAAGTGGGTCCCTGACCCACGAGTAGCCTAACTGGGAGACACCTCCCAGTAGGGGCCGACTGACACCTCATGCAGATGAGTGCCCCTCTGAGATGAAGCTTCCAGAAGAAGGATCAGACAGCAACATTAGCCGTTCTGCAATATTTGCTGTTCTGCAGCCTCTGCTGGTGATACCCAGGCAAACAGGGTCTGGAGTGGACCTCCAGCAAACTCCAACAGACTTGCAGCTGACAGTCCTGACTGTTAGAAGGAAAACTAACAAACAGAAAGGACATCCACACCAAAACACCATCTGTACGTCACCATCATCAAAGACCAAAGGTAGATAAAACCACAAAGGTGGGGAGAAACCAGAGCAGAAAAGCTGAAAATTCTAAAAATCAGAGCACCTCTTCTCCTCTAAAGGAAAGCAGCTACTCACAAGCAATAGAACAAAACTGGATGGACAAAGCTGGAGGCCTCACACTACCTGACTTCAAACTATACTTCAAGGCTACAGTAACCAAAACAGCATGGTACTGGTACCAAAACAGCTATAGACCAATGGAACAGAATAGAGCACCCCAGAAATAATACCACACGTCTACAAGAATCTGCTCTTTGACAAACCTGACAAAAACAAGAAATGGGGAAAGGATTCCCTATTTAATAAATGGTGCTGGGGAAACTGGCTAGCCATATGTAGAAAGCTGAAACTGGGTCCCTCCCTTACATCTTATACAAAAATTAATTCAAGATGGATTAAAGACTTAAATGTTAGACCTAAAACCATAAAAACCCTAGAAGAAAACCTAGGTAATACCATTCAAGCCATAGGCATGGGCAAAGACTTCATGACTAAAACACCAAAAGCAATGGTAACAAAAGCTAAAATTGACAAATGGGATCTAATTAAACTAAAGAGCTTCTGCACAGCAAAAGAAACTACCATCAGAGTGAACAGGCAACCTACAGAATGGGAGAAAATTTTTGCAATCTACCCATCTGACAAAGAGCTAATATCCAGAATCTACAAAGAACTTAAATTTACAAGAAAAAAATCAACCCCATCAAAAAGTGGGCAAAGGATGTGAACAGACACTTCTCAAAAGAAGACATTTATGCAGCCAACAGACACATGAAAAAATGCTTATCATCACTGGCCATCAGAGAAATGCAAATCAAAACCACAATGAGATACCATCTCACACCAGTTAGAATGGTGATCATTAAAAAGTCAGGAAACAACAGATGCTGGAGAGGATGTGGAGAAATAGGAACACTTTTACACTGTGGGTGGGACTGTAAACTAGTTCAACCATTGTGGAAGACAGTGTGGCAATTCCTCAAAGATCTAGAACTAGAAATACCCTTTGACCCAGCCATCCCATTACTGGGGATATACCCAAAGGATTATAAATCATGCTGCTATAAAGACACATGCACACTTATGTTTATTGTGGCACTATTCATAATAGCAGACTTGGAACCACCCAAATGTCCATCAATGATAGATTGGTTTAAGAAAATGTGGCACATATAAACCATGGAATACTGTGCAGCCATAAAAAAGGATGAGTTCATGTCCTTTGTAGAGACATGGATGAAGCTGGAAACCATCATTCTGAGCAAACTATCCCAGGACAGAAAACCAAACACTGCATGTTCTCACTCATAGGTGGGAATTGAACAACGAGAACACTTGGAAACAGGGTGGGGAGCATCACACACCAGGGCCTGTTGTGGGGTGGGGGGAGGGAGGAGGGATAGCATTAGGAGATATGCCTAATGTAAGTGACAAGTTAACAGGTACAGCACACCAACATGGCACATGTATACATATGTAACAAACCTGCACATTGTGCACATGTACCCTAGAACTTAAAGTATAACAAAAAAAATTAGCTGGGCTTGGTGGTGCGTGCCAGTAGTTCCAGCTACTCTGGAGGCTGAGGCAGGGGAATTGCTTGAGCTCGGGTGTTGGAGATTGCTGTGAGTCGAGACCGTGCCACTGCACTCCAGCCTGGTGACAGAGCAAGACCCCGTCTCAAAAAAAAAAAAAAAAAACAAAACTAGAAATAGAAATCAGTTAGCAGAATTGGACAGGAAGAAATAAATCTTTAAGTATTAATAGACCACCTACACATAAAAATACATAGAAGCAATAGATAAAAATATTAATAAGATAATTGAGTATTTCCAATTAAAGGATCATTTTACAAAAATCAGTAGAATTCCTCTGTATTCAAAATAATTAACTAGAAGAGATGATGATACAAGATGTCATTCACAATAACAAAATCAATCATGTCTCTAGGATCTAAGAATTAACCTAGCAATGCATAAGATCTACATGGAGTAAATTTTAAACTCTGTTACAGTATTATTCAAAAGACTTGAAAACCAGATACACCATATTCAAAGATGGTACAACATATTTGTAACAGTGTGAGTTCTCCCTAATCTATAGATTCTATGAAATGTCAATCAAAATCCAGTGGAATATTTTGAGAAATTTGAACCACTAAATAATTTACGTGGAGCTTCTGATTCTGATTATGACACTTTTGCTTATATTACACCAGCTGTTCTGCTGAAAACAACTAGAAAATCTTGACTAAAGTATAAATTTATCTGTTTGAAGGTATAAGAGCTATGAAATCAGTAAGACACAAGGGGCAAAGAGTTGCAGATACAAGCTGTTGAGAGGTAAACTCCCAACATTCAGCCCTACCTTTCTCTTTTAGGCAGTTGCCATTACCTAGGCCATAGCAGAACAGCTAGAAATCTCATAGGCAGGAAAAACATAACTTGGAGTTCAGGTTTCACTAAAGAATAGGGCTCTGTTAAGTATCCAGGTATTCAGTTTTGATCCTTGAAGGTCTGTCACCTTTAGGTGTAAAGACAAATGGAAATGAGTCTGCCATTATAAGACAGAAACTCAGTTGTAATCAAATCAATTCTTAAGACTCTATGACAGGATAAATATGAAAATTACACCCAGGCACATATCAGTAAAACTTCTGAAAACCAAAGATAGAAAATTTTAATAATACCTTGTGGAAAAAGGACATGTAACTTCCAGAAAGCAGTGAGACTGTTCACTTCTCAACAGAAATGATGGAAGTCGAAGATAATGGAAAAATGGCATTTTAAAACTGCTGAAAGAAGAAAAGCCATCAATCCAAGACTTTATGCCCAGCGGCAGTATCTTTAAATGAAGGCAAAAACCATAAGATATTGCTGAAAGAGAGTAAAGAAGACCTAGGCAAGCAAAAAGACATTGCATATTCATGGATTGGAAGACTCAATATTTTTAAGATGGCAGTGTTACCCAAATTGATCTACAGATTCAGTGCAATCCCTGTAAAAATTCAAGGTACCTTTCTGGTAGAAGTGGACAAGGTGATCTTAAAATTTATGTGGAAAGTTGAGAGATCCAGAATAGCCAAAATAATTTTGAAAAAGAGCAAAGTTGGAGGACTCACACTTCCTGATTTCAAAACTTACTACAAAGCAGTGGTGATCAAGGTTGAGTGGTACTGGCGTAAGGCTCATATATAAATCAAGAGAAAAGAATTGAAAGTCCATAAGTAAATTTTTACATTTATCGACTGTTGGTTTTTGCTAAGGGTGCTGAAACCAAGGAGGTAAAACAGTTTTTTTCCAACAGTGCGGGACAACTGGATATGCACATGTGAAAGAATGAAGTTGGACTCTACTTCATACCATATACAAAAATTAACTCAATACAGATCATAGACATAAATGTAACAGATAAAACTATGAAACCCTTAGAAGGAAACATAGGTGTAAATTTTTGTGACCTTGGCTTAGGCAATGGTTCTTAAATATGACACGAAATCTCAGGCATCAAAGAAAAAAACAAAAAATAAGATTTCATCAGAATTTAAAACTTTAGTGCCTCCAAAAAACACCATCAGGGAAGTAAAAAGACAGCTCACAGGGAGGGAGAAAATATTTGCAAATCATGTATCTGATGGGGGTCCAGTGTCTATATTAAAATAACTCTTTACAACTCAGCAATAAAAGCACAACCTAATTTAAAAATTGATGAGTGATTTGGATAGCTGTTTCTCCAAAGAAGTTATACATATGGACAATATGTACATGAAAAGATGCTCAACATCACTGGTCATTAGAGAAACGCAAGTCAAAACTACAATGAGATATTCCTTCTCACCCACTGAGATGGCTGTAATAGGCAAGACAGTAACAAGTATTGATGAAGATGTAGGGAAATTGGAAAGCTTAGGCATTGCTGGTAGAATGTAAAATAGCATTCTTCAAAATGTTAAACATAGAATTACCATATGATCCAGCAATTCTACTCCTAGATGTGTACAAATGCAAGAGAATTGAAAATGTAGGTGCACACAAAAACTTGTATATGAATCTTCATAGCACCCTTAATCATAATAGCTAGAAAGTGGAAACAATTCAAATGTCTGTCAACTGATGAATGCATAAACAAAATGTGGTATATCCATATGATGGAATATTATCTAGCCACCCAGGAATGAAGAAGTACTGATATATGCTACAATATGAATGAGCCTTGAAAACATGTTGAGTGAAAGAAGTCCAAACAAAAAGCTACATATTGTATGATTCCATTTATATGAAATATCTGCAGGTTTGTTACATAGGTAAACATGTGCTATGATGGTTTGCTGCACCTGTCAACCCATTACATAGGTGATTAAGCTCCACATGCATTAGCTGTTTATACTGATGCTCTCCTCCCCTGGCCTGCCCTCACCTCCCCACCCTGTAGGCCTCAGTGTGTGTTGCTCCCCTCCCTGCGTCCATGTGTTCTCATTGTTCAGCTCCCACTTATAAGTGAGAACATGCGGTATTTGGTTTTCTGTTCCTATTAGCCAATAGAACAAGTAGACAAGAATGAGGGATAAAGGATATGAACAACCTCAACATAATTGACGTAGAACATTATACTGAATCACTGATGACTACTTGTTTCCTGTTTAGTACGCATGGAACATTTATCATTTACTAGTGTATAGACATACAGTTGGTTATTTTTTTTTTAATATGGACTTTGTATCCTGTAACTGTTGTAAATCCACTTAGTTTTAGGACACAGTTTTTGTATATGGTTCCCTGTTAGATTTCCACCTTCTATGTTATCTAACTTTTATTTCCTGTCTTTACCAGTTTTATGGTCACCAAAGGGAAAATTACTTTGTGCACATGTACCCTAGAACTTAAAGTTAAAAAAAAAAAAAGTCTCCAAAGTTTGGCAGAAACCATCAGAGTGAAAACCAGCTATGATGCCTGCTTATCTGTTAGTATTCTTGGATGCACTTAATTTTGATGCTGTGCCAGTTTCTTTCATCTCACTCAGAAATATGTTTAAATGGTTAACAGTTTCTCACATTTATGATATATAGGAAGGTAATTCAATGTATCTAATCTTCCATACTGCCAGAAATGGAAAGTTTTGTTTTTTCATATGAATATTAATCTCAACTTGTCTACTTAAAAAACTGTTATTTTCTTTGGGATAATTTGAAATTTACAGATTAAACGAGAATTGAAGTCCAGTTCTCTTTAGATTACAATAGGATTTGTAAGTTCAGAGAAGAGAGATGGCCAGTTTTATAAACTTTTTACTTATTTCTTACGTTCCTTACTAGATTTTTTTGGTAGCTGTTGATGGGATATTTTCTACTATGTTTTTTTCTTTTTCTTGAAAAATATGAAAGGTATTTATTTATATATATCCTTTTTTATTAATATTAATTACCTTTTGTTACCAGCTACCTTAACAAATTACCTTGCTGCTAGTAGTTTCCTGTTTATTTTTTACTTTTTTAGTTATACAATTGAATCTTCTACCAAAAATAATAAAATTTGGAGTCTGTACATTGACAATTTCCCTATTAGCTTTCTTGACTCCTTGAGTTTTGATTTTTAGCTTTAACTCTCTATGTAATTGCTCTTACCTGTGCATTAATTTTATTCTGCAGTGTAGTTTCTCCATTTTCTTTTCTTTCCGTCTAACCCTATTCTGTTCATCCTTAGATTTCGGGAATTCTTTAAAATATCTAATCAGCTGATGTTACTCTTATTACTTTCCAGTGTTATTATGGTTTATTTTCGACAGCTTGTATTGTCTGTCATCTCATGAACTTGAAGGTGGGAGGGAAGTAAATGAGGGTCCCTAGTTTGCCATCTCAAAACAGACTCTATTTAGACTATTTAAATACTAACTTAAAAAGAAAACATCAACAAAAGTCAATTATCCTTGCTGTTATTCTTCAGTAATTGAATATTTCTTGGCTGGTCTTCGCAGCTGAGGTTCTTTATACTACTTCAGTGTTTCCATCCTTTGAGAACTCCATATCCTCCCTGTTTCTGCTTCTACATGTCATTGATGAAAGTCTTCATTCCTTGTACCATAGATCCTGGAAGTTTTGATACTTTCCATCTATGGGCTGTGATATAATACTGTTTGAGCTGTGCAAGGAGGTGAGGTTCAAACCTCTTCTCTTTGCTTCTGGGTTTTAACTAGTATACTAGAGCTAGATCAGGTTCAAAATGATCAGATTTTCTGTTAAAAGGGATCAAGACTTAAACTTGGAGCCAAACTGGAGATTTCCAGTTATTTTCTCCTAAATGCAAAGTTGAGTTCTGACTTGGAATCTCAGAGTAGACTCCAAGTATATGTATCCAGCTAGCTGACTTGAGGTTTCCAGCCAGCCTTACAAACCAATTGGGTAGTGGAACAGAGAACAACATTGAAATATGGACATCCAGGCTAACGCTAGAGGACAAATCTTGAGTCCTAATCCATTTGAGTTTATTACAAGGACAGAAGTGAAGTGCAAGGGAATTACTCATTTTTGTTTTTCAACATTTGCCTCTTGAATCAAGAGAGAGGGTGGAGCCTCTCTTGCTTGTGAGGCAGGGTGTTTCCACATACTCATAACTTGAACTCTAGGAAGAAAAAGATAGCAGGATACATTTTACAGAAAAGGGAAGTAGAGCAGCGTGCTTTGCCCAAGCACTCATCTCCTTTGATACAGTTCCTTCAGATACTTTGAAATAACTTGGCCGGGCGCGGTGGCTCAAGCCTGTAATCCCAGCACTTTGGGAGGCTGAGACGGGCGGATCACGAGGTCAGGAGATCGAGACCATCCTGGCTAACACAGTGAAACCCCGTCTCTACTAAAAAAAATACAAAAAACTAGCCGGGCGAGGTGGCGGGCGCCTGTAGTCCCAGCTACTTGGGAGGCTGAGGCAGGAGAATGGTGCAAACCTGGGAGGCGGAGCTTGCAGTGAGCTGAGATCCGGCCACCACACTCCAGTCTGGGCGACAAAGCGAGACTCCGTCTCAAAAAAAAAAAAAAAAAAGAAATAACTAAAGCATTATATTTAAGGCCAATATTACTAGTCATTGTGTTTTCAAGGAAATCAGAGGTATTCCCTGCTTCACTAAATGTATTTGTCATTACCTATTGCTTCTTTAAAATCATCCCATATTTGGAAATCAGTGAAATAATTGTGGCAGAAAGAAGTCAGTGAAGGAACTGAATACAAGAATAAAGTCAGGAGATGAATGAGTTTATGAAAATGGGAATAAAGATATAAAATACTTTTACTTTTCTAATGGGGAGATGAGAACACCTATACAACTTCTTCCTAGTATTTATACTTAAAACTCTTAAATTCCTTATTTATGTGTTTAATGTTTGTGTTCACCTATAAAGTGTAATCTCTGTGAGGTCAGGGAGTGAATTTCTCTTATTTATTTTATTCCCTACTTAGAACAGTGCTTTTAAATGTATTTTTTTTTTTTTTTTTAATCAAGGGCTAAAAACATAGGAAAATGGAGTTCTTTTTTTCTTTCATGCTTCCCTCTTTTGACTAATGAAAATAATACTTACTAATCATCTACTATAATCCAGTAATTTACATGCCCTTGAGTAGGGTTGCCGTTTAATCAGCAAGAGGGAGAGAGGTACACAGGGTTGATACCCACTTCTGTAAATTGAGGGATATTTTTCCAATTTTATTTCTATTCACAGGTAACAAAATTGATGTAGTTTTATAAACATTAATATAATGAACTTTTCTTACCAAATATTTTGTCTTTTTCCCATGTATTGAAACATTTCTTTGTAAATCTGATTTCTTATGGCTCCATAAAAGTCCATTATGTGGATATTTGATAATTTACTTAACCATTTCCTTATCGTTAAGCTAGAACGTGAGCTCCATGAATAGAAAGATTTTTTCCCTCTGTTAGCTCATTGCAGTTTCCCAGTACCTACAACAGTGTCTAGTGCATAAGTAGGTACTCAATATGTATTTCCAGCATGAGTGAAAGAATGTGCTCTATTTTTTGCCACATTATAAATGACTTGTAAAATGTTTTTGTACCTAATGCTTTCACTGCACTTCAAATTATTTTCTAAGAATAAATTTCTGGACAAGGATTTGCTGGTTGAAAAGACATAGAAAAGGTTGTATGATTTCAGATTAGTTTTCTAATCCAAAATAATATTATCTGTGGCTGTTTTTCTTTACACTTTAATTTTATAAATTTTCTATAACATATTAGGATCAAAATAGTTATTTTTTTTTCTTTTAAGTGCATTTCTATTTATTCAGAGAGCAGTGAGCAGTCTTCTAACTGGAATATACGGTTTTTGTTGGTGGTGGTGAAAGATGAGGCTTGAAAGGTCACAGCTGGGCGCAGTGGCTCACACCTTTAATCCCAGGACTTTGGGAGGCCGAAGTGGGTGGATCACCTGAAGTCAGGAGTTCGAGACCAGCCTAGCCAACATGATGAAATCCCATCTCTACTAAAAATACAAAATTAGCCAGGCGTGGTGGCATGCACCTGTAATCCCAGCTACTTGGGAGACTGAGGCAGGAGAATTGCTTGAACCTGAGAGGCAGAGGTTGCAGTGAGCTGAGACTGCACCATTGCACTCCAGTCTGGGCAACAAGAGCAAAAATTCGTCTCAAAAAAAAAAAAAAAAAAAAAAAAAACATCATTTGGGCAAAGCAGTGAATGGCTTGGTATGCCATGCTAAGGACCTTTATTCTGCAGGAATCGGAGTCCTGTAAACTATTAATAAGCCGAATACAAAAATTTCATAAAGTAAATAAAAACAAAAATACAAAAAAGCAGAGTACAGATACCACCTGTCTTTTGAAAGGGTTATGTCCCAGTGAACCCACTGTAAGTTAAAAATAAGTCTTGAAGATGCATTTGATACACCTAACCATCATAACCTACCTACCATAGCCTATCCTACCTTAAATGTGCTCAGAACATTTGTACAGTGTAGAGTATCGGTTGTTTGCTCTCATGAGTGCGTGAGAGCTGTGGCTCACTGCAACTGACCAGCATCCTGAAAGAGTCTCATATGGCTTTCTATTGAATACCTGTTGTTTTTGCACCATCTGTAAAGTTGAAACATTGAAAAATCTTACGTTGAACCATTGTAAGTTGGAGACCCTCTGTAGTGGTGTAATTAGAACTCTTCTGGAAAGGTAATAGTGATAGTGCTGAGGAAGGACTGGATAGAGAAGGGGACAAAGGGAGGTGCTGGATTTCTCACTCTCTAGTCTCCATATCTCGCCAGTCACCAACTTTTATATCCTCAGTATTTCTTCAGTTTCTTCATCTTTTTCTTAGTTAGATCCTCTCACCTCAATTACTGCTATAACTTTCCAATGTCTTTCCCTGCCTTAAAACCATTCTCCACAGAGCTGCTATAGTGATCTAGCTAAAACTATCTACACAGAGTGGTTCCCTTGTTACCTGTATTTTTAAGGTTCTAGTTTGTTAACATGACATACAAGCTTCTCTACTCTTTGGACCCTTCAACACCATTTCTTGCTACTCCCTATTGTGTTCTTTATGTTCCTAGGAAAGAAAACTGCTTAATTTCCTGCGTATCTTCTCCCGCACACATATTTCCTGCCTCTGTGCCTTGCTTATGCTGTCCCTACTTCCTAAACTATCCCCTGTCCTCAGTCACATCCATTTCAGTCCCCTTTTTCTGGAGTTCACTATGTAAGACTCAGTTGTCAGCCACTTCATTTAAAAAACTTTTAACATACATATTCACATACTATACACTTTGCTCCTCTACTCCCACTTTGGGGTCAAGGATGTGTCTTCTTTACTTTTTATAGGACACTGATTTTACTCCTCCTTTCCCTGTAGTACTGTTATGGTACTGTCTGTGTACTACTGTTTAGGTGTGTTTTCCCACACTGGACTGTGAGAATTTTGGAGGCAAGAACTTGTGGGGGCCAAGAGTCCAACCCTTATTATTGATCCAACCTTTGGCTCTCTGAAAGTTTGCTGAAAACTTAACTTACAAAAGGCAGATTAATAGGAGAAAAGGCATACAAATTTATTTAACATGTATCCATGGGCACCTGTATGAGGAAGACCCCAAAATACAGGGGAAATTGCCCATTTTTATGCTTAGGTTCAATAAAGTATAGACAGCTGTGTAGAAATGTGATTGGAGAAGAAAAAGGGTATGATCTAATACTAACAGACTGAGTGGGGAAACCCAGCAAGGCCTGTCTATCTAAAGTCTTCTTGGCCTCTCTGTGCAGCATTCCTTCCTTCCAGGTATGGGGCAGGACCCTCTCTGGAATGGGGGTCTGATGACCTACAATGAAACAGGTAAAATCTGATAGTTTTTTGTTGTTGTTGTTATTTCTTTGTTTCAGACAGTCTTGCTGTGTACCCCAGGCTAGAGTACAGTGGCGTGATCTTGGCTCACTGCAACCTCAGCCTCCTGGGTTCAAGCCATTCTCATGCCTCAGCCTCCCGAGTAGCTGGCACTACAGGTGCCTGCCCAATTTTTTTGTAGTTTTAGTAGAGACGGTTTCATCAAGTTGGCCAGGCTGGTCTTGAACTCTTAACTTCAAGTGATCTGCCCTCTTCAGCCTACCAAAGTGCTGGGATTACAGGCATGAGCCACCGTGCCCAGCCATTTTTCTTAAGACAGGGTCCCATTCTGTCACCCAGGCGGGAGTGCAGTGGTGCAATCACAGCTCACTGCAGTCTTGACCACGCTCCCATCTCAGCCTACCAAGTAGCTGGGATCACAGGTATGCACCACTATCCCTGGCTAATTAATTTTATTTGTTGTTGTTGTTGTTGTAGAGATGGGGTCTTCCTGTGTTGCCCTGGCTGGTCTCGAACTCCTGGGCTCAAGTAATCTTCCCTCTTCAGCCTCTCAAAGTGCTGAGATTATAAGCATGAGCCACATTGCCTGCCAATAATTTCTTTGTAGCCAGTTTTTATACCGAAAGGCTGAGGGAAAACTAGAGTAATATTTTTAGGTTTTATGGCTGGCTTTGAGGAAAGGGAAGTTCTAGTTTCTAAGACCTAGAGAAGAGGGATTCTAGTTTCTATGGCTTACCTTGGGGGAGAATGGGACTGAGAGACAGAGCAGGAGAAGGTCAAAGAAAAACTTCTGTGTCTAATGCTGCTGAGTCCTTCATTTTGGAGTATTGTTTTCTGAGCCCACCAAATTTCTTATTCAGCTTTGTGTTCTCAGCAGTTAGCATAATGTATAGCATATAGTAATGTGTTTTTAAAAAAAAGAACTTATTATCATTTTTCAATTGAAATAATGAGTCCTTGAATTAGGTCAGTGGTAGTGGGAAAGGAGGGTGGGTGGGAGAAACAGATTTAAAAAAGTCAACTTTGAATGTTAATGATAAGTTAAAGGTATGTAATTTATAGATAATGAGATTTGCACTTGAGTGAGTTTGGTATACAGATTTTTGACTTCTTAAATTTAACATTTGCTGAACATGCTAGAGAGATGACCAGTAGGCAACTAGAAATAAAGGCATAGATAGTAAGAGATAGGGATTTAGGAGTTGCCAGCATATTGGTATTAACTGAGGCTTTGGAATAGATAATATAGGTCAGGAAGGAGAGGAGGTGTAAAAAAGGTGAAGTAGGGATCCTTGGGGAAAAATATTTAACAGGTTACAGCAAAAGAAAAATTAGAGAAGTGTATTAATTGTCAGCAGTGTCCAGTAATGAAGAAAGGGTAAAGCAGGTGAGAATTGAGAACAATTTATTTGGAAGTTAGGAAGTTGTTATTGAACTTTGAAAGAATAATTTCTGTCTCGTAGAGTGAAATTGAAATTAGTTTGAAATAGGTGTTTGAAAGAGGTTGAGAAGCAAACAAATGATGAGCAAGTGGAAAAAGCAAGCATGTACTACTCTTTCAAAATGTGCTTTTTGGAGAAACGTGTTGTGGAAAGCGATGTGGTATCAGTTCCTTAAGGAAAAGGTAAAATGGGAGTGACGTTTTTGTTTATATTTTTGTTCTTGGATGGGGAATGGTCTTGGAAAAGTTTTTCGATTGATATACAGGAGAAAGGGGAATTGAAAGCAGGAGAGAAATTTTTAATGGAATAAGGACAGGAAGGGAAGGAAGGAAGGAAGGAGAGGGTCTGAGATCAAGATCTCAAGTGATACAGTTACACCTGAAAAGTAGTAGGGTTCAAAAGGAAAAGAGGTATGGAAGCACAAAAACATTTAGAGTTGGCATGAGGGAATGTAAAAAGTCTGTTATCTATAAAGTAGGCAACCAGGTCATTAATTGCTGGTGAAGAGTAGATAGGACAGGAGTGGGATAGTTTGTGGTGGCAGGGTGGTACAGGACATTTTAGAAGACTGGTAAAGTTCTGTTGAGAGTGACAGAATTAATGTCAGGACTGCAGGTAGATTTGAGGGCTCAACTGAGATTGAGCTATGGAAATGAAAAGCAACAATAAAAAGACTTAAAGAATACATATATTTGTATATGTGTAATATATATATCCTTATTTTATATATATCCATATATATTTATATACATATATAAATATAAAACATGACTTTTTTTCATTGAAGAGACTGAAAAAAAACGACAGAGAATTGAAAAATTACTTGTAGTTGCTCATTAGGATATGTAAAGCAGTTAGTTAAGGACAGCCAAATTTGCTCTACTGTCCTGATGCTTGGAAGAATTAAAGAATGGGGTACAGGGCTGGGGAGTTGGTGGCAGCAGATAGCAGTCCAGCAGTCAGTCAAGTCCTGCCTGGTCATAGGTCTGTGCCATTTAAACCTCCAGGATCAAGTCAGAGCACTTGACGCATGACTGATAATATTTGGAATTTAGTGTGAGGTGTCTTCCTAAATTTTTTTTTTTTTTTGGTATGTTCTTGCTCTATGTGTGTATTGATTAAAATATGTGAAATAAAAGCAACAGTTTGCTGGTAATTAACTGTTATTTCAAAACAATTAATTTTGTATAGAAAAGTAGTATTGGCTGGATTATGAGCTTTACTGCTTATTCATTCCTGATGAAAATATCTCTGCTGGGCTTACATACCCTGTAGTGTTTATGAACTGGTAGGTTTAGAAATGAAGAGACCCTAGAGAGGTAATCATTTCCTTCAAGATGTTTTGTCTTCTACCAGGAATTTTTCAATAGATATATAGGCCCAGTGGATAGGCTTACCTCTGCATGAATATTTGATAGGAGCATTTCTGTCAGTTATGCTCTTTCTTAAAAAAAAAGAAACCATGAAAATAAATGCATCATTTATGTAACTCTTGTAAGAAATGCATAAATCGTGGGAAACAGTAAGATACAATTGAAATTCAGCAGCTCAGTGAGTTATGAACCTTCTCTCTACAACTCAATTGTGTTAGTTACTGCTTAACTTAACGCTGGGTTTTCCTTTTTGCTTTCAGGAAAACCTTTAACTTACGCCCTGGGTGTTGCCTGTCAACAGTTTCCTGGTGGCTCACCGCTTCTGCCTGCTCCAGCCTTGCTCCGGCAGCTTCAAGGCTTCTGGGCTTCAGAGCTTGTTGTGAAAGCTTGCTGCTTTGGCCTGCTACCCCTGCTTCAGGTGTCAAAAGCTTTTAATTAGCTTGCTTCCTCTAATTACTATAACTAGGCCCTTACGTGTCTGCATAATCCAGTTCTAGGGTCTGAAGGGAGAATTACCTTTAGCCATTCATTCTTCTTTAAAAAATCTTTTACTCTGGCTGTCCTGGCGTTCATGGGGGAGTAAGAAGCTATATTGCATGATTCACCTTTGATGGTGCTAGTCTCCAGTCTGTAGGGGCAAACTGGTGTGGGCATACTGTATTTTATAGCCAGTGTTTGTTCTGATTGGTTGATGCCCATGCTGTCCCAATTTTAAAGTATTTTGACTGTTACTACTGAATATATAAATTGTGTCTCTATAGAAAGGATATCTCTAGCTGGTTTAATAAACTCTTTGTAGTGTTTTTAGTTTGCTTATTAAAGGTAATATTTAGTTTCCTCCCCCATTTTTAATAAATATTTTGAACACAAATTGATCACTCAGAAAAATACAGTGATTTCTACACATTTTGTAATGATGACCATTAACGTGTCAATAGGTATCAGAATTACAGGTATGATGAATGGGAAGAACTCCTCAGTACCTATAGAACTATTCAGTACTTAGAGTAGTAAAGTATACTAGCTCTCTTATCAGATAGCCAGATACATATTCTGGTTCTATTACTTACTCATTTTGTCACTATGAGTAAGTTAGTTAACTTCTCCAAACATTAGTTTACTAATTTAAGTGGGGATTATAGAATCTGCTTTAGATTGGTATAAGGATTAAATGGGGGGTAATATATGTAATATGCTTAGCCCAGTGCTAGGCACAGAATAGGCTTTCTATAAATAAGAGTTATTTTTTGTTATTTTATTATTATTAATCATAAATGATAGTAGATGATATGTGGGGGAAATTAAAAGATGAAAAAGTAAGTAGTGAGCAGCAACAGACAAAAGATAATAAAGGCCAACTTGTGAAGTCAGGACTTCGATGCCTCTTAAGAGAACAGAATGAGCTGGGATAAGCTGATAGATGTTTAATCACAAAATACACAGTTGTATCTCTTTTGTCATAATACCTTATTTTTGAGTTTTAGTGTCAGTTTAGTTGTATACTTGCAGCTGAGAATATTGATGCCGTAAACTTTGCATGTATATACACCCACAGATTCCCAGTCACTCATCATTAATTTAGCTAATGTTTACTGAGTACCTATAGATTCCCAATTACTAGGTGTGTACTAGTGAACAAATAGGAAAAAAAATCCCTGCCCTCGTTAGCTTATATTGTAGTGAATGAAGCAAACAATGAACAAAATATATAAATAGAATACATAGTTCATAATGATAACAACTAATGGGAAAGGGAAGCAAAGAAATGGGTTAGAGAGTGTCAAGGGGTAAAATGACATTTCATTGAAGGAGTAAGAGAGAAAGCTGTGTGGCTTTGTGGGGCTAGAATATTCCAGGCCTAGGGATCAACAAGTACAAAGGCTAGTTGGGATTGAGCAAGGTGATCATTATAGCTGGAGCAGAGTGAACCAGGGGGAGAGTAGCATGAAGTCAGGGAAGGTGGAGGGCCAGAACATGTTGGCCCCAGAAGGCATAGTAAGGATTTTGACTTTTACTTGGAGAGAGATGGGAAACCATTGGAAGCTGTGGAGCAGAGGAGTGTCATGATCTGAGCTACATTTCAAGAGGATCAACTGTAGCTTCAGTGTTGAGGATAGATTGTGGGATGAGAGGACAGAAGTAGAGAGGTCAGGTAGGACAATCCAGGCAAGATTTTCTATTGTTTGTTTGTTTTTTGAGGCAGTCTCACTCACTTCAGCCCGGGCTGAAGTGCAGTGGCACGATCTCAGCTCACCGCAACCTCCGTGTCCTGGGTTCAAGCAGTTCTCCTGCCTCAGCTTCCCTAGTAGCTGGGACTGCAGGCGCCCACCACCACACCCGGCCAATTTTTGTATTTTTAGTAGAGATGGGGTTTCACTATGCTGACCAGACTGGTCTCAAACTCCTGACCTCAGGTGATCCACCCACCTTGGCCTCCCATAGTGCTGGGATTACAGACATGAGCCATGGCGCCCGGTGTCAGGCAAGATATAATGGTAGCTTGGAATGGGTTGGACCAGAGGAGGTATGGTGAATGAATTCTTGCTATATGCAGGAAGACTAGATTTATAGAAGTCCATGGCAACTGTTTCTGTTTTCTACAACCTGTAACTTAAGAATGAACATAAGATTCTGTAACTGCAATTTGTAACTAGTTTGTAGCTTCAAATGACTAAAAAACACTAGTTTCTGTAGTGTTTACAGAAATAATTCTTGAATTATTATTATTACAGGTTTTCTAACATCATGTTTTTACTATGAAGTCTTTCAAGACATTGCTAATGTTTTTAAAAATATGTCTGTTCTGTGTTAAACTGTAGTCTCGCAGTTCATACTAAATGTACTTTTAATTTTGATCAAGCTAAACAAGAAAGGACATTTTAACATACTACACTCTTATATGTTAGCTATGGTTCTTCAAAATACAGGACCTGAGGTTAGAGTTCTAAGAAAACCCTCCTCTTCTTGATTTTTAGCTACTGAAATGAATATAAATATGACTTGCAGTGTTAAAGGAGAAAAGCAAGATCAGTTTGATTTTATTTTATTACTTTGTAAACTTCATATTCTTTTCTCATCATTTACCAATTCGATAATTCAAGAATATTTCCTGAACTGACATTTATTTCACCACACTCACCTTATTCCAGAAAATATTTTAGGTAGCTCATGAAACTGTTATAAGATAGCTTTGAAAATGTTTTCCACCCTGCAGCAGCATGGCATTCCTGATGACCACACACAAGCTAAAATGTAGCTTCATTTTAGCCCTGATCAGTTACACCACAATACCTCGACAATTAGCGGTCATTTCATGACCAGGATGTGATGTGGTATCCCATACTATCTCATTCCATGCTTCAGATTTTATGTGTTTTATATAGAAAATGTAGAAAAGCAAGTAGAAATTGCATCACCTAGAAATATCTGATCTTTTGATTCTTCTGTTAATATACATAAAACATAGAAATTTATGGTACATATTTTATGTGTGTGTGTATATATATAGAGAAAAAAGTCACAGTGTACACACTTTAATAAACTTATTTGTTTATACTGTGAATTTTTCCCTATTAACATTCCTCGGTAATTTTTTAAGTGTATGAGTAATTTTCTGTCATACTGTGAGATACCACATTTAGTCAAATTGACCATTTAGAACATTTAAGTTCATTTCAATATTTTACTATTGAAAACCATACTGGTGAATATTGTGGCTTAGTTTTTATTTGTATGTAGATATATTCAGTTGAGGGTATTTCTGTCCATATTTCTATGTAAATATATTTTTCATAAGTCTAAAATTATAGAAAGTTAGACATTAAAGAGATGAAAGGTTTTTTATTTTGGTAGTTAAAGAAACTGAAGAAATTGAGAGTTGTATTATTTGCCACATATTAGAGGTAGAGTTGACAGTGAAGAGATTGGGCTATAACATGCTTAGTGTAATGCCTGGCACATAATCATAGCTAACACTTATTGAATGCTTACTAAGTGCCAGACCCTTGAAAAACTTGAAAATATTTTTCACTGTGCAGCAGCATGGCAGCCCTGATGACTGCACAGGTGTGTAGAATGGGTCTCATCTTGGCCCTGATAAGTTACACCACAATACCTCAATAATTAGTGGTCAGCAATCCCAAGTACAAGGATTATACTTGTATTAATTTTTAAAATCTTTACCACAATGATATAAGTATTGTTATTAACCCCGTTATGACGAGGACACTGAAGTATTGAAAAGTTAAGTTTTTTGCCGAGAGTTGTACAGCTAATGACAAAACTAGGATTCAAACCCAAGTAGTTTGACTTCAGAATCCATGCTATCACCACTCCCCAAAACAGCCACAATAAATGCTAGCTAAGCGTTTGAGTGTTCAATAAATATTAGGCATCATCATTATTCCTACTGCACAGTTGTATATTCCAGAAGTTGTTTTGGTTCCAATATTTTTGGATTTTAGAAAGATAATTTAGTTAGTATACTCTATTTTATGTAACATTCCCATTGGGGTTTAGAGCAGCACTTCATAAACAGATACATTCACATTTCTTCAATGAAGCATGTTTGTTTTTATACTAAGTGAGATTAAAAAGCAAGAATATCAATAGCCTGATGTCACTACATGCTGCCAAATGAGTTATGAAAACCTTTTGTCTTTTAGAATTGCAGATAAGGGATTTACCTGTGTAAAACTCTTACCATAGTGCCTGGCATTTAGAACACACTCCTCCTTCTATTAGATTTATACTAGTAGTATTGGGTGGGTATTACTACTACCACTACTTTTTGTTAGTAGTTATCATCAGGTACATACTTATAGAAAACTGGTGAATTGTAGAGTACTGCTAGTACTTTTCTCACACTGTGACCTTAGGAGGGGAAGATACCTAAGTTTTGGAGTCTTTCAGCTATTCTTCCCTCAATCAGAATAAGAGGGTGTAAGTGTTAGCGTTCTGTGTGTTTTCCCCACCCTAAATTTAATCTTGTATAGCTTAGTGCTCCTGTCCGTCTGTCCGTGTGCACTCCCAATTGTGCAGGGTTTGATTTTTGAGTCTAAGCAGTAGCTCAGGTGGTGTGTTCACCCTTTCAGAGAGCTTCGTGAAACAATGTTTCAGGTTTTTCCTTATCCTTTATTACAGCCCTTTTTAAGTATGATTCCATTGAGAGAACAATTTAATTGACCCATCATTTCTCCAGATATGACTGAAGACTAAAGTGATTGTGTTTGAAATTGAGATACTTCCTTTTCTTTCTCACCATTTTAATTGATGAAAAACTATAATCAGTCATTATAACCATTTATAACAATTACCAAGAAATATTTAGTATTCATACACTTACTGTAATTATATGGTCATGTTATTTTTATTGCAGTCTGATCCAAATATAAATTTATTAAATAACCTTGATATGCACATTTGCTTTTTTTTTTTTTTTTTTTTTTTGCACTTGAATTTAATCCTATACTCTATTTTTGGAAATATCCCATTGAACAGCAGTTTGAAGATCTGCTGTATATAGTTTGACCTCCCTTTCTTCATATTAGGGTAGCATTTCTCTTCCTCCCCACCCACGCCCAGTAACTGGAAGCATCCTCCAACCTTTGTTTTCCTCTTTTGTAGGCTAGCCTCTGGCCTATGGCAAATCCAGTGGGGTGGAAGTGCCCTTATGGATTATCTGGTTAAACTGAAACAGAGATATAGAAATAGAAACATAATCAATTTGTTGAGAGTGAGAAAGGGATTTTATTTATTGTATTTGATAGTTTTTGATTCACAATTGAAATGTAAAATACAGAAATAAATGTTTATTGAGGGATCTGGCCAGCAACCCACAATGCAACGGGGCTCTCTCTGTTCCCAGGCAGATCGGCAGGTCGAGAAATAAGAGACACACACAAGATAGTGAAAGCTGGGTCCAGGGGGATCACTGCCTTCTGGTCCCATGATGCCGCTAATGCACTGGATATACCAGCATTTATTATTAAGTTTAGTCAGGGCAGGAGTAGGTTAGTGAGGGATTTAGGGTCATTTGATTATGAGGTGAGATGGTCACATGGGGATGAAGTAATTCTTTAACATAACATCTGTATGCAGAAGCACAGTATATGGAGATAGAAATTTACAATATAGTGTGTGCATCAGTAATTTCTAACAGAGCCTTAAAACAGAAACACAGTCTTTCCATAACCTATGATTAGCAAGTTATTAATCAGTAATAACAGTTGTAGCAAAACTGGTTACCAACAATCCGTAGAAACAGGACGTGAAGCTAGACAACCGGTTAGACCAGAAATTCTCAGAAAGGAGTATGCCTTAACCCTAAAGAGGTCTAGAAGAGCCGTGGCAAGATGAGGGTGTTTATAGCCCTGTCTTATCCATATGGACAGGCACCCCCGCATGCATCCGTTTATAGGCTCTCCACAAGGGTCTCATTCTATTCCCAGAGCTATGAACATCTGCTTTTCTGGGACAGGAATCTTGGTGATGTGAAACCTCCCTGACTGCACGTCCATTCATAGGCTCTCTGCAGGGGGAAGCACATCATGCGGTCTTGGCTCATTCTGGCAGTCCAACCTGGCATTGTCTTTACACAATCCTGCATGCAATTTTGTATTTACAATCATCAGGAGCATTTCATCTTTTATTCCATAGCGATAGTTTCAGGGGGTCTCCCTACAAATGTTCCTTTTTTTTCTTTTTGGAAGGAATGTGTAAAGTTTAGTTTTTGTGAAATTGTCAGTTTTAATTGCTCTCTATGCGTATGTATATGTGTGTATGTGGTTTGGGGATTATGGTATAGTATGTGGTTGGGGGTTATGGTATAGTATGTAAGAGTATGTGATATGAAAAATAGGATCGTTTTCAGTTTATTTCATATTGTTTGATCCTCTCAGAACTTATTTGTTTTGTCAGCTGGCCTTCCTTGTAACATGGTGTCGGAATTTTGCATGCATTATTTAATAAGCTCTAGTTCTTTCCTGTTGAACATTTTGTTCAGTTTCTTAGTGATAGTAGATACTGAGTTTAAATTCCAGGGCAGAAAACTTGGAAAGGGGGATATAATGTATAATTACCAACTAATGCAGTGTTCCCAAATACCAACTAATACAGTATTCACAAATACAGTTGTTAGTTTGGCACATGTTCACTAACTTTTTCATCTGACAACATTATTTAATTTAGGATCTTAGAATTTGAACTGCATTGACATAATTGATAATTGGTATTTTTTTTTTTTACAGAGAGGAAAAAGGAAAATGGATGACTGAAAAAATTATTTGTCATTCTTTTAAAATTTATATTTCCTATATCTTTTCTAGGTTGCCGTAGTAAAACTTAAAAATGCAGACAAAGTATTTGCCATGAAAATATTGAATAAATGGGAAATGCTGAAAAGAGCTGAGGTAAGAGTCTTACGTATTGGAATATATAAATATTTTAGAAATATTTTTCAGGAACTATAAAATTACATAGAGCTCATTAAAATTACTTAGTAACATTTTGTCTATGGTGACATTCTTTAAGGCATAAAAGACAAATTCAACACAATTGTGATGTAATTATGATAAAGGTTACAATCCATATGCTAATTTAATATTAGAATACTAAATGGAAACCCTTGTAATGTGGGGCTTATGCAGTTATATTTAAAGGATGTCTGCAAACTACTTTCTTTTATAGAAAGACATTTTGTAGTGGATGATTTCTAACGTGACAACTTGTTTATATTATTCTGTATTTATCTGTATTCTGCTACAAGCAAAAGTCAGCAGGAGTTTTGAACATACCCTCTGGAAATTCTGTTTAATGCTGATTATGCAGTCACTTCATATTTTGTTTTATATTACAGGAGTTGTAGTAAAATCTAGTAGTGCAAGAACTGCCTGCATTTTTATGTAGATTTGAGGGAAGGATTGACTGGAGTGATGTTAAAAATATCCAGCAGCTAGTATGGCCTGGTCAGAACTGATGGCACACATAGATTTGGGGTGGAGTTCTTGGGGGTCCTCTGCTGTGCTGTATCATGGGGAAGGGTTGAATGGGGTAGGCATTCTGGGGCTTCAGGGAAGCAGAACTTAACTGGTGTAGAATTCTGTCAGTATTTTAACTGATAAAAAGTGATACTGATGAGCAGGCTGAGTAATAGCCCTGGAAGTTGGTAAGATTGGTAAGAAAATAACGGGAAATTCGCCCTTAGAAATTTTTATCTGTCAGTACTTGTAGCAACCCGAAGATGAACAAATGTATAGGGAAAAGCAAAAAGGGTTCCCATGATGACAGATGTGGTGGCAGTGAAAGTAAATACTTCATTATTTATTTCTTTGGAGAAATTTGAAAACACAAAGAAGAAACTAATAATCACTTTTGTTCTGTTACCCAGAATTAAACATTTTGGCCAAGTTTTTGGTTTTAGTTTTTTTTTTTAAACTAAAAAAAAAAAAAAGAAAACAAACAAAAACCCTTAGAAGTGAAGCACAAATATATTCTTTGTAAAACAAATAATAGCATATTACAGATAAAGCCAAAGCGTTCTTTTACCACCCAAGTCCATCCTTTCTCTACCTCCCAGAGGTCATTATTTTAAAATACTATTTCTTCATTAAACATTTTTTGTTTGTTTTTATATATTTAGGAGATAAGGTGCAGATTACTTACATGCATATATTGCATTGTGGTGAAGTACCCATCTAGTGAACCCATCACCCAAATAGTGAACATTGTACCCGATAGGCAACTTTTCAACCCTCACCCCCTTCCCACCCTCCCACCTTTTGTAGTCTGCAATGTATTATTCCACTCTGTATGTCCATGTGTACTCATGGTTTAGCTTCCACTTATAAGTGAGAACATGTGGTATTGGGCTTTCTGAGTTTTTTCACTTAGGATAATGATCTCCCGTTCCATTCATGTTGCTGCAGAAGATAAGATTTTATATATGTATATACATGCACACACATACATATATACATATGTGTATACACATACCACATTTGCTTTATTCAGTCCTGTGTTAATGGACAGCAAGACTGATTCTATGACTTTGGTATTGGGAATAGTGCTGTGATAAACATATGAGTACAGGTATCTTTTTGATATAATGATTTTTTTTCCTTTGGGTAGATACCCAGTAGTTAGTGGTATTGCAGGATGAAATGGTAGTTCTGAGAAATCGACGTACTGTTTTCCATAAAGATTATACTGATTTACATTCCTATTAATAATGTATAATTTTTCCTTTTTATCTACATCCCCCCAGAGGTAATTATTGTATAGTAATATCCTGTTTGACAAAGTATCTGGGAGATTTAATGTCGCATGTATCACTGGGATATGTGCTAGCATCCATTACATTCAACACCTTAGTTTTTACTTATAATTTCCCTAAGACTGAATTGCCTTACTGTCACTGGTTGAATTTCTCAAGGAGTAAATACCAAGATTGAGTTTATTGTGCAGATATTTGTTAGGGATTTCTTTTGAGATCAACACCTGTAGAAGGGAAGGGAGGGAAATAGGATTTTTAAAGTTGTCCCATCAGCCTCAGTTGATTCCACTGGGAGCTCTGTAGCAGAAATGGCTCTTGAGAAGTGTCCTACATTGGATCAAAATGTCTAGACCTTTATTCACCTGCCTCTACTAGTCAGTGGACATGGACTACCCCTGAAGGACATGGCCTTGGACTGGTAGGCTTTCTTTAGCTGATGCAAACCCTGAAGGTGTGACAGCATTCCCAGCTGCTAGAGCAACAAATCCTGTTATTACAAAATAGTAAATAATTGTGTTCTGTTTAGCAGAAATAACAGCTGTAGTCAGTTTACTGTTTCAGAGTTAGAACTTTTAAAATTGAATTAAAGTTTGTACTTTTTTTTTAAAATGAAGCTAGATATTTTGGGGAAGAATTGTGAAGAGGACAAATGACTGGGTTAGCTTTCATTACAGCCGAAAGTGGCAAAATCGAAAATAAAACAGTATAATTTAAAATCAAATATTTTATTGAATTAACAAGTATTAATATATTCTGTTTCTGAGACAAGATGGAATAGACTCATTTCTCCCTGTTCTCTGTGAAGTACAGCTAAAGATTCTGGACATTATATATAAAACAAACATTAGAAGAACCCAAAAGGTGGAGAGTATAAGGTAGACCAGCTAGGGACCTCAGGACCTTAGAGTATAAGACCCCTTTTGGAGGTCAGTGTTACGCTGATAGAAAAACCTGACAAGGACCATTCAAAGAAAGTTTAAGATAAATATTCCTCATGCATTTAGATGCAAATATCTTTAACAAAATATTAGCAAATACAAGTCAGCAGTGTGTTAAAAGAATTATATACCATGCCCAAGTGTGATTTATTGTTGGGATGCAAGACTGATTCCATATTTGAAAGGTACTCTCCTCAAACTATTTGAGAAAACTGTTATCTTTCAGGCAGAAATTCTGCATTGAAACTTTTAAGGAAGAATTCACTTTAAAATAGAAATTGTATTTCTATGCTTGAATAAGCATATCTTTTTTAAAAAAAATTTATAAAAACCCTTCTGACCATGACTTATCCATCTTTGGAAAACAAGACCTACCAGTGATGCTTAATAAATTACAAATGAGAAGCAAAATTCCTTTTTTTTAGTTTGTGTATTGTTGATGCTTTAAAACAATTTTTTCAGAGGTTTATGTCCAACTTATTTACCTTATTCTGTTTCAAGCCATATGTCAAATATATAATTAATGAGATATGGGTTACTCAAAGGTGCTAGGAAACCTCCTCTCTTTCTATACCTGGGCAGAAAGGTATAATAATATAATAATTGTCCAGTAATTTCACAGATTTACCATTTACAAACTTTGCTAGTTTATCACCAATAACTGTACGAGTTCATCATTTACAGACTTTGCTAGTTTATCAACAGCCTCCTAAATTAATGAATTAACTACTGCTCTCAATCTGTTCTGTAAATTTTACTTCTTTCTTCACATTTATTCAGTGAGTACTGACTTCGCTCATTAAGAGATGTCCTTACTCATTTCATGAAGAGATGCAGTATAGTTTACAGAAACACTGTCTTGAGAGTTAAACCTTTTAAAAAAATCTTTTAAAAATATTTTTATTTATTTATTGAGGCAGAGTCTTGCTCTGTTGCCCAGGCCGGAGTGCAGTGTTGTGATCTTGGCTCACTGCAACCTCTGCCTCCTGGGCTCAAGGGATCCTCCCACCTTAGCCTGGGAGTAGCTGGGACTACAGGCACATGTCACCACACTCAGCTAATTCTTGTATTTTCTGTAGAAACGGGGTCTCATTGTGTTGCTCAGGCTAGTCTCAAACTCCTGGGCTCAAGTGATCTGCCTGCCTCGGCCTCCCGAAGTGCTGGGATTACAGGTGGAGCCACTGCACTGGGCTGAGAGTTAAACCTTTCCAAGGCTCAATTTTCTCATGTATAAACTGAAGATAATAAGGTCTCATAAATAGGGTAACAGTATATCTTAGTTTATCTGTGACAGTGCTGATTTATGCCTGTTGTTTTATTAGTTTTTCTATTGTTGTTATCCTTGTTCGGCTATTTTTATAATTGTTGTTACTCTTAGTAAAGTACTATACAAAGTAAAAAATGAATAAATGCGAGTTCCCTTTTCTCCTTCAAATACCCCCAGTCCTTCTGTCTTAAGTAGATCATTATTAAGGGTTTCTTATTTATCCTTAACAGAAAATTTTATTATAATGAAATCATATTACAAGGCTGATTTTTCATATTGCTTTTTCACTTAAAATATGTATTAAGTTTTTCCACTTCTGTATATTTAATACATTTATAATATCTCATTCTTAATAGCTTCGTTATACTAAATGGCTCTTTCTCTTTCTGTGTGTGTGTGTGTGTGTGTGTGCGCGTGTGTGTGTGTGTGTATATATATATATTGCTTTTTTTTTTGTTGAGACAGAATCTCGCTCTGTCTCCTAGGCTGGAGTGCAGTGGCGAGATCTCGGCTTACTGCAGCCTCCTCCTCCAGGGTTCAAGTGATTCTCCTGCCTCAGCCTCCCAAGTAGCTGGGATAACAGGCGCCCACCACCACACTTGGCTAATTTTTATATTTTTAGTAGAGACAGAGTTTTGCCATATTGGCCAGCCTGGTCTTGAACTCCTAACCTCAGGTGATCCACCTGCCTCAGCCCCCCATAGTGCTGGGATTACAGGCGTGAGTCACTGTGCCCGGCCTGAATGACTATATTTTTTATTAGGTTGATTTTTTAAGTTTATGGGAATTTAGGTTGTTTCCTTAGTTTCACTATTTTGAACCATGCTATAAAAATATTTATATATATTGGGTAAACTTTTGTGAGTTTATCAGTAGTGTGAATTCTTACAAAGATGAAGTGTCAAACTGTCAATACATTTCATTATTTTACCATTTATCTATCTGCATGTGTTTGACCAAGAGAAATTTCAGAACAAGAGAGAAGCTAGTGCATCAAAACTAGTCATGCTACCCAAAAAGTATATGCCATGTAAAATTTAAAAAAATTTTACTATGAAATGCTGTTAGAGATACTTCTGTGGGCTGCCCTGAGGCACTTCAGCTTGTGTATACTGAAGTTGAAATGATTTCGAGGATAATTTTTACATGAAGGGATTATCATTTGATGCTTGACCTAGAACTTATTCACTCCCTAAATTAAACTCCTTGCTAGTCGAACTCTGGGATTTTAGTCGGGGAGGGGAGACATTTAAACTTTGATAGCTATTGTTCCAATAAAATTATCTTCTATAAAAGTTGGACGGTTATCTTTACATTCATAGTATGTAAACATGTCTGTTTTCTCACACACTTGGCAGTTGTGGATGTTACCAAATTGTTTCTATTTTTAATAAAACTTTTTACTGAAAAATAAGTAAAAATGATACATCTCATGTTTGATTTGGCCATCAAATATATATTAAAATGAAGACTTAAAAGTGAATTGATACCATGGTAATATTTTGAATTCTTAACATTTTACAATTTAAAATTTCACCTGTTTAGATTTTAAAAATGAAAAATGTCCTTTTCCTCAAATATTAGAGAAAGATTCAGTTGTTATTTGAAAGAATTTCTCTGTGATAGTATTCTATGGAAGAGTGAAGTCTTTATTCCTACTAAATGATAAGCCAAAGTAGACATAATCATCAGTGGATTTTGTTTCTTTTTAACTCGTGCTTTCCAAATATCTGTGCAGTTTTGATGTAAAGTATAAGATTGTTAGTCTGATGAGCGCATCTTATGAATATGGTGAAGAGGATCCTGTGTCAGCTTTCCAGAATTACAATTTATGTTTGTAGTCCTTACTAACTTCTGTTTCAACTAGGCATTCCTGTTGCTCTTTATCCCAGCAGTCCATTAAGGATAAAATTTAAATAATATAGACTGAATATTTTTTCAAAAGGAAAACTGTATAACAGTTGAAAACATCACTGTGGCAAGCAGAATGTTTAGATGAACATTTTGAGAAAGTGAGTGAATCTGAGGAAGTGATATGATCTACAGTAGCCCTTCCTACATGTTTGTTGTTAATACATTCTTAGATATCAAATATTCTGTTTTTAAAGGGGGGAGATATTATTTAGTTTGTTTTTTAAAAAGGTAATGAAGTAGATGTTACTATAACCTTTAAGCATGTTGAATCCCCAGAGCACCTTTATGAATATATATATATACCCAAGGTATATGTGCATCATGGTTTGGTTAATATTGATCTAGAACAGGGCTTCTCAACAGGGACTTTATTGACAACTGGGGCCAGATAATTCTTTGTTGGAGGGGTTGTTGTGTGCATTGTAGGTTATTTAGCAGTATCCCTGGCCTCTGCCCACTAAATGCCAGCAGAACCCATCCTTTCCCAATTGTGACAAGCAACTGAGAGCCATGTGATATGTTGAAGCAAAAATGTAGCCTGTGCTTTATACCTAGACTCAGGATTCAAGCCATTGATAGGAATCATTTAATAGCTAGATATTTATGGATAAAATCATGTGATGTCTGGGGTTTGCTTAAAAATATGTATATGCTCCTGTGTGTGTATGGTGCTAGGGGATGGTAGTAAGCGAGTGAGGGTCTAAAAGAAATAAGATTGACCAAGAAAATAATTGTTGAAGTTGAGTACATTAGGAGGCGGGGGTTTTTATTCTAGTTTCTCTACCCTTGTATACGTTTGAAAGTTTATGTTATAAATAGTTTATATTGTTTATTTTCTTATTTTAATTAATGTTTTTGAAGAGACAGTCTTGCTCTGTGGCCCAGGCTAGAGTGCAATGGTGTGATCTTAGCTCACTTCAGCCTTAAACTCCTAGGCTCATGTGATCTTCCTGCCTCAGCCTTCCAAGTAGCTAGGACTACAAAGGTGCATGCCACCAGCCTGGCAGATTTTTTTTTTTCCCCCTGTACAGAGAGGGTCTTGCTGTGTCAGGCAGGCTGGTTTCAAACTTCAGGGCTCAAGTAATCCTCTCACCTCACTTCCCAAAGCATGGGACTGCGGATACGAGCCACCACTCCTGGCCTATTATTTTTATTTTTTAAAAATAATTTTTTTAAACAGTTTAACATAGATTCGAACTCAAAGTTTAATATGTTCTGTTGACTAAAGTTTTTGGAACTTTTTTTAGTTTTGAGTTATTGGTCAAATTAAATAATGAATATTTATTAAATTCTAGCTAGAATGTTTATAAAATTTCAGATTGCTCTTATAGTGAGATAAAGCCAGGAGAAAGTAGTCTCCTAGACTCTGGCAGTCTTTACAAGCTCTCTAAAATGTTAGCAGTAAACCATAACCTCAGGTCAGTTAAATCATAAAACAGGACTTAGTAAGAAGTATGTAAAGTGCTTTCTGTTTTCCCCTTAAAAAGAACCAGAACGGCTAGGTGCGGTGGCTCATGCCTGTAATCCCAGCACTTCAGGAGGCCAAGGCGGGAGGATCACGAGGTCAGGACAGGAAGACCATCCTGGCTAACACAGTGAAACCCCGTCTCTACTGAAAATACAAAAAATTAACTGGGCCTGGTGGCACTCACCTGTAGTCCCAGCTACTTGGGAGGCTAAGGCAGGAGAATTGCTCGAATCCTGGAGGCGGAGGTTGCAGTGAGCTGAGATCGTGCCACTGCACACCAGCCTGGACGACAGAGCAAGAAGAAAGAACCAAAGCATAGTGTTGTAGATTTTAGTAATTTAATTGTTTTGTGTATCATGACTGTTGAATTTACCTTGTGGGAAACAATAATCACTTATTATATATAGCATACTGTATGATAATGTTTTTAGTGTATCTGGAATATGGTGTAGCCATTAAGAAAAAATTAGGTAGATTTCTATGTACTGATATGGAAGGATGTTCAAATTCACTGTTACTTGAAAAAAAAAAAAAAAACAACTTCCAGAGCACTATAATCTCATTTGTATAAAGACCAAAACATATAGGGGAGGTGGAATACCATGTGAATATATAATCTCTGTGTGCACGCATGCATGCTTATATAGACACAGATTTTCTGGAAGGATTCTGACCAAAGAGTTAATAATGGTAACCTCTGGACACAACAGTTGGTCAGTGAAACTATGGGAACATGACTCAGGGAGACTTTTAATTTCTTAGAGTTATCTTTGAAGTTTCTGTCATAGTGTTATTTTTGTTTCTTTTTAGTTAAAAATTAAGGATAATGTATTACAAAATTATGATATATAAAATTAATTTTTAGGCTGGGTATGGTAGCTCATACCTGTAATCCTAGCACTTTGAGGGGGCTGGAAGATTGCTTGAGCCCAGTAGTACGAGACCAACCTGAGCAAGATAGTGAGACCTCGTCTCTAGAAAGAAATTAAAAAATTAGCTGGTCATAGTGGTGTGCACCTGTAGTCCCAGCTACTCGAGAGGCAAAGGTGGGAGGATCACTTCAGCCCAGGAGGCTGGGCTGCAGGGAGCTGTGATCGTAGCACTGTACTCCAACTTGGGCAATAGAGTGAGATCCTGTCTCAAAAAAAAAAAAGTTAAAAAATTATTTTTTATTTTTGTTTATATATTTCTAAGGTTCTCCAGGATATACTTTTATAGTAGTGGAAATATATTCTCAGAATAAACTACAACTTTAAAAAAAAATTTGAAAAACCAATCCATTAGATAAAATGGACAAGGGAAGTGAACAATTAAAAGACAAAGTTCAGGTGTCCAGTAAGTGTATGTAAAGCTATTTATTGCACATGTAATTAGGAATATGTTAATTAAAGGAATAATGATATTATTTCACATCCATCGTGTTGGCAATGTGACTTTTATTTCACTTAAAAGTCTAATAGTGTCATATGTAGTTGAGGATATGGGGAAAAGCAGAGCTTTTATATTCTGGGTGGAGATAGTAATTGGTATAGCACTCAGGAAAGAAAATTGGCTAAATGGTAAAATTGGAATTTGCATTTAGCATTTCTACTTCTAAGTATATACAGTGGAGAAACTCTTGCACATTTGTACAAATATGTTTATTCCACCATTGTATAATAATAATACAAAACTGGAAATAACCTATGTTTCTCCATGGTTATTGCATAAATAAATTATAGTGCATTCAAACAATGGTATGCCATAGCAGTCAAAAGAAGAGCAGTCATTCTTGAGGAAAAAAAAAATCAAATTGCAAAAGGATAGATAAAATTATAACATTCACATAAATTTTTTCGTTTTCTTTTTCTTTGTCTCACCCTGTCACCCAGGTTGGAGTGCAGTGATACCATCTTGGCCCACTGCAACTTGTGCCTCCTGGGTTCAAGCAATTCTCCCGCCTTAGCCTCCTGGGTAGCTGGGATTACAGGTGTATGCCACCACACCCTGTTGATTTTTGTATTTTTTTAGAGACAGGGTTTCGCTATGTTGCTCAGGCTGATCTTGAACTCCTGAGCTCAAGCAGTCTGCCTGCCTCGGCATCCCAGAGTGCTGGGATTACAGGCGTGAGCCACTGCACCTGGCCCATGAACATTTTCAAAACATAAAACAAATCTGTTGTTTATAGACATACACTTGTGATCAAGTCATATAATTGGTGGACTATCCAATGACTTCAAATTATTATTACAACGGGAGAAAGGGAAGAGAATGGGTTCACAGTTTGGAGTAGGAAGGCTACAATTTACATGTTATTTGTTTAAAAAGATCAGAAGTAAATATGGCAAAATGTAGACATTTATATTATCTGGATGATGGGTTGGTCCATGGTTCTTAAATTATTCTGTGTGTTTTTCTGATTATTTTGAACTATAAAAGTGTTTTTTAATATAAAATATATTTTTAAAAGTTACTATTCCAGTAGCCCAGTTTCTGAGGGTGGTTTAAAACTTGTGTTATTGAAATGTCTTATAATATCAGGTGTATTCCTTTTCCATAAGAGAAATAATATAATAAACATAGTAATTCTTTGTATATTTCCTAGTTTTACATAAAGTATACTCTAAAATTTTTCTTTTTGCATTTCAGACAGCATGTTTTCGTGAAGAAAGGGATGTATTAGTGAATGGAGACAATAAATGGATTACAACCTTGCACTATGCTTTCCAGGATGACAATAACTTAGTAAGAATCATTTTTGTATTTCTATATACTTACTATTTTTTTGTTGGAAAAATTAGAATTATTTTTATTTAAACATCGTTTAAATGTAGGTTTTATATAAAAAACCAAACACCACATGTTCTCACTCATAGGTGGGAACTGAACAGTGAGAACACTTGGATACAGGAAGGGGAACATCACACACTGGGGCCTGTCAGGGGGCGAGGGGAGGGGGCAGGGATAGCATTAGGAGATATATGTAATGTAAATGACAAGTTAATGGGTGCACCACACCAGCATGGCACATGTATATATATGTAACAAACCTGCATGTTGTGCACATGTACCCCAGAACTTAAAAGTATAATTTAAAAAAAAAGAAAATTAACAGCATTTCACATAGGGTAAGTTGTTCACTTGATATGTGGTGTTTTTTTTCCTCCCTGGAAATTTGATACCTTTTCATTGGAATTCTTTATGCTTTTTAATAAGCAAGTCGAAGCTAAATCCAAACATTTAATTGCTATTAGTTAAGTTCTGTAGAAGGCCTTCAGGAGTTTTTCATGATACCTTTAATACCAGTACCATTCCTCTTCCCCTGCTTCTGTTAAAGTCCAGCTAGCACTTTAAAATTGTGCTCAAATTCATCTTAAAATAATCATTTCCAGAATTTCCCATTGAAATTAATCTTTCTCATCTCATTTTAACTTTACGTTTTTAAATTATTTGTATTACATAACACGTGTGTATATATCTCTGACTTTTTTTGATACAACTTTAAAAAACATTTAAATAGGCCCGATGTGGTGGCTCACACCTGTAATCCCAGCACTTTGGGAGGCCGAGGCGGGCGGATCATGAGGTCGGGAGATTGAGACCATCCTAGCTAACATGGTGAAACCCCGTCTCTACTAACAATACAAAAAATTAGCCGGGCGTGGTGGCGGGCACCTGTAGTCCCAGCTACTCAGGAGGCTGAGGCAGGAGAATGGCGTGAACCCGGGAGGTGGAGGTTGCAGTGAGCCAAGATCGTGCCACTGCACTCCAGCCTGGATGACAGAGCAAGACTCAGTCTCAAAAAAAAAAAAAAAAAAAAATTTAAATAAGTTACATGGACTGGACCATCTTTAGATAATTTAAAATTAAAGGTTTTTCCAACCCTACTGGAAACAAGGGAAAAAAAATAAAGGTTTATGCAACTCTATAATACTCATGGGGTTTGTCTGATTTCAGGCCAGATCTAGGTGTTCAAATAATGTCATTACTTGTCTTTTATATCCCTTACATGCTTATAAGAATATAATAATGTTTTATTAAACTGCAGATGGTGACCCATTAGTGGGTAATAACATCAATTAAGTCAGTTACAAGCATTTTTTTTTCTTTTCCTTTTTTTTTTTAATTTTAAAGACAGATGATCTTACTCTGTTGCCCAGGCTGGATCTTGCTCTGTTGCCCAATTAGAGCTCACTGCTGCCTCTGACTCCTGGGCTCAAGCAACCCTCCCACCTCAGCCTCTTGAGTAACTGGGACTACAGGTGTGTGCCACTGTGCCCCACAAACTTAATTTTTTTTTTTTTTTTTGGTAAAAATGGGGTCTCAGTTTGTTGCTCAGGCTCATCTTGAGCTCTTGGCTTCAAGTGAGCCTCTCAGCTTGACCTCCTAAGGTGTGTGGATTACAGGCATGAGCCACCATGCCCAGCCATAAGCAACATTTTTGAAGATTAAATAGAATAGAAAATGACAGAGTTAATGACAAGTAATAAGAGTGAATATAGTCTCATGACACATTTATTTTATAATATACTGAATTATCATATAAGCCATATATATTATTGTGGGTTATAGTGAGAATTGTTTAAAAGCCATAGCATAAAGAGTTTTATATGCGCTAGTTGCATAGTTGTTGAACTGAATGTAATGATGTTTTAACTGGATTTAATTTTATTTAATATACAAAATTTTAGGGGTGAATGTATCATGCAAATATAATCTGCATGGGTTTGTTAACAACCTTTGCAAGAGCAGATTAAAACACATCCCACATCTTTGCCTAGAAAAATTATAGCAATGTATCATGATAATTTTCAAAATGTTTTCAAATAATGAATAAAATCCACTATGACATTGCATTCTGTATTAGATAAATGTAACACTGCAGATTTGTGCATTGCTTAAAATTCTACATTTTGGTATAAATATAGAAATAATTATATAATTTTGTAGATATATTAATAGAAGTAAATTACTCAAATACCAAATTTTATATAGCAAAAAAAACCTGAACTGTTAATTATCTCTCTCCTTTCGTTTAGTTTTATTTGCATTCTTTTGTATTTGACATTAGGGTTAACATTTCTTTTTCAAAGACATTTCTCAGGGAAAAATAGTCTGTATATACCACTCAATAATTACTAAAATAGAATTAAAGACATAACTGGAGGAGGAATGAAACACTGTAGCAGTCAAATCTCCTATAACTTGCCAGTGTTTCTTTAGTTTAGGGGAGCCTTCATCATATATTCATCTCAAGAGTCAGAGGTCTTGGTTATCATCAAAGATTTCCTTTTAAACATTTTTACAATATTAGAAAATAAAATCATTTAAAAATGTTGACAAAGCTAATTTTAGATACCATAAAAGGAAATTTTATTATATATAATTATTTTTCAAAGTAATGTTTAACCCTGATAGCTTTTAAATTGCCAAGTAAAGAACATAATTTATAATGTTATACAGTTTGAGAAAGCTGTGGCAAATAACTTTCATTTCTAACCTGTTTACCACTATAGTTTATGAAAAAATTTGCAGTTATAGCAAGTAGACCTTTTGTGTGTTTCAGAAAAAGGCACATAATTTAATGAATGGTAGATATGTGATTAGATCATTTTTTTTCTTTAAAAAAGCTCGTTAAATACAAAGCTGCTTAGTTATGTCAACATTGACACATAAAATTTTTATCACTTACATAACACTAGAATATAATGAACCAGTGAAATTTGTTCCTTCTGTACTTTCTTATTCATTGTTTCCTGATTAGTTATTTTATGGTTGAGGAAAAAAAGGAAAATACCTTGAATTGACATATGTAACTTGTTTAAAAGGTGAAAGATACTTGAATTTTAAATTAATTGCAGTAACTCATATGAACTCTAAATTCTTTATAGGAATCCAATTTGTGAAGACAGAAATTATTAGAAAAGTATCTTTTTTTAGAAAAGTATTTTTTAATAGTAAAAAAAAGAAAGCAAGGAGGAATAACTATAAGGTGAGCCTCTAAAGCTTAACTGTTAATCTCTTTGTTATGGCAGCATGGGAATTAAAAGAGTTTCCTGATATTCCTACGAAGACTTCTAGAATCATATCTGTTCTTTGAAATGCTCATTTTGGGACACATAACTCGTTTATTGCATGTTTTCAGATGTTTTAGCATTCTTTCCTTGGACTGAAAACAATCCCCAAAGCTGTGATGGTCTTTTTAGTAATCCGACCAGCGATTCCTAAAATCAGTGATTGTTGCTTTGGCTTTCATTTCCCTAATGACTGTTGAAGTTCAGCATGTATTAATTGGCTGATCGTGTTGCCTCTTATGTGAATTATCTGTTAATATTCTTAGCCTAGTTTTGTTGGATTGTTTGTCCCTCTCTTAATAGTTGGTAGGGGCTCTTTATGTTAGGATTATATCTTTGACCTATTATGAATATTACCTCTCAGTGTATGTTTTTTAAAAACTTATTTAAAGATGCCTTAGCTACATTGGGTAATATTTTCAAAGTAGTTTGTGATTAGGAGTACCAGATATTCAATTTTACTATAAAATTAACCGATCTGAACAATATGATATTATAATAATATAGGAATAGGTAACCATAGCAGAATAGATTATCTAGGAACAGATATGAGTATATTTGGGATCTTAAAATATGATGAAGGGACGTTTCATTTGAATTGAGGAGAAAGAATGGATTATCTAGTCATTTTAGACTTTTAGTCTTACAGACTCTGTCTATAAGAAAATAGTCTTCACACTTTAATCAAAAGTAAATTGTCAGGATAGGGTCAGTTCAACGTTAGACCAGCCCAGCATGGTGGCTCACGCCTGTAATCCCAGCACTTTGGGAAGCCGAGGTGGGCAGATCACAAGGTCAGGAGATCAAGACCATCCTGGCCAACATGGTGAAACCCCGTCTCTACTAAAAATACAAAAATTAGCTGGGTATGGTGTCGCATGCCTGTAATCCCAGCTACTTGGGAGGCTGAGGCATGAGAATCACTTGAACCCAGGAGTCGGGGGTTGCAGTGAGCCAAGATCGTGCCACTGCACTGCAGCCTGGCGACAGAGCAAGACTGTCTCAAAACAAACAAACAAAAACGTTGGACCTAGTAAATACAGCAAGTAGACCAAAGACCAGGATTTTAAATACATTCTGCTTCCCTAATTTTCAAGACTTTAAATATGTGAAATTAGTTTCTTTGGTTTAACACACATTTACTATGTTTATAATTTTAACATACAGTAATAAAAGGAATTTGAATTTTTTCAAGACTCTTTAAATCTTAATGTCAAGTCAGTAATATCCCTGAAACAATATCTTTATTCTGTAATAAAACCTTAATTTCAAGGCATTATTAATGACCTTCACGTGTCTTATACTCACTAGCCTTCATGCTAAGTGCTACGTTATCATTATTATACTTATGATATGTCTGTATATAATAATGAAATGTCACAGAGATTAATTTTTCAACTTCCACTTACAACATGGAGTCAGTATTTGAATACAGGTTTCTCTGACTACAATACCCATTTTTCCACTATGTCTAGTTTTCTCCCTCACTTAAAAATAATATATAATATACACACAAATACACATGTGTATGTAATACATGTTTATAAAGCGATGTAGAACATAAAGTTATAACATCAGCTGTAATCTAACAACCTAGAGAATCCCAGTGAACAGTTTGATGTACTATCCTCATTGTTTCTTTTTTGGCACACCCACATACATACCCATAAGCATCCATATCTAAAATTAGTTGGCATCTGTTTATTATATACACCTGACAAAAGCTCATCCTGATATTTACAGTATTAGAAATGGGAAGAGAAACATATGGTGAGAATTACTATATTCTACATAGTAGTGGTTTCTAAATGCTGATCTATAGACTGATGCTGGTTCTAATAAAGTTCTTACTGATCCAAGGTAAAATAAGGAAAACATAATGATGATGAATACGAATTTCTTTCAATGTAGGGACGATACTGTATTCAAATTTTTTCTTTTATTGTTTTTTTTTTGAGGGGGTGTGGATTCAAATGTTCGTTATTCTAAAATCTTGGAAAGCTGTGTTCCATTGTTGGAAGATGATAATGATGATATTATCTCTTTGCAAAATACAGCAAGAAGAATGGTAACCCTGTGTTGTTCTCTGCCCCAGTCTTTAAAAGTTTTGTTTTACTGCGGTATGAAATTTAGAAGTTTTGTAATGACTGCTGATCATCATCTTACACAGTTTCTTGTTAATTAGCTGCATATGTAATTAACTGCATAAATATTTGACCCAGTCCTGTTTGACCTTGGGATACAGTATATTAATCTTTCACCCTTATTAGTTTACTGAGTACATTTTATTTTTTTCATTCACAGTACCTGGTTATGGATTATTATGTTGGTGGGGATTTGCTTACTTTACTCAGCAAATTTGAAGATAGATTGCCTGAAGATATGGCTCGATTTTACTTGGCTGAGATGGTGATAGCAATTGACTCAGTTCATCAGCTACATTATGTACACAGGTAAGACAGTCCTTCATTGTACCTGACTGTGAGTTACTATGTAATATCTAGCAACAAAGGTCTATTTCTTGCCAGATTTATGAATTATGGTCTTGGGTACTTTTATCGTCAACCAAAAAAAATTATTTTCAGATGATTTTGGTTGTTTTGCTTTGTTGTTATTTGTCAGCATTACAGAACCGATGTGCCTGCTTATACATGCATGTACGTGTATAGGATCTAAAAGTTCTCACTCCTAGAATAGTAGACAATGGAGACTAGGAACGGTGGGAGGAGGTGAGGGATGAGAAATTGCCTATGGGTACAGGGTACACTATCAAGTGATGGGTACGCTGTATTGCATACCTCACAACTACACAATATGTCCATGTAGCAAAACTGCACTTGTACCCCCTAAATCTGTTTTTTAAAAAAGTTCTCACTTCCAGTCAGCATTTCTAGAAACCACTTCTTTAAAAACCGCTCTTGTTTAAATGTACATATGAATTCCATCTCAAAAGGAGTATGTATTGGTCAGTTTTCTTATAGTTGAGTCTTATATATTTAAATTAGCTGGAATTCTAGACCATAAGTCATAACTTCATTTGCTAAATAAGTCCTGTATTATATATTTTATGTTTCTCAAGAAAATACTTTCAAGGATTGTATGTGTCAAAAGAGATTTTTTGTATGAAAGTGATAATTTTGATGTTCATGGAGTAATTTCTTATAAACTATTAATAATTTACATTTAAAAAATTTAAAAATACCAACATGAATTTGGAAGGACACACAAAAAGTAAGAAATAAATTAAGGATATATGGGATGATTGAAAAGGTACCCTCACAATTTTTTTTTTTTTTTTTTTTTGAGAGGGAGTCTCACTCTGTCGCCCAGGCTGGAGTGCAGTTGCCGGATCTCAGCTCACTGCAAGCTCCGCCTCCTGAGTTCACGCCTTTCTCCTGCCTCAGCCTCCCGAGTAGCTGGGACTACAGGTGCCGCCACCATGCCCGGCTAATTTTTTGTATTTTTTAGTAGAGACGGGGTTTCGCTGTGTTAGCCAGGATGGTCTTGATCTCCTGACCTCGTGATCCGCCCGTCTCGGCCTCCCAAAGTGCTGGGATTACAGGCTTGAGCCACCGCGCCCGGCCAAGTACCCTCACATTTTAAGAGGAAAGTAGGAAAGAGCAGAACGTTGTTGGTGAATTAATCATTCAAATGAGAGTATCTTTGGATAGTGCAAAATGTGAGAAAGAGAAAGGTGCTGAGGAGAAGTAGGTAAAGGGATACTGCCAAGTTAGAAATAAACTAAACCATTTTCTAAGAGTGCTTTTCAAACTTTGGCATGCATCTGAATCCTGTGGAGGAAGCCTGGTTGAAACCCAGATTGTTGAGTCAGCTACAGAAGTGCTAATTCAGTGGGTTGGGTGGGGCTGGGGAATTGCCATCTCTAACAAGTTCCCAGGTGGTGATGCTGCTGCTGGTATAGTGACCACACTCCGAGAACTATGCTCTAAGACAGCAGTGACTGTTTCTTTTAAGTTTTGCGTGGTGAGAGTGATCTTTGAGAAGAACATGAATGTGGCAGGAATAGAATGTTTCTGTTTCGGTGTTTGCTTTTTAAGATGTGAGTGTCTTAATCGCTGTTTTATTCAATTAGTATTGAAGTTCTAAGACATTATTAAAGGAAGAATAATTAAACAATTTATATTTTATCATATCTCTGTTTGGCTCTTGCCTATTCATGTGCTTTTCTCTGTGGGTATCTGATTGTCCATAGTTTTCATTGAAAATAAAGATATGGAAATGCTTTGAAAATTGTAAAGGACAATGCAGTTTTTGTTTTTGTTTTTGTTTTTTAATTTAAATTTTTGTAGAGATGGGGGTCTCACTGTGTTGCTCAGGCTGGTCTAGAACTCCTGGACTCAAGTGATCCTGCCACTTCAGCTTCCCAAAGTGTTGGGATTAAAGGCATAAGCTACCGCTCCTGGCCACAGTGCAGCTTTAAAGATGGTATTGTGGTCTCAGGAGTCACTTATAGAATGAGAAACCAAAATGCTATTTTGTGGTTTAAACAGTAATCCAAAATCCTAGCTGAGGACTATCATTTAAAAATACTTACAGAAAATACTATTCCGTTGAGTATTTGAAGAATGTTACAAAACATAGAGTCTTAGGCTTGTGGAATTGAGAGACTTTACCCAGTTTATATGTAATTCTTGACAAAGAATAACTACTTCTGAAAATTATATGCCTCGATTGATGAAAGTAAATATGAGGTATTTGTAATATCTTTCATTCTGCCAGACTTGTTAGAGATACTGTTTTTTGGACTGAAAACCATTTCAACCTTGAGCTATGCTTAAGTACATTTAATTTTACAAGGTACTTTTAAATGAATCATATTTATTCCATGGTTGGGCAGCTCTAATATTATAAAATTTTATTTTATATTAGCTGAATTTCTTTTCTTTATTTTTTTTGAGACAGAGTTTCATTCTTGTTGCCCAAACTGGAGTGCCCTGGTGCAATCTTGGCTCAGCACAACCTTTGCCTCCTGGGTTAAAGCAATTCTCCTGCCTCAGCTCCCAAGTAGCTGGGATTACATGCACCATGAAGCCTGGCTAATTTTTTGTACTTTTAGAAAACCCGTAGAGACGGGTTTTCTCTATGTTGGTCAGGTTGGTCTTGAACTCCCTACCTCAGGTGATCTGCCCGCCTCGGCCTCCGAACGTGCTGGGATTACAGGCATGAGCCACCACTCCCGGCCTTGAATTTCTTTTTATTTTAGTCATTGGTCCTAGTTTTGCTTTTAGAGTCACATATAATTTATGTCTCTTCTATTTATCATGCTTTCTGAAGTCTTCTTTAGGTTAAACATCTGAACATCTCTAGTTTCTCTGTTATCACAATCTGAATACACTTCCTATCTTCCTTGTCTTAACCCCACGCCACACACTCTGCCCATTCCCACACCTCTTCTCCCTCCCTCCTTTTCTTTCCTTTTACCTTTCCGTGGATGCTCCATTGTGTTAATGCTCTTCTTAAAATGTTTTTCTCATTTTCTGGATAGATTATTTTCAGCAAATGCTTTACTGAGGAAATATTTTTTGAGTCCTCTTTTATAAGTAACATGCTAAAACTATGTGGAATTGTAAGTAAGTAGGTATAGCATATAGTTGTGGCTTTTGAAAAGGTTTCAGTTGTTTGGAGACACAAAACCTGAGAGAGAAATAAAACTTAAAATGCCACAAGTTAAATAATCATTTAGGGCCAAACTGACAGAGTGAGTCCAGACTGTGGATTGCTAAATGAGTTATACAAGCAAGTTACAGTGAGCTCAAGAAATGAGTAATAAGTTTATTTCTAATGATCAGTTCTAGTCCTTTTTTTTTTTTTTTTTTTTTTTAACTCTTTGTGCTATTCACTGTATTCCAACACAAATTCTGTGATTTAGATGTCATCTAAAATGGGTGTTGCCCCATTTTATAGATGAGGAAACCCAGCTTCAGATACATTAGTTAGTAAGTAGCATAGCCTAGATTAAAATCTAAGTTAGGCTTGTTACCAGATTTATGTTCTTTGTACAACATCGTGTTTTTCATAGAAGACTTTAATGGTGGGGCTTTGAAGAATGAGAAGACTGTATGTAGGCAGATAGGAAGGCATTCAAGATAAGTGAATGGTAGGAGAAAAGCACATAAGCAGGCAAATGGTAGTTTTGGAAAATACTTAATAGACTAGTTTGGCTAGAGAAAAGAGTGCATGTTGAGTTTAGTAGGAGATTAATTTGTAAAGACAGATTTTGGTTCTTATCATGGAACTCTTGAATGTTACAGACTCTGTATCTTGGTAGCTAATAAACTACAATGAATTTTAGGCAACGAAATGTTAAGTTATTTTGTGGTAAACTTCATGTCTTCATGTCTTAGAGTTTTATGAAATTTATCAAATTTCCTAATGTTTTATAATTCATGAACTTAAAATATAGGAAAGTGGAGAATACAGAAAGGGAATAGTGAGACTCATGTATTTAAGGAAGGAAATACTCTCCTTTTTCTTGTGTTCTTTTTAAGGAAATTTATTTCTAGACTTATAAAAGTGTGTTGTTTGTCTTCTATCAGCACAAAAACTTGCATATGAAAAATTTGCACAAAGGTTTAACAGGAGCAATGGAAAGTAGTAAATGGTAGGAATAATTAAAGTAAAATATTTTCTAATGACATTGAGTAGTCAAAAAGCAGTGGACTAGGAATCAGAAGATTTAATTCCATCACCTATCAGATTCCCCATCTGTTAAAGGAGGATAATAAATGACGTTTACTCTGCTTGTTTTGCCAGGGTATTGGGAAGGTGAGATGAAATGTGTATATGAAAATGTTTTGACAGTATAGAAAATACGCCATTGCAATTAGGGAAACATCTTTTTGAATTATAAATTTGAAGCATTAAAATTGTTATAAATAAAATAGTTTCATCCTTCAGTTCTATAATTCTAAATACATTTTTCTGTCTAGGTCTATTGAGAATATTTCTTATACTTCCTTAGTTTTCATTTCTGATTTTCCCTTCCTTTCTTTGGGCAGCATTTTTCATAAGCTTTTGTGTGTGCTAAATTTTATTTAAGAAATGCGGGGATATAAGCATATATTTCTAAATTTGCTTGCATTTCCTAAGGAAAGTTTTACAACTGCTAGAATGCACTGGCAGTTGTAAAAATGGTTGCCTAAAGAGACTAGGGTGGAGAGAAAATGGGATGGATGGGGTAGGAATCAGAGCTCAATTTCTAAGTGAATACACTTTCATATATACTTTTTAAATTAATAAACTTTCTTATTTACAGCAGTTTTAGGATCATAGAAAAATTGAGTGGAAAGTATAGCGTTCCCCTTAGACCTCCTCCTGCCCACCACACACACATGCACAGCCTCCCCCACTATCAACATGCCTTACCAGAGTGTGGCACATTTGTTAACATCGATGACTCTTCATTATCACCTAAGTCCATAGTTTACATGTTTACATTCGTGTTCTCTGTTGGTGTTGTACATTCTATGGGCTTTGACAAATGCAGAACAACGTGTATCCACCATAATAGTATTATGCGGAATAATTTTACTGCCATAAAAATGTTCTGTGTTCCACCTCTTTATTCCTCCCTTCCCGCTAACCCCAGGACATGACTGATCTTTTTGCTGTCTCATAGGTTTGCCTTTTCTGGAATATCATATAGTTGGAATCATGCAGTTTATAGCCTTTTCAGATCGGCTTCTCTTGCTTAGCAATATTTAAGGTGTGACAGCTCATTGCTTTTTAGTGAGTAACATTCTATTGTCTGCATGTACCACAGTTTATCCATTTACCTACTTAAGGACATCTTGGTTGCTTCTAAGTTTTGGCAATTGTGAATGAAGCTGCATTTTATATGATTGCTTTTTTTTCCTCTCTCGTTTTAGCATTTCAATTATACTTCTATTTTTTAACTTTTCTTAATGGTTACCCTAGAGTTTGCAATATAAATTTACAACTAATGTCAGCCCACTTTGAAATAATATGGTGCTGCTTCATGGATAGTGAAGTACCTTGTAATAACAGAGTAATCCTGTTTCCTCGTTTTTGTCCCTTGTATCATTGCTGTCATTTATTTCATGCATAAGTAAGAATTCATATTTGAATACATCGTTGCCATTCTTTTGAACAAACTGTTATCTTTTAGATTAATTAAAAATAAAAGATAAAAGTTTTTATTTTGCCTTCACTTATTCATTCTCTGATGCTGGTCCTCTCTTTACATAGTTCTGTTTCTGATTTATATCATTTTTCTTCTTTTTGAAGAACTTTTAAATTTTTCCTGAAAAGTAGTTTTCCTGGCAACAAATTCCCTCAATTTTTGTTTTTATCTGAGAAAGTATTTCTCTTTCACTTTTGAAGGGTAATTTTGCAGCATATGAAATCATAGGTTGGTGAGGTTTTTTTTTCTTCTTCTTCTTTTAAATATTTCACTTCACTCTCTTCTTACTTGCATGGTTTCTAAGGAATCAGATATAATTGTTATCTTTGTTCCTCTATACGTAAGTTGTTTTTTGCCCCTGGCTTCTTTCAGGATTTTTTTCTTTCTTTTTTTTTTTTTTTTTTGTATTCTGTAGTTTGAAAATGGTGTACCTAGGTATAGTTAGTTTTTTTTGGGGGGGTGGGGGGTTGCATTTATCCTGCTTGATACTTTTTGAATTTCCTGACTCTGTGGTTTGATGTAGGAAAATTTTGGGAAATTCTCAGACATTATTGCTTCATTCCCTTTCCTTCTAGTATTCCCATTGCATGTAACTTATACCTTTTGTAGTAATCCCACAGTTCTTGGATATTCTGTTCTGTTTTTTTTTTTTTTTTTTTTTTTTTTTCTCCCAGTCTTCTCTTTGCTTTTTTCGTTTTGAAGCTCAGAGATTCTTTCCTAAGTGGTGTCTGGTCTACTAACGAGCTCATCAAAAGTATTATTTATTTATGTTACAGTGTTTTTGATCTCTAACAGTTCTGATTCTTTCTTAGACTTTCCATCTTATTTATCTGTTCTTGCGTGTTGCGTACTTTAACCATAAAGTCTTTAACATATCAAAAATAGTTTTTAAAATTCCTGGTCTGATAATTGCAACATTGTTGCCATATCTGACTATCATTTTGATGTCTGTCCAGTCTCTTTGTCCCATTTTTAGTATGCCTTATAATTTTTTGTTGAAAGGCAGATATGTTGTTAACCTTAAATAACAAGATTAGAAAATACGTATAGACTTTGAGCCCAAAGCTTGAGGATGGCCAAGCTTTTGCCTAATAAATTTTGCGTGCCTCACATAGCTCAGACAGCTTTGAGCTCTTTTTCTTTTCTCAATATATTGGGCAAAAGGAATTGCAATAAGTAGGCTTTGAGTGATGTAGTGGCAAGGGACGTGTGTGTGCATGTATGTGTTGGTAAGGGGCCATTCTGTAGTCCTATGATTAGGTCCCAATCTTTAGTGAGGCTGTGAGACTGCACTGTGAACACCAGGGCTTCTCAGCTTCTCAGTACTCCTGCCACCTCTGTACCTCCCTTCCTGCCTTCCTGCTTAGTTGGGACAGGATGGCTAGAAGGTGCCAGACTTGGGTACTGCCCCTCCTTCTGGAAGGTTAGTCTCTGATAATACCCCAGCAGGTTAGGCTCTGAAAAATTCCAGACAAGTTAGACTCTGGTAAAATAGTTTCTCCTGAGGGCAGGCCTTTTTAAGAAGAGAATACTCTGGCATATTTCAGAATGCAGCAGAGATTCTCTTTTCTCCTCCCTCTGTTGGAAGCATGAAGGTATGTTTCTCTGGTATTCACTATGAGGACATGGTTGAGCTCTTGGTGGTAAAACTCAAAAATAAATGTGGGGCCTCCCTATGACTGGGCCATCTTTGGAGTTTTTAATCTTTCAGGCTTGTCCACACTGAACCTGCAGCAATTCTTTAATCACAGTTTAGGTTTTCCTAACCAGGCACTGGTTCCCTGCAAGGTTTCTGCTATAGGTTTTTAAACTGCCAAGTTGTGATTCTCCATAACCACCTGTCTGTCCAATTTGGGGACAACAGTTTGCCCTGTGACCTTACTTCTCTTACATATCTAAGACGAGTTGTTGATTTTTCAGTTCGTTCAGGGTTTTACTTTTTCTTAGGACGCTGTGGTGACTTCTGGACTCCTTACATACTGGAAGTGGAAATCTCCCCATAATCTTTTAAAACTTAAATTTCAAAACAACATGTTTTATCATTGTGATACGGCTCCGATGAATGGAGGAACACCAGATTCTTCCTCTTGAGTCGAATTAGAAAAAAACAACACGGACACACGTGGAGTAATTTTAAGGAGCAGGGAGTTTAATAGGCAAGGGAGAAGAGGGAGGAAAGAAAGAAAAAGCTCCCCTCTACAGAGACAGAGGAAGGGGGGCTCCAAAGCCACGAGACAGAACCCCGCTTTCAGGTAGTATCAGCCAGCTATATTGGATGGCTGGAGGAGGTGGTGTCTGATTTGCATAGAGCTCAGGGGATTGGTTTGACCTGGCATTTCATGCACATAGCCCGTGAAAAAACTGGCCCTCCCACCCTCTCTTTTTAATATGCAAATGCAGGGTGCCATGATGTTTCACACACGTGGGGATATGTGGGAGCAGCCATACTGCCAGGCACATGTTAGGGCAAGGGCAAGAGGACAACGGATGGTAATGGTAATGGCTGTGTTAGGTGGACCCCGTTTCTAATGGCTAACATTTGCATATCAAAGGTTGCCAGCCAGAGTCTAAGACCCAAGGCTTTCGTGCTAGATAAGAGCTGGAAAAATCTTCCAAGGACCCCTTTTTTTCCTATCTGCCTAAAATAATTTCTTAGTAACTCATACCTCAATTGAGGGTACAGCAACTAGGAACTTTTGGTTAAAAAAAAAAAGTTCTCTTGAAAGATGAAAAGATTTCCAAAGATGCTAATGAAAGTGTTAAATGACTACCTGGAAAAATAACAGCTTATTTTATTGAGAAACCTAAGAATGTTATGATGATAAACACTCAAAGGGGCTATTACTATTGTTTTCTACTGAGAATTACCCCAGTAGCCTTCTCCCTTTTGAAGGAGGCAGGGAAATGATGCAGTGGTATTGAAGAGTGAAGAAAAATGATATTAATAGAGCAGCTAATAATACTGGTGAGTACTGTTTGGAGGAATTAGAAATAATGAGTGGCTAGTAGATTTGAAATGCTTTAAACGTTAAAGATGTCAGTTCTTCCCAAATTGATCTACAGGCTTAGTCTTTATTCTTTTTTTTTTTTTCATGTTCTTTCGTGAGGTAGCAAATCTATAGGTTTAATGCAATCTCTCAAAATCCTAGCAAGATTTCTTTAGATAGAGACAAGCTTATTTTAAGTTTTATGTGGAAAGGCAATAGAACTGGAGTAGTTAAAAGGATTTTGAAAAGGGAGAATAAAGTGGAAAGAATCACTCTACCAGATATTAAGCCATACTGTATTGCCACCTTAAGACCAAGAGATAATTGCGATGTAATAAGTACACAGTACCAGACCTAGGCTAACACAGGTATTTCCAACTGATTTTGAGAAAAGTGCAAAAGCAAAAATAATCTTCAACAAATGGTGCTCAAATAAGAGACCAAAAAAAAAAAAAAAAAAAGCCCAAATAACTTCCCCAAAGCTCTCATAAATACAAAAATTTATTCAAAATGGGTCAGGGATTTAAATGTACAACATAAAACTATAAAACTGTTAGAAGAAAATATTGGAGAACATTTTCTGGATCTAGGGCTTGGTAAGGAGTTTTTAGATATGACAAAAAAAGTCAATAAAAATGAATAAATGGGACTTCATTAAAATTAAAATTATGTGCTCAATGAAAGACCCTGTTAAGACTATAAAAAGACAGGCTACAAAATGGGAGAAAATAGTTGTCAACATATCTTACAAAGATTTTATATCTAGACTATATAAAGAACTCTTGAAATGCAATTAAAAAGCCCAAGCAATGTAATTACAAAATAGGGAAAAGACAATAGACATTTCACCCAAGAGGAGATAGAGATGGCAAGTAAACACATGAAAAGATGTCCAATATACTGATATTGAATATTACGAAAATGACAGTTAAAACCATAATGAGATATTATTACCCACCTATTCGAACAGCTAAAATAAAAAAGTAGATAATACTAAATGCTGGCAAGGATATGTAGAAAGTGGATCTCTTACATGTTGCTGGTAGAAATAGAAAATGGCACAGCTACTTTGGAAGACAGCTGGACATTTTTTAAAAAAAGTTAAGCATGTAACATGATCTGACCCATCAGTTACATTCTTGAACATTTATCCCAGACAAGTCAAAATTTATAGTCACAGAAAAATCTGTACTTGCATGTTCATAGTGGCTTTATTTGTAGTAGCAAAATACTGGAAACAACCCAGGTATCCTTCAGTGGGTGAATAGTTCAGCAAAACTGGTATATCCATGCAGTGGAGTACTACTGAACAATAAAAAGGGATGAACTTCTGATATGTACAATAACCTGGAGGGGCCTCAAGGGTATTATGCTTTGTGAGAAGAATTAAATCTCAAAATGTTACATACTGTATGTTTCCATTTATATAACATTCTTGAATGACAAAACTACAGAGATAGAGAACAGATGAATAATTTCCAGGGGACAGGGCCTGGGGAAAATGAATGGGGGAGTGAGTAGAAATACAAAGAGGCAGTGTGAGGGAGTTCGTTTGTAATAATGGAACAGTTACACATTGTGATTGTGGTGGTAGTTACACGACTCTATACACAGGATAAAATTGCACAGAACTATACATGCACACACACGTACATTTTTAAAATGGCATGTATTATGCTTCTCCAGAGAGACAGAACCAACAGGATATATGTATATATAAAAGGGAGTCAGTTAGGGAGAATTAACTCAGCCGATTACAAGGTAAAGTCCCATGATAGGATAAAACTGCAAGCTGGGGAAAGAGAGAAGCCAGTAATGGCTAAGTCTAAGTCTGAAAGCCGGAAAACCAAGGAAGCCGACGGTGCAGCCTTCAGTCTGTGGCCAAAGTCCGGAGAGTCCCGGGAAGCTACTGGTACAAGTCCAAAGGCTGGTGAACCTGGAGTCTGATGTCCCAGGGCAGGGAAAACTGAAGCAAGCTTCGTGCACTGGAAGAAGAAAGAGAGCCAGAAGACTCAGCAAGCAGAATTATCCCACCTTCTTCCACCTGCTTGTCCACACTGAGGGTGGGTCTTCCTCTTTCAGTCCATTGACTCAAATGTCAGTTTCCTCTGGTAACACTGTCACAAACACCCAGAAACAATACTTTACCAGCCAATTAGGCATCCTTCAGTCCAGTCACATTGACACCTAATATTAATTATCACAGGGTGAAAACTGAATAAGGTCTAGTCTAACAGTAATGTACACTTGTCAATTTTTTTGTTTGATATTGTGCTACAGTTATATGTTACCATTGGGGGAAGCTGGTGGAAGAGTACAAGGGATTCTTTGAACAATTTTTCAATTTCCTGTGAGCCTATTATCTTTGCAAAATAAAAATTTTTAGGAAAAAGAAGGGCCTCTATGACTTGCTTTTCTGAAGACTGGAAACCAAGCCCAAGAAATTATGTACCTTATATTTCACCTGCAGTGCATATAAATTTGGTGAGTTCCTCAAGATCAACATGGCTGGAGAAGCCTCATAATCATGGCGGAAGGCTAGGAGTAGCAAGGCCCATCTTACATGGATGGCAGCAGGCAAAGAGAGAATGAGAAACCCTGATAAAAGCAGAAACACCTAATAAAATCATCAGATCTCATGAGACTTATTCACTATCACGAAAACAGTATGGGGAAAACTGCCCCCATGATTCAGTTATCTCCTGCTGGGTCCCTCCCACAACATGTGGGAATCGTGGGAGTACAGTTCAAGATGAGATTTTGGTGGGGACATAGAGTCAAACCAGATCAGCAATTCAAGATGATCCAGGTATGAGAATTATTGGACAAAGACTTTAAAGCATTTAGTTTAAATATGTTCCATGAAGTCAAGAAAAACACATTTGTTTTCTTCCAGATGAATGACATGATGGAAGTATCTCAGCAATAAAATAAAAACTATAAAGAAACAAATGGAAATTTTAGGACAGAAAAATACAGTATTGCAAAAAAAATTTATTAAATGTCTTTGAGAGGACAAAGGAGATTACATAAGAATAAATAAAGTATATTCAAATTCAATTTGCATATAGATCAATAAAAATTACCCCATGAAAAACAGAGACAAAAAGATTGAAAAAATTAGCACATTCTCAGGAATGAGAAGTTGTAACATGCATGTAATTGGAGTTCCAGAAAGAGAGAATAGAGACAATAGGACAGAAAAAAATAATAGCTCCAAACTTCCTGTGTTTACATGAATTTGTAGAATAAAAAATTGCATAGTGTTACAGCTCTTTTAGAATTGCACCAGAACCCTCCCCTGCCCCGCCCCCCATGGAAAAAAATTGCGGCAAACCCAAGACAACATAAATTCTGGGAAAACCACACCTAGCTCATCAGAATCAAAGCACAGAATACAATAGATAGAGAAAAAGTCTTGAAAGCACCAGAGGAAAACAACATATCACATACAAGGAAAAACAATTGGAATGATCTCAGGTTTCTCATCAAGGGGTGGGGGTGGGGGGGCGGGGAGGGGGGAACGCTACCTAAAAGGTAATTAACATCTTCAGAGTATTGAGAGGAAGAAAAATATCAATGCAGTGTTCTGTATCTGGGGACATTTTCTTCAGATAATGAGGTGGGGGTGGGGAGAGTCATTTTCAGATAAAGATATCCCAAAAGAATCCATTGCTTCAGGCCTTACTTGCAAGAAATCTGAAAAAAGCACCTCAGAATGTAGGGCAATGATAGCAGAAGGCAACCTGGATTTTTAGGAAAGAAGAAAGAGAATAATAAATAGTAAAAATCTCAGTGTATATGAAATACTATATATATTTTTTTCTTAAATCTTTAAAATATATGGCTTTAAAGCAAAAGTTGTTTTTGTGGGATATTAAATGAATGAATACATAATGTATATGCCAGCTATAACATAATAGAGGTAGGGCATAAACAAATTCTAGAATAATTATTTACTTTTAAAGTTTAAAAAAAAAGGTAGGGGAACATAAAGAGCCAGTGGATTAGAGGGGAGAGAAAATTAGTTTATCATTAGACTTTCCAATGATGAAGCTTTATGATAAAGATTTATAATATCCCGGTAAAGAAAATGTGAACAAAACAGACTTTCAGGTATAAAAGGCATGTACAAATGTTATCAAGTTTCAGGAATTTTAGGAATGTTGTTCCCATGAATTATTCTTGAAGAATATACTAATCTACTAATTAGGATAGTATAATAATATATACTAGTTAGTATAGTATACATTTTCTAGTATAACCTACTAGAAAATGAGCTTCAGATGACTAACATGGCTATAGAGTTATCAGTATAAGGACTGGTATTGCTTATTAAATAGTCAGTTGTAGAACTAAAGCAGAAAAACATTAAAAGGAGTGAGCACAGGATTAATGGCTGTATGCTATGGCATGAGCATGCAGTACAGCTGTAAAAGTAGGTGGTAATAATTGGGAGAATTTATGTAAAATTTTTTTCAAACTGTTTTCAGTAATCAAATTAGTGGTGACAGTATACTTACTGTTATTTTGACATTGTTGTGTTTATAATGTGAAATGAAACAGAATGATTATAGAGTATTCTAATTTTATCCCTCATGTTAAGAATCAGAATTCTTGGTGTAGAAGAAAGGAGATGCTGATGTAATATGGAAGAGATCATTAAAAACCCTAATGTCTTGAATTTGAATTGAAAGTATCAGTATGGGCTGGGCTCAGTGGCTCACACCTGTAATACTAGCACTTTGGGAGGCCAAGGCGGGCAGATCACTTGAGGTCAGGAGTTCAAGACCAGCCTGGCCAGCATGGTGAAACCCTGTCTCTACTACAGATACAAAAATTAGCCCAGTGTGGTGGCACACGCCTGTTATCCCAGCTGCTCAAGGAGCTGAGGCCCAAGAATTGCTTGAACCTGGGAGGCGGAGGTTGCAGTGAGCCAAGGTATATCAGTATGAACTTCTGCAGTATTTCATACACACTCCCAATACACCTTACATACAGCTCTGTGTGGCGAAAGTAACTAGAAACAGTGACCAGCACAGTAGCAGTGAGCATCCCTATTGACAGATTATTGTCCTCACATACTATTTCCTACTGCAGGGAAAACAGGCTACTTGGAGAAATTACTGACTCAAGATCTAGGTAGGAAGTGGACAAGATGAGCCCTGTATATCTTGTCATGCCAAATAGCAAATAAGCTTTCAAAGACTTTTAGGGTTATGTCTGAAGGATACAGGAGTCAAATTGGAAAGGTTACTAGTGGCATAAGATGGGAAAATTTCCAATTTAGTAGGGATAATAATAGAAAGAAATAGAAACTCATCAGATGTACCTGTATTAATGAGTTCATAATGCACCTGTACCAGCCTCAGTACCTTGGAGATGAACTAAAAATATGAACAGTATGTGTAATGAATGATTACTTGGTAGTTTATCATATGCTGTGTTAAAGTATAGGATACTGCCCTTTATCCAGTTATTTATTTTAATATCTATATTTTTAAATTAGACTTCAAGTTTGTAGAGGCATAGACTATGACTTTTTTTTTTTTTCTGTTGTGCTCAGTGGATATATTTTATGATGTCTCTCTGGAGGTTTTCTTCATCTAGACCTGCAGCCTTATGGTTTCAAGGGCTTCTTTCTGGGTGTTGGTTAACAGGTTGCTGCAACACAGCACTACCATTGTCAAGTCATATTTTAGAAACAGTTGCTGTTATATCTGGTATTTAGACCATGAATTATATATAAGTTCCAAAAAGGGTTGTATCAGTCATTATTGCATGGAGTGTACATGAAAATATATTTCATGATAATCAAATTATTTATCTAGTTATTTATTCCTTTCATCTTCACTTTATTCCATAATGGATTTAGATAATTAGAAATAAGAATGCATGCAATAAATCAATGGCAGAATATAAAAAGGAATAAAGAATCACAAAATCGAAATTATATTTAAACATGAAGACCCTAAACCAAGGAGACATAATGAACAGAAGTCGAGTCATATGCTTGAGGCACACCAGCTTTCTGTTGGATAGAATCTCTTCCTGAGACCAAGCAGGTTTCGTGAAACTCAGTGGAAAATACAGGCTTTCCTATCTTTGTTTTAAATCTTAAATACTGGATTGAATAGATTCTTAGGATGGAATGTATTTTTAAAGTAATTTCTCTTTACCCTAGTCCAAACAACTAAAACAAAACACCAGCTACTTGTTTATGGTTTTCTTCATAACTCTTTTTATCTCATGTAGTTTGTTTCATAGTCAAGATTTTTGATTACAGCTTTTATTAACCTCATCTCTTTAATGTTGATAATATTTTATATAATGTGGTTAACTTGAGTAAAGTGTACTGATACAGGAAATAGAGCAATCCTATTTTAATAGAATGTGTTGCGGGGGGAAATACCGCATAATTCATATCTAGAGAGTTTTTCATCTGTTATCCCATAAGAATTTCATGAAGGATTGGTATGTGCTTTGCCTATACCAGAGCTTTGTGCCGATTATCTCTTTTGGCTTAGATTTGTGGGTATGGTTTGTCAGTTATCCTCTTGGAATGTGTAAAATCATTACTTTTACAATGAGATAGAAATATTTTGAGGCCTTAGGCCTACTCAGAATTCTCTTCAGTCTCTTACAGGCCTGAGTCACATTTCAAAATTGGAATTTTTCATATTGCTAATGGAGGAACTATTTTTATAGTATTGTGAAACTATTAAAGAATAGGTAATGTTATACGGATGCTCTTTGACTTACAGTGGGCTATGTTCCAGTAAGCCCATCATAAAGTTGAAGAATCATAATTTGAAACATTGTAAGTTAGGGACCATCTATAGTTAAAAACTGTTACACTAGAGTATAGGTGAACTCAGGATGTGCACAATTAGGAATTTTTAAATATAAATATAGTTACTATTTTACAGTTCAGTTGGTATTTCAGTAACTACAAGGAATTGAGGCAACTACAAAGTTACAGGAAACCTTCCTAATAGACCACTCCCAGTTCTGACACCAATTGGAAGTTCAAGGGGTTCCCAAAACCACCCCTTAGTTTTCATAATTTGCAAGACTCTCAGAACTCACCGAATGCTGTTATACTTAACAGTTGTATTTGATTACATGGAATACTGATTTTATTACATGGAGATCGATTTAAATCAGCCAAAGGAATAAGTCTTAATATATAGGGTAGAGTTCAAAAATACCACATGTGAAGCTTCATCATTCTTTCTTGATGGAATTAGGACAGCCCAGCATACACATATGATAGTGCTTACCGAGTATTGCCAACCAGGGAAGCCCACCTAAGCCTTTGGTTTTTGTAGTTTTTTGGGGTGGCCTCAATTACTTACTGCCTGACTGTCTTTATTCTCCAGCCCTTCCCAAATGTTGGGCTGATACCTTTAGTCTCCATTCCTTTCCAGAGGCAAAACATAGTATGACCCAAATGAATTACATGTATCATAAATCACATTGGTAGATTGTCTAGTAGCCAAAGACACTCCTATCAGTCGTGCTATTCCAAGAGCCTAGAGATCATCTTCCAGTAGCTGAGGATAAAAACCAGACCTCTCTTTGGGCAAGATTAGGTCTTCACTATATAGACAATTCCCTGGCCTTTAGGCAAACTTTCCTATCATATTTAGGCATCTTCATTTAGTGTAGTGTTCATATGGCAGATACAGCAATAGTATCAGTTTGAATATATCTGGCATTTGGAAGAGCCAGTGCAGGGTAATTGAACAAAATTTCTGGTCTATCCTATAAAGCCATTATATACATTCTCGTATTTTTGTACTAATTTAATTACTTGTTTCCTCCTTTTATCTATCACTATTTGTACTTGTACAGAACTATTTAGCATAGAAGTTACTTGATAGGTAGCTAAATGTAGTTATTCCTCAGGCTGGCCATTTTATTAGATCCTGAGGAGCCTTTAACTGAATCTACCAGTGAGTATTTCTCAGATCAGATGCTATTGACTGTACTATAGTTTTAGGTTTTTCTTTTAGTTATATATTATTTATATACGAGTGAGTATTTGTTAAAGAGAATAAGTGTAAAGACATGTTAATATATAACAGGATAAGGAGAAGTATAAAATAATTCTATAAATTTACTCAAGATGATTGTTTTTTTAGCTTAGAAAACCTTATTTTGAAATAAGTTTAGAGTCACAGGAAATTGCAAAGGTAGTACAGAAAGGTCCCATGTACCTTTCACCCAGTTTCCCCCAACTATACTGTCTATTCTACTCATTTTAGGACTTCTTCCTTCTGTCACAGCGGGCAGTGGTTTAATCTGCATTTTATTGCCCCTTTACTCCCCACTTTTCTCTTCTTTTTCCCATATGCTGAATTGGAATGTTTATTTTCGTAATTATACATAATTTGAATTTCATAGTAGTCTTTCTTTGAATTACATTTTAAATGTGGTTTGTGGGTTGTTTCACTTATTGTCCTTGTTGATTGTATCTGGATGGTTTTTGGAAAGATGCATAGAAAGATTAGGATTTGTATAGCCATCATTATTTTGCAGTACCTGGAATTATATAATCATTAATTTTTTATTCCCATAATTCTTAAATAATAGCTTCACTATCCACTGGAAAAGATTAGTTTGAGAAAAGTTTACTGACAGAATTTTTTGAATAACTGTTTTCTCAAATGTAAGATGAATCCAAAATTAATGTTCCATAAAGAATTCTAATTTCTGACTGATAGGCTGTTTGTGACAATTTTACCAGTATGGACTTTGTTTTCTTTATTACTGATGTAATATTTCTTTGACAAAATTAAAAGACAATTTTAAAAAGCAGTTTCATTTTAATATAATGCAGTATGCTGTTTTTATATGAGTATATAAAAAAGGAGTAGGAAAATGAGAAAATAAAAGTTTTGTTTTAGAAGAATCCACTACTCTAACTTATATAAATTATAAAAAGGAACCAAATGGGAGATATTAACGTGATGTTGCTGGGAAGAGAAATGCCTGTCTTAAATTAGTGGCTGTCAGGGACCAATCCCTATGCAGTATTTTGATTAGTGGTGCCTGGGTTGGGGCCAAGGTACATGCAATTAAAATAACCCTCTATAGTTGAATTCAGTGTCCAGCCACAGTTGAAACTATGTAGATTAATGTCATATTTACATTTCATTCTTATGGGGGTAATATTTATAATAATCATGCTTTTAGTACTGATGATCTAGTGAAGTAAAAAAAAAAAAAAAAAAAAAAAATTTGCCCGTAGAATGTTGCCCTTTCAATATAATCATTGTTTTAGAATGCTTTTTTTTTTTGGAGACAGGGTCTGGCTCTGTCACCCAGGCTAGAGTGTAGTGGCATCATCACGGCTCACTACAGCTTTGACCTCCTGGGCTCAGGCGATCCTCTGACCTCAGCCTGTTGGGTAGCCGGGACCACTAGCGCAGGCGTGGACCACTATTCTTGGCTAATGTTTGTATTTTTTATAGAGATGAGGTTGCTTAGGCTGGTCACAAACTCCTGCACTCACGTGATCCACTGGCCTTGCCTCCCAAAGTTCTGGGATTATAGGCGTGAGCCATTGTGCCCAGCATAGAATGCTTTTTAAATTTTAAAAACTATTATTTTAAAACTAAAATCATAAAACTTTTAAGCCAAATCTTATTTGCTTTTGTTTAGGGACAAGGAAAATTATTCATTTTAGAAACTTTAATTACTGAACATGTTTTGATTAATATTTGAATTGTGGGAAAACTTGAATAATGTTTTTACAGTAATAATGTAGATATTTTATCTCTTCCAAACGTTTATTTCTCAGTTTTCATGAATTATCAAAGTTGAAAATAATGTTTTACCTGAACTTTCCTTTCACTCCTTTTATTGCCAATTATTGGTATCTGGTTGTCTGGCTGCCACGTTATTTGCAAGATGTCACTGACTCAGAGTGGTTTTGAATGCCAGATGTTATTTTGTGGCTTCTTTCAGAAAATGGGATTTGTTGGGCTACTGTTCCACTTACCAACTGCTGTGTAACACATTATGTTGTCCAGAAGCAGGCACTGAGACAGAATGTGTCATGCAGGGTATTTATTAGGGGTTAACACCTGTAGAAACAAATTGGAGAAAGCAGGTTTGGGTGGAGGGAGAAGTTAGATGACATTGAAGTCAAAGCTTCAGTCAGCCCCACTAGGAGTTCTGAAGCATCTGTGGCCACCTGAGTTGTTGCTAGTTTGGTAGAAATGGCGTGGTTTTCTTATTTCCTTATTAGTCATTTGACGCATATGAAGTTCTCCAAGAAACACAGGCAGTTTTGTAAAGAGGCTTTCTGTAACTCGGAAGGAGCCTGGTGGAGGGGAGCTATCTGTTGACATCTGGGGCAAAGCCCATCATTGAGGGAGAAGATAACACATCACTGTCCACCATACACCCTGAAACGCTATAGTGACTAATATAAAACAAGTTGTTTTTTGTTTTTTGTTTTTGTTTTTTTTGCTCACGAGTCTGAAATTTGTGCAGGACTAGGCAGCACCTAATTGTGTCTTCTCTATGCAGCATGAGTTGCAGTAGCTCACTTGCGGTAGGGGGAATCACTGTCAAGATGGCTTACACACATAACTAGCCAGTTGGTGCTGCCTATCAATTGGGAGTTCAGCCAGAGCTGTGGGCATGGGGTTTTTGTTCTTCCCACATGGGCTGCTTGACTTTCTTAACAACATGATATGTTCCAAGAGCAGGTGTCTCTAGAGAACAAAGCAGAATTGCATGACATTTTAATGACCTAGCCTTGGACATCATAGCCAGACTAAGTTCTATCATACTGTATTGATTGAGATAGTCACAAGAGTCCATTCAGGTTCAAGCTGAAGGGGGACAATCTTCTTGATGGGTGAATGGCAAGGTTCTAGATGAAAATATGGAGTGAGATATATTATTTAGGCCATGTTTGAAAAATATAGTTTTCTATATTCATAAAACTTAAAAGTTCAGGGTGCCTTAGAAATAGGGTTGGCTGCCTCTTTTAGAAAATTCAAATTAATAGTGGTCCAAATCAATGAGGCGGGGTAGTGACTGAATGAGGTCTTTCTGGACTAAGACCCTCACAGAAGCAACTAAAAATCTGAGCATAGCACAAAGACCATTATCCTAAAGACACTAAAGAGTGAACAGAAGTGGGGAGAACCTGATTGGGAATACATCCTCAAAGAAGATAAGGTATATGAAGTGACATCTTATGTTTTGCAGCTCTCAGCCTGGGGCTGGGTGAAAATGGCATGGTGTGCATTGTGGCATGGGCATAAGTAGAATAACTCTGGTCTCTATGGCCTGTGAAAGCTGAATTTGGGGAAACTGTGTTTGTTAGAGAGGGTATCCAAAATCTGTCTACTGACAGCTCTCATGACCCCTGAGTGATAGCTTCACTCAGAGCTGCTCAGCTAAAGACAAAAGATAAGAAACTTCTTCCCAGCAAACAGTTTGCAGTTTAAATGTATTTGATCAGCTGATTAAAAAAAGAAAAAAATGCTAACTGGAGAAAAAGAATCCAGAGTTTCAGAAATTTTACATTTATTATGTACAGGGAACATTCAGAATCACCCAATATGTAAAGAAAAAAGAATATGTAACTACTTTTCAAGAGAAAAGAGTATCCCTGAAATGACCGAGATTTAGAAATTATTGATAGCAGACTAGGATTTTTAAGTGGCTATTACAACTATTCTCAATAAAGGAAAATAAAATGCGTTCACAGTATATGAAAAGATAGGAAATCTCAGCAGAGAACTAGAAACAAATCAAAAAATCAAATGGAAATTCTACAAATGAAAAATACGAAATCTGAAATGAAAATTTTCACTGGAAAAACTTAACAGCCTAGTGGAGATGACAAAGTAAAGACTTGAAGTTAAATAAGCCAGAAGTTATTGAAGGTAAAGAACAGTGAGGAAAAGAGTAAAATAATAGTAGTCCAAGGACCTGTTAGAAAATATCACAAGGTTTTATGTACATGTACTTTGAGATTAAGAAGGAGAGGAAAGAGAATGGGCCAGAAAAAGTACCTGAAGAACTAATGGCCTCAAATTTGATGAAAGATATAATTTTATGTATTTGAGATGCTCAAGTAACATCAGTGAAGATAAATGTGGAAAAGCCCATGTCAAGGTTCATTATAGTGAAACTATTGAAATCCAAAGACAGCAAATTTTGGAAGGAGCAAGGAAAAAATAACATTACATTTGGGGGAACTACAATTCCATTAAGAAATGAATTCTCATTAGAAAATAAGGAAGCTAAAAGAGAGGCTTAACCAAGAATTCTATATATCCAGTGAAAATATCCTTCAAAAATAAATGTGAAATGACATTTGAAGGTAAAAGAAGAACAAAAGAGGCCAGGCGTGATGGTTCATGCTTATAATTCCAGCACTTTGGGACGCCAAGGTGGGCTGAGCACTTGAGGTCAGGAGTTTGAGACCAGCCTGACTAACAAGATGAAACCCCGCCTCTACTAAAATACAAAATTTGCCAGGCTTAGTGGCAGGCACCTGTATTCGCAGCTACTTAGGAGTCTGAGGCAGGAGCATTGCTTGAACCCAGGAGGTGGGGGTTGCAGTGAGCCAAGATCATGCCACTGCACTTGAGCCTGGGTGACAGAGTGAGACTCCATCTCAAAAAAAAAAAAAAAAAAAAAAGGAAAAAAAAAAATTTATGCCAGAAGACCTGTACAGTAAGACATGCTAAAGGAGGTTATTTAGGCTGCAGGGAAATGATACTACATGAAAGCTTGAATCTGCAGAAAGGAATCCAAGGCAATTAAAATAGTAAATGTCTAGATACATACTGGACTATAAATTTTTATTCTTATTTCTTCACAAACCATATGACTGCTTAAAGCAAAAATTATAACATTGTTTTGAACTCATCAGAGATTTGAGGTCATAGGGCAACTAACTAACCTGAAATCTAAGAAATGACAGGTATCTCCAGGGAAAGGATCATTGAGGTACAAAGGAGAGCAGAGAGCTGCATATTAAGAAAAGGTGGCATTAGGGGAATGGAAATTATGCTTTTGGGAAAGGAGGAACCAGGAAAGGAAACTGAGAAGCATTAGTTTTAGTTGGGAGAAAAAAATAGATAAGAAAGTGACATAGTTGGGAGAATAACCAGTGTCAGATGTTATAGAGAAGTCATTACAGGATTCGAACTAAAAAGATGCTACTGGAATTGGCAGTGAAAAGGTCATTTGTTATCTTAAAGAGTATTTTCTGCATAATGAATAGGAAAAAGGAAAGCCAAAAAAAACTTTTGGATAACTTCTTTTCAGCACTCAAATTCCTTTTAAGAATTGATCATACATTTCAGTGGTAATGTAAGGACAAGGACTTGCATTCTCTTGGAGCAGGTATAATCATGATAGATAACTTTATGCTTATGACCTTCATTATTTAAAAAGATTTTACCAAATATGGAATGCAAAACATTTTCTAGGAGGCCTCTAGTTTTTATTCTTATGTAATATTGTAAGATGCCAAAACCTTAGCTCGGTGATCAAATTATTTGTACAGAGAATAGGTGTATGTTTACCTACTTTTCTTTGATCCTACTTCTTCAAAATGTTAGAACCTTTTGGGTTTGTGGGTACTGTCAGTTAAGCGTAACCTTCTTTCTATTCAGGTGACACTTGAGAACTTTTTCTGTTCCTGCTCTCTTGAGCCCCCCACCCCCCAAGTTTGAATGAAGTATCTATGCTTGTTGTATTACCTACTGAGAGCATCCTTATGAAGTAATTAAGAGCATTCTTTACTCAGTTGATAGGTGTTGGTCAGCAGAGGCATTGAGACACCCCCACTCCTGCCCCTAGTGAGCACTAATGGGAACTGGAACGTGTGACTTCTCTTTGTTTACACTTTAGAGTACAAAAAGAACCAGGGTGGTCCTTGTGTAAGTTTGGCCTAGTTCACATCATACTTTGTATCCCTTCTCCCCAAACATTTTTCTTATGACTACTATAAATTTAGATTTACATGAAGATAATAGGTAAGTCTGAAGGAAAAAGAAAACCACAGAAGGCCAAGCTGTAGTCTTGGTTTAATGTTTTCTTTTGCTCGAGATGATAAAGTATGTGAATTTATGTAAGTTTTATGCCTTATGTTTGCCTGGTAATTTAGTGAAATATTCTGCCCAGCTAGATGGAAAAGCCATTTTCTCTTCTACCCTATGAATCCTTTAAATTCTGCCTCATACCAGCATTATATGTTCTATTGCCTCATCCCCAAAACAAAAATAAAACTTAAATATTTTCAAACACAACAGATGACTAGGGAGAATAAATAGCCCACCCTCCTGAGGTCTCATTATTTCGAAGGTCAGGAGAGTTTCCGTCTGCCCAAATAGTGACCATTTTAAGAACAGAGAGACTTCTTTTTCAGCCATGGAATAAAATGAGTAAGGATGTGGAGTGAGTCAGTAGGCTACATACTTTATTAAATGTATAATTGTACTCATTGTTGAATAAACAGAGACCAGTTAATATTGTCATTTTAACATCATGGTGCTTATCTGTGATATTGATAACCGTTAACTATTTGGACTAAAATATATTGCTGACTGCAGATGATCTTAGTGGTTTAATGAAAACATTTTCATATTCTTTGATTAAATGATTCAGACATTTACACATGTATTTTTGGTTTTTAATTAATTTTAATCAAACAATACTTAATACAGTAAAGAAAAAACTAATATTATAAAGGTTATATTGAAAAATAGTCTCTCCAGCATACCTCTTATGCCTGTTCCCTAGTGGCAGCTATATTCAATTCTGTTTTTTAAAAGTTATTTAGCCCCTTATCTCTAATGTCCTGATGTGTTGAGGTTTCTAGATTTGTGAATTTTGGACAGTTTGTAAAGACTTCTGTTGACTGCCTTCTATGCTAGTGGAGGATTTAGCTGTCTGTATTCCTCTTTCTACTTTTCCTTCCTGCATTCTCTCACTATAATTTTATCACTGTTTTTGCTCTTCTTGGTAGATAATGGTTGCATTTTTGAGACTTTGTAAATATTGTTTATTTGCTGAGCCAAGAAATGTACTATAATTTTTTCGTTTCTTATTTCGCTATTTTTCCTATAATTAATAATAGGCTCAAATTTGTTTTCAGTTGTTTGTCAATACTCTTAAAATTTCCTTTTATATGTACCAAATGCCTAACAGTACATTTTGAAGTATTCCAGTACATCAAATCATGTATCAAGTCAATTTAGTTCCTTTCTCCCAACCTTGTAGGCAGTTATAATTCAGCTTCCTTGGCTCCACATTATTTATCATACGTATGTTCTCCATCTTTGAAAATTGTGTTGACACCCATCATCTTCTATTGTCTTTTCTTATATTCACTTGTGGGTTTCTACCTTTTAATTCTTGTATTGTCATTTTACTGTGGTTCTGGAGGGAGCAGAGATAAACATGTTTACTCCCAATAATATTTTTGGGGTGATGAGGGAATAAGAAGGATTTCTGTTTTCTACTTTCATGTACTCCTGTAGTGCATAGTGTTATAGTTAATTCAGTGCTGTTTCATGCTGTAAATGTTTAATTAATGCTTATTGAATGTTTTACTTTGTCAGTTGTTACATTCTTGTCCCAGCCCTCACTCTACCCCCAACATGCTTATGGGATCCTGAAATTTAATTTCCTAAAACCTGTCTTTCTCTCAGCTGCTAATATATAGCATAAAATTATTTATACAGGAAGACTATGTATTGATTTGGAAGAAAATGTGAAGTGATAAGAGTAATGTTGGGCCCTTTGCATTTTAGTGATTTATTGAGAGTTTACTGAAAGTTTTGAAACTAGGATCTGGTTTCCAGAGTCTGAATTTTAAAAAATTTAGCTAGGGGGGTGTGTGTGTGCACGCGTGCGTGAACACACGCACTTGAAAAGAGATGGGGGTCTTGCTCTGTCACGTAGGCTGAAGTGCAGTGGCATGATCATGGCTCATAACAGCTTCGAACTCATGGGCTCAAGTGATCCTTCCACCTCAGCCTCCTGAGTAGCCTCCTGAATAGCTGGTACCACAGGCATGCACCACCACGCCTAAGTTTACATTTTTTTTTTTTTTTTAAATAGAGACAGAGTCTCACTATGTTGCCTATAGATTAGATGTGTAAGTTCTCTGTGGAAAATAATTCATAACTGAAGAATATAAAAGAAGACTTACAGGTTTAGTGTACACAGAGATAGGAAGTGTCATATTGCAAAGATGTCAGTTCTCTTCAGATTAATCTATAAAATCATGATTCCCATAAAAATTTCAATATGTATTATAGAACATATTAAGCTAATTCCAGCATTGATCTAGAAGAGTAATGGCAATTAAAAAATATGCTTTACTGATATGAAGCTCATTATTTTATAATTAAGACACTGTGGTATTGGTGCAGGTAGAGGCATATTGATAGGGTGGCCATTCATCTTGGCTTGTGTGGAAGAGTTCCAATTTATGCCTGTTGTCCTGGCAATTATTAATAGGCCCCCTTTCACTCTAAAGATTGTCAACTGAAAAAAAATAGAGAGAGTAATAAGTAGTATTTTTGCTCTTCTTGAGAGTCCTGAAACAAACCCACTAAATTTATGACCTATGTGGTATTAGATAATAGTGGTGAAAAGGTATCATTCAGTAAATAGTGCTAGGGTAGAAAGAAATGTAACTGCCCTTTATCTCACACTACACACAAAAATTAATCCCAGGTAGATTTAAAAACTTGAAAAGTAAAACTTTAAAACTTACACAAGAGAAAATTAGGACACTATCCTTATGATGTCTGGGAGGATAGAAATCATAGTATAAATTATAAGACTACATTAGTATTTTTATATATATATATATATATATATATATATATATATTTTTTTTTTTTTTTTACAAATAAGAAGGACATTAAAAACAATGGAAAAACAAGCCCACATGCAGGGAAAAGAGATTTGTAACACATAATAAAGAACTAAGTTTGAGTAAATAGAATCCCTGAAGATTAAACAAAAAACAGTGTGCACACAGTTTTTAAAATGGCAAGGGATATTAACAGGCATTTTATAGAAGAAGAATCTAAGATGACCAATGATACCAGTGATAATATGAAAAAGGTTCTCAACTGTACTCGTAATCATGCTAGCAAAGTTGAAGATGTCTGTATCTTTCATCTCAGAAATTTCACTTCTACATCTGTAGTCTGGAGAAGCATTCACATATGAGTACTAGAAGACAATTATTAAAATATTCATCTCAGCATTCTGTGTTTTAACAAAATAAAAATGGGAAGCAATCAAAATTCCATTATCAGGAGAATTGATAAATTTTGACATGTATATAATTAAAATTAAAATTAATGAATCAAAACAATATGTACCAAAATAGATAAGTTTTAGAAACATATATATATATTTTTTTCTTTTGGAGACAGTTTCTTATTCCATCACCCAGGCTGGAGTGTAGTGACACAATCATGGTTCACTGCAGCCTTGACCTCCCAGGCTCAGGTGATCTTCCCACTTCAACCTCCCAAATAGCTGGGACCTCAAGCATGTGCCATCCTGCCTGGCTAACTTTTCATTTTTATTTTTTGTAGAGAAGGGGTCTCACTGTGTTTTACAGGCTGTTCTTAAACTCCTGGACTCAAGTACTCCTCCCTCTTTGGCCTCCTTTGGTCTCCCAAAGTGCTGGGATTATAGGCGTGAACTATCACACCCGGCTGATGAAGCATAGTATTTGAATCAAACCAAGCTGCAAAAGGCAATACACAGTTTGGTGTCATTTATGAAGTTTAAAGACATTTAAAGCGTACATAGTTTTGTGATGTTGCATATAGGCATAATAGTATAAAATATGCATGGATACAGTAAACACCAAATTTAGGATAGTGGCTGTATCTGGGTAGTGGAGGGAGAGGATGAGATCAGGAATGGTAATAGAATACTTACGTTTTTCAGTACTATCTGTGATGTCTTGTTAACTTTTAGTATTTTCTATTTTATTTATATAGTATTATGAATAGAGTATATTCACATTAATATGCTTTATGTATATGTATATATTTTATACTTACTGCCTATAAAATAAGCAAAGATATTATTGATGCATATAAATCCATCTTTGCAATTCCTTTAATCTCCTTTACAATCTAAGAAATACTATACCAGTAGAAGTAATTTGTAGTGACTATATAGCTTAATTTTTAAGATAAATAATAAAATATTTTTTCCTCATCCAAAAATGGTCTTAGTAATTGCTAAGCTTCCTTCCAGAACTAAACTGTACTCCTTTGATGTTTCCCCTACAGCAGAAGATCTTTTTTGACAGGTTAGGATAAAGTCAAATGTTGAGGATTATAAAGCTAATTCCCTATACAGATTGTTGTTTTCAATCTGCCTGTTTAGCAACCATCTATCATCTACAATAGGTGTTTGAAAACATTTTCTATAAACTGCCAGAGAGTAAATATATTAGGCTTTGTAGACCATGTGGTCTGTGTCACAGCTACTCACTTTGCCATAGTAGTGTGAAAGCAGATATAGGCAATACCTAAATGAATGGGCACAGCTGTGTTTCAATAAAACTTTATTTACAAAAACAGGCAGCAAGCTAGATTTGGCCGTGGGCCATAATTTACTAACTTGTGATATACAATACACTCAGAGAAATTGCTTCAGTAATCAAAGTAATATTGTTACAATATTTTACCCATATTATGGGTGGTAAAACTGAGGCATAGAGATCTTAAATGGCATTATTCAGGTTAAATTGAAGTAGCCCTCCCATATTCCTGTAATTTACATGGCAATATAATTTTTTAAAAATATGTATAGGTTCTCCAAAGATTCTTTTTCTTCCTCTAAAAGTAGAGTGAGTTGGGTGGGTATAATCTCTTAGTTATTCACAATTACAACCTTTAGTATGATTAGAAGCTTAATATTCTTAAGTCCCTGAGAATCTTCTTTACAGAACCACTTTATATATGATAATTTTTTAAAGGTTTGCATTCACATGCAAAAACAAATACAAAAGCTGGTATATGATATAGTTTAGATTTGAATATCTTACACACCATTGACTTAACGTCCAAAGACAGTGAAAACTTTAAATAATATAGACAATCTATTAGGCAGTTGTTTTAGTTCTTCTGTAAAATCAACTTTATGAAGCAATTTTTTTGTGTTGTCATGACCTGCAGTAATTGAGACTTTATCTATCTGCAGTTATCTTAGGGTCTAGAAAGTATATTTTTCCCTGTCCAGTTTCATGGGCTAGAGGATAGTATTTTTTATGGTTATCAGGTAATGATGACTCTTCTGTATGCAGAAAGTAAGTCTACCATAGTGACATTGGTATCTGTGTAAATCAAAAGGAAAGATAGTAAGATTAATTTAACCAGAATGAAAATAACTACACTACTTTTTATCTCTAGAAGAATACTGAAATTACATGTGTTTGAGAAAGTTTTAATATGAATCAGAACCAGGATTTGACTTAATAAAGTAATTAAATAGATGTTCTTAGAATATTACTTTTAAAATAAGTTGAGATTTTTTTCGACAAAAAGAATACCTTACCAAGCAACGAATTGTTTATTTTTCCACTAAAAATTGAATGTATTTATTTTTTCAGAGACATTAAACCTGACAATATACTGATGGATATGAATGGACATATTCGGTTAGCAGATTTTGGTTCTTGTCTGAAGCTGATGGAAGATGGAACGGTAAATAAAGATAAATACTAAATTATTTTATTCACAGACGTTTCCCTTGCTATTTGTCTTTTATATCTGTTTTAGAAACCATCTATTTATACTGTCTACCTGTCCATCCATCCATTTGTCTATCTATGCTCCACCTCCTTCCACAAAGGGATTTGGGCATACTTATAATGGGGTTTGTCTAAAAAGTCACAAGTCATTTCAGCTGCTTATATCAAAGATCTTAAGACTGATAAAATATACCCTTTATGAGACCCTTGTTTGCTCCTTCTTTAGCTGGTGACTTCTGTTGTATTTCAGATATTTCGAAGTTCACCGGGGGTAAAAGAACTAAGTCTCACATAGAAAAAGAAAATGCAACTTTGTCCTCACTTTTACCTTTTTTTGTTCTTTCTTTCCTAATTGTCTCGTTATTCTCAGGGACAGTGTTCAACAAATGAATCCTTTTTTCAGAGAGTTTACAAGTTGATTTAGTTTCATGTTCCCATTTGCTTAACTTTTGCTAAGCTTAAATCCCTTGGTTTTTTTTGTTGTTGTTGTTTGTTTACTTAATAGCTGGGCATGGTGGTGGGTGCCTGTAGTCCCAGCTACTCAGGAGTCTGAGGTGGGAGGATCTCCTGAGTGCAGGAGGCAGAGGTTGCAGTGAGCCAAGATTGCACCAATGCACTCCAGCCTGGGCAACAGTGAAGTCCTGTCCCCCACTCCCTCACCCCCACAACCACCCCCCCCCCAAAAAAAAAAGCTGGGCATGGTGGCTCATGCTTGTAATCCCTTGGGAGGCTAAGGCAAGAGGATCACTTGAGCCCAGGAGTTCAAGACCAGCTTAAGCAACATAGTGAGACTCTGTCTCTATTTTAAAGAAAAAAAAATAAGTTTATATGCCACAGTTTTATTCTGTTATTTTTTTTAACTTCATTTTTTTTCTGGCCGAATAGGAGAGATCCAAAAATATATCAGTTTAATTGACAGAAACTTTCTGGAGAACAGTTTAGTATAATACATTCCAAAAGCCATGCAAATGTCACATTAGACCAGTAATTTTAACTTTGGAAAAATTTTATTCTTTTTGTTTTTTTAGACGAAGTCTCACTCTGTTGCCTAGGCTGGAGTGCAGTGGCGTGATCTTGGCTCACTGCAACCTCTGCCTCCTGAGTTCAAGTGATTCTTCTGCCTCAGCCTCCCAAGTAGCTGGGATTGCAGGCAAGCGCACCATGCCTGGCTAATTTTTGTATTTTTTGTAGAGATGGGGTTTCACCATGTTGGCCAGGCTGGTCTCAAACTCCTGACCTCAGGTGATCCACCCGCCTCGGCCTCCCAAAGTGCTGGGATTACAGGCATGAGCCACCGTGCCCGACCGACTTTGGAAAATTTGTCCTACAGTGATAACTTTGTTAAAAAGAATTATGTGACTTCTGCCTCTGGCCATGATGGAAGGAATAAATTGGTACCAAATTAGCACCCCCACTATAAGGAACTATAAAACTGGATACAGTAGTTGAAACAACTGTTTTCCAGCAGTGAACAACAGGCAGCATATGCTATTATCCCTGACATAAATGAACTCATGAGGTATTCCTCACGATTGTGCAAAGACTGGGACAGTTCCTGACTCTGATGCAGAAAGCCAGAGTGAAAGCAGAGCTGGACTACCTGCAACAGCTGGAATATTCAGGGCTTGGCATTGGAGAGGAAGGAGTTGTACAGAGAGAGGGCATAAAGTACCTCATGAAGGTTGGGCTGTGCATTGTACTACAAGACCATATGAGGCTTGACAATAGCAGATGATAGCATTTGAAAACAGACCGGAATACTAATCATCAAGCAGATCTCCCAGGTGAGAAACAGTGCTAGGGGAAATTGAATTTTCAGCCCTGGAGAGCCAGCTAACAACCTTTGTATCACCTAAGACCTACTCTAACCCTAACTAATAACCTAAGTCCAAGCCCTGATAAGATCCACAGAGTTTGGAAGTCTTCCTTCCAAGTAGAGGGTCTTATGACAAGTCTTAGATTTTTGTATGAACCTATAATCACAGAGTATATGTAAGCCAACTCATGGTCAAGGAGATCAGTCAGTAATTTTTTTATGTGCTTACATAATAATTATTTTTCTTCATAAGAAGGTAACAAACTCAATACTCTCTATAACATCTTATTCACAATGATCAGGATTCAAAAAAAAAAAAAAAAAAAATCACTGAACCAAACAAAAATGGGGATGTGGATAGTGATGCAGAGTCAGATAAAAGCAATCAGTAGAGGCCTGGCTGGCACACATGTTGGACTTCGCAGATGGAGACTTAAAGAAGTGATCATAGGTCAGGCGCAGTGGCTCACGCCTGTAATCCCAGCACTTTGGGAGGCCAAGGTGGGTGGATCACCTGAGGTCAGGAGTTTGAGACCACCTGTCCAACACAGTGAAAGCCTGTCTATACTAAAAATACAGAATTAGCCGGCCATGTCAGATGTGGTTAAAGTGCTGAAAACTAAAGATAAAGACATTTAAAAGCAGCCAGAAGGAAAGACGTATTACATACAGAGGAGAAATGGTAAGGACTGCTGACCTCTCATGAGAAATCATGGAGTGATATCTTTAAAGTGCTGAAGGAAAAAAATGTGTAAACAGGTTTCTGTATTAAGAAAAATATCCCTCAAAAATGAGGGTGAATTAAAGACATTTTCAGATAAATGGAAGATGAGAAAATCTCTAGCAGGCCTGGATGCTAAAGAATGTCCTCCATGTCAAAGGAAATGATACTGTTTGGACATTTGGATTTATAGCATAAAAAATATCATATGCAGTAAATAAGTGGGTAAAGAAAATGTCTATACTGTCCCTCTTATTTAATTTACGTAAAAGGTACCTGACTGTTAAAAGCAAAAATAATGTAATGTGTAATTATTTATAATTTGGAGTTTGTGACATGTAGAAGTAAAGGATATGACAATAGTCACATAAACAATGGAAGATGTGTATATGGAATTATACTGCTCTAGGATAATTGTATGTAGGGAGTATAAAGTGAGAAGTGGGTAGTGCCAGGTATGACATTGGAAGAGGGAAATAGCATGGTAGTGTTGCTGAGTTGAGAAAACAGAGATTAAAATCAGGGAGGCTTTGGCATCTGGAAGTTGGGGCCACCATTCCAGAGAGGATAGAGCTGCAGGGAAAAATAACTCCACGGAGAGAGCTAGTCCTGCATGTTACAAGCCCAGTGGACTCAAAGCTGGAGATAGAGTCCCTGTAGTCTGATGTTTGCCATTCTAAATTCCTTTTGAATGCATTTGAAATGCAAATTCCAGAATGCATGAGTAGTATTTCTGTCTCTATGAGTTTCCTCCAATTATATTTGTTCGTGAAAGTCTGGTGTGTCTTCCCAGTCATTCATTCTGATTTTGCTGGACGATAGGATATTTTATGTTTTGTTTCTAGCACACTTATTGATGAACTCAAAATTGTTTTCTTGGACGTAATATCACGTTGGACTTCCATTTTCAAAACCATAGGCTTGCACTTATAATACCAGCACTTTGGGAGGCCAAGGCGGGAGGATTGCTTAAGCCCAGGAGTTTGAGACCAGCCTGAGCAACATGGCAAGACCTCATCTCTACAAAAAAATAGGCGTGGTGGCATGCACCTGTAGTCCAGTTACTCAGGAGGATGAGATGGGAGGATCGCTTGAGCTCAGAACCTGGTCAAGGGTGCAGTGACTGTGATGGTGCCATTGCACTTCAGCCTGGGTGACAGCAAGATCTTGACTCCAAAATAAATAAATAAAAAATAAAAATAAGTAAAAATTTAAAAAACACTATAATGAAGAAACCTTGTTTTATTTTAGATTTTTAAATTAATTTTTAGATTTTATTGTCTTATTTTTTGAGGCAGGGTCTTGCTCTGTCACCCAGGCAAGTGCAGTGGTGCTTTGAGCATTTCATTTACTTACATATTTCCTATAACCATATTTGTGCTGCTGTCTCTTAATTATTTATTTTTAGATACTATCTCTTAATTTCCTACCGTGGTAGATGAGGATTCAGGTCTCTTGCTCTGCTCTTGCCCAACCAGTACGCTTCCTCTCTATCCTCCCAATGTAATTATCACACAATCCCTCATTAAATCCTGTTCATTATTTTATTATGATGATACAAATACTCATTGCGGTGTCATACAATTTGTTTTAATTGCATTTCTTTTCTTCAGAACATTTTTATTCTTCCTGGTGTAAGTGACCACTTTGCTCTGCTTAATTTTCTGTGTAATTTTCACCAATTTATCCTCAAACTCTCCACCACGTTGGATTACTTAGTAAAAGGAATTTAGCAGCTACTTTTTTTCCCATGGAGATATTCATACTGGAATCTTGCATTCTCCTAATCTGGACTGTTTGTTCTAGAGACCTACTGCAGAGGTACTATCCTAGGACTACCTTTCATCATCTTCATGGAATTTACGTTGTTCTCTAGTATCAGACTGTGTTTCCTGGATCCCATTTGGTGATAGCTGCCTGAGGAAGGTTCCATTGGAAGTAAATATTTCATAATCTTCCATGTCTGAAAAATGCCTTCATATTTTATTGATAATTTGTCTGGACATAGTATTCTAGATTTGAAACTATTTTTCTCTTAGAATTTAGAAGGCATTATGTTGTCTTTTAACTTACAGTGTTGCTATTAAGACATCTGATGCCATTCCGAGTCTCAGTCCTTTTATTACAGCCTTTCTCTCTGTCTTTGGAAGCTTGTAGAATGTTTTATTTATTCCCAGTGTCCTGAAATGTTGTGATTGTTGACTTTGTGTGGGTCATTATTTATTATCTGGACAGCTGCCTCAAATCTATGAGGCTTTCCCAAATTTGTGACTTTTAAATTAAGTTTCAACTTGCTTTTTCTCTTATGTCTCGGTCAAAACCGTACCAGCTGAATCACTTTACCTTAAGAAGTCAATTTCTGGTGGTGAAGTGTTTGCTATAATTCTTTTTCTTGCTCTAAAATTATCTTGGATATTCTTGGCCCTTTATTTTTCTCTGTGATTGTTAGGATTATCATATTGGTTTATATCCATACATGTACACACATGTGAACAATCCTTCATAAACACTGGCTTATGTATTTAAGACCTGTCATTGAAATTAGAGCTTAATTTTGGGGACATTTATGTCTACAACATGGACTCTTCTTATCTATGAATGTTGTGTTTCTTTTTATTGTTTCAGGTTTTCTTTTATGTCTGTTAATACAGTTTCATAATGTTCACTATTAATCCATTACCCAGATGAGTTAGATTTGCTCCTAAGTGACTTGTGGATTTTTTTATGTTACCTGTATTATAAATGATACTTGTTTAAATTTGCAGTTTAATAGCTTGTTGCTCTTCTTTAGGATTAGAATTGATGTTGTATATTCATCTTGAATATAGCAATCTTACTAAATTTTATCAGTTTAAAATAGTTTATAGATTCTTCTAGATTTTTCATACAATAAATCATGTAATCCATAAATTATGACAAACTTTGGGTTTGTTTCTCAACAATCTTTATATGTGCTTTTTTTTTTTCCTCCTACCATGGAGTCTAATGACCTTCAGTACAATGTTAAATAGGTGCAGTGATGTTGTTTCTGTAGCTTCAAATTAGTTTCATGTTTGCAGTTAGCTTTTGGTATATATCCCTTATCAAATTAAGAAATTTCTTCTCATTTCTGATTACTGGAGTTTTTCTGTTATGATTCTGGTTGAAATTAAATTACTTTTCTGCATCCATCAAGATAAGGTTAGGTTGTTTTTCCTTTAATCTGTTAATCTGATAAATGACAGCTTCTCCATTGTTAAATCATTCATCCTTTGAGTATGTAACTTTATCAAGATGTTATATTGCAGTATTTTAACAGATTGCTAGTTGACTCTGCTACTATTTTGTATAGTATTGTTACCTGGCATTCTTACATGACATTAGTCATATCTCAGACTGGAGTATAATTTTTTTTTCTTAAATTGTTCTTGTCTGATTTTTAGATTTAAGTCATTTTAGCCTTATAAAATAAACAGAGGACCCATATTTTCCCCTTACCCATTTTGGCTCTTATAATACAGTTATCTGTTAACTTATATCATTGGTAGAATTTACTTTTAAATCACCTTAGCCTGGGTGAAGTTTTGTTTTCTTCAATTTTGTTTTGTTTTGCAGATAGATTTTGTACTATTGATTCAAATTTTTAGTGATTATAGGTCTGTTGGATTTTCTGTTTCTTCCTGAGTTTTAATATGTTATAGTCTTTTCGATGAAAATTGTCCATTTTCTCTGAGTTTTCAATATTACTGCCATAAAGTACTTCAGACCGCCTTCTTCCTAGTTTTAACGTCTCTGTTACAGTGTAGTTTTGCCCCCCTTTTCCTAGTGTTGTTTATTTCTGCTTCTCTTTTCCTGCGTAAGTTGTGATACAGAGCATTCTACTGTTCAATTCTAAATATTTTCCAACTTAAGTTAGAATTCTTCTGTGGACCACTATTTAGTGATATGCCTTTTAATATCCATAGTATTAGATTTGTGTGTTTGGTTAGTTCTTCCTGGTTTCAGTTTACTGTAGATTGGGTCTATTTGGTATTAGGTTTTTTTGACATTTTTTGAAATTTGTTTTGTGATTTTGTAACAGGCCAGTTTTTATATGTTCTCTGTTTATTTGAAAAGAATACTGTTTTTTTCTAACTTTTGGGTACAGATATATATACACATAAGATTTAAATTGTTAATTTTGTCATTCAGCTTTTTTGTGTTCTTAACGATTTTATTTCTCTGCTCTGTTATTCATTGTTTAAAAATCCTTATGATGGTAAATTTATTAACTTTTCTTTGTAATCATCAGTGTTTTGCACAGCTCTTTTGTAGCTGTGCCTGTTAGGTATATATTATTCAGAATTCGCATTTCTTCCAGGGTATTTTCTTTTATATTAATGAGTTTTTTTTTAAAAATCTTACAATGATTTTGACATTAGAATATATTTAACTGATATTACTGTAGCTATCTTAAGTTTCTTTTCTTTATCATATGCCTCATATATCCCTTTCCATCCGTTTACTTTCAACTTTGCTGTGTCCTGATGTTTTAAGTGCATCGCTTTTAAACAGATGATTGCTAATGTTTTTCCCATTTGTTCCTTTTGGTTTTGTGTTGTGCAGTGTAACAGTTTTGTTTAATAGGTGAATTTAATCCATTTATAAATTTTGTGATTATTAATACACTTATTTCTAGTATCTTATATGCTGTTTATTATTGGTTTTGCTTGTTTGTTTGCATGTAGGCTTGAGTTTGTTTTCTTCTTTCTTGACTTCTGTTGACTTGGTCCAGTTTAGCTTTTAAATTTCTATTTGTTTAGAAGTTACATATTCTAAGTATTTTAGTGTTTATCATCACATTTTTAAACATTTATAGTTTACCTACTGTCTATAGAGTTAATCAGTTTTTCTGCCACATTCCCAGTCAAAACAAGAAACTTAGATTACTTTACACTGTAATTAACTCAACGTAACACTCACAACAAAAATTAACTCAAAATGGGTCAAAGACCTAAATGCAAAAACTAAAACTATGAAACTCTTAGAAAAAAAACAGAAGTGATAACTTTATGACATTGGATTTGGCAGTGATTTCTTGGGGATGACACAGCATTACAGGCAATGAAAGAAAAAAAATAGATAAATTGAGCAATATCTCTATTAACACTTCTATGCATCAAAGGGCACAGAGTGAAAAGGCAACATATGGAATGAGAGAAAATATTTGCAAATCATACGTCTAATAACAGGTTAGTCTCTAAAATATGTAAAGAACTTCTACAAGTCAGCAACAAAGAACAAAGGATCCTGTTAAAAAATGTACAAGGAATTTTATTTTATTTTATTTATTTTATTTTATTTTATTGTTGAGATAAAGTCTTGCTCTGTTGCCTAGGCTGGTGTCAGTGGTGTGATCTCGGTCCACTTCTCCTGCCTCAGCCACCCGAGTAGCTGGGATTACAGACATGCATTACCATACCCAGCTAATTTATTTATTTATTTATTTGTAGAGACTGGGTTTTGCCCTGTTGGCCAGGTTGGTCTCAAACTCCTGACCTCAAGTAATTCTCCCACCTCAGCCTCCCAAAGTGCTGGGATAAGGAACTTAAATAGACATTTCTCCAAAGAAGATATTTAAATGGATAATTAGCACATATAATTAGAGAACACTAATAATTAGAGAAACACAAATCAGAACCACAGGGATACACCATCTCATACTCAGCAGGATTGCTACTATCAAAAACACAGAAAATAACAAGTGTTGTCAAGGGTGTGAATAAATTAGAATCCTTGGGCACTGTTGGTGGGAATGTAAAATATGGAAAACGGTATGGGTAGCTCTTCAAAAAATTGAAAATAGAATTACCATGTGATCCAGAGTTCCTCCTCTGGGTGTATACCCAAAAGAAGTGAAAGCAGGGAGTTGAACATACATTTGTACACTCATTTTCAGACCAGCATTGTTCACAATAGCCAAAGGGTGGAAGCAACCCGTGTACATTGACAGATGAATGGATAAACAAAATGTGCTGTATACATACAGTAGAATATCAATTAATTTTAAAAAGGAAGGAAATTCTGACATGTGCGACAACATGGATGAAACCTTAGGACATTATGCTAATGAAATAAGCCAGTTACAAAAGTACAAATATTTTATGATTCTACTTATGTGAGATAACTATAGTAATCAAGTTCAAAGAAACAAAGTACAATGGTGGCTGCTAGGGTCTAGGGGAAGGGGGAATGGGGGAATTACTGATGGGTACAGAGTTAAAATTTTCCAAGATGAAAAAATTTTAGAGATGGATGGTGGGGACTAGTGGCACGACAGTGTGAAGGTACTTATGCCACTGAACTGCACACTTCTAAAAATCATTAAGATAGTAAATTTTATGTGTATTTTTACCACTGTTAAAAATAATAATTAAAAATTTTTAAAAACCTAAGAAATTTAGAATACTTGAATCCTGTTTACCTCCTCAGTAATATATTTTTGTTTTTCCAGTGTTTTATTTCCAACTTTTGTTTTTTAGGGAGGTAAATTGGGTGTTTTTTAAAAATTTTTATTTTTCTATTTGTAATCTGACAAATTATAGTTGTATACATTTATGGGGTAAATTTATTTTTCAGCCCTAAGGTAGTTACTCCTGCCTCTTTTTCTAGTCCTTGTCCTCCTCTTTCTTCATTGTGTTATCCAATTAACCACCATTTAGATGTATTAGTAAAGTTTACTAATATCTTTGTTCATAATTGCTTCTAGTATCACATTCTTCCATCTTGGTTAAATTTCTTGTTTTCCAAAGTATACCCTTTAGTACTTGTTTAGCTGAAAGGAAATATTAGTGATAGTTCACTCAGTCTTGTGTGAGAATGTATCATTTCTGTATCATAATTTAGGTAGGTAGGTAATATTATATTGACAATCATTTTGTCTTATCACTTTGAAGGTACAACTTCATTTTCTTCTGACTACAATTTTTAGTTAATAACAATTCAACTGTTGGTCTAATTGTTGTTCCTTAGTAGATAATCTCTATTCTTTAATGTTTTTAAAATCTCTTTGGGTTTGGTATTCTGTAGTTCAATTCCAGTGTGTATAGATATGAATCTGCTTTTATTTACCTTCTAAGTACTTTGTGTTTTGTTTTTTTTGTTTTGTTTTGAGACAGGGTTTCACTCTTGTTGCCCAGGCTGAAGTGTGGTGGTGCCATCTCTGCTCACTGCAACCTTGACTTCCCAGGCTCAAGCAATCCTCCCACCCCAGCCTCCCAAGTAGCTGGGACTACAGACATGTGCCACCATGTCCAGCTAATTTTTGTATTTTTTGTAGAGATGTGGTTTCACGATGTTGCCCAGGCTGGTTTTCAACTTCTGAGCTCAAGCAATCCACCTGCCTCAGCTTCCCAAAGTGATGGGATTACAGGTGTGAGCCACTGTGCTCAACCTCTTCTAAGTACTTTATGCCCTTCCTGCATCCAAGAATTCAAGTCTTATCATTCTTGAAAAAATTTAAGCTTCGTCTCTTTGGATATTGCTTTCCGCTATTCTCTCTTTTATCTCATTCTCTTATGCTGTGTTGAACTTGTCCATTCTAGGGTCCATACATGTTAGCCTTTATTCCAAATTTTCCATTTTTTAAGTCTTCATATTAGATGCTAGTTAATTTCTTCAGCTCTTCTTCAGGTTTATTATTCTTGTCAACTGTATCTAATCCACTGTTTACCTATTTATTGCATTTATTTTATTTCAATGACTATTTTCATTTCTAGGAGTTCTGTTTGATTTTTAAAAACTTGTGCGTTGTTGATTTTTTTAGGTCTTTAATAATTTTAAACATACTTATTTCATAGAGTGGATCTGATTGTTGTTAGGGATCCAATTGTTCTGTTTGATTTATGAGTTACTCATAATAGACAGTTTCCTCATTTGGTTTTTATTATTGGATTGTGAGCTCATATTCAGTGACATTTTGTGTTTAAGAATTATATCTGCTAAATTTGAGCATGTGTCCTCCACAGTAGATTTGAATTTGTTTTGCTTCCTAGAGGCAACTAACCTTGGGTCAGTGTTAATGCCAATTTCTTTTTCTTTTTTTTTTTTTTTTTTTAGATTATACTTTAAGCTCTAGGGTACATGTGCACAACGTGCAGGTTTGTTACGTATTTATACATGTGCCATGTTGGTGTGCTGCACTCGTCATTTACATTAGGTATATCTCCTAATGCTATCCCCCCCCCCCCCACCTCCCCACAATAGGTCCCGGTGTGTGATGTTCCCCTTCCTGTGTCCAAGTGATCTCATTGTTCAGGTCCCACCTATGAGTGAGTGAGAATATGCGGTGTTTGGTTTTCTGTTCCTGTGATAGTTTCAGAGAATGATGATTTCCAACTGCATCCATGTCCCTACAAAGGACACAAATTCATCCTTTTTTATGGCTGCATAGTATTCCATGGTGTGTATGTGCCACATTTTCTTCATCCAGTCTGTCACTGATGGACATTTGGGTTGATTCCAAGTCTTTGCTATTGTGAATAGTGCTGCAGTAAACATACATGTGCATGTATCTTTATAGCAGCATGATTTATAATCCTTTGGGTATATACCCAGTAATGGGATGGCTGGGTCAAATGGTATTTCTAGTTCTAGATCCTTGAGGAATCGCCACACTGTCTTCCACAATGGTTGAACTAGTTTACAGTCCCACTAACAGTGTAAGTGTTCCTGTTTCTCCACATCCTCTCCAGCACCTGTTGTTTCCTGACTTTTTAATGATCACCATTCTAACTGGTGTGAGATGGTATCTCATTGTGGTTTTGATTTGCATTTCTCTGATGGCCAGTGATGATGAGCATTTTTTCATGTGTCTGTTGGCTGTATGAATGTCTTCTTTTGAGAAGTGTCTGTTCATATCCTTAGCCCACTTTTTGATGAAGTTATTTGTTTTTTTCTTGTAAATTTTTTGAGTTCCTTGTAGGTTCTGGATATTAGCCCTTTGTCAGATAAGTAGATTGCAAAAATTTTCTCCCATTTCTTGGCTTGGGAACTTTTGGACCACAGAAGCGGTATGGATTTGTGTTGGGGTCCGTGTGTTTCCTAAACAAAGGAATGAACACACAAGACAACACAAGACAAGACAAACATGGCGGCCGCCTCGAATGGCGGCTCTGCTTTATTTTATACAGTCGTTTGTGGAATGTTGCCAAGTCACAAGACACATTGTTGTTTTTCTGACCTTTCCCTGACTTTCTGGATTTTCAAGATGTTTACATATAAACAGGCCCCCAACGCCCTGCTTCGTTTGCCAGAGCAGGACTTATGGGGAACGCCCTGCTTCGTTTGCGAGAGCAGGACTTATCGGGAACACCCTGTTTGTGAGCACGTAGTCCTCTACAATTTGCATCCCAAACGTTGAGACTATGTGATGTAATGTTACGAATTTCTACAGGAACAATATTTTTCATTCATCACACACAAGGCAAGGTAGATAAAATGTCTTGTCCTTCTTTGCTTTGTGGAAGATTTTTATAATGTACCGTTTTTCTTAAGCAGTATACATTTTAGGGTGTGTATATAGGGAAGCCTTTGTCTTCAAACTCCCCACCTCATGTAAGCTAAGCATAAGGTCTTTTCATCTGTTCCTTTGTTTTTGTTTTGTTCTTACCTTATATAAGTGTAAGGTATTCGCTTTTGTGTATGTTAAAATTCGAGAACCTAGGAAATGAAAACCAACAATTCCCCAACCACACTCAGCTCTAATGCTTATTCTTCTGATTTTTAAGCGTTTCTTGATTACTGACCTCTAAGAATTTCTCTTTGTAAAAAAGTTCTTTTATACGTTTATACAAATAATTGTTATATTTTATCTAGCTTTTTTTTTTTTTTTTCCTTTTGAGACAGAGTCTTGCTCTGTTGTCCAGGCTGGAGTGGAGTGGCGCAGTTTTGCTTACTGCAAGCTCCACCTCCCAGGTTCACACCGTTCTCCTGCCTCAACCTCCTGAGTAGCTGGGACTACAGGCACCCACCACTACACCCGGCTAATTTTTTTGTATTTTTAGTAGAGATGGGGTTTCACCGTGTTAGACAGGATGTTTATATAGCATTTTTAAGAGTTTGTAATAGAAGAGTTTTTAAGTTATTTAATCTCATTACTAAAATGTAAGTCTCTCCTAATTATTCAGATTTGGAAATGTAGTCTAGAAAATCCAAAATATTAACTGATATTCTACTTTAGGAATGTTCATGTTTCGGATAAGTTCTTCTAAAACATGTAAAGGGTCAATATTCTTTTACTTCAAAGTGCCTTACAACAAATATACCCAGGATTTTTCTAGTTACCTGTTTTATTTTTTCTTCCACTTTTTTATAGAGACAGGGTCTTGCTATGTTGCCCAGGCTTGTCTCAAACTCCTGGGCTCACGTGTTTCTCCCACATTGACTTCCCTAAGTGCTGGGATTACAGATGTGAGCTACCATGCCTGGCTTTAATTACTATTTTCTAGTTAAACCTAACCTGCTATAACAAGCACTCAACTTTTTCTCTCTATTGGAACTTTAGGTTTTGAAGGATATGCCTCTTCTTTTATAGTTTTTTAAATTAGTAAGTAGTTTGTTGTACATTGTTGACATTTATTTTCTTAGGTTTCTATTAAGGAGTTTAAACATAATCTCCAGGCTTTTCATAGTGTTGGCCTAAATATCAGGAGCTTTTCCCCCCATCTCATTGTAAAATTTTTATAGCTTCATTTTTTTTTACGTGTATAGGTTTGACAGGTAATTATCAATAATGAGTGTTCTAAACCAAATATTCAGTTTGTTGTTAATGGGTATGATGGTTTAAATTAAATTGTTCCTCTCAATGTCATCAGCTACGTAACAGCTGTATAGTGTTACGAAATCTGGAAAACTATTAATGTGGGGATAATACAAAATTTAACATATATACAAGGATTATTATTTTTCAGATAATGACAAAGATGTGTTTATGAGATAATAATGTCTTGTGTATCTTAAGTAGCTATTTTAAATTTAAAATTATTTCTAATCTAGTAGATTAATAAAAATGTAAATTTCTTCAGGTTCAGTCCTCAGTGGCTGTAGGAACCCCAGATTATATCTCTCCTGAAATCCTTCAAGCCATGGAAGATGGAAAAGGCAGATATGGACCTGAATGTGACTGGTGGTCTTTGGGGGTCTGTATGTATGAAATGCTTTATGGAGAAACACCATTTTATGCAGAATCTCTGGTGGAGACATACGGAAAAATCATGAATCACAAAGTTAGTATATTTTACTTTTGTTCAAATTAATGTGGTAAATAACACATATAATAATATCATTTTTAAAGAGAAAATATTTTTCTAAAAACAGTGAACAATCACATTTCTATCCTAGTACGGGACACGACAAACATAAATAGTCAAAAATCCATAAATTATTCATAAGTTACTAGTTCTCATTTTCTTGTATTTTATTAGAGATGCTGCTAAGTAGGAAATTAAGTGGTCTCTCCAGTAGAATAACAAAGGTCATAAGCAGAGAATTTAGATCATTGCTTACTATAGTATATGTATATAGTACATGTATAATCATGACTAGAATGTGTGTAAAAAAAATTTTCAACTTTAGTAGTAATAAGTGCAATACAAATTTAAAATAAGAATGAGATACTTTTTTTCTTGTCAAATTAGCAAAGATCAAAAGACAAATAGTACTCTGTACCATAAGTAATGCGGTGAGATGGGCATTCTAAGACATTAATAGGAATATAAATTGGTGTAACCTTTCTGTTCAGAAAGTATACAGGTATGCACCTAGAGCCTTAAAAAATGGTTAGAGGTTTTGATTGAGCAACTTCACTCTAGGAATCTACCCTATGACATTTTCAGTAGAACAAAGATATATGTACAAGGATACCTATTCTAATATTATTTATGATGACGACATTAGAAGCAACACAGATAACACAACAAGAACAAATTAATGAAACTTTAATATATTTAGTACTAAGTGAAATAGACTTCATAATAATAAGAAGAAAGGTTTTATTAGCAGTCTTAGAAGATTGTGAGCAGTTGCAAAAACCTAGAATATGAATATCTGATAGAAGGGGATAATCTGTTCTTTTTAATTTGTTCCAGTGAAGCAATTATGATTAGTTGCTTTACATATATAAAAATCAGTTTTATAGGGCTTATGTTTTTCTACCTGGTTGCAAAGACAATGTTTCAAGTAGTTACAAAGAGTTGAAAGACTGGAAATAGCAGCAAGGTTGTAAATAGCATGTACATCATTTGAATTAGAAAAGAATATTGTAGTATAACATTATATTTAACAGCACAGATTATAGCTTCAGTTCGAATTCTGGTTCTGCCACTTACTAGATGTGTAATGTTGAGAAAGTTATTTGAATTCTCTGTGTCTTTATTTCTTCTATAATAGTAGCATAGTAGGAGTACCCACCTAAAATGGTTGTTTTGAGGGTTAAATGAGTAACATACTTTAAATAGTGTCAGATACATATTATGTCCTTTAAAAATATTATTAATCATTAGTATGTAACTTATATGACCATTATCAATCATCTATGCTCGATTTAAATATTGAGTCAAATTCCACTACTTTTAAGTAATTTCTCTTCATTCTGATAGCAGTTTAAGGTATAATGTATTCTTTTTTCTATAGCACATGCATGATAACTCATATATGAAATTAAAGTCCTAGGAAAATGATCTTCTGTCATTCATCCCTGTATTCCTTTAGTATTAGTACTTTGCACCAACATACAGTTATTAAATATATTTAAAAGAAAATGTATTTTTAAGAAAATAAATAAGTCAACCAACGTACTTAGTATGTTAAACACTGATTTATATTTTGTTTCTGTTTTTCACTGTTTAGGAGAGGTTTCAGTTTCCAGCCCAAGTGACTGATGTGTCTGAAAATGCTAAGGATCTTATTCGAAGGCTCATTTGTAGCAGAGAACATCGACTTGGTCAAAATGGAATAGAAGACTTTAAGAAACATCCATTTTTCAGTGGAATTGATTGGGATAATATTCGGAACTGTGAAGCACCTTATATTCCAGAAGTTAGTAGCCCAACAGATACATCGAATTTTGATGTAGATGATGATTGTTTAAAAAATTCTGTAAGTATGACACTGTGAAGAAGTTCTATCCCTCTGTTTCTTTCTAATATGGTTATATAGTAATTTTTTGGTTTATAAGTATTTTGCTAGGATGGTTTTACAATTTATCAGTTATCAGTCAGTGATCATGGCTTCCAGTGCTTATTCTGTCACAAATCAAATTAGGAAGAAAGTTAACTGAGGTGAACATAGTTATTTGTGACTAAGAACAAAATTCAAAGTTTTACCTCTTAGATAAGTTATGCCATTAAGCTTCCTAAGAGAACAAATTAGATACTTAAAAAAGCAGATTTTATGATTGCAAAGTGAAGAGGTTGGCAAATTTCTCTCTAAAACCATAGAACTGTACAAAATTGTCAAAAACAACCATGTCAGGGCTTGATACAACAATTGAAGAGAAATAAATTGAGAAGCATTTATTTGTAAAAAGCTACTGAACTTTAGTTAAAGTCACATATACCACACACTTCCATCCCCACTACTGACTTGGTCTGGGACAGTAGTACTAGTAGCATGGAACTGGATAGAAAAATCAGCAGCTTTGCTGATACAGAGGGCAGATTCCAGGACTAAATACCCAAGCCCAGTGTGTTGCTGCTAACAATAGCTAACTTGGTAGGAAATCAATAGGGAAAATAGTCCACAGACGTGGTATAGCCCTGAGCTATAACCCTGCCTGAGGTGAATATCTGACCTCAAGCCAATTATTTGGCCAGTCCACTAGCCAAATAATTCGACCATTCTTAGCTTGTGAGCCATGCCCAAACAGGCCAGCATAGTATATCGACCTCTGCTATAACCCTTTAGGTTATATGAGATTAAAATTTAGGAAAATAAGAACTTAAAATGTTTGTACTTTTTGCCTTTTTAGTCGTCGTCGTCATCGTCGTCGTCGTCTTCTTCTTCTTCTTCTTCTTCTTCTTCCTTCTTCCTTCTTTCTTCTTTCTTCCTCCTCCTCCTCCTCCTTCTCCTCCTTCTCCTTCTCCTTCTTTTTTTAAAAATTTTTTATTTGAGACAGAGTTGCTCTGTGTCTCCCAGGCTGGAGTGCAGTGGCATGATCTCGGCTCACTGCAAGCTCTGCCTCACGGGTTCATGCCATTCTCCTGCCTCAGCTTCCCGAGTAGCTGGGACTGTAGGCACCCGCCACCACGCCCAGCTAACTTTTTGCATTTTTTGTAGAGATGGGGTTTCACCGTGTTACCCAGGATGGTCTCAATCTCCTGACCTCATGATCCGCCTGCCTCAGCCTCCCAAAGTGTTGGGATTACAGGCATGAGCCACTGCTCCCAGCCACTTTTTAACCTTCTTAATTTGAGCTTTTATTTTTTTTTCAGTTATTTTATTTACTATGGCTTTAATTCTGTACTAAACATTTTTATGTTAATGTTATATGACTTACAATTTTTTTAAATTTTTGTGGATACTTAATAGGTACACGTTATATTACTTTTCACTGAAACTGTGAATACTCTTTTCAGTACAATAAGCTGTGATCACTGTTTGATAACTGTAATTATAAAACCATCCTAATACTATATTCAAGGCAGATAAAAATTTCTCATACTTTCCTGTCTAAACTTCACAAAGAATAGTTAAATGGACTTCTCTTACCAATTTTTTATAAATAGAATTATGTTTACTGTTAACAAATTGTGAATCATTCCAAATTAAATACATAGTACAGTTGATTCTAATTATTCATGGTGTTTATGTTCTATATAATTGCCTTGAACACTATTAGCTAATATTGAACCATTGCTCTGAGGGAAGTACAGGGTTAGGTTTCTGTGAGCCTCTGATCAACTGATCAATATATAGTCTTGTTTTATGTGTGCTTCTCTTTAAAGACACTTTATATAATATAGTTGATTCATTAACACTGAACTCACCATTGAACTCACCACCAGCAGCACTGTAACTCGTGCCTGAATGAAGCTTTTCTAGCATATTATTTTCTCCGTAAAGGCACGTCACTGTCCTCTTGTGCTGGGAACACTAGACAGTGCTTCAGCACTATGCTTGGGAGCCTTTTCAAGCAGTGAATCACATACAAAGGGCCCAAAAATGTGAAATGCATGACACCAAAGAGACCCTGTAAAGGACACTTGTTTATAATATGAGCGCTTAAATGAGAAGGCAGAGCCTCTCCTGTTCAACTTCAGCTGGGAATGTGAGCATAGGACATCTCAAATTTTTCTGTGCTCTGCACGTGTCTACAAATAATCATAAAATTACCACAAGTATTGATTTGGGGTTTACAAATAAATATTAGCTTCTATACAAATTTGCAAATACAGAGTACATGAATAATAATGACTGTATTCTCAATATTAGACTTTCCATCTTTAATTTAATTAGAATTTTAGAGTAGCAGTGTTCATGGTCTGAATTTTATATCACTAAACAACTATACCAAACTTATCAGTGTTTTAAAATTGAACAGTCAAAAATTTTTTTTGTTAATTTTTTTTGGCATTTATATTTATAGCCAAGCCTACAGATCATAGCTATCTATTTCTTACCAGATGTTTTTTCCTCCTTTAGGAAACGATGCCCCCACCAACACACACTGCATTTTCTGGCCACCATCTTCCATTTGTTGGTTTTACATATACTAGTAGCTGGTAAGTTTGAAAAGTTAACATAGTTTGGGCGAGGTGCAGTGGCTTATGCCTGTAATCCCAGCACTTTGGGAGGCCAAGGCAGGCAGATCATGAAGTCAAGAGATTTGAGACCAGCCTGGCCAATATGATGAAATCCCATCTCTACTAAAAATACAAAAATTAGGTGGGCATAGTGGCGGGTGCCTGTAATCCCAGCTACTCGGGTGACCGAGGCAGGAGAATCGCTTGAACCGGGGAGGTGGAGGTTACAGTGAGCCGAGACTGCGCCATTGCACTCCAGCCTGGGTAACAGAGTGAGACTCTGTCCCCCCCCCAAAAAAAAAAAAAAAGAGTTAACATAGTTTGGACAATTTAAAGCAAATTAAATTGAATTGAGGTTGGTAAAAAGTGTATGAGAAAACTGTAAATTAAAACTTTTTAAAAAATAGAATGAGCCTACTGCTGGAAATAGAAAGTTAAGCGTTACAAAATTAGTAGAATACATGAAAATCTGAACTCGTTTTGGAGGGGAAAGAATGGAACAGAGAGCTCAGAATCTATTCCTTAGCAATGAAGCAGTAATTAGAAGAGTTTCATGCTGTTGAATATTCTCTAGATGTCAAGCAGGAGAACTATCAACCCATTAATTCTACCATCTTTTACACTGACCCTCCCTTCACTTATATTCCCTATTTCCCCCTTACCCTGCTTAAATTCCATTGAGAATGATTATAATCACTCCTTATATGCTGTTTCAGTTTCTTTGACTGTCTCTAATTCTGTTATACTTGCTTTGCTAAGTCAACATTAACTCTTAAAATTTTGTTCTCTACCTGTACAGTTTCAAATGACTAGAAAAAATAGCTGACTATTCTTACTGGTCTACTTTAAATTCATGATTACCAACCTCAAGTGCCCCTTGTCTGACAAATATACTGTATTACTCTAGTGTATTCACTCTTCCACTCACCTAGATAACTATTTTGTACTTTCCTTCTTTTTTTTTTTTTTTTTTTTTTTTTTTTTTTTTTTTTTTTTTTTTTTTTTAGAGATGGGGTTTTATTCTGGGCAGCAGAAGGGCTGGAATGCAGTGGTGCAGTCCTAGCTCAGTATAACCTCAAACTCCTGACCGCAAATGATCCCCCTGCCTCAGCCTCCAGAGTAGCTGGGACAATAGGCACAAGCCCCCATGCCCAGCTAATTTTTAAAACGATTTAGAAATGGAGTCTTGCTGTGCTGTCTAGACTGGAGTACAATGGCACAGTCATAGATCACTACAGCCTCCTACTCCTCAAGCCATCCTCTGGCCTTAACCTCCCCTGTTGCTGGGATTACAGATGTGAGCCATTGCATCTGGCATATTTCTTTCTACTTGAGTTTGAAACCTCACGTTCAGCAGACTTGTATCCCCTTTCACCGAAAGGATTGAGGCAAACCACAGACAACTCCCACAAGCTCCAGTTACCATATTTACCGCCTACTTACTGTTGGACCAAAATTCTCTGTTCTTTTCATGGATGAACTATGCAAGCCTCTAGTAAGGCCAGTCTCTTTCATTCCTTCCTGGCTGGTCTAGTACATGTTTTGCTTTTATGTCATGAATTTTTTCTTCTTGTGTCATCTGCATCATCAGATTATTTCTATCAGCTTGCAAATGTCAGTTCCCCATCTTAATACAAAATATAAAATCTGGATTCTACTTCCTTTACCTCTTATCAACCATGTCTCTGCTCTACATTATAGAAAAATTACTTCAACTTTTGACTATATTTTGTTTATTTTTCTCATACTGTTGTTTCTTGAATTCATTCCAGTCAGGTATGTGCCACCATCACTTCATGCAAACTGCTTTTATCAATGTCACTGTTGACCAACGTGTTACTAAATCTAATGATCACTTCAAAGTTCTAGTCTTACTTATTTGCTTAGTCTCATCTTATTTGCCACAGCTCCATACTTTTAAAATACCTTCTTCTCCTATCTTCTAGGACATTTGACTGATTTTCTCTCACCTTGCTGGTCATTCCTTCTCAGTCTCCATACCTGAACCCTCCTGACTTCCCTGACTTGTGAATATCAGAGTGTCCTATGGCTCAGTCTTTGAACTTCTCTTTTCCATCTAAACTCTCTAGTGTTCTCCCAAAGATTTGCTGATGAATCCTCAGTGTGCAACTCCTGAGACCTCTCCTCTCGTCTGCTTAAAAATCTGTCTTAACCACCCACTTACTATGTAAATAACTTTCTTTTATTTCTCTGAACCTGTTCAGGTGATCCTTTAAAAGGTAATCAGAACATGTCACTCCCCTATTCAGAACCAGTCCACTCATCCCCAACTCCAGTGGCTTCATATCAACTCCAAATCAAACTTCTTACAAGGCCCTACATGACTGCCTTACTTTTATCTTTCTGAGTTTATTTTTCTTTGTTTACTCAACTCCATCCACACAGGCCTCCTTTCTGGCCTGTGAACATACCAGACATACTCTTGTCTCAGGGCTTTAGTAGTTCTGTTTCATCTGCTTGGAACATTCTTTCTTTTGATATTCCCTTAAGTGGTCCCCTCACCTTTACTTAGCTTTTTCCAAAGTTACTTTAGCAGTGACAGCTTTACTGACTACTTTATCTAAATTTGTATCTCCTCCCCTTCAATACTTTATTTCTCCTTTTCCTGCTTTATGTTTTCTCCTTAGCATTTAACATTTTCTAATGTAATGAATATCTCAATTATTTTGTTTATTTCTGTCTCAGTCACTGGAATATAAGCTCTACATGGGCAAGGATTTTTGTCTGTTTTGTTCACCACCAAATGTCCAGCAGTTTCAGTATTTTTATTTAAATCCTATTGAATTAAAGACAGAAACTTGCTTTTGAATTTCAAATTCCAGTAAAGAGGGCCGTGGTTGGTGCTTTTGACTACTACTGTTTCACCTAGGAGGTCAAATTGTTTTAAACTACCAGTAACCCTTCAGCAAACTTCATTTTATAATTTGTGGGGTTTTTTAAATCAAAATAATTTGGTGGATATTAGGTTTTCATTTTTTCAAATGCTTCTAAAAACAGTTTATGGTGATTTTGCAAAAATATTTTATAATTATTCCAGCTGGCTAAGCTGCAAGATATTCAAATCTGTGTTTTAAATGAGCAGTTTAAAAATGTTTATGCCATGAATGTGGAGTCAGTTAAAAACATTTTTCTTCAAACTTTTTCTCACAGTATGAACCTACTTTTTTTTGTTTTTTTTTTTCTTCAGTGTACTTTCTGATCGGAGCTGTTTAAGAGTTACAGCTGGTCCCACCTCACTGGATCTTGATGTTAATGTTCAGAGGACTCTAGACAACAACTTAGCAACTGAAGCTTATGAAAGAAGAATTAAGCGCCTTGAGCAAGAAAAACTTGAACTCAGTAGGAAACTTCAAGGTAAATATATATTCACTTTTTGAATTGTACTCACAGTGTTATGAGGTGTTTATCGTAAGTGGTTGTTTTATCTTTGGAAAAAAATCTTTTAAGTGGTGAAAAATCAGTTGTAGAAATTTTGCAGAAAACAGCATAATACCATTTATATAAAATCACACAATTAATAATAAACAACAACAAAATAGCTTTTGTTTCCTGTGGGTACATATTTATGTTTATAAAAATGTGTGGGAATACCTTTGGGGATGGGGAAATGGGACCCTCCTCACTTTGTTATAGCACTTTAATGACTTTTCCTATCTTATTTGCTCAATATTTAAGAGCTCTAGCTCCTTTCATGTTGTCATTCTCTGCAGCATTGCTTCTGCCATATTTGGTGATTTTAAAATGCACATACACATAAACTTTTTAAGATTCTGAGTGAGTTTCTTTATTCTTCACCTTCAATGATTGTTTTCTCCATTTCATTTCATCCAGTCCATCCTATGGTAATAAGTATGTCTTAAGATTACCATATCTAAAACTCATTAATTGCAGTTTCCAGCAAATCTTTTATAATCTCCTGCTCATAATTTTCTAGTGCTCTCTCTCTCTGACTCCTTAACTCCAATATTCCTTCACTGCCACCATTACCTACAAGTCTATCACCAATTTAACTCTGCTATTTATACCCTCATTTTTCATTCTCTGCTCAACCATAATCATACCCTGGCATATACCTTCAAATCTATTGTTCCGCTTTCTCTTTGTCAGATACCTTTGGCAGAACCCCAACCGTGTTTGAATACAACTTTGTGTCTTCAACTATCCGGCTGAAGACAGCTTACTTAAAACACCCACAACATGCTGACTAATAATATTAATTCAGATTCACAGGCACTCACCTCAGGTCAGCTCTTCATGCTGCCTAGCAGTCCTACTTTGTTCCCCTAGTCTGTTTCCCTATCCTGTGCTGTAAAATCCAGTGATCATTTCTGTCTTCACCTTTTAACCTATCAGCAATATTTGATCCTGTGGACCATTTATTCCTCCTGATAATGCCTTTTTTTTTTTTGGCGGGGGAGGCGCTTCCGGGGCACTTTATCTCCTGGTTTTCTTTTTCCTCATAAACCAGTCCTTCCCAGTCTCCTTTGCTAAGTTTTCCTTAACTCTTTGACCTTTGAATGTTAGAATACTCTCTACTTGAAGCAAGTCTCTAGTTGAATGATGCCTTCAATGAAGGTTTTCCAGACCATCCTATTTATAATTTAATCATATGTATATCCCCAGTACTACTATCTACTTTTTCTGCTTTTTTCTCTAAAATAAAGGATGTCGCGTATTATATATTTTACTTACATATTTTGTGAATGAAGGAATGTATTTATGCACAAATAATCAGGAACTTGTAACTCCTAGGAGAGAAATAATCAAAGTTTTACAATCACAGAATTTTACTCTCATAGTTTTAGAGGCCAAGTAGAGAAAAAGGCTGTGTAGACATCAATAGAATGGACTATTTTCTGTTTTTCCATAAGTTGTTAAGATCTCTGCATATGAATTACTTCCCTTTTGTGACTGAAATTTTTCTGTTTGTTTTTTTATGTGGTGACATAGCAAAGTGTGCAAGCATTCTACTTTTAAGTATAAGCCTAATAAATGTTTGTATATGTGTACACTAATGTAACCTTCACCCATATTCATGTGTAGAATATTTCCGGCATAGAGTAAAGTCCTCAGATGCCACTTCCCAGTTTGTAACTTATCACTATGAAATAAACATCATCCTAATTTCTTTCACCAAAATTAATGAATTTTTACCTGTTTTTGAACTTCATATAAATGGTATCATACAGTATATTCTCTTTTGTGTATGGCATTTTCACTTGCTGTTTTTTAAAATTCACCCATGTTTTGTATATATCAGTAGTTTGCTCTTTTTTTTTTTGGACTGCTGTTTAGTATTTCATTGTGTATAAGCACTAAAAAATTGCCCAGTCTGTTGTTGGTAAATATTTGGGTTATTTCCAGATGTTGACTACTATGAGTAAAGTTCCTGCAAATGTGCTTATATGTTTATTTTGATGGTCCTGTATACCTGGGAGTAGAATTTCTGGGCCATATAGTAGAGGATTTTCAGCTTTAGAAGGTATTTTCAAAGAGTTTTCCAAAGTGATTATACCAATGTATAGTTCTACTAATAATTTATGAGTTCTACTTTCTTCAGCTCCCCACCAGAACTTGATATTGTCAGCGTTTTTAACTTGTAGCCATTCTGGTAGAAGTATAGTGATATCCTGCCGTGATTTTAATTTGCATTTTCCTGATGGATAATGAGTTTGAATATCTTTTCATATGTTTACTATCCATTTGGATATCTAGTCTTGTGAAGTTCTGGTTCGAGGTTCTTGCCCATTTTTCTGTTAGGTCTTTATATATCTTTTTCTTAGTAATTTGTATGTTACTACTTCACAAACAACGTAGAAACCTTTAGACAACCAGCTCCTTGTATGACTGTTGTTATGTAGTTTACCTTAATCTGTGTTATAAATCTTTTAATACATTTTTACTCGATTGTTGCTTTACGTTTTCTTTACTCATTAATTTTAAGTATCATTTAATTTACCCATTTATTTACCCTTTTGGTGCTTTTTATTTCTCCCTAAATTCTATGTTTCTATCTGGAATCATTTTTCTTTAGCCTCAAAAACTTCCTTTATTGTTTTCTTGTAATATAAGTGTGTTGTGACAATTCTTGATAGGGTTTTGTTGATGTGAAAATGTCTTTATTTTTACCTTCATTTTGGAGGAATACTTGTGCTGGATTAGAATTCTAGCTTGGCAGCTTTTTCTTTCAGAGCTCTACATGCATTATTTTATTCTTTTCTATAATAGCTTCCATAATATTTCTTGAGAAGCCAGCTGTTAATCTTAATCTCTTGAATGTAACGTATATGTTTTCCCTTCCGGCTGCTTTCAGGATTATGTCCTTAACTTCAGTTTCAAATAGTTGGACTGTGATTCACGTACGTGTAGCTTTCTTTGTATTAACAGAAAATCCTGGTTGAGATTCACTGAGCTTTTGCAATCTCGTTTGATGTCTTTTATCAGTTTTGCAAAATTCTAAGCCATAGTCTCTGTAGATACTATTTTGCCTCGTGCACTTTCTCCTCTCCTTCTGGGGCTGTAATTGCGTATATGTCAGATGGTATCTCACATTTCCTTTATGCTCTGTTCTGTTCCTTCCATTGTTTCTTTTTTTGTGTGTGCTTCATTAAGATATTTTCTATTGATCTGCCTTCAGGTTCACTAGTTCTGTCTTCTGCTATATCCATTTTGCTGTTAAGTCCATCTGATTAATCTTAATTTCAGATATTGTCTTTTTTAGTTAAAGTTTATTCATTTGATTCTCTCAATTGCAGTTTTCTGTTGAAATTTCCCCATATTTTTGTGTATTTTTTCGCTATTTTCTGTAACATTTTAATAATATTTTGAGGTCTTTATCTGTTAAATTTCAACAACTGTGAACCTGCCTTTCTGTTTTTTTCTTCCATTTGTCATGCTTTTCTGCTTTTCCAAATGTCTCATGTGAAAGATGTCAGGAATAAAAATAACATAGAAAAGCAAGTTTATATTATTTTTGCCCCAGAGAGGCTTCTCCCTTTTCATTCCATCAAGAATTGAGCTTGGACAAGACTAAATTGCATTTTTTTTTTTTTTTTTGGGGGGGGGGGGGACGGAGTCTCGCTCTGTTGTCCAGGCTGGAGTGCAGTGATTTGATCTCGGCTCACTGCAACCTCTACCTCCCCAGTTCAAGTGATTCTCCTGCCTCAGGCTCCTGAGTAGCTGGGACTACAGGTGTGTGCCACCACGCCTGGCTGATTTTTTTGTATTTTTAGTAGAGATGAGGTTTCACCATGTTAGCCAGGATAGTCTCGATCTCCTGACCTCGTGATCTGCCCGCCTCAGCCTCCCTAAGTGCTGGGATTACAGGCATGAGCCACTGTGCCCGCCTTTAAATTGCATTTTTAATTAGATTCAAACCTACCTTTGATTTCAAATGCCCAGAAGCGGGAGCTGGATAGAGCCTAGTTGGGCCTCTTTCTCCTTCACTTCCTAAACTATGGGAGATTTATTCTCCTCTTCAACCTTCTGCCCTATACCGTTTCCAAATTTGATAAGTGTCTTGATGAAGAGACTGGCCATGTATTTGAAGCAGATTCTCTTCCTCAAGGAGCTCTTCGTCTCTGAAATAATTCTATACTATCAGAGATTTCTGTCTGACTTTTCAAAGCTCCCTAACTTCCCATGCAGCCCCCAAGTACAACAATTAAAATATACCATGGGAATGAAAGCACCATATGCTTACAGACTTTGAGATTTCCAAATTGTTGCATCATCCCCACACATTCTCCAGAAGCTTCAGTGGTTTTTCTTCCCAGCATGTTATCTCTCAATTTAAAGGCCAGGCTTGACCTAAGTACACTCACAGAAATGGATAAAGCTTCCAGGTAAGAAGCAGTTGTAATAGCCTCTTCACCTCAGAATGCCTCACTTCCCTGGCTCACTTTCCCATCTCTGACTGGGAAAGCAAAGAGAACTAAGTAAAGTAAACCAAAGATGTTTTTAAAAATAAGATTTTTTTCAAATTATATACTGAATTTTTACTTTTTACAGCAGGAGAAACAAAGCAGTGACCTGTTGCTTCCTAGTCTGTCCCCTTATGACTAAGAATTTCCTGTGTTTTGGTTTTTTTTTTTTTTTTAATGTTTTGAATTCTTTAATTTGTTCTTAGTATTTTTTTTTACATGTGTAGTATCGTCTGCACAGAGCAAAGCGAACAAAAATGTAAGATCATTGCCTTTTGGCATGAATACTTGTTTCATAGCAGTGACATAGATTAACATTTAAACTGATTCATTCGTCAGCTATTTATTGAGTATCAAATAGCCAGGAACTGTTCTGCATATGACTAGTAATGTAATAAAAAACAGATAAAGACAAAAATACCTCCCCTTGTTATGTTTCCTTTCTACTTTGAGGAGACAGACAATAAATCACATACAAAGTAGGGTCATCCACTGAGAGTAAGGAAGGTAGAGGAGATAATAGATACTTGACAAGAAAAAGAGAAAATATGAAATGATCAGTATAGAGATGAAAAGAGTAAATGAGCCAGGGAAATAGTTTAGGATAGCCAGATATTTCCATGTTATTTAAGTTTAATAATCATGAGTTTTAAATGACTGTGTATTTTTTTCAGTCATTTTTAGCTACTTGGGTAAAATCATAGAGTAGGAGGAGAGTAGAAATTAGCCAAGATTGAGGGCCTTCTAGAATAAGTACAATGGAGGAGAGAAGGGTAAAGAAATGGAAGGTATTTGCAAAACAGTGATGGACCAAAGAATCTAACCAGGGTAAGTAAGGAAGTAAAGAGGAAAAAAATGGAAAGTGTTGGGAACACACTGATTGGCATTTGTGGTGGGAATGAAGAATTGTTGAAGTGGTCCCTGGAGTAGTAAGCTGTACAGATAAGAGAGATGATTTTGGAGGCCATGACGTTATTGATAATGACACAGCGTATAGTAGAATTTCTTAATTGGTGAACCACAAGCATTTGGGGTGAGGTAGTTTTTTCACATGAGAGAGTGTTTCACACTCTGAGATATTGAACATTCTGAGTTTCCAGATGTTAAATACTTGTCGCAGTCTCCTCATGTACTGTGTCAACAACTGACTCCCCTTCTGTCCCCTTCACATGAGGTGATCGTACACCTGCAGTAGAGAACCACTAGTTTAGGATGTGGCCAGTTAATCTGATGGTTATACTGGAGAGAAGTCTATCAGCTAGATTGTTTTGGGTTGCAGATGTGAGAATTCTTAAATAATAAGGATTTATTTTCTCACTTAAGAAGCCAGAAGTAAATGGTTTCAGTGCCAATTTTGGGGTAGCTGCCCTATTAATTTCTTGGCTTTCCTTGATTCCACAATATTGTAGAACTTTCAGATGTAAACTTTGGAAGGTAAGACATCCCTTCATACACCAGATTCACTTCATATACCATCTGACAGACATACCAGGCATTTGACTTATCACATGGTGACGTTCCCTGCTAGGACAAAAAGGAGCTAAATAGATTCATTGGCAGAGTACACCAAGAGTTCTATCTTCGTATCTGCACATATCCAGAGACTCAGAAAGTGGAAGGATTCATTTAGTTTCATACATCTTTCATTTAATGGAAGATTAAAACCTCTCCCTGAAGCCCCCTAGTGGACTTCTTCTCAAGATACCATTTAAGTTCTAACTAGGTCACATACCTAATTCTTGACCAACACTTGCAATGTGGAATGGAATTATTATGATTAATTTAAGTCAGCCAGTTTTGACTGGGCCCACCTTGCCTATGTGCACTGTAGCCTGATAATTGAATTTGGTTCACAAGGAAGAAGAGATGAGTAGATGCTGGGTAAAAACCAGCAGTATCTGCCGTAGAGGATTTATGTGCCTCAGATGTCAGTGTTAGATGGATTATCTATTTTGATGTTAAAGTCACTAAGAATAATAAGAAGGGTAGTAATGGAAAGAAGAGCAGAGAACAACATGTAAAATCCTTGTTTAAAAAAGAGTAAGATAGGGAGGACAAGTGGATAACTACATAAGCAGGAAATGACCATTTCAGTAGACCTAGGAATTTTGAGGAGAGAGGTGGCAATAATGAGCAAGGATGCCTGCCCCACCTTCATACCTGTGGCAGGGGGGTACAGGAGGAAAAGTAACTCCTATTAATGTCCATTTGGTATTTTTTGGTTTTTTGTTTGTTTTTTTGAGACAGAGTTTTTCTCTATCACCCAGGCTGGGTGTGGTGGCATGATCTCAGCTCACTGCAACCTCTGCCTCCCGGGTTCAAGCATTTCTTCTGCCTCAGCCTTCCAAGTAGCTGGTATTACAGGCATGCACCACCATGCCTGGCTAATTTTTATATTTTTAGTAGAGATGGTGTTTCACCATGTAGGCCAGGCTGATCTGCAACTCCTGACCTCAGGTGGTGCACCTGCCTTGGCCTCCCAAAGCACTGGGATTACAGGCATGAGCCACCGCACCTGCACCTCTCCCACATTGGCTATTTTTATGTCCCCCCATTTTCTGCCCCCAATTTAGATGTCTTAAAAAAATAAAAACATTGGATGTTCTTTTCAAAATAATAAATACAGAAAGGACCAGTTTTTAGCATGTTTTGAACCCAAAGAGATAGAAATGTATAAGAAATACTTATATGATGCAGAAAATCAAGATCAGATGCACAATGTAGTATATCTTACACCTTTAATTCAAATTAACAAATATTTATTGACCGCCAAACATATAGGGATTATGGTTTACACACACACGTACATATGCACACACAAAGTAATCAGTAATGATTTGCACTAACTCATAAAGAATTATGGTAAAGGAGAGACTTATTATGTAAGAATCCCTCCATAAATAGCAGAACACCTATTTTAGAACAAAGGGCAATTTCATTTCTGGTGTAAAATGGTAAAAAATATTTTCTTTGTTCCATATCTTTTGATGATATCTGGGAATAAGCCTCAATAGACTTACTGTTCTTTAAAACCTTGTATTTTCTAATTAGAACTGCAAGATAAATTAATATTTTCTATTTAAACTAAATATTTTAGCTACATTGTTGAGCCGTAGTTACCTATAGATGGGCCTCAACTTTCAGACATAAAATTTGGAAGGCCAACACTTCTGCATATGTATATTAACATGCCTAACCCTCCATTTGTAAACCCAATTCAGGTCTTCATATAGCATCTGACTGACATACCAGGCTTTTGAGTTATCACATGGTGATGTTCCTACTAGGAGAAAAAGGAGCTACGTAGTTGATTCACTGGCAGAGTACACCAACAGTATTTAAAACCAAAAATTATTAGAAGGTGGATTCTTTCATATATATATGCAGCGGATTTTTTTTTTTTTTTTTTTGATAGAGTCTCACTTTGTCTCCCAGGCTGGAGTATAGTGCCATGATCATGACTCACTACCACCTCAACCTTCCAGGCTCAAGCAGTTCTCCCATCTGAGCCTCCTGAGTAGTGAGACTTCAGGCATGTGCCACCATGCCCTGCCAATTTTTGTATCTTTTGTAGAGAAAGGGTCTCACTCTGTTGCCCAGGCTGGTCTTATACTCCTGGACTCAAGTGATCTTCCCACTTTGGCCTCCCGGAGTGCTGGGATTACAGGCATGAACTACCATGCCTGGCCTGATTTTTTATGACCTAATTTTTACGTATTCACATGCTTTTTATCAGTGAGTAGATGTTTTGTTCTATAAATTGTGTAAGAATTTCTCTGCAAACAATATAATGTTATTAGTGTTAAGAATTTGGTGTATGGTGATATTTTTATTTATTCTTTTTTTTAAAGAGTCAACACAGACTGTCCAAGCTCTGCAGTATTCAACTGTTGATGGTCCACTAACAGCAAGCAAAGATTTAGAAATAAAAAACTTAAAAGAAGAAATTGAAAAACTAAGGAAACAAGTAACAGGTAAATATCTGTGATTCACTGCTAATTCAGTTTAGGAAATGTTTAAACAATGGTTTATTCACACAAAAAACATCTATTGAGAACCTGTCTGTGTTATGTGATGTGAGTTCCGTGGTAGTCAGGGAAGGGCAGATAAGAATGGGTTCTGCTCTCAAGGAGTTCACATTTTGGTCTGGGAAACAGATAAACAGTTATTGCAATACGTACAAAAAGGCTATCAGGAAAAATAAATGGAGATACGTGGAGAGTACATAAGAGGATCACCTAACCCAGACTTATGTGAATAAGGATGGCTTTTTTGGAAGGCCTGTTCATTTTGGAATTTGTCTGGCAAAGCATATTTGTGAGGAGAGGAAAAGGTGAGTAAGGTGTGAGGAAGGACACTAGAGACAAGCAGAGTGCATGTATACAGGCATCAGGAAAATTTATTTTATTTGTTATGCAATTACTTTTTCCTTGTATTACTAAGATTAAAATTAAATTTGACAAGTGTTTGTATACCTATTATTCATTTATTGCATTTATTCAATAAATATATATTTAGCACCTACTATGTAGCAGGTGTTGTTTTAGGCTCTTGGGATTCAACTTAAGCAAAACAACTTTAAACAAAAAATCTTTGCTTTGGCCTGGGTAAAGGACAGAAAACAGAAACCAGTAAATATATAACTTTGTAAATGATACAGTATGTTAGAAGGTAATAAGTGCTTTAAAAATAAAAATAGAATAAGGAGAATTAGATGTGCAAAATGAGGAGTTTTATCATGTTAAGTATAGTGCTCCAGGGGTAGGCCTAACTGAGAAGGTGACTTGTTAGCAAAAATTTAAAGAAGGCAAGGGGGTTAGCCATACAGTTATCTGCAAAATATATGTTCTAAGCAGAAGGACTAGCTGGTGCAAAGACTCTAAAATCAAATGTGCCCCAGGTGTTCAAGTAAAACAGAGTACTGCATGGCTGGAGCAGAATGAGCAAGCAGGGAGAATGGAAGGAAATGAGAACTAAAGGGGTGAAATGGGCTTGTTGCCTGATCGGTAGAGCCTTACTGATTGTCGTAAGGTCTTTGGTTTTTACTCAGAATGAAATGGCAGTTTTTTGCAGGGTTTAGAGGCATTACATGATCTGAATAAGTAGAGGGATAGGAAGAGAGAGCAGAAGGTACTGTTTTAACGAGAATGGTCAGGCCTCTCCAGGAAGGCAGTTTTAGGCAAAAATAAGTAAAAGAGAAGAAATAATCTAATGTAGCATCTTTTATAAAAGTGACTATTTAAAATGCCATATTAGCACTTTGTTTATTTTAAATATATGGAGATCTTAATTTTGAGCATAATTTGTGAATGCTATTTTGTGTTTTTAAGAGGCTGTCCTCCTAAGAAATATCTATATATCTAATCTCTGTTACTTTTATCTTTCTAAAAGTAAGTTATTATAGATTGGGAACGTGATAAGTGAATCATGGACTTTGCTTTGGTACCAACAGTAACATTAAGAGTGTCATTGAATGTCTACATTAGAGTTGTATGACACTAAAACAGCAGTAGAACAGAAGACCAGCTAGAATGGTCAGTGATTTGTCTTCAGAGAGGCAATAGGGATTTGGAAAACTTATTCATAAGCCTGTCTCTTCTCTTTTTAATAGTAGAATGTGGCTTTGAATGGCAGTAGCTTTTGAAAGCTTGCTAATTAATTTCAAAACTGCCTTGAAATAGATGATATTGATGTAAAATATTCAAATCAATAATATAGTTGTTATGTCATTCACCAAAATAGTTGTGAGCTTCTTTGTTAGCTCTGTGTAAGAGCTAAATTTTTACATCTTAAAACATTTTGCTGTCATTCACAGTAATGTTCTGGCACTATCCAAAGGAAACCTGTGTTGATGTCTAACCCATTATATATAGAATCATGATAAGTAATTTCATTTTCTGAGTAATTCCAAATAGTATTGTATTTTTAATTTTATTGTTCATGTGTTTATTGCTAATATATAGAAATATAATTGATTTTTACATGTTTATTTTGTATTCTACAGTGTTGCTACACTCCCTTATTAGTTCTAAGAGGGCTTTAAAAAATAGTTTATTTGGGATTTTTAATTCTGACGATCATGTCATCTGCAGGTGGGAACAGTTTTATTCCTCCCTTTCTGATCTATATGCTTTTTGTTTCCTTTTCTTGCCTTATTGCAGGAACTTGCAGCACTATGTTATGCTAAAGAAGAATGATGAGAAGAACATTCTAGCTTCTCAATCTTGGGGAAAAGCATTAGTTTCTTTCTGTTTTTGTATTTCTAAGGGCTTTTAAAATCATTAATGGGTGCTGAATTTTGTCAGATGCTTTTTCTGCATAAATTGATATGAACATATGATTTTCAAAAAATAACCTGTTAATATGGCGAATTACATTGGTTGATTTTAAAGTGTTGAACCAGCCATACATCCCTCTTGTAAACAGTGGTCATGGTGTACAATTATTTTTATATGTTGCTGAATTCCATTCCTAATATATTTTTAAGGATTTTTGCATCGATATACATGAAGGATATTAGTCTTTAGTGTTCTTTTTTTTTTTTTTTTCTTCTTTTTCCTTTCTTTCTTTCTTGTACTGGCTGTTTCTCTGTCAACATAGCTGGTGGCTACTGTCACCAGCAGCCGCCAGAGGCCTGAACAAAAGAGCACTAGCAGGGGATCCACCTGCATGCATCCTTTCTGAGGCAGCCTTGCAGTCAGGAGTCAGATTGCTGGTACAGCGTCAATGACAACCTCAATGTGAACATTTAAGAGTTTTTAGTACTTACAGACATTGTGGCACATGGCATACCTGGAGGCCACACACCTGGAGGTCAGGGAGTGCAGGGAGACAGAGAGCCTTGAGCAGGAGAGCATGGCAACTAGCAGTATATATTAGGGAATAGGATGTAGATCACTTTAAGTTTGGAAGCCAGTGCTTGAATGGTCCCTTTAGAGGAGGTGGCTGGAAGGCAGGATCCCAGTCTGCTAGGTGGGAGAGATGTCTCCAGCTTGAGCCCCTTGGGTGTGGTGTAGAATTGAAAACTGCATCAAGAGTGACTAAGCCCTGCCTCTGAAACAAGAAAGCTAAACCTGCATTCAAAATGAATGCTGAGGCAGCATAAAATTATTATAAAATTATACATTTATTATAAATGATTTATTTTAAAGTAAAATTAAATATGCTGTAAATTTATAAATACACTTGATCCTTGAGCAACAGGGATTTGAACTGTGTGGATCTACTTATATGCAGATTTTTTTCCCAACCACATAGAGATTGAAAATACAATATGCTTGGGATCCGAAAGTCAACCCAGGTTGGAGGTGGAAGTCCAGGTTTCCTGTGTGGTTTCCACTGACAGTGTGTGTGAGGGGAGGCTTGTTGTCAGTCAGCCAGTGAGGGTTAATGTGCTGTCTTTTTGTGACACCACTCTTTTTTTTTTTTTTAAATTTGGAGATAGAGTCTCACTCTGTTGCCCAGGCTAGAGTACAGTGACATGATGTCAGCCCACTGCAACCACCATCCCCCAGGTTCAAGCAATTCTTGTGCCTCATCCTTCTGAGTAGCTGGGACCACACCCGGCTAATGTTTTGTGTTTTTAGTAGAAATGGGGTCTCGCTGTGTTGCCTGGGCTGGTCTCGAACTCCTGTCTTCTAGTGATTCACCCTCCTCAGCTTCCCAAAGTGCTGGGATTATAGGCATGAGTAACCACACCCATGTTTTTCTGACACCACTTTTGCAGATATATTTGAGCATCTCATTATAGCCTCATGAGGTTGGAAATCTAGCCCCCATGCACTTATCCATTGTTGACATTGGTGACATGGGACCAGTTTTTTTCTGTGATGTTTATCTCAAGTAGAATTGTTAGTTTCTATGAGTTTTCTGTCTTCCTGGTCTACCCCTTTCCTAATCCTTTGGCTAGAAAGAGCAGGCTTTTGTTGGGGCTTTTTCTCTTTATAGCTGTTGTCATTTGTGGGTTATCATCTTTAGCTCTAATTCTGGGGTATATGAACCAAGAAGAAACCCCAGAAAACTCAACCATTATGTTGTTTATCAGATCCCAATGTCCTGAGGAAGTTTTTTTCTTCACATTTCAGAGTCGTCTTATGTTTGTTTTATGTATAATGTCTAGGGTTTTAAGTTATACTTAATGGGAAGAATGGGAAATATATCTATTCCATCTTCCCAGAACTTGAAGTCTCCAGAGTAAGCTTTAAAAATGTAAGTCTGTTCATGTCACAGCTTCAACATAAATATCTTCAGTGGACCCCCATTGCCTGCAGGATAAAGTAGAAATTTCTCAATTCTAACACAAGGCCCTTCATTATTATGCATGTATTTGCCTCTCGAGCTTTATCTCTTGTTACTACTCCCTTGTCCAGTGATTCCAGCCATACTGAATCACCCCGTGATGCTCCACTTCCTTCACATACTGTCTTTTTTTCCTTCCCTTTCTTTTTTCCTTCCCTTTTTAACAAAAAATACAAATTGAAGGCTCCCTTTAGGACCTGCCTGATGAGTAGCCCCAACTTTAATTTGGCTCTGAAGAAAAAAGTATCCAAAATACCTTTAATCTGTCATTCCTCCAGATACTTCTTGAGCAAAGTCTTTGTGTATACAAATACCCACCATTAATGACTGGTTATCTTGTGTTTCCCAACAGCAGTGTTCTCCAATATTTTTAAGTTCCTGGAAAAAAATGTGACAAATTTATAATTATTGACAACTTCTTTTTAATATTTGCTTCTTTACCATACTCTGAGCTCCTAAAGGTTAGGAAGTAGGTTATAGTAGGTTTTCCTACTACATTCCTAATGCCAAGCTTATTGCCAGTATTGTATAACAGACAGTAAATATATATTTGTTGAGTATCAGCAGACAAAAATAAAATTTTTTAAATAAAAAATTCATACCTCATTTAATATTTTTGTATGAGAAAATAGGATTTTTTTGTTTCCTAAATGAAAAATTTATTATAATCTATAATGTACTTTTGAAACTGTCATTCTTATGTTGCCTTGAGGTTGGGGATATGTGTCTCTGTGTACTGTTTCTGTTTGTCCAACCCTAAACTAACACACACACAGACATACACACACACACACACACACACACACGCACACATTCTGTCTCTTTCTCCTTCCCTCTCTCCCCTGTGAATAGGAGTATTGATAATAAGGGAGCCTATTTTTACTGATTATAATTAGAAGTAAAGTTTCTTCGCATCTCAGAAGAGTTACATAATGGGAAAAATGAAAATATTCATCTTGTGGATCAGGGAGATGTTTTGGTTGTTCTGCCAACCTCCTGCTGGCCCCAGTCTTAACCCCTTTCCAGTTTATAGTGTTCCCCTTTGAATACTGCTTTAGTCATGCCCATTTTTGGACCTCAATTCCTATAGCATATATAGCCTGCCACACAATTTGCATTTGATTTTCTACATTATTATTTTTTAAAAGAGTGTTGCTGTTGTCTAACTTATCTCCTTTAAGACAGAGACCATATTTTATATTTCTCTTCCATGCCATATAGCACCAAGAAAATAACCCCATATGTATGATACCTGCATTAGGTCCTCATTACTAACAAGTTGAATTTTACAGTCCTAAATAGCATTCGTGAGCTAAGAACCATTTAGTTGATATCAGCTAACCCAGTTTCCTAGTACAGCTTTTTCTTTTGAGACAGAGTCTCATTTTATTGCCCAGGCCGGAATGCAGTGATGCGATCTTGGCTCACTGCAGCCTCCGCCTCCTGGGTTCAAGTGATTCTCCTGCCTCAGCCCTTCTCAAGTAACTGAGTTTATAGGTGTGTGCCACACCTGGCTAATTTTTGTATATTTACTAGAGCTGGAGTTTCACCATGTTAGCCCGGCTGGTCTTGAACCCCTGACCTAAGGTGATCTGCCCGCCTCAGCCTCCCAAAGTGCTAGGATTACAGGCATGAGCCATGGTTCCCAGCCTAGTACAGCTTTTTCTATTTGTTCACTATAATTAGTTTTTAACAACTTTATCTAAATGTCATGGCTAATTGTGTTGGATATTTTTAATAGTCTCTGGATTTCTTTCAGAATTTTAGCCATATTTGCTATTTGTTGTAGTGAAAGTAAAGGCTCTGCTGCTTTACCCATTTTATAGTACTTGACCAAAGTTCAAAGCATTCTGGATTTTTCTTGATATGGGGTGTTCATCTTTTGGGAATGTAACATTCTGTGTTTTCCAAATTACGAGTGCTGTGTTTCCCTCCATAATGGAGAATTTTATGAAATATTGGAGGAGGGGTTATCTTTTCCAACACTTCTTAATCTAGTACATTCTTTTGTACTTCTCATAATTCACATACTGTTGTTTAAATGAATGTTTTGAGCTTTTTTCACTTTTGAAAAGTGTCTGAAATATAAAACAGGGAAATTTGACATATATTTCTCCAACAACTCCATTGCAAAGCAGCCAAAATAAAATGGCTGTGGTGAAAACTAAAATTAACACTGTATTGAAATAAATCAGTAAAAATATCCTTAAAGCTTTTAGATGCTATCCCATGTGATATCATCTGTTACAAACTTTATATGATAGGGAAATTTTATGAAATACTGAATTTTTTTGTTTCTCAGAGCTGTTGAAATAAGTCAGTAACAATAATTTCTGAAAAAATTGTACATGTCAGAGAACAACACTTCAAAAGTAGAAGAAAGAAAGTGTGCTCAGAATGGATTACTAAATGTACCATATCGCTACTCTAAATTGATTTTCCTTAACCATAAAATGTAATTAAAATGAACCAGGAAGTGACAGAAGTCAGCTGCTTTACAGGCTACATTTTTACTCTTAATTATGAGAAATAACAAAAGTAAATTGATATTTACTTTAGAAATTGTTGAAATCCAGGCCGGGCACGGTGGCTCATGCCAGTAATCCCAGTACTTTGGGAGGCTGAGGTGGGCGGATCACCTGAGATCAGGAGTTGGAGACCAGCCTGGCCAACATGATGAAACCCCATCTCTACTAAAAATACAAGAATTAGCCGAGCATGGTGGCAAGTGTCTGTAATCCTAGCTGCTCAGGAGGCTGAGGCAGGAGAATTGCTTGAACCTGGAAGGCGGAGGTTGCAGTGAGCCAATATCACACCATTGCACTCCAGTCTGGGTGACAGAGCAAGACTCTGTCTCAAAAAAAAAAAAGAAAAACAAGAAATTCTTGAAATCCTAAAAATGTTAAAAACTTGAACTAGAAAATATTTAAATGTGTTTGAAAGAAATTAATTTAAATAGAAATATTCCCCTATGAAATGCCAAAATGTGATAAAGTGATAAAATACAGTTTTCTGAATATAAGACTAAACACCATGATTAAGATTAAACACCCTATGATTTTTAGTTTTCTTCACATAAGCATTCATTAATTGATACTGTTCAGATACTATGAATACCAGTTAATACAACTTTACATCTTCAAAAGTTAACTGTGCTATTAATAACTATACTTTCAAAGTAAGTTTGAAATCTGTAAGTTTATTGCACTGATACCAGTTATTTATGGAATGTAGTACTATACAATGCATGATACACTAATACATTTAAGTAATTTTTAGACTGCAGGTTTCATCTACACAAGTGAATTGCTTTTCCCAATAGGACTAACATATTAACACTACTTCATTTATTGAAAACATCAGTCTCAACAGTATACAACACTTTGTGCACTGGTTCCCACACATTAACATACAAATGAATGACTTGAGGATACTGTATAGATTCTGCTTCATTAGGTCTTGATTGGGGCTTGATATTCTCCATATCTAAGTTCCTAAGGGATGCTCATGTCACTTGTCTGGGGATGTCACTTAGAGCAGGGATCCCCAATTCTCGGGCCACAGACTAGTACCGGCAGACTGGGCTGCACAACAGGAGGTGAATGGCAGGTGAGTGAGCATTAGCGCCTGAGCTGCACCTCCTGTCAGATCAGCGGTGGCATTAGATTCTCATGGGACCGTGAACCCTATTGTGAACTGCTCATGCGAGGGATCTAGGTTGCGTGCCTCTTACAAAAATCTAACTAATGCTTGATGATCTGAGGTAGAACAGTTTCATCCCAAAACCATCTCCCAGCTCCCAGACTCCTGGTCTTCCACAAAACTGGTCACTAGTGCCAAAAAGGTTGAGTATTGCTGACTCAGAGTAATAATGTGTAAAGAACAGAAAATATCCAGAGCAGAACTGATAATGAATATTGTTTAGATTTCTCTGTATCACTGACTTCAGTTCTTTCCTAGTTTACTTTTAATACCAGGAACATTTCCTATCAATTTATTACATTTTAAGGCATAGATTAAAATAAATAATGTTGGTGTTTCTTAATATCCCCTCTTATCTGAGAATGTTAAACATTATTTAATAACATTACCATGTAAAGTGGAGAAGTCAGTGCAAGATTTCCTGGGCTCTAGTCTTATCTCTGATACACATTTTGCAATGTAACTAGGCAAATTATTCAACTCCCTGAGTTTCTTCATCGAAAAATAGAAGAATTGATTTAGATCAGGAGTTTTTCAGGTATGTGCTTTTTGGAAATCAGAGTTTATTCTTCAGATAAACAGTGGTGAAACTAGACTGGGTGATTTGGAACCACCCTGTTAGAATCAAAATCATCTTACACAGTAATTTGACTAACATGAGCCTTAGGATGCTTACCAACACTGCAGTAAAACTTGACTTTTTGTTGTTGTTGGTTGGGTTTCTTGTTGCTTGTTAGTTTTAAATTTTTAATTGGTCTGAAGGTGCTGTTTTTGCAAGTATTTTTTTTTCATAATGAATCTATAAGGCATTTCTGCACATAAATTTTGCACATTTTCACACTGGCATACGCAATTCACCATCTTTACAGTGAACTGATAAGCATTTAATTTGTCAAGAGTCATACTGGTATACACTGTCTGTCAGTAGACCTAACACCAAATTCAAAATACTGATTAAAAAAAAAAATTTAGTTGTTTTACCTTAGGTTCAATCATTTGCTTTTATACAAATAGTAAAAGAAACATTGTCTTTTGTTTTTAGAATTGAGTCATTTGGAACAGCAACTTGAAGAAGCTAATGCTGTGAGGCAAGAACTAGATGAAGCTTTTAGACAAATCAAGGCTTATGAAAAACAAATCAAAACGTTACAACAAGAAAGGGAAGATCTAAATAAGGTAAAATATGTGAATAGATCATCAAAGCTTTTTCTCTGTTTTGAATCTTGTATAATAAGAATACTGAAAGCATTCATAATGAATTACAATAATACATAGTATATTTTATCTTTTTAAAAGTTGGTTTAAAAATATAAGGATTATTTTGATGTATGTCATTTGATGAGTAGCTAGTAATAAACTTTTAAATTGTTGAAGCTTGAAAGTTCAGAATCTTTTGTTCTTTTAGAAAGTTAATAGTCAAAGGACTAGATTAAAAGTGAATGTTATTGAAAAAGAAACACGAAGAAATAAGAAAATAGTAGAATCTGTTTAGCATCTATAGAAAAAATTTAAAATACAGGCATATTTTCATTATAACTTGCTGATAAGAACATTCTTAAAATATAATTTAAAATTTCTTTGGTTATTTGTTTTAAATGTCAGTTTTTATCTTTCAAAGCAGCATGGGTGAAAAAGCTAAAGTGATTTTCATAAGAACTTTGTATAACATTTAAACATTATTTTAAACACCGAGAAAATTTATTGATAGTTAAGACTCCGTAACATAGCCCAATAGGGTAAATAATATTCAAGCACTAGAGAAAATACTTTTCTTGAACCACATGCTGCTAAGCACTGTGACTTTCATTAATAGAAAAATGTTGGGACTAATGCTAGCCATTGCAAACAAGAAATCTGTAGTTTATGGCATAGCATAAGTTGTATTCAATAATGTAATATATTAATATAATGCACTGATAATATAGAATGAATGAAATCCTCTGGGGGAAGATTTGAAAGTCTTTGTGCCAGGAAAGAAATGGAGGGAATTAAAAATAAAACAAATAACCTTTAGCTGATGAAACTAATCAAAAGAACTAAAAGAGAATGCTATTAAAGAATAGATTGAAATAGACCAATACATTTTTACTTTCTTCTTAATGCAGTTTCAACCAGTTTTTTGTATAGGCCCATTTAAATTCAATGCCAATTTAATAATATTTGTCATTTAAAACAGTTAGTGTTCTATTAACTTTAATAATATTATAGTAATATTAATGGTTTACCATTTTATATTTATTGGTAGGATTACTCAGCCAAATGTAGTTAACATAATGGATGTTATGCTTCCTGCTTTCTCCTCTTCTGAGAGAGTTCCTTGGAAATCTAGAGAGAAGGATCTTGGGTTCTTTAACCCTTTGAAAAGAGGATGAAAATCTGACAGCTAGATTTATAGTAACAGGTAGTCACCAATTTTTAATGTTTTAGCATGAAAAATCCTTTTCATGTATTTTGAGAAGACAATAGTGCTGATGAAAAGAAACAGATGATACCAATATAGGATTTTGAGTGATTTGCTTAATATCCTATAGGTAGTAGAAAATGATTTTTCTCCACATTCCTTGCCAACACTTGTTATCCTTTGTCTTTTAAAAAAAAAATAGCCATTCCAATAGCTGTGAAGTGACAGCTCATTATGATTTGGTTTTTACTTCTCTTATGACTAGTGATGTTGAATACTTTTTCATATACCTATTGGCCATTTGTATGTCTTCTTAGAGAAATGTTCACTGAGATCCTTTGCCCATTTTTTGATTGGGTTAGCAAATATTCTGATTTTTTATCATGCCAAACTGTTTTCTAGTATACCAACTTCCATTTCCACCAGTAGTGTATAGAAGTTTGTGTTCATATTACCAGATTTATTACTTTTGGCCAATCTAGTCTAAATTGAGATTTTAGGTTTTAGAAAATGTTTGGTTGTGGTCTTAATGTGCATTTCTCTAATTACTAATGAGGTCAAGTATCTTCACATGGGTCTGTTGTCATTTACATTTCTTTTGTGAAATATTTCTTAATATCTTTGGTTTATTTTTCTGTTGGGTTGTTTTTTTCTTACTGATTATAAGAATTCTTGGAAATATTTGGACATTCTTTTGTGAGTTATATGTGTTACAAATATCTCTCAGTGGCTTATCTTTTTGCTTTTAGGAATCTTTTTATTAAAAAACGTTCTTAGGATTATTGTGGCCAGATTTATCAATATTTTTATGGTTAGTGTATTTGCTGTCTTATATAAAAAAATCTGAGATTTTAAAAATTTCTCCTAAATTTTTATCTTAAAGTTTTAAAATTTTAGAGTCTGTATCTCTAACTATGTTTTAAAAACTGTGAAGATGGAATTTTGATTAAAATTACATTTGATCTGCTGAGCATCGTGACTCATGCTTGTAATCCTGGCACTTTTGAGAGGCCGAGGCAGGAGGATCACTTGAGTCCAGGAGTTTGAGGCCAGCCTAGGCAACAACAGAATGAGACCCAGTCTCTACAAAAAATAAAAAAAATTAGCCTGGTGGTGCACGCCAGTCATCCCAGCTACTCAGGATGCTGAGGCAGGAAGTTCACTTGAGCCTGGTAGATCGAGGCTGCAATGAGCCATGATCATGTCACTGCACTCCAGCCTGAGCAACAGAGCAAGACCCTATCTCAAGGGGAAAAAAAATGCATTGAATTTATAGATCAATTTAGAGAGAATTAACATCATTACAATATTGTCTTTAAGTTCTTACTATATATATATTTATTACTGTTTTTCTGAATATACACACAGATTATTTCCAGAATAGAATGGACTGTTATTACTTACATACAGCAAAGAATAACTACATGGCTCCCTTCTGTGCTAAGTCTTACCTCAAGAGAAATACCCTGAGAGCTGGCAGGATAAAACCCTACACAGAAGGAATCTGTATTGTAAATGAGGAGCCTTGAAAACATTTATCCAGGTGTTTACATAGAGAAAAGAAGCAACTGCTTCCTGCTTTCTCCTCTTCTGAGAGAGTTCCTTGGAAATCTAAAGAGAAGGATCTTGGGTTCTTTCTCTAACCCTTTGGAACATAGATAAATATTTCCACTGTAAATATAAGCCCAGAGTCTTCTGCTCTATCAAAGGAAGCCCCCTTGGTCTAGGCTCCTACTCTCTGCCACCCCACCTTGAAATGTAAACACATAACCTCCAGAAGGTAAATCTTAGTTTTCTCCCTACTAAATCAGTTATAAGTTACTTTTTAAGACTTTCATTTAGCCCAGGTTTTGGTAAAATTTGTTCAGAAGGGACAAACTGCAAAAACATGAAAGTTTCTCTGCATTCCTAAAGTCTTTTTATTCGTAAACATATCGCTCCATATATTTAAAGTTCTTTTAAAATATTCTTCCATAAAATTTTGTACAGAAAAGACTTTCATTTCTTTCCTTGTTTTACTGTATTAGCTAGAAACTCAGTACAATGTTAACTAGAAATGATAATAGCAGGCATCCCCATCTTGTTCCCCAATTTTAAAGAAATTGCCTCTGATATTTCATCACTAATAATGTTTGCTGTAAGTTTTTAATAAATAATTTTTATCAGGTTAAAGAAGTTACCTTCTGTTCCTATTTTGTTAATAGCTTTTTATTTAGAATGGGTATTGACTTTATTCAATGTGCCCTTCTGTGCTCTATTGATATGTTTATATGTTTCTTATCCTTCAATAAGTTGGTGTGGTGGACTACATTTGTAGACTTTTTCTAATATTAAGTCACTGTTATATTTCTGGGTTAAGCCCAAATTTCTTATAATACTGTGATAGTATAGATAACATTTATGTAGCAAATATCTGTTCTAATAGCACTGTTGTGAAAGCTTTACATATGTTAAATTATTTAATCTCCATCACAGCCCCATGAGTTAGGTGATATCATTATTATTCTCAATTTATGAATGGTGAGACCAAGCACAGAGAAATTAGTTCACTTGCTTAAGGTCATAGAAATAGAAAGTGGTGGAGCTAGATTTTTAGCACAAGGAGTTTAGCGCCAGACTTCATGCATATCTACTTTATATATCACTGGAACTGATTTACTAATTTTTAAAAAGGATTTTCACGTTTCTTTTTATAAGTGAGATTGGTGTGTTATTATTTTTCCTCTTTCTTTTCTTTTTTTTTTTTTTTTTGATATTCAGATTATACTGGTCTCATAGAGTTGAATTGCGTTGGTTCTTTTTCTCACGGACCAGTGAGTTATTTATAAGTATCTTTTAAAATTTTCAGTGTATGGAGTTTTATTTTTTTTGTTGACTTCTAATTTAGTTGCGTGTCATTACAGAACTTGCTCTACATGATATCTGTTCTTTGAAATCTACTGAGACTTGCTTCGTGGCCTAGCCTGTTCCATTTTTAAAACATTCAATATGTGTTCTTGAAAATAGTTTGTGTTCCAATTTAGAGAGCAAGCTTCTGTACATGAAGCTTGTTAATTGAGCTTTTCAGATCGTCTTTATATTCACCGTTTTTTTGCCTACTTGGTTTATCTATTAATGACTAAGAAATTAAAATTTTTCATTATAGTGATGTTTACCAATTTTTCTCTGAAGTTCTAACAGTTTCTTTTTAATGATTTTGAGACTATCTTATAGAACGCACAAAAGTTTAGGATAGTATTTCTTCTTAGTGTATTGAATTTTATCATTATGTAGTGACATTCCTTATCCTTAATAATACTTTTTCTATTGAAGTCAAGATTTCATTTATTAATCCAATATAATAGATGGCCTTTAACTGGTGATTACTAATGTATATGGATATATTTCTACTATCTTATTTTTTGTTTTCTGTTTGTCATGATTTTTGCGTGCTGCTTTTTATTTCCTTTCTTCCCTTCTCAAAAGTTTTTAGCTGTGGTAAAATACATGTAACATAAAATTACCATCTAAACAATTTTCAAGTGCACAGTTAATTAATGTTAAGTATATTTACATTCTTATGCAGCAGTCTCCAGAATTCTTTCTGTTTGCAAAATCATTTCTTGCTTCTTCACTGACATTTGTTGTTGCTGTTGTTGACATTTTACTTTACTCTCTAGTCTTTTGGTGGTTACTCTTGGCTTCTACCATGTGTATTAACCAAGTTTAAGTTGAAGTTAAATATCTTAAAACTATTTCCCAGAAACAATTTAAAGAGGTTTAATTTTACAGATTGAGTATCCCTTATCTGAAATGCTTGGGACCAGCATTCGGATTTTGGAATATTTGCATTATACCAGTTGAGTATTTCTAACCTGAAAATCCAAAATCTGAAATGCTCTAGTGAGCATTTCCTTTGAACATCATGTTGGCACTCAGACAGTTTTGGATTTTGAAACATTTCGGATTTCAAATTTTTTGGATTAGGGATATTCAACCTGTATTACCTCTTTATAACTTTCTTTATGTGTTGTTATTGGCCAGTATTTTAGCTGTATCTTTTGTTTACTGTACAAAGTTAACATTTTTATAGTATAATCTTATATATATACTTGTTTACATTCACATTCATGTTAACCATTTTATTAGCTACTCATTTCTCTTGCATTAGATCTCTAAAATCATTTTTTTCTTCCTGAGATAAAGCTTTACTGGTTCCTTTAGTGCAGATCTGATTATGGTAAGCTCTGCCAGTTTTTGTTTATATGAAGCCTCAGACTTGAAAAGTAATTTTTTGGGTATATAATTTTAATTATCTTCTCATGTCTTTGAAAATATTTTACCCTGTTTCTGTTGCTGTTGTTACTTCTTCAGTGTATGTTCTTAGTCTAATTTTCCTTCTCCCACCTTATTTGAGGATGGGGAATAGGTGATTTGCCTTTTTGTCCCTCTGATTTCTTTACGGTCTTTTATTTCTCTTTGGTATTACCAAAGAGTGTTGTTTTTTGAACACGTATGGTTTGGGTTTTTAAATTTTTTTCTTGATTCATAAATGTAGAGCTTCCTCTAGTGATTGATGCATGTCTTTAATTTTAACATTTATATTTTTTCTTCTTTTTTTTTTTTTTTGAGGTGGAGTCTCACTGTATTGCCCAAGCTAAAGTGCAACTGAGTGATCTCACCTCACTGCAGCCTCAGCCTCCTAGGCTGAAGTCATCTTCCCATCACAGTAGCTAGAACTATAGGCACACACCGCCATACCTGACCTTTTTTTTTTTTTTTTTTTGGCATTGTTATTTTTTGTAGAGATGAGGTCTCACAATGTCACCTAGGCTGCTCTTGAACTCCTTGGCTCAAGCAATCCTCCTGCCTCAGCCTCCCAAAGTGCTGGGATTATAGATGAGATCAACTGGGCCAACCTTAACGTTTTCTGTTTCTAAATGTTCCGTACAGTTCTTCTATAAATCTGCTTGGTCATTTTTAATAGCCTTTTGTCATTTTTTCATTTTTATTATTTCATCTTTTATTCCTTTAAACATTTCATATGTAGCAATTTTGTGTTGATATCTAATGATTTTAATACCAAGATACCTTTGATGTTTATTTTTATTGTTTTTGTTATTTGATTGTGGTGCTTTGTTCTTTGAGTAATTTGGAATCTGTGGTTGTGAGCTCATTCTTGTTTGTTCTTAATATGTGAAAAATTCAGATTTCATTACAGTTCTTTCCCCCAAAGAAAATCTGCATTTCCTTTTGCTGGGAGGCAGGTAGTGGTACTGCCCTCAGTCCACTTTAGCTCTCCTCTAAGTTTCTCACTTCAATTAGGGAGTCTCTGGTTTAGTTTCTGTCTCCTTGCTTCTGGCTTGAGGCGTAGCCTCCATGTCAAGGGCAATGCTTGTTTTTTATGAAAACAACCTCACAAATATTTATCAAATTTTACAAATATTTATTTTGACCATCATATCGTTTATTTCTAAACTTTTTCCTCATTTGTGGAAATTAAGGTACTATCAGGTTAAATTAGCAGCTCCCGTGCATTTACTGTATTAGCATAAGGAATTGAGACCATATCAGGACACCATTCCGTTAAGAAGTAGTTTATTTATGTCAAGACACCATGCTGTTCAGAAGTAGTTTATTTATTTTAATTTGTTCTAAGGTGAATAATTTTGGCTCTTCTTGACTTAATAATAGCTATTCTGATGGCCAAATTTGGTCTCTAGGTTGCAGAATTGGTAACTTATATTCTTTTTACAAAACTGTAGGAACTAGTCCAGGCTAGTGAGCGATTAAAAAACCAATCCAAAGAGCTGAAAGACGCACACTGTCAGAGGAAACTGGCCATGCAGGAATTCATGGAGATCAATGAGCGGCTAACAGAATTGCACACCCAAAAACAGAAACTTGCTCGCCATGTCCGAGATAAGGAAGAAGAGGTGGACCTGGTGATGCAAAAAGTTGAAAGCTTAAGGCAAGAACTGCGCAGAACAGAAAGAGCCAAAAAAGAGGTTAGTAGTCAGGCAAATTTTGTAGTGCCCATGGGATAGTGATTAAAGCTACTTTTTAAGACTAGTGATATCATATATAATTTTTTATTTAATATTTTTTAAAGTTATTTTTATAGTTTGTTAATATTATTTAATATGGATTTAAACATTTGAATTATCTTCCCGTTACAAGGTTAAATTCTCATTGGGATAAATGTTTTGTTTGGAAAAAGATTATAACCATGAAATCTGCTTTTTTCATTCTGTTTTAAAGCTGGAAGTTCATACAGAAGCTCTAGCTGCTGAAGCATCTAAAGACAGGAAACTACGTGAACAAAGTGAGCACTATTCTAAGCAACTGGAAAATGAATTGGAGGGACTGAAGGTATCTTTTGACTTCACATTTATGAAGCTTAATTAATTTTCTTCTCTTTAGGCTTGTTAGGAATGTTAGCTTATACACTGTATTCAGTGTGCAGTGAAAACTAGTCATTCTTCAAACCTAGTATTCATAATTCTCGTTCTCACCAGTAGGAAGCTGATACTGATTTCTTAATTATGCTGAAGAAAATGGAGGACTATGTTTAGTGGGAAACATGAATCTATCAGGAAGGAGTTAGAATGTTTATGAAGGACTGCCTGCCTACCCAAGATGTACTGGTAATCTGCGTGGGAGTCATGGTTAGATATCCAGAACCTCTCTGTATCTCATAAACAACTCAGGAGAAGCTCAGGGGTAGCTTTGCAGACACTTGTGTTTGTTAGGATAAGATGATAATGGTCATAGTCTTATCTCAGCAGAAGGTGCTTTGCAAGGGAAATCCTTGAGCCGTTCTGGAGTCAGACTACCTATTCTTAACTTCTTGCTTCACCAGTCACTAGCTGTGTAACATGTAATATTGGACAGAACATTATGGGGCCGGGCACAGTGGCTCATGTCTGTAATCCCAGCATTTTGGGAGGCCGGGATGGGCGGATCACCTCAGGTCAGGAGTTTGAGAACAGCCTGACCAACGTGACGAAACCCCATCTCTACTAAAAATACAAAATTAGCCATGCGTGGTGGCGCACGCCTGTAATCCCAGCTACTCAGGAGGCCAAGGCAGAAGAATTGCTTGAACCCGGGAGGTGGAGGTTGCAGTGAGCCTAGATTGCACCATTGCACTCCAACCTGGGCAACAAGAGTGAAACTCTGTCTTAAGCAAAACATAACAATGTTTAACCTCATTATACTTTAATTTTCTCATCTATAAAACTATTTCATGTCAAGAGTGCATACGTACATTTGTAAACTGACACATTATAAGTGTTCAGTAACTGTTAGTGTAATAATGGTATCATGTATATTACAATGAGTGAATTAAGATCAAATTGACATGATATTTTTACCATACTAAATAATAGTCTGAATGTGGTATCTGCCTTTTATCTTTTTTGACTCCAAACTTTTTCCATCCTGTTTCCTCTGCTATACCTGTCAGGCCCCATTTCACCTACTTCTTTTAGGACCATGCTTAGTCTACTGTCCAATTATCCATAAATGTAAGAATCATACTCCTTAAAATCTACATACTCCTGTACTGCTTCTTGGAATTCTGTTAATACCTGTAGCTTAGCTCTTATTGTAATTATTTATTTGCAAATCTGTATATTTCCAGCTAAACTGTGACCTAGCTTATTGAAAATACAGGCAGGTATATTGTTAATTTGGCCCTGGCAAAGGACCAGATATTTAATACTTGTTTAATAAACCTGTTAAGTTAATGAATGAATCATGTGGTAGAATTGGTCAGAACTTACTTTTTCTCTGACAATTGAATTTCAGTGGTTGCAAGTCAAATTCCTTTGCTATAAATGGAAATATAAACTCTTGATTTTATTCTTGTTTTTGTTTTGGGAGTTTGTTTTAGTTCATCATGAATTTGTAGTCCTGGTTACCTTTATGAAGTGGAGATGTGTCTTCTATATACACCTGTACCTCTAGAGCAGGATTAGTATATAGAAGTAATTACATCACCATCCCAGATACTTTTCAGTCAGGGCCTACTTTGTTTCCAGCACTATTCTAGGAGCTTTGGGTGGTAAGAATAATAAAGTACAAACTAGAATCTTAGGCATTATTTTTATTTGAGAAAATTGAGGGTCAGAAGAGTTAAATATTTTATAGTCATAAGTGATAGAGTACAATGTAAACCCAGGTTTTCTAACTTTCATTCACATATTTTATCTAATAGTTTGCTTTTTATTTTTTTCTACAATAAACATTACTGCATTGGAAACTGTATCATGTTTACCTACTTGCCAAACACATCTCTGTGTTGTCTATAAATTTGAGATAATATAACCTACTAGTTAATGCATTTAACATGTATAGGCCAGAACCTGGCACATAGTAAAGGGTTAAAACATATTTTGGCTGTTTTAAAGATAGTAGGAATCTTCACTTCATTGAGAATACTTTTGACAGACTTAAAGAGAGAAATAGCCCTACAAAAAGAGTTAAAGACTTCAATATCTCACTTCCAATAATGAATAGAACATACACACACAAGATCAATAAGGATATTGAGGTCGTGAACACCACTATAACCAACTAGACCTAACAGATACAGAGTCAGCCCTTCATATCCATGAGTTCTATATTCGTGGCTTCAACCAACCATGGATCAAAAATATTTGGAGGAAGAAAATTAGATGGGTGCATTTGTACTGAACAGGTACAGATGATTTTTCCTGTCATTATTCCAAAGGTAAAAATTGCTTATATGGCATTTATATCACATTAGGTATTGTAAGTACAGATCGTGACGTTTTAATCAGCCACAGACTGCATATACAACAATGGTCCCTTAAGATTATAACGGAGTTGGAAAAATTCCTGTCACCTAATAATGTCTTGATGATCTTGAACCTGTGTAAACCCTATATTAATGTGTGTGTTTGTGTCTTAATTTTTAACAAAAACATTTCAAAAGTAAAACAAAAATTTTACAAATGAAAAACACTTAATAGAAAATGGATATAAAGAAAGATAGCTGGGTGTGGTGGCTCACGCCTGTAATCCTAGCACTTTGGGAGGCTGAGGTAGGTGGATCACTTGAGGCCAGGAGTTCGAGACCAGCCTGACCAACATGGTGAAACCGCGTCTCTACTAAAAATACAAAAATAAACTGAGCGTGGTGGCGCACGCCTGTAATCCCAGCTACTCTGGTGGCTGAGGCATGAGCATTGCCTGGACCTGGGAGGTGGAGATTGCAGTAAGCTGAGATTGTGCCACTGCACTCCAGCCTGGGTGACAAGAGTGAGACTCTGTCTCAAAAAAAAAAAAGAAAAAGAAAAAGATACATTTTTGTACATCTGTACAATGTGTTTGTGTTTTAAGTGTTACTACAGAAGAGTTCAGAAAGTTTTAAAATAGTAAATAGCTTATAAAGGTACAGTAAGCCAAGTTTATTATTGGATAAATAAAATGTTAAAAATAGTGTAGCCTAAGTATAAAGTGTTTATCAGGTCTCCAGTAGTGTACAGTAATGTCCTAGGCCTTCACGTTCACCCACCAGTCACTAACTCATCCATGCCAACTTCCAGTCCTGTAAGCTCCGTTCATAATACTTTACATGACATACCAGTTTTTATTTTTATACCATACTTTTGTGCCATATTTATATGCAACATATCATTTTTTGTCTTTTATATCATATTTTTACTGTATCTTTTCTATATTTAGAGATACAAGTGTTTACTATTGTGTTACAGTTCCCTGCAGTATTCAGGACAGTACCATACTGTACAGGATTGTAACCTGGGAGCAACAGGCTGTACCCTATAGCCTAGGTGTATAGTAGACTGTGCCATCTAGGTTTGTGGAAGTACAATTTATGTTCACACAAGGACAAAATCACCTAATGAGATGCATTTCTCAGAACATATCCCTGTTATTTAGCAATATGTGACTGTAATCTAGAGGTGATTTAAAGTTTATGGGAGGATGTGTGTAGGTTGTATGCAAACACTGTACCATTTTATATATGAGACTTGAGCACTCATGGATTTTAGGTATTCAAGTAGGGTCCTGGAGCCAATGCCCTATGGATACTGAGGGACAACCATGTATAGAACTTTTCACCCAACAACAGCAAAATGTACATTCTTTTAAAGTACACATGGCAGATTCTCCAGGATAGACCATACGTTAGGCCAAAAAACATCTTAGTAAATGGAAGAAGATTGAAGTCGTGTAAGGTATCATCTCCAACTACAATGAAATGGAGCTGGAAATCAATTACAGGAAAAGAAAAAACCTGGAATGTTCAAAAATATGTGGAAATTAGTGAACACACTCTTAAGCAACCATAGGTCAAAGAATAAATCACCAGGGAAATTAGAAAATACATGAATGAAAATGAAAATACAATACACTCGAACTTACAGGATGCCATAAAGGCAGTGCTGAAGAGAGAAATTTATAGCTATAAATGCCTGTATTAAAAGGAAGGACTAAAAGGGAAGAAAGTAAAAACCAGTAACCTAACTTTATACCTTAAGGTACTAGAAAAAGAAGAGCAAACTGAATCCAAAGATAGCAGAAAAAATGAAATAATAAAGATTAGGGCACAGCTAAATAAAATAAAGACTAGAAAATAATAGAATCAATAAAATGAAAAGTTAGTTGGTTAGAAGTCAACAAAATTGGCAAGCCTTTAATTAGACTGACCCCTTCCCAATAAAAAGAGCTAAAGAGGGAGAGACATTGCAAATCACTAAAATCAGAAGTATAAGGGAAAATTTTATTACTTACCAACAGAAAACAAAAGAATTATAACAGGAACAACTGTATGCCAACAGAGTAGATAACTAGATGAAATGAATAAATTCTTAGAAGGATACAAATAACCCAGTATGACTCATGGCAAAATAGAAAATCTCCGCAGACCTGTAACAAGTAAAGACATTGAATCAGTAATCAAAAACCTTCTGATGGACCCTCAGGCACTCCACAACCCTATTCCAGCGGCTTATTAAAAAAAGACAGTCAACCTTCTGATAAAGAAGAGTCCAGGACCACACCAGTTCACTGGTGAATTGAACCAAACACTTAAAGGAAAATTAACACCAATCCTTCTCAAACTCTTTTTTGAGAAGGCACCTGTAGTCCCAGCTATTCCGGGGGCCAAGGCAGGAGGATCACCTGAGACTTCAGAGGTCGAGACTATAGTGAGCCATGATCGGGCCACTGCACTCCAGCCTGGGTGACAGAGTGAGACCCTGTTTCAAAAAGAAAGGTACTTGAGACTTGAACTTAAAATAAATTCACCCAAGTTGCAGGCTGCAAGATCAACACACAGCAATCAGTTGTGTTTCTATAAGCCAGCAACGAACAATCTGCAAAGAATGTTAAGAAAGCAATTCCACTTAACAATTGCGTCTGAAAGAATAAAATACCTTGAAACAAATTTAACCAACTAAAAATGACAAAACATTGCGGAAAGGAATTAAAGAAAATCTAAATAAATTGAAAGACATCTCTTGTTTATGACTAGGGGAATTTAATATTGTTAAGATGCAGTACCTAAAGTTATGTACAGCTTCAACTCAGTCCCTATCAAAATTCAGAGTCTTTTTTGCAGAAATAAAAAGCTGATCCTCAAATTCATATGGAATTGCAAAGGACCTGGACAGCCAAAACTATCATAAAAAAATGGACAAAATTGGAGGATTCATACTTCAGAACTTATTGCAAAGTTACAGTAATCAAAACAATGTGGTACTGTCATATACATAAAACTCTCTGCACAGTAAAAATTTTACTTTTTAAAGTATTTTCAGCAACCATGTAACCAATTTATCATGTATCCCTTAATTTTTATCTTGTTTCTTTTTAAAATTGTAGAAGATTTGTTGGTTTTTCTCAGTGTTTGTTCTGTCGCTTCAAAGCTTGGCTTGTCCTCCTCTCAGAGTTTTGATAAGTATTTAATTCTGCTTTCTTTTGGATGTTTGTTGGGTCTAAAAATAATTAACTGTTTAATCTGTTTGGAGTTTGTTTTGCTAAATGGTATGACATGAGATTCATTTTTGTTATTTTATTGCTAGCTGGTGATTCCAATTTCATTTATTAATCATTACCTTACCTAGTGACTGAAGATGTCTCATATATTGAATTAAATTATTTTGGGAAGCAGATCTGTCACAGTGATACTTTAGTAAAGAGTTATAGTATGTTTTAATATTTGAAAAGTATATTTTCCCACTCACCACTTGGTATTTTCTTTGACATTTTTATTTTTACCAGTTTATTCTTATCCACGGATTAGAAACATGTCTCTGTGCCCTTCTTTCCCCACATTTATAAAGAACTTTTAATTAGAATTATGTGGAAGATAACATGAAAAATATTGAATACATGTCCATTTAATCTTCCCTTTTAAATAGTTTGTTTCAATACTTTTAGGTTTTTTTCATATAAATCAGAAATTTCTCACTGTTATTCTCCAGTTAACAATGAAATTTTTGTTGTTTATTGCTTATTTTAATATCTGGAAGTATTGATTTGTGTTTTATATGCTATTGCTTTACTCAACTCTCTCAATTCTAACACATTTCACTAGATTTATTTGTATTTTCTAGGTGAACAATTAAATAGAAATGATAAAGATGTTATTTTTCTTTACAATATTCATATTTTTAACTATTTTACATGTTGGTGAGAGAGACTATTTTACATGTTGGTCTGAAATGAATGTTGCATAAGAGTGATAATGGAAGATATCCTTTTTGTTGATATTTCTGAATTTATTCAGTGTATCTCTAAAGGCTCACCATAAATAGTATTTGGATAGTTCACAATGGATACTTTTAAATTAAAATAATTACTGTATTATTTTTTATGTGATGGTTTTATTGTGGGACTTAGGGTAGTATTTGGAATTATTACCGGATTTTATAAAATGCTAGTAGGGGTACATTCTGAGATTATCATTTGGATTTTAAATTTTAGTCTATTAAAATAATTCATTTTATGACACAGTTATTAATAAGTTTGCTGACATTAAATTATCTTCAGTGCCTGCAGTAAAGCCTATTATTTCTTGGTAGGTTTTTCTTTTTTACAGATGGGTCAATATCATTTTCATAGCGATGCTTAAGAGCAAGAATCTGCCTTGCTCTGGTTCTTCTCAAGTTAAGCAGACTTTTGCATGTTAGGCTACCTAATAAACCATTGGACAGTCTGGATCTGGCACATGAAAAATATTTTTTCGATGAATGGTTAATATTGCACTGGACACACCAGGGCTATTTCTCTGGCCCACATCACTTCCTTTGCTCTTTTTAAATTATATACTTCAGATATGAAGGAGTCAGGGTATTTTTCCTTCTACTTTAAGTCAACTACGCTTACCAGTTTTATTGCCCTTATGACTGACTTCAAAAAAGAATACACTGACCTCTAGATCTTGATTCTTTGTTGTCCCTAAACTTAAGTGCATAGGTTCTTTTAGTTTTAAAAGTTTTATTGCAACTGGGGAGACAGATAGGATATAACAAATTAATGACCTTTGGAAAATTACAAAGCTTAGGAAATCTTACAGTCATAATCTGTAGTCTGTATGTTTCTGTTTACCCTTTAGGCAGTACCTGGAAGAATCTTTGGACTTTACATTTTCTTTTCTTTCTTATTACTGAGAGGATATTTCAGCCTTATTTCTAAAAAGGTAGACTTCAACCCAATTTCTTCTCCTTCTTAATCATATCTGAAAGTGAAGAGACCTACCTTTTTTTTTTTTCTAGTGTAGATATGAAGGAGATGTTAGTTTAGACCTTTGCCATTTCTCACAGTACTGTTGCAAAAGGTTTCTGTCTTTATTTTTGTACATTCTACTCTACCATTCCTTTGCCCATTTTAATTTTTTTAAGACGCAGATGTCCTTAAAACTTTTTATCAGTTCCTCATCAGATTTAGGATGCAGTTAGATTTTTCTCTCACTCTATATACCAACAATAATTCTAAATAAATTAGAAATTTAAATGTAAAGCAAGAAATCATGTAAGTCCCGGCTAAAAATTTGACTAAATATGTAATCTGTGTGTGAAGAAAACTTTTTAAAAGTAGCGACAAAGACAGACTATTAAGGAATGTAAACTGAGAAAAATATTTGCAATATATGGCAGACAAAAAGTTAGTAGACTTTATATAGAATTTTATTTTTGTTAAGATATACAAAAAATGCAGTTACATGAATACTCATTTATATTACAGAAAGAAGTTATTTAATATTTTATTATTCTTATAGATGCACTAATCTTTAGTTATTACTTCTATAGCAAAAACAAATTAGTTACTCACCAGGAATATGCAGCATAGAACATCAGCAAGAGATAACCAAACTAAAGACTGATTTGGAAAAGAAAAGTGTCTTTTATGAAGAAGAATTATCTAAAAGAGAAGGAATACATGCAAATGAAATAAAAAATCTTAAGAAAGAACTGCATGATTCAGAAGGTCAGCAACTTGCTCTCAACAAAGAAATTATGATTTTAAAAGACAAATTGGAAAAAACCAGGAGAGAAAGGTAAGAATCACATTATTTACTATACAGTAAATACTTATTGAGTACCTGTTTTGTGTCAAGTATTGGAGATACATAGACAATAAACATATCTTAGACCTAAAGGAGACCAAAATCAGGATTGGCAAATAGAAAATTATAATATAGCGTGATAGAAAAGCGAATGGGATGATAACTATAGGAGCACATATAGGGAAGGCACAAAAGATAACTTTGGTACATCTAGGCTTTCTGAACAAAATTACTTCTAGCTCGGCATGATGGCACACACACACATACCTGTAATCTGAGTTACTTAAGAGGCTGAGGCAGGAGGCTTACTTGAGCCCAGAAGTTCAAGCCCAGCCTAGGCAACGTAGTAATACCGTATCTCTACCAGGAAAGAAAAAGAAAAAAAAAAAAAAGATAAACTTCGAATCTGAGATATAATTAGTGAGAAAGAAGTAGCTAGGGAGGAGTGTCCAGGGAGGATGTGCTAAGATCTAAAGGAAAAGGGGGACTTGCCACATTCAGAAAATGAAAGATGTTTCCTATGACTGAAACATAAATAGATGGGAGTGGTAAGAAATAAAGCTGGAAAGTAAAATAGACGCAAAGTCATAACAGAGTACAAGGCATTTGCACATTATCCTCAGGCCATTGAAGGAAGGTGACATGATTATATATACATTTTTGAATGACCACTCTTGCTACTGTGTGGAGAGTGAAGTGGGAGGAACAGTCTGAAGGTACGAATCCAGGTTGGAGAGATGAGGTGTGGGCCTCAGGTGGTGATAGTGAAGATGGAGAGAAGTGGATGGATTCCATCTACTGAGAAGATAGAACCTGGAGAACATAATAAGCAGCTGTGAGAAATGAGGGAGCAGGAGAAATTGTCAGTTATACTCAGCTTTCTGGATTTCAGGAAACTGAATATATGTTGCTGTCATTCTCAGCTTATATTGGAAGCCCGAGTTTATTCAGTTTGTTGCATTTATTCGTTCAGTAATATTTTTTAACCTACCATGTGTGACACACTGTTGTAGGGACTGGTACAAAAAGACAATGACAATGAAAAAAAATTCCTGTCCCATAGAGCTTTCTATAAGTAAAACATAGAATATATCAGATAATGATAAATGCTAAGAACAAAAAATTAACAGGGAATAGGGTCTATGAAGCATTCGGGGGAGGATTAAATTATATAAATACAGGATGGCCAGGAAAAACGATACTGAGAAGGTGATTGATTTCTCAGTTAAAGACTAAAAAAAGGTATTTATACAGATGTATGAGAAGAGCATTCTACATGGAGAAGAGTAAGTTTTTTTACAAAATAGTGAGGAGGCCAGTGTGCCTCAAGTAGAATAAAGGGAGAAGAATAGTAGAGACAAGTGAGAGAGGCAACAGGGGCCACATCATGTAAAGCCTTGAAAGTCATGTTTAGTGGATGCATAGTTTCTTATTCTGAGTAAAACTATTACAGGGAATTACAGTCATGCATCGCTTAACACCAGGGATATTTTCTTGGAAAGGTATTGTGATGTGATTATATATAAGATTTTTTTTTTAAAAAAGTACACCTATATAAGGCACTTACCATAAATGAAGCTTACAGGACTGGAAGTTGCTCTGGGTCAGTCACAACTACAAGGTCTTCATGGACAGTTACACACATGGAATTGTCATTTCCTATAACAACAATGCCTTCTTCGGGAATACTTCCTGAAGGACCTGCCTGAGGCTGTTTCACAGTTAACTTTAAAAAAAATATATTAAGTAGAAGCTGTATACTCTAATGATAAGAAGTATAATATAGTAAATATATAAACTAGTAACATAGTTATTTATTATTAAGTATTATGTACTATACATAATTGTATGTGCTATACTTTTATACTGCCAGCAGCACAGGTTTGTTTACACTGACATCACCACATACACGTGAGTAATGCTTTACGTTAGTACTTTAAGACAGTTACAGTATCACTAAGTAATAGGAATTTTTCAACACCACATAGTGTTCCCATAAGATTATAATAAAGTTGAAAAATTTACACAGTTACGGACTAATACATTATGGACTAATGGCAGTCCATAGTTGATCAAAATGTCATTATGCATTACATGACTATATTGTAGAATTCTGAGCAGAAAAGCGACGACTGATTTGTGTTTTAACAGGATCACTCTGAATAATAGGTTAAGAGTAGTCTGAATTAGGTAAGAGCAAAAGAAATGAGACCACTTAGAAGACGACTGAAGTAATCCAAGCAGATGACAGTGGCTTTGGCCTAGGGTAGTGGCAAAAGGGATAAGAAGGGTTTGAATTTTAATGATCTTTAAAGGTAAAGATAGCAATGTATTGGTGGACTAGATATGATATGAGGGAGAAAAAGGAAGACTCAAGAATGATACTAAGGTTTTTGGTCCAAGTGGTTGGAAGAATATATTACTAGAAAGGACGACTACAGGAGAGGCAAGTTTGGGATTGGGAGTATTATCAAGGGCACATTTTTCCCCCAACAAGACTCTTTCATAAACAGAAAGAGCTCATTTTAAGCAGTTACAGTTGAGATGCTTATTAGACATTCAGTTGGAGATGTCAAATAGGCTGATGTATAGACCAGCCTGGATTTGGGGGAGGGAGGTAAAATCCTGAGAATATTATCACTTCCATGGCATTTAAAGCTCTGAGACCGTATGAAAACACTTAGTGAATGGGTATAGATAGAAAAAAATTTCCTAGCACTGAGCCTTGGGGTACTCCAATTTTTAGAAGTTGAGAGACAAGGAGGAACCAGCAAAGTGGATAGAGAAAGGGCAGTGAGAATGACAGGAGAATAACAGGCAAATTTAGTGTCCTCATGTTGGCAGCGGCAAATCCATATGCGTTTGCAGCAACCTCAGTTCTTGCCTCCTCAGAATAAAGAATTAGACCAAGGGGCATAAGACAGAGGGAGAGACCGAGACAAGTTTTAGAGTAGGAGTGAAAGTTTGTTAAAAAGCTTTAGAACAGGAATAAAAGGAAGCAAAGTACACTTGGAATTGTGCCAAGTGGGTGACTTGAGAGATTCAAGTGCATGGTTTCACCTTTGACTTGGTGTTTAACCTTTGACTTGGCATGCTTCTGTGGAGTTGCATCCCTTCTCTGATTCTTCCCTTGGGGTGGGCTGTCCGCATGCACAGTGACCTGCCAGCACTTGGGAGGGGCTGCATGCACAGTGTGTTTACTGAAGTTGTACATGTGCTCACTTGAGGCATTCTTCCCTTGCCAGTCTAGTGCTCCTAGAAGAAGGTCATATGCCACCATTTAAACTCCACCATTTTTTCTCTTAGTGTATATGCTTGAGCCCACTTGCCTAACTCCTGAATCTTATTGGGAAGCTGCTGATCACGTTTCAGGTGTTTCTATCTAGTGGGAGACTGTCTTTTCCTGTCACCAGGTGTGATCAATTATTATTTTAGAGACAGTTTAACAATCACCTGGGCATCACCTGATCTGGCCATTCCTGGTTGGGGGTGTGGGGGCAGGGGGTCCCTCCTGTCCTGCTTATGTCTGCCTGACTGCCTACTGTAACAGCGGAAACAAGTGAAGAAAGCACATAAAGTCTGTCAGCATGTCAAATAAAATGAGTTCTGAATCAAGTGAGATAAGGACTAAATAATGGCATTTGAGTTTAGCAATATGAAGGTCATTGGTGACTTTGATAAGAACAATTTTAGTGGAAAAGCAGAGGCAAAGACCCCACAGTAGGATTAAAAGAGACTGGAAGGAGAGCACTTGGAGACAGAACATAGAAGTAAAACTATTGTTACTTGGAGTTATCACACAAACAAGCAGTGAAATCAGGTAATAGCTAGAGGAGAAATTATCTCAGAGAAGATATTTTGCTCTTTGTTTTTGTGTATGTGGTTTTCTTTTTAAGATGGAAGAAATAACAGCATGATTGTAATCTGATAGAAATTGTCTCATAGACGATTGGAAGAGAGAGGAGAAGAGGAAAGTACTAGAGAAAAGTACTTGAGTACTTCAGGATGTTCATAATGAAGGGATTGGCCTTACTCAATCTGTTTTTGTTTTTTGTTTGTTTTTTTTTTTTACCTATCAGAAGAGAAAGTAGAGTATATTGATGTAGATAGGCGTGGTGGGAATTTGTGTTGAGCTCTCTTGTTGAGTTGGGCATATTGAACTTGCAGTGCTTGGAAGATGTCTTTGTGGAGATGTCAAGTCAGCAGTTTGAAGGCCACAAAAGCCTCAAATGTAGATTCAGGGATCATCAGCTGAATACATAAATAAAACCAACTGGTGTCATTGATGAGATACCTCAGGCAGCATGTGTAGAGAGGGAAGAGACAGCACCTAAGACAGAATGCTGAGGAGCATTGGTATTTACAGGAAGGGTAGAAGAGTCACAAAGGCAGCCGAAAAGAAGCCAGGAATGTAGACTAAAAACTAGTAGAGCATGGGATCCCTGAAGTCAAAGCCAGACAGCATGTCAAGAGGGCAAGAGTGGACAACACTGTCAAAAGTGGCCAGCAGGTTGGATGTAATCACAGTCAGGCCAGTGTTGAGTTTTGAGAGAGCTGTTATTCTTGAGATGGTGGAGGCAGAAGCCAGATTTTGGTGTCATGGAGAGCAACTAAACCATGAAAAAGTGGTTACAGAAACTGTTTCAGGATGCTTACCAGTGAGTGGGAAGACAAGGATTTGGGAAATGAATTGTAACACAGGCTATGGGGAGAATTTGTTTCTTTTTAATATGGAAGAGACTTAAGCTTGTTTAATGCTAACAAGAAACAGGAAAAAGAGCTTCTGTGTTAGGAAAGCTTCCTAAACATAACTAAATTTAACATCTGTCTATAGATAATAGTGAAGTGACACATTTGCTTGGAGATGGAGGTTAGTTTATTTTCCTTGAATTTGTCATTTAAATTATAATTTATCTTCAATAATGTTATGTAGGAGATTTTTAAGATTACACTTTTAAGATCAACCATTACTTATATTCTTTGTTCACCTTAAAGCAATCATATATAATTACCCAGCCTGATCCACATGGAATTTCATTCATTGCTAACATCCTGTAGCATCCATCAAATTGCTGTAGATATAAGCCTGTTTGTCACATAACAATACAGTCTTCAAAAAACTTATTCCTTGCTGGGCACGGTGGCCCACGCCTGTAATCCCAGCACTTTGGGAGGCCGAGGCAGGCGGATCACCTGAGGTCAGGAGTTCGAGACCAGCCTGGCCAATATCGTAAAACCCCATCTCTACTAAAAATACAAAAATTAGCCAGGCACAGTGGCACGTGCCTATAATCCTAGCTACTTGGGAGACTGAGGCTAGAGAATCGCTGGAACCTGAGAGGCGGAGGTTGCAGTGAGCTGAGATCGCACCACTGCACTCCAGCCTGGGCTACAGAGTGACTCTTGTCTCCAAAAAAAAAAAAAAAAAAAAAAAAAAAAAAACTTATTCCCATTTTTTCCTTAGAAGGCTTTTTATGTCTTATTAAAACTGTGTTTACTTCTAAGGGTAAATAAGTTATCATGCTCCACAGAACTATCATTTTAAATAAGCATTGTAATGTTAAAATAATAATAAATGTGTATGTATGTAGATATAGGAAGGAAGGAAGGACTGAAAGTATTGATAGAACTGTTGGAAATTTAGTTGAACTTTTAATACTATCTAGAGTTGAGAACAAGGAATCATTTTGTGGTTCATATATCCTCCTCTTTCCCCTAACCTCTCCTTTCACCACACTTTCTAGTATATACATAATCAAATAAGGTGAGCATAGGAAGTCTACAAATCACAGATGTTTTCCTCAGATTTCTAAATGAAACACAAATAGATGTTATTAAGCATATGTTCATTGAATTCGTTAAAAGTAAATGAGTGTGATTTTTAATTTTAAGGGAAAGGATGAGGATTTGGAAGCCTCAGGCTATAAGTAAATAAAGCAGGTGGTACAATAACCAATCTGGAATACTGTTATTTTTAATAAAATCAGGCAATGCAATTCCATTCTGGCATTTTCCACTGTCATTGTAGACTGTCATCTGGGACACCTACCATAGTGTTTCTCCAGGATGCTAGCGCCCTCTCACTAATGTATTCATTAATGCCTTGGTGAAAGGACTGCTTTCTAGGTGTTCTGAAGTGGGTTCTTCGTGGGTGGCTGACCAGGTTGCACATGATAGGTCCACTCTGACATTCTCATCTCCTTGAGCCAGTAATGCTCCAGCTAATTGACTGTAGGCCACTATTGGGTCAGAAGTCCAAGCTTCAATTACTCAGCCTAGCAGTGAAAAACTACACCTGAATGTTGAGTCAACACATTAAACCACAAATCCTAGATGAGTATGTGCATTTGATAAATTTGGCTGTATTTAATTTTTTATTTACCCACCTTGGGGTAACACCCTTCTGACCTGAAAGAAGAAGCTGAGGCACAGGATATATTTAAAGAGTTTGCTTGAACCAAAGTGAAGACAGTTGCCAGGAACACACTTCCAGGTTACCTTGAGGAGTGCTCCATTAGATCTTTGTTACAAGTAGGTTTTTAAAGGCAAAAGGAGACCAGGGCTGGGCTGATACAAAGTTGTTTGCCAGGAATTTTCATTGGTTTACAAAATAACATTGATAGCGTGTGAGTCATGGCGTCCAGTGTATGGCATTTTATGGCTCCTTGGTATCAGTTTAGAGCCCACATAGCAAGTGGCCTCAAGAGGTGATCATTGAGCTCAAGGTGGGAGTGAGATGTGACTGCTCTCACATTTTAAATACCTCTCTGGGCCTGATAATTTAAATGGTCTTACATTCCTCAGATAAAAAAAGTTTTCTTTCTCAGCTCTTAGAATTCATTTCTGTATGCTGCCCATACTCCTTCCAATATAAATTGGCAAAATCCTTTAACACCTTCATTACTTTTATATCTAGTCTCTGCTGTGATCTTAACTGTCATCATAGGCCTGAAAACAATGACAAGTGATTGGGTAGGTGTTAAAGATACTTGGCCTCCCCTTTCGCGGTAACTATTACAGGTGAAGTTAATAAATGCTTTATGCAAAAACAGGCTGGTTGCCTCAGGTTATAGCTGCTGTGGGAAAAGGGATGAGATTGCTTCTACCTGCAGAGGTTTGAAGGGATATGAGGGTTCAGAGTTCTCAGCACTGTCTTTTGCTGCCCAAAGGTTCCAAAATGTTGTCCAAAAGACAGAAACTGAGGCAAAATTAATATAGAGTTTATTTGGGCCAAGGTTGAGGACTGCAGCCCAGGAAACACAGAGAAGTGCTCCAGAGAACAAAAAAGAGGCTCAGGTTTTTAAAGAAAGACAAATCAGGAGAGGGAACATACAAAAGTCTTTTGTCAGGAATTCTTATTGGTTTGCAGAAATAACATTGATTAATGATTGGATGTATATTGTTGACCTATATAGGGGTGTGAGTAATGGTGTCCAGAATATGGCATTGTTGGGTTAATTTATAGCTATTGGTGACGCTCAGTCTGGAGTCCACATAGCCGGTAGATTACTTAGCTCAACTGGGAGAATGAGATGTCACTGCAGTCACATTTCAGTGCCTCTCTGGCCGTGCTAATTTAAAGGGGCTCGCATTTCTTGTAAAAAATTTATTTTCTTTCTCACATCTCATGTCTTGGGGACTCCACTCATTCTGAATCCACACCCTTAGCCTAAGAGGTTTGGTCAGCGTTGTGCAGATCAACATTTTGCACCTTCTGATGGGATGCACTGAGAGACATCGTCCTTGTGGTATTCCAGCCAAAAATGAATTCTTTGGGACTAGTCATAAACATCAGATGACCCCAGGTTGAGTGTCACTGTACTCAGTTAGAGACCTGTACATTATAAAACTGTTGTGAGTGATAGGGAAGACTGAGGAACTGTTCTAGACCAAGGGAGATTGAAGAGATATGACTACTAAATGCAACACATATTTCTCAGTTGGATCCTGGCCTTGATAAGAAAAGGAGACATTGTTGGGATAACTTGAATTGGGTCTGTGAATTCAAATGGTAAGTGTTCTAGTAATGTTGATTTTTTAAATTGAGAAGATTGCTTCATGATTATGACAGAGTGTCCTTGACTTTGAGAGAGACACACTGGAGTATTTAGGGGTAATAAGGCATAATATCTGCAGCTAGCTGCCTCTCAGTGGTTCTGAAGAACACTAATGAAAGTAATGGAGAAAATACAGTAAAATATTAACAATTGGGGAATCTGGGTTAAGACGATACAGCAATTCTTTGTACTATTCTTTAACTTTTCTATAAAACTGAAATTATTTCACAGTAAATTTTTTAACATTTCTGAACTCATATAAATTCTAATTATGAACAAAATGTTTGGAATACTATCATTAATCAAATTGATAACACTAGGAAGTGACTCTGGCCTAATATTAAATAAGGGCCCAGCAACTTTGTATTTTGTAAGAATATTGATCTCAAATAATTTGCCTTTGGATAGAACATAATGAATGTGAAGCAGATGGCAACTATTATTTTCATTTTGGTCCATTATCAACCTTGATGAGACCTTCTCTGACCATATAAAGTAGCCACCCTCTCCCAAATACTATTTATTGCATTACCGTGTATATATATATATATATATAATTTAGAACTTATTATCTGAAATTAGTTCATTTTACTCACTTTTCACTGGCAATCCACCTCTACCAGAATATAAGCTCCGTGACAACAGTAGCTATGAAGACCTACAACAATTTCTTGGCACCTAGTAAGTACTCCATAAATATTTGGTAAATGAATGAACAAATCAGTATTATTGTAATATAAATTCCTGGAACATGCTTTCACCAGGCCTGTCACTACTTATAAACAAGCTGTGTTCTCTGGGGACAATATTTCTGCGGTTCAATCTGATATTTTATGTTTTATGTAACTATTGGAAAAATAATTTCAAGTTTTCAGTTGACCTTTAATTCCCTTTTTCCCTTTTGTGTTTTGAATTGTGTTAGTCAAAGTGAAAGGGAAGAATTTGAAAGTGAGTTCAAACAACAGTATGAACGAGAAAAAGTGTTGTTAACTGAAGAAAATAAAAAGCTGACAAGTGAACTTGATAAGGTGAGTGATTTAGTCTCATATTAATTGAGTAGTACATGCTAGATGTTCAACACTGATAGGAATTGTGGATATAACTGTGTATTTGTCATACATTTTTGTTTAATAGTCTTTCTCCTGAGTTACATTGCTTCTATGATATATACAATTCTTTGTCGTCTTCTAAAGAGACAGTTTTGCTTATCTCCTTTTATTCTTTGTCCCATTTTTTTTTTTTTTTGAGCTTCTTATTTATTTCACTTTCCATCCATATTAGTCCATTTTGGGGTTACTATAAAGGAATACCTGAGACTGGGTAATTTACAAAGAAAATAGGTTTATTTTGGCTTATGGTTCTGCAGGCTGTACAGGAAGTGTGGTGCCAGCATCTGCTTCTGGTGAGAGTCTCAGGAAGCTTTCAATCACAGAAGGTGCAAGGGCAAGGGAGGGAGCAAGAGAGAGACTGGGGAGGTGCACACACCTTTGAACAACTGGATCTCACTGAGTGAGAACTCACTTATCACCAAGGGGATGGTGCTAAACCATTCATGAGGGGCCTGCCCCCATGGTCCAGTCACCTCCCACCAGGCCCCACCTACAACACTGGGAATCACATTTCAGCCTGAGATTTGGAGGAGACAAACATTGAAGTCGTATCACCATCTGTTCTCTTTCTTACTCTTTTCTTTCATATATTCATCATTTGCCCTGTCATGGATGGCTAAGTTCAGGCCAAGTTAAGTCTGGCCCTTGGCAAGAACAGGGACAATTAGGCCAAACCTGGAGAAATTGTAACAGCTGATTCATATTCACAGAGGAGAACTGGTAAAACTAGAAATGATACCGGAGTAGGTGATAATCTAAGGAAACCATCTCAACCTAATTTCTAGCTTGAATACAGAATCATGTATTGAACTGAGAAGTAGCCATATTCATGAACAAAATTTCAAATACTTAAAGGAATTTTTTTCCACTTAGCATCTCAGATTTCTCAACTTCCCACCATTCTGCATTTCTTGTGCTAATTCCTAACAAGCAGTTGTAAAAATCCTAATATTAACTAGAAGTTTATTGTTTGTTTGTTTGTTTTGATACAGTCTCACTCTGTCGCCCAGGCTGGAGTGCAGTAGCGTAATAGCTCACTGCAACCTCCGCCTCCTAGGTTCAAAGGATTCTCCTGCCTCAGCCTTCTGAGTAGTAGCTGGGTCTACAGGCGCACACCACCACACCCAGCTAATGTTTGTGTTTTTAGTAGAGATGGAATTTCGCTGTGTTGGCCAGGCTGGTCTTGAACTCCTGACCTCAGGCAATCCGCCTACCTCGGCCTCCCAGAGTGCTGGGATTATAGGTGTGAGCCACCATGCCTGGTTGCATGAGCCACTGCGCCCAGCCCAGAAGTTTTAATAATTCTACTTACATTTACATAAGAAGGGCTAGATAATTGCATTTTATAATGATATCTAGTATTTTCTTCCTATAAAAGTATTATGTTCAATTATTAGTTATTCCAATAACAAACTGAAAGACCATTACTTATAAAATAGAGACTCTTCTTTCTTTTTGTTCTATATGTAGCTCTGTATTTTCACTATTTTCCCCATGATTATTTAGTATTTAAAATGCTAAATAAGTATTTAAAACATTTAAAAAATGAATGCTTGTTTTCTAAGCCTTTAAAAAATGACTAGTTGAAAACTACTTGAGAAAGAATACTGTTCATATTGTAAAGTCTTATAAAGCTAACATATACAAACATTGTAGAAAGTGGCTGAACAGTAAGTAATATAAATTGATATTTTAAGCCATGAACAGTGCATGAACTTTATTGTATAACAGTTATTTCCATTGAAATAAGAGTAACAGTATTTGAACTTTATCCAGACAGGTCACATAATTGTTACTTCATGTGTTGCCTAATTTGATTACAAAATTTAATGTCATTTTGTCCTATAAGACAGAATTTTAAGATTCTGTTGAGTTAACTACTAAAAGATGTTACATTTTAAGAAAAATTATATTGGAAAATAAGTTGAATGTAGATCAAATTTTTACATTCAATTATTGGTTTAATTTCATTGCTAGCCATACATTTCTGCTGAGTTTCTCTGAAATATATATTTAGAGAGAATTTTTCAAAACTTCTTATTTGATTAAAATTGTGTTGCAGTCTAATACATCCATGAGAAAGGGACATACTTAGGCCTAGTATATGTAGTGAAACCTTGATGAGGCCTGATGGATAGTTTGTTTAAAAAAAAAAAAATTACCCATTCTTCCTAAATTGAAAGGTAGGTAGGATATGAGTAGCACTGTAAGAGCAAATTCATATGGTAAGTAAATATTTAATGTCCAGTGGTTACAGGACAATATTTATTCCTGAAGAAATGGGGGAGATCTGGAATCTCTATTTCCATTTGAACCTCTGCTCTGGTTCTCAAACTTTTTTTCAATTTTTGCATCTCTCTCTTCTTAATTCTCAGTCTACCTTTCCCTTTTTAATTCTGTCTGTCTCAGTGATGATCAGCTGAACTTCACCTCACATCTTCACTTTCCATTTATTCATTTTCCAATTTGGTTTGAAGTGGGTATTTTCCCCAAGGATGACAACAGAAGCATTTGCCATTGCTACACCAACTGTTCCATTGGGAACCAGCTTGAAGAGAACTAGATCTCTTCTTGACAGAATTACAGATACAAAAGTCAGAAAGCAATTATTAGGTTAATTTAGAAAGGTATATGTTATAGATTTTCACATTTTTAAACTCCAAAAATAAAAACATTTAAATAAATTTTTAAAAATTAGATGACATTTTTGTAAATCTTATAAGCCCCACTTTTTATTAAAAGATAATTCATTGCAGGCTGGGCACAGCGGCTCATGCCTGTAATCCCAGCACTTTGGGAGGCCGAGGCAGGCAGATCGCTTGTAGTCAGGAGTTTGAGACCAGCCTGGCCAACATGAAGAAACCCCATCTCTACTAAAAATACAAAAATTAACCGGGTGTAATGACACGTGCCTGTCCCATCTACTCAGGAGGCTGAAGCAGGAGAATCATTTGAACCCAGGAGGTGGAGGTAGCAGTGAGCCGAGATTGCACCACTGCACTCCAGACTGAGCGGCAGTCTGTCTCAAAAAATGTATATATATATAACATTGCAAATATAATTAGCCATCTGGTTTCCTTCAATCTCATAACAAATTTTTAAAAATTAGCAATTTATGCCAGTGAGTAAAATTGTTTACAGTAAGAAAAGTTGTAATTTGTTTTTAAAATTTGTTTTTAAAATATTTTCAAAAAATGTGGAAAATATTTAACATGAAAGTTACCTATAATGTGATCATGACAAAATAGGTATTTTAATTTTGTATGTTTCTTTCCAGGTTTTGCCTATATCCTTATTATTACATAATTGCAATCATGTATACAGTCCACTTACTAATCTGCCTTTTCACTTAAAATGTTAAGAGCATTTTTTCATATTCCTATGTAGTCTTCTTATAAGTCAAATGTGTCAATGTACGAATAGTAAAACCTCATTTTCAAACATGAAAAATGAACTAATACTTAAAATTTACTATGTGCAGGTCATCTTCTGAATTACTTCATATAACTCATTTAATTTTCACAATAACTCTCTACGGTGTACTCTTTTGTTCTTGCCATTTTATAGATCAACAAACTAAGTCAAAGAAGAGTTAAACTACTTTCCCAATCTCAAGAATAAGAGTTAGGATTTGAGTACAGGTAGTTGGGCTCCGGAGTCCATGCTTTTATTTGGTAATTATGCAGAGATTAACTTTTTTCTGACCAATTGCACATAAATTAAGCAATCTGTTGAAAACTACTTGTCACTGTTGCAATCTGACAGTGCAGAGTTTGCATTTTCCTCCTCTTGCAAATATCCAATTGAAACCCCAACCACAAATGTGGAAGGGCTATCAGAAATAATGGTAATCAAAAATGGATATTAGTGCAGGAATTAATGAAGAGAAGATGCTGCATATACAACCCTCAAAAACAGCTGGTGGACTTCTGGCTATGCTAATATGAAGAGATTGATTAATCTTCTTAAAAAACTGCTAAAAAGCAAGTGCAATTGTCAAAAACAACCATTTCGAAGTCTTGGAGTTAACCAAAGGAAGATGACAGCTACAAAACACTGCTAAGATGTATTAAGGAATATCTGAACAAATTGAGAGATAACTATGTTAATGGATTGAAAGACTCAATGTTGTTGGGATAGCAATTCTTCCCAAATTGAGCTATAAGTTCTGGGACATCCGTATCAAAATTCTGGTAGGCTTTTTGCTGGAATTCACAAGCTTACCTTTAAAGTTATAGAGGAATAGAAAAGACCAAGAATAGTTCAGATATTTTGAGTAAAGTTAGAAGTTGGAGGATTAACACTATTTAATTTTAATACTTGCTGTAAATATGCAATAATCAAAAAGATGTAGTACTGGCGTAATGAAACAGAATGAAGAGTCCAAAAATAAGCTCTTACATTTATGGTCAGTTGATTCTCTGCAAAAGTGCCAAGGCAATTCAATGGAAAAAGGATAATCTTGTCATATAGTACTGGAACAATTGGATATCCATATGTGAGAAAAAATGAACTTGGATCCTTACTTCATACCTTATACAAAAATTAACTCAAAGTGGATCACAATCTGAAATATAAAACATAAGCATAGGAGAAAATCTTTGTGATTTAAAAATGTCAAGATAATGACATTAAAAGCACAGTGAATGAGAGAGAAGTAATGATAAATTGAACATCAAAATTTTAAAAGAATATTAAGAAAATGAAAAGACATGCACAGATGGGGAGGAAATATTTCCAAATCATTTATCTGAAAAAAGACATGTATTCATAATATGTAAAGAACTCTTAAAGCTGGACGTGGTGGTTCACACCTATAATCCCAGCACTTTAGGAGTCTAAGGCATGAGAATCACTTGAGCCCGGGAGTTCAAGACGAATCTGGGAAATATATAATACCTTATCTTTACAAAAGTTTTTAAAAAAATATTAGCTGGGTGTGGTGGTACATGCCTGTAGTCCCAGCTACCTGGAAGGCTGAAATAGGAGGATTTATGTGAGCCCAGGCAGTCAAGGCTGCAGTGAGTGGAGATGATGCCACTGCCCAGAGTTTGACCCTATCTCCAAAAAAAAAAAAAAAAAAGGAAAAAACCCTCTTAAAACTCAACAATAGAGAATATAAACAACTCAGTTTTTTAATGGGTAACAAAGATGAATAGACATTTCATGAAACATGATATATAAATAACAAATAAGCACATGAAAAGATGTTTGTCATTAGGAGAATGCCACTTAAAACCACAGCAAGATACTGCTGTATACCCTCGAGAATGTCTGTACTCAATTGGAGTAACTGTATCAACTATTGGCAATGATATGGAGGAACTAGAACTTATACACTGCTCATAGGAGTATAAAATGGCATAGCCTTTGTAGAAAATAGTTCCAAAAATTCTCAAAAAGTTAAACATATACTTAACATACAACCTGGCAGTTCTCCTATTTACTGAAAAGAATTGAAAGCCTAGTCCCCTTAAGACTTACATATGAATTTTCATAGCATTATATTCTCATAATAGTAAACAACTGGAAATAATACAAATGTTTATCAATGGTACATGGATAAACAAAGCATACCATACCCATATACTAGAATACCACTCAGCAGTAAAAAGGAGTGAACTTCGGATACATGCAACAGTATTGAGGTTCAACTTCAATAATCTAAGTGAAATAAGTCCAATACAAAAGACTACATATTCTGTTATTTCATTGATAGAAGATTTCAGAAAATGCAGAACTACAGAAATAGAAAGCAGATCAGTGATAGGTAGAGAAATTAGGGTGGGGACCAAGATCAATTGCAAATAGGCATGGGGATATTTCTTGAGTATTAGAAGTGTTCCAAAACTGGATTGTAGCAATCACTGTACAACTGTTTAAGTTTGCTAAAAATCATTCAACTATATACTTATAATGGGTGAATTTTATGTTATATAAATTATACCTCAGTAAAAGTGTAAAAAAAACAAAACTGGTAAACTGTATCTTCAGAGGTGAATGGCACACCCTGAGGTACAAAATTTAAATCTCTTGTTTGCGATAGGCAAATCAGTGTGTGCAAGCAGTGACTGATAGCTTCCCTGGATCTCATTTCCTTTTGGGAAGACAAGGAGGTTGGAGGTAGGATTAAATGGGGGAATTACAGACAAACTCTATATGCGTAAAACAATTTATTGCTGTTGCTTTGCCAGAGGGGAAGAAATGAAACTTTGCTTTGTGATTTGTGCCAAAATTGCCTATCTCTGCACAGAAATACAGGTTAAAAATAAACACCAATAAAATCCTGTGTCATTAATAGAATTCCTAATAACTTAGAATTGAGAGTTGGCAAACTATGGCCTCTGGCCAAATCTAGCTCCCAGATTGTTTTTGTCTGACTCACATGATAAAAATGATCTTTATATTTTAAAATGGCTATTTTTAAAAAGAAGATGACGATAATGTGAGATTTTATGTGGCCCACAGAGGTGAAAATACTTGTTGTCTGGTTCTTTACTGAAAAAGTTTGCAGACCCTTGACTTAGAACATGGTTGTGGCCTGTATTAGGTAGGGTTCCACAGAGAAACAGAACCAATACAGTGAGTGTATGTGGGGGGTGGGGGTGTGTGTGTATGTGTGTTGGGAGCAGGGGAGATTATAAGGAATTGGATCAAGTGATTATATAGCCTGACAAGTCCCGAGATCTGCATTAGGCAAGCTGGAGACCCAGGAGAGTATATTTTGTAGTTCCAGTCCCAAAGCTTGGCAAGCTTAACATTCAGGAAAAGCTTCTGTCTCATTTCAGGTCTGAAGGCAGGAGAAGCTGATGTCACAGCTGATGTTCCCCCCTACTATTGGTGCAGTCAGCCTTTTTGTTCTGTTCAGGTTGATCACATGGGACTCACATACATTAGGGAGGGGGGTCTTCTCAGTATGCCAATTCAAATGTTATCTTATTAAGAGGCACCCTCACAGACCTACCCAGAATAATGTTTGACCCAATGTCTAGGCACCTTGTGGCCCAGTCAAGTTGACAATCACATGGCCCTTTTATCCCTAAAAACCTGTGAATAGATCCTCTAGGAGCAACTCACCTTCATCAAAGTTGAGTCATCAAGAAGAAACTAGCACAGTATCTCTACAAACATACAAAAAAGAAAGAAAGGAGTAGTATTAAATAGCAGATGAGACCATTTATCAGGAAAAAAAAATGTAGCTATGAAATAAAATAGTAAGCAAATATTTTTTCATGTGGTTTTGTTTTTGTTTTTGTTTTTGTTTTTTCTGAGATGAAGTCTCACTTTGCCACCCAGACTGGAGTGCAGTGGTGTGATCTCTGCTCATTGCAACCTCCACCTCCCGAGTTCAAGCGATTCTCCTGCCTCAGCCTCCCAAGTAGCTGGGATTACAGGCATGTGCCACCACACCCATCTAATTTTTTTATTTTTAGTAGAGACGGGGTTTTGCCATGTTGGCCAGGCTGGTCTCAAACTCCTGACCTCAGGTCATCCACCCACCTCGGCCTCCCAAAGTGTTGGGATTACAGAAGTGAGCCACCACACCCAGCCTTTTTCATGAATTTTCTAAAAACTTAAGAACTTTCTGCTTCTGTGACAGAATAGCTTACATCCTACCACCTCACCAAGAAGAGCTATAAAGCTTGATTTTAAAAATAATACTATATGAATACCACTTATAGGATTCATCTGTAAGAAGTCATTGGAGTGACAACAAGGAAACCAGGACTTTACTGACCAAGATCCTAAAGGGAATAATAGTACACAGAAGTGAGCCCAACATTTAGTGCCACTTTTCCTCTTTAGGCATTTGCAGATATGAAAGCAGAAAAATCTCAGAATCTAGGAAGTTGAACATGGTATTCCACAGTTTTACAAGGCTGGAGAGAGAAAAATGGAAGTGCATTGCCTATCAAGTTGCAGGATCCTTAGTAAATAATTCAGACTTTCAGTTGAACCCACTGAAAGCCTACATTTTAGGAGTAAGGGTGAGTAAGAAAGATAAGTCCTCAGTGACTGAAACCCAGCCTCCAAGATCTATCTTTACTCTGATTGCCTACCAAAAGTAAAAGTAAATAACCTCTGGAGGAAGATATTATCTAGAGTCTTAAAATTATCTAAAATTTTTATGCATGATATGTGGCATGCAGGAAAAAAATTACCAAGCATATCAGCAAACACAACCAAATCATTGAAAACCAAGAGAAAAATTCAACAGCAAAAACAAAATCAGAAAAGGGAAAATGAAAACCAGGCAGTCAGTAGAAACAGACCCGCAGGAGTTCCCAGTATGAAATTTTTATGAAAAGATTTTAAGATAATTGTGTAATTTGTTTAAGAAAGTAGACATACGAAGAATTTCAGCAAACAACTAGAATCTTTACAAAACTGTCAAATAGAATTTCCAGGAGCAAAAAATAAAATAACCAAAAGACTCAATGAACGTTTTAACAGATTGGAGAGAAACAAAGAAAAGGACTACATATGTTTAAAAAAAAATTTAGACTAAAGTGTACTCAGGGATTAAAAAGAATAAAAAATATAGAAAGGAGGATATAAGACATAGAGGATGTGATGAAAAGTTGTAACATACAAATAATTGGTTTCCCAAAAGGTGAGAAGAGAGAGATGGTGGCAGTGCGATATTCAAAGAGTGTTTATGGCCCGGAATTTTTCCAAATCTGTGAGAAACATTTAGCCACAAATTCAAGAAATACCACAAACCCTAAAAGTGAAAGAATTAATAGAAATCAGACCCCAGTTAGACAAATCCTAGATAAGCTGCCAGAAACCAACCAACATAAAATTCTAAAAGCAACCAGAGAAGAAAGACACATTTATGTTCAAAGGCCTGAAACTTCGACTGAAAACTGACTTCCCAACAGAAAAAATTAAAAATGGAATTCAGAAGAAAAAAAATGTCCTAAAAATGCTATAGTAAAATAACTGCCAAGTTACAATGTTATTTACAGCAAAAAATGCCTTCCGGAAATGAAGGCAAAAATTCAGAATGTAGAAAACTGCAGGACAACCTACATTCCTTTTTTTTTTTTTTTTGAGACAGAGTCTTGCTCTGTCACCCAGGCTGGGGTGCAATGACATGATCTCTGCTCACTGTAACCTCCGCCTCCTGGGTTCAAGCAATTCTCCTGCCTCAGCCTCCCGAGTAGCTGGGACTACGTAGGCTCGTGCCACCACATCCGGCTAATTTTTTGTATTTTTAGTAGAGACAGGGTTTCACCGTGTTACCTAAGATAGTCTCTATCTCCTGACCTCATGATCCACCTGCCTCGGCCTCCCAAAGTGCTGGGATTACAGGTGTGAGCCACCGCGTCTGGCCATGACAACCTACATTCTTCATGTCAAAAGAAAAATAAAGGTGTTGCAGGGAAACCTGTAAATAAAATAGACTTAAAAGACATATTGGGCCAAGCGTGCTGGTTCATGCCTGCAATCCCAGTAGTTTGGGAGACCATAGTGGGCGGATGGCTTGAGCCCAGAAGTTTGAGACCAGCTTGGGCAACATGCCGAGACCCCATCTCTACAAAAAATTAAAAAAATAAAAAATTAGCCAGGTACTAATTTTTTTTTAGCTGTAATCCCAGCTACTTGGGAGGCTGAAGTGGGAGGATTGCTTGAGTCCAGGAGGTGGAGGTTGTAATAAGCTGAGATCACACCACTGCACTCCAGCCTGGGTGACAGAGTGAAACCCTGCTCAAAAAAAAAAAAAAAAAAAAAAAAAATATATATATATATATATATATATATATGTATATATCTCCAACCATTAACCATTCAGCTGTGTTTTCTTATTGGTATCATGATTGAATTTAACAAACTTAAGTTTTGCGATATGTTGAAGTAAGGGGAAACTTGAACTATTACTGCCTATGTGCTGTTAGGAAATTCCTGAAATTTGTAGTATGATGCTATGGTGGTTATATTTCAAAAGAGAGATCCTTATTTTTTAGAGATACATACAGCAATATGCATGGATAACATTGTATGATGTCTAGTATTTGTTTCCGAATAATACAGGAAGAGGGGATAAGAGAATAGGCGTATAGGCCAGGTGTGGTGGCTCACACCTGTAATCCCAGCACTTTGGGAGGCTGAGGTGGGCGAATCTTCTGAGGTCAGGAGTTCGAGACCAGCCTGACCAACATGGTGGAACCCCATCTCTACTAAAAAGACAAAAAATTAGCCAGGCGTGATGGCGCATGTCTGTAATCCCAGCTACTGGGGAGACTGAGACAGGAGAATTGCTTGAACCCGGGAGGCAAAAGTTGCAGTGAGCCGAGAACGCGCCATTGTACTCCAGCCTAGGCAACAGGAACAAAACTCTGTCTCAAAAAAAAAAAAAAAAAAAGAACAGGCATGCAAGTGAAACAAGATTGATGTTGAAGTAATCATTGTTGAAATTAGGTAGTGGGGCTCATGGGAATTCATTTATATTTTCCATTTTTGTATATGCTTGAAATTATAAGCTTCTTTAAAGAAGAAAAGATGACATAAAGACATTTTTTGGACCAAAAAAAAAAAAGTTATTTCAAACAGAAATAGGCAATTCTTAAGCCAAGTAGAGAATGTTCACAGAACCAAGTCACTGTAGGATGTAAGGAAAAAGCAAAAATAGCAGGAGAATTCAGAGTACTTGATATCCAAATTCAGTGAGCAAAAGGGATTATTATTATAAGACAAGCATTATTGGGTAGATGATGTTGAGTAATCAAATTTGACAATACCTGTCTGAACATCTCGGATTCTTGGTCCTGAAAGTCATGCATTTCTTAAAACTACCTTTCAGCTTACTACTTTGTATGAGAACTTAAGTATACACAACCAGCAGTTAGAAGAAGAGGTTAAAGATCTAGCAGACAAGAAAGAATCAGTTGCACATTGGGAAGCCCAAATCACAGAAATAATTCAGTGGTGAGTGCTCTTTTAAACGTTCTTTTGTGGATGATTGTGAGTATGTGGCCAAGTTGATGTGAATTCCAGGTGGCTACTAATAATGGTTTTTATCTCATTTGTCAGCTATGATAAATAAGTTACTCTGAAAAGCACAATTTTATTACTGACCTGTTATTTGCGTTCTAATGTGTTTTCTGTTATGTTCCTCTGTTCCCTAACTCTAACAAATGTCCCATACCAGCATTTAACACAGCTTCATTGTAATCTGATTATTACTTTCTAAGAAAATGTTACCACCTCCAGAGTCAGAGTTGGAATTCATCTGCTACCTATGGATGTTTCTTTCTAAGACCAAAACTCCTGTATTTGTGAGTATTTTAAGAAATGGAAGGCCTGCAAAAAACTTAGAAGCTAAAGATACTGTACTGTTACCTTCTATCATGATTATACCAGATTAATTCACACATGACATTTTTAAAACCTTAAATGGTTACATTTTAGTTTTATCAGCTCTTTCTCAAGCTCTTGGGATTTCATTTGGAATATGCATCTTAGTAACCTTCATATTCATTTATTAAACCATTATTCTGGTGCTTGTAAAAAATTTCATATTTTAATAATACATGGAGAAAGCAGAATCTAATGAAGACTGTATTTCCAAGTAAAAATAGGTAGCTTAACTTTTTATATTCATTTAACTTTTTAAATCCTTTTTGGCAAATGGTAGGTGTTTAATTTATATCAAAACAAATACAGGTTGAGCATTCCTAATCTGAAAATCTGAAATTGAAATGCTTCAAAATGTGAAACTTTTTGAGTGCTGACATGATACCACAAGTAGAAAATTTTAGACCTGACTTTGTGATGGGTCACAGTCAAAACTTGGTTTCATACGCAAGAGATTATTCTAAAACATTGTAAAAAATTACCTTCAGGCTATATTTATAAGGTGTATATAAAACATACACAAATTTTGTGTTTTGTCTTGGGTCCCATTGCCAAGGTAACCTCATTATGTCTATTCGGGTATTCCAAACTCCAAAACATAAAAAAATCCTGAAATCCAAAATACTTTTGGTCTCAAGCATTTCACATAAAGGATATCCAACCTGTAGTTTCATCATTTATTTATAGATTAGTCATTTGTAGGGAATTTTATTTCCTATACGCATATTTTGGTTCAAATGCTTTTCCATTAAGAGCTCTTATGCTTATAATGTTTCTATTCAGTGCATATAAAGGGAATATGCAGATTGTGGAAATTTATTTGGGTTCCAGACAGTATAGTTATTGGTTCATTAATTTACATCTATATCATCAAGTCTGCATTTCTGAAGCAAAATCCATTTTAATCTTTAACCAAGTTTATAATATCAAAAATTATAACTTGCCATTTGTAATTCCATTTTTATGTTATCAAATACATATTTAAGGTGGAGCTGAAAATGACTTTTCAGAAGGCAGAGTCAAAACCTGTGATCCTAGACTTCTGATTTTTTCAAGTGTCAGGCATGATGATTTCAGCTGGAACAGGAAGTGGTTCTAGTAATAGAAGGAAGCTTTCAATGTGGGCTTTGTAGAAAGGGTTAATAGAAAAGGTGAAGATGAAAGTTTTATATGATGCCACAAAACACTCATTATACACTTCTCACATTCAAGCGAAATGCAGAAATCAGAAATACAAGGAAGTCACTTTGCATAAAAGCTGTTATTAACCCCACTTCTTATTTAGAAATGGACTGTTAGATAGCAGATTGGCAAATACCCAAGGGAAAAAGTAAAATATATATTCCCTGTTCAACTTTCTTACCTACTTGAAAGGTAACTCTGTGAGATACAATATCCAAGTTTATAAAGGTCGGAAGACTGAGTTATTTTCATTTTTGAGTTTAGTATACAGAGTAAGTATTCCTTATTCAAAATGCTTGGGACCAGAAGTATTTTGGATTTCTTTTGGATTTTAGGAAGTTTGCATTATACTTAACAGTTCAGCATCCCTAATCCAAAAATTTAAGCATCTTGTCAGTACTCAAAAAGTTCCAGATTTGGGGGCATTTCAGATTTTGGATTTTCAGATTACAAGTACTAAACCTGCTTTAAAAAAATGAAGTAATGCTCAAACAAGATTATAGGACCTCATGACATGCAGCACCTTAAATGTTTCCTGGGACAAATGAACAGTTTAATATAAAACAAATACTGCAGTATATAAAACCTTATGTGAAGTCACTTCTAATGGCTCTTGAACTCCACCTCCTCTCTCTTTTGCTATGAAATATCCCTTTCATAAGAAACCCTTTTAGAGCAAGGACATCTTCTTCTCATCACTGTTAGAGTAGGAACCTTCCTTCTCACCATTGGCTCATCAGAGGACTTCACGTTTGCTCTTTGAAATAATATTACAAAGAGAGGTTAGATTAATAGGCTAATCCATAAGATTTATTTTTTAAATGTGTTTCCTCACATAAGGCATTCTTTTGGTACAATAAGAGATACAGAGGTCTATAAATGTAGTACTTGCCTTTAAGTAACTTATAACTTAACATTTAAAGTTTAAAAACTATTTTGACCAGAACTGGCGATAACTTACAAGACTTAAATATAAATGCCTTACATATTGAATAGATACTGACTTTTTAAAAATAAGAATGTAGTGTTGAGGGAATTATCTCAGACTAGTTGCTCAAGAAGGGTGGGAGCAGTCAGTTAAACTAGACTGTGTTTTCTGAAAAGCCTGAGTTTAGTAAAATATCCTACACCTAGTTTGACCAAATTGGAATTTATGTAAAAGAATAGTAGGAAATAAGAGTAATCAAGTTACTGCAACACAATTGTCATGAATACTAGGTAAGAATTTTACCTTCACTTATTTGTAAGATGGAGAAGGTTTTTTGCAAAGGTAATGGTATTAATTAAAATGATGATGAGGCAAATAGCTCTTAACAGTAATGTTCAGGATGAAATAGATGGTAAGGTTGGAAATAAAGTGAATAAATGCAGGAGACGTTGTGAAAGAAAAATCTATAGGACTTAATACTACTTACAAATGAAGGGTGAGAGATGAGGAGAAATTAGTATTCCTGAATTGTTAGTTAAGGTGGTTAAGAAAATGATGGCATCATTGAAGTAGGAAAGTTAAGAGAGGTAACCACCCTTGGGGAAGATGATACAATCAATTTTATCTGTTATTTTATTTTGTTTGTTGGTGAGACTGAGGTGATCCTGAGGCATCTTAGTAGAGGTTTCTCATATGCTTTTGAAAAACTAACATAAAGGTTAGGATTAGAAATGTAAATTTGGGAATTAAATTCCTATTGAATAAGGCCAATGAAGTGGTTGAGATGTTTTTAAGGAAACAAGAAAGAAGGAGAATGGTAAGGGCTATATGATACAAGCTAGATGAAACAGCTCTGCAGGAGAACCAGGAGAAGGGTTTAATGATTACAAAGCGTTTCAGTAATGAAACCTTTGTCTTTCTTTATTTAAATCCACTCACATTATTTGAAACATTCCTCATTCAGTAATGCTCATTTGTGTATAGTAATAGCTTCTATTGATTGAAACATAAGAGTGTTCCAGTCATTAGGCTGGAAATTCACATGTATTCTTATTTAGTTATTACACCAGTTCTGTGAGATAGGTATTATTACTATCCTCATTTTATAGATGGGATAACAAAGTTAGAGAAGTAACCTGGCCAAAGTCACACAGCTGGTAAGCACCAGAGCTAGGATTTGAAACCAGGTCTGTATGACTTAAGAATCAAAGTTCCTAATTACAATATATGCACCAACTTTTCAGGAACTGTCCCTTATTTGTCTTCTTTTGTCTTCTTAATGTGCCCAATGTAATAGTATTTAATAAGTATTAACTAATTGATTATTTGAGAGAACTTGGAAGGGAAAGATTAAATGTGCCAAGAGAACACATAGATCTAAGTTGGCCTTCTGTAGTTGAGTTTTAACAGATTAGCTTCAGCAAAATAGTTGAGGCAGGAATTAGACTTCAGGAAGTATAGAGTAGTGAATGGAGGGTTTAATACTAGAGCACTTACATGTATGTAGTAGAACAATGAAAGAGGGAAAAATGGGATGTTTGGGGGTTTGTCAGTGAGGAGGACAGGGAACTTTTGTATTTGGTAGAGTTTGTTCATGTTTAAAGAAACCAATGGAAATAATGAAATTGAAAATATAAGGTGTAGTAGGGAGGGTGATTATGTATAGTAATAATAACTATGTTACTAAGAAGTATTTGAACGATTTAACCAAATAAAAGATGAGACAGCTACCTCTAAAACTGTTTTTAAAAGTTAAGAGAAGGAATATGAGTAAACTGAACCAAATGGCTTAGAAGCAAGGAGTAAGAGATAGTGTTAGGGCCGGGTGTGGTGGCTCATGCCTGTAATCCCAGCACTTTGGGAGGCTGAGGTGGGTGGATCAACTGAGGTCAGGAGTTCAAGACCAGCCTGGCCAATATGGCTAAGCCTCGTCTCTACTGAAAATACAAAAATTATCCAGGCATGGTGGCGTGTGCCAGTAATCCCAGCTACTACAGAGGCTGAGGCAGGAGAATTGCTTGAACCCAGGAGACAGACGTTGCAGTGAGCTGAGATTGTGCCACTGTACTCTGACATGGGCAATGGAGCAAGACTCTCTCTCTCTCTCAAAAAAAAAAAAAAAGTGTTGGGGTTGGAGAAACAAGATTTTTTTTAAATGAGGTTGAATAATAGACAAATAGCAATGATTATGAAAAGGAACTGTGTGAGATGTAGCGCCCAGTGGAACTTAAATGGCATGAGTTACCCTCCAAATCAGTAATTCTCTATAGCCAAGAAAAAGAGAAGTAGGTTTAATCGAAAGTTAGGAATTAGCGGAAGATTGCAGTTGTAAGGTGTTCAACATGTAAATAAATGTGTTCAACATGTAATGTGTTCAACATGTAAATAAAAAGCAAAGTTAGAAAAAAGAGATTGTCTCATAAAATTCCAGATAACTTAAAGTCAGTTTACAAGAAGTTGATTTCCAAAGTTAATAAAACATACTGGACTTCACAGTTTCTTGGAAATATGCATAAACTAAGATCTCTGAGCTATGGTAGATACTAAACCAGCACTAGTTGAGCCCTGTTAGCCTAGGCACTTAACAGATAATACAGTTTTCTTTATTGTTACCATTTAAGTATCTTTTTTGTATTCTAAAAAAGATAATCTTCATTCATGCCAATTTATTCTCTATACTACATACCAGGTAATTAAGTAAAAAGATTGCAGTCACTTGTGATCAAATAATTTTAGAAGGACACAACCCTTACTATACAAACATTCTTAAAATAATTTCCAAAACCATTTTTCTTTAACAGGCAATAAAAATATTTACATTTACATAGAGCCTAGGAATATGTAACTCTCCCTAGAGTGGACAACTTCTTACAATGGTTTTATTGCATCTCCATATTTTCTTTTGCTTGTACTCCAAAGACAACCTCCCATCTAAGAGAAGAGAGCACCAAGCCTCTTTTAAAGGGCCTCTTTAAGATATATATGAATTTGACTCCTCAGGAGTTTACATTCTAAGAGATACTAAAGCAGCTCAGGAGTTAAACATGTCTGTTGTATGCATCAGATACATACTGATTTACCTGAAATATACTTTCCTCGTAGCTTCAGTGACATGGATTTTATCTGAAAACTGCCAGCCTGCACAAAGACAAATTGTCTTCCCCAAAGTCTTTTAGAATACACTTGTGAGCATTGCAAATTTCGACTCCATTTTTTTCTTTGTGCAATATGGCTTTCTTTATACCAGTGGTTTTCATTCTTCCTGAGAATAGGACCTTCTTTTGTAGATTTTTGTAGATATGCTAGACTCCTCCCTTCACCTTCTCACCACTTGAGGAAAGTGTAAGAAATGCAGACTTTTTCTTGAGAAATTCTAAAGTGTGGAATTTGTCTTACTAAATATAATTTGAAAAGTTTCTATCTAAAATTATTATTGTATCATCAGCTAGATAGCCTTAAGGCAGTAAGTAGAAATTGGGTTTTGGTAGTTTAATCTCTCTTTGTTATTTTAGTGATCATTTTAGAAAACAGAAGAGCTTAATTACAATATAACCCTGATTTTTGCAGAATATCATACATTAAACTTTCTAAATTTAATATACTTCAGTTTTAAGAATGGTATATTGTTTTTATGATGTAAAATGACAGAATTCAGTTAATGAGAAATCTTATTTAGAAAACCTCACCCATGTGTGCATCTGTGTTAATTGTTAGATTTAAAGAATGTTAATTCTGTGTTTCAAGGGTGAAGTTTTACTAATTTATCAGCTATGAGTAACTTGGACTTTTGTAAACTTCACCAGCTCTACCATGTACATAAAAAGAACAGTTCCATAAACCTCTTCCCAGTTGCTGACAGGTAGTATACTATGGTAGACCTTTTCAAAGAAATTATTTAAGACTATCTTTGAATTTCCTATCACTTATTTCTTTAGGAAGCTTTAAAATAACATATATTGCCCTGAAGCTTTTTTGTTTTACTTTTGTACTTTGTCTTTACATATTCTAGGGTCAGCGATGAAAAGGATGCACGAGGGTATCTTCAGGCCTTAGCTTCTAAAATGACTGAAGAATTGGAGGCATTAAGAAATTCCAGCTTGGGTACACGAGCAACAGTAAGCTTCTATGATTTTGCATGGAGGCTCATCATATTAGAAAAAAGAGATTTAAAAAACACTATAATAAATCCAGTTACTTGTATCAGTTTGTTTAGACTTTGAGCCTACTAAAGAGTTTTTTATGAGAAAACGATTAGTTTGGGTCTTTTCCAGTCTAGAAAAACATAACACACAGCTGGTTAACTGTAATAATTTAAATGTTAAAAATAGGATGGAACTAAAAACACAGTCATTATTTCATAGGATATGCCCTGGAAAATGCGTCGTTTTGCGAAACTGGATATGTCAGCTAGACTGGAGTTGCAGTCAGCTCTGGATGCAGAAATAAGAGCCAAACAGGCCATCCAAGAAGAGTTGAATAAAGTTAAAGCATCTAATATCATAACAGAATGGTAAGATTGAATAATATAGTCCCACTAGAATAATTTCTGAGTTTGTCAGAGTCATTTGTGGAGAAGTTACATGTTTAGTTTCCATTGCTTTCTTTTAGAAAAATGATGGCCAAATATGTTACGAAGATTTGAAAATAGATGCTTTCAAACCATGTAGATAGTGATGAGGTTTTAATATAGCCTTGTTTTCCTCTGGCTTGTCCATAAAGTAGAATTAATAGTATTAAATAATAATCCATTATTTACTTTTCCTTTTATTTATAAAATTTAGTTGACTCAAATTTTATTAAACCTAAAATTCTCTCATGTTTAGGAATATTATATTTGTATAAAAGTACAATGTATGGTGAGAACAAAATATAATCATTTGAAAATTGTGGCCTCTACCATAGGTCTTTTAGGTGTTTTATAAATGAAAATTCTATTGATGGCACATTTCACAATGGTATAATATCTTTTAAGTATAATTATTATTTTTCATGTTTCCTTATGTATTTAGAAAAAGTATATCCCACAGTCTCTGAAGCAGTTAGCTAATGAACACATTTCCTCATTTCTTGTCACAACACTAGAGTGAATCATACTCTGAATACATAAATGATTCACAATTAGATTGATTATAAACATGGTTCAAAATAAGTCAGTTTACATGACATAGAGGAACAATAGAAACTTCACATCACAAGTGAAACTACAAATATGAAAATCCATTGACTGCTGAGAATATCTAAAGTTCCAAAAGCCTGAAAAGAAATGCAGGCCCATGAATTCAGTTTTTAATGGTGTGTATTCATAGTCCTTAAACTGCAATTGTTAACCTTTTTAATCATATCAAAGGCCAGATACATGATACCTCTGTCAGATTATAAACTTTTGGTTTATAAGCTTTTTGCTATAACTAATGCAGACATTGTATCTTTTACTTAAATGTGCTTATGTGGCATTGAGGAGGGGAAAACTTTTCCTGGAGAAAGTGAATTTGATCCCAGCGTAAAGAGCTAATCAATGTCATTCTCTGTGTTGTGATTTGAAATAAGTAAGATCTTTTCTCCTTACACCTAGGACATATGAGTTTACATATTGTTCATAAGTCAGGAAGATGAGCCAGTTTGAAAAATTATAAACTTACTCCTGTATATGCTCCTCTTTCATGGTTGCCTGTAATGATATAATATCTAACAAAGTCTAACAGAATTTTAAAATTACCTTTGATTTTATAACATTTTTAAATTTAATAATTTAGTTCAGGGTCAGCAAATGTTTTCTGTAAAGGCTCACTTAGTAAATATTTTAGGCTTTGATTAGCCTCCATCACAACTTCTCATCTCTACTATTGTAGTGTAAAAGCAGCCATAGTTAATACTTAAATGAATGAGATTGGCTGTGTTCTAGTAAAACTGTTAATCTACGTGAAAGTAGGTAGCAGGCTGTATTCGTTCTTCCTGCCGTAATTTATAGTCCCCTAATTTACCATGCCTGACACTTAAACCAAGTAAGTTTGGCTACATCCAAGATGGCTCAGTAACCAGCAATAAAAATGACATTTTTCCTTTTTTCTCCTTATTTAAGTAAACTAAAAGATTCAGAGAAGAAGAACTTGGAACTGCTCTCAGAAATCGAACAACTGATAAAGGACACTGAAGAGCTTAGATCTGAAAAGGGTATGGGAGTGTGTGTTTGCCTTACTCAGGACTTACTGTTATGTTATAAATATGTTTTATTACAGAAGAATCAGTTCATTGCATAGGTGGGAGAATTGTTGACATAAGCAATTCTGGCACTCATTTATGAATATATGTGTGTATATATGATGTATGTGCGTACACACACATTTGGAAGACTGGCCTCTGAGTCATTTTGTTTTACTTAATATGCATTGTTTAAAGATTTCATAGTAACAGAAAAAGACACTTTGCCATAAATTTGGTGTTTTTTTCAGTGCCATGGACTACTTCATGAATAACATTTTTGTGATTGGAAAAAAATTTTATTTTATAATGTACTTTATAATATTCTCAAATGCTATAATATGAGGTTATCACTCTGACAATGGCAATGTGTGTTAACATTCAGAACTTGGTAAGGGTACTTGAACAAGTATTTCTTAGCACTTTTTATGTGCCTAGATGTATAAAAATTTGGGGGGATACACTTTCAGGATAGTTGAGGAAATAATGTATGAAATAGCTAAAGATTAATCTAGTATTAATGGAGCAATTCAATAAGGAAAATTTGGGGGGGCATTTTAATGTCTTCTTCCAGTTTGACACTTAAATTTCTTGTCCTGTGGGATATCCCGGATTTATTACCATTTTCTGGAAAACTTTACTTGAACATTTTTCCATTCATGTTAAAGCTTAGTCAGAGTGCTTGATAGCTGTATTACATGAACTTCTTAAACTTTCCTTAATGTGGATGTTAAGAATGTGAAGATTTAATAAAAAGAAATACAGATATTTTTTAAATAAAGGGATATCTTACATGCATTTATTGGAAATTGATTTTCCTAACAACGGCCATCACTGAATACCGAACTCGTTAATGGGCTTTTTATTAGGTCTAAGTACTTCTCTATCATTTCTCAGCCATGCAACACAGTGAGGTAAAACTGGTGGAGTCTCTGCATCTGCATGTAAAATGATGGAGAACAGCAAGTAATCACATAAAGAAGCTAACATGAAAAAACCTTTATAGATAGTTGATGCTCAATAAATTCTTGTTGATTGAATTTCTTAATTAACAAGAAAAGGAAGGAGCCCAGAAAAAGTGAATAGTAATTCAGATTAGGAGCACAAGCCATCATGCCAAAATGAAAATCAAGCTAGGTTTTAATTAATGAAAATTGGAAGGGAGATACATTATTTAGTGATGAAAAGAAAAAGAATACATAAGACATGGACAACTTGTGCCCGCAATGGCAAATAGGAGAGAGACTAGTGTAGAATATGACTTGCACGCCAGATGACATTGATTGTATCATTTTTAGAGTAGACCTAAACTTGAAGGAGACTTAAGTTTATCACATTATGAAGGCATGTTTACCACATTTTTTAAATTTGGATTTTGAATATTGCAGAACAAAATTGTATTGTATAACATAATGTATACTACTACTTCAGTAATATAATGTGATATTTACATTATGAGGGCAAGAATGTTTTTAATGCTTCATTTACTGTTATGTCCCCAAGTGTCTAGAACAGTGTCTGGCACACTTTCAATATTTGAATGAATTTCTGAACATATTGCCTTACCTGATAACTATGTTATCAGTTATTAGTCTTAGATAGTAATACTAATAGATGTGTTATTAGATAGTAATATGAAAAACACAAATCAGCTGATGTCAATTCCTAAGCATATGGAAGTAAAAAATGTGGGATTGGCTGTTTTCTGGTTTTTTTCTACCTGGTATTTTTATTTGTATGTTTTAAGAATTATTTGGGAAATTGTGCATTTAAAGTTAATGCTACAGTCAAGAGATATGTATGAATTTTTAAAAATTCATCTGAGAAAAACTGGGGTTTGGAGTCTTCATCCTGTCAATAAAAAAATACCTGAAGTCAGATTGACAGCTTTTTCGTAATTAAGTGTATTTGTTTTATCAACGCATTAATTTCTTATAAAGGATTTTTGTATTAGTGCATACTCTATGCTTTGGTAAGAGTATTTCAAAACAGAAGCCTGTTTGGTGTTAAATTAGCTTAGAAAAATCAGACATAAACAGACTCCTATTTTTAAATTATCTCAAGCCTACCAAAAGGTTTAATGTGTTTTTTTATTATTTACTATACACAAAAAGAAAGAAACTCAGTAACTTAAATAAGCGTTTCATGGAAACTGATATAATTGAACTGTTAAGTGATATTCTTGGAAACACTAATGTATTTTAGTTTTGTTTAAATGTCGAGTTAATAATAGTAATCAGCTTTGAAATACAGTAGTTTGTGAACTGCTTTTAATAGATTCAGACAGGGAAGGTTATCCATTAAAATCAGTTTTAATTGTTGTAGCCTTAAAAAAAGTTGCTGCTGTCTTCTAGGTATAGAGCACCAAGACTCACAGCATTCTTTCTTGGCATTTTTGAATACGCCTGCCGATGCTCTGGATCAATTTGAAGTAAGTATTAAACATGCCAGATATCCTCTGGGGTCAATTTAAAATTCACTTACAATAAAACCGTTTTATTGCTTCTCACATGAGAGGACCTAGAATCTTAAATAAACAAAAACATATTAGCAGAGGAATATGTTCTGCTTTCTTATGGAGACTATAATCCCACCTCTTTTTAACAAAACATCTAAGAAAGATCTAATCATGAGAGTCATTGTAAGATTGAAAAGCAATTTCATTTCCCTTAAGAAACATTAAGAGCAGAACAAATCCCAACTTTTGAAATAATTTGACAATTTTTTTTATTCTCCAAAGCATAGTGCCACAATAAAAAGTGAGAAAATGTCAGAGCTGACAATAAGGTATTGCTGATTCTTATTTCAAATCAATTCTTCTTTTAAAAACTATACAGTAAGAAATGCTTTTTGTTAAAAGGTATTACATTGACCCTGTTAGGCAGATCATACAGTAATGAAATTGTGATTATGTAATTTGATCATTTCTTGGTATTTAAATTCTTTGCTTTAAAAAAATCAGCTTACTGTTATCAAGTATATTTTTGTCTCAGTAAATTTAAGTGTGATTATATCTTTATTCAACAAATAATAATCATGTAGCTTTGTGCAAGGCACTGTTGTAAGTGTTCGAGATACAGTAGTAACCAAAATAGACAAAGTCCTTCCCACTAGAACTTACATTCCAGTGGGAAGATTTACAAGCCTCAGGAATTCCATTGCTTACTTTTAGTTGTTACTTCAAAAGTACTTACATTTAATTTGATTGTTAATTATTTGTCATGAGCTTCATTTTATTACATTTTGGGCACAGTATATGAATTGTGTTTCATTCCTTTAGGAAAAGGAAAAAGAATCACTCTTTAAAAAGTAATTAATGAATCTCTTAAGTTTCTCAAGAACAATGATAGTGACTGCTTTTCTCATTTATTTATTTGAATTAATGTCATTTGCCTTTCAATTGTTTTACAAAATTTTTGATTTATTATTTGTTCTTATTAAATTGCTTCATCCATATTTTCTATTTTTTTACTGCTGTATTCGTTAAATAGGATTCCTTTTCTTCTTCCTCATCTTCACTGATTGATTTTTTGGATGACGTAAGTCTTTGATTTTCAAACCAATGCATCCTTCAGTAAAAAAGATCAGTGAATTGATTTGAAAAATTTGCCTAGTAATGCAGTCAGTTTTAGAAATACCACATTTGAAAATTTATGTGAGCCAAAATATGCTTCTTTATTATCTTAAATATAATGAAAGATTTATCAGTATTAAACATAATGAAGTAAAAATTTACTTTGAAAAATGCTTTGACTTGTAGAATCCCAGTATTTTCAATCTTTGTAAGAATTCTAAAACTAGAATGCTTATTTATAGGTTTATATATATATATATATAAATAATTGCTTATTTTTATTTTTCCTGGTGATTTCTATTTTACTTTTCACTTTTCTTTTCAGCACATTACTGTTTAATTTCTATGTTGGTTAAAAATAAACCTCTGATGGTATAATCAAAAAAGTTACTTTTAATTAATTTCTCCAATAGGTTTTATTGTATGCCAATAATAGAGTACTGATTTTAAAATAAATCAATTTTTAATTGATTTATTTCTAATTCTGAAAGAATTTCTTTTCTGATGTGCAAAGTGATTTTAGTTAACATATGCACTATATGCACTATAAATTGACTGCATTATCACTTTGTCTCCTGAATTCTATCAATTTAATAATTTAGAAGTTCCTGTTAAATGTGTATCATTCATTCTCTTTACTTCTAGAATAACATTCTCTCTATTCCACATTAAATGGCAGTAATTCTTGTCCTAAAGCATTTATTATCCTGTTGAACATTAATCTTTAGAGAAATGGGGAAATAAAATGTATTCAAATGCAAATACTGTGCATAGAACTGTTTCTAAAACCAGGGAAGATTTTTAAATGTTTCATTATTTCTGTTTTGTTAGGATACTTATAGTCAGAAGAGTAGTTAGCATAATACTGTGCTAAAGGAACTTCTTAATCTAGATGTTTAAAAATTATGCAACAAAAAAGTGATTTTGAATATGTGTGGAATATTTATACTGAAGTTTGCACATTTTCATAAATGTTTTGCTATTCTCAAAACAAATAATTACTTTGGTTAATTCTATAGTGTGATAAAAAGAGAACCCTCCTCATGTACAATGGTATTGCATGTTATAATCTGCTCAGGATATTAAAACACTTAATATGATATTTTCATACAGATATTATTCACCTTAAAAAGAAAGGGAAGGAAGTTTGAGTAAATTATTTTAGTTGTTCTTTCCACTAGAAAATATTTTTATTTCTAATAAAGTCCTCTCCATCCCTTTTCCTGTCACAAAAAAAAATATATATATATATTTGGTTGTAAAACCTAGGAGCAGTATGTATTTTGGCAAATACATGAGGTCTTCTCAGCAGATCTTTCAGGAATACACACTCCAGCCAGGTCCTCAGCTTGTTTCTGCTCTCACAGGCACTCTGCCACTGCTGCCACTCACCTGTAATGCCTGAGTACCCCACAGCCATTTCCCAGTGTTACTTTTCCTCCAGAAATATCCTTTCTCATCCTCTACCCTCCATTAATGCAACCATGAGCTCAGTACAAACATAAAAGTAAATTTTATTGCACTGCAAGGAAACTCCTAGTATAAAAGAGCTGAACTCACAAGAGCTGCCAAATCTTTTATTTATATTCCACCTCCTAAAAGGCATGATTTCCCACTCATGTGCTTTCTAAGCTCCATTCTCCCAATTTATTGGTTAAGTGCATAAGTAGGCACAAATCCTGCCTGTACAACTTTCTAGGTGTATGGTTTGGAAGAAATTAACCTTTCTACATCCTAAGTTTGCTCATCAGACAAATAGTAATAATAATAGAACTAATATCATAATGTTTGAAGATTTAAAGAAACAATGTATGTAATGCCATCAGTAATAATGTCCTTATTACTCTTAATAAGCTGGTTCCCTCCCTTTCTGTATTCTCTTTAGCTTCTTTTCTTGTCCATCAGTTCAGTTTCACTTAAATACTTTCTTAGCTCTTCGTCACTCAGTCATCTACCCACCACCAATATTTTATGGTACAAACTTCATGTTTCTCTTTAGAGTTTGTACCTATGATCTCCCTTCCCAGAGTTACTATTCATTCATTTGATCCTCAGAGTCATACCAGAATGATGAACAGCAGTATTCAGTCTTTGACATACTTGAGTTCAGCATCCAAGAGATTTCGTATAATGCTCAAGTTCTTCTGTAGCTCCTTTTCTGCTAGGCACTTGGAATTTTTTTTTTTTTTTTTTTTTTTTTTTTTTTGAGACAGTCTCGTTCTGTCACCGGGCTGGAGTACAGTGACACAATCTCAGCTCACTGCAACCTCCGCGTCCCGGGTTCAAGCAATTCTTCTGCCTCAGCCTCCCAAGTAGCTGGGACTACAGGTGCATGCCCCTGTGCCCAGCTAATTTTTGTATTTTTAGTAAAGGTGGGATTTCACCATGTTGGCTAGGCTGGTCTCAAACTCCTGACCTCGTGATCCACCCACCTCAACCTCTCAAAGTGCTGGGATTACAGGTGTGAGCCACTGCAGCCGGCCACACTTGGATTCTTAAGGAGCACATCAACTCTTTGTTGTTCTCTGTGCCAAATATAGTTATATTGTGCTTGATGCTTATATGCCTGCCCTTTGCAGTAAGTAAGGCTCTAATGAGTAGTACACATCCTCCTGGACATTCTTTTTTGTTTTCTGTCTCGTTGCTATAAAGGAGATTATGTTGAAGACCTAAAGTTTGAATTGCAGCTGGAGCTTGTAGGTGTAGAAGGGAATAAGGCTAGTATTAAGCAAAATTGCAGGAATCAGGTCCTTTGGTGTCAACATATTATCATTCTTCTCCCTCTGTCTCTGGGAACCCAGTGTTCTCATGCTGCCCTCTGATTTGTTGGAGCTTTACCACCGGTGCCTTTCCTCCTCCAAAGTTACCTTCTTTACTCCTACTTTTACCCTTTCACACAGGCCTCTTAAAAGTCTAGTTACTTTATTTAAAACAATACAGTTTTAAGTTAAAATGTTCCCACCTCTAATTTTTCCTCCACATGTTTTGCCTGTTAACTTAAAATTCAAATGAATGCTGGAATTTTTGGCACAATGGGAAGATGTTCAGAGCAAGATGCTTTCCTTTTTAAGTCACATTGTTTGGCCAATCCTTGTATGTGTAAGAGTAGCTTTGAAGACAAGGAATATATGTAATACCAGTCATTCCCTTCCCTTTGGGAAAATGAAAGGAGGCAACCAGGAAGAACAGAGTATATTCTCAACACTCTCTGCTGCTCTAACTTGGGGGAATGTAAGCATTTGGGCTTTTCTACATGTAGAATCATAGAGTTTTAAAGGAGAAAAACCTTAGAAAATATTTAATCCAGTTGTTTTAACCATTATGGCACTCTTCTGTTCTTAAGAGTGGTTAGGTTTCTCTCCCATTTTTGAGTGACTTTTTTAAAGTTCTCAATCTTTGGGGATTAGGACAGTGTGGTGATACATCGTTATGTAAAATATTCTTTAGGACACATAAAGAAGGGTTTGAGTTATTTATTTATTTATTTATTTATTTATTTTGAGTCAGAGTCTTGCTCTGTCACCCAGGCTGGAATGCAGTGACACAATCTCGGCTCACTGCAAACTCCGCCTCCCAGGTTCACGCCATTCTCCTGCCTCAACCTCCCAAGTAGCTGGGACCACAGGCGCCCGCCACCATGCCTAGCTAACTTTTTGTATTTTTAGTACAGACAGGGTTTCACCGTGTTAGCCAGGATGATCTCGATCTCCTGACCTTGTGATCCACCCACTCCGGCCTCCCAAAGTACTGGGATTACTGGCGTGAGCCACCGCGCCTGGCCGGGTTTGAGTTAATTTTAAAAGACATTGAGACTACTTTGATAAGTGGTCTCTTGAGAAAGGTCTATTAAGAAAGCAGTAGAACAGAGATACCAAGATCCCTTCTGCTGTAGAAATTATTCCCACTTCTACCCTCATATTTTCCTTCAACCATACATGCCCAATCCTGGACTGTCTAGTCCACATTAGCCGCAGCCTCTTTCTCTAGGTAATAAACAGGGTGAGGAACAAATGGAGCTCAGCTGCTTAGATTTTCCTGTTTCTCTCCCCGATCTATTCCCTTCATCCCAATAGTAACAGATCCAGGGATCATCACACCAAGCTTGTAGCAACTTCCTATACTTTCTTCAGTTCATTTTCTTTTCAGCTGAACCTAAAAAAGCTTGGCTTCAGTAAATTATAGATAATACTAATTACAATCATATAAATTAGCTGCTTGCTCTTTATATTTGAGAAACATATTGTCATATATTAAATATGTGCTAAGTAAGTTTTGAATTTGATTAAATTATAATTCTACACTTTGTTCATTTAGTCCTAGTTCACAAAAATAGAAATTGTCCATTTGCCTGGCAAATGAGAATGTACTCAACTTGCTTTTTCAGAGTCGTCTTGCTCTGATATACTGATGAAAGAGTAAATCAAGGATTAAGCTCTGGAATATAAAGGTCAGACACAAAGAAACAGAGACAGTGTCTATAGCCTAACTGTCTGGTCCCCCTAATATTGTTTTCCATTCAGCAAGTAGTCTGACAGTATTGACAGACTGAGTTCTGGACTTGGTTTTAACCTTGTATAACATCTTACTAAGATGCTTCAAAATATTTAATTTCAGTCATGGCTTCTAACTTCTTTAATTATCTCTTGATTTAACATGGTTTTATCTTCCAGCTTCTTTTACATTCTGTTACAATCAGTTACAGAAATCTGAGGCTTGGCAGCATAGTTTCAGCGATACTTGGGGGGATGGTCAATTCTATGTGAGAATTGGTAGGAAATAGAATTTTAAAACATACATTTTAAAGATTTTTAATCCTATGACCAAAATCAGACCTAGCTTCTTTGGCATTCCTGAAATTTGCTCATTCAATGCTTGTTTTTACAAGTTCTATCCACATATTCACCACAACCCTACCTGAAGATTGCATATTTCAGAAAGTTACATGCATTTTTTCCTCAACTTAGGCAATATATTATGTTGAATATAATTGTATATATTACATATTTTATTGCATATATAATAATATATTTAGACAATCTAAAGGGAAAGACATGATTATGTAGTCCATTTCTTCTTTGGTATTTTATTAAATAAGACCTCTAGGATTAATTAATTGAACCTTAAAAATTATTAGCCAAATTATATACTCCTGAGATTATTTCTTTTGGTTTATCCTTATGTGCATACCTTCATATTCAGTCTTAAAGTTTTCATGGCAAGTCATAGACCTGTATATGAAATACATGTTTTAAAGTGGTATTTGGTTGCACGTTAAGACAAGGTGTTGGTTTACAGTGTTTGCCATGAATTCAATTTCAGGGTTTATAAAAAACCACAGTGTGTGTAGGTATATATGAGGGAGAAAGTGTGTGGGTGTGTTTTCCTCTAACTCACTTTTTCTGTTGAAAACATAAAAATTAGACAATTTCTAGGTAAACACTTTGGTAAGAAATCATTGCTGTGGTGATAGTATCATTATTAGCTTTAAATGATATTAGCTTAGAAAATGTGTTGTCCTTCATTTTCAAAGATAGTTTCAGGATACATTTTAACTTGTTTTAGTGTAGTGATAATATATTTATTTTGAGATAGTCATACTCTTTTTCATGGTTTTAGCACAATCCAGAATCTAGTCTTAGAAGTAGAGATAGCCAAAAAAGTTTTTTTTTTTTTAATGTTAAACATTTTAGCACTTTTTACATGGGTAGTAATATACTGGGCATAATGGATACAAAGACAAAGCAGATGTGGAAACAGACCTCAAAATGCTTATTTTATAATTAGAAAAATAATTATACAGTTATGTACTATGCAATATGGAAAGCAATAAATGCCATGAGAAATACCTAGCAATAAATGCCATGAGTACCATGGACGTTCAGAAGGATTCATTCAATATTTATTGAGAATTTTTAAGTTTAAAGGCTTATGCTAAGCATAATATAATATTTCCTGCCCTTAAGCATAATACAATATATCCTGCCCTGACAGTCTAATGGGAAAGACAAATATATAACCAGATAACTATAACACCATGTGGGAAATACAGTAATAAAAGATAAAGATTGTATATCATGGGAATACAAAGAAGAGAGATTTCGGATTGAACCCAGGAGGATCCAGAAAAGCTTACTAAAGGAAATAATGCCTGAGCTGGGTCTTCACAGATGAGTATGTTCAGCAAAATCATAAAAGAACTACATACGAGGATTATATTCTAGACAGGCAGAGCAAACTTGTGGGGAGTGGGAGCAGGGAGTTACGGGGTTGTGGGCAGAGGGAGATTTCAATTTAGTTTGAATTGTCCCTTGCTTGGCAAACAAAAAGGATGAGGAAGGGATTGAGAAATGAGTATGAAGACACTGGCAAAGGCCAGAATGAGGGTCTGTGTTTCTCAACTTTATACTTCATATTACGGAGCTTAGGTTTAAGCAGTCCCATATGTAATAATTATTAAAAGATTTAACAGAAGGGAAAAGTGACAGCTTCATTTTGGACAAGTTAAGTTTGAGATTCCTAAGGGACATCCAGTTGGAGATGTCTAGCAGACAGTCAGATACTTAATATATGCGTCAGGAGTTTAAGGAAGAGGAGTGAACTGGCAACAGAGATTTGGAAATAATCAGAGTTGAAAGTGGATGAGATTCCCCAAGGGACAGGTTGTAGCAGTGAGCCAAGGACAGAAACCTGGAATCTCCATTGAAGAAAGGGTGAAGGAATAGGACTCCACAAAAGCGAAGAAAGAGCAATAGTTGAGAAGTATGCTGTTACTCAGGAAAGTACCTGTCAGAAAAACTAGAGGAGTGGAGAATATTAAGGAGGAGAATGGTCAGTGTGATGGTATGGCAGAGGTGGCTGGTCAGATAGGACAAACCGGAAATACTGACCTGCTGAATATCAGATCAAAGCGGAATCTGAATTGCACTGTATTAGAAATTAATTGGAAGTTTAGAAAGTACAGACAGCGATTGTATACCATTTTTCAGAAGTCTGGCTGAGGAAGTTTGAATCCTGGCCCTACCACTTAATAGTTTTATAGCCTTAGGCAAGTTGATCCGCCTTCATCTTTAAAATTAGGATCATAACTCCTACCTTACAGGGTTTCTGTGAGAATTAAAATAATTCATATATGTAAAGAATTTTGAAAAGGATCTGCATATACTCTGCACATAATAAATGTTATGATTATTAAGGAAGCAGAGAGAGATTAATTGATAGCTAGAGGAAGAGTTGGAGTTGATTTGTTTATTGTTTCATTGTTTGGTTTTGGGGGCAAGAAGGGATGAGAGAGATTCTTCCCATTAATAACTGAGGAAAAGTAACTAGGTTTGAACCTGAGACTTTAACCTCCATAATGGAAAAACTTCTTTAGAACTCTCCAGGCCTTCTAATCCTGGTTTACTATTAACTCCATAGGACAGTGTTCAAGTTATCTTCCATTCCAGTTTCCTATGGAAAGAAATAATAGTTCTGGCCGGGCACGGGGGTTCACACCTGTAATCCCAGACTTTGGGAGGCCGAGGCAGGTGGATCACTTAGGTCAGGAGTTCGAGACCAGCCTGGCCAACATGGTGAAACTACTAAAAATACAAAAATTAGCCAGGCATGGTGGTACGCACTTGTGATCCCAGCTCCTCAGGAGGCTGAGGCAGGAGAATCGCTTGAACCCGAGAGGTGGAAGTTGCAGTGAGCCAAGATCGCACCACTGTATCCACCTGGGTGACAGATCGAGACTCTGTCTCAAAAAAAAAAAAAAAAATAGTAGTTCCTATTTACTTATCTGCCAGAGTTATTGTAACACTAATACTGAATTTTTGGTGGTGTTTCTCATTCTTGAACTTTTCACTTTTTTCTTAAATCTTCTATAACTCCTGTAGACCTAGTCTATAAGTTCCCTCATCTAGGTCCCCATGAAAATCTTGTCTGTCTCTCCTCTAGGTTCCCATACAAACCTTTTATGTATCTCAATGATAGCACTTGTCACATTGTTGCTAGCATGATGTCTTCTCTACCAGTCTGTGAACTTCCATGTCTTGTTTATCTTTCAGTCCCTTGCGAAGTCTGCTTAGTATCCAACGTATTGTAAGCTCACAATAAACGTTAGGTTGGATTGAATGTTAGAAATTGCTGAAGTAGGTATTTCATATTAGTGAAGCTCTGCTGCTGGAGCATCACAAAAATATTTTGAGATAATTGTTACTTTTTTCCTAATTACTTAATTCTTTAATGTTAGGTGAAAATCCCTCTTTTGACTACGGCTGAAGTTGAGTCAGGATGGAGTATTGTTCAAATAACTTTTTATTTTAATATATTATCTTTAATTCTGAAATCCTAACTTAGCCCTTGTTATTTAAAAGAATCATTTTTGAAAAGTGTAAAAATTTAGTAGGTAAATGTCTAAGACCAGGCTAATTTATTATTTTATTAAATGTTTCCCAGCACTAAATGAGCACTAGATCCTTTTTGTTCTCATTTGTTCCAGTCTGCTACTGCCTACCTTTCCAGAAAAGAAATTGTCTGTCACTTGATGAAGCCTTGTGTGGGTCACTGTACATGGGCCAGTGAAAAGTTTATCAACCTTAGACGTAGTCCAAACAACTGTTTCTTTACCATCCTATCCTCCAGGTTTTCCTAAAAATACATGTACATTCAGCCTATCCAAAACGGTGGCCTTCTGTGTATGTTTATATACTTTGTCTGTTAATACAATAGTAGTCCTTGAGAGTCTTATGTGTGTAAATATTTGTAACATGTTGTATTCTCCTTTCTTTGTTGAAGCGCTCTCCATCCTGTACTCCAGCTAGCAAAGGCAGACGTGTAAGAGACTTTTGCACTTTATGTACCCATCCTGACACTTTTACCCCTCTCTCATCCTTTTGCCTGTGATTGCGGAACCTGTTAATGTTTTTGTGGTATATTATTACATTTATTGCATGTTTGTGCTGCTGCTCCTGCTGTTGCTGTGCTGCTTTTATGTGTTTTTTTATTTTTTGGCTTTGGCCGCAAAGCTTTAGGAATGTTCATATAAATTACTACAACCAAACTACTAAAATGATAAGATATCTTTTTTATTTTGATCAAAGGGAAAAGTGATCCTAAAGTATGCCTTCTAAATTAGTCAGAGATAAAGTACATGAGCTCCTAAGAATCTGTTGTAAGCAAATATGTAGATTGTTTCTTAGAGATTTTAATTATGTAGAAAGAAAACTTGATAATTCATGTTGTACAAAATTCAAAAATGATTTGGAATAAATTATACATCTTAATGATTGACTACAATTTTATGTAAATCAGTTCTGGAGAAATCTTGGGGTTTTTTCCTAATGTAGTTCGAAGGAATTTCCCAAAATATGTATCTACATCTGCGGAAATAATGTTAATAATAAATCCTTTCTATTCTAACATAATTCCAAGATTTAAAAAATATCAGTAACATTATTTATATATGTATTATTAACAAACTGTAAATATCTTCCTATACTAATGCTAGCTCCATGTGTCTCAACTTGAAATGAGTCAACCACTACCCCTGTGCTACAAGATTCTGACATGCCCAGAGTTGGAATTTTTCTACATCCCAACACTAGTCATGTACACACATACATACTCCCTATTGGAAAAGCGACAGGGTAGCTGACAGTGTTGGGATTTCATATACTATGTAAAATAGTAACATTAAAAAGCAAAGTCAGTGATAGATACAAGTTCGTAATGTTCACTGGTCATCTCCATGGAAATTGATCAACACTTTACATTCAGAATTCTTGGACTCGGAAAGTTCTAGATGAGGGAATTCTCTGGTTTGTGGTAGGCATGGGAAGCAGTTGGGGTGGCCTCCTGCTTCCTGTGGTTCTGTCTTTCTGGTATGATGGAGGGTTGGTTGTAAAATAAACTTGAATAACTCTAATATAGCATATATAATATTTTTGGATTGCTGCTTAATAATGAATAAGCATTTCGGATACTTGTACTATGGCCAGTAGAACTGCATTCAAGTGATATCTCATTAATTATTGTGTTTATGAAAGATTACTAGTTCAACTGATTGCTTGATTATTTTGAAAATTGTCGAGACTTAAAACCATTAGATATTTGGATTTATCAAATGAATCTGAATATATGTTGATTATATTACATAACTTCTAGAAGGGAAAACCATATGTTGTGTGCCCAATTATATTAGGGTCAAATCATCACCCTGTGAATTGACTAAATTTTTAACTACTTGTTTTTCTTAATAAGGTTATAATTTAGGATTTGTTTCTCTAATTTTATTATGGATTAATTTTGTCTCACTTGCCTTGCAGACATTCTGGGGCCTTGGCCACCTAGAACATTTTTTGTGAATCTTGAAATAAGAAAAAAATTGTGGAGGGAAATAGCTGTTACAAGGTCTCTCCTTAATTCTATGTCTTTATTCTATGGGATATGAATAAACTATAATTAACCATAATCTATTGACTTATAATTACATATGATTATTTTAAACATAGATATAATAAGCTTGGTTATCTGCTTTTCTGGCCTCCTTCAGTTTTTCTTTGGTTAAGCATCTGACAAAAAAAGTCAGCCACTGAAAAGTAATAGTGCCTGTGAAGATGCTTGAAGAATTACAAATTACTCAGCTGTTAAATAGAAGCATCTCAGTGGCGTAGTGTGGAACCTCAGTGTTCCCTGTGACATCGGTGTATTTCAGTAGGACACAAATAGTTACCATTCTTAACAATGGCCTCTGTTGTAACAGTAGCATAAGATTTTATGTTATATACCATGGTTTTAGACAAGAAAATGTGCAGTATTTTAATAAATTAAATATCTATGAAATGTCATATGAATGAGGTAGTATTACAAAATAATGTTTCTTGCATTCTTTTTTCTAGTATGCTGTTAAACCTCATTTACAGTTTGAATACTTTTCTTTATAAGTAGTATTAAGTATAGTAGAAGAAAAAGTTTTTATTGATGGTATTGTTAATGTCCAAATAGAAATGATGAGGGAGATTTCCACAGTGCTTTCATTAATAGTGAGAAACGCTGAATGTCTTATTTCAGATTGTTCCTTTAGAGTTTGGAGCAGAAATTTTATAGCCCACATATGGCTTAACTTTCTCTTCTGTTTTGTTAGAATATGTGTAAATTCTCCAGACTAAATATTCAAATCAGTATATTGAAAATAACTTGAGAATAAATTTTCTTAAAGGGAAACAAGGTGCATTATATATAACTAGGAAGCTTACCGTTACTGGTCATAACCTTTAGTCATTTGTTAGGATTTGTTCTAGAGCAATAAAATGTATTTACTGTTTTCCAAATGATATAGTACTTCTATAATACTGTTTTTGTATCATAAGCTCAGTTAACAGCAATAAATATATCACTGAAGATTTGAGTTTATACGTGTTCTAAATACAAAATACTAAATTCTAAATACGTGTTCTAAATACAAAATACTAAATTACCTTCCACTTTGTTTTCAAAATACTTCTAGCTAAAGGATAAAGAAAATTGATAGAGACTGGATTTTGGCCAGGCATGGTAGTTCAAGCCTGTAATCCCAGCACTTTGGGAGGCCGAGGCAGGATAATCGCTCGAGCCCAGGAGTTTGAGACCATCCTGGGCAACACAGGGAGACCCTGCCTCTACAAAAAAAGTTTTATGAAAATTAGCCAGGCATGGTGGCACATACCTGTATTCACAGCTACTCTACAGGCTGAGGTAGGAGGATCTCTTCGGCTCAGGAGTTCAAGGTTTTAGTGACCCATGATTGTGCCACTGCCGTACATTGGGGGCAACAGAGAAAGACCTTGTCTCAAAAAAAAAAAAGAAAAAGAAAAGAAAAGAAACTGGGACTTTTTAACTTACAGTTTTATGTTTAGCAATAACAAACAACTTGTTAAATGCAAGCTAATTTTTAGTAGGTTGACCATGTATAATCCATATCAAATCTTGGTGTTTTCTACTTTGAAACAAGGTTTCTTATGAGAGGGTTGTTACTTGTACAAATCTGTAATTATTTAGGCAGTAGAAAAGGCCTGTTGATACATATTCAAGATGAGTGGGTTTAGTTAATTTTATTATTTATGGGAAAACCATACTGTCCATAATTTGAGGAATTCTTGATAAGCGGGTCATCTAAAAATCAGTTCTGTGATCCTGAGGGGGGAGGAAAAACCTTTTTTAATGTACTACTGTAAAAATACGTTTGAAGATCTTTTAGTAGAAAAATCCTAATAAATTCAGGGACCATTATGAACATTTTGCGTTAAAATGTTTCACAGTGTGGACAGTACCACTAATATTCAGCTTTTCTTCTTTTTTAACAGAGCATTAAGTAAAAATGATACTGAAGTATAGTAGATGTTTCTAATGACTTCGTCAGAGTAACATCTTAAAGTATGTTTACTTAGGAAAAGAAAATTAGCTAACCAAAAAAAAAAAAAAAGAAAAAATTGCATTTACTTAAAGATATTTCTTATATTGAATTTATAATATCTCTGCTATTTTTGTATGTTTATTAGCTTTTGCTGCGTTATTATACTTAATGCTATATTATTTTAGCACATAAAAAATGGCAAAAAGAATATTTTAACCTCTGTGACTAAAATATAATATTAATAATGATTACGTTTGTTTTTAAGGTTTTAAAATACTTCATAATAAAATAACTAATGGTATTAATTAGTTACTTTGTTGCTATACTATATCAGAGTCATTGACAATTCATTGTTAAACTGAATCATAGGCTATCTTTAAATGCCAGCATGTATTCACTGAATATTCTGAAAGTTTAATAGAATTAATTGCTTTTTAGTGGATACAATAAGCCATTAATTATAAATGCATTGGTAAGCATTTACTTGTGGTTAAAATTAGTAACTTCCTGAAAATTCCATTCTGGTTGGTAATAATTAAAACTTGAATAAAGAAAATAAGTGATTTGTATTTTTCTTATTTTTAGTGTTACACCACTTTTGAGATATTGTTTACACTGGTGGTAACCGAGAAATGAAATGAAATATTTAAATCTATTAATGTTATTAGCATTAGCTTCATTTAAAAGTCCTGGACATTTTTTTTTTTGATATTTGAAATGGTTTTTGCCCTGAGTTTATTCATCTTTACCAAGCGTTGTCCTTTGTCTTTAAAAGAAACACACTTTGAAAGTAAAGTGGTAATTTTTAAATTTTAATTATTATATTCATAGGTTTTTAAAATTAAAGATACGACTATCACTATAATTGACATAGTTCAACTTTTTAATATGCCTAATACCATCTCAAAATATTTCATTAATTTCACTTACTTTTACTATTTTTTAAAGGAAAAATTACTTGATTTTGTTTAAACTCTGAAATTGATTTTTACTTTAAGAGTATACAATTCTACAATTCTAAAAAGCTAGTATGTTAATTTTCATTATTCTACTTTATTACAAGTATTTTCATTTAAATTAAATATTTTCTGTTTCTGAATAACCACCTTTTACCTCATTCAGCAAAGAAAATCACTTTTAAATCTATCCATATCCATATTATCTTTCATTTTTATTGATGGAGAAAAACTAGTTAGGAGAATAAGACTTGACAGAGGAGCCAAGAGGTGTGTGTTAAAAGCCTCAAGAGTTATTTAAGAGTTACTAATTTGTGTAGTCACAAATTAAATGGATAGTGTATTTTTCCTGTCTCCAATATCCCACTGTCATAATATCACATTTGCATAGGATCAGCAAACATGCTGGTAAGTGTTTTAACAACCTGCTCTGGGGCTAGAGAAAGCACTGCTTTTTAGGTTTGCTGATTTCATGATATAACCTTCCATTAGACCGTATACTGACAAAATGGCATAAGGCAGTGTTTTCTAATTTTAATGTGAGAAAGTATAAGACAGTATGCCCAACTTCTGTCAGCATGTGTTTAAACAGCTCAAAGAGCAGACCTGCTGTAAAATTTCAACCTGTGCTTTTGGAAACAGCAAACACTTGGCCTTTCCCATTTTTAAAGAGTTTTTGAAATAATCAAACCCAGATATACAAAGCCGTTATATCAGCTATTCACATATACACAGCATTACCTTTCACACAGGAACTTTTCATTTTATGTCTTTCAGTCAGGCTGTGGGGCTAAAGCCTTTTGCAACAAGTCAGAAACTTTTAAATTTTCCTAAGATGGCCCGGTTTTTTTACACATAGAATGTCCCCTAGTTAGATACCTTAAAACTTCCTGAATTGATATTTCAGTCAGTTTTAAGTTCTCACTGGTATAAAATGTATCAATTCTGCTTTGCTTCTCAATTCCATTTTAACTGAAGCCCCTCTCCATGGACTCCTAATTGTCCTTGCAATGTATATAATCTTATGAAAACTAGGAGGAGGAGACTGTTAGAAACTGAAAGACATTTCTGCCGTATTCCCAACTCAGGGTCAGATTTCATATTTATAATCTAAACTGATTACTTTCTCCATGGCTGTCCCTGAATAAAATTGTAAACTGGGCAAACTGTGTCTTGAGTCACATTTTCTTCCACTTTTTCTTTTCCTGGTCAAAATTTACTATCAGGAAAGGAGCTAATATTACTTAGCCTCCTTGATTATTAAATTACTTTGAGTAAATTACTCTGCTGTGGAGATGCCTCTGGTAGAACAGAAATAGTGCTGAATTTGGACTCAAGAGATGGGATACAGGCCTGGCTCTCCAACTTCACAAGGCATACTAGTTTCATGAAATCAGCCACATCACACGTACAGAGCTGATATTCAGCTGGTAAGCTTTAGTTCAGTGGTGCCACTTTTTAAAATATTGAGTATCCTAGCAGTTGGTAAATGGTTGCTGCTCCAAGACCCCTAATGCCTTCACTGAGACCCTTCTTCTCCCTACTTTTCCCAAATCCACTAGCTGAAAGTTTATGGCCTGACAGTGGCTTTGTGGTTACCAGAATACCTTTCCATGTCCACCACCCAGGAAGGCCGTAGTGGGCACCAATGGAGGGCTACAATGGTGTTTCCCAGCCTGCTAGCCTGTTCTTCCCATACACTTGCCAGATTTTTAAAATTCTCCACATTGAACAAAAGTTGACTGTTTTTAACATATGCAACATATCATACATGGATAACAGCGTTCTACATAATTATCAATAGGAAAATATCCCCAACTTGAGAAAACAATTTGTGCCCTTAGAGATTGAAGCCACATGCCCAGAGTTCTTTTGAACTAAAAACAAATCTATGAAGTTAATTTCTAGGGGAACCTTCTTTTCCAAGTATTTCTATTCTCAATTATTTATCATTCAACCCAGAATTTTAAAGAAATTTTGCTTTTCACTTAGTTTTGAGTACAGGGCATTATATTTTAATTCATTGTTTTAATAGTTCTACTTTGCCAGCAGTCTCAACTGCACCTGAATCTTTCAGCAGTGACATTTCTAAGGGGTACATTATCATCATGTCTTCCCTCTAAGATATAGCCACAGTAAGAACAAAGGAAAATAATTATAAGTTCATGTTTGAATTCTTAAACTGATGCTGTTCTTGTGATTTGTGACCTCTGATCTAAGCATTGTTTTGTTGTACAACATATTCAGAATAAATTCCTGAACCACTTTTCCAAATTGTCTTCATTGTCCTATCATTTTAAAAACTCAATCCTAGTAACTATGAAACTTGCCAAACTGACTGGTCAATCAGTATGCTTCATAAGATCTTTTATGCTAAATTTTAACCCAAAGCATTTTTAATTTCTAAAAATACTTGGGTTTAAAAGGATGAGACTGAATATAAGTGCTGATTTTTCTACTGGTGCAAAATAAAGGGAAGACTTCCTTTAGTGTCCTGCACAAAACTGATAGGTTAGGGTTTTTTTACTTTCAATTGATGAGTAGTAAAAGACCAAACTTCATTCTTATCAAGGACAAAATTATCTTTAATCTGCAGTATGTATCTCTATTAAGTACTCCACATTGATTTCACATGTATGATTCGTTTCGTGAAATAAAAAGTTCCATGTGGAATACCAACGTAGAATGAATGTGCAGTAGGACCAGTGCTCAAAGTAAGAGATCAACAGTGAAGATCAGGGAGGAGCCTTTGGTTAACTATTGTGTCAATCCTTGTTTACATTAGAGCTAGTGGTTATGCTTCTGTATAATGATAAATATTCAAACTAAAGTTTGTTATCCTCCTTTCTCAAGAAATGTTGTCGTAATCATGCCTTACAGAAATTTGCTAAGAGCTGCACATTGTTTCAAAGTGATTTTTTGGGTTTTTGTTTTTCCCGACTTATTTTCCTAGACTGATCCCGTTGAGAACACATATGTATGGAACCCGAGCGTCAAGTTTCACATCCAGTCACGGTCCACATCTCCTTCCACATCTAGTGAAGCTGAGCCAGTTAAGGTGCCTCATTGGAGCAGCCCTGCTCCCCAACTTTTCACTTGTGTCAGGAAAGAGGGAATTGAATAAAAGAAGTCTGTCTCTCTCCTCTTAACCAAATATATTATGTAATAAGTTACAGTCTGTTGGAGATAATTACGTTTAACTGATAATGTAGGTAGAAGTAAAAAACTAAAGAGCACATTGTCCTCAAATAGTCAACCTGAAATAGACAAAACTAACTAGAAAGATGGTCTTTAATTAGAGAACTGTGTAGAACAGAAGATTAATTATGTAAATTTTTGAATTATTAGAAACTCTAGGCAAATGGCAATGCAGGTGCCATTCTCATATTTTAATTCTTCTAATAAATGTAATAAGTCATGATATAACTAACCTGTTACATCATAAGTAGAGCTGAAAAATAAAATAGCCACTTCTGGCAACTGAATAGTTCATTCTAACTGCTAAATTGGTAACAGTCAACTAAATCCTGGCATTTCGTACTGCAAAAAACAGTGCTGTGTTTACACTAAATGTCAATCAATGGTTTTAAATAGCCAATAGGCCAATTTTCTCATCAGAGATCATTTCTTCCACAAGTCCAAAGAATGTTGTACCTCAGTCCATGCCATCCTACCTTAAGATTCAACTGGTTCTTCATTCAGCATCACGATTCAGACAAAGCTCCTTTGCTTTCCTTTTTTTTAAATCTCCAGAGCTGTGTCTAGCATTCCAATAGAAGCAGATAGTCCAATCTGAAGAGCTGTCTGAAGCAAAGTGTGAGATTGTGGTCAAGTTCTGACTTGTTTTTCTGACTCTGTGATAGACTCCCCCAGACTGGTTAATGAGACCCTCTTGTGTTTTTAGTTATAATTGTTTTAATATTTTGAGATTATACATTTTTGTTTTAATGATAAAATATTTCAAGCATTCAGAGAATATAAACACCCATGTATCACCCACAGATTAAACAGATATGAAAATTTTGCTTAATTGTTTTTTAGATTTTTATTCAAAGAAAATATATTTCAGAAACAGTTGAAACATCCTCGTGTATACCATTCCCCACTCTTCTTTCCCAGACATATCTAAATATCCTAAAACTGATGTGCATCTTCCCTTTCTTGGTTTTACATGTTTATTTCATTTGTATCCCTAAATGACATATAGTAGTGCTTATTATGTGTTTATAATTTACATAAGTATTACCTGTATCCTTTTGTAACTTTTTTCATTCAAAAGTCTGCTTTTCAGGTTTATTCCTACAGATATGTGTTCATTTAGTTCATTCATTATAACTGTGGCATATATCACAACTATTTATCCTTTCTGCTATAGTTGGATATTTTGGTTTTTCCAGTTTCTCGTTGTTATCAGTGCTGAAGTGAATATCCTCATATCTGTTTTTGCAAATGTGCAGTTTGTTTGGCATATATACTTAGTGGAATTACTGAGTTGTATGTTGTATGTATTTTCAAGTTCAACTGGTTCTTACCAAATTGTTTTCCACAGTGGTTGGACCAATTTTCACTCCCCCAGCAATGTGTGTGAGTTCTCCATTTCCCCACATCCTCACCTCACCTCACTGTCACACATTAATTTTTGCCAGCTTGATGGATATGAAGTATCAGTTTTGTTTTACCTTGCATCTGTTTTCTAGTGTTATTCAGCATCTTTTTGTATGTTTATTGACCACTGATGATTTGCCCGTTTGTGTCCTTTGTTATTCTATTGAATCATTTTTCCTATAGCTTTTTGTGTTCATTATATACTCTAGATACTAATTCTTTGCTAACTATATGCATTGCAAATATTTTCTCCCAGTCTGTGGCTTATTTTAAAATTTTATTTGTGGTGTCTTTTTGTCTTGCAAAAGTTTTGATTTTAAAATAGTCAGATTTATCAGTCTTTTTCTTTACGACTTCTGCTTTTTATGTCTTTTTAAAGCAGTTCTTCTCTTTGCAGAAATTATAAAGATTTTCTTCTATATTTTCTTCTAAAAGTTTTTAAATTTTGCTTTTACTTGTTTAGGACCTTAATCAAACTGATATATATTGCTATGTATAATGGGAAATGGGCTTCTAATGTCTTTTTCCCATATGAACACGTGACCCTGCTATATTTCCCATCGATTTGTAATGTCTGTTTCTGCATTATATGCATGTATCTGTTTGAATACTCTCAATTCTTTTGCATTGTTCTTTTGATTACTCCTGCATTGACAGTAAATTGTCTTAATTACAATTATTTTCACTCTAAAATAATTCCTGATGCCTGGTATGGTGAGCCATCCCACTTACTTTCTTCTTCCTTTTCTTCTTGACCTTTTAGTTTTTCATATTACTTTTAAGGTCAACTTGTCAAGTTTCACATGGGGCTTTTGATTGGAATTACATTAATTTGTAGATCTATTTGAGGAGAATTGACATCTTTCATGATACTGAGTATTCCATCTATGAACATAGTATACATATTAGGGATTCTCTTATATCCTTCAATAAAGTTTCATTATTTTCAGTGTATTTCATATTGCTTGTTAGATTTGTTCCTAAGTACTTTAAATTTTTTGTTTCTATGGTGAATGGGATTCTTTTTAAATACATTTTCTTACTGTGCATTGCCTTGTCTTTATAAACTCTGTAGATCTTGTATCCAGCACCCTTGCTTAATTCTTTTTAATTCTAATAACCTTTGAACTTTCTATGTAAATTTGACAAATTTGTTTCCTATTGTTTTTTTATTAACTTACATAGATTTTCAGCATTCTTCTCTTTTATCTTTCATATTTATCTCTTCAAATGTTAAATTATAAGTTTGGTTTAAAACTTTTTGAGCTATTTAAAAGTAAATAAAATCTAAATTAGAGCTAAACTCACAAACAGAAAACTGAGAAACTCGACTGAATTTTGTTTTAAGGCTATAGTGCATATAAAATATTCTGTTTTTGGAGGTTGTATGGTAACAACAAAGATAGATTGTTGTATAGTAACAACAAAGACGAGGTTGTATAGTAACAGCAAAGAAAGGACCATCCATTTTTCTTGTAATATTTTAAAATATTCTGTACTTTATACAAAGACTGGCTTTTTCCTTTTATTTTTTTGCTTGGCATCCTGAAAGGAAGTTACTTTCCATGTTTTGTTTTGTTTTGTTTTGTTTTTAAACTACTTTGCTGATTAAGCAGTGGCTCTTTTATCCCCATAATAACATCCAGTGAAATTATTGGTTTTTTTCAAAGAAATAGCTTACAATAAAATCCCATAAAAGAAGACCATATTTTACATAGCTACCTAAGAAAGATACGGTATGTGACTAAATTTGTATTAAGGTCAGAATTCCAATAATATTAAATAATTCCAATAAAATTAAATAATTCCCTTCTTTGGAAATTAATTTCTGCACAAAAATCCCAGTGTCAGTCTCTTATCTGTCTATGTATTCACATCCAGAGCTGTGTTCTATATATGTAATATATGTTCTGTGTATGAAAGTTGAGTAGTTAAAAGAATCTTCTAAATATTTTATTATAAATCATTTTCAGACACTTTTTAGAATTAATATGGCAAATTCAGATGAATGTAAAAATATCCTCATATTTGTGTAGGCCACATGCTATGGCTTTTTTTATTTGGATCATTTGATCCAAATGATTTATTTTTGTATTTCCAGACTGAAGTAACTTACTAATTGAACAAATATTTCATTTGTAGATATTGCAGGTAGAGATTCAAATTATCAGCACTATGAGAATTTTAGCTTTACTGAGGTTTTCTTTATTATTAATTAGTAGAACTTTTTACCTTATCGATGTTTTGTTTGGTTTTATTTATTTTGGCTTCTTTCTAGTTATATTTGAAATTAATGGAGTGTTTCATGACATTTATTTCCTTTTTTGCTCCTGGGTTCAGACTGTAGACTCCACTCCACTTCCAGTTCACACACCAACCTTAAGGAAAAAAGGATGTCCTGGTTCAACTGGCTTTCCACTTAAGGTACTCAATCTAGTTATAAAGTTATAAGCATAGTGTGTTCCAAAAAAAAATGAATTTTATCTGCTCTATGCATTTGCTGTGATTTTTTTGATATTATTTCTTCAAAGTTACAAACAGAAAAACTTATAAATTCTGTGTGAATGCAAATAATCACCAATAGGAAAGGCAGGGAGAGGGTACAGCACTTTTTCATTTTCTTCTTTTTTTTTTTTTCTGAGATGGAGTCTCACTCTGTCGCCCAGACTGGAGTGCAGTGGCCAGATCTCAGCTCACTGCAAGCTCCGCCTCCCGGGTTTAGGCTATTCTCCTGCCTCAGCCTCCCGAGTAGCTGGGACTACAGGCGCCCACCATCTCGCCCGGCTAGTTTTTTGTATTTTTTAGTAGAGACGGGGTTTCACCGTGTTAGCCAGGATGGTCTCGATCTCCTAACCTCATGATCTGCCCGTCTCGGCCTCCCAAAGTGCTGGGATTACAGGCTTGAGCCACTGCACCCGGCCTCATCTTCTTAAATTCAATGTTTTGAAGTCGTTATAATAAGTAGCGCTTCCTCTAAGCAGTATAAGCCTCAGTAAGGCATTAAGTTGAGGCCGCTTGTGGAAGAATCTGAGACTGAAGTCAGTAAACCACTGAGAAAGAAAAACATTTAGTGAAAAATTCAAGTGGACTTTTTTTCCCCACTCTATTTGACATAAATATGACTGAAGTATTACATTTGGTAGAATGAGAAGATGTAGTTGCTTGTCTCAAGCTCCTACAAAGAAATTCCAGAAATTGGAAAACTGAATGATCTCCCTCTCCAGAACATAAACCTTGGATAAACCACAAAATGAGAGAGAGAGGTCAATGAACCTGAAAAAATATACAAAAAATATAACTGATATAGAAGAAAGACAAACTGAAATAACCTGTGCCCAGATAAAGCAAAATTTTAAGGCCAGATAGAACAGGAATTTAAAATAAACATTAAAAATAACCTTAAAGAGATAAGAAGTATGTTGGTAACATGAGGCAGGGTAAGGTAGTTAGGAAGAAAAATAAATTGGGAATACTTGACATGAAAACAGAACTGCTGAAATAACTAAATAGATGACTTTAATAGTAGAAGGGGCAAAATGGATATCACAGAAAAACAAGTTAGTAGGATGGCAGATAAGATGAAAAACAGGAAACAAGATATATGACAACCCAGTCAAAAGAAAATATTCTAGTAAACTAATGGCTTATAAATAAAAGGAAAAGTATTGGGCATTCAGGCAAAAAATATGTCACTTAAAGGGGAAAGAAAATGAGATTATCATCAGATTTTTTCATAGTAGCAGTATGCTAAAAACAACAGCAGTGGAATAACACATTTAAGATACCCAAGGAAAGTACAAGTCAAAGATTTTTAAGGATTTAATATTTTAAGGATAATGAAGCATCCTCCAAAAATGAAGGCCACAGAAAACTATTAAGAACATGTAAGAGCTCAGGAAATCTGTTCCCACACCCCTTCCCGAGCAATGTACTAGGGAACAAGCTTCAGACAACCAAAATGATAAGACACCAAGTAGTTTGAGAGGCAAGAATGAAGTGGGAGTCTAGAATAAATTAGAGAATTGATTCAAAGTCCACATAAAGTATTATACCAGCTCTGAAAACCAGACAACCACCCCAATTCAGCAATATGTTAATTTTGTGAAGTAATTAAACCAAAGAGACCACAAGACCACAATTTAGGGGCACCAGGCTCACTGGTTGGTGAGAGAAAGAAGTGTGAAACCACAAATAATGGGATTTGTCAAAAGTCCATGTACTGAATGGCGAGACCTGAAAGCCTTTCCTCTGCTTAGCTCCCAGAATACTGACTGTTGGGACTATAGCCTCTTCCTCCCCACTCTGCTCAGAGGATATCAGTGGATTCTTGGGTCCACTGAATGACCCAGAAAAGACCTATTGATAATGTCATTTGGGGCTTCCTAGTGAGATGGCTAGGTCCCTTCTTAACAAGCACATCATATGTTTGCTCTCACATGTGTATACATAGATATACACAAAATCTCTTTAGCTTTTTTACTGACTGTTGTAAACGTTAAGATTCCCAAGAGTCAGTAGACATTTCAAAATTATCTAACAAAAGAAAAAGATCAGGGATACATAGTGGCTCACACCTGTAATGCCAGCATTTTGGGAGGCTTAGGTGGACTGATCGCTTGAGCCCAGGAGTTCAAGACCCACCGGGGCAGCATGGCAAAACACTGTCTATATGAAAAATACAAAAATTAGCCGGGGATGGTGGTGTGCACCTGTAGTGCCAGCTACTTGGGGGCTGAGGAGGGAGGATCGCTTGAGCCTGGGAGGTCAAGGCTGCAGTGAGCTGAGATTGCACCACTAAGCTCCAGCCTCAGCGACATGGTGAGACCCTGTCTCAAAAAAAAAAAAGAAAAAGATCAAAACGAACAAATATTTCCTGTTTTCGTTGAAGGAAAAAGGGACAATGCAAAAAGCAGAAAGAAACAGCGCAATATGAGAATAAGAAGTCTCAAAGAAAATGTGATAAATATTTTTTAAATTCAGTAGGTGAGAAAAGATACATTTGAGAATTCTCTTAGAAAATACTGCAAAAAATCAGGTAGAAATTAGGAAAAGAAAATAGCAGAAATCAATATCCAACAAATAGAAGTTCCTGGAAAGGAAAACAGAAAAAAGAAAAGGAAGGAAATTATCAAGTAAGTAAAAGACTTTTTCCTGTAACTGAAAAATGTGTTTCCAGATTGCAGACTTCCATCAGTGCCTACTAGCACTAGTGGGTGGCAAATACCTGTCCCCAGTCACATCGTTGTGTGAGTTTTCAAGATACCAAAGATAGAACTTTTTAAACCTTTAAGGAGATGGAAAAAAAAAAAATCACATCCAAATATTCAGGAATTGAAATGACGTACTTATCCAAAGCAAAATGAAAAGAATAGTTAGAAGGTAAAATGATTTCAAGCTAGGATTTTTGATTCCCTGTCAAACGTCCCATCAAGTGTCAGGGGAAAAAACTGCATTTTGAGAAATTCCAGAGCTCAAAAAAATGTATCACCCATGTGCCACTTTCTAAGGAAACTTAATTAGTTCTACCAGAACAAGGAAGGGGGCCAGGAAAGAGAAAGACATGAGGCCTATAGAAGAAGAAATTGTACACAGACCGGTTAAGAGAAAGACTGGAATAGGAAACCAGAGGGCTTCAGCCGGGTTGTCTTCAGGTTGATATAAAGGGGTAAAGGGGCTGAAAGGCTTCCAGTGTGTATGACCATGTCGTAAATAGATTCCAGGGGATTTTACAGTTCCTTAGAAGAGTCTGGAAGATTAGTGATAGGGATACAGAAAGGTAAAAGTCAAGGGTGGGAGGGGCACTGTTGACTTTAGAAAAATCATAAGGTTATACAAGTAAGAAATGATAACCATAGTGTACTTCTTAGTGAATAATGATTCTCTAGTCATAATAACTTAGACATTGCATATAAATTTTAAGCTAAAACTGTCCTATAACAATATTGGGAAAAATGAAAAAAGGGAGCAAATAGTGTAAAAGGGCCATATCCTTCTCTACCATAGCAGGAAGTGAACAGTTAATGTCTCAAATCAAAAAACTGTGGTATAGGCTTTCCACCCCTAGCTCTCCCCTGCCAAGAGAGGTATCTATTACAGAAGGAGGGCAATAGCTTTTTAAAAAAGAAGAATTAAATGAAATTGCCTCTAGGAAGTAGGAGGGATACTTCTGATTTTGTCATAAGCATTGTAATACCATTTTACTTTTTCAGCCATGTGTATTAATTTGATTTTAAAAATTTAAAACACAGAAAATGTAGAAAAAATTTTTGTGACTGGGAATAAATATAAGATCTCAAATCACAAGCATAAGGTGAAAATATTCGTGGACTTTACATCAAAATTAAAAATGTTTTTACATTGAAAGCATTGTTAACAGATGATGACAGACTAGTGGAAGATATCTGCAATGTTTACCACTAATAAGAGGTTTATTTCTAAAATACATAAGAAACTCCTGCAACTCCATATGAAAAAGACTGGAAATCCCGTTGAAAGATTGGCAAGTGATATAAATAAGTAATTCCCAGAAGATGAAATCCCAATAGTCAACAAGCATGTGAAGAAATGTCCAACTTCATTAATCATTGGAGAAATTTTTAAAATTTAATTTTAAAATTGCTATCACTTTCTATTCAAAATCAAGATAAAATTAAGTAAGATGACATCATGGATGTGGAGAAACAGGCAGCTTCACACGTGGATACTGGAAGTATAAACGGGTACAGCCATTCGGGAGAGAACCTAGGCAATGTAGAGGCATACGTAAGCTGTATGACTCAGCAATCTCATTTCATCAGAAAAATCTCTTTCCTTTAGAAAAACCTTCATACAGATCCATTAGGCAACATGATGAAGATGTTTATTACTGTATTTTTTATGGCAGTAGGGAGTTGGAAATAGGGGAAAGATTCCTAAAATGTAGCTGTTATATAACAGGAACACATTTATATAAATAAAAACACATACTCAGACTATCTAATTTATAAAGATATATACATGTCCAAGGTATTGGATCCTCAAGGATGAAAGGCAAAATAAGACAAAATAAAACTAGAGTGAGGCTTCTACCAAGCTGATAGTATTTTATGAAGTAAATATTAACTCAGTTTGTTGCACCTAATATTTTCCCCAAGAAATAAAATTTATTTCATGTTTTTTAAAAGAGAGAGAAGTGAATCTATAATTATCTCAAAATAGAAATTTTAAAAGGGAAGAAAAAATATTATTTTTTAAAAGAAAATTTATTCATTTATTTATTTATTTATTTATTTGAGACGAAGTCTCACTTTGTCACCAGGCTGGAGTGCAGTGGCGTGATCTCAGCTCACTGCAACCTCTGCCTCCCAGGTTTACGCGATTCTCCTGCCTCAGCCTCCCGAGTAGCTGGGACTACAGGCACCTGCCACCACGCCCAACTAATTTTTGTATTTTTAGTAGAGACGGGGTTTCACCATGTTGGCTGGGATGGTCTCAATCTCTCAACCTCGTGATCTGCCTGCCTTGGCCTCCCAAAGTGCTTGGGATTATGGCCATGAGCCACCGTGCCTGGCCAGAAAATTTAATTTATTTAAAATGTTTTAAAATTTTTTGTAGAAAAGAAAGGGTTGTATGAGATACTATTTGACTTGTCATTTATTAGTGGTAAAAGTTTAATTATCTGTAATAAATTCTGAAGCTTTCACCAAGAGTTGTGCTTGGTTCCACTTGGCTCTCACATCGTCTGTTAAAAACATTTTACTTTCTTTCTCCAATGTGTAGCTTAAAATCTACACACAGACAAAATCAGAGTAGAAAAAAACTCTTTCTAATCACCACTTTGAAATTTGAGGTTATAGTTAATTCTTTCTACTCCGAATGATCATGTAATCTAAAATTCTAATTTTAGTTCATACTTTAATACCTTTCATTTTTTTCTCCTCTTCTAGCTGTCACCAAAGGGAAGTATTAGATATCAAATATTGACCAGGAGGCAGGAAACAGGGATATTAGAAGCCAAGGAATCTAGACCCTAAAATTGATCATTTGTGTATCTTTCTTTATACATTTTCACACCAAAACAAAAACAAAATCCTATTGTGTATTATCTAAAGATTGATGGCATCAGAATAACGATCTTTAATTATGTTATACTGTCCTTAGTGGAGATTAGCAAAACATAAATGCCTTAATCTTTAGTAGTAAATTGCACAACCTCTCCCATAATTTAACCGGCACTTACCAGTTGGATGATTTATTACCTAAAATTAATGCTCATCCAAAACACTGGGTTGTTGTATTTTTCCCTGCTGTCATACTCAGAATTGCAACATCCTGAATAGATCTCTTGCTGGAGAGGAAGTGTATGATATATATGTATATATATGCAATTTGAGGGGCATTGTGAAGAATTACTAATAAATTTGTCAATCCTAGAGTTGTTTCATTGCTAGTGTTTCAGATATGTCTTTTTCTTTAGAAGAAGAAAAACATGAAGCTACTTAGAGCAGTTGATTAACTTTTCCTTCTTTGTATTAAAATCCTCTAGGACTAACCAGTAAAATAACTTTACATCTTTTGCATTAATGCATTCTGAACAATTGAAAAAGTTAGCACTAGAAAATTTACTCATAATAGTTTCTCAAAGAGCCAGAAATTAAAAAGTAGTATACAGGAAAAAGAGCAAAATTTTATGATTTTAATAGATTCCTTCATATAAGGAAATAGTATCTATCTTTCAAGGTGATTGTTTGCACAAAATAAGATGAATTATGTAAAGTACTGGTACAGTGTCTGTGCCCTGACTGGGACTCAGAAGCTATAGGAGCAGTTGCAGAGTTAGTAATAAGATAGTCTGTGTTCTACTTAGAGTCAAATCCCAGTGCTGCTTTGAAACTGACCAAAAGATCATGAGGAACTTCTAGAACAGAATGGTTTGAGGTTGGACCAGAGCTCATGACCACTCTAAATTTGAGAATCTCATCCCATTCTCTGACTAATGCTGGTAGTCAGGTTTTTCTATGTGAAAAGATAATCTACTTCTTTCATTTTTTAAAACTTCTTTTGTAGTGTACAAATCATATATCCCAGTTGAAAAGAACAAGATTTATTTTTAACTTGAATTTTAAAGCTTCAAATATTCCCTTAAGTGTTTTGTTCGTATGTTAGTGTCAACTGAAATAAATGCTACTTGATAACCTTTTAAAATCAGTATTCATAATTTATTAGAATATGGAGTAGAGTTCTTAGTAGTTTAAATCAATCACACATTTAAAAGAGAAATAATTAGCGAAATTCATACAACATTGGGTACCCATGGACATAAAGATGGCAACAAAAGACTCTGGGGACTACTAGAGAAGGGGAAGGAGGGTGGGGTGCCAGGGCTAATAAATTGGGTACTGTGCTCTGTACTTGGGTAATGTGGATCAGTCATACCCTAAACCTCAGCATCATACAATATACTCAGTAGGTAACAAACCTGCATGTGTACCCATGAATCTAAGAGTTGAAATTATTTCTTTAAAAAAGAAATGTTTTTTGAGTACTTAGTATGTACCAGGTACTGTTTGAAAGACTTTGTTTATATTAATACTCATTTAACCACTCCATTAGGTAGATACTATTATTTATCCTGTTTTGTAGATAAGGAAAGTGAGACAGAGAGGAATTTAGTAAATTTTTCCTAAGTTCACACAGCAGAATGAAAGGTTATTTATTATACATCATTTATTGTTAAAACATGCTAAGAGAATTAATTTGGAAAACAAAGGAATATTCCAAAGAGATAAAATCTACATTTGCTTACCACCATGTAAATCAGGTAAGACTAAAATACTATGGGATATTCAGTAAGAAATTTCAATCTGCCATCTGTCTCTGGAATAATATATGTGTATTTTTATCTGCTCAAGTATTATACTGCCTCTTTGCATAGGAGGAAACTGATTTGTGAAGCATATTATTTGTCCTTGGTCCCAGAAAGAGAAATACATGATTTACAGTAGAAACAATAATTTTAAATAATTTTTTTCCTAAGAAGATATAAAGCACATTAAAATCCTATGTTTGTATAAGTATAAATATCCAATATTTTACTTAACTATTTGCTGAACAATAATTTGGATAATTTATTAAAATTCTGAAGCTAAGATTTATGGCCCCCCAAAAAAGCTATTATTTATTTTACATACTTTTCAAATGGCATTCAAGAGCAATTTATTATCATTTAACTTCTTAATTATTTTAGCTTAGTCAAGTTCAAATTACCTAATACAAATGTTTAAAGACCATAAACCATAAGAAGATGTAATGAGAAATGGAAATAATTCATTATATTCCTATTTAGGAAACATTCTAGAAAGTGATATGGGGCATAGGGATTCACATTGTGGAAATCTTTTAAACAATCAATGTGTGTTTTTTTATCAATTTGTTTTGCAGCGCAAGACTCACCAGTTTTTTGTAAAATCTTTTACTACTCCTACCAAGTGTCATCAGTGTACCTCCTTGATGGTGGGTTTAATAAGACAGGGCTGTTCATGTGAAGGTAAGAACAAAAAGGAAAGAAAATGTGACTTCACTATCTAAATTGTAATCAAATAACTTGATTCTGTTTCAAAGGTATATAAATGTTTGTTTTACTTAATCATTTGCTTTTTTACATAACAGGAATGGAAATAATCTATGTTGTCTGTTGAATGTTTGAGAAACTAGACATATTTTTCAGGGGCAATATATTTAAATATGGTTCATTTGTCTTTGTTTTGTTATTGAGTAAATTTATAGTCCCCACCAAAAAACATTAACCTATCTGACAGAAGAAAATTCACTGAATTTTAACCTTGTTTAATTCCTTAGAGAAATTGTTATTGAAAAGTAGACAATGTGGGCACCTTTTCAGAAATATTAAATGTCTGCCGCTATGCCTGAAAGATATTTTATTCCTGTATTAATAGCAGAGGTTTATTTTTTTCTCTACCATCCATGATTTATTCATCACATGTTTATGGAAAACCCACTGTACTTCTAGGCACTGGGGACATAATAGTGAATAGGGGAAAGGCATAGATCCTACCCTCATAGAGCATACATTCTGAGTGATGAAGGAGAGAGGGTTGGGGTCATGTGAACAGAAAAGAAAGCATATTTATTTGTTTGGGTATTGCTTTATTTTTCTTAGGACCTCTGAAGTGAAAATGGTTTAAATTATAATGGAATATATTATTTCTTTTTTGATGTTTCAGAAGAATACTTTTTTTAAAAGTCAAATGAAATTTGTCGCTACAATGCTACCTTACATGAGGGGACTTCAAAAAGCTTGTGGAAAAGTAGAATTTAAAGATAAAAATTAACAATATAAACTTTAATTTTTAACATAAGCTCCATTAAGTTCTAGACAACTTTGTAAGCAATTATACCACCCATTTAGTCCATCCCTAAAGAACAGAGGGTCCTGAGAATGTAACCATGTCAGTGTAGTCTCCTTTACATTATTAACTGAAGAAAGATGGGTGCCCTTAAAGACTTTTTGAAATTCAGAAACAAAAAGAAGTCAAAAGGAACCAAATCAGAACTGTAAGGTGGATGCCTAATGATTTCCCATGGAAACACTCACAAAATTGCTGTTATTTGATGAGAGGAATGAGCAGGAGGAGCACTGTCATGGTGAAGAAGGACTCTGGTGAAGCTTTTCCCAGGCGTTTTTCTGCTAAAACTTTGGCTACATTTCTCAAAACACTCTCATAATAAACAGGTGCTATCAATCTTTGCCTCTCCAGAAAGCCAACAAGCAAAATGCCTCAAGCATCCCCAAAAACTATTGCCATGACCTTTACTCTTGACTGGTCTGCTTTTGCTGTGACTGGACCACTTCCATATCTTGGTAGCCATTGGTTTGATTGTGCTTTTTCTTCAGGACCATACTGGTAAAGCCATGTTGCATCTTCTGCTACTGTTCTTCAAAGAAATCTTTCAGAATCTTGATCCCACTTGTTTAAAATCTCCATCTAACATTCTGCAGCTGATCTAGGTGCAGTAGTTTTGGCATCTGACAAGTGGGAAGTTTGCTCAGCATTCATTTTTGGTCAGAATTGTGTAAGCTGAACCAGTTGAGATGTCTGTGGTATTGGCTGTTGTTTGTGCTGTTACTCATCAGTCCTCTTCAGACAAAACATGAACAAGATTAATTTTTTTCCTGGCAAATTAATGTAGAAGGTTTGCTACTGCAGGTTTCATCTCTGACGTCCTCTTATCCCTTCTTAAAATGAGTTATGCATTTGTAAACTGCTAATTTCTTTAAGGCATTGTATTTGTCTCTTCTCATGCTGCTAATAAAGATATACCCAAGACTGGGTAATTTATAAAGGAAAGAGGTTTAATTGACTCAGTTCCACATGACTGGGGAGGCCTTACAGTCATGGTGGAAGGTGAAAGAGGAGCAAAGTCACATCTTACATGGCGGCAGGCAAGAGAGCATGTGCAGGGGAACTCCCCTTTATAAAACCATCAGATCTCATAAGACTTATTCACTATCACCAAAGCAGCACAGAGAGACCTGCCCCCATGATTCAGTTACCTCCCACTGTGTCCCTCCCATGACATGTGGGAATTATGGGAGCTACAATTCAAGATGAGATTTGGGTGGGAACACAACCAAACCATATCAGGCATTGTCCCTATCAACTTTTTGTAAAGCATCAATGATTTCACCATTCTTCCACCCAAGCTTCATTGTAAAATATATATTTGTTCTTACTTAATTTTAACAGAATTAATGTTGCTCTGATAGGGGCTCTTTTCAAATTGATGTCTCATTCTTCTTAGTGCCTCAAACTAGATCCTCTTCAGACATATTATGACAAGTTAGTATGCATTTATTTTGGTACAAAAGAAAATTTTAAATCCATGCATAGTTTTTCCATAATATGCATTTTCCATGAACTTTCTGAAGATCTCTCATATATTGGTTTATCTTATGGAAAAGACAAGAAAATAGTTGCTAACTCAAATTCTAATACTAGTTGCCATTTCCTACTTCTTCTGCTGTAAGGATGGGAAGGGACCTTAAAGGAAATGTAGCCAATCCCCATCATATGCGTGTGTTTCCTTTATAATATACTTGTAGTTAGCCTATATCTGAGTACTTTGAGTAAGAGGGAAATTAATAACATCTTAAGGCAGTGCATTCTGTTTGGTTAGTTCTCACAACTAAAGTGAAAGATCCAGATTGCAGTATTTTAACTAGTTCATTAGATACATGTGTTTTCAAGCCAAATAAAATGTTCAGGGTTAAGAAAGCAGAGATTTAAGAGTTATGAGTGTATTAAGTTATAAACATGAAAATGACATTATCCAGGAAGCACATGTAGATTGAGAAGAGAGCAAGTACATGAGTCGCTTACATAGTTAAGGGAAAGCAACAGGAAAAGATAGCCAAGTAACCTGAGAAGGAATCGCCTATATTATTGACTAGAAAGGTGTGACTGAAGCCAAAGAAGGAGAAAATTTGTAGTTTTCAAGCTTTGTTTCATTTTGGAACTTAGCCAGTACTGGTATGTCATTCTAAAATTTATTAGAATCCTGGCCAGCTACCTGGCTTTAAGTCCCATGTCATTTTTTATGCCCCACAATTATTTGCAATTCATAATAGCAGTTTTTGAGGTCTTCTCAGACTCTCTTCCCTTCTAGAATCTTTTGCTGTGAAGTTGTCCGCATCTTTTCTTCAGACCCTTTGAAGCATACTTTATGAAGCTGTGGGGTCTCATGAGACTGTGCCTAGCCTTTGTCTGCCAGGCTTTTGTAAATGTTATAATAATGTGGTTCCAGCTTCTAAAGATTCCTGTCTTGTTCCTTTCCTTGTGGTTGGTTGGAATTAGATCCAGTATAGGATACTTATTTTGTTGCTTCCACTGCCGTTTGCTTGTAAGTAAAACAAATCATAACTTGCTAGATACTCTACTTAAAAGTGAATTGAAGTTGAGTGTGATGGCTCATGCCTATAGTCCCAACTACTCAGGAGGCTAGACAAGCGAATCATTTTGAGGCCAGCCTGGGCGACATAGCAAGACCCTCTCTTTAATAAATAAATAAAGTGAATTGAGACGTTTGGATGATTTTTGTCATCTTGCCTCTCTGCTTGTTTCACAATATCCATCAGTGATGTATAGTCCATTTATAGAGATGGTAACTGTACCTCTCTTAGATTGTTACAGAAAAATAAAAAGCACTCCATAAAGTGAACTATTGTTATTTTAGTAGTAGTTTAAGTATATGTAATAATAACTCCTAAAATTTACCTTCAACTTGTACTTTTTTAGTCACTGAAAAACTCCGTTTTCAAGGATTGGTAGGGTTTGCCAAACCAAAGATGTCAGATAGCTTAATGCCCACTAGAGACCCTTGCAAGAGAAATTTCAAGGCAGATACCAAGTTGCAGTGGGATGAAGAGCAAAAAACTCTAAAAACCACTCTTTTAGAAAATCTAAATCAATCATTTTATTCACAAGGTTAGATGCTTCTTTTGTTTGCTTCTCTTTTTGGTCACTAATGTCAATACAGAACAACAGTAATACAAATACTTTTTAAAATATTTACTATTTCTCATTAAAATTGTCATTGGTAAGCAAATGAATCAGCTACCCAAATGATAAAACAGTTATTTAAGATAAAATTGGAGATAAGCATTCATCTAACATAGCATCTTGTATGCAGTGAGTGTTCAGTGAATTTTCTTTTTGTTAAAATGAATTTTTATCAAATGTTTCTTTTTTGCCTCCAAAAGTATGTGGATTCTCATGCCATATAACTTGTGTAAACAAAGCTCCAACCACTTGTCCAGTTCCTCCAGAACAGACAAAAGGTCCTCTGGGTATAGATCCTCAGAAAGGAATAGGAACAGCATATGAAGGTCATGTCAGGGTAAGTATGATTAAGTTGGGTTTAGATTAATCTTTTAAGATTGATTAATGAATTAAAATCAAATCAGTTATTTTAAGAGCATAGTTCTTGTTGGAAAATTAAATGAGTAAAATTCATCTAATAATTTTATTTCATCTAGAATAATGATTTGCAAACAAAAACCTAGCTTTTACATGGAAATAACCTATAAAATGTCTCAAGTTTTTCCATGTTGTTCCTATCTTGTGATGAAATCTTCATAAAGGAGTTTGTAGTACCTGGTCTTGCAAGAGAGGTGGCATATGGTTATGAATTATGAGCTATTATCAAGGCATAGTCTTGTTATCTTGGGTAGTATTTACAGTGTAAGCTGAGTTTCATCTTACACCAAGTTTTAGTTTTATGCTATTTAGAAAGAAAACCATGAGTGTTATTTTAATGAAATACTAGTGAAAGTTAAAATGATACCATTAAAATGTTCCTCAGAATAAAAAGTCATTCAGTATTTGAAGAATGTGTTCTCACATTTTCTCATAGCTTAATGATATGTGTCCCATCTGCTACTTTACCAACCAGAATGGCAGACTTATAAAACATGTACATTATCTGTACATCTTCACCATGCAATTACATATGTGATTTAAGGCATATTTTCATTTGAGTTGTTTTGGCTGTTTGTTTGCCTGTCTGTCTAAAACAAAACTAAGATTCCTAAACCAGCCGGAGTGAAGAAAGGGTGGCAGAGAGCACTGGCTATAGTGTGTGACTTCAAACTGTTTCTGTACGATATTGCTGAAGGAAAAGCATCTCAGCCCAGTGTTGTCATTAGTCAAGTGATTGACATGAGGTAAGACTTTGAAGGTAAAATTATTTGTATCATTGCAACATAGGAATTTTAAAGTTTCTGATTTTTAAAAATTGTGTTGCCATGGTTTATTTAAATGAACTAATTTCATATTTTCTAATTTGCTAATATTGCTATAGTAATAGAATTGAAAATAGGAAGTAAGGTGTATTTATAGGACAGGTTGGTATGTCTGAGGGGCTAGGAGTTAAGGAAAAAGAAGTTGGTGTTTCAGTCCAAAAGACCCATGTAAATGGGGTAATGGAGGCCTAATGTGTGAGGCTTATATCATCACATCATGTAAAGGCTTAGAGTATAATTACAATGTAAGGAAAGAAAATAAAAATCAGAAAAGCTTCTGGAAAACATAATCTGTAAACATTTAGGTAAGTATAGCCCTCGAACACTTCTGATCTCATTTTTCAGATTCTTCCCGTGTTCCTTAGTGTTCTCTCCTTTACCTTTTCTCATAACTCTAGGCACTGTCCTTGAGTGATCATATTTATTCACAGCTTCAGCCATCCTCTCTGCATTGATGACTCCCAGACTCGTATCTCCAGTTCAGATATATCCATCCATTGCTCAAAACCAGAATTTCTAGCTCTGACTCACATTGGCACTTCACATTAGCATCTCAAACACATTATCTTCCCCTACAAATATGGAACATGATGGGACAGATGCAAGAAATATTGGCAATTAAAATCTGATAGAACCTACTAAAGGACTGAATATAGATAGGGAGAAGAATCAAAAATAGAACTAAGGTGTCAAGCCTGTAAGAGTAAGGGAGTGGGGGGGCGGAGCAAGATGGCTGAATAGGAATAGCTCCAATCTCCAGCTCCCAGCGCGAGCAACACAGAAGACAGGTGATTTCTGCATTTTCAACTGAGGTACTGGGTTCATCTCACTAGGGAGTGCCGGACAATTGGTGCTGGTCAGCTGCTGCACCCCGACCAGCAAAAGCTGAAGCAGGGCGAGGCATCGCCTCACCTGGGAAGTGTGAGGGGGAAGGGAATCCCTTTTCCTAGCCAGGGGAACTGAGACACACAACACCTGGAAAATTGGGTAACTCCCACCCCAATCCTGTGCTTTACCAAGGGTCTTAGCAAACGGGCACACCAGGAGATTATATCTCACACCTGGCCGGGAGGGTCGCACGCCTACAGAGCCTCCCGCATTGCTAGCACAGCAGTCTGCGATCTAACGACAAGGCAGCAGCGAGGCTGGGGGAGGGGCGCCTGCCATTGCTGAGGCTTAAGTAGGTAAAACAAAGCCGCTGGGAAGCTCGAACTGGGTGGAGCTCACAGCAGCTCAAGGAGGCCTGCCTGTCTCTGTAGACTCCACCTCTGGGGACAGGGCACAGCTAAACAACAACAACAAAAAAAAAGCAGCAGAAACCTCTGCAGACGCAAACAATTCTGTCTGACAGCTTTGAAGAGAGCAGTGGATCTCCCAACACGGAGGTTGAGATCTGAGAATGGACAGACTGCCTGCTTAAGTGGGTCCCTGACCCCTGAGTAGCCTAACTGGGAGACATTCCCCACCAGGGGCAGACCACCACCCCGCACCTCACACGGTGGAGTACAACCCTGAGAGGAAGCTTCCAAAGCAAGAATCAGACAGGTACACTCGCTGTTCAGCAATATTCTATCTTCAGCAGCCTCTGCTGCTGATACCCAGCAAACAGGGTCTGGAGTGGACCTTAAGCAATCTCCAACAGACCTACAGCTGAGGGTCCTGACTGTTAGAAGGAAAACTAACAAACAGGAAGGACATCCACACCAAAACTCCATCAGTACGTCACCATCATCAAAGACCAGAGGCAAATAAAACCACAAAAATGGGGAAAAAGCTGGGCAGAAAAGCTGGAAATTCAAAAAATAAGAGCACATCTCCCCTTGCAAAGGAACGCAGCTCATCGCCAGCAACGGATCAAAGCTGGACGGAGAATGACTTTGACGAGATGAGAGAAGAAGGCTTCAGTCCATCAAACTTCTCAGAGCTAAAGGAGGAATTACGTACCCAGCGCAAGGAAACTAAAAATCTTGAAAAAAGAGTGGAAGAATTGATGACTAGAATAATTAATGCAGAGAAGGCCATAAACGAACTGACAGAGATGAAAACCATGACACGAGAAATACGTGACAAATGCACAAGCTTCAGTAACCAACTCGATCAACTGGAAGAAAGAGTTCGGCGATTGAGGATCAAATGAATGAAATGAAGCAAGAAGAGAAATCTAAAGAAAAAAGAAGAAAAAGAAATGAACAAAGCCTGCAAGAAGTATGGGATTATGTAAAAAGACCAAATCTACGTCTGATTGGGGTGCCTGAAAGTGAGGGGGAAAATGGACCCAAGTTGGAAAACACTCTTCAGGATATCATCCAGGAGAACTTCCCCAACCTAGAAGGGCAGGCCAACATTCAAATTTAGGAAATACAGAGAACGCCACAAAGATACTCCTCGAGAAGAGCAACTCCAAGACACATAATTGCCAGATTCACCAAAGTTGAAATGAAGGAAAAAATCTTAAGGGCAGCCAGAGAGAAAGGTTGGGTTACTCACAAAGGGAAGCCCATCAGACTAACAGCAGATCTCTCAGCAGAAAGTCTACAAGCCAGAAGAGAGTGGGGGCCAATATTCAACATTCTTAAAGAAAAGAATTTTAAGCCCAGAATTTCATATCCAGCCAAACTAAGTTTCATAAGTGAAGGAGAAATAAAATCCTTTACAGATAAGCAAATGCTTAGAGATTTTGTCACCACCAGGCCTGCCTTACAAGAGACCCTGAAGGAAGCACTAAACATGGAAAGGAACAACCGGTACCAGCCATTGCAAAAACATGCCAAAACGTAAAGACCATCGAGGCTAGGAAGAAACTGCATCAACTAACGAGCAAAATAACCAGTTAATATCATAATGCCAGGATCAAGTTCACACATAACAATATTAACCTTAAATGTAAATGGACTAAATGCTCCAATTAAAAGACACTGACTGGCAAACTGGATAGAGTCAAGACCCATCAGTTTGCTGTATTCAGAAGACCCATCTCACATGCACAGACATACAGGCTCAAAATAAAGGGATGGAGGAAGATCTACCAAGCAAATGGAGAACCAAAAAAAGCAGGGGTTGCAATCCTAGTCTCTGATAAAACAGACTTTAAACCATCAAAGATCAAAAGAGACAAAAGAAGGCCATTACATAATGGTAAAGGGATCAATTCAACAGGAAGAACTAACTATCCTAAATATATATGCACCCAATACAGGAGCACCCAGATTCATAAAGCAAGTCCTTCGAGACTTACAAAGAGACTTAGACTCCCATACAATAATAATGGGAGACTTCAACACCCCACTGTCAACATTAGACAGATCAACGAGACAGAAAGTTAACAAGGATATCCAGGAATTGAACTCATCTCTGCAGCAAGCAGACCTAATAGACATCTACAGAACTCTCCACCCCAAATCAACAGAATATACATTCTTCTCAGCACCACATCACACTTATTCCAAAATTGATCACATAGTTGGAAGTAAAGCACTCCTCAGCAAATGTACAAGAACAGAAATTATAACAAACTGTCTCTCAGACCACAGTGCAATCAAACTAGAACTCAGGACTAAGAAACTCAATCAAAACCGCTCAACTGCATGGAAACTGAATAACCTGCTCCTGAATGACTACTGGGTACATAACGAAATGAAGGCAGAAATAAAGATGTTCTTTGAAACCAAGGAGAACAAAGATACAACATACCAGAATCTCTGGGACACATTTAAAGCAGTGTGTAGAGGGAAATTTAGAGCACTAAATGCCCACAAGAGAAAGCAGGAAAGATCTAAAATTGACACTCTCTAACATCACAATTAAAAGAACTAGAGAAGCAAGAGCAAACACATTCAAAAGCTAGCAGAAGGCAAGAAATAACTAAGATCAGAGCAGAACTGAAGGAGATAGAGACACAAAAAACCTTCCAAAAAATCATTGAATCCAGGAGTTGGTTTTTTGAAAAGATCAACAAAATTGATAGACTGCTAGCAAGACTAATAAAGAAGAAAAGAGAGAAGAGAGACGAATCAAATAGACGCAATAAAAAATGATAAAGGGGATATCACCACCGACCCCACAGAAATACAAACTACCGTCAGAGAATACTATAAACACCTCTATGCAAATAAACTAGAAAATCTAGAAGAAATGGATAATTTCCTGGATACTTACACTCTCCCAAGACTAAACGAGGAAGAAGCTGAATCCCTGAATAGACCAATAGCAGGCTCTGAAATTGAGGCAATAATTAATAGCCTACCAACCAAAAAAAGTCCCGGACCAGATGGATTCACAGCTCAATTCTACCAGAGGTACAAGGAGGAGCTGGTACCATTCCTTCTGAAACTATTCCAATCAATAGAAAAAGAGGGAATCCTCCCTAACTCATTTTATGAGACCAACATCATCCTGATACCAAAGCCTGGCAGAGACACAACAAAAAAAAGAGAATTTTAGACCAATATTCCTGATGAACATCGATGCAGAAATCCTCAATAAAATACTGGCAAACCGGATCCAGCAGCACATCAGAAAGCTTATCCACCGTGATCAAGTTGGCTTCATCCCTGGGATGCAAAGCTGGTTCAACATATGCAAATCAATAAACATAATCCAGCATATAAACAGAACCAAAGACAAAAACCATATGATTATCTCAATAGATGCAGAAAAGGCCTTTGACAAAATTCAACAGCCCTTCATGCTAAAAACACTCAATAAATTCAGTATTGATGGAACGTATCTCAAAATAATAAGAGCTATTTATGACAAACCCACAGCCAATATCATACTGAATGGGCAAAAACTGGAAAAATTCCCTTTGAAAACTGGCACAAGACAGGGATGCCCTCTCTCACCACTCCTATTCAACATAGTGTTGGAAGTTCTGGCTAGGGCAATCAGGCAAGAGAAAGAAATAAAGGGTATTCAATTAGGAAAAGAAGAAGTCAAATTGTCCCTGTTTGCAGATGACATGATTGTATATTTAGAAAACCCCATTGTCTCAGCCCAAAATCTCCTTAAGCTGATAAGCAACTTCAGCAAAGTCTCAGGATACAAAATTAATGTGCAAAAGTCACAAGCATTCTTATACACCAGTAACAGACAAACAGAGAGCCAAATCATGAATGAGCTTCCATTCACAATTGCTTCAAAGAGAATGAAATACCTAGGAATCCAACTTACAAGGGATGTAAAGAACCTCTTCAAGGAGAACTACAAACCACTGCTCAGTGAAATAAAAGAGGACACAAACAAATGGAAGAACATACCATGCTCATGGATAGGAAGAATCAATATCATGAAAATGGCCATACTGCCCAAGGTAATTTATAGATTCAATGCCATCCCCATCAAGCTACCAATGAGTTTCTTCACAGAATTGGAAAAAACTGCTTTAAAGTTCATATGGAACCAAAAAAAGAGCCCCCATTGCCAAGACAATCCTAAGTCAAAAGAACAAAGCTGGACGCATCACGCTACCTGACTTCAAACTATACTACAAGGCTACAGTAACCAAAACAGCATGGTACTGGTACCAAAACAGAGATATAGACCAATGGAACCGAACAGAGTCCTCAGAAATAATACCACAAATCTACAGCCATCTGATCTTTGACAAACCTGACAAAAACAAGAAATGGGGAAAGGATTCCCTATTTAATAAATGGTTCTGGGAAAATTGGCTAGCCATAAGTAGAAAGCTGAAACTGGATCCTTTCCTTACTCCTTATACAAAAATTAATTCAAGATGGATTAGAGACTTAAATGTTAGACCTAACATAAAAACCCTAGAAGAAAACCTAGGTAATACCATTCAGGACATAGGCATGGGCAAGGACTTCATGTCTAAAACACCAAAAGCAATGGCAACAAAAGCCAAAATTGACAAATGGGATCTAATTAAACTAAAGAGCTTCTGCACAGCAAAAGAAACTACCATCAGAGTGAACAGGCAACCTACAGAATGGGAGAAAATTTTTGCAATCTACTCATCTGACAAAGGGCTAATATCCAGAACCTACAAAGAACTCAAACAAATTTACAAGAAAAAAACAACCCCATCAAAAAGTGGGCAAAGGATATGAACAGACATTTCTCAAAAGAAGACATTCATACAGCCAACAGACACATGAAAAAGTATTCATGATCACTGGCCATCAGAGAAATGCAAATCAAAACCACAATGAGATACCATCTCACAGACACAGTTAGAATGGCAATCATTAAAACGTCAGGAAACAACAGGTGCTGGAGAGGATGTGGAGAAATAGGAACACTTTTACACTGTTGGTGGGATTGTAAACTAGTTCAACCATTATGGAAAACAGTATGGCGATTCCTCAAGGATCTAGAACTAGAAGTACCATATGACCCAGCCATCCCATTACTGGATATATATCCAAAGGGTTATAAATCATGCTGCTATGAAGACACATGCACACGTATGTTTACTGCAGCACTATTCACAATAGCAAAAACTTGGAATCAACCCAAATGTCCATCAGTGACAGACTGGATTAAGAAAATGTGGCACATATACACCATGGAATACTCTGCAGCCAAAATAAAGGATGAGTTTGTGTCCTTTGTAGGGACATGGATGCAGCTGGAAACCGTCATTCTTAGCAAACTATCACAAGAACAGAAAACCAAGCACCGCATGTTCTCACTCATAGGTGGGAACTGAACAATGAGATCACTTGGACTCTGGAAGGGGAACATCACACACCGGGGCCTATCATGGAGAGGGGGGAGGGGGGAGGGATTGCATTGGGAGTTATACCTGATGTAAATGACGAGTTGATGGGTGCTGATGAGTTGATGGGTGCAGCACAGCAACATGGCACAAGTATACATATGTAACAAACCTGCACATTATGCACATGTACCCTAGAACTTAAAGTATAATAATAATAATAAAAGAAAAAAAAGAATAAAAAAAAAAAGACTAAGGGAGTCATGGTACCAACAACAAAATTAAGGGAATCCGAAGAAATTATTGTGGAGTAAATATGTTTTAGATGTTGAAGGAACAATGAAATGTAACATGAGCTGGGTTGAGGGCACTTAAGATTTATTATGGGAGGCAAGAGAGTCCATGGAGGCTCCAGAGACCTACCAGGGTTCAAATCCCAGTTCTACATGTATACTTAACTGGCCTTGTAACTGTGGATAAGCCAGCAATGATTTCTAGCTCTTGTGTAATATGCCACTAGGAAGTTATTCTTGATAAATTATTTGGGGCACTATTAATTACAATGGGGGAAAATTAAATTTTTAAAAAAATTAAATTTGGGTGTTTGGTGCAGTTAAGCTTTGGGTATTGCTTCATATGTGTTATTTGGATACACACCCCAAACCACACACACATAGCCACATATACTAACTTTTAATGCTTTGCTTTTCTTTCAGGGATGAAGAATTTTCTGTGAGTTCAGTGTTGGCTTCTGATGTTATCCATGCAAGTCGAAAAGATATACCCTGTATATTTAGGGTAAGTGTGTATACTATAATTTGATCAGTGAATTATGTGTTTTTAATGAGTATATTTTGCCTCCCTATATAAATCATAAATTCACTATAAGTAAAACTAAATCTTACATCCTTTTATATATTCCATGTCATCCAGTACTTGAGGGTATAGAAAATTGGTGCTAAATATTTAATTAGTGAAAGACCTGGAGAAAGCATCAATATATGGCTTATAAAATATGCTTCCTGGTAGATAATATTTTTTAGTTCCAATTCAGTTTTCAAATAAATACTACCAGATGGAAAATGAGATAAGTGTGAGGTTTCTCAAGTTTTTTTAAAAAGTAAAAATGTCTGTCTTTAAAAATTAAAAATACTTACTGCTTCATAACAGCCATTCCAAAACTTAGTAGCTTAAACCGACAATGATTTATTATTTTTCACTATTCTGTGGACCAGCTGTACAGTTCTTGTGGTGTCAGCTAGTGTCACTCATGTGACTGCATTCAGCTCATTTGGGGCCAGAACATCTAATGACCTTGCTCTTACATCTGGGTGCTGGCTGTTAGCTGCGTGATCTCAGTTCTCCTCTTTGTGAACTCGCTCCATGTGGTCTGTGGTCATCAGGTAGGCTGGCTGAGCTCCCAGTGGCTGGCTTCTAAGAGAGCAAAAGAAGCTACCAGGCCCTTTGAGGACTAGGCCCAAAACAGGTATAATAACCCTTCTGCATTCTATTGGTCAAAGCAAGTCATGAGGTCAGCCCAGATTTAAGAGGAGGGGAGATAGACTCCACCTCTTGACGAGTAGAATGGAATTCCTTAGGAGGACTTGTTGGTAGCAATCTTTGGCGGCTATTGCCATGATGCAATCTTGAGTTGGTAAATTAAGACAACAGAGATTTAAAAAAAAAAAAAAATACTGCCTAGTAGTTATGCCTATCTCCCTATATTTCTCTGTGAACCTTGTATCTAAGAAAGGTCAGGCAAAGATTATACTTAGTCTCTTAGTTCCCAGACTAACAACTATTTATTTTCCTCCCAGCCACCAAGGGAGCCTACAGAGGCCCACTTACTGATAACTGAGTTTCGTAGTGTGATTTTATTGTCACTGCTACTTAATAAGGAATTCTTTACTTGTAATAAGGAATTCATATAGGTAAAATTTAAAACTGCTCTGATAGTGTTGTCTGTATAATGATAAACCTTCATTTAAATACTAATTTAAATTATCAAGTCTTAACGATGATGTGAGTTATTGTTGTGAAGTAACAGCAAATATATTTCTGAGCACTTCTAACTTCTTAAAACAAGTTGCAAGTCAGTATGGTGTGGTGCTTAGGAGCATGGGCACAAGATCCCAGATTTCTAGCTGTGTATCCTTGGAGAAATGATTTAATTTCTTTGCATCACCATTTGTTTCATATATAATATAAGGATATAATGACAGTACATCCTATCTCATGACGATGTTAACAGAGTTAAATGAATTAATACTTGTAATGTGCTTAGATCTACCCAGTGCTCAGTATTTACTCAATAAATGTCAGGTGTTGTTGTTATATATGAGTGTATTTAATGCCTCTTTAGTGATAGTGTTCTGGCAATTTTATAGAAGGAAAATGAAAATGATACAAACATTTCAAATGGTTTCTGTCACCTTTGCTTTGTCATGTAATCTAGTGCTAAAGGTAGTTATTCTGATTAGGAATAGCTAAACTCCAGTAACGGTATCATTTAATGAATGCTCATTTTATTGGTGAGTGCTAAGCAAACTAACATAATCATGAAACTAGCATAAAGGGTGTCTGTTTTCTAATGTCATGATTATTGATTAAATTGTTCTAGGTCACAGCTTCCCAGCTCTCAGCATCTAATAACAAATGTTCAATCCTGATGCTAGCAGACAGTGAGAATGAGAAGAGTAAGTGGGTGGGAGTGCTGAGTGAATTGCACAAGATTTTGAAGAAAAACAAATTCAGAGACCGCTCAGTCTATGTTCCCAAAGAGGCTTATGACAGCACTCTACCCCTCATTAAAACAACCCAGGCAGCCGCAATCATAGGTATGAATTTATAACATTTATCATATTATTATAATTGTTTACTAATCTACTTGAGAACAGGGATTGGCTTTCATCTAGGAATCCCCAGTGTCCAACATACTATGCATCGTATCACAAATGCTCAGTACATGTTTATTGAATGAATGAGACCTATATCAGATCTTTGTTTTTCAGTAAGCAGGAGTATAAGTACACTTTCAAAGTGCCTTTTTTTCCTGAAAAAACGACCGTGCTAAACATTAGCCTACCAATCTATTTTCTGCTTGTGTGATTTAGAACAAGTTAGTTTCTTAGAGTTTAGTATATAAAATACAGATGATAATTACCTTGCTGAGGTTATTGGGAAGTTTAAATAAGATGGAATACATAACACCGAGTGCCCTGCATAAAAGAAGTCCTCTTAACAAATGGCAGTTTCTGTGTCTGTAGGTTTAAATTTTTGCTGTTTTCCTGTGTATGCATGTAACTCTTTTGTTACTTTCCATGAATACTGAAAAGTTTAATGAGTACGGTTCACATGCCATTCACAATTTTTACCTCCCAAAACAAGAAGTGTAGAACAACTTAGGTTTTTCATTTTGTTTCATTTATTAAACATTTACTTATTTTTGTAGGTATTGATATGGATTATTCTTTAATAATTGTTCTATTTTAGAAGACATGAGAGATTTACCAGTATAATCTGAAAGAAATAGTGTAAACTGTTATTGTAATTTATTTTATTTCCATTTTTTGCACCAAATGTTCTTAACATCTGGTTTATTAGCATTACATGGTTTTTTCCTAATAAAAATCTTTCATATTCATGTCTTACATAGATCATGAAAGAATTGCTTTGGGAAACGAAGAAGGGTTATTTGTTGTACATGTCACCAAAGATGGTAAGAGAAAACTTTGTTTTTTGAGTAATTTTCAATCATGTGTTAAAAAAAATTTTAACTCTAGATTCTAAATTCTACAAAGAGCAGGATTTGCTCTTATCCTGTGACTAAAATTTTCCAGACCTAATTTGATATGTTTATAAATTAAAAGATTATTTTTAAATTTCTGTAGTCCCCCTGAGGTTTAAAACTTCAAATGTGTATTGTCTTTCTTATATCATTTTATTTAACAGTTCTGTATGAACTCAGATTGCATTTCTTTTTTTTTATACGGAGTTTCGCTTTTGCTGCCTAGGCTGGAGTGCAGTGGCGTGATCTTGGCTCACTGCAACCTCCACCTCCCAGGTTCAAGCGACTCTCCTGCCTCAGCCTCCCAGTAGCTAGGATTACAGGCATGCACCACCATGCCCGGCTAAGTTTGTATTTTCAGTGGAAACGAGGTTTCTCCGTGTCGGCCAGGTTGGTCTCAAACTCCCAACCTCAGGTGATCCAATCACCCACCTTGGCCTCCCAAACTGCTGGGATTACAGGCATGAGCCACCGCACCCAGCCCAGATTGCATTTCTAAAGATGGAACATGAAAAAAAAATAAACAACTTAATTTTCATATTGTTCTGGTAGTATCAAAAGAGACAACAGCTATTAAAATGTGTTTGTTTGGAGGTTTTTCTTCTAGGGAAAAACTAAATGCTGGGTGAAATAAAGAGAAACCAATATAACTTGGTATTCATAAATATAATATTCTAAGTTTTTTCTTTATATCAACGTAGATCATGGGAAAACAGTGCATTTAAGACAATGCATTGTTACCCATATAAAAACTTCTGAAAAGTGAGTTATCTGTTTTTAAAAACGGGAATCCCATGGTGATGTTCCCTAGAATTTAGTGCCAGTAAAAAAGTTTTCCTTGAGGATTTGGCATACTTTTACACAAGAATCCTTTGGGGTTTGCCTTGGCTGCCAGAAATCTTAGGACTCAATACGTACTATAGGTGAGTTAAATTATCTTATGATGGGTTTGATTATCTTTTTTCCTGTGACTTCTGATCTCTTATTCTTCCGTGTGTGCATCTGTAAGTTGACTTACATCCTTTTGAGTATAATTGGGATATAATGAATCAATAAAATTTTGATTTATTATTCTTTGTGTTTAGAAATTATTCGAGTTGGTGATAATAAGAAGATTCATCAGATTGAACTTATTCCAAATGATCAGCTTGTTGCTGTGATCTCAGGACGAAATCGTCATGTACGACTTTTTCCTCTGTCAGCATTGGATGGGCGAGAGACCGATTTTTACAAGCTGGCAGAAACTAAAGGGTGTCAAACCATAACTTCTGGAAAGGTGCACCATGGAGCTCTCACATGCCTGTGTGTGGCTATGAAAAGGCAGGTCCTCTGTTATGAACTATTTCAGAGCAAGACTCGTCACAGAAAATTTAAGGAAATTCAAGTCCCATATAATGTCCAGTGGATGGCAATCTTCAGTGAACAACTCTGTGTGGGATTCCAGTCAGGATTTCTAAGATACCCTTTGAATGGAGAAGGAAGTCCATACAGTATGCTCCATTCAAATGACCATACACTATCATTTATTGCACATCAACCAATGGATGCTATCTGCGCAGTTGAGATCTCCAGTAAAGAATATCTGCTGTGTTTTAACAGCATTGGGATATATACTGACTGCCAGGGCCGAAGATCTAGACAACAGGAATTGATGTGGCCAGCAAATCCTTCCTCTTGTTGTAAGATTCTCTTTCTTATGACTGTCTTACCTTTATGTCTCTTTCCTTCCTTTTCCCTTCCACTTCATCTCCCAAGTGTTGTCATTGTTAATAACAGTTTTTTCAAAAAGTCATTCTTAATGCTTTTCCTCAGTATTGATTATGTTGTTGATGTAAAAACCATATGTAATTAGGCCAGGGCAAACAGGGCCAGCATTAGGATGCACATGATTTAAACAAAACATCTTTCTGTGGAATATTTCACTAAGATGGATTTTTTACCCCATGTCGTATTTTGAAATAACCCTAAATTGTTATCTAATGGTCCCCCAAAATATGGTGCTTGTAAGCATCAGTGTCTCACAGAACTTATTCTGGAGAAGTAGTTACCAAGTGAATTATTTAATCAGGTATGTAAAGGTATAATATAGCATCTATAAGAGGTGTTTTTCAGTTTTCCATTTTTATCTAGATGGGTAGATATTTATAATTGCTTATTTTACCCCTTCAAGAAATATGAAGATGTAATAAATTATTGAATGCTTTTTTTTTTTTTTTTTGAGAGAGAGAGATGGAGTCTTGCTCTGTCACACAGGTTAGAGTACAGTGATATCATCATAACCCACTGCAGCCTCCAACTCCTGGGCTGAAGCAATCCTCCTACTTTAGCCTCCTGAGTAGCTGGGACAACAGGTGCACACCACCACGCCCAGCTTGTTTTTAGTTTTTGTTTTTGTAGAGATGATCTCATTAGTTGTTCAGGCTGGTCTCGATTCTTGTCCTCAAGCAGTCCTCCCAACTTGGCCTCCCAAAGCACTGAGATTATAGGCTTGACTCACCACACCCAGCCTTATTGAATACTTTTAATTATAGAATACTTTGGTTATTGAGTATTCCAATTATTATTGAATATGTGCCGTTGAATATGAGTTACAGCAATGAGGAAAATAGATAACAGTCTTACCCCCACAGAGCATGGGTGCATTGGAAAAGATTCGTGATAAAGCAAGTAGTTGCAGTAGAATGTAAGTGCTATGATAGCAGAAGTAGAGAGTTCTATAGAACCACATAGGAGAAGTATTTCATCCATACTGTTTTGTTTTTAATGAAAAATACTTGAGCATGTTAAAATGCTGAAGGGAAAAAAACCCTATGGAACTATGTGGAACAGTTGTCTATATGGGAAATAGAGTAAGACTGCCAAGAAGACCAGAGAGGACAAAATTCAGAAGACAGGTGCATGAATTACTTGGGGAAAGGAGGAGTAAAACCTCTTCATTTGTAACAAGATAGGAGGAGGAGTTATGGGTATGGGTCTAGTCAAGGTTAGAGGTTCATTACAAGAAAGTTTGGCAGGACAATCCATGCTTATTACAGAAAAATCAGAAAGTCTGCATAAACAGAACAAAAGAAAAATACGTCTAGTTCTACCCATCTAGACTTATTTTTTTCCACCCTCCATCCTGGGATGAAAGGTTTAACTATTTTTTCTTGTTATTGTTGTTTTTGTCTTTCCAACTTTTCAACTGCAGATCTTGGGAATTAACTATTTTTAATATTTCTTCTGAAAAATACAGTCTTAGGTGGGCACAGTGGCTTACACCTGTAATCCTAGCACTTCAGGAGACTGAGGCAGGAGGATTGCTTGGGGCCAGAAGTTCTAAGCCAACCTGGGCAACATAGCGAGAACCTGTGTCTATAAAAAATTTTCTTTAATTAACCAGGTGTAGTGGTTGCACGCCTGTTGTCCCAACTACCCAGGAGGCCGAGGTGGGAGGATCACTTGAGCTATAATCATGCCACTTTTCTCCAGCCTAGGCAACACAATGAGACCTTATCTCTAAAAACACAAACCCACACACACTCTCACACTCTCTTTCTTATCAATAGAATAAATGCTGTTTTGTAACTGAGTCAGGTAATAATTATGATTATTCTAATGTAGAGTCAGAGTTGGAATGTCTGACTTTTTTGTATAGCTCTGCCAATAATTCCCTTTGTAACCTTAGTTTAAGTAAACCATTGACTCTTTCTTTGCTTGTGTTGATATTCATTTGTTGATATTCATTCTTTCAACAAGTATATATTGAGCATCTACCATATTCATGTAACTATGCTACAGTGCTTTATTATACTTTCTTAACAGGGACTAGAACACTTACCTGGAGATTTCTCTACTTTCTAAGTTTGATTCACTGTCAATAACTTAACTACTTTTAGGAATCAAATACTTTAAATATAATGAAATTCCTTTATAGAACTCATGTTGGGCAGGGAAATAGTATACCCCTGGTGCTTACAAAATCTGTCTATATTATAATGGCTATATAATCTGACATTGGTGTGCCGGTTCTTCATTTACGATATATGTTCTATTTGCTTCAAAAATATTTTGATTTGGCTACTATATGATAGCCACATAGGATTTGGGTGGGATTCCACTCTACAGTTATTTAGTGTAGACCTTTCAAAATATTTGGGGTTTAATAGTTAAAAATAATCCACAAGCTGCCCCCACCTTCTCTTCTCCCAGGTTACAATGCACCATATCTCTCGGTGTACAGTGAAAATGCAGTTGATATCTTTGATGTGAACTCCATGGAATGGATTCAGACTCTTCCTCTCAAAAAGGTAATTTAACATTAAAATGTTGGCTAAGCCAACTGAGTATAAGTGAAAACACTAAATTACTACATAGTAATTTTTTTTTATTAACTCAACATTTTGTGGCATGTGTAATTGGCAGTTTGGGACTTAGCTATGAGTGAGAAAATAGAAACAGAAATAAAGTTGGTTAATTTCCTTAGGCCTAGCTAAAACCATACTAATTTTACTATATTTGGTTTATGCAAAGTATGATTGCTATTATTATGAACTACTAGAATATATCCTACAACCTAAAATAAAATGTCAGTGTTATCTTCCACTTTTGGATTAAGGAGCTCTGAGAGACTACACGATTATTATGAATTATAACTGTTATTCACCCAGTGTTTAATCTTGTGAGGACAGATTTAACAGGCTAGAAAAGTGGTTAAACTTAGAACCAAAACTGTTTAAGTGTCTCATAATTGAAAAATAAAGATTTCATATATTCCTAATAAAACGTAGTATTTTTCTTAATTTATAATCCTATGTTTCCATAACACAGAGAATTTTTACAAGTATAGAACTGCTAGTTTGCAAAAATGAAGAGCAATAGTTTCATGTAGATAGATGTGATATATATATAGCATGTATAATTAGTTGGGGGACAGGGTTTAGAGAATACGTGAAAGTCACTGAGATGATATTTCAAAATTAGCTCCCATTTAAAATCATAATGGCAGTTTAAAAAGCTCTTGTAAATACTGCCAGATTATCTGAAGCAACTAAAATATACTCTAGTTTGTAAATTTGGACTGGTCATTATTACTTTTCTGTGGGGTTTTTTTGGTTTTTTTTGTTTTGTTTTGTTTTTGTTTTTGTTTTTGAGACAGGGTCTCGCTGTGTCATCCAACCTGGAGTGCAGTGACATGATTTTGGCTCACTGCAGCCTCCGCCTCCTGGGTTCAAGTGATTCTCCTACCTCTGCCTCCCAAGTAGCTGGGACTACGGGTGTACACCACCATGCCCTGCTGATTTTTGTGTTTTTAGTAGAGACAGGGTTTCACCGTGTTGGCCAGGCTGGCCTTGAACCTCTGACCTCAAGTGATCCACCTGCCTCTGACTCCCAAAGTGCTGGGATTACAGGCGGGAGCCACTGCACCCAGCCCTATTTGATTTTTATCATGTAATTTTTGCAATATATGTGAAAGAATAAATAGATGGCCTTTGTGAGGGATAATAATAAACTGATCTCTCATGAACCTACCTCCTAACCTGAGAATCAGAACATCACTCATATAACTGCAAATGGCATCATGTGCTTATCATTCCTTTGCTTTTCTTAAAATACAGAATTTTTGCATATTTAAGTATCCCTAAATAATATATCTTTCAGTTTTGCTTGGTTTTGAGTTTTATAAAAATGTTATAATATATAGTCATTTTCTATCTTGCTTTCTTCACTCATCCACCAAGTCTCATTCATTCATGTTGTTACATATACCGTAGTTTATTGCTTTTCAGTACTATAAAATATTCTGTTACGTGAACTTATCTGTTCCCTGATGGGTAGACATTGAATTATTTACTAGCTTTTTGCAATTGTGATGTTGCTGCATATGTTTTTTGGAATAGTTTTCAGGAGTTTCAGTCATATACCTAGGAGCAGAATCAATGGGACATAGGGAGTTCAGTTATTCAGCTTTATGAGATAGTGTGATATTATTTTCCAAAGTAATTGTACTAACCAGTACTCCCATCAACAGCGTAAAGGAATTCTTATCCACATACTAGTACTTTCCATTGTCAGGATTCATAGGTTTTGTAAATGGTTACAAAGTAGTATTTCATTGAAGTTTCAATTTGCATGTCCCTAACTATGTAGTTGAAAGTCTTTTGTATGTTTATTCATCATTCATATTTCCTCTTCCATGAAATGCCTGGTCATGCTTTTTGCTCATTTTGCTATTGGATTGGCCACATTTTTCCTATTTATTGGAATTCTTTATACATTGTGGATACTGGCTAATAAGGGATATGTAAATCTTTTTCTTCTTTGTGACCTATTCATTCATTTGTATTTGGCTGAACAGAAGTTACTGATTTTAATGTAGTTAAATGTATCTTTCTTTTCCTTTATGTTTGTCTTTTTTCTCCTGTTTAAAAACTCTTTCCTACCTTAAAGTCATAGTATACATTCTATTTTCCTCCAAACATTTTACCTTTTTTTTAATCTTTTTTAAATTTATATACCCAACCTCCAAACATTGTAAAGCTCCGCCTATTACATTTCTGTTTTTAATCCAATTGGAATTGATGCTTTTGTGTAAGGTGTGAAGTAGAGATTTTATTTTATTGGTTCCATATCACCAGTTGCTCAATCACTATTTATTGACAGTCCCTCCGTTCCCCAGTGATCTACCCTTCCATCTCCATCATATCTATGCATTTAGTTTTTGATAGTAAGAATTCATAAATCAGCCATGTTGATATCTTCTTAGTATAACTGGTCATTAATGGCTTTAAAATGTCTAAGGTTTAAATGTACTTCTACTTATTTGTTCATTTGCCTAGGATAGCCTTCCTTTAAAATGTTATCATTGTAAGTTTGTTTGTTCAAATTAGATAGTATTATACCTTTCCAGTCAGAATTATTGTTGATTTTTCTGAGAGGGTTGTATTTTGAAGTAGATAAGCAAGAAGTCTTAATAAGGTGTACTTTATAAGCAGGACGTACGTTTTATAATTTAGTTTTTAAAGGTTTTGTCAAAATACTAATTTTGTTTTTTATTTTAGGTTCGACCCTTAAACAATGAAGGATCATTAAATCTTTTAGGGCTGGAGACCATTAGATTAATATATTTCAAAAATAAGATGGCAGGTAAGAAAATATATATATTCATAGGGATAGCTTCATTGGAAATATTATTTCTAAGCTACCTGCCCAAGGTCACATTAATAGTAAGTGCCAGAGTCCAGATTTCAACACAGGTGTATCTTACTCCAAGTCTATGATGTTGGCCAGTCACATTCTTAATATATTAGAATAAATTACTGAGCAAAAAGTCATTCTGTTCAAGCTCGTGTAAGTATTTGATTCTAATGTACCTTGTTATTTTTCTGTGGAGTACCTGGGTAAGTAGAGAAAATGTAGCTGATTATATCTTCTGTATTTTCAATATTGTAGAACCTAACCAAAACTTGTAACATTAAAATTATAAACACTCATCTAGAGTTGAGGAATATGTCTTCAGGAACATATCGCCTGCCAGTGTACAGGGCCTAGCACTTCGGAAGTGGTGATGTCAGCATAGGAAGAAGCAGGAAAGAGAGGAGAGTCACGGGAGTGCCTGGAACCAGGAGAGGGAATGGAGACCCAGAGTGTTACAGACAGGAGGGGAGGATATTTGGTCAGTGACCAAAATATTGAGGTGAGACTGTCACACATGTTATTACATACCACACATAAAATGCCAGGGAGACTGCTCACATAGAATTAAATGTTGTTTGCCTGTCAGGGTGTCCAAACAGTTAAAGTCTCAGTTTTAACAAATATTATTATAGTACCCTCTTCTACATAATAAAGTCATTTTTGTGTCATAGCAGCAAATTTCTGTATAATAGAAGTATTTGTAAATTTCCGATCTGTTATGGCAGGTCTGTTAGCCAGGATGTATTTATGGTACATTATGTATATAAAATAATTTTTTTTTTTGAGACGGAGTCTCACTTTGTTGCCCAGGCTATAGTGCAGTGGCACAATCTTGGCTCACTGCATCCTCCTCCTCCCGGGTTCAAGTGATCCTCCCACCTCAGCTTCCTGAGTAGCTAGGATTATGAGTGTGCACCACCACACCCAGCTAATCTTTTGTGTTTTAAGTAGAGACAATTTCACCATGTTGGCCAGGCTGGTCTTGAACTCCTGACCTCAAATGATCTGCCCGCCTCAGCCTCCCAAAGTACTGGGATTATAAGCCTGAGCCATCACGCCCGGCCAGTATTTAAAATAATTTAAGTGGACAAATATAAGTAAAAATATTGGCTTCAAGAAAACACATTAAAACGTTTAGACGCATTATTTTGGGGTAGTGAATTTTTTTTTTTTTTTTTTTTTTTTTTTTTTTTTTTTTTTGAGACGGAGTCTCACTCTGTTGCCAGACCGGAGTACAGTGGCGCCATGTCGGCTTACTGCAACCTCTGCCTCCTGGGTTCAAGCGATTCTCCTGCCTCAGCCTCCTAAGTAGCTGGGATTACAGGCACGCATCCCCATGCCCAGCTAATTTTTTTGTATTTTTAGTAGAGATGGTTTCACCATGTTGGCCAGGATGATCTCCATCTCCTGACCTCGTGTTCCACCCACGTTGGCTTCTGAAAGTGCTTTGATTACAGGTGTGAGCCAAAGTGCCTGGCCATGAAATTATTATCTTAATGGTTTTTTCCCACCTACCCAATATTCCTCCAATAAATGTGTCTTTTCTACTACCAAAAAAAAAATCCATCAGAAGTTTTCTGTGATTATTTTTGTTGGTTTTGTTTTATTTTGTTGGTGTGTTTTTATGTTATAAGTACTAGAATACACAAAATTACTTGATTTCTGGTTCAGTGCATTGGTATGTTGTCTTGGAACCAGAGGTTTCTTGGTGAACATAGCAGGAGTCTATGCTAAGAGTATATTCCATTATGACTTAAGAAAGGATATTCAGGTTTTAAAGGTGATTCTCATTCAGATATGGATACCTCGTGAAGTTAATGAAATGTAAACTTTAGATACTTCACTTCCAAGACCCATACTTAGTTTTATACAGGCATACCCCCATTTTATTGTGTGGCACTTTATCGTGCTCCACAGGTAGTACATTTTTTATAAATCGCAGGTTTATGGTAACCCTGCCTCCAGTAAGTCTCAGCGCCATTTTTCCAATAGCATGTGTTGACTTCATGTCTCCGTTTCACATTTTGGTAATTCTTGCAATATTTCAAACTTTTTCACTGTTATTCTGTCTGTTATGGTGATTTGTGATCAGTGATCCAAATTTGAAGTTATTGTAATTGTTTTGGGGTGCCACAAACCATGCCCATATAAGATGCCAAACTTGATAAATGTGTGTGTTCTGACTGTTCAACCAAGCAGCTCTTCCCTGGTCTCCCTCCCTTTCATTGGGCCTCTCTATTCTCTGAGAACCAACAATAGTGAAATTAGGCCAATTAATAGCCCTACAATAGACTCTAAGTGTTCAACTGAAGAGTCGCATATCTCTTACTTTAAATCAAAAGCTAGAAATGATTAAACTTAATGAGGAAGGCATATTGAAAGTCAAGATAGACTGCAAGCTAGGCCTCTTAACAGTTAGCCAAGTCATGAGTGCAAAGGAAAAGTTCTTGAAAAAAATTAAAAGTGCTGCTACAGAGAACACATGAATGAAAAGAAAGCGAAACAACCTTATTGCTGTTACAGAGAAAGTTTTAGTGATTTGGATAGACTGTCAGCTGCAACATTCCCTTAAGCCAAAGCCTAATCCAGAGCAAAGCTTTCTCTTCAATTCTATAAAAGCTGAGAGCTGTCAGGAAACTGCAGTAGAAAAGAAGCTAGCAGAGTTTGGGTCCTGAGATTTAAGGAAAGAAGCCATCTTCATAACATAAAAATGCAAGGTGAAACAGCAAGTATTGATGTACAAGCTGCAGCAGTTTATCCAGAAGACATAGCTGAGATAATTGATGAAGGTGGCTACACTGAACAATACAAAATTCAGTTTAGCTAAAACAGACTTCTATAAGGAAGAAGATGCCATCTAGGACTTTCATAGCTAGAGAGAAGTCACTGTCTGGCTTCAGAGCTTCAAAGGACAGGCTGACTCTTGTTAGGGATTATTGTAGCTTGTGGCTTTACGTTGAAGCCAGTGCTCATTTACCATTCAAAAAAATCCTAGGCCCTTAAGAATTACAGTAACTCAGCTGGGCACAGTGGCTCACACCTATAATCCCAGCACTTTGGGAGGCTGAGGCAGGCAGATCGCCTGAGGTCAGGAGTTTGAGACCAGCCTGACCAACATGGAGAAACTCTGTCTCTACTAAAAATACAAAATCAGCCAGGCGTGGTGGCGCATGCCTGTAATCCCAGCTACTCAGGAAGCTGAGGGAAGAGAATTGCTTCAACCTGGGAGGTGGAGGTTGCAGTGAGCCGAGATTGCGCCATTGCACTCCAACCTCAGCAACAAGGACGAAACTCCATCTCAAAAAAAAAAAGAAAGAAATATGGTAACTCTACTCTACCTATATTTTATAAGCAGAACTACAAAGTCTGGATGGCAACATATCTGTTTACAGGATGTCATTGAAAATTTTAAGCCCACTGTTGAGATCTACTGCTCAGAAAAGAAAGACTTCTTTCAAAATATTACTGTTCATTGACAGTGCACCTAAGTCACCCAAAATTTCTGATGGAGACGTACAAGGAGATTAATTTCATGTCTGCTAACACAGTATCCATTCTGTAGCCCATGGACAAAGGAGTAATTTTGACTTTCAAGTCTGATCATTTAAGAAACGTATTTCATAAGGCTATAGCTGCCATAGATAGTTATTCCTCTGATGAATCTGGGCAAAATAGATTGAAAACCTTCTGGAAAGGATTCATCATTCTAAATGCCATTAAGAACATGTGTGATTCATGGGAAGAGGACAAAATACCGACATTCACAGGAGTTTGGAAGAAGCAGGTTCCAGCACTCATGGATGACTTTTAGAGGTTCAAGACATCAGTGAAGGAAATAACTACAGATGTGGTGAAAAGAGCAAAAGAACTACTAGAATTAGAAGTGGAGACTGAATTGCTGCAATCGCATGATAAATTTGATTGGATAAGGTGTTGTATCTCATGGGTAAGCAAAAAAAAAAAAAAGATTTCTTGAAATGGAATCTACTCCTGGTGAAGATGTTAAGAACATTGTTGAAAAAGCAAGAAAATATTTAGAATACTACATACACTAAGGTGATAGGGCAGAGGCAGGGTTTGAGAGGATTGACTCCAGTTTGGAAAGGAATTCTACTGTGGGTAAAATGTTGTCAAACAGCATCATTATGCTACGGAGAACTGTGTTTTGTGAAAGGAGGAGTTAGTGTGGCAAACTTTATTGTTGTCTCACTTTAAGAAACTGCTGCAGCCATTCCAACCTTCAGCAACCACCAGCCTGCTCAGTCAGCAGCTTATCCACATCCCTCCTACTATCAACAAGAATACGACTCATGGAGGTGAAGATGATTGTTAGCATTTTTTGGCAATAAAGCATTTTTAAATTATGATATGTATGTTTTTTTTTTAGACATGTACCGTTGCCCACTTAACAGACTACAGTATAATGTAAACATAATGTATATGCACTGGAAGACCAAAAAAATTGTGTGACTTGCTTTATTTTGATACTTGTTTTATTATGTGGTCTCAAACTGAACCTGCACTTTCTCCAAGGTATGCCTGTATTCTGTTTCTTAGAGGAACTCCACATATTTATATAAGATTGGCTCCACCCTGTTCTCACTGTGTGTGACTATGCTGGTCATAAATGTGTTCATACCCGCTATGTGTCTGTAAGACAAAACTTACTCTGACTTGTCTCTTCCCATGCTTTTTCATCTTTCTACTCTAGGCTAAGAGTAGAGGTAGATCTTGGAGAAGAGGGACATGACAAAATTTTAATGTAGTTGTCTTTTTCTTTGACAAAGGAAGGAAATCGCATCTCAAGAGGTTCTTTCTTTTTCTGTGTTTTGCTTTCTCTGTCATTTCTTAAGAGTCAGTGTTCCTGCAGCCCTCTGCCTGTCCAAAATCTCCCATTGCCACCCTAAGTCTCCAAGACCTGCTTTACCCTCATAATTCTCAAATTCCAAATTTGTGTCCCACAGTATCATTCACTTCAAAAACTCTATTCTTTGACTGGGCATGGTAGTGCATGTGCCTGTAATCCCAGTTCTTTGGGAGGCCAAGACAGCAGGATCACGAGAGCCCAGGAGGTTGAGGCTGCAGTGAGCTGTAATGGTGCCACTACACTCGAGCCTGGGCAACAGAGCAAGACCCTGCCTCAAAAAAATAAATAATAATAATTCTATTTTTAAAATATGTATTATTAGGAAAGCAGTCTGCCTAAGCCATATTATTATGCCACGAGTATCATGTTGCACTTTTGCTAATTATCACCTTTATTTTCTTATAGGCTCATTTCGCTTCTTCCCACCTCCTCCTTCTCACTTCAGCTTTTTGGGTGTTGAAAACTTCTAAACTTTCCTCTTTTTCCTTATCTTATTTAGATAATGACACCCTTTGTTGTGTTATATGGATACAGTTGTCTATTTTTTTCTTCTTTTCACATAGCTCAGCATGTTTTGGGAGTCCCTGGCGGACAGTTTTGTTTACTTCTAGATATTAAAACTGACATCGGATAAGACTGTCACTGGGTTGCTAGGTGTATATGATTAAACATCTACTCCCAAGATTAGAAGAGGAGAAATAGTGTCAGATTCTTACGTTTTGTAAAGGAAGGGTAGTGGGAGCACAGCTCCTTTTTTTTAACTCCATGTCTCATAGATTGAACCTTGCAAAGGAAATTTTTTTTATTATGTAAAGATAGTTGTTATTGTTATTTACCATTTATGCCTGATTACTGCTCAGGGTAACAATAGTAGCTCTTTAACAACACCCTAAGCCATTGAAATCAATACCTGGAGGGAGAGAAAACACAGTATTGAGATACTGGGGTGGGGTGGGGTGGCTGATTAGAGTGACAGAACACCAAGGCAAGTACAGTTTTCTTCTAGTAAAATTATGCCATACTATGTTTATAATCAAGTAAAAATGAAAGTATATTTTGTAAGCTGTGTTTACTTTCAGCATATTATGTTTACATAGGTTCTGTTAAATATTATTTACTGTGGTTATCAACACAACATTTAAAAACCAGAATTGCATATACTTGTACTATTATTGTTTGTACTGTCTTGGAGGTTAATAGATAAAAAGCATTTTAACAGTTTAAAGAACATCATTATCGTTTGTATTTTTTCGTTTTAACAGAAGGGGACGAACTGGTAGTTCCTGAAACATCAGATAATAGTCGGAAACAAATGGTTAGAAATATTAACAATAAGCGGCGTTATTCCTTCAGAGTCCCAGAAGAGGAAAGGATGCAGCAGAGGAGGTAGATATTTAACCTGTACTATCATCCATGCCTGCTTGTACATCTGAAGGACTACTTGGTAATGATACTATATTTGATTTGGAAGGAAAATTGGGTATCTGAAAATCTCATTCATCTGTGGTGTCAAAAACTGCAATAATGAATGTAACTTCTCTGTCTCATTTTAATTAATATTCTCAAAATTGTGAGTATGCACCGGATTAAAGTACCATATTTTTATTCACCTTATTCACTTCTCTATGAATATGGAATAGTCATACTTTTGGATTGTGTACCTTTCTACAATATAAGCATAGGACATAGCTGTGCATACAGTAAACCTGTATATGTCTAAGAAGTTCAGACTTTTCATGAGCAAACAGAAGTAGGATTGAAGTGTTACCATTTTTAAAGAGTTACATAAAATGTTCAGAATTATATGTAAAATAGCGTAGAGCTTCTTTGATGTCTTAAGTATTTGAAAAGACCCTCTCTACTTTTCCACCTAAAAGAATAAGATCTTGTATTTAAAATTTAAAACAAAACATTCTAAGGAAGTAATTTTTTAATTGAGTATATTCTGTTACTCTAATTATATTCTTATTAATGTGATTTAACAGTTGTATTTTTATTAAGAAAATTAAGTGTGCTTAATTTTTTTCATAAGCTACATAAATTAACTATGGAAACAGTGTCTAAACAGATGCTTTGTTTCACAGGGAAATGCTACGAGATCCAGAAATGAGAAATAAATTAATTTCTAATCCAACTAATTTTAACCACATAGCACACATGGGTCCTGGAGATGGAATACAGATCCTGAAAGATCTGCCCATGGTAAGAGGAATTAAGAGTGAATGTAAAAAAGTGCAGATGTCGGGGGAATATAAATAGGCTTATGCGTAAACTTCAAAGGATATGTGAATGTAATGAGGAAATGTTTCTCTCAGTATACCACAATATGTCTAAGATACATGATGACATACCTGATGAACAAAACATAAAATTCTGACATCTGTCAGAAGCCAAACAAATCAAGTTCTTATTTAGTTCCATATTGGAGAATTTCTCCCATGCCTGTGTTTACTATTGTTGGTGAAAGAAACTACCAGATTTGGAGAGGTTCTATACCAAATTTGGAATGTGGTTACCAAATCACTAAAAATTTCACTACATATTAGCAAATCAATACAGATATTTGGCCTACTCTTTTTTTTTTTTTTCTTCCCAGAGAACCACATTAGCTTGTTCATTAATGGTCACATCTGTCCGATAATTGTGAAATTAAATCTTTTTCCTTTGCCCAGTTACAAACATTACCTGGTCAGTTGTACATGAAAAAGTATAACATAGGCCGGGTGTGGTGGCTCATGCCCGTAATCCCAGCACTTTGGGAGGCCAAGACGTGAGGATTGCTTGAGGCCAGGAGGTAAAGACCAGCCCAGGCGACATAAGCAAGACCCCATTTCTTTTTTTTTCTTTTTTTTGAGATGGAGTCTCGCTCTGCCACCCAGACTGGAGTGCAATGGTGTGATCTCAGCTCACCGCAACCTCTGTCGCCCAGGTTCAAGCAATTCTCCTGCTTCAACCTCCTGAGTAGCTGGGATTACAGGCGCCCAGCACCATGCCCGTCTAATTTTGTATTTTTAATAGAGATGGGGTTTCACCATGTTGGTCAGGCTGGTCTCGAACTCCTGACCTTGTGATCCGCCCACCTCAGCCTCCCAAAGTTCTGGGATTACAGGCGTGAGCCACCAAGCCCGACCAAGACCCTATTTCTATAAAAACATAACTGGGCTTTGTAATGTGTGCCTGTAGTCCTAGTTACTCGGGAGGCTGAGGTGGGAGGATTACCTGAGCCCAGGAGTTTGAGGCTGTGGGGAGCTATGATTGCCTTTGCATTGGGCAACTGAGCAAGACTGTATCTCAAAAAAAGAGAAAAAAGTACAACATTGGAGAACTATTCTGTTTTAACAATATGAAGATTAGGCTCTGAGACTTGTCATATTTAAATTAAGAATATCAGTGGAATTAGCCAGGCTCTGTACATTTCAGTACCATAGTTCTCTCAGCATACTATTAAAACTGTAAAAATGACCCTTTTGATTGGTAGTGATAGCTGCTAAATTTTGCACAGAATTTTAAATATAATTCATATTTCATGGCAATTTGGGAGATGATTTGTGAATCTTGACCCCAATTGCTCTCTAAGGAAATCTGTCTTAATTAAACCACATTATCAACACTACAGTGATAGAAAATATAAACATCTATTACTGACAGAAATTGATTGATAATATAGTTCGGTGTGCAGTCAAGTTTCTTTAAATTTAAAAAAACACCTTCTAAAGGGAGGTTTGCATTTATTTCATAGGAAGAGAAAAAAATCTGCATTCAAGTCTGAGTTCTTCATTGTAAATATCTCAGTTCATCAGTTGGCTCTGCTTGCTTATGAATGAATGTGACATTCTTACTACCATTACCAATAATATCAAAATATTATCACATATTCATAGTAATGTACTTTTCTTTATGGAGTTCAAACCAGCCTCATTAATCACTTAGGTTTTTGGAATAGGGTTAGCTCTGCTGAGTAAATATTTAAAAAGTGCAAAACTAGATTACAGCTTATCTTGATATAGTACTTTTAAAAATTTTCAGGTCGAGCACATGAAATATTAAAACTGTTATACTTTTCTATCATGTTTAAAAGCTATACTTTTTTTTTTTTTTTAACCTTTTCCTGGTAGTGAGATCTCAGATTTCTCTCCATTCTTTTCCCATTAGGAACATTTGCTTAAAGTCCTGAGTCTGGTCCTCAGAAGTAAACATACCATAACTATAGAGTCCAAAGCCTGTTGTTTTTCCTTATGGAAGGTGGAATGTCAGGAACAAAATACCTTAAAGAATTTTTTTAAGTTGTGATAGATAACTGAAATGTGAATATATTTACGACTTATATTTGATAAGTCAAGTGCCGTGTAGTATTTTAATTAAACTTTTTAAATTGAGTTAGTAGTTTTTTCAATACATAATATGTAGTTAGCATTATGTAGGGATAGCAGGATACAAATTTCAAATATATAAGTTGCAAAACAAAACATCAGCAAATATAAAATTATTTCAGTAGTTACAAGGTTTTAATAGATATTCTTTTAAAATTGAAATTTCTTACACTTTTGTTTCATTTTACTACACAGAAAAGAATGTTTTGATCTCCTACATTCCGACAATGTAGCTAGAAGTATTATAGAAAATGTTTGTAGACATTCTATTCTAGCCCACATATTACAGTGTTTAACAGAATGTTACTCTGCTTGGTGTCCTTCTGCTATCAGGTGAAAAATCCGTTTGCTAATGTTCCAGAGTTCTTTCAGACCTTCGTATCCAATAAGACTGCACCTTGATGCCAAAATGTCAGATTTGAAACACTGTAAGAACTTTTATATCAGAGATCCCTCCTTACTCTACATTTTCTTCCCTCTTCCTTCCATCACTTTAAGAAAAAAAAAGAGAGATAAAAAGAAAAAATCTGTATCTTTTTATTCAAAATAAGGTCTAGTCTTTATTGATAAGATAGCATTTTCCACAGAATCATTAGACTGCTTGATTTTTAGTATTTGTTGTCACCTAATTTTGTTAACACATGATAATGGTTATTTTTGGCATTAACACAAGTGACTTTTTGCCCTCTCATTGCAATTCCGTTTTTAATGTGCCTTTCATTGCTTTAACATTTTCTTATCATGTAAGTGCTTTTGTATTTCCAGGACAAGAAGTTGGTGTAAATTTTTGAAACCTGTTTCTTCACCTGTACATATAGTATGCATCAAAGATTTTATCTGTCTAAATTCCTGTTCTTCACAAGCAGATTTTATTTTCACATGACTTTTTTCTGTTTCACTGCCAAAGGACATATAACCTGAGGCTTTTTTATAGGCATCCATTGAAACATCTAACAAATATTTATTGAGCTCTTACTGTGTGCCCAGAACCATCTTCATCTCAGAGTAGACACTAGTAAATATAATAATATGCATGTCTGAAAATAATTAAGCATGCCTGTACTTGTGTATGTATCTGTTGAAAAGCTTGTGATATTTTAATGTATTCTCAGATGTTAATATGTTCTTTCCATTGAAATAGAATTATTACAAACTGTCTCATAAAATAAAGAAGAATTAAATTTATCTAATGTTAACATATATGAGTTTTTAATACCAAAGCCACATGTTGTCATCTATTCAAACAGCATGTGTCTCAGACATTTTTATGTTTTAATTTATTCAAATCAGTATTGCTTTCCTGTGAAATACTTATAAGCTTAGAAAGTTTATTGTATGTCTTTAGAAATTTATTTCTGTTGCTTTTGTGTGAGATGATCTTGAAACAGAATTGTTCACTTTTTGAATATGGAAGGGGCAGTGAGGCTAAGAGAGTCATGTACCTGTATCAGATCCAAACCTTTATTTGTTCTAAGTGAGCCAAGACAATATAAGCAATTAATATAAGATGGTTTGTGTGGCTTATAAATAGATGCTATATTCATTTTCTTGAATTTTTAAAATAATCTACCATTTTTAATACATGGTTGCTATTTGTAGTAAAGAACAAATTTTTCTCTAATTTGGATGCAAGGATAATACTTTACCTCTAGAAGATTTATTTTTAGCACATTACATTTCTCCTAGCTTTTAATGCATTACTAAAATTGTTAATAAAAATATATTTTCGAGCGTAGTGGCATCCTGGAGCTTAAAGAGTCAAAGTTTCAGGTACATCAGTACAACCTCAGAAAGTACTGATTTTATTCATATCTCTGGAATAAAAACATGATCTTACATAGGAGCCTTTCTTTTAAGCCTAGGTAATTTATGTGATCTCTTTACAAAGCAGGTTCATCTCAGCTCGTGGGAACACGAATGCCATCCTGGATTCAGTTAGCATTCTCTCCAACATGCCATTCACCCTCTGCCTCTAATGAAGGGATCGTGTTTTCTGGAAACATAACTGTTCTTCAAGAACTGAATCCTGAAAATTCCCATTAGAGAAGGTGACTGGCTACTGAGTGTTGGTTCCTGAATATTCAGAAGTAGTTCTTTTTTCTCTAAAATTAGTCCTTGGATTCAAAAGCTTTTTTCTATGTCTTTGATATTATATTATTTCATTTTTTAAAAATATACCTGAACATTGAAGGGAAGATTTTTAACTTAAGAAAATAAACATGTTCTTTTTGGGTGTCTAAATGGAAATAAGCTTGGGCTGCTTAAAGGTAAACCAATAATTAGTATATTCCATGGCTAACTGTTATAAGGAAATAAAATCAGTAAAAACAAACACATTATCAGGGAATGGTTTTACATGGCTTTATATTTCTAAAGAAGCAGTTTCATAACACATCTGTTTAGAAGCTGTTGTAGGTTCACTTGTTCATTTTCTTGCTTCTTTCTTGCTTTTTCTATCCTTAATGTTTGGTAGATTTTTGCCATATTTTGATTGTGTTATTACATAAGAAAATACTGAAGTAAACTCTGAAAGTCTAGTATCTCCGAAAGTCCAAATTCTCCTTACTTAACTCTTTTAATTAAAGAATAATTTTATAGAAAAGAATGATCTTTTTGCAAATCAGCTATTTAAGTAACTGGCAAGAGTATTATAAAATTTAACTTTCTAAGACCTAAAAGTATTTCATTAAGGATTCAGCTCTGATATAAGATACTATTCCATTTGTTCTATGTGCATGTTGTGTGAAATGTGAATCCATTTCCATCACCTTATTGCCTTTTTTCATCTTTCTTTTGTTTTTGATAGCCAGGTTTCCCTTATCCATCCCCTCATCATCACTCCGGTCTGATCTCCTCTCCGATCAACTTTGAACACATCTATCACATGACTGTTAATTCTGCTGAAAAATTTCTCTCTCCTGATTCCATAAACCCTGAATATTCCCCGTCTCTACGCTCTGTCCCTGGTACACCAAGCTTTATGACTCTGAGGGTATGAACAGCTGAGTCAGGTGTTAACTTTTACTAACCATGTATGGATTTCCTTTTGCCTGGCTTTAATAAGTAACACCGCTGAGATGGTGCCATCTTGTGAACCTTTTCCTTTGGCCTATTTCTTTCCTGCCAAACTTCTCCTCTTCCTCTTCCTCTTCCTCTTCCTCTTCCTCTGTTTATCTTCCTCTTCTTTCCCATTTCCATTTGTTTCTTCTGAGGAAGAAGATGGAGGAATAGGAAAGATTTCAATTTTTATTTTTGAAACACAGTATTGAAGATTTGTCTATGTTTAATGAAAGATTTTTCCATCATAAGAAATAGCTCTCTATTCTATTAAACAGGAAAGGGCTCCCAGAATTTCTGAATTTTTTAGCTCCTTACCCTATAACCAGTTCAATTCAGTGAAATGTTTTATATTTAGTGAGGTTAGTCTGTGGTAGAGCCCATCCACAGACCTATCTACAATAAACCCCTTTTTGAAAAGCTTAAAAATCTCCAAAGTAAAAAGTTAAAAAATTAATATTAATGAGTAACAAAAATTCTAAAAATAAGTAGATACTAATCTTTGAGTTACTGAAATGCATGTAATTCCAACCAGGATCCAAGGTAAGAAAACTAAAGCAAAGAGAGAAGAAAATTTAGAAAGCATGCTGTATTCTGAAGGATTATGGCAGCTGCTGTTGGTCTCTTCCATTCAGCTTGTATCTTTGCTACCAGTGGCTTTGCAATAGGGTGGAGAGCTGGTGGCCATTAATGCTGAATATTCATATGTCCATCAAGTGGTGTATGCTTACAGTAACTTCAAGGGAACATCATCTAAAGTTACTTTGCAGGTAATAAAATGTTTGAATTGTATCATGTATCACTTCCCACAATGTCCCCTAACTTACAGCAATAGTAGATCAATTTTTGTATTTATATATGTAGAAATTTTCCAATCAGAAAATTAGCTATAGGATGGGAAGTTTATTTTTTTGTTTGTATTATAAAATTATTCTAAATTATAACGTTTTAAATGTTATTGACATTTAAATTATTATATCACTTAAATATCTTATCTGACCAAATTAAATTAACCATGATAAAATAAGTCTTAGTTTGCTTAGACTGCAGGGAGTGGATTCCAGAGGAATTTTGTATTTGTTAATCAGGAACTTTTCACTGGGTAGGATGGCTCACACATGTAATCCCAGCTCTTTGGGAGGCTGAAGCAGGAGGATCACAAGCCTAGGAGTTTGAGACAACCCTGGCCAACCATAGCGAGACCCCATTTCTGCAAAAAATAAAAATAAATTAGCTGGATGTGGTGGCACATGCCTGTGGACCCAGCTACTTGGGAGGCTGAGGGGAGAAGATCACTTGCGCCTGGGAGCTCGATGTGGCAGAGAGCTGTGATTGCACCACTGCACTCCAGCTTAGGTGATAGATCAAGACTCTGTCTCAAAAAAATAATAACTTTTCATATAAAAGACTATGGAAATGTTGCTTTAGTTAGTCATCTATAACTAGAAATACCGTACCATCAAATGAAAGTCTTACCCTAATCTTATGCATATTTGTACCTTGAAAGGACCAGAGGCTTAGGTTTCTTGTCACTTTATAATCAAATGTATTCAACTCTAGCTGACTGAATGATAAACTTTTTTTTTAACAAAACTTTTTTTTTTTTTTTTTTTGTCATCCTTTATTATTTCAGCCCATTACGGTGTTACTAAGTTTCAGGTATATTTCGTAGCCTTAATTTTTGCTATTTATTCTAGGGTAGGTTTGTTTTATAGGAAAGGACAACATCAATATCTATTTTTATTTATTTATTTACTTATTTTGAGACGGAGTCTCGCTCTGCCGCCCAGGCTGGAGTACAGTGGCCAGATCTCAGCTCACTGCAAGCTCCGCCTCCCGGGTTCACGCCATTCTCCTGCCTCAGCCTCCCAAGTAGCTGGGACTACAGGCGCCCGCCACCTCGCCCGGCTAATTTTTTGTATTTTTAGTAGAGACGGGGTTTCACCGTGTTAGCCAGGGTGGTCTCGATCTCCTGACCTCGTGATCCGCCCGTCTCGGCCTCCCAAAGTGCTGGGATTACAGGCTTGAGCCACCGCGCCCAGCCAACATCAATATATATTAAGGTTTACAGAAAAACAGTAACGAAATGTATAGCCTGAAACAGATATTCCCATCTCCTTTGAGCTTTTCCTCGCTGCGTTGTTCACACGTTGCTTGCATCTTACAGGGTTGCTCCTGTAAATGTGACTGTTGAATTGCTAGCATTGACTATTTCCATTATAATTTTTTTATTTTCTTAGAGAAAAAAAAAGCATCTGCTTTAAATAATACACCAAGAATTACATGGACTATGCAAATTTGGTAGATAAACCAAATTCATGTAGATGGCATCGGTTAAATTTGGGGCCGACAAGTTGCCAACTTTCAGTATGTGCGATTCTTCAAAATGTATGCTTTGGAGCTTTTCAAGTGATATTAATGCATGCTTTCCCGAGTGCTGGCTTTGACCCTTTTTTAGTTGTTTTGCCATAACTTTTTCTCAGGCATTTCAGGTGCATGTAGGAAAGCTCAGTGCTGCAAACTTTCTCAGAGCTCTAACCTCTCCTTGGAGTGAGTTTCACAATTGCATGGCATCTGGGAACTCAGTTTCCAGTTCTAGACTTTTATTATAACTAAAAAATATTTTTAGCCCCATTTGTACATTTCTTTATTGCTTGTTTCTTTTAACCTCAAAAGCCTTAAGTATTTATGCCCATTTCATTGTATTCTATGTTAAATTATTTAACCTAGATCATATAGCAAAGAAGACAGTCATCTTTTAAGTGTTTGCATAGAATGTTACTTTGTATCTTTAAAACACAGACCTGTAACTTCAAATCAATATTAACTGAACACTGTTTTACAGAAAGGATCATATTTTGAAATTACATTGCCAACTGAATTAATCTCAATACTCAAATTAGAAAATTGGGATTGCAGATATAATCTATTCATTTTCCATTTATTTATTCAGCAAATATCTTTCAGCACCTAACTATTTTAGGTGCTGGAGAGTTTAGTGTTATTGTAATAGCAGTCAGTATAAGAAATTATGTGATGACTAAAGAACTGAGGCTAGGGAACCGTATGCTTACTGAATAACCAGGACAAATGAACTGTCAGCCCAAAAGCTGAGGACCCTGAGGTGGTGAGTGTGGAGGACGGTGTGCCTACCAACAGTGTCCCCCTGGGTTTCCATGTTTAAAGGTCAAGTATAAGGACATTTAGTAAAATATGTAAAATGTAATTTAAGCATTTAGGCCTTTTCTCTTACTGAAACTTCTAAAACCATTTAGGTAAGATAGATTTCTATTAACATTAAATAACATAAGTCATGAATAAACATAAGTCATACCACAAAGTTTATCAACGTATGGCAGGTATGTGAATAAATTTCTCTAATGTATTTTCTGTGTTAAGCTACTAGAAGAAAAAGTAATATTTCCTGAGCCCAAAACGATGAGAAAAGATTGTGGTTTTGAAACAGTAAAATGAGGCAGACAGTTGTAACATTTTTAAAAAATAACTAGTTAGCTTGGTGTTCTATTGCATTTGAAAACAGCATGATACACTATCATCAACGGTTAAAGAAATTGTGTTGGAAGAAAAGATAGGAAACACATCAAATTGTTAATAGTATCTGGTGAATTCACAGGGGACTTTTTTGGTCCCTTATGATTTCATTATTATAATGTTCTGCAGTTCATGAGTATTACCTTTATAATCAGAAAAAAAAAAGCAAACAATTTTAATGAACTAGTTAGCACTGAGAGAACACCAGGTTAATAAATATATCTTCCAGTCACATTTTGTTATGTCTTAGTGGCTATGACTATCTGTGTGATTTTCTGATGATGTAGAAAAGATAAAGGATTACCCTATACTAACGGTAGCCTATAGCATTCTATGAAGAGAGCATCTCTTTTCAAAGGAAAGTTGCATGTTATAATTTAACTTGGAATTAAACTATTTGGCTTTACTTAACAAATTGATCCTTTGGAAAAGTCACAAAACTTGATTTTTTTAGGGCTTTCAGTGTGTGATTTTTTTTTTTCATTGCATTTCCGTTATAGAGTTAAGGTCTTATTTAAACATGTAAAGTTTGTGATCCCCCCACCACCAAGCAGAATTGCTGGGAGTTTGTTGTTGTTGTTTTGAGATGGAGTCTCGCTCTGTCGCCCAGGCCAGAGTGCAGTGGCACGATCTTGGCTCCTCCGGCAACCTCCACCTCCCGGGTTCAAGCAATTCTCCTGCCTCAGCCTCCTGAGTAGCTGGGACTACAGGTGCGTGCCACCACACCAGCTAATTTTTTGTATTTTTAGTAGAGACAGGGTTTCACCATATTGGCCAGGCTGGTCTTGAACTCCTGACCTCGTGATCCGCCCACCTCAGCCTCCCAAAGTGCTGGGATTACAGGCCTGAGCCACCGCGCCTGGCCAGAATTGCTGTTTTGATGTGACTAAAAGGAAGTTTGAAAGTGATATTGCAGATAGCTGTATGAGGTTGTTACTGGAACAGAGGAAAGAAAGGGCACATAGTGGGACTGGGCTACATACTTTCTTTTTGCTAGTGTAATTAGCTTCATCCTCAGACAAGCCCCAGGAGGCAATTATCCCCATGATACTGCTGAGGGAACTGGGGCTCAGAGTTTAGCAACCCCAAGCCCTGCTGTTAGTCAACTGTGCAGCACAGATGTGAGTAGTGGGCCAAATCCCTCTGTAGCCTGTGCTCACAGCCACCATGCTGCCTTTATGGCACACCCTCTTGAACAGCCAGTGAAGGAGAGGCTGGCTGACAATAGGCTAGTAAGATTACCATCATTTTCATACCTATGAAAGAAAAATCAATAAGGAGTAGATAAATCTTCCAGGTAAATATATATAAATCTGTTTATAAATTATAAGAAATCAAATCCAGACCATTTGCTTCAGAAGATGCTTACATGAGGCTGGGATTATGTCAGCAAATGGAGAAAAGCCTTGTGAGTGTTAAAAGAGATGTTAATAACATGGTATATATAGTTTGCCTTCTGCAGGATTTATAAAGAATATTGAAGTATTTTTCAATATTCAATATCTGTACTTTTTCAGCCCCAACATTTCATCCTTCTGGTCTGAAAAAGATTGGGGCCTTTGGGGAGTCTGCCTGCTTTCTGTTCTCAACTATAACCAGACAGCTCACCCTGCACACCACCTCTCTGGCTATCCTTTAGGTGTGTGTGATTTGCAAAACATTCTGTGGCCTATTTTCCTACCTCACACTAAAATCATTCAGTAATTAAATGGAAAAATCAGTAAGGAGTAGATAAATCTTCCAAGTAAATGTATATAAACCTGTTTATAAACTTTGAAATCAAATCCGTACCATTTACATCAGAAATTAGTTTTCAAACTAATAGTCCCAAATTAACTAACTTCACCTAGTTTGTGAGTATTGCAGCGTCTTATTTCTAATCCCAGTATTACTATTGGTGTGAGTCCGTAAAGATGCCTGGTGACCGGGGTGTGAACTTATAAATGGCACATTTAGTATCACATCAATAAAACATTTTCTTGAGAAGAATATAATTTTAGTAGAATTTTCTCCAAACGGACTTATTCAGCTGTTGAGCAAATAAAAATGTCATACATGGTAAAAACTTTCAGTTATCGGCAAATGTCCATGTAATTCTACCCTTCACTGTCACATCTAACCATATAACTTTTACTTACTGTTTTTACAACCCAAAAAATGCTGTTTACTGATAAGTATTTCAGTAAGTATAAGTACTTATTCCTGATTAGGATGAGATTTACTTCATGCTAGGTTTTTATTACTTTTGTGGATGGGAAAGACTATATAATCTGCCGTTCCTTACTGTGTGTTATTCTGGTCAAGATGACTTTATTTCTTGGTAATTTTAGTGAAAAATAGACATCTCTGCAGAAAAATCAGTTTCTTTCTGGCTAAAGGATGTCTCTCTTGCTTTTGTTTATAGAACCCTCGGCCTCAGGAAAGTCGGACAGTATTCAGTGGCTCAGTCAGTATTCCATCTATCACCAAATCCCGCCCTGAGCCAGGCCGCTCCATGAGTGCTAGCAGTGGCCTGTCAGCAAGTAAGTGCCGGAGCTGCAGGAAGGTGCCTCCGAGACAGGGTGACCCCAGCTCCTTCCCCTCCTGTCCTGAGGGTGACATGTCCTTCACTTACGTGTGCCCATTGCATTCTCAAGTGGCTGAAGTGTCTCACACCCTGCTGGGTAATGCCTAATAGGCACAAATGCAGTTGTTAAGAAAATAGTCCCCAAGTCCTTTTAGAGTATACAGGCCATCTGGGAGACAGACAAATATGATTACAAATTGTGGTGATAAATGCTCTGAAGGAAGTAAACAGCATACAGTAATAGAGAATAACAAGGGGTAGCTGTTCGGGATGAATCCCTACTTGGCAGAATAAGGAAAATCACTCCCTAGAGGTGGAGTCATGTTTGAGTAATATTTGGTTAACTGAAAGAAGGCTAGTGTGGCTACATGGTAGTGGTGAGGAAGTAACAAAAATTAGAGGGGAGTAGCAGGTAAGGGTCAGACCAGCAGGGACTTGAAGACCAAGGTAAGACATTTTTTACTTTATTCAAAAGCAAAAGGAATAGGCCGGGCGCGGTGCCTCAAGCCTGTAATCCCAGCACTTTGGGAGGCCGAGGCGGGCGGATCACAAGGTCAGGAGATCGAGACCATCCTGGCTAACACGGTGAAACCCCATCTCTACTAAAAAATACAAAAAACTAGCCAGGCGAGGTGACGGGCGCCTGTAGTCCCAGCTACTCGGGAGGCTGAGGCAGGAGAATGGCGTGAACCTGGGAGGCGGAGCTTGCAGTGAGCTGAGATCCGGCCACTGCACTCCAGCCCGGGCGACAGAGCAAGACTCCGTCTCAAAAAAAAAAAAAAAAAAAAAAAAAAGCAAAAGGAAGACTTTTAAGTAGGGAAAATTTTTCATTCAATTTACATTCTTAAAACAATCCTGCAGGCTGCCAAGTGGAGAATGGACTAGAGGCGGGAAGAGTGGAAGCCAGCATCCGGATAGGAGACTCCTAGAGTGATCCCGGTGGAAACCGATGAGGGCTTGGGATGCAGCAGGGGCAGAAGGAGAGAAGATGGTAGATTCTCCAGATATATTTTCAGAGTTAAAAGCAGTAAGACTTGATGATGAATTAGTTGTGGAAAAGTAAGGGAGAGAGTTAAAGATGACACCCAGACTTTCTGCTAGGGCCTTAGTATGATACCATTTACTCCCATTTACCACTGTTTAAGAAGGGGCTGGGGCAGGACATTCCAGGCATGTCCAAAGTTCCCGAGCTAGCAAAAAAAAAAAAAAAAAAAAAAAATGCATATGTTTGATTCACTGAAAGAAGGCCAGGAATGGATTCAAGAATATACCCTTTACCACAATAAAGATAACATTCATTCAGTACACATCTTTGAGGATCCATTAGCTACCAACTCTTCTGCTGAGGTGCTGGGGGTAAAAATCATATATGACCTAGTACCTGTTTCAGGTGTGTCTCAGTCTTTATTAGTCTCTTTATCTCTCTCTCTCTCTCTCTCTTTTTTTTTTTAAACTGTACTCGGAACTGCAACATCTCTTTTCTACACTTTCAAACTAGAACCTTGAGCTAAGGGACTGTAGAGAAAAAACTGCTCCGTGGTGCACTTAGGTTCAGCTACTGTCACGGAGCAACTTTTTGGTGGGGGAAAGGTGTATAAAAAGATATTGTCTGCCTGAATAAAATTATACAAAGATGCTAAAGGCTACTTACCTCAAAATGAGAGAAATGTACAGATGGGACATCTGGCTGATTTAAAAAAATAAATTTTACTCCCATCAAATTCACTGCGATCTCAGATATTTCCTGGGTTATAAGCAGTGAGGTTGTACATTGTCAAGTGATCATTGTAGTTTCTTACCTGGGGAAGACTGTTCTTGGCTGAAGGGTTGCTTTTCTGTAACTTCCTCAAATGTGTGCTTTCCCGGGAGCATGGCACTTGCTTGGAGATCAGAGAGACTGTCAATCGAGTGTGCCAGCGTAAATGCAGTCCCAAAGTGTACCAGGTGCAACTTCAGTGAAACCTTTTTTCACCTCCATGCAAATGAACTTTAAGAGAAAGTAACTGCACTAAATTCAATTTCACATTTAAAAGTCATTGAGTCAGAAAACTTACTTGTTCCCTTCTATTCTTGAATGTTAGATGGTTGAGTTCAAGTCTTCTGATGCAGATTGAGTTTCCACCATTCATTTGCTCTTCATTCAGCAAGTACTGATTTTGGCACCCAATTTGTGCCCAGGTATTTTTTTTTTTTTTAGATTCTGGCAACATAAAGGTGAATGATGTTGTGTTAGTTACCTCTTGCTACATAAGAAATTATCCCACAAATTAGGAGCTTTAAAATAGCAAACATTTATTATCTCACAATGCCTTAGGGTCAGGAATCTGAGAACATCATAGACTGGATGGCTCTGGTTCAGGGTTTCTGAGAAGATTGCAGTTGAGTTGTTTACTGGGGCCACAGTCACCTCAAGACTCAGCTGTGACTAGAGAATCTGCTTCCAGGCTCACCCATGTGGTTGTAGACAGGTCTGAGTTCCTCACCGACTGTTGGTTGGAGGCTTCCCGTTTTTGCCATTGTGGGCCTCTCCATACCCAGTGCCTGAGTGTCCTTGTGGCCTGGCTGCGGGCTTCCTCCAGGGCAAGTGATCAGAGAGACAGAAGCAGCAGTCTTCTACCTAACCTCAGGAGTGCTGTATCATCACTTCTGCAGTATGCTGTTGATCACACAGACCAGCCCTGGGTGTGTGGCAGGGGACTACATATGAGTGAATACTAGAAGGGACAATCATCTTGGAGGCTGACTACAGACCTAGAGCATACTTTCAAGGAGCTTTTGATTGACAAGATGTTGAAATGTACAGTTTGCAACTTTGTTGCCATTATCGCCTAACATCATCTGGACCCAGTATGTAGCCCTGACCACCATGAAAAAATCTTGCTAAGTGGGAAAATAACAGCCACTTCTATTATGTTTTTATTAGCGATAGCTAGATTTGATGATTAATGTAAGCTGTTACTAACTATAAGTTATCAAGAAGTCAGGTACAAAGGTGTTACAACTTTAGGAATTAAGTAATGGTCTATAATTCATTACCTGAAGCCCTTGAGGCCAGAATGTTTTTATGTTTTAGAAAGGGATCTACCTTGTATTATGTTATATTCCCAGCAAGATCCATGACAAACAAACACATTAAGTTCCCACAAACACATTAATACTCAAACAGCAAAAGTTATGACTGTTCACACTGTAAATATAGGAATAAATGGAGTCTTTATAAACAAAGCCTAAAGTCAACCTCCAGGATTTTTTTTGGGTTTTTTGTTGTTGTTGTTTTGATTTTTGTTTTGGTTTTGTGTTTCTGTTTTTGTTTGTTTTTTGACACGGAGTTTCACTCTGTTGCCCAGGCTGGAGTGCAGTGGTACGATCTTGGCTCACTGCAACCTCCGCCTCCCAGGTTCAAGCAATTCTCCTGCCTTGGCCTCCCGAGTAACTGGGACTGCAGGCGGGTGCCACCATGCCCAGCTAATTTTTGTATTTTTAGTACAGATGGGGTTTCACCATGTTGGCCAGGCTGGTCTTGAACTCCTGACCTCTTGATCCGCCCACTTTAGCCTCCCAAAGTGCTGGGATTACAGGCCTGAGCTACCACGTGCGGCCTTGTTTTTATTTTTTTGAGACAGAGTATCTGTTGCCCAGGCTGGAATGCAATGGCACAGTCTTTGCTCACTGCAACCTCTGCCTCCCAGATTCAAGCAATTCTCCTGCCCCAGCCTCCCAAGTAGCTGGGATCACAGGCATGCGCCACCATACCCAGCCAATTTCTGTACTTTTAGTGGAGATAGGGTTTCACCATGTTGGCCAGGCTGCTCTTGAACTTCCGACTTCAGGTGATCCACCCATCTCTGCCTCCCAAAGTGCTGGGATTACAGGTGTGAGCCACCACGCCCGGCCCAGTTCACATAAGGTTTTGTCATCACATGAATTTGCATCAAGCTTGTGAAAAAACTTTTGGTTTTCAGGACTTTTGGATTTATGGAATTGCAGATAAAGATAGGCCCTAAATTGCAAAGATTTAAAGAGCCGAGACAGCCCATCTCCTTAGAGGTGCTGAAGTGAGGCTCCCGTATCACTATTGATGGCATGCAGACGACAAACTGGAACTGGCCTGGCATTCTTGTCAAGGCCCTTAATGCGTTCATCGAGTTTGGCCTTTTTTATGTCCCTGCTTACCAGCTGCTTGTCCAGTAAAGACACAAGAGGAAAGACCCTCTCGGGAATGCCGAGGGGCATCAGGTGTTTAGAGTGCCTCCTGCTGGCTTCAAGACTAGGCCAATTCATATAAAATGTTTCCAGAAGGACAGCCAGCCAAGAAAGAGACAAGAAGGAACAGGCCAACTATGTTCAGTCTCTACAGCAAGAAACACAGGATCTTCCACAGCCAGACTCGCGATTTCATGATGCAAAGTCAAACTGAAACAGCAGTGCTCATCATGCTTCCTTCCCTCCTTCCCAGTTCACCTGAGGAATGAGACCCACTCCTGTCAGCAGTAGGAACTCACTGGGAACCTACCAGACCCTCCTGGAAGTCATGCAGAGGTTGGACATCGCTCATCCCCAAGAGATTTAGGGCCCAGCCCCCAGAGTCACCACTTAAAACTCTCTGGAAGGGGCTGTGCCCTGAGTACAGTACATGGTCTCAGCCAGAGGGTCCCCAAGCCCCTTTTGCTGTTCAATCAAAACAGACCTGGCTTGATTTTTTTTTTAATGTTGTAGTGTTTGAGTGTAACCTTTCTTTGAAAAAAAAAATTCCTGAAGTTTGAAAGTGAAAAAAAAGTGGAAATCACTGGGGTAGAATTCAGTTCATTTCTTTGTTCTATAAATGATGGCTAAGAAGGAGGGTAGACAGTGAAAAGACCAGAAGCACAGTGCGGGCCCACACACACCTTGTCTTGCATGTTACTCTCCATGCATTGAGTGTTGAGTTGTTCCCACAAAGTCCTGTAAGGTAGAATTTATTTTTTTACTTAAAGGTAAAGAAAATGGAAACTCAGAAAGGTAAAATAACTTGCTTAAGGTTGCACCATTAATAAGCAAAGTGGTGGAAGTCTCTGGCAGTTTGGCTTTCTGTGCAGAATAACAAAATGTTAAAGTAACTTTTTTGTTGTTGAACTGAGCACTAAACTAGGCATGGAATTGGAAGAAAACTCAAAAAATATTTTATGGCATTTGATTAGGTTATAATCTAAGGAGACAGGCATTCCACATCAAAAAAGTAAAGGGTATATTTCCTGAGAAATATGTCAACAAATGAAGACCATTGCATGTGGAGAAACCCAGTCATGGGGATGGAGTGTTAGGGGAAATGCATCTTCTGGGGAGTGAGGTTGTCAGTGGTTCTTAGCCTGAGGGGCCTTCTGGAATCATCAGGAGGGATGATGATGATGATGATGATGATGATGATTATACTTTAAGTTCTGGGATACATGTGTAGAACATGCAGGTTTGTTACATAGGTATACATGTGCCATGGTAGTTTGCTGCACCCATCAACCTGTCATCTACATTAGGTATTTATCCTAATGCTATCCCTTCCCTAACCCCCCGCCTCCTGACAGGCCCCGATGTGTGATGTTCCCCTCCCTGTTTCCATGTATTCTCATTGTTCAACTCCCACTTATGAGTGAGAACATGTGGTGTTTGGTTTTCTGTTCCTGTGTTAGTTTGCTGAGAATGATTGTTTCTAGCTTCATCCATGTCCCAGCAAAGGCCATGAACTCCCTTTTTTATGGTTACATAGTATTCCATGGTGTATATGTGCCACATTTTCTTTATCCAGTCTGTCATCGATGAGCATTTGGGTTGGTTCCAAGTCTTGGCTATTGTGAATAGTGCTGCAGTAAACATAAGTGTGCTTGTGTCTTTATAGTAGAATGATTTATAATCCTTTGGGTACATATCCAGTAATGGGTTTGCTGGGTCAAATGGTATTTCTGGTTCTAGATCCTTGAGGAATCGCCACACTGTCTTCCACAATGGTTGAACTAACTTATACTCCCACAACAGTGTAAAAGCATTTCTAAGCCGGGTGTGGTGGCTCAGGCCTGTAATCCCAGCACTTTAGGAGGTCGAGGTGGGTGGATCACAAGGTCAGGAGATCAAGACCATCCTGGCTAAGACGGTGAAACCCTGTCTCTACTAAAAATACAAAAAATTAGCTGGGCTTGGTGGCGTGCACCTGTAGTCCCAGCTACTCGGGAGGCTGAGGCAGGAGAATGGCGTGAACCTGGGAGGCAGAGCTTACAGTGAGCTGACACTCCAGCCTGGGTGACAGAGACTGTGTCTCAAAAAAAAAAAAAAAAAAAAAATTTCTATTTCTCCACATCCTCTCCAGCATCTATTGTTTCCTGATTTTTTAATGATCACCATTCTAACTGGCATTAGATAGTATCTCATTGTGGTTTTGATTTGCATTTCTCTAATGACCAGTAATGATGAGCTTTTTTTTGTATGTTTCTTAGCCGCATAAATGTCTTCTTTTGAGAAGTGTCAATTCATATCTTTTGATGGAGTTGTTTTTTTTTTTTTTTTTTTTTCTTGTAAATTTGTTTAAGTTCTTTGTAGATTCTGGATATTACCCTTTGTCAGTTGGATAGATGGCAGAACTTTTCTCCCATTCTGCAAGTTGCCTATTCACTCTGATGATAGTTTATTTTGCTGTGCAGAAGCTCTTTAGTTTAATTAGATCCCATTTGCGAATTTTGGCTTTTGTTGCCATTGCTTTTGGTGTTTTAATCATGAAGTCTTTGCCCGTGCCTATGTCCTGAATGGTATTCTCTAGGTTTTCTTCTAGGGTTTTTATGGTCTTAGGTCTTATGCTTAAATCTTTAATCCATCCTGAGTTAATTTTGGTGTAAGGTGTAAGGAAGGGGTCCAGTTTCAGTTTTCTGCATATGGCTAGCCAGTTTTCCCAACACCATTTATTAAATAGGGAATCCTTTCCCCATTGCTTGTTTTTCTCAGGTTTGTCAAAGATCAGATGGTTGTAGATGTGTGGCATTATATCTGAGCCCTCTGTTTTGTTCCATTGGTCTATATATCTGTTTTGGTACCAGTACCATGCTGTTTTGGTTACTGTAGCCTTGTAGTATAGTTTGAAGTCAGGTAGTGTGATGCCTCCAGCTTTGTTCTTTTTGCTTAGGATTGTCTTGGCTATATAGGCTATTTTTTGGTTCCATATGAGATTTAAAGTAGTTTTTTCTAATTCTGTGAAGAAAGTCATTGGCAGCTTGATGGGGGGATAACATTGAATCTGTAAATTACTTTGTGCATTATGGCCATTTTCATGATATTCATTCTTCCTATCCATGAGCATGGTATGTTCTTCCATTTGTTTGTGTCCTCTTTTATTTCACTGAGCAGTGGTTTGTAGTTCTCCTTGAAGAGGTCCTTCACATCCCTTGTAAGTTGTATTCCTATGTATTTTATTCTCTTTGTAGCAATTGTAATGGAAGTTCACTCATGATTTGGCTGTCTGTATTACTGGTGTGTAGGAATGCATATGATTTCTGCACAGTGATTCAAGCAGACTTAATAGATACCTACAGAACTCTCCACCCCGAATCAACAGAATATACATTCTTCTCAGCACCACATCACACTTACTCTAAAATTGACCACATAATTGTAAGTAAAACACTCCTCACCAAATGCAAAAGAACGGAAATTATAGCAGTGTCTTGAGACCACAGTGCAGTCAAATTAGAACTCAGGATTAAGAAACTCACTCAAAACCGCACAACTGCATGGAAACTGAACAACCTGCTCCTGAATGATTACTGGGTAAATAATGAGATGAAAGCAGAAATAAGTTCTTTAAAACCAATGAGAACAAAGGTACTTGTACCAGAATCTCTGGGACAGAGCTAAAGCAGTGTGTAGAGGGAAATCTATAGCACTAAATGCCCACAGGAGAAAGCAGAAAAGATCTAAAATCAACACCCTAACATCCCAATTTAAAGAACTAGAGAAGCAAGAGCAAAGAAATTCAAAAGCTAGCAGAAGACAAGAAATAACTAAGATCAGAGCAGAACTGAAGGAGATAGAGACATGAAAAACCCTTCAAAAAAATCAATGATTCCAGGAGCTGTTTTTTTGAAAAGATTAACAAAATAGGCTGCTAGCCAGACTAATAAGAGAGAAGAATCAAACAGATACAATTTAAAAAATGATAAAGGGGAGATCACCACTGATCCCACAGAAATACAAACTATCATCAGAGAATACTATAAACATCTCTACACAAATAAAATAGAAAATCTAGAAGAAATGGATAAATTCCTGGACACACACACCCTCCCAATACTAAACCAGGAAGAAGTCGAATCCCTGAATAGACCAATAACAGGCTCTGAAATTGAGGCAGTAATTAATAGCCTACCTGCCAAAAAAAAAAGCCCAGGACCAGGCAGATTCACAGCCGAATTCTACAAGAGGTACAAAGAGGGGCTGGTACCATTCCTTCTGAAACTATTCCAAACAATAGAAAAAGAGGGAATCCTCCCTAACTCATTTTATGAGGCTAGCATCATCCTGATACCAAAACCTGGCAGAGACACAACAAAAAAAGAACATTTCAGGCCAATATCCCTGATGAACATTGATGCGAAGATCCTCAATAAAATACTAGCAAACTGAATCCAGCAGCACATCAAAAAGCTTATCCACAACGATCAATTCAGCTTCATCCCTGAGATGCAAGGCTGGTTCCACATATGCAAGTCAATAAACGTAATCCATCATGTAAACAGAACCAGTGAAAAAAACCACACAATTATCTCAATAGATGCAGAAAAGACCTTTGATAAAATTCAACACCCTTCATGCTAAAAACTCAATAAACTAGGTATCGATGGAACGTATCTCAAAATAATAAGAGCTATTTATGACAAACCCACAGCCAATATCATACTGAATGGGCAAAAGCTGAAAGCATTCCCTTTGAAAACTGCAACAAGACAAGGATGCCCTCTCTCATCACTCCTATTCAACATAGTGCTGGAAGTTCTGGCAAGGGCAATCAGAGAAGAGAAAGAAATAAAGGGTATTCAGATAGGAAGAAAGGAGACCAAATTGTCTCTGTCTGCAGATGACATGATCGTGTATTTAGAAAACTCGTTCATCTCAGTCCAAAAATCTCCTTAAGCTGACCAGCAACTTCAGCAAAGTCTCAGGATACAAAGTCAATGTGCAAAAATCACAGGAGAACCTTTAAAGTTAAATCAGAAACTCTGCTGTAATTGTTCTGGGATAGGGCTGGGCGTTGGTGTTTGTAAAGCTCCATCATATGCTAAGCAGTATTGTTTATCTGTGTTACCAGTGTTGCTGATCTGCAGTCAGTCAGTTACAGTGTTGAGGAAATGCCAACGAGCCTGTGACTGCAGCCTAGGTAGGGGCTTTGCAAAGAAGCTGAGGAAGGGAGTTGGAAGGGGGATTACCAAGGACAGAGTCCGCCCAGGCAGGCTCTTGTTCAGTTTATTTATGAACACTTGTGTATTTTGGTGGTCATTAGATAAATGTGCTGCTTTAAACTATCATGTTTTGACATTTTCACTGAATTCTTAATGTAAAAATCACTTGAGACATCTTAAACCAGCAAAAAGTTGAAACAAGCACAGCCTGTACCTTAGACTTGTACTAAAACCTCAATACAGTCTTTTGGACCAATAATCCTAATACAGAAACTCAGCACGATTAAGGCATGTTTAAGCAAAAACCTTGTAATAGTAAGGAATGCTAAGAGCTTTAAATAGGTACTGACAATAGCCCCAAGATTCCCAGGGTGTTTTGCCTCTTGGCTTTTCTTCCTGTGAATGCTGCTGGTCCACTGTTACGTACCCCAACTTTGAGAACACAGTAGAGAGTGGCTTTGAAGAAAACCTCATTTTTTTTTTATATCTCAGACTCTTTGCCCTGTGAAGTAAAAGTACTTTTATGTTTTCTTTGTGGTTTTATGAAAATTGTCTAGAAGATAAGCGATATTTCTGCACTGGGTGGCATGGCCTCTCTCTGGGGATGGTTCAACCCAGCTTCCTCCTTTAGCACATCTGTTTTGAGCCTGCCGTGTGCCATGTCCTGTGCTAGGCCCTGGAGAGGCAAAGACACCTCATCTATTAGGAGAATGGCAGGCACATGATGATAACATGACTTCATAAATGCCATGAAAGATGCCTGGGAGCTGTCAGTGACTGGGAAACACTTGCGAGGCAGTACCAGGCAGGTGGAGACTTGACGGATTCTGGGGAATTGTTAGCAAGTGGGGCATTTGGGCAGATGGCACAGCCTAGAGAGTGCTGCTCACTCACCGGGAGTCCCCATGGCTGGAGTGGACAGGAATAGCGAGTGAGATTGCTGGATTCAGGGTTGAGCCCAGGGCAAAGGTACTTCAGTTGGACTTAATGTGCTTCAGGGGAGGAGGGGTCTGGGGCCTACAAAGGATGGCCTGTCAGCTCAGCAGTCTGTGTGCTTTCTAGAGTATTGTCCCCTCTGTATATGTAAAATTTTGCCTGCATGATGTACTGTAGGGTCATCCGCACAGAATGGCAGCGCATTAAAGAGGGAATTCTCTGGAGGAAGCTACAGTGCCAAGCGGCAGCCCATGCCCTCCCCATCAGAGGGCTCTTTGTCCTCCGGAGGCATGGACCAAGGAAGTGATGCCCCGGCGAGGGACTTTGACGGAGAGGTGAGTGGGCAGGGTTCCGGAGACGTCATGCATCAAAAAGACTAGGGCGTCTTTCCAAGCAATTCCACCACCTTAAGACTGGCCTCAACTGCAGCAGGGGTCGGGGTCAGGGGCCAGCATTCACTCTTGGCCAGTGGGCAACTAGGCCAGTCACTTGGGTTGCAAACTGCAATTTTCCCAGAGGCATTCAGACTTCTGGCTTTTGTGTGAAAATACCATCATCTGTAAAGGCCTACAGAAAGGATGGAGCATGCATGTTCTGTGTCTCTTCCTCAGCTCATAGAAGGGGCTTTATACTGACAGCGAGGAAGCCCCATGGGGTTATTTGGTCAGGGTGGCTGGAGGGGGCGGTGGTAATCTGAGCTCCTTCTGCCTCCCTTTCTCCCCCTGCTTCTCATTGTTTTACTTTGGGCCTTACAGGACTCTGACTCTCCGAGGCATTCCACAGCTTCCAACAGTTCCAACCTAAGCAGCCCCCCAAGCCCAGTTTCACCCCGAAAGACCAAGAGCCTCTCCCTGGAGAGCACTGACCGCGGGAGCTGGGACCCATGAGCTGCCTCAGCACTGAGACTTCTCGCTCTCCGCTCCCTGCCACTCGCCTCTTCTCACTTTCATCTCTTCCCTCCACCTCAGCCTGAAAGCCACCAGGGGCTGGCAGCAGTAGCAGGACAGGGATTCAGGAGTTCTGACGACATGACTCTCAGATCCACGCCCCTAGCCTAACAGCAACAACAAAGACAGACTTTCCATAGCAGCTTAGATTAACGTTGATTTCATTCCATGCACTTAGAGTTGCTTTCAGTAACATTTTGCCCCTACTCCCAAAGGTAGCTTAAATAGATTACACAAATGTAAGTGATAAGAATAAGATTAGACAGATTTTGCTTTCACAGTAGAGTCTCATTATAGTCCTAAAATAGCTCATGGGATTCTCCGCATCCAGAAGGGAGAATCCGTCCCTGGAGTGGCTCGCTAAGCCCTTAATCGGCAACCACAGTGAGTGTCAACCTGATTGTTGCCAGGAAATCCTTATGAATTAAAACAATGCATATTTTACTACAATACAGAGTTTAAATGAATACATAAATGTAGAAGTACTGAAAGTATATATTTAAAAGGAGCCTCTTGTATTCAACAAAAGATGGATGCATATATAAGAGAGATGATTTAATTTAAAGAAATACATTGTTTCTTGTTTGTTTCCCAGCTAAGTAATGTAAAGGGTGGAAAGGCCTCAAGCTCACATTTTTAGAGGCAGAGCGAGAGAAATCAGAGTTCCCTTTATTGCCCTGTCCTCAAACTGGTCGTAGGCTCCAGTCACTCGGGGAGCTTTGGAAAACATTTGCAGAGCCTCGTTTTGCTGGTCTGGAGTGTGCCCTGGCACCAGAGCTTTAACATCTGAAACCACTTCAGCAGCAGCAGCAGCAGCAGGCTAACTCATCTCCACCCGAGGTGTTTCTTTTCCTAGCGGTAGAATTTGAACACTTCTCACTTTTTATTGTATTTTTATCTTCTGCAGATAAATGTAGAAATATATGATTCTGTCACCTCTGATCCCTTCCATCTGAAAGGGTGCAAGGAGTGTTGTAGCTTCTGAAGGTCCAGAAAATAGTTTCTAAAAATGCTTTTCTTCCTGGTCTCATCCTGTCCCTCCGTAAGTCACAGTGAGGTGTCTGTCCCAGGGCTGGAGACGGTTCCCAAGGAGGAGTCTGTTTTGTTGAGGGTGGGCATGAGCTTCTTCAGATAAGCCTGGGAAAGGAAGAAAAAAAGGCTTTCATTACCAAATAATGTAAAACCTCAAAAGCAAGGGCTTGAAGAGCCTTAACCAAATATTATTCCCATAGCCAGTGGAAAATGGACATGACAACCCCAGTGCACAGGCCAGAGTGAGCCCAGCACGGCGCTCGGACTGGCTTCCTCTCTCAGGTGCTGGATTGTGGGGTTAGTGGCATTTTCAGCTGGATTCCTCCTGTTGTAGTTGCCATAAGGAAATGAGATGCAGAATCAGAATGATCTATTTCTACAGAGTCATTTCACTAGTTAAGCACATGAGTAGAGAAAGAGATAAAAATAAAAATATCTCATGGAAGGAAAGAGATTTTGCCTCTTACTTTTCGCCTAAGTTTCTCTGAGAGAGACAGGATTCTCTCTTTAAAATTCAGTGAAAATGAAGAAAGTTTTCCTGCAGTTGCTAACCTGAGTTGCAGTGTTTAAGGCCATCATTTCACTGCTGCTGTCTGTGACTCCACCTCTGTGACACTGACAGTAGCCCATGCTGGCCTGTGGCATGTGCAGGGAGCTGAAGCTGTTCCCAGGTGATGCTGCTGTGTGGAGAAGGTTCTGAGATGCAGTGAGGGAAGAAAGGATCCTGCTAGGGATTCCATTGCAAGCACCTATAATTGGGAATTTTCATGTAACAGCTTTGACATTTAAACGTTCTGAGTTTGGTGCCGGCTCAGATTTGATTATATTTTGTTTTGGATGGGTGTAATTCACAGCACAGTTCTAACCTCCCAAATCTTTCTGCTTTTTAGAATGAAGTATAAAAATACTTTTGTCACCTGAATACCAAGGGTCGGCCCTTTAAGTGGATCATTGTCATATGACTAGGTAGATCCTTGTCTTCAGCACTCCACGTGAGAGAAGGGAGTCAGCCAGCTGGCCCCCTGCCTGGTGCTCGTGACCAGCTCGCACCCCTTCTGTTCACCCTCCCCTCCTCTCCTCCCCACTCTCCCCACCCTCCCCTCCTCTCCTCCTCACTCTCCCCACCCTCCCCATCCTCCCCATCCTCCTCTTCCCTTTCCCCTTGCCTTCTCCTCTCTCCCTTCTCTTCTCAGGCAGGGAGGAGGCCATCCCAAGCTGAGATTAACAGGATAAATGGCTTATTGACATAAGCCATTAGTTTGTAGCTTTGACAAGTAATTGTGAATTGTTGTTGCCTATAGGTGCTTATTTTCCAAAGGATGCTTTTAGGATCAAAATATAACCCTACCTAAAGTCTAGGCTCTACTGCAATGGGTCATACCCTTCCACCTCCCAACAGGGCAGATGAGAGAGAACTACTGAGGCTTGTCTTGGTTGCCAGGCTAACTGGGCGGATTGTCCATATTCACTCCATGGATTGCACCACGGCGCTCTTTGATTTTTCCACTGCAATGGCAAGTCATCTCATCAGTCATAATAGAGCAGTCCCAAATGTGTGTAGATTCTAAAACCTGGGCTTTAGGGGAGAAACACTGCCAGGGGTAATAGTTTTGGGGAGGGTTTTCCCAAAATAATGGTCATCCTACTGGGTTTATCCCACCCTTAAATATGAAGCCTGTTACCTCCAGAAGCTTCTGAGAAGAATGATGTGAAAAGACAAGGAGTGAGTTCAGGGGAAAAAAACATAATGACCATTCAGAGGAGTCAGTAGTAAAGCTCACAGGTAAAGTATTTTATTACTATCTGAAGACATCCTTTGTTTTCATTCAGGACATTTTAAAAATGTATATGGCAGCAGACACTTGTTTCTCAATAGAAAAAAATACATTCAGAGGCATTTCTGAGATAGTCTATCTGCGTTAGTATTTGGTGCTATCTATGTCCAGCCAAGTTATCTACCCTTGAATTCTGACTAATCATGTTTTGTGCTTTGGGTGTTTAAAATTACATACATATATATTATTTATTTTTGCCAAAAACAAAAGTCTTGCTCCTTGTCAAATTATTGCTAAAGTAGATCTTACATTTTTTGTTATTATATATGTATTTATACACACCCCCAACACACTTAGTGATTTCTGTTATTTCCCAGGGAGCACAGCTTTCAGGCTATGAGAGACAACTAAAACGAGCCCATCTATTTGGTTTTCCAGCCAATTATTGTGCCCACACTTCAGGGGAGAATCTGAAATTCCTGTCATGTTTACAGCAACAATCTATCATTCCCAGCTGGCTCTCAGCCTCTCCTTCCATAGGTTAGAATTATGTCATTTTGTTACTTAGTGGCCACATCTATTTCTGAGAAAGACTGGTTACATGTATGTGGCATCTCAGGTATCATTAAGGAAAAGCTAGAGCAGGGGTGAGCAGACGTCAAAACCACTGACACAGCAGGGCCATTTGCCGCCTTTGACCGGGATCACAACCACTGCAGTCTCCCAGCAGGTGGGCCTTGCCAAGCCTAAGGCTCCCCATCCAGTCTAGACAGAGGGGCGCTCAGAGCAGACTTTGCCGTAGCCCACATCCAGTGAGCACAATAGGAATGAATTGGGCACTCCACTCCCCCCTCTCTCTGGCCCAGTCCTGAACTAGATGAGCTGCATTTCATTGAGCCCATTTTGAAACCTCTTTCCTTATGACTTTAATTGTTACTCAAGTCCAGAGTTCTCTGTGCACTCCTGCTAGATAAGGAGTGCGGGCTCCCCCAGCACTGGCAGCACACTGGGCGCCTCCCTACGCAGGACACCATGCAGTTCCGGGGGAAGCTGACTCAAATCAACCTTGAAATCTCATGAAAACAAAATGACTTGCCTTTTTATTTGATAGTGTAATATCATTCATTTTATAAATTTTTTAGGGTTTTTCTTGTTGTAATATTGTACAGTTTTGCATGGCCTGGTGTGATCATTTTTTGGTTAGAATATAATGCTGACAAATGTGTATGGAGGGGGAAAGATACTGCTTTAGCCTATCCTTATTTTATTTTGTTTGGTTTTATGCCCTCAATGTTTTAGGGAACTTTCTAAGAGATCCTCTGCTACCAAACAATGATGTGGATTCTTTTGCACAGAAATATTTAAGGTGGGATAGTAAAAAATGTCACAAAAGACTCCTCACCAATATTTTATGTTGATATCACTTAATATTAACCAGACTTTGCTGTATTGCAATAAAACAGAGAACTGTTAGCATTGAGTATTTTGCCTTTTTTCCCCCCACTTGAAAGTCTGAGGAATAGAGAAAGGTGCCACCTCTCCGCGTGTCACTTCTCTTCTTTCTGCTGGCTTCCCTCCTCATCCAGGCTGCTTCCTTACACCGTAAAAGGACATGGGGTTAGTTTGCCCCTGTGGTTTAATCTAGGACTTTCTTAATGTCTTCCTTAGCTCAGGTAAGAATGATGTTCAATTCTCCTGAAGCTTTCAGCTCCCCTCTGCTGGCCAGAACTTCCCTGTTGCTGTTGCTTCAGTCCACAAGACCAAGCTCTGGCTACATGAGGTTTCATGAGTGGCCCGGACAGTGTGAATGTGGGAGGAGTTTGATTTTGTGTCACTTAAACAAGACTGGCTGTTACTGCTTTTCTGGAGTTAACAATGGTGCATCTAAGAACCTACAGGGAAGGGCCAGGGGTGGCATTAAAGGAACTCCTGAACTGGTGGCAGCTAAATAGTTATTCAGAGAACACTTCTGGTTCCAATGGCCCTTGGAATTGACACTTGTGGCTGTTACTGTTATGTTGGTTTGCTATAATGCCAGCTGTGCAGTGCTTTAGAACAGGGCTTGGCAACCTTTTCTGTCCAGGACAAGTTAGGAAATCCTTGTGCCTTTGTGGGCTGTATATATAGTTCGCTGCAGCCCGCCGGCTGTGGCATTTCGGTGCAAAACAGTCTTAGCCTGCTACATACATGAACGAGAGTGGCTGTGCTCCAATAAAACTTACAAAACCAAAAATGCAGCACGCTGGGCACCTCCCTACACAGGACACCATGCAGTTCCAGGGGAAGCTGACTCAAATCAACCTTGAAACATGAAAACAAAATGACTTGCTTTTTTATTTGATAGTGTAGTATCATTCATTTTATAAACTTTTTAGGGTTTTTCCTGTTGTAATATTGTACGGTTTTGCATGACCTGGCGTGATCATTTTTTGGTTAGAATATAATGCTGTAAACTATATATACAGCATTATATTCCTGTATATAGGAATATAGGAAAATGCACTGGGCCAGATGTGGCCCTTGGACCATCATAGTTTGCCAGCCCTTGGTTTGGTCCCATTAGTGTAGACTGTAAGACCAGACTGTCTTGTTCCAAATTCTGGTTCTACCACTTAACCTCTGGGCCTCTTTTTTTTCCTCTGTAAAAAGACTCACTTGGAGTGTCAGGAGTTAATGTAGAAAAGCACTCAGAATCTAACTTCCAGCCTATGGCTCAGTGTTTTGTCCTTATGAGTAACCACTAAAGCCTACATTAACAAATATTATTTTTGTTATGCAGTGTCCAGCCCTTCACTTAGATGTTAAGGATACGAAGACACAGACCCTGGGAAAATCAAGCCATGATTTGCCATGTTCTCATGCCCCATGTCTCAGTGTGAATGGGTGAGCACAGGGAGTCATGCATCACAATAGGTATATCACCAAAATAGGTACAAAAGAGTATGTGTGGCCAGCTTCAGAGCCAGCTTTGCTTGGGGATTAGAGTAATTTGCAATCCAGTGATCCCCACTGTCTTCACAGGGAGGGCTCTAGTCCTCAGCTGGCTGTCAGACTTAGGACCCACAAACCGTATTCCAATTTCCCTTAGAAAATTCCTCCTCTCAGCCCGGTGTGGTGGCTCACACCTGTAATCCCAGCACTTTGGGAGGCCGAGGGGGCCAGGTCACGAGGTCAGGAGATTGAGACCATCCTGGCTAACACGGTGAAACTCCATCTCTACTGAAAATACAAAAGATTAGCCGGGCATGGTGGTGGGCGCCTGTAGTCCCAGCTACTCGGGAGGCTGAGCCAGCTACTCAGGAGGCTGAGGCAGGAGAATGGCATGAACCAGGGAGGCGGAGCTTGCAGTGAGCCGAGATCACACCACTGCACTCCAGCCTGGGTGACAAAGTAAGACTCGACCTCAAAAAAAAAAAAAAAGACAATTCCTCCTCTCCCAGCAGTTATGGTCGTGGTTCCTGGGGAAGCAAATGCTGGCTCTCTGTTCTCCTTTCCCTTCCCCCCACCGCATGCTGCTGCTTGACTTGTTTGGCTTGTTTAAGAGGAAGATGCTGTGAGAGCCCTGGCTGGGGCTGGCCTGGGTTCTGCCCCTGCTGTTTACTCTGCAGGGCGTTGGCTTCAGATCAGAGCGCTGCAGAGTTCGCTAAATAACAGCAAATACCCTTACGAGAGCCACAAGAGTTCCAGCCAGGGATCTGCCAGTGGTGCTGGGCACCACTGCTAGCCGGGCAGCCTCACGGACACCACCCGGACCTCTCCATCCTGTCCTGGAGCCCACTGGGTCTGTTACTCAGCAATCCCAAATTTCATAAACTATGTTTTAAGAACCCTGAAAGCCTTTACCTCTCAAAGCCTCTTTTGGGCCTCTGTGGTCTGCAGCTGCACTTTCAATGGCTCACAGGTCTGTAGGAAGGGCCCCAGCTCAGTGTCCAGTGTGTCCTGTTATCTAGGAATCAAGCTGGCCCCAGGAAAAGCCACTTTGCAGGAAGTGGTCCTCAACTGCAGCTGATGTCTAGAGAGGAGACGTCTCACTGTGATGCAGACCGGCGTCAGCCCTGCTGGCAGGTGTCACTGTCCTTCCAGTTGCCACCATCACCGGGTACAGCTGCTTCAGCAGTGTGGTACAGCCTGCTGGGGGCTGAGGCAGTGACACTGCAGCCTCCTCCTGTTCTCCACCACTCCCACCATCCTTCTTACAGGGAACGGGGCTGAGCCTTCCAGGTTCGGGGCCAAGAGCCGCACGCTGAACCAGGCCCAAACCTTGCAAATGGGCTGTGACACTGAGCCTGCCCTGACCATCAGGTCAGGAAACCACCACCACCACGAGCTAGAAGATACGGAATACAGAACACGCCAAATACAGAAGTACACGCGCCAAAGCACTTCCCACGAGCATTTTTATTAAATTGCAACAAGTTGATTCAATCATTACAAGACTTGTACAAAAATTCACAGAACCTGTGAGGAGCCTTTGGCTGGAACTGGTGACACCTGTGCCTCTCCAGACCGAGGAAGGAAGTCCCACCCCACTTTCCAGCAGCAGCCAGCCTGTGTCTGGCATTCCCTGTTGTGCTGCTCTGCTCCCACCCTCACCATGGGGCAGCAGTTCTTCAGAAACATTCAGCTGTCAAAGATGAGAGCCAGCCCTACAGGCCTGGGCCTCACAGGCTTAAGGAGCACTTGTTGGCACTGTTAGATCAGCACCTCTCCCAGCTCCAGCCCATCGGCTGGAGAGGAAAAGGGCAGAAAACACAAATCTCACTCTAGAAACACATACACACACCCCTACTACACAGATAATGAAATCCCACAATTGTATCCGTGTTCACGTTTCTGGGTTTTGCACTGGAACAGAGGTTGGAAGGGAGTAAGGACTCTCCCTTCTGCTTAACATTCACGTCAGGAAAAAGAAAACAAAGTTGCCCTTTCATCTTCATCTACTTATTTGAGAGGACACTCGGAGGCAGACTGACCGAGCAGTGGTCTTCATCTTCATTCTTGCACTTCTCACCCTACAACCATTTAGCAACAGAAACCGTGGGAAACACTGGCTATGGGGCTCCAGGCAGCCACCCCCTCTTATTGGGCAAAGGAGTTAAAAAGAGCATCACCACCACCACCTCCCTACTGGTTTTTGGCCTGTCTGAAGGAGAGAGTTCCCTTGGAGCCGGCCTGGGCGTGGCCCACAGCCCTACTGCTGGGCCTGCCTCCTGCGGTAGTTGCTGTAGGCCTCCTCGAACATGGCCTTGCAGGGGAAGCGGGCCTTCAGCTTGGAGCAGATGAGGAAGGAGCCCCCCATCTTCCTGTGCAGAGAGTAGGTCTCCTCGGGTGGGGGGACGAGACGGTGCCTCAGCATGACGGGAATCAGGTTGTGGATCTTCTCGGTGGTGCTCTGGGTGCCAAAATCAAAGGGCTCATCGGAGGCGAAGGCCTCCCCCAGGATGAGGATGGCATCCAAGTGGGCATCTTCCATGACCTGGGGCAGGAGAGGAAGGGTAAATGGCAGCGAGACAACAGAGCCCTCCACCAGCCTGGGTTCCTCCCACAGTGCCCAGAGCGCTGAGTTCTCACTCAAAACTCTGCTGTAAACCGGATTACATCATGGTAATGGGCATAAACTCAAACCCACAGGGGCCGGGAACACGAGGGTAACATGAACTGGGCTGATGCAATACAAAAGGGAGTGGCGGGGCCTGTGGCAGAATGCAGAGGATGCGTTCCTCCTCGTGGCACTCATTCCAGGCTTTAATAAAACACTGTTCTGGCCAAAAAGAACAGAGTCCGTGGGCCTGAGCTGGCAGGGCCTCCCACCATGCCTGTCTGAGCCTGCCAGAGTCCACCCAAGACACATCCAGCAGCTGTGTCTGCCCACAGGAACTAGCAGCCTAAGGAACCTGCCAGCAGCAGAGCAGGGGAGAAGAGCTGCCACCAGGGACAGCCTGAGGTGGTCAGAGGGATGGGGGGCCAGGAATCAAGTCAGTGCGAGTGGCCATACGGAAGAGGCAGCAGAGAGCTGCTGCCAGCTGAGGGCTTACAGCTGAGATAAGGGAGGCTCAGAGATCCTGACATGCCTCAAAAGGCACTCCTACCAGACGGCAAACCCAAGGCTTGACCTGGATCTCTTTAACTCCTTCCCCACTGTCAAGCAGCAAGCGGAAAATGCCGCCTTGTGGGTGGCTTCGGGCGGCACCAGCACAGACGTTCGCCTTTATTTAAAAGGCTTCTGAGGCTTCTTCCGACTCTCCCCACGGAGGCTCGATGAGGGCAGGGCTGGGGCTTCCCTTCCCACTTGTTCTGCACGTTGGCTCAATCGAGCCCTGACCCCATGCCATCAGTGGGCGAGAGTGAGAGGCAGAAACAACAGCTTCATAACAAGTCCCCTGAGTCCCCAACTCACTGGACCACTCGGAAAATCTCACGCACAGCATGGCGGCATGGGCCGGGGCAGGCCCCAGCTTTCAGACCATGCCCAAGGAGGCCCAGGCTCTGGGGGCCCCTTGAGGGCAGCTGCCACCTGTGCTTTCATCCATTCCTACACAGGGAGCTGGGCCCTGGGTCAGCAGGTCCCGGGGATCCCCCGCAACCCTGCTCACCTTAACCTCGTAGCCGGTGAGGAACTTCATCTCTATGGATTTTGCCCGCACAGTCTCCCTGTCCCTGTCGGCAGCAGCCCTGATGATCTGGGGAGAGGCACAGGAGGGGACCCGTAGGCAGCATGGAAAGAAAAGCTCCCGACATCCCAGGGAGCCAAGTGCCACACCCGGGCCCACCCTACCCTCATCCTCTCCCTGCACAAGGCCCCCGGCCAGTGCGGTGACACGCCTGGCAGCTGTCAGCCTAAATGCCCGCTGTCACCAGACCTGAGGGGCAGGCAGCACAGTTGGGGACACAAGGGCAGGAACCCAGTCATTCTCCCCGCCCCGAGTCCCCCAGCATCCTGTCCCAGCCTCAGAAAAACATGGACCAAGGCCAGGGCCCCTCTCCTGTTACCTGAATGTAGAGGTCGGTGAAGGATCTGTCATATTCCCGCGTTGCCCCAAAATCCAAAAGAGCCACCTGGGGACAGAGACACCAGGAGAAGTTTGGCCCCACTGCTCCATGGTGCAGGTGTGGGGCCAGGAAGGGGGTACAACAAAAGGCAGTGAGGATCCCCACTCCCGGAGCCCTGAGCTCTCTGCTGACTTTCCCAGGACAAGGGGCAGGCCAGGGCCTCACGCGCCCCATTCAGAGAAGGTCTCAGGCCTGGCTGCGGGTGCCCCCACCCTGGGGCTCACCTTGTGCTGCTGCGGGTCATAGAAGAAGTTGGACCAGTTGGGATCTGTTTGCATGAAGTGGAACTCGAACAGCTCCCTCAGGCACAGAACCAGGATGTTGTAGCAGATCTGTGGACAGCGTGAAGGGCCTGTATCAGGCAGCACCACACTGCCTGGTGCCCTGGGTGACGGGGGCCAGAGAAGCCCCTTCCTCCTGTTTTACCCACCGTACCCTGTGGGACTGTTTGATTCTCAGTGTCACTTGGGCCAGGGAAGGCAGCAGTTCCCGTGTCCCCCTAAATCCCACTGGTGCTACTTCAACGCCGCTCACCCCCAAGGAGCACCTCAGGGCTCCAAGTCCCCGGCTAACACCATTAGGTCACCAAACAGCCACACAGCAGGGCCACCCCGGCCCCACCTGTCTGCTGGTGCAGACGCACCTCGTTCCGAATCTCCTGGCTGAGCCCTTCGGCCTGGTCCAGGGGGAAGCCGGACACAAGCTCTGTGGTCAGCACATGCGGGCTGCAGAGCTCATCCACGATCTCAGGCACATAGAAGAATGGGTGGCCCTTCAGCAGGTCCCTGGGTAGAGGCAGGAGGTCACGCCCTAGCCACAGGCCCTCCACATCGCCCCCTCACGCACACCCCACCAGGCAGAGGGCCCTCCTTCACCCCAGGCAGGATGTGGCCTCGGCCCAGGCTGCAACCCCAGCCCTCTGCCCCTCAGAGCCGGAGAGGCCTTCGCCAGCTGCTAAACATGGTCCCTTCTGCCTCCCTGGTGGCAACATGCAAGGGGCCCAGCCAGGGGCCACACCTGAACTTGCGGGCACAGGCGGCCTCCCGCTGGTAGTCACACTCCAGGGCCAGCTCCCGCCTCAGCACGTCGATCAGGTGCTCGGGGAACAGGCCTGGGCCGGAGAGGAGGGCATCAGCGAGGAAGGGGGCTCTGCAGGGAGGCCCCCCTCTGGTCCCCAGAACCTGACACAGATGCCTGCCACCCCCTCCTGCCCTTGACCCAACCACCTAGCCTCAGACCTTCTGGAAGCATGTTGCTCATGTTCAGCACGGCCATGAGGTTGTTGACATCACTGTTGATGCTCTGGGCCACGCCAGGGTACTGCGGAGTATTGGCAGGGCAGAGGAGTTAGCCCAGGGAGATGGGTGGGCCCTGCCTGGGGCACTCCCCTAACCCCCACTGGCTTCCCAGCTGTGTCCTGGCCCCAGCCCACACCCTGGAGAACCAGAGCTAAGACCCAGCCATGCTGCTGTAACCCTTGGGCCCCATCCCAGCCTTGTCGTCCACCTTCTACTCCTGCCTCGCCTCACCCCCGGAAACATCTCGGGGCCACCCTCCCACCAGCTCCAGCCCCAAAAGGCAATCAATTGTCCCCTGTCCCTGCACATCCCAAACCAAGCTTGCTGGGAGCCCCTCCGTGCCCCCAAAGCCACTCATTTAGCAAATACTTCCCAAGCTTCTGGTGCCAACCAGGCACTGGGGCCAGAGGACACCACATATGGCCCTACCAGGAGAGAGAGTGCCCTGTGGGACGTGGGGTGCAGAGGCACTCATGAGCCAGGCCCCAGCTCTGCCCCCTGCAGCCCCCAGGGGGACAGGCACTGCGCACCAGGCTGCCTACCTGGATCTTCATGGCCACCTCGCGGCCGCCCTTCATGCGGGCCAAGTGCACCTGTCCGATGGACGCCGCGGCGAAGGGCCGCTCCTCGAAGTACTCCAGCTTGTCCCGCCAGCTGGGGCCCAGGTCGTTGTTGAGAGTTTTCTGGAGGGGAGGACCAGGGAGGGGCTCTGAGCACAATCCTGCCTGGGCCACCTGGAGAAGCCCCAAGTCTGTCTCCTCCACCCAGTGGGGGCCGAGGACCCAGAGGGCAGGCAGAGTCCCCGGCTCCTCACCATCATCTGCTTCAGTGGCATGAAGTCCGCGCTCTGCCGCACCCGCTCAAAGATCTTAGCCAGGTGGGGGTTGATGAAAGCGTCATCTGGAAGGCAGGAGAGTGACACAGGGCCAACCTGGGGATGAAAGTGCTCGCCCAGGAGCTGGGCGGGCACATTTCTGGGACGCCCTGGCCACCACACACTCCCCACCAGGAGCACAGGTGAGGCCAGAAAGACCGGAGCCCTTGCAACAAATGCCCTCGGCCACTCAGTGTCCCCAGAGCCCCAGCCTCAGCCCAGCGACCTGAGAAGGTGGGCTTTTTACATGCAACATGCAGAGTTTTTCATAATTACAAAAGAAATTTGGAAAATAAAATATAGTAAAATGTTGAAATGACCTGTGTTCTGACCGCCTCTAGAGAACAATTTTTCCTCTCTGCTCTTTTTCCCATGTTTCTTTGGACCCAGAGCCACTCAGCTGGTATTATCCTCTAAGATCTCTCCCCAGCCTGCCCACATCTTGCCCACTGAGCTTTGGTGGGGCTACTGCTCCCGGCCCTGGAAGTTGACCCCCACAGTAGCCCACGCAGTCCCAGCGCAGCAGCCCCCGAGCCCACTCACCCTGGATGCTCAGCATCTGGCCCAGCTTGAGCGCCGCACCACGCACCTTGCAGAGCGTGCGCACGATACGCTCTGCATTGGCCTCAGACAGGAAAGGACTGGAATCCAGCACAGACTTCTTCCCTGTAGGCGGGCAAGAGGGGTCACCATGGCACTCGGGGGGGTCTGGGAGTAGGATGGCAAACCCAGCCTGACACAGATGGCGGCGGCTCAATGTCTTGCCTCCCAGGCATCCATAAAACCAGCAACACAACTAACTACTGTTCCATGTCCACCTCCCCAAGCCTGTGTGAGGTGCATCCCCAGGCCCTACACCAGCGCCTCCCAATACACACACACACAGGCATGCACACCTACATATGTGCACACACACACACAGGCATGCACACCTACATATGTGCGCGCACACACACACACAGGCATGCACACCTACATATGTGCGCACACACACAGGCATGCACACCTACATATGTGCGCGCACACACACAGGCATGCACACCTACATATGTGCGCGCACACACACAGGCATGCACACCTACATATGTGCACACACACACACACAAGCATGCACACCTACATATGTGTGCGCGCACACACAGGCATGCACACCTACATATGTGCGCACACACACACACAGGCATGCACACCTACATATGTGCACACACACACACAGGCATGCACACCTACATATGTGCGCACACACACAGGCATGCACACCTACATATGTGCGCGCGCACACACACACACAGGCATGCACACCTACATATGTGTGCACACACACACACACAGGACCTCTCCCTTCCACATGGGTACCTGGTGGGCCATGGCAGGGCCATGGTGCTGCCTGTGGCTGGAAGGGGCATGGGAGGGGAGACCCCAGGTGAGGAGGTGCCAAGCCTTTGCCCTGTGCGCCCCCACCCAGGGCACTGCACAAAGGTCCGCTGCACCTGTGGGGTCGGCGTGCATTTGCACATGGGGCCAAGTGGCTGCAGCCAGAGGCCTGTCCTCAAGGGAAGGGTGCTCAGGCCAAGGGCAGCACAGCCCAGGGGTGCCCATCTCTCCCCTCCACCCACAGAGGTCCCCTGCAGCTCAGGGCAGCCAGCTGGACAGTCATGAGCATGCAGTGACCCCAACGGTGCAGGTGGCCTTTTTCCAGTCCACCAGTGGGAGGGCTGAGGGCAGTGACTCAGGAGCGGCAGAAGACCGGCTAAGTCAGCTGCCAGCGGCCGTGTGGCCCAGGGCGGCTGAGCCCCCTCTAGCTTCCATGCCCTCCTGGGCCATCAGCTCAGTGCTGCCTAAACAGGGAGGTGCCCCTGTCCGGAGGCACAGAGAGGCCTGAGCAGAGATCTGGGGCTCCGAGTCCTTCCACCTTCCCTGAGCTTTTCAGCACCCCTCTTCGCCAGGTCTCCAGCCCTTGTGACATTCGCACTTTCTCCTGCCTTCTGTCCTGTGAATCTAGTTAGATCTCAAGCCCCAAGAGGTCGCAGTGCAGCTTCCTCCCCTCTGGCCCCCACAGCACCCAGCACTTGCCTCAGCTCCAATCACTTCAGGCCTGGCATGGCACTCGGGTGGCACACGGAGCCAGGTACCCAGCAGGAGGAGAGGTGACTGTGCCACTGCCCTCTGCCCTGGAGCCGGGTGCAGCCTGGCCCCTGAGAAACCAGAGTGGGGCAAGCCGCCCTGAGAACGGAGGCCCTGCAGCCCAGAAGAGGAGCCTCAGAGAAGACCCGCATCTGCCCACCTGTGCAGGCAGCCACATGGAAAGGGGCCAGGCTCACTCCAGGCTCCCAGATAGCAGGAAGGGCCCTGGGAAGGTGGGAGACCTAACGTCTCTGGGGGAAGAGGCTGAGCTGCCCTGGGAGGCTGAGCTATGACCCATGGGCAGAGCCAGTCCAAGAGGGCTGGGCCCAGAAGGGTCCCTGGGCCACCCCCTTCCCTTAGGCAGCAGCAGATGCCAGTGCCAAAGGAAAGGCAGTCAATGTCCCCTCTGCCCCCAGCCCTGTGGTACTTGTGGGCTGGGGGCTTGGGCCTGGGTCCTTGGGGAGGGGCGGGCAGAGAGGGAAACCTTTAGGAGAGGCCACTGCCCCAGGCCAGAGGAGGGACAGTCTATCTCCTCATGACACACAGAGCAGGCCTAGGCTGGCGGCAGTGCTCCTGAGAGATGCAGACAGTGCCTGGCCCAGTCGGGGCTTTCCCAGGTAGCCCATTGGCAAAACTGGTCAACGCCACAGGCTGGAAGCATGTCCCCTGCCCAGGCAGGGCTGGCTGTGAGAATGACTTAGCAAACAGGGATGGGTCCAGGGCTACGGCGGCGTGCACCTAGCTCAGGAAAGGTCCTTCCAGGGCAGAGCTCAGCCAGGGTGGCCGGCGTCCTCCAGGCCAGAGGGTGCCAGGGCCTGGTCAGGAAACTGGAGCACAGTTTGGGGATGCTCAGGGCCACCGTACTCCAGCCTAAGCCTCGGGTCCCACTCTCAGAGCTACCGATGCCTGGGCCCCTTAACCCCCAGCCTGGGGTCACCACTGTCCCTGACAAAGAACACCAAGTGTAACTGTGGAGCCAGCCTGGCCTCTTCCCTGCTTGGATGAGGTAGTCTGGAGAATAGCCAGCTTTGGAGAGGACCATAGAGGACAGTGGGGGAAGGCTGGCTTCTCCTTCCAGAGAAATCCAGGATTCATTTCCCTGAGGGTTTCAGCACTAGCGCTAAAAATACCCTTGCTAAGCTCTCCGTCCTCAGCCCCTTCCAAGGACATGCATGCCACCCGTGCCCCAGGACTCAGTCAGGGCCTGTGGGAGGGACTAGTGCCCTCGTCCCAGAAGGCAGCATTGGTGGGTGAAGGGGGGATGTCCAGGGACTGGCAGGGCCCCCAGCGGAGGCTAGCCCAGGCTGGCAGACAGGGCTCTGAGGACCGCAGTGTGGCCAGTCACTGGGTGTCTCTGGGGGTTCCCACAGGCGGGGGTGAAGGGTGTGATACCAGAATGAGCTGACATTCCCTGAATGGGCCGGGGCCAGGGGACTTGGCCCAGAACTCCAAATGTGTTTAGGAAAATCCACCAAGCAGATGGCTCCCTGGGCGCTGCTCTCCACACCCCAGGCCCCACTAATAGGAAAGCCCCTGCTGGGCCGACCTCACGCCCACCTGGCCCGCACCCCATGCCTGAAGAGGCCTGAGGAGGCGCCCAGCCTGGTGCTCACAGGCAAAAGGCGACAGAAGCTCAGTGTGCCCCACTCCTCATCACAGCAGCATGAACCCCCGAAGCCTCAGTGTGGTCCGTCCGCAGAACCTCTCCAGAGAGTCCAGCCACAGCGGGTCACCAACCTCAGTGGGATGAGTGTCCTGACCTGACCACCTGCCTGACCCTGGCTATGACCTTCACTTCAGAGATGAGGTGCCTCTGCAGAGGCTACAGCCTCCCCAGGTTACTGGGCTGGTGAGGAGCAGCCTTCAGGGTCTGCCTGCACACCTCCCCTGTCCCCAGCCACACCTGACCCGGCCAGACCAGCAGGCCACAGGGACCCCCAGAGAGTAGGGCAGCAGCAAAAGGTGGGTTTACAAGGAGGTGTCGGGTGTGTGGAGGGTGTGTAAGAAGGTGTGTGGAGGGTAAGGAGGTGTGTGGGTGTGTGGAGAGTAAGGAGGTGTGTGGGTGAGAGGTGTGAGGTGGGTGTGTAAGGTGTGTGGGTGTGTGGGTGTGTGGAGAGTAAGGAGGTGTGTGGGTGAGAGGTGTGAGGTGGGTGTGTAAGGTGTGTGGGTGTGTGGGTGTGTGGAGAGTAAGGAGGTGTGTGGGTGAGAGGTGTGAGGTGGGTGTGTAAGGTGTGTGGGTGTGTGGAGAGTAAGGAGGTGTGTGTGGGTGAGAGGTGGGTGTGTAGTGTGTAAGGAGATGTGTGGGTGTGTGGAGGGTAAGAAGGTGTGTGGGTGAGAGGTGGGTGTGTAGTGTGTAAGGAAGTGTGTGGGTGTGTGGAGGGTGCATAAGGTGTGTGGAGGGTAAGGAGGTGCGGTGTTCAGTGGGTGGTGGGTGTGTGGGGAGTAAGGTGTGTGGGTGAGAGGTGGGTGTGTGGAGAGTAAGGAGGTGTGTAGGTGAGAAGTGGGTGTGTAGTGTGTAAGGAAGTGTGTGGGTGTGTGGAGGGTGTGTAAGAAGGTGTGTGGAGGGTAAGGAGGTGTCGGGTGTGTGGAGGGTGTGTAAAAAGGTGTGTGGAGGGTAAGGAGGTGTCGGGTGTGTGGAGGGTGTGTAAGAAGGTGTGTGGAGGGTAAGGAGGTGTCGGGTGTGTGGAGGGCGTGTAAGAAGGTGTGTGGAGGGTAAGGAGGTGTGCGGGTGTGTGGAGGGCGTGTAAGAAGGTGTGTGGAGGGTAAGGAGGTGTGCGGGTGTGTGGAGGGTGTGTAAAAAGGTGTGTGGAGGGTAAGGAGGTGTCGGGTGTGTGGAGGGTAAGAAGGTGTGTGGAGGGTAAGGAGGTGTGTGGGTGTGTGGAGGGTGTGTAAGAAGGTGTGTGGAGGGTAAGGAGGTGTGTGGGTGTGTGGAGAGTAAGGAGGTGTGTGGGTGAGAGGTGTGAGGTGGGTGTGTAAGGTGTGTGGGAGGTGGGTGTGTGGAGAGTAAGGAGGTGTGTGGGTGAGAGGTGGGTGTGTAGTGTGTAAGGAGGTGTGTGGGTGTGTGGAGGGTGTGTAAGGTGTGTGGGTGAGAGGTGGGTGTGTAGTAAGGAGGTGTGTGGGTGTGTCGAGGGTGCATAAGGTGTGCAGGTGTGAGGTGGGTGTGTGGAGGGTGTGCGATTGGTGTGTGGAGCGTGTGAGGTGGATGTGTGGAGAGTAAGGAGGTGTGCAGGTGTGTAGAGGATAAGGAGGTGTGCAGGTGTGCGGTGGGGGTGCAGAGGGTAAGGATGTGTGCAGGTGTGCAGTGTGTGGAGGGTGTGTAAGGAGGGGTACAGGTATGAGGTGGGTGTGTGGAGGATGTAAGTAGGTGGGCTGGTGTGTGGAGGGTAAGGAAGTGTGCGGGTGTTCGGTGGGCATGGAGGGTGTGTAAACAGGTGTGCAGGTGTTTGGTGGGTGTGCAGGGGGTGTGTAAGGAGGTGTCCGGGTGTGTGGAAGGTGTGTGGGTGTGCATGCAGCCAAGAGGAAGGGGCTAAGTGGCCACTTTGGGCCAGGAGGAGGAAGGGCCTCCAGCCTCACCCCCTCTAAAGCAGGTCAATCCGTCTGTATGAACAGCCTCATCACCCGAGGGACGCCACTTACGTGGAACCCCATGCAAATGCGGCCCAGCTGGCTGACACTCCCAGAGCACAGGCGGGGCTGGGGGCTGACAGGTTCAGCCCTCCTAGGGCCCACCCTGCCCCTCCCACTGAAGGGTCCGGCTCACCTGAGGGGTCCTCGGAGCGCAGGCTCTTCTTGGCGACCTCCGCCAGTGCCCCAAAGCCAAGACCCACTGCCAGACCTGCAGGGAGGTGGGGGCGGGCACTCAGTGCTCATGCAGGGCTGGGGCCACCCACCCACCCACAAGGCCTGGGGCAGCACCACACAGACACCGCTTGCACCAGGGACCCTCGCTGCCACACCAGCATTTTGAAAAGTGGGGAACAAGGTGGGAGATGCCACCTGTTGTTTTAAGAAGACATTTGGCTCGAAGTAGGTGTTTCCAGTGAAAAAAGATTCAGGAATCCCCCACCCCATACCATCACCTTTGATAATCCACAGGCTCACGGGCACATGGACACTCCAAAGTGATGTCAGCTGGGAAGCACTTGGGAAGGACCCAGTACAAATGGGAAGATGGACCAGGGATGGTCCGCAGACTAAGGTCACCCCAACCACACAGGGCACCCTGAGAATACAACCACCCCCTTCAGGTCTGAAGAGCCTCCAATCACCTAGACTTCCCTAATTCACTGGAACAGGAAAGGTGCTGCCACAGGCATACAAAGCACTTGGTGGTGAGAGTGAGAACACTTTCGGCTCTCCCTAATCCAAGCCAGGGGGACAAGGGGCTCAGGCGGAGTCCTTGCTGGGGAATGGAAGGCCCTCTCGCCCACCCTGCCCTTTCTGTGGGGCTGGCAAACACTGACATCTGAGGACCGTGGGGTGCAAGGTCTTCCCTTTATCCTCTTTCACAATTTTCCGAATCAAAGCCCACTAACACCTCATTTATCCAAAAATCAGTCAATGAATGATCCCAGCTGCTCAAGAAAGCCACCCCCGACTCCTGCCCAGGAGCCCAGAAGGTGCCACTAATGCCACACCTCACCCAGGGCCAGTATTCTCTTCCTTTATACCCAGCTCTAGCTGGCTTTCCAAAGTAGCCAAGGGTTAGCAGAGAGACGGTGAAGAGCACCTGGCTGGGCACGGTGACTACGGCCGGCAGGGCTGAGACCAGAATGGCCACGCAATGAGCCAGCCTTGGAGAGCCCCGCAGCCCCGCACGCGGGCAACATCGCAACATCACAGCCCCGCAGTCCCGCAGCCCCACAGCCCCATACGCGGGCAACATCGCAATATCGCAGCCCCGCAGCCCTGCAGCCCTGCAGCCCCGCACGCGGGCAACATCGCAACATCGCAACATCGCAGCCCCGCAGCCCCGCAGCCCCACAGCCCCACACGCGGGCAACATCGCAATATCGCAGCCCCGCAGCCCTGCAGCCCCGCAGCCCCGCACGCAGGCAACATCGCAACATCGCACCCCCGCAGCCCCGCAGCCCCGCAGCCCCGCACGCGGGCAACATCGCAACATCGCAGCCCGGCAGCCCCGCACGCTGGCAACATCGCAACATCGCAGCCCCGCAGCCCCACACGCGGGCAATATCGCAACATCGCAACATCACAGCCCCGCAGCCCCGCACGCGGGCAACATCGCAACATTGCAGCCCCGCAGCCCCGCACGCAGGCAACATCGCAACATCGCAGCCCCGCAGCCCCGCAGCCCCGCAGCCCCGCACGCAGGCAACATCGCAACACTGCAGCCCCGCAGCCCCGCAGCCCCGCACGCGGGCAACATCGCAACATCGCAGCCCCGCAGCCCTGCAGCCCCGCACGCGGGCAACATCGCAACATCGCAGCCCCACAGCCCCGCAGCCCCGCACGCGGGCAACATCGCAACATCGCAGCCCCGCAGCCCTGCAGCCCCGCACGCAGGCAACATCGCAACATCGCAGCCCCGCAGCCCCACAGCCCCACACGCGGGCAACATCGCAATATCGCAGCCCCGCAGCCCCGCAGTCCCGCAGCCCCGCACGTGGGCAACATCGCAACATCGCAGCCCCGCAGCCCCGCACGCAGGCAACATCGCAACATCGCACCCCCGCAGCCCCGCAGCCGCGCACGCAGGCAACATCGCAACACCGCAGCCCCGCAGCCCCGCAGCCCCACACGCGGGCAACATCGCAACATCGCAGCCCCGCAGCCCCACACGCTGGCAACATCGCAACATCGCAGCCCCGCAGCCCCACACGCAGGCAACATCGCAACATCGCAGCCCCGCACGCGGGCAACATCGCAACATCGCAACACCGCAACCCCGCAGCCCCGCACGCGGGCAACATCGCAACATCGCAGCCCCGCAGCCCCACACGCGGGCAACATCGCAACATCGCAGCCCCGCAGCCCCGCACGCAGGCAACATCGCAACATCGCAGCCCCGCAGCCCCGCAGCCCCACACGCGGGCAACATCGCAACATCGCAGCCCCGCAGCCCCGCAGCCCCACACGCGGGCAACATCGCAACATCGCAGCCCCGCAGCCCCGCACGCGGGCAACATCGCAACATCGCAGCCCCGCAGCCCCACACGCGGGCAACATCGCAACATCGCAGCCCTGCAGCCCCGCAGCCCCGCACGCGGGCAACATCGCAACATCACAGCCCCGCAGCCCCACACGCGGGCAACATCGCAACATCGCAGCCCCGCAGCCCCGCACGCAGGCAACATCGCAACACCGCAGCCCCGCAGCCCCACACGCGGGCAACATCGCAACATCGCAGCCCCGCAGCCCCACACGCGGGCAACATCGCAACATCGCAGCCCTGCAGCCCCGCAGCCCCGCAGCCCCGCACGCGGGCAACATCGCAACATCGCAGCCCCGCAGCCCCACACACGGGCAACATCGCAACATCGCAGCCCCGCAGCCCCGCACGCGGGCAACATCGCAACACCGCAGCCCCGCAGCCCCGCACGCGGGCAACATCGCAACATCGCAGCCCCGCAGCCCCGCACGCGGGCAACATCGCAACATCGCAGCCCCGCAGCCCCACACGCGGGCAACATCGCAACATCGCAGCCCCGCAGCCCCACACGCGGGCAACATCGCAACATCGCAGCCCCGCAGCCCCACACGCAGGCAACATCGCAACATCGCAGCCCCACAGTCCCGCACGCGGGCAACATCGCAACATCGCAGCCCCGCACGCGGGCAACATCGCAACATCGCAGCCCTGCAGCCCCGCAGCCCCGCACGCAGGCAACATCGCAACATCGCAGCCCCGCAGCCCCGCAGCCCCGCACGCAGGCAACATCGCAACACCACAGCCCCGCAGCCCCGCAGCCCCGCACGCAGGCAACATCGCAACATCTCAGCACCGCAGCCCCACACGCGGGCAACATCGCAACATCGCAGCCCTGCAGCCCCACACGCGGGCAACAACGCAACATCGCAGCCCTGCAGCCCCGCAGCCCCGCACACAGGCAACATCGCAACATCGCAGCCCCGCAGCCCCACACGCGGGCAACATCGCAACATCGCAGCCCCGCAGCCCCGCAGCCCCGCACGCAGGCAACATCCCAACATCGCAGCCCCGCAGCCCCACACGCGGGCAACATCGCAACATCGCAGCCCCGCAGCCCCGCAGCCCCGCACGCAGGCAACATCGCAACATCGCAGCCCCGCAGCCCCACACGTGGGCAACATCGCAACATCGCAGCCCCGCAGCCCCACACGCGGGCAACATCGCAACATCGCAGCCCCGCAGCCCCACACGCAGGCAACATCGCAGCCCCGCAGCCCCACACGCGGGCAACATCGCAACATTGCAGCCCCGCAGCCCCACACGCAGGCAACATCGCAACATCGCAGCCCCGCAGCCCCGCACGCGGGCAACATCGCAACATCGCAGCCCCGCAGCCCCACACGCGGGCAACATCGCAACATCGCAGCCCTGCAGCCCCGCAGCCCCGCACGCAGGCAACATCGCAACATCGCAGCCCTGCAGCCCCGCAGCCCCGCACGCAGGCAACATCGCAACATCGCAGCCCCGCAGCCCCGCACGCGGGCAACATCGCAACATCGCAGCCCCGCAGCCCCACACGCGGGCAACATCGCAACATCGCAGCCCTGCAGCCCCGCAGCCCCGCACGCAGGCAACATCGCAACATCGCAGCCCCGCAGCCCCGCAGCCCCGCACGCAGGCAACATCGCAACACCACAGCCACGCAGCCCCGCAGCCCCGCACGCAGGCAACATCGCAACATCGCACCCCCGCAGCCCCACAGCCCCACACGCGGGCAACATCGCATCACAGCCCCGCAGCCCCGCAGCCCTGCAGCCCCGCACGCAGGCAACATCGCAACATCGCAGCCCCGCAGCCCCACACGCGGGCAACATCGCAACATCGCAGCCCTGCAGCCCCACACGCGGGCAACATCGCAACATCGCAGCCCTGCAGCCCCGCAGCCCCGCACGCAGGCAACATCGCAACATCGCAGCCCCGCAGCCCCACACGCGGGCAACATCGCAACATCGCAGCCCCGCAGCCCCGCAGCCCCGCACGCAGGCAACATCGCAACATCGCAGCCCCGCAGCCCCACACGCGGGCAACATCGCAACATCGCAGCCCCGCAGCCCCGCAGCCCCGCACGCAGGCAACATCGCAACATCGCAGCCCCGCAGCCCCACACGCGGGCAACATCGCAACATCGCAGCCCCGCAGCCCCGCAGCCCCGCACGCAGGCAACATCGCAACATCGCAGCCCCGCAGCCCCGCACGCGGGCAACATCGCAACACCGCAGCCCCGCAGCCCCGCAGCCCCGCACGCAGGCAACATCGCAACACCGCAGCCCCGCAGCCCCACATGCGGGCAACATCGCAACATCGCAGCCCCGCAGCCCCACAGCCTCACATGCGGGCAACATCGCAACATCACAGTCCCGCAGCCCCGCAGCCCCACACGTGGGCAACATCACAACACCACAGCCCCGCAGCCCCGCAGCCCCGCACGCGGGCAACATCGCTACATCGCAGCCCCGCAGCCCCACACGCAGGCAACATCGCAACATCGCAGCCCCGCAGCCCCACACACAGGCAACATCGCAACATCGCAGCCCCGCAGCCCTGCAGCCCCGCACGCGGGCAACATCGCAACATCGCAGCCCCGCAGCCCCACACGCGGGCAACATCGCAACATCGCAGCCCCGCAGCCCCGCATGACTTTTATGAAAAATACGGAACTTGTTGAAAATTTAATGAAAAGTAAATTTTAAAAATAAAAAAGATAACTCAATTTTTTAAAAAATGTTTTTGCAATACATTTTTACCCACACCTGGTCAACAGTGCACCCTCCATGTCCCCAGCTGTCTGGGAAGCCCCTGCCTCACAGGCCGTCGTGAGGGCGTGAGTAGAGCACTCGCCAGGCCAGGCACACGCAAAGGCCACACAAGTGGCTGCTGTTGTTCCGGTGACTCTACTCAAAAAGGCTGGACCGGCACAGAACAAAAGAAATAGAAGGCAAGCCACACATATAATTGTAACTTTTCTAGCAGCCACATTGAAAAAGGCAAGAAGAAACATGCAAAATGAATTCTAATAGTATAATTTACTTAATATACCCAAAATGTTATCATTTCAACAAGTAATCAAAATAAATATCAGAGATATTTTACATTGTGTGTGTGCATGAAGTCTGTAAATGCCACATATGTTTTATACTCAGTACATCCTACTGTGGACCAGCCGCATTTCTAAGGCCCCGTGTGGCTGGCGGCTCCGTACCGGGCAGCATGGGGCAGGATAAGCCGAGCCTACAGGCCCTCAGGAGTGATGACACACACATGGTACAGATGTCTGCTGTGCTGGGACAGGGATGCCTGGCAGGTACATCAGCTGTTTCTCTCGCTGTGGGAAGCCCTGGGCTTAGCTGGGAGCCAGAGTCCCAGCTTAAACATTAACTCCCTGATGCCTGCCCACCTCTGCCCCAGCAGCACTCCAGCACCCAATCTGACTTAGCAAAATAAACGAAGACCGGCAACACTAGCCTGCGCACTGCAGTGACCTTCACCAGTGTCTCTCTGTGTCTGGATTCTTCTCTGCCTGAAGCAAGTCCAGAGACAAGCCCACAAGAGAGGCAGGTGGCTCCACAGGTTACCAGAGATGCCACAGCTGTAGGGTGGGCCACATTAAGCTCCTCCTTCTGCAGGCAAAGGTGTGTCCCCCTCATCACCCTCCATCAGGACCCCCCTCAAACTGTTCTCTGGCCACTTTTGGGCTCACAGCTCTCCACTGGCATGGACCTGTTATTAAACAAATGACCAAAAGAACATTCCACAGAGGAGGCCTCAGGCCCCACACGTCCCTCAGGACCGACCAGCCAGGTGCCAGGCCGAGGCACTGCCCACTGATGGACAGAAAGGCTCCACTGGCAGGCTCCCCAGGGGGCAGAAACCAGTCTAGCTGGCCGGCAACCCTGACCTTGGCCTCAGGAGCTCCTGCACCAGTGAACCCAGAATAAACTGAGGCCCTCCCGCCCCAGGCTCAGCGCATTGCTCGGGACCCCAGGCCAGCCTCTGCCCTCCACCAGAACCAGCCAGCACCAGAGGCATCCAGAAGATGAGCACCTCAGCTGAGACTCCCCGGGTCCTTGTGGGACCCCACTCAGCACCCCCACAGCCCTCAGGACACCTAACACCTCTCCCTGCTCAGATCCACATTCTAAGAGCACCCCCGCTCCAGCTTGGCCCACACGGCCAGCAAGGACGTCCTGGAGGACAACCGGCCCCAGCACAAGCTCCAGGCTCTAAAGTCAGCAGCCTCGCTTCCCTCCTGGCCTGTTCCAGGAAAGCTTCTGACATGTTTCTCACAGAAGTTATGCAGTGAAAGAAAGGAGGGACAGGCTCTCTCCCAGGCAGGAACACAGGCTGCTCCTATGACTTCTGGACCCCAGTCCCTCACAAGGCCCCATCCTTCCAAAAGTCCTTCTGGGAGGTCATCAGAGCCAAACAGGGCCCTCCCGTGAGCAGTCACTCGGCTTCTGACCAGATGGACACCAGGAGGTTAAAAAATGCCAAACATCAAACACCTTCCAACAAACAGGGCCCTTCCTAGCAGGCTGGGTGAAAAGTGCTTAAGGGCAGGGGTGAGTAAGTCAAGTTCCTTGGAGCTTTGGCTTTACCTGCCAGAAACTAGGCCTGTTTACAGAGAAGGGCTCGGGGGAATTTCTCTACCAGCAAGGGGTAAAGATACAGCTAAGGATAAACAGCAGCGAATTACAAACCAGGCGCTGCACTAAGCCCAGCTTTTACTAAGGCATCCAACAACCCTCGTCTGACAGACAAGAAATCCCCACAGAAAATGCAGCGGCCCAGGAGGATTCCCTTCACTTCAAGGTGTTCCTGAATCCCCAGTGATTCAGTCTCTCTATCACCACCTGGTATCCTCCAGCTGCCCCCAGCCTCAAGGGAGGACAGGGAGCCTGGGGGGAGCTGCAGCCCACAGCATGGGAGGAAGGCGCACCAGAAGGGGAGAGGAGTTCCTAGTGGCTGCTCTCACAGGTTCTCAGGATCTGTCTCTCTGTTCCCAGAACTGGACTGGTAGGGGAGGGGAAGCCCTACCACCCCTCTGGGGCCTAATTACAGAGCCTGGCCAGGCTCAAACTTCCACACGCACCACAGAGGCCTGGGCTCTAGTCCCAGGGATGTCACAAATAACCATACAGCCCTGGGCCATATGCTTCTTCTTGGCTCAGCTTCCTCATCTGTAACAGGAGAGAAGAAGAACCGTCCTCATCTCCAACACAGAGCTCCTGAGATACACAGAAAAGCCCCTTTTCAAGAAGGCTCCTGAGAAGGAAGAAACACATTCCCATGCCCCTGCCAAGGGTGCAAAACTCTTGGATCTAGAGCGCATCTATCTTGCTGCAAAGTGGACCCTGAAGAGCACTGGCACTGCAGGAAGCATGGCGTGTGCCCTCAGCAAATCATGCTGATGTCACTGCCTGCCACTCATCGCTGGCCTTGTATGCAGCCCTATCAACAAAGGGGCATCATGCCAGCAGGTTAGAGCAAACAGTGCTGCTGCAGGGGCTCCTGAGGTCCCAGCCAAAGGGTCCAACAGCATCGCTGCTGTGGGATGGCTCTGAAGGCCATGGCAAGCTACAGCCAGGTCTTGAATGGTGTCCAGAAACCAAATGGTATCGTGAGTCTTTCACAAAACTAAGTCATTCCATTTATTATCCTCTATCTTGAAGCATGTCCTTTATACTTTTGCACTGTTAAAACGTCCTTTTGAAAAGATAAAGTGATGGTATAAAATGGTGCTGCTTTGTTTTAAATGTCCTTACATGCAAAATTTAAAAAATAACCACCCCAAGCCCGTTCACCCAATGTTTGTTGTAAATTTTACCACTGAGATGAGGGACACAAAAGTTTGGGGGGATGGGGCACAATGGTACCAGAGAGAGCTTTGCTGCTGGTGTATTAACAGTATCCAAAGGGTACTGGCATCTTTGGGAAATTAAGCAACAACAGCCAACAGCCTAAGCAATGCCTGTTTTCTAGCATAAGAGAGTTACCTTACCTCTTAGGAAACCCAGTGGAGTCTCATAAACTATATTTAAAAGCAAAGTATTTTTCTGGGAGTAAGGGACACCCTAACCTTTTACCTTTTAAAAATAATAGGATACCCAAGGGTCCATTCCTTCTACTCTTCATTCCTGGCCCACAGATATGCTTTTTCTCATATGAGCATCTCCTTGTTTTCACCGGTCAAATTTCAAAATCCTTTCTACACAGAATCAAATAGTATTATTGCTTCCTATTTCTTTGCTTTTTGTTTCCTGTCTTCCTCTCTCCCCTTCTCCTCTCTCCCCTTCTGCCTTAATGATGTGGATTGAAAGTCCCTGTGTGAAGGCCCCAGGAACCACCACAGTGCTATGCACAAAGCAGTGCTCAACTCCTTCTGGCAAGTCTTCTGTAGTGTCTCCTCTATCCATTAAAGTCTCATTTCTGTAAGTGTCCAGTTCCCAATGTATAGGTACAGATGAGATAAGTCATCTCCTCTGCACCTGTAAGACTGAAGGATAAATGGAAACAGAAAAGGATAAATAGAAAATACAGAAAAAAGCAAAGGAGACAGAGGAAAAAGATCTAACATATGTGTAACTGGAGTCCTAGAAAGAGAGGAGAGACAGAATAGTACAGAAACAATATTTGAAGAAATGATGAAAATTTTCCAAAACTGATGGAAGCCACAGTTCAAGATGGTCTGTAAACCCCAAGCAGAATAAATACAAAGCAAACCACACTCAAGCATGTTACAGTCAAACTGCTAGAGAACAAAAACAAAAAGGAAATCGTAAAAGTAGCCAGAGAAAAGAAATACGCCATAACTTTCAAAGGAGCAGCAATAAAACTGATAGCCACATTTTCAAAAAAACAAAGTAAGAAAACAATAGAGGAATATTATTAAAGTGATCAAAGGAAACATCGAATATACTACCCAGCAAAAATATTTTCAACATCAAATATACTACCCAACAAAAATACCTTCAAAAAACAAAGTACGATGATATTTTCTTTTTCTTTTTTTTGAGATGGAGCTGTCGTCCGGGCTGCAGTGCAGGGGCGCCATCTTGGCTCACTGCAACCTCCATCTCCCCGGTTCAAGCAATTCTCCTGCCTCAGCCTTCTGAGTAGGTGGGACTATAAGCACCTGCCACCACGCCTGGCTAATTTTTTGTATTTTTAGTAGAGACGGGGTTTCACCGTGTTAGCCAGGATGGTCTCGATCTCCTGACCTCGTGATCCGCCCATCTCGGCCTCTGAAAGTGCTGGGATTACAGGCGTAAGCCACCACGCACAGCCGTTTAATATATCTTAATAATATCTAAAAAGTGTTCTAAAGTATTAGCATTATTGGAGGAGTAGTAAAAATAATCAATCACTTATTTTTATATTGTAATGAGTCAAGATGCATGCTGTGATCTCAAGAGTGATCACCAAAAGAACAGTAAAGGAATATAAAACATAAGAGCTAACAGAAAACATGCACAGTCACGCATCATATAACATTTCAGTCAACGGGCTGCATATATGACAGTGATAGATTATATCACATTTTTACTATACCTTTTCTATGTTTAGATACACAAATACCATCGTATTACAGTTGCCTACTGTATTCAGTACAGTAACATGTGCACAGGTTTGTGGCCTAGGACAAACAGGCTACGCCATACAGCCTAAGCATGTAGCAGGCTATATACCATCTAGGTTTGTGTAAGTACACTCTATGATGTCCACACAATGATGAAACTGCCTAACGACACATTTCTCAGTCTGAATCCCTGTTACTAAGACACACATGAGGGCCAGGTGCGGTGGCTCCTGCCTTTAATCCCAGCACTTTGGAAGGTTGAGGCAGGTGGATCACTTGAGGCCAGGAGTTTGAGACCAGCCTGGCCAACATGGAAAAACCCTGTCTCTGCTAAAACTACAAAAATTAGCTGGGCATGGTGGCACACACCTGTAAGTCCAGCCATTCGAGAGGCTGAGGCAGGAGAATTGCCTGAGGCTGCACTGAGCCGAGATCACACCACTACATTCCAGCCTGGGTGACAGAGCGAGACTGTCTCCAAAAAAAAAAAAAAAAAAAGAGATGCATGACTATATTTTTTTTTTTTGAGATGGAGTCTCGCTCTGTCCTCCTGGCTGGAGTGCAGTGGCGCGATCTCGGCTCACTGCAAGCTCCGCCTCCCGGGTTCCTGCCATTCTCCTGCCTCAGCCTCCCAAGTAGCTGGGACTACAGGCGCCCGCCACTGCACCCGGCTAATTTTTTTTTTTTTTGTATTTTTAGTAGAGACGGGGTTTCACCGTGGTCTCGATCTCCTGACCTTGTGATCCGCCCACCTTGGCCTCCCAAAGTGCTGGGATTACAGGTGTGAGCCACCGCACCTGGCCGCATGACTATAATTTTAAGTCTTTGATTAATGTAAAAGAAGGCAAGACAGGAGAGAAAAAGGGGGACATAACAGATAGGTCAAATAGTAAACAAACAAAAACTAAGGTAATAGATATAAACTCTAACACATCCGCAATTGCATTTAAATGTAAATGGACTAAATATTCTCACTGTAAGAGTATCAGTCTACACTTAAAACACACAAAAAAACCCAACTATATATGCTGCTCATAGAAGATATGCATTAAACATAAGGACATTTTAAAAGTTGAAAGTAGAGGGGGAAAAAAGATAACATGCAAGCATTACCCAAAACAAAGCTGGAATGTAGCTATAGCAATATCAGACAATGAAGACTTTTACCGAGATGAAAAGAGGCATAACATAAGAACAAAGGGTCAGTCCCTAGGAGGATATAAGAATTCTAAATCTGGCCAGGCACGGTGGCTCACGCCTTTAATCCCAGGACTTTGGGAGGCCGAGGCGGGTGGGTCATGAGGTCAGGAGATCAAGACCATCATGCGCCTGTAGTCTTAGCTACTCCGGAGGCTGAGGCAGGAGAATCACTTGAACCCAGGAGGCAGAGGTTGCAGTGAGCCAAGATTGTGCCACTGCACTCCAGCCTGGGCGACACAGCGAGACTCTGTCTCAAAAAAAAAGAATTCTAAAGCTGTAGGCAGCAAATAACATAGCTTCAAACCATACAAAGCACAAGTCAACAGACTAAAAGTAGGTAAATCCGCAATCATAGCGGACTTTTTAATGCCTCTCTCAATAGCTTATTGAATAAGCAAACCAAAATCACTTAAAAATCTGATCAATATGAATAATAAACCAGACTAGATAGACAGATCGCTGCACTCAACATTAATTATTTTCAGGTAAACATGGAACATTTACCAAAATATTCCTATTTGGAATCAATGGCAAGACCCTTATTTATAACAAAAGAGAAAACCAAGGTAGGGCCCAAGGTCACACTGGAAGCAGAGTTGTAATTAAAGGCCAGCTATTATGATGACCTAAAGTTCAGTTCTGACCCCGTATCCAATATATGACCCTTTCTTTCACACCATTCTTTAATAAAATCTAATATCCACAGATTAACCTGCCCGTAGCATCACAGTCACGTCCCATAGCCAAACTGGACTTAGGACTCATGCCCCCATTTCAGCATCAAAATGAGCCCCCGCAATTGGAAAGTCCTTGACTTCCACTTCTATATAGCTGAATACCTACTGCTAACCTCACTGAAAATCCGTCTGGGTCCCTGCAGCAGCCCTACCTCCCTGAGACCTACAGCAATCCCCTTCCTTCGTAACCTCGTGTAAAAACTTCCTAAAGTCTGTCAGTCTGCACCTGAAAAACACCTTTCCTCCATGAAGGGAAGAAAGGTTAGAAGTATTTTCTAGGAGAACAAAGTCGAACAGTGCGACTGGAAACCGGACAGTGACCCACCAGTAAGCTATATATTTCACATTGCAGTGAAGAATATACTTCAACAGTATGTATATGTCTCTGAAACTAAAATATCTTGCCATGTATATGTATAGTTCATTCTAAGGATGTACAATATTAATTCTAATCTTTTCTATTTAATTCCATTCTGTTTAAATTGTTCTGTTTTTTGAGACAGAGTCACTCTGTCACCCCCGCTGGAGTGCAGTGGCGCAATCTCAGCTCACTGCAACCTCCCCTCCTGGGTTCAAGCAATTCTTGTGCCTCAGTCTCCCAAGTAGTTGGTATTACAGGCACACACCACCACACCTAGCTAATTTTTGTATTTTTTCTAGTAGGGATGGGGTTTCACCATGTTGGCCAGGCTGGTCTCAAACTCCTGACCTCAGGTGATTCTCCCACCTCAGCCTCCCAAAGTGCTGAGATTACAGTTAACTTGTTTTTATATGCTGATCCTGATGCATTAAGTTAATTTCACAGTTTTCTAAAGGTTCATAACCTACAGTTTGAAAGGTTCAACTGGGTGAGCTAGAAGGCCCAGAAATCCCCACCAGGGCCAGAACGGCACGTTCTTTCCTGACCTGGCTTCTCTTTCCTCCCACCTTGCCATCTCCAAGCCTGAAACATCACCTGCCAATTGCTTGGGCAACAACATGCGTGTCTCTGAATCATAGCTGTGGGCAATCCTCCAGCACACAGACACCCACAGATGGCTCCATGCATCAGGCAGGTGTCAGCAAAGGCTCCAGAGGCTTCTGATGCTACAAAGCACCCAAGACCAGGGCTTCAACTCCACTAACCCAGGCTCCCTCTGGCTGCCCATAATCCCCTACCCTCTGAGGAGAGCCCTCCACCTTTTTTTCCTACACATCTTCCCATATATAACCATTTCCACATCAGTCTCTGTCTTCCTTAACCCGTCACCCAAAAGGGTCTGACTTCTGCCTGCTTCGCCAGGACTTTATGGTGCTCCACCAGATTCTAATTCACCATCAAGACTTTCATTCTGACCACTTTTCCCAAACAGCCTGCCTTAGCTCTACCGCTTCTCCCCACCCCACAAACACTCCCAGGCGAAGACTGCGCCGATCCTGAAACACGTCAAACTCAGCCTTCCAGGGACAGGCTCACCAAGAGTCTAGAGTGAAGGGAAGAGGGAGGGGACAGAGAAAAGCTACCGATGTGAAAACAGGGTAGCTCCTGCCCTCAAAATCATGCAGAAAGAAGACAGCCTCCATTCAATATTTTAATAAGAAATAATACATGTTACCCAGTGACAAGCCAATATGCAAAGCAGGTAACATGCCAAGTCTTCCAGGGGATAAGGACCATTAGAGGCCATCAGGGCAGTGACTCTAAAACCCATTCTGACAGCAGAACTCAGGAGGGTGTGATATTCTGTGAGGGACTGCTTGAAATGTTGCCCCAGGAAAAGGAAATAAGCAATACTCTTGGCTATCCCATAGATGACACTTCATACTAAATTCCTGAACGGCTAAGTAACAGTGGGTGCCAAATATTAAGGTAACAATTAGGAAAGAAAACCTTACAGTTGAGAAAATTATATCCAGTTAACCAAGTCTGCTCAGCACCTTGGAGAGGGGGGCCATCCATCATGCAATGTCAGAACCCACACATTACCCAGCTCCCAGAATACCAGGCTCTCAGGGAGCACAGTAGTACATGAGCCTCTGCCCAGAACCAGTCTTGAACAAGTAGGATGGGATTTCCAAAAGAGAACAGGCAGGAGCGGAGAACAGCATATATGATGGACGGTGTATGGGAGGAGAAACATAAACCAGAAAAGTGACAAGCAGACCCATGAGGGTGCGTCTCCATGACCCACCCAGCACCAGCACCATCATGGACCACTCAGACCTCTGCTGCCTACAGCCCTGCAACTAACCACTCACCCAAGCTCAGGGTCCAAATCAAGCCACCAAAACTGTGGCTTGCATTAATTATATCACCCTGGAGAACCTACTGAGGACAGCTGAGTGTCAAAGAAATGCAATCCCAGTAACTAACTTACAGTGTACCACAGCAAAGGAGATGGCGCTTTAACAGGAACATCTGGGCCAGCGAATTAGCAGCAGACATGACAAACATGATGTCATCAGAGCAGACACAACTGCTATAAATCTTCACTATAAAATCACCCTTCAACTTGTATAAAAAGAGCGCATGTGTACTGGGCACGATGACTACTCAACCCCCCAAAGAAAAGTACAGAAAAATGGCTTGAAACAGCAGCAGCTGGAGGCCACGGCATCTTGTCACTCCACTCATGAGCCGCAGGCCTGGGGGAACCCAGGGCTCCCTAAATGTCTGGTCCCAAGGGAAAGAAAGCCCTGCTGAGCTGCTGAACAGCCCCAGGGAAGAGCTTTTCCTCACTACCCAGCCTCCTTCCTGAGAGGCCTCCAAAGCAGCGGTAGTGAGCCTGAGGCAGGGGTGAAACAGAGACGCTGCAGACACCGCCTCCAAGCAAGGCCTGCCGAGCAGTCCAAGCTCAGCTCCTGGCATGGCATCGACCCTGTACCAACCCACAGGGAAGAGCCAGGCAGAGCTGGAATCCAGTAACTGAATCATCCTCCCATGAAAAACCCCAGCTCCCCCAACAGCTCATGCAGGGGCAGCTGCCGCCACCTCCTCCCCCAACACCTTCCCTGGGATACTACTGGGTCCCCACCTCCAAGCAGGCCCCATTGTGGTGCCCAGGCAGGGCAGGTGAGGTGGCCCAGGGGCACACAGCCACCTTACCTCCGAAGTTGGCCAGCCGGCCAATCCTCGTCACGGGCACCTTCCGCTCCCGGGCATGCTCACTAAGCTGGAGGGAGACCAGAAAGAGACCTGTGGAATCAGCCAAGGGGACAGGACCAACCTTCAGAGGCTCCTGTTGCCCCCACATCTCCTCTCCACCCCACAGGCAGCATCTCCGCCTGACAGCACACTCCACCAAGAGGAGGCCTCCACGTTCCTAAAAACCCCAGACCACAGCACCCAGGAAAAGTCCCTAGAGCAGGACCCAAGGCCAACACTGCTGTGGGTGGGAGCTACCTCAGCCCTCCAGGGGCCTCCCAGACGTACCGTCTGTTTGTGCTGCTTGTTCTCGGGGCGAGCCTTAGCCTGCCGGGCCTTCTCAATGTCCTCAGCTGTGAGGCCCCCCACAGGGGATTGGTCCTGGTGGAAGAACCTTCGCTGAAAGCCCATGGCAGAGAATGAGTCTCTGGGGTTTGCAAAGAGCCTCCCGTTGGCCCTGCCCAGAGGGGAGGCAGCCTGGCCGGGGAGCCCGGCTTCTCTAAAGGGTCCACTGGCCACGTAGGCAGGAGCTGGGCCCTCGCTGTGGGCATGACCCAGGGGTGGAGGCACTGACTGGTCAGGAGCGGAGGCTGCAGAGAAGTCTGTGGAGGCCCCGGCTGCCTGCGGGACTGAGAAGTGGAACTCCCCTTCTGGGCCATCGAAGTTCTCAACAAAATATTCTTCACGTTTATCCTGACCCTGCAGGGAGCAAAGACCAGCATGAGGACAGCAGGAGTGAACCAGGAGCTCCTCCCTGCCTGTCCCCTGCTGCCTAGGACAGCACACCACCAGGATCCCGCCCCCTCCCACCTCCAGAGATGGCACGGTGCTGCACCCAAGACCCGGCACCCTTCCCAGCCTGGGAGCCGAGACCTGGGCTCCAGCCCTGCTTCTGTTGGGGCTCTGCTGTGTGGTCCTAGGTGGGACACTGAGCACCTACTGTGTGCCCAGCCGGGGCCAGGCCAGGTGCACACTACGCCCGCAGCGGTCTCCTCGCTTATAAAACAGGGCCAAGGAGGCCTCCAGGGCTTTGGAGATGGTAAACCAGGGCACAAACGACAGGGAAAGCTCTGAGAAGTGAACACACAGCCTAAGGCCAGCAAGGGGTGAGGGAAGCATACCGATGGGCCCACCTAAGTCCACAGCTCACTGCAGACATGGATGCCACCGGCCAGCCGGAGTGTGCATGTAAGAGATTTTCACTGGAGAGGTGGTCACAACCAGGACTAGGCCTGGCCGTCCCTAGGAGTTCAGGGCTCAGGGAAATGGAGGGGCAGGGGAGAGGATACGCCGTGTGTTCTTTGTGACGGTCACCAGGGCCTGAGCTTCGGGCCCAGGTCCTTTCTGCTTCTGAACCAAGAGTGACCTTGAGTGAGCTCCTGACCCTTCTCTGCTACTTCCTCATCTGAAAATAGGGCTCCTCACAGTCATAGTTACTGGAGGCCATAGACAGGGCCAGGAAACAGCACCCAGGAGCCTATAATTAGAACAGCACCAGCTTCTGGAGGGAGACCAGTGGCCTGGATTCCCAGCTTCATCTGAAAGGAGTGAAATGCGCAGGCAGCCACGTGCTGCCTGCAGGGTACGCAGACAGCAGGAGACCCAAGCCTCTCGCTCTGCTGTCTAAGATGTCACAGGATGGGAGGGAGGAAAGAGACAGGTTGTTACACTCACTTCAAAAACAGGAAACTGAGGCAAAGATGGCTGATGTGCTGGTGAAGGTCACCAGGCAGCAAATGACAGAGCCAGGATCCAACACCAGGCTGGCCCTGCTGGCTGCAACACTATTCTCAGAGTAGAAACAAGTTGTATTTAAGTCAGTGCAGTGGCTCACACCTGTAATCCCAGCACTTTGGGAGGCGGGAGGATCACCTGAGGTCAGGAGTTCAAGACCACCCTGGCCAACATGGTGAAACCACATCTCTACTAAAAATACAAAAATTAGCCAGGTGCAGTGGCAGGCACCTGTAATCTCAGCTACTCGGGAGACTGAGGAAGGAGAATTGCTTGAATCTGGGAGGCGGAGGTTGCAGTGTGCTGAGATTGCACTGCTGCACTCCAGCCTGGGTGACGGAGCAAGACTCCATCTCAAAAAAAAAAAAAAAAAAAACCCACAGACATCATATTTAAATTCACAGAGCCCCCGGGAAAGCCTTGCCATGAGGAAGCCTAGACAAGGCCCTCCTTCTGCCCTATCGCTCCCATATGGTCCCCTGGCCCTGTGCTACTAACACCTGTCGGTGTCACTGTGGAAGCCCAAGGCCAGTGGGGGGTCCCCAGGACCCCGAGGGGACCCGGGCTCAGTAAGTATCTGCTGAACGAATGCAGGAGCAACCTTGACGGGCTGGAGGGAGACAGGCTCCTGGAGTCCGTGACCTTCCTCCCCTCAGCAAGAAGGGAGACAGTGAAAAGCGAAGCACTGAGGGAGTGAATGGCAGTGCACCGCGGGTGGCCACCCTGCTCCGGGCAGCCACCCTGCTCTGAGGGAGTGAATGGCAGCGCACCGCGGGCGGCCACCCTGCTCTGAGGGAGTGAATGGCAGCGCACCGTGGGCGGCCACCCTGCTCTGAGGGAGTGAATGGCAGCGCACCGTGGGCGGCCACCCTGCTCTGAGGGAGTGAATGGCAGTGCACCGCGGGTGGCCACCCTGCTCCGGGCAGCCACTCTGCTCTAAGGGAGTGAATGGCAGTGCACCGCGGGCGGCCACCCTGCTCTGAGGGAGTGAATGGCAGCGCACCGCGGGCGGCCACCCTGCTCTGAGGGAGTGAATGGCAGTGCACTGTGGGCAGCCACCCTGCTCCGGTGCCTACCCTGCCCCGGTGCCTCCTGGGTGGTGTGGCTCATCACTCACCCCTACCTCCCAGTGACTGAGGGGGAGGCCCTGCCCCTTCCAGACACACTTCAGGAGCAGAGGGTTGGAGAGTGCCTGATCTGGAGGCCCCGCTCGCATTATGACTAAGGCCTGCCCAGGCTGTCTCACTTCTGGGCAGGCCCGAGTAAGCTGGGCAAAACACCCAAGTTTTGAGTGTCCCACTTTCTGAGTGTCCCACGGGCAAAACACCCAAGAGTGAGGCCAAGGCCCCACACTGAGGCACCGAACCAGGCAAGGGGAGGGCAAGAGCACGGAGTCCAGGCTGGGAGGGGACAAGAATTCTGGTCCTATCACTGTTATGAGTCCTGCAGCCAATTGCTTCGTCTCAGTTTCCTCATCTGAGAAATGGGGGTGACGGTCCAGGCCGGCCCCCATCCCAGGACAGCAGTGAGGCTTGGAGGAGAGCACAGATGTGAGGACTTCTGAACATTAAAGGCAGGCATGCTCGGTGACAGAGCCACTGTATCACTGCGGGATCCTCCCAGAGCGGCAAGGAAGGGCCTGCGGGTCCTAAACCTGAGATTGAGACGCCTGGGGGCTGCAACAGCCTCACAGCCTGCAGGAGGGCAGTGACCTTTGTCTAAAAATCAGCCATCCACAGAAGAGATGTGGAAGGAGAGAGGCTGTGACACAACCTCCAATGCACACATGCCTAAGGACACACACAGGTGCTCGCACACAACAGGCACACAAACACCCCCCAATCCCATCTCCCTGACTGTCAGGAAAGTTGCTGGCGACTGTGCAAGGTGACGCCATGGTGGGCAGCGCTCTGCTGTAGCCAGCCCTGTTTATAGTCACCTCTCCAGCACACGATTTCACTAAAAACCACCCCCTGGAGTAAGATGACCTTGGCACAAAAGGTCATCTCTACCCCTAGATGGCACAGGGATGAGAGAGAGGCTGGAGACAAAGTTGCTTTTGGAAGGGCTGTGCCAGCTGCCACCCAGGAAAGGAGAGCCCCCAGTGAGAAGCCCCGAGACCCTCAGCAAACTGAAGGAGAAAAATGAGGTCGGGCCTTGGCGGAGGCTCAGCAGGCTCAGTGGGAAGGGCCTTCGAAGGCTGAGCCAAGCTGATGGACACCCGGGCCCCGGTAAAAACTGCATGTGTATGTCTCCAAAGAGCACGCGTTGAAACCTAGCCCCTAGTGTGACAGTATTGGGAGGTGGGGCCTTTGGGAAGTAATTAAGTCATGAGGATAGAGCCCTCCTCAATAGGATTGATGCCCTCATAACAGAGGCTCCAGAGAGCAGCCCTGCCCTCCTCCTGCCCTATGAGGACACAGTGAGAAGATGGCCATCTACGGATTAGGAAACGGGCCCTCACCAGACACTGAATTTTCTGGCACCTTAATACTGGACTTTCCAGCCTCTAGAACTTTGAGAAATAAATGTGCGTTAAGCTACCAGTCTATGGAATTTTGTTATAGTTGCCACCGCCTCACACAGGGGCCCTGTCCTACCCTGGAAGGACTGTGGGACACATTAGCTGGTGGGCCCTCAGGCCCTGGCCACCACAGACCAGTTGCCATGGTCACGGCCCTTGGTCTCCTCCAGAGCTCCAGGTCCCGCCCTCTTCCTGCCAGCACCCCTCCCACTGCCAGGCCCTCTTACCTGTACCTTCCCCAAGAACATGCCAATCTGCTCCACAGCCGTGGACTGCAGGGCCCTGGCCGCCATGATCAGCTCCCCTCCGATGCCCAAGTGCTGCAGGTGGGTTTCCACGGCTGCCTGGGTCAGCTTGACAAGGCCTTTGGCCACCATGATGGTGTCTCCTAATATGGTAGCCATCCTTTGGGGCTGAAAAAAAGGAGGCCAAGTCAGGGGAGGCCCCGGGCCTCTGCAGGCCAAACCCACACTACCAACTCCACACAAAACTCTGAGCAGAAAGTCCAGAGGGCTGGTTTTTCCACTGATCTCCCCTTCTGCTAAGAGATAAGAAAGGGCCCAGGGCTCAAGGGAGACTCCACGTGACTCTGGACACTCCAGGGGAATAGAGCAGAATAAAGACCATTGAGTCGGTGGTGCAGTGTGCTCGCTGCTTCCCACACATTTCCTCTCCTGGGCCTCACAAGCACCCTACGGAAAACCTGAGGCACGGACAGGTGGTGTGATTCATGATTCACAGCAGAACCAGGGCTTGAGTCAGGCGCACAGACTCCTAGTCTAGGGTTCTTCCCTCTGGACCAAAACTGCCTATTGGGACAGGAGCATCCAACTCCCAAAGAACTTCCCTGCAAGGTCCAGGGGACCACTCACAGCATTGGTGCTCCAACCCGAACCCTCAGGGGCTGAGGCTGCCTGTCCCTGCCCAGCTGCCGTTGCTCTGCCCAGTGAGGCCTGTGACAGATATCCACAGACCAAGGGACAACCAGAGCCCCTCCCTGACTCCTCAGGGTCGGCCCACCCTCAGCTTCAACTATTCACCAAACCGATGTTTTCAAACTGCAGTCCAGACCCACAGTGCAATCAATTTGGAAGATCCTAACCACCATTCAAAAGAAATGAACAACCAGCACCACCACCAAGCACCACTACCACCACCACCACCACCACCAAGCATCACCACCATTGCCACCACCACCACCACCACCAAGTACCAGCACCAAGTACCACTACCACCACCACCACCACCAAGCACCACCACCGCCACCAAGTACCACTGCCATCACCACCAAGTACCACCACCACCACCAAGTACTGCCACCACCACCAAGTACCATCACCAGGACCACCATCAAGTACCATCACCACGACCACCACCAAGCACCAACACCACCAAGTGCCATCACCACCACACCACCAAGCACCACCACATGATGCAAAATCAAAAAGGAAGCATCAAGGAGCACTGTGAGTAGCTTTCTTAGTTCACATGTCCTACTTTCAAAGTGGCAAATAAATAAGCCATCTAAAAAAGTACACACTGAACAGTACTTAGTTGTGCCTTTCTTCCTACCTAAACAGTTGCATCCTACATACCCAGTGAACTCCCAACTGGTGCCAAGTCCCACCCCAGACAGTGGTGCCAGAGCCAGGAAGCAGAGATGGTGAGCGCCCACTCTTCTGGAAGGAGGGCCTGATGAGGGGAACACCCTACAGATATATGGCCCTGCAAACTGGGAGGCAAAACCTGTTCTTCTCAAATCAATAAACACTGCTAAAAAACAGATGTTGCTAATAAACACAGTCTGTCATTTGTGAGCACAATAACATGTAGACTCATTTCAAAACCACAGCCTGTATCTACCCGCCTTTGACAAATATTGCTGACCTACTGTTCAGGGTCCCCACCTACACCTCCCCTTACCATACAAAGTGAACCCTTTACACCTCATCAATATCACGTACCTTTTTTTTTTTTTTTAGGAGAGGGGTCTCACTATGTTGCCTGGGCTGGAGTGCCATGGCTGTTTACAGGCATAATTGTGGCACCCTATAGCCTCAAATTCCAAGGCTCAAGTGATGCTCCCACCTCAGGCTCTCAAGCAGCTGGGATTACAGGTCCGTACTACCATGCCAGCTTAACACCAGGTATTTTTCTGCAAGGGAGTCTCTGCTCTCATAGAAGTAGAAAGGAGGGAAGGGGAATAACTACCAGAAGGAAACATCTATCCAGAACTTTTCTCACCTTCTGCTTTCAAAAATTAGGTCTTAAAACCCTACTTCTAATGCACCACAATCCCAAAGTGCCTCATAATTCAACGATCCCACAATTTCACTGCAAATCCCTTCCAGGGCTGCACCAAGAACCAGGCACACAGTTACACCAGGAGGTATTTTCATCATGATTTTAAAGAAATAAAAGCCCCCAAACACATGTAATACACAAGTTAAAAATCCTATCAGCATCGTGATTTCATCTGCAAGTACCCAACCCTCACTAGGAACACCAGTCTCCCACCCACCCTACTTCTTCCTGCAACTCCATGAGCATGTTTTTGGGGTCTCGCCTGTAAGTAACAGAAATGGAGTGTTTGGGCTCTGTGCCTCCTTGGTATAGCGGACTCCTGAAGGCCTCCGTGTGCCTGCCTGCTCTCCTCTGAGGAGGGGACAGCCAAAAGAGTGGCCACAAATAATAAAGCAGTGGAGGTGGGAGACAGGTGCTCATGTTTGGGAGTGTCCACTAGCCAGGCACGAAACCAAAATAAAAAGTCATCCAGAAGTTCCTTCAACACAAGTTCACTGACCTCTCCCAGTGCTCCAGGCTAGTTCCTGCAGGCCCCGGATGAACCTGCCCTGGCCCAGGGCTCATGGCAGCGTGGCAGGCCCGTACCTCTATAATGGGCACAGATACCAGGAAGACAGCTGGAGGCCAACTGATGCTGACACGCCAGGATCACAGGCAGAGTGGAAGAGATGACCTGGAGCTGGGACATGGGGCTCCAAGCCCACCCCCACCAGCTGCTGCTGCCCAGTATGCGGCTCGACCTCTTCCATCCCCCCTCAGTAGCTCAGTTCGGAAGGGCTCTGGGTGCCTCATCAGGCCCCTTTTCTGGTCCTAAGGTGCTAAACTGCTCTGACGGACTTTTGTGGGGTTGACAGTCTTTTTGATTTATTTGGGGGGCATAATGGTTGCTTTTGGCTATCCTATGGCAATGGCTACTGAGGAGTATCCTGAAACATGAGATCAAATATTGACATCTGAGGGGCTTTATTATTAGGACTATTAATGGAGTTGATGCTGGTTCAGTAGTTGAGCACGATGGAGTGGGGATCACGGTTGAAGTAAATAAATGTCTTTATTGAAGTGTCTAGAGAGAGAAAGAACCATGATACATGCAGCTTCCCAACCCCAGGGACAGGGGTTGAGAAAGCTGCACAAGGCTGTGTTCCCACCACGGGAGGGCGTTTTCTGGCCAAACTTTCACTGTCTGACCTTTCCGGGACACCGTCTCGCTCACGCTGGAGACGAGGCTCCAACTTGGGGATCCTGACCTGCACATGAGCTGGTAATTATCTGGGTCATGGGGACCTTCAAATCTAGTCTCCGAAACTAAAAGACACACCCACGGGCTAACTGGCCAGATACAAGAAGATATATCAATAGGAAAATGAGTTGTGTCCTTTTTTAAAATGAATTCAACAGGCAATCCTGATAGACAGCAGATGAGAGTATCACACACTGTACACTCAGGACCCACCGGGAGGAAGGAATTTTACTCTGAGGATGCCATATACACGCCAAGTCCCCCCTTCAGAGCCAGAACTCACCGTCTGTCATTCATCTCCTCTGAGACAGCAGGCCAGGGACATTGTCTGCATTACCAAGCCGCTGTTCAATCTCCTCCGTAAATACAGAGTGTGGCATTATCAACCAGCTCCTCCCCAGCAACGCATGGTATGTGTTCTCTCTAAAAGCCAAGGACCCACCATCCTCGGGTCTCTTGCAGTCATATCTGCCACCGAAGTCTCAACATGACTGGTATAAGAAGCCAGAAGCAAGTGGCACAAAAGGCCTTTCTTCTGGGCAAAGTGTGAACCAGGGAGAGTGGGGGCCAGGGAAAGTGTGAATCAGGGAGAGTGGGAGCCAGGGAGAGTGGGAGCCAGGGAGAGCGGTAGCCAGGGAGAGCAGGAACCAGGGAGTGCGGGAGCCAGGGAGAGTGTGAACCAGGGAGAGCGGGAGCCAGGGAGAGCAAGAACCAGGGAGTGCAGGAGCCAGGGAGAGTGTGAACCAGGGAGAGCGGGAGCCAGGGAGAGCAGGAACCAGGGAGTGCGGGAGCCAGGGAGAGTGTGAACCAGGGAGAGCAGGAACCAGGGAGTGCGGGAGCCAGGGAGAGTGTGAACCAGGGAGAGTGGGGGCCAGGGAGAGCGGGAGCCAGGGAGAGCGGGAGCCAGGGAGAGTGTGAACCAGGGAGAGCGGAAGCCAGGGAGTGCGGGAGCCAGGGAGAGTGTGAACCAGGGAGAGCGGGAGCCAGGGAGTGCGAGAGCCAGGGAGAGTGTGAACCAGGGAGAGCGGGAGCCAGGGAGAGTGTGAACCAGGGAGAGCGGAAGCCAGAGAGTGCGGGAGCCAGGGAGAGTGTGAACCAGGGAGAGCGGGAGCCAGGGAGAGCGGGAGCCAGGGAGAGCGGGAGCCAGGGAGAGTGTGAACCAGGGAGAGCGGAAGCCAGGGAGTGCGGGAGCCAGGGAGAGTGTGAACCAGGGAGAGCGGAAGCCAGGGAGTGCGGGAGCCAGGGAGAGTGTGAACCAGGGAGGGCGGGAGCCAGGGAGAGCGGGAGCCAGGGAGAGTGTGAACTAGGGAGAGCGGGAGCCAGGGAGTGCGGGAGCCAGGGAGAGTGTGAACCAGGGAGAGCGGGAGCCAGGGAGAGTGGGAGCCAGGGAGAGCGGGAGCCAGGCAGAGTGGGAGTCAAGAAGAGTGAACCAGGGAGAGTAGGAGCCAGGGAGAGTGTGAACCAGGGAGAGTGTGAACCAGGGAGAGTGGGAGCCAGGGAGAGCGGGAGCCAGGCAGAGTGGGAGTCAAGAAGAGTGAACCAGGGAGAGTGTGAACCAGGGAGAGTGTGAACCAGGGAGAGCGGGAGCCAGGGAGAGCGGGAGCCAGGGAGAGCGGGAGCCAGGGAGTGCGGGAGCCAGGGAGAGTGTGAACCAGGGAGAGCGGGAACCAGGGAGTGCGGGAGCCAGGGAGAGCGTGAACCAGGGAGAGCGGGAGCCAGGGAGAGCGGGAGCCAGGGAGAGTGTGAACCAGGGAGAGCGGAAGCCAGGGAGTGCAGGAGCCAGGGAGAGTGTGAACCAGGGAGAGCGGGAGCCAGGGAGTGCAGGAGCCAGGGAGAGTGTGAACCAGGGAGAGCGGGAGCCAGGGAGTGCGGGAGCCAGGGAGAGTGTGAACCAGGGAGAGCGGGAGCCAGGGAGAGTGTGAACCAGGGAGAGCGGAAGCCAGGGAGTGCGGGAGCCAGGGAGAGTGTGAACCAGGGAGAGCGGGAGCCAGGGAGAGCGGGAGCCAGGGAGAGTGTGAACCAGGGAGAGCGGGAACCAGGGAGTGCGGGAGCCAGGGAGAGTGTGAACCAGGGAGAGCGGGAGCCAGGGAGAGTGGGAGCCAGGGAGAGTGTGAACCAGGGAGAGTGGGAGCCAGGGAGAGTGGGAGCCAGGCAGAGTGGGAGTCAAGAAGAGTGAACCAGGGAGAGTAGGAGCCAGGGAGAGTGTGAACCAGGGAGAGCCGGAGCCAGGGAGAGTGGGAGCCAGGGAGAGCGGGAGCCAGGCAGAGTGGGAGTCAAGAAGAGTGAACCAGGGAGAGCAGGAACCAGGGAGAGTGTGAACCAGGGAGAGTGTGAACCAGGGAGAGCGGGAGCCAGGGAGAGCGGGAGCCAGGCAGAGTGGGAGTCAAGAAGAGTGAACCAGGGAGAGTAGGAGCCAGGGAGAGTGGGAGTCAGGGAGAGTCCATGCTGAGAAGCCTTCCCCAGGGCAGCTATCCGCTGCAAGCCTAGCATCCCAACCACCTATAGGTACCTCCTATAGGAAGTGTGTCCCAAACTGACCTTACCACCCCCACCTCATCCTCCCAGGGCTCCCACCCTGAGGAATGCGGCTGCCACACACTTCTTTCAAGCCTCCTCCCCTGCCCTTGAGCATCTGATATTCCCACTGGGTGATGCAGCAGTCGTTTACCGTGGCTCTGCCCTTCCCTCCACTGCCTTTAGGTTCCAGCCAGGCCAACCCATTCCTGGAACCAGAGAGGTTTCCTCCTGCAGGCCTGTGCACAGGGGGCACACCTCCTCTCCTCCTCCCAGATCTCAGCACCAACATCACCTCTTCTGGGAAGGCTTCCCCACATGCCTCCCAGCACCCTGTGCCCATCCCCTCCAGCGCAGCAGTAACCACTTCCTGAATCTGCCTAACTCTCTTCCCAGTCAGATGTCAGCCACAGGACAAGGACCACAAGGACCATCAGCCACAGGACAAGGACCACATCTGTCTTCCCCCTCTCTCCAGCACCAAGCACCATGCTCAGGATTGAGCAGACAGGTCATCAATATGTGTCAAAGGAAATGAACTCAGTTGGTCCCTCCAAAGTTTGAGAAAGCCTGCTATTCTCTGGCTGGCTCACACCTGCTGGCAAATTTTACTCCACATACAGAATCAACGGCCTCTCAGGAGGCTGGTCTGAGGCACTGGTCCTAAAGCTGCTGTGAACGTCTCAATCACCTTAAGACTAGTCCAGAGTGCTGGGCCATACCCCTAAGGGTTCCGTCTCAGCAGGTCTGGGGTGGGGCCCGGGAATCTGCATCTCTAACAAGTTCCCAGGTGCTGCTGACACTGCAGGTCCCAGGAACTTACTTTGAGAACCCCAGTTCTGGAGGAAGAGAGGGAAGGGGAGTAGAGGGAGACCATGCCTATGGCCAGGCAGGACGCCTCCATGGGGACCCTTTCCTAAGAGTCCCCCTGCAACCCTCTTCCCAAGAGTCTGGCTTTGCCCTTAGGTAGAAGTCTTCCACCTGCCCCTTCTTTTTCCATTATTCTTCAAGAAACGAAAAAAGGATATCAAAAGTGAATGAGCTTAGAGACCGTGACCCACAGAGCAGACCTCCAAAGGCTGTCAAGACTGTCACTTCAAGGACGCTTTGGCAAGGACTGTTTAATGATATTCAGGACACCCTGAGGGGCTGGCAGTGGCCTTCTGCTCCCTGCCCAGCCAAGAACCGTCTTTTCACTTTGGGCATGAACATTCTCGATTTCTAGCCTATATGGTCACTGAAACATTCCTTTACATCCCTTTTTTACCCTTAGAAAAAGAAAACAATTGACTGTATCCTAAAAGACTACAAGAATGTAAGTGTTGGGGCAAAGACTTCAAACTTCTGAACCAAACTCCATGAGTCTCTTTAGATGTAACCTTCAACCCAGTCTTTACGATCACACACCAGGGAGCATCACTCAACCATCTCAGGCAACTCCCGGCTTCTATCAGTAGGGGCTCTGTCAGTAGGTCCTGAAATATCCTCACCTGCTAACAGTTTTCAAAGACAACTGAACACATGAAGAACTCAGGAGATGAGAAAGAGGGAAAAAGCCTCCGTCCTTCCCCTGTCAGTGAGCCCAGTGCAGGCCTCTTGAGTGAGGCCTTCACAGTGGGAACCCTGGAGCCTGTACTCAAGAGTCTACCCCAGGGCTGAGCTCTCAGAGCTGGCCCCAAAGAGCACATCTCCTAGGAAGTCCCCTCTCCCCTTCTCCTCAGGCCCTGCCTGCCAAAACCTGTAAAATTACATCTCCCTGAAAATGGATGTGAACATTCACTACGAGAATATAAACATCACAACCTTGCCTAAGATTAGTTAGCTAAACGGTGGAATATTCATAGAAGGGCATGCCACACAGTCATTGAAAATGACACTGTGGGCTGGGCACAGTGGCTCATGCCTGTAATCCCAGCACTTTGGGAGGCCAAGGCAGGTGGATCACGAAGTCAGGAGTTTAAGACCAGCCTAACCAACATGCTGAAAGCCCATCTCTACTAAAAATACAAAAGTTATCCAAGCATGGTGGCATGCGCCTGTAATCCCAGCTACTCGGGAGGCTGAAGCAGGAGGATGGCTTGAACCCAGGAGGCGGAGGTTGCAGTGAGCCGAGATCATGCCACTGTACTCCAGCCTGGGAGACAGAGCCAGACTCCATCTCAATCAATCAATCAATCAATCAATAAAATAACACTGCACAAGGTGTTAATTATTGACAAATAAGAAAGTGTATTATATATTGCCGGGAAATAAAAAGCAGGTCACAAAACTATCATCTTTCCTTTTGGAGCAAGAAAGAAGGGAGGGAGGTGACAGGAAGCAAAAACAGGAACACTGCTTTTCACAGAGTGGTGGGAAGACAAATCTTTCCACAGCCTTTGTACCTGTATCTATATTTTCTAAAATATTCTACGAAGAACATGAACTACTTTTACAATATAAGATAAATGCTATAAAAATAATATCAGGTTGGGTGAAGTGGCACACACCTGTAATCCCAGCACTTTGTAAGGCCAAGGTGGGAAGATTGCTTGAAGCCAGGAGTTTAAGACCAACCCAAGAAACACAGGGGCATCCCCATTTCTACAAACAAAAAAGTTAGCCAGGTGTGGTGGTGCACCTGTAGTCTCAGCTACTCAGAAGACTGAGGTGGGAGGATCGCTTGAGCCCAGGGATTTGAGGCTGCAGTGAGCTATGATCACACGACTGCACTCCAGCCTGGGTAACAGAGCAAGAAGACCCTGTCTCAAAACAATAAAATAAAAGATAAATAAAATAAAAATAATCTTAAATATGTTTTGTTAAAATTTTAAAAAGTAAGCAAGCACACAAATGTATTCCCCAACCCCTAAGTGCTTGTCCAGAGCAGAATGAGCGAGGGTTAGGCAGGAGACTGGAATGGCATAAACATTGCCTCTCCTTGTTTAGCCACTGTCCTTCATCAGAAGACAACTGCTCCTAACAGGCCACCAGGTGGATGGAATGTGGCACCTCCACTTTGGAGAGAAAGGCTCAACTGCCCTTCTCGGGACACTGGGGGAAAAAACCACTTGGAACAAGCAGTGGGTCCGCCTGCCTTCCCTAATGTTGGCCTCTGGGTTAAAAGATGGAAATAATGAAAGGGTGCTTACCCCTGATCCTCCAAAAAATAGGATCCTAGTTTAGAACTGGGTGGTAAGTGCAGTGACCACATTTTTTGCACCAAAAATGAAGACACATAATTAGTGTCCTTCCAGGGCAGGGGTTAGCAAACCATGGTCCTCAAGCCAAATCCAGTCCTACTGCCTGCTTTATTGTCAATAAAGTTTTATTGGAACACAGACTGCTCACCCATTTATAGATTATGCATAGCTCATTCGTTTACATATGTAATGTCCTTAGCTGCTTTCTTTTTTTTTCTTTTTTGGCTGCAACGGCAGATTTTAGTAGTCGCAAGAAAGATCTATGATCCATAAAGTCCAAAATATTTACTATTTGTCAATTCATATTCTAGGGCAAGAGTAAAAACTACAGCTGCTCCAGGAAATCTGGAAGGTCACCAGAGTTGAAGGAGAACACCCCAATAATGCTCAGAGTTGAATGAGAACACCCCAATGGGCGAGGACCCCCCCATTACAGCTCTGCTCCTGACCGTGAGAGATGGGTTCACCTCACCAGACACAGAGCTGCCCAACACCCAGAGGACCCCAGGTGAAGCCAGAGAAAGGCAGGCCACCTGTGACTGTATTATCCAGGCCAGGGTGGACCCTAAGTGCTGCTCATGTAGGGGCAGGCCTGGGAGGCTGGAAGGGGGTGTCCAATGCCAACTTCCTGTACGGCTCTCCTCCCCCCTCCTCCTGTCGCAGGAGGCTCACAGCCTAACTGCAGACACCCACATTCCCCTCCACATTCTTGGTCCACGGCTTGGGCTTGGGCTGATATAAAATCATCCACCATCTAATCATTCCTTCATCCCTCCACTTTCTCAGCCTCCTTTACAAGAAACCTCTTGCAAGGCAAGCACTGGCATGGGTGTGGGGTCAGGGGGTGATCAGGGGAGACACAGAGGCAGACAGGGACACACGCTGCTGCCTTCACCCCATGCCCCACACAGTGTCCCCTCTGACTGCAGGGCATTGGTGGCCTCCTGGTGAGCCACACATGCTGGCCTGTGCTGGCCTGTCTGCCCTAGCGGAGAGGTCTGAGTTCGCCATGGCCCTCACACAGGTCTGTACCCACAGCCTCCGGATGTCCCAGTGGGTCATGCCTTGTAAGGAAGGGAGTTTCCAGGGTTCAACTTGCCTTCTAGGCTAAGGACTTCAAGTTCCCTTGAAAGTGGCTTCCAGACTACTGGGGTTTTTCTTTGAACTGTTAAAAAATTATACATTTTTGTGCTAATAACATAAACAAGAGCTTGTTAAAAGCAGGCACTGAATCCCATACTGCTAAATTTTTCTTTAAAAAAAAAAAAGCAAGCAACTAGGCACTGACATTCTCCCCCATGAATGTAACCAGTTCCACAGATGTTTTTATTTTGTGAGCAGCAGAACCAGCCTACCATACCAATGATAACTACAGCTGCTTTTTCTGAGTTTAGTATATGCCAGGCTCTGGGCTTAGTATTCTACTTAGCACAGAGATGTATTAACTCAATCATTTTCAAAAGGTAAATTATGCCCATTTTACAGATGAGGGTGCTAAGGCACAGAGAGGTTAAGTAATTTGTCCAAAGTCACACAGCTTTTAAGAAGTAAAGCTGGGACCTGGATCCATCATGGCTCAGGAGCTAGGCAACCTGTTTAACAGGTAAGAGGAGAAAATGAGCAAAACAGTGGGTTTTTGATGTCCCAGACTACAAACCTCCATTCTCCATCCATTGGGAGATTAAGATAGTCTTAGGATTCCCTGGGTGAATTGCCCTGTGGTGAGCACTGGGTTGGGAGCTGGGCATGGGTTGGGGGTGATATAAAAGCAGCAGAAGGCAAAGTTCCAGCCTCTGATGATAGTCCAGACAAGGACCCAGCGCTGTGAGTGACCCGTGTGGGCTCAAAGCTCCAACACAGGCAGGCAATGGAGGGTCCAGAGCAGCCTCTCCCACTCTGGAGTTGATATAGCCGCCGACACACAAGGCTTTTAAAGGCCAACCAGTCAAGCGCAGGGTCCTGATGGCAATTTAGTTTTCTGACTAAAACCCTACTGAAGTTTACTGCTTAAAACATTCAAATTAAAATATTTGGCTCATGAAGTGATACTGGTGACATGGTTAAGATGCTCTGAGGTTAGGTGACCTGGGTTCACACCATGACTCTGCCACTGACTTGCTAGTGTGATCTAAATCAAGTCATGTGAGCTTATCTTTGTGCCTCAGTTTCCTCATCTGTTCTTAAAAGGACTGGATAAATCCATGTTCCTCATCTGTTCTTGAAAGGACTGGATAAATCCATGTAATAGCATTCAGGACATATAGTAGGTGCTTAAAAACCATTAGCTAATGCCATCATCATCATCATCATCATTATAATAATTATTATTGCAAGCACACAGACATTCTGGAATGAAGTTCAGACTTCGTGAGACCAGAGGTCAGGGTGAATGGGATCAGTCTGGATAACCCACAGTTATTCCTGCCGGGCACAGTCTCACGCCTGAGTTGGGAGGCAGGCTGGGCTGGGGGAGGACCAGTGTGGTTTATTTAGTGCTGTGGTATGAGGCATCATTCAGGAGAGGCAATCCAAAGTGCTGGTGGCCTGCTTGGAAACCAGAGACACAAATGCCCACTGGTATTCCTTACCACTTCATCTTACAGGAGAAAACAGCATGGGAGGCTCTTGTCCAGGTACATTCAGGGAAAGGCAGTGGGAAGAAAAACCCCTCTAACTCCCACAAGCTCCCCGGCTCTAAGCCATGGAACACTCTCCTGCCAGATTCCTCTTCCTATAATAAAATCCACGTTCATCATGCCAACCCCTTGCTCAAATGTAGACATATATGTAGACATGTAGACATGTATGTAGACATATATATAAAACCCAGACGCCTGCGCCTGAAGTCCCAAGCCTCGAAATCAGGCCCCCAGCCTCCTTTCCAGCCTCTAGTTACACATGAGCCGCGTGAGCGCACTCCACTCTGCAGGTCCTACTCTCCCAGGCAGGCCTGCCCAGCCCTTCATCTCTGTACATCTGAAAACCCACCCATTAGCCAAAGGTGAGGGCCTTGGGGCTGGGAATCAGCTCTGCCCTGACCAGCTGGGCTGTTCCAGGCACATTCTTCAACCATCTCTGACCTGTTTCCTCTCCTGGAAATGATGGTATAAGTTCTTATCTTGTCCAATATAAATGGAGGGGTGGGTGGACATACTTTGAAATGTGTAAACGCACCACATAAATTCAAGAACGTATTCCTATTCAAGCCCTACTTTGATTCCCAGCTCTTCCATATTTACGTCCTCCTGACAGCTATCTAACTCGCTGGTCAGATTCCTATGTTGTAAGTTGCCCTTCTTCTTGCACATGGACCTCTCTTCTCTTCAAATTATAAGCTCCTTGTGGGAGGCTCTTGTCTCAGACAACTCTGACTCTTCCCACTCCACCTACACACACAGAGTGATCCGCCCACACAAATTACAAGTGTTGACTGAATTCATGAACCACTGCCACCCAGGAAGGTAAGAAGGTAATTAAGGATCCTAAAGTCGAGGTTGAAGGGTTTCTTTCAACATTTCTTTCAGATGCTTACAGGGTTGTCTTTAAATCTGGCCAAAATACTGTGGGTGGCTGTGGTAGGCTGAATAATGGTGTCCCAAAGATACCCTTACCACAATCCCCAGAACCTATGAATGTTACCTACAAATGGGACTTTGCAGATGTGATGAAGTCAGGAATCCTGAGATAGGGGATTATCCATGTGGGCCCAACGTAATCACAAAGGCCCATATAAGAGGGAGGCAGGCAGGGCAGAGTCAGAACGAGGTGATGCAATGAGAGACAGAAGTGAGGCTGGAGCGATGCCATTGTGAAGAAGGGGCTACAAGCCAAGGAATGCAGGCAGCCTCTAGGCTGGAAAAGGCAAGGGGTCAGGTCCTGCCCTTGAGCCTCCAGAAATGAACCAGCACAGTTAATACCTTGATTCTAGCCTAGTGAGACCAATTTCAGATTTCTAACCTCCAGAAGTGTAAGATCATACATTTATGTTGCTTTGAGTCACAAAGCTTGTGGTAATTTATTACAACAGCCATAAGAAATTAAAGCAGTAGCTATTTTTTAAGAAATCTGATCCTTGGGTTGGGGAGAGGGGCTGTATTCTAGAATAATTTCCAGACCATTCTTCTAAATTAACTTTGGTCACTCCACAAATACTACTGAATGTCAACCAAGTACCAGACACCAAGCTAGGTGGTGGACTACCCCACAGACAGCTCAGTGCATTCCTGTCCTTAATGACAGAGTCCTGTTGGCTTTCTCTATATCGGGCCCATACTACATGCCAGGCAGAGAGAGAGAGAGAGAGAGATTTTTTTTTTTTTTTGAGACAGAGTCTTACTCTGTTGCCCAGGTTGGAGTTCAGTGGCATGACCACAGCTCACTGCAGCCTCAACCTCCCCAGGCACAGTTGATTCTCCTGAGTAGCTGGGACTACAGGTGGGTGCCACCACACCCAGCTAATTTGTTTGTATTTTTAATAGAGACAGGGTTTTACCATGTTGCTCAGGCTGGTCTTGAACCCCTGACCTCAAATGATCTGCCCGCCTTGACCTCCCAAAGTGCTGGGATTATAGGTGTGAGCCACCGTGTCTGGCCTAGGTTTTATATTCTTAATCTTTCAAAATACTTTTACCTCAGCTTTAATATCTAAAGGAAATAGGAATAATAACAAGAACAGCTACCATTTATTATTCCCCTTCTGTCTGCCTGTCACTTTATATTAACTCTAATTCTTACAACGACCTGGTGAGGTATTATCCCCACTCACTGAAGGGATAATTAAAGCTCATCAAGGCTGAGCAATCTCCTAAGAGCCAAAGTTGTGGGATGCTGGACCCTTCCACTCCTGTCTGACTCAGGCTCCAGTCCTTTCTTCTTACTGCCTAGGAAGCTGAAAGACAGCAGAGAAGAACACTGCCCCGAATCAATAACTCCTTTTTTGCTAAATCAATAGTCACTCAACATGTGACATAAGTAAGGTTTACATCCTGAAATGTGTCTTCCTGGTTACAGAAAATTCAGTCACAAAAATCCTGGGACCAGCTGGGCTCTCAGAGGCCATCTGGCCAAACTCCCTGCTCTGGAAAGTTCGTCAGCTGCCAGGACTGAGGGTATCACAATTCTCAGGACCAGTGATCCCACCCACTAGAGGCAAAGCTTGGTTCCAGAGCCAGTTTGATCTTAAACATAAATAGTGGAAAGAGGCAGACACCCCACACTGAAGACTGCCTCTGGGTGTGCAAGAGCTAGGAGGAGCCATTGGGCATGTGGCCCTTAGTCTTGCCACACTCAACACCAGCACCAACCTTTACTAGCATCACCTCCAAATGCCACACACAGGCCAGGTGTGGGCATGCGCACATCACTGGTATGGAGGTTAAATAAACAAGTTCTGCCCTGAGGTCACATGTAACCCTCAGGCACTACATGTGTATGCAAAACCTCTATAGCTTTTAAAATCACCCAGTTAACCCAGACAAGGGGCAACCCTAGACAGACAACAACTACACACGCAACGAGAAATGAGAAGAGGCTCAGCAGGGAGCGAGGGGACCACAGGCCCAGGAGAGGTGGCCGTCTCCTTGTCAATCTCCACTCTCCCTGGCCGGGCCAGCAAGGCCCTTTACTGTGGAGCCCCAAACACCTCTGCAGCAATACCTCTCACCAGCTGCCTCTGTGCCCCAAAGCTTCAGCCAGAATGGACCCCCGGCCCCGCCCAACACCCACACAGGTTTTCCAACTTCCACGGCCTGCTCCCTCCTCCCCGTGGAATATCATTTCCCCTGCTGGAATCTTAGCCACCTGCTGGACTGGTAAACCCCCTATAGGCAAGTCATCTCCTTTCATCTAAACTCCCTCATCTCTTAATGGCCTAAGGTCACCTTGCCATGCCCTGTATGACTCTGTGTGTGCCTGTCCCATTTCCCTTACTGCACAGTAAGCTCCGGAGGGAGGGGCCCTCTCTTTCCCAGTTCTGTATCCCCCACGGGGTCTGGCACTGTCCCCACACACACCATGAGTTTATTACCATTACGAGTCAGTGAGGCAGGGCCCAGGCACCCAGGCTCCGTGGCTTCCTGAGCTCCCTCATCTACAGCCCAGGACTGAAGAGAGGAGGCTGAGCACCAGAGGAACCTGAACCCCCGAATATACACAGCCACAGAAATGGCAGCAGTACCCCGCTGGTCAAAAAGTGACTTTTATAGGAGCAAAGCCAGATGAGTTTTTAAGCCAGCTTCATAATCCCGCTTATGGTGGGTACACAGACCCAGGGAGGGAGCAGGGGACACAGTCATTGCTACTGTTTCCTCTGCTTCACCCCCGCCCCTGTCTAAGACCGAGGGAAAAGAGGAGGGGCTGAACCCAGCAAGCAACTGTTCCGCAGCAGGCCAATCAGCCCTAGCCCATGAACCATGAGCGCCAAGCAGGCGTAAACAGGAGCTACTACAGGCCTGGAGGCAGCACAATGTCCAACCCTTGACCACACGCTGGCTGTAAACGCCTTAGGGAGCAAGAGCCACAAGCATTTTTTCAATCTCGGGAAGATTAGAGATGTTTGCTCAAGCACCTGTCAAACAGTAACCACCTTCAGCTTACCAGGCAATCGACTTTTACTTTTACCCTCCTCTGAGCCAGTATCAGTGCCAAACGAAAAATGTGCCAAGCACAGAACAAACACTGGGCTGGGGCCCAGGCTCTGCGCTTGAACTTTAACATTTCTTTTCATGTGGACTGTCCCCAGGACTTCTCATCCAGCCCTGCAGACAGCAGGGACTTACCACCAGGTCCTCCAGTTCCCAGACGACACCACGTGTATTGTGATGAGGGCTGACAGGGAGGACCAACAGTAAGGCCACCAAACGCAGGTGACCTCAGGCACACCGCTTCTCCTCTTGGGGCCTACGTTCTCCCATTTCCTCATGTGTAAGTGACATGACTGACATGGACGAGGCTTACTTCCCAGAAATTAGGAAAGGGCCATGCATCCCTGGAGCACAGAAGGTCAGCAAGGAGAGCACGCACAGGGCTGTTTTGAAAGCTGGGATGTAACGGGGTCTAGAAAGAGTAATGCTCAAAACAACACAGATACTGATCCTTCCGGAGACTCTATGAAACAGTGAGAGGTGAGAGGCAGACCAATCCTGCTGTCTTCACAAAGGCAGAGAGGGGCGCTACAGCCTCTCTCTCTCTCTCTCAGGAAACACACCTCTGGGAAATGGAAAACTCCAATGGATGGTGCACAGGTAGGGAGAGGTAAGGGACTGGGCTTTTCCATATGAACCGGAAACAGCTTCCTGCCTGCCTTCTATATACACACACACACACACACACTCTCTCACACTCACTCTCTCTCTCTCACAGGGTACAACCAGCTTCTCAAAGGATGCCGAGGTACCTAAGGCTCTTCAAGCCCCCACCCCTGGCTCTCTCACATTAAACAGAAGGCCTCGACCCCTCTCTAGCGGACCTTTGTTACTCCAGAAATGGGGGCAACCAGATAGGAGTGACCGCACATTCTTGGTCACACCTCTCAGACCCTTCCCCTGCCTCTGTTCCATCTCCTCCCACACTGACCATCCCTCCTCCTTCCCGCAACAGGACCTTGTCCCTGACCTATTTTTTTCTTTTGCCTTCAATCTCCTTTCATAAAAGCCCTCCCCTCAAGCCCACAGGCCTACTATAGGCTCTGCTTCTCCTCCACCCTCTGGACGTGGTCACCATCTCCCAAGGATGGAGTGCACTTGCCATCTTCCCTGCTCCCTCAGCACACACTGTCTGGCCCCAACCCCAAGCTGCCCCTCTGTGACACCTGAGGGCTCAAGCCAGTGGGTCTCCTCAGCCACTCCCTGCCCCACAGTGTTTCCTGCTGGCCCCACACTCTTCCCAGAAGCCCTCCCTCCTCCCTTCTCTCTGGCCTCACCTCCTCAGCTTCCTCCCCCAGCTCCTCTTCCTCCACCTACTCCAAGGCCTGGGAGTTCCCAGGTTGGTCCTTGACACCCCAGCCTCCCTACCATCTGCACTGGCTCCTGGGCGGCCAGAGCTCCTCCACAGGCTCTGCACTGATGCCTCGCCACCCTCAGGCCAGGCAGGGCCTCTCAACAACCGAACCCATTTCCAGAACAAACCAAGTTACACACACACATACCACATCACCGCTTCAAAGACCCACAGGCAACTGGGAAGAGGTGCAGGGAAATTTCGGAGGGTGATGAAATTGTTCTATACCTGGATTGTGGTAGGGGTTATGTCACTGTGTGTTTGTCAAACTATATAGAACTGTACACTAAGAAGGATGAATTTACTGTATGTAAATTATACCTTAAACAGGATGGAAAAAAGTCCCATAGGCTCCCATCATGTCTAAAACTAAGATGACCACCTTCTCCCAAACCAGCTCTTCCTCCATCATCCAGCTCCTCCCCCAGCTTAGAAATCTCAGCCATATATCCAGCCAGTTAGTCAGTCTAGAAATTTCACCTGCATAAATTTCTTTGAATCCATGCCTTCGGTTCTATCTCCCCTTGAGGTCCTTCTCACAAACCACCTCCGTGGACTCCCACCCCTCCACATGTGCAACTCCAGAAAGAGCAGGACCCTCAAACTCCTTCACTCCCACCAGCTCTCCTTTCCACTGGCTCTCCCGAGTTCCTGGCTGTTGCTTAACAGGAATGACAGAAGTATCTCCAGATGCCACTGTCAAATCAAGACAACTCTCTGTCTAAATATTCCTGTCTAATTTTGCACACAGCTCTTGTTTCAACGGACAAAGATAATGACTCAGTGTCCATGGTTCTTACTGGAAAATTATCCTGCCAAGTTTTCAGCTTCCCAATAATAGCCTTCTTTAAAGTTCTCTTTGAGAAAGGAGAAGTGACCTTCCTTCCTGATCGTTTTCTATAAGCAACAAAGGGCACCCAAAAGATCCCTTAACTGACCAAGGAGTGTTACGGGAAAATCCCGATACATCCCCACAGGATCAATTAACAGCAAGAAAGAGAAACTCATTGAATAGGCTTAGGATGGTTTTCCTTGCCCTGTGCAAGAAATCCCTGTTTTTCAGCGTTTCTGCATGCCTATCGGTTTGGGACTTAGAAATTTGGGGCATAAATTCTGGATTACACTGAAGGCAAAATTTACACTCAGAAGTAAAGCATCCTTCTCCATACACACATAAAAATACCTCTTTGATGAGCAGGCTGACCCAAGGAGAAAAGAAAAATAAAAGGCTCACTGACTTTGACACTGATGCTTCAAATAACTACAAAAGAACTCCACAGATTATTATACCCATGTCCACACTGCACCCTCAGATGGTATATGTAAAAATACATATGTTTGAAATGCACCCTGCCACTTACTCCCTGCAGATGAAGGCCTGGTCCCTTCCACATCACAAGACACAGAGATGTCTGAGCAAAAAGTGAGGATGAATAAAGCATCTCCTTGAAGAACCACTTGTGGATAGCTGAGTTAGCCTTTGTGCCAGCACTCAGCTTAAGTATGTTTCCTATTGTAAAACTGGCCCATAGTTACTCATGTGCAAATCCCCTAGTCTTGCAAAAGAAATGAGTTTCTCTTTCTTGCTGTTAATTGATCCTATGGGGAAGTATCGGTATTTTCCCGTAACACTCCTTAGTCAGTTAGGGGATCTTTTGGGTGCCCTTTGTTGCCTGTAGCCAAGAAGCTACCAGTCTTCCAATTCTCCAGCACCCCCAACCCAGGCAGTCACTGCCACACATATAGCAGGCATAGTACATGCCCATGGATGTCTACCTCCTTTCTGCTTGCAGGTTTTGCCTCTGCCCTGCTAGGTGCACAGGTAGCCAATCTACATGGCTTTTACCACTGCGTTAGAGTAGGAGGCACAACACTACCCTTTGCCTAAACCTCTCACCTACTCACGGGCAGGTCCCAGAGGGGCCTCTGGCAGCATAGGACAACTCTTTTTAGAGTCTTACCTCAGTGGTTCTCAACCAAGGGAGATTTTGCCCTCCAGAGGACATGTGGCAATGTCTGGAAACATTTCTGATGGTCACAAGGGCTAGAAGGGGTAGGGAGTGGTGCTAGTCTAGTAGACAGAAGCCAGGGATACTGCTGCACATCCTACAATGCATAGGCCAAGCCCCCCGCCAACAAAGAATTACGGGTCCAAAATGTCATGAGTCCACAGGTTGAAAAACTTTGTCTTAGATAACACAGTGGCTCTGAGGGAGGTGCCCAGACTGCCTGGTTCACTTTTCCTTTGAGCTAGCTGCCCAACATTAGGCCCCAAATCATGATTCTGCATAGTCCGCACCATTTGCAAGGCTGAACAAAACATTCAAAGCCATTGTCTGAGCCTTTTTTTTTTTTTTTTTTTTTTTTTTTTTGAGATTGAGTCTCGCTCTGTCGCCCAGTGGGGAGTGCACGGGCGCCATCTTGGCTCACTGCAACCTCTGCCTCCCAGGTTCAAGCAATTCTCCCACCTCAGCCTCCTGAGTAGCTGGGATTATAGGCGCCCGCCACCACATCCGGCTAATTTTTGGTTTTTTTTTTTTTTTTTTTTTTTTTAGTAGAGATGAGGTTTTGCCATTTTTGCCAGGCTGGTCTCGAACTCCTGACCTAAGGTGATCCACCCGCCTTGGCCTCCCAAAGTGCTGAGATTACAGGCATGGGCCACTGCGCCCCGCAGCCTGATTCTTAAAGATGCTGCTCCTGTAGCTCCCCTTTTGTCTCTCGTCAGGAGAAAGGCCTTCCTCCAAAAGAAGAGTCTCCCAAGAGCCCTCCTGCCAGGACGACCCACCCATCCACAGCGTGACAACTAGCAAGCTGGCATCAATGAATGTTCAAATCCTTTGGCAATCAGGTAGGCCTGGCATGACCAGCTACTCAGTCCTGTCACGTAGATCCAAGGCCCAAGTGAACGTGCACAAGTTTTTCAACAGGCTGCAGGCCCAACTCAGGCTGGAAGACACTGCACAAAAGCCTCTCACCCTTCAGGAAGCTGACATATCTCACCCAAATGGGGAGTCCCAACACCCAAACCTGCCCCTGCAGCATTCCCCATCGCCCAAGGAGGGTTTGGCAGAGGGGCTGTTACCTCTGTGCAATGGGTGAGAATGAGCCTCGGAAAGGCTCCGAGTTTAGGGGAGTAAGCCCAAACCTTACTCACAAGACCCCCCGTGTTTGGAGAAGAGGAAAGGCCAAAGAAAAGCGAAAGGAAGAAAGGATCAAAAAGGATCCCCTGTCCCAAGTTCACCCAAAATTCCCACCTGTGAAGCCCAACAGTTGGCTCCAGCCAAGGAAGTCAAAGTTCTGACCCAAACCTGCAGCCAGGGGCAACGAGCCTAGAGCCCCAGACACTTAGAGCAAGGGGGTCTGGGAGTGAAGAACGACATTATTAGAAAGCGAAGCAGGAAAGCTGTATTGGCGACCAAAGGGCACGGGCAACGGGCGATCGGCAGCCGGAAGACGGTCGGGCAAGCAGCGGGCGTGTTCCAGGGACCCAAAGCTCTGCACGTGGCCCTCGTCTCCTCCCCGACGCAGGACCGTGGGGCTGAGGTGGACCCAGGGACGTGAGACGACTGCACAGGACCCACCCTGCACCTGAGGCGCCCCCTCTGCGTCCCGACCTGAAGCTCGCGGCTAGCGAAACTCGCGGGTAAGCTGCACTGTCACATGAAGAAAATGCAAGAAGGGCTCAGGTGGGTGTTGAACCCAGCTCTGGCCGCAGCCAGACGGCGCCCGGGCACTCGGCGGGCCGGCGGGTGGCAGCCTTACCCGGCTGCAGGAAGATGGGATCCGCGGTCACCTTCTAGCCCCCTCTGTGCCCGCCTCCGCGCGCTCGCCACCGCGCTGACGCCCGGCACGCGCTCCGGATCTGTTTACCAACTCGCCCGCTTCCAGGGAGGCCCAGCGCCCAAGCCCCGCCCCGCGGACCGCTCCCATTGGCTGCGCCGCCGGCCGCCTGCCGAATGCCGCTATGCGCGTGGGAGCGTGCTCGGCCCGTGCTCCCAGCCCATAGCCAATCGCGACCGAGGGCGGAGCAAGAGGAGCCAATGGGAGGCTACCTTAGGAGACAGGGCCCTCCCGTTCTCCTTCTCCCCACCTCCATGCTACCTTTCCTTCTAGCAAACGCGGGCTGGAGGCCTGGCTTTGGAGTTGGTGGCCTGCGCGCATGCGCCTTGAGAACGGGCGCCTTGAGAACGGGCGCCTTTTTCCCTGCGATGCGATGTGCGCGGCCGCAAAGGTTCCCTGTGTTCCTTCAGATTGGTGCTTGCTGGGCCTCCGCGCGGGCCTGGGAAGGGAGGCTGTGGACCGAACAGACGCGACTGTGGGCCGTGGAGGGTGCAGCCGCTTTAAGGACCGGGCGAGGCCTGTTCTTTGCTCCTCTCTATGTAGCAAGAGCCCCTTTCCCAGGGCCCACAAAAAGCACTCCGAGGAAGGGAAGCGCGGCGGGCAAGGCCGCGCACTTCCACCTCCGGCGTCGGGGCCCTTCAGGCTAAGGTTGCTTGTTTTGTGTGGCACCATCCTCAAAACAGGAAGCCTCTGCCACCCGCGCCCCTAGGGTAGAGAGATAGGACCCTCACCCGAGTCGCTGTCCGCCCGCCAGTCTCGTGGGCGTGCAGGTGTCCGCAGTCGCTGACGGCCGGGGTTTTGGGGGACGCGCAGCCCACACGGGATAGAGCTGGGGTCTAGCCCTCGGCGGCCCAGCCGAGCAACCCTGGGAGGCACCGCCACCACCAGCACGCAGATTTACCCCGTCACTCCCTCCCTAACGAGAAGAGGAACGTGTGAGCCAAAGTCGGCTCGACAATTTCCACTGAGATGACCCCAAACACTTGTCTGCAGCTCTGTTAGTCGTTCTTGTGGAAAAGAGAGAAATAACAACTTAGTGAGTTTCTCATAAAATGAAATACTCAAGCCAAATGATTGTTCCTTATTCTGAGTCTCCCCCCGCCTTTCTTTTTTTTTTTTTTTTTTTTTGGTATTGTGAAACGAAAATTCACTCTGCCAAAAGGAAAAAAATTAAGCTGAAAGCTGAGTCATGCAAGCAGCTGCCTTTCCTTTTGTTCCTAAGCAGATAGCTACAGATTAAAGGTGAAGTATCTCCACTCTGTATTCACCTTATCTTGTGTAAAGTGTCTATTTACTGAGCGCTAGACAAATACGTAATTGTTGCCCTACCTGCTCCCTTTATCGCAACATGTGTATTCAGTAATGTGAACATACCCTCCATCTTTCCTCTCCAGCCTGCTTTTCCCCTTTAAATATTGAAGCCCTCAAAATAATCTTTGGAGAAAGGCACAGACCTGTCTCCTGGGCGCAAGTCCTTCACCTTCATAACATAAATTTCTAAACTGATACAGGTACTTTTTGTTTCACAAGTATTGACATTTAACTTAATTGAAAGTCGTTTGTTTTATATTTTCCCTTGGAAAAATTTAAAGTTAGCTGTTCTATGTTGATGCCTAAAATTGGGGATGGAGGCTGCTTTATTATACTGAAATCCAGAACCTAACTTCACAGCCCCCGTTGACCACTTGGAGCTTGGCTTCCCAGAGATCTGCCTGAGTCCCCAAGAACAGAATTCTAAGTGTGTGTGATATGGGTGAACACAAGCTCTACGTCAGGCTCCGTTCTTCCCAGGTCTAGGAGAGGGCTTTCTTCCAAGGAGAATGGAGACTGTGCCTTGTGGCCTCTGTGGCTGGGCACTGGTCGGCTGGTGGGTGCTCCTCTCTGCACAGACCTTCACATGCCCTCCCCACAGTCCAAGTTCTGCCTCCCCCACCTTCACCACACTAAATACAAAGTAAATGTTAAAGGACAATTAAAGAGTTATTTTGACTAAAGTTTCAAGTAACTGCCCCAAACAGTTGACAACTTGCCTTGATTAGGTCAGCTGGCTCCATTTTCCCACACAGGAGAAAAAGACCAAGCCTCAAGGCCTTTCAAGGGTGGCCGTTGCTTCCTCCTACAGTAACTGTTCCCTTACACAGTTCTGCTGTTCCCTGCCCGCTTCCTCCAAGCCCTCCCAGCCTAGTGATCCAGACCACAGTCCATGGAATAAGAGAGTTCCTGGTTCATTACTTCCTGAATCTTGCGAACTCTACCCCATCAGATTTGAGCTGGATGAGAATGTGATTGTCATCAACTCCTGCTTCTGGTAAGTGGGGAGAGGATGTGGTGCTTTAGTTTCACAAACGTGGGGCGGGAATTGGCCGCTTCCATGCTAGCTCAGTCCCACTCCACCAGCAATGCCAAGGCCAGCTTCTCTCCTAAGATACCTTGAAAACAAGCGTAACTCACCACCACAAACATTAGTTTTTCTTCAAGGACTGCCAGTCTGATTTACTAGAGAAATGACCTCCAGCTAGTCTATGCAAAGACAGGATCTTCTTCCAATTAATACGACTTTGACCTTACTCCCTGTTAAATAATGACCTCAGCTTTACTATACTGAAGACACATTTCTTTCTTTCTTGACCTGGCTTTTAGTGCAAAGATTTTCCCTGCAAATTATTTTTCAGGTGTGATAATGGGATTGTAGTTAGATTTTTTAAAAGAGTCGTTGTGTTTCAGAGATACACATTATCAGCTGAAATAATATATATGGGATTATCTTCAAAATATTACAGGACAGGGGAAGTGAACAGGCCATGGGTTTCTTTACATTACATGCCTATGTGACAGGTGAATTTCTACCCTGGCTTACCTTTAGGAAACAGGATACCTGTGGTCAGAAGGTGCCCCACATGACCAAACACTGGTGAGATCCAAGATGGCAGCTCACTTGACCTCTGAAGAACTTCTAACTTCATTATAATCTAATTTCCATGCTAAATGACTTTCCCACCAGCATCATGACAGTTGATAATCACCATGACAATGACTGGAAGAAACCATAAAACGACAAAAAAAAAGGAAGGTAATACTCTAGTTTTGAGAAGTTCTCTGTCCATTCCCAAAAAGACATGAATATTTATCCCCTAGCTTTTAGTGCCCAACCCCTTCATTAAAGAGGCTCTATATTTGTGACTTCCTGACTTTCACAAGCTGAGAAGTTAATTCGTGAACCAAGCTCCTTATTCTCAATTCCGTGGCCATCCAATAAAGCCTGCACTACTTGATACTTGCTTTTGTTTTTCCAAACTGGCTTTGGGACACCAAAGAGGGAAAGACTCCATTTTGTGGGGGACCAGCTTTGTAGGTAACAAGTTGATAATAGTGGAAGATGAATGATGAGTCTACTGGGGTTCATTATATTATTACCTACATATGTTTGCAATTCTCTATAATAAAAAGTTTTTTTAAACAAGGTGTCTGCAAAGAAAGCCCAGCCTGAAGATAACACTAATAATGTGGGCAGGGTGAACAAGAGGAAAACAGTGAGTAACAGTCATTACTATTCTTGTTAACCTCACTACAAGGCAAGGTCAAGGACAGATCTAACTGTAGCCAATAATACAGCCTTTCAAATTTTGAATAAAATTCAAAATTATCAAGAAAACATTTGAAACATAGATTTCATTCATGGGGTACCTCACTCTGATTGTCTGTTATGCCTGAAAGTATTAGTTAATGATCATATACTGCCATCTTAGTTAAGACATTTTTTAAAAATGTATCTGTGAGTACAGTATTATGTAATATAAACACACTCAAACAAATGTGTGTGTGTGTGTATTTTCCCAATAATCAAAGATTCCTGTGCCTGGGACTTTAGGGTGAAAAGTATGATACTCCAATAACTTTCCTCTGATCTTCAAACTTCTCCCTTAACAACAGTGACAGAGGAGACAGTCAGTTTTTCCCACTCTGCGGCATTCCCATCAACATACAAATCCATTAAAAAATCTCCTGGGCTCACCTCCATTCTCATTTCTCTGCTCTCATTTTCAGCAAAATTCTTGGAAGAATTATCCATATTCATTATCTCCACTTCCTTTTCTCCTATTCTACCTACAGCAATCTAGTCAGGTTTGACACCTGTCCCCACCATTCCCCTAAAACTGTTCATCAGTGACCTTTCTGTTGCCAAATCAAATGGTCATTCTCGGATCTCATCTTAAACTATCAGCTGCATTTGACACAGTTGATCACTCCCTCCCTCTTTCTTATGGGTTGCCCTGGGGATTATAATGAACATCTTATAACATTCTAGTTTGAATTAATGGTAACTTAATTGCGATAATATACAAAAGCTTTGCTCCTATATAGCTCCCTTCTCCCCTCCTTTGTGCTGTTATTGTCATACAGATTACATTTTTATCCATTATATGCCCATAACCACACATTTATAATTATTGCATATTTATGCTGCCTTTTATATTTACCTATGTAATTTCCTTTACCAGTATTCTTCATGTCATGTGAATTTGACTTAATGCCTCAAGTCCTTTCAGCCTGAAGAGGACCTTTTATTTCTTACAGGGAAGATTTGCTAAGTGATGAATTTCTTCAGTTTTTTGTTTATCTAGGAATTCCTTGATTTCTCCTTTATTTCTGAGGGATAGTTTTGCTGGATATAGAAAGCTTAATTAAGGGGTGTTTTTTTTTTGGTTTGTTTGTGTTGTTTTTTTTTCGGTAGCATTTCATGTCATACCACAGCCTTCTTGGCCTCCAGAGATCAGATGTTAATCTTATTGAGAATCCTAATACAGGGTAAGTTGGTTTTTTTATTTGTGTTCTGCTAATTTCAAGACCCTCTCTTTGCCTTTGGTTTTCAACAGTTTGATTATCATGTGTCTAGGTGTGAATCTCTGAGTTTATCCTATTTGAAGTTCAGTGTGCTTCTTGGACATGCTTTTTATCAAAATAAAAAGCATGCATATTTATACTTTTTATCAAAATTGGAAGTTCTCTTCTACTTCTTCAAATATTCTTTATGTCCTTTTTCTCCCCTCTCCTTCTGGGACTCCCATTGTAAGTATGTTTGTATGCTTGATGGAACCCACAGATTTTTGAGGCTCTGTTTGTTTATTCCCTTCATTCTTTTTTTTTTCTGTTCCTCAAATTGGATAATCTCAATTGTCCCATTTTCAATTTTGCTTATTCTTTCTCCAGCCTGCTCTAATGTGCTGTTGAGCCCCCACTAGATTTTTCATTTGTTATTATATTTTTCAACTCCAGAACATCTGTTTGATGATCTTAAAAGTAATTTGTTTTTATTGATATTCCCTATTTTGTGAGAAAAAAAATTGATACTTTTATTTTGTTCTTTAGACATGGTTTCATTTATTTCTTTGGATATATTTAAAGTAGCTGACTTAAAGTCTTTGTCTAATAAGTCCAATGGTGGAGACATTATCTGTATTCCTATTGATTGCATTTTCCCCTGTGCATGGGCCATACTTTCTTGTACCTTTGCATGCCTCGTGCTTTTTGTTGAAAACTGGACATTTTAAATAATATAATGTAGCATCTCTGGAAATCAGACTCTCCTCCCTCCCGAGGGTTTGTAGTTATTGCTCCTTGTTATAGTTGTTGTTCTTTGTTTAGTGACTTTCCTAATTTGTAAAGTCATCATGATGTTACTGCTCCACAGATAATAAGTATATGAAATTCTCACATTTTGCACACCCAAAATCAACTAGTTAACTTTAATGATTTCATCCTTCATTTATAAATGACACATCAAATATAGTCTTTCTTTATAATACCTGGAAAATCATTTTATACACTGGCTGCAACATTTTCTCATTAACACTAGATTCTAAAGCGGAAGAGCTGAATTTTCTCTATGAGAAGTTGATTAATCACAGTTTTCAGATCTGCAGAAAAAGTCCTGAGGCATATTTGTAGAATAATAATTTTCATGCTCCACATTACCTAGCTGTGTTCAACAGCAACATTCTTTTTGATTCCTGGGCCATTTGGGGTATTAATTAAACATGGTTAATAAAAACAGGCCAGGCACAGTGGATGACGCCTGTAATCCCAGTACTTTGGGAGGCTGAGGCGGGTGGATCACCTGAGGTCAGGAGTTCAAGACCAGCCTGGCCAACATGGTGAAACCCCGTCTCTACTAAAAATAAAAAAAAAAATGATCTGGGCTTGGTGGTGCATACCTGTAATCCCAGCTACTCCAGAGGCTGAGGCAGGAGAATCACTTGAACCTGGGAGGCAGAGGTTGCAGTTAGCTGAGATTGCACCACTGCACTCCAGCCTGGGCTACAGAGGGAGAATCCATCTCAAAAGAAATAAAAAATAAACAAATTGTAACTGTACAAGCACAAGAAGAGGTATTTTCTTTCTTTTTTTTTTCTTTTTTCTTTTTTTTTTTTTTTTGGAGACAGAGTCTCGCTCGTCGCCCAGGCTGAAGTGCAGTGGCGCGATCTCAGCTCACTGCAAGCTCTGCCTCCCGGGTTCATGCCATTCTCCTGCCTCAGCTTCCAGAGTAGCTGGGACTACAGGTGCCTGCCACCACACCCGGCTAATTTTTTGTATTTTTGGTAGAGACAGGGTTTCACTGTGTTAGGATGGTCTCGATCTCCTGACCTCGTGATCCGCCCACCTTGGCCTCCCAAAGTGCTGGGATTACAGGCATGAGCCACCATGCCTGGCCAAGAGGAGGTGTTTTCAAGCAGAAAGATGCCTAAGCAACTGAGTCATAGCCTGGACACCTGCTCTCCACGGCTGTCTACTGTGTCCACTCCACACCCCAGGGACTCTCAGAGAGTTTTGTCATAATGGGAAAACAGTTGCTTAAAAATTCTTCTATGGGCCGGGCACAGTGGCTCATGCCTGTAATCTGAGCACTTTGGGAGGCCAAGGCAGGTGGATCACCTGAGGTCAGGAGTTCAAGACCAGCCTGACCAAAATGGTGAAACCCCATCTCTACTAAAAATACAAAATTAGCCAGGCATGATGGTGCATGCCTGAAATCCTAGCTAATTCAGCTACTTGGGAGGCAGAGGAAGGAGAATCGCTTGAACCCAGGAGGTGGAGATTGCAGTGAGCCCAGATTGCACCATTGCACTCCAACCTAGTCAGCAAGAGCGAAACTCCATCTCAAAAAGAAAAAATTATGAATTAAATATAAGAAAGTAGGAGTCAAAACAGATTCCGCTACTGCTTTGTTATATTTTATTTTGAGACAGGGTATCACTGTCACCCAGGCTGGATAGAGTGCAGTGGGACAGCCATGGCTCAGTACAGCCTGAACCTACTGGGCTCAAGTGATCCTCCCACCTCAGCCTCCTGAATAGCTGGGACTACCGTCAAGCACTACCATGCTCAACTATTTTATTTTTTATTTTAATATTTTTGTCAAGACAGAGTCTCACTATGTTGCCCTTGCTGGTCTCAAACTCCTGGGATCAAGTGATCTGCCTGCTTCTGCCTCCCAAAGTATAGGCATGAGCCACCAGGCCCACCCACTATTGCTTTAAATACACACATTTCTCATTATACCTTTACAAACCACTATTTGGGAAATGTTAGATTATATGATCACTGGACTTCTCCTCCCCCTAAAACTTTTTTCTATTCTTAAAAACTCGGCCAGGCACGGTGACTCACACCTGTAATCCCAGCACTTTGGGAGGCCGAGGTGGGCGGATCACGAGGTCAGGAGATCAAGACCATCCTGGCTAACATGGTAAAATCCCATCTCTACTAAAAGTACTAAAAAAAAAAAAAAAAATTCGCTGGGTGTGGTGGTGAGCACCTGTAGTCCCAGCTACTCGGGAGGCTGAAGCAGGAGAATGGCATGAACCCGGGAGGCGGAGCTTGCAGTGAACCAAGATCATGCCACTGCCTGGGTGACAGAGCAAGGCTCTGTCTCAAAAAAAAAAAAAAAAAAAAAAAAAAAAAAAGTCTTGTACATTTTAAGTAATTGATTTCAATCTTTTATTAGGTAATAATACATTCATTTGAATATTTAAACATCTATTTTATAAAGGTTTGCAGTGAAGTCTTCCCTAATTCCATCCCTTTCCTACCCACTTCCCAACCCTCATGCCCCCAATTTCCTTGCCCTTCCCAATAAACATCTTCCCTGTTGTTAAGTTTCTTTTCTCTTTTCAGTTTCTTTGTACATAAACAAGCAAATACAAACCTATACTTTTATATTTTATACAAATGGCCTTACTGTGCACTCAGTTCTGCTTTTTTCATGTAACAATATAGCTTGAAGCTCTTTCCAGATCAGTACATAGAGAGCATCCTCATTCTTTTTCTCAGTATCATATGGATGAACCATAATTTATTTAACCAGTCTCCTGTCCTACAGACTGTTTCTATTATTTTGCTATTGCAACGGTGCTGCAGTGAATAATCCTGTATGTTTTCAAAATGTGATTGACAGCTGGGCACTGTGGCTCATGCCTGTAATCTCAGCACTTTCGGAGGCCGAGGCAGGCGGATCACGAGGTCAGGAGATCAAGACCCTCCTGGCTAACATGGTGAAACCACGTGTCTACTAAAAATACAAGAAATTAGCCAGGCATGGTGGCGGGCACCTGTAGTCCCAGCTACTTGGGAGGCTGAGGCAGGAGAATGGTATGAACCTGGGAGGCAGAGCTTGCAGTGAGCCAAGATCGTGCCACTGCACTCCAGCCTGGATGACAGAGCCAGACTCCATCTCAAAAACAAAAAAATGTGATTGACTTGTACCTAACCAAGGCTGGGTCTGTACGCCAAGAGTGGTGACAGTGTAGAGCCCAAAGTGTTCTTGCTGTGCTCAGAGGCCTGACACGCATAACTCACTGGCTCCATGATTAGTCACATCCCTCACCCCTCACTCTGGTGAAATCCCAGCACAAACAAATCATTTCTCGAGCCCCAGGAATGCACCATTGCAGGCCACAATCTGAGGAAGTTGCTAGATGCAGGAAAATCCAACCCAGTCCTGTTAAGAGAATGACTTAGTTCAACTCTGTTGAACTAAGGCAAGACTAATTACTGTAATTAGCTGACTATACAATTAGAAGTGATTAAGCACATGACAAAAGAGACTCAGAATCCCCACAACTGGAAACATCCCAGCTCAGTCCGTTAACAATTTCTGCGGCTTTTCTGTTTTCATAGCTTATGCTTGCAGTACATGTCTACCTTCTCAATAGGGTATTATTTTTCTTTTCAACACACTGTAGCATATGGACATTAGCCAAGTATATCATAATCATTGGTCTAATTTTTCTATGCTTAAATTGAGATATAATTTATATATGATAAAATGCACAGATCTAAGGTCCACAGTTCATACAAATGAAAATATCCTGTAACTAACACCTTAATCAAAATATAGAACAATTTTATACCTCCAAAAAGTTCCTTCATGTCTCTTTCCAATGACTGCCCCCCAGTTCCCTCTCCCCAGGCAACTATTCTAGGTTGATTCCATTAAGGGAAAATAACTGGAAGGTTATTTTGGCCATTCAAAATTAGGCAAGTAGTCACTGAATTGAAAAAAAAAGCTTATAGGGCCAGACACCATGGCTCACGCCTGTAATCTTCACACTTTGGGAGGCCGAGGCGGGCAGATCACCTGAGGTCAGGGATTTGAGACCAGCCTGGCCATCATGGCAAAACCCTGTCTCTACTAAAAATACAAAAAATCAGCCAGGCATGGTGGCACATGCCTATAGTCCTAGCTACTCGGGAGGCTGAGGCAGTAGAATCACTTGAGCCCAAGAGGTGGAGTTTGCAGTGAGCTAAGATCATGCCACAGTACTCCAGCCTGGGTGACAGAGTGAGTGAGGCTCCGTTTCAAAAACAAAACAAAACAACATATAATTCATTCTCCTGTTCTTAAATGCTGTACTGTGTGGGGGAAGCCATCCTACTTGCCTAGTTGCTGAATATGTATTTTACTTTGTTCTCCCTCAGACAGTCACTGGATACTTGTTTCTAATTCACCTAAGTTTTGGAGTAATTTCCACATTTAGAACCCCCAAGTTTTTAAACTAGAGAAGCAGCAAACAGGCGAGAAGCTGCAAACCATGAGCCAAGCCTAATTCTGACAATCTGTTGCCCAATTCATTTTGAGTATACAAAAGCAGGGTGAAGACAGCAAAATTGTGAAGGGGAGTTTAGAAAAGAGAGTCACCGACCGGGCATGGTGGCTTATGCCTGTAATCCCAGCACTTTGGGAGGCCAAGGTGGGCAGATCACAAGGTCAGGAGTTCGAGACCATCCTGACCAATATGGTGAAACCCCATCTCTACTACAAACACAAAAATTAGCCGGACATGGTGGCATGTGTCTGTAATCCCAGCTACTCGGGAGGCTGAGGTAGAAGAATCACTTGAACCCAGAAGCAGAAGTTGCAGTGAGCCAAGATTGCGCCACTGCACTCCAGCCTAGGTGACAAAGCAAGACTCTGTCTCAGAAAGAGAGTCACCATGCATCCAAAACAGACAGTGAGACTTAGTTCAGAGCCTGCCGTGGCCAGGAAATGCCATCAAGGCAGGGTCTAAGTGGCTGCAAATAAAATAATTTCAACTTCAAGGTGAGGACGGACCAAGGACACAGATGTTGCCAATGACCAAGAAGGTTAAATATTAATATGAACTGTTAATAAAAGAGCACAGGAAGGCCTGGCTCCCTTGGGTGAAATAAGCAATCCTGGAAGAGGCTAAGAGGTGTGGACCTATAAATCCGAGTAGAATAAAATGTCCCAGTGGTGTCTGAACTTTGGGTTTTATTTTCTTTCCTTGCACCCATGAGAGAGATGTCAAGTATTTCAGACAGATGCCTCCACCCCACGAACCCCAGCGGGGTGTGTGTGACCAGGAAAGGGTGCACAAGGGGGAAGCCCATGGTGGGGGTTGAGGGACAGCCAACAGGGAAAATCTCCCTGCCTTCTAGGGTGCGGTGGATTCCAGGGAGGAACAGAGGATAGGAATTCTGCATCCAGAGCCAGGCGCGGTGGTTCACGTCTCTAATCCCAGCACTTTGGGAGGCCAAGGTGGGAGGATCACTTGAGGTCAGGAGTTTGAGACCAGCCTGGCCAGATGAGCCAGTCCGTCTCTACTACAGATACAAAAATCAGCTGGGCATGGTGGTGGGCTCTTGTAGTCCCAGTTACTCAGGAGGCTGAGGCAGGAGAATCATTTGAACCCAGGAGTCAGAAGTTACAGTGATCTGGGATCACACCACTGCACTCCACCAGAGTGAGACACTGTCTCTAAGTAAATAAATAAATAAATAAATAAATAAATAAATAAATAAATTCTGCATCCACATGGATATCCCAAGCTACTTCTTATCCAAAGTCCTTGGGACAGTGAGTGACTTGGCAAATGGAGAAACTGAATTTAACTAAAGGGCAGAGCTCTGAGATAATGGCCCTGGATCCTGGGAAGGAACACTCATGACCAAGTTCAAGGTGACATGAGTGATACTATCCTCCCTGAGGAGCCACAGAGACCTGGGGATGCGTGTTGTCCACCAGACTGACGAGAGACCAGTGGCCTCTGGCTGCATGTGAAAGTCAGACTGGCCCTGCTCCCTCTTTGGACTGTGTAAAGCGTTGGGTTGAACACAATTAAGGAGTTGGGGGAGCCCCACGAAGGAGATACTAAATTTCCCACTAATCAGGTAAATGGAGGCTTAACCCAGATTTCTTCATGGGAGAAAGTAAAGACATATTCACCTTGCACCCTGACTTTATTACCCTAGTTCCTCAGGTATTATCTGAACTCTGAGATTTCTTTGTGTTGGGGAAATATTTCTTGCCTTAGCAGCAACTTCTAGAACTTGTCCTCCAACTTACCTGGGCCATTTCTCCAACCTTTCCCTTGGCTTTCTGCCTCTGGGGCTTTACTCTTAAAGCTCTCCTGCCTCCCATGCTCTCCCTTCTCTCCTGTAATCATTAAAATCCCACTCACTCTTTAAGACCTAATTCCAGTGTTATTTGGTATGCAACACCTCTCTGATCACCTCAGTCAGAAACAATCTGTCTCTCTCCTTTACATTTCTCGTACTTTGTTTTAGCATTTACACGTGTCATTTTTACATTACACCTAATAATAGTGTATTGTAGTTATTTGTCAGCTTGTCTTTTTATACCAAAGAGATTGTCAACTGTGTATCTTTATATCTCTTACAATGTCTTATACCTAGAAAGTACCCTTTAAATTAAAAAAAAAAAAGTTTAAATTGCTACCAAGGTGTGGTAGACATTGGGAATGTTTGTCACCCGTTCTCCTCCCCATTGTGTAGCCACCATCAGTTTGAGAGGCATTGGTCTCACCCAGCTCTAGGGGTGGTGCCTTGTATTAGTCTGTTCTCACACTTCTAATCGAGACTGGGTAATTTATAAAGGAAAGAGTTTTAAAGGACTTACAGTTCCACATGGCTGCGAAGGCCTCACAATTACCGCAGAAGGCAAATGAGAAGCAAAGTCATGTCTTACATGGGGGCAGGCAAGAGAGCTTGTGCAGGAGAACTCCCCTTTATAAAACTATCAGATCTCAAGAGGAGAACAGCACGGGAAAAACCCGCACCCATTATTCAGTTACCTCCCACCAGGTTCCTCCCACGACGTATGAATTATGGGAGCTACAATTCAAGATGAGATTTGGGTAGGGTCTTAGTGATTAACATTGGGCTCCTTGTTACTTGTGCAAATTTCTGCAGCTGGCCTGAATTTCTCCCCAGAAAATGGGTTTTTCTTTTCTATGGCATCACCAGGCTGCAAATTTTCCAAACTTTTATGCTCTGCTTCCCCTCAATCACTTTGCCACTTAGAAATTTTTTCTGCCAGATATACCCCAGATCGTCTGTCTCAAGTTCAAAGTTCCACATGTCTCTATGGCAGGGACAAAATGCCACCAGCCTCTTTGCATAGCAACAGTGACCTTTACTCCAGTTCCCAACAAGTTTCCTCATTTCCATCTGAGACCACCTCAGCCTAGATGTTACTGTTCTATCAGCATTTTGGTCAAAGCTATTCAACAAGTCTCTAGGAAGTTCCAAGCCCTCCAAACTGTTCCAACTGCCTGTTACCCAGTTCCAAAGTCGCTTCCACATTTTCGGGTATCTTTACAGCAGCACCCCACTACCGGTACCAATTTACTATATTAGTCTGTTCTCATGCTGCTACTAAAGACATATCCGAGGTTGGGTAATTTATAAAGGAAAGAGGTTTAATTGATTCACAGCTCCACATGGCTTGGGAGGCCTCACAATCATGGCAGAAGGTGAATGAAGAACAAAGTCACGTCTTACATAGTGGCAGGCAAGAGAGTTTGTGCAGGAGAACTCCCCTTTATAAAACCATCAGCTCTTATGAGATTTATTCACTATCACAAGAACAGCATGGAAAAAAACCCTCTCCATGATTCAATTACCTCCCACCATTTCCCTCCCATGACATGTGGGATGGGAGTTACAACTCAAGATGAGATTTGGGTGGGGACACAACCAAACCATATCATGCCCTATGGTATAAGTCAATCCCAACCCACTTGACAAGGTGATAGGTTTTTGAATCTGAGCCAATCAGTACATGGCATGCCCTCAATGACTGGTCTGGGGTGGTCCAATCAGAAGGAAGCTCAGGACTTCTATGCAATGGCTGTAGGAAACAATAGCTCCTCTCTCCTTAGACGAGTTGTTGTTGGCTGAGTTGCTGTTCACAGACATCTTGCAACCATGAATAAGCCAGCCTGAAAAGGAATCTGGCCACAAAAGGGCAAGGCAGAGAGAATTAGAGAGAAATGGAGCTGGAGCCCTGATTAAAGCTTATTAGAAGGCTGCACTAACACTTAACTTTTCAGCCATGTGAACTAATATATCCTCTTCACAGCTTCTTTAATTACAAGCAAAGGCATCCTAACCAGTGCATTGGGAGTCCAGCATTATGGTGAGTATTGTGGGTTCATACATTGCATATGCACACATGCATGTACACACACGTGCACACACACACACTACCTGAATCTTACTAGAGAGGGGAAAAACACAGACCTCCAATTCCTGGGATAGTTGCAACATTGATTTTACAAAATTGCACACTGTAAGGCTTTTGGTAATAATTACCAATGCATGGAACTAATGTTTTTGGATAATTTTTCATTGATTTCTGTATTAAAAACGATTTTGTAAGTTTAACCTGAATTCTTAAGAATATCTCCAACTCTGGCAAGTGGCAATTATAAAAAGTTTTTTTCTTTAAAAAACTAATACATTATCTGTCACTTCTTTATTAGTATTTAAAGTAATAAAATCCACTTTTACCTTAATGTGAAGTTTGTATTTTCAACATTTTCCTTAGAAGGTGAAATGAGGTTCTAATAATTGGAAGATGATACTGACTTTTCTTGACTGGTTCCATGCCTTGACCTTATTTACAACTTTGTTTCAAAATTTTTCCAACCTGTTTGTTTACTTGCTGCTTTGGCAAGCCTTCCTGAGTTTTTTCTCTAGGGACCTAGCTCCTTATAAGCTTAGACTAAGTCTTGTGCCTCTTTCATAACCCATGTCCTCCTCATGCCATGCCGAGTGCAAGAGCTTACCAAGAGCTAGTGGACAGCCCATGGAAATTTCCACAACAGCTGCTCAGCCCCAGTTCCCCCTCCCCAACTGGGACCTGGCCTGCAAGTCCTACTAGCCCAAGGACACTGGGCCTGGCTCTGGGTCAGGCTCTAGATCTATTTATGCCTTTTTATCTCAGGCTTTGTGCTTTGGCACTCTGCACTCAGGAAACCTCCTCCCATCCTCACCAGTCAACATACAAACACACGTCCTTATCTGGACAAGAGGAGAACAGTGGGTCAGATCCACAAACTCTCCATGGCTGCCCAGATGGCCCCAGTGTCTCACCACCTTTGGTTCATTCTTCTGGTTGGAGGAGTAAATCTTTTATGGGAACAAAGATTTAGGCTTTCTGCCATCAGACAAAATATCTTTATGACCACTGACAAACTTATTAGTGAACATATTTCTCACATGCTTCCCCTTATTAGGAAAAAACTGTCTCCAAGGTGGTAGGAACCTCACTCCCCTAATATGTTCCCCTGAACTCAGCTCTTTGACAGAACAAGTAATCGATAAACCCAACAGCCCCTGCGGGAGCTGCTCAGGGAAGAGCTGAGCCCTTGAGGGCCCAGGAGCACCTGGTACCTGAGGAAGGGTGTGAGGAGCTACCCTGCTCACTGCACTCTCTTCCCAGGCAAGGACTGAGGACGTGAGGAATAGGAGCCAGATAATCTGAGAACAGAGCAGAGCGTCGTTGAGGCACACTGTGTAATCTCTCTGGCCTCAGTGTTTTAAGGGGCCAAATTCCTGACCTGTGTACTTAATTCCTTATTTTGTTTATAGCAGTAGTAGTAGTAGTATTTTACTGGTGGCCGTGTTTATTATGTAATTTGGATGTCAGTGGGAGCCTCCCTAGATAAGATTGGTTCAAACTTCTATTCTCCACTCTTTGGAAGTCTAAATTCCTCCTCAAAAGTTTGGCCAGTTCTCAGGAGGGAGGCCAGCGTGGAAGGCGGGCAGAGGCTCACATGTACAGTCACCGCTGGTTCTCAGCCCCTGCATCTGGAGAATTCGGCTTGTGGGCTGTCTCACCATCTGTGTGCTGTCCCTGTCCAGCCTGGCACCAACCCCTCAGGGGATTGGAGGAGATCTACACAACAACTTCAGATGACATATTGGACACCACTGTTCTCAAAAGCTCTTGAGCCATCCGGTCCCATTAGGATTTTAGGCTGGCTCCCCTCACAGAGTGATCCAGCTGGCTCTCCTCATCCTCCCATCTCTCCTCCCTACCCCTTCCCTTTTGTATTGCTTCCAGAACTCCAAATCCTTCCCCCTTTATTCTGTAGAGTCATTTATTTCTCTACCATTTCTTCTGCCAAACTCAGCCATTCAAACCCACCAAGTTGCAGAGAAGGATGCTCCATTCAGCAAGATCTACCTTCATTACGTACCAGACAACTGTGGTTATGTTTTTTCTCAATTGTATTAAAATTTGAAATACAATTTCTGCCAAATTCTTGCCAAAATGGCAATTCCATTTCTCAGAAAGCAGAGAAAATGATAAAGAGAAGCACCATTTTGGATCTAATTCTGTACCACTAGGGGAACCTGTTGCTAAGATGAGAGTGAGAGAAAGCTCCCTGTCATCCAGGAGCCTGGGACAGCTCATCTCTGTACCAAGAGTTAGGAAGGAGAATCCCAAGGTATTTGGAGAAAAATTAGGCATGCTTGATTTCATGATCCAAGACAAAGGAAAGACAGCTCAAGCAGAAGCAATGAGGTTATAATTGCAAATGAGCCCAGAGTGGGCAAAAAGAAAACAGGTCCACAATCCAACACAACGGTTGAGAGAGGTGAGTGGTTCAGCAGGGTGCTCCTCTTCCACACTACTAGTCAACAAAAGCTCTGGTCTCTTCATCATGTGACTTCCACGGTCTCCCTGGGTGTCATCTCCACTCTATGAGGGGGTCTTAATGGCCAGGCCGGCAGAGGCACACATCACTTCTGCCCATGCTTCACTGGCTGGCCCTCAATGACATGACCACAGCTGGCTGCAGGGGAGTCTGGGAGATGTCTCCCAGCTGTGTGCCTGGGAAGTAGAGGAGAGCATGAGTTTTGCCCAGCAGCTGACACTCTCTGCCACACACTCCTTTGGTTTCCCCTATTAAAGAGAATTGTGGTCAGGATGGAAAGTTGAAGAGCACTATTGGAAAGAGAAATTGAAGCTCCAGGTACTGAAGGAGGCAGTAAGAAAGCACCTTGCTGCCTCAGAACAACTCAGGTCTTCTGACCTGTATATGTCATATTCAAGGCTACTGAGGGAGCTCACAGATCAGGAGACTTCATTTTTAAGGAACCTTCATGAACAGAAATACTGCTGGAAGACTGATGAGGCAGGCAATGTCTTCCTGATTTTCGAAAAGGCTAAGAAAATTAGAATCTAAAAAGTTTGTTAAGGTGAGCTTGACATTAATATGGGATGAGTGGCTAAAAGAGAGGATGAAATGGGTGGCCTTGAACATTCAGAAGGGAAAGAATTGGCCACTAAGAGCCAGCACGTGGTCCGGGATAACCTTATTTCCTCTTTCAGAAGAGTTAGGCTTAACAGTGTTGATATTCTTAATTTTAATAATACACCTTCAGGAAGTTATTTTGCACAAGAAGATGTTCAGCACAGTTTCATTTGTAATAGCAAAAACTTAGATACAAGCTGAAAGTACAGCAACAGAGGAATGGTGATGCAAATTATTAACCATTGATACAATGAGTTATTATACAGCCTTCAAGATTGTTTTCAAAGAGTATTTAATAATGTGAGAAATACTTATAAAAACTCTTAAAAATTTAGAAATATAAAGAAAATGTAAAAAGCAAAACTTAAAAACAGGACTACCATTGATCCAGCAATTCTGCTACTATAATATATACATCACAAAGAAAATGAAATCAGTATATCCAAGAGATATCCACACTCCCACATTCATTACAGCATTATTCACAATGGCCAAAAAATGGAATCAACTTAGGTGTTCATCAGTGCATGAATGGATAAAGAAATTGTGGTATATATACACAATGGAATACTACTCAGCCTTAGAAAAGAAGGAAATCCTGTCATTTGCAAGAACACGGATGAACCTGGAGGCATTACATTAAATGAAATAAGCCAGGGACAGAAAGACAGATACTGCATGATCTTACTTACATGTGTAATTTGAAAAAGTTGAACTTGTACAGGAGGCTAAGGCAGGAGAATCGCTTGAATCCGGGAGGCAGAGGTTGCAGTGAGTCAAATCGCACCATTGCACTCCAGCCTGGGCAACAAGAGTGAGATGCCATCTCAAAAAAAAAAAAAAAAAATTGAATTCGTAGAAGCAGAGAGTAGAATGGCGGTTGCCAAGGACTGGGAGGCAGGGGTTGGGAAGGTGTTGGTCAAAGGATACAAAATTTCAGTTACATAAGAGGGATACGTTCAAGAAATCTATTGTACAACATGGTATTGTTGACAAAAAGAGTCAAACTCCGTAAGATATTTGAAGAGATTTATCCTGAGCTAAATATGAGTGACCAATGACCCATGACACAGCCCTCAGGAGACTCTCAGAACACGTCCCCAGGGTGGTCGGGGCACAGCCTACTTTGTATATTTAGAGACATGAGACATCAAAACATGTAAGATACACATTGCTTCAGTCAAGAAATGTGGGACAGCTTGAAATGAGGGGACTTCTAGGTTCTAGGTAGATTTAAAACTTTTGATTGGCAATTGGTTGAAAGAGTTATTATGAATAGAAAGGAATGTCTGGATTATGATAAGGGGTTGTGGAGACCAAAGTTCGATCACGCAGGTGAAGCCTTTAGGTTGCAGGCTTCAGAGAGAAGAGATTATAAATGTTTCTTAGCGGACTTAAGGTCTATGTTGATGTTAAATGCTCGTTGGCTTTTCCTGAAATCCCAAAGGGAGGAGAGCATAATGAGGCATGTCCGACCCTCCCTTCCCATCATGGCCTGAACCAGTTTTTTAGGCTAACTTTGGAATGCCCTAGCCGGGAGGAGGGGTCCCTTCAGATGGTTGCAGGGCCTTAGAATTTTATTTTTGGTGTATAATTACAGTTAATAACTATTGTATTCTTGAAAATTGCTGAGTAGGTTTTAAGTGTTCTTACTACAAAAAGTGATACGTATGTGAAGTAATGTGTGTGCTTATTAACTTGATTTAGCCATTCCACAGTGTAACAACATGTTGAACATGATAAGGATATATATTTTTGTCAATTAAAATTTTTAAAAATATTTTTTAAATAAAAAAAAAAAAACAGGAGGTAAGTAACAGAGAAGGTATGATTTCAGTGATGTGAAAAATACCAACACAGAAAAAAAGCTGAAAGAAAAATGCTGAAATGTTAACAGTAGTTATCTCAAGATGGCAGAATTTTGGTCATTGTTAATTTCCTCTAGGTACTTTCCTGCATTTTGCCACAGTAGGTATGTATGACTTCTACAAATAGGAAAAAACAAAAAACAAAAAAAAACCTATTTTGTAGGGAAAAAAAAAAAATCATGAGGCTGGTAGAGGAGGGCAGTGCCATATATATCTAGGCCATCTTGCTTTTTACAAGGCATTTAACAAAGTCCTTCACTGATACTCATATACGCTGGTGGATGAAATTGTGCACTGAGTTATTATAAATACAGGTCGTTGATAATCCTTCAATGACCATCCCCAGTCCAGAGTTTGGACTTCAGTGACAAAAGCAGGTCCCTGTTCTACTTAATATTTTTACCTGCATTTCAGGTAAACATCTAGCGCTGTGACACTGTCCAGTATGATATCTATTAGCCATATGGGACTATTTAAATTAATTAAAATTAAAGACAATTTAAAATTCAGTTCCCAGTTGCATGAGACTAATTTCAAGTGCTCAAAAGCTGCATGTGGCTAGTGGCTACCATATTGGACAACACAGATCTGGTACATTTCCATGTTCACAGAACATTCTGTTGGAAAGTGCTGCTCTAGGGTAGGTTTATCAGTTTCACAGAGGACACGGGCTGAAGGAGAATGATCGCCACTCCTAGATGATCATCACAGGCTGGAACAATGAGCCAAACCTAAACAGATGAACTTGAACAGATGTAAGTATAGTATCCTTTCATGTGGGCTCCAAAATACAACTGCTGATGTATAGCAGAATTGCAGGGGAAAATTAATTGGGTGGAGACAAACTCCATATGCATGTATAGGGTAATGCAGCTACCCAAAATAATGAGATCTTGGGCCGAACTAGTGAAGTATAGTGTTCAGAACAAGGAAAGTGATAGTTCCAAGCTATATTGGTCAAACCACATTGAGAACTCAAGTGTTTTTCTTTCAGTGGTATGTTCAGAACTAGAATTAGCTATAATGAAATTGTTTAAATGGAAAGTACTATTTGCATCACTAGGAACTGCTATTGGTCACAAACAGATTGTAGTTAGGAACTACCACAGTGTATGGGGGAAAAGCTGCTGTGAATAGTCCAGCTACTTGGTTTTAGTGGCTGTATGCTTTGTTTACTAAATAAGGGAGACAATGAGTCATAAAAGTAATAAAAGTAGTGCTACTGGTGAGAAACAGTTAACAATGTGCTGCTATGGAGAGAGAAAGAGAAAGAGAGAGAGAGAGACACTATCACACTTGGCTAAAAGTCAGGTACTTTCATAGCTTTACGGCAATACTACTACAGCTATAAAAGACAACTTTGTTATCAAAATTCCTACAGGAAAAATAACTTTGTTATTGTACATCTAAAACTTTCTTTTTTGATGGGGTCTTGCTCTGTTGCCCAGGCTGGAGTGCAGTGGTGTGATCATGGCTCACTACAGCCTCGACCTCTTGGCCTCAAGTGACTCTCCCACCTCAGCCTCCTGAGTAGTAGGACCACAGGCATGTGCTACCATGCCCAACTCATTTTTTTGTTATTGGCGGTGGTGGTGTTTGTAGAGACAGGGTCTCACTATGTTGCCCAGGCTGCTCTCGAACTCCTGGGCTCAAGCAATCCTCCCACCTTAGTCTCCTAACCTTGTCTTTTTCCCCTCTTAAAAAAATTTAGTTCTTATATGTTTTGATAATGTGTCACTTCCTAAAAATGCAAATATCATACTATAAGAAAGCAGACAGAATTGTGTTTTTTAGTCCAAATGAAATGCTGAAGTACTTGAGCAAGTCAAGAGAAAAAGGAACAGAATAAATACAATTCTAGAAACAATGACAAATAAAGGATATTTAGAATCAAAACTAAATATACGTTTCACCATATATTTGTGTGTATCCTGGAGAAACAGTATGATTGGAACTGGAACTGGATTTCAGCTCAATACAAGGAAGAACTGTCCAACAGTCAGGTGTGATGCAGTGGGCTGCGGAAACCGTACAGGGAGGTGGCAAGGCTGAATTCCAGAGCCAGGCCAACCTGAGTCTGCATGCTGATGATTTCTTGGTATGTGACCTTGGCCAAGTTACTTAGTCTTCTGAGCCTATTTTTTCTTTTCTTTCTTCTTTTTTTTTTTTTTTTTTTTTGAGACGGAGTCTCGCTCTGTCGTCCAGGCTGGAGTGCAATGGCCGGATCTCAGCTCACTGCAAGCTCCGCCTCCCGGGTTTACGCCGTTCTCCTGCCTCAGCCTCCCAAGTAGCTGGGACTACAGATGCCCGCCACCTCGCCCGGCTAGTTTTTTGTAGAGACGGGGTTTCACCGTGTTAGCCAGGATGGTCTCGATCTCCTGACCTTGTGATCCGCCCATCTCGGCCTCCCTAAGTGCTGGGATTACAGGCTTGAGCCATCGCGCCTGGCCTAAGCCTATTTTTTCATCTGTAAGAGACAATAGCACTACTTCTTAGTGTTGTTATGAATAAAGTGAGATAATACATGCCTTGTGCATATTACAGTGCCTGGCACAGAGCAAACCCTCCAAAAATGTTACCTAGTATCTGTTATGATTCTTAATGATGGTTAATGGTGACTGAGCTCTGTCTACCAGCAACCTGGAAGTTAAAAAGTGATGTGTGAAAAGGGTTCTACAGTCAAATCCATTTGATAAAGGTTGGAGTAATCAAAGTTCAACAGGTTTCTTTACTCTGTGGCTTCTCTGAGGCTTTAATACACAACCCATCATATTTGGCCACAGAACCCTTTTTAATGAAGCATCCTGAGGGAAGTGAGTGTTTTGAATATACTTTGGAAAACACTGAATTACAGGACTTCTTAAATTCTTTCTGACTCTAACTTTGAAAAAGTTGTGAATTTCAAATGCAGTGATGTTTATAACTGGTATTTATTGAGCACTTACTATGAGGCAGGCACTTTAGAAACGTAATGTCATATTATTCTCTCAGCAACCCTGTAATATTGTTATCTGCTTTCTACAGTTGAGAAAATTGAGACTCAGTGAGGTTAAGCAGCTTGCCCGAGGTTATACAGCTAACACATGGTGGAACCAGGAATATTACCTTGCCTATCCTTTCAAAGCCCTGCTCCTCTTAGCCAATAGGCCACATTTGATCAGAGACTGCTGATTTTTTATGTATCATTGAGTTGACTCAACACAACGATGAATATTTGGGGGGTAAAAACCAAAGTGAAGTTGGCATTATAGTAAGGGGGAAAGAGCACAGACCAGGAGCCAGGAGGGTCAGATTTGAACCTTTGTGTTGAGACTTCAGAGCTGATGCCCTTTCCACTGACCAGCATTTGAGCCAGCTCCTTCATGCCAGGTTGCTTTAAGATTGCTGGGAGAAGTCATAGGAGCTGCTGGCTAACGGGATGTAGAGATTATGTCTATGTTGAATGACTGCAGGGCTTTGCTTTCATTGCTAGAGATGTCCATGACTTGGTTCTGATAAAAAATAAAAAATAAATGAGGCCCTACTTTCAGGGAAAACTTCACATATGCCCTTTACTTCCACCTTAATCCAAGGCTAGATAAAAGGTGCCTCCTCTCCCCTTCTCACTTTACTGCATGACAACCACGTGCTCCCGAACAGTAAGTGTTCCAGGGTGCTCCTTCCCTGCAGGCAATGGCAAGAAGGCCTAACCCTTCCAGGTTAAAGCTCAGGATCTGGAAGATGGAATTCTACACAACACGGAGATAATAATGTTCATTCACCAAACATGTCAAACCTGTGATATGCTCAGGTTCTGGCTGCTCTCTCCTGGCCCCTGGGAGGGACAGTACAGGAGGCCTGAGCCTCCCACAGAACAAGGACCTGGTTTATCATCTTTGCCTCTCCAGTACCACCAGCCAGGGACTCAGTGGGAACTGGATGCTGAAGGCCGACCTGGTGAACACCTGCGCTTGAGGCCCCAGAAGGGGCTAAGGGCGGAATCGGCTGCCCTCATGTGGCCACACTGGAGTGCAGCTAACAGAAGGAGAAATTCAAGGCAAATGGAGGAGTCCCTGGAGACACAAAAGGGACGTGGCTGAAGGACAGCAGAAGTGTAAAGCCACCAGAAACAAGCCGCAGCCTTCTGGAGGGACAATGGTCCTCAAGCGTTTTGGTGTCAGGACCCCTTGAAACTTGTAAAACTTACTGAGGACTGCAAAGACCTTTTGTTATGTTAGCGCTATCCTGTTGAGAAATTACAACTGATAATTTTTTAAAATTATGTATCAACTTTAAAAAAAATAACAAAAATAAACATTTCATTTTAACATAAATACGTTTTTTGAATATAGCTATATTTTTGCAAACCAAAAAACTTTCCTGAAGTCTGGCATTTGTTTACATTTTTGCAATTCTCTTTACTAGAATAAATAGAGTATCTTAATAGAAGAGAGCTGGATTCGGCCAGGTGCAGTGGCTCACTCCTGTAATCCCAGCACTTTGGGAGGCCCAGGTGGGTGGATCACCTGAGGTCAGAATTTCAAGACCAGCCTAGCCAACATGGCAAAACCCCATCTCTACTAAAAATACAAAAATTTGCCAGGCATGGCGGCAGGCACCTGTAATCCCAGCTACTTGGGAGGCTGAGGCAGAGAGAATTGCTGAAAACCCAGGAGGCGAGGTTGGACGTGGTGGCTCACGTCTGTAATCCCACCACTTTGGGAGGCCGAGGCTGGCAAATCACCTGAGGTCAGGAGTTCGAGACCAGCCTGACCAACATGGTGAAACCCTATCTCTACTAAAAATACACAATTAGCCAGGCGTGGTGGCACATGCCTGTAATTCTAGCTACTCTGGAGGCTAAGGCAGGAGAATCGCTTGAACCCAGAGGCAGAGGTTGCAGTGAGCTGAGATCATGCCACTGCACTCCAGCCTGGGCAATAGAGCAAAACTCCATCTCAAAAAAAAAAAAAAAAAAGAAAGAAAGAGAAGACAGCTGGATTCTCATATCTGCTTTTGTAGTCAATCCCTTGTGATATCACATATCATATCATGCAGCTTCTGGACAACTCCTGTGTATACTTGTAATAGAAGGAGAATGGTAAGGTAATGTAGTTTTATTACAAAATAGTTTTGACCTCATGGGCCCCCGGGACCACACTTTGAGAAGCACGGCTGCAGAGTTTAAGCTAAGAACTAACTCTGGCTCAGGGTCCTCCATCAGCTCATCTGATCCTTGGGCAGTGACAAGCCCAAGGTAGGGGGCCCCAGGCAGGGAGGCTGCACCAGACCACCAAGAGGTCGATGCCCACCTGCAACCTGGTGAAGGAAGAGTCTCTGTATTCCTGCCCTCCCACCCACCCTCACCATGTTCAGGCTGAGTGGCACTGCCGGTGGCCTTTGCTCCAGACTTCCCAGCAGAAATGGTAAAATCAAGTTTTTTCTTTTTTCTTTTTTTTTGAGACAGAGTCTCTGTCTGTTACCCAGGCTGGAGTGCAGTGGCGTGATCTCAGCTCACTGCAGCCTCCGCTCCCCGGGTTCAAGCAATTCTCCAGCCTCAGTCTCCCAAGTAGCTGGGATTACAGGCGTGCACCACCACACCTGGCTAATTTTTGTATTTTTAGTAGAGATGGCATTTCACCATGTTGGCCAGGCTGGTCTCAAACTCCTGACTTCAGGTGATCCACCCGTCTCGGCCTCCCAAAGTGCTGGGATTACAGGCGTGCGCCACTGCGCCTGGCTGGAAGATACATTTTCTTAGCTGAATGAGATGGTAATTAGTAAAGGGTGACATTGGCTAAACTAGAGCAGGTCCTGTTTCAATTTAGTCCCCAGCAGCAGAGCTGAACAGCAACTGAGTGCAGGCAGTTCCCGTGCACCACAGAGAACACCCCAGAGGGGCAAGAGGACATGGCCTGGGATCAGGCTTCCCTCATGCGGCCAGCAGGTGAGGGAATGAATATTTACTGGATGATACTCTAACCCACCGCCAGACTGACATCTGCCAAGGAAAGTCACTCCAGACACCTGATCTAGTTCTTCATTTATAAATGTGAACAGTCAAGCAAGGATCACCAACCATTTTTGAAGAGTTATAAAACAAATAAAAGGACTTAAGATGAACAGATAAACAAAAAGGCTAAAGAAAACTGAGACAATTAATCAAAGAGAAAACCTTTCAAGAACTATTTACTCATTTCTCAGTACGAGCTGAGAAGATACTGCCTCCATCAAAAATAACAACTATGAGAGAGGAGCAAGCAAAGATCATGAGTATTTGGAAATTAAAAAAAAAAAAAAAGATTGTCAAAAAATAAAATCTCAAAAGGCTAGAAGAAAAATTCTAGCATACAGGGGGGGAAAAGACAAAGGGATGCAGAGTAGGAGACAACACTGAAGAGAGACTGAAAAACAATTTCCGAGATCTGACACCAGTCTTGAGGGAATCCCAAAAAGAGAAAACAGAGAAAATAGATAAGGGAAGAAATTCCAAGATCTGAATAAAGACTCAAATATTCAGATTGCAAGGACCCAGGGAATGGTGAGCAGGATGGGTGAATGAGAATAAAATCCACATCCCTGACTCTGTGAGTTATCTGTGAATAGTCACTATTTCAGGGTTGGACTGACTTGATCAAAGGTTGTGGGAGCTCTTGGGGCAGAGGTTACTTACATCATAGTGTGTGGCCACCTGCCTCCTATTGGCTCCTTTTCCTTCTACATCAAGTGGAGGCCAAATCCCTCTCCAAGTATTATTATACAGAGATATTCAGCTCCCCTTGCTTAACCAGACCCTGTACTCAGTAGAAGAAAAGCCACTAAACAGGACCCTTTTAAAAAGCAAGGGTAATAAATAGAAAAATATATATAACAGGTGTGTAATAATCTTGTGTTTCCCTAAGGCAGTCTAAGTGGCTGTCTGTTCCTTCTAATCCAATGAAGGCAGGCAGTATTTGGTACCAGCAGTGGGGATGCACAGAACATACCCTCAGAAAGAACATGTAAGTGACTATGGCACCATGTTCTTTTGCGGGAGGGGGCTGAGCGAGCAGCGTCCCATGCAAGGGTGAAAGTTGATGGTTTGTGATGATGCAGTGTCTGAGTAAACCACCTGTGACTCTGGGGGATGGAGAGGCTATTCCCACCGAGGATGAAGCTTTGGAGAACTCTGTTGACATTCCTTAAGAACCATCCCAAGATAATGAGGAATGCAGTGAGGAAGGAATGGCTGCATTGCTACAAGAGAAAAGGGATGAATTCTGCTCCCAGCTTATTTACCTGGAAACAGATGTGAAAGTATTACAATATCCAGCTACAAGAAACACTTTCTTCTCCTTACATCCCCTAGCCTCAAGATCCTGTTCCAATACAATTTTCTGATACACGCCCTTAGGGCTTCACCTTTGACTTGATGCTTCTCATCAAAATGTTTTCTTAAATAAATACACCTCCTTTTTTCTTTTTTTTCTTTTTTTGAGATGGAGTTTCATTCTTGTTGCCTAGGCTGGAGTGCAATGGTGTGATCTTGGCTCACTGCAACCTCTCCCTCCCAGGTTCAAGCGATTCTCCTGCCTCAGCCTCCCGAGTTGCTGAGATTACAGGCACCTGCCACCATGCCCGGCTAATTTTTGTATTTTTAGTAGAGACGGGATTTCACCATCTTGGCCAAGTCTTGAACTCCTGACCTCAGATGATCCATCCACCTTGGCCTCCCAAAGTGCTGGGATTACAGGAGTGAGCCACCATGCCCAGCATACAGCTTCCTTTCTAAGAAGAATTCTGGAGAAACTACTTAGACAAGTTTTTTGGGGTGTTAAACACTGGAGGAGATTTGGGGTATTGGTGGGAGAGAAGAACAGTGTTTTGAGAACACCTAAGTGGAAGAGATAGCAAGTGAGCAGAGATGTCCGACTGAAAGGTAGGCCAGGCTTGCATATGGCTGCATGTACTAGAAACCCAACCATAATAGTTTAACCAGATAGGGGTTTCTATTAATAACATAAAAGAAGCCCAGGCCAGGCACGGAGGCTCACGCCTGTAATCCCAGCACTTTCAGGAGGCCTAGGTGGGCGAATTACTTGAGGTTAGGAGCTCCAGACCAGCCTGGAACTGGTGAAACGCCATCTCTCTAAAAATACAAAAATTAGCAGGGCATGATGGTGTGCGCCTGTAGTCCCAGCTACTTCGGAAGGCTGAAGCAGGATAATCGCTTGAACCCAGGAGGCAGAGGTTGCAGTGAGCCAAGATGGCACCACTATACTCCAGCCTGGGTGACAGAGTGAGACTCCATTTCAAAACCAACAAGCAAACAAACAGAAAAGAAGTCCAGGGGTGGCTGGGGCAGCTACTTAAGGAAGTCATCAAGTCTCCAGCCTCTTTGTGGTTTTCTTCTCTGTCATACATGCTTTGCCTGTGACTTTCATCCTGGTGGTCGCTAAGCAGCTGTGACATCTCAAAGCATCACATCTGTGTCCCATGCAAGGAAAAATGGCAGATTACGACTGAAGCGCCCCTCCCCGCCTTTAAAACCAGGGAAATAGCTTTTCTGGAAGACCCAAGCACTAGACTTTGGCAGAGCTGAGCCACATGGCCACTCGTAAGTGCCCAAGACCCTGGGAGGTGAGCAATGCTAAATGTGCATGAGGACACTGTGAGCACAGCAGGCTCTGCTAGGAGGGAGAGATACTGGGGAAGGCAACCCGCATGTGAAAGGCACGTGAATGGATAGCATCACACTGGGAAGAGAGGAGGAGCAAGCAGAGAAGAGGAATCAGAACTGAGTCCTGAAAATCTCCTGCATCTAGGGTAAAAGTAGAGAAGCAGTTGGAAAATGGCCAAGGAATGAGCAGGAGGAGGGAAGAAGAGTAGGAGGAAATTGCCAAACAAAATAAAATTGGAGCTGGGTGCGGTGGTTCATGACTGAATCCCAGTGCTTTGGGAAGTTGAGGCTGGACGATACTTGAGGCCAGGAGTTCCAGACCAGCCTGGGCAACATAGCAAGACCCTGTCTTGACAAAAATTAAAAAAAAAAAAAAATTAGCAAGGCATGGTGGTGCATGCATGTAGCCTCAGTTGAGGCAGGAGGATTGCTTGAGCCCAGCAATTCGAGGTTGCAGTGAACTACGATCATGCCTCTGCACTCCAGCCTGGGTGACAAAGCGAGACACTGTCTCTAAAAAAATTAATATTTAGGAACTGGATTTAGTAAGGAGAGACTTTATTCAAAAGGATTATTGCAAGGATGGGAAGGGGCAGGAAAGGGGACCATTGCAATAGGGGGAACCCCTGACTGTTAAGTTCTTCCAGAGTCTCAAGATCTAGGCAAACATGTTTTTTGGTTTTGTTTAATAGGGGAGTAAACACGACCAAAAAGAACAGATGTGGAGAAGTGGAATGGAAGGGCGGTAGGATCAGATAGATCAGAGGATGTTTGACTCTGGGGCCAACCTCTTCTCCAGAGGGGATGTCTGCCGGCTCAGGAAAGTTAGGGACCTGGGGAAAGGAAGGAAGTTTGGTTAATGAGCATTTGTTCCCATTAGTCAGTGGGGAAAAGCACCTCAGCTAATCATTTAGAAAACTAAGAATGGGAATTTGGAGGGTCTGTGTGTGTGTTCCTGTCATAATTAAACAAGGGAGGCATCTAAGAGGCCTAAGTGCTCTGGGAAGATGGCTCTTTGCAGGAAGCTGTCTGCTAGAACACAAAGCATTGGGGGTTTTCTTAACCTTGGCTGTTTCCAGGAGCAAGCGCTGAGACAAAATCCAACATTTTCAGAACCAGCAGAGAGAGGGTCTCATGAAAGCCTTGGAGACGAAAGTATTTCAAAATCGAGACCACCCATTGTTAGAGTAAGTCACGCTGGAGTAAAAAAGAAAAAATCAAAAAATGAAAGAAAAAACTCAGTGTTTTAGTATGAGAACAATATTACAATTTAAAAAAAAATTTATTTTGATAATTTCAAGCCTATAGAAAGGTTGCAGGAATAGTACAAATAATTCTTCCCAATTCCCCAAATATTTTACTATATTTGTTTCCCCATGTGTGTGTGTTCAGCTTCTCAGGGTTCTGTTCCCCTCCGAGTAGGCTCTGGAATACTGGAGGGTGGGCTAGGCAGAGGAGGGTGGCTCTGGGTGGCCAATTGGGGTCTCCTGGCTGTCCATCTCTGCTGGCACCTGTAGGCCCTGCTGGCAGACCTTGGAGCCTTTCTTGGTTTGGTTATAACAGGTGCTTGCAAGCCAGCCCAGCCTCCCCAGCTCTGACAGACCCTTGGCTCAGCGGACACCTCAAACCACTCCATTGCAGTCCAGAGAGGGACTGCTGGCTCTCCACTTGGGGACCTACCACCTGTCCCCTCAGGAATGGTGGGAAACTTCTGTCTTGTGCTGTGGCTAAGAGAAGATAACCCGTGCCTACCTTCCAACCCCACTGACTTCCCTTTAGAAGATCGTGCAGGATCAGGTGCTGTTGAGCCTGAGACCCAACTTTCTCCCGAATCCCAAATGGGGAGCAAGGGGAGAAGGTCTTCCCTACTTCCTCTCTTCTGTCCATCCTTCCTATTCCCAGAACACCCCAGGGCCCAGGGTAAGCCATGCCCTTACTTCCTCTAAATCAGGGGTCCCCAACCCCCAGGCCGTGGACCAGTACCAGTCTGTAGCCTATTAGGAACCAGGCTGCACGGCAGGTGGTAAGTGGTGGAGATGAGCATCACCACCTGAGCTCTGCCTCCTGTCAAATCAGTGGCATTAGATTCTCACAGGAGCTCGAACCCCATTGTGAACTGCACATGCCAGGGATCTAGATGGCACACTCCACATGAGAATCTAATGCCTGATGACCTGAGGTGGAGCAGTTTCAGCCCCAAATCATCCCCCCAACCCCTATCTGTGGAAAAATTGTCTACCATGACACCAGTCCCTGGTCCCTAAAGATTGGTGACCGCTACCCTAAGTCATATCCTCCTCTCTCCAAGGATGGGGCCCCTTCCCTGCCTCCTGGGAGAAACTCTAAGGAGTCTTCCAGGTTTGAGTTTACAAACCTACCACTCTTATGAAATAACCCAAGTCCCTATGTCTCCTGCCCTGAGGTGATAAGGCTCTTCCTTGGCCTTCTTTAGGGGAAAATTAAAATGCATGGGTCATTTGCAAAGTAGTAGCTTGCTACAACTGTATTTTTCTTAGAGGCCTTCTCTCCAAGAATTAATGTTATCTTCCCCTTTTTTGGTCATTTTAAAAGTCATTCTCATGGGGAAATCTTTGACTTTAAAGTTTAAAACGTAATAAAATGTAACAAAAGAAAGATATCTGACCAGTCAGCACATGAACAGGTGCCCAACGTCATTAGTCAGCATTAGGGAAATGCAAATCAAAGCCACAAAGAGACACCACTTCACACACATGAATAGCTAAAATTAGACTATGGTTTTTAGTTTTAGCCGAGATGGGGTCTTGCCATGATGCCTAGATTGGTCTGAAACTCCTGGGCTTAAATCATTCTCAGGACTCAGCCTCCCAAAGTGCTGGGATTATAAGATTCTACTTTTTTTTTTTTTTTTTTTTTGAGACAGAGTTTCACTTTGTCACACAGGCTGGAGTGCAATGGTGTGATCCTGTCTCACTGTAACCTCTGCTTCCCTGGTTCAAGTGATTCTTCTGTCTCAGCCTCCTGAGTAGCTGGGATTACAGGCACCCGCCACCACACCCAGCTAATTTTTGTACTGTTAGTAGAGACAGCGTTTCACTATATTGGCTAAGCTGGTCTTAAACTCCTGACCTCAGGTGATCCGCCCACTTCGGCCTCCCAAAGTGCTGGGATTACAGGTGTGAGCCACCATGCCTAGCCTCTACTGGGTGTTTTCAGTGGCCTTGACAGAAGGATGGCAGCCCATGCTTGCTATCCATTACACACTGCACGGAGGACCTATTTCTACTAGTCAAGAGCACCTATTCTACAAACCACATACCATGGGTTAGTATACCAACTACTCCCTGCCTGATTTTGGGCAAGTCAGTGATCTCTGTGCCTTCGTTTCCTTATCTGTAACATGGAAATTAGAATAGTAGTTACCTCCTATTGTTACAAGAATTGAAGGTAAACTCGTTTAGTGTGAGCCTAGCACAAGGTTGGCACTGGGTAAGGGTTTGCTACTGTCACTGTTACTCTCTAGAGAGTCCACAACCACTGTCTCAAGGTCCTTCCTAAGGTGTCCAATGTTGCACACAGCAGCACAGCACTTCTGCTTATATCCAACTGGCCATTAGTCAGATGTACTGACAAGTATCTCCTGGCTGCCTCCAGGGAGCTCTTGTCCAATGTCCTCAAAGCTTCCCCACAACTTTCTGGCCATTCACTCAGACGGGACCCTTCCTCCCTACCACCATTCAAAGCTGTCCCAAAATCCACTGTCCCTCACACCACCTTTCCCAAGTAGCTAAAAGAAAGGTGGTGATTACAGGGCCCTACTTTATCAATGGGTGACCCCAGGTCCCTGCCTCCCCATTCAACTCACATAAGCATAAAACACATCACCGAATCACAAACTACAGGCATGCTTCTACTTTGGATAGTTTGATTGACTTGCAATCCACATAGACTGTGCTATCAGCCATGAAAAATGCCCACAGAGGGGGCAGGGAGGTGCACATGGATCTGCACCTCATCCTTGGCCACTCTAAGCTACTCGCAGACATTCTGTACAGAGCTGATGGTGGCAGCCGTGGGGGGCACGGGGTCTCCTAACCACTAACTGCTCTGACTGCTGGTCCAGCTCCATCACCCTCCCCTCATTTTAACCCCAGGTTAAAATTAAGGTCTACCTTAATCCCCACTGCTCTCATCTGCTGCCTCTCACGGCGCATTTCCACCGTCTTTGAAGACATCAGCTTATGGTTCACATGATCCCTCACGACCCCATTTTCTCGTTTTTTTGATAACTTCATCATCTATGTTGTGAACCAAAAGACACGCCATAACCACGTATCCCTTATCTTGTTTAGGTGGATATATGGTCACTTGAATAAAGACATTTCCCCAGTCTCTCAGTCTCAGACAGGTATGGCCATGGGACTAATGGCCAACTGAATATAGGTAAAAGTGCTGTGTGCAACTTTGAGACGTGTTTTTAAGAAGAGGAAATGCATCATTTTCTAACCTCCTTTCACGTTAGATGGAGTGTGACTTGACGGCCAGCAGTCAGCCTAGGTCATGAGGTAAAAGCCACTTACTGACCTTGAAAGAAAAAGAGGCGTCTGGCCCCTGACACCATGCACTATTGCACCCTGTCCAAGCTGCCTGTGCCTGTGAGAGGATTCTAGCCCATCTTGTTTAAACCACAGCAGTGACCTAACCCTTACTGACTCCCACCACCATTCCACACTATTATACTTCTGTAGCTTTATACTATTTTAGGAGATCTGGTGTAGCTTCAGATTTACATACCCTCTGCCTCTAGAATCTCAGGAACAGATTTATTTAGGAAAGGCCCCATCTTCTCTTTTCACCACCTAAGTTTCTCTGTTTCAGTCACCTGGTGAGGCATTGGCCTGCGAGAGAGCAAGCTCTGTTAACAGTAGAGAGCTCAGGAACCCATCCACCCAGTTACGGAAACTTGGTATATGTTAGGAGAGTTCTACAGACCAGCGAGAAAGGAGAGGCTGTTGAGTAAACAGTGCTGGGACAACTGGTTACAAACAAAGAAAAACAAAATTAGGTCCCTACTAGATACAATCATAAAAATACATTTCAGATGAACTTATGAAAAACCTTATTATGAGATTAAAAATTCAGAAAACTTTGAGGGTAGGGAAGGATCTCTTAAAACAAGATTCAATGGCATAAGCCATATAGGCAAAACACTGATACATTTAACAACATTAACATTTAAAAATTACTTAGGTCCAGCAAAACACTCCTAAAGGCAGGGAAGAGAGACAAGCCACAATGTACCAGATATTTGCAATGCACATAATTAATCAAAGACTAGCATCTCTCCAGAATATATATTTTAAGAGGCTTAAATACCTGTAAGCCAAAAAATTCCAAGTGAGAAATGGGCAAAGGATACGAACAAGTAACAGAAGGAACCTTGGGCTGGGTGTGGTGGCTCACGCCTGTAATCCCAGCACCTTGGGAGGCTAAGGTGGACGGATCATGAGGTCAGGAGATCAAGACCCTCCTGGCTAACACAGTGAAACCCTGTCTCTACTAAAAATACAAAAAAACTGTGGTAGCAGGCACCTGTAGTCCCAGCTAAGCTACTTGGGAGGCTGAGGCAGAAGAACGGTGTGAACCGGGGAAGTGGAGCTTGCAGTGAGCAAAGATTGCACCACTGCACTCCAGCCTGGGCAATAGAACAAGACTCTGTCCCAAAAAAATAAAATAATAAAATAAAACAAAAAACAGTGAAGGAAACTTGTACAGTCAATACACATATGAAAAGATACTTATAAAACCTAAAGGAAATGACACCCATTCAATCAGATAAGATGAAAAGTCTGATGGCGTCAAGTATTGCAGAGTTAGGGAACTCTCAGATTGCTGATGGGAGGATAAACAGACACATGCTTAGAGGGCAACAGGGAATGTCCAGTCAATTAGGGGAATTCCAATACCTCCTCAAATCTACACAATGTGATGGGATGCTCACTGCAGCACAGCTATAATACAGAAACACTGTAAAACCCCTACAGGTCCATCAATAGCATATAAACAGTACAACTCATACAATGGAACACCATACAATAGTTAAAATAACTGGGCTGGGCAGAGTGGCTCACGCCTGTAATCCCAGCACTTTGGGAGGCCAAGGTGGGTGGATCATCTGTGGTCAGGAGTTTGAGACCAGCATGGCTAACATGGTGAAACCCCGTCTCTAATAAAAATACAAAATTAGCCAGGCATGGTGGCGGGCACCTGTAATCGCAGCTACTCAGGAGACTGAGACACGAGAATCATGTGAACCCAGGAGGTGGAGATTGCAGTGAGCCGAGATCACGCCATTGCACTCCAGCCTGGATGACAAGAGCAAAACTCCATCTCAATAAATAAATAAATAAATAAATAAATATAACTGAATTGGAGCTACATTTATACATGCCTCCGGAATGCAATATTTAAAAAAATTATCAAATATGTACAATATAACATTTCTGTAAAGTTAAGAAAACATGCCAACATGCAAAACAAAACTAAAACTAACCATAGATGGGAAGGACAGAAATCGACTTCAGGACAGGAGGTACAGGCAACAGGACTGGTGCCACATATGAACAGGACTTCAGAATGTGCATTTTATTTCTAAAGACAAATCTGGAGCAAATATGGAAAGATATTAGTTGACTGGTTACATGGGGGAGATACAGGTGTTTGAACACCAGTGCCCTGCTCGTTTGGCATGTTCAAATGCTATCTTTTACAAATTATCTCATTTTTCTTCTTTGTTGCTTGTGTTCTGGGTTCCCTCGTCTCCCAGCTCTCTGGGGACCACCAAGTAGCATCTCCTCTGGTGTCTTTGCTCTCTCCAATGCTCTTCCCTCGTCTTCTCACACGTCCTTGTTTTCTCAGTCTTAACACTTCACCCTAACCATTACTGGGCCCCTTCATTTCTTCCTCCCTTGCTGTCTACTTAAGGGCCCCCCACTTCTGCCTTTACCTCTCAATGTGGTCTCCACCCAGCACCCCCTGGCCAGGCCTTTGAAAGACCTCATCAAGCTTAATGATTCAAAACAACATCCAATCCCATCTTTGGAAACCCCACCCTAAAACTGCTCTTCTTAAGATAAACACTGCCATAATTGCCAAATTGAATGGGCTTTTCAGTTTTTCTTTCCCCATAACCTCTTGGGAGCTGTCACCATCAGGGACCATCCCTGTCTGCTTTACCTGCTCCCTGCTGTGGCTTCCGTGATGGCAATGTCCCCCATCCCGGGTCTCTGACCTGCACTACTAATCAGTGGGATTCCACCTGTCAGTGTTCGGCCTCCTCCGTCCTCCCTTCTTAGGGCACCACATTTTCCTCTGCCCTTCCTCAAACAGCCTGGGGGAAAGCAAGCTCCTGTCAAATGTCAAGATATACAATTCTCATTCCTCTCATAATAAAGACGCATTGCCCTGGCACTCATGCTATTCCTGGAACAGGGAGACGGGGCTGCCAGTTTGAACCCCAGGGCACACTTGTGTCTTCTCAGCTGTCTGATATACATAACACCTGCTTGATCTCAGCTCACTGCAGCCTCAGCCTCCTGGGCTTAAGTGATCCTCCCACCTCGGCCTCCAGAGTAGCTGAGACTACAAGCGCACGCCACTATGATTGGCTAATTTTTAAATTTTGTTTCGTACAAAGTCTTGATATGTTGCCCAGGCTGGTATCAAACTTCTGGGCTCAAGTGATCCTTCCGCCTCGACCCCCCGAAGTATTGGGATTATAGGTGTGAGCCACTGTGCTCAGGAAGAGGCACTTCTGAGATTCTCTTTACAATCCATGATTGATGCACGGAGAAGGCAAAGCCCACCTGTCCACTCTCCTGCCACGGCGCCCAGGGCCACAGCCAGAGAAGGAAAGGAGAGTGGTTTCTGAGCTCAGGCCCTCACAGGCTTCTACAGAGGGTGAACACTTGCTGAAGGAACCACTGGATGTTTTGGGAACCATCTGGCAGTGTTCGTACTGTCATGCACAACTGAGTCCAGGGACCTGCTTGGCACCCGCGGCCTTACAGCCCAGGGCTGGCAGATATCAGGCCTCCCTGCTCTCCTAACGCCTCTGCTTAGGAAACTTTCTAGTTAAAGAAATGTGTGCAGAGAGGTGAGGTCATTAAAAGCTCCTTCGAACGGGGCAAACTGCCTCCCTCCTGAGCTCACAGCACAGGTTATCCCAAAGGAGCCCAAGATGCAGGGAGAGGGGTCAATATTTACAATGGACCAAACTCCAAGATTCCAACAGGACTCATCCATTTATTGATATTACTATTAAGCCACTTCCCAGCAGTGTGACTGCCATAACAAGAACAGGACTCGGTTTCTAAAGGCAATAAAATAACAAGGACATCACGGACAAAGCACTGGAACACTCCTCGTAGGGAACTGGCTTTTCCTCTCCAGCCAGAGGACCCAGGTGCCAGGGGCCACTCCTGAGCACTTGGTCCTGGTCCCGAACAGAGGCACATCTTTATGTATCCCGGCCCTCATGCCGGATGCTTTCCCCGCCCTGATCTGATCTTCTCAGTTCATCTGGATAAACCCGCTGTGCTTCCTGTCCATGAACTGAGGCACTCCCCAAAGAGGGATCCAAAGTCTGGTGATGAAACAGCTGGCACCAAAGAGCTGGTTCTGCTTCCTCCTCACCAAGTAAATACGTACTTTATTTTTTTTAAGGAAAGAAAAGTCTTAAAAATATATGGCACTAGAGTGTAAAACTATACAACCGCATCCAATGAAAATTCCAGGCAGCTTGCGGCCTGTGGCGCACCACATCCCTCAGATGTAGAGCTGATGGGAGGCCAGGGTGTCCATGAATGGTCGCACCAGGTTGTCCGTGGAGAAGTAAAAGATGAGCCCAAATGTGATGGAGATGGGGAGGGCGGGCAATGCCTTCTTGAAGACAGCAAGCAGCAGGAGGGTCAGACACAAGCCCTGCAGGACACAGAGGGGAGGGTGAGCGTGGTGATCCCTGGTGTGGACGGGAGCTGTGAGTCATGGTCTAGTCCCTGGGCGCAGAAGCTTGTTCGAGGACCAGTCGGACAACGGCGCTAGACACCCCATTATCTTTCCTGGTCCTCCAACAGCTCTTGAGGTGTTGAGGGCAGAAGTTATCACCCCCATTGGATCACCCCACCTGTTAGTGAGTGAACCAGAAGGCAGGCCTCCTGACTCCTGGAGCAGTGCTGTGCCCCCAGGTCGTGCTGCCTCCCCTGTCTGGCTAGAGTGGTCACATGGGATGGTAAGATGCCCTCAGGGAACATGTATTTATATGAGAGCTAGGTGGGCTCAACTGAAATGGCAGTAAGGTTCTCAGCAGCTGGCACCAAGGGAATCAGAGCTGCCAGCCAACCTGCCCCTGGGAAGCAGGTGTGGGGGCTGCCCATCCTCCCCTGACCCGGCTGATGCAGGCAGTGGTCCAGGTGAGTACAGGGAACCAGGGTGCCTTCTCTATCCTTGGGGGCAGCAGGGCTCAGGTCAGGCAGTCTGGTGGTGGAGCAGCCTAGGTCGATCATCCCATCCCTGATGTACTTGTGGGCAAAAGCAAAATCTTCTGGACACTAGAGCATCAACTTTAACCATGCCATGCCCAGGGTTTTCACCAAGGGGCAGACACCAAGCACACAACTCAGACACTCCAACTCCTCTAATGTGACAGGGAAATCTCTGAGATGAAGTCACGGCAGGACATCTCCCCATTATGTGTATCTGGCCAGGTTAACTGACTATGGGGCCTGCACATTTCACTGCTGCAATTCACAGTAACAGGGCCAGCCCTAGTGCCCCAGATTCAGACCCTGTGGTGTCTCAGTGGCATGGAGGAGGGGAAAACACGGTCCTCACTAGCTTTGTGCCCACAGGCAAGGCCCTTAAGCAATTTTCTTTTCTGCAAATCTGATGTCATCACAACCACCTCAAGGGTATCATCACTGCACAAAGCTGTCAGCTGGGTCCCCGGCCTGGAGGCTGTATGCTCAGCCACGCTGGGGCTAGTGCTCTCCTCACCCTCCCCTGCACTGTCCTCCGCAGGCTGGAGCCCACCTAGGGGCGAGCACACCTCCTGTGAGCCCCACTCCCTGGTCTCGTCCCTCAGAGGGAAGAGAAGAAATGAAAAATCCCCAGGGAGCCTGGGACCGGCCCCCACCACAATGAGGACTCTGGGGGCCCCACCACCAGGGGGCAGACACATCCCCAGCCACTCACAATGAGGATGGCCACGAAGCAGGCCAGCGTGGTATTCCAGTCCCCGCTGCCCGTGGCCGCCGCCTTGCCCACCAGCACACTGTAGAAGATGAAGTCCCCAAGGCCAAGCTTCACACCCCCTGTGTGAGGAGAGACAGTGAACCCATGCTGAGGAGGCATGCACGGAATGGAAAAAGAAGAGAAACCCTGGTCCAGAAGGCCCAGCCAGTCTGCCCAGCCAAGCCCACCTGGCCTCTAGAAGCTGCCATGTGGACTGGGGACAAGGACAGCTGCCTCCCCAAATCAGTGGCCAGTGGGAAAGCAGGGGACACCTGTGAACTGGGTGACTTACAACCTGGGCAGAGAAAAGCAGGAGGTTCTGAAACTCAGGTAAAACCGGTGTTGGGCACTCAGTGAGTAAAGAACAAATAGGAACAGCTGGGCACTGCTGTACAATTTAGTATGAAGTCTGAATTACAAATATTTAGGGAATTTAATTTCAGTGCATTCAAAAGCACATATAACACCAAGACAGAGGTCTTCTGAAGACCCTTTCACCTTACAATAGGTAAATATAACTGGGAATTAGTCTACTCTTTACTGATCAGAAAATTATAGCTTCCAAAATGCTCTCAGGTTTGTTTTCTTTAGTGCAATGGTCCCTGACACTTATTTATAGGATAACTTTGCTCACTGTAGACAATAAAAATGGTTATGCAATAAACACAAACCATGGAGACCCACCTCCCCTGCCCTTCCAGCCCTGCAGGTGTCCCTCCCGCTCCTGGCCCCAGCGTCCATCCTTCCCCCACCAGGTCCAATCCATCAGCATCACTTCCTCTTGGATCCCAACTCCTCCCCTTTAGCTGGTTCCTTCTCAGAGCCTAACAAACAGGTTCCAGTCTTGCCCATCCTAGAAAGACAGCTCTTCCTGTCCTGGGCCCTTGCTCCTGCTGTCATGTGCTGGCTCCCCTTCCTTATCACTCCTTCTTCCATCAGGACTCTGAAAAAAAAACCCTGCACTCATCTCCCAGTCACCTTGGAAACCTAGAGGCACCAGGTCCCATGTCCTGACCAATGCTCTCTGGTCCCCAGGGGACACCTGCAGTCCTCACACCACCTGCGGCACCCATCTGCCTCTGGCTTCTCCTCAGGGTCCTCCAATGCACCTTCCCTTCCTCTGTAAATGTCACCGACCCTGACCCTGCACCCTCCCTGGCTACTCTTCTCGGGCCTCATTTTGACAACATGTACATGCTGATGGCTCCAACGTGTCAAACCCTGAGCGCTTCCCCAGCTCTGGTGCCTGCTGGTATGTCCCTCCAGATGTCCTGCAGCCCCCACCCCTCTCCCACATGGATGCTCTCCTAAGTGTGGTAAGCCACACCACCTTCCCGGTGGACCCCTCCACACCGTCCTTGGCCTAGTCCTGACAGTCATCCCCCTCTCAGCCCATGGTGCTGCCTTGTTTCTCTCCCCCCGGACAACAAGAGGGGGTAACGTGTCCTGCCCCCGAAGAGAGGACACAGGAAACACGTGCTGGGGGCCCTCTCACATGCTCTGTGTTTCTTCATTTGGCTGGTCCTGAGTTGCATCTCTTATAACAAAACCAATTTTGGCTGAGTGCTGTGGCTCAGACCTATAATGCCAGTACTCTGGGAGGCCAAGGCATATGGATGGCTTGAGCCCAGGAGTTCGAGACCAGCCCGGGCAACAAGTTAAAACCTTGTCTCAATTAAAAATATAAAAATGAACCAAGTGTGGTAGCATGTGCCTGTAATCCCAGCTACTCGGGAGGCTGAGGTAGTAGGATCACTTGAGTCCAGGAAGTCAAAGTTGCAGTGAGCCACGATCGTGCTACTGCACTCCAGCCTGGGCAACAGAGCGAGAACCTGTCTCCAAAACAAAATGACAACAATGACAAAAACAAACAAACAAACAAACAAAAACCAAACAAACAAAAAAAAACACTGCAATTTTAAGTGTAGTGCTTTCCTGAGTTCTGTGAGTCATTCTAGCAAGTTATTGAACCTAAGGGGATCATGCAGCCCTAAATTTGCAGCCAGTCAGAAGCACAAGTGGCATCTGGACCCTCCAGAGCTTGTGGCTGGTGTCTGGAGGGAGGCCGGTCCTGTGGGTCCTGTGGGCCCCGTGGGATCTGTGCTAACTCCTGGTCTGCAGCACACCACTTGGCCTTGGAATAAACATCTCCCACAAGCCTGCCTGGGGGGTGTGCACCTGCTCCTCCTTCCAGACCCACCGCAGAGTGATCTTAGCTTGCCCCTCCCGCGTCACTGGAGTCCTCTATGCCAGGCCACTGTTACCAGGTTGCTCCCATAAGGCACCTCTCAAGGCAGGGGCTGTTACGACACTGCAGCATCTCCCTGCTCCAGGCTGCTGCCTGGCACGCTGCAGTGGGCGGGCACTGGGTATTGGGCAGGCACCGTGTACTGACGCCAGGATGAACCCCTATCTCAGTGTGTCTCCAGGCCTGTCTGCAAGGCCCTCCCACACTTCTGCTCTCTGCATCCCGCTCCAGCTTCCTCTGACTCCTGAGTCTGCCTGTCAGGAAACGCTCCCCACCCTGTGCTCCTCTCCTCTAGGGACTGCTGTGACTCAACCTTCAGAGCTCAGCTCAGCAGTTATTTCCTCAGGTGACTTTCTCTAATTCCTGCAAACCAGGTCAAGAAGCCCCATGGCATGCTCTCCTGCCCCCATGGCCTGCTTTACAGTCCCTGGCTTCTGCAGTCTGCGTGATTACTGCCCACGTCTCCTTAGTCTGCAGGTCCCACTAGGGCTGGGCCTCACCCAGCACAGCACAGGCACATGGTCCACACTCAATACACGCCAGACAACTACATGGGGTCTGCTGAGAAGACCCCAGCACTGCAGGCATCTCCTACTTCCACAGAGATGCCTCTGATGGGAAAAGGGGCCCCTCCCCTCACGCCCTCCTCCACCCAGGCTGCAGGGAGCCTCCACCCTCCGTCTTCACTCCTGCCCCGGGCTGAAGCAGGCCATGTGAACATGGGCACCTTACTTTCCTCCTCTTCCTCCAATTCCTCCCCTGGGTAGCCAGTCAGGGGAGGCTCAAAGACTTCAGGGTATGAAGGCTCCCCAAAACTGTCATAGGAGTCTTCTTCTGGGTGTCCAGGAAGAGAAGATGACCATCATTGCCATGAGGAGGGGACAAGGGAGACAGACAAGAGCTGGTCAGAGTGGTCCCTGGGAACAAAGCTCCAGGAAGGGGTCCCCCTGAGCACCAGTGCCTGATGTCAGGGCTTCCCCTCCCCTGCCCCACCCACGCCCAGCAGAACGAAGCAACAGAGGTTGGCAGAGGACCAAGGGTCCAACACTCGCTGAATCTTCAAGCTGCATGTGTCCGGCTGGTTTTCAAAGGACCTTTCCCTCTGCTCCTCCTGAACTCATGCCTCTCAGAGAGGCCAGGCCGGGCAGAGCTGGGTGCAGGTAGGGAGCTGCCCCCCAGTGATGAGAGGCTGTTAGCTCCCCTGGATACTCACCCATCTCCGGGTCATAGGGGAGCTGGAGGGCACCCTGAGAGGAGGGGTCCAGCTTCGCCATGCCGACCGTCCACACCATGGCGGCTGGGGGAGGGGAAAAGGTTCACGCCTCAGGCGGTGCTAACAGTGGCTGCCTGCAGGGCCTGGGGGAGGTGACCAGTCTGCGTCCCAGAAAGCCTGCACAGGACCCTCCATCCCGCCATCCTGCAGGTATCTGTTCATGCTCCATTGTTAGGAGGCCGTTGTGGGAGGGGTCCGGAGTCACTCCCTCTTGACTCCTGCATTTGTCTATTCTGTTACTGTTTGTCTCCCCTCCTAGAGCGTAAGAAGAACCAGATCTATCAGAGCCAGGACCTCACTGTTCACGGGTGAATCCCCAGAGCCCTGGGACACTCACAACAGTCCTAGCACAGACTTTCCATACATGGTCTTTGCTCATCCTTGGAATGTGCCTGGAATGTGCTTTCCCATGGGGCCGCGCTGCGGGTGATTCTCCTCTACTGCTCGATTCCTCAGCTGCATGGAGATACCTAGCACTCTGTAGCTGTTCCATAAACTCTTTCCCAGGCCACCCTGCAGAAACCACAGCTCCAGAAATTCAGGCTCTATTTAAGCTCTGCCATTAACAAACCGAGGGCATCACAATCCCAGGGCTGTGAGCTCCATGAGGCCTGGGACCCTGTGGTCTTCTTTCCTGCTGGGTCCCTCAGTGCCTAGCACAGTGCCTGTCACAAAGTGGGGACTTGATGGGCTTTTGCTGACTGCATGTGTAAGTCCAAATCTCTACACACTGACCCCGAGGCCAGGGGCCATCCCGTGTGCCTTCCCTTCAGTTAGGATTAATGCCAATCAGCCACGCTGCTGTCAAGGAAGCCCAGGAGCTCCTTGCTCCCCAACCCCCTGCCCTGAAGAATCCCTCTCCAAAGTCCCTTCTCAAGAGCCTGGGGAGCTGAGGTGTGGCTGCGGGCTCAGAGGAATGCAATCTGCACCACAGCATGCCACTGTGCCACTGGAGGATGAACGGGATGAAGTCAGGGGCTGCGCCACATCCTAGCAGATGCCTGCTTCCTGTCCTACCTTTCTAAGCTTCTTACTGTGTTAATAGCAAGATACTGCCCTCCCTGGTTTCTGAAAGTGGAGATCCTCCAGGGATCACCAAGGCCAGCTCCTCCTCTTTGCTCAGGGAAAGGGTGAGCATCTCCTAGTCAACTCTGAAAGCCACGGCCAGGAAGCAGGCCCTTGTCCCCCCATAGGCTGCCTGCTGACCCTGAGTCAGGTAGACGCACGGAGATACCACTCACATGAGTATATCAGGGCAGGGAATATGGGCTCGTTTCTCTCCTGGGCAGTTTCTACCAGCATTCTCAGAGGCCCTTTGGGACACAGCACAGCCACGAGATCTGGGAAAACAGAGACATCCTTGTCAAGTTATCCCCAAACAGCCCCCTGAAGAAGAGCCAGCCCTGTAGCACAGGAGCCCTAGGTGGAGCTCTCAGAGCATGCCTTGCTTCTGGGCTGGCATCCCAAACTCTCAATCTCCAGTCACAACTTAGAGCAGGCCTTGGTGTGAGCCAGAGTAGGGCCTCGCAGGCAACTGCAAGCATGGAGGAGCTGTGCACCCGAGACGTGGTGGCCAGGCTGGGGAGTCCCACTTCTTTTAAGCCTCAAATTCCTTAACCTTAAAATGGAAGTAACAATACTGGAAATGATAATCATGGTAGTATCAAATAGCAGCTAACATTTGTGGTTATGTATAGGCACTGTGCCCAAAGGACTGTCTTGATAAATCACTTACAGTGTCCCCAGTGCTTAACAGAGCACTTGCTCAATCAGCATATTGATAATAATGGAAAATGAGGGCCGGGTGCGGTGGCTCACGCCTGTAATCCCAGCACTTTGGGAGGCCGAGGTGGGCCGATCACAAGGTCAGGAGTTCGAGATCTGCCTGGCCGACATGGTGAAACCCCATCTCTACTAAAAATACAAAAATTAGCCCAGTGTGGTGGCACACGCCTGTAATCCTATCTACTCGGGAGGCTGCGGCAGGAGAATCGCTTGAACACGGGATGCAGAGGTTGCAGTCAGCCGAGATGGCGCCACTGCACTCCAGCCTGGGCGACAGAGAGAGCAAGACTCCATCTCAAAAAAAAAAAAAAAAAAAAGAAAGAAAGAAAAAAAAAGGCAAATGAGGAGCTCAGTGACTACCGTGTTTTATCTAGATCACCAGGAGTGTTCCCGAAATAGTGGACCCCCCTGTGTTTTACAAAGGTGACTCTCAGGAGGGAGCCGACCCAGGCCTCTGCAGGAAGGGAAGCAAGTCCTTCAGCACCTGCCCTCCTTGTGCAGCACTGGGGACGATTTGGCTCCGGACATCGCCCCCGCTGCCCCCACCAGCTTTGCTGCCTGCCTACCGTACACAGAGATGGCGCCCAGGATGACCCACGCGGACCACTCTGGGAGGTACTTGATGAACACCAAGGCCATGAGTGCACTGATCATGATGAGGTAGGCCTGCTGCAGCACCAGGGGGCCCTTCCAGTGGATACACACCATGCCCACCGCCCCGAAGTTCCAGACAGTCAGCAAGAGGGTGGGGTAGTCCATGGCCACATTGTAGGTCTTCAGCACTTCCCTGCAGGACCAAGGAGCCTGTGAGTGGGACTCAGTGGAGACATTACAGTCTAGCAGTTTACCACCATTCAGTCCCAACCTGGCCCTCCGTACTAACATTTCCTTCCCCGACCTTCACTGTCCTTACAATTTACCATTTGCGACATTTTCTAGACCAAGGTGGGGATGTTTGGAACAGGTCACAGAAAAGTGTATGGGCATGACCTGGAAGACCCTGTGCACATGAAAAGGTCCTTGGGAAGGTGTTTTCTCTTGTCCCTCCTGTCCCTTTGGGCCCCTGGGTCAGGATGATATCCCAAATCAAGGGGCAATAGAACAGATCATTTTTCCCACAAACCAGGAAGTACCCAGGCCTAGCCCAAAAATTAGAATGTAAATTTTGTGGAATTTCTATCCCCCTGGGGTTCACAGAGCGCCTTCTCCATGAAGGGTTCGTTTTAAATCAGGAACGAGACAGAAACGTGGGGTCCACCATGCAGCCCCACTTCTACTCCCCTGTGTCAAGGCCATGAGACAGGGCCATGAAGGCCTGGATTCCAGAACGGCTGGCACTGGGGAACACTGGAGCTCGATGGTCACCTTTCCCTGCCCAGGTCCTCATGCCCATGTCCACTTGTGCCGCATGGAGCGGGGCTCCCAGTGCTGTTCGTCTGCCACTTACCCAAGGTAGATATAGGTGAAGAGGAACAGCAGCATCAGCGAAGACATGATCAACCAGCCATGGATGAACTAGACAATAGAAATGGCACGATCACAAGGTATCCCCAAGTGCCACAAATCAAAGGCCCCCAGGATCCTGGGACTGATACCCAAGCCTGAATGCTCTTTGTTAGGCTACTTCATGCCTACGTTGGAAGGGATCAGGTGGCCACCTTACAGATACAGAGGGCACAGAAATCCAAGGAGTTCCCCTCAGGTCACCTTGCAGTGTGTGCAGACAAGACTCCCTCAGGTCTATTGGCATAGCCTTGCAGTCTCCCCCAACTCTACTCGTTCAGTTAGAAAGGTAATGCTGGGTGTCTTCTACTTGCCAGGCACTGTTCTAGGTTCTGAAGCCAAGGCTAGCAAAGTCTCTGCCCATGGGCATTGTGTTCCAGTGTAAGGGGAGTTAGATGACATATAGACAAATTTACAGTATATTAGCAAGTAATGATGAGGGCCATGAAGAAAAAAATGTTAGCAGGATACAGCGACAGGAGACTCACTGGGGTGTTATTTTAGATAGGGTGGCCTCAACAGAGAACCCGGGAAGTCCCCTCCCACCCTTGGGACCTACAAACAGGTCCTCAGAAAGACCTGTTCCTGTCTCCTGGCCAAGCATAGGAGAGTGAAGGACAAGAGGGGGCTGATCCTAATCCAGTCCCTTAGCTGGCCATCAGCGGGACAGTGATATGACTTCCCATCAGCCTCACCCCGAGGACCAACTCATCAGTCACCAGCTCAACCCACTGGGACCTCAGCGTGGCCCTGGTCTACCTGGAGTGAGAGCAGCCTCCACGGCCATGCTGTACGCACAGCCAAAAGGGGAAAGGGCTGCCTCTGGGACGTGCCGACCCTCTTCTTCCCAGCCACCACCTGGCCGCCCGGGCCACCATCATCTGCCTGTGTTGCGGAACCTCCAAGGAAGCCCTACTGGACAGATGGCTGAGCCCCTCTTCACAGCCTCTGGGACTGGCCACCAGACACCTACTGCCCTCAGTGGTGCCAGCACTTCACACCTGCCATGCAATTTCTAGCTTGACCTCATGCAATCTGTATCCTCTGCTCCAAACCAGCAGCCCTCCACCCTGCTTCCCACCATCTGCCAACCTCCCAGTGGCAATGTTCAAACCCTGCCTCATCACAGTTACACAGGTAATTGTTCCTTATTTTATTATTATTTTTTTTAGAGACAGGGTCTTACTACATCGCCCAGGCTAGACTTGAACTCCTGGGGTCAGATGATCCCCCCGCCTCAGTCTCCTGAGTAGTTGGGACCACAGGCATGCACCACCATGCCCAGTTGGTACTCATTACTTATTGACAAGCTTCAGCTCAGGATATGTCCTGCAGCCCCTCCCATGGCCTTCCCCCCTGCTGCCCCCACTGGAATGGGGCTCAGCTCCCTCCCTGCACTGCCCCTGTCCCATCCCTCTAGCCTGGGCACTCTGTACCACTATCTACCTGCTCCATGGATGGCAGCTGCCTGAACAAAAAATGTTGTGAGGCACCTGTGTGTAAACAGTTTTAAAATAGGTAATGCCCAGCTTAATCACCTTTCCATCTTTAGTGGTTCAACCCCTTCCCTGGGAGAAAAGCCTGAAGCCGCTGTCTAAAAGCTTATGGCATCTTTGGAGACAGGCAGTGCCCATAATTCTGGCCAGATGGGATCTGCCCTTCCACTACTCCCTGGGGCTACTTAGCAGCTATAGGCAGCTACAACCCAAAAGTCTCCCAGGGCTGGAAGACCTCAGCATGGCATCTGCACATCCTTGCACGAAAAGGAAAAGGAAAACTAAAAATAAATCTTCAGGGGAAGTATGGGGGGAAGAGGAGCCTAAAACAGAACTTCAGAAAGAGAAGCTAAACAAAATTAACTTCGAAATATGAGAAATGATGCTTGGAACACTGCAATGAGGAACTCAAGTGGGATAATGTGCAAATTTAAAAGACAACAGGCTGGGTGCAATGACTCACACATGTAATCCCAGAACTTTGGGAGGCCAAGGTGGGAGGATCACTTGAGTCCAGGAATTTGAGACCAGCCTGGGCAACACTGTGAGATCTAGCCTCCACAAAAAAAAATTTAAAAATTAGCCAAGTATGGTAGTGCACACCTGTAGTCCTAGCTACTTGAGAGGCTGGGAGGGAGAACTTCTTGAGCCCAGGAGGTTGAGGCTGCAGTGAGTCATGATCGAACCACTGCACTCCAGGCTGGGCAATGGAGTAAGACCATGTTTCAAGAAAAAGAAAATAAATAAAAATAAAAGACAACAGTATTAGGTCATCCATGGTGGAAGACAGGATGGGGTGGGAAGGAGTATAAAAACTCTGGGTCTATTTTCCTCTGATTTGTGTTTTGTAAAGGTGGCTGTTTCACGGGCTCTGCCACCATGGTGTGGGGCAGACAGGGAGAGAGACGGGTGGGTGGAGGGCAGGGCCAGGGGCTCACCTTGTAGCAGCGGTACTTGTAGAGCACCACCAAGAAGATGGTCATAACCACGATGACGCTGATCATGATGAGGGTGTTGAGAACAGAGTTGAGGAGGCGCTGGCCCACCGAGGGCGTGTCCTCAGTGAATGGCGTGTAGATGCTGAGGGAGGAGGCAAAGGGCTGACGCTCCCAGCCCTGCCTGCTCCTGGAGGCTCCCCACCTTGAGTGATTCTGGACCTGCTAGGGGAGGTGCCTGGGATGCCCATACCGCCCACGTGCTGCCCTGATGGAGTGCAGGCACCACCCCCGTGAGCAGTTCCTGTCCTCCAGCTCATTTCCTGGCACCCTGACCACAGACCTGTGGCTCTCAGCCTGCCAACTGGGCCCAGTGCCGCAGTGAGGATGAGGGCTAGATGACCTCCCCACTGCCCTCCCCACCCCCACAGGGATTAAAGGCTCCCTAGGCGCTTCTCTCACCCATCCAATTCTCATTCCCCCACCCACCCACACCTCTCCACCAGCTCCATCCAGCCCAGCACTCCTCCACCTGCTACTACCCTACCCCCACCCACTGGAGCAACTGCTGTCCTTGCAGTTCATAAGCTCAGGAAGCAGAGACAGGAAGCAATTCACCCAAACCTCACTCTTCCCAGCCTGGACTGCTGCAAACAAACTGCTGGCTGCATTCTCTCCATGCTTCCACCTGTGCTGCGCTGAATCCCCCACACACTATAAGCTTCCTGAGGATGGGACTCTACTTTTTTAATTTTTTAAAAAAAATTTGACACAGGGTCTCACTCTGTTGCTGAGGCTGGAGTACAGTGGCGCAATCATGGCTCACTGCAGCCTTGACTTCTGGGCTCTGGTGTTCTTCCACCTCAGCCTCCCAAGTAGCTGAGACTACAGATGTGTCTCACCACACCTGGCTAATTTTTGTATTTTTTGTAGAGACAGGGTCTCGCCACATTTCCCAGGCTAGTCTCAAACTCCTGGGCTCAAATAATCCTCTCGCCTCAGTCTCCCGAAGTGCTGGGATTACAGGCATGAGACACTACACCTGGCCTTATTCCTTTCTTTAAAAGAAACAAAAAAACAAATCAACACACACAAAATGAAACAAAAATTCCCGAAATTAAAAAAAACAATGTTTATAGAAGGTGCTTAGCAGTGAGCACCACAGAAAGAGGAGGGGGAAGAAGTGGAGGAAGCTTCTCATTTTTCGACGCTGCTGCCTCTGCATGTATTTTACTAAAATAAATGAAAGGCTTTATAAGTCTTCCTCACAAGGCTGGAAGTGAGCTGAGAAATATCTGGTCCAACCACCTTGTTTCACATTCAAGGAAGCAGAGACCCAGAGAGGAAGTGATTTGTTTGCGGTCACAAAGGAATGGGTGGCACAGCCATGTGCAGGATCTAGGACTAGGAACAGGGAGCCCAGTGCTTTGCAGCAAGAGCTTGATTCCTGCAGCAGGATCCAGCTTGCTTGAGCACTCACCTGCAGCAGACACTCTTCGAAGCCTTTCACTCATATTAACTCACTTAATTCTCCCAGTAATTGCGTTATTAACCCATTATACAGACAAGGAAACTGAGGCATAGGGACATTAACAGCATGCCCAAGTAGGTCACAATCCAGGAAGCAGTGAGCCAGGCCATGAACCTGGGCAGTTCTTCATCCCTGCTCTTTACCACTGCTGGTGTGGAGCTGTAGGTGCAGTGACCAACACAGGCTGCTGCCCCCCGACAACTCAGCCCTCACCCCACCCTGTGCCCCCCAAGCCCCCAACTCACAGCTGTCCATTCTTCTCCGTGTAGAAGCGCACAGACTTGATGGTGGCTACCACCACGATCATGCACAGAGTGACCGGCACAAACAGCATGATCACGTGCTTCGCCCCGTACTTGAGGGTCAGCTCTTCCTCCAGGCCTGGAGGCCGCCCGGGAACCCCACTACAGATGTAGCGGTCAGGGTCCTCCTCACCATCCTCCTCGTTCTCCTGGCTTCTCTGTGGGAAACCACATCGTGAGGGCCGCGGAATGTCCCCTACGGCAGCCTATCTGTGTAATGCATGGATTTTTGGAACCAGAAATGAGAAGTTTGAATGTTGTTTTCCAGATATAAGGAGCAGTCTATGAGCTGCTAGGGCATATGAAAAGTTTATGAGGACAAGAGTAGAGAAGATTTGGAGCTGGATGAGGCACCACAAATGAAGGAAGGTATCCTGCTATGGTCTGCAGGCCCAAGACTTAATGGTTAATGAATTTGGAACACATCAAAAGATCTTTCCCCTTCCTAATACAGGGACTCAGGAGGTCACTCAATTCTGTTCACGTGGCCATGCTGATACGGGAGGAGATAGGCCAGGAGACAGAAGGAAAACAGAGACTAAACGTTTTTGGTTGACAAATCACTAGCTAGAGGAGTCAGTGCACAGGGACACTCTCTTTGAGTGTGACTAAGACACTGGGAATTTGCAGAGGAAGAAATTACTTTGAATTTTCTGCCCCACAGAATCAAGCATGTAAATTTGCAGCTCTGAACTAGAGAGGCTAAATGGGCATTAAGCATCTGAGAAGACGCAGGCTCTGGTAAGGTGGGCAGGCACAAATGAGGAGGTAGCGAGGGAGGGCAGGACACCTGCCAGACACTGGCACAAACCGATCTGTGAAAACTGTGGCAAGTCAGGGTCATGGGCTGCCTTGCTAATGAGGTGAACAGCTAAAGAAAAAGCCAAATGAAACAGAAACCAAAAATGACAGTTGCTTCAGTACCGGTTCTCTGCAGAGAGAGTCCCAATCTAGACATTCAGCCAAGAAAGGAAAGGAAGACTATTCATGAACAGAAACTGAAACAACTAAAATGTACAAAACTTCCCAGAGATAACAAACTAACAAGAAAAGGCTGAGGAGTGGCCAAGCAGTAGCCTTGAGCTGGTGTGATTTCACTCAGAGCTTAGGGACTATGGTTCTGTTCTCAAGGAGAACATGGAGAAGTGAGCTCAAATTTCAGCAAGAGAGATTAAGACTGGCTGCAAGAAAACAGTCCACACAGAGACATTTTTTAATTGTATAATGGGCAAAACAGAGAACAGGATTCAGGCAAATTCAGATGTTTTGCTCTGATCGGGAGAGAAAGGGCAAAACTAAGTGGCTCTCCCAAGGATATCCTACTCTTTCTAACGTTATAATCTCCTCCCCTGGGGGCCAGATGATCACAGTGCAGCCCAAATATCCCCAGCTCAAAAGTCAACTGTGCATCAGGCAGACTCCTCTCAGTTACCATGTCTGGCCATCTGCCAAAAAATGCTTCCCCCGCTACCATCCTAAGCTTCTGCATTACCTGTCCTAGCACCCAGGCATCCAAATAAACTCTCCTACTACAGTGGAAACAGTGACCTGCATGAGAAAGGTAAACCTAAGGGGGCAGAGTGGACAGCATCCTTCAGCTCACTGCCAAGTCCATCTCCGGCTGGGAATGCGCAGAGTCCTATGAAGCCCTGCAGACGGAAGGTCTACCATGGCCAGCCACCCACCCTTTGGGCCAATCCTCATCATTACTTCCCTTCTCCCTCCCGCATCAGGGAATGAACATCTGGTTTTCATCTGTAAGGTGCAGGAGCCCCAGGGACCTGTTTCAAGGCCCCCAGCTGCTGGTGGGACCTACCCACTGGGCAGTGTTCTCTCCGTCCTCTGGTCCCTGCCTGCCCTCCTGGCAGGAGCGCGGTGTGGGGCTCTCGGCCGACATTAGGGATGTCCGCTCATCACACACTTCTTCCTCGCTGTCAGAGGCCATGAATGTGAGCATAGCCCTGCCTCCGGAAGTACCTGGAAAAAGGAGCACAAGGACCTTGTTCCACTTTCCTGTGAGACAAAGGCAGTGGAGGGCTCTGGGGGTGGCTGGAGGTGACCTGGAAACCTGGACACAAGTCCTGCCCCACAAGCGTCCAAGAGATGCCTGTCAATCAAACGACTGCCATAGAACAAAAGGCCTTGAAAGCTGCCATGGAGGCAGCAGTGGCCTTGCCTGGGGCTGGCCTGAGGTCACTCACATCCCAGGGGGCAAAACCCACAGCCATGAAAGTCAGGGCAGCTCCAAACTGTCAGTGTGCTCATTCGTTCAATCAGCAAACATCTGTGGTGCATCTGTTATGCACCAAAGATCATGCTGGGCTCTGAGGATATAAAGATGAGTAAGAAACACCCTTGTCCTAAAACAAAACAAAACAAAAAAATCATCTAATGTGACAAATCTGACGATCCAGGTGTGTGATGGTAGGTGCAGAAGCACAAAAGTGGAACCAAATCTCAGAGATCAGGAATGTTTTCTAGAGAAGAGCCTATCTGATGGAGACTGGTTTTCCCAGGAGGAGGGAAGGGCAGAAGGCACAGAAAACGTTCCAGACGTTCCAGTGAGGGCCTCACACTGTGGGGCGGGCAGTGGAGATGAGCAGGGTCTCAGGCACCATGTTAAGGAGACACACATCACCCTGAGGACCATCGTGACAGACAAGATCTGAACTGGGTTCATAAAAGTCAGTTTGGCCACTGGCCAGGGAGGGAAAGTGATCCCCAGAGATGACTGTGGCAGGTGAGGAGGACCGAGGACAGCAGCAGGATGGATGCAAGTGAGGGCAGAGTCCAGAAGGGGTCAGGAGGTCAAGGGCAGGACCTGACACAGGAGAGAAAGCAGAGTCTAGAATGGCAGCCAGGTAGGGACTAAGACAGGGAAGACCGGAGAAGAGAGTCTCGGGAAAGACTGTGAATTTTACCCTTTGAGTGTCTATTGGATAAAATGAGGAACCTGTCTGGGAGGCGTCTGAGGACCAGGTCTCCTGAGGTTAGAAGTGGAGACCTAAACCACGAGAGCAGGCCTGTGGGGTGGGGAAGTGCCACTGAGGGTGTGACCCAGGGGAAGGCCAAGGCCAAGGGGACCACAAGAGGGAAGCCTGGCCCCGCAAAGCAGTGCTGACTGGGGTTTCTACACAGTAGTACTAAGTGGGGGACCCAGTGCACCGAAATCTACACATGCAGGATTCCGGGCTGGGAAGAGCTCCAAACAACGCCTGGCAAATCTGACTATTCTTGCCAACATCCCAGACGGGGACAGAGGCTGAGTTATCGCTGTCTAGAGACCCTCAGGGCTGAGCTTCAGACCCTGGGCAAGGATAGCAGGTGTGCTCTCTGCTGAAAGTTCGTCTCCAAGTAAGTCGCCCCACAATATGTGTGATTTTTATTTTTAATTTTATTTTTAGAGACAGGGTCTCACTGGTCACTTAGACTGGAGTGCAGTGGTGCAATCATAGCTCACTGCAGCCTCGAACTCCCGGGCTCAAGCAATTCTCCTGCCTCAGCCTCCTCAGTAGCTAGGGCTGCAGATGTACGCCACCACACTAGGCTAATTTTTAAAATATTTTGTAGAAATGGGGGTCTCACTTTGTTTCCCAGGCTAGTCTCAAACCCCTGGCCTCAAGTGATCCTCCTGCCTCAGCCTCCCAAAGCACTGGGATTACAGTGTGTGAACAACTACACCCAGTTATATGTGGTTTTTAAACAAAGCAGGCAGGTTCCTTCCACCAAGTCAGCCAATTTCAATCCCCTTAACAAGACCTGTGGCTATCCTTCCTTCTGAAGACAGCGACCCTGGCTGTCGCCTGGATTATTCCCACAGGGACTTTAACTTCATCCCCAAACAAGAGGCACAGGCAAAACCTGCCTCTGCTCACCTCCATCACAGGGATTTCAACATGAACAAACTCCCCAGCCTGAAGCACCTTCTGTTTAGGATAGATAAGACAAGTACAGGAGTAACAACAGCAGGAAGCAACGCCAGCTAAAAGCCAGGAGGGAGGTGACAAGGACAATGCACCCGAGAGTTAGAAGGGGACAGAGTCTACCAGTTGTCAGGAATAGATGCCTCAGGTCACAGGGAATTAGAAGGACATGAAGCTGCAAAGGTTAGGAATATTTCACCAGGCAGAGTTTGGAGGAGGGGGCTCATTCTGGAAAGAGGTAACCACTTAAGTAAACATATGAGTTAGGAACATAACATGGCCTATCCTGATAATATCAAGCAATTGGATGTGGCTGAAATGTGGGGATCTGGTAGGATGGGCCATCCAGGGAGGAGTTTGGTGCCTGATGGAGGTGTAAGAGCTTAATGCAGCAGAGGAGAGCCCCCAAAGGTTTCTGACCAGGAGGAAGATGTGAACTGAAGTGAACTTTACAGAAGCAGCCTTTACAAAAGAGGTGTGGGCCCTCCTCCCTCTTCACTCTGAGTCGCCTCAGACTAGGCCCCGGGGCCACAGGGAAGTTCTGGGAATCAGCAAAACCCATACAAATGGAGCACGGCCTCACATCCCCAAAGAGTTGCAAGACGTTGGAAAGTTCTTGGCTTTAGTTCCTTCATCATCTATGGAAATGAGAGAAATTATCAGGCACAAATGCAGGAGAAGGGCCGGGTATGGCGGCTCGGCTCACGCCTGTAATCCCAATGGTTTGGGAGGCGGAGGCAGACGGATCGCTTGAGCCCAGGAGTTCAAGACCAGCCTGAGTAACATGGCAAAACCCCATATCTACAGAAATTAATTAATTAATTAATTAAATTGAAGAGAAGAAACTTCTAGATCCTCCTTTGGCTCAGCCTCACTAGATAAATCCTAAACAGACTCCTGCCTGGACCCAGGGTTTCCCTTACTATCCACTCTGGCAATGGGGAACTCACTGACTCAAAAAGGGGCACTAAAACAAAGAGCTGCTGCATTTTCTCAAGCTAAATCATAACATTCCGTCTGGAGCAGTGTGCTGGATGGGCTACGAGACTGTACAGGTGGCTCTCTTAATACCTCCTTTTCTAGCATGACAGTTTTGTTTTGGGTGTGAACGAACAGGGAAGCTACGATCTCCTCCCTCTGTTCTTCCTATGCCTCTCAAGCTCCTGTGACTTATCTCTGCTATGACTGGAGGAGCAGTTCTGAGAGTCCCTATACCTAAAAAACCACAGGCTGCAGCCCCTAAGGACAGAGGGCAGGCTCACCCTTCAGACCCACAAGAGCTGTAGCATTCAGAAGATAGGCTCCCAAATAGCAACGCACAACAAAAATGGATAAGCAGAGAGCAAAGGTACCTGTTTAAAGGAGAAAGGGAGCTGATGGGTGGGTGAAGACGGAGAAGCAGGGAACCCAGGATCAAGCAGAATCAGGTCCTTCCAATTCCCACTTCTCCATTCAGTTGCCAACCACTAATAAGACACTCCCTGGGGCTGGGTGAGGTGCTCATGTCTATAATCCCGCACTTTGGGAAGCTGAGGTGGGCAGATCAGCCAAGGTTAGGAGTTCAAGACCAGCTAGCCAAGATGGGGAAACCCCATCTCTAATAAAAATACAAAAATTAGCCGGGCATGGTGGCAGGTACCTATAATCCCAGCTACTGAGAAGGCTGTAGCAAGAGAATCGCTTGAACCCAGGAGGCAGAGGCTGCAGTGAGCTGAGATCGCACCACTGCACTCCAGCCTGGGCGACAGAGTTGAGACTCTGTCTCAAAAAAAAAAAAAAAAAAAAAAAAAAAAAGGCCATCCCTGGAAAGCAGTTCTGTGAGCAGAAGTTCCCTGACATGTGTCATAGTCATGCTGGGGAGGGTGGAGTTAAAGGACCGTAGCCTTTCCATATGACACTGTGCTAGACAGGAAAGAGGCACCTGGTGACCACTGCCATCATCATCCACACTCGCTGACTGCCTGCCCTGTGCCCAGGCCTGGTCTCATCAAGACCTGACAGCTCTTCAGAAAGAAACAAGGGAAAACTACAAAATCTGCTTTCTCACCCACAAACGTCATTCATACACGCGGCCTCCTCACCAGAAAACAAGTGCTCCCTGAGCAGGCTGCTTCCCTCATTCCACTTTCAAACATTCCTCCAAGGCCTCCCCTCAAGCTGTGCCCACAACAATGAGGACTAAGACTTCAAGAAAGTAGGGAAGGGAAGGAGGGAGCTGTCATTAAGGAATAATCAGGGAAGAGCTAGTCTCAGCTGTCACAGCAAGGGCACCCTCTAATCACAACCCTCCTAGCCTGGTGGGGTGGGGGTGACAGGTGGGAGGCACCAACTTAGGAAAGGCTGAATCCCTTAGGATCACTGTTTCTCAAAGGTGGCCCAGGCCACTGGGAGCTGGTGGAGATGGACCAGCACCTGCTGAGCCCTTACCTGGCACTAAACATCATGACCCTGGAGCAAGGCGCTACTATTCTTCCCCATGGTACCGATGAGGAAACAGAGGCTCAAAAAGTAATTAGCTCAAGGTTACCCTTGGATCTAGATAGTCTGTGTCTGGGCTCTTTACCACTCTGCTAGGCTGCTTATTAAAAACGCAGATCTCCAAGCTCCATCCTCACCCAGTGTCAGGGATCTGCATTCAGGATGGTTGGCCCCCGGGTGATTCTCAGCCAGTGTCTGACTTTTCCTGGCACTGCCTCTGCTTTATAATCACACGACCAGGCTGGGGCCCTTGCTCAGCAAGGTGAGTGTACCTCACCCACCCACCTTCGCCCCCCGACTGGCTGGCACTACTTGATTGCCGAATGGGGACAGTGAGACAATGAACACTTTCTCCTGGATATCTACAGTCTGGTCAGAGACCAACTAGGGAGGAAGAGGAGTGGAAAATGCAGACCAGCAGAGCGGCATGGGGAGAAGAGAACTCTTGGGCTGAAAAAGGCCTAAAACAATGCCTGCTGCGGAAAAGAGTGTGGAAAAACTGGGTCTCAGTCACTACCTGGACAAACTGCACTGGCCTTACTGAAAGGAGTAAGAATCAACACTTTAAACACAGCACACCTTTTGATCCTGAAATGCTACTTCTCAGAATTTGTCCTAAGAAAATATAAAGTATTTATACAAACATATGTGTTAACTGTAAAAAAAAAAAAAAAAAAAAAAAAAGTGAAACTGACCAAAATGTCTCTCTACTATGATGTATTTCCCTGATGGAGACTGTTACAGGACCACCAAAAATCTTATTTCAAATATTTAATAACCTGAACAATGACAAGATGTTAAATTTAACAGAACATAAAACTTTACAAACCTAATCATCTGAATGTCCTTATAAAATGTATGTATATAAAGGACTGGAAATATTACAAAACATTAAAGGTGATTATGTTTGCATGGTGGAACCGAGAGTGGTTATTTTCTTTATATTTTTCTGCATTTCTCTAAGTCTCTATAATAAACACAGACTGTATCTGTAGGGGTTTTTTTTAGGCCATTAATTCTTTAAAGGAAAATAACGAGCATCAACATTTAGAGATTTTCCTCTACGTCTGCCCCTCCCAGATCCCCTCTCATTGGCCAGGAGTAGCAGATGGGAGCCAAAGCTGTGACGTTTTTTCATTTGTCCCTCAGCCCCTCTGATTTACCTAGCTCCTAAAGGAAAACAGAGCATCTGGGATGGACTTCTGCTTCCCTCTGAATTCCTAAGGGCCTGCTTTGCAAGCCACCTAAGTCTGTTCTGAAGCCTGCTGGTGCTCTGAAATCCTTGGAGGGAAAAATTACCACCCAAATGTGTGCAGATAAACAACCTGCTAGATGTTTGTCCACATGATGTCCGCTAGATGTTGTCCGGTGACGCAAAGAACTCTCCCCAGAGGCTGACTCATGGGCAGGTGGGGGTGGAGCTGGGTGATGTCAAATCCCATCACCCACACGGCAACCAGCTTTCCCCATCTCCCACCCGCTATACCCCGTTCTCTAGAGAAGTGGCACGAAAATGCAGAGGGGCAGAAGAAAGTGTCCAGCGTACAGACTACGTTCTGGAAAGCCTTCTGACAAGGAAGTGCTAAGGCTGATAGCTGCTTTGGATTAGGATGCAAAATCAAGCATCCAAAGAAGCCACTGCACATTCCCATTAATCAGCTGAATAGGATCAAACTGCTGAATTAGCCAAACCAAGGGAGTCTGACCTAGAGAATCTCCCCAGCCACGCTTGTGTCAGCAGTTCCTGCAATTATTATGGAAACCCAATGACCCAATTTCCTTGACCTTCTTTTCACTACAGAGAAATGTAAACACTTTGGCCTTAACATTTAAGGTCAATGGAACTAGGTAAGAAACAGATTTCAAAACGCTACAGCAAACCCCCATGGAAATCTGCCTCCATGGAGAAAATCCTAATGGAAAAAGTGGGTTCAAAAGAGGATTGGGAGTCACTGTACTTACCACAAACACTTGGGGCCGCAGAAAGGTTTGGATCCTGGACAACTGGTTCTTCTTCCCAGCAGGTTAGATGAACGATAACGATCCCTGGCTTTCAAAGAGGGAGGCGCTGGTTTTTAACACATCACTTTCTATGGTCACACAGCTCCATCACATCACTATTCTGATGTCTGAGAAGTCCCACAGTCCTCCCTTAAAATAAGGAAGAGATTTTTAAGGCCAGGTGATACCCGGACAAATGCCCATGGCTGCCCTGCTCACCTTTCTCCCCCTGGCCCTGGGTACCCGACTATGTATTTGGTCCAACTGACCATCCATCTGTCCATCCATCTCAGCCCATATAGTAACACATACCACTTGGGGATGGTTCTCCCTGGCCTAAGCCAGAGCTGGGGCCTGAGTCTCAAAGGGAAGTGAGGTACTGCCCTACCACCCTCCCAGACCACAGGCCCCAGAGGCCCTCTGATGGGGCCTCCTGAACTCTGGGCCAGGTTCTAGACTTCCTCTAACAGCCCTGTCCCACTCAGAAGTGCCTGGGGCCCAGGCAGAGTTCTCTCATTTCCTGAAGCAGCCAGGGAAAAGGGTGGTTTGTGGAGAAGTGGGAGAGGGAGCCCCTAGCATGATGCCCTGGAGTAGGCTCCAGAAACACATTTATTTTTAAACAAGCAGCAGCAAGTCAGTGGTCAAAAGCAGAGGCCTGGAGACTGACAGGGTTCGGATCGCCTGCCTGTGTGATTTGAACCACATATTCCCTGGCTGAGAGGCCTCAGACAGTCTAATCTGACACAGCTCATTTCCTCTGCTGTAAAAAGCGGAACAGGCATACCTAGCAAGATTACTGTAAAACCTAGGGATAACCTGTAAAGTGTCCAGCACACAGTAGGCATTCAATAAGTGGTAGTTATAAAGAAGATGAAACGGAGGAGGGACACAGTGAGAGAGGACACAGAAGCCTGTTGATGTGCCTCTTGGAAAGTGACGGAACTGCTGAACCACCAGACACATGAACTGGCTTCAAAGGCCAGGCCCCAGAGATCAAGTTTCCATTCCTGGCGCGGCCCTGGGCCCTATGGCCATGTAAACATATTATCAAATGAAAGGGCATATCCATAGGACAATGTCAGAGCTGGCAAGGACCTTAAAGGCCACCAATGCCACCTAGTCAGCTCCCTGTATTATAATTAAGGAAAACTGAAGCCTAGAGGGGCAAAAGTAATCAGTTAATGTCCCATGGCCAAAAGCCACAGTTACAACTCAAGTCTCCAAACTGCCCATCAAGGAGCTCTTCCCAGTCCACTCAGCACTTGTGAGAGACACGTACCCAGTGGCCAGGGTTTGGTCATACAGGCAGCCCCACCACACATCACATAGGCTTTCTGTGAGCACACTTACAAGGCACATGCCTTCACCATGGGCAGGTATGCGTCAAGAAATGCTCCCGAATCACCAGCTCATCTGCCACCTCAAAACTCTCAAGTCTCTCTCCTGCCACGACCCCAACTCCTGCCCCCATGGCTCACTCTGCTCTCTCTCTGCTACTTGCCCAGGTAGGTTTGGCTCCTTTGGAGGGAGTGCCCACATATGGGCATGGGGAGGACACAGGGCACTGCTTCTCTGGGATAAAAGGGAGGGTGGGAAAGCGTCCTGCTGTGGGACTGGTAGGATAATTCAAATGCTCTACACACCCACCAAATCTGCTTTTCCACAAGTACTCAACAAAAGGAAAATTCTGAAGGCATAACAGAAAAAACAGGATACAAAAACTTCACCTACGGTTAACTCCATTGTTTTAATAAATAAATATGCAAATGTGAACAGTGTGGAAGGAAATGCATGTTAAGAGTGGTTATCTCAGCCAGGAGGAATGGCTCAGGCTTGTAATACCAGCACTTTGGGAGGCCAAGGTGGGCGGATCACCCGAGGTCAGGAGTTTGAGACCAGCCTGGCCAACATAGTGAAACTCCGTCTCTAATAAAAACACAGAAATTAGCTGGGAGTGGTGGCGTGCGCCTGTAATCCCAGCTACCCAGGAGGCTGAGGCAGGAGCATCGCTGGAACCCGGGAAGCAGAGGCTGCAGTGAGCCAAGATCACACCACTGCACTCCAGCCTGGGAAACAAGAGCAAAACTCCATCTCAAGGAAAAAAAAAAAAAAAAAAATTCCTGAGTTTTCTAGAATAAACATGTATTACTTTTATTTAAAAAAGAGTCCAATAAGTTTCTAGTTAAGGTATAGCAGAACAGAGGGCACCCTTTGAATTGTTCTTCCCCTGTTCTAGAATTTTCACAAAGGTGAACAAGCAGCCCATTCTCCCAGGCAATGAAGAGGCTCTCAAGAAATGATCTCCCTCACTGACATCTGGTCTTTCCTGAGGACTGATGTGAAAACATTCTTTTTTTTTCTTTTTTTTTTTGAGACGGAGTCTCACTCTTGTTGCCCAGGCTGGGGTGCAATGGCGCAATCTCGGCCCACTGCAGCCTCCGCCTCCCAGGTTCAAGCGATTCTCCTGCCTCAGCCTCCTGAGTAGCTGGGCATGTACCACCATACCCAGCTAATTTTGTATTTTTAGTAGAGATGGGGTTTCTCCATGTTAGTCAGGCTAGTTTCGAACTCCCGACCTCAGGTGATCTACCCGCCTTAGCCTCCCAAAGTGCTGGGATTACAGGCGTGAGCCACAGCACCCAGCCTGAAATCATTCTTTTCTCCAGACATTAACATGATGCTCATCCTATCTCCAGGCTTGGAGCCCAGTGCAAAATGTTCGTCTCGGGGCCTCTCAGCCTCACCCCCGCTTTTCTACAGTTGTGGCAGCTGGGAATAGAACAGGTGGGAATACTTGCGGAAACATTTGCTGTCTTATCAGTCCCCAACTAAACAGTGTCCAAAAGTCAAAGCAACAGCTGAAAACCTGCCAGAGATATTTTCATTAGACACACTGCTTTGGTTTCTGTAAAAAAATTTTGTTTGTCAGGAAGTTGCTCATGGGAACTCCACGAAACTTTCCCAGCAGTAGTGGAGAGACATGGGTAGGAGTTGAATGCAGGAACCTCCTGTGCAAAAACTCAAAAGATAAAGACGGTGTAGCCAGCTATGTTCAAATCCTGGTGCTTAAAGCACTGAAGCCACATAACTGGACTAGGTGCTTAACTCCCTGAACTTGTTTCCTCTTCTGTAAAAAGTAATAACCTATTTCAGGGTCATTGAAATTCTTAAGATCATAAATTCTAAGATTCTGTACAAGATGGCTTTTTATTGTATATGACCAACTCATAAGCGAGATATGTGGCATTATCAACATCGACAACAGAGAAAGGCCAAAGTAGGCAAGAGGCAAACCCCCGTGGGGGGACGGTGAGCAGCCAGGGAGGGGAGGCAGGTGTGACACTATGCACCACACCTCCAGGCACCCCAGCAGCAGCCCCTAGCCCTTGCTCCTCCTCCTCCTTGCTGCTCTTTCAAATAGGAACAAGCCACTCACTTCCCACAAGTGAACAGGCTGGACTCAAGACTTGGCACATGGGCACTTCACCACCAAAGGGTACAGTTTTCCCCAAAAACCTGATACAACATCCATCCCACTTCAAAGCAACATCCCTCCAAGCCCTCACTCCAGCCTCTGCCCTGGAACCCAAGGCTCAACCTGGGCGTCCTGGGGACGCAGCTCTGAGCTGGGGCCAGGAACCAGGCCCCTTCTGCACCTGCACCAGTCACTGCCTGCCCACAACCACATTCAGCAGAGAAGAACCTGAGGCTCACACACCTGAAGCAGCTTATCCCGAGCGTCCAATTACCGCCAAAGGTCTTGGCTGAAGGCCTTGGAGGCTCAGGTGTCTGCAGAATTGGCTACAGAGGCATCAGGGGCCTCCTTACTGGAAGATGGGGTCGGTCCTAATCAAGTTACTCCATAGAGTTTAGTCTGCAATCGTCTCTTTGGGATGATCTGAGGTTCTCCATCTGTAAATAGGGATGCAGTTACTTCACTCAACACCGTTCATACCTGTCTAAGGGAATACTTATTAAGCCAATAAATACGGGTGAGGTCTGCTCGGAGGGATGTACAGCAGATCTAGAAGCCAGGACACTGGGGTCGAAGCCTGGCTCTGCTATATCCTACCTGGGCGACCTTGGGAAAGGCACTTTAGCTCTGCGGCCTCAGCTTCATCAGTAAAATTTGGAGTGGGGACTAGCTTCTGTCTCAGGTTCCTTCAGTTCCAAAAGCTTGCTTCTGGCTGCCTCCTCACAGCTGCAAATGCCTGATAAAACAGCCAAACACCGCTGCTAACAGAAACCGGCTCTAGGCTTGCGCCTGCGGCCCTGCCCTCACGTGCGGGCAGAGCCCCCGCGCGCCTCCTTTCTGGGGAAAGCATGCCCAGGGTCGGGTGCTGGAGGCCGGATGGACTCTGCGCAACGGAGGTCTCAGGCAAGAGAGAGGAAGAACAAAACGCCCCCGCCCTGCTACACGCCTCAGAGACCCACGTGCACGTCTCCTTTAAACGCACCGGCCCTTTAACAGCTCGCGCCGCGCCCACCCCCAGCTGGGGCTCGGGGGCAGGCGGGCGCGGGGAAGTGGAGACGCAGTGAGGCCAGAGGCCTGAGAGCAGCTTCCCGCGATCCTTCCACCACCCAGTTCCGGGCTGGCCCTGCAGCCGCCTGCCGGGCACTCTCCTCTCTCCGCCCCCGCGCTGGCCGCAGAAGCCAGAAGCACTGCGCACGCAGGGGCCGCAGCCCCACAGCCGGGGAAGGGACCGCAGCTAGGGGCGTGCGGAGGGCAGGGCCGGGCCCTCAGGGCGCACCCCCACCCCGGGCCCTCAACGCCGCGGGCGACAGGGCCCTGGCCTGGGCACCCCCAGCACCGCCTGCTCACCTGCTCCACCGCCGCGCTCCAGTGGAGTTTACGCAGCTGGCGGAGCGCCCAGCTGGACCCGGCGCCGGCCCAGGCCCCGCCCCGCGCCCGCCCAGGCCCCGCCCGGTGGGCGACGCCACGTTCTCTCGTTCACTGGCGCCCCACTTGGAGCCCCGGGCGTGCGGGGAGGGTGCCTTTCAAGCCGCGCGGATGACGGGATCATCCCGACGTCGAAACTGGGCAATGACCTTAGAAGGAGTGGAGGCCGGGCCTGTCATCTTCCTGTGGGCCTGGCAGCAGCGTGGGACTGTAGGACATATGCTTCGAGGACACTCTTCCTTGTACTTTTAGGTGCACATCCTCTCCTCCTCCCGGTTGTTCTCACATTAAAGGAGCACTAGTGGCCCGATGTGAGGTAACACCATGAGAATTTTCCTAGTCTGTTCCCTAGAGCGCTTCAGAGCCACCAGGAGCTCTGGATAAAATTGAACAGGGATGAAATTGCTGCCTGACCTGAGAATTGGCCTACGGGGTTGTGATTCCAAGATTTGGGGTCTGTGGAATAAGTTGAAATTGTCAATAATTTGGCGTTGTCTGAGTAGTTTTACTTTTTTTTTTTTTAACTGAAGGTGAAATTCACACAACATAAAATTTACCATAAAGTGGTCATTTCAGTGGCATTTAGTGAATTCACAATGCTGTGCAACGACCACCTCTGACTAGTTCCGATTCCTCATTCCAAAAGAAAAACCCCATACCCATTGAGAAGTTTCTTCCCATTGTCCTCTTCCCCCAGCCCCTGGCAATCACCGGTCTACTTCTGTCTCTATAGTTACTTATTTTAGATACTTCATATAAACGGAATCACAGTGTGTAGACTTTTGTGTCTATCTTTCACTTAGCATATTTTCAAGGTTCACCCTCAGGTAGCATGTAACAGACTTTATTCCTTTTTATGACTGCATAGTATTCGATTGTGTGTATGTGTGTGTGTGTATCGTGTATGCCACAGTTTATTCATCTATCTATGGACATTTGGGCTGTTTGCATCTTTTGGCTTTGTGAATAATGCTACTATGAACATGCATGTACATGCGTTTGAGAACCCATTTTTATTTTGGGAGGGTATGTACACAGGGATTGAATTGTTGGATCACATGGTAATTCAATTTTTTTTTTTTTTTTTTTTTTTTTTTTTATTTGAGACGGTGTCTTCCTCTGTCGCCCAGGCTGGAGTGCAATGGCGTGATCTCAGCTCACTGCAAGCTCCGCCTCCGGGGTTCACACCATTCTCCTGCCTCAGCCTCCTGAATAGCTGGGACTACAGGCTCCTGCCACCTCGTCCGGCTATTTTTTTTTTTTTTTTTGTATTTTTTTTTTTAATAGAGATGGGGTTTTAACGTGTTAGCCAGAATGGTCTTGATTTCCTGACCTCATGATCCACCTGCCTCAGCCTCCCAAAGTGCTGGGATTACAGGCGTTAGCCACCGTGCCTGGCCTTTTTTTTTTTTTTTTTTTTTGAGACAGAGCTTTGCTCTGTTGCCCAGCCTAGAGTGCAGTGGCGGCAATCTTGGCTCACTGCAACCTCTGCCTCCTAGGTTCAAGCAATTCTCTTCCCTTGGCCTCCTGACTAGCTAGAGTTACAGGTGTGTGCCACCACGTCTGGCTAATTTCTGTGTTTTTAGTAGAGATGGGGTTTCACCATGTTGGCCAGACTGGTCTTGAACTCTTGACCTCAAGTTATCTGCCTACCTTGGCCTTCCAGAGTGCTGGGATTACAGGCATGAGCCACCGCGCCCAGCCTTCAGTGTTTAACTATTTGAGGAACTCCAAATGGTTTCCATGATGGCTGAACCATTTTATATTCCTACCAGCAATGTACAGGGTTCCAGTTTCTCCGCATCCTCACCAATGCTTGTTATTTTCCATTTTATTGTTATCCCAGTAGGTATGCAGGGATACCTCATTCTGATTTTGGTTTACGCTTTCCTAATAACTAATGCTGTTAAGCATTCTCCTTTTCATGTGCTTGTTGGCCATCTGTATATCTTCTTTGGAGACGTGTCTATTCAAGTCCTTTTCTGGTTTTAAAATTGGGTTGTCTTTTTGTTGTTGAGTTGTAAGAGTTCTTTATATATTATGGATACTAGACCCTTATCAGATATATGCTTCACAAATATTTCTCTCCCATTCTGTAATTGTCGTTTTCACTTTCTGATGTCCTTTGATGCGCTTAAAACTTTAATTTTGATGAAGTTCAGCTTAACTGTTTTTTCTTTTGTTGTTTGTGCATTTGGTGTCCTGTGTAAGATATCATTGTCAAATCCAAGGTTGTGAAGATTTACTCCTATGTTTTCTTCTAAGAGTTTTATAGGTTTGGCTCTTATATTTAGGTTGTTGATCCGTTTTAAGGTAATTTTTGTATGTGGTGTGAGGTCAGGGTCCAAGCGCATTGTTTTGCATGTAGACTTCTAGTTGTCCCAGCACTATTCGTTGAAGAGATTGTCCTTTTCCTATTAAATTGTCTTGGCTTCCTGTCAAAAATCAATTGGCCATAGATGTATGGGGAAAACCAAATAGTTTTAAAGAGCTGTTTAAATGAAGATTAACCCCAGATGGAACTGGGGCAGGCCAGCATTTTGGCTAAGAAAATAATGGTCCAGCCCGGGCACGGTGGCTCACGCCTGTAATCCCAGCACTTTGGGAGGCCGAGGCAGGCGGATCATGAGGTCAGGAGATCGAGACCATCCTGGCTAATGTGGTGAAACCCTGTCTCTACTAAAAATACAAAAAAAAAAAAAAAAAAAAAAAAAAGCTGGGTGTAGTGGTGTATGCCTCTAGTCCCAGTTACTCAGGAGGCTGAGGCAGGAGAATGGCATGAACCTGGGAGGTGGAGCTTGCAGTGAGCAGAGATAGCGCCACTGCACTCCAGCCTGGGCGACAGAATGAGACTCTGTCTCAAAAAGAAAAAAGAAAATAATGATCTTTGATAAATTTGAGAAATTAATTATACTTAACATAAAGAATTATAAAAATAATCAATTCTTAGAAAAGGAAGGACACCTGAGGGTCACAAACTCCAACTCTCTAACTGATGCATATATGCCCTTGCTACAGAATTGCTGGGAAATGACTCTCCAGCCTGATTTGTTCTTGTTTTGAAACAAGGTCTTGCTTTTTCGCCCAGGCTGGAGTGCAATGGCACGATCTCAGCTCACTGCAGCCTCTGCCTCCCAAGTTCAAGTGATTCTCCTGCCTCAGCCTCCCAAGTAGCTGGAATTACAGGTATGCACCACCCCGCCTGGCTAATTTTTGTAATTTTAGTAGAGATGGGGTTTCACCATGTTGACCAGGGTGGTCTCAAACTCCTGACCTCAAATGACCCTCCCACTTCGGCCTCCCAAAGTGCTAAGATTAGGTTACAGGTGTGAGCCACTGCACCCATCCCTGATTGGTTGTTGTTGTGTTGTTGTTGTTGTTGTTGTTATTTAGCTTTCAGTGTTGTATTTGATAGGCTGAATTTCCCCTAATGTGAAGAGGCTTCATTTGCCCTAATGCGAAGCATAATGACTCAATAAATGAGTTAAGAAGTTGTGATATAATAAAAATAAACATTTGATCATTATCCCCGTTCCTGGCACAAGCTCCTAAAACCTTTGGAATCTCAGGTGTGATAAGTGTTGTTGGTATGCTAATGAGATGACTGGTGGCTGGGGAACCCTGAATAGCTTCAGGATGGGGGCTGGTGGCCAGAAAGACTAAGGCATGATCTAAACAAACAGAATACTGCAGCCCTTAATAAGCGTTAACAGGATCTGATTTCCAGAGTTACCACATTATAATATTCAAAATGCCCAGTTTTTGCTTTTTTCTTTCTATCAGCTTTTTCAGGTTGAAGTGCCCAGTTTTGGGGGGTTATTATTATTATTATTATTGAGATGGAGACTGGCACTGTCGCCGCGGCTGGAGTGCAGTGGCACGATCTCTGCTCACAGCAACCTCTGCCTCTCAAGTTCAAGCAATTCTCCTGCCTCAGCCTCCTGAGTTGCTGGGATTATAGGCGCCCACCTCACACCCAGCTAATTTTTGTATTTTTAGTAGAGACAGGGTTTCATTATGTTGGCCAGGCTGGTCTCAAACACCTGACCTCGTGATCCACCCGCCTCGGCATCCCAAAGTGCTGGGATTACAGGCATGAGCCACCATGCCAGCCCTGAAGTGCCCAGTTTTTAACCAAAAATAAATAAATAAATAAAATAGCATACCAAGAAAAAAGAAAAGTACAACCCATTCACAGGAAAAAGAAATTGACAGAAACCATCCCTGGGGAAGCCTAGACATTGAACTTGCTAGACAAAGACTTTTATTTAAATGTTTAAAAGTTTACTTAAATGTTTATTTAAATGGTCTTACATATGCTTAACTAAAGGAAACCATTGACAAAGAACTAAAGGAAGTCAGGTAAACAATAAGTGTATAAACAGAATATCAACAAAGAGACAAATTATTAAAAATAAACCAAATCAAAGTTCTGGAGCTGAAAAGTACAATAGCTGAAATGAGAATTTTGAAAAGATGAACAGCACTGACAAATCTTTAGCTAGACTGAGAAAGAGTGAAGATGCAAATAACTAAAATCAGAAATGAAAGCAGGGACATCATTATGGACCTTACAGGAAAAAAGAAAAAAAGCATCATAAGACAATACTGTGAACAACTGTATACCAGCAAATTAGATAACCCAGATGAAATGAGCAAATTCCTGGAAAAACACAAATGACCAAAACTGACTCAGGAAGAAATAAACCTGAACAAACCTAGAAAAAGTAAAGAGATTGAATCCAATACGAGGTTGAATCAGTAAGGCCAGGCACAGCAGCTCACGCCTGTAATCCCAGCACTTTGGGAGGCTGAGACGGGCGGATTACGAGGTCAGGAGATTGAGACCATCCTGGCTAACACGGTGAAATCCCGTCTCTACTAAAAATACAAAAAAAAAAAAAAAAAAAAAAAAAAAAAAAAGCCGGGCATGGTGGCGGGTGCCTGTAGTCCCAGCTACTCGGGAGTCTGAGGCAGGAGAATGGCGTGAACGCAGGAGGCAGAGCTTGCAGTGAGCCGAGATTGCACCACCGCGCTCCAGCCTGGGCAACAGAGGGAGACTCTGTCTCAAAAAAAAAAAAAAAAAAAAAGGTTGAATCAGTAATCAAAAACCTCCCCTGAAGCAGGACCAGATGGCTTCAGCTTGGTGAATTCTACCAAACCTTTAAAGAAGAATTAACACCAATCCTGAAATTCTACTAAGGAATAGAAGAGGATGGAATACTTCGCTGAACTATTTTTTCTCACAACACTTCTGACACTAAATATGTGGGTTTTTTATTCCACACAAAAAACAACTCTCCAGACACCAAGTATGTGTCCTACAATTCAATTCAATTCTGATATTATGTACCTGAAGTTAGCAGAAGCTCCCCACACGTAGTCATTAGAGGGTGTTTTTGGAAGTTTTATTACGTAGACATCATGGGTTAACATCTTTGGCCATAAAATCATTGACCCAGGAGGTCAAGGGGTAGGGCTGAACGGTCCAGCCCTCTTTGCCTAGCAAGTTCAATGTCTAGGCTTCCTCACAGATGGCTTCTGTCAATTTCTTTTTCCTGTGAATGGGTTGTACTTTTTTTCTTGGTGTGCCTTCACATTTTTTTTTGCTAAAAACTGGATACTTCAACCTGAGGAAGCTGACTGAAAGAAAAAAACTGGGCATTTTGGATATTATAATATGATAACCCTGGAAATCAGATTCTTTGCCCTTTGCAAGATTTGCTGTTATTGCTTATTAAGGGTTGCAGTCTTGTTTGTTTAGTGACATTTCCATATGATTTTTGCAGACTGCATTCCTTATATGTAGACACTGAAGTCTCTGCTCTATTACCTCAGTGGTCAGCCACAGAGAGTTAACACAGATTTCCTTAAACACCTGGACTAAAAACACCTGGACCAAACACAAAAGAAAAATCTTCTGATCTTTGCAGATTGGCTCTGAGCTGAGGCATTCCTTAGACACTTAACCAAGCCACTCTTTCCATTATCCGTAGACTTTAACTCCTGCTTGCATGGAATGCAAAGATCAGCCACAGGTGCAAGCCTAGGGTCCTCTTAGATATTTTCTGAGCGTGTGTCCAGCCCTGGACATGTGCATTGCAACCTGGGTTCCCTGGTACATGCAGTAGCCCTTCAATGACCTTCTTTTCTCAAGCATCTTCTTCCTCAGCCTCCTCCTTCCCAGACTTTTTGGTCTATGTGCTGCATGACCCATCAGCTATCCCTTGCTCCAGACATCTATGGGGAGTTTATGTCTTTAAATGTTTTCAACAGGCTGGGTGCGGTGGCTCACACCTGTAATCCCAGCACTTTGGAAGGCCAAGGCAGGTGGATCACCTGAGATCAGGAGTTCAAGACCAGCCTGGCCAAAATGGTGAAACCCCATCTCTATTAAAAATACAAAAATTAGCCGGGCGTGGTGGCAGGTGCCTGTAATCCCAGCTACTTGGGAGGCTGAGGCTCGAGAATCGCCTGAACTTAGGAGGCGGAGGTTGCAGTGAGCCGAGATTGTGCCATTGCACCCCAACCTGGGCGACAAGAGCGAATCAAGAACAAAACAAAAAAAAATGCTTTCAACAGATGCCACCTGGGGAGGTGCACCAGCCTGAGGGATTGAAGCAAAGACAAACCTCTGCACCAGTCCTCAAGGGAACTGCTAGGCATATCAAAATGCACAATCACAATTACTTGAGAAGAAAGTCCATATTGCTCACTCCAGCACCAGCAAGCTACATGAGGAATGTTTAGTCCTCTCCCTAAATCCTAGATACATGGACAACTGCCCATAAACCGCTTCACTCAGAAATCCCTGAGACTATTTTAGGTGAAGCCCTGTAACTAAGTTCCAGGTAATCAGATGAAAGGAGAAGAGGCATGTCTTTTTTGTCATTCTGCTTCCTTTCGAGAATATGGAGATGATAGCCAAAGCTCGGGTAGCCATCCTGGGCCATGAAGACCATGAAGACGGTGAAGCCACAAAATGGAAGGAGCTGGGTCCTCAATTGTGGAGCCACTAGCTTGGCATTGCCTAATTCCTTACTTGGTTTCACGGAGGGAAAACCACTTTTATCTTGTTTAAGCCATTGTAATTTTGTGATTCCCTCACATACAGTTAAATCAAAGTTTGCTTGACACACACGCCCTTTCCAGCTACATTCCTCCTACACTGTATGCCCTACTAGCTATGCTCAATGCCATGGACCTCTCTCTGCTTCCATTTCTTTGCACAGCATTTACAGCAAGTTATCAGGACGGTCTTCTTCACTTGTTTCTCTCACTACCCATGAGTGTCTTGTCTCCGTCTTGGATTCCTTATTTTAATTCTTGGAGGAACTTGGGGAGAGGAGGGCATTATTGCTTTTTTACACATGGGAAAATGGAGGTTTACAAAGACAAAACTGCTTCCCAATTGTGCCTGGATAATGAGTAGCAGAACCAGATGCGGAACTCGAGTCCCTCTGGCTCAATGCAGTGGCTGGCCCTCTCTGCTCCACCTCAAAGGTCTCATGGCAGTGCATGCACTGGGCTGTGGCTGAGGGATCTTTGATGAATTCATTCCCTTTGCAGTTTTCCTTTGAGGTCGTCAGCTGCTTTTCACATGCTGACTTGTGAGGGATGAGTAAGCTGCTTCCTGGGCCTGGCCTCAGTTCAGGAGGGATGGCCTCTACTTCGGGTTTTGGTGTTCAGAGCATGGTGTTTTCTTTTAACACACTCCAGGGGCCCAACACTGCTTAGCAGACAGCGTGGGGGAACGGAACCCATGTGAATGTTAGAACCAGATGGACCCAGGTCTGAAATCTGTCTCTTCCACTTATTTGTTGCATGAACCAGGGTGATTTCTTAACCTTGCTGGGCCTCAGTTTTCCCACCTGTGACAGGATAGAATGATCTCTCTCAGAGGTTCATAGAGAGAATTAAAGACAAACCAGTCAAAATGACAGGAGTATGGCAGGCACTCAACAAATGTCTTTCTTCTACTTCTCTCCTCATTTGAGGTAGGAGCTTTGTCTGGTTTTGTTTGACATTGAAATGATAGACTATATTATTGTTCACAAGTTTGGAAGCCTTGCTTCACATGAAAAAAAAAAGAAGAAGAAGAAGAAGAGTAGATGGAGCCAAGTGTGGTGACTCATGCCTGTAAGTCCCAGCTACTTAGGAGTCTGAGGTGGGAGGATCACTTGAGCTTAGGAGTTTGAGTCCAGCCTGGGCAACATAGTGAGACCTCAGTCTCTAAAAAAAGAAGAGTAGATAAGTACTAGCAATATCTGACATAAGATTGCCATGGAGTGAGTCTGGAGTAGTTTCTTTTTGAGCCATGCAGAACCACATTCCATGTCACAATAGTCTCATCAGTACGGTTCCAGGGCAGGGTCAGTCTGACATGCATGAAACCCAGCCATAAGATAGGCACTAGGGACACATCCCCAATGTGTGACACTGGGGACAGAAGGGATGCTTAAAGACAACTTAAAGCAGCTTTTTCTTTGCTAGAGCTTTTGCCAGTGTGTCTGGGAGTTGGCACCAGTCATCTGAAAGATTCTGGTCAACTCACCTAATGACACTTACCACCACATTTTTCCAGCATTTTCTCTGTATAATGGGATGATTTCATCTTTCTATGGAGGGTGTTTGTGTGATTTTGAAACACTCTTAGGATGGGTCTGCTCTTACCATTTCAAAAATTTAAGCCAGCAATCCTCAACCTTCTTGGCTTCATAACCTCTTTACTCTGTTAAAACTAATTCAGAACTCCAAAAGCTTTTGTTTTTAAGTTTTATATTTATCAATACTTAACCATATGCTATGGTTTGGATGTGGTTTGTCCCTGTGAAAACTCACCTTGAATTGCCAGTGTAGTGGAGTTGGGAGGTGGGGCATATCAGAGGTGAGTAGCTCATTAAGATGGACTTCTTGTGAGACTGGGCTAGTTCTTGCAGGACTGGACTAGTTACCATGATAGTGGGTTATAATGCAAGGCTACTCCTTGTTTTTGGTCCCTTTTTCGCACATGCCTGATTCTCCTTCTGCTTGTCTACCGTGTTATGGTGGAGCAGGAAGCCCTCACCAGAGGCCAGGCAGATGCAGGCGCCATGCTTCTTGGACTTCCCAGCTCCAGAATCATAAGCCAAAAAAACCTCTTTTCTTTATGAATTACCCAGTCTCAGGTATTCTGTTATAGAAACATTAAGTGGACCGAGATACCGTGTTAGAAAGCAAAACTGAGAATTTGTAAAAAATATTCACTCAGAATAATGACAAACTCATTATGTGTTAACATATGACATTCTAATGAAAAATATAGGCCGGGCGCGGTGGCTCAAGCCTGTAATCCCAGCACTTTGGGAGGCCGAGACGGGCGGATCACGAGGTCAGGAGATCGAGACCATCCTGGCTAACCCGGTGAAACCCTGTCTCTACTAAAAAATACAAAAAACTAGCCGGGCGAGGTGGCGGGCGCCTGTAGTCCCAGCTACTCGGGAGGCTGAGGCAGGAGAATGGCGTAAACCCGGGAGGCGGAGCTTGTAGTGAGCCGAGTTCGTGCCACTGCACTCCAGCCTGGGCGACAGAGCAAAGACTCCGTCTCAAAAAAAAAAAAGAAAAATATATTTTGCAAACAAATTTAGTGGGAAGAATGGTACTGTTTCACATTCATGGTGAGCAGTTATGGCCCTCAATTGTGTCCACACCTTAATACTCTGAACCTATAAACATGTTACTTTACATGGCAAAAGGGATATTACAGATATGATTAGGGTTAATGATTTTGAGATGAGAGATGAGCTTTCATTATCCAGGTGGACCCAATCTAATCATCAACTCCTGAAAAATGGAAAACCTTTTCCACCTGGTCACAGGAAGACATGACACTGAAAAAGGCTCAGCGGGAGATGCACTGTTGCTGACTTTGAAGATTGAGGATGGCGTCAAGAGCTAAGGAATGAACAGCACCTCCAGAAGCTAGAAAAGGTAAGAAAACAGATTCTTCATTAGAGCCTCCAAAAGGGAACCCAGCTCTGTGATACCTTGATGTTAGCTCAGTGAGAACTCATGTCACACTGCTGACCTACAGAGCTGTATGAGAATACATTTGTGTTGTTAAGCCACTATGGTTTGTGGTAATTTTTTTTTTTTTTTTTTTTTTTTTTTGGAGACAGAGTCTGGCTCTGTCGCCCAGGCTGGAGTGCAGTGGCACAATCTCGTCTCACTGTAAACTCTGCCTCCCGGGTTCATGCCATTCTCCTGCCTCAGCCTCCCGAGTAGCTGGGACTACAGGTGCCCGCCATCATGCCCGGCTAATTTTTTGTATTTTTTAGTAGGGACAGGGTTTCACCATGTTAGCCAGGATGGGTTTGTGGTAATTTTTAATGGCAGCAATAGAAAAACTAATACAAGGCCAGGCGCAGTGACTCACACCTGTAATCCTAGCACTTTGGGGGGCCTAGATGGGTGGATTGCTTGTGATCAGGAGTTCAAGACCAGCCTGGCCAACATGGTGAAACCTCGTCTCTACTAAAAATACAAAAATTAACTGGGTGTGGTGGCGCATGCCTGCAATCCCAGCTACTCAGGAGGCTGAGGCAGGGCAATCACTTGAACCCGGGAGTCAGAGGTTACAGTGAGCTGAGATCACGCCATTGCACTCCAGCCTGGGTGACAGACAGAGACTCCATCTCAAAAAAAAGAAAAGGAAAAATTAATCCAACAGTTTTACAAATCTCTTCAGTGTCTGGCTAAACCAAAGACCGTTGGATTCTTGCACCTGCTTCTGCATTCAATCTGTTGTGAGATGATGCTTTGGTTGAAGTATATGAAGAAAATTTGGCCTTATATAGATTTATAGTTGAAAACCTTAGGAGTATTTTAATAGCCTTTTCAGATCATTGTGGATTATTCTTTGATATGATGCCAAATTTAACAATTGTAATTTCTTAAAGTTTAGTTGCAATGTAGAACATGAAAGCATATCAACAAACTTTTCGTATCTGTTACATTAATATCCATTGACCTGTCTTCCAATTTGAATGGATCTTTTACTCATGCATTATTTTGTAACATGATGTACTGGTCATTTGGAAAACACTGATTCACTAAGTTATGCAGGTCTTCCAACTGTTGACATATTTCATTATACAAGATAAAAAAGATCACATTCATTAATGTCAATCTTATCCAAAGATATAGAGAAGCTATTAAACTCATAATGGCAGATACAAGTTTTCCAGAATTCTCATTTTCATTTGAAAGCTCAAATTTTATCATTGGCAACAAATAGCATCAGTTGTTTCCCTTGAAGTGACAGGCTCACTTTGTTCATTTTTCAGAAAATGTCTTCCAGATACACAAGTCTGAATCACTTCAGGTTGTCCGTCATATTTTAAAGATGGTGGTCTCTGCAAAAAGCAGTTAGTGCAGCTTATGACTCACAAAATGACATAAGTACTTTTCTTGGAAACCAAGATACTTCAAATTGTAGCAGAAATGCTTTATGCCTACGTCCCATGGCATCACACACAATATTAAAAACAGTACAGGATCGAGGGCAGAGATTAGATGGAATTAATAATTTTTACTGCTTTTTTTAGTACTTTCTCAACTAAGACTGTAATTTTAAAAAAATCATCAATTTCACAGCAGTGAAGAATGCAGCATCGACTACTGTTTGGCATCACAGAGTTTGTTCATGCTAAGGCGTTAGCAGTTTTACCCAACACTGATTTTGTTCCATCAGTGCACATATCAACATAGTAAAAATGAGTAATAACAAAGTCTTAATATTATTATGAAAACCATTTTGCCCACACAGACCCTGGGGGTCTGCAGATCACACTTTGAGAATTGCTTATTTATGCCATTTTATCTAAGGACATCTCCACCTTCATTCCGTATTTCGATGACATGTAGTGCATAGGCTTAGCATTTTGGTGTCTGTTTCTGTAAACTATTACAAAGATGTGCACACCACTTTATTGTCATATTCTAATGAGATTTATGAAATTCACAGCATGTACTTTGTGGATAATTTGGCAAACGTTTTTCTTTAAAAATTGCTTGGCTTTCTCTGTATTTTCTTAGGTTCTGTGTGCTAGTGTACACATGTTGATTTATGAAGGGAAGTAGTAGCTATCAGATGGTTATTCCCACTTAGCCAGAAATTACTTTGTTGCTTTGTTGACAGTGAAGAGAAAAGAAGTAATGCATACTTCTGGGCAATACTTTTAGTTTCATTACATTTTGTTTGCTTCCACATCTAAATTATAATATTGTATTATGAATGCTAATTAGCATGCATCATTTTTTTCTGGCTTTACAGATTTTGTTTCTATGGTAAAGTGAAACACATTCATTAAAGAAAACTTAGATATTCTAGGCCGGGTGCAGTGGCTTACACCTATAATCCAGCACTTTGGGAGGCCAAGGTGGGTGGATCACAATGTCAGTAGTTCGAGACCAGCCTGGCCAACATGGTGAAACCTCATCTCTGCTAAGAATACACAATTACCCGGGCGTTCTGGCACATGCCTGTAGTCCCAGCTACTCGGGAGGCTGAAGCAGTAGAATCGCTTGAGCCTGGGAGGCAGAGGTTGCAGTGAGCCAGGATTGCACCACTGTACTCCAGCCGGGGTGACAGAGCGAGATTCTGTCTCAAAATAAATAAATAAATAAATAACTGGGCACGGTGGCTCACGCCTGTAATCCTAGCATTTTGGGAGGCTGAGGTGGGCAGATCACGAGATTAGGAATTCGAGCCCAGCCTGACCAACGTGGTGAAACCCTTAAAATACAAAAATTACTTAAAATACAAAAATTAGCTGGGTATGGTGGCACATGCAGTAATCCCAGCTACTCAGGAGGCTGAGGCAGGAGAACTGCTTGAACCCAGGAGGCGGAGGTCATAGTGAGTTGAGATCATGCCATTGCACTCCAGCCTGGGCAACACAGTGAGACTTCGTCTCAAAAAAAAAAAAATGCAATAACAACAACTACAAAAAACTTAGATATTCTAAGCAGTATGAAAAAGACAATAATAGTTTCATCTTCCAAAGATGACCAATGATAACAATTTCGTGCATTTCTTTCCAATCTTTATCAAAAATACAGTATGTAGAGCATTTTATAGCCTGCCTTTCCCCCTTGATATTGCATTTTATGCATGTATTATTGTGTAGTCTTCATAAACATTATTTGAAATAGTGGAAGAGGGCTGGGCACAGTGGCTCTCGCCTGTAATCCCAGCAGCGGGCGGATCACGAGGTCAAGGAGATTAAGACCATGCTGGCTAACTTGGTGAAACCCTGTCTCTACTAAAAATACAAAAAATTAGCTGGGTGTGGCAGCGTGTACCTGTAGTCCCAGCTACTCAGGAGGCTGAGGCAGGAGAATTGCTTGAACCTAGGAGGCAGAGGTTGCAATGAACCGAGATTGTGCAACAGCACTTCAGCCTGGGTGACAGAGTGAGACTCCATCTCAAAAAAAAAAAAAAAAGAAATATACACCACACTATAACCATGTACTCACTGTTGTGCTTATTAAAGATTATTTCCAATTTAAAAAATTTTAGGCCGTAGATTTCTTTTCCGTATTTAGATTTCTTTTGTATAAATCTGCCAAAGTAAAATTACTGGGGTCTAGGAAAAACACTGTTTTTCTACTCAAAACACTTCTGACACCAATTGTATAGGGATCTTCCCCACACTTAAGCATTTCTTCAACTTTCTGTACACCAGTTGGGTGTCCTAACATTCAGTTCAACTCTGACACTACCTACCTGGAGTTAGTGCAGACCTCAAAGGCCCCACAGACTGCCCCTACTTCAGAGCCAAGCATAAGACACAGTCCTCTGAAGCTTCTGACCAACTTGACTACAAATTTGGGGTTCCCACAGCCTCCTCCTCAGGTTTGAGAGTTTGCTGTAACAGCTCACAGAAGTCAGAGGAAACATTACTTATGTCTCCGGGTTTCGTAGAAAGGATTCAGTTGTACAGTCAGATGAAGAGGTACCTAGGGCGAGGTGGGAAGGGTCCTGAGCACAGGAGCTTCTGTCCCCATGGAGTTGGGGTACACCGCCCTCCCGGCACATGGATGTGTTGAGCATCCTGGAAGCTCTCGGAACTCTGTAGATTAGGGATTTTGGTGTAGGCTTCAGTTCATAGGCATGATCCATCGTGCACTCAGTCTCCAGCCTCACTCTCCTCCCTGGAGGATGGGGGAATAGGGCTGAAAGTTCCAAGCCCCTAATTGTGGCTTGGTCTTTCTGGTGCCAGGTGCCCACCCAGAAGCCCACAAAGAGTCACCTCATTAGAACAAAAGATCCTTCTGTCACCCAGAAAATTCTAAGGGTATTAGATATGTATTAGGAATTGGGGGCAGAGATCAATGTATTTTTTCTTATGTCGCATGGGGCTTCTGAAGTATATTCTCAAACTGCTTTTCAAAATACTTGAATTAAGGTTTACTCCCCTACAGGAGGATGTGAGAGTGTCTCTATCCTAGCCATTATTAAATGTTTCAATTTTTGATAAAACTGCGCATTTGAAAGATTCATAAAAATCTCAGTGTTAATTTCCATTGAATACTAGGAAATATGAATTTTTCCTATGTTTGTTTACCCGTTTCATGTTCTCCTTTGTGAAAGGCCCATCATGGCCCTCACCTGTGTATATTTTATTTTCTTGATGCTTTTCTTAACAATTTATGTTAACTTTTTTCTAATAAAGATATTGGCCCCATTTCAGTATTTACTATAAATATTTTCTGAGCTAACACAAAGGATCAGATTAAACCAGATTTACACAAAACAGAGATTGTTCCAGTATTTATACATTTTAGGGAGACATGAGACATCAATCAATATATGTAAGAAGTACATTGGTTCGATCTGGAAAGGCAGGACAACTTGAAGGAAAGGCAGGAAGACTCAAAGTGGGGAAGGAGCTTCTTGGTCACAGATACGGTGAAACACAAACAGTTGCATTCTTTTGAGTTTCTGATAAGTCTTTCCAAAGGAGGTAATCAGAATATGCGTCTATCTCTGTATTCCAGTATTAAATTTTATGAATACTAATACCCGAGAGGCACAGGCAGCATAGCAGGAGGCCCGTCCTTCCTGCATCAGACACAGGCCCTCTGGCTCAGAGCAGTATACGAGGTCTCTAATGAGGTTTGCAAGTCCCCTCACACAGTGAGGAGCGTTTAGGTTGTGAAACATCTCCATTTGATATCTCAAGTGGTTGTATAACTCATGTGATCTTCTCCAGTCATAAATCCATAGATTCTAGGTTTCTTTGCCATCAGCAATTCTAAACTGAGACATCGTGAAAGAATTCCACTGATAAGCACTCTCCTCCTAGCAGATATCCAGTGAGCAGCATATTTACTGCAGGCCGAGATAGGCCTCCCCCTTCTTTCTTTCCCACAATCCCCCACGGTAAACAGGGGACAAGCGTGTCATGGGCCCCGCTGCTTTCATTCTGCCTTCTCCACTTTCCAAGGCAACTGTTTGCATTTTAATTTTTTTGAACTCTAGATATTTTAAAAACTTTCATTATAATTAAGGGGATTTCTGGTTCCAGTAAAGGCAAAGTACCTTATATCAGTCTGATCCTCTCACAGACAACAATGACAAAGTATGTTTAAAACATTATTTTAAGTCATTGAAAAGCAACCAAAAACCAGGCAGCAATCAGAGAGTATTTGAGGAAGGCATCTGCACTTTGTGAAATCTTCATTTTGTATAGCTTTCTCCTGACTAACCAGTCTGTGATAGCTTGGGGGCTGGCTAAAAGTCAAGTACAAAGCCAAAGTTACATTGGCTTTAGGTGCCGGAGGATGGAGTTTGAGGCCAGCAGAATAGCTGGAAATTGAGGCAGGCAATTCTGGAAAGGAGAAAAAGGAAGAAGCCCAGGAGAGCGAGCCCCTCGAATGTGCATATAAATTCCCCCAAATCCATGCCTGATCCTTGAACTGTCCTAGAGATAAAGAAGGACATTGTATAGTGATAAAAGACAGAATTCACTGGGAAGACACAACTATTCTAAATGTTTATGTACCTAATAAGAGCTTTCAAGCACAATAAACAAAAACTAAAAACTAAGGAGGGGAAGTTGAAAAATCGACAGCAGCGTTTAGAGAGTTTCACGGCCCTCTCTCAGGAATTGATAAAACAAGACTAAATATACACATACATACACACAACACAGTAAATGAGGATAGAGATTTGAACACCACCACGTTAGTCTCCCATAGCTGCTATAACAACTCACCCCAAATGTGATGACTTGACCTGGAGGCTGCTGGGATGAAATCAAGGTGTCAGCAGGACAGTGCACCCTCCAGAGGCTCTAGGAGAGAATCCGTGTCTTTGCTTCTTCTAGTTTTTAGAGCTACGTTTTTTGACTTGGAGCCCCTTCCTCTATCTTCAACACGAGAAATGTGGAATCTTGCTTCAGTCCTCACATTGCTGCCTTCTCTGTAGTCAAGTCTCCCCTTGCCTTCCTCTTATAAAGATACTTGTGATTATATTTAGGGCCCAACTCAATAACCCATGACAATCTCATGTCAAGATCATTAATCACACACACAAAGATCCTTTTGCCATACAAGGTGATACCCACAGGTTCCAGTGATTAAGATCTGAATATCTTTGGGGGTCATTATTCAACCTACCACAGTCCACTTGGCCCTCAAACATTCACATCTGCAAACCCAGAAAATATGAGACAGGTCTCAGTTAATTCAGAAAGCTTATTTTGCCAAGGTCGAGGATGTGCCCATGACACAGCCTCAGGAAGTCCTGATAACATGTGCCCAGGGTGGTCGGGGCACAGCCTGGTTTGATACATTTTAGGGAGACATGAGACATCAATCAATATATGTAAGAAGTACATTGGTTCGATCTGGAAAGACAGGACAACTTGAAGCAAAGGCAGGAAGTGTCAAAGTGGGGAAGGAGCTTTCAGGTCACAGATACGGTGAAACACAAACAGTTGCATTCTTTTGAGTTTCTGATAGTCTTTCCAAAGGCGGTAATCAGAATATGCATCTATCTCTCTGAGCAGAGGGATGACTTTGAAGAGAATGGGAGGCAGATTTGCCCTGAGTGGTTCCCAACTTGAAGGAGCCCAAGATACTTTCCTTTCACATTTCCCCCCTTTTCTAAAATCTTTTGGAGAAAGCATTTTGCAAGGAAATGAGTCTCTCGTCTCAGGTTTCATCTGATCTCTCATGGCTGGGATGGTTTATTCCTAGGCGAGCAGGTGCTGAAAGCTCATTTTTAGCCCGTTGTGAAGTCTGGTGTCCCGTCAAGAGGAAATCGGAGGAGGAAGGGAGAAAAACAACAAACAAAAGAACAATCCTGGAAAATTGGTAGAGGCCACATTCCTCTGAAGTCCATACATCAGTGTGCAGGTGTGAAAGTGGCTTATGTATGTAAATAGGTTGCTGTTATTTTCTTCCGAAATTTAAGTTTTTTAGTTTCAGTTCACAGGGCTTTAAGAAAGCACAGCTTAGTTTTCAGTGATTCCCAATTAGGAAAAATGGGATAAAAGAAGGAAAAAAAGAAAAAATAATTGAAAACATTATTTTGAAGACTTGTAGCCAAGAAAAAATTTAGAACTCAACCCAAACTGTAGAAATAATAAAAATTGAAAAACATTAGGCAACACTAGAATCTAACAACAGGTGTACTATAGTTTTTGAAACATAATTCTTCTCTCTCCAGTTTCCCTTGCTGAAGACAAATCATGGTAGGACTGGTTTGCCTTATTATACTTGGCCTAATTATTTGTATACAGTGCAGCAAGAATAATTATTTTTTAATAGTTTTTTTAATTGGCTTTGATGGAACTTTGTGCCACAGAAGGAATCTCAGATAAGACTTTTTAAAAGCCAAGCCCAGCTATGGATTTGTGCATCAAATATCTATGAGCTGGGTGAATTTCCTCTCCTCTTGAGGTTCCATGATAAACCTGGGGCTTCTGGACTTGTTAGAAAGTGACATTCTTTACTTACCACAGGTCAGAAACCCTGTACAAGTACTGTGTACACAAAATATGAGGCCAGTTTTGCCAAGGGTTTATTGCCTCCATAGCCAAGTTTGATTCCTTAAAGGAAAGTACACTATTCCAGTCAAAGCCTTGGTAAAATAACAAGTTTCTCCAATTGTGTCCTGTTACAAATGAAAACAGATTCTTATTGCACTTATGCAAATAACTGTATTGCCATAAGTCACAAATACTCAGTTTCCAAATTCTGTAGATATCAGGTAGAGAGAAACAAGTGTGCTCCAAATTTTGTTCATGGGAATATACTAAATTGATAAAAGCTGTTGATAGCTCCAAAGAAAAGTTTTAGACTCAGAAAAACAAAAGATCAACAAACTTTTTTTTTACACTTAGGTTCTAGGGTACATGTGCACAACGTGCAGTTTTGTTACATAGGTGTACGTGTGCCTTGTTGGTTTGCTGCACCCATCAACTCGTCATTTACATTAGGTATTTCTCCTAATACTATCCCTTCCCCAGCCCCCCAACCCCAACAGGCCCCGGTGTGTGATGTTCCCCACCCTGTGTCCAAGTGTTCTCATTGTTCAATTTCCACCTATGAGTGAGAACATGCAGTATTTGGTTTTCTGTCCTTGTGACAGTTTGCTGAGAATGATGGTTTCCAGCTCCATCCATGTCCATTCAGAGGACATGAACTCATCCTTTTTTATGGCGGCATAGTATTCCATGGTATATATGTGCCAGTCTATCATCAATGGACATTTGGGTTGGTTCCAAGTCTTTGCTATTGTGAATAGTGCCGCAATAAACATATGTGTGCATGTGTCTTTATTGTAGCATGATTTATAATCCTTTGGGTATATACCCAGTAATGGGATCACTGGGTCAAATGGTATTTCTAGTTCTAGATCCTTGAGGAGTCGCCACACTGTCTTCCACAATGGTTGGACTAATTTACACTCTCACCAACAGTGTAAAAGCATGCCTATTTCTCCACATCCTCTCCAGCATCTGTCATTTCCTGACTTTTTAATGATCGCTATTCTAACTGGCATGAAATGGTTTCTCACTGTGGTTTTGATTTGCATTTCTCTGATGACCAGTGATGATGAGCGTTTTTTCATATGTCTGTTGGCTACATAAATGTCTTCTTTTGAGAAGTGTTTGTTCATATCCTTTGCCCACTTTTTGATGGGGTTGTTTTTTCTTGTAAATTTGTTTGTTTGTAGATTCTGGATATCAGCCCTTTGTCAAATGTGTAGATTGCAAAAATTTTCTCCCATTCTGTAGGTTGCCTGTTCACTCTGATGGTAGTTTATTTTGCCGTGCAGAAGCTCTTTCATTTAATTAGATCCCATTTGTCTATTTTGGCTTTTGTTGCCATTGCTTTTGGTGTTTTAATCATGAAGTCCTTGCCCATGCCTATGTCCTGAATGGTATTGCCTAGGTTTTCTTTTAGGATGTTTATGGTTTTAGGGCTAACATTTAAGTCTTTAATCCATCTTGAATTAATTTTTGTGTAAGGTGCAAGTAAGGGATCCAGTTTCAGCTTTCCACATATGGCTAGCCAGTTTTCCCAGCACTGTTTATTAAATAGGGAATCCTTTCCCCATTTCTTGTTTTTGTCAGGTTTGTCAAAGATCAGATGGTTATAGATTTGTGGTGTTATTTCTGAGGCCTCTGTTCTGTTCCATTGGTCTATATATCTGTTTTGGTACCAGTACCATACTGTTTTGGTTACTGTAGCCTTGTAGTATAGTTTGAAGTTAGGTAGCATGATGCCTCCAGCTTTGTTCTTTTTGCTAAGACTTGTCTTGGCAATGTGGGCTCTTTTTTGGTTCCATATGAACTTTAAAGTAGTTTTTTTCCAATTCTGTAAACAAAGTCATTGGTATCTTCATGGGGATGACATTGAATCTATAAATTACCTTGGGCAGTATGGCCATTTTCAAGATATTGATTCTTCCTATCCATGAGCATGGAATGTTCTTCCATTTGTTGGTGTCCTCATTTATTTCATTGAGCAGCGGTTTGTAGTTCTCCTTGAAGAGGTCCTTCACATCCCTCGTAAGTTGGATTCCTAGGTATTTTATTCTCTTTGTAGCAATTGTGAATGGGAGTTCACTCATGATTTGGCTCTCTGTTTATCTGTTATTGGTGTATAGGAATGCTTGTGATTTTAGGATCAGCAAACATTTTAAGCAAAAAGTCAAAAAGATTAGTTCAGACCATGTAGTTAATTCCTGTTCTGCTTGATACTCATAAACATTTTAGCTCTCCATGAGTCCTGAAAGTTTTTCCTCTATTCTGATGTCACAATCCCCAAAGTTATCAGAAACTTGCATTCAAGAGCACTTGTTAGAATTGTATAGCTGATTATAAAACCGCCTTCTAAAGAGGACTGAAACAGGACAATAGTTGTCCATGGATGATAAAAGTTTTAGGGTAGTCATAATCAAAGACACAACTGATGAGGAAATTTGTTACCTCTGTGGCACAGAATAATTTTAACATAACAATTATGATTATTACTGATAATGTATACTGTTATATCAGAATTACAGGAGTTTCCCATAATTTTAGAACATATACCAATAACATATTTATACAAATACAGCCCAAAGAAAACCCAACACAATTTCACATTTGATAATACTTCTTGTATAATTTTTGTACCAAATAAGCCAAATTTTGGACTTTTATTTTCTGGACTTTAGGGAGCCTAATATCTTAAAAGATTAATTAGGTCAGAAAATATATATAATTTATAATTTGATTTTGGAAAATTTGTCAAATATCAAAGGTTTTAAACATTTGATGTCACAAAATAGGATCACAGGTCATTGTAAAGTAAGTCATTTATTTAACCAAAGTGATAACTCAAAGATTTTTTTAAAAAAGGCAAAAACCTTTATTCTTTGAGAGAGAAGACTTATTTTCCAAATAATAAGCCCTAATAAAAACAGCATGAGGGATAAAAGGGAATTCAGCGGGCGGAGCAAGATGGCCGAATAGGAACAGCTCCAGTCTCCAACTCCCAGCGCGAGCGACACAGAAGACCGGTGATTTCTGCATTTTCAACTGAGGTACTGGGTTCATCTCACTGGGGAGTGCCAGACGATCGGTGCTGGTCAGCTGCTGCAGCCCGACCAGCGAGACCTGAAGCAGGGCGAGGCATTGCCTCACCTGGAAAGCGCAAGGGGGAAGGGAATCCCTTTTCCTAGCCAGAGGAACTGAGACACACAACACCTGGAAAATTGGGTAACTCCCACCCCAATACTGCGCTTTAAGCAACCCGGCACACCAGGAGATCATATCCCACACCTGGCCGGGAGGGTCCCACACCCACGGAGCCTCCCTCATTGCTAGCACAGCAGTCTGTGATCTACCGGCAAGGCAGCAGCGAGGCTGGGGGAGGGGCGCCCGCCATTGCTGAGGCATAAGTAGGTAAACAAAGCTGCTGGGAAGCTCGAACTGGGTGGAGCTCACAGCAGCTCAAGGAAACCTGCCTGTCTCTGTAGACTCCACCTCTGGGGACAGGGCACAGTAAATAATAACAAACGCAGCAGCTCTGCAGACGCAAACGACTCTGTCTGACAGCTTTGAAGAGAGCAGTGGATCTCCCAACACGGAGGCTGAGATCTGAGAAGGGACAGACTCCCTGCTCAAGTGGGTCCCTGACCCCTGAGTAGCCTAACTGGGAGACATCCCCCACTAGGGGCAGTCTGACACCCCACACCTCACAGGGTGGAGTACACCCCTGAGAGGAAGCTTCCAAAGCAAGAATCAGACAGGTACACTCGCTGTTCAGAAATATTCTATCTTCTGCAGCCTCTGCTGCTGATACCCAGGCAAACAGGGTCTGGAGTGGACCTCAAGCAATCTCCTACAGCTACAACCTACAGCTGAGGATCCTTACTGTTAGAAGGAAAGCTATCAAACAGGAAGGACACCTACACCAAAACCCCATCAGTACATCACCATCATCAAAGACCAGAGGCAGATAAAACCACAAAGATGGGGAAAAAGCAGGGCAGAAAAGCTGGAAATTCAAAAAATAAGAGCGCATCTCCCCCGGCAAAGGAGCGCAGCTCATCGCCAGCAACGGATCAAAGCTGGACGGAGAATGACTTCGACGAGATGAGAGAAGAAGGCTTCAGTCCATCAAATTTCTCAGAGCTAAAGGAGGAATTACGTACCCAGCGCAAAGAAACTAAAAATCTTGAAAAAAAAGTGGAAGAATTGATGGCTAGAGTAATTAATGCAGAGAAGCTCACAAACGAAATGAAAGAGACGAAAACCATGGCACGAGAAATACGTGACAAATGCACAAGCTTCAGTAACCGACTCGATCAACTGGAAGAAAGAATGTCAGCGATTGAGGATCAAATGAATGAAATGAAGCGAGAAGAGAAACCAAAAGAAAAAAGAAGAAAAAGAAATGAACAAAGCCTGCAAGAAGTATGGGATTATGTAAAAAGACCAAATCTACGTCTGATTGGGGTGCCTGAAAGTGAGGGGGAAAATGGAACCAAGTTGGAAAACACTCTTCAGGATATCATCCAGGAGAACTTCCCCAACCTAGTAGGGCAGGCCAACATTCAAATCCAGGAAATACAGAGAACGCCACAAAGATACTCCTCGAGAAGAGCAACTCCAAGACACATAATTGCCAGATTCACCAAAGTTGAAATGAAGGAAAAAATCTTAAGGGCAGCCAGAGAGAAAGGTCGGGTTACCCACAAAGGGAAGCCCATCAGACTAACAGCAGATCTCTCGGCAGAAACTCTTCAAGCCAGAAGAGAGTGGGGGCCAATATTCAACATTCTTAAAGAAAAGAATTTTAAACCCAGAATTTTATATCCAGCCAAACTAAGTTTCATAAGTGAAGGAGAAATAAAATCCTTTACAGATAAGCAAATGCTTAGAGATTTTGTCACCACTAGGCCTGCCTTACAAGAGACCCTGAAGGAAGCACTAAACATGGAAAGGAACAACCGGTACCAGCCATTGCAAAAACATGCCAAAATGTAAAGACCTTCAAGGCTAGGAAGAAACTGCATCAACTAACGAGCAAAATAACCAGTTAATATCATAATGGCAGGATCAAGTTCACACATAACAATCTTAACCTTAAATGTAAATGGACTAAATGCTCCAATTAAAAGACACAGACTGGCAAACTGGATAAAGAGTCAAGACCCATCAGTCTGCTGTATTCAGGAGACCCATCTCACACGCAGAGACATACATAGGCTCAAAATAAAGGGATGGAGGAAGATTTACCAAGCAAATGGAGAACACAAAAAAGCGGGGGTTGCAATACTAGTCTCTGATAAAACAGACTTTAAACCATCAAAGATCAAAAGAGACAAAGAAGGCCATTACATAATGGTAAAGGGATCAATTCAACAGGAAGAGCTAACTATCCTAAATATATATGCACCCAATACAGGAGCACCCAGATTCATAAAGCAAGTCCTTAGAGACTTACAAAGAAACTTAGACTCCCATACAATAATAATGGGAGACTTCAACACTCCACTGTCAACATTAGACAGATCAACGAGACAGAAAGTTAACAAGGATATCCAGGAATTGAACTCATCTCTGCAGCAAGCAGACCTAATAGACATCTATAGAACTCTCCACCCCAAATCAACAGAATATACATTCTTCTCAGCACCACATCGTACTTACTCCAAAATTGACCACGTAATTGGAAGTAAAGCACTCCTCAGCAAATGTACAAGAACAGAAATTATAACAAACTGTCTCTCAGACCACAGTGCAATCAAATTAGAACTCAGGACTAAGAAACTCAATCAAAACCGCTCAACTACATGGAAACTGAACAACCTGCTCCTGAATGACTACTGGGTACATAACGAAATGAAGGCAGAAATAAAGATGTTCTTTGAAACCAATGAGAACAAAGATACAACATACCAGAATCTCTGGGACACATTTAAAGCAGTGTGTAGAGGGAAATTTATAGCACTAAATGCCCACAAGAGAAAGCAGGAAAGATCTAAAATTGACACTCTAACATCGCAATTAAAAGAACTAGAGAAGCAAGAGCAAACACATTCAAAAGCTAGCAGAAGGCAAGAAATAACTAAGATCAGAGCAGAACTGAAGGAGATAGAGACACAAAAAACCCTCCAAAAAATCAGTGAATCCAGGAGTTGGTTTTTTGAAAAGATCAACAAAATTGACAGACCACTAGCAAGACTAATGAAGAAGAAAAGAGAGAAGAATCAAATCGACGCAATTAAAAATGATAAAGGGGATATCACCACCGACCCCACAGAAATACAAACTACCATCAGAGAATACTATAAACACCTCTATGCAAATAAACTGGAAAATCTAGAAGAAATGGATAATTTCCTGGACACTTACACTCTTCCAAGACTAAACCAGGAAGAAGTTGAATCCCTGAATAGACCAATAGTAGGCTCTGAAATTGAGGCAATAATTAATAGCCTACCAACCAAAAAAAGTCCAGGACCAGATGGATTCACAGCTGAATTCTACCAGAGGTACAAGGAGGAGCTGGTACCATTCCTTCTGAAACTATTCCAATCAATAGAAAAAGAGGGAATCCTCCCTAACTCATTTTATGAGGCCAACATCATCCTGATACCAAAGCCTGGCAGAGACACAACAAAAAAAGAGAATTTTAGACCAATATCCCTGATGAACATCGATGCAAAAATCCTCAATAAAATACTGGCAAACCGGATTCAGCAGCACATCAAAAAGCTTATCCACCATGATCAAGTGGGCTTCATCCCTGGGATGCAAGGCTGGTTCAACATTCGCAAATCAATAAACATAATCCAGCATATAAACAGAACCAAAGACAAGAACCACATCATTATCTCAATAGATGCAGAAAAGGCTTTTGACAAAATTCAACAGCCCTTCATGCTAAAAACGCTCAATAAATTCGGTATTGATGGAACGTACCTCAAAATAATAAGAGCTATTTATGACAAACCCACAGCCAATATCATACTGAATGGGCAAAAACTGGAAAAACTCCCTTTGAAAACTGGCACAAGACAGGGATGCCCTCTGTCACCACTCCTATTCAACATAGTGTTGGAAGTTCTGGCTAGGGCAATCAGGCAAGAGAAAGAAATCAAGGGGATTCAGTTAGGAAAAGAAGAAGTCAAATTGTCCCTGTTTGCAGACGACATGATTGTATATTTAGAAAACCCCATTGTCTCAGCCCAAAATCTCCTGAAGCTGATAAGCAACTTCAGCAAAGTCTCAGGATACAAAATTAATGTGCAAAAATCACAAGCATTCTTATACACCAGTGACAGTCAAACAGAGAGCCAAATCAGGAATGAACTTCCATTCACAATTGCTTCAAAGGGAATAAAATACCTAGGAATCCAACTTACAAGGGATGTAAAGGACCTCTTCAAGGAGAACTACAAACCACTGCTCAGTGAAATCAAAGAGGACACAAACAAATGGAAGAACATACCATGCTCATGGATAGGAAGAATCAATATCGTGAAAATGGCCATACTGCCCAAGGTAATTTATAGATTCAATGCCATCCCCATCAAGCTACCAATGAGCTTCTTCACAGAATTGGAAAAAACTGCTTTAAAGTTCATATGGAACCAAAAAAGAGCCCGCATCTCCAAGACAATCCTAAGTCAAAAGAACAAAGCTGGAGGCATCACGCTACCTGACTTCAAACTATACTACAAGGCTACAGTAACCAAAACAGCATGGTACTGGTACCAAAACAGAGATATAGACCAATGGAACAGAACAGAGTCCTCAGAAATAATACCACACATCTACAGCCATCTGATCTTTGACAAACCTGAGAGAAACAAGAAATGGGGAAAGGATTCCCTATTTAATAAATGGTGCTGGGAAAATTGGCTAGCCATAAGTAGAAAGCTGAAACTGGATCCTTTCCTTACTCCTTATACGAAAATTAATTCAAGATGGATTAGAGACTTAAATGTTAGACCTAATACCATAAAAATCCTAGAGGAAAACCTAGGTAGTACCATTCAGGACATAGGCATGGGCAAAGACTTCATGTCTAAAACACCAAAAGCAATGGCAGCAAAAGCCAAAATTGACAAATGGGATCTCATTAAACTAAAGAGCTTCTGCACAGCAAAAGAAACTACCATCAGAGTGAACAGGCAACCTACAGAATGGGAGAAAATTTTTGCAATCTACTCATCTGACAAAGGGCTAATATCCAGAACCTACAAAGAACTCAAACAAATTTACAAGAAAAAAACAAACAACCCCATCAAAAAGTGGGCAAAGGATATGAACAGACATTTCTCAAAAGAAGACATTCATACAGCCAACAGACACTGCTCATCATCACTGGCCATCAGAGAAATGCAAATCAAAACCACAATGAGATACCATCTCACACCAGTTAGAATGGCGATCATTCAAAAGTCAGGAAACAACAGGTGCTGGAGAAGATGTGGAGAAATAGGAACACTTTTACACTGTTGGTGGGAGTGTAAACTAGTTCAACCATTATGGAAAACAGTATGGCGATTCCTCAAGGATCTAGAACTAGATGTACCATATGACCCAGCCATCCCATTACTGGGTATATACCCAAAGGATTATAAATTATGCTGCTATAAAGAAACATGCACACGTATGTTTATTGCAGCACTATTCACAATAGCAAAGACTTGGAATCAACCCAAATGTCCATCAGTGACAGATTGGATTAAGAAAATGTGGCACATATACACCATGGAATACTATGCAGCCATAAAAAAGGATGAGTTTGTGTCCTTTGTAGGGACATGGATGCAGCTGGAAACCATCATTCTCAGCAAACTATCACAAGAACAGAAAACCAAACACCGCATGTTCTCACTCATAGGCGGCAACTGAACAATGAGATCACTTGGACTCGGGAAGGGGAACATCACACACCGGGGCCTATCATGGGGAGGGGGGAGGGGGGAGGGATTGCATTGGGAGTTATACCTGATGTAAATGACGAGTTGATGGGTGCAGCACACCAACATGGCACAAGTATACATATGTAGCAAACCTGCACGTTGTGCACATGTACCCTACAACTTGAAGTCTAATAATAATAAATAAATTTAAAAAAAAAATAAAAAAAATAAAAGGGGAAAAAAAAAACCAAAAAACAGCATGAGGTCAATTAAATTTGTTTATCAAAATTTTATAAACAATCTGTAAAATTTTAATCTTGACCATATGATATAGCTTCCATAAGCCTTTTATAACCTTTACAACCTTTATTAAGGAGTTGGTTAATGCTTCAAGAAAACCTTGTTAGGGCAGGCACGGTGGCTCATACCTGTAATCCCGTCTCTTTGGGAGGCCAAGGTGGGCAGATCACCTTAGGTCAGGAGTTCGAGACTAGCCTGGCCAACATGGTGAAACCCCATCTCTACTAAAAATACAAAAATTAGCCGGGTGTGGTGACATGTGCCTGTAATCCCAGCTACTCAGGAGGCTGAGACTTGAATGCAGGAGGTAGAGACTGCAGTGAGTTGAGATGATGCCATTGCCATCCAACCTGGGTGACAGAGCAAGACTCCATCTCATAAAAAAAAAAAAAAAAAAAAAAAAGGAAACCCTTGTTAATCTGACACAGGGGACCATATGCTGGTCTTGCATCTGTGTGCCTTTAACATTAATGATTAATTTATAGAAAACCTGAACTTATTTTATCTTTCAAAATCAGCCCTCACAATCGTACATGCCCACCTCTTCCACGATAGTCCCTGGGCCTTGAGGAGTTGAATAGCTTTAATTTCTTGCCCTGTGTCTCAAGAATGCAGTTTATTTTGATTGGCATCTTCTACAGGGCCTGAAGATGAGACTTTAATTGGCTGTCAGTGTTTAAGATTTAGCAGGACTTGGTATCCTTTTTAGACCCAGGAGTTGAATCCCTGTTACTCAGTGTCACAAGGACTTTAAAAGCACATACAAGGAGGTACATGGATATAATAACCTTAATTTAAAACATTTTTTGGCCTGGCACAGTGGCTCACGCCTTCAATCCCAGCACTTTGGGAGGCGGAGGCGGGCGGATCACAAGGTCAGGAGATCGAGACCACGGTGAAACCCCGTCTCTACTAAAAACACAAAAAATTAGCCAGGCGCGGTGGTGGGTGCCTGTAGTCCCAGCTACTTGGGAGGCTGAGGCAGGAGAATGGCATGAACCCGGGAGGCGGAGCTTGCAGTGAGCCGAGATTGCACCACTGCATTCCAGCCTGGGCAGCACAGTGAGACTCCATCTCAAAAAAAATATTTTTTTTCTCAGTTTTTTTTCCTAAGCAAACCAAAACTTGATAATAATATGACAACTGAATCCATATTAACCTTTTTTTAAAAAAATGAATCCTTGTGATTTACACTGACTGTTCATGACATACTTGTGTTACAGGAAAGGGGTCCCAATCCAGACCTCAAGAGAAAGTTCTTGGATCTCCTGCAGGAAAGAATTCAGGGTGAATCCGTAGAGTAAAGTGAAAACAAGTTGATTAAGAAAGTAAAAGAACAAAAGAATGGCTACTCCATAGACTTAGCAGCCCCAAGGGGTGCTCGTTGCCTATTCTTATGGTTATTTCTTGATGATATGCTAAACAAGGATGGATTATTCATGCCTCCCATTTTTAGACCATATAGGGTAACTTCCTGACATTGCCATGGCATTTGTAAACTGTCATGACGCTGGCAGGAGTGTAGCAAGATAGCATGGCCATCTTGTTTTTGGTGGGTTTTGGCCGGCTTCTTTACTGCAACCTGCTTTATCAGCAAGGTCCTTATGTCCTGTATCTTGTGCTGACCTCCTATCCCATCCTGTGACTTAGAATGCCTTAACTGTCTGGGAATGCAGCCCAGTAGGTTTCAGCCTCATTTTATCCAGCTCCTATTCAAGATGCAGTTGCTCTGGTTCACATGCCTCTGACACTTATACTTCCTGGTTTGTCCTGAATATCCCTCCTTCTAAAACAACCAGTCATTTTATTTTAGGACTACATTTACCATACAAGATTCTTTCTCATATAAAATGGTTTTTCTTTAAGATTTCTTACCACAAAAAATACCTCTTTATTTTTATAACTTTCTTTACATCTTTATTTCCTGGTTCCTTTTACCTTGTTTTATACATATCCTTTAAATAAACTGAATTAGACAAAACTTGTTCACCTCTTTTTTTTTTTTTTTTAAAGGACACACTTGGTTTTCCTACAATATATATTTATTAGAAAATACCCAAATAGGCCGGTCCCAGTGGCTCACGCCTGTAATCCCAGCACTTTGGGAGGCCGAGGCGGGCGGATCATAAGGTCAGGAAATCAAGACCATCCTGGATAACATAGTGAAACCCCATCTCTACTAAAAATACAAAAAATTAGCTGGGTGTGGTGGCAGGGGCCTGTAGTCCCAGCTACTCGCAAGACTGAGGCAGGAGAATGGCGTGAACCCGGGAGGCGGAGCTTGCAGTGAGCAGATTATGCCACTGCACTCCAGCCTGGGCGACAGAGTGAGACTCCGTCTCAAAAAAAGAAAAAAAAAGAAAGAGAAAATACCCAAATAATGAAATATCTATAACTTTATATTCTAAATTATGACAAGTTTGCCTACAAGTATTTATTCTATTACATGTACTTATTTTACTTTAATTGTTTACCTAGATTACTTATGAAAACTGTAGTAGTCATGAAACCACCACTGCAAAAATATAACTGAGGCAATGAAAAAGATATGACCTGACTCCATCTGTAGGAACCTAGTTTTTAGATTCCTTCCTGGGCAGGGGTCGTCGCGAGAGACCACTCGACATGGAAGTCACAGCGGAGAGATTTATTGCTAGCGCGCTAGGGTCCTATGTCCGAAGTTGGCCACAGGACCCCGAATGCCTAGTACAGACAGTTTATAAAGGCAAAAACCACAGAAACTCACAAAGCTTGAGGCGCAAGATGATTGGAGCAGGTTATGGCCTGAGCAAGGTGCCTTACTCTGATTAGTTGGTTTGAACCCGCGCGGGGTATTTCTTGGACTTGTTTTTCTGTTTGAGTTCCGGGAATTTTGGGTGGGTGTTTTGGATAGCCACATGGACGTTGGGCGGGTGCTTTAGATGGCCACCTGGTCATTGGGCGGGTGCTTTAGATGGCCACCTGGTCATTGGGCGGGTGCTTTAGAGCCTGGTGTGGCTTTTCTAAGCTTTCTAAGTTTCTAAGTCTCTAAGTCTCTAAGTTTCTAAGTCTATAAGTTTCTAAGTCTTTGTGGCCTATTTTCACATCTTGCTTCTAATCTCCAAGCTGTCCCTGTTCATTCCTGGACTTTGGGAGTAACTTAGTTTATAGTTTAGTTTTGAAACAAAGACAATAACAGCCTTTTCCCAAAACCAACCTCCTTACTGCCTGTGGACTAGACTACCTAAAAGCCACAAGATTAGAAGTTATGGTAATCTTAGTAAATTTAAGATGCAGCTATTTTCATTAAACCAATGAATCATTCATTCATTCATTCAGTGAAGCAAAGATCATTCATTTTGGGTTGGGTTTATAGTTTTATAACCCCATGCCAAATTTTAACACCTTTATAGTATTTTGCAGAAATAAGTATGAAATTGCCTGATTGCAATGAAAAATTGCAAACGAAAAATGTTTGGTGGCAATTCTTAAGAAATTTCTAATATTACTTTACCAATAATTTTAAAGCTAGTGTAGGAACCTAGTTTTTAGATTCCTTCCTGGGCAGGGGTCGTCGCGAGAGACCACTCGACACGGAAGTCACAGCGGAGAGATTTATTGCTAGCGCGCTAGGGTCCTATGTCCGAAGTTGGCCACAGGACCCCGAATGCCTAGTACAGACAGTTTATAAAGGCAAAAACCACAGAAACTCACAAAGCTTGAGGCGTAAGATGATTGGAGCAGGTTATGGCCTGAGCAGGGTGTCTTACTCTGATTAGTTGGTTTTAACCCACGCGGGGTATTTCTCGGACTTGTTCTTCTGTTTGAGTTCCGGGAATTTTGGGTGGGTGTTTTGGATAGCCACATGGACGTTGGGCGGGTGCTTTAGATGGCCACCTGGTCATTGGGCGGGTGCTTTAGATGGCCACCTGGTCATTGGGCGGGTGCTTTAGAGCCTGGTGTGGCTTTTCTAAGCTTTCTAAGTTTCTAAGTCTCTAAGTCTCTAAGTTTCTAAGTCTCTAAGTTTCTAAGTCTCTAAGTTTCTAAGTCTATAAGTTTCTAAGTTTTTGTGGCCTATTTTCACTAGCTTATTAAAGATTTTACTTAAGTTACATAAAGTTGAAAAAGCATTTGACTAGTCTTTTCTTTTTTAGTATCTGATTTAAGTGCTTTTATTTTTCTTTTAACCAATTAATTAAAGCTCTTTTATATATTTTTAGTAGTGAAGCATGTACACAACACATAAATACAATACATACACATATTAGACATGCTAATGGAAGTACATTTCATAGATTTATAAACAGCCCCTCCTTTATTTTCCCTCTATTTTAGACTTTCAGATCCTTGATAACCCGTTTTACAACCCTCGGCAGTTGTCAGCTAAATAGCCTTAAATTTGTACATTAAACGAAACAACTCAGGTGAAAATCCAATAGCAAAATGTACATCATAAGGTACAGAGAGAAAAAGTATGGTGGTGCTAGAGGGAGATGCTTTTATTTTTTTTTTGAGCCAAATTAAATATAAAATTAAACTGCACTCTTCCTTAAAAACCCAAGACTAGCCTCTGTTGCAATAACTATTTCAGTCAAAAAAATCAGGTGAAAACAGAATTCAGTCAACTGAGAAGAAAAAGAAGGGGAGAAAAAAACTTTTGCTCCAAAGAAAGATAGGGTCTTAGGATAGAAAAACAAATGTTTAAACCAAAAACATGAAGGCATTTCAAATACAAACATGCACACATACGCACATCTTGGATGTTAGCCTTTTAATTAAGCTGACTTTTTTTTTTTTCTGAGACTGAGTTTCCCTCTTGTTGCCCAGGCTGGAGTGCAATGCCACTATCTCTGCTCACCGCAACCTCCGCCTCCCAGGTTCACGCAATTCTCCTGCCTCAGCCTCCCGAGTAGCTGGGATTACAGGTATGTGTCACTATGCCCGGCTAATTTTGTATTTTTAGTAGAGACGGGGTTTCTCCATGTTGGCTAGGCTGGTCTCGAACTCCCGATCTCAGGTGATCCACCTGCCTCAGCCTCCCAAAGTGCTGGGATTACAGGCGTGAGCCACCATGACCGACCTAATTAAGCTGACTTTTAACCACTCAGCTCCTTAAAAAATGTTTTTAAAATCTTATTACCATATTTCAGCTAGGACAAAATACTGCTATTTCAGAAGTACAACCATTGCTCTTTCAGTTTGGTCTGGCTGGCAAAAAGGTGGCCTTGTTATGTAAATAAAGGCCATTTAGTAGTCAAAATAAAAAATCTTTCCTCTTTTTTTTTTTTTTTTTGCTGGCTACTTTTTCTCCCACTTTAAAGGTCTTGTTCCCCATAATTTAGAGTTCCCTTTCAGATATCACCAAGACAGAAACAAACAACAAAACCATGAAGTAAATCTAACAATGATCACACAGATAATATGATTTCTGAGTGCTGTAAGTGTAAGCAGAAATTAACACCGGCTGGTTGTTAATACTAACTTTAATTATGTTAAAATAATTTGCAAGGCAGAATCCCAGACCAGTTTTTTACCTAGTGATGGGTCTCAGGCTGTAGACTGCTCTCTACATCCTAGAAGCAGGAAAACAAAACAAAACAAAACCAAAAAGCCTTATGTTCACTGTTGGAAGCAAAATCAAACTCCATAAAGGAGTTACCTGCCTTCCATCACAGATAGATGGGATACAAATGGTTCATTCTTTTGAGTTTCTGATAAGTTTTTCCATATGAGGTAATCAGAATATGCATCTATCTCTGTGAGCAGAAGGATGACTTTGAATAGAATGGGAGGCAGATTTGCCTTGAGTGGTTCCCAGCTTGAAGGGGCCCAAGATACTTTCATTTTGCACATCCATCCCACATGGAAAAAACATTCACCCTATCCGAACATCCCCCAAAGTCTCAACCCATTAACAGCATCAACTCAAGTCCCAAATCTTACCTAAGTATCATCAGCTCAAAAGTTCTAAATTTCATTGCCCATATAATCTAAATCAGGTGTGGAGGAGACTTTGGGCATGGTCCATCCTGGGCAAAATCTCTCTCCCATCTGTGGAATTGTAAAACTGGAAAACAAATAGTTTGCTTCCAACACATAATTGCATGACAGGCACAGGATAACAGTTGTAGATATTCTCATTCCCAAAGGGAGAAAATGGAAGGAAGAAAGGCATTACTAGCCCCAAGCAATTTTGAATTCCAACTGAGCAAACTCCATTATGTCTCAAGACCTGGAAACAATTCTCTGTGGCTTGAGACTCCACCCTCTGGGCCCAAGACACCCTACCTCAAAGTCATCTTTCTTTTTCTTGAAGGTTAGCATATGTTTGCAGCTGAGCAGTTTTATCAGCTTGTTTCCTGCCTGTAGAATTTGGGACTCTTTACAGTCTTCTTTCATTTCATTCTCTGTCCATCCCTTTCAGTCCAAGCTGGCAGTGCTGCTGTTATAATACTCTCAGAAACCTTGGTAGTCTCCTGTGTATGTCAGAGATTTACTCCGTTAAACAAAAGGCTCCTCCATAGATCATTCCATCTCTATTCATGGCTTTTGCTAAAACGGTTGAGGGACTCCATGAATCACATAGATAATCTCTTCGGCACTAGAAAAGTTGCCTAGCCACACCTTTGGCCTTCAATTTAGAACTTGCTTTCTTAACAGTGAATCTCCAGAAGTTTAACATCTTTTGCAATCTGGAGAGTCAGAATTTCCCAGTCATCAAGACTTGGTTCCTTTTTGCTTAACATTTCTTCCCTCTTTTTTTTTTTTCTTTGAGACAAAGTCTCACTCTGTTGTCCAGGCTGGAGTGCAATGGCGTGATCTTGGCTCACTGCAACCTCCACCTCCTGGGTTCAAGTGGCTCCCCTGCCTCAGCCTCCTGAGTAACTGGGACTACAGGCCCCGCCCGCCACTACCCGAGGCTAATTTTTGTATTTTTAGTAGAGACGGGGTTTCACTGTGTTAGCTAGGATGGTCCCGATCTCCTGACCTCGTGATCCGCCTGCCTCGACCTCCCAAAGTGCTGGGATTACAGGCGTGAGCCACCACGCCTCGCCTCTTCCCTCATTTTATCTCTTACCTGTCAAAGTTTATTATAAGGAGCAAGAAGAACCCAGCCTATACTTTCAACCCTTTGCTTGAAAATCTTAGCTAAATACCCAAGTTCATTGCTTACAAGTTCTATTTTCCTAAAACTTCAGGATACAATTCAGCTAAGGTTTCTGCTGCTGCATAACAAGGACCCTCTTCCTTCCAAATTCCAATAACATGTTCCTCATTTCCTTCTGAACCTTCACCAGCAGCACTTTAAGGTTCACATGTTTACTAACAGTCAGTTTATGACAATATAGACATTCTCTGAGTTGATACAAACTTTCTCTACTATGTGTCTCACTTCCTCCTGGCCCTCACTGGCAGAATCTTTCAAATCAATATTTCCAGTAGCAGTCTGTTCAAAGCAATCTAGGCTTTGTCTATCATGCTTCTCAAAATTCTTCCAGCCCTATTACCCTATTCCAAAACTATTTCCATTTTTTTTTTTTTTTTTAAGAGATAGGGGTCTTGCTATCCAGGCTGGACTCAAACTCCTGAGCTCAAGTGAGCCTCCCACCTCAGCCTCCCAAGTACTTGGGACTACAGGTACACTTTTTGAGGCATTTTTACAGCAGCACCCCACTTCCAGATTTTTAGGTATTTGTTGCAGCAACACCCTACTTCCAGATGCCAAAACATATATTAGTTTCCTATGATTGCTGTAACAAATGTCCATAAACGGAGTGGCTCAAAATAATACACAGATATTCCCTTACAGCTCTGGAGGTCAGAGGTCTGAAATCAGTTTCACTGGGCCAAACCAGGGCCGTGCTCATGTTGGAGGCTCTAGGGAAAAAAATCTACATCCTTGCCATTTCCATTTTCTAGAGGGGTTTCTTTTCTTTCTTTTCTTTCCTTTCCTTTCTTTTCCTTCCTTCCTTCCCTCCTTCCCTCCTTCCCTCCTTCCTTCCCTTCCTTCCCTTCCTTCCCTTCTTCCTTCCTTCCTTCCTTCCTTCTTTTCAAGATGGAGTTTTGCTCTTGTTGCTCAGGCTGGAGAGCAGTGGCGCGATCTTGGCTCACTGCAACCTCTGCCTCCCGGGTTCAGGCAATTCTTCTGCCTCAGCCTCCCTAGTAGCTGGGATTACAGGCATGTGCCACCACGCCCAGCTAATTTTTGCATTTTTAGTAGAGACAGGGTTTCACCATATTGGTCAGTCTGGTCTCGAACTCCTGACCTCAGGTGTTCCACCTTCTCCAGCCTCCCAAAGTGCTGGGATTACAGGCATGAGCCACTATGCCTGGACTTTTTTTTTTTTTTTAAAGATGGAGTTTCCCTCTGTCGTCCAGGCTGGAGTGCAATGGCACGATGTTGGCTCACTGCAACCTCTGCCTCCCAGGTTCAAGTGATTCTCCTGCCTCACCTCCCAAGCAGCCTGGACTACAGGTGCCCACCACCATGCCCAGCTAATTTTTGTATTTTTAGGTTTCCATGTTGGCCAGGTTGGTGTTGAACTCCTGACCTCAGGTAATCCGCCCACCTCAGCATCCCAAAGTGCTGGGTTTACAGGAATAAATTTTAATCTTACAGAGTATGTTTTCTTATGACAACAATTGGTTCTTATTAAGTCAATACTAGGATAACTAGAAAAGTCCCACATATTTGAAAATTAAACAGTATCCATGGAACAAGAAGGGAACCACAAGGGAAATTAGAAAATATTTCAAACTGGGTGAAAATCCAACATAGCAAATTTAAGGGCTGCAGCTAAAGCAGTGCTTAGAGTAAAATTTATAGCACTAAATGCTTACAGTATTATAAAAGAAGAACATTTTCAAAATGATGATCCAAATCTCATCTCAAGAGCTAGAAAAGAAAAGCAAATTAAACCCGTAATAAGCAGCAGAAAGGAAATAATAAAGATAAGAACAGAAGTTAGCACAATACGAACAATGAATTAAATCCAGAAGTTAGTTCTCTGAAAAGATTAATAAAGTTGATAAACTCCAGTAAGACCGATTATGAAGAAAAAGAGAAAATATCAATTATCAATATCAGCGTGAAAGAGGGGATATCATCATATATCTTACAGATATCAAAAAGATAAAATATGAATATTATTATAATGGCATGCCATTAAACTCAGTAACCTAGATGAAGTGAGAAATTTCCTTGAAAATACAGATCATCAAAACTGACACAAGAGTGTTCAAAATCTAAATTGTCCCTTTTAGTCAGTGTTGCCTATTACAGATACTTCCTAATTTAAAACCTTCCCACAGATAAAACTTCAGGCCCAGATGGTTCCACTGGTAAATTCTTTAAAACATTTAAGGACAAATTAATAATGCCAGTCTTATACAACCTCTTTCAGAAAGTGAAGGAGGAGGAATAGTTTCCAATTTGTTTGATGAGAACAGCAAAAAACTGCCTTGAAATCAAAATAGCACAAAGATGCCAGAAGAAAAGAAAATTACATACCAGTATTCCTCATGAACATGGACATATCAATCTTTAACAAAATATTAGCAACTTGAATCCAGCAACATATAAAAAGAACAATACCTCAAGTCCAAAAGGAGTTTATCCTAGGCGTACAAGGTTGATTTCATACTGGAAATCAATCAATATAATTAACTATGAATGGAATAATGAAAAAACATATGACCATCTCAGTAGATGTAAGAAAAACATTTGACAAAATTCAATATTCATTCACAATAAAAATTCTCAGAAATGCAGGAATACAAGATAATTTTCTTATTCTGATAAAGGCTATGTATCATACTTACTGGTGAAATATTGAATGCTTTCCTCTTAGATTGGGGAAAATGCAAGAATGTCTATTCTTACTCCTATTCAACATTGCCTGACCAGAACCTCATTTTAAGATTACTACAAGGCCGGGCACCATGACTCACGCCTGTAATCCCAGCACTTTGGGAGGCCAGGGCGGGGGGATCACAAGGTCAGGAGATTGAGACCATCCTGGCCAACCTTGTGAAACCTTGCCTCTACTAAAAATACAAAAAATTAGCCAGGCGTGGTGGCACACACCTGCAGTCCCAGCTACTTGGGAGGCTGAGGCAGGCTGAGGCAGGAGAATTGCTTGAACCTGGGAGGTGGAGGTTGCAGTGAGCCAAGATCGTGCCATTGCACTCCAGCCTGGGCCACAAAGTGAGACTCCGTCTCAAAAAAGAAAAAAAAAAAAAAAAAAAAAAAGAGAGAGAGAGAGTCCATAGATAGATGGTCACTTGAGTTCTGACAAAGATATCAAGATAATTCAACAGGGAGAGGAAACCTCATTAACAAATGTGGATGGAACTATTGAATCAATGTATGGGGGGAAATAACCTTGCCCCCTATTTCATAAATCTAAATGCTAACACTATAAAGCTTCTAGAACAAATTTAGATGGATATTCTTATAACTTTGGAATAGGACAAGTTTTCTCTGAGCAGTCACAAAAAAAGCACTAAACCTAAAAATGGAAAAGTAGGCCAGGCATGGTGGCTCACACCTGTAATCCCAGCACTTTGGGAGGCTGAGGTGGGTGGATTCCTTGAGGTCAGGAGTTCGAGACCAGCCTGGCCAACATGGTAAAACTCCGTCTCTACTAAAAAATACAAAAATCAGCTGGGTGTCGTGGTGGGTGCCTGTAATCCCAGCTACTCAGGAAGCAAAGGCAGGAGAATCACTTGAACCTAGGAGGCAGAGGTTGCAGTGAGCCAGAATTGCACCATTGCACTCCAGCCTGGGCAACAAAGCAAGATGAGACTCCATTTCAAATTAATAATAATAATTAAGAAAAAAATTAACCCAGTATGGTGGCATGCACCTGTGGTCCAGGTACTCAGGAGGCAGAGGTAGGAGGATCTTTTGGGCCCAGTTGTTCAAGGTTACAATGAGCTGTGATCACTGGTGACAGAGTGAGACCCTGTCTCTAAAAAAAATATATATGTGTAAAAGACAGCCACAAAAGAGTATCTACTATATGGTTTCATTTATATGAAGTTTAAAAACAGGCAAAATTAATCTACAAGATAGAAATCAGAACAGTGGTTTCCTCTGGGGGGATAAAGATTAACTGTAAAGGAATACTGGGAAACTTTCAGAATATATTTTGTCCGGGTGGTGGTTATGTGGGTGTATACACTTATCCAAATACAAATGTATCTTGTATATTCAAGATACATCTATGTGTTTCACTGCATGTAAATTTTAATTTACTATATAATACATAATGCATAAGTATACAGGTGCATACTTATATTTGTGATGGACATTCCAGCAACTGAAAAGTAAGTTCTACTTAAAGATGAAAAACAAAATACGATACATTTAATTACATATTTTATCTCCTCTTTTCTTGCCCATTGTAGACATAGAATATCTTAAATAATAAAGATTTTGAAAATGTTTATGTTGTCTTATCCTTGGTATTTACCTCTGTGTAATTGAAGCTTAAAGATATTTTGCCCAGTTAGAAATTTGGAAAAAAGGCCAGGTGCAGTGGCTCACGCCTGTCATCCCAGCACTTTGGGAAGGTGAGGCAGGTGGATCACCTGAGGTCAGGAGTTTGATACCAGCCTGGCCAACATTGTGAAACACTATCTCTACTAAAAATACAAAAGATTAGCTGAAACCTGTAATCCCAGCTACTCAGGAGGCTGAGGCAGGAGAATTGCTTGAACTTGGGAGGCAGAGGTTGCGGTGAGCCAAGATCGTGCCATTGCACTCCAGCCTGAGCAACAAGAGTGAGACTCTGTCTCATATATATATATATATATATATATATATATATATATATATATATATATATATTCTGTATTTCTCTGTATTCCATCCAGAATTTGTTCGGAGGAGAGAAGGCCTGCTTCCAGTCATACAGAGGAAAGGCTTTCTTTTCACATCCAAGTTCCCTCCCTTGAGCTCCCTGCTCAGGTGACTGCTGCTTCTGGCCAAGCGAAAAGAAGAGGTAGCAAAGCGTGAGACATCCCTTCTTGGTGGGAGCTGGAGAGGGGATCTATCTGCCCCCAGCAGAGTGCTTGTCCTGTTTCTGAACATGACTGTTTTTCTCTAAGTGGCCTCATTTTCAGATTAATACAGCTTGAAATTGGCCTGCTTCCTTGAAAAAAAATTTCTTTTTGAGACAGGGTCTGGCTCTGTTGCCCAGGGTGGAGTGCGGTAGCACAATCATAGCTCACTGTAGCCTCAACATTCTTCCTAAAGCGATCCTCCCACCTCCCAGCTCAGCCTCCTGAGTAGCTGGGACTACAGGTGCATGCCACCACACCTGGCTAATTTTTTGATTTTTAAAAATTTTTTGTAGAGATGAGGTCTGGAACTCCTGTCCCTCAAGTGATCCTCCTGCCTCAGACTCCTAAAGCACTGAGATTATAAGCATGAGCCACTGCACCCAGCCAGTTCCCTTGAAATTAAAGTTCTTGAAATATTCAAAAGAAGGTAAAGCAGAAATAGTCACTTGAAAGAATAGGAAATTGCTCTCTCTGGAATAGTATAACCGTCCTGTGATACATATGAAGTGTTATACATTTGATAAGTATTAACCTTGGGGGAAATGATTGTTGGATGATTGGCTTTGGTCTCTGGTATCAGACATGTGGACTTGGGAGTAGTTGGAAATCTATGCAATATAAAGTGTCTGACTTATGGAGTTAAGTGTCAGCCTTGGTGGTACCTCTGCTTTATCCTCAAGCTAAAGAACAGCTAGCCTTGGCACAAGTTGAAGAAAATATTGGTGTCTCAGAGTCTTCAAAGCCAGGCCTATATGACAATCCCTGTCAGCAACAACAACATCTTCAAATTTAACTGCCAGGGTCAGGCACGGTGGCTCACTCCTATAATCCCAACACTTTAGGAGGCCGAGGCGGGCAGATCACCTGAGATCGGGAGTTTGAGACCAGCCTGAACAACATGGAGAAACCCCATCTCTACTAAAAATACAAAAATTAGCTGGGCGCAGTGTCACATGCCTGTAATCCCTGCTACTTGGGAGGCTGAGTCAAGAGAATCGCTTGAACTTGGGAGGTGGAGGTTGTGGTGAGCCGAGATCGTATCATTGCACTCCAGCCTGAGCAACAAGAGCGAAACTTAGTCTCAAAAAAAAAAAAAAAAAAAAAAAAAAAAGCCAGGCAGTTAGTCTTCTATAGATCTGCATAGCACTTATCTGAGGGTATTTAGAGCTGAGAAATTGTTGGAACCTAGTTTTTAGATTCCTTCCTGGGCAGGGGTCGCCGTGAGAGACCACTCGACACGGAAGTCACAGCGGAGAGATTTATTGCTAGCGCGCTAGGGTCCTATGTCTGAAGTTGGCCACAGGACCCCGAATGCTTGTTACAGACAGTTTATAAAGGCAAAAACCACAAAAATTCACAAAGCTTGAGGCGCAAGATGATTGGAGCAGGTTATGGCCTGAGCAAGGTGTCTTACTCTGATTGGTTGGTATGAACCTGGTTTGAACCCGCGCGGGGTATTTCCTGGACTTGTTCTTCTGTTTGAGTTCCAGGAATTTGGGTGGGTGTTTTAGATAGCCACACGGACATCGGGCGGGTGCTTTAGATGGCCACCTGGTCATTGGGTGGGTGCTTTAGATGGCCACCTGGTCATTGGGCGGGTGCTTTTAGATGGCCACCTGGTGTGGCTTTTCTAAGCTTCTAAGTTTCTAAGTCTCTAAGTCTCTAAGTCTATAAGTTTCTAAGCTTCTAAGTTTCTAAGTCTCTAAGTCTCTAAGTTTCTAAGTCTATAAGTTTCTAAGTCTAAAAGTCTAAAGGTTTCTAAGTTTCTAAATCTATAGGTCTCTAAGTTTCTAAAGGTTTCTAAGTTTCTAAATCTATTTTCATTCCCTCCTCTTTTTGTGACCAAGAGGCTCAATCTTGAGCCTCCTCTTCTGTCCTGAGGGCTTGGTACTGTTGGGTCAGGACCATAGCCTGCACAATGTTTAACTTATCTTTAATAAAGGTGAGCAAGCGGTTAAGTATACACGGCCCGAGAGTCAGGATGAGCATGAGTAGGATAAGGGGGCCTAAGATGGTGGAGACTAAGGTGCTGAACCAAGGGGACTGGTTGTACCAGCTTTCAAACCAATTTTGTTGAGACTCTCTTTCCTTTTTTCGTTTGTCTAATCTTTCTCTTAGTTTTGCCATAGAATCTTTAACCACTCCTGAATGGTCTGCGTAAAAGCAACATTGTTCTTTGAGGGCTGCACAGAGCCCGCCTTCCTTTAAGAAGACAATTTCTAGTCCTTGCCGGTTTTGCAATACAACTTCAGACAGAGAGGTTAGAGATTCTTCAAGTTTTGAAATAGAGTGTTCTATGGCTCTAAGGTCCTCATCCATGGCTGCCCTAAGTTGTTGCAGATGGTAGCTACCACGTACTAAAGCTGCTGTTCAGGTCCCAACCCCGGCTGCTACCCCCACTCCTAGCATTACAGCGAGGGTGAGTGAGACAGGTTCCCTTTTGGGTCTACTATAAGCTTTCTGTTCATACCGGAGGTCAAAGGAGTCTCCAGAGTGATAGTATACCCGGGGAACAACCTGTACTAACATGCAGTAGTCTGTGCTGCGGTTAAATGCTGCTGTGGATACACAGGGAGTGAGTCCAGTGTTGCAAGCCCACCAGTCTGTCCCGGAAGGGACCAAAAAGTGATTGGAGCTAGGCACTGTCAGAGTCTTGTCACAGAGATGCTGATGGCTAGTGGGCACCTTTCCTATACAGATTCCTGACCCGGAAACTTCAGCCAGGGTCAGCTTTTTATGCTGATCCCATGCACATCCAGTAGGATTAGTGGAGTTGGTGAAATTATTAGTGGAGGCAATGCCCTCATAATAAGGGGGGGCTGTCGCTAGGCACAGCCAACAAGAGGAGGTGGATTCTGGCCTGGTCTGGTTCAAGGCAAAGTAAGAGCCCTTTATGAGATTAAGGAGCCTGTCACCTAAGCCCGGAGAACTCAAGGGCAGGGTAGTGCCTTGAGGGGCCTTTGGCTGAGGGCCCTGAGGGGCCTCTGGCTGAGGAGGCCTTGCTTCTGGTAAAACTGGGTTTTGCCCTATTGAGACAGGAGCTGAGGCAGGGCTGACTGCTAGCCTAATTTGGATGGGGATCCCAAACAGTGGCTTTTGGTGTAAATATAGGCCCCATATTAACCCTGACATCCAGCGGCCATCAGATTTCGCCGCTTTTTTGAATTTGATGCAGACCAGATTACAATCGGCCGAATACTGGGTTCTGGTGCAGGGCTTAACAAAGGACATGGTTATGTACCATGGTGTTGTGGCCCATTTCCATTCTCCATCATTAGTAGTTACACAAGTCCAGCTAGCGCAATACAGGGAAGTTATATCCCCGCAAGTTTGTTTCATTTTTCCTGTCCGGAATCCGGGGCAGGCATAGAACCCGTTCTGGCTTATGGACACCCTTCTAGCCTGTTTTCTCCATGCTCCCCCTTCCATGTTATTTACCCCTGCTACTTTATCTAGGTTGAGATAGAGGTCAGGGAACCAAGTTCCCACAGGGGCAATTTGTGAAGTCTCATATAGGACTTCATGGGTATTAAAATTAGTTACTCTCCAGGTTAGGTTAAAAGGTTGGTGGGGGGTTTTGGTGTCAGCGACGCGGGGAAGGAGGGCTAGTAGTAAGCAAAGGGTTAGGTACGAGAGAGTCTTATCTTGAGGGGGTCCTCGGAGCGACGGAGTCTCCATGTCTCAGGTGGTCCGGGCGTCTCTGGAGCAGCCTTGGCATGGGATGCGTGGATCCAAGTGGCGATTCCGTCAAACTTTATGGCTGTGGGTGTGGTCAGGAGGACAATGTAGGGTCCTTTCCACCGAGGCTCCAGTCCTTGAGAACGGTGTCGTCTAACGTAGACGGAGTCTCCCACCTGGAAAGGGTGGCTTGTCTGCGAATGTCCTGGCCGGTACAGTTCTGCCAAGGGGGCCCAGATCTGGGCCTGTACTGCTTGTAGTCCTTTTAGCCGGGCCTGCAGGTCAGTCTTAGAGTTGGAGGGAGAAAAGGAGTCAAGCAGGGTTGACAAAGGGGGAGGTCCTCCGTAGAGGATTTCATATGGAGTGAGCCCAAAGCGGTTAGGCGTATTTCGGGCTCTTAAAAGAGCTAGAGATAGGAGGTGTCTCCACTCTTTTAAGCCAGTCTCTAAGGTCAATTTAGTAAGGGTCTCTTTTATTGTTCTATTCATTCTTTCTACCTGTCCTGAGCTCTGGGGTCTATAAGCACAATGCAATTTCCAATTAATCCCCAGTATCCTGGCTAGCCCCTGACTTACCTGGGAAATGAAGGCCGGCCCGTTGTCTGACCCAATTACCTTGGGAAGTCCAAATCTAGGAAAGATTTCTTCCAGAATCTTCTTGGCTACTATGTGTGCCGTTTCTTGCCGGGTGGGGTAGGCTTCTACCCATCCTGAAAAGGTATCTACAAACACAAGTAAGTACTTATACCCAGCATAGTGAGGTTTTACTTCAGTGAAGTCTACCTCCCAATAAGCCCCCGGGCGGCTGCCACGGGTTCGTATTCCTGCTGGCACTCGAGTAGCCCCAGCGTTCACCTGCTGACAGACCTTGCAGGCAGAAGTCACCTGTTCTATTAGAGTACTTGCCTTAGGAATTAGAAAGTCAGTTTTTTCAATCAACATTTTTAACTTCCGGCTACCTAAGTGTGTCCAGGCGTGCATCTGCTGGATCATAGCCTCGGCTTCTTTTTGTGGGAGGACTGTCTTCCCTTCTTTTTCCCAGTTCTTGGTGTCCTTGTTCTCTATAGCTCCTATGGCTCTTGCCTCTTCCTGGTCTTCTGGGGTGTAGGTGTGTCCATCCTGGTCGGTTTTGTCAGGTTCTGAGGCTAAGGTTAGTACTTCTGCCATGGCTGCCTGCTTGGTCACGTGGTCCGCCTGTCTGTTTCCCACTGCAACTGGATCCTGTCCTTTCTGATGTCCGGGACAGTGGATTATGGCTACTTCTCGTGGGAGGAAGAGGGCTTTTAATAAGGCAATTATTTCAGCTTTGTTCTTGATTTCTTTCCCCTCTGATGTTAGGAGACCTCTTCTTTCATAAATACTTCCATGGGTATGAGCCGTTGCAAAAGCATATCGGCTATCTGTATAAATATTAGCCTTTTTCCCCTTGGACAGCTCTAGGGCCTTCGTTAGTGCTATTAGCTCAGCCTTTTGTGCAGACGTGCCAGGGGGCAGTGACTGTGCCCAAATGGTGGTGTGGCCATCTACTGCTGCCGCTCCCGCCCTCAGGGTACCTGAGTCAAGATAGCTGCTGCCGTCTGTATACCATGTGTGGTCCGCGTCTGGGAGTTCTGTGTCCCTGAGGTCTTCCTGCGTTCCGTGGGTTTCTGCCAACACCTGCCGACAGTCGTGAGGGCTCAGTTGGTCTTCTGGTAGCGGCAGCAGCGTTGCAGGGTTCAGGGTGACCGGAGGGCCAAACCGAACGCGGTCTGTGTCCAATAGGAGGGCCTGGTAGTGGGTCAAGCGTGCGTTGGTAATCCACCGGTCCGGGGGCTGTCGCACTATGGCCTCTAGAGCATGTGGAGTAATAACAGTCAGTGGCTGCCCAAGGGTTAACTTAGCAGAGTCTTTGACTAACATGGCGGTGGCTGCCATGATGCGGAGACACGGGGGCCAACCGGCTGCTACAGGACCTAGCTTTTTAGACAGATACGCTACCGGTCTCTTCCAGGGCCCCAATTTCTGGGTTAAGACTCCTTTTGCAATTCCTTGCCTCTCATCTAAGAAGAGGGTGAAAGGTTTTGAGGTATCCGGTAACCCAAGGGCTGGGGCAGAGAGGAGTGCTTTTTGTAGAGTCTCAAAAGCCAATTGATGTTCCTCCTGCCAGGTAAAAGGGGTGCTTCCCTTGGTGAGGGTATAAAGGGGGGCGGCCAGTTCAGCGAAACCGGGTATCCACAAGCGACAGAACCCAGCAGTTCCCAGGAATTCACGCACCTCTCTGGGATTCCGGGGCGGTGGAATGCGAGCCACAGTCTCTATGCGCCCAGGGGTGAGCCACCTTTTCCCCTCACTCAGTATGTACCCCAGGTAGGTTACCTTGGTCTGACAAATTTGTGCCTTCTTGGCGGATGCCCGGTATCCTTTCTCACCCAGTTCCTGGAGTAGATGCCTAGTACCTTGCATGCAGGCTTCCTTTGTGGGGGCCGCCAGGAGGAGGTCATCTACATACTGGAGCAAGGTCACTCCTGGATGGCTGGTTCCGGAAGTCGGTTAGGTCCCGGTGGAGAGCCTCATCGAAGAGAGTGGGAGAGTTCTTGAACCCTTGGGGAAGTTGGGTCCAGGTCAATTGGCCTGAGATTCCTCTCTCAGGGTCTTTCCACTCAAAGGCAAAGAGTTCCTGGCTTTAGGGGGCCAGGGGTAAACAAAAGAAGGCATCTTTTAAGTCCAGTACTGTATACCAGCTGTAGTCTGGTTTTAAGGTAGTGAGCAAGTTGTAAGGATTGGGGACCATGGGATGGATATCCACAGTTCTTTTGTTAATTTCTCTGAAATCTTGGACGGGCCTGTAATCCTGGGTACCAGGCTTTTTTACTGGCAGAAGAGGAGTATTCCAGGGTGAGCGACAAGGTCGCAAAACTCCAAGTTCTAGAAATTTGATAATGTGCTGCCGAATACCCATATGAGCCTCTAGGCTCATGGGATATTGTTTAATAGACACAGGCACCACCGTGGGCTTTAGATCAGTTATAATTGGGGCTTGACACTTGGCCCGCCCAAGTCCTCCCGTTTCCACCCAAGCTTGGGGAAAATCTTGTAACCAAACATCAGGGAGGCTGGTGGTGACCGGGGTGTCAAAAAGCCGGTGTTCATCTTGCAGAGACACAGTCAAAATTTGGATGGGCTGGCCGTCCCGGTTTAACACTTGGGCCCCTTCCTCGGAGAAGTGAATTTGAGCTCCGAGCTTGGTCAAAAGATCTCGCCCTAGAAGGGGGTATGGGCATTCGAGCACCACCAAGAAGGAATGTGTTACCATCCCTTGTCCAAGATTAACTGTCCAAGATTGACGGAATCGCCACTTGGATCCACGCATCCCACGCCAAGGCTGCTCCAGAGACGCCCGGACCACCTGAGACATGGAGACTCCGTCGCTCCGAGGACCCCCTCAAGATAAGACTCTCTCGTACCTAACCCTTTGCTTACTACTAGCCCTCCTTCCCCGCGTCGCTGACACCAAAACCCCCCACCAACCTTTTAACCTAACCTGGAGAGTAACTAATTTTAATACCCATGAAGTCCTATATGAGACTTCACAAATTGCCCCTGTGGGAACTTGGTTCCCTGACCTCTATCTCAACCTAGATAAAGTAGCAGGGGTAAATAACATGGAAGGGGGAGCATGGAGAAAACAGGCTAGAAGGGTGTCCATAAGCCAGAACGGGTTCTATGCCTGCCCCGGATTCCGGACAGGAAAAATGAAACAAACTTGCGGGGATATAACTTCCCTGTATTGCGCTAGCTGGACTTGTGTAACTACTAATGATGGAGAATGGAAATGGGCCACAACACCATGGTACATAACCATGTCCTTTGTTAAGCCCTGCACCAGAACCCAGTATTCGGCCGATTGTAATCTGGTCTGCATCAAATTCAAAAAAGCGGCGAAATCTGATGGCCGCTGGATGTCAGGGTTAATATGGGGCCTATATTTACACCAAAAGCCACTGTTTGGGATCCCCATCCAAATTAGGCTAGCAGTCAGCCCTGCCTCAGCTCCTGTCTCAATAGGGCAAAACCCAGTTTTACCAGAAGCAAGGCCTCCTCAGCCAGAGGACCCTCAGGGCCCTCAGCCAAAGGCCCCTCAAGGCACTACCCTGCCCTTGAGTTCTCCGGGCTTAGGTGACAGGCTCCTTAATCTCATAAAGGGCTCTTACTTTGCCTTGAACCAGACCAGGCCAGAATCCACCTCCTCTTGTTGGCTGTGCCTAGCGACAGCCCCCCCTTATTATGAGGGCATTGCCTCCACTAATAATTTCACCAACTCCACTAATCCTACTGGATGTGCATGGGATCAGCATAAAAAGCTGACCCTGGCTGAAGTTTCCGGGTCAGGAATCTGTATAGGAAAGGTGCCCACTAGCCATCAGCATCTCTGTGACAAGACTCTGACAGTGCCTAGCTCCAATCACTTTTTGGTCCCTTCCGGGACAGACTGGTGGGCTTGCAACACTGGACTCACTCCCTGTGTATCCACAGCAGCATTTAACCGCAGCACAGACTACTGCATGTTAGTACAGGTTGTTCCCCGGGTATACTATCACTCTGGAGACTCCTTTGACCTCCGGTATGAACAGAAAGCTTATAGTAGACCCAAAAGGGAACCTGTCTCACTCACCCTCGCTGTAATGCTAGGAGTGGGGGTAGCAGCCGGGGTTGGGACCTGAACAGCAGCTTTAGTACGTGGTAGCTACCATCTGCAACAACTTAGGGCAGCCATGGATGAGGACCTTAGAGCCATAGAACACTCTATTTCAAAACTTGAAGAATCTCTAACCTCTCTGTCTGAAGTTGTATTGCAAAACCGGCAAGGACTAGAAATTGTCTTCTTAAAGGAAGGCGGGCTCTGTGCAGCCCTCAAAGAACAATGTTGCTTTTACGCAGACCATTCAGGAGTGGTTAAAGATTCTATGGCAAAACTAAGAGAAAGATTAGACAAACGAAAAAAGGAAAGAGAGTCTCAACAAAATTGGTTTGAAAGCTGGTACAACCAGTCCCCTTGGTTCAGCACCTTAGTCTCCACCATCTTAGGCCCCCTTATCCTACTCATGCTCATCCTGACTCTCGGGCCGTGTATACTTAACCGCTTGCTCACCTTTATTAAAGATAAGTTAAACATTGTGCAGGCTATGGTCCTGACCCAACAGTACCAAGCCCTCAGGACAGAAGAGGAGGCTCAAGATTGAGCCTCTTGGTCACAAAAAGAGGAGGGAATGAAAATAGATTTAGAAACTTAGAAACCTTTAGAAACTTAGAGACCTATAGATTTAGAAACTTAGAAACCTTTAGACTTTTAGACTTAGAAACTTATAGACTTAGAAACTTAGAGACTTAGAGACTTAGAAACTTAGAAGCTTAGAAACTTATAGACTTAGAGACTTAGAAACTTAGAAGCTTAGAAAAGCCACACCAGGTGGCCATCTAAAAGCACCCGCCCAATGACCAGGTGACCATCTAAAGCACCCACCCAATGACCAGGTGGCCATCTAAAGCACCCGCCCAATGACCAGGTGGCCATCTAAAGCACCCGCCCGATGTCCGTGTGGCTATCTAAAACACCCACCCAAATTCCTGGAACTCAAACAGAAGAACAAGTCCGGGAAATACCCCGCGCAAGTTCAAACCAGGTTCAAACCAACCAATCAGAGTAAGACACTTTGCTCAGGCCATAACCTGCTCCAATCATCTTGCGCCTCAAGCTTTGTGAATTTTTGTGGTTTTTGCCTTTATAAACTGTCTATACTAGGCATTCGGGGTCCTGTGGCCAACTTCAGACATAGGACCCTAGCGCGCTAGCAATAAATCTCTCCGCTGTGACTTCCGTGTCGAGTGGTCTCTCGCGGCGACCCCTGCCCAGGAAGGAATCTAAAAACTAGGTTCCAACAAACGGTCATTCCATTTTAAATTTTTTGAGGAACTGACATACTGCTTTCCACAGCAGCTGTACCATTCTACGTTTCCATTAACAGTGGACAAGAGTTCCAATTTCTCCATCCTCACCAACACTTATTTTCTTTCTTCTTTCTCTCTCTCTCTCTCTTGTTTTTTGATAGTCGCCATCCTCATGGGTGTGAGGTAGTATACACTTTTGCTTTTTAGCTTTTATTAAAAGCCTGGTGTCTTTTGGCCACAATCCTTTTCTTTCAAAGCCTAAGTGGGCACTTCAGTGTTCAGCTGTATATTTCCTTTCTCGAAATACGTACACTAGGAGCATGTTTTCTGACGTAGGGAAAACTGAGTTGATGTCTTCAGGTGGGGGAACAATTAGCCAGCAGAGACATCTGCCCCCTCAGAGAGTGCCTGGAATGATTCAGCCAAACTTTCTGACTAGCAAGGGATCCTTTTCTCCTTTTAAGGCTCCTGAGCACCCGTCCCAAAGTTGTATGTTCCCCCAGAGAACAGCCTTCCCAGATGGAATCTTGGTGCAGCTGTCAGAGGTGCTTGGGTACCCTTCCAGGTTATATGTTATGTGCATGTGGATTTAGTGATAGGGGCCTTGGTCTCACTGAGAAGTAATGAGAAGGGTCTAAAGTCTGTGATGCTAGGCCAGGGGCAGTAGCTCACGCCTGTAATCTCAGCACTTTAGAAGGCCAGGGAGGGGCCGGGCCCGGTGGCTCAAGCCTGTAATCCCAGCACTTTGGGAGGCCGAGACGGGCGGATCACGAGGTCAGGAGATCGAAACCATCCTGGCTAACACGGTGAGACTCCGTCTCTACTAAAAAATACAAAAAACTAGCCGGGCGAGGTGGCGGGTGCCAGTGAGCCGAGATCCGGCCACTGCACTCCAGCCCGGGCGACAGAGTCAGACTCCCTCTCAAAAAAAAAAGAAGGCCAAGGAGGGTGGGTCACCTGAGGTCAAAAGTTTGAGACCAGCCTGGCCAACATGGTGAAATCCCATCTCTAATAAAAATACAAAAAATAGCCCGGCATGGTGGTGCGTGCCTGTAATCCCAGCTACTAGGGAGGCTGAGGCAGAAGAATCACTTGAACCCGGTAGGCAGACGTTGCAGTTAGCTGAGATCGTGCCATTGCACTCCAGCCTGGGTGACAGAGTGAGACCCCATCTCAGAAAATGAATAAATAAATAAGTAAATAAAGAAATAAAAGTCGTCCGGGCGCAGTGGCTCACGCCTGTAATCCCAGCACTTTGGGAGGCCGAGGCGAGTGGATCATGAGGTGAGGAGTTCAAGACCAGCCTGGCCAAGATGGTGAAACCCCATTTCTACAAAAAATACAAAAATTAGCTGGGTGTGGTGACAGGCGCTTGTAATCCCAGCTACTCAGGAGTAGAATTGCTTGAACCTGGGAGGTGGAGGTTGCAGTGGGCCGAGATTGTGCCACTGCACTCCAGACTGGGTGACAGAGCAAGACTGTCTCAAATAAATAAATAAATAAATAAAAATCTGTGATTATAGAAGGTAATCATTATTACAACATTATACATTACAGCAATGTATTCTACAATTACGTTGAAGTTCGTAAAACACAAGTGGCACAATTTTTCCTTTTGGAGTCTCAGTCAGGGGTCTTGAGGCCGTGTCCCCAGGGGATCACCCTTTGGTTTCCTTCTCAGAGTGGGCTCAGCCCCACGCCCCGTGCCTATGGCCCGAGACCAGGGCCGCGAAGCAGCTTCTCTCCCGCTAGAGGGCGCTGGGCTCCTTGGTTCAGATCGTCTTCGGGACTCCAGGGAGGCCTCTGGCTCTCTTCCGGTTTGACTGGGCCTCCCAGGCTCTATTTTTAGGCCTCCTTGTTGGCCTTGGGCGTTCAGACCTGGAGACCCTGCTGAATCACTGAACAGCATAGTCCTCACAGGATATGGGTGGTGACCCCTCAGGAGTCAGGGTCCCTGTGAGGGTGAGATCACCATTCACAGGGCACCCAAGGACCCACGTAGGGGAGGTGGGGGGGAAGAAGGCCTTTTTCTCACGTTTCGAGATTCGTTCTCACACTTGTTCTCACACTTTGTTCTCACATTTTTTTTTCAAAAGGAAAATAAAAATTTAAAAGAAAAATGCTAGGGGTCAAAGAAAAATGTATTCATCAACATTGCCTTCTCCTGTGGTACTTCCTGAAAAGTTGAAAATAGTGTGGGAGGCGCAGGATTAGCCGGGCATGGTTATTAGCCATCCCTTCTGCTTCTTCACTTGCTGGTGCGACCTCCTTGCAGCGTTTGGGCTCTGCAAGCTTTCAGAGGCGCCAGTTCTGAGAGCCGGCGCCCAGGCCCCACCCTCAGAGCTTCTCACTCCGTAGAGCCGGGTGTGGCCCAAGAATCTGCCTTTTTGGCAAGCACCTCGTTGGAGTCTCAGGCAGGTAATCCTCAAACCACACTTGGAGGCACTTTCCATTGGGCTCATGTCCTCTGATGCTGTTTGTTTACTTCTTAACAGTTCTCGCAGAAATTTTACACTCCCAATAGGAAGCCTCCATGCAGGAATTCCACACTAAAATACTAAATAAAATTTACTATTTTAGATGACCAGTTCCTTCCCCTCTGTGGGAGTCCCTAGGCAGGCCCTATCCTGAGTTCTGAAACATGGTGTCTTCAGCAACCCCCACCTCAGTTCTAAACCCTGCTTACCACTCCGGACCGTCAGCCTCCTGCTTCTGATGCTCCAGGGCTGCCCTGAGCCTGGCAGCCTTCTAAATTTCTTTCATTTATTGCACTGAGCTCTTGGAAGAAATCTTCCCTCCTGTGATAAAGGCCCTTAAGTAAGAGTCTGGTTTCCCTCTCTTTCCCTGGTATCAGGGTCTCACTCAACTCCAGCTCCAAACTCACAAACACACAAATGCTGTGTAGCTGGAACAACTGTGGCTGTTCTCCATGCATACCCCAGCAGCCAGACAGCAGCTGATGTTCAGGCTTTGTCCAGTACCTCCTGCTTTGATGGTGCTGGGTAAACGCTGAGGTCACTGGGCCTGGCTGCTCATGCCTGTAAATCCCAGCATTTTGGGAGTCCGAGGCAGGAGGATCGCTTGAGCCCAGGAGTTTGAGACCAGCCTGAGCAACATAGGGAGACCCCCATCTCTACAAAATAAGTAAATAATGTAGCCAGGCATGGTGGTGCAGGCCTGTAGTTCTAGCTATTTAGGAGGCTGAGCTGAGAGAATTGCTTGAGCCCAGGAGGTTGAGGCTGCAGCGAGATGTGATTGCATCACTGCACTCCAGGCTGGGTGACAGAGGGAAACCCTGTGTCCAAAAAAAAAGCTGAGGTCAACAAATTTAGGAATCAGTCATTACCCCACCCATGTCTGGGACAGCTGAGAATAGAACATATTGAGGAAAAATCCACTTTGGAGGCCAGGTGCGGTGCCTCATGCCTGTAATCTCAGCACTTCGGGAGGGCGAGGCAGGTGGATCACGAGGTTAGGAGTTCAAGACCATCCTGACCAAGATAGGGAAACCCTGTCTCTACTAAAAATATAAAAATTAGCCAGACACGGTGCCAGGCGCTTGTAATCCCAGCTACTTGGAAGACTGAGGCAGAAGAATCGCTTGAACCCAGGAGGCAGAGGTTGCAGTGAGCCGAGAACATGCCGCTGCATTCTAGCCTGGGTGACAGAGCGAGGCTCCATCTCAAAAAAAAAAAAAAAGAATCCGCTTTGGAGAACCTGATGCAGCGATGACAGGTAATTGGGAGAGGGGCTCCTGGCGCCTCTGAGACTGACACAAATGGTGTCTTTAAGACACGCGGCTGCACAAACTACTGCATCTTCAGCTTGTATGGAATGCATGCAGAAGTGGACATCTGATTTCCCATTTCCTCCACTTCCCAGCTTTGATCACCTTCTTGCTCAATTTGCATACTAATTACTAAGTCTCTGGTTAGCAACCCCTAGCTGTCTGCCCTAGGTCTGCTGTCGAGCTCTCACGTCAATTCTGTCACCAGTTTGTAAGTTGAGCCCCCCATGACTCCACTATCAGGGTCAGCCTCTTGGAAGTTCTACTCCTGAGCCTGTAGGCTGAGAGGGCACCCCACCTGCCCCTACTCAAGTATCAACTCTCCAGTGTGAATGGCAGCCATCAAAGAGAGCTGTCTGTCAGCACAGAGAGGTCCAGGCTTATAGGAAGGGGGCTCACAAGTTGGCCTGGCCCTAAAGAAGGTAGGCACCATGGCCCTGGTTCCAGACCTCAGTATTGCATGACGAGAAACTCTATTTTGTCCATGGCTCAGTGATTCAGGGAGTCAAGAAGCTCACAAGAGACTGATGCATAAAGCCATCATTAAAATGAGAAATAAGACCAGATATTTGTGTCTGCATGACCAACCCAACAGGCAGGGGCAGGGCGTTGGGGGCTTTCCTTGGTGGTCATGGGCCAGAACAAGTATGGCGAGAGGTGGATTCCAGTGGAAATGGCATGGCTCTCTGCCTGCATTCAGTCAGCCAATATTCAGCTGGAATCTTCTCCATGACTACACCAGTTATTAATGGCTGGCATCTGTTCAAATTGGTCAGTGTCTTTGCCACATCAGACCAACAGTTGTAATATCAGTTACATATTATGGCCATCACCTTTAACAGTAGGTGCACATACACCTGCTGGAAGAGTCAGTTTTTAGTAGGCTGACATCACTGTCTCTCCCCTAGACTGACTACACAATTCGTTATGTGAAGTCCTGATTAGATAAGTAAGCAACAAGAGGAAGGGGACCCAGGTGGGGAAGAACAATGAACAATCGTTCTGAGAAACACAAATCGGAATCACAAACAATGGCCTGTTCTGGGGGGCACAATGTCCTCCTTCAGCACATAGCCCACTCCAGCATAGTCCTATAAAACTTCTCTCCAGCTCCTCCCCGCCCCCACTTTTTGGCAGACAGACGCTTCTCTGCTATGCTGCCCACTGCAACCTTGCAAGGTATTTTCATACTTCCTCTCATAATCCGCCTTTCTTTACCTATAACTGTCTTGGTAAATTCCTTTACCGCCTTCGACCATGGCCCCAGCTAGTCATACCTGTGCCATATTACACTTTAAGAGGCTCTGTTCATTGGCTAGCTACCAGCACCTAGCACATAGTAGATGCTCAGTGGCACAGATCAGCATTCATGATGTTGCGCTCAACCAACTGCTAATGCCTGGATGGACTCTGCCAGTTTGCCTCCATGCTTCCCTTTTCTGAGCCTCCATGGTTGACTACTCTCTAAACTGACATTCTTTCCTTGCATCTGCCAGACTCAGGTGACCTTGCTGGCTCAACAATGAATATTTTACTGAGCACTTATTATATATGCGAGGCTTTGGGGATATGGCGGTGGATAAAACAGTCACAGTTCCTGCCTGCTAAAGTCTTACATCTGAGGTAGGAGTTAGGCATTAAACACAGGAGATGAAGAGTGTGGATAGAGAAGGATCTAGGCTGTGGGAGTATGTGGGAGAGGGATGGGGTGGTCTCCTGGAGGAAGTGATGTTTTAGCTGAGAGATCAGGGAGTTGGGGGAAGGGAAAGGAAAGGGGACAGGGGAGGTGAGAAGATGAGTAATTCGGGCAGAGCAAACAGCCTTTACAAAGACTCACATATGGGAAAGAGTAGGTTGGGTTGGCGCAGCAGGAGCAGAAGAGGTGGGCCAGAGATGAGATGAGGATTGGGGACATGGTGGCCAGGGGAACTCACCTTGTATACCTCTAACTCTGGGCAGCAAAATTGTCCGGGGGCTCCTGCCACTTACTGCAAAGCCAGGCTTCCCCCAGGGACAGAAATCCTTTGTCGCTAGCTTTGGCTCAAGGATTCCATGGTGGTTTGCTGAACTTCCCTTAGACTTCAGGGTAGGTAGACTATGTCTACCCTCCATTCTCACCTTCCCATTCCTGTGGGGCCAGACCCACATCACAGTGGATGGGTCTCCCAGACTCCTGCAGCTCCCTTCCACATTTCTGTCACAATTTCCCCAGATAAAACCCTTGCATGCAGACGTGGTGGCACACACCTGTAGTCCCAGCTACCCAGGAGGCTAAGGCAGGAGAATCGCTTGAACCCAGGAGGTGGAGGTTGCAGTGAGTCGAGATCATGCCACTGCACTCCAGCCTGGGCAACAGAGCGTGACTCTGTCTCAAAAAACCAAACCAAACCAAACCAAAACAAAACAAAAAACGAAAAACCCTTGCAGGTTTAATCCTTAACTTTGTGTCTTTTTCTGGGAGGATCTGAACTAACACAGGAGGCTTTACCCTAATGATACTGTAAAGCCATTGAAGAGCTTTAAATGAGGAAGTGACATGATTAGATTACATGTAAAGCTCAGTCTGGCTGCTGGGTAGAGAATTTGACAGAGGGGACCAAAAGCGGGGGCAGGAAGGCCCATTTGGAGGCTGTTACAGTGATCCAGGTGAGACAGCTTGGACTAGGGTGTGGGAGAGATTTTAAGCTGTGGTTGAATATGGGAGATACTTAGGAAGAAGAGATGGCACTTGGTGTTGGATTGAATGTGGAGTGTGAGGGAGGAGTTGAGGATGATTCTGGGATCCTGGCTCATGCGACAAGAGGTCAAAAGCTAGCAGTTGGGAGTTGTATCCAGTTCTGCTTAGGGAAAAATGCAGAATCTGGCCCATAGAAAGGTGAGTTCTGTTGTCAGTCAGGATGGCTCACTGTCCTCCATGCTACCTGGGTGAAACACCCCTTGGCAACACCCACTGCCAAGTTCATGTTCATGTTCATGTTCACCAAACAGCGTTCTGATTGTTCATTTGGCTACACAGACGTTCAAACACCAGGCAGACCCTTCTGGAAAGGAATAGTGCCTGATGAAAAGGAATAAATTAATTCATTGGAATTCCAGTTTATCCGACAATGTCACAGGTGTCTAATGGTTGCAAGCTAACATCTCCAAGTCTGCGATACTGGCAAAGATGAAGCCCGGACTCTGGTAAACTTGCCAGAGGGACTCTGGTCTTAGGGCCTTTGTGTAGACAGCCAGCTGGCCTTCCTTAGAGACACACCATGGCAGGCTGACTAATGGCCCCATATATGTCCACACCGTCCACACCCTGAATCTCTGGAACCTGTGACCATGTTACCATAAAAGGGACTGTGCAGGTGTGATTGAGTCAAAGACCATGAGGTAAGGGGCTCATCCTGAATTATCTGGGTGAGGCCAGTGTAATCTCAAGGGTCCTTATAACAGGGAGGCAGGAGGATCTGAGAGAGTAATAGGAGATGTGATGACTGAAACAAGAGGGGCCATGCAAGGAAGGGGCCAGGAGCCAAGGAATGCAGACAGCCCCGAGGAGATGAAAAGACAAGGAAACATTCTCCTAGAGCCTCCAGAAGGAATGCCAGCTTGCCCACACGTTGGATTTGGCCTAGCAAAACTGATTTTAAAATTCTGACCTCCAGAACTACAAGAGAGTAAGTATGTGCTGTTCTAAGCTACTGAGTTTGTGATAAGTTGTTACATCAGCAGTAGGAAGCTAATACACTCCAGCTGCACCATCTCACCTTTTTAAAAGACAAGTAGCAGATTAAATATATATATGCCTATTATATATAATATGTAACATATATATGCCTATTTTTAGACCACAGTAACTAAAATGAGGGAGTCATGTAGAATGAACATGTGTCATATTTGTGTATGCTTAATATCTTTTGAATAAATTCCTTTCCTATTTTTAGGCACTTCAGGCCAGACTGCATTTCCCAGGATCTCTTGCAGCTAGGACACAAACATTTGACCTGGGCCCCCCCAAAGTCTTATGTACCTTAGTGAGAAGGCACCTGGAGGATTCCTCTCCTAGGGGCTCTGTGGAGCAGTCACTGAGATCTCAGGGGCAGAGGTCCTGGCTGTGGTGTCCCATCTCAGTATCTGAAGTGCACACGTGCACTCAGCAGTGGTGGGAGGATGATCTGGGTATTGTTCTAGGCTGCAGAGCCTCCAGGCCTGATTTGCTGGCCTTTCTGGAAATCCTGTGAGCCACACAGTATCCTTCTATGAATCTGTTTGCTACTTAATCTTGTACTGTGGATTCTTTCATTTGCCACCAAGAACTCTGACTGATGCATACCTTATGGCAAGGTTGTCCGTGTTAGCACTGGAAGGTGAAGCATTTTGCCTTTCCAGACAGCCAGAATCATTCCGCAAGATCAGGAAATGGAAGCGAAAGTGTACATTAGTTCCTAATTACAGCTGCAGAGCATCCCAGCAACCACAGAACAGCTGGTGCTCTTTAGTCCTGGAGTGGCCATGGAGGGGGACCATGTCCAGAGAATAAGTGAGAAATAAGTGACTATGGGGTTTCCAGGTGGACTGCAGAAGGGCCCATCTAGGAGAGGTGAGGGATGACTGTCACAGTTTCCTCAGATGCAGGTGAGGAAGGTTCTAGGAGCACTCTGTCAGAGCCATTTTCCCCCAGGGATAGCCAGTTCCTATTTCAGTTTGGGGAGAGGTGCCTGAAGTCCTCCTGACTTTCCTTTCTCTCCCCTCCCTTCCCGTCCTCTCCCTGGAGAAGTCTGGGCCAAGAAGGCTCATGCATGAGGAGCCAGATGTGAGCAGAGCCTTGACACACAGCCACTTCCAGGAGCTCGTGCTCAGCCTGGAACACTGTCAAGGAGATGACAGATGTGCCTTCCTCCTTGGGTCAGCTTCAGATGAAGTCATCCTTTCCCTCTGGACTCTATCAGGATTAGCCCTCGGTATTTCTGAGTCATTTGACAGTTTATAAGCACTTTGGAAACCAGAAGTATCGTGTGAAAATCTCTGCAGATGAGATTTTTATCCTGGGCCTTTACTTTTGAGGATCCTCTTGAGACCCTGTACCAAGAACATTGACCAGAAAACTGAATGTTATTTTGAGGATTTTGAGAATTAAGAAGCATAAAAGAAGGAGAAACACATTGGTGATGAATATGTTCAGGAGGCCATAGGGGTTGCAGCTACTATAAAATCAAATCCGTGCCTCTTAAGTGCTCCCACACCCTCGGGGGATGCTGTTTTTGAGTTTTCTTGGATCTTACAAGGGCCAAGTAAGATTGCCTAGTCTCACATACAGCTTCCTTTGAAGAATGCTAATCCTATGAGGACTTTTCCTTCCAAGATATTGTTGAGGAGGGGTTTTCTGATTACCATGGCCTGAAATGGCCTTAGGCTAAAATATCCTAACCCAAAAGTCTTTAGAAAGGGAAAAGTTAAGGCCTTGTTAATAATTTATAGTCTAGTGGTAATCAATATGTTAGTATTCAATTGAATTGTTTTCAACATCCCTTTAGCAGAACAATTTCCCAAGAAATGTGTGTCCATAGTTATGTTTTTATGGGGAGAGAGGTAAGGACATTCATTGATGAGGAAATTAGGGAGAAACTGACCATTCACAGGGAGCCCTTTGTTGAGCAGAGCAAAGCTGGAAAGCTATCATGTTGAGGACCCGTCCTTCCTTCCTTGATGGTGTGTGTGTTTTATCTATTACACTGGAAAACGTATCTCTACAGAGGGTTTGCTCTGAGCATGACTCTATCAGTTGAAAGCTCAAGTAGAATTCTGATAGAAACTAAGATTACTACCCAATGTAATATAAAACCAGTGGCCTGTGTTAATTGTGCTTTGCTGAGATGGCTGCAATAAATTGAATTCATTGCTGATGTGGATACAGTAAGTTCTAACTGCATAGTAATTTCTGTTAAATGCTTGTTTCCCAAGTGCATGTTCATTTAAAATAGTCTTTAAAGAAGATATCTTCAGCTCCAGGTCCAACAACTTGGTGTACATAATGAACACAGGAGACCAAGGGCTGTCCTTCTCAACCAAGTGCTCCCTGGGTGATGCCCTCTTGTCCCCACAGCCACTCTTCTCTCCCGTAGGAAGATCCCTGTCCCTTCTCATTTCTGGAGCAAGTATATTGCTTTCCCAACATGGGCATTATTGGCCAGCTTCTGTACTCCTCAAGAAAATATAAATATTATTATCTCTCCTGCCTTCCCAAGACAGTTTCTTTCCCCAGAACTGAATTTCAGAGCTCAGTAATCCCTAGCACTGTCTCCATGAGTCCAGATGGGATACACTTGACAGATAGAGCTGCACACCCCCTTCTGCACACCCCCTCGTACCTCACTCCCTTAACACTTTGTTTTTTTGGAGATGGAATTTCACTCTTGTCACCCAGGCTGGAGTATAATGGCCGATCTCAACTCACTAAAACCTCTGCCTCCGGGGTTCAAACTATTCTCCTGCCTCAGCCTTCTGAGTAGCTGGGATTACAGGCACCTGCCACCACACCCAGCTAATTTTTGTGTTTGTAGTACAGACAGAGTTTTCACCATGTTGGCCAGGCTGGTCTCAAACTCCTGACCTCAGGTGATCTGCCTGCCTCAGCCTCCCAAAGTTCTGGGATTACAGGCGTGAGCCACCACGACCAGCCCCTTGACACTTCTTGACACTGTTCAGACCCTACATAATGTACAGACTTGACTGGGATTACTTGCTTTGCAGGTTCTTGACTCCTGAAGCTAGAAAATCCCTGGAGACATCCGTAAAGGTCACCAATTAGTTTTCTCCAATGCTGGCTCTAGTTTAATCCCAAATGGTCTAACACAAGTGACACACATTTTTTGTTTGTGTCTGTTTTGAGGTGACCCCATCTCTTCCCGCACCCAAGGAAACAGGATGTAGCCACTCTTCGATAATCTATAAAATACCAAGAATACTAAAAATCACCTACTCAACATTCTGAAAATGATAGCAAATGTTTTGTAAATACAATTACAGCAGGGGGACATGCTCACATTAACTCGCATCCTGCTTTGGAACTAACAAAACATCCCCTTTAGCTCTTTGCTTCCTTTCCCTCCCCAAAGGAATTTGCTATTGTTTGTAAATATAGTATACTGCTAACACCAGCTTTATTTAACTCCGCTTCAAATTTAGCCTTTCTGAAAATTCATACTAGGTAGGTTTTACTTTTTTTGAAACAATTCCATTGAGGTAGAATTTACATACAATACATTGGACTAGCAGGGTTAGGCTCAGGGCACTGTTTTACTTTCTGCTTTATTTTTAAAAATTTTTGTGGGTATATGGTAGGTGTATATACTTATGGGATACATGAGCTATTTTGGTACTGGCATGCAATGCATAATAATTAAACCATGGAAAATTGGGTATCCATCCCCTCAAGGATTTATACTCTGTGTTACAAACAATCCAATTATATTCTTTTAGTTATTTTTTGAAATGTACAATTAAATTATTCACTGTAGTCTCCCTGTTGTGCTATCAGATACTAGGTTTTAAATCATTCATTCTTTTTTTTTTTTTTTTTTTGAGATGGAGTTTCACTCTTGTTGCCCAGGCTGGAGTGCAATGGCGTGATCTCAGCTCACCGCAACCTCCGCTTCCCAGATTCAAGCGATTCTCCTGCCTCAGCCTCCCGAGAAGCTGGGATTACAGGCATGCACCACCATGCTCAGTTAATTTTGTATTTTTAGTAGAGACGGGGTTTCTCCATGTTGGTCAGGCTGGTCTTGAACTCCCAACCTCAGGTGATTCGCCCACCTCAGCCTTCCAAAGTGCTGGGATTATAGGCATGAGCCATTGCACCTGGCCTTAATGCATTCTTTCTGGTACCCATTTATTATCCCCATCTCTCCCCACCTCAGCCCCCAACACCCTTCCCAGCCTGTGGTCACCATCTTCTACTCTATGCTCATGAGTTCAATTGTTTTGATTTTTAGATCCCACAAATAAATGAGAACATGGAGCACTGTTTAAAGTGAACAGTTCACTGAGTTTTGACAAATGTATATGCCTATGTAACCACCACCATATTCAAGATATAGAATGTTTCTGTCACCCTAAAAAGTTATCTCATACCTCTTTTCTATCAACCATCCACTCCACCCTCAGCTCCAGGCAACTGCTGATCTGCTTTTTGTCATTATTGATTCATTTTGATGGGCTTTAATTTTAAGGGGAATATACTGTAGTCAATAAAATGGAGTTCTACTTGCTTCTGCTTGACACTCTGCAAGGATCCACATGAGAAAATGTTAGCATTAAAAAGTAGCAATTATATGTCATCTGAGCCACACAACATTGATCCTTTGCTGAATTCTTTTCTTTCATTAGTGTAATAAATTGTTTTCAAAGATGGTGCCAACAATTCCTCCCTCATGCCACTCCTCCCATCAAGAGGTGGAGTCTGTCTCCCCTTTCCTTGAACCAGGAGTGATTTTGTTACTTGATTTGACTGAAAGAATGAGAAAGAAGGCCGGACGCAGTGACTTTTGCCTGTAATCCCAACACTTTGAGAGGCTGAGGCAGGTGAATCACTTGAACCTGGGAGTTCATGGCAAAACCCTGTCTCTACAAAACAAAAAAAACCCAAAACACAAATATTAGCCAGGCATCATGGCCTGCACCTGTAGTACCAGCTACTTGGGAGGCTGAGGTGGGAGAATTGCTAGAACCCAAGAGGTGGAGGTTGCAGTGAGCCAAGATTGCACCACTGTACTCCAGCCTGGGTGACAGAGTGAGACCCTATCTCAAAAGAAAAAAAAAAAAAATGATGCTGTGCCAGTTCCAGGCTTGGGCTTCACAAAACTTGAGAATGTCTATTTGGCCTATTGGGATTCAGCCACCATGTAAGTAAGCTCAAGACAGACTGCTAAATGATGAGAGACTCCGTGGAGAGGGAGAGCTCAGCCAGCTCCCTGATCCTCAAGCCACCCCAGCTGAGGTGCCAGACATGTAAGTGAAGCCATCTTGGGCATTCCATCTAAATTCCAACTAAAGCTGCCAACTAAATGCAGCCACATGAGTGACCTTGAGCAACTCAGTACAGAGCAGAAGAACTGCTCAGCTGAGCCCAGCCAACCCCCAGAATTGTGAGAAATAATAAATCTTTGTTTTAAGCCACTGAGTTTTGGGGTAGTTTGTTACATAGCGGTAGATAACTGAAGCCATCAGGAACATTGATGGAGGGTAATGCCCTCCTAGAAACACCTGAAACAAGATCAGCAGAGGGAAAGAACATGTGGCCTCCATAATACTATGAAGCAGTGACTGACCCTTTGTGAAGTCCCAGAGGCAGGTCATTAAACCAGCTCCTCCCAAAGGAAGCAGAACCCAGGATGCAGTCACAGCCAAGAGAGGCTTTTTCAGGGGCTCTCAGGAACTGTGGGGAGTTGGCTCAAGGGAAAAAAGGACTCTAGGTCCTCCTCTTTCTCTTTGTGACTTTCAGAGGGAGAGTCTCACTCAGGTAGGAGGAGTCGTAGCTCTAGGGAGACCTAGGATGATTCAAGAGGTTAAGAGCTTCTTAGAGCCACGTCTCCTTAGGAAGACCCAGATGAGAAATGATTCAGGAATTCCCATGATCAAAGGCTGGCACAATCTGTGGCCTGCAATAGCTACTCACAAACGTGTTCGTTAAGTCAATAAATTTCTGCTTGAGTTATCTGGATATTCCACAGGCTAATTGGATTTAGGGAATCCAAGACTGGTGCTGAGGTGTCCACCAGGCATGAACAATTCACTCTGACAATTCCTAGATCATCATGCACTCTGCAGACCAGAGAGAGCCATAGAAACCTTAATTTGAAGATTAATTATTTAGCCTGTTGTAGACTTAGCCTTCACCTAGCATTTAACCATAGAGTGGGAGCAAGTTTGAGACATTCGTATAAACCCGTCATCACTTGCCCTTTCTTTCCTGGCAGACTTGATAATCTTCAACCAAACCTCCAGGTCACGGAAAAAGGATCTCTAGCAGCAGCTTATTTGAATTGAGGAGGACTCCTAATGGGGTGTATGGAAATCGTTGCTCTAGATGTTTGAATAACCAGTTGGTAAAGCAAGGGGACCAGTATTTCCTGATAAATACAGGCAGTCTGCTGCTAGCTGAGGCTGTTTTGAATTGGATATGGTAACAAGAGCAACACCACTTCACCTCTGTCTCTCCTGAATTATCCAGTAGTTGGTGAGCCCCTCAGATGAAGGAAGATGCAGGCAGGAGAACTTTTCTGGATCTGGGCCTGAAGGATGCTTCTGCACCCCCAGCTTAATTTTTTTTTTAAAGACAGGATCTCACTCTGTCACCCAGGCTGGAGTGCAGTGGTGTGATCTCGGCTCACTGCAGTCCCTGTCTTCCGGGTTCAAGTGATTCTCCAGAGTCAGCCTCCTGAGTAGCTGGGACTACAGGTGTGCACCACCAGGCCTGGCTAATTTTTGCATTTTTAGTAGAGACAGGGTTTCACCATGTTGGCCAGGCTGGTTTTGAACTCCTGACTTCAAGTGATCCCCTTGCCTTGGCCTCCCAAAGTGCTGGGATTGCAGGCGTGAACCACCATGCCCCACCCCCAGCGTAATTTTTCAATGTTTGCCATGGTCATAGCACATCCTCTGCATCTTCATTGTTCCCTGTGCATGCATTGAGATGAGTTTCCTCAGTGTCACCTGCAGAAAGCAGAGGAAGGAGAAAGAGGTGGGAATATGACAGTCCCAGAAGTCTTCCTGCAAGAAGGGCCACAGCTAAGTGACAAAGATAAGGAGGGGCAGGGACAGGCCAGCAGTAAATGTGGAGCAGCGCCAAGTGTGTGTCAAAAAGTCAGAGTTTTCACTTTCTAAATTGGTTTGTGTCTTATTGAATAAATCAAAAGGACTTGACCCTGTGCTTATGCAAGATCTCTTAGTGGCATGCAAGCATTTAGAAATGCTTGAAGTGCTGTACACATGAAAGGCCGAGTGACTTTGTTATTAGCTCCATCTGTAACTGGATGATGACCACACCCTCTGGCATCAGACCGAGTAGGAAAAAGGCCCCAGGGTGTCCTGTGCTGGGGACACCAGGTGACTGTACAGAGTCCACGCCAGCCAGGAGATCCCAGCAGGTGTGAGGCTGATGGGAAATGCGCAAGCTTGGACGGTTTTCCTGCCTGGATGGAGCGTCCGGCTTAGTCACTCTTCCCTCTGCCTGGGGGAGTGAAGTCACAAGCTCTCTGCTCTCACTGTCTTGCCAGCCCTTCTTTTCCTTCCCCTCAGCCCTCTTGCCTTCTCTAGGACCACAGACTAATTGTAACTAGAACCCTAAACACACTTACTGTAAGAGACTTTCCCTTATAAATGTAAGGTCTAAAAAAAGAGGGTCAAATGGCAAACAAACACCCTCAAAAGCAAAAGGCATCTACATTCTGCAAAACCAAGCTACACTCTGAAGGATATTTTTTTTCTTTTACAGAGACAGGATCTGTCGCCCAGGTTGGGGTGCGGTGGCTTGGTCATAGCTCACTGTAGCCTCAAACTCCTGGACTCAAGTGACTCTCTTGACTCAGCCTCCCAAGTAGCTGGGATTATAGGCCCATGCCACCATGCCCAGCTAATTTTTTAGACAAAGTAAGGAGTGGGATATAATCCAGGGTCAGGGCAGTTACAAAGAAATCCCTACTTGTAGTGCTTTTGTAGGCTGATAAACGGTATTGATATTCTTAATAACTTTAAAATACAGATCTTGAGACATATTTTTAAAATTATTTTTACATTTTATTATTAATATCTAGTGTGTATGCCACCCCCACATCCTTTTTGGAAAGAACCGAGGCAATATTAATAATAAATTCTCATGTTGATTTCAGGTGCTTTCACATACATTATGTCTTTGGTTTTCCCACAGCCTGTTGAGCTGGCAGAGTCCGGACCATATCAGGGACAGCTGTCTTCTTGGATTTGTCTGAATCTGTAAGCACAGTGTTGGAGCAGTCACCACCATCAAGGCAGTGGCAGGGTGGGTGTGTCTGTTCTGCAGTGCAGGGGTCTTGAAGGCTTTCTTGGGTTTTGCTGATCCTGTTATCCTGTTGGCAGATACTTTTTTTTTTTTTTTTTGAGACAGAGTCTTGCTCTGTCACCCAGGCTGGAGTGCAGTGGTGCAATCTGAGCTCACTACAACCTCCTTCTCCCAGGCTCAAGCAATTCTCATGTGTTGGCACTTTCTGACAACGTGTTAGGGACAGTATTTTAATCTCTGTGGCATGTCAGAATGCAGCCTTATTGGCTGTGAAGATTCCTTCAATCATTATAAAGGTGAAGGTTACCTTTGGAGTCTTCTAGTCACAAGATATAGAAACCTGTTTAAATTGGCTCCAGTAAAAAGGGGACATTTATATCAGGAGGTGCTAATGTCTCAAGAACCCAAGGGCAGAAAGCGTCAGTAGTCTTGTGAGACACTGGAACTAGAACAAATGCACGTGTCACACAGATGTCGCATTTCCACACCTGTGGGGAGAGAATGTGAGACTCTTCCACAACTAGGGCAAGGCTGGGCCTGATGCTCAAAGCTGAGATCTAGTCAAACCTTGTTAGGATTGATTTACAAGGATTGCTCAGCATAACAGTGTAGATATTATTGACCTGTTCAGCCTAACCGTGTAGTCCCAACTCAAAAGGGGTCAGGGAGACAGATTTCAAAGCCAGAAAGACCACTTTTATATTGATATATAAAAACTAAATTTGTGATAAAACATAACAAGTGGGAAAGATTATTCAACAAATTGTGCCAATATCATGTAGAAGTTCACATTAGTTAATACTCCAAAACAAGCTCCAAACTAAAGGGTAAACATTTTTAAAAAGTATACCATAAAACCAAAATAAAATATAACTTAACATTATTTAAGGGTTTAATGAAAAGAAGAGAATGACTCCCAAGCCCAGAAACCACAGAGTAAAAATCAAAGAAACACTGAGCAAGTTTGACGTTTATCAAGTACTTTATTATAAACTGTCTATTTTTAAGTACTTTGCCCACATTACCTAATGTATCTTCCAACCTTAAGAAGATGGTATTATTATTCTCCTTTTTAAAGCTGAGTAAACTCAGGCACAGAGATGTTAAGTAACCTGCCCAAATCCCACAGTAAATGGTAGAGCCCTGCTTTATACTGGGACTGTCTGTCTCCCAAGCGGTGCTCTGGCCCTCTATGCCCTACTGTCTCGTTATACAAATTCAAATAGATTAAAAGGGCAAAGTTAATTCTATATGCATTTATCAAGCTGTCCCTAAGGGATGGCCACTCCAGACCGTAAAGAAATAAATGAACGGCCAGGTGCGGTAGCTCATGTCTGTAACCCCAACACTTTGGGAGGCCAAGGCAGGTGGACCACTTGAGCCCAGGAGTTGGAAACCAGCCTGGGCAACATAGAGAAACCCTGTCTCTACAAAAACATAAAAAAATTAGCTGGGTATGGTTGTATGCGCTTGTAGTCCCAGTTCCTGGGGAGGCTGAGGTGGGAGGATTGCTTGAACCTCGCAGGTGGAGGTTGCAGTGAGCTGTGATCCTACCACTGCACTCCAGCCTGGGTGACAGAGTGAGACCCCATCTCAAAAGAAAAAAAAAAAAAAAAGGAGAGAAAGAAAGGAAGGAAGGAAGGGAGGGAGGGAAGGGAGGGAGGGAAGAGAGTTTCTGATCCTAGCAGGTGCTACAAAGAAGAAAGGAGGCTGTGTGATGAATGACGACCTGCCATGAATTGGGTGGTCAGGGAAGGGTGGATGGGGGAGACTGGCTGGCAGATGAGATATATGAAGTATGGAAAAGGAGGGATCACGAAGGGCTCCTGGGTTTTTGGCAAAGGTGGATTATAGTGCCATTTACTAAGATAGGGAAGACCAAAGAAAGGACAGCAGGTTTAGGGAGGAAAACCTGGGGTTACATTTTGACATCTTAAATTTAAATGGCCCATTAGACATCCAAGTGAAGTGATAATACATGCAGAGCAAATATCACAAAGCAGTAACCTCAGATATATCTACAAAACCCACTGAACTCCCCACAGATGTGTGGTCAAAGGATGCGAACTTACGCTTTAGGAAAGGGAAAATATAGTCAATAAATAAACATGGGAAAATGTTCAGTCTCACTAGTAATCCAAGAAATGCAACTTGAAACATTGATGAGGGAGTACATTCATCCCATGGTTGCCGTGGTGGATTGGTTCCACGACCCCTCAGGGAAACCAAAATTCGAGGATGCTCAAGTCTTTTACATAAAATGACATTGTATTTGCACATCTTCCCATATACTTTAAGTCATTCAGATAACTTATAATACCTAATATAATAAAAATGCTATTTAAATAGTTGTTATACTAGATTGTTTTAAAATTTTGTATTATTTTTATGGATATATTGTTATTTTTTATTGTTCTTTTCCCAAATATTTTCAGTCTCTGGCTGGTTGAATCTATGGATGTGCAACCCCTGGAAACAGAGGGCAGACCGTATATATTTAACTACTGAGTTGGAAAAATATTCAACAAATAATAACACTAGCAGAGTCAGGGTGAAACTGGTGCTCTCACATGTTGATGGTGACATTATACAGTGGTGCAAATACTTGAGAAGGTAATTTGGCAAGAGTCATAAAGATTCTTAAGTTCTTTGACCAATTTTTTTCACTTTGGGGATTCTATCTTAAGGGAAAGCTGCCAAGAGCCCATGGTATTTATCATGAGGATATTAATAGTGAAAATTCAAAAAACAAAAAGTAGGGGAATGGTTGTATAAATTATGGTAAACCTTCTCCATTCCAGTGTGGTGAAGCCATTGTCTATGTTGGTGGCTTTCCTTCAAGTAACTAACAGAGTGGGGGAAAGTTCCAGCCTCCTGGCAGCTAAGTTGATTCCAATGGAAGCTGAAGAGACCAGGGAGGCCAAAGCCTGTCACAGGCCTCTTGTGGGGCCTAGGCCTGGGTCAGGGAAGGCTTCAGGCTGGTCCCTACAGCCTGGGGCACCTGCAGAGATGGGGCACTGGAGCTCCTGGTATTGGCTGGTGTCTCTGAGATGCTCTCTTAGTCCATTCCCACACTACTGTAAAGAAATATTTGAGACTGAGTAATTTATAAGAAAAGGTTGAATTGGCTCATGGTTCTGCAGGCTATACAGGAAGCATGGTGGCTTTTGCTTGGGAGGAGGCCTCAGGGAGCTTCCAGTCATGGTGGAAGGCAAATGGGGAGCAGGCACATCACAACTGGAGAAGGAGAAGAGAGAGGTGGGGTAGGTGCCACATACTTTGAAATGACAAGATCTCACGAGAATTCACCTATCATGAGAATAGCACCAAAGGGGAAATCCACCCCAATGATCCAATCGCCTCCCACAAGGCCTCACCTCCAACATCGGGAATTACAATTTGACATGTGATATAGGCAGGGACACAGACCCAAACCATATCAGATGCCCAGAAGGCAAGTGGGCTAAGAACCCAGTGCCTGGAGGCCTGTGCCCCATTTCCACTTTACGTTATGAAATTTCCAACAACAGCCGGCACAGCTGCACTGACCTTTCCCTGAGCTGGAGATGGAGTCCAGTGACCCTGTGCTACCCGGAGAGGGATGTTGGGGAACTGGTCAGCTGATGGGAAGCTGATGTCCACCCAAGTTACCCCATCACATTCTGCATTTCTCACACCATCCTCCACTTGGCATGGGGTTTGTCTTAAAGGCACCTGAAATCACAAGCAAAGTGGGTCAAGGTCATTGCCCTTTTCGGCTACTCAGTAAGCTATTCAAATGTGTGGTGTTCAGCACAACGTCACACCACCAAGCTGCTACCACCAGTTACCAGGCAATTTTTGTGGTGACTGCTAAAGCCGGCTTGGAATGCATTCTCCAGTCTTTAGTGGTTAGCTGGAAATCAGCAGTCTGCTGATTTTATGGGATTTAGGGGTATTTTATGGGAATCAAATGACCTCCCCGGTTTTCCATTTGTGTAAGCAGGCGAAAACTCAGTCCCCACCTCCTGGGGAGCCTTTGTTCAGCCTCATGACCCCTCTGAGCTGCTGTGGCCAAGAGCCCTTCAAAAATGACCCGAGGAAGTAAAACCAACCAGGGAATGTGGCCAGGAGAATCAGAGGAGGCTCAGAGAAACACTCCCGTCATACCATAGAAAATCAGGAATCCAGAATCATTTCACGCTCCTTCCCATGACTCCCTTGCAGAGACTACTGCGTCCAAGTCAAACAGCACTTGGGAGCCTCCCTGCACCCTGAGCTGGGCCTGGGTTGCATCCCGGGGCAGCAGCACCACTTGCCAAACATGAATGACTACAGATGGAGCTGCTGATGGACCAGTGGAGGCCACGGCAGGAGCTGGCAGGAAAGTTCCAGGGCAAGTGCAAGCATCCTCTGCACTCTAACACACCACCACTGCTCCTGCCATATACCTGCACCCCGTGCCAGGCATGATGCCAACACCAGGACCCTGCCTTAAAGCACAAGGGAAGTCTCAGATCGCCTCATAAGAATGTCCACAGTGGAAATTCTGAATACTTGGTGTATTGCTTTCCTCAGTTCCCAGCTCACTCAAACACTCAGGCTGCAGAGACCTCTTTAGAGCTGCCAATCACTGCTGCCATGCCCACTGCCCTGCTAAGGAGATCTGCCCCAAACCCCTCCTAAATGAATCCAGGGGGTCGAACCAGGCAGAGCATCTTACCTGAGGCCATTGACTGTTGGTGTGAGAAAGGCTGATTAGATTTCTCTCTTGGTTCATTCTGAATGGGAAACTGAGGGACCAAAAGATGGTATTGCCAAAGCAGAGAATCAGTTAAGAGGGAATAGAGAGTATGGGTAAAGCAAGCTGGCTGGAGAGAGAACAGGGCAGATGAGCAGGGAGAGGCTGGGGTTCCAAGAAGTGATTGCAGGAACTTGAGGGGGCCGGCGGAGAAAGAGAAAGAGAGGAGACAGTCTGGTCTGGATGGATTTCTGTCTTTTTGAAGCTGAGCTATGCAGATCTTCCTTTGCTTCGATTCCCATGAAATGTCACTATAGTGGTTCCCTGTTTACTGGAATGGATCATGCTTGAGCAGGACTTTGTTCCCAATGGCCACCCACTCATGGGGTTCAGAACACATCTCAGTCCCTCTCCTGAGTCCCCATAGAGGCCTTCCCAGCACCTCTCCCTTGGCTACACCATCTGGAGAGCCAGGGTGGGCTTTTCCTGTTTGTTTGTGGTTCTGACTCTTCCTCACCTTGTATCAGGAGGGCATCAGCCTTCGAAGCCCTGTGGAAGCCCATAGGCACACAGCTAGACTGCTGCTCACATAGCACATGCTGGCTGCACCCCCTCTTCCCACAGAGGACCCTCATGAACTGCACAGAGGCAGCCGCACAGAGCCTTATGGCGCTATAGGGTCAGCAGAGGGACTCTGAACGTCCAGAGCCTCCTGAGGATCATGCAAAGGACCCCACCCCTGGAGCCAGGCTCTGCGAGGGCAGAGTCCAGGGGGCCAAGAAGAGTCTGTAGAAAGGACACAAGTGTCTCCTTAGGAAGCTGAAGGCAGCACCTGGCTCCCAGCCTCGGCAGAGGTCAGCCAGCAGGGAGAAGAACTCCTTCTTGGAAGCCCTCTGGAGTGACCACTGTCCTAAAACTTTACCCTGGGCTGTCTGCCAAGGCTCCAGACAAGGGAATCCCTAGCGGCAGACTCCTTCTGCCGGGCAGCTGGGTCTGATGCATCCCGGGGCTCTTTGAGAGTGCCATCCTGGGAGCATCCCCACGGGCAGGTCTGACTTATTGCCTCAGACCTCAGAAGCAGGAAACCAGTGCTTCCCATTACCTCACTCCTGTTCTCTCTCAGGTGCTTGACTGCCCACTGGGCTTTCTCCAAGTTTGAAAGCCCCACAGCCATACTGATACCCCTGCTGAAAACCACAGCTGAGTCCTCAGCCTCACTTGACAAGCCCAGGTCCTCCGGGGGCTTGGTTGGGCTATTTTTGCCTGGGTTGGTCCGGATTCCAGGCTGTGCCAGAATCGCTGTAGGAGAAAGACTGTTGATAACACAGACCTCCTACTCTGAGCCCAGACTTGGTGAAGCAGAATCTCCACAAGCAGAGCCTAGTATCTGGGTTTTTCGACGCTTCCCAGGTGATTCAGTTGCACAGCCAGGGATGGAGCTCCTGACCTAGGCCAGGCCCCTCTATTCCAAGTGTGGAAATAGGCCAAGGGAGGTGAGAGGTCTTATGGCCACTCAAGCTTTTAATGGTGTGAGCGGCCAAGGGCTTTCCTTTCCAAACAAGGCAAATCCCCAAACAAGACTTTCAATGCAATTGTGTGGGTACAATGCCTCCTGTGCTCATCGGGGCTCACAGGTGGGGAGAGAGGAAATGGACAAAGTGACATTTATTTAGCACTCACTAGGAGTTGGGCCCTGGACACACCCCCTTTATCCACAGTGTTACGGAGATATACATTACATGGACATAATAATAAATTTTTTAATTGAGCAAAAGGGAGACGGAAAGGACACAGCTTAGAATTCCGTTCCTGGCTAATCGGGCAAATTATTGTTGTTGGCTCTTGAGCTGGCTATTAGAGCATTCCTGCTCCCCTCCCTAAGGCCTGTAACAATAGGAAATCAATATACACAGATCTTCAGCATTGACAGGCAGGACAATGAGTTTATTCTACTCCCAACCCACACAAGGATCAACAAATAAGACGAAGCTGGGGAACCCTTCCTAAACACTCAAGGGCAGACCCAGATCTGTTTTGCTCACCCCATGTGTATTCCCAGATCTGAGTGCAGTATCTGACATATACTGGTGCTCACCAAATATCTGTCAAACAAATCAAACTTCAGGCTTTTCACGGCTTCTATTAACCAAGCTTTGTTGGTCTCTTGTATGTGGCAAAGTTCAGTGATCCTTCTGGCCTCTGGAATGAAGGGGTGTTCTATAAGGCATGAGCAATACCTGCTTCTAGAGCCTTGCAGAATTGCTTTCCCTTTTACCTAGTCATGACAGCTCCTTCATCCTTCTGCGCTGCTGTGTCTCCCATTCCAGTGAATGGAACCTTCATCCATTCAGGTTCCCAAGCCAGGAGTATCAGGCCTCCTCCCACACGGTGACTTCACTCACTGTACCCAACCAGTTCTACCTCTTCAACAGGCCTCTCTTAGTTTTCCTGTTCTGTCGGTGGGCCTCAAGTCCTTCTCCATTCCTCCCTCAAATGATTCTCCCTCTCCTCACTTCCTCCCAAAGAGCAAGTATGGTGGTCCGATGGGTTGGTTTCCCGGCTACCATTCCTTGTGGGCTCTAATGGGGCAGGTGGGTTTGTCCACTCTCCAGCTTCTGAGGCTGCCCTGAGGCCTTTCCTGTGTTGAGGCTTACCCCTTTAATTTGGGAGTTGGACTTAGGGGCAATAAAATGCATCAATCTCAAGCCTAGGCCAAAGCATATTGCACATAGTTCAATCCAGTTTAATAAAGGTTGGAGTTTGGGGGCAAAGTACCAGATAATGTTAAATTTAGGGTGTGAGGGGGCAAAATAAATGACATGCTTGTTTTTATCATCCAACTTCTGAACCAGTTAAGAGACAAAAAAGGAGAAATAAGGCATATGGATATCAAATTGTCATTTTGCTATAGATAAAGCTGGTGTTAGAAAATGTGGCTTATACTGAGAGCAAGCAGATTTCTTCCCACGGTCAGCTCTGGACCAGGGCAGCCTCTGGACTGGGAAACTGGGAGATCCAGCTCCCGTAAAACTGGAAGCATGGAGGAGCAGGCCGTGTGCTGTTGACCCTGGGAGTCTGTGGAGGAGTGGAGGGAGACCAGGGTATCGCACTCCTTGATATCCCGACACTTGCAAGGAAACACAAGGAGAGGGGAGTTCATGTGACAACTGAACAAAAGCAGCATTTTCTTTTCCTTGCTCTGCCTCTGTTCCCTGGATATTTCCTGAGGAGCTTTGTGGGTAAGCAGGTGGTTGGGCTGAGGCATGATTTGACACTTTGGGTTCTCTATGTGCTAACTTCATGACAGGACCCTGACCCATTGGCACCCCAACCTTTCCATCCCTCAAACTGCTGCAGAATTGCAGGCCTTTCCAGGTGCAGTGGCTCATATCTGTAATCCCAGCCCTTGGGGAGCTGAGGTAGGCAGATCACTTGAGGTCAGGAGTTCAAGACCAGCCTGGCTAATATGGTGAAACCTTATCTCTACTTAAAAAAATATAAAAATTAGTCGGGCATTGTGGCATGCACCTGTTGTCCCAGCTAATCAAGAGGCTGAGGCAGGAGAATTGCTTGAACCTAGGAGGCAGAGGTTGCAGTGAGTCAAGATCATGCCACCGCACCCCAGCCTGGGTGACAGAGCAAGACCCTATCTGGGGGAAAAAAAAAAAAAAAAGATTCACAGGCCTTTGTCACCAACTTCCATCCAGGTTACGCCACTGGTCTTCCACTGGTATCTGCAAGGCCAGTTTCCCCCTCAGAACCCACCACCCACACACGCCCAGGGTGATATTTGTGAAAATATACATCTGACCAGGTGATCCTGCTCCTCAAACCCTGAGTAGACTCTTCATTGGTTACATAATTAAGTTCTGATTAGCGTGCCTGTGCCGGGTAAGAGCTCAGACCTTCTGGTGGAGGGGACAATGTGAAGACAGTGTCATTTCTGGTTGCCAAGACTGACATTTCCTCAATCTGAGTCGTCTGAAAAATGTCACTCAAAAAATTGTGCTAAAGTTTATCTAAGCTCACATGAAGACTGAAGCTCTCAGATGCCTTAGCTCAGCGTCAACCCTGAAACCCAAATGTGTAATACCCATCTTTCAATGTCTGGATATCAGACCCGGTATAAGCAAAATATTTAGATAATCAATGCATCTTCCCATTTCCATCTGTACCTTTGGAGCCTAGAGTCTCTGATTTAACTCCTCCCATAAGAAGCTATGAGAAGGTTGAAATCTGATAATGAATAGTTATCAGCTCCGACCCCGGTCTCTCTGGTCCCATAGGGACCCCATACTCTTTAGGATGAAACAAAAACTCAATGTAGAGTGTTTTTGTGCTAGCTGCCACCATATGTGATCCCCGACCACCATGTCACAGATGAGATCTGCCACCCACAAAGGCAGAACTTCAACTGCATTTCTACCCTACTGTGTGCCCTTACCCCCACACAGTGAGAAGAGACAGGGGACATGGATTTCCATCTGCCTGCCTTAAGCACCTCACTGGCCCATGCACAGTGCAGACACAGCTGCGGCACTGCTCTTATCTGCCTTCTGCAGATGCTCAGTTCAGCTCTCTCCTGAGCACCCTTGTGGGGTGACACTCAATCACCTCCTGCATCTCCCAGCCCCCATGACTGGGGCGTCCAGAGGTCACCATTGTCCTCCAACCAATCTTCCCTGAATGTGGAACTCAACCCGAGAGGTGTAAAGTAAACTGTTTTTTGATGACAGATGGCTCTGGGGCAGAAAATAAAAGCAAGAAAAGAATAATGATACTAGTCATTCCAACTTTTTTTCCCTTTAAGGCAATTGTCATACATAAAACAGAAGGAAGCAAGATTTTGCCACCAGATATATTTTCCCAGAATACTTCAACAGTGGCTCTGTTGAGTGTTCAAGGTCTGGTCTGGATGATCTAGACACTTACACAATCAAGCGTGAGAAAGAGACCCCAGCCCAGACCCCTGCAGTCCCCTCCGCTTCCTGTGGGGATGCCCTGAGATGGGACTTGGCTCCCCCAGACACGGCAGGGAGCTAGCAGCTGCTTCTGTCAGCAGGAAGTGCCACCTGAAAGGGCTGAAGGCCATTGGCACTCACCTCTGATGGGAATGGGACGGTCAGTTAGTCTCACCCTGGAGCCCCTTCCCAAGGCTACTTTGGATCTCTGGGAAGAGCAGCTGAGGTCCCAGGTGAGAAGCTGGGCCTGGGCAGATGCTGGTACTCCTCACACAGGTGAGAAGCAGCCTGCCAGCAGAGGGACAGACCTGGTTCCAAAACCCTGTACTACCTTAGCCTCCCAAGTAGCTGGGACCACAGGTATGCACCATCATCCCTGGAGATACATATATATGTATTTCATTTGTTTTTGTTTTTATTTTTAGAGACAGGATCTTGCTATGTTGCCCAGGCTAATCTGGAACTCCTGGACTCAAGCGATCATCCCACCTCGGACTTCTGAAGTACTGGGATAACAGGCTGAGCCACCGTACCCAGCGTCATATTTACCTTTAAGAAGAAAGCAACGGCTGCTTCAGGACAGGCCTTCCTCTCAACTAACAGATGCTGGCAGCTTTTGTTTTGTTGTTGTGCTAGTTCTAATAGTCAAAGTCTACCTACTGGGTGAGACCACCAGCTGGATTTTATGTGGTTACCAGCCCCTGGAGGGGTCCGGGGGATGGTGCAGCTCTGCCCCTCCCTCTGGGGAGCCCTCCACAGCGACTGTCCAGGAGCTGTCAGACGCCCTCAAGATTGTTGAGGTGGGGTCATGGGGGCCATTGAACATCCACCGGGTGTTGGGTGGATTCTCAAAGAGGGTTGATGGAGGTGTTTTAAAGTCTCCTCAAGGCTGGGTGTGATGGCTGCAATCCCAGCACTTTAAGAGACTGAGGCTGATGGATTGCTTGAGCTCAGGAGTTCAAGACCAGCCTGGGCAACATGGCAAAATGCCAACTCTACAAAAACACAAAAATTAGCTGGGCATGGTGGCTCATACTAGTGGTCCCAGCTACTCTGGGGGCTGAAGGATCACTTGAGCCCAGGAGGTTGAGGCTGTCGTGAGCCGTGATTGTGCCACTGCACTCCAGGCTGGGCAACAAAGTGAGACCCTGACTCAAATAATTGTAAATAAATAATAAAGAAAGAAAGTCTCCTCGAGCTGAGCGACTCTTCCCGGCGCTCTGCAGCATGAGCACGTTTGCCCTACCCATTGCTAGGGCCTTTTCTAGGCTTGAGGCTACAATGGTGAACGAGAGAGCAAGCCAAGCCCCCTTCTGCACTAAGTGATTTGAATGCTAGTGGGTTTCTGTGGTCCCAACAGTGAAATTGCTGAGTTACTAAGTTCCAGGGAGACAAAATGTGGCACGTTTGCCTTTTGTATGTGGTTCAGAGACATCTATTTAGTTCAGAAATGTGTAAGGACACACGCATACTCCTCAGACACAATGTTCCCAAATCCCTCTAAATCTACCCCAATTTCCTCCTGACTTAGGTGCCCAAGATGCAACTGGGAGTGAAGAAACTCAATCATTTGCAGAAAATAGAATCCTGACTTTAATTGCTCTCTGTGGACAAGTACTAGACACATATTTTTGATATAAATCTCAAAAAGAAAATTTCATATTTCCCAAAATGTCCTCCCCACTTCCCTTCTTTTCTTTTATTCATTCAGCAACATTTATTGAGCATCTACTACATGCCAGGCCCTTGGCTAAGTACTGATAATATGAAGTTAAAGAAGACTTGCCTCTTACCCTGAGGCCCTGACAGTGTGAACTGATTATCATAATCTGGTATGATGAATACCAGGACAGAGAGATGCACTACTGCACAGGAAAAGTTGGGGACACAGAGGAAAGGGATTTAATCCTGAATGGGAAGAGCAGGGGGAATGAGAGAATCAAGGAAGGCTTCCTGGAGGAGGAGGCAGTGGAACTCAATTTTCAAAGATAAATGGGAAAGGATATGCCTCTCACTTTGACATCTAACAACGGAGTCAGGTCCCCTAGGTCAGAGGGTTTAGGAGAGGTTGGCAAGAATGGAGCCAGTGAGGGATCAGACAGGGCCCCTAGCAGCCTTGAAAGACCCATAACACTCACCTCCTTCCTGACTTCCTGACTGGCCACTTCCACCTCGGAAGTATATATATGTATGTGTGTGTGTGTGTGTGTGTGTGTGTGTGTGTGTGTATATATATATTTTTTTTTTTTACACAGAGTCTTGCTCTGTCACCCAGGCTGTAGTGTAGTGGCATGATCTCGGCTCACTGTAACCTCTGCCTCCTGGGTTCAAGCGTTTCTTGTGCCTCAGCCTCCCAAGTAGCTGGTACTACAGACGCACGCCATCATGCCCAGCTAATTTTTGTAGTTTTAGTAGAGACGGGGTTTCACTATGTTGCCCAGGCTGATCTTGAACTCCTAAGCTCAAAGTATCTGCTGGCCTTGGCCCCCCAAAGGGCTGGCATTACAGGCGTGAGCCACCGTGCCTGGCCCCAAGGCCTCTTATAAAGATCATTCTAAGCCAAGTGTTTTCCAGGACTGGTAACCTTCAATGGAGCTGCTAGGTTACCAGACACCGGGTTCAGACCTTACTATACCTGCAAGCTGTTGGAGCCTGGTGGGTAATCAGGCAGCAGGTTTGTTCATTGAGCCTTATTATGTACCTACTGTATGCTCAGCCTTGTCTTAGGCAGTTGGGGTACAGGTAGAATAAGCTGACAGCTTATTATATGCAATCTATATGACCTCAAGTAAAACAAAATCGCTCAAACATGCCCTCAAGTCACCGGAACAATTTCAGGTTTCTTTAAAAAAAAAAAAAAAAGGCTAGTGATTATCTTTTTTCTTCTTCTTTTGCAAAGATTTCTTAAGAGCTTGAGAGCCAGAATGAGTGTCTCTGCATCTTTGCTTACTTGCTGAAGTATGCAGTGTCTTAAAGTTTTCTTTTTCTTTTTTTTAAAATTTTTTCTTTTTTTTGAGACAAAGTCTCTGTCACCCAGGCTGGAGTGCAGTGGTGTGATCATAGCTCACTGCAGCCTCAACCTCCTGGGCTCAAAATAATCCTCCCACCTCAGCCTCTCGAGTAGCTGGGAAAGTAGCTGGGATCACAGACACACATCATCCTGCCCAGCTAATTTTTTAATTTTTTTGTAGAGACAGGGTTTCGCCATGTTGCCCAGGCTGGTCCTGAACTCCTGGGCTCAAGCGATCCACCCGGTTGGCCTCCCAAAGTGCTGGGATTGCAGGCCTGAGCCACTGTGCCTGGTTTAATAAACAATTTTCTTCCTGTGTTGCTTTTGTTAAGAAAAATGAGACACACACCCCTTTCCTTTCTTCTAATGATGAGGCAGAGAACAGAATATTTTCCACTTGACGTTCTCCCCCTTTCTTCTCAAACCAGTTTGGCATTTTTCCACTTTCCACATTCAGGTTCAAAGCATGTCTGCGTGATGAGAACCAGGACACGGCTGGAACTCCGGCCATGGCGGGAGCTCACGCCTACCCTGTAGGCATAACATTCTAGGTTTGCCTTTTTTCCAGCAATAATACCTGCGTATGGTGGGAAAGAAGCTGGAATCAAGCAAGTCCGAGTTCAATCCCGGCTCGAGCACTTACCAGGCACAACCTTGGACACGGACCTCTATGACTCTATTTTCTCCTCTGTAAAGTGGGTACAGATGAACCACCAAGACCAGTTGTTGACTATCTCAGGTTGCAAGGGACAGAGACCAATGCTGGTCCCCACAGGCCAGGGAGCACAATTGTAGGGATAAACTAGAAGTAAAGCAACAATGGAAATCAGTTTGGTATCAAGACAAGTGGACCTTTAGGAGAACTGGAGTGTTGTTCAGGATTCCACAGCAGCAGGTGTGCCTTCAGAAGCACTGCCCGTGCTGTGCCCTACCGAGTGACTCTGCCCAAGGCATGACTGTTTCCCGGGGACCCTGCAGTGTCTGTAGCTGCTCCTCCTGCCGCTGCGGCTCCGTCTGTCTTCACGCGCCTTCATCCTGTCTCATGGCTTCTGCTTACTCACAAGTTTCCCCACCGCCCTTCTCCTGGCTGTCCCTCAGCTGCAGAAGTCCCCTCCATGTGTCTCTCCTCCTGCCAGCTCCCACAGGGCTGCCTCAGACAGAGGAGGCTCCCAGGCCCAGTCAGGGGTGGGGTCACAGGTATGCAGCGGGGTCACTGCGTTCAGGAAACTGCCAGGGGCTGGTGTTCTCGGAGAGGAGCCACAGCTGGGCGGCCGCTCAGCACACATCCTGTCCAGTTACGGGCCCTTTGTATAGATGAGGAAATGGCCCCTTGGAAGATTCAGTATTGAGGAGCGGCAGAGCAGCCATCACATCACGCTGTGCTCTGGTGTCTCCAACCCCGTCACACTCCTCTGCTTCCTGTTTCTGTTCACTCATGCAGGATGCCAAGGGAAGCGGGGCTTCTCCTGCCTTTATCTGCTTTCAGCCCCTATTCTGATATGACCTGAGTGCCACCCATCAAAAGACCCGTCCACCCCAAAACATCCCCAATCCACATCCCACTGCTAGTCCCTGATGAATTAGACAGTGAGGGCCTGATCCCCCCCAGACCCCAGTGAGCCCGCCATTGGCATGATGGTCAGATGAGTCCTGAGATAGTGGGAGGGCAGGGGCTGGGCTCAGGAAACGGAGGAGCAGCAGGAGAGGTGCTCCCATGTGGCACAGGTCAGAGAGGGGAGCCTGGGGTGCCAGTGGGAAACAAGGCAAGGTCTCCACTTTAACCTTTCACTTAGGACTCCCAGTGTGCAGCTGATCAGGTTTTTGGGCCCTGAACTGGAACATACCATGTTTAGACAGTGAGACAAAGACTCAAAATCAGGACTGCCCTGGAAAATCCAAGACCTATTGTGGTGTTCAGGTTGGGTGTTGTGTGGTTGGGTCAAATTTCATTTGAGAGCTTCAGTCAACCACAGGTGGCTGGGGGCCCAGGAAGGAGGCGGCTCTTGCAAACAGATAAGGGCCACACTGGTGAGAGGCACTCTCCCCAGAGCAGTAGGCCCCAACTGCTCTCAGTTCCTGTGGTAAACTCTGTTCACTTGTGAAGATCAGGAGAGCCAGGACCCATTCCCTCTACTTCTCTCCACTACGCGTCTTTCTCCCGTGTCCCCTCAGCTACTGAAGGTTTCAATGTGCCCTGATTTGTCCTCTCTTCCCAGCTCTCTGTATACAAAGTGCCCAGCTATTCCTCCCACTTTGCAGATGGAGAAATGCAGGCCTTAGGCAGTGAGAAAGTTTTCCATGATCGTGGTTAGACAGTGAGATTCAAAGATTCAAAATCAGGACTACCCTGGAAACTCCTAGACTTCTTGTGGTGTTCCAGTTGGGTGAATACTTTCCAAGAGCACATGTAGAGGCTGCACAGGATTCCACTGAAAGTTGTCATCATTTAAGAATCAGTCAGGCCGGGAACAGTGGCTCACACATGTAATCCCAGCACTTTGGGAAGCTGAGGCGTGTGGATCACCTGAGGTCAGGAGTTCAAGACCAGCCTGGCCAACATGGCGAAACCCTATCTATTAAAAATGCAAAAATTGGGCGCGGTGGCTCACGCCTGTAATCCCAGCACTTTGGGAGGCTGAGGTGGGTGGATCACGAGGTCAGGAGATTGAGACCATCCTGGCTAACACGGTGAAATCCCGTCTCTAGCAAAAATACAAAAAATTAGCGTGGCGTGGTGGCAGGCGCCTGTAATCCCAGCTACCAGGGAGGTTGAGGCAGGAGAATTACTTAAACCCGGGGTACAGAGGATGCAGTGAGCCAAGATCGCACCATTGTACTCTAGCCTGGGCGACAGAGTGAGACTCCATCTGAAATAAAAAAAAGAATCAGTCAGTTGTTCATATCTATCCCTAAGAAGATACTGTGCCTTGTGTCCAGGGCTTAGTTGACGGCTGTGAGAATCAAAATACAAAAAAAAGATGAAAATTTCTGCTCAGGAGGGATGTGGTCTACTTGCAGAGGTAAAACAGGAAAGCAGAGAATTAGGGACTGAAATTCAACCTGAGCTCGGGTCCCCAAGGGGTGTGCCCTGGTCAAAGTCTGGAAGAGCCACCTTTTTTTTTTTTTTTTTTTGAGACAGAACTTCCCTATGTCACCAGGCTGGAGTACAATGAAGCGATCTCAGCTCACAGTAACCTCCATTTCCCAGGTTCAAGTGATTCTCCTGCCTCAGACTCCTGAGTAGCTGGTATTACAGGCACCCGCCACCACACCCAGCTAATTTTTGTATTTTTAGTAGAGACAGGGTTTCACCGTGTTGGCCAGGTTGGTCTCGATCTCCTGACCTTGTGATCCACCCGCCTCAGCCTCCCAAAGTGCTGGGATTACAGGTGTGAGCCACTGCGCCCGGCCAGAGCCACCTTTTAAAAATCTGCACCAGAGGTGCCATATGGGCTAGTGGAGACCCTGGGAGAGGTGAGATCCCCCAGGAGGGTCAAGCTAGACACAGTTCTTTAACCTTAAGACAATCAGCAATAGGAGCTGAGCATGACGGCTCATGCCTATAATCCTACCACTTTAGGAGGCTGAGGCAGAAGGACTGCTTGAGCCCAGGAGCTTGAGACCAGCCTGGGCAACATAGCAAGACCCTGTCTCTACAAAAATTAAAAACAAAAAACAAAACTTAGCTGGGCATGGTGGTGTGTCTGTTGTCCCAGCTACTCAGGTGGCAGAGGTGGGGGGATCGCTTAAGCCCAAGAGTTCGAGGATGCAACGAGCTATGATCATGCCACTGCACTCCAGACTAGGTGATGCAGCTAGACCCTGTCTGAAGACAGCAAGGAAGGAAGGAAGGAAGGAAAGAGAGAGAAAGAGAGAGAGAGAATTGACAATACTAAGCAATTGTGTGTTATGGAGCTACCGAGTACAGAAAGCAGGGCTGTGGGAAGGTCAGCAGTAAAAGGAGCTGCAAGATGGACTGGAGAGGGAGAGGCAGGAAGGAGGCTCTGCTACAGTCCGCAGCCAATGCAGTGATGGTGGAGATAGCACAGAGCTGGGAATGACAATGAAGTTACCTCTTCCCTCCATCCCAGGCCGTCACATACCTTTATGGTACAATACTTAGCCTGGCTACAATTGAACATCCTTATGTGTGGTATCTAATAAATGCCTGTTCTCTGCTTACCGCACCCTCACTCCCCTAGCAGACTGAATACTTCATGAGGGCAGGGGTTGTATCTAATTTGTTCTCTTGTATCCCAAGCACGTAGTAGCCTCTCTATCAATGATTATTAAGCAAATGATGGAAAGAAAGACAGAATGAATGCAAGAGTAAATAGATGACCAGTCACCATACAGAGTATTTTGATGAAGGGGTTATATAAAACCCCTTCCAGTTGCCAGTTCCCACTTTCTTCCTGGCTGAAATAATATGCTTTGCTCTTCTCATTCTCTCGGATTTCAAAGGTAGAGTAATAGTAAATACCACTTCAGGAAAAAAGAGTGGTATTCCTCTGGGATATATTTTCTTTTTTCTTTCAGTTTCTGATCATGAGAATAAAACATGGTCATTATAGAAAATTTAAAATGTAGGGAAAAAAACCCACAATGAAGCCAGAAAAAAAGCCATGCAGGAAGAGGCTCCCCCAATCAGCTTGCTGGCATGGGACTTTCCAGGACTCTGAGACACTCACGGGTAGATAAGACTTCAAGGATGTCCATGTGAGGACTCCTCAGGCCTCTGTCCTTGCTGTCCTATTTCTCAAGGATACTCAGGAGCCAGTCCCCTACCCTTCTCCTCTCTCTCTGGCCTAGGGCTTTCCCAAGGCCTTGGAGAGCTTTGCAAAGGCTCGTTCTTCCACTTCATAATGAAATGATGAAATGCCTTTGGACTTGAGTTTTTCGCCTGTAGCTTGGCAGCCACGCTTTCCTACTAAATGGGTATCAGGTGCATGGGTGTTTGGGATTATATTAATCCCTTTTCCAACATTTTGGAGTCCCCTGGTTTTCTTAAAACTTTCAAACAGTTGAATCAGCCATCAGCCTATCACTAAAATGAGCTATAAGGCTTCTTCAAAACCTAAACTGCCTTAGATTTTTATAATTTTGGCATTTTCAGGATTATGCTAGTTCCTTCTCAGTCTCTCCTGGGAATAACACTGGTACTTTGGAAACTATAGAGGTATAGGCAGGGGTGGAAAGACATTTCATCTGCATGCCCAATCTACAATTGGCAATTACAGCAGCCCCAGGAGCTCTGTTAAGAAGGATCCTGAGACCATGTCCAAGCTCAGTGGGAAAAAGTGATGTGGTTGATTAGTGATGTCTGCTGTGGGAATAGCATGAGAATGGAGGAATGGAAGCTTTTATTGCCATCCCTGAATATAAGAAATCTAAGCCTTCAAGGAGCTTCATGATTTCTATGGGAAAGACAAGATAAATTCAAAGTCAAATGACATATGCTAAGTGGTACATGTGAGCGTACTATAGGAGTTCCACAAGAAGAAATCAAAATGGGCTGGAAGATTTTTGGAAAAAAGGGTTATGAGCTGGTCCTGAGTGGAATCTAGACAATGGCGGGGCAGGGAGGAAATGAGAGCACACTCCAGACTAAGGAAAGAATTTAAGGAAAGAACCATCATGTCGTGTTTCAGGGCAGTGGGAAGAAAGCAGCCTCTTTAAAGTAGCCATAACACTTTAGAATGTGTGTAGCTCGAATTTATTTGGTAAGTTAAATCATATCAAGAACAGAGTAAAAATTCATTTAAACTTTTAAAAGTGATGATGACCATTTTTAATCTGATGAAATGTTTAAAGATAGAGAGGAAAAACACACAGGATGACATAACAAACACCTGTTTCCAATTACTATTAGTTATTGGAAATAAAGGGATAAAAGGAGGATCCTAAGGGGTTCCGGCCTCTTTCTGTTTTTAAAGAAATAAAATATTACAGATAAAACTTCAGTCCTTTTAACTACTACACGTTCATCTCGCCAGAAACACCCACTGTCAGAAATGTGAAGGTTTTCCTTCTATCTAAGTTAATTCTATTTAATTTCGTACTGACCTCTGTACACACCGAAATTTCTGGACTCCTCTTCATCCCTTTATTTCCAATAACGAATAGTAATTCTCTACTTCAAATCAGCTCAATCACACGCTGTCCTTGCCAGTCACTTCTCTTAAGCCATTTTCTCTGGAACCCCTTGGGATCATCCTGCCAATCCCATCTCCACCCCTTACATGCTCCTGCCCCCTCCCCAAAATATGCTGCCTCTCCTTTCTTTCAGAATCTTTTTTTTTATTTTTTAGACGGAGTTTCACTCTTGTCGCCCAGGCTGGAGTGCAGTGGCGCAATCTCGGCTCACTGCAACCTCTGCCTTCCGGTTTCAAGCGATTCTCCTGACTTAGCCTCCTGAGTAGTTGGGATTACAGGCACCAGCCACCATGCCTGGCTAATTTTTGTATTTTTAGCTGAGATGGGGTTTTGCCATGTTGGCCAGGATGGTCTCGAACTCCTGACCTCGTGATTCACCTGCCACGGCCTCCCAAAGTGTTGGGATTACAGGCGTGAGCCACTGCGCCTGCCCCAGAATAAATCTTATACTTTTCTTTCTTCCCTTCCTCCAAGGCCCACTCCATGTAATCTTTCCCTTATTTTGAACTCCCTAAATGCTGGTATATTGGATGTGGCCTATATGTCTACTCACCTTATAAGCTGAATATTTTCTCTTTTATTAATGATGTAGGTTATTAGAGCATAACTGTCTGAGAGGAGAGGCCACCTCTTCTCTTGTATCTATCATAATCCACAGCACAGAGCTAGACTTAAAATAGGAGCTCAACAATTGCTGAATCATGAACAAAGCCATTCTGAAAGGTTTTTCTATGTCACATGTCAGAGACTGATAACTCTCTCCCTTTTTCGATACTGTAGAAGGGGTACTTCACTTGGGATCTACAGATTTCAAAGGCTTTGTCAACAGCATAACTTATCAATATAATTGGATTCCTTTGTAATCTTATATATTTTATTTTATTCATTTAAAAACATTATTCTGAGAAGGAGTCCATAAGCTTCAGCAGACTGCCAAAGGGGTTCATGGCACCAAAAAAGGCTAAAAATTCCTGCACTCCAATATTTAACTGGACACATTGCTGTCAAGGATAGAGATCACACTCTCCAGTCTAACCTGACAAGTGTGGTGTTATGCAATTTCCCTGAAGAGTCTGTATTTATTTATTTATTTATTTAGAGCTGGAGTTTCACTCCGTCGCCCAGGCTGGAGGGCAGTGGCATGATCTCAGCTCACTGCAACCTCCACTGCCCAGGTTCAAGCAATTCTCCCTGCCTCAGCCTCCTGAGTAGCTGGGATTACAGGTGTGTGCCACCATGCCTGGCTAATTTTTGTATTTTTAGTAGAGAGGGGGTTTCGCCATGTTGGCCAGATTGGTCTCCAACCCCTGACCTCAGGTGATCTACCCACCTCAGCCTCCCAAATTGCTGCGATTACAGGCATGAGCCACCATGCCTGGCCTGAAGAGTCCTTTATAAGGGAGGAGTAGGATGGGCGCGGTGGCTCACAGCTGTAATCCCAGCACTTTGGGAGGCCCAGGTGGGCAGATCACGAGGTCAGGAGATCGAGACCATCCTGGCTAACACGGTGAAACCCCGTCTCTACCGAAAATACAAAAAATTAGCTGGGCGTGGTGGCGGGTGCCTGTAGTCCCAGCTACTCGGGAGGCTGAGGCAGGAGAATGGCGTGAACCCGGGAGGCGGAGCTTGCAGTGAGCCGAGATCGCGCCACTGAACTCCAGCCTGGGCGACTAAGCGAGACTCCATCTCAAACAAAAGAAGAAGAAGAAGGAGAAAAAGAAGGAGAAGGAGGAGAAGAACAAAGGAGTATAAGAGTATATCCTTCTTTCTCTCTGCCTTCTGGACTGCAGACATAATGGCTAGAGCTCCAGTATGGAGCCTTGGAAATGGAAGTCATAGGAAACAGTGCAACATGATAGAAGACCTGGTTCCCTGACACCATGGAGGGCTACACCAGCCCTGAAGTGGCTACCTCCAGATTTCTTAAATCTGAGAAGGAAGTAAACTCCTATTTCACTTTAGCTACTGTTACTCTGGGCTTCATTGTTACTTACCATCAGACTGAAACCAAATGAATTCAACAAGCCTTTCTGAAGATACATTGAAAAGGGTCTTGTTTATCTAAAGAGTTTTCAGAAATCATCTCTCATTCTAGAGAAAGAATCATTTCCAATCTAGACAGTGATTCTTTTGATGCCTTACCTTGTATTAAGCATTTAAACAAAAGTGAATTGTGTGGGAACACATTTTATTCAGTTTCCATTTTTGATACAACTAATGAGCTTAATAGCTTTATGAAACTCTCATTTTTTCAGCTACTTCTTCAGTCTACTTTCGTCTCCCCTAAAGATAGAGAACGTTATGAGTAGCCTGGCTTGTGCCCACCAGCTCTTAATTTATGACAGTGATTCTTTTAAAAATACATCCTAAGAATTTTACAAACCAAATAGTAAAGATTATTCTGGCATGCCCATTTTTTTATTATTATTATTATTATTATTATTATTATTATTATGAGACAGGATCTTGCTCTGTCACCGAGGCTGGAGTGCAGTGGCTCAATCTTGGCTCACTGAAACCTCTACCTCCTGGGCTCAAGCGATCCTCACACCTCAGCCTCCCTCCTCAGCCACCATGCCCGGCTAATTTTTTTATTTTTTGTAGAGACAATGTCTTGCTAGGTTGTCCAGGCTGGTCTCAAACTCCTAGGCTCAAGTGATCCTCCAGCCTCAACCTCCCTAAGTGCTGGGATGACAGGTGTGAGATACCGTGCCTAGTCCTATTATATTACTGATGGATTCAGAATATATGTATGATATAATAACCATCAATAACACACTTTTTTAAAAGGATGCTGTGGTTACTGAAAGGTATAAAATAGTAGCTTCTGTCCTAAAAAATGTTATTATTTGTTGGGGCAATATGTACATGAAAAGATAAGTTGCATAGAAGATGTTTAAGCATGATACAATCAGCAAGTGATAGGTAATTCAGAAGTGGAGGAAGGACAGGGTATGATAAAAGCAAAGAAGGAAAGACAACAATGAAGACTGGAGAAATGAAGGGAATGGGTAGACCAGCTGGCTGGGACGGAAGTCTGTAAAGTTCTTCCTGTCTCCTCTGGGTAGAATTACTGCATCTTCCCCACTGTGTTTCCACATTGCTTTCTGAAGACTTCAAATATCACACATAGTACAGGAGGGTGATGATCACTATGAACTCTCTTATAGAAAGCCATTCTCATTTTTATAAGCCTCATACCTACAGGGCTCCAGAAACATTTGTTATGTGGACTCCTAAAAGTCTAATGAGGCCAGCCTCAGTGGCTCACACCTGTAATCCCAGCACGTTGGGAGGCCAAGGCAGGTGGATCACTTGAGGTCAGGAGCTCAAGACCAGCCTGGCGAATATGGTGAAACCCCATCTCTACTAAAATACAAGAATTAGTCGGGCATGGTGGTGTGTGCCTGTAATCCCAGCTACTCAGAGCCTGAGGCAGGAGAATCGCTTGAACCTGGGCGGCAGAGATGGCAGTGAGCCAAGATCGAGCCACTGCACTACAGCCTGGGCGACAGAGCAAGACTTCCTCTCAAAAAATAAAAATAAAAATAAATAAATAAATAAATAAATGAAGGTCTGATGAATGAATATCATTTCTGATGAGTGCATATACTACATCTTTAAACAAACCATCCCCATCTATATTTTCCTTAAAATTACATAAACAAGTCCTATTTATTGTAGAATGGTTCTAAAATACTTAGGTACACATAAAAACGAGAGTTAAAGCCCCCATCTTAATATTTTCAGCATCCACAGATAAGACACAATCACCATGAACATTTTACTGCATATCCTCTCAGTCACACAGATAGTTTTCACTTTTTAAAGCCTGTCCTGGAAACCTGGATCTGCCTAATTTCTCTGAAATGGCTTTTCCAATATTTGTAGGATGTAGTGAATACATACATATAAATTTCAAAGTGTCCTGACTCAAGCTGGCCGAGCATGAACCCGGAAGCTAAGGCAGGCAGCCAGTTGATAAGGTTAATCAAGTCCTGATTCAGCCCTTGTTGCATCAAAGACATGGTAACTCCAAGAGCAGTTAGTGCTTTACAGGTACGGTACGGTAAGTCCCCAATGAATGTCAGATGGGTTCTCAGAAACTACAATTTTCAGTGAAATGATGCATAATGAAAGCGATTTTGCCATAGGCTAATTGCTATAAGTAAGAGTAAAGTTCCTCCATTATATTTCTGGTCATAAAAACATCACCAAACTTGTAAATAGAGACCCAAAACACTTCTATTATTACCCACATGAAATAAATATTAGGTATATATGTATATATATATGAAAAATTAATCAAAACGGGTAAGATTTTTACCCAACCTTGGAAACTAAGTAATCAATGAGTGACAGTGGTCGTGGTTGGTGGTGGGTTACACCAATGAATAAATGTTTGCAAAGGGAAAATCATCAGGACCATCTCTGGCCACCATGAAGTTCAAAAAGAAACAGTAACCAATATGGTAGCTTGTTGAACATTTTTGTACCATGTTTTTTATTGTCTTGCATTTTTATGATTATTGTCTACTTTACAGATTTTTGTTGGACAATAATTTGTATTCGTTCATTCAATCATTTTCTAGCCTGCTTATTCCACTTCAAAGTCAGAGGTGGCCAGAGTCCATCCCAGGAGCTCAGAGCACAAGGTGGGAATCAACCCTGGACAGGACGCCATTCCTTCACTGGCACAATCACACTCACCCCCACACTCATTCACACTGGGGCCAGGTAGACCCACCAATGAACCTCATGTGCACAGCTCTGGGATGTGCAAGGAATCCGGAGTGCCTGGAGAAAACCCACGCAGACATGGGGAGACAATAAACTCACACAGATGGTTACCCCAGCTGGGAAACTATTTTTTCTCTCATCACTGTTGTAATGCAACAAAACTGAATGAAACGACGTTATTTGAGGATCTGCTGGTAGGGTTCCGAGTGGAGAGAATGGAGGAGAATCTCTTCAGAGAGCTTGAAGAATAACTCATCACAAGGTTCACAAGCAACCACTCCTGAGGTTCCATTGTGAAACACTATCATTTAATTGGCTCCTTTTATTTAAAATAATTATTGAGGTGAAATTCAGATAACATAAAATTAAGCATTTTAAAGTGAACAATTCAGTAGCATTTAGTAATTCACAATGCTGTGCCACCTCCTCCTCTATCTAGTTCCAAATAAAAATTGGAACTAGATAAATTAGTTCCTCTGAAATAAAATTCCATACCCATCAGCAGTTTCTCCTCATTTTCCCCTCTCCACATCCTCTGGCAACCCCAACCTGTGTTAGGTCTCTATGGATTTAGCTATTGTAAATATTTCAGGTACATGGAACCAAACATGTGACCTTTTGTGTCTGGCTTCTTACATGTAGCATAATGCCTTCAAGGTTCGCCCACAGCATGATGTGTGTCAGTACTTCCATTTTATGGCTGAAATACATTCCATCATATGTTTATAACACAATTTGTTTATTCTTTCATCCATTGATGGACATCTGGACAGTCCCTTTACTTTCACTAAGGCCTCTGTAAAAGGAAATATTTGCAGATCTGGAAATTTATAGACTAGGCCTCATAAATATGGGGCAGTGGTTCATTTGGGGGTCGCCATGTCAGATTGTATCGTCCTCAATTTGGGGGTGCCAGTGCACTCATGTGCTCATGGGGCTACAAATGATGGGACTCAGAAAAACTCATCAACTCCGTATTTGCGTCTCAACTTTAAAACAACTATGTGAGACAATCAGGACAGAAGACATTGTCCCATTTTATAGATGTGAAACCTGAATTCCAGAGACTAGAAGTTCAATACCCTGGTTGGGAAGAGTCAGGGGACGCCCCCAAGCCTTCTGACCAAACATAGCCCCTACCTCCTTTAAACAGTTATCATTGACAATAACCACATTGAAAGACACAGACTCGGGTAGGAGGGAGATTTGTGTGTCAGGAATAAATTTAGTGGTGAACAAATGGACATGAACAATTGCAAGTCTATGAGAGCAGGAATGAGACTGGTGCCCACAGACAGAGAAGGCTTTTCTTGACCTAAACACTCCATCCTCATTGTCCTCCATCTACCGCCCACACAGCAAGGCATTTGACCAGCAATTCACATTTCATCTCTACGGATCCTGTTTCCTCAAAACCTGGGAAGGGGGCTTCCTTGGACATGGTGGGCATAGGGTGGGCAGAGAATATTGGGTGTGGGAGGCAGGCAACATACTGCCTCCCTACGTGTAGAGCTGCTCGGGCAATCCCTGTGAAATGAATCAATAAAGATGGTTCAAAGCACTTTTGAAACCTTTGCATTGAAAACAAAAGCAAAAATCTCTGTCAAACAGTGACCATCAATAGTTCCATGTCTGTGCCTTTCCCCGTCCTCCGGGGAGGAAGGGGAGCAGAACTTTCTTATGTAAACTAGTTAGGGTGAGGCTATCCTGCTGTACCAAAGACGCCCCAACATGTCAGTGACTTAGAACAGACAGTTTCAATCTCTCTCATGTGTAGTTCCAGGTGAGCATTCCAGGCTGGAATGAAGCTCTGCTCTGCCTGGTCATTCTGAGACCCCACTTCCTTCCAAGTCACTGCTCTGTGACACTGTTGTCACTTGCATGTCAAAGCTTGGTTGCGACCAGGCATGGTGGCTAACACCTGTAATCTGAACACTTTGGGAGGCCAAGGCAGGTGGATCACCTGAGGTCAGGAGTTTGAGACTAGCCTGGCCAACATGGCGAAACCCCATCTCTACTAAAAATACAAATATTAGCCAGGCGTGGTGGCGTGTGCATGTAATCCCAGCTACTCAGGAGGCTGAGACAGGAGAACCGTGTGAACCCAGGAGGCAGAGGTTGCAGTGAGCTGAGATAGCGCCACTGCACTCTAGCCTAGGCAACAGAGCAAGACTCCATCTCAAAAAAAAAGCTTGGTTGCTGCAGGTTCCAACTGTCCAGCTGGAGGAAAGACAGCAAAAGCATGAAGGAGGAATGTTCATTCTTTTAATGCCTAGTAAGAGTTATGCATATAATTTCTGCTTATATTCTATTGGCAAGAACTTTGTCACATAACCATACTATTACTGCAATGAAGGCAGGACAATGTAGTCTACCTGTGTGCCCTAGAAGAAAGGGAGAATTGATTTTGCATTTCCCTCACCACCTATATCCTTGCAGTTTATTTTTAGAAAGCAGCATAGAAGGCTCACATCCATGCCCAGAGAGAAGGGTCTCTCTATTTAGCTGGCATTTTTTCCCTGGCCTGTCCTCCCCCACCTGGAAGGGAGTCAACTTTGAAGGGTAAAGATGAACACAGACTTTTGCTTGGGAAGAAGGACCGCTCAGTCTGGAAAGGTGAAAGGCAGAGGGAAAACCATTGAGACTGATGAAATCAAACACAGATGGCCTGTGTACAACGAACACTCAATCCCTACAGGGTTGTCTCCTCTGACATATGAAAAAAAAAAAAAAGTGTTAATAAATTTAAGACAAGATGCTCAGCTTCACATAGTGGGCAATAAATGTGTGGAGTTTTTAGAAAAGTTTCTAACAACACAGGGATTGACCTTTCAACTTGACTTCAGGGAGGATACCAATGGCCCCTAACACACACACACACACCCCACCACCACCACCACCACCACCATCCACTATATCCCTTTGGGGTGGGTCCCTAGTAACAAATAGGGGATGGGGAGGAGGCTGGCCCAACCTTTGCCTAGGTGCCCATGAAGAATCTTGAACCAAGCCCAAGCCCTGACTGCCCAGGAGTGAGCCGGCCTTAAATGGCATTCATCGATGTCACAACCACTTGTAACAAGGCTCTTTCCTGGGTACTTAAAATGACATCAGGAAGCTTTTCAGGAAGAAAAAACTGTCTGGTGGCAAATGAAACCCATCGATGGCTATCTTCATAATTTGGAGCCTCTCAAACGGAAAACCATTTTTTTCTCTCTCTCCTCCTGGCAGGGCCGTGGCCCATGGAGGCTTCCTTCTCCAAGGCCAGCAGCAAGACAGCTTCACCTGTCTATTTTGATTAGGGCTCCCGCGATGCTAAGGACTCGCCTCCGACATCAGAGCCCCTTTCAGACCTTGTGGGCCCGCAAGGCAAGGTCCAGATTACTTCCTTTCTTTTTCCAGAAGCTAAGGTGCTGAGACACAGTGGAAATTTTGATTGCGTTTTCCACACCTTCCAGTTCATCTCATCCCTAAGAAGGTGCTATGGATTATTTCAGCAGTGTCAGATGGGAAATAAATTTTCCTGCAAGCAAAAGGCCACAAACACCAGGGCTTGGGGGTGGGGTGGAGGGAGAGGAGAAGAGAGGGAAATGAGAAATTCGATGCTGACATATTGCAGGCTAAAGAAACATCATTTGCTCTTTTCCTGCCCTAAGAATAAAAGCTCCCTGATAGGGCTGCACTCCTCTTCCCTATTAAGGAGATGTGGTTTGGGCTAGAGGAACAACTGTTCCCAATAAACAGGTAGGCAGCCCGGCTTTCCCTTTCTTTTCCTTTGGAAGTCATATTCGCTCTTGTTTGTGGCCCTAGAAATCCTCCCTACCACAGATTACACTTTGTTTGAATTAATAAAGCCTCGTGGGGGTTATTGCTGTTTTTAGGGCCCAACCCCTTATTTGGCTTTGGAAAAGGACACTTCCCTGCTGATTCACAGTGCTCCTATTACACTGGGCACATGGAGGAGAGAAGGACATGAGGAGGCTGTGGACCAGGGGACAAAAGACTCAAACAATAACACAAAGGCATGAGATGAGTATGTGTGTGATGATCTCTGTTCTTGTGTGATTAAGCACAGCAGCTTGTGTGAATATAGTTGGCTACTGTTTTGATGAGAAGGGGCTTTTGGAGCCTGTTTATCCCATTAGATGTTACTAATACAAAAAGAGACAGGGTGGTAATAATGGGAAACTTTGTGGTCAGATAAACTTGGGTTCAACTGTTGGCTCCCCCACCTATTGGCTGTATGCCCCATCATTTAACCTCTTTGAGCCGTAGTTTCTTCAGTCGCAAAATCAGACTAAGAACATGATAGGAGACCGGATGCAGTGGCTCACGCCTATAATCCCAGTGCTTTGGAAGGCCAGGTCAGGAGGATCACTTGAGACTAGGAGTTTGAGACCAGCCTGGGCAACACAGAAAGACCCTGTCTCTACAAAAAATAAAAATAAAAATAAATCAGCTGGGTGTGGTGGCACATACTTGTAGTCCCAGATACTTGGGAGGTGGAGGCAGGAGGATTGCTTGAGCCTGGGAGTTTGAGGTTTCAGTGAGCTGTGATCACACCACTGTTCTCCATCCTCAGTAACAGAGCAAGACCCTGTCTCAAAAAGCAACAACAGCAACAACAACAACAACAAAAACCTCACTATGGGTGGTAGATGGCTAATGGAACATGGCAGTGTGGAGAGGGGTCACTCCGGAGAGGCTGGCTTGGTAGTCAGCAGGAGGCCTCTCAGGGCCACTGTTAACTTGGCAGATTTGTCGCAGGTTGGGTTTAGTCATGCAGGCTCAGGAATCTGATGTCACACACCATGAGGGTGACCACTTTTTCAGGGTCCAATTAACATTAAGCTGGCTCACAGAGACTGATGTATAAACCAAAGTGCCCAGTTACTGATTCAAAGCAAGAAACCCAGTCACTCAGAGGACCAGAGGCTCCCTTCCCCAGTCAGGGCATTCCAAGTCAATGGGTGAGTATGTGGGAAGCTTGGCTAACGAACAAGGGAAACTGATTAAATTGATTAAATAAATGGTCTATTTTCTGCTTACTCCCGGGATTCTCCTGTTCTTCACACCACAGTTGCACCAAGGAGCTTGCTTTTCTGAGAATGTGCCACATTCTCTATTATGCACGTTTGTTGGGTCCCCACCCAGCATTCTTTCCTCTCCTAACAAACAATGCTCAACTTTTTCTCCTGGCATCATACACACACACACCATGAGCTTCAGGGACACTGATATCACTCCCAGCTCCTGCTCCAGGGTGGCAAGGAAGGAAGAAAGGAAGGAAGGGAGGGAGGGAAGGGTCCATTACAAACTCCATGCCTCAGGTAAACCACCAATCAGGGCAGATATGTGACTTCATTTGACCCAGTCAGTGTGGCTCTCAGGGATCTTCCTGGAACTATGGGGAGAGTGCTCTGTCTTCCTTTGACCTGTGCAGCAGATGGATTTTCTTCTGAAACAGCGGCAGCCAATTTGCCTCAGTGAGGAAAGCTGAGGATGACACTGACACACAGAGGAAGGCCAAGCCCAGAAAATCATAAAATAGGTCTGAAGTCCTGATCAAGCCATGCCTGAAACCTGCCTGATTCCTCTGGAAACATGGTTCTCAATTTGGGGGTGGGGGTAGGTAGATAGTACCTACCCCCTACATTTTGGAAATGTAAGGGGTTCTTTTCTTTGTCAGGTTGACTGGGAATGTTACTGCCATTTAGTCTACAGTCAGGAATGTTAGATGTTCTACAATGTGTGGATTATCCCCCATGGCAAAGAACTGTCCACAGTCCTGCAAGACTTGTGTATGTCTTACCCGACATCAATGTTGGTGCACACACTGCAGCAGGAACTGGAATCAAAGTCTGGTAGGCAGAATCATGGCTCCCAGAGACGTCCACGTTCTCACCCAGAATCTGTGAATGGTACCTTACCATGGCAATGGGGACTTTGCGCAGATGTGACTAAGGATCTTGAGATGCAGACATTGTCCTGGATTATCCGCTTGGGCCTGATGTAATCACAGCACTCCTCAAAGAAGGGACACAGGAGAAGTCAGAGTCAGAGGAGAAAGTGATATGGTGACAGCAACAGAGATTGGAGTGATGTAATTTGAAGATGGAGGAAGGGGACACAAGCCAAGAAACGCAGGCGGCCACTAGAAGTTGAACAAGGTAAGAAATGGGCCTCTCTCCTCAGAGCCTCCATGAGGAACCAGCCTTGGTGACACCTTGACTTTAGCACAGAAACTGGATTTGGACTTCTGACCTCTAGAACTGTCTGGGAATAAATCTGTGTTGTTTTAAGCCACTAAACTTGTAATTTGTTTTAGCAACCACAGAAAACTAATACAAAGTTATGCCTGAAAGGACTCAAGGCAGCCGGTTTTGTTTTGTTTTAATGGGAGACGTGTTTATGGGGATGGTTTCCCACTCATCTTGAGGCAGAGTGCGTCCAGTGTTGCTTCCTCCTGAAGGATCAGGCTTCTGGAAGTCTTGCTTCTCCTCCTATGGGCTGGCGGAGGACAGTGGAGAAGCCAACACACAAAACTACTGTTTGTACATGGCTAACAAGTGTGGTGATTTTATAGCATCCTGGGCATTTCACATCATGGAGTGGGAACTGGGGCTCCACACCAGGCACTTCATTTGTTTCCTCTTCTCTTCTGGAAAGGGATGCAGGAGATCTTTTGCAAGGGGCATGTTTTTGTGGGTGGGTCATCACCGCCAGAAAGGCAGCTGATCCATTTGATTGCTATAATTAACTGAGGCTAGCCCCTGGCTCTGTTTTACATATAGACCCAGAGTGCTTTTTTCACAAATATAGACCATGTTTTCCATGGAAGATGGGGCTTTGCTTTATTCCAAATTTTACCAAGAGTCATTCCCATTCCATCAGAAAATCACATGAACTATGACCAAGGCTACTTGGGATCCACCTCCCTATATTGGCCTGCACTTGTCACAGTCATGCTTATGAGGATTCTGAGTATGGATGTGAACCTCTCACCCCTTATGTTGTCTTCTGGAGTAGCTGTACCCAAACATTTACATATTAAAATACACATCATTTTGTGACAAATACGTTCCTTTCCTTCTTCCTCTGTGACCTCTATGACCTAGTTAGGCCCTCATATTGCTTCTTTTTCTTTTTCTTTGTGGAAAATATGGATGCATGTAGGTTATGTTATGCACTAATTCCATTTCAGGAGATACAAACTATTTTTTAGAGAAAAGGGATTTTAGGTCAGATAGGGCTAATAATTACAGCTCTCAGTTGTGGGTGTTGCTATGTGCACCTGCTATCTGAGTAACTGTGTCTCCTCTGGTGACCCTCCTCGCCTCTAGGGCTGGCATGATGAGCCCATGCAGTAAGTCCTGCCAGTCTCCACTCCCTTGTCTGTAACAGATGCCATTAGTTCAGTACAGCACCATTTTTCATTGCAACGGGATTTAGTCTAAAATTTCTTCTCGTCGGAATGTTAGAAGCAGCTACCGCCCATAGACAGGAGTTAGTACAGGAGATCACTTCCCTCTGAATCCAGAACAGGCAGATCCTTTTGCCTCAACATCCTTCTCTCCTGCCCCAGGGCCATTGCAGGCTTAGCTTGTACCTCTCTGCTCCTCACCCCCTCCATGAGGCGGGTGACAGGAGCCCCTTCTCCCTGTGCTTGCCTCTGTAGTTGCATGCATCTAACAGTTTGAAAAGTGGCTGTTTTTAGTTTTTATTTTTATTTCTTGAGACAGAGTCTTGCTCTGTCACCCAGGCTGGAGTGCAGTAGCACAATCATAGCTCACTGCATCCTTGACCTCCTCGGTTCAAGTGATCCTCCCAACTCAGCCTCCTGAGTAGCTGGGACTATAAGTGTGCTACCACCACACCCAGCTAATTTTTAATTTGTTGTAAAAATGGACACTACGTTGGCTTGGCTGGTCTCAAATTCCTGGCCTCAAGCGGTTCTTCCACCTTGGCCTCCCGAAGTGCTGAGATTATAGGTGGGAGCCACTGTGCCCGGTTGAAAGTGACGTTTATTTCTCTCCCCTTCCAAATGTAAACTTTTTGAGTGCAGAAACTGTGATACATTCCTTGATTTGAACTCAGCGCCTGGTAGGGAGTAGGAGCTCCATAAATCTTCGATAAAATCAGGCAGGCAGATGGACTCAACCAACATGTGCCATCCAGTTCTCTAGCCCCTGTTCCCTACCAAGATTTATTGATTCCCTTCTGACCTTCTGACAGTGATTTTTCATTAAACGGTGCTCATCTAATCGAGTCGGTCCATTTGTACTGCTCTTAAGGGCCTGAGAGTGAACACATGTCATTCTTGGTTACCCAGCTGCCAAGAACCCCTCCTGGACAGGACAGGTGGGAGGAAAGACACTCTTTCCCTTCTGTGGGTAGAGGAAGTGTGTCACTCAGGACTTTAAATCTGGAGGGAGGGACACTAGGATGCAGAGCCAGTTAGAGACAATTGGCAGCAGCTGCAGTGGGACCTGCAGTCTAGTGGTATGGGGGATGTGTCCAGGGCCACAGAATCCAGTAGGACAGAGGTGAGCACATCCTGGGACAGGGGAGCAGGAATGAATGTGTGGTCGTGATGACAGCAGCAGTGGCCTATGCAGGTGGCTCCTGAGAGGGGGTCTTGTCTAGCCCATGTCTAATTTGAATCTGTTTGAGCCTGGTTCCCCAGCTCCTTGTCAATTACGTGAGTTCCCAAATACCTTTCCAATCAATCTCTGCCCTCACTCCTGTCCTCGATTCCTGCTCCTTTCCCTACAGCACTCTTCATCCCGTTTCACCCACTAAATCTTCATCCTTACTGCCCCATCCCTGAATGGAATCTACCTGGCTCCCCACCTTGCCCCCAACATATGTCAGATCAGTGCCCAGATCTGAGCAGTCACTGGGTCCCCAGTACCCCATCTTTGTAGCTACACCAGGAGGCTTCCCTCCTTTCCCAGCAAGGGAGCAAGGGAAGCTGCCCAGCTTCGGGGAGAGCAGGATTAAGATTTCCCTGTTGGCCTTCCCATCCATGAAATCTAGAGAAGATTTTGGAGTAAGATTTATGTTCATTTTTTATAGGTACATATGTTTCAGTTTTATTGTCCAAAACCATATTTAAAGACGAATTTATTTTCCAAGTTTAAAAAGGAGCCCAATCAGCTCTCCTAGCCAATGAGCCCACATGGCCAGTGAGAAGCAGCTTTGATTTCTTCTTGCTCTGCCCAAGGGCCTACCTGGATCATAAAAGAGCAACATTAATCTTAAATGACTCCTTGCTTTGTTACCCTGGGAAGGGCTCCAAACTCAATGAAATCCTCCTGCCACAATAACAACAACAATGACCAGGAACATGCAATGAGCACTTGCCCAGCACTCAGCTCAGCCTCCCACACATCGCAGAGATGATTTAATTTGCTGTCACAACAATTCCATGTGCCTGGCACAGTCATGCCCTGTCTGTCAACAGGGAAATGGAGGCACTGAGGGACTTTCCCAAGGTCACGTAGCTGGCAACGGCAGTCTTGGATGCTAACCCCTAAAGGAAGAAAAAAACAAGGGAAAAGAAGTTGGGAAGAATAAGGGAAATGTTATAGACTGGCAGAGTAACAACCACTGGAAAAAAATTTTGGGATTGCCTAACAATCCTGATTTAGAATCTGGAGCAAACAGGCCATGCAAAAATTGCATTCCAAACAAAGTACATTTTATGATAATAATTTTTAAAATACTGTGAGTTTTTTAATATAATGACTGGGTGACTGAATAGAACTATCTGTCGTCCTTCCTCCAAAACAATAAGCAAACTTTCTCTTACGAAAAGTTTTCGAAAAGGGGACTGCAATAACTTTTTTTTTCTTCTTTTTGAGACAGGGTCTCACTCTGTCATCCAGGCTGAAGTGCAGTGGTGCAATCTCAGTTCACTGCAACCTCTGCCTCCTGGCCTCAAGTGATCCTCCCTGCTCAGCCTCCCAAGTAGTGGGGACTACAGGCATGCACTACCCCACCCAGCTAATTTATGTATTTTTTTTTTTTTTTTTGTAGAGGCAGGGTTTGGCCATGTTGCTCAGGCTGGTCTCAAATTCCTGGACTCAAGTGATCTGCCAGCCTCTGCCTCCCAAAGTGCTGGGATTACAGGCGTGAGCCACTGCGCCTAACCTGCAATAACAATTTAACACAAACACACTATTCTGGAAAAGCACACACAATGTTTGAAAATCCTACTGGAGCTTCAGTGATGATGGAGTTAGATTATGATAAGAGCAGAGGAAGAACCATATTAACAGAGGATTTGGTTTGGAGGCCTCCCGGGCAGAGCTCAAGGTTGCTGAGCTTCAGGTTGCCATGGAGCACAACTCTTAGACAGTGCTCTCTTCCACCCTGGGCCTGTGCTTTGGAGGGTTCTGTATATGAAACATATGTACACCAAAATGCACATGTCAAATAACACACAGAAGGCTTGGTCAATGGTATTTGGTGCTCAATGCTGGCATAGCCCAACTTGTAGCCCTAAAACATATGTTCTATTAACTAACACTATTCAGGCCCCAGAGAAATGCTTCTCCATATCTCTTGCCCTATATTTTCAAAACAAAGAAATGACTGTGTCTGAAAGCCATGGTTTGTGGGTTGTATCACTGTCCAAACTGGGCTGGACACTGTTTTTGGGGTGCAGGGAGATCTGAGTAATGGAAGAAGTTAGATGAAAGACAAATCAGTTAACAAGTTCCTATTCTCAGTGTGAATGCTATGGATTCTTGTACAATGAAGCACCATTCACCAGTACTGTCAAACATCCATTTTCTTACTTCTCCTTGGATTCCCATGTGTGGCTCCAGAGGCCCTCCCTAGTGCAGTACTTGCCACTGCTGCACATGTCAGGCTTGGATTTTTCTTCAGCATTAAATATCACTCTTCAATTTGTACATACCGTCAATTCTTATTATTCGAGGTAGTTATGTTCTAAAAAAAGTCACCAAGAACACTGAATTAGCAAATACTGAACCATTGCTCCTAAGGGAAATACAGGGCTAGGTTCCTGTGAGCCTCTGGTCACATTTCATCAACTAATCAATACATAACCTCGCTTTATGTGTGTTTCTATTTAGACACCTTTTAAAATATATATTATTAAAGTGTATATTTTAAAACAGGTAGAAGAGAGGAATTTCAATATTCTCACCACAAATAAATGATAAATGTTTGAAGTGCTGGGTTTGCTATTTAGCCTGACATGACAATTACACAATGTGTATATGTATTGAAACATCACATTATGCCCCATAAATACATACAATCATGTGTCAATTAAAAATGAAATAGGCCAGGTACTGTGGCTCACACTTGTAATCCCAACACTTTAGAAGGCTGAGGTGGGAGGAATGCTCGAGGCCAGGAGTTTGAGAGCAGGCTGCGCAACATAAAGATACCCTGTCTCTACAAAAGAAAGATTTTTAATTAGCCAGGCTTGGTGGTGTGCACCTGTAGTCCCAGCTTTTCCGGAGGCTAAGGCAGGAGGATCTCTTGAGCCCAGGAGGTCAAGGCTACAGTGAGCCTTGATCACGTCATTGCACGCCAGCCTGGGGGACAGAGGAAGACCTTATCTTTAAAAAATAAATAAAACTTAAAACAAATAAATTTTATATATATATATATATATATGCGATTCATTAACAGTGAGTTCACAGCCAATAGTACTGTAACTCATGTCTGAACGAAGTGTATCTAACACCTGTATTCTCTCAGTAAAGCACTTTGAAAGCCTCTTGCACTTAATGACGCTAGATAGCTCTTCAGCACCACATTTGGGAGTCATTTCAAAGAGCGAGTCACCGAAAAAATACAAAAATTCAAAAATCATGACATTAAATAGACTAAGGAAAGGACACTTCACGTAGGAGAGCTGAAGCAGGAAGGCAGAGTGTCACCTTGTTTGACCTTAGCTTAGGAATGTTGCGTAGGGTGACACCTTTTTCACTGCTCTGCACATGCCAGCAAATGACCTCAAAAGCACTGAGTATTGATCATGAGGTGGCAAAGAAATTTTAGCAAGGAAGATAATTTGTAAATATGGAATCTGTGAATACTGAGGATCAACAGTATGTGGATCTAGATGCAACATGTGTGAAATGATACCAATTTTTTATATTACATTAACTAGTTGGGATTGGAACACTAAAATTGTAAATAATTTTTAAAAAAAATTTTTTTGAGATGGAGTCTCACTCTGTTGCCCAGGCTGGAGTGCAGTGGCGCCATCTAGGCTCACTGCAAGCTCCGCCTCCCAGGTTCACGCCATTCTCCTGCTTCAGCCTCCCAGGTAGCTGGGACTACAGGCACACGCCACCACACCCAGTAATTTTCTTTTGTATTTTTAGTAGAGACAGGGTTTCACCATGTTAGCCAGGATGGTCTCGATCTCCTGACCTCGTGATCTGCCCGCCTTGGCCTCCCAAAGTGCTGGGATTACATGTGTGAGCCACTGCGCCTGGCCCAAATAGCTTTTTTTTATTATTTATTTTTTATTTTTAAATTTTTATTATTATACTTTGAGTTCTAGGGTACATGTGCACAATGTATAGGTTTGTTACATATGTATACATGTGCCATGTTCGTGTGCTGCACCCATTAAATCGTCATTTACATTAGATATATCTCCTAATGCTATCCCTACCCCCCCACAATAGGACCCGGTGTGTGATGATCCCCTTCTTGTGTCCAGGTGATCTCATTGTTCAATTCCCACCTATGAGTGAGAACATGCGGTATTTGGTTTTCTATTCTTGTGATAGTTTGCTGAGAATGATGGTTTCCAGCTGCATCCATGTCCCTACAAAGGACATGAACTCATCCTTTTTTATGGCTGCATAGTATTTCATGGTGTATATGTGCCACATTTTCTTAATCCAGTCTGTCACTGATGGACGTTTGGGTTGATTCCAAGTCTTTGCTATTGTGAATAGTGCCGCAATAAACATATGTGTGCATGTGTCTTTATAGCAGCATGACATATAATCCTTTGGGTATATCCCCAGTAATGGGATGGTTGGGTCAAATGGTATTTCTAGTTCTAGATCCTTGAGGAATCACCACACTGTTTTCCACAGTGGTTGAACTAGTTTACAGTTCCACCAACAGTGTAAAAGTGTTCCTATTTCTACACATCCTCTCTAGCACCTGTTGTTTCCCGATTTTTTAATGATTGCCATTCTAACTGGTGTGAGATGGTATCTCATTGTGGTTTTGATTTGCATTTCTCTGATGGCCAGTGATGATGAGCATTTTTTCATGTGTCTGTTGGCTGTATAAATGTCTTCTTTTGAGAAGTGTCTGTTCATATCCTTTGCCCACTTTTTGATGGGGTTGTTTTTTTCTTGTAAATTTGATTGAGTTCTTTGTAGGTTCTGGATATTAGCCCTTTGTCAGATAAGTAGATTGCAAAAATTTTCTCCCATTCTGTAGGTTGCCTGTTCACTCTGATGGTAGTTTCTTTTGCTGTGCAGAAGCTCTTTAGTTTAATTAGATCCCGTTTGTCAATTTTGGTTTTTGTTGCCATTGCTTTTGGTGTTTTAGACATGAAGTCCTTGCCCATGCCTATGTCCTGAATGGTATTACATAGGTTTTCTTCTAGGGTTTTTATGGTTTTAGGTCTAACATTTAAGTCTCTAATCCATCTTGAATTAATTTTAGTATAAGGAGTAAAGAAAGGATCCAGTTTCAGCTTTCTACTTATGGCTAGCCAATTTTCCCAGCACCATTTATTAAATAGGGAATCCTTTCCCCATTTCTTGTTTTTGTCAGGTTTGTCAAAGATCTGATGGCTGTAGATGTGTGGTATTATTTCTGAGGGCTCTGTTCTGTTCCATTGGTCTGTATGTCTGTTTTGGTACCAGTACCATGCCGTTTTGGTTACTGTAGCCTTGCAGTATAGTTTGAAGTCAGCTAGCATGATGCCTCCAGCTTTGTTCTTTTGGCTTAGGATTGTCTTGGCAATGCGGGATCTTTTTTGGTTCCACATGAACTTTAAAGCAGTTTTTTCCAATTCTGTGAAGAAAGTCATTGGTAGCTTAATGGGGATGGCATTGAATCTATAAATTACTTTGGGCAGTATGGCCATTTTCACAATATTGATTTTTCCTATCCATGAGCATGGTATGTTCTTCCATTTGGTTGTGTACTCTTTGATTTCACTGAGCAGTGGTTTGTAATTCTCCTTGAAGAGGTCCTTTACATCCCTTGTAAGTTGGATTCCTAGGTATTTTATTCTCTTTGAAGCAATTGTGAATGGGAGTTCACTCATTATTTGGCTCTCTGTTTGTCTGTTACTGGTGTATAAGAATGCTTGTGATTTTTGCACACTGATTTTGTATCCTGAGACTTTGCTGAAGTTGCTTATCAGCTTGAGGAGATTTTGGGCTGAGACAATGAGGTTTATAAATATACAATCATGTCATCTGCAAACAGGGACAATTTGACTTCTTCTTTACCTAGCTGAATACCCTTTATTTCTTTCTCTTGCCTGATTGCCCCAGCCAGAACTTCCAACACTATGTTGAATAGGAGTGGTGAAAGAGGGCATCCCTGTGTTGTGCCAGTTTTCAAAGGGAATGCTTCCAGTTTTTGCCCATTTAGTATGATATTGGCTGTGGGTTTGTCATAAATAGCTCTTATTATTTTGAGATACGTTCCATCAATACCAAATTTATTGAGAGTTTTTAGCATGAAGGGTTGTTGAATTTTGTCAAAGGCCTTTTCTGCATCTATTGAGATAATCATGTGGTTTTTGTCTTTGGTTCTGTTTATATGCTGGATTACATTTATTGATTTGCATATGTTGAACCAGCCTTGCATCCCAGGGATGAAGCCCACTTGATCATGATGGATAAGCTTTTTGATGTGCTGCTGGATTCGGTTTACCAGTATTTTATTGAGGATTTTTGCATCGATGTTCATCAGGGATATTGGTCTAAAATTCTCTTTTTTTGTTGTATCTCTGTCAGGCTTTGGTATCAGGATGATGTTGACCTCATAAAATGAGTTAGGGAGGATTCCCTCTTTTTCTATTGATTGGAATAGTTTCAGAAGGAATGATACCAACTCCTCCTTGTACCTCTGGTAGAATTCGGCTGTGAATCCGTCTGGTCCTGGACTTTTTTTGGTTGGTAGGCTATGAATTATTGCCTCAATTTCAGAGCCTGCTATTGGTCTATTCAGGGATTCAACTTCTTCCTGGTTTAGTCTTGGGAGAGCATAAGTGTCCAGAAATTATCCATTTCTTCTAGGTTTTCTAGTTTATTTGCACAGAGGTATTTATAATATTCTCTGATGGTAGTTTGTATTTCTGTGGGGTCAGTGGTGATATCCCCTTTATCATTTTTTATTGCATCTATTTGATTCTTCTCTCTTTTCTTCTTTATTAGTCTTGCTAGTAGTCTATCAGTTTTGTTGATCTTTTCAAAAAACCAGCTCCTGGATTCATAGACTTTTTGGAGGGTTTTTTGTGTTTCTATCTCCCTCAGTTCTTCTCTGATCTGTTATTTTTTGCCTTCTGCTAGCTTTTGAATGTGTTTACTCTTGCTTCTGTAGTTCTTTTAATTGTGATGTTAGGGTGTCAATTTCAGATCTTTCCTGCTTTCTCTCGTGGGCATTTAGTGCTATAAATTTCCCTCTACACACTGCTTTAAATGTGTCCCAGAGATTCTGGTATGCTGTATCTATGTTCTCATTCCTTTCAAAGAACATCTTTATTTCTGCCTTTATTTTGTTATGTACCCTGTAGTCATTCAGGAGCAGGTTGTTCAGTTTCCATGTAGTTGAGCAGTTTTGATTGAGTTTCTTAGTCCTGAGTTCTAGTTTGATTGCACTGTGGTCTGAGAGACAGTTTGTTATAATTTCTGTTATTTTACATTTGCTGAAGAGTGCTTTACTTCCAACTATGTGGTCAATTTTGGAATAAGTGCAGTGTGGTGCTAAGAAGAATGTATATTCTGTTGATTTGGGGTGGAGAATTCTGTAGATGCCTATTAGGTCTACTTGATGCAGAGTTGAGTTCAATTCCTGGATATCCTTGTTAACTTTCTGTCTCATTGATCTGTCTAATGTTGACAGTGGGGTGTTAAAGTCTCCCATTATTATTGTATGGGAGTCTAAGTCTCTTTGTAAGTCTCGAAGGACTTGCTTTATGAATCTGGGTGCTCCTGTATTGGGTGCATATATATTTAGGATAGTTAGCTCTTCCTGATGAATTGATCCCTTTACCATTATGTAATGGCCTTCTTTGTTTCTTTTGATCTTTGATAGTTTAAAGTCTGTTTTATCAGAGACTAGGATTACAACCCCTGCTTTTTTTTTTGTTTTCCATTTGCTTGGTAGATCTTCCTCCATCCCTTTATTTTGAGCCTATGTATGTCTCTGCATGTGGGATGGATCTCCTGAATACAGCAAACTGATGGGTCTTGACTCTTTATCCAGTTTGCCAGTCTGTGTCTTTTAATTGGAGCATTTAGTCCATTTACACTTAAGGTTAATATTGTTATGTGTGAACTTGATCCTGTCATTATGATATTAGCTGGTTATTTTGCTCGCTAGTTGATGCAGTTTCTTCCTAGCATCGATGGACTTTACATTTTGACATGTTTTTGCAATGGCTGGTACCTGCTGTTCCTTTCCATGTTTAGTGCTTCCTTCAGGATCTCTTGTAGGGTAGGCCTGGTGGTGATAAAATCTCTAAGCATTTGCTTGTCTGTAAAGGATTTTATTTCTCCTTCACTTATGAAACTTAGTTTGGCTGGATATGAATATCTGGGTTGAAAATTCTTTTCTTTAAGAATGTTAAATATTGGCCCCCACTCTCTTCTGGCTTGTAGAGGTTCTGCCGAGAGATCTGCTGTTAGTCTGATGGGCTTCCCTTTGTGTGTAACCCAACCTTTCTCTCTGGCTGCCCTTAACATTTTTTCCTTTATTTCAACTTTGGTGAATCTGACAATTATGTGTCTTGGAGTAGCTCTTCTTGAGGAGTATCTTTGTGACATTCTCTGTATTTCCTGAATTTGAATATTGGCCTGCTTTACTAGGTTGGGGAAGTTCTCCTGGATGATATCCTGAAGAGTGTTTTCCAACTTCGTTCCATTTTCCCCATCACTTTCAGGCACACCAATCAGACATAGATTTGGTCTTTTCACGTAATCCCATATTTCTTGGAGGCTTTGTTCATTTCTTTTTACTCTTTTTTCTCTACACTTCTCTTCTAGCTTCATTTCATTCATTTGATCTTCAGTCGATGATACTCTTTCTTCCAGTTGATCGAGTTGGTTACTGAAGCTTGTGCATTTGTCATGTAGTTCTCGTGTTATGGTTTTCATCTCTGTTAGTTCTTTTAAGGTCTTCTCTGCATTGATTATTCTAGTTATCCATTCATCCATTCTTTTTTCAAGGTTTTTAGTTTCTTTGCACTGGTCGTGTAGTTCCTCCTTTAGCTCTGAGAAATTTGATCAACTGAAGCCTTCTTCTCTCAACTCATCAACGTCATTCTCCAGCCAGCTTTGTTCTGTTGCTGGCGATGAGCTGCATTCCTTTGGAGGGGGAGATGCACTCTGATTTTTTGAAATTCCAGCTTTTCTGCACTGCTTTTTCCCCATCTTTGTGGTTTTATCTGCCTTTGGTCTTTGATGATGGTGACATACTGATGGAGTTTTGGTGTGGGTGTCCTTTCTGTTTGTTAGTTTTCCTTCTAACAGTCAGGACCCTCAGTTGTAGTTCTGTTGGAGTTTGCTTGAGGTCCACTCCAGACCCTGTTTGCCTGGGTATCCACAGAGGAGGCTGCAGAAGATAGAATATTGCTGAACAACGAGTGTCGCTGTCTGATTCTTGCTCTGGAAGCTTCGTCTCAGGGGTGTACTCTGCCATGGGAGGTGTGAGGTGTCAGTCTGCATCTCAGTTGAAAATGCAGGAATCACCCATCTTCTGTGTTGCTCATGCTGGAAGCTTGAGGCTGGAGCTGTTCCTATTCGGCCATCTTGGGCGTGCCCCCTCTGATATCCCAAATAGCTTTTTTAATAAAAAGATATAATAAGATTTAATTACATTTTCAATTAAAAAATGAAAAATTTCATGTTTTTTGAATAATTTTGGTCTAAAACATTCATATTCACTAGTTATAACATTATTTGGCTTTTACTTTTAATAGAGAAACTTAAATATTTTAGAAGAAATTCAAAAGCATTTAATTTTTTACATTTCTTTATATTTTTGTGAAAATATATTAAAATTTTGTGTACTTGGAATGCATTTGCCTTTTTTTTTTTTTTTTTTTGAGACAGAGTTTTGTTCTTGTTGCCCAGGCTAGAGTACAATGGTGCAATCTTGGCTCACTGCAACCTCTGCCTCCTGGGTTCAAGTGATTCTCCTGCCTCAGTCTCCTCAATAGGTGGGATTACAGGTATATACCACTACACCTGGCTAATTTTGTACTTTTAGTAGAGATGGGGTTTCTCTGTGTTGGTCAGGCTGGTCTTGAACTCCTCACCTCTGGTGATTCTCCTGCCTTGGCCTCTGAAAGTGCTGGGATTAGAGGTGTGAGTCACCGTGCCCAGCTATATTTGCCTTTTTTTAAAAACTCTAATCTCATGACAGATTATGCTTTCATTATTTAATTGTTTATATCATTGCAGTAAAGGAAAAGAAAATTAAGTGAATACTTTATTACAATAGTATGATTAATAATGTTGCTAAAATCAAGGCAAGAAAATTAATTTTATGGAACAAAGGCTGTGATAACATATGAATTATATACGTCTTTATTTTGTTACTCAGCTAGATCTTGCCAGCCCATGAGCAGACCAAACATGTCCTATAAATCATAAAATTGAGGCCCGGCACGAGGCTCACACCTATAATCCCAGCACTTTGGGAGGCCAAGCTCAGGGGATTGTTTGAGCCCAGGGGTTCGAAACCAGCCTGGCCAACATAGTGAAACCCCTTAAAATACAAAACTTATCTGAGCATGGTGGCATGTGCCTGTAGTCCCAGCTACTTGGGAGACTGTGGGAGGAGAATCACTTGAGCCTGGGAGGCGGAGGTTGCAGTGAACTGAGATCATGCTATTGCACTGCAGCCAGGGTGACACAGCGAGACTCTGTCTCAAAAAAATAAAAATAAAAATAAAAAAATAAATAAAATAATAAAATTCAGATCTCTTTAATAGTTTGTTGACTTGTAGTCATATAAAAGAGCTTTATACATTTTTAAAATTTTTGTTGTTACAAAGATAACTGTATCAAGGTAGAGGATAAAACATGTTTTATTTAATTTGTTGTTGTTTTGAGATAGAGTCTTGCTCTGTCGCCCAGGTTGTAGTGCAGTGGTATGATCTCAGCTCATTGCAACCTTTTCCTTTCAGGTTCAAGAGATTCTCTAGCCTCAGCCTTCTGAGTAGCTGGGATTACAGGCGCCTGCCACTATGCCCGGCTAATTTTTTTATATTTTTAGTAGAGATGCGGTTTCATCATGTTGGCCAGGCTGGTCTCAAACTCCTGACCTCAAGTGATCCGCCTGCCTTGGCCTCCCAAAATGCTGGGATTATAGGTGTGAGCCACTGCACTGGGCTACTTAACAGTTTATTGGCTTGATATATTACCTCTTCACCTTTAGACACATGGTGTGTGGATCTCCATTCATGCCCTTGCGCTGGAACCCATCCACATCTTGGTGGATCTGCCTCTGTGAAGATTGAGGGTATAGGCAGTATTCTGGGGTCTGTATCCCACAAAATCAACAGCCCAGCTTAGCAGATATTCTGATATTCTGATTAGGTCTAGCCCCAAATTGCAGAAAAACAGATGGTAACAGCATCAAATCACTTAGAAATTCTCCAAAAATAGTGCTAAACATTGTCATAGGGTTGGAAAAGGCCACCCTAGCAGACTGGTGGCTGGAAGTGGAGAGATTCAGAAAATGCACAGTGGCTGTGACAACCACTGCACTGAAAGAATCCTTGAGAAGCTGATGGGCTCAGAGGGCCACTTGTTCTGATGAACAGAACATGAAATCAACCCATTTTGCTGTCCTACTCTAGAGGAAATGCAGCGGACCTCTGCAATGGGTCTGCATCCAGGTCCCCGGCCTCAGGGCCCATCCTGAGCATGGAGGGTTCCAGGCAACAGAAGCTGGGTCTGTCCTGAGGCTTCCACCTCTGATTATCCCCAAACCAAAGCTTCTCTAGAGCATATTTATAGGAAGCTGAAGATAAAACGTGGAGCCCACCTGCTCAGGTGAATGACATCACCTCCAAGTATTGAAGTTGGGTCCTTCAATCAGATTTAAGATTTATTTATGGCCGGGCACAGCAGCTTATGACTGTAATCCCAGCACTGTGGGAGGCCAAAGCAGGCAGATCACTCAAGGCCAGGAGTTCGAGGGCAGCCTGGTCAACATGGTGAAACCCCGTCTCTACTAAAAATACAAAAATTAGCTGGGCATGGTGGTACACGCCTGTAATGGCAGGTACTCGGGAAGCTGAGGCAGGAGAATTGCTTGAGCCTGGGAGGTGGAGGTTGCAGTGAGCTGAGATCGGTTGCAGAGTGCCAAGGTACTCCAGCCTGGGCAACGGAGTGAGACTCTGTCTCAAAAAACAAACAAAGACTTATTTATAATCGTTTATAATCATTCAGCATATGCAAAGTCTCAGGGGACTCAGAAAGCGATCTGGGTTTTACTTCCAGTTTCTAGTTTCTGTACTAACCGTGGGACCTTGGACTATTCCTTTCACCTTTACAGGCCTCTGTTTCCTCATCTTGAAAACAAAAGCACAGTCTTAGATCATTTGTAGGGTCCCTCTTGCTGTAAAACTCTATGGTTTATCTGCCAGAGGGATTCCTTCTGTGTGCCTTGGACTACGTCCAGTATCAGGATTGCTTACTCCAAAAGGCAGTTGTTCCTTTGTTTGCTGGCCTCCGGGGAAACCCAGACATTTTATGATGTCCCTGCTACAGAGGTGGTAGGGAGTGCCTGTGGCTGGTGCCCTCTGCCTCCAGCCTATGTCATTGGCATTGGCCCAGCTTCTTTGGTGGAGGTCATCCCACCCTTGTTATGTGGTCAGACATGCTACCTTCAGGGAAGTAGTCACAAGACAATAGTTCCCTTTGACAGAGGGAAGTCCTTTCATCTATGGTAGACAGCCCTTGAACTCTATCATGGGGTTCAGTGGGTAGCTTCTTTAAATCATGGCTTACTTTCATTAACTTAGTCAATAAATATTTAATGAGGGACAATAATATCTACCTCATTGTATTACTGTGATGAGTAAACTAGTTCATATACAACTTTGAATGGCGCCTGACACGTAATAAATTCCAATAAATGTTCGCTATGGAGTACCTACTGCATGCTGGGCACATGCTAGGTGCTGGAATGCCAGAGGAGCAAGACCAGCTCCTGGAGGAGCTCACAGAGGCGAGATGGATGTGCCTACAAGAGTGTGCTATGAGGAGAAATACAACACAAGAAGAATCCAAAGCCACAGGTGTGCAGGTGAGGGAGGTACTGATTTTTTGGGGAAGGAGAAAACAATGGAGTGTGAGGAGGACATCTGTCACTTCCCCATACCCAACATCACAGCCCTGCCTTCTTCACGTAGAATCCATCTTTCTTATGGGGGATCCATTCCATGGAGTCAGGTAGGACTGATCCCAGAGGAGGGCAGGTGGCTCAAGGTTGGCCATCAGGGTATTCTGTCTTTCTGCTGACGGTCACTGGCTCAGGGATGCACATAGGGCAAATACTGGGGCAATCCGAAAGCTCCTGGGGACATTCACCAAACCTATTAGAGAAGCGTTCACTTTCTCTCTGTCTGGGATCATGAGACTTAAGGATAACACACATCTGGAGCTCCCAGTGTGACTAACTTTAACTTTAGGTGGAGGAAAACTAAATCTAAGTCAGAGGAGAAACTGGAGAGAAAGAGAGAGGCCATGACACTCTGAGCCTGGGTCCTATTGTGCCTGAAGCTACAACCACTCCCAGTTACATGAATCAATAAAGTACCCTTTTGCCCACTGTATTAGATTTCTGGCATTTGCAACCAGCAGCCTTGGCTAATACTACAGAAAGTTGTTTTATTAGTTTGTTTTTTGTTTGTTTGTTTTGGTTTTTGTTTTAAACACAGAAAGTTTTAAAGAAGATAGGACGTGAGCTAGAGTTTGAAGAAGAGGCTCACCAGTCAAAAAAGTACTATATTAATCTTTGGGATTCAGGAACAAATAATAATTCCCAGGATTTCTTGGGATGTCTCAAAACTTATAAATTTTTCTGTATTTTTATAATACTATTATGCTGGGTGCAGTGGCTCATGCCTGTAATCCCAGCAGTTTGGGAGGCTGAGGTGGGAGGAGTTCAAGACCAGCCTGGGCAACATTGTGAGACCTTGTCTCTACTAAAAGTCAAAAAATTTGCCAAGTGTAGTGATGTGCACCCGTAGTCCCAGCTACTCAGGAGGCTGAGGTGGGAGGATCACTTGAGTCCAGGAGATCCAGGCTGCAGTGAGCTATGATTTAATCACTATAATTTCTTTAGCCTGGGCAACAGTGCAAGATCCTGTCTCAAAACAAAACAAAACAAAACAAAACCCCAACGATTTACATGTTTTTAAATGATAACAGAGTGACCATAATAAGAAATAATGAGGCTGGGCTTGGTGCCTCACGCCTGTAATCCCAGCACTTCAGGAGGCCAAGGCGGGCAGATCACCTGAGGTTAGGGATTCGAGACCAGCCTAGCCAACATGGTGAAACTCTGTCTCTAGTAAAAATACAAAAAAATTAGCCGGGTGTGGTGGCGCACGTCTGTAATCCCAGCTACTTGGGAGACTGAGGCAGGAAGAATCGCTTGAACCTGGGAGGTGGAAGCTGCTGTGAACAGAGATTGCGCCACTGGACTCCAACCAGGGTGATGAGAGTAAAATGAGTAAAACTCCGTCTCAAAAAAAAAAAAAAGAAACAATGAATCATATTCCTGTGTCAGGGTTATCATAAATGTTTCAAAAGTTTTCTGTTTAAAAAAAAGTATAATAAATGTATAATTATTGTTATGAGAAAATGTATGGTGCTTATAGATTATTTCAATAACATAAAAATAATCTCTACGTGATAAAGACATTTGATAACAGAAAACCAAAAGAGAAGATTAGCACCAAATAAACACCAAATAAAAGTCATTAAAAGTTGAAAGATACTTTCACAAATACTAAAACATTATTCTCAAAAGGAGATATTTAAACACAGCATTAATTGCCCTACACAATAATCTTGATCTTTGTTTCATGAGGAATACTGTAGTGGGAGAAAAATGCCTTTCATTTTATGTTGACACAGGTTGAATTAAGAGTGCACGTCTGAAAGCATCTTCCAGCTGGGCATTAGGGTACAAGTTGCTTCCTCTAAGCTCGTTTCCTATTTAATGATGAAACTGTGGTCTCCTTGCCCTGATTTTGGTTTTGCCCTGGAGTTGATAATAGGTGTTGCTAGTTCCGACTTTAGACTGTTCCTGATTTCATGTCTGAGTGTCCCATGCCCATCTTATCTTCCCTTTAGGTTTCCTCCTTGCTGGGGTTGAGCTGGACACCCTGTGGGATCAGCAAGGCCCGCACACTCCACCTCATGGGAAGGCCAGCATCTCTCAGCCCCAGCAGGCTCCCGGGGTCTCCTGGCAGCTGTCAGTTGCACAGCGCTGCTCACTGCTGGGCCTTCCCAGTCTTGCCCTCTGTCCAGCCCTCCCCCAGAAACCCACACACGCACAGTCCTGGGCTCCTCTTCCCGGCAGCTTCTCCTCTCCAGTTCCCTGCCCCCACAAATTCCAGTGACTTCAGCAGCCTCCATCTTCTCTGAGCTCTTCCTTCTCAGCTCAGCGACACCACATCTCTTCATCTCCTTACTGTGGTCCAGAGAGTGCCCCCAGGGGTGGATGTGGGGTCACCTGTGGGTTTTCTGGCTCTCAAGGATCAGCCCTGTGTCCATTGGGGTCTAATTCCTGGAAACAGTTGTCTTGTCTATTTTACCCATTTTTACAGTTCTTTAAAGCAGGTGAGTATCCATTTAATATCAGTCGCTGCCACATGGCCAGATATGAAAACTCATCTCTTATTTTTCATTAAAAAAATGTGGGCCGGGCACGGTGGCTCACGCCTGTAATCCCAGCACTTTGGGAGGCTGAGGCAGGTGGATCACCAGAGGTCAGGAGTTAGAGACCAGCCTGGCCAACATGGTGAAACCCCGTCTCTACTAAAAAAAAAAAAAAATACAAAAATTAGCCGGGTGTGATGGCGGGCACCTGCAATCCCAGTTACTTGGGAGGCTGAGGCCAGAGAATCGCTTGAACCCAAGAGAGAGGGTTTGCAGTGAGCTGAGATTGCGCCACTGCACTGCAGCCTGGGTGACAGAGGGAGACTGTTTCAAATAAAAAGAAAGAAAGAAAATGTCGTGACGATGAGGATATTGTTCAAATTTATAACATGTGTATTTTATTTTGAAGTCACGATTCCACTGTTTTCTCTCTTTAATGCCATAGTTCTACATTTAAATGGATTCAGTGTTCTCTCTACGTCTTTCTACAGTGTTCTCTCCATTCTTGAGTTTTTCATGTAATTCATTCTCCTTACAGGTTAGATTTTAAAACAAGCAGGTTTTTTTCTCCCACGAAGCACTCACGGGTGTTACATTCCTTGTGGTGTTTTCATGTTTGGGATTGTGCCTTTATACTGAAATGGCATCTTGTCTAGGTCTCATTTTCTCAGTCACATTTTTTTACAGACAATGTGCTGTTGTCTTCCTTAATTATTCCCCAGTGATGAAATTTTTTTTTTTTTTTTTTTTTTTTTTTTTTTTTTTTGAGATGGAGTCTCGCTCTGTCGCCCAGGCTGGAGTGCAGTGGTGTAATCTCGGCTCACTGCAAGCTCCGCCTCCCAGGTTCAGGCCATTCTCCTGCCTCAGCCTCCCGAGTAGCTGGGACTACAGGCGCCCGCCACCACTCCCAGCTAGTTTTTTGTATTTTTTTTTTTTTTTAGTAGAGACGGGATTTCACCGTGTTAGCCAGGATGGTCTCAATCTCCTGACCTTGTGATCCGCCCGTCTCGGCCTCCCAAAGTGCTGGGATTACAAGCTTGAGCCACTGTGCCTGGCCCCTTGAATAATTTTTTTATCACCAAAGTTCACTAATTTAATTAGAGCACTTTTTTTCTTGTTTTGTTTTTTTGTTTGAGACAGTGTCTCACTCTGTTGCCCAGGCTGGAGTAAAGTGGCATGATCACTGCTCACTTCAGCTTCAATCTTCTGGGCTCAAGCAGTCCTCCCACATCAGCCTCCAGAGTAGCTGGGTCCACAAGTTTGCACCACTATACCTGGCTAGTTTTTGGATTTTTTGTAGAGATGGGATTTCACCGTGTTGCCCAGGCTGGTCTCAAATTCCTGGGCTCAAGCGATCTGCCCACCTTGGCCTCCCAAAGCACCAGGATTATGGTATGAGCCACCGTGCCCAGCCTAAAGTACACTTTAGTATGTAACATGCTGTATTACATTTTTCTTGGAATACAGTCTATTCCATTTGTTTGTATATTCAGTCCTTCATTTCATGGAAGTTCACTTGATTATACATTTGAATACATCTTTTGTTCCATGTGTTGGACTTTCTACTTAAGGGACACCAATTATCCTTATATTCAGTCACGTTTTCCTCTCTTTCATATCCATTTCTTTATCATTTATATTCCCTGTGATTGTCTTTAGCCTTTCCTCTACATCGTAATTCAAATTTCAACAGTATTTTGTTTCTTATTTCTAGTTTATATTTTAACTCTATAATAATTCTTCCCTCTATTTGCTTCCCTGTATCTGAAATCTCTCTTTTCATCTCATTTCAATTTTACCATCTCTTCTTTGAGTTCCTGTTTCACCTAATTCACTTTCTAACTAAGCGGTAGAGCCTGCAGAATTGGGAGGAATTACCTTCATTGCTTGAGTCAGGTTTCCTCTCATTTGGGTTTCTGGTCATTTTCATCATCCATTGCCTTTTCCACCCTGCAGGATGGTTTTACACTTGCCGTGTTTTTTCTTTTCATTTGCTCATGTTTGGGGAATTCCAGTCATTCGTTTTATTTTTTCTGATAGCGTGTGGGTGACTTCTTGACGCCCTTCCTCTTCTATTTGTTTTCTTCTCTCAATTTCATTGGGAGAGTTGAGGGAACCAGGTGGGAAGGGCAGGGAAGGTTGGGAGGGCAGAGTGTCAGGGGATAGCATATCTGGGCTCTGCTCTGCCCACTGCAAGATTTAGGAGACGTGTTGGGATCTACTCCTCCAGGCCAGGTAGTACACACCAGTCCCATTTGCATCAGTGCTGAAATTCAGTTTGTAGCCCTGGAGCCTTCACTGTGGTCAGAATCAGCCCAGTTGTTCACTTCCTCCAGTTTACGCATTTCTCCTCAATAGGCATTTCTGCTGCTTTATTTACAGTCAGAGAAGGAAATGGATAAATAAACCTTTGTGCTTGGCTTCTCTCGGCTTTGCGGATGTTCATGAGAATTGTCAGGACTTTGCTGGTTCTCCACTGCAGCTACAGGGGGCGTGGGGTCCAGGTGAGGAGCCAAGTCCTGTCAGGTTTCTCCACTCTACTCCAGAATCTTGCTTATTTTCATGGCTAACAATTTTCAAAGTTTATTGCTTCTTTCCTTATTTGATTGCTGTTGGTGAATTTCTCTTGTTTATTTTTACTTCTCTCTTTTTTTTTTTTTTTTCAGATGGAGTCTTGCTCTGTCGCCCACGCTGGAGTGCAGTGGTGTGATCTTGGCTCACTGCAACCTCTGCCTCCCGGGTTCAAGCAATTCTCTTGCCTCAGCTGCCCGAGTAGCTGGGATTACGGGCGCATGCCACCATGCCCAGCTAATTTTTGTATTTTCAGTAGAGACAGGATTTCACCATGTTGGCCAGTTCACAAACTCCTGACCTCCAGTGATTCACCATCCTCGGCCTCCCAAAGTGCTGGGATTACAGGCGTGAGCCACTGTGCCCAGCCTTGTTTTTTTTTTTACTTCTTTGGGCTATTTTTGAGGTATTGGCAGACCAAAACTCTGTATTAGTCCATTCTCACACTGCTATAAAGAACTACCTGAGACTGGGTAATCTATAAAGAAAAGAGGTTGAAGTGACTCACAGTTCCACATGCTGTACAGGAGGGATGGTTGGGGAAGCTTCAGGAAACATACAATCATGGCAGAAGATGAAGGAGAAGCAAGTCTGTCTTCCCACGGCTGCAGGAGAGAGAGAGAGAGCAAAGGCGGAGGTACTACACACTTTCAAACAACCAGATCTCATGAGAACTCTACCACGAGACAGGACATGAGGGATGGTACTAAACCATTAGAAACCTCCCTCATGATCCAATCACCTCCACCGGGCCCCACCTCTGACCTTGGAAATTGTAATTCAACACGAGATTTGGGTGGAGACACAGAGCCAAACCATATCAAACTATGAGAAAATTTCAAACTGCCGTCTTAGTTAAGAAGTTCTTTATTTATTGTGTGTTATCTGGCCACTCCACTAGAATGTAAATTTCATGAGGGCAGGGGTCTTGTTGGTTTGTTTTACCCCTGTGTCTCTGGATGCTAAAACAATACTTGGCATATTGTAGGTGTTCAATAAGTATGTGAAGGACCAATGGGTGGATGGATGAAGAAGCAAAGAAATTGATGAGGAAGCTTTCACCATAGTTCAAGCAGGGACAGGGTGGGCCTTAGCAGTGGGGCAGCAGTGGAGAGGAGGGGGTAGCTTTGAGGCACATTGGAAGTTGGAGTAGAATGGAAAGAGCTTGCTAACTCAGGTGGAGTGAGGAGCAATGAGTAAGAAGGAAAGCCAGACTCAAGATAAACTGAAGATTCTGGGGTTTGTAGCTTAATGAACAGGTGTTGTGGTTAGGTCCTTCACTGAGAATCGAAACACCAAAGGGGCCAATCATACTGGGTTTAATTTGGACTTGCTGGCTTTTGGTAACATTGGGCTGTCTTAAACACAAGGCTGATGTTCAGGAGAGAACAGAGCTGGGCAGTTTGGGGAGGCATCAGCAAAGGTAGAAGTTTAAGCAGTGGAATTAGAAGAGTAGAGAAGAAAAGAGAATGAGGCGGAGAAGTGAGGCACTGATCCGTATTTAAAGTAGGGGAGGGGTCACAGGCAAAGAAATCTGGTTCTGTGAGGCTTCAGGCCCCAGAAAATGTTTTTAGAAATAAATCAAAAAAAGATATGCCGATGCATGTCGCATTTGTGCCCAATGTAACTTCTGTTTCACCTTCTTCCCCATCCTGCCCTTACCCTCATTACTCCCCCATCAAATATTTCTTTGCAAAGTTGCAAAAATAAGATTCAGATTTATATAATCTCAGAAAGCATAAAGACAACTGCCTTTAGCAGTGGGAATGGTTTACTTCTACTTGCATTCACTGAAGTGCATGGGATGAGTCATGTGAAATTCTGAAAATTCAGCAGAACATACACAGGCATTTTAATAGCTCAACCAGTAGAGCCAAGGGGGATGGGGGCAGACAAGAAACAGCAGGAAATGCTGAGTGTCAGACAGTAGCCCAAAGGAAGAGCCTGGGAAGGTTACCCTCTGTGATGACGCAGGGTCTGGAAACAATGACATCAACATAAATCATGAGATTTGAGATTGCGTCTGCTCTCTTCTTGGTTAGGAGGGGAGACTGTGGGCTGGGGAAACATTCCATGATCTCCCATTGTGCCCCTGTCCCCCACCTGCACCCCCTCTATCCAACATCCTTGGACTTATTGGGGGTTCAGGTGATGATTTCATTCTGAATCTCCAAGTTCATTCTCTAAGGGCGCACTGACCACCACAATCCCTACACATTGTCATAGGAATTAATTAAGGGCTGGCTTCAGTGGGTCATGCCTGCAATTCAGTGCTATGGGAGGCCGAGGTGGGAGGATCGCTTGAGGCCAGGAGTTTGACTCCAGCCTGGGCAACAGAGTGAGACACTGTCTCTACAATTTATGTATGTATGTATGTATGTATGTATGTATGTATGTACGTATGTATGTATTTATTTATTTTCGAGATGGAGTCTTGCTCTCTTGCCAGGCTGGAGTGCAGTGGAGGCTGAGGCAGGAGAATCACTTGAACCCGGGAGGCAGAGGTTGCAGTGAGCCGACATCACGCCACTGCACTCCAGACAGGTGACAGAGCGAGACTCCATCTCCAAAAAAATAAAAATAAAATAAAATAATTAGCTGGGTATGCTGGTACATGCCTATAGTCTGAGCCATTCAGAAGGCTGAGGCAGGAAGATCACTTGATCCTAGGAGTTCAAGGTTGCAGTGAGCCATGACTGCATCACCGTACTCCAGCCTAGATGACAGAGTGAGATCCTGTCTCAAAAAAAGAAAAAAAAGAAAGAACACTGGAGAATTTAGGTTGAAGTGGAGTTGCCTTGGATTCCAAGGGGCTTTAGTTACTGAATTGCCGCAAGCAGGTCTGAACCAGAAAGGACTGCCCTCCTCAGGCAGACAGGAATTCGTGTTTTACACACTTTCATCTTTCTTCAGTCAACTAGCTGAGACTTCAGAATAAGGTTTATTGCCAATTGTCACAAAAATAAAATTATATTCACTAATAGCATGAATGGATAATTACTGCTAAATTAATACTAATTTTTACTGTAGCTAATAATTTTTTAATTATGTGCTTAGAATGTGCTGGGCACTAAACTAAATGAGTTATACACATTATCTCATTTCCTGTTCATAACGATCCCCTGAAACACATATTATCACTTCTATTACTGAGTGAACATGTATATTCATTGATTCATTCAGTCAGTGACGGGGGATGCAATGTGAAAGCAATAGATTTTGTTAATTTCCCATCCAGATCCCTTCCCACAGCATGGGTTCATCTCCAGTGACTGTGACCATTGGCTGGTACTGTCCACAGCTGCCCGTCTTCTCCAGAGAATTGCCCTTGGTCAAATGGGAGCTGCTTCACCTGGGAGGGTACTCTTCCTGCCCCACCTAGGGATATTCTGAAACATAATGGAAAATGTCTGTGGCCCATAGCCAATGACTCACTGACACATAGAGGTACTGACTTGGCTCCCTTCTTGCCTCGAGGTGGAACAAACCCTGTGGTGTCATTCATGTTCTGGAGTTCCCCATGGGACTCGGCTGAAGAAACCAGTCTCCAGCTAAGATGACAGCCTTTCCCTCACATCCTTCCCTTGTCCTATCTTCCCTGCCACACCCCTTTCTCTCCAGCACACCTTGTTCATAAATGACATGTTGCAGACTCTGTCTTATATTCTGTTTCTTGTGAACTCCGTCTACCACATTGGAATGAGTATAAACTTTAGTTCCAGACAGACCTGAGTTCGAATATGTTTCTGTGGCTGTGTGATCTTGAGTAAGTCAATTAACCTCTCTGAATTCTATTGTCCAGATACGTTTCTAAAAATGAAAATAGTAGAACTGAGTTTCATTCACTACTTCCTTCTTTCAATAAACTTTAACATTAACCTCTGTGCTGAAGATATAGAGACAAAAAAGGTGCAGTTTCTGCCTCCAGAGGTACAAGATTTTCTAAAGATGATAACTTCTCATTAGAGGGAGGTGAAAACAACTTTAGTGGATCCGACCAGCATTATGAAAAAAAAAAAATCTAAAGGAATGAAAAGAAAGTATCAGAGTGCCTCACACTTAATAAGGGTAAGTTCCATGAAGACTTGATTTGAATTTATGATTCTGCCTATGCATAGATAGAATCTATAGAGTATCTATGTCATATCTATCACTATAGATACTTCATTGTAGACCTGAGGATATACTGAAAAATAATGTAAAATGGATCTCTTTCTGGCCATCAGTTTAAAAAGGTTTGAAAGCTTCTTGTCTACAGAGTAGGAGCCAGTGAGAAAAGGGGAGATTTTATTTTGAAATTTGTATAATTTTGAAATAAAAATAAAAATTAATAATGAGGAGCTTACACACATGCATTTTGTGTTTGTACACATCTCAGTAACCCCATAATAAAAGGTAGTTTGTCAATACTGGGAGACACTTTCTCAAGAATACTTTTCCTTTAAAGGTGGAACAGTGAATTGCTTAACCTTGTGTTCTAGTTGTAAATCCACTCTCTTAATCATTTTTAAATCCTGTGGTATTCCTTTCAGAACATTACTCAGCAAAATGAATCAGTGTAGAAGATGGTGTGTATAGTTCAATTTTTTTGCTAAGTGTGTAGATTTATGCAGAGAAAAGAAGACTGGAAGGCTCTATGACAATATTGTGTTACCTCTGTGTAGCAGGATTGTAAGTGAGTTTGGGATGAGTTTGTGTCCTTTGTAGGGACATGGATGCAGCTGGAAACCATCATTCTCAGCAAACTATCACAAGAACAGAAAACCAAACACCGCATGTTCTCACTCATAGGTGGGAACTGAACAATGAGATCACTTGGACTCGGGAAGGGGAACATCACACACTGGGGCGTATCATGGGGTGTGGGGATGGGGGAGGGATTGCACTGGGAGTTATACCTGATGTAAATGACGAGTTGATGGGTGCTGATGAGTTGATGGGTGCAGCACACCAACATGGCACAAGTATACATATGTAACAAACCTGCACGTTATGCACATGTACCCTAGAACTTAAAGTATAATAATAATAATAATAATCAAAAAAAAAAAGACTTAGAAGTCGAAATTACTCCTTGACCCACGGGCTGCAGAATGAATATTGTGTTAGCAGGCATGAAAACCATGTTAATCTCCTTGTTCATCTCCATCAGAGTTCTTGGGTGAACAGGTACCTTGTCAATTAGCAGTAATATTTTGAAAGGAATCTTTTTTTTCCCTGAGCAGTAGGTCCCAACAGTGGGCTTAAAATATTCAGTAAACCGGCTGGGCTCGGTGGCTCACGCCTGTAATCCCAGCACTTTGGGAGGCCGAGGCAGGGGGATCACGATGTCAGGAGATTGAGAACATCTTGGCTAACACGGTGAAACCCCATCTCTACTGAAAATACAAAAACAAAATTAGCCGGGCATGGTGGTGAGTGCTTGTAGTCCCAGCTACAATCTGGGAGGCGGAGCTTGCAGTGAGCTGAGATGTGCCACTACATTCCAGCCTGGGAGACAGAGCGAGACTCCATCTCAAAAAAAAAAAAAAAAAAAAAAAATCAGTAAACCATGTTGTAGACAAATGTGCTGACATCCGGACTTGGTTGTTTCATCTGCAGAGCACAGACAGTAGAGTTAGTATAGTTCTTAAGGGCCCTGGCTTCAACTTAAAGTCACCAGCTGCATTAGTTCCTGCCAGGAGAGTCAGCCTCTCCTTTGAAGCATTGAAGCCAGGCATTGACTTTGCTCCTCTAGCTATGAAAGTCTAGTTATTAATTTCTTTTGATAGAGGCTGTTTCATCTACATTGAAAACCTGTTGTTTAGTGTATCCACCTTCATCACTTATCTTAGCTAGATCTTCTGGATAACTTGCTGCTGCTTTTTCGTTAGTACTTGCTGCTTCTCCTTGCGCTTTTATGTTAGGAAGGTGACTGCTTTCCTTAAACCTCATGAACCAACCTCTTGTAGTGTCTAACTTTTCTTCTGAAGCTTCCTCATCTCTCTCAGCATTCACAGAATTAAAGAGAGTTAGGGCCTTGCTCTGGATTAGGCTTTGGCTTACAGGGATGTTGTGGCTGATTTGATCTTCTATCCCAACCACTATACTTTTTCTGTGTCATCAGTAAGACTATTTTGCTTTCTTGTTATTTGTGTGTTCACTCAAGTAGCATTTTATATTTTCATCAATAACTTTTCCTGTATAGTCACAATTTGGCTAACCGTTTGGCATGAAAGGCCTAGCTTTTGGCCCATCTCATCTTTTTACCTGCCTTCCTCACTAAGTTTAATCATTTCTAGCTTTTGAGTTAAAGTGAGGGATGTGTGACTCTTCCTTTCACTTGAACACTCAGAGGCCATTGTAGGGTTGTTAATTGGCCTGATTTCAATATTATTGTTTCTCAAGGACTAGAGAGACCCAAGGAGATAAGTGATGAAGGTAGATACACTAAACAACAGGTGGCTCACGCCTGTAATCCCAGCACTATGGGAGCCCGAGGTGGGCAGATCTTCTGAGGTCAGGAGTTCGAGACCAGCCTGGCTAACATGGTGAAACCCTGTCTCTACTAAAAATACAAAAATTAGCAGGGCATGGTGCTATGCGCCTGTAATCCCACTTACTCTTAGGAGGCTGAGGCAGGAGAATCACTTGAACCTGGGAGGTGGAGGTTGCAGTGAGCCGAGATCATGCCACTGCACTCCAGCCTGGGCAACAGAGCAAGACTCCATCTCAAAAAAAAAAAAAAAAAAAAAAAAAAAGATAGACTTGCTCGAAGCAGGGTTGCCACAAACCTTCAATTTGTCAAAAAGAATATCTGTGAAGCAGAATAAAAGTAGATATTCCTGTATATGCATGCACACATGCATGTGTGTGTATGAGAACAAGATACAGAGAGAGAGAGAGAGAGAGGGACAGAGAGAGAGTGAGAGAGTGAGAGAGAGAGAGAGAGAGAGAGAGAGAGAGAGAGAGAGAGAGAGAAACAAGAGTATAAAACATCCGATGCACCAAACCTGGTGACTGTACCTTCAAATGCATCCAGAGCCTGCCTCCTTCTAGCACTTCTGCTCTCCCGCCTGGCCTCACCCCTGCTCCTCCAGTCTGGCCTCCCACAGGAGCCCCCTGAATGCTCTTCCTGCCTGCTCTCTTGCCCCTCCACCCTCTGTTCCCCACCAGCAGCCAGAGGGCTCCTTCTAAAATGTGAGTCAGGTCATCTTACTTCCTTGTTCAAAACCTTCCAAAAGTGTCTCTTCTTGCCCTAGGGAAAGCCCTAACTATCTCCCTGATCTTATTCTCTCCAACGCTCCTTTCACTCTCTCTGCCCCAGCCAGGATGGCTGTTTGCTTCCTTAACCCTGCAGGTGTGCTCCTGCCTCAGGGCCTCTACTCTGGCTGTCCCCTCTGTGGGTAACACTCCTCCCTGGTGTGTGAATGACGTCCTCCATCCTTCAGATCTCTGCTGAGACATCATCTTAGGCAGAAAGTCTTCCCTAGCCACCTCTACAAAGTAACTTAGCACTCCCAAGGCCCTCTTACCCTGCCTGTATTGTTCTCCATGGCTCTTATCAGCATCACATGCACACCCCACACACACACACACAAGCTTGTTACTCCCATCTTCCATTACTGTGAAGCCTCTCTGAGGTCCGGACTTGTGTGTGACTCCCTGCTCTATCCTTACAGTCTAGAATACTGCCTGACATATAACTGCTCAGTAACATTTTTTGAATGAATTTGTCTTCTTCCCTTTTTACCTTTAATCGCTTTTTTTTTTCTTTTTTCTTTTTTTTTTTTTGAGACAGAGTCTCACTCTGTCGCCCTGGCTGGAGTGCACTGGCACTGTCTCAGCTCATTGCAACCTCCGCCTCCTGGGTTAAAGTGATTCTCCTGCCTCAGCCTCCCAAGTAGCTGGGACTGCAGGTGGCCACCACCATGCCAGGCTAATTTTTGTATTTTTAGTAGAGACGGGGTTTCACAATGTTGGGCAGGCTGGTCTCGAACTCCTGACCTCAGGTGATCCACCCACCTTAGCCTCCTGAAGTGCTGGGATTACAGACATGAGCCACCATGCCCGGTTTTTAATCACTTTTTAATTATTTAAAGATAAAGATGGCTGGGCATGGTGGCTAACACCTGTAATTCCAGCACTTTGGTAGGCTGAGGCGGGCAGATTACTTGAGGTCAGGAATTTGAGGCCAGCTTCGCCAACATGGCAAAACCCTGTCTCTACTAAAAATACAAAGATTAGCCCAGGCATGGTGGCACATACCTGTAATTCCAGCTACTTGGTAGGCTGACGTAGGAGAATTGCTTGAACCTGGGAGGTGGAGGTTGCAGTGAGCCAAGATCACGACACTGCACTCCAGCCTGGGCAACAGAACAAGACTCCATCTCAAAAAAACAAAAACAAAAACAAAAACAAAAACAAAAGAGAGAGAGAGAAAGAAAGAAAAAGATGCTGTGAGAACTCACTTGCTCACTTGCCTGGAAGTCAGCCCTGCGGCTCCAGTGGACCCTCTGGGCTCTTTAGCTGAGCAGCCTCCAAGCCTGAGATGCCTGCTTCCCCAGCCTCCAGGGGTGGGTATGGATACACACCTCGGCTCAGCCCATCAGACACACCCACTGGACATTGACACAGAGAAGCAGGGCCATGGAGAAGCCATCTTTGTGTAATGGTGCCAGCAGCATGGCCACGTCCAGGCTCCAGGAGTATCAGTGCTGCAGCAGGAGCTGTGTTGACAACACCTTATGTGGCACTGGAAAAACTCTCAGGAGTGGTTTGACCTGGGGAGCCTCCCCCATTCCTGCCCCATCTCCCAAGCTTGATTTTCTGGCATTCTTGATGATTTTATGAATTCCCCATATCTTTATTATAACTTTATCTTGTGCTTATAGAAGCAATACACAGTTTCTGTTGCTTGCCATTGAGCACCCTGACCACTGTTGGGCCATGCTCTGTGATGCTTTACGGCAATAAGCACAGCAGGGTGGGGGCATGCAGGAACCACTGGAAAAACAGTAGCCTCATAGATGCCTTCCTAACCCCCTACAACCTATTATACCTTTACCTTAAGGTAAGCAAGTTGGCATTCTTTGCATCTCATAATTTGAAGTCATTCATCTTTGTGCTTTCACCGTATCTGCTCTCTTTGGAGAAGATGTCTATTTTTGAAGCTGCTGGGCATTTGGGAATCCTGCACACAATGTGAATTGGTTGGGTTGGCATTGTCATCAATGACGATGTGAGTCAGGTTGGCATTGTCAGCACTTGGAGACACAGTTTAGATGGAAAGCTTTCAACCTCAGCATTCATGCCTCAGGGTTCCTTTGGGAGTTACTCTTCTAGCTGCGTTTCCAGGAATTTTAATATAAATTATGTAACAACAAGCACGGAGACTGTACTCAGGAGACCAAGTGAAGTAAGAGCATCCCAGCCTATTCCCAGCTTCTCAGCTCTGCCTTAGCAGGGAGCACATGGCCTCTAAGACAGAAAACCAAAGCCTCAGCCCAAGATGAGCTCCTCCCCTCACCCCTGCTTCTGTTTACCCCAGCCTTCCATCCCAATCAGGTGTTTTAGTTTAGCACAGAGATGAGCACATGATAAATACCTTTAAAAGCAGTCTAGGCTGGGCACAGTGGCTCATGCCTGTAATACCAGCATTTTGGGAGGCTGAAGTGGGAGCATCACTTGAGTCCAGAAGTTTGAGACCAGCCTGGGCAACATAGGGAGACCCCATCTCTACAAAAAAGTGAAAAAATTATCTGGACATGGTGGTGCATGCCTGTGGCCCTAGCTACTCAGGAGGCTGAGGTGGCAGATTCACTGGAGCCCAGGAGTTCCAGTCTATAGTGAGGCATGATCACACTACTGCACTCCAGACTGGGCCACAGAGCAAGATCCTTTTTTTTTTTTTTTTAGAGTAATCAAGTGCTAAACCATTGGATGGATGATGGAGGACACCTCGAAGGGGAGGAAACACTCTCATTTCAGGGCCTTAGAGAGCTGCTAGAGATGGGTGATGTAGCCCTGGAACCCCAGTCCTGGAGGGTCAGCAAGTGTTTATCAGGTGGTCACCAAAAAAAAGGAGTGTCCATAGCATGGAGATGCAAGGTCCTCTTGCTTTTACCACTGAGGGGGCCTTGATGTGGGATGTGTCTGTGACAGTCTTGGCTGCCCTCCAAGGAGAAGCCTGAGAACCAGGCTCTTTCACAGCTGGTTTTGCCTGTGACTTCAATCCAGCCTTGCTTAGGATATGGCCTAAGTTACTGGCTAAGTTGCAATGTGGCAGGGCCCATGCTAGGGTCTTTCATATACACCACGTCATTTAATCTTTTAAGATCCCTATGGGGTAAGCAGCAGTATCCCCATCTTGCAGATTAGGAAAGTGATGTGAAGAGAGGCCACCTAACTCTCAATTTCACACAGCTGTAAGTGGCCGAGCCGGGATTGAAACTCATGTCCAGGCCAGGCTCAGTCGCTCACGCCTGTGATCTCAGCACTTTGGGAGACTGAGGTGGGTGGATCACCTGAGGTCGGGAGTTCAAGACCGGCCTGGCCAATGTGGTGAAACCCCGCCTCTACTAAAAATACAAAAAATTAGCCGGCTGCGGTGGCGGGCACCTGTAGTCCCAGCTACTCGGGAGGCTGAGGCAGGAGAATGGCGTGAACCCGGGAGGCGGAGCTTGCAGTGAGCCGAGATTGCGCCACTGCACTCCAGCCTGGGTGACAGAGCGAGACTCCATCTCAAAAAAAAAAAAAAAAAAAAAAAAAAAAAACCAAAAATTAGCCGAGCGTGGTGGCAGGTGCCTGTAATCCCAGCTACTTGGGAAGCTGAGGCAGGAGAATTGCTTGAACCCGGGAGGCGGAAGTTGCAGTAAGCTGAGATTGCACCACTGCACTCCAGCCTGGGCATGGCAGTGAGACTCTGTCTCAAAAACAAAAAACAAAAACAAAAACAAAAAACTAAATAAATAAACCTTTGTCCACCATGGACTTTTTAACCAAAGAGCCCAATGGATAATAAGAATTAACTGATGAGGCTAGGTGCAGTGGCTCACGCCTATTATCCCAGCACTTTGGGAGGCTGAGGAGGGCAGGTGACAAGGTCAGTAGATCGAGATCATCCTGGCCAACATGGTGAAACCCCATCTCTACTAAAAATACAAAGAATTAGCCGGGTGTGGTGGCACGCACCTGTAGTCCCAGCTACCAGGGAGCCTGAGGCAGGGGAATCGCTTGAACCCGGGAGGTGGAGGTTGCAGTGAGCCAAAATTGCACCACGGCACTCCAGCCTGGCAACAGAGCAAGACTCCGTCTCAAAAAAAAAAAAAAAAAAAAAAAAAAAAGAATTAACTGACGAATAGGGAAATTTCAGGTCTTCAACATCTTAGTCCAGGACCACAGTAATCTAATTGAACCCCTTGAGGAAGTATTCCCTTAATCACCAGATCAGTCCAGACAACCTCTCTTTGATTGTATAGCCCCTGGAGAACACAGCTACTTTATTTTTCCCTTATTTTCTGAGATAGTTCAAGATCAGCCTCTGTCCTTAGAGACAGACTTTAAGATGGGTTCAAGTATTTCTGCCTGCAGGCATTTCATGGCCCTGTGTGTGAGTGGGCTTGGCGATTTGCTTCTAAGCAGTAGAGGTGATAGGATTATAATCTTCTAAGCAATGGAGGTGATTATGTTACATAAGATTGCAACTTCCGTCTTGTAAGCAGACGCTCTTTGTTGCCTTCTAAGCTTTCGTGCTTTGATGAAGCAAGTAGCCACGTTGAGGAGGTTCACATGGCAAAGAAGTGAGAGAAGCTTCTGGCCAAAGCCAGCAAGTTGCTGAATCTCACCAACAACACTGTGAGCTTGGAAGCAGATCCTTTCCCAGTTGAGGATCAGATGAAGCCCAGTCCTGGCCAACACCTTAAGTGTAGTCTGAAGCCGTGGACTGAACTAAACCACACTGTGTATTACAGAAACTGTGAGATTATAAATACATGTTATTTCAAGCTGCTAAATTTCTGGTAATCTGGGATAGCAACAGGTAATTAATATGCTCCCTTATGCAGTTGCGAGCTCCTGAAAGGTAGGGCTGTGTTGCATGTTTTACTCATCTCTGAGGGCCCGGTATCCGGGAACTCTGTAAGGTTTGTGCCCCTACTGAACCTGGTCTCTATTTCCCTTCCAATATATTCTCCGTACTGCCTCAGAGATATCTTTTTAAAATGCTAATTTGTGTCACTCTCTGCCTAAAACTCCTCAGTGGTTGCCTATCATTTTTAATGAAAATCCAAGCTCATTAGCTTAGTAATTAAGGAACTTCACCACATGTCTCCAAACTGTTATTCCAGGCTCTTCTCCCCCTCCATTGCCCCCCCACCCACCACTACCATATACTCTGCCCACATGGATTCAACACTCCTCAAACCTGCTCTTCCATGGGTCAAGGGACTTGTGTGTGCTGTGCCTCTGCCTAGAAGACTCTTCTTTTCCTGGTGAACTCCTACTCAGCCTTTACAGTCCACCAAAAGATCACCCTTTCTTGAAGCCTTCCCATCTCCTCCCCTAGTCCAAGGTCAGCGCTACCACTGTTTTCTCTTGGTAATTTGAGTGCTATTATACCATTTATCACATAAAAATAAAAATAATTATAACTATTTTACCACTTGGTTCCCCTTCTAGTCTGTGAGTTCTTTAAAGATGAGTACAACTCCTCTTCATATCCTTCTCTTCCCTCTCCCCCTGCCTAGAAAACCCAGTCATAGTTTAAGAGTAAATGAATGGCATTAATGATACCCAAAGCTGAAATGAGATGCTCATGGGTTAAACGACAGCGAGGTAGGCTGTGTTAGTGGGTACCAGCAGAAGCTCTGTAGACACCTGAAGCATGGACTGAGTGTGGTTTGCAAGCATTATAGATATAATCTCTTGTTGCTGGTGCTGTCCCTTTGTTGTAAGGGAAAGGAGAAATGGGAGGCAAGAGAAACTTCCCTTTTCTACCAAAGACAGCTGTCTATTTTGTGTTAGAACATTATATGGTGACCTTTTCTGAGACTCTGTTCTTACATACCAAGCAAGTAAACTTAACACTTTCTTTTCATTCCTAAAATCTTAGATGATGGATTAAGGTTGACCAAAGTCCTTCTCTGGCTCTCCTAAACTTCCTAATGGAGGCTATTCAAACACAAGACCCACTGTATCAAAACCTCAGAGAAAACATTTTGTGAATGTCCTGTAACTTGCACGTTTCCAATGCTTTCTCACCAATTATTTTTGTCCTAAGGGTCCACAGATGTCACACAAATCCAGTTATCCAGAGAAAGGTGCTAAGGCCGCTCCTCACCTTTCACTCTTTTGTTGTTGTTGTTGTTGTTGAGACAGAGTCTTGCTCTGTTGCCCAGGCTGGAGTGCAATGGCATATAATCTCAGCTCACTGCAACCTCTGCCTCCTGGATTCAAGCGATTCTCCTGCCTCAGCCTCTGGAGTAGCTGGGATTACAGGCACCCGCCACTATACCCGGCTAATTTTTGTATTGTTAGTAGAGACGGGGTTTCACCATGTTAGTCAGGCTGGTCTCTAACTCATGACCTCAGGTGATCCGCCCTCCTCAGCCTCCCAAAATGCTGAGATTACAGGTGCAAGCCACCGTGCCCAGCCCACCCTTCACTTTTTAGGATTTAAAGCAGAGGCAGCCTTTTCAGTGTATAGGAGGGGATCCCTGGAGAAGAGGTTTAGTGTAAAGCCATAGAGAGTCAGCAACTTAAACTGATAGCAAATTACTTGGTTTCAATTAAAACAAAGTCTTGACACCACATGTTTTCTTTTCTTTTCTTTTGAGATGGGGTCTCACTCTATCACCCGGGCTAGAGTGCAGTGGCACAATCGTGGCTTTTTGCATCCTCAACACCTGGGCTCAAGCGATCCTCTTGCCTCAGCCTCCCAAGTAGCTGGGACTACAGGTGCATGCCATCATGCCTGGCTAATTTTTAAATTTTTGTAGGGACAGGGTCTCGCTATGTTGCCTAGGCTGGTCTTGAACTCCTGGCCTCAAGCAAACCTCCTACTTTGGCCTCCTAAAGTGCTAATCCACTGCACCTGGGCTTGACACCACATTTCAACATGAGTGTTTAAGTTAGCTAAGTCACATTTAGGTACGAAAAGCAGGATCACATTTTTTCAGTCCATCTCTTATCAGTTCACAGTTGTCATTACAGACAATGAAAAAATATATATATACATTTTTGATGCTAAGTGAATACATGTACTTATACCACTGGCTCAGATCATGGCTATTGTATGGATTTTGAGTCTCTGTGCATAATTTCTTAATAGGTTTACAACAGAGCCAACCCAATCTGTTGTTTAGATGGCTGGAAAAGTCAGTTTGAAACTAGATAATTGTTTCAGTGTCCACATGTAAATGGAATATACCTGTAAGTATCTTACACTTTGCTGCAGAAATCATCCTAATCAGCTTGGTATTCTCTTTCCAGTACCACCACAACGCAGCCTCTGGATTGAGGAGAGGCAGAAAATACTTCTGTTGCTCTTGCCTGAGTTGGGGACAATGACCATTCAATAAATATGATGAAATACCTTCGCTACACCAGACATAGCAGATGCAAACGGGAATAAGTCCTCAAAGAGGAGGAGAGAAAAGGTAGCACATTGTAACAAAGCCTGAAGGGAGGGAAGGGTTTAGTAAGCGTTTGATGAATGAATGAAGACATCAAGAATAAGCTGTTATAATAGTGAAGTATACCCAGGAAGCCACGAAACTAGGGCTAAAGCTTAGGTGTATAGGGAAAATGTAAAAATGGACTTTCTCTTTTCCATATCAACCTAGAATCATAACATTTGCTGTTTTCATTTTGCTCTTCCAGACCATGTGCCTCATGACTAGTGGCAGAGGGCAGCAAGACTGTGTTTGTGTATGTATATGTTTAAATAAATAAGCCTGTCTTTTAAAAAATAGTATTTTTAATGACTAAGGAATTAATCATGAATAAATATATGTAAGACAAGGTATTAAGTGGCTAGGGGAGGTGGGTTGTTCATAGAAAAGTCATAGCTGCTCTCTGCCTTCAAGGACCTTACGAGAGACAGCATGAAAAGCTTACTAACGGTGCGAGGCAGAAGGAGGGATGCTGAGTGAAGGGTGCTGATGCAGAGTCTCCATGTGCGAGGAAGAGGAGGTCATTGCGGGCTGGGCCATCAGAGGAGGATTCCTAAGAGGATGACACTGCAGGACAGATGGGACAGCTGGAACAATTGTGATAATTTAACAAAGTTGTATTTGAAAAAAGGGAACACAGAGTTATTCCATGAAACATGTGAATGAACAAATGAACAATTTACCCAGAACGTTTAACCCAGAAGAGATATTATATGTCAAGCACTGTGCTTGACACTAGGAATGGGGCCCATAATATCCTCATCAAAGGCTACAGCCATCCACAGCTATGTTTTTAAAAATATCTTTATTGGCTGAGCACAGTGGCTCATATCTGTAATCCCAGCACTTTGGGAGGCTGAGGCGGGTGGATCACCTGAGGTCAGGAGTTCAAGGCCAGCCTGGCCAACATGGTGAAACCCCGTCTCTACTAAAAATACAAAAATTAGCCAGGCATGATGACGGTTGTCTGTAATCCCAGCTACTCGGGAGGCTGAGGCAAGAGAATCACTTGAACCCGGGAGGGGGTGGCTGCAGTGAGTTGAGATCACACCATTGCATTCCAGCCTGGGCTACAAGAGCAAGACTCCGTCTCAAAAAAAAAAAAAAAAAAAAAAAAAAAAAAATCTTTATTACGTTATAAGTGATATACAACAAACTGCACATATTTAATGTTTTACAGTGTTATATGTTTTCATTTATGTATACACTCATAAAATCATACTACAATTAAGACAGTAAAAGTACCCATTACTTTCACAATGTCCCACATGTCCCTTCATCTTTCCTACTTCTTGCCGCTCTCCACAGCCTCCATGTTCAGGCAGCCACCCAGTCTACTTTCTGTTACTATAGATGAGTTTGTGTTTTCTAGAATTTTCCATATTTAGAATCATACAGTAGATACTCTTTTGTTTGATTTTTCTCATGCAACATAATTCTTTTGAGATTCATCCATGTTGTATGTACATCAATGTCCATTTCTTCTCTATTAATGAATATTCCATTGTATACCACAATTTGTTTATCCATTCACCTCTTGATGGACTTCTGAATTTTTTACAATTTGTGACTAATTCTAATAAAGCTGCTATGAACAGTATGCTTTGCATGTATTTTCTCCCAGTCTATGCATTGTCTTTTCAGTATTTTTTGAAGAAAAGTGGGGTGTTTTGTTTTTGTTTTTTTTGTGGACACAAGGTCTCACTCTGTCACCTAGACTGGAGTGCAGTGGCATGATCATGGCTCACTGCAGTCGTGGCCTCCCAGGCTCAATTGATCCTCCCACCTCACCCTCCTGAGTAGCTGGGAATACAGGCACGTGCCACCATGCCAGCTAATTTTTGTATTTTTTTTGAGACAGAGTCTTGCTCTGTCACCCAGGCTGGAGTACAGTGGTGTGATTTCGGCTCACTGCAGCCTCTGCCTCCCAGGTTCAAATGATTCTCCTGCCTCAGCCTCCTGAGTAGCTGGGACTACAGGCATGCACCACCATGCCTGGCTAATTTTTGTATTTTTAGTGGAGACGGAGTTTCACCATGTTGGCCAGGCTGGTCTCAAACTCCTGACCTCCAATGATCTGCCTGCCTTGGCCTCCCGAAGTACTGGGATTACAGTTATGAGCCACATTGCCTCCTAAAGTGCTGGGATTACTGGCATCAGCCACCATGCCTGGCCTAATTTTTGTTTTTATTTTGTTGTAGAGATGGGGTTTTACCATGTTGCCTAGGCTGGTCTCAAACTCCTGAGCTCAAGTGATCTACCCACCTCAGCCTCCCAAAAATGCTGGGATTACAGGTGTGCACCACTGTGCCTGGCCTTGAAGAGAAGTTTTAAATTTTGATGTAGTCCAAATAATTTTGGTAACACATCTAAGAAACGGGAAGCCAAGTTCCCAGATATTTTCTCTTATGTTTCTTATAAAAGTTTCTTGGTTTTAGGCTTTATAATTAGGATCTGTGAACCATTTTGAGTAATTTTTGTACAATATTATATAAGATATTCATTGAATTTCCTCTTTTTAGATATGGATGCTGAATTGTTATGGCACTGTTTGTTAAAAGACTTCTCTACTTTTTCTGCACTTGTGTCAAAAATCAACTTTCCATATATATGTGGGTCTATTTCTGGACTATTTTGTCCTATTGATCTATTTTTTGAACTTTATGCTAATGCCACACTATCTTGATCACTGTAACTTTATAATAAGTCTTGACATGAGATAGTGTTAGTCCTTCCACTACATTATTTTTCAAAGTTGTTTTGGTCGTTCTAGATCTTTTGCATTTCCCTATGAAGTTAAGAAAATAAAAACAAAATAAAATAAACAAAAACAAAAACTTGCTGAAATACTGATTGTGATTGCATTGAATCTACAGATAAATCTGAGGAAGAATTGACATCATAACAATATTGAGTCCTCCAATTCATGAACATGGTATATCTCTTCATTTACTTAGGTCTTTTTTTTCAGTAGTGATTTATAATTTTCTCGTTATGGATCTTCAAATGTTTTGTCATGTTTATCTCTAAGTGTTTCATAGTTTTTGATGTTATTGTAAAGGTATTATTATTATTTAATTTTTTTAAATTTCTGATTATTTCTTGGTAGTATGTAGAAATACAACTGATTTTGGTATATTAATCTTGTATTCTGCAACTTTGCTATTACGGGCTGAATTGTGTTTCCCTCCATATTTATATATTGAAGTCCTAATCCATGATGCCTCAGAATATGACTGTTTGGAGGTAGGGTCTTTAAAAAGGTAATTAAGGTTAAATGAGGTCATTAGGATGGGCCATAATCCAATATGACTGGTGTACTTACAGGAAGAGGAGATTAGGACAAAAACCTATACAGAGAGAAGACCATATAAACATATAGAGAGAAGATTTATTGGCCAGGTGTGGTGGCTCACACCTGTAATCCCAGCACTTTGGGAGGCCCAGGCAGGTGGATCACAAGGTCAGGAGTTTGAAACCAGCCTGGCCAATATGGTGAAACCCCGTCTCTACTAAAAATACAAAAATTAGCTGGGCGTGGTGGCAGGTGCCTGCAGTCCCAGCTATTTGGAAGGCTGAGGCAGGAAAATTGCTTGACCCTGGGAGGCAGAGGTTGCAGTGAACTGAGATTGCGCCACTGCACTCCAGCCTGGGCGACAGAGTGAGACTCTGTCTCAAAAAAAAAAAAGACGACTTATCTACAAGTCAAGGAGAGAGGCCTCAGAAGACACTGGCCCTGCAACACCTTGATCTACAGACTACTACTATTCTTAATCACCAGAAGTGTGAGAAGATAAATTTCTGTTGTAAACAGAATTTCTGTTGTAAGCCAACCAGTGTGAGGTACTTTATTATGGCAGCCTGGCAAACTAATACATTTACTAAACTCACGTATTAGTTCTAATAGCTTTTTTATAGACCCAGGATTTTCCACATAGACAATTACATAATATAAATAAATAGTTTTACTTCTTCCTTTCCAGTTTGATGCCTTTTTATTCCTTTTCCTTGTCTGATTGCACTGTCTGGGACTTCAAGTACAATGGTGAGAGCAGACATGCTAACCTTATTCCTAATTTTGTTTTATTTTATTATTATTTTTTAGATGAAGTCTCACTCTGTTGCCTAGGTTGGAGTGCAGTGGTGCTATCTTGGCTCACTGAAACCTCTGCCTCCCGGGTTCAAGTGATTCTCCTGCCACAGCCTCCTGAGTAGCTGGGACTACAGGTGCGTGCCACCACGCCTGGCTAGTTGTTGTATTTTCAGTAGAGACAGGGTTTCACCATGTTGGCCAGGCTGGTCCTGAACTCCTGATCTCAAGTGATCCACCCGCCTCAGTCTCCCAAAGTGCTGGAATTACAAGCATGAGCCACCTCGCCTGGCCATTGTTCCTCAGTTTAGTGGTAAGTGTTTAGTACTTCATCATTAAGTATGATATTAACTTTAGGTTTTTCGTAGATGCTGTTTATCAAGTTGAGGAAGTTTCCTTGTATTCCTAGTTTCATGGCTTTGATTTTTTTAACTTCAATTTCAAAAGCAAGCAAATGGGTACTCTGAATAGTTAGGCAAACCTTCCCTACACCTGTAGAGAACAACTGAAAAGTTAGGCACACCTTCCCTATGGTTATAGATAATAACTATACAATGTGGAGAATTAGTGACAAGCATGGATTCTAGACCCAGATTACACAGGTTCAAATCCTGGTTTTGCCACTTACCAGCAATGGGATTTGGGGACAAACGACTCACTTATTTGCGCTTTCATTTTTTCATCTGTAGAATAAGGATAATAATGATGCCTGCCTCATAGGGTTTTTATCAGGATAAAAATGTATAAATATTTATAATGTGTCTAGAACAGTGTCTCTCAAATAAGTGCTATGTAAAATATTCTTCTCATGTTCATTCACAATCATGGAAGGCAACTAGATTCTGTCTCAGGATGCAAGCCCACTATGCTAGCTTCCAGACATGCATTTTATTCTGTCTTTTCCCCAACCCCTGCTGCTCTTGGTGGCACAGCTAGAATTTTAGACTGGTAGAATCATCAGCTAGCCCCACCTCAAGCCCAAGGCAGAAATTCCTTCTGCACATCACACCTGACAGCTGCTGACTGCCTTCTGACCAATAATTCTTCAGGTGGACTGCACATTCAAGAAGTCTGAGTTTCTCAGCTACGGAAGCCTGATGATATCAGGCTGTGAGGTGACAGTGAGGTTTCCCAGGGATTGGGAAGCTAAGTGTCTGTGCTTAATGCATGCATTGCTAGGTCCCTCAGTTGCTTTCACCATGATACCTGACATAGGTATTGGCCTCTACTAGAACAAAGGCCCCTCAGACATAAACTCCAATGATTGGGTCTCCTGAAAACTAGCAACTCGTTTCTTTTGCCCCTAGGGAACTAAATTAGGGTCAAGGAGAGGGCTGGCTTCTCTTTCTTAGGAACTGCTCAGATCCTGAATAACTGCTCAGAGCCCTGAATAACTCTGGGCTCTTTTTTTTTTTTTTTTTTGAGATGGAGTCTCGCTCTGTCGCTTAGGCTGGAGTGCAGTGGTACGATCTTGGCTCACTGCAACCTCCGCCTCCCAGGTTCAAGCGATTCTCCTGCCTCAGTTGCCCAAGTAGCTGGGATTACAGGAGTGCACCACCATGCCCGACTAATTTTTGTATTTTTAATGAAGACAGGGTTTCACCATGTTAGTTAGGCTGGTCTCGAACTCCTGACCTTGTGATCCGCCTGCCTCAGCCTCCCAAAGTGCTGGGATTGGGCTTTTTTAAAAAAGTCCCATTGAAGGTAGGAGGGGAATTAGGTTCAATTCTTCCATTTCTAATTTTTAAAAACTAGAAAGTTTTCAACAGTGTGTGATTCTCAGGAATTCTTGGCTAGAAGATCTCTTGATTTCAGATTTAGCATCAGCTTTTTCCTGATTGAGCAGCAGGTTACTTTGCTCACTTAACAGTATTGTTACATAAACAAGCAAGAGATCTGTGTGCTACAAGCAAAACCAAAATTTCCATCTGAATTTCAGCTAATCATGATATAAGGACCAATTCAGGCTTTGGATGTTTTAGTCTCCTGAGCTGTGCAGCTGTGTTTTCCCTCTTTTCACTAAATGCTGTAGTTTAAGATTTAGAGAATTATGTAAAACACACTGGCAGTGCCAGGGCTTAAAAGGGGTAGGATCCCCTGCCCAGTAATGTTTGCTCATGTTCTTTCTCCCTTTTTTGCTGTAAAAAGGTTCTTGAAAATGATCCAGTCTACAGGAGACAGTCTACAAGGGTCTACAGGAGCAAGAGGGGTTTCAGACATTAGCCAAGCCTTCTTAGTTCCAGGACTATGCTTTTTCTTAAAATAATTCTGAGAATTAAGTGCAAAAATATGCGAATGTCACATGTGCTGTGTGCATTTATAAATAAATGTGATATGTAAAGGTGTATTTATGCATCTACCAATTGCACTGCAAAACTATCCCCAGCTCATAGACCAACCAGTCTTCCAAAATACTACTGTGATGCACTTAAAATCTGCAACTCTGCATGAAGGTGACCTCAATGTACCTTCTTTGAATTTGCAGAATTGTGTACGAGAACAAACCGTTTATATAGGATTGTAGCCTTTTTTAAATGCTAAAAAGGTCCCCATGATTTGCTTTGTTTAAGACATACACTCAAAACTTTATTAAAAACATTTTTCAAAACTAGTTTCATAAAGCTAGACACATCAGCAAGCCTCGATTGAGGGGTGGAAAATGAATTGTGTATCTTTAAACCGCAGAAGTTAAAAGGCCTTTTTTTTTTTTTTTTGTTAGCTAACAATGGAAACTTTTTTTTTAAGTGTTTCCCTCCCTCGTCTTGCCAAGCAATAGAAAAAAAAAAAAAAAAAGAAGAAAAGAAAAACTTGTTCCGCTGAGTTCAACCCCAGACAGGCTCACAACTTCCTTCCTGCTTTCCTCCCCCAAGCCTCCGCCTTTCTCCCTCCTCCCTCCTCCACCCCCCCCTAACTTTTCTTTCTTTTTTTTTTTTTTTTTTTTTTTTTTAATCGTACATTGAACAAACACTGAAGTAGCCCGGAGCAGACACTGACAGGGGCAGTATCTCCACGGCCGAAAAGGGCGTGCAGGGCCGGCTTGGCGTCGCAACTGCCGGGATCGCCGGGCCCCTGAACCGAAGAGCTTTCCCTCTGTTTCGCACTCCTCTTTTTTGTCTTCCACAGCTTGTGAGAAAATAATTTCTGAACATTTTTACTTTTAAAACCATCTCGTCCCTACGAGGTCTGCTCCTCTGGGCATGTAGTCTACACAGGACCGGAGAATCTGAGAAATTGCAGGTAAGTTTGGCGGCCTTTTAATGGCTCTCGCATCTGAACAACCCTCTTTCCCCTCACTTTCTGCTCTGGAGCGGATCTCGGCCTTCCTGGTTCCGAAGTAGGGCAGAGGGGTGGGCTGGGGAGGCAGGGAAGGGGGTTTGATTTTGGAGAGTGACATGGAGTGGTGGTGGTGGGGAGAAAATCGGGAGAGAGGAGGTCCCCGCATTTCTCCTACCCGCCTTCCGGGCCGCTCACTCCGCGCCGCCTCCCCCAGCGCGCTCCAGGAGTCCCCAGGCTGGGGTCTCCGGGCGGCTCTGCTGGCGCCGGACGAGGCTGCCCGGGATGCAGAGAAGCCCTGCGCTCCGCGGCGCTGTCCTGGGGTGTTAGAGCGCCGGCTCCAGGGAGGTTTGCAGAGCCAGAGGCTCTGTGCACCTAGGGCTGCTGCCCGGCTGCAGCCATGCACGCCCCTAAGTTCCTCCGAGTGGGCGCGGGTCCGGGAGCCCGCAGGGGCAGCCGAGTCCTCGGCAACAGGGCGCGCTGAGAGCGGACTCGTTCCGCGCGCGCGCGTATACACACACGCGTGCACACGCACACACACATACACACACAGTCACACACCCCTCCATAGGGGACGACGGCAGGAGGGCAGCGAGTACTGGTTCCGGTAGAGGGGACGTGTAGAACCTCGGTGCGCCCACACTCACAAAACACTTGTCTAGGGATAGGCGACAAGGCCAGCGCTGAAAAATGCTTCGGCTGCGGCCCCGCCGCGCGCCCAGGCCTTCCTAGGCCGAGAGACACAGCCCCAAGGCCAGGGTCTGGAAGGTAAACGGCGGGCACGCGGGCGCCCTCCTAGATCCGGGCGCTGGCAGCGATTCGGGGAAGGCAGGTTCCGCTCAGGTTGCCTCCGAGCCGGTCGGTCTCTGATGCCCCGAGAGGGTAGAGCAGGGAGACCCTGAAGCCCAGGGCGAGGGCTGCCGGGTTGCCCTCTATAGAGCCAATGTTTGCTCAGGCTGGGGAGACCCGGAGACGGTGACTGGGATGTCCTCAGCCCGCGAGAGCTGGGAGTCAGCCGCGCCCTGCGCACAGCATACTTAGGAGCCAAGGAGTTGGACCTCGCTTCTCGCCGGTCCGCGTGGCGTGGCTCCGGAGACAAATGTTAGGACTAGGATTTGAAGGGACCTCATAAAGCGCATCGCAGTCTGGGGCGGGGTGGGGGGCGGGGAAGCACACCCGTAACCGCGCTGGCGACCGAGGCAGCCGGGGCATTCCCTCGCCGAGCCTCGCCGTCCCTATAGGTGAGATGTCCGGTGGCGCCGGGTCCTGGATAGATTGGGTTCCCGGGGTTCCCTCTGGGTTCTGCAGGCGACCCCCAATCCCCTCGCGCCCTCCAGGGTCCTGACTTTTCTCCTTGTATCTCCACAGCCGCACTGTTGTTTATGGAGCTTTGGGCGGGGGCTGAACCCGCGGTCGTGCCCCCAGCCCGCAGCCCAGGTCATGCAGCCCAATCTGCGCGCAGAGCCACGGCTGCCGGGCCTCCGGGGCTGAGCCGGGAGCGCCGGGAGGAGGAGGCGCCGGCTGCGGAGCAGGAGCGGGAGCCGCGGCGGCGGGCAGCGCGGGACCCAGTACTATGGCTGTGTACTGCTATGCGCTCAATAGCCTGGTGATCATGAATAGCGCCAACGAGATGAAGAGCGGCGGCGGCCCCGGGCCCAGTGGCAGCGAGACGCCCCCGCCCCCGGGGAAGGCCGTGCTGAGCCCCGGCAGCGTTTTCAGCCCCGGGAGAGGCGCCTCTTTCCTCTTCCCCCCAGTCGAGTCGCTGTCGCCCGAGGAGCCCCGGAGCCCCGGGGGCTGGCGGAGCGGCCGGCGCAGGCTGAATAGTAGCAGCGGCAGTGGCAGTGGCAGTGGCAGTGGCAGCGGCAGCAGCGTGAGCAGCCCAAGTTGGGCTGGTCGCCTGCGAGGGGACGGGCAGCAGGTGGTGGCCGCCGGTACCCTCTCCCCGCCGGGGCCGGAGGAGGCCAAGAGGAAGCTGCGGATCCTGCAGCGCGAGTTGCAGAACGTGCAGGTGAACCAGAAAGTGGGCATGTTTGAGGCGCACATCCAGGCACAGAGCTCCGCCATTCAAGCGCCCCGCAGCCCGCGTTTGGGTAGAGCTCGCTCGCCCTCCCCGTGCCCTCTCCGCAGCAGCAGCCAGCCCCCTGGAAGGGTCCTGGTTCAGGGCGCCCGGAGCGAGGAACGGAGGACAAAGTCCTGGGGGGAGCAATGTCCAGATACTTCAGGAGCCGACTCCAGGAGAAAAGGAGGGCCCGGCCTATGCACCTCGCAGGTGAAGGAAGGAATGCCACCTCTTCCTGGCCGGGGTGCCCCTACAAGATCAGAGGCCTGGGGTCCTTTTCTAAGGATGGAGAAGGGTATCTCTGCCAGTCCCCGCTGTGACTCACCCACAGCTATGGAAATTGACAAGAGGGTCTCTCCTCCCCCGGGAACCCGCAGCTGCCTAGCTCCCTCATTGGGACTGGTCGGAGCTAGCTTAACGATGGCCACAGAAGTGGCAGCGAGAGCTACACCTACTGGGCCACACCGTCTACAGGATCTTGCCCTCACTGAGCCGTCTGGTAGAGCCCGTGAGCTTGAGGACCCGCAGCCCCGAGAGGCCCTGGTGGAGAGGCAGGGGCAGTTTCTGGGCAGTGAGACAAGCCCAGCCCCAGAAAGGGGCGGGCCCCGCGCTGGAGAACCCCCTGGGAAGATGGGGAAAGGAAATCTGCCCTGTGGCATGCCGGGCTCTGGGGCGCCTGAAGTGGGCGAAAGGCCAGAGGAGACGACTGTGAGCGTGCAAAGCGCAGAGTCCTCTGATGCCCTGAGCTGGTCCAGGCTGCCCAGAGCCCTGGCCTCCGTAGGCCCTGAGGAGGCCCGAAGTGGGGCCCCTGTGGGCAGGGGGCGTTGGCAGCTCTCCGACAGAGTGGAGGGAGGGTCCCCAACGCTGGGCTTGCTTGGGGGCAGCCCCTCAGCACAGCCGGGGACCCCGGATGTGGAGGCGGGAATTCCTTCTGGCAGAATGCTGGAGCCTTTGCCCTGTTGGGACACTGCGAAGGATCTGAAAGAACCTCAGTGCCCTCCTGGGGACAGGGTGGGTGTGCAGCCTGGGAGCTCCAGGGTTTGGCAGGGCACCATGGAGGAAGTCGGTTTGGCTTGGACGTGTGGCACAGGGGTGCAATCAGAGGGGACTTGGGAAAGCCAGCGGCAGGACAGAGATGCCCACCCAAGTCCGGAGCTGCTACCCCAAGATCAGGACAAGCCTTTCCTGAGAGAGGCCTGCAGCCCCAGCAACATACCTGCCGTCATCATTACAGACATGGGTACCCAGGAGGACGGGGCCTTGGAGGAGACGCAGGGAAGCCCTCGGGGCAACCTGCCCCTGAGGAAGCTGTCCTCTTCCTCGGCCTCCTCCACGGGCTTCTCCTCATCCTATGAAGACTCAGAGGAGGACATCTCCAGTGACCCTGAGCGCACCCTGGACCCCAACTCAGCCTTCCTGCATACCCTGGACCAGCAGAAACCTAGAGTGGTAAGTCTTGCTCTGAGATTTGCCCAGAACTCATGCTGATTTCAGCAGACTTTTGATACCCTATGCATCCCTTTTTCTTACTTTCTACAGAGTCATGAAAACTCAAACCAGGGCCCTGGGACAGTCACAGTGAATAATTCTGTCCAGGTGTTTTTGCTGAGGTGGAAGCAGAGGCACTGACCATGCATTTTAGCTTGGACAGTGAATCTGAGTCATTTCTACTATTTCCATGCACATCTTAAATAACAAGTTTTAAAAGTCTTTTGTGTAGGTCACCATGCTTCTTGGGAAAATAATATTCATAAGTGTCACCAAAAACTTCTGTACTAATCCCCAAAGATAGTGAACCGAGCTACTGAGTGTAGTTTTTGTCTGATCAGGTGAAACACTTAACTCTGTGTTTCATTCAGGCCAAAGAAAATTGACAAGGATGTCATCAAATTAAGTTAGCCTCTACTAATAAAGCAGGAAAATGAGTGATGTGAGTCTATGACAGGACCCTGAAACCTGTAGATGTGGTTGTGGCCAGTCAACTGGGTGAGGAATCACTGAGCCTCAGTAAGTTAAGCCAGGCCATTGCAATATTTGTGTGGTCAGCGTAACCAAGGTGCAGTTTGATGTATGAATTAAATGAAAATGATACTTTGAGCTAAGCAGATGGTTTCTTCAGTATCATAGGCACCTGGGTGGTATCTCCAGAGTAGGTACCTCCTAATGGATGTACATGCCAGTTGGTACAAGTTGACATTTCAGGTATGTTTTCACATGCCTCTGGTTTGGGTCATCACACTGACATCTTGTTCTGGTTATGGCATTAGACAGGAGTTTATTTCTATTACACGGTTAATCGAACGTGTAGGCTGTTTTTACTCTTACGAGGATCACAGTATCTTACAGAAGACATAGGAGTTGAAACTAGCACTTCTGAAAAGGTCTGGACTTCCTATTAGCTTTTCCAGAGAGCATGGGGAATTTCCTAGTTCAGCGTGCCAGGGGTGGTTGTGCTACATTGGGGGAGTCTGCATTTTATTATAGTAGGTAGCCTTCCGATTTCATCTTGAATATCAAATACTCTTCACTGTACCTCAATAACTTTCTCCACCATGACTGGGAGCTTTATGTTTCTACTCTGCATTCTTCACTAAGGTATTTTGGACCACAAAACATACTCCTCTCTGATTCCGTATTCACAAATCACAGTCTGGATTTTTGAAGACCAGGCATTCCTTTTCATGAAACTCTGCTTTCTGCTGATGATCTGGAGGCAAATGTGTATGCAAAATCGCCCCAATCAGCCTGGCATTTTGTGGCTAGGACAGGGCCCCTGGGCATTATGCACCTGCTGTCAGGCATAGGCACACCACCTTTAGAAGGGGAAACGGTCCACCTGGAACGGGATAGTGGTCAAGGGCAGGTGGGAATTACTTCTTTCTGAAGGCATGGCCCAGATTTATCTGTCTTTCTGTCCAGCAGTTAGAGGCCTACTGAATAAGAGATGGTCCCCCGTCCCACCCCTCCCAGTTGCTTTTGAACTCCTGAAGCATAACTAGAACAGCCAAAGTCACTTTAACTTGTTCCCTGACTGTCCATTCACCCTTTCTAGTGGTATATTAGCAACTTCTATTGGCTGGTTGTCAAAACAGTTTGTGTCCTGATGTTTGAAAAGGGCTCTTGTCTAGAAGAGAATTAACCGGGAGATCAATAACGACAGGTGACTTTTTTTTTCATTTGCTAGAAGGATGCCATTTGAGAAACCAGAGGGTTAAGTGGTGTTTTTAAGTTAGTGAACATATCCAGAGGTAGAAATGAGGCCAGCTTGTTGTCCAGTCTACCTCCCACCTTTAAACAGGTTTTCATATACCTGCAGAGTAGAGCCAGGGAAAAATCTCCTGCCGGCTTTGCTCTCTGAATCACATGAGACTGGTGGGAAGTGGGGTGTGTGTGTGTGTGTGTGTGTGTGTGTGTGTGTGTAGGGGGGTAAGGGTGGGTAACCAACTGGAAATTATGGGATCCTAGGGACTTTTGAGCTTTGGTTGAGTGCTTGCATGATAAGCAAAGTTTTCTTCTTGTACAGATTGTTACGCTGGAGCCTTATCTGTGACACCCGAACATCAGCTCATAGGGTCAAAAATCACTTGATTACCTGCGATTGATATTTTGTCCACATAAGCCCAGACATCTTGATGGAGTGAGCCTTTTGGCTGGGTCTTTCTGTTTGATAGATAAAAGCCCTACCAGCTCTGTCTGAGGTTCTACCAAACTGATGCAGCATTCTCTTTTCTGGACTTTGCTGTGTCTGTACAGCTACTGCACTACGCTACAGCTGCACACTCTCATGCTTGCTCACACTTGCTTACATTCACCCTCACACACGCTCACACTCACCCTCCTGTGCTTACACAGGCTCCCACTTGCTCACCCCACTCACACACAGGTCTGAAATGGTATGTTCAGCATTCCAGTCACATAACCAACCCCTGGCCCTCAGACCCACACTAGACACAGATTTTTTCTGTGCTGCCCTACCTTCCCACAGAGTTAAACCTCTCAGGCCTCCTGTGGCGCTTTCTTCATCCTTGCTGAGGAATACGAGTGTGTATGATTTGGTGTGCAGGCAGGGGGTGATAGTATATCTGCTTAGTAAGGATCAGACACTTGCAATTTGCTCAGAAGTAGTTGCATTACACACCCAGTGGGCAATGCCTGAAATTCAGGCACATTCATGCTTACTGTTCTCTGAGATCTGAACAAAATCAAATTGCACTGAGCAAGGATAGTGCTCTCTCTTTTGTTCTTTCTGACAGCTAAAAATTAACCAGCGGTTGTCTACTTCCTTATATAATTCCGTTTAAGAGAATCTGGACCATTGAGACACCAGGCTTAAAATGTTGTATTAAGATATAAAAGTACCTTACTTTAAAAATAGATTTTTATTGATTTATTTCAAAATTGTTCTATCAATTATATGTACAAAAAACAAAAGGAAGGCAGGGCACGGTGGCTCATGCCTGTAATCCCAGCACTTTGGGAGGCCAAGGTGGGTGGATCACTGGAGGTCAGGAGTTCGAGACCAGCCTGGCCAACATGGTGAAACCCTGTCTCTACTAAAAATACAAAAATTAGCTGGCGTGGTGTTGGGTGCCTGTAATCCCAGCTACTTAGGAGTGGGAGGCAGGAGAATCGCTTGAACCCTGGAGGTGGAGGCTGCAGTGAGCCAAGATTGCACCACTGCACTGCAGCCTGGGCGACAGAGTGAGACTCCGTTTCAAAAGAAAACAAAAAACAAAAGCCAAAAACAAAAAACACTGGCCTAGTTACTTGGGAGATGTATAAAGAAGTGTAGTACGAAACCCTTGGCTTCATGGTGCTTACTGTTTTTTAAGGGCCATTGGAATTCTGTTTCTTCAGCCTTTTTTTTTTTTTTTTTTTGGTGTTGACTAGTTTTGTTGTCTTTTTTTTTCTGAGTGAAAAACTAACTCATACACATAGTAAAAAATTCAAACAGTTTAACATGGTTTTATGTGGTTTTGAAAAGTGTGTAAAAATTTTAGTTCGGGGTAAACCAAACTAAAATGTAAAAGCTTTAGAGGGGCACTTTAAAAACTGCATCTGTTGGTGAATACTTTTAAGTGGAAAATTCTTTTCTAGATGAGAATGTTGAAAGCTCAGATTCGTGGGGTTATGAGCTCAAGTTGCACATGCTGTTTGCTGAAGATGGGGTACCCTTCTTCTCTCTCAGGTACATGGAGAGGATCTTTCTGGCAAGGCCTCAGCAGCTTTGAGATCTGGGAGGACCCCGAGTCATTATGTTTGATTTGGGGTATGACTCTGATCTGTTTGGGGATGAGGAAACAAAACACTCAGAAAGTCAAAGGGAACCAAGGACACACTCATGGGCTCTGCTTCTCTAGCTTAGTTTTCTCCTCTGAAAATGTGGGTATTGCATGGTATCGATCTCATGGGGTCATCCAGTTCTGTCTGTGACTATGTAATTGAAGACATCTGATTTAAAACCTAGTGTTTGTATTAGGGTATCGGGAAATGTGACAAGACTTGTTAGGTGTGGATTTCTGGCACTGAGGCCAAAACTGGGCACCTTCACTTTTGTGCTTTTGCTTGAGACCGATTGATTGATCTGTCTATCTTCTGTCTTTTTGCCAAAAGAATGGCTCTTTGTAATTTCACATTGAAAAAGTATCATCAAAATAAATCATCGGTACAATACCTAAGATTATCATTAATAATTAGACTGGTGGTAGAGACTGCTGGTAGGATGCCAGAACATTAACCTGAACAGTAAAAGATTCATTCTGTTGGCGGGGCACAGTGTCTCAGGCCTGTAATCCCAGCACTTTGGGAGGCGGAGGCGGGCGGATCACGAAGTCAGGAGATCCAGACCATCCTGGCCAACATAGTGAAACCCCGTCTCTACTAAAAATACAAAAAAAAAAAAAAAAAAGAGAGAAAAAGAAAAATTAGCCAGGCATGGTGGCGGGCGCCTGTAGTCCCAGCTACTCGGGAGGCTGAGGCAGGAGAGTGACATGAACCCGGGAGGCAGAGCTTGCAGTGAGACGAGATCGCGCCCCTGCACTCCAGCCTGGGAGACTGAGCGAGACCCCGTCTCAAAAAAAAAAAAAAAAAAGATTCATTCTGTTTAAAAACCAAAAGCAGGGCTTTGTCCCCCCTCAGATACTGAAGTCTAGAAACTGAGGCCTTGCCCACACAGAGCCAAAACATCACTTCAAAGACCTTGTCTTATCAAAGATAAAAGTATTCAGCCAGCTTAAAACCTTTTCAAGTAAAGGTGAGGTATACAGAAAAAGAAAGATGGATTTTAAGCATTGCAATTTGTCATGCAAATGCTTAGACTTTGCAAAACATACAGCTCAAGACTTACCCGCTTTTAGGTACTACAAGAAAACATTAAAGCTGTCAGTTGGTGTTTTTAGAGAAATATATTTCAGGTGTTACATAAGCCATTTTCAGAATTTTTGTTTTTAAGTGCTGAATTGCTGTGGAGTCACTTTTCTGATTTTGTTGGCACATACCTGTTAAATGCAGTTCCAGATTAGATTAGTACTGGCTAGTTTATTTATATTCCTAGGAGCATTGATAACATTGTTTAGGCTTATTTTATTTTGTCAGATTTCAATTTAGTTATCTAAAGGTACAATTTTAAGGTATTTAATGGAAAGAATTTTGTATCTTGGTGAAAAAAACTACAGACTTTGGATAATCAGGAGGTGATTCAGAATTAACTGGAACTCTTCTAAAGCGTGTTGTGATCACAGCATCAGTGTAGAGGGTTCTGCAGATTTTGGTGGGAGAGGAGACCTTGGGATCATAGGTTTATGCACATGGTATTCAACTCCATGACAAGAAGGCCTTGCTGTGATTTTTCTTTTCCTCACTGGGTAGAATTGGCATTGTGAAAGATGTATTTTTCAGCCATCAGGGGAGCTCACTGTTAACAAAAATCACACCAAACCCGACTATGAACTCTTCGGTAATTTGAAAAGTGGAGTGGCAGCTGCCTGTTTGGGGTTTTGTATGACCAATTCTAAGATGGTTGCCCTTCCTGTGTTAACTTACCAAACCAAGTGACGATGGTGCTACAGGCAATCCCAAACAACATGGAGCAGAAACAATCAGCATCTCCTTCAGACCCATGGGTCTGATCCATCTGACTGCGGAGGGCCACCTTGGTGATCTGGAAGAATCTGCTGACCTGGTCCCTTGACCTTCTAGTCAAATTTGACTTGCTGAAGTTCTGCCAGACAGCTCTTCATTTTCTCACTGGGCCCCCTTCATTCACCCCAACTTTGTAGTGAAGACAGCAGCCCCGATCCATTTTTCCAGGAGTAAACTATTATCTTAAATACAGTTCAGGTCTCCTTGGTTGAAAGACACCATAAATATATATGATCTCATTAGGAAGTTAGGCCTCTGTGCTTGCTATTAAAAAATAACAAAAACTAGGCAGGGTGTGGTGGCTCATGCCTGTGATCCCAGCACTTTGGGAGGCTGAGGTGGATGGATCACCTGAGGTCAGGAGTTCAAAATCAGCCTGGCCAACATGGTGAAACCCATCTACTAAAAATACTAAATCTATTAAAATACAAAAATTAGCCGGGCGTAGTGGCACACGCCTGTAATCCCAGCTACTCAGGAGGCTGAGACAGGAGAAACACTTAAAGCGAGGAGGTGGAGGTTGCAGTGAGCCGAGATGGCACCACTGCACTCCAGCCTGGGTGACAGAGCAAGATTCTGTCTCAAAAAGAAAAACCAAAAACAAAACAAAAACTTTTTGATAGCTTCCATAATTAACAGTATCGAAATCTGGGTCTGGGACCGGCTTTAGAGTTCATTTCCTTTTTTTTTTTTTTGAGATGGAGTCTTGCTCTGTCACCAGGCTGGAGTGCAGTGGTATGATCTCGGCTCACTGCAACCTCTGCCTCCCGGATTCATGCAATTCTCCTGCCTCAGCCTCCCGAGTAGCGGGGACAACAGGTGCATGTCACCACGCCCTGCTAATTTTTGTATTTTTACTAGAGATGGGTTTTCACCATGTTGGCCAGGATGGTCTCGATCTCTTGACCTTGTGATACTCCCACCTCGGCCTCCCAAAGTGCTGGGATTACAGGCGTGAGCCACTGCGCCTAGCCTCATTTCCTTTAATATCCACATTTTACAGAGGAGGAAAGCAAGGGTGGAAAATAGTCAATACCATTACAGGACCCATGGTTACACTCTTCTTTTCAACTAACAAACTTCCTCAGTGGATAAGCTCCTTATTCGCCTTTGCAGATCCACCTCAGCTTTGAACACAGTACATGCTTTTAAAGCATTTGTTAAAGGAATAGATGAATGAATGAAGGAGAGAAAAAAATCTCTGCCGTATTATCTACCCATAAAAGAAATGCAGAACCATCTGGAAGGTAAAGAACAAAGAAAGAGAATCAAGCCCTTGGAATGCAAGTTTGTTGCTTATTCCTGTGACTTTGCTGCCACAGGGATAAAGGTGCTAGGCTTGGGTTTAGGAGACTTGGGTGAAATTCCGGTCTACACATGGCCGGCAAACTCTCTGAAAAATGGGGAGAGTTAGTGTGACCTCAGGGAGTGGTGAGCATTCAATGATGTCATGTTTACAAAAGTGCCTAGCACTGTACCTGATACATAGTAGGGGTGTAGTAGTAGTGGTTTCCTTTTGTTCAGTTGCAGGGTTGGGTATTACTTTAAGGCTTAGACTCAAAGCGGTAGGAATGAATTGCTTGGTCAGCAGAAGTGCACACTGTACACTGGCCTCAAGGGACAAGGTCAACCATGACACGTTTGCAAAGTGTTTGTGCAGGGAAGACCACTCTGATGTTTCTTACTTAAAGGCAGGGTCTTCCAACTTTGTCTGATAAGGAATGACTTGTTACAATCATTTCACAGGCAAGCCAACACTCAGACTTTTGACTAACTTGTCTGGTGTGTTTCTCAACAATTCCATTAAGAATTCACTCTTAGAAATCTGGTCTTTTCTCCTCTGTTGAGTTTTACTTGGACATTTTATTGATTTGATATCACTTAATAGAAACCCATTAACAAAAATATCTCTTCAGGCCACTAGTCAATACAGCATTTTTTATTTCCTGAGATTTTTACTTCTATTTTGCCCTACATCAGCTGGTAAGTTTTATAAGTAAGCAAAAAGTAGGAGCTATAGACAATAAGGAAGCAGAATGAACCTCTGCAATTCATATTTATGGGCGATTTCACTTGGAGTGGGAGATGTTTTTATTTCCCCATCTTTGAATAAGTAGAAAAACATCTCACGCAACCTGGGGTGGTGGTGGTGAATTTTCAGCTAAAGGGAATCCTCCCTTATGAAGCTCACTGCTATCCTGTTAATCTAGCATTTTACTTTTGTGGTAAGATTCTGGGTGGAAAGGGAAAATGAAATGATATAGCATCTCAAACATAGGCATCAAGATTATTTCCGTTGACCTGGTGACCAAGATTAGGGTTTGCCTAACCCAGAGATGATAATATGTATTAATGATGCAGGGTAAGGGCCGGCCCTTGGCCAAGGAGAACTCTTCTAAAGGGATGGGCCATTTGCTCACATTTATAAAGTTGGTCTCAGGGTGTTGAGGGGTTGGGGTGCAAATGAGGTGCTTTTACCTCTGACTTTTGGGGCAATGACAGCAGTTTTCTTTCTTGGCCCTTCTAAAGGTTCTCTGCATTCTGTCCCCTCCCCACCCCGACCCATTAAATGAGAATGAATAAACTGATTTTACTGTTTTCCAAAACGAAGCCGTAACACATTTTATACTACCAGTGCTTAATATTTTCATGAACTACAGGGAGCGTTCAGCCTGCTGCGAGACAGATTTGGTTCCCTGGTGACTGACCATCTACCCAGCTCAATCTGCAATCTCTCTTGGTATGCTGCCGAGTTGGTGGGACCTGGGCAATTACAAGGGAGGTCACTGCACCCCCAGGCAGTTCCCAGCAAGTGTTTTTTCCAATTTCACTGACATTCTTTCCGGGCTCAACTCAATTTGTTTTCATCTTCTCTATGGCAATTGATGACTGACTGTAATTCAGCAGGATCTCCTGTGAAGTGCTTCTTGCCCAGTTGAATAGGAGCTGGTGTTTGTCTAAGCCTCTGCTTATGCATGAGGTATAATGCTTTTTATACGTTATATAATGCTTTTACACGTTAGCTATCTGAATGGTAGATTTAATAAAATACACCTCATAATCTTATAGGGAAAGGATGCCGGCTGGTATAGAGAGGAACTCAGGAGTATCACTTCTGTAATCCTTATCTAACCTGAATCTATTAGCAGGAAACTGAAAAGGCCTGTGTATGACAATGAGATAAACAGTTTTAATCTCTTAACAATGTCAAGTGGAAAATCTAACTACCTGCCAGTAGCTTAAGAAATGGCTAAGAGATTTTGTTAGGGACAAATAATCCTGAGACCTAGATTGCTGAGCCAAGGGTAGGAAAATTGGTTGCTATGTGTTACAGCTGGGAAGTGAGAAGGTCACTGAGAAACTGCTAAAAAAAACCTTACAGATTAAACATTCGCCAGTGTAGGGGACATTTTGAATGTGTTATAATTGATATTTTAGTCTATATGAGGCCGCTGAAACCTTTTTCTTAAAAAAAAAGAAACAAAACAAAAAACTTTGTTTAATTTGAGACGGAGTCTCACTCTGTTGCCCAGGCTGGAATGCAGTTGTGTAATCACAGCTCACTGCAGCCTCGATCTCTCCAGCTCAAGAGATCCTCCCTCAACCTCCCGAGTAGCTGGGATTACAGGTTCATAGCATCATGCCTGGCTAATTTTTTATTTTTTAGTAGAGACATCTCTTGCTATGTTGCCCAGGCTGGTCTCGAATTCCTAAGCTCAAGCGATCCTTCCACCTTGGCCTCCCAATCCGCCTTGGCCTCCCAATCCGCCTTGGCCTCCCAGAGTGTTGGGATTATAGCTCTGAGCCACTGAGCCTGGCCTTCTCTTTTTCTTAACCTTTCTCCTTCATCATCATCATAGTCATCACAGCATTAAACACTCATTAATATTCACCATCTGGCTAATTGCAAGTAATCGAGGAGACGAGGCCTCCTCTGAGAATGCTTTTTGTGCTTTACAAGGGCAACATCCTTGAAAGACTTGTGACTCTCAGATCCAGCACTTGACCTCATTGGGCCTCTTTGGACTTAGGTATCCTCAATCTATAAAATGGGTATATTGATAGTCTTCCTACCGCATGTGGTCTTTGTGAGTCCAAATGAGGCAGTGTATATAGTCATTTGGGGAGAGTGAATTATTTCCTGCCTAAATGAGTTTTTAATTATCAGTATGATGACTTTGCTTTTAAACTTTTACAAAAAGGATGGACAAGGGCAAGCACTCACTCATGAAGCGTATTCTGACCTTGCTTAAAGAGAAATCGCTAAGGACTATGTTAAAAACAATCTTTGCATCCACAGCAGAGCCAGTTCTGAAGTGGACGGAGCAGTGAGGTCGGGGTTGGGATGAGGAGACATTCTGGATAATGCCCCGGTTTCACTTCAGCCACAGCATTGTCTCCTCTTGCCTGTGTGCCCATCTTGGCCACTGTGGACTGTGGATGCAGCCTCCTCTGGCTGTAGTTTGCCCACTTGTCAGTGGGCATGCAGATGTGACAGACACCAGGGAAGGCTGGAGCAAGCGAGAAGGGGGCCCCAAAGCAGGGGTCTCATGCTCCCTGAACAGGGCCGCCAGCTGCTGAATCATGACAGGGAGACTGCACTGCACTCTAGAGTTTGAGGGTACTTAATGGGGGCATGGACTTTTCTAGTACCATGTAGTGGTTTTCTCTTCTGTGTCATGGAAAGTGAAAGAGGGGAATTCAACAAAGTCTTGAGCTTTTAATGCAGATATTACATTCAGCAGATACATACTTGGTGCCTCTTCTGTATGGCCGGGCCCTGGGCTAGGTCTGGCAACCACTGCCTCCTTTCTCACAGAGCTGGATCTCCCTTCGGGTGGCTGCCCACTTTGAGAAGTGCACTTTGCACCCAGTGGCGGCCCAAATAGTAGGCATTTATTTAATACCCTTGTCTGTAGACACCTGTGCTGAAAAGAACGGCTTAACGGATGCTGTCCCTGTCCTTGGGGATCTGCCTTCTAAGACAAAGTTAATGCCAACAGACATACTGGAGATTTGCGAAACTGAAGAACAAGTTGTATGGCCACTGAGCAAGCATGTTCATTAAATATGAGTTAATAAGTAATGGATTGGTGCTGGCATGCACAATGCAGAAAGCTTCAGTACGTGTTGTGGAACAGGGAGTAAAGGAATTGGATTTGGGCAACAGCCTCTAGGGAAGGAGTCTGGGGTAAAGGTCTTGAGGAATTTGCTCCCTCTGTTGGAAGTGGTCGATCAAAGAGACTGTTCTGGATCCAGAGGCTCATGGAGACTGGAATGAAAGAGGGCACCCCTCTTCCAGGACTTGATTTGGAGCGTTGGATTCTGCACAAATTGATGCTCAGCAGATGCACAGTGCAGAGCCCAGTCAGCTGCACTATTGCTGTGCTCTCGGGAGGACCCCGATTGACCAGGACATGGTCAGGAGAGCTCGGCAGGGGTTTTTCTGCTTAGTACGCATTATGGAGCCTTAACTGTGGAAGAGGCCTAGGGGGAGGGGGAGAACCCTGAGGGTGGTAGTCCTGGGTTGAGTCTAAACTCTGTTACTTCCTATCTGTGTGACCCTAGAGAAAACTTTGTGCCCCTCAGTTGCATCATCTGTGAAATGTGACTGATAATACCCACCTTAAGGCTGTGAGCCTTAAACAAGGTAAGGTGGGGAATGCCTAGTACAGCGTCTGGACATACTAAATGCTCGATACAGTAGCATGGACCTCAGAGGCAGCTGTGGTGCCATTCATTAACATTTTATGCTGAACCTGCAACTTCCACCATTCCCTTTGGCTGGCTGAGAGTGAATAAGGGTGCCTAAGGCAGTATTGTCTTCTTCCCTTGGAAGAGGAGAGGTCATGGGGTCTGGGAGCTCTTTGACATTGATGTTTGTAGGAAGTGTGTGCTGGAGGAGGCTTGCTCTGCTGAGCACGGAAACAATATGGTCTGCTGGGGAGCGTGGAGCCCAAGCCAGCCAGACCCGAACCCACACCCTCCCTCCGTCCTAGACCTCGGTGTGGGCTGAACATCTCTGAGCCTCAGTTTCCTCATCTCTAACATGAGGATAATAAGCCTTTCTCAGGGGCTGCTGTGAAGATGAAAGGAGATAATGCGGCTCAAGTGCCGGGTTCAGAACAGGGGTGGAATAGAGGACACCCCTCCTCCAGTTGTGAAGAGCATTTTTAAGTGGATTCCCTAATCGCCTTCACCAAGTGGCTCGAGTCGCGTCATCCCAAGTACAGCTAATTGTCGAAGATGATGACAAAACAGGCAGCAGGATTTATTTTTCCAAGGAGGTTCTTCAGTTGCAGGAGAGGCCTCACTTTGTTACTAGGGGTTGGAACTTGAAGTTTAAAAAAACAATCCCCTGTACTCAGCTGCTGGCAAGAGGTGTCAGGTTACACACCCTGGGGACCAGCCTCTTTTTATTCTGTTTTGTAGGTGGAAACTGGCTGAGGTCATTCAGACACAAAACACCCAGCATTTGGGGTGTGAAAGCCGTCCCCTTCCCTCCCTTCCTCTTGTTCCTCTGATTTCTTGGTGCATCTTTTAGAGTCACTGTAGCTCATAAGAGAGCCAATGATATATATATCAATATTTATCTCTGCGCGCACACACACACATTACTCTGTATCGCTGTGACTTTTCTTACCAAGGAGGTCTCTGGACGTGTGTGATTTAATTAGCCTTCATCTCTTCTCTGTGCCGCATCTGGTGGCCAGGCCAGGCACGTGCTTATTAACACAGGCTCTTTCTGAGATTAAGGAGATGTTTTATTTTACTGCACACCCAGTGAGGCCCGTCAGGTGTCCATTCACAGGGACTCAGGTCCATGTGGCTCTGGGGTCTCTGAAGCACACTGTGCATCACCATAGCTTCCTCTTGAAGTGAGCCACAGAGAACTTACCCAGCACTTACCAAGTCACAAGGCCATGCTGTGCCCTTGTCATCTGGGCTGGGATGGTGGAGTGGAAGGAAAAGCCAGTCAGGTGACTGGACGTACCTGATGAACCCCAAGCACACCAGCTCACTTCCAAGTCCCAAGAGGGCCTACTGGAACCCATGCAGGATCCAAGCTGGATGGCAACAGGTTCCATCTGAGCAGCACAGAGTGGCATCACCACAGTCCTGGGCACCTCTGCCTGCCAAACCCCGGCCTGTACTCTGCTACACACTGGATGTGTGATATGGAACTCTCTCCTTCCTTTCGGCTGTAATTCGGGGGGCGGGGAAGGGGTGGGGGAGGGGCAGGGGTGGGCAGGCAGCAGGCAGGATTGACCCTGGGAGTTTGCATCTTTTCTGTCCAGGGTGATCTACTCAAGCCTTTTCTAGCCCCAGGACCCATGAGGCATCTGTACAGAGCTTCCAGGCTCTGAATATGCAGTTTTGAGACTGTGCCCCTTTCCAGACGTATATGTCTCAGGCTCAGCATGCCCTAACACCTCCCCAAGCCCCAGTTTCTTTCTGCCCTTTGCAGGATGAAGGGGCTGATGTCTGGGAGGATTGAAACCACGAAAGGAGCTTGTTAGCATGTGGCAGTGTTGACCTCAGAGGTGGTCTGATGGCAAATGTGCTGGACAGTAACTCTCTTATTGCCCCAACCTGGAAATATACACAGAATGGTAATTAGTTTCGATCTCAGGGTAAAGGCATATGGAGCAGCGTCTGGGATGCTGTTTACCTTGCGGTATTACACTGTACATTAAAAATCAACTGCTCTCTCCTGAGAGCCGAGCCGTCTCCCGCCTCTGCAGACTGCTGGTTAACACCGAGAAGCTGAACGGAGCCCTGCAGGTCCTAGGGTCCTTCCTGGCATCCTGTCTTTGGCATTTTGAACTGGGCTAGATTTTCTGGTCTGTCACCATTGGCCTCAAATACCATATTCCCAGGGGAGGGCAGGAATGTCTCCTAGGAGTTGGAGTGGCGAGAAGCCCCAAGGATCCATGTTGTGCCTGAAGTGGGGGTGCCCTGAATGTACCAGGTGGCAAGTTGCTAGGGACCATGAGCCTGGCCTCTGACTGTAGTTTGGGAACACTGACTTTGGAAAGAAGATTTGAGCAACTTCAGAAAAATATTTTATGGCTGGATGCGGTGGCTCATGACTGTAATCCCAGCACTTTGAGAGGCTGAGGTGGGTGGATTACCTGTGGTCAGGAGTTTGATTCCAGCCTGGCAAACATGGTGAAACCCCATCTCTACTAAAAATACAAAATTAGCTGGGTGTGGTGACAGGCGCCTGTAATCCCAGCTAATCCTGAGGCTGAGGCAGGAGAGTCACTTGAAACCGGGAGGCAGAGGTTGCAATGAGCCCAGATCGTGCCACTGCACTCCAGCCCAGGCAACAAGAACAAAACTCCATCTCAGAAAAATAAAATAAAATAAAATAAAAAAAGGCCAGGTGTGCTGGCTCATTCCTGTAATCCCAGGACTTTGGGAGGCTGAGGCGGGTGGATAACCTGAGGTCAGGAGTTCCAGACCAGCCTGACCAACATGGTGAAACCCCGGCTCTACTAAATACAAAATACTAGCCAGGCATGGTGGAATATGCCTGTAATCCCAGCCACTTGGTAGGCTGAGGCAGGAGAATTGCTTGAACCTGGGAAGCAGAGGTTGTAGGGAGCCGAGATCGCGCCATTGCACTCTAGCCTGGGCAACAACAGCGAAACTCCGTCTCAAAACAAAACAAAAAAAAGAAAATAGTTCAGTATGACCCCATGACCAGATATCGTAAAAGGGAACATGAGTTCCACATAAAGGTATTTAAAAGTCAATTGCACATAGGATAGGATGGAGGGAGTCCTGGCTCATCAATATTTCTTTCTTTTTTTTTTTTTTTTTTTGAGATGGAGTTTTGCTCTTGTTGCCCAGGCTGGAGTGCAATGGCGAAATCTCGACTCACTACAACCTCCGCCTCCCAAGTTCAAGAGATTCTCCTGCCTCAGCCTCCCGAGTAGCTGGGATTACAGGCATGTGCCACTACGTCCGGCTAATTTTATATATTTTTTTTTTTTTTTTTTTAGTAGAGACGGGGTTTCTCCATGTTGGTCAGGTTGAGCTCAAACTCCCAACCTCAGGTGATCTGCCCGCCTCGGCCTCCCAAAGTGCTGGGATTGCAGGCATGAACCACCACACCCGGCCAATATTTCTTTTTATTTTATTTTATTTTATTTTATTTTATTTTATTTTATTTTATTTTTTGAGACAGAGTCTTGCTCTGTTGCCCAGGTTGGAGTGCAGTGGTGGGATCTTGGCTCACTATAACCTCTGCTGCCCGGGTTCAAGTAATTCTCCTGCCTCAGCCTCCTGAGTAGCTGGGATTACAGGTGCGTGCCACCACGTCTGGCTAATTTTTGTGTTTTTCGTAGAGGTGGGGTTTCAGCATCTTGGCCAGGCTGGTCTTGAACTCCTGACTGCGTGATCCGCCCGTCTCGGCCTCCCAAGGTGCTGGGATTACAGGCCTGAACCACCACATCCGGCCGTGCCCAGCCAATATTTCTTTGGAAATTCACTAGAAGTTATAATTTTACTACCAGTTCAATATGAATTAACAGGTGGTGTGGCTGTTAAGAATACTAAGCAGTCTTAGGATGCACAATAATAATAAAAATAATAGCAGCAATGATTTCAGAAGTGCCTATTATGTACCAGGCATGTTCCATCAAATACTTTATGTAATTTTTGCAAAGCATTCATTATTTTCCTTCTTTTAGAGATGAGGATGAGACATACAAGTTGTTAGTCCCAAGCCCACAGCTGGGCAGGGCTGGGATTTTAACTCATCTGAATCTCTCAAGTTCCTACCCCGTCCTCCCTGCCACCCATCAGCTGTCACCTGGAGAACAGAGGAAGGTGGCTTTGAATTTAGTTCTGGGCCTTTTGCTTTAGGGGGATTGGGGACTGACTGAATTGAATGCAGAGGTGGATGGCTGGAACCATGGGGGCTCTGAACCACAGCCCTGGGAGGTGGCTGAGGGAATTAGGATTGGTTGTTGCTGTGGAAATATTGGACCTGGGGGAAAGATAGTTGTTGACATAGGTTCCCTGGAGTAGCGTTTTAGTCTGGTTAAAGATCAATTCTCTATTTGAGGGGTAGAACTAAGAGAGGATTCTTTTCCTTATAAATGAAAGGGCCTTTGTTTAAAAAAGGGATGTAATAGATGCAACTGCAGCAAAAGTGAGCCCCTGGAGCTGCCTCCTTAGGTTGATGAACTGGAAGAGAACTCTTAACCCTAAAGGGCAGGAAAAGGTTAAAGCTCCTCATTGCTACAGCTGTAGCAGGGCAATAAGCTCCTGATAGCAGAAAAGGGGAGCACCCCAAGGCATTCACTCTGCAATCCGGGTCCCCAGGGACTCAGCCTGCCTCCCACAAGGAGAAGAACAGAGGGTTGCAGCAGATACAGAGCACGGATCTGCACATGTCCAGTTGTCTCAGGCCACCCAGAGAGAGCATCGTGGGCCTCTTGACTGCATAGGGCTTGCTAGGTACTGCTATACTGTGAAGCACTCAGACAGCCTGCAGCTGCACGGCCTGGGCATGAGTCCAACAGGTACAAGTTGTTGTGGGCTTATAATGTCAGTACCTAAGTAGGCATTGAATGCAATCAAGTTGGGTTACCTGCCTGCAGGTAAATTAAATTAAATCTTCATTTAAATTAGGAGACATGGGTGAGGACCTAAAGGGGCCAGGAGACAGGAGGCCCAGGCTTTCAATAGGTGATAGTTTCAATGGGTGATAGAGGTGGGACTGAAGGGTGTGAACCCTGGGCATGCTGTGGCAGCTCCCTGGAAAGGAGCACAGCTGTGGTCACCAGGTGAGGCTGTGGCCTGCATCGTGAAGGCCATGTGGGCTGGCAAGTGAACGACCACAGGGCACAGGCAGTCAGCAGGGAGTGACCACCAGGATTCCTTATTGAAATTGGATTCCTCAGTCTCTGCTATGCTACCCTCAGATTTTCTGATTTAATTTTTTGTTTTGTTTTGTCCTGCTCTGTTGCCCAGGCTGGAGGGCAGTGGTGTGATCTTGGCTCACTGCAACCTCCACCTTCTCGGTTCAAGTGATTCTAGAGCCTCAACCTCCCAAGTAGCTGGGATTACAGGCATACGCCACCACAACTGGCTACTTTTTTTGTATTTTTCAGTAGAGGCGGGGTTTCGCCATGTTGCCCGGGCTGATCTCAAACTCCTGGCCTCAAGTGATCTGCATGCTTCGGCCTCCCAAAGTGCCGGCCCCCGATTCACTTTTTAGGAGGAGACATCTATGTCATTTCCAGGCCTGGCTATTTTGAATAAAGCAGCTGTGAACACTTGTGTACACATTTTTGTGTGATGTAAGCTTTCATTTATTTGTGACAAATGCCCAGCAGTGCAGTTGCTGGGTTGTACAGTAGTTGCATATTTATTTCACTTTCTATGAAACTGCCACACTGCTCTCCAGAGTGGCTGCACCATTTTACATCCCACAGCAGTGTATGAGTGCTGCAGCTTCTCCACATCCTTGCCAGCATTTTATTTAGTAGCTGAGTAGCTACTTTTATTTTAGCCACTCTGGTAGGTATGCAGGTATGCAAGGCCATCTCATTGTAGGTTTTTTTGTTTGTTTGTTTGTTTGAGACAGGGTCTTCATCTGTAGCTTGCCCAGGTTGGAGTGCAGGGGGCAATCATAACTCGCTGCAGCCTTGATTTCCTAGGTTCAAGGGATCCTCCCGCGTTAGCCTCCCAAGTAGCTACGTATAGGACGACAGGTGTACAGCACCATGCCCAGCTAATTTTTAAATTATTTTGCAGAGACGGGGTCTCACTATGTTGCCAAGGCTGGTCTCAAGTCTCCTGGCCTCCCAAAGTGCTGAGATTATGGGAGTGAGCCACCACACCAGCCTTCATTGTAGTTTTAACTTGCTTTTCTCTTTTTTTTTTTTTTTTTTTTTTGAGAAGAAATCTTGCTCTGTCGCTCAGGCTGGAATGCAGTGATGCGATCTCGGCTCACTGAAAGCTCCGCCTCCTGGTTTCAAGTGATTCTCCTGCCTCAGCCTCCCAAGTAGCTGGGACTACAGGCGCCTGCCACCACGCCCGGCTAATTTTTGTATTTTTAATAGAGACGAGGTTTCACTATGTTGGTCAGGCTGGTCTCAAAGTTCTGACCTTGTGATCCGCCTGCCTTGGCCTCCCAAAGTGTTGGAATTACAGGCATGAGCCACCGTGCCTGGCCAACTTGCTTTTCTCTAATGGCTGGTGATGTCAGTTTTTCATTGGCTTATTTACTGTCTCCTTCTGTGGAATGATCTGGCTTAGAAAAAGAAAAATTCCACAGAGGTGCTATAAAAACGGCAGGGTGTCAAAAGCCTTGGCCTCCGGTTTGGGCTTTGCCTCTCAGGGCTTCAGGTGAAGGTGCTTGGTCATCTCTGAGGTCCCTTCCTGCCCTCAGTGTTCTCTGACTCCAAGACACAGTCATGCCCCTTGGCAGGCAGCCTCGGCAGGAGCTGTGGTGTGTAGGAGGCCAGGACGGCGGCCCCTGCCCACATGCCATCACCTCCCAGCCCCGTCTCCACAGGAGCTTACCCAGGCTGACTCACAGGTGCTGTATTATTTAAGGAAAGTTGTTTATTGATTGTTGGGCCTGGAAATAAAAATAAAAACAAAGAAGCAGATGCAGAGTGTCTCCTTGCCACCTCCCTCTGGGCGTCTCTGAGATGGTGGCTGAGGACCAGGCCCCGCTCTGGGCGAGGCTTCCTTTCCGCCACTGGTGCTTCCCGTTGTCTCTCTGCAGCCTGGGCCTGTGCTTTGGGTTTAGTTTTGCAACACAGTCATGCTGAAGGTCCCAGAGATGCTTCCCCTTTTTATTATAATTAAACCAAAAAAGAAACATTGGGTATGTAATTTAGAACTACTCATAACCGCAGCGATGGAAGGAATTTTCTCTTTAGAGCTAGCACTGGATTTCACCTTGCACCCTAGGCCGCTTGGCCATGTCCTTGTCTTCTTTTAACTCCTGGGGCAGCAGAAAGTGGTCTTGAGAGTTAATGGGATTGCTACTAGTTTGAGTACCTGCTGGAGGGTTTGGTCTCCATCGAGAAACAGGGGAAGATGTCATCTGCTTACGAAGGTGTTTATGTTTGTTTTTCTGCCCAGTGATATACATGAACCTGGTAGTGTGTGAAATAAAGCATCTTAGTCCTTATTTCAGTGAATCAGAAGAAACTAAAAGGCATGGTTGTTTCTCCCTCAGTATGATGAATTCTATATAATATTTGCAAAATCTCCTTTGGTGAAATTGTATAAACAATCTATCACAAAGAAAGTATTGTTTTCTCTATGGGCTTAAAGGATTTTTGGAAAATGGGCAGAGGATTTTCCCATGTATTCCCTGAGCCTGGGGAATGGAAATGGTCTCATGGAGACAGATGACCACAGGCTTTCCACCCAGTCCCCATGGCCCACTAGAATTGTCCAGCATGTTTCAGTGGTTATTTGATTGGGCTCAAGACCAAAGTTGGAACTGAATCAAATGATGGTTTGGTTCAGAATATTTTTCCATTTTGGTACATTTTGAAAACCTAGGTTTGATGCTGGTTGTAGTTGTTCAATAGATTTAAAAAAAAACGTATGGTACAACACCCACTGAGGCCTTTCGGGGATTGGGGTAGGGAGAGCATCAGGATAAATAACTAATGCACATGGGGCTTAGTACCTAGGTGATGGGTTATAGGTGCAGCAAACCACCATGGCACTTGCTTACCTATGTAACAAAACTGCACATTTATCCTAGAACTTCAAATAAAATAAAAACTTTTTCTTTCTTTCTTTTTTTTTATTATTATTATACTTTAAGTTCTAGGGTACATGTGCATAATGTGCAGGTTTGTTACATATGTATACTTGTGCCATGTTGCTGTGCTGCACCCATCAACTCGTCAGCACCCATCAACTCGTCATTTACATCAGGTATAACTCCCAATGCAATCCCTCCCCCCCTCCCCCCTCCCCATGATAGGCCCCGGTGTGTGATGTTCCCCTTCCCGAGTCCAAGTGATCTCATTGTTCAGTTCCCACCTATGAGTGAGAACATGCGGTGTTTGGTTTTCTGTTCTTGTGATAGTTTGCTAAGAATGATGGTTTCCAGCTGCATCCATGTCCCTACAAAGGACACAAACTCATCCTTTTTTATGACTGCAGCCATCCCATTACTGGGTATATACCCAAAGGATTATAAATCATGCTGCTATAAAGACACATGCACACATATGTTTATTGCGGCACTATTCACAGTAGCAAAGACTTGGAATCAACCCAAATGTCCATCAGTGACAGATTGGATTAAGAAAATGTGGCACATATACACCATGGAATAAAAACTTTTTAAAAGAAAATAAAAAGAGAAGATTTTTAGAAAAAAAGAAGAAAAAAAGATTTTAGAGCCACCAAATCTCTTTTTAGAGTATGGGAAGAACAGAAATACTTTGGGTAGAGCAATTTTTGGCAGAAAATGATTTGGGTTTATGTGAGATATACAAAACTATTCTTACGCATTTTTACTGCATGCCGCAACTTGGGATTTCTTAGTATTTTTCACATCAACCACACTACTTTAAGTCGTCTGATTAGAAGTGTATGAACATGTTATAAGCTCAGAAAATGGCATGTAAAAGCAATAGAGGGCTGGGTGCGGTGGCTCATGCCTGTAGTGCCAGCACTTTGGGAGGCCGAGGCAGGCGGATCGCCTGAGGTGAGGAGTTTGAGACCAGCCTGGCCAACTTGGCAGAACCTCATCTCTACTAAAAATACAAAAATTAGCCAGGCATTGTGACGGGCACCTGTAGTCCCAGCTACTCAGGAGGCTGAGGCAAGAGAATCACTTGAACCTGGGAGGCAGAGGTTTCAGTGAGCTGAGATCTTGCCATTGCACTCCAGCCTGGGTGACAGAGCGAGACTCCATCTCAAAATAAATACATAAAAATAAAAGCAATAGAGTATTACAGTATTAATCAGGAAATCTTGCACATTTTGAAGGTTTCAAATGGCTTGGTTTAATAAAGAAAGAAAACTTGTAATACCTAGAAAATTGATGTTGAGTGGGAAAAATAAAACAGAAAATATTGCTATACAAAAACCTCTTGTTACATTCCTGACTCAAATTAAAATCTGATATTTGTGTTTGGTTTGTTTGAATACATAAAATATGTTATAGCCATTGGTGAGTAGTTAGTTCATTTTGATTCAAGTTACTTCTCTAGATAGCATCATTGTTATAAAATTTAATTTCCATGAACTTACATTCTTCCAGGATGGTTGTGATCTTCTGGTTTCTTAAATATTCTGGGTCAGAGTTACTATACTATACTTGCATTTGTGCTTCGCAATGAACTAGAATAAATACTTTCTATTAAAACCAGCAGAGGTTTTGCTAAAGAGAATGCACGCACAGGCCTTGTCTTTTTGGTACAAGGTAGAGGGTTTTATCTACTACCTGCGACTAACTAGCTTTCAGGAAAGAGTGAACTAATGGTTTACTCATGGAGTTCACAAACATTTATGGTGTTCTGGCAGTAGGGATACATATATAAGCATAGCTTAGTTCCTACTTTTTAGGGATTTGAAGTTTAGTAGAGGGGGCAGATTGTAATACCTAATACCTATTATGCTTTTATTATGTGGTAAGTATTGAAGGAGAAGTTAAGTGACATGTCTAAAATCATAGTAATAGAAGAGTCAGGCTATGAATCAAGATATTCTTAGGGTTTCTCATCGTTGGCATTTAGGGACAGATACTTGTTGGTTGTGTGGGGCTGCTCTGTGTACCGTAGGATGTTTAGCAGTATCTCTGCTCAGTAGCACCTCCCCCCATTTGTGACAACCAGATGTCTCCAGACATTGTCAAATGTCCCCCGTGGGGAGAATCACCCCTGATTGAAAAGCACTGCTGTAGAGCCTGCTCTTGTGCCCACCACTCTGTACTGTCTTCCTAGATGAGTGAGTGCTATGGGAGAGAATAAGCATGTTTACAATGTGAAGTCCCAATTCCTGCTGGCAGCAGAGGACAGATGCCAACACTACCTAGGGTGGTGGAGAAGAGAAATATTCTCAGATATGGTGCCACTGGAGTTGAATTTTGAACTCCAGAGAGTTCAAAAAAGGCAGAGAAAAAGGAAGACTATCTGGAGTAGAGGAATGTGCATGCACAAGAGCACGGCAGCAGGAGGAAGCAGGGCACCCTTGCGGATGGCGGGTAGTTTTCTGTAGACCCTTTAATTCCCTCTTCAGTGCTGTTCTCTTGTTTCCTCTGTTCAAGCAGCAAGCCAGGGTCACAGCAGCTCTCTATGTCATTCTTACTTCAAATCAAAGGTGTTGTGTTAGTCAGGATGAGCTAGGTTATGTTGCAGTAACAAACAGCCCCAGAATTGGCAGCAGAAAACAAGAAAGGTTTATTTCTTACTCATGCCACATACCTGATCTGGGTCAGCTGTGGTCTCATGGTGCTGATTACTGTACAGAGGGAATGAGAACATGGGGAATCACATACTGACTTCTAAAGCTGCATTCCAGACAAGTAACACTTATCACTTCTGGTCACATTTAATTGGCCAGGCAAGTCTGCTGTCCTCACCTAATTTTAAGGGGGCAAGGGAGTAGAGTCCTACCATGTGCCCAGGAGAACTGGAAATATTTGGGGGCAGCACTCAGGTGTACCATAGATGTCAGAGGCCCGTACCTCAAATGTTCAAGCACACACAACTCATCATCTGCTCTCTGACAGCCTCCTAGCTTGGCTTTCAAGAAGGGCCCTTTGCCATAGATGGTCAAGATTTTTAAAAATATCAATTATCTGAATAAGTTAAAGAAAGTCCTTGTGGGACCAGGTCACAAGCCCTCAGTTTTAAGAGTCAGGATGTTGGGGTGGGAGTGATAGAATTGATTGAAGTCAATACAGTCTGGATGTGGTAGATTGTTTTACGAGGAGGGGCAGTTGTTCAGGACACTGATCATTATCTGAACACCCAGGATGCTTTCTTTGGCTGTCACTGTAATAGTTTTAAAGCCTGAGCCAAGTGTCAAGCAGCAGGAGGGTGTCCTTCATGAACTCTGAATTTATGGGACTGTGTCTGAGAGAGAAGAGATGCCAACAGTAGCGACTGAGAACATTCTGGATGATTTTAGAAACCCCCAAACACATTTCTTTAAACACCAAGGAGCATTCTCTTTGTTAGAAACTCCTCCAGACCACGACTCTGGCCCTGGCCCTGGCCCTGGGGTTAGGAGATAGAGAGGGTGCCTGGCTATAGTGGATCTAAAACGGGATGACACCGGAAACCTGTGGGGAGGATGCTGTCCTTGTCGCCCCTTGACAGAGGGGGCACAGAGGCCTTAGAGAAACAGAAATAAAAATAGCAGTTGTTTGCCACTTCCCTCCCCAATAAAGTGTTCTCTCCAAACCTGGTTTCCACTCTATTTCTGAACTGTTTTGCCGCATGGTGTGTAGGGAGCCAGTGTAAATGTGGGAGTGGGAGGAATGGGACATAGGCAGCAACTCAAAGGAAGGCAGAATTAGTAGCCGTCTGGGAACCGGGAACGGGGGCATTCTAGAGACGTGAAGAGGTCGAACAGCCAGCTGGGTCCAGAGTCACCTCACCTCTGGTGTCTTAGCAGAGCATGAGTGTGTGTGTATGTGTGTGTATATATATGTATGTGTGTGTATTTGCACATATGCACGTGTGTGTTTATGTGTGTGTCCATGCATGTGTGTATAGGGGTAGGTGTGCAGTGTATGTGTGTGTATGTACATGCATGTGTGTACGGGTGTAGATATGTGGGTGTGTAGATATGTGTGGGTGTGCACATGCATGCACCCCTGCAGTGGAAGCTGTGTGCAGCTGCATGAATGTTACTGACCATCCTGTGGTTTGCTGATAGCTGCCTAATCTGAGTTGTGTGTTTCCTCCCTCCCCCAGCAGACACTCAGGGCGCTCTGTGATGCCCTGGGACACTAATATTTTCACACCTGCAATCTGTATTGTTATTTTCTCCTTCGGAGGGCAATATTGCCCTTCTGGGTGCTTAAGTAGGACACACAGGACCAGATAATATAAGAGGAGCCTGAATGTTCAGGGCCAGAACAGATGGTCCTGAACAAGGTCACAGGCCGTCTGGGGAGTGCAGGGCCAGGGCAACACCAGCTCACTTCCTTCCAGCCGACTGCTCCCTTCACCGTGACCTTCCCTTCAACCTTCCCTTCAACGCCTTTGTTTCCTGGCTGTAAAATGGGCACGTTGCATACAGTTGTGTAGGGAGTGTTTGCAAGTGCCCAGGCTCTGGGAATTTGAGTAAAGGAGGCCCTTTGTTGGTGGCGCACACAGCCTCGGCTTTCTTCACCTTGTCAGTTGTCCATTCAGTTGGAGTAACTGTGAACACCCACTTACCCTTCACATATCCTAGGATCAGGACTGTCCCTGCAGTGACCACGAAGGCTGGAGAGCCAGATGGCTATGGACCTCACAAGGGCCTGCCAGTTCCCAGGAAGGGGGTCTGGGCTGCCAGGACAGGGGGCAGCAGCAGGACTCAGTGAGAGGGTTGCCTCACAGTGAGCCCTGCCCATCTCTAGTACGGTGGGAAGGTGGTTGAAACCCTGTCCTTATCCTATGCTCTGAGGTCTCCGGAAGACACAGGTGCTATATATAAAACTAAGACTGTTATCTCACTCTTGCTAAGTTTCCACCCTCGCGGCTTACTGTACACCACCGGGGAGAACATTTCCTGAAGCCCTTCTCCCAGAGCTCTGGGGCCAGAGTGAGGGACGCCTTCTGAGAGAGAGAAAACCTTCCCCACAGGGAGGCCTTTTGTAGAAGGGGGAGGAGAATAAAGATGTCCAGGCAAATGCCCAGCCTCGCCCTAGTGAGCTTCCCACTAGCTGAGCTGGGGACCAACATGGTACCAGCCCACAGGGAAGCCCCTCCTCTTCCCCCTTTTGCCTTTTAACATGGAGTCTCTGGGTCAGGGATGGACGTGGTGGTGAGGGATGCTAAGTATGAGCAGACACCCTAGTGGGTTCAGCTCAAACTCCAGAGGGGATGGGGATGGGCAACACTCCTGAGGAACTTCTGTTCAGCACTGGTCATCGCCATGATAAATGATGGGAGGTCCGGGTTGGGAGGTTTCCATTTAAGCATTGGTTCCTTGCAATTTCCCTGGGCAGTTTTTTCAAACAGCCCATGATTGTCATTTTGGGTAGGACGATCTCCATTGTTTGGGACTGTCCAGCACACTGAAGGTCACTGAGCATCTGGGCCCTGGAGCACTATTTGCCATTGTGCAACATACACACCATACACACACACACAGACACACACACACACACACACTTTCAAAACATCCTCTAGGGCTGGAGGCAGGTACTGCATCTGGTTAGGAACCACCACAAGGAATTATTTATCTTGGCAACATCTCAAGAGGACATCGAACTGGAGTTAAAGGACTTTGGGGAGGTGGAGTAGGAAGGAGGTAGACGATGTTAGGCTAAGAAATGTCCTGTCAGCTTGGACAGGGTGTTGGCCTAATTTTTTTAAGTGAAGAAGTTTCATTTTTTTTGTCCTATTTATGAGCACCCAATTGACGAGCACTCTCAGTTAACTGGAGAATCTTGTGCATTTTGTTCGGTTTTGTTTTCACTTTTTCTTAATAAGAATGTCTTAATAAGATGTCTCTTAATAAGCACTATTACCTGTGGGGCCGGCTTTATGAATGCAGTTGCACAGGCCGCATGCTCAGAAGGGCCCCGCTTTTGGGGTTGAATGCCTGGCCGTTGCTGCCTTGAAATTCGTGATAATTCTTTGAGTTGGTGTTTTGTAAGTGAAGTCCAGTAGGACAATGAAGCATGAATTCCCTGGGCTCCAGCCCCACCTGGCTTCCTTCTCCCCACCCCTGGCAACTACTGACTCTTCTGGTCCCATCAGGGGCCTGGGTGAAGGTTCAGGGAGGGACAGGGTTGGCATCACTGGTGTCCCAAGGTAGGGTGTGGTGGCCATCCCCACCCCAGGCTGGCAGGGCCAAAAAGTAGGCAACTCTGTGAGAATTCAGCTCACTCCGGATCCAAATACCGAGGGTGTCCCAGCACGGAGTGTGCAATCACTTTGGGTCTGCCCAGGCAGGTATGTGGAAAGAGGAGACCTCTCTGCTCCTGGCCTGGCCGCCGGGTAGAGGAACGCAGTAGACAGAGTGGCCAGAATCAAGGGGCGGGCTCCCAGAGTCCTGTGAGACTCTGCACTCATTAAATAGCAAATACGAAACACTGTATCAAGTTGAGAGAAACCCTGCTGAAGAAAGGAAGGAAACAGTTTATTTTAGTACCTTTTATGGCACTTTTTTCCTGTTTTTTGAACAAGGGTGCTACATTTTTACTTGCACTGGACCCTGAAACTTAGGTAGCTGGCCCTACTTGCTTACTTCATTGCTACCTGCAGTTTCTGTTTATTTTCTGTCTCCCAGTTTCTAAAAAGAAATAACTAGTTAAAATGGCTCACCATGAACACAAGTGCTTCCATTTGTGTCCCCCTTTCTGTTCTTCTGAGGGACATGATCACCAGCCAATCACCAGCTGCCCCACCCCAGACTTCTTTTCCAATGCTACCTGTTAGCATGGCACCTTCTGGAGGAGGCCGTGAGTCGGGGGAGAGGAGACAGGGGCAGGGAAGACAGATTTATCTGTTACTGGGATGTGGCTGAATTTTGTGGTGGGTGGGTCGTGAATCTTCCCATTGGGGAGAAGAGATTCCTTCCCAGGCAGTTATGAGCTAGTGCTGGCCCCAGGCAGGATGCTGTCAGGATACTAGACAGGGAACCATAAAGCAAGGTTCCAAGAAACCAGGCTCTGCTCTCATTAGTGAGCTTTATTAAGGGACTCTTTTCAAGCAGGGAGATAGTGCTGCAAGTTAAGCACTGTCTTTGGACAGGAGTATCGTGCCGTAAGACATGGCCCAAGGGAGAATGACAGTGAGGAAACCTAATTGCAGGTCAGGTGGGCCTGTAGACAGGGACAGGTGAGGGCTAGGCCCTGCCCCTGCTGCTTCTCATCGTTGGTCCCTAGTCGTAGAAGTTTCATATTTAGACAGAGGAGGGTCAGGGAAATATCACATCTTCTGCTTTATCTAGGAAGTTCTTGTTGGGGGAAAGTTGGATGTCAGAAGCCACTGTGCCTGCCTCTACCCTAGTCCCCTCCACAGCCTGCTGCATAGTTTCCAAGTGTCCCAGGACCGCAGTGACGCCCACCCCACCCATACATTTTTAGTGTTAGCCACTGCTTGTCTGTTACTATAAAATGCACATCAGACATTCCTAGACCCATCGGAGACCTGGAGAGGGCAGACACTGGTAGGATATCCTCCTACCACTGGGCCAGACACACCCATGGCAGCACAGATAGGCAGCCCAGGGCAGGGGAGGCCATCTTTGTTTCTGGATGTTCCTAGCCTCGCCAGGGAGGGGGTGCAGCCAGAATAAAGGCATGGGACATACTCATGCTAAAAAGCTACTCGTTGTTTATCTAAAACTCCAAACTTAACTGGGCATCCTGTACTTTTTCTGGCAGCCCTAACCCAGAGGGCAGTTTTGTCACAGCCTTTGTGAAATGGGTGAATCCAGAAAGGAAAGAGCTGGTGGCCCAGAGGCCTCTGGAGATCTCCTATTAAGGGGCCAGACGTCTGGGGCTCTGCTGCCCACTGCTGCCACCTGCTTGCTGTGCCATATGGAGTTGTTCTGAGGCCTGGTGTAGCTCGTGTTCAGTGGGGATGGAGATACTAGTGTCTTCTTCCACCTCCCGTAGGCTCTCCCTCAGCATGGAATACAGTGAGGGGCCTGGCAGAATCCTGGCCTAAGGCAGCATGGTCTGCCAGGCCTCCAGCAGAAAGCTGCTCAGGCTCCCTGCCTCATGACTTAAGATGCTGTCAGCAGCAAGTATCAGAAAACTGCAACCCAGTAGAGTTGAACAATAAATAAAACACATTATTTCACTTTAATCAACAAGTCCCAGCATAGGCAGTTTTAGCATTGGTTAATTCATCAGCACATCAGACTTACTGAAAGACCTGTGTCCTCTGTCTGTCTCTCTCTGCTCTGTACCACAACGTGTGGACTCATCTTTCCTCATGGTTTCTGGATGGGTGTTGCAGGGCCTCGTGTCCTGTGTGGACATGATAATATCCCTTGGAGGAAAAAGTGGGGCTGGCTCTTCATAGTGTCTAAGGCCGAGACATCTTTCTCAGAAGGCTCCCAGCAGATATCCCCTGTGTCTCTTTGACCAGAATGTCTCATATACTCGTGCCTAAGTCAGCCTCTAGCATGGGAGTGGCTTATAACAATTAGTATTGACTCTGGGAGTAGCTCCAAGGAGCATGCATTTGGGTGGGTCTCAATTAGGTCCCTTGAACTGTTCCCTACCTCATTCTGCCAACAGCTTGAGGCAGGTTTGATTTATTTTTTCTTTGTTCTTTTTGGTTTTTAACAAAAACTTAAACATTACAGAGAAAGAAGCTAATGATAACCATAACTAAATAATGATAACCACGACTAAATGAATGATTTAACTCATTCTAGGTATTTACAATCTTTGTAAATCCAATTTGGTCTTCAACTACCTAATTTTGTTTTACATAATTGCAGTCTGGTTGTACTAGTTTTATCTTTTATTGTTTTAACGTCATTTTATATTTTCATTTTCATGTATTGATGCAGGTCACCTGCTTGCCATTTTAAATGAATAATTGCAGCTAACTTTTATCAAGTCCTCATCATGTGCCAGTCATTGTTCTAAGTGTCTTACATTGACTATTTCTTGTAATCCTCATGGCGACCCATTTTCAGATGAGGAACTGAGGCACAGAGTATACAGTAATGAACTGTGTGGTCTGATTCCTGAGTGTGAACTTTCAGCCACTACACCATTTACATAATCTTACTTCTACCTTTGGGTGGGTAGTTTCCATATTTTGTTGCAGCTATTGCCATATGCAGGCATGAGCATTTTTGTTAAAACGACCTCTTTTCTTCTCCCTTTAGTGACTTCCTTGGGAAGTGTTCCCCTCAGTGATACTGCTGGGGCAATGTCCAATACCAAGAATGATGTATAGCATATTTCATCTTCCCACGCTACTCTCCCAAAAGACTGAGCCTATTTATGGGGTCATCTGCAAAGTCTAAGTGCTGCAGTTTCCCTACGACCACTGGATTTTGTTTGTAGTTTGATATTGTCTTACTGTCCCTTAAAGTTATAATTTGTAATTCTTTAGTTTTCAAGAGGGACTCTACATGTTTCCTTGTGATGACGGCCTTTAATTACTCATGTGTACGCTGCTTATTTATCCCCATTGAGCTACCACTGCCCGAACATGTTGATAGCATTTTTTAAGCTATCAGTTACTTAATGTACAAATATTTTTCCATTCCATGTTTTTCTCTTAAAATTGTACTTTATTGGCTGGGCGCGGTGGCTCACATCTGTAATCCCAGCACTTTGGGAGGCCACGGCAGGTGGATCACCTGAGGTCAAGAGATTGAAACCAGCCTGGCCAACGTGGCGAAACCCCGTCTCTACTAAAAATACAAAAAGCAGCCAGGTGCGGTAGCGGGTGCCTGTAATCCCAGCTACTTGGGAGACTGAGGCAGAAGAATTGCTTGAAACCGAGAGGCAGAGGTTGCGGTGAGCCAAGATGGCACCACTGCACTCCAGCCTGGGCAAAAAAGCGAAACTCCATCTCAAAAAGAAAAAAAAAGAAAAAAGAAAAAACAAGTGTACTTTATTTGGCAATGATGTTTTTATTCCGAATTATTCTACTAGGTCCCTTTTTTGCCTTGTGAAATTGTTCTTAGTTGCGCTGACCTGGAAATAGAGCCCATATGGTACTGGAGGGTGATGGTTTCTCATTGTTCTTCTTATGCAACCACCCTTAGTGATGAGTCCCTAGAGGATTGAACTGTGCCTCATTCTGTGGACTGGACTTTTTGGAAACCCCTTTTTGAGCCCCCAGGAAGCAATTTGGCTGAGAGCTGATGCCTGGATGCTAGCCAGCTGGCTGCTGGCCATATCCAGCCACCCCAGTCCCCTGGCCATCTGTATACCTCGGCAACAGAGTGGCAACTGACACACCCAGGCCCAGAAAGCCAGACAGACTGGCGGCTGGAAACTTCATGGAATCCTTGTAATTAGAAATGGAAAAGACCTGTTAGCTCGAGTGGTATTCTCCTCCTCCTCCTCCCACAGGCCCCAACCAGCTTTAGAAGGTGACATATAATTTGCCCTGTCACTTGGAGCACTCAATTGAGTTTTCTGGGCCTTATCTGTGAAATCCAAGAGCTGGACCGAATCAGTGGTTTTTAACCCCTTTTGGGTCTTATGCCATTTTGGAAAGTGGTAGAAAGCCACACACCCTCTTTCCAGAGAGAAGCACATTTCACAGGCCATTTTGCACTTTCAGGACATTGATAACAAGAAGCCTGTCTAGATCCTAGCCCATGGTCTTCAGGTTTAGAACCCAAAGACTTGTTGATCTCTGAAGTTCCTCTCAGCTCAGAAAACCCACATTCTAGAAAGTTTTCTGTCAAGGACCCTAGGTATGGAAATGGGTAAAAGGAAGTCTCTTGTACTTAACTTGGAGGAAACCACTGTCCAGCCCAATGGGTTTCACTATCAGATATTTTTATTTATTGTTTTACCATTTGTTATTTTCCAGGATTGAGTTCTACTTTGTGGTACCACATTCTTTCCCATCACTTTAATCTTTCTAAATTTCGTACTGCCTTTGATTGAAACAATTGAACTCTTACAGGTTTGTGGAGTGGAAATGGGATTCAAGTGACTTTGACCTTCACCTCACAGGAAGGGGGATCATCTTTCTGGCAATTCCCAGCAGATATTAGCCTCTGCCTGATGACCCTCAGCCTCCTCTCCCAGCCCTTTAACAGCTTGGAACAAGAGGCAACAAACTGGTTGGGTTGATGTTTATGTGAACATATGGATGCTTGGGAGGTGGAAGATGCGGGGGGAAATCCCTTCTGATGGCTCTACAAGTGCTTTCCCAGCACTCTGGGCTTGCGTGGCTAAGAGGCTTTGCTTCAGTTCCCAGGGACTTCAGAGTTTCTAATTCCTCAAATGACCTGCCTGACAGGGAGTCTTAACAAATGATTCGGGCCTCCAAGATCTTTCCTCAGGAGTCAGGAGAAAACGTGCAGTATAAGTTGATATAGTTGGAGAGGGGATGTCTGCAACCTCCAGCTGTGGACAAGGCCAGCCTAGCCTCTTGGAATGGGGTGGAGGCAGTCACAGATACAAGTCTCCTTGGTGGGAAACTGAAGGTATTCAGGCCTGTATGTGCCCACAGGCACTTCTGCATATTTGGATTTGACCCAGGAAGCTTGGGGAAGGAGGGAGAAAATCAGAAGCTTTGACATCAGTTCTTTTTTTTTTTTTTTTTTTTTTTAGATGGCTTTTTGCTCTTGTTGCCCAGGCTGGAGTGCAATGGCGCAATCTTGGCTCACCGCAACCTCCGCCTTCCGGGTTCAAGCGATTCTCCTGCCTCAGCCTCCCGAGTAGCTGGGATTACAGGCGTGCACCATCACGCCCGGCTCATTTTGTATTTTTAGCAGAGATGGTTTCTCCATGTTGGTCAGGCTGGTCTCGAACTCCTGACCTCAGGTGACACCTAAATGCCTTGGGCCTTCCAAAGTGCTGGGATTACAGGCGTGAGCCACTGCGCCTGATCGACATCAGTTTTGTTTCTGGACTCTCCTCTCTTCCTCTGGCCATCAGAATGTTTATGGAAAAATGTGAAATGAGGGATAAAGGAATTAGCACCTAAATATTTTACATAATGTTAGGATGATTTTGCTGTGTGGGAGAGTGGCCTGAATGTAGGGAGCCTTTGAGTAACTGACCTATAACTTTTCTTACGCCCTTCTGATTTTATCCCAGTTACTGATGTTGTTCTTATCTCCTACCTCTTCTGGAATTCATCTTTGAACATTTAATACATTTGGCCAAGCAAGAACAATGCTGTGATTCTTTTTAAAAAGTACAAGCTTTTGTCAATACTTCTTTCAAGTTCTAAATTTTATGAGGAGTTTGTTCCACTGTGCAAAGGAGCCTCTGACTTTAAGAAAGGTCATTCCAGCTCAAGATTTCAAATGAAGTTGAGGCTGTGTGTAGTCACAGGATTTCTCATGTCGTCGGCAGAGATAAAAAGCCTCTTAGTTTTACACTGGGCACAGCACTGTTGAACGTCCATTACTTACTGTTTAAGTAGCCAATGATCTCTAAAAAAAGCTTGGCTGTAAAGTTGGCAGAATGATGCACTGCTTTGTTTCAAGCCACTGTAAACTGCCTTTCCCAGTGTCACTTTTATCTCCACTGCTTTTGTCACATCTTTTTGTTCATTTCCCCAGAGTGGAAAAATATTGCATTACCCAGAATGACAATTTTCATTGCTGCCCGCTCAATTCAGTTTTTCATAAACGTCCAGGAAATAAACTAGCTGAGTTCTTCTCCATTCTCACACATCTTCATTAGCACACACGAGAAGTTTTTTACAGGGAATTCTCAAGTTGAGCAGTTATGATACCTGTTGGAATGTGGGTAGCCTTGGTTATATTAACGTCTTTAAAGATAAGTAGTGTTATTACTTTCTTGGTCATGTATAATTATATCGGAGGTCTAATTATTGAGAGTTAACAATGCTTTGTAATTGGTATTTTATGGCATGCTAAACATTTTTCTGAAGTGTTTTTACTATTAATGTTTATCTATTAGTTTTGTAGTCACCCTTTTTTCATACTGTAAAGGTAAACGGAATTCAGATTAAGATTGAATTATCAAAAATTTTCAGGGGTCTAAACAAACAGTATTTAGAGTCCGACGCTCTCACTGTTTGAGATCTAGGAAAATAAGCGCCTTGGGCGGATGGGTTTCGGGCAGAACCGCTATGCTCTGCAAGCTGTCCGTGGAGTTGGGCAGTGTCATCCAAAGAAATGATTTTTTTTTTTTAATTAGCTCTTAAACAAAATTAATTAATCAAAAGTTGTTACTCTTGGGGATGAGGGGGACGAGGGAAGACAGGATTTGGGAGCCTCCTGACCTACAGTTCAACCCTACAAAAAGTATACCCATTTTACAAATGAGGAAACCCAGACTGAAACACATCCTTGATCCCAAGCCGGGAGCTGGCAGCCAGCAGCGCGGAGATTCTTTTCGTAAGTAGCAACAGCAGCCCCCTTGTCTTTCCCGCCTGGGGGGCGCAAGCCAGCCGTGCAAGACAGCATTTCAAGCACCGCTGCTGCCTCTGCTGCGGGGCCGCTGGCGCTGGCGGAGCCGGCAGGGGCGGCCACCTCCCCATCACGTGACGGGCGCCGCCGCCGAGCATGCCGGGAGAACCCCCTCCCCGCCGCGGGCTTCCGCGCGTGGGCGGCGGGCCGGGCGCGCGCGGGAGGAGAGAGGAGGTGGGGGCCGGGCAGAGACTGGGGAAGAAACCGCGGCGAGGAAAAGCCCCTTGTAGAGCAGGCCCTGCTCCATCGCCCTGCCCGAAATCCCCGCGCGGCGCCCCCGCCTCGACCAGCGAGCGTCGGGCGGTGGGAACCGGGCCTGAGCTGAGGGCGGAGGAACTCCAGCGCCGTCCTTTAATTGTGAACAAGTCGAGCGAGAAATGGAGGCAGGCCTGGTTCCGCCCGGTTCCCTGGTGCAGGCTTTCACACCCAGGGTGCTGATACTTGGTCTTTCCCCTGCATAAGGGATAGGACTGTGTGTGCAATTAGGTTTTTCTAATAATATCTTGCACTTTTTTTTCTTTACCCACTCAGACATTCCCCATTTTTCCTCATAATCACTTTCTCTCGCTTCAGCATACACACTTAGCCCTTGGCAGGCAAAGCGGAATCTCGGGTTCTTGTCAGAGCTAAGTGTTTAAGCTTCTGAAACACAGGGCATATTTGGTTTATTTTACTGTTATGAAAATAAACCACCTCCTGCAGTTACACCAGCTCAGATTTTCCCTCGATAGGGTCAGTGTGGATTATCTATTGGAGGAAAAAATATTTAATTAGAAAGGAATGAAATTCTCTTAGCTCCTTGAGGTTGGAGGGAGCTTAGGCAAGGAACAGTTAAAGGTAAAAACAAAAAATGCCAGGGGTCCAAGAAGCCACTATTGGAATGCAGTATCTGTTGGCTACTGGTTTAGCACACTGCCCCAGGCTTCCCAGTGGGGGCTCCACTCGGATCCTAGACTGACAAAATGGGAAGGCACCCTCCCAATGGGTCCTCATTACCATTTGTCGAATAAAGAGAATACCAGTAGTTGTATTTCGTGCATTTCTTGGAGCCGAATGATCGGACTAAATCTAGTCCCTTTCTGTGCGAGCATAGTCAACTTTGGTCATCTCTCTCTAGGCTTAGAGCCAGTTGTTGCCTGCCTTTGTAACCAGGTAGCCACAATGAGGCCATCAGAGGAGGATAGGCAGCCCTGCAGAAGGGAATCGTTTTTCTGTACCTCACTATGATGAAATAGGGCTAGCCGTCAAGTTGAATTTTCTTTTCTTTTTTTTTTGTTTTTCCGAGAGGGAGTCTCACTGTGTCGCCCAGGCTGGAATGCAGTGGCGTGATGTTGGCTCACTGCAACTTTCGCCTCTTGGGTTCAAGCCATTCTCCTGCCTCAGCCTCCCGAGTAGCTGTGATTATAGGCGTCCACCACCACGCCTGGCTAATTTTTGTATTTTTTAGTAGAGATGGGGTTTTGCCATGTTGGCCAGGCTGGTCTTGAACTCTAGACCTCAAGTGATCCATCCACCTTAGCCTCCCAAAGTGCTGGGATTCCAGGTGTGAGCCACCGCGCCCGGCAAGTTGAACTTTTCTCTCGGGGGAATCATGTGCCTGCTCAACACAGATCTGGTGGAATTTTCTTGTCTCTTTCTCTTCCCTGGCATTTTCTCTGGTCTTAGGCAAGTATTTCCTGCCTTTTCTGATCCCCTGTGTGTGCATGGGACTTAAGGGAGAAAGGAGGAGGGAGTTTTCTGTTAAGGGAGCCATGGGTGAGCAGGAAATGGCTATTTGGTACCAGTTATTCTGCAGAATTAGGGAGCGCTGGATGCTGACAAGGAGTCAGAAGGATTCAGTCATCATGACATCTGCAGTCACAACTGGGTGGGTTAGTGAGCGCCCCTGAAGTGTGTGTACTCATTTCAGGCGCAGTCGGCAGCAGAATTCGGGAAGACTGTCCCACCCCTCCTACTCCCTGTGTGCTGGCAGTTTGCTGTGTGTCTCCATGGATCTGTGGAGCTTAAGAGATTAAGTCCTTGGAGAAAATGGGTAAAGTGACGTTTTTAAGTAGGACTGTTGTTAGGAAGATGTTAGCACACTTAAGAGTTTGTAGGAATTCTCCTGTTGGGGTGTCACTTTCTGTTCTGTTGAAATGATACTTCTTCCAAAAGCTGGAGTTCTGGGCTTATATAGCAGGGAGCCTCGCTGCAGCTCACACACCCTGTGTGGCTGGCTTCTGGTCAGAGTGCCAAAAGCATTTGAAGCTCCTGGAGGTGTGTTAGCATAAAGAATCAGTGTCATCAGGTAGCTGGGACATTGTGAGAAGTCTTGTCTATGTCTGTAGAAACAATTTCAGACTGACTGCTTGCTGGTTTCTCATTGAAGGCACGGTGTGCTCCATGTAGTGCTCTATGTAATCTAATGTCCAGAGTCAAAGCAAAAGCTGCAAAAGATGACAAACCCAGATCCAGAAAAAGACACAGCCCTTGACAAGGTGGTGAATTTCTTCTGAGCTTCCAGCATCTCTTTTTGTATTCTCTTCCTCTCTTGATTGAGTTTTGTTTGCGTCCCACTTCTTTCTCATTCTGATAAGTGTAGAGGGGCTCAGAAGGTGGTGTTCTGCAGGCAGGCAATGTAGCCTTTGGGAAGAAGAAGCAGGCTCTGGAGTCAGAGGCTGAGTTTCAATCCTAGCCTGGCCAATCACTAGTATCATTCTAGGCAATGTATTTTCTGTGAAAACACTTTCGGCATTGGGTGTATGTGGGAACTGAGCAATGTGGGTAAAGTGCCTTGCATATATAGTAAATCATATTAATAGCTGTGATGGTTAATACTGAGTATCAAATTGATTGGATTTAAGGCTGCAAAGTTCTGGTTTTTTTGTTTTGTTTTGTTTTGTTTGTTTGTTTTTTGTTTTAAGACAGAGTCTTGCTCTCTTGCCAGGCTGGAGTGCCATGGCACGATTTGGGCTCACTGCAACCTCTGCCTCCCAGATTCAAACGATTCCTCTGTCTCAGCCTCCCAAGTAGCTGGGACTACAGCTGTGTGCCACCACGCCTGGCTAATTTTTTGTATTTTAGTAGAGATAGGCCAGGATGTTGGCTAGGATGGTCTCGATCTCCTGACCTTGTGATTAGCCTGCTTCAGCCTCCCAAAGTGCTGGGATTACAGGCATAAGCCACTGCGTCCAGCCAGTTGCAAAGTATTGATTGCTGGGTGTGTCTGTGAGGGTGTTACTAAAGGAGATTAACATTTGAGTCAGTGGGCTGGGAAAGGCAGACCCACCCTTAATCTGGGTGGGCACTATCTAATTAGCTGCCAGCGTGGCTAGAAAATAAAGCAGGCAAGAAAACGTGAAAAGACTACACTGGCCAAGCCTCCCACCCTACATCTTTCTCCCATGCTGGATCCTTCCTCCCCTTGAACATCAGACTCTAAAGTTCTTCAGTTTTGGGACTTGGACCAGCTCTCCTTGCTCCTCAGCTTACAGGCAGCCTATTGTGGGACCTGTGATCATGTGAGTTAATACTGAATAAACTCCCCTTTATGTATTTATTTATCCTATTAGTTCTGTCCTTCTAGAGAACCCTGACTAATACAGTAGCTTAGTGTTTGTTTTTCTTTCTTTCTTTTTTAATTAATGAAGCTCTGCTGTACTGGCTGCTATGGAGAATATCCCAGAAAGGACTATTCTCAAAAAGCTGACAGTAAAGATGATACTGACTAATGTTCACTGAATGCTTAATATGCTCCAGGCATTGTTCTAAGTGGTTTGAATATTTTGGCTTGTTTAATCCTACTAATGACCCTGTGAGGTAAGTGCTATTAATACATCTGTTTTGCAGATGAGGACACTGAGACCCAGAGGTGTTAAATGACTTCTCAGTTGTCTGAGAAAATTTTAGTATGTGAACACAGTTTAGAGCCCAGACCTGCCTGGCTGCACTATCTGGGCTCTTAACTGCTGTAATCTATACTGCTGTAGTATAGGATAACACACTGGGGAATCTAACAGTGTCGTCAGCAGCCCGGAGGGTGCTTGGCGGTGCAGAGATCCTCAGAGATCATCCTCCAGTCTCTGTCCTGCCCTTGCACCTTTCCTTTCTCTATAGCATTGTTGCTGTGACCAGGAGGCATTGCCTTAAGCCTTCCTACAGAACAGATGGCCCACTGAGTCCTTTCCTTCTAGATGAGACTTTTCTCAGATGGCCTGATAGTACCTTATTATCAGCATACTAGAAAGCCAGGGCTGCTTCCTTATGAGAGGTAGTGGGGGTGAGAGGAGGCCAGAGGGCCGTGGAGAGTTCAAGGAACCAAGAAAAAACTTAAGGCATTGTTCTTGCCTGCCAGCTCTTCCCTGTATTCTTCCCAGCAGTTGGTAGTTTCCAGGTGAGACTGGCTTTCTAGTTCTTTCTTGCACTGCCCAGCTCAGCCCTCTTAATTTTAAGCAAATGTGTGCAACCGGTTGGAGAGGGTACCAGCTTGAGATATGACCAGGGTAGCAGAGCTAGCTCTGTCTGGAGACTATCAGCAGATCTGTGTGAATGCAGTCAGCAGGATGGGATAAGAGGCCAGGTGCAGAGCCGAGCTCTAGCCCAGTGGCCTGGAGCAGGTAGGGCTGCCCCATTTGGGATGCTGCTTTCCATAACCTCCTGCAGATCATGCCTGTCCTCTTCCTAGTCAACCTGGGGAAAAGAGTCTTCCATATTTCTCCAGCCTTTGATGACTTAGTAATGACTCATTCATATATAAGTGAACAATACCTGTCACCATGGCCTCTGTCTTTTCCAGAATTGGTTTAGTTGGTTTAGTCTGGGAGAGGCAAAATGAAACATGAAGGCACACACTTTCCAGTCTTACTATTCTGAAAGGTTGGTCCTTCTCTAATTGGCTCAGTGCCTCCATACTCTGATTTAAGAGAGGTTTCTCATCACCCCAGCAGTCAGCATTCCTAGCCCTGCCCTTCTGGCCTCTAAGGTCAGCTCTGGTCAGTTCAGAAATGAGCTGTCGTAGCTGCTTTAGGGATCTTAAGGAGTCTGTGACCTTTCTCATGTTTCACAGGAACAGAAATTTCCTGAAGATCCATTCTATGCCAGGCACTAGGCTAGGTGCTGTGGAAACAAAAGATAAACCAAACAGAGCTTCTGCCCTTAAGGTGCTGTCCAATTTGGGTGATTCCCCTTGGCCCCTTGACAGTTACACTGGTGACATTCTGGGGACAGAAAACAAGATTTCAACCGGTTTGGCAGACAGATTCAAAGCTGCCCTTCAGCTTACAGTGCTGTTCTGCCCCGGGGGAGTGTCCTTCCATCTGTCTGGAGAGCACAGTGCATAGGACCCTGCCTCTGAGTTGAGTGGCTCCCAGCCTGTAGGCAGCCAGCTGTGGCTGTGACCAGGGCTGCCCCAAGAGGGTTTGGGTCCTCTTGGGGACCCCTTATCACCCAGATATGAGGGCACATCTGCCAGGGTAGGCCACAGAACTGTGGTGTTCCTAGGGCCAGCTCTAGGTATTCCTAGGAGAGTTCTGGGTTGGTACAGAGGACCCTAGAGAATTGTCTCTCTCACTTATGCCACCTGGGGCAGGTCCCCAGTGTCTTCACCACTAATTGCCTCCCTTCTCTAGCTCCCATAGTCATGGTGAGGAAAAGTGACTTAAGTGCTCATCAGAGTGTTTGGGAGTGCATAAAGCCTAGTTCACCTGTCAGGTATGTTTGATTTCAGCTTAATCCTCAGATGAAATGGCCAGCCATTGTTTGCAGAGTTGGAGAATCAAGCACAAAGAGATTCCCTCACCTGACCTCTGGACACCCATCTCTCCAGGGATGATGAGGAGGAGAACTAAGGCCTTCCTTGCTGATGCCGGGGCTGTGTCTGCATCACAGTGCTCTCTTGTTTAAAGGGGGAAATTCTATTTCTTATTTTGCAGCACTGTGTATTCATGATCTTTTCAGATTTGCTTATTGGTGCAGAAAGGGGAAAGAGCCTAAAGTTTCTCAAATCTTTGCCAGACACTGTACCGTGCCTCTAAATGCATCATATCTTAATCACTCCTCACAACAACTATTACTATTTTCATCTTTCAGAGAGGGAGACAGATTCAGAAAGGTTAACCAAGTTGTGACAGGCACCTAGCCTGAATCAGTGGATTTCTTCCTGGACCTACCAACATTTAGTTGACGCTTGCCCAGGTTTCTGCTTTGGTGAACTATATCCTATTGCTGTCAGATAAGAACACCTCCAAATTAACATGAATCCGTTTGTTTGGTGGTAGCTGATACGATTTGTTCCCATGAGGCCTGGATGAATGAACTTCATGGTTGTGACCTCTTTTTAATTAGTGACGCTGTACCTGTCCTTTCTGTAGGAAGCTGACATCATTGAGTGTGATCTGTGTGCTGGGTTTTTTCCTGGGAATGGGGACAGGTTGTGCTAACCCCCCTGCCCCTAGTCGGGTGCTGCAGAGGACACTCAGGCCTCAGGGAATGGCTTAGGCTACATCACCTCTGCAGTTTGTCAGCTCTGAGATTCTCAGGCCTTAGTAAGCGTGATGAGACAGGAAATATTCAGAGCCCTAACCAGATGTAAAGACTGTGTGTGTGTGTGTGCGCGCGCGCGTGTGTGTTTCCTCACTGCTAGTGCTAGCTATGAGTTCTATGGAGAAGGCCAGCCATCTTAGTGGTTGCTTGGTCTCCAAGGGGACCCTGAGAAATAGCAGCAGCTAATAATGCTCCAAGCTAGTAATTAATACTCTAACTAGAAATGATGTTCTCAGGAAACAGTAGAAAATACAGGGGCCGGGCATGTGCCATTTCCTCTCTAAGCTTTGGCTTTGTTGGAAGTGGAAGCCGGTGTCCAAGATAGTAAAATAAGTCGCCATCTATGTGCCGGGGATGTACATTATAACTAAAACTAGCTACCAGGGAGCACCTTATATGTGCCAAGCATCTGTGTTGAGAGAGAGAGAGACACACACACACACACACGTATATCTATGTGTATATATATGTGTGTATATGTTTAAAATTAAGTCTCAATCCCATATCAAAACCATGAGATAGATATTATTGTCCCCATTTCACAGATGTGGAAACTAAGGCTTACTGAGATTAAGTAATTGGTCTAAATTCACCCAGCTAGTGACTAGTAGAGCCAGGGTTTTAATCCAGCATAGTGAATTCCAGAGATTCCCAGGTAGGGACATTAATGGGTGACTAATAGGCCAAGCTGGATGCCCTGGGCAAGGAGCAGGACGGAGCTGAATGGAAGAAGCAGCAGCATGTAAGTGCATATTGGAGGGCTGGGAGTAATTAGTCTTTTCCCTCTGCTCTGCCTTTTTCTTCTCCTCTTCCCTTTGCTGGCCCTGCATCTGTTTCCTCCCCCTCCTCACCACTTCCTTCTCTTTTCCCTCATCTTACTGTCTTGCCCCCTGGGTTTGGGGGGCTCACAGTGGCATTGTGGGCTCTGCCATAATTTATCCACTTCCCTTCTTGTCTTCTCCCCCATATCCCCTCCCTCCTGTCCTTCCCCTCTTCCCTCTTGCCATTTGTCTTCCAATTCTGCTGCACACCGACTCTTGCTGCTGCCGCCAGAGAACAGAGTGGGATGGGGCAGAGCTATGTTCTATAGGGGAAGGGGGAGGCCCCACAGGTAGTGTCAGGTCTGCTGCAGGTGTGAGAAGAGAGAGAGGATGGCGGGGTCAATGCTCGGGCAGCTGGCCTGGGTGAGAGTGTGGGAGATGCCTGGACTGCTTGCCCTGTCAGTGCAGCCAAGATTGTGTTGGCGTCTGTGGAGTCACGCAGGACTGCCACTCCCTGGGCTGAAAGTTAACTGATCCCCCTTCCCCACCCTTCCATACATTAACTGCCATAAAATGCCGTGAGTGCCAATCTCACTTTGCACAATTGATTTATTTAAAACCAAAATATGGACCTTCAGTCTTTTATTAGTGGTTTTGGCCTAGAATGTTAATCAAGATAATTTTGACTCTTGATTTTTGTAATTTATCCTGTTCACTATTTTCACCCAGCTTTTATTTATTTATGTATTTATGTATGTATGTATTTATTTATTTACTTACTTATTGAGACAGAGTCTCCCTCTGTCGCCCAGGCTGGAGTGCAGTGGCACAATCTTGGCTCACTGCAACCTCCGCCTCCTGGGTTCAAGCAATTCTCCTGCCTCAGCCTCCCGAGTAGCTGGGACTACAGGTGTGCATCACCACACCTGGCTAATTTTTTGTATTTTTGGTGGAGATGGGGTTTCATCATGTTGCCCAGGTGGGTCTCAAACTCTTGACCCCAGGTGATCCGCCCACCTTGGCTCCCCTGAGTGCTGGGATTATAGGTGTGAGCCACGGTGCCTGACCCCTTCCAGCTTTTTGAAAGAGTTGGAAAAATGAGGAAACCTAAATTCAAATACTGTCCTGGTAACTTTTTAACTGTGGACCTTCATCGAGCCAGATCAAAGTTTGATTTACCCAGTGGTTTTCAACCAGGAGTGATTTTGGCCGTTAGGGGATGTTTGGCAATGTCTGGAGACATTTTTGGTTGTCACAACTGTAAGGGTGGTGCTCCCAGCACATAGTGGGTAGAGGCTAGGGATGCTGCCGACATCCTCCAGTGCACAGGATGGCAGAGAATTACCCAGTTGAAAATGTTCATATTGCTGAGGTTAAGAAACATTGATGGCTGAGCCTGAGTTTCTTTACTACAAAATGAATATAATAATACCTGGCTCCCTGACTTGGAGGCTCAAATGAGATAAGATGTGTAAAAGTACCTGATAAAACTGCACAGTGCTCTGTGGGTGCCCAGTTCATCAGTTGATCAGTTATTATTGAGGACACGCCATACCAATTGGTAATGTTGCTATCACTAATTGAAGAAGTCATAGATAGAAAGTTTGACTAGGATCAGACTCAGGAAAGAACCTTCTAGGGTCCTAATAAAAGCAATTTCCAATGTTCTTAAGGGTCTGTTATCAATAGCCTCTAGGGGTACAATTGTTTTAACAGCTTCAAAACTGTTCAACCATACTTGGACACATATTTTCTTTTTCTATCTTTTCATGCACCTTGGTGAAATGTGAACACATTCTCTATGGCATTCTTCCTGATTTTGTAGCCTGCATCAAAAGAAGAAATGATATTGGTTTGTTGAGACTTTTTCTTAATGAACCCATGTAGACTTTTAGTGATTTCTACCTTTCCCTGTAAATGCTCACGAATCACTTGTTCGGTAATCCAGCCCTATGTTTACCAGTCTGAAGCTTTCAGAATCCAATTTGGCAAAATGTTAGGCAAATAGTTACCCATCTTTAGTCCTCTGACACCTCTTAAAGGTTATTAGCAATGGTTCTGTGAATGCAGAGTTGAGTTCTTTCAGAGCTATGTCTGAAGACAAGGTGTGCTGTGAGAACCCATTGTGGGTGGGGCCGCATGGATCATTTGAATTCTTTTTTAAAAACGTTGATGTGGAGCTTTTTGAGTAAACTTGAGTTATCCAGGAAAGGGGAATAAGGTACAAATCACCTCTCTGACCCATAGTGTCAGCACAGGGCTATAATTCAAAAACGTGGGACTGGCTCCTATGACCGTAGCAGTTTTAAAAGTACAGATTGTGATCTTCAAATGGGGATCAATTTAGATGGTTACAACCAATATGTTTTAATAAAATAGAATATGATAGAGTAGAATAGAAAATAACAGAATTCATTGCACAAAGAAATGTTAAGTACTGTTGTGTGAAACTTTTGTTTTCAGTTGTATGTGTCTGTGTATATGAAGAATATACTGAGCACACCATAAATTAGATTGCTTACAAAACATGTCGGTGGGCGGACAGGCAGTGATCGCTACAGACCCAATAGGAAGTGGTTCTAAAGTCTAGAAATTAAATTCTAAAGCAATGACTCTTAGGCAGGGGTTTTCCTAATATCTGTGTGCAAAGAGCTGCCCAGCATCGCTCAACAGCAGTTTAGACCAGCTAGGGAAAGGAAGGGAATGGTGGAGGGTCTGACTGCTTCCAGAAGCCCGAAGAGATCTCAGCTCAGTGTCTTGTATGTTCTTCTTCTGAGCTTTTGGCTGTCACTATTCCCAACAGAAACTGCAGTCCTGCTCCTGAGAAAGCAGAGCTGGGTGCTGTCTGCTCACCGAAGTTGACCAGAAGTGACTCTTGTAATGTGCTACCTTTGAAGGCTTCTGGACCACCCTGGAGGACAGCAGCACCCAAGCCAGGACTCACATGCCTGCCTTGCTTCCTGAGCAGCCGATATCCATTCACTGCAAGCTCCGCCTCCCGAGTTCACGCCATTCTCCTGCCTCAGCCTCCCGTGTAGCTGGGACTACAGGCGCCCACCACTGCGCCTGGATAATTTTTGTATTTTTAGTAGAGACGGGGTTTCACCATGTTAGCCAGGGTGGTCTCAATCTCCTGACCTCGTGATCCACCCGTCTTGGCCTCCCAAAGTGCTGGGATTACAGGCGTGAGCCACCGCGCCCGGCCTCCCTTTTCTTTTTTTAAAGAAGTTGGCATATTCTTCAAACCTGCGTATTTATATATTGAGCACTAACAATTCTACATTTGAAGAATAAATCCCCTTAGTGACATGCTACCTTCAGCTCTCATTCTTGGGACTAAACTGAGTGGTGACTTGGGGGTGGCTTTCCCTTATAGTGGTCGGCTCAGAAATAGCCAGAACACTTTTGACACAGACTGCCAGGCTCTCTGGCGGAAGACAGAGGCTTTGGAGCCCAAGTTTAGCCTCAGCTGTTCTATGGCAGTGTAGGGTGAGAATTGGACCTGGTGGTTTATGTTAAGAAGTCCAGGGCTGCAGAATGGGAATGCTTTCTTTAGAAGCTTACTCCCTGAAAAATAATTTCTACTTTCCTATTTAAAGGGGCTTTTGAACTTGTGTTTATGAAATCTGTTCCCGCCATTTCATGTGACTTGGGACATAGCAGCTGGGATGATGTTCTTTTTACCCAAATGGAAAGTTGGGCTAGGGCCTGTGGAAAAGCTGGAGAAGTTTAAAAGCCAGGCAAGCAGGATTATAAAAAACAAGAACGAGGAAAAAAAAAAAAAAAACCCCACATGATCTTGAGAGGCAGCCTAGTGTAATGGAAAGAGTATAAGCTTTGGAGTCAGATGACTTAGAGTTGAACCCTAGCTCTGCTCCTTGGACATATTGCTGAATTTCTTCCATTTCCTCATGTATAAAACTTGAAAGTTACAGGGTTTCGAAGACTCCAGGAAAAATAAATGCATGGCACCTTGCATGTAGTAGGCCCTTGATAAATACTGATTCCCTCCCAGGCATTTTATCTTTGTTTTTCTGGGGCTCTTAACTTTTCTTCACTGGTCCTTGGTAGGCACCCATTTGGAGTTCAGCAGATACCTGGGAGCCCAGAGGAAAAAGAGTGCTACAGACTCCAGGTGGGCCCTGGGTGACCACTGAACCCACCTTCATGATTAGGACCCACGCAACACAGAGCTGCTTCCAGAGCTCTGGGGGATTTGCTATTAGCTTGGGGTAGTTTAAAATTGAACCCATCACAGTGACACGATGGGGAGACATAAACAGAACATTTGGGAGCAGAGCACAGCTGCTAAGGTGGCATGGTAGACTGCTCGGCATTATAGCATTGTTATTTATTAGGGAAAGTTGAAATTGGTCAGAGAACAAAGTTTTCCTAAAGACCTCAGTCTTAGGACTAGCAGTCTCTTTTCAGTGTTCCTCCGTAAAAATTTTTTGCTCTGCTCTATATTGGGCCAAATGCACTAGCCAAAATACTATTTTGCAAATTTCAGGGGAGGGGATGCGGCTGCTCATTCTGGGCTCTCCCCTTCCTGCTGTTGACTCAGGCCGGGCTAAGGCGTTCTGTGCTGCATTTGGGGGATTTTCTGGGGCTGATTTTAGAATGCCTGCTCACTGTGCGTGCAGAGCCCCCCCAGTCAGGCCCCATCCCAGCATGGCTCCTGCCTCTCTCATCTGAAGCCTCATGAGCTGAGGCTGGGAAGAGAATAGAAGACACTGGTCATATGCATGTGCCCAGAGTTTGTTTGAGGAAGAGATTATACATTCATATTTCCAAAGAGAAAAAACGAGGTTTTTTTTAAATGTAGCAAAGTGTACATAACATAAAATTCACCATTTTAACCGTTTTAAGTGCACAGTTCAGTGTCATTACATCCATTCCCACTGTCCCACAGCCATCACCACTATCCGTCTCCAGAACGTTTTCATTTTCTCACACTGAAACTCTACCCTTAAATAATCCCTCTCCCCTCTCTCCTAGGCCCCTACAACCATTAATCTACTTTTCTGTCTTTGTGAATTTGCCTGTTTTCAGTACTTGGGATAAGTGGAGTCATACAACATCTGTCCTTTCGTGTCTGGATTATTTCATGTAGCATAATGTGTTCAAGGGTCATCCCTGTTGTCGCATGTGTCAGAATTTCCTTCCCTTTTAAGGCTGAATGATAATCCATTGTGTGTCTATATCACATTTTGTTTATCCAGTCATCTGCCGATGGCACTTGGCTTGCTTCCACCTTTTGGCTATTGCAGGAAACCAGTTTTGACGTGTTGAGATGCAGGCCTGATTTGCCTGCCTGCTTGTGAGGTAGGTGGACACGTTGAATTGACGGTCCTCTGTGTGAGTGAAGTGTGTGCGACTGTGTCTGAGTGTCTGTCCTTCTCAGTTGACGTAAATACTAGGGTTATGAAAAGTCCTGTTTTATATCTGAAGAAACTCTCCCTGCCCACTGGCTTGTCAGAGCCTTTTGATGAAAGGGTAAACAGGAGGTGAGTGCTTGACGTAGGAGAAGTGAGTTCTGCCTCAGCCTCCTGCCCTGGAAAGTGTGTTTACTGCAGGATGCTGTAGGGATGAGAGGACCAGTTTGGGGGCCTGAGAGCCCCAGATCAGGACCAGTCTCAGAATTTCTTTCTTGTGTGACTTTGGCTAGGTCACTTTAACTTTTCTGAGCCTGGTTGTCTACATCTAAGAGGATTTTGGGGTCCATATTTAATGTAACATGTCAAAAGCTGTTGCCCGGTGCCTGGCTTATGGTATGTGTTCAAAACATCTTCTCTTCCTTAAAGAAATGCTTATACACTGTTGGTGGGAGTGTAAATTAGTTCAACCACTGTGGAAGACTGTGGCGATTCCTCAAAGACCTAAATACAGAAATACCATTCAATACAGCAATCTCACTACTGGGTATATACCCAAAAGAATATAAGTCATTCTATTATAAAGACACATGCACATGTATGTTTATTGCAGCACTATTCCATAATGGCAAAGACATGGAATCAACCCAAATGCCCGTCAGTGGTAGACTGGATAAAGAAAATGTGGTACATATACACCATTGAACACTATGCAGCCATAGAAAGGAATGAGATCATATCCTTTGCAGGAACATGGTTGGAGCTGGAGGCCATTCTCCTCAGCAAACCAACACAGGAACTAAAAACCAAATACTGCATGTTCTTATAAGTGGGAGCTAAATGATGAGAACACATGGACACATAGAGGGGAACAACAAATACTGGGGCCTTTTGGAGGGTGGAGGGTAGGAGGAGGGAGAGGATCAGGAGAAATAAATAATGGGTACTAGGCTTAATACCTGGGTGATGAAATAATCTGTAAAACAAACCCCCATGACACAAGTTTACCTAGGTAACCTGTACATGTACCTCTGAACTTAAAAGTACACAAACACATATGCATGCGCGCGCGCACACACACACACACACAAATAAAACCTCCCCACAAAGACCCACAAAAACTTTCTCCTCCTTTCTCCACCAGGATAGTTAGCATCTTGCCAGGGAGAGACCTTGTTGTATTTACCTATAGGATTCTCCTTCCCTGGGCCTACCACAGTACCTGGCCTGCAGTAGCGGCTGCTGGTTGGATGCTTACTAACTTTATCCGGGATGCTCTCTGGGAAACAAAGGCTGTTCCACAACAAGACTTTCCAAAAATGTTCTGAGAAAACACAGCCCCAGTGGAATCAGCACAGAGCCTTCTAAGGGGGCGGGCTTTGAAGATAATATTATTTATTTGGATGGGTACATTCTGGCTTGTTTGAAAAACAAAAACCTAATACTGGCCTCATTACTTTTTTCGTCATTGCCCCTTTGTCTGTGGGTAGAGTGCTTTTGAGAGATTATTGGTTGGAACTTTAAAAATAGGCCAGTTGTCAGATGTCTTGGCACAAAAACATATCCCAGTGGCTTTCTTTAGGAATTTTCATAAAACTAAACGTCTCTCCTTGGAGAGGACTGTGTTGATCACCATCTGCTGAATACCCTAAAGAGGTCGGAAAACAAACTTGCTCCCAAGCTAGTGGAACTAGCCAGTGGAATCCAGATGTCAGTAAAGTGGGGAAGAGCTTGTTTGTTGGGGGAAAATGGAGTGGTTGGTAATGGGAGCAAAAAGAGTTCAAATCATTTTTTCTGGACCCTTCTCCCAACTCCCATCCCAATCCCTACCCATCTGCCTTTGTCTTTATCAATGAGAGTCCTACCAGCATCCTTGGATGGTTTTGTGGGTCAAGCAGAGAGAAGGGTACAAAGACTGTTGGTGGCATTCCAAATGCCAGGTGAAAGGGAAAGGAGAAAGTTCTAGCATAAAAGCTCTGCTTGGGACCCAGCAGGCTGCTCTGGCACAGCTGACTGTGGCAGCAGCTCTGTGGTCTGGGCAGCCCCTGAGTAGCCTGCTAATTGTGACTGGCTTCATTAGCATTTTGGGCAGTGGCCCCCGAGCAGCTGGGCTGCTGCTGTCAAGGGTTGCTTTGCAGATGGAGGACCTCCCATTCTGTCCTCTCCTCTTGGCCCTCATTACTATCTAATGCCAAAGATAGCAGAGTGGGGGTGACTCTTGGCTTGGGTTCTGTGGGACCCTGAACACATGAGACAATCCTGATGGGGGACAGTTAGGAGTGGGGGGGGTTACATTCTGAGTTTCCAGGAACAGCTCTGCAAAACAGCTCCCCAAAGGGTTTGGTCTAATTTGTCTTTGCATTTCCAGTGCCAGCATGGTACCTGCCACATATAGGGGGCTGCAGTTTAAAAGGCTGTGCTCTTTCCTAGAACACTCAAGGGCTGCAGGGATCTCTTGTATGATAAGGTCACTATTTGCCATTTCATAATGGCTTTATCATCGCTGAACCCTATCAGAAGTGTGAACCCTATCAGAAATGCTAAGCCCATTTGTTTTTTCTTGCCAGAGGCTCGGGCCTGAGACTTGGTATGGCTTCTACTTTGGGTGTATTTATCCTAAGGAAAACTTAGGGTGATTGGGAGCTTTCTCCTGTTTCTTTTTAAAAGTAGCTGTTACAGAGACTCCCTTGGCTGGTCCTGGCAAAGATTCTTGAGGTGTTAGGAGCTGCTCTTTCCTCCTCCCCAGAGGCCTGGGGGAGTTGGTGAGCTCCTTGAGGAAACTCGGAAGTAGTATCTTTTTAATGTTTTTACCTCCATCCCCGTGGTCTTGAGTAGAGAGCCGCACCCAAAAGGCCCCTTGACAATGAGGAGCAATGGTGATGCTGCCCAGCTAGAGATCCTGCCCACAGCTGGTATTTGTGTGGCCCCCTCTATGCCAAGCAAGGCCACAGGAGGGCATGAGGGCACTGTGTCTCTAAGTGCTCCCTACAGTGCTGGAACTGCTGGGGCTGCAGTTTCATGGAACCCCTCAGTTTTGCCAGCCTCAAGTTGACAAGTGCAAAAGCAGATGTGATTTCTGAGCTCATTCATGTTCCTTTACAGCGGGCAGCACCCTCGGTCTCAATGGAAAAAGCTGTTCCAGGGACAGAGGGTAGAAGCTGTTTCTATGTTGGCCTCTGAGCTGGAGGCTGGAAACAAGGGATCAGGGTGTGATGTGGCAGGGCAGATGGCATAGAAGACTCCAAACCCTAGTGTTCCCTTTCGAGGCCCACTTTTGGTTGCTTCACTGTGGATAGTGGGTGAGATTTTTGTTTTCATCCAAGGATGGAAGCCATGGACTTATGACTCTGAAGAGCTCTCTTACGAATAATTTACGGTTCTATAGCTCATGGTGGAAATCTCAGGCAGCATTCTGCACTATTTCTGCCTTCTCTTCTTGATTACAGTTTATTTTATTCCACTCTGATCTTATTTTGGCCCAAGTGTAAATGACGCTATAGAAAGATTCCTTTTTAAAATATTCCTTTTTGCTCACTTATTGACTACAAATATACAGTACTAGAGACCCAAGGCAGCAAATGACTTGTGCCACATCAGTGAGGCAGGGCATTGGTCCCTGCCAGCACATGGTGATGTCACTCCCTGGAGTTTCCAGATTATAGCATCCCAGCCTGAGGCTTGAAGACCCAGGGGACTTCTGTTGTCACAGCACAGTCAAATCCTCTTGGCAATAACTCACTCTCCTTGCACGTTTTTCTCTACCTCCAGTTCTGCTCTATCCCCTCCCATTGCCAGAAAAGTCAGCCACATATCGCCCCCAGGACACGGTGGCAGATGTGCACTTGACACCCCAGGACGACCCTTAGGAAAAATGGACACACACCCAAACCCTTTGGGATGTCCTTTTTCGACATTGTGCACAGCTACACATGATCTTTCACGAAAGAATCCTAGATGGGAAACATGTGGTAGGAGATCTCCTTTTAGTGCCAGATAGTTATGGAGTCCTCTGGTCTTTAATGAGTTTTATGTTGTGTTATGTCTGTGCTGGGGTGGAGGGCACGTTACACCACAGGCTGACGCAGGTTCGGGGCCCCAGAGGACACACAGAGGCAGCGCAGGAGCTTTGGGTTTTTCCCACTGAGCTAAAGGGAGTTTGGGGGGTTTGATCCTTTTGAATTTCCCCCATTTCCCCAAAGGCCAAGCTCTGGACTTGGCACTTAACAAGAAATGCTCCTGGAGACCCCAGTCTAATCATGGTATCTCAGTGAACCCCAGGGAATTTTTCCACTTCCTTTTGAAACTGACTATGGCTTCTCTTTCAATCTATACTAGACATGTCCAGGAATGAAATTAGGTCCACTGGGTGACTAGGGAGTTGGAGACATTCTTCAGCCAGCCAGAGCCTCACTGTTGATTCAAAAGCAGATGCTTCTGTGACTTGCCCCTGCCCGCCCACCCCTGTGGCCTCATTAGAGCAGACAAAACTGGTTTGGAAGCCTGCTGGCCCACATGGCTTTCCCTTGGGTTCTGCTGAAGTGCCCTGGTAAACCCTCTAGGGCGGAGGGGCAGGGCGGGGGGAGGCAGGGGCTTTATCTGCCATTCCCTTTCCTTTAGCAACTTGCCTTGTCAACCTGGGGTTGCTTTCTGCAGTAATGTCTCAGGTTGGAATCGTCATCATCCCCCTCCTCTTCTCCCTCACTCTTTCTCCTTTCCTCCCCCGTCATCAGTTCCTTGTCTTGGCACCCAGCAGCCAGCCACTTCATTTCTCCAGCTCCAGAGCTTCATGGATGAGAAAGTGGAATTTTTTTTCCTTGTACAATGTTGTGGAGCTTTTAATTAGTTAACTCATGTGTCCATTTTATGAACAATGAATTAAACACCTGTTACATGCTGAACATTCCAGCCCAACAAGCCCTGGTGCCTGCCCTTGAGGACCTGGAGATGTCACTGGTCACAGAGACATGCAATCAGATCACAGAGTCATTGGGTAGAGGCTGCAGGGAGGCCCATGAGGGCAGGGCCATGCTGTGTGGGTGCAGACAGGGAGGAACAGCTACTGCCCTGGGGCCTGCTGGGAGGCCCAGAGCTCATCTGTGGAGGCTCTGTGGGAGAAGGGACAGTCAATAACTGTTGAGTTGGACTTCAGTGACTGGACTTCAATTTACTGTTGAGTTGGACCTTAGTGGCTGGACAGGGAGGAAAGACGATTCCAAGTTGAAGGTCCACGTGAGCAATGGCCAGGAGAACTGAGAGAATGTGGCGGGACCGGGAAATGGTGAGTGGGTCGATGTCGCTAGGACTTAGGGGCAAGGGTGGGTCAGAGCGGGCCTGTGTGGAGCCAGGGTGCTGAACACTGAGCTCAGCACGAGCTGAATTTTGAAGTGCCACATTCTAAGGAAATTAAAATATCCTGTGGATGGCAAGAGGACAGGTTGAGTTTTGAAAGGGGTGTCCACAGATGGAGGTGTAGGGAGGTATCTCTGAAGACAGGGACTCTTGGATGAATCTCTTACTGTGTTGTTCCCGTTAAAGGGCTGTTTCCCTCTTAGGGCAGAGGCCACCTCCTTCATTCCCCACCTTGGCTTCAGTGTCTACTCAGGCATTCAAAGGGAAAAGGAAAGCAATGTTTTTTCCTGACCCCATTCCATTCTCCCCGTGTAGGACCTGTGAGTCAGCTGTGCTTATTGAAAGAATAGCTGTCTGTGAATCCAAATGCAGGCCTTCCATGCAGGCTTTTGAGGGAGGATGTTGGGGTGCACAGGTTGACTGCTCTGCTCCCTAGCTGGTGCTGGTCTCCTTCTGGAAGCGTGCACTAGGCCAACCAGCTGGAGAGTGAGTATCTGGTAACAGATGAGCAAGTGCTTCTCCTACTTTGAGTTTCTTGGGGGTGATTCTACACTTGCTTTCACATATCCTTCTGGTAACACCTGACCTGGTGCCATTTCCTTCCCCTTCGTTTTGTTCCTAATGGCCCCAACATCAGTGCTGCACGCGAAAGGTGAGAGAATTCTTGGCAGGTGAGAATTGGGTGCTGTGAAGAGGTTATTTTTCTACTTATGGAAGTTCATTTACTCTTTGGATTGGAAATTTCCCTGACACTCAGAAAGCCAGATGCTTTGTCAATATGGAACATGCCTTAGGGAATTAGTAGGATATCCATGCCTTCTTTGACTGGAATTTAATATTTCCCACATTGGCCCAGCAATTGAACAAAATCTCTTTGCAATGAAGGTACCTTGTGGTACCTTCATTTCTTTAAAATGAAGTTTGGTGAGATGAAAGCTGTGTTCTGAGGCACAGATGTTGTAAGATGTTTGGTGGTTGACTCGTCCAGCCTGTCCTTGGGTAGCTGGCTTTGCCATTTTCTCAGATGGAGAAAGGAGAGATGGAATGATGTGTTGCTCAAACTCAGTTTTAGAATGGAGCATCAAGTCGGGGGACTCTGAGTTCAGCTAGAGCTTAGATTAGTTGCATGTCTACACTCCCCTTCCCCCGCCACTGTCTCCACTTCACAGATGGCTTATACTACACAGCAAGCAGGAGGGCCTTTGACATGGGTAGGGGGCCATGGGGCATAGCATGGTGGAGAAGAATGGGTTCTTGGTACATAGACATGGGTTCAAATCCTGTTTCTGATGAGTCCTGTGACCAGGAGCAAGTCATGGCATCTGCCTGAGCCTCTGTTTTCTTACTGGTGAATCCAGGTCATCTTAGTCCCTGTAATCAGCTGCCTCACAGGGCTGTTTTGAACATCATAAGAAATAATGGATGAGAAAGAGCTCCATCAACTCTACAGGTATTAAGGGAGAAAGGAGAGAAAAGGAAAAGCAGAAAGAATCATGTAGGCAGTGGGTTCCTTTATGCTGGGCTGCTCAAAGCACGAAGGGGGAAGTGTTGCAGAGTTGGGATTCCCCAGCCCTCTCTGCCTTGGGACAGTTGTCATACATTCCCAGGGTCTGTGTCTTCTACCCAGGTTTATGCAAGCGTGGACAGCACAGGTGACAGGTTGTAGTGCTGGCTGCCCCCTCTAGGGCCTGGCTTTCCTCAGAGCATCATGGTGTAAAGTATGAGGTAGAAGGTAGGTGTGAGTCTGTGGGCAGACAGACCTGTCTTGGGCAGAGCTGCTTGGGATGACACAATCCAGTCTGATTGCCACCCACTTTGGTAGGTAGAACGTGGCCAAATATAGCTGGAGTCTCCCTGTAAATATACACCTCCTCCTGAGACTCAACTTGCAGAGAAAAAGGGACTAGGGATAGAGAACAAAGGCTGGAGATGCCCCAGATGCTTGAGTGGCTGCCCTGCCTGTCTCCTATACCACTTTCAGCTTCTTTTATCTTCCACAGCTGCTCCCCAAGGAAGTCTGAATCTCGTTCACTAAAGGGGTCCCCTCTGAAGGGTACCATCAGCCCACAGCCTCTCTAAATACCAAACACAAGTCAATCCCAGGTGCAATTTGTTTATTAACAATCATAAGTGTCACTTACAGAAGAATTTGTATGTGCCAGGCAATGCCCTAGTGCAGCTAATTCCTAGCACAGCCCAGTAAGGGAAGCAGCCTTATTTTACAGATGAGGAAACTGAGGCTCAGAATGAATGAGTGGCTTTACCCAGGTCACATGGTGGGCAAAATGCTGGAGCTAGGACTCAAATTTCTGCTTGCTTTGCTCCAAACCCTTTGCTCTATCTCACTACCTCGCCTTTCACTGCCAGTACACAGAAGTCCCTTTGGTCCTTCTCTGTTCTCAAGAACCCTGAATGGCCTGCTGAATGTTATTTACATTTTCCTAGCTCTTTTGGGCCACTTTGACCAAACACTAGCCCAGTGGTTCTTGCCAAGACTGCACTTTGGAAACATGTGGGAGCTTAACAAATAAATCCCTGTGCTAGACTACACTCCGCACTGACTAAGCCAGAATCTCGGGGTGGGGGGGACCCAGGCAACAATGGTTGTAAAACTCCCAGGTGATACTGATGTGCAGCCAAGGTCAAGGACCACTGCATTGCCCTCCCAGCCTTCAGCTAGTGGTGGGCTCTTGACTACTGGAGATGAGATGGTGGCAGCTGCCTGGGGATCCTTTAGGAGGCCCAGAAATTCTTCAGCCAGGCCTTTAGGTGGACTGCCGACGTTGCTTCTACACTGTTTCCCCATAGCTCCGAGCCTTTTTATGTAATGCCCTCATTCAGCCTATGAGCTTATAAGCAGCTTGAGTCTGAACTCCCAGCTTGGACTCCTGAGTGACACATGCTGGAGTACAGGCATTTGTTTTGAAGGGGGGGGGGGGGGTATCATCTGGAGAGCTGGAAATTTTGTTTTGCAGGGTTACCAAAAACGTGGCCAGCTAGTAGACCTGCATTTGCTGCCTTTTTTAGTGCCCAGGCTGAGGCATTTAAATGTTGTTGCAGATGGGAGAGGATGAAGCGCAGATCCAAATCTGTACAATGCAAAATTATGCAAATCGGGCTTTAAAAGAAAATGATTATATTTAATTTTTAAATCAAACCTTTTACCTCAATGTAGGTATTTTTCTGTATGCCCCAGGCAATTGCAGGAAAGCAGCCTGGCATAGGGAAGGCCTGGGTTGCATCTGGGCTCTAGATTTATTAAATTTTCTGCACTTAGCAACTCTGTGCCCTTGCCAGGGTGGTTGTGAAGACCATCTTAGAGAATGGACACAAGCTCTCTTGCATAATGGTAGGCTCAGAGAACACACGCAACACACTAATTGCTTTCCCTGCCTTCTCTGCCCAATTTTACAGATGGAGGTGTCTGCAAGGTAAACTTTCTGGCTAAATCAAAGGTAAATGAAGTGTAACCCCTCAAGAGCAGAAGGGCTGGTTCTAGGTGGGAGTGTCATTCACAGGCTAGGAAGAAAGGAACAATCTGGCCTCTGGGAACCAGCAACACTGTCTGTGGACTGAGAAGCACCCCACGTTAGGTCTTCTCACCAGACCACTGGGTTTGACATGGTGAGAAGAGGCAGGTGGTTAATTTTCTGACCAAAGCGCTCAGCTGAAAGGCTATTAAGGATGGCATGAATAATTTTTGCCAGGTGAAGGGAGGGGAGTTTCAGAGAGCATGCATCTCAAAGCCTTGTCAGGGCAATGACTGGACCTCAGAGGCTGACCACTTCATAGCTGCAGACTTTTTCTTAGCAATGTGAAAGAGTATATCCACTTAGGGTAGTCACAAGGCGTATGTGTTGGGGTTGGCAGAGGTCTTGCATTTACCCAAGATGGGGTTGAACATTTTCCTGTTTGTCCCAGGGACAGGGTAGCTCTCTTGTGCCCTGTGGGCTTCAAGGCAAAAGGGCTTCATGAATCCTGGTGAGAAAAAGCGTTTGAAATTTATCTTGGCCAACAGTATCTTGGTTTAGTTCCTTCGATCTGACTTGCCTGAGTTGCATCCCAACTGGGCTGAGCCTGGTCTCTGAAAAGTCCGTAATCATCAATATCCATTTCTTTCCAAACGCCCTTGCTGAAAAGCCTGGGGCCCCCTTTTCTTTCCTTCTTGTACTGTGGGATATTTGGTTTCCTTTCTCATAAGAATCGTGGGTAACTTAATACAAGTAATCATATTAGAGCTGACTCTCCACGCATCGGTTCACCAGCTGGTCCCGGAAAAGGACCCTACCTAACACATTCAGCATTGACTCTCTTGGGGAAGGAGCTGACACATTTCTGTTCCTCATGCTGGTTCTGGGATGCCCTCAGGCTTCCCTACCTCCCACCTCTCCTCCAAAAGGGACTTAGAATCTTTAAGCTGCCTTTCAAACCTCAAGGAATTTCAGGAACTCGCTTGCTCTTTTGGGGTCGCGCTGATTTGAGCAGCTGGGTGTGCCCCGCCCCCCTCCCCGCCCCAGCAGTCACGTCATGGAAAGGCGGGGGAGGCGGGTCCGTCCTCACGTGGTCACGGGCGCTGCGCTGCCTGGAGGCTCAGTTCTGGGCTTTCGGGGTTGAAAACCCCGCCCAGTGCTTAGTTTGAGGCCGTCTGAGGCCGCTTGAGAGCTGACCCTGCACTCACAGGTGATGTGTTAGGAGGATCGAGGTGTGGTTGGTCTCCGTAAGCAGGTCGGAGGCACAGACGCTGGGCCAAGGTGTCAGCAGCAGTAGGAAATCTACTGGGTGTTGAGGCTTTTTACAGTTCCCTTTTCTCCCCGCGCTCTCCGCCTGGCCTGCGCTTTAACTCTTCCCAGGTTTGCTGCAGGGTTGGGAGTGAAGGCAGTTTCACTGGTGAAAAGGACGCTTTTAGAAGCCAGACTCCTAACTCTTTCCCCAGCAAAATCGAATTTAAAGCAATAACCTTTAAGTTGAGTTTTAAACTGTGACATGTCCATTGTAGATCATTGGGTCAATACAGAAAACTATAAAGAAATTAAAATCACCCGTAGTCACCCTTTTAGACGTTTTCCTAATATTAAAAATACTGCTTTTATTTCTGCAAAATGTAATTTTAAGTATAGTCTTGAATGACTGATGAGGAAAACATTCGTTTATCTTCTTTCTCCTTTCAACACCAGTTCAAAAGGGTAGAATATCGACTTAGGTTAGTCTCCACAACTCAGCTTTTTTGAGACTATCCCAAGAACACAGAATTTCAGAGCCAGATAGTATTTTTGAGTTTATGTGGTTAATCTTTCCATTGTCTGGACTGAGACAAGTGATACAACTTTCTTGGGGTTTCCAAATTAGCTGCAGAGCTGGAACCAGAAGAACTCAGGGGTTCTGCCTCTGAAGTCAGGGTCCTCCCAAAACTCCAGGAGCATGGAATATCAGAGTTCACTTTTAGGTCAGAGATTTTAAATAAGATCAAAAGCAGAAAAGGGAAGAGGGGAGACAGGCAACCACATTTGAAAAGGGGCAATTTTCTTTGGAATTTTGGTACATTTGAATTCCTCTTACAAATGGAAACAAAGTGACATTTTTAAAAATTCTGAATAGACGCTGTCAGCCATTGGAAAAAAACACCTGCAGGAAGAGATATTGGGAGGCGGGAAGCTATATCTTAGAGAGACACCCAGTTCTTTGGGATATGAGTGCCGATCTCTGCAGAAGTTGACACCGGGACTCCCCTAACCTGGGTGCTGGCGTCAGTGCTTCCCCGCAGGCCTGCCCTCTGGACAACCATGTGCTCTCTTCCTCATCAGTAGCCCTCTGTGGAGGCATGCTCCCTGAGATGCCCCTCTTTCTGACATCCAGTCTGGGCCTGTGGCTCTCTTGCTGGGAGTATTGATACCTCTATTGTCACTTCCTGGGAGGCCTTCTCTTCACACAGGAAACCTCCTTCCTGAGAGCAGAGAGCAGCCTAGAATAAGCCTATCATGAACACTGTTGTCAAGACCACGTAAAAAGCTCACCAGAGCCTTATCCCAGTCCTGGCTCCTTTTGGAATAGATAATTCGCCCTTTTTCTCTCTGACCAGGACTGATAATGATGATAATAACGAACACTTAGGTAGTGTTTAGTGCTAGATACTTTACATTTCAGTCCTCACAATGTCCCAGATTCATTTCACAGGTGAGGAAACCAATGGGGGCACAAATAAGCTTGCCTGAAGTCACAGCTATGAAATTCAGAGCCAGAATTCACACTTAGCCTGGCTCCAGAGACTATGTTCCTAACCACTAGACTAGACTAGTCAGCCTGCTCCAGGGGCTTGGCCTCTGTCCTCAGTGGCAGCAACTGTGTTTGAGGTCTGCAGCCATCTGCAGGGGATTTGATTTTCCTCCCCCTTTATGGAAAGTGAGTCTGGGGTCACCGTGGCTCCTCTTCCCTCTCCTAAGTTTGCGTGGCAGCCAGTTTTCATTTTGTGTCATTTTATTTTCCATAGGCCACATTTATCATATTTAATAACCAAATGTTTGGTTATTGGTTATTTTGTAAAATTATTCATATGAATAACATTAGAAAAATAGTCTTTGTTAGCGTCCATGTCCTGGTTTGGTATTTGGACAAATTGTGAAGGTGTGGCCAGAGAGTATATTCTGGAGTTGGACAAATCTGTCCAAATCTAGACTCTACCATTGATTGGCAACATGTCTTTCTTTTTTTTTTTTCAATTCCTTCATTTCATGGTTTTCAGTGTATTCAAGTAATGCCTGTACAAGCTTGATATAGCACGTTAAATAATACATGTGAAATACCTATACAAATGAAATAATACAAGATGCATGAAGGTGAAGCTACTCATTTCCTCCTTCAGTCCTGTCCCTCTCAATCAGCATTAGCCACGTTCTTCTCCAGGGCAGCCTGCTGAGCCTCCACACGGTTGTTTTCCTGTCTATAACAGGAGGTGAATGCCCTGTGATGTATGTAATGGGTGCTCTTTCAGTGGTAGTCATTGTTACGAGGAGGGAACATAATGTGTGTTAGGGCTGCAGCAACTTGCAGGGAAAAGAGATTCTCCACCTTTCCCATCGGTTTCTCTATGCTTCTCCATCTTGCAGCCTCTGGCACACTGCTGTGCACCTCTGAGCTGGGCCCAGAAGGGTAAGGGGGAGCACCTCCAGCAACATTCAGGGTGGGTCTGGGTTCCAGGTCTTCTGATCCTGGGGCTGGGCTTGTCTGAGATTCACAGGAGGTTAGAGAACTAAGGAGGAAGGGGAGATTGCTTTAATCAACCCCTCTGCTCTCTCTCTCTCTCTGGAGGAAACCTCAGGCAACTCTGCATACTTCCCCCGCGGCACACACACCTCTTCCTGCTTTCTCTACCCTGACACCAAGGTCTCTCCTCAGCCCTGGTGGCATCGTGCCTGGGTTGCTAATAATAGAGAAGGGTGAATCTGCCAGGCTGTGAATCAGAAGGCTGTCCCAGCTCTGCTCTTTTGCCCTGATCCTGGCAAATTCTTGTGGGGCTGATTTGGTAAATATTCTTGTGAGCAGAATAAGCCTTTGTGTGTTCTGGAAACTCCTGCTGTCCCTGGGGGTAACACCCTCTTGGAATGATGATGGGGATGCCTTTGGCCTCAAGATCTTAGGACAGCGTTTCAAATCGCTCCAGGCTTCCAAGCTAGCCTGGGCTCTGGGAAGAAGGTTTGTAGGTTTGGAGAAGGAGCTGCTTCCCAGGTGCTCAGGGGATGGAAGTGATAATAGGGAGGGTGTGGAGGGTGTGAAGAGACTGTTTAGTTCTTCCCTAAAAGGCAACACAGTATGGTCCTTCCAGTTCTTTCCGGAGCTCAAAAGGTGAAATAAGAATGAAGAACAGTGATCTGCAGTTTTCCTATTATCCAAAAGCCTACTACCCAATTCAGTGGGTTGTTTCGGCAACTTGCTTGGATGAACTTATATAGAAATTATTTCAGAATTCCTTCAGGCAGTTACCCTACGTCGTTTTTAAGTCAAGGTGTGGTATAAGTCCATTAACAAATTAAAATACTTCCAGATTTCTGTGTTATTCTCAAGGCACTTTTGCTAGATAACAATACCTCACACTTGGACAGTGTTTTGCGGTTTGCAAAGCACTTTCACATCTGTTTTCTCACTTGGTTGCCATAATAACCCTGGGAGCCGGGAAGGACATGTCTTGTTATTACCCCTATTTTGCAGATGAGGAAGCCAAGGTTTTTAGAAGGTTGGATGGCCTGGTCAAGATCACACCGATAGGAGGACTGGGGGGATGGAGGAAACTAGAGCTGTTTTTCCTTAACCATCTTGCCTCCCACTGAGATGAAACAGCAGGATGGTTCCTGGGACCTAAGATCCCTTTGAACACTTGGATTAAAAGAATTTATGAGTTCTTTGTGAGTGTGTGTGGACCTGCTGGTAGTGGCTTTTCTTCATTAGAATTTGCATGTAAGATTGAAACTAAGATGGCTGACTTTCACCATCCCAAACCAACCCTGTTTTTGCACCGTGCTGTAGTGGCATGAATTACCTTGCAGATAATTGTGGCGTAGGTGACGGTACACAAAAGGCATCATGCAGCAGCCAGATGTTCATTTTACTAAATGGAAAATATGACTCAGAACAGGGGTCAATCTGAGCCTCCAAGCAGGCAAATTAGCCATTGAGGATGAAATCTTCATCTCTGGAGAGGAGAGAATGTGGGAACACGGAGCCCAGAGTCAAGTGATTTGGTTGAGTTCCCCCCACTTTGGTTATTTAGACTTGCTTATACTCTTCTGACCAGACTATGGGATCTTCTACTGAAATTCTGCAGCAGTGTGGGCAGAATTACAAGTAAAGTGGGTTGAGGAAGTGCTCAGGTGGAAGTGTAGCAGAGAGGATGCGTTTGAGGAGCAAGAGGCTGGGACTCAAGAAAGCTTTATGCAGATTCGAATCTTACACTGATAACAAGCATTTGCATAGCACATACAAGTTTCATCCTATGAAGGATTCCATATGATTCCCACAGCAGCCCGAGGATGTGAGCAAAGCAGTGAACAATATCCCTGTTTTATAGAGGAAGTAGAAATCGAGAAGCAGGAAGGGTGGGTAATTTGCCCAAAGTTCCACCACTAGTAAATCGCAGAACTGGGACTAAAGCCCAGGTCTTCTGATCCTCACTGGGCCCAGCGTTCTTTCCAATGTGTCATCCTGCCTTTTCCCCCTTTCTTCCTCCTCCCCACAGCTCCTTACAAGTTCAGCCTGCTGGAGGTAAGGGAAGTGATCATGAGAGTTTTTCCAGTGCTGAGACGTTCTGGAAACAACATGGACCTGTATCTGTGTCCTGATCTGTGCTTTGTGATTGGACTGTCTTGACACTCATCTCAGGGACTCTGGGGAGTGCTTGTGCAAGCGTTTCCCAGTGTGGCCGGCTTCTCGAATGCTGCTAATGGAAAGTTGTAAGAGTTCCATTTTCCTGTTTCAAGCGAGCATTTCCCCCTTGGGGTTATAGCAACCACTTCCTCCTCAGCACCCGGTGGGTCGTGGTAAACACCAGTTACGGCAGAGTATCCCCTTCTGACAACCTCATTGGTTCCTTTTTTTTTTTTTTTTTTCTGCCTTTAAACACACACACAGAGTTCTGAAGGCTAGGTCTCCTTTCCCTCTGGTTTAGAGTTTTCAGAGTACCCTGCTGTGGCTTTGGAAACAAAACCCACACAGAGGTCAAACGCAGTTCTTGTGGAGTCACCTTGTCATCCTGCTTTGTTTTGGAAGGAACTGGGTTGGAGGCAGCACAGTAGGACTACAGCATCTTTAACGCTTGGTAGGATTGCTGGATCCACTAAACGCTTGTGGGTAAACAGGAAGCTCACAGCCTCAGTGGGTCATTAAGGGTGTTACAGAATAGACACGAAAATCTGAAGTGGGATGGGAGCAGAGCAGGACTTGGTGGGTAGGTACTGAGGAAAAGGAGACAAATGGGGATGGTGAAGAAACCGAAAGGGAATAGGGGATACAAGGAAGGGGTCAGGAAAGGGTGAGTAAAAGGTTTAAAGGGAGGTGCTAATTTTAGATACTTAAAAATATATGAAAACTTGTGGCTGGGTATGGTGGCTTATGCCTTTAATCCCAGCACTTTGGGAGGCCAAGGCGGGCAGATCACTTGAGGTCAGGAGTTCGAGACCAGCCTGGCCAAAATGGTGAAACCCCGCCTCTAACTAAAAATACAAAAATTAGGCCGGGCGCAGTGGCTCATGCCTGTAATCCCAGCACTTTGGGAGGCTGAGGCAGGTGGATCACGAGAGATCAGGAGTTCAAGACCAGCCTGGCCAAAATGGTGAAACCCTATCTCTACTAAAACTACAAAAATCAGCCAAGTGTGGGGGCAGGTGACTGTAATCCTAGCTACTCGGAAGGCTGAGGCAGGAGATTGGTTTGAACCCGGGAGTTGGAGATTGCAGTGAGCCGAGATGGCGCCACTGCACTCCAGCCTGGGCAACAGTGAGACTGTCTCAAAAAAATTAAAAAAAAAAAAAAAAAAAAAAAAAAAAAAATATATATATATATATATATATATATATATATATATATGAATACTTAAAAAATATTTGTAATTGCTGGTTTGGGGTTACTAGAATCTCTTCTGAATCTGTCTCAGTTTTTCTTACCGCTTTTAAATCCATGGAACTCTATCACCAGGAGATGATTGTGGTATGGAGCTGAATCATCCCGGAGTTAGTCGGGTGGCAACTGAGATCAAGGGGGAAATGGAGCAGTTTGAGGATAAATGGGCCATGAAAATCTCCCAGCTCTGCCCCCAGCCATGCCGTGAAAGTCATGGGGAAGAAAGTCCCCCATTTGTGTGTTTGTGTGCATGCATTATTAAATAGAACAGTAACAGGGCAGGTCTCTGAGCCTGTCTGGCAGAAATCTTTCCATAGCAGGAGTATCCTGCAACTCTCTGGCAGATTTGCAAAACAGTCCAGGTAGAAAAACTTAAATGGGAAACAAGCTTGTCTTGTGTCCTACTTTGTGGAGATAGATAATAAAGCCGAAAGGCCAAGAAATGTAAATATATAGCATGTATCTAATGTATACGGCATATATACATGTCAATCTATAGCTATACAATATCTACACTATTTATCTATATCTATTCTATGACTGTAGGCTTCAGAAGACCTGTCAAAGATTTCCATACATTTAGAGAATTTGGGAGGATCCCTTTATAGGTGAGAGTTGAGACTCTTTGACTGCAGGTTGGGATTTGGTGGACTAGTTCCTGGTACCACCACCTGGTTGCTGTGATTATCTTTAGACTAACCAAGGCCCTTGTGTTAGCCTTCCTTAAATCATCCCCACCTCTAAGCAAGACAGCACCTATACCTTCTCCAGTTCATCCTGAACAGTTTGATGAAGTTTCTCCAGTTCATCCCTGTTTTATTTTATTTATTGTTTTTTGAGACACGGTCATGCTCTGTTACCCAGGCTGGAGTGCAGTGGCACGAACATGGCAGCCTCTACCCCTGTGTTCAAGCAATCCTCCTGCCTCAGCCTCCTGAGTAGCTGGGACCACAGGTGCACACCACCACACCTGGCTAATTTTTGTGTTTTTTGTAGAGACAGGGGTCTCATCATGTTGCCCAGGCTGGTCTTGAACTTCTGGTCTCAAGCAGTCCTCTTGCCTCAGCCTCCCAAAGTTTTGGGATTACAGGTGTGAGCCACTGCATCTGGCCCATCCCTGTTTAAATGGGAATATCCAGAAGATTGTCCTTGTCATACACTTGGTGCAGTTTAAAGTATCTTTGCCACTTGTCAGAAACAGAATTCTGGTTGGGAAGGGCCATCATTCTGAGTGCGGCAGGTTTTTGCTTTGTTAATTGCTGGAACTGGGGTACAGAAGCCAAATGCAGGCTCTCCACCTGGGACCTTCTTCCTGTTTGTCTGCCCAGTTCACACTTGTCTTAGGAGCCGCAGCCTGAAATAGTGAGATGGCTACATTGCCTGATCAAATCTGGGATTTATGAAGTGATAACACCTCCCGGGAGATAGATTTCTTCGCCCCACCCCAGTGCTTCCCACCCATGCCCAAGGACCGGCTCTTTATCTCTGGCGTGAAGATTCCTCCCACTTCCCTGTTGCTGAGATCCTTAGTCCTTTAGAGGGCAATTCTTTCAGCAGGGATTGCAGCTCCAGGTTAGAGTGGGAGTGGGAAGAAACCATGCCCCTCACACCGAAAGACAGTCCCGGTCTTGTCGACCTAGTATCTGAGCCAAGGTTGAGGACAGCTGCCTGGGACACACTTCCAAGTTGCCTTGGGGAGTGCTCTGTTTGGCCTTTGTTATAAGCAGGTTTTCAAAGGCAAAAGGAACAAGGAAGTGGGCTGAGACAAAGTTGTTTGACAGGAATCCTCCCCGGTTTACAGAGATAACATTGGATAGTGATTGCTCTATACTGTTGAACTATATAGTACGAGTGATGGTGTCCAGCATATGTCATTTTATGGCTACTTAGCATCAGTTAGTCTAGAGCTCACATAGCAAGTGGCTTCAGGAGGTGATTATTTAGCTCAGGCGGGGAGACGTGATCGCTGTCACATTTCGGTGCCTCTCTGGGTTTGATAATTAAAGGGGGTTTGGATTCTCAGATAAAACATTTTTCTTTCTCAGTCTAAAGTGGAGAGTTTAAAAAAAATCCATCTTCCTCTCTCACTTGGACAATTACAGCAGCCTCAAAATGGATCTTTCTTCTTTTCACCCTTTCTCTACTGCTTTCTGTTCCCCAGGTGTACTCTATTCATAAGCAGAGTGAGCCTTTTAGAACATAAGCCAGACTATGACACTCCTCACCCAAAACCCTCCAGCAGCTTCCTGTCTCACTGACATAAAATCCAAAGTCCTAAGAACGGCCTAAAAAACTCTGCAAGAACTGACCTCATATGTGATATGTTCTCCTCTTTGTTTACTCTGTTCCAGCCACTTTGCTGTTCCTGTTGGCCTTTGAAGCTGCCCACACACCTGTCTCAAAGCCTGTGCACTTGGCCGCTCCCTGTGCCTGCAGTGCCCTACCCTCCACCTGTGTATGGCTCAGCCCCTCACTTCCTGCAGAATGGCCGTGGTCAGCTAAGCCAGCACACCCCTCTCCCTGCCTCCCCGGGGCTCTCCCTTTCCCCCTACCTGGCTTTATTTATCTTCAGGATACTCATAGCTGCCTGATGCAATATGTCTTTATTTGTTTATCATCTACCTCTCCGCACTTAGAATGTAAGGTGCTTTAAGGGTAGGGACTTCATTGTATTCACTGCTAAATAACCTGCAGCTAGAACAGTGGCACATCTGTAAATATTTGTCAAACAATGAATGCATGTGTGCACGCATGCATGAATCCATTAGCAACAGCATTTATTGGGTTCCTTTACTAGGCATCACGTTTGTAGCAAGGAGTACAAAGATGGATACTACGGTCCCTGCCCTCAGGGGCTCACTCCTTTGATCTGTTCTTTGTGGAAGGGTTTCCCACATCAGTCTCTTTTCTGATCCTGTTCTTACCCATGCTGTTTGAATTTTGGGAATGCCCCTCCACCCTAGGAGTCTAGCTGCTGTCTGTCATCAGAATGATCCTACCCTAATGTTCCTGGGCTTCTAGAGTTCCTTGGGGTCTTCACGGAGCAGTCAACCCATTCAGGGAACAGTTTTCAGTCCTCAGCTCACAGAACCTACAGGAAGAAAGCCCTATTTCTCCCTTAGCTGAAGTGACCTTTTGGAGAGTGCTGTGTTCTCAGATCAAATACAGGAAGGAGCACTGAAGGTGTAAGATATGGCAGCAGTTTCTTTTTTTTTTTTTTTTTTTTTTTGAGACGGAGTCTTGCTCTGTCGCCCAGGATGGAGTGCAGTGGCCGGATCTCAGCTCACTGCAAGCTCCACCTCCCGGGTTTACGCCATTCTCCTGCCTCAGCCTCCCGAGTAGTTGGGACTACAGGTGCCCGCCACCGCGCCCGGCTAGTTTTTTGTATTTTTTAGTAGAGACGGGGTTTCACCGTGTTAGCCACGATGGTCTCGATCTCCTGACCTCGTGATCCGCCCGTCTCGGCCTCCCAAAGTGCTAGGATTACAGGCTTGAGCCACCGCGCCCGGCCGGCAGCAGTTTCTTTATGTTACTTGTTTATTTGGTGTTCTGTATATTTTTTACATTGTAAAAGCAAACTAACCAGGCTACAGAAATTTCGAAAATAAAGAAAAAGAATGGGTATCATCATAACCCTACCATCGTAATGAAACATCTTGATTCTACGAATTATTAATTAATTGGTTAATTTGTATTCTACCTTATTTAAAAGATTTGCGGATACTTAAAACAAATATGCATCTAGTACAATAGAATATAATAACTGAGAAATCAGAGCAAAGGGTCAAATTGTTTATCAAAGCCAGTATAAAGTTAATGTGCAGAAATGCATACTATTATAACTACTCTTGGTATATTTCTTCTTAGCCTAAGTCTGTATATTTTTCATAGCTTATTCTGCTCCCCACCCCTTAATCTTATAGCAAAAATTTCCACGTTTCTGTCTTAACTCTTATTGTTAAGGACTGAATGATCAATCCCAAGGATGTGCCCCTAATTTGTTTAATCATTCCTCTATTGTTGGAAGTTGGGCTATTTTCACTACTATTGTTATTAGAAACAATGGCGTAATTAACATATTTGTGCATGTAACTTTTTCCATATTTTGGAGTATTTCCTTAAGTAGATTTCCAGAGGTAAAATAACTAACTGAAAGGTTGAAACATTTTTATGGCCCTTGTAGCTTATTCCTGGGCTGATTTCCCAAAAGGTCATGTGCCTTGGGGATGCCTCCGAGCAGTGGGTTGGTATGTGTCACACCTTACTCTCCTCCTCACCAGCACTAGGATTCACTGTTTAAAAAAAAAATTTTTTTGCGGCCGAGCTCGTGGCTTACGCCTGTAATGCCAGCATTTTGGGAGGGCAAGGCAGGCAGATCACTTTAGGTCAGGGGTTTGAGACCAGCTGGGGCAAATAGTGAAACCCCATCTCTACTAAAAGTACAAAAGTTAGCCCCGCATGGTTGTGCGCATCTTCTAGTCCCTGCTACTCAGGAGGTTGAGGCAGGAGAATTGCTTGACCTCTGGAGGCGGAGATTGCAGTGAGCCAGGATCGTGCCAGTGCACTCCAGCCTGGGTTACAGAGTGAGACAATGTCTCAAAAAACAAAAACAAAAAACAAAACACAATTTTTTTTTTTTTTTGCTAATAGGCAAAGAGTATATTGTTATTTCATTATATGTATGTTGAATTATATGTATGTTGCCAGGTTATCTATTGGCACCTGAGATTGTTTTTACCCATTTGTTTGAGTTCTTTGTATATAAAACTTAACCCTTCAATCATACTTTATTTTGTAAAATATTTTCTCCAGTTTATTTGACTTGTGCTTTGGTTTGCAGGTGTCTTTGCTTTAGATACTTTGAGGTTTCACGTTTTGGATAGTCAAAGTTCTTTATAATTTTCTCTGTTATTTACCTAGAGACTGTAGTCCAAGTTCATTAGCCTGGCGGTTGAGGCCTGTGTTGGCTTTGTTATTCCAGAAGCCTCACCTTCTGTTCCCTTAGGACCTCCTTGTTAGGAAGGTGAATCAGTGGTGCATCTAGCATATTTTACACCAGGAGTACAATTTTTTTTTTTTTTTTAGATGGAGTTTCGCTCTTGTTGCCCAGGCTGGAGTTCAATGGCGTGATCTCTGCTCACTGCAACCTCCGCCTCCTGAGTTCAAGCGATTCTCCAGCCTTAGCCCAGGTGCCCGCCACCACGCCTGGCTAATTTTTGTATTTTCAGTAGACACGGGGTTTCACCATGTTGGCCAGGCTGTTCTCGAACTCCTGACCTCAGGTGATCCACCTGCCTTGACCTCCTAAAGTGTTGGGATTAAAGGCGGGAGCCACCACGCCCAGCTCAGGAGTAGATTTTTTAAAATACTCCCCTCCTCTAGTAAGAAAGTGATTTCCGTAATTAAGAAATAAATGATGATGAAGATGACCAGAAAAGAATTTCAGACAGTTAAACATTGCTGTTTTTGAATTTTGTGTATATGATGCCAGCAATAAAAAAAGGGGGGCGGTGAGTAATGAATTTAGTGACGCTAATGCTTATTTGAAAAAAGGGAAAGGTTACACTTTCGTAGTGGTCTGTAGTAAATAAAACTCTACGGTTTCTGGTTTTGAGTCTTCTGTAAACTGATCAGACTTCGCAAATACTGCTCTTTGCCTATTCATCATGATCAATAGACAAAGCCGCATTTGTTGGTCTATCTTCCCTCAAAGCTGGTCGCAGAGCGCTTTTTATTCCTGTTAATTTTGAAAAGTTTCTTTTGGTTGAAACAGCAGATATACAAATAGGATAAATCTTAAACATAAAATTTGGCAGAAATTCACAACAATCCCATTTCACAGTAAATTCCAGACATTGCGAAAAAGTCCTGTTCCTCATTTCTTCAGGACTGAATAATATCTCATTGTTGACAAGTTAGAAACATAAATAAAAACTCCCAAGTGGTCTGGTAGAATGAGAGGATGGAATAGCCCAGGTTCTATTTCTTTGTCTTTACAGTGACTTTGCTTCCAGCCTTTATTTTTGGTCTGGTCTTCAAGCTTAGGAACACATTGTACCACAGGACTCGGGGGACAAGCCACCCCAAAATGAGTGCCAATGATACCGAATCCTGTGAACTTGCTCTTGAAGCATGGGTAGCTGAGTCCACGGGTGTCAGGGACTGGCTTTGCAACCAAAATACGAGTTCCTTGAATTAACTTCCATAGAGAATATAATGTTTATTGAAAGGTAATTAGTCTGTGTGAATTTGAAGCTTACATGTATTATTAAAAGTCAAGAATAATGCAGCAATTGTTTAGAATTAGACAAAAGGTTGTTGGCAGGGGTGGGGGGGAGGGGGAGGTGGGGGCGGTGTTAGATTATGTTTAAATCAGAATTGCCAGCTCATGGTCATGATAAAAAGCCCATCAGTTTCAGTATTGTTTTAAATTCCCTACAGGCAATTTTCCCTCTTATTGCCTCCGTCTGGGGCAGACAGCTCTGTGCTAGGCCCTTGGTGCCGAGCTGAGCGGAGCTATGCCAAGCTGTTGGCTGTGCTGTTGGTGCTTTTTTTGCTTCTAGGCTTTTGCTTATGCTTTTCTCAATCCTGAAACACCAACTTCCACTTCACACACACACACACACACACGCACACACCCCTCATTTTCCTCGTCTTTTAAGACTTAGCTTACATGTCACCTTTTCCATCAAGCTTCCTTAATTTTTTCCCTTTTTCTCCCAAAGTAATAACTTCCTCTTCTGAATTCCTGTAGCCCTATCCCAGATCTGAAGGAGAAAGCGCTCCCAGCTGTGTCCAGTGCATCCAGGGACAGCACTAATGTCAGAAAGTACGGGTGGCCTGATTGGACGAAGGAGCCCAGGAGCCAGCCCAGGTTACCTGCCTGGGTCCTGGTTCCGGAGCTCTCCTTGTTCGCCTCTCTCTCTGATGGGCTGGCCCTGGTAGTGGGACCTCGCTGAGTCTGGAGGCTGCTGCCTCTGGTTCTTGGCCTCCGGGTGTGAGGCAACCCTTACTCAACTTACCTTTCTGCTTCAGAAACCCCACCTTTAAGCCAGACCCCACAATAAGGGCTGGGCATTTTGGGCACTCTTCTGCTTTCTCAGCCAGACTCTTGGGTCTTGGCGGGGTTCCCACGTGTTTATGTTAGCCTATATTTATCGATTCTCAACCCGGGGAAAGCAGTGTGCCAGGTAGGGCCTAGAGGTTCAGCAGTGAACTGGCCATTTCCAGCCCTCAGGGAATGCTCGCTCTAGTAGGGGTTACACTCATGTCATCAGCAGACCATGTGAATGCGATCTCAGCAGAGAAGCAAAAGCATGTGTGAGGTATAGGGGAGAAGTAATTAGCCTTTTTGAGTGCATTGGGCAAAAAGTGCAAAGAGGAGGTGATAATTGCGCATGGTAAAGAATGAAAAAGAGTTCTCTAGGTAGGTTAGGGAAAGGGTCTTCCAGCCAGAGGGGCCAGCACAAAAGGTTCAGGAGCATGAAGCAGTGTGGTGTGGGTCGGCAAACACAACCAGATCAGTTTTGCAACAGCCCAGGGAGTGAAGGGACGCATTGGTGGGGAGAGGGCAAGAGCCCTTGAGAGTCCCTGTGTGGTCTGTGGCCTTTGTCCTGCAGGCTTTAGGGAAGCCACGGAAGGTTTAAAGCCAGGGAGACACATGATGGAATTGGCATGACCAGATTGATATTTTAGAAAGGTCTACAAGGCTGATGAGTGATGAGGGTTGCAGGAAGGCACACCCAAGGCAGGGCAGGCTGTTGTCATCCTGGAGAGATAGGAAGAGCAAGGGGTGCTGGCCATAGGGAGAGTTGTCAGAGTGGTAAATTAGGAACTTTGATGATTGACTGGATGTTTTGGCAGCCCTCTTCCAGAATCTCCTTTGCTGTCCCTGAGGGTAGATCTTTGGGTCTCCCATGGAATTTGTGACCTCATATGTTCAGTGTGGTCCCATTAGGTCTGTGGGGTCTGTTTGCTGGGGCATGACACTGCACATGCTCCATCTACCCAGAGCCCCTGGAGCCTTTGGCCATCAGGGAACCATGTCCGCCACATATGATGCTTTGGTAAGGAGCTGGTAAGAAGCAAGATGACCTCTTGCTCCTGAGAGCTGCAAGCACTTACAACTTCTCCCTCTGAGCTCCTATGGCTTGATGGGAGCTGGCAGAGCTTGCCAAGTCATGCCCTGATTGGGTGGCCTGAGTCATTGCTGCCACGACCACAGGCACCAGATCCCACCGTGCCATGTGCCCCCTTCTGGTATCACAGCTGCTCACTCTCCACATGTGGCCTTAGGGAGGGCTTTGGGGCAGGTATAGGACAGATGCCTTTATCACTTAAACCTCTCCTCATCTTCTGAGAAGCCCATTGGTAGCTAGCCCTCTGCAGTCATGTCTGTCATTTCTTTGATTTTTAGGCAGGCAGGTGGGAAAGACCGCAGATGGCCAGGAGCTTTTGGGTCACCCCTCAGAATGCAGTTGGCCACTACACTGTGAAATCCTCAGAGACCACAGTGCCCTGTGATTTGCTCCTAGCATTTTGAGTGTTGAGTTTCATTGCCAAGATGCTAGGCTTCCTCCTGGCCCCACCAAAGATGCTTCCGTAAGTGTCTCCTCGCCTCACCTGGGCTGGGCCATGGCTAGAAGTCCCAAATGCCAACCATCCCCGGTTCTAAATTGCATTCTAACTAATTAGAGGCAGAGGTTGGTCAGAGTCAGGTACTGCTCAGCCACGACCACAGTGATGTTCTGCTTCTCCTGGAGGTGGTACCGCAGGCGGGGCCAGGTTGGTGGAGCTGGATGGTTTAGAAGTCCTGGCTTCCATCTCAGCCCCTGCAGGTGACCACTGAGGTAGCTTTTGTGTGTCCTTTCGTTTCCTCTGCTACTTATCTCATCAGAGAGAGCTATTTTGTCTTGGTGTTCTGTTTCGTCTTTTAGACCCAAAGGGCCACATCTTACCATGCATGGTGTGTGTTCAGGTTTTCAAACACGTCTCTTGTTTTCCTACTAGTCTTCCCTACAGTTTTGGGGTTGAGGCCTTGCTGTCCTTTTTCATCTCTGCAGAGGGAGAAACAGCAGCTCAGCAAAGTAGGTGACTTGCCCGCACTGACATGACCAGTGAGTAGACTACAGTTGAGCTCTTTGGTTTTCCTCAGCACTTTCCCCTTTGTCTCTAAATCCAGCAGTTCAAACTCAGATGCCACCAGGGGCCAGGCAGGTGACCTGTGTCAGCAGGGCCCAGTGACAGGGGAAGAGAAGGCCCCATCTTAAGTGGCTGCTGCTCAGCCCCAGGCAGGGGCCACTGTCCGGGATTACAGGCCCAGAATTTCAAAGAGAAATTGGGAATTCGGATTTTTGTGTGCAATCTGATTTTTAAATGTTGGCAGCTAATTTAGAAAAAAAAAAATGCAGCCGACAAAGTAAGTCTGCTGGCCTCTGTCCTACATCACCTGGCTGCTGGTCACTCACCCATGGCCTTTCCTCCTGACTCAGGCTTATGGGGACCCTCTGCTGGCTGGCTTTCCTGTTAAGGGAAAGGGAGAGAGGAAAGGGAAGAGGAAACAGTTCTAGGAGCTTCTGGTCCATTTGCATCGTGCTGGCCACACACTGTGTAAATAGCTCAGCTGCCCACATTCCCAAGGCAAATACTTTCCATGCGCCTCTTTGGCCACCTTGAATCCTGGGGCTCTTTGGCAGTTTATCGGCTCGCTTCCTTTTCCGAAGATTCAAATGACGACTGCCTGAAAATATTTTCTTCAGCTGGGTTTTTCCTTGGTGACTTCACTCTGAGACAGATGTGCCCTAATAATAACATTGAAAGTTAAGGGGAATAAGTCAGCCAGCTGGTTCTGTTCCCTAGAAATGATGTTACAGTTCCTAAATGTGAGCTCTCCCTGGAGACCTTGGAGGGGCTGAGCCTGCAAGAGGGCTGTGGTCACTGTTAGAGTCTGGAGTCTTTCTCCCTGGGACAGAGTCCCCAAGGCTCTCCCCTCGTCCCAACGGGACACGTGTACTCCCTGGCACACAGCAGATGGACATTTCAAAGGAAGTTTGCTCTCTTCAGAGATGGTCAGGGGCTCTTATTCAGCTCCTGCCTCCTGAGCCTAGAGGCCCCAAGCTTGGTGAGACCTAAACCCTGACTGCACAAAGCAGACCATTCCTCCAAGTGCCTCTCTCGTGCCTGTGTTCAGGCTCACTGACTGGAAGGACTCCCAGAGGTCATTTAAGCCCGTTCTTCAGCCTCTATCATTCCAGAATACATTTTTCAGATAACCCGCTTGCATTCCCTCAATAATGTTTCATTTCCTCTAACTCAGTAGGAAGGAGATGAAACAAGTCTAAGAGAACCAGAAGCCTCCGTAAGCTGTGCAGGCAAGAGAGTGACTTTTGTGGGGGCCAAGCTTTAAGATCCCTTAGATAGAAAACTGGACCAGCCTCTACGGATGTTGATGCTCTGTTTCTTGGTTTTGCTTCTCTGTAAATCTGAGGGAGAAGACAGGAAGGACCTGAGGTGCAGCCTTTCTTTGCCCCTGTCTCATAGGAGATCCTCACCTCACTTTTGTGAAAACCCATGCTGTCTGTAATGATCCCAAAAGCTGCTGCCAAAGACCTCAGTATAAAAGAAATGTTAACCTGGACGTGGTGGCTCACACCTGTAATCCCAGCACTTTGAGAGGCTGAGGTGGGTGGATCACTTCTTTGGTCACCTTAAGTCCAGGACTTCAAGACCAGCCTGGGTAACATGGCAAAACCCCATCTCTACGAAAAACTAGAAAAATTATCCAGGCATGGTGGTACATGTGTATAGTCCCAGCTACTAGGGAGGCTGAGGCAGGAGGATTGCTGGGTTGCTTGAGCCCAGGAAGTTAAGGCCATAGTGAGCCATGATTGCGCCACTGACTCCACTCCAGCCTGGGAGACAGAACGAGACCCTGTCTCATAAAAAAAAAAAAAAAGGAAGAAATGTTTAATCATTGTAGCCTGAAGCAAGAAGTGAAGGAAACAGTTTCAGGGTGTCCCTGCGCCTGGTGGGTGGGAGAACCTGGCTGCAGGAGGGCATGCAGGCTTCCAGGGTAGGAGTTTGGGCAAGACCCCAAGGTCTGCCCTGGATTGGGACACAAACCTGGGGGCACACCTTTGCCCCTGTTTGCGCTCTGGGAATTGGAGGCGAGACTGGTGCCTGCCTTTCAGGGGCCCTGGGAGGCTCCTGTCGCATGGGGAAAGTGCTACGTAAGCACCCACTGCCACTAGCAGGGCCTGGTTGACAGAGATGCACGGGGAAGGGCGATGAGTCAATCTGTTTATGAAAATCACACATACCGTCACACATACCGTCAAGATGACCTGGGGGACAGCTGAGCTCTGAGAGCTGATGAGTCTTGCTCATACTTGGGGGTTCTCTGGTGTCCCTTTTTGGCAACCTGTTTCCTGTGCTTCCAGAGGTCTTCACGTGAACAGATGCATGACTGCTGAACTGAGACACAGGGTCTCTGCCCTGAACAGCTCTGGTGAGGAGAGGGAAGCTGGGTGACTCATAGCAGAATTCAGAGCTGCGCATTGGCCACTGCTGGGGCAGGGCTGCAGACGCTTCTTTGGAAAGCAGCTTGGGGTTTCTGGTTCTCTCTGCAAGTCTGCATTCTCACTCACTGAGTGCCATTTAGCCACAGGCAAATCAGCATAATCTGTCAGAAATATGAATTGTTCCAGTGTAGCTTGATAACTGCTTATAAGCCATCATATGGTATTCAAGTCCTTCCTCAAAAGTTTCCGTGTTAGAAATTCCTTAAGTGGGAGTTCCCAAAACTCTTGGCTTTGGAGTTAGACCAGGGTGACCCCCTTAACCAAATCTCTTACAACATCATTTTTGCATTCCCAGAAACTACTTAGAAGGCAGTATTTTGTCCATTAATGTTCTTGGCCTAGAGAGGTAAACTTTTAGCAATTGGAGGTTGAGGAAATCTTGTCCTTTCTACTATATCCAGTAGTATCCTAAGATTTTAAAATGTGTAACCTGAAGTTTTTTCAATCTCAGGAATCTCTGAAAAAGTACCAGGGGTTACTAGCAAGCGGCTCACACAGAAGTAAGTGTGTTTCCTTCAGCAGAGCTGTGCCTGAGAGAGCTTGGGGGAGAGAAGATGGCATTTTAGATTCTTGAACTTTCTGCAGAAAACTTCCTTTTAGATTCCTGGCTTTGTAAATGTCATCCTCCAGCATGGGATGAAAACGTCTGTTCCCACTTGTGGCCACCTAGCAGAGCTGCCTGTGTCCCTGTTGCCCAGCGCAGTCTCCCAGGGAACAGGCAGAGTTCCTTATTTCAGATCCCAGCTCCCTGCGGGAGGTTTGGGTGAGGGGATTTTCGGGAAACACGAGAGCCTCTGGTGGCTCCCGTGCCAGGCTGCCTCATCGTCCATGCACTCCCTCTCACACCTGGCTAGAAAGTAGCTCCTGGACGTTTTGGAGTTCCAGAAAGACTGTTTCTGGCAGGGAATAGGACTTTTTGTTGGGGATCCACTTCCTCCTGGCTGTGGCCTTCACCTTCTGCCCTTTCCTTGTGGAAAGGTGAGATTCAAGGCTGGGATCAGGGATAGAGGAGGAGGTGGTCAGACCCTACTGCTAACATCTGCTGGGCCCATACAGAGCTGCCTCCCGTATAGTTCATCTGACCCATAGGCTCTTGACCTTGAGGGGGTCAGACCAGACAGTATACGTGAGAGGTATGCAATATGTATCTGCCTCTGTTGAGCCCTCTTGTGTATGTACCAGGCACTGCACACAGAGAATTTAATTTAACCCAGAAAGCAATCCTTCAGGATACATGGTATTTCCACTTTACAGATGAGGAAACTGAAGCTCAGAGAGGTTTAGTAACTTGCCTAGTGCCACCAGCCAGGAGAGGCAGGATCTAAATCTGAGTTTATCTGGCTATAATGTTACCTGTTCCACATGACAGGAAATGAGGCAGCCCAGCAGAATGATGAAGAGCTTGGAGCCGGCAGCCAGCCTGCCTGACTACACATGTACAGAACATTGGGCAAGTTGTCTCATGACTCTGTGCCTCAGTGTTCCCATCTGTAAAGTGGGACCGTGACAGCACCTCTGTGATAGGTTGAGAGACTTTTATCACACACCCATAGCAAATACTCAGCCCTGTGTCTGGCTGAGAAATAGCACAGGAGCTATTTCTTGAACTGGCACTAGAACAGCTCACATGCTGTGGGCTGCGCTCCTGCCCTGCTTACCTCTCTGTGGGCTATAAAGGAAGGATTAAGCAACTCTAGCTCCCCAGACCAGGGGGTGGGGATGGGGCTGAGTCCCCCAGATGGCCCCTCTGAGACAGTGGCCCAAGATGGAGTCTGCGGGTGCTCGGAGGTTCCAGAACTTCAGTGCCAATTGTCTGCTGATCAGTAAAGGCCTTGGGTAAATTTCCACCCTCTGTAACTTGGCCTTCTTGTTTTGCATTTACCAAAGTAAAAATAAAATCTCTGGGGAGGAGTGAACGAGCGCAGGGCGGGAGAGGATCTGCTGCAGGGTTGGCCCTTAACCGGCTGGGCAGAGCCCAGGCGCCCTTTCCCAGAGGAAAGGCTGAGCCCTTCTGTCCTCTGAGCTTTATCCATTAGGAAGTCAGCCTGGAAAGGCTGCACACCCTCCTCGTGCTCTTCCCCAGCCCCCTTGGCCACTCCCTGTTTCCTCCTATTGTTGGTCCCGTCCTAGCCTCCGGACCCAGCAGCCTTTGAGGCCTGGAGGGGCCCCTGGTGTGAGCTCTGTGAGGCTCCTAGTGTGAGCTCTGCCAGGCCTCTGTTCAGCACAGCATTTCCTATGCCTTCTTCCTCTCTCGCCTCTCTCCTCTAGCCCTTCATTATTTTTAGTTCTTAAGAGGATGGAATCCAGGAGGGAGGAGGAGGGAAGAGCCAAGTTAATGACCTTCTCACCAGAGATGGAGCATTTGCTGGGCCCTGCCCAATAGGGAAGGTTAGGAACATTTCCATTTTGGGTGAAGGACACCTCGATTCTTGAGTAACCAAAAAAAGACTCTGGTTTAGCAAGATTGCGGGCCCCTTTGATGCCAGCTCCTATACAGTGTGGATGAGGGAAGGAGTCGGGACCTGAAAGAGTCGCTAACAGAAGAGCATTCTTTGCTGGTGTCTCCAATGTCCCTGGCTCCTGCAGGACACTGGGGACACCCACGGAGAGATGTTCCCTGCCTGCCAGCAAGGGCATCCCAGATTGAGGGATGGAAGAGTGAACAAACAGTGACTAACCTGAGTGAAAGGTTGCCCTCCAAACCCTTGAGTGAAAAAGAACCCTGAGGCCCGGGGCCAGCCAGGCTGCCAGCCATGGGGTCCTGGAGAGAAACCCAGGCAGACAAAACAGGAAATTCCCACAAACATGCCCCCTCCTGCTGCTTGGAGAAGTCTCTAGAAAAATCCAGGTGGGACAGGTGAACATAAAGCAGTGTGAGCCTTGGTGTAGGTGTGCTTTATCTTCCAGGCCTGGGCGCTTACCATGTGGTGGGCCCGCAGGGTCCTCTTATCAGCCAGATGCCGGGAGTATTGGATTCCCGCTGGCTGTCCAGCTTGGGGGACATACAGAAGTTTAGGACAAATCCCCAGTTCCCCAGGAGCCTTCCTGCCACTGGGAGACGTGGTATGGCACACAAGAATCACGAAGCACTCCAGCTTCCTGTCCCTTCCCTGCCCCACCTGCAGGTCTGCTGTGCAGGTGCCCTTCCAGGAAGCTCTCCCTCCACCCTTCTACATATCCACATCCTGCATCTCCTTCCGGCTTTAGGGAGGATTCCAGGAATGGCGTGGGGCTGGAGTGGCCCGAGAGACTTCAGGGAGAAGGTAGGGCCAGTTTGCAGATTCCAGGGGATCTGCTGGAGGGAGAGGTAGGATGTGGGTACACAGAGAAGGGAGAGCTTTCTGTGCAGAGCATCTGCACAGCAGACCTGGAGGTGGGGCAGGTATGGGATGTCTTGCCCTGACAGATTGGAGTGGGCACACCAGAGAGTGAGTGTGGGGCAGTATCTGGGGGTGGCTGTGTATCCTGGAGGGACCCTGCTCCCTCTTATGGGTGGTCATGAGCCTTGGTGAGGCCCTGGGCTGTTCCTGGAGCCCTGTGCTTGACGGCTGGACCTTGGGCAGCCTCCTCTGGCAGGGTTTAGGGCTTATGGTGGAAGAGAAAGAGTGGCCATGATAGAGGCCCCCTGGGTGCCAGTCTGGGTGCTACCCTTGGCCTAGAAACTGGGCCTCTAGTTGCAACAGGAAGAAGGCAGCTAAACAGGAGACAGCTGGGCAGTCACTCAGGGTTTTCCTGGCTTTGGCCAGAATGTGCTGCTAGGGGTTGATTGAACATGGTGGCATCCCTCAAAAAGGGTCAGCCAGGTGGGGAGCTCCAGCTTTCAGCCTGACCAGGTCTACACACTGCAAACCAGGGGCCCGGCAGCCCTCACAACCTGATTGGGCCTGGAGAGGACAGAGCACTTACCTGGAGCTAGTTTAGCTAGTTCACTGAGCTGGTTCGTGTGGCCCCTGCATGTCCTGGCCCCTGCAGGGGGTCCTGGTCTGCAGGGGCTGGTAAGGACCCACCATACTCAGTCTCCTGCCCCAGGCCCAGCAATTGCTTCTGAAGGAGGGACTTCACCCACCCGACAGCTCTCAGTAATCCCTACCCTACGCTCATGGGTTCCATAAAGGGCAGGGGAGAAGAACCTCGTGCCTGGTGAGCAGCACTATGGAGGATGTTCTGTGCCATCCAGCATGCGGGAACATCACACGGTGGGTGGAGACGGGGGATGAAATAAAACCTTACTCCGGTCTTTTCTGAAAGTGCTTTTGCATTTGGCATTTAGGGGGATTTTCTTGTTTGCTAAAGGGGGAAAGGCAGTTAGTCTTAAATCCAGACTTTTATTTTTAGCCGGAGCTACCTGTCCTGCCAAGTCCTTGGGCTTAATTTTTCCGATCCTTGGTGTCTTAGTTTTGAAAGCCCTTCCCCTCCTCCCCCCCCAGCTCCTTTTTGGCAGGGGCAGGTTTCACTTTTGGCCCCAGCCAGGTTTCTAACCAAGGCTACAGGAGGGAGCTATTGAGCCAGGGGCCCCTACCTGCCTGGGCTTGTACCCAGCTGCTGCCAACCCAGCTGGGCCTGGCCAGGGGGAATACAATGAACAAAGTTGGCGACCGCCTCCACTCTGCAGCCTAGGAGAAACACCAGGCTTTTCCCCAGTGAAGGAAATAATGATCACTAGGGAAACCCTAACTGCTTTTTTAGAAAGACCAAATGAAGAAGGAAGGAAAAAAGGATTTTTTCCAAACATGGAAAACTCAATGACTCTCACTCAGACTTTTCCAAGAGCAGAACAAAGACTTTGACACAGAACAAATTCTCCCCGGGCAGGGGCGTTCTTCATCCACTTTCGGGGCTTTGTTAAATGTGCCTTCCCTGAGTATGTGTCAGTAAGGACGTTCTGGGAACAGAGTTGGAGGGAGGGGAAAGTAGGCCTTTGTTCAGGCCTCCCCCATCTGAAAGGTCACTCTTCTGACAAAGCCCTTGCTGTTTATGTGAGGCTATTTTATAACTAGGGGAGAAGCAGATAGCCCCAGGTCCGAGAGAGATGATAGGAGCCCAGTAATCCTTGGCTGAAACAAAATCCTTGGAATTAAGTGGCACAAACCTGGACTCTGTATGATTGGACTCTGTGTGACCTTTTGCAAGTTACTAAACCTCTCTGAACATGTTTCATTATTTGCAAAATGGAGACAACTGTATCAGTGTTGTGAGAGTTACCTGAGCTGTTAGTATAGTATCTAACATCATGGTAGACATGTAACGTCATCTCTTTGCACACACGCAGCAGAGTTAGGCCGGCAATACTGTTTTTGGAGTGTTAGAGGGTCTACAGATCATTTCCCATTTCTCATATTTTAGAGATTTCCCCTCATCTCTTTTACTCAAAAACAACAACAAACGGAGACTCTTTCTTTATGATTATCTAAAAATAAAAGCCAAGTGATCAAACTGTTTAAATAAAAAGAGAAGTGCTGGAGGAAAAAGTAGCAAATTGGGGGAACAAGTCAGGTGAGAAGGAGGCTAAGAACAGAATGTAAACCCACTTTAGAAAATGAAATTTGCCAAGCAATCTTATTATTCACCTTGAAAATATCTTTCTTTGGCAGTGCCTAGCAGAGTTCCACATATGTGAAATAAGATGCTTTGGGAAATCATTCTTCTTTTTGCAATGTCAGTGACTTGAACCAGAAACTGATACTGACTCACCAGGGCTCTGACTCTTTCCAAGTTACACATCTGGGGGCCTGAGGAACTGCCCCATGAATCCCCAGAGCTGCCGTGGGCATGGATGAGAAGCTTTGTAAGCAATTAATCACACAGTTAACTCATCTGATCGCCACTGGCCACCATCAGGCCCTCTGAAAGTGCCTAGTTGGATGCTTGCCAATCTGCTATGCCTTGGAGGAAAAAATTATTTCAATTTAAGAAAATAGACACAGAAGCAAAAAACCAAAGTGAGCCTGGAAGGTTTGCCTATCCGTGACAGTCTACAGAGCAGCTGCTTGTGCCTGTCACCTGCTCAGGCTCTCACAGTGACTGCATGGGGAGGGCAGGGTGTGTGCATTGGTACCTGCCGTGCCCAGTGTACACTGAGGTTTGCCTGTGCCACAGCTGGAAGGCGGCAGAACAAAGGTTCATTCCAACCTCTAAACCTGAATTGCGTTCTGCGTCATCGTCCTGTCTTGTAGAACAACATCCAACTCCATGGGCTGCCTTTTAGGATCTTCATGGAGGGGGACAGAAGTATGTATGTCGCTTCAGCCCTTAATGTGCAAGGTGATGAAACCACTGTGGGCCTGGCAAAATCAGCAAGAAGGGGGCTGGAGGAAGGGCAGCTGTCTTGGGGGTACGCTGGGACTGGAAGGAGCTGCCTTCCCGAAGTCCTCGTTCCTTCTCTGAAGTTGTTCCAGCACAGCTGTGGCTTCCAGGAGAGGAATGTCAGGGCCCTGATAAGGAAATGGAGTGGAGCCCACACCTGCCCAGAATGTGAACTTTCTTCAGGAGCCTCTGACTGGGCTCCTGATGGGCAAGTACAGCCCCTCCCACACCTGCTGAATTTGATCTCCCTCCTCCTGGATCCTGTGAGGCTTGGCACCTGCCCAGCCAGGCACTCAGGAAACCTGCTGGGGGTCTCTGAGGGCCCACCAGGGTAAACCAAGGTCTCTTTCTTGTGTCAAAGAGAACTGGGATGGAGGCATGCCCAGGGCTCTTTTGAAGCACCCAGGAGAGGCAAGGGAAGGCTTCCTGGGAAGAGGGTATCTGGGTTGCATTTTAAAGTCCATACAGGAGTTAGCTAAGCCCTGAGCATCCACAGTCATTCTTCTGCAAAGTCCCTAATAGCAGAAGCTGACACCCTTGTGGGCCTAAGGTGGCATGGGGACAGGTGTGTGGAGCAAGAAGTTGCCTGCAGAGCTCCACAGGCCCGAGAGAATGTGAGCCCAGGTGTGCTGCAGATGGTGCCATGTGTGGATGTCACCAGGGCTGCCAGTGACATGCAGTCCTCACGACACACAAGTGTCTGCCCCCAGCGTCACAACTTTTTCTTCTCCCACCCATCCCAAATTGCATTGAGAAACATAACATTGGTTTGGAGGGGCGGGAAGTGGCTGGAAAGAAGACGGGAAGTAGACCCTGGCAGGGCGTGTGGGCTGAGCTGAGGATGGGAAGTGCTGGCCCTGGGTGACTTGGCCTCCGGTGGGGAAGGCTGGGCTGGGCAAGTGGCCGCTGACCGGCTCAGACAGCACTGCAGGGACAGGAAGCAAGGCCAGACTCTGAAGAACATGCAGAAGGCTGAGGTCTAGTTGCCTCCTCACCTCTCCTGCCCGGCCTTTCCAGGAGACCTCTCCGAGCCCCGAAAGAAGAGCCACAGGTGCCTGCGGTCTTGAGCCTTCCCCTGCCCAAGGATTGAGGAGCCTCTGGTCATTGCCTGTGAGCAGGCCACATAGGCCTGCAGGCCTGGGGTCACCTGCTGTCTCCTAACAGGGGGGCCATTTCCTCCCCAGGAGGCAGGGCCCATTTCCTGGCTGAGCAGTCATAGGGCCTGAGAAGGACCCCGAGCTTGGTGAAGCTCTGCTTTCCCCATCATGACATTCTTACTGAATTTTGGACAAGGGGCCCCTCATTTTCATTTTGCATGTTATGTAGATGATCCTGATGATAGTTAAAGCATTTTGTAAGTGGGGTGGCCAGAGGCCCACACATCTCCACAGCCTAGAGTAGGGTAGACCTGGGTCCCTCCTTCCCCTCCTTCCTCTTCCTCTTCATCCTTCCCTCCTCTTTCTCCCCTCCTCCTCCTCCTCCTGTTTCTCCTCTCCTCCTTCTCCCCACCTCCTCCTCCTCCTCTTCTCCTCCCCTCCACTTCCTCCTCCTCCTCTTTCTACCCTCCTCCCAACCTCCTCCTCTTCCTCCTTCCCTCCTCTTTCCTATCCTCTTCCTCCTTCCCTCCTCTTCCCTATCCTCTTCCTTCTCCTCTCTTCTTCCTATACTCCTGCTCTCCCTTCTCTCTCCTCTGCTTCCTCCCTTCTCCCTCCTCTTCCTCTTCCTCCTCCCCCTCTTTACTCTTCTCCTCTTCTTCCTCTTCCTCCTTCCTCCTCCTTCCCTGCCCCCAGCGGTCCTTTATTGCCTGCCTTATGAAAGACAAAGGCTAGACCTGGATGCTATGCCCAATTGCCCTTTGATTTGTTGAAGGCAGTGTTTCTGTACAGCGTGACTGAGGATGCCTGATGGGAAAGGCCCCGGGGAGGATGGCGACACCCAGGAACCGTTAGCATCACAGGAGGGTTGGAACTTGATCCAGAAAAACACACAGAATCAGACCCTGCCCAGGCAGCCCCACTGGCTCGGGGCAGCTCCAAGGATGGGCTGGAGGTGGGGAGGTGGGGAGGAGGAACTGCTTGCCCAGGAAGGCTCTACACCCCCCTGCCACAGAACCCCGGGTCTGTTTTATGGCTGTGTGTGTTGAGCAGGAGGAGATGGTTCTGTATAGGCCTTGGCCTCCAGGGAGTAGATTCCTATCTGCTCTTCAGAGGAACTTCTGGGAAAAGGGGAAGAGGAAAAGGGAGACAAAATGTGGTGTGCCCTGAGCTTCCCAAAGGCGAGGGCTTCCTACTCCCAGGTGACGTGGGGAGCAGAATTGGGAGCTGGGGCAGGCTTCTCTCTGTTGCGGGGGAATGAGGCTGCTGTCTGCCAGCTCCTCAAGCTCCCTTCGCCTCTGACTTCCTGTCTCCTCCAGCACAAGGAGGGTTGGGGTTTTGTTGTCAGATTTTTTTCCCTCCCACTACAAATCTCTCCACATTCTCTGAATATTTTAGCTCCTTCAAGTCAGGTGCCAGGGGACAAAACCACACCAGAGGTCTCCAGGCCTCTCTGAGTTTTAAGAAATCACCCCCCTCACCACCACCACCACCACCACCCCTCCCTCACCGTCGTCTGGCTGTTTTCTGATCTTTTCTTTCTACATTTCTCTGAGTGAATTGAAGCTCCATCTTTCCCTGTGCTTCTGGAGTTCAGCACGAGACCCTCTTACAGAGCAGGGTCCAGGTCGCAACAGGCAGGGGTGACAAAGTCAGCAGCAGGCACTGCCCACCCTTCCTGCAGAGGAGCAGCTAAGCAAAGCTCAGACTAGTGCTCATGTAACCAGTAGCGCAGCCACCTAGGGAGTTCCCCAGCTGGTTTGCATACAAGCCTTTGAGGCCGGAGGTTACCTGAAAGACCTCATGCCTGGTCTTCAGTTGGTTTAACCACCCTGCCCAGAACCAAAGTAAAAGCTGTGTGTCTCCAGCCCACTCCACTGCCCTTTACCTGCCCAGGGGCACTCCTGCGTTGTGGTGCTTTCCTTTCCACCAAAGTGTCCCCAAGAACATCACAAGTGCAGAATCCCATCCACAGAGTCTAGAAGTGTCTGGCTGCTCTGATCTGATATGTGGGCGAGCTTAAACCTTGTGTCATCTGACAGCTGCACTGGAAGTGGCACCTGAGCAGCCCCAGAGAGGGACATATCTGGGGTTTTGGTGGCCAGCTTTAGGGGCATCAGAGGCCCTGGGCTCCTCTGCTAACAGAGCAGCCAGAAAACTTTCCTGGGCTGGCATCCTGACTGTCCAGGGGAACCACCTTGGAGGAATCTTGCTCTTGTCCTTCCTGCCCAGTCTTCTGCCTCTTGTCCCCTCATCCTGCTGTCTTGAGACTGGAAGGGGCACTTGGAGGTGGGCCCTCACTCGTTGATAGGCACGGAAGTGGGTAAACTGGCTGGAGGCTTCCCATGTGCGTGGTACCTACTGGCAGGGCATAGAATGGGATGACTTTGGGGAAGTAACTTGCCGAGCCTCAGACTCTTTCATCTGTAAAATGGAGAAAATGCTCCTAACTAGAACATAGTAACAAGGCCATAATGTGCTAACCAGGGCCTGTCATATAGCGAGAGCCCCATAAATGGTAACAGGTATGAGTGCACACACCATGCCATGGTATTGGGGCAAGTCTGCAGAAATGGGCCCTCCTATCTCCCCAAGAGATGACAAAAGCAATGCCAGCCAGCAGCAAGTCCCCTGCACAGTACTACTCAGCTAGCTTCGGAAGAAACCCAGCACATCCACTGGCTAGGCCGGCCCCACATCTGCGTGTGAGGAAGTAAGGGTCACAGCAGGGCTGGCCACAGTCAGCTTGCCACCTGCCCCGGGTCTGCCAAGGAGCAGTTCACAGCCCCAGGAGGCCAGCAGGGACCTGCCACACATAGAGAGCTTTGGGAGCACTCCAGGAGGGGTCCACAAGGGATGTCCTGATTCCCCTGATGACTGGGAGGTGATGCAGGAGCAGGTGGCCAGCTCTGCCCTGGGCGGGGGACCAGGTTCCCTTTGCCACACCATGTTCAAGGCATTTGAAGGCTGCTTCTGTATTTCCTAGAGCTTGGTTTGAGAGGCTGAAGACCTGGGACTGGGTCTGATTTCAGACAGAGAAGAGACAGAGGCTGCCATGGAGAGCTCACTCTTGAATATCTCCCACAGGGGAGGGCCGGAGGGGCGGGAGATAAACCCCTCCGGGTGGGATTCTTCTGGGTTGTCCTCCTTTCTTGCCTTGTTACCTGTCTTAGCTGGCGGATGAGGCCTGGAGTTCATTTCTGAGGACTGGGGCTTCCTCCCACCATGCTCGGAGGGAGGGCTGTTAGCCTGGCTGCTCCTGGAAAGTGGCGTGTGCCTGGAGTGGATTTGGTTCCTGAGGTGGGTGCTGTGGTCTCCCCGACCATCACAAGGACATTGGTTCTCTGGAATCTCCTCCCATCCTTTAGTTTATCTCTGCTCCTAGGGGCTGGGCTGGGGCAGCTGGGGTCACCCTGCAGCCCTCCTTCCCCAAGCCTGGACCTGGAAATGGCTTTTTCTGTTTACTGCTTGGCACTGACATTAGGCAGTGCCTGGGTGCTGCTATTTAAAAACCACGGGGAAACCCTGTGTGCTGCTACTGGCAGAGAGAAAAGAGGTCTGTAGTGCAAGTGCGTGGCATTCTCACAAGTGGAATATTCCACGGCCCTCATCCAGGCAGGGCAGCCTTGGGATCGGGGGACTCTCAGGGCCTTGGCCACGTGGGACCTGTTTTCATGGTGAAGAAATGGAGGAGGTGTGGGCAGAGGGCAGCCAAGCAGTAAAGGTGCCTGGTTTCGTCAGAGCTCAGCAATGTGAGAGGCTTGTGGATCCCTTGAACTGTCAGAAGACCCCCACCCTGGAGCACCCCCTCCTTTCTGGACCCCTGGTCTTTAGCCTCTGGGAGAGGTCCAAGAACTAGAAGTTTCTTAGCTTCAAATGGCCTTGCAGAGGCTGAGCCACACTTTCTTGCCCAGCATCTGTTCACCTTCCTGGGTCACAGGCCCCTGCTCACTGTGTCTTGTGGGTCTCGGGAGAGCTGCACTCCAACAGGGTGGGCCTGACCCTGCCCCAGGCTCCGAGGTCTTTATTGTTCAGAACCTAGGCCGGCAACTCCGCCTAGCACAGGACTGACCATTCTTGGAGTAACTTCAGAGACACCTGGGTCCCCTCCTTGAACATAGAGGGCTAAAGACCCTCCCACAGACACCCCTGTACCCACATCTTCTGACAACTTTGTCTCCTGGGAGAACGGGAATCTATGTGTCAGTCTTTTTTACAAGCGAGGGCTAAGAACTTGTTCAAGGTCAGTCATTGAGGAGGAAAAGGGGAGCCGGCTCTGGGGCCCAGGTTGGCCTTCCTCCCCGCCCCACGCTCTCCCAAGGCCTCGCCTGCTCACCTGTCTCCCTCTGCCTGCAGCCCCCATGCCCATAGCAGGTCTGGTTCCCAACCACTCCCAGTCCCAGTCCCCGGGCCTTTGTCTCCACAATTCCACTGCCAGCTGCAGTCTTCTCTTTCTCTCCATTGAGTCTGGCCCCCAACTGTCTCTGGTGGGTGCAGCCTCCATAAGCTCCTTCCTTCTCCGAAGTGAGCTGCCCTTGCACGGCCCCTCTAGGGTCCTGGGACCCTTCCTCCATGCGTGCCCATTTGCCTCCGCCTGTATACATAAACGGTAAAGTGGCTTGCTGCAGCTGGGAGAGTGGCCCTCTCTAGTCTTCCTCGGAGGGGCCATTGCTGTTGGGATGAGGGAAGGTCACTCTCCAGGGCCCTAGAGTGTCCATCCATCCAAGGAGACTGGTATATCAGCTGTCTGTTCCTCACCGGACACAGGAAACTGAGGCCCCAAGAGGGGCTGTGAAGCAGTGCGGTGTGGGTTCTCCCAATGGAGACATGGCATGGGATGGGGCGAGCGCTGGATTGAGACCACTCTGGGCTCCCCTCCTCCCACACCACCCCCAAAGCCTGTCAGCCCCTGTCCTCTCTGAGCTCTGCTGCGGGGATGTGACCCACAGGTGGTGACTGGCTATGCACTTTCCCCCTGGACCCACCGTAATGGCTTCCCCCTGAGCAGGGGCATCCCCCACAAGCCACTGCTGGGCTCATCTTATGTAATGAGGTTTTTCCATTGTTCCCCTCATGCATTGTGTGCCCTGATTGTTTATGCAGCCTTCTGGGTGCTTAGATAAGAAATGCCTCTGCTGGCTTTAGCCTTCTTTGGCGATCTCCATCAGAAGGATCTAGGAAAAACACCGTTGTCAGTAAAGCCTTGGCCCTTTTGTCACATGGCCTCGTGGGGTGCTGCCCTCTCTTAAGAATAGAGTTGGTCTTGGCGGTGGGGTGAGGGTTTCTGGGATGGGGATAAAAATTACCAGGTTTAGTAAGGAAGAATTCCTCTCCTTAAATAGATTTTAACTTGAAAACCTGATGACAGAAGCGGCTGAGTCTCAGCAAAGAGAGAAAAAACAAAGGAAGCTGATTTCACCTTGACTTCACCTTGGGGACCCAGCAGCCACCACTGACCCCTGAGGGCTGCAGCTGGGTGCTTCAGGGCAAGGAGTGGGAACCACATCTTCAGCGTGTCCCCCTGTCAGGCGGGACCACCCTCATCTCCTCTGCAAGCCTCATGGCTTCTTCTCTCCGTGGTTTAGCTGGTCCGGGATCTGCTTTCTCAGGAACTCACAGTGCTTCTCATTCAGGTTCTCATCGCCCCCCTCAGGGCGGGTGTGTTTTGGGGACACTTGATCTTCATCTCCGCAGTCTGTTCTTATTAAAGTTCACTTAAGGATATTTTTTCTAAATTTTTTTTTTTTTTTTTTTTTTGCTGGGAAAGAAAAGAATTTTATTTATTTTCAAGTAGTTGTATAGATGAATGTTTAAATCCCAGCTTCATCATTTACCTCTCCCAGGCTCAGGCTCCACCAGCTGGAAATAGAAAGAATTGACTTGCATGCTCATTGAAAAAATAAAATAAGAAGATGCTCAATATACCTTAGTTCTCCTTTCTGCCCAAAGGGTCTGCTCTCCCCAAACACACACACATGTGCACGCACACACTCATGCACACATATCACACACTCATGCAAACACTCATGCACACATACTCTTGCACACATATCACACTCATGCACACATGCACACACATACACTCACGCACACATATAACACACGCACGCATATGCACACACACTTATGCACACATATGCACACACACTCATGCACACACACGCACACACACGCACACTCCCAGCCCTGGCTGTTTTCACTGAAGAAACATCCTGAGAGGGCGGAGCGCAGTGCAGAGGAGAGAGCTGTGGACTTGCTCCCTCCTGTGTGACCTGAAGCCATTGGTGCAGGTTCTGTTCTGAGGAATTCCTTTCAAGTCTCCAAACCACTCGCAGGCAAGAGGTGCTTCTGTTGCCTCCGCATCTACAAATTGAATATGAACTAATGTGGTGCGGCTGGGTGGTCGTGTCCTCTCCAGCCTTCCTTGGAGGGGTCATTGCTCTTGGGACGAGGGGAGTTCCCCTGAGCATTTTGCTCAGGCTGTTCGTTAAATGGGGTAAAGCCACCTCCCACCACGTGCCGCATAGGTGATGGTGCTGGTAAGGTCCTCGGAGCCCACCAAGGACCCTTCCCATCTTGTGGCCACAGGCAATGAGGGCCTTCACTTTGAATTTGTCCTAACCAGAAATTAATGGTTGTCTTTCTAATGTAGAGCTTTTTGTTTGTTTGTTTCTAGAGCAAATCATGGAGGAAAATAAAAAACATGGTGCATTGGTCTCCCTTTGTCATGTCCTTCAAGAAGAAGTACCCCTGGATCCAGCTGGCAGGACACGCAGGTAGACACAGGTCTCCCGGACTTTCCTGGCACGATGCTCAGCCCTCTGGGGAGGTGCCCTGGATGCCGCATTCTGGGGATCAAAGCTCCAGAGCAAGTTCCCTCCGAGACTTTGTAGTCTGAAATCGCAGCCACACTTGCAGGCTGCAGCCTTACCAATGCCTTGTAAATGCCATAGACAACTGACCTCTCTGGAGTCTGTGTCACCCTGTTCCTCCAAAACACACATCCTTCCCTCTTTCAGTCTCTGGCTTTTATTTCTGTCTCTTCCAGTCTCTCTCTTTCTCTCTCTCTTGCAGTTGTATTCAATAAGACAGATGAAGCCATCAGTCTTTATAGCTTACCTGCCATTTGTCACCCTGGACAAAGAGGCAAAGCTAACCCCTTCATTGAGCACCTACTCTGTGCCCAAATTGCTATGGTCCTGGCAGTTGCAGTATTAATGGAGACGTAGTTTCTGCCCCGAGGAAGCCTGCAGCTGGTGGAAGATGTGGCCAAGTCACCCCATAACCACAGGGCGGTGTGCGGTGTTGGGTGGAAGGTGGCCAGGAACTGAGTCCAGGCAGGGCTGGGGAGGAGGGACATCTGGAGCCAAGGCCCCAGAGCCATCCAGCCCACACATGGGACCCTCTGGAAGCGCTGTCATCTGGAGACATGTCAGGAGCTGTCTGTGGACTTGGCCTTCATGACTTCACCAGCCTGTGGGTCCTTTGCAGGCCAGCACTGGGTCCAGCATTTCGCTTACCTCCTTGACCACACTGGCCCAACCCAAGACACCTGGATGAACAGCCTGTGTGAATACTTACTGGGTCTGGCTCAGAAGAAGTGCCGCCCAGGTGGGCCGAGCCTTAGACCCCCCCGGCCCCACTTCTTAGCCTGCTGTATCTCCCCATCCTGGCTCTGAATCCTGTCCAATCAGGGTTTCTCTACTGAGGCCAGGAGACACCTTCGTTGCCGAGAAGCAGGGCTGATGATGGAGGTGAGGATGAAAATAGCAACACTAAGGACTGACTGAGTCGTGGCACCTTGGTCTCTCACCTAGCTCTGTACTCTTCCAGCAGGGAACACTGGTGAGGAGGAGTCTGGAGTCAAGGAAGCTGGGGAACCAGCCCAGAACTACAGTTAGTGAGTGGGGGATTGGGTCTTTAACCCACTCCCTTTAAGGTGCTCAGTCCACAGCAGGGACATAGGCACACTGTCAGCTATCCCCAGGGAGGCCCAGGCCCTGTGCCGGGGAGGGTGCCTCTGCCAGCTGCCTGCAGCTGGGGACCAAGAACCTTCTCCACTTGCTCTGCAGGGAGTTTCAAGGCGGCTGCCAATGGCAGGATCCTGAAGAAGCACTGTGAGTCAGAGCAGCGCTGTCTGGACCGGCTGATGGTGGATGTGCTGAGGCCCTTCGTACCTGCCTACCACGGCGATGTAGTGAAGGACGGGGAGCGCTACAACCAGATGGACGACCTGCTGGCCGACTTTGACTCGCCCTGTGTGATGGACTGCAAGATGGGCATCAGGTGAGCCAGGCTCCTCACACCTCACATGCCTGCCTCGCTGCAAGCCACGTGCCAAGTGCACAGCACAGCACTCAGGGCCTCCAGGAGGCCTCGCAGGTACAAGGGCAGGCTGAGGAAGCTGTTGGACCAATTAGAACCTCCCCATCCCCAGGAATCTCCCATTATGTGCAGAGGGTTCCGGGACCTGGCTTTGCCCATGATGGCCCCTTTCCTTCTCCAGTGAGCAGAAGCCAGGGGCTGGCAGAATCAGAAAAAGGGCACCGGCTGGGTTCTGAGCCCCCCTAGAGAGAAGGAAGAGAGAGCTGCCCTTGGTTCAGGTGGGATCACTAGGGATGTGGGGAGCACCAGGTAGGGAGGTCGCAGGATGGTGACTTCCTGCTGTGTGAGCTGCCGGCGGAGATGGGAATCGAGGTCTTTCCATTTCCTCAGCCCTGGTGAGTGGGAAGAGAGAGTGGCTAGTAGAACATGCTGGTTTACTAATAAAGACCTGTACCTGCCTAAGAGGAGGAGGAAGCCCCTGACGGAGCTCAAGAAACCCACATGGCAGGGTGCCACAGGGGCCCAAGGTGAGCCTGGAGCAGTCACTGGGCCTGTGTGCAGGACTGACTCCCACCCCCAGGTTTCTGACAGAGGCTCAGGCTCACCCTGACACCTGCCCAGGGGATAAGCCTGGAGAGGACTCCAGGGAAGAGGAGAAAGGAAGAGTGGGCTTGAGGAGGCAGGGCAGAGAGCAGACGGGGATGCCTGAGGCTGGCTGCCCTGATCTCGGGGCTCAGTTTTAGGTGGCCGGGTTTTCTCATTACCTCTCAAACTGCGGCCCTTCCACCCTGAGTCATCCACAGCATGGCTCCTTCTCCCCTGTGCGGGTTTGGTGAACCTCCCTAAGGCTGTTGGCCCCCGTGGTGTCCAGAGTGCGGTGCTCATGCTTTGGGGCTGGCCCTGGTTGCAGCACCTGGGCTAGATGGCCACATGCCGGGCCCCTCCATGCTGCCTTGCAGGGCTGTCTGGGAGGCCAGGCACCGAGACTCAGCTCAGAGCAAAAGGCTGTGTCTACTGTGACTGGTTTAACCGGATTATTTCTCTTAAGAGGAGATTGAGAAAGAGGGGTGTGTGAGAGAGAGAGAGGCCAAGAGAGAAGTGGGCTAAGCCAGCCAGTGTTTCTTTCCTTCCTTCTCTCTCCTCCTGGGAGTTCTGTCCTAAAATCAGCCCCTGCCACTGACTATTGTGTTCCCTCACCGTCACCCACAGGGAAAGAATGGGGGATGGAGAAGCACAGGCCCCACTCTTTGCTCTTGCGCCATCTCTGGCCACCTCCCTCCCACCATCCAAGTTCCTTACTATCTTTAGCCCACAGGGACCTGGGATAGGGCAGGGAGGAGACAGAACATGCCCCCAGCCAGCTCAAGGCCATTGCTTTTCCCAAGTCTGATTTCTGACCCAGGATGGCATCCCCTGGCGCACCAGAATGTGTCCTCTCAGGGGAGGCCCAGCCCTTCCTTCCAACCCAGATAGCAGCAGGACTTCTTAGATGACCACACAGAGAATAATCCAACTGGAGTCCACTCAGACCTGGCCAAAAATGTATGGCCTGTGTGAAGAACACTGGCTGGGCATTTCTGGAAGTTGGCTGTCCCAAGGACACAGCCAGCCAAGCACAGGGCCAGGCTACCCCAGAACCTGCCTGCTCCTGCTGGGGACAGGAGCCCCACTTCCTGCCCCAGGGCTGCCCCCACCCACCCGCTTGACTTCCGCAGCTTCTCACTGATTGCACCCTAGCACTCTCAGGAGAGACCTAAAGTGACCGTGGACGGTACCCATGAACCCATCTTGGCAGGCAGAGGGAGCAGGATGAGAGAAGAGTATGTATGGAGGGGAAGAGGAAGGTCTCCCCAGAAGCAGGGTGCACCCAGCCCCGTCTTTTCTGCACACAAATCCTAAGGACCCTTCTTTTTCCAAGGGCTGTGCTAGATGCTTCAATTATTTATCCCATTGGGTTCTCACTGCCATTCTGGGAGATGGGTCATGTTCCAGTATAAGCAGGAGGATTCTGTCACCAGGAGGTTCAGTGACTCCAGTGACTCATCAAGGCCACCCAGCCAGGCAGCAGATTGGTGCAGTTCTGCACCAGGCTTGCTTGACTGCAAATCAGGCCCCCAGCCGCAGCCCAGCCCTTCCCAAGGGAGCTGTGTGGGACCCAGCTTCCATGGCATTTCCCTGAGGTGCCGGGCTAGTTCCATCTGGGCTGTGGACTGTGGCCTTCCCCCAAATGTGTTCATCCAGAACCCTTGGCTGCAGAGCCTCTCCCAAGACTGGCCGCTCATGGTCACCTCCAGAATGTGGCCTTTCCATGACAGGGTGAGGAGGCTGGAGCCCAGGGCTCCCTCAACTGCTGAGTCCCAGGGCACAAGGGTTTGAGACATGTCACAGAGAAATGGAAGGGCTGGTCACCAAACAGTCCTGGGCATGGCGGGGGCAGAGGGGTGGCACTAAGGAGAATGTGATGCAGTTGCTGGTGGTGTCTGCACCTTGGGGCTTCTTGGAACTCTGGCTCCCACCGACACATGCTCAGTGGCTCTGGGGCATGCTCTGAGGTTTGTGACTTGTCCGGAGAGTCAGCACTGTCTTCCTGACATCGGGACCAGCAGCCTGGGGAGTGCAGGTGAGAGCCCGTCCCTAGCACCTCTGCCCTTTAGGAGCTCTGGGTGGCTTTTGTCTGCCACCTGTTGGCTCCCTGGGCTGGCCTGTCTCAAAGGAGTACTTCCTCCACCTGGTCTTGAGTCCCCTCCTCCCCCAGCGTCCTGTGAGTGGGCGAGCAGGTCTCTGCTTCCCTGCATGGCTTGGAGCTTTGACTTTGCCTCGGGCAGGCAGGGGACTGTGGGGAGGGGCTGAGCCTTACCTTACCTCCCTGTGGGCCTCCCACTCCACCATCCAGCTGGCAGCCCCTGTGGGCATCTCCCCCCCAGCCCCTTTCCTCTCCTGGGCAGCTCTTTGAGCCACGGGGGCCGTTTTTGGAGAAAGGCCATGTGAAAAGGGATTTCACATTGAGGTCTGCTTCCTGTTTAAGGAGGTGCTGAGAGCTCTTTGCAGAAGTGCAGATACGCACCATGCGGGCCCCTATAGCACCCTCAGGAGTCCCTCCCCGAGCCTGGCTGCCCCTTTTCTACACGGTACACACACGGATGCACACGCAGCCCCTGCCTCGGCGCCCCCGTCACCACTGACCTGACTCTGGATGTGAGGGGTATACTCTGTGCGTGTCCTGCATGGGTGCACCTGTGTGTGCAGTGGTGCACAGGAGTCCGTGTTTATGTGCATGTGTGTGCATGAGCATGTGTGTGTGTATGTGCGCACATGGGTGTGTGTGCATGCCGGGGCCCAACCTAAAGCTACTGACCTCCCCCTCCAGCCCTCATCACCTCCTAGAAGGTCCTAACCAGCCAGGCCTAAGTTCACACCCAAAGGATTTGTTTTTTTCTTCCCATTTCTTTCACTGCAAATTTCAGTTAATACAGTGGTTTCTAAAGCCTGTCATTTTTAAGACGCTGTAGTTTTTGTTTAGTCTGTTCTGGGTCCCAAACCAGCAACTTGGAGAAGTTGGTGGGCAGTGTTGGAACAAGGCCTGGGAGACAGATGTGGGAAGAGTGGAGGGCCAGGTGGAGGGCAGGTGGGCGGGGCCTCTGTGGGCAGCTCCCACCCACACAGGGCAAAGGGGAGAAAACTTCCCCATCCTGCAACTGACACTGCTGATTTCTGCCTCCTCAAGGGCTGTGGGCAGCCTCTGAGCCTGTTGTGTAGGGAGACTGGGGCTCTAAAAAGAGAGCAGGGGAGCGGGGGTGGGATGACTCACCCCACCTCTGCTCTGGAGAAGGTAGAAGCACAGAGGTGTGTGCTGGGGGAGGGGTTGTGTCCCGGTAGCTCAGGGCCAGCGATTCAGCCCCAGGCTGCTCAGGTTCTCTGCTGCCCCTGCCCCTGTTACCTCCCCGTGTCTAGGTGGTCCCCGCCAGTTCACCTGGAGCTGCTTGTGTGGAGGCCAGGGCCATGAGGCAGTTGAGTTGGAAGCATTTTCTCAGGCTTTTTGGGCTGGGGGCTCACCTATGAGGAGGCCTGGTGGCGATGGGGTGGGGTGTGCCAGGCATGTCTCCAGGATGAGCAGAGGCTGAGGGAGCTCCCTGGCTTTCTCCCACACTACGGGCTTCTCCATCCACACTGGGGCCCCTTCCGAAGCCACCTTCTGACCTGAACTTTGTGCTCCAGAAGATTTCCCCTCTTTGGAAAGAGCAGAGACACTTATGGGCAGGCTCAGCCTTCAGGCTGCCTGAGAGCAGCAGAGATTGGGGCTTGAGGAGGACAGACTTCTCTCGCCAGGACAGCTTCTGGCTTTGGAAGCCCTCACTTTATGGAAGGGCCCAGGCAGCCAAGGGGGTACAGTGAAGCCCTGAGTAGACCGTGCCCCCCAGTCCCCTCTCTCAGCTCCACTGTAGCAGCAGAAATCAGGACAAGCCCCCCGCCCCACTGCCCTGCCTCCGTCTTCCTTCTTCTGCCGGTTCCTGTGGGGGTCTCCTGAGGAGGAGCTCCTTGGGCTTTGTGAGACCAGCCGATGGGCTCTGAGTGAAAGGCAGTCCGATTCAGTGAGGCTGCCCTTTTTCTCCTGGATCAAGAGCCAACCCCAGGCTGGGTAGTGGTGCACACCTGTAATCCCAGCACTTTAGGAGGCCGAGGTGGGAGGATCACTTGAGGCTAGAAATTTGAGACCAGCCTGGGCAACATAGCGAGACTCCCCTATCTACTAAAAAAATTATCTAAACAAAGAAAAAAATATTAGAGCCAGCCCCAGCTGGAACAGAGTCTGCCACCCCCTCCGAAGGTCGTGCCTTGACTCAGGGCGTTGAGCTGACTGCGGCTGTCGGGCAACACACACCCCAAACCTTCATCCACCAGGCGGGAAAGGAGCTGCTGGTGAGCCCTGCCCCAGGCCGCGGCCCTCATGTCGCCTCCCCTCCTACACAGGACCTACCTGGAGGAGGAGCTCACCAAGGCCCGGAAGAAGCCCAGCCTGCGGAAGGACATGTACCAGAAGATGATCGAAGTGGACCCTGAGGCCCCCACTGAGGAGGAGAAAGCACAGCGGGCTGTGACCAAGCCGCGGTACATGCAGTGGCGGGAGACCATCAGCTCCACGGCCACCCTGGGGTTCAGGATCGAGGGAATCAAGGTGAGGCCGGCGAGTGAGCGCAGCCTCAGGCCCCACCCGTGCCCACCTTGGGGGGCTTGGCTTCTCTCAGGGCCCTTTGGAAGCTGTAAGCTTCTCCGAGCATAGGCTCAGAGTGTGGGTGGCCTGCCCCAAGGCCAGACATTTGGAGACCTCAGCCTATTCCTCAGGCAGGATGGCTGTGTGGGGGGCTCAGGCCTCAGAGCAGAGTGGCTTCCAGCCTGCCCAGCTGTCAGCCCTCTGCCGAGGACTCTCCATTTAGCCCAGACGGTGCCTGGCACCAAGAGCCAAGCGAGAGCTGCCTACGGGATGCCTGTAGGGGAGCTGGTTCATTCTGCTGTGGCTGCAAACCGGGACTGGCAGACAATTCAGGGAAGGGAGGAGCATGCTGGCCGCCTTTGATGTTGGAGCCAGGGTCCCTCAGAAACCGCATTCTCTCCTCTTTGCTCTTCAATCTTCTTTTTTTTTTTTTGAAATTTCAAAATATTTATTGGAACAGAAATAGAAACATAAGCCCCAAATAAACATGACAAACTTTGTAAGTAAATGTAATATTCCCCTAATTAATATATTTACTTTGTGTTCGTGGTTTACAAAATGATAGCTCTTTCCCTTCTATCCCTTTGTACCTATGTGTATCTGGCAGAAAAGTTCTTAACTCTGGCTATGGGCACACAGAAGCTTCCTATATGTGATTATGCTCAAATGTTTGTTTACTTTCCCCAGAATAAATTGGGGAACTGGCTCTGTCTGGATTGATGACTGTCTGGATTGATCACTGGCACTGTCTGAATTGACCTCCCTGTCCTGGGCCCCTGCGTGCACCCTTGCTGTTAAATTTGCAAGAGCAGGGCTTTGGGGCGCCAGCCCCTCAGGGTCTCAGAAGCTGTCCCTCTAGAGCAGATGGCAGTCCCTGTGGGGTTGTCAGGTCTCCCATTCTCTGTCCATTCGTGGTCTGCATCATCTCCAGTGGCCAGCCTGGAGTCAGGGTTGGGCAGCCGATGGTCCTGGTGGGAGGTTCCCCTCAGCCTCCTTTCAGATGGCATTTAGACGTACGCTTCCGAAGTTGTCAATGGCTCGCTGCCCACAGTGGCATGTGGGGGAAGTTTTTACCTTCCCCCGGGACAGCTGCTTTGCGAGCTCTGGGCTGAGAAAGGCATTTGCCCCCTTTTTTGTCTTTTGTAGCCCTTCCCTCTTTTTTGCATCCGGCTCTGAGACTGGATGCAAATTCTGTACCCCTCCTCCTTCTCCTTAGCACTTGCTTTCCTTACTTTATTTGTTCGAAACAATCCACTTTCCCTTCACCTCTCCCTCTCAAGCAGGATGTGCTCTTGGTCTCTGTCTATTGTCCAGCCATCAGAACGGCCAACAGCCTGTCTTCCCGCTCAGAGAGAAGCCAGCTGTCTTCACCGTCACCTGCCCACCCCAGCCTTAGCCAAGAGGCTCTGCCTGGGGTGCACTGCCTGTGGTCCCCCGCTCTCGGCCCCTTCGGCACCCAGGGGCTGCTCTTTCATCCCCAGGTCCTGCCAGTCCTGTCAAAGGCAGCCACAGTGAGGACACAGCTGAAGTAATCTCCAGCCTGAGGGCAGACACGGCCCACTGTTGGGACTCCTGGCGGAGCATTCCTTTCTCACCCTTTGTCCCTAAAGAACAAATTTCCTTATAGGTCAGCAAAGCCCCACATGCTGGCCCAGGACAAACGGAATGGAAATAGTGCTGGGGCCGAGAAGATGGGAGTGGGGTGGGTGAGGGAGCAGAGATGAGCAGGGCTGTATTGGATCCTGGCTTTCAGAAAACCTGAAAGAAGAGATGGTAGATTATAAAGGAAGTCAATGTGAGCTCGGGGCAGGAGCAAGTCTCTCCTGCCTGTGCTGAGGGGAGGTGCCTCTGGAGGGCAGGGACCTCTGGGCACCGGTTTCAGGGCCCAGGCCCCGGAGTGGGAAGTTGAGGCCGATCCTCTCTCTCGGCCCTGCTGTTGCACTCAGGACGGGCCAGACCCTGGCCATGCTACTCCATCCTCGGCCCAGATGACCCTCACATCTCCGGGCATTTCCTACCACTGTTCACTTGTCTAGGGATGTCAGTGCCACCCTCTGTGTTCCCCTGTGTCTGGGCACAGGGCAGGCTCCCCTCTGCTGTGCATGCCACCTCCATGCACCATATGCGGGCACCTGGGTGCCTCCGCTGGCCCTCCCCCGGGTCCGGATGGGGCTCGCCTGCTCTGTGGTGTTGGGTGGGTGAGAACAGTCTTTGCCCGAGGGTCCCTGCTGACCCCCTTCGGGGTGGGGTGGTGTTCTTTTTCTCAGAAAGAAGACGGCACCGTGAACCGGGACTTCAAGAAGACCAAAACGAGGGAGCAGGTCACCGAGGCCTTCAGAGAGTTCACTAAAGGAAACCATAACATCCTGGTGAGTCTGGCACCTCCAGAGAGGGTCTCTCCAGCCAGCCAGGAAGGGACAACTGTGTCTACTCTGGAGGTGCCTAAGGGGAGGACAAAGCACCCCCAGGGACAGCACACCCCAACCGGAGTTTGTAGGGCTCTGTAGAGAGGCCGCTGGCAGAGACTTTTGTGGCTCTCTCATTCCGCCCTTTCAAAAGTCAAAGGCACGCTGGGCGTGGTGGCTCACACCTATAATCCCAGCACTTTGGGAGGCCACGGCAGGCGGATCACCTGAGGTCAGAAGTTCGAGACCAGCCTGGCCAACATGGTGAATCTACTAAAAACACAAAAATTAGCCAGACATGGTAGCGCATGCCTGTAATTCCAGCCACTTGGGAAGCTGAGGCAGGAGAATTGCTTGAACCCGGGAGGTGGAGGTTTCAGTGAGCTGAGATTTTGCCATTGCACTTCAGCCTGGGCAACAAGAGTGAAACTGTCTCAAAAAAAAAAAAAAAGAGGTCAAGGACACTGAAGTTTGTACCCAGGAAAGTATGTATCCATCCTGGCCCCAGGCTTCTGCTTGGAAAGTGAAGAGGAAGGCAATGTGCTTGTCCCAGGCATGCGTCGGGTAGGCGGGGAAGCTTGGTGGACACTCACTGACTCTCCCTTAGCCATCGGCCCCATAGCTCCAGAGAGCATTTCCCATCCCCTGAGAGAGAGAACTGCTGGGTTTCCACAGTGCCCGCCGCCTGCCAGGTGTCATGCCAAGTGTGCAGCAAATCTTCACAGCAAACCTGCTGTGGGTAGACCTGTTTGTCCCCATCTTGTGTGCCCGAGGTCACACTGCCCCCTGCCAGGGAGAGCTGGCAAGCTGTCTCCAAGTCTGGGGGTGTGGGTTGTGCAAGTTCATGACAAAGTTCTGTCTTGTGTATTGCTGCTGCAGCGACCCGCAGGCTGGATAGACGCTCTGCCCACTGGGACCAGAGCACTGACCCTTCCAGCTGAATTAGGGAATATCGTGCCCCTGTGGCCCAAGTGCACAGCTCCCCGGGACAGTCATAGATCCAGGCACATCTGGGACACAGGCCCTAGAGCCCCTGTGAACAGCACCTTCTGAACAGGCCACAGCAGCTGCAGAACAAGTAGGGGAGGACCAGGTAGCCATTTCTCCAAAGAGACTCAGTACTGACTGGAACTGGGAAATCTTCCTTTTCAAGCTGGGGAGGCTTCCCTTGGCTCCTGGCAAGCTCTGAGGCTGCAGACATGGGGAATGCACCTGACTCTTTCGTAGCCCAAGTCCTCCAGTTCCTGAGTCCCCTGCAGGGGAGGATCTCAGCCCCTTAGCAGTGGCCGCCATGGAACATGCCTCCTATGCCTGAGATCGACAGGGGTTTGTTCCTGGTGCTGAACACTCCGGGGGCTGCTCGGCTGGCCCTGCCAGCTGTCACTGCTTTCCAGCAGGCATTGAGGAACTCTGTAGCTGTGTATGACGGGCTTCCCAAGGCAGCCGGCGGGTAAGACCCACAGAGCTGGCCTCTGGGGAGGATGGAGCACCCCCAAGGCCAACACAGCTTGACACGAGTTTATAGGGCTCCATGGAGAGGCCACTGGGAGAGATATTTGTGGTTCTCCCTCTTACTCTGTCCTTTCAAAAGTCAAGGGTACTGACATTTATGCTGAGAAAGTCGCCATAGCAGCCCTGCTTGCAGGAAGATGCGTCTAGACGTCCGGCATTCAGGGTAAACCACACTCACAGGAGGAACCACTAGAGGCTGTGTGGGTGTTCTGATACTGCCCTCCCCACACCTCCCGTTCATGGAGAGAGGTTGGTGGGAGAAAGGGTGGCAGCGGAGCCCCAGCTGCAGCCCCTCCTCTGGGCTGCAGTTTCTTCATTTGTAGATAAGGAGGTTGGAATAAATGAGCAGGGTGTAAGGTCACTGCCATTTCTACAGTCAGTGACTCTAATGAGCTAAATGGACTAAAATCCACCCCTTCCCCCTACGCAGTGTTTAAAAATCTGGTCCTCTTTCTATTCCCAGATCGCCTATCGGGACCGGCTGAAGGCCATTCGAACCACTCTAGAAGTTTCTCCCTTCTTCAAGTGCCACGAGGTAGATATTGGCAAGCTTTTGCCCTCTTGAGCAGAATGCTGGGCATGCCGACAGGCCTTCTTCTTCCAGAAGTCCGGGGCGGGGGGGTCGGGTATTTTCAGGTTGGTGCAGCCAGAGGCAGGCCATCAGGGACCAGCCGCCTCGCTGCATGGGGGAGCTGCGTCTTAATGCTCCCTAGGGTGACCACACAGGCTGTCCTGCCTGAGACCCCTGGCTATTGCCCCCTTTCTCCTCCCTTGTCCTTCCAGCTCCAGAGTCTTGTCCATTCTGGGCAGCTGTGGCAGGACTTCTATCCCACACACCCCATGGTCTTAGGGCAGAAGCTCTCTGAGCTGCTAGAATAGCCGGGCACCCACCGACCACCACCTACATCTTCAGATGAGACCCTGAGGAGGGCAGGCAGGTCTTCAGGTGTCACTCTCGGGCGGGGCTGGAACCTCCCACCTTTGCATATGTTGGTTGGCAGGGGAAGCGGGCAGCAGGTGGGGAACTGAGACACCTGAGAGAGGCTCTGGGAGGCATCGGCAGGTTCCCTGGAGGGGTATGAGACCCTGACATGGGGAGTCCAGGTCCCCAGCCACATGACACATTCACAGATCCCACACTTATCAATCCTGTACCACACACATTCACAGATCACACTCATAAACCCTACATGCACACACATTCCCACATGCATTCACAAATCACACCCATTCACACACACACACATCACAATCACATGCATGCACACATTCATACATCACACATTGACACAAGTCATACACATACACACTCACACATGTATTCATATATCTACATACACATTTTTGTGTGCACACCCACTCATACACAAACATGCATGCCTTTACCAGTCACACGTCCACACACACACACACACACACACACACACACACACACAGCTGCAGTGTTGAGGCTGTCTAACCCCGTGGGTGTGAAGTGGGATCCTGCGGCTCCCTGCAGCTGTGTAGGTGGTTCAGGAAAGCAGCCCCTCTCATTGGACTGTCTCGTGGAGGCCCTCTTGTATGGGGTCTTGTATGGAGGTGGCCTCAGCCTATGCCCTGCCCACAGAGAAGGCTGCAGAGCCAGTAGTAGGAACTCATAGGGTCAGCCCTGGGGCACCCAGCAGGGCCGTGCATCTTTCTGCAAACTACACCACCGGCCCTTCTCAGGCAGATGGCCTACCTTGCTCCTGGATGTTATTCCCTGTGGGGCACCTGGAGAGGATGGCTGCGAGGAGGGGGTGGCACACCTAGAGAGGAGACTCAGGCTTTGATCTGCCCCTAGCAGGGAGCTCGGTCCTTCTCAGAATGTTCTTTGCTCTCCTCGTCCCCTAGACGACCCTCAGCCCCTCCTGGGGCCTCTCCTTTCCACTTGATGAAGCATCCTCCTGCCTCCTGCCAGAGCCCCCTTTGTCCCAGCTGCCTTTCTGGAGGATGGGGGTGCTGCCTGGCTGCCTGACCCCAGGGGCCGAGCCTCGGAGGACTTCAGGCCACAGAGCTTTGTCTCAAAGCCGTTCCCACCCTTCTTCAACACTTCTGCTTTCATTTCTTGGAAAAGCCTTTTGTTCTACACGTTTTGGAGTCTCCCTTAAGGTCTGGAAAGAGGCCAAATCAGCTGGGATCTGTTGTTTTCCACCTGGAAAGAGGAAGCCCCTTTTCTGGGCTCAGCCTTGCCAGGGGCCCCACCTGCCCTGCACTGCTGGAAGCTGGAATATCACCTCAGCCCTTTCTGTGCCCCCTGGCCTTCCTCTGGCCCCACTCAGGTGACCCAGGGGTATGTGTGGCCGTATTTGGGAAAGCGCCTCACTCCCACGCAGAGGCTCTGAGCTCTCCCAGGAGGGGCAGGCTCTTTGATGCCCACTGTCCCTGGGCCAGGCTGGGAAGGCCCTATAGGGCCTGTCCACCCTGAATCTGCAGGGGATTGTGCTGCTGTGGTGGGGTGCTGTGTGCATTTGAAATGGGTTCTTTTCCACCCTCGCCCCGGGAGAGTTTGGACTCTTCTGGGCACCTTCCCTTTCACTGAGATTCCCTCCAGAGTGTTTGGGAGGAGTCAGGTTCTAGGAGGGGGAAGGGCGAGGCCCCAGGTTTGGTTGTGGTCTAGAAAGAGTGGAAAGTTTGCCCAGGTGCAGTGATCCATGCCTCTAATCTCAGCACTTTCCAAGGCCAAGGCAGGAGGTTGGCTTGAGCTTAGGAGTTTGGGACCAGCCTGGGTAACATAGTGAAACCCTGTCTCTACAGAAATGAAAAACAAAAAATTTGCCAGGCATGGTGGTACATGCCTGTAGTCCCAACTACTTGGGAGGCTGTGGTGGGAGGATCGCTGGAGCCCAGGAGGTTGCACCACTGCACTCCAGCCAGGGTGACAGAGTAAGACCCTGTCTGGAGGGAAGGGAAGGAAGGAAAGGAAGGAAGGAAAGAAGGAGGGAAGGAGTGGAAAGTGTGCAGACCAGAGTCGGGGCGTGAAGGGGTGCCTGCTGCTGCCCACACAGAAGGGTGGCCACCAACCCTGGAACCCAATGCCCTCTGCCCAGGCATGGCCATTCTTGGGCCAGCTCTGCTGCCTGGCTGAAAATGGGGATTGGAATTGCAGGCGCCGGCCTGAGTGAGCCTCCCCACCTGGTCACCCAGCCCCAGGCCGCAGTGGGAAGGGCAAGGTGGGGCTCCAGCTCACCCTTCACCCGCCTGTTCCCCTCAGGTCATTGGCAGCTCCCTCCTCTTCATCCATGACAAGAAGGAACAGGCCAAAGTGTGGATGATCGACTTTGGGAAAACCACACCCCTGCCTGAGGGCCAGACCCTGCAGCATGATGTCCCCTGGCAGGAGGGGAACCGGGAGGATGGCTACCTCTCGGGGCTGAACAACCTCATTGACATCCTGACAGAAATGTCCCAGGATGCCCCACTCGCCTGAGCTGCCCACACCCTCCCTGGCCCTCACCTGGGCCTCCTTTCCTCCCCTTGTGCTTCCTTTCTCATTCCTAACTTTTCCTTCACTTCCACCTGGGCTCAAACCCAGAACTGACCCTCCCGAACTGCACTACAAGACACTTTGTAGAAGAGATGAGAGTTTCTAGTCATTTTCCTAACTTCAGAGCTTGGAGGTGGTGTTTGGACTGCTCTTTGTAGAGAGGGTCACCTACTAGAAGAGAAATGCCCAGTCCGAGAGGTGGGTCAGGTGTAGAACTGAAGGGGGTCCCTGGGTGCTGAGGGGACCCTACCAGATGAGCCCTGCCTCTGGGAGCCCCCTAGGAAGCGCCAGCCTGGACCAACCACCTGCGGAGGCCTGCTGCCCCCTGGCGGCCAGTGCTGTTAGAGTGCTGCCAAGCACAGTGTTGTTTCTGCCAGGGCCTCCCCACCTGAGAGCCCAGGGGGCCAGCCGGGTTCCTGGTGCCTGGCTGGGAGCAGGGTTTTTTGGTAGTTGGGGCACAAAACCATCAGGGAACCACATGTTGACTGTGAGCAAAGTGTCTTCCGATTAGCAGCCTCAGGGATGCCTTGGTGGCCTCTCCAGGGCTGCTCAGGCAAGGCCCCCCACCCATCTGGTATGGAAACCGCTGGCTCCAGGCCAGACCCAGGAGCCAGGAGAAGGCTGAAGCCAGCTTGGCTGTGTTCTGTGATCTAGGCCTTCCCAGAGGAGGCAAGCAGAAGCTGTGCTCTTCCATTTGGAATTGCATCCCATGAGTTCAGAAGGCACATTGTGCCACGCTGAGCTCCAGGGGTGCGACCAGGGGAAGATGGGACCTATAGAGTCTCTGGGCCCTGGCCCCAGGGAGGGACACGCTTTTCTTGACCTTCACCTACCTGATGCTAGTTGGTCAACCCTGCTTGCGTATGTGGGCTCCTGTCATGGGGCCCAGAGTCCCTTGCAGATCTAGAAATAGGGGAGGAGCTCAGGTCCGTGCCAGGCAGGAAGAAGGCAGGCTTCTGGCTTCCAGAGATGCCATGGTGGCCTCCTGGCATCATTTGTTACTGCCTCTGAAATAAGTCTTAACCGCCTGAAGGGCTTGGATTCCTGCTTCTCCAATGTAGTATGGGTATTTTGCAGGGTATGTAGTGGATGCCAGGGCGTGCTCCAGGCACCTCTTCCTGAAGTCTTTGCTTTTAAAGATTCATGGAAGACCTATTTAAGCCCAATTTTAACTGAAAGCCAGTGAGTCTGTTATGGAGGGGAATGTAGAATTCACATGACTTCTTAAGAACAAAACCCCAAGCTCTGTCCCAGGCTCCTTGGGGCTTGCCACCCACTCCTTTGCTGTCAGAGGTACAGGAGCTGCGAGAGTCCAGGAGATAGGGACACAGAGGGAGACTGTGGATCAAGGTGTGTGTGTCTGGAGTAACCACTGCCCACCCCACCGCCCCAGGGTCTCTCGGGAACTGTCAGCCTGCCCACGTACATTTCCCCTTTTGTGCTGGAAGTGTGAGTGACACTTGGTGGGGGTGGAGGGTGGGACACATGAGGATGTATAAGTACAGATTTTAAAAAAGGAAATCACTTAAACTTCCTGGCTCTTGTTTAAAACAGTGGTGAGCTCCTGTGTGGGCTGACTTGCTAAAGGCCACACCCGCAGCCGGTGGAGCACGAGAGACCTCGTGGCAGCATGTGATCTGGGAGGCAGCAGGACGGGGGCGTTGGGGAGCCAAAGTCAACTCGGCCTCTGGAGCTATAGTGACTTTTGGGGTAGAAGGGTCCCTGGTAGTCTGTGCTTCAGCCATTTGCAGGGCAGGGGCATCATTAATTCAGACGTAAAGATTATATGACTATGGACTGGCCAAAAGTTATCCTCTTCTATCTGTGAAAGAAGTTTGCTAAAGCAAATCATGATATGAACGAAAATTACAGGGGGCCTGTTTAAGAGAACAAAATGTTCCAAGCACTTTAGGCAGACACCAGTTGTTTGCAAACAATGTGCTAATATGCAAATGATGTGCTTATTAAAGGAGACCCGTGGGGCCTCTTACTGGCAATACTTTGCTGTGGGTTACATTAAATATGTGAAAGTGTGTGAAATAGCATCACTTTAGGGTTATTCTGTTAATTAGGGTTTTTGTTTTCTGGGTTTTTTTTTTTCCTTTTCTTTTTCTGTGTTTACCATGCTAGTTCTCTTCCACACCTACTCTGTCTCTCAAGCCATTCTGCCAGCTGCTTCCCTGCCATCTGGCCCTTCCCTTTGTCTCAGTGGGATAGATGGATTCTGAAATGGAATCTCCCAGAACCTCTGCCCTGGCAGCCTGGAAGACCATGCCTGCCCAGCCCTCATCGCCACAGGGACTCCTTGGGTCCTGGCAGTGCAGGTGCCAGCAGGCAGGACAAACTCTGTGTACCTGTGCCCAGGTGAATGGGCGCTGGGCCCTCTTGCCCCATCCTCCAGGGTGCCCGGGGACTTCTTGGCATTCAGCACTGCTTAGCATTCTCGGAAGGTTTCCTCAACTGCTTGCTTTTCCCATGCTTGCCTTTAGTGTCATGTAAGGCATTTTTAAATTATATTTATTTTGTTGGGTTTTAAAATTGCACAGAACACTAAGACCGAAAGGCTGGACTTGTTTCTCCTTGAAAACTTTGCGTTTGTTTTGAACTTCCTTTCCCACTTGGTAGAAAGAGCCCAGAAGAAGCCCTGACCCCATAAAGATGGACTCTTTCCTTCTTCAGTTGTATTTAGCTTTGAGTTTCTCTGCATCTGTCCACCCCTTTTGTATATAACCCAGCCCCTGGCTCTGGGGTGTTCACCTCATCAGTGGCCTTTGTTCTGGAGGAGAGGACCCCCCCACACACACCTGCCGAGAGGCTCTTTCTGTTCTGCACCCCTCTCCCCATGGGACCTTGGAGAAAACTGAACTGTTACAAACCCCCTGCACAGTGCCTGTCAAACAGATGCAAACCTTCCTGAATAAAGCCTTGGAGACCAGCGCTGTCTGTGGTGTGATCCTTCTGGCCCCCAACCCTTGACACCTGGCTGAGGGGCAGGCTGGGGAGTCTTAGGAAGCTAGAGGGCCTGCATGGGGGCTGTTAGGAGAGTGGATGTCAGATTGGGTAACATTTTAATTTGTAAAGAATATAAACCACTCTCCAAAACGAGTCTTTTTAACCCTTACAAAACTTTGAAATAGTAGCTCAGAGACTAGAACATCAACCAAGAAGCACTGCCTCTAAGCAGGGGGGTCTCCGGTGCAGTGATCGCTTCTGGGGCCTTACTCTAAGCTAGACTGGGGCTGAACGCGCCCATCAAAGTTCCTGTTTTACCCAGATCAATTCCCTGAACAAAGATTTATAGTCTCTTGTTTGACAGATGAGGAAACTGAGGTTTAGATCAAGCAACTTGACCTAAGTGGGAAGCAGGGATTTGAATCTAGAATGTGCGTTGATTGAAAACCAATTCTGTCGTCCTCCTAACTGGGGGTGGGGATTGGGGTGGGGAGCAGTGTCTGGAGGGCAGAGAGCTTGTCTTATCTTTGTCCCAGATCCCAGGCTCTAAGCCCCTTACTTGGCACACAGTAGCAGCCCAGGGAGGGTCTGGAGAACTAGTTCATGGCTGCTTGGCTGGGGCGTCCAGAAAAGACATTTGGGGGCAAAGCCCCTGACACACATCGTGATGGCTTCATCATCTGCTACTGTGCACTTTCCTTTAGGCCTCTCCCTAGCTCTGGATTGCTGGGGGCTTCATTTGCAGAACTCAGAATTCTTTATTTGGAGATGGAGGTCCTTCCTTTTTCTCCTTTCTCCTCCTCCTTTCTTCTTTCCTTTCCTCCCTCCCTCCCTCCTTTCCTTCTTTTTTCCCTTCCTTCCTTGCTTCCTTCTTCCTCCTTCCTTCCTTCCTTTTCTTCTTCCTTCCTTATTTCCTTCTTTTTTCCCTCTCTCTCTTCCTCCCTCCCTCCTTTTTCTTTCTCTCTGTCTTTCTCTTTCTTCTTTTTTTCTTCTTTCTTTCTCCCCTCCCCTCCCCTCCCCTCCCCTCCGTTCCTTTCCCTTCCCTTCCCTTCTCTTCCCTTCTTTAGTCTTCCTCTGTTGCCCAGGCTGGAGTGCAGTGCCACAATCACAGCTCACTACAGCCTCCACCTCCTGGGCTCATGTGATCCTCCCACCTCAGCCTCCTGAGTAGCTGGGACCACAGGCATGCACCACCACACCCAGCTAATTTTTTTGCATTTTTTGTAGAGATGGGATTTCTCCATATTTCCTAGGCTGGTCTCAAACTCCTGGCCTCAAGCAGTCCTCCCACCTCAGCCTCTTAAAGTGCTGGGATTACAGGTATGAGCCACCGCGCCCAGCTGCATCCTTCCTTTATCATCACTTTGAGAGGTGATAGGCTGGGAGTACAGATGATGAAAGCCACAGGGTCTTTTCACCTGCTCTTCCCAGACTGGCATGCGGTAATTATGCTCCCTTCAGATTTTTGTGCCTTCACTTACATGGTATTGTTGGTGATGCCACAGCAACCAGCTCTGCAGGTGCCAACCAATGTCCAGCAATGGAGCCTTTTATTGCCTTCAGACTGGTGGGCCATCCAACTGCAGAATTCCGCCCTGCGGGCTGTTTTCTAAGCAGATGAGCTGTCCCATTTGTGTCCTTGCAAACCTGGATGGTCAGTCACCAGTTGCTTTCCAGGACCACTGCTGGCACCAGTTGCCTTAGCCTGGGCCCCTAGAAACCGGTCACCATGGCCACTGCTTGGCAGCAAGTGTGACCAACTCCTTAGTCTTATGGGATGTCTTCAGAGACACTGGGTGAACTGCCGTGTCTGGGGACAGTCCGCCTAGGGGAGGCAGGGATGGAAATATCTGTGCTAGCGCCCGCTGGCTCTGTTTCCCAGTGGTCAGTCTTCCCGGAGGGTGTGATTTCTGGGGTGGCACCATCAGCCTCTCCAGTAACCATGGGGCCCCGAGCCTGTGCACAGGTGCCACACCGCCATAACGTGTCCCTGCAGGGGTGGCAGCATTGGCGATGTGGTTTCAAGACCACAGGCACCGTACTAGCCGTGGCTGGGTGGCTGCAGTCTGGCACGTTGTATAAACTAAGTTTGGACAGGACCTCTTCCAGCAAACACCAGCAGGGCAGCGTCCATCCGGCCCCCAGCCCCTGCTGGTCCTCTCTGCCCCTTGTATGTCCTCGACTGAGGACTTCACCCTTTTACTCGATTGGGCAGGAGGCTGGCGTCACATGGGACTGCCCCCTAATTCTGGTGTGGGGAGGGGAGAGAAGCTGAGAATAAAGGAACTCTGTGGGGTGCCACGGTAGGTTGACTGGGGAGTGCTCAGCGGTGTTGGTGAGGGGAGGCCATCTCCATACCAGGGCACACCAGAACAACACTCCTCGAACCAGTCTGAGAATCGGCGATGAGGAGAAGACCCTGGGAGAGGCACTGGGAGATGCCTGCTTCTAAGCAGTTGTGGGCCAGGTCAGCCCTGTGACCTCTCCTCCCCACATCTGCTAGGGCACCACAATCTCTGGGAGGTCTTCACTGACATCCAGATGGTGGCTTGTGTTAACATGGTAGTTCTTCACCTTTTGGGTCACATATCCCTTAGATAATTTAGAGAAAGCTGTAAATCTCTCCAGAAAAACTCATATGCATGTACACAAATGATACTATGTACAAATTTAGGGACCCACGGACACCCCCCAGCCTCCAAAGTCCATTGGTAAATGCCCAGATGGTGTATGGGCCCTGGCTTGTAATAACCCTACCTGGTAAGACATCATGGACGAGTGGCCCCTTCCCCTGCTCCCTCTAGTGTGTGACATCTCTGTGCATCAGAGACCTGCCTGGCCCCTGGCCCCCTCTTTTCCACTCCCTTAACCGCCCAGCTTCTGAACAGGTGTCACCTTAGAAATATGGCCTGCCTGATTTCCTAAATAGTCTATTGGAAACAGCCATGCCATTCACTTATGTTTGGTCTATAACTGCTTTAGTACTATAATAGCAGAGTTGAATTGTGTAGTTGTCACAGAGACTGCACGGCTGCAAAGCCTAAAATATTTACTATCTGTCCCTATACAGAGAAAGTTTGCCAACTCCTGCCTGAGAATATTGGCAACCAGTAACAATTAAGGATTGCTTTGTGCCAGGCACTGTTCCAGGTGATTAAAGTTAAGTAGTTTGATCTTTATAAAAAACTCTATGATGAGCTTCATCAACCCCATTTTGTAGGTAAGAAAGCAGAGGCACAGAGAGGTGAGTAACTCATCTAAGATCACACAGCTGGTAGGCAACAGATGCAGGCTTTGAAACAAGGTTCAAAACCTTTCCATGACTCTGCACCTTATCCCTGAGCAGTCCAGGAGGTCTCCCCAGCAGCAGGTTTTGCCCCAGCACCAGCACTATTCTGGGATTACTGAGACAGCCATTGTCAAGCTGAGTCCTCGTTTGGGGACGTGGCCAGGCCCTGTGAAGTATGGACAGCTGAGTTGCAGCAACCCTTGGCTCTAGCCCCCAAGATCAACTGGCAGGACCTGCTCTCCAGCAGGACTGGGGGAGTTGGGGTGGGGTGGGGATATGGTTTGGCTCTGTGTCCGTGCCCTGCCACAAATCTCATCTCAAATTGTAATCACCACATGTCGAGGGAGGGACTTGGTGGGAGGTGATTGGATCATAGGGGTGGTTTCCCCACTGCTGTTCTCATGATAATAAGTGAGTTCCTACAAGATCTGATGATTTAAAAGTGTTTGGCAGTTCTCCGCCTTGCGTTCTCTCTCCTGCCACCATGTAAGACGTGCCTAGATTCCTCTTTGCCTTCTGGCACTATTGTAAGTTTCCTGAGGCCTCTCCAACCATGCAGAACTGTGAGCCAATGAAACCTTTTTTTCTTCATAGATTACCCAGTCTTAGGTAGTTCTTTACAGCAGTGTGAAAAAGTTCTTTAATGCAGGTGGGGACCCTGGGTCTCTCTAAGGAGGCACTGTTTGTTCTGGGATCTCTGTAACCCTTCAGGGCAGCACAGCCTAGGCACCCCCCCATACCCCAGTCATCTCTCCTCACCACAGACTGACTGTGCAGAACCAAGTTTACTCTTTAGCTCACAGGCTAACTCCCATGCCCTCCCACAGAAACACAGAACATTATCCTAGTTTCCACAAACACATCGAAACAGCAGACAAGTCATTTTTCTTGCTGTTTTACTGCAACAACTGTGGCCTGCTCCTGGCATTTCAAGTGCCACGCATGGGCCTGAGATGACAAATTCAACAAACAAGTGAGAAAGGGAATGGCAAGCCAGGAATGAGAAGATGGATTTCATGCTTTAGCAAGATGTGAGGGCTTGCAGGGTTTTTTTTAAAACAAGAAAATAACTAGTTGTTGTAATAATGACAACGATAATACACGAGAGGGGCCAGGCGTGGTGACTCATGCCTGTAATCCCAGGACTTTGGGAGGCCGAGGCGGGCGGATCACGAGGTCAGGAGATTGAGACCATCCTAGCTAACATGGGGAAACCCCGTCTCTACTAAAAATACAAAAAATTAGCCAGACGTGGTGGTGGGCACCTGTAGTCCCAGCTACTCAGGAGGCTGAGGCAGGAGAATGGCATGAACCCAGGAGGCAGAGCTCACAGTGAGCCGAGGTCGTGCCACAGCACTCCAGCCTGGATGACAGAGTGAGACTCTGTCTCAAATAATAATAATAATAATAATAATAATAATAATAATAGTAGTAGTAGTAGTAGTAATACAAGAGAGGGCCAAAGTGCTATCAGACACCTGCCTCAGTCTGCTTGGCCTGCCATAACAACACAGCACACACTGCATGGCTTAACTGAAATGTATTTTCTCACAGTTCTGGAGAGTGGAAAGTCCAAGATCAATGCCAGGCTAGTTCAGTTTCTCAAGAGGGCTCTCTTCGTGGCTTGCAGACAGCCACCTTCTCACTACGTCCTCACACTGCAGAGAGTACACTCCTCTGCTTATAAGGCAACTAGCCCTATTGGGTTAGGGCTTCACCTTTATGACCCATTCAACCCTTACCACCTCCTCACAGGCCCCATCTCCAAATACACATGAGGGGTTAGGGCTTCAACATTTGAATTTCGGGTAGGGGGCGGACACAAACATTCAGTTGATAATGGTGCATCTGTTGCTAACTAATATCCTGGATGGTTTTTAACTTCCAACCTGTACCTTTTCAAGCTTGTGAATGAGTAAAGCAGTTTTGCGGAGGCGGGGGGTGGGGGGGGTGCCATGCTAATTTCTGTGACTTTCAATGTGGCAACACGTGTTTGGGTTATTTTAAAAATAGCTTCTGCAAATTATGGACAAACAGTATCTTACAGAGCCAGTTTGCTGTCGACAGCAGCCCTGTTTTTATTTCAATGGGAAAAAAAAATGCCCAATTTTAGTCATGCTTTCTGAGAACACGTGCTGGAGTGAGATCAAGACTGCCGCCTACAGAGACGTCTGAAATAGCCTGGCGCCGCCTGCAGAGGCTGCCCCCTTCTGGACGATCTGGTGCATTACAAGGTGCCCAAAGAAAAGGAAGATGGGTCGGGAGCTCAGCGACGTCCAATCGTGTACCCCCAGGAAGGCCTGGAGAAGAGAAAGCTCCCTTTCTTTCGTGGCTTCTCCCAGCCTGGCTACATCTTTGCCCTGGCAGAAAGGCAGTGACCATGGCAATGATGAAGGAATCACCAAAACCAAAGGTTAGGGAAGGCTTCCTGTGTGCTGGGCAGGGTGGTGCACACTGTACGCAGGTTACTTTATTTCATCTGTACAACAGCCAGTTGAGGGGGTGTTATTAGTGTTGTCGTAAATATCTGTATAAATTAGGAAACATGCTCAGAGAGATTGAATAATTTGACCAAGTTTGCACAGCTAGTGAATGCCAGAGCCAGGATTAGAGAACCCAGATATAAGGCATGGCGTGGCAGTGGTCAGGTTTGCAGGCACATAGCATGCAGTGTGAAGAGGGCCATGGTGGGGTAAACATGAGGCTCCACGGGGCACAGAGGAGGCCTGACCAAGGAGAGGGACAAGAAGGTCACTCAAGGGAGGCTTTGCAGAGGATGTGGCACCAGGAGGTTGGAGGATGGAGCAGAACATGAAAGTCACAGAGACACCTTTAGAGCATGCTTCTTCTGGAGTCGCTCCAGGCAGTGGGAGCAGAGGACCCTCATGGAGCTGGTAAGGGTGTCAGGGCTGGATCATGGCCTGGGGAGCCAGGGTGAGGCGTGGACTTTCCTGCAGTGACAAGCAGGTGTCCTTGGAGGCTGTCAAGGTGGGGCATGATGAGATCACATTTGCATGTGATGGGGTCACTCTGGCTGCCTGTGGCTTAGAAGAAAGGAAGACAACGCGAGGAGATTCATTAGGAGGAGGTCAGGTGAAGCAGAGGAGAGATAATGGGGTCCTGAAGTGAGGTCAAGGCCATGAGCAGGGGAGATGCTGATGAGGTCGCACGGATGCCCTTCCACTGTGGCTGTGACAGGGTAGGCCTGGGTGCCCCGAGAATGACTGACTGATAGGCCAGAAGCATGGGGATGGCCCTCCCTGAGCTGGGAGCATGGGAGGAGAGGCAGGACTGGAGGGCAGGGGAGCAGGGAATGAGTTTAGTTTAGACATATCTAGTTACAGGTGGCTGTGGGACATCCACCTCTGAGGCCAGCTGGACACGTGGGCCTGGAGTTCAGGAGACAGACCTTGGCAGGAGTCATGGGGATAGCATCAGAGGATTGCAGGGGCACCGCAGGCAGGCAGACACACACTGCCATGCTCAGTGAGAAATGCAGAATTCAGAAGTGGATGTGCCAGTGAGTCCTGAAGTTTTAGAATTAAAAGAAAAACATCAGATTATTAACAGAGATTGGTTTGAGTGATGGGATAATGGGATCATGAGTGGTTTTTCTTTTCTTTCTTTTTTTTTTTTTTTTTGAGACGGAGTTTTCCTCTTGTTTCCCAGGCTAGAGTACAGTGGCGCGATCTTGGCTCACTGCAACCTCCGCCTCCCAGGTTCAAGCGATTCTCCTGCCTCAGCCTCCCAAGTAGCTAGGATTATAGGCGCCCACCACCACGGCTGGCTAATTTTTTAATTTTTGTTAGAGATGGGATTTCATCATGTTGGTCAGGCTGGTCTCTAACTCCTGACCTCCTGTGATCCACCCACCTTGGCCTCCCAAAGGCTTTTCTACCTTACAGTTTTTTGCTTAATTAAAAATTTCCCAACAAGCATAATTGGCTTTCATAATCAGAAGCATGTACATGTGTAAGGATTTTGTTCTGGTTACTGCTTTGTGCCCAAATCATTCGGAATCCTCCTGACAGAGATGGGCTCCCCTTCCATGTCCCCGAGCCCTTCTCTTTTGGCACTTATTCCACACTATAAGTAGTCATCATCTTGGCGTCCCCAGCTGCAGCCCGGGGCCTGCTACATAGTGGCAACTTGGAAAATGTTAGTTAAATGAATGGAAAAATAGAATTTAGAAGGCCTACCACAGCCCATGTACTCCAGTGAGCAGATGAGAGGCCTTGGGACCACCTCCATTCCCCACCACCCAGGATTCATGACAGTGCCCTTGTCAGGATTAGAACAGCATCTGGGCTTGGGCAGGGGCAGTGACTTGCTGTTTATGGAGCTCATAAATTCTTAATAAAATCTGTTTATATATATATATAAAAAATCTAACTATTTGTGAATGCTTAAACTCATGAAATAAGGAGCAATAACGAATAACATATCAACTCATACATCAGTGAGCTTGTTTAAAAAGCTATGCTACTTTTGTAAGGGACAATTTGACAATAAGTATTCCAATTTTTTTGTTTTTTGTTTTTTGTTTTTTTGAGGCAGAGTTTCACTTCTGTTGCCCAGGCTGTAGTGGCGCGATCTTGGCTCACTGCAACCTCTGCCTCCTGGGTTCAAGCGATTCTACTGCCTCAGCCTCCTGAGTAGCTGGGACTACAGGCACCCACCACCACATCTGGCTAATTTTTTTGTATTTTTAGTAGAGACGTGTTTCACCATTTTGGCCAGGCTAGTCTGAAACTCCTGACCTCAGGTGATCTGCCCACCTTGGCCTCCCAAAGTGCCAATATTACAGGTGTGAGCCACTGCGCCTGGCCAGCATTCGAAATTTTTTAAGCACATACTCAGTGGCCCAGCAAAACTATCCAGGTTTTTTATTTACAGATACCATGACCCACAGGTCAAATGACATTGGTACAAGAATGTTCCTTTCCGGGACAGTAAAAGATTGAAGATGACCTCTGTGTCATTGTGGGGGCTGGTTAAATACATACATCCACCTTGTGCAGCTCTTAAATGAATGAAGCAGCTGTCAGCACTGAGAAGGAGCACACCCCAGGTTGTATTGTTAACTGGAAAAAAAGCTAGGTTGGTAACAGTTTGTGATAGCAAGGAATTCTCTAGTAAGGACCCTTGTTTCTGGAAAGGAGACCCATCAGTGAATTGGGGAGGAGGGAGGTGGAGTTCCTCCCACCAAACTGGGTCCTTCTGTTACTTTTAGTTTTGTACCAAACCTCTAGGTACTGCCTATATGAAAAAATTAATAGAGTAAGATAAATAGTAGTGAGACACAATTTATCACAGGCTATAGCCAAAGATGTATAGTAAACCACTGTATATCAATGATATGTTTTCCCCTTTCAAACAAAGTTCTGCTTAGAAGGAGTAACCTTTGGGAAGCCAAAGCAGGCCAAAGTGGGAGGATAATTTGAAGCCAGGAGTTCAAGACTAGCCTAGACAAATAGTGAGAGCCCCATCTCTAAAAAAAAATTTAAAAATCTGAGCTTAGTGGTGAGCCTGTAGTCCTAGCTACTTGGGAGACTGAGGTGAGGAGATTGCTTGAGCCTGGGAGGTCGAGGCTGCAGTGAGCCATGATTGTGCCACTGCACCCCAGACTGGGCAACATAGTGAGACTCTGTCTCATAAAAAAAGAAGTAACCTCTCTCATTTTCTAGCAGCAGCACAACTGTTTGTTGTATCTTTTTTTTCTGTCCAGGCTGGAGTGTAGTGGTGAAATCATGGCTCTCTGCAGCCTCAACCTCCCATGCTCAAGCTATTCTCCAACCTCAGCCTCACAATAGCTGGTACTATAGGTGCGAGCCACCACACCCGGGGAATTTTTTAAAAATTATTTTCTGTTGAGATGGGGGGTGTCACTGTGTTGCCCAGGCTGGTGTCGAAGTCCTGGCTTCAAGTGATCCTCTCCTCTTAGCCTCTCAATATGTTGGGATTACAGGTGTGAGCCACCGTGCCCAGCCTTTTTGTTGTATCTTAACCAATTCTCTTGAAAGTTAAGATGGGCTGGGCGCAGTGGCTCACGCCTGTAATCCCAGCACTTTGGGAGGCCGAGGCGAGTGGATCACTAGGTCAGGAGGTCCAGACCATCCTGGCTAACACGGTGATACCCCGTCTCTACTAAAAATACAAAAAAAAAAAAAAAAAAAAAAAAAATTAGCTGGGCGTGGTGGCGGGTGCCTGTAGTCCCAGGTACTTGGGAGGCGGAGGCAGGAGAATTGCTTGAACCCGGGAGGTTGAGGTTGCATTGAGCTGAGATTGCGCCACTGCACTCCAGCATGGGTGACAGAGCGAGACTCTGTCTAAAAATAAAAATAAAAATAAAAAGTTAAGATGAAGGGATTGTTTCATTGTTTCGTTTCGTATGGTTTTATTCTGAATGAAATTGTGCAGCGTCTGACGTTTCTGCCTCTTTTCATTGCAGTCCCATGAATGGGTCATGGGAAGAGCTAGCTGAGGACTCCCATTTTCTTGGAGCAGGTGGACCTGCAGACACTAGATAGTCTCATGGGAAGGTAGGGAGGGATGGAGGGGTCACGGGGAGCCCCTGGCCCTCACCTGCCCGAGTTCTTGGCCGCCTCATTTTGCTGACCTGTGCGAGAAGACTCACACCGGCTGTGTGGTGTGGTGCCCTGGAGCCTACACAGCCGCTCTGCGCCTTGTGGTTTTGAGCTTCGGCTCGCTCCCTGTGCTATGGGGATAACCTCAGGCTCATGGCACCCTGAAGGAGGGAGCCCCCTGCACCTTCTGGGTGACTGGCAGCCCTGAAGTCCAGCAGGGCCTCCCTACACGGCCACAAAGGATTTCCTGTGCATGGCTGCCCCTGGAGCCCGCAGTCGGGGCCCCTGGGTCTCACTCCCGAGCCCGGGTCACCCCAGGAACCACCTGGAGCAGCCAGAAAGTGGCCCAGGGTGCGATCTAAGGGAAGAAAGGGGACCTGGGTCCCGGGGAGTGGGAGGCCGGTATCCGGGGAACCGACCGGAGGCGAGCGGTACTGAAAACCACGCGGGGCCAGAGAGCAGAGGAGTGCCGAGGGCAGGGAGGGATGAGGTGTTCTGGGGTCTGCGGGCTGAGTGCTGGCCCTGGAAGGTGAGGGCCCAGACGGGTGGACAGGAATTCTGTTGGCGCTCCTAGAATAGAGCGAGAGACCCTCCTCGACGTTCTCCGCCTCAAAGCTGTCTGGAACACTGCCTTCCCCCACCTCCTTCCCGCAGACTTCCTGCCACCTGCTGGGCCTGGGGGCTTGCAGCTCCCCTGCTGCTGGTGTGGGGCCTCGCAATCCCCAGGCCCAGCTCCCTCGGGCTTGTGCCGCCAAACCTTGGCGTCTCTGAGAACAGCATTTGTCATTTGAGATTTTGGCGTCTACTCAGGTGTTAGTTTCCGAGGCCTGCGCGTCTGTCGGGACTGGGGTTCAGGCCTGAGGCAGCCTGGGTGGTGGAAGAGGGGGTCAGACAGGCACTCGGAGGCTCAGAGGACCCGAGAAACCACAGCACACTGTCACAGATGGGAGTATCCCCGAGCCACCTCACTCATTGCTGGGGAAGGCCCCCGTGCCTCCTGGGAGCTTTGCCAATGGCGCTCAATGACCTCTCTGTGCTTTCTTTGCATCCAAATACCTTCCCCTCTCCCCTCCCCCACAGGTAAACATCTCAGCACTGGGGTTGCAGAGGGTGGGGAGAGCTTGAATGTTGCCTGTCTTGCATCCTGCCTGCCAGGGCTAGGAAGGGGGTGGGGGAGACACAATGATGAACCCCTGATGTGAGGGTCTGGGGAACCCAGAGAAGAGAGGCCCTTCCTGGCTGTCGCCAACTGGAGTGTGGGTTACCAACTGAAGTAGGGGGTTATCAGCCCCGCTGATGTCCTCTGTGTGGCTGGGATAGAGCAACAGAGCAGGCAGAGCAGTGCTCGGGTCCACCTGGGGGCTGAGGAGTCTCCAGCCCTGCTCAGGTCTATGAGAAAACTCCAGAAGGAAAGAATAGGAGCAAAGGTGAGAGTGAGCCAAGGGTCCAGTGGTCTGGATGAGAGGTCGCTCCGCAGAGGGTGCTGGGTGGACCCTCTGACTTGGATAGATCATTATGGGCCCAAGGACCGCAGAGGCCAGTTCCTTCTTGCAGGAGGCAAGCGTTTCCTCTTTTTGTATTTGTAGGAAGAATTTGTGATAAAATGACGTTAAGTATTCTTTAAATGAAGTTGTTAGTTAGAACTAAATATAACAGAAGAAGTGCAAAACTTACCTTTGAAAACTATACAACATTACTGAAAGAAAGTAAAGAAGACCTAAATAATGAAAAGATATCCCATGTTCATGGATTGGAAGACACAATATTGTTAGAAAATGGCAATATATGTCAAATTGACTTACAAATCTGATATAATCTCTATCAAAATCCCAGATGGCTTTACTGCAGAAATTGACAAACTGTTTTTAAAGTTCACAAGGAAACAAAAAGACCCAGAATGGCCAAGACAATCTTGAAAAGAGAAGAAAGTTGGAGGACTTACATTTCCTGGTTCAAAATTTACTACAAAGCTACAGTAATCAAGTGGTACTGGCATAAGGATATACATATAGACCAACATATATCCTTATGGGATAGAATTGAGGATCCAAAAATAATTCCTCACATTTATGTTCAATTGACTTTTGACAAGGGTGCCAAGATAATTCAATGTGTTGGCCAGGATGTGGAGAACTTGGAACTTTATACACTGCTGGTGGGAATATAAAATGGTGCAGTCATTTTGGAAAACAGTCTTGCAGTTCCTCAATAGGTTAAACACAGAATTACCATGTGATCCAGCAATTCTACTATTAGATATATACCAAAGAGAAATGAAAATATATGTTCACACAAAAACTTGAATACAAATGTTCCTAGCAGCATTATTCATAATAGACAAAAAGTGAAAACAACCCAAATATCTGACGATTAACGAATGGATAGATAAAACTGGTATATGCATACAATTGAATATCATCTGGGAATTATAAGAAATGAAATGTTGATACATCCTACAATGTGGACGAACTTAGAACTCATTATGCTAGTGAAAGAAGCCAGACACAACAGATCCAGACCGCATGTTGTATGACTTCATTTGTATTAAATGTCCAGAATGAGCAAATCCACAGAGGCAGAAAGCAGATTAGTGGTTGCCTAGGCCTGGGGGGTTGTGAGGAAATGAGAAGGAGCTGCTAATTGGTATAGGGTTTCTTTTTAGGGTGGTGCAATGTTCTAAAATTGATTATGGTGACTATCAATAAGAATAACAGTGTAACCCTAAAAAGAATGATAAAGATATATTAGACACAACTTTATGCTCACAAATTTAACAATTCAGATAAAATGGACAAAGACACAAACTACCAAAATTCACTCAAAAAGAAATCCATAAATTGAATAGTTTTGTATTTATTAAAGAAGATGAACTTATTGTCAAAAATCTTTCCACAGAAAAAACACCAGGGCCAGATGACTTCACTGATAAATTCTACTAATCACTTGTTTTAGTTGCTTTTTTTTTTGTATAATTCTTTTGGACTTTCTAAGTAGACCATAATGCCATCTAAAAATAGAGAAAATTTTACTTTTTCCTTTGCAATATATATTTTTCATAAAAAGTTCTTTTTCATAATTCTCTATATGATTCTATACTAATTTTTCCAGAAAGTAGAAGGCGGGAAACACTTTACAATCCATTTTATGAGGTCAGCACTAACCTAATACCAAAACCAGACAAACATGTTGTAAGAAAATGACAGATCAGTATCTTTCATGAACATAGAAATAAAAAATTTTAACAAAATATCAGCAAATCACATCCAGCAATATGTAATAAGGATAACTTATGACTACATAGACTTTATCCTAGGGATATAAAACTGTTCTAGATTTGAAAATTAATCAATGTAATTCATCATATCAACTGTTTAAAAAATACATATGATATTAATAAATGCAGAAAATGTATTTTTAAAAATGCAACATTCATGGTAATAATGTCAATGAATTAGGGATAGGACATTCCTTAATATGCTAAGAGTTTCTACAAAAAACAAAAGCAAGAACACTTGCATTTGCCATTATACTTAATGGTGAAAGATTAACTCTTTTTCTCCTAATCGGAACAAGGAAAACATATTTCCCCTCACCACTCCTATTCAACATTGTACTGGAGGTTCTATCCACTGAAATAAGACAAGGAAAAGAACTTTTTATGAAAAATACATATTGCAAAGGAAAAAGTAAAATTTTCTCTATTTTTAGATGGCATTATGGTCTACTCAGAAAATCCAAAAGAATTGTACAAAAAAAAAAAAAAAAAGCAACTAAAACAAGCAAGCTTTGCAAGGTTGCAGGATACAAGGTAAATACACAAAAATCAATCATATTTCTATATACCAGCAATGAACAAATGGATATTGATATTTTCAGGACAATATTATGTATAATAAATAGCATCCCAAACCATAAAATACTTAGGTATACGTCTAACAAAATGTTTAGAATCTGTATGCTGAAAACTATAATGTTGATGAAAGAAATCAAAGGGGGGCTAAATATAGGGGGTGATAAATTATGGTCATGAATGTGGAGACTCAGTCTTCTTCAGATGTCAGTTTTCAAAATTGTGGAGGGAGGAGCAGGTAGCTCTTGCAATTAAACTCTGGGTGGAACAGGGATAGCACTGGCCTTGGGGATGACAGCATGAGACATTCTCCCTCCATCTCTCATCTCTGCTGTCCTGTGCATGCTGGCCTCTTGCTGTATGAGGTGGGAACCTTGGTTATGGGTAGCTTCAGGAGGAAAAATCATTTTCCCATAATACCAGTTAGAAAGATCTCATTGAAGATCCTGATCATTCCATATTAGCTCAATGAGAAGGACATGCTATTGGCCTGGCTGGGGCCACAGGACCACCTTTGCTCAGGGAGGGGTGGGCTCTGGGACTGGCAGCCTCCCCAAGAACCCTATGGGGCTCATGAGGGAGGAACTGGCTCTTGGATTACGGGGTGGAGGGCAGAGACCAGCTTTGTCTCACGCCGGTGGACATGGCTCTCGGGCTGGACCTGGAAGCCGGGCAAGGTTTGGGTGGGGAAGTGTGAAGGGTTGTATCCCACTCAGGGGACAGCAGGTGCAGACTGTGGGGACACCATCATGCTGGAGAACCGGGTGCTCAAAGCAACAACATGGATTTCTTTGTAATAAATTCCATACATCACTACCTCGGCTTTTTTAAAGGATTCTGGATGGGTTTCGAGTTTTCCCAGAGGCCAACAGCAGAGGTGGATCCTCTATCCCCTGGCTTCCGGGGCTCCCCTCCTGGTTTGGAATCTCAGAAGATGGGGTAGCTTCTGGGAGTTTGAAAGTGCTTATTTCTTCTATTAATGGCATTCTTAGTTTGAGAAGTTTCTTTGCTTTCTAGAGTTTTTTTGTTTTTTGTTTTTAGCATAGCTATTTTTGATGAAAATATAAATATCCACCCCTCTGACTGCGAGACAGCTGTAGGCTCCTGCTCTGAGCAAAGATAGGCCTCCTCGTCTTCCTCTGAGAACTCTCCCAGACTGAGTCCCTTTTGGGGGCCCTGAACTCCAGGTCCAGCAGACACAGGAGGCACCAGCCCAAGGAGCTAGTCACAAGCCAGTCATGTCCCAGTGAGGACGATGCCTCCCCTGCCACTCAGGTCTCCAGGTTATCCCAAGGATACTGGCAGGGGTGAGGGTCCCAGGAGCAGGTGCACAGCCATGCCTCCCAACAACCAGAAAGCAGTTGGGCTCTAGAAGTATCTGAGGCAACCCAGGGCACAGGAGAAACTGTTGCCCTGAGCCATGAATGCACCACCACATTCAGGTGACTTGCCATGTTGTGTCTTATCTTGCTTTGGGGATCCCCCCTCTCCTCCTGCTGCCTGCCAAGTGAACATCTCAGCAATCTCTGTGTCACATCATTGTGTTAGTTAGCTAGGGCTGCCACAACACAGAATCACAGGCTGGGTGGCGTAAACAATAGAAGTTTATTTTGTCACAGCTCTGGAGGCCAGAAGTCCGAGATCAAGTTGTAGGCAGAGTCGGTTCCTTCTGAAGCCTCTCTCCTTGGCTTGTAGATGGCTGTTTTCTCTCTATGTCTCCTCATGGTTTTTGTTTGTTCGTTTGTTTGTTTTTGTTTGTTTTTTGTTTTTCTAGGCAGAGTCTTACTCTCTATGTCACCCAGGCTGGAGTGCAGTGGTGTGATCATGGCTCACTGCAGCCTCGAACTCCTGGGCTCAAGAGATCCACCCACCTCAGCTCCCTAAGTAGTTGGGAACTTACAGGTGTGTGCCATCATGCCTGGATAATTTAAAAATATGTATTTTAGAGATGGGGTCTTGCTATGCTGCCCAGGCTGGTCTCAAACTCCTGGCCTCAAGTGATCTTCCTGCCTCAGCCTCCCACAGTGCTAGAATTATGGGCATGAGCCACTGCACCTGGCCTGGTCTTTTATCTGTGTGCTGTGTACGTCTGTGTCCTAATCTCTTCTCTCTTTCTTTTTTTTCAGAGACAGGTTCTCTCTATGTTGCCCAGGCAGGACTCAAAGTCCTGGACTCAAGTGATCTTCCTACCTCAGCCTCCCAAGTATCATCTCTTCCTATAAGGACCAATCATGCAGGATTAGGGCCATCCTAATGACGTTATTTTAACTGAATTAACTCTTTAGAAAGCCTGTCTCCAAATACAGTCACATTCTGAGGTCCTGGGAATTAGGACTTCAACAATTAGGAGGGGACACAATTCAGTCCCTAGCAGCCACTGTGTGAGAAGGTCTGCATGACCCAGCTGACAGCCACCCACCCCTGGGCAGTTTTTCATCCCAGCACCTCAGGGGTTGCCTGCTGGCTGGGGGTGGGGGTAGGGCCTGGGGAGGGGAGCTCCATTCAGGGAACACGCCCACCCTGCTCAAGGAGCAGCCCAGCCTGCTGCTTCCTGGGCAAAGGCTCATCATTGCTTTGGTTGAGTGACATTGCGGTGGCTGAATTGACACTTTCAGCTCTGTGTGTCTCTAGCAGGTAGTGAGGAAACGTGAGGGCTGGGCTGGGCTGGGGGTAGCACTTCTGTCCTAGCTCCCCAGCTATGCATACATGGAGGGAGTCCAGCTCCTCTTGTCCTTCCTTCTGGTTCTTGATCATGGGCATGAAGGAAGGAAGATCCAGGCCCCCTGGCTCAGTGAATGTGCCTGCTTTCCACTCTTGCCGTCGCCCTATTACCTCAGGCAGGTCCATCCACACGCCCAGAGCAGGTACTTAGGGCAGCAGGTGATGCTCCAGGTGAAAGGGCCGCCTAATCCTCTCCTCACAGGGGGCCAAGAAACCTCAACTACCATTTCTAGAAGCATCTTTGGTCAGGGATTCAAGAAGGTGTCTTTCAAGAAGGGAGAGGAGGAAGAATCCCTGACCGAGAAGCCCCATGGGACATAAGAGACTAGATAGCAGTGGCTCCACCACTACCCAGCTGTGAGTCTTTGGACAAGTTGCTTAACTTCTTTTAGCCTGTGTCTTCAGATATTAATGAGACAGTAGTCTCAACCATCTTATCTATTTGGGAAGATAAAATAGCACAGATGAACATCCTGGAATGTGGTAGACACTCAATAAATGCAGGTTCAGTTGGAATCTCTTCTTGATGGAAGAAAGTGCTTTGTAAACATATGTCATGACACAAATGGCAACGGTTATTATTATTATTGAGACGGCCAGATAGGAGGGAGCTCCTGCAGAAACTCCAACCAGCCTGCCCACTGAAGTGGGGGCTCAGGAAGTTCAGGATATTTGCAACAGAGGAGCCTGGCCCCTCGTCTTCCTAGATGGAACCTGAGATTCAAGCTGTGGCAGAAGTGCTCTAGCAGGGATTCCCCGTAACGCGACTCCCTGTTTCCCCCTTTTCTTCCTTTGCATCCAATAAAACCCTGTCTCACTCACCATTCAAATCGTCTGCAAGCCTGAATTTTCCTGGCCATGGGACAAAGAACCCCATCTTTAACTGAACTAAGGAAAAGTCCTCCAAAAGTTTTGGTGCCTCATTTGGGGGCTCGAGAAGTGGTGAGTGAAATGGGGACTCAAAACCTCCCACTGTTGCTCCTAAGCGTTTTAATCCTCCAACTTCTGAGGGTGGGCCAAACATGCCCCCAAACCCGGGGGGCTCCCGAGGGTCGGGAGAAAGGTCCTTTCCTTACTTTTGGGGGAAGGACAGGCCAGCGGGGGCTCCTTGCTCCCTCTCCCCTCTGTGTAGGAGCTGGGATGCATGGCCCAGGGGTCCCACACAGCTGGCTGGCTTGTTCCAAGCCATGCACCACCACAGCAGCCTTCCCCTTCCCCAGCCAGGGGGTTCAGCTTCACTGGGCAGTAAACTTTTCTCCCTGATGGAAGAACCACTTGTATAAGAGTAAGAATAAGAGGTTCTTCCCCAGGGATTTTTAAACCTTTTTTCTTTCCTCTTCTCCACCCCGTCAGCAGTTAAGTTTAAGCAAGTTTTTTTTTTTCTTTCTAGAAGACATTTTGCTAGGCTAGGAATGATAAGAATCCCTGTTTATATTCTCTGTAAAGCTTTAATTGTGAAAAAAGGATTTGTGGGGCTAATGTTGGGCTGTGGCCAATCTGATGTGCTTTGCAAGTCTGTATGGTTTGTGCTGCAAGCCTCCATCTTGTTTTGCATGCTGGGGCATGGCCAGTAACCTCTTGGCAAGGCTTTAACAATCCTGCCTTAGGGGATGACTGTCTCTGGTTGGTATCTTCATGTTCTCCTTGTCCTGTCCCTTAAAGGGTCCCACCCAGCAACGGGGTTTTCTTGTGCCTGTCTGTATATGTATGTGTGTGATGTCTGTAAAAAGAGCTCTAATTAATTTGGCCTATAGAAAAGCGCTTGGATCAAAAAAATTTTTTTTTTTTAATTCTTTTTTTTTTGAGTTGGAGTCTCGCTCTGTCACCCAGGCTGGAGTGCAGTGGCCGGATCTCGGCTCACAGCAAGCTCCGCCGCCCGGGTTCACACCATTCTCCTGCCTTAGCCTCCCGAGTAGCTGGGACTACAGATGCCTGCCACCTCACCCGGCTAGTTTTTTGTATTTTTTAGTAGAGACGGGGTTTCACCGTGTTAGCCAGGATGGTCTCGATCTCCTGACCTCGTGATCCGCCCGTCTCGGCCTCCCAAAGTGCTGGGATTACAGGCTTGAGCCACCACACCCGGCCAAAATTTTTTTTATTTTTATTTTTTGAGATGGAGTTTTGCTCTTGTTGCCCAGGCTGGAGAGCAGTGGCGCAATCTTGGCTCACTGCAACCTCCACCTCCAGGTTCGAGCGACTCTCCTGTCTCAGCCTCCTGAGTAGCTGGGATTATAGGAGCACACCACCACGCCCAGCTCATTTTTTTTTTTTTTTTTTTTTTTTTTGTATTTTTAGTAGAGATGGGGCTTCACAATGTTGGCCAGGCTGGTCTCGAACTCCTGACCTCAGGTGATCTGCCCACCTCAGCCTCCCAAAGTGCTGGGATTACAGGTATGAGCCATCGCGCCAGCCTGGATCAAATATTTTTCAAAGGGAATACAAAATCTGTGGTACCTTTCAGTTCATGTGACTTTAATCTTTGAGAAATAAAAACAGCTGTGAAGATTATGAATGCAGGTCAGATGCAAAGTTTGCTAAGTGTTTTCGGGTTATGAACTGCTTTTTGGGTTTTGAGAACTATTTGACTTGCCGGCTTCATAACTGGTAAGGCTTGGGGACATATGGAACTAACCAGGCCCTTAACTAAGACGGCAAACCTTGACTGCAGTTAACACACAATTCAACTTACCAAGTTTTACCTTAAAGTTAAAAATTGCTAGGAGTTACGATTATGACATGTAATTGAAACTACCAAAAATAGATTTACATGCAAGGGGTGTAAGAAGAGTAAAATGTGAATTTTATGTAAAAGGTTATAAGAAGACATGGACATGTAAACATTTGCCTAGGGTTAAAGGATTATTTTGAGTTAGATAGGGAAAGCTGAAGGTTCAAACAAGTGGTGGAAAAGCTGTGGAAATTAATCTTGCAGAAGAGGTTCTCTGTGTGAACATGTTGACTAAATGTAAAAGGGTTATAAAAAGCTTTTGCTTCTTTAAAATTTCTGAGTCATCATTTTGAGAAAATAAATAGTTTGTGGTCATCTGGAACTCTATTTCACAGTATCAGGTGCTTTAAACATATTTAAAAGGCTTCTCGAAATCAAACTTAAGTTTCAAAATGGTCTTTTCTGATACCTGGCTTTTCAGATGTTTCAGAGGGCCCCTGAAACATCCCAAAAAAAGAAGTAAACAGGATTATTTGGCATGTTTAGGTACCTGGGATTGCCAAAATGATTTTCAGTCTTCTTTAGGTTATACTTTTGTGAATACTGATATATGTTCCAAAATTGTATGGGATTTCTAAGATTCTAATGTCTGAGTATATGCTATCAATCATAATTAAGGTTGGTGTTTTAAGTTATTGTAAACCACAAAGATAACCAAACAGTGTCAATTGTGTTTCTAACTGTAACTACCCTGGATGTTTTGTTTTGATTCTTTTCAAAAGGAAGAAAGAATGTCACTTTCTAACAGGTCCCGGAGCTCCAAGTTTATCTTGGGACCTTAAGGTGAATTCACAGTTGTTTGAGGATACAAACCCATGGTTGGGCTCAGCTTTAAAAGGTCTTGTCTGAGATTCCTTGTGGAACAAACTCGCATCAAAGCCAATCCAAAAGGCCTGTGTAGAAATAATTATTCTTGCTGCACTGTATGCAATTAATCAGGCCAAGTGTAAGACTAAAGTCTATTTTGCAAACCATTCAGTCCTATGATTTTTTTTTTTAACAAAAATGAGGACTGGAGAGAGAGAAATCATGTTTCAAAACTTATTATACATTTGTCATTAAATTCTAAACTCATTGGTTGTTTTTAAGTTTTCACCTACATTTTAGACTAACCCTGCTTGCTCCTGTGAACCAACCAGCAATCTCCAGCTGCAGCTCAGAAAGAAAAAAGGCATGGATAATGTAGAAATCTGAATCAATATTCTAACTCTGAGCAATTATCCTGCAAGTCCTGCCAGGTGATTGGAATAAATAGGATGCCTATCACTTGGAGGTTTCCTTTTTGGGAAAGTAAGACCAAAGCCAAGCACCATGCACCCAAACCCTCACAAGCATTACTATAGCCACCAGTTATCTGGTTGTGTCACAAGACATCTTTTTCTCTCCATTGTTAGATGAGGACTCAATTCCACAGTTTCACCTTAGCATTTGGCTTGTGATAAGGAGTCCATGCAACCCCCTGAGACACATTTTTGTCCCAAACTCAATTCCAAGCTTTGAGTCAAAGTCCTAGGAAGGAAAACTGGATCTGAGGGATCCAGAGACAAATGACAACAGAGGTTAAAAGGCACAGTGCAGGTGAGCGTGGCTCATTCCCACCAATTAAGCCAACCCCAAGCTTCCTGTTTCATGGATAAATCTATGTCATAAATGAGGTCTAGGGAACTCCAAGGCTACTGACAGTAGGAGATAGAGGCATAGGTGAGAGCAGATAATTCCTATTCTCTAGGCCTTCCCTGCTTCATGGGTGCAAGCCCCTTTGCCACTCATGGTGGCACCTGCCAAGGTCACCAGGACTTGGGGATACAATGATGGAACAGGGAAAGAGGACATTCTCATGTACTCCGAGTATCTGCTAGGAAGAGAAGGGAACCAGGGACACCTGCCCCCCACTTTCCAGATGGGCAGCCATTCATCTGCAGTCTGTACCCCTTTCAAATGTACCCTGAACCCCTAGGACTCCTTTAAAAGGTGTCTTCTTTTTTCCTTTCTTCTCCTCTGTCCTCTCTTCACTGATAGGTAATTGTGTCTCTGTACTATGGGACGATTCCCTCAGGTGCATCCTGCGAACTGGAAAGAGTTAATTTCCCAAACCTTAAACTGTTTGGCTTAGGATTAGGCTCAGGGGAAGGGAACTCAGAAGCCCAACATGCTAGCAAAAGGGTCCAGTTTTTGCCAGTCGGGCTTTTGGCCTCCCTCTCCCTGTGCAAACTGGTAAAAGGTCTCAGAATTTTTGAGCTGTCCTTACCCCTCCCCTTGTTTCCTTTTTTTTTCTTTTTTCTTTTTGCCCAGGCTGGAGTGCAGTGGCATGGTCTCGGCTCACTGCAACCTCTGCCTCCCGGGTTCAAGTGATTCTCCTGCCTCAGCCTCCCGAGTAGCTGGGATTACAGGCATGCACCACCACGCCCAGCTAATTTTTGCATTTTTAGTAGAGACGGGGTTTTCACCACGTTGGCCAGGCTGGTCTCAAACTCCTGACCTCAGGTGATCCACCCACCTCGGCCTCCCAAAGTGCTGGGATTACAGGCGTGAGCCACCGCGCCGGCCTGTTTTGTTTTGCTACATGTTTTCTAATGACCCTGTTTGCCTGTTCTTGCCTTCAGGCCTTCCGACTCCAAACAGTCATGCAACCAGAGCCTCTGATGATGGCCTCTTCTGCTGGGAAGCCTTAGACAGGCATCTGAGGGAGCTCTGACTGCCATTTCCCAAAAACAGTGCCCCCTGTCAGCAGGAAGCCGTTAAGATCGGTCTTCATCCTTATCCTTCATCTAAGGGCAGTTAGGTGAACGTCTTTAGAGGGGAAATGAGAGAGCCAGGTGGGAGGGGGTCCTTGCAGAAACTCCAGCCAGCCTGCACAGTGAGGTGGAGCCTCAGGAAGTTCATGATGTTTGCAGCAGGGAGGAGCCTTGTCCCCTCTTTCCTGTGTGAAACCTGGTACTCAAGCCGTGCCCAGGAAGCGCTCTGGCAGGGACTCCAGCCTAGCGAGACTCCCTGTTTCCCCCTTTTCTTCCTTTTCACCCAATAAAACCCTGTCTCACTCACCATTCAAATTGTCTGTGAGCCTGAATTTTCATGGCTGAACTCAGGAAAAGTCCTGCAACATTATCACCCCAAGTTTTTCCTGACGTGTTCTATATAAACTGAATCTTGGGTCTCATGACCCTTCCCTAAGGCTTTACTCAGAGGCTGACTTGGTATTAGGAGCCCAGAAATGTTCATCTTGTTCCTCTTGGGAATGAAGACTCATCCTCTGGATTCGGTGGCCCAACATGCAGCCTGCACTGATTTGCCTCCCGGGGTTCCCCACCTGGGACTCTCACTGCACCAGGTTTGGGCCCTACTCCTCCTCTGAGGAACGCATGGGCAACCCCATCCTCAAACCCAAGCACTGCCTTCCCACCTCCTCGAGTCCCTTGTCCCCTGCACATCCTCATGTGTCCCTTCCTGTGACTGCCACTGGCAAGCATGAGCCTCTCCCAGGGCCTAGGGTCTAGGGTGTAGGGAGTTGTGGGGAGCAGATGCCTTCGTGTTTGTCACAGCCCTTTCCTTCTGGGGTTGAGGAGAACTCTGTCGGCAGGGAACACTTATTCATCCCCCAGCAGAAAGGCAGTGGCTGGCTCAACGCACGTCACCCTTCTTGAGGTTAAGAGACTTGGTGCTGGGAGAAGAGAGGGAATGTTAGTGCATGCAAAGGGTTTCCTCCCTTCACCTGGCAGTGCTGGAAGGATAGCTAACTCTATCTCCCATTGTGCCTTCTCATGAACCCCTCTGAAGCTGAATGACTGCAGAAGAATCCTCCAGCCAGGAGCATTCCAGTTTAATCTGAGCACATTGAGTATTTGGACAATGCAAATGATCACAAAATGCTCCCTAGAGTGTCTGGGGAACTCTGAGAGTGCCTTGGGTAATTGTACTGCCTTGGGCTTCAGATCCTGGTCTTAGCAGCGACTGAAGTCAACCTTAGGCACAGATGCCATTTCTGGGACCTTGGAGAGGCCATTACAGTAGAGCTTCAAGTCTCACCAAAGGTTGTGCTTTGAAGATGATTCACTCTTTTGGACAACAGCAGCATCGAGGCCATTGAGACTGCAGCCTCTCCCCAGGTAAGTGGACCCTAAGAGTGCTGGGCTGGCCTAAGGAAATGGCAGGAGGTGGGGCAGGGCCCTTCCCTTGGGTGTGAGTGACAGGAATGACACCTGGACACTCGTTGTCAGAGCACTCGCCCCCCCATGGCACCCAGCACTGAATGCAACGCTGCAGATGCAGTTTCATTCCAGACCCCAGCCTGCAGCTCCTGGTGCATCTGAAACCAGATGGCCTGTGTTGTCAGCCCCAGCAGGCCATGATGAACACTGAGCCACCTGTTGAGTAACTCCCCAGGGATGAAGGAAAGCACGGAGCTTTCTTCATGCCAAACACAACTCTTTCATTGAACGCTATTAGATTTCATTGTGTTACATTGCCTCTGCCCGTCAGGAGATTTTGGGATTCTGATTTATTCATCTAATACACTTATTTCTCCTTATCCACAAATTGGTAAGTTCTGTAGGTCTTCATCCCATTATGAGTGAAGGCAATGGCTGGGTTGTGGATGCAATTCTCTCCCAGGTGCACCTGTCCTTCGTTATAACTGAACAGGTAGTTATACATTCTCCTAACCACTCTCACCCAGACTCTCATTTATTCAGAAGTCTTTGTCAAATATGTATGTTGCCCACATTTCCCTCATCAACCAGTCTAACAATGAAGAGCAGGAAATGAGCTGCATCTGTACACTTATTCTTGGTAAACCCAATCTGGGGCCTGATGCTTGATTTAGCATGCAAATTCCTGGTTGCAAAGGGATCAGATTATCAAAGATGAGACTGTTTGAAGAGTAACTTGCACAAGCCTTTCGGAAGAAGGGGAATTCGGGAAAAAGGTCTGAAAGAACGCAAGACCTGCCTTGGGGAGGACAGCCTTCATAACGCAAAGCAAACCAATAGCAAAGGCTGCAGAGGTGGGATGAAGGCGTGTTGTCCCAGTCAGAGATCTGTCCGATTCGGAACACGGGAGGACACAGGGATTTGATAAACTACCAGAAAGGTCACAGGAATGTTTATTACAACATAGAAAAGAGGGAAAGGAAGAAAAAGGTTTCCAAAGTCGTATTTCCAAGGCTTTAAAAAAACACAAACTTGGAATGCCAAAGAGATGTCATGCTTTATATATTTATAATAGGAATGTGTGTATGTATAAATATGTACATGGAGATATGTACACAGGTTTTGACTATCATATATGGTGTTTTTCATTGCATGTACAGCAATGCTGCTTGAGTGAAGGGTTTTAAAGCTGGCAGAAGGCTGGAGAATCTGGAACCCTGCTTGGCCCCTAGAGGGCGCAGCGGAGACCCCTGAGCAGCTCCCAGGGAAGGTCTGTGGGGCTGGGTCCTGAGGGTGCAGGGGAAAGTTGAGCTGCAGGCGAGCTTGGGCCCCAGGCTGCAGGGTTCCAGACAGGGCAAGTCTGGAAGCGTCCCTAGGTCCCCGACATTAGACGTTTTCTTCCAAGAAGGGTTCCAGTCATTGGAATAGGCTGGAAATACCCTCATGGCTGGACTGGGGTGGGGTAGGCTCCCAGCGGGTCAGGGTAGAAGTGAGACAAGAAAACTCCAGGAGCTCAGAGTCTTCTCTAAGAACAGTGAAAACGCACAGCAATTAATTTCACAGAAAGAAGAGAGACCCAAACAAAGCCAATCACAGTGTCAAAACACTGCAAATCACAACACAACACTCATTTGTATGTAAATTAAGTTGATACACACAGAACCAGTTATTTTGTTTTTTTATATGTTGTTTTTAAAAAAACGACACCACACACAACAGCAGGGAACTTAGCCGATGAAAAGGGCTGGCCACAGGTTCTCATGGGTGCCCAGGCCTTCCGGGGTGACGGTGCCCATGAGGAGCCTGATACAACCACCATCACTTTGTCCCTTGCTTGAAACATCCAATCAAGTGCTAACCCAGAAAACAGTGAATGGAACCTCCCTCCCCCTTCTTTCCTCCCTGGTTCCTGTGCTGGGGCAGGTGGGTGGGAACACTGCCCCTCTCCTCTGGTCAGGTCCACCTTCCCCTTCCCACAGGAGGCCAAGCTGGGGTCGTGGGGAATGGGCACAGCCGTTTGGTGCTGAGCCCACTCACCCTAGGAGTGCATGGGAGGAAGAGATCCACAGGTCAGGGTCCTGGAGACAGGAAACAGCGTGTGCATGTGGTCTGGGCAGGGGTCACGGGTGTGATGAGGGCAAAAAGTGCTGCCAACCAGCGCCCATCCCGGAAGAGGGGGTGTGGGCTCCTTTGGATATAAGTCCCAATCCTGAGGCTCCAGGCAGACCCCAGCCTGCTTTCCCCAGCGGTCAAAGGTGCTGGGAATGTGTGTGAATGTATGCCTCTGTCCATGTGGGGGTGAAATGCAATGGGGATGGACTGTGGCATCCACACCTGCCTGGATGGTTGGCATTTTGGCAAATTCAGGCAGAGAGGGAGAAGGGTTGGGGGCCGAGGTTCCCTGCTAAATGCAGATCCAGATGACTTGCACTGGAGACTCAGGACACACACACGGTGGACGCTACAGGGTACCTTTCTGCCCTCTGCGGTAGCATCAGGAGGGGAGAGTGGAATTGGGGGCCAGTGTTTCTGTTCAGCTAGAATCTTGCCAGCCTCAGCGAGAAGGCGAGGCCTGGGCAGGAGAGGACAGCCCTTGCCCAGATGGGGCTGGCCCTCCAAGCCCTTGGCTCTGACAGAAATGGGGAAACAATGGCTGCCTGAGCCCTTCTTTGTTCCTAACCTATAGATGGGTAAACTGAGGCGAGAGGCAGTTGGAGAGACGCCAGCAGTCATAATAGCACTCAGGCCGGAACTCACTCCTGGGCCACAAGGGGACATTTGGGGTCACTCTGGTTGGGATTCTTCCTTTCTCTGCATGACCTGGGATTTAGGGCCGGTGCATGACTGTCGGAGCGTGACCATCTCCATGCCCCCATGATCCCGTGAACATCCAGCTCTAAGAATCTTGCGGGAAGAAAACTGATGAAAAACACAAGCCCCTGAGCCTCACACCCATCTGCTCAGGCTGAGCTTTTTTGTGATTATTTTAAAGATCCAAGCCAGTCAGAAGGACCACAGTCACCTCCCCTGACTAGGCTGGCATCTCATCCCTAAACCCAGTGCACAGAAGTCTCTGGAGGCAGAAGGGGCAGTCCTGTCCTGGAAGAGTACGTCCCCACACCTGCCTCTGCTCACCTTGCAGCTTCACCTGTGGAGGCTGGGACGGCAGGATTGTGGAGGTGAGGGCATCCTTTCCAAGCACAGGACCACCAGGCCCACTTTAGCTCTCACTGAGTGCTTGCTGACGAATTAATGCAAAGCATAGAGGTGTTCCCCTGGTGAGGACTGCCCGAGGCCACTACCTGAGTGCTCACTGAACCCTCTGGAGAGGAAACCCTGTATTTCTTCGCCTGAGGCCCGGCTTCTTTCCTGGGAGGGTTGGCAGCAAAGGCCTCAGGCTGCACCCTAAGCCGGAGGCCTCCAGCCACATACAAGGTCATGGTCTCTGGGGAGCTTAGGTGCAGCTGGGGTGCAGGGGGTGGGGTGCACTTTAAAAGTGCTCTCCCACTTCCAATCCCTCCAGTAAAAACCCTCCAACAAAGCCAGCAAGAGGGAGGAATAACAGTAAACTCTGCTTTCAGCCACTATTGGGGAACTTCCATTTAAATGACATTGACCCCAAACATTTGTGCAATGCTCTGGGCTTTCTTTGCAAAATTCACTAACACCATAAGAAACAGCCAATGCAATTAAAACCTAAAGTGGGCCCAGGAGCCTAGAAGGGACTCTGAGGAGGCCGGGCTCTCCACCCTCAGGCCCAGGGGTTGGATCCTGGCAAAACTGAAGTGAATTCTCGGAATTGCAGGCCTCTGGGCAGGGAAGGGGTTAGCTAAAGAACAGGTTTCAGGGTTTTTGGCTTCAGCGGTGTTTTGTATTTTAAAGAGCCACACTGGTGCAGAAGGATCAAGGCCCTCTGAGCTTCCCCTCCTCCTCAAGGACCTCAGGCCTTCGGAAAGCCTTTGACCCCGGTCCTGAGGTTTCAGCCCCGCTTTGCGCTGCCTTACACTTGGTGTTGGGGTCTGTGCCTGGCTTTTCTTTTTGAGAGCCGGGCCCCTTTGCCCTCCTGGGGAAAAGTTAACCATGCGGCTTTTTTTTTTTTCTGCAGTTCTTTTTGCAGCATCCTCCTTACTGCTCCCGAGCCCTGGGCGTCCTGCATGAGGCGGAGTTCATCTCACACCTCTGAGATGCCTGTGCCAGCATGGCTGGAGCCCCGGGCTAGGAGAGTGGGCAACTTGGTCCTCCGCATTAGGATGGGGAAGCTCCTACTACCAGCTCTCTCTCTGCCACCATTCCCCGACACCCTCAGGAAGGGGCACCCTTCTGGGCCTGCCTAAAGGAGGGAGCATGGGTGTGAGGGCTGCCCAGGCAGGTGGGAGTATGGAGCCTTGTGGGGCAGGGTGGAGGCGTCCAGGACCTTCCCAGGAGGTTTTGCCCAACTCCCCCTGAGTGATGACAGGTCTCAGGAGGGGGCCACCCCCACAGATGGGAGGGAGAAGCTTATTTTCCTGGCTTGGGGTAGGGGCGGCTGCTGAGGGGATGGAGAAGAGATGGTAATTTACGTCGCATGTTTAGTGACACAATCCAGATGCAGGTGGGATTATGTCACTAAACATGTGACATAATCACCCTATTACTCCTGAGGGGCAAGGAGCCCTCCACAGGAGTGCTCTGGGCTGCCTGCAATTCTGCTCCTTCTTCTGGGAGTGCTGTAATGAGTGTGTGGAGGGCACAGGCTGTGAGGGCGGCCCAACCTGGCCACTTGCCCGTCCTGCCACTTAGGAGCCGAGTGTTTTAGGGCACACGGCTTACTCTCTCCTGGAGCTTCTGCTCTGACATGTGAAACTCACAAAGGCATCTCCCCTCCCAGGAGCTAAAATGCCCTGCACCATGCCTGAGTGAGGCTGCTCTTGGGGCTGGATGTGTGGGTCTGGGGCAACTGAGGGTGGGAACCATGCTGCCTGCCCCTTCCTTACCATAGCAGGGCCAGCGGTGTGGCCAGCTGGAGTGGGCCCTGGCAGCAGAGCTCTGCAGCCCCAGCGTTAGGCATGGGCCGGGGGCCGGGACCACAGCCAGGAGCCATCAGAATCCTGCCACTCCCATGGGGACCTGGCCTTCTCAGCCTGAGGTCCTTGATTCTAAAACTGACTCAGAGCTTAACATCCAAATCAACAGTCTCCACCATCCGCAGGACATACCCAGGCTACCCACAGCTCACTCTGGCTTTAGGTTCCCACTCTGACCCAAGGGAATGGCCACCCTGATCCCCGTGTCACAGTTGGGTACTGGGAGCATCTCATTGCCTCTGATGTTCTCTGCAAGCCTGTGATTCCTGCCCTAAACACCCACAGCCAGGGAGCGTCCCATTGAATTCCAATGGACAAAAGGCCCCAACCTGGAATGTGCCCTGCAGCTTCTGAACCAGCAGCCTTGTCTGCACTATCCAGGCAAAGCCCAACTTTGTCACCAAAGGACTGTGTGTCAACCAAGCACTTGCTGGCATGAGAACCCTAATTTTCAGCTGGCTGGTGCTTGAGAAGTTAACTCTGGCCCTGGTCTGAGTGGCCAGCTGGAACTACTTGGAGTAAATCAGCCACTGTCACTTACCTACTGAAGATGATCATGCTGGAGACCACAGTCTAATTTAGAGGGGCGGGGGCGCTATTCTGAACTGGTCCCGCCCACATGGCAACGCTCACAGCTTCATTCAGGAGACAGGCAGGGGCCTCTTGGCTTCTCCTACACATCAGTTACGCAGAAAGGGGCCTCCTCCTGAGGCTGATGTGTTCCCAGGTTTAGAGACACAGCCCTCAGGGGACAGGAGGATCTGGGGGCACAATGGCCCTCCACGCACACAAACAAACCCTTGTATTAAGCTGTCCCACACGGGACCCAGGGTGACACCTGCCACTCAAGAAAGTCCCACCTGCGTCTGGATTGTGTCACTAAACATGCGACATAAATTGCTATCTCTTCTTCACCCCCTCAGCAGCCGCCCCCAGCCCAAGCCGGGAAAATAAGCTGCTCCTTCCCATGTGTGGGGGCGGCCCTTCCTGAGACCTGTCATCACTCAGGGGGTGTCGGGCAAACTCTGGGGGCGGTGTGGGGTGAAGGGCTGTGGGCTGGTGGGCATGGGAGGGGGCGGCTTCCTGCAGCTGAAGCTATTTTATCTGAGTAGAGGGGCGGCTCCGTTCTGACAGTTTCCTCAAGAGCAGCGAGCACCAGCCTGGAGGATGCCCGCTGCACACAGCAGAAGGTTCTAGCTTTTTAGAGAAAACCAAATCTGATCCCACACCTTGAAGACACAGAGGCTTCCAAACAGGAGAGAAGAAGGCAAAGGCCTGGGTTGGGGTCTGTAAGAAGAGAGGACAGGACACAACAGACACTGCCAGGTGTTCAAAAACAGCAGCCCAGCCCCAGGTGGCAATGGAAGACGAATAGTAGCTAAGGGATCCATGCTGAGGGGAGGGTGGCAGGGCCCGCTCCTCGGGCAGGACTGTGATTAGAAAGCCCAGTGGATGGGTTAGGTGGGCTGAAACCCCCAGAATGGTGGCCACTGCTTCCCAAGCACTTTGATCCAGCAAAATCCCTTCTCCCGCCCTTAGGGAGTTCTGACAGAGTCTCTGATAGACAAACAAGCCCTTCAAAGAGGGACACGCCCAATGGCACTGTGTCAAGTGGAGTCAGAAGCTTGACTTTGGGCCAGCTCCACCTGTTAGCATTTCCTATGTTAGAATGAAAATGAAAGGAAAGGAAACAGATATGTAAGTGTCCATCCTCTTAGTATGATTTCTCTTGATTGATACTTGATCCACAGTAGTCTGGACAACTTCTGCTAGATTCTCCCCACTCCGGGCCCCATTAGGGATCTAGCCCTGTCCCAATCACTTACAGAGGGGCTCCTTAAAGAGGCCTGTGGTCCCTTGGCAACCGAAGGAGTCCCTGTGTAATGCTGACAATTTCACCCTCCTAACGCATCTGTTTGCAGATCCAGGTCCACAACCCCATACAATTGTTCTTGCAATTCTGAAACCCCAAAAGCTCTCAAATGGTAAGTTTTTCCCTAAGTTACTTAGTGGCAAAATTAGACTGAACTGAGGTGAGGCTATTTACAGTTTGTATAGATCCCAACTGATGGGACTAGTCACATGTTCCTCCGTAGAAATATTCACGTGTCTCAGGTTAGGTGGGATATTCCACACTCTGCCGGGAAGTCAGAAAGCGTACGATAAATGGATCGCATTGTCTTTCTCAAATCTAACATTTCTCAATTGAGAGACACATCTGGCCCCAATGACTTCAGAAAAAGGAATGTGGGCCAGAAATGCTTTTAAGTATTGGGAGAAAGACTGCTCGTCTGCCCGCTCCTGCTTCGGTCTAATAATTTTGTATATAAACATCTGGCAGTTCTGGCAGTTTCACCCCAGGGAAGGAGCCACTCCTCTCCTTCCCAGGAAAACACAGGTCACGACACACCCAGCCCTTAGATTTCAGCTGCGAGGAGGCAGGGGTGCGGTCAGGGAGGCAGGCCCAGGAGACGCCTGTGGGACTGGTCTCAGGCCAGCTCTGGGCACAGTGGGCCTTTCCACGCTAGAGTGGAGCCAGGCCATCCTTACCCCCACCCTGGTGCTGCCCCCAGGAGACCACACAGTAAACACTCAGATTTGAGGGCACCAGATTTTGAGGCGGGTGGGGTCCCAGAGGACGGGTCTACCACGGTCCTGTCCCCTTGGTGAGCCCCTGCTCACCCAGACAGGGCCTGGTGTGGCCCGGCCCAGCTGCTGTGGCGTGCCCTTGCAGTGGGCAGTGGGTACAGCAAGGCCGGTTGGAGCCTGCTGGAGCATCCCAGCCTCTCTGTGGGCATTCTCATCTCCACCCCACTCTCTGATGCTCTGGTGGCTGCGCCCACAGTGCTTTCCGGAGCGGGAGGGGCTGGCAGGCCTCACAACCTGCTGAGAAAAGCAGATGCGTTTTCAAAATAAATAATATTTTTAAAAATACCCCCTTTCCACCCCCAGTCCAGAAAATGGCAGAAGAGAACATGTAAAGGTCCTTGTGCCCAAAGCTGCCTGGTGCAGCCCTCACAGGGCCCCCCTGGATCTCCCCAGCGGCTCCCGTGGGCTCACAGCTGCTGTGGGATGCCCTGCTCCTTGTAGCCTGTGAGGAAGAAGCAAAGGAGAGATGGTTAGACACCTGCTTCCTTCAGGATTTCTCCAGGAGGTGCCCCTAGCCCAGAATGCACACAGGAGGCCTTGTTTATACTAAGGTATAAATGACTGCTACCATCAGAGCACAGCTTTTCCCAAGGGCTTTGACTTTCTAATGAGAAACAAAATAATCAGAAAGTGTGGAGTACTGGGTCTCCTGGGAATGTTTGTCGGGCTGGCATTTGGGGTGGGAGTTAAAAGGCTAACGACGTGCTCCTGAACCCACATCTGGAAGCCACTCATAGACTGGTCTGGTGTGATTTCCCAATGCAGAACCTTGGGAGTAGGTGTCAGGCAGGCTTCCCTGAGGGTTAAGAATCTGCTATGGGTGGATGGAGAGGAGGAAGAAAGGAGAAAGATGGCATACAGAGGGGAGCAGCTATCCCTGTATGCTTCCAACCTGCTGGACCATTACAGCAGGAAAAGGCGCCTGAAGGCTAAACCTTTAAAATATTGATCATGAGTCCTTAGGGAAAAAGTGAGCTCTGCGGATAGTAAGGAATTGTTACTGCTTTATTTAGGTGTGAAAGGGTATTGTGTTTGTTTTTTTAAGAAGATACCCTTTGGGAGGCCGAGGCGGGCAGATCACTATGTCAGGAGATCGAGACCATCCTGGCTAACATGGTGAAACCCCACCTTACTAAAAATACAAAAAATTAGCCAGGCATGGTGGCACGTGCCTGTAGTCCCAGCTACTCGGGAGGCTGAGGCAGGAGAATCACCTGAACCCAGGAGGTGGAGGTTGCAGTGAGCCGAGATCGCGCCACTGTACTCCAGCCTGGGAGACACAGCAAGACTCTGTCTCAAAAGATAAAAAAAAAAAAAAAAAGATACCTACTGAAATATTCCCAGCTGCTATTACATGAGCAGAATTTGCTGAGTGGTTATTCCTGTTAGCCAGTGAACTTAGTCTGAAGAGGAGCTTCAGTGTATTGAGCTGCTTTTTCTCTTCATTTTGCAGAGTATTTCTCAATTTTGGGTGCTAATAAACCCATGCTGTGGTAGGGAAGATGTAGGGAATGACAGAGGAAAAGAGGCTGGCCATGAATTGATAGTGATTGAGGCTGGTGTGGGCATTAGGGCCTCATTTTACTAGGGGCTCTACTTTTCTCTATGTTTAATCATTTTCCAAATCAAAAGTTAAAGCTAAACATAAAAGCCCATTGACCCACTGGGAGAGCGGGTGGGGTGTTTGTGTGCAGGACTGGGGGTCTCAGGGGAGGGGAGGGCCCCAAGCAGCAGCACGAGGCCTGCACGTCCGTCCGCAGACTCACCTTGGGAAACTGCAGCAGCACAGAGTGGGAGGCAGCAGGAGGAAGAGAGAGAGAAGAAGAGAAAACACAGCCTGAAAACAGAGCCATAGGGAACGCTCCGCACGGGAAACAAAGCGGATCCATGGTGAGGCCTGGGAGATGGGACAGGGGCCATGCCAGCGGTTTCTCAGATGCCAATCCCCAGGCAGGGAGTGCTCAGTGCTCACGGTGACAGCCACAGTGACCAGCAGTCTGCCCACCAGGTGTGTGGGCATAGCTAGGGGCACAGCGAGGGGCTGTCACACTGCCAGTGAGCTCTGTCCACTGCCTCCCCAGCCCTCCATATCTTGGTCATGCCCATACTGCTGCCTTCATTCTTTGTTCTTGTCTTCTTTTGAGACAGAATCTTGCTCTGTTGCCCAGCTGGAGTATAGTGGCATGATCATGTCTCACTGCAGCCTCAAACTCCTGGTCTCAAGTGATCCTCCTGCCTCAGTCTCCCAACATGCTGAGATATAGGCATGAGCCACAGCACCCAGCCCTTTTGTTTTTTCATCCTCAGCTCATGCCTTTCTCCAGATAAATTCCAGATAGACATGAGTGGCAGCTCCTGGACAGCTAGAGCTTTGACTACAGCAATCTAAAGATGCCAATGTGTCCCATCCTGGTCCCACATTGGCTCTGTCTGAGCTATGTGCTTAGCTGTTTCTATGGAGAGGAGCCACATATATAAAAATATTTTGGGGAAGACCCAGGCCAGAGGGTGGCAAACAGGTTTTATCTTTCAGACCTCTTGGATCAATTAGTAGTGACTGCCTGAAGCCCTGTGCTGAGAACATGTGAGATTGGTCAGCAGAAAGTGTAATGATTGATTAGCAATGTCTACCATGGGCATGGCAGTAGAAAGAGCCCACCATAAAGCTACCAAGTATTTACTGACAGGGTGTTGTTGATTGTTATTTGTTGTTATTCATATAAATCAAGCAACATGCTTGCAAGTTCCTGATCTTAGCTCCCACTTTCATCTAGATTTCTCTGACTCCCCTTTTAGGAGTTTTTCATGATGGTGTATTTGCTGATGACACCCCAGGCAATGCCATGTGAAAAACCAAGGTGTATTGTTACAACTGAAAAGTTTCCTCCATTTTTATAGCAAGGGGCTGGAGTGACACCGGAAAGAAGAGTCCCTTATCCAACTGTCTTCTAGGATAGGAAAGTCCATTGTACTTATTCCCTTCAAAGGAGTCATTCTCGGACACACAAGTTCCATGGTTGCTGGGAGTAATCCCACCTGCAGCACCATCTTATGAGTGGCAACTATTCACCCTTTGGGGGTGGGATTAGTTGTGGGAAAAAAAATGCAAAGGCTTCCCTTGCTGAGATGGGTGAATGAGTCTGGGAGTCAGGCAGTGGGCAAGAATGAGGTGTGACTGGTTTTTGTATGCAGCCTTCAAGTCTATACCCCTGATATGGTTTGGCTGTGTTCCCACCCAAATCTCATCTTAAATTGTAACTTCCACGATTCCCATGTGTTGTTGGAGGAACTGGGTGGGAGATGATTGAATTATGGGGATGGGTCTTTCCTGTGCTGTTCTTGTGATAGTGAATGAGTCTCACAAGATCTGATGGTTTTAAAAATGGGAGTTTCCTGGCACAAACTCTCTTTGCCTGCTGCCATCCACATAAGATGTGACTTGCTCCTCCTTGCCTTTTGCCATGATTGTGAGGCTTCCCCAGCCATGTGGAACTATAAGTGCATTAAACCTCTTTTTTTCCCCCAGTCTTGGGTATGTCTTTATCAGCAGTGTGAAAATGGACTAATACACCCCTAAAAACATTCTCAAAAGTTTGATGCAAAGACAGCAGCCCTGGAAACAGTGTGCAGACAACAAAGGGGCTGACACTGGCCCCCAGTGAAGGCTGCGTGGCAAAGGTGGGGGCTGCAGCTTCTTGCACTTCCTTATCCTGCAGCCCAGTTAGCGCCCCACACCAGCCACAGCAGAGGAGTTTCTGGCCAAGTCAGCAGCCTGGGGCAATGGAAAGTGAGGAAGTGACTGGATCCCCATCTGCACTTCTAGGGCCTCAATGCCTCGTCTAGGGCATGATGAAGGGAGCTCTTTAAGTTAACTGTAAGGTTCCAACCTCTTGGTTCCTGGGTACTAAGGAGATCAAAGACAAGTGTACCAGAAAGCTCTAGAGATCAGATGAGGCATCAACATACATTATTGAGACCTACCCTGTGACACAGTCATGTTCTGCTTTAATGCAGAGGTTCCTTACTCAGGTCCCCAGTGCCTGGCCAGATGCTCAGTTTGAGAGAAGATGAGCCAGTAAGAGGGGCTCATCTTGCACAAATTGGGCAGCCTTCAACCTTCCAAAGGCAGAAGTACCTCCCAGCTTCCAGTTGGGAACAGGGTCAGGAGCCTGCAGACCACAGGCCCCTGGGGAAGTGGCAAATTTCCTCTATAGAATTGTCGGGACCCAGTTTCAGGACTCACCCAAGGGCTGGCAGCACTTCCTTCCTATCAGTCATGTTCTTCATCTCTCTAGACAAATGAAAGTGGCCCCTGGACATGCCTGGAGGGTGAGATCCCATGAAGGAGATGCAAGGGCCTGCCTGCTGGGCTTACCTCACAATATTTCTCTGCCAGGGCAACCCCTGCCCTGGGCACACCCCTCCCAGGAAGAAGGAGCAGCTTCCCTGCCACTTCCCAGCTCATTCCTCCCTGGGGCAGCTTGCTGCTCAGCCGCTGGTCCAGCCTGGAGATCCCCTGCTCTGGCTGCCCCTGGTTGCCAGCATCTGGCTGGTTTGCTCTGATTCTGGGAGATCCTGGCAGTGCAGCTGACCCACTTCCTCCCCGATCTCTGCTGCTGGAGGAGCCACTTCTGGGCAGCCCATCTGACCACACTCCACTGCATCTCCCTCAGGCTCTGTGTCTACCTGCATCTTCTCTGGTCTGGTGGCCTAACTGGTCACTGACCCTTGTCCTGCCATTTATGTGTGCTCTTGGTCTTGGGTATTCACAGGATCCTGAACTGAGGCTGAGTTGACTATAGATCATTCTACATAATTCTAGGGCCCCTGAACCCTGAGTTTCCCCTCCTGCCTCTGCCACCCTCACCTGGCTCAGCTTACCTCTGGCACTGAAGATCCCAGCTATGAATGGTTTTGGGGGGTATAGGACATAATGAGGGGCATGGGGTATGGAGTGAGGCCAAAGTGCCTGAGAGGTGAGGTCAATTATTGAGGAACTGTGTCCTCACAGGTAGATAGGCGTGGGAAAATACAAGGAACGTGGATGGTGGTATGGGAGACAAGTACAACTGCTTAAAATGGGTGGAGTCTCTTTTAAGATTTTGCTAGGTTATTTTAGAAAGGGTAACTGAGTTGTCTTTGGTAAACTTGATTTTGTAACTTTAAACCCTTTCACAAAACCATTCTGTGTCTGAATCAAGTTTGTATTAAATGATGGAACTCTCCCTGCCATGATCTCATAATTCCCTGCAGGTGTTGGGCCAGGCCTGGTGGGGAGGGTCCCTTGTGCCAAGCAGCCCGGGGAGTTGTGAAGAGGGCACAGGCAAGTCCTCTCCAGAGCCCGTCCTTAGTGGGTGAGCGGGACCTCAGCCAGCCATGAAGGCCTCCCAAGTCCTTCCTGTCCCTGGTCACTCCCCCACCCCCAGGAGGCGCAGCACCAGCAGCTACTCACTGGCAAGGATGACCATGTCCATGCCCCAGAAGATGCTCATGATCCAGCCCACCATGACGATGGCCGTGAGGATTTGGATGAGGGCTGCTGCAATGTTCAGCCAGAAGACGCAGCACACATGCCTGTCCGGGAGGTCGGTGCGGGCCCCGCACAGCACAGTGAAGGCCGAGACGAATGTCCCTGTGAGAGGCCAGAGGGGACAGCCTTCTGAGGGTGCTGGGAGACAAAGGAGTCTGTGTGCTCATTGCCGGCCTGGGGCCCAGCTGTCCACCCTCCGAGAGCTCAGAGAAGAGCCACCTATGTCTGGCACCCTATCCTCTGAGTGGCACCACTGCCCAGACCCTGGTCCACCTCTCGTCTCCATACTGGAGAGGTCCATGGGCCACCTGGAGCAGGTATGGCATGGGGCTGCCAGGGGCCCCATACAGTCTTGGAACCTTTCGGGGAGACAAGGAAATCATATGACAAGCAGTCCTTTCTAGGAAGGAGCAACAGGGCCACTTGCAAGGACAACAGGCAGTTGGAAAGGGCAACTTTATGTGGCAAAGATTCCAAGGGCCAAAGAGTTCTGAGGTGGGAGCTGATGTGTCTGGGTTAACAGAGAAGCAACCTCAGAGGTAAATTCAGGAGAGGTGAAGGGCCAGGAAATGACCACCTGGCACACATGCTGATCGCTGAGGGACAGGAGCCAAGAGCCTAGGTGCCTGCACAGTGTAGAGGGTGCAAACTAGGATAGGTTTCCCAGAGTCCCTCCCTGATGGGGTTCCCCTAGACACCCTGACCTGTAAGGGGAGGGACAGTGAGCCTAAGCTCTGTTGAATATCCACAAGGTGTCAAGCAACATGGTGGGTGCAGTCACATTCTTCACCTTGTCTAAGACTCAGCCCCTATGGGTAATATCACTACTTTTACTGAGTTAGGCCCCTTTCCTACATGGGCTCTGAGCCCTCCTGATGACAACCGTGAAGGGAATTAGCATTCTCTCTGTCTGTCATAGTTCCCTACGGTGTCAGTAACAAGTTACCTAAACCTCATGGTTAAAAGGCACACAAATTTATTCTTTTATAGTTCTGGAGGTTAGAAGAGTCTGCAATGGGTCCTCAGGGATGAGTCCTTCTGGAGGCTCCAGGGGAAAATCTACTTCCTTGCCTTTTCCAGCTTCTAGAGGCCACCTACATTCCTTGGCTTGTGGACCCTTCCTCCATCATCACCACTAGCAGCGTAGCACCTTCTCCCTGACCTCTGCTTCTGTCTTTATATCCTCTCACTGCCTCCCTGTGGTAAGGACCCTTGTGATAGCATTCAGAACCCACTTGGGTAATCCAGGATGCTCTCCCCATCCATTTAATTTAATCACATCTGCAAAATGCGTTTTACTACATCAGGTAGGATATTCACAGGTTTGGGGATATGGATATGGACATCTTTAGAGGCCACCGTTTGGCTTACTACAGTCTTACACACACAGAGAGTGATTCAGTGTGCTGGTTAATTTTAGGTGTCAACTTGACAGGATTGAGGGGTTCCTAGATGGCTGGTGGGGCACTATTTCTGAGTGTGTCTGTCAGACTGTTTCCAGAGGGGACTGATGTGTGAGCCAGTGGACCAAGAGAGGAAGACTTGCTCTCAGTGTGGGTGGGCGCCATCCAATCAGCCGGGGGCCCAGCAGAAACAAACAGGTAGAGGAAGGGGAATGTCCTCTCTGCTTCCTTTCCTCCTTCCAGAGTGAGACGCTTTTTCTTCTCCTGCCTTTAGATATCACACTGCAGGTTCTTCAGCTTTTGAACTTTGGAACTTACCCCAGAGGCCTCCTGGGGGCCTCTCAGGACTGACTGGGGGCTGCACTGTTGGCTTCCCTGGTTCTGAGGTTTCAGACTTGGATTGAGCCACACTGCCTGCTTGAGCCAGCTACTAACTTCTCCGGCTTCGCAGCTCGCAGTCAACCTATCGTGGGACTTCTCCACCTCTGTGATCACGTGAGCCAACTTCCCCTCATAAATACCCTTCCAGGGCTGGGTGCAGTGGTTCATGCCTGTAATCCCAGCACTTTGGGAGGCTGAGGCGGGCAGATCACCTGAGGTTAGGAATTTGAGACCAGCCTGGCCAACATGGTGAAATCCCATCTCCACTAAAAAATACAAAAATTAGTCGGGCATGGTGGTGGGCACCTGTAATCCCAGCTTCTCCGGAGGCTGAGGCAGGAAAATTGCTTGAACCCAGGAGGCAGAGGTTGCAGTGAGCCAAGATGGTGCCATTGCACTCCAGTTTGGCCAGCTTGGGCAACAAGAGTGAAACTCTGTCTCAAAAAAAAAAAAAAAAAAAAAAAAAAAAAATCTCCTTCCATATATCCTGCTTGTTCTGTCTCTCTGGAGAGCCCTAACTAATACCTCTCAGGAACTAAGCATCTTGTCCAAGGTCACAATCACAGGCAGGCATTGAACCCACCAGAGTCAGATGCCAATGCCACGCCCCGCTGCACTGCCTCCCAGGTGTAGATGACCTGTTAAAAGCAGGTCCAGACCAGAAGGCAGGGCATTTGGGAAATTGGCCAAACGACTGGTGACCATTTTCACATTCCTCACGTTCCATTCTGTCAGTTCCTGCTCTTTGAGGCTGCCTTGCTTTTTATTTTGCCTCCCACTCTGAACTGAGTCCACGTGCTGAATTCTGAAACTGACCCTGCCTCGTTTTCCTCCTCCTCATCTTAACCACTGCCACCAACGTGAGGTCCCAGGCTGCATCTCATTGGTTTCAGGCCCTTCCCTGCCCAACTCGCTGGCTCCTACAGTTTCCAGGTCTCGCCTTTGCTCTCGCCCACACCTTTGTGCTTCAGATCCAAGGCTGAAGCCTGAGTCCACGTGCTGATTTCTGAAACTAACTCTGCCTCGTTTTCCTTCTCCTCATCATAACCACTGCCACCGATGTGAGGTCCCAGGTGGCATCTCATTCACCTTCATCCCTTGAGCCCCTTGCACAGTGCCTTATACACAGTAGGTGGCCTGTGGGCATTCAAAGAAGTACACCGAACCTCAAGTGTCTCCTCTGACCACCTGTCTCATCATCTGTGGCATTTGTTAAAAATGTGGGGTCTCACCTGAGAGCTACGGAATGTCTAAAGGATGATCCGGCATCTGCATTTCTCAACAAGCTTCCCCCCTGCCCTCCAAGGAATGATAAGGCTAACTAAAGTGTGAAAACCACGGATTCAAGATCAGGCTACTCGCTAACTACCCTACTATGTCCCTGGCACAGAGCCCCAGAGGCCCTGTAGGAGATCCAGAGAGGCAAAGCTGTTCTACTCGCAAGGGATGGACAGCCAGCTAGGGGCACAGAGTGTTGCCTGGAGCCTCCTTTCGGGGGGATGAGGTTGGGGTGCAACTCTGGAGTCTCTGTAGAGACTCATTCAGGAACCTAACTGGACCCCTGCCCTCAAGAACTCACAGTGTACTGGGCAAACTCATCACCCCATCTGACAGAGGAGAAGGAGGCTGAGGGCTCCTGTAAGGGTAAAAGTGATGAAGCTGGGACTTCAGCTCCAGCCTCCTTCTGCTGGGAGGAGAAGGGAGAAGATGGTGCAGGGGGCAGGGTGGTGACAAGGGGAAGGTGATGGGGATGAAGAGGGAGGACTGACTCTGGCCATTTGTGGAAGGCTTTGAATGCCTGAGTAAGAGTTTGCCCCCAACCTGCAGGAAATGGAGCTCTCACAGAGAGTTTTGAGCAGGAGAGAAATGCAATGGAAGCAGGGACTTAAGAAAATTAATTTGTCAGCAAGGTGGAATTTTTTTTTTTTTTTTGAGACGGAGTCTCACTCTGTCCCCCAGGCTGGGGTGCAGTGGCACGATCTCAGCTCACTGCAACCTCCACCTCCCAGGTTCAAGTGATTCTCCTGCTTCAGTCTCCTGAGTAGCTGGAATGACAAGCATGCACTACCATGCCCGGCTAATTTTTGTATTTTCAGTCGAGATGGAGTTTCCCCATGTTGGCCAGGCTGGTCTCGAACTCCCGACCTCAAGTGATCCGCTCACCTCTGCCTCCCAAAGTGCAGGGATTATAGGCATGAGCCACCGCGCCCAGGTGGCAGGGTGGATTTAAAGTGTCTGAGATGGGAAAGATGAACTGGGATGAGAAGTCAGCAGCTGAGGAATGGAGTAGATGTGGGCTCAGCACTTGGTAGTGGACACAGGAAGATGTGGAGGACTCAGGGACTATTAGGAAGTATGTGCCACCATCCTGTGCTTCTGCCAGTGCATCGTGCATGTGAGACAGGAGATGCACACAAGTGCACCTATTACAAAAGAGAATGCTGCAGAAGTGGAGAGATAGTTGAAGATGAACAAGAATATGTGTGGAAAATGTGAAGTGAAAATAACATAGGTGCCATTTGCTGCAAACTTATATTTGCTAAGCACTGTGCAACCCTCTCTTTACCTACATTACCTCTTATTCTTAAAACCACTGGAGGTAGTTATTATTATCCCCATTTTACAGATACAGAAACTGAGGCTCAGATAGGCTAAATGACTTGCCCTCACAGCAGAACCCAGACTTAAAGTCAATCCGTCTAGTTAAGAAGGCTGAGTTCTTTTCAGTCTAGGGTGTTGCATCCTTACATTAAAAAATACGGAAAGAAGCCGGGCGTGATGGCTCACGCCTGTAATCACAGCACTCTAGGAGGCCAAGGCAGGCGCATCAGCTGAGGTCAGGAGTTCGAGACCAGCCTGGTCAGCATGATGAAACACTGTCTCTACCAAAAATACAAAAATTAGCTGGGCTTTGTGGTGCACGCCTGTAGTCCCAGCTACTCAGGAGGCTGAGACAGAAGAATCGCTTGAAGCTGGGAGGCAGAGGTTGCAGTGAGCCGAGAATGCTCCACTGCACTCCAGCCTGGGTGACAGAGTGAGACTCCATCTCAAAAAAAAAAAAAAAAATTATTAATAATAAGCAAGAACCTTCATCCTTAATGGTTTTCAAATATCCTTGAACCTACTCCTTCCCCTCCCTATGTCTTTATGGAAGACCCTGAATTGGATGGTGTTCTGATTTCTGGGCTACAGTGTCCTAACTCAGTGGGAGCTGAGACCCAGTGACCCTCTCTTTGTGGCTGTGGCCTCACCTCACTCTTTCAGCCTAGGAAATGGGAACAGTGGTCCGTGTTCTTTCATGTTTTTATTAGACTGAACCATATGAAATTGGCATTTCTGCAGGTCAAGAACAGCTGAATAATAAAAGCCTAATGCGTATATGAAAGTTTTGAGCATAAGGAAACTTTGTCCTTGAACTCAGAGATTCTTAGAGTCAGAAGGTCATCAAGCCCATCTCTTGTCAAAAGATGAAATCTCACTGGAATTGCCAAAGTGATTAGAGGCCAGTGGGCTGAGTACCAAACTATTCCCTGTGGAGCAGGGAAGGCCTGGTGAGCCCAGTGCTCTGCAGATGAGCAGGGCTGTGCAAGCTGAATGATCCCTAGCAAAGGCTTTGGCTTATATGTTAGGAAAAGCTGGGCTGGCCCACACTTTATTTAAAGGAGGAGACAACCTTAGCATGTGTGTGGTGTCGGAGGGATTTTTGGTCTCTGCACCTTCTTTTACTCATGTTAACACACTCATGATAACTCTAAGCCATGTAAAAATATAACCTTATACACATACTGACTTCTACCATGCGCACGCATATTGTCCAGTTGTGTGAACTCAGATATCACTAGGAAACTATGACAACAGGTCCCTTTTGCCATATAAGATACCACACGCCATAAAAGGTAGAGATTAAGTGAATGGATTTATGATATAAAAACTGTTTTAATCTCTTCAGCAGTAAATTTTAAAAATGGTTTTAGCACATTTTTCTGTAAAGAGGTGTTAATTGTTTTAAATGAGTCTTACCAGTTAAATAAAATGCTCTACCCAACAGCCATGTGTTGGTTCTAATTTATTCTATTGAGCGCCAGCCATATGCCAATGCCGAGTCCTGGGAATGGGAGCCCAGACAGGTGATGGGAACTTGCCACCCCAGCCCGGGAGCTCACACTCTGGCAAGGACACTGGGTCACACCAGGAACAGTGACGAATTCTGTTTGGCCATAGCAGGGAAGACTTCACAGGAGAGCAGGCGATGGAGCAGGGAGCTGGGAAGCTGATGGGGAATCATGGAGGAAAGGACGAGGGGAAGAACATCTGCAGAAAGGCCAGCCTGGCTGTCCGGAGCTAAGCGGTGCATAGTCTGGAGCTCAGCGGTGCATAGACTGGACTCAGAGGAGGGAAGAGCATCTGGAGACAGGCTGACCTGGCCGTTCAGAGCCCAGTGGTGCACAGGCTGGACTCAGGGCATGTGTAGGGGAGTGATGAAAAATGAGGCTGGCTCAGACTTCTGTAAAAATTTCAGAAATTAAACAAATGAGGCTGGAGTGGGCAGGGGTCAGACTGGTGAGGGCCCTGAGGGCCTGGCTCTGGAATCCACCTTCCTCTTCCAGGCAACAGGCAGCCCTGGGAAGGGGTTAAACAGGGGACTATCGGGCCTAGTTTGAATTTGAGAACAAACACTTGACCCCTAAGGAAGGATGGGTCGGAAGCGGCGAGGTGGAAGGCAGGGAGAGGAGGCCTTGCAAAATCCTCAGTGAGAAGGGAGGAGAGGGCAGTAGGAGAGACAGGACCTGCAGAGGACAGGGAGGCAGCATCCTTGATTTAGTGACCTGCTAGATGTTGGGGTAGGGAAGGAACAGGGGCACAGGATGGGTTTGGGGTTCTGGTTTTCCACACTACAGGGTTAGGATGGAGCCATTGACCAGGGTGGGAAACCCAGAGTGGGCCGTGCCCACCGACTGAAGAGAGCTGAGTCAGAAACAAGGACCTCAGAGGTGTCAATTTCAACTAGTGGTTGAAAGTGAATGAGGTCACCCCAGGAGGGCATGAAATTCAAAGAAAGACCCTGTGAGACACCAAGATTTTAGGGGTGAGCAAAGGAAAAGAAGACCACAAAGGGAACAGGGGAGGTCCAATCAGACTGCCTACGAGAGGGCATCCCAGAAACAGGAGAGAACTGTCTGGAGGAAGAGGTGCTGGGGCAGGTCACCTGCTTCAGCAAGGTTCAGTGAGAGGGGCCACATGCAATCACAGACTCGCTTAGGCCAAGAGTGGCTCCACAGGGAGTCAGGAGACTGGCAGGGCTCAGAGCAGGAGGTCAGGGGGCTTGGAGAGAACGGAGATGTGGATTCCAGAGCGTGGGTGAGGACCACTTTTCCTTAAGTGGGAGAAACTTAAGCTTGTTTATCTGCTGAGAAGAAGCTGCCAGGAGGGAGCAGGGGACAGGGTGAAGACATAACCAGGTAGGGGATAAGTGGACATCAAGGTTCTTGGTAAAATGAGAAGGGGAAGTATCCCCTGATGGTTTTCCAAAGCAGTATGTACATCAGATGTCTCAAACTGAGGTTCATATGCACATTCTAAGGCCCCAACTCTAGAGCACCACAGGCACAGGGATGGATCTAGGAATTGCTTGTTTAAAAAAAAAAAAAACATTCCTCCAGCTGATACCAATTCCTCTGATGGGTGGAGGAATTAGCCTGGCAGATATAGAACGAGAAAATCATACAACTTCATCACAAATGAGTCCACGATTCTGGTTTTTCACTCTGTCCAACGGCTTCGCCCACATGACTCAGGGCTGGAGCGGGAAGACGGTCCTCTGCAGCAAGGACAGGGAAGCTGAGGCGGGCCCTCGGCATGCTGTTCCTGGAGGTCCCAGTGAACACTAACTGGCACCAGGGAAAATGATGGTAATGGACTGTACTGTCAACCACCAAAATCAATGTGTTGTAAGATACCTGGGACTTAGGCACAGACATGTGGTTTGCACGTCCTACCATGATCCTGGGGAAAAGGGCAGGCAGCAGAGGCCCGTGGAAGTCCTCCCACGGAGAGGTGCCGCAAAAACACAAGAAGAGCCAAGCTTTGCAAGCACAGCGCCCCCTGGCGGCCATCACTGTGGTCTCTGTGCTTGCAGCTTCCCCAAGGAGCTCAGGGCTCAGGCCCCAAGACAAGGCAGTGGGGAGAGAAAAGGGTCTCTCCACTTCCATCCTGGAAGCCCCAAAGAGATTCTCTGGGCCTGTCCTCAGGGGAGAGCTCCTGAAGCTTGGCTGTCAGGCACGAGAAGGCAAGCAGTCAGGAGTGGGCTGGTACAGTCTCCCATCAGGAGGGGGGCGGCTCTGCTCCCACAAGATAGAGCCTGGGAGCTGGAAGCATCCTTTGAGCTCTCACTAGGTTCAGTTTTTCGCATGACTCACGTGGGAGCTTTGGGAGGTGCTGAGTTTGGAGAGAGGATCTTGAAGCGTCTTGGAACTTGGTGGAAAAAGGGCAGAGCTGTCTTCTGAAGCAGCTACTTCAGGGCAAAAACTGCCCCTGGGACCTAGGCCAGCAAGTCGTTTGATCCCAGTTGTCACCTCCAGCTGGCTCTGTAGTCATTGTGATGTGCTGCTCCTCAGTGGCTGTGACTTACACCTGGACACCCTTCCTCACTCCCGGGGTGGTGGTTGAGCGAGGCCTTTTTCAAGGCCTTACCCTGAATGTGAGCTTTGGGGGTCAGGAAGGAAATGTACAGCTGATTTTGAAAGCAAAGAAACAGGTTCTTCACACCCTGAGAAACAGGACCCATTGCCAAGGGCTGCCTAGTTCAAGGCCAGAATAAGCTAAATGGAAAATTATGTTCAGGATCAAAATGAGAGATTGCTAAAAGCACACCTTCCTGGGTCCCGTCACCCTAAGATTCTGATTTAGGGGGTCTAATCATCTTTGCCTCATTGTGCAATTATTTCAACCAGAAAGAAAAGGAAAGAGAACTGACTACAAGTTCACAAATACTTCTGGACAAAAGTCCCAGGGACACAGAATCGGCATAGCCTTGAACGTGAAGGGGGCCTATATGGCCATGGCCTAAGTAAACCAGAGGAGGCTGCAGAAAGCAAGGCCAGAGTCCTGGGCCACTCAGATGGTCTTCGTGCCAACTCTTTTGGGTTCTGTTTTCTCAAGAAATGGAGCAGAAGATTTGGGATATCATGTGCTCATATGTGCTGAGGGAAGGCAATGTCATCCTTTCAGCTTGGTCACTCCAGAACAGAGCACAAGAAGGCCACACTAGGTGGGAGACGAAGGTGTCAACCAAAGGCCATATCAGTGCAGCGTTCGAGGCTGAGCAGGTCTGTGGAGGGGCTATGTCTTCCCCTGGAATTACACCAAGTCAGTCACCCAGAAAGTATTTTGTAGACCCAGCACTGTCTGCAGCTTCATGTCCTGGCCAGCAAGGAATTTGCAAGGAGGACTCAGAACATAAAACCAATCTAGAATAGTGCAGGGTAAAACACAAACAGTTCCAGCATCCTCATCATCCTGACCCTCCACATACTTTTTCAGAAAGAATCTGCCAGTGCCCTTGATACCTCTATCCTGGAGCAGCAAAGGGTCCGTGAGTGGCTTTCAACATTAGAGAAAGCACAGACACCCTAGTGAGGTCACACCACCCACTGGAAAGCCGAATTTGCCAGCATTTCGTTGGGATCCCATCATTTCAGTGCAGTAACTAGGGGGTCTTTCCTGCTATCAGCAGTTCCCAGTGGCCAATAACCCACCTTTGATCAACTAGAGATGGGAGAGTACATTTATTATGACTTAAATCTTTCTAAGCATGGGTTTCATGGAAGAGAATGGGGAAAAGTGGACCTGTGACCTTCTGTCTTCCAGCAGAGAGAAGGTGTATGGCATCTTGAACCACTTCTCCCTTAGCCTCAGCTGCTCCCCCATATCCAGAGGCCCTCCATTCTCTCCCCAGTCAGAAAGTGCCAGCTTGGGACGAACCCTCTTCATTCCTCCCAGGGTCTCGGGTAAACGCTCAGGGGTCTTGGGCAAATGAGTTGGGATTGTGAGGTTGACGGGGTCAGGGGAACACAGTGGGGTACGAGTCTTCAGGCAGACAAGGGGTGTGCAGGTGAGACCCTGGTAAGTCACAGTCTTCAGGTGTATTGCAGCATCAGGTGGGCTGCAGCTGTTACTGTGTGCCTTTGATTTTCCAACTGGCATAAAGGAAAGAAGACAGGAGCCTTCCTGGATGCCACACACCCATCCAGTGTCCTTCCTTCCGAGGACAGAAGGAAAATGAGACCAGCTCCCTCCTCCATCCCCCTCAGTCCCCTGACTGACATCAGTTCTCATCCTGCTGGGGGTGAGGGCGACTGGAGCTAATAATTAATTTTACTGGCTCCAGGCGTGCATCAGCTTCCTTGTGCTTATTAACAAACCTCCTCTGCTCTCTGCCTGCCCCCTCCTAAACCTCTGATGTGCTCCCAGCCTGGGCACTCTGTGGCAGGGCTGGGGAGCTGTGCTACAGAACTGGACACCACAGGTCTCTTCAGGGGTCTTCCCAGGATGTTAAGCTGGAGGAGAAATTTAACCACATGGAATTTCTCAGTTCCCTAACTCCGAGCCTGCCATGACAGAGTCTAGGCTTCAGTGATAGAGGGTGAACTGAGGAGACAGGGATGGGATGGGGAAGGGTGGTTGTGTAATGGCCAGGGCAGGGGAGCCCAGGACAATGCAGTGGCCCTTGAGGGCTTAGCCTTGTCCTTCCTACCTTCCAGCAGGTTGGTGTTAAGGGTGGCCAGTCTGGTGGAAAGATGGGTGAGGGCAGCAGTGGTGACATTTGTTACAGGAGACAACACGGCTACCATCTCAGAGTTTGCAACCTCACAAGATGACATTTCCATGGGTGGGTAGACACAGAGATTAAAAACAGAGAGGGGTTCTGCCCAAGGCTGCAGCAGCCAGAGAGACTCTCTGAGATCAAAGGCAGTGAGAGCCTACAACATGATGAGACCCAAAGGGATCTCTTGTGGGGATGGTGCAGCAACTGAGAACAGGGATCCCTGAGCTGACCCCTTGCCATAATGGTGCCACTAATCCACAGGCCCGAGGCTAAGACTTCCAGGCTCATGCCCGGACCTCATCTGATTGCCCAAATAACAAATAACATGGATATAGTGCCCACCATGTGCTCAGCATGGAGCTTGTTAAAGCTGAGGCACTCTCTCCTTACCAAACGCAAGCCTGGGAACAAGACTGCCCCAGGCATTCAGCAGCCCAGTGTGTGTGAGCTCAAGTGTGCCAGGCACCAGTGGGAGCTCATAGCCAGGCGTGGGTGACCCCTGGGAATGGTGGGAAGAGCTGTCCCCAGGTGCCCTGAGCTGTGGCTACACACACTGGGCATATGGGAGAACAGTGCACCCTGAACCCTTAAGTCTTTGAGCCCTCGGAAGCAAAAGCCTCAGTGGGCCTCTGACATAGCAGGTAGTAGCAGATTCCAGTCACTAGACCTGAAGACTGCATTCCATTGTGCAAAAGTTTGATGAGATCATGGAGTTGGAGTCTCCACAATGGAACTGATGCCCTTATAAAGGGATGAAGAAATGCAAGCTCTTTCTCTCTCTCCCTCCCTACCTTGTGAGAAAACCAGGAAGAGGTCCCTTCCCAGAACCCAACCACACTGGTATACTGGTCCCAGATTTTCCAGTTTCCAAAACTATAAGAAATAGATGTCTACTATTTACGCTACCCTGTCTATGGTATTCTTGTTATAGCAGCCTGAACTAAGACATGTCCCCTCCTTAAAATCATACCCAATTCATTTCATCCATTCATTTTTCCATGTATTCAGCTAGCATTTATGAAGTACCTGCTGAGTGCTTCAGTGTCCAGGCCCTCAAGTGTCCCACGGGGTGGTGAGAAAGGCAAATAACCCACAGAACGCAATGCTGTGTGGTCAGTCCTCTGAGCAGGGACTCAGGCAGGACAGGCAGGATAACACTGTGAATACAAAGGTGGGCTCTGGCGTCAGAATGCCAGGGTCTGAATCCCAGCTGCATCACAGATAAGCTGTGCAACCTTGACAAGTGATGGCATTTCTCTAGACCTCATCTCTAGATGATAGCATTTCTCATTTCCCCATCTATGAAACGCACAATGATAGTAGACAAGGGTAAACGTGAGGGTTAAATTAACGCATATAAAGTACTTAGAACACAGCATGAAACCAATAAGGCCTAGCTGAGGCATGAGGACGGCCCCACACTGAGTAGGAAGGAAGATGACGGGGACTGTCCTCTGAGGAGGGAATGCTGGAGGAGAATCTTGGCAGATAGGAGTTATTAATTATGACTAAGAAAACAAAATTGAAGATTTCAATGAATCCTGCTCTCACACTGACTTGTGGCCAATGGCATTATTCTTCACTCCACCTTTTAAAAAAAAATTATTATCATTGTTAAGTTCACCGTGTCAGCCTCATGAAGCCTGAGGCTAGGCACTCATCCCTATGCTGCAGTGTGACACAGCCAGGAAAAATTATCATTGTGATGACTACACAGCAAGATGGGCAAGTGCTTCAAGTGAGATTACACAAATAGAAAGTATATTGTGTGGGGGACTATTTTAACATATGTGTGTATGTGGACAAAGACTGAAGTGTATTAAGCAAAATATTGTAAAAACGGTTTTGCCATGGCGGAATTATAGGTAGCTTTTCTCTTTTTTTCAAAAACAAATTATCATTTTGGTTAAAACAAGGTTTTAGGCAACCTGTTGAGATCTAACTCTTCAAGGACGTCTATCAGTTAGCTCCTCACTAGCTGCAGAGAAGGCAATGGAGTGGTTGAGTAAACAGGGGACAGATGCACGCAGATATCTAACACAAAAAATTAAATGATGCCATGGGACTCTGCAAGACTGTGACAGAAGTCCCTGAATTTCCAGGAACACCCCTGGAATGCAGCTCCCAATCCTATGGTGTTGTTCCCAGTTAACCAGGCAGAGTGGGGCTCTCAGCCAAATGGCAGGCTTGGGTTCACCTGCTGGAGATGAGAGGCCAGACTCTGAGGCTTCTGGGTTGGAAACCAGGAAAGGACTCCAGTCCCAAGAGGCCTTCAGGAGCCACTGTAGACTCAGGCAGCCACAACACAACAACAGTGGAAAAGGAGATGGTTTGACTGAGCTGGCGCCCAGCCTCTCAGAGGACCAGGAAGGGAGGAGAGGAGGTGGAAGAAGCCCTGTGTGGGGCTTGTGCTCAGGTGCACCCTGTCAGCTGGTGATTCCCCACAGGCCTGGCAGACACATGTGCTCCTTCCTGGAACTGTGCCTTGCCGGGTGGCCCATGTATATGCTCTAGTGCTAGGGACAACTTCCTGCCTGGGGCACATGGAATCAGTTCAAGATGGCTTTCTCCATGGGGAGGTGACGTTGCCGCTCCTGCCATGGGGACATACCACACTTGCAGGGAGGAGTTGTCCCTTGTGGTCTTTAATTTGGAAGTAATCAACTCAAACAGGCTTAAATTACAAAGGGATTTATTGACGCCTGTAATCCCAGCACTTTGGGAGGCTGAGGCAGTTAGATCATCTGAAGTCAGGAGTTGGAGACCAGCCTGGCCAACATGGTAAAATCCCATCTCTACTAAAAATACAAAGATTAGCCAGGCATGGTGGTGCGTGCCTGTAATCCCAGCTATTTGGGAGGCTGAGGCAGGAGAATTGCTTGAACCTGAGAGGTGGAGGTTGCAGTGAGCTGAGATCGTGCCACTGTACTCAGGCCTAGGTGGCAGAGAAAGACTCTGTCTCAAGAAAACAAAAACAAAGGGAAATTGGTTCACAAACTGGAAAAAACAAAACAAAACAAAACTAGAAGGGCACTGTGGGATCATGTTAGGAAGATGGAATCTAGGGCCAGACTGCTGAGTGTTATTCATGACTTTACCATTTACTGGTTGACTGAAATTGGGCAAGTTATTCTACCTCTGGAGGTCTATCAAACCTTTTCGGCCCAATTTCCTCATCTGTAAGATGTGGGTTATACTAGTATCCATATCCAGGATTTTGTGTGAGGCTTCATAGAGATTATGCATTTAAAATGCCTAGAACATATTAAGTACCTAACATCTGTTTGCTATTTTTACTGTTAACAGGAATTCAGGGTTGGTTTGATTCCTTGGCTCAATGATTCATCAGAGACCCAGTGTCTTCCATCTCTCTGCTCTGTCTTCCAAGGTGTGAGTTTCATCACAAGGCCAGCTTCTCTCATGGTGACAAAATAATTGCAGCAGTTCTAGGTTCACATCCATACACCACATCTCCAGAGGAGACAGCACATTTCTGTCTCAGCATTCCAAGTAGGAGTCCTGAGATTTACTGAGATAGGACTAGTTAGTTCACTTGCCCACTCTTGAATCAATGATTTGGCAGAAGAAATAGAGTCAGCTTCCCCTACAAAACCCAGGTGGCATAAAGGAGACATGAACTCCTGAGTGAAAATCTGGATTTTATTGGGAAGTAGGAAGAGGGTAAAATGATGCTGGGTAAGTGATCAGTAATATTCACTAATGGGATAACTGCATTATTAAATCAAGCATAGAAATGATAAATTGAACCATCTTTTGCCAAAGGGGGGTGTAGTGGATTTAAAACATGGCACCCAGGCCGGGTGCAGTGGCTCATGCCTACAATCTCAGCACTTTGGGAGGCCAAGGTGGGTGGATCATGAGGTCAGGAGTTCCAGACCAGCCTGGCCAACATGGTGAAACCCCTTCTCTACTAAAAATATAAAAATTAGCCTGGCATGATGGTGGGCACCTGTAATCCCAGCTACTGCAGAGGCTGAGGCCGGAGAATTGCTTGAACCCGGGAGGCAGAGGTGCAGTGAGCTGAGACCACCCATTGCACCCCAGCCTGGGTGGCAGAGCAAGACTACATCTCAAAAAAAACCCAAAAACCAAAAAACAAACAAAAAAAACCACTTGGCACCCAATTCTTTGACACTCTTTCATCAGGAAATGGGCCCATATAATTTCCTCTTAAAACTGAACTCTCTAAGAACCAACAGCATGTAACAGAAGTGGCACTATGCCAGTTTCCTGGCTCAGGCCTTAACAAACTGCTGGATCTCACTTCCTGCATCTTCAGCTGCATACTCTTGAACCCAGCCACCATGCTGTAAAAAAGTCCAAACTAGCTAATGTGGGCAACTCCAGGGAGAAACCTCATGTAGATGGTCCAGTCAACAGCTCAGGTGAGGTTCCAGCTGATGGCCAGTTTCAGCTACGAGACATGTGAGTAAAGATGCCTCTAGATGATTCCAGTCCCCAACCATCAAGTCACCCTGGTTTTGAGTCTTGCTAGCTGAGGCCCCACACATCATGGAGCAGAGACAAGATATCCTGAATGTGTCCTGTCTAAATTCCTACCCACAGAAGTGATGTGCATAATACAATGGCTTTTTTTTCACACCACTAAATTTTGAGATTGTTTTCTATACAACAATAGATAGTTGGAACAAGAGCGTCACTGGGCAACATGTCAATGGAGGGGGAAGAAGAGTAGAAGAAGTGGGTGAAGATGTTTAGTTTTTACAGCAATCATTTAGCATCTAGAATCCTAAAGGCCTGTACTGCTTGGTTCTTGGGCAGAGGGGGTGATTACTCCCATCGCCCCTCCCAGAGCTCTGCCCTACCAAGTCAGGACAACTGACAAGAGTCAGAGAGTCTGTTAGGATAACACTGCACTGCAGCCATGCTACAGGAAGTACATAAGATTATCAAAAGATAGCCAGTGACAGAGAGGAGGATTCTAGTGGACACAGAGCTGTGAGGAAAGAGAAAAAGGAAGAGGCTAGTGAGGAGTAGCTCCCTGACGACCTTTCTAGGTGGACAGGAATGGACTAATAAGGCACTGGGGAGGAAAAACAGAATTGCTTTATGTTGTCCTGTAGGATAGACATGTGTGCTTGCTTGTCTAGCAAAAGGTACCTTCCCGGTCTTCCAACTGGCAAAGGTAAAACCATGATCATTATAATCAATCTGTAATGCACTGAGCACTCATTAGAAGTTAGCATTTTACCATATTTCCTCACTTGATTTCTACAACAATCCCAAGTCTTTATTCTCATTTAACAGACAAGAACAGGCCTAGAATGAATGGTACATTAACCAACGGCAGTGGATTTCAGAAATGGCCCCAGTTCTCCACTTCCTGTATCCATAGTATTTGCAATGTGACTTTGCTGCTCCTCCCATTAAGAAGTAGAATCTGCTTCCCCATCTTTTGAATGCAGGCTGGACCTGGGACTTTCCTTGGCCAATATAATGCAGGGGAAGTGGTGCTGTGCCACTCCTGAGCTGAGGCCACACTCATAGAGCTCTGCACTGTCATCACATGGACAAGCTCTGGCCAGCCTGTTAGAGGATGAGATACCACATGCAGATGGCTGCAGCCATCTAGCCATTCCAGCTAAGAATAACCAAGCCCAGCGTGACCAAAGAAATGCCCCCCTGAGCCCAGCCCACAGAACTGTGAACTCCATAAACACTATTGTTTTAAGCCACTAAGTTTTAGGGAGGCTTGTCATGCAGCAAAAGCTAACTGAGACCGCCCGGGCCTGTTTTCACAAACTTGTTGGCTACCAGGAAAGGAGAGGGAGAGGCCTGAGGTCTGTGGCCCCTCAGCTTCATCAGAGAACAAGAGGGGAAGGGGGTACTGGGGCTTTAGGAGACAGCCTACCCTGGGACTGTGGAAAATCTTTTCAGGACTTTGAGAGTCAAACAAAAGTGGCCTGGCTTCCTGTGCACTGGCTTTCAGATGTGATTGACTTTGGAGTGACCCTTCAGGATCCACGTACTGATGTCTTTTTTTTTTTTTTTTTTTTTTTTTTGAGATGGCATATTGCTCTTGTTGCTTAGGCTAGAGTGCAATGGCACAATCTTGCCTCACTACAACCTCCACCTCCCAGGTTCAAGCAATTCTCCTGCTTCAGCCTCCCCAGTAGCTGAATGGTGGCACCTGCCACCACGCCCAGCTAATTTTTTGTACTTTTTAGTAGAGATGGGTTTTCATCATGTTGGCCAGGCTGGTCTCGAACTCCTGACCTCAGGTGATCCACCCGCCTTGGTCTCCCAAAGTGCTGGGATTACAGGCATGAGCCACTGCGCCTGGTTCATATTGATGTCTTAAAAGAGCAAAGAGCCATATGGATTTGAAAAACCTACTTTTTAAAAGAAAACTAATTTCAGGAAAGAACCAAGGATTAAAACCAGTCATTGCAATGGTGAAGGATGGCACTGACCTTTCCCAGGGCGGGGGCTGACACAACAGCAGCAGCGTCCACCTCCGTATCAGTGGAGCTGTGGTCAGGATCCCCGGGACCAGGGCTTCCAGGAGGAGGCTGGGGACAGCTCTGGTAGCAGCATGGTTGCAGGGTGACTAAGTGAGGGGGAACTGGAAGGGGAGGGCCAGACGTGTGAATGAGGGGCAGGGCAGAAGCCTTCAGTTAGAAATAGAAGAAAGGTCAAATCTCAGATAAACTGCAGCAGCTGCAGAGAGGACTTACAACACTCCACAGTGGACAGGTGCAGGAAGTCCCTGGAATGGGTCCCCCTGAAGGATGAGAGCATTTCAGTGACACAAGCCGGCTAGGCCAGGCCTGGCTCAGGATGAAACCCACTAAGAGGATGGTGGTCCTTCACCACCGGCTCCTCCCTGATGTGCCCATCTTCCCATCCACTGACTCTTTTCAGCTCATTTTGCTGGTTTCTAGTTCTTCTCCCCACCCACTACCTGGCTGCCCATCCTCCCCTACCATCATCTCTGTGTGTACTCCTGCTCACTGCACTCCAGCCTGGGCAACAGAGTGAGACTCCATCTCAAAAAAAAAAGAAGAGGAAGAGAGAGCTAAGCTCATACACTCTTGCCCTCTCACCATGTGATGCCCTCTGCCATGTAATGATGCAGCAAGAAGGCCCTCACCAGATGCTGGCACTATACTCTTGGACTTTTCGGCCTCCAGAACTGTGAGCTAAATAAACTTCTTTCTGTTATAAATTACCCAGTCTGTGGTATTCTGTTATAGCAACAGAAAATGGACTAAGACTCCGACAAACCAACTGTCTGTCCATCCATTCAGTATTCACTGCCCACTGAGTAGGAAGACTGCTAGCTGTCCCCCAAATCCCTTCTTTTTGACTCCTGGGCATTTAGCCACTCATCTAGCATCTACATGTCCCAGCCTTCTCTGCAACCAAGAGAGGCCATGAGACTAAGTTTGGGACAATGAGCTATGAGCAAAAGTGATACATGTAGGAAACTTCTGGGTCATCTCCAAACTAAATCCAGCTGCTTTCCCTAGACTTTGCTCTTTTCCTTTCCTATGGGCTGGAAAGAAGACACGGCGGTAACCCAACTTCAACCATGGGAACTAGGGCCACACCCTGGGCCTTGGCAGAAGACTATTCACCAAGATGATTCCAATGAATGACCTCTTAGAAGAGAGCTGCCCTGCCAGCCTGGCACAGCCTGATAGATAGCTTGACGTGAGAGAAAGGGCTTCTAATGCATTTAAGTCACTGTGTTTCTGGTCTCTTTGTTATGGCAGCTGAGCCTCTACTCTAACTACAGACCCACCAGACACTATGCTTGGTGCTGGGGGCACAATGGTGGCCCAGACATATAACCCTTCGATTAGTGGTGGATCCAGACACACAGTTGGGTATTTGCTGGTCAAGGTGATAAAGGCTGTGAGGGGGCAGCATGGGGAGCAGTGGGGCAACAGCAGCCCTTGACCCAGGCATAAGAGCACGGGAGGGCTTCCAAGAGGAAGGAGAGATCTCAGGTGAGTGTGGAGTCTAGGAAAGGGGAAGAATGTTCCAAGTAGAAAAGAAGCGATATATGCCAGGGAGAGTGGGGCATACTCAAGGTATGACTTGTCCTCCTCTGCCCTCCCCTTCATCAACCATGCAATGTTGAAGTCCTCAGCCTCAGCCCTAGACCTCTCCTCTCCCCAGCACACAGCTTCTCCTAAGATCCTCTCCCCTCCACCCAGGGCACCTGATTGAAGACTTCATTCTCCAGCACAGACTTCACCTCTGAGCTCCAGACCACTGACAATGGCTTACTTGACAACTCTTCTGAGATATTTCAAAACCCTCTCAGAAACAAGTACAAGAACAAATTCCTGACCTGTCCCTGCACTAAGCCTTGCCCTTTCTCATCTCAGAGATCCACACCCACTCCCATCACCTGCACCAGCCAGAACCCAGGATTCCCTATGGCTCCTCCTCCCCACAGCCCATCTGAGACCAAATCTGTCATTTTTACTTCTAAATGTCTCTTACTTCCACCCACTTTGTCTCTGCTAACGCTGCCTCCTAGTTCAAGTTCCCATCAACTCTTGCCTGGACTGCTGCCTCCTAACAGGTCTCCCACAGCTGTGCTGTCTACAACAGCTGCAGGGGTGTTTTCAAGATGCAGATATGATTATCCTTCGGCGGTTCCCATTGCTCATAGAATAAAAACAAAGGGGCAGGGCAGGGTGGCTCATGTCTGTAATCCCAAATCCCAGCATGTTGGGAGGCTGAGTCTGGAGGCTTGCTTGAGGCCCGAGCAACACAGGGAGGCTCCATCTCTTCAAAAAAAAAATTTTTAATTAGCTAGGGGCAGTGGCATGTGCCTGTAGTTCCAGTTACTAGGGAGGTTGCGTAGGAGGATGGCTTGAGCCCAGGAGTTCAAGGCTGCAGTGAACTATGATTGCACCACAGCACATCAGCCTGGGCGACAAAGACCCTGTCTCAAAAAAAAAAAAAAAAAAAAAAAAAAGATATAAGGCCTTCCCAAGTTGGTCTCCCTGATCTCTCCCACCCCAGCCTTGCTTTTCACTGCACTCTTTCTTGGCCAGTGAGGCTTCCTCGGGAGGCCTCCACGGTCCCTCACTCTCCTAGCTCTGAATGCCTCTCCTTCACAGACCTCCTCATCTCACTCTTGTGGGTGGATTATCTGATGTAATGTCTATCTCCTCTAAGAGACAGGAAGCACCACATGGACAGGGACCAAGTAAATTTTGCTGATACCACTGTATTCCCAGCACACAGCCCAGCACCTGGCACAGAACTGAATGAAGGCTGCACTCACATGTTGGGAGTTGGCATCCCTTATCATGATGGCCTGGCATTCCCATACCCCATCCTTCCCCCATCACTCAGCTAATGCCTCACAGTGGCTTCTCTCCACCATGCTGCCAAGATAAGATAGTTTCCTTCTATCATTTGCCAAAGGGACAGTGTGAGATTAGGACACCATGCTTCTCTCAAAGAATTAGTGCGCATAGCCGGCTTCACAGCTGCAGACCCTAAGAAAATGCATTGGGACGGGCCAGGCGAGAACTCACCATCCATATAGGTCAAGCGCATCATGAACCTGATCAAATTTAGGGATGCGCAGAAGATTCCTCATGCAGAGGTATGGGCTCCACTGGAATAGGAAATTCCAGCCACAGCACTCACTTCTTGCCATTATGAACTTTTAGCTCCCCAAGATTCTCCTTCAAAATGCAAATTTATCTTCGATTAAATCCCTAATACATCAGTGTGACTTTTTTTAATTTCATTGCTTGAGAGAGAAATCAGCAAGAGAAAACCTTGGGGTATGCGGGGCAGCTGATCAAGACTCAGGGATGGGAGGGGAGAGGCCTTCCAAGGCCCAGTTGCACTCATTGTCTCTGCCCAGGGAAGCAGTCACTACAGGGGTGGCTGTGGAGTTTAAACGGCCTTCACCGAGAGAGACTCAGCCCAGTCATGGCTGCCTTTTTAAAAAAGTGATTGGGGCTGAGTGCAGTGGCTCATGCCTGTAATCCCAGTACTCTGGGAGGCCAAAGTGGGAGGAGTGTTTGAGCCCAGGAGTTCAAGACCAGCCTGGGCAACATGAGACCTTGTTTCTACAAGTAATTTAAAAATTAACCAGGCATGGTGGTGCATGCCTGTGGTCCCAGCTACTCTGGAGGCTGAGGTGGGAGGATCACTTGAGCTGAGACAGTCGAGGCTGCAAGTGACCTGTGATTGTGTCACTGCACTCCAGCCAGGGTGACAAAGCGAGATGCTTTCTCAAAAAAAAGCTGGGGGTTGGGGAGAGGTGTGGGGGACTAAATGCAGGATGATCACTTGAGGGCAAGAGTTTGAGACCAGCCTGGGTAACATAGTAAGACCTTATCTCAGTTTTTTAAAAAATATTTTTTAAATTAAAAATAAAGAAAAAATTGAAAAGAGACTACATGACCATGATGATGTGTAAAGACATTTTGAGAAAGCACGTAGAAGCAAGATGGTGAGATGTGGAGAAGGTGGCAAACAGCAGTGTCTTTTTGACAGCATCATCCTCCACCAAGGTCCAACAAGGTCCGGCGTCCTGGACCCACAGGGAGGGCAGTCTGGGGCCACCTCTCACATCTCATTACAATGAAGAAATAAGGCTGCATGTCAGGGAAGAGGCCACGGGGGCAGACCTCCCCCAAAGAAAAGGGTAGGCCAGGCCCTCCCACCTTCCCCGGGCTAGTGGTGGAAGCAAGGCAGTGACTGAGTTTTTGCACTCACTCTCTCCCGCCCTACTGTCTCCTCTGTGCAGCCTCTGATTCCTTCACCCCATAGAACAACCATCCCCCGCAGAACAACCCATCTATCTGGGGAGAAGACTGCAGGGCAGCCCCTGAGTCGGAATCTGACTGAAGCCTCCGAAAGCGGTGCATGCGGTCACAGTAAGAGCAGCTGCTGCTGGCCGCCTCTCCCTTTTAGTTGCCCTTACTCCCATGAAGACAATGGCCCTGGGGTCCGAGGGAGTCTCAGCTTTCCCTCTGGCAGCTAAGGGCACCATGGGTAGAGGGCTTTCAGCCATCATCATCAGTCCCTGGCGTGCGTGCATGCATGAGTCTGTGTGCCTGAGTGTGTGAGTGTGTGAGTGTGTGAGTGTGCGTGAGTGTGTGCCTGAGTGTGTGAGTGTGTGAGTGTGTGTGAGTGTGTGCCTGAGTGTGTGAGTGTGTGCCTGAGTGTGTGAGTGTGTGCCTGTGTGAGTGTGCGTGAGTGTGTGCCTGAGTGTGTGAGTGTGTGAGTGTGTGCCTGAGTGTGTGTGTGTGCCTGAGTGTGTGAGTGTGTGTGAGTGTGTGAGTGTGTGCCTGAGTGTGTGAGTGTGTGCCTGAGTGTGTGAGTGTGCGTGAGTGTGTGCCTGAGTGTGTGTGTGTGAGTGTGTGCCTGAGTGTGTGAGTGTGCGTGAGTGTGTGCCTGAGTGTGTGAGTGTGCGTGAGTGTGTGCCTGAGTGTGTGAGTGTGTGTGAGTGTGTGCCTGAGTGTGTGAGTGTGTGTGTGAGATCCTGTTTTGTGTGAAGAGCTGGCAGGGTGGGTGAGATAGCAGAGAGCCTCCCACAGGCTCATTCCTTCCCGAGGCTTCATTCCCCATCTTCTCCATGGTCTCGAGCTGTACTAGATTTCTGGGTACAACTTCACTTTTTTTTTTCAACCGGGTTTGCTTTGCTTTTTGCTTTCCTGTTTACTAGAATCACGTCACGCAGATACAATGATGACAATTCCTGAAGGGAGAGCAGTCTCAAGAAGGGACACTCTCTTCCCTGCACGGGCTGTGAGTCCTTCAAGGCAGCACAGCCGAGAGGTTAAGAAGACCCAACACCAATGCTGAAGCCGGCCTGCTTGGGTTTGAGCCTCAGCTCTGCCACTTCCTACCTGTGTGACTTTAGACAAGTCACCTAACCTTTCTATGCCTTGGTTTCCTTACCTGAAAATGAGAGCAGTAATGCCTATCTCTGTGTGTGGCTGTGAGCAGTAGAGGGGGTAACAGGTGCTTAGAACTGGAGGGAGCAGCGGTGGTCACTAGGAAAGTGTGTGTGTAGCTATTTTTGCTGTAGAAAATAGGGCTGCATTTACTCCCCTTTATAGTCTAGGCACCAGTGCAATGCCTAGCACATGGCAAGCCTTTCATAAGGGTTTATTAAATGAATAGATCTCCAGAGAGGCATCAGACAAGGCCCAAAGAGCTGTGTGTCCACGGAACTAGACAAGCTGTGTTTGTGGGTTTCTGCTGCCCTGTACTCTCGTGGTTGCCAGGGGCTGGGGGAGGGGGGAGTGGGCAGCTCTTGTTTAATGGGCACAGAGTTTCCGTTTGGGAAGATGAAAATGTCCTGCAGATGGATGGTGGTGATGGCTGCACAACGTTGCGAATGTACTTACTGCCACAGGACTCCACTTAAAAATGGCTGAAATGGTAAATATTACATTTATGTATAAAATGTTATGCACATTTTACCACAATAAAAAAGAAATCTCTTCTGGATGTCCACTAGCTCACTAGTCATTGGCAACCTTGGCAAGAGATGGGTCTTTACCTGGGACACATACACTCCACACAGCAGCCAGTCGGGAGCCTCGATCACGTAATCTCTCCACAAATGAATTTCATTTCACCATGGCTTTTCGAGAATGGGGAGAATTTCTTTTTCTTTTCTGCTGTGAATGAGGGCTACTGGCCTTGCAGGAGACTTTTGGCTGGGAACCCCAGAATACCTGGCCATCCCAGGCCCATAATACCAGCTCTGTCTCCCTAGCCCCTTGCCCAGCAGCCGCCCCAGTCAGGAGCTCCGAGAGACTGTGTGTCACTCCCTCTAACGAACCACTCCTGCAACCTGCAATAAGGAGAGACCATAAGTTTACCTGCCAGGGAGCAGCCGAAAGAGGAGTCATGCTCCATTCTGGTGATCCCCGTCTGATTACTGAGCCAAGGAGAGAATCACAGGGTCAGACAGAGCTGTGTCTGAGGCTGATGGATTTTCAAAGCAGAACTCATTAGGTACAGGGATACTTAACTGAGGCTTTGCAACCTAGGGCAGTTCTCTTTCCAGCAAGCTAAACAAGCAGGAAAATAGGTGGCAGCCCCTGAGATGGGGAGGGCAGGACTCAGCCCTTGGCCTGATGTCAATGCAGGCTCTGGGGAGAAAGTCACCAGCAGACATTTCCTATTAGGGAAAGAAGGCTCTGTGGATGTGAAAGCCTGAATATCTATTGGAGTGCAGTTGCCTTTGATATTTTGGTGGTTCAGACTATCCACTGCAGGCTTCCCCATGCCTAAAAGGAGCTGAAAAATGGGTGACCAGATATGACATGGTGTTGATTATTTTTGTCCTCCCAGAAACAGCACTTTAGGAAATCTTGTCCTGTTGAACACCAAGAAGCACACTCATGTTTGCCCTGGCCTGGGTCTTTGCCCCGTCTTCTCCCCAGCCCTGTTCAGAAAGTCCCCATTGCCACTTAGCCACCCCCCACTCTGTTCCCCACAACCCAGAGCCCAGCCAGGCCTTGCGGCCCAGTCCATGGACCTGGCCAGCCACCATCGCCTGCCTCCTGCCTCACCCACCCTGGGTGTGCCAGCAGGGATTGGAGAGCAGCCTGCTGGAGCATCAGACCAGGCCAATCTGTCTTTCTGGGAACCTTCAGCCTCCAGCTGGAGCTGACTCTCAATTTTCGGTTGAGAAGTCACTTTTCTGCATTCCCACCACACTATCTATCTGCAATAGGGCAGCGTGAGTCTCACCTTATTGAGGGCTTCTGCTGTGCGGGCCCATTCTGTATAAGCCTGATCTAGTCCTCACAAATCCCTGTGATGTGCAGGGCAGTGGTCAGGCGACTGCTCCTGGTACCTGGCTGCCTGAGCCCACCAGCTCTGCCCCTTCCTAACTTGGGCAGGTCCATCAAGTTCTAGTGCCTACTTCACAGGCCTGCTGTGAGCAGCCAGTGAGTCCACATATGCAGAGTTCCGGGATGCAGCCAGTGGCCTGGCCAGCAGGGAGCCCAGGCATGTGACCCTGGCCCTGCTCGGAACTGACCGCGGTCCACACCTGCAGCTCCCCATGAGTTGGGGTGGGCCTTTCCCTGAGGGGCTGTGAGACCCACAGCCCTGGGGCCCCGCTGACCTCGAGACACGTCCTCTGGGCTTCAGGAGTCCTGTCACTTCTCTTGCAAAGCTCTCTCCACTCTGAGAGTTGGCAACGGTAACGTCCCCACCTCGGGCTCCCTGAGGTGCACATGTTTATGTGAGGTTACGACTTCTCTTGCAGGCCTAGTCACCTGTCACTTTGGCCTATTTCACATCAGTTTCTCTTCTTCTGGAAACAGTGACCATAGCTTCTTTTGGGATCCTCCTCTCCCCCATGCTCAGGTCATGAAGTTTGGGTGGGACTGACCTTGGCCCCAAGTTCCCAAGGTGGGCGCATGATACAGGTCTGGCTGATCCAAGCGTCTCATTGCCCCATCACAGTGATTACATAGGGAAGGGCACATGACTCAAGCCAGGCCAATGAGATTCAACTCCAGGAGCTTTACAGGACAGTTAGGGAAAAACAGCCCTTTTTTGAAGGAAATTCTGTCATTTGCAACAACGTGGGTGAACCTGGAAAATGTGATGCTAAGTGAAATAAGCCAGATACAGAATAATAACTGCATGATCTCACTTATACGTGGAATCTAAAAAAGTCAAATACACAGAAACAGAGAGTAGAACGGTGGTTACCTGGGTCAGGGAGGTGGTGAAATCAGCAGACAGAGGTCAAAGGGTACAAAGTTGCAGTTACATAAGATGAACAAGCCTAGAGATCTAATATATGGCATAGGGACTATAGTTAATAAAAGTATAGGCCGGGCGCGGTGGCTCACGCCTGTAATCCCAGCACTTTGGGAGGCCGAGGTGGGCGGATCACGAGGTCAGGAGATGGAGACCATCCTGGCTAACACGGTGAAACCCTGTCTCCACTAAAAATACAAAAAATTAGCCAGGCGTGGTGGTGGGCGCCTGTAGTCCCAGTTATTTAGGAGGCTGAGGCAGGAGAATGGTGTGAACCTGGGAGATGGAGGGTGCAGTGAGCCGAGACCGCACCACTGCACTCCAGCCTGGGCGACAGAGTGAGACTCTGTCTCAAAATAAATAAATAAATAAATAAATAAATAAATAAATAAATAAAAGTACATTGCAGGCTGGGGGCCATGGCTCATGCCTGTAATTCCAGCACTTTGGGAGGCCGAGGCTGGAGGATCATTTGAGGTCAGGAATTTGAGACCAGCCTGACCAACATAGTGAAACCCCATCCCTACTAAAAATACAAAAAATTAGCAGTGCATGGTGGTGTGTGCCTGCAGTCCCAGCTACTTGGAAGGCTGAGGCAGGAGAATTGCTTGAATCCAGAAGGTGGAGGTTGCAGTGTGAGATCACACTGCTGTACTCCAGCCTGGTGACAGAGCAAGACTCCATCTCAAAAAACTAAAAAAAACAAAGAAAGTATACTGTACACTGGCAATTCACTAGGAGAGTAGATTTCAGGTGCTCTTACCACATACATCCACACAAATGTAACTCTGGGAGGAGATGGATGTGTTCATGTGCTTGACTGTAGTATTCATTTCACTATGTACATCAAAACATCATGCTGTATGCCTTCAATATACACAATTTTTATTTTAAAAATTAAAAATAAATAAAACCCCCTCTTTTTACTGGAATTGCTAGTTAAAAAGACATTGTTACTATGGATCACTATGAGTCACTGTGTAAAAAGAGTCTACTTAAAAATCAAACAATATAGAGGAATGGAAGTTGGGCCAAGAGCTAGAAAGCAAAACAGAGCCTTGAGGACACATTTGAGCACCTGGATCCAGCAAGGCCTGAAATCCACTGTGCCCTGGATTTTACTGTTCTGTGAACCAATGAATCCCATCTTCTGTTTAAACCAGCTTGAGTTGGTTTTCTAACACTTTTAACTGAAAGAGTCATGACTAACCCGCCACCATCTGTTACAAAAGCTCTATGTGCATTAACTCACGGCAACAAGCCTGTGAAGTAGGTACTACTAACATCAGGTTCATCAAACCTGAAGCACAAAATGCTTAATTGACCTGGCCAAGGTTAGAAAGAGCTGGTCAGGAATGGCAGGACTGATGCATTACTTTGGAAAATCTGCTGTATGTGGTAACTAACATATGCAGGGATCCAGGTGCCCAGATAACACTACTGCAGGTGCTGGACTAACTCCAGAAAGTTGGATTAAAATAACAAACTAAACCCCAAACCTGCGGCAGGCCCAGGACTCAGACATGATCTTCGTCCTACTGATTCCCATGTGACCTCCGTCTGGGGATCGGGGTCAGGAGGCCTGGGTTCTAGCCCTGGCTCTGCCACCATGTGACCTGGGAGAGTTCCTCTTGCCTCTGAGCCTCAGTGCCCATGTCTGTAAAATGAGAGGCTTGGATTGTGTGTTCCTCAAGGATCCTTCCAGCTCTAACTTTTCATGAGCCTGGTCCTGTGAAACCATTCTGGCAGAACTAGTACCATGGACCCAGACTTTCCTGCTCAATGCCAAGGCAGGACCACTTGAGGGGCTTCCAGGCATTTCCCCAGAGGTTGGGGCACTTTCCCTGGGGCAGAGCAGCCAGAGTACCTGAGTCCCAGGAATGCTGCCCAAAGGCCGACTCAGGGACTTAGGGGACTCAGGAGGCTTCCCTGGCCTGCTTAATCCACCGGGAGGCCCTGCCCTCTAGGAGTACTTAGATAAAGGGTGCTTCCCTCTGCTCGGTCTGCTCATGGTAAAACTGTGACCAACTCCACTTTCCCCTTTCCATCTCCCAGAGGTATCTAGCCGCACAGGACTCTTAGCCTCTCCCACCTCAGGTTTCCTGGTTTCCAATGAAGCCCAGCTTCATGACAGTATCACTGTAGACCCAGGATTTGGTCAAGTGCCTACTTTCAACAACACATACTTGTTGAAAGTTGTTAAATGAACACAGTAGGTATCAGAAAAACAGACTGAAAAAAGCCCTGAGAATCTCAGAGTCAATGGCTCTCATCTTTCCAAGGTTAAATTACATTTCAATGACCTTGACCCAGGACACCTGTGCTGTGAATGCCCCTCTGTGGAGGAAGATGATGGTGCCCGTTTCTTTGACAACAAGGGTAACAGGTTCTGACAGCAGCCTGTATCATCGTCATGCCCTTTAATTCTTATTTATTGACTGTGCTTGTTCAACAGTGTCTCGCTGCCTCTCTGCTCTGACCGCCTGTCCATGCCAGTGTAGCAGCTCTGACAACACAGGTTTTTAAGCAACTTTGCTCAAGAGGCCTCCAGGCACTCAGAAGTGCAAAGTAGGAGAATAAAGAAGGGAGAAGGGGCCAGGTGTGGTGGTTCATGCCTGTAATCCAAGCACTTTGGGAGGCTGAGGTGGGTGGATCACCTGAGATCAGGAGTTGGAGACCAGACTAACCAACATGGAAAAAGCCCATCTCTACTAAAAACACAAAAGTTAGCTGGGGGTGGTGGTGCATGCCTGGAATCCCAGCTACTCAGGAGGCTGAGGCAGGTGAATCGCTCGAACCCCAGAGGCAGAGGTTGCAGTGAGCCAAGATCATACCATTGCACTCCAGCCTGGGCAACAAGAGTGAAACTCCATCTCAAAAAAAAAAGAAGGGAGAAGGTACCAAGGGGTAACCCTGGGGTCCACAAAACCCCTGGGGCATCCATGAACTATAACTGAAAAAAAAAATTTGCATCTTAATTTTCACTAACCTTGAACTCAATTTTAGCATTCCTTCTCATTATGAATGCAGACAATAACCACAGTAATGTTAACACAATCTGGTCTTTATCACCAAATGGAAACCATAGACATTCCTGCTACGGTCAAGAAGTCGATTTCTCAAAATATCATTTGCACTTATCACTATTTCAAAGTTATGGTGCTTCTTAGACCCTCTACTGGATCTTCTTATTTAATATATCAATACAGAAGCACAGTGTTTCTAGATGCAAATCTATAGTTTTTGTTTTGTTTTGTTTTGTTTTTGAGACAGAGCCTCATTCACTCTGTCTCCCAGGCTGGAGGGCAGTATGCCGTCTGGCTCACTGCAACCTCCGCCTCCCAGGTTCAAGCAATTCTCCTGCCTCAGCCTCCCAAGTAGCTGGGATTATAGGTGCCCACAACCATGCCTGGTTAATCTTTGCAGTTTTAGTAGAGACAGGGTTTTACCATTTTGACCAGGCATCTTTGCAGTTTTAGTAGAGACAGGGTTTCACCATTTTGACATGGCTGGTCTCAAACTCCTGTCCTCAAGTGATCCTCCTGCCTCGGCCTCCACAAGTGCTGGGATTACAGGTGTGAGCCAAAGCGGCCGGCCTACAAATTTGTTTTTAAAAATATTTTAATAAGTCTTTTTTTTTTTTTTGAGACGGAGTCTTGCTCTGTCCCCCAGGCTGTAATGCAGTGGCGTGATCCCCGCTCACTGCAAGCTCCACCTCCCGGGTTCACGCCATTCTCCTGCCTCAGCCTCCCCAGTAGCTGTGACTACAGGTGTATGCCACCACGCCTGGCTGATTTTTTTATTTTTTTATTTTTAGTAGAGACGGGGTTTCACCGTGTTAGCCAGGGTGGTCTCGATCTCCTGACCTTGTGATCAGCCTGCCTCGGCCTCCCAAAGTGCTGGGATTACAGGAAATCTTTTTCAATATCATTGGGGCTTTTAAAGTCTATGTATTAAGTGCATTAAAAATGCATTTTTTTAAAAAAAAAAAAAATTATTCTGAGAAAGGGTCCAAAGCTTCATCAGACCGCTAAAGGGTCCAATGACACAAAGGCAAGGTTAGGAACCTCTGGATTTAGGTCTTTAATATCTCCTCCCAGGTTCAGCCCTCATCCCTTCACATATGAAGGATGAATGATCATTTGTTTGGATGCTGTGGTTCCAGGTGCAGGGGAAGCAGGGAGCCCAAGGAGGGAAGAGCTTTCTGTGTGATGCTCCTTGAAGAAAAGGCTGCTCTGGCCAGAAGGAAGCCAAGTGGAGGGAGGTGGCTTGGCCCCTGTGGGGTAGAAACTTCTCTCACCCTGGTGCTGTGTAGTCTAAAACAATGGCGACTACATCTGTTCGACCTTCTGAGTTTCTTCACCTGTTAGAGGAACTGTGCTTAGCTTCTTCCCTCCTACTCTGTAGATTTCTATTGTATTTTACAGGGTGGTTTTGGGCATCATTGGCTGCTCTGACACTGCCAATGTGCTTTGGATGATCTCTGTTGCTAAGAAACAAACCTCAAATGTATCTTTAAACACACAGCTCCATAAAAGCACATGCCTCCTGACTCAACTCCATTATGTCTTTTCTTGGGCTGCTGGGATACACTAACAGCTGTTTTCCAAAGGCCACATTTTGAACCTCAAGGAAATCTCACTAACTGTTCTGCTTACCCAGAGGAGCCACCAGAGGTCCGGGTGACAGCCCTGAGCAGAAAGGAGGGCATCACTCCAGCCAGGTGCCTTGCAAACATCCAGCAGGGGGCTTGTGAAGGAGGGCCTCCAGGGAGGGGCAGGGCTCAGGTTGGTGGCAGAGCTGAGGAAAGGAGGAGCCCTGATGTGTGGCAGTCACCCCGAGGGACCAGTGAGCTGTGGGCCTGTCTTGGGGGCTCCTTTTTAGTATTTCTAAGAACCACTGACCTCATCTTACTGCAGAGCAGCTCCAGATTAAAAATGCTTCAAACCAAATCCAACCCCAACTTCTCTCCCTGCAAGGCTCTAACCCTCTTCAGTATTTTTACCAGACAGTGCAGATCCCACCATCCCCTCCCAATCCTGAAGGCAGAAGAGGGGCACGCAGGCAGGCTATGGCTGGAAGTAGCCACTCCTGGCTCTCTCTCTTGTCCCTTAGTCCCAGGCTTTGGGGGTACGTTACATTGAGCTTCCCCAGGAGCGTTTCTCAAATGGGATGCTTTTCAAACAATGCAAGTTATCTGGCCCCACTCCATTTCTGCTAACATTGAGTCAGAATCTCTGAGGATAGAAGCTGGGGTTTTACATTTTTATGAAGCTTCCCAGGGGATTCTGAGGTCTGAGAACTGTAGTGTGGGACCGCACATCAGCCATGTCCCTGACAGGCTATTTGGCCCCAAAATTACTGAGCACCTTCTACGAGCCAGGTATTGTACCAGCCACAGAAGTGCGGAGCTGAGTGAAGACTCGACCTGTGCTCAACAGGCCCACAGCCTAGTGGCCCTGCTGGGTCACAGGGCATTGGACCTCTCATAGCTGGAATGGGAGGGCTGGCTTCACCCCAGGACAAATTCTAAGGATAATAATAATAAGGACAATATGTAAGCCTCGCTATATATATGTGCAAAGTGCTATTCTAGGACTTTATATGTAATAACTTTTAATATTCAAGAGAACCCTATGAGATGGGAACAATTATTATCCCATTTTACAGATGAAGAAACTGAGGCATAGAGAGGTTAAGTCACCTGCCTAAGGTCATACAGCCATCATGTGATAGCGTGGGATCCAGGAGGTATTCCTTCAGAAGAAGAAAAAAAAAAATTATCCCCAGAAAAGGGACATCAAAACTTGGGGAAGCATGCACGTGTGGGCACACATACAGCACACCAGCATTCTGGGACCTGACTGCCCACCCTCAAATACCCTTTTGCTGGGGACACCACAAGGACCTCTGCCTCCCACCCCACCTCCTCTGAACAGTGTAGTTGGCGGTTCTGCTTCTGCTTATCCTTGCTTCTAGAGAATGAGAGAGGCCACCCTCATTCCTGGCACCAGGAACAAAGTCTGTCCCTGAAGCAATGAGGTGTCCTCCAGAGAGCAATGTCCCAGGGGCAAAGCTCCTTATTGCATTTCATGCCTTGGGCCTCCTTTCAAAGCCAAAGTCAAGGGACAAGGGACATGCCCGCTCCTCCCCACAGCTGGGACAGTGGCCGCCAGAGGGGGCAGCAGGCAGCCAGGCACCAGACCTGGCCGTTCTTTGCTCAGCAGTCTCCTTCCCTCTCCTCCTGGCCACCCACCAGCCTCAGTCAAGCTGCCTGCTACTGATGCTTTAAACTTTTTTTTAAAAAAATTAAATGTGTGTTGAGGGAAGATGCTGGAGCTGCGCTGCAGGCAGCGTTCTGGTTCCAATTCCCACTCTGGATGGGGCGATGAACCACATTCCTGAAACTGTCCCTGCCAAATTCCTCTGGGCTATTTCAGGGCAAAGAAAAAAATGCCTGGGAAGCCCTAGGAGCAGCGCTGATAGGCCCTGAACAACCCACTCCGCCTAGGGTTGACAGCAGCCCCGAACCCGCAGTGGGACTCACAGCCCTCAGCACCCTCAGAATGAGGCCCACCCAAATCTCACTACTCTAGAAGCACAAACTCTTTCTTTTTCAATAAACACACTTGAGAAATCACAAATCAGCAGCAGCTGCCGGCCTTTGCCACAGAGTCTGCAGACTGGATAGTCTCCTGGCCTTTCCCACTAGTGTGAAGTGAGAGACCATGCATAGCGGAGCTGGTGCTCTGAGTTTTCTGATTTGTGCAAACTTCTGGATGTGGACTTGTCTTAGGCACTTGTGGGATGCCAGTGTGCAGGCTCCCGGGCAAGTACATGACCTCTCCCGGGCATCTCAGGTTCGGCTTCCAAGGAATGGAGATCAGTGCTCAGCCAGACAGGTAGTCCAGTACCTCCTCTTCGGGGTGCCCTGTTCGCATTTCTGACAGTACATAAATAATAATGTTAACACAAGGGCTTTCTGGTAATTCATAATTCTTTATGATTCATAATTCTGTATGATTCAAGCCCCTCGGCTGTGTTCAATTAGGCGGTGCCTGGCACCAAATGCCTGACCTGCTCACTAGAGACCCCTTGGCAGAGTCATCTCATGCTGGCACACTTCCACTTTTAACTGCTTTTACCTGTCATTTCTTCTCCAACGTGTGTTTGGCTATTAGAAAATTCTCTGTCTTACTTATTCATCTCCTCCCTCGATCTCTTTGTATAGCTCATTCTCTGGGAAATAAAATTTACTGGCAAACCCCTGTTTGTGAGCCGTAACAAATGTCTGGCATCACTGATACAAATGATGCTGTTTAGGGCCATTGGGACCATCTACCTCTTCTCATTAAATCTGCTTTCCCTCAACCACTGGCATTCAGGATGAATATAAAACTATTTCTTATTCAATGTTTCCTTATTTTGTTTAATAGCTAATACTATTGTGTTTCTACTTTCTGTTCTTCTCCACTGCAAATGTTCAGCATTTTAGCAGGGTAGTGTGGTAAATGGGATTTTTGAACAAATGTGGTTTGAGAAAAGAGCCCTCGGGGCCCTCACCACCCCTTGGATAGCTCCAGGATGGACAGTCTTCAAAGGCTTTTTGAGAGCAAGGTTTGGGAAGATATTTCAGATCAGTCTGGCCTGGACAGGACCATTGATCAGCAGAGCAGGTGCCCTGACCTCAGCACCCTACTGGCTTCATCCTAGGAACAGGCTGGTCTCCTTCTCCCTGACCAGATCTACTTCCAAGAAGCCCCTTGTGTCGTGTACTGTTTAGAAATCCAGGCCTCTGTCATAACATGGACTCTTGGAATCTTATTTGCAGCATTTGCGGGAAGCAGCAATGGGGTTGCTGCCAAATTCACCACCTACCTTCCCCCCAACACTGCATATCAACCTCAGCCTTCAATGTGCAAAAATCCCCACAAAAATCATGTTTATGGAAATTATATTGCCATGGCAACTGTAAAGGTCTCACAAGTATTTTTAAAATAGCAAATTAACAAAACCCACTTATAAAAATCTAAAATCTGTTCCTTCATAGGAATTAGTGATCATACAAGGTCCAGCAAATATAAGATATGTTTTGTGACATGGTGGCAAAAAGTCAGTTAAAAGGGCTCTTGATCCTGGATTAATTGGGACAGAGAGTTGAATTAGTGAAAGCAAAGTTTGATTTTTTTCTATTAAGAGGTTGCACTTTGAATTTATTCTGGAAAAATGACACCAAGACCTTCTGGTACCAAAAAAAAAAAAAAAAAAAAAAAATGTGGGTAAGAGACCTGAATTGCTGAAATACTAATTTATTACTTTCTATTTTCTCATCACTCATATTATTACCTTCCATACTCTGCAAGACTATTCCATTTTTAACTCATAGGTTTTTAGCAGTTGCATAAGCTTCTGCCGCTGTGATTTAGCCTGGCTGAATCTCTGTTATAAAACCTGCTTCTCAGAAGTCTGCACACAAATCACACAAGAGGGGGGAAAAATCAGAAGTACCCTACTAGAACCTTTATGCCTTTTAAAAATGTAATTGGCATGGCTATCAAAATGGATTCTTTTAAGTAGATGATGCACTAATTTTTGGTGTCTTTTGTAAAGACTTAAAACATAATAGGCGTATTTTGATGACTTCTCATAACAAGAAATCATTGGAGGCTTTGACAGTTCAAACAGTGGAGGCTCTTTCTGTGAGTGGAGGAAGAGAAATCAAACCACGCAACTGAGGATTCCATTCCTAAGCAGGTGTCATTCTCCAAGGGAAGAGGAACAGAAGAAAGGGTAGTGGGGGACAAAAATGCAAAACGATGGGTCCTAGGGAGAGGGGAGTATGCTGGACTGAGTGGCAATTTGCTTTCAATATTTTCTGTTTATCACAGAAAGGCTAAGGAGGAATCACTGGTAAGCCCAGGCACAAGCAATGGGCTGGGCAACTGTTGCACCTTCCAAAATGAAGGCTCCAGGTGAAAGAGGGAAATGACATTCTGGGAAGGCAGTGATGCTTCCAGCCATCTGGGTTTCTTGGGAGGAGAGCAGACAGAACCAGGATTCTGCTGCTGGGGAATCCTCTGGGCAGGAGGTGCAGCCCAGAGATCTCTGAGCCAAGTGTGGGCGGGAAAGGGGAGGATGGGGGGTATGCAGAACTACCCAGGCAGGAGCTGGGCAGGGAGTCACGCCTAGCACCTTCTCAAGTCTCCACCCCTCCCCCGACTAAGGCATCTCCTGAGCACCAGAGCCATTTGCAAGCTGGACACCCACACTTTTCAGACAGCAGGAAGCTCTGGCTCCATGTACTGGTTGTTCCAGAGCTTCTAGGAGGAAGATTGGGTTAGAAACCAACATCTTTAGGAAAACCAGGTGGAGGTGGGTGGGGATGAGGAGTGAGGGTGGGGGAGCAGTAGTAGTGCCAAGGTTGGTGGTTCAGGACCCCACAGTCTAGTCAGGGGTGCTAAAAACAAACATCTCTGTGTGATCAGCAGGTCCTAGCAGGAAGCAAAGGCTCTCACCCCCAAGGTCTTCATGAAGGAACTATACACAGAGGTCTGGGCAGGATGGGAGGCTGAAATGCTGGTGCCCAGCAACAGTAGGAGGCCATTCCCACCTTTGGGCCTGAGGGGCAGGGAGAAGGAAGGCTGTTGTTGGGCGGAGAAGGCTGGGGTAGTGGAAGGCGGCTGTAGAATGGAAGTCGTGGTCATAGACAGGAAGTTGGAAGGAACAGGAAACAAATACTCCAAACTGTCCCTCTTTTCCTCCATCCCTACAAGAATCTCCCATTGGCTAAGACACCTGGAAGCCAGAGGGCAAGGGGGCTGGTGATGCAGGCCGTCGAGGTCAGCCCCCTTGGGTCCAGAGCAGGATAGGGAAGAGCAGAAAATGCATGGGGGAGGGCAGGGGAGTGGGAGCCACCAGCCTACCTGTCAAGCCTCCTCCCCTGCCCACCTTTGCTAGGGTAAGTCTTCTTACTCATTCAGAACTGAAAAGCATGAGATGCATCAGGCTAAGCACTGAGGCTCCCATCAACAGGATGAGCTGGAATGAGAAGCTGGGATTCCAGATCTCAGCCAGCAGAAGCTACACTGTCCTTGAGGAAGGGGCACATTTCCCAGCACATTATCACTCAGCAAGTAGGGCTGGGATTCTACTGGGTGCTCTGCAGTGGGCCCTCCACTAGAGGAAGTCACACAAAAAAGGTATAATCAGAGAGATAAGACTAACCCACATGCTAAGTTAGAAAACTCAAAATTAGAGTGGCAAGTAGACCAGATAATCCAAGAGTAGATGCCTGGTTCTAGTGCATATTCTACCCGTTCTACCCATCACCCAACCACCAACCCCAGTCATTGCTGACTGTCTTCAGATGCATGTGAAGAATCACACTATTTCCCCCCCATGATTGGTGGCAGTGCCAGTCCCATGATGCTGAGCAGGGAACCCCATGAAGAATAAGAAACAATGAGATGGAAATAAGCCTGGGAGACATAGCCACTAACCCACTCCCTTCCCTGAGTCCTCCTTCAAGAAGTGCTTTGCTTGACCTCCAAGCATTTCTTGAGGACCTACATCTTGAAACAGGGTAACCTAGCTCCTAATTCCTCAGGGAAACTCACACAGAGAGATCTAGAACATCCTGGGGCATGAGTTGTATTGGGAGCAGAAGGGAAACTAGAAGGAAAAATAAACCACACAATGGGCCCACCCAATGGGCCCAAGTAATTGGGTATCTCCTCAGACTCAAGACTTTCCTGAGTTTTCTTTCTCTATAGCCCAAATCAATTCGGAAGCACTGAGGCCCTTGTTCTCAGGATGTATCAGCCTCAGAGTTCAGCCATGGGCAGTCAGACCCAAGACCACCCAAGCCTTTTGGCCAAGCCTGACCCGTGAGCGAGAGTGCATCAGAGCCTGCCACTCTGTCTGCCTTGAGCCTCAGAACCCCAGTGATTTGGGCCTAAGATGGTAATGTTTACTTTTTTCCCTTCTGAGTCAGGCCACAGGGCAATTCCTGGAAGGATTCCACTTGCGTGTTCAACCCACATGACCTCTCAGAGCAGCCAAGGCAAAGGGGCAGTTCTCCCATGCCCTCTTGGCATGGCAAAGTCACTGGTTGTTGACTTGAGGTGGTTTCTTTGAGGTCCATGGACAACTTCTGGACTCCACACTAAGTCAAAAAGAGGAATAATGAAGAAAACGAAGACTTCTCCAAAATAGCTCTGCGGCATTGGGATCTGCTCTGGCTCTGACTGAAGCATTCAGATTCCTGATCAACTCCAAAGGAAGCCTGCAAAGGCAGCCTGTTCAGATCCATGGGCCACTGAAGGGAATCGGGTGTGCACAATGACCCCAGCCTCCTGAAAAACTCACTTTAACTAAGTTAGTTCATCAAGCCTATGCTGATGGAGCAGAGAAACACCTCATACTCCCAAATGGCTGCAATAAACTTTTGTGTGCCCTTAGGGTTTTAATAGTAAGGATCTCTGAAAAAATCTCCTTCTGGGGTCTGTACCTTGCAAATCAATGCCACCTTGTGCCCTGACTTTTTCCTGTGGTCCCCAGATAGCCCCTGACTTACTTATGGCTGGTAGACCTTATGGAAGCGATAAGAGAGAGGATGTGACTGGCTTAGAGTACAGCAGTTTGGATTTAGGTGCAATCACCATGTCTGAATTGCATGAGTGTGTTTGGCTTTTTTGCCAAAAAATTCAACTTTTTATTTTAAAACGGCTTCAAACTGGCAGAAAAGTTGCAAAAATAATGCAAAGAACTCTGGTCTATGCTTTACCCAGATTCCCAACTTTTAACATTTCACTCCCATTTGTCTTGCCATTCTCTCTCTCTCCACATTCTTATTTGTTTCTTTCTGAACCATTTGTGAATAAGCTGCCGACATCATGGCTCTTTATTTCTTTACATTTCAATGTGTTTCCAAAGAACAAAGATATTCTCTTATATATTCATAGCACAGTTAAACTTAGGAAGCTAAATATTGATACAATATTTCATCTAATTTGCAATCTGTATTCTAATTTTTGTCAATTGTCTCAATAATGTCCTATTGTGATTCTCTTTTCTTCCAGTACAGGATATAATCCAAGATTATGTTTTGTATATAGCTGTCATGCGTTTTAGACTCCCTTAATATTTTATGACAATGATGCTTTTGAAGAATACAGGCCAGGTACCTTATAGAACACCCCTCAATTTGGGTTTGTCTGATGTTTCCCCATGAGCAGATCTGGTTTATGAACCCCTGGCTAGAAGACTACAAAAGCGATACAGTGTTCCTCTCAGGATATCATACCAGGAGGTACATGATGTCTTGTTGATGATGTTAGTTTTTTAACAGCTTTATTGAGATACAACTTTCTTTCTTTTTTTTTTTTTTTTTTTGAGATGGAGTCTTACTCTGTCGCCCAGGCTCGAGAGGGCATGCAGTGGCGCAATCTCAGCTCACTGCAACCTACGCCTCCTGGGTTCGAGTGATTCTCCTGCATTGGCCTCCCGAGCAACTGAGACTACAGGCATGCACCACTACACCTGGCTAATTTTTGTATTTTTAGTAGAGATGGGGTTTCATCATGTTAGCCAGGCCAGTCTCAAACTCCTGACCTCAGGTGAGGTCTCCCAGAGTGCTGGGATTATAGGAGTGAGCCACCGTACCAGGCTGGAGATACAATTTTCATATCATAAAATTCACCCACTTAATAATTCAGTGACTTTTAGTATAGTCACAGCTTTGTGGAACCATCACCACAATCAATTTTAGAACATTTAGAACATTTTCATCACCCTCAAAAGAAACCTCATACCCATTAACAGTCACTCCCCATTTCCCCCCAAACTCACCTCCCGCCCCACATACTGTCTGTCTCTATGGAGTTGTCCACTGTGGAAATTTCGTATCAGTGGAATCACACAATGCGTGGCCTTTTGTGACTGAGTTCTTTCACCTAGCACAGTTTTGTCAGGGTTCAGATGATGATAATTGTGTTCACCCAGTCAAGATGTTTTCTGGTTTCTCCACTCTGTCTTGTTCCCCCATGTAAATTAGAAGCATTCCAAGGGTAGACACTTTACAGTCATGCAAATAAATATCCTGCTCCTCATTCAACTTCCCCCTAGACTTAGATTTGATGGTTATTGACCAAACCAATCTTAATTAACGAGGTTTACTAAGATTGATTCCTTCCACCACTCTTCTCACACTCATCAGTGGTTAGCTACACAATTGGAAAGTTCACGGGGTAATTAGAGACAGTGGCCCCGCTCTTCTCAGTAACATCATAACTGCTCCAACAAGTCCCCCACAGACCAGGCCATCTGTCCCAGCAACATCTCTCCTCTGCTCCAGTTCCTCCCCGAGTGGTTGGGGACCAAGGACTCCTCAGAGACACACACGCTGCAGGACAGCACATCTGCCCTATTCTGCATGAAGCCCTGAGAACTCTGAGCTAGGAAGGCCAAGAAGTGACAGGAAAGCCTGTGTTCATTGGAGAAGGGTCCACTAAGTTAAAAGAACAAGGACCTGCTCTTGGTTCCATCTCTCCTACCAGTAGTTAATATGCAAATCAAATGTACCTTCACTTTAGCAAACACCTACTAGAAAGGTGCTACTTGCGATTGGAAGCAGAAGATAAGTAAAGCACAGCCCCTACCCTCAAGGAGATGATTTCACATAAAAGGATTAAGATAACCAAAGAGCCAGATTCTCAAGGAGAGCAAGAGGAATGTCCTAAGTGACCTGACCATTCTGAAGAAGGACGAGCCCACCTCACTGGTATGGTCAGGAAAGGCTTTTGGAAGAGGGCATTTAAAATGGGTCTCGAAGGCTGGGTAGGAGTTAGACAGTGATGATAGAGGAAGGTGTACTAGGCAGAGGGTATAGCAGGAGCAACAATGTTCCCAGATAAAGGTCTACATAAAGCGAGGGAAAGAAGGGGTGAAGCTCGCTGGACCCTCGTGGGTCCAATGTGGAATGTGAACTTGGCTCAATGGACAATAGGGAGCTCCTGAAGAATTTCAGGGGAGGAGGATCCAATGATCAGAGCTGAGACATGAATAGAAATGTGCTTAATCTGCTATAGAGAAAATCAAAATGGGAGCATTATACCACAGCCATTCTGAGATGTGACCCAGGGAACCCATTTCCATTTGATCTGCTGTCAGTGCTCCCTTCTGCAGCTTGGCCTAAGAGTGACACTTCTGAAACCTATGCAACATCCCCAACCAGGGCCAGAACTTATCCATCCCAGAGAGAGTGACTCACTCCATCACAAACATGCCCCACATTCCAACTTGTGCCACTGGCTCTGTGCTATTCCATTTTCATTGAGAATGTTTTCTGCTTGGTGACAAGCTTCTTTTTCAAATGAAACAGAAAATAGAAGATGACAATCTCCCAAACAATGTTCCATAGCCTGGAGGCTGCTCACGTCTTGCCAAACAGCAACACTAATGTGAGCTTTGTCTTCTGAGATGTGGATTCCTGCACTGGCAGAACTTGGAGACAGCAACAGCAAAAGGGTTCCCAAACAATTACCCTTCCCCAAGAGCACCTGGATTACAGTGTTCTTGTCTCATTAAACTTCCAAGGTTAGTATTCCATGGTGTATATGTGCCACATTTTCTTAATCCAATCTGTCACTGATGGACATTTGGGTTGATTCCAAGTCTTTGCTATTGTGAATAGTGCTGCAATAAACATACGTGTGCATGTGTCCTTATAGCAGCATAATTTATAATCCTTTGGGTATATACCCAGTAATGGGATGGCTGGGTCATATGGTACATCTAGTTCTAGATCCTTGAGGAATCGCCATACTGTTTTCCATAATGGTTGAACTAGTTTACAATCCCACCAACAGTGTAAAAGTGTTCCTATTTCTCCACATCCTCTCCAGCACCTGTTGTTTCCTGACTTTTTAATGATTGCCATTCTAACTGGTGTGAGATGGTATCTCATTGTGGTTTTGATTTGCATTTCTCTGAATACTATGCAGCCATAAAAAAGGATGAGTTTGTGTCCTTTGTAGGGACATGGATGCAGCTGGAAACCATCATTCTTAGCAAACTATCACAAGAACAGAAAACCAAACACCGCATGTTCTCACTCGTAGGTGGGAACTGAACAATGAGATCACTTGGACTCGGGAAGGGGAACATCACACACCGGGGCCTATCATGGGGAGGGGGGAGGGGGGAGGGATTGCATTGGGAGTTATACCTGATGTAAATGACGAGTTGATGGGTGCAGCTCACCAACATGGCACAAGTATACATATGTAGCAAACCTGCACGTTGTGCACATGTACCCTACAACTTGAAGTTTAATAATAATAAATAAATTAAAAAAAAAAAAAAAACTTCCAAGGTTCTGGAAGAAAAGTGGTCAAGTAGTGAGGTTGGAAGACAGGGCTGAGGAAGGAGCAAAAGGCTATAGATCTCCTAAAAGCCATTGAATCATATACTTTGCGTGTTTTTTTGTTTTGTTTATTTTGAGACAGAGTCTCACTCTGTCACCCAGGCTGGAGCGCAGTGGCATGATCTCAGCTCACTGCAACCTCCACCTCCCAGGTTCAACCGATACTCCTGCCTCAGCCACCCAAGCAGCTGGGATTACAGGTGCCCACCATCACGCCTGGCTAATTTTTTTTTTTTTTTTTAGACGGAGTCTTGATCTGTTGCCCAGGCTGGAATGCAGGGGCACGATCTCGGCTCACTGCAAGCTCTGCCTCCTAGGTTCACATCATTCTCCCGCCTCAGTCTCCCTAGTAGCTGGGACTACAGACGCCCACCACCGCGCCTGGCCAATTTTTTTGTATTTTTAGTGGAGACGGGGTTTCACCGTGTTAGCTATGATGGTCTCCATCTCCTGACCTTGTGATCCACCTGCCTTGGCCTCCCAAAGTGCTGGGATTACAGGCATGAGCTATCATGTCCAGGCGGAATTATACACTTTGAAAGAGTGACTTGTGTAGTATGTAAATATATCTCAATAACGTTGTTCTGGAGGGGCAAGGATGGAGCAGTGAGGAGAAGGGTCCTGATGGCAGGCACTGATGCGGTCACCAACAGGTCATGTGGCTATGCAGTTGTTCTCTGCAGTCCTCACCAGGTCTTCATCAACAGCAGTGTGTTCAGTTAACTAGACAAATATGAATTAACCCTCCAGGATAAGCCAGGCACTGTGACAGGCAGGGAGGCCCCGAAGCCAGGGTAACTGACGGTGAGATTGTGGGTTAGAGCCTTGGATGTAGTAGGTGGCCTCCTTTCTTCCCTTGTCTGTAAATTGAAGGGGTTGCAGCCATCCTAAAGTTCCTTGGCCCTTGGAAAGTTGAACCATTTTCATTGTTGAGGTTTCAGGACAGGATCTTTTCCACAAACAGCAAATTGCTCTTGGCCTCAGCATTAAACTTCTCAGACAACAGAGACCAGAGCTGGACTGAGTGCTCTGATCAACAGGGGCCTCTGACCATGGGCCCTACAAATTCCAGGTTCAGGGGCTGTCCTGGCCTCATCTCATTTTATTCTTTTCAAGAAAATTTACTTCATCAATGCAATTTACGGCCTGTCATAAAATAAATGCATGATGAATCCCCGTGTCCTGCCTTTTGATTAGGAAAATATGGTCTCCTTCCCATTGCCTCCACTTTTTCCTAGGAATGTCATTTCTAGTATGTGCTCGGCCTGGGACCCAATTCTCATGGGTTCTCACTGCGAAGTTCCCATGCTGAAGACACACCTGCCACCCCACACTGCCCCAGACTGTGGGGCTTCAAGTATGCTATAAACCACCAAGTGTGTGCCTCAAGCGTATGTGGACACAGAGATTTTCAAATCCAGACCTAGAAACTAAACTATGCTCTAATTTTTATTGTAAAATAACTATAGGTAAAGTCTATGGAACATTTGTGCACACAAACACACAGGTGCACATCCACCCACACACACAGACACACACACACACACACACACGCTCAGTCTCCACTTTGATGTTCCCCACAGCCTTTTTTACCAAACTGTAAAGTTAGCCTCAGAGACACATCCCTCACATAGGCCCAGGGTTTGGGGAGTACAGTGGAGAAAGCTTCCAGTTGGTGTGTTGAACTAAGCCCTGGAGGATGTGTGCCCTTCCCCTTCAAGCCAGCACGTCACGTGTGGGAGGTTTGGTTGGGTGCCCAGTGGGAATTCCTAGGTTTCAGCTCCATGTGCTGCATGGAACTGAGATGCTGAAAAAAGGTGGAAGTGCTTGTTAGTCACCCTGTCCACCCCCAGTTCCCACTCAGAGAAATACCCCAGGAATGATCCTGGGAACAAAGGGGATTTTGCTAATGATTTTTGTGTGTTGACTTTGTATCGAACGACTTAATTGTATTATATTCCAATATGTTCTAACAGTTTTCTGGTGGAGTCTGTAAGGTTTTCTATATACAGGATTATGTCATCAGCAATGACAATTTCACTTATTCATTTCCTATTTGGATGCCTTTTCTTTCCTTCTCTTGCCCAATTGCTCTGGCAAGGACTTCCATTATGTTGAATAGAAGTGGCAAAAGTGGGCATCCTTGTCTTGTTCCAGATCTTAGAGGAAAGGCTTTCAACTTTTCACGTTGAGTATAATGTTAGCTGTGGGCTTCTCATATGTGGCCTTTATTATGTTGAGGTATGACCTTTCTATACCTAATTTGGTGAGATTTTTTTTTATCATAAAAGGATGTTGAATTTTGTCAAATGCTTTTTCTGAATCTAATGTAATGATCATATGGTTTTTGTCCTTTATTCTGTTAATGTGATGTATCACATTTACTGATTTGCATATGTTGAACGGTTCTTGCATCCTAGGGATAAATCTTAATCATGGTGGATGATCCTTTTAATGCATTGTGGAATTTGGTTCACCAGTATTTTGTTGAAGATTTTTGCATCTATGTTCATTAGGAATATGGGCCTATAATTTTCTCTTCTTGGACATGTCAGAATGACTTTTATTAAAAAGATGAAAGATAATAAGTGTTGGTGAGGACGTGGCAAAAAGGGGAACCCTTGTACACTGTTGGTGAGAATGCGAATTATAGGACAATTATGGAAAATAGTATGGAGGTGCCTCTAAAAGCTAAAAATAGAGTGACCATATGACTCACAATCCTACTTCTGGGTATTTACCCAAAAAATTTGAAATGTGTTTATTCAAGAAATGTCTGCACCCCATGTTTACTATAGCACTACTCACAATATTTAAGTTATGGAATCAATCTAAGTGTCCATCAGCAGATGAACGGATAAAGAAAAGGGGCTATATATGCACAATAGAGTATTTTCAGCCTTAAAAAAGGGAAGTCTATCACTTGCAACAACATGAATGGAATTGACAAACATTGTGCTAAGTGAAATAAGTCAGGCACAGAAAAATACTGCATGTTCTCACATATATGTGGAATCTAAAAGAATCAAAGTCATAGAAGAAAAGAGTCGAATGGTAGTTGCCAGGGACTGAGGTGGGCGAAGGAAATGGGGAGATGATGGTCAAAAGGTACAAAATCACAGGAGAAGTATGACTTTTTTCCCTTTTTTGAGTTCTATTGCACAGTGCGGTAAATATAGTTAATAATAGAGTATCATACATTTCAAAGTTGCTAAGGGAGTAAACTTCAAATTTCTTACCACAAAATCTGTTAAGTATTTGAGATGATGGATACATTAACTAGCTTGATGTAATTATTCCACATTGTATTCATAAATTATAGCATCACTTTGTACCCCACAAATTTATATAATTAGAAATTGTCAATTTACAAATTTAAAAGCGCAAAGGGGATTTTGCTAATATTAATTGGTAACAATAACCTTTTCTGACCGTGGAGTGCTTTACAGTTAACGGGGCATAATGACTTTGTGAGATGCCCAAGTAGAGATTATTATTTTCATTTTATAAGTGAGAAAACTGAGGTTCAGAGAGGCTAAGTGACCTGCTCAAGGTTCCATGCTACTGAGGAGCCAGAATTAGGTCTGACGCCTCCTGGCTTCTAGTTGACCTCCCTTTTCATGATGCTTGTGACATCATGAACCTAATGTTGAACTGGAAATGGCATTTGATTTAGACCATCCAGGTCATTCTGTTCAGTCTGTTGCTCATCTCCCAGATGGCCAAGTTTGCCAGGAAAGCATTGCCTCACCACTGCAGACTGGATGAGATGGGCCCTAATGGCCCATCCTTTCCTCCATTAAAGCACACACTACTGTCTGTATTCATTAGCATCTGCCTTCCCGTTAGACTGTCAGCTCCTTGGCAGGGACCACATCTTCTTTGTCTTTGTGCCTCAGCTCTGATCATAGACCTGGCACACAGTAGGAGCATGTTAAGAGTGAAATGCTGCTGAAGGCACTCAGAAGCAAGCCCTCCTCTGCTTAGCAAGCTATCTAACCTTCATTGAAACACAAACTTCCACCGTATCATCTCTTAACTGACCACTCCCATGACAGCTGGGTCCCTTGCTATTTCTCAGAAGAAATTCAAATGCTGTTAATATATCCACTTGAAATTACCCTTGAAATGGGACAGGTCCAAATTGAGATGTGCTATGAGTGTAAAATGTACACCGGATTTGAAAACTTAGTATGCAAAAAAGAAAATACATCTTATGAATAATGTTTATATTGATTATATGTTGATAATATTTTTAATATATTAGGTTAAATGAAACATATTGTTAAAGTTAACTTCATCTATTCCTTTTTACTTTTTATGACATAGGTATGTACTAGAAAAATTTTAAATTCCCTATGTGACTTATATTATATTTCTATTGGAAAGTTCTGGCTTAGGTCCTTACAGGTCATAATAAAGACTCGAGCTTTTACTCTGAGTGACATGGGAGCCATTAGAAAGTTTTGAGCTCAAAAGTGACACAGTCTGACTCACTCATGTTTAAAAAGTAGCACTCTGGTTGCCATGTTGCGCACAGACTGTAAGGGACATGAGTACAGACAAGGAGACTATGTAGGAAGCTACTGCAATAATACAGAAGAACATGGAGGCTTGAACCAGAGAGTGGTAAAAAGTGGTGAGATACTGATCAGGCTTGGAAAGCAGACCAAGAGGACTTCCTAACAGATTGGGCATGGGGTTAAAAAAAAAAAAAAAAAGAGTTGAATCTCAGTTTTTGGCCAGAGCCACTGGGAGTCCTCCATTTGCTGAGATGGGGAAAGAGGAGGGAGAAGCAGGTCTGGGAAAGAAGACCAGGAGTTTGGTTTTGGATGTATTATGCCTAGGATGCCTTTTAGTTTCCAAGTGGAGACAATGAGAAGGCAGTTGGATATATAACTCGGGAGTTCAGGAAGAGGCCTGAGCTGGGGGTCAAAACTGGGGAGTCGTCATCACAAAAATGCAATTGAAAGCCCAGAGACTGGGCAAGATCACTGCGAGAGTGAATACAGGCAGAAAAGAGAAGATCAAGGTCAAGAAGACCAAGCGCCCTGGGGAGCCCTAAAGTTTAGAGGTTGTCAAGAGAGGCAAAGGAAATAGAGAAAGAGCCTTGAGGTAAAAAGAAAACTAGGAGGGAGTGGTGCTGTAGAAGCCAAGTAAAGAAAGCATTTCAGGAGGAGGTAGTGAACCCCTTTGGCCGGCACTGCTGATAGGTCCAGGAAGAGGAAGACAGAGAACCGGACACTGGATTTAGCAACCTGGAGGAGACTGGCAACCCTGATAAGTGCAGTGTAAGTGAGTGATGGAGGCAAAAACGTGGTTAAAGTGAGTTCACAAGAAAATGAGAGAGAAGGGATTGGAGACAACAAATACAGACAGTTCTTTCAGGGAATTTTGCTGTGAAAGGGAGAAAAGAAATGGGCACAGGTCAGAGAGGATATTGGATCAGGAGAGGCTATTTTTAAAAGGTAGACAAATTCAGCATGGATGTGTGCTGCTGGGAATGAGCCAATAGACAGAAAAATTGATGATGCCAGAAAGACTGGGAATTCTGATGCTTCCCCAGTCTCCAAAGAGTACACTTATATTGCTTTTTCATGTTTTATCAACTTTAGACATCACCTATCCACTTTCTGCTGTAATACGTACAAGCCAGCTTGCTTATATCACCCCTCATTGCACTTTTACTCTTGTTCCCACATTATTTCAGCAGATCACTATCATCTCACTGTCCCAACACATCAACTATTTCAGTTCATCTATTGGTCACCTTGGTGCCTTTTATTTCTTGGTCTATTAACTACAGACAGCATCTCTTGACTCCCATTTTGTATGATTAGGGTATTCATGCTTCTACCCTACCATCCGCTGTAAGTCAGTTTTGCATATGTCATTCCGGGGCCATAACAAGACCCACAACCACAAAATCTCAGCAACTCAGGCTTATTTCTGATTCACATGCCATGCCATGGCCTGCTTCTGATGTGTTGTTTATTCTGGGAACTAGCTGAAGGGCATCCCCCATCTGAGACCTGCTATTTTCATGAGAGAGGAAAAAGAACAATGGCAGAACCTCACACCGCCTCTTAACGTGTCTGTTCCGCATGGAATATGTCATTTCCACTCACATTCAATTGGCCAAAGCGAGTCACGTGGCCAAACCGGATTATCAGTGGACAGGGGAGGAAATATTCTCTTACAAGGGCAGGCAAGCCATATGGCATCAGGTGGGGGTGTGAAATCCTCTTTCAGGGAGAACAGTGAATAATTGGGAACAGCAATTTAATCTATCACAATTCCTCTTCTCTCTTCTTCTACTCTCCAATTTCTTTTATATTGTCAAGCCAGAAACTCTTTACATACTTCTTTATAGCTATTCTTAAGTAGTCTTCAGTGCTTTGTTGTTGATTTTAGAAGTTGAAAGTCACTAAGCAGCATTTACATTATGACTAAGCAAATATTCTTTACTGTAGAGCCAAAGAGTTCATATCATGCACCACTGTTTCAATGACAGACCCTATGTGCTTAGAGCCTTTCTTACATTCCACCACATGCTCAAAATCAGGCCACATTTTGGACTGCTTCATATTCGGGCTATCCCTTTCATAAGAAATATTTTGTTTTTCCAGAAGTTTCCAATTATGTTTCTTTTTTCTTGTTGATAGAAGAAAATTTGCCTTCTACATCATATCCCTAATATCCTCCAAATTTCTTCCCACTCCATTTATTGTTTGGACTCTTTTTTTCCTTTTGAAGCCTGCTGTCCTTCTGACCTGATTGGGCAAACTGCCTCATTTTTGAATCTTAATGCTTTTGCATGGCTCTTTGTCTTTACTGCAATTACTAATTGCCTTCTGTTTTGTTTGGGTGATTTTTTTGGCTTGATTTCTGCTTTTCATTACAAACTTAATTTTTTGCAGTGTCCTAATAATACTCTCTACTCTCTGGAATGTCCTTCTCTCAAGGCACCTTCAGAGACCTCTTTCCTTCCACTCTAATGAAAAGTAACTACTCTCTGGTTCTGCTGAATAATTTCATCCTGGGGTTGCTTTTCATGGCTACTCTGTATAGGATCCTCTGTTTCCTGAATCTCATATCTCCTTTCTCGGTTTACTCCCTTACTTTGTTGAAAAACCTCTTCAGGAACTTCCTTCAAAAGGTTTAGTAGGCTGTAAACTTCCTTGGTCCTTGCATCCTCAAGCCTACTTCCCTTTCATATTGAATAAAGGCTTTGGACCAGATGTTCTCTAATGCCTATTTCAGGAGTATAATTCTAGTCTATATGTATTTGTGGATAACATACTCTTTCAAGAAGACATTTAAAACAGTTGCTGCTCCCAAGGAATTTAAGATCTACTTAGATAGACAAAGAATAAAGTCTCAAGACAGCAACAAAAAATCTATGATACAAAAGATGCTGGGAGGTGGGACATGATTAATCATCAGTTTGAGACTTGGGTCTAGAGGAAACAGAGAGAGAAGCAGCAGAGCCAGCCTGTGGTGCTCTTATTTAGCAAGCAAGACTTTAGCAGCATCAAAGGTAGGCAGTGTGTTAGGAATAGATTGTTCCTATCTGATGTCCTGAGTCCAGTGGAGTGGTTAAAGGTCAATGAAGGTCATTCTCCCTTTGACTTTCCCTGTCACTGAGATACCAACATTTTCGTTTCACCAAATCAAGACAGATAAAATTTTTAAATACAAAAGTATAACGATACCCTTGACCACTAGACAAACTCTCTGGCCATTTGGGGGCATAACAATGAACTTTCATTACAAGTATGAATAATCGTGTATATACTTATAAACACCCTAATTGTTGGAACATGAAAGTACCAACGGTGGTCTTTATTAGTAGAGTTTCACTGAGTAGGACTAAAGGTGACTCTCTTTACTAATGTCCATTTGTAAAAATTGTTTTTCATTGTTCCAGTGAGGAGTTGGAGTGATTATAAATCACTTCTCCTTTCCAGCCACTCCCTAAGAGAGGGCACATCCCACTTATGATATGAGTATTATCCCGAGAGCACTGTTGCTTGGGTGGAGAAGGCACTGGGGAATTTTAAGGATGGGGCTTCTCCGTGGCAGGTCCTGAAGACTGAATGGACATGAGACACCTACATCAGAGGGAAAAAAAATAAACAAGCCTTCATTCAGCAAAGACGGCCCTCTCATCCAATCTGCAATCAAAGAAAGTACTTGCAGGGAAGGAAGTTTCCAGAAAAAAAGAAGAGATCTTTGGGCCAGTGGTCTCAGCAATTTCCAGAATGGGAGTTTAGTGTGATGGCAAGTGCTTAGGCCATGTGATAGATTTTCTCAGCAAGGTCTAACCTAACACTACTCCCTCAGGGAGGCTTTCTCTGAGCCCCCTTCCTTCACACCCAGGAAGAATTAATTTCTGCTACAACACTCTGTTCCTGCTGCCATCCTAGCACTTACCAAATTCAGACAAAGTTGGCATCAATTTTCCTCAACAGTCTATGACATCCTGACTGATTTATTCATCATCACAACCCCAGTCAATGCCTGGCATGTGGTAGGTGCCTGTGTTGGTCAAATGAATGAGTGAATTGAAAGAAGCTGCATTTCATCAAAGGGCAGAATCAGCCATGAATATTCAGTTGTCCCAGGAGCTTCAGACTAGCCAGGAGGCCTTGGAGAAGTGGATCTGGGCCAAGTGGTGGATTTCCAAGAGCTGGGGCCATTTAAACCATTCCTGGGAGAGGAGAGCAATAAAACCACCTGCAAGATTGGTCTGAGCTGCTTTGTTGCCTGGGACTCCACTGCAGGTGGAGAGGGGAGCAGAGAGATCAAAAGCACTCAAGCAGCCTTTGCTTCTGAGTAGTCCAGAGGGCAGTGCTGCCCCTGCCGCAGCGACCCCTACCCAGAGATGGGACCAGTGCTCAGCTCTGCAGAAAAGCAAGACGGACCCACCATCCCCGGAGAGCTTCCTATGCACAAGACACTGGGCTTTAGGTAATCACGTTTCATCCTCTCAGTAACGCCAAGAGATAGGTGTGCCTGACTTACAGATGAGAACCACCATTAAGGATCATTCTGTGTGGAGAGGAGCTGGAGCCTGTGCACCCAGGAAACTGTACAATAGCAACCAAAGCAAAATGAAAAACAAACAAACAAAAATCCAGGATTATGTCACTGAAAATTCAGAAATCTGTGCACCTGTTTTATTACTTTTGTGGTTTGCATGTCTTCCCTTTATTTTCTCCTGGTTTCTTATAATGGTTTGTTTTGTTTGTTTGTTTGTTTCACAAAAATCCCATAGGATTCTGATCTCACAAAGGGAAAAGCTGGATCCCCAGGGCAAAGAGTCAGGGGTCAGCAGAATGGACAATGCCCTGCAGCCGATGCTGTCAATGCAGCAGGGCTAAGGCTAGGAAAGGCACGTAGTGAGGGGAGACACAGGAGGGCACACATAGGTGCATGGGTGGGCAGCTGCTGTCTCTTGGGGCTGGTCTCCCACAAGGTGGTTTCCTCGTGCAGCAGTGACTTGGTGCAGCCCCTCGCACCTGGCACCAATGCATTTGTTTCCTCAAAAGATCATAGGGTGGCATTTACCTCACCACTTAAAAAAAAAAAAAAAAAAAGGTGAATCAAAATGCATGCTGGCTCAGGAGGATCTTCATATCCGCCAGAGGGAGGGGCAGGCAGTCTCTTTTTACTCCAGCAGGTGGGAATTTCTGATAAAACTAAATTAACATCAGCTTGCCTCCTTGCAGTATCTAAATGTGCAAAGAGAGCTGATCTGATGACACCAGCCAGGGGGACAGGCTGCTGGAAGCATCCCAGGAGACAGAAGCCCAACTAAAGACCACCTAACTTACTGCTCAGATAGGCTGCTCTGGCGGAGCAGCCCTTTGGGGTAGAAAGACAAGTAAGCTCGAAGGGGAAAGTGAACGGGTCCTGCGTGGGTGGCTGTGGCCTTGGCTATCACGGCAGCAGAGGCCCCTGCTGAGCAGGCTAAGAGCGAGCAGACCGTGAGAAAGGCCAAAGTCAAACTGAAAAACCCTTCCAGCTGGCCTCTGCTGTTGGGAACTTGGAGCCATACGCTGGCAACGGGCTCGGCGACAGGGGCACGCTTTCTCCCGGAGAGGGCACTAGGGCGCCTACCTCTTCGGGCGGGCATGGGAGAGAGGGGGGCACCTCCCAGCACGCAGGAGTAGCCAGTGCCAAGCTGGAGGAGGGGAAGGGCGTGCAGGCAGAGACTTGGGGGTGGAGTTAAGGGAGGGAGGGTCAGGAAAACTTCTCATTCCCTGCCTCCGTTCACCCTCCCGCATCATCTCTGTAAGGGGCCTCCGCTTTAAAACATGGGACATAGATGCCACCAGAACCCCTGCCGGCTGCCAGAGTCCTGCACAGAATTACATCGGCGCACTCTCTACTTCTCAGGAACGGAAGGGATCCGGGGGAGCTATGGGTTCATCTCTGGCCACGTGCATCCAAACTAATAAAATCATCCCCCATCCCCCTGGAGCCGTGCGGGGTGCTCGCGGAAGTGCAGGCACCCCTGAATGAGGCGAGGAGACTCTGGCTAGAGTTCTCGTCCCCACACGGTCCGCATCCCGCGAATCAGAGGGGTCTGCGGGTGTCTCTAGCCCGGTTTGTCCCCTTTCCCCTGCTCAGCTGACTTCGACGCCCGGGAGTTTGATCCTTGCCACCGAAGCCCAAGATCTCCTTCTGCCTCAACCCCACACCTTTCGGAGAAATGGGCTCGCGGACCGATGCGCGCGACGGAGAGGAGCGGCAATCGGGACGCCCGGACTGGAGCCCTCCTCCGAAGCCGGCAGAGCCATTCCGGCCGCCGCCTCGGGCTCCAACATTGGCCGCAAAGTTTCCGCTCTTTGGGGCCCCGCCTGCGGGTCGGAGACCCCAGAGCAGCCTCTCCCCTCTAGGGTGCCCACTCCACGAGCTTCTGCCATCTGCCAGGGGACGCCGGGAGCCGGCGGGCGCGCGTGGTCGCAGCACTGGAGCGCGCAGCATCTCCAGGAGGTCTCTGGCAGCGCCCGTCTCTCCCCCTACGCCCTCCCGCTGCGGGGTCGAGGTCGCAAGGGTCGCGACCGCCGTGTCTTACCCAGTCCCGGCACGAAAGTGTTGAGGAAGAGGCAGATGACGGCTACGGGGAAGGGCATGTAGGGGATGGCGGCGCGCAGGGGACCCTTCTTCTCGCGGACCTGCACCACTACTCCACTGGACGAGGACGCCCCCCGGGGGTCCGCCGCCGCCACCGCTGCCGCCGCCGCCGCCGTCTCGGCGTCTTTGTGCGAGGGCTCCATGGTCGGGTGTGCTCTCAAGCAGCCGGGCAGCACGGCCGGAGCTGGCGCCCAGCGCACGGGAGCAGGAAACGGCCGGCTGCGGCTCCGGGCTCAGCGCCGAGCTCAGGCGGCCGCAGTGCTCCGTGCGCCGCGCGGCTCGCGGAGACTCCCGCCCTCCGGCGTCCCCACACGCCCGGTGGAGGGGCGGGGAGGGCGGCGCGACACCCTGTGACAGCGCTCTGACGCCCCTCCTCGCCAGGCCCCTTCCCCGTCCCCTCCCCCCAACCAAAACCACCACTCACAAGGAATGGAAAATCAGGGCGAAGGGAAGGCAGTGGAAGAGAACCGCAAGGGGAGCTGGTTGCCCAGGTGCTGGAAGGGGTGGACACACCTCGCCCTCCAGACAGGTGAACGGGGAACCTTGACCACGAAGCCCTGCGAACTGGGAGTGTGTGCTTGGCTGACGCTGTCGGGAAAGCCTCAAGGCGGAGTCCCCTAATCTAGAGCATGCCTTTGGCCAGGGGCATGGGGACAAGGGATCGCGCGGCGCCTGACACCTAGTCGGCCTTCAGTGCGTTGTGATTTAAATGATTTTGTTTGGGGTGAGCGCAGTGGCTCCCACCTGTATTCCCAGCACTGTGGGAAGCCAAGGTGGGAGAATTGTTTGTGCCCAGGAGTTCAAAACCAGCCTGGGCAACGTAGCGAGACCCCCCCAGCTCTATTTTGTTTAAAAATTTTTTCACTTAAAAAAAAAAAATGAGTGAATTTGTTTCAAGTGTCAGAGAAAAAGCAATCCTGGGATCGGATCGATAATAGAGGAAACAGATTTTCAAACACCAGGCCAGGTCTCCGCAAGACTGGTTAAAAATGGGACACTTCCCTACACACACGCACCAAAAGCAGAAAGAAATGCGCCTGTTGCAGGCATGTTGGGAAGCGTTCACCATTCCCTGAACCATGCTGGAGGAAACCTGGGCCTTTTGTGAACCCGACGTGGTGATTAAAGAGCCAGTGAGGACACAGCGCCGTCTGGCGTTAATAATGGGGCAGCTGGTAGAAGCAACAGCCGGCAGCTTGAGGTCCTGTATTGAATTCGATTTTCTGAATAAGGCTGCCTTTGCCTCCGCACCTGGGAAAAGTAAACGGATGAAAGTTACCGCCTGTAACGTTAGGGAGGGGTTCAAAGCTTCAGAATTATCCAGACAACCAGCATATCGTCTGAATAATTGGAAGGGTGCAATATCCTCCCTTCAGGAATAATAGTGATCGACTCTATTATTATAAACAACCCAGGGTCTCAGAAGAGCCTAAAAGAACAAGGGTTATTGTATAAGTCTCTGAATAAAATAATTTTAAAAGCAAATGACCAGGGGTTAGTGATGATACTGGTGGACACACACATGCATGTGTACACAGACACAGACACATACACACACACACACACACGAGTCATTAGTTTAGGTTTGGCAGTCAGAAGAACAGGGTTAAATTTTTAGTCTTTGTTCAGTCACTAATTACCTGTATGGCTTAGAAGAACTCGCTTAGCCTTTTCCGGCCTGGAGTTACTGTGTTTATTAAAATCAAAGCAAGATTCCATTTAATACACACTTATTGAAGGCCTAGTAAGAGTCAGATTCCAGGGAGAGAGAAATGAGTAAAATCCAGTCTCTGCCTTCAAGAATCTAAGAAATGAGCCGAGAGATATTAACAACTACAAAGACAGACACAGAGACAGTGAGGAATGTTGCAGCTAGGATGTGTCGGAGGTGCTGCGACAACATGGACCTATCTGTGAAGCCAGCTAGCGTGGGGGAGGCCTCAGGGAGGTGTCCCAAAGAAGGCGATACTCAAAGGGACTTGAGCAATGACTACAGTTAACTAATCGCAGATTTGTTTTATTTTCAACAAACACTTATTTATCCAAGCACTCTCTGCCAGGCATCATTCTAAACCCTTTACACATTTTAACTCTTTTAATCCTTACCATAACTGTACAAAGTATTATTTATTACTCCATTTTACAGATGGGGAAATTGAAGCACAGAGAAGTTAAACTAATCCGTGGTAGAGCTGGCAGCTGAATGCAGGCAATCTGGCTCCAGAATCAATTCTATATAACCATTATTTTATTCAGAGACCTAGAAAATAACCCACATTCTGTGAATATTCTTTTGCAGAGCACTTGAACTGTCTTAGGGCCAATCATTCCTCCTGAAGAAAAAGGATTTCAGGGAAGTCAGTGGATTTGCATCCCCTAGTTTTCCAGATTATTTGCTGAATATCTTGGATGTCAGGAAGACATCCAGGCAGAGCAACAAAATGTACAAAGGCATGGGAGCCCAGGGAAGTAGGGATGATTCCAGGAATTGCAGTGTGGCTGGCACTAGGGCTTGTGTGGGCAGAGACAGGAGATGGATCTGGTGGGGTGGCCAGGCATCTAGTACTGAATGGCAAAGGAATTTGGACTTCATCTCGGTGGTGGTGACGCAGAATCACTAAAACATTTTAAGCAGGGTTGTGGCATAAGTGTTTCAGTTACTATCACTGTGTCACAAATTACCCCCAAGTTTAGCAGCTTAACACAACCATTTTTTTCTGATCACAAATTCTGTGGTCAGGAGCTTGGACAGAGCACATTGAGATAATTCTTCTTTGCTCCTTGTATCTGGAGCCTCAGCTCGGGAGATTGGAATGGCTGAGAGTTGGAACAGCTGGGGCTAGAGGACCCACTTCTGAGAAGATTCTCAGGAATATCAGCCTGCCTGGACTGGGGTAACTTGAAAGCTGGGTCAACTAGGATGGGTCAGCAAAGCACCTACGCATGGCCTCCCCATGTGACTTGGACTTTTCACAATATGACAGCTGGCTTCTGAGAGGGAACTTCCTGAGAGGAGTCCCTCAGAGAATGAACATTGCAGGACCGGTGGAAGCTGCGTGGACTTTTCTGCCCTAACTTTGGAAGTCACACAGTGTCACTTCTGCAGGGCTTTACTGGTCAATGCAGTCACAAGCCTGCCCAGATTTCATGGTAGACACCCTGCCTCTCAATGGAGGGGTGTCAAATACTTGGGCCTAGGCTTTTAAACCACCACCATTATGAGATATATTTGTTCACAGTGTGGAAGATGGGCTGGAGGGGATAAAATCAGATCACATGCTTATGTAGAGGCTGAGGGGGAGGAGGACTCTTCCTGATTGAAAAGGACTGAGAATGGGGGAGGGACAGTTCCCAAATGAAAACTGGGTAGTATAGCAGACAAGGAGGAAATGAGTTTGAAGGGTCTGAACACGTCCGAGAGGTAGCGGGCACTCATTGATTAAATGACCAGCATAGATAATTGTCTTGATAAAAGTTGGATATTGAGTCAAATTGAGAATCAAGAAAGCAATTGGGGCTGCAGATTTGGGAGCCATCAGCATACGAATGGTAGTTACAGGAGTTCAAGACCAGCCTGGGCAACATGGCAAAACTTCATCTGTACAAAAAATACAAAAATTAGCTTGGCATGGTGGTGCACACTTCTAGTCTCAGCTACTCAGGAGGCTGAGGTGGGAGGATCACCTGAACCTGGGGAGGTCGAAGCTGCAGTGAGCCGTGTCACACCACTGCACTTCAGCCTAGGCGACAGAGTACGACTCTGTCTCAAAATAAAAAGTTATAGAATTTCTGTAATTAAGCAGAAAGGAAGAAGGAGGGAAACAAGGTTTACATGGAGAAACACTAACAGTGTTTCATGGAAGCCAAAACAGGAAGATTTTAAGAAGGATGCAGTCAGCAGTGTCAAATTCACTGAAGGGTAAAGTAAAATCCCAAAAGTGCCCTTAAGATTTGGCAGTTAGGAGATTTAACTATCTGGGATCCCAGCTAAAATGTCTCACATGCTATGTATCTATTTTCAAGGAATGTGTCCATTTCGTGGAAGTTATGGAATTTGTTGGCATAAAACTTTTCCTACTTTCCTCTTATCTTTTTAATGTCTGTCAAAGCTGTAATGATGTCTCCTCTTTCATTTCTGATATTGTTCATTTGTACATTCCTTTTTTCCTCACTGCTCTTGCAAGAGGTTTATACAGCATCTACTTGACGTTGTGATTGCAGCTGATGTTTGTAGGGAAGTTGAAGATCTAAGGTATTTCAGGGAAGAAGAGGCTTCCAAATAAAAGTTAAAACCTTAAATGATCATCTCAAAAACGCAGACACAAACGCAACAGGGGAAATAGACCAAACAGTTCATTACACTAGCCAAATAATACATCTGGGCCAAGCATTGGGTCATGAAGATAAAAATATATTTCTTAGCCTTGTTCTGTCATCAGATGAATAAAGTACATCAAGTTTTGGACTTTTTTTAGCTAAAATAAAAATTTGCTGAACTCAACTTCCAAACTGCATGAGGAATTCATATTCTAACCAGGTGCCTCCTTTTTCGCAAAGATTGGTATCATAGCATCAGCTATGGAAAGACAAACTTTGTTTGAAGCTCTGAGCTTTTGAAAAAGTTTTTTTAACCTCTGAGCTTCAGTCTTCAAAATTGCAAATAATACCTAGCTCATTTGTGTATAAGAAGATTAAGTGAGATAATATGTATAAGGCACTCAATAAGTAAATAGCAACTGAATCAAAAGCTTTTTCATGCCAAGTGATGGAACACAACTCAAATTTAGTTTATGGGGAAAAAAGGATGGATGTAATGGCTTTTTAATGTATCAGCTTGGCTAGGCTCAACTCTAGCCCACAGAATTCCCTTTCTAGTTAGTTTCCATTTATGTTGGACCAATGGGAATATTCTTGCTCAAGAGTTGGAAGACAGAAAGGAGGCAGCAGCCATTTTATAATATTCACACACCTTCCCTGAGGCATCTAATCAAATGCAAATCTGGGTGTTTCAGTGAAGGAATTCTGCAGATGTGTTTTAAAGCTCCCAGTCAGGTTGGGTGAGGTGGCTCACATCTGTAATCCTAGTACTTTGGGAGGCTGAAGCGGGTGGATTGCTTGAGCTCATGAGTTTGAGACCAGCCTGGGCAACATGGCAAAATCCCATCTCTTCCAAAAATACAAAAAATTAGCTGGTTGTGGTGGCATGTACCTGTAGTCCCAGTTACTTGGGAGGTTGAAGCGAGAGGGTGGTTTGAGCTCAGGAGGCAGAGGTTGCAGTGAGCTGAGATCATACCACTGCTCCCCAGCCTGGGTGATAGAGCCAGACCTTGTCTCAAAACAATGAATAAATAAAACAAAGTTCCCAATCAGTTGACTTTAAGTTAATCAATGGAACCTGGGCAACATGGCAAGACCTGATCTCTACCAAAAAAAAATTTTTTTTATTAGCTGAGTGTGGTAGCACATGCCTGTAGTCTCAGCTACTCAGGAGGCTGAGGCAAGAGGATCACTTGAGTTCAGGAAATGGAGGCTGCAATGAGCCATGATTGTGGCACTGCACTCCAGCCTGGGCAACAGAGCATGATCCTGTCTCAAAAAGAAAAAAAAGACTCCGTCTCAAAACAAAACAAAAAAAGTTAATTAATGGGAGATTATCATGGGTGGGCCTGATTTAAGCTCCTTAAAAATGGGCCTTCTCCGAGGGAGATCCTCCAAGTAGCTGCTGGGTCAACAATTGCTCTCCTTTCTCCTTAGAACTTTTTTCCTGACTGCAGCTGAAGGACATCATCAAGCTTCAGCTCTTGCCACGGGCTTCCAGCCTATTTGTGACCTTCCCTTGTGGCTGCCTGCTGTAGTGGAAAAGTTAAATATTAAATTTGAACTCAATTGAACGTGGACACAAACAATGGTCACTAAGCCCCAGAACAGATTGCATGAGCCTCTTGAGGCATTCATTCATCTAGCAATGTTTTGGAGAAACCTGCTCCTATACATTAGTTATTGAAAAATAACAGACAATCGCAAAAACAAGTTGACCTTTTTGTGTTCCTTGAGCCCAGTCACAAAGGGCCCTCACGATTGGGCCTCACGCCAAACAAAAGAGCTAGGGTCCCAGGTGGCGCTGAAGCTCCGTGAGACCTCTCCTCGTCTGTGCACGGACCGGTGGCCCACTCTGGAGCCCAGGCTGTTGCTTCCTGGTCTAGTGATCCTTCCTCCATAATCTGGTGAGTGTAAATATACACACACACACACACACACACACACACACACACACACACATCTTTTCCCTTCTCCCCTTTCCGCTGCAATTTGCATTTTATATCATTTGCTTGTTATATCTGTATTGCTATATACGTGGGATAAATGTTGCTTACCCTCAAAAGGTATTGTGTGTCTTTTCTTTTCCCCTAGTGCGTTTCCTGTACAGAACATGTTTTGGCATCACAAACAGGATTCGAAAGCAAAAGTATGCCACTTTTCGGCTTCAAGGACAGAGATGGTAGCTCGGGGATTTCCCATATCCCAGGATGGGAACTCCCCCAGTTTTCCCCCATGGCAATTGCATGGTCCAGGGGAACTGGCCTTTGTGAGAACTGGGAATCTAAATTAGTGCAATTTGAACCTTTGGCTGTGTGTGAAGTGCTGCAGGGGATTCCAGTCGGCAAAAGAGATGCCAAGGAGATCTGGCGTGGATGATGCTTGCTTACTGCTTATAAGTTAATGTGTCAAGATAGGGATTGGTTGCTACAGGAAAAAAGCAAGCTGGAAAAGGAAGATGCTGACTTAATTTCTAGACTGGTTTTGGCCCAATGCCAGGCCTATGTCCTGACTGATCAAGCCCAAAGCTACCAGGCTATTGCTGACAAAACAGCTATCTGGGTGGCCCGGTTCAAGTATAAGAACAGGCAAGGCAAAGTGGATAGGCTGAAAGTTTAGGTAGCTCTTGCTCGAGCAGGCCCTGAGTGGGACCCAGACACATGGGATGGAGATGTATGGGATGATGATGAAGGGACCACTTACTCCTTTGGTGAATAAAGGGAACCTGCTGAGGCCAGACTCCGGAGGCGGCCACGGGCCGTACAGCAGGGGCAGGAGGGACAGATAGTCCAGAGAGATGCTGTAGAAGACTTTACCCAGCAGGAAATAACAGACATTTTACAAACCTTTGGATAAAAGGGAGGGGAAAGTGTAATTACTTGGTTGGTTCAAATCAATGAACAGGGTACCAATGGCATTAGAGTGGACTCAGGGAATGTTCTAAAGTTTGTTACCCTCTCGTGGGTACCCAAAATTCAGCTGGCTCTTTGAAACTGGGCTACTGGACCCCACCCTACTAATGATGAGGGAAATGTTTTAGATGAAATATCTTTGTAGCAACTGGCCATCAATGCGACCAGACAGAAATATTCCACAGAGGATGCCTGGCCAGATGAGGGAAAGCCCTGGCATTCACTGATATGCAGTTAAAGGAGAAGGCCATGAAAACAGCTGTGGTGCTGGGAATGGCTGGTAACATAGAGACAACACCCTTAAGTCCTAAAATCCGCAATAAGATTTTAAAGATTGCTCCACCTGCTTATAGAATGGTGTTAACATCTTTATTATTTTTCCCATACTGATACTCCCACACGGGAGGTACTGGAACAACTAGGTCAGCTACAGGACTTGGGCGATTGGATGCCCTCGGGGGAAGAGAGGATTTTAATTCAGGGTGAAACTGAAGAACTAGTCAGCCAGTGTTTGGAGCAGGTAAAAACCCAGCTCCTATCTCAAGGATGGGAAATTAACTCTAGTAAGATTCAAGGACCTGAACAAACTGTAAAGTTCCTTGGCATCCTATGGAATGCAGAGAAATAGTCCATTTTACCAAAGGCTAAGGCTAAAATACTAGGATTTGCAACCCCTACCACTAAAAAAGAGGCCCAGAAATTTACTGGCTTGTTTGGATTCTAGAGATATCATATTCCCCACTTGGGTAACATTTTACAACCTCTGCATGCAGTCACTAGAAAATGCTATGACTTTCACTGGGGAGAGGAAGAGAACATGGCTTTTGAACATGCTAAACAAGTGGTGCAACTGGCCCTGGATCTATGGCCCATACAGGATGGGCCAGTAGAACTGCAAGTAACTGTCCTAGATCAACATGCTATTTGAAGTCTTTGGCAGAAAGAGGGTACCTTTGGGATTTTGGACTTGGAAACTGCCAGAGGCTGGCATGAGATGGAGTCTCGCTCTGTCACTCAGGCTGGAATGCAGTGGCGAGATCTCAGTTCACTGCAAGCTCCACCTCCCAGGTTCATGCCATTCTCCCGCCTCAGCCTCCTTAGTAAATGGGACTACAGGCGCCCGCCACCATGCCTGGCTAATTTTGTTTTTGTATTTTTAGTAGAAACGGGGTTTCACCGTGTTAGCCAGGATGGTCTCATGTGTTAGCCAGGATGCTGGGTTTCACCGTGTTAGTCGTGGTTTCACCGTGTTAGCGGATGCTGGGATTGCAGGCGTGAGCCACCGCGCCTGGCCTATACCCCTTTCAAGAAGCAATTGTTAGCTTGCTGTTGAGCTCTGCTGGAAACAGAGTGCCCCTGCTTCAGCCATGATGTCATTATGAGGCCCGAAATTCCTATTATGACTTGGGTCATGAGCTCCCCAAAACTCACCAAATAGGGCACACCCAAGAAGGTTGCATCATCAAATGGAAATGGTACATACAAGGTAACGCTAAGCCGGGGCCAAAGAGGGTATCATTTTTACATGAAGATGTACAAAAGGACACCACCAAGCAAGTCCTGCAGATAGGGAAAGAGCGCACCCCACCCCCCCACCACAATGGGGCAAATCCTTTAAAGAACTAAACCCAGAGAATCAGAAACACATTTGGCTTACTGAAGGATCCACCAAATACATTGGTGGGACCTGATGTTGGAAGGCTGTGATTCATAATCCTGTTAAAAACATACACATTTCTGTTGAAGGAAGGGGTGGGAGTAGCCAGCTGACTAAACTGGTGGCCGTCCTCTGAGCTATTCAGGAGGAGGCTGGAGCTGTTCAGGATTTGTCATTTGTATACCGACTCTTGGTCAGCAGCAAATGATCTCGCTGCTTGGATGCCCCAGTGGCAACAAAACAAATGGTTAATTGGGAATAAAGAGATTTGGGGAAAATAATAGTGGGAAGATATCTGAATCCTGGTGCACACTACCATTATCACCATTTTTCATGTTGATACTCACGTGTCTCTGCTTTCTCTTGACAGACTAATCAGACCAACAAGCTAAAATTTCCACTATTACTGCAGACTCAGGCCCGGAAGAACCGGACTGGGCTGCGCTCACGCAATGGGTGCATCTCCAGTGAGGACATTTAGGCATCCAAGGAACCATGGCTTGGAGAGAGCAAAGAGGGATATCGTTACCCCAGGATGTTGTTCGCACAACTCTATCCCAATGCACTACATGCCAACAGTTAAAAACTAAGCCAGTTCCTCAGAGGGTTATGGGGCGCATTCATAGGGGAAAAACCAGGACAAATTTGGCAAATGGACTATACTTGTCCTTTGCCATTTTTAAAGGGTGCCAATATACGTGTACTTCTGTAGACACCTACTCAGGGTTCCTAGTAGCCTGCGCTTATGCTAATGCTAACCAAACTAACACTATTACAACCTTAAACATCCTAATTCTATATTATGGTGTGCCCATACAAATTCAAATGGACAGTGGCTCCCATTTCAAAGGCAAGGCTGTACAAACCTTTGCAGACCAACATGGCGTATAATGGATTTTCCACATCCCGTACCACCCACAGGCAGCTGGCCTAATCGAAAGAATAAATGGGTTATTGAAAAAACAGCTAAAGGTGTTAGGGCAAGGTAAGTTAGAAAAATGGAAGGATCACCTGTTTGACATACTACAAATATTAAATAATCAGTCATTAACAACATCGGAAACCCCATTGAATCGAATGCTTACCCCACATTTACAAATTGCTAAGTGTGCGGATGTACTCCAACCTCTCTCGCTAAAATGCTGGAAAATCCACCCAGAGGCTATACTCCCATGGAGGAGGACAAGAGGAGCTGCCAGTTTGGACTTATATAGTTTAAAGCCTGGGATAATTCCCCCCAAAGTACATACAGAGTAGCCACCAGCTTAGGAGTTATTATAGGTATTATACCTTGCAAACATTATGGGTGGATTACATTCCAATCAGGTCTTGCAATGTGGGGTATTACCGTACACAGTGGTACAACTGACAGTGATTACCAGGGAGAGTTAGGTCATTTTATACAATACCGCTCCAGATTCTTTTGCTATGGAACTGTAGATGCTGGTTGCTCAATTATTAGTGGTACCTTGTCAGCAATTAACCCTGTAGGAAATCTCTGCCCCAACAGAGGCTACATACAGAACCAGGGTATTCAGATCCACTGGTACACGTGGCTTAAATCCTGGAGCCAAAATATGGGTACAGCGTCCATCAGATCCTGCCCCTAAGACTGGTGACCTTGTAGCTATGGGAGCAGAAAATGAAGGCACAGTACAATTTCCTAAATATGAAAAAACAATATCATGTTCCCCTCCACTTTTGTTATTACAGGGAATGAACCTTTCTACTCATGGTCACCACCTGTGTCTTTGTGTCTGAGGCCGAGAATGAATTTATCACCTGGGTAGCCACTGCTGCAGAAGAGGTCAACTGCAGTCAGTGTTGGCTATGTGTCGAGTTGCCAGAGGCTGCAGCGAATGGATTACCTTAGAATATTATCTCTGCTAATATTTCCAAGTGGCTATGTCACTACCAATGGGGTTGGGAGAACAGCACTTGTAGTACAACCTGAACTTCTTTTAACCAAACCAAACAGTCTATTCTTGCCCAAGTTCAACAAAAGGCGAAATCCACCCTTCCAATGAGTCAAAAGCCTTTGTATCCTACCTGATATGCCTGGAACAGAATATACTGGGAACCTGTCATACTGGTAGCTGGACTCCATATGGCCCCCCCTTTTCTGGGAGGCCTTAAATGGCTTCCCCAATGCCACTCTGGGGTTTCTCCCACCAGACAGTTATCAGCACATACTTCAAATCAATAACAGTGTCCCCAAAGAAACACAGCACCTTTGTTACTTAAATTACACATTACAGCAATACGATTGCGGTAGAACTCTTCCCCTTCCCTGGGGGCCCCTCTGGGTATGTGAGTCCTATGGGTGGTGATACCTGCCCCCGAATTGAACAGGGAGATGCACTTGGGGGTGGCCATTAATTCCATTCACTATCTGGGATAATATTCCCCTCCCCAGTAATCTAGTGGCTTACAAATATTGCTGGTTACAAATGCGCCAGACTCCCTGGTGGTGGTACCATATCACTGCTGGTACCGCTTCGACAACAAATTAAAATATTAAGCTTGCATGTAGAAAAAGCTCTTAATGATAGTAGCACTGGACTTATGCTGTTATCAGATGAATTGGCTCAGGTGCGTACTGTTGTGTTGCAAAATCAAATGGCATTAGACATGCTTACAGCAGCCCAAGGAAGGGTCTGCGCCTTACTGCATGCCGAATGTTGTGTGTATATCCCTGACGATTCTCACAATATTATTCTCCTTGCCCAAGACATGCAAAAACAAAGCAGTTAGAATCTAACCATGGGGACCTCATTGTGAATTGGCTGTCCAACTAGCATTGGCATTGGCCATGGTGGGTATGGTTTTTATTAATTGTGCTTTTAATTATCCTGTGCTTACCCTGTATCTGTAATCTATATCAACTACGCCTTCCCCATGTATCTTTACACGTTTTATCCTACAACTGAGTATCAAATTGAGGCCGAATGTGGAGGAAAAGTTAAATATTACATTTGAACTCAATTGAACATGGACAAAGACAATGGTCACCGAGTCCCGGAACAGGTTGCATGAGCCCCTTGAGGTATTCATCCAGCAATGTTTCGGAGAAATCTGCCCCTGTACGTTAGTTAGTGAAAAACAACAATCACAAAAACAAGTTGACCTTTCTGTGTTCCTTGAGCCCAGTCTCGAAGGGCCCTCATGAGTGGGCCTCATGCCAAACAACTCGTTACAAAAGAGCTAGGGTCCCAGGCGGCGCTGAAGCTCCGTGAGACCTCTCCTCGTCTGTACATGGACCAGTGGCTGACTCTGGAGCCCAGGCTGTTGCTTCCCAGTCTGGTGATGCTTCCTCCATAGTCCGGTGGTGTGTAAATATATATGTACATATCTTTTTCCTTCACCCCTTTCCACTGCAATTTGCTTTTTATATCATTTGCTTATTATATCTGTATTGCCATATACGTGGGATAAAGGTTGTTTACCCTTAAAAGGTATTGTGTGTGGGCCAGGCGTGGTGGCTCACGCCTGTAATCCCAGCACTTTGGGAGGCCAAAGTGGGTGGATCACCTGGGGTCAGGAGTTCGAGACCAGCCTGACCAACATGGTGAAACCCCGTCTCTACTAAAATACAAAAAATTAGCCGGACATGGTGGCATGTGCCTGTAGTCCCAGCTACTTGGGAGGCTGAGGCAGGAAAATCACTTGAACATGGGAGGCGGAGGTTGCAGTGAGCTGACATCGCACCACTGAGCTCCAGCCTAGTGACAGAGTAAGACTCCGCCTAAAATAAAATAAAATAAAATAAAGTCGTGTGTGTGCATCTTTTCTTTTCCCCTCATGCATTTCCAACACAGAACACCTGCCCTACAGACTTCAGACTTGTTTAGCCACAATTGTGCAGCTAATTCCTTATAAGTCCATCTCTCTCTCTCTCTCTCTCTGCCTCTCCTATCTACATTATTCTACTGGTTCTGCTTCTCTGGTTGAACCCTAGCTGATACAATGGGCTTACATGGCTGGGAAGTCCATAGAAGGGCTCAAATTATGTCTATAAATATTCTAATCTCTCGATATATATCTCCATCTCCACCCTTCCCCATTTCCCCACCCCCCCATCTTTCAGCTCTCAGTTCTGCTCCCCTCTGTGTGTGACTTCAGTCTGCAGAGACTGACTCTCTCCTTGTGGTGAGGAAGATGGCCTCTGAAAACCCCAAAATCACACCCTTCCAAACAAGACCAGCAGAAAGAGACTTCTTTCTCACAGGGAGGTGGTTCTCATTGTTCCATCTTTGGTAATGGGCCCACCTCTTGGATCAGTCACTGTTGCCAGGGTACTATGATTGAGTACTGAGTTTGACATGGTTTATCATGGGTGGCACTCTGTGATTGACACCCCCCATCAAACCTAAAGGAGTGGATAGAAGCACTCCCAAAGAAATAGGTGGTACTGCAACCAGAAAAGGGGGGTAGGGATGCATGCTAGACAGACATAACTATAATGACCAAGGTCTACTAGAAGAAGCTAGTGGACCTCTTGGCAATGAACCTTCTAAGTCACTGGTCTTGAACTACATGAGCCTTGTGTTTGGGCTTCCCTCTACATGCTGACTTCCAGAACCTATCTTCTGGTTGCCTCTTCTGGATGCAACGTACTTGTGCAAAATGTGATCTTAAAGACAGAGCCTCAGCTTGGTGTCTACTCACACCTTCACTTCCACCCAGCTACATGACTGTGGTCAGAGCAAGTCATTTCTCTGTGTCTCTATTCTCCATTTGTTTAATATGAATTTCCACACCCACCCTTCCCACTCCAAAGGACCAGGAGTGTGGAATTAGATCATAAATTAGAATAGTGCTTTTATTTCAGCTCTTTGGATCAGGTGGTTTATTTCCTGCTTCTTCTGTGGATACAGCTTCCCCTCCTCCTTCCTAAAGTGACATTTGTCCTCCCCACTGGTTCCCTGAAGCCATAATAGTATTATGTTTGCAGAAGAACATGATGAGGGAGAAGAACGCTTCTAAAGCCAAGATTGATAAGAGAAGTGAAGGCATGAGTCCCCCCTCCTCCCATCTTCCCACTGAGAGGCTCGCTGGAGCCAGGGTGCCCTGTTAGACTTAGGGTGGGTCTCTGTTCTAATGGAAGGGACCTCTCTTCTGTAAGTCTTCTTTTTTTTTTTTTAATTTAAAAAAAAGGGAAAGCAACCTTGTCAGTAGAGGAATACTCAGGTCAGGCATCTGGATTTAGATGCTAGCTGTTGACAGAAGTATTTGGAAACCTTCGTGCTTCCAGGAAGTCAGAAGGGAGGGATGAAGGGCAGCAGAAACTATCCGACCTGCAGTGAGCTTGGGCACAGCACTCCGAGTGGGAGAAGATGGGACCGAGGACCCAGAGTAAGAACAAGGGTCACTGTCAGACAACCTTATACAGCCTTTAAGGACCCAAGGAAGAATCTTTGCCACACTGAATTTAGAGTGTTGATGATCTGAGAAAAACAGGCTGAGAGGAGCTCTAGCAAGGCTGAGGAGGAGATTACTGTCTAGGGATCTAAGGAGTCCCACAGTAGACACTCAGAGCTAGCACTTTACCTTGGCAAGTCACATTTCTTATGCCAACAGTTTTATTTACATTTTTCCAAAGTGGATATGGCTTTGGCTGATGACCAGGGTACCGAGAAAAATGGGGAAGGTTGTTAAGAGAGAACACGAGAGCCAGCAGAGGCCTCTCTGGTCTAAAAGCAGCTGAACTTGGACAGACTTTCATCCTCTTAAGAACCAAGGACTCCCAGACTGTGCACTGCTGAAACGTGGGTAGAGTTCTGAACCACACCTGGAAGCCAAGGGGACCCTCCCTGAGAAGTCTCTTCCCTTCAAGGAGAAGCCGCTTAAAGGGCAAGAGGGTTGTCTCCAGAGAAGAACAAGTAGTCTTTCAGTTAGTAGTTATTAACATGTGGCTACTTAAATTTAAAGTTAGTCAATATTGATTAAAACTTAAAATTCATTTCCTCATTCACACCGGCCACATTTCAGATGTTCAATGTCCACATGTAGAGGCCAGTGGCTGCCATACTGGACAATGTAAATAGAGAATATTTTCATCATCTCAGTAAGTTTGATTGTACAGCTCTGAGTTAGAATCAAGGTGGGGATGCATATTAAAAAGATGCAACATCAAAGTGGCTTAAATAAGATAATGGTTGATTTTTTTTTTTCCTAAAATTTTAGGTCAGTAAAGTAGCTTAATTCCCCAGAGTCATTAGGACTGCCTATGCTCCTGTGGTGGCTACAGAGTCACAGACCCAGGATCCTTTTATCTCAACACTCTGACATTCCTAGGATGCCAGAAAGGGTTGTCTGCATGGCTCAAGATGGCGCACCAGCCAGCGGGAAGAGTGAAGGAGAGAGTGCATCTTTTCCTTTCAAAGGCATCCCCTAGACCTGCCCTGCATAGATCTCTTCCACTTATATCCACTGGCCTCATCTAACTACAAAAGAGGCTAGGAAACTTTATTCTAAATTAAAAGTTAAATAAACAATCTAAATCACACTTTGGGAGCCTGAGGCAGGAGGATTGCTTGAGCCCAGGAATTCTAGACCTGCCTGAGCAACACAATGAGATCCTGTTTCTACCAAAAAAAAAAAAAAAAAAAGTCAAAACATTAGCCAGGCATGGTGGCACATAGCTGTAGTCTCAGCTACTCAGGAGGCTGAGGCAGGAGGATCACTTGAGCCCGGGAGGTTAAGGCTGCAGTGAGCCGAGATCGCACAACTACACTCCAGCCTGGGTGACGGAGTGAGACCCTCTCTCAAAGAAAAAAAATCTAAATCAAGTATTTAAAGCTCATTACTATGGAGGAAGGGGAGAATGGACAGGGAAGGCGTGTAGCAGTTTCTTCCATGGTAGTTATATATAATATGTGAATCCGTTTCTGCCAATATTCTCTTTTTTGTCATCTTTCTCTTTTCTGTCTCTCCTATTTCCTCCCTCTTCCTTTTATCCTACTGACCCCTGCACACCCCAGGTATCAGGAAACATGTCCAGTTCTTTCACATGCACAATCTCATTTTATCTTCACAAGCACCCTATGAGGTAGGTATTAATTACACCCATTTTACAGATAAAGACACTGAGGCTCAGAAAAGTTAAATAATGAGCCCTGCCTAGTTCCTAAGAATTGCTGGAAAGATTGGTCCCAAAGGCTTTCTTCCCACATTCACTCAGTTCCTCTTGCTTCTTCCCCTCTGCTTGTCTCAGGTCCATCTCTTCTCTTTGAATTCTCTCCCCTACCTCTCTCTCTGCTCACCTCCTAACTCCCTTCCCTTTCTCCCTGGCTTTTGGCTTTCATTCTTTTCTGTCTCCCAGCGCAACAGGCCAGCCTCACTCAGCCCATTACACGCTGGCCCCACTCAGCTCCTAATAAATCTATTAAGTTGCAATCAATCTATAAATCAGCTCTCCTGATTAAACCTGGTGAGGATTAGGTTTGGGTTTCCCTGTAATTACAGCAGATCTGAACAATAAACCAAATTGACTGGCAGAAAAAACATGAGGTTACCTCAAAACACCCTATCTGTTCTCTCCCATGGTTCATGTGGCCAGGTCATGACCACAGATGTCTGGTTGCCTGCAGTCCCCTCCCCAACCCTAAGACAAAGCGTGTGAGGACCAGAACAGACCTCTAATCTTGGGGTAGAGAATGGGATCTATAAGGTGGGCAAGGAACCTCCAGAGCTCTAACAGTCCCACTCACGAAAACCCTGTCTCCTCTGGGTCCTGGGTAATGAGACTCCCTCCTTCGGCTTCAAGAGGTTTCTCTCCTTCCACTTGGGTACAGAAGTGGGAGAGGACAGGACTTTCTGAGAGGTGTCAGTCCCCTCACTTGTCTGGAGACTGCCTTCGATTCGGGCTATTTCTGACAGAAACAGAAGGGGACCGCAGGCAGCAGTGAACATGACAGAGTGGACTAAAGATGGTGGGGGAGGCATTTGCTAAGAAGGACAGAAGATGACAGTGCCCTGGAAACTGAAAATCAATCTCCTCTGCTTCCCCCTCTCCAGAGACCACGGTGGAGTTAGGGCAAGTACCCCTGGTTGAGGCAGAGAGGCTGACTCTTCCTCCTGCCCTCCTAAGAATCCTTACTGCCAGGGTTAGGCTTCTGTAGCTTCCTCCCCCAGCCCCCAACTCCGCTTCCCTGCAACACACGCCCACATCCAGGGCTGAGTACAGAGGCTGGCACATCCCGGGAGTTCGATCAATGTGAATTGAATTCGCCCACTCATTCAGGCACCAATCAATCCCTGTCTATCCATGTGCAATTTTTATTATTCAGCTGTCCCAGACATCCCCCAATTCGCTGATGTCTTTTCGGAAGCAGTGGGAGTCCCAGAACTGATGACTCTCTAGAAGATGGAGAAGCCAAGAGGAATCCAGAGAGAAACAGGAAAGGAGAGAGAAAAAAGGAGAGAAGTGGACTTGGGGAGAGAAGGAGAGACAGCACGACACAGAGAGGCAGAGAGAGCATGCCTTTTTCCTTGAAGGTCATCTTTACCAGGCCACTGAGGTGAGTCATGTGCCACTATACTCCCTACTCTGCAATTTAACTAAACAAGTCATGAACTAAAAACCAAAGCAACAACAAAGCCAATCAAGAAAGCGGGTGCTATCAGTCCTGGACATCCTCAAATCAGCTAAGATAGATCCAAAGCAAAGATCCAGTGTCTTCTTAGTGTTCTGTTTCCAAGTCCTTCAATGATACTTCCTCTGGCTCTAAAAGCGGGAGGCCCAGCCCTGGGACCCCTGACCCAGCTAGCCTGGCTCCAGCTCCCCAGTCCCTCTGTCCCCGCTTCATGAGGCAGGACACTGGGTCCAGGAGGCTTTGGCACCCATTAGTTACCTGGTCTCATGTTTCCTGTGATGACACGTGGGGACATGAAGCTCTGTTATTCTGGCAGGCACCACAGACTGGTCTCTGTTGGCCTTTGGTTCCTGGGCATAGGTTGGTTTGTTTCTCACTTATGGCAGTACCTCTGAGGCTTCAGGGGAGGCTCTGGGCTGCTGTGTGACAAAGCGCTCCCTGAAGGCCCTCAGCCTGTACCCCAGGGGCAACTCTTTTTGCCCCAGGCTCAGCCCCTCCTTGTAAACTCTCCCAGGCCAGTCAGGGGCTGACTCAGAGAGCCCCAGCTATGGCTGTGCCCAGGGAGGTGTGCAGGTCATGGAAACCCAACAACTAAGGACAGGAAGTGTTCGGATCAGGAGAGGCAGTATCACACGGGCTTGAACTCTGACATTCCATGGAGGGGACCATCCTACTTCTGCCACTCATCAACTTTGTGACCTTGGGCAAGAGGCTTAGACTCTCAGAGACTCAGCTTCCACAGTTCTAAAATAGGACCTTCTTCGTAAAGTTGATATGAGGACCACGTACAGTGCTTAACCCAATGCCCAACACATGGTAAGTGCTCAATAAATGGGACTATTACCATGATCATTATTATGAACACTTTATAGAGGAGACTGGAACAATTCCTTTGGTACTGGGTCCCTGCAAAATGCAAACACACAAAGTGCAGGTGGTTTATCAGATCAGCCATCTTCTGCGGTGGTGGGAGGAGCAGACATAACCCCAAAATCCTACCAAAGATGGCCCTATTGGGTGGCAAAGTAAGTGGTGATCTAAGCAAAGTGATTAAGAGCCACCTTCCCAGCATCCAAATAGTAAAGACTCACAGCATGATGGCGTTTCAGTCAACAACATACCACACAAAGTAGTACACTGGTCCCTTAAGATTATAATACTGTATTTTTACTGTACCTTTTCTGTGTTTAGGTATGTTTAAATACAAAAATACTTACCATTGTGTTACAATTACCTACAGTATTCAGTACAGTCACATGCTGTACAGGTTAGTAGCCTAGAAGCAATAGGCTGTACGCCATATAGCCTGGGTATGTAGCAGGCAAACGCAATGATGTCTGCACAAGGACAAAATCATCTAGTGGCACATCTCTCAGAACAGAATCCCTGTTATTAAGCAACGCTTGACTGTAAACCATTTTTATGACTCACTAGTCATGGACTCCTAACATGTCTTCCCTGGTCACTTCTTTGGAATAAGGCAGAAGCCCCAAAGACCATGCAGAGTCCCCTTTGGGGACTTCTTTGATCCAATTATTTCTATCTTGTCTGACAGCTGGGAGAAATTTGTGTTAGGATAAGACAGAAAATTGAGCTGGTACGAACAGGTCTGGACTGGAAGAGTTGTGCATGGTGGGGGCAGGGGGCGGGGGGTGCAGGGTGTGTGTCCTCACAAGTGAGGGAAGGGATTATGGTACCGGATCCTGAGGTTTCCAAAAGAGGGGTGTGGGAGACACCCCCCAGGATTCCCATCCCCTGGCTCTTCACACCCTGTATATCTCCCTCCCCTTGAGCTTGGGTGGGACCTGTGACTTGCTTCTAGCCAATGGACTGTGGGAAAAATGAAGTCACTTTCAGAGGTAATTTAGGTCCCAAATTGGTTGATTTTGAGTTCCTCTAAAGGGAGACTGTCCTGGGTGGGCCTGACTTAATCAGGCAGGCGGCCCTTAAAGAGAGGGGCTGGGTCCCTCCTGAGGGCAGAGACTGTCAATGGTATTACAATACCATATTTTTACTGTACCTTTTATATATTTATGTACAAAAATACCATACTGCCTCATCTCCTGAGGGCAGATGAAGTCAGTGGCCAGGCCTTTGTGGCAGGAAGCTAGCAGCCTAGGACCTGAGGGCAAGCCTCCAGTCAAAGCCAGCAAAAAAGGGGACCCTCCCCAACCCCACCCCTTGGTACAGTTGCAAGGAAGTGAGTGCTGCCAACAGCCTGAGTGAATCTGGGAGTGGCTTCTTCCCCAGGTGAGCCTCCAGAGGGAAATAACAGCCCAGGGGACTCTGAGCAAGGGATGCAGTGAAGCCATACACAGACTCTTGACCCACAAACTGCCATAGAATAATGGATGTCTTCAAGTTGCTAAACTTGTGACAATCTGTTACAAAGCAATAGAAGACTAATATAGGGGTTGAGAGGAGGGTGTCCTGGAACAGAAGGTGGGAGGTGCTGAAGACAGGCTCCAGCTGTGGCACAGTGGTCTGCTTCTCACTCCAGGGGGCACTGGCTTCGTCCAAAAGATTCCATCCTGACCACCTTGCTGGCCCCACTCTGTTTTTGTCTGGAGGTGGAAAGGGGTCGTGTTTTGGACCTGAAGCCCTAAGAACACTTGCCTGAAGCTGAGATGGGAGGGTGGCCTCCTTCAGCATGCCACTAGGATGCCTCACCCTGAGGACGTGCCAGGCGCTCTGGAGCAAAAGGATCTGGGCTCCCAGGCTTGTCCAGAGACGGTGCTGCCGGGAGTGCAGGGCAAGCTCCAAATCTAGGGGAGCTCTAGATCTTCCAGTCAGACCTGGAGCTGGACTGGTGCCCTCACATTCCCGCAGTGCTCCCAGGAGTGGTCGTCCCAGCGTCCCTGGCTCTGGCTCTTGTCATCTGTGGGCGTCTTAGCACCTTTAGATAGACCTGGGGCCACCCCCGGGTAAGAAGGGCCAAGCCCCCTAAAACTGTACCCCAAGACCGCACCTCGGTGCAGGAGCTGACTCTGGCCCCGGCCCCACCCCTGCCCCACCCCGAGCACCTCCACTGCCCTCCCTCAATACCAAAGTCCTGGAGGGCTGCCTCCCTACTCCCGTCTTCCACCGCTACACCGGGTCTCCACCTGCAGCAGGGCACTTAGGCTGACTTAATGTCTCTCATGGATAAAATTGCTCTGAGTAGTTTTAAAGCTTTTAATTTTAGCCCTGGAACCTTTTCCTTAAACAAAAATCTCACAAGAAAACTCAGTCTGCAAGAACCAAAGTGGAGCTGCTCTGATGGAGTGCAAAGAGGTCACTGGCTTCTCCCCAGACAGTCTCCCTTACCCTCCCCCGCCCCTGCCTTCTCTTTCCCTGGCAGCCCCTGAAGGGCTGTGTGGAGCGGAAGCACTTCTGGGAAGCTTGTTTGGAAGGTGCTGACCAGGACCCAGTCACGTTTTCCTGCTTGTTTCCCTCAGGGCTGGTTGGGACAGGAAGTCCCGCCCTCTCAACCCCAGGGCAGCTGTCAATCAATGAGAGCACAAAGACTGTTCCCAGTTCACAGACACTGAGTCACCTTCCACAGCTGGGATCTTCTCCACCTGGAGGTCTATGTTCCCCGCCCCACCTTGCAAGTGGCTTGACGAATTTGTTTTCTGTGAGACAAATATTCTTGGCCTTCCAAGGAGAGCTTTAAATAGACTCCGAGTTAAAAGGAAGCTTATCCATTATTAAGTCCAGCTGTTAGCTTGGGCAAAAATTCCTTACACATCCCCACCAAGAGGCAATCTAGATTCTCTCTGAATACTCCCCACAATGGGTGGTTCACTATCTAACAAAGCAAGTGTCTCACTGTTAGGCAGCTCCTATTAAAACCCAAACCTGCCACCTTATAGCCCTCATCCACTGGCTCTGCCTCTGGAGCTTAAAATCATGAAGTCGTGGAACTTACACTAAAAGGAATGCAACTCACTCCAGGGTCTTCTCCTCTTCTGTTCCATTCTCCTTAGAGGGCACTTGTGTAGATTATTATATTGGTGGCCAAGGAAACATGTCGCTTAGTGTTTGTGGACTGTGTATTCCTCTGTCTCATTGGCTCTTGGATTATCCTCATGATTTGCTTTGACCAATGGGATATTAGCAGGCATAAAGAATTGGAAGCACTTGCAAATTTGGGTTCGCCCCTCAAAAAGTTCCTCCTTGGAAGCCAGCTGCTATGCTGAAGGAAGCTCAAGTTAGGCTGCTGAATGGTGCAAGGCCATGTGGAGAGAGGCCCTGGAGAAGGGTAGTCCATTTTTTTTTTTCCTAATTTTTGTTATGTTTGATGTTTGTGGGTACCAAAAATGAGTAGATGTGTATATCTCTGGGGAACATGAGATGTTTTGACACAGGCATGCAATGTGGAATAATCACATCATGGAAAATGAGGTATGAGGGGAGGCCATTTTGGATGTTACAATCACAAGCAAGCTCCCAGCTGAAGGCAACCACAGGAGTGACCTAAGCAATACACAAGGAACAGAAGAGCTGCCCTGCTAAGCTCAGCCAAACCACAGGATCTTGAGAAATAATAAATTGTTATTTTAAGCAACTAAATTTTGGAATGGGTTGGTAAGCAGTGATAGAGAATTGAAAACTACTGATAGAGTTTTTCTAAGAGCACATTTCTAGGATAATACGGCAAAAATTTTTCATCTTCGATCAGCCATTTACAAAGAGTATAGACAACCTACCTAAGCCAAGAGACAGCAAACATATTTACTGGAGATACTGGGAGCTCTGCCACTTAGAATTAAATCAGGAGTCAGTCAGAGATGGGAAGGAGTTAGGAGCCTTTGGCTTGAGCAAGTCAGAGAGCCCTGTCTGAATGGCAAATTATATGGAACAGTTTGGCTTTACTCACAAAATAAAATTATGCTTCCTTGCCACTTATAAATTACTTTTTATTTTATTGTCCTACAGACCATGTTCAGATAGGTTTGGATGCTATGCTGTTTTTTATGTGCCATTCTCCAAAGCTGTGAAGGTACAAATCATGGGCCATCCCAAGTAGTTTGGGGAAGAAATGTTTTTTCTTTCAAAAACAAGGTTTGGGTACATATTTGTGGTAATGACATAGAAATGAAAAAATAGCAAGATCAATTGGAGTTTATAATAGCATTCTGAACAGGGATAAATAGTGTGAAATGCTCCAGGATGAGGCTGCCCCAGCCTTCTCCCAGCATTCACTCCATCAGTCTTTATTGAGCACCTACAGTCCCAGCCTTCCAGGCACTCATGTTCAAGGGAGGAGACTGACAGGTGGAGCAGCAGGTGCAATACAGTGTGATAACAAGGAAGTCTGGGACAAGGGAAGTAGCTACAAGAGGCCTGTCTCCTAAAATAAGCTCTATCTAGGCTGAGAGCAAAAGGGTCAATAGAGCAAGTTGAACAAAGAGAAGGGACATTCATTGATTGCAGAGATTACTAGCTCCTACCCAATATCTATCTATCTCTTTTTCCTGATGATTGGAACTTCATTTTATCCTGCTAGGCAATATTTCTATCTAAAGGACTACATTTCTCAGATTCCCTTGTAGCTAGCAATGAATAATGGGATATAAATACAAGTTTATAGGGTTTCTTGGAAGGCGTTCTGACTCAACTAGGAGATACAACCAAGTTCCTCCATCTTTCTGCCTGGAATGTGGACTTGATGGCTGGAGCACCAGCAGCTATTTTGGGTCATAAAGCAAACTTGAGATGGAAACCAACTACTAAGTATGGTAGAGCGGAAAGTTAAGAAGAGCTTGTGTCCTGACAACTGTGAAGCTGCTATATCAGACCTGGAGAGCCACCCCTTGGCTTCTTTCACACGCCAAATAAATAAATGTCAGATTTAAACTACTTATTTGTTTTGTTGTTGTTGTAATATGCAGCTGAACCTAATCCTAACTGATATACCTACATGTGCCAAGGCCCAGAGATAAGAGAGCACATGACATATTCCTCAATCTGCAAATGGTTCCGAGTGGATGGAGCACAATTAAGTGTGTGACAGAGGAGGGGGTGGTGAGTGGGGCAAGAAAGGGAAGCAGAGGTGAGCCTGGAGTTCTTGGGCAGTGGAGCACAGAGGGAAATCATAATTGCTAGCTTTATAAAGGGCTTTAAACAACAGATTCTTCTCTCCCTATCCTCCACATCTGGAGAAAGGACAGCCTCCTGTTCCCCAGAGACCTAGGACTAGGGAACAAAATGTCCTAAGTTAAAGGGTGTGTCTCAAAATTGGGGACATGGCCACAGACAACTGTCATTGGATATGAGAACTGCCTCATGACTTTGCTTAAACCCACTTCCCAGCACGGTGTCAAAGTCAGCTTCCCTCTCCCAAGGGCTGTGCAAGATTAGAGAGCCTAACTTGTAGAAAACCAGGAAGGGCCTCCAGCCTTCCATCATGGAATTGTTTCTAAGTTGCCTGTTGCCAAGGCTGGGGTGGTCCACGGGCAGCTTTGTTGCTGCCCAGATAACCCTGAGAATAGGGATCCCCTTGAGGAGCCCAGGTCCACAACTCGCTGAGAGTGGCCTCCTCCTGCATCCGCAGACCACCCCAGCAGAGGTCTGGCAGCTCCCAGATTCCACAAGGAAACATGGCTTGTTCTCTGCCACCCTTGGAAACCCCCAAACCTAACCCTTCACCTTTGCTGGGGAAACCCCTCTTTGCCCCCTTTTGGGTGGGAGACTTGTCATTTTCCTCAGTCAAAAGTAATTCAGCTCAATCCTCCTGGGTAAGCCTGAAACACAGAAGAGATTTGCCTCCCACCTTTCCACACTTTCTCCCTGCCTTGGGGAAAGGGATAATATAAGGAACTTTCAAAAATACTTGTCATCCAACCATGCAACCATCACTGGCAGCAGAGCCCCTGAAAATCATACAGCCTGGAGCAGCTTGTCACAGAAGATAGTGAGGAAAGAGTCAAAGACAAATTTGATTTGATAGAGTCGTAAAATGGTCTCAGGAGCCAGGATGAAGAGGCTCCCACTGGCCAGAGATGTGACAATGTGAGTACCAACAAGGACAGTAACAGTGGTGGATTGAAACAGGTCAAATATATATATAAATCCATGAGTCTATAATGATACTTTTTAAAAGGAACCTAACTGGCTATCAATTGAGGCTATCAATTCATACTAATGAATTAATTCATTGTTTTGATAACTAACATATATACAAGTAAAATATCAAGCAAGAGATAAAGACAAAAAGAAACTACTCTGGCCCATGTAAATATATCCCAAGATGTTAAAAAAAACAAATTAGAAGAGTTTAGCATGTAATGACTGTGGCAGGAAAAGCAGTGCTTTTTAATGATGCACAGGGGAATGAGAAGTCCTTGCTCTGAGCCTTGGTAGTCCATGGGAGGGTCTATGTGGGCTTGAGCCAGCAGGGTTTCCTAGAACATGGTTCTCCAGAAAAAACGCCCTGGTGAAAACCACAAGCAGAGAAGAATGGGATGAGCTTGGGATGGAATAGCAACAAGAATATCCCAGAAAGCGTGTTTTTTTTTTTTTGAGACAGAGCCTAGCTCTGTCACCCAGGCTGGAGTGCAGTGGCACGATCTCAGATCACTGCAACCTCCGCCACCCAGGTTCAAGTGATTCTCCTGCCTCAGCCTCCCGAGTAGCTGGGATTAGAGACATGAACCACCACGCCCAGCTAATTTTTGTATTTTTAGGAGAAATAGGGTTTCACCATTTTGGCCAAGCTGGTCTCAAACCCCTGACCTCAGTTGATCTGCCCTGGCCTCCTGAAGTGCTGGGATTACAGATGTGAGTCACCACGCCCAGCCCCAGAAAGCATTTGGACACTTTCCCAGCATTCAATGAACTATGTGACACAATGTTCCGTGATGAACACAAGATGCCACCCGCATGGGAAGGATGAGAACTGAGTCAAGTGATTGAGTCTGGCAGTTTGTAGACTTCAAATCTCCTTCAAAGGAGTCAGTTCAGGGCAGTTGTGGGTTGTCCACCAAATCACAGAGTCTTAAGGAGGGAAAGGTGGAGCCAGACTGCTGGGAGGCAGAGCCAGGACAGAAAGGTAGGAGAGGCAAAATTAGCTTGAGGAAAAAGCAGAGGCAAAAAGTTTGTGATGGAAACGATAGGGAAAAGGCCTAGTAGATGAGTCCCGGAAGGCAAGAGAAAGAGGCATAGCTGAACTGGGCTGGGCACGGGGGGCACCTGGAGAACAGACCCAGAGATCTCTGCTTCGTAATGTGGGGGCAAGCATGCCACATAGCAGCCTGGTCTGGCACTTTCTTTTCCTCCTCCCATCTCTATTCAAGGATGGACTAGGGCAGGGTTCAAAGGCCCAGGAGAAAGTCAAGGAGGCTCCCAGGAGCTTGCTCCAGAGAAACCAAGAGGCCATCAGGTAGAGCGAGGAGATCTGGGTCACCAGGAACCAGGTGAAGACAGGTAAAGAGGATGTGGAGGAGATATGGAGGAGGTTGAGGAGGAAGGGAGTGGAGAGAGGGAGGAAGAGAGAGGGAAGTGGAGAAAGGGTGTGGAGAGAAGGTAGTAGGAGCTGGCAGACACAGAAATGCAGTGTATTTAGGACCTGCTAATTTTTTTTCTTTTCTTTTTTTTCTTTTTCTTTTTCTTTTTTTTTTTTTGAGACAGGGTCTCACTCTGTTGCCCAGGCTGCAGTGCAGTGGCGCGATCTCGGCTCACTACAACCTCCGCCTCCCGGGTTCAAGCGATTCTCCTGCCTCAACCTCCCAAATAGCTGGGACTACAGGTGCATGCCACCACACCCAGCTAAGTTTTGTATTTTTAGTAGAGACAGGGTTTCACCATGTTGGCCAGGCTGCTCTTGAACTCCTGACTTTAGGAGATCTGCCCCCTTCAGCCTCATAAAGTGCTAGGATTACAGGTGTGAGCCACCGCGCCTAGCCAGGACCTGCCAACGTTGAGTGTGGCCCTTTCATTGTGCAGATGAGGAAACTGAGACCCAGAAGAACAAGTTCTTTGTCATAAAGCCCAGTGATATCCCAGAGGGGCAGGATAGTGGTGAGAAACATGCAAAAATTGTCTTCACACAACTCCCTCAAACCCCCACTCCCAGAAGAAAGAGGTGGAACCATTCCCAGTCCACCTAGGTCAAGTGACATTGGATGGTGGCACTTGCGGGTGGGCTGAGGAGTCTGGGCTGTGTGAGTGCAGCTCAGTCCTTCAGGGTTAGGCTGTCCTGCCCTGCTCTCCCAAGCTTTCAACTCTGCAGGAAGTTCATGGCTCCACTGCTGCTCGGGTTGTGTGAAGCGGGAGAGAAAAGACTTGAAAACCCGTGTACACCTGCCCGATGCAGAAAGGACGAGGGTGCCCTTCTTCTATACACAGGTGGGACTTGGGCCTGGTCTCAAGAGGCACAGCTGTCCCTATCCAGGCCTTGGCCAGTCACAGTCACCATGGAAACCGTACTGTAAAGGACTGAATGACCTCAGATTTTGCGTTTCATCTCCCAACATAGGATTTTAGAATGCAGAGAGCAGTTACTGGTCTTCTCTTATTTAAATGCCAGCTGCGCAGCATAGAGGTCCCTGGAGGCCCTTTGAGCTCCTCCTAGCTCACAGGAACAAGTGTGTGGGTCATCTCCCTGAGCCAGCCTCTGCTGCAAGCCTTTGCCTTGACCCCTTGATCTATTATTATTCACTTGGCAACAGTGATTAAGCCGCAGGAGGTTGCAGGTACTGGGTCAGGCAACAGGGACAGGAAGATGAGTAGGAGACAGATCCTGACCCAAAGAAGGATGCAGTCGAGTTGGGGAAACAAACACATAAATAAATCATTATAAACCCACGTGGCAGGTGCATGGGGCACCCAACTCACAGCAATTTGCTCACTAAAGTAGGTGACAGAGGGGGCAACATTGAGGTGAAGAGTTTGAAGAAAGTGGTGAAGGTGTGGATGGTTATTAAGGGGAATCATCCAGAGGACCAGGTCAAGTGGCTGCTGGGTGACACCAAATGCCCTGCTGAGGCTGGGCCCCAGGCCAATCTACAGGCCACTTGATTTTTCTCCAGCAGGGCTCTGCTATGAAGGCAAATTGTGGGACTGTGGTCAGAAGGTGAAGCATTGGAAGTGAAGATTTCAGAAGAGGAACTGCTCTGGGAATAAACACAGGGTCCAGCATGTGCCCTAGGAATGGGCGGCAGACCAGGAGCCAAGGCAGGAGTCACAGGAATTACAGAGGCACAGGGATTCCCCCGGTGGCAGGACAGGTGGTTCCCACAGAAACTGCTGTCCTGGGACTGAAGGGGTGTCGGCAGGAGCGGAAAGGAGAAGGTAAGCCACATTCCAGCCTCTGAGGAATACTTTCCCTTCTCTCAGCCCAGGTCTCCTCATAATGCAGCAGAGATGATAATACCCGGGACACACTGTGTCCCCTTCCTTCCTCCCACACTGTCCCTGGCTTACCTCTCAAGATCACTCCAGAAAGAGTCAAGCATTGCATGGAACGCACGTACACCTGGCTCAGGAGTCTCGCCAGCTCAGGGATAAATTTGGACAGCGAGCCGTGATTGAATGCTGGTTCTAGTAAGAATTCAGTGTGTGTTATTGCATTAAGTAAAATAATGAGAGCTCTTAAGGCAAATCATAAGGCAGAAAGGCACACTGCGAAGGGGTTGAGTTGAAAGACTTTGCCCTTCCCTTCTCCTTGGGCGAACATGGCAAAGTGCTCTCTCCTTGTGCACAGCTGTCGGCCTTTTCAGATGCTGAGCAGGCGTCTAGTCAAGCCATTTCCTGCCAGGACAAATGACAAGCACCCCAAAAGGAGAACTTAGGGGAGCTCCAAGCCTCCTCTTTATAGAAAGCCATGTTGAGTCCTTCTCAATATGGCTCTCCCCAACCAGATGACTGCAGCTGAAAGAATAGCCTCAGCCCAGCCCTCCCTCTATACCTCAGCCCCTCCCGCTATACCTTGGTCCCTCCCCAGGCAGGCAGAGTCCCAGGAGGATGAAAGCAGGACTAGCTGTGTGCTTGTGTCCTCCTTAGCAGTGGAGAGGCAAGACTGGTTGGATCTGCTTCAGCTTTGGCACCAGGAGACCTGAATTTAAATCTCAGCCCTACTACTTCCTGCTGTGTGACCTTGGGCAGTTCACTCAGCCCCTCTGAGCCTCAGTTTCCTTTTCAGTAAGGCAGGCAATGTGGCATTGCGGTTGAGGGCCAATGTGGCTTTGTGGTTGAGGGCCAAGCACCAGAGTTATGCTTCTGGAGCTCAAATTCTGGTTCTGCCACTTTCTAGCTGATAGCCATGTCCTCCCCAGTTCCAAAGCCCAGCCTTGCAGGCACTCACCACAACCACATGGCTGAATAACTGTGGTTGCCAGCAGCCTCCTCTCCCCACAGCCACTCTGGGCCCATCCTGGACCAACTGGTCACTAGGTGTCTGGGTGCAGTATCCGTACCCCCCACCCCATCCCACCGCCCTTTTCCAATGTTCAGTGGAACTGCGCGTGGACTACACAGCCTTCCTTTTTCTGTCTTTAGCCACTCACAGATTCTGCCTCGATTTTCATCTTCGTTTGGATCTCATCAAGCGCTCCTAAATTCCTCCTCCTGATTCTGATTTTTCTTTCTTTGGTGCCATTTAACCACATGCTTTCATGCAATAGAACAATTTGTATTCATGCCCCTCTCCTCACTGGGCTAATTTAACAGCTCTGTAGAAACATAGGAGTGTAGTTTGCTCATCATCGCCTCTTCCAGAATGCCTTCCACAAAGTGAGGTATCTGTAAGGCAACCACCGTGATATGAGATCTTTTTCTCCAGCATTTATAGTCATCTTAACTGCTTTATTGAGATATAATTTACATAGCATCCGACGGTTTTTAATAAATGTACAGAGTTGTGCAATCACCACAATCCAGTTTTAGAACATTTCCATCACCCCAAGAAGATCCCTCGTGCCCATTTGCAGTCGCTCCCAATTCCAAGTCCCAGCCCTCGGCAATTTTTAATCATTTTTACTAAAAAAAAAAAAACCACATGAACCCTTATTTCCCCCCAAATGTTTTGCTCTTAGAAGTAAAGCTGCATGAACATTCATGTAGGGAAACCGTAACACCAATCTATGCTCATTTCTCCTAAACTTACTGACAATTCAGGGAAGGACTGAGTATATAACCTGAGTCCCGCATTCCACAGGTGACATGTGCGTGGATGAGTGCCACCACTAAGACCACATAGCCCATAGCAGGGCTGGGACTGGAACCACTGGCTTCCACTCCCAGCAATGGTCATTTCAGTCACTCTGTCCCTCTACTCAGAGATAAATTCGTTAACTAACTTTAATTAATTTAATTTGTTTTTCCTTTTTTTTTTTTTTTTTTGAGACGGAGTCTTGCTCTGTCACCCGGGCTGGAGTGCAGTGGCCGGATCTCAGCTCACTGCAAGCTCCGCCTCCCGGGTTTACGCCATTCTCCTGGCTCAGCCTCCCGAGTAGCTGGGACTACAGGCGCCCGCCACCTCGCCCGGCTAGTTTTTTGTGTTTTTAGTAGAGACGGGGTTTCACTGTGTTAGCCAGGATGGTCTCGATCTCCTGACCTCGTGATCCGCCCGTCTCGGCCTCCCAAAGTGCTGGGATTACAGGCTTGAGCCACCGCGCCCGGCCTTAATTTGTTTTTTCTAGTCACTGCTTCTCCCTTCTCACACCCCTTCCTCAGTGGAAGTGCTAACTGGAATTGAGTGGCTCAGAAACAAATGGCGAAGAAGGAGGTAGAAAAGAAAGAGTTAGGAAACCATGTGTCAGGCTCAGCATGGTGGTTTATGCCTGCAATCTCAGCACTGTGGGAGGCTGAGGATGAAGGATCGCTTAAGCCTAGGAGTTTGAGACAAGTTTGGGCTCCATAATAAGACCCTCATCTCAAAAAAACTAAAATTAAAAATTAACCGGGTGTGGTGCTGCATGCCTATAGTCCCAGCTATGCAGGAGGATGAAGTGGGAGGATTGCTTGGGCCCAGGAGTTCAAGGCTGCAGTGAGCTATGATCACACCACTGCGTTTCCACGTGAGTGATAGACTGAGACCTTGTCCAAAAAATAAAGTAGGTGGGGATCATAAGTCATTCCCCCAACTTCTCATGCAAGGAAGGAACAGTCTCCTCGGCTTCTCTGACTCCACAGGGAAGGTGGGGGGCTCTCCTAGGGTCCAGGAACTCACTGCTTGCAGCTCTTCCTTTCTTTTCTGGGTCCAGTCAGCCCTTTTCCTCCAACGCATCCTCCAGTGCCATGAACACATTCTTCCAGATGCGCTTATTTGTGAGTAGGAGACTTGGGAGCCAGAAAGCTCAGGGATGGGATGGGAGTGGGGGAGTCTAATACCACCATTCACTAGCTGTGTGACCATGTACCTTCCTAACCTCTCTGGGCCTTGGTGTACTCATCTGTAAAGTGGAACCAGAATTGCCTACCTCAAAAAATTATTGTGAGAATTCAATAAAATGGTAGAGGCAAGACATTAGGTTCAAAGTATGCGACCAATAAATGGTAGGGTTTTAATTAACCTCCTTCTTAAATTGTGATCCCAATAATGATTCCCTGAATACATATATTGGATGCACATGGCATGCACACAGCACTACAGAACTCTTTCCTTCTGTCGTGAACCATAGTGTTGGACCACCTCACATGTTTTCCTATCCCTTTTGGGAAACTTACCCTACTCCATAGAAGCAGCGAGTCATATGTTTTTAAAAAGAAACTCCGGTGGCAACGCAAGGAATAGACTGTAAATGTGGAAGCTAGGGGCCAGGAAGCTGAGCGAGAGATCATGCAACATTCCAGGCAAACCACGAGAAGGGCCTGAATGGGAGGGGCAATGGGGAGAAGCTGCCAGAGACCAGACCTGAGAGGTACTGAGGAAGCAGAATCAGTGGAGCATGGTGAGTGATGGTCATGGGAAGGGCACACACTTACTCAACCTCTCTCTCAAGAATAATGCCTGTCTCACGACACTGCCGGGAGGCGGGGTGGCCTTTCACTGAAATATGAACTAAATGCATGCAATGTACTAGGCTCTGATCCAGATGCCGGGAATACAGCCTAGAACAAGACAGAAGCCTTGTCCTCTTGTTGCTTATAGTCAAGATAGAGAGTAATGTCTTTGAAGAGACTGACGCATGGTAGGCACTTAATAAAGGGTAGGTGTCGTTATTACCACTTATAATGTAATGTTTAAATATATCCAGTGAGTCTGTGCTCTGTTTCGGCCACCTAATGTCTCTTCTCCTTCCCCATGGTGTGACATCATGGTAATAACAGTAAATGTCTCCATCTGTTCTTTCACTATAGATGCCAAAGTGATTCCTGGAGACTCTGCCAGCAAGGCTGTTCCTCTAGCCACCGCAGCACCAAAGTAAATGAGAACCCTGCTTGAACATATGGGTGCTCTCTCTCTAGGGACTTTAGATCCTGAACAAGTGACCACATGGGCAGAAGCAACAGAGTTAATTCATTCAAGCATGCAGAACCTGACCCAGACTATTTCTACCACAAGAGCCTCCCTTCCAGCTTGGGTATCTGTAAGTTTGAGAAGTCAGCCTACCAAGTGACTATTGACATCTCCCTCCAGGAGAATTTCAGTCCATTGTTACTGCTTGGCAGAGTGCTTTGGGATGTAACAGACATGGTAAATGAACAGAAATGACATCGACTGAAAAAAATGATACAATTTCACCTAACTTTTGTCCGGCTTCCATTTCTACTTTTTGTTCTTTTGTTGGAACTCAAGTACACAGAACTGGACTGAGTATTGTCCTTGGTTTATTACACATCCTGACTATTGGTCTATACATGGCTTGTTTTTACTTAGTTATTTAAAATAATATAAGAACCTGTGAATGCACCAGATCCAAACAAAAGCTAGGATCGTGACAATAACCTTGACATATGGTCCCACCCCATCACATCCTCTTGACTCCACTGACCAAGATAATCATTCTTAATCCTCTGTCCATCAGCTCTGTGCCTTCCTTTCAAACTAAGTTCTATTGTATCTATGTGTGCTTCTAAAAGATGTGCTTTCACAAAATTTTAGTTACTTTAGAAATTATTTTTTAAAAATGAGGCCAGGCATGGTGGCTCATGCCTGTAATCTCAGCACTTTGGGAGGCTGAGGTGCGCTGAGGGCTTGAGCCCGGGAGCTTGAGACCAGCCTTGGTAACACGGCAAAATCCTGTCTCCACAAAAAATACAAAAAAAAAAAAAAAAAAAAAAAAGATTGCCAGGCGTGGTGTAGTGCCTGTAGTCCCAGCTACTCTGGAGACTGAGATAAGAGCCCAGGAAAGTTGAGGCTGCAGTGAGCCATGATCATGCCATTGCATCCCAGCCTGGGCAACAGAGTGAGACCCCTCACCCAAAAATTAGGATATAATATTGTATGTAAGTGTTTCAGACTTACTTTTTTCCACCAAGTATTATATTGCTAAAATTATTCATACTGTTGTTTATGGTTGAGTTCATTTATTTTTATTGCTGGATAATATTTTGCTGTGTAAATAGACCACAATTATCCATTCACTTTTCCATTAATGGACATTGAGTTATTTTCAGGTTTTGCTAATGCGAAAAATGCCGCTAGGAGTGTTTTTATTCAAATCTCCTGTTTTATGTGCATGAGAGTTTCTTTTGAATATATACCTAATGGTAGAATTGCTGGGTAATAGGGTATGTGGATGTCCAATTTTAGAGGAGAAAGCCAAGCCCTTTTCCAATGTGTTTCACAAACATACAGCCTTATGAGTATAAGAGGATTTTTTGTTTTGTTTTGTTTTCTTTCTTTGGTTCTTTTCTAGACAGAGTCTTGCTCTGTCACTCAGGCAATGGTGCTGGCTCACTGCAACCTCTGCCTCCCAGGTTCAAGCAATTCTCCTGCCTCAGCTTCCCGAGTAGCTGGGATTACAGGCGTGCACCACCACACCCAGCCAATTTTTGTATTTTTAGTAGAGACGGGGTTTCACCATGTTGGTCAGGCTGGTCTCGAACTCCTGACCTTGTGATCTGCCCACCTCGGCCTTCCAAAGTGCTGGGATTACAGATGTGAACCACCACGCCCGGCCAAGAGGTTCTGTGGCTCTACAATCTTGTTAAAGCTTCATGTTGTCAGATTTTTAATTGCCAATTAAACAGAGGTAAAAACAAATGTTAGAGATTATAATGTGTGTTTCTCTGATCACTAAAGATGTTAAACATCTTCCCTTGTGTTTATCAGCCATACATGTTTCTTTTTTTTCTTTCTTTCTTTTTTTTTTTTTTTTTTTTTTGAGACAGAGTTTTGCTCCCATTGCCCAGGCTAAAGTGCAATGGCACGATCTCAGCTCACTGCAACCTCCACCTCCCGATTTCAAGCAATTCTTCTGCCTCAGCCTCCCAAGTAGCTGGGATTGCAGGCATGCACCACCACATCTGGCTAATTTTGTGTTTGTAGTAGACACAGGGTTACACATCTTGGTCAGGCTGGTCTTTAACTCCTGACCTCCAGTGATCCACCCGCCTTGGCCTCCCAAAGTGCTAGGATTACAGGTGTGAGCCACCATGCCTGGCCCATTTATGTCTTTTGATCATTTTTCCATAGGGTTGTATTTTTTTATTTGTTTGTGGAAGTTTTTTATCTATTCTTGACACTGATCTATTGTTGTCTACTATCTCTTCTCAGTTTGCAATTAGTTTCTTTACTTTTGCTTTCCCTAAGGTAGCTTTTGAAGAACACATGTTCTTAAGTTTATTGTAGTCAAATGTATTTATCCCTTATATTATTGCCATTTTTTTTTTTTTGTCTCTTGTTTAAGCAACCTTTCGCTATTCAGTCTTAAACATATCTGGATGGATAGATAGATAGATATAAAGAGATAGATATAGATATAGTTTGGTGTTTTGGGGGTTTTTTTTTTGTTTGTTTGTTTGTTTTTTAGATGGAGTCTCGCTCTTGTCGCCCATGCTGGAGTGCAGTGGCGTGATCTTGGCTCACTGCAACCTCTGCCTCCCGGGTTCAAGCGATTCTCCTGCCTCAGCCTCCTAAGTAGCTGAAATTACAGGCATGAGCCATCACGCCCAGCTAAATTTTGTATTTTTAGTGGAGATGGCATTTCACCATGTTGGCCAAGCTGGTCTCATGCCTGTAATCCCAGCATTTTGGGAGGCCAAGGCAGGCAGACCACTTGAGTTCAGGAGTTTGAGACCAGCCTGGTCAACATGGCAAAATCCGTCTCTACTAATAATACAAAAATTAGCCCAGCATGGTGGTGGGTGCCTACAGTCCCAGCTACTCAGGAGGCTGAGGCAGGAGAATTGCTTGAACCCAGGAGGCAGAGGTTGCAGCAAACCAAGAACCTGCCACTGCATTCCAGCGTGGGTGACAGAACAAGATTCCAAAAAACAAAAGATAACCATGTTGGTATTTTAATTGCTAATATTTTATTTAGTGTTTTTGCATCAATATTTATAAGTAAAATAGGCCTAAAATTTTTTTCTCATAAATCCTTTGTCTGGTTATGGTATCAATTTTGGGAATGGAAGATGCTGTCATCCAATTTTAATATGTTATATTTGCAGAGAAATCCCTGGGAGCTCGTTTTTAAAAAAACAATCAATGACACCTAGCAAGGACTGCTTTTTACCTTGGTATTTTAAAATTAATAATTTTTGTAGCATTTCTTATGGGTTGACATATTCACCAGAAGGTAGATGTTAAAATCTGTCTTGTTCACTTTATAAAGATCTAAGTAAGTTTGCCCAGCTCCAATCCTCCAGCACCTTTCCTGTTCACCATAATTCCTCAGAGCTGACCAACGATGGTGCTTCTAACACATCTGCACATCTCTGACAACACGTGATAACCTGGGAAGTGGCTCCTAAGAAACCCAAGAGCTGGCTAGTGTCTGATGCATGGATTTATGCACAGCATGTGGGACTTTGAGCTTCTTAGAAGAAAATAATTGTACATCAAAGGCATTCCCTAGTTATGAGCTCCTCGGTGAAGCAGCTATTGTTACCATTTAAACAGAACTTTCTAGCTTTGCTTCTGGGCAGGTGACCAAATGTGAGAGCAATTGGAGACCAGGAAGCACCAGTTAGGAACCAGGCATCATTGTCATTATCTGAAGGAGTGCCTTGTGGCTAGCTTTCCCACTACAGCAGAGCCTTGCCTCCATCAATATGCTCTGCTCATGCCCCCAGCCCAACTCTCTCCTGGTGAGTAGTGAGCTCCAGAACCCTTCAAAGCAAAGAGAAGTCCAGCTGTGGAGTTCAGAAGCTGAAAAACACCTCTGCCCAGTGCCCTCCCAGCACAGCGTCCTGGCTGCACAGGCCTGAGCCAGACAGGCTGCCTAATCACCAGATAGGGACCCTCCTGGCTCCATCATGGAAAGATAATTAGGTCAGTTTTGTTGGCAAAGCCAAACCAGGCAACACTTTGAATTAAACACAGTGACTCTCTATAAGACCCAAGGAATTTCTGAGGCCTGAATCAGAGGGATCATAAGATAAGGTGGCTGGTCACCTAAAGAGAAAGGGTTAGTGCTTTTTTTCTCCTGCCTCTTCTTTTTCTGCCTGTGATGATTAATTTTATGTGTCAACTTGACTGGGCCACAGGGTGCCCAGATATTTGGTTAAACATTATTCTGAATGTGTCTGGGAGGATGTTTCTGATTATCATTTGAATTGTTGGACTGAGTAACACAGATGCCCTCCCAACGTGGATGGGCTTGATCCAGTCCAATTAAGGCCTGAATAGAACCAAAAAAGTGAGTAAGGGAGAGTTTGCTCTCTGTCTGACTATCTTCGAGCTGGGACACCAGTCTTTTCCTGCCTTTGGACTTGGACTCAGACTCAGACTGGAACTACACCACCATCTCTCCTTAGCCACCAGCTTGCCATCTGCACATCTTGGAGCTTCTCAGTTTCCATAATCATATAGGCCAGTTTCTTAATACACACACACACACATACATACACACATTCTATTGGTTCTCTTTCTCATGAGAACCCTAATACATCCCCTTACTCTTCTTCCCTACTAGAAGGAAAGAAGAAAGAAAGGAAAGACAGAAGGGAGGGAAGAAGAAAGGCAAGGAGAAAGAGGAGAGAGAGGAGGTGGGAGGGAGCCATACATCTTTCAATTTCCTTGAAAATAGGGAATGGATTCAGTAGTTGACCAGGTTAACATGAGGAAATGGGGAAAGCCCTGAGAGCCAGGCAAACTGAGCATGTGGGTTGAAGCCAGTAACAGTCAGCAGCTAACTGGGAACACTCCATCCCTGAGATGGGAGCTACACCAAGCCACTGCCAAGCCATGGGCCCCATGCACACATCCCAGGGATGGCTGAATGCACGGTCCCCATGGCTGTTTTGTGTTTGATGAGCTGGACGAGTTTTTTCTATGGAATATTTTTTAATGGACCCTAGTTTCCTGGATAGACCCTGGCTGATGCTCTGTCCTGTTACCCCAACCACCCTATGGCCTTGGATTTTATTTTGCCCCTGAGGATCTCTCTTTCCTTTCTGGGTGCTATTTTGTGGTCTCTTTGACCAGACTTTATCAGAACAAAAACAAAGGGTAGGAAAGAGAATGACCCAGTATATCCCTAAACATTTCTGTAATGTTTCTCTTTTCCATGATAAAAGCAATAAATACTCAGAGAAAGCATAGAAAAGTATAGAAAAGATTTTAAAAGAGAGAAATTACCCATAGTTTCACTACTCAGCGACAACTGATGTTATATTTTGGCAAACACCTATGCCTTCACTTAACATATTTTAATTTTTCCCAATTTAGGAAGATAGAGATAAAAAGCTGTTAAACAAAGCATTCTTGGTAAAAGAGCTGTCCTTCTCATCCTCCAGCAAAATCTCCTCTAAAAATTATTCTCCTGAACTATTTTAATGTTGGGGAGTCAGTTCTCACTGTCTTTTCCTATGCTTTTAAAATCAGTTCTTAATTTGTTGTTTCAATTCTTATCTATCACATAACATGCTGCTGCAGTCAAATGGTGGCTGGTCTGAACCATCCAAGATGACTCACTTGTATGTCTGGTGCCTTGGCAGGCATGGCTGAGAGGCTAGGACTGCTCTGTCTCCACATGGCTTGGGCTTTATTTTTTGGCAAATGAATCCTGAATCTCAAGGGTGAGCATAACATGGAGGAAACAAAAGCTGCCAGTCCTCTTAGGCCTAGAACAGGCAGAGCACTGTTTCTGTTGCATTCTAGTGGTTAAAACAGTTGGGACCAACCCAGGTTAAGGGGAGGAGAAGGAAACTTCATCTGTAACTCATTGGCTCATACCTATAATCCCAGCACTTTGGGAGGCTGAGGCGGGAGTACTGCTTGGGGCCAGAAGTTTGAGACCTGGGCAACATAGTGAGACCCCATCTCCACAACCTTTTTTTTTTTTTTTTTTTTTAATTAGCTGGGCATGGTGCCAGGCACCTGTAGTTCCAGCTATTCTGGAGGCTGAGGTGGGAAGATCACTCAAAGCCAGGAGGTCGAGACTGCAGTGGGCTGTCATTGTGCCACTGCACTTCAGTCTGGGTGACAAAATTGAGAGTCTGTCAAAAGAAAAGAAAACAAAGAAAAGGAGAGGAGAAGAGAGAAGAGGGGAGGGGAGGGAAGGGAAAAAGGAAAAGAAAAGAAGAAAGAAACTGCATCTCTCATTGGAAAGAGTGACAAAAAATTATTACCATCATTAGCTACAAAATGGGAGGAAAGAATGGGAATATATACAAATTTGCTTACATTTTTAAAAATTGCTAAATGAATAAGCCAAAAACTCATAAAAATGGCCATCTATTAAGGGAGAGAGAAAAGGATGGAGAAGATATGAATAGGAGCTAGACTTCTCTGAATACATCTTGTTAGATAGTTTTGACTTTGAATACAAATTTTTAAAAAATCAAAAAGGCAGAAAAGAAGTCTTAAAAATTGAAAGTAAGAGGAAAGAAATGTACCTAACTGCACATCAAGTCAATGGCACAACAACATGAAGAAAATAATCACTTCACATGACTTTAAAATTAAAAATTTCAATTGCACAATCTTAGCAGGATATGTTCTAAGGACAAAATGAGTCGCAAATAAATCTTACACTGTATTCAGTAATCTTACTGTTAGTAGCAATATTCGTTTAGCTATTTTGAAACTATTATAGAATAAGGTAAATAAGTAATTATGTAACAATTGTTAAAAACCACGCTTTTCAGCAAAGAAAAAAAAAATGAAAGTGTATACCCAACCAAGTTAAGTGAAAACCCTGTAATCTTAAATTTGAATTGGAAGCATTGGTACAAACCTATAATTTTTTTCACTTTAAAAAATGTGAGAGTACATACAGCATAATCAAACATAAAAATCTGTGTGCCCAATGATATTAAAAGCAATACAATGCATAGGTCAATATTTTAGGCTGCTAGGGTACCAACTCCTTCTCTGGAAGCTATTGTCTGGCGGCTCACGCCTGTAATCCCAGCATTTTGGGAGGCCGAGGTGAGAGGATTGCTTAAGACCAGGAGTTCAAGACCAACCTAGTCAACATAGTGAGACCCCCATCTGAAAAGAAATAAAGAGGAGAGGAAAGGAAAGGAAAGGAAAGGAAAGGAAAGGAAAGGAAAGGAAAGGAAAGGAAAGGAAAGGAAAAGGAGAGACAAGAAAGAGAGAAAGAGAAAGGAAGGAAAGAAGGAAGGAAGGAAGGAAGAAAAAGAAAAAGAAAGAAACAAACAAACAAAGAGAAAGAAGGAAAAGAGAGAAAGCAAGCAAGCTAATGCCTGCAAGGAGAGAAAGTTTGTTTGTTTGTTTGTTTGTTTGTTTTTTGAGATGGAGTCTTGCTCTGTTGCCCAGGCTGGAGTGCAGTGGCGCGATCTCAGCTCACGGCAACCTCAGCCTCTCGGGTTCACGCCATTGTCCTGCCTCAGCCTCTTGAGTAGCTGGGACTTCAGGCACCTGTCACCACGCCCGGCTAATTTTTTGTATTTTTAGTAGAGACGGGGTTTCACTGCGTTAGCCAGGATGGTCTCGATCTCCTGACCTTGTGATATGCCCACCTCAGCTGCCCAAAGTCCTGGGATTACAGGCGTGAGCCACCTCGCCCGGCAGAGAAACTTATTCTTTATAGAAAATAATGGTCAGGTAATAAGTCAGAAGAGTGGTGGCTCATGCCTGTAATCCTAGCATTTTGGGAGGCTGAGACAGGAGGATTGCTTGAGGCCAGGAATTTGAGACCAGTCTGGACAACATAGCAAGACCTCATCTTTACAAAAAAATCAAAAAATGAGCCAGGAGTAGTGACATGCACCTGTGGTCCCAGCTACCTGAGAGGCTGAGGCAAGAGGATCCCTTGAGCTCAGGAGTTTGAGGCTGCAGTGAGCCGTGTTTGCACCACTGCACACCAGCCTGTGCAACAGAGTAAAACCTTGTCTTAAAAGAATTGAAATATCACTACCTTGCAATCCCTAAGAAAATAATGAATCTGAGCTGCTAAAACCATCAGGTTGGCAGGACCTGAACCCACCTGATCACAAAAAGAGAGACAAAGCAGACATCCTGTGTCTCATGCTGTAATGCAGTAAGAGGTACACAGCACCACCTACACGGCATTCTTGCCTAAAAATGGAGTCTGAATCCAGCAGCCTACCAAGGAGGGGTTAGGAGAGATACTGATCCAGTTGTGTATAGGCAATAGCAGGGTATTTTGTAGAGAATTCTACAGCAATAACGAAACCAATTCAATGTCAGTCTGCTTTTTATCATCGCTGTGCACCAGCAGTTCTAGACAATGTCAGTGATAAAATACCCCTTCCCTCCAGGATGTCAGTTTCCAGTGCTTCTCCATCCTTGATACGACTGCCTGGATCTGATCAAGTTTCTTGACCTAAATAACAGCTAAAAAGAAAATACAGAATACAGAAGAACAAGTTAAATGACATCACAAGAAAGCATTTATCCCAGTCCAGAATGTGGAGCATTCTACTGGACAAATCACTCAGGTTCTCTAGCAAATTATAGGCATGAAAAAGAAGAGAGCAGGCTACTACAGACTGAAAGAATGAAGGAGTCTTAAGAGATTTAATTAAATGGACCTATAGGCTTTGACACCTGATTTGGACAAACTGACTGATAAAAGATAATTCCATAAAGACAATAAAATGAGTTTATGCTAGGTGTGATCATGGCTTGGTGGTTTATATATATATATATATATATATATATATATATATATATATATGTTTATTATCAATTCAAAATGACCTGAAGATATTTGTGCATTTATAACCAAAATGTGAGATATCTAGAATTTGCTTTAAAATGCTCCAGTAAACAAATGAATGAGCAACAAAAATGGGTAGAATAGAGAAAACAAGATGCGCTAAAAGTTGGTAATAGTTGAAGTTGGGTGATGGATAGATACATGAGGGCTCCTTACTATTCTCTCTTTCTTTGTATATGTTTGACATTTTTTCATCACAAAAAGTTAAAAAAGAAAAGTTAATAAAGGCAATACATATACAAGTGGTAGCTATCATTATCATCATTATCATCATCATCATGATCGGACCCTGGTTGAGGGCTCAGGAGTAAGGCAGGTGGCATCTTATTCTCCGAAAGCCAAGTCAGGTGCCAGTCAAGAGAGCCAGGCTCTAGGCCCAGTGGCTGGACACAGAAAGAGAAAGGAGACCAGCTCAGTGGCCGGCCACAGATAGAAGCCAAGCCTAGCAGGTGGATCCCAAGAAGCTGAAGGCAATGTCACTACAAATAGGTGGTAGGTAATCCAGTCATGGGATTAGAATCAGGAGGTTAGTGGGGTTCTGGCAAGAGACAGAGCCTAACACCAAGCAACACTTGGACATCCTTGGGGAAGAGAACCTGTCCTCCACTGGCCAAGATCTCAGCCCTGAGGGGAGAGGGTAGGGTGTGATGGTTAATACTGAGTGTCAACTTGATTGGATTGAAGAATGCAAAGTATTGATCCTAGGTGTGTCTGTGAGGGTGCTGCCAAGGAGATTAACATTTGAGTCAGTGGGCTGGGAAAGGCAGACCCACCCTTAATCTGGGTGGGCACCGCCTAATCAGCTGCCATCATGGCCAGAATATAAAACAGACAGAAAAATGTGAAAAGGCTAGACTGGCTTAGCCTCCCAGCCTACATCTTTCTCCCATGCTGGATGCTTCCTGCCCTCAAATATCGGACTCCAAGTTCTTCAACTTTGGTACTTGGACTGGCTTCCCTGCTCCTCAGCTTGCAGACAGCCTATTGTGGGACCTTGTGATCACGTGAGTTAATACTACTTAATAAACTTTCCTTTATATACATTTTTATATATATATATAAACATATGTGTGTGTATATCTATATATACACACATATACATGTATATATTATTAGTTCTGTCCCTCTAGAGAACCCTGACTAATATAGAGGGGAAGGGGGGTTTGGGACAAAACAGGAAGCTGCCAATAGTTAGGAAAGTCCTCCTCCCTAGAACGACTGATAGTCAACAGGTCATAAAGATTTCTTCACTAAATCAGGTTGCAAGGGGAGCCCTGGGCTTAGGAACAGCAGGAACAGGCTCCAGACTCTAGATTCAGGTTGAAGGGGCCCCTACCGCACTGGCACCCCAAAGGCTGGGCTATGCTCTGGACATCCCTGAACCCAGGACAGGACCAACTAATTCCAGAGGGCAGGGCATGGCAGGAGCCTATGACGGGGACAGAGCAATATCCAGGGTAAGAGTTAAAGCAATGAAGACTAGCCACTTGCATGAACTTTCTTATTCACAATATTCTACACTATGTTTTAAATGACTTCTTATATCATTGAATATGTATTCGAATAAATTTGTTATATATGGGTATTAAAGTTCCATTAGTAATCTGTGTTCACTTAACAATCTGTTTGCATAGCTTCTAGCAACATGATATGCTCCCAGCTTTTTAAAAGTAGAAATGCATCCAGCCAGGAAAAGAGGCACATGGCTCAGCACCCTACATCTTCTGAGCAGCAAGGCTGGTGGTCTAAGTGTTGAGGACCAGAATGTGTAGCATAAGAAGCTGGTTTGGACGTGCCTCACATGCTGACAATATCGTAAGAGATGAAATAATGTGGGGACTTAAATTGCCCAGCTACAAGATGAGAGACAACCTAGGTCACTCTAAATGAAGTGGTTCCCTTTGCCTGTTCAAACTTTGGGGCTACTATGAACCCTAAAGGTGGTGACAGGGAATGCTCACACCAGCCCTCTCCGGTTCTTGACCTGGGGCACCTGCTGTGTCATGATGGATTGGGAAATGATCCTGTTCCTTCCAGCCCAAAGAAACTGCCTAAACCTAAACCTTTTTTCAGACTTCAATTGGAAAACAGAGCTCATTTTTTTTAAAATGCCAAAATATTGTAATACTGACAATTCATTTATCATCATGAAAGTCATGTTCTTGGTTGGCTAATTTGTCCCGTGTGCACCTCTCACCATGGATGTGGACTGACTTGAGCACAGTTCTCTCCCAAGGAGATGGCCTGTGTGCCCAAGGCAGCTTTTGCTTCTGCAGCATTTAGCAGAACAGCCAGCAGAGAAGACTGTCAATGTTTGTTGATGATCATGGTATTTCAAAAGCGGTGATAAGGGACCACAATTTGCTTTGTGGTTCAAGCTTGAGTGATTATTAAGGAATGAGTGTTTATCCCGACATGCGTCCTTCCATCCTCCTCCAGGATCCCTCTCTCCTTCCTTTTCCTCTGTCTGAATCTATGTCTGGTGATGGGAGTCAGGAGAGGAAGGATGTCCACCTCACATACCCTTTTCTTCACTGCCCTTACCTTTTCTTCTTTCCTATTCCTACTTCTGTCTCCTTAAACTGTAGTAAAAGATACCCCTGCCTGGGCATAGCTGAACAAAAGGCAGCAGAAACTTCTGCAGACTTAAATGTCCCTGTCTGACAGCTTTGAAGAGAGCAGTGGTTCTCCCAGCACGGAGTTTGAGATCTGAGAACAGACAGACTGACTCCTCAAGTGGGTCCCTGATCCCCGAGTAGCCTAACTGGAAGACACCTCCAAGTAGGGGCTGACTGACACCTCATACAGCCGGGTGCCCCTCTGAGATGAAGCTTTTAGAGGAAAGATCAGGCAGCAACACATGTGGTTCTGCAATATTTGCTGTTCTGCAGCCTCTGGTGGCGATACCCAGGCAAACAGAGTCTGGAGGGAACCTCCAGCAAAGTCCAACAGACCTGCAACTGAGGGTCCTGACTGTTAGAAGGAAAACTAACAAACAGAAAGGAATAGCATCAACATCAACAAAAAGGAAATCCACACCAAAACCTTATCTGTGGGTCACCATCATCAAAGACCAAAGGTAGATAAAACCACAAAGATGGGGAGAAACCAGAGCAGAAAAGCTGAAAATTCTATAAACCAGAGCACTTCTTCTCCAAAGGATTGCAGCTCCTCGCCAGCAATGGAACAAAACTGGATGGAGAATGACTTTGAAGTAAGCTTCAGAAGATGGGTAATAACAAACTTCTCTGAGCTAAAGGAAGATGTTAAAACCCATCGCAAGGAAGCTAAAAACCAACTAGAATAAACAGCGTAGAGAAGACCTTAAATGACCTGATGGAACTGAAAACCATGGCATGAGAACTACATGACACATGCACAAGCTTCAGTAGCCGATTCCATCAAGTAGAAGAAAGGGTATCGGTGAGTGGAGATCAAATGAATGAAATGAAGTGAGAAGAGAAGTTTAGAGAAAAAAGAGTAAAAGGAAATAAATAAAGCCTCCAAGAAATCTAGGACTATGTGAAAAGACCAAATCTACGTTTGATTGGTGTACCTGAAAGTAACAGGGAGGATAGAGCCAAGGTGGAAAACACTTTTCAGGGTATTATCGAGGAGAACTTTCCCAACCTAGCAAGGCAGGCCAACATTCAAATTCAGGAAATATAGAGAATGCCACAAAGATACTCCTTGAGAAGAGCAACCCCAAGACACATAATTGTCAGATTCACCAAGGTTGAAACAAAGGAAAAAGTGTTAAGGGCAGCCGGAGAGAAAGGTCGGGTTACCCACAAAGGGAAGCCCATTAGACTAACAGCAGATCTCTCAGCAGAAACTCTACAAGCCAGAAGAGAGTGGGGGCCAATATTCAACATCCTTAAAGAAAAGAATTTTCGACCCAGAATTTCATATCCAGCCAAACTAAGCTTCATAAGTGAAGGAGAAATAAAATCCTTTACAGACAAGCAAATGCTGAGACATTTTCTCACCACCAGGCATGCCTTACAAGAGCTCCTGAAGGAAGCACTAAACATGGAAAGGAACAACCAGTACAAGCCACTGCAAAAATATGCCAAATTGTACAGACCATTGAATCTAGGAAAAAACTGCATCAACTAACGAGCGGAATAACCAGCTAACATCATAATGACAGGATCAAATTCACACATAACAATATTAACCTTAAGTGTAAATGGGCTAAATGCCCCAGTTAAAACACACAGACTGGCAAATTGGATAAAGAGTCAAGACCTATCAGTGTGCCATATTCAGGAGACCCATCTCGAGTGCAAAGACACACATAGGCTCAAAATAAAGGGATGGAGGAAGATCTACCAAGCAAATGGAAAACAAAAAAAAAGCAGAGGTTGTAATCCTAGTCTCTGATAAAACAGACTTTAAACCAACAAAGATCAAAAGAGACAAAGAAGGCCATTACATAATGGTAAAGGGATCAATTCAACAAGAAGAGCTAACTATCCTAAATATATATGCACCCAATACAGGAGCACCCAGATTCATAAAGCAAGTACTTAGAAATCTACACAGAGACTTAGACTCCCATACAATAACAATGGGAGACTTTAACACCCCACTGTCAACACTAGACAGATCAACGAGACAGAAAGTTAACAAGGATATCCAGAACTTGAACTCAACTCTTCACCAAGCAGACCTAATAGACATCTACAGAACTCTCCACCCTAAATCAACAGAATATACATTCTTCTCAGCACCACATCGCACTTATACCAAAATTGACCACATAGTTAGAAGTAAAGCACTCCTCAGCAAATGTAAAAGAACAGAAATCTTAACAAACTGTCTCTCAGACCACAGTGCAAGCAAATTAGAACTAGGATTAAGAAAGTCACTCAAAACCGCACAACCACATGGAAACTGAACAACCTGCTCCTGAATGACTACTTGGTAAATAATGAAATGAAGACAGAAATAAAGATGTTCTTTGAAACCAATGAGAACAAAGACACAACATACCAGAATCTCTGGGACATATTTAAAGCAATGTGTAGAGGCAAATTTATAGAACTAAATGCCCACAAGAGAAAGCAGGAAAGATCTAAAATCAACACCCTAACATCACAATTGAAAGAACTAGAGAAGCAAGAGCAAACACATTCAAAAGCAAGCAGAAGGCAAGAAATAACTAAGATCAGAGCAGAACTGAAAGAGATAGAGACACAAAAAACCTTCAAAAAATAAATGTATCCAGGAGCTAGCTTTTTGAAAAAATCAACAAAATAGATAGACCGCTAATAAGACTAATAAAGAGGAAAAGAGAGAAGAATCAAATAGATGCAATAAAAAATGATAAAGGGGTTATCACCACCGATCCCACAGAAATACAAACTACCATCAGAAAATACTATAAACACTTCTACTCAAATAAACTAGAAAATCTAGAAGAAGTGGATACATTCCTGGACACATACACCCTCCCAAGACTAAACCAGGAAGATGTTGAATTGCTGAATAGACCAATAACAGGCTCTGAAATTGAGGCAATAATTAATAGCCTATCAACCAAAAAAAGTCCAGGACCAGATGGATTCATAGCCGAATTCCACCAGAGGTATGGAGAGGAGCTGGTACCATTCCTTCTGAAACTATTCCAATCAATAGAAAAAGACGGAATCCTCCCCAACTCATTTTTTCAGGCCAGCATCATCCTGATACCAAAGCCTGGCAGAGACACAACAACAACAACAAAAGAGAGAATTTTAGACCAATATCCCTGATGAACATCGATGCAGAAATCCTGAATAATACTGGCAAACCGAATCTAGCAGCACATCAAAAAGCTTATCCACCATGATTAAGATGGCTTCATCCCTGAGATGCAAGGCTGGTTCAACATATGCAGATCAATAAACATAATGCACCATATAAACAGAACCAAAGACAAAAACCACATGATTATCTCATTAGATGCAGAAAAGGCCTTTGACAAAATTCAACAGCACTTCATGCTAAAATAAGCATAAGCTAGGTATTGATGGGACGTATCTCAAAATAATAAGAACTATTTATGACAAACCCACAGCCAATATCATACTGAATGGGCAAAAAATGGAAGCATTCCCTTTGAAAACTGGCACAACACAGGGATGCCCTCTCTCACCACTCCTATTCAACATAGTGTTGGAAGTTCTGGCCAAGGCAATCAGGCAGGAGAAAGAAATAAAGGGTATTCAATTAGGAAAAGAGTAAGTCAAATTGTCCCTGTTTGCAGGTGACATGATTGTATATTTAGAAAACCCCATCGTCTTAGCCCAAAATCTCCTTAAACTGAGAAGCAACTTCAGCAAAGTCTCAGGATACAAAATCAATGTGTAAAAATCACAAGCATTCCTATACACTAATAACAGACAGAGAGCCAAATCATGAGTGTACTCCCATTCACAATTGCTTCAAAGAGAATAAAATATTTAGGAATCCAACTTACAAGGGATGTGAAAGACCTCTTCATGGAGAACTACAAACCACTGCTCAACGAAATGAAAGAGGACACAAACAAATGGAAGAATATTCCATACTCATGGATAGGAAGAATCAATATGGTGAAAATGGCTATACTGCCCAAGGTAATTTATAGATTCAATGCTATCCCCATAAAGTTACCAATGACTTTCTTCACAGAACTGGAAAAAACTACTTTAAAGTTCATATGGAACCAAAAAAGAGCCCGCATTGCCAAGACAATCCTAAGCAAAAACAACAAAGCTGGAGGCATCACACTACCTGACTTTAAACTATACTACAAGGCTAGAGTAACCAAAACAGCATGGTACTGGTACCAAAACAGAGATATAGACCAATGGAACAGAACAGAGCCCTCAGAAATAACACCACACATCTACAACCATCAGATCTTTGACAAACCTGAGAAAAACAAGAAATGGGGAAAGGATTCCCTATTTAATAAATGGTGCTGGGATAATTGGCTAGCCATATATAGAAAGCTGAAACTGGATCCCTTCCTTACACCTTGTACAAAAATTAATTCAAGATGGATTAAAGACTTAAATGTTAGACCTAAAACCATAAAAACCCTAGAAAAAAACCTAGGCAATACCATTCAGGACATAGGCATGGGCAAGGACTTCATGACTAAAACACCAAAAGCAATGGCAACAAAAGCCAAAATAGACAAATGGGATCTAATTAAACTAAAGAGCGTCTGCACAGCAAAAGAAACTACCATCAGAGTGAACAGGCAACCTACAGAATGGGAGAAAATTTTTGTAATCTACCCATCTGACAAAAGGCTTATATCCAGAATCTACAAAGAACTTAAATAAATTTACAAGAAAAAAATCAAACAACCTCATCAAAAAGTGGGCAAAGGATATGAACAGACACTTCTCGAAAGAAGACATTTGTGCAGCCAACAGACGCATGAAGAAATGCTCATCAACACTGGTCATCAGAGAAATGCAAATCAAAGCCACAATGAGATACCATCTCACACCAGTTAGAACGGCAACTATTAAAAAGTCAGGAAACAACAGGTGCTGGAGAGGATATGGAGAAATAGGAACACTTTTACACTGTTGGTGGGAGTGTAAACCAGTTCAACTATTGTGGAAGACAATGTGGCAATTCCTCAAGGATCTAGAACTAGAAATGCCATTTGACCCAGCAATCCCATTACTGGGTATATACCCAAAGGAAAGTAAATCATGCTACTATAAAGACACATGCACACATATGTTTATCACGGCACTATTCACAATAGCAAAGACTTTGAACCAACCCAAATGTCCATCAATGACAGACTGGATTAAGAAAATGTGGCACATATACACCATGAAATACTATGCAGCCATAAAAAAGGATGAGTTCACATCCTTTGTAGGGACATGGATGAAGCTGGAAACCATCATTCTGAGCAATCTGTCGCAAGGACAGAAAACCAAACACTGCATGTTCTCACTCATAGGTGGGAATTGAACAATGAAAACCCTTGGACACAGGGTGGGGAATATCACACACTGGGACCTGTTGTGGGGTCGGGAGAGTGGGGAGGGATAGCATTAGGAGATATATCTAATGTAAATGACCAGTTAATGGGTGCAGCACACCAACATGGCACATGGATACATATGTAACAAACCTACACGTTGTGCACATGTACCCTAGAACTTAAAGTATAAAAAAAAAAAAAAGATACCCCTGCCCTGCCCTGCCCCACCCCGCCCTGCCCTACTCAAGAGAATCTTCCTGGCCTGGGATTTGCTGGGGAGGAATGCATGGGACCCCCATCAGCTCGCACCATCTGCCCGCAATGTAGAGGGCCCTTTGCCCCTGCTTCTCTTCCCTGGACAGACCCTGGGATACTGGCCTCCTGAAAGCGCGTGCCTGGGGCTGAAATAAAGAAAAGGAGGGCTAAGTGATCTGGCCAATGTCCAGCTTTCCTCCTGGGGTGGAGACAGCTTACGGCTTGGCTGTGGTTCTCTGCCTGCAGTGTGAGGGGTTGGCTGCCATCCTCTGCTGTGAGCCTTAGGACCAGGCACATGCCATACACAACATTTCATCCTCGAAGTACTCGGGCAGTAAGTGTGGGTGTCTGCGAGCTGCCTGTGGCATGACACCCACACTCACTGAACCACACACATCCTGCTTTCCTCTCCTGCCTCTCTTTGCTCTACCCCCAACCCCCACTCATACCCCTGCTGCCTGAACAACAAGGTCCTCTTCTTGGGGACAGAGGGATGAGGGGTCACCATGACAGCATCACACACCTCAGAAACTCCTGCACAGCCTGCTGAGAAGACGTCTTAGGGAAACCTTGGCATCTCCATTGATGGAGGCACCCTCCTGAGCATTCCAAAGATGCTCTTGAGAGAGTTTTCTGGGCATTGCGATTAGGCCCTGGTGAGGAATGGGAGAGAGCCAGAGACACCGCTGGGGACGCCAGATTGGGGACAGTCCTCAATGAAAGGCCAAGGAAATCAGCAAACCTCCAAAGACCCTGTAATTTCCACACTGAGCTGTTTTATTGCTTTGATAAGAAAGGACCGAAGCCTCTTCATGGTTTGCTGGGCAATTTGCAGATAGATGGGTGGCAGCCTCCAGAGCTGGAGCTAATCCTGCTCTCTATCAGGGTAAGCTTCTGCCCAGCATTAATCGGGGGCTAATTAATGTCTCTAAGGAGAGGCTTTCAGGCTTTCATGTGGATTGAAGAATCACTCCAGCAGGCAGCTACAGTGCCAGTGTTGGCCTGGCTCGGGCCTGTGATGAAATAAGTAGGCCCTTCATGATGCAGGCAGTTTCCACCAGAGCCAGGCCTTGGCTCAATGAGCAGAGAAAGTCAAATCGTGCACCTGCCTGGAAAATGCACAACCTCTGGCCTCAGGAGCGCCCCTTGCAGCACCCACACATGTTGGGTCAGGCTCCTTGCAGACTTGCCCCCACAGGGTCAGGCTCCTCTTTGCTCTAGGCTGAGGCTGGCATTTCCTGGCAGACGAGCTCTCAGGGAAGTCAGAGCATCTTGGAGTTTCCATCAGGGGCGGCCTCCCGTGTCTGAGCCCCTGCATCACACATGTATTGCCCTGCCTGGAAAATACACGAAGGGCTTTAGAGAAAAGAGAAAGGCAACAATAGAGGGAAGGCAAATGGGAGATGGGGAGGGAACCAGGGCAGCGCCTCTGCTCTCTGATCAGGTGGCAATGCCACACCATGCCTCCACAGGAGGCTCCGGGGCCTGCCTGTTCCCCTCACCTTCTACCTTCTTGAGCAAGGCCAGCCAGGCCAGTGCTACCCTTCCCTCCCACTCCCTGGGAAGAGAAAACTCTGTCAGGAGACCCGAGTTCCTGCCTCCGCTCTGGGTGAGTGAACTTGGGTGAGTCACATCCCTACTCTGGGTTTGGTTCCCATCTCTGTTAAATGGTGGTGGGATCACTGGTTGCTCCCACATACTGACACCTCTGTGCTGGCTTGAAGGACTTGCGTGGAGTAAGGTAATGAATTATTTCAGAGAGCAGAGGGCTTAGCCCGAACATCTAGTAGTCCCCTTCCCCGCCCCTGGGGGTATCATCAAGGATGACTGCCCATCAGGTCCCACCAACACTCTTTAACCTACATCATGGTCCCTAAGCCTGCATCTCGCCAGCTACTCCCTTGCCTGGTCCTCCAAATGCCCTGCTGGTCTGGTTTACTCTGCCCCACCTGCCCCATCCATAACCAACCCCCTGCTCCTTTCCTCACCCTTTACTCTGCACCATTTTTCTTCAGAGCACATTTCACTGCAGATATTATCAAACCTGGTCATTTGCTTGTTGTCTGCCTCTCTCTCCCTGACAGCAGGAACAGGGTCTGCTTTGATCGCTGCCGCACACAGTAAGTGCTCAATAAATACTATTGCACAAGTGAATGCACTAGTGTGCTACCACCCTGTCTTTGCTCCCACTGCTCCCCGCCTGCCCTCCCTTCTTCCCTTCCATCCATGGTCTCCACCCCTTCAGGTTCCACTTCCCTTGCTTCTGGAAACTTCCCTGAGCAGCCACCTCCCTGCTTGGAACCCTCTTGCTCTAACACCGGCAGTGCCAGGGGTTCAGCTGGCCTCCCGTGCATCGTGGTGGGAGCAGAGTGCCAGAGACATAGGCATGCTCAGAATGTCAGCCCTAAGGCCAAAGGTTGGGATACACAAAGAAAACCAAATCCCACACACATAATTGGCATGGAGGGAAAAATCTGCTCTTTCTCAAAGCCTCCAGCCCACAGAACTCCATTTGTCCCTTCTGGGTACCACAGATGCTTAGTGACAGCCGAGATCTGTCTTGCAGAAGCAGGAACCAGAGAATATTTCTGGCCCAATTAAGCTTGAGTGCTTGACAAGTAGGAAATGCAGCCTCACCTCTTTGTGTTCCTAATGTGAGAAACATATGGGCTCTGCATCTGCGCCGTCTTGCTCGCCTTCCTGCAGGTGCGTCACACCAAGGGCATGGCAAATGCGCAGGTAACAGGGAACAGTACTGGGCATGATGAGGGGTATCTCTAAAGCGATGTGGCCAACTATCACGTTGACTTGCGGCATCAGTCTCAGGCAATATATATGAGTATTGTTTTGCAAATGATCAATATTAGAAAATCAATCAATTATCTCCGTTTCAAAAGCGTGAGGACTCTTCTCTTCACCATTCTTATTCGTAGCATTGAGTTTATAAGTGTAAACAATGCTTCCACTAATAAGGTTTCTATTCTTTCTCCTTCCAGGCTTGGCAGATTGTATGCTGTCAGTTTTAGCTGGGAGACCAGATTTGAGACATGATCTCTGATTCAACACAAGATAAGTCGTTCGATGGAAACTCAGATTAACTGGATAGTCTATTAAACTACATACTTTTGAAGAACTATTAAATAAAGCATATCTACTCTAATATAGGTGGACTATTTGAAACAAGCCCTGTTCAGTGCAGTAAATGTCTGACTCACCTTGAGAAGGAAACCACAAGTAAGCACCTTATGCCCAGGGCCCAGAGAGCGTGCCCTCCAATCCTCCCCGTCTGGGCTGGATCCTGCCTTGCCCTGGTCACTGGGAGTCCTGTTCCAGATCCTGGCTCAGGGAACCCTGCTGTCCCACTCCACACTGTTTGCTGCTTCTGCCCCAAAGGCCTCTCCCTGTGCTAGCAGACTCTTGCCTTCGTGTGGGCACAGGCCTGGTGTGGCACAGGCCCTTCTTTCTCTTGGGTTCTCTACGGAAATATAGGAAATGGGTCATTATAGTTAGGAGCGTCTGCATGTAAGACAGATGAGGTGTTGGTATATGAGAGGGGAGGGGGGTGGTAATCTGCAAATATCTTGTTCATTTATTAAAGCTCCATGTAGCATTTAATGTGTAACTGGTGGTATTCATTTCTGAACCTGTGTCTAGCACATTGTGTGGCATAGGGTAAGTCCCAGGAGGAGCTGGGGCTGAATATGAGCATGGTCAGGCAGGTGAGGGAAAAAACCAGTCAGGTTGGGCCATCAGAGTCAAACTAATTACAATATTATTAGTTACCATTAATTAAGGGCATCCTTTATGCCAGGTGTTTTACAGATTTTGAACAGCTGAACCCTTATAGGCCCCCAGTGAAAGAAGCATTATCAGTGCCACATTTCAGATGGGAAAACCAAGGCTCAGAGAGGTTCAGCAGCATTCCCAAGGTCACGCAGCTTGTGACACAGCCAGTTGTCAAACTCAGAATAGTCTCACCCCAACACCTGAGTTCTTGACCATCATATACTTCTCTTCCTTCCCTTCCCCTCCTTTTAGAAGGAGCACATAGGGGCTGGGCATGGTGGCTCACGCCTGTAATCTCAGCACTTTGGAAGGCCAAGGCAGGCAAATCATGAGGTCAGGAGTTTGAGACCAACCTGGTCAACACGGTGAAACCCCATCTGTACTAAAAATACAAAAATTAGCCAGGCATGGTGGTGCATGCCTGTAATCTCAGCTACTCAGGAAGCTGAGCCAGGAGAATCTCTTGAATATGGGAGGCGGAGGTTGCAGTGAACCGGGATCGTGCCATTGCACTCCAACGTGGGCAATAAAGTGAGACTATGTCTCAAAAAAAAAAAAAAGAAAGAAAGAAAGAAAAGAAAGAGCAAATGGGGGGGGTGTTCTCTCTCTGCTTTGGAGCCCCTCTCCCTCTGTCTCTGTATGGGGGAGCTTCTATCTTCTGCCTTCTCGCATCTTTCTTGCCTATTAAACTCTCTGCTCCTTAAAACCACTCCACATGTGTCCATGTCATTTTTTCCAGTTCAATGTGAGACAAGAGCCCTGGTGTTCCTCCACTCATCAGAGCCGTATCATTTTGGTGCATTGGCTGGGAAAGGAAATTCAGTCATCAGACTGGTGAATATGGAGTGGAGTTCAACATTAAATCTGTCCTTTAATCTCAAGGCTCTCTGCCAGCTACCCTGTCACCAAACTTTCTTTCTCTTTTTATCCACCGTCTCTTACCCTCTCGCTATGTGTCTAATGTGCAGGAATCTTTACAGTTCAGGGAAACAGCTCTGTTAGAAAAGATCGCGAATCGTGGCAGGCAGTAACTCAGTAACTCTCTCTACGTTTTCTCTGGCGAGCACATGGTATTTTTAAGCCACATAGTAGAAATCAGGTTCTAGGCCTCTTCCGAAAATGGGAAGTTTCTGCTTTTAACAGTTACGAGTAAAATGTCTTTGGCAGCCAGATTTTAGTCCCCATATTGTCCCATCAGTGGGAAAACGGCCATTTGATTCCTACGTTGTTTTAAGGCATCTATTTTGTCTCAGATTAAGATAGTACTTAATTAGCCAGGGAATTTTAAGTTCAGAAGTTAACCAGAACTGTTTTAAGGGTAAGTGCTTTAGCACGGGCTGTAATAGCAGGCAATCTAGCACATTGCCTCCGTTAAAGGAGTGTTGCCCAAAGGCAGCACAGTCTCTCTGGAGGAAGCCAGGCAAATCACATGGGTTCTAGGAATGCAAAGGGAAATCACACAAGGCAGATAAACTAAGGCTGCGTGGGTACACGTGGTTAGCCCCATCACTTAGTTCATTGGTTCCATGACTTGGAGGACCACGCCTACAACCATGGCGGGGGCATATTTTTAAAAGTTCCAGAATCCAGAAACTGAGTAGGTAAGACATTCGGAAGATGCTCCCCGTCTTCTCCTCTGCTCTGGGTCACATGGAAAGGAAGGAGACTAAGAGGATGCTTTTATTTTCACTTCTTTTTCTAAATGGATAATAAATTATCTTCAGCTTGCACCCCTCTGGAGTGCACTCTGAAACACTGGAACTTCCTTAACCTCAGAACTTTAAAGAAAACAACTCATTTTATTTTGCACAAGAGCACAGCATTTCTACTAAACCTCTGCAAGCGTTGTAAGATCGACTCAGCTGTTTTAGCAACACATTGGGCAGGTCCAGGGAAAGTAGTTCCCCAAAATTAAAAACAGTAGCTTTCAGGAAAATCATGTGACAGTCCTCCTTATTTGGGGCCCTTCAAATTCCCTTCTCATTGCGGGACCTTAGGCAAGTAAAGGGAAACTAAAGCCAATTTTCTGATGACCCTGATAGGTATATAGAAGCTTTCCAACATTTAACTCAGGTATTTGACCTCACACGGAGGGATGTTATGTTGCTGGTAAGTCAAACCCTCACTGCAGCTAAAACAGGCAGCTCTGCAAGCAAAAGAGAATTTTGGAGAAAAACAATATATCTCCTATAATAGTCCAAAAGGGAAAAGAAAAGAAAAAATAGGGAAGGCAAAGAAATAGGGGAAACCCCATTCCCAACAGGAAGAGAGGCAATACCTCTTGAGAACCCTAATTGGAATTCCTTTCTGTAGTGTTTTTCCTTCTTTTGTGGTTTAAAATGGCTTCTATCTCTTTTGTAATGTTCTTCCAACCTCGGGAAAGTTAATTTTCCAAACCTTAAAATGTTTGGCTTAGAGTTGAGCTAAGGGGAAGGGAACCCAGAAGCCTGATATGCCAGCAAAAGGGTAAACATTTCTTACCAGTTGGGCTTTTGACTTCTCTCTCCCTGTGCAAACCAGTAAAAGGAATAATAAGGATTATTGCTTATATTCTCTGTAAATTTACAATTAATGAAAAAGGATTTGTGAGGTTGATCTTAAGCCATAAACAATCTAGTGTGCTTTGCATGTCTTTCCATATGGTTCTGTCAAAGAAAGAGTATCTTAGATTAGGATGCATGCCCAAGACCCCATAAGCCTGCTGTTCAAGCCAGCCCAACAAAACTGTCAGTAAAAATCTTAGCTACAGGCCTCCATCTTGTTTCATGTCCTTGGGAACATGACCTGTAACCACGTGGCAATACTTTGTTTTAGTCTCTACCATTTTACAATGGTGACTGTCTTCTTGTGCTAAGTCAGTTCCTGAGTGAAGGCCACAAAAATCAAACAAGCCAGTTTGTCAAGCTGGATGACTCCAGCTAATCCATCAAGGGCAGGGTTTACAAAATATCTTAAGCATTGATCTTGAGAGCAGTTTAGGGAGGGTCAAAATCTTGTAGCCGTCAGCTGCATGGCTCCTGGGCCACGGTTTCTAATCCTGTGGCTAGTTTCTTGGCCTGGTCCCCAGGCAAGGGGAAAGTATACCTTGGGAAGTGTCTGTTATCGTCTTTGCTTTAGACTATAGACTGTAAACCTGGCTCCTCCCAAAGCTGGTTCAGCCTACGCCCAGGGATAGGCAAGGAGAACTTGAGGGCTAGAAACAAAATGGAGCTGTTTGGGTCAAATCTCTTTCACTGTCTCAGTCACAATTTTGCAATAACAGTTTCAAAAGCTGCCTATCACTCCTTTAAAAATACCTTGTACACTCGCCATTAAGTCATAACCCGATAAAGGCTTGTTGGTTTCACTTGTATGGTTATTTTTTGTAAAGTTCAGAAGCTGAAAATCTTAACTGCTTGGTGTGGCTCAAGTCAAGTAACAAGGGAACTTAAAAGGATTTTCTTAAAGAGCGGTCAGTTTAATTAAAAGTGGATATTCAAGTTACAGGTATACTTAAAAGGCCTTTATGTTTTTCTCTTCTTCGATCTTGTTTTTCTGGAAAAAGGCTCTTTTCTTCTCAGTCGACTGAATGATTTTTCTCCTTTTTTTTTTTTTTTGTCTTACCACTCTTAATGCATGCATGAGAGGCCCTAAGATAACTTCTGGTAGCATGGGACTCCTTGGGAAAAACAGAGGAGGCACCACAGAACCCATTTGGGGAAAAAAACCTCTGTTTTCCTCATGAAACCGCAGGATTTAAAAGGATCCTTCTCAAAATCGAAGGCTCTGTTCTGTTTTGCACTGATGGTTTTGAGTTTGGGGGTATCAGAAATTACTTCACATTATGAGAGCTTTGGTGTGTAATAACTAGGTAGAAAATGCACTGTAACCTATGGCTAATAGTAGTTATAAATGAGAGAAGCATGCTCTTGGCCACCTGGAAGATAAGGAAACATGCCCATCCCTCACTGGGAGATGAGACTGTCATCAGGGATGGGCTGATTACAAAATAAGCCAATTGGCTTTGGGTTGCCTTGTAATGAAACGCGTGGTAGAAGCACTACACTGTTTTCTCCCATAGTATCTATATGATCTTTTCATTAATTGAGCATTGAAATAAAAGCATAGCAAGGAGGTCTTAAGACACTAATCTGCTGTTTAGTAAAAGGGTCATAAAATGTTTGTAAAGACTTCACCTCCTGGTCAAATTGCTTTCATTTTAACTATTTGAGGTTAACATTAACAAACTAAAGCAAGGGTAAAATTTGGCTTTGAACAGAACTTTCATGTCATAGTAAAGGCTAATGAAAGGTGTTTGCCTTTTGAGTCATCATTTTGGCAAAATAACTTATGACAATCTGGAAATTGTCCTTCCTGATGCCTGGATTTTGGATGGTTCAGAGGGCCCCTGAAACATTCAGAAAAGAGGTAAACAGGATTATTTGACATGTTTAGTCACATTAGATTGCCAAAATGATTTCCAATCTTCTTTAAGTTATATTTTGGTGAATAATACTAATATATGTTCCAAAATTGTATGGGATTTCTAAAATGCTAATGTCTAAGTATGTGCTATCAATCATAATTAAGGGTAAAGTTATTGTAAACCATGGAAATAAACTTCTTTGTCAGTCTTGTTTTTAACTGTAACTAGCCGGGAATTTTGCCATTGGCAGATAATTGTTGTCTTGTTTTGTTCCTTCTCAAAAGACAGTTTATAATCAAGCTATATTAAGGACTTTAACAGGTGCTCTCAAATGCAAGTTTTTAATAGCTTTGAAGGTTGTAACATTGGAATAGAGAAAGAATATACAGGACTCATAAAGAACTAACATGTTCACAAATATCAAGCAAAACAAGAATTAACTAAGTGGACTGCATTCAGAAAGTGAAAGCAAACTTTTTGACTTTTGTTTGGAATATTGCTGATCCTTGTTTTGTTTTTCAGAGTCAAGGAAAATTGTTTTAAACTATTTACAAAATTTGGAGGATGTTTATTTTTCTCTGCCTGGTTCCTCTAGAATTTGGAAACTATTTGTGAGTACTCTTAACTTATGGCAATATAGTTGTTTGCATCAGTGCAATAAAAATCCATTTTTCTGATGGCGGCAGGCTATCCAGTCCTTGGCGTGGTGGGCACCATGATTGGTGGCGAGGCAGCCACCGCGGTGGAGGACTTGGTCTCGGGAGTACGGCAGGCAGCCAACTTCATGGAACAGTTTCGCTCCTACTTAGAGAGTGAGAAGCAATGGAAAGCCCTCATGGAATTCATCCTGCTCCACCTGCCCGACTACCATGACCCGCCCAATGGTGGTGGCTGCCTGGACCAGCTGCTGTCCCTCTCCATGGTCTGGGCCAACCACCTCTTCCTGGGCTGCAGTTACAATAAAGCCCTTTTAGAAGGTGATGGAAATGGCTGGTGGGATGAAAGTGGAAGACCTGCCACAATTTGTTACCAGAAGTGAATTAATGAAAAAACATCAAAGCTAAGCCAGAGGATTTATCACATTTTTATCATCAGCTACAGGATTAGAAAGGAGGCTGGGATGAATGTGACATAGACCACAGCAGCTCTCTTAAGACTCCTGGTATTAGCAACATAAAGAGGCAGGTAGAATTAGAAGGACTCTGTTTAGATTGGCTTTTTTAACATTCTCATTTTTCCAGTAGTTATCACTGTGAAAGTATACATGGGTATTTACGTATTTATAAATCATGCACTCTAAGATGAGTCATCAACACTGTAAAAGCCCTCTTTTCTATTTTCAGTTTTTTTTTTTTTCCTACTGACAAGTCTCACTCTGTCTCCCAGGCAGGAGTACAAATGTGCAGTATTGGCTCATTGCAGCCTTGAACTCCTGGGCTCATATTTTCAGTTTTTAAATGTCAGAATTTTTGTTTAAAATGCCTTTTTGGGACGGGCACAGTGGCTTATGCTTGTAATAATCCCAGCACTTCAGGAGGCCAAGGTGAGGGGATCACCCAAGGTCAGGAGTTCGAGACCAATCTGGCCACCATGGTGAAACCCTGTCTCTACTAAAAACACAGAAAAAATTAGCTGGGTATGGTGGCGAACATCAGTGGTCCCAGCTGCTTGGGAGGCTGCGGTAGGAAAATTGCTTGAACCTGGGAGGCAGAGGTTGCAGTGAGCCGAAATCGCTCCATTGCACTCCATCCTGAGTGACAAAAGTGAAACTCCGTTTCAAAAAAATAAAAATTTAAATTTGAATTTAAAAAAAAAGAATCATTTTTGTTTGTCAACAGGACACAATTGGAAAAACTAGCTATTTTACCAAGGCTTTGACTGAAAGGGTGTGTTTCCCTTTAAGGAATAAAGCCAGACATGCAGAGCCAATAAAAGCCCCTTGGGGAGAACTGGCCTCATACCTTGTCTACAAATCCCCGCACAGGGTTCCTAACCTGTGGTCAGTAAAGAATGTCACTTTCTAACAGCTCTGGAAGCTCTGAGTTTATCTGGGGACTTCAAGAGTTGAGGATCACCCAACTCACAGAAGCAATCAAACTCCAAATGGTGCTGCAAACTGAACCACACAGGGACATGCCATTCTTTGAGGACCCTTAGATCCACCCCAGGAGAAGCCCTAGCTGCTGTTCCCCATTCAACACCCCTTTTCAGCAGGAAGTGGCCAGAAAGAGTCATCATCCAAAACCCTGTAACAGCAGTTAGTGTGATATGGCCACAGGGAGGAATGTGGTAGGAGTTATTAAGAAATTATTTTAAGCAGATAGAGAGGGAAAGGAGTCCTTGGGAAGTTTTCATTTTTTAAAGCATTTCCAGAAAAGTTTCTTGTAAAGCAGCAGCTCTTATAGCCAGGCTGGCAACCTTTGATATGCAAATGCAGTCCATTAGAAACTGAGTCCACCCAACATAGCAATTCCCTCCGCCTTCTTGCCCCACATGTTCCTGGCAACATGGCTGCCCCCACATAGCCCCACATGTGTAGAACATCTTGGTGCCCTGCATTTGCATATTAAAAGGCTAGGGTGGGAGGTCCAGCTTTTTTGCAGGCTACATGAATGCCATGCCTGGTCAAACTAATCCCCTGGGCCCTATGCAAATCAGACACCACCTCCTCCAGTCTCTATATATACACACCTGGCTGGTTTCTGTCCCACTTGGGGTTCCCTCTCTTGGCTTTGGAGGCCCCCTCCCTCTGTCTCTGTATGGGAGAGCTTCTATCTTCTGCCTTCTCCCATCTTTCTTGCCTATTAAACTCTCCGCTCCTTATAACCACAAAAAAAAAAAAGAAAGAAAAAAAGAAAGAACAAATAAGGACAGGAATCTGAGGTCAGCGACCTGACAAGCCCCTGGGAAGCCTCAAGAGGATGCAGTTCCAATGAGAAAGCAGCTCTAGAAATGAGACCTGTTTTTCTACTCGACAAACGCTCAGCAGAACCAACCAGGACTGCCCATAGGCTGGTGTGCACCTGTACAGCTGACCTGTGGATAAAATGTTGAAGTATATTCCCACAAGTTAGCAAGTAGCTGCTACCCTGACATCTCCCCTCCTAGGCCCCATCAACCTGACCACTCAGGACCCTCCAGTGGAATCCAGGAGCTTCCCCAGTCCCACATTCAAGAGTTAACGCTTGGCCCTGCAAGGGGCTCGCAAGATGGCCCGGAGCTTGGCCCACTCTCAGGCATGCCAGTTTTTCATTGTTTTGAAATTCCTTTTGGGTCCAGCCCTCTCATGGAAACTTCTGGCCTGAAAGCAGCTCCTGGGACCCTGGATGAGGCAGTCCTCCTTAACCAGACCCCAGAGGAAAGTTGCATCTGGGCTAGGCTGTGAGGTCAGGCTCTACAGGCACAGAAGCAGTGGGCCCCAAAGCAGGGGGTTCAATGGGGCAGCCTTTTCTCTTTCAGTGACTCCTGTAACCAGGCCAGGCAACACCACTTGTGCCTACAGTGAGTAACAGGACTCTGGTGAACCAGACTGGCTGGAAGAAAGGTCCAGAGGAGAGTTCTACGGTGGATGGAAGGGATCAGAAGTCAAAAAGTCAGAAGTCAAAGCTGTCTGTGGCATGCAGCAAGGCCAGAGAGAGGGAAGTGAGCCTCAAAGGCAGAAGCTAGGATAGTAAGAACAATTTGACTTTTGGGAAGTAGGTCAGAGCCTGTGATTCCAATTTAAAGATGTAAATAGTGTAAGGGTGCCTGGTACACAGCCAGCAGTCCCTAAGACACAGGTGGGTGGAGGCCTAGGACCCGGCACACCCTGAAAAGCTACAAGGAGAGTAGCTGTGTCTGAGGAAAAGGACAAATCTTTGCTATCAGCAAGGACAGCACAGATCCCTCCTCCCACCCATAAAGTCCCCATTTTAAATAGAATATGTCTCCCATCCCCACACTCTGAGTCAAAATGCGATCAGATTTTATGTAGCTGATCCCATAAAAAGGACAAAGCCCTGTAGACTCCGCTCTGCTCAGCTCCACCGTCCCAGGCCTGCTGTTTGCTTCCCAGCCTCATATTGCATTAGTGTTCGGTTCAATGGATTTTTTATTACGGTTGGAATTAAATAACTCAAAGATGGATCCAGTGGGTTGAGGGAAAACAGAAGTTTAAATCAAAGGAAGTAACAGAGCCGATCTGGTTCCAGAATTGCAGGATGTACTGAAGCTCCCAGCAGGGCCTGGTGATGACGTCCCTCTCATGTTTTCTCTTTGAGCTTTTCTCCCCACAAGGCTTGCGCCCACGAGGGGGCTTCAGGTGACTCACCCTTCAGTGTGGGCACCTCACAGGTAGCAGAGGCAGTGGGCTGAATCACAGCCAAGTCTCTGGGCCACCACAAAACTCAGGGAAGATCAAACCCAGAATTTCTGTCCCTATCATTGAAGTATAGCTGAAGTGAATTGCCCTTTTTTGTTTTTTGGTGTTTTTTTTTCTCTCGTCCTGAGGTTCTAAGGGCAAGCAGCTGACCCTCCTAAAAGAGATTCTAAAAAATGGCCCGGGATCCTGCAGTGTTGAGTGTGGCCAAGATTTGTGTGGCAACAGGAAAGGGTCTATGAGGAGGGAGAGATAAGATGTGAGAACTTGGGATCCAGCAAGGCATGGCCCCTTACCTGTGGGCAACTGGAAGTGGCAAGACCTGGATAGGATCTACCTGGGTGTGCAGGGGCAAGGCTCAGGCCCACACCAGGGGGAGGCCTGGACAGGCATGCCCTGTGGGCCATCAGAAGGCCCTGCCCAGGTTCCAGCCTTTCCATGCACCCTTCTTCCCCTCAATGATTGTGCTCAAACTCTCAGGTTTTCTGCCACCCACCTTCCTGCCTCAGAACCTTGCCCATGCCATTACCTCTCCTGAGAACACCCTCCCCTTCCACCTAGCTAGCCTCTGCTCTTCTTTCAGACCTCAACTTTCACATCGTTTCCTCTGAGAAGCCTTCCCTGATCCCCTCAGACCTGCCCAGGTTCCCCTATAAAACACTCTCACCGTGCAAAGCAGGCTTGCTGTGCTCTGGTTACCACTTCAGCCCACCACGTTTTGGGCCACAATTTCTACCACTTGCATGAGTCAAGTGAAATAGACTACTCACATAGCAAGTTAAATAAAGCAAGTTTATCACTCACAGGCAGCAAGGGACAGTAGGAACCTGGGATTTGTGGTGAACCCGTCCCCAGAGGCTCAGGAAAGTTGTCCAGGGTGGATGGAATCTTGTCTACACGTCCCTCACATGCACTACAGCTACAGAACCTCAGAAAGCAGATTTAAACCCCACCAGCAACCTGATTTGCTGGGCTAAAGTTTTGTAGGGCATCCTATTCTAGGAAGGCCAGGAACAGATCCTGGGCTGTTTTGGTCAGTTCTTCCTTATCTCAGGATGTTGCATTCCCAGCACTTTCTACAGTTATTCTTGAGAAATACAAACAAGAAAGGAGGAAGAACTGGTTCTGTCAAGGCTACCTGAAGTGTGGTCATGAACGCAGCCCTCAGGATTTTCATGGCACTGACCACCATACAGCATTATGTTTAATTTATTTCTGCACTGCTGTCTATAAGCTCTCCAGGGGCCGGGACCACCTTGTTTTATACTCTGCTGTATTCCCAGTGCCCACAGAAGTTCCTGATATGTAGAAACGACTCAGCTACATTAATAAAGGAATGGTTTAAATTAAACTATTGGTGTTAGAAAGGCCCCAAGAGAAGGACAGGGCCAGATACCAGGGAGTCCAGGGCAGGGAGAGCTTCCGGGGGCAGCGGGACTCCATTCCCAAGGGAGGAGGACCTGCCAAGAACAAGGAAGGAACAAACTGCAGAGGCCTCCCAGCCTAGGCCACTCACCCTGGTGGGACTCAGGTCCCAGGAACAAAACAGGAGTCCAGCGCTCCAAAATGGGACTCTGTTGGAGGAGGGTTTGAGTCTTGGAAACAAGGTAAAGCCCACCCATGAGAAGTGGGGCCCCAAATCAGGACTGATTGCCACCAATAATGGCCTGATACTGAGTCACAGAATATTGGGACAAGTCTACTTAAATTCTTTCAGCCTGAATTCAGTAGTTGGCAAAGGGCCGAGTAGGGCTGAGTCAACACAGGAAGTCAAGGGAGAAGAGGAAGTACAGTCAGTGGCCCTAAGTGAGGCAAATGGGGAATAAAGAGCTGGGGACTGGAAGTCCCAGCCAGAGCAATTAGGCAAGAGAAAGAAATAAAGGGGATTCATATCAGAGAGGAAGAAGTCAAATTATCCTTGTTCACAGGTGATATGATCTTTTATTTAGAAAAACCTGAAGACTCCACCAAAAAACCTTTAGAGCTGATCAACAAATTCAGTAAAGTTGCAGGATACAAGTCAACATAATAAAATCAGTAGTATTTATATATATCAACAGCAAACAGTCTGGAAAAAAGTCAAGATGCAACCCCATTTACAAAAGCTACAACAAATATAAAATACATAGAACTATATGTATATTTTTTTGAGGCAGAGTCTCACTCCATCACCCAGGCTGGAGTGCAGTGGTGCAATCTCAGCCCACTGCAGCCTCTGCCTCCCAGGTTCAAGCAATTCTAGTGCCTCAGCCTTCCAAGTAGCTGGGATTACAGGTACACACCACTATGCCTGGCTAATTTTTTGTATTTTTAGTAGAGATAGGGTTTTGTCATATTGGCCAGGCTGGTCTCCAATTCCTGGCCTCAAGTGATCTGCCCACCCTGGCCTCCCAGAGTGCTGGGATTACAGGTATGAGCCACCACACCCAGCTCACAGAAATAAATATAACCAAAGAAGTGAAAGATCTTTACAAGGAAAATTTGAAACACTGATGAGAGAAATTGAAAAGGAAACAAAAAAAGGGAAAGATATTCCATGGTCTTGAAGGGGAAGAATTAATATTGTTAAATGTCAATACTACCCAAAGTGACCTACAGATTTAGTGCAATCCCAATCAAAATACCAATGCTATTCTTCATGGAAATAGAAAATACAATTCCAAAATAAGTACGGAAACACAAATACCTCTAATAGCCTAAGCAATCCTGAGCAAAAAGAACAAAGCTGGCAGTATCATATTGCCTGACTTCAAAATATACTACAAAGATATAGTAACAAAAACAGTATAATCCTGGCATAAAAACAGACACCAATACAGAAAACAGAAATAAATCAATGCATTTACAGCCAACTTATTTTTGACAAAAGCATCAAGAATATGCATTAAGGAAATAACAGTTTATTTAATAAATGGTGCTGGGAAAACTGGATATCCACACGCAGAATAATAAAACTAAACCCCTGTCTCTCACTATATACAAAAATCAAATCAAAATCGATTACAGATGTAAATTTAAGACCTGAAGCTATAAAACTACTAGAAGAAAACTTTGGGGAAACACTTTAGGACACTGGTCTGGGCAAAGATATTTTGGGTAAGACTTCAAAAAGCACAGGCAAGGAAAGCAAAAATAGACAAATGAGATGACATCAAACTAAAAAGCTTCTGCACAGCAAAGGAAACAACAAAGTGAAGAGACAAACTACAGAATGGGAGAAAATATTTGCAAACTATCCATCCAGCAAGGGATTAGTAACCAGAAAATATAAGGAACTCAAACAACTTAACAGCAAAAAACCACAAATAATCTAATTTTTAAATGTGCAAAAGATCTGAATAGACATTTCGTGAAACATACAAATGAATCACAGGTATATAAAATAATGCTCAACATCACTAGTGATCAGAGAAATGTAAATCAAAACCACAATGAGATATCATCTCACTGCAGTTAAAATGGCTTTTATCAAAAAGACAAAAAACAACAGATGCTGGCAGGGATGCAGAGAAAGGGGAAGTCTTACACGCTGTTGATAGGAATGTTAAATTGGTACAGCCACTGTGGAAAACAGTATGGAGGTTCCTCAAAAAACTGAAAATAGAACTACCATATGATCCAGCAATCCTACTGCTGGGTATAAATCCAAAAGAAAGGAAATTAATATATCAAAAAGATAACTGCATCCTCATGTTTTTTGCCAGCACTATACACAACAGCCAGGACGTGGAATCAACCTAAGTGTCCTTCAACAGATGAATGGATAAAGACAATGTGATACCTATTCACAATGGCATATTTTTCAGCCATAAAAAAGAGTGAAATTCTGTCATTGGCAGCAACATGAATGGAACCGGAGGTCGTTATGTTAAGTAAAATAAGCCAGGTACAGAAAGACAGGTATGGCATGTTCTCACTCATGTGGGAGCTAAAAACGAGGATCTCATGGAGATAGTAGACTGGTGGTTACCAGAGGCTGGGAAGGGTAGGGGGAAGGTGGGGTTTAAGAGAAGTTGATTAAAGAGAACAAAAATACAGTTAGATCAAATGAATAAGATCTAGTGTTTGATAGTACAGGAGGGTGACTATAATTAATTATAATGTATTATCTACTTAAAAATAGCTAGAAGAAAATAATTCAAATGTTCCTAACAAATAAAAGTTAAAATTTTGAGGCAATGGCTATCCCAGTTACCCTGATTTGCTCACCACACATTGTGTGCATATAGCGAAAGCCCCGCTAGTGTAAGCTTCCCGCCTCACAGATTGAATCCCAGGTTCCACCTCACAACAGGAGAGGCCAGGCTCCTCCTTCTGCAAATGGCGGAACTTCCCGAGGCTCCATCCCAGTGTGCACTCCTTCCGGCGTGCAGGCCAGTAGGAGGTTCTCCAGTGACCCCTTTCTACTTGGCTGCCTCACATTCACTCATTTATTCAACAGATAACCACCAAGCACACACCCTGTGCCAGGCACAGCTCAGCCACCAGCCAAGGGACAACAGCAAGGAGCACAGAGCTCAGTCCTGAGTTGGCGGGCTTCCTCACAGGCTTCCAGCCCAGAGCCAAGGCAGGTTTTAGAGCGCCTGCAGATTCGCCACTGAGAGGCAGCCATAGGTGCACCCGGGATCAGGCAGGTGCTGATGGAGTTTGAGCACCCCTTGCTTCTGGCTGCCCCTCCTGCATCCTCACGGCACACATTGGCCTTCCCAAATTAAAATTAACTCGTTTTTCTTCTTCCTACCCACCTCTACCCACCCTGAACACATTCACTTAACCTACAAAGTAGAGAAGATCTGAAACAGACAAATTTGAAATTTAGAGGACAACAGTGGGACCTCTGTAATGAGGGATGTAAGCTTTAGTGAAAGGAATTAAACAGTTTGAATATTAGGATTCGTTTGCCTGACTGTGCCAGAAAACCCAGAGGCTTCAACAAGGTAGGACTGTATTTGTCTCTCATGGAAACTGGTAGCCTGGAGCAGTATGCCACCGCACCATCACCAGGGACCCAGGCCCCTCCTCTCTTACTGCTCTGCCCTCCTCAACACGTGGCTTCCATGGTTGCTTGAGCACCAGCCATCACATCCACATGCCAGGCAGCTAAAAGAACAAGGGGGCAGAAAAAGACACTTCCCTTTAAGGATACTTCCTAGAATTTGCACAAACCACTGCAACACCATCAACCCAAAACTCAGTTACAGCACAGCTAGCAAAGCTGGGAAATGCCATTATCCTGAATGTTCCTGCACCTGACTGAAAAACAGTTCTTTAACCAAAGAATAAGGGGAAACAGGGGCAGGGGTGACAAGCAGAACTGGGCTAGGACATGCTCTCCTTTGGGAACTCTTTTCCCCATGGTTTACTTTGCTCATTCCCCCTTTGGACCTCATTTCTTCCCTCACTGAGGCTACATGGAGGATGGAGTCTGGGCTGCCTCTCTGCTGCCCCGGAAGGCTAAGCAAGGCTGGCAGGACTGAGAGCAGGAGGTCTGGGGGCAGTGGAGGCTATGGCCGCAAATGAGGCTTTCATGCAATGACACCTGGACCCATCGGGATCCCCTTCCTAATCTCCATCCCTGTGTGATTTCAGCAAGTCACTCAACCTCTGGAAGCCCTAGCTCATCATCTATAGAAAAGGGGATAAAAATTCCTATCTGGCTAGGCATGGTGGCTCACACCTGTAGTCCCAACAATTTGCATGACCAAGGTGGGAGGATCACTTGAGGCCAGGAGTTTGAGGCCAACCTGGGCAACATAATGAGATCCCCTCTACAAAAACAAACAAACAAAACAAAATCCTACTTCACAGGGTTGCTGTGAGGATTAAGTGAGCTCAGTAAGTGGTAGCTATTTTCAAAGTATACCTTTGCCTGGGCTGTCTCTGGTGATCTCTATGTATCTATATATGTATCTATGTCTACATGTATGTCTATAACTACATCTACATCCACATTTCTATATCTATATCCATGCCTATGTCTATATCTGTCTGTGTATCTATACCTACATCTACATCCATATATCTATTTCTATTTCTACATCTATATCGTCACCTCTCTATATAGCTTTTCCCTCTATCTGAATCTCCCTCACAGCCTGAGCAGACGTGGTTCCAGGCAACAGCTGGAGATGGATTGGAGTTTGGGGCTTTGGACACATTAACAGGACTAGCAGGACCAGCCTTCCCTGCACGATGTAGACACTTCATCACAGCTCACAGATGCCCAAGACCCAATTAACTTGGCAGACGTAAGAGAGCTCAGGACAGGCTTGCAAATTAAATCCTGTTACTGGCTCCAGAGAACTGAGGGCGCTTCCCACACCCTCAGGCAGACACAGCACTTGTGCTTAGCTGCCTGTGACACACCAGGGTTCCAGGGTGAGCTGTGTCATTAGAGAAGCAGACCCTTCCCCCAGCTGATCCCAGGCCTTGTGCAATGTCAATGGCTGCTTTGGGTCTTTCTACAAGAGATCCTGAAACCACTCATATCTTGAAGGAATGTGAGTCACTTCTCGGGAGGCAGTAAAATGGATCGAGAAGAGATTGTGTTTGGCTTCAGGCAGACACAGTTTGAATCCTGGCTCTGCCGCTCTCTAGCTGTGTAATCCTGATCAACCTGATCAACCTCTCTGAGCCCTGGTTCCTCATCTGTACAATGGGGGTGGCAAGACCATCTCAGAGACCTGATGTGAGGACTCCATGAGATTATGCCTGTAAAGTGCCTGCTCCACAAAACTCATTCCCTGAGTTCAACTCATCAACACCATCAGTGTCACCACCAAACAGATCAGGTTCCCAGCACAGGGTGGTGCATCTCCCTCCTGCCCATCCTGCCAGAGTTAGTGAGATGCCAAAGTTGATTCTCTCCCCAACCTCCGTCTTGTGAGGTGCAAGTTTACTCGAGTTCAGGTACTGGTGGAGGAGGAGGCTCCTTTGCAATCACCTGCCTCCAAGTCCTTGTGTCCACCTGATGTCAGCTCAGGATAGTGTTCTGACCCGTGCTTGGGAATCAACCCTGTCCCAAGGCCCTCCCAGGGGGCCTGCTTTTCCAACTTGCTGTTATTCCAGCTCAGATGCCAAGGCCCTTGCCTGTCCCTTTGTCCCTCTTTGCTCCTGTCTCAGTCCCCAGAATGTCCCCTGTATTACCACAATCTGCCTACGTATCCCTGCCTTGAGCCATCCCCTGGGAATGGGCATCCTCCCTTTCCCCAGACTCAGACTCCAATCCTTGAGCTGAATCCCCCCACCGGAGGCTGGACTTCCTCGAGGCCAACTGCCTGTCAGCCCAGCCCACCAGCCCCGCCTGCTACCATATGTTCCTGACCCAGTGCTCAGTGCCTGCTGTCTGCACCTCCACCTCCACGACAGCTGCGTGTTTGGGGGCCACCAGCCCTGCCTCCCCAGCCTCTGCTGTCATCAGATGCCAGGATCCTTCACGTCACCTGCTCTGGGGGCAGCTTCTGTTGTCTGGTTCCTCCAGGCCAGACCAAGTCCAGGCAAAGACACTCATGAGCAGCCTCATCATCACTCTGGAAGTGGCCCTGACAGGCAAAGGCTGCCGGCTTCTGCTCATCACTGTCACAATGTCCCCAGGGTGGGAGAAAAGGTGGCATTTTATTTCTTACAAGTTCTAACTTTTTGATATGAGACTGCAAAGATACAACACCATCAGGAGTGCCCGGAGGGCTCCAGGATTGAGACTGCAGCTGTCATAACCCTTGAGAGCACAATCTCCGCTCGGAGCCATCAGGAGATGGGGGAGAAGCCTGAAGCAATAAGAAGTGCAGATTCCTACTAAACGTAACTACCTGTGTTTATCCTTTCTCCCAACACCCCACTAAAATGAAAGCAAATGCATTTTTGACAGCATAAACCCAAAGACTAGGAGAATGTAAGAGGAGACGATTATAGATAAGAGATTTCAGCAAAGTCTGGAAGACAGAAAGCAGATGGAGGAGGAACATTAGCAGAGGAAGATATGAGCTAAAGTGCCTGCAAAGGGGGATCCAGATGAGCAGGAAACTGATTTGCCCCGCAGAAAGCCCTAGAGACTTGGAACTCAGAGGCAACAGGTACAGGGGGAAGTTAAGGTCAAGTGCAGGGCCAAGAAGAGGGGCTCAAGTGCAAGTCTGTGTGCTGAGCTAGACGCCCCCAGTTCCCTCCTTCACCCCACACAGATGGGCAGCTGGCTTTTCTCTTCCCCCTGCCCCAGGCAAGAGCCTAAAGCATGCTCTGCAGTGAAGCAGATGAGAGAACTCCCAACTTCAGGACACCTGGCAAAGTGAGGCAGGGGTCAGGGGGCAGGGGGTGGGTGGGGAGAGGGTAGGGGGAAGGTTAGGTTCAGGACAGCAGTCTAGACATTTCACAGTGGATTCCAAAGTCCCGTGTTTTGCTCCTGCTGCTTGCAACCTTCCGCGAGGCAAGGGTTGGGAATCAACCCTGTCCCAAGGGAAGAAGGGTTCTTCTCTTGAGTAGATGAATGCCCCAGACAGCAAGATCTCTACCTACTAGCATTTGGCAATTTCCAGTGTCAAAAGCCCTATGAGTTCTCACGCTCTGTGAAAGCATTCAGAGCTGCCGATCAGCTTTACAGGTCTCTCTGAAACACAAACAGTCACGGATCAACAGATATTTGAGGAAGGACTCCAACATGAAAAAGATCCAAACAAAGCCAGGAGTGGGGTGAGTGTCAAAGGATGTCAGAAACAGTGCAAGGACCAGAAAAAAATTTCAAAAGGAACTCTAGTGAGAACTCTTCAGAGAAATTAAAGAAGACTTTGCTCTTTACAGAAAAGGAAATAATCTGAGAACAAGAAAGAACTCTTGGACATTTTAAAAATCATAACCGTTGAAATAAACATTCAATAAAAGGAAATCTGCCAGAAAAGAGAACTAAAAGACAAGGAGGAAAAATAAAACAGAGAGAGGTATATTAGTTAGGATTCTCCAGAGATAGACCCAATAGGATGTCTGTAGAGAGACAGACAGGAGAGGGATTTATTAGAGGGATTGGCTCATGCAGTTACAGAGGCTGAGAAATCCCAGTCAGGCCATCCGCAAGCTGGAGACCCCGGGATGTCGGTATCATGGTTCAGTCCAAGTCCAAAGGCCTCAGAACCAGGGAGGCTGATGGTACAACTCTCAGCCTGAGGCCAAAGGCCTGAGAACCAGGGTGAGGTCGGGGAGTGGAGGTGCTGGTTTAAGTCCTTGAGTCCAAAGGCCAGGGAGCCTGGAAGTGTTATCCAAGGACAGGAGGAGAAGAGTGCCTCCCAGCTCCAGCAGGCAGCTCCATACACTCACCTTCTGTCTGTTTCTGTTCTATCTGACCCACAGCAGATTGGGTGGTGCCTGCCCACATCAAGGGCAGATCTGCCCACTTCGTCCACTAAGACTCCCAAGCTAATCTCTGGAAACACCCTCACAGACACACCCCAAAATAATACCTTACCGGCTTTCTAGGTATTTCATAATCCAGTCAAGTTGACACCTAAAATTAGCCATCACAGGAGGAAATAATTTTTAAATATATATATAAAGTATCCCTAGAACAGAAATGAATTTCCCAATTGGAAATTGGGCCCATCACTACAAATTTTAAAAAGACCTACCCCAATTTTGAAATTTCAGAACACCGAGGATAAAGAAAACATCCAAAAAGCTTCTGGGGAGCTGAAATAGGGCACAGGAAGAAAACCAGGAATCAGAATGGCATTGGCTTTTCTGGAAGCCAGGAGTCTAGGGAACAACGTCTTCAACATTCTAAAGGGAGGGAACGTTTTGCTCAACCTGAGATTCTACATTCAGCCACTGTCAGCAAGTGCAAGGGTAGAATAAAGATGTTTTTCAGATGTGCAGGGACTCACAACAAATCGACCAACCTCCCATGCACTCTGTCTTAAGAAACTGCTGGAGACTGTACACCACTAAAACTAGGCTGCAGACCAAGAAAGAAGAGGTGGGTCTCAGGAAACAGGTGGGAGTCAGCAGAGCATTGAATTCAAGTCCTTGGATGACAGCTGTGCTCAGGCCTCAAAAGCAAGCTGCTCAGTTTGGAGCAGGAGGAAGATCACGGGGGGAATATGGGATCAGTACATGAAGTGATAGGTCTTGCCATTCAGAAACAAGATCATCAGGCATCTGCCCAAGCTACAGGAGCAACTGGGGAAAAGATAAGGCAAAGTACAGAGAACACTAAATAAACTTTTAGATGAGGCCATTCTTAATCCTAGGACAAACAAAGGAAGAAAGGAATTACAATCACTGCACATGACTTGGTCTGTCATAAACAATATGTACACTGTTGTAATAGTTAAACACTGACCACTGATTTAATTAAGATATTAAAGTCACTATCCTGGGAGGGTAGGAGGAGGTGAAACCAGGCCCAAAGAGTTAAGGAAACCAATGACCAGCAGAAATTCTTGAGTTTGCAGAATGGCAGGTAAGAAAAAGAAATAACTTGCTGACACGCTGAAACTCCCTCTACTTGTGAGATTTTAAAACTGGCTGAAATTGGCTGGATGAGGTGGCTCATGCCTGTAATCCCAGCACTTTGGGAGGCCGAGGCGGGCGAATCATGAGGTCAGGAGATGGAGACCATCCTGGCTAACACGGTGAAACCCTGTCTCTTCTAAAATACAAAAAATTACCCAGGCGTGGTGGCGGGCGCGTGTAGTCCCAGCTACTCAGGAGGCTGAGACAGGAGAATGGCGTGAACCCGGGAGGCGGAGCTTGCAGTGAGCCGAGATCACACCACTGCACTCCAGCCTGGGTGACAGAGCGAGACTCCATCTCAAAAAAAAAAAAAAAAAAAACACTGGCTGAAATTGATGGGCACCAATATGGCCAACTGGAGTTTGCACAGAATGAACTTGTTGATGTCACAGCCTGAATATTCACTATGTTTCAGAGTAACGCTCCCCAAATTCACACATGCAATCCACGAAGTAGCAGGAAGAGATAACTGTGCACATCCGAGGACCTCCCCTTTCCTTGTACTGGTAGGGATTGGTGGAATGGAGGAAAGGGGAGATCGCTTATCTAAAGCATGCATGCCTTTCTAGACCTCCCCTTTCCTTCCATCCAATCACTGCTAATCCCAAAACCCACACATAAACCTTTTTGAATAAAATCACTGCCTTAGAGCCAGCATAGGGAGACAGATTAGAGCAGGGCTCCTGTTTCCTTGTTAGTCAACTTGCTATAAAAAGCTTTTCTTAAAAACCCGGTGTCTTAGCATTGGCTTCTAGCACATTAGGCAGCTAGCCTCTTTTGCTCAGTAGCAGAGGGAGTGGGATGGGAAGAGAACACACCCTTCTTTGCCATAATAGGACATCAGTAGATAATTTTTAAACTTGATAAATCAAGAAAAGCAATATAAACACATTATTTTGAAATACAGAGGTAAATACCAGAAGAAACAGCTCAAAGAGGGTATCTGTTTTCTATCACAAACTTAGCAACTTACAGCACGTAGTTAGTGTCTCGCAGTTTCTGTGGGTCAGGAGTCTGGGCACAGCTCAAGTGAGGTCCTCCACAGTTCCTCCCCCAGCTGAAATCAGAGCGTCAGCCTGGCCACTTTCTAATCTGGAGCTCAAATGAGGAAGAATCCTATTCCAAGCTCAGCAGATTGTTGGCAGAATTCTTTTTTTAAATATTAAATAATAATAGCAAAAAAATGCAATTACTTTAGTACTAACCTAATGTTTTTTAGAGATGGTGTCACAGTGATGCACAAGCTGAATTCAAACTCCTGGGCTCAAGCAATCCTCCTGTCTCAGCCTCCCCAGTAGCTGGGACTATGGGTGTGTGCCACCATGTCCAGCCGAGAATTCATTTTTTAGTAGTTGCTTGACTGAGGGTGCCTGCTTTTTCCTGGCGGTGGGCTGGAGGCCTCCCTCAGGTCTATGGGCCACCCAAAGTCCCTGAAGGCCACCCCCAGTTCCTTGCTTCTCCAACATGGCTACTGACTTTATCATGCCCCCTCCTGCCCTCACCCAAGAGAGCCTCCAGTCTGCTTCTGCTAAGATGGAGTTGTGTAAAATATAACATAATCAGGGAAGTACTATCCCATCACCTTTACCATGTAAATCCTGTCCTCACTCAAGGAGAATAAACACCAGGATAGAGGGATCTTTGGGACCACCCTAAAGCCTATTGGCCACAATGAGATTATTAACCTTTTATTTTTTATAATTAAGTAATCCGAAATACATAGAAGAGTATAATGAGTCCCTCCTACCCTGTTTCCTAGCCTGTTCTCTCGCCTGGGAGGCAACAGATATGATGGGTTTCTTTCATAATCTAACAAAATGATTTAATGTATATAATGCCTACGCCCATACACATGAATCACTCTGCACTCTCTCAGCTCGTTGCTCAAGTGTGACGTTGCTGCCTGGGCCTCCTGTGAGTGCTCCGCACAAGTAGCAACACACGTATCTTTCTCCCCCTTTTTCCCATGACTGGTAGTACACTTTGCAAACTCGTCTGCATCTTGCTTTTTGCAGGTAATATATAGCAAGATCATTTTCCATCGGTGCATAGATTCTTTATTGTTTTTCTGCTGCTGCATAGCATTCATTGACCTTTTTGTGGACATCTAGTTCATTTCAAACCTCTTCTGTTACAAACAATGCAGGAATAAGTATCTTTGAGGGGAGTCATAATAGTGTCGTCTCTATGGAGTGGGACAGGAAAGTGCAAGGATCTACTGCTTTTGTTTTAAGTCTTTTAGGACCCTGTGATTTAGAAAAAAAAAAAAATGGTACATCATAGTTTGATAGCTATAAAAAAGGGCTTTGTGATCTCTGCAGGGGTTGATGCTGGCTACCTGAGAACCCCGCTTGTCCTCACCACCATCAGAACAGACTTTCAAGTCCCTTTTGAGTTGCCACCCCTACTTCCATTCTAGGCTTCATTGTTTCCTTTTCTCAATGTTTAACCAGCATCTACTATGTGCCAGGTGCTTGAAGGTTGGGGCTTTTGAGAAAAGGAGCACTTCTCTTTTCAGGCAAAATAGTCCACCTGTCCTTCTTCATGTATGAGTTCAAACATGAGCACAGTCCTCCCAGACACTCAGCAGAGAAATGGGCTGCTGACCCCCTCAGAGAACAGGCAGCTCAGCAGCAGTGGCGTCCTCCAAGTTTGGGGATTTGGAAAATTATCCGGTATTCAAGTCCTACCTTCCAGTGGATCTAAGTGAGGGGCAGCCTTGGCAGCTGTGCACCCACCTTATCACAGTCACCCACCCCTTCTAGAACCTCATCAGGGCCCGGTATAGTGACTCATGCCTGTAATCCCAGCACTTTGGGAGGCTGAGGTAGCTGGATCGCTTGAGGCCAGGAGTTTGAGACCAGCCTGGACAACACAGTGAAATTCTGTCTCTACTAAAAATACAAAAAATTAGCGGTGGTGCGTGTCTGTGGTCCCAGCTACTCAGGAGGCTGAGGCAAGAGACTGCTTGAGCCTGGAAGGTGGAGGTTGCAGTAAGTCAAGATCTCACCATTGCACTCCAGCCTGGGTGACAGTGAGGCTCTGTCTCAAAAAAACAAAAAACAAAAAAACAGCCGAGCGTGGCAGCACACGCCTGTGGTCCCAGCTACTCAGAAGGCTGAGGCGGGAGAACTGCTTGAAAGTGGGAGTTCCAGGCTGCAGTGGGCCATGTTCGTGCCACTGCACTCCAGCCTGGGTGACAAAGAAGACTATCTCAAAAAAATATTAATACTAAAATTAAAAAGTAAAAAAAAATAAATAAATAGAACCTCATCAATACCTTCTGAGACACTGCCAAGCCCTCTCAAGGTCATTGTTTGTCAAACCGTCAGACCTTCCCCCATGAACAGACAAAGTTAGGGAGCCCCTCTGTGTCTCCCTCCCTTGCTGTCACTCATCTTTCTCTGTCCCCTTTCTCTTAGCTTCCATTTTATTCTTAGTTACAATTTGTTTTCTCCCTCTCACCCAGTGATTATCTGGGCTTCAGTCACGTCGCTGTGTGCCCAACAGGGTCTGAGACCTGTGAGTATCCTTCCCACTTACCTTTGTCCCAGGTGGACAACAGAGTTTAGCATTTGCAGCAGTGGGGTAGACACATACCTACTTAACTTAACTAGGAGAAAAATTAGGACTCAGAGCCTAGTTCTCTGTCTCAGTTTCTCCATAGCAACCTGTCATTGCAAACGTGATCACTACCATAGTGACACTTTCTGAGCGTCCCCTGGGCATTAAACCATTTAATCCTCACAGCACTCCTTGGAGATAGTATTGCTATTATCCTTATTGTATAGATGAGGAAACCAGCCCCCAGGAGGTAGAGGAAGTCTGCCCATAACCACACCGCCAGTGTGTGGCAGAGCTGGTATTTCAGGGGGGTTTTGCTGTCTCTGGATGGAGACTCTCCACCTCGGTGTGTCAAGGCTTGTTCTCTAAACATGTGGCAAACATATTTTCTGTTTTCTTTCCAGTGAGCCACATTGACATGCATCCAATCATTTCATCTGTCTGGGTGCAGTTTTTCTACTAGTTAAAAATCCACTTAAATCCTGCTACCAGCTGGCTCACATTTCTTCAGCTTGGCTGCAGGACTTGAGACATTTCATCAAATGCCTTGCTAAAATCAAGGCTACATCCCCGCATGAGATTTCATCAAGGATTTTCCTCCCAAGCTCCCTAAGTAATAAACCAACATGAGTCCAGCAAGCTCACTCCCAAGTTCTGCCTAAACCGTCACATGTGGTGAACGGGTCTGGCCCCAATCAAGGAGCTCCCCTGCCCTCCTGAAAGCCAGATCAAAAGGCTGATGGTGTTTGGAAGTGACAAGGAGCAGTGGTAGCAGGCAGCAGGCAGAGAGTAAAGTATGACGGCAGCTGCCAAGTGGCAGGACTGAGAAGATTAAAATGGATCTGAAAAGTGACTGGCACAGTGGTAAGAAGATCTGTTCTTTCAGCCCAGGGCAGCAACCTGGAGGCCAACTGGGGCCCAGGGCTCCTCCCTCCAGGGTTTCCTTCCTCCTCTGGAGCCGAGGTTAACACCTGGAGCCTCCTACATGCTGGGACTGAGACCTAAGTAGAGAAGTGGGCCCTAGGAAGCCATGGTAAGTGAATTGCATGGGAAGCGTGCTGGCACATCGTCAGAGCTCTGTGTTAGCTCTTGCCATCCTTATTATTCTTACTATTAGCAAGGCAGCTGTTACTCAGTCCCAGACAACTATTGTCATTCAGCTGGCTGGGCACAGTGATGTCAGATCTTCCAATCATCCAAAGAAGCTGAGAATCTGAGTTTTATTAGTAGTCCCCCAATTTTCCCATATTAGTAACTGTGATGGTTAATTTTAGGTGTTAACTTGGCTGGACTGAGGGATGCCCGGATGGCTGGTGAAGCACTGTTTCTGGCTGTGTCTGCGAGGGTGCTTCCAAAGGAGACTGGAGTGTGAGTGGGTGGACTGAGAGGGAAGATCCTCCCTCAACTTAGGTGGCCATCACCCAATCAGCCGGGGACCTGGAAGAAACAAAAAGGCAGAAGAAGGATGAATGCTTTCTCCCTCTTCCAGAGTGACATGCCCTTTTCCTCCTGCCTTTGGACATCAGAACTCCCAGTCATTGGCCTCTGAACTCTGGGACTTACCCCAGCAGCTTCCCAGGGACTCTTAGGCCTTCAGCCTTGGGCTGAGAGTGACACCATTGGCTTCCTTGGTTATGGGGCCTTCTGACTTGGATTGAGCCACACTCTCAGCTTCTCTGATTCTCCAGCTTGCAGATGGCCTATGGTGTGCGGTACTCAGCCTCCATCATTGCAGGAGTCAGTTCCCTTAGCAAATCCTCTCTCATCCATCCATCTACCTATTCCAGTGCTTCTGTTTCTCTGGCAAACCCTGATTAATGCCACAGCTAAAGTAATTAGAACAAAAACAAACACATGTGTGGACCAGACCCAATCAGTCTGTATCAGCCTGTGGGCCTCTCACCAGTCTGCACCCTCTGCCTAGGGCCTGGCATAGCTCTGAGACCAGGATCCCGCCACCTTCAGGGATTAGGAACTTGGCCATGGCAGAGTCTTCCAGGTCTCCTTGTGTCCCACCACCCCTTATTAACACACACAAGCTCAAGAAGCACCCCAGGGATATTGCGTCCCTGACTGAGTCCTTGAACCTGACAATGGGCTGGCTGCCCTTCCAGCCTGGCAAGGAGAGTGGCAAACATGAGCTAGGCAGCTGGGAGCGAGGAGCTCCACGCAGATGGCTGCCAGGGAGAAGCCTGTGTCCAAGCACAGCGCCTGACACTGGGCAGCTCAGCCTCTACACAAGGGAGGAGCAGGAGGAGCTGATCATGAGAATTAGAATCTCCTGGCTTCCTTGGGGCTCTGTCTCCCCTGAGCAAAAATGGGCTTGGTTGGGCATGGTGGCTCATGCCTATAATCCCAGCACTTTGGGAGGCTGAGGTAAGAGGATTGCTTGAGCTCAGTTCAAGATCAGCCTGGGCAACATAGGGAGACCCCCATCTCTACTAAAAATCAAAAAAATTAGCCAGGCATGGTGGTGCACACCTGTAGTCCCAGCTACTCTGGAGGCTGAGCGGGGAGGATCATGTGAGTCGGGGAGAGAGAGGATACAGTGAGCTATGATCGTGCCACTGCACGGCAGCCTGGGCAACAGAGTGAGACCCTGTCTCAAAAAAAGGTGGGGGGTGCGGCACTTGAATTGGATCTGGTCCTTCCACTTCACACCTTCTCTGGTGAGAACCAATGATCCTTCACTCGAGGTTCAGCTCCAGACTTACAATCATGGCCATAGTGGGCCACTATTGTCTAACAAATATGTAGAGCACAAACAACAGAAGAGAAGCACAGTTCTAAAGGGGCCCAGGGTACTTCCAGAGCTGTCATCTGTGGGTCCACAGCCCCCAAGTTAAAGGGTAGAAGTGCCCCCCTTGCATCCCCCCCAACAGCCTCTTGCCCATAAACTGATGGGTGAGCTCCCAAGAGGTACAGGAGCCCCTACTCATGGCTCCTCCTGCCCATAGTTCTCAGTGAAAAGGGATCACATCCCAGAAACCCATAGAATTTCCCCTGGGGCTCTTTCTCTCCAAATCTCTTCCCTGCTAGGAATCTGGAGGAGTTCTGCTGACGTTTCTATGTCAGCCCCTCCTCTCAGGAGAAGTTCTGTGGTTTTTGAGAATGGTGATCCTCTAGGTATGGAGGGTGGAGAGGGTGGTGGGGGAAGGATAATTCAACAAGATCATCACCGTCAGCATTACATTTGAGTTGATTTTAAAATGTTTATTGAGATATAATTTGCATACAATAAACCACACGTATTTAAGGTCTTCTGTTTTGTAAGTTTTGACACATGTACGCACCATGAAAACATCAACACAATCGAGATAATGAACATAGCCGTCACCCCCAAGAGCTTCCCAAGGACCCTTTGTAATCCTCCCCAGGCCTATATTCCCATCCTCAGGCAACCACTGATCTGCCTTCTGTCACTAGAGCTGTTTGCGTTTTCTAGAGTTTCATATGAATGGAATCAGGCAGTTTGTATTCTTTCTTGGTCTGGCTTCTTTCACTCATCGTAATTATTTTGAGATTCATCGACATTGCTGCATATATCAGCAATTCAGTCCTTCTTATTATTGAGTGGTATCCTATTATATGAACATAACTATTTTTTATTAAGTGCTACCTACATGCCAGGCACTATACCAATTAGTTTACATATCTTATCTCTTTTCATTTTCAAATTGATCTGCAGAGAAGAACTGTGATCTCCACTTTATAGTTGAGGCAAGCAAGACTCAGAGAAGTTAAGTAACTTTCCAGAGGTCACACAGTTGAGAGGTGGAAGAGCTAGGATTCGAACTTAAGTCTGGCTGCAAAATCAGTTCAACCAATTGATGCTGCAATGTGCGGCTTTCCCTTAGAGGTCCTGGTCATTCCAGAGGTGTCCCGGGTTCCTCAACACCAAGACATCTTTGACCTTCCCTTCCCTTCCCTTCCAGCTCCACCCCACAGGCTCTGAAGCACAGTGGAAAAGGGCCTGAACCTTGGACTCTCTGTGAGACTCCCAGCACATTGGTCATGGAAGAGAAAAGGTTAAAGGAAAAGGGCAGGAACCCCAAGGCATGAGCCCTTCCTACCCCACAGCTCCCCATTCACAGCACACAGAGGATCTTTTAATGATCTCCAATTTGTTTTTATCCTGAAGGGGAACACGTGCCCTGGGCCTATCAATAGAACCAGGCAGAAGGTGACCGCCGCGGCAGATTGCAGGGGGTGGTGGAGCGGCTCTCAATCGTGCTTTGGGTGGTTGTGAGAGACTCTGCTGCTGTCGGCACCCCACTTCCCCTTCCCTCCTCCCAACCCCTCAGCCCACTTGAACAGAGTTGCTTCATTCAGAATTGGGCTTTTCCATGTTCCCAGAGATCCTGCAAAGGCCTCTGGGAGTGAGGCTATGGGGTGAGCTTGTCCCTTCAGGCCTTAGAATCAGTGTCTCTGGGAGGCGACCTCTCCAACTCCTCTAAGAGCCCTGCAGAAAGGTGGCAGGCAGCCATGTGGTCAGTGACTTACATTCCACCTGCCTGTCTCCTCTGGACCTGGGCAACACAAGGGTGTGTTCACACTCCCCCTCTCTTGTTCTTTTGGGCAGATTTCCTCTTCCAAAAACAAAGACCTCTTGATCCAGCCTCCCCTCCACACAGCTGTTCTCTATTCGGTTCCTATTCTTTATCATCAAACTTAATGTGACTCTTCCAAAGCCCTCTCTGACCCTGTGAACTAAGTTAAACCCCCAGCAACTCTTTCCTGCAAACCTCCTTTGGAACTGCATCCTTCTCGTAATTCCCTATAGGAACAGCACTGTCCTCACCAGGCCACCAGCCCCGTAGGGCAGGGACTCGCCCACCCATCCTATTCACTGCCATTGCCTTCATCCAGCAAATGCTCTGTGAATATTTGTTGAATTGAGTTCTTGGAATAAAGTTCAAAAACTTGTGAAATTAAACAATGTATTATTTAGAGGTACATATATTTAGTAAAATCATGAAGAAGAACAAAGGAACTGTGTGTTCAAAATGGCAGTCACACCCATTAGGATGACTAGTATTTTAAAGAACACTCATTGAAAATAAAAGTGTTGGAGAGAATGTGGAGGAATTGGAACCCTCGTGCATTTCTGGTGGGAATGCAAGATAGTGCAGCCATATGGAAAACTGAATGGCAGTTCCTTAAAATATTAAATGTAGAATTACATTTGCTCCAACAATTCCACTTCTGGGTATATACACACAAAAAATTGAAGCCAGCATGGTGGTGTAAACCTGTAGTCCTAGAACTCTGGGAAGCTGAGGTGGGAGGGTCACTTGAGACCAGGAGTTTGAGACCAGCCTAGTCAACATGGCAAGACCCTGTCTCTATAAAAAATAATAATTTTAAAAAATTGAAAGCAGTAACTTAAACAGTTATTTGTACACCAACGTCTTTTTTTGTTTGTTTGTCATTGTTGTTTGGTTTTTTTTTTAGGTGGAGTCTCGCTCTGTCACCCAAGCTAGAGTGCAGTGGCATGATCTCAGCTCACTGCAACCTCCACCTCCCAGGTTCAAGCAATTCTCCTGCCTCAGCCTCCTGAGTAGCAGGGATTACAGGCACCTGCTGGGATTACCACACCCGGCTAATTTTTGTGTTTTTAGTAGACATGGGATTTCACCATGTTGGCCAGGCTGGTCTCGAACTCCTGACCTCAAATGATCCACTCACCTCAGCCTCCCAAAGTGCTGGGATTACAGGCATGAGCCACTGTGCCCAGCCTTACCCAATGTCACAGCAGGCAAAAGGTGGAAGCAACCCAGACGTCCATCACCATACGAATGGATGAACAAAATGTGGTCTCTACATACAATGGAATATTATTTTGCCTTAAAAAGGGAGGAGATTCTGTCACATAATGCAACATGGATAAACTGTGGTGAAGACATTATGCTAAGTGAAGTAAGGCAGACATAGAAGGACAAATACAGTTGTTATATGATTCCGCTTATCTGAGGTTCCTAGAATAGTCAAATTCATAGAAACTATTACTTTGTGTTGCTATACAAAAAAAATCTGAAACGTGGTAATTTATAAAGAAAAGAGGTTTATTTGGCTCACAGTTCTGCAGGCTGTACAAGCAGTATGATGCTGGCATCTGCTTCTGGTGAGACCCCAGGAAACTTACAATCACGGTAGAAGGCAAAAGAGGAGCCTGCATATGACACAGTGAGAGCCAGCAACAGAGAAGGAGCAAGACAGAGGGCAAGGAGGTGCCAGCCTCTTTAAACAACTGGATCTCGCATGAACTCATAGGACAGCACCAAGCTATTCATGAGGGATCTGCCTCCGTGACCAAAACACTCCCCACCAGGCCCCACCTCCAACATTGGAGGTCACATTTCAAAATGAGATTTGGAGGGGACAAAACATTCAAACCACATCAGAGAAAGAAAGTAGAATGATGGTTGCCAGGGGCTGGAGGAAGGGGAAGTTACTATTTAACGGGTGCAGAGTTTTGATTTGGGAAGCTAAAAAAGTTCTGGAAATGGATGAGAGTGATGCTTGTACAGCAATATTAATAGACTTAATGCCACTGAACTACACAAAAATGGTTAAAATCATGAATTTTCTGTTATGTATACTTATGCCACATTTAAGGAAACAAAATCAAGAATGGTGGCCACCACAGGGGAGGGATAGAACTGGGAAGGACACACGAAGGGCTACAGCTATACTGCTGCACATTCTATTGGTATCCTGGGTGCTCATTCTTTGATATTTGTTTAGTTCACTGCCTATATCCAGCCCCACCTTCTCCTCCATAACCACACATATATGCTATGCACCTTATTTCATCTGTTCTAAGGTACACATTTTTTAAATTTAACCTCTCTGAAATTGGGATGCATCTCACATCAACGTGATAAGAAAAAAAAAAATAGCCTTAGTTTATTTGGTAGAGTGTTATCTCTTTTTGTGGTACGTAAAATAATGATACTTCTGAGACTCAGTCAATGGTAGCTTAGAGAAGACTACATACAGGGTATACATTTATATATACAAAGTACTTCATAATTAATTTTTAAATAAAAGCTTTATTGAGGTTAACATACCATGCAATTCACCCATTTAAAGTGTGAATATACTAAAAATTTGATGGTTTTTAGTATATTCACAGAGTTGTACAACCATCCCACAATCAATTTTAGACCATTTTCATCACCCCAACAAGAAACCCTTTGCCCATTAGCAGTCACTCCCCATTTCTTCTCACCCCATGCTCCCAGCTCTGGGCAACCACTCCCCTACTCCCTATCTCTTTAGATTCGCCTATTCTGGAAATTTCATGTAAATAAATCATACAATATGTGATCTTTCTCGTCTGCTGCTGACACTCAGCATCATGTTTTTTCAAGTAGTCCATTCACTCCTCAGCTCACTGGAATCATGCTTCTGAACCCACCACTGGATTGAAATGACCCTATCTACAGCCATACCACCCTGAACACACCTAAGCCATCTGAAATGACCCTGGTGTTGGCCACAAGTCATCGTACAGTCTAGTGGCCATTTTTCAAGCTTCATTTCAACCTCATTCAGCACAAACAGCCGAGTGTTGACTGAATGCCAATTCCCATTGGCATTACTCACCTCCTCTCCCTGAGATGTTCCTTCCTTAACTTCCGCACCTCATCCTCATTCTCCTTTTTCTCTGTGTGCTGCCTTGGGTCTTCTTCTCCTGCTCCCTCCTAGGTATAGGAATTCTTGAAGTCTCTATCCTTGTCATTTGTCTCCTCTTCCAACAGTCCCTTCATCTAGCAGACTGGTGTCCTCTACAATCAGCTGCGCAAGCTTGTATCTTCAGCCCCAATCTCTGCATTTCCAACTGTCTGCTAGACATTTCTCTCTGGGTGTTCCACGGGAACCTCACATTCCACACTGCAGGGAATCTCCCCCACATAACCCAGCACTTCCAATTTTGCTTAAGCCATTCAACAAATTCTGCCTTGTAGTCTTTCATTCAACAGGTTACCGAGCATCTGCTAGCTGTTAGACACTGCTCCAAGTGCCAGGGACACCTTAGAGAAGAAAACAAATCCCTTCTCTCATGGAGCTTCCACTCTAGTGAGGAAGAGAGATGGTAAACAATTAACTCTGCAATATGGCAGAAGGTGATAAGTTCCTAAAAAAATTAAAGCAGAGCAAGAAAATTAAAAAGTGCCAATGGGGCGTGTTGGTTATTCTCCATCTGCTGCCCCTCCTTCCCATCCATCCTCCTGCCTCTGAGCTCTGTGACCGCAGGTGCTGACCCATAATGACTTTAGCTGAAGCTCCCCTGCCCTCTAACTTCCTGTTGGATTCAGCCAGTGAGAGGCAGGAAGAGGAGATGAGTGAATTGGACACAGTGGTGCACTAGTCAATGCTTATCAGCCAGCTCTCCAGGGAAAAAAATGTCCTGATTTGTAGTATTTGCCCATTTCTGTGGTGCAAATACTCCCACTATGAGAGACTCCAAACTGCCAACTTGACACTGGAGTTAGAATGCGCTGCATACAATCAGTCCTCATAAACCAGTATGGGTCAGTTCCAATACACCACTGGTGAGAGGAGAGGGAGATCCAGGAGCGTCTTCCCTACTTACTCCCACCCTCAGTTCAGGCAGGGCTGCATCCCTCTAGGATTACAGCTCTATCCAGAAGAGCCTCTTCTGTCATTCAGTTGCAACTAGATGCACAAACACCATGCCCTTCTCCTACCTTTCCGGCCCAGGATTGGGAATGACTTCTCAATGATGCTGGTTCCTGGGAGCCTCCGTGTCCCTAGTTAGTTGTCTTTCCTTCTCCCACCTCTTCGTGAATGCTCTTCAAAATCCCTATGGAACGTACCTTCTGTTTCCTGTGGGACCGTGACTCAGGCAGCACGGTGGTCATTTTTTATGAGGTGCACAAGATGGCCTTTCTTGTACTGTAACATTAAGCCAGAGAGCTGATGGAGTGAGACATGGTTTGCCTGGGTCTTGCTTCCCCTCCCCACTTTTCCCATGCCGGATGCCTAATAACAATCTTTTCCTGTGTTTGATTTCCTGCAGTGCCAATCCCAGTGCCTTGCACTGCAACATTTGTTGCATTGTATAGAATCAAGAACATCTACTGCTTTTCTTCTGCTCTCTAAAAAGCGGTCCTTGTTCCTATGAATTTCAGTAATGCTCTTTCATGCTTCATTTTAATCTTCAGTTGGCCTCATGCCCAGCTAGTCAGTGCTAGTAGGAGGTGGCTTAAAGCCCTCCTACAAAAATTACAGTCCTCTTATAAAAATTGTTGGATTCTGGGCCAGAGCGGATAATTTACACACATTTAGATGATGAATTCAAAAGCCAGTAAATCCAAGCCTGTGAAATACAAATCAGCACAATTTGCTGCAATTATATTTAAACTCAATGGGAAGACCAAATTGGTGAAATGGCATTCCAGGTTTTTGCCATCTTATAGAGCAATTCCCACCAGTGTTCACGCTTCAGTCTTGGGTCTGAGATGATAACATTCCAATATGATTCCTGCATGTCCAATGTTGTTAACCCCAGTGAGCCAAGGCAGGGTGGCTGGATGAGGCCCAAGGTCTAGACTCTCTCCACCACCCAACTGGGCCCTTTTAGACACCCCATCTGTGGAGGTAAAGTTGCCTTGGTAGGGAGAATGGGTTCTTTTTGGAGATTAGGATCAGTGTTGGAATTTGGGCTGAATTTGGAGTTGTGATTGCATTTAGGGTTAAATTTAGGGTTAAGGAAGGGGTTACAGTTAGCATTGGAATTACAGTTAAGATTAGAAATAGGATAAAAAGATTAAAATTGAGGTAAGAGATGGGGTTATTATTGAAGGGGAGTTAGAGGTTAGGGTTGGTATCAAGGTTAAGGTCAGGATTTGGGTTAGAGTCTGGGTGAGGATTAGGATTGGAGTCAGTTACGGTTAATGTTAGGGTTAGTGTTGGGGTTAGGACTATGGTTAGGGTTAAGGTTAGGATACCAATTGGATTGAAGGATCCTTGCCTTGGTACAATGGGGAGGAGAGTACAAAACCACATTAGGGATGTTATCTTCACAGGCCCAGGGGCAGCATGGATATCAGATTAAGATTAGGGTTGGTGTGCTGGGCATGGTGGCTCACACCTGTAATCCCAACACTTTGGGAGACCAAGGCAGGTGGATCACATGAGATCGGGAGTTCGAGACCAGCCTGACCAACATGGAGATACCCCATCTCCACTAAAAATACAAAATTAGCCAGGCATGGTGGCACATGCCTATAATCCCAGCTATTCAGGAGGCGGAGGCAGGAGAATCACTTGAACCCGGGAGGCAGAAGTTGTGGTGAGCCAAGTTCATGCCATTGCACTCCAGCCTGGGCAACAGGAGCAAAACTCCGTCTTAAAAAAAAAAAAAGAAAGAAAGAAAGAAAATTAGGGTTGGTGTGAGATTGCGATTAGGGTTAGTGTTAAGGAAGGGATGCTTGGATAGGGTATGAATCTGATATTGGTCTGAGGTTAGACGGGGGAAATGTCGATTTCTAATGGCTAGCTGGAGAGTATATGGACAGCTTGACAGCCTCACTTACTCTCCTTCTACCATCTGCTCCCCAGTCATCTCCTAGATGTACCTCCTCTGGTTCACAAGTTTGGACTTCAAAATTCTTCTGTAAAATCACAGTATTTAGTAGTAGAAACTGCCCCTGTCTTGGAAAACTTACTCAACCCTCTAGGACAAGATCTGCTGATTGCCTTTCCCAGCACCCATGCTCACCTTCTTCTCAGTAACATAATCCAGAATTTTTTTTTTTTTTTGAGACTGAGTCTCACTCTGTCACCCAGGCTGGAGTGCAGAGGCATGATCTTGGTTCACTACAACCTCTGCCTCCCAGGTTCAAGTGATTCTTGTGCCTCAGCCTCCCGAGTAGCTGGGATTACAAGCATGCACCACCACGCCCAGCTAATTTTTGTATTTTTAGTAGAGAGGAGGTTTCACCATATTGGCCAGGCTGGTTTTCAACTCCTGACCCCAAATGATGCACCCGCCTCAGCCTCCCAAAGCTTTGGGATTACAGGTGTGAGCCACTGCACCCAGCCAATATGGCAGATTCTATTCTAAATGCTTTATCTGGATCATCTTATCTAATCCTTACAATAACTCTATGAAGTACATCTTATTATATTTCCTTTTTTACATACCAGTAATTGAGGCACAGAGTTGTTAAATAACACAACTGAGGTCACAGGGTTGGTAAGTGGTAGAGATTGGATTAGAATCCAGGCAGTCAGAGGCCCAAGCACAAGCTTCTAAGCACCATACTCTACTGCCTCCCATTCATTCAGTAAATAATAACTGTTACTATCTGCTGAGCACTTTCTACGAGCCAAACTCTGTACCAGTGCTTCTCAATCGAAGTGATGTTGCCCCCAGGGAGCAGGTGGCAATGTCTGAAAACATTTTCCTACCATCAGTACTGTAGTGAGGAACCCTACTGGCATTGAATATGTAAAGGCTAAGGATACTATTGAGCAGCCTACGATGCCCAGCATAGCCCTCTACAACAAAGAATCATCCAGCCCAAAATGTCAATAGTGCCAAGGTTGGCAAATTCTGCTCTATCCTAGGCACTTTACATTTTCTCATTTAATCCTCACAACGATCCTATGAAACAGTTGTTGTTACTCTTTTACAGTGAAAAACCTAATGCTTAGACTGAGATTAAGTAATTTACCTGAAGCACAGAGCCACAGATGAAGTGGTAATTCAAACCAAGATCTGTCAGACTCCTAAAACCTTTTTGGGTCCAGGAACTGTGCCTGTTAATTTGCATATCATATAGAGTTCCCTATGGCTGCTGCAACAAATTACCCCAAATTTGATTGTTTAAAACAACAGAAATGTAGGCCAGGCACAGTGGCTCACACCTGTAATCCCAGCACTTTGGGAGGCTGAGTAGGGAAGATCATTTGAGGCCAGGAATTCGAGACCAGCCTGGCCAATATGGCAAAACCCCATCTCTACTAAAAATACAAAAATTAGCCAGGCATGGTGGTGCACACCTGTGATCCCAGCTATGCGGGAAGCTGAAGCACAAGAAATGCTTGAACCTGGGTGGCAGAGGTTTGTAATCCAGCCTGGGCAACAGAGAGAGACTCTGTCTCAAAACAAAAGCAACAACAACAACAACATTCTCTTTTTAAAAATAAAGCAAAACAACATGAATGTATTCTCTCATACTTCTGGAGGCCAGACACCTGAAATCAGTATCCCTGGGCCAAAATAAAGGTGTCAGCAGGGCCACCCTCCCTCCAGAGCTTCTAGGAAAGAATTCACAAGCCAGTATTCCTTGGCTTGTGGCTACATCACTCCCATCTTCAAGACCAGAGTCTTCAAATCTTTTCTGCTCCATCTTCACATCACCTTCTTCTCTGTGTATGGCCAAATCTCCCTCTGCCTCCCTCTTATGAGGATTCATGTGATTGTGTGAAGGCTTACCCAGATAATCCAGGATAATCACACCATTTTGACATCTTTAACTTAATCACATTTGCAAAGGTCTTTTTTCCAAATAAAGTAAAGCTTACAAGTTGCAGGTATTAGATCAGATCTGATATCAGATCCTAATCCTTGGAACCTGTATATTTTGGAGGCCATTATTCAGCATACTACACATATACCTTCCCAAGAACATGGCAAGATAATTCTATTATGCACATTTTACAGATATACTAGGCTGTGTGGGAGATGATCCACACTCTAGATGGGTAAGACTGAGTCTATGACCTCTAGAAGCTTACTTCGTCAGGTGAGGCAAAAGCCTTTGCAGGAACACCTACCACACACACACACACACACACAACTATCAATTGACCTGACTAGATTTGGCCTTACAACCATTTCTAAATTTGGAAAATATTTTTCATTGTATTATTTTTAATTGCATTGCATTTTAAAGCGCTCAAAATTAATTTTAAATCACCTCTGTTGACTTTATTTGCAAAGTGAAGACATTCTTGTAATACAAACAATTGTTCCCTCGTCTATCTTAACTCTGATTTTTTTTTTTAAAATATGAGCTTTCTTAAGTCAGGGACTGCACCATAACTTAATATATCAATACTTTATATTTGTTCCACCTTTTTGTATAACACTTCATATTGACCAAAGGGCTTCGGTCAGCGTGAGTTCCTATGCTCTACATGCTAAATCGGGGAAGGGGAAGTGACTTTCTTTTTTCATCTCCATTTGCCAGATGTGATACGTGAAACATCAGTAGCTATTCCACTATCATGCAGTTCCCAGACAGCTCCAAGGGAGAATTCTTAGAACATTTCTTCTTGTTCCATCTTCTACCTTCAGGGAATGTAGATCTGGACTTATTAAAACACAGGTAACCCAAGAACTTCTCTAATGTTCACAAGACTCTTTCATTTATTCATTCACTGGGCCAACAGTAGTTGAGAACCTCCTATGTGCCAGGCACTATGGAGATGCAATGGGGAACAAACACATGAAAATAGTGGCGCCTATGGTTGTGTAATATCAACATTACAATCCCAGATCTGACCTCCTTTAAGATGAAGTCTACATACCATTGATTTCTCAGGCTCCCATTCACCTCCCTCTCTGAAGTCCAGTGATTCAGTAGATCGGCACCCTGTCATCCCATAACTGTAGTGAGTGGAGCTCTCATATCCATCACAATCATATACAGAAGTTGGTATGTTAATCAAAACAGTCGAAGAGTGAATTCACTAAAAATTATATGTGTGTGTCATATATATACAAATATACATATGTACACACACATATACATACACATATACACACACACACACACACACACATATATATATATCTGTTAAAACATTTTATTTTTTGCTGGGTGTACTGGCCCACCCCTGTACTCCCAGCACTTTGGGAGGCCAAGGCAGGAGGATCATGTGAGGTCAGGAGTTCCAGACCAGCTGGCCAATATGATGAAACCTTGTCTCTACTAAAAATACAAAAAGTAGTCAGGCATGGTAGTGTGTGCCTGTAATCCCAGCTACTCGAGAGGCTGAGGCAGGAGAATCGCTTGAACCCGGGAGGTTGAGGTTGCAGTGAACTGAGATTTGCACCCCTGCACTCCAGCCTGGGTGACAGCAAGACTCCATCTAAAATATATATATATATAGTGTGTGTGTGTAAATATTCCTCCAATCTTTCAGTGTGGAGTTAGGGTACCTTCCTTGCTCATAGATCGGCAGTGTGAAGTTAAGAGTCCTCTTTCTCATGGGAAGCAGACCTACTATTTATCCCTGAGGATTTCCAGTCTCTGCTTCTTTAAAGTAAAGGGAGATGGTGAAACCAAGGGCTAACTTGATTGGGTCTGCAGAACTTAAAACTTGCCTCCTTTGATTTTAGTCACTTGCTTTTAGTTTATTTTAAAACCCATATAATTAAAAGTCATGTAGCTAAACAATATATATCTAAACCCCCACTAGCTTCCTTATAGATAACATCTCTGACATATATGTCACCACAGTAATTAAGTTGTTTCTCTGAAACTTGGGGTCAGCTCTTGTCCAGTTCAAACCAGCTAAGACCACTGACCCTTCAGCTGGGCCTATGTGAGTGCCCGGTGGGTGACCTTTTAACACCAGAAGACCAAAACCCCACCCTCAGACCATGCTCATCATGCCATTTGTGAACATGCAACCTATGAAGAGCCACAAAGCCTGACTGAGCTTACGGAGGTCACCAATTACCTCTGTTTTCCTTACCCCCATCACCATTTCTGATACCTAAGAGGGCCTAGGTGCTCCATCCCATAAATATCCCTAAAAACCCATCTTTGGGGAGATGGATTTGAGACATGTTCTCCCACCTCCTTGCTTGGATGCTGTATTAGTCAGGGTTCTCCAGAGGGACAGAGTTAACAGGATAGATGTATATATGAAGAGGAGTTTATTAAGGAGATTGACTCACACAATCACAAAGTGAAGTCCCATAGCAAGCAATCTGCAAGCTGAGGAGCAAGAAAGCAGCAGTGGCCCAGCCCAAGTTCCAAAGCCTCAAAAGTAGGGAAGCCTTCAATCTGTAGCTGAAGGCCCAAGAGCCCCTGGAAAACCACTGGTGTAAGTCCAAGAGTCCAAAGGCCAAAGAACCTGGAATCTGATGTTCAAGAGCAGGAAGCATCCAGTCCAGGAGAAAGATGAAGCCCAGGAGACTCAGCAAGCCAGCTCATTTCACCTTCTCCCTGCTTTTTCTAGCTGTGCTGGCAGCCAATTGGATGGTGCCCACCCACATTGAAGATGGATCTTTTTCTCCCAGTCCACGAACTCAAATGTTAATCTCCTCTGGTAACACTCAGAAACACCCAGATATACCCAGAAACAATACTTTGCATCCTTCAATCCAGTAAGTTGACACTTTAATATTAACCATCACAGATGACTTGTGAATAAACCCTTTCTCTGCTGCAAAACTCACAGTCTTGGTGATTGGCACACTGAGCAACGAGCAAAATAAGCCCTGTTCGCTATCAATGGTGAAGACACTTGTGAGGCAATCCCAGTTCAGAAGCCTAGTTTTTCAATATCTTTTCCTCAATATTTTCAATTCTCTCATCCACATCTAATTTGTCTGTGTGTGTGATTTGACTTGCCTTTATTAAATCCTCTGAAAGCTTTTAGGTTAGTTTTCCAAGAAAAATGTTTGCACTCAGGTTATACATATTAATTAAATTAAATTATGTAAGTGTAGTAACAAGTCCAACTGGCATAATCAGGTTTGGGAACAATGAATTCTTGGTAAAAAATAATTCATATCAACTATGGAAGCAAAAGCATGCCAGGTCTAGTAGGCTGTGGGCAGTTATCCTTTACAGAGGGTCTGGGAGTGAAGGTCAGTTAGGTGACTGTGCTAAGCAGAGGTTGAGTGAAAGGGCCTCTACCAAACATTTGCCTTGAACATGTTAAACAAAAACTCCTGTAAGCCAGCCGTGGTGGCACGGCCTATAGTCCCAGCTGCTCTGGAGGCTGAGATGGGAGAATCGCTTAAGCCAGCAGTTAGAGGCTGCAGTGAGCTATGATTATACCACCGCACTCCGGCCCAGAAGACAGAGCGAGACGCTGTCTCTAGGAGTAAATTTAAAAATTAAAAATTAAAAAACTCCTACAGAAGACATCATTTTTTACTAAGCTCCTGCACTTTGCCCCAACAGATCAGACTAAAAATCAAAATAGAGTCACCTATGCTAAAGTTCCATGTCACCAATCCTAAACTAAGTTGTCATCTAACCTTTCAACAAGTGAGGAGAGAGAGAGAACAGCCAATTTCCCAAACAGGCCAGTTTCAATCTTCAGTGGGCAAAACAAAGTTCCCTCTGCGCTAGTCCTTAACCTGAAGTAACCTGGTATTAACCAGACAGTTCTTTCTCTATTGTTCTGTCTGGCTCTGCCTCTCTTACAACGAAAATAACTTGAAACGGCCAATCCACTTTTTGTTCTCTGTTTCTGCTTCCTTCAGTCCTTCTTCTGTCCATAAAAACCAACCCCCTCTGCTCAACTCATTGGGGCATTTATTCTATTTATGGATTCTACAATCGCAAATAAAGCCAGTTGAGATCTTTAAACTTTGCTGTGATGTTGCCTTTTGACAAAAGCACACCTGAAGCAGTTATTGGGCCCAGCCAGCAGCTGGTGAAGCAGCGCCTGGGACTGTGTTTATGTGGCTGAGGGTTGCTGACTGCAGAGGATGAGGTCAGGCGGCCAGAGCCACTGGGGGAAAGTGAGACAGGTTCCATTCTAAGGCTGCCACTCAAGCATCTGGAAGCCCATTGGCAGCTCCTGAGATGATCAAAACCAAATGGCTGAGGGCTTGTCTTTTATCTTTGCAAACGTACCTTAACCACGGAAGAAAAAGTCACTGACTCCCCATCACTCGGCAAAAGAATCTGCCCTGCTCAACTCACTGTGTTAGACGGAGGAAAAAAGAGCCCTCTTCCATGGCAGCCCTGGCAGGGCCCCCTACAGACCTTACATTAAAGCTTTTCTTGGTTAGTTAAACCCACTGAGCCCAGAGCTGTGGCTCCCTGCCCATCAGGCTGGGTTGCACATGCAAAGAGCCTTCTACCAGAAGACCTGGACTGAACTGCCAGCCCCATCCCCTCTGAGCCAGGGGCACTGAGTTGGTCCCTTCTCTCTGCGAACTAGCTGTCTTGTTTACATGGGAGGAGTTATCCTTCACCCAGGGAGTCTTTGGGTGATCACATGCATCTCAACAGTAGTAAGCATCTGCCCTGGGCTGAGGTTAGCTGGGGTATCTTCCTGTCTCAAATTAAAGGATCAGCAGGAACTTCAGTTTTACTCCAAGGAAAACAATTTAGTACATTATTATTATACTTATGCCAACACAGGTTGAAATCCCTATGAGTATTTCAGACAACAGCAGACTTTAGAGAGATTTGAAACCTGCACACAAGTCACACTGGGCAATACCACCGGAGAGCAAAATCACCATCCTCTGCCATCCTGTGCCTGGGCTACTAGGGACTGCTCCTGGGGAATGGCTGAAAAAACAGAATTATGTTAAAATGCTTTGTAGGCTGTGCAGTGCTAGACAAATAGAGGAGATTATTTTTATTTATATTCGCATGATTGTGTTAACCTTGGGTTCCCAGCTAGATGGGAAATTCTTGAGAACAGAAACAATGTCTTGGTCGGGTGTGGTTGGCTCATGCCTGTAATCCCAGCATTTTGGGAGACCGAGGTAGGAGGTTCACTTGAGCCTAGGAGTTTGAGACTAACCTGGACAACACAATGAGACCCCATCTCTAAATAAAAAATAAAAAATAAAAACCAATCTTAATTAGCCGGTTGTGATGGCGTGCACCTGTGGTCCCGTGAACCCAGGAGATCGAGGCTGCAGTGAGCTGTGAAGCCATGATTATGCCACTGCACTCCAGCCTGGGTGACAGAGCAAGACCTTGTCTCAAAAAAAAAAAAAAAAAAAGGAAAAAAAAGAAAAGAAACAATGTCCTTCTTGGGGCTTGCTTTCTCCCTTTTCTTCCTTCTCAGGCCTGCACTGAACATACCACAGCTGCTCCATAAATACAGGGGTCCTGAGGACAATGAGGAGACTCTCAGTGTTAACTCAGGACATCTGGATTTGAATGAATCTCTCGACTGAAATGGATGAGGGAAATCCTCACAGAGGCCCCCTCCTCTAAGCCCCAGAGAGCCTGTAATTGCCAGTGGAATCTGCCATTCTCTGTGACAGGCCCTGAGACTAACCATGAGGTTTCCTCTACTGCAGAAGGAATCTGAGGAGGTACCCAGAAAGTCTAGACAAGCCCTGGGAGATGGGGACAGAGGGTAAGAGAGAGGCCAAGTCAATCTGCAGAAAGAGAAGGAAAAGGTGACCTCCAAAGGTAGGCTTGGTTCTTGGGGTGGAGGCTGTGTGTGGTGCACGCGCATGTGTGTGGCCGGGGGTAGCGCATGTGTGTGCCCTGGAGGGCACGCGCATGTGTGTGCCCTGGAGGGCAGCTGTTGGGGGTAAGGAATGAGGGATGTGTCTCAGCAGCAGGTCAGTGGAGGATACATGTGGCCCTCTTACTCTATCCATAGCAGGTGCACAGTTGGTACGTTCAACACCTCCATGAAGGCACTGCAGCTGGCTGGGTGCGGTGGTTCACCCATGTAATCCCAGCACTTTGGGAGGCCAAGGCAGGTGGATCACCTGAGGTCAGGAATTCAAGACCAGCCTGGTCAACGTGGCCAAAAATTGGCCGGGCATGGTGGCACATGCCTGTAGTCCCAGGTACTTGGAAGACTGAGGCAGGAGAATCACTTGAACCCAGGAGGCAGAGGTTGCAGTGAGCCAAGATTGCACCACTAAACTCCAGCCTGGGCAACAGAATGAGACTCTGTCTAAAATAAATAAATAAATAAATATTTAAAAAAGAAGAACACAAAAGAGAAAAGAAAAAAGGGGGAGTAAGATGTGGCTGGGCCAGAGGAGGGTAGCAGTTTTGGGGTGAACATGGAGTTCCAGAGAGTATCAGGCGACTGGAATTAGAAAGTGAAACGGGAGTGACTAGAGAAACAGCTGGGAATTAGAAATTGGATCCTCCTACATGTTCTTCAGAAGATTCAAAGCTGAAAATTATTCTTCAATTATTTACTCTGTTTCTGTAAGTGTGTCTTCAGATGTGACCCAGCTCCAAGTCAGAACTGTAGGGGTCGAGAATTCTACAGGGTTGCCTTGGGTGAGTGGCTTTTATTTGTATTGATTAGTTTATATCTGCCACTTTGCAAAAAAGTGACTTGAGGTGAGGCAAGAACATTTAATCTCTCTGAATCTTTTTCTTCCTCTGACAAATTGGGCTCCTGATACCAGATGAGAGGTGTCCAGGTGTCATGGTAACCAGGTGTGAGGCTGTGGAAATTACATAAGAACACGTGCGAAGCACCAGCACAGCGCCTGGGACCCAGTAAACCTCCAGAATTGTTAGCCCTTCCCCAAAACAACTTGCCATTGTTCCCAGCACAAACAAATGATAAAGGCTTGAGGTGATGTATGTGCTAAGTACCCTGATCTGATCATTACACATTGTATGCATGTATCAAAATATCACACTGTACCTCATCAATATGTACAATTATTATGTATCCACTAAAATTATAATAAAAGAAAAAAAAATTGAAAACAACTCAAATGTCCTTAAATTGCTGAATGGATCAACTGTGGGTTTAAAAAACTCCCAAAACTTGTCATCTAGTGGAATCCTGTGACTATTTAAAATGAGATAATAGGGTAGAGGTTCCCTAAAAGTAGAAGCCCTCTGTACATACAAATTGTTATTGCTGTCTTCACTATTATCTTAAAGTGCTTTGCAGACGTGAAGTTGACAAAGGAAATGTAATAACAGCTTGTCCAAGAACTTCAAGTATTCTTATGCATTACCCAAAGCTCTCTAACATCTGGGGAAAAGGGTTGGAGAGGAAAGGGAGGCAGTTTTAGTCTTTATCCCTTAAAGATGCTGTCAAAGAAAGGAATGACTCATTGTGTCTACTTCTACCTGAAACACTCAGGCTCATAACAGAAAGGCCAGCCCCATTCTGGCAAACAAGCGATGGTACTGGGGCTTCAGCCCACATATTTGGACTCCTAAGTAAGAGCTTTTTTCACCATTCAGCACAGCCTAACAAGCAGGGCACCAGAGCTGTACAGATCAGGCTGTAACCATAGCCACACGCATGCACATGTACTCACACACACACTCTCTCACACACACACTCACACACACACACACTCACACACACACACTCTCACACACTCACACACACACACGAGCCTTATTGTCCATTTGGCCTGGGGCCTCCCCTGCCAGGGCTGCTCTGCCAAATGGGGAAGCAGAACAGAACACGGATAGGCCTTTACTAACCCAACACTGAAATTTTAGGAGAAAACATCCCAGCCCAGCCGATGGCCCAGTTGTAGCTGACCAGTGACAGAAACCACTACAGCCCCTTGGGCAGACCACAGAGGTACCCACTCTTAATCACCGTCTCCCCTCCCTGCCAGCCTCTGCTCCTGAGAAACTCTTGATCTCATTTAAGACTTTTCCCCAGGGTCAAAGACATGTGTGAAATGAGGTCTTGAGTTCATTTGTACCTGATTTGCATATGACTAGCATATTTCTGCACAGGCTTTGAGACAGTCACTTCTCTCTCTTCCCCACCCATCCTCGAATCCTGCCCTTCCTCCTGGACCAGGAAACGCCTGCTTTTGTCCCCATGTGCCTGACAGCCTCTTTTGTGATCCCTGTGCATGAATCCCAGCCCTCACCCAGCAAGTACAGCCTCATCTGAACCTGTCACTGTCTGTCTCCCAGTGCACTTGCCTCCCTAGCCACCTACTTTCAAAAATGAAAAGAACAGAAAAAAAAAAAAACTTTCAAAAATGCCCTTAAATAATGCTTTGCTTTCTTCATCGGTTTCTTCAATACCTTCTACTTGAACTTGCTCATTTGGCTTTCCCTTAGGAGCCTGACAGGGCCCAGAGTCAGGGCCTGGCCCAGGCCTGTCTCATCAGCATTCCAATCGGGTGCTCCTGTGCCCACTGTCAGCAGTGAGTATGCAGGGGTGGGCAGGTGGGCAGTCCTGACCCAGCCCCTTGTCCTCTCTTCCCCTGAAGCCCAAGGTCTTGGCTGACGTCGTCATTGTTCTGGTGGGCCCTGCACAGCTAGTCTCACATGGTAATAGGCATTCAGCCCCCAGAATAGATACATCATTTAGCAAAACATGAGGCAGGAGCCTCACAACCCTTACCCTGAATGATGTAAGGACATAAGAAGAAAGATATGTCTTGGCTTGTTAAGCTGCCAACACTCAGCCAGAGGCCCTGTGCTGGGCTGGAGCGGAGAGCTCTAGGGAACAATCTACTCTTGTCAAATTATAAATTACATATCCCCCCACCCCGGCCCAGGCCCTGCTTCCTGGGCCTCAAAGAGCCCCAGAAGTGCTGGCTCTAGATCCCCTGGAGAGGCTTCAGAGAGGATCACCAGGATTGTTCAAATGAGACGATGGGTGTGAGGCTGCTGTAAAAGAAAAGGCACCCCGCACAGGCAAACTGCTGGCATTAGGATTATTATGACTATTATGAAAGCAAAATGTTCCGCAAGCTTAAAAGCTAACAAGGGGGAAGTAAAAATAGCCAATCCAACAAGCCCTGAAGTATGCTATCCTCTTTTCTAAGTCCTAATACTATTAAAAACAGAAAAGGGGTTCTACAGTGCCAGAATCTATAAACCTCTTTCCTTCCACAGTGTGCTGTCTATAATTTGCTCTAGGTAAGAGTGTGAGCTAATGGGGTACAGTGCAGGGAAGTGCTGCTAAAGCACCCAGGGAGATTCCCCCAAGCCAGTCCACCCTGAGCCCCTGTCTGAGAACAGGGCTTGACCAAGTCCGGAAGGCTATTTTCTGCTATTCAGAAACTTCCTTCAGCAACAAAGAGCTTTCTGTAAAAGACTGCCCACTGGAAATGGGAGTTCTCCCTCTCTCTTTGTTGAGGGTTGGGTGATGAGGTTTAGATGGCTCAGTGATTTGGTTGAGCCATCACCACCACCTGACCGCAACCATGGCCCAGCTCCTGCCCGTCAGTGCCTCAGTGCCCTCAGATCTGAAATGATGGCCCCTTTACCCGGCTCTCAGGCCTGGAGAGAAAGCCAAATGGGACAGATATCCTAAATGCCTCCGTCTCTTCTGAGCAACATCTGCGAAGAGTAATAAAAACTGTGAGGCTGGTGTGTCGTGGTTCATGCCAGTAATCCCAGCACTTCGGGAGGCCAAGGTGGGAGGACTGAGGCCAAAAGTTCAAGACCAGCTCGGCCAACGTAACAAGTCTTCATCTCAACAAAATGCTTTTTAAATTAGTCAGACACTGTAGCATTCCTATAATTCCAGCTACTTGAGAGGCCGAGGCAGGAAGACTGCTTAAGCCTGAGAGTTGGAGGCTGCTGTGAGTTATGATCATGCAGTACTACACTCTAGTCTGTGTGACACAGCAAGACCCTGCCTGTACAATAAAAACAAACAAACAAACAAAAAACTGTAGGAGGTACAGACCTTCATTATCCAGGTGTGTGAAAGCAGGTGGGGAAGTCGAGCTTTGCCCTCAGCCCCCAGGAACACTGGGGGAAATAAATGACCTTGAACTTGGCGTTGTTGGGCATCCTGCGCAAGGAGCATGTGGACTCTAGGGTAGTGCTGAGGGTGAACGAGCTGGCCCCTACCTAACAGCCTTTGTTCTCCCCAGGGAGTGCTGATGAAGTTCAAAGATCCTCCTCTTTACTCCCTCACTTGGCCAAGTGGATGTAGCATGGGGACCCAATTGGGAGTTGTCAAAGCAGAGGGGCCTGATACAGGTGAACCTTCAGGAGCCCTGGCTACAGTCACTGGCTTTGACAGAGTAATTAGTGGAGGCCAGCAAAAGGCAGGCTTTTCAAATGACTGTACTTATATTTGTTACAGGATTGTTCAACATAACAAAGATGTCCAGTATAAAATTATCGAAATGAACTCTTTTTATTTAAAATGCACACACATTCCTTTTTTTTTTTTTTTTTTTTTTTTTTTTTTGAGACGGAGTCTCGCTCTGTCGCCCAGGCTGGAGTGCAGTGGCCGGATCTCTGCTCACTGCAAGCTCTGCCTCCCGGGTTCACGCCATTCTCCTGCCTCAGCCTCCCGAGTAGCTGGGACTACAGGCGCCCGCCACCTCGCCCGGCTAGTTTTTTGTATTTTTTTAGTAGAGACGGGGTTTCACCGGGTTAGCCAGGATGGTCTCGATCTCCTGACCATTCCTTTGAGGAATGAAAGTGAAAGGTCACTCAGAACCTTAACTTCCAGGTGGGTGTCTGCAAGGGTTCCTTTTCGTCACTCGTAACGCAGCTGTTCTCCCTACCCCACAGCTATGTAGGCTAACCTGTGCGTCGGATCCGGTATGAAGACTTTCTTCAGAGAGTGTCCAGAACCTTCAGGTGTTAATTTAGCTAATTTAGCAGAAGGATGGCATGCATCTTGCAGTGACAGCGAGTGCCACCAAGCTATGAGAGTTGCACATTCTTATACCCTGTGGTGGGACTCCCTCTCTGAGATTGGTGTCTCTAGGGGTCCTGCTGTTCACGCGCTTGCTATGATGGGTTGTAGTTGAAGTAGCAAAGTTAATTACAATGATCCTAGATTTGATCATTGTGCATGCTGGCTCTGTCACCCCCACACATCTGGTGGTGGGTTTTGCAGACATGCAAATTAGGCCACCCTAATATATTGATGTGGCTAAGATGAGCTGCCCTTCCTTAGGATGCAGATAGCTCTCAAGTGTTGGTATTGTCAACTGAAGAATGTTGAGGTTCATACGTTTAGAAAGGAGAGCCTTATTTCTCATAAGGGGCTGCAGCCTGCAGGGTAGTCATTTTGACAGATTGGGAAGGATAGCCTCCAGTCAGAAGCCAGAAACAGATACTCCAAGGGAGGGGCAGAGGGGTCAGGAATTTATGCTGAGCAGGGTGGCTGGTTATACATATTCAGTAAGCTAGAGGAGGAGTTATGAATATTTATGAAAGGAAAAAACGTGCTCTTGCACAGTTGAGCTTCATACCCTTTCATAGGACCAATGTACCAAAAAATGGCTGTGTTAGCATGATCTGGGGGTGGAGTATTCTACCCTCTGACATCAAAAGGTGAAGCTTTCATAGGACCAATGTACCAAAAAATGGCTGTGTTAGCATGATCTGGGGGTGGAGTATTCTACCCTCTGACATCAAAAGGTGAAGCAGAGGACATGAAGACCCTCACTGAGCATTCTCTGTAGACTGGCCAGGACCACTCTGTGGTTGGTAGTCTCTTATCAGGCAAAAAAAGAGGGGCAACATCAGGTGGTTGGTTGATATCAGTATGGAATCTTTCGAAAGGGCTGGTTTCTTTTCAGCCCTCAGGAGAAAGCCTAATGGCGATTAACAAGGGAAGGAGTATAACAAGGTGTTGAGTCCCCCATTCCATCATGGCTGAGAACTCAGTGAAAACTCTGGGGTTCCTTGGCCAAGAGGAGGTCCCTTCAGTCAGTTGAGGGGCTTAGGATTTTATTTCTCAGCTTTGTGTCATAGTTCTTATTTTTCCTCTACACAAATATACTTTAGTGTTCCTTAGAACAAAACCAAACCTCTGAGAGCAATGCCATGTCTCTCGGTGCTTTTCAAACTCCCCCTTTTCAACAAGCCCCTTCACGAGTGGGGAATAAACCAGACCCTAATCAGATAGTCCCCCAGCCAAACACAGAGCTTATAAACATGTGGAGTGCAGGGACCATGTCTGGCCTCCTACATCACTAGCATGAGATCTTGCACAGGCAACTGCACAGGGACTCAAATGATCTGGATGATAATGGCGGACCATGTCCTCTAGCAGAATCCTATATGGTCTGGGTAAGGCTGGCCCAAAATGGACCAATCATTGTACCTCATCCTCCTGCTATAGTGATTGGTTTGGAAAAAGACATGTGACCTAATTATAGCCAATCATAGGCTTCTCTGGAATTAATTTATAACGTTGGGTAAAACTAAGACTTGTTCTCTTTCAACTGGAGTTGTCAAGCCAGGAGAATGTGAGTCCAGGTAGCAGCCATAGTGCCTGCATACAAGCAGGGGTGGGATAGGCCAGATGGAAAGAGGGAAAGGACACCTTGAGAACCTTATCTGAGCAACTGAATCTAGCTGTGCCTAAAGTAACAACAGCCCTGTTAAATAAGCAAATGGAAATTATATTTCTAAAGGAATTAGTGTGGTTTTTCTGTCGAACCCAGAAGTTCTGATAATGTGATGGTTGTATATTCATGCTATTTCCATGTTTTCTCATGTTCACACAGGCAATTAATAATAAATGCTCATTTACTTACTAAGCAAAAGTGGTACACAGTAGCTCACATTTTTCTATACCCACAGTTGCCCTCACAAGGTAGCTAAGCTAATTCAAATGGGTCCAGGCCATAGGACAGAGTTCCAAAGACTGTAGTTTATACCAGCTTCCACACCACCTCCCCACTTTGCAACATGCCCCTAGAAAATGTCCACATGTCTCTTGCACAGTCTTCTTACCTGTTAATTTATTAATTGCCACCTTGGCCAACCAGGTTGGTATAGATTAAAACAAAGGAAACAGGCCCAGTGCCGTGGCTCATGCCAACACTTTGAGAAACAAGGCAGGTGAATTGCTTGAGCCCAGGAGTTTGAAACCAGCCTAGGCAACATGGTGAAACCTTGTCTCTACAAAAAACACAAAAATTAGCTGGGTGTGGTGGCACGCACCTATAGGCCCAGTTACTTGGGAGGCTGAGGTGGGAGGATCACTTGAGCCCAGGAGGTTGAGGCTGCGGTGAGCAGAGATCACTGCACTCCAGCCTGGACAACAGAGCAAGACCCTGTCCCTCCACTCCAAAAAAAAAAAGAAAAAGAAAAGAAAAAGAGGAAACAGTTTTTAGAATGAGCCCACCCAGCTTGTTGTCACTCTGTTACAGTCACAGAGAACCTCATGCCAACAGCCGCAATCATGGTAATAGCATGCATTTATACTTCTTCAGATATGCTAAGGCATGTTACTTCCTCTGTCTAGTTATTTAGTTCAGGAGATTCACATGTCCTCAATTCACCAGGGGCGATCCGGCCACAAACTGATTTAACCAAAATTCCAAAGAAATTGCTTAAGGAACTAAAAGGACTAGTTGTTAACTTAGAATGAGAAATATGACATTTCATATCTAATTGACCAGAGGGTTAGAGAATTGACTTTGGCCAGTCTGAATATTGTCTCCACAGTAAGAAAATCTACTGTAGAAATTTAATTAAGAAGACCATTGGGTAAATATGAAACAAGATGAATGATCTTGGATAATCATGTTGCTTATTTTCATCAAGCTGGAAAAATGAGATGAATCATGCTTGTCTAGTGGTCAGATAGCCATTTCTGCAAGTCAGAGCACCCTCTCCAACAGGGCTACAGACTTTTTAAGAAATTCTTGCATATTCACACAACACGTCCCTTCTCTACCTCCTTCTCTGTGTATTCAAGTTGCCGCCATCATTCAAGGCTGATTTTAACAAAAGATGCAGAAGAAGGTGTCAACCTGAAATAATCAAAAGGATCAGAATCCTTTTTTTTTCATTCTGTCACCCATGCTGAAGTGCAGTGGTGAAATCATAGCTGCTTGCAGCCTTGACCTCCTGGGCTAGGCCTCCCAAGTAGCTAGGACTACAAGCATGCACCACCACATGTGGCTAATTTTTAATTTTTTTTAGGGACAGGATCTCACTATGTTGCCCAGGCTGGTCATGAACTCCTGGCCTCAAATGATCCTCCCACCTCAGCCTTTGAAAATGTTGGGAATACAGGCATGAGCCACCCCATCTGGCCTTAGACTCCAATTTTAAAGAGTTTATTCAGGGGGAAAACTGGAAATGGTTCTTCAGGAGACACAGACTCCAGAGAAATGGAGTCACTGTTCCAAATTTAAAAGTTACATGGTTGCTTACATAGGCAGAAAACAAATAAATTTAACAGGATTACATTTTCTATTCAAGGCTGGTTTATGAATTACAACAATTTAATTAGTTACAGTCTGTTTTCTTTTCCCTACATCTTGTTTTCATTTCTTTTCCAATTTAAAAGGGTATGTTTAACATGCCATTTTCAGACAATATGATAGCCATGAAGATTATGTAAGAAAGTGACATTTGGCCAGATGTCTTCTGCTAAAGAAGCAGAAAGGCTAGAGAAGAGAAGACACAGACAGAGGACACATGGAAAGGAAGGCAACTTGCTGTGTGACCCCAGGGCAGAACTAACACCTAGGAAACCTCCCAAGTTTTCCTCTCCTTGCCTCCATCTCCCAGATCACCACCCAGCACTCTGGCTGGGAAAAGCGGTTTCTTTGTGATTGATGCTCAGCAGACAAAGTTATTGACTCACATAGTGATACACAGGTAATAAAAATAGATTCCAGAGCAAGTCTGATGCCAGCTCCCGGCCTATGACTTCCTGGCATCAAAAGAAAGAAATTTAGTTGAGCAAGGAGGTTCTTAGAGTGAGAGAGTGACCGAGTGCAGTGACTCAAGCCTGTAATCCCAACAGTTTGGGAAGTCGAGGTCAGGAGTTTGAGACCAACCTGGGCAGCATAATGAGACCCCCTTCTCTTAAAAAAAAAATAAATTAATTAAAAATAAAGAGTAAGAGAGAAAGCAAGTGTGTTTATTCTTCAGTGGGGAGAGGCATTTTACCAAAGATGGGGGCAGTGGGTAAAGTAGATTCTGTAGCCCTGGGAATAGCCTTAGGCTAGTGTGGACTCCCAAATTAGCTGAGCAGAAGCAACAACCTCTCATCTGTTCCACCCTCCCCTGCCAGATTGTGAGCTCTCAGGGCCCCTCAGAGCTCCTGGGCCAAACCCAGGCAATGAGTGCATCAGCATTTTCAGGCTACCAGAACTCAGCCTCGCCAGACCAAAGAAAGTACAATGTTGGTTTTGGGCAGGGCATGGTAACTCATGCCTATAATCTCAGCACTTTGGGAGGCCGAGACAGGACGGATCACCCAAGTCCAGGAGTATGAGACCAGCCTGAGCAACTTAGTAAGACCCCCATCTCTAAAACAAACGAACAAACAAAACCCTACAAAACTTTTGGTTTTGGTGTTTGTTCTTGTTTTATAATTTTTATTTATTTATTTCTAAATTTATTTTAACTTATTTTTTAATTGACACATAATGATTGTACTTATTTATGAGGTACATAGTATGTTCTTGTCTTTTATTTTTTATTTTTATATTTTTTTTATTATACTTTAAGTTCTAGGGTAAATGTGCACAACGTGCAGGTTTGTTACATATGTATCCATGTGCCATGTTGGTGTGCTGCACCCGTTAACTTATCATTTACATTAGGTATATCTCCTAATGCTATCCCTCCCCCCCTCAACCCCACGACAGGTCCCAGTGTGTGATGTTCCCCACCCTGTGTCCAAGTGTTCTCATTGTTCAATTCTCACCTATGAGTGAGAACACGCGGTGTTTGGTTTTCTGTCCTTGTGATAGTTTGCTCAGAATGATGGTTTCCAGCTTCATCTATGTCCCTACAAAGGATGTGAACTCATCCCTTTTTTTATGGCTGCATAGTATTCCATGGTGTATATGTGCCACATTTTCTTAATCCAGTCTGTCACTGATGGACATTTGTGTTGGTTCCAAGTCTTTGCTATTGTGAATAGTCCCACATAAAGGCTATTGTGAAAAGTGAAAAGTGCTGCATAAAGTGCTGCATAAAATTTTTAAAACTATCCTTTTTCCCGTTTATTTTACCTTTTAAAAATTAATTATTTATTGTTTTAACTTAAAAGTATACAGATTCCATTTTTTTTCTAAATTCAAAGCAAAGAAAATTGGGGGAAAAAGTCAATCCTACCACCTGCTAACAACAAGGAATGACTATAACAAGAATCGGGTAAAGACTTAAAACGCCTTACAACAACTGAGGAACACAAAGGAAGGCTGGAACAAAGGGAATAAATATACCATGTTTTTGAAGAGGAAGACTCAACATAATAAAAACTTCAGTTCTCCATAATTTAATTTTTTAAAGTGATGCAGTCTATTAAAAACACCATTTTTTTAACCAGAAAAACTGATTATAAAGTTTATGAAAAAATGAACATGAATACCTAGGAAAATACTGATAAAGAAGATGAGGAATGAGGCCTACCAGATACTAAAACATATTCCAAAATTTCAATAATTAAAACAGCTTGGAGTCTGGCACAGTGTCTCATGCCTGTAATCCCAGCACTTTGGGAGGCCAAGACAGGCAGATCACTTGAGGTCAGGAGTTCAAGACCAGCCTGGCCAACATAGTGAAACCCCGTCTCTACCCAAAATACCCAAAATTAGCCAGGCGTGGTAGCAGAAACCTGTAGTCCCAGCTACTCAGGAGGCTGAGGCAGGAGAATCATTTGAATCCAGGAGGTGGAGGTTGCAGTGAGCCGAGATCATGCCACTGCACTCCAGCCTGGGCAACAGTGCAAGACTCCGTTTCAGTAAATAAATAAATGCATACATGCATGCATAAAACAGCTTGAAGAAAAAGACCAATGGAATAGAAAAGAAAATTTTAAATGGACACTCCAATAGAGAAATTTTGTGTATAATAAAAGAGACCTTTCAAATCAATGGAGAAGAGGAATTTGTCAGTAAACGGAACTGGGAAACACACCCACGCCTGAAGGGTAGAGCAGTAACAGCCACAGGACAAGCTCGGACCAATGATAGAAAAGAGATAGAAGGAAGAAATGGATAACTCCCCCTCCTTTCCTCCCCGTGTGGCCAAAGAACTGTTTGGAAGCCTCCTGCCATTTCTTGTGAAGCCTGGCCAGCTGCCTTGCATGTGCCTTCCTGCCTCCCCTTCTTTATCCCCTTGTACTCTCTCTTGCTTCACTGTAATTGCATCTCTCTATTGCTTTGCTTTAAGATCTGTTCTCTGGCTGGGCATGGTGGCTCACGCGTGTAATCCCAGCACTTTGGGAGGCTGAGGTGGGTGGATAACCTGAGCTCAGGAGTTAAGAGACCAGCCTGGCCAACATGTGAAACCCCATCTCTACCAAAAATACAAAAACTAGCCTGGCGTGGTGTCGTGCGCCTGTAATCCCAGCTACTTGGGAGACTGAGGCAGGAGAATCACTTGAACCCGGGAGGTGGAGGTTGCAGTGAGCTGAGATCACACCACTGCACTCCAGCCTAGGTGACAGAGTAAGACTCTGTGTCAAAAAAAAAAAAAAAAAAAATCTGTTCTCTAGGTAATCTGGGCTAAGACATAAGAGAAGACATGATAGAATAAAGCCTGATAGAATTTCTTTGAATCTTGGAGTAAGGAAGACCCTCGGAACTATAACTCAAAAATTCAGGAGCCACAGAAGATTGATAAGTTCAAATACATAAAAATTAAAACCTCTGCATGGCAAAAAACATCAATAAGCTAAGTCAAAGGTGAGCAAGCAACTGGGGAAAATAATTGCAATTCCTATCTTAGACAAAGGGTTAACCTTTCTAATGTCTAAAGGCTTCCTAGAAATCAGTAAGACAAAGACTAACAACTCAACAGAAATAGAGGCAAAGGATATGAATAGACAGTTCACAGAAAGGAAAATAGAAACAGCTCCTAAGCATGTGAAAAGATGCTCAACTTCATACATCACAAAAGAAGGCAAATTAAAACTTCACTGACAGTTCTATAAGGAACTCCCATAACCCAGTATTACAAAGACAAATAACTTAATACAAAATGGGGAAGAGATTTGAAAAGACACTCCACAGAAGATTAGGAACAGAGCTGGGTGCAGTGGCTCACGTCTGTCATCCCAGCACTTTGGGAGGTTAAGATGGGAGAATCACTTGAGGCCAGGAGTCCGAGACCAGTCTGGGCAATGTAGCAAGACTCTGTCTCTACGAAAAATTAAAAAATTAGCCAGGCATGGTGGCTTTCACCTGTAGTTCTAGCTACTTAGGAGGCTGAGGTGGGAGGATCATTTGAGCCCAGAAATTCGAGGCTACAGTGAGCTATGATTGCACCAGTCTCTGCACTCCAGCCTGTAAGAGAAACCTTGTCTCATAAAGAAAACAAACAAGCAAGCAAAAGATTAGGAATAGCCAATAAGTACTTGAAAATATGTTCAACATCATGAATTATCAGGGAAATGCAAATTAAATATATGATTAGGTACCACCACATATCTTCTACAATGAGCAAAATATAAAATAATAACAATATCAAGTATTGATAAGGATATGTGACTATTGAACTTTTGTACTTTGCTGATGGGAGGATAAAATGATACAACCACTTTGGAAAGCAGATGGCTAGTTTTGTATCAAGTTAAACATATATTATATTGTATTACTCAGAAATTTCACTTCTTGGAAATTACTGAAGACACATGAAAGCATATAAACACAAAAATATTTGTACATGATTATTCATAACTGCTTTATCCATAATAGTCCCAAGCTGGAAATTATATATCCATCAAATTTGTATTTTTTAAAAAATATAAAAATTATCTGGGCAGGGTGGTGTGCTCCTGTAGTCCCAGTTACTCGGGAGGCTGAGGCAGGAGAGTCACCTGAATCCAGGAGGCAGAGGTTGCAGTGAGCTGAGATCACGTCACTGCACTCCAGCCTGAAAGACAGCAAGACTCCATCTCAAAAAATAAAATAAAATAAAATAAATAAAAAATAAAAGTATACATATTCAATATTTTTTCTAAATTTAAGCAAGGAAAATTGGGGGAAAAGCCAAACCTGCCACCTGCTAACAACTAGTAATGACTATAACAAGAATTGGGTAAAGCTTTAAAACACACTGAGGAACACAAAGGAAGGCACAAAGGTAATAAATATACCATGTTTTTGAAGAGGAAGACTCAACATAATAAAAACTTCAGTTCTCCATAACTTACTTGATAAAGGTGATGCAGTCATTTACCAACACCATTTTTTTAACCAGACAAGCTGATTATAAAGTTTATATGAAAAAAATGAACATCAACATATGAATGAAAAACAAACCCAAAAGGTGTAGCATATTTGAATATTCAATGGAATACTATTCTGCAATAAAATGGGTGAATCTCAAAAACATGCTGAACAAAAGAAGCTGGTCAGAAAAGAGTACACATTATCTGATTCCATTTCTGTGAATTCTGAAACAGGCAAAACTAATTTTTTTTCACAAATAAGACTTTTTTATTTGCCACTATTGTGAGTCCTAACTTTAAACAGATTCAAGGACTGGGTGGTTCATATCCATCAGCTCGTTCAACTTTAGCACCTGTCTCATCCCCAGTGGCTTTTCCAGAACTGCTACCTTCACCATGAAGCTCCATGAGTTTTCCCAGTTCAAACTTGGGCTTCTTCAGTACTTTTACTTCGCTAAGGAAGACATCATGGAGAGGATAAATAGATTGGCAAGCCTTTTCTTTGTCTTTTCCAGTGCTGTCTAGAATCAATTTTCTGACCACTTCTTTGAGGTCATTTGTCTGCACCTCTCAGGTCATGATTTCTATCATCTTCTTCTGGATTTGGCGAACCTGTTGATGCTGAGCATAAGAGTTCTTCCATGTCTGATTGTTGTGTTTCTTAGTAAAACCAACTCAGAACAGATGAAGCAAGTAACTGTTGGTAGTCTTGACATCGACATGAGCTTCAATCATTGTCTGCCATTTTTTGACCATGGAGCACATTTTGTCACGGGTCAGATCCATGCCACGGAAGTTTGTCAGGCAGTTTTTGCCTTGAACATCTTCAGTAATCAGCTTGAATTTTCTAAATACAACATCATCATTCTGCAAATCAGCAAGACTCACTTCAAACATATGACCCTTGAGGCCATCTGATACATTTGGGTTCCTTCAGTCCTGGTGACTAGCATCTCTCCAAGATTTCTTATAGTGAACATAGCAGGTGCTTTCACATCATACCAATCTTTCTTAGAAAATGGGTCAACCACTTTCTTCCTGGCCCCCCGTTTGCCACCTTTCTTAAGGCGTTTGTTCTTGCCAACGGCCATGGTGCTGCTCAGAGAGCCAAAAGGGCTCAGAGAGCCAAAAGCAAAACTAATTTATAGTGATAAAAATCACAGTAGTGGTTTCTTTGGACAGGACATGGAGGGTGTTGATTGGGCAGGGGCACAAGTTAATCTTTTGGGGTGATGGAAATGTTCTATACCTTGATTGATTCAAAACTCTTTGAACTGTACAACTAAAATGAGTCCATTCTATTGTATTAAAATCATAGCCCAATAAGGATGATGTTAAAACCACACTGAGATAACTTTCACCTATCAGATTGACAAAATTCCAAAAATTTGATAACATGCTCTGTCAGCAAAGCTGTGGGGAAAAGGCACTCTTAAATACTCCCCGTGGTGGTATAAATTAGTGCAACAGTTATAGAGGGCAATTTGCCAAATCAGTCAATATTACAACCACGTACGTCCTTTGACTTAGCAATTACACTTTTGGGAGTTTATCCTACAGAAATACTTACACATATGCAAAATAACGTATGCACAAGTTTTTTTAGTGCAACATCATTTGGATTAGCAAAAATTTGAAAACAAACTCAAGGCCCATTAACAGGAGACAATTTTTTTTAATTGTGGTATTATCATGCCGTTTCACAAAGGTCAACTTTTCAAGAATATGAGGATTTTTTTTGCACTGAGCCCTGGAATCAACTCACCTAGAGTCTGATTAGCTCTAGAATTTCCTCTTTTTTTTTTTTCTTTTTTTTTTTTTTTTTTTTTTTTTTTGAGACAGGATCTTGTTCCGTCACCCAGGCATAATCATGGAGTAAGGTGGGGCACAATCATGGTTCACTGCAACATCAACCTCCTGGGCTCCAGCGATCCTCATGCCTCAGCCTCCTGAGTAGCTGGGACTACAGGCGCATGCTGCCATGCCCAGATAATTTTGTTTTGTTTTTTTTAAGTAGAGATGGGGTCAAGTTCTGTTACCCAGGCTTGGACTTTTCCGTTACATGAAATAAGATCAAATATTTTTAAGTCATTTTGGGTTGAGATTTTCATTTTGAGCAATTGGAAAATCCTAATTAAGTCAGTTGAATTAGAGGATTTTCATGAATATGTCTCTTTAGTCCTCTCTTTTCCTTGGACTGAGACATGGTCCATGAAGAGCAGAACCAGTGAAAATCCAAATCACAAACCTCATACTGGGCTCAGAATCCCTCTCCTCCTTGGACATCCAGGGACAACCAGGAAACCATTCCTGGGAGTAGCTCCAACTCACAGGCAATTGGACACTTGGTGGGTCAGTACTGGCATCATAGCCAAACCCTGGCGGCCCAGCAGCCAATGTGCTTAAGCCATGACTTTAGACTTGTGACATAGAAAGGGCAAAGGCTTTGGAGTTCTGACCTGCATTTAAATCTTATTTCTGTCATTTACTGATTTTAGACCTCCAGCAGCTTGTTTAGCCTCCTTAACCCTCAATTTCTAATCTGTAAAATGGAAGAAATAAATTGACCTCAAAGAGTTTCTCCATGCATTCATTCCTCCCTGAGTGTTTTTGAGCACTGCCCACATGCCAGTGTCCTAGGCACTAGGATATATCAGTGAAAATCAAATGAGTCTTAGAAGGGAGTGTGCGTTCAATCAATGCCAGCTTCCTTCCTCTCCATTTATGTCAGTTGTAACCTCCTAGAGGTCAGGAAGCCAGGTCTGGGGAAGTCCAGGCAGGCATATGCCTCTCCTGCTGACCCATTGCCCCAAACTGGCAGAGGGAGGACCCCTAGGATGTGTAGACCTGCACACCAGAACACATCAGTACCTGGGACCAGGGGTGGTAGGCTGGCCAGCTGCCACCATGGCCCGCTCTAAGACACCATGGGGTGCCCATGCCAGGCCCTGGCTCTTCCTGCCTGGGCCCAGACTTCTGCTGGAAAGGCTGGTGGCTGCGATCTTGGGATGGGCTGAGAACAGTGAGGCTGAGAGCCCACAGGCCAGAGGCAAGGGCTGTGAGGCCCAGGTGCCAAGAACCCCCACATGCTCCACTGTCCCATTAGACTTCACTTACAAAAGCACAGATCCAGTCAGTCACCGTGGCTCATGCCTATAATCGCAGCACTTTGGGAGGCTGAAGCAGGAGGATCATTGAGACCAGCCTGAGCAACATGGCAAGACCATGTCTCAACAAAAGTTTGGAAATTAGCCAGGCAGGCTGATAGTCCCAGTTACTCGGGAGGGAAGGTGGGAGGATTGCTTGGGCCCAGGAATTCAAGGCTGCTAGTCATGATCTCGCCACTGCACTCCAGCCTGGGCAACAGAGTGAGACTCTGTCTCAAAAAGCACAGATTCAAAGTTTCAATCATGGAGAATTTCAAGGACAGCAATCACAGAGCATTAAACCTCAAGTGTGGGGCCTTGTGCAATGCGCTCACCCATGAAGCAGGCCCTAATAATCTGGGGATATAATTATAGCCTCTCAGAAAATGCTTGTTAATTAATCTAAGCTTCTTGGTGAATTTAAAGCAACTGGAGATCTTTATGGACATCTGTTAGTTTTACTGGACTGGGATAGTGCTTCTCCAAGTATGGTTTCATCTGCCCCCTTCTGTTAAAAGGCAGATCCCTGCAGCCTACCCCAGACCTTCTTAATCAGAATCTATGGGAGTGAGGGCTGTGAATTTCATTTGTACACCTCATGATCCTTCTAGGCTTTAAAGATTGAGAACAAGCAAAGCATGGTGGCTCACGCCTGTAATCCCAGGTCTTCAGGAAGCTGAGGTGGGAAGATTGCTTGAGCCCGGGAGGTCAAGGCTGCAATGAGCCATAATTACGCCACTGCACTCCAACCTGGGCAACAGAGTTAGACATGAGACCCTGTCTCTTTTTTTTCTTTCTTTTTTTTTTTAAATTAATGAATTTATTTATTTAGAGACAGGATCTCAACCTGTCACCCAGGCTGGAGTGCAGTGTGTGATCATAGCTCACTATAAACTGGAACTCCTAGAGACCCCCGTCTCTTTAAACAATAATAAATAAGAATAAGATTGAGAACCACTAGAATCAGGCAACACGTGTAGAAAGCATGGGGTTTCAGGATGAACTCCCCCTTTCCTGTCCCCATTCTGCCATGACTTCATTGGCAGCCACCCTTCTGCTTCATGGAGGTGACGCCTGACCAGCTTGGCTAGCAGGGGTTCTGTGAAGGGCACAGGCGATCACGTACGTGGAGGCACTGACCCCATGTCTGTGGACACACACGGCTCCACTCAGGAGCCTCCATGCCGGAGCCAGCATGACGTGGCCCCTCGACCCATCTCGCATGCTGTGAATGCAGGTCCCAGGCCTTGGTTCTTTATCCCCAAGTCTTCACTGAAGAAGTATTATTTCAGCTCTATCCTTCATTTCCCCCTCCTCCCATAATCTCCTTGTGTAGTGCTGGACATGCTCAGCAGCACACAGGAGGGCTGATGGGGATCCCAGGTGGAGACCCAGACGCTGAGCATGGGGTCAGGATGAGTGGCGTGCCTGGCCCCTCTGCTAGGTCTCAGCCCATCAAGGCACCTGGTTGTTTCCGCCTTCCTAAGAACCCATGGCAAGAAGGCAAAGGGCTGGTCCTGACCCTCCGTCCACCATGAGGGTACTCAGAATAGTCTTTCTCCATATCTCAGACCCCTCAGAAGCCAGAGGAGAAGGGGGAGGAAAGAATGAGCACAGAAGCTCCCCAGAGAAATGCTTCACTGCCCACTGTAATTCTTCTCAGTGGATGTTTCCTTGGATTCTACGAAAGCCTGTTTGCATCTAACAGACTAGGGCAAATCAATAAGGAAAGCTGGTATTCCCGGGGCACTGCCTATGAAGAAGGGAGTACGGCTGCTCCTACAGACTCTCCAGCAACAGCTCTGAAGCCTGGTGCCACCCTTCAGCCTCCCAACTAAAGAATGAAGGTCTCTGGCCTCTCCTTTCCTGCCACTGCAAACAGGCTCCGTCCTGTCGGTGCACCTAGGGCCTGAGGTTTGGTCAGCTCCCCATGATGGAGTCTGGGCTACCCCTGTCACTCCGAAGGAGAAGTCATTTCCAGTTCCCCTCGCCTCATCTGCCTGTGGACAAATGATGCAACCCCCTCTAGGGGTTTCCCCCAGGCTCAGGGACCCAGGTTTCTCCTTGCTACAAGTCCAATGCAACAGACAATGCCACAGCTCTGTCCTCAGCTCTGCCTGTCCCCTCCGGAAGGAAGACACAGAGCCTTGAGGCTCACTCACCTCTCACTCCCAGCACCCCAGCCCAGAGGAAGATGTTGGGCCAAGTTCACCCTATGAGCCCAGAGAAATTCCCCTCCCTCCAGAGGTAAGCCAGCAGCCCCAAAACAAAGACTGGATGTCCCTCCATAGGAATAACCTAATTTGACCTCCATCCTCGAACAGTGCTGTCTCCAGCAGGGGCCTCGCCTTCGTGAGTGTGGTGGAGTCTGGAGCCTGAAGCTGCCCGCCAAGCTTCCAGCTAATTGGAAATTGATGACGACCTCTGCATGAGGCTCTGCTGGAAGCTTGTGGGATTTGGATCCTCAAGCAGGGCTGTGTGTCCAGTTGCCCAAACCGGGAACAACACTAAACTTACCTTGTAGTCCCCCACCATGATCCCTGTGCAATTCCAGCTTATGCAGGGCAGCATAACATTCTTAACCAGGAGGTATGGACAGCCCACTTACTTCCCTTCATAGTTGGATTTAAATGTTTTACTTTCTCATATATATATATATATATATATATATAGCTCTTAAATATGGTCCAATCAAAGTAGTGACTTAATTTAACAATTAGCCAATCCAAACTTAGGCATATGTGCCATGAAATTCTTTGTTTGCTTGGTTTTTTTTTTTAATATTTTTTTGGCCGGGTGCAGTGGCTCATTCCTATAATCCCAGTACTTTTCAAGGCCAAGGTGGGAGGATCACTTGAGCTCAGGAGTTTAAGACCAGCCAGCAAGACCTCACTTCTACTTAAAAAAAAAAAAAAATCAGCCAGGCCTAGTGGCACATGGTCTGTAGTCCCAGCTACTTGGGAGACTGAGATGGGAGGATTGCTTAAGCCTGGGAGATCAAGGCTGCTGTAAGCTGTGATTGTGCCACTGCCCTCCAGCCTGGGTGACAGAGCCAGACACTGTCTCAAAAAAATAAAAAATAAAAAGTTTTATTGAGGTAGAATTAGCAAATAAAAGCCACATATGTTTAAAGTATATTGTAGAATATTAACATATATATTTGGGGAGAAAAAGTGCAGGTTTCTTACTTGCATATATGGCATAGTGGTAAAGTCTAGGGTTTTAGTGAACCCATCACAATGGTGAACATTGTACCTAATAGGTAATTTTTCAGCCCTTATCCCCTTCCTACCCTCCCACCTTTTGGAGTCTCCAGTGTTTATTATTCCATTTTGTATGCCCACATGTACCCATTGTTTAGCTCTCAAATACTCCATGAAACTTTTTTTTCTTTTTTGAGACGGAGTGTTGCTCTGTTGCCCAGGCTGGAGTGCAGTGGTGCAATCTCAGCTCACTGCAACCTCTGCCTCCTGGGTTCAAGCAATTCTTCCTGCCCCAGCCTCCCAAGTAGCTGGGATTATAGGCGCCCACTACCGTGATTGTCTAATTTTTGTAACCATGAAACTTTAAGAGTGCCATGCACCGGCCACCTAACTGAGCAGCTGGTCTATCAGTGACTTCACAGAACTCTCTCCCACCAGGATGCAATTCTTGTTCGTGCTGGGGTTACCACTGCCTTCTGAGGACCTTCCAGAACCAGAACCAAGCTGCCCTTAGGGTGTTACAATGAAGCTCCTGGACTGCAACGGTGTGTTTGGGCATCTGATTGTCTGGTGAGTGGAAAAGGCTTGGCTCAGCACCTTGCCGTGACCACCAAGGGCATAGATGATGAACTGCCAGCCAAGGCATCATCTATGGTCAAGGAACAGAGCCAGCACTGCCCCAGGGCACCCATCCCAAGGTCACCATGTCTCGCCAGCTCTCTTACCACACTGCCTGGCAGAGTCTGCAGACAGGACAGCCATGTGGAACAGATCTATGGCCAGTAGCTAACTCCCCGATGACAATTCCTGGATAAAGGCCCCAGATACTTGCTGACAGAGAAAGACAGGCATGCTGTAATGACGTGTCCCAGTGAGTGCAAATGTGCCACCGCCACCTTCTGCTCTCCCTGTGCCCTGTGGGGATCCCCAGGCCTCTATCATGAGAACATGATTCTTCAAGGTCAAGACATCAGCACTGAGCCGCCAGTTTCTGGTGCATGGGTGTCAGGCTAAGAAGCCGATCCCATCTGACCGTGTCCCAGTCCTCTGCTCAAAGCCAGGGCTTCTGTTAGGGGAGTTGCTCAGCAGTGCATTAAACAAGAGTAGTTTGTGAGTTCCCAGGAGCCCCTGCCTCTGGAAGTCCTATTGGCCTGTGTCCTAGGGCTGGGGAGGCAGGATCCTTGTTCCTCAGGAAAGAAACTTTTAGCTCAGGCCCCGAATGACTGCAGAGAATAGACAGGCTGCCTGGCAAGAAGGGCGGCATTCCAGACATCCACTTTTTTTTTGAGATGGGTCTCGCTCTATGGCCCAGGATGGTCTAGAACTCCTGGACTCAAGTGATCCCCCTACCTCAGCCCCCCATGTAGCGGGGACTACAGGTGAGCACCACCAGGCCTGGCCAATTTTTGTATTTTTCATAGAGATGGGGTCTCATATGTTGCCTGGGCTGGTCTTGAACTCCAGGGCTCAAGCAATCCCTCTGCCTCAGCCTCCCAAAGTGCTGAGAGCCACCATACTCAGCCCAGATACCCTACTCTTAATTGGCTAACAGCACATTGTCCACCTGGAGAGGTGACTGTGCCCAGTTAATCCATCCCCCAAGCAGTGGGCACACTGGCGGCTGCCTGCCTGGGCCTCCCTCCCTGTCCCAGACATGTATCATCCATCCCAGCCTTCCAAAGAGGTGACTCAAGGGAGGGAGGACCCTTTTGGCTCGCTATGACATGTGGCCCCAGCACACTTCCTTCGCTCCTCCCTCCTCCAACCCCTGTGGCTTCTCTCAGTGAGACAACCTCTCACTGCCTCTCCTCTTCCCCACACTCTCTCCCCAGCTCCCTTCTCTCTAGGGGCTCAGCGTCTGTCTGCCTTGGCTCTTGGCTGAATGATTGAACGCTTTAATTTATTTGCCAGGAGATGTCTTTACAGCTCTGCCCTCAGTAATTCACAAGGCAGTCGTCTGCTGGGACGTGTATAATTCAGTGCCGAGAGGGCTCTGGGATGTGCGGACACAAAGGAGCCCAGGGAGACACTGCTTGAGACGAAACTACTGGAAAGGAGGCTTGGAGAGATCAAAGCAGGCTGGCGGAGAGGTGTGGGTAGGAAGAATCCTGCCCCAGCCAGGGGCTAGCCTAGTGCTTCTCCACACTGGCTGCACATTGGAGTCACCTGGGGAGCTTTAAAAATTAATGATGCCTGAGCCCCACCCCAGACCAATTAAATAAAGCATCCATATTTTCAAAAAGCTCCCCTGGTGATTCTAAAGTTGACCCAGGGATGAGTGTAACAGGCTCAGCCGCAGCTGCTGGGGAGGGAGAGAAGGGATGGGAACACACTTAGGCAAAGGAATGTTAGGCTGACCACACACCTCCCCTTCAAGGCCATGCAGCAGAGAGCCAGGGCACAGTGGCATAAACCATGGGCATGTGCACCTGGCTCTAAGTTAGAAGGGTGTCCCTGAAAAGCTCAGCATTCTGGAGGCAGAGTGGGGGTCCCTCCTGCTCAGGTGCCCCAGAGAGTAAGGCGGGAGGGGACACCAAAACAGCCCAGGCCTCATGCCTTTGCCTCTGTCCTTCTTCATCTCACCCCGCTCCCTGCACCTCCACCACTCTCTTCACCTTCCAAATCCTCCCTGTTCACAAAGACTCCCCTTAAATGGCACCTCCTTTTCATTCCACAAGCAAAGACAGAGTACGAACTATGCGTCAGGCCCTGGTTTCTGGTAAGGGAAAGATGGAGACATCTGGGGCCTACCTGAAGCTGCTCACGGACAGAAAGTGACCCCCGGGAACCACGCAGTCCTTACAGTGCAGTAAGTGCTGTCAGGGCCTGGGCGTCCAGTGATGGGGCTCTTCATCAACCCTGGGCTCTGCCTATGGGACTTTAAGGTTTTCTGGGAGGAGATGACATTTGAGCTGAGTTTTTTGTGTTTTCGGTTTTTTCTGAGACAGAGTCTCGCTGTGTCGGCCAGGCTGGAGTGCATTGGTGCGATCCTGGCTCATTGCAGCCTCCGCCTCCCGGGCTCGAACAATTCTCCTGCCTCAGCCTCCCCAGTAACTGGGATTACAGGTGTGTTCCATCACGCCTGGCTAATTTTTGTATTTTTACTAGAGGCGGGGTTTCACCATGTTGGCCAGGCTGGTCTCAAACACCTGACCTCAGTTGATCCACCCGTCTCGGCCTCCCAATGTGCTGGGGTTACACCGTGTCCAGCCTGAGCTGAGTTTTAAGGGACCATGGAATTCCCCAGATTAATCAATATCTTCCTTCTCCCTGTACATGCTGCACCTTTTCTCTACCAGGTGCCTTGTAACAGTTAGATGCTTATGTGACTGCATCTGCAGAGGTGAGGTGCTTGGGTGCAAACCAGGCATCTTATTCACTTTGGTAATAGGTGATAGGCCTAGTACTATGTCTGGTGCACTGTAGGTACTCGATGAATGACTGTTTAACTGAACTAAATGCAATTACGATTTACACTTTTGTTGGGGAGGGAACGGCAAGAGCTAGGGTCTTGCCAATGGCTCTATATGTGGGCCCCTGTGGGCCCAGGTCCCCACAACTCTCTGCTGTCTGGACTTTGAGTGCTCCAAGCACTGGTAGGAGAGACATGGTCGCTGAAATGAGGCCCAAAGTGACTGAAGCTGGGGCCACTGTGGATGCTGAAGAAGGTGAACTGCAAGAGGGTACAAGGAAGGCCAGGATGTGCAACAGTGGGCCTAAGGACTAAATGTAGGGGTAAGGTCAGAGGCCAGGCACCCACCCTGCAAGGAGAGCCAGGAGCCAGGGTGCCAAGGACAGCCTCCCTGGAGGCCACCTAGTAGGCAGGGCTTCTGTGCATGTGGGACCAGGGCTGACTCCACAATGCACACAATTCCCAGGAGGGATAGGAATGAGGAGAGAGACTTGTGTGGGGCTTGCAGTGTTCCATGAAGAAAGGGAGAAAGGAGACAAGAGAACACGAGCAGCAGTCTGAAGGATTTCAGGGCTGCCTGTGGAGCCAGGCACAGAAGCGTGTGCCTGTAGTCCCAGCTATTCGAGAGGCTGTGGCAGGAGGATTGCTTGACCCCGGAGGGTAGAATGAGCCCAGGAGTTCTGGACTGTAGTGTGCTATGCCAGTGGGGTGCCCGCACTAAGTCTGGCATCAATACGGTGACCTCCTGGGAGCAAGGGGCCACTAGGTTGCTTAAGGAGGGGTGAACTGACTCAGGTCAAAATCAGAGCAGTTCAAAACTCCCGTTCTGATCAGTAGTGGAATCGCACCTGTGAATAATCACCACACTCCAGAATGGGCAACACAGTGAGATCCCATCTCTAAAAATAATAATAATTAAAAATTTAAACAGAAAAAGATTTCCTGTGGAGGGTTTTCAGAATACACTGGCCTAAGTTTAGCTGTCCCAGAGATTTTGATCTGGGCAGCCCAACTGTGTATTTGGGGGATAATACATGAAATTAAATTAGTGCTTAGAAGGGCTCACATTAGCATGCAAAAAATGTTAGCTCTGTTATTCATTATTACCCAAAAAGTCTATTATCTACTCTGTGTAGCACCGGAAATGCTAACACTGACAAGCCCACATCTCTGCTCTTTCAGAGCTTACAACTTGCAGACGGTGGGGGGAAAAAAACATTAAAACTAAGCAAATTCAAAGAGTGCTATATCCAGTCTGCCCTCAAAGCCTGCCTTTTCTGCCTCCTAGGTCTGTCCTTTTCTCGCCTCCCACTGCCACAGTCCTGGTCCAGGCTGCCATCACCTCTCACCAGGATGGCTCCAACAGCTCCCAGTTTTCCCTGCCTGCAGCCTTGCAGCTCTCCTCACAATGCAACCAGAGGGATTGTCTAAAAGGCACATCTTCCTCCTCTCCTGCCAGTTTCCAAATCTCTTCTCCAAGTGTGCTCCCGGCAAATTAAACACGACAACCAACCCAGGCTGGAGTAGATCTTGCGGGTTTCTTTCATCAACATCACACCTCATTAGGTTGATTTGTGTGTTTCCAGAGATGCATGTGCTGGGTGTGTGTGTATTTTGAACACCATCTAGTGGACAATAAGGCAATTTATTTCCAGGCTATGGAATGAACCCCCCAAGCCCTAGTCAATCTTTCTAACTTCAAAGATTTAATAAGGAGCCAGATTTTAAAAGCAAATATTGTTCTTGACCCCATAACAAGATCAGAGGCAGAGGCAACTTGCAGCCTGCTTCAGAAGCTCCACTCTGCCAACAGGCCAGGGGGAAAGAAGGAGTGGGGTGGTGCCAAATAGAGGTAACTTTGGCCCTTAAGATCCTTTTGTCCACACCCTGGATGCTGGTTCCTTGCTCTCCCTGTAGCTTCAGATTCTCAGCTGGTTTCTCATCACTTTTCCTAAAAGGATAACAGCCCTGCCTAGCAGATTTCAAATTTCAGTCTACCAAGCACTGCTATTTCTCTCTCTCTCTCTCTCTCTCTCTCTCTCTCTCTCTCTCTCTCTCTCTCCTGTCTTAATTTTTAAGAGACAGAGTCTCACTCTGTCACCATGCTGGAGTGCAGTGGCACAATCGCAACTCATTGCAGCCCTGAGCTCCTGGGCTTAAGCTGTCCTCCCACCTCAACGTCTGGGACTACAGGCCCATGCCACCTAACTTTTTAAAATGTTTTGTAGAATGGTTGGGTTTTGTAGCCCACACCTGTAATCTCAGCACTTTGGGAGGGCAAGCCAAGGAGATCGCTTGACCCCAGGAGTTCAAGACCAGCCTGGGCAACATGGCGAAACCCCATCTCTACAAAAAATTCAAAAATTATCCTGGCGTGGTTGTGCGTGCTTGTAGCCTCAACTACTTGGGAGGCTGAGGTGGGAGGATCACTTGAGCCTAAGAGGAGGAGGCTGCAGTCAGCCAAGATCACACCACTGCACTCCAACCTGGGCAACAGAGCGAGACTCTGAGTCCAAAAAAAAAAAAATTGTTTTTGTCAAGATGGGGTCTCTCTGTGTTTCCCATGCTGGTCTCCAATGCCTGGCCTCAAGCAATCCCCCTGCCTCAGCCTCCCAAAGTGTTGGGATGACATATGTGAGCCACCACACTCGGCCTCCAAGCACTGCTGTTTCCCATGGTAAATTAATAAATTGGTGTCCGATTTTCGTATCAATCTCCCAATTGGTTCCCAATGGATTCCTTCCGGATACGTGGACAAAATTGAGTTACAAGACTAAGAAAGCTCAGTGTCAGACCCTAGAACATGGTGAGCCCATCAAAGTCAGGCCACCTGGTCATTCCTTGAGCACCAGTCAAATGACCTCCCTGTGGAATGGCCATCTTGTCACTACCACATTTACATCCCAAGAATGTGAGTGCTCAGAGCATGGCCTCTTCTCAGGCTGACAAGTCTTGACCAGAAGGCATTCATTTAATATCAAATATTTATGGAGCTTCCTCTGTGGGCCTCACTAGAGGCTTAACATGCATTATCTTTCTTAATCTTCACATTGGCCTCTTAGGTACATACTCCATTTTACAGGTGAGCATTTATCTCCATTTTACAGGTGAGCAGATGGGCCTAGAGAGGTGAATAACTTTGCTTATAGACACAGAGCTAGCAAGAGGCAGGTCCTCCTGGGACTTTACAACCTGGGCAATTTAACTACCATGCCTTGTGTGACTCTGGAATGAGGACCTAGATTATCTGTCATGGACCTAGTCAAAAGCTTTCTTTCTCCCTTACTTTCTGAGAAAACTATATACTGGACTTGTTGAATGGCTAGCTCTGTAACCTCCCAAAGGGATCAGCTCAGTCCTTACTTTTAACAACGTCCTATTGATGAGGGGCCCCAAAGAACCTGTCTGTTAACAGGCACCAGCACCCACTGGGCACAGACCCTTGGTAAACCATAGTTTGTGGTTACAGGGTAGGACTGTTAATTTATTTCCCCTTTAAGGATATCCAGAAAGAAGTGATCCTATGGAGAGACAGTTCCCTGGACCAAAGACACCTGCCCTTCCATGGTCCTCGCTTACACTATAGGCAGACCCCTCAAGGAGATGGGCACAGTGCGATGGATCCAGCTTCAAACTCCAGCAGACTCACTCATTACAAGGACAATCAGACTGCCTGAGAGCCCTGCCTTCCACAACATGTTGCTTCCCACCCCCAGGGCAGACCCAGGGCAGAAGTGCTGGGGAGAGCGTCCATCGGGTTTGTCTGGTTTTGATTTGCTGTTTGAAACTTTTTATTGTGAAATTGGGCCAAGCACGGTGGCTTATGCCTGTAATACCAGCACTTTGGGAGGCCGAGATGGGTGGATTGCTTCAGCCCAGGGGTTCGAGACCAGCCTGGGCAACGTGGTGTAACCCCATCTCTACAAAAAAAAATACAAAAATTAGCCCAGTGTGTTGGTGGGTGCCTGTAGTCCCAGCTACTCAGGAGGCTGCAGTGGGAGGATCTGTTGAGCCCAGGAAGTTGAGGCTGCAATGAGCTGAGATCCCGCCACTGCACTCCAGCCTCGGAAACAGAGTGAGGCCCTGTCTCAAACAAACAAACAAACAAAAAAACCCTTTTATTATGAAATACATGAACTTGAATATTATATATAAGCCTTTTAAAGATTAGTAATAATGTAGTCATGTACCCATTATCAAGTTTAAGAAACAGAATAATACCAATAACTTTGGAGCTCCCTGAGTTTTCTTCTCCAGTTGTATTTCCCTCCATCACCCCAGAAATAACCACTATTTGAAAATGTATGTTGAGCATTTCCTTGCTTTTCTTTAATGTATTACAATATATGTATGCAACTTTAAACAAAGTATTGCTTCATTCTTCCTGACTTTGAATTTTGTATAAGTGGATCCACACTAAATGAATTATTTTCGGAATTACTCATTTCACTTAGGCTTGTGTTTTGAGATTCACATTATTGACAGGTGGGCTGTAATTCATTCATTTACACTGTGATACGGTATTCTATTGAATGACTATACTACAATATACTTATCTATTCTACTGTTTGTAGATATTTGGGTTGTTTCCATTTGGGGCTATTATAGACAATCCTACTATAAACATTTTGGCAATCTCCCTGTCTTCCTGGTGCCCCTGGAAAAGTTTTCCTGGGATAAACCTAGAACTGGAATTATGGGTCTGAGAGGACGATCAAGTTCACATTTATTAAGCAATGGCTGGCTATTATTTTATGCTCCCCTGATGTTGGCTCTACATGGGGCAGTTGCCACTGCTTATTTATTTGGCAAACATTTAGTGAGTTATTTTTGTGCCGATCACTGTGTTAGGTACTAGGGTTTGAAAGATGAGCAAGATACTGCCTTTGTCCTAAAGGAATTCACAGGTTAGATGGTACAATGGACTGAATGTTTATGTCACCCCCAAATTCATATGTTGAAATCCTAACTCCCCAGGAGACAGTATTTGGAGGTGGGCTTTCGGGAGGTGATTAGGCCGTGAGGACACAGCCTTTGTGAATAGGATTAATGCCCATATATTAATCCTAGCACTTTGGGAGGCCGACCCCAGCACTTTGGGAGGCCGAGATAGGCAGATTGCTTCAGCCTGGGAGTTCCAGACCAGCCTGGGCAACATGGAAAAACCCCGTCTCTACAAGAAAAATACAAAAGTTTTTTTCCCTTTCATCATGTGAGGTTACACTGAGAAGGCACCATCTATGAGGAAGTGACCCTCACCAGATACTGAATGTGCTAGCACCTTGATCTTGGATTTCCCAGACTCCAGATTTTTGTTGTTTGTAAACCACCTGGTCTACGGCATTGTGTTATTACAGCCCCAACAGACTAAGACAGATGGGAAAGCCAGATATGTGAGCAGATTATTGTAAAAAAAAAAAAAAAAAAAAAAAAAGGGATTCCGCACATAGCAGGGGAAAATCTGTGAGTTTAGATTAGGTGACTCTGCACAAATGCCAATCCACTATCTTGGGTTCTTAACTATAGCTGGTGGTTAACTTTGAGAGAAGGGCCTCTTGGGTCATGTCCACTGGACACAGTCCCATTGCTGAATCTGAATAGGGACCTTGTGCTCTGTGCCTGTCTGTGGTATCATCAAGGTGACCAACCCTGTCTTGGGTCAACCCTGCTTCCTGAGCCGGAATCATTACAGGCTTGCTCATGGCTACCTCCTTAGATCCCTGCCCACTTACCCATCTCACAATTATGCAATGCCTCTTTCCGGATCACTAGCCCTCAACTCAAATTAATTGTCTCTGCTGGGCCAGCATGAGGAAGGCATAGGCCTTGGGTGACCTTTGGAAAAGCAATTACCTCTGGCCTCAGCTGTAAATCTAGCAGACCAGGCATGTCTCCACAAACCCTCCTTGTTTCAAAAGTCTGGGGGTTTTGGGCCAGGAGCAGTGGCTCATGCCTGTAATCCCAGCACCTTGGGAGCCCAAGGAAGGAGTGTCACCTGAGCCCAGGAGTTAGAGGCTGCAGTGAGCTATTGACCATGCCACTGCACTTCAGCATGGGCAACAGGGCAATACCCTGTCTCAAAAAAAAAAAAGTCTGAGGATTTTGGCACATGTAATTGTATACTAGAGAATTAAATTCAACTCAATTATTTTTCACTATGTCAAATAACAAATCCTACCACAATAAGGTTCTGCTGTAATTCAAAAAAATCAAATCTCAAAACATTAAATTATTTGTGTTTATTTCTAGCTGAATTTTCTGCCCCCTGAAATTGTAAAGAAAGAAGAATCACGGAATTTTGATGCTATTTTTCTTAAAGAAGAGTTATTGGAAAATAAATCATAAAAATTGAAAAAAGTTTCTGTGTAAATATGTTTAGGAAATCTGCACTCTGATTAGAATTATGTAACAATTTCCAAAGCAGCTCTGTTTCATAAAAGCAAAGATGCCCAGCTGGGTCATAATGTAAATGTGGTTTGTTGAAGCTATTTCCCCCTTGGATTGGTAAACTATCTGTAGCTTTATTTTCTTTCCTTTCCTCCTTTATCGTGTGTTTAAAAGAAGAAAGTAGTAAAATAAGATCCACTCAGTCACTAAGAAAACAAGGACAAAGGTTCTCAAACTATAATCAAGGAAATGAAAAAATCTACATTTCTCATGGCTTTGCTGTCATTTGAGAAGTCAGCTGGCTGTGGCCGCCGAGGCTCCTGCATCAGCCCCAGTCCTGCAGATCAAGCAGTGGTCTCCTGGCATTTATTTCCAGGCTGTCTCATTCCTTCACAACAAAGCCCCATTCTTGACAGAAAATCGGCATCCAGGACAATTGCGTGGGCTTGGAAGGGAACATAATTTTTGGAGGCAGTTGCGAGTTTCTGTATGCTGGCCTCGTGTTTTAAAATAACTGGGCTTATTTGCTCCGTGAGAAATGTGCTCAGTAGAACTGGTCTACGTGGGCAGAGTTGCTGCAGTGGTGCCAGGCAGAGCGTTCTGCACGTGGCAAATTCAACCAGCATCAGCTGAACTGAATTAACTCAATGCCACCCAATGGGCTCTGCTCTTCATCATGCCCTGATGGACTTACCCTGACTTTTTTAAAGGCAAGTCCAAAAAATTCATTTGACATATTTATAAACGTATTCAATCATTCATTCATTTACTCAACAAATGTTTACTAAGTACCAACCTAGTACCTGTACCAGGTACTAGGCTAAGTGTTAAGAATACAAAAGACTTCACATGTTAAAACTTAACCTATATTGCCAAGTAGGAGGGCTGTGCTGTTCATTCATTTTCTCATTTATACATTCATTCAGCAGGCAGTGGGGGTATAAAATGAGTAAGGTTCTCGAGCAGAAAGTGTCAGTCCTCAAAGAATTTCTAATGGAATAAGGAAATGTAATTGTCATGGTAAGGACTGTTACAGAGAGCTGCCTTTAATTAATGTATTTTTTATTTCTTCTCTGGAGAGGCTGTTTTTTCTAAGATGCCTGTACCAGCTGTCCCTTTGAAGTAGATCTGTATTCAACTGTTGTCAATCACTTAAAAAGAGCCAGGCACTGTGGTTCACACCTGTAATCCCAGCACTTTGGGAGGCCAAGGTGGGCTGATCACCTGAGGTCAGGAGTTTGAGACCAGCCTGGCCAACATGGTGAAACTTCATCTCTCCACTAAAAATGCAAAAATTCGCTGGGCGTGGTGGCGGGCGCCTATAGTGCCAGCCGCTCTGGATGCTGAGGCAAGAGAATCGCTTGAACCAGGAGGCAGAGGTTGCAGTGAGCTGAGATCACACCATTGCACTCCAGCCTAGGTGACAAGAGCAAAACTCCATATCAAAAAAAGAATCTCATGGCTATACCCTTTCCTCCACCCTGAGTCCCAGGAGGGCTTTGTGCCCAAGGTGCCCCTTTAGTGCAAACCATATATCTCTCCCTTGCAGAGGCTTGGGAAGCAATCATCAAAGCAAGGGGAGTCTTGGGGTCTTCCATGCGGTCATGTTTATGCCAAGCTCTGCTCCTAGCTTGAGGGTTACAGCAAAGAACGGGAATGAGACCCAGGGCTCCTGCTCACAGGATGCCTGCCTTCTGGGGTAGTCACCAAAGCATTAAGGGGGTCAGATTGCAGGTGTTGTACGTTCTTCTTTATACTTCAATAGAGTGTGGTTTTGTCTTGTTTTCACAGACTTTGTGCATTATTTATATAATCAGAAAAAGAGACAAGAAGGCTGTTTACATTGTGGATTTTTTAAAAAAGGAAAAAAAGAAAAGAAGGGGAGGCGGAATGTGGTAGAGGCAGCCATGGAAACCAAGCCCCCTCTGCCTCTCACACCTCACAGGACTCTGGCTTCAATCCACCCACCACAGGCTCCCTTAAGCATTTCTTTCTTCCTTCATCATGTGAGAACATCTTTTTTCTCTAGTCTCACTGTTTTAATAAACCAGGCAACATAATGCATGTTGAAGAGCATTTGGAAGTTAAGAGCAAACAAGGGAAATGAAGTAAGACATGTTTATATCACTTTTTTAAAAAGACTGTGAAGCTTAAAGTAAACAACATTGGGAATTATTTTTAATAGGCACAAGGTGATACAGGAAATTCACAGCAGAAGAAATTGCAACAGCCAATGAAACATAAAAAGATATTCAACCTTATTGCCAACCAAAGTCTACATAAATAAAAATAACATGGTGGCTCACGCCTGTAATTCCAGCACTTTGGGAGGCCAAGGAGGGTGGATTGCCTGAGTCCAGAAGGTATACTTGGCCAACATGGCAAAAAAATTAGCCAAGCGTGGTGGCACGAGCCTGTAGTCCCAGCTACTCTGGAGGCCAAGGTGGGAGGATCACTTGGGCCCAAGAGGCTGAGGTTGCAGTGAGCTGAGATCATGCCACTGCACTCTAGCCTGGGGGGCAGAGCAAGACACTGTCCCTCCCCGTCCAAAAAAAAAAAAAAAGATTTGAGGGAAGGAGACGCTGCAAATGCCCCCCATCCAAAAACCACACCCTGAGGATGTTTGTCTAAAAAAATCTTAAAAAAGAAAACACACACACTAAAACTGATAATACAGCCCAGGCACGGTGGCTCACACCTGTAATCCCACCACTTTGGGAGGCCAAGGTGGGAGGATTGCCTGAGGCCAGGAGATTGAGAACAACCCAGGCAACAGAGTAAGACCTCATCTCTAGAGTAAAAGAAAAAAATTAGCTGGTCATGATAGTGTGCGCCTGTAGTCCCAGTTACTCAGGAACCTGGGGCCGGAGAATCACTTGAGCCCAGGAATTTGAGGCTGCAGTGAGCTATGACTGCACCACTGCATTCAGCCTAGGTGACAGACGGAGACCTTGTCTCTAAAAAATAAATACATACATACATACATAATTGATAATACGACAATATTAAGTATCAGTTGTGGAACAACTAGCTCTCATATGTTGCTCTTGAAAATGTGACTTGATACAACTATCTTGGAAAACTCTGGCAGAATCTACCAAAGCTTAACATATGCAAACTCTATGACTTGGTAATCCCACTCCCAAGTAAACATCTAACTGAAACTCACATGAAGGAGAACCAAAAGGTATATACCTTCAAGTGGATAGCAAAAAAACTTGAAACCGCCCAAAAAAAATAAAAACAGCCCAAACCTCCATCAACAAAAGGATGGAAAGTAAACTGATATCTGGTCACCCAATGAAATAGTACACAGCGATGAGAATGAACAAACTGCACCCACACGAAACCATGTGGGTGACCCTCACATTCATAATGTTGAGCAAAAGCAGTCAAGTACACAAGATCACATAGTGTATAATTCCACTTATAAAAAGCTCAAAAGCAAAACTATAACAATAGAAGTCAGAACTGTGGCTGGTGGGAGGTAGTCGTGGGGAAGAGCTGGAAGTGTTCTACACCCTGACCTGGCTTGTGGTCATACAGGTGAATCCATCAGTAAAAATTTCATCAGACTGTACACTCCAGGTACACACATGTCACTGTATGTTACTCTTCAAAAACATCATTACAAATAAAATTAGAAAATCGGTCGGACACGGTGGCTCATGCCTGTAATATCAGCAGTTTGAGAGGCCAAGGTGGGTGGATCACTTCAGCCAAGGAGTTCGAGACCAGCTGGGCAACATGGCGAAACCCCATCTCTATACAAAATACAAAAATTAGTCCCAGCTACTTGGGGAGCTGAGGCGGGAGGATCGCTTGAGTCCTCGAGGTCAAGGCTGCAGTGAGCCACGATGGCGCTACTGCACTCCAGGCTGAGCGACAAAGTGAGAACCTGTCTCCAAAAAATAAAGTAGGCCGGGCGTAGTGGCATGCACCTGTAATTCCAGCTGCTCAGGAGGCTGAGGCAGAAGAATTGCTTGAATGTGGGAGATGGAGGTTGCGGTGAGCCCAGATCACACCAATGCACTCCAGCCTGGGTGACAGAGTGAGATTCTGTCTAAACAAAATGAAATAAAATAAAGTAAAATAAAAGCAGAAAATCATTTACTTCTCAAAATTCAAAGGATTGCGCATTTCCCCGTATGTTCACAGCTGTGGATATTGTTTGTCTCACACCTATAATCCCAGATGTGTTGCTAGTGGATGTATAAATGGGTACAGCCTTTCCAAAGGGCAATTTGCCAGAATCTTTAAAGATTTTAAATGTACACACCTCATCGGCAACCCAGCTTCTAGGAATCCATCTCAAAGAAATCATAGCAACGGTGTACAAAGAGAAATGTAGAAGGGTGAAAATGAGAGCATTATTTTTCACTTTGTGTGTGTGTGTGTGTGAGACAGAGTCTCACTCTGTCACCCAGGCTGGAGTGTATGGCATGATCTCAGCTCATTGCAACCTCCACCTCCCAGGTTCAAGCAATTCTTCTGCCTCAGCCTCTAGAGTAGTTGGGACTACAGGGGTGGGCCACTATGCCTGGTTAATTTTTGTGTTTTTAGTAGAGACAGGGCTTCACCATATTGGCCAGGCTGCTCTCGAACTCTTGATCTCAGGTGATCTGCCCACCTCAGATTCCCAAAGTGCTGGGATTACAGGTGTGAGTCACTGTGCCTGGCCTATGTTTCACATTTTTTAAGAGAAAAAAAAGAAAACCTAAACAACCTAATTTTTTTTAAAGCCAAGTAACTTATGGGAAGATAGACTGAGCACATGTCATTAACACCCCTCCTGTCCCAAATCCCATGAAGTCAGAGAAGAAATATCTTAAAATAAACTAATGTATCCATAATAGTACAGGAAAAGCGTACAGCAAAGTGTGCCATCAGTGCTTTTGGATCACTTCCTATTTGTCCCATTGATGGAGGAGGGATCTCCCGCCCTCAATAGGATGTGATGGCCGAAGACATGGTACCTGACACTGGACAGAAGAGGCTGGCAGCAGCTTATTGCTCAGAGTCTGGAGGAGTTGTCAAGATTGATCAGGAGTAGAACCCTGAAGGGCTACATAGGGGCTGCCATGGGGAGCAGAGTGAGCCAGCAGGGACTGTGGGAGGCAGGCTCTGTAGTGACGAGACGGTGGGGTGACCTTTGGATCCCACATGAGGATGTGATTGGCTTGTTTGAATCTTTTGCCCAGCTGGCAAAAGGTGAAATCCATTAAGTTGGGGTCTAGGTGGGTAGGGTGCAGCGGATCCAGTTGATTAGGGAACTAGCTGGTGGGGAGCCTTTCCTGCTGGGTGGGGAAATATCTAGTTAGTGCCTGGGAACTCACATTAGGCCCTGTGAGGCCCAAGGATGGAATCACAGGCCTCACAATCAGAAGTGGACCCATATATCAGGAAGCCCTGCAGGATGGACAGCACACAGGATTAGGTGTATGTGGGAGACTCCCAGATAGCAGCCAAGGAGGGGCTTGCTGCAGAGCCAGGAGTGAGTAAGGAAACTGCAAACCCAGGCAAGGAGGAGGGCGTCCTGGCATATGTCAAGGTGCTGTGGGCACAGCCAGTGTGGGGATGAGGGAGGCTCTGTGGCTCCAGGTTGCTACTGATCCCTGGGGAAGATGGAACTCCCACAGCCAGAGACAACCCACTGGCACCCCCACCACAGGGGCACACACCTACCCTCACCTCCCCACACACAAAGTCACCAGACATAGCTGTGGAAAGAAAGCAGGAGATGGGTATCAAGATTGTCTCAAATACACAAATGAGCAGATAAGCAAGAACTGAATGGTTGAAAACCATCAACACTGTGAAAGACACCTACAATAAACGTAGTGAGCTTGGATTCAGTGTTATGGTGACTGATGATGGCGTCCTTCCTCCCCCACACCTCATTTCCAAATAGGAGCAAGATAAATCATATCTTGCGATAAGCGGATAAGGGAGGAGAGCATGGAGGAGAGCACATCCAGGTAGGGAAATAGCACATGACCCTCTTCAGAAGTGGGAGGAAGTGGTACGGGCCTTGTCCCAAAGATTCTCCAGATCGACTCTCCCTGGAACAGGCCACAAACAGAAGAGATTCCTGAAAACACTGCTGCTCTCTGTAAGTCCCAGGAAGCCACAAGACCCCAAACTGAACCCATCAATATGTAAACCAGGGTGGACAATTGCTACCAGGGAGTATCAAACCACAGCTATGACCAAGATGAATTTGGACCCACAGCCACATCCTGAGAACCAGCTATAGTTGGAGGCTCAGAGCAATCCTCTCACTAACCTCACAATTACACAGCCCCACATCTTACCATTTGTGTTTTGGAACACCACATTATGGAAGGGTCTTACTATGCCAAACTCAGCAGAACTGACAAACCTGAAGATTAAAGACACATCATTAAGAGAGCAATAACTTCTAGACTATGTTGCATTCATTAAATATCAGCTCAAGATACTGGAAAGTAAAACATGTAATGGCTAAAATTTGTTAATCTAACGAAAGATGGACACAGTAGAAGCTTTCGTCAGTGACCTGAGAAATTGAGCTGAGGTAGTTTCTCACTAACTTGCAAAAAGTTAGAGATAAACAGAATGCTATGAAATTGGGAGAGTATTTCTAAAACTGGAGCAAAGCAAATGGTCAAATCAATGATAGAAAAAAAAAAAGTGTCCACACATCTGAAGATCTGATTTTTTGGATTGCAAGCGCCATTTAGTCCTGAGGAAGAATAATAATGTAAGATACAACTGTGGCAGACACTGCTAGCTGTCCATGGAAATCTGTCCCTGCCTTCTTCCCAGACATAGGCTAACCTGCACTCCCATCTTCCTTGTCTCTAGGTGTGAAATAGGAGCCCAGCTCCTTTGTGCAACTTCTGCCTCACCTTTTTAATAGGAAATCCCTGGAGTGGGGCTTTAGACATCCCCCACCACCACCACCACACACACACACACACACATACACCAGCAGTCAGAATTGTGTGTTTCTCTTCTTTCTTTTTTTTATTTTCCTTTTTGAGACAGAGTCTCGGTCTGTTGACTAGGCTGGAGCGCAGTGGCGCAATCTCGGCTCACTGCAACCTCCACCTCCCAGGATCAAGGCATTCTCCTGCCTCAGCTTCCTGAGTAGCTAGGATTATAGGCATGCACCACCATGTCCAGCTAATTTTTTTGTATTTTTAGTAGAGACAGGGTTTCACCATGTTGGTCAGGCTGGTCTCGAACTCCTGACCTTGGGATCCGCCCTCCTCAGCCTCCCAAAGTGCTGGGATTATAGGCGCAAGCCACCGCCTCTTCTTTCTACTCCTGATCAATCTTGACAAAATACAAAACCAAACCGAAACAAATCAACTTTGTAAAAGAAAAATAAAGTTGGAGGTCTCACACTTTCTGATTTCAAAACTTACTATGATGTGGTGTTGGAATAAAGACAAACATATAGACCAATGAAACAGAATAGAGAGCCCAAAAATAAACCCTCGACATATACAGTTAAATGATTTCAACAAGGGTGCCAAGATCATTCAGTGGGAAAAGGACAGTCTTTTCCACAGATGGTGGATCTCCACATGCAAAAGAATGAAGTTGGACCCTTACCTTACACCAAATGTTTGTTGTACATTTATTTACTTTGTGTGTGTGTGTGTGTGTGTGGAGACAGGGACATGCTATGTTGCCCAGGCTGATCTAGAATTCCTGGGCCCAAGTGATCCTCCTGCTTCCTCCTCCCAAACTGTTGGGATTAGACATGAGCCACTCCGCCCAACCTAAAGATTAACTTTCTTTCTTTCTTTCTTTCTTTCTTTCTTTCTTTCTTTCTTTCTTTCTTTCTTTCTTTCTTTCTTCTCTCTCTCTCTCTCTCTCTCTCTTTCTTTCTTTCTTTCTTTCTTTCTTTCTTTCTTTCCTTTTCTTTCTTTCTTTCTCTTTCTTTCTCTCTCTCTCTCTTTCTTTCTTTCTTTCTTTCTTTCTTTCTTTCCTTTTCTTTCTTTCTTTCTCTTTCTTTCTCTCTCTCTCTCTCTCTCTCTCTCTCTTTCTTTCTTTCTTTCTTTCTTTCTTTGGAGAAAGACAAGCACTTGTACTGTTGCCCAGGCTGAAGTACAGTGGCTCCATCATAGCTTACTCAAACAATCTCCTACCTCAGCCTCCCAAAGTGCTGGGATTATAGGCATGAGCCACCACACCTGGCTCCAAATGTTTTCTTAATACAAAAATTAACTAAAAAGTAATGAATGCAAGGGCATGTGTCTGTGGTCCCAGATACTCAGGAGGCTGAAGCGCGAGGATTGCTTGAGCCTAGGAGTTTGAGTCTACAGAGAACTATGATCGCACCTGTGGATAACCACTGCACTCCAGCCTGGGAAACATAGAGAGACCACGTCTCTCTAAAAAAATAAAAATAAACAAAAAGGAATAAGAAAAAGAAAAAAATTAACTCAAAATGGATCAAAGTTTTAAATGTAAGGGATGGTGAATTATATGTTATGTGCAAAATTAAACTACATTTTTAGAAGCAACTTTTAATCTTTTATATTTTATCTTCATTTCTTAATTTCAGTGATATCTGCTCTTATTTATATTATTTCTGTTCTTATACTTTCTTTGGGTTAATGCTATTGTTTCTTATAACTTCATTTTATCTTTGAGATGGAGCCTTGCTCTGTCACCCAGGCTGGAGTGTGGTGTTGTGATCTCCGCTCACTGCAGCCTCCACCTCCCAGGTTCAAGTGATTCTCTTGCCTCAGCCTCCCCAGTAGCTGGAATTACAGGCATGCGCCACCATGCCCAGCTAATTTTTATTATTATTATTTTTAGTAGAGATGGGAGTTTGCCATGCTGGCTAGGCTGGTCTTGAACTCCTGACCTCAGGTGATCCACCTGCCTCAGCTTTCAATGTGCTGGGATTACACGCGTGAGCCACCTCGCCCAGCCTGTTTCTTATAACTTCTTAGCTATGGACATTAGCTCACTCATTTTGAGGCTTTCTTCTTTTCTAATGTAAGTATTTAAGACTGCAAATTGCCCTTAAAGGACCAATTTTGCTGCGTCCCACAAGTTTGAAACAAAATGTTTGTTTTGTTGTTGTTCAGTTCTGGGCACTTAAGTTTTTTAAATTAGCTCTTTATTTAAATGAAGCATCATTTTTAAAGACATCAGAGTAAAATTTACTATAATAAAATACACAGATCTTAAGTGTTCAGTTTGGTGACTCTTAAAAACTGTAAAACCCAAGTTATCACAACCCAAAACAAGATATAGAACATTTGCATTGCCCCAAAAAGTTACCACATGCACTTTCCTATAGAAAGTCTTTCCTTCCACCCCCAAATACTGTCTGGATTCTATCACTAGAGTTGTACAGTATTAATGTTTTATATTTGGCTACTTTTACTCAATATAATGTTTGCAATATCTGTCCATGTTGCAGCATATAAGTAGTTCATTCCTTTCTATTGTTGAGGTGTAGTCCATTGTGAGACCTCACTGCAGTGTGCTAATCCATTATCCTTTTGATGAATATTTGGGTTGTTTCAAGTGTTTGGCTACCATAAATGAAGTTGCTATGATTTGTTACAGTATTTTTGTTGTTGTTGTTGTTGTTTTCGTTTCTGTTTTTGTTGTTGTTTTTTTTTTGAGACAGAGTCTCACTCTGTCACCCAGGTTGGAGTGGAGTGCCGTGATCTTGGTTCACTGCAACCTCTGTCTCCTGGGTTCAAGTTATTTTCCTGTCTTAGCTTCCCAAGTAGCTGGGATTACAGGCACCTGCCACCACACTCAGGTAATTTTTGTATTCTTAGTAGAGACAGGGTTTCACCATGTAGGCCAGGCTGGTGTCAAACTCCTGGCCTCAAGTGATCCACCCTCCTTGGCTTCCCAAAGTGCTGCGATTACATGAGCCACCTCACCCAGCCACTCTTTACAGTCTTTTCATGGAATATATTTTCATTTCTCTTGAGTACCTCGGAATGGAATTCCTGGATGATGGAATAGATATATATATATAACTTTATAAGCTGTCAAGCCTGGCGTGGTTGTTTACTCCTATAAACCCAACACTTTGGGAGGCTGCAGAGGGCAGGTCGCTTGAACCCAGGAGATTGAGACCAGCCTGGGCAACATGGCAAAACTCCATGTCTACAAAAAATACAAAACTTAGACATGGTGGCACACACCTTTAGTCCTAGTTACTCTGGAGGCTGGGTGGGAGGAAGGCTTGAGCCCAGGAGGTAGAGGTTGCAGTGAGGAGAGATTGCACTACAACACTTCAGCCTGGGCAACAGAGCACAACTCTGTTTCAAAAAAAAAAAAAAAAGCAGCCAAACTGTTCTTCAAAGTAGTTGTACCATTTCATAATCCCACAATGTAGAAGAGAGCTTTGATTCCTCCACGACCTCACCAACACTTGGTATTGTCAGTCTTTTTAGCCATTCTAGTGGTTATGAAATAGTATCTTAACATGGTTTTAATTTGCATTTGTCTGCTGATTTATGGTGTTAAGCTCTTTTCATGTACTTATGGGTTACTTGTATATTTTCTTTCATGAGGTGTCCATTCAAGTGTTTTGCCCATTTTTTATTAGATTGTTTATTATTGATTTGTAGAAGTTTTTTATATAGGCTGGATTCAAGTTCTTTATCAGATATACCTGTTGCAAATATATTCTCCCAGTCTGTAGCTTGCCTCTTAAGTTTCTTAACAGTGTCTTTTGAAGAACACAAGTATTTAATTTTGATGAAATACAATTTATAAATGTTTCCTTTTATGGAAACTCTTTTGATTAAATAGACTTATATTCCATTTTAAACACAGTTCACATTCTTTCTCATGTGTCCTCACACGTTTGTTGTTCAAACCCTTCCAAACGCCTCCTCAGACATTTCTCTAAGTTGAAGCGCTCTGAATGACTTGTGGCTCCCCAAAATTGGTGCTTGCTTCATTAGTGTTTGGTCTAATTATAACATTACCAAGGCAACCAAGAGAGTAAATATGTGTCATTTCCACCCTACTAAACCTCATTTATCTCCCACTGCGTTCTTGAACCCCTCCTTTTTTGTGGCTAATATACCTAAGCCATTCCAAGGCCTGCCTGTTTTCTTCATATTTTGTTTCTTTCTCCCATTAAGATCTGACTGACCTGTGCCGTTTCTCCTCAATGTGTTAATTTGCTAGTCAATCTTGATGTCTTTTTCTTTCTTTCTTTTTTTTTTTTTTGAAACAGAGTCTCACTCCATTACCCAGACTGGAATGCAGTGACGTGATCTCAGCTCACTGCAACCTCTGCCTCGCAGGTTCAAGGGATTCTCATGCCTCAGCCTCCCAAGTAGCTGGGACTACAGATGCCTGCCACCATGCCCAGCTAATTTTTGTATTTCTAGTAGAGATGGGTTTTTACCATGTTACCAGGCTGGTCTCGAACTCCTGACCTCAAGTGATTCACCTGCCTCGGCCTCCCAAAGTGCCGGGATTACAGGCGTGAGCCACGGCACCCAGCCAGTTGATATCTTTTTCTTCTCCTATTAAAAGGTATATTTTGGAATATATCTCTGAATTCCTTCTCATCAATACAACACAATTTCGCTGTTGAAAAATTTGATGTCAAATTGGTTCTTGTTCCTCATTGCAATCTGTACTTTCTCTCTGTAAGTTTTTGTAATATTCACTTTTTTTTTTTTTTTTTTTTTTGCTCTGTCACCAGGCTGGAACGCAGTGGCGCGATCTTGGCTCACTGCAGCCTCCACCCTCTGGGTTCAAGCAATTCTCCTGCCTCAGCCTCCTGAGTAGCTGGGACTACAGGCACATGCCATAACACCTGGCTAATTTTTGTATTTTTAGCAGAAACAGGGTTTCACCATGTTGGCCAGGATGGTCTTCATCTCCTGACCTCAAGATACGCCCACCTCAGCCTCCCAAAGTGCTGGATTACAGGCATGACCCACCTCGTCCGGCAATTTTCTCTTTATCTTTGAAATTCTTGTAATACTGTATAATGAGTCTGTGGGTGGGTTTTTCCTCTTCTTTTCTGTCTGAATTTTTATGGTCCTTTCAACCGAAGGTCTTCCTCTTTTTTAAAAAAAATTTTTGAGAAATGTATCTTAATTATTTATTGAAGTATTTCCTTCTCTCCATTAATATTTTTCTCTTTCTAGTGTTCCTATTATTCAGATGTTAGTATTTTTATTTCTGTCCTCAAGTGGGTAGGTAACAATGCCAATATCCAAAATAATGAGTACTGGAAAATGATTGTGGTTATGGAGAAACAGGAAGAGTTCACTGTCTTTATTTTAATAACCAAAAGTTAGTCATGCATTACTTAAGTACAAGTAACTTTATTTGTAATTAAAGTACTGATGGAAAACAATAACCTTTGTCAAAAACAAACAAAAGCACCATATGCATATAAAATCTGAAGAATGCAACCAAAGCAGAAGTCAGGATAGAGAATATAGCCTTAAATACACATATTAGAAAAAAAAAATAAAAATAAGTGACAACTCAGAAATGGAGGCATAGGTGGATAATGAAGTAGAACTTTCATCTTTTATTCTGTATACTTTTGTATTATGTAAATCAGCTCATCCCAAAGAAATATAATACAAAACACACATGTAATTTATAATTTTCTATTAGCCACATTTAAAAAGTAAAAAGAAATAGGTAAAATTGGCTGGGTGCAGTGGCTCATGCTTGTAATCCCAGCACTTTGGGAGGCCTAGGCAGGCAGATCACTTGAGATCAGGAGTTCGAGACCAGCTTGGCCAATACGGTGAAACCCAGTCTCTACTAAAAATATAATAATTAGCCAGGTGTGGTGGCACATGCCTGTAGACCCAGCTACTCAGGAGGCTGAGGCAAGAGAATCACTTAAACCCAGGAGCCACGGGTTGCAGTGAGCCAAGATCGTGCCACTGCACTTCAGCCTGGGCAACAGAGTGAGACTCTGTCTCAAAAGGAGGAAGGAAGGAAGGAAATAAGGAAGGAAGGAAGGAAGGAAAGAAAGAAAGAGGTAAAAATAAGTTTAATAATATATTTTAATCCAGTATTTCCAAAATATTATCATTTCAACATGCAATCAATATAAACAAATTACTAACGAGATTTTTATTTCTTCTTTTCATACTAAGTTTTCAAAATCCAATGTGCATTTGACTTACAGCACATCTCCATTCAAACTAGACACATTTCCAGTGCTCAATAGTCACATGTGGCTAGTGGCTACTGTATCAGACAACATAGATCGAAATGCACAAAAAGGATGTATTTGTATATCACTTGTGAAATATGAAAACTCAGTCTAGATGAAACAAATAGAAGTAATGTTATCATCCCTCCAAACAAACCATCAAACCAATACAAGTATGGTTCGTCTATATCATGAATTGGCGTGTAGTTGTTAAAAGGAATAAAGTATCCTGTATGCTGACAGGAATAGATAGATATCTCTGAGATGCTAAAGAAAAAAACTCAAGGTACAATATGTACACAGTGTGATCTCAAATTTTGTACATGTGCATGTGTGTGTGGAGAGAGAGAGAAGGAATCCAGCAGAAGAGAAGCCAAACTATAAACAGGGAAAAGTGATGACCTCCAGGGTATGGGAATGGGGAGGGATTGAGGGGAAGGAAGGTTTTCACTTATGCCTGTGTTCTTTAAATTTTTGTTTGTTTGTTTACTTTTATCCAAGGGAACCCACAAGAAAATTCAGTCTCTCTGTCTCTGTCTCTGTCTCTCTCACACATGAGCATCCCAGATAGCAGTATTTGAGCTCAGGAGTTCCATGAGGGCCCTCTGGGCAGGGTGGTCCCAAGAGACAGCGAGCCTGTGAGGTCATATTTCCTTGCTCCTGCTCAGCCCCTCTTCCACCCACCATACCAGGAACTGAGGTTTCTTTTGGGGCAATAGACACTGGGAGCCATAGACAACTACAAAATTCAGAGAAAATTGAGGATGCTTGAAAAACAGAGATTTAATTAAATACACTTTTTTTGAGGGTCAAGGAAATGTCAGGCATCAAGAGAAAAAAAAAATGAGTAAACAGGCCAGGCACGGTGGCTCATACCTGTAATCCCAGCACTTTGGGAGGCTGAGGCAGGCAGACCACCTAAGGTCGGGAGTTCAAGACCAGCCTGACCAACATGGAGAAATCCCGTCTCTACTAAAAATACAAAAATTAGCCAGGCATGGTGGCGCATGCCTGTAATCTCAGCTATTCAGGAGGCTGAGGCAGGAGACTCACTTGAACCCAGGAGGCAGAGGTTGGGTTGAGCTGAGATCATACCATTATACTCCAGCCTGGGCAACAAGAGCAAAACTCCATCTCAAAAAAAAAAAAAAAAAATTGAGTAAACATAGTTTCTGCCAAGGAAGAGGGGCCAGCTCTGGATGCAGCTGACTGCAGTGCAAGGAAGTTGCCAAGGAGGCAGCCAGGCTTTCAGCCCAGAGAATGAGGAGCAGGGCAACAGATCGACTTAGAGGGAGGCTCTGCAAACAGGGAAAGGCAGAAGCTCAGCTGTCACCCTGACTTCACTGCTGGACGGCTTTGTGCATATCAGTGTATCTCTTCCTGTCTCCATTTTCTTAACTGAAAATGAAAACAGCTCCCAGAAAAGTTGCCCAGGCTGGTCTCAAACTCCTGGGCTCCCAGCAAAGTAACTTGAAAAGTGAAGGCACAGAGCACAGAGACTGATTCTGTCCTAGTGAGGTAAGAGGAAGGACTCTACTCCAGAGGTGGGGCTCGGACACTAGACCAAGTTGAGAACTAGCTAAAACAGGGAGTGGGTGGAAGCGGCTTTCCATAGGACACATCCACTAGGGTGCCATGTCCATTTACCATCACCATGGCAACACCAGGAAATTACTGCCCCTTTCCATAGCAATGACCTGACCACCCAGAAGTTACCACCATTTTCCTAGAAATTTCTACATAATCTGCTCCTTAATTTGCATGTAATTAAAAGTGGATATAAATATGACTGCAGAACTACCTCTGAATTGCTACTATGGGCACACTGCCTAATGAGTAGCCCTCCCTCACACAAGGAGCAGTCCCTCTGCTGTTGCTGTACACTGCTGCTTCAATAAAAGTTGCTGTTTCACAGCATCAGCTTGCCATTGATTTCTTTCCTGGGCAAAGCCAAAAACCCTCCCAAGCTAAGCCCCAATTTTGGCCTCGCCTGCCCTGCATCACTGAGTGGAGAGGAAGGAGAAGATAGCTGCCATGCTCTGAGACAGCACAGACCACATGGAGAGGCCACAGGCAGGTGTTTCAGTGACAGCCTCAGCTGAGGTCCTTGCCAGTTTCAACCACCAAAGGAAGCCTTTGAGATTACTCCAATCCCAGCCACCTGTGACTGCAGCCACCTGAGACCCTGAGTAAGATCCACTTCACTGAGCCTGGTCAACCCACAGAAACACGACTTCATTTTGAGAGGTTTATTATGCAGCAATAGATAACTACAGCAGGGAAGTAGCAAGAAGTTGGAGGACAGTAACCACTGACTACCACCCTTTAAATAAGCATCCCATTTAGCTCCAACCAATTGTTGGTGAGAATGCAGAAGCCCATTGTTCCCACATTTGAAGATTTTTCAAGTAAAAACAGAAATCTAGACTTTTATGAGAAAAATTCTGATTTTAGAACACTGACAAATAATTCAAAAAAAATTAAAACCTGTTCTAGACAATGCTATGGGGCGAATTTGGCCTTCAGTCCACCAGTTGTCTGTCTCTGATTATGCAAAGCAGAGTGGCTATTGTCTGTCTAGCCCCTTCTTTCTTCCAGCACCCACATCCCCATCTACATGGTTGTCTTTCATGAAGCCCCATGTTCTCATATGGCTGTACCACTTGGCCCCTGTTGATTGGACCAGGCATGAGCATCTCATCCATATTGATTTCATCAGAATTCTAACCTGGAATGTCTTAAGTAAAACTGAGGGAGGGAAAAAGACCCCATCTAGTAGTCAGGAAACATTGGTGGCCTCGATCTCTGTCCTGTTTGACGGAAGTTAGTCTCCTATGAGAGAGAAAGAAGCTCCAGAAAGAAGCAGAGACAAGAAGAACAGAGAGTCCTAGAGGTATCTGAGTCCCAGGCCCCATTGTCTCTATAGTCCATCTGTGTTTTAGTTTAGCTATTCCCATAATTTTTTTGTCTCTTCTTTCCATTCTATGAGAGATACCCTGGTATACTTCCAATGCATTTCCCTTTTGGTTTATCTTCTTTCAGCTAAGTTTCTATCATATATAACCATTAAGTTTATTACAGGAGTTCAATAGAGGGTTTTAAATAGAGTAGAAGTCATGATCAAATTTATTTTTAAGAAATAGAACTTTAGGTGTGGTGGCCCATGCCTGTAATCCTACAATTTTGGGAGGTTGAGGCAGGTGGATCACCCGAGGACAGGAGTTCAAGACCAGCCTGAACAACATGGTGAAAACCCGTCTCTACTAAAAATACAAAAATTAGCTGGGTGTGGTGGTGCATGCCTGTAATCCCAGCTACTCGGAAGGCTGAGGCAAGAGAATCACTTGAACCCAGGCAGCAGAGGTTGCACTAAGCCAAGATTGTACCACAGCATTCCAGCCTGGGTGACAGAGTGAGACTCCGTCCAGAAAAAAAAAAAAAGACAGAACAGAAATAGAACTTTAGCAATGGATAGGTTGGAAGAGGGAAAGAAGGATGATGGTTAGATGACCGATGAGATGGTAAGGGCCATGACAGTAAGGGGAATGGTCAGGTGCCAAGGCAGCAGACGAGGTCTAATGACCAAAGTATAAGCAATTCACCAGAACTTTCTTTTAAAAAGTTATTATTCTTAAATAGAGATGGAATCTTTGGCCAGGCATGGTGGCTCATGCCTGTAGTCCCAGCACTTGGGGAGGCTGAGGCGGGCAGATCACTTGAGCCCAGGAGTTCAAGACCAGCCTGGGCAACATGGTGAAACCCTGTCTCCACAAAAAATATAAAAAATCAGCCTGAGGTGGTGGTGGGCACTTGTAGTCTCTCAGCTACTCTAGAGGATCACCTGAGCCCAGGGAGGCAGAGGCTGCAGTGAGTCATGATCAAGCCACGGCACTCCAGTGTAGGTGACAGAGTGAGACCCCATCTCAAAAAAAAGGAGATAGGGTCATGGCGTGAACCCGGGAGGCGGAGCTTGCAGTGAGCCGAGATCGCACCATTGCACTCCAGCCAGGGGGACAGAGCGAGATTCCTTCTCAAAAAAAAAAAAAAAAAAAAAAAAAGAGATAGGGTCTCAGTCTCACTACATGGTCATCTCAAACCCAGACCCCAGACAGGTCTACAACTGCTGGCTTGAAGCTATCCTCCTGTCTCAGCCTCCCAAAGTGCTGGGATTACAGGTGTGAGCCACTGCACCTGGCCACACTAAATCTTTCCAGGTTCATGTTGTTATCTGAAAACCAGGTTAAAAAATACCTACCTCAATATCTGTGAAAAGAAAGGGGGAAGGAATGCCTACCTAAAGACACTGCCAAGGTTAGTGAGGGCCGAATGGACACTGAGTGATTTTGTGCCTCACTGAGCAAAAATAACTAAACATGGGCAAAGAAGAGCCCAATGATCCCAGGGGCAAAATGTCATCACAGGCATTCTGCGCACACTTGCCAGGATACAGAAGCAACCAGACGCGTCATTCATCTTCTCAGAATGTTCATTAACATGTTCAGAAAGATGGAAAACCTTACTTGCTAAAGAGAAGGAAATTAGAGGTATGGCCAAGAGTATTCAAGGCCCTTTATGAAAAAGAAATGAAAACTTATATCCCTCCTAAAAGAGAAGTAAAACAGAAATTCAGAGATTCTAATGCACCCGAAAGGCCTCCTTTGGCCTTTCACTTTGTGTTCTGAGTACTGCCCTCAAATCAAAGGAGATCCTGGTCTGTCCACTGGCAGTGATGCCAAGAACCTGGGAGGGACATGAGTGACCATGCTGCAGATGGCAAGCAGCCCGAAAAGAAGGCTTCCTGACTGAAGGAAAAGTACCAAGAGCAGAATGCTGCATATCCGGCGAAAGGAAAGCTGATGCGGCAAAAATGATGTTGTCAAGGCCGAAGAAAGCAAGAAGAAAAAAAAAAAGCGGAGAAAGACAAAGAAGGTAAGGAAAATAAAAAATGAAGTCGATGATAATGACAAATAAGGTGGTTCTACCGCAGCTTTTTTTTTCTCTTGTCTATAAATCATTTAACCTACCTGGACACAGCTCACTCCTTTTAAAGAAAAAAATTGAAATGTAAAGCCATATAAGATTTATTTGAAAACTGCATGATGGTGTTCTTTTTTTGTTGTTGTATTATTAATAAGAATTATCAAGTAATTCTTTAGATAACCCTGTCATGGTGGTATTTTCAACAGCCACCAACTTTGCCTGGTATACTATAGGGGTTATAAATCAGCATGGGAATTTCAAATTTAAGGTTCTTGTTGGTACACAGTATAAGTTAGTTATATACAAATGCGAAGTAACATTATTAATTAAACTGTTGGGCTGTGTGAAGGAGGGCCAACTGTGGGATTCAGTCACTCATTCAATAAATATTGATGAGTGCTTGGCACTGTTCCAGGCACTGAGGATATTGCAGCAAAACAGACACAAGCTCCTGCCCTCATGGAGCTTACATTCTGGTGAGGGATACAGAGCCACCAAAAAGAATGGCAGCGGACCATGAGAAAGGATTAAAGTCAGGAAGTTAGAATTTGGGGATGGATTGAACATGGGACAAAAGAGAAGAGTCAAGTGGACTACAAAGAATTTGGCCTAAGTAATGCAGAGAATGGTGGGCCATTTCTTGAGATGGGAAGCACTAAGGCAGTTTTGGACATAAATGGAGATGCATATGAGCCATTCAAACTGAAATGTTGAGAAGGCAGTAGGTGATAGCTGGCTTTCCTTAGGTTCTAGGGCAGGAATTCTTAACCTTTTGTGAGTGTACCTAGGACTTTTTTGGTGGTCCATGAAGCCCTTTCCAGAATAAATATTGTGGAGGAACCTATCTTAATGCAATAATAGCTTCTAGGTACATTATCAGGCAAACTATCCCAGAAGTTACAAAACAGAAAGCCTCACAGACCAAATTATAATGCTTGAATTGCAGGGTTTATGGAATCAGTTTAAAACCGCTTACAGCAAGAACTCGATGGGGTAGATAACATACACAGGATAGGGTATAGGCAAGGCAGATGGACCACACCACCAGAACCTAGAATTAGGCAATTCTCTCCTCTCCTCTCCTCTCCTCTCCTCTCCTCTCCTCTCCTCGCTCTCCTCTTCTCTTCTGTTTTTGAGACAGAGTCTCACTATGCTGCCCAGGCTGGAGTGCAATGGCATGATCTCGGCTCACTGCAACCTTCGCCTCCCGAGTTCAAGTGATTCTCATGCCTCAGCCTCCCAAGTAGCTGGGATTACAGGCGTGCACCACGACGCCCAGCTAATACTTGTATTCTTAGTAGAGATGGGGTTTCACCATGTTGACCAGGCTGGTCTTGAACTCCTGACCTTAGGTGATCCACCCGCCTCAGCCTCCCAAAGCGCTGGGATGACAGGTGTGAGCCACTGCGCCTGGCTAATATTGATATGTTTTCCCACTCTCTGCCGCATCAGCAGCACTGACAAAGTTGGACATCAGTCCCACTGACAGAGTTGAGGATGTTCAAGGTGGCTCAACAAAGGGTACTGGAGCAACTCACATTGCGCTGTTAGACACGGGTGCAAGCACACTCAGCCACAGCTGCAGCTCACCAATCAGCCTGCTGAACAGACCTGAATTTTAGCTGCATTTTTGGGGCAGAGCATATGGGTGCCAGGATGGGACCAAAATCTTATCAACAATGAGTGGCCATTTAGGGATGATATAGTTATCAACCCAGAGATGGCATGATCATGCCTTTTGACTTGGTCATTCTCTAAGTAAAACTCTTATTTGTTCCACCATATTTTCCACTTATTCTGTTTACCTTCAAAATATCTTTTTTTTTTTTTTTTTTTGAGACAGGGTCACACTGTCACCAAGGCTGGAGTGCAGTGGCACTATCACGGCTCACCACAGCCTCAACCTTCAGGGCTCAGGTAATCCTCCCACCTCAGCCTCCCAAGTAGCTGGGACTATAGGCACCTGCCACCACCCCCAGCTAATTTTTGTAGAGATGAGGTTTTGTAATGTTGCCCAGGATGGTCTTGAATTCCTGGGCTCAAGGGATCCACCCACCTAAGCCTCCCAAAGTGCTAGGATTATAGGTATGAGCCACTGTGCCCAGCCTACCTTCAATGTATCTTACTGATTACTAACTTTTAGGATTCAGCCTATGTCTCACAACCTTCTTGCTTACTCAACATCCTTATCTCTTAAGCTACTAGCTTCTTCTCTATGGTTAACACTTTTTATGAGTTTTATTCATCTGCTTATTTTTCCTATCCTCTACACCAGAATTGAATATTTTCAAATGCAGCACACTCATGTTACAATCTTTGAAATGGAAAAAAAAAAAAAAAAAAAAAAAAAGCATAGGATTAGAAAAGAAACCAATTTTAATAAACTGTATTTTAAAGTATAGTTCCATATTAAACAACATGATCTAGGCCAGCTGCAGTGGCTCATCCCTGTAATCCCAGCACTTTGGGAGGCCAAGGTAGGAGGATTGCTTGAGGCCAGGGGTTCAAGACCAGCCTGGGCAACATGGAGAGATGCCCCATCTCTTTCTTTATACACACACACACACACACACACACACACACACACAGAAAATATCTGGTAGCAACAGGTCTAGTCATTACCACAATTTTGAGTAGTGATGAGCTTAATAATATTTTGAGTTATCACCAAAATAACTGTAAAGTAACATGAAAACATCTGTGATGACTATTGCCCACAAAGTCACAGGTACTTCTAATACTCCTGGGATTTGTAGTCAAATTCATAATAAAGGAAATGCTAGGTTTCAGTTGGTATTTTGTCCCGACGGTATATGGATGGCAGGTTGGAATGCCCGTCCAAGCCAGGGGGATTGACCTAACACTGCAGGGTCCACCTAGGGCCGATCAACTATATTCCCTAGGGGGGCCTGCTATTCCCGGACCCAGCTGCCCTCAGGGGAGAGAGGACACACTTATAAAAAGAGTTTGGGGCCGGCTTGGTAGTTCAAGCCTGTGACCCCAGCACTTTAGGAGGCTGAGGCTCGAAGATCACTTATAGCCAGGAGTTTGAGACCAGTCTAGCCAACTTGGCGAGACTCTATCCCTAAAAAAACAAAATTTTTTTTTTAATTAGCCAGTTGTGGTGGTGCACGCCTGTAGTCCCAGCTACTTGGGAGGCTGAGGTGGGAGGATCGCTGGGCTCAGGAGTTCCAGACTGCAGTGAGCCATGATCGCGCCGCTGCACTCCAGCGCAGTGAGACTCAGTCTCAAAAATAAAAGGTGGAGGGGTTGGGGGTATAATTAGTTATGAAAACAGGTAAGACTTCCTGGGACAGAACGATCAGACGGGTGGCGCCGGGTCCTCCAAAGAGCTACTAGCTCAGTCCAAGCCCCGCCTCGGCCCCCAGGGTAGCGGGCCGCAGAGCTCCACCCGCAGGAGCCCGGGAAACTCCGCCCCCCGGCCGGCAGGGGGCGCGAGCGCCGCAGGCCCCGCCCCGTGGACGTGGGCTCCGTGGGCGTTCCCGCTGCCAGGCATCAGCAATCTATCGGGGAACCGCGGTGGCCGGTGCTGCGTGCTCGGTGGCGGCTCTGGACGCTCAGGCGCCTGCGGCTGGGTGAGCGCACGCGGGGCGGCTAGGCGGCGAGGCGGCGGTGTGTTTCCAGGTCGTGGCGTCGGGCTCCCGGAGCTTTGGCTGCAGCTAGGGGAGATGGCGGAGTCTTCGGATAAGCTCTACCGAGTCGAGTACGCCAAGAGCGGGCGCGCCTCTTGCAAGAAATGCAGCGAGAGCATCCCCAAGGACTCGCTCCGGATGGCCATCATGGTGCAGGTGCGGGCCGCTGTGCGGGCGGCGGGGCGGGTAGGCGGCGCCCCGGGTTAACTGTGTCCGGGAAGGCTCGGGGAGTGCGGGCCCGGGGAGCAAGCGGACCTGGGCCCTCGGAGCGGCACTTGGGGCCTGTGGGGCCGTGGCCGCCCCTCCTCCGCCGAGCTGCCCGGCCGACCCTTCCGGAAGGTTTTGCTGATGTTGCAGGAAAAGCCCGGGAAATACAGTCTGCAGCTGGTGCTGCCTTTCGCTTTGTGTAAACGAGAAGCCGCTTCTCTCTTCCTTTCTTGGTGGTGGTGTTTTATTATTGCCGTTCGCCTCAGGGATTGGGGGTGGGGGGGAATTGTACGTGGTGTCTTTAAGCTAATCTGATTTTGACCTATCTTGTTCTGGAAGATTTTTGTCCTACGTGGATGGTGGCGACTGGCCTGTGGGGATTTTTTTTTTTAAACCTATTTTTGGCCGTCATTTCAACACGTCATTTTAACGCTCACCCTCATTTTTCATTTTAATTAGGCAAAACTATGCAGAGAGGTGTCATTTCTGTACAGTGCATTCACTTTGAGCCTAATCTGTGCTTTAAAATAACATTTTCCCCAAATTTTCCAGGTTCACAGACGCGTTCTCGGTGCACTTGCAGCTGTCTGGTTTGAGTAAGAGTGGCTCCAGGGGGGTTTCTCATGTGGGCTTTTTGATAGATTGAGGATCGATCCCCTTTTGAGGTTTCCTGAGGCTTCTGTGAAGTGGTGGGCTTGAAGGCCCCTGTCATTTCCCAGGGGCTCCTGCCTCCAGCTTCCAGTTTGCTGATGTCTGCCTTTGTATGAATAATTCTGGTTCTCACCTGCCCTGTTCCTCCTCGCTTCCAACACATTACCCAAGCTTAGTGCTCATGGTCAAGGTAGCTTGATTTTCCTCCCTACCATGAGCTGTAATGTGTTTTAGGAATGACCAGATAGCCCTCAGTGGATTTTCAGGCTGAAAGAGTACAAGGGAGGGCAACATTTACCGAGTGGATACCCAAGTGCCAGGTGTACTTCCGTTATTTTATTTCACAATATGTCTGTCATCTCGGTGTCCTCGGGGCATACCTAAGTCAGTACGTGGCACACAGTGCTTATTTGGTAGGTATTTGTTAAGTTCTAAGCACTCTGTTAGGTTTTAAGGACACAGAATCCACCTTTAGGAATTTCCAGTTTGATTAAACGGGAATTGACTGGTAAACAAACATTGCCGTACAGAGGGGATGGATGCCACCTGATGGAACTGTGCTCCAGGCATTGTGTGCCTAGGAGTCCACGATGACCCACCTTAGGGTGGAAGGTTAATTAGGAGTCGTTAATTCACAGAAGTGGAGCAGAAAGATGAGGATAAGGAAGTAGACAGGGTTTACAATTTGAAGAGCTGTGTTTCCCACTAAGGAACCTAGAACTTACCTTAAATATATAAGGCAGCCTGTTCTTATGAAGTTCTCACTCCTGGTGCAGGAGCCCAGGGTCTGTAGGATGGTAGATAGAACGCAAGAGGTCCATGGGTTTAGATAAGAAAAAATTGATATCTCCATCTGCACTAACCTGTAGATAAAATTCATTATTTCCTCTAATCATAAATGTAAGCCGCAAAGCAAAGGCATATTAGCAGTCCCTATGATTTTTTTCACCAGTGGTAATTACAGATATTTTCACTTTACAGTTGGGAGTTTCTCAAAATATAATTTACTCTCATTGCTACAAAAATCACAGTTGTTAGAGGCAGTACTAGATCTTGTTATTTAAAACTTTGAAGCTCACAGGTTACTGTATGCAAATTACCTTTCAAATGTTTTGATAATTATTTGAATATGTTTCCTTTTCGAACTTTTTTGTTTGTTTTGTTTTTTGAGATGGGGTCTCACTATGTTGCCCAGGCTAGTCTCAAACTCTTGAGCTCAAGTGATCCACCCACCTTAGCCCTGTAAAGTGCTAGGATTACAGGCGTGAGCCACCATGACTGACCATTTGCGAGCGTTTTTATTATGCATTTTTAAATGTTATTCCGAGAAAGGGACATCCACGGGCCGTAACGGGCAGAGTACCGTGTTCTAGTGGAAAGACAGAAAACCCAAGTTCAGACAGTGTGTTGAGGCTAGAACAACACCGCTGTGGAGGAAGTTAGAGGAGGCTTAGCTGTGGGGGAGGCAGGATGGAGGAAGCTGAACCTGATCAAGTTTAACATTCTGGGGCCAGGCTGGGTGGCACACGCTTGTAATGTCAGCACTTTGGGATGCTTGGGTGGGCAGATCACTTAAGCTCAGCGGTTCAAGACCAGCCTGGCCAACATGCTGAAACCTCGTCTCTACAAAAAAATGCAATGATTAGCGGGGCGTGGTGGTTCATGCCTTTAAGTCCCAGCTACTCTGGAGGCTGAAGCTGGAAGATTGCTTGAGCCTGGGAGGTGGAGGTTGCAACGAACCGAGGTAATGCCACTGCACTCCAGCCTGGGCGACAGACCCAGACCCTGTCTGAAAAAAAATAAATAGTAATAACAACATTCTGGGCTTTCCTTTGGCATACTTGATAGTGAAAGAAACTCTTTATTATTATTTTTTTCTTTCTTTCTTTTGAGACGGAGTCTCGCTCTGTCGCCCTGGCTGGAGTGCAGTGGCCCGATCTCAGCTCACTGCAAGCTCCGCCTCCTGGGTTTACGCCATTCTCCTGCCTCAGCCCCCCGAGTAGCTGGGACTACAGGCGCCCGCCACCTCACCCAGCTAGTTTTTTGTATTTTTTAGTAGAGATGGGGTTTCACCGTGTTAGCCAGGATGGTCTCGATCTCCTGACCTCGTGATCCGCCCGTCTTGGCCTCCCAAAGTGCTGGGATTACAGGCTTGAGCCACCACGCCCGGCCGAAACTCTTTATTATTAAAAGTAACTGATTTTTCTGTAATTGTGGTTGAGGGTGGATTCAGAGTTTTAATTCAGAATTTAAAGTTGGTCTGGTAGGCTGAGCTGGTGAAGACCAAAAGGAAAGAAGCCTTTTCACTTGCTTGAATTTAAATACCTTCTTTTGCATCTCTGAGTATCTGATACCTGATACTTTAGCCCTCATGCCTGGGGCATCTTGGGAGGGATGAGCTGGGCCCTCCAGCTTTTTGGTGGGAGGAGGGTGGTGATAGACCTTTGAGTTGCTCTGTCCTGGGAGGGTTTGAGCACCCGGAGGCATGCAGCGAGGTCAGTTCATTCTCTCTGTGGCGTAGGTGGACAGGTAGCATGGCCTGTTCTGCACAGAAGGGAACCCAGTTCACCAGCTGCTGGTTGGGTGAAGACCCTGGTATGTTAGGTGCTCAGAAAGATTCTGTGCCTTGCCTGAGCTGTGCAGCTAACAAATGGAGTCGATAGTCTCGTGACCTTGGTCTGGTGTCTTTCTGCCACATCATTCTCAGTCCTAAGTTTTAGGGCAAAGCGTTGCTTTGGTCAAGGGTTCTTCTGCCGAGGCCCTTTGTCCTCTAAGCTTGTGCTGTGATTGCACCATTGGGCAGCACCTCTAGGTTATCCAACACTGTGCCAGTGGTTGGGGGAGACAGCACCCAGACCAAAGGGCAGCAGGTCTGGGGCCCCTGGCACAGCCAGGAAGAAGTGCATAGCCATTACCTGTGCCCTTTTATACAAGGGTAACCAGAACATTGTACAGGAAGAGTAGACAAGGGGTAGACAAGCAGGCAGAGCCAGGACGATGCCACTGCAAATGTTCCATGATAGCCAGATGCTTAGGATCTGTATCAGCAGCCTAGTTGAGATCTGGTGGAATGTTTGAGAGCTGGAACATGAGTCTGCTCTCAGAAATGCCATTTGCTGTCTCTTCTGCAGCAGGAATTACCCCATCCTTCCTTTTTTTTTTTTTCCATCGGACTTGAAGCCCTAAGCAAACACTGCGAGCCCTCTGTGACAGATGTTGCTGGAGAATAACAAGATAGGCATCTTGCCCCTTATGAAACAATCACCAAATGCATAGTTCTTAGTGAGCAAGGGGAGCTGTGGAAGGGGCCCTGGGGGACCTGAGGGAATGCTCTGAACAGGGCGGGGAGCATTCCAGACCCAGGGGAAAGCTGATGTTGAGGAGTCCTTGCGCTGCCATAGTCTTAGCTGTGCATTTTAATACATCACATCCAGAAAGAGGCCACTCACAGTGGAGAGAGGGAGTGGGGCACTTTATCATTGCTTTTCCAGAGTATTTTCCCTGTCCCCACAACTGCATCCTAAAAATTCAGCATATTTACTTTTAATGCTGTTTTAATACTCTTATTGCATCTGTGTGACATTTAGCTTTATGTTCTATAAAAGCAGATGTTTGGGACTTCCCTTGCTGTAGTCAGATCACAGTTGGTATATTTTTAAGTAGCTCTTCCTGCCGGGCAGTGGAGTGTGGTGGGAGGAACCATGGTGTCAAATCATTCATTTGCTGCCTCTGTGACTCCCAACCCCCCAGGCAAGGATTTCCAGCCCCGCTGTCTCCATCTGTGAATGAAAGTGCGGGTTCCCACCCAGAGGCAGATTGTGGGATTACACAGGATGGTTTATGAAAGGCTCAGGGACCCACACTACAGGCTGTGTCTTCCCCTTCTTCCCAGTTGCTGTCACCGTCCACTCTGTAAAGCCAGGACTGGGTGCAGTGGCTTATGCCTGTAATCCCAGCACTTCGGGAAGCCAGGGTGGGTGGGTCACGAGGTCAGAAGTTCGAGACCAGCCTGGCCAACGTGGTGAAACCCCATTGCTACTAACAATACAAAAATTAGCCAGGCGTAGGTGGCGTGTGCCTGTAGTCCCAGCTACTCAGGAGGCCGAGGCAGGAGAATGGCATGAACCCAGGAGGCGGAGCTTTCAGTGAGCCCAGATCCCACCACTGCACTCCAGCCTGGGTGACAGAGCAAGACTCAGTCTCAAAAAAAAAAAAGCCAGACCGTGCTGGAGGCCTGGGAGCAGAACCTGGCCCTGTCACAATGAAAGGCCTAGTGGGAAGCAAACCACCTGCAGAGGAGAACTGTGTTCCCTGTGGCCAGACTTCCCAGGTCCTGCACCTGGGAAGCTGCCCCCGAGAAGGCCAGTGAGCAGCTGACTCCAGCTCCAGGCATGCTGCCCCGAACCGAACCATCCACTGTCACGGTTGCCTCACAGACCTCCATTCATTCCACTCACATCTGTGTGGCTGCTGCGAACTTGACAGTTTTTTTCTGACACACTTTTTCTGCTTTGCTCATTATCTGGGTCTTGTTCCTCATTATTCTTAACTGCAGAGGCACTTAAAGAGCCCTTTTCTGGGGCACACAGGCCCTTTGAGTCCAGGCGTGCCTGGAGCAGTTGTCTGGCCATTCCCAGCAGATGCTGCAGGATTGTGACTCTGCACAGGTGTCTTCTGTGTGTTTCACTAGACCATGAGGCAGCTCACCACTAAATGTAGTGGTGTGTGGTGAAAAGGGACGTGGGGCAGAGCTCAGTGGTAAAAGGCTACCTTTCTTGTGGCTGTGTTTGGTGTCCTAAGAGAATGAGCTCAAGAACAATGGGCTACAGTCCTCTGAGCCTTGGGGAAGATTGTGAGAAGGATGCTGCAGCTCTTCATGTGAGAGCGGAGGCTGTCCTCCTTTCACAGATAGGAGAACGAAGGTTTCATGTGCTGTCCTTCTGTCCCAGCTGTCACGGCTGGGACTGGGACTGGGACTGGGGTTGAGGTCAACATCTAGTGGTTCTAAGCCACAAGTTAGCTGCTCACTTACCTCCCTCTGTTTGTCCTCCTTCTAGTCACCCATGTTTGATGGAAAAGTCCCACACTGGTACCACTTCTCCTGCTTCTGGAAGGTGGGCCATTCCATCCGGCACCCTGACGTGGAGGTGGATGGGTTCTCTGAGCTTCGGTGGGATGACCAGCAGAAAGTCAAGAAGACAGCGGAAGCTGGAGGAGTGACAGGTGTGTACAAATGGGCAGCATGGGCATTCAGCCCCCACCCTGAAGCTCCCAGGGGTCCTCTTCTCAGAGAGCAAAGCAAACGTCCCCCAGCTTGCCTCCCACATATGCAGATCAAGCGTATGGTGCCCATGTTATTTCAGCAACACCTCCTGGACTCAGCATCATCTGTTGCATGATATTTGGTGTTTTATTTTTCCAGATGCTTGGAATGTAGCCTTTAAAGTTGTTTTGTTTTTAATAGACTTTATTTTTGTTCATGGCAAAAGTAAGCAAAGAACAAAGAGTTTCCAATACCCGCTCCCCCTCCTACCACACAGGCTCTTCCTTGTCAACATCTCCCACCAGAGTAGTACATTTGCTGTAATTGAGGAACCTACATTGACACATCATTATTGCCCAGAGTCCAGAAACTCCTGATGCTGTACATTCTGTGGGTTTGGACAGTTATGTGATGACATGCATCTGCTGTTATAGTATCATACAGAGTAATTTCAGACCTGCACCCTTCTGCAGCCCCCTTAAGATTAAGGAAGAATAGCTCATCTCTGAGAGGGGAATGAGGTAGGAGGCGGGGCTCAGGCACCAAACCAAACCGAGGACTAACTAAAGCAGGGACAGGGACGAAGCAGCTTTCCATAAAACACCCACCAGTGTGCCATATCAGTTTACCATTGCCATGGCAATACCCAGAGGTTACCACCCCTTTCTGTGACAACAGTCTGATGACCTAAAAGTTACCACCCCATTTCTTAACATGTCTGCATAATCTGCCCCTTAATTTGCATATAATTAAAAGTGGGTGTAAATATGACCACAGAACTGCCTTTGAGCTGCTGCCCTCAGCACACTGCCTGTGGGCTGGCCCTGCTCTGCAGGAGTAGTCACAGAGCCATAACACTGCTGCTGCAATAAAGCTGCTTGCTTCTACCACCAGCTCACTCTTAAATTCTGTCCAGAGCGAAGCCAAGGACCCTTCCAGGCCAAGCCCCAATTTAGGGCTGGCCTGCCCTGCATCAGTTTCACCGCTCTAAAAATCCCCTGTTTATCCCTCCTAATTCCCAGCAACCACTGCCCTTTTTACTGTCTCCACAGTTTTCTCCTTTTATGTCTTCTCCCATGTCTCAGTACAGGTCATGTTAGGTGACATAGAGAGCGGAGCATAAAGCAAAGCTATTAAAAGCTTTATTAGGAGATGTAATCCTAGGGCAGCAAGAGAGAGGAAGGAAGGGGAGGCAGGAGGGCAAGCACAGTGCCTGCCATATGTTGTCAAGCTGGCCACAGCTTCATGAGAAACAGCCAATGGCTTGGTCATGCAGGATGCCCTCACACAAGTCCTTTGCCACCAAGCTTCAGAAAAGCCCCTCGGAGCAGGAGGAAGGGAGTGGCATTATCCATTGGTTCTGTCTCTTGTTTCTTACTGGTTTTTGCTTGCCTGAGGTGCGTTCTCTGCACTTCCAGATTGTGCTACTGGCCTCTGCACAGTCACACCCTGCAGCCAGAGCTGCCTCTAGATCTGGAAGTGGCGGGAGGACTCAGAGTCCCTGGTTTTGAGTTGGCCTGTTGGTGACAGTGCTGTGTTTGTTACTGTGGTGGTCACTACAGGGTAGGTATGCCAGGGTGTGGCCCTTACCCTGAGGTAGTGACAGTGCTAGGGAAAAGGCTATAGCACCAGCAGCCACTGTCAAGTAGCCCAGCCTGGGGATACAGATGAACTACGTCCAGTACGTGTAATTTTATAGTTCCTTGTTTCTTTTAACATCTAAATGTTTACTCTATTTGGAAGTTTTCCCGGTGTGTGCTGATGTGGTGTGAGGCATGACTCCAGTTTTATTTTTTTCCAAATGATGATCTAGTTTCCCTACTTTGTTTTTTTGTTGTTGTTGTTTGTTTTTGTTTGTTTTTGAGATGGAGTCTCTGTTGCCCAGGCTGGAGTGCTATGGCATGGTCTTGTCTCACTACAACTTCCACCTCCCGGGTTCAGGCGAATTCTCCTGCCTCAGCCTCCTGGGTAGCATGGTGCCTGCCACCATGCCCGGCTAATTTTTTGTATTTTTAGTAGAGATGGGATTTCACCATATTGGCCAGGCTGGTCTTGAACTCCTGACCTTGTGATCCACCCTCCTCAGCCTCTCAAAGTGCTGGGATTACAGGCATGAGCCACCGCTCCCGACCCCTACTTTGTTTATTGACTTATTCATCTCCCCCATTGATTCCAGAGGTATCTTGTATCATGTACAAAATTTCTGTATTTTGGGGTCTTTTTAGAAATTTCTGTTCCATTGTCTGTTTAATCTTTTTTTATATATAGACTTTTTTTTTTTTTTTGGAGACGGAGTCTTGCTCTGTCGCCCAGGCTGGGGTGCAGTGGCGCGATCTCAGCTCACTGCAAGCTCTGCCTCCCAAGTTCACACCATTCTCCTGTATATAGACTTTTTTCTTACAGCAGTTTTAGGTCCACAGCAAAATTGAGCAGAGTACAGAGTTTCCATATAGTCCTCCCCACCCCACACATACACAGACTTGTCCACAATCAACAATGCCACCAGAGTGGTCCATAGTTATAACTGATGAGCTACATTGACACATCGTTATCCCTCGAGGTCTGTACTTTACATGAGGCTCACTCTTGGTGTTGTACATCCTGTCGGTTTTAACAAATGTACTTTGACGTGCATGTACCTTTATGGTAGCCTTCAGAGTCCTTTCACTGCCTGGGAAATCCTCTGTGCTTTGCCTAGTCATTCCTCCCTCCCCTCTAACCTCTAGTAACCGCTGATCTTTTTGCTTTCTCCATCGTTTTTCCTTTTCCCGAATATAATATAGTTGGAATCATACAGAAGGTAGCCTTTTCAGATTGGCTTCTCTCACTAGTAATGTGCTCTTAAGATTCCTCTATGTCAGGCCAGGCATGGTGGCTCATACCTGTAATCCCAGCACTTTGGAAGGCTGAGGCAGGTGGATTACCAGGTCAGGAGTTTGAGACCAGCCTGGCCAATATGGTGAAACCCCGTCTCTATTAAAAATACAAAAATTAGCCAGGCGTGGTGGTGTGCGCCTGTAGTCCCAGCTACTCGGGAGGCTGAGGACAGGAGAATTGCTTGACCCAGGAGGCAGAGGTTGCAGTGAGCCAAGATGGCGCCACTGCACTCCAGCCTGGCAACAGAGCTGGACTCTACCTCGAAAAAAAGATTCCTCCATGTCTTGTCGTTTTATTACCGAATAATATTCCACTGTCTGGATTACCAGTTTGTTTATTCATTGACCTGCTGAAGGACGTCTTAGTTGCTTCCAAGTTTTGGCAATTATGAACAGAGCTGCTAGAAACATCCATGTGCAGGTTTTTCTGGCGACATAAGTTTCAACTCCTTTGGGTAATCAAGGAGTACAGTTGCTGGATCATGTGATGAGAGTATATTTAGTTTTGTAAGAAACTGCCAAGCTGTCTTCCAAAAAGCTGGATCATTTTGCATTCCACCAACAATGGATGAGAATTCGTATCATCGTACATCTTTGCCAGCATTTGGTGTTGTCAGTGTTTTGGATTTTGGCCATTCTAATAGATGTATAGTATTTTATTATTGTTTTAATTTTTATTTCCCTAATACTGTAATTCTCTCGAACATCTTCTCATATGTTTATTTACCGTCTGTATATCTTTGGTGAAATGTCTTTTGCCTGCCCCCGCCCCCACTTTTTTTTCTTTAAGAGTGTCTTGCTTTGTCGCCCAGGCTAGAGTGCAGTGGTGTGATCACAGTTCACTGCAACTTTGACCTCTGTCTCCCACCTCAGCCTCTTGAATAGCTGGGACTTCAGGTGTGCACCACCATGCCTGGCTAATTTTTTAAAGTTTTTTGAAGAGACGGTGGGGGGGCCTCACCTTGTTTCCCAGACTAGTCTCAAACTCCTGGTTTTGCTCTTTTTAAAATCAGATTGTTTGTTTTCTTACTGTTGATTCCTAAGAGTTCTTGGTATATTTTGGATAACAGCCCTTTATCTTATGTCTTTTGAAAATATTTTTTCTCAGTGTGTGGCTGGTCTTCCTCAGAGCAGAAGTTTTTAATTTTATGAAGTCTAGTTAATCAGTTACTTCTTTAGTGGATTGGGCTTTTGATGTTGTTTGTAAAAAGTCATCACCAGACCCGAAGTCATCTAGATTTTCTTCTAGAAGTTTAACAGTTTTGTGTCTTACATTTAGATATGTGATCCATTTTGAGTTACGTTTTGTGAAGGGTGTAAGGTCTGTGTCTAGATTCCTTTTTTTTTTTTTTCACATGTGGATGTCCAGTTGTTACAGCTCCGCTTGTTGAAAAAGCCATCTTTTCTCCCATTTTTGCCGTTATTTTTTTGTCACAGATCAGTGGACTGTGCTTGTGTGGCTTTGTTTCTGGGCTCCCTGTTCTGTCCCACTGATCTACTTATCCTTTTGCCAGTACCACACTGTGTTGACTGCTGGGGCTTCATAGTAACTCTTTAGGTTGGGTAGTGTCAGCCCTCCAACCTTGTTATTGTCTTTACTGTCATGGCAGAAGGCAAAGGAGAAGCCGGCAGTTCACATGGCCGGAGCAGGAGGAAGAGAGTGAGAGGGGAGGTGCTACACGTTTTTAAACAGCGAGATCTCAGGAGAACTCAAAAGTATCGTGACACAGCACCAAGGCAGAAATCTGTCCTGTAATCCAGTCACCTCCCACCAGGCCCCACCTCCAACATTCGGGATTATAATTTGATAGGAGATTTGGGTGGGGGCACAGATCCAAACCGTATCACTGTCTGTCCTTCTTGCAGCTGGTCCTTGTAGCTGTTGGTATGTCTGACCAGCTGCTTGCTGCAAATAGATTAGTAACGGCTCAGAATTGAGAGTTTTAAAAAGTAAATAAATTTGTAAGAAAGGGTTCAAAGGGTGAGTATGTCAGTTTTAGCAGAGGGCAGGTCTCATTCTGTTGCCTAGGCTGGAATGTACTGGCAGTCTCTAACTCCTGGGCTCAAGCAATCCTCCCACTTCAGCCTCTGAAGAAGCTAGGACTACAGATGCCCAATTAATTTTTTAACCTTTTTTTTTTTTTTTTTTTTTAATAGAGACAGAGTCTCACCATGTTGCCCAAGGGATCTTGCTATGTTCCCTAGGCCGGTCTCAAACTCCTGGCTTCAAACAATCTCACCTCTGCCTCCCAAAGCGCAGGGATTACAGGCATGAGCAAATACACCTGGCTGACGTTTTTCTTGTTCTGTGGCTGTTTTCTCTTTTGTGTTCAGAATAGGGAAAGTTGTAGGTTTAGGGGCATAGATGTGTTATATCTAGTTATAATTTAAATATACCTAAGTACATAGATAGATAGATAGATAGATAGATAGATAGATAGATAGATAATCTCTGTCACCCAGGCTGGGGTGCTGTGGTACCATCTCGGCTCACTGCAACCTCTGCCTCCTGGGTTGCTGGGATTACAGATGTGTGCCACCACACCTGGCTGGGTATTTTTAGTAGAGATGGAGTTTCGCCATATTGGCCAGGCTGACTTAAGTATAATTTTATAATATGAGAAGGCATAATAATTTTACTGAAAATGTGTCTTTTTGTGAAACTATCATAACCATACAGTTAGGATACTACCTACTGATTGTCCAGGGACACTTCATCCAGAGAGCTTAACTTACTATTTTTAAATATATGAAAAGTTTAATTCATCCCAAATCCTCTAATTCACAAATGACTTATTAACATGTAGGATATCTCCTTAGAAAATACTAATTTGCTTGTGAGTGTGTGTGATTTTCTTTCCTGCAGAATTGAGATCCTACTCTAAGTATCACTTTCCTTAGTTGATTTTTTTTTTGGGGGGGGGGTGGCAAAATAGGCGTAACATAAAATTTATCCTAACTTTTTTTTTTTTTTTTTTTTTTTTTTTTTTTTTAAAGACAGGGTCTTGCTCTGTCGCCCAAGCTGGAGTACAGTGGTGCAATCATGGCTCACTACATCCTCTGTCGTCCCGGGTTCAGGCAATTCTCCTGCCTCAGCCTCCCAAGTAACTGGGATTACCGGTGTGCGCCACCACGTCTGACTAATTTTTATATTTTTGGTAGAGACAGGGTTTCACTATGTTGTCCAGACTGGTCTTGAACTCCTGACCTCAGGTGATCCACCCGCCTTGGCCTCCCAGAGTGCTGGGATCATAGGCATGAGCCACTGTGCCTGACCTGTCTTAACCATTTTTAAGTGTAGAGTTCAGTGGCATAAAGTAGATTCACATTGTTAGGCAAACATTACCATCATCCAGCTCCAGAACTTTTTCATCTTCCCAAACTGAAACTCCCAATCCATTAAGCAGTAACTGCCTGTTCTCCCTGTCCCTGGTAACCCCTGTTTCTTCTGTCTCTGTGAAGCTAAAACTCTAGCACCTCATGTGAGTGGAGTTAGGCAGTTATTTGTCCTTTTGTGTCTGGCTTACTTCACTCAGCATAGTTCTTCTAGGTTCATCCATGTTGCAGCATGTGTCTGAATTTCCTTCTTTTTAAAGACATAATAAACATTAATTGCATGAATATACCATATTTCATTTACCCATTCGTATGTCTGTGGACATTTAGGCGGTTTCTGCACTTTGTTTTTTGGTTTTTTGGTTTGTTTTTTTTTTTTTTTTGAGACAGAGTCTCACTCTATTGCCCAGGCTGGAGTGCAGTGGCCTGATCTCGGCTCACTGCAGCCTTCACCTCCCGGGTTCAGGTAAATCTCCTGCCTCAGCCTCCTGAGTAGCTGGGATTACAGGCATGCACCACCACATCCACCTAATTTTTTTGTATTTTTTGGTAGAGACAAGGTTTCACCACATGGGCCAGGCTGGGATTACAGGCGTGAGCCACTGTGCCCGGCCAGGTTTCTGCATTTTGGCTATTATGAATGGTATTCATAATATTCATAATAATGATAATGAATATTAGTGCTATAATGAACATTGGTATACAAATATATGTTAGAGACCTTGCTTTCACTTCTGTGCTGTATATACCCAGAAGTGAAATCACTGAATCATGGTAATTCCATGTTTAATTTTTTGAGGACCCTCCATCCTGTTTTCTACAACAGCTCCTCCATTTCCACCAGCAAGACAAGGGGATTCCAGTTTGTCCTCATTCTTAGGAACACTTATTTTTTTTTTAATATAGCCATGCTAATGTGTGCGAAGTGTAGTATCTCACTGTGGTTTTTTGATTTTCATTTCCCTAACGACTAGTGATGTTGACCTGTTAGTACTTTTACAACTTGATATTTACTCTTTTCATGTTAAAAGTTACAGATTAAAGTGCATAGTAGTCATTTAGTGAGGTCTTGCTAAGTTTCATGCGGTATTCCAAGTACTTGACATATTAATTTAATTGTGTCCTTGCAATAGGTCTTTGTCAGTTTTACAGGTGAGGACGTTCAGTCACAGAGAAGTTAGGTAACTGACTCAAGGTTGGGCTGGTAGAAAATTCCTGAGCCAGGATTCAAATCCAGTCTGTCTTGCTTTTTCTCTTTTTTTTTTTTTTTTTTGAGACACGGTCTTGCTCTGTCACCCAGGCTGGAGTGCAGTGGAATGATCACAGCCCACACTCCAGCCTTGGCCTCCTGGGCTTAAGCAATCCTCCAGCCTGCTGAGTAGCTGGGACTCCAGGTGTGAGCTGCCGCACCCAGCCCTGTCTTGCTTTTGAGACTAGAATTTTAACCTTTTAGTTATATTACACATAGAGCTGCTGCAAACTTCTTGTACATCCCAGGCACCTGTACAGTTATTTCTTTAATTCTAAGATGTGCAGTTACTGTTCAAAGGGATGAACAATTTTAAGGTTTTCTATGTATGTGCCAAATTGCCTTCCAGAAAGGTTGCTTCAGTTGCACATGCTATACCAGCAGTATATAATATACACCTTTCTCTACTAACATGCCATTCCTAAGTGTTTCCTTTTTTTGGAGACAGGGTCTCACTCTGTCACCCAAGGCTAGAGTGGAGTTGCACAATCCTAGCTCGCTGTAACCTTGAACTCCTAGGCTCAAGCAATCTTCTTACCTTAGCGTCCTAAGTAGCTAGGAGTACAGCCATGCGCCACCATGCTGGGGTTTGCTTTGGGGGCTGTTTTGTTTGTTTCTTTCTTCCTTAAATGGAGGAAGTCTCTATGTTGCCCAGGCTGGTCTTGAACTCCTGGGCTCAAGTGATCCTCCTGCCTCATCTTCACAAAGTGCTGGGATTACAGGTGTGAGGCACCATGCCTGGCCTTGTCTTTTTCTTAAGGAAATGTAAAAGACACTGATTCTTTGTCATAACATTTTACAAATATTTTTCCAAGTTTGACATTTTCTTTTAGTTCTGTCTGTTGTATTTTTTTTGCCTCATTAAAGTTTCATCTTTCACTAACGTTTGTATAGTCATGTCTGTCTTCTCATTTGTGATATGTCTTTGGTATTATATCTGGCATTTTAAAAATGATTTACAGTAGTTACATGCACAGATCTTACGTATACAGTTTAGTGAGTTTTGACAAATACTTATACACATCTGGCATGTACCCCGTTGAGTTATAGACATTTCTGTCACCCTGGGAAGTTCCCGTGTACTTTTGCTAGTCATTTTTCCCTGACTCAGGTAACCACTGTTCTGATTTCTATCCCCATATATTAATTTTGCCTGATTTAGAATTTCAGGAAGAAAAGGAATTGTATACCCTCTTACACACTTTCTTCATTCAGCGCACTGCCTGTGAGATTCATCCAGGTCATCTTGTGTGTCATTAGTTCTTTTAATTTCTGGGGAGTAGTCCTTTGTTTGGGTATATCCATTTGTTTATCCATTTTACTGTTGGTGACTTTGGGGTTGTTGCCATTTTGGGGCTATTACAAATACAGCTGCTAGGAATTTGATAGGCATCTCACTGGATCCGTGGATCAAATTGCAGATAATTGACATCTTAACAGTCCATGAACATGATACATTTCTTCATTTATTTAGGTCTTCTTTCGTTTCAGCAGTCTTATAGCTTTTAGTGTAGAGATCTTGCACATCTTTTGTTAAATTTATCTAAGTGTTTTATGTATTTTAATGCTGTTTAAATAACAATGCACTTGTCTTTTCCAGTATGTTTATTGCTAGTATTAGACATATTTGTATGTTTGTATATTGACAGTGTGCCCTGCATATTTGCTAAATTCACTTCATTTAGTAGATTTTAAAATAGATTTCTCAAGATATCTCTTAGGAATATCAAATAGAATCATCTACAAGGAGAGATGGTTTTACTTACTCTTTTCTAAACTTATACCTTTTTTTTTTTTTTTTTTTAATTTCCTTAATGCACTTACTACAACCTCCAATACAATATGGAATAGAAGTGATGGGAAGATAGCTTCATCTTATTCCTGGTCTTAGGCATCTTACTACCTGATTCAGCCTGAGAATTTATTTTTATAATAAGAAAATAATCTAGTTTTTGTCCCAAATGTCTAGCCAGTGATCCCCACAACTCTTTATTGAATAATTCAGCCTTTTCCCACTAATTTGAAATGATGCCTTTACCACATAGTTAATTCTTACATATACTTGTGTCTGGCTTATATCAAAATATTTCCTTTAATTCTGCACTTTGGTAAATAAAAGTACAATGGAAATTAGGAGGCTTAGTGAGACGTCAGTATGCTTCCGAGGCTTTTAAGGTAAATGCCTAATAAGTGCTTTCTAAAGTGCGGGAGGGGCCTTCAGAGGAAGGGGAGGAGACGGAATGTCAGAGAGCTGATCACCCCCTAATGTGCTGCTCTTTCAAGGAGAAGGGTCATTTATCTCCAGAAAAGAAGCTCTATTAGCTGACCACGGTTGTTACAGACAGATGAGATGGACCAATCGTAGTCTCCCAAGGCATAAGGTATCCTAGTGGAAGGATCCTGGGGAGGTGGAAGAGGACAGGGGGCTCCTCTAAGCTGCATTTTGGAGCTGTTGAGATGAGCATTACTGTCTGTTTGATTCTTCAGGCAAAGGCCAGGATGGAATTGGTAGCAAGGCAGAGAAGACGCTGGGTGACTTTGCAGCAGAGTATGCCAAGTCCAACAGAAGCACATGCAAGGGGTGTATGGAGAAGATAGAAAAGGTAAGGTCTTGGGGGCTCAGATCCTTGAACTTTATGGATTGCTTGCATTGATGTCATTGTCTGTCTCAAGAGAAGAGAAGAAATGGGGGCTTTAGGGTGCTAGCTCAACGCACGTGATTAAAAATAAACTGAAGACTTTAGTGTTGACCAGATGTGACAGTGACTTCCAGACAGGTCTGGTCCAGTTCTCTTGTATGTATGCATCTGCTCTTGGAAAACATTAACAAAAGGGGTGTCTTTTGGATCCAACAGTGGCTGGGGAAAGACTGTGTTTTATGGTAGAATTAGGTGTAAGGAGTGTGTTTACCCTGGTATGAGCCTCCAGCCTTTTTCTGTTTAATCAGAGGATCTTCGTTAACCAGGCTTTCCCACCAGTTCTAGTCCTTGAAGGCTGACAGCCAGTCAGACAAAATGGACGGAGACACAGGTAGAAGGGAAGGCTTGTGCCCCACAGCCTTCTCACCCTTCTCTAATGTGACATGCACATATTAATTGATTCATTTGAGGCATTAATTGAAAGTTTCTGCCTCCTGGAGGTGTTGTACAGAAAATTGAGGTGAGCCAATGGGTATTTAGAAAACGAAAACATGGAATTGTTATATCTTCTCCAGTTACCTTCAACCACCAAAAATTTAAGGCAAACGTTAAGATCCTCTTTGCCTCAAGGGGAATGCCGGGTGGTGTGTGCTGCTGGGTTGCTGGCTTTATGTATTGTCAGGAGCCCCTCCTGCTGCATTCTCTGGGTTGAGCCTCCCGGGCCTGGAACTCTCCTGGGAATATCAGGCCTGGGGACTGGGGACCTGCTCAGGCTGGCAGGACCGAATTCTTGCCTGTGGGGTTATTAGTCCTTAGAAGATGTCATCTGTAAAGAGACTAAGGAGGCCATAGCTGGGTGGGAATGGACAGAAAATCCCTGCTAATACAAAAGTGCTGCATTGGGGGCTGGGCGCGGTGGTGCAGTAGGCTGAGGCAGGAGTATTGCTTGAGTCCAGGAATTCTGGACCAGCCCGGGCAACATAGTGAGACCTCATCTCTACAAAAAAATTAGCCAGGCAAGGCTGAGGTGGGAGGGTCACTTAAGCCTGGGAGGCAGAAGTTGCAGTGAGTTGAGAGCAAGTCACTGCACTCCAGCCTGGGCAACAAAGCAAGACCCTATCTCAAAAAAAAAAAAAATGCTGCATTGGAAGCCCACGCAGGTGTGCAAGGCTCTAGCTCTGCCCAGCACACCATACCATGTGTTTTTATGCCTGCCCCAGGTCAACAGAAACATCTTAAGGGGAATGTTAGCAATTCTTCACATGTCCAGACAGGTAGGTAGGTCGCCAGCCATTTGGAATTTAAGGAACCCTGAGTCTTGAGGGTAACACACAATCCTTGATGACCTGAGAGAGCTAAACCTCTCAAAAGCCCATGAGTCCTCAAGTTGGCGGGCAGACCTTGACTTGTACCTGCAGCCCCTCACTGGTTGGAGCACAGGCTGTCCGTATCATGTTCACCATCCTTCCTCGTCGCTCCCTTGATACCATATATTGTTTTTCCTGCAGGGCCAGGTGCGCCTGTCCAAGAAGATGCTGGACCCGGAGAAGCCACAGCTAGGCATGATTGACCGCTGGTACCACCCACACTGCTTTGTCAAGAACAGGGAGGAGCTGGGTTTCCGGCCCGAGTACAGTGCGAGTCAGCTCAAGGGCTTCAGCCTCCTTGCTGCAGAGGATAAAGAAGCCCTGAAGAAGCAGCTCCCAGGAGTCAAGAGCGAAGGGTGGGTGGAGCGCTGTGGGGTTGCCCTGGGGGTTCAGTGAGGGGCTTGAGGGAGGCCCGAAGGCTCTACAGGTTCCATATCACTCCTCTGTTTCCCTTCACTGACTGTCAGTAAGCCACGGAGATGCAAACTGAGGAACGATGACAGCAGAGATCTGGGGGCAAAGGACAGGGTAGGGAAGGACAGCCAGGGATTCCCATGGCCTCTGCCGAGAGCCCTCTGCCCTGTGAGACCTGCTTCCTAGTGGTCTCTTCCCCTTCCAACATCTGATCTCCATGGACGGGCTAACTACACTTTTCCACGACAGCCCTTTAGATACTTAAAAGACCACCCTCCTTCCCTGGGTGAGTATTTGTTTTGCCTGGGTTGATCACTTAACAATGCTGGAGAATCATGACCATTTTTAGTTAGGGGATGGGCAGTGGATAATTTTCCTGGCTTAGAGTTCAGGATGATAAGGGTTTCGCATGGTGTTAAAATTTAGAATGGGAAGGACCATCAGTGACCATCTTGAGTACGTGGACACCTCTTGCTCTCTCCAGTTTACCCTCTGCTGGTCCCTCAGCCTCAGTCTGGAGAATTGCTTGTTAACAGGCACACCAGGGGTGGTGTGGTAGAACCTGGTATGCACCCTGTTCCTTGGATGGTGACTGGGCAACCATCGAGCAGCCATCACACATTATCTCAGTTCATAATGCCTGTTCATTGCAGCAACACATGGGGCTCTAGAATGTGCAAGAAAATTGAAAAATCAGGCCATGGGTCAAAAAGCCCACAGGGCATTGTAGCACGTGATATAGGTGTTGGAGTCCATCAGCTCCCACTTAAGCCATGATAACTGCCAGAATGTGTTGAGCACATTTCGTATGCCAGACACTGTATCGAGCCCTGTATTTGGACTGTTTGATTTGCCTGTCACCAGAGTTCTGTGAGGCAGATGGTATTCTTTTCCCTATTTTATGGCTGAGGAAAGTGCAAGGGTTCGTGCTCAGGTCTGTGAGATAGCTGAGACTGAGACCACTGTGGCTGTCCTGCCCCTGTGTTTTAGGGGCAGGTGATAGCCTCAGAGCCATGTTTGCTGAGCAAGCTGGGGCAGGCTGGTTAGCACTGCTTTGACTGTCGCTTCTTGTCTGGGCTTTATGTGGCAGTACGGCCCCACCTCTGTGAGCAGCCTCTTTCCCTTGCTCTGTGTTTTAGCTCGAAAGGCCTAGCCCCTGGACTTGTGCTTTGTCTTTCTGCAATCCCTGCCCCCTAGCCATGGGCTTACCTCTAGCCTAGTCCCTGCGAGAACCTTCCAGGCCAGGAGATACATAGGTGTTTTGTTTTTGTTTTTGTTTTTGTTTTTACCTCAGATGGGGCCTGAGCCCTGGATTCTTGTAATGGGTTGTTCTGAGTCCCTGAAACAACCCTAGCGCCTCTCCCTGGCTGGGAGAGTATGTTCTGAAATGGATGGTGTCTTCTGCCATCTTGGTTGCAAATACTCCCTGAGTAGACAGTGATCGCCTAAGGGCACTGAGTGGGGCAGGGGTTAGGGAGTGACAAGTGTGAGTAGTCATAGAATGACATTAAGATACTGTATCACCGCAAGTCATTGGGTGTCAGATTTTTAATGACTCTGGCTCTCTCTCATATCCTGTGTCTCTTTCAGAAAGAGAAAAGGCGATGAGGTGGATGGAGTAGATGAAGTGGCCAAGAAGAAATCTAAAAAAGAAAAAGACAAAGATAGTAAGCTTGAAAAAGCTCTAAAGGTGAGTTCTCAGCTCTGTGTCTCCTTTCAACATGCTGCTGTCTGGATTCTCTTTCTCTTTCTGAGAAGACAATTCAAGGACTTGTGTCCCACTTATTAAGAACTTTAGCAAATTGATGGCTGTCATTAAATAGCATGACTTTTTCCCCAGATTGTTTTCCCTCCTCCCAAGGAAACCATTTTTATTTGGAAGAGAACCCACATTAGGCTGTAGGTGTCCAACCTACAGCCAGTCTTGAGCAAAGGCTGAGTGCTCTGTTCCCACTCGCCAGCCTCTTACTGGGATGCCAGAGATTCATGCTTTGGCCAAATTATGCACTACTGTACACGCTGTACCTTTGTGGTCACTTGCAAACATTGGAAACTGAATACTTAATTAAAGGATGCCAAAGATTCTTAGCATAGACAAATGGCTTGAAGAGATCAAGTGTCTCTACATTTTTTAAATGAAGATCTCTCATTTTTAAAAAGGAACAGATGACTGATAATGACAGGAGAAAACTATCCATTAAATCAGTGGTCCTTGACCAGAAAGATTCATCCCTGTGTTGATTATGTATGTGTTGAAGCAAAGCAAAAATTATTAATCAGAAAATGCTGGGTGTTTGGGAAATTGGGGGAGAACAGTTGGTCTCTCCTTGAGCGCATGATTTCCATGAACCGTCTGCTTGTGTCTCTTGTATGAGTATTCAGTTTTTACTAGTAGTACTAAAACTAAAAGCAATTTCTGATATAGTTCTAGTTGCTAAGTAAGAGTCACACATTTTGTTCAGTTGTCTTACGGTAAAAAAGCGTCTGTCATGCACCAAAACTGGCTGCAGGAGAACCGTGGTGCCACTTCACATTGGCCATTCAGTGAGGTTAGTGTCCTTCTCTCTTCCCCGTCGATGTCAGAGATGTATAGAGAGTCAGAAAATTAAAATGCCCCTCAGTGTTCCCACCGTGGCACATCTGTGTCTGCTGGCTCTCTACCCTTGGTCATCTAGGTGACGTTGTACTTCTTCCATTTAACCCTGTACCACTAGACCTTTTCCTCATCCTCCCACGTCTCCATTCCTGGTGTCCCAGCATATGCTGTGTGCAACGGAGAGGAGATGTCGAGAGAGCCCTTAAAAATGAAGCTGGGAAATGGAGCAGGCATGTGTGCCTGCAGCTTCACCAGGGGAGTTAAAATCTTCCTTTGGTACTAACAGCAACCCTATAGGATATGATAGGGCTGGCGTTTTTGTCTCCATTTTACAGAGGTGGAATCTGAGCAGAGATGGTTAATAACTTGCCTATTTTCCTGGGGAAGGAGGAGACTCCCTCAGACTTTAAAATGGAGAGGCTGATAGCTTCCTCAGCAAGCTTGATTGTTGTGAGAATAAATGAGATGAGGCCAGGCGCAGTGGCTCGCGCCTGTAATCCCAGCAATTTGGGAGGCTGAGGCAGGCGGATCACTTGAGGCCAGGAGTTTGAGACTAGTCTGGCCAACATGGTGAAACACCATTTCTATTAAAAATACAAAAATTAGCTGGGCGTGGTGTTGCACACCTGTAATCCCAGCTACTCAGGACACGGAGGCAGGAGAATTGTTTGAACCCAGAAGGTGGAGGTTGCAGTGAGCTGAGATCTCACCACTGCACTCCAGCCTGGGTGATAGAGTGAGACTCCGTCTCAAAGAAAAATAATAAGTGAGATGACACATAAAAGCATCCAACCAAGAGTAGGCACTTTAATAAAGATTAAAACTTCCATTTTCAGAAGAGTTTAAATACATTCCTCTGTGATACTGAATATAATATACCATCAAGGAAATTAGTGTTTGTGAATCATTCCTACTCTAAGATTGGTGGAGAACAGCCATACCCTGCCTCCTCTAGTTGCTGATAAACGTGGGCCCTGGGCTCAGCCTAGCACTTGCAGGCTCTTACCTTGTGTCTCTGGGGATTGGTTTCTGAGAGTTGGTTCCAGGAACCTTGGTGCAATCTCCCCCAAACCCTTAGGGCTTCCTCCTCACCTTCCACAGTATTCTCTGAGAGACCACACAGCAGGCTTAATTTGGTGTCCACAGGAGCATGACCAGGAGTCAAATCCTGTACTGATCACCTAGGTTTGGAGTGGCAGCTCGCTGGTGCACCAGGGTATAACTGGAGGCTCAGCTTGACCGGGGCTCCTCCTCCAGTTGAATTCTTCCTTTGGAAAGAGCTGGCCTCTCAGCCACTGGGTCTTGTCCATAGGCTCAGAATGACCTGATTTGGAACATCAAGGACGAGCTAAAGAAAGTGTGTTCGACTAATGACCTGAAGGAGCTACTCATCTTCAACAAGCAGCAAGTGCCTTCTGGGGAGTCGGCGGTGAGCTGCCTTTGTGTTAAGTGGGACACGCATGTGAGGCTGACCCCGTCGTTGTGGAGTGACTGTCCCAATGGAGTGTGGGAGGCCCTCCGTGTGAACACCTGCTGGTATTAATTGCAAGGAGTATAAATCGTGGTTGTGTTGCACGGTCATCACCACCATCGTGGTCACCATTTTTCTGGGATGGATGGGGCCGGCATTCACATGCCCCACTAGACATCTTTCACATGTTAGTGCTTGTTCTAGAGTGCCAGGCCTGTGGAGTGGAGAGCCCCCTCCTGAGGGATGGCATGACGGCGTCCCATCAGTGTCCCCAGCTGGCCCTTCTCTGCTGTCATTCTTGGGAGTTGACTTGGCACTGTACTTTGTGCAATGCCAGTGGATGCTCTGGGCTCTCCCTTCATTTCTCAATCACTGAGGGATGGGGGAGCTGCAGGAACACTTGGAAATAAGGTCTCCTACATTACAAGAATCCAAGCTCCTTTGTAAACGAAGGGTGGGGTGGGGTGTTAAGAGCCCCACAGCAAGCCCACAGCAAGAAGTCTCTTTGTAGAGAGTGAAATCTGTGCAAGTTCCTCCATCCCACGTTAGTAAGTGTCCCTTTCTGTAGTCCCGCATTTGCCCTCTGATGTGTTTCTCCACTGGCTGCAGATCTTGGACCGAGTAGCCGATGGCATGGCGTTCGGTGCCCTCCTTCCCTGCAAGGAATGCTCGGGTCAGCTGGTCTTCAAGAGTGATGCTTATTACTGCACTGGGGACGTCACTGCCTGGACCAAGTGTATGGTCAAGACACAGACACCCAACCGGAAGGAGTGGGTAACCCCAAAGGTAAGGGGTGGGGGAAGATCCTGGGATCTGTTGGGAGAAAAACCTGGCCCCACTTTCTGCGCTTGTTCATACTTCAGGTCCCTGAGATTGCAGGGCCCTGTTCCTCAGACTTCTTTACGGCTATGTCATCCTGTTAACCAGATATAAAATTATATGTTTGCAAACTACACAAATGTAGAACCAAAGCTCCTCTAAGTATGAATTGTCCATTTGGTGTAAAATGTTCCTTGCAAAGACCATGAATAATTTTTATTTATTGAATGCCTCCTATGTGCCAGGCACAGTTCTAGGCTTGAGGGACATATGGTGAAGAAATGGATAGTAATTCTTGCTTTCTGATACAAGTTTTTTTCAAGGACGTCTCCTTGCCTAGTGCCAGCAGAAGAATTGGATCCAGAGTTCACATATCTCCTAGTATTGCACGTTCTCTCTTTTTTTAATGGAACTGCTTATGGAATTCTCAACGCAAAATACCTCCATGGGGAACCCCCTTTGGAGCCATGCTGGTGGGGTTCTGGCAGTATCTTTGTGGGGCTGGCCGCTCCAAGGACCTCGCCTGTGCCCGCTCAGACTCAGCAGGATCCAGGCCCAGGAGCCTGGGTAGGTGCAGAGCTCTGCCACTCACCAAGCTGCTTCCCTCGCTGTTGCCTGCTCCTGGGTGGAGCACTTGGAACAGCGGCACACAGTACACCCTCAGGAATCGTTACCCGAGTAACAGTCGACATTACTTGCTCTACACCTACAACTGAACTCCATTTCCACCAGCCCCTGACTCACTTGTTCACTGCCATGATTGCATGATCCTCCCTAATTTTCTCTCTATTCCTTTACTTGAGTGCTTCCTGTAAAATAAATCTGAGCTTAGCACTTCCCCACCCTTAAAATTTTATACTGATTCCCCGATTTTTCTGGGTATGCAAATCTTCCAGACCCTTATGTGGTATTTGTATTTCTTTTACTATCTTCGATGGGGAAATAGTAAGATGGCAGTAAGCAATGTGCTATCCCTTGTATTTTATATATCAATTTTTGAGCATCTCTATACATTTTTAAAGGTTATGTGCATGTGTGAGACAAGTTTTCAGTCTGGCACTACTTGCTGCCCATGCAGTGACACTGTTGCCTCCAGGCACTTGTCCCACAGAATCAAGGCCAGCTCCGTAGCTTGTCCTCAGAGCCCTCTGTGATGCGGCTCTGCTGGCCATCTGCAGCCTCTTTCTGCCACCCTTTTCCTCCTTCTCACATACCCCTCTCCCCACCCCACCGCCAGTCTTGCTCATTCTTTTTAGGAGTACCTAGCAATAGGGCACATGTGCTACTCAGATGGCTGTGCTTAGGCAGTCCCCTGTGTTTTCAGCTCCCAGTGGGCTTAGCAGATCACTGCCTCCAGGTGCATGCTAGCATTCCCTGTCTCACATCCCCTTAGCACACCTCTGGCATAGCTTAGCTCCTGTGTTAAAGTTCACCTTCCTATAGCTGATGCTCAGTCACAAATGAGATACTTTCTCAAGGGCAGAAACTGTCTTTTTAACCAAACTATGGTTGGTAGCACATATTAGGTGGTCAGTGTGTGTTGGAAGCAGTCTGTGACTTCTTGTATCCAGCTGACTCCCTGAACACAGGCATAGACGGAAAGAGCAGTTTCTTGATTGGACGAAGACCTGGGAGCACAGGCTCTTTCCCTGAGCTTCATGTATTTGATACTTATTGAGTGACCATTTAGAGCAAGGCCGCTTGTAAATCACTCAGAGTGAAGAGTGAATTGTGCTGATGGAAGAATTTATAGTGAATACCGTAGGGCTCTCTGCATTCATTTTTCCTTCTTCTAAAAAGGAAAGCAAATACTGTGATTTCCTTTTGGGTAATAATCTCACAGTGTGTATGGTATTGGGGATCTTGAAGTTCTGGAGTAGGCGTGTGATCCCACAGAGGCCTATTAACTCTCAAAGGGAACAACTCAAGAATGAGGCTAGGGAGGCTATAGTCATACAGCAGTTCCAGCGGTAGTTCCTGACCAAATTGGCCGCTGGTTTGTGTTTTTGTTTTTTCTGGGAAAGATTTTTCTCTTAAAGCAGCCACAATACCACCCCTATCATAAATGTAAAAGTACCAGAAATAAGTACTGTAGCAGCAATAATACTCTTTCATTCTGGAAGCCTCACATTTTTCTATTTTTTGTTACTCTTTATCATAAGAAGAAAAAAAGAGATTCTTTAATTTGGACAAGCCAAATCCTTTTTGGTCTATGAGGTGGTTACTTCAAGGGAGAGCTAGCTTCTTAACTAAAACTTAATATTTTTTAGGAATTCCGAGAAATCTCTTACCTCAAGAAATTGAAGGTTAAAAAGCAGGACCGTATATTCCCCCCAGAAACCAGCGCCCCGGCGGTGGCCACGCCCCCACCCTCCACAGCTTCGGCGCCTGCTGCTGGGAACTCCTCTGCTTCAGCAGGTACAGCTCTTAGGGCCCAAGTCTTAGAACTGCTTTGCAGGAATTGTTTGCCTACTACTTGCTGGTGGTGTGGAGCTGGTGAAGAAAGTATCCATCAAGGGCCTCTCTTTGCTGACCCCACCATGGGGAAGCCTTGTCCTGCAGGGGATAGGCCTCTTCCCTTGGCTTGTTACACCCCCAACCACAGCAAGGTGGGAGGGTATTAAGAACATAGTATCGGCTGGGAGCAGTGACTCACATCTGTAATCCCAGCACGTTGGGAGGCTGAGGCAAAAGAATTGCTGAGGCCAGGAGTTCGAGACCAGCCTGGGCAATGTAGCGAAACCCCTATCTCTACAAAAATGTTTAAAATTATCCAGGTGTAGCAGCATGTGCCTTTAGCCCTAGATACTCAGGAGGCTGAGGTGGAGGATCCCTTGAGCCTGGGAGGTCAAGGCTGCACTGAGCTATGATCACACCATTGCACTCCAGCCTGGGCGACAGAGTGATACCCTCTCTCTAAAAATAAAATAAACATTGTAAAAGAACAAGTGACTCTTATTCTGGGAGGCTAGGAGAGGGGCTCCTAAGAAAGGCTAGGTCGACAGCCTTACCTGGAGTACCACGCAGGGTCTCCTGCCTGACCTCACTGCAGAACAGCATCCCAGGCCTCACTCTCCAGGCCGCCCTGCACCCACCAGTCATCGTGACCCTGGTGTGATGCTCGAGTCTCTGTTGTATGCAGAGGGAGTTACTGATCAGCACTAGTGAGAAATGCCCCAAGCCAACCAAGACAGTGAGAGCAATGTATTTTTTGGCAGGAGAAGTGACCTGCTGCTTATTTACTCAGAGACATGTGGTATAGTCGGATGGCAAAGGTCACAGTTTGGTGGGTGGAGGATGAAGGTTCCATCCTTGTATATAAACCTGTTATTGACCTCCTTTTCATATCCTGAGAGGGGACCAGTGGTCACTGCAGTGTGTGTGGGTGGTCATCCCGAGTCCACTGTGCTGCTGGCAGCCTGGGTCCAGGTGCCCACATGAAGGGCCAGGTGGGGGCTGGCATTCTGGCCCCTCCATGGAGGGTTCCCTCCTCTGCTTTCCCCTGACTTGCAGTTCAGCATAAATCAATAATTGTGTTCTCTGGAGACCTCACCAGTCTCAGTTAAACTGTCAGTGTTTCCTAGTTGTTTGCCCTCACAGGGAAGGCAGTAAGGACTTTTCCTTGCAGCATCTCCAGTTCTGGAAACGTGTCGCCAGCACTGTGGTGTTTGCTGTGAACAGAAGGCACACCCCTGTCCAGGCCTTTCTGGCCTGGGTCAGTGCACACCAGGCAGCCGCTTTTCGCCTAGAATTGGTTAGCTCAGCTCAGTGTGATTGTGCTGGCCACTCCTTTGAGGGACTATCATGGACATGTCTCATTTTAAAATGGGATTAATTAATAAGAATTGCAGTTTGGGAGAATAACAGAAGGAATTGGGGGTTCATGTGACCTTACCCCTCTTCCCATCCTGGTCCCTCATCCGCAGATGCAGCCTTCCTAGCCTGACCATGGAGCGGACCTGGGGTAACCCCCAACTGCCCGGCTCACACCAGCAAGGCTGGCCTGGCCATGGAGTGGCATTTTGTGGCTTGCTCCCTGCCCAGTCCTTTCTGTGTTAAGGAACATCTGTAGGTGCTCAGGTGGCAGCTTGCTGTCCCGTCCTGTTTTCTCGCAAGTGTATTTTCATAGGCTTTTCCCCAGGAGCTCCCTGCTTGGCTCGCCTGCTCCTCTACCTCCCCTTACTGGGGAGCAGCACCAGAGTTGGCCTTGCTGAATGATTCTCTCCTTTCATCCCAGATAAGCCATTATCCAACATGAAGATCCTGACTCTTGGGAAGCTCTCCCGGAACAAGGATGAAGTGAAGGCTATGATTGAGAAACTCGGGGGGAAGTTGACAGGGACAGCCAATAAGGCTTCCCTGTGCATCAGCACCAAAAGTGAGTTGAATCTGAATTTGTGCAACAGGGGTAATGCTTCTGTATCTTATGATTGTGATGACGAGTCAGTGAGGAAGAGTCGATCACAGCACTCAAAAACTGGATCTTAACATCATCATCGCTCTGGTTCTTTATGAAGGGAAACGAGTATTTGCCCTCAATGTCGCTGCTTTGTACTATAGATTCACATGTGTTGCATGTTCCCAACTAAAGACGGTAAGCTACTACAGGTTGGGTCTCCCTAGTCCCGAAATCCAAACAAATTGCCTCAAAAGTCAACACTTTTTGAGTGGTAACATAATGCTCAAAGGAAATGCTCATTGGAGCATTTCAGATTTCAGAGTTTTGGATTAGGGATGCTCAGTCAGTAAATATGAAGCAAGTATTTTAAGGTCTGAAAAGTTTCTGGTCTGAAGCATCTTGGATAAGGGAAACTGCTCAACCTGTATTCTCATCACTTCGCACTGCTCTGTAAGATGTGCGTAGATCTCTGCCAAAACAGAAGTTCGTGGTTCAAGTATGTTTGGAAAAGGTAGGGTGAAACAAAAGGTAAACAGGTTTCTGTGTGGGTTTATTATGCCGACTACCACTGTAGGTCTTCAGGAACCAGAGAAATACAACACAGGATTTCCCATACATATTTGACATCAGGGTGTTTTTTCCTTGGAGTGTCTGTTAACATCATGCTGTAGAATGGCTTGGAGAAGGCTGCCCTGGCTCATCATACCTTAGAAAAGGGGGAATATTGCTGATCAAGATGATCATTTGAATGAAAAACGCTCTTGGGAGTATTAGACTTGGAAGCAAAGGAGAGCTGTGGATGTTGAGGGTTTGGAATTACACAGTAAATGTAACTATAGTAATTTGAGGTTTCAGTTTTGTTTTAAACTTATATTTCATTTTTTTTCCCTTTCAATTTGAACAGAGGAGGTGGAAAAGATGAATAAGAAGATGGAGGAAGTAAAGGAAGCCAACATCCGAGTTGTGTCTGAGGACTTCCTCCAGGACATCTCCGCCTCCACCAAGAGCCTTCAGGAGTTGTTCTTAGCACACATCTTGTCCCCTTGGGGGGCAGAGGTGAAGGCAGAGCCTGTCGAAGTTGTGGCCCCAAAAGGGAAGTCAGGGGCTGCACTCTCCAAAAAAAGCAAGGGCCAGGTCAAGGAGGAAGGTGAGGGCCCCAAGCTGCTCCCTCCAGGGCCAAAAGCCGGGGGACATTGGTGGCCAGGTTGGCCTGCACAGAACCTGTCCCTTTGTGTCCCAGACATGGCCTGTTGAGTGCTGCAGAGCAGGAAACAGAATGGAAGGCGCTTTGGGGTGGTGGGAGGAGTGTGTATATAGATGCCGAGTTGACAGATCATGTGAATGAGAACGACTCATTTGCCTTCTACCTTCCCCTTACTTTTTAGTTACGTTTAACTTCATGTTGACATTTTTCTGTTCCCTTCCAAGGTATCAACAAATCTGAAAAGAGAATGAAATTAACTCTTAAAGGAGGAGCAGCTGTGGATCCTGATTCTGGTAAGCAAACAGGACTGCCAGCTGAGTGGGCCACGTGCCCCACCCCCCACCAGCTGACTAGGAGCACACATCCGAATGCCCGCAGCACACCTGGGGCAGTGTGGTCGTGGCTTTCCCCTCAGGCCTCTTTCACCAGCTCCCCCAGTCCTGAGAACACACATTTCAGGGGAACCTCCTGAAGGTGGTGTTAGTCTATCCAAAAGGCATGAACCTTAGGCCTGCAAACCCCTTCTCCCTGAGAGCGCTAGCCCCTCAAGGGGAGAGAAAACTGTAGGTGCTTTGCCTCTGGGACAGGACTGGAACACTCTGCGCATGTCCTGGAGAAAGGTGGGAAGGTCTTCAGTGCCACCCTCGGCCTGGTGGACATTGTTAAAGGAACCAACTCCTATTACAAGCTGCAGCTTCTGGAGGACGACAAGGAAAGCAGGTGAGTTTGCAGATGTAGCCTGGTTGTGCAGAGACATGGGCCCGTCCTGCATCAGTCAATGCTCTGCCATCAGCCTTGTGAAACCCGTTAGGCCCAGTGCCTAGGGAATGAAATCTAATCACAGAGATCAAAAACGAACCATGAGGCCTTTGTTTAAAGGGGAGAAAGAAGCCACTTACTAACCAGTAGCATTGCTGTCCTTGTACAGTTGTCCTAAGGTATGGTTTCACGTATTCTCCCACTGGCTTTTCTTTTTGTTTGGTGGGGGTTTTTTTGTTTGTTTGTTTTTCCAACTATTTGTTGTGTTTTTTGAAACAGTCTCACTCTGTTACCCAGGCTGGAGTGCAGTGGTGTAATCACAGCTCAGTGGAGCCTGGACCTCCCAGGCTCAAGCAATCCTCTCACCTCAGCCTCCCAAGTAACTGGGACCATAGGTGCACACCACCATGCCTTATTTTTTATGGAGACAGGGGCCTCACTGTGTTGCCCAGGCTGGTCTCAAACTCCTGGACTCAAGTGATCCTCCCGCCTCAGCCTCCCAAACTGCTGGGATTACAGGCATGAGCCACTGCACCCAGCCCCAGCTGGCTTTTCTTTCAGCTGCTTGAATCAAGATTTTCTAATTTTACATATGTTTTAAAACTTTGAAGCAAATAAAGGTTGGCAAGCATTGAACTTACTTTTTAATGTTCAAACTCACTAGTAACTAAAGAGGTTTGGATTTGCCTTTTTTTAAATTAACATGATGAGACAGGCAAGGGTGTATTCTGGATTGTGGGGTACAGCAGCTGGGAGGTGATGAGAGGGTGGGCTGGCTTTTGTCCTTATGTATCTAGGCAGAGTGGTCCTTAGCTAGTGAGTTCATTGCCCTGTGGTACAGCCAACACAAAACAGGATTTATGTGTCAGTGGAAAGGCGTATGGAAGGAACTCTTATTAAATTCTAACGTTGATTTTGGATGTGTACATTTTTCTGGTGGCTTAGATTTGCTGGTGTTAAGTGAAAGGGTGGTGTGGGCTGTTAGGGTCAGAAAAAATTTTCAACATAGATCAAAGTAGTGCTTCCCAAAAATTTTCACAGGAAAAACCAAGCAGAGAATGAATTGTTATACCCCTGTGCAGTAGCCCAGAGAATGGCCAGGGAGTCCCAAATTTTCTTTGAAGTCTATAGTTCTGTCTTTAAAATGTACACAAATCTTGTATGTGGGTTTATGATACATCTGTATTTCTTATGAAAATTAAGTTTTGAGTTTAAAACTTTTAAATTAAGCAGAGTTGGAAGGTCTTCAATGCCACCCTCGGCCTGGTGGACATCGTTAATTTAATTTAAAGTTAATTTAAAAAATTAACTCTGCTTTGAGTTAATGAAAAATTAGCTCATCCAAAGCTAAGCAGCACAGCAGCTGGATATGTGTGATGTGCACCCTCAATTGAGATGGAATTTGAACATGACAGCCTGCATCTCTAGGTCACTGGACCTGAGGAGCCATTGCCACTGCGCCCCTCATTTCATCGTATCTTAGCCTCGGATCTGAGTTGAAAGTTAATTATTTTTAGGGTACAGCTTTAAGGGTTGTCTCCTTGAACACGTGACTTCCAGATAGTACTTTGTATTTCTTTGGGGAGAGGAGTAGAATCGTTTTTATGCAAAGGTCTACAGACTCCAGGATTCACTCCTCAGGCTTGGCTGCCAGAACCAAGTTTAAACTATTATGTGGCATTTTTTTTATAGTCAATATGATTTGAAAGTTTAATGAGAGGTAAGATAAAGACCCTTTATTGTTATAGCAGTTCCTTTTGTTCTGTGTTAATCACTATCCTTTTGGGGTGTGTAAAATTCTTCCACACCTGAATGTAATGGCAAGAAAGGGGAACTTCTCCTGAAATGGGACAGCTGACCCACACTTGTGCGTCTGACACCCTCCTTCCCACCACAGGTATTGGATATTCAGGTCCTGGGGCCGTGTGGGGACGGTGATCGGTAGCAACAAACTGGAACAGATGCCGTCCAAGGAGGATGCCATTGAGCACTTCATGAAATTATATGAAGAAAAAACCGGGAACGCTTGGCACTCCAAAAATTTCACAAAGTATCCCAAAAAGTTCTACCCCCTGGAAATTGACTACGGCCAGGTAACCATGTAATGCCCTTACACTGTCTGTTTCTAGGAGTAGGAAGGGACACCTTATTCTAGAAAATCCACATTGTGGATCAGATGGCATCATAGTAAACATACTACCAAATGTTGAAAGGAGAATACTAGTCCTTCACAAATTCTCCCCCAAAAATAGAAGAAAATACCTCCCGACTCACTGCATGAAGGCCAGTACCACCCTGATACCAGAGCCAAAGCAGCACAGGAGAACTACAGAGCAATTTCCTGTGAATAGACATGCAGAAACCCTATGAATAGAGATACAAAATCCTCACAAACCGAATCCAGCAGCATAGGAGGATCTATACACCACTCCCAAGTGGGATTTATCCCAGGAATGTAAGGTTGATTCAACATTTAAAAATCGATGTAATTTATGAATAGAGTGAAGGACAAAAACCACATGATCATCTCAGTAGACAGCAGAAAAACCATTCTACACAGTCAACACCTTTAAGTATGAGATAGAGCTTACATGAGAACTGTGGTAGCATCTTTGAGATATCAAGGAGGAACAGTCTTTTCAGTTACTCCTGAAACAATAGGGCATAATTCACAGATTCCAGATAAGGCTTTTCATCTGAACCCATGGTGACCCTCCATCATGTGACCTGGTCTCTCAACAGGATTATAGTAACTTGACCTGCTCTGCTAGGTCACACTTTATTAGTCCCAAATTATTTCCTAGTGCTGTCTCTATCTGTAGTTTTGGGCGTCTCCTTATATCTGTTAGCACACAGCATTCATTTGTCTGTTGGTTGACATTTTTAACTTTTCTGTTTTGTCTTTTTTCTTTGCAAAATGCTTGCCTTTATGAAAATGGGAATTTATCACTTTTTTAATCAGGGAAAAGAAAACACATTTATTTACAAAAAGAGAGACCTGTAGGTGGGTAGAGATTTTAATTCCAAATCTTTGAGGCCTAGTATGTCTGAAAGGGGGAATTTTTTAGTTTACAGAGGGCCTCATGAACTCGCTATATTAAAAATAGGATTTACATCTTGCTTATACAATGATGAGGCTCAGACAGCAGACTTTCAGGACAGATTTGGCCTGACTCGGTAGCGCCCCTTACTGAGTTAAATATTTGTTTTAAAATGTTTTGAGAATTTACTAAGGCACAAAAAATTAAGATTGCCTGGAATTAACCACAGTTAAAATAATGGTAGATATCTCTTTCAGTCAGCTTTCACTGCATATGTACCTTTTCCACCACCATATGTACCGTGTTGCAACCATCTGCTTTTTGCCCTAATGTACCAGGAACATTTCCTTATGTCTTCTAGAGCAGTGCTGTCCAATAGAATTATAATTCAAGCCATTTCAATACATTAAAAATTTTTTGTAGCCACATTTTAAAACGCAAGAAGCCAATGAAATTAATCTTGGTATTATTTAACCCCATATATCCAAAATATTCTAATTTTAACACCTGATCAGCACCAACAATTATTAATGAGAAAATTTCCCTTTTGGCTTTTTCTCTACTAAGTGTTTGAAATCTGGTGTGTATTTTGTGCCTACAGCACACCTCAGTTTGGCCAGTGGCTACTATAGTGGCCACTGGCTGCACCAATCCAGAGCATTATTTAAGACTGCATTGAATCCCATCCTGTGTGTGGCAAGAATTCATCATTAATCAGAATAACTTCCTGCCTCCTGTTAGTCATTTAGATTGATTCTGGGCGTTTGCTGTAATGATGCTGATATACATATAAATATTTGTGTGCCTCTGTGATTGTTGTCATTACAAGTAGTTACTGGGTCATAAGGTATATGCACTTAAATAAGGGTTTTGCACACATAGATACTTTGCCCTCCAATGAAGTTATACCCAGAAGATAACAGAGTACGTTTAAGATGGTGTTTCAACACTGAGAGTAGGTCTACTATGAAGGTGAGAGCAGTAGCCATGAACACTAACAACACAAGTTAGCTCTCTGCTGCTTGGGTAAGCCAGTCTGATTCCAGGTTCAGAGCCCAATGTCAGTTCCTTTCACTCCAAATACCAAACTCCGTTTTAGTTGCTAGGGACACTGTGCTGGACAGAGCACAGTCTATGCCCTCATACAGTTCAAGTCTAAAGAGTTAAAGCAGTTTCAGTACAGTGTGATCTTGACATAACCTGGGTTCTTCAGACAGTGGGGGTGGAGCCTCAATAGTTTATTAGGCAATGTAGGAGGAGGACGGACAGTTAATGCTACGATGTGCTTTAACACTGTCAGGCTGGCTGGCAGCGCATGGGACTGGTTGCTTGGTCCTTTGGGAATTTAGAGAAGGCTATATAAACTTAGTCTTGCAACTGGCCCTTGTGTGAGGAAGTGTAAGAAAAAAAGAGAAATAATTTGTCCTTCAGTTTCATGTCCTATTGCCCCAAGGTTTGCCTCTACAGTTGCCCAGCACTTCCAGGTTGGGCATGAGTGGGCACTAGGCAGGTTCCCAGGCAGGGACCAGCAACCCCAGGGTGGGTCAGCCCATGCAGATGCTGCAGTGGCAACAAGAATAAGAATCCGCCAAGAAAACTTCAGGGGCGGGCACAGGAAGAGTCTGACCCGTGTACAGCATCAGGCACCTTCATCCTGGCTGCTGTTTCCACACCTTTTTGATTAATACTCAGCTTTTTTTGCTGGTGGCACTGTAGCCTGTGTCCTTTGTCTGCAGCCCGGCCCCACAGACACAGATACCTTGGTTGAGTTGTTGATTTGGGTCTCTTGGTAACGTGCTTTTTTCCTGAAGGATGAAGAGGCAGTGAAGAAGCTGACAGTAAATCCTGGCACCAAGTCCAAGCTCCCCAAGCCAGTTCAGGACCTCATCAAGCTGATCTTTGATGTGGAAAGTATGAAGAAAGCCATGGTGGAATATGAGGTTATTGCGCTTTATCATTTTTATCTGTGAGCATTTGCTGTGGATGATGATTTGCTGAGCTAGTGAAGAGCTCTGCCTGTTCTTGTTTCTGTTTCAAAAACAGAATACATTGGCTGTCAGCTTCTCGTACCTGTCCTTCAATCTTAAATTGTGTGAGTGCTGGGGCCTGGAGTGGTTGCACTTTTGCAGAGGGTTGTTTGATTTGCAGTGAAGCATGTGATGTGTTGGAGAGAGCTGTTCCCTGGTCCCTAGTCCCCTTTGTACTTTTTTTTTTTATTTTTGAGATGGAGTCTCACCATGTTGTTGCCCAAGCAGCTGGTCTCCAACTGCTGAGCTCAAGTGATCCACCCACCTCGGTCTCCCTAAATGCTAGGAATACAGTGTGAGCCACTGTGACCAGCCCACCCTTTGTATTTTTCCCCTTCTTCATGCTGCGGCAGGGTGTATTAGTCTTGCTTCTTTTGTGGCCCAACCAAACCAACCAACTGGAGTTACCATGGGAAGTGCAAGACAGCCCACTTAGAGTAAAAGAAAATTGCTGTGACACTTATTCATAAGATAAAATTCATACCAGTTTCTAAAAGGTTGGCAGTGGGGTGGGGGTGATGGTTGTTGGATTAGTCATGCTTCTGTCCAGGGCAGAATGGCAGAAACTGCAGCCAGAGGCTCTGTGTTTCCTGTCTGTTCTCCTTCTCATCTCTGCTCTCCCTCTGGGAGATGAGTGCAAAAGGGCCGACCCCTTGTTCTTGCTGCTCCTAGCATCAGAGGTCTTAAGTACTGACCCTGGGGGCCTTCAGAGCAGAGATGGTCCCACCTGGCCAGCAAACACCCTCTCCTCTTCCCTAGCCAATGAACCCAGAAGCTTCAGGCTGCTCTGAAAAACAAGCAGCTGCGATGCATGTGGTTATTCCCTTTGTCCTGGGCTCCTAGGAACTAGTGGAGGTTGAGAGTCTCAGATCAGCCTTAAAGCATTCCACCCTTCTCCATGGGGTTGCTCCCTTCACGCTCACGTTCTGCTGTCTTCCCAAGTCCTTCCTCCTAGAGCCTCCTGGCCTGCCTTAGAGCTGGGAGGACAGGGGGTCAAAACTGGGCAGTATAAGCCCCATGGACATCAGGGCCAACCCAGTATCTCCCAGCCAAGAGCTCAGCCTGGCAGGAATGCTCACGCCTGTGCTGTTGTAGAGTGGAGTGTTGAGTTACATCCTCTAACGGGTTTAAAAAATGGCCAGGGCTTGTTCGCTGTGCTTGTTCAAATCGCTGTGTCATCTGACTTGTTTATGAGGTCTACTAGTGTGAACAGCTTATGGGTGGGCTCACTGAGAATGAGGGACAGGGGGAGGGAAAGGTTGAGAGGTGCCACGGTAAGGGAGAAGAGGGGCTCGTTTCATTCACGTTTTGAAGTCCTGCGCATCATTTCCAGTCTCCCACACCTTGGTCTGTATGTGATTCTTAGAAGTTCTCAGCTATTTTCAAACCCAAGTCCTTTCCTGTGAAATGTTGTTTTTGTTGTTGTTTTGTGTTTTGTTTGGTTTGAGATGGAGTTTCACTCTTTTTGCCCAGGCTGGAGTGCAATGGCACGATCTCAGCTCACTGTAACCTCCACCTCCTGGGTTCAAGCAATTCTCCAGCCTCAGCCTCTCGAGTAGCTGGGACTACAGGCATGCACCACTATGCCTGGCTAATTTTTTTTTATTTTTAGTAGAGATGGGGTTTCACCATTTTGGCCAGGTTGGTCTTGAACTCCTGATCTCAGGTGATCCACCTGCCTCAGCCTCCCAAAGTGCTGGGATTATAGGCATGAGCCATGGCACACAGCCTGAAATGACATTTTAATGTTTTTCACTGGACAGGTAACTAGTTTACCAGGAAGAAAAGGGACATGGGCGCTGCTTGCTGAAACAAGCTAGAAGGCAGCTAGCTGGAAGTGTGTGGAAAGCAGGATGCCCGCTCCTGACCTCAGCGGGGTCCACGTGGAATTGGAGTAACCATGTAGAGAAGGAGACACAGTGGCCCTCAGGGCTTCATCCTTAGCACCAGGGGAACCTGACTCTCCCTGTGAGGAGGGCACATCCTGAGTCCAGAAGGGAATGGGCTCCAGGTAGTCAGGACACATAGCAGAGGGCAGGGTTCCAGGCTGCAGCCCTAGGAGTCCCCTTCTGGCTGCAGCTGGGGCTCCTGGGTCCCCAGTGCCAAGGTATTTCTCCCACTTTTCTCTTTCTCTCTAAACTGGGCAGCTGTGGAGCCACTGCTCCCAGCCCACCATCCAGCGCTGTGCCTGAGTTTCTTTTCCAGTAGCGAGGGCAGCCTGTGTGGATGGAGCCCACCTCTTATTTTTAGTCTGTGCGTATGTTTTGAGGGGCATACAATTAGGGAAACTAGGTATTTTCTTTTTTTTACATAAACACCAGAATTATACAGCTTGGAAAATGTGCCCTTCAAAGTTCTGCCCTCACTGTGGCCATGCTGTGCCATCAGAACTTCTTTTGGGAATCCTTCTTGAGAATTGCTTTCAGAGCTGATTGAGAGTCCATACCAAAGTCACTCTGTTCTTTTATTATACCTTGTTCTTGGCTTGAAATAGATTATCCACCTTCTTCCCCAGATGTGGCTGTGGCTACTTAATTCTTGCCAGTAATCAGATCTTCCCTTAGGATGGAGTCTGAAGTATTGAGTGTACAGGGAAGCCCATGTCAGGGCTTGTGGATTTTATTAGAAGCTGTTGCTGCTGGCTTTTGGTCAGTGCCTGATGAGCTGTGAGTACTTTTCACATCCTTTTATTTAATTTTATCACCATAGCAGTTCCATTTCTAAGATTCTTGTTCAGTTCTTTGTTCCAAGCACTGCAGGAAGTGCTGGACGTGCAGAAATGGAAAGGCGCAGTCGCAGCCCCCGGGGATCTCAGAAGGGTCTATTGGCAAAGCCCCAGAGACGATGTCTCAGGATACAGTGTGGGGCCCATTGGTACACAGGTGTCTCCACGCAGGGGCTGAGCCAAATAGGCAGGGCTGCTCGCAAAAGGGAGTGAGTGCCTTTTAAGGAAATGGCCCCACTTCACAAATGGAAAACGAAGGCTGCAGATCTCATGCTTCTTCCGCTGCAGCTTCTCTTGATGTCAGGCAGTTCCCAAGATATGAGCAGTAGCAATATTTGTTGGAGGTGACTGATCTGAAAGGGACAGCATTGATTTGAATGTAAGTCCATAAGTTCAGGAGTGTGTCCTTTTTAAAAATAGTGTTCAACACTTGAAAACTCTTGGTTCTTTTCCAGCTGGGAACCCAGGGAGGGGTGCACTTAACCGCCTTGGCTCTGGGACCCCAGGGAAGGCCACTGGGCGGGGGGGGTCAGCATGACTTATGGCTTGGCTAAGCCCAGCCGTCAAGGAAGTGAGCAAGAATCTTCAGACACACCACCATCTCTCATTGGGGGAGTGGGGCTACAAACTCTGGATTTGGGTCACTGGTGTCCTCAGGAAATCCCAGCAGGCTCCTGACTGCTTCTGTTGGGGGCCTGAGGGTGGGCTGCTCGGTCCAGCTCTCCTGCTATCACACTGCACAGTCCCCAGCTTTCAGAGCGAAATCCCCTGTCTCCTCAGATCGACCTTCAGAAGATGCCCTTGGGGAAGCTGAGCAAAAGGCAGATCCAGGCCGCGTACTCCATCCTCAGTGAGGTACAGCAGGTAAGCACGGGGCCACCAGGGGCCTCCTGGAACCTCCCCTGGCTGACTTAGGGGCCGAGACCTGGGGGTGGCCAGGGGTAACATTTATTCAAGGTTAAGAAACTGGAAGTACTGAACTGCATATCACGAGGGTTTAGATTTTTTTTAGTTCAATAAATGGCAAGTGCCTGCCACTTACAAAAGTTTATCGTAAAACTAATGAATGGCAACATTTTCAGTTGTCAGATACATAGTAAACTGCCTATAAACTTGAAGACGTTGGTTACCCTCTCTCTTAAAAGTAAAGGCATCCCTCTGTATCCTCGAGGATTGGTTCCAGGACTCCCTTGTGGTCACTAAAATTCACTCATGCTCAAGTCCTACAGTCCACCCTGCAGAACCCATGGAGGAGAAAGTTGGCCCTGCACATCTTGAGATTTTTTTGTGGGAGGGGGGATTTTTCTTTTCTTTTTCTTTTTCTTTTTTGAGACAGAGTCTCGCTGTGTCCCCCAGGCTGGAGTGCAGTGGCACAATCTCAGCTCACTGCAACCTCCGCCCCCAGGTTCAAGCGATTCTCATGCCGAGTAGCTGAGGTTACAAGCGTGCACCACCACGCCCAGCTAATTTTTTGTGTTTTTAGTAGAGGTGAGGTTTCACTATGTTGGCCAGACTGGTCTCGAACTCCTGGGTTCAAGTGATCCGCCCACCTCAGCCTCCCAAAGTGCTGGGATTACAGGCATGAGCCACCGCACCTGGCCTGAGAATAATATATTTTTGATCTGAGTTTGGTTGAATTCTCAACTGCAGAGCCCACAGGTGTAGAGAGCTAACTGTATTTATTGAAAACATCTGTGTATAAGTGGACCTGCACACCTCAAATCGATTGTTCAAGGGTCACCTGCGTTGTGGTTTTTATTTTATGTGTCCTTAAGAGTTAGGCAGAGTTTATTTTGTAGTTACTAGGAAGTCATCAGATGGAAACCTCTTTCATTCATGTTATTTCAACATTCTTCGAGCATCTTTCAAGGTCTCCCAGTCCTGGAAACTTCCAGCTACACCCCGGAGAAGCTGGAGGGTTCCGCTTATGTTTGTGGGTGGATACAGTCTTGGCCTATAGAAAGAAGGAAAGCACACGGGAAACAGAAGTGGGCCTAGGCAGCGGGCTTTCTGGCTGGTGCTGGAGAAAAGGCCCTGAACCGGATCTGTCAACTCCAGTTACAGCTGGCTCTGAGCAGTGAACGTCTCTCCTTATTCCTCACTGAGAACTTGCAAGGCTTTCCTCAGCCCCTGCTTCTTCCCATGCCATAGTCTTCAGGTAGAAGAGCTGGAATAGCATCCTTGCCCATTTTCAGAGCCACCTGGGCAGCACAGATGGAAGTTGTACGACTTGGTGAAGTCCATGTTACAGCAAGAAGCAGGCGTGGGGCTTCAGACCTGCTGGGTGCCACTTGATAGCCCCTTGACCTTCTTGTGGTCACCTAGGCTGTCTGCCAAATTCCTGGAATCCCAGTGGCCCCACTCTTCATCTCTGTGCATTTTTTGCACACCCTTTACATATAGAGCACCAAGTGACACTGGCAGTAAGTGTAAGGGTTGCTTAGCCTTTCTGTACCTGGCCACTTCAACCTCCAGGTACAGTAAAAACTAATTCCAATGAAGGTCAGTGGAGACAAGGAGCCTGACTGAATTTTATAGCAATGGGCAACTTCCTCCCAACATTTTATTATGAAAATGTTTCAAACATACAAAAAGTTGAAGAAGTTTTACAGCAGTAGTCATGAGCCCACCACCTAGATTTTACAGTTAACATTTTGCATAGTTGTGGCGGGGTTTCAGATGTCTGTAACTGCACAGTTCTTTGTACAAATGAAAGTTCATGGGAGAAGCCCATCGTGTTGAGCAGTGCTTTTAGAGGATGGGGGTCCTGTGCTGCTCAGTGGCATAGCTTTAACAGGAAGGTGGTCTTCTGGTCATTTCCCATGCATCCTGGCATGTGCACATACCACGCTACTTCTGGACCTGCTGCAGCACCCACCTGCTAGAATAGAAAGCCTGGCCGGAGGCTCGGAGCTGCTTCGTCAGTCTTGTGTTCCTTCTGTCCCCTTGTCTCCAGGCAGTGTCTCAGGGCAGCAGCGACTCTCAGATCCTGGATCTCTCAAATCGCTTTTACACCCTGATCCCCCACGACTTTGGGATGAAGAAGCCTCCGCTCCTGAACAGTGCAGACAGTGTGCAGGTACGCAAGGGTTCAGAAGGGACTACAGGTCTGCTGGGCGAGGGTGTGACTCCCTTGCAACCGTCCCTCCCTGTCATGATCCCTGAGGGCAGCACCGATGCTGGGAGGGCCACCTCCTTGCCCTTGTTTTGAAGTTGGGTTTCTACCCACACTGATGGAGGCAGAGCCATTTTTCCTGCCTCTGTACCACCAAATCCATTGGGGAAAGAGCTGTTGGAGAGGGAGAGCCTCTCCCTCATAACAGCGTCTTCCTCCCCATTTTCCCTCTCTGCCTTTTAAGAGAGCTCCTGGCTCAGGAAACATTTGTCTGAAGTACCTTCATTATAGGTCCCAAATGTCAGCTTGTATGAGAGGAAAGACAGTTCTTCCACCTCTCAACTCCCCCAGGCCACAAGGCCTTGTTAGCATTCCAGGAAGTCCTTAGGAGAGCTCACTCTGTGCAGCAGGTAACAGGCTGGCCCTGACCAGCAGGAAGGTTTGCCCTTCACTGTGTTGAACGTTCTCTTTATGTAGGTTTTCTCTGCCACCTGGGTGAGTCTGTCTCACTCACCATGATACCTAAGTCAGAGGCTTTCTTTTGCTCCTCCAGGCCAAGGTGGAAATGCTTGACAACCTGCTGGACATCGAGGTGGCCTACAGTCTGCTCAGGGGAGGGTCTGATGATAGCAGCAAGGACCCCATCGATGTCAACTATGAGAAGCTCAAAACTGACATTAAGGTAACAGGGTCAGGCCTTCCTCAAACATTTAACCTCATCCTGAGAGCAGCGGTCCCATACTTGCATGTGTGTTAGGATCTCCTGGAAAGCTTGTTAAAACACAGATGGCTGGTGCCCAGTAATTTACTTTTCTGACAAGTTCCCGGACATTGCTGCTGGTGGTCCTTTGAGAACCTCTGGGCATTTCACATGTAGATAATGCACCTTGCTTGCAAGGCAGCCTTCCAAGCCAGCACCTCAGCTTGGCATACAAATTGATTTTTGAGGGTCTTACCAAAAGTTCTTTTTTTTCCCCCCTCCTTAATCTAGAGAGGAGCTCTGTTTTTCTAAACCCTTGTGGTGCGAACTTTTAGAAGGCTTATTACCGATGTCCATTTCAGAAGTGGAAATGCTTGATGGCAGCTCTAATAAAAACACAGTGCTTGGGTTCATTTTTCTCTGGAGCTAAAGTGGCCTGTGTTGGCACACACAGTCTCTGAACACCCTCTTAGACCAACAGAGGAGGGATTTTTGCCTCAGCTTCTAGATGGCCCTGTCCTTGAGCCTATCTCCACGCTCGTGTGCCCCATTGTCCTCAGCCCATTCCCTGCAGTGTTGCAGGGGTTCAGGTGGGCTAGAGTGTGTTGAGTCTGGTACCAGGTGTTTACATCACTAAAGAAAGAGCCTTTGCTCCTTTCCTAGGACAAAGTGTAGATCTGTGAGTCCAAGCAGGTAAGACGCCACATGTCACTTGTTTTGCCCCTGGAGCACCTTCCTGATGGGAAAACTGTGGGAGTGGTTCTTTGTGAAGGGATTCTTATTCTCTGTTTACAATTCTGAAGACTTTTAATTAAAAGACAGTGAGGTAGACCAGCATTCCTAGGTTTTCTGAACTTTGAATATAAATATGAAAATAAAACATAACTAGTCTCATCTATAATACTCAGGTTTACTTAGCATAGATTACGTCAGCTATGTGACAGCTGCTTGTTAGGCTTGTGCACTGAGCCAGGGATAATTTTAATTGCACATCATAGCTGTGACTTCCTCTGGCCCATTGTGTTTTAACTCATGCTGAGCTGGACTCTTCCAGGAACCAGTTGCTTGTTCTGGAAATGCCCTGCTCACTGACAGTGAGCCCCATATTCTAGCTTCCCTGATATCCCAAAACATAGAATTTTAAGACAAAAAGGAACCCTGAGCCCAAGTAGATGAAGAAGTGGAGGTTCAGGAAAGTGGAGCCACTGGCCCAGGATCTGCCCAGCCCACGGGCCTGGGACACAGGCTCTCGGTCATGCCTGGCTTCCTTTGAGGAGTGTGGTGTTGAGCTGTGCATCGACTGAGCCTGAGCATCCCTCCTCTGTAGCTCTCCTGGGGTCTCCTTTGTGCTAATCCCAAGATTCTGTTTACCCAGGTGGTTGGCAGAGATTCTGAAGAAGCCGAGATCATCAGGAAGTATGTTAAGAACACTCATGCAACCACACACAATGCGTATGACTTGGAAGTCATCGATGTAAGAATCCCTTCTTCCCCCACTTTCTTCTGTGTCCTGCCAGCTTTTCCCTGCCCACTCCTCCAACCTGGGCCTGGGTAGAAAAGAGCAGTTTACTTACTTTAAATAATCCAAAGAAGTGACTCATTTGTTCAGCAGAAAAATTAGTAGTCTTTTTTTTTTTTTTTGGCATGGAAGTCTCACTCTGTCACCCAGGCTGGAGTGCAGTGGTGCAATCCCAGCCCACTGCAGCCTTTGCCTCCCGGGTTCAAGTGATTCTCCTGTCTCAGCCTCCAGAGTAGCTGGGATTACAGGCATGCGCCACCACACCCGGCTAATTTTTGTATTTTTAGTAGAGGCAGGGATTCACCATGTTGGCCAGGCTGGTCTTGAACTCCTGACCTCAGGTGATCTGCCTGCCTTGGCCTCCCAAAGTGCTGAGATTATAAAATTAGCATCTTATACAGTAGTTTGGGGATGGCTTTTTATTATGTTTTAAAGGACATTTCCCATCCCCAAACCTGGTCTCAGAACGTACAATTATCAGAGGTCTAAGATAAAGTGCCTCAAGTGCACATCTGCTGCACAGTAATACTAACTAGCAGTGGCTGGGCTCTGCTGGGCCGGACCTTGACCTTCCATCCCAGCCTTGTGGAAAACATTTTCTGCATTGCAGCAGACCTTAAGTCTTCTAGCCTTAGGGACAGCCAGTCATTTCTCCTGTATCCAGTCCTGTCTTTCAGTCAACCAGAGTAACAAATGGCTTCTTTTGTCCCTCCCTTTGTTTACTACTACAACCAGATCTTTAAGATAGAACGTGAAGGCGAATGCCAGCGCTACAAGCCCTTTAAGCAGCTTCATAACCGAAGATTGCTGTGGCACGGGTCCAGGACCACCAACTTTGCCGGGATCCTGTCCCAGGGTCTTCGGATAGCCCCGCCTGAAGCACCTGTGGTATGTGCCTGGCCTAGTGAGGGGTGGGCAATACCTGTCTCTGCAGGTGTCTCCATAAAGAACTTTGAGTAAGAGGCCTAGTTGGCTTAGGGGGATTCTGCCAGACATCCTTTCTTTAGGCCTTCACCCTTTTATCCTCCTGACCCTGATCCTGTCAGGAGTTTCAAACACAGTTTCTGGAACAAAGGAGATAGAGCATCCAGGCCAGGGCCTGCTGCAAATGCTAATCGGGTGTGTTGACGAGCAAAGAACAGACACGTGGCTACAGGCCAAGCTGAGTCCAGGTCTACCTCTACCACTTCCCAGCCGGGCCACCTCTTGAGTGTCAGTGTCTTCAGCAGGAAAACGTAGTGATAAATAAGTAAGGCTTTACCCAGACACGAGGGGTGGTGATGCCACCTCTGGATTCTAGATGGGTCCAGCTGGACAGGGCCTTCCAAGCCTCTAGTTTCACAGTTGTAGAACGAGGAGGAGAGTGGTTTAAATGATTCTCTCTGGTGCTGTGCAGTAGTGTATAACGGGCAAATGGCCTACCCTTTGTGAACCTTGTGTTTCACTTACAAAAGGGAATAAAAATACCAGCCTGCGTTCCTTGGGTGTTGACAGGCACTAGTTTAAGTAACATTGATGAGCTCATTCCATCCTCACAGTAGCTCGATGAGATTATGTTCCCCACTTAAAAGAGGCAAGTAGAGTCCAGAAAGGTTACGTAGCTTCTTGCAGCTCCTTGGCACCTGGCAGAGCTAGGATCTGAGCAGCCTGGCTTGTGAGCTAAAACTTTGGTGTTTCCTCAGCATGGGCATTGTGAGAATTAGAAGTGATGGATTGCAGCACTTAGCTGGGTAGCTTGCTCATGGTGGCACTCAGTGTACAGCTGCTCCTAATTTCCCATCAAAAGATTCTCAGCTGTCCCTTCTCCAACCTTCCAGACAGGCTACATGTTTGGTAAAGGGATCTATTTCGCTGACATGGTCTCCAAGAGTGCCAACTACTGCCATACGTCTCAGGGAGACCCAATAGGCTTAATCGTGTTGGGAGAAGTTGCCCTTGGAAACATGTGAGTAAACCTGGCTCTGGGACCGATGGCATTTCATGGGGACAGATGGAATGGGCTATAGGCAGAACTCCCTTTGGCTGGGAGAGTGGAAATTCCCCACTACAGTTACTGGACCTGCCAATTAGGATTCTTTTCTTGTAAATAACAGAATCCAATTCAAGTTAACGGAACAAGGGAGATACAAGGATACTTCAGGAAATGCAAGGGCAGGAACGCAGCCAGGCCTCCAGAGCTGGCGGTGTCTTCTCTCCACGGACTGGGAAGCAGAGAGATTGAGTTGCACAAAGGATGATCCCCCATGGCCTCCTCCTCCACTCAGCAGTGTTTCAGTTCTCTTAGACCAACCCAAATAGAACTGGAATCTTAATCCCACTTCCAGATTCTCCACAGAGAAAGATGTGATTAGTCCAGCTTGATTTGGACATCCACCCTAGTCCTGTGACCTGTAACCAAAAGCACAGGGTCATGTAAACGGCCAGGGGTCTGGGGACTGTGGAATGTGGACGGAAACCCAGAGCTGCCATTCACCACTCCATATAGGGCCTTTCCTTGAAAATGGCCCCATAGCAGTGATCGCTGGGCACAGACTATGTTCAGCCGCAACCGCAGCTTCAGGTTCTGGAGCAGTTCCAGAAACTCGGGAGGAAGCCTGAGCAGTTAAGATGGTCTGGATTTTGTGGGCTTTTATCTCATCTCTATATCTGATCTTATTCTCCTAATCAAACTGTTGGTTTTGAGAGCACAGTGTGAAAGCCTCTTCTGAGCCCATCCTCTTTTGAATAGGTATGAACTGAAGCACGCTTCACATATCAGCAAGTTACCCAAGGGCAAGCACAGTGTCAAAGGTAAAGTGTTTCCAAAGCTGCTGCTACAGCCCAAGGCACCCTGGACAGCACAGAACGGGGGGCTTGCTGTCCTGAGAAGGCTGCCTTGTGGCTGGCTGTCAAACAGCTGGAGATTCATTTTATCCTTTTGGGGTGTGTGTGTGGTTGTTGTTTTTTGGGGGTGGTAGTGGTGGTTAATATGCTGCAGCTGACCATGATTGGAGGTTCGTTTTATTTATTTTTGTAAAAAAAAAAAAAAAAAAAGGCAAGCTCTATAGCAGGAGGTTCATTTTTAAAAACAGTTCTCTCTCTGTGGCTGCAGCTGGTATCACAGATGCCCCAGGAGAATCTTGGTGCAGGCACCAGTAACCAGGTGCATGGGTTTGGGCTTTAACCTAACTTGTAGCTACAGCATCTTGTAGCCTGGAGCATCTTGCATTGCTAGAATTTGCAGCGTATGATTTAGAACTTCCCACTGCCTGGTTGAAGTGGCTGCTTTGGAATTCTGTTAAGCCAAAATGTGACCCTGTATGGAGGGTACTGCCACTGTTCTCATGAAACTCAGTGAAGGTTGATGCCCTGGAAACCTTGATTTATTGCCTTAGTTTTATATCTGAAGAAAGATAGAGCAGAGCATGTCTTTAAAATGAGCACATGAGACTGGGTGCGGTGGATCACCTGAGGTCAGGAGTTCGAAACCATCCTGGCCAACGTAGTGAAACCCTGTCTCTACTAAAATACAAAAAAATTAGCTGGGTATGGTGGCAGGTGCCTGTAATCCCAGCTACTCAGGAGGCTGAGGCACGAGAATTGCTTGAATCCGGGAGGCGGAGGTTGCAGTGAGCTGAGATCATGCTGTTGCATTCCAGCCTGGGCGACAGAGTGAGACTCCCTCTCAAAAAGGGGAAAAAAAAGGCCACATGGACTCAACATCAAATAGAGCTCATCTCCCTGGAACCTTTGCCACATCTGCTCTCACAGTTCATGTCACTTGTGACTTCTGTTTTTCAGGTTTGGGCAAAACTACCCCTGACCCTTCAGCCAGTATTAGTCTGGATGGTGTAGAGGTTCCTCTTGGGACCGGGATTTCATCTGGTGTGAATGACACCTGTCTACTATATAACGAGTATCCTTTCTTGAGTATGCTGTGTGAGCACAAAGGGATGTTCTCGAGCTACAGAGTCACTTACATGCTGTCAGATTACCCAGGGCAGACAAGGATTAGAGGCTGTCCTGTAGTCTGTCCCATGGTGACTGTTTCCCTTCCGTGGTCCCTCCCTGTGCATAGCCTGGCTAACAAGGTATGAGCCTTCCCCCAGTTTCCAGAGGATGATCTCCTCTCCTCAGTCTGCCTGAAGAAGACTTAGAGTGACTTTCAGGCTGGCACTGAGCGTCCTGCCAGCCTGGGGGAGATGAGGCACATGTACCCTCTGTTGTATGGCCGTTGGCTCCTTAACAAGCTTCCCCTCAGGTACATTGTCTACGATATTGCTCAGGTAAATCTGAAGTATCTGCTGAAACTGAAATTCAATTTTAAGACCTCCCTGTGGTAATTGGGAGAGGTGGCCGACTCACACCCGGTGGCTCTGGTATGAATTCACCTGAAGCGCTTCTGCACCAACTCACCTGGCCAACTAAGTTGCGCGTGGATAGTGCCTGTACTAAACCACCTCAGAAAGGATTTTACAGAAACGCGTTAAAGGTTTTCTCCAACTTTTCAAGTCCCTTGTTTTGTGTTGTGTTTGTGGGGAGGGGTTGTTTGGGGGTTGTTTTTGTTTTTTCTTGCCAGGTAGATAAAACTGACATAGAGAAAAGGCTGGAGAGAGATTCTGTTTGCATAGACTAGTCCTGTGGAAAAAACCAAGCTTCGTTAGAACGTCTGCCTTACTGGTTTCCCCAGGGAAGGAAAAATACGTTTCCACCCTTTTTTCTAAGTGTTCGTCTTTAGTTTCGATTTTGGAAAGATGTTAAGCATTTTATTTTTAGTTAAAAATAAAAACTAATTTCATACTATTTAGATTTTCTTTTTTATCTTGCACTTATTGTCCGCTTTTTATGTTGTTTGCCTCTTTGTGAGGGGTGTGGGAAGACCAAAGGAAGGAACGCTAACAATTGCTCATACTTAGAAACAAAAAGAGCTTTCCTTCTCTAGGAATACTTGAACATGGGAGCTCTTGAAATATGTAGTATTAAAAGTTGCATTTGAAATTCTTGACTTTCTTATGGGCACTTTTGTCTTCCAAATTAAAACTCTACTGCCAATATACTTATCCAAGGGCTAATAGTAATACTCGATTAAAAATGCAGATGCCTTCTCTATTTGTGTATTGCGTGTCTGCTCTCATTCTGACTACAGATATGGTTAATCTTCACAGTGCAAGGTCCCAAGAGACTTTGAGGGGATTGTTTCTACCCATATCTGTGAAACCCCAGAACATGCCAGGCAACAAACAGCATTACTCAATGGGAATGCCCCACCTAAGGGGCAGAAAAACAAGCACCAGGCATAGGAAGACACTTTTTTTTTTTTTTTTTTTCCAACTTATCAGCTGCATTGTGGTGATCAACTCATCCTGCTCTCCGGAGGACTGCCTTTCATACACCACATTGCCTCATACAACTACTCTACATTTGAGAATCATACTTAAAGGTTTACATTTCAATTGCCTGAAAGCCAGGGCCAGTGTCTTATGTCACTTCTGACCTTTTACAGAAGGGGACAAGTGAGGTAGTAGCTCACACCTGTAATCCCAGTGCTTTGGGAGGCTGAGGTGGGAGGATCATTTGAGGCCAGGAGTTCAAGACCAGCACCTTTGACCTGGAGACCCTCTCTCCTGATTATCCAGCAATCCAGGCTCTTGGGCTCCTGGGCTTCTGAGTATTCTGCACTCTACCTTTTTTTTTTTTTTTTTTGTATCAGCACAGAGAAAGGCAATTACCCTCACAGTACCTGATTAAACAAAGTATTTTTAGGTTGGAGTGATTACTTAATGGGTTCCCTGTAATCAAAACTGGTTTCTTTTTTTAAGGAAGATTTCACATTTCTCAATCTATTTTCCTTTCAAAAGAGAGAAATTAGCATTTTATGTTTTAGTTTACACATTCTGCTTTTCTCTGTTCGCTTTTAAAAAATTCAAGTCCTGGCCAGGTGCAGTGGCTCATGCCTGTAATCCCAACACTTTGGGAGGCCAAGGTGGGCCGATCACGAGGTCAGGAGATGGAGACCGTCTTGGCCAACATGATGAAATTCCATCTCCACTAAAAATACAAAAATTAGCTGGACATGGTGTCCACCTGTAATCCCAGCTACACAGGAGGCTGAGACAGGAGAATCGTTTGAACCCAGGAGTCAGAGGTTGCAATGAGCTGAGATCACGTGTGGTGACAGCAAGACTCCGACTCAAAAAAAAAAAAGAAAAAATTCAAGTCCTATCTCAGGGTAGCAGCTAAAATGTGAGAATTTAATTTAAAAATTAAAGCCAACCTTGCATAGAAACTCAGGGTGCTCCATGAGAGAAGCGAGAGGAACTGCCCTCTGCCCCTCCTGATGAGCTGCCCTCCACCTGCCTTTGTGCCTGGAAGTGCCCTTGGCCAGCAGTAGTTGCCCAAGGCATTACTGGGCTGACATTTCAGAGCACACTGTTCCACGGCGGTGCATGCATACATCTATAAAAGATGCACTACGTACACAGTAGTGTTTTAGCCAATGTGCTAGCCAATGAATTCTGCATCGGTGGTTATCTCTTGCTACACAAGAGATAGAGAACCATTCCTTCAGCATCCCAGAGCACTAAGGCAAAGCTGCTGTAGAATGATTTGCCTGGCACTTTGCCTTAGGGCAAACCTCAAGTACTGCTTTTAGGAATGAAATCTAATTGGTAGCCTTGCCCCTGGTGCGTGCATAGTATGTACTCAGCTTAACTGTTTACACCAAAAGCCTGGAAGTTGCCCTTTGTCCTTTGGCCTTCAGAAACCTTGTATCTTAACTGTTAAGATCTGCACATTGGGAATCATTCACCTCTGACCTGTTGGGCTGGTTTTATTCCACTCTATAAAGTACACCCAGGTGCCTTAGGAGTTCACATTTCTCAATGGTGTCATTGCCTTTCCCTTAAATTCTGTTTTGACTCCTCAGAGATTGGTGGTTGCTTTTTTTTGAGGCATAGTGTTTCCACCATTTCATAAGGCAGGGCCTTCCAAACTGAGTCTAATTTGGGGCCATGGGGGTTTAGGGAGGTCTGGTACAGTGCTTAGCAGCATCCCGCTGCCCCTCACTTCTGCCATTCAGCCTCGGCGTGGAAGGTTAGACGGAAGCTTCCCTTTGGCATGTGCCAAATATGCCCATTTGTGTGGTTTAAGAGGTCAGTGTTGGTTTTCTGATTTCTCTTTACTTTTCCCTAGAGTAGGTCATCTAGGTTATAAGAAGATATATTTTAGAGACTTCAAAAGTAAAGAAAATGTGGCCTGTAAACATCTTCCTCCTCAGCGAAATGAACCCGTATGTGAAAAACGTTGCCCGCTGGACTAGGGAACAGTGCTGGTGATAGAGACAGCTGGTGTGTGTCCTGTGGGTCATGTGGACTCACAGCACTCAATGCCACCCACCACTGTGGCATTCTGTGTAGCTTTGCTTCTGATCAGCGACCTCATTCTGCAGCAGAGTTCAGCGTCAGGCTTGTACTTAGGAATTAACTGGTTTTGCCACATGCCCCGTCACCCAGAAATGGCCTAAATGAAGAGTAGAATGGCTTGTGATGGTGCCAGTTGTGAGACAACATCCTGAAAGGATAGGGTTTGATCTTACGGATGCAGTAGAGTGTTGAAATCAGAGACCAACCTGGTGTCTCCCCCTAGCCAAAGCACATGGGTCTGGGAACCAGTCGGTGAAGTGGAAGTAGTTCCTCTTGCTGTTACCACATCTGATACCCCACTCACAGGGCTTGTGTTTGGAGGTCTTAGTCCATAAGGGAGAGATGCTTCTAGGGGACACAATTATGGTTTCATTGACTTAGAAGATGAGGCTACCACTTGGCTGTTTGGGGCTCCTCGTACCACTGAAGCAATGTGCGGAGGAGGGGGGTGACCTTACTGGCAGGAGTGACTGATCCTCATTACCAAGGGGAAAGTGGGATGCTACACAGGGAGACAAGCAGGACTATGTCTAGAGTCCAGTAGATTCTCAGGAGGTCTTTAGTGCCACCATGTCCATTGGTAAAGGCAAGGGGAAGTACAGCAACTAAAAACACTGCAACTCCAAAAAATGACAGCACTGTGGAAAATTCAGACCCTTTAGGAACGAAGGCTTGGGTCACTTTAGTCAACTGAGGTTCTGGCTGAGGGCAAAGGAAATAAGGAATGGGTACCAAAAGGAAAGTCACAGATGTCAACTATGGCTTCATGACCAATTACAGAAAAAAAAAAGACCAAAGCAGCCAGTTAGAGGGGCAGAAACATTGCAGGTTTTGGATTTTGCTTTTTTGTTTTTGTTTTGGTTTTTGTTTTTTGGTTTTTTGGGGTTGAGACAGAGTTTCACTCTGTTGCCCAGGCCAAATTGGAGTACAGTGGTGCAATCTCGGCTCACTGCAACCTTTGTCTCCCCGGTTCAGGGAATTCTCCCGCCTCAGCCTCACTAGTAGCTGAGATTACAGGCACGCTCCACCACGCCCGGCAAATTTTCATATTTTTCGTAGAAGTGGGATTTCACCATGTTGGCCAGGCTGGTCTCAGACTCCAGGCCTCAAGTGATCCGCCCACCTCGGCCTCTCAAAGTGCTGGAATTATAGGCATGAGCCACTCCCCCCAACCGAGACGCTGCAGTTTTAAGCCACAGAACAAGTCTAGCCAGAGTGTAGGGCTTCTGATGATGAGTTACAATGGCTCTACGTACACTCAAATTGAGTTCTTTCTTATAGGGTACCTATAAATGTGTACGCCACATTTGTACCGCTAAATGTCTTGCCCTTTAGTTCAATGGATTCTGGATTCTGGGGATACTCTTGGTCCTTTCCAGAGATGAAGTAAGGGGTCAGGGCCTACAGGAGGGAATCCCTATATTCTTGGGGTTGTCTGAGCCAGGGCTCATGCCTGTCTGGTGCTTTCAACCAAACCTCTTTCTCATGGACTCTGTAAAAGGAACAGGCCATTCTGAATCCCCCAGATCTTGTACCTCCCTCTTAGAATTGTCTTGAGAGTGTGTGTGCTGATTCCCCGGAAGGACTTCGTGTTGTTCCTGACCTCTAATAAGTGCTCCATAAATCTTAGCCATTGTTGCTAAAATCCCGGAGTGGTTTTGCTTAAGTCTGAATCCAAAAACGAAACTCCAGGTAAGAGGAGAAACTAGAGAACAAGACACAGACCATCCTGTGCTTTTTCTATGCTGTGAAACCATCACCATGACACTGGCCTTCCCTCTCAGTGTGGCCTCATCCGCCATGGCCCTCCCTGTGGTCCCCTTAACTGTGAAGTGTCCAGCCTCTCCAGCACTTACTCCCAGGCCCAGCTCCACTTCAGGCAGGCCTGCTGGGGCTCAGAATAGCCCAGCTGCTGTCTCAGCAGATGGCCAGGCTAATTTTAGCCATGTGATACCCAGGGACCAGGCTGGGCTTTTTAGATTTGAATAAGCCAATGTACAACTTTGGTTTAGAGCCAATGACAGAGTTTGGAGTTGTGATCTCTGTGTCTGCCTAGCACTTTATAAGATTCCAGAAATACAATTTTAAAGGATTTGTTTCTGTGAACCAACAAGAACCCCAGCTATGGAGCCAGCAGGCAGTCAAGCCAGCAGGGTGTTGATGGAGGGTGGTAAGAAGCAGATGGTGGCACCAACTCCTGCCTCTTCTCCCTGATGAGAGGCGGGTGGCAGGGTCTCAGTATCCTGGGTGCACTGTGCTCTCACTGCTCCCCTGGCCAAAGTGAAAGAAGGCAGCAGCCAACTCAGCCTCCTGGAACATCCTCTGAACCACTCGCGGGTGGCAGGCTACATCTTCATGCTGTGGAACGACTGTGGTCGGGAAGAAATCAGCCAGATGCCAGCAAGAACCTACTTTGGCACTTTCATGTGCAGTCCCTCGTGAACCTAATGTGAAGCAGGCAGATGTGGAAACAGGCTCAGAGATGTAAGAGGTCCCAACAGAGGCTGAGACAGCCAGGTTAACATGTCTTTTCCCTTGTGAGGTTTCTTCCTCATTATTCTTCATATGTGAAGACTGCCTTTCATCCCAGTTCTCCCAAAGAGTTCAGGGACAACACAAAGTGGCTTGGAGAAGTGGCCAGAGAAGACAGTAGAATGAGGAGACCAGACTAGTCATGCTTCCTAAACTGGGTCCATGAAGTCTTAAAAGATGGTTTGGGTGGTCTTTGGGGAATCTATTTGTCAGTTGAGCTGCTTTCCGCTTAAAAAAAAATAAAAGGAAAGCCAAAGTAACTGTTTAAACAGTAAGGATATGTCATTCACTTTTCAAGAAGTGGGAGCCGGCCGGGCACGGTGGCTCAAGCCTGTAATCCCAGCACTTTGGAAGGCCGAGACGGGCGGATCACGAGGTCAGGAGATCGAGACCATCCTGGCTAATACAGTGAAACCCCGTCTCTACTAAAAAATACAAAAAAACTAGCCGGGCAAGGTGGCGGGCACCTGTAGTCCCAGCTACTCGGGAGGCTGAGGCAGGAGAATGGCCTAAACCCGGGAGGCGGAGCTTGCAGTGAGCTGAGATCCGGCCACTGCACTCCAGCCTGGGCAACAGAGTGAGACTCCGTCTCAAAAAAAAAAAAAAAAAAAAAAAAAAAGAAGTGGGAGCCAGGCACTGTGGCTCACACTTGTAATCCTAACACTTTGGAAGGCCAAGGCAGGAGGATCGCCAGAGGCCAGGAGTTTAAGACCAGCCCAGCAACATAATGAAACCCTGTCTCTACAAAAATTGAAAAACTTAGCCAGGCATGGTGGCGTGTGCCTGTAGTCCCAGCTGCTAGGGAGGCTGTGGTGGGAGGATCGCAATCACTTGAGCCCAGAAGTTCTGGCCTGCAGTGAGCTGTGATCACATCGCTGCACCAGTCTGGGTGACAGAGCAAAACCTGACTCTAAAAAACGAACAAGGCCGGGTGTGGTGGCTCACGCCTGTAATTCCAGCACTTCAGGAGGCTGAAGTGGGAGGATCACCTGAGGTCAGAAGTTCGAGACCAGCCTGGCCAACATAATGAAACCCCACCTCTACTAAAAATACAAAAATTTAGCCAGGCATGGTGGTACGCACCTGTAGTCCCAGCTACTTAAGAGGCTGAAGTGGGAGAATCGCTTGAACCCAGGAGGCAGAGGTTCCAGTGAGCCACTGTGCTCCAGCCTGGGTGAGGTGACAGAGTGAGACTCTGTCTCAATTTTTTTTTTAATAAAATTTTTTTTTTAATTGACCCTTGCAGGGTTGGTTAATTTTGCTTCTCTGTTTCTCTTGGCTTTTCTTTTCATGGTTGCCAGATGGCAATTGGACACCTAGCACCACCATCCAGAGGCAGGAAAGGAGAGTTACCCCCTCATCCTTTTCCAGGGAGGAAAACTTTTCTCCATTGTTCCCAATAGTCCTCTCTTTTCATCTCATTGCCTAGGGGCTGGGGCACATGCCCGTGCCCCACTGCTGCCAGAAGGCTGGACACAGGCACGGTGCAGGCCATCATCAAGGACAAAGGGAGTGAAGAATGTGGCCTGGGAGCATGTCATACCCTAGAAATTGTGCACAGAAGCTGAGACACAGCCACTCTTGTGGGTAGTGGGTCCATAAGCCCATCAGATTCTCAGCAGCCCATGAGCTCAAGGTCTTTAGAACTTCAGGTGCAGATCATCACTGAGGCTCCCTCAGCTGCTTAACATTCTTTGATTTTGTGAAAAAAGATGTAAACCGTCACAGAAATAGAAACAGTTGCCCAGAATAGTTTAAGTGGCGGTACTTAGTGCTAATCTCACAGGCTCAGCCAGGCTTTGATGACACTGCGGAGGTCACTGTCAACCAAATTATTCTTTTCCTCCCTAGCTTGTCTTTTTGCTGTGAGCTCATGTTTTTGCCCAGGAGATGGTCCTGCTTTCCTTGACTGGGGCCACAATCTTTTGCCTGAGCAGTTACTGGATTCCAGTTATACTGGTGGCAATTCCATTCCCTCTTAGGATGGGCAGCCACAGTGGTGCCCAGGACACCAGGACCAGCCCCGAGGGCCTGTGATGACCTCAGATCTCCAGGGCAGGGTTAGCAACTCCCTAAGGGCAAGCCCAGTGAACTGCAGTGTGGTCTTCTTGGGCATCTCCCGCATTGGTCCCCGGGGCAGGGATCATCTTCAGGCAGGCCCTGGCTTGTGACAGCACTGACGAAATGCATGAGACCTCTGATAAACTAATGGACACTCAACAAAACACGTCTTAACTACCTTATGTTGAACAAACACAACGTGTGAACAAACCATTTATTTTTCTCCCACTGGTCCTTTAAAATTGTTCAAGGAGACACCTTCCCCTGCCACTGGAAGAAAATTCTGCAGGCCTTCCATTCTGTAAAAGTTTCCCCTGGTGACTCTCAGATTCAGACAGTTCCAGCTCAGTAACTGGGATGTCTAGTCCATGGTAACAATCAAGTCTCAACTTGATTTAGCATTAACGTTTCTCTCTCCCTGGGCTGGAGGCCTGCGGTAGGAAAGGAAAGAAGTTGCTTTCTCCTCCATTTTTCAGCCTCTCCTCTTCTCGTCCTACTTTCTAGGCAGTTTCAGGGAAGGTGAAGGGAGGGAGCCGCTGGGGGATAGGAAAGGACTTCCCTGCACTAGCACCCAGTTAATTTAGCTCTGGCAAGCATGTGTCACTGGCTCTTCCTTAGGGTACGTTCATCAACTTTTCAGGGGGTCCCTGCTGGGTCCCTCAGAGGGCATTCCCTTAAACCAGGCAGGTGCCTGTTACGGTAGCCCCCTGTGCAGTTCTTAGTGATTAGTCACTTACTCCAGCTCCCTGCTGCTGGGGTCTCCATTGGACAAGACCCTGCTGTCTCCCACTGGACTCCCACACCTGATCCACAGGACTCACACATCCCTGGCCCTGACCATCTCCGGGAGCTTAGGCAATCCCCCACGCAGCTCTCCAGTTGCTCCCTGAAAAGCAGTTAGTCCTGTGTCTCCCAGAGGAGGGGACTGACCCCGGACCACCACACCTGCAGCTGAGGAGTTACCAATAAACTCCAAGGAGACAAGCACTCCCTTCCGCTCTTGGCCTAGGATAGCCTTAGCAAATGCTCCCTCCCTTTCCACACTCTGGACCCTTTTATATCCCCCACCTAGCTGAAGCTCCCAAAAATCATGGAGCTCTTCGCAGACCATTTCCTTTTCACATATTTTATCTTGAAGTCTCCATTAAAACTTCGATTTTTTGTTGGTTTTTTTTTTTTTTTTTTTTTTTTTTGAGACAGGGTCTTTCTCTGTTGCCCAGGCTGCAGTGCAGTGGTACAAAGTTGGCTCACTGCAGCCTTGATCTCCAGGACTCAAGTGATCCTGCTGCCTCAGCCTCCCCAGTAGCTGGGACTACAGGCACATGCCACCATACCTGGCTAATTTTTATTTTCATTGTTTGTAGACATGGGGTCTATGTTGACCAGCTGGTTGTGAACTCCTGGATTCAAGCACTCCTCCTCCTCAGCCTCCCAAAGTTTTGGGATTACAGGTGTAGCCACTGTGCCTGGCCACAACTTTGATTTTAACATTCTGTTGCACATTTTTTAATTTGATCCTCACACCAACCCCATGAGGGACATTATGATTGATTCTACATATGGGAACTTCAGGCACAGCGGGACTAACCTGCCCAAGGTCACACAGATGACTGTTTAGATGGGCCTTTCCTTGCCTGGCCTCTACACAAATCCTGCTTATGGAGTGAACCAAGTGACAACTCCCTTCACATAACCCAAAGCCAGCAGTCAATACGCTCGGCAATTTGTACAAAGAAAAAATTGTTGCACCTCCAGGGACTCTTTTCAGGGGTGATGGAAATGTGCGTGTCGATTATGATGTCAAATCCATTTAGTTGCACACTTTAGTCTACTGAAGATAAATTATACCTTAATAAATAAAAGTTGATTTTAAATGCCATTCAAAAAACATCAACTCCTGCCCTTCAGTGGTAAAAAAATTAGAGCTAAGATGTCATAGGTGGACCAAGTTAGACTCTGCACAGTGAGTTGGTAGAAGTCACCAAAGGGAAGAGGGGAGCCCAACAGCTCTCCAGAGGCCATGTCCCTCGCACCTCAGAGGAGAGAAGATAGGACTTCCTGCTTCCACTTCCTGTTTCCCACAGACCTGATCCTCTGCTTCTTTTGGATACCCAGAGCCTTCGTCACTTTCTCATAAAGTTTCCTCTTGAGTCAGTCCAGCTGGGGGCCTTCTCCATCCAAGAGCCTTGACAGTGTGTGCAGCATGTGGGGGACAGTTTTTCCCACGCTGTTCTCTCCTGGACTCAAGGGATCCTCCCACCTCAGCCTTCCAAAGTGCTGTGAGCCACCATGTCCAGCCCTCGTTCTATTTTTTTTTTTTTTTTTTTTTTTTTTGAGACAGAGTCTCACCCTGTTTCCCAGGCTGGAGTGCAGTGGCACAATCTTGGTTCACTGCAACCTCCACCTCCCAGGTTCAAGCGATTCTCCTGCCTCAGCCTCCTGAGTAGCTGGGATTACAGGTGCTTGCCACCACTCCCAGCTAATTTTTGTATTTTTGGTAGAGACAGGGTTTTACCATGTTGGCCAGGCTGATCTCAAATTCCTGACCTCAGGTGATCTGCCCGCTTCGGCCTCTCAAAGTGCTGGGATTACAGGCGTGAGCCACTGTGCCCTGCCCCTCATTCTATTGTAAACCTTTCAACTACTGCACTTGCTTATCACACTATATGTACATATATTCATTTGATAAAATATGGAGATTAGGCCGGGCGCCGTGGCTCATGCATGTTATCCCAGCAGGAGTTCAAGACCAGCCTGGCCAACATAGTGAAACCTCATCTCCACCAAAAAAATACAAAAATTGGCCAGGCACATCATTGCCTGATGCGTGATGTAATTTTGTGAGAAAAAAATTAAAACATGCATTTTAGAAAAAAGGATTGAGAAGAAAACCCCAAAATGGGAAAGTAGCAGTCTGTAATGTGGTAAACATAAGAGTAATTTTTATCTTTGGGGTTTTTCACATTTTTTCACAATAAGCCTGTACAATCAGATAATAAAAACTGTCCATCTTTAAATAGGATTGGGAAGTCTCTGTTTTCCTGTCACACTCTCATTATCCCTGCTGTTTACCACAGATAAGCACTGGGCCTGGGTTTCCCAAGTCCCTTCACTTTCCCCTTGTTAACTGTGGTGCCCTCAGCCCAGGACGGAAGGCACTGTGGCTGGGGACGTGGGCACCTGGGGGTGGCTTCTGCTGGTGCCTCCTCTCCACAGCAAGCATCTCCTGGTTCCTCCGGCTCTGTAGCACTGGCCAGATCGAGGTTGCCAAGCTCGTTGCCATTGCTGGTTACCTCCAAGAAGCTCCTGGCCTTGACTCCCAGAACACACACCTGAAAGACTGCTGCTGGCCTCCGTTTCTAAGGAAACTTTCTTCCTCAGGCCTCATCCCCTGGAGGAGCATATTTACCCGCTGGAGAGAAACAAAGCGGCACTCATTTTTCTGCTTGAATCACTTCCAAAGGGCTTATTGTGATTTCTGACTGGGACGTGGGTTTTGTGGAGAAGAAGTTCCCCTTGGCCAAAGGTAGGCTCTGAGGTGAGGAAACCAGGAAACCTGCCGGCTGATTGAAGATAAGGGAGCAGTGGCCTGTGGAGCAGGGCTCCCCATAAGAACGCTGTACAGTTCTGGCACCTCAGGAACTTGCCCACGTTTGCTGATTGCTAACAGCTGCCTGCTCCCCTGTAACAACAGGCAGGAAAACTCTAGAGTTGTAAAACGGTCTGTTTATTTGCCTTTAGTAGCTGCAAGAAGGGGAAGCGGGAGTCTGGGCCCCATGCTGCAGGCCTGGAGGGGAGGCCTGAGTCAGGGCCTCCCGCAGAGGAGAGAAGGAGGCAGGATGGGCCTGAGGAGTGCAAAGTTCAGGGTGGAGTTCCCAGCACAACCCCACACCCTCAGTGAACCCCGAGAAGGCTTCTTTAGAACCCAGGATCTCGCCAGGTGCAGTGGCTCAGGCCTTAATCGCAACACTGGAAGGCCGAGGCAGGAAGATGGCTCGAGGTCAAGAATTTGAGACCAGCCTGGGTAACACAGCAAGACCCTGTCTCTACAAAAACAAAAAAAAAAAAAATAGAAAAATTAGCCGGAGGCCGGGCACAGAGACTCACTTCTGTAATCCTAGCACTTTGGGAGGCCAAGGTAGGGGATCACTTGAGATCAGGAGTGTAAGACCAGCCTGCACAACATAAGGAAACATCTCAAAAAACAAAAAAATTAGCCGGGCATGATGGTATAGGCTTGTAAGTCCCAGCTACTTGGGAGGCAGAGGCGGGAGAATTTCTTGAGCCCAGGAGGTCAAGTCTGCAGTGAGCAGTGTTTGTACCACTGCCTGGGTGACAGAGCCAGACCCTAACTGATAAATAAACCTCGGGACCTTCCTGTTTCGGGTCCCATTTTGGGTCCCGTTTGTGCAGTGAACCCACCTGGCTATGCTGTGCTCCGTCCTCTCTTTCACTCTCGGGTGATAAATGGGGCCGGCAGCGGGTGAGCTTAGGGCATGAGGACACACACAGGTTTCGTTGCCCATGTGTGAGGGACCCACAGGTCGTATCTGCTTCCTAAGGAGTAGGCTCGTTGTTCCTCTTCCACAGTGCCTTCACGCCACAGCACTGTCCTGTCCCATCCTGAGAGGCCCCGGGAAGGGAGGGCCCCCCACCACCCCGACACACAGACGCCATTTGGTCAGCATCTCTCAGTAACACTCGGACTTCTAAGGCAAGGGACGGCGGTGCCTGAGCCTCACTGCTCTCTTCACAGCCCCTGCTTGTTCCAAAGGTGATCAAAGGGGTGGCAGGAAGTAAAACTGGCAGCATTTCTAGGCCAGGAAAAACACCTGGGCGCTGTTTTTAAAAACCCTCTGCTCCATCGGTGTTTTTCCCCAGGTGCTCAACTGAGATCCCCTGACGCTTCAAGGGCGGGTCACCAAATAGTCTATTACTGTCTCCGTTCTTTGATCCATCAAAGCGCTGGATTGACAAAGCCATTTTACACCCAGAAGCCTATAAGCATCTCCTTCTCCATTTTGAAAACAGAAAATCACTACCAAGAAAGGATTCTCTAGAAAATCTTGAGAACTAAGTTAAAAAATCAAATGGACGCTGCTTTCTTTTTCCAAGAACCCTCTTAGGACCACCATTCCAGGGGAATATTGCTCATGATTAATGGAAAGCAAATAAATGAATGGACTGAAATTAAATAAATCAGCCATGACATCCATGAATCTGTGCATCGCTGAACCTGGCTGTACCTCATTTCCTCTGACCAGACAATAAGAACTACCTTTACTTGCAACATTGTCAGTCCTACTTGTAGTAAGTCTAACAGGTAGGGGGGAGGAGGTGTCTTGAATCCTTGAATCCTTAGCTAATCTTTCTCTTGAAGTGGAGTCTCAAGGTTCATGCGTAAATGTCAGCCCCTCAGTCCTGCTTTGGAATGAAATACAGTGACGCAGTAAGTTCCAAGGACCTTGGAAGGAAAGCCCAGGAGGAGGAGGAAAGGAAGGGTATAATGTGAACACAGGGGCTGGGGATAGAATCCTGAAGGTTTTGCTGCTTGTTAGTTTTTAACCTGTCCTTGAAGATGTCTTGATTGGAAGTTACTAGATTTTATCTGATAGAGCTGGAAGGAATCTTGGGGTATTTAATTTAGGGATTCCATGGGCAGGCTCTGGAATCTGTGACATTGAACTTAATGTATAGAATTGTGTTGTGGATAGGCTTGCTGGTTTTCAAATGTCCACAAATTCTTTGATGATTCCCTCCTCAAATGGTGGAAGCCAAAGGAGAGGGGTTGAAAAACAAAACAAAAACAAAAAAACTGGTGGAAGCCAGGTCCTCTCCCTTCAGTGAAGACTGTACTCAGTAACTTGCTTCTAACAAACTCATCATGAAAGGCTTCCTTGTTACCCTCTTTCTTTTTATTAATATATACATATTCTTTTGATAGAGACAGGTATCTCACTATTTTCCCTGGGCTGGTCTTGAACTCCTGACCTAGGCAATCTGCCCTCCTTAGCCTACCAAAGTGCTAGGATTATAGGCATGAGCCACCACGCCCCCTGGCCCTTGCCCTCTTTCTTTCTTTCCTTTTTTTTTTTTTTTTTTGAGATGGAGTTTCGCTCTCATCACCCAGGCTGAAGTGCAATGGCACAATCTCAGCTCACTGCAACCTCCGTCTCTTGGGTTCAAGTGATTCTCCAACCTCAGCCTCTCCAGTAGCTGGGACTACAGGCATGCACCACCACATCCAGATAATTTTTGTATTTTTAGTAGAAACGGGGTTTCACCATGTTGGCCAGGCTGGTCTCAAACTCCTGACCTCAGGTGATCTGCCCACTTCGGCCTCCCAAAGTGTTGGGATTACAGGCGTGAGCCACCGCACCCGGCCCCCTTGCCCTCTTTCTTAGCTGACTTGCTCAGGGGAAAGCCAGCTGCCATGTTGGGAGCACACCAACAGCCCTTACCCACCGTGTGAGTGAGCCTTCTCAGAAGGGGACCCTGCAACCCTATTTGAGCCTTTGGATCAGGGTGCCCTATTGACATCTGGGGCTGGATGATTTTTGTTGTGGGGAATTGTGCTGTGTGCTGTAGGAGCTATCACAGCATCCCTGGCCCCCATCCACTAGATGCCAATAGCATACTCCCCCAACTTAGTGACCGTAAAAAATGTTTCCAGATGTTGACAAATGTCCCCTGAGGGGCAAAATCACCCCCCCACCCCAGCTGACAGCTGCTGTGTTAGATAACTGCAACCCTGGTGGACATTCACTTCAATCTCATGAGCCAGGATAACCCACCTAAGCTGCATCCAAATTCCTGACACACAGAAGCTGTGAGATAAGAAACTACTATGTTCTTGGGGTGATTTATTATGCAGCAATAAATTATCAATTCAATGAGTATGTGAATTTTTCAGAGGAAAAGAAGGGTCCTCACCCTTCTTTTTCCTTTTTTGTTTTGTTTTTTTTTTTTTTGAGACAGAGTCTCACTGTGTCACCCACGCTGGAGTGCAGTGGTGCAATCTTGGCTCACTGCAACCTCAGCCTCCCGGGTTCAAGCAATGCTCATGCCTCTCAGCCTTCTGAGTAGCTGGGACTACAGTCGTGTGCCACCACACCCAGCTAATTTTTTGTATTTTCGGTAGAGATGGGGTTTCACTGTGTTGGCCAGGCTGGTCTTAACCTCCAGGCCTCAAGTGATCCACCCGCCTTGGCCTCCCAAAGTGCTGGGATTACAGGCATGAGCCACCACATCCAGCCGGGACTTTACCTTTCTTTGGGGTCTTAGGGGTAAGAACCCTGGATATAGGCCAGCCTTCTAGCCAATGTGTGACCCCTTTGCATGGCTTTCTTGAGTGTTGGTCAAACCAACACTGCTTGAATAATTCTAACAATCATACCCTGTAAGGTCAGTTATAATTGAATAATTCTAATAATCATACCTTATAAGGCTCAGTGTATTGTTAAACAGAAAATTTTATTTTATTTTATTTTATTTTTGAGACAAAGTCTCACACTTGTCCCCCAAGCTGGAGTGCAATGGCACAATCTCGGCTCACTGCAACCTCTGCCTCCCAGGTTCAAGTGATTCTTCTGCCTCAGCCTCCTAAGTAGCTGGGATTACAGGTGCCTGCCACCACACCCAGCTAATTTTTATATTTTTAGTAGAGATGGGGTTTCACCATGTTGACCAGGCTGGTCTTGAACTGACCTCAGGTGATCCGCCTGCCTCAGCCTCCCAAAGTGCTGGGATTACAGGAATGAGCCACCGCGCCTGGCAAGAAAAATTTATTTTATGTGGAGACCAAATCTACTACCTCAGCTCCCATCTGCGTGGCAGGTGACCTGTGTTTTTTTCCAATTTTTTTCCCAGCTCCCCAGTCCCTATCAAGACTTAGCTTTTCTATGCCACACTTTTTTTTTTTTTTTTTTTTTTTTTTGAGATGGAGTCTTGCTCTGTTGCCCAGGCTGGAGTGCAGTGGCATGGCCTCAGCTCACTGCAACCTCCTCCTCCCGGGTTCAAGCAATTCCCCTGCTTCAGCTTCCTAAGTAGCTGGGACTACATGTGTGCACAACCACGCCTGGCTAGTTTTTGTATTTTTAGTAGAGATAAGGTTTCACCATGTTGGCCAGGCTGATCTTGAACTCGGGGCCTCAGGTGATACCCCGACCTCGGCCTCCCAAAGTGCTAGGATTACAGGCTTCAGCCACCATGCCGGCCCCTTGCTTTTTTAAAAAAAACCGTGATATGGGTGAACTAATTCTTGCTACTCTGAAAGTATTAGCTGGCAAAAGATAGAGCATATTCTGTTTAGCACTTCTGGAAATAGGAGCATTAGGCAAATCAGTTCTGAGTAGTCCCTGCTGGTGCAGGCCTCTGCTGGTGTTCTGGGCCTTAGTCACTGCCAATTGCTCATCCTTTCTCTCCAAGTCTCCTGAGGTCATGGACATGCTTTGTATTAGTCTGTTTTCACACTGTTGATAAAGGAATACTCGAGACTGGGAAGAAAAAGAGGTTTAATTGGACTTACAGTTCCACATGGCTGGGGAGGCCTCAGAATCATGACGGGAGGCGAAAGACACTTCTTACATGGCAGTGGCAAGAGAAAATGAGGCAGATGCAAAGTAGAAACCCCTGATAAAACCATCAGATCTTGTGAGATTTATTCACTATCACAAGAACAGTACGGAGGAAATTCCCCCAAGATTCAAATGATCTCCCACCAGGTACCTCCCACAACATGTGGGAATTATGGGAGTACAATTCAAGTTGAGATTTGGGTGGGGACACAGAGTCAAACCATATCATACTTGAAGCCATAATTCTTCCTGTCAGTTCTCTTTAGGGGCGGTGACATCTCTATTTCCTTCATGCAGTCAGAGGACTCTCACAATCCTCACTGACCTGTCTATCTCTCTTTTTGGACTGTTTCCTTGCAAGCCCCTTCAGTCTCTGTTAAAATCCAACATATTTTCCCTTAGCTTCTCTGAAATAGTTGCAGCCCTATTACTTCTACAGCCAGGCTTCGCGAGTCAGAACTACTTGCCAGAGACAAAATAAATGCAAAAAGAAGCTAGAGAGCCACAGAACTCACTCAACCAGGCAGAATGCATAGGAGACTCCTTAGCTGAGAGCTGTGCCTTCGCCGCACTTGCTTAGGCTCAATGGCTCTGGGTGGGCAGCACCACCAGCTCTCCTTGGCTGAGATGCATCCATGCTCAGTACTCTCAGAGCAGGGAAAAGAAAGACTTTTAACAAATACTGTGAAGAGTTTTGGTTTTCGTTTTTTTTAACATTTAAAGTTTTAAAAATTATTTTATTTTTTAAGACTGTGGCCGGGTGCAGTGGCTCACGCCTGCAATCCCAGCACTTTGGGAGGCTGAGGTGGGTGGATCACCTGAGGTCAGGAGTTCGAGACCAGCCTGACCAACATGGCGAAACCCCACCTCTACCAAAAATACAAAAGTTAGCCAGGCATGGTGATGTGCACCTGTAATCACAGCTACTCAGGAGGCTAAGGCAGGAGAATTGCTTGAACCTGGGAGGCAGAGGTTGCAGCGAGCTGAGATCATACCACTGTACTGCAACCTGGGTGACAGAGTGAGACCCTGTCTCAAAAACACAAAAAACCTTCTAATGAATTAGTGCTGTGCAGGATGTCATTACATAAGGATATGCAAGACTGGGCATAGTGGCTCCTACCTAAAATCCCAGCACTGTGAGAGGCCAAGGCAGAAGGATCACTTGAGCCCAGGAGTTCAAGACCAGCCTGGGCAACACAGTGGGAGACCCCATCTCTACAAAACAAAACAAAAAAAAGTTAAAACATCATCCAGGTGTGGTGGTGAGCACCTGTAGTCCAAGCTGCTCAAAAGGCTGAGATGGTTCTTGCAACCAGGAAGTCAAGGCAAAAGGAGCTATGATCATCCCACTACATCACTGCACTTCAGCCTGGGCGACAGAGTGAGAACTTGTCTCCTAAAATATATATTTGTATATAATTACTCTTCTAGTTAGAAAATTGGCTAAAAAAATTAAAAGCATTTGTCTCCTGAAAAAATGCAACATGTAATCTAACAATATAACTTTCAGATGCCTTCTACTGTCTATGACTACCCCTAGGATGGATCTTAAACTATCAAAAGCAGTCAGTATGTTTACTTCTTGTTTCCCTGGTTCAGATGATGAGGTCTTTTTTTTTTTTTTAAGATGGAGTCTTGCTCTGTCCCCCAGGCTGGAGTGCAGTGGCATGATCTCGGCTCACTGCAAGCTCTGCCTCCTGGGTTCATGCCATTCTCCTGCCTCAGCCTCCCGAGTAGCTGGGACTACAGGCGCCCGCCACCATGCCCGGGTAATTTTTTTGTGTTTTTTAGTAGAGATGGGGTTTCACCATGTTAGCCAGGATGGTCTCGATCTCCTGACCTCGTGATCCGCCCGCCTCAGCCTCCCAAAGTGCTGGGATTACAGGCGTGAGTCACTGCGCCTGGCCAAGAGATGATGAGGTCTTGACAGGCAGGACCTGTGTCCTGTTTATCTTTGGATGCTTTTGGCTTCCTTGCATAGCTGAGTTTGCACACTGCATGAGGATGCCTAGTCAAAGGAGCGAATGAGGGTTGAAATCCAGCCTTTTCTTCCCTAGTCAGGCCCCATGCCTTGGGGTTGTGTTTGCCTGGAGGCAGTATACTTTTTCTATTTTATTTGACCTATATAACTTCTTCTAATTTCCTAACAGTGTCCTTTGATTTCTCATCTCCCAAACATTGTAGAAGCCCAAAAATTACTGAAAAAGGAAAGGATTCAATGAAAAAATGAATGAAGCATACTTTACTTTTGATAAAAATGCATGAGAGAGGCAGACACTATTTTTCATCAGTCCCAGCAATCATTTCTCTCCTTTCTGGCCCCATTTCTTTCCTGATATTTACTCCTCACCCCTCTCAACTCAGTAAATCCTGAGGAATCTAAGCCAATGACTCTCAACCTTGGCTATACATTAGAATCACCTGGGGAGATTTTTAAAACCCCCTCTATCCAGGCACATCCCAAACCAATTGTATTAGTCCATTTTCACGCTGCTGATAAAGACATACCCAAGACCAGGCAATTTGCAAAAGAAAGAGTTTCAATTGGACTTACAGTTCCATGTGGTTGGGGAAGGCAAGGAGGAGCAAGTCATGTCTTATATGTATGGTAGCAGGCCGAGAGAGCTTCTGCAGGAAACTTCCCCCTTATAATAACCATCAGATCTCATGAGACTTACTATCAGCAGAGCAGCACAGGAAAGATTTGCCCCCATGATTCAATTACCTCCCACCAGGTTCCTCTCACAACATGTGGGAATTCATTATGAGATTTGGCGGGGGACACAGCCAAACCATATCATTCTGCCCTGGCCCCTCCCAAATCTCATCTCCTCACATTTCAAAATCAATCATGCCTTCCCAACAGTCCTCCAAAATCTTTTTTTTTTTTTTTGAGATGGAGTCTTGCACTGTCACCCAGGCTGGAGTGAATGGCCTGATCTCGGCTCACTGTAACATCCACCTTCTGGGTTCAAGCAATTCTTTTGCCTCGGCCTCCTGAATAGCTGGGATTATAGGTGCCCGACACCCCACCTGGCTAATTTTTGTATTTTTCATAGAGACAGGGATTCAGTATGTTGGCCAGGCTGGTCTCAAACTCCTGACCTCATGATCCACCCACCTCAGCCTCCCAAAGTGCTGGGATTACAGGCATGAGTCACTGCCCCCAGGGCAGTCAAATCTTAAAGCTCTAAAATGATCTCCTTTGACTCCAGGTCTCACATCCAGGTCACGCTGATGCAGGAGGTAGGTCCCCTTGGTCTTGGGCAGCTCTGCCCCTGTGGCTTTGCAGGGTATAGCCCCCCTCCTGGCTGCTTTCACATGCTGGTGTTGACCATCTGTGGCTTTTCCAAGCACATGGTGCAAGCCGTAGATACACCATTCTGTGGTCTGAAGAATGGTATCCGTCTTCTAACAGATCCACTAGGCAGTGCCCCAGTAGGCACTCTGTGTGGGGGCTCTGACCCCACATTTCCCTTTCACACTGCCCTAGCAGAGGTTCTTTCTCCATGAGCACCCTGACCCTGCAGCAAACTCCTGCCTGGGCATCCAGGCGTTTCCATATATCCTCTGAAATCTAGGTGGAGGTTCCCAAACCTCAGTTCTTGACTTATGTGCACCCACTGGCTCAACACCACATGGAAACTGCCAAAGCCTGGGGCTTCCACCCTCTGAAGCAACAGCCCAAGCTGTACCTTGGCCCCTTTTAGCCATGGCTAGAGCAGCTGGAATGCAGGACACCAAGTCCCTAGGCTGCACACAACATGGGGACCTTGGGCCCAACCCATGAAATCATTTTTTCCTCCTAGATCTCTGGGCCTGTGATGGGAGGGGCTGCTGTGAAGACCTCTGACATGCCTTGGGGCCATTTTCCCCATTGTCTTGCAGGTTAACATTCGGCTCCTCATTACTTTTGCAAATTTCTATAGCCAACTTGAATTTCTCCTCAGAAAATGGGATTTTCTTTTCTATCACATTGTCAGGCTGCAAATTTTCTGAACTTTTATGCTCTGCTTCCCCTATAAAACTGAATGCCTTTAACAGCACCCACATCACCTCTTGAATGCTTTGCTGCTTAGAATGCTTTCTTCCACCAGCTACCCTAAATCATCTCTCTCAAGTTCAAAGTCCCATGAATCTCTAGGGCAGGGGCAAAATGCTGCCAGCCTCTTTGCTAAAACATAACAAGAGTCAACTTTGTTCCAGTCCCCAGCAAATTCTTCATCTTCATCTGAGACCACCTCAGCCTAGATTTCATTGTCCTTATCATTATTGGTATTTTGGTCAAAGTCATTCAACAAGTCTAAACTAAAGAGAGTTCTAAACTTTCCCACATTTTCCTGTCTTCTGAGCCCTCCAACTGTTCCAGCCTCTGCCTGTTGCCCATTTCCAAAGTCACTTCCACATTTTCAGATATCTTTTCAGCAGCACCCCACTCTACAGGTGCCAATTTACTGTATTAATCCATGTTCATTCTGCTGATAAAGACATACTCAAGACTGGACAATTTACAAAAGAAAGAGTTTAATTGGACTTAGAGTTCCATGTGGCTGGGGAAGCCTCACAATCATGGTGGAAGGCAAGGAAGAGCAAGTCACATCTTACATGGATGGCAGTAAGCAAAGAGAGAGCTTGTGCAGAGAAACTCCCATCTTCAAAACCATCAGACCTCGTGAGACTTATTCACTATTACGAGAACAGCATGGGAAAGACCTGCCCCGATGATTCAGTTACCTCCCATTAAGCTCCTCCCACAACATGTGGGAATTCAAGATTTGAGTGGGGACACAGCCAGACCATATCCCAATGAAAATGGATGATGGGGGCATGGACACTCAGGCATCAGTCGTTTTTAAAACTACACAGATGATTCCACATACACCTGGCACTTGGTTGCTAACTTGATACCTCTGGTCTAAGTCAATCGTGGTTGTCCCATTGCCCGTACTAGTGCATGAGTTAAAAAAGCGAATGTGGCCAGGTGTGGTGGTTCATCATGCCTGTAATCCCAGCACTTTGGAAGGCTGTGGCAGGAGAATTACTTGAGCCCAGGCATTCAAAACAAGCCTGAGCAATCTAGTGAGACCTTGTCTCTACCAAAAAAAAAAAATTAAAAATTAGCCAAGCATGGTGGCATGTGCCTGTGACCCCAGCTACTCGGGAGGCTGAGGTGGGAGGATTGCTTGAGCCCAGGAGGTCTAGGCTCCAGTGAGTTGAGATGGTACAATAAGGGCATGCCGATGTCGGGATTCCTAGATGTGTCATAACCATTAGTGCCCTGAGAAGAGCTTTCCCAAGGACAAGCTGATGTGCTGGGGGAAGGGAGAGTAAGGAGAGAATACCCCTAGGTCCCTGGTAACCTCCCCAAACTGCACATCCACCAACCTGAAGATGTCCTCCTCCAGGATTCTCATTACCTGAAACCAAATCCATTCAAGTGAGGGGATTCTGTTATTTACAACAAAAGGTATAACTGATACAGTGAAGAATTCTCAATACGTAAAGGTCTTTAGAAAGACTTCCCAGCTGGGCTCAGTGGTTCATGCCTGTATGACTGCATGAACCCAGAAGTTCAAGACCAGCCTAGGCAACATGGCAAGACCCCATCTCTACAAAAAATTAAAAATTAGCCAGGCATAGTGCCATGCACCTGTGATCCCAGCACTTAGGGAGGCCAAGGCAGGTGGATCACTTGAGCCCAGGAGTTCAAGACCAGCCAGGGCAACATGATGAAACCCCAGCTCTACAAAAAATAGCAGGTGTGGTGGCAGTCACCTGTAGTCCCAGCTACTTGGAATGCTGAAGAGGGAGGATCACTTGAGCCCAGGAGGTTGAGGCTGCAGTGAGCCATGCTTGCGTCACTGCACTCCAGCCTGGGTGACAGAACAAGACCCTATCTCAAAAAAAAAAAAAAAAAAAAAAAAAAAAAAAAGCCGGGTATGGCGGCGTGAGCACTCTTGGAGGCCAAGGCAGGTGGATCACTTGAGGTCAGGAGTTCAAGACCAGCCTGGCCAACATGGTGAAACCCCGTCTCTACTAAAATTACAAAATGTAGCCAGACGTGGTAGCTTGCACCTATAATCCCAGCTATTCAAGAGGCTGAGGTACAAGAATCACTTGAGCCTGGGAGGCAGAGGTTGCAGTGAGCCGAGATCGCGCCACTGCACTCTAGCCTGGGCAATAAAGCGAGACTCCGTCTCAAAAAAAAAAAAAAAAAAAAAAGGGCTGGGCACCGTGGCTCACGCCTGTAATCCCAGCACTTTGGGAGGCCGAGGTGGGTGGATCACAAAGTCAGGAGATCAAGGCCACCCTGGCCAACATGGTGAAACCCATCTCTACTAAAAATACAAAAATTAGCTGGGCATGGTGGGGCATGCCTGTCATCCCAGCTACTTGGGAGGCTGAGGCAGGAGAATCACTTTAACCCAGGAGACGGAGGTTGCAGTGAGCCAAGATCATGCCACTGCACGCCAGCCTGGGTGACAGAGCAAGACTCTGTCTCAAAAAAAAAAAAAAAAATTCCCTACTGGAGGGAGACCTCAGTGAGTGTATATGTGTGTCAGTTTTATCCCTACAGGAACAGGAACAGGAATGTATGAGGAGCAAACGAAGCAAAACATGAGAGGAAGGGAGCGGTAGGGGATTAGAAAAACCAAGAGCTAAATATAGAGAAAAATTCATATAGCTTGAGAGGAAATTATGCTTTAGAAGTGGAATGAGAATGATACAGGAACAAATTAAGAAGAAGTCCTAAATAACTTTGAGAACTTAAGGACACTGATGGTTAATGGAGATGTAATATGGTTTCCTTAACACAGAGGCCCAGGGGAAGGATTAGAATTATAGAACTACGGTAGTAGGAAAAAGAGCAAGTTCCAGGACTAGGGGTGGGAGTCAGTGAATGCACAGATAGTTACTAAATACCTAGTCTGTGTTTGCTCATGCAGGTGACACAATAAATCTAAGAACACTTGCAACCAAAGTACAAGATTTGCTTTCAAAACAGAAAAAAAAAAAAAACCCGCAAACAAACAAACAAACAAAAACAACCGGAGAGCACTTATCCTGCAAACAAGATGCATGCAATAAATATTTCTTGAATCAACTAGGGACAGAGGATTTATCTGGGCTTAGGAAATACAATGAGACTTAAAAACAACATGGTGGGTGAATTCTTAATTGTAGATCCCTGGCAGCCGTGGCAGGCCAAATAATTCCTAGTAGTATGCTCGTGAGACATGTGTATTAGTGATGCAGTAGAATTTGATGTATGACTCATTGTTTTCTATTTCAAAAAATGCAAATTATTCCATTCAAACAGAAAAATGTATGAAAAAGCTCGAGAGTGACTAATACTATCCTTGTATCACTCATTTCAATGTTAGCGGCTTTTACATTTTTTAATTAATAAATGGGCACCATGTAGAAGCTTCGCTGAAAGAGAGAGCCTTTGTAAAGCTTGGTGTCCACGTTGTAGAGACAGTGGAGCCATGCCATGGTGAGGAACATGAGCCACCTGACTGCTGCTTGCTGGCTGTGTGACCCTGGAAAGCTGTTTCAACTCTTGGTACATTTGTAAAATGGAGATAATAAGGCTGGCCCTCTCAACAGGCTGTGAAGATAACTGAGAAACATGTAGGTAAAGTGTTAACTAGTGACTAGTGTGTGGTGGGTAGTCTGTAAATGTTAACTACTACTATTATCATCTTCATCCGTCTGGACTGCTATAACAGAATACCATGGACTTGGTAGCTGATAAACAACAGACATTTATTTCTCACAGTTGTGAAGCTGGGAAGACCAAGATCAAGATGCAGCGGGTTCAGTATCCAGTGAGCGCCTGTCTCCTGGTTCACAGACACCACCTTCTTGTTATGTCCTCAAATGGTGGAAGGGGATAGGGGTCTATCTCAATCTTAAGTCTCTCTCTCTCTCTCTCTCTCTTTTTTTTTTTTTTTTTTTTTTTCTTTTTTTGAGATAGGTTCTTGCTGTGTCACCCAGGCTGGAGTGCAGTGACATGAACATGGCTTAATGCAGCCTCCACCTCCTGGGCTCAAGTGATCTTCCCAGTTCAGCATCCCAAGTAGCTGGGACTACAGGTGCAAACCACTACCCCTGGCTAATTTTTGTAGAGACAAGATCTCACTTTGTTGCCGAGGCTGGTCTCAAACTCCTGGATGCAAGTGATCCTCTTGCCTCAGCCTCCTGCCTCCTAAAGTGCTGGGATTACAGGCATGAGCCATCACACCTGGCTAATCATTTTCCTGGCCCATCATTTTCCTATATCAATGAACAGAGGACCGTTCTGCTTACCTCTAATTTGAAATGCAAGTGTATCTGCCTTGGGTACAGCGAATAATGGATGTGGTCAGTATTTACCCAAGGATGAATGTGACTGCCCAAAAGCAAAATAGAGATCTGATGCATTTTAGAAAAGGTGATCTCATAGAAAACAAAGTAGCATTTACTTGAAATGTCTTTCTTGGCCTATTCAGTAATTATGTGTTTAGAAAAGAAAAGTAGTAAAGAGTGATAGAAAGGAAGACCAACATCAACAGGGCATGTTAGTAGATGAAATGTTTAAAAATGTAATTATTGAGGGAGACTTCTGTTTCCAGCCCTGACAGAGTAACAAGTACCATACATGCCCTCCTGCTATAAGGAAACTGGGCAAAATATACGAAACAAATGTTCATACACATACTACAGGCAATTCAAGACTGTGAGAAGGAAAAGAAATGGAATGAGTCCAAAAATGACCTAGGCTGTCTGCCTGGAGATACTTCCCAGACTGCTGTGGTGCAAGAAGAGGGAACCTAAACAGAATATGGTCATTTCACCAAGTTGAAGGACAGAGATTGGTTTCAGGAGGCTAAGGTGGCTGGAATTTGCAAGGCAAAGTAACACAGAGAAAAAAGTCCAGAGAAAGAGCCTAGGAAATCTGCATAACAGTGCCCTGGAATCTTGTGCTAAATATTAAACTGTATCTCTAACAGGAAACTCCGCAAAGCCAAGCAAAAAATCACCATGGGGAAATGTAAGTTGGACAGTTCCCAGAGCCCACACACTACTGGGGTATGTTTGAGTTCCGACTCTGAGTGAAGAGACCTGATTAAACACTCAGGATATGTGGTAAAGATCTGTGAAGTGTTACACCTTAGGAGTAGAACTAAAATAGACCTGGAACAGCAATTCTCAACCAGGGGTGAGTTTACTCCCCAGAGGATATTTTGCTATATCTGGAGACAATTTATATTGTCATGACTGGGAAGATGCTACCATTGTCTAGAAGGTAGAGGCCAGGTGTCTTAGTCCATTTGTGCGGCTATAACAAAGCACTGGGTGGTGTATAAATAACGGAAATTTGTTTCTCACAGTTTTGGAGGCCGGGAGGACCTAGATCAAAGCACTGGCAGATTTGGTGTCTGATGAGAGCCAGCTTCCTGGTTTAGAGAATGTGTCCTTGCTGCTTTCTCACATAGTGAAAGGGGACAAGGCAGCTCTCTGGGGCCTCTTTCATAAGGACACCAATCCCAAACGCCCCACCTCCTCTGATACTACTAGTCTTAGACTTCAAGATATTAATTTAGAAGAGACACAAACATTCAGACCATAGCACCAGGGATGCTGTTAAACATCCTATAGTGCACAGGAAAGGCCTCCACAACAAAGAAATGTCAACAGTGCCAAGAATTTGTCAATCCAAATGTCAAAAGTTGTGACCTGAGTCTGTGAGTGTGAAGAAAAAAAAAAGACAAATATCAAAACTACCAATGTTGTGGCCAGGCACAGTGGCTCACACCTGTAATCCCAGTGCTTTGGGAGGCCAAGGTGGGCAGAATGCTTGAAGTCAGGGGTTCGAGATCAGCCTGGCCAACAATGGTGAAACCCCATCTCTGCTAAAAATACAAAAATTAGCCAGGCGTGGTGGCATGCGCCTGTAATCCCAGCTACTGGGGAGGCTGAGGCAGGAGAATAGAATCACTTGAACCTGGGAGGCAGAGGTTGCGGTGAGTGCACCACTGCACTCCAGCCTGGACGACAGAGCAAGACTCCATCTCAAAAAAAAAAGAAAAGAAAGACCTTTTCAGATAAATAAAAGCTGTGAGGTCATTTCCAGAGAATTGCATTATAAGAAATATTTTTTTGACTGGGCACGGTGGCTCATGCATATAATCCCAGCACTTTGGGCTTTTTGTTGTTGTTGTTTTTAAAATATTTTTTATATTAATAGAGATGGGGTTTCGCCATGTTGGCCAGGCTGATCTTGAACTCCTGACCTCAAGTGATCTGCCCCCGTTGGCCTTCCAAAGTGTTGGGATTACAGGCATGAGCCACTGCGCCCAGCCAATCCCATCATTTTGGGAGACCGTAGGGAGAGGATTGCCTCAAGCCAGGAGTTCAAGACAAGCCTGGGCAACTAGCGAGACACAACCTCTATCAAAAATAGAGAAAAATTAGCTGGGTATGGTGGCACACACCTTTAGTTCCAGCTACTCAGGAGGCTCAAGATAGAGGGACTGCTTGAGCCCAGGAGTTTGGGGTTTCAGTGAGCCGTGATCGTGTCACTGCACTCCAGCCTGGGTGACAGATAGAAAAATGAGATCTACACAAATAAATAACCATATGTGGCCGGGCACAGTGGCTCACACCTGTAGTCCCAGAACTTTGGGAGGCCAAAGCGGGTGGATCACAAGGTCAGGAGATCGAGACCATCCTGGCTGACATGGTGAAATCCCGTCTCTACTAAAAATACAAAAAATTAGCCAGGCTTGGTGGCAGGTGCCTGTAGTCCCAGCTACTCGGGAGGCTGAGGCAGGAGAATGGCGTGAACCCAGGAGGCGGAGCTTGCAATGAGCCGAGATCATGCCACTGCACTCCAGCCTGGGCGACAGAGCGAGACTCCATCTTAAAAAAAAAAGAAATACAGAGATGTAAATACATGGTAAATATAAAATACTTTTTTCATTTTAAAAATTTTCTCTAAAAAGATAACCATTTAAAGCAAATATAAAAATATATTTTGAATTTTCTAATGGAAATGGAAATGAAATGTCTTAAAACAATAGTACAAAGGTTCCAAAGGGAAAATGGAGTTGAATTATTAAAAGGTTCTTACATGATATGTAAAGTAGCATAACAATATTTAAAGTTACGGGATACACTCCTGAAACAGGAGCCCAAGCATGCATGTGGACGCAGGGTCGTGGGAGATGAACGCGGTGGTGTCGCAGGTGAACTCTCTGCCACTTCTCAGCCTGATGGCGGCGCTCATATTTAGCTGCTTTCACCATCACCACCGCCTTCAAAGACGGAAGCATCCCGGATGTGGTGGCAATGACTCGCCGATCAAGCTGAAAAACTTAGATGACTTCAGCGGACCTAGAGAAAGAAGTGATTTGGGATTCGTTACAGTCGATGTAACTGCTGATTAACTCAGCTCATTTCCCAGTGGTGGCACCAGTCTCATAGTTAATTGTGAGAATATGTTTTATTGGAATGTTAAGCAGTTGTTTATTTATCAGCAGAATATTCAACAAAAAATAATCTACGATTAGAGACCTAATGGCAATATATTTGCAATAAAATTTGAGACCTGTGATTAAAATTATCATTATGAAGATATGTAATCAAAAGCTGTAAAGATTATTAATAATTTTTGTATTTTCTGAGATTATTTTAAAAACCATCTCAGTACAACTTTTTTTTCTTTTCATATTTTTTTTCTGTTTTTAAGAGATGTATCTCACTGTGTCACCCAGGCTGGGGCAATCACAGCTCACTACAGCCTCAATCTCCTTGCCTCAGGCATTTTTTTGTTTTTGTTTCAATATACGGCATGAGCTGTTTTAGTAATCTTAGTAAGCCATATATCTGCAATTAATTGTATCTCTGCCTATTGAGAATAATTTCCTTTGCTTTTGTGTTGTATGGGATTTATCAACCTAAGTACTTGAACTAGTCTTTTTAATTGTAAATTACATGCCAGGTGCGGTGGCTCATGCCTGTAATGCCAGCACTTTGGGAGGCTGAGGGGGGAGGATCACTTGAGCCCAGAAGTTCAAGGCCAGCCTGGGCAACACAGTGAGACCTTGTCTGTACAAAAAATTTAAAAAATTAGTCAGGTATGGTGACATACAGTTGTAGTCTCAGCTACTGGCAAGGCTGAGGTGGGAGAATTGATTGAGCCCAGGAGGTTGAGGCTGCAGTAAGCCATGATGGTGCCATTGTACTCCAACCTGGGTGACAGAGCAAGACCCTGTCTCAAAAAAAATTAAATTAAAAAAATTATAAATTATAATTGAGAATAAGTTTTGCCGGGCGCGGTGGCTCAAGCCTGTAATCCCAGCACTTTGGGAGGCCGAGACGGGCGGATCACGAGGTCAGGAGATCGAGACCATCCTGGCTAACACAGTGAAACCCCGTCTCTACTAAAAACACAAAAAACTAGCCGGGCGAGGTGGCGGGCGCCTGTAGTCCCTGCTACTCGGGAGGCTGAGGCAGGAGAATGGCGTAAACCCGGGAGGCGGAGCTTGCAGTGAGCTGAGATCCGGCCACTGCACTCCAGCCCGGGCGACAGAGCAAGACTCCGTCTCAAAAAAAAAAAAAAAAAAAAAGAGAATAAGTTTTATAATTAAAAGCTGTTAAACTTTATATTAAAAATCTATTAAAGATATCAGTTATAATTGAAAGCTAATTAATCTAGTCTGATTTAGAACTTTTGTTGCAAGTAGGGTAGAGGTGGAGATATTTATATAGAACGTTGCTCAAACAGGAATCTTCTTAGGTTCTATTTTAATGTTGATACTGAAGGTATAAAGTGATAGACTTAAAATATGAAAGTGAAATCCATGGGACTGAAATGTACCTATATGTTTTTTACCTGCGTTATCCTTATGTTGGTCATTAGTGTCACCTGGAAATTATTTGCAGTTAAAGGCTCTAAACCAAATTGGGCTTTAGGATGAAATTCTTCTGAGAGGTATTAATCTGAAGCTACTGTTGAAATATATGAAAACAAAATTTTTTTTTGACAATGGAAATGGTTGCAAGAGGAATGTCACTTTGACTCTATCTGGGAGCCCTGTACCAGTTGGTAGAATGCTACCTCAGGACAGGATGAGAACATGTATCCCATTTCCAGATACATATGAAATAACAAAGAAAATATTAAATTATTCTAAGTTTGAAGCAATGTATTTTTATTTATTATTATTATTTTTTTATTGAGATAGAATCTCCCTCTGTCACCCAGGCTGGAGTACAGTGCCCTCTCGGCTCTCTGCAGCCCCTACCTCCCAGGTTCAAGTGACTCTCCAGCCTCAGCCTCCCAAGTAGCTGGGTTTACAGGCACAGGCTACCACACTGGCTAACTTTTTTTTTTTTTTAATAGAATCTTGCTGGGTCACCCAGGCTGGGGTGCAGTGGCACAATCTCAGCTCACTGCAACCTCTGCCTCCCAGGCTTAATTGATTCTCGTGCCTCAGCCTCCCGAATAGCTGGGACTACAGGCATGCACCACCACACCCAGCTAATTTTTGTATTTTTAGTAGAGATGGGGTTTCCCCACGTTGGGCAGGCTGGTCTCAAACTCCTGGATTCAAATGACGCACCACCTTGGCCTCCCAAAGATTACAGTCATGAGCCACTGCACCTGGCAAAACAATATATTTTTATTCTTAATGAATTGTATCTCGTTGACCTTTTAAAAAAAAATGAGGCCGGGCACGGTGGCTCACGCCTGTAATCCCAGCTAAGGCAAGCATATCAGGAGGTCAAGAGATTGAGACCATCCTAACTAACATGGTGAAACCCATCTCTACTAAAAATACAAAAATCAGCAGGGTGTGGTGGCATATGCCTGTAATCCCAGCTACTCAGGAGGCTGAGGCAAGAGAATCGCTTGAACCCAGGAGGCAGAGGTTGCAGTGAGCCAAGATCACACCACTGCACTCCAGCCTGGGCGACAGAGGAAGACCCTGTCTGAAAAAAAAAAAAAAAAAGAGTGAGATCAAACTATATATATAGAAATCTAATTTGAATACAAAGACAATAGATTAAGAATAAATGGGCCAGGCAAGGTGTCTCACGCCTGTAATCCCAGCACTTTGGGAGGCTGAGGTGGGTGGATCACCAGAAGGCGGGAGTTCGAGACCAGCCTGACCAACATGGAGAAACCCCATCTCTACTAAAAATACAAAAGTAGCCGGACATGGTGGCGCATGCCTGTAATCCCAGCTACTTAGGATGCTTAGGCAGGAGAATCGCTTGAACCCGGGAGGCAGAGGTTGCGGTGAGCCAAGATGGCAAAATAGCACTCCAGCCTGGGCGACAAGAGCGAAACTGCCTCTCAAAAAAAAAAAAAAAAAAAAAAAAAAAAAATTAGCCAAGCATGGCAGCACATGCCGTAGTCCCAGCTACTCAGAAGGCTGAGGCAGGAGAACCACTTGAACCTGGAAGGCGGAGATTGCAGTGAGCCGACATCGCGCTGCTACACTCCAGCCTGGGCGACAGCGTGAGACTCCGTCTCAAAAAAAAAAAAAAAAAGCTAAAAACACATTTTTTTTTGAAGTGCAAATGTAACATTCACCAAGACAGTCCATGTCCTGGGCATGAAACAAATCTTACAATGAAAAAGACTGTCACAATACAGAGTTGTTTTGTTTTGCTGTTGGTTTTGGTTTTTGAGATGGAGTCTTGCCCTGTTGCCTAGGCTGGAATGCAGTGGCGCGATCTCAGCTCACTGCAACCTTCGCCTCCCAGATCGAGCGATTCTCCCGCCTCAGACTCCCAAGTACCTGGGACTACAGGCATGCACCACGAAGCCCGGCTAATTTCTTTGTATTTTTAGTAGAGAAGTTTCACCATTTTGGTCAGGCTGGTCTCAAACTCCTGACCTCAAATCCTCTGCCCGCCTCAGCCTCACAAAGTGCTGGGATTATAGGTGTGAGCCACTGCACCTGGCCCACAATATAGAATATTTTATTTGACCACAAAAGAATCTAGAAATCAGTATCAATGTGTGTGCCCTTCTGATAGGTGTATCATTTTAAAAAGTCAAAAATCTGACATTACCAACCCCTGAAGAGGAAAGACAGCGCCCAGAATTGATAGGGATGTCAAATGGCACAGCCACCTTGGAAATCCATTTGGCAGGTTCTTAAAAAGTTAAATATGTACCCACCATATGACCCAAACATTCCATTCCTAGGTACTTACCCAAGAGAATGAAATCCCATGAGCCCCAAAAGACTTGTACACAAATATTCATAGCAGCTATTATTAATAATAGTTATAGCTATTATTAATAATAGTTTTATTAATAATATTATATATTATAATATATAATGTATTATGCCTGTAATTCCAGCACTTTGGGAAGCTAAGGTGGGCTGATCACCTGAGGTCGGGAGTTCAAGACCAGCCTGGCCAACATGGTGAAACCCCATCTCTACTAAAAATACAAAAATTAGCTAGGCATGGTGGTGAGTGCCTGTAATCTTAGCAGTTTGGGAGGCGGAGGCAGGAGAATCCCTTGAACCCTGGAGGCAGAGGTTGAAGTGAGCCAAGGTCATGCCAATGCACTCCAGCCTGGGCGACAAGAACAAAACTCCATCTCAAAAAATATATATCCATCTATAGGCAAATAAGCAAATTGGTTTGTCCATACAAGGGAATACTATTCACCAATAAAAAGGAGCAAACTTCCGATAGACACAGCACACAACAACATGAATAGATCTTGAAAACTTCATTGCTGAGCTAAAGAATCCAGATCCAAAAAAGTGTGTGTGTATAATACATATATAGAGAGAGTAAGATTTTTTTATGTCAAGTCCTAGAACAGGAAAAACTACTATATAGTGGCAAAAAGCAGACCAGTGTTTGCCTAGTACTGGGAGGGGTGGGATTGACTACAAAGGAGTATGAGGGAAATTTTGTTGGTGGTAGAAATGTTATATATCTTCATTATGATGATACATACATAGATGTCAAAGTTCATCAAACCATACACTAAAAATAGGTACATTTTATTATATATAATTCTTATCTCAATAATAGTTAATTTTAAAAAGAAACAAATTGTCAAGATGTAATACACTAAAGATTTGTGCACTTTACTGAATGTATGTTTCCTTTTTTTTTTTTTTTTTTTTTTTTTTGAGATGGACTCTCACTCTGTCGCCCAGGCTGGAGTGCAGTGGCATGATCTCTGCTCACTGAAAGCTCCACCTCCTGGGTTCACGCCATTCTCCTACCTCAGCCTCCAGAGTAGCTGAGACTACAGGTGCCCGCCACCACGCCCTGCTAATTTTTTGTATTTTTTGTAGAGACGGGGTTTCACCGTGTTAGCCAGGGTGGTCTCGATCTCCTGACCTCGTGATCCGCCCATCTTGGCCTCCCGAAGTTCTGGGACTGCAGGCGTGAGCCACTGCGCCCAGCCTCAATTTTTAAAAATTAGGTTTTTTGTTTATTTGTTTTTGTTTTTTGTTTTTTTTTTTGAGACGGAATCTCACTCTGTCACCCAGGCTGGAGTGCAATGGCGGGGTCTCAGCTCACTGCAACCTCTGCTTTCCGGGTTCAAGTGATTCTCCTGCCTCAGCCTCCTGAGTAGCTGAAATTATAGGCGCCCACCACTACACCTGGCTAATTTTTGTATTTTTAGTAGAGACCAGGTTTCACCATGTTAGTCAGGCTGGTCTTGAACTGCTGACCTCAGGTGATCCACCCACCTTGGCCTCCCAAAATGCTTGGATTACAGGCGTGAGCCACTGCACCAGGCCTAAAGATTAGTTTTAGTGCAAACTATTTTTAGGTATAAAAAGATTATCCGGCCAGGCACAGTGGCTCACACCTGTAATCCCAGCACTTTGGGAGGACGAGGTGGGCAGATCACGAGATCAAGAGATCGAGACCATCCTGGCCAACATGGTCAAGCCCCGTGTCTACTGAAAATACAAAAATTAGCTGGGCGTGGTGGCACACACCTGTAGTCCCAGCTACTCGGGGGACTGAGGGAGGAAAATCGCTTGAACCCGGGAGGCGGAGGTTGCAGTGAGCCAAGATCGCATCACTGCACTCCAGCCTGGTGACAGAGCGAGACTCTGTCTTTAAAAAAAAAAGAATATTGCCACGGCCAGGCGAAGTGGCTCATGTCTGTAATCCCAGCACTTTTGGAGGCCGAGGTGGGCGGATCACCTGAGGTCAGGGGTTCTAAACCAGGCTGGCCAACATGGCAAAACCCTATCTCTACTAAAAATACAAAAATTAGCTGGGCATGGTGATGCCTGCCTGAATTCCCAGCTACTCAGAAGGCTGAGGCAGGAGAATCATTTGAACTCCGAGGCTGAGGTTGCAGTGAGCCAAGATTGTGCCACTGCCCTCCAGCCTGGGCGACAGAACAAAACTTAGTCTCAAAAAAAAAGAATATGCCTCCCCTGCTAGGTGCATGCCTGTAATCTGGGCTACTCAGGAGGCTGGTGTGGGTGGATCCCTTGAACCTAAGGAGTTTGAGACTAGCCTGGGGAACATAGCAAGATCCTGTCTCTAAAAAACTAACAATAATAATAATAATAAAGACAAACATTCATCCATGATCACACCCTCTAAAGAAGTTAAGCTGTTTTCATTTTTCTACTTTGCTTGCCATCATCTGCATATATGCATAGTTTAGTTTGATGTCAGCATAGAAATATAGGTTAGTGAGGCCTTGGGTTGCAAATAACCCCAGGGTGAGAGTACAGCCGGGCTTAAGGAAGGAGAGATGGAACCAGGGCAGAGAGCACTGCTGCAACTTTTCCCTCTTCGCTCTTGGAGGCTCCTGAGAGCTCACTACCTTTCCTTTGTGCACTGGCCTTTTCTGCTGCTTCTAGCCCTTGGTGAAAAGTATAGCCAAAGGAAAGGACAGGTTTGTGTGTTGTGGTATAGCCACTTGGAAAGTGATTAAATCCACTTTTCTGGATCCATTTCCCAGTCCCTATGGAACAGACTCCTTGATTTAGGTTCCTATCCTTGAATCAGCAAGTATGTCAAGGCATAGGAAAGAAGATCATTGGTAGGAGTTGCTTGTGAACCATTCTACTGCAGGCCTGAAGGAGACACATTTAAGCCCTGAGGAATGTGTTTGGTTCTTGCTGTCTGACTCAGCCGTAGCTGTAGCTCGAGCAAGGATACTGAGGACAGAACACACATATTTCAATCATGCCTGAAATAACTATTGACAATTTTGATGAACAAAATTTTCCAATTCTGGAAGTGATGTGTATATGTGTGTGTGTGTGTATATATATACCCATATATATATATGTGTGTGTGTGTGTGTGTATATACCCATATATATATATGTGTGTGTGTGTGTGTGTCTCACTCTGTTGCCCAGGCTGGAGTGCAGGGGCATGATCTCAGCTCACTGCAACCTCTGTCTCTCAAGTTCAAGCAATTCCTTCCTCAGCCTCCTGAGTAGCTGGGATTACAGGTGCATGCCACCACGGCCAGCTAATGTTTGTAATTTTTAGTAGAAATGGGGTTTCACCATGTTGGCCAGGCTGGTTTTGAACTCCTGACATCAAATGATCCACCCGCCTTGGCCTCCCAAAGTGCTGGGATTACAGGCATGAGACACTGTACCCGGCCTAGGGATGTATATTTTGAGTGATTCCAATGACAATACAACTGGACATGGAACCAAAACAAATTGTTTCATTCACCTGAATGAAAACATTGAAAAAGGACTATTGCATTGCACCTTAAGTGACTTTTTTTTTCATTTTTCTTTTCTTTTTCTTTTTTTTTTTTTTTTTTTTTTTTTGAGACAGGGTCTCACTCTGTCACTCAGGCTGGAATCCAGGGTCTCAATCACGGCTCACTGCAGCCTCAGCCTACCTGGGCTCAGGTGATCCTCCTACCTCAGCCTCTGGAGTAGCTGGGACCACAGGTGTGAATTCTATGTAGAGATGGGTTTTTGCCATATTCCCCAGACTGCTCTCAAACTCCTGGGCTCAAGCAATCTTCCCACCTAAGCCTCCCAAAATGCTGGCATTACCACTGTGAACCATCTCACACTGCCAGTGTCATCTTATTAAACACAGAAAATCAGCTACTACTAAAGCGAGATCATACACTAAAATGACCTTTCCAGGTTGTTTATCAATACTTGTAGTCATCCATCCAAGAGACCTTGAAAAAATGATGCAATCAGAGTAGAAAGGGCAGCACAGGGGCCTTTAAAAGCTGAATTAGGAATTCCAGTGGAACAAGTTTCCCCAGAAGATGTTAATTATTTAAGATAAATTCACAAGGCTCAATCTGATGATATTTGGGTGAACACAAAATTGATTACATTTTGTGAGGAAGAATGTGAGTTTGGATCCAGATCCTAGCGAGATTAAGAGCTATTGCTATCTCAATGATGAAATTAAAGTAACTACAAGGTTTAAAGTGATTGCACAGACTTTTCTCTTTAAGTGGTGGAATCACTTCATTTAAATCAGTTTGTTGAACATGGGAAAATATTTAGAACATTCAAGTGTGGCTGAATGATTTTACCAAATGCTAAAAAAACTTATCTATATTAAATTTAGGGTGATTTTTTTAAAACATCAAACAACAGACCTGACATCCTTTAAATCTTTTTTGAGACAAGGTCTTGCTCTGTCACCCAGGCTAGAGTGCAATGGCACGCCACCATGCCTAGCTAATTTTTTTATTTTTTGTAGAGATGGAGTCTTGCTATGTTGTCCAGGCTGGTCCCAAACTCCTGGGCTCAAGTGATCTTCCCACCTCACCCTCCCAAAGTGCTGAGATTACAGGCATGAGCCACTGCACCCAGTCCCTTTAGATCTTTGATGGTGCATCTTGATCTTCACCATCCTCACCCTATAATTTAATTATTTTTTTGAGATGGAGTCTCACTCTGTTGCCCAGGATCTCGGCTCACTGCAACCTCCGCCTCCTGGGTTCAAGTGATTATCCTGCCTCAGCCTCTCGAGTACCTGGGATTACAGGCACATACCACCACACCCAGCTAATTTTTGTATTTTTAGTAGAGACGGGGTTTTACCACATTGGCCAGGCTGGTCTCAAACTCCAGAGCTCAAGGGATCCACCCACCTCAGCCTCTGAAAGTGCTGAGATTACAGGTGTGAGCCACCGTGCCCAGCCTTTTTTTTTGGAACAGAGTCTTGCTCTGTCACCCAGGCTGGAGTGCAGTGGTGCAATCTCGACTCTGCAATCTCCACCTCCCGGGTTCACGCCATTCTGCTGCCTCAGCCTCCCCAGCACCTGGAACTACAGGCGCACGCTGCCACGCCCAGCTAATTTTTTTTAGCTTTAGTAGAGATGGGGTTTCACTGTGTTAGCCAAGATGGTCTCGATCTCCTGACCTTGTGATCTGCCTGCGTCGGCCTCCCAAAGTGCTGGGATTACAGGCGTGAGCCACTGTGCCCAGCCAAATTTTTTTTTTTTTTTTTTTTTTTTAAATATCTTGTGGGGAAAGCAGGGAGAAGTTTCTAGGACTTTTACCTACCTTTTTAACCTTCCCTCACTATAGTAGCCAAGGACCTAATGAGAGGGGTTATTCCAACTGTCAAGTTCTCCCATCAGGGACTGGGGCAATGACCATCAAGTGCGTCCACAGACCTATTAGACGTGCTGTAAGCTACACTGTAGTCAGGATTCTATTTAATACCTGCCTCCAACCTGAATTCCCCAACTCTAAAGACGGTTTATGATGACTTCCAGTGTAGACTATTAATGTCAACTTAGACCCTGTTTCTAATGGCCCTTGAAATATCAGGGTATCCCTCTTTCCTCAGTGTGCAGTCACTTAAATAAGTGGTCCCATTGGGGAATGGCTGGGAATTATTACAGTACTAAACATGTGCCATCACCCTTCCTCTTAGGGTCCTGGCCATGTGTTCAGTCAGTGAGTTCCAGATCTGAAAGTTGGTGCAGGTCTGAGAACTGGGCAAGGGATAGTGGCTTCTTGGGGTGATTGCTCTTGGCCTCCTGCCCCTCTAGTTTTGCCTTCTTTTGATTATAGATATTGAGTAGCACCCTTGTTGGCCATTTTGCCACTAGAGACACCATGTTCCATGAACCATTCCCATTTCCACATATCCCTGTGGATCAGCGTCCCTTGGCTGTTCTTCCAACCTTGCCAATTTTTATGGTCAATACGGCCCCCTGACTTCTGGTTAAGCATACCACCTGGTCTCTGTTACTCTCAGTGGGGACCCATTACCCAACCTGTGACTGCCTCTCCTATCACCCAGCATACAGAGTAGTCACCCCTGAATTTCTCTTCGATGCTGCTATCCTTCCCATCGGCACATTCCTGCTGGTCTTGGCAAATGATATATCCTCTGGGCCTCCCGGAGTCACATAATTCTCTTAGTGCGGCTTCTAACCCCATATAATATATCTAGTCCAGTCTGCCCATCTCCCTGAGCCTTTTTTTTTTTTTTTTTTTGAGACAGAGTCTCGCAGTGTCACCCAGGCTGGAGTGCGGTGGCGTGATCTCAGCTCACTGCAACCTCCGCCTCCCAGGTTCAAGCGATTCTCCTGCCTCAGGCTCCTGAGTAGCTGGGATTACAGGCACCCGCCACCATGCCCGGCTAAATTTTGGTATTTTTGGTAGAGACGGAGTTTTGCTAGGTTGGCCAAGCTGGTCTTAAACACCTGACCTCATGATCCACCCGCTTCAGCCTCCCAAAGTGCTAGGATTACAGGCATAAGGTACCGCCCCCAGCCCTCCCTGAGCCTTTTTATTCCTTCCTCTATCATCCGCCAGAGCAACTAAAGAATTTCCACTTCATTCTTTGTGGGCCATTGCTTTCTCCAGACTTCTCAGTTACACTCCAGCATCCCTTTAATGTCCTTGCCAGGCATTAAATCCTGTGTCCCAAGAAGAGGTCCTCAAGTCTATGAATTCTCAATCATCTAGTGTTTGTTTTTTGTTTTTTTGGTTTTTTTTTGGTTTTTTGTTTGTTTGTTCGTTTTTCAGACAGAGTCTCCCCCTGTCACCCAGGCTGTGTGCAGTTGCATGATCTCGGCTCACTGCAACCTCCCCCTTCCAGGTTCAAGTGATTCTTCTGCCTCAGCCTCAGTTTCCTAAGTAGCTGGGAGTACAGGTGTGCGCCACCATGTCCAGCTGATTTTCGTATTTATTATTAGAGATGGGTTTTACCATGTTGCCCAAGCTGATCTCGAACTCCTGACCTCAGGTGATCTGCCCGCCTCAGCCTCCCAAAGTGTTAGGACTACAGGCATGAGCCACCGCACCCAGTCACTCATCCAGTTTTATATTCTGGTCTTTCTAATTAACAACCCTGAAAATCTAATCCCAGGTATACTGTCCTGGTCCTGCCAATACATGCTAGGTAATTCTTGAAGCTCCACGAGGGTGTGATATCTCTTCTTCCTTATGAAGTCCAACGTAGTCTTTGCCAGGTTATGCTATAATAGAATTTAATCCTGCTTATCAGCCTGGAAGCCAAGAGAGGAGGCGGGGGAAGCTCCTGAGGGGAAAATGTATTGTTTTGTCAGATAGAGAACTCTGCAGGTCTTCCTGCATGCAGGGAGATTTTATTTTATTTTATTTTATTTTATTTTATTTTATTTTATTTTATTTATTTTTTGAGACGGAGTCTTGCTCTGTTGCCCAGGCTGGAGTGCAGTGGTGTGATCTCGGCTCCCTGCAAACTCCGCCTCCTGGTTTCACGCCATTCTCCTGCCTCAGCCTCCAGAGTAGCTGGGACTACAGGCGCCTGCCACCACGCCCAGCTAATTTTTTGTATTTTTAGTGGAGACGGGTTTCACCATGTTAGCCAGGATGGTCTTGATCTCCTGACCTTGTGATCCACTCGCCTTGGCCTCCCAAAGTGCTGGGAATACAGGCGTGAGCCACTGCGCATGGCCGGGGAGTGCTATCTTTTAATGGAGAAGGTTGGATACCTCTGTAACCTTTGAGTCTGCAGAGCCAAATCCTTTAGGGCACATCCCCGGATGTCTCCTTCCTAAGTGTCAGGTTCCCAAGTTTTCTCAACCAGGGCTCTGAGGTTGTGTAAACAACTTGTCTTGGCTAAGCATTTAGTTTTTATTCTTATTTACTTATTTTTTTGAGACAGAGTCTCACTCTGTTGCCCAGGCTGGAGTGCAGTGGTGTGATCTCAGCTCAGTGCAACTTCCGCCTCCCCGGTTTAAGTGATTATCGTGCCTCAGACTCCCGAGTAGCTAGGATTACAGGCGCGTGCCACCAGGCCCAGCTAATTTTTGTATTTTTTGTAGAGACTGGGTTTTACCATGTTGGCCAGGCTGGTCTTGAACTCCTGACCTCAAGTGATCTGCCTGCCTTGGTCTCCCAAAGTGCTGGGATTACAGGCATGAGCCACCGTGCCCAGCCTTGGCTGAGCATTTAAATGCCTCTGGAACTCAATGACTTTAACTATTAATGAGAGGGAGCAGGGACCACCCCTTTTTGAGGCCTTTAGGCACCTGAGCATGGAAATAAAGGAAAATCCTGAATTCCTTCAAGGGAAATTCCAGGCTCCTAGCTAGTCCTGAGAAGTAAATAAGCAACTTGATAAGAAGGTAATGGTAGTTTAAAACAGTAGTTAGAATCACAGGATGTTTGGTTCCCCTACAGAAACTAAAGATGACATCTTAACATACGTCTCTGAGTTATTTTTCAGGAACTCAAACCCCTACCAAATGGATCTGCTGGCATGTTAGACCTCAGAGAACAGGGAGCTGAGAACTGAACTCTGCCCACTATCTTTGTTCTCAATTTCTTCCTGAGGGGCCTGGAGGAGGTCACGCCCACAAGCCAGAGCTAACATTCTTTGCTGCTGACCCCGAATTTTTAAACAAAGCTTCTCTTCCTCAACCAATTTCAGATCAGAAAATCTTGAGTCTATCTGTGACCTGTAAGCCCCCACTTCAAGACATCCCACCCTTTTAGGCCGCCAAACCAGTGTATAATCTCCATGTATTGATTTATGACTTTGCCTGTAACTTCTGCTTTCCTAAAATCTACCTCTACCTTTAAAAATTCTTTCTTTCGAGCCAGGCACAGTGGCTCACGTCTGTAATCCCAGCACTTTGGGAGGCTGAGGCAGGAGGATTTCTTGAGGCCAGGTGTTCAAGACCAGCCTGGGCAAAATAGCAAGACCCCCCCCCCCCAGCCCCGCCCAAACACACATACCTGCCCCGGATCGCTACAAAAAAATTTAAAAACTAGCCAGGTATGGTGGCACATGCCTATAGCCCTAGCTGAAATGAGAGGATCGCTTGAGCCCAGGAGTCTGAGGTTGCAGTGAACTATGATTGCACCACCACACTCCAGCGTGGGTGACAGAGCAAGATCCTATCTCAAAGAACAAAACAAAACGTCCTTACTTTCAAGTCATCAGGGAGGTCAAGATTTAAGCAAGAGCTGCTTGATTCTCACTTGGCACTCTGCAAATAGACTCTCTCCTTTCTCCTGCTGCAAACCTCAGTGTGGTTGTTTTGGCCTTATTGCACCAGGCAAGCGGACCCCAATTCCGTTCAGTAACATTAAGACCTAGTTTGCTCCTCAGCTGTGTTCACTCTTGGTAAAGGCAATGATGACCTCTTTGTAAGCTACCAGTAAGGGCTCTGGCTCTCCACTTAGCTGGTATGTGTTTAACTCTCGCTTTTCATTATTCCTATACAGGGCATTAACAACCAGCCAACTCCACTGTCTTTTAAAGCAGTGTCTTTCCCCTGTCTTTCAATGCCCGAATCATCTCACCAGCAAAGGTGTTCCCCTCCGCTCGGATATTTTGGGCCACCTTGAATCAGGCATTATCCGTGCCCCACATTCCACTTGGGATGGGATACTCCTTGCCAGCCAGGTGAGAAATTAGTCAATCCTAAACTGTGTGCTTTTCCAGCCACTCTTGATACCCTGTTCCTGTTCAAGTTTTCTGAGAAGCAGAGGCTAGGACGCAATCAGATGTGCAGAAGATTGATTTATTTATTCAGGGAAATGCTTTTGAAGGATAAAGCAGAGAGACAGCAGGAGTATGCAGGGAGAGCCTCGGAACAGAGTGCAGCTCTGCGAAAATCTTGGCTAGGCCAATGGGGGACTGTGTCCATCATGCTCTGATTACCTTCCATGTTTGCTTGCTGAAAGGACTCACAGGACTCCAACAGTTTCTATACTCATACAGATCAGTTTTGCATTGTTTTGTTTTGTTTTTTGAGACAGAGTCTCGCTCTGTCACCCGGGCTGGAGTGCAGTGGCGGATCTCGGCTCACCACAACTCCACCTCCTTGGTTCAAGCAATTCTTCCACCTCAGCCTCTCGAGTAGCTGGGATTACAGGTGTGCACCACCATGCCCAGCTAATTTTTGTATTTTTATTAGAGACAGGGTTTCACCATGTTGGCTAGGCTGGTCTTGAACTCCAGACTTCACATGATCCACCTACCTCGGCCTCCCAAAGTGCTGGGATTACAGGCGTGAGCCACCCAACCCAGCCCTCACATATCAGTTTTTAACAGGTAAAGGATACAGTATGGTAACAGCAGGCAAAGTTATGCAAAGAAGGGGCTAGAGATCTCAGGCACAGGCTTCTTTGTCCTTCCTCTGCTGACTCCCACTGGATGTGCTACATGCTCAGGTCTTGAACCGTCATGTGTGTATATACCAGGAAGTCCAAAGTTCACTCATGGTGGGATCTCTTAGAGTGAACTGGTCACGTAGGCATGTTTTAGCTCCGTGACCAGCCTTAATATTGAAATCCTCCAGGCTCCATCAAAGAAACAATTATTAAACAATGCTGATAGGCCAGTATGTACTGTTCCCCAAACAATCCACAGACTGATGGTTACAGAACATCATTTGATATATTCCATAGTGTTGGCCAAGGGTCACCATCAGGCTCCAGGCAGCTCCACAGGTAAGCGTGCAGCCTATTCTGACCAGACCACACAGGAGTCCCCACAACCAAGACAGCCCATTAGAGGAGGCATGGATATGGCCTGGTTTGAGCAGCTCGGCCATGCACAGTTATTGGCTAGGAGCAGCCTGGGGAGAGCGTGGTGTTGATATGAATACTGTGGCAGAGCTTAGGGGCAGCAGTTGGAGGCTGGAGATCTCAGTGGCTGTAATGGTTAAGGTTAGGTGTCAACTGGACTGGATTAAGGAACACCTAGAGAGATGGTAAAACATTCCTTCTCGGTGTGTCTGTCTGGGTTTCCAGAGCAGACTGGCTTGTGAGTCAGTGGACTAAGAGGGGAAGATCTTCCCTCAGTGTGGCTGGGCACCATCCAGTTGGCTCGGGGCCAAGATAGAACGAAAAAAGGAGAGAAAAGGATTTCCTCTCTCTCCTGGAGCTGGGACATACTCTTCTCCTCCTGTCCTTGGATATCAGGACCCCAGGCTCTCCAGCCTTGAGACTCTAGGGCTTTCATGAGCACCACCTCACCAGGTTCTCAGGCTTTGGGGCTTGGGCTGAGAATTACACCATTGGCATCCCTCGTTTTAAGACTTTTTGATTTGGATTGAGCCGCAATATCAGCATCCCAGGGTCTCCAGCTTGCAGATGGCCTGTCATGGGACTTCTCAGCTTCCAGAATCATGTGAACCAATTCCCTAATAAATCCCTTCTCCTCTGTCTGTACATGTATCTATCTAGTATCTATCTATCTATCTATCTATCTATCTATCTATCTATCTATCTAATCATCCCCTGTTGGTTCTTTCTCTCTAGAGAACCCTAACAGTGGTGCACCTCCATAGGTATCAAAACGCACTTCAGGAAAGGTTTCAAAAGCCCTCTATATTTGTGAGGCCCCTGTTTATCTCTTGAGTCTTACCTTTTGCCACATCTAATTTTAAACTCTCCAACCATCCTCAACTACGTAAAGTTCCTGGGATAAAAGCTATGTTCTTTCTTTGCCCTGGGCCTTTACACATGACTTTCTGCCAATCATAGTACTTTCTTCTTCCACTTCCTCTCTCTAACTTCTACTCAGCCTTCAGGTCTCAATTCAAAGACTGGAAAACATTTCTTACCTCAACCCCTACCAACCTCTGAATAAGTTTAGGACATCCTACCCACAAATACGGCACTTTGGTATTTGAGAAAACAGCAGAAGCAAGTAGGTCATTCTCATCTTCCTCTCAGCCTTCTCCCTTGAAGCAGGTCATGAGACCTCATTGGAGAGGTCCCTCCCTATACCTAGAGGAAAAGGACATCCTTATCTCTGAACACACAGAGACACAAAGAAAAATTGGAACAAATAGATCTTGCTAAGTGGTCCCCTCACAGTTTATTAACATTAGATCATACTTTTTATCCAATTGTATTTTCCCATGACCATCCACTTCTCCATCAAACTTAGTATAAAATATACACAGATTTACCTGTTTCTTTGGGCTATTTCCTTTTTTTGTTTTTTTTGAGACAGAGGTTTGCTCTGTCGCCTGGGCTGGAGTGCAGTGCCTTGATCTCGAATCCCTGCAAGCTCTGCCTCCCGGGTTCAAGCGATTCTCTCCTGCCTCAGCCTCCCAAGTAGCTGGGATTACAGGCGCACACCACCACGCCCGGCTAATTTTTGTATTTTTAGTAGAGACTGGGTTTTGCCATCTTGGCCAGGCTAGTCTCAAACTCCTGGCCTCAGGTGATCAGACCACCTCAGCCTCCCAAAGTGCTGGGATTACAGGCGTGAGCCACTGTGCCCAGCCCTGTTTCCTTTTAAAGTCTCCCATGTCACATGAAACTTAAATAAATAAATGTGTATACTTTTCTTGTTTATCTTTTGTTATAGGGGCTTCAGCCACAAACCCAGTGATTATCAAGGAAAAAATAGTTCTTTTCCTACCCTACACCCCACACTCCACTATGCTCCTACAGTATCTTGACCTCAGCTCTAGGGTAGCTCTTGTCAAACTATTGCAATTGCTTATGGCATGTGTCTCTATCTTCTATTAGCCTGAAAGCTCTGTAAGAGTAAGGCACTATATCACACTGAATTTTGCAACCTTAGTTCCTACCACATAGTAGGTGCTTAATAAGTATTTGCTGGCCGACTACTGGATAATTGTACCCTATTAAATTTTAAATTGCCTAGAATACTAGGGGTTATGAAGAGAAAGCAGAATTGATGACTATAAACCTCTTTTTTTTTTTTTTTTTGGAGACAGGGTCTTGCTCTGTTTCCCAGGCTGGACTGCAGTGGTGCAATCATAGCTCACTGCAGCTTCAACCTCCCCAGCCCAACTGATCCTCACACCTCAGCCTCCTGAGTAGCTGGGACTACAGGCACACACCACCTTGCCCAGATAATTTTTGTGGAGACAGAGTTTGACTATGTTGCCCAGGCTATTGAACTCTTAATGTTTCCTTGGACACATACGTGTCCTGAAGGGGTAATCTTTCTGGGTTAGAATTCACAAATCTGCACTGTGTTGAGTCATCCAATCTTTCTGGTTTGGGCAGTTCTGATGACAAGGTATTCCTCCCTGGGTAGCCTGGGCTGGTGGGCTCCTCTAGCTTATATTTGCTAATTCATTTAAGAAATTCTGGGCCGGGCGCAGTGGCTCATACCTGTAATCACAGCACTTTGGGAGGCCGAGGTGGGTGGATCACGAGGTCAGGAGATCGAGACCATCCTGGCTAACACAGTGAGACCCTGTCTCTACTAAAAATACAAAAAATTAGCCGGGTGTGGTGGCGGGCGCCTGTAGTCCCAGCTACTCTGGAGGCTGAGGCAGGAGAATGGCGTGAACCTGGGAGGCGGAGCTTGCAGTGAGCTGAGATCACACCATTGCGCTCCAGCCTGGGCAATAGAGCGAGACTCCGTCTCACAAAACATAAAAAGAAAAAAGAAAGAAATTCTGAACAGGCCAAGTGCCTGTAATCCCATCACTTTGGGAGACTGAGGGCAGATTGCTTGAGCTCAGGAGTTCTAGACCAGCCTGGACAACATGGCAACACCCTGTCTCTACAAAAAATAGCAGTGTGCCCCTGTAGTAGCGTACCCCTGTAGTTGCAGTTATTTGGGAGACTGAGGTGGGAGGATGTGGCTTGAGTCTGGGAGGCTGAAGTTGCAGGAGCTGTGATTGTGCCACTGCTGTCCAGCCTGAGCAACACAGTAAGATCTCATCTCGAAAAATAAATAAAATTGCCCAGCAGAGTCTCTCTTTGACTTCACATCTTCATTAAGTACCTAGGAATGGGTCTAATACAAAATGACTACTTAAGATTTTAGATTGGGATAAAACCTAAAGTCTGAAAACAAGATTTTCCTTGTAACACCTTTATTGAGTTATACTTCACATACCACAATTCACCTATTTAAAATATACAATTCAATAGTTTTTAGTATATACTATTGTATATAGTTCACACTTAACCCTGGAGGATACATTCCAAGACCCCCATTGGATGCCTGAAACTGACGATAGTACTGAATCCTATATATACTGTTTTTTCTATACCTACATACCTATGATAAAGTTTAATTTGTAAATTAGCTAAGAGATTAACAATAACTAATAATAACATAGAACAGGCTGGGCACAGTGGCTCAGGCATGTAACCCCAGCACTTTGGGAGGCCAAGGCAGGCGGATTGCTTGAGCCCAGGAGTTCAAGATCAGCCTGGGCAACATGGCAAAACCCCAACTCTATAAACAAAAATTGCCGGGTGTGGTGATGCATGCCTGTGGTCCCAGCTACTGTGGAGGCTGAGGTAGGAATATCACCCGAGCCTGGGGCGGTCCAGGCTACAGTAAGCCATGACTACACCCCTGCACTCCAGCCTGGATGACAGAGACCCCGTCTCAAAAAAAATAATAAAACAGAATGGAACAATCACAGCAATATACTGTAACAAATGTATACTGTAATAAAAGTTACTGTATATTGTAACTCTGTCTCTAAATATCTTACACTGTACTCATCTCTTTTCGGACCTCAGTGGTTCAGGGGTAACTGAAACCATGGCAAGAGAAACTCTGGAGAAGTGGGGACTACTGTAGGCACAGAGTTGTGCAATCACCACGGTTGATTTCAGGACGTTGTTTTTTTCTTTTATGAAACGGAGTCTTGCTCTGTCGCCCAGGCTGGAATGCAGTGGCATGATCTCGACTCACTGAACCTCCACCTCCCAGGTTCGAGTGATTCTCCAGCCTCAGCCTCCCGAGTACCTGGGATTACAGCTGCCCACCACCACCCCTGGTTAATTTTTGTATTTTTAAGAGAGACAGGGTTTCACCGTATTGGTCAGGCTGGTCTTGAACTCCTCTCCCCAGGTGATCTACCCTCCTCAGCCTCCGAGAGTGCTGGGATCACAGGCGTGAGCCACCACACCTGGTCAATTTCAGGACATTTTCATCAACCCAAAATGAAACCCTGTACAGTGGACTGGATATGGTGGCTCTAGCACTTTGGGAGGCTGAGGCAGGAGGATCCTTTGAGGCCAGCGTGTCCAGAGTCGGTTCCTTCCAGTGGGTTTTTGGTCTCACTGACTTCAAAAATGAAGCTGTGGACCTTCCTGGTGAGTGTTAAGAGCTCTTAAAGACGTGTCGCCCAGGCTGGAGTGCAGTGGCCGGATCTCAGCTCACTGCAAGCTCCGCCTCTCGGGTTCACGCCATTCTCCTGCCTCAGCCTCCAGAGTAGCTGGGACTACAGGCGCCCACCACCTCGCCCGGCTAGTTTTTTGTATTTTTTAGTAGAGACGGGGTTTCACCGTGTTAGCCAGGATGGTCTCGATCTCCTGACCTCGTGATCCGCCCGTCTTGGCCTCCCAAAGTGCTGGGATTACAGGCTTGAGCCACCACGCCCGGCCTATAGTTTTCATTAGAGTAGTGTAACATACTAAACTCCACTAAACTTGGATGTTATCCATAGTATCTAGCACATGTAGAGAATTTTATTTTATTATCTCAATTTTATGGACATGCATTCTCACATTGTGATCTAGATAGGGCAGTGTAGTTATATTCACTCCCCAAACGGGAAAGACAAAGGCAGAAAGGTTCAATGACTTGTCCAAGATCATGGTGCTCACAAGAGGTAAAGCAAGGCTTAGAACCCATGTCTTCTGCTCTCACTCCTCGTGCCTGTTTCCACTGCTCTGAACTCCGTCTCAGGGAGTTCAGGGAGAGGATTCTGAAGGGAATTACCAGGAGGGCCATTGGGCACATTTTTGAGAATATTTATGTTGTAAAAGAGGGGTTCTCATTAAGGAAAGATACCAACAGTCACTAGAGATCTTGATAGGCACTTAATTTATAATATATCATGTAATCTTCCTAATAACCCTTCAAGAAAGGGAGAAGAAAGCTAAAAACTACTACTGAGTGTAATTTGTTCAAGAATACACACAAGGGAAGTAGGTGAACTGCAATTTGAACCTAGATCCTGGGGCCATCAGTACTCCTGGTGTACTTGGATGCTGGAAGAGGAAGTGCTGAGTGTGCAGTCCCACCAGCAACATAACTTAAAAATATATATATGTATAGGCTGGAGAGCCTTTTTACCTCATTGTTGGCTGAGATACTCAAGCAAGGCAAGCTGAATTGTCTTTATTTTTTCATTACTAACTCAAATTCCCAAGTTTATCAATAGTATTTATAAAAACATTCACACACATATTATATACACACACACTGTTTTTTTTTTTTTTTTTTTTTTTTTTTTTGAGACGGAGTCTCACTCTTTCACCCAGGCTGGAGTACAGTGGTGTGATCTCAGCTCACTGCAATCTCCACTGCTTGGGTTCAAGCAATTCTCCTGCCTCAGCCTTCCAAGTAGCTTGGATCACAGTCGCAAGCCACTACTCCTGGCTAATTTTGTATTTTTAGTAGAGACGGGGTTTCACCATGTTGGTCAGACTGGTCTCAAACCCCTGATCTCAGGTGCTCAGGTGATCCACCTGCCTCAGTCTCCCAAAGTGGTGGGATTACAGGTGTGAGCCACTGCACTAGGCCCCCGACACACACGTTTTATCTTTAGTCATTGCAACTGTTTTCACAAAAATAATCCAACCCAATAATTGATAAATAGACCACAGGACTAGAAATGGTCAAACCGGATATTTCTAAAATGTGGCCATGTTTATTTTTCTTACAGTATTTAAAAAATTTTTTAGAATTTTTATGGGTACATAGTAGGTGGATATATTTATGAGGTACATGAGATGTTTCTTATGGTGTATTTTTATTTAGGTTTTTCATGACTTGATGACCTTATCCATACCATGGTTTGTTTTTTTAAAAAAGCAAACAACACACACAGTCACATCATTTTAAATGGGAATAAGTGATTGCAGGAAATTTAATACCCGTGTCGCATGTTGCTATGGTTTGAATGATGGTTTTCCCTCCAAAATTCAATTGTAACATAATCCCCAATGCAACAGTATTAAGTGGTGTGGCCTCTGGGAGGTGATTAAGTCATGAGGGTTCTGGTTTCCTGAATGGGGTTAATACCCTTATAAAAGGGCTCAAGGTTGATGGAAGTGCTCTCTTGCCTTTCTGTCCCTTCTACCATGTGAGGACACAGCATGCATCCCCTCCAGAGGATGGAGCAATGAGGCACCATCTTGGAAACAGACAGCTGCCATCACCAGACACCAACGTTGGCACTTTGATCTTGGACTTCCCCAGCGCTTGAAACGGTGATAAATAAATTATTGTTGTTGGCTGGGCATGCTGGCTCGTGCCTGTAATCTCAAGTCTTTGGGAGGCTGAGGCAGGTAGATCACTTGAGGTCAGGAGTTCAAGACCAGCCTGGCCAACCTGGTGAAATCCTGTCTCTCTACTAAGAATACAAAAATTAGCCAGGAGTGGTGGCAGGCAGCTGTAATCCCAGCTACTCTGGAGGCAGAGGCAGGAGAATTGTTTAAACCCAGGAGGCAGAGGCTGCAGTGAGCCAAGATCACACCGTTGTACTCCAGCGTGGGTGACAAGAGCAAAACTCTGTCTCAAAAAAAAAAAAAAAAAAAAAAAAAAATTTCTCTATAAATTACCCAGTCTCAGATGTTTTGTTATAGCAGCACAAATGGACAAAAACATACGTGTAATCCTCCCATCACAGAGGGAGTCACTGAGGCACCGAAAAGTGGGCTAGATTCCTGCTTCTAGTACTTGCTTGCCATTGTCTTTGGACAAATTACCAGGTTGTTGGGAGAATCAAGTAAGCCAATCCTTGTAACATCTGTCATAAATATTCAATAACAAACCTTATTGAAGAGTTAGGTGTGCCTTGGCTTCGATCACACAGCTAAGTGCTAGATCTGGGGCTAGGATACAGCTTCAGGCTTTGGATTTATGAGAAGAGTCACTTAGAGTTTTTGTTTAAAAGGCAGATTATTGGGGAAGGGTCTAAAAACATTGATTTAAACAGTAGTTGTGTTGTTGCGTGTACATGAAAACTGCCTCATAATAAAACCAGGTTTGCCTTGGTCTAATGACACCTTGACCATCATGATATTCACACAAGGCTTTTGCTTCTCCCACTCATAACCTCTCATGTTTTTTTTTTTTCTAGACGGAGTCTCGCTCTGTCGCCCAGGCTGGAGTGCAGTGGCGCAATCTCGGCTCACTGCAAGCTCCCCCTCCCGAGTTCACGCCATTCTCCTGCCTCAGCCTCCCGTGTAGCTGGGACTACAGGCGCCCGCCACCACGCCCGGCTAATTTTTTGTGTTTTTAGTAGAGACGGGGTTTCACCGTGTTAGCCAGGATGGTCTCAATCTCCTGACCTCGTGATCCGCCCGTCTCGACCTCCCAAAGTGCTGGGATTACAGGCGTGAGCCACCGCGCCTGGCCTCTCATGTTTAAATTTCTATTCTTTCATTCTTAAAGGGCTGACCTTTTCTTGATCTCCTCTCCAAATTGATAGTGAAGTGCAAGCTGCTGCAGCCCGCCCCCCAGGTGCTGACAACAAGGACCAGTGTTTTAATCTTCTTAGAGAGCAGATCCGAGTGTGTTTAGAAGGCAAAGGAGAGGTTAAGCTAGCTCTGAAGGATTACTTTGTAAAACTGAACTTTCACCCTCCCTGCTCTCCCTCCTACCTTAGCATAGCAGCACCCAGTTACCCAAGGCACAAAGCTGGCATCAGCAATGAGACTTCCTTCTCCTCACACCCAGTGACTCACCCAATCCTTTATTTTCCACGTCTTGAAAGGTGAAGTGCATACTGCCACCTCTCTCTAATACTGCCTATGCTGTGGTGATGGTGGTGGCAGTGGCTAACTGATGGGTGTTAGCAGCTATTATAAGGTCCTTACATCTATCAAATCATTTAGCCCTCAAAACAACTCTTACTTGCATTTTACAGATAAGAAACTGAGGCACAGAGAATTCGGTTAGGAAACCAACGTGCCGGAGATTATACAACTAGCAGCCCATCTGGATTCTTCCCATCGAGGCCCTGGGGCTCCAGAGCCCACCCTCTGCACCTCTCTAGCTACCAGTGCAGTCATCTCTCTTCTGTCCTTTGTATGCCCCAAATAAGCTTCTTCCTGACTGGTTTCTAGGCTCTCATCTTGTCCCCCACCAATCCATTTCCCATATTTTTGTTCGAAAACACAAATAGAAACATACCCCCCTCTTTAGGTAAAACCAGAATTTTCCATTGCTCCAGTGCACTAAGCAAGTTCAACTCCTTAGCCTGGGCGGGCCTCTGTGTCATCTTAGTATACCGCCTTTTAACTTTGTAGTTCCCGGGATTCACCCATGTTTGCTTAGCGGTCCCATTCCTCCAAACCCATAAATTCCTGGAGAAAAGGTTTGGAGCTCATTGACATTTGTTAAATGAATTTTTGAAAAGCAACAGTGCTTTATTACTGGAAAGTGTTACAGATATTGTGAATTTTTTTCCTAGGGCTTCTTTCAATTTCGTTGAATTCTCGTCCAATATCATCGTAACATTTGATCAGGTAGTTTATCACCTTGTAGTGTCACTGTTCCTTTCTGTATCCTCTCGAAGCCTCCTGTTTTTCCTTTCCTAATTCTCTGCCAGCCCACTGCACGATCTAGTGTCGAATAGATGAAACAGCTGAGCAGAACAGTTCTTTAGCTGTCGGCCTAAATGACCAACTTCATGACCTCTCAAGGTCTCGCTCCCCGGCTGCACGCAGCTCAGCTTCCAACATTTGGGAAAGGCGTGCCCGGCTGGCGAGGGGCCGCTGGGGCCGAGTCCCGGACGTCGCGACGCGCAGTGGGTTGCTGCGGCCGGCGCTCTCGGGAAAAGTGAGGGGACGGAGGCGCCCGAGCAACGTGGGTTTCGGGAACCGTGAATATTTCACTTTGCGTAGAGCCCCCTCGGGCAATGCGACCCAGAACCGAGGGCTTCTTTCCCCCTGCCAGGGCTTCCCTCCAGTTCTCCACTCGGAACAAACAGCCTGCAGTTCCCGCAGCTGCAGCGCGGGCCGCGGAACACGCGCCTGGAGCGGGGCCCGAGCGGGACTCCTGAGCTGGTGCTGCTCCCCCAGCGCTCCGGCGCCGGGCCTCGCCGCGCGGCCTCCTTTCTCCCTTCCTCCCGCCTTGCTCGGCCGGAGGCGGCGGCGGAGGGGCGAGGTGCGGCCCCCCCTCGGCGGCACCTCCTCCCCGGGCAGGCGCGGGCGGAGCCCGGCCCGCCTCAGCCAGCCGCGGCGGGAGTAGCGCGGCGCAGCGCCGCGGGCAGCGAGCTCCGCATTCGAACCTCCCTCGCAAAGACAGTCTCCGCCCCACAATGCACCGCGGCGGGCAGCCTTTGAAAAAGCGGCGCGGCTCGTTCAAGATGGCGGAGCTCGACCAGTTGCCTGACGAGAGTGAGTAGCACCTCAAAGCACCCCCGCCTTTTCCCGCCTGCTGCCTGCCCCACGGCTGCACCGGCCGGGACGGACGGCCGTGCCCTCCGCTGGGCAGGTGGGCTGACTGCCAGCCCCACCGTGGTCCCCTAGTCCTCCCACTCCGGTGTTGCCGCCGCGTCGCCGCCTTTGTTATGGTGTCTGTGTGTTGGTTTCTGGGGTTGTGTGAGCGCCAGGGCCGGAAACCGAGAGCCCGGGAGTCCAGCCTGTGCCAGGCGGAGGCGGTGGCTGCTCCCCTGGCCCGACTCCGGCCCCCAGCCGAGGTGGGGGGAAGAGCGGCCCCCGGGCGCGGGGGCTGTCCTCGCCGCCTGCACCACTCGCCCGGCGCCGAGAGACGCCCGCCGGGGTTATGTAACTCGCCTGTCCCGGGGCCGGGGGAGGGCTCGGGCTGGGCACGGTGTGGTCCAAGGCCCCTTCTTCTTGCCCCAGCTTCTGATCTTGTCCTGTCACAGCTCCTGCCTCTACGGGCACTTGTGATCTTCACTGTCCTCCCCGCCCCCCCACCGGTGTGTCCACCCCTGGAAGTGTTTCCGTGTCAGAGGGTTGGCCCCTTCCCCTGGGACCACAGGTGGCTGTGGACCTTTCCTGAGATCATCCAGCCCGGATACTCAGTGTTCAGGTAGCCCCCGTCCTGCAGAGTTTATTCTATATGTGTCTTAAGAGCCATGAAGGTACCTTTATGTATGGATGTGACCAACACAGCGTACATGTGCAGTACCCTGCCTGACACCCACCCTAGGGCATTGCCTCACCTTTCCGTGTTTACTCATCCTGACATCTAAGACGTGTATACTCACTTGTGTTGAGTAAGTAAAAGCACCAATTCCATAGTTTAAGGGCAATGGAACTTACTTTTGTAATTTACAGTATTGCATAAATTATATGAAAAGGCAAATATGTTAGTTAATTACAAAAAAGTCCTGAATCCACATTCACTATTCAGTTTATACATATTTGTGAAAGGCTCAATCACTATTGAATCTATCTATGCACAAGGCAAATGGACTTTGAAAAAGAGAACTCAACATACCGATTACATTTTCTTTGTGAGGTCATGTATTCTTAATAAGTTATAAAGTTAAAATAAAAGTTCAAGTTGCCAAGCTGGTGAAAAGTCGTATTGAAAGTGTTGTGTTTTAAATTTGATAGAGAGCAGCACTAAGTACCAAAGGAACTTTGTCCGTGATGGAACTGTTCTCTTTTGTGATGTCCAATAGGGTAGCCAAGCTACTAGCCATACGGGACATTTCAAATGTGGCTAGAGTGATGGAGGAACTGAATTTTGAATTTTATTTATATAGTCACATGTAGCTAGTAGCCACTGTATTGGATAGGGAACAGCTATTGACCAGTCATGAGTTGTATTGTTTATTTGTAGAATACAATTGATTGTGATTTATTTTATTTATTTATTTATTTATTTTGAGATGGAGTTTCACTCTTATTGCCCAGGCTGGGGTTCAATGGCGCTATCTCGGCTCACTGAAACCTCTGCCTCCTGGGTTCAAGCGATTCTCCTACCTCAGCCTCCCGAGTAGCTGGGGTTACAGGCATGAGCCACCACGCCCGCCTGATTTTTTTGTATTTTTAGTAGAGACGGGGTTTCTACATGTTGGTCAGGCTGGTCTCGAACTCCTGACCTCAGGTGATCCGCCCGCCTCAGCCTTCTAATGTGCTGGGGTTACAGGTATGAGCCACCGCGGCTGGCCTTGATTGTGACTTTGAATGCTCCCAAATGAGTGTGGACCTACTAAGCACAGTGTACTTGTCATCCGAAAATGTTTTTCGTCATCCTTGGTATCTTTATCATAAAGATGTCTTATCACCTCTTGGATGTCACAATCATTAGAGCTCCTATTTTGGTTACTGCAGTCATTCTTTTGTAATGAGAGGCGTTTTAAGTGGTTTTCTTACAACTGCCATTGGGAATATTTGCTTCATATCATCCAACATTTATTGAGAATTTACTGTGGTTCTTTGTAGGGACTTGGGATTTATATTAGGGTTCAAATTCCAGCACCACTTTCAAATTAATATAACCTAATCATTTATATTACTTTGTGACATCTCTGGTACATTGGTGTGTATTTGTGTGTATGTCTTGTTTCACCAGACTTCAGCTTTGTTGAAACCAGGGATTTTCTTTCTTTGTTATAAAATGCCACAAATCAAGTATACATAAATACTTAATTTATATGGAATTAATGCAAAGTAACAGGTATTATTAATGAAACTGGAGCAGGGTCTTGAAAAGGAAAAGCGATTTCAATTTGATACTGGAAATAACAGTATGTTTTTTGGCCACATTTAGTCAAGGAGTCTAGCTAATATATTATTCAGCAGTCGATATAACATTATCAATAATCAAAGCTACCATTTATTGAGTATTTACTATGAACCAGATGCCATGCAAAGGATATTATATGTATTTGCTCATTTATTCTTCATTTCAATTGACGTAAGTACTCACATTTTATATGAGGAAACTAAGGCTATCTTCAGCCCAGATCTTTCCTGAGCTCCCTTTCTTGATATCTCTTGCCTATTTCACATTTCTTCTTAGATGCTTCAAAGGCCCCTCGTACTGCACGAGTTTAAAATCCACTTCAGTCTTACCCCATGACAGATACTTCTAGTGATTCGAATGATTCCACTGTGCATTCAGCTGGCAGGGCAGAAACCTAGAGATTTTCTTTGGCACTTCCCTCTCTCTCTTTTCTTTTCTTTTTTCTTTTTTTCGTGAGACAGGGTCTTGCTCTGTCACCTAGGCTGGAGTGCAGTGGTGTGATCTCAGCTCACTGCAGCCTTTGCCTCCCGGGTTCTATCAATTCTCCTGCCTCAGCCTCCTGGGTAGCTGAGTTTACAGGCGCCCACCACCACACCTGGCTAATTTTTGTATTGTTAGTAGAGGCGGGGTTTCACCATGGCTAGGCTGGTCTTGAACTCCTGACTTCAGGTGATCCGCCCGCCTCAGCCTCCCAAAGTGCTGGGATTACAGGTGTGAGCCACCACGCCCCCGGCCACTTTCCTCTCTTTCACTTCCCCTATTTAAGCCTTTACTAAGTCTGTACATTTTACCTTCTAAATATCTATCAATTCTACCCATTTCCTACCATCACCATAGCCCAAACTGTCACTATTTCTTCTCTTTACCAATTACCTCAGCCTCTCATTAATTCAGCCCCCTTCCCACAAACAGAAAGCGAGTGGGATCCTTTCAAAATGAATATATGACATCCTCCTGTTAGAAACCCTTCAGTAGCTGTAAGACCCTTTGTGGTCTGGCTTTATGTCGTACCACTTGTCCCCTCATTCTGTCCCTTTGGGTTAAATTGGACCTTTTTCATTCCCTATACTCACCAGTCTCCCCTTTTCTCCAGGGTCTTTGCACATGCTGTTCTCTCAACCTGGAATGCTAACCCCTCACACCCCCCTTACTTTCAGTTAACTTGTAATTATCTTTTAGATCCCCTTTTATGCTTCTTCAGAGAGCCATTTCCCATCCTCCCTGACTAAATTATGTCTTCTTTAAATCTGTTTTTTGTTTTTTAAAGAGACAGGGTCTCTGTCTGTTGTGTAGACTTGAGTGCAGAGGCATGATCATGGCTCACTGCAGCCTTGATCTTCTGGGCTTAGGAGATCCTCCGGCATCAGTCTTCCCAGTAGCTGGGACCACAGGCATGTACCACCATTCCCAACAAGGTTTTTGTTTTTGTTTTTCTATTTTTTGTGGAGAGGAGGTCTCCCTATGTTGCTCAGACTGGTCTCAAACTCCTGGCCTCAACTATCCTCCTGCCTTAGCCTTTCAAAGTGCTGGGATTACAGGCTTCAGCCACCATGCAGGGCCTATCTTCTTTAATTTTTTTTTAAAGATGGAATCTTGCTCTGTCACCCAGGCTGGAGTGCAGCGGTGCAGTCTTGGCTCACTGCAACCTCCACCTCCAGAGTTCAAGCGATTCTCCTGCCTCAGCCTCCTGAGTAGCTGTGATTACAGGTGTGTACCACCAAGCCCGGCTAATTTTTGTATTTTTAGTGGAACCTGACTGGTCTCGAACTCTTGACCTCAAGTCATTTGGCCCCCACAAAGTGCTGGGATTACAGGTGTGAGCCACTGTGCCAGGCCAGGGCCCATTTTCTTTAAATCTTTTTGTATTGCTATGTAACTTCCTAGTGACAGCTATTAACAGTTGCAGTTTTGTATTTGTTTATGTGATTGGTTAGTAGCCCCATCAGAGCAGGTATTGTTTCTGTCTCCCTAATTGCATTCCCAGTTCCATGCATAACACCTGGCTTACCTCTGACCTTTCATACCATTCTTCCCTATGCAAGCACAGTCACCCCTCCTCCCTTCTTAATACTTAACCTGTTTGTTCTGCCCAGACTCATAGCTTTGATTTCCTCCTCTGTCACAGCTAGTTTTTTAGATGTTACCTCCTCAGAGAAACCATTTGTACTCAAAAGTAAAGTAGGCCGGGCGCGATGGCTCACGCCTGTAATCCCAGCACTTTGGGAGGCCGAGATGGGCGGATCACGAGGTCAGGAGATCGAGACCATCCTGACTAACACAGTGAAACCCCGTCTCTACTAAAAATACAAAAATTAGCCGGGCGCGGTGGCGGGCGTCTGTAGTCCCAGCCACATGGGAGGCTGAGGCAGGAGAATGGCGTGAACTCGGGAGGCAGAGCTTGCAGTGAGTGGAGATTGCGCCACCGCACTGCAGCCTGGGCGACAGAGCGAGACTCCGTCTCAAAAAAAAAAAAAAAGTAAATTAGTTCGTACTTAGAGTAATTCCCCCCTCCCCACCAATATCACCCTGTTTGTTTCCTTTTTCATGAACTATAATTATTATGTACTTGTTTATTATATATATGTCTTTCTACTAGAGTTTAAGCTTCCTGAGAGCAGAGGCTTTGTTTGTCTTGTTCTTTGGGGTAACCCTAGCCCCTAACAGTGCTTATGGTAGGCATTCAATGAAATGTTTTTTCCACATCAGATGGGTCATGTGCTGACTTTTCACAAAGTTTGAGAGACACATCTCACACATGAGTATGAAAACCCAATCATCATGCTTATGAACTACGAAGGGTAGAATCTTTGGATTAATGAACACCTTGTTAGAGCAAGATTCTAATTTAATCAGATTCACCTGACTGAAAAATCCATGTTCTTAACCTATTTTTTGATTGCTTAAAATAATACGGCATTATATCAAAATTAACTGTAATATATTAGTTGTTCTATGCACTTTTACACGTATTAACTCATTTAATCTTCATTTTACACATGAAGAAACAATAGCACAGAGAGGCAAAGTAACTTGCTTAAGGTAACATGCAAGAAAGTGTCAGGACCAAGATTCAAACATAGCTAGTCTCAATCTAGAACCTGTTTTCTTAACCACTATGCTATCCTGCATCTAGAAAAAGGAAAAAAGGGCCGGTTGCGGTGGCTCCCGCCTGTAATCCCAGCACTTTGGGAGGCCAAGCTGGGTGGATCACCTGAGGTCAGGAGTTCGAGACCAGCCTGGCCAACATGGCGAAACCCTTTCTCTACTAAATATACAAAAATTAGCTGCATATGGTGGCATGCACCTGTAATCCTAGCTACCTGGAAGACTGAGGCAGGGAGAATTGCTTGAACCTGGGAAGTGGAGGTTGCAGTGAGCTGAGATTACGCCACCGCACTCCAACCTGGGTGACAGAGTGAGACTCCATCTCAAAAACAAAAAAAAGGAAAAGGAAAAAAGGTTCAAGGTGATTGGTCAGAATCCCCAGGATACGGTTCCTGCCTTCATGGAGCAGGAATGGATATTCTTGTGGCCTATACCTCTTCAGCTCTCTGCTTAAACATCACCTTTCATAGAAGCTAATCATGAACACCTTATATACAAATAGTTTTCCTTCCCCCCCATTCCAACCCTGCATATTCTTCTGCTTTATTTTTTCCAGAGTGCTTATCATGACTCGATAGCTGTTTTTGTTTGTCTCCCATCACTAGAATGTACATTCCATGAGAGCAGGGACTTTGACTGTTTTGCTTGCTGTTGTATTCCCATTGCCTAGAGCAGGTAGGGACTGGCATGCCATCAGCACTCTACATATTCAGTGAGTGAATGGTTACTACTTTTTCTCAAATGCACTACATATCTGTTGGTAAACAGATGTGTGTATTATCTACTGTTGCTGCTTTACAGTTGTGTTGCATTGTTTGAGACTTTTTAGCGAGATTTTATGTCATTCACCCCCATGACTTTACTGCCTTTTGTCGTTAAGCTTCATTTGCCATACGGAAGCTGTTATGGTGTCCTGTTAACTATTCTTCACATCTAGGCAAGAGAGTAGAGTGAAAATAAGTGTCTTTAATGCTAATAGGTGTCTGTTTTACAGGTCTCTTATACTGACCTGTGGAGGAACAAATCAGTTGAAGTTTAGTGATCAGAGATGCATAGTGTTTAAGGATCTGAAATGAAGTGTTTCATAACTGCCATACTTTATCTGTTGCTTCTCATTTTAAGTCTGTTACCCATTTATAGGAGATGTAAATCACGGCTGCTTTTGTTAAATAGCAAAGAGGATTAATCTGTCCTCTCTGATTTTTGTTCCTAGTTCATGTTCTTTTTTTTTTAATCCCCTGAGATCATCCTTAATTATTATTTTTCAGATGACTTGGACTTTGCAATGTATACATCCAGTTCTGAGATTTTTAAATTTAGTGCTTTCTTGCTCTCAAAAAGCTTCTTTCTCTATTGACTTTTCATGACTCGATAGCTGTTTTTGTTTGTCTCCCATCACTAGAATGTACATTCCATGAGAGCAGGGACTTTGACTGTTTTGCTTGCTGTTGTATTCCCATTGCCTAGAGCAGGTAGGGACTGGCATGCCATCAGCACTCTACATATTCAGTGAGTGAATGGTTACTACTTTCCCTACCCATAGATCCTATCATTCATTCACACCAGAACCTGTGGCCTGATGTTTCTCAAAGTGGGTTACCTGCAACAGAATCCCCTGTTGTTTATTAATAATATAGATTGAGTCTAGATTCTGCATGTATGAGGAGCTTCCTTGTTATTCTTATTTCTTTTTTATTTTTTTGAGGCGGAGTCTTACTCTGTCTGTCAGGCTGAAGTGCAGTGGTGCGGTCACAGCTCACTGCAGCCTCAACCTCCCAGGCTCCAGCAAGCTTCTCACATCAGCCTCCTGAGTAGCTGAGACTGGAGGCACGTGCCACCATACCTAGTGAATTAAAATTTTTTTTTAGAGATAGGATCTCCCTATGTTGCCCAGGCTGGTCTCAGACTCCTGGCCTCAGGCGATCCTTCCCACCTTGGTCTTCCAAAGCACTGGGATTATAGTTGTTAGCCATCACACCTGGCCTCTAATGTACAGTAGAGTTTGTTTTATCCAGTGGACCCCTCCAACTTTAGCCCCTCTTGGCCGTTCTGTATTCCCTTTTCCAGCTTAAATCTTGAAGTATTGCATATACCTGCATTCTAGACTTTCGCTTGCTATGACAGTCCTTGAATCATTTCCATTGTCTGTTTTTCCCATTCCATTACCACGTCAGTCTTTGCCTCAGTAGATGTCAGTTCCCTTTCTCTTTTCTTCCAGCACCACAGCACACCTGGATGAGGATCCAAAATTACCTCTGTCCCCACTCTTGCTCTTTCTTCTCCTTCTTCATTTCCTTCTCCTGGAATGGTCTCCAGTTCTCGCAACTTCAGCAAGACTCTCATATGTCTCTCTCCAGTTCTTTCTTTATCTGAGTTCTGGTTTATAGTTTGAATGGTATGCTAGATATTTCTAATTGCACATTCCACCATCTCTTCAAACTCAGTATTACTAAAACTAAATGGATCACTTTTACCCCCAAACCAAAGTCTTTTTCTCTTACTTTGGTTATGAAATAATTACTGATTTGTTTTATTTTTAATTTCAGGTTCTTCAGCAAAAGCCCTTGTCAGTTTAAAAGGTAAGAAGTATCGCATTTTTAGGTATACCGTAGCTAAAAGTCTAATTCATTAAATTCATCTGGATATAGTGTTTCCCTTTTCCTTCTAAGTTATGATTCATTGTAGCTTTTCAGTATTGGTTTTCACTGATAACCTTAAATAAATATGCTTTTATAGGAGAATTGATCCTCAGTTGTTAGAAATTATTTTTAAAAATTTCTAAAATTATTGATTAAATACTTTTCTAATTAAACATTCCGTATTTAGATTAAAAACATTTGTTAAACAACTGTGCTGAGCTATATGTTAGCATAATTGTTTGTTTGTTTGTTTGTTTTTGAGATAGTCTCTCTGTTGCCCAGGCTGGAGTACAATGGTGCAATCTTGGCTCACTGCAACCTCTGCCTCCCAGGTTCAAGTGATTCTCGTGCCTCAGCCCCCTGAGTAGTTGGGATTACAGGCATGTGCCACCATGCCTGGCTAATTTTTATGTTTTTAGTAGAGATGGGATTTCACCATGTTGGCCAGACTGGCCTCAAACTCCTGGCCTCAAGTGATCTGCCCACATTGGCCTCCCAAAGTGTTGGGATTACAGACGTGAGCCACTGTGCCCAGCAGATTTTTTGTTTATTTATTTTTTGAGACAGGGTCTCGCTCTGTCACACAGGCTAGAGTGCGATGACGTGACTACAGTTCACTGCAGCCTTGACCTCCTGGGCTCAAGTGATTCTCTTGCCTCAGCCTCCTGTGTAGCTGGGACCACAGGCAAATGCCACCATGCCCAGCTAATTTCTTTATTTTTTGTAGCGAGGAGGCCTCACTTTGTTGCCCAGGCTGGTCTCAAACTCCTGGACTCAAGGGATCCTGCTGCCTTAGCTTTGCAAAGTGCTGGGATTATAGGCCTGAGCCACCACATCTGGCCTGTAATAGCTTATTTTTAAGAGTCTTGCTTTCACCGGGCACGGTGGCTCATGCCTGTAATCCCAGCACTTTGGGAGGCCTCATGAGGCAGGTGGACCACTTGAATTCAGGAGTTCGAAACCAGCCTGGCTAACATAGTGAAATGCCGTCTCTACTAAAAATACAAAATTAGCCGGGAGTGGTGGCAGACACCTGTAATCCCAGCTACTTGAGAGGCTGAGGCAGGAGAATTGCTTGAACCTGGGAGGCAGAGGTTGTTGTAAGCCGAGATTGCGCCATTGCACTCCAGTCTGGGTGACAGAGTGAGACTCTGTCTCAAATTTAAAAAAAAAAAAAATCTTGCTTTCTAAGTAATAATGCCCTGAAATAAAAGAATGATAGTACTTTTCTCATTCTAAGAAAAAGTTTGACATGTTCCTTGGTCTCACTATTTCTTTTGGCAGGTACATTAGACTAACCCTTTTAACATAGTTCCTTTAAAATTTTACCTCTTGATTAAGATTCTAGTAGGTCAATAAATTTGGAACCAAGTTAAATATTCTCAAAGGTTCATTAGTGCTTTTAGTTTTTAAAGCTACTATATTGTTCTTTGGATTGGTGATTTACCAAATTAAATCCTTCTAGCTTGAGGAGACCACTTGTCTTCCAGAACACCCCAATTTCTTTGCCTAGCAGGATCAACTCCATCCCACTTCTGTTCTTTTGCGATTCTTAAAAATTATTCCATTATTCTTTTTCTCCCAATATTAAACTCATTTCTCTCTCCCCTTTTTTTTTTTTTTTTTTTGGAGACTGAGTCTTGCTTTGTTGCCCAGGCTGGAGTGCAGTGGCACAATATCTCGGCTCGGGTCAAGTGAGTCTTGTGCCTCAGCCTCCTGAGTAGCTGGGACTGCAGGCATGCATCACCACACCTGGCTAATTTTTGTATTTTTAGTAGAGATGGGATTTCGTCATGTTGGCCAGCCTGGTCTTGAACTCCTGACCTCAGGTGATCCTCCCACTTTGGCCTCCCAACGTGCTGGGATTACAGGTGTGAGCCACCATACCCGGCACTCATTCATCTTTATAAAAACATTTATATAAGTATTATGTATTTCTTACGGAAAAAATGAGAAAATGCTGATGAGCCACTAGAAGAAAATAAAAATAACCATCTTGTATATTCATCCTAGTTTTCTATGCCTCTATATAAACATCTTTTTTACAAAAATTAAACTCACCCCTCTTTATTTTCACAATATGTCTAATCATAATGTGTGTAATCATAATGTCTATTTGATACAACTTTTTTCTGGTTATGTACAACTCTGAAGACATTTCTCTGAATTAAGGAAAATGAAATAACCACGCTGATTTACTTTTTCATTTTTCGTGAGGGGACAGAGACTCGCCGTGTTGCGCAGACAAGTGCAGTGGTGTTGTCTCAGCTTGCTTCGACCCTGGCTCGCTTCGACGTTCACCTCCCAGGTTCCAGCGATTCTCTGCCTTAGCCTCCTGAATAGCTGGGACTACAGTGGTGCACCACTATGCCCGGCTAATTTTTGTATTTTTTGTAGAGGTGGGGTTTCACCATGTTGGCCAGGTTGATCTCAAACTCATGGCCTCAAATGATCCACCCGCCTCGGCCTCCCAAAGTCCTGGAATTATAGGCATGAGCCATTGCACCTGGCCTAATTTCCTTATATATCAAGTGATTCACATATTAAAGCAGAAAACATTTAGAAATATGCTCTAAATACAGTCTGGCGTGGTGGCTCATGCCTGTAATCTCAACACTTCGAGAGGCCGAAGCGGGTGGATCACCTAAAGTCAGGAGTTTGAGACCAGCCTGGCCAACATGGAGAAACCCTGTCTCTACTAAAAACACAAAAATTAGCTAGGTGTTTTGGCACACACCTGTAATCCCACTACTGGGGAGGCTGAGGCAAGAGAACCACTTGAACCCAGGAGGCAGAGGTTGCGTCAGCCAAGATTGTGCCACTGCACCCCAACCTGGGCGATGGAGCAAGTACTGTCTCATACACAAAGAAAAAATAAAAAAAGAAATGTGCCGTAAATTCAAGGTTAGAGAGGGCTTTTTCCATTTTTGATTCCCCGGCTTTCAGAATTGTACCAAAATTTATGATATAGTTCTTGGCAAGTTGGAATGGAGAAATTATTAAAAATCCAAAAAGAAAGAAAAAGAAGCACATGTTTCAGTATGGACATTTAATACTTTCAAGATGCATTGCTTTATCAAATTATTTAGAGAATTTGACAGAAAAATACAGAAGAGCTTTTTCATTTATAATAAATTATTATAGTAAGTATATTTTTTCCATATTGGTAAATATTTTAGATATATGGCTGTTATGAAAAAGGGGGTATTCATGGTATGAAATCCTTTGAAATAAGCCAAAATTTTATTAGTATTAATTATTTATTACAGAGGGAAGCTTATCTAACACATGGAATGAAAAGTACAGTTCTTTACAGAAAACACCTGTTTGGAAAGGCAGGAATACAAGCCCTGCTGTGGAAATGGTAAGGAGTGAGTTTTTCTTACATTTTAGAATAATTATAGCTAAGTTGTCTGTATTATTGTCATGTGTAAATTCTTGCAGCACAGTAAAAAATTTACAAGTTTTTTTCCCAACCTCAAGTGTCATTAAGCACTGTTTGATCTTATTTAGATAAATTAATTTGTACCCAATGATGATCTGGTCATCATTAAGCATTTGTTCAGTAATTGTGTAATAGTTTCTTTAAATAGGAAAAACAAAAAACTACAACTTAAAATTTTATCAGATATGCAAAAAATTTTACATGGCTTCATTCAATACCTGCAAAAATATGTATGTGTATATATATATATATATATATAAGTGGTAAGGTATTAAAATCTTGTATAGCCAAAATCAAAAAAAATCATTGTGTAACTCAAAGGTAAGTGCATTTAGAGATGGGAAGTAGAGATGAGCATATAATTGACATGACTAACGATTTTAGGAACTCTGTTTCTCTCCTGCCCTGCCAGGTAGCTAGGAGGTTTTAAGGGTCTGTCTTGAAACAATCCTGGAGTTGGGATAGACAGCAGCAGTCGCAGTAGCCTGGGCAGCTGGCCACAGTGAATGTGAGGGGCTTTCCTCACATGTCAATTCCATCATCTTCATTCCCTTCCTCCTCTGCTTGTGGTCAGGGAAGGGGGGCAGTGTAGAATGGACTTCCTGTCAGGACTATAGAGTATCAAGACTCTGAGTGGGTTTAATTTCTTTTTGTTTTTCTTTTTTTTGAGACGAGGTCTCGCTCTGTTGCCCAGGCTGGTCAGGAACTCCCAGGCCCAAGCGATGCTCCCCGCTCAGCCTCCCAAGTAGCTGGGACTACAGGTGTGTGCCACCATGCCCAGCTAATTAAAAAAAAATTTCTTTTTGTAGAGATGGGGTCTCCTTGTGTTGCCCAGGCTGGTTTCCAGCTCCTGGGCTCAAGTGATCCTACTGCCTCGGCCTTCCGAAGTGCTGGGATTATAGGCATGAACCACTGTGCCCAGCCAGAGTGGGTTTAATTTCAAGGGTTCGTAGACCTGAGTGGATGTTGCCCATATGTTGTTGGCCCTCTGCATATGTTTCTCTTCCAAATAGCCATGAGGAGTGGGAGAAGGCTTTGAAAAGGGTGTAGGTCTTATTGCAATATTATTTCTTTTTCTCTCTATTAATGAAACCTCTGAATCTAGGGTGAACTGTAAAATTTTTCCTATTACAGATCCTTAAGTATATGATGTACTTTGGTACTTAAACAATTTTTTTAATTCTATGGGTAATTATCAGATATCTATCATGTGTATCTTGTATTCTTATTTACAAATGAAAATTTGGTTAACAATTTTTGACAGCAGATCTAGTATAATAGTATACACATTTAAGCTTACTCTTCTAGAGTGGTTTAGAATCTTTGGCCCAGCCCAGCCGTATGCAGCAGACATATGTCACACGCCTGATTGGTATTAACCCAAGCACCAACATAATTTGAACTGGAATTTCCGGAACTTATTTTCCTATCACCACTGTCCAAGGCTGCCAGTGTACTAAGGAGACTTGGGGTTCAAGTTTTACTTTATTCATCAGCTAAGTATTTCATTCATAAGCAACTTGCATAAATACATCTTACTGCTTTCTAAATCTGAGGTTATTTATATTTGGCTTTGTGTGCTTTGTGTTGCCCATACTTTATTCTTCCATACTGCTGATAATCCAAAGTTAGCTCAGTTTTCCAAGTATAGAATTGTATTTTGGAACAAAAATGGGAGGGTTCAGCTTTTTCATTAAATGAAACATTTCTATCATAGCCTTTCAGAAATTCAAAACGAAGTCGACTTTTTTCTGATGAAGATGATAGGCAAATAAATACAAGGTCACCTAAAAGAAACCAGAGGGTTGCAATGGTTCCACAGGTATGTGTGTGCTAAAATTTCGTTTCATTGGAAAGGAAGTAAGCAAATGCTCAACCTAATAAAGTTTATATTTCTGTTACATTTTTAGTAACAAATTCTTTTCTTTAAATTCATACTGCTACTCTGGTCCTGTTTTAGTTACCTAGAAAACGTTATTTTTTTGATCAACTTTGAAACAGGATAGAGAGCTGCTCATTAGTCCTACAAATACACAATTTTCTTTTAAGCATGGAGATAGTGGAAGAATTTGACAGCATGGAATCAATTTTTAGATTTGCACTGAAATAAGGGGGAAGAAATGTTTTACTTGATCACCAAGACAAGTACGTTGAAGATTTCCTTTATCCAAGAGATGAGTCTCACTCTGTTGCCCAGGCTGGAGTACAGTGGCGCGATCTCAGCTTACTGCTACCTCTGCCTCCTGGGTTCAAGCGATTCTCCTGCCTCAGCTTCCCAAGTAGCTGGGATTACAGGCTCACACCACCATGCCCAGCTGATTTTTATGTTTTAGTAAAGATGGGGTTTCACCATGTTGGCCAGGCTGGTCTTGAACTCCTGACCTCAAGTGATCTGCCTGCCTCAGCCTCCCAAAGTGCTGAGATTACAGTCGTGAGCCACTGCACCCTGCCGGGAGGAAAATATTTAGCATGAAATCGTATCTCCTTATTTATTTTTGGCATTTAAAAACTCATAGTGGACTGGGCACAGTGGCTCATGACTATAGTCACAGCACTTTGGGAAGCCAAGGTGAGCGCATCACTTGAGGCCAGGAGTTCAAGACCAGCCTGGCCACAATGAGAAAACCCTGTCTCTACTAAACATACAAAAGAACTAGCTGGCATGATGGCACACACCTGTAATCTCAGCTACTTGGGAGGCTGAGGCATGAGAACTGTTTGAACCCAGGAGGCGGAGATTGCAGTGAACTGAGATCATGCCACTGCACTCCAACCTGGTTAACAGAGCAAGACTCTGTCTCCAAAAAAAAAAAAAAATTAGACATGTAAAAATCAAAGGAATTAAAATTGGATAAGGAAATATTAACTTTAAGGGTAATGTAATTTTTGTCTTACCCAATTTATAACTTCTGATATAATCGTTCCCTGTTTCTCTTTCATTATTTTCCAAAGTCTTATAAAACAAGATTTTCTAGTGTAATAGATGGTAGAGGTGGTAGTCTCAACCAAGAATTTAGCATTAGTTTTTTTTTTTGAAACTGAGTTTTGCTCTTCTTGCCCAGGTGGAGTGCAGTGGTGCGATCTCGGCTCACTGCAACCTCTGCCTCCTGGGTTCAAGCAATTCTTCTGCCTTAGCCTCCTGAGTAGCTGGGATTACAGGCATGCGCCACCATGCCTGGCTAATTTGGTATTTTTAGTAGAGACAGATTTCTCCATGTTGGTCAGGCTGATCTTGAACTCCCAACCTCAGGTGATCTGCCTGCCTCGGCCTCCCAAAGTGCTGAGATTACAGGCATGAGCCACTGCGCCCAGCCAGGTTTTTTTTGGGGGGGTGGAGGAGGGGACTGCATTGGCATGATCTTGGCTCACTGCAATCTCTGCCTCCCATACTGAAGTGATTCTTGTCCCTCAGCCTCCTGAGTAGCTGGGACTATAGGCACGAACCACCACACCTGGCTAATTTTTGTATTTTCAGTAGAGACAGGCTTTTGCCACATTGGCCAGGCTGGTCTCGAACTCCTGACCTCAAGCAATCCACTCACCTCAACCTCCCAAAGTGCTGGGATTACAGGTGTGAGCCACTGCACTCGACCCAAGGATTTAGCATTAAGTAAATTAAAAGCATGACCAGCAATCTACCCTACCAATAAAAACTCTTAAATGCCTTGTGATAATTTTAAACAGGAAAATATGTTCATGTTCTGTAGAATGAACAAAAATGTATCTTGAACTTCAAAAAAAATGCTGTCAAGGCCAAGTGCACATAAGCATCTAATAATTTGATCTTGTAATCCCAGCACTTTGGGAGGCCAAGGCAGGCAGATCACTTGATGTCAAGAGTTTGAGACCAGTCTGGCCAACGTGGCAAAATGCCATCTCTACAGTAAATACAAAAATTAGTTGGGCATGGTGGCACACACCTATAATCCCAGCTCCTCACTTGAACCTGGGAGGCAGAGGTTGCAGTGAGCTGAGATCACAGCTGTACACTCCAGCATGGGTGACAGAACAAGAGTCTGTCTCAAAAAATAGATTAACTAAAATAAATTTTAAAATAATAGGAATTTGATCTTGTTGAAACTGAAATGCAATGTGCATTTTTTGGCTAAGTTAGCTGTTGTATACAAGGTTGAATGAACAAGAAATAGTTAAATAACAATTTTGTTAGCTAGACTTTGGAATAGCTATGTTACTAAGATAATCTAGATGATTCACAAGCATATAGAAAACTGATCTTTAAGACTGTGACACTGTCCTGTTGCAACTCTATCCACTGCCTTCCTTCCTGAGCACATCACTCCTTCTGGGACTATTTTACAGAGCCCTTTTTAGCAATGGAGAGAATTCTGAGCAATACAGAACAAATATAATGTAGGATAAACGTGATATGAGACTTCTTCAAATATGTGAAAAGTTTTTATATCCTCTGAGTTTTCTCTTTACTAGTTGTAGCATCTTTAGTTCTTTCCATCTTCCTTTACCTGACATGGCTTGTTCCCTTACCCTCCTTAGTCATATCTTCTAAATCTCTTGCATTTTGTCTATATGTTTATTTAAAGAACACCATCCAGAGCTGAAAAATTATGAAAACTAACTTTTACTAATTACTTATGTGTTGAGTCCTGTTTTAAGCACTTCATAGGTATTACTTTGATTTAATCTTCAACAACAACTATGAAATAGGTTACTGTTATATTATTTCCCGTTTTGTAGATAAGAAAACAGACACAGATAAGTATCTTACTCAAGAACTCAAAGCTAGGAAATAAAGACTGGTAACAGTCAGGTAGCCTGTCTCCAGAGTCCTACTTTAAAAAGAAAAAACCCAGCTTTGTTAAGATAGACTTTACATATACAGATCGTATATTTAAAGCATACAGTTTGGCTGGGCGCAGTGGCTCATTTTGAGAGGCCAAGGTGGGAGGATTGCTTGATCTCAGGAGTTTGAGACCAGCTTGGGCAACAAAGTGACACCCTGTCTCTACAAAAAAATTGAAAAAAGAAATTAGCCGGGCATGGTGGTAGCACACCTGTGGTACCAGCTATTTGGGAGGCCAAAGTGGGAGGATCACTTGAGCCCAGGAGATTGAGGCTGTAGTGAGCTATGTTCAGACCACTGCAGTCCAGCCTGGGCAATAGAACAGAGATCCTGTCCGTTTTAATAACTTATGTTTCTGGTCTGGTGCAGTGGTGCATGCCTGTAGCACTTTGGGAGGCTAAGGCAGGTGGATGGCTTAAGCTCAGGAGTTCCAGATCGGCCTGGGCAACATGGTGAAACCCTGTCTCTACCAAAAATACAAAAATTAGCTGGGTGTGGTGGCATACTCCTGTAGTCCCAGCTACTCAGGAGGCTGAGACAGGAGAATCGCTTGAATCTGGGAAGTGGAAGCTGCAGTGAGCTAAAATTGCGCCACTGTACTCCAGCCTGGGTGACAGAGTGAGACCCTGTCTCAAACAATCAATAAAAGATTCCCTCTAACAATGTGAATCTATTTTCCCATACCCAACAAGTGGGTCCTTAATATAGTTTTGTATTCAATGAACTGCTAATACCCTGTACACCCTATTTAAAAATCTGGGTCAATAATGTAGTAGAAAGAAATAACACTTTTTGTGATAAGAATATAGCAATTTGGTTATTTATGCTAAACATCTCCTCACTTATAAAATTTTTCTTTTTTCTTTTTTTACATTAAATTTTTTTTTTCTCCTGAGAATGGTCACTGAGGGAAAACAAAGAAAAAGAAAAACAAAGTTATTTTTCTAAATGCAGTGTGATATCCTGAATTGGTTTCTAGAACAGAAACAGGATGTTAGTGAAAAAACTGGTAAAATCCAAATAAAGCCTGTAGTTTAGTTAATAGTATTGCACCAGTTTTGACAAATATACCAAAGTTACTCTAAGATATTAATGTTAGGGAAAGCTAGGTGAAGGGCATATGGGAATATGCACTATCTTTGCAACTTGCCTGTAAATCTACAACTTTTCCAAAATACAAAGTTTATAATAAAAATTTTTAAATTTTGACCCTAACTCACCATCCCAATATGTACTTCCCTCATACAGTGGTAGCCACTATAATTAGTTTGATTATCCTTTTGAGACCTTTTAAATATACTTTTAATGTATTCATAGAAAATATATAATATTATTAAATGTATATATATTTTTTCTTTTTCTAAATGTATGTATTCTAAAAATTACATTTGTAATATCATTTTCATGGTATTGTGCCATGTGTCATTCTGTAGTTTTTTCACCGTCTTTTGTTGAGATCTGGCCATGTTGATTGATTGAGATAGATAGATAGAATTCAGTGTTTCATTTCTTTTTACTGTTGAATAGTATCAATTTTATATCATTATTTATAAATTCTCCCATTTGGGAGCATTTAAATTGTAAATTTTTACTTTGACAAATAATGCTGCAGTGAACGTCCTCAGCATGTTTACATAAATTTACAAGTTTTTTTCTAGGACAGATGCCTAAAATTTGGAATTGCTGGATCATAGAATATGTACATTCAAAGTTTTTAAAGCGTACCAAATACTCTCCAAATAAATTGAATTGGGACGGTATACAGTGACTCACACCTGTAATACCAGCACTTTGGGAGCCCGAGGCGGGTGGATGACCTGAGATTAGGAGTTCAAGACCAGCCTGGTCAATATGGCGAAACCCCATCTCTACTAAAAACAGAAAAATTAGCCAGGCATGGTGGCGTGTGCCTGTAGTCCCAGCTACTTGGGAGGCTGAGGCACGAGAATAGTTTGAACCTGGGAGGCGAAGGCTGCAGTGAGCTGCGATCGTGTCAGTACGCTCCAGCCTAGGTGACAGAGCAAGACGCTGTATTAAAAAAAATTAAAAAAAAGAAATTATACTGGTTTATATATATTAGAGTTCCTATTTTCCAAATGCCTCCAACTCAGTACAGAAACAAGCATCTAGATTTTTGCTAATCTGATATATAGAAATAGCCTATCACTTGTTTTAGTTGGCATTTTATCTAAGAGCAAAGTTGAGACACTTTTCATATGTTTAAAAATGATTTCTTTCCTTTTCTGTAAACTGTTTATGCCTTTTCCCCATTTTTCTATTGAATTGTGGGTCATTTTGTTACTAGTTTATAAGAATTTTGTATATATTAAAAATATTGGCCCTTTGGATGTTTATAATGGCTGTAATTTTTTTTAGAGTTTATAGTTTGTCTTTTGACTCTTTCTGTCGTTTTTGACATGGGATTTTAAAATATTTTAAGGGTCAAATATAACTTTCTTACCTTTTAATGGCTTTGAGTTTGTCATGCTCAGAAAGACCTTTTCTATGCTAAAATTTATAGTTTTAGAATTCTCTCGTATTATTTCATTTTTTTTTGGTTTAAATCTTCGGTACATCTGGAATTTATTTTGGAATAAGGGATGAAGTAAGACTGCAACCTAGCTTTTTTTCCCCCCCCCAGAGGGCTACTTAGTTATCCTAGTAACATTTATTAGGTAATCCATCTTTTGAACATTGATTTAAAATGCTGCCTTCATCAAAGCTAAATTCGCATAAGTATTTGGGATTACTTCTAGGCTTTCTGTCTCTATGTCTAGCACATCTCTGTATTTGCTAGTATCAAATTATTTTGGTTGGACATGGCAGCTCATACCTGTAATCCTAGCTCTTTGGGAGGCTGAGGCAGGAAGATTGCTTGAGCCCAGAAGTTTGGGACCAACCTGGCAACATAGCGAGAGCCCGTCTCCACAAAAAATACATGAATTAGCCCAATGTGGTGACGCATGCCTGCAGTCCCAGCTACTTGGGAGGTTCAGGTGGGAGGATGGCTTGAGCCTAGGAGGTCAAGGCTGTAGTGAGCAATGTTTGCACCACTGCGCTTCAGCCTAAGTGACAGAGAGAGACCCTGTCTCAAAAGAACAAACAAAACCAAAACACACACACACATGCACAAAATTGGTTTAACATGACTTTATACTATGTTTTAATGCCTGTTAAGATATTATCACATATTTTTTTTTAAGATTTTTTTTCCTTTTTTTTTTTTGACACAGAGTCTCACTCTGTCGCCCAGGCTGGAGTGCAGTGGTGTAATCTCTGCTCATTGCAACCTCCGCCTCCCAGGTTCAAGCTGTTCTTCTGCCTCAGCCTCCCGAGTAGCTGGGACTACAGGCACAGCCACCATGCCTGGCTAATTTTTGTATTTTTAGTAGAGATAGGGTTTCACTGTATTGGCCAGGCTGTCTCAAACTCCTGACCTTGTGATTCACCTGCCTCGGCCTCCCAAAGTACTGGGATTACAGGTGTGAGCCACCGCACCTGGCCTAAGATTTTTTCCTAAATATTTTTGTGCATTTATTTTTCCATGTAGACTTTAGAATCAACTTGACTAGGGAAAAAAATGGCCTGTTCACCTGGGGTTGGACTAATATTATAAATTAATTTATGAGAAATGACATATCTATAGGTAACATTGAGACTACCTAAGAACTGATTGTAGTTCCACTTAGTTCTTAGTATTCCACAGACTTTAACATTTTTTTCCATATCAGTCTTGCATGTGTCTTAAGTATATTTCTACATATTTAATATTTTTTTGTTTATGTCAATTTTTTTCTCTATTATAAACAGGATATAAACTCTTATGACCTGTCCAGTTATTATTTATATATAGAAAAGATAGTGATTTTTTTGAATTGTGGTTTTTGTATATCAACTTTGTATTTACCCATTTCATTAAATTTTCTTACTGTTTTTAATTGTTACAGTGGATTTTCTTGAGTTTTCACCTACAAGGAAATGGTGGTTTTATCTTCTTTCTAAATTTTATTATTCTTACCTGATTGGCCAACTCCTTCAAAATAGTGTTATGAAATAGCAGTCATAGTTGAAATCTTTGTCATACTAGGTTAGTGGTGGTAGTTGAAATATTTGTCATTCTGATTGTCTTTTAATATTATGATACTGGTTTTTGGGTTGGAGTGGAGAGAAATGTTTTACTAGATTAAAAAAGTATCCATCTAAGCCGGGCGCTGTGGCTCACACCTGTAATCCAGCACTTTGGGAAGCTGAGGCAGGCGGATTACCTGAGATCAGGAGTTCGAGACCAGCCTGGCCAACATGGTGAAACCCGGTCTCTACTAAAAATACAAAAATTAGCTGGGTGTGGTGGTGCACGCCTGTAGTCCCAGCTACCCGGGAGACTGAGGCAGAATTGCATGAACCCAGGAGGCAGAGGTGCAGTGAGCCAAGATTATGCCACTGCACTACAGCCTGGGCGACAGAGCAAGACTCTGTCTCAAAAAAAAAAAAAAAAACAGCAATAATAAAAAATAATCAGAGTGTTTAAAACAGCAACAAAAATTCCATGTTGAATATTGGTGAATCTTTTTGAGTACTTAAACATAATTTACCTTTACCTTTTGCAAATTTATTCAGGGTTATAAATGTTCATTTTTACTTAATGGAGCTATAAATTAATCTCTCTTTTTTTTTTATTGTATAGAAATTTACAGCAACAATGTCAACACCAGATAAGAAAGCTTCACAGAAGATTGGTTTTCGATTACGTAATCTGCTCAAGCTTCCTAAAGCACATAAATGGTGTATATACGAGTGGTTCTATTCAAATATAGATAAGTATGTATCATGGCTTATATTATGAATATTACTTGAATCATATATTTAAGTTTTTCAAGTGTTTTAAACTACAACATTTTCTATAGGTCTCTTTTGATCTTATTTTTCCCTGAATTCATTTTTCTATTCCACATTCCAGTTGGATCTATTCTATTTGTTATAGTTTTCTTCCCCATTATCCTTGTTGGGGAAGAAAACTATACATTTTTGTGAAGAATTGATAAGAGCATAATTTCTGTGTTATAATTTTTAAAGACTATGGAGTGGAGATACCTTAAAACGCCATTATTTGCAATGAATGAGATTCATTTTATAATTGAGATGTTAAGTGTTGATATAATCATAGAGAAACCATTACTAATGGTAAAAATGGCTTAAGATTTTTAGGAGGGTCGTCTTTCTAGTTTGGATATGGTACTTAAGCACGTTAGGTATACACATATGCTTAAGTATAACATAGTATGAGATTTGACTGAAATACAGTTATTCAACAATGGAATTTACTGAGGAAAAGTTCTTATTTATAATCCTTCCTCCTATGCCAGTCATTGCTGCTTGCTCTGCTGGATATTTATGTTTACTTCCCTTCTCTGTTTTCTATACCAGTTGCCTACTCTGGAGCTTGTGAATCTCATGAATGTTCATATGTGAGCCCAAGGCATTGATGTGTCATTGCCAACACTGGTTCCTGGTTTCCCAGACTCATGAACAGAATTGTTTTATTTTTGTCCATAGGCTTAAGAGAGTTTTCAGGGTGTCTCAGTGTGATCTGAGTTCTTCTGGGATTCCCCCAAGCTAATCTAACCCTCTAGAGTCCTCCAGTGTCCCAAGACTGGTTTAATTCAAGAGAGGATTCCTTGGTGATGGTATTCCTTTGAGACAAAGATACTTTGTAGCTGCCTTGGTTTATCTTCACCTGATATAAGGCCAGGGCCAGGATAGCCTCCCAAAGGATATATTTGTATAAGAGATTGAACAAAAATCAGTGTCTTTTAGAATCACAACACAAATAATATTTCTTGAGCAACTTTTACACATTAGATGTTTCACAAATGCCAAGGATTTAGTTTTAGCACTTTGAATTTGTGCCAGTTTTTATGTATATGGGGTAGAAATGAAAGTTTTGCATTTTGTGATTTTATGTGTTTTAAGAAAGCAGCACATTGTATGTAACCATTAAAATACGATTTCTGTTTTACAGACCGCTTTTTGAAGGTGATAATGACTTCTGTGTATGTCTAAAGGAATCTTTTCCTAATTTGAAAACAAGAAAGTTAACAAGAGTAGAATGGGGAAAAATTAGGCGGCTTATGGGAAAACCACGGAGGTAAAAATAATGTTTTTGTTTTTGTTTAAAATAAAATCAAGCCAGGAGCAGTGCATGTACTTATAATCCCAGTTACTTGGAAGGCCAAGATGGGGTATTTGCTTAAGGCCAGGGGTTCAGGGCTATAGTATGCTGTGATTACACCTGTGAATAGTCACTATACTCCAGCCTGGGCAACACAGTGAGAACCTTCCTCTAAAAAGAATTAAAAAATAAAATCAATAAATAATAGTTGTTAGTATCATTACTACATTGATTTTTTTTTAATCTTTGAAATGACTAGTACCAAAACATAACTTTTCAGAATAATTGATTATGTATTAAATATATCCTGTTAACCAACTTTAATGTAGGTGCTGTTTATACTTATGTGTCTTATAATTAAATGCACAATTTCATTTTTGTTAGGATCACAGGTTTTGAACATAATTTTTTTGTTTTACATTACCTATGTCCCTCTGTGTTCCAAAAAATACTTAAGAGTGTCCTAAAAAGTATTTAAGGATGCTGTAAAGTTCTGTGTACATTTTTGTTATCTTTTGTGAAATCCTTTATCATCTCAGGACTGCCTTCCCAGAAATGCCTATTTTACTTTATATAAAAGTAGAAGACAAATTTATCTAATATGTTAGTTCCTGAGAATTGCTCTTCATGCGAAATGATTTTTTCTTTTCCAGTGTTATCCTGGTAACACACTGGAAAACCCTATATTACTTTTGAGTGAAAATTGGAAATATGTTAGAAGAATTAGATCATTAGTTCTCACATTATGTCTATCTGCCTGGTAAAAAGTATGTGCAAGACTTTTTCATTTTAAATGGTGGGAAAGTTCAAGGAAGGTCTGTAAATATAAAGTGATTTGGTCAAATAGAAATGGAATTTAGATTTAATGATCTCTTTAGATAGTGATGAAATACGAAGAGAACTTCTAATTAAACTGCCAATTTGTATTAAAAGATGACCTTGATGGTGATGTTTTTAATATTTCTTATAATAACAAAATTAAAGTTTGGTATGTTATTTAGTGTGTTTCATACTCATAATTTATGGCCTTTGGTAATTACAGTAGGCCATTTGGTGGCTTTTTGCTATCATTTTGTGTGTTTGAGCAAATTGAGTTACACTATTTCTAATTATTGTCCATCAGAGTGAGATATTGGTCACTATTTACTGTTTTGTCATAATTCTGTAGTTTGGGTGTCATAATATTTCTCTTGTTAATTTATCTTCTATTCTCTTAACCATAACATTATTTAATCTTATAGTCCTTTAATTCATCAAGGTTAATTAATAGTTGAAGTCTTTTCTCAATAAAATATGTAGTTTTTCTTTCTTTGAGGAAAGCTAGGTATAATACAAATTATTGATACAGTAAACCTTAAAATACCTTAATTTGAAAAATCAATTGGTGAAACTCCATCCAATTGGAAGGCAAAAAGGGAGAAACAAAGAGAGATAAACCACCAGGAAGGAACTTAAGAGGAAATGTGCAAGATACATATGAACAAATGTTAAGACATACAGGATCTTGGAAAAGAAGACTCAGCATCCTAAATTAGTCTATAAGTTAAAATCAGTCCCAATAAAAATATTAACAGGCCTTTTTTGTTTTTGTTGAGACGGAGTCTCGCTCTGTCACCCAGGCTAGAGTGCAGTGGCATGATCTCGGCTCACTGCAACCTCTGCCTTCTGGGTTCAAGTGATTCTCCTGCCTCAGCCTCCTGAGTAGCTGGGATTATAGGTGCTCACCACCACACCTAGCTAATTTTTGTGTTTTTAGTAGAGACAAGGTTTTGCCATGTTGGCCAGGCTGGTTTTGAACTCCTGAACTCAGGTGATCCACCCACCTCAGCCTCCCAAAGTGTTAGGATTACAGGTGTGAGCCACTATGCCTGGCCTCTTTTTTTTTTTTTTTTTTTTTTAAGTTAGATGAGTTAATTCTAAAATTCACATTTAAGAGGGGAGAAATCAAGCAGGAAAATTCTGAAAAAGCAAAGTAAGAGAGACTCCATTTTAAAGAGCATTTTAAAATAGATTATAAAGTGATCATAATTAAAGCAGAGTAGTAGTGGTGCATAAATAGAAAAAGAATGAAAAAGAAGAAAATCTAGATACAGTCACAGATGTCTATGGGAATTTAGTATAATAGTTGCAATGGTTGCCTCTCAAGTACATGGTGAAGAAGAGGATGGATTGTTGGTTTAATGGAAATCGAGACTACTGTTTAGTAGTCTATAGAAAAAAACAAGTTGTTCTCAGGCCTTACAATATTTGAAAAGGATTGAAGATTTAAATTTTTTTTTAAATGAAAGAATAAAACCACAAGAGGAAAACATAGGAGAGTTTTACTTAATCCTGAATTGGAAAAGGCCTTTCTCTCTCTCCCTTTTTTTTTTTTTTTTTTTTTTGATATGGGAATCTTGCTCTGTCGCCCAGGCTGGTGTACAGTTGTGCAGTCTTGGCTCACTGCAGCCTGCACCTCCTAAGCTCCTACCTCAGCCTCCTTACAGGCACCCGCCACCGTGCCTGGCTAACTTTTGCATTTTTGGTAGAGACGGGGTTTCGCCATGTCGCTCAGGCTGGTCTCAAACATCAGACCTCAGGCAATCCGCCTGCCCCGGCCTCCCAAAGTGCTGGGATTATGGGTATGAGCCACCATGCCTGGCCTGAAAAAGCAGGCTTCAAACCTAGGAGCCATGAAAGAAAATATTAATAAATTTGACTATACAAAAATAAGAACATTTTACATGGCCAAAAACAAAAGCCCATAAATAGATGAAAGATAGTGATAGAAATATCCATCACATCTTATTACAGAGAGCTAATTCCCTACTATATAAAGAACTCCTATCAATAAGAAAATGTCAGGTAACCCATAATAAAAATGATTATAAATAGATGATTCAGGCTGGGTGTGGTGGCTCACACCTGTAATCCCAGCACTTTGGGAGGCTGAGGCAAGGAGGACTGCTTGAGCTCAGGAACTCAAGACTAGGCTGGGCACCATGGTGAGACCCCAACTCCACCAAAAAAAAAAAATTCAAAATTTACCTGGGCATGGTGGCATTCACCTGTAGTCCCAGCTACTTGGGAGGCTGAGCGGGGAGGATTGCTTGAGCTCTGGATGTTGAGGTTGCAGTGAGCCGTGATCACGCCACTGCACTCCAGCCGGGGCAGCAGAGCAAGACCCTGCCTCAAAAATAAGTAAATAAAATAAAAATAAAATTAGCCTGTTGGGTGACACTTGACTGTGGTCTTAGCTGCTCACTAGGCCAAGGTGGGAGGATCACTTGAACCCAGGACTTTGAGACTACAGTAAGTTATGATTGCCCTATTGCACTCCAGCCTGGGCAATAAAGGGAAACACTGACTGTTTAAAAAAACAACAGCAACAGATAATTCATGGGAAAGGAAAAAGAAATGGCTCTTGTAAATATGAAAAAAATTCCATTTTACTCATAATGGGAAATGCAAAATCAAAGTTTGCTGAGATACAGTTTTTGTTTTGTTTTGTTTTGCTTTGTTTTTTTGAGACAGAGTCTCACTCTGTTGTCCAGGCTGGAGTGCAGTAACATGATCTTGGCTCACTGCAACCTCTGCCTCCCAGGTTCAAGCAATTCTCCTGCCTCAGCCTCCTGAGTAGCTGGGATTACAGGCACCCGCCACCACGCCTGGCTAATTTTTGTATTTTTAGTAGAGTCAACGGTTTCACCCTGTTGGCCAGGTTGGTCTTGAACTCCTGACCTCAGGTGATCCGCACACCTCGGCCTCCCAAAGTGCTGGGCTCACAGGCGTGAGCCACTGCACCCAGCCAAGATACTGCTTGTAACTATCAGATGGATAGAGTTCATAAAGGTTTTAATGTGTTGGGTTAGTAATGGCATGGTTAGTCATATGTATTACTAGTGAGAGATTAATTTTATATAATCTCTTTGGAGGACAATTTGGTAATATCTATAAAATTTACAAATTTCCATTCCCTTGACATAGCACTTTTAAGAATGTATAACACAGAACTACTTGCACACAGATGAAATTACATGTACAAAGGTATTTATTGCAGTATTGTTTGTAGTAGCAAAAGATTGGCAACAGCCTAAAAGTCCATAAATGGGGGAATGATTATAGTATGGTACTCCATATAATAGAAAACTGTGAAACCATTTAACGTAAAACAAAAACAGAAGACCGTTTCTATGTACTAATATGGAAACATGCTATGCTCTGTCAAGAAAGCAAAATACACAACAGTGCATATTGTGGCTATTTGAGAAAAATAGAGGAACATATGCATTTTTTGATTGTATATGTCTAAGGTGTCAACGAAGGATCTATAAGAAAAGTATAATGGCTGGGCACCAGTGGCTAACACCGGTAATCCCAGCACTTTGGGAGGCCAAGGCAGGTGAATCATGAGGTCAGGAGTTCGAGAGCGGCCTGGCCAATATGATGAAACCTCATCTCTACTAAAAATACAAAAATTAGCTGGGTGTGTTGGTGTGTACCTGTAGTCCCCCAGCTACTCAAGAAGCTGAGGCAGGAGAATTGCTTGAGCCCAGGTGGTGGAGGTTGCAGTGAGCCGAGATCACACCACTGCACTCCAGCCTGGGCAAAGAGCGAGACTCCGTCTCAAAAAAAAAAAAAAAAAAAATTGTCAACCACAGGGAAATAGTATGGGTCCTGGGTTCTAATGTCAAGAAGAGTTTTTTGGTATATTTTAAAAATTGATATATAATAGTTATACATATTTTGGGAGTACATGTATACAATATGTAATGATCAAATCAGGGTAATTGGGATATCCATTACCTCAAACATTTTTCTTTGTGTTGGGAACATTATAATTTTTCTCTTCTAACTATGTGGAAATAGTCAATAAAAAACAAAGTAAAAGAAAAATAAAAACAAGAAATAGTCAATTATTAACTATAATTTTCCTACTATACTGTCAAATACTAGAACTTATTCCTTCTATCTCACTGTATTTTTTTTTTTTCTTTTTTTTTGAGACGGAGTCTCGCTCTGTTGCCAGGCTAGAGTACAGTGGCGTGATTTTGGCTCACTGCAACCTCCATCTCCTGGGTTCAAGCGATTCTCCTGCCTCAGCCTCCTGAGTAGCTGGGATTACAGGCACACACCGCCACGCCCGGCTAATTTTTGTGTTTTTGGTAGAGATGGGTTTCACCATATTGGCCAGGATGGTCTCAATCTCCTGACCTCATGATCCGCCCACCTCGGCTTCCCAAAGTGCTGGGATTACAGTTGTGAGCCACCGCACCCGGCCACAAGTCTGTTTTTATGATACTGCTTAGCTTACTAGTAACCCATTATCCTTTGCTTTATCTTCTCATATTCTTCCCATATATACAGCTTGAATCAATATTCAACAAGTTCAGAAATCATACAAAAAGTCATATTATCAGCTAAGATCTATGTGTATTCCAGTCCTTATTCATCATTGCTTACAACAATTTACTTTATACATTGCTTGTCTTTATATCCTTTTTTCTCATCGTGTTTGTTTAGTTTTTGAGACAACTTAAATGACAATAGAGCTCATAATGTACCTTTGAAAGTGAAAGCCATAACATGGCATGAACATGATGTTTAAATACTTTGCTTCATCCTGGGATTTGAAAATGGAAGCAAGATAGGCTCTAGAAATAAAAGGGAATTCAGCATTTATACTTTTAAGGCAGAAAGCATGATTAAAAGTTTACATAGTAGCAGGTCTCATCTGTAACTCCTGCATTGGTGTGTTTACTGGGTCACAGAGAAAATGTCATGTTCTTTTGGGTAGAATATTGAAATTGAACTTGGTCCCTATGAGATCTAGATTCCAGGCACAATTTCGTCACAGGATGGTGAAAAAATTATTTTGCTTTGTAGGAAGGAATAACCTGCTTTATGTTTTGTTTATTGAGACCCAGGCTGGAGTGCAGTGCCGCAATCTCAGCTCACTGCAACCTCTGCCTCCAGGTTCAAGCAATTCTCCTGCCTCAGCCCCTTGAGTAGCTGGGATTACAGGCGCATGCCACCACGTCTGGCTAATTTTTGTACTTTAGTAGAGATGGGGTTTCACCATGTTGGCCAGGCTGGTCTCAAACTCCTGACCTCAGTTGATCTGCCCACCTCGGCCTCCCAAAGTGCTGGGATTACAGGTGTGAGCCACCGCATCCAGCTGATTTTAAGTTTTTAATCCCTGCACTTGAGCCAAGGAGGTGGAGTTTGCAGTGAGCCGAGATCGTGCCACTGCACTCCAGCCTGGGCGACAGCCAGACCCTATCTCAAAAAAAAGAAGAAAAAAAGAAAAGATTTTAAGTTTTTATATGGGGTAGTTATCAGTTTGTATGTTTTTTATAATTTATTCTAGATGTTCTTCTGCATTTTTTGAGGAAGAGAGATCAGCATTAAAACAGAAACGGCAGAAAATAAGGCTCTTACAACAAAGGAAAGTTGCAGATGTTTCACAATTCAAAGATCTCCCAGATGAAATTCCTTTGCCTCTGGTTATTGGAACGAAAGTTACAGGTAAATGAAAACAAGCTCATTACTCTTTTGACTTGTAATTTTTAATCAAGGTAATCTTTTTTGTTTCTTTGGTTCTTATTTCATTTTTAATTACCAAGAAATATTTACAATAGACATCGTTAACCCTCACCCTATCCCTATCCCTCAACTCTCTCTGAGCCTGATTGATGCTCAGGGATGGAGTAGGAGTTCTGTAGTACACATCACTTGATCTTTTTTTTCCTTAGTGACTTTGATTTTTCACTAGGATGTGTTTACACGTACACATGAGACAAAATTCTGAAGGTGTAAGTAACCCAGATAATCTCCATTCAAGAAATGGCTTTTAAATTTAGAAAGCTTAAACTATAGCTCTGTGCAGTTTACAATAGAAGTTATTCTTTCTTCATGCATGAAATCTATTTTTTAAAGTAATTGGGAAAAAGTGTATTGATTCAAAGTAACATCTACTACAATGTAAACTAAAGCCGACTGCCACAAAGATGAAATTTAATAATCTATTGGAGTAAGTATAGCTATGTATTATTTTAAAGTTTGTTTTTGTTTTTGTTTTTTCTTTTTGAGACGGAGTCTCCCTCTGTCACCTAGGCTGGAGTGCAGTGGCGTGATCTTGGCTCACTGTGGCCTCGACCTCCCAGGCTCAAGCAATCCTCCTGCCTCAGTCTCCCAAAGTGCTGGGATAACAGGCATGAATCACCACACCTGGCCATAAATTTTTTAAATTTTAAATTATTCTATATTTTCCTTCTACATTATTTGTTTTCCTTTCCTAACAAGCCTTGTCTGGTTAGTTCACAAACACCATTGTTCTCCTGGACTTTGGGTCTAGAAATAGTCCATTTCTAATGATCGAATAAAACTGAATTACTCACTAGTCTGCTCAACATTTTTAGGGGTGTAAATTTTGTCCATTTTATAGATGTGATTCTGTGTACTCATAATATGGAGAGAAAGTGCAAAATCTCAGGTTTAAGTTAATCCTTAATTACTTAGTGAAGGCAAATTACAATATATGTAATACAAGAAATAAGGTGTTAAGTGGATAGAATAGGCTAGTAATTGTACTGAGTAATTGTAAGTGGACTTCAACCATTGAAAAATGGTCGGAGTAATTCGAGAATAGTTTTTGGAGGGAAGGGAACCTGGAGTTACATATTTATGTCATTTTTCCTGACTATAAAAGTGGTACATGTTTCTATTATATTGTAAAAATGATTAAGAGGAAATGTAGAAAATAGAGAAGAGACCAAATTATGCATATGAAATCCTAACACAGTTTATCTAGGAGAGACTAGATTTGGTAATAAATGAGTGTATATTGACAACTCACTGTGTAATCAACAGGTTATAGATGATATGATCCCTGTCTTAAAACTAGTCAGGAAATAGAGGTGGAAATGGGATGAGATGGGTAGACAGCATATTTGAAAAGTATATTAGTTCTAAAAACTCCATATAAATAACTACAGCAATAAAGTCTAGTATAAGTACTAATGCTGACATACTGATTTATGCCAGAGAAATGCTGACATGAGTCGAGTGACTCTCAGACTTATTAGGAAATCCTTAAAAATTCATTGTTCCAGAATTTTAAGGACTGGTGATATTATTTGACAAGACTGAAAATCTTAGTGTTTTTATGTAAGTATTCTTGTTACAGTGGTGAATAGGTTAGACAGGCTGTAGCAAAATGTGAGAAAACTAGTAGAGCTGTTTTGTGTGTTGTGTTTTTTATTTTTATTTTTGTTTTTTGAGACAAAGTCTTGCTCTATTGCCCAGGCTAGAGTGCAATGGTGCGATCTTGGCCTACTACAACCTCCGCCTCCAGGGTTCAAGCCATTCTCCTGCCTCAGCTTCCTGAGTAACTGGGATTACAGGCATCCACCACCACGCCTGGCTAATTTTTGTAATTTTTTTAGTAGAGATGAGATTTCACCAAGTTGGCCAGGCTGGTTGGTCTCAAACTCCCAACCTCAAGTGATCTTCTGTCCGCCTTGGCCTCCCAAAGTGTTAGGATTACAGGCATAAGCCACTGCACCCAGCCTAGAGCTTTTTTTTCTTTTTCTTCCTTTTTTTTCTTTCTTTTTTTGAGACAGAGTCTTGCTCTGTCGCCGGGCTAGAGTGCAGTGGCTCAGTCTCGGTTCATTGCAACCTCCGCCTCCCACGTTCAAGTGACTCTCCTGCCTCAGCCTCCCGAGTAACTGGGACTGCAGGCACACGGCACCATGCCCAACATATTTTGTATTTTCGCCCGACGTATTTTGTATTTTTAGTAGAGATGGGATTTCACCATGTTGGCCAGGCTGGTCTCGAACTCCTGACCTCGTAATCCACCCACCTTGGCCTCCCAAAGTGCTGGGATTACAGGTGTGAGCCACCACCCCTGGCCTAGCCTAGGGCTTTTTTAAAGCAATGTTTTACATTTTTTCTTTGGGCTAGTGCAGGGGTCAGTAAACTTATGGCCTGTCGGCCAAATCTAGCCTGCCACCCATTTATGTATAGTTTGTGAGCCTAGAATACTTTTTTTTTTTGTAAATGGTTGAAAAAAATCAAAAGAATAATGATATGTTGTGACTTATGGAAATTGTATCAAGTTCACAGGGCCTCCTTAAGGAGTAAACATGCTCTAAATAAGTTCATAACTGAAACAGACCAACCCACACAAAAAGCAAGTGTGACAGGATCAAAAAGATCTGCCAGTAATTTTTTTTGCCTACAAGAAAAAAATTCAATACCCTATGCAGCATACAATAAAAAATTGCTATACTTGTGGGGAAAAAAAAGACAATTCCATAGTCAATAAAAATGCCATCAATAGAGATAGACTCTGAGATGACTCAGATGTTGGGATTAGCAGACAATGACTTCAAAATAGCTATCATAAGACATGTTCATGAACTTAAATGTAAATATAAATATAATGAACACAGGAAGTCTTGAGTGAATAAATGGACATTTTTCAGATAAGAAAATGAATTTAGAACTGAAAAGTATAATATTTGAAAAGAAAAACTTCCGAATGAGCTTAAGAGCAAATTGGAAACAGTAAAAGAATGGGTTGGTGAACTTGAGAATGTATCAGTAGAAATTATCCAAGTATGAAAACAGGTAGGAAAAAGATGAAAAAAAAAAAAAAATAGACTCTCAGATCCCCCTGAGACAGTATTAAGCAAGATAACATATGTGTAATTGTGGTCCCCATAAAGACAGAGAAGCATTGGCACATAAAAAATATTAGACAAAACAAAAGCTGAAATTTTTCCAGAAGTATAGATCTAAGGTACTCTGAACCCCAAGCAGGATACCCACGTATACACAAAACCCATCATTAGACACAACACAGAAAATCTTCAGAGAAACTCTTAAAAGCAGTCACAGAAAAACAGCATATTATGTAAGAGGAGCACTGATATGGATGGCAGCCAACTTCATATCAGAAAAAATGCTAGAAGTAATGCCAAAAAAGTTCTTCAGACTGAAAGGAACTTTTTTACATTACATGATATCATATATAAACTGGAATCTACAGAAAGGACCATAGAACACCAGAAATGAATAAATATATGAATAAAATGAAATTATTGTGTTGCCAAGTTCTTAAATTTTATGTATGAACACACAGTATTAATTTAGTAGAAAGTAAAGGCCAGGCATAGTGGCTCACGCCTGTAATCCCAGCATTTTGGGAGGCCAAGGCAAGTGGATCACTTGTCTTTACTAGAAATACAAAAATTAGCTGGGAATAGTGATGCACGCCTGTAATCCTAGCTACTCGGGAGGCTGAGGCATAAGAATCACTTGAACCCAGGAAGCGGAGGTTGCAGTGAACTGAGATTGCACCACTGCACTCCAGACTGGGTGACAGAGTGAGACTCCGTCTCAGAAAAAAAAGAAAGAAAGTAATGTTGAGAGTGAGCATTATAGTTCCTAGCTCATTGTGGCTGAAAAACTTCAGTATGCATCAGAATCGAATCACCTGAAGGGCTTGATAAAACATATTGCTGGGCTCTACCTCTGAGTTTCTGATTCAGAAGGTCTGGGATAGCGCCTGGGAATTTGCGTGTCTGACAAGTTTCAAAGTAATGCTGCTGGTTTGGGAACTGCCTTTTTTAAAAAAAAAAAAAAAAAAAACAAATGCAGAGAAGTATAGCTAAAAAGTCAAAAGATAATTTGATTTTTTAAATACTGAATTTGGCCAGGTGCAGTGGCTCATGCCTATAATTCCAGCACTTTGGGAGGCCGAGGCAAGTCAATCACTTGAGCCCAGGAGTTTGAGACCAGCCTGGCAACTTGGTGAAACCCTGTCTCTACAAAAAATACAAAAATTGGTCAGGTGTGGTGATGTACTTCTGTAGTTCCAGTTCCTTGGAAGGCTGAGGTGGGAGAATTACCTGAGTCTCAACTTCAGGGAGAAGTGATTATACCACAGCACTCTAGCCTGGACAGAGTGAGACCTTGTCTCAAAAAAAAAAAAGATTATCTGATTTTAAAAAAAGATGGCAGGAAAGAAGGGACAAGGAACAACAACAAAAAACCCAAATGGGATAAATAGAAAATAGCAAGGTGGTAGACTTAAGTCTAGCTATCCTATTGTTATATTAAATGCCAGTGAACTATAAACACTTCTGCCAAGCACACTGGCTCACACCTATAATCCCAGTACTTTGGGGAGGCCAAGGCAGGAGGATCACTTAAGCCCAGGAGTTTGGGACTAGCCTCGGCTACATAGTGTGTTGCGGTGATAAGACCCAACACCAGGTTGTGGGGGCGATGAAGTCCAGCTGAATCAAAGGATTGAGAAAAAGACAGTTTGAGAAAGAAAGTGGGACCAGGGGCCGATCGCAATTGTGGAGGCTGTGAAGGCCCCAAGCTCTGGGAGCCCTTGCTGTTTATTGGTAATCCAACAAAGAAACAGGTGGTGAGAATGTGGGGCTCAAAAAGGCAGGCACATGATCTACAGCTGTGACGGCTTAGCATTTATATAGAACATGTTCTGCTACTTGAGATAACAAGAATACAATCTAGGAGCCTAGGAGGGCTAGAAGAAAGCCAGCAAGTCTAGACACATTCTAGGGGACATTATGTCAGACATGCAAGCCCTGCCTCAGCTTTTTTCCTAACACTTAGCTTTTTCCCAACATAGTGGGACCCTGTCTCTACAAATTAAAAAAAAAAAAAAAGAAGAAGGTTAAGCATGGTAGTGGGCACCTGTAGTCCCAGCTACTCAGGAGGCTGAGATGAGAGGATCATTTGAGCACAGGAGTTCTAGGCTACAGTGAGCTATGATCATGCCACTGCACTCCAGTTTGAGTAATAGAGCTAGACTTTGTCTCTTTAGGAAAAAAAAAAAAAAGAAAACCACTTCAATTAAAAAGTAAGTATTGACCAGGCATGGTGGCTCACGCCAGTAATCCCAGCACTTTGGGAGGCCAAGGCAGGCAGATCACTTGAGGTCAGGAGTTTGAGATCGGCCTGGCCAACATGGTAAAACCCCGTCTACACTAAAAATACAAAACTAGCTGGGTGTGGTGGCGTACGCCTGTAATCCCAGCTACTCAGGAGGCTGAGGCAGGAGAATCACTTGAACCTGGGAGGCAGAAGTTGCAGCAAGCCAAGATCACACCCATTACACTCTGCACTCTAGCCTGGGCAACAGTGAGACTCTGTCTCAAAGAAAAAAGAAGTAAAGATTATGAGACTGGATTTTAAAAAAAGTAAGACTCATCTATATGCTGTCTTCAAGAGTTATACTTAAAATATAAAATCATAGACAGGTTGAAAGCGAAAAGATTTTTTGAAAAAGATATGCAGTGCAAATAGTAACTGGAAGAAAGCTAAAGTGGCTATTTTAACATTAGAGAAAAATAGGTATCAAGACAGTATTGTCAGAGAGAAGTACTTCATAATGATAAAAATGGCCCGTTCATCAGAAAGATATACCAATCCTAATATTATGTATGTATATACTATATACCTAACAATAGAGCTTCAAAATACATGAAAGCAATAGTTGAGATAACTAAAGAAAGAAATAGACAAATCCGCAACATAGTTGTAGGTTTTAACACCTCACTTCCAATAATTAATAGGTAGAAGAAGCCAAAACATGTATGTACACGTATAGAGGATCTCAACAACACTATCAATTATCTTGATCTAAATAATATTTTTAGAATACTACACTCAACAACTGCAGAATATATATGCAAATGACTTGTTTATCAACATATACCATATACTGGCCCATTAAAAAATGTCAATAAATTTTGAAAGATTGAAATCATATAGAGAATTTCTCTGACTACAACAGAATTTAATTAAACATATTCCTTCTTTAGAAAATATTTTAGTAAACAAAGAGTAGTAGATTATTCCTCAAAAATGAGCAAAAAGAATAAAAAAGTCACTCTATTAGGGATTTTGCTGTAGGAACAAAGAATCTGGCAGGTAAAAAGTGACTGGACTTTGTGATTGTCATATACAGAGTTAGAAGCACAAGAGTTTGACAGATGCACTGGGTATTCAAAGTAATGGAAAATTTGAATAGTAGAGAAGTTTGGAAAAATGTCTAGACATGATACTTTAGCTACAGTATATAGGAAGTTGTTTGAGATGTGATACTTAAGCCACAGTTGTTTACCCCTGGAGAAATGAGAGTGTTAAAAAAGATATTAAAATCATTGATTTGTTAAGAAATTATAAGAATCTGAACTATCCTGAAAGTAATCTTCGTAAAATGAACAATAATTCCAGGTTATCTGGGATTTTCTGTAGGTTATCTAAAGGAGTAAATGGAAAATAAATAAAAATTTTATTTATCAAATAAATTTTTCAAAAAATAGAAATGAATAGGAAAAAAGTGCGTACATACACAAACTTTTTTTTTGTTTTTTGTTTGTTTTTTGTTTTTTGTTTTTGAGAGTCTTGCTCTGTCTTCCAGGCTGGGGTGCAGTGGTATGACCTTGGCTCACTGCAATCTCTACCTCGTGGGCTCAAGCATTCCTCCCACCTCAGCCTCCAGGGACTACAGGCACATGCCACCACATCTGGCTAATGTTTTTGTATGTTTTTGTAGAGATGGGGTTTTACCATGTTGCACGGGCTAGTCTTGAACTCCTGAGCTCCAGTGATCCACCCACTTGGGCCTCCCAAAGTGCTGGGATTACAGGCATGAGCCACTGCGCCCAGCTTCCTTTAATTCTTTGAATATATTTATAACAGCTGCTTTTTAAGTCTTTGCTAAATATATTATCTCTATCAATTTATTACTGTACTTTTCTTGATTAAGAGCCATACTTTCCTACTTCTTTACATGTCTAGTAATTTTTGGTGGAAAACTTGATATTTCAGATAATATATTATAGCAACTATGTATTCTGATTTTTTGGAGAGTTGTTGGATTTGCTTTAATAACTTGGCTATGCAAATACTGATGTCTCTGCTTCATGTTTTTATTCTTATATTTATTATTATTATTAAACTTGGTTTCCAAAGAGTTGTGCCTGTGTCTGCATATAATTTAGTGGTCAGGGCTGGGTGCAGTGGCTCACACCTGTAATCCCAACACTTTGGGAGTCTGAGGTGAGTGGAGTCAGGAGTTTGTGACCAGCCTGGCCAGCATAGTGAAACCCTGTCTCTACTAGAAATACAAAAAAAAAAAAAAATTAGCCGAGTGTGGTGGCGGGCACTTGTAATCCCAGCTACTCAGGAGGCTGAGGCAGGAGAATCGCTTGAACCCAGGAGGCGGAGGTTGCAGTGAGCTGAGATCATGCCACTGCACTCCATCCTGGGCAACAGAACGAGACGCCCATCTCAAAATAATAATAATAACTTAATGGCCACCTAATGATTTGAACAGAGGTTATTCTCAAACATCTTGATTGGGAAAAGCCTCACATTGATTTATATGTGAGTTGGAGAACGTATATACAAAGTTGCTGCTAGTTTTCAAGTCGTCTTTAGCTTTGACTTTTTGCCAGACTATTAGATCTTCCCCATCCATTTGCATAGTAACCCAGTTAGCCAGGGATGGTAGAGAGAGCTTATTTCCACCCTTTTATAGCTCTCTAGTTTCCAGGACCTCCCTGTTAAATTTCTGACTGTCTTTCATGACCAACCAAAATTCTGGCTGGTTTTTGTGACCAACCCTGAACTAATAAAACCATTCTCATCAACCACGTTGATGGTAGTAGTGGGTATGTGAATAACCTCATACAAAAAGGCCACTGAGTCCCCCTGCCCTAACTTGAAGCTCTAGCACTTTTTCAACAATAAACGTTTCTTGTTTTCTACATTTGATCCATTTCCAATACCCTGGAATGGTTTTTGACAATCTCATGACAATCTCATTCGTACTTGTTTTTTGTGGAGAGGAATTACCAGCCTCTTCATGCCACCATAACTAGTGGTCCTTTTCTATGTTTATATTTGTTTATTCAGCTTCATTATTCACATCTTCTGTATCCATGTTTACTTTTCCCTTAAAGGATCTGTCAGAAACTGAGAGGGATTTTCGTCCTCTACAGTTGTGTTTTTATCAATTGATCCTTTTATTTTAAACAGTTTTGTATTGTGTATTTCTGTGTTCTATTAAAATGTTGTGTATTATACTATTTGGTTAGTCTAAAATATATTAGTTTGCCCAGTTTAAAGCCATCGATGCTGCTGTTCTTAAATTTTTTACTCATGTCGGATGTTTGTTTGGATTTCTCTGATGTTATTTTAGGCTGGACTTAAATAATAGTGACACAGAGTTCATCTATGTCATCAGTTCCAAGACTACTAGTTTTAGTGATTCACTAGAAAGACTCAGAGTACTCAGTACATGTACTCATGGGTAACATTTGTTACAGTGAAGGATACAAAACAAAACTGGCAAAAGAGTAAGGTGCCTGGGGCAAAGTCCAGAGGAAACCACGGGCAAGTTTTCAAAAGTCCTCTCCCAATAGAGTCATGCAAGACTTTTTTAATTCCCCCAGAAACAAGTTGTCACAACGCTTGTAAGTGTTGTCTACCAGGGAAGCTCATTAGAGACTCAGTGACCAGAGTTTCTACTGGGGGCTGAGTATGTAGGCAACTTTTGCCTAGTACATACTAAAATTCCAGTCTTCTAGAGGGAAAGCAGGTATCCAGCATTAACCACATCATCTGCACAATCTAGACACAGTAAACCACCATTATTAATTAGGGAACGGTGGGAACACTTCTGAAATCAAAGTTCCCAGATACCAGACAAAGGCCAACCTTGCAAGGAGGTTTTCCTAAGTATAGCAGTCTCAGGCCTGCTGTATTAAATTCTTTAATTCTTTTCTACACAAAATCTTTGTCTTTTTTTTTTAAATTGAACTACTCCTGGTGCTTCACTCATGAGTTTAATGACCAAAGTTCTTTTGTTGTTTTTTTTGCAGTTAAATTATTTAAAATATTTTTCTCTTAATTTGGGAGTAATATAATTTTATTCATATGTGAAATTAGGGATCATCATATATAGTTTTGGTTTTTGTTTCAAAAAATCTTTGCTGTTTCTCTAAGCCAAAAATAAAGTGTATGCTTGTTTTGAAACTCTAATAGACAAAATACTGTACTATGATTTAAATTTCATGCTTGGAACAGTTTTATATTTGACTCTTCTTTGTATCTCCCACACATCATAATGCCTTTGTTCTTTTCTCAGCACGATTACGTGGTGTTCATGATGGTTTGTTCACTGGACAAATAGATGCTGTGGATACTCTTAATGCTACTTATAGAGTAACTTTTGATAGGACAGGGCTTGGAACCCATACCATCCCTGACTATGAAGTTCTCGTAAGTAGTATTTCATAATACATTTGTGTTTTATGCCTGTTAAATGTGTTATATAGAGTTTTCTTAGAAATCGTGTTTTATGATAGAATCAAGACTTTAGCTCACAGAGGAAGAGATCCTTAGGGGCCCCCAGCCCTATCTGCTAGACCCCTGGTTCAGAACTATACTTAAGTCTTCCATTTTCCAGGAACTAGAATTTCTCTGTTGGACCTTAACGACACGGCACTTTAGTATAACCAAACTGATGAGTCCTGACTAAACAACCTTGGAGAAGAAGCTACATAACATTTTCATTGCAGCTGTTAGGTTAAAGTATAGTCCTTTTGCAAAATTATTTTTAAAGTATGAAGTAACATCTTGTACTTATTTGTTCTCCTATTTTCAGAGGTATGCAGGATGGGTGTTAATTACCTTCGCTTTTGCATGATGAAACTCAGACATAAGTACAGTTGCGTAGTTTATTCAAGGCTCTAGATCTGGTTTCCTATTAGGCTGAGACTAGAATCGAGATCTTTTTTTTTTTTTTTGAGACGGAGTCTTGCTCTGTCGCCCAGGCTGGAGCGCAGTGGCGTGAACTCGGCTCGCTGCAACCTCTGCCTAGAATGTATTTTTATATATGTATGTCTGTCTTTGTAAATATATTTCCCAAAAGAAATATATATATATATATATGTATATATCTCCTTAGTGCAGAAATACAATATTGCTTGATATCTCTCCACAATAGGAGAGGAAGAAAGTTGGAACTAAATGTAGAACAGAGTACACTACTCTTAAGTTTTTACATTAAAGGATTAAATCTTTAAACTCTCCTTTCAAAAAAAGTAAATTGGCTGGGCACGGTGGCTCATGCCTATAATCCCAGCACTTTGGCAGGCCGAGGTGGGTGGATCACCTGAGGTCAGGAGTTCGAGACCAGCCTGGCTAACATGGTGAAACCGCATTTCTACTAAAAATACAAAAAGTTAGCCAGACGTGGTGGCACGCGCCTGTAATCCCAGCTACTTGGGAGGCTGAGGCAGAAGAATTGCTTGAACCCAGGAGGTGGAGGTTGCAGTGAGCCCAGATCACGCCATTGCACTCCAGTTTGGTCAACAAGAGTGAAACTTGGTCTCAAAAAAAAAGTAAATTGCTTCTCTGTTTAATTAATTTAACTGTTTTTATGAGATCACCCAAATATTTCTCCCTGGCTAAATAAGAATTGATTTTTAATTACTGTAGGATATATTCAGACAGTCTAAATGCAGATAACCAAAAGTGGCCATAGAAAACTTTAATAATAATCTTTGATTCTCTGAACTATTTTGACCCTCCCCTTTTTTTTTAATTTCTTTTTGTCTTCTGGAGGTTCATCCTTTTGGCAGCAAAGTAGTGTTTTCATACTCTGTTTTAAGTTCTAGCGTTTGATCTGTATAGACTAATATGCTACTCTATAAATAATTAAATATATAAGTAATAAATTCTATATGAATCATAGAATATGCGCAAATATATATATCTCAAGCTGAAATACAATAATTATAAAGCTTAAATGATGATAAATTTCTTTAAGTTTTGTGGATTAATCTGTTTTCTCAGAGTAATGAGCCTCATGAGACAATGCCAATTGCTGCCTTTGGACAAAAACAGCGGCCTTCTCGATTTTTTATGACCCCACCACGGTTACATTATACTCCTCCTCTCCAGTCACCAATTATAGTAAGTATATTTTAGAAATATTATCAATAATTTAATTGATTATTACGAAGGTGAACTATATTCTTAAGAAATACACATCTATTACAACTTCAAAAGATACGCACACTATTTTGAATTGAAAATATTAAATAACATAAATAGTTGCTTCACCTCCAGAAATATTTTCCTTTTTATTGGATTTTAATATAATATTAATTATAACAGAATTTTCTCTTTTTCTAAAAGTAAGATACTTCCTGGCTGGGCGCAGTGGCTCATGCCTGTAATCCCAGCACTTTGGGAGGCCGAGGCAGGCAGATCATGAGGTTTGAGACCAGCTGACCAACATGGTGAAATGCCATCTCTGCTAAAAATACAAAAATTAGCTGGGTATGGTGGTGCGCACCTGTAATCCCAGCTGCTTGGGAGGCTGAGGCAGGAGAATCACTTGAACGTAGGAGTCGGAGGTTGCAGTGAGCTGAGATCACATTTGGCAACAGAGCGAGACTCTGTTTAAAAAAATAAAATAAAAAAATAAGTTTCTTCCTCTGAATAGTCAATGATTAAATAATTCCCTTTTATTCCCACAGGATAATGATCCTTTATTGGGACAGTCGCCGTGGAGAAGTAAAATTTCTGGCTCTGACACTGAAACATTAGGTGGTTTTCCAGTAGAATTTCTTATCCAAGTGGTAAGAATTGTTCTGAGTATCTTGGCTCTTTGTTTAAAAACTCAATGTATTTTATGTTATTAAAGTTGAAAATTTTTCTAGGGCCGTGTAGGTTTGTCACCGTGTAGGTTTTAAGAGGTACTATTTCCAACAAAGCCTAAAAATAAAAGTTATAAAAAAAAGAAAAGACTTACAGATCTTTTTCTTGAGCTTTGTCTTGTGTCTGAGTTCTTATTATTCTGCTATTTTAAGGGCTCAAACATTCTTGCATATGTTCTGTGAAATTCTGAATGTTTGGCTGTTAATAACTTGGGTAACTATGAAGGCTTTTATTTAGTAACCTCAGCATATTCTGCTATCATTAGTCAGTTCAACAGTTATGATGTCCTGGCTAGCTTATATGGTTAGAAGAAATTTTATTTCTTTTCAGAGACTAGAAACAGGTATTCACTTGCTAAGTACTTAGTGATTAGACACTGAGAAATCTAAGCCTAAACTGAAATAAGTGTAAGTATTATATTGGAAAATTTTCCTTATAGCTGGACTCTTAAAAATGTAATGAGTTTGAAAATTAGATTAAATAAATTTTTTAGTTTGAATCATAGTCTAATAATGTATTGTTTCATTTCCTTTTTGGAAAATGAAAACTATTTTGGCTTGGGATAGATAGGATCTTTATTTTCATTTATTTATTTAGAGACTGAGTCTCGCTCTGTTGCCCAGACTGGAGTGCAGTGGGTCGATCTCGGCTCACTGCAACCTCCACCTCCCAGATTCAAGCTTTTCTCCTGCTTCAGCCTCCTGAGTAGCTGGGATTACAGGCATGCACCACTACGCCCAGCTAATTTTTTTGTAATTTTAATAGAGATGGGGTTTCACAGGGCTGACCAGGCTGGTCTCCAACTCCTAACTTCACCTTGGCCTCCCAAAGTGCTGGGATTACAGGCGTGAGCCACCACATCCGGCTGATACAATCTTTATAAATAAAAATGTTTATAACATAATCCGTGAAAATATTCACAGTGTTCTTTTGCAGTTGATGTTATTTTGAGGAAAAGTCTTGTCAGTTTTGTGTCTGTATATAGCATTCTGTGTTCCTCAATCACATTTTTAATTTAATATTTATTTATTTATTTATGTTATTTGAGACAGAGTCTCACTCTGTCATCCAGGCTGGAGTGCAGTGGCACGATCTCAGCTCACTGTAGCCTCCACCTCCCAGGTTCCAGTGATTCTTCCACCTCAGCCTCCCAAGTAGCTGGGATTACAGGCGCATGCCACCACACCCAGCTAATTTTTTGTATTTTTGGTAGAGACGGGGATTCACCATGTTGGCCAGACTGGTCTCAAACTCCTGACCTCAAGTGATCTGCCCTCAGCCTCCCAAAGTGCTGGGATTACAGGCATGAGCCACTGCGCCTGGCCTATTTATTTTTTTGAGAGAAAGAATCACTCTGTTGTCCAGGCTGGAGTATAGTGGTGCCATTATGGCTCACTGCAGCCTTAACCTCCCAATCTCAGGCAGTCCTCCCACCTCAGTCTCCCAAGTAGCTGAGACTATAGGCATGTACCACCACTCCCAGCTAATATATATTTTTTTAGTTTTATAGAGATGGAGTCTCACTGTGTTACCTAGGCTGGTCTCGAACTCCTAGGCTCAAATGATCCTCCCACCTTGGCCTTCCAAAGTGCTAAGATTACAGACTTGAGTCACCAAGCCCAGCCAATGATATATTGTTAGTTATCCTTGCAGTATAAAATTTCTCACACCTTTGGCTTCTTGAGGCAGATGAATATTTTTATATGAAAGATTGAAAATGTAATAAGAGCAAAGACTTATTCTTTTCACAAAGAAGACACTTGTTTTTAATTCTTTCTTTTAAATAGTAGAAGTAAAAACAAAGCTAATATGTTATATTTGAACAGGTGTTGTGTGTGTGTGTGAGAGTTTGAGAGAGATCCATAAGCAAAGGGAGCCAGAAGCTAAGTACTACTACACTATGTCTACATAGTGATATTTTTATTGATCTTTGTTATATTTGATTTTTGATTCAGTACACTTTTTTCTTTAGAGAGGTTTTAGGTTCATAGCAAAATTGAGAAGATGATACAGATATTTCCCATATACTTCCTGACCCCACACCTGTGTAGTCTCCCCCTATTATCTCCCACCAGAGTGGTATATTTGTTACAGTCATTACCTTCATTAACACATCATTTCACCTAAAGACCATAGTTCACATTAATGTGTTTAAGGGTGTGGAACATTTTAAGAGTTTTGACAAATGTATAATATCATGTATCTACCATTATGTATCATATAGAGTAGTTTCGCTGCCCTAAAAATCTTCTGTTTCACCTTTTTATCCCTTCCCCTGAGCCCCTGGAAATCACTGATCTTTTTACTGTTTTCATAGTTTTGTCTTTTGCAGACTGTCATATATTTGAAGTCATACAGTATATAACCTTTTTATATTGGTTTCTTTCACTTACTAGTATACATTTAAGTTTCTTTCATGTCTTTTCATGGCTTGATAGCTCATTTCTTTTTAGCATTGGATAATATTACATTGTTGGGATGTACCACAGTTTATTTACTCATTGACAAACTGAAAGGCATCTTGGTTGCTTTCGAATTTTGGCAATTACAAATAAAGGTGCCATAAACATCTGTGTGCAGGTTTTTGTGTAGCCGTAAGTTTTCAGCTCCTTTGGGTAAATACCAAGGAGTGTAATTGCTGGATCATATGGTAAGAGTATGCTTAGTTATATAAGAAACTGACAAGCTGTGTTCTAAAGTGGCTGTACCATTTTGCATTCCATCAGCAGTGAATGGGATTTCCTGTTGTACCACATCCTCATCAGCATTTGGTATTGTCAGTGTTCTGGATTTTGGCGATTCTAATAGGTTTGTTGTGGTATCTTATTATTTAAATTTGCATTTCCCTGATGACATATACATTTCCTCACTGAGCATCTTTTCATATGCTTATCTGCCATCTGTATATCTTCTTTGGTGAGGTGTCTGTTAAGGTCCTTGGCTCATTTTTTAATCCAATTGTTTGTTTTCTTATTGTTGGGTTTTAAGAGTTCTTTGTATATTTTGGGAAGCAGTTCCTTATCAGATGTATATTTTACAAATATTTTCTCCCAGTCTGTGGCTTGTCTTTTCATTCTCTTTACGTCTTTAACCAAACAGAAGTCTTTAATTTTAATGAAGTTCAGCTCATCATTTCATTCTTTCATGGATCATGCCTTTGGTGTCATATTTAAAGTGTTGTTGTAAAACCAAAGTCATCTAGATTTTTTTTCCTGTGTTACTTTCTAGGAGTTTTATAGTTTTGGATTTTACATCTATGTTTGTGATTTTGTCTGTGAAAGGTGTAAGGTTTTTCTCTAGCTTCTTTTTTTGTTTTGTTTTGTATGTGGGTGTCCAGTTGTTGCAGCACCATTCATTGAAAAGACTGACTTTTCTCCACTGTTGCCCATTTGTTGAAGATAATTGATTATGTGGATTTATTTCTGGGCTCTCTATTCTGTTCCATTGATCTATTTTATTTTATTCTTTGCTACTACCACGCTGTCTTGGTTACTGTAGCTTTATAGTATGTTTCAAAGTTGAATAGCATCAGTCACTCAACTTTGTTCTTCTACTTCAATATTGTGTTGGCTATAGTAGGTCTTTTGCCTTTCAATATAGACTTTAGAATCATTTTGTCAATATCCGTAAAACAACTTGCCGGGATTTTGACTTGTATCGCATTGAATTTATAGATCAAGTTGAGAAGAACTAGTATCTTGACAGTGTTGTGTCTTATTATCCATGAACATGAAATATCTCTTATTTAGTTCTTTGATTTCTTTCATCAGAGTTTTGCTCATATAGATCTTGTACATATTTGTTAGATTTATACTTAAGTATTTCATTTTGGGAGTGTTAAGGTAAATGATACTGTGCTATATTTTTAATTTCACATCATACTTGTTTATTGTTGGTATATGACAAAGCAGTTGACTTTTGTATGTTAACTTTGTATCCTGCAACTTTGCTGTAGTCACTTATTAATTCCAAGGATTTTTTTTTTGTCAGTTCTTTCAGATTGTCTACATAGGCAGTCATGTCACCCGCCTAAAACAGACAGTTTTTTTTTTTTTTCTTCCCAATTCTACCTTTTATTCCTCTTTCTTGTCTTATTGCATTAGCTAGGACTTCCAGTATGATGTTGAAAAGAGTGATAAGAGAGGACATCGTTGCCTTATTCCTGATCTTAGTGGGAAAACTTCTAGTTTCTCACCATTAAATATGATATTTGACATGGGGTTTTTTTGTAGATTTTTTTTTTGTTTATCAGGTTGGGAAAGTTGTCTATTCCTAGTTTACTGAGAGTTTTTATCATGAATGAGTGTTGAATTTTGTCAAATACTTTGCGTCTATCAATCTGATCATATGATTTTTCTTCTTTAGCCTACCGATGTGATGGATTATATTAATTAATTTTCTTTTTTTTTTTTTCCTTTTTTTTTTTTTTTTAGATGGAGTCTTGCTCTGTTGTCCAGGCTGGAATGCAGTGGCACGATTTTGGCTCACTGCAACCTCCACCTCCCGGGTTCAAGCATTCTCCTGCCTCAGCCTCCTGGGTAGCTGGGACTACAGGCACATGCCACCACGCCTGGGTAACTTTTTAGTAGAGACAGGGTTTCACTGTGCTGGCCTCCTTGAACTCCTGACCTCAAATCATCTACCCACCTCAGCCTCCCAAAATGCTGGGATTACAGGCGTGAGCCACCACGCCCAACTTATATTAATTAATTTTCAAATGTTGAATCAGCCTCGCATACTTCAGATAAATCTCACTTGGGGCCAGGTGCGGTGGCTCACACCTGTAGTCCCAGCACTTTGGGAGGCCAAGGCAGGTGGATCACGAGGTCAGGAGATCGAGACCATCCTGGCTAACATGGTGAAATCTCATCTCTACTAAAAATACAAAAAAATTAGCTGGGTATGGTGGTGGGCACCTGTGGTCCCAGTTACTTGGGAGGCTGAGACGGGAGACTGGCGTGAACCCAGGAGGCAGAGCTTGCAGTGAGCCGAGTTCACGCCACTGCACTCCAGCCTGGGCGACAGAGCAAGACTCTGTCTCAAAAAAAAAAAAAAAAAAAAGTCTCACTTGGCTGTGATCTTAAATCCTTGTATACATCATTGGATTCAATTTGCTAATATTTTATTGAGGATTTTTGCTTCTGTGTTTATGAGAGATACTGATCTATAGTTTTTTTCTTTTCATGTTTGGACAGGGGATCTATGTTGCCCAGGCTGGGCTAAGACTCCCGGGTTCAAGTGATCCTCCCACTTCAGCCTCCCAGTAGCTAGGACTATGAGTACATTCCATTATGCATGGCTTGTTGTTGTCTTTCACAGTGTCTTTGTCAGATTTTGGTATTAAGGTAATGCTAACCTTGGAGAATGAGTTAGGAAGTATTTTCTCTGCTTCTATCCTCTAAAACATTACAGAGGTTGGGTATAATTTCTTCCTCAAATGTTTAGTAGAATTCCTCAGTGAACCCATCTGGGCCTGGTGCTTTCTATTTTGGAAGGTTATTAATTATTGACTCAATTTATTTAATAGATGCAAACCTATTCAGAGCCTTCCACTTTTTTCTTGTGCGAGTTTTAGAAATTTCAAGGAGTTTGTTCGTTTTTTCTTTTTTAGGTTATAAAAATATATATATATATATATGGGCATATAGTTGTTTATAGTATTCTTTTATTATCTTTTTAAAGTCCATAGGATCTGTAATGAGGCCCCTTTTTCATTTCTGAAATTAATAATTTGTGTCCTCTTTTTTCTTAGCCTAGCTAGAGGCTTATCAATATCATTGATCTTTTTAAAGAACCAACTTTTGGTTTTGTTGATTTTTTTCTATTAATTTCCTATTTTTAATTTTATTGATTTCTGCTCTAATTTTATAATATTCTGCTTACTTTGTATTTAATTTGCTTTTTAGTTTCCTAAGGTGGAAGCTTAAATTACTGATTTTAGATCTTCTTTACTAATAAATGCATTCGATACTACAAATTTCCCACTAAGCGCTGCTTTGACTGCATCACACAAATTTTGACAATTTGTCTCTTTATTTTTATCTAGTTCAGAATATTTTTCCATTTCTTCTTTTAGATTGCTTTTTTGACTCATGTATTATTTAGACATATCTTCAGATTTTACAGCTTTCTTTGTTATTGATTTCTGGTAGAAGTTCATTGTGGTGTGAGAGCATACATTGTATGATTTCTATTCTTTTAATTTTGTTAAGGTATGTTTCATGGCCCAGAATGAGATCTTCATGAATTTTCTGTACAACCCTGAGTAGAAAGTATATTCTGCAGTTGTTGGATGAAGTAGTCTATAGATACCAATTATATCCAGTTAATTGATGATATTGTTGAGTTTATGTCCTTGCTGATTTTCCGCCCGTTGGATCTGTTCATTTCTGATAGGGGGGTATCCAAATCTCCAACTGGTGGATTGATCTATTTGTCAATAGTTAATGTATTTTGCCTCATGTTTTGATGTTCTGTTATTAGGCATGTAAATATTAAGTATTGTTGGCCGGGTGCAGTGGCTCACGTCTGTAATCCCAGCCCTTTGGGAAGCTTAGGCGGGCAGATCACTTGAGGTCAGGAGTTTGAGACCAGCCTGGCCAACATGGTGAAACCCCATCTTTACTAAAAATACAAAATTAACCAGGTGTAGTGGCAGATACCTGTAATCCCAGCTACTCGGGAGACTGAGACAGAATTGCTTGAACCTGGGAGGCGGAGGTTGCAGTGAGCTGACATTGCACCACTGCACTCCGGCCTGGGTGACAGAGCAAGAATCTGTCTCAAAAAAAAAAAAAAAGAACAGAAAAAATATTATGTCTTCTTAGAACATTGACCCCTTTTTCATTATGTAATGCCCCTTTTTATTCCTGACGCCTTTTCTTGCTCTGGAGTCTACTTTGTCTGAAATTAATATAACTGCTCCTCCTTTCTTTTGATTAGTGTTAGCATGGCATATTCTTTATCCATTTACCTTTTTTTTTTTTTTTTGAGACGAAGTCTTGCTCTGTCACCCAGGCAACCTCTGCCTCCTAGGTTCAAGCGAGTCTCATGCCTCAACCTCCTGAGTAGCTAGGATTACTTGTCCACCACACCTGGCTAATATTTGTATTTTTAGTTGAGACAGGTTTTTTCACCATCTTGGCCAGGCTGGTCCAGAACTTCTGACCACGAGAAATGTGCCTGCCTCAGCCTCCCAAAATGCTGGGATTACAGGTGTCAGCCACTGAGCCTAGCCCTGTTTTTTTTGTTTGTTTTTTGTTTTTGAGAACAGGGTCTCCCTCTGTAGCGTAGGCTGGAGTGCAGTGGCTCACTACAGCCTCAACCTCCTGGGCTTAAGAAATCCTCCCACCTCAACCTCCCAAGTAGCTGGGACTACAGGCATAAGCCACCACACCTGCTAATTTTTGTATTTTTTGTATGGACATGGGGTGTCAGTGTACCCTAGGCTGGTCTTGAACTCCTTGGCTCGAGCAATGGGACCCACCTCGGCCTCCCGAAGTACTGGGATTATAGGGGTGAGCCACCACACCTGGCCTTCATCCATTTACTTTTAATCTATCTGTGTCTTTATGTTTAGATTTCAAAGTGATTATTGATATAATTGGATTATCATACAGTAATATCTGTCATATTTATTACTATTTTCTATTCGTTGCTCATATTCTTTATTTCTATTTTTATATTCCACTCTTTTTTTTTTTTGCCTTTTATGGTTTAATTTATGTAATTCCATTTTTCTCTGCTTTTTTAGCATATAGGTTATACTTTTTTCTTTTAACTTTCTTTAATGGTTGCTCTAGAGTTTACATTATAAACTTTTACAACTAATCCACATCCACTTTCAAATAACACTGTACAGCTTCATGGGTAGTATTAGTACCTGATAATAACAAAATAATCCTAATTAATCCCTCCTTTCCTTTGTATCATTGCTGTCATTATTTTATTTATACCTAAGCATGCATAAGCATATATACACATAATCATATATAATCAAATATGCTGTTGCTGTTATTATTTTGAGCAAACTGTTATCTGTTGGAACAATTAGGAATAAGGAAAATAAAAGTTTGTATTTTACCTTCAATGTATTCTTTCTTTGATACACTTCCTTTATTTATATATGAATTTCTGACATGTATCATTTTCTTTTTCTCTAAAGAACATCATTTAACATTTCTGGCCGGGCGTGGTGGTTCACGCCTGTTGTCCTAGCACTTTGGGAGGCCGAGGTGGGTAGATCACTTGAGGTCAGGAGTTCAAGACCAGCCTGGCCAACATGGTGAAACCCCATCTCTGCTAAAAATACAAAAATTAGCCGGGCATGGTGGCGCTTATAGTCCCAGCTGCTTGGGAGGCTGAGGCATGAGAATCGCTTGGACCTGGGAGGTGGAGGTTTTAGGGAGCCAAGATCACTCCATTGCACTCCAGCCTGAGCAAGAGAGCAAGATTCCATCTCAAAAAAAAAAAAAAAGAAAAAGAAAAAGAAAACATTTCTTACAAGGCAGCCCTACTAGTGACAGATTTTCCCAAGTTTCTTTCTCTGAGAAAGTCTTTATTTTTCTTTCACTTAAAAAATTTTTGTTTTATTGGCCGGGCATGGTGGCTAACGCCTGTAATCCCAGCACTTTGGGAGGTTGAGGCGGGTGAATCATGAGGTCAGGAGATCGAGACCATCCTGGCTAACACGGTGAAGCCCCGTCTCTACTAAAATTACAAAAAATAAGCTGGGCGTGGTGGCAGGTGCCTGTAGTCCCAGCTTCTCGGGAGGCTGAGGCAGGAGAATGTCGTGAACCTGGGAGGTAGGGCTTGCAATGAGCCAAGACTGTGCCACTGCACTCCCACCTGGGCAACAGAGCAAGACTCTGTCTCAAAAAAATAAAAAAAAAATTATTTTATTTATTATTGTAGAGATGACGTCTAGCTGTTTTTCTCAGGCTGCTCCAGAACTCCTGGGCTTAAGCAGTCCTCCCTCTTGGCCTTCCAAAGTGCTGAGATTATAGGCGTGAGCTATGATGCCCAGTCCTGTTTTACTTTTGAATGATAATTTCATAGGGTGCAGGGGTTTAGATTGCCAGATTTTTTTTCTCAACACAAGACATTTCACTCCAGTCTCCTCTTGCTTGCCTGGTTTCTAAGAAGTCAGATGAAATTCTTATCTTTGCTCCTCTATCAGCAAAGTGTTTTCTTTCAGGATTTTTTTTTTCCTTTTTTTAGTATGTAGAGATGGGGTTTTGCCATGTTGCCCAGACTGGTCTCGAACTGCTGGGCTCAAGCAATCTGCCCGTCTCAGCCTCCCAAAGTGCTGGGATTATAGGCATGAGCCACCATAGCTGAACCAGAATTTTTCTTTGTCTTGGATTTTCTGTGGTTTGAATATGATAGGTGTAAATCTAGAGGTTTTTGTGGCATTTTCTCTGCTTGGTATTCTCTGAGCTTCTTAGATCTTTGGTTTGGTATTTGACATTATATTGGGGAAACTCTCATTCATTATATTTCAGATAGTTCTTCCTTTTTTTTCCTCTCTTTCCTCTCCTTGTATTTCCATTAATGCATGAAGTTACACCTTTTGTAGCTGTCCCACAATCCTTGGACATTCTGTGCTGACTTTTTCAGTCTTTGTTCTCTTTGTTTTTTAGTTTTGGAAGTTCCTATTAATATATCATCTTCTGAGATAACTGTTGTGGAAGGAAAAAAAAAAGAAAAATAAATAATATATCCTCAAGCTCAAGAAATTTTCATCTCTCTGCTTGCATTGCCCATCTGTTCTTGCATGCTATTTTATCCATTAGAGGCCTTAGCTTATTACTCATAGTTCTTTAAAATTTCAACATCCCTGCTATATCTAAGGCTGGTTTTTATGCTTGCTTTGTCTCTTCAAACTATGTTTTTTGCCTCTTGGCGTACCTTGTAATTTTTTCTTAATTGCCAAACAAGATGTACTATGTAAAAGGAACTGTGTCAGCCTGAGCCTCTAGACTGTGAACTTCACAATTGCACCTCAGTTTTTCCTCCTCTTAGGTGGTACGGGGTGGCTAGAGTGGGCTGGGATTGGGTTTTTCTCTTGCCCCAGGTCAGTTAGCCTCTGATAAAACCCTAGCATGTTAGCTTCTGGTTAAATACTTTTTCCTGAGGTCAGGCCTTGCTAAGAAGAACAGAATGCTCCTTTTTAATTCAAAATTGTTAGTTTTCTCTTCCCCTTGCAGGAAACAAGAGGGTGTATTTCTGCAGTATTCACTAAGAAACAGATTAAGCCCCTGGAAGTAAAACTCACAAAAGTATGCTTTTCAAAAAACCCTCATAACTGGGTCCCATTGAGTAAATGCTTAATGGTCAGACTTGCCCGCACCTACCACATAAATTACAGTTCCGTTTTTCCTACCCCAGCACTGGTTCCTAGAGGTTTTTGCTCACATGTTTCTGCTCCAGTAAATTGTGATTCTACATATTTGCCTTTCATTCTTTCTAATTTTGTGGACAGTTTGCTTTGGCCCTCAATTCTCTTAGAGATCTAAGAAGTGTCGTTGATTTTTTTAAGTATGTTCAGTTTTTTACCTGGTGTTAGGATGGAGTAGCACCTTCCAAGCTTCTTATATCCCAGACTGTAAACTGAAAGTCTATGTATTTGATTTTAGTACTTAATTTAAAATTTATAATCTATATGTAAAGCCTAGTTAAAACACTACTTCCACTATTAAGATATTTAAGAGGTAAAAATAAAATTTATTTTATGTCCTTACCTTTTATAGTATGTGAGGTTTTATAAAACTCAGTTTTGCTCTTAAGTGTTGAAGTTGATATTTTGATTTTTTGCTGTTCCAAATATATTTTTTCTTATGACAAAATACACGTTAAAAATGTTTTGCTGCCAGGCACAGTGGCTCACACCTGCAATCCCAGCACTTTGGGCAGCCAAGCTGGGAGGATTGGGAGTCTAGGAGTTCAAGACAAGCCTGGGCAACAGAGACAAGGATTGAGTCTAGGAGTTGACAACAAGCCTGGGCAACATAGTGAGACCCCCATCTCTACAAAAAATACAAAAATTAGCCAGGTGTGGTGGCACGCCCCTGTAGTCCCAGCTACTCGGGAGTCTGAGGTGGGAAGATCACTTGAGCCCAGGAGGTTAAGGCTGCAGTGAGCCATAATCACGCTACTGCACTCAGCCTGGATAGCTATAAGCTACCACGCCCGACCTTATTCTTTCTTTCTTTTTTTTTTTTTTTTTCTTTTTTGAGACAGAGTCTTGCTCTGTTGCCCAGGCTAGAACGCAGCAGTCATGTGATCTCGGCTTCACCTCCCAGGTTCAAGCAACCCTCATGCCTCAGGCTCCCGAGTATCTGGGACTACAGGCTCGAGCCACCACGCCTGGCTAATTTTTGTATTTTTAGTAGAGATGAGGTTTTACCATCTTGGCCAGGCTGGTCTTGAACTCCTGACCTCAGGTGATCTATCAGCCTCAGCCTCCCAAAGTGCTGGGATTACATACAGGCATAAGCCACCATGCCTGGCCAAAAAAGGGTTATCTCTTAGAAATAAATAATAAGGGCTGGGCGTGGTGGCTTATGCCTGTAATCCCAGCACTTTGGGAGGCCAAGGCAGGTGGATCACCTGAGGTCAGGAGTTTGAGACCAGTCTGGCCAACATGGTGAAACTCCATTACAGGCAGATTTCTTTTTTTTAAGAAACATAACTACACTATCTATTACATCTATAAAAGCTTAAATGTCAATATCAAATATCCAGTTGGTATTCAGATTTTTCAGTTGTTTTTTAAATGTTGAGTGCCTTTTTTCTCCATTCAGCTTATTGAAGAAACTGGATCCATACAGTCTCCCACAGTCTCAATTTTTCTGACTAAATCCTTGTGGGTTTATTTAACTTGTTCTTTGTATTTTATGTAAATTGAAAATTATATCTAGAGGTTTGATTGGATTTAGGTTTTTTGATTGGCTGTTTGTTTTCATGTGACTACTTTTACAGGTGGTTTTGTGTTCTTTTGATAGGAGGCATTTATTTATTTATTTGTTTATTATGAGATGGGGTCTTGCTCTGTTGCCCAGGCTGGAGTCCAGTGGCATGATTTCAGCTCACTGCATCCTCCACCTCCCAGGCTCAAGAAGTTTTCCCACCTCAGCCTCCTGAGTAACTGGGACTACAGATACAAACCACTAAACCCGGCTAATTTTGTTTATTTTTTGTGGAGATGAGATCTCAAACTCCTGGACTCACGATCCCAGCTACTTGGGAAGCTGAGGCTGGTCACAAACTCTTGGGCTCAAGTGGTCTTCCCGCCTTGGCCTCCCAATGTACTGGGATTACAGGTGTGAGCCACTGTATCTCTGACCTATTTATTTTTTAACATTAGCTGCCATTGATTATCAATGCTTAGATCCATTCATTCAATAAGATTTCAAAATGGCTCTCACTGTGTCATTTATTCTTCCTAAGTATCATTGTAAATTCATGGATTTTAACATTTGGCTTTAGTTCGTTACAGTTATTATTCTTACTGGTCTACAAATTTCCCTATTTTGGACCAGTGACAAAGCTTGTTCAAATTGACTCCTTAGTCCTTTTGACACGTCCTAATTACAATGGATTTTTTAAAAAATATTTGCTTGTCAGTTTAATCAGATATATAAAATACAGTGCTATGAGGCTGAGTGTGGTGACTCATGTCTGTAATCCCAGCACTTTGGGAAGCCAAGGTGGGCAGATCACTGGAGGTCAGGAGTTCGAGACCAGCCTGGCCAACATGGTGAAACCCCGTCTCTACTAAAAATACAAAAATGGCCGGGTGCCCTGGTTCACACCTGTAATCCCAGCACTTTGAGAGGCCAAGGTGAGTGGATCATCTGAGGTCAGGAGTTCAAGACCAGCCTGGCCAACATGGCAAAACCTTGTCTCTATTAAAAATACAAAAATTTGTCGGGCATGTTGGTGGGTGTCTGTAATCCCAGCTACTCGGGAGGCTGAGGCAGGAGAATTGCTTGAGCCTGGGAGGCAGAGGTTGCAGTGAGCTGAGATCACGCCATTGCACTCCAGCCTGGGCAATAGAGCAAGACTCCATCTCAAAAAAAAAAAAAAAAAAAAAAAAAAATTAGCCAGGTGTGGTTGTGTGTGCCTGTAATCCCTGCTGCTTGGGAGGCTGAGGCGAGAATTGCTTGAACTGGGAGGCAGAGGTTGCAGTGAGCCAAGACTGTGCCACTGCACTCCAGCCTGGGTGACAGAGTGAGACTCTATCTCAGAAAAAAAAAAATGCTATGCTATATATATGTATGTATGTATGTGTTGAAACACTAAAATCTATTGCTAAAATATCTTACTAAAAAATTGGAAATTTAATGTCTAACCAATATACCTAAATGCCTCTGTTTATTCTAAAATATTTCTTCTTTTTTTGCAGACCCGATTATCAAAAATTCTCATGATTAAAAAGGAACATATCAAGAAATTAAGGGAAATGAACACAGACGCAGAAAAACTGGTAAGAATTTGTTTCTCTTTTTTTTCCTTCATTTGCTTGTCTAATTTTAAAATGGTGAGACCATCTATATCTATTGATTTAAAAATATCTATGGGAGGAAACATTCAGATAAATATTATTTTTAAATCCTCATTTGCATGAGGTTGTTCACACCTGTAGTCCACCTTCTTGGGAGGCTGAAGCAAAAGGATTGCTTGAGTCTAGAGTCAGAGACTGCAGTGAGCTATGATTCTACCACTACACTCTAGCCTGGGTGATAACAAGACCCTATCTCAGTAAATGAATGAATACAGGAATAAATACATACATACATACATACATACATAAAAAAGTAAATATTCATTGCTATCACTATCTCTTGTTATACTGAACATATGCTAAGTAAACTGGCAATGCATTGCCCCAGACCTCATTATGCCATTGACTGTACAGTTGAATAGGATTAATGGGTATATTAGGTTCTTTGAACAGTTTACATGAGTCTGGAATTGCTCAGACAGATACCTGTGACCAAGGAAGTTGTAATGACAGGTTATAAAAAATGTTTCAGAATAAGTAAGTCAGGAAATATCTATGTTGTCATCTTTAGGTTATCTTGACAACATTTATATCCTAATAATCTAATGAGTTCAAAAAATGAGAGCCAATTTTATTTATAAGATAATTACCAGAAGTCTTTTTTTTTTTCTGAGATGGAGTTTTGCTCTTGTCTCCCAGGCTGGAGTACAGTGGCACAATCTCGGCTCACTGCAACCTCCACCACCTGGGTTCAAGTGATTCTCCTGCCTCAGCCTCCCAAGTAGCTAGGATTACAGGCACACACCATCACAACCAGCTAATTTTTGTATTTTTAGTAGAGACGGGGTTTTGCCATGTTGGCCAGGCTGGTCTCGAACTCCTGACCTCAGGTTGTCCACCCACCTTGGCCTCCCAAGTGCTGGGATTACAGGTGTGAGCCACAGCGCCCAGCCAGCCACAGCACCCGGCCCAGAGTTTTTTTAAAAAGCTGTTTATGTAGACACTATTCACTAGGAAAGTCTTTGAATTGTAATGAAATTCACATCTTGCTTAAGGGTATGTAGGATGGCAAATAGGTTTTATCTCATGTACCATCTCCAGTTTATTGAAAATGACTGTATAGAAGTCTGAAAGGGAGGGCTCAGTGACTGTGCTCAGGGGGCAAAGTGCTGTGACTAATTATCAGTGTCTGTTGTAAGTGCAAGAATGGGAGTAGTAGCACTGGGAATCTCTGGAATGAAATGTTGTAAGGGTATAGGTGTGGATACAGTTAGGTATCTACAGCTGCAAAAGTAGATACCTAAGTGAATAAGGAACACTTCTCTTTTAGGATTATAGAATTTTTTTATCTGAAAAGTACTGAATTTTTAAGACCACAAATGTCGGGTGATTTCAGCGTAAGATCATACTGCTCTCTGTAGCAGTACAGATATTAAAACTTGGGCTTATTTCCCAGTTTAACTCGTTTAAGCATAATATGAAATTAGTATTGTCAGATACACAAGCCATCCAGAAGTGAAAAAGATTAGCTATAGCGTATTGCCATTACATATCTTAAACATAGAAATGTATGTGCATGCTTCTTTACTACTGGACTCTAATTCTTATCTTGGTTTCCATCAGTTCTACTTCTGCCCTTTGTATTCTGTGCCTTTTCAGTGCTCCTCCACCCCACTTCTATTTTTCTCTGGTCACTTTATCATCTTTTCTATCTTTATGTATAAATGAAGTATTTCCCTTTAATATCACTAGTTAGGACTGTTTTCTTCTAAGTTCCATGCTTTAAAGCACTGGGCTTGCCTTTGCCCAGTTAATCTTATCTACTTTCAAATAGAGACCTATTTCGGGTTGTTTTGCAAACCAAGAAGATGCAGCCTTCAGTGTAAAATGAATTTGTATTCACAGAGACCGTTTTGATGTTGGCTTGACTTCTTAGCATATGAGAACTCTGTAGAAGTAATCTAATTGGCTTGATATGTTTTATTATTTGTTTTATTTATGTAAAAATAGTTTCCATATAAAAATTCAAATATCATGAAATGATTTAATCAAACTGTAGTTCTTTATAATGCCTTCTCCATAAATAGTATTAAGTTAGCATATGTTATAAATATGTTTATGTGTTTACCATATGGATTTCTTTTTCTGTGCATATACTAAAAATTATTTTCATGCAGGATGGAATTAAATTATGATATATTGGCTTATCTCTTAAAATGACTGTATTGTACCATAGTTTAAACAACTTCCTATTAACAGATATTTGAGTTATTTCCATCACTTTATTAATATAGTGCGAATATTTTTGTGCATTTGTTTGTGTCTATCTGTAGGATAAATTTTAGAAAGTAAAATGAAAGATTTAATGAAACTTAGTTTAAGAGGTAGGCTGAACATATTTTTTTCATATCCTTTATAATTGCACATAGAATATGAAGTACAAAAAGAAGCAAACAGAAAAAAAATAAAGCAGTCCTCTTAACAATGTCTATGAGATTTCAAAATTTTTTCTGGCATGTTTTAGATGAAACAGAAACCATGGCTACAAGAGGCCCTAGATCCAGAGTTGGCAAATATGATGAAGTGCAGAAGCGAGATTAGTATTTTAAAAGGCAATTAATTCAAGGTCTTTCTCCTTGTTCCCCTTCATCTCAGTGACAGAACTCAAACGTGGCATTTACTCAAGTTAAAAGGAGAGAAAGAAGCACTTCTCTAAAGAATTTGAATGTACTATTTGGGGGAAGTTAAGGTTTTTTTCTGCTTTTGGTAAGGGTAGACTAGGTAATTTGGATTAACCTTCCTGCTGTGAATAGCTGTTTCCTCTGGAATAAAATATTAAAATAACCTACTTGAAGACACTAGAGCATTAACAAGGCATTGAGGAGGCCGGGTGCAGTGGCTCATACCTGTAATCCCAGCACTTTGGGAAGCCGAGGCAAGTGGATCACTTGAGGTCATGAGTTCAAGACAAGCCTGGCCAACATGACAAAACCCTGTCTCTACTGAAAATAAAAAAATTAGCTGGGTGTGATAGCATGCATCCCCAGCTACTTGGGAGGCTGAGGCAGGAGAGTCGCTTGAACCCAGGAAGCAGAGGTTGCACTGAGTCAAGACCATGCCACTGTACTCCAGCCCAGGCAGCAGACCAAGACTGTATCTCGAAAGAAAGAAAGAAAGAAAGAAAGAAAGAGAGAGAGAGAGAGAGAGAGAAAGAAAGAAAGAAAATAAACAACAAGGCATTAAGGAATTATAGGATCTAGGAAAAGAAGGAAAGAAGTAAGGGGGAACCTGATGTTCCAGGTTGCTTTTTCCTTGGGGGCTTCTGCAAGTTCCAGAAAGGAAGCTAAGTGGCATTCTTGAAAGGCTTATAGGGGTTGGAGGCCAAAATTAGAGTCCAGAGACCCACTGGGGGTTGGGGGAAGTTGGCAAACTTTTAAGTCCTCTTTGGAGGAATATAGCATTTTTATAGGCTTCAAATTATTTCTATAAATTTGTATATATAGTATCTAACACTCAATTTAAATTCAAGACACAATAGGAGACACAGTAATCCTAAGGAAAAAAGAAAATAAACTGTAGACAGTAGGCAGACTCCAGACAATGGAGTTTTTAGAAATATATTTTAAATGCTTAATTTGTTAAAAGACATGAGACAAAATTGAGAATTTTAGAAGAGAACTGGAAACAACAATAAAAAAGACCAAATGAAAACTATAAACTCTAGTAATCAGAATTAACTCAGTTGGTGGATACAACCACAGCAGATTAGAAACAACTAAAGAGAGAGCTAATAATTTAAAATAGATCAGAAGAAAATATCCCGAATGAAACATGAAGATAAAAATGAGTGGAAAATATAGAAGAGAAGAGACGATAAATAGGGGATACAGTGAGGAAGGTCTAATGTGTAATGAAATAGCAGAAGGAAAAAGAAAGAATGGAACAAAAGCAGTATTTTAAAAGATAATGACTAAAGGCATTATAAAACTGTCAAAAAACAACAAACCACAGATAGATTCCTAGCAACCCCAATGAGATAAATAAAAAGATAGTGACTTTTAGACACATTATCTTTTTTTTTTTTTTTGGAGACAGAGCCTCACTCTGTCGCCCAGGCTGCAGTGCAGTGGCGCGATCTCAGCTCACTACAAGCTCTGCCTCCTGGGTTCACACCATTCTCCTGCCTCAGCCTCCCGAGTAGCTGGGACTACAGGCGCCCGCCACCTCGCCCTGCTAATTTTTTGTTTGTTTTTTGTTTGTTTGTTTGTTTTAGTAGAAACAGGGTTTCACCGTATTGGCCAGGATGGTCTCAATCTCCTGACCTCGTGATCCGCCCTCCTCAGCTCCCAAAGTGCTGGGATTACAGGTGTGAGCCACCACACCCGGCCTAGACACATTATCTTTTTTTTTTTTTTTTTTTTTTTTTTTTGAGACGGAGTCTCGCTCTGTGGCCCAGGCTGGAGTGCAGTGGCTGGATCTCAGCTCACTGCAAGCTCCGCCTCCCGGGTTCACACCATTCTCCTGCCTCAGCCTCCCGAGTAGCTGGGACTACAGGCGCCCGCCACCTTGCCCGGCTAGTTTTTTGTATTTTTTTGGTAGAGACGGGGTCTCACCTTGTTAGCCAGGATGGTCTCGATCTCCTGACCTCGTGATTCGCCCGTCTCGGCCTCCCAAAGTGCTGGGATTACAGGCTTGAGCCACCGCGCCCAGCCTAGACACATTATCTTAAAACTGCTGAAACTAAACACAAAGTGAAAAAATGTTAGAGTACCCAGGGCAGGATGGGAATGAGAAGTATGTACAAACGAGCAACCAACAATTTGTCTGAGAGCTCCCATCTCCACAAAAACAACAGGAGACAGAAGATAATGGAATGACATCTTCACAGGGCTGAAACAAAATAACTGCCAACCTAAATTTCCATAACCAGTGAAAATGCCTTCAAGGATAAAGTCAATACAAGGACAGTTGTAGACAAATTTATGGACTTTCTTACCAGAATATCTACATTAAAGGAAATACTAAAGTTTTTGTTTAAATAGAAGAAAAAACTTGAAGTTTGTAAAAGAAACATGAAGATTCAGGGAATGAAGAAACAAAAAGGGTAAATATGTGGATTAATCTAGTGACTCTAAATAATTCTTGTGGCACTTAAAGTATAGAGAGAATTAAAATACACTATAATTGCCTGTTGGTCAGGGTAGGGGTGTATATACATATAGGCCTAGATAAATCAAAGATGGATGACATTTTAATCTCTAAGGAACCTATTAAAATAATAGTAAAAGATGAATATTTATCAAGCTACTTAGGGGGAAGTAGATGGGAAATGGAACAATAAAAATGTTTAATTGGGGCTGGGTATAATGGTTCATGCCATTGGATTGCTTGAGGCCAGGAGTTTGAGACTAGCCTGGCCAACATGGCCAAACCCTGTTTCTACTAAAAATACAAAAATTAGCCGGGCATGGTGGCACATGCATGTAATCCCAGCTATGCAGGAGGCTGAGGCAAGAGAATCACTTTAACCAGGAAGCAGAGGTTGCCACTGCACTCCATGCCGCTGCACTCCAGCCTGGGCAACAGAGCAAGACTCTGTCTCAAAAAAAAAAAAACAAAAAAAAAAATATTTTTTAGAAAAATTAGCCAGGCATGGTATAGTCCCAGCTACTCAGGAGACTGATGGGGGAGGATTGCTTGAGCCCAGAAGTTTGAGGCTGTGGTGAGCTAGAATGATATCACTGAACTCCATTCTGGGTGACAGAATGCGACCCTGTTTCTTGGGGAAAAAAAAAAAAAGTATGCGACTGGCAGAACTAAGAAACTTTAACAGAACACTGTATTGGTGAGGATGTGGACAAGTAGGCATTCTTACACATAAATTAGTACATTTTTTATGAAGGGTGTACAGGGTCTCAGAAAATGATACCCCGAAACGAAGGCCTCAGAAGCAGCTCTCTCTGACCTTTTTTTGCCCACCTATCTTTGATCTCTCATTTTCTTCTGAGGCTAACCGTAGAAACCAGAATCCCTCTTCCCCAAAGCAGGTCATAGAAACCAGAACTCCTTTTCCTAGAAGCCAGCCTTATATAAAATCTGAGAATATTACTCCAGCTTGCCCGTCACCTTTGTGTGTAAAAATTGGTCATAAAGAAATTATTTGACCTACTTTGACTATAGGTCATAAGACCCCCATTCCAGACAGGATTCTGCCTCATACCCATAGGAAGGATTGCTGCAGAGAGAGGCCAAGAGAAATCTAGACAGGCCTTACTTGGATTTCCCTACTTTGTTAGCATTAGATCATACCCTGTTTGTCCAATCATATTTCTTTTTTGTTTTTTTCTTTTCTTTTCTTTTCTTTTTTTGGAGACAGAGTCTTGCTCTGTTGCCTAGGCTGGAGTGCAGTGGTGCAACCTCAGCTCACTGCAGCCTCCACCTCCTGGGCTCAAGCAATTCTTGTGCCTTAGCCTCCTGTGTCCAATCATATTTCCATACCACTGTCCATATGCTTTGTGAACCTAAGCACAAAAATTGACAGTGTATTTTGTATTTTTCATTCTGAAGACTCTGGCGTCACATAAAGTTATAACCAAATAAATGTGTGTGCCTTTTTTCCTATTAGTCTCTCTTTTGTCATTGATTTTCAGTGAGCCTTCAGAAGGTGAAGGGGAAGTCCCTCTGGCCCCTACAGGTGCTTCAGCAATATCTGTCAAGATTTAAAATGCTCAAGTCTTTTGATTTAGCAGTAGCACTCCTGGAAACTTCCACACATATGTTTGCCTTTGTCCAAAATGACTACACGTTCATTGCAGCATGTTTGCAAGATCTGAAAGTTAAAAACAATTTGAATGTTCATCAAGAAGGAGCTAATTTGGGAGATTAAGGTAGGAAGATTGCCTGGGGCCAGGAATTCAAGACCAGCCTGGGCAACATAGTGAGACCCTGTCTCTAAAAAAATGTTTAGGAAATTAGCCAAGCACAGTTGCAGATGCTTGTAGTCTCAGCTACTCAGGAGACCGAAGCAGGAGGATTGCTTGAGCCCAGGAGTTTGAGGTTGCAGTGAGCTGTGATCGTACCACTGTACTCTAGCTTGGGCAATAGAGCAATATCCTATCTCTAAAAATAATAATAATAATAGTTTTTTGGCTTGGCGCAGTGGCTTATGCGTGTAATCCTGGCAGTTTGGGAGGCTGAGGTGGGTGGATCACGAGGTCAGGCCAACATGGTGAAACCCCATCTCTACTAAAAATACAAAAATTAGCCAGGCGTGGTGGCATGCACCTGTAATCCCAGCTACCCAGAAGGCTGAGGCCGGAGAATTGCTTGAATCCGGGAGGCAGAGGTTGCAGTAAGCCGTGATCATGCCACTGCACTTCAGCTTGGGTGACAGAGCGAGACTCTGTCTCAAAAAAAAAAATAGTTTTTAAAATAAATTTTAAAAATAAAACATAATAAGGAACTGGTTACATGTGTAATATATTTATACAGTGTAACACCCTGTAACAGGGAAGCTCACTTGAACAAACCTGAAGATTTCAAGTGAGAAGATGAAAGTGCTGAGCATGTTTATGATACATTCCCATTTATTTGGAAAAGGAAGGGTGGATTCAGGAGGAAATATGTGCCTTTTTTGTTGTGTGTAAATAGACTATCTCTGGAAAGATGCTTAAGAAACTGGTAATACTGATTACTTTTTTTTTTTTTTTAATGCTGATTACTTCTAAAGAGAAGAGAATAAGTAAGTGGCATTAGGGGGAGACCTAATTTTTGAATTTTAAACCATGCAAATGTATTTTCTGTTCAAAAAAAATTAAAATTATCTTCAAGAGAAGATTAAGAAGAAAAGGTTGAGCTCTCTCAGAACATACTGTTGAAAGCCAGAGATGGAAAATCTGAGAGAAAAATTAAGAAACAGAGAGTACCAATTCCATTGTCCAACATTCAGCCAATAGGGTACCCACAAATGGAGCAGAGAAAATAGAGGGGAGGGGAGTTATCAAAACAATGATAGAGGAAAATTTCCCAAAGCTAAAGAAGAAAGTGACCTAACTCACTGTTTACTCTTAATGTTGACTCAGTAGCTTTCCTTCATTAATCCTGGTTTTACTTTCTGAAACAGTTTTAATAAGTCTGCTACATCTTCTATGTGGTAACTATTAAGGTATTTGGAGAATATGATGGGAGGCTTCAAGATGACTGACTATAGGCATTTTTGTACTCAACTCCTCCACTAAGAAGCAAAATAGTAAGTAGATAATCACACTTCAAATAGATCATCCAAAAGAGAATACTGGAATTCAGCAGAAAAGTGACAGGAAATATTTAAAGCAAGGAAGAAGAAAGTGAGACAGCCTGCTAGGCTGGGATCAGATGAGAGCCAAGAGAGACTCCCCAATACAGGGAAGGTGTAAACAAGAGACCCTCAGAAGTCCTGATTCCCACTGTCAGCTCCTGCAATCCTAGCCACAGGAGAGCCCTTGACTCTCTTGGGTCCTGAAACTAACACACAGAGCTTTCGGGATCTTGTGCAACAGCACTGCTCCAGAGAGGAAGCTTGCACTGCGTCTCACATGCCCCCTAAGACCTAAGCAGCTACAACAAGGTGCCATTTTAGAGCCCAGCCCCAACAGACTGTGCACTATCCCAGAACCTAGTGGCACCACAGCTGAGATGCAAGAGAAGAATGGCTGCTACCCCTAGGGTTTACATGCATTTGACCATGGGCTACTGCACCAGGGACTGAAGCACAAGTGAGTCACTGGCTACGGCAGCAGGGGCTGAAGTACAAGCGGCATGCGTGTTCTGCACCCACTGGCCTAGGCTGCCCACCATTGAAGGCAATGCCTCCCTCCCCAGTGTGGCAGGGCAGCTCCCCACCCAAGCATTCCACTGGTGACCTGGGGGATTGCCCCATCCCTGCCTGTCACTGGTTGCACCTGCCCTTACCATCAGGGAGCCTGAGAACAAGACTGCTCGGCCCAGCTTCGGTCCCCCTGCCCCTTGTGCCAGAGTACACAATCCAACAGCCAGGCTATTGCCCAGCCCAGTATACCACCACTTGTACCTGAACACTCCTCCCAGGGGCCTGAGTTTGGGCCTACACCCCAGCCACTACCACCACAGCTGGCACCTAACTGCACATGCCACCTGCACACCTGGAGACTGGCCCACCCAGCCCATCACAGCCACTGCCAACACCAGCATTACTGGGTCCTTGGGGACCTAGAAGGTCATCTTGCCACTGTCATTGTCATTGTTCATGTGACACTGGCTGCCTCAGGGCGCAAAATTCTGCCCACCCACCCAGCCCACTGCTGCCACTACCCTACCAGCATCCAGTAAGCCACCTGGAACCACAAGAATTGGCGTACCTGGACCTCTTAACATCAGTGCCAGCGTACACCACCTTGGAATCCAAGGACAGGCATGCTTAGCCCACCACTGCCACCATTGGGGCCCAAAGGCCGACCTACGTGGCATCCCAGTCCTCTGCAAAACTTCACCAGAGCATCCACAAATAACTCTACCCTGAGCTACTGAGGAAGCCATAGATACCATTAATGCTTTTTACAGTCAAAGAAATAGACTACACTGCTGCATGCATCCAAAATCAAGCCAGAGTATCCCACCCAACCAATACCATAGATACATATTCAGGAAAAAGTCCTCCCCTACAAAAGCAATTTCAGCCAGGTGCAGTGACTCATGCCTGTAATCCCAACAGTTTGGGAGGCCAAGGCAGGAGGATTGCCTGAGACCAAGAGTTTAATACCAGCCTAAGTAACACAGTGACACTCCGTCTCTATAAAAATGATTTTTTTTTCTTTTGAGCCAGAGTTTCACTCTTGTTGCCTAGGCTGCAGTGCAATGGTGCAATCTTGGCTCACTGCAATGTCCGCCTCGCGGGTTCAAGTGATTCTCCTGCCTCAGCCTCCCAAGTAGCTGGGGTTACAGGCATGCACCACCGTGCCTGGCTAATTTTGTATTTTTTTAGTGGAGACAGGGTTTCTCCATGTTGGTGAGGCAGGTCTTGAACTCCCAACTTCGGGCGATTAGCCCACCTCAGCCTCCCAAAGTGCTGGGATTACAGTTGTAAGCCACCGCACCTGGCCCATAAAAATGATTTTTTAAAAAATTAGCTGGCCGGGCGCGGTGTCTCAAGCCTGTAATCCCAGCACTTTGGGAGGCCGAGATGGGTGGATCACAAGGTCAGGAGATCAAGACCATCCTGGCTAACACGGTGAAACCCCGTCTCTCCTAAAAAAAAATACAAAACATTAGCCGGGCATGGTGGCGGGCGCCTGTAGTCCCAGCTACTCTGGAGGCTGAGGCAGGAGAATGGCGTGAACCTGGGAGGCGGAGCTTGCAGTGAGCCGAGATCGCACCACTGCACTCCAGCCTAGGTGACAGAGCGAGACTCCTTCTCAAAAAAACCATTAGCCAAACATGGTGGTTCATGCCTATAGTCCTAGCTACTTGGGAGGCTGAGGTGGGAGGATCACTCGAGCCCAAGAGTTTGGGCTGCAGTGAGCTGTAATTGTGCCCCTGCACTCCAGCCGGGGTGATAGAGGAAGATTCCAACTCTAAAAGAAGAAAAAAAAAGAAAACAAATTCAAAAAGCTTGGAAGAAGCAACTGTTATACCCAGATGCACAGATATCAACTTAAGGACAAGAAACATTTAAAAACAAGGAAATATGACACCTCCAAAGGAACACAATAATTCTCCAGCAACAGATTCCAATCAAAAAGACATTCTTGAAATCCTGGGAAAAAATCAAATTACTGATTCTAAAGAAGCTCAGTGAGAGAGAAGAGAATTCTGAAAAACAATACAAAGGAACTAGAAAAGCAGTTCAGGATGTGAATGATAAATTCACCATAAAGATATACTTTTTAAGAACCAAACAAACAAATTCTGGAACTGAAGTATTCATTGAATGAAATACAAAATATATTAGAAAGCTTCGCCGGGCGTGGTGGCTCACGCCTGTAATCCCAGCACTTTAGGAGGCCGAGGCGGGCAGATCATGAGGTCAAAAAATCGAGACCATCCTGGTCAATGTGGTGAAACCCCATCTCTACTTAAAAAATACAAAAATTAGCTGGGCATGGTGGCATGAGTCTGTAGTTCCAGCTGCTCAGGAGGCTGAGGCAGGAGAATCACTTGAACCCAGGAGGCAGAGGTTGCAGTGAGCAGAGATCGCACCACTGCACTTTAGCCTGGTGACAGAGCGAAACTCCATCTCAAAAAAAAAAAAAAAAAAGAACACTTCAACAATAGACTAGATCCAGCAGAAGAAAGAATCTTGGAACTTGAAGACAAGTCTTTCGAAGTAACCTATTCAGGCTAACGGAAAAAAAGAACAAAAAGGTGAACAAAACCTTCATGACATATGGGACACCATAACGTGACCAAATATTCAAATTATTAGGGTCCCAGAGGGTGAAGAGAGAACAAGAGGATTAGGAAACCTATTTAATGAAATAATAGAGGAAAACGTCCCAAGTCTAGCAATAGATTTACACATCCAGATACAGAAAGCTCTGAGATCCCCAAATAGATACAATCACAAAGGACTTCTTCACATCACATAGTCACACTGTCTAAAGTCAAAGACGAGGGAATTCCAAAAATAGCAAGATAAAAGCATCTAGTTACCTGTAAAGAATCCCCATCAGACTAACAGTAGATCACTCAGCAGAAACCTTACAGGCCTGGAGAGAATGGGATAATATATCTAGAGTGCTGAAAGAAACTAATGCTTCTTAAATGAAGAAGTAAAGCCTTTCCCAAACAAGCAAAAGCTGAGGGAATTCATCACCACTAGACTGACCATACAAGAAATGCTCAAGAGCATCCTAAACCTGAAAGTGTTTACCATCATGAAAACACATGGAAGTATAAAACACTGGTAAAGCAAGCACGCAGGACTCAAATGATACCACTACAGAAAACAACCAGACCAAAATGACAAACATTAAGAGAAGAAATAAAGAATATATAGAACAACCAGCAAATAACAATATGATAGGAACAAAAACACCCAAATCAATAACCTTAAATGTAAATGGATTAAATTCTCTCCTTGTATAGACTGGCTGAATGTATTCAAAACAAACATGACCCAAGTATATGCTGCTTATAAGAAATGCACTTTGGCCGGGCGCGGTGGCTCACGCCTGTAATCCCAGCACTTTGGGAGACCGAGGCGGGTGGATCACGAGGTCAGGAGATCAAGACTATCCTGGCTAACACAGTGAAACCCCGTCTCTACTAAAAATACAAAAAATTAGCTGAGTGTGGCAGTGTGCGCCTGTAGTCCCAGCTACTGGGGAGGCTGAGGCAGGAGAATAGCGTGAACCCGGGAGGCAGAGCTTGCAGTGAGCCGAGATCACACCACTGCACTCCAGCCTGGGCGACAGAGCGAGACTCCATCTCAGGAAAAAAAAAAAAAAAAAAAAAAGAAATGCACTTTATCTGTATAGACACATATAGATTGAAAGTAAAGGAATGAAAAAAGATATTCCATGTAAATGGAAATCAGAAGTGGCTACACTTTATACCAGATAAAACAAACTTTAAGTCAGTAACAGTTTTTTTTAAATACAAGGTCATTATATAATGTAGTGATAAAGGAATCAATCCAGCCAGAGTATATAGCAATTCTAAATATATGTGCACCCAACATTGTAGCACCCAGATTCACAGAGCACATATTACTAGATCTAAAGAGAGAGCTATTTCATGATGGGGAAAGAGAAAATAATAATAATAATAAAAAACTCCAATGCAATAATAGTGGGAAACTTCAACACCCCACTCAGCATTAAACAGATCATCTAGACAGAAAATTAATGAGAAATACTGGATTTTGGCCAGGCGCAGTGGCTCACGCCTGTAATCCCAGCACTTTGGGAGGCCAAGGTGGGTGGATCACGAGGTCAGGAGTTCAAGACCAGCCTGGCCAATATGGTGAAACCCTGTCTCTACTAAAAATACAAAAAAAAAAAAATTAGCTGGGCGTGGTGACGCATGCCTGTAGTCCCACCTGCTCAGGAGGCTGAGGCAGAAGAATCGCTTGAATCCAGGAGACAGAGATTGCAGTGAGCCGAGATTGCACCACTGCACTCCAGCCTGGGTGACAGAGCAAGACTCTTGTCTCAGAAAAATATATATGTATATATTGAATTTAAACTGAACTTTAGACCATATGGATCTAACAGTCATTTACAGAACATTTTATCCAACAACTACAGAATGTACATTCTTATCAGCACATGTAATATTCTCCAGGATAGACCCTATGTTAAGGCACAAAACAAGTCTCAACAAATTTTTTTAAAATCAAAATCATATCCAGTATCTTCTGAGACCACAATAGAATAAAACTAGAAAACAATACTGAGAGGAACTTTGGAAACTATACAAATACATGGAAGTTAAGCAACATGCTCCTGAACAACCATTAAGTCATGAAGAAATTATGATGGAAAATTTTTTAAACATCTTAAAATGGTAATACAACATACCAATACCTGTGGAATAAAACAAAATCAATACTCAGAGGGAAGTTTATAGCAATAAATGCCTATATCCAAAAAGTCGAAATTTCCAGTAGACAATCCAATAATGCACCTCAAGGAACCAGAAAAGCAAGAACAAGCCAAACACAGAATTATCAGAAGGAAAAACATAACAAAGATCAGAGCAGAACTAAACAAAATAGAGACTAAACAAAATAAAACAGAAGATCAATGAAAAGTTGGTTCTTTGAAAAAATAAACAAAATGTATAAACTGCTAGCTATACTAGCCAAGAAAAGAACTAAAATCGGAAATGAAAAAAAGACCTTACAACTGGTACCACTGAAAGACCGAATATCATCAGAGACTGTTATGAATAACTATATGCTAACAAACTGGAAAACCTAGAGAGAATGGATGAAGTCCTGGACACAAACAGCCTATCAAGATTAAATCAGAAGGAAATAGAAAACCTGAACAGACCATTAACAATTTGTGAGATTGAGGCAGTAATAAAAATAGCCCCCCCAACAAAGAAAAGCCCAGGACCACATGAATACAGGCCAAATTCTACCAGATATGTAAAATACTAATACCAGTCATCCTTAAGCTATTCCAAAATACTGAAGAGGAGAGAATTCTCCCCAACTCATTCTGCAAGGCCAGCATTACCCTGATACCAAACCAGATACGGACACAACTAAAAAAACTAGTCCAATGTCACTCATAAACATAGATACAAAAATCCTTAATAAAACACTAGCAAACTGAATTCAACATCTCATAACAAAGATAGTACACCATTATCAAGAGGGATCTATACTAGGTATCCAAGGATGATTTAACGTAAGTAAATCAATAAACATGTACATCACATCAACAGAATGAAGGACAACAACCACATGATTATCCCAATAGATGCAGAGAAAGCATTTGATAAAATCCAACATTCCTTTGTGATTAAAAAAAAAAAAAAAAAAAACTGGCAGCAAACTAGGCATAGAAGGAACACACCCCAAAATAATAAAAGCCATAGATAACAAACCCACAGTTAACACACCGAATGGGGAAAAGTTGAAAGCCTTTCCTCTAAGAACTGGAACCTGCTTTGACCCTCTTATTCAACAAAGTAATGGAAGTCATAGCCAGAGCAATCAGGCAAGGGAAAGAAAGAAAAGCCATCGAAATGGGAAAAGAGGAAGTCAAATTGTCCCTCTTTGCAGATGACATGATCTTATATTTAGTAAAACCATAAGACTGCACCAAAAAACTCTTAGAGCTGATAAGCAAATTCAGTAAAGTTGCTGGATACAAAAATCAACATACAAAAATCAGTAGCATTTCTACACACCAGTAATGAAGTAGCCAAAAAATCAAGAAGGCGATTTCATTTACAGTAGCTACAAAGAAATTTTTTTTTTTTTTGAGACGGAGTTTCGCTTTTGTTGCCCAGGCTGCTGGAGTGCAGTGGCATGATCTCGGCTCACTGCAACCTCCGCCTCCTGGGTTCAAGCGATTCTCCTGCCTCAGCCTCCCGAGTAGCTGGGATTACAGGTATGCGCCATCATGCCTGGCTAATTTTTGTATTTTTAGTAGAGATGGGGTTTCTCCATGTTGGTCAGGCAGGTCTCAAACTCCTGACCTCAGGTGATCCACCCACCTCAGCCTCCCAAAGTGCTAGGATTACAGGTGTGAGGCACCACCCCTGGCCAGAAAATTAAATACCTAGGAATCAGTTTAACCAAGGAGGTGAAAGATCTCTACAAGGAAACGCACTGATGAAATAAATTGAAGAGGACACAAACAAATGGAAAGACATCTCATGGTCACGGATTAGAAGAATTAATATCATTAAAATGACCATAACACAAATAAATGGAAAGACATCTCATGCTCACGGATTGGAAGACTATCGTTAAAATGACCATAGTGCCCAAAGCAATATACAGATTCCATTAAATCCCTATCAAAATACCAATGTTATTTTTATACAGAAATAGAAAAAACAATCCTAAAATTCATTTTGAAACAAAAAAGAGCCAGAATAGCCAAATCAGTTCTGAGCAAAAAGAACAAATCCGGAAACATCACACTATCTGACTTCAAATTATATTTCAAGGTTATAGTAACCAAAACAGCATGATACTGGTATGAAAATAGACACATAGACCAACAGAAGAGAGTAGAGAACATAGAAATAAATCTACTTATGTTTAGCCAACTGATTTTTGACAGAGGTGCCAAGAACATACATGTGCTGAGGAAGATACCCTCTTCAATAAATGGTGCTGGGAAAATTAGAAATCCATATGAAGAAGAATGAAACTGGATCCCTATCTCATATGCAAAACTCAAGAGGGATTAAAGGCTTAAACAAAAAATCTGAAGCTACAACCATAATAGAAGAGAACATAAGGAAAACCCTTCAGGACATTGGTTCAGGCAAAGATTTTAAGACTAAGACCTCAAAAGCACTGTCAACTAAAACAAAAATAGACAAATGGTCCTATTTTAAACTTAAAAATCTCCACATTAAAGAAAACAACAGAGTGAAGAGACAGCCAGTTGAATGGGAGAAAGTATAAACTATTCATGCAACAAGGGACTGATATCCAGAATATACAAGTAAAATAACAATAAAAGTAATAGTAAATCCATTAAAAAGTGAGCAAAGATATGAATAGACAGTTCTCAAAAGAAGACATACAGATGGCCAACAAGTGTGTGAAAAAATGCTCAACATCACTCATCATCAGGAAAATGCAAATCAAAGCCACAATGAGGTATCATCTTACCCCAGTTAGGATGGCTGTTATTAAAAAGGCAAAAAATAACTGATGCTGGCAAGGATGTGGAGAAAAGGGACCTCTTACATACTGTTGGTGGGAATACAAATTAGTACAATCACTATGTACAACATATGGAGATTTCTCAACTAAGAACCACCATACGATCCAGCAACCCCAGTACTGGGTGTCTATCCAAAGGAAAAGAAAATTGGTATATCAAAGAGATGCCTGTATTCACATGTTTATAATAACACTATTTATAATAGCAAAGAAGTGCAATCAGCCTAAGTGTCCATCAATGGATAAATGGATCAAGAAATAGAATACTATTCCGCCATAAGAAATAATGAAATCCTGTCATTTGCAGCAACCTGGATGAAACTGGAGGTCGTTATTTTAAGTGCAATAACCCAGGCAAAGAAAAACAAATACCTCATATTCTTACTCATGTGAGAACTAAAAAAAAACTTGAAGTCATGGAGATGGAGAGTAGAGTGATAGAAACCAGAGGGTATGAGGAGGAAATGAAGAGAGGTTGTTGAATAGGTTCAAACAGAATAAGTAAGTTCTAATGTTTGATAGCAGACTAGAGTGACTATAGTTAGCAAAAATGTATATTTCAAAATAGGATTTTAAATATTTTAGTCACATAGAGATAATAATGGTATTACGTTGAGTATTTACATACATAGATTGTGTAATGATCAGGTCAGAGTATTTTGGGTAATACTCTCCCTCCCACCCTCTGTTATCTATCATTCTACTCTCTATCTCCATGAATTCATGTTTTTTTAGCTCCCACATGAGTAAGAATATGAGGTATTTGTCTTTCAGATTGGGATTTTCTTTTCAAATGGGAATTGGGGGTTACTGAAGACATAGGGTAACATAAATCATAACTAAGCATTTCATCAAGCCTCTTCTTGGGGATACATGTATACTTTTGCAGACTCAACTAGTTAATCAAAATTATTAAATAGTATCTCCTACAGAGAATTTTTTTTGAGAGTGTTAGAGTCTCTACATCTTTTGTGTTCAATATTGTAATGAATCACTTAAAAATGTACAAAGGGTTTTCATATACAGTATACATAAAAATGTACAAAATAGCTGGGCATGATGGCTCATGCGTATAATCCCAGCACTTTGGGAGGCTGAGGTGGGCAGATCACTTGAGGTTAGGAGTTGGAGACGAGCCTGGCCAACATGGTGAAACCCTGTCTCTACTAAAAATACAAAAAGTAGCCAGGCGTGTTGGCACACGCCTATAATCCTAGCTACTCGGGAGACTGAAACAGAAGAATCACTTGAACCCAGGAGGTGGAGGTTACAGTGAGCTGAGATCACGCCACTGCACTCCAACCTGGGTGACAGAGTGAGATTCCATCTCAAAAAAAAAAAAAAGGTAGAGTTGAGAGATAGCTAACATGTTACAAAATAGAGTGATGTGACTAATGGACCATGAAGAAACTCTAAAACAAAACGGATATATGGATATATAATCCCCTTCAAAATTATCATCTGGTTATATCTCCAACTTTATTGTTAGTAGTATTAAGGTACATTGCAAGCTCCCTTGTTTCTCAAGGTAATACCCAAATACTCTTGACTTGATCATTACACAATCTGTGCATGTAAAACAAAAGAAAAAAGTAAATTATTTGAAGACAACCTACATTTCTACCATCTTCTATTCTTATTCAGACTAAATATTACTAGTCTTCCCATCAGATTTGTAAATGTTCCAAATAAAGCATTAGCGAATGGGTGAAGAAGTGAGCACATTTATACACTCTAGGTGGGAATATAAGTTAATTGAAGTCTTTTTGGAAGGCAGCTTGGCCATAATGATGGGCCAGAAATTTTACTTTTAGAGTACCATTCCGAAGATGTGCATACAAGGATGTTCATCACAGCATTGTTTGTAATAGCAAAAAAATAGTAAATGCTTAAACGAACATCTGTAGAGGACTAGTCAAATAAATCCATACCCTTGATCTTGAACTGCTAAATCTAGTATTTTCCACCTTGTCCCCTATAAGCTTATATTTTTACAAACTGCCTTCAACATGAACCTGTAAGCCACACAAGAAAATCTTTCATTACTTTGTGATCATACCTGGTTTTTTTATCAGAATGTATTAGTTATTTCTAATGGTTCAAATGCCTCACCTTATTCATGCAGGCCTAATTGAATGTCATATTTTTGACTTGTTTTTATTTTATTTATGTATTTACTTTTTGAGACGGAGTCTCGCTTTGTCACCCAGGCTGGAGTGGAGAGGCACGATCTCGGCTCACTGCAACCTCTGCCTCCCAGGTTCAAGCGATTCTCCTGCCTCAGTCTCCTGAGTAGCTGGGATTACAGGCATGCGCCACTATGCCCAGCTAGTTTTTTGTATTTTTGGTAGAGACGGGGTTTCACTATGTTGGCCAGGCTGTTCTTTAACTCCTGGCCTCAAGTGATCCACCCGCCTCGGCCTCCAAAAGTTATTTTTAGGCCAGGCACGGTGGCTTATGCTTGTAATTCCAGCACTTTGGGAGGCTGAGGTGGGTGGATCACTTGAGGCCAGGAGTTCCAGATCAGCCTGGCCAACATGGTAAAACTCCGCCTCTAGTAAAAATACAAAAATTATTCTGGCACAGTAGCCCGCACCTGTAACCCCAGCTACTCAGGAGGCTGAGGCAGGAGAATCACTTGAACCTTGGAGGTATAGGTTGCAGTAAGCCGAAATTGTGCCACTGCACCCCAGCCTGGGCGACACAGCAAGACTCCATCTCAAAAAATAATAATAATAATTTTAATTGTGTGTGTGTATGTATAAAATGAATGTACTTTTCTTAAAAATTTTCCATTCTTATTGAGTTTGATGTATGTTTTTCTTTCTTTGTATTTATTTTCTATGTATAAATACCTAAACAATATATACTTTTGGGTTTTTTTGAGGAGGGGACTTTTTTTTTTTGAGATGGAGTCTCGCTCTGTTGCTTAGGCTGGAGAGCAGTCGTGTAATCTTGGCTTACTGCAACCTCCACCTTCTGGGTTCAAGCGATTCTCCTGCCTCAGCCTCCCAAGTAGCTGGGATTACAGGCACGCATCACCACGCCCAGCTAATTTTGTGTATTTTTAGTAGAGATAGGGTTTCACCATGTTGGCCAGGCTGGTCTCAAACTCCTGACCTCAAGTGATCTGCCCGCCTTGGCCTCCCAAAGTGCAGGGATTACAGGCCTGAGCCACCACGCCTGGCCAAGGGCAGACATTTTAAAATAAATTTTATACTATGTAACATTCTGCTTTTCACTCTATAGTATCAGTAAATATAGATCACTCTCTTCAATCCTAGTGTTAGAAGATCTTTAAATTGTTAGCAGTCTGATAGGTGAAATATAAATGTCATTGTTTTATTTTGTATTTCTAAGGCTACTAGTGGAATTAAGCATCTTTTTGTGTGTTAATTGGCTATTAATGTTAACAAAATTATTTGTTTCTCATGTTACTATAGTACAGAAAATTTAAATTTTGATGTAGTCAAATACAGTTGACCTTCAAACAACGTGAAGGTTAGGGATGCAACCCCCGCCAGCAGTCAAAAATCCACATACAGCTTTTGACTCCCCCAAAACTTAACTACTAATAGCCTACTGTTGACCAGGAACTTTACTGATAACCTAAATAGTAGATGAGCACATATCTTATATATGCATTATATACTGTATCCTTACATAAAGTAAGCTAGAGAAAAGGAAATGTTATTAAGAAAATCATAAGGTAAAGAAACATATTCACTATTCATTAAGTGGGAGTAGATCATAAAGGTTTTCATCCTTGTCATCTTCACATTGAGTAGGCTGAGGAGGAGGAGGAAGTGGAGGGGTTGGTTTTGCTGTCTCATGGGTGGCAGAGGCAGAAGAGGTAGAGGAGATGGAAGGGAAGGCAGGAGAAGCAGGCACACCAGTGTAACTTTTGAAAAAGTGCATGTATACGATCTGGTGGGCCGTTACAAAAAATAATTTTTTAAAAATCTGCATGTAAGTAATGTAAGTGGACCTGCACCATTCAAACCTGTGTTATCTGAGGATCAGCTGTATATCAGCCTGTTCCTTTTCCTGGTTTTGGTTTTTGTAACTTGTTTAAAATAGCTTCTCTCCCTCTTATTCATAAACATATTCTCCTGTCTTCTCATGATACTTTTATAGTTTCTTTTAATATTTAGACCTTCAGTACATCCTAAAATTTTGTGAATGATTTGAGTGTAAAGACCTAACTTTTTTCCTCAAATATATAATTGTCCCAATTTATTAATAGTTCATCCTTTCCTACTGATTTGAAAGGCCAGCTTTATTATATATGAAATTTCCAAACATTAATATACATATATTCATACACAAGCATATGTGCCAGGCATACATATACATATATGTTGGAATTTAGTATAAAGACTGGCCACCATTCTCTCCCATTGGTGTATTTGTCTCCCATGTCAATACCACACTGTTTGATAACTACCAGTACAAGTACCTCCATTTGTCTTTCTCTTTCAAAATTGGTTTGGTCATTCTTGTACATTTATTCTTCTATTATATTAACCCTTCATTATTTAGATGTTTAAGAAGATAAGGGAAATTTTTTCCATCATTGGGGGATATTCAAAAAGATAAAGACTTTGAGAACAGCTTCAAAAACGGGGGCTCAAAAATATTTTTAGAAGTTGGAGGTATAACCAGATGATAATTTTGACGGGAAGTATATATCTGTTTAGTTTTGGAGTTTTTTTTTATGGTTCATTAGTTACATCACCCCATTTTGTAATGCATTAGCCATCTCCCAGTTTCATACATTTTGATGTAATGCTGTATATGTAAACCCTTTGTACATCTTTAATTCATTAAAATGTTGAACACGAAAGATGGAGACTTTGACACCCTCAATTTCGCTCTAAGAGATACAGAGCTTTTAATGATTTTGATTTTGATTAACTAGTTCTGAGTCTGCAAAAGTATACACTTATCCCCGAGAAGAGGCTTGATCAAATACTTAGTTATAATTTACATTACACTATGTCCTCAGTAACCCCCAATTCCCAACAAGGAAATGAAATTAAATTCAGCATGTCCTGCATTATCCCTGCATTCTTACAGAAAATCTTTCAGATGATGCAATGGTTTCAACTTCACAAAAACTGAGGTTTACGAAGAGGAAGCAATTCAGGAAGCACCAATGGTAAACTAAAAGTAGGAAGTCCTGGATATGATTCCAGGCCTATGTGGAACTTATCCCTTCTCTACTCCCACTGTGGTATTCCCTCCCCTCTTTCTCTTTTACTGCTTCAGATCCATAGTAGCAGAGAAATTCTAACTGATGCAAACTGGCTTCAGATCCCACAAGGTTACCAATTACTGGCTGTGGTACATGGGCCTCATATGTAAAATGGAGACAATAAGCAATAATATCTTTCTCATAGGGTTATTGTGAGGATTCAATGAAATCCTTTAAAAACACTTAGAACATTAGCCAGGCATAGTGGCACATGCGTGTAGTCCAAGCTACTTGGGAGGCAGAGACAGGAGGATCCCTTGAGTCCAGGAGTTTGAGGCTGCACTGCAGTCCTGCCTGGGCAACAGAGTGAGACCCTGTCTCTAAACAGCAAAACAGGCCAGGCGCAGTGGCTCACGCCTGTAATCCCAGCACTTAGGGAGGCCAAGGCAGGTGGATCACTTGAGGTCAGAGTTTGAGACCAGCCTGGCCAACATGGTGAAACCCCATCTCCACTAAAAATACAAAAATTAGCCAGGTGTGGTGGCTGGTGCCTGTAGTCCCACCTACTCGAGAGGATGAGGCAGAAGGATTGCTTGAGCTCAGGAGGCAGAGGTTGTAGTGAGCAGAGATCACATCATTACACTCCAGCCTAGGTGATGGGAGTGAAACCCTGTCTCAAAAAAAAAAAAAAACAACTTAGAACAAGCTGGGTGTGGTGGCACATGCCTATAGTCGCAGCTACTTGGGAGGCTGAGGCAGGAGGATTGCTTCAGGCCAGGAGTTCGAGTCTAGCCTGGGCAACATAGCAAGACACCATCCCCAAAACAACAACAAAACCACACTTAGTGCATGGCACATTAGTCAGCTCTATTTAGTACATCTGTTGTTGTCATCATTAAGTAATCAACACATCATTAATAGTGTGTGCTGTTAAGTCATTTAACTTTTCTAGTCCTCAGTTTTCTCCACTGTAAAATGGTATGGCTTAACTAGATGATCTCTGAGGTTTCTGTTAGCTCAGTCTATAATTCTGTGATTTGGAATCTATATAAAGTAGTTCCTCCCTAGGTCTAGGAAAGTTTTCTTTCCCTACCTATACTTATTAAAAGGAGCAATTTTGCTTCCTTAGTACATGACAATGTGCTTTTTCAGAAATCCTCTGAAAAAAGAAATGTGGTTAAATTTTCCTTGACTAGAGAGGTTTCATTGCCAGCATTTTTAGCAGGAATGAAATGGAGAGTATAATTTATTGGAAGTACTGTGAAGAGAGGGAAGGAAATGGCGTCAAAGTCCATTAACTTTGGTTAATGGATAATTTGATAATGCTCCTTGGTAAGGAGCATATATGGAATGATGACACAATAAAAAGTTAATATTCATTGAGCATTTTCTATGTGGGAGGCACTGTGCTAGCGTGTATTATCTCATTTAATCTTTGCAACAACCCCACTAGATAGATATTCTTATAATCCCCATTTTGCAGTTGAGGAACATGAGGCACAGAGAGATTAAGGAAATTCCTTAACATCACACAGCTAGATGGTAATAGAGGTGGAATTTGAACATATATAATCTGATTCTAACACCCATGCTCTTAAACCATTATGCTATACTGAATTGATTCCAGGTACAGCATCAATTGGTTTAAATAACTAGAATGCTTCAAATGAGGACATATGATTTAACAACTAACAATCCTATGAAAAAGTTGAAAGATGAATATAACGAACATCGCATACATGTTTATCAATTAACATTTTGCTCCGTTTAATTTATCTCTATAGAAGGTCTCCTTTTCAAAAAAGCAAATGGCAGACATCATGGTGCTCCAGTGAACAAGGACAGTCTCCTAAATAACAATACCATTATCACAGACAAGAACTATAACAATTAGAACAAATTTAATAACCTTTAGTTTGCTTTTTAGATAAGTCAAATCTTTTAGATCATTGAAATTGCATTGCTAAAAAACAAACTCTTACCACGATCTGATTTTTCTGTCTTCTCAGAAATCATATTCCATGCCCATCAGCATTGAATTTCAGCGGAGATATGCAACAATTGTTCTAGAGCTTGAACAGCTGAACAAGGACCTAAACAAAGTTTTGCATAAAGTTCAACAGTATTGCTATGAGGTAAGTGATATGTATAGATTTCCCTCCATATTTTTATTTGAAGCTTAATCCTTTTACCTTCACACTTTAGAAAATCCATACCAAGCCAATATCTTCATAAAGTCCTTTAGCAGAACTATATTATATGAAGTTTCTTACTCCTCCCAGCATCAGTGTTGAAGAGTGAGTGCTTTATACATAGAAAGCTGTCAATTTTGAGTTTTTTGGTTCAAGATACAAATAAGGCCCTCCAAAAAACTTTGGAAAAATCCAGAAAACTAATTACTCTTAATTCCACTACCCCAGAGACCAAATTTTGTTGTTGTTTCTTTTTCTTTCTTTTTTTTTTTTTTTTTTTTTTTTGAGACAGGGTCTTGCTCTGTTGACCAGGCTGGAGTACAGTGGTACAGTCTTGCAATGTTGGTGAACTACAGCCTCAACTTCCCCAGGCTCAAGCTATCCCCCAACCTCAGCCTCCTGAGTAGCTGGAACCACAGGTGCACAACATGTCCAGTTTACTTTTGTAGAGATGAAGTCTTGCTATGTTGCCCAGGCTGGTCTCAAACTCGTGGGCTCAAGCGATCCTCCTACCTTGGCCTTCCAAAGTACTGAGATATAGGCGTGAGCCACTGTGCCCAGCCCCAAAGAGCAAATTTTGGTCTATTTCTCCTTAGTCTTTTTTGGTGTATTGTTTTTTTTTGTTTTGTTTTAAACAATACGTGCTTTTTCTCATAAAGTTCTGATCATGCTGGCTATACAATTTTGTTGCCTTCTCTTTTAAACCTTAAATTAGCATTAGAACTTTGAATTCTTGAATTTCAAACACATAGATAACAGGGTTATTTGTGAATTTTCATTCACATGTGATTATATGAGAGTGGTTCAACAATTGAGTTTCCTACTACAGAGTAAGAATTAAAATGATTCAGGTGAGTTTAAAATGCTCCTGCATTTGCATACTTTGAGGTTGTGTGTTTCCAGGAAAGCCATCTGTGTTTGTGATATCAGATTCTTTTTTTGTTTGTTTGTTTTGAGACGGAGTCTTACTCTCTCGCCCAGGCTGGAGTGCAATGGCACAATCTCAGCTCACTGGAACCTCTGCCTCCCAGGTTCAAGTGATTCTCCTGCCTCAGCCTCCTGAGTAGCTGGGACTACAGCTGTGCACCACCATGGCTAATTTGTTTGTATTTTTAGTAGAGATGGGGTTTTACCATATTATAGGCCAGGCTGGTCTCAAACTCCCGACCTTAAGTGATCCGCCCTCCTCAGCCTCCCAAAGTGATGGGATTACAGACGTGAACCACCATGCCCAGCCATGATATCAGATTTTTTTTTTTTTTTTTGAGACAGAGGTTCACCCTTGTTGCCCAGGCTGGAGTGCAGTGGCACAGTCTTGGCCCACTGCAACCTCCGCCTCCCAGGTTCAAATGATTCTCCTGCCTCAGCCTCCCAAGTAGCTGGGATTACAGGCATGCGTTACCACACCCAGCTAATTGTATATTTTTAGTAGAGACGGGGTTTCTCCATGTTGGTGAGGCTGGTCTCAAACTCCCGACCTCAGGTGATCTGCCTGCTTCAGCCTCCCAAAGTGCTAGGATTATAGGCATGAGCCACTGCGCCCAGCAGTATCAGATTTTTAAACAGTTGGCTTATTTTCCTAATAGTTGTCAGTCATCCACATAACAATATGCATTGTATTAGTAAATAGATTTTCTCCCCTAGACTAGCAGCTATTCACAAGACATGCAGACTATGCAGTCCAGGATGACACATAACAAAGCCGATGGTACATGCAGAAACGGGTTGCTCATCAATCTTTTTGTAGTACCCAAGGCCATTTGTGATAGGCTCGTTTCCTAATGAAGTAAAGTAATGTAATCTTCTCAAAGCTCTTAAGGAACTACAATATAGAAGTTATAGTAATAAAGAACATATCAGAGAGTACACCATGACTAAGCAATTCTACTTCTCAATATATACCAAAAAGATACATCAACGTGTATTTACCAAAATACATATACTAGAATATTCATAGCATCACTGTTCATTATAGCCAGAAATCACAAACTACCCAAATACCCATCAGTACTACAATTGAATGATAAACATGGTATAATTACACAATGGAAATGCTACCCAGCAGTGAGAATGAAAGAACTCAACTACAGCTCAGCACCATGGATGGATCTCACAAATACAATGTTGAACAAATAAAGTCAGACACAAGAGAATATATAATGTATGATTACATTTTTATAAAACTGAAAAGCTAACCTCTGATGCTAGAAGTCAGGATGGTGGTTACCCTGAGGGAGGTGGTACTGGAAGATGGCATTATCAGGGGGTCTGGGGCATTGGTAGTATTCTGGTTCCTAATCTAGTTGCTGACTTCTCATTTTTGAGAATGTTTGATTTGTGAAAACTCATTAGCCTGTATACTTCATGATTTGTGTACTTTTATGTATTTATGTGTGCTTCAATTTAAATTTTAAAAAGTATTAGAGGATACAGTTATTCATTGAAGCAGTATTGGTAATTATAAAATGTTAGAAATAAACATAAATGCCCACACATAGGAAACTGACTATTTATGGTACATCCACACAATTGAATATTATGCTGCTGTAAGAGAGGAAGCTCTCTGCTTACTGATATGGAGTGATTTCCAGGATGTGTTATTAGATGCAAAAAGCAAATACAAAAATACACATACATATTCCAAAGTATATTACCTTTGGAGTAGGAAATAAGTGGAAATACTATATATATGTATCAGCTTAATTTTTCAAAAGGAAACACAGAAAGGATATATTAGAAACTAATTTGGGAATGGGGTAGGAGTTGGTAAGAAGGAATGACATTTTTCTGAGTGTTCATTTCCCCAACAAATACAAGTAAACTCTAAAGTGTAGTACAAACAGAAATAAACGAACCTAACTATATTTCAAAGGAGTGACATTAACTTACTGTTACTGAAGGGGATAAAAACTGATTCAGATAGCTTGAACATAGCATAGGTTGAGCATCCCAAGTCTGAAATGCTTCAAAGTCCAAAATTTTTTGAGTGCCAAAGTGAAACTCAAAGGAAATGCTCACTGGAGCATTTCGGATTTTGGAGTTTTGTATTTGGGATTCTCAACCAGTAAGTATAATACAAATATTCTAAAAATTTTTAAAAATCCTAAATCCAAAACACTCTCTTTTTTTTTTTTTTTTTTTTTTTGGAGATGGATTTTCACTCTTGTCCACCAGGCTGGAGTGCAGTGGCGCAATCTCGGTTCACTGCAACCTCCGCCTTCCGGGTTCAAGCGATTCTCCTGCCTCAGCCTCCCCAGTAGCTGTGATTATAGGCACGTACCACCATGCCCAGCTAATTTTTATATTTTTAGTAGAGACGGTGTTTCACCATGTTGGCCAGGCTGGTCTTGAACTCCTAACCTTAGGTGATCCACCCACCTTGGCCTCCCAAAGTACTGGGATTACAGGCATGAGCCACCACGCCCGGCAGCGGTTCTGAAACTCTTACCGTGTACTCTAGGACAGCAAAGAAGCAAGTAAGTATATTGAACTTGGGAGGCAGAGGTTGCACTCCAGCCTGGGCAACAGAGTGAGACTGTCTCAAAAAAAAAAAAAAAAATTGAGGATAACGGAAGCCAGGTTTCTCACTGTTGAAGAAGGCAGTTATGAAGAGGGGGAAGACTAGAGTGAACCCTGTGGCATTAGATGGGAATAGGGGGAATCAGTATGAATTCATGGTTTATTTTATCTTTATGATACAAGTATAAGTGAGTGTATATGTCTGCTGAGAGGGCCAAAAGCAATACACCCTAAAAGCAAAGAACACACCTAGACCCAGATCTTGGTCTCTCAACTCTGTTCTCCAATTTTAAAAAGCAAGACTCCTTGCAAAAGGGACTGATTCCAGACCTGGGGCAGAGAAAGAAGATGAGCCTGGCCCACCTTATTATGCCAAGGAAGTAAAATGTGCCCCCAAATTATGGGGATATGGCAAAAAGAGCCAGCTTGACAGGGTTCCCACTGGCCAAATCTGGGACAATTTGAGCTTCAGCATAAATAAATATGGTAAGAGATTATAACCTATAGAATAAAAGTCATATCAGTATGAGTTCATACTAATTCATTTTTTAAGGGAAACTACTTTGTAGTAAAATGCCAGCTAATAAATACAGAAGCAGTGTTAAGAGTGAGAAAAACACCATTTTGCAACCATCATAGTAATAATTGATATAGACAAGAATCATCAACAGATGCTAAAATTGGTAGGTAGAAGTTTGATGACAAATAGGATGTTTACATAGCCTCAAAGTATCTCTTCGGCCGGGCGCGGTGGCTCAAGCCTGTAATCCCAGCACTTTGGGAGGCCGAGACGGGCAGATCACGAGGTCAGGAGATCGAGACCATCCTGGCTAACACGGTGAAACCCCGGCTCTACTAAAAAATACAAAAACTAGCCGGGCGCGGTGGCGGGCGCCTGTAGTCCCAACTACTCGGGAGGCTGAGGCAGGAGAATGGCATGAACCCGGGAGGCGGAGCTTGCAGTGAGCTGAGATCCGGCCACTGCACTCCTGCCTGGGCGGCAGAGCGAGACTCCGTCTCAAAAAAAAAAAAAAAAGTATCTCTTCATAACTACTTAGTACTTACAAAAAGGAAATCCTTTACTGTAGGGAAATCTGGCAGACACTTACCAATTGATCAAAGAGAACATCACCAGTAATGGGACAGGCCAACATCACGTGCCTTCTAATAAAGATACCAGAGAACCCAGCACCATGTTTGTAGTATTTCTGCCCAAAAATGCGTAACTTCAGTCTAATCATAAGGAAACAGACAAACCCACATTGGGGGATATTACACAAAATAATTGGCTCGTACCCTTCAAAAATACCAAGGAAATACAAACTGGAGTGATTACAGGTAATGAGGCACAGTGTTTGCAACTTAAATTACTAATGGGAAGAATTATACATTCACAGAGATCAAATGGCAGATCAAATGTAATAAAACATAAACAGTGAATCTGAGTAAATGTTATCAAGAGTTCTTTGTTTTATTCTTTTAACTTTTTTTAGAAGTTTGAAATTATATCAAAATTAAAAGTTACAAAAAATAGAAAATAAATCCGAAACTGTTAAAGAAAAAAACTTGTAAGGTAAGAGTACCATTTTAGTTTAAATGCTAGTTTTATAAAGATTAAAATCTGAAAAGAGGGCAGAAACACATACAGAAATAATCATGGCTTCTTGAACATGCATCTCATGCTTCAATCATCTGTATTCAGCTTGCTCCAGACCAGGGGCTCCAGCCTGCAGATCAGCCGACAGATATGAGACGCAGGTGTGAGGAAGAAGCACAGGAAATTGTTCGGCATGCAAATTCCTCAACAGGACAGCCCTGTGTGGAAAATGAAAATCTGACAGACTTAATTTCCAGGCTTACAGCTATTTTGTTACAAATTAAGGTAAATCTTAGAGAAAATATTTTCTTAATTTGACACAAAGCAACCCATGCTGACTTGTTGCGAAGAAATTAATTCTATCAGGTATTTTATGACTGTGTTTGAACTATAATTCAATTAAATTTTGAAACTTTTTTCCCTTCAGTGTCTAGCAGAAGGAGGAGACCTGAATTCCTTTGAATTCAAATCACTTACAGACTCATTAAATGATATCAAGAGTACAATAGATGCTTCTAATATCAGGTAATTTGTTAGGTACACTCTAATCATTTTAATGTGAAGTTCATAGTGATTTTCTGTCCAAGTTTTAAGAATTATGCGTATTTGTGAAGTACTCATATATTATCCATTAAATATATTTTTAAGAGCTTTTCACTTATATCCAGCCTATTGACAGAATAGAAATTTCACATGGATTTTGTATATAAAGAAATCAAGAGATGTATTTAGGTTTGGGGTTAGCATGGAGGTTCAGCTTAGAAGTAGAGCTTCCCCAGTCAGTGAGAGGCTCATCTTCTCCTTCCAGCCCCACATGGCTCCTTTGCTTCTTTAGAGCATATTTGTTCAACTACTACTGAAGTAGAATTATGGCTAATGTATTATAGGAGATTTATTCCTTCCCTAAGATTTATCATAGCTGTTTCCTAACTAAAATTCAGCTCTTCCTTTTTAAAAAATTATTTCTTAATTTTTTGAAATAAAGTAGTTAACCATGTTTCTTCTTTCTTTAGTTGCTTTCAGAATAATGTAGAAATCCATGTTGCACATATTCAGAGTGGCCTGAGCCAGATGGGAAACTTACATGCCTTTGCAGCAAATAACACCAACAGAGACTGAGTAAAGATTTCATTATTCCAACTGCACGGGACATTGTTTTTGAGAAGTTCTTTTCCTTTATATAGGCTTCCAACACCAAATAACCTAACTGCTGGAAAACAAGGGAAATTTAAATCTCCAAATAAGGCATTTTAATAGACTGTACTGCTTCTTAAACCAGCATTGCTGACCAGCATTATATTTATTTTTCTTTTATTATTCTGATGCAGTAGCATTGCTTATGTTACATATGTTTATATTCACAAATATTTTTAAACTGAAATATCTGAACATAATATAATTTCGTGGAAGAATACATTGACCATTTTTTTTAATGTGCATGAATTCACCGCAACACATGCAGACAACTGCTCCGATGGAGAGTATGAAGAAACCTGGTCTTTTTGTTCATGTCGGTGGCAGTGTGGAAATTCCATCCAGAAAATTACAACTCCACTTGATTTAGTTGATCACCATCTCAGTCTTCAAAAGATAACATCATGAGGTGTGAGAAGTCCTAGTTTTAAGGAAGCCACTGAAATATAGATGGGAAATGTGGACTATACAAGTATATATATATACTTGCAATGTGACATGGTTCTATAGATCATTTTATAATAATAAATATTTTAATTTATCATAACTTATATAAAAGAAACCTTTGCTGTTTGTTGAAAGAAAATGAAGGAACAGGAAGAAAGGTGCAAAATGCTAAATTTCTGCAAATGGATTTGGCATGTCTTCCCGTCAGTTCAGGTCAAAAGTGCATTGTTATGAGATTTATTAAAAAAAAAAAAAAAGACTGATAACACACTATTTTCATATTTTTTTTTGTTTATTTGCACAACTTTTAAACCAGATTACTGGTTAAAATCCAACAGTACACAATTTATAAAGTAAAAAGATTTTATAAAGAAAAATATAATAACCAGTGCTGTGAAATGCAGAAGAAAGGCTTGTTTTGGTTGTTTTTCTTTTTTAGGAAAACCTTGCCTAAAATGTTAATCTTGTAAAAAGTATGTATTTGGAATTTTCTTCGTTTTAATATAGAATATTATAAAGTCAAAATATAATAAATTTTTTTCAAATTTGGAGTTTAAGATATAGCTGTAGAGGTGGTTTTAATTACTTTAGATGTCTCATAAAATGAGACTTTTTATATGTTAATGTATAATAAACAAGATTATTTTCCATTTGGAATTTTTGTATAGTTTAAAAAGGCTTCTGTATTCTTTGTTGGTATTGTGCCACTGCAAAACTTTAGTGCAGAGTTTATATTTAGCTAAACTGTTATGTTAATTAAGAAATGCATAAATCTTCTATTCTTAATATTTGTAATTCTAAATAAATTGATCTATGAAAATTATTTTCTATATTTTCATTTAATTCAAGTCGATATGCATACCTTCTGTTTAAAAAGTTTTGAAGAATTGTAATTTCCATTAAGTTATATTTTTAGGGGAAACAGTACAGATTACCGAGTCTCTCTGAAGTATCATACCATCCAATGGTATGGATTTTATTTATTACCATACCATCCAGTGATATGGATTTTATTTATTGCCATACCATCCAGTGGTATGGTATTAAGCAGGTAAGTTATTTGGCCTGGTATAGACCTAGTGAAAGGTTGATTGTAATATATTCTGCCTAGAATTGGGTAAGTATTTTGTGCATTTTTTCTTTTACATTATTTTTTTTTTTTTCTCTGTCACCCAGGCTAGAGTGCAGTGGTGCAATCTCGGCTCACCACAACCACCAGCTCCCGGGTTCAAGGGATTCTCCTGCCTCAGCCTTCTGAGTAGCTAGGATTACAGGCACGCGCCGCCATGCCTAGCTAATTTTTGTATTTTTAGTAGAAACAGAGTTTCACCGTATTGGTCAGGCTGGTCTCGGACTCCCGACTTCAAGTGCTCCACCCACCTCAGCCTCCCAAAGTGCTGGGATTACAGGCATGAGCCACCACACCCGGCCTCTATTTCTTAAGGCTTACTTGTCACACTTAAATAGTACCTCATTTTACACATATTTAATTGAGCACTGTTTGTCTTTCAGTGCCTTCATGTGTTGACAGCAGGGACTGTGCTGAAGAATACAGTTGAATTTTATTTCTGCTTAGGGAGGAAGAAATCTGTATTTCAAAGTAGTCATGTTGGGTCAGCCATACATTGATTTGAATGATATGCCACTGCCTAACACACTTCTGGAGCTCTAAAGAAAGCTGTCAAAGCCAGATTGAGCAAATATGCAAGCACATACATGGCTTTTTTTAATATAGATTTGGTTCTGAGTTACTTTAAGCTAGTTCCAAAAGTCACATTCACTCATAACCACTGAGAATCTACAAAAAGATTTGCCCATTAGCATTTTTGAATCCATGCACCTCTCTCCATCTTCATTACCACCACTACTTGCAGCCCAGCTGCCATCGTCAGTGACCTGGAACACTGCAGTTGTCTTCTAACATCTCCCAGCGTCTACTCAGCCCTGTTCAAATGCAGCCAGAGGGATCATCTTAAAATGCGGAATTAATCATGTTATCCCTCTGTCTATAAATGTTTTTAAAATCTTCATTTGGCTTTCAGGACAAATTCAAAACTCTTTTACAAGACCTATAAAGTCATACATGATCTGCCTCCCTCCCCAACTTCTTTATCTGCTCACTACTTCACAGGGTCTTGGCACATGCAGTACCTACGTTCCCTCTCCTTTCCTTGGTAACTCTTTATCATTTTCTAGATCTCACCTTCAGCATCACTTGTTCAAGGAAGATTTCCTTGACCACAACACATCTATTATAATGTCTCCAGATCATATCTCTCTCCTTCCAGCACTTGTCACTTTTGCAATTTAATATTAATATTTCCTGGAGGTCTTTTGTCTCCCTACTGGTGTCTGCTCCATGAGGGGAGGGACTGTTTCTGTTTTTGTTCACCATTTATTTCCAGGTCCTGGTAAAGTGTCTGTTCATGGGCAACAAATAAATATTTGTGTAATGAGTGGGCAAATGAGAGTTTAAAAAAGGTCTAAGCATCATTAATATCATCAGAATAAGAGTGAGGTCTTCTGTGATGATTTCTTTGAAAGATGAGACAGTAATGACTGGCATGTAGAAATTCTGACTTGGGGATTGCTTTTAAACCTATCACATTGGGGCCGGGCACGGTGGCTCAAGCCTGTAATCCCAGCACTTTGGGAGGCCGAGATGGGCGGATCACGAGGTCAGGAGATCGAGACCATCCTGGCTAACATGGTGAAACCCCGTCTCCACTAAAAAATACAAAAAACTAGCCGGGCGAGGTGGCGGGCGCCTGTAGTCCCAGCTACTTGGGAGGCTGAGGCAGGAGAATGGCGTAAACCTGGGAGGCGGAGCTTGCAGTGAGCTGTGATCTGGCCACTGCACTCCAGCCTGGGAGACAGAGCGAGACTCCGACTCAAAAAAAAAATAAAAAATAAAATAAAACCTATCACATTACTTTATCATCAGTATCATTAGTCCAGACTAACAAGACCAGTGCAATATAGGAGTATGGTGGTAGACTAATGGGTGGGCTGAGTTTGAGTCCTGGCCATGCCATTTATAAGCTGTACAGTTGTGAACCACTACTTAGATTCAGTTTCTTGATCTTTAAAGTAGGAAGATTAGTCCCTGTCTTACATGGTAGGTGTGAGAATAAAATAGATAATGTCTGTAACACATTTAACAGTTAGGGACTCTTAGAAAGTTTGAGAGAGCTGCAGGCTACTTCGTAGAGGATCCCACAATTTAAAATGTGACAACAGGATTTACATATTTGTAGAGTTTTACAGTTGTTCACTGGGGAAACAACATAAGAATATAAAAGCAATAATACAATAATTACAAGATTTTTTCGTAAGTGCGATTCTTAGTGGACCATAATTTAAAGTGTTATATGTCTTTCAGTTTTGTGAATGTATTTGTAGTATGTCATTTGACCATGTCACAAGTTTAAATGTGATTGTGAGACCTCCTGAGCACCTCCAGGATGGGCCCTGAGCATAATGTTAATAGCTAATGTTTATCAGCTCATTTTTGGTTTCAAACAGTTTTCAAAGAATTGAGAAGTACACTTTGCTGCTAAGGCCTCAACTATGTTCTCTTGGCTGCTTTTTGTTGGGGGGATGGCAGGGACAAGGTCTCACTCTGTCACTCAGGCCAAATGCAGTGGCATGCTCATAGGTCACTACAGCCTTGAACTCCTGAACTCAAGCAGTCCTCCCACATCAGCCTCTCGAGTAGCTGGGACCACAGGCACATGCCACCATGCCCGACTTTTTTTTTTGAGACAGAGTCTCACTCTGTCACCCAGGCTGGAGTACAGTGACCCAATCTCAGCTCACTGCAACCTCTGCCTCCTGGGTTCAAGCAGTTCTTCTGCCTCAGTCTCCCGAGTAGCTGGGACTACAGGCTCCTGCCACCACGCCCGGCTCATTTTTGTATTTTTAGTAGAGACAAGGTTTCACCATGTTGGCCAGGCTAGTCTTGAACTCCTGACCTCAAGTGATCTGCCCACCTCGGCCTCCCAAAGTCCTGGAATTACAGTGTGAGTCACTGTGCCTGGCTTTTTTTTTTTTTTGAGACAGGGTCTTGCTATGTTGTCCAGACTGGTCTCAAACTCCTGGGGTCAGACAGCCTCCCACTTCAGCCTCCCAAAGTGCTGGAATTACAGGCATGAGCTCCTGTGCCCAACTTCCTGGTTGGTTGCTTGCTTTTTTCCTAAACTTATAAGTGCTTGGAAACTCTTGGTTGGTTTTTGTTATTTTTGTTGTTGTTTTTGTTTTTTGAGATGGATTCTTGCTTTGTTGCCCGGGCTGGAGTGCAGTGGCGCGATCTTGGCTCACTGCAACCTCCACCTCCCAGGTTCAAGCAGTTCTCCTGTCTCAGCCTCCGGAGTAGCTGGGATTATAGGCATGTGCCACCACGCCTAGCTAATTTTTGTATGTGGTGGTGTTTTTTGACACAGTCTTGCTCTGTCGCCCAGCTCTTGGTTGTTTTAAATGGTGGATTTGCTACCCTGAAAAGTACAGGCCAGGCACGGTGGCTCACACCTAATTCCAGCACTTTGGGAGGCCGAGGCAGGCGGATCACCTGAGGTCAGGAGTTCAAGACCAGCCTGTCCAACATGGTGAAACTGTCTCTACTAAAAATACAAAATGTAGCTGGGCGTGGTGACGGGTGCCTGTAATACCAGCCACTCGGGAGGCTGAGGCAGGGAGAATTGCTTGAACCCAGGAGGCGGAGGTTGCAGTGAGCCAAGATTATGCCACTACACTCCAGCCTTGGTGACAGAACAAAACTCCATCTCAAAAAAAGAAAAAAGAAAAGTACAAACCACTTGAATAACATCTCTGAAAATTAGGGCATCTGGCATATATAATCTCGGGCTCTTCTAGTAACCATCAAGACATGATGTCCTGGCCCTCGCTAGCTATGGCATCCCATGAGCCTACTTTAAAGCACAGTTTACAAAGAAACCTCACCTATGGTTACCTCATAACACAGACCATTTCCTTTAACTCTAAAGGAGTTCGAAAACTCTCAAAATATCAAAATATTTTAATTGATCTTAGACTGACTTAGAAATGGTTATTTACATACATTTAGAATTACAAATTGCAAAGAGAAATCTCCTAAAACCAAATACTCATAAAATATTATTAAATATTCAAGCAAAAATATATTTATGTTTTTGTTTTTTTGAGACGGATTCTCGCTCTGTTGCCCAGGCTGGAGTGCAGTGGCGTGATCTCGGCTCACTGCAAGCTCCACCTCCCAGGTTCACGCCATTTTCCTGCCTCAGCCTCCGAAGTAGCTGGGACTACAGGCACCCGCCACCACACCTGGCTAGTTTTTTGTATTTTTATAGAGACAGGGTTTCACCATGCTAGCCAGGATGGTCTCGATCTCCTGACCTCGTGATCCACCTGCCTCGGCCTCCCAAAGTGCTGGGATTACAGGCGTGAGCCACTGCGCCCAGCCTGCAAAAATGTTTTTAACCAAATTAAATTTCTCAGCTCAGTGGCCTGGTGATATAATATCAATTACTGGCTAAAAACTACATTTGCAGAAACTTTTAGAAATGTCTTTCATGGCCACATAGTATGTACTGAGCAATTGTGGAGTGAAGCACTGTACTAAGAGTTATCTAAAAGAATTCATTTAAATAGAAATTACATTGAAACATTTGTGAAAGACATTTAATAATCCACAAAAGTTGCATAGGAAATACAGTAACAAGTGCTAAGGGTAACACTGGAGTGATCGAAGTAACAGGTGCCAAATCAGGATTAGAGAAAATTTCAGACTTCAGAAAGCGGGCGGGGAGTCCTCGAGTGTTTTGAAAGTGAAAGGTATGAATTTGGTTCAAAACTGAAAGGAGTGACCTTAAGACCAAAACGTATGCTGTGGAAAGTTGACCTTCAGATTTGCGTAGCTGTCCTGCAGGCTAAGGGTATCAGTTATCTGGGAGGATAACTGAAAGCTTTTTATAATGTGGTAGCAACTGGAGGTTACCACAGAACCATAGAGTAATTTTTTTTTTTTTTTTTTAAGAGTGTCCCTCTGTTTCCCAGGCTGGAGTGCAGTGGCGTGCACGATCTTAGATCACTGCAACCTCCACCTCCCAGGCTCAAGTGATTCTCCTGCCTCAGCCTCCTGAGTAGCTGGGACTACAGGCTCCCGCCACCATGCCCAGCTAATTTTTGTATTTTTAGTAGAGATGGGGTTTCGCCATATTGGCCAGGCTGGTCTTGAACTCCTGACTTCAGGTGATCCACCCACTCAGCCTCCCAAAGTGCTGAGATTACAGGAGTGAGACACCATGCCTGGCCCACAGAGGGTAATTTTTTTTTAAGTAGTTGAGAAGCTAGAGGCAGTGGGGGGGGGCTGTCAAAATAATCTGCATGCAGAGTCATTGGAGCTATGGTTGAAAGTGAAGATAACAGACCCAATTTTAAAAAGTAATAAGCCTAGGATGAGGGTTGAAGAGACGGGGGGTAGAGTGAGTTTAAGATTATAAGCCTTGGAGGGACCAGGAGAAAATGGCAGCTATCGAGCACAAGGGGAAACTGAGTCAAGCTGAGGCATTCTTGTGAAGAAAATAATGAGTTCTGAACAACCAGTCCAAAAACGAAGAACAGGCCTGGCAAGAAGGCACAGCGATGCAGAACAAGTGGAATGTGCAGGCTTGGAGAGAACACAGGTAAAAATGAATGCCGGAACTCTGGGGTGGGAGTGTGGGCTTAAAATTACTTCATTGACAGAGTCGCGGGGTATTTTCAAATGTGAGAGGTGCTGTCAAAACCATCATCAAGGTTAACAAGCACATGTCCTTAGCATGGAAGTCAGAAAGGACAGTATGCTGATGTGTCTCTCCCAGGCTATCAGTTATGACTCCTCAGAGCTTATCCCGAATTCTCCCAGAATCCTCAAAAGTTACCAAAGGCAGAAAAGATGTGTTCCTCCCATGAGTCCAGTTTTGAACCAATGTCTTCAGAGAGAGGGGAACAGGTTTCAAAATTCTGACCTTGGGAGCTAGAGTCAGAGATGCCCCCTCCAACCCCGTTTGGATCGGGCAGGCAGTTCACATCCACCTCAAGAGGCAGCTGGGGCTTCAGACATTTCGCTTCAGTTCCAGGAGCAGAGTGGTTGAGGATAATCTCCGGCCTAGCCAAAGGTTGGAAGGATTTCCCACTCTGACGCCGGGACTTGGCACGTCTGTTCTGGAACCATACCTGGAAGAGGGGAGAAAATAAAAGCTGCTTTTGGTTGGAGTTTTTTATGCTAACATTATGTTCACAGTTCATACTAGTAAGTTCCAGTTTAACATCCCCTGGCTTCCTCTCCAGAGTCTTGTCTTCATAAAGCACTTGGGTTGACGGTTAGAAGTTCAGAGCACCTGGCTTTCCTTGCCTCCCCATTCCCAGATGCAAATATTGGAATAATGCCTAGTTCTATCTGTTCTTTAGTTAGAGAAATTTTCATGAAAAATGGAGTCACAAAAATGGAAGCCCTTAGAATTCTTAGAAGAAAACTGCATTAAATTATGAGGAAAATCGGTTTTTGAAGGTCTATACTCCCTTGTCAAACTAATCAAGGAGGTATTTTGCTCATGCCAGCTGTTGAGACTGACAGCTGTGTGACCGCCAGCGGTGCAAAGAAAACAAGTCCACTCTCCCGGTGTTTAAATGAGGGCTGCTACTTAAAACCGCGCTTGGACACCGACCAAGGGGCTACAGACAGACAAAAAGGCAGGCTTCTCCCTACCAACTCTAAGATTTTGATCTAGATTAATTTAGATAATAAACACTGCCGGGGCGCGGTGGCCCAGCACTTTGGGAGGCTGAGGCGGGTGGATCACCTGAGGTCAGGAATTCGAAACCAGCCTGACCAACATGGTGAAACCCCGTCTCTACTAAAAATACAAAAATTAGCTGGGCGTGATGGCTGGCGCCTATAATCTCAGCTACTCGGAAGGCTGAGGCAAGAGAATCGCTTGAGCCCGGGAGGCTGAGGTTGCAGTGAGCCAAGATCGCGCCATTGCACTCCAACCTGGGCGACCTGGGCAACAAGAGCGAAACTCCGTCTCAAATAATTAATAAATAAAAATAAACACACCTTGGACTGGATTTTTCAAACTGACAAGTTCCAGGTGCTTCTCGCTTTACCTCAATTCGCTACATCCTTTCAAATCTAATCCCAAAACGTAACACTTGCCAAGAAAGTAGCATGGGGGGTAACTTGGCAAGCCAGCCCTCCCCGCTCTCGGCTACCATTCTCACACTCAAAGCCAGAGGAAAACCCCAACTGCCCCTCATCTGTGTCTTCTTCCTGGATAAGGAAAAAGTATAAAACTTCTTATCTTCCTGCTGGGAATTATTTTTTGGCCATTTCAAGGGACCGGCTAATCTCCTAGGAGCCCTTGTTATATTTAATAATGAGAGTTAGAAATCGTTCAGTGCAGGCCTGAATTATTTCACATAAGCCTCACAATCACCCTGTGCAGCAGGTGCCGATATCACGCCCTATTTCAGTCTAGGACACAGAGCCTCAGGGGAAGCACCTTGCCTGCAACGTCCCGGGGTGTGGCCTCAGGAGCCCAGAGTCCAGACCTCGACGCCGCAGCGCCTCCGCTCCAGGGCGCACCTGCGAACGCGGCGGGCCCTCACCTGGATCCTCGACTCGGGGAGCAGGGTGAGCGCGGCCAGGCGCTCGCGCAGGTGGATGTCCGGGTACCGGGTCCGGCGGAAGACGAGCTCCAGCAGCTGCAGCTGCTCTGCGCTGAAAGACGTGCGCTTGCGGCGCTGCGACGCGGACGGGGCGGCCGCGCCTTTGGGGGGCGCAGGCGAGCCCAGGCTGGCTGGGGGCGGCGGGGCCGGCCCGGGATCCCGGCCGAGGAAGCTAGCGAAGGGCGCTGGGCCGGGGCCCGCGGGTGGTGCGGGGAGCAGGGCTGCGGCGGGACTCGGGGGCGGTAGGAGCGCCCCGCCGGGGTGGGGAGCCCGGTACGCTGGGAACGCGGCGCCCTCGGCGAACTGGAGCTCACTGGACTCGGCTGCGGCCATCGCTCAGGAGCCCAGCGCGCCGCCCGGAGGGGCGCGGGCTCCACTTATATCCTCCCGGGCCGGGGGCGGGGAAGGCGGCGCGGCGCGGCGCGATCAAAGGTGGGCGCGGGGAGGCCCGTGTCTCCTCGGGGTGCGAGCCCGCCCTGGCCCCGCCAGACGCCGGGGATAATCGCTTCCGCCGGCCGCGGGATGCAGGAGGGAGGCGTGAACTTGGGTCCCGGCCCCCTCCGTGTCCTTCCCCGCCCACCCGCCCCGCCGGCGCAATCCACATCCCCGAAGGACGGTTTGCCCGGGAGGGCAGCCCGGAGGGGTCCGGGTGCGCGGACCGCAGGCGACAGAACTCTCTTCTCCGGGTCAGATCCCAGCTAAGAACAGCGGAAGGGCCTTGCTTGGCCTGTGCCTTACATGGCCCGGGCCTTGTGCCTTGCCCTGGTCCCGTCTGTTCTCATCAAAGCTATTTATTTACCACCCCTGCTATGTGCTAGACCCTGTACCAGGTTGGTCAAACAGCCCGGCCCCTGTCTTCTGCAAGCCTCCCTAACACATCCTGAATCCAAGCGGGGAGGGGGGTGAAGATAAACGGATCCAGGGGGCAGTACATTCCTCCTGATTAAATGGGTGGGGGGAGTAGGGGGGTTTGGCCGGAATGAACATGGGCCCACCAATAAAGATACCCTAGGTAGGACGGGGTTGGCAACGTGCCCCATTAGCAGAGGAGATGAGCAGTTTGGCCTTTCTGGAGATACTCAACAATGCACAAGACCCATCTATTGGATGGGAGGAGATGAAAGCCACCTCATGAAGTTTCCACGCGCTCTGAATCATCATTCTTTCCTCTGCCCCTTGGGACTCTGAAAGCTCCCATTTTCTCTACTTTGTGCTATGGTTATGGTTTCTCTGTTTCCCCTGGTAGGTTATAAAGTCTTAGCAAGCAGGAACCCACGTCTCCCTTTCTGAGTTTATCAAGTATCTACTCTGTACACCTATTCTGCGTGAGGCGCGGTGCTAGGCCCTTAGTGAATGTCTGTTGAATTGGATGTCACCGAGTTCCCCTTACTGAAAGAGAAACCCATGATCCACTATGGGAACTGCCCCACCACAGTGCAAGAACTCAAGAGAGGAGCATAGAGGCCCAGGTCTTCTTGCTCCCAGCACCTCAGCGCCGATTTCACCGGGATTCACTCACTGTGGCGGACTCAAAGGGAGATCTTTCTTGGGAGGATCTTTCAGGGCACAATCCCTGTCCTGTCTGCATTCTGGAAGGTCAATAGACAGTCTCAGAAGATCTTGGATCTTTCTATCCTGCGTGGACATTCCACGTGGCAAAGCAGAAAGTATTCTTGGAGCTGCTGCAGAGAAGAATTTTGGGCTTGATTCTCTCCTGGCTGGGGTAAGGGGTGGGGTTGGCAGGGACTGTGTCCTGTGCAGCCCCTGAGGCCCTTCTGGGCAGCTGATATGCTTACCGTCTGCTCTTCCATCTTCCTTCCACCCCTTCTCCTTTCTTTCCCCTTCTTTTCTTTCTCTTTTATTCCTTTGCCAGTTCATTGAGGTTTTCATGCTGGGAACACGGGTTCAGGAATATTTCTCTATGCTCATTCATTCACTATTTCAAAAAAAATGTGTGAAGTGTCACTGTGCCAGGCCAGGCTTTGTGTGTGTTATTCCTACTCCAACTTCACAGATCAGGAGATATGCCCACAATCTACACAGAGGCCCAAATAACTCTAGAGCCTGTGTGCCAAGCTGACCTCGAGGCATGACTCCCATGGTTACATGGAGCTCCTCTGTCTCTCGGGAGGACGATGAAGCCTGGCCCCACTCCAGTCTCGGGGGTTGTCATCTTTCAGGCACATTGGGCTCCTCAGGTTCCTATTTGCAGGCTGCAGTGATGGATGCATTACTGCATGTAGCTACAGGGACCAGGAGGCCAGCCCCAGGAGGACACTGGAGGTTTGCTGGCTGCTGGCCGCCAGCTGAAGCTTAAGAGCCAGAGATGGCTTGAGCAGCCCAGAAACTCTGCCCAGGAGCTAGGTGTCATAGGAATCCTCCAGCCCACCATGTGGAAATCCACTCCCTTCCCCTGGGTCCTCCGTCCAGGCCTCGGTCCTCTGCCGCCATCTGCTCACTTGTGAGGGGACCCAGAGCCTGCCTGTTTTGTCATAGCCAGGAACATGGACCTGCGGAGACAAATGAAGTGCCTGCTCATCACAGAAGCAGGCAGTAGTTTAGTGAAGCATAAACATATAGGTAAAGCAATCTAAACTCATGAGAAGAAATCCCAGCATTCAGGCCAGGCTCAGTGGTTTGCACCTGTAATCCCAGCACTTTGGGAAGCCGACGTGGCCGAATCACCTGAGGTCAGGAGTTTGAGACCAGCCTAGTCAACATGGTGAAAACCTGTCTCTACAAAAAAATACAAAAATTAGCCAGACATTGTGGCACACACGTATAATCCCAACTACTTGGGAGGCTGAGGCAGGAGGATCACTTGAACCTGGGAGGCAAAGGTTGCAGTGAGCCGAGACTTGTGCCACGGCACTCCATCCTGGGCAATGGAACAAGACTCCGTCTCAAAAGAAAAAAAAAGAAAAAAGAAATTCCAGCTTTCACTTTGTGGTTTGATAATCCTCCAAACTGACTAAACAGGCATTATTCTCTTATGAATGTTTTCCTGGGAGTTTGTGTTAGATCATAATCTTGTATAAGTGAAATAAGATTTCAGCCTCTCCCATTCTCTCTTCCTTTTGCTCTAAATGAAGTTCTTATGGAATGTGCTTATATATGTCTAAAAAACAACCTCCACAAGGATACAGTGGAAAGTCAGGGTTGGAATCAGTTAAAAGATTATGATACTACAAGTTTCTTTTTCTTTTTTTTTTTTTTTTGAGATGGAGTCTTGCTCTGTCACCCAGGCTGGAGTGCAGTGGCACAATCTCAGCTCACTGCAAGCTCTGCCTCCGGGGTTCACGCCGTTCTCCTGCCTCAGCCTCCCGAGTAGCTGGGACTACAGGTGCCCACCACCACGCCTATCTAATTTTTTGTATTTTTTACTACAGACAGGGTTTCACCACGTTAGCCAGGATGGTCTCGATCTCCTGACCTGATACTACAAGTTTCTTTAACATTGCCATTTGACTTAAACCTCATGTATTAATAGTTATTTCTAACTAAATGAACAAATAACTCACTTGGTTTTCTAACCATACAATGAAACTCTTCTGTAGAAGTTTTCTGACTCTCTGTGGGATGTGGTATTGACTTAGCGTGTGTCACATATCTTGCATAAAGTCATACTGGACAAGGGTTGGAAAGGGAGACTTTTATACCCTTCAGGACTGCTTTATTATTTTTTAATCATATGCATGTATTATTGCTATAAGTACATTTTTTAACCCTAGTTTTTGATGACTAAATGTAATGTGGTATTCTGGTCTGGAGCCTGGAAAAGAAAAAAGACACTAGCAGGAAAATTAGTAAAATCTGAATTTAAAAAAAAAAAAGTAACTCTACAAAACCAAAGCAGAGGATGCAGTGTAATACATCTGGAAAGAGAAATTACTTTTCAGCCAGTGCACCGTGGCTCACGCCTATAATCCCAGCACTCTGGGAGGCTGAGGCAGGCGGATCACCTGAGGTCAGGAGTTCCAGACCAGCCTGGCCAACATGGTGAAACCCTGTCTCTACTAAAAATACAAAATTAGCTGGGCGTGGTGGTGCATGCCTGTAATCCCAGCTACTCGGGAGGCTGAGGCTGGAGAATCACTTGAACCCAGGTGATGGAGGTTGCAGTGAGCCAAGATCATGCCATTGCACTCCAGCCTGGGCAACAAGAGTGAAACTCCGTCTCAAAAAAAAAAGAGTTTGTTCCCCAGCATCTCCAAAACAGCCAACATCCGTTGGCCAGGTGCACTGGCTCACACCTGTAATCCCAGCACTTTGAGAGGCCGAGGCGGGCAGATCACGAGGTCAGGAGATAGAGACTATCCTGGCTAACACAGTGAAACCCCATCGCTACTAAAATACAAAAAAAAAAAAAAAAAATTAGCCAGGTGTGGTGGTGGGCGCCTACAGTCCCAGCTACTCTGGAGGCTGAGGCAGGAGAATGGCATGAACCCTGGAGGCAGAGCTTGCAGTGAGCCGAGATCATGCCACTGCACTCCAGCCTGGGTGACAGAATGAGACTCCGTCTCAAAAAAAAATTAGGCGGGCGTGGTGGCACATGCCTGTAATCTCAGCTACTCAGGAGGCTGAGGCAGGAGAATCACTTGAACCTGGAAAGTAGAGGTTGCAGTGAGCCAAGATCACGCCACTGCGCTCCAGCCTGGGTGACAGAGTGAGACTCCATCTCAAAAAAAAAAAAAAAAAAAAGAAAGAAAAAGAAAAAAGAAATTACTTCTCTATACAAGTGGATTTCCCGTTTCACTTGGGATTTTCATTGACTAGGGTTGGAAAGATAGAAGCCGTATTGGGTCTCTATAAAAGCACTGCTATGTATTATACATTCACTTGAAATTAAAATGATTTGCTACTTCTCTTTTCTTTGACAGACACTTATAAAAGCATAAGTGGTTTTCACTATATCCAAGTTCTAGATTCCTGACTCAGTTACCCTGCTGCAGGCGTACAATGGATATGTATGTCATATATCCATTTACTAATTCTTCTATATTCATTTTTTCAATAGGAAAATGGGAATAGCCCTATCCTTAGCAATATAATTTTTAAAATAATTATTGCAAGTTTTTTTCCCAAAACAGATACCCTGTGATATATAAAGCTCCATAAAGTGCTTTTGTCTACAGAAGCACATCAGTTGACCAGCTTCAGCATAGCAAACTGAAGTTCAGGGTTAGCTGAAGACAGCAATCACTGAGATTAGGATCTGGATTCCTCCCTCTCCAGCACCTGGGCGAGCTCACCACTTGATTTGCTGAGAGATTTTGGCCATTATTTACATTGAGTCTGTCAGTAATTTGAAACAGACACAAGGGAAAGCAAGGTGAAATAGAAGACAATCCTCAAAGATGCTTCCTGTATAATGGGGGAAGACCAGTAAATACAAGAGGCAGTAGGGGGAAAAAACCATGATTATCTGGATCCAAGGCTGGCTCTACAGCAGCCCAGGCTGGGCAGGATGGGGCCACTCGGGGTCACTGTCCCGTTCTGCATCCTCAGCATTTCCCACCAAGGTTCCTGTCACTGAATCACCCAAATATCACAGAGGCCTGTCTTTCCTCCCCAAGTGCTAAATACTCTCTTCCCCGGCCTCTCTTTGTTGTTCAAGTCAGGCCCTCCACTGCCTAAGACCGGGCACAAGAGCCTGGGTATTCATTAAAGGGAAAACCAGGAAAAGGCAGCCGAGGGGAGTCAACAGCTCTGCTTCCACCTTGAGATCCGCAGTGCTGTTAGCCCCTTTGATCCTGGCCTCACTTTGATATCCTCTCCTCTGGCTGCCCAGGCCTCCGCAGTTCCTGAAGTTTATTTCAGAACCAGTGGTTACAACAGACTGAAAGACAACACCCCCCAAAAGGTATTAATGTGCCAGGAAAGTGATTAAATCCCCTCATTAAGAAGCCTTTTTTGTTGCTGTTTATTTGGCACCATATACATTAAAAAACCAAGCACACAATAGATGCTGAACCCAACGTGTTTTTTAAAATAGTGATTCCTTTCCTTCCTCCCCCTATTTCTGTCTGAAGCCTCTTCTCACACAGAGGAGTCTTTTGCAACCCCAATCCACACAGTTAACCAATAAAGTTAAAATAACATTTCAACCTCAGAGAACAGAATCCAGAAGTTTTCCAAACTTATGTCTGCATACTTGAAATGAAGAACTGAAACAACTGGCAGAATATTCTCAAACCTGACATTTGACTGATATTCCTTTCTTCAGTGTGCGCACTGAGCACTTGAAATGGGGCTACTGTGATTGAAGAGCTGAATTTTTCATTTCATTTTAGCAGATTTGAATTTACTCCTAGGTGGCTAATAACACCCATATCTACCAGCACAGCTCTAAACCATCATCCAGCAAATCACCCTTTTTCGATAACTTTTAAATTTTATTTTATTTACTTTTTTTGAGACAGGGTCTTGCTCTGTCACCCAGGCTGGAGTGCAATGGCACTATCTCGGCTCACTGCAACCTCTGCCTCCCAGGTTCAAGCAATTCTCCTGCCTCAGCCTCCCAAGTAGCTGAGATTACAGGCATGTGCTACCCCGCCCAGCTAATTTTTGTATTTTTAGTAGAGATGGGGTTTCACCATGTTGGCCAGGCTGGTCTTGAACTCCTGACCTCAGGTTACTCCGCCCATCTCAGCCTCCCAAAGTGCTGGGATTATAGGTGTGAGCCACTACACCAAGCCTGTTACTTCATTTTATACCCGACAGACTCCTATAGGTTTGGCAAAAAGTGTGTTAAATATTATTGTAATTAGTCGGGCATGGTGGTGTACACCTATAGTCCCAGCTACTCAGGAGGCTGAGGTGGGAAGATTGCTTGAGCCCAGGAGGAGTTTGAAGCTGCAGTGAGCTATAATTACACCACTGCACTCCAGCGTGGACGCCAGAGCAAGACCCTGTCTTTAAAAAACAAAAACACGTTACTGTAGCATTCATAAATTATATTTCTTCAAAAGTGACAATTTGAGGTCACTTGCTGGTTAAATAATTATGATACTACTAAGGAAAAATATTACAAGTTTCTTTAACATTATTATTTGACTTAAACTTAATTTAATTCTTTTCTAACCATACAGTAAAACTCTGCTATCGTTCACTGACTCTGCGGGATGTGACATGATATTGAATTCGTGTGTATCACATATCTTGCATGAAGTCATACTGGACAAGGACAAGTAAAGAGAGAGGCGGCCGGGCGCGGTGGCTCAAGCCTGTAATCCCAGCACTTTGGGAGGCCGAGACAGGTGGATCACGAGGTCAGGAGATCGAGACTATCCTGGCTAACACGGTGAAACCCCGTCTCTACTAAAAAAATACAAAAAAAAAAAAAAAAAAGCCAGGCGAGGTGCGGGCGCCTGTAGTCCCAGCTACTCGGGAGGCTGAGGCAGGAGAATGGCGTAAACCCGGGAGGCGGAGCTTGCAGTGAGCTGAGATCCGGCCACTGCACTCCAGCCTGGGCGACAGAGCGAGACTCCGTCTCAAAAAAAAAAAAAAAAAAAAAAAAAAAAGAGAGAGGCATTAGGAGACATAGAACCTGCCAATATTTGTCTTTTCTGCTCCCAAATAATTTATTTTTTTAAATTTTTATTTATTTATATTTTGAGACAGAGTTTTGCTCTTGTAGCCCAGACTCAAGTACAATGGCACAATTTCGGCCCACTGCAACCTCTACCTCCCAGGTTCAGGCAATTCTCCTGCCTCAGCCTCCCTAGTAGCTGGAATTACAGGTGTGCACCACCATGCCCAGCTACTTTTTTGTATTTTTAGTAGAGACAGGTTTTTGCCATGTTGGCCAGGCTGGTCTCAAACACCTGACCTCAGGTGATCTGCCCACCTTGGCCTTCCAATGGCTGGGATTACAGGCGTGAGCCACTGCACCCTGCCCCAAATAATTTATTAAAGTGTTAGCAGACACCCAGAGTAACCTAAGATCAATTCTGGACTCTGTCCCATCCTGCAGGCATTGGGTGTGTATTTCCCAAACACTGTCTCTTTGGATTGCCTATAATCGCTGGAAGACATCCTGCAGGTAAAATGCCACTTTGTTATCTAATCAAACACAGATTCTTGGTGGATCTGGGATATAATAAGATACTTTCAAATAGATCCTCATTCATTTCAGTGTGCACTAGGAAGATGTGGTTTGAAATCTACAGTTCTACTCTCTCAGACAATTGGGCATTTAGCCTTCATAGTAACCTGAACTTTCTGTACTCATTTAGATGGAAGAGGAAATAACTTTGACCTCTTCTTTTACATTGAACTCACGTGCTGCAAGCACCAACTCGTGTCAGGCCAGGCCCAGAGTTGCAGTACTTAAGAATCTCTTCTGTTTAGCAGCCTGGCTGCTTGGGTGAGTGGCTGGCCGGCACTGAGGAAGTCCATTTGGCTCAGCCAACTCACCCCTCTCGGGGCTCTCCCTTAGACCCACACTCAGCTCATTCCCATACATTGCCCAAAATCTGCATTCACTTTGGGTTTATCACTTGTACAAATAGTGCCAAAGAGAGCTGTGTTTATAACGTGGTTGCCTATTGTGCGATCATTGACAGCCATTAGCACTCGGACTCTGGTCTCTCCATACCATTTCCCACTAAAAGGAAAAAACATTCCAGTGAGAAATGGCTCATTCTAGGCCTGGGACAAAAAATACACAAGCCTGGTCCAGGTGCAGTGGCTCACGCCTGTAATCCCAGCACTTTGGGAGGCCAAGGTGGACTGATCACTTGAGGTCAGGAGTTCAAGACCAGCCTGGCCAACATAGCAAAATCTCATCCTTACCAAAAATACAAAAATTAGCTGGGCATGGTGGTGCGCACCTATAGTCCTATAGTCCCACCTACTTAGGAGGCTGAGGCAGGAGAATCGCTTGAACCCGGGAGGCAGTGGTTACAGTGAGCCCAGATCGCACCACTACACTCCAACCTGGGTGTCAGAACAAGACTCTGCCTCAAAAAACAACAACAACAACAACAACAACAACAACAAAAAAAAAACAGGCCTGGAATAGTCATAGTGGAAAACAAGAAAACTGTAACATTAATCTACCGAGGTAGCAAATACTCTCAATAAATAATTTGAAGAGGCTCCCACTGGCCAAACATAGGACAGTGTGAGCATCAATAAGAAAAATAATAACAGTAGACTGAAACACATTAAATGTGTTAAAATCCATTATTTCGTGATGATCCTGGGGGAAAAAAACTGATCCCCTTGGAAGGTTCTAGGGAACAAACGCTTAATTCTGCAAACTGGTAAGCCAAGAGAAGGAGGCAAGCATTTGTCCTGCCTTTTCTGTATTACTGCAACTCAAGGTAAACAGACTGCTGATGAAGAAAAGTTCCTCCTTATGTAAGTATTCTGCTAGTAAATGGAGAAGAGATGCTACAGTTAGAATAACCCCATTTTACAACCTCTGATGAAATAATGGGCCTAAGCAATAACCTTCGTGGCCACTGATAACTACTTCCCTGCAGAAATACACACTACCACCTATGAATCATTTTTGCCAAAATATAAAACCAGAATCGAATCCAGCATTGGAACTCACTGCCCATTCAAAAGAACTGCAGGGAACAAGAACTCCGCCCACATCACTACAGGAAGACAATCAACAAAAACCAGACTGCTGCAGGGTCTACAGGATAAACAGCCAGCTGCTTCATCAGATAATCAAACGATTGCAAAAGAGAGAGGCAGAAAAAGAAAGAACCTATAGATTCAAAGAGACCTAAAAGACATATGAACCAAATACAATGATTGGATCCTGATGGAAGCAAACTACCTGTAAATATTTATTTCTAGGAAAAGTTGGGACATTTAAGCATTAGATATGAGATAATGGAATTGTGGTTAATTTTCTTTTAGTTTATATGGTGATTTTAAAAGCCTCTTCGTCTTTTAGAGATACATGCAGAAATTTTGGCAGATGAAATAATAAAATGTCTGGGATTTGCTTCAAAATAATCTAGTTTGAGGCTAAGGGAAGGAGAGGAAAACAGAGAAGAATCAAGGTTGGCGGCTGGAAACTGGTAACAGTTGAAGCTAGGTCATGAGGATTCATTCTACGACTCTCTCTACTTTTGTGTATATTTGGGATTTTCCAGGAATAAAAAGCTATAAAAAAAAAAAATGCGTCTTTGAGAGAAGTAGAAGATAGTGAGCATGAGAACAAAAGTACCATTTTGGGAAGGCAAGGTCTTCTGGTCTGAGGTGGCTCTCGCTTCGTGAACCCAGAGGAGACCTGACAGCCCCAGTCCCTCCCTGGGGAGCCAGTGGCTGGAGAAGTGCAGTGCCGGATGTGAGCATGACTTTTCCTCTGGGGAATCTGCCCCAGGGCAGGCTGCACAAGCCACAGCCACCAAGCCCTAGTTCCTACACCCACCACAGAACACCTGGCTGTGCTCAGTGTCTGGGAGATATGGGGTTGGTGGAGAGGTAAGGACACATTTGAGTGTGGGGAGGAGGCTTTCTGGATGAAGGGGGCCAGGGCCAAGCCTGAAAGAGGCGGGGTTTAGGTAGGTCGTGAGAAGGACCCTGGGAGCAGAGGTGTGAACAAAAGTGCAAATGCAGAATGTGCCAGGTCTGTGGAGAGCCAGCACAGCAGGCAGGCTGGGGCCCAGGCTTGGAAGACTGCACTCTACCCCCAGCACAGGCATGAGGCTGCAGGGCATGGACCCTGAGGACCAGCGGCCCCAGAGGAAGATCTGGGACACACAGACAAGGAAAATCAAGGGGGACGCTTTTCCTTCCACAAACAACCCTTTACCTGGGAGGGCCATTTCTTCTCCCCTGTTGTCCTGTGCAAGTTTCTGGGGGCTTTGGGTTGAGTTCTAGATGTCTCCAGGAATTTTCTCTTATGTGTTAAATTTACTCCAAATGAGGCGCTAGAGGCTGTTATCAGCACAGGTGGCAAGATGGCCGCACAGTCGATCAGCTTAAAACTGCTCATTTAGAAGTCTGGGAGAAGGGACTCCCCTAACCACAGCTCCTAACAGTGACCCTCAGTGAGGCATCAGAAACGCACTCACCATCGGGCCACACAGAGGGTGCATCCTTTCTGGTAGCTCTAGCAGGGATGGGGTGCGCAGGCCCAGGCCTCACCTTGGGGAAGCAGCTGCGGGTAGGGGGCCCACTCTGGAAGGCCACTCCCACCTCCTGCACACTCGGTCCTGGGTTCCTGGGCTGGAAGCACAGACTGGGGCAAGCAGGTACTTGTCTGGGCAGTGCTGAGCCCAGGAGCCCAGCCTAAGAAATTTCCAGTTGGGTGGACCACTCTCGGTCCACTGCAGCAGAAGAACCTGCTTTAAATTTTCCACGTTGCCTCCCGCAGGCCTAACGGAGGATTCGCCGGGCGCTGCCCAGCCTGGAAGTCCCTGAGTGGCTCTCAGAGGCACCAAAGACAGGCCTTTCATGTATGATTTCATAGATGTGGCCTTTCCTCCCTGTACTCCATGGGGTGGAGGATGACCCAGGCGGAGGGAATGGGCTCAGGAGGCACCAGGTGGTTGGAATCAGAACAAGGTGGACCAAATCCAGGGCCTAGCCATCTGGCCCTGCTTTAGGCCATCCTTCTTCACCTTGCAAACCCCACTCTCCACTCCCTGCTCCTTCTCTAGCCTAAGACGTTTCCTCCTCCTGCTGCAAGTCCCACCCACCTTGCTGCACGGCTTGTTCAAGTCCTCCTTCCCTTGGAAACCAAAAGTTTCTCTGCCCGGAGCTGTCCACATCACAGTTTCTCTGTTAATTATGTGCTGCTCTCTATCAGCTTGTGCTAGTCCTATTTTTTGTAAAGTTTTCTCTTTTTTTTTTTTTTTTTTGAGATGGAGTCTCTCTCTGTCACCCAGGCTGGAGTGCAGTGACAAGATCTCAGCTCACTGCAAGCTCCGCCTCCGGGATTCATGCCATTCTCCTGCCTCAGCCTCCCGAGTAACTGGGACTACAGGCGCCTGCCACCACACCTGGCTAATTTTTTGTATTTTTAGTAGAGACGGGGTTTCACTGTGGTCTCGATTGTCTGACCTCGTGATCCACCCGCCTCAGCCTCCCAAAGTGTTGGGATTACAGGCGTGAGCCACCACGCCCGGCCAAAGTTTTCTCTTATTATAAAAGTATTCTATGCTAGACCAGGCTTGGTGGCTCACACCTGTGATCCCACACTTTGGGAGGCTGAGGCAGGAGGATCACTTGAGGCCAGGAGTTCAACACCAGCCTGGGCAACAAAGGGAGACCCTGTCTCCACAAAGAACAAAGTATTCTATGCTTACTACAGAGAAATCGAACATAAACCATAAAAAAAAACCCATAAATAAATCTATCTTGGGGCAGCCACTATCAACCCTTTCAAATAAAGCCTTCTCTCTGTGTGTGTATACACACACATATATGTAAATTTCATGTATAGTTTTTATGTAAACTAATCCTGTTCCCCTAGGCAGAATATAATTTCTTTGAGGGCACAAATATTTGGTAATACTGTGTCTGCTGTATGCCTAGGATGTTACAAAATCTGTAATAGGCTCTCAATACATATTTGATCAATTAATTGAAATAAACTTTTGCACTCACAATTCAAAATCTGTGTGTATGCACATCTGTAGGGGAAAGTGAATTAAATGGGTGTGAAAGGAGCTTTCTCACTTATGCACTTTTAAAGTATTTGTATTTTTTTTTCAGCAATCATGTCTTAAACTTTTGTGATCATCTGTATGTTGTAGGTTCGAGAGGACTCAGGATGCCCCAGGGAAATCTCCCAAAAGCTCCAGATCCCAGAAGACCCTGCCTTGCCCAGGGCCAGGCCTGCTCAGTCTGGGGGTCGGAGAGGAACATAATTACATTTACTCCAGGAGGGCCTTGAGAGAGATCTGTCTTGAGCGAGGAACTTTGGGACAGCCTTTGTTTAGACTCAAAGATGTTTCGAAAGCCGTTAAGTCAGAAGATCAGGAACGTGAGCAGGCCTCTGCTTCCTAGAAAGAGAACGAGGCGTGGTGGAGAGCATGGTGTGAGGACAAGCTCACGTCTCTTACTTGGGCCTCCATGAGCACCCTAAGTCTGAGGGGTGAAGGGGTTGAGCCAGTCAGGGCCTGAGGGAGGAAGGGCTGGTGGAGGCTGTTGGGCGAGCATCCATCTCAGACCCTAAAAGTAATCTCCCTGGTTTAGCTCCACAGCTTTCCCTCACAGCAGGCGTGCATTCAGGCCTAATACTAAACTGTGACTGTGTGTCATTCCACAGCCAGGATCCAGACAGGGCACCCCCTCACACACAGCTCCGTCCAATGACTCCCCCTTCCACCCATACGGCCATCAAAGTTCCTGACCTGAGCTACGTAGATGGCTTGAGGTCTGTCCCACGTGGAAATGTGGGTGAAGACACACTAAAAGAGCCCAGACCCCAAGACCAGGTCAAGGTCTTCTGCAGGGCACCGTCAGCCCTCCCGTGTGTACTCTTCATCTCCATGGTCCGGGATTCCCTGTGTGATGGGCTGTCATCCCTGGGAGACTGTCGGAAGCCAGGTCTGACTTGTTCACCACACTTCCAACCCCAGCCCAGAATGTGGTACTGCATAAAGCCCAATGAACACTTCAGAAATGAATAAATATGCAGGGGTGAGGGTGCCTCTGTTGCTGGCCTCCTGTATGAGCTCTGACAGGTCCTGCCCTCACTGGGTCAAGACTCTAACGCTACAAATGGTACAGGTTCTTGAATTTGTTTTTGTCCTATTTTTAATTTTATTATTATTATTACTATTTGAGATGGCGTCTTGCTCTGTTGCCCAGGCTGGAGTGCATTGGTGCGATCATAGCTCACTGCAGCCTCCAACTCCTGGGGTCAAGCTATCCTCACACCTCAGCCTCCCAAGTAGCTAGGACTATAGGTGGTGCCTAGGATAGGACTATAGGTAGTGCCACCGTGCCTGGTTAATTTTGAATTTTTTTTTTTAATAGAGATGAGATCTCACTATATTGCCCAGGCTTACCTCCAACTCCTGGCCTCAGGCAATCCTCCCAAAGTGCTGGGATGACAAGTGTGAGCCACTGCACCTGGCATATTTACATTTTTAAAGCTGTATAGCCCTACCTATACAAGTCACAGCCAACATGTGCATAGTAATGAACACATTACAAACCACTGCTCGTGGAGTATCTTGGTGATTCTTCCTACACTAATGTTGGTGCTGATATTATTGATACTGCAGATTTCATGAGGTGGAGACACTCACTTTAGCTCGGTCGACAGCCCCTCCCGCCATTCGTGGCCTCCACCTGGCCAGGCCCCTGGCAGGCACTCACACTGCCAGTCTGTCACATCTCACCACACTGCTCTGCAAAGTCAGTGTTTTTTCAGGTGTGCTCATCTTGGACCCCATCTGGTCTGTGAGCTCCTGGTGGGCAGGACTCCATGTTAATGCCAGACTCAGTGACCAGCTAAATGGTGGTCGCTCAGGTACTGGCTGTAGGAAAAGCTGGAACCCCAACTCCCACTCTGAGGGTGCAGAGGTAAGGAACCCATTCAAGATGCTGAGATACAAGAGGATAAGGACAAGGACAAGGGACAGTGTCCACCCAAGAGCAACTGTCTGGTTCACTATCTCTTTCTGGAAGACTCAGTAGGGGTTCTTTCAGCCCCTACAGGTTTCTGTCAACTAATTTATCTCAAAAAGGAACCAGAGGGCTGAGCTGAAGATTTGCAGCTTTACAGCCTGGAGCAACTGTCAGCTTCTCCCAGAGCCTCAGTTTTGCCAGCAGTGAAATGGGGAAGTGGTCCTTGCCTGCTGCCTTCTTCCTTGGGGTTCTTTGATAGTTGAAACTTTTCACAGCACTTTCAAAGGCTCAGATGAAAGGCAGCCATGGGATGAAAGGGTCTTGGGGCCATATTAAGTTTCTCCTGGGTTTTTGAAGCCTTGGAGGAGCAGCAAGAGGAAGTGGTCAGCTGACAGGTAGTTGTGAAGCCCCCCAGAGGGTGATGCCGGTGCGGAATTAGCATGTCAATCAGTCACACCGAGGGCGCAAGGGGGATGGGATGCGGGAGGAGAGCCTTATCAGGAATGAGAATCTGTCATTTCCCCAAGGAGGGGACTTGTGGCAACACGCTGAGGAAACTGGGCCCAAGGGATGGAGGCCCACAAGGCCGCCTTGGTAACTTCAGGCAAGGCCTTTCCTCTCTGAGCCTCAGTCTCCAGATGTGTCAAAGGAGGAGATGGGGTGGTTCCCAAACTTGGCTGCATATCAGAATCTCCTGGGGACATTTTTAAAATTCGGACACTGGGCTGCACCCCAGATGGAAGAAATCTGGGTCTCTGGGGGATGGGACCCCGATATTAGGAGTTTTTAAAGCTCCCTGGATGATTCCAATATGCGGCGTGATTCGAAGACTGAAATAGAGGATTTCTAGAATTCTGTGACTCTGTAATCATAACTCACTTTCCTACTACATGAGCAGGCTCTGGGAGCTTTGGTAGGGGATCTGGAAATTTAACTGCTCTGTCTGAGTCTTTGGAGCACCCTATGTGTACAGTACTCAAGTATTAACTTATTTTCAACCATTTCTCAATTGTACATCAGAAGGTAAAATATGGCAGAACTGAAATCCATCTGTAATCTTTCCAGTACTCTTTTTGGCCACGTTTTATTCTCCCCATTGGCCTTTTTTTTTTTTTTTTTTTTTTTTAAACTTAGAGTTGCAAGTAGATAATCTCATTAAATGATTTGGTATTTTTTATTTATTTTCTTTTCTCCTGGCCCTCTTTGGTAGAAACCTCAATGAACAGTGAAATATGATCTGAAAGTCAGCAGCCGGGAGAGGGAAGCAGCACAAGGATTATCCACCAGCCTCAAATCACCAGAAGGAGAAGGGTTTGGAAAGCCTGAGGCCTGGCTTCTCTCCCTCTCTCTGCCTCAGAGACTCCAATGAACTTTCCTCATCCCTGTCCAGAGTGGACCCAGAAAAGCACCAGCTCCAGATCCTCACCAAGTCCCATGATGGGGCTCTGGACCTGTCCTGGAACCCTGGGTGCAGAGAGGGAACCTGCAATGCCTGAGTGTCAAGGACACTCTGAGAACAGAGTTGTCATCTCAGCAGAGGAGATGACTCCAGAGAAGAGATGACCTTGGGAATCCAACCATTTCCCACACATAGCGCAGGTACCTCCTGGCTCAGAGGGGTATTTCAGCCATCTGTCAGAGGCAGCTTAGGAGAACGGAAAAAGAGTGGCGCTGTGTTGAGAGCTGCAGGAACAGCGTGGACAGGCAGAGACGGCCAAATGCCCGGTGGGCTTTTCATTGGTGCCACCTGGACCCTCCTGTGCTGGGACTGGATGCATGTCCCCTCAATGATCCAGACTCTCCCCACACTCCCAGTGTCTGAGGCTCTGTAGAAGGCCCTGGGGCAGGCCCTCACTGACCATATCGCACGAGGCCTGGCAGACAGAAGGTGGCCCCAAACTGCCCAGGCAGCTCCCCTTGTTTCCACGGCTCCACAGGACATGGAGTCGTGTGTTCCTCTGACCACTGATAAAAACCCTTAGAATGAATATGTTGGGCTTTTATTACAAGATCTTTTCGTGGACTCTGATCAACAGTGTGCTGCATGGAGGTTCCAGTCACAAACCTGCTGAGGCTTTGCTCTCAAACACACCCACCTAGAAATGAGTGGTGACTCCACAATCCAGTGAAGCCCTACAGCCCACGGCAGCCTATGGCAAGATGGAGAAAGCAGTGTCTGTGCTGGGCTCGGCACTTTTCTAGGTGTTCTACACATTATTACCTCAACAAATTCCCCGACAATCCACTCTTTATGCACCATTTCTCCCATTTGACAGGTTGGGAAACTGAGGCTCTGAGAATGTAGATGAAGTGCCCAACCTTCTATAGCTTGTACGTGGTAGAGATGGGTCTGCTCACCCCCTCCAAACCCCACTCCGTTTCTGCCACCACCCTGTGGACTCCTGGCACTCCACTGGAGACCACGGGAAAGCCAGAGTTACCTGCCTCAGAGCTTTCCTGCTCCCCTCCAGCCACTTAGGAGCATCCAGGAATGAAGCTATTTCTTCCCCGGGAACCCCAGAGGGACTGGGCCTTGACATGACAATTGTGTATCAGACAATCCATTTGGGGAAAATGTCATGCCCTGGCTCTGCTGGAACCTACCATCTGGTCAGTGTGCCCTCCTTCCCAACCTCTCTCAGAACAATCAGAACAATCAACCAGAAGTTTAGGATTTATTTATTTATTTATTTTTATTTTTGAGACAGAGTCTCACTCTGTCACCCAGGCTGGAGTGCAGTGGCGTGATCTTGGCTCACCGCAACCTCTGCCTCCCAGGTTCAAGCAATTCTCCTGCCTCAGCCTCCTGAGTAGCTGGGATTACAGGCAGGCGCCACCAAGCCCGGCTAATTTTTGTATTTTTTGTAGAGACAGGGTTCCTGGCTAAAGTGATCCGCCTGTCTTGGCCTCTGAAAAAGCTGGGATTACAGGCATGAGCCACCACTCCTGGCCAGAAGTTTAAGATTTCTGAGCCCCTAAGGTCCCTCACTCAGCCCCAGACCTTCTTTTTTTGACCCTGGCCCCTTCATTCCATGCATCTCCTGGAAGACGTCCTGGCCTCCCGGAACTGACACTTTCACAAGGTATTCATGGAGCACCTCGCTTGAGCTTACCTGTTCTAGGCCCTGTGAACACAGCAGGTAACAAAACAGCAAAATCTCAGCCATCTTGGGGACAATAAACAAAATAAATCCATGATTATAAAATCATTTAGTATGGTATAATTATGTTTTTTGTTAGAAGTGGTAGGGGCTTTTCCATCAGCTGGTAGTGACTTGGGCCAACACGTAACCCCTGATTTCTTGTCCATATAGTCTGGGAAGGAGGATAGGGAATAGGGTGGAGATTACAATTTTAAATAGAATGGTTAGAGTTGCATGCAGTGGCTCGTGCCTGTAATCCCAGCACTTTGGGAGGCTGATGCCGGAGAATCAGTTGAGCCCAGTAATTTGAGGCTGCAGTGAGCTATGATGACACCATTGCATTCCAGCCTGGGCGAGAGAGAGACCCTGTCTCTTTTTTTTTTTTTTTCCGAGATAGAGTCTTGCTCTGTTGCCCAAGCGGGAGTGCAGTGGTATGATCTTGGCTCACTGCAGCCTCCGCCTCCCAGGTTCAAGCGATTCTCATGCCTCAGCCTCCCGAATAGCTGGGACTATAGGTGTGTGCCACCACACCCAGCTAAGTTTTGTATTTTTAGTAGAGACGGGGTTTCACCATGTTTCTCAGTCTGGTCTTGAACTACTGACCTCAAGTGATCTGAACACCTTGGCCTCCCAAAGCGCTGGGATTACAGGCGTGAGCCACCATGCCTGGCCAACCCTGTCTCTTAAAAAAATAAAATGGAATCATACAAGATGTGACCTTTTGTGCCTGGTTTCTTTCACTTAGTGTAGTGTTTTTGAGATTCATCTAATGTTATGGCATGTATCAGAACTTTACTCCTTTTATGACTGAATAATATTCCATTGTATAGATACCACAATTTATTTTACAAATGAAGTTGCTGAGGCTTTAGGACAGGGCCAAATAACTTACCCAAAACCTGGTTACCCAAGTTGTTTGACAGCCAAGCCTGGACTCAAACCCAGATCTGCCTGATACCACAGTCTAACTTCCTCACCACGGCAACCCTCCAATACTCCATCACTCACTTCAACTCCAGCACATTCCTAACCTCCCAGCTTAACAACACACAGCCTCGGGTCATTCCTGTAGCTGTGTTTGTGGATGGCTGGCTTCCTGAGGACAGGCCCATGACCCACCCTTCTCTCCTCCCCTCAGCACACACTGAACACAGAAGAGGTGCACAGGGAATACGTGTTGCTGGTCACTTGACCTCTCCACATCTGACCTGATTATAAATCAGCACAAGTAGAGGACTGCTTGGGTGAATTACGGTACATCCATAAGAGAGAATGCCGTGCAACTATTAAAAAATGTGTTGTGGCCAAGCATGGTGCTCCACGCCTGTAATCCCAGCACTTTGGGAGGCAAGGTGGGCAGATGGATTGTGGCCAGGAGTTCCAGACCAGCCTGGGCAACACAGAGAAACTCCATTTCTACAAAAAGTCCAGAAACGTAGCCAGGCGTGGTGGTGTGTACCTGTAGTCCCAGCTACTCAGGAGGCTGAGGCGGGAGGATCACTGGAGCCCAGAAAGTCAAGGCTGCAGTGAGCCAAGATCAAGCCACTGTACTCCAGCCTAAACATCAAAGTGAGACCCTGTCTCAAAAAAATTAATTAATTAAAATTGTGTTGTGAAATAACACTGATTGTCATGGGATAATGATATATTGCTGAGGGGGGAGCAAGCTACACAATAAAACAGTATGGAAAAGATACAGTTTCTTTTGTCTCTCTCTTTTTTTTTAGACGGAGTCTTGCTTTGTCACCCAGACTATATTGCAGTGGCGCGATCTTGGCTCACTGCAACCTCTGCCTCCTGGGTTCAAGTGATTCTCCTGCCTCAGCCTCCCAAATAGCTGGGATTACAGGCGTGTGTCAATATGCCCGGCTAATTTTTGTATTTTCAGTAGAGACGGGATTTTGCAATGTTGGCCAGGCTGGTCTGAAACTCCTGAGCTCAGGTGATCCATCTGCCTCAGACTCCCAAAGTGTTGGGATTACAGGCGTGAGCCACCACACCCGGCCAAGATACCATTTTCTTTTTCTTTCTTTCTTTCTTTTTTTTTTTTTTTTTTTTGAGACGGAGTCTACTCTGTCGCCCAGGCTGGAGTGCAGTGGCTCAATTTCGGCTCACTGCAATCTCCACCTCCTGGGTTCAAGCGATTCTCCTGCCTCCCAAGTAGCTGGGATTACAGGCATGTGCCACCACCCCTGGCTAATTTTTTTTTTTTTTTTTTTTGAGACGGAGTCTCCCTCTGTCGCCCAGGCTGGTGTGCAGTGGCGTGATCTCAGCTCACTGCAACCTGTGCTTCCTGGGTTCAAGCGATTCTCCTGCTCAGCCTCCTGAGTAGCTGGGATGACAGGCGCTCACCACCACGCCTGGCTATTTTGTTTGTATTTTTAGTAGAGACGGGGTTTCACCATGTTGGTCAGGCTGGTCTCAAACTCCTGACCTCGTGATCTGCCCACCTCGGCCTCCCAAAGTGTTGGGATTACAGGCATGAGCCACTGTGCTCAGCCTTTTTTTTTTTTAGACAGAATTTTGTTGTGTTGCCCAGGCTGGAGTGCAATGGCGCAATCTCAGCTCACTGCAGCCTCCGCCTCCCGGGTTCAAGCGATTCTCCTGCCTCAGCCTCCTGAGTTGCTGAGATTATAGGCACCCGCCACCATGCCCGGCTAGTTTTTGTATTTTTAGTAGAGACAGGGTTTCACCATGTTGGCCAGGATAGTCTCAAACTCCTGACCTCAGATGATCCACCCACCTTGGCCTCCCAAAGAGCTGGGATTACAGGTATAAGCCACCACACCCAGCGACTAATTTTTTTACTTTGTTTTGTAGAGATGGGGTCTCACCGTGTTGCCAGGCTGGTCTCAAACTCCTGGACCCAAGTGATCCACCCACCTCAGCCTCCCAAAGTGCTGGGATTACAGGCATTAGCCACTACGCCCGGCCCCCATTTTCTTAAATTAAAAAGACACATGCATGTACATACTCACAGAAAAATTCTGGCGGGAGGAAGCATTTTCCAAAATATTAACTCTGCTTATTTTTAGATAATGAGATTACAGGTTTTACTCGCTTATTAAATTTTGGGAGGAAATACTCCCTTTTTTTTTTGAGACACAGTTTTGCTCTCGTTGTCCAAGCTGGAGTGCAGTGGTGCCATCTCAGTTCACTGCAACCTCCACCTTCCAGGTTCAAGCGATTCTGCTGCCTCAGCCTCCTGAGTAGCTGGGATTACAGGCACCTGCCACCACGCCTGGCAAATTTTTTGTATGGTTAGTTGAGATGGGGTTTCACCATGTTGGCCAGGCTGGTCTCAAACTCCTGACCTCGTGATCTGCCCGCCTTGGCCTCCCAAAGTTCTGGGATTACAGGTGTGAGCCACCACACCTGGCTAAGCATTATTTTAAAATTCCCTCGGTCAGATGAATTCAACCCCTCAAAGAAGCTGCTCAAAGTTAGGGCACTCGCTGCTACATCCCCACTGCCCATGAGGACCCCCTTAATGGTTTTCAAAGCTCTTCCTGTGCCTATTTGAATCCTTGGTGTTTGCTGTCCCTAGGGCTCTGACACTGGGTACAGGATCAGAGAACCCATCTTTCTCTGATGGAAGGCCAGGCTGCCATAGTTTCCAGGTGGGGCGCGAGGCCGGGGAGGGACTGATATCCAGCGCAGATCTGGTGGGTCGCCTGGGCGAGTGGGACTTTGGGTCAAGTATGGACCCTTCCATCAGCTTGCAGTGGCTTGCGCCAACACTTAACCCCTGATTTCTCACCCATATAGTGAGAGCACTGGACTGCTAGTTTCCTTCTAACTCCGTGACTCAAACCCTTACCTAGCTATCACTGGGGAGAGGAATAATTACAGACAAAGGGTCTTTGCTTGGTCAAACTTTAGTCAGGCTTCTGAAACACCTTCTAGGCACATCTGTGCACTTCCTTGTAAAATCCTGTCAATTTAGCAAGAACCCCAACTCCTTCTATCTAGCCACCCTCAATATCCTAACTGGTTCCTCGTCCTCCACCACCCTCCAGGTGATGTCTGTTCACCCTGGCCTGTCTTCAGCAAGAATCTGTTAGTTAGGTTTAGCCGGAATCACCCTTACTTTGATGTTTCCTATTAGTAATTTTCCATCCACTGACCCCACCCTGCTCCTTGACTACAAATACCCACCTGCCCATGCTGTGTTTGGAGTTGAGCCCAGCATTTCTCTCCCACTACAAGACCTGATGCCATGGGCTCTATACCTATCACGAGGGTCCTAAATGAAGTCTTCCTTGCCGTGCTTTAACAGTTATCACTTGGCCGGGCACGGTGACTCATGCCTGTAATCCCAGTACTTTGGGAGGCCGAGATGGGCAGATCACCTGAAGTCAGGAGTTCGAGACAAGGCTGACCAACATGGCGAAACTCCGTCTCTACTAAAAATACAAAAAATTAGCCAGGCATGGTGGAGGGCACCTGTAATCCCAGCTACTCCAGAGGCTGAGGCAGGAGAATTGCTTGAATCTGGCAGATGGAGGCTACAGTGAGCTGAGATCATAGCATTGCACTCCAGCCTGGGCAACAAGAGCGAAATTCCAACTCAAACAACAACAACAACAACAACAACAACAACAACGTAATACTGAGTCATTTTTTTCTTTAACATGACCCAGCACAGCCACCTTCTGGGACACGGCCTCTCTGCCCTTTCCCAGGTGTGCTTGGGTGACTCCTGCCTGAGTGAGGTCATCATGCCTGTGTGCTGTGCCCTCAACCACTCAAGGTTCCTGAGGGTGCCTCCTCGCTGGTAAATAAACTGGGGTGCATTGATTCAAAGGAAACCTAGACCCCAACAGAAAAAATCTGTGGCTCTAAATAACATAGAAAGAGGTCCCTCAAGATGTTGTGAAATGGAAAAAGCAAACTGCCCAACAGGATGTATACTAAAAGCACATCTGTATGATTTAAAAAAGGATCTATACTGACTATATATGTATATGTTTGCATATGTATAGAAAAAAATATCAGGGAAGGACATATAAGAAACCCAATTCTGGGACAGGCATGATGTCTCATGCCTGTAATCTCAACACTTTGGGAGGCCAAGGTGTGAGGATCCCTTGAGCCCAAGAGTTCAAGACCAGCCTAGGCAACATTGGGAGATCCTGTCTCTACAAAAAAAAAAAAATTTTATTAGCCAGGTGTGGTGGCACAGCCTTGTAGTCCTAGCTACTGGGGAGGCTGAGGCAGGAGGATTGCTTGAGCCTGGGAGGTTGAGGCAGCAGTGAGCCACGATCATGCCTGGGTGACAGAACAAGACCTTGCCTTGAAAAATAAATAAATAAATAAATAAATAAATAAATAAATAAATAAATAAATAAGTAGAAACTCAATCCTGGGAAGCGGGACTGGGAAGTTAGGGTAGGGAAGAGGAATTTTACTTTTCACCCTTATACCTTTCAGTGCTGTGTTAATCTTTTATTTTATTTTTTTCCACAAATATGTATTATTTTGTGATAATTAAAAAGTAAGGCTGGGAGTGGTGGCTCATGCCTGTAATCCCAGCACTTTGGGAGGTGGAGGCGGGCGGATCACAGGTCAGGTGGTCGAGACCATCTTGGCTAACACGGTGAAACCCCGTCTCCACTAAAAATACAAAAAAAGTTAGCTGGGCGAGGTGGCGGGCGCCTGTAGTCCCGGCTACTCAGGAGGCTGAGGCAGGAGAATGGCGTGAACCCAGGAGGCAGAGCTTGCAGTGAGCCGAGATCGCGCCACTGTACTCTAGCCTGGGCGACAGAGCAAAACTCTGTCTCAAAAAAACAACAACAACAATAATAATAATAATAAAATAAAAAAGTAAATATATTATTAGAAAAGAAGTTAATAAGAAATAAAGGATTTTTTTTTTTTTTTTTTTTTGAGACGGAGTCTCGCTCTGTCGCCCAGGCTGGAGTGCAGTGGTGCGATCTCAGCTCACTGCAAGCTCCGCCTCCCAGGCTCAAGCGGTCCTCCCACCTCAGCCTCTTGAGTAACTGGAGCTACAGACATGAGCCACCATAGCTGGCTAATTTTTGTGTGTTTGTATGTGTGTGTGTGTGTGTGTGTGTGTGTGTATATATATATATATATATTTTTTTTTGTGAAGACAAGGTTTCACCATGTTGCCCAGGCTGGTTTCGAACTCCTGAGTTCAAGTGATCCTCCTGCCTCAACCTTCCAACATGCTGGGATTACAGGCGTGAGCCACCAAGCCTGACTGGGTATTTCCTTATTAATAATTAATGTTAATCATTAATATTTATATGATATTATTATTTGATTACGGTTGTAGAACATATATTTTATTTTTATTAAAATACATTATATATTAAAATATATTAAGTATAATTAATATTAAGGATTAATAAATTACATAAGGAATAAAAATTATATAAGAAAATATTGCCTTATCCCCTGCTTGTCTGCCTTTTGACTGATGCGTGCTGCATGTACTATGAGCCTCTCACCTGTTCTGCACCTAATACAACAGCCATCATAGCCCTGCTTCCCAGACAACTTAAAAAGTTGTTTTGTTTTAGATAGATGTAGCCTGGCACACATGCCTGTGCTATGAGGAAGAGCATGGCTGGCCTGCTCTCTTGGTACTTATTATAAGGTCCTTCTTACTGGGGGTTTTATTCGATTATCACCTTTATGTCTGTTGCAGCCAGAATCCTGCTGTGTGACACCTGGGAATCCATCACCCTAGTCCCTGCTCTGGGGTTTGCACACCACATTTTCCTGGGTGTCAGGACTTCCTGGTGCTTGAAGATATGCAGTGAGACAGGGCTGTTTCTGACTTTTCAGAGTTCCTGCCTCTGACGCCTTGCATAGCAGCCCCCCGGACCCAGTGTTCTCAACAGTGGGGGATCTCTCCTCAGAGGAGAAAAGGCTTAGGCCTGGAGATGATGGGCCTGGTGATTGCTGGGTGGGGCAGGGGATGCCAGATGTCCTGCAATGCACAGATCAGTTCACTCAACATCCCTCGTCTCTGGACAGTTATGGCGACAAAAACACAATCTATAATTATCTGAGCCTAGAACCTGCGTTTTTATAAATAAACACAGTGCATTTGTGCATGGTGTTAACATACGCTAAATTTTTCAAGAAAGTATCTACTATAGAAACTAATTTGTTTCTCAAGGGTTTTTTGAAATTTAAAAGATCACATCACCCACAGAGAAGCTGGTATCCATCTGCATTTGCAGCAGATATATTCAGGGTGGTTCCATAGATAGGTTCAAACCCCTGACCATTTCATGATCACCCTAGGAGTCATGTACAAACATTCACAGTTTTGTTATTAGTCATTTTCCCTGTAATTTCTCCTTTATATTACAATTAGGATATTTACAAATTCATTGGGTAGATATGTTGTTTTACCTATGAATTTCTTTCAGATGGTAAAAGGGATATTAACAACTGTGTGTTTAACAAAGAGGCTTTGGGTCTGATAGGGCTGAGATCCATGGCGCTCAGGCCTTAGGGTACATTAGAACAGAGACCACCCCAATCATCCTGCACCAGGAATATACGGTAGGTGCTCAATAAATGTTTGTTAAATGAATAACTTCATTAGGAAAATCTTTCCAAGAAATTAGCACCAGCCCTTTGCACTAAGTGACCAATACATATTTCTTTTTTCTTTTTCTCTCTCTCTCTTTTTTTTTTTTTTTTTTGAGACAGGGTCTTTCTCTGTCACCCGAGCTGAAGTGCAGTGGTGCGATCATGGCTCACTGCAGCCTCAACTTCCTGGGCTCAAGCGATCCTCCCACCTCAGGCTCTTGAGTAGCTGAGACTACAGGCGCATGCCACCATGCACAGCTCATTTTTTGTATTTTTTGTAGAAATGGGGTTTTGCCATATTGCCCAGGTTGGTCTCGAATTCCTGGGTTCAAGTGATCCGCCCACCTCAGCCTCCCAAAGTGCTAGGATTACAGGTGTGAACCATTGTGCCCAGTTACATAATTTTGAAATGGGTGAGATGGTTGAGCTTTCGGCAGAAGAGGAAAGCTGCAAAAGATAGGTTTAAGATAACCTTGTCACCTAACCTGCCCTTCAGGGATTGTAGGAACACTTGAGGGGATGATGCAGTAAATTTAATTCAGGAAATATTCTCTGAAGGGAAATAAAGCTAAGAAGAAATGCTTCTGACCTTTATATTAGATTTATTCACCCACTGAACAAATGTTTGCTCAATATTTACTATGTGTCAGGCACTAGGAGGCATAGCAGCTATGGTAGCAACAGGTGCTGTGGCTAAAAAAATCCTACAATAGGCTTTGAGAAAAAGATGATTTTTAAAAAATGAAAGTATGGGCTGGGTGCGGTGGCCCATGCCTGTAATCCCGGCACATTGGAAGGCCGAGGCGGGTGGATAACCTGAGGTCAGGAGTTCAAGAGCAGCTTGGCCAACATGGTGAAACCTCGTCTCTACTAAAAATACAATAATTAGCGGGGCGTGGTGGTGGGCACCTATAGTCCCCACTACCTGGGAGGCTGAGGCAGGAGAATCGCTTGAACCCAGGAGGCGGAGATTGCAGTGAGCCAAGATTGCACCATTGCACTCCAGCCAGGGCAACAGAGCAAAACTCTGTCTCAAAAAAAAAAAAAAAAAAAAAAATACAAGTATGTACACAATATAAATATTTTTGAAATTAGCCATAATCTTCCTTCCCAGTTAATTCTCAGTGACATTTAAAAAATAATGCATGTGGAAGATTGGAAAATTCAAACAGTATAGAAAGTAGGAAATGAAAGGTTAAATCTCATTCATCTATATCCCATATATTTTATTTTTTTAATCTACATAAATATTTCAATCCAAAAGATCCCTACTATATGGCTGGGCATGGTGTCTTACGTCTGTAATCCCAGCACTTTGGGAGGCTGAGTAGGGAGGATCTCTTGAGACCAGGAGTTGGAGATCAACCTGAGCAACATGGTAAGACCTTGTCTCTACTAAAAATTTAAAAATTAGCCAGACATAGTGGCACACACCTATGGTCCCAGCTACTCCAAAGGCTGAGGGAGAAGGATTGCTTGAGGCTGGGAGGTCAAGGCTGCAGTGAGCTGTGGTTGCACCACTGCATACCAGCCTGGGCGACAGACAGAGAGAGAAAGAGACTCTGTCTCAAAAATAAAATAAAATAAAATAAAGAGAAGAAAAAGGAAGGGAAAGAAAACAAAAGAAAAAAGAACCATACTATAAACACGGCTCTGCACCTTGCTTTTGTAACACAGTAATATATTTTTGAGATCTTTCCATTTTACGGCATGCTTGTTAACAGATACTCCACTGAATGGATGTACCATAATGTATGTCACTTGTGCCTTATTGATGGGGACTCGACAGTGTCTCTATCCCGTGCACACTTTTGAGAGCTCTCTGCACTCCTCGCCAAGACACTGGATTTAAATCTTGCTTTCCCCTGGCCAGCCCCAAGCAAAGAGATGGGAGAAGGGCTTTGTTTCTCAAACAGCAACCTCTGCTGGGCCAGGCCAAGAAAGCACCCCACTAGGAAATAATAGTGTTAACAGAACCTGTGTTAATAGAAGCTTTCTGGTGGCAAAATTCTATCTAAATTTTTTTCTTTATATTATTCTGTGTTAACAAAATTTTTCCACAACAAACATGTACTTTTACAGTAAAAAAGAAAAACACCTAGATTTTATCTTGAATAGTTTTTTGGCAGCTAGAAATGCCTTTTCCTTCTTGTGCAGTGTTCCCTTGAGTGGTTTACCTACAGCAACCTGGATGTGGAGTGGGAGCTGGGATTTCTGCCTGTGTTCTGGCATCTGGTGACAGGATCTTTCTTATCCCCTTGTTGACTCAGGACTCTGGGAGGGTTTTATAAAAATAGCAATAATTAAATAGCTGACACTTACAGAGAATTAACTGTGCCAGTTACTATTCTAAGTGTGGTTATATGTGTTAACATACACAACATTCTGTTTAGGTACTATTACTATTGTTCCACTTTGCAGACATAGCAACTGAGGCATAGTGTGGTTATGCAACATGCCCAAGATTACACAGCTAGTATAGTGTAGAACTGGCTCCAAAATTGTGCAAACCAGCTCTAGATTCTACTCTGCTTAGCACTGCCCTCTCTCACCTCTCTGTTGAGTAATGTTCTTTTATAATAGATCTCCCTGATCCTTTGTTTCCCCACCCATAAACATCTACTTCAAGAAAAATTTGAGAAATAAGACCAAATAGATAAAGTATGTAGGGCATAGTGTATGTGAAATACATTAATTTTGGGAGGCCAAAGCGGGAGGATCGCTTGAGCCCAGAAGTTGGAGACCAGTCTGGGCAACATAGGGAGACCCCACCACTACAAAAAAAAATTAAAATTTTTCTGAGTATGGTGGCACATGCCTGTGGTCTCAGCTTCTTGGGAAGCTGAGGCAGGAAGATGACTTGAACCCAGGAGATGGGGGCTGCAGTAAGCTGTGACAGTGCCACTGCACTCCAGTCTGAACAACAAAGCAAGACCCTGTCGAAAAAGAAGAAGGAGAAGAAGAAGAAGAGAAGGAGGAGGAGGAGGAAAGAAAAGAAAAGAGGAAAGAAAAAGAGGAAGGTGAAGAGGAAGAAGAAGAAGGAGAAAGAGGAGGAGGAGAAGAAGAAAGAAGAAGAAGAAAAGATAAAAAAAAGAAAAAAATTAACTAACCATTATTAATATCCTGGGAGATCCCACTGAGAGGGATGGGGGTTTGGGAAGTGTGCTACATATGGACCTTGGCCTTCCAAGGATATACCCTTGAAGAATGCTCTTGATCAGATCTATGGAGGGAAAATGATGGATTTCACGTCACATGTGAGCAAGATGCATGAGGCAAAGACCAGCCAGGGCTGGAGGCGCTGCTAGACCTTCAGGATGGAATCAGGACACATGTCAGGTTCTAGAGGAATGAAATCATGTCTATGCAAAAATTTGTACGTACATGTTCATAGCAGTTTAATTTGTATTAGCCCAGAATTTGAAGAAATCTGAAAGTCTATCTACAGGTAAATAGATAACATGCACCCTATGCACGTTGCTTAACCTCTGTAATTTAGTTTCCTTTTTTTTTTTTTTTTTGGTACAGACAAGGTTTCACTATGTTGCCAAAGCTGGTCTCCAACTCTTGGCCTCAAGCTATCATCCATCTCAGAACTCCGAAGTGCTGAGATTACAGGTGTGAGAGACACCATGCCTAGTTTCCTAATTTTTATTTTATGTTTTAATCGAACTGAACCTGGAGCTTCCTTATTCTTAAGTGGGGACAGACTGGGCATGGTGACTCATGCCTGTAATCCCAACACTTTGGGAAGCCGAGGCAGGCAGATCACGAGAGGTCAGGAGTTCGAGACCAGCCTGGCCAATACAGTGAAACCTCACCTCTACTAAAAAAATACAAAAATTAGCCGGGCGTGGTGGCAGACACCTGTAATCCCAACTACTTGGGAGGTTGAGGCAGGAGAATCGCTTGAACCTGGGAGGTGGAGGTTGCAGTGAGCCGAGACTACGCCACTGCACTCCAGCCTGGGTGACAGAGCAAGACTCCATCTCAAAATAAATAAATAAATAGGGACAATGATTCTTCAACAGCTATTGTAAGCTAACATGAGACAATGTATATAAAGAGTTTAGCCTAGTTCATGGCACTTTTGAGGTGTTTGGTAGCTATTACGGGCACTCTTTAATGGTCAGTTCTAATAGTTAGAAAGCTATTGAGATGACATCGGTTTCCTATAACTTCCTGGTATTGCTAAGCCAGGAATTCTGCATACTGTTTCAGTAATTCCGCAAACTTTTTTTTTTTTTTTTTTTTTTAAGAGATGGAGTCTTGCTCTGTTGCCCAGGCTGGAGTGCAGTAGCATGATCTCAGCCCACTGCAACCTCCACTTCCTGGGTTCAAGTGGATTCTCCTGCCTCAGCCTCCCTAGTAGCTGGGATTACAGGCGCATGCCATCATGCCTGGCTAATTTTTGTAATTTTTTTTAGTAGAGATGGGGTTTTGACATGTTGGCCAAGGTAGTCTCAAACTCCTGACCTTAAATGATCCACCTGCCTCGGCCTCCCAAAGTGCTGGGATTACAGGTGTGAGCCCTCGTGCCCAGCCTGTTCAACAAACACTGATTGGGCATCTCCTGTGTGCCAGGAACTGGGCCAGGTCTGTGAGCACAACCGAATATAAAAGAAGACCAGCTTCTGTTTACATGAGAGTCATTGGGATAACTATAGCCACCATGGATTCCTTGACATATCTCATTCTTAGGTTCAACCTCCTTCTCCCAGATCCTTTTACTGCACCTCTCACATCTTTTCGTTTGTTGATTTTTTTTTTTTTTTTTTTTTTGAGACGGAGTCTTGCTCTGTCGCCCAGGCTGGAATGCAGTGGCCGGATCTCAGCTCACTGCAAGCTCTGCCTCCCAGGTTCACGCCATTCTCCTGCCTCAGCCTCCTGAGTAGCTGGGACTACAGGCGCCCGCCACCTCGCCAGGCTAGTTTTTTGTATTTTTTTTTTTTTTTAGTAGAGACGGGGTTTCACCAGGTTAGCCAGGATGGTCTCGATCTCCTGACCTTGTGATCCGCCCGTCTCAGCCTCCCAAAGTGCTGGGATTACAGGCTTGAGCCACCGCGCCCGGCCTTGTTTGTTGATTTTAATTAAGTCTCAAAAATACCCCTCGTCCAGGAAGCCTTTGCAAAGTGCAATTATTGTAGCCCCTTCCTGATCATCCTTTCAGCACATGGGGACCCAGTTCCCGCTCTTCCTATTGGTGTGCACTTGCCAATTTTATTTTCTTTTTTGAGATGGAGTCTCACTCTGTTGCCCAGGCTGGAGTGCAGTGGCACGATCTTGGCTCACTGCAGTCTCCTGCCTCGGCCTCCTGAGTAGCTGCGATTACAGGTGTATGCCACTCCAGCTAGCTAATTTTGTATTTTTAGTAGCGATGGGGTTTCACCGTGTTGCCCAGGCTGGTCTCGAACTCCTGACCTCAAGTGATCTGCCCGCCTTGGCCTCCCAAAGCGCTGGGATTACAGGTGTGAGCCACCACACCTGGCCTGTTATATTATTGTTGCTAGTATTATTTAACTTCGTGACACAGCTCTGTACTCATTTTTCTTCCTACGTTTTTTGACTGCATACTCTTTGGTCTCCATATAAGTTCATAATTTGTCTATAGAGAGAATAGAAAGATAATTCAGTCTTTCCTCCAGCACGGCTGACTGCACCTTGGCTTTTTTATTGATCATTTAGAAAAGTTTCATTCTCTACAGTATACTGCCTGGGGCAGACCTGCCCAAAGCCCCAGGTTTGCCCCAGCTCTGCAGCTCCCAGGCGGGGCCTCAGCGGCCTCCTCTTCCCCGCCAGCCCCATCCCATCTCTCTGACAGGAGGTGGAAACGGGACTGGCAGCCCCATAAGCACTGAGCGGCTGGGGCAGCGCTACCGCCTCCGGCCAGCAGGTGGAGCCGAAGGGCCCTGAAGCTTAAGCCTCGGTCTCTCAGCATCTTTTGATCTCGGAATCAGAGGTGTCCTTTCCCAAACTTTCACATTTTCTTGCTGTAATTGGAGGATATTTTTTCATATTAATTATCATTATTATTACTATATGAATGTTAGTTTGCAAGACAAGTGGAAGAACGTTCCCAACATTGTCAATGTTATGGGATTATGGGAGACTGGTTTTTTGTTTTTTTTTTTGAGACAGAGTCTCGCTCTGTCTCCCAGGCTGGAGTGCAGTGACCCGATCTCGGCTCACTACAACCTCCGCGTCCTGGGTTCAAGCGATTCTCCTGCCTCAGCCTCCTGAGTAGCTGGGACTACAGGCGTCCGCCATCACTCCCGGCTAATTTTTGTATTTTTAGTAGAGATGGGGTTTCACCATGTTGCCCAGGCTGGTCTCGAACCCCTGATCTCAGGTGATCCGCCAGCCTCGGCCTCCCAAACTGCTGGGATTACAGGCGTGAGCCACCGTGCCCGGCCAGAGACTTGTTTCTTAAAAAACAAATTGCTGTAAGTATTTGATTTTTCTTTTTTTTTTTTTTTTTTTGAGACGGAGCCTTGCTCTGTCGCCCAGGCTGGAGTGCAGTGGCGTGATCTCAGTTCATTGCAACCTCTGCCTCCCGGGTTCAAGCAATTCTCCTGCCTCAGCCACCCAAGTAGCTCGGACTTCAAGCATGCACCACCATGACAGGCTAATTTTTGTATTTTTAGTAGTGACGGGGTTTCGCCATGTTGGCCAGGCTGGTCTCAAACTCCTGACCTCAAGTGATCTGCCCACCAGTATTTGATTTTTTTTGTTGTTAGAATCATCTTTACTTTTGGATCTGAAAAAAAATATGTATAATTTCATAATGGACAGTGGTCCTTAAGAGTGTTTTGGGGCTGTGCACAGTGGCTCATGCCTGTAATCCCAGCACTTTGGGAGACCGAAGTGGGTGGATTGCTTGAGCCCAGGAATTCGAGCCCAGCCTGGGTGACATAGCAAAATCCTGTCTCTACAAAAAATACAAAAAAATTTAGCCAGGCATGTGTGCCTGTGATCCCAGTTACCTGGGAGGCTGAAGTGGGAGAATCACCTGAGCCCAGGGAAGTCAAGGCTGCAATGAGCTGTGATTATACCACTGTACTCCAGCCTGGGCAACAGAGTGAGACCTTGTCTCAAAAAAAAAAAAAAAAAAGTGTTTTGGACATGAAGACCAGAGAGAAATAATGATAGCAAACTATAAAAACTATATCTTATCTATTTATCATATTTTAAAGTTTCTAGAGAATTTTCACAGAGATAAATTAACTCAGATCTATCAACATCATGTGATGAAACCAGGGCAGAAACAGTTTCTACTTTTTACAGATAAAGACACAGAGGTCCAAAAAGTGGGTCTCAGATTGCCACAGTTAAATGTAATGGACTCCCATTCCCTCACCTACTCTGGATGGCTCTGCTGGCTCTACTGACAGAACTGCTGATCTCCTCTTTCTTGTCATCTCCCTACCCTGCTCCTCTTCCGGATCTCATTATCTTCACCTGGACTGTAACGGGAGCCTCCATTCTGAGTTCCCTGCTACCAGCCTCTCCTTCATGACATTCCCTTGCATAAAATCTTTCACTGGCTCCCCACCACCTACAGGACCACTGTGGGCCAATCTTTCTAGGCCCTGCATACCTGGCCCCTGCCGGCCTCCCCAGGCTCATCTCCTGTCTCTCCGCCCTTGCACTAAATGCTCCAGCCAGGGCTAACTAAACATGCCAGGCTCTCTTAGACCTCAGGGCATTAGCAGATGGTATTCCTTCTGCCTATCCGATTGTTTCCACATCCTTCAGATGTAAAGGAGCACGGGGACCAATCAAATAATTCTATCCTCTGTGGAAGCCATCTGCAAACCTTCCAGACAGTGTGCATTCCTCTTCTATCTTAGGGAGTCACGAATGCCTACAGTGGTGCTGTAGACAGAATGTTTATCTCTTCCTAAAATGTGTATGTTGAAACCTAATCTCTAGTGTGTTGGTATAGGAGGTGGGGCCCTTGGGAGGTTATTAGGTCATGAGGGGAGAGCCCTCATGAATGTGATTAGAGCCCTTATAAAAGAGACCCCAGGTAAGAAAAAAATAAAATAAAATAAATAAAATAAAAGAGACCCCAGGCCACGTATGGTGGCTCACAACTGTAATCCCAATACTTTGGGAGGCTGAGGCAGGTGGATCACTTGAGTTTAGGAGTTCAAGATGAGCTTGAGAAACCCCATCTTTACAAAAAAAAAAAAAAAATACAAAAAATAGCCAGGTGTGGTGGAGTGTGTCTGTAGTCTCAGCTATTCAGGAGGTTGAGGTGGGAGGATCACCTGAGCCTGGGATCTCACCTGAGTGAGATCATGCCACTGCACTCCAGCCTGGGTGACAGAATGAGACCCTGTCTCCAAAATAAAAGAGACCCCAGAGAGCTCCTTTGTCCCTTCTACTATGTGAGGACTCAGCCAGAGGACGGCCATCTATAAACTAGGAAGCAGGACTTCACCAGACACTGAATCTGCTGGAGCCTTGATCTGGGACTTCTCAGCCTCTTCAATGGTGAGCAATAAATTTCTGTTGTTTTTAAGCTACCTAGTAAATGGTATTTTGTTATAGCAATTCGAGCAGACTAAGACAGTGGTCAGGCAAGTAACAATATAAATTGATAGAGAGCTGTATAGGATGATAAACCAATTTTTTTTTTTTTTTTTTTTGAGACAGAGTTTTGTTCTTATCGCCCAGGTTGGAATGCAGTGGCGCGATCTGGGCTCACTCCAACCTCCGCCTCCCACGTTCAAGTGATTCTCCTGCCTCAGCATCCTGAGTAGCTGGGACTACAGGCACACACCACCACACCTGGCTAATTTTTGTATTTTCAGTAGAGACAGGGTTTCGCCATGTTGGCCAGGCTGGTCTCGAACTCCTGACCTTAGGTGATCTGCCTGCCGGGGCCTCCCAAAGTGCTGGGATTATAGGTGTGAGCCACTGCGCCCAGCCGATAAACTGATTTTTATCATTTTATATAAAACCAAATATAGGTCCATGATAGATAGCATGGACAGTGTCTGTCACTATGGGCTGGGGGACTATTGAGAACTTGAGCGCACATGTCTCTCCTGAAGAAGGCGTTCTCTACACAACTCCACCTCACTGTTGTCAAGCACCAATGTCAGGCCCACAGTTGCCAGATTTCTTAGTTTTTTAAGGTAAGTCATAAATCTGGATTTTTACATTAAAATTCCAGATTTTAAAATTCTAGCAATCAATTCAAATTTAAAGCATTATACGGGCTAATTCTTCCAAGCCAAATAAAAGATACTAGTGGGTCGGGTTTATCTTGGGAGCTCTGAGTGTGCAAACTCTCTTTTACATTGTAAGGGAACATTGTATAGAATAGTGGACAAAATTTACTAAAGGCTCAGTATGTGTCAGGGTAGTCCTTTTTGCTATGTTGCCCAGGCTGGAGTATAGTGGCACGATCATAGTTCACTATAACCTCAAATATCCACTTACCTCAGCCTCCTGAGTAGCTAGGACTACAAGTGTGCACCACCACATCTGGCTAATTTTTAAAAATTTTTGAAAAGACAGAGTCTTGCTGTGTTGCCCATGCTGGTCTCGAACTCCTGGCCTCCAGTGATCCTCCCACCTTGGCCTCCCAAAGTGCTGGGTTTATAGGTGTGAGCCACTGTGCCTAGCCTCAAACAGGTCCTTTTCTATCTGCTTTACATGTACAGTATTCATAGATTCAGTCCTCTGAACAGCCTAAGAGGGAGATAGTATTATTATTTCCATTTTATAAAGGAGGAAGCAGAAGTACAGTAACCGGCTCAAGGTCACGAGTTTGAGTTAGTAAGTAAAATTCCAGCACTGGAAGCCTGGCCCTAATTTGGTGCTTCTGCCACAGTCTCACCTACTGGACCACAAACACCTTGGGTATAGACACCACAGCGCTCACCTTTATATTCTAAAATACCTGGTATACGGCCAGGCATGGTGGCTCATGCCTGTAATCCCTTTGGGAGGCCAAGGTGGGTAGATCACAAGGTCAGGAGTTCGAGACCAGCTTGGCCAAGATAGTGAAACCCCGTCTCTACTAAAAATACAAAAATTAGCTGAGCATGGTGGTGCACACCTATAGTCCCAGCTACTCAAAAGGCTGAGGCAGGAGAATCGCTTAAACCTGGGGGGCGGAGGTTGTGGTGAGCCAAGATCATGCCACTGCACTCCAGCCTGGACAACAGAGCAAGATTCTGTCTCAAAAAAATAAAAATAAAAAATAAAATGAAATGAAACAAAATACTTGGTATACAAGGCACTCCTTACAAGTATGTTGAGCTGAACTGATATTGTATGTAATAGTGTAATTACACCTTCATTCATTCACTCAATAAAACATTCTGAGTGCCTACTATGTTTCCTATCCTGTGCTAGGGACTGTGGAAGCGAGCAAAAGTCCTTTCTCTCTAAGTGCTTGCAGTCAGGAGTACAAAATAATTTTCACTACTAAAGGGTACTGCATTACTAAATAAGACTAACTGCAAAACTTTACTGAGTATTGATTATTAGTTCACCAGAAAGAGGAGGAAACAAAAAGTTGAACTCAGTCCCTATCTACTGATCCATGATATTTACAGAAAAGATGAAAATATGTGGAGAGAACAAATGGAAAGTCTAAATTTCAGAAAGCATTTCAGAAATGGTAAACACTTCATCTGGAAAATTATTGAATGGAATGGAGCTTAAGAAATTCACACAGCAAAGTTGGCGGATTGGAAAGTATCCTTTTTTTGGCCGGGTGCGGTGGCTCATGCCTGGAATCCCAGCACTTTGGGAGGCCAAGGCAGGCAGATCACCTGAGATCAGGGGTTCGAGACCAGCCTGGGCAACATGGTGAAACCCCATCTCTACTAAAAACACAAAAATTAGCTGGGCATGGTGGTGCATTCCTGTAATCCCAGCTACTCAGGAGGCTGAGTCAAGAGAATTGCTTGAACCCTGGAGGTGGAGGTTGCAGTGAGCCAAGATCGCGCCACTGCACTCCAGCCTGGGCGACAGAGTGAGATTCCATCTCAAAAAAAAACTATCCTTTTTTTTTTTTTTTTTTTTTTTAAATGAAAGCAAGTTTATTAAGAAAGTAAAGGAATAAAAGAACAGGTACACCATAGGCAGAACACCCAAAAGTATCCTCTTTTATAAAAGAACAGACATGGAAAAGATATTTGAAAGGTTTCAAAAATACACCTTTTTGATCAATCTGTGTGCCTCCTCACATATAGAAGACAGGGATATAGAAAAACAGGTAGTTGGCCAGGCACGGTGGCTCACACCTGTAATCCCAGCACTTTGGGAGGCTGAGGTGGGCGGATCATGAGGTCAGGAGATCGAGACCATCCTGGTTAACATGGTGAAACCCCATTTCTACTAAAAATACAAAAAATTAGCCAGGCGAGGTGGCGGGCACCTGTAGTCCCAGCTACTCGGAAGGCTGAGGTAGGAGAATGGCGTGAATCCGGGAGGCGGAGCTTGAAGTGAGCTGAGATCGCCCCACTGCACTCCAGCCTGGGCTACAGAGCGAGACTCTATCTCAAAAAAAAAAAAAAAAGAAAAAAAAGAAAAACAGGTAGTTGCACTGAACTGTTTATGTAAGTTAGATTCTATTGTGACAAGTGCATTATAACAAAGATCTATTGAAAAGCCTTGGGGGAGGAATTACAAAACAGTAATTGATGTCTGTTATCTTATGGTAATGGTTATATAGTTATATGGCTGTGCCAAAACTCGTCATATTGTAAACTTTAATATTTGCAGTTTATTATACAACAATTACACTCAATAAAGCATGGGAAAAACACGTTTCCTAGCCTTGCTATTCAAAGTGTGGTCTGTAGACAGCAGCATCGGCATCACCAGAAAGCTTATGAGAAGTGTATTCTCTCAGGCCTCCATCCATACCTACTGAGTCAGAATCTGCAGTTTAATAAGACATTCAGGTGAGCCTGTCTGGAATTCATCTCCCACAGTGAACTGTAAAGGGAAGTTATATTCTCTAATTATTTCATTTTTTAGAAACAGGGTCTCATTCTGTCGCCCAGGCTGGAGTGCAGTGACACCATCAGGGCTTACTGCAGCCTTGACCTCCCAGGCTCAAGTGATCCCTCCACCTCAGCCTCCCAAGTAGTTGGACCCTAGGTGCATGCCACCATGCCCAGCTAATTTTTTATTTTTTGTAGAGACAGGGTCTTCCTATGCTGCCCAGGCTGTTCTCAAACTCCTGGGCTCAAACAATCCTTCTGCCTCAGCCTCCCAAAGCGCTGGGATTACAGGCATAACGCACTGTGCCAAACCCTAATGTTTTTAGTCATTAAGGGCAACCACCTACACAATGGCCCTTGACGGTTCTATAAGCAAGAGGTTCAGATGCTCGGTCTGGAGGATGTTTGGGTTTTCCAAGCATATTCAATATGTTAAGTTACAAAACAATAAAAAAGTCCATATAATTTTTTTAATGTATGTCTTTTTTTGAGACAGGGTCTCACTCCATCACCCAGGCTGGAGCACAGTGGTGCCATCTTGGCTCACTGCAACCTCCACCTCTCAGGTTCAAGCAATTCTCCTGCTCAGCCTCCTGAGTAGCTGGGATTACAGGTGCCTACCACCACGCCCAGCTAATTTTTGTATAAAAAGTCCACATAATTAATTAATTAATTAGCATATTTTACCTACCTTCCTAGGTGTATTCTATAGGTTTTAATAATTATTGTATACTTTTTTTTAATAACCTTTTTTTTTCTGATTACAAAAGAAATACTTATTGTGAAAACTTGGAAAACAGAATCTATCATTTCATGAAGAAGGGTTGTATTTACCCTACTCATTATCATCCCAACGGTTACTGAATGTTAAAAGGTAGGACACTGAGCTAAACACAAGGGAATATATTTATAACATTTTGAAGGTTAGGCACATAATATGCATATTTTTAAGCTAATAAAAGCTAAATATAAAGAGCCAAGCTAAGTGGGAAGAACACAGACCTTAGAGCAGTAGAATTAGTTTTTAGTCCCCTACAGCTAGAAGTGGGTTTACCATAAAGTTAATGAAGCTCAAGCTTCAGGGCCCCTTGCTTACACAGGCCCCTCCCAAGGCCCTTAGAGTGGCCTTAGCAGTATACGCTTCTGTAAGTTTTGAGAGTAGGATATTCAAGACCTCTGTCTTCATTTCTAACTTCCTTTCATCATCCTCCTCTGGTTAGGAGCTACTGAAATGGCTATAGGCTTTGTGGGGGATTTGGCTAGGGAATGAATAGGGATACATTTAATATCCCTATGAATAGGGATTATGTATCCCATACATTTAATGAATAGGGATACATTTAAATGAATAGGGATACATTTAATTTGGAGTTAGTGGCACGCATTTAAGTGGTTTGCAGTCACTTCTGCATGTTGTTAAATTTTTGTTCACTGTGGGTGTACGAATGGCTTTTTGGAATATACCTACTGCCCATTATGTCAATTTAGCCAGCACCATGTCACAAAAGTGCAAGGCCAGAAGGGGAAGGAGTCCTATGTTGCCTGACACAGGAAGTACTTGGGTAGTGGAGGAGAAACAAGGTTTGAAAGAAAAGAAAGAGCTAGTAAAATTCTTCCATTGCTTTTCCTTCTCTGGGGACATTGCCTATAGGCACACAGAATGGTCCAGCGTTTGACATACTGTTGTAGGCTTTTCTACAATACAGCTTCTAACAAAACTAGGCTGTCCTGAACCCCTGGTAACAGAATTGCTTACCTTTATACCAAGAAGGCTGGGAAAGCACCAAAATCTACTGTGGTGTGTTCCCAAGCAGACTTCAAGGGGTTTGTGCTGTAAGACCCAAAGTTCTTAAGAGATTGTCCAAAACAAGAAAAACTGTCAGCAGGGCCTATGGTGGTTCCATATGTGTTATATGTGTTCGTGACCGGATCAAGCACGTTTTCCTTATCGAGGAAAAGAAAATCATTGTAAGAGTGTTGAAGGCACAAGCACAGAGTCAGAAAGCTAAACAAAAAATGAAGGTTTTTTGAGTAATTAAAATTAGAAGACTTAAAAAAATGCTTCCAGCCATCAGAAGTGAAAAATTATGAGGGATCAATTTTCTCAAAGCCTAATCAAAATGAAGGTTCTCACTCACTGAGAATCTAAGTCATATCTGCAATTATAACTGCACCATACTTCTGTTTTTATGTGAATCATGCAAAAGGGAATAGATTAGAATCCCTATGTTTATGGGACATAAACTTATAGTTGTACTACAGTGAGTCTGTCTGTATGTGAAGTTATATGTCTTATTCACCGTAATGGATCAGATGCTGTCTGAATGTAGCATACAAATCTTGTCCTGAAAAAACTCTCTAGGGCTTCAGAGAATAACTGAAGGGGTGAATAAGCCATTTCAGTACCTCCTAACCAGAGGAGGATGATGAAGGGAAGTTAGAAACGAAGAGAGAGGTCTTGAATATGCTACTCTCAAAACTTACAGAAGCGTATACTGCTAAGGCCACTCTAAGGGCCTTGGGAGGGGCCACTGTAAGCAAGGGGCCCTGAAGCTTGAGCTTCATTAATTCTATGGTAACTTTTGTACTCTTTCCTATGAGGGTCCCCACAAATTGTATGAGCTGCGCTTCCTGCAAAACCAGGATCAGCCCCGTCTGCAACCTCAAAGTCACTGAATTTCTCTGCAGTCTCAGTTTCCCCTTTTTAAAAAATTGGGAATTTGCCCTGCATTTCCTTAGAGTTGCTGTGAAGGCCAAACGAGATTGTGGTGGGCAAAAGAGCTCTGCAAACCACGCAAGCCCCTGCAAATGTGAAGGGTCTCTGACCTGGAGGGTTGGGTGCTGGCCAACCTAGTCAATCCTCCCGGCTCCGACCCCTGCGCAGAGATCCACTGACCCCGCCCCTGTTGGGCACTGACAGCCGCAGCACCGAACCGAGCGGTGGGGGTGGTAGCACACGCCCACCTGGAGCAACTGGGATCCGAAAGGATGGTGGGGGGGTGGAGTGGAGGTCGGGACCAATGGGAGTTGGAGAGCCTGAAACATAGTCGCGGAGCCGGGGCAACTGATGGTTCCGGAGGGGGCGGGGCACAAAGCCTCAGCCCCTCTCCCGGAGCCCTCCAGCCTCTTCAGCAGCGGAAGTTCCGGTATCGGTAAGCGGAGGTCAGAGGTCAGCAGGAAGTCGATACGTGGCCGCCGCCTGTCCCCGCCGAGGAGGCGCAGCAGCCGGAGATGGCGGCGGTGCTGAACGCAGAGCGACTCGAGGTATCAGTCGACGGCCTCACGCTCAGCCCGGACCCGGAGGAGCGGCCCGGCGCAGAAGGCGCCCAGCTACTGCCGCCACCGCTGCCACCGCCCTCGCCACCCGGATCTGGTCGCGGCCCGGGCGCCTCAGGGGAGCAGCCCGAGCCCGGGGAGGCGGCGGCTGGGGGCGCGGCGGAGGAGGCGCGGCGGCTGGAGCAGCGCTGGGGCTTCGGCCTGGAGGAGTTGTACGGCCTGGCACTGCGCTTCTTCAAAGGTGAGCCGGGCCAGCCCCACCCCTGCCGCTTCTGCCCGGTCCCGGGAGCCCGGCACGGGCTGTGGTCTCCAGGGTGACTGGACCAGACTTACCCTCACCCACTCATACTGGGCCGTGGTGACTCAAGCGGGGTTCCCTCCTTGGGGGTACCCCAAGTTTGTCACTACCTGCTTGGCCACTAGGTCACACCCCTGACGAGCCTGCAACCTTGGTTTAGCAGTCATGTCCCACCTCCCAGAGGTTACTGGGGCATTTTACCTGATTTAGCTTCTGGGATTTCCAGGAGCCAGGGTGGAAGAATGGGCCCACTTTCTTCCAAAGGATCCCATTCTGGGATTGCCTTGTATTATTATTTTTTTACTGACGCTTTTCTTTTCCTGTTTCCCGTGGCTTGTCACATCAGGACCCGCCGATTTTTACCCTTAGTGGAAGAAATCTGTCAAGAGGTTCCGTATATAGCCTTTCCAGCCATTCTTGGGAACCATAAAGTGGAATAGGACTTGATCCCCAGGCAGATTGATGTGGCAGAGAGGAAGTAAAATGTTAAGCTCATCATTGAGGAGGGATGTCTTGAGGAGGGATGTCCACTATGTTCTAGTAACTTCTAGGTGGTTAAAATTTTACATTGTAAGCAATGTGCAAGAGTGAATTCTCAGAGTAAGGCCTAACAGTACCTTCTGTGCTTTTCGCATGATTAATTGTTAAATGTCTCTTGTCTTAGAACAAGATTGTAGTGTGCGGGTTTTTTTTTTTTTTTTTTTTAATTGGATGATTCACTTAGTCAAATGGTGGAGAGACCAATCACATGATTTTTGTCAGTGGGAAAACCTGATGAAAAGCCCGTTAGTTTGATTCTTAAAGATACTTAGTCTTTTAGGGCGAATGGACAGGGAGGGTCATCAGCAAATGAAACTTTAAAAGTGGTTGCTAGGTTCCACGTACGTTCCAGAACAGCATATTTATGACACTTTCCCCTGAGGTGGTACCTTTTGGAGTACATACTTTACTAGCCGAAATTGAGTAGTTCAATGTAACGATACACACGGAAGTTGTTTTCTCTCAAAATAACTTTAATCGTGCAAATTAGTGAAAGTTTTATAAATTCTCCAGAACATTTGATCATTTCACATTCAATGACATATTCGTGGTCATTGCACAATGAGTAGCCCTCTGTGTACTAACTAGCTTGGGGAATTGGTAATGGCTAGTGGGTTTTGGATCATTTGACTTTTAGATCACTGGCTTGAATTTAGAGTTTGCTGTAGTGATGATATATTACCACTTTATAAAAATCAGATGGTTTCTGTACAACTCATATAGCTACATTCCACTTTAGATTTTTATTCTTGGAACTTATTTTTCAGTCAAGTATATTGTAGCAGAGAGTAAGACTAGAAATGAACTTTTTGTTTTTGTTTTTGAGCTGGAGTCCTGCTCTGTTGCAGGACTGAGGGAGGCTGAGGCAGGAGAATCACTTGAAGCCGGGTGGCGGAGGTTGCAGTGAGCGAAGATGGCACCATTGTACTCCAACCTGGGTGACAAGAGCAAAATTCCGTCTAAAAACAAAAAAGAATCGTTTGAATCTGGGGTGCAGAGGTTGCAGTGAGCCGAGATCATACCACTGCACTCCATCCTGGGCGACAAAGTGAAATTCTGTCTCAAAAAAAAAAAAGATTGAAACACTATAACGTGTAGTACATTTAGCATTGTTTGGAGAGTCAGGAAGCTCTGGATTCTAGTTACCTTGTAAACTAGACAATTAACTTTTCCAGACTCAGTTTCATATGTATAAAGGGAGCTGGATTCGATGAAATATGATGTCTCAGATTTAAGATTCAGTGGTCTAAACCTAACAGATTATTTAGCTTGTGTCTTGAGTGGTAGGAATCCTGGGGAAACTTAAAACTTGGGGCCTAGGTGTTAGTCACCTTGGAGAATAAAGCTACATTGATAGGTGTGGTTCACTCACTTCCTAAATTAAGTTCTCAAAGCAATATCCAGGTACTAAAAAGGAGAAATAGCTGTGTAGCAATTAAAAGCTACCTTTCTGCATGGATCATTGGAGACTTAGTATATGAGACACTAACTGAAAAAAGAAAGGGAAGGATGTAAAAGCAGTCAGAAGAATTATGGAATGTGGAGTGAGCCAAGCAATGCTGCCTTTATTTTGTTGTTGTTGTTGTTTTTTGTTTGTTTGTTTGTTTGTTTTATTTGTTTATTTTTTTTTGAGACGGAGTCTCGCTCTGTGGCCCAGGCTGGAGTGCAGTGGCCGGATCTCAGCTCACTGCAAGCTCCGCCTCCCAGGTTCACGCCATTCTCCTGCCTCAACCTCCCGAGTAGCTGGGACTACAGGCGCCGGCCACCTCGCCCGGCTAGTTTTTTGTATTTTTTAGTAGAGACGGGGTTTCACCATGTTAGCCAGGATGATCTCAATCTCCTGACCTCGTGATCCACCCGTTTCGGGCTCCCAAAGTGCTGGGATTACAGGCTTGAGGGTTTTTCTTTTTTAAACAGTTTCACTCTCATTGTTCAGGCTGGAATGCAATGGTGCGATCTCTGCTCACTGCAACCTCCGCCTCGACGGTTCAAGTAATTCTCCCACCTCAGCCTCCCAAGTAGCTGGGATCACAGGCATGCGCCACCACGCCCAGCTAATTTTGTATTTCTAGTAGAGATGGGGTTTCTCCATGCTGGTCTTGAACTGCCGACCTCGGGTGATCTGCCTGCCTTGGCCTCCCAAAGTGTTGGGATTATAGGTGTGAGCCACCGCGCCTGGCACCTTTGTTTTAATGTGTGGATTTTTCTAGTGGAACACTTGGTGTTTTGTCAGTCTTGCAAGGACTTTTAATCACTGTTCTATGGTTTTGTACCAGTATCTCACAGGAATTAGAAATAACATTACATTTTCGGCAGGGTGCAGTGGCTCACGCCTGTAATCCCAGCACTTTGGGAGGTCGAGGCAGGCGGATCACAAGGTCAGGAAATCGAGACCACCCTGGCTAACACGGCGAAACCCCATCTCTACTAAAAATACAAAAAATTAGCTGGGCGTAGTGGCGGGCGCCTATAGTCCCAGCTACCCAGGAGGCTGAGGCAGGAGAATGGTGTGAACCTGGGAGGCGGAGCTTGCAGTGAGCTGAGATCCGGCCACTGCACTCCAGCCTGGGCAACAGAGTGAGACTCTGTCTCAAAAAAAAAAAAAAAAGGAAAGAACATTACATTTTCTCTTCCACTGTGGAATAAATACGAATCTTGAAAGCATGGATATATTTTTCCATTGCAAATAGCTTGGATTGGAAATGACAAGCCCTATTTCTTACTCCATCCTTGTCAGGGTGGTAATAGACCAGTGACTGAGTCGATTATGTCAACTGTTCCTAATTTTTTATGACAGTAAAAGTAAAATAGATGAAGATATGGGTAAATGTAAGTTAGCATTTTACCATCTAACTTTCAAACATTATTGACTCCTCAGTATGGATAGTTTTGTATTAGATTACAACTATAAATGAATAGTATATTCACTTTTGCTTAGAGTCCAAAAGAGGCGTTAAGGACCCAGTGACAACTGCAATACAGTGTGGAGGACTGAGGGAGTAGATGCCATTCCAGTGTGGGGGAAGGCCAAGAGCCATGAAAGCCATGAAAAGGCAAAGCATGTGTATTTGCAGAATGGAAAATAGAAAGCAATTTGATGGAGAGAGCTGGGAAGGTAACTGAGTTCAGATCTTGGATGGACTTGCATGCCATTGTAATTTTTTTTTTTTCCGAGATGGAGTCTCTGTCACCCAGGCTGGAATACAGTGGCATGATCTCTGCTCCCTGCAATCTCTGCCTCCTGGCTTCATGCGGTTCTCCTGCCTCAGCCTCCTGAGTAGCTGAGCTTACAGGCTTGTGCCACCATGCCCAGCTAATTTTTGTATTATTAATAGAGGTGGGTTTCACCATGTTGGCCAGTCTGGTCTTGAACTGACCCCAGTTGATCTGCCCGCCTCAGCCTGCCAAAGCGCTGGGGTTACAGGCATGAACCACCGCGCCTGGCCATGTAAATATTAGTAGTTCGGCCTTTTTGTCAGTAAATTAGAAGATGAGGAACTGCTGGAGGTTTTTAAAGGGAGGAGCAAAGTTGCTTAAGTCTTTTTTTTTTTTTTTAAGACAGTCTGGTTTTGTTTTGCAGGCTAGAGGGCAGTGTCACGATCTTGGCTCACTGCAGCCTATGTCTCCCAGGCTCAAGCCATCCTCCCACCTCATCCTCCTGTGTGGCTGGGACCACAGGCACGAGCCACCATGCGCGGCTAATTTTTGTAGAGACAAGGGTCTTGCTTTGTTGCCCAGGCTGGTCTTGAGCTCCTGAGCTCAAGTGATTCACCCGCCGTGGCCTCTCAAAGTGCTGGGATTACAGGTGTGAGCTGCCACGCCCATCCAGAGTTGCCCAGTTCTATTTTAGCCATGTTAAGCTAGGTTTTCTTACCTCCATGGGTTAAGGACCCACAGGAATCCAGTGGGTTTGTTTTATTGTAGCCTTTATACTTCTTGGATGGAGTTGACCTGGGGAATTGTATTTTGGTTTTTAGAGTTCTTTGGGGTGAACTTTTCCTTGTCTAATACTTTGTTACCCTATTACATTAAGCTGGTAGATTGTTTACATTAATTTAAAATTTCAGAGTAATAATTGTCAATAGTTGAGTAGATGTTTTCTAAATCTCAGGTACTGTGCCACAAACTGTATATGCATTATTGTTTAATCCTCCAAGAGGCCTTCTGTAAGGGTATTAACCCCATTTCTGAGTTAAGGATCCTGCCTCAGGCCCCTCAGTTATTTGGAAGGTAAGTCTTGGACTCGTTTTCTTTATGGAATAGTTAATTATACTAGCATTGCTATTGATTATACCCAATTATATTACTGATAGTGGAGTATTATATGTTGGGAGAGAATTATATTAATGAGAGCAATCAAATGGACAACTGAAATGGTTCCATTTCCTGTTGTCTTTAAACATAGGCAACTACAAGAGCATTTATAAATGGCTTCCTTAATGTTTTAAAATACTGTACAGCTGTAATTTATTCATTGGAAACATATAAAATTAGCGTGCCTCCTGGACTTCAGTGGTCTATCCTCAGATAATTTCAAGTTTGTTACTATGGAACATCTATTACATTTTTTTTTCCCCTTTTATTATCTTTACTTTTAGATATAAGTATGTAATACTGTAGAAGGATATATAGACCTAAGAGAGACAGATACAAGACAAAAACAATTATAGCCACCAGTTTCATGTTAAATTTGAGCTGAACCAAAACTTTCCTTTAACTGGATTCAGGGGTATGTATGTGTTGTGTTTGTTTGTTTGTTTGTTTGTTTGTTTGTTTTGAGACGGAGTCTCACTCTGTCACCCAGGCTGGAGTGCAATGGCGCGATCTCAGCTTGCTGCAACCTCCACCTCCTGGGTTCAAGCAGTTCTCCTGCCTCAGCCTCCCAAGTAGCTGGGATTATAGGCACATGCCACTATACCCAGCTAATTTTTGTATTTTTGGTAGAGACGGGGTTTCACCATGTTAGTCAGGCTGGTCTTGAACTCCTGACCTCGGGTAATCCACCTACCTCGGCCTCCCAAAGTGCTAGAATTACAGGCATGAGGCACTGTGCCCGGCGTGTATGTGTTTTTAATGTAAGTGATTTTAACATTTTCCTGAGGCTTGCCTTTATTACACATGCAATGCACTAAAGTACACAAATACTAAGTGTGTAGCTTGATGAATTTTCACAAAGTGGACAGTGTAGCCAATGCCCGGAAGCAGATGTTTTATCAGTTAACTAATACAAGAGCTACTGTGAATCAGTATTTAGAAAGGTAAGCTCAGGAGTCAACACTCTTTAGGGTGTGTTTTCCTTGCTCTGCCACTTAATTGTGTTAACTTTTTGTGCTTTGCTGTACTCAAAGGGTTGTTTTAGGAATTATAAGAAATTATATATATAAACTCTTAACAGAATGCCTAGCTGTTGGTATTTTTGTGGCTGCTTATGTTATTGAAAAGGAGATACTTCTGAGAATTGATTATGGATGTTTTGAGTTAATGGAGGGGAAGTCTTGAAAGTTTTACTAAGCAGTCAGTACATGCTAGGCAATTCCCAGAGTATTTCCTACTCATTGATTCAGGAATACTGCATTGTATTATCCTTTTTTTTTTTTTGAGACCGAGTCTTGCTCTGTTGCCCACGCTGGAGTGCAATGGCCCTGTCTTGGCTCATTGCAACCTCCGCCTCCTGGGTTCAGACGATTCTCCTGCCTCAGCCTCCCGAGTAGCTAGGTCTACAGGCAGATGCCACACCACCCAGCTAATCTTTGTATTTTTAGTAGAGACAGGGTTTCACTATGTTAGCTAGGCTGGTCTTGAACTCCTGACCTTGTGATCTGCCCACCTCGGCCTCCCAAAGTGCTGGGATTACAAGTGTGAGCCACTGCGCCTGCCATGTTATCCTTTCTTATAGGTAATATAAGAATTTGTCAATTGAGATTTTTTTTTTCTCAATCCAACATGAGGAAGATGTGGTTTTTCAGGTTTTTTTGTTTTTAAGACAATGTTTCACTCTTGTTGCCCAGGCTGGAGTGCAATTGCGTAATCTTGGCTCACCGCAACCTCCATCTCCCGGGTTCGAGCAATTCTCCTGCCTTAGCCTCCCGAGTGGCTGGGATTACAGGCATGCACCACCGCGCCTGGCTAATTTTGTATTTTTAGTAGAGACGGAGTTTCTCCATGTTAGTCAGGCTGGTCTCGTACTGTTAGCCTCAGGTGATCCACCTACCTCAGCCTCCCAAAGTGCTGGGATTACAGGTGTGAGCCACTGCACCCGGGCGGTTTTTCAGTTTTAGGTTTTTTTTGTTTTTGTTTTTGTGGATACGGAGTTTCACTCTTGTTGCCCAGGCTAGAGTGCAATGGCATGATCTCGGCTCACTGCAATCTCTGCCTCCCGGGTTCAAGCGATTCTGCCTCAGCTTCCCAAGTAGCTGGGATTACAGGCACCTGCCACCATGCCTGGCTAATTTTTGTATTTTTAGTAGAGACGGGGTTTCTCCATGTTGGTCAGGCTGGTCTCAAACTCCCAGCCTCAGTGATCCGCCCACCCGGCCTCCCAAAGTGCTGGGATTATAGGCATGAACCACCACGCCTGGCCCAGTTTTAGTATTTCTAAAAGATGGATTTTAATCAAAGTGTATTCTCTATGAGGCGACAGTGTGATATGGCCATGAAATAAAACAGATTTGATCTTAGGCTGCTTTGATGGAAATATGGTACCTAGGATGAGGTAAAATTTCAGAGTAATAATTGTCAATAGTTGAGTAGATGTTTTCTAAATCTCAGGTACTAGAAGGAGGGAAAGAGAAAGATAGTCCTGCTCTCCTCTGCACCAAGGAGTACACCTCAAGCCCTGGATACTGCTTGTTTGAGGCATCATCCTTTAGGGTTAAAGACAAAATGGAGCTCATTCAGAAGAGAGCAACTTGTATCTAGTGGGAATTCAAATCCCTGCCATTATTATCATAATGGCTACTGTTTAGTCAGTGTCTGCTCTATGCAGGCACTATACCAAAATTTTGGGACACATTTCTAGCCCTCGCATGAACCCTAAGGAGCAGTATTATCTTTATTTTATTGATAACAAAACAGATTCCAAAAGATTAAATAACTTGTTGATGTTGTATACTTAATAGCAGAGCTGGGAATTAAATTTAAATTTGAGGTATGATTAAGCTGAGAATGTTTAGCCAAGAGAATAGAGAACTCAGGGCAAACACAGTAGGTATTTTGTGACTTTCTTGAGGTCTACTTAGTTAGATGTGTTTTAGTTAATGCTGAGGACAGGAAATAAACCCTGTGGATGGAGCTGAGAGATACCACCTCAGAATAAAGAGCTAAGAATCACAGCTATTCAGAGATGGATTAGACTGCTTTGGGACAGTGAGTTCTCTTTACCAGGAAGTATTCAAGCATAAGTTAGCAATTGCTGGCTGGATATTGTAGAGAGGATTTGAGCTTTAGTTTGCAATTCAATCACCTACCTTTAACATCGCTTCCACGCTGTAGATTTTATGATCTTTTCATTAAATGAAGGCTAGAAGGGACACTGAAATAATTTGGTACATTCCTTTTCCTCCAGAGAGAAGAGAAAAAATATTATTTATCCTATAAAATAGCAGTTGAAGTGTGAGCCTAATAGTCTTTTGTATACTTAATTTCAGGTGAGAGGGACTTAACTGTAATCTTTCAGAGCTTTGGGCTTGGTATCAAATTATGCTGTCCTATTTGAACTGTAAAGTTAAATACTTGTAAGTTTAGTAAGAACATAATGTAGATCCCATTATCTGTTTTTAATTGCCTGAAAAATGTGTTTTATATATCATGTTAGTTTCCTATTGCTCTTGTAACAAATTACCACAAATTTATTGGCTTAGGCTGGGTGTAGTGGCTCACGCCTATAATCCCAGCACTTTGGGAGGTTGAGGCAGGTGGATCACTGAGCTCAGGAGTTCGAGACCAGCCTGGGCAATATGGGGAAACCCCATCTCTACAAAAAAACACAAAAATTAGCCGGGCATTGGTAGCCTGTACCTGTAGCCCGAGCTACTCAGGAGACTGAGGTGGGAGAATCACATGAACCCAGGAGGCAGAGATTGCAGTAAGCAACATCGTGCCACTGCACTCCAGCCTGGGTTACAGAGCAAGACCCCGTCTTAAAACAAACAAACAAAAAATTTGTGGCTTAAAACAACTCTTGCTAAAAATCCATCTGTACTTAAGATTTTCCTGCAAGCCCTGACGTGTGTACCAGACAACCAATTCAGACTCTCATGGTTGGGAATATCCTCTGATGATCTGACTCTCCTAGTCTATGGATTAAATTGATAGAAGATCTGATTTGTATAGTAAACTCCTCTGTTCATACTGGTATTGACTGTTCCTGGTTCAAGATGACAGCTACAATGGTGCTGTCAAAAACAGCTACATGGGGCTGGGCGCGGTGACTCATGCCTGTAAACCCAGCACTTTGGGAGTCCAAGGCAGGCGGATCACAAGGTCAGGAGATCGAGACTATCCTGGCTAACACGGTGAAACCCCGTCTCTACTAAAAAAAAAAAAAAAAAAAATGCTGGGAGTGGTGACCACCTGTAGTCCCAGCTACTCGGGAGACCGAGGCAGGAGAATGGCGTGAACCTGGGAGGTGGAGCTTGCAGTGAGCTGAGATGGCACCACTGTACTCCAGCATCAACCGGGACCACTTGAACCAGTTCCAGTTCAAGCAACAAAGCAGACTCCGTCTCAAAAAAAAAAAAAATCCAGCTACATGGGAGTTTGTTCCTCTGTTGCATTGTGCAGTGACTGGTTTCACCCAGTACTTTAATGTGAGAATAAGCACTTTCCTCATATCAGGAATATTGTTGGTGTTGCCTGTTATTCACAGCTGAATGTAGTCTTCAGTAGATTATCAATTATGTTTGATTGTATGTGATTATAAAGAATGTGCATTTTTTCCTCAAAGTTGCTGGACATGTTTCTTTGAAAGCAGTTAATAAACAATTTCTAACAATTTATCTACTAACAAATATATATATTTTTAATTTACTGAGAAGAAATATTAAAATATTGACAGTCCTGGATCAGATAAACTTTATAATTAGCCTTATAATTTTGCTCATTTGATTGTGAGTCAGTATTATATGCACAGAACTTGAGGCATTTTTTTCTTCATGTATATTTTTCTTTTCATATTTATATAGTCGCAGTTTTTATGATAGTAATGTCTCATTCACTCATAATACCAAAAGTTAGATCGTGCTTTTCTGAGTGCCCTCTTGCCGAAGACCACCAGGATCACAACTGTTGTTAAAGAAGGTGTAAAAAATTGCAGTAATAAATATGACCACAAGCAAAGCAAACAAAAAACCACACACACACTTAGAGATAGGTCCTGTTGGGGTAAAATCAGGGTGTTGGCAGGGCTTTGTTTCTTCTGGAGGCTCTGGAGGAGAATTGTTTCCTTGTCTTTTCCATGTGCTTCCAGGGAGCACCTGCAAGCTTTTTTTTTTTTTTTTTTTTTTTTTGAGACAGAGTCTCGCTCCGTAGCCCAGACTGGAGTGCAGTGGTGCAATCTCGGGTCACTGCACCCTCTGCCTCCCGGTCCCGGTTCAAGCAATACTCCTGCCTCAGCCCCCCGAATAGCTAGAAATACAGACACGTGCCACCACGCCCATCTAATTTTTGTGTTTTTAGTAGAGACAGGGTTTCACCATGTTGGCCAGGGTGATCTTGAACTCCTGACCTCATGATCCGCCCACCTCGGGCTCCCGAAGTGCTGGGATTACAGGTGTGAACCACTGCGCCCAGCTGTAAGCTTTTGTTTATGCCCCTTCCACCATCTTCAGAGCCACCATAGCTTCTTCAAATCTGTGACTCTTTCTCCCCTTCCATTTATGAGGACCCTTATGATTACATTGGGCCCACATGAGTAGTTCAGGAAAAGGTCAACTGCAACCTTAATTCTGCCTTTGCAAGTAACCTAACATATTCACAGGTTCCAGAAGTTAAACATCTTTGAGGAGCCATTATTCTGCCCACCACTTGTGTTGCAGTAGCTTATGAACTGATTACTGAAATTGTGCATGAGTTTATTCGTTTTACCTTTTTATTAAAAATGGAAACCAGAGCAATTGAAAAGGTGAAATTGTACTACAGTATTTATAATGAAAAATAGTCACCCTGTTTTCTGGTGTTTTTCCCATTTCCTAGGTCCTCTCCCCAAAGGCAACTACTTTCCATTATTTTAACTGTTTCTTCTGGTATTTGCTTCCATTTTCCTACTGCTGCTTTAATTAAAAAAAAAAAAAAAATCTAACTTACGTATGTCTATATCTTTCTCCTTTCCTCTTCTCAGACTCCTACTTTTGTGGTTAAATTGTTGTCTGCTATTTGTTTTTATGTTATTCTTTGCTGAAACAGATCATGCACTTTGATTACATTTTTGTTCTTGTGCAAACCTTTTTGTAAAGACATCTATCTTAAATGTCCTTAAATTCTTGAACTAGTCTTAGTGTTTGTGGTAAGACTTAGTTAAGTCAGCTGCCCAGCTGTCATCCTGGAAATTACCTTCACCTTTTCCTATTGTGTTGGATTCTGTTTCCCCTGAATCACTTATTTTCCTTTGTTGTTGTTTTTATTTATTCCATTACTTTGGAAATGCACACCCCTTAGTATCTTCTTCTGAAAAGAGTACCTGAGACCATGCCTTTCCAAAAATGTGTTTTACTGTCACTTTTGATGTATTTGATTGGGCATAAAAGTCTAGATTGGAAATAGTTTCCCTCTGGAATTTTGAAGGCATTATTCCATTCATTCTTTTCTTTTTTCTTTTTCTTTGTTTTTTTGAGATGGAGTCTCACTCTGTTGTCAGACTGGAGTTCAGTGGCGATCTCGGCTCACTGCAACCTCCTCTGCCTCCTGGGTTCAAGCGATTCTCCTGTCTCAGCCTCCTGAGTAGCTGGGATTACAGGTGCATGCCACCATGCCCAGCTAATTTTTTTTTTTATTTTTAGTAGTAGGGGTAGACAGGGTTTTATCATGTTGGTCAGGCTGGTCTCGAATTCCTGACCTCAGGTAATCTGCCTGCCTTGGCCTCCCAAAGTTCTAGGATTACAGGCCTGAGCCACTGTACCCAACTTCCCATTCATTGTTTTCTAGCTTTCAGTATTCCTTTTTTTTTTTTTTTTTTTTTTTGAGATAGAATCTGACTCTGTCACCCAGGCTGAAGTGCAGTGGCGTGATCTCAGCTCACTGCAACCTCCGCCTCCCGGTTCAAACAGTTCTCTGCCTTAGCCTCCCAAGTAGCTGGGATTATAGGCACCCACCACCACACCCAGCTAATTTTTGTAGTTTTAGTAGAGATGGGGTTTCATTTGGCCAGGCTGGTCTTGAACTCCTGACATCGTGATCCACCCTCCTTGGCCTCCCAAAGTGCTGGGATTACAGGCGTGAGCCACCACACTCAGCAGTATTCATATTCTTAAGAAGTCTATAGTCATTCTAATTCTTTGTCTTGTGTATGTGACCAGTTTTTCTTTCTAGAAGTATGTAGATCTCCTGTTTTATCTCCATGTTAAAAATTAGAGAAGTACTGTCTCCTTGTTTGTTTTCAGTGATTTTGATGAATACTTGATAGTCTTTTCAGTTTAGAAACTTGGGCCCTTCATTTCAGGGAAATTTTCTTGTATTCTTTCTTTCTTTTTTTTTTTTTGCAACCGAGTTTCGCTCTTGTTGCCCATGCTGGAGTGCAATGGTGCGATCTTGGCTTACTGCAACCTCCGCCTTCCGGGTTCAAGCGATTCTCCTGCCTCAGCCTCCCAAGTAGCTGGGATTACCGGCATGTGCCACCATGCCTGGCTAATTTTGTAGAGATGGGGTTTCTCCATGTTAATCAGGCTGGTCTCGAACTCCCAACCTCAGGTGATGCGCCTGCCTCGGCCTCCCAAAGTGCTGGGATTACAGGCGTGAGCCACTGTGCCCAGCCATATTTCTTTGGTAATTTTCTCTCTTTTCACTTTTTGGTACTGTTAATAGATAATCGATCTTTTGGATTAAACTTCTAATTCTCTTATCTGTTCTTCCCTATTTTTCATGTTTATATTTTTGCTCTGTTTTCTAGGAAATATCCTCAGCTCCATCTTCTAGATTTTTAAATTTTTGTGTTTTTGTGGTTTTTTTTTTTACATTTTTAATTTCCAAGAGTTCTTTTTTCTCTGATTTGTCTTTTTTTTTAAGTAACTTGTTTTGCTTCATAGATGTATTATCTTCTGTTTCTGAGGATGTTGAGTATAAATTTTGAATGTTATTTCACTGTTAAAATTTATTTTAGTTTTTTTTGTTTCCATATTGGAAGCTTTCCTCAAATGTCTGGTGATCCTTGAGTATTTCATGTTAAAGGATAAGGTACAGAACACCTAATTGTAACATTAAAGTAGGAACCTTTTTTCTAAGGTGATGAGACAGAAGTTTTGTAGAAGAACCTTCAAATGTCAGCATCTTTCAAATCAGTGTCTGTAGGTCTTTATTTGGAGCCAGTTTTTCAAGAAAATACTCCTCTCTCCTGCATGGGATATATGAACCTGGTTGCCAACATTCAGAAACTAGGCAGGAGAAGTGGGGATGAGTGGGAGGTACTTACCATTTACTGGGGAAACATTTCATTTATCTGTCTAATAGCATACTCTAAGCCAAAGTGTCCTAACATCTGGAGCATCCCTGATTCATTTTCTGTAGTAAATATCCAGCCCTCTACTGAGTAGTAGCAAGGTAGCCATCTGCCTGCTTGGGGTTGGCAAACGCAATGGGAGGGGGGAGGGTGGCTCCTTACATCTTATATAGACTTTAAACCAGATTCCTGTTTTCATCTAGACTTCAGCTTTTAAAGAACCTGATGCCTTTAATTTGTGAACCTTTCCAGGGTTCTCTTTTGTTTTTTTTTTCCCCCTCCAAGACAGAGTTTCGCTCCTGTTGCCCAGGCTGGAGTACAGTGGCACGATCTTGGCTCACTGCAACTTCTGCCTCCCGGATTCAGGCAATTCTCCTGCCTCAGCCTCCCAAGTAGCTAGGATTATAGGCATGCGCCACCACTCCTGGCTAATTTTTGCATTTTTGGTAGAGACTGGGTTTCACCACGCTAGTCAGGCTGGTCTCGAACTCCTGACCTCAGGTGATCCACCTGCCCTGGCCTCCCAAAGTGCTGGGATTACAGGCATGAGCCACCACACCCAGCCCTTTCCAGGGTTCTCTAAATTGGCTTCCTTATTCCTTTTAGTGGGATTTCATTAAGGATCAGGGGTAGTTGTGTGTGTTCAATCTATCATGTTTAACTGAAGGTTTATCTGCATGTTTTCTTTTCTAAGCAGGATTTGTGTTTGCTTTTGTTTGCCATAGAAAGCAGAATTTCAAAATTGATTGAATTAAATAACTTTGTAATAATAATAATTAATGAGTGGAAGAGCTGAGGATGATGCCTGCATTCCCTTCTGAGAGGACTGAAATAGAACTTTCCTTTAGGAATAGGGCCCTGGTTAAAGATTTTTGAGTTTCTACAAGGCTTTTTGTGTCAGTGCAGTTAGTGGAGTTATTACTTTCCTGCTAACTACATGTAACGTTTACGGTACCAGAAATAATTTAGAAGAAAATTATTCTTGGCCGGGCATGGTGGCTCATGCTGTAATCCCAGCACTTCAGGATTCTGAGGCGGGCGGATCACCTGATGTCAGGAGTTTGAGACTAGCCTGGTCAACATTGGTGAAACCGCATCTGACTAAAAATAAAAAAAATTAGCTAAGTGTGGTAAGTGCACTTCTGTAATCCCAGCTACTGTGGAGGCTGAGGCAGGAGAATTACTTGAACCTGGGAGGCGGAAGTTGCAGTGAGTTGAGATCATCCCACTGTACTCCAGTCTGGGCGACATGAGGCTGTCTCAGAAAAAAAAAAGAAGAAAATTATTCTCATCTGATTTAAAAGACTAAACTCTTGTGATGTGTCAACCAGAGCCACCTGAAGAGTAAGAGAGAAGTAACTTTTTGTGTAATACTAGTAGTCTGCCTAACAATATAGATTATGAAGGATTTTTATTTTTCTGTGGTTTTTTTTTTTTGAAGCTTAGGATTTCAGTACTGTGTGAACTGTGCTATACCAAAACTGGTTGGGATTAGCACAGCCTCCTGGGTTTTGTATATTCCTTGGGAGAATAATCTCTTAACCTAATCCCAAAGGCTGAAAATACATTGCTTTGACTTTAAAAATGTGTATTAAAAAAGATAATGTATATGTGTGTTTGATTACAAAGTACATATGCTTACTGAAAATTTGGGGAAATAAAAAATGAATACATAAAATAAAATTAATTTGTAATACAGTCTTTCAAAAATAATTATTAGTATTAATATTGTTTTGTTTTGAGACAGGGTCTCACTCTGTCACCCAGGCTGGAGTGCAGTGGCACCATCATGGCTCACCACAGCCTCAACCCCTAGGATCAAGGGATCCTCGCATCTTGGCCACCCTAGTAGCTGGGACTGTGGTACACATCACCATGCCCAGCTAATTTTTGGGTTTTTTGTGTGTGTGGAGACAGGGTTTCACCGTGTTTCGCAGGCTAGTCTCAAACTCCTGGGCTCAAGCACTCTACCTGCCCTAGCTTTCCAAAGAGCTAGGATTATAGGCATGAGCCACCAGTCCCTGCTGGGTTTATTTGTTTGCTTGTTTGTTGTTTAGACAGGGTCTTCATCTGTCACCCAGACTGGAGTTCAGTGGTGCTTTCATGGTTTATTGGAGCCTCGACCTTGAGGCTCAAGCAATCCTGAGCCTCCAGAGAAGCCTGGACTTCAGGTGCATGCCACCACACCCAGCTGTTTTTTAGTTTTTTTGTAGAGGTGGGGTCTTGCAGTGTTGCTTAGGTTGGTCTCAAACTCCTGGACTCAAGTGATCCTCCCACTTCAGCCTCCCAAAGTGTCAGGATTATAGGCTTGAGCCACCATGCCTGGCTGTTTGTTTTCTTGATTTTTTTTTTTTTGAGACAAATTTGGCTCTCATATAGAAAAATTGTTAATTTGGAGATTTAGTAGTAAGATTTAAAGAAAGGATTATAGAGCAATTATTTTTATTTTCTTCAGAGTCAGAATCTCAATGGATTGCCCAGACTAGATTCTAACTTGTGGATTCAAATGATCCCTCCTGTCTCAGCCTCCTGAATAGGTGGGACTATAGGTGCATGCCACTGCAGCTGGCGACAGAGCAATTCTTAAAACTAGTAAGTGCATAAAAGAGTAAATGGGAATGCCAGGACAGTTCACAAGAATGGATATACTGTTTGTTCATTCTCATAGTAGCTGACCCATAAAGTCAATTTCTTTTGTGAGATTTGCTGGGCGTGTTTTTTGATGAGGGCCTGTGAACAGAAACATAGGCTTAAGCACTGAAGTTCACAGAGGTCAACGAATCTGTTTGACTGCCTGACCAGAACTAATACTGAAAACTTATTCCTCCTTTTTTTTTCTTTGAGATGGAGTTTTGCTCTTGTTGCCCAGGCTGGAGTACAATGGCACAATCTCGGCTCACTGTAACCTCTGCCTCCCAGGTTCAAGCGACTCTCCTGCTTTAGCCTCCCAAGTAGCTGGGATTACAGGCATGTGCCACCATGCCCGGCTAATTTTTGTATTTTTGACAGAGATGGGGTTTCACCATATTAGTCAGGCGGGTCTCAAACTCCTGACTCAGGTGATCTACCCGCCCCAGCCTCCCAGAGCGCCAGGATTACAGGCGTGAGCCGCTGTGTCTGGCCACGTATTCCTCTTTTTAAAAATACATTTATTGGCCAGGCATGGTGGCTTACGTCTGTAATCCCAGCTTTTTGGGAAGCCAAGGCAGGCAGATCACCTGAGGTCAGGAGTTCAGGATCAGCCTGGCCAACCCAACATGGTGAAACCCCGTCTCTATGAAAAATACAAAATTTAGCCGGGCATGGTGGCACACACCTGTAGTCCCAGCTACTCAGGAGGCTGAGGCACGAGAATCGCTTGAACCCGGGAGGCAGAAGTTGCAGTAAGCCGAGGTCACGCCACTGTGCTCCATCGTGGGTGAAAGAGCAAGACTCCATCTCAAAATAAATAAATAAAAACACTTTTTAAATTTGCACTGTATTTTTAATTCTGTCAGGTGTAAAAAGGGCAGATGTTAAAATAACATCCAAAAGTACTGAAACTCGACCTGGCACGGTGGCTCACACCTGTAATCCCAGCACTTTGAGAGGCCAAGGCGGGCAGATCACCTGAGTTCAGGAGTTCAAGACCAGCCTGGCCAACATGATGAAACCTCGTCTGTACTAAAAAATGCAAAAATTTGCCGGACGTGGTGGTACATGCCTGTAATTCTAGCTACTAGGGAGGCTGAGGCAGGAGAGTTGCTTGAAATTGGGAGATGGAGGTTGCAGTGAGCCAAGATTGTGCCACCGCACTCCAGCCTGGGTGACAGAGCGAGACTCTGTCTCAAAAAAAAAAAAAAAAGTGTTTACTTACCATCCCTCAAAGCCCCTGCACTTAGTTCACATTATCAAATGCTTGAAATAAAGAAGCAAGTTGGCCAGGCATGGTGGCTCATGTCTATAATCCCAGCACTTTGGAAGGCTAAGGCAATTGATTACTTGAGGCCAGGAGCTCGAGACCAGCCTGGGCAACGTGACAAAACCCTCTCTCTACAAAAACAAAAATTAACTGGGCATAGTGGCACTCACTGATAGTTCCAGCTACTCAGGAGGCTGAGGTGGTAGAATCTCTTGAGCCCAGGAGTTCAAGGCTACAGTGAGCTGTGATCGTGCCACTGCCCTCCAGCCTGGGCGACAGAGTGAGAACCTGTCTCAAAGAGAAGCAAATTTATCGTCTGGTAGGAAATGAACCCTCCCTCCATTAGTAGAAAACCCACATAGCAGTATTTTACAGATAACTTTATAGCAATAGTCACAGATTTCAAAAAATTTTTTTCATATCCACTTGCCCCATCTATTAGTTCAAATCACCTTCCTGCAGCAGAAAAAAAATTTTGTGTGCATATGTTCGAAATTGCTATTTTGCATCACTAATCAGAAAAGTGGTCTTCAGGTGCGTAGTTTCCATGTGATTTTATCTTTACTGACATGTATTTAGATAAAACTACTTAATTGAATTTATTCTTAAAAAAAGAAAGGAAAAATGCACTCTCAGTCCCACCACATCTTTTTTTCTTGAATCATTGGCAGAATATGTTCTTTTATAGGCTCAAGATAAAATGACATAGGTTAATGTTTTTTCTTTTTCTTTTTTTTTTTTTTTTTTTTTTGAGATGGAGTCTCACTCTGTTGCCCAGGCTGGAGTGCAGTGGCCGGATCTCAGCTCACTGCAAGCTCCGCCTCCCGGGTTTACGCCATTCTCCTGCCTCAGCCTCCCGAGTAGCTGGGACTATAGGCGCCCGCCACTTGCCTGACTATTTTTTTGTATTTTTTAGTAGAGACGGGGTTTCACCGTGTTAGCCAGGATGGTCTTGATTTCCTGACCTAGTGATCCGCCCGTCTCGGCCTCCCAAAGTGCTGGGATTACAGGCGTGAACCACCGCGCCCGGCTCTTTTTTGTTTTTTGAGATGGAATCTCACTCTGTTGCTTAGACTGGAGTGCAGTGGCATGATCTCAGCTCACTGCAACCTCTGTCTCATTCAAATGATTCTCTTGCCTCAGCCTCCTGAATAGCTGGGATTACAGATGTGCTGCACCACCACACGCAGCTAGTTTTTGTATTTTTAGTAGAGAGAGGGTTTTGCCATGTTGGCCAGACTGATCTCAAACTCCTGACCTCAAGCGATCCACCTGCCTTGGCCTCCCAAAGCACTGGGATTACAGGTGTGAGCCACTGTGCCTGGCTGCCTAATGCCAGTGGCTGCTTAATGCCTTTTTTTTTTGTTTTAAAAAACAAAAACTCTCTAAATCACGAGGCTAAGATCAGGAGTTGGAGCTATTTTTCAAATTATCACCATTTGTTAAAAGTGAGAAGGAGGTGGGCACAGTGCTCACGCCTGTAATCCCAATACTTTGGGAGGCTGAGGTGGGTGGATCACCTGAGGTTGGAAGTTGGAGACAAGCCTGGCCAACATGGTGAAACCCCATCTCTGCTAAAAATATAAAAACTAGCTGGGTGTGGTGGCACACACCTGTAGTCCCAGCTACTCGGGAGGCTGAGGCAGGAGAATCACTTGAACCCAGAAGATGGAAGTTGCAGTGAGTTTATGCAGTGAGATTGTGCCACTCACTGCACTCCAGCCCGGGCAACAGAGCGAGACTCCGTCTCAAAAAAAAAAGTGAGAAGGAAGTTGTTCTGGGCTGTGTTTCTCTAATAATCACCTGTGTCATAGTAGTGTAAGAAAACTTTTGGTGATTAATGTACTTGTTAAGTATTTGATGATTAATGTCATCACGTATTATGTGTTATATGTGCTGTATACTTTTATACAGCTGGCAGCACAGTAGGTTTGTTTACACCAGCGTCACCATAAATACTTGAGTTATGTGTCGCATCGTGTTATGGTGGCTACCACACCACTAGGCCATAGGAAAATTTGGGCTCCATTATTAGCTTATGGGACTACAGTCATATAAACAATTTGTCCTTTACTGAAATGCCATTATGCAGAGCATGGCTGTACCGCATTGTTTCGACTTTCTTTTATTGATAACCTTTTATTTCCAGTCACAAGAAAACAGTGCTGCAATGAATGTCCTTGTATCTGCCTCCTTCTGTATATTTGGGAGTTCTTGTCAAGCATATGTAATGAGAACTGGAATGACTGGATCATAGGTCATACACATTTATAATTTTGAAATACAGGTGTCTCCCGTTGTCCATGGTTTTGCTTTCCCTGGTTTCAGATACCCAGGGTTAATCAAGGTCTGAAAATAGGTGAGTAGAGTACAGTCAGATATTTTGAGAGAGAGAGATCCCACATTCACATAACTTATTGTTATATATTGTTATATAATTGTTATATTTTATTGAGAATGGGTACTTGTAGGATCTTAATAACTTTAGATGTTATCTTTTTTGTTTATCTGATGGGGGGTCTTGCTATCTAATGCTTTTAATTTGTATTTCTTGACTAGTGGGGTTGAATATCATTTTGGATATTTATTGGCAGCTTCTATATTTTTTCTTCTGAGTTTTCTGTTGTTCTTTAACTCATATTCTTCTCACTCATTAGTGATTTTATTTCACCACTATATACATGAATGAGACATATAGGTAGCATATACTACTTTCAAGCCCCCTCCCCATTTTCTTTAAATTTGGTAGTCTGTTATCATTGGAATCAACCAGTAGTTAATGCTGCCATTTATCAAAGAAGCAGAACTGAGTATTTCCCATTTTACTAGAACCTAATTTCATACGGCTTTTAAATGTTGGTAGCAGTTAGTCTTTATAGGTCAAACTGGTCGCACTCTTCATTGCCTATATGGAAACTTACCAGAGTCAATCAGATGAAGGAAAGAAAAGCATTAATAGTTTTTAATAATAATAATCCTGTTTGTCAGGCACAGTGGCTCACGCCTGTAATCCCAGCACTTTAGGAGGCTGAGATGGGCAGATCACGAGGTCAGGAGATCGAGACCATCCTAGCTAACATGGTGAAACCCCATCTCTACTAAAAATACAAAAATTAGCCAGGCGTAGTGGCGGGCGCCTGTAGTCCCAGCTACTCGGGAGGCTGAGGCAGGAGAATGGCGTGAGCCCAGGAGGTGGAGCTTGCAGTGAGCCGAGATCGCGCCACTGCACTCCAGCCTGGGCGACTGAGCGAGACTCCATCTCAAAAAAAAAAAAAAAAAAAATAATAATAATAATAATCCTATTGCCTCTGAAGTAGCAACCTCTGAAGTGTAACCCTCTCTTTATTGATGAATAAACTGAGAGGTTGAATGGTCACATAGCTAGGAAGTGTCTCAGATGAGATTTAAACCCAGGCCATCCAATTCCAAAGCCTTTTCCACCACGTTGTACTGCCTCAGTGGGATGGATACATTTTTGAATACAGCCTTTCAAAGTGTATGTAATCTCTTATGCATGATCATGTTAAAAGGGACTAATATAAAATTATTTTAAGTGTTTCGTTTCTCTTTTGGCTAAAAATTATTTTTAAAAGCTATTTTAAAAACCAATTGTTGGCCTGGACATGGTGGCTCACACCTGTAATCCCAGCACTTTGGGAGGCTGAGGCAGGAGGATTGCTTGAGCCCAGGGTTCAAGACCAGTCTGGGCAACATTGTAAGACATTGTCTCTGCAAAAAATAAAAAAATTAACCAGATGTAGTGGCACATGCCTGTAGTCCCAGCTTCTCAGGACGCTGAGGCAGAAGGATTGCTTAAGCCTGGGAGATCAAGGCTGCAGCCTGACTGCAGCTTGACAGATGGGTTTTTCTGTAGTAGCTTTAGCATGAGTATGGATAGTTGGCTTATTTTTACAACATAATTCAAGATAGGCATGGTGGTTCACACCTGTAATGCCGTCTCTTTGGGGGACTGAGGCGGGAGAATCACTTGAGCTCAGGAGTTTGAGACCAGCCTGGGCAACATAGCGAGACCTTGTCTCTACAAAAATAAAAACATTTTCCAGGGATGATGGCACATGCTTCTGTAGTCCCAGGTAGTTGGGTAGCTGAGGTGGGAGGATCACTTAAGCTCAGCAGGTTGAGGCTGCAGTGAGCTATGATCATGCCACTGCATTCCAGCCTGGGCAATAGAGCGAGACCTTGTCTCAAAAAAAAAAAGCAAAAAAAAAAAAAAACCCATCATACAGGATTTCTGTCTTAGGTTCTGTTATTAATAAAATGTAGTAATTGGGCTGGGCATGCTGGCTCAAATCCCAGCACTTTTGAAAAGGAGGCTGAGACGAGAGGCTTGCTTGAACCCAAGAGTTCGAGACCAGCCTGGGCAGCCCCTGTCTCTGCAAAAAGACATGTTTGGTGGCACGCACGTATAGTCCAGCTACTTGGGGGCTGAGGTGGGAGGATTATTTGAGTCCAGGAGGTCAAGGCTGCAGTGAGCCGTCATCACACCATTGCACTCCAGCCTGGACAACAGAGTAAGACTCTGTCTAAAAATAAAAACATTTTTAAAAAGTAATTGAAATAAAAATTTCACTATAATAGTGTTTGTGTCTATTACAGGCAGTTTGTGACATACTTTGTAGTAAAACTTTAGTATATAATGCTGAAAATTATGTATTTTGCCAGTGCTAATTGTTTTCTTTGTGTTTCTTACAGAAAAAGATGGCAAAGCATTTCATTCAACTTATGAAGAAAAATTGAAGCTTGTGGCACTGCATAAGCAGGTTCTTATGGGCCCGTATAATCCAGACACTTGTCCTGAGGTTGGATTCTTTGATGTGCTGGGGAATGACAGGAGGTAACAGTGGTTTTCTGTGTAGTGAATTTAATGAGAATAATGTTGGCAAAGGGTACAATGTGTATTGGTTAAGACGTGAATAGCTGGCTCATTAGCTTAAAATAAGAACTTAACATTTTTGCTTGTAGCTTCTGGAGTCTTCAGATATTTATCTGTTTTTAGTTTAGAGATGTTTATGGTTTATGGAAGAACTGTATTCATCTGATTATTAACATAAGACAAGTAGAGGTTCATTTGGTTCTTCCCAAATAATATTAAAAGTAGCCTTTTAAAATACATAGTAATTGATTCCATTATTGAGGCATTAAAAAATTGTGACAAAAAAATACATTGAGTATTTTTGTTTAATTAAGGTTCAAATATTATATAAGAAAAGTAGGCCAGGTGCAGCAGTTCACGCCTGTAATCCCGGCACTTTGGGAGTCCAAGGTGGGTGGACCATTTGAGGTCAGGAGTTCAAGACCAGCCTGGCCAACATAGTAAAACCTCATCTCTACTAAAAATTAAAAAATTAGCCAGTGGTAGTAGTGCACGCCTGTAATTCCAGCTACTTGGGAGACTGAACAGGAGAATCGCTTGAGCCTGGGAGGCAGAGGTTTTGGTGAGCCACGATCACGCCATTGCATTCCAGTCTGGGCAACAAAGTGAGATCCTGTCTCAAAAAAAAAACTGATACCCTTTTGCTGTATGGGAATCATCAGCAATGCAGTTGTTTGGATTGTATGTGGCATATCTAGTAAATCAATACGTACTTGTTAAAACTTGAAGTTTTGAGCCTTTTGCTTACAGTAGAATCATTCTTCATTTTAGTTACAATTGAGAATTATTCATATTTAGTTTAAATTTAAAAGTTCTTTTTCTACTAAGAAGGGGAGGTAACTTTTCTTGTTATTCCTTACAGGAGAGAATGGGCAGCCCTGGGAAACATGTCTAAAGAGGATGCCATGGTGGAGTTTGTCAAGCTCTTAAATAGGTGTTGCCATCTCTTTTCAACGTACGTTGCGTCCCACAAAATAGAGAAGGAAGAGCAAGAAAAAAAAAGGTGAAGTTTGAGGGCATGGAATACTTTACTGCTGCACAGCCCAGTGTACTGATGCTTTTGTTTTATGGAGTGTCTGTTCTAGTTCTAGATCAGGTGTTTTGCTTTCTTTGGATCCCCATTTCTTGTGGCAATTGTTCAAACTTCCTGATGTGAGTAGGTATTTATATTATGAGTTTTGTGGGGAGGGAGAACTGCTTCCTACTGGCTGTGCCTTTAAAAGAAACCTCCCATCCATCATAGCCTTCCTTTTGTTTTATTACAGTAAGTTTCTGAATAAGCCCCACCATAAACTCAACCACTCCCTCCTCCCTATCCTCTGGTCTTACATACCCTTTGCTGCAGTCTCCCTTGAGCTTCTAGAATACTCATGCTCCATTTCATTGTTTGCAACTATGCTACCTTATATAGACATTCATGTTGGCTTTGGTGTCCAGCTGGCTTATTGATTATTTTCACATTTTGGAGGAGGAGCTATAAATGTGCTGTTTATGTTTATGGGATTCTCCGTTGTAGTTGTGAATTAGAATTATAGTTACACCTTATTTATCTAGTAGCTATATTTTGAACAGTTTTGACTACCTAAAATTTTAAGTGATGAAAATGATGCTACAAAACCAATTTTTCTTCAGGTTATGTTATACTTTTATTTTTTTAGACGGAGTCTTGCTCCGTTGCTGTTGCTCAGGCTGGAGTGCAGTGAAATGATCCTCTGCCTCCTGGGTTCAAGCAGTTCTGCCTCAGCCTCTCGAGTAGCTGGGATTACAGGTGCCTGCCACCAACCCAGCTAATTTTTGTGTTTTTAGGAGAGATGAGGTTTCACTATGTTGGCCAGGCTGGTCTCAAACTCCTGACCTCTGGTGATCCACCGCCTCGACCTCCCAAAGTGCTGGGATTACAGGCGTGAGCCACGTTGCCCAACCGATGTTATTCTTTAAAAACAATTGATTCTCTGGTTTCCTACCTTAACCTGGATTAAAAATAACAGATTAGAAGAGAAAATAGCTTGATAATGAGGGACATAATAGAAAGCATGAAAAATAGACATGAGAATTATAAAAGCCTGGCATTCAGGGGTCATATAATATGAAGGTAAACTCCATTACAATAGTATGATGTACAATTTTTATGTTTATAGCTGTAACCCCTGAGTCATCAAGAGATGGAACATTAGATATGATTTATTCCTGTTTAAGATAATAGGAAATGGCTTAATTACATTTTCAGAAGATATTTATCCAAAGAAAGTTTTTTTTAATCTAAAAGAAAGGTTTTGGTTCTTAGGAGAATAGAATGAGATTTCTTTAACTGGAAAATTGATTTATGTCCTATAGTCCTTTGTGTAGTGATGTTGGATCAATCAGGTATCGCTATGATGTCTGTAGAATAAGTATCTATTGCTTTTTAAGTTCTTATTTTAATGATATATATGCATATTTCTCTTAAGCATTGTCAAAAGTTACTACTCAACATACAGAGCTGCATTTTCTTTTTAAAAATATACTTTTGTCATGGGATAAAGTCCATATAGAATTATTTTAAAGTGTTGAAGAGTAGATTTCACCTATCCTGAAGCTTAAGCTCTGGCTTGTGAACCTTCTTGCCCTGTACCAGTTGTGACACATTAAAAGTAGGTCATGGCTGGGTGCAGTGGCTCACGCCTGTGGTGGCTCACATCTGTAATCTCAGCACTTTGGGAGGCCGACGCGGGCAGATCACTTGAGTCCAAGAGTTCAGGACCAGCCTGGGCCACATGGCAAAACCCCATCTCTACAAAAAAAACATAAAAATTAGCGGAGTGTGGTTGCAGGTTCCTATAGTTCCAGCTACTCAGGAGGCTAAGATGGGAGGATCGTTTGAGCCTGGGAGGCAAAGGTTGCAGTGAGCCAAGAACGTGCCTCTGCACTCCAGTCTGGGTGACAGAGTAAGACCCTGTCTCAGAAAAAAAAAAAAGTAGGTCATGTTATTGCTTTATTTTGAGCCGTGGCTGTGGCTCAGGTAGTTGTTAATCACTTACAGGAGTTAGAGGGGAGAAAGGTGAGGTAGCCCAGACAATTCTCATGGTAGAAACAAGAAATGGTGTTTTATCTGATACTCCTTAGAAATCTTCCCTTTCATCCTGTCTGCAGCCTCCCTGGACACCATACCACTCTCAGACCCTGAAGATGTCCCTTCCTAGCACAATAGGATCTGTTCTTTTTGGAAGGGTCTTGTGGGATGGGTGAAAGCTGGGCAAGGGCCGCACTGAGAGGTTAGCCATTCTTTTTTAAATTAAAAGCTTAAAAAAAATTTTAATTTCAGAAATAATACACAAATATATTCAATATAAAGATTTTCATTTATGGCAGTATGTGAAACACAAACTGAAAAAAATCTTTTTTCCCACATTTTTTTTTATTCCACTCTCCTTTGTGTAGATAATAACTGATAAATTTAGGGTATATCCTTCTAGATCTTTTCCTTTGTATTCACCTTTTTTTTTTTTTTCATTAAGCAAATGTATTAAATGTCTTTACATATTAGGCATGTATTTCTATGCTTTGGCTCTGCGGTGTTTCAGGGTGGATTTTTTACTTCTATACACGTTTGTCGAGTGCTTGTTCTTTCTAGCACTGTGCTAAGCCCTGAGGATGTAGTGGTGTGAGATAGGCAGTCTCTTTCCCTATGAAGCATCTACTTTAATGGGTAAGGCAGATCTATTGCTAAATGTATCACACAAATTTAATTACAATGACAGCAGGTATTATGAAGGAAAAGCTTTTAGTGCTGTGAGCCTGTATTAGAGGGGATCCTTCAGGGTATGGGAATATTATAATGATTTAAGTAGTGTCTTACGATGGACACATTTCTGTTGCTGTGCAACAGGAATTATTCTTGATGTGATTTGTATATTGTGAGATTGATTCCCTATAAGTTTCCGCTAGTAAAGTGTGTGTATTTTAAATTTTGATACATATATCCACATTGTTCTCTAAAAAGGTCATGTCAGTTTTCACTGGGAACTAAAGTTTTATATTTAAACAGGATTCAATGTATAGTGTTCATTCTCTATCCTTTGCTTTGTAGGAAGGAGGAAGAGGAGCGAAGGCGGCGTGAAGAGGAAGAAAGAGAACGTCTGCAACAGGAGGAAGAGAAACGTAGGAGAGAAGAAGAGGAAAGGCTTCGACGGGAGGAAGAAGAAAGGAGACGGATAGAAGAAGAGAGGCTTCGGTTGGAGCAGCAAAAGTAAGCTTATTATATGGCTTATGTTTTAAAGGAGAAATAGAAAAAAAAAAAATAATAATAAAAATAAGAAATGAGCAGGCTGGGCATGGTGGCTCACGCCTGTAATCCTAGCACTTTGGGAGGCGGAGGCGGGCAGATCACCTGAAGTTGGGAGATGGAGACCATCCTGGCTAACACAGTGAAACCCTGTCTCCATTAAAAATACAAAAAATACAAAAAATTAGCCAGGCATGGTGGCACATGCCTGTAATCCCAGCTACTCGGGAGGCTGAGGCAGGAGAATCGCTTGAACCCAGGAGGCGGAGGTTGCAGTGAGCCAAGATCGTGCCATTGTACTCCGGCCTGGGCAACAAGAGCAAAACTACGTCTCAAAAAAAAAGAAAAAAGGAATGTGTTAGAAGGTTTTGGGGTTCACTTGCAGAACCTAGAGATTGGAAGCAGGAACTGAGGTTGCTTGGTTGTGCTCTCTGTTTCTTGTCTCTGCTTCTCTCAGCTTATGTCTCTGCTTCATTCTTGCTCTCTGCAAGTTGTCACTGTCTGCTTTGGCATATGCAAGTCTATCCCAGAATTTATTTGGTCCATGTTTCCATGCATCTGACAGAGACTGACTGGAATCTGTGAGACCCAGTTGCAACTTCCCAGGACAGAGAATCTTCTTGGCCCAGTCTATGTCAGATATCCATTTATGGTCCTTAGTACAAGATTTGGTGGCTGCAACTGTTGCTTACTCAGTAAGGGCTTTGAGACACAGGGACTGACGGTTCTTCAAGAGGGAGCTGTGGGTACAAAGAGGCAGTGATTTAACACCCATAGAACACTGTGGGAAGTAAGTCTGAGGTTGTAGGGGTGGCATGGCTTATAGGTTAAACCAGAGAAGTTGAGAGTCCATTGATTTCTTCTCATTATTTCTGGGTAGTTCCTCAGAAAAAGATTTAGTGCTAGCCTCAAACTCACCCAGGGCCTCATTCAACTTTGGAGAAAGACTATGAATGCAGTTCCTTTTTGCAGGGAGGTTGTCCTAGGTGGATCCAGTGTTGTGCTGTATGCAGGAGTTTGTGAGGCTTTGCTTTGTTATCTATTAATAGATCGCTGTGAGGTCTCTGTTAAGTTGGTCACATAAGTGGTTGCTGGCCGTGGTGGCTCATGCCTGTAATCCCAGCACTTTGGGAGGCCAAGGTGGGCAGATCACTTGAGGTCAGGGGTTTGAAACCAGCCTGGCCAACATGGTGAAACCATCTCTACTAAAAATATAGATTAGCCAGGCATGGTGGCAGGTGCCTGTAATCCCAGCTATTTGGGAGGCTGAGGCAGGAGAATTGCTTGAACCTGGGGGGTGAAGGTTACAGTGAGCTGAGATCACACCACTGCACTCCAGCATGGGTGACAGAGTGAAACTCCGTCTCAAGAAAAAAAAAAAAGGACTTCCTCTCAAGCTTGGCGTTTGTTTGGTGGGGTCCCACGCGGGTTCAACAAGCGTATCGAGAAGTGTTATTTCTGTTCGGGGCCCATCTACCCTGGACACGGCATGATGTTCATCTGCAACGATTGCAAGGTGTTCAGATTTTGCAAATCTAAATGTCATAAAAACTTTAAAAAGAAGCACAATCCTTGCAAAGTTAGGTGGATCAAAACATTCTGGAAAGCAGCTGGCAAAGAGCTTACAGTGGATAATTCATTTGAATTTGAAAAACGTAGAAATGAACCTATCAAATACCAGCAAGAGCTATGGAATAAGACTATTGATGCAATGAAGAGAGTTGAAGAGATCAGACAGAAACGCCAAGCTAAATTTATAATGAACAGATTGAAGAAAAATAAAGAGCTACAGAAAGTTCAGGATATCAAAGAAGTCAAGCAAAACATCCATGTTATCCGAGCCCCTCTTGCAGGCAAAGGGAAGCAGTTGGAAGAAAAAATGGTACAGCAGTTACAAGAGGATGTGGACATGGAAGATGCTCCTTAAAAATCTCTGTAACCATTTCTTTTGTGTACATTTGATAATGCCCTTTGGATACTTGGAACTGCTAAATTATTTTATTTTTTACATAAGGTCACTTAAATGAAAAGCGATTAAAATACATCGTTCCTACATTGCCATCTACTTAACATCAGATATTACGGATGTTAGATTGCATCTCAGTGTTAAATCTTCATGGATAGATGTACTTAAGTAAATCATGAAAATTCTCCTTATAACTATAGAAGTGAATTGTGGATGTAAAATGGTTATGCCATTTGGATAATGGCACTAGGCAGCATTTGTATAGTAACTAATGGCAAAAATTCATGGCTAGTGATGTATAAAATAAAATATTCTTTGCAGTAAAATATTTCCTTTGTTAATGTTATAGAAGGGAGGGATACAAAAAGAAACTAACGGTTTGTATGGCAGTGTCAGATATTATTTTAATTTTATTATTTCCTGTTTTGGTTTATTTGCATCTTAGAAGAGCATAATGACATTGTTTGATGCAGCCTAAATTATGCTGGACTGTTTTGACCTGGTTTAACCCTTCTGATAGGTAGTTGTGGATGTTGGGGATGAGAACTGAATAATCTTTGCCTGGAGTGACACTACACTGTAGAATTTCCACTTTGGAAAATATTCAGTTCTAACTTGTGATTCCTGGTAGAACAAACTTTATTTTTCTAGCCCAGCAATGATCTAGAAGCAGAGGAATCCCAGCGCCTTTGAAAAGTTATTACGTGGTTTTCTTTTAAAAAGCTCCTGTTTTTGGAAAGTAGAATTTGTGGGTACAACATATGTTCATTATTTGTACATAAAATAAAACCATTTAAAAAGTAAAAATAAAAATAAAAATAAAAACAGCAACAGCATGTGGTTTATCTGTAAAAGAATATGAGTGTCTCTAAACTCAGCATGCCAAGATATTTTCAGTATTTATTAAGACAGGCTTTAAATTAAATGCTGTGGACCCTCAATTTTTCACTGGCTTTATTTATACTTACCAGGGCCACCTGTAACATCTTCCAGCTATTCTTCAGCCTCTTAACTGTTTTTTATGTATTTAGGTAGAGAAGCCATAACCAACAGTTAAATACGTCATCTATGTCAGAGATGACAATCCATCATCTTACAGCATCATGGTGAATTAGTATAGCTCTAGAGCCAAACTGCCTGGATTTGCATTAGCTAGCAGTATAGTCTTGGGCAAGTAAATGAAGTCCTGGATTTGCATCTGCTAGCAGTATAGTCTTGGGCAAGTAACTGAACCTTCTGTCATAGGGTTGTTGTGAGGACTAAATGGGTTAGTATGTATACTTTCAACCCTGCATGGCACGTAGAAAGGGCACAATAAGTGTTAATAATTATGATGGTGGTAATGATGATGATCATATGCTTAACTTCCATCCCAAATTTTCCTGGAAAATCCTAAGTACAAAATTAAAGGCCAGGCTTATTTTCTTAAATCTTTCTTCTGGACCCAGAACACATACTAATTGGTATACATTAGTAGCTTAGTTGTTTTTAAGAGTTACAAACTATGAAAGTAAGTAATAAGGACATTTTATTTTGTCATGAACGATCTCCTATAGCCAGACTAGTATATATATTTTTAATGTTTTTAGGCAGCAGATAATGGCAGCTTTAAACTCCCAGACTGCCGTGCAGTTCCAGCAGTATGCAGCCCAACAGTATCCAGGGAACTACGAACAGCAGCAAATTCTCATCCGCCAGTTGCAGGAGCAACACTATCAGCAGTATATGCAGCAGTTGTATCAAGTCCAACTTGCACAGCAACAGGTATGATAGACAACCCTAGACTTCAGCCTTAGAGAGAGTTTTTAGTTTCATTGGAACCCAAGTTCTTTTTTAACAGTCGCAGATGAATTTTGCATTAGTTAGCCTCTAAGGTGTAAAGTAACTTTTGGGTGATCTTTTCGGCAGACTTGAAAATGCACAGGCAATTGTGAGAGAAAATGTGTTTTCAAAGCAACTGATGATGCTATATTGTTACAAGGATATTTGGGAGTTGTATGGGTTGAGTGTCTTTACTGTGAGTCTGGCATAGACCCTAATGGTGGTTCTGGAACATGAGGACCTGAGTAAGTAGCCAAGTAGCCTTAGTTCAGAGATGTCCTTCAGGCAGTGCACTGTCAGAGGCTCGGACAGCCTCCAGTGGGAGGACTCCCCTGCCCTAAGACCATGGAATGGTTCTACAGAGCTAGCTTGGGTCCATTTGACTTTGTGTTAGGCTCCATAGTTAGGCAGTGCTCATGACAGCACATTACTATTCCTCCTCCAACTGCCTGCCCCCAAATATTTTGCTTCCACCTAGGAGAGGTTGCTTTAGGTGAAAGAACATGGGACTCGGAGTCTGATAACATTTGAATTCTCTTCGGGCTTTGACATTACCTTGTTTGATCTCAGACAAGTTATGACTGCTCTGATTGTTCTGCACTTTCTTTCAGTCTGTAACAATAGGATATGAAATCAAAGCACCTGTCCTGTTAACCTCACAGGACTATCAGAGGAGTCAAATGAAAAGAGTTACCCTGTGAACCATTTTTGTACTTGTGGAAGACACTAATTTTACATTCATTTTTTACATCTTGTGCAGGCATAAAATACCTCCTTAGACTTAACCTAGCTTAGTTTAACTTACTTAATTTTCACTTACAAAGCAGTTACCACCTGTCAGAAAATCTGAGGGAAGAAAAGTGTTACGTTATAGTTGCTCAGCATTTCTTATTGCATGAAGTAATCTTTGTTGTTTTTGCCAGACTCTTTAAATTCCTTGAAAATGTGTATTCTTACCTAAACAGCGTTTTCTCCTGAGTCTTTAGCATCAGTTAGAAGTTAAAAAGCACTGCAGGTTTTTTGTAATCCTGAAGAGGAGGAAAAGATGCCAAACCAGAGTTTATTCAAGATAATAAGTGGTATTTTTGAGAGATTTATTCTCTCTCCTCTGAAGCCTGTTTCTACTTTAGTTTCACTTTTCCTCCTGCTTTGATAGGCAGTGAGATCATTTTTAATAGCACATACACTCTGCTCTGTCCTGTTTATAGGTTGCTATCACTTAATGAGAAGAAAGTCAAGTAGGACAAAACCACAAATCTTTGAAATGAAACTAGAAAGCCATAATAGAGGCTGGGCATAGTGGCTCATGCCTTTAATCCCAGCACTTGGGGAGGCCAAGGCCAAAATGGTTGCTTGAGGCCGGGAGTTTCAGACCAGCCTGGGCAACATTGGGAGACCCCATCTCTTAAAAAAAGAAAAAAAAAAATCAGCTGGGCATGGCGGTGCATGTCTCTAGTCCCAGTTACTTGGGTGACTGAGGCGGGAGGATCACTTGAGCTCAGGAGTTTGAGGCTGTAGTGAACTGTGATGGCACCACTACATTCCAGCCTGGGTGACAAAGCGAGACCCTGTTTTGAAAAAGAAAAAAAAAAGCCATAGGCCAGGTGTGGTAGCTCACGCCTGTAATCCCAGCCCTTTGGGAGGCTGAAGCGGGTGGATCACTTGAGGTTGGGAGTTCAAGACCAGCCTGACCAATATGGAGAAACCCCGTCTCTATTAAAAATACAAAATTAGCCGGGCATGGTGGTACATGTCTGTAATCCCAGCTACTCGGGAGGCTGAGGCAGGAGAATCACTTGAACCTAGGAGGCGGAGGTTTCAGTGAGCCAAGATTGAACCATTGCACTCCAGCCTGGGCAACAAGAGCGAAACTCCATCTCAAAAAAAAAAAAAAAGCCATATTTGAGATTAGAGTGATCAAACTCAGTTTATCAAATTGATTGGTTGCTTCTGAGAAGAGAAAAGGAAAGGGACTGGGGAAGGAACAAAGGGAACTTTACTCCTATAAAATATTAATTTTTACATAAATAGCAAAATGAATACATTTGTTAATTTTGGGGTGTAGTTACATTTGTGGGTGTTTGTTACATTGCTTTTATACCTTTCTGTGCTTTTTTAAACTTCCTAAAAACAGGAAAGAGTATGTAAATATATCAGTACAATCTATTACATGTAGTACAATAGACCTATGGTCAGGGGATCCCAGAGAAAATTGTTTTTCTGCTAGAGCCTTTCAAGAAAGGATTAGTGTAGATGAGGGACCATTTGAGCTGGGCCTATTGATCATCAAAAATGCTCTTTTGCTTTCCTGTCATGCAGTGAATGCTCTGAGTGTGCTGACTTGTTTTGATTTTAGGTACTTTTTCTGGAAGGCCAGTATTCCCTCTAGAAAACTGATGTGGAAATTACTGAAAATCCAGACCTTGGAAGAAGATATCTTAAAATCTTAAGCGTGTTATTAACCTATATTAAAAGCAAAGAGAGGCATTGCTTTTCATTTAAGTAATTGACTTGTAAATGATACGTTCAATGAAATGTGTCTAGAGATGTGCCAAAATTTATCATTATCCCTACGCCATGGGATCATAAAGACTTTTTCCGTGTGTGTGTGTGTGTGTGTGTATTTTTTTTCCTGCAGTGAACATGTGCTTACTTGCTTGCTTGTGACAGTGTTTTAGTTTAAAACATTGCTTACATGCCCAAATGCTCATCAACAGTAGAATGGGTAGATTTTATCTTTTCATGATGGAATAACTTAATAGTAATGCAAACAACGAAATACAATTACTTGTGACCCTATAGATGTAGCTTATAAAAGTAATGTTGAGTGAAGCCAGACATAAAAAAGAACGTATACAACCCATTTCTATAAAGTTTTAAAATAGGCAAAGCAAATCTATAGTGTTATAAGTCAGAATAGTTGTTACCCTTCAGGGCAGGTGCCCAGAAAGGGGTACCAGGGAATATTCTGGATGCAGAGTATTGATCTGAGTATTAGTTACATGGATGTGTTTGATTTATGAAAATTGATCAAGCTGTGTAATTTATCATTTGTACACTTTTCTACATGTATGTTGTAATTCAATTTATAGTTCCCCACCAAAGTTACCTAAGTAATACTAAGGTATTTGAAGTAGTATCTGTCCATATTGATTTAGAAGAGGAATGTCCCAAAATAGTCCTTTGGATTTAAGATGTTTTTACTGCCATTTTGACTCAGAGGACATTTTGATTTTGTATTTATGAATACACGTTTCAATCATAACTATGTAAACAGTGACAGATTTTCATTGAGAAAATATTTTTACCTCAAATTGCATCCTGTAAGCCTGTTTAATTCTTAGGTCAGCATTTCACAACACGATCAACACGATTAACAATTTTCGGTTTCATTGTGATCATAATTTTTCCCTGAAGTTTTAATTTATTGATTTTTGGGGGTCAATTATGTTAGAATAGTTGTCCATATTTGATTTTTTTTTTATCACTTTGGGGGCCCATACCAGATTTTACCAATTATAGCTTCTGCCTGTGTGAATTTTCTTCTGTGACTATTTCTACCAAGTTTAATTTTTCTAATTCAAATTTTGTGTAAAGTTTATCAAGATTTTTTTCTTCCATCAATTTTAAGAGCACGAGTTACTGTGTTCAGTTTTTGCCTTTAATAGTTTTATTTTGGGTTCTCTTTTCTTTTCTTTTCTTTTCTTTTCTTTTCTTTTCTTTTCTTTTCTTCTTTTCTTTTTTTTCTTTCTTTTCTTTTCTTTTCTTAGATGGAGTTTCGCTCTTGTTGCCCAGATTGGAATGTAATGGCACAGTCTCAGCTCACTGCAACCTCTGCCTCCCCGGTTCAAGCGATTCTCCTGCCTCAGCCTCCCAAGTAGCTGGGATTAGAGGCATGCACCGCCATACCCAGCTAATTTTGTATTTTTGGTAGAGACAGGGTTTCACCATGTTGTTCAGGCTGGTCTTGAGCTCCTGATCTCAAGTGATCCACCCACCTGGGCCTCCCAAAGTGCTGGGATTATAGTTGTGAGCCACTTCGAATGGCCTTACTTACTTTAATTTTTGCTGGTTAGTTTTTATAGTGATTCTCAGATCACAGAAATTTGAGCCTTAGTTTTAGGTTTTTGTCCACATTAATTTTTTACTATTGATTTTTTATTATTTTTAGCTGTCAGTTTGATATTGTACTACTAATATTCATTATAGACAGGATAAAAACTGATAAAAAATTGTTAATAATTTCTTGAGCATAACACTTTGGTAGGGCAAAAGCATGGTATCAGATGTACTCCAGGGCACATGTCCTATTTGCTAGCCTTCCTGGTCAGTGTGTCTTCACTTTCTGTTGATTTGTAGGCAGCATTACAGAAACAACAGGAAGTAGTAGTGGCTGGGTCTTCCTTGCCTACATCATCAAAAGTAAATGCAACTGTACCAAGTGATGTGATGTCAGTTAATGGACAGGCCAAAACACACGCTGACAGCTCCGAAAAAGAACTGGAACCAGAAGCTGCAGAAGAAGCCCTGGAGAATGGACCAAAAGGTAGGTTTTGCATATGTGTTTGTCTGGATGTCATAATTCCAAATCTGTGAAAGGCAAAAGTCAAGAAGTCATGTTATAATTAGCTTTTGAGAACAATTACATCTTTGTGAGAGTTGAACTTTTTTTTTTTTACTCTTTTTAGTCTGAATCTGATGCTCGGGTGACTCATAGACCAGTGTAAAAGAGCAAATCAGATGTCTTTGGACACTTAAGACAAAAGTTATGTTTTGTCTTATTTTATATATATATATAAATTATCTATTGCTGCATAACAAATTACAGGCTGGGCGCAGTGATTCATACCTGTAATCCCAGCACTCTGGGAGGCTGAGGCAGGAAGATACTTGAGCCCAAGAGTTTGAGGCTGCAGTGAAGTATGATTGCACCTGCCTGGGTGACAAAGCAAGACTCTCAAAAAAAAGCAAAAACAAATTACACCTAAATTTAGTAGCTTGAAATAACAATAAACATTTATTACTTTCTTGCACAGCTTCAGTGGGTCAGGATTTCAGGAGCAGTTTAGCTGAATGGCTCTGACTTAGGCTCCCTCATGAGATTGCAGTCAAGGTGTTGGTGCTGAGACTAGAAGATCTGCTTCCAAAATGGTTCCCTCACATGACTGGCTTTTGGCCAGAAGCTCAGTTCCTGGCCCCATGAAGCCTCTCCATAGGGCTTCTTGAGGGTCCTCAAAACAGTTACTGGCTTCCGCTAGAGCACATGATCTAAAAGAGAATAGGGCAGAAGTGGCAGTGTCTTTTATGCCTTGACTTTGGAACTTCCCACCGTCATCTGTTGGTCACACATACCAATCCTAATATATTGTGGGTGGTGACCTCACAAGTGCATGAAGACCCAGAGGCGAGGATCCCTGGGGACCATCCTGGAGGCTGGCTACCATATAAATATGTATATTTTTGAGATTAACTTATCATGTTGCCTAGAAAATAACTGCATTTTCAAAGCTCTACTAACTTTCCATGGGCTATCATGTTGCCTAGAAAATAACTGCATTTTCAAAGCTCTACTAACTTTCCATGGGCAGCTCATTTGTTCATTCAGCAATTAGTTGAAGGTTTCCTGAGTGCTAGGAGTACAGTGGTGAGGCAGAATAACACACAGAGAGTGTAGATTGTAGCTGTGGTAAGTACAGTGATGGAGAGAGAGGTACATTATCTTTGAGAGAATGTAAAACAGGAAAGTGTGACCTAGTCAGAGAGGCCACCAGAGGCTTCCCAGAGGAAGGGACATTGACTTAAGATATCTGAAGCAAGAAGAATTAACTAAGTAAGGAGGAAGAGGAGAGCATTTCAGTGACAGTGGTCACGGATGGTGGTATGGTTCATAAGAAATTTGGTTTCAGAGATCTTCTTGTCTGTTTAGAACAAGTAATAATTGCTTCAGAAAAGGCTTTGAAATCCCTTGGTTTACTGCCCCCCTGCGTTTTTTTTCTTATCAAGGGATTATACTAGCATTTTCAAATGAGAGAAAATATTTCAAAGGCTCTGTGACTAACTTTGAAAAACTTACTGCATAGTCAAGTGCATATAGATACTGCTCAGTAACAAGACTTCACCCCTTTTTCTCAATCCCTAGTAGTTCTAATCCTGTCTGAGTTTTCGTTTCTTTGAGCTCCTTTAGAATAGCCCCTAGAACTTTGGGATAGTTGGAGGTGAAGAATTTTTCAACAGACAGGCTGAAGTCAAAGTCCAGCTTTCTTTGTTCACATCTACAAGAATAATTTATTCCTAAAGCCAGAATCTCTCTTCCTTGCTAGAATATTTCCCTCACTCCAGCTGGGGCCTTCCCAGGGTCATTCTTGAATCCCCATAGAGGGAGTGTTGAAAAAAATTCATTTCTAAGACTGTGGGCTGCCATTGTTACTTGAAGAAGTGTGATGACCTCTGAGTGCCTGCAACATTGTTAAACATAGTAATCTGGAGAGACTCCCATAGGGAGGCTTTTTTATTCCTCCTCCTTGATCTAAGCTAGACCATACTGTACTTGGTGCCTGAGTACAACTGATCAGGTAGTCCTATGAAAATGTGGCTACCTGCAGGGTGAAGGCTCTTTTTCTTTAGCGTTTTAATTCCTGTTGCCTTTAGAATCTCTTCCAGTAATAGCAGCTCCATCCATGTGGACACGACCTCAGATCAAAGACTTCAAAGAGAAGATTCAGCAGGATGCAGATTCCGTGATTACGGTGGGCCGAGGAGAAGTGGTCACTGTTCGAGTACCCACCCATGAAGAAGGATCATATCTCTTTTGGGAATTTGCAACAGACAATTATGACATTGGGTTTGGGGTGTATTTTGAATGGACAGACTCTCCAAACACTGCTGTCAGCGTGCATGTCAGTGAGTCCAGCGATGACGACGAGGAGGAAGAAGGTAGAACCTTGGTCCATATTCAGTAGCTGCTGGGTTGTATGTTGGCAGAAATGGTACATGGTTCAGGTGTCACCCAGCCTTATGCTTCCTGATTAACACTTCATGGTTAGGGAACACTTTCTTCATTAGCGGGACCTTGGGCTGAAAAGGTTGTGAGGCCAGGCTCCTGTAGGGGATTGGGGCCTGAACCTGAATTTTTCAGAATGCCAGAATCTATTTGGCAATTTGCTATTTTACTCCTTTCTGAGTACTATTTTACTTCTAACCTTGTGTGTTGAAAAACCAAATATGCAAGATCACTTTTTAAAAATTTTAAAAAAATTTTCTTTTTTTTTGAGACGGAGTCTCACTCAGTCGCCCAGGCTGGAGTGCGGTGGCGTGATCTCTGCTCACTGCAATCTCTGCCTCTTAGGTTCAAGCGATTCTCCTGCCTCAGCCTCCTGAGTAGCTGAGATTACAGGCACACACCACTATGCCCGGCTAATTTTTTGTATTTTTAGTAGAGACGAGGTTTCACCATGTTGGTCAGGCTGGTCTCGAACTCCTGACCTTGTGCTCCACCCACCTTGGCCTCCCAAAGTTCTGGGATTACAGGCATGAGCCACCGCGCCTGGCCCACTTAGAAAAATTTTAAAGGAGCAAGTAAGAATTCCTGTCAACCCTGGCATTTACTTAAATGTATATCGTTGATATTAGCTTTTAAGGTCATTATTCTAAGATTCTTTATGTAAATACAGAAACTCACCAGAACATTCCACTTAAAAAAAATTTTCAATTATTTTTCCATTTGGAAATCCCTATTTTGCTAGAGTGGAATTTTTTACTTTCTCTGAAAATGGAAGTAATAAGTAGACAATAAGTTTCTGTCTAATAAGTAGACAGAAACATACACAGCAGGTGTGCTATAATATTTCTTGAAATTAAGTTTAATATTCAATTTAACAGTTAATATTTAATTTAATGCTAATCAAAAGATAATCCAAATATAATTCTGTACCATTACCTACATGAACCATCAGAGTATCCCAGAAGTTTCAGTACATCTTGCAGATTGACTTATTGTCTGAATAAGTAGACAAAATTGGGTGTTTTAGAGGACAGTCTAAAGGACAGTCTAAAATATCTTGGTCTAAGAAATAGGTTTTTGAGAAGATGTATTTTTGTTACCCAGGGAAAGTTAGAATGTAGGGTTTGTTTATGTACACTTAATAAGCACTTATTTGTTGACTTGATTCAAAGTGATGTGGAATGTGTGCTCTGTGAGAATGGAAAAGCACCACGTCTCAGTTCTTCCGGAATAACTGACCGTTTACAAGGTGGCTTGTAAATAGACTGCTTGTTCTTGAAGAGGGTTGGCATTGTTGCTTTACAGATTACAGTGGGATAAAGTTAAAAAGATATTGTTGGAAGTACATGGAATAAGCCTGAAAGTTCTATCAACTTGTGAAATACAGAGTTGTCCAATCATGTTACCATACCATGCAACACCCTGGGGACTCTGGGGCTATCTACAGAAACATACATAGCAGGTGTGCCATAACATTTCTTGAAATTAAGTTTAATATTCAGTTTAATAGTTAATATTTAATTTAATGCTAATCAAAAGATAATCCAAAGGTAATTCTGTACCATTATCTACATGAATCATCAGAGTATCCCAGAAGTTTCAGTACATCTTGCAGATTGACTCTTACCCCAGAAGCAGATTTAAAATCCTTCATTATACCACAGGTCCAGATTCTAGCTGGTAAATATGGAAGCATGAGCTGCTTTGTCTTACATGGCATTTTGTTTTCATCAGTCTTTATTCCCGAGTACCACAAGCAAGGTAAAACATTGCCCATAAGTAATACTGACTGAGACAGAAAGAAAAAATAAAAGATTGAAAAAGCCTGGGCCGGGTGCAGTGGCTCATGCCTGTAATCCCAACACTTTGGGAGGCCAAGGTGGGCGGATTACAAGGTCAGGAGTTCGAGACCAGTCTGGCCAACATGGTGAAGCCCCGTCGCTACTAAAAATATAAAAATTAGCTGAACGTGGTGGCGGGTGCCTGTAATCCCAGCTACTCGGGAGGCTGAGGCAGGAAAATCACTTGAACCTGGGAGGTGGAGGTTGCAGTGAGCCGAGATCGCACCACTGCACTCCAGCCTGGATGACAGAACGAGACTCCGTCTCAAAAAAAAAAAAAAGAAAAAGCCTGTCTGGGCATGGTGGTTCACAACTGTAATCTCAGCTTTTGGGGAGGCCAAGTAAGGAAGAGCTCTTGAGGCCAGAAGTTTAAGACCAGCCTGGGCAAACCGTTTTGTAGAGTGACACCCCATCCGTCCAAAAAAAATTTTTTTTAGTTAGCTGGGTGTGATGGCATGTACCTGTAGTCCCAGGTACATGGGAGGCTGAGGCAAGAGGATCGCTTGAGCTCAGGAGTTCGAGGCTGTAGTGAGCTATATGATCACGCCACTGCATTCCAGCCCAAGCGATAGAGCTAGGCCCTCCCTCTAAACAACAACAACAACAAAAAAAACAGATTAAATAAAACAAGAAGCGGTTAGAGAGCGGGACTGTAGCAGATTGGCCAGGGACCACTACTGTTTTCTCATGTGACCTTCAACAATGTCAGAACCTGTTCTGTCCTTTCTATTGCATCACAGAGACTCATTAAAGTCAGACTCTGCAGATGTCTGGGAAGGAAAGTTTTTGTATGTGTACAAATTACTGTACTTACAAAGAGCTGTGTGAGGCCAGGCACGGTGGCCCCTGCCTGTAGTCTCAGCACTTTGGGAGGCCAAAGCAGGTGGATTGCTTGAGCTCAGGAGTTCAAGACCAGCCTGGGCAACATGGTGAAACCCTGTCTCTAGCAAAAATACAAAAAACTAGCTGGGCATGGTGGTGTGCACCTATAGTCCCAGCTACTTGGGTGACTGAGGTGGGAGGATTGCTTGAGCCCAGGAGGTAGAGGTTGCAGTGAGCTGAGATCAAGTCAGTTCACTCCAGCCTGGGCCACAGAGCCCGACCCCATCTCAAAAAAAAAAAAAGATGGCCGGGCGTGGTGGCTCACACCTGTAATCCCAGCACTTTGGGAGCCTGAGGCAGGTGGATCACCTGAGGTCAGGAGTTCAAGACCAGCCTAGCCAACATGGTGAAACCCCATCTCTACTAAAAGTACAGAAATTAGCTGGGCATGGTGACGTGCACCTCTAATCCCAGCTACTTGGGAGGCTGAGGCAGGAGAATCACTTGAACTCGGGAGGTAGAGGTTGCAGTGAGCCGAGATCATGCCATTGCACTGCAGCCTGGGCAACAGAGCCAGACTGCATCTCAAAAAAAACCGAAAGAGCTTTGTGAATAAGAATTCTCTGTTCAGAAATTGGTTGAGGTAATGTGTTTCTCCTGACTTGCCTATGAACCCTCAGCTGTTGATAGTTTTGGGGTTACATTGGTGTTGGGAAGATCACTGGTGAAAATGGTAGGGGTTCATTTCTAGAAATGAGAACCTTGATATCCTTGATCTTAGCTCTAATGTGTCCCTCAAATGAAAGATGGCATTACCTGTACTTGTACCATTCCTAATCATAAAATGATTTGCACTAAAACATTTTAGCCTCACAGCAGTGAAGCTTTATCACTCCTAAGAATTGTTCATTAAGTGAGTGTAACTTTATCCCATTTAAAGATTAGCTCACAAACTGTATTTGTCCATATGCCTTAGAAGCTACTATCCTACCGTATCTTGTATTTCTTATGGTAGAAGAGTCTGGGTTTTTTGTTTTTTGGTTTGGTTTTTCTCCCTTAGGTCTTGAAAGGTAGACAGAGGAGTTTGCTTTCTTTGAAGAAGCATGGATGGTAACACATCCTCCTGTTTTCATTCTCCACTTTATTGTTTACAGGTCCTAAACCTTTGCTTAAACTCAAAAGATGCCTTTTCATCTATCCCAGTAATCTTTAGTTTTATAGATTTTGAACAAAATTTGAGTATTGAATCAATGGACCACTCTGTTTCTTGAATGTCAACAATAGTGTACATTTTGGATGGTTCTGTATTTCTCATTTGCATGTGAAGCATGCTTAATTATAGGTATTTCTGTGGTACAGTAAATCTGATTTTGACCTACATTTATTAGAGTGCCATCTGCTTTTTTAAAATAAACGTTCAATTTTAGAATAGTTTTAGATTTACAGAAAAGTTGCAAAGATAGTTCAAAGAGTACCCATATACCCTGTACCAAGTTCCCTCTGTTGTTAGCATCTTACATTGTACTGGGATGCACTCATCACAGCTAATGAAACAGTATTGATACATTGATTCATTAATTAACTAGAGTCCATATTTATTCAGATGTTTTTAGTTTTTACCTAATGTTCCAGGATCATTCCAGGATGCCACATTATAGTGAGTCATCATATCTCCTTAATCTGCTCTAGACGGTGAGAATTTCTCAGACTTACCTTGTTTTAATTTCCTGATAGGGGCCATTGACAAGCATCAGTCAGTTAATTTGTGTTGCCAGAATTCACTCTGCCATGTTATAAACCTGAAAATACATTCCTGTAGTCCTAGTCTCTTAAAAAAAAAAAAAAAAAAAACCATAAACCTGAAAGTCTTGTCTTCTATAGTGAATACTCCCTTGACCTCTTTTCTTTGAGCCAGTTTGTATTAAATATGTTAAACTGAGACTTCAAAGCTGGTTCATAATTTTCTCATTCCTGTAGGTTTCTAGAGGTATTTTTTTCCCGAACCTCATAGCATTACAGTTCAGAAAACTATTAACCAGGGGCAAACCTATAATCAGAGCTCGTTTTTTGCCACTTAGATCATCTCTGGGTTAAATTGGCCTAGTGAAAATAATTGAATTTTCAGAGTATCTCTGAATGCCTGTCTCTCTACTATGGTTTTTTCATTTTATTCCTTCTATTTAAGATATACAGAAAGCAATAGTCCTCACAAATCATCTTCCATCCTTCTAAAATGGGGAGGAATCATATTGTTCAGAAAGAGGATGATGAGAGCAACATTTTCTTGTTACTCAGATGAGTGAAAGTCCAGGGGATGAATTAGGAATTGAATGGCTATGGAAAGGGGAAAATGGGACCTAGAAATAGGAATGGTAGTAAGCACAGAAAGAGAGAGGATGCTGACCACTGCTACCACTAGATATTGATCACTGGGCTCCCAGGGCTCAGAACGGGGTTTGGTATATAGCACATACTCAGGTATTTGAATGAGTGAGTGAATGAATGAATGAACTAATAAATGCTTACATGCACATAACTTGTTCAATGGTTCAACAGAATTCCCAACAAGAGCAGTTTCTCAAAGAAAGGATAGGCTGGGCGTGGTGGCTTACGCCTGTAATCCCAGCACTTTGGGAGGCCGAGGAGGCGGATCCACAGGGTCAGGAGGTCGAGACAATCCTGGCCAACATGATGAAACCCCATCTCTACTAAAAATACAAAAATGATCTGGGTGTGGTTGCGCACACCTGTAATCCCAGCTACTTGGGAAGCTGAGGCAGGAGAATCGCTTGAACCCAGGAGGCGGAGGTTGCAGTGAGCTGAGATCACGCCCCTGCGCTCCATGCTGCGTGACAGAGCGAGATTCTGTCTCCAAAAAAAAAGAAAGGATAGATTTTAATTGCTTGATGCAAGTGTGGTTTTCCTGAATCTGTTCATTGACTTGTATCTGTTCTTACAGAAAACATCAGTTGTGAAGAGAAAGCCAAAAAGAATGCCAACAAGCCTCTGCTGGATGAGATTGTGCCTGTGTACCGACGGGACTGTCATGAGGAGGTGTATGCTGGCAGCCACCAATATCCAGGGAGAGGAGTCTATCTCCTCAAGTTTGACAACTCCTACTCTTTGTGGAGGTCAAAATCAGTCTACTACAGAGTCTATTATACTAGATAAAAATGTTGTTACAAAGTCTGGAGTCTAGGGTTGGGCAGAAGATGGCATTTAATTTGGAAATTTCTTTTTACTTTTGTGGAGCATTAGAGTCAGGGTTTACCTTATTGATACTGGTCTGATGGTTTGTGAACTCTTGCTGAGAATCAAAATTTCCTTGAGACTCTTTAGCATTCATACTTTGGGGTTAAAGGAGATTCCTCAGGCTCATCCAGCCCTTGGGTGCTGACCATCAGAGTCACTAGTGGATGCTGAAGTTACATGAGCTACATGTTAAATATTTAAAGTCTCCAAAATAAAACACCCCAACGTTGACCTTCCCCAGCTGATGGTTAGCCCCTTGCTGCCTGCTCCATGTGTCTTATGAGAGCCCATAGTTACAGTGACCTCTAATTTGAAATCCTTAAGTTAATAAGTCTATATCAGGTACAGCTGGCTTTGATTAAAGGTCATTTTTAAAACTTAAAAACTCAAGACCTCACAGATTATAATAGAAAAAGAAATGGCCTCAGTTTGATCTTGTTTGGAATGACCCAGATTGTTTCTGCTTTAGGTGCAGCTGTTTAGTTCAGAGTTATATTACAGAGAATTATTTTCTGAGATAATCTTAAACTAGAATGTTCAAAACTAATTGATAATTGAAGTATCAAGATATGTAGAACACCTCAGAGATTTTTCTTCAGGAACTTCCACAAACTTTGAATCTTTGTATCTTTATTTGGTATTCATACTACTAGTAGCAAAATACAAGTTTTTTGTTTTGTTTTGATTTGGCTTCATAGAGTATCTCAAATTGAAAGAAACTTTTCTGCACAAAGAATACAATTAGGGATTTTGTAAACTCAAATTGGCACCTACTGAATTAAAATACATAAAATCATTTAAATATAATTCAGCATATGGGAAGTAACATTGCACTAATATGGAAATCACTGCCAGAGACAGTCTATTTTCTTTTAATTTGTTACTACTTAGTCACAAATCCTATGTTATTCCAGTTTGGAATTATTAAGGAGAATTAGAAATACATATGCCCATGCTTAAATTTTATAGCTTTAATTTGTATTATTTCTTTATTGGCGGGAAGAGGTACATCTTTGTTTTCCTTACTGAAAACAAATATGGATTAATTGCCTCAAATTTGTATAAGTGATTGGCTAGTGATTCTTGTTTTCAGAAGGGAGAGTGGTATAGGTAGAAAATGACAAAGATGGCAATATACACTTAATGTTGTTACATGTTGTTACTGAAATACTTAGATTTTTAAAATTTCAAATCCTAAATCACTTCTTGTAGGAAGGTTTTCATTAACTAGCTGCAATATATACAGTTCACTACATATGGGTTGTTTGAGTTTTTTGTGTGCTGTATTTCTTTCTGTTTTTTAATACCTGGTTTTGTACATATCTAACTCTGTTGTCTTTTGGTTGTTCAGAAACTGGATTATTTTTTTTCCTAGGCAGTGCTTAATTTGTGTTTTTAATTTTGATTCAGAAGTAGTCCCAGCTCATAGGTGTTCACACTGTTACATCCAGAACGTTTGTCAGGCGGTCAGCTCTCATGTACACGTGGTATAGAAACCATGGAGTTAGGCACTTCCTGGATTTTTTTTTATGAGAAAATACTGTATTTAAAATGTAAAATAAACTTTTAAAAAGCAGGCACTAATATATATTTCTTCCAGCCTTTGATTACAGATTTGTCCTTGCACATGTTAAGATGAACTATCTCCTAAAAATATGATTGTTCTTGGGAGCAGTGTATGTTACTTTACATAGCAGCGGTTCCTGTCATGTGTTCATGTCAGAATATTTTTGGTTTTAAACTTTTTTATTGCCTTTGGCTGTTGATTAGTACAGTACAAGTGCGATTTCAGAAAGATCTTGAAATTAATATATTTAATCAATTAAAATGTTTATCTGTAACTTGTTGATGTTTCATTAATATAGTTACTCTCTGAAGCATTAGTACAGTATTTCAGCATTCAGGTAGGAGAAAAAGAAATGTTTCAAATATCTTTTTTTTAAAGGCTGTGGTTGAAAAACAACTCTTTCTGGCCCATTATTTAGTTTTACTATTAAGTACCTTACTGAGTTAAAATAGATTTCAATTTTTCTACACTTTCAAATGCAAAGGCTAGCACTGATTTTTCTTCTTGAAAATGACTAGGTTATAAAGCTGTTTCTCTACACTACCATGTACGTAGTGTGTTCCATGAAATACATGGACCCAGCACACTTCAATGGATCTCCAGGGGCACAGCCCTCGCTCACTCGGGGTGGATGATTGCAGAGCAGTAGTGGGGAAGTGCCCAGTCAGTATGATGTGGAGTCCCAGAATGAAGTTGCTACATCCAGATGACCCCACTGATAGGCAGGGTGACCGGCGTCATTTTTTTCTTTTGAAATCTGGGGAGACAGATGAGGTGACCCATCTTGGTCTTTTTGCTGTGTGGGACACCATAAAGCCAGACTGAAGACGCATTAAGGAGAGCAGCTGAGATAAGCACACCTTGGAAACCATGCTACTGAGTCTTGACCATCTGTCTTTTGGAGCAGGAGAAGCAACCAGTTCAAAATAATAAATAATTGCTAATAATTTATTAGGGCTTAAAGTTCAACCATGAGGGACTGGGTGCGGTGGCTCATGCCTATAATCCCAGCACTTTGGGAGGCCAAGGTGGGTGGATCACGAGGTCAAGAGATCGAGACCATCCTGGCTAACACAGTGAAACCCAGTCTCTACTAAAAATACAAAAAATTAGCCGAGTGTGGTGGCAGGCACCTGTAGTCCCAGCTACTCGGGAGGCTGAGGCAGGAGAATGGCGTGAACCTGGAAGGTAGAACTTGTAGTGAGCCGAGATGGCGCCACTACATTCCAGCCTGGGTGACAGAGCGAGACTGTGTCTCAAATAAATAAATAAAAATAGAAGTTCATCAGTCAGTAACCGGGCATGGGGGCACACACCTGTATAGTCCCAGCTACTCGGGAGGCTGAGGCATTAAAATTGCTTGAACCCGGAAGGCATAGGTTGCAGTGAGCCTAGATCGCACCACTACACTTCAGCCTGGGTGACAGAGCTCTGTCTTGTGGGGGAAGAAAGTAAGTTCAACAATCTACAACGAAAACCATCTTTGCTTCTCTCCCTGGCTTTTTCTCAGTTCAACACTTCGGTCTGCAACCTAAAAACGTGTGCCTGTGTGTCTACTTGGGGTAGAGCAGATCTTCATTTCCATTCATTAGCTTTTCAAAATGTGTGTGCATCAGTATTGGACTTTTGTCTCACATATATCTCAGTACTTCAATTTTCTTAAAATGTTTTTTCTTTTCCTTTTTTTTTTTTTTTTTTTGAGACAGAGTCTCACTCTGTCACTTGGACTGAAGTGCAGTGGTACAATCACAGATCACTGCAGCCTCGACCTCCTGGGCTCAAGCGATCCTCCCACCTCAGCCTCCCCAGTGGCTGGGATTATAGGTGCATGCACTACCATGCCTGGCTAATTTTTGTATTTTTTGTAGAAATGGGGTTTTACCATGTTGTCCAGGCTGGTCTCAAACTCCTGGACTCAAGTGATCCACCCACTTCAGCCTCCCAAAGTGCTGGTATTACAGGCATAAGCCACCGCACCCCACCCTAATTTTTATATTCTTAGTAGAGATGGGGGTTCACCATGTTGGCCAGGCAGGTCTCAAACTCCAGACCTCAGGTGATCTGCCTGCATCGGCCTCCCAAAGTGCTGGGATTATAGGTGTGAGCCACCGTGCCCGGCCAATAAAAACAATTTTTATCTTTGTCCAAGGTCATTAACTTACATGTCTCCAGTGAAAGGTAGCACCCCTTTTTTGGGCATGGCAAAGTGTGGAAATGTGAACATGTTTTCTATAAGGTCTACATTTTGCAACTTTTAAAATTCCAGGTTGTGTTTTGGAGAACTTTTAAGTATTGTGTTCTTTTAATCAACTGTGTGTTCTTCCATAGAATGTCTTTTTAGCTATTTTTCTGTTGTTGAACATTTAGGTTACTTTTGATTTTGTTGTTGTTGTTGTTATCTTGTTATTAGAAGTGATGTTCCAGTTATTTGTCTCTCTACAAATCTGCATGAGGTTTTCAAAAGTATATACCAAGAAGTGGATACTGGGCCAGGCGTGGTGGCTCACGCCTGTAATCCCAGCACTTTGGGAGGCTGAGGTGGGCAGATCACTTGAGGCCAGGAGTTCAAGACCAGCCTAGCCAACATGGCAAAACCCTATCTCTACTAAAAATACAAAAAATTAGCCGGGCCTGGTGGCAGGCACTTGTAATCTCAGCTACTTGGGAGGCGGAGGCACAAGAATCACTTGAACCCAGGAGGCAGAGGTTGCAGTGAGACGAGATCGTGCCACTGCACTCCAGCATGGGTGACAGAGTGAGACTCTGCCTCAAAAAAAAAGAAAAAGTGGATACTGGATCATAAATTCTTGGCATTTATATTTATTTTATAAATAAATAAATTTATTCCTTCCTGAACTACTAGGGAGGCAGAGGCCAGAGGATCACTTGAGCACAGGAGTTGAACGCTGCAGTGAGCTGATGGCACCACTGCACTCCAGCCTGGGTGATAGAGCAAGACTCTGTCTCATAAACAAAATTCTGAAAAAAAAATTCTTATGCTCATGTGCAAGTTTCTCCAGTGTATATACCAAGAAGCAGAATTGTTAAGCCATAACAATGGCTTATGGTCTAAAATAACAAGGTCTATTTTAGACGATACAAAACTGCTCTTCAAAGGTGGTGCCAATTTAAACTGCCAATAGTAAAAGAATTCCTGTGTTCCATACCTTTGCTGAATTGTCAGATTTTGTAATTGTACCAGTTTGAGGGGTGTAAAACAAAATCTCATCTGTGGTTTCAATTTATATTTTCTTAATAACCAGCGGAGCTGGGCGTGGTGGCTCACGCCTGTAATCCCAGCACTTTGGGAGGCCGAGGTGGGCGGATCACAAGGTCAGGAGTTCCAGACCAGCCTGACCAACATGGTGAAATCCTGTCTCTACCAAAAATACAAAAATTAGCCGGGCCTGGTGATGCATGACTGTAATCCCAGCTACTCGGGAGGCTGAGACAGGAGAATCGCTTGAACCCAGGAGGCGGAGGTTGCAGGAGCCAAGATCGTGCCATTGCACCCAGCCTGGGCAAGAGTGAGACTCCGTCTCAAAAATAAATAAATAAATAAAAAATAACCAGCGGGGATAACCATCTTTTCATATGTTACTGGCCTTCTGTGAGTTGCGTATTTATATCCTTTGTTCATTATTCTGTTGTACATGTCTTGAATTGTAGGCATACTTTAAATATTCTGGATACTAGTCTTTTTGGTCATGTACATCATAAATAATTGATGCCACACTGTGGGTTTTTGGTCTCAAATTCCTGACCTCAAGTGATCTGCCCGCTTCAGCCTCCCAAAGTGCTGGGATTACAGGTGTGAGCCACCACACCCGGCCTTTTTTTTTTTTTGGCAGAGTCTCACTCTGTCGCCCAGGCTGGAGTACAGTGGCACGATCTTGGCTCACTGCAACCTCCACCTCCCAGGTTCAAGCTGTTCTCCTGTCTCAGCCTCTCAAGTAGCTGGGATTACAGGCACCCACCACCACGTCGGGCTAATTTTTTGTATTTTTAGTCGAGACGGGATTTCACCATGTTGGCCAGGCTGGTCTTTTGATCTCAGGTGATCGGCCTGCCTCGGCCTCCCAAAGTGCTGTGATTACAGGCATGAGCCACCGCACCCAGCCTTCATTTAGATTTATGGTTTGAGCTTTCCATCCGTATCTTTTGTTTGAGACATGGTCTCTCTGGAGTACACTGGTACAAGCCTTGAACTCCTGGGCTTAAATGACCCTCCTTCCCTGGCCTCCCAAAGTACTGGGATTACAGGTGTGAGCCAGTGTGCTTGACTTCCCCTGCTCCTCAGATTCTTCAGGTAGAAACTTAGGTTATTGATTTGAGCCTCCCTTTTTTTTTTTTAAATCCAAAGCTAAAAACTTTTGAGTGTTGCTTTTTTTACATCTCATAAATTTTGATATGTTGGGGTTTCGTTTGCATTTAGTTTAAAATACCTTTTTTTGTTTGTTTTTTTTTTGGGGACAGAGTCTCACTCTGCTGCTCAGGCTGGAGTGCAGTGGTGCAATCCTGGCCCACTGCAACCTCCGCCTGCCGAGTTCAAGTGATTCTCCTACCTCAGCCTCCCAAGTAGCTGGGATTACAGGCACATGCCACCATGCCCAGCTAATTTTGTGTTTTTAGTAGAGACAGGTTTTCACCGTGTTGGCCAGGCTGCTCTAACTCCTGACCTCAGGTGATCCGCCCACCTAGACCTCCCAAGTTCCTCCTCCCAGGATTACAAGTGTGAGCCACCAAGCCCGGCCCAATTTAAAATATTTTTAATTTCCTTTGTGATGTCTTCCTTGTTACATGGGTTATTTAGAAGTGTATTAGATTCCATATATTTGAGGATTTCCCAAGTGTTTTTCTGTTGTTGATTTCTAATTTAATTTCATTATTTCTTTTGTTTGTTTGTTTGTTTAATTTACCAAGGCTTGCTTTGTGTCCCAGAATGGTGTTTTAGTGGATGTTCCATGTTCACTTGAATAGAATGTGTAGCCGGCTGTCATTGGGTGGAATGTTTTATAAACGTCAGCCAAGTTAAGTTGGTTGGTAGTGATGGTAAGGTTTGCTTGTTCTGTCAATTACCAAAACAGGAGTTTTGAATTATTCAACTAAATTGCAGATTTTTTTCTTTTCCCCATTTTTGGGGGCATTTTTGCTTTATTTCAAAGTTTTCTGTTGGTATATACATGTTTATGATTGTATGGCTTCTTGATGAACTGACCTCTTTATTATTATGTAACGTATCTCTTCATGTCTAGTTATATTCCTTGTTCTGGAGTCCATTTCATTTGGTATTAGTGTTGCCACTCATGCTTTCTTTTGATTAAAGTTCACATGATATATCTTATTCCATCTTTTTTATTTTATTTTATCTTTTTTTTTTTTTTTTTTTGAGACATGATTTTGCTCTGTCCCCCAGGCTGGGGGACATCTTAGCGCCCAGGAGGTCAAGGCTGCAGTGAGTTATAACCAGTGGTGCAGTTACAACTCAGCGCAACCTTGACCTTCTAGGTTTTAAGATGTCCTTCTGCTTCAGCCTCTCATGTAGTTGAGACTACAGGTTTGCACCACAACACCTGGCTAATTTTTTTTTTAACTTTTTGTATAGACAGGGTCTCGCTTTGTTGCCCAGGCTGATCTCTAACTCCTGGATTCAAGCCATCAACCCGCCTTGGCCTCCCAAAGTGCTAGGATTACAGGCATGAGCCACCATGCCCAAGCTATCCATCTTTTTACTTTTTAACTTATCTGTGTCTTCATATTTAAAGTGAGTTTCTTCTTGACAGCATATAATTTGAATCTTTTTAAAATCCAATCTGACAGTCATTTTCTCTTAATTGGCATGTTTAGACAATTTACATTTAATGTAATTTATCAATGTGATTGGATTTAAATATACAGTTTTGCTATTTTCTCTTTGTCCCATCTGTTCTTCTTCTTCTTTTTTTTTTTTTTTTTTTTTTTTTTGAGACAGAGTTTTGCTCTTGTTGCCCAGGCTGGAGTGCTATGGCATGATCTCTTCTGACCACACCGAAACCTCTGCCTCTCGGGTTTAAGCGATTCTCCTGCCTCAGCCTCTCGAACCTGGGATTACAGGAATGTGCCGCCACACCCAGCTAATTTTGTATTTTTAGTAGAGACAGGGTTTCTCCATGTTGGTCAGATTGGTCTCAAACTCCCTACCTCAGGTGATCTGCCCACCTCAGCCTCCCAAAGTGCTGGGATTACAGGTGTGGGCCACTGTGCCTGGCCCCCATCTGTTCTTTGGATTATTTTTTCCCTCTTGTATGGCCTTCTTTTGGATTGAGTATTTTTTATAGATCAATTTTCTCCTCTTGTTGACTTATTACATTAGTTCTTCTGTTGTGTTTTTAGTTTTGTTTTTTAGTGTGCTTGGATCCAAAATGTACATCTTTAATGCAGCACAGACTACTTTCAAATATATTACATTACTTCACACTACTTCACATACAGCATAAGAACATTACAACAGGCCGGGTGTGGTGGCTCACACCTGTAATCCCAGCACTTTGCGAGGCTGAGGTGGGTGGACAGCATGAGGCCAGGAGTTTGAGACCAGTCTGGCCAACATGGTGAAACCTTGTCTCTACCAAAAATACAAAAAATTAGCTGGGCGTGGTGGCGGGCACCTGTAATGCCTGCTACTCGGGAGGCTGAAACACAAGATTCGCTTGAACTCAGGAGGTGGAGGTTGCAGTGAGCCGAGATCGCACCGCTGCACTCCAGCCTGGGTGTCAGAGTAAGACTTAGTCTCAAAAAAAATAAAAAGAACATTACAACACTATATTTCCATTTCCTCCCTAGTGGTATAAGAGTAGATTTTTGCCTGAAATTTTTTTTTTTTTTTTTTTTGAGACGAGTCTCGCTTAGTCGCCCAGGCTGGAGTGCAGTGGCATGATCTCAGCTCACTGCAAGCTCTGCCTCCCGGGTTCACGCATTCTCCTGCCTCAGCCTCCCGAGTAGCTGGGACTACAGGCGCCCGCCACCACGCCCCACTAATTTTTTTGTATTTTTAGTGGAGACAGAGTTTCACCATGTTAGCCAGGATGGTCTTGATCTCCTGACCTCATATTCTGCCCGTCTCAGCCTCCCAAAATGCTGGGATCACAGGCGTGAGCCACCGTGCCTGGCCCTCTTTCTGGGTTTTTAAGCTTCACTGCATGAGGAGGTGGGGAGTAGGTACCATCCCATGAGAGGCCAGCGGTCCCTACAGAGTGAGGACAGGTGGTCAGCCAGGCCAGTGGAGGGGAGACTGGAGGGAGCTGGGTGCTATGTTGCCCAGGCTGGTCTCAAACTCCTGGGCTCAAGCAATCCACCCGCCTCGGCCTCCCAAGGTGTTGGGATTATAGGCATGAGCCACCACACTACGCCCAGCCTTCGAGTTTCATCTTAGGAGGAAAAAAGCTAATGTGCCCGGAACCTGGTTCCCACTAGCTTTTGCCTCATCTCCTTTCTGTTGCACACACTCAGGCTGCTCAGCAATGTCCTACACCCCTCATCTGTCCTGTCAACCCAGTAGTCTGGCTTGTGCCCTCACCAAAGATCACCAGCAGTTTCTGTGGATAAAACCTTTGACACCTTTGTATCCTGGACTGCTTTGCAATATTTCAGTCTCTTTCCTGCCCCTTCCTCCTTGAAAGTCAGCTCCACCTCTCCCAGTGCTCTCCATTCCCTGCTGCCTCCCTGGGCACTCTCCCACCCTCTCCCCGACTCCTGCCTGTCCCGGAAACACCAGGTCCCTGGAATTCTGGTCACAGCCCTCTTCTCCCTCCCCTGTGGGCTCCCACCCGGCCCGCTGGTTTGGGAGCCTCCTCTCTTGTAGTCCGGGAAACGTGAGTGCCCTGTGCAAAGCGTTCTTTGAGGATTTTGAACAGTCATGTGTAAAACGCTTTTGGTAACCTGTGTTAGCAGCTTAGACACTGGGGGAGGGAGGGCTCCTCGGTCCTTCCTGGAACCCTGTGGTTCGGCTGCAGTGATGTGTGAACCCCCTGGAAACCTCAGTGCAAGATGCGGACACTTAGGCCTTTTCTCAGTTTCCACCCTGTTCTCAAAGGACGCTGACCCACTGCGTGTCCACTGCTCTGCACGCTCCGGCTGGTGTGTCTCCCCTCCTGCAGCTCTCACTGGCTCCTAAGCCCAGCTCCAAGCTGAGTGGGGAGTGGGTGTTTCCCCTAAAAGGAGTGCCATTTTCCCCACAGCAGGAAGGAGAGTGGACTTTGGCACTGAGAGAGGAGAGAGGTGCTGGCAGAAGGCCAGGCCTAGCACGGAGGCTGTGAGGGCGCCCTGCCCTGGGCCCGGCCTGCGCAGGAGAAGGGCCGAGTGCACAGAGGGCAGCAGCATCGGAGCCAGGGCCATCTGGGCTAACTCCTCAGCCTGACATTGTCCCTAGGTGCTATCTTCAGGGGCAGGGCTGTCATCAGGCTCCCAAATGCCAGGGCAAGGAAGCAGCCTGGAGCAGGGTTCTGCAGCATTCAGTAACAATTCATTGAACAAACACTCTTGGAGCACCTGCGCTCCTGGCGCCAGACTCGGGCGAAGCCGGGCATGGAGCCCAGCACGGGCCCTGCTGTCAAGTAACTGACATACTGTTGGCCAGAGGCAGACCAAATAAGGAAAGGAAGTAATAGATAACGAAAAGCAGTGAAAAAAGTGAAGGGATGATATGGGGGCCACTACCTTAGCTTGAGAGGTCAGGAAAGGCAAGATGTGGGCAGAGCCTTCCAGGAGGGAACAGCCAGTGCAGAGACCCTGAGGTAGGAACACTGTGTGTGTGGAAGACGACGGCCAGTGAAGCGCAAAGTGAGAGGCCGGGGGAATGGCAGGGGATGAGATCGGAGAAGATGGCGGGGCACATCGTTCCTTTGCAGGTGTGGTGGAGCCCGTTGGGGAGGCATGAAGCCCAGGAAGGGCATGATCTGGCTGCTATTTGAAAACATTTCTCTGGTTGCTGTATAGAGAATGGGGAAGCAGAAGTAGATGCAGGGAGATGAATTAGGAGGTGAGGGCAGTGGTCCAGGTGGGGCTCTGGTGGTTTGAACTAGGCTGGAGCAGTGAAGACAGGGGAGTTGAATGCAGGATACATTTTGGAGACAGAGCTGACAGGTGACAGGACCTGTCTGGAGTGGCAATGTTTGGGGTGCTGCTGGGCCAACGTTTATGCTGAAAGTCACCCCACCTGGTGACCTGAGCAGTATTCAAAAGTCCTTTGGGGCCGTGCGCAGTGGCTCACGCCTGTAATCCCAGCACTTTGGGAGGCCAAGACGGGTGGATCACGAGGTCAGGAGATAAGACCAGCCTGGCTAACACGGTGAAACCCCGTCTCTACTAAAAAAAATACAAAAAACTAGCCGGGCGAGGTGGCAGGCGCCTGTAGTCCCAGCTACTCGGGAGGCTGAGGCAGGAAAATGGCGTGAACCCGGGAGGCGGAGCTTGCAGTGAGCTGAGATCTGGCCACTGCACTCCAGCCTGGGCGACAGAGCGAGACTCCGTCTCAAAAAAAAAAAGAAGTCCTTTGGAATCCTCTGCCTGAGACCATGTGGCCACCACACCTGTACACTGAGTGGGTCTCTCCCTGCACACTGAGTGGGTCTCTCTCTGCACACTGAGTGGGTCTCTCTGCACACTGAGTGGGTCTCTCTCTGCACACTGAGTGGGTCTCTCTCTGCACACTGAGTGGGTCTCTCCCTGCACACTGAGTGGGTCTCTCTGCACACTGAGTGGGTCTCTCTGCACACTTAGTGGGTCTCTCCCTGCACACTGAGTGGGTCTCTCTGCACACTTAGTGGGTCTCTCCCTGCACACTGAGTGGGCCTCACCCTGTCAGAGTGGGTCTCTCCCTGCACACTGAGTGGGTCTCTCCCTGCACACTGAGTGGGTCTCTCTGCACACTGAGTGGGTCTCTCCCTGCACACTGAGTGGGTCTCTCTGCACACTGAGTGGGTCTCTCCCTGCACACTGAGTGGGTCTCTCCCTGCACACTGAGTGGGCCTCACCCTGTCAGAGTGGGTCTCACCCCTCTCACCCCATCCACTGAGTTTGGTGTCACCTGGGAGAAGACACGTGGGGAAGGGAAGGGGAATCTCCTGTCGGTGCTGGAGGGAGGGCTGCATAATATACCTGGAATTGTAATGGGGGCTGCTGCCCTTATTCACAATGGGAATAGAGCTGGCCGGGTTATGCTGAGATATCCTGGGTTCTACTATGGGGTCCCACTGGTATCTCAACTTTGTGTGTCCAAAACTGCCCCCAAATCCACCCTCCTGGATCCCCGTGTCTGTGAGTGGTGTCGTCTTTCCATCCTCCCTCCTAATCAGCGCCCAAGTCCTATTGCTTCCACTTCCGAAGGACTCTTAAGCCAGCTCCTCTCCCTCCCCCGGCTCTCACTAGTTCTCTGCCGAGTTGCTGCCCAGCCTCCTCATCCATTCAGTCTCTGCAACACAGCCAGGGAGCTTTCCAAAAGGCGGATCTAATGTCCCTCCCCAGCTTAAAACTCTTCAGTCCCCAGAGGATTCTAGACAAAAGCCAAACTTCTAAGCAGAGATTACTCCAAAGTGCAGCATCAGCTCCACCTCCTCCTCTCAGGCCCCTCACTGCTCCCCATTTGCCTCCAGGACATGCCCCCAAATTCATCAGTCACCCTTCTGGGCCTTGCCCTTCCTACTAACTTGGCCTTCAGGACTGTGTCCTCCCTCCACAGAGGCCCAGGGACCCCCTCTGCACACAGCACAGGGCCCCTGTCCTCACACATCTTCTCACCGTAGCCCTGACCTTGGAGCACACTGGGTCTTATGCCCCTCTCTTCCACGACAGGAACCAAGGATCTGGTGAGCCCTGGAGGGCAGGGCCGTCTTTCGTCTGTGTCTCATGCCGTTCCTGTCATAGCGACAGGACATTAATAATACCGTGAACACCATCCCCTTCCCAGGAAGGGAGGAGGCGGAGGGCCGCTAGGAGAACAGAGGAACAAGTCTTTCCAGAAAACTCGCCAGGCTAGGGAAAGGTCATGACAGGTTCATTTGGTGGCACTGGAAGAGCTGAAGGGTGCTGCGTGGGCAGAGGCACCGGCAGAGGCCGCCCGGAACAGCTTTGCCTGCTCACAGCAGCCTGCACACAGCCTGCACGCAGGTCAGTGGCCCTCAGCTCAAACCCAAACAGCTGTTCTGTAAGCATGAATTTGAGGCGGGTGGCAAGGAAAGAAAGTGCAGAGCTCTTCCGTTCCCTCAAGCCAGTGTCCTAGGCAGTGTCCCAGCCTGGCCTTTGTTCCTTGGTCTCCATTCCTACCTAGTGAGGCCCTGGGAGCCTCCAGGGCGGCAGCCTGCAGGTGGAACTGGAAGGAGACCCGGGATTGGTATTGGCAGGGTACAGCTACGTGAGCAAACAGGATCAAATTGCTTTCTGGAGGCCCCACAGGACTCTCCCTGGGGGACCTTCCTGCCCCAGGGCCATGCCCTTCCCCAGCTGGCTCACTCTCCTGTCCCTGTACCCCAACTCCACCCGGTCTTTCCCCAGAATCCCATTGTTCTTTCTAGGTTTTTTTGTTTTGTTTTGTTTTTTTGAGACGGAGTCTCGCTCTGTCGCCCAAGCTCGAGTGCAGTGGCGTGATCTCAGCTCACTGCAACTTCCACCTCCCAGGGCCCCGCCCGGCTAATTTTTGTATTTTTGGTAGAGACAGGGTTTCACCATATTGGCCAGATTGGTTTCAAACTCCTGACCTCGTGATCCACCCACCTTGGCCTTCCAAAGTGCTGGGATCACAGGCGTGAGCCACCGCTCCCAGCCCTCTTTCTGGGTTTTGAAGCTTCACTGCATGAGGATAGGTGGGGAGTAGAGGCCAAGCAGTCCCTGCAGAGTGAGGGCAGGTGGTCAGCCAGATCAGTGAGGGGAGACTGGAGGGAGGTGTCGATGCGGGGTGAGAGGGGAGGGGGCTATCGTCTTATGTTCATTTCCACCCTCTGGAATAATCACAGAGGCGCACATTGAGCATTTACTTCCTACCAACTGCAGTGCTAAGTGCTTTCAAATACTCTCACTTCTTATTCCCGTTTTACAGAGCAGGACGCTGAGCCTTAAAGAAGTCAGGTCATTTACCCAATATAGATTACAGACAGCAAATAATTGGCAGACGTGAGAGTCAATTTCAGGGCTGTCTGGCTCCAGATCTCCAACTGAAATTAAGATGGAGGTTTCCAGAGTCAGACTGCCTGAGGTCAAATCCTGACTCCCTCACTCACTCTGAAGACTTGGGCAAGTGACTTAGCTCTCTAAATTTCTGTTTCCTCATCTGTGAGATGACGTTGATAACAGAACCTCTCTCAAAAGTTGTTCTGAAGAGTGGAGAGTGAATGCGCGGAAGGTGCCAGGCAAAGGGCCTGATGATAAGCATTCGGCAGGCGTGATGGTCATGATGCCTGATGGTGATCATGGTCATCACGGCCCTGGAACCGGCCTGCTGAGGTTTAGCTGGAAGGAAACTGAGCTAGGTGGACCCCTCCAATCAGCACCCTTCTTGTCCCGCTACACAGGGCCCCCAGCTGAACCTTTAGGTCTAAGACACTACTGGGTTTGCCTTTTTTTTTTTTTTTTTTTTTTTTTGAGACAGAGTCTTGCTCTGTCACCCAGGCTGGAGTGCAGTGGCGCAATCTCAGCTCACTGCAACCTCCGCCTCCTGGGTTCAAGCGATTCTCCTGCCTCAGCCTCCTGAGTAGGTGGGACTACAGGCATGCGCTGCCACGCCCAGCTAATTTTGTATTTTTAGTAGAGACCAGGGTTTCATCATGTTGCCCAGGCTGGTCTGGAACTCCTGACCTCAGGTGATCCACCCGCCTTGGCCTCCCAAAGTGCTGGGATTACAGGCGTGAGCCACTGCACCTGGCCCCGGGTTTGCCTTCTTACTGGAGCCAGGAGAACACGTGTGCATTCTTCTCCCTATCCAGTCACCTCTTAAGGGAGTAAGTCTTCAGTCCTGGGACCATCACCTCCCAAACTCCTGGTGGGTTCCTATACCTGCTTTCAGGACCAGCACCACTGATTTTTCCTATTGGTCACAGGCTCCAATACAGTTCAACATGGTACTGTTATTGAGACTGTCTTTAACTAAAGTTTCAATATTTTGTTCATCATAGATTTGTTTGCATTTTTATTTTTAAAATATTGCATTATCTATCTTGATTACTGACTTTTTTGGCATCCTGTTAAATATTGTGCCTGAGGCAAGTGCCTCGCTCACCTCACCCTGGTCCCAGCCCTGCTGCATAGCGCTGCTTGAGTGTCCTCACAATATGGCAGCTGGCTTCCCCCAGAGCCAGTGGTCCAAGGGAGCCAGGCAGCAGCAGCAATGCCTTTTATGGTCTAGCCTTGGAAGACATACCCTGTCTGTCACTTCTGTAACGTCCTATTCATTACACAGTCATTCCTGCTCAATGTAGGAGGCGCTACATACGAACGTGAATACCAGGAGACAAGAATTACGGGGTCACCTTAGAGACTAGCTACCATACCGAGTCTCCAGCCCAGAGTCTTAGTGGTTGACAGCAGCCTCCACAGAAGGAAACCAAGAATCTGGTAAGGGAGTTTAGGGGTAGTGGGGAAATATTGGTCACAGGATATAAAGTTCAGTTAGGAGGAACAAGTTCTAGAGATCAATGGATATGTTAACTATCTTGATTTAGTCATTCCACAGTGTATACATATATCAAAACATCATGTCGTGCACCATAAATATATACAATTTTCATGTGTTAACTTTTTTTTTTTTTTTTGAGATGGAGTCTTGCTTTGTTGCCCAGGCTGGAGCGCAGTGGAAAGATCTTGGCTCACTGCAAACTCCGCCTCCCAGGCTCATGCAGTTGTCCTGCCTCAGCCTCCCAAGTAGCTGGGAATACAGCCGTGCACTACCACGCCCAGCTAATTTTTGTATTTTTAGTAGAGGCGGGTTTTCACTATGTAGGCCAGGCTGGTCATGAACTCCTGACCTCATGATCCGCCCGCCTCAGCCTCCCAAAGTGCTGGGATTACAGGCGTGAGCCACCGCGCCTGGCCAACTGTTTTTAAAAAACAATAAAACTGTTGAGGCTTTATCCCTTCTCCACCACCCTTCCCTCCCTTAGACCCTGAGTGGTACTGACCCAGAGCTGGCCCATGTGGGGCCCACCCGCCTGATCACAGTTCATTGGTCCAAGAAGAAGCACCTAACCCAATTGGCTGTCTCCCAGGGTTTTTTAATTTGGCAGCGAGTGAGTTCCTCTGGTGGACGATGGACCCTGTGAGTGATTGTTCCCAGATGGATGGGGAAATTAGCCTAGAGAGACCGGAGAACCCAGGCCTCAGCTCCCATTGTGCATGAAGCCCAGGGACATCTCTGTACTGCTTTTTAGTCCATTTTCTGCCGCCATACAGAATTCCACAGACTGGGCCAGACACGTTGGCTCACACACTTCGGGAGGCCGAGGCCGGCAGATCACTTAAGCCCAGGAGCTGGAGACCAGCCTGGGCAACATGGTGAAACCCCGTCTCTACTAAAAATACAAAACTTAGCAGGGCATGGTGGCGTGCACCTGTGATCCCAGCTACTCAGGAGGCTGAGGCAGGAGAATTGCTTGAACCCAGGAGGCGGAAGACACACCCTGTCTGTCACTTCTGCAATATCCTATTCATTATCCTATTCATTACACAGGTCATTCCTGCTCAATGTAGGAGGCGCTACATACGAACGTGAATACCAGGAGACAAGAATTACGGGGTCACCTTAGAAACTAGCTACCACACTGAGTGCATCACTGCACTCCAGTCTGGGTGACAGAGCAAGATTCCATCTCAAATAATAATAGTAATAGTAATAATAATAAATTTAAAAAAGAATTCCACAAACTGGGTTGAAAAGAAATTGATTGCCCACAGTTCTGGAGGCTGGAATGTCCAAGAGCATGGCACCAGCATCTTGTGAGGGCCCCGCCATGGCAGAAGGACGGAAGGCAGAGGTGAGCATGTGAGACAGAGAGTGAAGTGGTCCAGAATCATCCTTTTTATCAAGAACCCACTCCAGAGATGATGGCATGGATCCATTCCTGAGGGCAGAGCCCTCATAACCTAATTACCTTGCAAAGGCCCCACCTGCCAATGCCACCATCACAATGGCAATTAAATTTCAACATGAACATTGCTGGGGACATTTGAACCATAGCACTCTGTTTTGTCCATGGTCTGGGCTTGGAACCAATAAAATGCCCCTTCCTCCCAAGCCTTCTTGAGTTGGGTGATGAAGTTCTGTCACTTCATCACCTCTTCCTGGGTGGCCTTCTGTGGAAGCTGATGCTGTCGGTAGTGTTTCTCAGCATGTAGCCAGTGCTATCAGCATCCAAATCACCCAGGGCTCTTGAAAATGTCAGTGCCTGGGCCCCACCTCCAACCTGCTGAATCAGATTCTCCGGGGTGGGCCCCAGGCTTCTGCAATTTTAACATTGGAATTTGGGCAGGACTATGACACAGTGACTCATGGCCTCTCTCCAGCTGTCCTGTATGTCCTGCAGTTCATGCTGGTTAGTGTTGACGGGGTCTGAGAAACCCAAAATGTTGTAGCCCTGGGAGGGGGTATGTGGGCTTATAGCTTTGGGAAACCAAGTGGAGTTAAGAGCTGCAATAAAAGTGCTGTGGGCATTCCAGGCTGAGGTGGGGGCTGGAATCTGAGGAATGGAGGAGTATCTAGGAAAGTGGCTGGAAGCGGACAACCTTGTGCTGGCTGCAGCTCATTCTTAGTGGGCAGGTCTTAGCAAGTCATGTCACTCACAGCCCTGTTAAAAGATGTACTGGGCTGGGCACCATGGCTCATGCCTGTAATCCCAGCACTCTGGAAGGCAGAGGAGGGCAGATCACCTGAGGTGACGAGTTCGAGACCAGCCTGGCCAACATGGTGAAACCCCGTCTCTACTAAAAATACAAAATTTAGCCAGCTATGGTGGCAGGCACCTGTGATCCCAGCTACTCAGGAGGCTGAGGCAGGAGCATCGCTGGAACCCGGGAGACAGAGGTTGAGGATCCGTCTCAGAAAATCAAATTTAAAAAATAAAATAAAATAAATAAAATAAAATAAAATAAAAAGTTGAACCAAGATTGCAAAGTTCCCTTTCAGCTCCAAAACTCAAGCCAGGGGCCCTGTAAGGTGAATGATTTCCTTTCCCAGAAGGCTGGGCCCTGAGATCGCTGAGGGCACTTCCATGCAGGTGCCCCTTCCATCCAGGAACTGAGCTCTGCCCCCTCTGTTGGTTTGTTCACTTTACTCCTCCCCCAGGGGCTGAAGTTGCTTCTGGGAAGGAGGCTGGGCACTACTGGGCTGAGCCTTGTTTCCACAGCACCCAGCCACCCAGCCAGGAAGACACAGTTTTCTCCTGGTTGACTGTGAGAGGACTTTGACCCCCACTTCTGTTTCCTGCCACACTGCTGGGCCAGACCTAGGAGGAGGTACCAGGGCAAGCAGCACAGTGGGACTTGCAGGTCCTGGACCCAACCCTTTATTCAGACCAGTTGTCCTGGAAGTGTGGGCCCCAACCAACAGCGACAGCAGCAGTAGCAGGAAACTTATTAGACATGCAAATTACTGGACTCCACCCTTGACCTCAATTAGAAACTCTAGGGTGGGGCCAGCCATCTGTGTTTTTATAAGTCCCCAGGTGTCTCTGATGCACACCAAAGTTTCAGAAGCACTTTATTGAGTGTGTGTGTGTGTGTGTTTTCGAAATGGGGTTTTGCTCTGTCACTGAGGCTGGAGTGTAGAAGTGCCATCATAGCTCATTGCAACCTCTACCTCCTGGCCTTAAGCAGTCCTTTTGCCTCAGCCTCCCAGGTAGCTGGGACTACAGGTGTGTGCTTGTTTTTTCTTTTGTAGAGATAGGGTCTTGCTATGTTGCCCAGGCTGGTCTTGAAGCCCTGGGCTCAAGCAATCCTTCCACCTTGGCCTCCCAAAGCACTCAGATTATAAGTATGAGCCTCCATACCCAGCCCAAGAACCCCCACATTATTGTGTGATAAACTGTTCCAGTTTGCCTAGGACTCTCAGTTTTAGCACTGAAACTCTTTTTCTGCAACCTCTGTCTCCCATGGTTCAAGCAATCCTACCTCAGCCTCCCGGGTAGCTGGGACTACAGGTGTGTGCCACCATGCCCAGCTAACTTTTGTATTTTTTTTGTAGAGACAGGGTTTCACCATGTCGCCCAGGCTGGTCTTGAACTCCTGAGCTCAAGCAATTCACCCACCTAGATCTCCCAAAATGCTGGGATTACAGGCATAAGCCACTGCTCTCACTCATTCATTCATTTTTTCAAATCAGATCTGAGCTCCAGTCCTGGGAGCCTGGGGCAGCTTCTGATGCTAGGAGAGGCACAGGCCTGGGTACCACCATGGGTAGTAGAGGAGTGGGGTCAGCTCTGAATTTAGGAGAGTGACAGGAGGGAGAGGAGGCTGGGAGAGTGACAGGAGGGAAGGAGGGAAATTCTGCTGCTGCTACTGCTGCTGCTGCTGCTGCTTTGAAACTTTCCTGGGAAAATGGTGACAAGGACCACAACCCTCCTAACCTGGGTGAGGGCTTTGGGGGATTTCAAAGCACCTTCACTTACATCACCCTACTGGATTCCAAATTACTCCTTAGAGCAGTGCCCATAAGAAATATTGTATTTGTCCAGTTTCTAGTTCCTCTGCCTGAGCTTGAGCTGCTTTGGTGGCAGGGACCATCCCAGTGTCCTCATCAAACCTTCAGTGCCCAGTAGAGAGAACCCTCGCCCCATCTTCCCGTCCAAATCCTGTATCTTCTGCAGGAGCTAGCTTCTCTGCAGGTACTGGCAATATGGAGCACAGGGTCGATAGTTTTCCTCCCACCTATGGATTTCCTCTGGGCCATCACAGCCTGTCCCACAGACTGAATTTCAGCTCCCTGTCTTGCCCAGGACACATCCTGTCTAACCATTCATGTTCACCCAGCTTTGCATCCTCTTCAGCCTCCCTGCTGTTTAAGCGAGGCAGCTGGCGGTGCAGGAAGAATATTCATCCATTTCCTAGGAGCTAAGGAGTCAGATCCTGGGCCCAGACTCCTGCAGTAAGTCGGGGCTTCTGTCACAAGGGCCTCACCTTACTGGCTTTGGCGCCCTCTAGTGGACGCAACGGTATCTGCGGGGACCGCAGCCCTTTCTGTGACCCAGAAGCAAAACCAGCGACTTACCTGGCCATACATTATTTTTGAGTAATCGACGTCCCGTCACTCTCCCAACCCAGCTCAGCATGTACTGTCCACTGCCTGCTCAATGCCGGACCAACACACCTTCACCTCACATCAACAGGGACTCAAACAGAGCCTCTTCCCCTCAAATCCCAGCCCCATACTCAACTGTTTGCACAAAAGCAGGGATGAAACAACAGAGCAGAATGAAACAACCGAAACTTCCCTCAAGATAGGGAGCATGCACTCTATGGAATAGTATGAAATGGATAAAAGGGTGTGCTGGATTGGAAACATCTCCAAAAGCACATTAAAGAACAATACATACAGCATGATGCCGTTTATTAGAAAAAACAAACCCAGGCCGGGCGCGGTGGCTCAAGCCTGTAATCCCAGCACTTTGGGAGGCCGAGACGGGCGGATCATGAGGTCAGGAGATCGAGATCATCCTGGCTAACACGGTGAAACCCCGTCTCTACTAAAAAGTACAAAAAAACTAGCCGGGCCAGGTGGCAGGTGCCAGTAGTCGGGAGGCTGAGGCAGGAGAATGGTGTGAACCCGGGAGGCGGAGCTTGCAGTGAGCTGAGATCCGGCCACTGCACTCCAGCCTGGGCGACAGAGCAAGACTCCGTCTCAAAAAAAAAAAAAAGAAAAGAAAAAGAAAAAAAAGAAAAAGAAAAAACAAACCCAAGCCTGATTCATTGTTCACATATCCGTTTGAAATGTAGAGGGAGGGCTGGACACACACCAGGCTAATCACGGGGACCTCTAGGGAGGGATGGGGGTGGGGGAAAGGTGAAAGAGGCCTTTCCTTTTACACATCTTTACTGTGGTTTTTTTTTTGTTGTTGCTTTTTTTTTTTTTTTTTTTTTTTTGAGACGGAGTCTTGTTCTGTCACCCAGGCTGGAGTGCAGTGGCGTGATCTCGGCTCACTGCAAGCTCTGCCTCCTGGGTTCATGCCATTCTTCTGCCTTAGCCTCCCGAGTAGCTGGGACTACAGGTGCCTGCCACTTCGCCTGGCTAATTTTTTGTATTTTTAGTAGAGACGGGGTTTCATGTGTTAGCCAGGATGGTCTCGATCTCCTGACTTCATGATCTGCCTGCCTCAGCCTCCCAAAGTGCTGGAATTACAGGCATGAGCTACCGTGCCCAGCCTATCTTTTTATATTTCTAAGGCAAAAGGTAAATTAAACAAACAATGCCTGTGTTAAAGGTAGAGGGTGTCCAGGTTCTTGGCATCTTGAACAGAGAATTGGAAGAGACACACAAACAAAGCAAGGAAGGAATGAAGATTTTATTGAAAATGAAAGTACACTCCAGTGTGGGAGTGGGCCCGAGCTTAGGGTTCAAAAGGCCCTGTTACAGAATTTGGGGGAGTTTAAATACCCCCTAGAGGATTCCATTGGTTACTTCGGGTCTGCCCTATATAAAAAGAGGGGATGAAGTAAAGTTACAAAGTCATTTACCTGGTACGCCCTATGAAGAGGATATTTCCTGTTATAGCTGAAATGTGAATTGGCCTTATGTTCCCTGCCCCCAGACCCTATTTTCCTGCCTCACCTGGTGCCAGGAGTTGAGTCGCTGCTGCTCTTCTAGGTGCTCCATGATGAGCAGTGCTGGCCACACCCACACCAGCCACCTTCCTGAGCCACCAGGCTCTCTAGTGGCGGCTACTCTACCTTGAAGGCCTTGTCACCTCTCTGCAGCCTCTTCCCCTCACACCTGGCTGCTGCAGCCCGTCCCCACATCGCTCCCAGCCAGGTGTCCTTCAACAAGCGCCAGCTGCTGCTCCGCTGTTGAAGAGCCTTCATGGCGCTCAGTGGTGAGCATTCGGTGGGCTGATCAGCATCCGCACACCCCTCCTAGTGAGGGGCAATCCCATTCTGTGAGCTGTCATGGGAGCCAGGGCCCCTCCTCCCACCTCAAAGGCTTTAAAAGGGGCAGCATTCCTTCTCCCTTCCTGGGCATCTGGCTGACCCTGCCAAAGATGCAGGGACAGAAGCCTTCCCTCCCTGCTATGGTGCCCAGCTACGGAGCCCAGCACCCCTGCCCATCATTACAGCCGAGGCCTGCGGAGTTGTGGTAGGGGCTGCATTCAGCGATGCTGCAGCCCAATAGTGGTGGTGACCACAGTCACCTCCCAAGACTGTCCCTGGCTGTGGCTGTGGCCATCCAGACTCCTGGTCAGCTCCCTGAGCTCCCCACAACACTCCCAAGGACTCCTTTTCTACTTAGTCACCAGGGTTGGTTTCAATTGCTGGCCACCTCCCTTTGGGCCCTGGCCAGGCCTGTGGAGCTAGTCCTTTCCAAATGTCACAGGTGAGTGACTGTGTGTGAGCGACAACAGGTCAGTGTGATAGATAACCTGCGGTCCATGTAGGGAGATGGTGCCGTACCAAGAAGCTGCCAGGACTGAGATGTTAACAGTCAGGGGATGTGACTTGCTAAATGACTGCAGGGACGATGGTTTCAAGAAAACTGGAAACCTAGGAAGCTTGGTGAGCACCCGCTTGGACCTTCCCTGGCCTGGCAGGGCCTCCCCCTGGAGGGATAGCCCTGCAGCTTTGCCACCAGTGGGCAGGCTCTGGAAGGGCCTGGAGAGGAGAGGGGTCCCCTAAACACACCCCGCCCTAGGGCCTTAGCAGACAAGTGCTGGTGACCTATTATTTGTATTTATTGTAGTAAACAGTCACTTTTAGGCCAGAGGCTCACGCCTGTAATCCCAGCACTTTGGGAGGCCAAGACGGGTGGATCACTCGAGCTCAGGAGACCAGCCTGGCCAACATGGCAAAACCCTGCCTCTACTAAAACTACAAAAAAATTAGCCGGGAGTCGTGGCGGATGCCTTGTAATCTTAGCTACTGGGGAGGCTGAGGCAGGAGAATCGCTTGAACCCAGGAGGCAGAGGTTGCAGTGAGCCGAGATCGCGCCACTGCACTCCAGCCTGGACAACAGAGCGAGACTCCATCTCATAAAAAAACACAACAGTCAATTTTAAGAGCAGTGCTCATTTCACCCCGCCTCTACCACACCCTCGGCAGGGCGGCTTCACAGGTGCCCTTCTTGTTGTCTGGGACCCTTTGCCAGCCTCCTCCCCACCTGGCCACCCTTCTTTCCAACCAACAACGTGGCGCCTCGGTTCCTCCAGGTTCCTCCCTGCCCTGTAAAACCCCTGGTCTCCTGCCAGGCTCAAGAAATGCCCTCGGATCTCTTCAGTGCTTTCGCCCTGCAAGAGACACTGCCTAGGTCCCGCCTCCGTCATGCGACAGAGACTTAGGGAGCGCCCACGCAGGCTGGGCCCGGGCAAGGCTACCTAACCGCCGCCCGCCCACCCCCCCCCACCCCCACCCCCCCACCCCCACCCCCTCCCACCCCCCACCCCCCCACCTCCCCACCCCCACCCCCTCCCACCCCCCCACCTACCCACCCACCCCCGGAGGCTTCAGCAGCGCCGAGCTCAGGCTTCCCTGTCTCCCTCCTGCCTCTGCGCCGGCCAAGCGTACAGTGCTTCGGCCCCTGGGCTGCGCCCGCGCTCCGTCCTCCCTCCCGGGGTTGGTGCGGGTCTCCCAGGCCGGGCCGGGGCGCTGGACCCACGCCCACAAAGCGGCCACCGCCGCAGCGAATTGCCCGCTCTCGCTTCGGCTTTCACCGCCCAGAAAGCGGCGCCTCCGACCCGGCTCTTAAACAAGGGCGACTTTTATTATAAAACCCGGGGGTGCTGCGGGGAAGCCCGCCCCTCACTGCGGTCTCAGTCCTCCTCCGGGGGGGCGCGCGAAGCCGGCGACCCCGAGAGGCCGGGGGTGGGAGGCGCGGGGGCAACTCAGCCGCGTGGAGCCGCCCGGGGCGCACCCTGGCCCCAGTAGCCCCGAATGCTGTCCTGGATGCGCTGTGGGAGCCGCGGCCACGCTAGCGCCAGGGCCCCTCCCGCCCAAGACTGGTGAGGCGGCGGGAAACGGCGGGACTGGGCACTGCCCCGCCGCGGGACGGCTAGGCCAGGGCTCTTCAGTGCGGCTCTCGGCAGGACTGCGGCCGCGGAACAAAGGGGCGCAGAGGTGGGCGGGGGGTGCATCGCAGGCGGGGCGGAGCCTTGGTGTCCGGAGCTGGGGTCTCCTCAGCCCCGAGCCGGGCGGGGTCTGGCGGCCGCGCCCCTCCGCGGGCTCCCCAGGCGCCCAGCCGCGCGGCAACAACGACAGCCACCATTTCCGCTCCCCGCCCGCCCCTGCTCAGCGCTGGGGGTGCGAGGGCGCTGCTCGCCCGATTCAGAGACCAGGTGTAACTACTGGTGTCACAGAAGTTCGGTGTTTCCAAGATGTGCTTCCTTTTTGTAGCGAAGGAAGCGCGGCCACCAGGCCAGGTCACCCCAAAGTGCATGGTCCCCGGGCCGCTGTCACCCCCGCCCGGCTGCAGGCCTCGACGCTCCGCGCTCCCCCCTGCTGCGCGCGCTGGCCACCAGAGGGCGCCCGGCCGCCGTCACCCCGGTCCTCCCCCGCCCGGGCCGCCGTCACGCTGATCCTCTTGCGCCCCGGCCACCGCCACCCCGCCGAGCGCGGGACCCAGGTCGGGCGGGGGAGGTCAGTGGCGGGCCCGCCACCCCCGGCCCCTGCGCGGGGGGCCTGGCACTGCTGGCGGCCGGAGGGATGATTGCGGGGTCCCTTTCCCAGACCGGAACCAACAGAGGCCGCGGGCCAGAGAACCGAGTTGGGTCGCCGTGTGACCTCGGGGCAGCTGCTAGCCTTCGTTGTGCCTCGATTTCCTGCCTGTGAAGGGAGAGCGAGCACTGCCCGTCTGTGCATTGGGCCACGATTCCCAAGCTCCCCTAGGCTGGCCGTGGGGGAGAAGGCGGCCCCGCCGCCCCTGAGGCCCTGCGTGGGAACTGTCTTAGCAAGGGCAGTGACAACGTCCTACTACCTGCCTTATGGCTGTATTTTAAAAGAAGGTGGGAGCCAGGACCCCTCATTTCCAGGTGCACCACCCTCCAAAGCTGTGATCTTGCCACTGCTCAACACGAGCTTGGAAAATGATGAACAGCCCTGACTTTAAGCGTACTCGGTAAAAGGAGATCTGTCCCAACAAGCAGAAGCTGATAGTTTGCTTGAAAAGGGATTCCTCCACTTACAAAATAATTTGCAATGGGATTTTTCTCATTGAGTAAATTGTAGGCAAATCACCTGTGTAAATGAATATTTGTAACAGGCAGGCGGACTTGGAAATGAGTCTTACTGTAAAATAAATACTTCTGTGGTAAAAATGGCTCCAGGGCCAAGGATGGGCCTGCGGTTCAGCTGGAGTATGCTGCCGGCTCACCTGATGGGCACCTAGGACGTTCTCTAACGGGCCTCTGAGCCTGGTTCCCTCCCATTCCCTCTGCATCCACTCCAGCAGGGAGTCCAGGAAGATTCTACCCCTCCTTGGCCAGAGGATGCAGAAGCTGCGCCCCTTCCTACCTGTTTCCTCTCTTGTGCCCCATCTCCTAGGGGAGATCCTTTGCTCCACTAGGCTCGGCTGGAAGAGACCTGTAGGCCATGCAGGGAGCACCCTCACTGGTCAGGCACCCAAGGTGTGCCAAGCATGGCCTCCCAGGCTGTAGCTTTACCGGGAGTGGGCGCTCCTTGTGAAGATTCTGACTTTGCTTGTCCCACGGGCTTGGGAATTCCCACCCTCACTCAACCGCAGCATTGACAAACTCAGTAGGGCATCTCTCTGGGCACAGAGGGATGGAGGAAATGGCCACTGAGGCTCCAGAACTGCGTGGGAAGTCTGGGCCATGTCTTGGCCCACCAGCCTCAGCTCACCCTGGCCATTCAAGCCTCAGCCTTCCTGGGGCCCCTCAGTTCTGGGGAGGCACCCATTAGCAAATACCATTACTCACTTGCTGCTTTTGAATCTCTTGAACATTGGCGGGGCACAGTGGCTCACGCCTGTAATCCCAGCACTTTGGGAGGCAGAGGCAGTTGGATCATTTGAGGCCGAGAATTCAAGACCAGCCTGGCCAACACAGTGAAACCCCATCTCTACTAAAAATACAAACATTAGCCAGGCATGGTGATGTACACCTGTAGTCCCCGCTACTTGGGAGGCTGAGGTAAGAGAATCACTTGAACTAGGGAAGCAGAGGTTGCAGTGAGCCAATATCGCACCACTGTACTCCAGCCTGGGCGACAGCATAAGACCCTGTCTCAAAAGAGCAAACAACAAAAAACAAACAAAACCAAACCCAAAAATCAATCTCCTGAACATTGTGAATTTTTCATTAAATCCAAAAAAGCTGGTGGAACGAGCACAGGCTTTCCACCCTCTCACCTGCAGAAGAGGCGGAAGCCAGTGCTGGTTTGATGGAACCCCCTTCATTCCCACTGAGGTTGGAAAGCTGCCCCTCCCCAGCAGCCTGGGCCTCCCCTGGGGTGAGGCTCAGGCCTGCCCTGGCGCGCATTGAGGGTAGAATCCTGAGAAGCCTATGGGGAGGGGCGCCAGACCTGGGGCATTAGGTGGGAACCACCCAGCTGCCTTCATTACAGCTCCGGGGCTGTCCTTCCCACCACTGCATCCCTGCAGCTTGAGAGGGCTTAGCGCCCATTTCAGAGAGACAGGCTTCATCCTCTGTGCACAGGCAGAATGCACCTCGTGCCGCGCATTGCCTCCATCCTTTTCTGTTTATTCTTCATTCATTTGTCCTACCCACAGTTCCTGACATTTGTTTGGAATCAGGCTGTCCAGCAGGGGTGAGGGCAGAAACATAAAGACATTTTTCTAGGGTTCATGGAGAGTGATTCTTACTTCCTCATACTGGGGGGCTAGGGGGGACACTCTGACTTCACCATTTACTAGCTGTGTGACCCAAGCAAGGCAAGTCACCCAGCCTCTCTGAGACTGTTTCCTCATCTATAAAATGGGACCAAGGGGGCCTTGCCCAGAGACCTCCACTGTGAGTCTTGGCCATAGGTTGTGAAGGGTTCCAGTGGAATGTTCTCTGGCCACAGCAGAAAGACAGCCTGGGGCTCTGGGGACTGTGGAGATAGGCCAGACCCTCCTCCCGGAAGGCCCTTTGTCTCTCTTCCACCTTTCTTCACCCCCCTGGGTCTCCTCCCTGTTGTCCAGTGATGTCCGAGGGCCTGCTGCCTGTGGCTTGGCTGATTGAATATTGAGGTTCACTGAGGACTCCTGTGTGGGTCAGGGACAGATATACCACAAAGGGAGAAAGAGCTCTCTTAGCCACTCAAGTCATGAGGCCTGGTCCTTGTTCTGGCTCTGCTACTTGCCCTGTGTGGCCTCCTCGCAGGGCTTCCCCCATCCTATGAGGGCCTGCTCTGGACGTGTCTGGAAGGGGGTGCACACCTCCCTGCAGTCAGGCGTCAGCCCAGGGGAACTGGCTACGCTTCATCCAGACCCTTCCTCTCCTCCCTTAGAAATAGACTCCCAGCTCCAGAAAACGCCCACTCACACCAGGAAGGTCTAAGGATGCTCCCCATCCTGTACCCCACCTCCTACCCATCAAAGTAGTCCAGGGTCCGTAGCAGCCAGGGTCCCCAGCCTCAAGAATTTACTCATTAAGAAAAAGCTGATTCCCCCTCCTTCACCCTTCCCTTCCTCCCTCTTCCCATCTCCTCCCTTCCTCCACACCGTGAGCAGCAGCCCAAGGTGGGAGGGGAGACAGACACCACAACCTCCACCACACACAGCAATCCTAATTGCCTAGATGAATCTAGACAGAGACCACCTGAGGCAGGAGCCTCATGTAGGGACGGCACCATGAGAAGATGAACAGTTCACCGCACCCACATTCACCACCATCATTCTTCATCACCTCTCTGTTAGTGTCAGGGGCTTCTTTAATGAACCTTCTAGCTGACAGCTGCCACTGTCCGTGAAGCAGTGACATGCCTCTGCTGGAACAGATCATCGGATGAGGGAGAATCCCCCCCAACTTCCCTTCCTGACCTGGTTCCCCCAAATACCAAGAGCCCTTGTGTGGTCTGGAATGCAGTTGCCATTTGCCCCCTCCCAAAGGGAAAGAGCGGACCCCACCCCACCTCCTACAGGATAGAGTGCAGCCCTCAGGAGCTGCATGGTGGGGGCAGTCAGAGACCTGCTGTGGAGACTTTGTAATACTTGAGGTCCCTGGTCACCCTGAGGGAAGAGTGAGCAGGCCTTTGGGACTCTGGAGGATGAGGACCGAGCCAGGACACTCCCTGCTTTGCTCCTAGCCTCTCCCAGGTACCCAGGTCCCTAGACCCTCTGGTCCTGCCCTCCTCTGACCTTGGCTGTCATTGTCATCTGCACCCATCAAGCTAGAGCGCTATAAGGCAGTCTCATCTCCAGGGCTGGGGCTGGAGGTACTCCTGACAGGCAGCCTCATTATCCCACTGGCAGGGAAATGTTTGCTGCATACCTGGGAGCCCAAACCTTACAGCTGAAACATAGGGCTGCACAGAAGCCGGGTTGCTGGGGGCTGGGGAAGGGAGGGGGGATGTCCCTCAATACCCTTTGGCCCTTTCAGAATGTTGAGCTACGTGAATGTTACCCAATGGGTAAATAAATAAAATATTCATAAAAACTGAGGCACCTGAGAGCCAGGTGCAGTGGTACACATCTATAGTCCCAGCTACTCGGGAGGCTGAGGTGGGAGGATCACTTAAGCCCAGGAGATGGAGGCCGCAGTGTGCTACCATCGTATCCATGAATAGCCACTGCATATTTTAGCCTGGGCAACATAGTGAGAACCTGTCTCTAAAAGAAAAAAACAAAACAAAACAAAACAAACAAACAAAAAAAGGGAGGCGTGCAAGGGAATGAACATCACTCACAACATCGTGAATTGGGTGTGCATGGGGGAAGCTGGGGTGCTCCTCATCTCTCAGGGCACAGTATCTGTCCACCGACACTCTGCCCTCAGCTCCCAGATAACACTGGTCGGGGCACTTAGGATATTGTCTAAGAGTTAATCACGGGCTGGGTGTGATGGCTCATGTCTGTAATCCCAGGACTTTGGGAGGCCGAGACAGGTGGATGACTTGAGGTCAGGAGTTCAAGACCAGCCTGACCAACATGGTGAAACCCCGTCTCTACTAAAAATACAAAAATTAGCCAGGCGTGGTGGCAGCTGCCTGTAATCCCAGCTACTCGGGAAGCTGAGGCAGAAGAATGGCTTGAAGCCAGGAGGTGGAGGTTGTAGTGAGCCAGGATTGCATCACTGTACTCAAGCCTGACTCCATCTCAAAAAAAAAAAGAAAAAAAAAAGGAGTTAATCACATCAGGCTAGCCCGAGTTTCTTGTCATTGAGAACCATGTCCTTGTTATCTCTTTCCCCAAGACCCCTGCCTGTGGACTGTTGAACATATTTGTGAAGGGGAAGAGAAGGGAGAAGGCCATGTAGAATTGGCCTGGGAGCAGAAGTCATCTTTCTGTGGGAGCAGAAAGACCCCCATTTTCCCTGCAGCACCCCAGCAGGATAGTGTGGGCTTCTAGGCTGTGCCTGAGGTCCTGGCATCCTTTTTGTTTTGAGATGGAGTTTCACTCTTGTCACCCAGCTGGAGTGCAATGGTGCAATCTCGGCTCACTGCAACCTCCACCTCCCATGTTCAAGCAATTCTCCTGCCTCAGCCTCCCAAGTAGCTGGGATTACAGGTACCCGCCACCACATCTGGCTAATTTTTGTGTTTTTAGTAGAGACGGGGTTTCACCATCTTGGCCAGGCTGGTCTAGAACTGCTGACCTCAGATGATCCACCTGCCTCGGCCTCCCAAAGTTCTGGGATTATAGGCGTGAGCCACCACGCCCAGCCCAGGCATCCTTTTTGACTGTGGCACTAAGGGTCACACATGGCTCACTCTGACCCTCCTCTGAGAAGGAGGGATTAGTGGATAAGCGGCCTCACACCCTCAGAGGTCTGGAAGGCTGCATGCATGCGAAAGTTTGCATCACACTCAAGAGAGACCAGAGAGGGCCCTAGCTACCCACACATGCAGAGGAGAACACTGTGCCTTGCACACTGCAGATGAGACAGGAAAGGGCCCAGTGGAAAGCAAAAGCAGGATCAGACTTATAAAGTTGTCTGGACTTTGAATGTGTTCCTCACAATCTACATACAGATCCGTTAGCAAACAGTGGAAGCTTTACTGGCTCAAATTGTTTGTCACAACGTCCGACCAATCACTGGCTTCCAGGGACAACCCTTAGAAAGTCAAGCTTAAAAATAAAAACAAGCAGGCTGGGCGTGGTGGCTCACGCCTGTAATCCCAGCACTTAGGGAGGCTGAGGCAGGTGAATCATTTGAGGTTGGGAGTTGGAGAACAGCCTGGACAACATGGCGAAACCCTGTCTCTACTAAAAATACAAAAATTAGTTGGGTATGGTGGTGCACACCTGTAATCTCAGTCATTTGGGAGGCTGAGGAGGGAGAATCGCTTAAGCCCAGTGGGGTGGGGATGGAGGCAGAGGTTGCAGTGAACCAAGATCGCACCACTGCACTCCAGCCTGGGTGACAGAGTGAGACCTTGTCTCAAAAAATAAATAAACAAATAAAAACAAGCAGGGAAAATACTGAGCAGATCAGGGCCTGGAATAAAGATTACTAATATTACAATAATATTTTCATTAGAATGTTCTAATTATAAAAATAAAATTTGTTTTCTTAAAAGAGAAAAACTGAGCAGAGATAGCAGCAGCTGCACACTGTGAGGAGAAGGCAGACTCTACAGAATCAGTCTAAGCCAGCCACTAAATGAACAGACAAGACAGCAACAGCAACGCTGGGTAAGGGAACTGGAATCCAAAGTTGCTACAATATATTTTATTTATTTTTAATTTATTTTTATGTTATTTTAATTTTTTTTGAGATGGAGTCTCGCTCTTGTTGCCCAGGCTGGAGTGAAATGGCACGATCTTGGCTCACTGCAACCTCCACCTCCCGGGTTCAAGCGATTCTCCAGCCTCCACCTCCCAGGTAGCTGGGATTACAGGCGTGCACCACCACGCCTGGCTAATTTTTGCATTTTGTAGAGACAGGGTTTCACCACATTGGCCAGGCTGGTCTTGAACTTCTGACCTCAGGTGATCTGCCTGCCTCAGCCTCCCAAAGTGCTGGCATTACAGCCATGAGCCACTGTGCCTGGCCTTATTTTATTTATTTATTTACTGAGACATGGTCTTGCTCTGTCACCCAGGATGGAGTGCAGTGGCACAATCTTGGCTCACTGCAAGCTCTCGGCCTCTGAGTAGCTGGGACTACAGGCACACCAGCTAATTTTTGTATTTTTTGTAGAGATGAGGTCTCACTATGTTGCCCAGGCTGGTCTCAAACTCCTGGCCTCAAGAGATCCTCCCACCTCTACCTCCCAAAGTGCTGAAATTACAGGTGTGAGCCACCATGTTTGGCCATATTATCTAAAATGTCCATTTTTCAACAAAAAATTGCAAGGCATGCAAAGAAAAAGGAAAGAGTGGCCCACACTCTGGAAAAAAAGAAAAAGGAGTCAACGGAAACTCACTGAGGGGGCCCAGATGTTAGACTTTGTCTCTCTCCTTCCATCTCTTTCTCCCTGTTCCAATTTCCAGGGAAGAGGCTCTGACTGGCCAGGTTCCACCCCTGATCCTATCATCTGTGGAGGAAGTGGAGTGGGCAGAAAAAAATTGTAATAACAGAGTAAGTTGAAGCTACTTGACCTCACATGGGTGAAGATCATTTCCTAGAGAAAAGAGGGGTCACTGGTTCCAGTTTAGGTAGACATCCCCAGAGGTGTCTGTTGCTCTTGTTTCTTTTCTGAAAGGTAAGTGGTGATGCCTCCAGGAGCCCAATGGCATTTGGATTTGTTATCTCCCACTGGGAGGACAGCATCCTTCATTTGCTGGCCATTTCTTAGGTTGGTGATTTGCAAACACCCTTTCTCCCCATGGAGGGACTGTGTAGAGTTGGAAGAGGAGAGGGATGGGAAGAGGCTACATTAACCCTAGGCTCCTTTTTAGTAACCAAGTCTCAGAAGTAGTGCCATCATTCACTTTTGATTTAATGTAAATTGCATTCAAATAAATAGTTGTTGGATCTCTTCCCACTGACTCCATTTCTGCCAATGATCAAGATTGGGCTGTGTGTCCAGGACATGGGTGGGAGCTCTGACAACACTCAGTGTGGGCCCTGTGTGAACCGCAGCTCTCAAGTAGCAAGGAGAAGACAAAAGAACCAGGAATGAGAAAAATAAAAGGTATTAAAATAGGCTTAGCTACTTTGGGGTTTTCCTTTGTATTTATTTTTAGCAAGGATTGTGTGCCTAACTCTGCATTAAAATAGCTGATGCTACCAGTCATTGTTCCAGGCCTTTGCACACTGCAGCCTGGCAGGCTTTCTGCAGCCAAAAGTGAAGGCAGCTGGCAGGGCCTGGCCCACCCAAGCCGAGGAGAGGGCATTTATTTCATGGACCCCCCTCACTAAACCCTCGTGGGTGTGAATGCAAACAGAAGCAGGGCACTTTGGGTATGGCTCAGAGCTGGGAAGGCTCACAGAAGCCAACCATGCTCAAGGACTTAAGCCTCCAAAATGCGTCTCCTGCTGCCTGCGGCCGGCCGTGGGAGCTAAGATTCCTCCACTGCATCACCAAGCCTGGCATCTCAGGGAGGCAGATGCTACAGCCAGCTCTGCTCACACTCCCTTGGGGACTCAGTAAGTCCTACCTTAAAATGCCCGCATCTGTCATATCCTCCCTATGGGACCACTGGCCACCTGGGAGGAACAGGTGTACCAGTGGAATAGATTAGAGGGTAGAATGCGGAAGGAGCTACGAAGGGGAGGAGGACCCTGGAGTGAGGTTTATGAGACAAACCCTCCCTTTGCCCAGAGGTTTCCAAGTCTTGGCCCTGGTGCTAATGAGCTGGTGCCAGTGACCTGGTGCAGAGCTGGACAGAGTCCCTGAGCAGTGGGCCGATAATCCTGCGCAGGAAGGCGGCCATAGCGTCTACCACCGACGTTAGAATACTGAGAAGGGACAGTGTGATGTCCCCGTGTGCCTGACGACTTCAATTTATCCCCTGGGGACAGTTAGCATTTGAAGTGTCCTTGTCAGGAGCCCACACTCCAGAGGTGGCTATGTCAACTGCTTCAAATGCCTTTATCTAAATATGCACCTAGGGGTGTTAAAATAGTTTCTTTGGGAAAATGATGGGTGTTCCAGATGTGATTGGCTATAAAGAGTGAGCAAGCACTTATGCTGGGGGAACGAAGGAGATTACAAATATCTGGCAAACTCCTACCGCTCCAGCCTAGAGTTCCAGCTGTATCTTGAGTTCCCCTTAGTGGGGGGATTCTGTTGGTTGATACCACAGAAGAATATAATTGCATTTGCTTCCAAGAGACTCTTTCTTGCAAGACATGTCAGGAATCCGCGCTCCCGCCGTTGGGCAACAGCACTGTGACCTTTAGCAGGCTATTTAGCTCCGACTTCCGCTTCTGTAGATTGGAGATGATGACAACCTTGCAAGGTGGTGGTGAGGAGTAGCCGAGCTTTAAAATGGCAAGTTTCTGCTGCAGCGCCCTCCGGCTGTGTGGCTGGTGCAAGGTCAGAAGGGCCCCGGACCCCAGGCCCCGCCATCTCCAGCTCCCCGAGAGCGCGGTCGCGGGCCACTAGCCAGGACGCGCCTAGAGCCGCCCTTCCTTCCTCCGCCCGCGCCGCGCGGGCCACAGGCGGACATCTGGTGGCTAAGCAGCCTCTCCGGGCGGCTCCCTCCTCCGCCTCCGCTCCGGGAAGCCCCGAGTTGGTGCCCTCGCTCTGGTCGCAACATCGGGGGCTGCCCCTTTTGCCCCGTGCTTGGCTCCGGAGGGAGGCCGGCTTGCCTCCGGGGGTCCGCGCCGGCCCTGCCTTCCCCAGTGGTGGCGGGGTCGGGGGACACCCAGGAGGCCCAGGGGCTGCCCCTCGGCCCCGCCGCGCGCGGCCAGCCGAGACCAGTGGGCTAGGGCAGCAGCTGCAGGCGCCTCTCTCCCCCGCAGCACTGAACTCCCCCGCCCTGCACTCGAGGCGGCTGCCAGGAACTGAAATATTAATAGGCACAAACTTCCTGGAAAGATTTGCGTCCTCAACACAAATGACCCCGCTTTGCCCACTGAAATAAATAAATAAAGGGCAGCTCCCGGGCCAGGCGTCAGGGGAGCCTGGGGCACTGCCGCGAACCCGCCCCCCTCCGTCCTACGCCACCGCCCACGCGCTCTCGGCGCGGGCTCTTGGAACGTCCCGCGGGACGCACGGGGCAGGGGGCGCGGGCTCGGGGCTCCCTTTTTTAAGCAGGGACTGGGCGCGCGCGGGCAGCGTGGACGCCCCCGCTGGTCGCGCGCACGCCCCCGCCACCGCGCTCCCCGGAGCAGCCCCCGTCCGGCCGCGCGCCCCGGCCCCCGAGCCCCGGCCCGCGGGTGATGCGCGCGCCTCCCAGCCCTCGGCTCCTCCTCCCCCGACGCAACCGGCCCGCCCCCTGCGCTCCTTCGCCGAGACTTCTATCATTTAGGAACCTCAAAACAAATCTCCACCTGGCGTTTAGAAATGCGATTTAGTTTTCAGAATTCTTCGATATTTGCATCTCTCGGGATTCTCTGGGTAGGAAGGCAGCTGTGGCCCAGCAGGCCAACGCGCCTCTCCTCGAAGCAGCTCGAGAGGAGGTGACAAGTCAGGAAGCCCCACTCCGACCGCCGCTTTCCCCATGCGCCACGGATCCAGCGCCTGCTCCCATCTTGCCCATAGCACAGTTCCAGGGTACGGAAGTATCAGTGCCCAGCTAGACCGCATACCCCATGGAGCGGCCCGGACGCCCCAGCTCAGGCTTCAGGCTTCTGAAGGGAGCAGCTGCATTTGCTCCAACTGTTCTCCCTACCTGAAAGCCATCCATTCATTCATTTAAAATAGTTATTGAGCGCCTAATAGGTCCTATTCTAGGCACTATTCTAGGAACTGGGGATACAGGAGCAAAAACAAACACAAAAATCCCTGCCCTCCTAGATTTTATATTGTAATGGGAGAGACAGAGCAACCAAAGTAAAATGTAAAATATGTTAAATAGCGATCAAGCTAAGGGGAAAAAATAACTACAGGGAAGAAGGATATGAAATGTGTGTGTAGGAGAAGTTAAGTTTTGGATAGGGTGCCTGGAAAGGCCTCACTGAGAAGGCGACAGTGATTTTTGAGTAAAGGCCAGAGGGAACCAAGCAAGCCACCCACACAGATATCCGGCGGCCTGCTGTGTTCCCGGAAGAGCAGGGAGGCCAGAGTGGATGGAGCAGAGTGAAGAGGAGGTGCCTAGTGGAAGCCAGGGGCCTAGCTCAGTGGCTCATGCCTTTTAATCCTAGCACTTTGGGAGGCCGAGGTGGAAGGATCACTTGAGGTCAGGGGTTCAGGACCAGCCTGGGCAGCATCTCAAGCCAGCCCATCCCCCTCCCCATCTCTACACTTTTTTTTTTTTTTTTGAAACTTAGCCAGGTGGGCCAGTAAGGTGGCTTATGCCTGTAATCGCAACACTTTGGGAGGCTGAGGCTGGTAGATCACTTGAGGCCAGGAATTTGAGACCAGCCTGGCCAACATGTATTTTTATCTTTACTAAAAATACAAAAATTAGGCCGGGTGGGGTGGCTCATGCTTGTAATCCCAGCACTTGGGGAGGCTGAGGCGGGCGGATCAGCTGAGATCAGGAGTTCAAGACCAGCCTGGCCAACATGGTGAAACCCCATCTCTACTAAAAATATAAAAATTAGCCGGGTGTAGTGGCATGCGCCTGTAATCCCAGCTACTCAGGAGGCTGAGGCAGGAGAATCGCTTGAACCTGGGAGGCGGAGGTTGCAATGAACCCAGATCATGCCCTTGCACTCCAGCCTGGGCAACAAGAGCGAAACTACGTCTCATAAAAAAATACATATATAGGCCGGGCGCAGTGGCTCAAGCCTGTAATCCCAGCACTTTGGGAGGCCGAGAAGGACGGATCACGAGGTCAGGAGATCGAAACCATCCTGGCTAACACGGTGAAACCCCGTCTCTATTAAAAAATACAAAACCCTGTATTAAAAAATACAAAAAACTAGCCGGGCGACGTGGCGGGTGCCTGTAGTCCCAGCTACTCGGGAGGCTGAGGCAGGAGAATGGCATAAACCCAGGAGGCGGAGCTTGCAGTGAGCTGAGATCCGGCCACTGCACTCCAGCCTGGGCGGCAGAGCGAGACTCCGTCTCAAAAAAAAAAAAAATAAATAAATAAAATACATATATATACAAAAATTAGCTGGGTGTGGTGGCACATGCCTGTAATCCCAGCTATGTAGGAGGCTGAGGCACGAGAATCGCTTGAACCTGGGAAGTGGAGGTTGCAGTGAGCTGAGATTGTACCACTGGACTCCAGCCTGGGCAACAGAGTGAGACTCTGTCTCAAAAAAAAAAAAAAAGAAAGAAAGAAAATTGGGCATGATGGTGGTGCCTGTAGTCCCAGTCACTTCAGAGGCTGAGTGGGAGAATTGCTGGAACCCAGGAGTTTGAGTCTGCAGTGAGTTATGAGCATGCTCCAGCCTGGACAGCATAGTTAGCCCCTGTCTTTGAAAATGAAAATAAGAAGCTAGGGCTGGAGAGGCAAGAGAGGGAGATCAGATCTTGGAGAGAGATAGTGGACCATTGTAAGGACTTGGGCTTATAGATGAGAGCCACTGCAGGGTTCTTTCTGAGCAGAGGAGGGACACCTCTGACTTCTCTCAAAGCAGCACCCTGCGGGGTGGGGAGATTGCAGAAGCAAGGGCAGAAACAAGAGACCAGTCAGCAGGCTCTTGGGGTAATTCCAGGAGGGTTGATTACCCTAGAGGCTGGCCTAGGGTGGTGGCTGGCTGAAGAGGTGATGAGAAGGGGTGGGATTCTAGAAATATTTTAAAGGCTGACAGGATTTATTGCCAGGGCAAATATGAAGTGGTAGAGAGAAAGAGGAGAGAGGAATCAAGGAAAGTCTCAAGGTTTTGGCCTGAGCAACAGGAAGAAAGGGTTGTCACTAATCAAGATGGAGAAAACTGGCCTTGCTAGTTTGTTGGGTTTGGGTGGGAAGCCCAGTTTTGAATGGATTAGGTTTCAGACACCCATTAGATACATCTGAGTGGAGGGTTAAGTAGACACTGGTTAGGCAGGTCCAATGCAGAGGAAATGTGCAGCTGGGGATAAATACTGGGGAACCACCAGCACAGACCTGCTGGTATTTAAAGCCACAGTTTTCTGAGACTATCTAGCTCTGTACTGTGCAATACACTAGCCACATGTGGCTCTCCAACACGTGAAATTAGTGCAAATTCTGGTCGGGCATGGTAGCTCACGCCTGTAATCCCAGCACTTTGGGAGGCTGAGGCGGGTGGATCACAAGGTCAGGAGTTCGAGAGCAGCCTGACCAACATGGTGAAACAACGTCTCTCCTAAAAATACAAAAATTAGCCAGGCATGGTGGTGGGTGCCTTTAATCCCAGCTACTCAGGAGGCTGAGGCAGGAGAATCGCTTGAACTTGGGAAGCAGAGGTTGCAGTGAGCCGAGATTGCGCCACTGCACTCTAGCCTGGGCAACAGACCGAAACTCCATCTCAAAAAAAAAAAAAAAAGAAAGAAAGAAATTAGTGCAAATTGTGTGACTGAAGAACTAACTTTTTAAAGAGAGATGGGGTCAGCTGGGTGCAGTAGCTCAAGCGTGTAATCCCAGCACTTTGGGAGGCCGAGACGGGCGGATCACAAGGTCAGGAGATCGAGACCATCCTGGCTAACACAGTGAAACCCCGTCTCTACTAAAAATACAAGAAAATTAGCTGGGCGAGGTGGCGGGCGCCTGTAGTCCCAGTTACTCAGGAGGCTGAGGCAGGAGAATGGCGTGAACCCAGGGGGTGGAGCTTGCAGTGAGCCGAGATCGCGCCACTGCACTCCAGCCTGGGGCACAGCGCAAGACTCCGTCTCAAAAAAATAAAAATAAATAAAAAATAAAAATAAAAAATAAAAAAAAAGAGATAGGGTCTTGGTCTGTTGCCCAGACTGGAGTGCAGTGGCACAATCACTGCAGCCTGGAATTCCTGGGCTCAAGCAATCCACCCACCTCAGCCTCCTGAACAATTGGGACTATAGGCACACACCACTGTGACTAACTAATTATTTTATTATTATTATTATTTTCTTTTAGTGGAGATGAGAGCTCCCTGTGTTGTCCAAGCTGGTCTTGAACTCCTGGCTTCAAGCAATCCTCCCACCTCGGCCTCCTAAAACGCTGGGATTACAGGAATAAGCCTCCATGCCCAGCCTAGAGCTAAATTTTTTTTTTTTCGAGACAGAGTCTTGCTCTGTCACCAGGCTGGAGTGCAATGGCGCAATCTCGGCTCACTGCAACCACCACCTCCCGGGTTCAAGCAATTCTTCTGCCTCAGTCTCCTGAGTAGCTGGGACTACAGGCGACTGCCCCCACTCCCAGCTAATTTTTTTTTTTTTTTTTTTTTTTTGTATTTTTAGTAGAGACGGGGTTTCACCATGTTCACCAGGATGGTCTCAATCTCTTGACCTCGTGATCCACCTGCTTCGGCCTCCCAAAGTGCTGGGCTTACAGGTGTGAGCCACCACTGCCGGCCACCTAGAACTAAATTTTTACTTTTAATTAACTTACATTTTGAAAACTGGTATCTGATTCAGTTATTGAAAATGTTTTTAGTATGTTTGGAACAACTCAAGTATATAAATCTACTTTTTCAGCAGCCAAGTTTATGAAATCTAAATACAGATCAAGATTTTCTGATGAAAATCTAGCATCTAAATTGAGATGAGCTTTAAGTGAAAAAGATATAATGGATTTCAAATATTTCGTACAAAAACTAAAATATTTCATTAATATTTCAAAATATTTCATTCATTTTTTATTGATTACATGTTTAAATGATACTAATTGGCTGCATTGGGATAAATAAAATGTAATTAAAATTAATTTCACTGGCTGGGTACAGTGGCTCATGCCTGTAATCCCAGAACTTTGGGAGTCTAAGGCAACGGATCACCTGAGGTCAGGAGTTTGAGACCAGCCTGGCCAACATGCTGAAATCCCGTCTCTACTAAAAATACAAAAATTATCTGGGCATGGTGGTGCATCCCTGTAGTCCCAGCCACTTGGGAGGCTGAGGCAGGAGAATCACTTGAACCCAGAGGCAGAGGTTGCAGTGAGCTGAGATCATGCCACTGCACTCCAGCCTAGGTGACAGAGCGAGACTCCATCTCAAAAATAATAATAATAATAATAATAATAATAATAATAATTTTACCTGTTTCTTATTACTTTTTTTTTTTTTTTGGAGACAGAGTCTCACTCTGTTGCCCAGGCTGGAGTGCAGTGGCGTGATCTCGGCTCACTGCAACCTCTGCCTCCCGGGTTCAAGCGATTCTTGTGCCTCAGCCTCTCAAGTAGCTGGGATTACAGGCACTCACCACTATGCCCAGGTAATTTTTTGTATTTTTAGTAAAGACAGGCTTTCACCATGTTGGCCAGGCTGGTCTGGAACTCCTGGACTCAAGCCATCCACCTGCCTTGGCCTGCCAGGTGTGTTGTCCTGGAAGCTCCTGGAAGAGGGCGTTACCAGGAGGAAGGGAGCCGTCTGGTCAGATGGATGTTGCTGCAGGATCAAGTAATGAGGACAAGGGATGAACACTGAGTTCAGCAATGGTGACGTTGGCAAGAGCAGTTTGGAGGAACGGCGAGGGCCAAGCCTGATGGGAGTAGGTCCAGGAGAGAGCAGGAGTTTTCCTGTAAAGGAAGAAGGAGGGGTGGCTGGAATGGGAGGTGAGACAGGAAGGGCTCTTGTGTAGCTGGGAGGAATAGCAGCATGTGTCCTGCTGATGGGTATGACTCGGAGAGGCCAGAGTGGCTGAAGCGAAGTCCGGAGTAGGAGAGAGCTGGATGGTGTGCGCAGGGACAGCTGGAGTCTTTGCCAGGGGGTTGAGGGTTCGCTCATAGGTACAACAGGGAAAGCAGAATTCTTGGGCCCAGATGCAGGGAGGTGTGTGAGGCAGTGGTGGGAACTTGTGGAAGTTCTCTTCTGATTGCTTCAATTTGGTACTTTGGATTTGCCTCTGAATCGGTGTGCCCTGTTTGCGGTTATCTCCTTGCCCATCCCTCCATCAGAACTCTTGTTTTCATTATAAGACTGAAGAAAAATAGCACCCAGTGAAGGCATATGCCATCTCCTTTGCTTCTCGTATACTCCAGGGCCTGGGCAGTACTGGCTCCCTCTCCTTCCCACATCCAGGACCAGTTCCTCTTCTTGCCAACCCCCACAGAACCTGTCTCTCCTTGGGACACAGGTGAACTCGGGCCCTAGCCTCCCTCTTATCTATGGTTTGTGGGGGTGTGCAGGATACTGAGTTCTCTCAGTTAAGACAGCTGCATTCTGATGAGCCCTGCTCTGGACTCACCTTTCTAGCAGTGTCGAGTACAGTCATGCTTCACTTAATGACAGGGATATATTCTGGGAAATGCGTCATTAGGTGATTTCGTCTCTGTACGAACATCCTAGAGTGTCCTTAACACAATCCTATATGGGAGAGGCTACTATACACCTGGGCTACGCGGTGCAGCCTGTTGCTCCTAGGCTACAAACCTGTATAGCATGTTACTGTGCTGAATACTTTAGGCAATGGTAACACAAAAGTATTTGTGTATCTAAACAGAGAAAAAGTATGGTAAAAATATGGTATAAAAGAGAAAAAAAATGGGCCGGGCATGATGGCTCACACCTGTAAACCCAGCCCTTTGGGAGGCCAAGGAGGGCAAGTCACTTGAGGTCAGGAGTTCGAGACCAGCCTGGCCAACATGGTGAAACTCCATCTCTGTTAAAAATACAAAAACTTAGCTGGGTGTGGTGGCACGCACCTGTAGTCCCAGCGACTCGGGAGGCCGAGGTGGGAGAATTGCTTGAACCCAGGAGACGGAGGTTGCAGTGAGCTGAGATCGTGCCACTGCACTCCAGCTTGGGTGGCAAAGTGAGACTTCACCTCAAAAAAATAAAATTAAATTAAAAATTTTAAAAAGAGAAAAAAAATGGTATCCCTGGCCAGGTGCAGTGGTCTATGCCTGTAGTTCCAGCTACTAGGGAGACAGTTGGGAGAACTGATTGAGTCCGGGAGTTTGAGGCTATAGTGGGTGATGATGGTGCCTGTAAATAGTCACTGCTTTCCAGTCTGGGCAACATAGTGAGACGCCACCTCTAAAAACAACAACAACAACAACAACAACAACAACAACAACAAAGCAAAACAAAATTGTACACCTATATAGGGCACTTACCGTGAATGGAGCTTGCAAGACTGGAGGCTGCTCTGGGTGACTCAGTGAGTGAGTGGTGAGTACTGTCTGCTACTGTAGGCTTTATAACACTGTATACAGTGTACACTAAAGTGACTTAAAATTTTCTTGGGGAAGGCACAGTGGCTCATGCCTGTAATCCTAGCATTTTGGGAGGCCGAGGCAGGCACATCACTTGAGCCTAGGAGGTTGAGATCAGCCTGAGCAACATGGTGAAACCCCATCTCTACAAAAAATAACAAAATTAGCTGGTTATGATGGTGTACACCTGTAGTCCCAGCTACTCAGGTGGCTGAGGCAAGAGAATCGTTTGAGCCCACGAGGTCGAGGCTGCAGTGAGCAGTGGTTGTGCCTGGGTGACAGGGTGACAGAGCAAGACTGTCTCAAAACAAACAAACAAAACCCACCTTTACTAAAAACACAAAAATTAGCTGGGGTGGTGGAGCACGCCTATAGTCTCAGCTATTTGAGAGGCTGAGGTTAGGGGATCACTTGAACCTGGGAGGCAGAGGTTGCAGTGAGCCGAGATTGCTCCACTGCACTCCAGCCTGGGAGACACAGAGAGACTCTTAAAAATTTTTTTTAAAACTTTTGGCCTCTGGTAATAACATTTAGTGTCAAACACAAACATATTGTAGAGCTGTATAAAAATATTTTCTTTCTTTATATCCTTATTCTATACACTTTTTTCTATTTTTACAATTTACTGCTTTTGTTTTGTTTTGTTTTGTTTTTGTTTTTGTTTTGAGACAGAGTCTCACTCTTGTCACCCATTCTGGAGTGCAGTGGTGCAATGTCGGCTCACTGCAACTTCCACTTCCCAGGTTCAAGTGATTATCCTGCCTCAGCCTCCCAAGTAGCTGGGACTAAAGGTGTGCGTCGCCTTTTCCAGCTAATTTTTGTATTTTTAATAGAGACAGGGTTGCATCATGTTGGTCAGGCTGGTCTCGAACTCCTGACCCCCGGTGGTCTGCCCACCTCAGCCTCCCAAAGTGCTGGGACTATAGGCGTGAGCCACCATGCCCGGCTTTTTTTAGTTTTCAAACTCTTTTGTTAAAACACAAACACACACAGTAGACTAGACCTACACAGGGTCAGGATCATCAACATCACCATCTTCCACCTCCACATCTTGTCCCACTGGAAGGTCTTCCAGGACAATAACACGCAGGGAGCTGGCATCTCCTCTGATAACAATGCCTTCTGGATTACTCCTGAAGGACCTACCAGAGGCTGTTTTACAGTTAATGTGTTTTTCTTTTTATAAGTAGAAGGTCTATACTCTAAAATAATGATTAAAAGTATAGTATAGTAAATATAGAAACCAGTAACATCATCATCTATTATCATTATCAAGTATTATGTACTGTACATAATTATATGTGCTGTACCAGAGGTCTCCAACCTTTTTGACACCAGGTACTGGTTTCGTGGAAGACAGTTTTTCCACAGATCGGAGTAAGGGGGAGGGATGGTTTCAGGATGATTCAAGTGCATTACATTTGCTGTGCACTTTATTTCTATTATTATTATATTGTAATCTATAATGAAGTAATTATACAATTCACCATAATGTAGAATCAGTGGGAGCCCTGAGCTTGTTTTCCTGCAACTAGACATCCCATCTGGGGGTGATGGGAGACAGTGACAGATCAGGCATTAGATTCTCATTAGGAGTGCACAACCTAGATCCCTGGCACACGCAGTTCACAATAGGGTTCTGATTCTAGGAAAATCTAATGCTTCTGCTGATCTGACAGGAGGCGGAGCTCAGACAGCAATGCCAGTGATGGGGAGTAGCTCTAAGTACAGATGAGCTTTCCTTGCTGGCTGGCCCCCCACTCAATTGCTGCTGTGCCGCCCAGTTCCTAACAGAACACGGACTAGTACTGGTCCATGGGTTGGGGACCCCTGTGCTATACTTTTATATGACTGGCAGTGCAGTAGGTTTGTTTACACCAGCGTCACCATAAACACTGAGTAATGCATTGGTTGCGCTAACACTTAAGAAGGTCATGACATCATTAGGCCATAGGAATTTTTCAGCTCCATCATAATCTTATGGGGCCCCATCTATATGCAGTCCGTCATTGATAGAAACCCTGTCATAAATTCATGACTGTAATTGGATTTGTGCTTGCCTTTTTTTTTTTTTTTTTTTTGCCTTGCCACCCTCTTCCTAAAACTAGGTCCTGAAGGACTGGACCAAAACTCTTCCCGTTCTTCCTCCAAAGCCCAGCACGTGTCCTGTGGTATATAATGAAATGAAATTGGGCCTCCGGAAAAAGCGATTCCTAAGTGTGTTCCACAGGTGCCTGGCAGTGAGGATCCTGTTCACATGCGCCCACCCACTGAGCCTTAACCGTGGGAATTAGGCATTCTTCCTAAATGGTGTGACCTCGGGCCCTTTTAAAATCTGAATGCTTATTAACATCATCCAAGGCCATGAAAAAATATACTTCGGAAAATACAGTCTATTACTCTCTTTTTTTTTTTTTTTTTGAGATGGAGTCTTGCACTGTTGCCCAGGCTAGAGTGCAACCAGGCGCGGTGGCTGGCGCTTGTAATAGCAGCTACTTGGGAGTCTGGGGTCTCTTGAACCCGGGAGGTGGAGGTTGCAATGAGCCAAGATGGTGCCACTGCACTCTAGCCTGGGTGACAGCGAGACTCCCTCTCAAAACACAAACAAACAAACAACAACAACAACAACAAAAACCCCACACATTAGGGGTAGTTATTACCGTGATTTTCCAAAGGGATTTTTCTCTTTCAAGCAGCAGTTTGGAACTCTTACCTGTTGTTTGCTGGTTATTACCCAATGGGCCAAGGAGTGAAATTTTTGAAAAACCAAACACTAGTTAGGTGTCACCACCAAGTGAATGCTGAATATCAAAGTCATCATTAATATTCATAAAGTAAGCCAGTGGAGACCAATGACTACATTGGTTAAAATCTGGTTTGCACAGAATATTTTAGGAAAACATTGTTTAGGACCCAGTATCCTCCCTCAGTGTGGAAGTCAGTGAATGAAAATTGTATTTGACAAGTTGTTCTTTAAGAAGACACTGCTTATGTGAAAGGAAGTCAACTTGAATCCAGTTATGTGTGTCTGTCTCTTACATAAAAAGCCCAGCGGTAGGAATTACAGAGTTGGATGTGCTATGGTCGAAACGTTTGTGTACCCACCCCTGCAAATTCATATGTTGAATTTTTTTTTTCCTTTGAGATGGAGTTTCACTCTGTCACCCACCTGGAGTGCAGTGATGTGGTCATGGCTCATTGCAGCCTCAACCTCTCAGACTCAAGTGATGCTCCTGCCTCAGCCTCACAAGTAACTGGGACTGCAGGCATGCCACCAAAGCTGGCTAGTTTTAAAACTTTTTATAGAGACAGGTTTCCCTGTGTTGCCCAGGCTGATCTGGAACTCCTGGGCTTAAGCAATCCTCCCACCTCACCTCCCAAAGTGCTGGGGTTATAGGCATGAGCCACCATGCCCGGTTTGTATGTTGAAATTTTAACCCCCAATTTTTTTTTTAACTTTCATCCTCAAAGGAGGTGATTAATCCCCAATTGATGGTATTATAAGGTGGGGCCTTTGGAAGTGATGAGGTCATAGGGTGAAGCCCTCATGACTGGGATTAGTGACCTTATAAGAAAGGCCCAGAGAGCCCATTAGTTCTTTTCTCTGTTTGAGGACACAGCAAGAAAGCACTGGCTGGCTGGCACAGTGGCTCACACCTGTAATCCCAGCACTTTGGGAGTCTGGTGTGGGAAGGTTGCTTGAGGCCAGGAGTTCCACACCAGCCTGGGCAACATAAGCAGGACCCCGCCGTCTATAAAAAGTTAAACAATTAGCTGGGTATGGTAACACATGCCTATAGTTCCAGCTACTCTGGAGGCTGAAGTGGTAAGATTGTCTGAGCCCAGGAGTTCAAGGCTGCAGTGAGCCATGATTGCACTACAGCACTCCAATCTGGGTGATAGAGCAAAACCCTGTCTCCAGGAGAAAAAAAAAAAGTTATCTAAAGAGAGTTTGATAGAACTAGCTCATCCTTCCCACCAGGCCCCACCTCATAGGCCACTGCCCAGGCAACAGAGTGGCCATGTGGGTCCATCTCACTGTGGCTGGGGTAGGAAATGGGATCACATGGTCTGCCTGGGGCAGCCCTTTCAGTGGGAGGCTGTGGGCTGGGCATTTCACCTGCAGGAGACTGTAGGGGTGAGAGGAAGCAGAGGATATGCTGTGGGAAGAATCTTCATGGACCAGGAGATAGGTGAGCTAGACTTGGAAGAATGGGTGGGATTCTAGCAAGCAGAGATGGGTAGAATATTCCAAGAGGGGTAAAGGAAATAAAGTATATATTACAGAGCAGTGGTTGGAGCTGGGAGGTATGGGGAGATGGGGAGAGCAGGGAGAGGGGAGGGGAGAAAGAGTGGAGGGAAATCAGGCAGGGTTTTGCTGAGGCCGGAATGGGTAGGGGCTGTATTTTGGGTAAGCTGGGAGAAAGTGGAACTGATGTTCTCTGAGCTGTGCTTTAGGAATCAGAGAGCAGATGGAGGCTGGAGGTAACTGGGAAGGAGCCCACACCTTTCCGGGCATCCTTTGTCATCCATCTTCCTATGTCCAGGCAGGAGCCAAACTGCCCTCCAACCTGGCTTGCACTTGGCTGAACAGACAGTCACTGCCCACTGAGTACCTGTGGGCTCTTCTACCTTTCCAGAACCCTGGCTGCTGGCCAGTGGGCTAGTGCTGGCCAACTGGCTATAATCAGAAGTGTGACCTATGTGGGAAAGAAAACAGAGTCTTGGGGCCCCAAATTCACTATGCCAAAGGGAAAGTTAAGTTTGGGAACTGAGTCACAGAAAAACTGCCTTCCTTTTGTTCTCAAACAGATAGCTGTAGTTTCACAATCCTGTGTCATAGTCGCATTCATAAGCCAGGTTCCCACAACTATAGAAGGCTACATATTTCTCAAATTGTTCACAAGGAAATTCCTTGTGGGCCCCTAAACCTTTCAGAATACACATTCCCCTATAAGCTAGTTCTAAAATCAAGTTCTATTAAATTTCTCCCTGACAATGTCAATTACCAGTTTATCTTCACAGGGACAGGATCAGGACAAGACTAGAAATCATCCCTCCTCCTATACAAATGCATAGTTGACTTTGTCCTCTGTTTCATATGTAAAAGGTACATTCACTAAGGCTAATCGGAACCTAAGATTGTATCCATTTGCTTCATTGTCTACCCTCCCAGGAGCCAAGGTTGCAGCGAGCTGAGATCACGTCACTGCACTCCAGCCTGGACAACAGAGCTAGACTCTGTCTCAAACACACACACACACACACCACCTCCAATAGGCCAGGCTGCTCATGCCTGTAATCCCAGCACTCTGGGGAGCTGAGGCAGGAGGACTCTTGAGTCTAGGAGTTGGAAACTAGACAGGGCAACACAGAGAGACTCTGTCTCTGATTAAGCAAACAAACAAAACCACAAAAATTAGGATAAGGTCCACATACTTCTGGCTCCAGGAAAACAGTCCTGAAGAGTGGCTGGGGCAGACTGGCTCCTTCACCCTGGCTCCGCTGCAGCCTCTACCGAGAGTTCTGTCTTCCCCAACTCCCTGATAGGTTCACGCACCTGGACAGTGGCATGAGCCATTCCCCACACCTAGAATGCCTTCACATGTCTCCTGTCCCCCTGCCTCTCTGGCCTGTTTTTGCTCCCTCCACCCTCTAGGACTCCCTCCAGCTCCTTATGGCCTGGAGGTCCCTGCCTACAGTCCCTGCTGCCTCTCTGAGGTGCAGACAAGGGATCATCATTGTCCCCTCCCCAAACTCTGTGCCAGGCATGATGCTGGGTGCTATATACAGAAGTGAGCAAAATGAACACAGTTCTTGCCCTCCTGGAGCTGATGGTCTTGGGGGCAAATAATCAGACAAATAAATCTAGAAATCTTGCCCCGAAGGAAAAACAGGGTAGGAGGGATCTATTCTAGAGGTGGGTGGGGGTTGCCAGGTAAGGCCTCTTCAAGGAGGTGGAGTTTTGTTTTTCTTGTGGTTTTTTAGAGATGGGGTCTCCTTCTGTTGTCCAGGCTGGAGTGCAGTGACGCGATCATGGCTCACTGCAGCCTCCAATTCCTGGGCTCAAGCCATCCTCCCACATCAGCCTCCTGAGTAGCTGGGACTAACAGGTATGCACCATCATGCCCAGCTGAGGAGGTGGTTTTTAAACTGATGCTTCCTCAGGGTGGAGAGGCCTTGCTGGATAGCGGGCGGGAGTGTATAGGAGGAGAAGGAAAAGCATGTGCCCAAGCCCTGAGCAAAGGTGGGAGAGGGTAGAAGAATGACCCTAAACTGCAGAACCCTGCAAAACCCAGGACATTCTCCTTCCCCAGCATTTTCCTCTTCTGCTTCTCTTTCTCTCCCCCATCCTGTTTTCCCACCAGCCCCGCCCCCTACCCTTAACTATGGCAGGTGCCAGGGATGCACCTAGCACTGTGCTTAGGCTTTACACACTGTCATCTCCCAGCAGCCCTGGGAGACAGGTATAATCATACCCATTTTACAGACCAAGTAACTGAGACTTAGAGAGGTTAAGAGACCTGCCCAGGGTCGCTGACCAGCGAGTGGTGAAACACATATTCAAGCCAGGGCCTGGTGTTTGTGCTGCCCTCTCCATCCTGAAGAACCCTGCCTGGAGCTTGCCTTGTGCCCCACGGTCCTGCCCAGGCAGGTGGCTAATCCCCTTCTTGCCTTGCTCACTTTCTCCCTGCCAGGTTAGGGGATTGTGGAAGTGGAAGAAGCCATGGCACAGGGCCAAGCTGCCTTTCAGGAGCCCTGCACCCTGCCACTGGTAATGGAAGACCAAGAGAGTGCTGAGCTGTGAATGGTTGAACAGTTTCAGCCCAAACCACTCCATGGGCATTGCTTTTGCTGCTGGCTTCAAGCGCATCTGCCACAGTCTCGAAGAAAGTAAAAGTTGGCCTGGAATGGTAGCTTACACCTAAAATCCCAGCACGTGGGAGGCCAAGGCAGGAGGATTGCTTGAGGCCAGGAGTTCAAGAACCAGCCTGGGCAACATAGGGAGACTCCCTCCATCTCTACTTTTTAAATACGTTTAAAAATAAATAAATAAAATGGAGCCTTGGTAAATCTGAGGCAGCCAGGTCCAATTGCAGTTCCAGTGGGCACCAGGAAGAAGCCTAGGGCAGGAACCTGCCTTTACTGGGCGCCCCCCATTCCCGATGCAATCACCCATGACATTCCATTAATCGACAGCAGCCTCTGGAGAGGCAGTGGTGACAGAAGCTCTCATTTGATTGCTGAATGAACTGAGGCTCTTGGGGTTCAGTCATATGCCTAAAGCCACACAGCCAGCACAAGGGGAGCTGGAGTTGGAACACAGGGCTCCCTAACCCCAAAGCCCCCATTTATTTCCAGCCACTGTACTTCCAGCAGGCCTGGCAGGGTCTGGGAGATAGGCCAGGCCCTCGCAGGGTGCTCTAGCAAGGCAGGGCCAACCTGGCTCCCAGGAGCTGTCTATAAAGCTTCTCTGACGAGAGACACTTGGGGTCTTCCCAGCTCTTTGCTGGAAAGTTTTCTTAGAAATGTCTTGCTAGCACTGTGGTCAAGTATTTTTGGAAGTTTCTAAGCATCTCAACACTTGGAAAAGTGCATGGTTAGGCCAGAGAGAAGACTCTCAGGGAGTTGTCCCGAGGGAATGAAACTGGTGATCCAGGAGGTGAAATCAGCCTCATTTCTTTTTTTTTTTTTTTTTTTTTTTGAGACGAGTCTCGCTCTGTTGCCCAGGCTGGAGTGCAGTGGCTGTATCTCAGCTCACTACAAGCTCCGCCTCCCGGGTTCACGCCATTCTCCTGCCTCAGCCTCTGGAGTAGCTGGGACTACAGGCGCCCAACACCTCGCCCGGCTAGTTTTGTGTTTTTTTGTATTTTTTAGTAGAGACAGGGTTTCACCGTGTTAGCCAGGATAGTCTCGATCTCCTGACCTCGTGATCCACCCGTCTCAGCCTCCCAAAGTGCTGGGATTACAGGCTTGAGCCACCACGCCCGGCCAGCCTCATTTCTTTATGATTCTGGGACCTTTTCCTGACCCCAGGACAGATCTGGGAAGCGGTAGGTCAATAGGCTCCTAGTTTGTTTGTGTGATGGTGGTGGTGGGTGGAGGGTGAACTGAAGGGTGAGGTTTCCCAGCCTTCTGAAATCCCCTACCTCTGCTCCCTGTAGACACAGGTGCTCTCTTCTGCTGTCTCCTTGTAAGACCCTGACAGCTTAACTGACTCATAATTTCTAGCAGCGAGACTTCTTGGTACCCTCCACAGAGGTCCTGGTGCAGGATGTAAAAGGAAAGAAAACCCACCCTTTCAGGAGACCAGGAAAGGGAAGTTTTATGGATTTAGGAATCTAAGCCACAGCAGCTCAGAAATGAGTCATGATTTCTTAAGCACACACCACATTAAGCAGCTCATCTAGGCATTGTACATCTATTTTTAATACCACTATTGATGTATATCTTACATATTGTATAACTTACTCATTTCAAGTGTACAATTCAGTGAATTGTTAGTAAATTTACCAAGTTGTGCAGCCCTCACCATAAATCCATTTTAGAGTGCATTTCCATGACTCCAATAAAAGTCCTCAGTCCCATTAACTGTTAATCCCCATTCTCGCCCTCCTCCCGGCAACCTTTAATCTAGTTTCTTTTTTGCAGAGATGGGGTCTCACTATGTTGCCCAGGCTAGTCTGGAACTCCTGGCCTCAAGCAATCCTCCCACCTCACTCTCCCAAAGTGCTGAGATTAGAGGTGTGAGCTGCAGTGCCCAGCTCCATAATCTATTTTCTGTCTCTATCTAAATTTGTCTTTTCTGGACATTTCATAAAAATGGAATCATAACAGGCCAGGCGCGGTGGCTCACACCTGTAATCCCAGCACTTTGGGAGCCCGAGGTGGGTGGGTCACTTGAGGTCAGGAGTTCCAGACCAGCCTGGGCAACATGGTGAAATCTCATCTCTACTAAAAATACAAGAAAAAATTAACCAGGCATGGTGGCGTGTGCTTGTAATCCCAGCTACTCAGGAGACTGAGGTAGGAGAATCACTTGAACCTGGGAGGCAGAGGTTGCAGCAAGCCGAGATTGTACCACTGCACTCCAACCTGGGTAACAGAGCAAGACTCTGTCTCAAAAAAAGAAAAAAAAAAATCCACTAAATAAAATAAATAGGCTGGGTGCAGTGGCTCACACATGTAATCCCAGCACTTCGGGAGGCCGAGGCGGATGGATCATGAGGTCAGGAGATTGAGACCATCCTGGCTAACACGATGAAATCCCGTCTGTACTAAAAATACAAAAAATTAGCTGGGCGTGGTGGCGGGCACCTGTAGTCCCAGCTACTCGGGAGGCTGAGGTAGGAGAATGGTGTAAGTAAACCCAGGAGGCGGAACTTGCAGTGAGCCGAGATGGCGCCACTGCACTCCAGCCTGGACGACAGAGCGAGACTCCGTCTCAAATAAATAAATAAATAAATAAATAAATAAATACAAGGAAGCATACAGTATGCATTGTTTTGGGTCTGGCTTCTCTCTCCATGTAGCGTTTGCAAGACTCATCCATGGCATAGCATGTATCAGTAGTTTGTTCTTTATCATTGCTCAGTAGTATTTCATTGTGTGGATGTACTGCATTTTATCTATCCATTCACCAGTTGATGGACAGTTGGGTTGTTTCCTTTTTTTTTTTTTTTTTAAAACAGGCTGTCATTCTATTGCCCAGGCTGGAGTGATGTGATCATGGCTCAATGCAGCCTCAACATCCTGGACTCAGGTGATCCTCCTGCCTTAGCCTCCTAAGTAGCTGGGACTACAGGCATGTGCCACCATGCCTGGCTAATTTTTAAATATTTTTTGTAGAGATGGTGGTTTTCCCATGTTACTCAGGCTAGTCTTGAATGCCTGGGCTCAAGGGATCCACCCACTTTGGCCTCCCTAAGTGCTCGGATTACAGGCGTGAGCCACTGTGCCCAGCCTTGTTTCCAATTTTTGGCTATTATGAATAATGTTACTAATAACATTTGTGTATAGATAGGCTACATCCTCACAACAATTCTGTCAGATGGGCATTGTCATCCTCACTTTACAGATGAGGACACCAAGGAGCAGAGAGATTAAGTAACTCATCCAAGGGCACGCAGCTGAAATATTTCATCAGGCCTAGGAAGCACATTTTTCCTACATTTTCATGCTTCTGAAACTGGGATGCATCTCATAATCAGTGGCTTGTCATAGCTTACTTAGCGGCATTTTCCCCTTTCCTCATGATACATAAAATGATGGTATATTTTACAATCAAGGGCATCTTGATGAGATATGGCATTAAGTGGCCGGCCTTAGAGGTCTCCCTTACAGTTCATTCTTGTGTTAGGCCTGTTGGTTGCAAGTGACAGAAATCCCACTCAAAGGGAAATTTACTGGTTTGGTAGTGGGAGAGGATCCTTGGACTAGGTCTCTGGGTTGGAGGAAGAGCTGCAGGGACCCTGCAAGGGGACTCCACACAGTTAGGTCTCTGTCTGTCTTTTGTTGCTGCTCATCTTTGCCAGCAGGCTCTGTTCCTCCATGAGGCAACCCCCGCTTCATAGTCCAAGGAGTGAAGTAACCCGGAAAACCTCTCTTCCTACCTCTGTGCATCAATTCTAAGGGAGAATTCTGAATGGTCCTGCTGGGATCACATGCCCATCTCGGGCCCATCACTGTGGCCTGGGGAATGAGTCCCTCAAGGATCCAGCCCTAGTGGACATGCCCTTCCTTGTGGGTAGAAAATCTGTTGCCAGGCCAGGCACAGTGGCTTATGCCTTTAATCCCAGCACTTTGGGAGGCTGAGGCGGGCAGATCAACTGAGGTCAGGAGTTTGAGACCAGTCCGGCCAACATGATGAAACCCTGTCTCTACTAAAAATACAAAAATTAGCCGGGCGTGGTGGCGGGTACCTGTAGTTCCAGCTACCCAGGAAGCCGAAGCAGGAAAATTGCTTGAACCCATGAGGCAGAGGTTGCAGTGAGCTGAGATAGCGCCACTGCACTCCAGCCTGGATGACAGAGTAAGACTCCATCTCAAAAAAAAAAAAAAAAAAAAAAAAAAGAAAGAAAGAAAGAAAAAAACAAGAAAAGAAAAGAAAATATGTTGCCAGAAAGAGGGTAAGTGAGTTGGGTGGCCAGCATCATTAAGCCTGCAGGCCACTATCACATGGTGTCACTCATTGTCATGTGATTATAGATATTACTGACTAAGGGGGTCTTTAGAAAGAATATCTGAAGTTTTTGATTTGTTTATTCTGTTGTGAGGTAATATTCTAAAGAGGTTAATTATACCTCTAAAAACTGTGTTGTTTGAAAATTAGCTGGGTGTGGTGGTGGACTCCTGTAATCCCAGCTACTTAGGAGGCTGAGGCAGGAGAATCGCTTGAACCTGGGAGGTGGAGGATGCAATGAGCTGAGATCATGCCACTGCAATCCAGCCTGGGCAACACAGTGAGACTGTCTCAAAAAAAAAAAAAAAAAAAAAAATTAATTAATTAAATAAATAAATGTGTTGTTTGAAGGACTTAATAAAGCAATAAAATATTCATGGAATATACTAGATTTGATTATGTTTAAACTTCTCATAAAGTAAAGATTTGTTTGCAGACAGTTCTCTAATAAAACATGAAAAATCTTTCAGGAAACTAAACCTGTGAATTTGCCATGTTGAATTTAAGCTTCTAAGTATTGGTTTATATTTAACTCTGGCTTTAAACTGTGTGATATGACTTCTGCATCTCCCAAAATATTTGGTACCTTTCTACCTCCACCCTTTTGCTCAAGTTCCATTTGTTTGAATTGCCCTCCCCGCGTCCATCTATCCAAATTCTACTTTCAATTGAATGTCACTGTCTGCAGGGGTCTTCCCTACTAGCTCTATCTGAAGGTAGTTTCTCTGTCTTTGAATTCCCACAGCCCCCTCACTAGGACTAGACACTCATTAGAAAAGAGCTTATAGCAGCATAATTTCCTGACCATTTGTTGCGTTTTCCCTTCCTATGTCTTAATTTTCCCATTTTAAGAAAATAGGCTCTTCTGTGCCTTTGCCTCAGGAAAGGTTAAGTCATAGGGCTTCAGGCACTTAAATCCAATATCATTCAGATAGAGATTAAGCTGCTATAACACAGACCCCCAAAATGCAGTCATGCAAAAAGGATAGAAGTTTATTTCTCTCTCATGAACCAATCTGGAGGTGGGCAGCAGTGGTTTGAAATAAGAAAGCTGCTCGGCTCCACGTTGTTATTCAGGAAACCAGGTTTCTTTCTTGTCTGTTGTTCCTCCGTCTTCTAGGGTATTGTCTTCATCTGCATGGTTGCAGCCGGAACACATCCCCTTTGTGTTCCAGCCTATGGAAAAGGTAAAGAATTTAGAAAAGCATATGCTTCATGTTTTATGGCCAAGGCTTGGAAATGACACACATCACTCGCACTCACATTCCATTGTCTGGAATTACATCATATGGATGCATCATATAGATGCATCTAGCTAGAAATGTGTTCTCTCTCTAGAGTAATGTGTGCTTATTTAAAAGTCAAGTATGTGGCCAGGCGTGGTGGCTCATGCTTGTAATCCCAGCACTTTGGGAGGCCGAGGCGGGTAGATCATGAGGTCAGGAGTTCGAGACCAACCTGACCAACATGGTGAAACCCCATCTCTACTAAAAATACAAAAAATACAAAAATTAGTTGGGCATGGTGGCGGGCACCTGTAGTCCCAGCTACTCAGGAGGCTAAGGCAGGAGAATCTCTTGAATCGCTTGAACCCGGGAGGCGGAAGTTGCAGTGAGCTGAGATTGTGCCACTGCACTCCAGCCTGGGTGACAGAGTGCGTCTCCGTCTCAAAAAACAAACAAACAAAAAAAACCCTCAATTATTAGGAAGGAGAGGAGAAGATATTTTGAGGCATAACTAGCAGCCGACTACATTTTAAGTTTTGGCTTTAGTTTTCTCAGAGCTGGTGTCATTGAAGAGATTATGCTGAGTACTTCTGGGAAGTGGGGATAAGCAGTAAGACCAAGAAGAGAGAGTTCAGGGAGAGAAGAGGGCTCCTGTACCAGTGATCTATTGCTACATAATAAAACATCTCAAAAATGTTAGTGTTAAATATTGACAACATAGGTGAGCTGGGTTGTGATTTAAAAAAATTAAAAAAGAAAAAAATATTGACCACATATATTATGCTCACAGATCTACTATTTTTGTAGCATTTGGTGGAGACAGTTTATTTCTGCCCTACTCAGTATCAGCTCAAGCATCTCAAAGCCTGGGTGCTGAGATCATCTGAGGGCTCTCTTAGTGACCTGTCTGGTTATTGCGGGTTGTTGGCTGGGACTTTAGTTGGTCTTGTGGCTAAAACACCTACATATGGCCTTTCTGTATGGATGTGTGGCTTTCCCATAGCCTGGGGCATGGGTTCTAAGAGCAAGCCTCCTAAGAGCAATTATAAGCAGACACTTATTGCCTTTTATTTATTTATTTATTTATTTATTTATTTATTTATTTATTTATTTTATTTTTGTTTGTTTTTTGAGACGGAGTCTCGCTCTGTCGCCCAGGCTGGAGTGCAGTGGCCGGATCTCAGCTCACTGCAAGCTCCGCCTCCCAGGTTCACGCCATTCTCCTGCCTCAGCCTCCCAAGTAGCTGGGACTACAGGCACCCACCACCACGCCTGGCTAGTTTTTTGTATTTTTTTTTTTAGTAGAGACGGGGTTTCACTGTGTTAGCCAGGATGGTCTCGATCTCCTGACCTCGTGATCCGCCCATCTCAGCCTCCCAAAGTGCTGGGATTACAGGCTTGAGCCACCGCGCCCGGCCTTTGCCTTTTATTTTTATTATCTTTTTATTTATTTTTTGAGATGGAGTCTCACTCTGTTGCCCAGACTGGAGTGCAGCGGCACAATCTCAGCTCATTGCAACCTCGGTCTCCCAGGCTCAAGGATTCTCTGCCTCAGCCTCTCCAGTTGCTGGGATCACAGGCGCACATCACCACACCCAGCTAATTTCATATTTTTAGTAGAGGCAAGGTTTCACCATGTTGGCCAGACTGGTCTCGAACTCAAGAGATCTGCCTACCTTAATTTCCCAGAATGTTGGGATTACAGCCGTGAGCCACAGTGCCTAGCTTATTGCCTTTTATTTATTTTATTATATTTCATTTCATTTTATTGTTTTGAGACAGAGTCTTGCTCTGTCGCCCAGGCGGGAGTGCAATGGCACAATCTCGGGCTCACTGCAACCTCCACCTCTCGGGTTCAAGTGATTCTCCTGCTTCAGCCTCCTGAGTAGCTGGGACTACAGGCACCCACCTTGGCCTCCCAAAGGGTTGGGATTACAGGCATGAGCTACTGCACACGCCCAATTTTAAATCTTAAGTATTTATTTTACTTATCACCTATGTAAGAAAATATATAACCACCTCACCAGAGAGAGATACCACTGCTTAGGATGAGGCTGAATTTATTTAGGTAAAAAATAGTGAGTCAATTTAAAGAAGTACCTTAAGTAAATAAATCTGAGTGAGGACTAGAGAAGGCTCTGCAGCAAGTTCAGGGTGCAGTGCAAGCTGCTCTTTCTCTTGGCCCTTATGATCCACAGACCCAACAATATCCGAGTGTCTGTGGCAATGGGGATGCTATATGGAGGCCCTGGGAAGCACCAGTAAGAGAATCACAGCACAGGCCTCTAGGGTTTGGGAACGGATGCACAGCCTGTTCCACAGATACCTGTTCTTCTGGCTTGCTGCTGGTCCCTGGTAGAAACAGAACACCTAGTTATGGGTCGTGAAGTGGCCGCATGCACACTGCATGTTGTCTTACTTACCCCGCCACGGGACTGGGCACATGCAGCAGCAATCTCTAATCACGTGGAGACTGCATATGTACACTGGGCTCGAGCAGGCTCAGACGGCACAAGTGAGCTGTGCGAGCAGGTGGCGCAGACTCCTTCGACAGTGATTCTTGCCATGTTGCCTGTTTTCCTTCTTTCCTGGAACCTCATAGAAAGTTCCTTGTGTCGGCCAGGCACTGTGGTTCACCCCTGTAATCCCAGCACTTTGGGAGGCCGAAGCAGGCGGGTCACCTGAGATGAGGAGTTTGAGATCAGCCTGGGCAACATGGTGAAACCCCGTCTCTACTAAAAATACAAAAATTAGCCCAGTGTGGCCTGTAATCCCAGCTACTCGGGAGGCTGAGGCATGAGAATCACTTGAACTCAGGAGGCTAAGGTTGCAGTGAGCCCGAGATCACGCCACTGCACTCCAGCCTGGGCGATAGAGCAAGACTCTGTCTCAAAAGAAAAAAAAAAAAGTTCCCGTTCCCGTGTCAGTTGTGTCAGTTGACAGAAGAGGAAAAAAATCCAGGCTTGGTTTATAGATGGTTCCTGTACAACAGAGAGTGGACAGCTGGAGCCCTCCAGCCCCTCTCCAGGGTGGCCGTGAAGGACAAGTGGTGAAAGAAAATCTTCCTGGGGGCAGAACTTCAAGAGGCACATTTGTTTGTCTACTTTGCCTGGATGGAGAGACAGCCAGATGGAGGGATCTATGTAGATTCACTGGCAAGAACATGGAAGGTGACAAGGAGGTCTGGGGAAGAAGTATGTGGACAGATCTCTCCAAACAGGCCCAGAATATAAAGATATTTGGGTCCCACGTGAATGCACACCAAAGGGTATCACTGCAAAGGAGGCTCTTGACTATCAGGGGAACAAGGCATGTTCTCTGGAGGTTAGGCTGTCTCTTTTTCCAGCTACCATTGCTTGCCCAAATAACCTATGTAACAAAGTGGCTGTGTGGCAAGATTGGAGGCTATGCACGAGCTCAACAACATGGACTTCCCCTCACCAAGGCTGAGTAAGCCATCTACTAACTGCCTAATCTGCCAACAGCAGAGACCAACACTGAATCCACTGTGGCTCCTTGTGGGACCCAGCCAGCCATCTAGTGGCAAATTGATTACACTGGACTTTTTCCATCATGGGAAGGACATTATACACATATTCTGGATTTGCTTTCCCTGTTCATCTTGTTTCTGCCAGCACCACCATGCATGGATTTACAGAGGGCCTTCCTCACCATCCTTAACGCTCCACTCAGTACTGCTTCTGATCAAAAGATGAGCAACAATGGCCTACTGCCCATGGAACAAACTGTTTTTTTGGTTATTGTTTTTCTTCTTCTTTTCTTTCTTTCCTTCCTTCCTTCCTTCTTTCCTTCCTTCCTTCCTTCCTCCTTCCTTCCTTCCTCCTTCCTTCCTTCCTTTTTCTTTTTTTTTTTTTTCTGAGATGGATTTTCACTCTTGTTGCCCAGACTGGGGTGCAATGATGAGATCTCAGCTCACTGCAACCTCTGCCTCCCCAGTTCAAGCAATTCTCCTGCCTCAGCCTGCCAAGTAGCTAAGATTACAGGCACCTGCCACCACACCTTGCTAAATTTTGCATTTTTAGTAGAGAGGGATTTTCCTCATATTAGCCAGGCTGGTCTCGAACTCCTGACCTCAGGTGATCCGCCCACCTCGGCCTCCAAAAGTGCTTGGATTACAGGGGTGAGCCACCATGCCCAGCCCTTGTTTGTTTGTTTTTAAGGCAGGATCTCACTCTGTCACCCAGGTTGGAGTGCAGTGGTATGATCTCAGCTCACTGTAGCCTCAAACTCTTGAGCAAGTGATCCTCCCAGCTCAGCCAGCCAAGCAGTTAGGACTACAGACACACACCACCATACCTGGCTAATTTTTATTTTATTTTATTATTTTGTTTTGTTTTGTTTGAGACAGGGTCTCGCTTTGTCGCCCAGGCTGGAGCGCAGTGGTGTGATCTTGGCTCACCGCAACCTCTGCCTCTCAGGTTCAAGTAATTCTCTTCCCTCAGCCTCCCAAGTAGCTGGGATTATAGGCGCCTGCCACCAAGCCCAGCTAATTTTTGTATTTTTAGTAGAGACAGGGTTTCACCATGTTGGCCAGGCTGGTCTCGAACTCCTGACCTCAAGTGATCCACCCGCCTTGGCCTCCTGAAGTGCTAGGATTACAGGTGTGAGCCACTGCGCCCAGCCAAGCCTGGCTAATTTTTGTATTTTTAGTAGAGACGAGGTTTCACCCTCTTGACCAGGCTGGTCTTTAACTTCTGACCTCATGATCCACCTGCTTCAGCCTCCCAAAGTGCTGGAATTACAGGCATGAACCACTGCGCCTGATCTCACTTTTTCTTTTCTTTGTTTCTTCTTTTCTTTTCTTTCTTTCTTTTTTTTTTTTTTTTTTTTTTTTGAGACGAGTCTCACTCTGTCGCCTAGGCTGGAGTGCAGCAGTGTGATCTCGGCTCACTGCAACCTCCACCTCCTGGGTTCAAGTGATTCTCCTACCTCAGCCTCCCGAGTAGCTGGGGTTACAGGTGTGCGCCACCACGTCTGGCTAGTTTTATATTTTTAGTGGAGATGGGGTTTCACCATGTTGGCCAGGCTGGTCTCGAACTCCTGGCCTCAAGCGAACCGCCCGCCTTGGCCTCCCAAAGTGCTGGATTACAAGCGTGAGCCAACACGCCCGGCCCCAGAGACCACTTTCGCTGGGCAGAGGGGATGGAGCTGCGGGGAACAGGCTTGCGCGCTGCGGAGCCGGGAATTACTGAGTCCCACGAGGCGCGGGCAGGACTGGCGCTGTTTTTTTCCAGCTCGCGGGCTCTCCGTTCATAATATGACATCTCCAACAGTCAGCTCGGAGGCAGCTGAGCACTAACCCGCTTTGTTTTCCAAAGTGCCACGCTTCACCCACTCGGCAGGATGTGCTGCACCTTCAGGGCCGCAGCTGCAGCTCGCGGGCTCCAGGCGTTCACGTGGCTGGGCCGGGCGCAGGAGGCTGCCCTCACCCTTGGGACGGTGCCCCCCAGGCCCCGGGACTGGAAGGAGCTGAGGCGACGGCGGGAGTGGGCCCAGCCCCCGGGAGGCTGAGGCCTCAGGAGCGGACCTCACTGCAGGCGGCCCAGGTGGGAACGGCGGGGGAGTCCCAGGTCGTGGGGGTGACCCAGCAGCCAGGGCTGACGGAGACGTGGCCGTAAGGTGGGGAAACCCGGGGAAGGGCGGGTGGCGGGAACCCCCTGGGCAGGCGGGCGCGTGGGGGCGGACCCGGTGGGCGTGGCGGGCTTCAGGGGCGTGGCCTGGGCGCTGAGGCCGTGTCACGTGACAACGACCGACGCTTGAAGTGCAGTTGGGCGAACCGGAGGCGTCTGGAAGGATCAGTTTCGCGTTTGGGGGAAAGGTCTCTCTGGCACCTGGGGCAGGAGAGGGTGAGCCGGAGGAAGAGAGCCCGGGAGAGGCGGCGATTTCAGAAGTACCTGAATGGGGAGAAGCCCGTCCCGGAGCCACGACAGTGGGGACCGCTGGAGAGATGCTGGGGACCGGCCTCCACGACCTGGTGGGGAGAGGGGAGGGGACGAGCGGCGGACACCCTGAACCCTCAGTCCTCGAGGCCCTGACAGCGACCCTCTCTCATGCTGCCCCAGAGGAGGGGTTGGAAGGAGCAGCTGGCCCCACGCCCGGCTTCCCAAGACTGCGGGCAGCGCTCCTTAGGAGTCTGTCCGGGGCCGGCCGCTTCCGCCACTGACAGCCGAGTCGCCCGGGCCGCAGGAAGGGCCTGGTGCGCGGCCATCTGCTGACCAGTCTGGAGCTAGCGTGGTGGCCTCGGCTGCGCTGACAGTGAGGCTACCGAGCTCTCTTACACGCCATCAGGCTTCACAGGCCCCTCACCCGGCTAAGCCCGGGCATGGCATGCCTTGAGGGTATCCAAGTCTGTGACATCTTAGCAGAAATCCAAGCTAGCCCTCCCCACCCGCTCCACTCTACCTTCCCTTCACTTGGAATCGGAACTGTTTTATTTCAGCTCCGAATGTGATGATGATGACCCAATAAAATCCACCGTGAATTGAGCCCTCATTGTGTGTGCCCCGCTCTGTGCTAAGCATTTGTCATGCGTTCTCTCATATAATCCCCGGACCTCCTACCACTTTCCTTATTTTTGCCTTGCCAGCCCTAATTGTAAAACTGAACACTTATTATTACAATGATTTAATTGACTCAAATTTAAACTTAGAGGTGCTATACGAAATCACAGGTTTGATGTGCAATGTTTATTTCACTAATTCATATACAGTATATAGACCTTGAAAATGTTTGAAACTGGCCGGGCATGGTGGCTCACGCCTGTAATCCCAGCACTTTGGGGGGACGAGGCGGTCGGATCACCTGAGATCAGGAGTTCAAGACCAGCCTGGCCAACATGGCGAAACCCTGTCTCTACTAAACATACAAAAATTAGCCAGGCGTGGTGGCGCGCACCTGTGGTCCCAGCCACTCGGGAGGCTGAGGCACGAGAATCTCTTGAACCCGGGAGGCAGAGGTTGCAGTGATCCAAGATTGTGCCACAGCACTCCAGCCTGGGCAACAGAGCAACTCCGTCTCAAAAAAAAAAAAAAACAAAAACATACACACATTTAACAAACTGCATCGGTCTCTTTTCTTTTCTTTTTTGAGACTGAGTTTCGCTCTTGTTGCCCAAGCTGGAGTGCAATGGCGCGATCTCGGCTCACCGCAATCTCCCCCTCCCGAGTTCAAGCGATTCTCCAGCCTCAGCCTCCCGAGTAACTGGGATTACAGGCGCGTGCCACCATGCCCAGCTAATTTTTTGTATTTTTAGTAGAGACGGGGTTTCACTGTATTAGCCAGGATGGTCTCAATCTCTTGACCTTGTCATTTGCCCCCCTCGGCCTCCCAAAGTGCTGTGATTACAGGTGTGCGCCACTGCGCCCGGCCCTTTTTTTTTTTTTTTTTTTTTTTTTGAGACAGGGTCTTACTCTGTCACACAGGCTGGAGTGCAGTGACGCGGTCACAGCTCACTGCAGCCTCAGCCTCCCCAGGTTCAGGCGATCCTCTCACCTCAGCCTCTTGAGCAGCTGGGACTGCAAGCGCGCAGCAGCACGCCTGGCTAATTTTTGTATTTTTTGTAGAGATGGGTTCCGCCATGTTGCCCCAAGCTGTTCTGGAACTCCTGGGCTCAAGCAATCTGCCTGCCTCGCCCTCTACCATGCCCAGCCCTGCCTCATTCTTTTTAATGGTTATGTGGTATTTCTTTTTAAAATTTTTTGTTTGGGTTTTCTTTCAGAGTATGTTGCCCAGGGTGGACTCGAACTCCTGGGCTCAAAAAATCTGTATTTTATTGTTTTATTTGACTATGAATTATTTAGTTGTTTTATGTTCAGGCAGCTGATGTTTCTAGTTATATATTTCTATTAATTTTAGCTTAATTCCATTGTGATTGAAGAACATACTCTATGTAATTGCAGTTAAGAACATTTGTTAGGCTTTCTATACAGCTCTGCATATAAACAACTTTGGTAAAAATTTTCCTTGTGAATTTGAAAAGAATGAATTCAGTTGTTGAGTTCAGAGCTCTATATATGTTAGTTGATGCAGTTTGTTAATTGCATTGTTCAAATCTATATCTTTACTTCTTGTTTTTTCTCTCAGCTGATATGAAATATATATTTTAAAGTCTCCTACAATGATTGTGAATTTGTCTACTTCTCTTTTTAGTTTTCTCTGCTCTGTATATTTTGAACCTGTGCTGTTAGGTGCATACAGATTTAGCATTGTGATGTCTTCCTTTTTGATTGCTTCCTTTAGCATTATGAAATAGCCTCTTTACCTCTTGTTACGTTTCTTCCCTTAAAGTATACTTTTATGTTTGTTTGTTGTTTTTATTTTTGAGATGGGGCCTCACTCTGTCCCTCAGGCTGGAGTGCAATGGCCTGATCAGGGATCACTGCAGCCTCTACCTCCTGGGCTCAGGAGATCTGGGATCCCACCTGACCCTCCCAAGTAGCTGGAACTACAGGCCCACACCACAGCCAGCCTTTTTTTTTTTTTTTTTTTAGGCAGAGTCTCTCTGTCACCCAGGCTGTACTATAGTGGCACGATCTTGGCTCAGTGCAAGCTTCACCTCCCGGGTTCACACCATTCTCTTGCATCAGCCTCCTGAGTAGCTGGGACTACAGGCGCCTGTCACCACACCTGGCTAATTTTTTGTATTTTTAGTAGAGACGGAGTTTCACTGTTGTGAGCCAGGATGGCCTCGATCTCCTGACCTCATGATCAGCCCGCCTCGGCCTCCCAAAGTGCTGTAATTACAGGCGTGAGCCACCATGCCCGGCCTAATTTTTGTATTTTTTTTTTTTATAGAGGCGGGGTTTCATCCTGTTGCCCAGATGGGTCTGGAACTCCTGAGCTCAAGTGATACGCCTGACTCTGCCTCCTCCTAAAGTGCTGGGACTACAGGCATGAGCCACTGTGCCCAGTCATGTTTTCAGGGAAGATAGTAATATTAAGGTGTATTTTTCTTTTTCTTCCATTCTTTCTTTGTCCTTTTATGTATTTTATTTATATATATTTTTTGAGACAGGGTCTTGCTGTGTTTCCGAGGCTGGAGTGCTGTGGCCTGATCACGGCTCAGTGCAGCCCCGACCTCCTGGTTTCAGGTGATGCTCTCACCCCAGCCTCCCGAGTAGCTTGGATTACAGGAGTACGCCACCATGCCCAGCCAATTTTCGTATTTTTTGGAGAGGTGGGGTTTTGCCATGTTGCCCAGGCTGGTCTTGAGTGTTTCTGCCAAAAATGCACAACCTGATCTAATCTGGAAACAGCCAACAAACCCAGAATGTGGAACATTCTTTTTTTTTTTTTTTTTTTTTTGAGAAGTTTCACTCTTGTCGCTCAGGAACTTCTGAGCTCAAGTGATCCATCCAACTCCACCTCCCAAAGTGCTGGGATTACAGGTGTGAGCCACTGCGCCCCGCCTCCTCTTGTCATTTTATTTAAAGTGTGCCTATTTTATGTAGCATTGTTTGCTGATTTTTAAAAATAGTCTTAGAATCTTACTTGGAATATTTAATATATTTACATTTTGCATTTATCATATAATCAGATTTATATTTATTGTATCTTTTTTTTTTTTTTTTAAGACGGAGTCTCACTCTGTTGCCGGGCTGGACTGCAGTGGTGCAATCTCGGCTCACTGCAACCTCCGCCTCCCAGGTTCAAGAGATTCTCCTGACTTAGCCTCCCGAGTAGCTGGGACTACAGATGTGTGCCACCACACCCAGCTAATTTTTGTATTTTTAGTAGAGGCGGGGTTTCACCATGTTGCCCAGGATGTTCTCGATATCTTGACCTCGTGATCCGCCTGCCTTAGCCTCCCAAAGTGCTGGGATTTGGTCCATCTTTTAAATGTCGTTTCCTCCTCCTTTCTTGTCTTCTTTCGGATTAATCAAACACATTTCCTTCTTTTGTTAGTTTTACATTCTTTTTCTGTTCTGTTAGTTATTAGCCTAAGGGTTATATAATATAGATACTTGACTTATTATGGTGGAACACAGAGTATTGCCTTAACCACAGCTCCAGTGCTGCAGAACATGTTTTAAGTACATTTATTGCCTCCTACTTTTTCTGTTATTGCTGTCATGCATTTTAATTCTACAAATATTTTAAACTCCTTATGTCATTGCAATTATTGGCTTATCCACATATTTACCTTTCTGTGTTTATGTGTGTTTTTTTGTTTCTATGTCTCTCTGGTATCATTTTTCCTCTGCCTGAAATATTCTCTTTCGTAAAAGGTATGAACCTGCTTGCAACACAGTTCCTCATTTTCTTTTCTTTCTTTTTTTTTTTTTTTTTTTTTTTTGCCCCCAGTCTTTAATTAACCTTCAGCTCGAAAGGAAAATATTGAGGCCTATAGAATTCTCGGTTAGCAGATGTCTTTAAAGTGCTCAGAGAGATGTTATTCCATTGTCTTCTGCATTCCATTATGTCTATTTAGAAGTCAGCCATAAGTCATATTATTGTTCCTTGGTAGGTAAATGTCTCTTTTGTTCTTAAGCTGCTTTTAACATTTTCTCTTTGGTTTTGGTTTTCCTCAGTTTGACTGTGGTGTCCTCAGCTGTGTTTTTCTTCACATTTATCCAGCTGGTGGTTTGTTGAGCTTTTTGAAGTAATAGGGTGAATATCTTCCATCAGTTTTGGAAAATTCCTGGACATTATGTCTTCAAATATTTTTTTCCTGCTCCATTATCACTCTCCTATCCTTCTGTGACTCCACTTTCGTACATTCTCTTACCTGATTTTTTTTTCCCATTCTTTATTCTCATTGTGTTTTACTTGGGGTGTTTTCCATAGATTCATATTCCAGGTCAAAAATCCTGTATTCTGCTGTGAAATCTACCTAAGAATCTGAGTTCTTAACATCAGATGATAAGTATTTCAGTTCTGGAATATTCATCTGATTCTTTTTTATAGATTTCTTTTTTTTCTTTTTTTCTTTTTTTAAGACAAGGTCTCACTCTGTCACCCAGGCTGGAGTGCAGTGGCACAATCTCAGTTCACTGCAACCTCCACCTCCCGGGTTTAGTCAATTTTCATGCCTCAGCCTCCCAAGTAGCTGGGATTACAGGCGCATGCCACCATGCCCAGCTAATTTTTATTTCTATTTTTTGGTAGAGACAGAGTTTCACCATGTTGGCCAGGCTGGTCTCGAACTCCTGACCTTAAGTGATCCACCCACCTCGACCTCCCAAAGTGCTAGGATGACAGGCATAAGCCACTGCACCTGGCCTTCTTATAGATTTCAAATCTCTCGTGTAATTCTCTCTGCTTTAATCTATCTTTCATTCTATTTTCTTAAGCATACTAATCTTACTTATTTAGAGACAGGGTCTTCCCAGGACAGAATGTAGTGGTGAGATAACTCACTGTGGCCTCAACCTTCCAAACTCAAGTGATCCTCCCAGTGATCCTCCCACCTCAGCCTCCCACGTAGCTGGGACTACAGGCACATTGCACCATGCTCAGCTAATTTTTGTATTTTTTGTAGAGACGGGTTTCACCATGTTGCCCAGGCTGGTCTGCAACCCAGATCTCAAGTGATCAACCCACCTTGGAATTTGCTGGGATTACAAGCATGAGTCACCATGCTTGGCCATCTTATTTATTTACCAATTTATTTATTTATTTGAGACAGGGTCTCACTCTATCACCCAGGCTGGAACGCAGTGGTGCAATCACGACTTACCGCAGGTACCACCTCCCTTGACTCAAATGATTCTCCCACCTCAGCCTCCTGAGTAGCTGGGACTACAGTTGTGCACCACCACGCCCAGCTAATATTTGTATTTTTTGCAGAGAAGGAGTTTCACCATGTTGGCCAGGCTGATCTCAAACTCCTGAGTTCAAGTGACCTGCCTGCCTTGGCCTCTCAAAGTGCAGGGATTACAGGCGTGAGCCACTGCACCCGGCTATCATGTTTATTTTAATATTCTTGTGTGCTAATTCAAATATCTGGATCCTCTGTAGTCTGATTTTTCTCTTGATCATCACTTACATATTCTTGCTTCTTTGTAGGTCTAACAAATCAACAAGCAAAAAACAACCCAATTAAAAATGGGCAAATGGGCTAGGTGCAGTAGCTCATACCTATAATCCAAGTACTTTGGGAGGCTGAGGTGGGTGGATCATGAGGTCAAGATATCACAACCATCCTGGCCAACCTGGTGAAACCCTGTCTCTACCAAAAATACAAAAATTAGCTGGGCATGATGGCACATGCCTGTAGTCCCAGCTACTCAGGAGGCTGAGGCAGGAGAATCCCCTGAACCCAGGAGGCAGAGGTTGCAGGGAGCTGAGATGGTGCCACTGCACTCCAGTCTGGTGATAGAGCGAGACTCAAGAAAGAAAAGTGGGCAAATGACACTGGAGGAAGAAAATGGCAAAAAGTAGAAAAGAAAAAATGGGCAAAGAACATGAACAGAACACTTCTCAAAAGAAGACATACATGCAGTCAACAAGCACATGAAAAAATGTGGTCGGGCGCGGTGGCTCAAGCCTGTAATCCCAGCACCTTGGGAGGCCGAGATGGGTGGATCACGAGGTCAGGAGATCAAGACCATCCTGGCTAACACGGTGAAACCCCGTCTCTACTAAAAAAATACAAAAAACTAGCCAGGCGTGGTGGTGGGCACCTGTAGTCCCAGCTACTCGGGAGGCTGAGGCAGGAGAACGGCGTAAAGCCGGGAGGTGGAGCTTGCAGTGAGCTGAGATCCGGCCACTGCACTCCAGCCTGGGCGACAGAGCGAGACTCCATCTCAAAAAAAAAAAAAAAGAAGAAAAAGAAAAAGAAAAAATGCTTGCTATCACTAATCATTAGGGAAATGCATATCAAAACCACAATGAGTGGCCATCCTATACCAGTCAGAATAGCTATTATTAAAAACTCAGGTGGGGTGCAGTGGCTCACACCTGTAATCCCAGAATTTTGGGAAGCCAAGGAGGGCAGATTGCTTGGACTGAGGAGTTTGAGACCAGCAAACCCCATTCTCTAGAAAAATTAAAAAATTAGTCAGTCATGGTGGTGTGTACCTGTAATCCCAGTTACTTGGTGGGCTGAGGCAGGAGGATCGCTTGAATTCAGAAGGTCGAGGCTGCAGTGAGCCAAGATCGTGCCACTGCACTCCAGCCTGGGGAAGAGAGGGAAACCCTGTCTCAAAAAAAAAAAAAAAAAAAAAAGTCATCCTATTGTTGCCACATCCAGTGAATAAAAAAATGAAGTCAAAAGATAACAAATGCTGTGGAGATTTCAAAGGAAAGGGAACACTTATACACTGCAGGTGGGATGTAAATTAGTTCAGCTATTGTGGAAAGCAGTCTGGAAATTTCTCAAAGACTTAAAATAGAACTACCATTCAGCCCAGTGATCCCATTACCAGGTATAGGTATATACACAAAGGAATATAAATCACTCTACCATAAAGATACATGCATGCATATGTTAATCACAGCATTATTCATAATAGCAAAGACATGGAATCAGCCTAGATGCCACCCATCAACAGTGCACTGGATAAAGAAGATGTGGTACATATATACCATGGAATACTAGACAACCATAAAAAAAAACAAAGCCCTGTCCTTTGTGGCAACATGGATGGAGTTGGAGGCCATTGTTCTAAGTAAATTAACGAAGGAACAGAAAACCAAATATGCATGTTCTCACTTTTAAGTGGGAGCTAAAAACTGAGTACACATGGACACAAAGAAGGGAAAAATAGATACCAGAAACTACTTGAGGCTGGAGGGTGGGAAGAAGGTGAGTATTAAAAAACTACCTATCAGAGCTGGGCACAGTGGCTCATGCCTATAATCCTAGCACTTTAAGAGGCTGAGGTGGGAAGGGTTGCTTGAGCCTAGAGTTTGAGACCACCCTGGGCAACATGGTGAGACCTTGTCTCTATGAAAAAATTTTAAAAATTAGCTGAGTGCCGTGGCGCATGCCTGTAGCCCCAGCTACTCAAGAGGCTGAAGCAAGAGGAACCCTTGAACCCATGAGGTCGAGGCTGCAGTGAGCAGTGATCATACCACTACACCCCAGTCTGGGTAACAGAGTGAGTCCCTGGATTTAAAAAAAAAAAAAGAAAAAGAAAAAGAAAAGAAAGGAAAAGAAAGAGAAAAAAGAAAAACTACCTATCAGGTATTATGCTGATTACCTGGGTGACAAACTTGTCTGTACATTAAACCCCTGAGACATGAAACTTACCTGTGTAACAAGCCTATGCATGCACCCGTGAACTTAAAAGTTGGAAAGGAAAAAAACAGGCTTCTTGAGTTCCCACTTTCTTCTTTAGTTACTGCCCATTTCTCTCCCTTTTTTTTTTTTTTTTTTTTTTTTTTTTGAGACAGTCTCACTCTTGTTGCCCAGGCTGGAGTGTGGTGGCGCAATTTCCGCTCACTGCAACCTCCACGTCCCTGGTTCGAGCAATTCTCCTGTCTCAGCCTCCTGAGTAGCAGTGGTTATAGGCGTCTGCCACCATGCCCAGTTAATTTTTGTATTTTTAGTAGAGACAGGGTTTCACCATGTTGGCCAGGCTAGTCTCAAACTCCTGACCTCAGGTGATCCACCTGCCTCGGCCTCCCAAGGTGTTGGGATTACAGGCATGAGCCACCACGCCCTGCCCATTTCTCTCCATTTTAAACAAAACTACTGGAAAGTTACCTATGCTTGCTGTCTCTAGTTTGTTTTCTCTAATTCTCATTCTGTCTCTTTTTTTTTCTTTTTTGAGACAGACTCTCCCTCTGTCGCCCAGGCTGGAGTGCGGTGGCATGATCTCAGCTCACTGTAGCCTCTGTCTCCCGGGTTCAAGGGATTCTTCTGCCTCAGCCTCCTGAGTAGCTGAGACTATAGACGGGTGCCGCCACGCCCGGCTAATTTTTGTATTTTTAGTACAGACAGGGGTCTCGCCATGTTGGCCAGGCTGGTCTGGAACTCCTGACCTCAGGTGATCCACCCACTTTGGCCTCCCAAAGTACTGGGATTACAAGCGTGAGCCACCTCGCCAGCCCATCCAATTCTCTTTTTAAAAGCATTTCCCCTAACTGCTTGCTTTGAAATCTTCTTTGCTTCCTTTCCTTTTTTTTTTTTTTTCTTTTTGAGACAGGGTCTTACTCTGTCGCCTAGGCTGGAGTACAGTGGTGTGATCTTGGCTCACTGCAGCCTCCAACTCCCAGGCTCAAGCCATCCTCCCACCTCAGCTTCCCAAGTAGTTGGGACTACAGGCATGCACCACAGTACCCTCTTTTTTGTTCATTTTGTTGTTGTTTTCTGTACTTTTTGTAGAGATGGGGTTTTGCCACATTGGCCAGGCTGATCTTGAATTCCTGGCCTCAAGTGATCTGCCAGCCTTGGCCTCTCAAAGTGTTGGGATTGCAGACATGAGCCACTGCACCTGGCTCGCTTGCTTGCTCTTTCTTTCTTTTTCTTTTTTCTTTTTTTTTCTTTCTTTTTTTTTTTTTTTTTTGAGATGGAGTCTCCCTCTGTCGCCCAGGCTGGAGTGCAGTGGCTGGATATCAGCTCACTGCAAGCTCCGCCTCCCGGGTTTACGCCATTCTCCTGCCTCAGCCTCCCGAGTAGCTGGGACTATAGGCGCCCGCCACCTCGCCCGGCTAGTTTTTTTGTATTTCTTAGTAGAGACGGGGTTTCACCGTGTTAGCCAGGATGGTCTCGATCTCCCGACCTTGTGATCCACCCGTCTCGGCCTCCCAAAGTGCTGGGATTACAGGCTTGAGCCACCACACCCCGCTCGCTCGCGCGCGCGCGCGCGCGCGCTCGCTCTCTTTCTTTCTTTCTTTCTTTCTCTTTCTTTCTTTCTTTCTTTCTTTCTTTCTTTCTTTCTTTCTTTCTTTCTTTCTTTCTTTCTTTCTTTCTTTCTTTCTTTCTTCTTTCTTTCTTTCTTTCTTTCTTTCTTTCTTTCTTTCTTTCTTTCTCTCTCTCTCTCTCTCTCTCTCTCTCTCTCTCTCTCTCTCTCTCTCTCTCTCTCTCTTTCTGTCTTTCTTCCTTTTCTTTCTTTTTTTTGGGATGGAGTCTCGCTCTGTCACCCAGGCTGGAGTACTGTGGCATGATCTCGGCTCACCGCAACCTCCACCTCTCAAGTTGAAGCCTCAACCTCCTAAGTAGCTGGGATTACAGGTGCGCGCCGCCACACCTGGCTAATTTTTGTATTTTTAGTACAGACGGGGTTTCACCATGTTGGTCAGGCTGGCCTCCAACTCCTGACCTCATGATCTGCTTGCCTTGGCCTCCCAAAGTGCTGGGATTACAGGCGTGAGCCACCACGCCCGGCCGGCCCTTTCTTTCTTTTTGAGACAGGGTCTCATTCTGTTGCTCAGGCTGGAGGGCAGTGGCATGAACTCAGCTCACTGCAGCTTCCGGCTCCTAGGCTAGGTTCAAGGGATTGTCCTGCCTTAGCCTCCCAAGTAGTTGGGACCACAGTTATATGCCACCATGCCCGGGTAATTTTTGCATTTTTTGTAGACATGGGTCTCACTATGTTGCTCAGGCTGTTCTCAAATGCCTGGACTTAAGCAATCTACCCGCCATGGCCTTCCAAAGTGTTGAGATTACAGGCAGGAGCCACCATGCCTGACCTCTAAATATATTTTAAACTGCAGCCGTTACGACCCTTTACCCCTTCAGCATCTACCTCAAAGAACAAGGGCATTCTCTTTACAATCATAATACTGTTATTATTATACATTCAGTAAATTTGAGAGTAATATGTTATTTAATATACAGTGCTTATTAAAATCTCCTCAATAATTTCCTTTTAATGTTAAAAAAAAATCCAGACTCTTATACACACTGGGCTCTCAGAAAAAAATAAACCTAGAATCCAATGAAGGATTGATTAATATGCAATTAATTATCATGTCTCTTAAATCACCTTTAATCTAGAACAGTTCCCCTGCCTTGTTTCATGAAATTGACTTTTTTTTTTTTTTTTTTTTTTTTTTTTAAGTTGAGATGGAGTTTCACTCTTGTTGCCTGGGCTGGAGTGCAATGGTGCAGTCTCGGCTTACCGCAACCTCCGCCTTCTGGGTTCAAGTGATTCTCCTGCTTCAGCCTCCTGAGTAGCTGGGATTAAAGGCATGCACCACCACACCTGGCTAATTGTTTATTTTTAGTAGAGACAGGGTTTCTCCATGTTGGTCAGGCTGGTCTCGAACCCCCGACCTCAGGTGATCCACCCACCTCAGCCTTCCAAAGTGCTGGGATTATAGGCTTGAGCCACCATACCTGGTCAACATTTTTTTTGTTTTTTGTTTTTTTTGGAGTTTAGGCAAGTTGCTTTGTACGATGTCTTACTTTTTTTTTTTTTTTTTTGAGACAGAGTCTTGCTCTGTCGCCCAGGCTGGAGTGCAATGGCACAATCTCAGCTCCCTGCAACCTTCGCCTCCCAGGTTCAAGTGATTCTCCTGCCTCAACTTCCTGAGTAGCTGGGATTACCATGCTGTGCCACCATGCCCAGCTAAATTTTTTTTGAGATGGAGTCTTGCTCTGTCACAGAGGCTAGAGTGCAGTGGCACAATCTCAGCTAACTGCAACCTCCACCTCCTGGGTTCAAGTGATTTTTGTGCCTCAGCCTCCGGAATAGCTGGGACTACAGGCACACACCACCATGCCTGGCTAATTTTTTGTATTTTTAGTAGAGACTGGGTTTCATCACATTGGCCAGGCTGGTCATGAACTCCTGACCTCAGGTGATCCACTGGCCTCGGCCTCCCAAAGTGCTGGGATTACAGGCGTGAGCCACTGCACCCAGCCCAATGTCTTACACTTTGGATTTATCAGGTTGTTTCTTTATCCTTATTATTATATTCAGTTTAAACATTTTGGCTCAATGTTTGGGTGATGTTGTGTCCTCAGTATGATGTCGGTTTGTCTCCTTTTTGATGACATGAAGTTTCATCATTTGATTAAAGCCCTAGTTTCTCTTGAATTCACTCTAATCAGGTTTTGTTCCCTCTATTTCATCAAAACTGTTATTAGGATCACCAATGACCTCTACAAATTCAATGGTCAATTCTCAGACCTCACACTCCAGTTGACTTAGTAGTATTTGACACCGTAGATCACTTTGTCTTCATTGGATCACTTAGACTTAGTAGTATTTGACACCGTAGATCACTTTCTTCTTTTGAATTCCAGATGATCACATATGTTGGGCTTTCTTCCTCTCTGCCTACTTCTTCTCAGTCTTCTTTGGAGCTGTCACTCAGTTCCTAAACTCTAAATGTTGAGTTCCTTTGCCCTTGGAGCTCCTCTCTAATTTCTATCAGCACCTACTTCCTTGGTGATCTCGGCTAGTTTTAAGACCATGTTGTTGATTTCCAAATTTATATCTCCAGCCCAAACCTCTCTCCTAAACCCCAGGTTCATATCCAATAGTCTACCTGAAATCACTAAAAAGTCTAATTAAGCATCTCAATCTTAACACATCCCAAACTGAGCTCTTTATATTTCCGAAACCTGTTCCCTCACAGTCTTCTCTATGTTAAGCAATAGCAACTTCATGCAGTTGCTCAGGTGAAAACCCTGGTCCCATTAACCACCACCACTCCACACTTTTTTTTTCTCATGCCTATATCCATTAAGTCCTAGCCATCTTCTTATCATTGTAAAATATCCAGAATGCCACTTTGCACACCTCCACTGCCATCACCCAAGTCCAAGCCACTATATCATGTCGCACTTAGGTTACTGCAATAGCTTAATTGGTTTTCCTTTCTGCTCTACCCTTATTGCCCCCAGTCTATTCTCCAGACAGCAGCTGGAGTGATTTTGTTCAAACATTCGTCAGACCGTTTTTATCCTTCTGCTCAAAACTCTCCAGAGCTTTCCCATCTCACTCAGTGTCCTTGCAGGACCTATAAAGCACTACATGCTCTGGCTCCCATTACATCTCTGGTTTCCCACCATGCTTCTCTGTTCATTTGCTCCGCTGTAGCATGCTCACCTCCCTGTTGTTCCTAGAACATACCAGGCTGGCTTCTCCAATGGGACCCCTCATAGGACCTGAAATACTCTTCTCTCACATCTATGTGCCTTGCTGTCTCATTTTTTTCAAGACTTGACTTGAAAGATACCTCAGTGATGTCTCCCTGGCTACCCTAACTTCCAACATCTCCCCACAGTCCACAACACTTGTTATCCACATTCTTTTTTTTTTTTTTTTTCCTAGCATTTGCCACTATCTGATAAACTATGTACAGATGGTCCCAAGTTATGATGGTTCCACCTACAATTTTTCAACTTTTCGATGATGCTAAAGTGACACACATTCAGTAGAAACTGTCCTCGGAGCACCCATACAACCGTTCTGTCACTTCGTTTAGTATTCATGAGCTCTTCAACATTTTATTTAAAAAATAGGCAGGGCACAGTAGCCCCCGCCTGTAATCCCAGCACTTTGGGAGGCCAAGGCGGGCAGATCACAAGGTCAGGAGTTCAAGACCAGCCTGGTCAACATGGTGAAACCTCATCACTACTAAAAAAAATATATAAAAATTAGCCAGGCATGGTGGCATGTGCCTGTAATCCCAGCTACTCAGGAGGCTGAGGCAGGAGAATTGCTTGAACCCAGGAGATGGTGGTTGCAGTGAGCCAAGATTGCACCACTGAACTCCAGCCTGAGCTACAGAGCAAGACTCCGTCTCAAAATCAAAAAACAAAAAACAAAAAGGCTGTTAGATGGTTTTGCCCAACTATAGGCTAACGTTAAGTGTTCTGAGAACTTTTTTTTTTTTTTTTTTTTGAGACAGGGTCTCACTCTGTCACCCAGGCTGGAATGCAGTGGTAAGATCTTGGCTCACTGCAACCTCCGCTTTCTGGGTTCAAGCGATTCTCCTGCCTCAGCCTCCCAAGTAACTGGGATTACAGGCACATGCCACCACGCCCAGCTAATTTTTGTTTTGTTTTAAGATGGAGTCTTGTTCCCGTTGTGCAAGCTGGAGTGCAGTAGTGTGATCTCAGCTCACTGCAACCTCCACCTCCCAGGTTCAAGTGATTCTCCTTCCTCAACCTCCCGAGTAACTGGGATTACAGGTGTGTGCCATTACGCCCAGCTAATTTTTGTATTTTTAGTACAGACGGGGTTTCGCCATGTTGGCCAGGCTGGTCTCGAACTCCTGACCTCAGGTGATCGATCCACCCACCTCGGCCTCCCAAAGTGCTGGGATTACTGGGGTGAGCCACTGCGCCTGGCGTAATTTTTGTATTTTTAGTAGAGACAGGGCTTCACCATGTTGGCCGTGCTGGTCTTGAACTCGTGACCTCAAGTGATCTGCCCATCTCAGCCTCTCAAGGTGCTGGGATTACAGGCATGAGCCAACATGCCTGGCCATTCTGAGAACATTTAAAGTAGGCTAGGCTAGACTGTGATGTTGGGTATGTTAGGTGTATTAAATGCATTGTCGATTTAGGATATTTTCAACTTAGAGCCAGTTTACTGGGAGATGGCCCTATCCTAAATCAAGGAGTGTCTGCATTTGCTTCATCTTTATTGTGTTTTTTCCCACTACAATGTAGCTCCATAACAATAGGGAACTTTGTTCACTTCTGTATCCCCACAACAGTGTCTGGCACATAGAAGGTACTCCATAAATACTGAATGAATGAATGAATGAATGAATGAATGAATGAGGCATAGGGGGACTGGGTGATTTGCCCAAGGTCACTCGGCTAGTACAGAGGCAATATAATTCCTGAGTGTGAACTGTTGCTTTTTGAAGACAAGGTCTCTCCTGCCCAGGCTGGAGTGCAAGTAGCACAGTCATGGTTCACTGCAGCCTCAACCTCCTGGGCCCAACAGATCTTCCCTCCTCAGCTTCCTGCGTAGTTGGGACCACAGGTGGGTGCTACCATATCTGGTTATTTTAAATGTTTTTGTAGAGACAGGGTCTCACTATGTTGTCCAGGTTGGTCTCAATCTTCTGGCCTCAAGTGACCCTCCTGCCTCAGCCTCTTACAGGCGTGAGTCACCACGCCCACCTCAGAGCCTAAACTCTTAACTGTGGAGCTACACTGCAAATAATTATTTCCTTAAAAAAATAATTTTTAGGCTAGACGTGGTGGCTCAGGCCTGTAACCTCAGCACTTTTGGGAGACTGCAGCAGGTGGATCACCTGAGGTCAGGAGTTAAGAGACCAGCCTGGCCAACATGGTGAAACCCTGTCTCTACTAAAAACACAAAATTAGCTGGATGTGGTGACTCAATGTTTTTGAGACCGAGTTTTTTTTTTTTTTTTTTTTTTTTTTGTTGAGACAGAGTCTCGCTTTGTCGCCCAGACTGGAGTGCAGTGGCCGGATCTCAGCTCACTGCAAGCTCTGCCTCCCGGGTTCACGCCATTCTCCTGCCTCAGCCTCCCGAGTAGCTGGGACTACAGACGCCCACCACCTCGCCCGGCTAGGTTTTTGTATTTTTAGTAGAGACAGGGTTTCACCGTATTAGCCAGGATGGTCTCGATCTCCTGATCTTGTGATCCGCCCGTCTCGGCCTCCCAAAGTGCTGGGATTACAGGCTTGAGCCACCGCGCCCGGTTGAGACGGAGTTTTACTCTTGTTGCCCAGGCTGGAGTGCAGTGGCGCCATCTCAGCTCACTGCAACCTCCACCTCCCGGGTTCAAGCGATTCTCCTGCCTCAGCCTCCCAAGTAGCTAGTGGTTAAAAAAAAAAAAAAGTATTCATAATGACTTTGAGAATGCCTCTTAAGTAGTTTCACTACTTGCATTGTTACTGATTCATTTGCTATCATGATAAAGTTGAAACCCACCTAGTTCTATTTCACTTTTTTCCATAAAATCCAGCTCCTGCATGATCTATTTCACTTTGAGACTAATATTCACTGCCATAAGAATTATAGCTATTCAGTAGGGATGCTACTTGGAAAGATAAGTTTGAAACCAGGTTTTGCCCTTCGATTCTGCAAGGAACAGTATGTATGCTGGCTTGCTTTATCAGAATTTTAGATTCTAGTTCACTTACTATTGTATCTGGCCTTTTTTTTTTTTTTTTTTTTGAGACAGAGTCTCGCTCTGTGGCTGGAGCGCAGTGGTGTGATCTAGGCTCACTGCAACCTCCACTTCCTGGGTTCAAGTGATTTTCCCACCTCAGCCTTCTGAGTAGGTGGGATTACAGGCATGCACCACCATGCCCAGCTAATTTTTATATTTTTAGTAGAGATGAGGTTTCATCATGTTGCCCAGGCTGGTCTTGAACTCCTGACCTCAAGTGATCCTACCACCTTGGCCTCCTAAAGTGCTGGGATTACAGGCATGAGCCACTTTGCACGGCCAGGCCCTGTGTTTTTGTATCTACTTTCATTTAGTCCTCAAAATAACAAATCAGTTACCATATATTAAAGTTACAGAAGCTTAAGGTTGACATGGAGGTGAGCAAGACCACTCATTCATTCTAGCATTAATTTGACAAATTTTTATTCAGATTTACTATATATCAGCACGGGGGCTATAATGGGAAATACAGCGAACCCCCATTCTTGTAGCATTCTAGCGGGAGCAGTCAATAAAACAGATAAATGGGCAGCGCAGTGGCTCATGCTTGTAATCGCAGCACTCTGGGAGGCCGAGGCGGGTGGATCACCTGAGGTCAGGAGTTCAAGACCAGCCTGACCAATATGGTGAAACCCTGTCTCTACTAAAAATACAAAAATTAGCCAGTCATGATGGCATGTGCCTGTAGTCCCAGTTACTTGGGAGGCTGAGACAGGAGAATTGCTTGAACCCTGAAGGCAGAGGTTGCAGTGATCTGAGATAGCGCTATTGCACTCCAGCCTGGGCAACAGAGTGAGACTCCATCTCAAAAAAAAAAAAAACCGACAAATTAACAAGGTAATTTCAGATTTTGGTAAATACTAAGGAATGTGAAAAAGGGTGTGTGAGCAGAGGGTTTGGCTGGAACTTAAGTGGTGGAAAAAGATTGGTAAGGTCAGATCACATTAGGTTTCTCCTGAGTCAGTGAGTAGTTTAGATTTTATTCAGTGTGCAATAGGAAGCCATTCGAGATCTTTAAGTGGGGAAATGACCTGAAACAATTTATGTTTTAAAAGTTTATCTGGAGACTGTGCAGTGGAGTCCAGAGGAGAGTAAGATGCATGGATGGATGCAGATAGATTTAAATTATTTCAAGAGTCCAGGTAAGAAAATAGCAGCTTACGCCTGTGATCCCAGCACTTGGGGAGGTCAAGATGGGGGGGATCACCTAAAGTCAGGAGTTTGAGACCAGCCTGGCCAACATGATGAAACCCTGTCTCTACTAAAAATACAAAAAAATTAGCTGGGCATGGTGATTGGCGCCTGTAATCCCAGCGACCTGGGAGGCTTAGACAGAATTGCTCGAACTCGGGAGGCGGAGGTTTCAGTGAGCCGAGCCGAGATCACATCATTGCACTCTAGCCTGGGCAGCAAGAGCAAAACTCCGCCTCAGAAAAAAAAAAGAAAGAAAGAAAAAAAAAGAAAGTGGCAAATAGCAGCTTGGATTAGGGCAGAAGCGGTGAGTGAAAAGTTTTGGATGCCCCTTTGAAGGAAGGAGCCTAATGGAATAGGTGATGACAGTGGAATTAAAGGGGGTAGGTTATGACTGAGCAGGTGATGAGCAGCATGGTTTTGACTGCATACAGGCTTTTCTTATGATTTCTAAAATATCACCCTCAATCCTAATTTTGTCTTCCCTCCCAACCCCCATTTGTTTCTACTACTGCCAAGACTTCAACTTCTACAATTCCTGGCAAAATTAACTGCTCTAATTTATTCTATGTATCACTTAAGAGAATGGCCTTCGATTTAGCCTACATGGGGACAAAGTCTACCTCCTTCATTTGCCGTTTCTTTACCTGTAAAATAGGGCATAAAACAGTACCCACTTCATAGTTGCTAAATTTTGAGTTGGGGCAAACTTTTGCATCCTCAGCATTTAGCAGGCCCTCGATATATTTGCAAATTTGAACGTATTTCCTCTTAAAGATTCTAGACTGTCAAAAAGGACAAGAGCTTGGGTATTGTTCAAGCACTTACTCACCTACTTGTAATATAATAGCTGAGATTCCCCCCATTTGCTTAAGAGGATGTTTTCAAATTCCTAAAGATTCTTCCAGTCATAGTATTCCCGATTTTCCTAAGACATTTACCTGAAATTATTATTATTATTTTTTTTGAGATGGAGTCTTGCTCTGTTGCCCAAGCTGGAGTGCAGTGGCCGGATCTCAGCTCACTGCAAGCTCCGCCTCCCAGGTCTACGCCATTCTCCTGCCTCAGCCTCCCGAGTAGCTGGGACTACAGGCGCCCGCCACCTCGCCCAGCTAATTTTTTGTATTTTTTTAGTAGAGACGGGGTTTCACCCTGTTAGCCAGGCTGGTCTCGATCTCCGGACCTCGTAATCCGCCCGTCTCGGCCTCCCAAAGTGCTGGGATTATAGGTGTGAGCCACCGCACCCGGCCTTACCTGAAATTCTTTTAATCTTAAAATATAATTTTCTGGGGTTTTTCATCTGTTAACTTACTTTAGTGAACTTTTCTGGAATCTTAAAAGGTGTTTATTGGCTATTTACTTTGCTATTGAAAAGTTGAAACAAAGTGGTGATTCTAGCTAGTCTCCATACATTTTGGGCCAAATTCCAATTCACTCTAGGTTTTTTTTTTTCTGGGTGGGATTGTCATATAGCAGCTCTGAAGCATCATAGGAAAGAGGATTATCAGCCTAACAGTTACTGAGCATTAACCCAGGGATTAAAGAGCTGGCAGATCCACTTACACCTGTCAAAGGATAGCCCTGAGCTCAGAACTACTATGCATATTAGTCAGGTCCTAGTAAATTAAAAATGTCTTCCCAAATTCCGCCGCCTCATTTGTAAATAGTAAAAAGTTACCTACTTCATAGGAATATATAAGAATACATGCCCAATATTAACATAGCATTGTATGAGACAAATTTAATAAATTGATCAGGCATCTGTGTACATACACTGAGTGCCAAGTTTATCTGTGCTTTTTTCTATCTGGCTCATTTTATAATGTTCAACTTTACACCTGGACAGTGAGCACATAGTACTACTTGTTTAAACAAATTGAAATTTTGTTTAAACAAGGGATTGTTAACAACCACTTCGTGGGGCAATTTAAAAAAAGGACTTTTAGAGCACTAAGACTTTTTGAGATTTTAGGATTCCAAGAACTCAACCAACCATATCGTCTACTTGTAAATAACTGGTCTTTATCAGATTCCAGCAGGTAACATAACTTTCTCCCTTACTGGAGACACCTGTTTCTTCTGAAGTGTTTTTCATGAAAAGGCCATTTGGTCCTTTGCACTGAAAAACTGAACAGAGAACATTCAACTACAATTGGCTTTTAGTAACTTATATTTAGGAAGTACCAAGTGTTACCAGTACTTCCCTGTACAAGTATATGCAAAAGATCACACTGAAAACTAGGATGCATGCTAATAAAATCAGACTCTTAAAATAATTAATTCTCCCATTAAATAATTTTGTAGTCACCTACAGTCAAAAAGATTAAGTTACGACTAAAAATGTTTTTTTTTTTTTTTTGAGACGGAGTCTCGCTCTGTCGCCCAGGCTGGAGTGCAGTGGCTGTATCTCAGCTCACTGCAAGCTCCGCCTCCCGGGTTCACGCCATTCTCCTGCCTCAGCCTCCCGAGTAGCTGGGACTACAGGCGCCCACCACCTCGCCCGGCTAGTTTTTTGTATTTTTTTAGTAGAGACGGGGTTTCACCGTGTTAGCCAGGATGGTCTCGATCTTCTGACCTCGTGATCCGCCCGTCTCGGCCTCCCGAAGTGCTGGGATTACAGGCTTGAGCCACCGCCCCTGGCCCTTACTGCTCTTAAAACATTTTTAGCCGTGCCGGGCGCGGTGGCTCAAGCCTGTAATCCCAGCACTTCGGGAGGCCGAGACGGGCGGATCACGAGGTCAGAAGATCGAGACCATCCTGGCTAACACGGTGAAACCCCGTCTCTACTAAAAAAAATACAAAAAACTAGCCGGGCGAGGTGGTGGGCGCCTGTAGTCCCAGCTACTCGGGAGGCTGAGGCAGGAGAATGGCGTGAACCCGGCAGGCGGAGCTTGCAGTGAGCTGAGAACCCGCCACTGCACTCCAGCCTGGGAGACAGAGCGAGACTCCATCTCAGGATGAAAAAAAGGGGGGGCGGGGAGTAAGAAGGCAAGCCCAATGTTGTATCTTATTGAAATTAGTCTATTCTTGGCATAGTTACTAACATTTCATATCACTTTCTAAGGCAGTTTCAAACACTCAAATGTTACAACTAATGGGATGTGTTTAAAGTCTTAGAAGGTTTAATTATCCTCATTTCACATTAATCGTACCAATACTAAATAAAACAGGGCTAAGGATTACTAATGCTTAAGTTCAGGGTTAATACAGAGCAACTTAAAATGGCCCGATCTTGAATGCATTAATTTTTGAGCTAAAGACTGTTACACACTTCGTTATTAAACATTCATGAAAGTTGAATCTGCTTACAGATTCCACTATTTCCAGGTGATCCTGTTGATTACCTTGCGAATTACTGGTTCAGAAGACAACATATCCAAAGAGTTAAGACCACTGGGTAGTGGCAAGCTTCTAAAAATCAGAAATAAAGCCAGTTTCCTTTTGCCACCAAGTCTATACTTTGCTCACCTCTCAGTAAGTCTTGTCTCAGATATATGTGACTTTAATAGCATTTAATATTGAAATTATTTTGAATGTAATTGTAGGGCAAGGTTGATAATAAAGACCAAAAGCAGGTATAGTTTAATGTATTTTAATAGCAAACTTACAGGAACAGCACAGAAGACAGACAACATTAAAAACATGTACTTGCATGTAGGACAACTCAGTTAGAAAAGTATAGTGAATGGATGGAATCTACTGTATGATAAAAATGCTACAAACACCATTTAGTTGCCGTCAATAAGAAATTTACTTGTTTTAAAAAAATCCAAATGCTGGCATTGTCCAGAAAAATTTAACAGGTTTATTTATAATTATTATAAAGTTGAACCGCTGAAACTTGTTCACTGAAACATTTTAACTTGCATTAATGCTTTACGCCTCTGCATTTATATTAAAAATTCACACACAAATGAAAATGGAAAAACTGCCAATACCTGATTTCTGTCCCCTATTTTTCCACTCGCAATCATATACTTAGGTACCTTTTGACCCCATGGAAAAAAAAATATCTAACGTTCAGAACTACCAATAACAGGAAGAAGAGAATTTTTTTTTTTTTTTTTTTTTTTTTTTTGAGAATGAAATGTTTCCCATCATAGCGGATTCTTAAGCACGTTCTCCACGTATGCGGCGTGCTAGCTGGATGTCTTTTGGCATAATTGTTACACGTTTGGCATGGATAGCACACAGGTTGGTGTCTTCAAAAAGGCCAACCAGATAGGCCTCACTTGCCTCCTGCAAAAGGAAAGAAGAAAAACTTATTGATGGTGTTATTTCCAATAGTTAAGACCCAACTATATGAATTAAAACAAAAAGGTTTTTGAACCCTTTAAAAAAAACGACTGGGCAAAATGTTGACAATTTTACCAAATGCTTACATTTTAAAACCTGTGAGATAAAGCTCAAAAGCAGATTAAAAAAAACAAAAGCTTAAGTCTTTTATGAAGTTACACAAGTCTAATTACTTCGTTACTAGGAAACTTCACTTTTTCTAATGGTAACATGATTTCTAATAAACTGAAACATCACAAATAAAGCAAGAAATCCAATTTAACACTCTCATTTTTATAAGCAGAATCATGTTCAATCCAAATACTCCATCCCAGCCTAGTCTCACTCTGAATCCCATTTACACAGTATGTAAACCTCTGCCTTATCCAGTAGTATAATATGGTGAACTGGTTTTTATCACATGCTTCTCATCTACCTTCCCTTTTATACCCGTTTTATCATGAGAGTACTTTTGATTCCAAAACTTATCATAAGTTAGTTCCGTATTTCTTTTTGAGATGGAGTCTTGCTCTGTTGCCCAGGCTGGAGTACAGTGGCGTGATCTCAGTTCACTGCAACCTCTGCCTCCCGGATTCAAGTGATTCTCCTGCCTCAGTCTCCCGAGTAGCTGGGACTACAGGGAAGCACCACCATGGCCGGCTAGTTTTTTGTACTTTTAGTAGAGAAAGGGTTTCACCACATTGGTCAGGCTGGTCTCGAACTCGTGATCCACCCACCTTGGCCTCCCAAAGTGCCAGGATTACAGGCGTGAGCCACCTTGCCTGGCAGTTTTTGTTTATTCATTCATTCATTCCATTTAGTCTCCCTTTGTCGCCCAGGCTGGAGTGCAGTGACCAGATGTCGGCTCACTGCAAGCTCCACCTCCCGGATTCACGCCATTCTCTCCTGCCTTAGCCTCCCGAGTAGCTGGGACTACAGGGACCCGCCACCACGCCCAGCTAATTTTTTTTTGTTTTTAGTAAAGACGGGGTTTCACTGTGTTAGCTAGGATGGTCTCAATCTGCTGACCTTGTGATCCACCCACCTCAGCCTCCCAAAGTGCTGGGATTACAGGAATGAGCCACCGCGCCCAGCCTGGCAGTTCCTTATTTATACACTTTGATCTATGCCCAGGAGACATGTCCCTGTCCTCTACCAAGTACCTTCCTCTATGTACCCCAAAATTAACAGCATTTGTTGCCTTCTAGTACTAATATCAATCTGTTTTTCCCCATTTGACTGTAAGATCCTTTCAAGTTATCTTATTCCTACTACCACTCAAAAACGACAGTGTATGAATCATTGATACTTAGCTCGTGAAGAGGAAAAAAGGGGCATTTCCACTTAGAATTAACTCATAACTCAAATTGTTAGTATACTTATAGCTGTCTGAAAAGCTGAAGAATCTTTTAGTCTAAGTCAAAACATCTGCCTTTTTTTTTTTTTTTTTTTTTTTTTTAAAGATTTGAGTCTTGCTCTGTAGCCCTGGCTGGAGTGCAGTGGTATAATCTTGGCTCACTGCCACCTCCACCTCCTGGGCTCAGGCAATTCTCCTGCCTCAGCCTCCCAAGTAGCTGAGATTACAGGCATGCACCATCACGTCCAGCTAATTTTGTATTTTTAGTAGAGACGGGGTTTCACCACGTTGGCCAGGCTGGTCTTGAACTCCTAACTTCAGGTGATCCGCCATGCCTGGTCTGCTTACTCATTCTGAAATGCAGAAATTACCATTTAAAAAAATAACCATAAATCTAACAGTTTTGGATTTGGAACATGAAATGATAGGTTAGTTGACTCTCCTTCTCTATAAGGAAAAGTTATTTCTCTGCTCAACATATATTAAGGGAGAAAAGAGTCTTATAGTTGTTATTTTTATTCTAACAAAAATTTCCAGGCCGGGCGCCCCGGTGGCTCACGCCTGTAATCCCAGCACTTTGGGAGGCCGAGGCGGGCAGATCACCTGAGGTCAGTTTTGAGACCAGACTGACCAACATGGAGAAACCTTGTCTCTACTAAAAATACAAAAAGTAGCCGGGCGTGGTGGCATTTGCCTGTAGTCCCAGCTACTCGGGAGGCTGAGACAGGAGAATTGCTTGAACCCAGGAGGCGGAGGCTGCAGTAAGCCAAGACTGCGCCACTGCACTCCAGCCTAGGTGACAGAGTGAGACTGTCTCCAAAAAAAAAGTACATTCACATTTACAGCTTCATCCTTTTTAGCACTATCACTACTCTTCTACAAGTTTCTTTCATTCAAATTGAACTATTTTCACATGTGTTTCTCCAGCATTTGTCATTAGCAACTAAGTCTTTACTTATCTACCCTTTAAGGCCCAGCTCAAGACTATTCTATGAAGGAGAAAATCGTATACTCGTCTCTTGCTCCTGTTGCCAGTGCAGGCAACGCTGAACTCCTAGTTCCTTGGCACTCACACTGACCTTGCATTATCAGCCATTTTTTGGTGCCCTTAAGTTACTTCATAGAAATCTCATTTTATACTCAAAATGCCTTGTCCTCAAGTAGATTTTCATTATTTGCTACTTTTAAAAAATGTTTCTATTCTATGCAATTAGTCCCTCGCATCTTACCTATTCTACAGGTATTAAAAGCAAAAGTCCTTAATATTCAGAGATTCGTTCTTAAGATATTCTAGAAGTGGATAGAAATCCTGGAAAAAATGGCATATTGTAGCCTCCTTAGGGGCTCACAACGCACATCAGCTATTGTATCAGGAAAGAAAACAGTTTAATTTTGCTTAACCTGGCACCTCGGGATTACAGAAACCTATAATGCTATTGTGGAAAGCGGTACAAGCTACTATGTGGGCAAACCACCAGGTACCATGATTCTGGTAGCCTTCTAGAGTGATCAATTAGAACTAATCAGATGTGGCATGTGGTAGCTGGGGCTCCCACTGCTGTCTTAGAACTTGGCTACTAGTTTATAAAGGTTGTGCCTGGTCAGCTCTGAGAGAAGATTCAACTCCTACAGAGGATCTGACCACGACCCATACATTTCCAATTCTATTACAAATAACCCAAAGTCCCTTAAAACATTAAGGCTGTAATGGGAATTAAAGACTGCCACACTAATTTCTGACTTAAAGAATTAATTTTGAGTTAATGGCAAAGAAAAAAAAACTACAAGAAAATATTAGTTTACAACATTTTGAGTATATTCAAAGTCTGGCTTTTTACCATTTCAAAGCAACACTGTCCACTTAACATAAGGATATTTGGGTTCAAGTTCTCAGATATTAAAGGCAAAGACTATTATTTTAAGTAAGTCCATTATTGATTATCTATGGCAAACTGAGACTAACTTCTCCTCTACCATTCTCTCACTGGACTACCTCCTATCCTTTAGTTGTAAAGTGTGTAATTCTAAGGCCAAAACCAAAGCACCTTTGGATTTCTACTTCAATTGTGATCTTCTGTCACCCTATTCCATTAACGAATTCTCCCAATCTTTTTTTTTTTTTTGAGACAGAGTTTCGCTTGTTGCCCAGGCTGTAGTGCAACGACGCCATCTCAGCTCACTGCTACCTCCGCTTTCCGGGTTCAAGTGATTCAGCCTCCCTAGTAGCTGGGATTACAGGTGCCCAACACCACACTCAGTTAATTTTTTGTATTTTTAGTAGAGAAGGGTTTCACCATGTTGGCCAGGCTGGTCTGAACACCTGACCTCAGGTGATCCACCCACCTCAGCCTCCCAAAGTGTTGGGATTACAGCTGTGAGTCACAGTGCCTGGCCCACCCTCTGTATCTTTAAGATAACTAAAATATATGCATAAAAAAGCAAACAGAGGCTGGGCGCGGTGGTTCACGCCTGTAATCCCAGCACTTTGGGAGGCAGGCGGATCATGAGGTCAGGAGATCGAGACCATCCTGGCTAACATGGGGAAACCCGTCTCTACTAAAAATACAAAAAATTAGCCAGGCGTGGTCGCAAGCGCCTGTAGTCCCAGCTACTCGGGAGGCTGAGGCAGGAGAATGACTTGAACCCGGGAGGCGGAGCTTGCATAAAGAGCTAACACTAAGAGAACTGTGAACAGAAGAGGTGAACATTTTGCTTAAAATCAATACAACCACACTTAATGACAAATATGCAATAGTAACAATGGAAGTTTATATGTGAATAATTTTAAAAAGATGAGTCTTTTACCCAGATTGTTTAGTAAATTCAATTTAAAAGGCTGTATTATTGACATTGAAGCTAAAAAATGCTACACTTTTCAAGTATGGTACTGTGTTCTTTAAGCACAGTTCTAACTAGAAAATACTGGCAGCTTTGTACCAATGCTTACGAATCTTAGTAACGTTTCTGTATTTAGTAATAAATGAGAACTGAAGATAATCGGCTATTAAAACAGAAAATAAAGTTTTAAGTAAAAGCATGGAAGATTTTAGTAGCTGAAATTTCAGCAACTGAGAATTTAATGGATGCCTACTCCTGGAATTCACCAATCAACTGAAGTTTAGACTAACCATAGAAACAGCTCGACCAATTACACTTCAGGGTGGAATCCACCTATCATATCTCTCTCACATATAAAGCAAAAGCCCGGCACAGCAACAGCAGCCTTGAAAATCCTCCAATGGGGTGTACTTAAGATTCTGGATGCCTCCTCCCCCACCCCCCCGGAGTTTGATTCAGGTCTGCAATGGTGCTTAGCAATCAGCATTTTTAACAACCCCCAACTGCACACTTCTGATGGAGGTGGTAGTTTTACTGTATTCTGGAATACTTGCATCTAAAGAATACAACTACACAATATAAAATAGGTTACTTAAGCGATTGATGTTAATGATGTCTACATAAGTTTATCAAGTATCCTGTAGGAATTTCAAGTTTTGGTCTTGTCTTAAACAACAAATATCTCTAGAACAGTATTTCTCTAAGTCCTGACATGCTAGAGATGAAGATTAAATTCAATATGCTCCACATTTAAGTGGCAATCCCTAATCCCCTTTAGGAAACCACACGGCAAATCCCGGCCCCTTTACATGTCCAGTATCACCTTTAAGCACTATTCCTCCCAACTTGCCAATCCAATCCTATCCTCCATTCACTGATCCTTTTACATCTTAATGCATAATTCTTTAATACTGCCTATTCCCATCCTAGCTCTCTCTACCTATATGTTTCTTCACCACCTGAAGACAGATTTCTTTTATTCTAGGCACTGTTGTTTGAAATTGTTACTACAAATACAGACCTCTAATCTCAACCTCTTCTTAATGTCCTGCAGCATCCATAAACCAAACCAGAGGATTTTCTTTATTGTTTTTAGTGCAATGTTTCAAAATTTTAAATGGTATAATGGAATGTGCACTAAGCCGTGGAGTCAAATGGGTTCAAATTATGGTTTTGTCGTTTTCTATGTGTATGACCTTGAGCAATTCAACCTTTCTGAAGTCTCAACAGTGAAGTAATGATATCAACTACCTGATGGGCTTGTGATTAAATGATATAAGCATATGCAACAATTTGGAACTGTTCTTGGTACACAACAGGAATACAAACTCTCTTGAGTTGTCCCCACCCACCATTTTACCTGCAAAGCACCAATAGCTGCGCTCTGGAAGCGCAGATCTGTTTTAAAATCCTGAGCAATTTCTCGCACCAGACGCTGGAAGGGAAGTTTGCGAATCAGAAGTTCAGTGGACTTCTGATAACGTCTAATTTCACGGAGTGCCACAGTACCAGGCCTTTAAAAAATTAACAATAAAGAAACTGTTACCAAAAATATAAATAGCACAAAAAGGTAAGTGGGCAGCTTTAATGAAATGCAGTAATTTTTCAAAAAATAAACCACCCAACAATTCTTCAGCTTCAGTATCAAATTTCACTGATCAACTTAAGATGTGAACATTCAAATCGAGTAACAATACCTTTAAAGCAAAAAGCATGAAATTAAAAATGCATTCTTAGCAAGAAGTTTATCAAAGTCCTATTTGTTTTCATTTTAAAAAGTTATTCATGTATATAAACCTTGGGAAGGTATTAGCTGTCAGGCTAAAAAAGAAGTTGGCTCCTCTCAATTTAGCACCACTCTCCTTCCCTACACCCTCTATTATCTTAAGAGCCCTTAAAGATGACCAACACAACCCAATGAACTTTATTTAAAAATATACTTGTGGCATTTAAGTTCTATTCCCCAGAATACCTCTGACTACCATTCATCCCTCATGAATTATTAAATTTGAATACACCCGATTGTGCAGTGTTCCTTCCACGTGGAAAAGTTTTTTTTTTAAAAACTAATTGTCAGCAAGAAATTTACCTCTTATTCTGACTTATTTCTTCCACTGCATGAGCTTTTATTTTAAGTTAATCGTAGTGTCTGCGGAGGCTACGTCTGGGCAACTTCTGCCCTCTAATGGCAGATGCCCTTAACAACACAGTGGCTCAGCTAGTTCACAATCAAAAAAGCCAATACAGAAGGAAATAAGCTAATCAAGTAAACGAGGGGGTAGGAACTTTATAAAACACCCAATTTCGATTAAATTATTATTTTGCCAAAAGCTAGGAAAGATATCCTCAAAAGTGTATTCAAGAAAACAACACGTAACTATTTTTAAAGAATTACTAATAGTTAACTAAAATGTCAACATATCCCATTAACATTATCAGTGATATACTAGGTCTCCTTAGACCTGTAGGTCAGTTTATGGCTTCAAAGTTAAACGTTTTCAATAAAACCCAATACTAAACGTTATATATAAATAATCATACAGTACATATATTTAAGTAGTAAAGTGTTCAAATGATAAAAAAAAGTCTCTCTAAAGCAAAAACTTTTCCTGTTATCCATCTTTTTGTTAAATTATATGGATACATACCAGAGAGACTTTGTCCCATTTTTTCCCTGTTTTTTAATACCTGTAACGATGAGGTTTCTTCACCCCTCCAGTAGAGGGCGCACTCTTGCGAGCGGCTTTTGTAGCCAGTTGCTTCCTGGGTGCTTTACCACCGGTCGATTTGCGGGCAGTCTGCTTTGTACGAGCCATGGTACAGAGACCTCCTTACTTACCTACCAGCATGGAAAAATCAAAAATCACCATATGCAACTACTAAACACACAACTTTTCCTGCCACGATCACCCCCTCCCCATATCTGGAAATTATGATCAATATAAAAAAAATGTTCGTATTGTTATATAATTTGAAAGGGTGCAGATTACGTCTACCCAAAATCTTCTTGAAACAAACTAGAGTACTAGAAAATTGTTAGCAATTAATATCAATCACCTCTCAAAATGCCAATTCTGAGCGACAAACGGCAAAACAAAAAGACCTCGAACAGCCTTTGATCCAATTTATTTAATTAAAGTAGAAATTAGAAATGTCTGTAAACATTCCATCCACAAACAAGTCAAAAGAACGAAGCCACAAACCACTGGAAGGTCTAGCCAAATTACAGCAAAAAAAGGTCTTCCTCCCCCCCCGACTTTGGCTGACCCCCCTTCGTCTGGCTGTTGATGGATTGCTGTAAATATCTGAAAATATTCTTGGTTTTGCATCGTTACAGTTATGTTGACAAAAAGGCGTCTCGAAAAAACAAGAGAGGAACAACAGCTACCACCAGCGAGCATTCTACAAAGCCCCGTCCTCCTCCAGTCTTCACAGGCTTCGCAGTGAAATGAAGTGCCCCGCACCCAGGCTTTAATTAACGCACGACATCCGCCGACCGGTCCACCCCAAGCACCACATAAACTTTTGGTTTTGCCTCCTCCGGGTCCCTCTGCACAGGGTCCCCTAACCTGCCCACCTCGCTCCCAGCGCCTCAAGCAGGAACCAACTCGCCTCCCAGACCATAACAAAATGGAAACAATCGCAAAACGTATCGGATTCCGTTCCAAAGAGACAAAACACCAAATCGCTCGAAAATACCCCATCCCCTGCCACGTGCCGCCCTCCAAAATGCAAAAGTTTTTTTGCATTTCAAATGCATCAAGTTTCCGCTTCTCCAAAAAAGGGAAAAAAATGTCCCTCTTTTAAAAATTCTTGCTTTTTTGAAATGGGGAAGAGAGAAACGGGGGAAAAAATATGGTCGGTGACCAGAGAAGAGAGACAAGATGGTGAAGCTTAGCAACAACTGTGGGGAGGCAGCAAAAAGCGAGTTACCCCAGGGTGCGAAGCGGCGGCGATTTCCACCCCTTTCCCGCTCGAAAACTGGGGGCTGGGGCCCGGGGGCGGTAGTTAAGAGGCCCGCGCGGGTCGTGGTGAAGGTTTGGGGTCCTGGGAAGGGGCGGCGGGCGGGATTTCACCGAAGAAAGAGGAGCCAGGGGCGCGGGGAGGAGGAGGGAGAGCAGGCTCGGCGCCGCGGCGGTTGCTGCTGTTGGGCTGAGGCGGCGAGAGACTGGGGAGCCGCCGCCGTCAGAGGGAAGAGGGAAACTCGCTCCTTACCTCCATTTCTGGGCCAAAAAGTTTGTGGGCTAAGCCGGAGGGGCTACGGGTCCCCTCCCGGCAAGGCCAGGGCCCGGCTCGGGGCTGACGACAAGCGGGGCTCGGTTCCGGGGAAGCGGGCAGACGGGGAAACTTACCCCCCTTCTCCTTCGGCTGGAGCTCGGCGAGCGAGAGGCGGCGCTGGCGTTAGAGAGCGACGGCGGCGCGGCGGCGGCTGCGAACACAATTGAAAGATGGCTGACACCGAGGCTATCCCCCAACACACGCCGCCCCGCCCCCGCGCCGCGCGCCAGCCAATCACACACAATGGAGGGAAGGCTCGGCCCCGCCCCCACAGCAACTCTCGCGCCCCGCCCCCTCCCCTCCCCCCGCGCGCCCGTTTGCTGGCGCGCGCTCGCCCCTCCCCCGCGCGCCGCCCGCTCCCTCCTCCAGGCCGCCGCGCGCCGTGTGTGTACAAACACAAAAGACACGCTGAGGGGCCGCCGGCTCCCGCCGAGACTGCCGCCCGCCCCCGGCCAGCCCCCGCCCCCGGCCCTGCACTCTCATCCCGCTCTGTGTGCGCACGGCGTCGAACCCCCGAGGCCCGGGTTTGGGGCGCCCGGAGGGAAGTAGGGGGAGGGGAAGGCGGGCGGAGGCGCGGCGGGTGAACGCCCGGCCTGCGGGCGTCTCGGGTCGCGGCGGGGGAGGGGAAGGAGGGGCCGCCCCCGCGCAGGCCCTGGCGCGCGCCTCGGAGGAGACCCGGGCGGCAGTGGGGGAGGAGAACGCGGTCGGCCGGGTCGCCGCGCCCCATTGGAAATCGCTCCCCAGCAGGAATCTGGCAAATAGGAATCCAGCGTCCCGTGCCCGCTGTCGGACGGGGTCGCTGCGGCAGCGGGAGGGGCGGACCGACGGCCTCCTTCCCGCCTGCGCCCTGGGCCAAGTGCGGCCGGGTCCTGCGGGGCCGGCCCGAGTCCGCCGCAGACAACTTGATCCGCTCAGACTCCTGGGCCGGCCGCCTGCGTGCAGGGCAGCCTTGCCGGTGTCGGCCTCCAGGATCAGAGGACGGGGCTCGCTCTCCTCCTGGGCCCGGGCCCCCGACGCAAGATGGCTGTGTCGCCTCGGCCTCTAAACAATGTGTGGAGCGAGCAGCTCCTGCACCAGGGCCCGGTGGCTTGTCCTGCCCGCCTGTGGGACCGTGTGATCTGTTTTCGGTAGGATTGCTTTGGAAAGGAATTGCCGAATATAGATCGTCAAATGTCCGCAGCTTCTGCATAGTTTAGAAGAGGCTGAAAACAGCAGAAAGAAGCCAAACATGGTTTGGGAATTAGTACATCTACCTGTTTTCCAATTCTCAGTAGTGTAGGAAACGGACTTTTCATGGCCCAAGTTATCCTCATGACTTGTCAGTTGATTGGCTTTGGAACCTCTGAACCGTCCCTAGATGGTATTGACGCTTCACAACTGTGTGTGAAGGTTTTCAATAGAAGGGTCATGCAAATATGCCCTAGGGTAGTGAAGGAGGAAAATTTCATAAATGAAGGGCAGTAACGATTTGTAATCTGAAGATCTCACAAAGCATCTTAGTCATAAACATTATCCCGAAACAGATACATGGAAATCAGATATGAGGAAAGAAATGGATTTGTCCAAAGTCACTTAAGTGAGGAAGAGACCTAGGAGAAACAAACAAACCAGGCCTCCCGTTTCATTATTACTTCATGAATGTTAAGTGTCCCTGGTTGCTGTGCAGAACACATGCAATCTCTAGTCCTATCCTAAAAGCACATATGCAATCAGCTTGGGCCGAGCTGCCAGCAAAGAATTTCCTATAATTCAAGCCAAGATGAGTTATTTTGCTTGTTTTTTGTTTTGTTTTCAGGAAACCAAAATATTTATTGTTGGTTTTATCCAGGAAGGCTGTTCTGCATTAGTTAAATCCATCATATCTTCAATAAATGTTAAATAACATGGGTAATGTTCTCTTTGTATGCTGGATTTTTCAATAGCTCCTACTTCTTGGCTTTAAAAAATATTTCTAACCAAGGGTCAGACCATTTTAGTAGAGTAGTTATGATCTTAGATTATTTGAACTAACTCAGCTGTCCATTTGTGAAATGGGCATAATAATATTTATCTCAATGAAGTTAGGCCACAAATTCTTTCTAGTAGGTTCAAGTACTTAAGCACCTGGAGAGGTGACTGGTTACCCTCCTAGTGGCTTCAGGAAGTTTTCTCACTGAATGAATATTTGAGTGCCAACTCTGTGCTCAGCACAATTCAGGGGTGCTGGGAATGCAGCAGTGGATAACACAAGCGCTGTTCCTGCCCTCATGGGGCTTATGATCTCTGGAAGCACTGCTTTGCACAGGGAAGTAGCACCAGGAGAGGGGAAAGAAAGAGGGACTTTGGAGCCCCAAGATTGGCAAAAACTATAGCTAAGGAGAGAGGTGAACTGTAGAGTCTAGATAATGGGAGAGGAGAGCTGCCAGAGCAAGAAGGGATTCTCACTGGACCCTAGGGGTCAGTCCTGAATTGGTTTTACTAGAACTCAGGCCCAGCACAGTGGCTCACGTCTGTAATCCCAGCACTTTGGGAGGCTGAGGTGGGTGGATCACTTGAGATCAGGAGTTTGAGACCAACCTGGCTAACATGGAGAAACCCTGTCTCTATTAAAAATAAAAAATAGCCGTCATGGTGGCACACGCCTGTAATCCTAGCTACTTAGGAGACTGAAGTGGGAGGATTGCTTGAATTCGGGAGGTGGAGGTTGCAGTGAGCTGAGATTTTGCCACTGCACTTCAGCCTGGGTGACAGAGTGAGACTCCATCTCAAAAAAAAAAAAACAATAGAATTCTTGGGCTAATAATGACCTCAACATTTGCAGTTAAGAAATGGGGGGGATGGGAGCAAAAGCTTTTAAGTTAAAATATTTTCCCTAGAATAGAGTACTTATGGCCACGAATTTAGATTTGTTTATAAGTAGAAAAGTAGAATGGAAAGGACTTTTTTTTTTTTTTTTTTTGAGGTCAGGAGTTGGAGACCACCTTGGCCAATATGGCGAAACACTATCTCTGCTAAAAATACTAAAATTAGCCAGGCGTGGTGGCTCACATCTGTATTCCCAGCTACTTGAGAGACTGAGGTAGAGAATTGCTTGAACCCCAGGAGGTGGAGGTTGCAGTGAGCAGAGATTGTGCCACTACAGTCTAGGTGACAGGAAGACTCTCTCTCAAAAAAAAAGAAAAATATGGATCATTTATCTTGAGGCTTTGGATTCACACCGTCTGTCTAAAACTGTCCTTTCCCTCAGTCTTGTCCAGTAAATAGCACTATCATTTACTCAACTGCTCAAACCAAAAAGTACAGAGCCTCCTTGAGCCTCCTTTTCTTTCACACCCATAGCCAGTCTATTGGTCCTGCTCTGAAATGCGTATCAGAATGACCTACTCCTCATCTCTTACCTGGCCTCCAACGGTAACTTTCTGTATGACCTTTCTCTTTCCCTTCCTGCACCTTTGTATTCTATTTGCTATGAAGCAGGCACAGATTAGATTATAGAATATAAATCAGATTAGGTTGCATTCTTGCTTAAATCTTCAGTGGCCTGCTACTGCTCTTGGTTAAATTCCACGTGTGTGGGCCCTGGCATTCCCCCCTCTTTCCCCTCAGCACTGTGCTGCAGACCAGCCACCCCGGTCCATCAAGTCCTCCTCTGCCTTAGGATCATCGCATCTGTTCTTTCTGAAGCTTGAATTCTCTTCTCCCAGCTCTTAATAGGACTGTCTCACCATTCTTCTAAGGCAAACTTTATAACCTTTCCCATGTCATTTTCTTCTTAGAAAATGATCATATTTGGCCAGGTGCAGTGGTTCACGCCTCTAATCCCTGCACTTTGGGAGGCTGAGGTGGGTGGACCACCTGAGGTCAGGAGTTAGAGACCAAACTAGCCAACATGATGAAACCCTGTCTCTACTAAAAATATAAAAAATTAGCCGGGCATGGTGGTGGGTGCTTGTAATCCAGCTACTTGGGAGGCCTGAGGCAGGAGAATCACTTGAACCTGGGAGGTGGAGGTTGCAGTGAGCTGAGATCGCACCACTGCACTCCAGCCTCAGATCATCAGCCTCAGGTGATCTGCCTTCCTCGGCCTCCCAAAGTGCTGGGATAACAGGTGTGAGCCACCACGCCTGTAATCCCAGCGCTTTTGGGGTGCCAAAACAGGCAGATGGCCAACATGGAGAAACCCTATCTCTACAGAAATACAAAAATAAGCTGGGCATGATGGCGGGTGCCTGTAATTCCAGCTTCTCAGGAGGCTGAGGCAGGAGAATCACTTGAACCTGGGAGGTGGAGGTTGCAGTGAGCTGAGATCACGCCATTGCACTCCAGCCTGGGCAGCAGAGTGAGACTCTGTCTCAAAAATATAAATAAATAAATAAATAAGCAAAGAAACAAGAAATTTAAAAAATAAATCTAAAATTCATTACAGGCATACCTCATTTTATTGTGTTTCACAGATGTGTTATTTACTATCTGAAGGTTTGTGGCAACCCTGCTTTGAGCAAGTCGTTTTTCTAATAGCATTTTGATAATTCTCACAGTATTTCAAACTTTTTTTTTTTTTTTTGAGACGGAGTCTCACTCGGTCACCCAGGCTGGAGTGCAGTGGTGCGATCTTGGCTCACTGCAAGCTCTGCCTCCTGGGTTCACGCCATTCTCCTGCCTCAGCCTCCCGAGTAGCTGGGACTACAGGCGCCTGCCACCACGCCCGGCTAATTTTTTGTAGTTTTAGTAGAGATGGGGTTTCACCATGTTGGCCAAGATGGTCTCGATCTCCTGACCTCATGATCCGCCCACCTCGGCCTCCCAAAGTGCTGGGATTACAGGCGTGAGCCACCATGCGTGGCCTTTTTTTTTTTTTTTTTAAATGAGACAGAGTCTCACTCTGTCACCGAGGCTGGAGGGCAGTGGCACTGTGTTGGCTTGCTGCAACCTCCGTCTCCTGGGTTCAAGCAGTTCTCCTGCCTTAGCCTCCTGAGTAGCTGGGTTTACAGGCATCTACCACCACACCTGGCTAGTTTTTCTATTTTTAGTAGAGTCAGGGTTTCACCATGTTGGCCAGACTGGTCTTGAACTCCTGACCTCAGGTTATCCACCCGCCTCGGCGTCCCAAGGTGCTGGGATTACAGGCATGAGCCACTGCGCCCGGCCTTTTCCATTACTATTATTATTGAGACAGAGCCTCACTTTGTCACCCAGGCTGGAGTGCAGTGGTGTGATCGTGGGTCACTGCAACCTCTGCCTCCCAGGTTCAAGCAATTCTCCTGCCCCAGCCTCCCGACTAGCTAGAATTACAGGCATGTGCCACCACGCCCAGCTAATTGTTTTTGTATTTTTAGTAGAGACAGGGTTTCGCCATTGTTGGCCAGGCTGGTCTCAAACTCCTGACCTCAAGTGATCTGCCTGCCTTGGCCAACCAAAGGGCTGGGATTATGGGCATGAGCCATTGCACCTGCCCTCCATTATTATTATTTCAGTTATGGTGATCTGTAATCAGTGATCTTTGATGTTACTATTGTAATTGTCTTGGGGAGCCATGAGCTGCACCTGTGTAAGATGGCCAACTTACTCCGTAAATGTCCTGTGTGTCCTGATGTCCACGGATTGGCTGTTCCCCCATTTTTCTTTCTCTCCTTGCGCCTCCAATTCCCTAAGACACAACAATATTGAAATCCAGGCCAATTAATAGCCCCACAGTGACCTCTAAGTGTTCAAGTTAAAGGAAGAGTTGCATGTTTCTCACTTTCAATCGAAAGCTAGAAATGATTTTGCTTAGTCAGGAAGGCATGTCGAAAGCCAAGATAGGCCAAAAGCTAGGCCTCTTGCACCAAACAGTTAACCAGGTTGTGAAGGCAAAGGGAAAGTTATTGAAGAAAATTAAAAGGGCTACTCCAGTGAGTACATGAATGATAAGAAACAGAATAGCCCTCTTGCTGATAAGGAAAACATTTTAGTGGTCTGGACAGATCAAACCAGCTACAACATTCCCTTAAGCCAAAGCCTAATCCAGATCACAGTCCTAGCTGTCTTCAGTTCTCTGAAGCCTGAGAGAGGTGAGGAACTACAGAAGAAAAGTTTGAAGTGAGCAGAGGTTGGTTAATGAGGTTTAAGTAATGAAGTCATCTCTGTAACAAAAAAGTGCAAGATAAAGCATCAGGTGATCCAAAAGATCTAAGATAATTGATGAAGGTGGCTAAACTAAAAAACAGATTTTTGTTGTAGATTAAACAGTTTTTATTTGAAGGAAATGCCATCTAAGACTTTCATAGCTAGAGAAGAGAAATCAGTGCCTGGCTTCGAGTTTCAAAGGACAGGGTGATTCTCTTGGTAGGGGCTAACACAGCTGTGACTTTAAGTGGAAGTCAGTGCTTATTTACCGTTCTGAAAATCCTAGGGCCTTTAAGGATTATGCTAAATCTACTCTGCCTGTGCTCTATATAAATGGAACAACAAAGCCTGGATGACAGCACATCTGTTTAGAGCATGGTTTACCTTTTTTTCTTTTTTTTTTTTTTTTTTGAGGCGTAGTTTCGCTCTTGTTGCCTAGGCTGGAGTACAATGGCACCATCTCCACTCATCACAAGCTCTGCCTCCCGGGTTCAACTGATTGTCCTGCCTCAGCCTCCCAAGTAGCTGGGATTACAGGCATGCGCCACCACGTCCAGCTCATTTTGTGTTTTTAGTAGAGATGGGGTTTCTCCATGTTGGTCAGACTGGTCTCAAACTTCTGACCTCAGGTGATCCACCCGCCTCAGCCTCCCCAAGTGCTGGGATTACAGGCGTGAGCTACCGTTTTTTGTTTTTTGTTTTTGAATCTCGCTCTTGTTGCCCAGCTGGAGTGCAGTGGTGTGATCTCGGCTCACTGCAACCTCCGCCTCCCGGGTTCAAGAGATTCTCCTGCCTTAGCCTCTTGGGTAGCTGGGATTACAGGCGCCTGCCACCACACCCGGCCATGTTTTGTACTTTTAGTAGAGATGGAGTGTCACCATTTTGGCCAGGCTGGTCTCAAACTCCTGACCTCAGGTGACCTGCCCACCTCAGCCTCCCAAAGTCCTGGGATTACAGGTGTGAGCCACTGCACCCAGTCGCATGGTTTACTATTTTAAGCTTGCTGTGGAGACTACTAAAAAAAAAAAAAGATTCCTTTCAAAACATTATTGTTCATTGATAGTGCACTTAGTTGCCCGAGAGCTCTGATGGAGATGAACAAGGAGATTAATGTTATTTTCATGCTTGCTAACACAACATTCTGCAGCCTGTGGATCAATGAGCAATTTCAACTTTTTTTTTTTTTTGAGATGGGGTCCTACCCTGTCACCCAGGTTGAATGCAGTGGTGCAGTCTCAGGTCACTACAACCTCCACCTCTGAGGCTCAAGTGATCCTCCTACCTCAGCTTCCCCAGGAGCTGGGACTACAATGTGCATGCCACCACACCTGGCTAATTTTTTTTGTATTTTTGGTAGAGGCAGGGTTTTGTCATGTGCCCCAGACTGGTCTCAAACTCCTGAGCCCAGGCGATCCACCCTGCCCTAATTTCAACTTTCAAATCTTATTATTTAAGAAATACATTTCAGGCCGGGAATGGTGGCTCATGCCTGTAATGCCAGCACTTTGGGAAGCTGAGGCGGGTGGATCATCTGAGGTCAGGAGTTCGAGACCAGCCTGCCTAACATGGTGAAACCCCATCCCTACTAAAAATAAAAAATTAGCCAAGTGTTGCGGCACACACCCATAATCCTGGCTACTCGGGAGGCTGAGGCAGGAGAATCACTTGAACCCAGGATGTGAAGGTTGCAGTGAGCCAAGATCACACCATTGGACTCCAGCCTGGGCAACAAGAGTGAAACTCTGTCAAAAAAAAAAAGAGAGAAAGAGAAGAGAAGAAAAGAGGTGAGACATTGCATAAGGCTATAGCTGCTATAGCAAGTGATTCCTCAGATGGATCTCGGCAAAATGGTTTAAAATCCTTCTGGAAAGGATTCACCATTCTAGATGTCACTTAAAACTTTCACGATTCATGGGAGGAGTCAAAACATCAGCATTAACCAGAGTTTGGAAGAAGTAGATTCCAACCCTTATGGATAACTTTTAGGAGTTCAAGACTTCAGTGGAAAAAGTAACTGCAGATGTGATGGAAATAGAAAACTAGAGCCTGAATTTGGCTGAATTGCTGCAATCTGATGGTAAAACTTTAATGGTTAAGGAGTTGCTTCTCATGGATTAGCAAAGAAAGTGGCTTATTGAGAAGGAATCTACTTCTGGTGAAATTGCTGTGAACATTGTTGAAATAACAAGAAAATATTTAGAATATTACATAAATTTAGTTGATAAAGCAGTGTCAGGGTTGAGGATCGATTCCAATTTTAAAAGAAGTACTACTGTGGGTAAAATGCTGTCATTCTTCTGGTAGATTGAGAATATTACTCTACAGAGATCACCTACCACAAGGACAAGGGACTTGAGTTACCAGGCACCCCCAAACTACCTGGTACATTTCATTGGTTGGTTGATTAATTGATTGATTGGCAGGGTCTCATTTGGTTGTCCAGGCTGGAGTGCAGTGGCACAATCATAGCTCACTGCATCCTCAAACTCCTGGGCTCAAGGGATCCTCCCACCTTATGCTCCTGAGTAGATAGTACTACAGGCATCTACCACCACAATCAGCTAATTTTTAAATGTTTAGTAGAGATGGGGTCTTGTTTTGTTGCCCTGGCTGGTCTTGAACTCCTGGGCTTAAGCAGTCCTCCTGCCTTGGCCTCCCAAAGTGCTGAGATTATAGGTGTGAGCCACTGAGCCTGGCCCTGGTATCATTTTTTAGTAGTAGTTCAAGCAGTGTTGTTTCCATTTTTCTAGTATTGAAAAAGAAAGTGAATTCTTTTTTTTTTTTTGAGATGGAGTCTCACTTTGTCGCCCAAGATGGAGTGCAGTGGTGTGATCTTGTCTCACTGCAACCTCCACCTCCCGGGTTCAATAGGGACCACATGGCTCCCTATTAAGACGGTAAGCTTTCCCAAGTCCACTTTCTACACTGACATCCACCCACAGCATGACCCATCCTGTATACATTGTTCCAAGGCCTCATGGAGGGAGTGCTCCCTACTGTTAGTCTCCAAATGCAGCCCAGGAAGTCACCTCCTGCTAAAGTTGCCAGATAAAATGGTGCGTGGGCATACTTACACTAGAAAATAATTCGTTGTTTATCTGAAATTCAAATTTAGCTGAGCATCGTATGTTTTGATTTGCTATATCTGGCAGACTTAACCCCCTGCTATAGTGCTGTTTCTTTCAACTCTCCATGGCGCCAGCTCCTGGTTGTTGACACTATTCTGAGCTGTTCATTAGCATCTGAACCTGGCTTCCTTCCATGGGCCTGAAGGGCTGGTGTCCACTTGCATTCTTGCCACATCCATCCTTCCCTTTCTAGCAAGAGAATTTTTCCATGTATACATCTCCATATTGCAGGTTAAGAGTTTCCAGGCCCTCTCAGGTCCCTTAACTGTTGTCTTTCATGGACATTTAGAACTCTCCACAGACAGGGCAGAGCTTATAATAGCTGAGATTACTCTGGTCTCCCTCCTAGATACTCTGCCAAGAGACCTACCCCATGGAGCCATCGGGTTCTTGTCACAGTTTATGGTACAAAGCTTGCTGTGAAAGTTGACAGTGCTATCCAAGTTCAATTCCTAATTAGTTCTTCACCAAGCAGAACCTACCCAGTGACAATCCCTAGGCATAACCAGGATAAAAGAGGACCAAATGGGAACGGCAGGGACTTTGAAGTCAAATGGGGCTGAGTTTGAATCCCAGCACTGGTGCTTATTACTAGGGGAGTATTAACCCCTCTGGATCCTAGATTCCTTGTCTGTAAAATGAGTAAAATTACCTTAAAGTACAATCATAGTCCTACCTTGTTAGGTTGCTATAAGGATTAGAGAGAATGAAGGTGGAGTACCTGACACAGAGTCCAGGCTCCACTAGTGATGATCCGTTGTATCATACCCATCTTTACTGCTTTCAAAAGAGTGATACAGTCTTTATTATTACAATTTAAAATAGCTGTATTAATGCTTCTCAAACATGTCTGTGAAATGTGACCTTTTTGAAGCATGAAGTTCAGGTTACCTTTAGGAGGATTTGTCATTCTTTATTTGACTTTGGTCCTTTGCTACATAGCTAGTCAGTGTCACACAGAGAATAGTATGGGCCAGTACTTCTACATAAGATTTAAGGAAGATGCTTAATTAAGCAATAGCTGGCTGAGTGTGGTGACTTACACCTGTAATCCCAGCACTTTGAGAGGCCAAAGTGGGTGGATCACTTGAGGTCAGGAGTTCGAGACCAGCCTTGCCAACATGGTGAAACGCTATCTCTACTAAAAATACAAAAATTAGCCAGAAATCACTTGAACCCGGGAGGTGGACGTTGCAGTGAGCTGAGATCGTGTCACTCACTCCAGCCTGGGTAACAGAGCGAGACCCAATCTAAAAAAATTAAAAAATTAAAAAAGCAATAGCCACATTATTAGAAGCCCCTCAGTGTCCCCAGTCTGTGAGGTAGAAAAGTAATTGCAGCATCAGGAGAGTAGAAGATTTCTCCAGACTGATTCCATAGGAGAGAGAGAAACAGACTCTGCCAAGGCAGTCTTCTGTCCTGTGAGTGGTATCCTTCCCTCTCAGTCATCAAGGATGCCCCACTGCTACTCAAAAGCGACAGGAAAAGTTATCAGTTATCTTGGGATTATAGTTTTGTGTTTCCTTGAGGGTGATCAGCTCTTTCTTCCTTCTAGGTTTCTTTTTTTTTTTTTTTTTTTTTTTTAAGACAGAGTCTCACTCTATTGTCCAGGTTGGAGTGCAGTGGCATGATCTTGGCTCACTGCAACCTCTGCCTCCCAGGTTGAAGTGATTCTCCCTGCCTCAGCCTCCTGGGTAGCTGGGATTACAGGTGTGTGCCACCCACACATGGCTAATTTTTGTGTTTTTAGTAGAGATGAGGTTTCACCATGTTGGTCAGGCTGGTCTCGAACTCCTGACCTCAGGTGTTCCACCTGCCTCGGCTTCCCAAAGTGCTGGGATTACAGGCGTGAGCCACTGTGCCCAGCCACATGTTCTTGAACACCCAAAGTAACTTAAGTCACACATATTTACCAGGAGTCAATGATGAAAGAGAGGTCCATTGGAAATAAGGTAACATTATTTCCATGAACATTAAATGCGGGTGATACAGATATTAGTAAAAGTCGCTTTTTTTAGTTTTTGTTTTTTGAGATGGAGTCTTGTTCTGTCACCCAGGCTGGAGTGCAGTGGCACCATCTCGGCTCACTGCAACCTCCACTTCTTGGGTTCAGTGATTCTTCTGCCTCAGCCTCCCGAGTAACTGTGACTACATGCGTGAGCCACCACGCCCGGCTAATTGTTGTACTTTTAGTAGAGACGGGGTGTCACCATATTGGCCAAGCTGGTCTTGAACTCCTAGACCTTGTGATCCACCCACCTTGGCCTCCCAAAATGCTGGGATTATAGGCGTGAGCCACTGCACCCAGCTAGTGAAAGTCATTCTATATCCACTATTGCCTCCATAAATTTTCTTTCTTTTCTTTTTTTTAAATAGTGACAGGATCTTGCTCTGTTGATTAGGGTGGAGTAACATTCAACTCCTGGGCTCAAGTCGTCCTCCCACCTAAGCCTCCTGAGTAGCTAGGATTACAGGCATATGCCACCATGTTTGGATAATTTTTAAATTTTTTTCCCATAGAGATGTCGCATAGAGATGGGATCTTGCTATGTTGGCCAGGCTGGTCTCAAACTCCTGGCCTCAAGTGATCATCCTGCCTCAGCCTCCCAAAGCATTGGGATTATTAGGTATGAGCCACTGTGCCCAGCACTCCTACAAATTTTCATGTGTGGATGTGAAATCACCTGACTCCCTAATAAGCCCAATGGTTGAAAATTTAAAGGTTAACATATTTATCAGAAATGAGAAAATAGGCCAGATGTGGTAGCTCATGCCTATAATCCCAGCACTTTGGGAGGCCAAGGAGGGCTGATCACCTGAGGTCAGGAGTTTGAGACCAGCCTGGCCAACATGGCGAAACCCTGTCTCTACTAAAAATACAAAAAATTAGCCAGGATGGTGACCTGTGCCTGTAGTCTCAGCTACTTGGGAAGCTGAGACAGGAGAATTGCTTGAACCTGGGAGGTGGAGGTTGTAGTGAGCCACTGCACTCCATCCTGGGCAACAGAGCGAGAGTCCATCTCAAAAAAAAATTATGTGTAATAATATACGTATAATTTGTGTTATTACATTATATATGTTATATATTATATTAAATAATAACATTATTATTAGAGAGTCCATCATATGGTTGAGAAAAACATAGCTAATATTTATTGTGCATTTATGGTGTGCCAGGCCCTGTGTTGAATGTTAGATGCGCTTTCTCAATAATGTGTTTATTATTCTGCCCCAGTTACAGTTGAGGAAATAGGCTAAGGAAGGTCGGTAAGGAAGGTAACTGACCAGGCTGGCAAGTGGCAGGGCTGGAACTCCACCCCTGAATATGCTCAGTAGCCCAGGCTCTGCTGTCCATATAATTCACAAGCATTTATTCAACTAAGATTAGTCACAGACAGTTATCAGAAATTTACCTTTAAAATCTTAAAAATGGCCACACTTAATTTTTTTCTTTTCTTTTCTTTTCTTTTCTTTTTTTTTTTTTTTTTTGAGACAGCCTTGCTCTGTCTCCCAGGCTAGAGTGCTGTGGTGCCATCTTGGCTCACTGCAACCTCCACCTCCCGAGTTCAAGTAATTCTCCTGCCTCAGCCTCCTGAGTAGCTGGGATTACAGATGCCTGCTACTGTGCCTGGCTAATTTTTGTATTTTTAGTAGAGACAAGGTTTCACCATCTTGGCCAGACTGGTCTCAAACTCCTGACCACCCGCCTCGGTCTCCCACTCAGCCTCCCAAAGTGCTGGGATTACAGGCATGAGCCACCACACCCAGCCTGATCATATTTTTACCTATCAAGAATTGGTCCATTTTTCTAGAGTGTCATATAAATATACTAATAACCTCACAACAAGTTGCTGAAAGTGATAAATATATATATATATATCTCAAAGATTATAATGCATAATGTTAAAAGCTGCAGTAATTTTCAAAGAAAGTACTACCTAGATACAAGAATCCTCCAGTAAGGAAGGTGAATAACCACCCATTTGCCATGAATCAGCAGTTAGTGTATTAGTGGTGCTTCACAAATACTTTTTTGTCATTTTTGAGGTGTAGAAGCACTGCTATTCCGTAGCTCCTAGAGAGATGAAGCGGCCAGGATAAACTCAGAAGCCCAGGGAGCCACAGCCATAGGATCCCAGAGCTCAGTCGCTCTGCTCCCCTGGAATGTGTTTTTCAAAACTGCAGTGTGAGGCTGAAGGGCCAGCACACTGGACCCAGGCTTATGAAATGGACAAGACCAATGTGAAAGGGTCTGGTTCTTTGCAGGTGCTCATTAAATGTGGTTTCCCCCTTCTCTTATTCAATAAACAGCTATTTGGTTTGTGTCAGCTCCTATTTATTGCTACATTAGAAAATAATAGCATTATTCTCACACAGAGCATCTATGAGTAGAGCTGACAAGACCAACATAGGGCAACAGTGCTTTCTGTGGCATTTGCTTAGAAAGTGCACCCTTCGAATAGGCAGTATGCCTGGAGCTGTTTGGAGTTTAGCCTGAGACTCAAATCTGCCAAAGTCTTTTCTTCTGAGAAAGCTACCCTGTTTGTGATTGCTATATTCCAGTTTATGTGACAGCCATTTTTCTGTTTCCTAGCAGTCCACAGATACATCATTGGAAATTGTGGTTTGGAGCATCATTTAAGGGTTTTTTTATTTTTTAATACTCACCTGGTTTAAATGACACTGCTCTTCCGTTTATCATCTTCAGTATAGCATCTCTTTTTTATTCATCTTGTATCTGTACTTTACCTACTAAAGTAGGGGGCCATTATTCAATGAAATTATCATGAGAATCATTTCAAAACTTTACCACTTTAGTTTGTTGGTGGCGATTATATGAAACAGACCCCTCAGATATTGTTGATGATTGTATAAATTGATAAAACCTCTTTTGAAAGCAATTTGCAAATGCATCAAGAATCATGAGCATATTCATACTCTGAGCCTATAATTCAGCATCTAGAATCTAAACCAAGGAAAAATAAAAATATAGAAAATGTATGTCTAATGGTATCTATTGCAGATTTATTAATAGTGCAAAAGTATAAACAAATAGACATATGATTAATATATTTTAGTAACTCCCAAGTGAAATAGCCTGCCATTAAAATGCTATCCTTAATAAGTTTTACAAGAAATGTTTTTAAAAATGTTTTTAAAATTGTAATGTTGGCCAGGTGTGGTGGCTCACGGCTGTAATCTCAGCACTTTGGGATGCCAAGGTGGGAGGATCACATGAGACCAGGAGTTCAAAACCAGCCTGTGCAACATGGCAAGACCCCATCTCTACGAAGAAAAAAAGACATTGTAAAGTGGGTTGGAGAAAATGAGATATAAAATTTTATATTTATTTTATGCTGAAAATTATACACAAGTATATACCCATATGCCAGGATGGTGATATTATGGGTGACATGTTTTTCTTCCTACTTTTCCAAAATTTTTTAATGTGATTACATTATTTTTATAGTGGAAAGATTTTTAATAATTAAAAAAAAATCATAAGTGCAAGTAGAACCATATGCCATTATGAGGAGAATTTTTAGAACTAAAGATACCAGGATACCTGGCCTGACTTACAGCCTAACAATAGGACACAGGGTTTGAAATTGAAACTATTCCCCCAAATCCAATACATACACATATCCATAGATAAATTGGCAATAATGTCTGTAAACCAAAAGTGATTTGGGTAACTCAAGCTTGTTTGAGGGAACCCCTCCAGACATTATGTTGGCAGGAACTATGGCCACCCATGGTGCCATACATAACCCCGGTACAAGCTGTCAGGGAACCAAATAAAATTGATATACCCTCATGTGGCTCAAACAGTGAGTCTTTTCAGCAGTTGTTCTGCCCAGGAAACTTCTCTGTTGGTAGTGTCATCATTCTATACAAAGGCAAGTCTGGCCAGTCCTAACTAACAAATACCAGTACAAAGGCATTACAATGTCTTATCCACGATTTAGAAGCTTTGTGTTAGTGTTCAGATGACCACATTCTTCTGCTTTTCCTCTCTCCCAGGACATTCACTCAGCCTGTCCTGGGAGAAGAGCCTTCCTCCTAGTCCCTGCATTCAGCAGTGCATCTGGGGTGATCATGCAGTGGAGAATGGCTCGTTATTAGTTTCTGGACACTGTCTCTCTCTCTCTATCTCTCTCTCTCTCTCTCTCATTGTATAAACTCCAAATTAAGTTTTAATAAAAAGATATTGGTGAATATCTTGAAGATTCATTCATTCATTTGGCCATTTCTTCATTTATTAAAGGATTCATTAAAACAAACATAATAGGCTGGGCACAGTGGCTCACCCCTGTAATCCCAGCATTTTGGGAGGCCAAGGTGGGTAGATCACCAGAGGTCAGGCGTTCAAGACCAGCCTGACCAATATAGTGAAACTCCGTCTCTACTAAAAATACAAAAATTAGCTGGGCGTCATGGTGTGCACCTGCAATCCCAGCTACTCAGGAAGCTGAGACAGGAAAATTGCTTGAACCTAGGAGGTGGAGGTTGCAGTGAGCCAAGATGGCACCACTGCATTCCAGCCTGGGCAAGTAAGCAAGACTCTATCTCAAAAAACACAAACAAACAAAAACAAAACAACAGGCATAATTTATTACATACTGGAATTAAAGAACACAGAAAACCACCACCCTTCTTTCAGTTTATAGGCTAAATCAGGCTCACATAAAAATCTAAGGATCTTTGGCATGGTATTTCAGAAATTGCTGGGGAAGCTGGCGGGGTTAGGGGGTGGTGGTGGAAGTAGGGGCTGTGATGGGTGTGCTTAGGACTTGGTAATGAGAGTGAGATGGGACCATGTGTTCCTTAGGGTGTAGGGCTCAGATAGGGGAAGGGGAGAGACTCTGGGAATTGCTGAAGGGTGTGGGACTCAGGGGAGTGGCCCAGGAAGGTCTTTCGAGGGCTGCTAACTACTGGTGAGCTGAGTTTAACTTGAAACTTAAAGGGAGATTCAGAAAAGAGACGAAAGAAGACAAATGTCACATACTAGACAATTTTGCTTAAGTCTCTCTCTTGAGTGAGGGAACAGTAGGACTGCTGCTTTTTCTTCCTGAATCCACCTAGGCAGTTTAGTCCCCTTTGGGTAGATCTGCAAATAGGGAAGTGTTCATGGCCCCCTGCCCAGGAGGCTTCCTAGGAATTTGTTGAGCAAATTTCTTTGATACCCAGGATTTGATATTTGCCAAGAGTCAGCCTGAGCAAATTCCTGTTGAACATGAAAGCAAAATTCTCAGAGTCGGCCAGCTCTGCTAATTGCATCTTTCCCTAGCAGAGACTTGCAGTGGTACAGGCTATTTCTTCATCCACTAAGCACATGCTTCTTGGCCTATGTGGTGGTCTAGCCTTTGCATTCTTGCCTTTGAGAAGATTTCTGGAGAGTACTAGGCAAGATTCTTCTCCAGCGTTGGAGGTGGGATGGCAGGCAAGAGGATGAGCTTTCCAGTTCTTTTTTGTCTGTATTAATTCTACTCCTCCCCTTCTAGGCTCTTCCTTTCTCTCTTCATCTCCCTTTTCTGCTCTTTTTTCTCTACCCTCTTACTCCCTATTCTGGCCAAGTGGATTAGGGAGTGGGGAGGGAATGGTCAGGGCTGGGAAGTCCATTCTTACTTATTTTTCTTTTTATAGCAAATACCAAGCTTCCTTCATGGAAGCACGTGGGAAATTACACCCCTGGGTTGCTGAGGCCACTTAATTTAAAAAATAAGTCCAGTCTGGAATATATCAGTTGGGTGAAGTGTCCATTCCTGGTGAATGGTCCTCAGACGCCTGCCATGTCTTGGAGAAAAGCTGGGGCTCACAGAGTGCTGCTCCCCCTGCCTTGCACACATGTGCAAGGGTTGGTGGTGCTGGGGACCAGGCTTAGGTGGAAGGGAGGTCAGCCCTTACAGAGGTGAATATTCTGAACTCAGCCTCTCTAACTCTAATTAACTTAAAATGAAAGATTTTGTCTGGGAGCAGTGTCTCATGCCTGTAATCCCAAAACTTTGGGATGCTGAGATGGGAGGATAGTTTGAGGGCAGAAGTTCAAGACCAGCCTGGGTAATGTAGTGTGATGGTTAATATTTGGTGTCAACTTGATTGAAAGATGCCTAGATAGCTGGTACAGTATTGCTTCTGGGTGTGCCTGTGAGGGTGTTGCCAGAGAAGATTAACATTTGATTCAGTGGACTGGGAGAGAAAGACCCACTCTCAATGTGGGTGGCACCATCCAATCGGTCGCCAGCATGGCTGAAACAAAGCAGACAGAAGAAGGTGGAATAAGACGACTTGCTGAATCTTCTGGCTTTCATCTTTCTTCTGTGCTAGATGTTTCCGGCCCTTAAGCATCAGACTCCAGGTTCTTTGGCTTTTGGACTCTTGCAGTTACACCAGTGGTTTCCCAGGAACTCTTCAGCCTTGGGCCACAGACTGAAGGCTGCACTGTCGGCTTCCCTGCTTTTGAGATTTTGTGACTTGGACTGAGCCATCTGGCTTCCTTGCTCCTCAGCTTGCGGACGGCCTATCGTGGGACTTTGCCTTGTGATCGTGTGAGTCAACTGTCCTTAATAAACTGCCTTTCATATACACATGTATCCTATTAGTTCTGTCCCTCTGGAGAACTCTGACTGCTGATACACATAGCAAGAAGAAAGACACATTGGAAAATAGAGAATAGATCAAGAAAACAATCCACTCATAATTCCATTACCCTATCACTACCACTAGTAGCATTCCAAAAAGGTTTTCATTATTAATTCAGTTTGGTGCTATAGTGGGTACATAGGGTCAAGGGGAAGGTACCTGCAAAGTCTAAGTGAAGCAAAGACTATCCTTTGAGAATGAAATTAGGAAGAATTGTTGAGATCAGCCCTCTATAGCAATGGCCCAATCTATGAAACTGAAATAAATTTGCTGAGACATTTCACCATTCTCATCTGTAAAATGGCAATAATATTTGAATTCCCTCCTTTTCAGATTTGTTGTGAGATTAAAATAAAATAATAAAAAAGAACAAATTGTAAAGTCATTAGTAAATGAAGGTACCCTACTGTGTCATGATTATCCAATTTATTTAAATGACATAGGCAATCAAATTTCATAATTCAGGATTTAAAAAATTGTACTTGGGGCCTCTCAATTCCTTTCCTGTCTGATTCGGTGAAATATAAAAGGTAGGTAATTGGTGAATAAGTCTTGTTTCTCACAGGTCATATACATCTGGTTGGAAATAAAATAAAGATATGGCAGACTAATGCCTATTTGTACGCGCTTTTAGAACTTCTCTACCGTACTGTAGCACCATGAGATGATTAGTGTTAGTAACTAATGCTATGGAAGTATGAGAATAATAAAGTAATGATGAAAACAAGAAGAATAAAGAAAAGTAGAATACTTATACTTTATTACAGTTTTGTATTCTTCTAATTAAAAAATTTTTATTATAGTCACACTGAGAAACAGTTTATTAAAAAATGAAAACAATTCTTAATTTTTAGAGACAGAGTCTTACTCTGTTGCTCAGCCTGGAGTGCTGTGGCATGATCATAGCTCACTGCAGCTTTGAACTCCTGAACTCAAGCAATCCTCCCACCTCAGCCTCCTGATTAGCTAGGACTACAGATGCACACTACCATGCCCAGCTAACTTAAAAATTTTTTTTGTTTGTTTTTTGTAGAGATGGAGTTTTGTTTTGTAGCCCAAGCTGGTCTCAAACTCCTGGCCTCAAGCAATCCTTTTGCCTCAGCTTGCCAAAGTGCTAGGATTATAGGTATGAGCCCAACACCTCCAACTTAGGTTTGCATTATAAAATTAACCTCAGAAGCAAATCACTGCTCTAGACTCTGTGAAACCATGTGATCTTAGTCTATTTTGTGTTGCCATAGTGGAATACTTGAGACTGGGTAATTTATAAACAAAAGAGGTTTATTTGGCTCACAATTCTGCAGGCTGGGAAGTTCAAGGGCATGGCCCTGGCTTCTGGTGAGAGCTTCCATGCTGCAACATAACATGGTAGGGAAGGTAACACAAGTGAGGAGGGAGAACCTGAGGGATGTCTCAGCTTCATAAACAACCCACTCTCACTGGAGCTAATCCTTTCCCACAGGAACTTGCACCAAGCCATTCATGAGGGATCCTCCCCCATGATCCAGACACCTCCCACTAGGCCCACCTCTCAGCACCACCACATGGAGGATCAAATTTCAACATGAGTTTTGGTGGGGACAAACAAACCATGTCCCAGCCATGGCACATGTGGCACACCAAAGCAGAAACATAAACATATGAACAGCTGTTTTAGAGAAAGTCTGATTTCTATGCTGCCAGAAATACAAAGCAATGGTACTTATTCTGATGGATTCTTGAGTTATTTCAATCTTTTCCACATATTTCCTAAGCGTCATTCCTCATATACAATTAGATGGCCCTCAGGCTTCATCCCATTGGAGATCAGAGTCAAATCACTATGAAATGAGTTGAATTTCATCCTCCCAAAATTCACATGTTAAAATTCTAACCCATAGCACTTCAGAATGTGACCTGATTCAAAAATAGGGTCATTACAGGACAGGTGCAGAGGCTCACGCCTATAAAGAGACACAAGGAGAAGACGGCTACCTACTAGTCAAAGAGAGAGGCCACAGACAGATTCCCTTACAGTTCTCCGAGGACCAAGCAGCCCTTCCGACACCTCGATTTCAGACTTCCAGCCTCCAGAATGCAAGACAATACATTTCTGTTGTTTAAGCTATCCAGGCTGTTGCACTTTGTTATGGCAGCAAAAGAATACACCTTTCTTGTAGGAGATACCTATTTGTGATTAGTTCCAGAGGAAGAACTTCCTGAAGAAGGTGGGCAGGTCAGTGGGAGCTCAGTCCCTGTTGACCTTCAGGCTGCCAAGACCCACTCAACACTTGAGATGGTTAATGGCACCCATGTAAGGCCAGGGATTTGGGGAAAATGATTTCCCTCCATCTCTGGCGCAGACTGATCCTGGCCTAAAGTAACTCACATTATGCTTCCTCTCTTGGCCTACACTTGACTGCCATTCCTGAGACAAGACCAGCACATGGCCAGGCACAGTGGATGGCTCACGCCTGTAATCCCAGCACTTTGGGAGGCCAAGGCGGGTGGATCACTTGAGGTCAGGAGTTTGAGACCAGCCTGGCCAACATGGTGAAACCCGTCTCTACTAAAAATACAAAAAATAGCCAGGCATGGTGGTATGTGCCTGTAATCCCAGCAACTTGGGAGGCTGAGGCAGGAGAATTGCTTGAACCCAGGAGGTGGAGGTTGCAGTAAACCAAGATTGCACCACTGCACTCCAGCCTGGGTGACGGAGTGAGATCTCAAAAAAAAAAAAAAGACAGGATTTTGTTCCGTCAGAACTTCCTCTGGTCACAGAGTCAAGTCATTTGTAAATCATCATCACTTGTGCAAATCTGAAAACTGGGGACTCTGCAGAGGTTGACAAAGGACACAGGATGTGGACAGAGGAAGTTGTGATGAAGTAAAAAAATCCCTCAGTGTCCAAAATCAACCAAAGTGTCCATTTCTACTTTGATACTGTTACATGAGAGTGGAAGTGCAACTTATTTTATAGGAATACTAATTTTGCAATGAGTTTGCTAAGGTGTATGCCCTGCCTGCTGCTGACAGACCAGGGTTGGGGATATGGCCCTGAGACCAGCCAGTCCACTGGATAAAGTGTGCCCTAGATGCCCTCCCTTGAACATTTTCACTCAGGTCTGCCAACATTCTGTGGATAAGAGGGACAGAGAGATGCCTTTTTTTTTTTTTTTTTTTTTTTTGAGACAGAGTCTCGCTCTGTCACCCAGGCTAGAGTGCAGTGGTGCAATCTCGGCTCACTGCAACCTCCGCCTCCTGGGTTCAAGCAATTCCCCTGCTTCAGCCTCCCGAGTAGCTGGGGTTACAGGCGCCTGCCACCATGCCCGACTAATTTTTGTATTTTTAGTAGAGACAGGGTTTCACCATGTTGGTCAGGCTGGTCTCAAGCTCCTGATCTCATGATCCGCCTGCCTTGGCCTCCCAAAGTGCTGGGATTACAGGCGTGAGCTACTGCACCCGACTGAGAGATGCCTTTTAAGAGAAAGCTAGGCGGCAGAAGACACTGCTCAGGAGAGATGAGTGGAGAGAAGTGGAGCTGAAGGACCCCGAAGTACAGAAAGCAGAGGGGAGCCTCCTTTTCTATTACACTGTGGTCCCCTAAGGCGCATCTTTTCGCCCTGTTTCCCGCTCTTTGAATCCAGCAATCCAAGATTGCCTGCTGTGTCCTAGTTATGCCCACTGCTGGCCCCACCCTCTCTGACCTGAGCTAGCTCAAGTGGATACCTGTTCGTTGTAACCCCTCACCTTGCCCAGAGCAGCATCTTGCCCCTACCCAGGGAGCAGTCCAGCCACCCCGTCCCTGGGCTGCCGAGCACCTGGAGAAACAGCAGCCGGAAGACTGGACCCCACGACTGTTCATATCCCTGTCTGCATGGATTGAAACTCTGTTTTATTCACTGCTGTGGTTCTAGACCCTAGTGCAATTCCTGCCACGTAGTGAGCACTCAAAGACAGTGTTTGAATGAATGAAATACATTGCTTCAACCTCCACTGGGCTATCTGAGCTCTCTGTCTTCTCTCAGCACTTTTCACCTGTCTTTGCTTAAGTCCTTTTTGTTTCCTGCCCTGGCTCTTCCACTTGCTCAAGTTACCCTCCTGCTGCCTCTCTCTTCAGCAGTAATAGCTAACGTTTACTGAGTGCATACTGTGGACTGGGCACGGTTCTAAGTGTTTTATACGTGTGAAATCCTTTAATCCTCCCGAAACCTATGAAGCAAATCCTATTATTATCACTCCTATCTTACAGATGAGAAAGCTGAGGCATGGAGACTAAGTGACTTGTCCAAGTTCACAAAATAGCGATAATGAGGACTCAAACTAGACAGTCTGGCTCTAATCAACATCCTTAACCCTTCATTAGCTTTGTCATAATAAAACCCAGCAGTGCTCAGCAGCTTAACTAAAAAAGCAGAGAAAACTCTTTCTTCATCAGAAAAGAACAAGACTATTCTTTATAAAATCGTTGTGAAAAGGGGTGATTGGTCTCTAGTTTGGGGGCCTAGCACAAGTCACCACCCCCTGGTTCACCAAGGAAACGGAGGGAATTGGTTATGAATTCTGCAGACCCTCCTGCTTGCAGACATCTTTGTCAGACCATTCTGCTGCCTTCCTCTGGTCTCAGAGAGCTGGGTCTGCCCTCGTTTTAGCTCTTGATCTAGGTCCCTCCTGACTGTTTTGGGGGTTGCCTCATTAGATGCACCCATCAGGTCCTGGCAGAAGAGAGGTGGTGCACTCAAAACTTGGGCTGCTGAGCACTGTCAGAGTTTAAGCAGGGTTTGATGAAGAGCCCACCCACGGGGTGTGAGCAGAATTGGACAGGGTGTGTGGGCACAGGCAACAGCAAGGAGCCACAAGGGGGTAAACGGTGACCCTGGGGCCTGGCAAAAGTGGGCTCTGTGGAGAGTGGGGGCCTGGGAGTGAGGTGGAGTAGAGTTGTATTTGACAGCAACAAGCCTTGCCGCTCTCTCTCCTGCCCATCCGTGGTGCAGAGGCTCCCGGAAGCTGGAGGGCAGTGGAGGCTGCCTGATGGAGTCTCCTGGAACACGGAGCAATTGTGGAGAAGGGAGGGTCTTGGGTAAACGGAGCATAGCCAGCGCATGGCTTCCCCATCCTGGGTGCTCAGCCTCCCCTTCTCTGTTAGAATGCTGTCTTCTCTCCTCTGCTAGCCCACCTCTCCCCTTCCTTCCAGGCACAATTCGTCAGAGAATAGTTTCTAATAATCGTCTCCACTTCCTTACTACCTATTATTTATTTATTTATTTATTTATTTATTTATTTATTTAGACAGAGTCTTGCTCTGTCACTCAGGCTGGAGTGCCGTGGCACAACCTTAGCTCACCGCAACCTCCTCCTCCCAGGATCAAGCAATTATCCTGCCTCAGCCTCCCAAGTAGCTGAGATTACAGGAGTGCACCACCACATCTGGCTAATTTTTGTACTTTTAGTAGAGACAGCGTTTCACCCTGTTGGCCAGACTGGTCTTGAACTCCTGACCTCAGGTGATCCACCTGCCTCGGCCTCCCGAAGTGCTGGGATTACATGCGTGAGCCACTGTGCCTGGCCAACTTTTAAAAATCCTTATTGCATTTTAGATTACAAATACAACATTAAGTTATGTAAAATTTGAACACTACAGGTCGGTTGTGGTGGCTCACGCCCCCAGCACTTTGGGAGGCCAAGGCAGGTGGATCACCGGAGGTCAGGAATTCAAGACCAGCCTGGCCAACATGGTGAAACCCCGTCTCTACTAAAAATACAAAATATTAGCCAGGCACAGTGGTAGATGCCTGTAATCCCAGCTACTCAGGAGTTGAGGCAGGAGAATGCTTGAACCCGGGAGGCGGAGGTTGCAGTGAGCCGAATTGCACTGCTGCACTCCACCCTGGGCGACAGAGCAAGACTCCATCACAAAAAAAAAAAAAAAAAAAAGAAAGAAAAAAAGAAAAAAAGGCACAGTAGCTCATGCCTGTAATCCTAGCACTTTGGGAGGCCAAGGTGGGTGGATCACGAGGTCAGGAGATTGAGACCATCCTGGCTAACATAGTGAAACCCCATTTCTACTAAAAATGCGAAAAATTAGCTGGGTATGGTGGCAGGCACCTGTAGTACCAGCTGCCAGGGAGGCTGAGGCAGGAGAATGGCATGAACCCGGGAGGTGAGCTGACCCCATCTCAAAAAAAAAAAAAAGAACACTGCAAAAGTAGATAATATATAAAGGAGAAGTCTTCCTTTATATTAAGCCATACATACACTAGAAACCACCACTGTCAAGAGTATAGTGCGTGTTTGTCTAACTTGTACAAAGTATATGTATGATCAGAATGACTGAAATAAAAAATAATGACACTATTAAATGCTGGCGAGGATAGAGAGAACTTTGATCACTCACATGTTGCCGGTAGGAATATAAAATGGTATGGCCACTCTAGAAAAGAGTATGACTGCTTCTTACAATATTAAATATGCACTTGCCATATGATGCAGCAATTACACACCTGGGCATCTACCCAGAGTAATGAAAGTTTATGTTCCTGGCCATAAATGTTTGCAATCGCTTTATTCCTAATTGCCCCAAACTGGAAACAACTCAAATGTCCTTTAATGGTGGAAGGTTCAGTAAACTATGGTACATTCATACCATGGAATACTACTCAGCAATAAAAGGGAAGGACTTATTGATACGCATGACAATCTGGATGGGTCTCCAGAGAATTTTGCTGAGTGAGAAAAGCCCGTCTCAAAAGGTTACATACTGTGTGATTCCATTTAGATAATATTCTTGAAACAATAAATGTATAGAGATAGAAAACAGATTGGGTCAGGTAGAAGGGAAGAGTGACTGTGGCCATAAAAAGGTAGCATAAGGGGTCTGTGTAGTGGAACTGTTCTTCATCTTGACTTTGGTGGTGGTCACATGAATCCACACATGTGGTAAAATTGCTTAGAATTAAATACACACACATGAGTGGCTGGATATGGTGGTTCGTATCTGTAATCCCAGCACTTTGGGAGGCTGAGGCGGGCATATCACTTGAGGTCAGAAGTTCAAGATCAACCTGGCCAACATGGTGAAACCCCATCTCTACTAAAAATACTAAAATTAGCTGGGTGTGGTGGCGCATGCCTGTAATCCCAGCTACTCGGGAGGCTGAGGCAGGAGAATCGCTTGAACCCAGGAGGTGGAGGTTGCAGTGAGCGGAGATCATGCCACTGCACTCCAGCATGTGCAGCAGAGTGAGACTCCGTTTCAAAAAAAAAAAAAAAAAGAACTAAATACACACACATGAATGTGTGTAAAACTGATGACATCTGAGTAATGGTGAAGGGTTCTATCAATGTCAGTTTCCTGGCTGTGATATTGTGCAATAGTTATATGTTACCATTGAGGGGACATGGGTGAAGGGTAAGCAGGATCTCTCTGTATTGTTTCTTTTTTCCAATAAGTTTTATTGAGATAAAATTCAAGTAATATTTACCTTTTTAATGTGTAAAATTTAGTGGTTTTTAACATATTTACAGAGTCGTGCAACTTCAGCACTATCTAATTTTAGAACCTCTTCATCACCCCCAAAAGAAACCCTGTATCCATTATTAGTCACTCCCTGTTCCTCTCTCCCCCAGCTCCTGGCAGCCACTAATCTACTTTCTGTCTCTGGATTTGCCTACTCTAGATATTTCATATTAATGGAATCATACAGTATGTGGCCTTATGTCTGGCTTCTCTCACTTAGCACAAGGTTTTCAAAATCCATCTATTAATATTTTATAAAATGTGTCTGTACTTCATTTCTTTTTACAGTCAAATGATACTTCATTGTATGGATCTACTTCCGCATTTTATTTATCATGTTCATAAGTTGATGGACATTTGGGTTGTTTCTACTTCTTGGCTACTATGAATAATGCTGCTGTGGACATTCATGTACTAGTTTTTGTGTGAACATAGTTTTTAATTCTCTTAGGTATTTATACCTAGGAGTGGAATTGCGGAGTCACATAAGCTCTGCCTCCCGGGTTCACGCCATTCTCCTGCCTCAGCCTGAGTAGCTGAGATTACAGGCGCATGCCACCACGCCTGGCTAATTTTTGTATTTTTAGTAGAGATGACCATGTTGGTCAGGCTAGTCTTGAACTCCTGACCTTGTGATCCACCTGCCTCAGCCTCCCAAAGTGCTGGGATTATAGGCTTGAGCCATCGCACCCGGCCCTCTATGTTTAACTTTCTAAGGAATCACCAAGCTGTTTTTCAAAGGGGCTACACTGTTTTGCATTTCCATAAGCAATGTCTGAGGGGTCTGAGTTTTCCACATTCTTACCAACATTTGTTATTGTCTGTTTTTTTGTTTGTTTGTTTATTTATAGCCATCCTAGTGTGAAATGGTAACACACTGTGATTCTGCATTATCTCCCCCTTTTTTTTTTTTTTTTTTTTTTGAGACAGGGTCTTGCTCTGTCACCCAAACTGGAGTGCAGTGGTGTGATCACAGTCCACTGCAGCCTCAACCTCTTAAGCTCAAGTGATCTTCCCATCTCAGCCTCCCAAGTAGCTAGGGCTACAGGCATGTACCACCATGCTTGGCTAATTATTTTCTTTTTTTTTGTAGAGACAGGATTGTATTGTCTCTTATAATTGCATGTAAATTGGCCTGGTGCGGTGGCTCACACCTATATTCCCAGCACTTTGGGAGGCCGAGGTGGGTGGATCACTTGAGGTCAGGAGTTCGAGACCAGCCTGGTTTACTAGAGGCAACCAGCCAACAGATTTAGTAGAAACCTGTCTCTACTAAAAATACAAAAATTAGCCGGGTGCGGTGGCACGTGCCTGTAATCCTAGCTACTTGGGAGGCTGAGGCAGGAAAGTCACTTGAACCCAGGAGGCGGAGGTTGCAGTGAGCCGAGATCTCACCACTGCACTCCAGCCTGGACAACAATAGTGAAACTCTGTCTCAAAAATATTGAGCCACCACACTCAGCTAATTTTGTATTTTTAGTAGACACGGGGTTTCACCATGTTGGCCAGACTAGTCTTGAACTCCTGAACTTGTGATCCGCCCGCCTCTGCCTCCCAAAGTGCTGGGATTACAGGCGTCAGCCATCACACCCGGCCTACCTGGTGTTTGTTAAATGAACACTTGGGTGAACTGAAAACACCCAGCGATGCTCCAGAAAGGAGCACAAGTGCAGTAGGAAGGGGAGGAGTTTTTCATATTAGCAAGAGGCCTCATGGAAACTACATCATGGTAGAATTGGTAGAATTGGAACTGCTCTGTGAGCAGCAGAAAGAAGGAAAGAGAGAAAGGAAGAGGGAAAAACCTTGGGGCTATTCCCTGGGGGACTTAGAGCCAGTAGGAGATTCTTCTTTCACTGCTGCCCACAGGCAAAGAGGGAAGTAAAAAGGTGAAGGAAGATATAGAGAGCTCCTCTGTCTCTGCTGTGCCTCCTTTGCTGAATTCAGCACCTACATGGTAAATGCAAAAGCCTTTTATTTACTCAAAAGACGTTTGCAATCAATGGTCCCAAACACTTGGCATCTCTTTCCTCCTCAGGTAGAATGAGAATCTCTCTAAACAAAGCTGGATAACGTCTTTACTATTTCCACGAAACTTTACCCTCTGGGAATAATGCCCTTCTCAATTATATGGGCATTTTCAGTGTACACCTCTTTGGAAAAGGTCAAGAACAATCCATATAAATATAATCTTTTCTAATTATACATTTATATTTGGGTAAAAGTTCTTTCATAGTAGGGATGAAAGAGAATAAATTATACAACTCAAAGACAGAGAAAACTCTCCAGAAGAAAGTCTGAACTTACCTAAGAAAAAGTTAGATGAACAGCATTAGTTTTTTTTTTGTTTTTTTTTGGGTTTTTTTTGCTTATATATATTATATATGTCTTACTTTCAATGAATATGTCTTACTTTCCTAATAGGAGAAAAAAGCAATACGTTTATTTAAACCATAAAAATTGTTGCTGGGTGTGGTGGTTCACACCTGTAATGCCAACACTTCGGGAGGCCAAGGTGGATCATTTGAGGCCAGGAGTTCATAACCAGCCTGGGGAACATAGTGAGACCCCACCTCTACCAAAAAAAAAAAAAAAAAAAAACTATAAAAATTTGGGTGTGGTACACACCTGTGGTTCCAGCTACTCAGGAAGCTGTGGTAGGAGGATCACTTGAGCCAGGGTCGAGGCTGCAGTGAGCTATGATCATGCCACTGCACTCCAGCCTGGGCAACAGACGGAGATCCTGTCTTAAAAAATAAAATACAATAAGATAAAAAAGAATTGCGCATCACCAGACATGGAGTAAAGGTTATCAGAGGAAAAAGCAGAAGGGCTGAGGCCACCTTGCTCAGATTGGAGGCTTATAGGACAAGGGAGCATATTTGTTTCCTATGCTGCATAACACATTACAACAAACGTACTAGTTTAAAACAACTTCCCTTTATTATCCCACACCCTGTGAGTCAGGGGCCTGGGCATAGTGCAGGCTGCAGGGCTGTCATCTTGGTGTCGGCCATGGCTCAGCTCCATCTGGAGGCCTGACTAGTGACAGATCTGCTGCCAAACTCATTCGGGTTGTTGGCAGAATTTGGTTCCTTGTTGCTTTAAGACCAAGGGCCTGGCTTTTTGCTGACTGTTGGCTGCCCTTAGCTCTATGAGGCTGCTCACAGTTCCTTGCCATGTGGACCTCTTGATAGGTCCTCTTACAAAATAGCAGTTTGCTTCTTCAAAGCCACTAAGGGAGGAACAGAGCTAGTGGGGTGGAATTGTATATAATGTAATCTAATCACAGACTAATAGCCCATCACCTTTGCCATATTCTGTTGGTTAGAAGTAGTCTTAGATTGGGAGGCTGAGGCAAAAAGATTGCTTGAGCCCAGGAGTTAGAGGCTGTAGTGGGCTATAATTGCATCTGTGAATAGCAACTGCACTCTAGCCAAGGCAACACAGTGAGACCTTATCTCTTAAAAAAAAAAAAAAAAAAAAAAAGAAACAGAAAATAAAAAAAAATAAGAAGCAGTCACTGGACCCACCTACACTCAAAGGGAGGGGATTATATGATTATACAAAGGTGTGAGTTACTAGGAGGTGGAGATCATGGGGACCACTTTAGAATCTGTTCCTTAAAGGGAGCTTAGAAATTCTTTTGGGATCCATATCTCCTTGTCACTCAGCATTCCAGTATGTTCTAGTGGTTATCCTACTGAAAGCACCTGGGATTCTTCACCTGACAGTTTTCCTTCCACCTGAGACACAGACATGCTGGAGAATTACCGACCCTATGAGCAGGCCTCAGCCAATGATGGATGGAAACCAGAGGCTCCCCTTCTTCCTCACCTCTTGGGTAGGAAAGCTCAGAGGCATGTTCTGCACTGTCTCCCAGGGTCCCCAGTAGGACTGAACCCCAGTTGCAGTTACACAGCAGCAACTTGCTTAATAATGTTCCTTTTCTTGGCTTCCTTCCCTTTCCTGCCTTACTTCCTCACTCTAGCCTTCCTGGAATCACCTCTTAAAGAAACTAGTTGAATCCAGAAACACAAAGTAGAGTGATTGCTAGGGGATAGGGGAAGGAGGGAATGGGGAGTTAACTGGTTTAAGGCATATGGTTCAGGTTTACAGGATGAAAAGGGTTATAGAGATGGATGATGGTGATGATGGCATGACATTGTCAATGTGTTTAATACCACTCAATTGGACACTTAAAACTTTTTAAGATGGGGCTGGGCACGATGGCTCACTCCTGTAATCACAGCACTTTGGGAGGCCGAGGCGGGCAGATCACGAGGTCAGGAGTTCAAAACTAGCCTGACCAACATGGTGAAACCCTGTCTCTACTAAAAATACAAAATTTAGCGGGGCATGGTGGCACACTGTCTGTGTGATTACAGGCACACACACAGATTATGCATGTAATCTCAGCTACTCAGGAGGCTGAGGCAAGAGAATTGCTTGAACAGGGGAGGCAGAGGTTGCAGTGAGCCGAGATCGTGCTACTGCACTCCAGCCTGGGTGACAGAGCAAAACTCCGTCTCAAAACAAAACAAAACAAAACAAAAACCCACAAAAACAAACAAAAAACAAAAAAAACCTTATTAAGATGGTAAATTGTATATGTATTTTACCACAATTTTAAAAAATGGAACAAAACAAAATATACAGAACAAAACTAGTCGCACTCAAATCCTGCCTTAAGGTCTGATTCTGGGACAACCTAACCTAAGATAATAGGAATCTATATTAATTTTGGGTAGCAGAGAAAAAAAGCACTTACAAGCTGAGTTTAGGATTACATGGAGTCCAACTAAAAGAAACCTGAAATCAGCAAAGATTAGAAATGAGAGAAAGAGTCTAGCAGGCCTGGGGAGGAAAATGAAGAATCAGACACCATCTTCAACAAGTTAGTCAAATATGACTGAGCTGGGAATGGTTAAATTTCCCAGCTATAGATGGATGATATCCTAAGATTCCTCACAGTGTAATAAAGCAGATTTTTGCATCCTAAACCTGAACGTGGCAATTTGGACATGTCACAGAGGCAGGGCACAGAAGAGGCAGCAAGACGTCAGCCCTCCAGCGATTAGTAAGTAGAAGTGACCAGCAGTTTTGGGCTGCCCAGCATCTATTGCCACTATCTTGTTAATTGTACCCTGATTTTCCTTGAATGTCTCCAAGATACCTTAAAATCAGTAAGTCCAAAACCAAACTCATGATTCTCCCTGCCAGACCTAGGCTTCTTTGAGCATTCCATAGGTCAAGATGGTGCCATCATCTATCCATGTAAGCAAGCCAAACACGATGACCCCAGCCTAGTTCCCTTCTCTCCTTCCCTGTAAACAATCTGTCACCAAGTCCTGCAATTTTACTTCCTCAATTTCTTGTGGGTTTTTGTTGTTGGTTGTTGTTTGTTTGTGTTTTTTTAGATGGAGTTTTGCTCTGTCACCCAGGCTGGAGTGCAGTGGCACAATCTCGGCTCCCTGCAGCCTCCTCCTCCTGGGTTTAAGCCATTCTCATGCCTCAGCCTCCCGGGTAGCTGGGATTACAGGCATGCATCACCACGCCCAGCCAATTTTTTCTTTTCTTTTTTTTTTTTTTTTGCATTTTTAATAGAGATGTAGTTTTTTCATGTTGGCCAGGCTGGTCTCAAACTCCTGATCTCAGGTGAACCACCCATCTCGGCTTCCCAAAGTGCTGGGATTATAGGCGTGAGCCACCGCGCCAGGCCTACTTCCTCAATTTCTGTTAAATTCATCCATTTCTCTCTGCATCCACCACTATGACTACTCCAGTCCAAGTCCCTGCCATCTCAACTTCCAAAATAGTTTCCTAGCTGTGTCACTCAGTAACAGGGCAATCCCCGTGTGATGGTTAATTTTAGGCATCAACTTGACTGCATTAAGGGATACTCAGCTGGTGAAGCATTATTTCTGGGTATGTTGGTGAGGGTATTTCCATAAGAGATGGGCATTTGAATCAGTGGACTGAGTAAGGAAGATCCACTCTCACCCAGTGTGGCTGGGCACCATTCAATCCTTTGATGGCCTGAATAAAACCAAAAGGTATAAGAAAGGCAAATTCTCGCTTTCTCACTCCTGAAACTGGGACGCCCTCTTCTCCTGCCCTTGGACATCAGAACACTAGGTTCTCTGGTTCTTTGGACCCAGGAACTTGCACCAGCAGCCAGTCTGTTTCTCAGGCCTCTGGCCTTGGACTCAGAGTTACACTGTCAGATTCCCTGGTTCTCTAGCTTGCAGACAGCATATAGTGAGACTTTTCAGCCTCCATAATCATGTGAGCCAATTCCTCTAATAAATCTCTCGGCTGGGCGCGGTGGCTCACACCTGTAATCCCAGCACTTTGGAAAGCCAAGGCGGGCAGATCACCTGTGGTCAGGAGTTTAAGAGCAACCTGACCAACATGGTGAAACCCCGTCTCTACTAAAACTACAAAAATTAGCCTGCGTGATGGTAGGCACCTGTAATCCCAGCTACTCGGGAGGCTAAGGCAGGAGAATTGCTTGAACCGGGAGGCAGAATTTGAGTGAGCCGAGATCGTGCCACTGCACTCCAGCCTGGGTGACAGAGTGAGACTGTCTCAAAAAAATAAAATAAAATAAAAAATAAATCTTATCTCCTATCTATCTATCTATCTATAATAAATCATCTCTCATCTCTGTCATCTATCTATCCATCCATCCATCTCTCTCTCCTATTGATTCTCTGTCTCTCTGGAGAATCCTAATACACTCTGGGCATACAAAGCCCTCTGACACCCCCTCAGTTTCTTCTTAGGGAAGCGCCTCTGGCCACACTTCCCAACCTCAGGACTCCTACACATTCTCACAGTCCATGTACTCATTGTTTTCAGCGTTCAATCATAGTTGTAACATAAAATATTTGTAAATATATTTTTATTGTGAGAACATTCAGTTTGACGAAATACAGAGAACAACATATCAAGCACCTATGTAGTCATGACCCAGAATTAACTATATTAACACATGTTAACCTTCTGCCATATTTATTTCAAATTTTGTTTTACGTTTAAAAGAAATCAAACATAAAACAGATATGGCTAAAATCCACTTGACCAGTGTTTCCCTTCTACTCCACTTCTGTTCTCTCTCCCTCTTCAGAGGAACTAGCAACAAGAATTTCAATGTATTTCTTTCCCATTCATGTTTTTATGCTTTTAATAGATAAGATGTGTTTTCAAAACCATTGGTTGTGTTCCTATTGTTTTTTGTTGTTGTTGAGACAGAGTCTCGCTCTGTCACCCAGGCTGGAGTGCAGTGGCGCTATCTCAGTTCACTGCAACCTCTGCCTCCTGGATTCGAGCGATTTTCCTGACTCAGCCTCCTAAGTAGCTGGGACTACGGGCAAGCACCACCGCGCCTGGCTAATTTTTGTATTTTTTTTTTTTTTTTTTTTGAGACGGAGTCTCGCTCTGTAGCCCAGGCTGGAGTGCAGTGGCCGGATCTCAGCTCACTGCAAGCTCGGCCTCCCGGGTCCACGCCATTCTCCTGCCTCAGCCTCCGGAGTAGCTGGGACTACAGGTGCCCACCACCTCGCCCGGCTAGTTTTTTTTGTATTTTTCAGTACAGACAGGGTTTCACCGTGTTAGCCAGGATGGTCTCGATCTCCTGATCTCGTGATCCACCCGTCTCGGCCTCCCAAAGTGCTGGGATTACAGGCTTGAGCCACCGCGCCCGGCCCCATTTTTGTATTTTTAGTAGAGATGGGGTTTCACCATGTTGCCCAGACTGGTCTTGAACTCTTGAGCTCAGGTGATCCGCCTGCCTTGGCCTCCCAAAGTGCTGGGATTACAGGCGTGAGCCACCGCACCTGGCCTATTCCTACAGTTTCTAAAAGCAGATATAATTAGTTTTAATTTAAACCACTTTGATTTCATTCAAGCCAAGAATATCTTGGTCCTCAGGTGGTGGATTCAGAAGGGAACCAAAGAGGGTTTTCATTCTGTCTCATTGTGGAGAAACAGCAGCAAGAACAACCAGCTCATTTTTCTTCTTCTTCCACTTTCCCCCAAGTATCAGAGGGGAGCTGGGGCCAGCAGTACCCATCAGAGAATATCAAAGCAGAAGCACATAATGCTTTGGCACCTGTGGGCTTACCTGGTAGCATCATAAACATCTAACACCAGTGCTGAGAGTTGAACATTTTTAAAATAGGCAAAAATACAGTGAATGAACAGGTGGCCTCAAGTTTCTGTGCCCCCTGGTCCTGGAGACATGGTGCTGTGCTCAGGTTGGCTTCTAGCCTACTTCTGGTCTGCTTCCTGTCTGCTTGAAGCATGTGGCCCTGCTGCTGGAGGCTTGGCATCTGAAGATGTGAAGCTTTGGGTTAAGAGGCTCAAAGTGCCTCCAAGTTGTTACAGGGAATCAATAAGGGTGAGCAAATGCCTGCGGCCTTCTCTGGGACACTTTGCCCTCTTCGGTTTGTTACAGAAGATACGGCTAAATAAATTTTAGATTGTTTGCTTCCAGATACAAAGGAGGGCATCAAAGAGGAGTAAACTCCTTTCCAAGTGATAGTGCCAGCCAATCTGTCTAGTCTAGATTGAGAATTATACCTTGCCGTGACAAAGGGTCCAAAGAACAACTCATCATCCTTGGCTAGGAATAAAGTTATTGCTTCTTAAGGGGCGGAGAATTCTCTGGCTTCATATCATTAACATACTTGTCACCTCTAACTAGACCCAGTCAGGCCCAATGAGCTCCATTAGAGTGAAACTCAGAACCTGCTAATACTGAAGTGTGGATGGACAACAGTATTTGTTTATGTGTAAAACTGGTACTTTTTTTTTTTTTTGGTGGAAAATGAGGAAGTGAAAAGAATGTGACCTTTGGAGTTACGCAGACCTGGGTTTCTCTCCTGGCACCGCCTCTGACCTGCTGTGTCACATGAGCTTTCTGAGCTTTAGTTTTCACTTCTATAACACAAGGAGAAAATTCCCATCTCATAGGGAGAATTTAGTGAAAGGACTGAGCATTTTCTCTGGGACATGATTGATCCCTTCATCTGATTTTTTTTTCTTTTTTTTTGAGACAGAGTCTCGCTCTGTTGCCCAGGCTGGGGTGCAGTGGCACGATCTCAGCTCACCAAAACCTCTGCCTCCCAGGTTCAAGTTATTCTTGCACCTCAGCCTCCCAAGTAGCTGGGATTACAGGCACGCACCACCACGCCTGGCTAATTTTTGTATTTTTAGCACAGACAGGATTTTGCCATGTTGACCAGGCTGGTCTCGAACTCCTGACCTAAAGGCCAAGTGCCTTGGCCTTCCAAAGTGCTAGGATTATGGGTGTGAGCCACCGCACCCCGTCCCTTCATCTGAATTTGGAGAGGGCAAAAGTTGGAACCCTGGGTTGTGCCTGGGAAAGGTGGATATGAGGTGAAGATTAGATTGGGGCAACTATAGGAGTCGCCAGAGTCTGCTGGCCCTGCCACCATTTAGGAACTGGTAGAAGGCTGCTGCAGTGAGAGCTGGCTTTGCTTCGATCCTGTTAAGTAAACCATGAGGATGCTTCAGTGTTTGGAGCGGCCTTCTTTGGTCACCCACTGTATCACCCTGGGGCAGAAAGCTTCCAATCTCAGTCCCACAGGGGTGTTATTCACGTTAGGAAAGAGAGTGGTTTTCATTTTCAGAAGAACATGAACACATTGGCCTCCAGATGAATATGCAACTTCAAAGCTTCTAAAATAGCTGGCTATCCCTTGTCCTGAGTTTTCACTCAAGGTTTATGACACTGTTGTCGGATATTCACTGTCCCATATTGGCTAGACTGGAAAAGCGGAATCTCTTCTCCCTGTCCACATCTGAAAGAGCAACACTGTCTGCTGTCCTACAGAACCTGTCATTGATCTATGATTTGGCCTCTCACCTTAGACTGTTCTCAATAGGTAGAACAATGCTCCACCTTCACCCGTGTGTAACATTAGGCTGGATAAACACTACCAAAGGAAACATACATTATTCAGGGAATGTGAGCGTGTAGGTCCCATGCCTATAGTGTGTCATGGACTCACCAAGAGATGTGTTGCAAATAATGAGTGGCATCTTGTTTCAAACAATGCAAAGCCAACAATAATAGGAAAAATGACACTTCTCTGGATTCTCCAGCTAAGAAAACACAAAGCAGTTTTGGTGGATGGAGTTCAAGCTGATTACTTTTCTACCTAAATTATTCTTTTATTTCTTTCAAGCTGGTTTCGCAAGGTTTTAAGGAAGCCACCCAGTTGTGGGTGGAGCATTTTCTTCTGGGAACTACTCCCAGGTACATGAAATACCATTCAGAAATGAGCAAGACATGTTCACAAGGCCAAGGGCTTCTTTGGAGCCATAGTTACTCTCCACTGTATGCTGCTCACACATGGATTTTTGGTTTGACTTGTAAACCCTAGCCTGTTGTTGCAGGCTTTAAAAAATATGTGTTGGCCAGGAGTGGTGTCTCATGCCTGTAATCCCAGCACTTTGGGTTGCCGAGTTGGGAGGATCACTTGAACTTAGGAATTTGAGACCAGCCTGGGCAACAGGGCAAAACTCCATCTCTACACAAAATACAAAAAATTAGCCGGGTGTGGTGTCGTGTGCCTGTAGTCTCAGCTACTGGGAGGCTGAGGCAGGAGAATCTCTTCAGTCTGAGAGGTCAAGACTGCAGTGAGCTGTGATCATCCCATTGCACTCCAGCCTGGGTGACTAAGTGAGACCCTGTCTCAAAGAAAAAAGAAAGAAGGAAAGAAAATATGTGTTAATTATGGGGAATCTGGTCATTAAAAAAAATATATGTGGAATCATAAAGTAGATGATATTTATCCTTCCCTTGTTTGTTATGACAGTATTTCCCCGGAGCTTAGGTGGCAGGTATCAGAGTGTTTTACGTGTAGTCCACATCCTGTATTACATGCTCATTCTCGGAGCTGGGCTTTGGCAGAGATGCTAAATGCACAGATGCCAATTAGGAAACTAAAATCCAGTCATTACCCAGAGATTAAATATTTCAACACAGTGTCTCAAACTATAATTAAAGGCAGTGAGCTTTGTTACTGGGAGAACAAAAACAGAGAGAGGCAGACAACTATTTTTGGAATTGTCCTTATCTTCGACATGATCTACTCTATACATTTATCAAGTTGTTTACCATACTTGCAACTTTACAAATCAGTCTAAATAGAACATCATAAAATGACATGTTTGCCGGCCAAGTGCAGTGGCTCATGCCTGTAATCCCAGCACTTTGGGAGGCTGAGGCAGGAGGATCATTTTTTTTTTTTTGAGATGGAGTCTCACTCTGTTGCCCAGGCTGGAGTGCACTGGCACGATCTCAGCTCACTGCAACCTCTGCCTCCCGGGCTCAAGCAATTCTCCTGTCTCAGCCTCCCGAGTAGCTGGGACTATAGGCAGCCACCACCACGCCTGGCTAATTTTTGTATTTTTAGTAGAGACGGGGTTTCACCATGTTAACCAGGCTGGTCTTGAACTTCTGACCTCAGGTGATAGGAGGATCATTTAAAGCCAGAAGTTCAAGACCAGCCTGGGCAACAAAGTGAAACCCCATCCCTACAAAACATTTGGTGACACACATCTGTAGTCCCAGCTACTTGGGGAGGCTGAGGTGGGAGGATCACTTGAGCCCAGGAGGTTGAGGCTGCAGTGAGCTAAGATTACGCCACTGCACTCCAGCCTGGGTGACAGAGTGAGACTCTATCTATAAAAATAAATAAGCAGGCACTTGTAATCCTAGCACTCTGGGAGGCCGAAGTGGGCAGATAACTTGAGGTTAGGAGTTTGAGACCAGCATGGCCAACATCGTGAAATCCCCCCCTCTGCTAAAAATACAAAAATTAGCCAGGTGTGGTGGTGGGCGCCAGTAACCCCAGCTACTCCAAAGGCTGAGGAGGTAGGAGACCAGGAGGCAGAGGCTGCAATGAGCCGGCTTGAACCCGGGAGGCGGAGATTGCAATTAGCTGAGATTGCGCCGCTATAGCCTGGGCGAAAGAGTGAGACTTCGTATCGAAAAATAAATAAATAAATAAATAAACAAACAAACAAATAAGTGATGCAGCTGTGAAGTGGCCTAGGGAGAAGTAGGGAGGAAGCAGGCAAAAGAAGAGATGGTAGGAACAAGAGAGAGAGAGAGACAGACCTCCTTTCCCCCCACCCCCAGAAAGGTTAAGAAAGAAAATTAAAAAAAAAAAATGTTCAGCACAGTGGCTCACACCTATAATCCCAGCACTTTGAGAGGCCGAGGTAGGCAGATCGCTTGAGGTCAGGAGTTCGAAACCAGCCTGGCCAACATAGTGAAACCCTGTCTCTACTAAAAATACAAAAAGTTGGCTATGTGTGGTGGCGGGCACCTGTAATCCCTGCTACTTTGGAGACTGAGGCAGAAGAATTGTTTGAACCCAGGAGGCGGAGGTTGCAGTGGTTGGAGATTGCACCACTGCACTCCAGCCTGGACGACAGAGTGACACTCCATCTCAAAAAAATAAAAAATAAAATAAAATAAATCAATGAAAATCCATAGTCTTTGCATCCAATGTTAAGTGGTAGTACAGTTCAATTTTGCCCTAAATTTACTATTTGTATTTTGTTATATCTTCTAAATCAAAGTATAATTGCAAGAGTATAAAGTAGACATACACTATGTGCATGTCTTGAGCATATACTAATAAAATTATTTACTTTATAAATATCAAAGTTTATCATTGAAGAAATGACAGGTCATATATAACAATATCTATCTATCCAAGTCAGAAAAATTTACTTGCTGAAAGAATTAAGTTTAAAAAACCATTTCCTACTACCTAAACATTTGGTCAGCTAGCTTATGATTTCATTTGTCTGTTTTTATCCTGTTGTTTTTGCATCATGTAAGTCCATTCTTAATGGCTTTTTAAACAAACTAAATGAGTAAATAAAAGGCTTAAGAGTGCTATATAAATGTGTACATTATTATTACTTCTGACTCTGGAAATTAACAGAGCTAAGAATATTTTAAAGGTGCTGAGAACATTTTACTATATTTTTATTTATTTATTTTAAATTTTATTTATTTATTTTTTTGAGATGGAGTCTTGCTCTGTTACCCAGGCTGGAGTGCAGTGGCACGATCTCCGCTTTCTGGGTTCATGCCATTCTCCTGCCTCAGTGTCCCAAGTAGCTGGGATTACAGGCGCCCGTCACCACACCCTGCTAATTTTTTTGTATTTTTAGTAGAGATGGGGTTTCATCATGTTGGACAGGCTGGTCTCAAACTCCTGACCTCAAGGCCTGCCTTGGCCTCCCAAAGTGGTAGGATTACAGGCATGAGCCGCGGTGCCCAGTCTCATTTTACTATATTTTCTATACCCATTTTGGGATAATAACAGAACAGGTATTTCCAAGGCAGTATCAGGAAACACCACACATTTCCCTAATACTTTTTGCTGAGTACACAGAGAATGGAGCAGATAACTATTGACACATGGCAGGGAGTTGTACTTACAACTAAGATTTATCTGATTAATTACATTTTCTGACAACTAGCATAATGTCACAGTATCCAAAATGGAAACTCATGTTACAGATTATATCCAATCCATAGATAATAAAGAAGGATTCCCCTCCCCCATCCAAATACTTCTAAACTTGTTTATGTATAAAAGGAATTTTTTTTTTTTTTGAGACAGAGTCTTGCTCTATCACCCAGCCTGGAGTGCAATGGTGCGATCTCCACTCACTGCAACTTCCACCTCCTGGGCTCGTGATTCTCCTGCCTCAGCCTCCCGAATAACTGAGATTACAGGCACCCACCACCATGCCCAGCCAGGAATATTCTTTTTAAGAGACATTTTACAAAGAAAAAAAATCTCTAAAGTTTTTTCCATCTTAGTTTTATTGTTTTAAGTGGGTATCATAGAAAACAGCCAACTATAATATAATTAAATAGACTGCACTTTAATGATCAGAGATATTTGATTACAGTTTGGGTATTAGGTGAAAATAAGTACTGTTCATCCTGTTAGGTGTGAAATTGACATTATGGTCAAAGAAGAACATATGCACATTTTTAAGAGACACATACTGAAATATATATGGGTGAATTGAAATTTTAAAAAAATATTTATTTATTAACCACGGGGTCTTGCTCTGTTGACCAGCCTCCCAAAGTGCTAGGGTTACAGGCGTGAGCCACCACGTCTGGGCAATTGAAATAATTTCTAGAATTAAAAAAAAAATTCAGAGAGAGAGAAAGTGATAATGTGGCAAAATCTTGATAATTGTTAAATCTGATGATGGGTATATGCAGGTTTATTGTTCTGTCTACTTTTGTGTAAGTTTAAAATATTTATATAAAAAGGGTTTGTTTATTATATTTTAAATTTTAATCTATGTATTTATTTATTTTGAGACCAGGTCATAAGACTGGCTAATTTTTGTATTTTTGGTAGAGGTGTGGTTTTGCTGTGTTACTTAGGCTGGTCTTGAACTCCTGGGTTCAAGTGATCCATCTACCTCAGCCTCCCAAAGTGGTGGGATTACAGGTGTGAACCACCACCCCTGGCCAACAAAAAAAGTTCTTAAAATAATTCAAATAATTGGTTTAACAGTTTTGTTTTTTATTTTATATGCAAAACATAAATTGGATAGAGAGAATTCTGGTACAGTGTTTATCTGCTAAAGGGATTATTTATCTAGCTCACTAGTTCTCAAACTTGAGTGTGCTGTTTAAAGTTCAGATTGCTGAGTCTAGCCCCAGAGTTTCTGATAATAACTCTTGCAGGGGCCCAGCAATTTGCATTTCCAACAAGTTCCTAGTTGATGCTGATGCTCCAGTCCAGGGACCACGTTGAGAGAATTACTTCTCTGGGTAAACCATCTCTTCTAAGCTATCATTCTTCATTCTTTCTGCAGCCAATTCCATTCCTTTATTATTTCATGTCAAGCATGAGCTTTAACTGTCCATATGGGCCAGTTTCTTATCTTAATTTATTCTGGAATACACTGAGAGTCAAAATCTTGAGAATTTGATAATTAAGTCTCCTCCTTGTTTGGTTCTGACTTACCCAGCTTTTCAATCTTTTCTTCCTTTATTCCCCTGACTCCAGCAATATCAGGATATTTGTACTCTAAGTGAGTCATGCATATTCCTACCTCAGTACCTTTACCCATGCCACCATCCCCTCCTGAAATGCATACGTTGTGTTCTCACACACACACACACACACACACACACAAAATGAGTAACCAAAATGTCCGGTCCAAATCTCCCATTCTCTGTGAAGTTGATTATCAGCATCCATGGCGATCCTTCCTGCTGAAAACTTCTCATTTTACACTAGTCATACCATCATGTAATAATTTATATTTTTTTATATTCGTGCATTTTTTTTTTTCTTTTTGAGATGGGGTTTTGCTCTGTCACCCAGGCTGGAGTACAGTGGCACAGTCTCAGCTCACTGTAGGCTCGACCTCTTGAGTTCAAGCAATCCTCTGACTTCAGTCTCCCTGGGACATAGGCACACACCACCATGCCTGGGTAATTTTTGTATTTTTTGTAGAGACAGGGTTTTGCCATGTTGCCCAGGCTGAGTATTCATGCTCCTTATCTCCTCAATAGACTTGTCAATTCCTTGAGGGCAGAGACCTTGCCTTATACAGAAATTCTTTGTGCAGCCTACAGACTTTGGCCCAGAGCTATGTTCTTAATAGGTATTTTCATTTTCTCTGCAAACTGGGGGAAATACGTTTTTTCTAATAATAGATGGAACCTGAAGTCTACAGATGTAGAATAAGCACCAGGGAAAGGCTCATAGAATCCTAACATCAATGCACATCCAAGCAGTGCTATAAGAATAATTAATTATTATGCGGGTCTTCAAGATCTTCAGATGAAAAGGGCTTTAAAAGAGTCCAGAATTATTATAATGATCCATGTCACCTTTTTTTTTTTTTTTTTTTTTGAGACGGAGTTTCGCTCTTGTTGCCCAGGCTGGAGTGCAATGGCGCGATCTCGGCTCACCACAACCTCCGCCTCCCGGGTTCAAGCGATTCTCTTGCCTCAGCCTCCCCAGTAGCTGGGATTACAGGCATGAGCCACCATGCCCAGCTAATTTTTGTATTTTTAGTAGAGACGGGGTTTCTCCACGTTGGTCAGGCTGGTCTTAAACCCCCAACCTCAGGTGATCCACCTGCCTCAGCCTCCCAAAGTGTTGGGATTACAGGCATGAGCCACCACGCCCAGCCCATGTCACCCTTTCAAAGCCTCAAATCAAATTTCACAGCATCCCTCAGGTTTCCTCAGACTGGGAAGAGTTCAGGGCTACTCCTCCAAGGGTGACTAAAGAGTGACTTCTCCACACCCACCACTCAGGATTTTCAGGAAAGACAAACTTTAAAATAAGGCTGGAGATAGCAAAAGTCCCAACAAAACAAACTCTTGGCTTCCTGAGAAAAAGTGAAATCGAGTTACTATGTGTCGTCCTCCAGCAGGAAGAGTTGGACTCCAGACCAATCATCTGTGCCTGTCTTCCTATCTTGTCCCCTTGGCTAGTGGCACTCACAGGCTTTCAGCTGTTGGAGTCTACCTGCAGTCATCTAGATAAGAACCTGCATGTTCAGGCCAGGCGCTGTGGCTCACACCTGTAATCCCAGCACTTTGGGAAGCCGAGGCAGATGGATCACTTGAGGACAGGTATTCAAGGCCAGGTGTTCGAGGTCAGCCTGGCCAACATGGCAAAACCCTGTCTCCAATAAAAATACGAAAAGTAGTTTGGTGTGGTGGCAGGTGCCTGGAATCCCAGCTACTCAGGAAGCTGAGGCAGGAGAATTACTTGAACTTGAGAGGCGGAGGTTGCAGTGAGCCAAGATCATGACGCCATTACACTCCAGCCTGGGCAGCACAGCCAGACTCTGTCTCAAAAAAAAAAAAAAAAAAAAAATAAGAACCTGCATGTTCAAGTTGTTATTTTTGTTCTGAGTATGTAAATTTTGGCCTGAGTTCTGCTTCCATGAAGCACTATGAATGAATCTCTCTCTCTCTCTCTCTCTCTTTCCCTCCCTCTCACTCATGGAATAGGTCAAGTCATCTCTTGATTACCACTTGAAAATCTGTTATGACCCAAGCTCGGGAATATTGCTTCAACATCGAGGCTTAGGTTTTCTTCAACTTCATTTTCCTTGATAGCACGTTTCCTCTCTCTGTTCTCTTTGCTTTATTCCTGCATCCTTGTTTTGGTTGACTTGGGTTGGTACCACTTTACCAATAATTCACTAAACATAAAAAATGTCTTCTCTGAGTCTGTAGCTATGACTGCCTACGTTAGTGGGAACTAAAAGAGCTTCAATACTTTTGCAGGCCCAGGCAAACATGGATACAGTTATAATTAAGCAGTAAATCACAACAAGATGCTGTTAGAGCATGCCTCAGATGTGTTGGCGAAAGTTGAATATCCTCACCTGCCAGCAGGAAAGAAAAAAAAATGAAAAGCCCAGCCAAGCTTAACCAGACAGGGCTTATACCCAGTGTGATCATAAAGCCACTCCTGGCTTATATTTCCAGGAATGAAAAATCCAGTGTACAAAGAGCCAGGGTTATGTTACACACCAAATGCTAATTCCCTCTTTAGCTGATCGGGTTAAACCATTTCCTGGTTTGCAAGGGGCAACTTTGATTAGACTAATTGTGAGATTAGAAGTCCCCAGACCTTTATGACTGGCATACCAAAACAGTACAATTTATTTAAAACAATGACCAAAAAATCACATATAAAGACTTCATTCCAGATCCTAAAATAGAAGGTGTAGGGTTTTTTTTTTTTGGACAGAGTTTTGCTCTTTTTGCCCAGGCTGGTGTGCAATGACCCGATCCTGGCTCACTGTTGCAACCTCCACCTCCTGGGTTCTAGTGATTCTCCTGCCTCAACCTCCCGAGTAGCTGGGATTACAGGCATGCGCCACCAGACCAGGCTAATTTTTTGTATTTTTAGTAGAGACAGGGTTTCTCCATGTTGGTTAGGCTGGTCTTGAACTCCCAACCTCAGGTGATCCGCCCACCTCAGCCTCCCAAAGTGCTGGGATGACAGGCATGAGCCACCACGCCCGGCTAGAAGGTGTAGGGTTTTAACCTGGATTTGCCATCAACTAACTGAGTACTTTGGCCTCATTGTACCTTGCTTTGGCCTTGGAGGCTCATTGTTGGTTTTGGTCCCTACACAGCTAATGTCAGTGTGGACAGCCCTTGATTCCCAACTCAGACTTGGAAAACAAGCAAACAAGTACTGGAGGGGGCACCGACTCTCAGTCTCTAACTACCATTTGAACCCAATTCAGGATATGCTTTCATGGAAGAAGGAGGTCTCGCTTCTGGGCAAAGATATACATATATATATTCTATTATATATATAATATATAATTTTTTAGAATGAGTCTCACTCTGTTGTCCAGACTGGAGTGCAGTGGCGCAATCTTGGCTCACTGCAACCTCTGCCTCCCAGGTTCAGGCGATTCTCCTCCCTCAGCCCCTTGAGCAACTGGGATTACAGGCCCCTGCCACCATGCCCGGCTAATTTTTGTGTTTTTTAGTACAGAAAGGGTTTCACAATGTTGATCAGGCTGGTCTCAAACTCCTGACCTCAGGTGATCCACCCACCTCGGCATCCCAAAGTGCTGGGATTACAGGCATGAGCCACTACACCTAGCCCTAATTTTTGTATTTTTAGTAGAGCTGGAGTTTCTCCACGTTGGCCAAGCTGGTCTCGAACTCTTGACCTCAGGTGATCCAACTGCCTCGGCCTCCTGAAATGCTGGGATTACAGGCATGAGCCACCATGCCCAGGAAATATATCTGAATGATGTATCTTGGGCAAATATATCTGAACAACTTGATGACGTCTCCTCCCCAAGCCCCTCCCTAGCACACACAGTGACTTCTACCGAGGCTCAGCTGTTAACAGCCCCTTAAGCTGGAAGAAGAGATGCAATGAACCAGAGGGAAAAGAGAATCTTTAGTCAGTTATAGTTGAAACAATACTATAAATCCATGTAAACCATGGGCTAAAAGGCTTTTTGGGATTTGGACTGGGACCTTCACCCAGTACCTGTAACCATATTTTTGCTGGAAAATATTTCCTGAGGTGTACACAACTGGCTTATTGACTTTGGGGTACAAATTCCTCAGTAAATTGCTGACTGTGCCCTCATAATAGAATATGATTCTGGAAGAGACCTTAGAGATCATATAGTTGAACTCCAGATTTTCCAATGCCTTCTTTTAGAATGTTCTAAGGTATGGGATCAAAGGATTTGTCACAACTATATTGCTCATAATCTGTAACATGTTCTCTAAGTGTGGTCCCTGACTATCTGGCAATGACAGCATCACCTGAGAGCTTGTTATAAATGCAGATTCTCAGGCCCCTCTGCAGACTTACAGAATCAAAAGCTCTGGGAATGGGGCCCACCAATCGGTTTTAACAACTCCTCTGTGTGGTACTAGTTTGAGAGTCACTGGTGTACAGGAAAAACGTATTTATCGAGGGAGAAACTTGTGGGGAGTTGCTTTATTGTCTACCTTGAGTGTGCTTAATATTAAATATGGGTGTAAGTAGCCATTTTTGTCTTATCTTTGCAACCTGATTTTTGCACGTGAAAAACAGAAAAGACTTCATTTTGCCCCCTCCATCAAAAGTGGGTTGACGATGTCATATTTGAACATTCTCTCTCTACCTGTCTTTGATCTCACGATGGAGCCAAGATTCTGCTCAGAGAAAGGTGCTCCTGCCAGTACCAATCCTCTCAGCCCTGGAGGTCACCAGGCAAGGTGCTTCCCGTACAATTCAGAAGCAGGCTGGCAAGCTGAGGTAAGGGATTTGACGGCTTGGCCACCACCTGACAGGGAGGAAATCTGCTCGTGCACTCAGGAGTCCTGCCTGGTCCTGCTGGGGAGCTCCCCAACTCGGGAAACACCTGGTCCACATATGGTCAGAGAGCTGAGGGCCAGGGCCTCACAAAGCAAGGACAAACATCCTCAATAACCTTCCATGGGCTGTTATCAGAATTAATGGCAAGGCAGGGGCACCCACAGGGCTCCGAGCCCTTTCAGAGAAAAGCATAGTATTAAGACTTTTCACAGAAATGCGTGTTTATTACATGTGGGTGACTTTTTCCTATTTATCTCTCTACTGGACACAGGTTCAACTGGGAGTTCTTGAGGAAAGGGCCGTTGCCTCACTTAATATTATATTGCTACGATTCAACCATATTGTTATCTATAGCAATAGTTCATTTGTTTTTTGTTTGTTTATTTTTTTCAGAGCCCACTGAAAGAATAGTTCATTTGTTTTAATTGCCGAATCACATTCCATTGCAGGAATAAAACACAACTTACTTATCTTCTCTCCTCTTGATGGGCATTTGGATTGTTTTGGGGTTTTTGTTACTGTAAACAGGAGACAAGACGTTCCTGTCTGGAAAAAGATCAGTAAGGAGCAACTTAACCTTTTGATAACAAAACCCATTATGAAATATAATAATTAAAGCAATGCAGTACTGGCCTAGGAAGAGACAAACTGACCAATGGAATAGAATGGAATGGTATGGAACTTTGGCATATGCCACAGGTGGCATATAAAACCAGTGGGAGGGCCAGGTGTTGTGGCTCATGCCTGTAATCCCAGCACTTTGGGAGGCTAAGGCAGGAGAATCACTTGAACCTGGGAGGCAGAGGTTGCAGTGAGACAAAATTGTGCCATTGCACTCCAGCCTGGGCAACAAGAGCGAAACTCCGTCCCAGGAAAAAAAAAAAAAAAGAAAGAAAAAAGAAAAGAAAAGAAAGAACATATAGGTAAATCTTTCAGACCTTGAAGTTGGAAAAGACTTCTTAAATAATACCTAAACAGTATTTAACTGAAAAGGAAAGACTGATAAATTTGACTATATTAAAAGTAAGAATATTTTTCACACATAGATTTTTCTGCAAAAAAAATTCCAAGAATAAAGATTATTCTGCTACTCTTAACCACTCCGCAGTAATAAACATTTTATAACTTGAGATTAGATTTGAATATAAATACAATTGCAGGCTGGGCATGGTGGCACATGTGTGTAATCCCAGCACTTTGGGAGGCCAAGTCAGGAGAGTCACTTGAACCTGGATGGCAGAGGCTGCAGTGAGGCAAGATTGTGCCACTGTACTCCGGCCCGGGTGACAGAGCAAGACACCATCTCAAAAAATAATAATAAAAAATAAATACAATTGCAGCTGACTCCATAGTCTTTTTTTTTTTTTTTTTTTTTTTTTTTGAGACAGGGTCTCATTCTGTTGCCCATGCTGGAGCACAATGGCATGATCTTGGCTCACTGCAACCTCGATTGCCTGATCTCCCAGGCTCAGGTGATCCTCCCACCTCAGCCTCCTGAGTAGCTGGGACTACAGGTATGCACCATCACACTCGGCTAATTTTTTTCTCTTTTTTCTTTCTGCCTTTTTTTTTTTTTTTTTTTTTTTTTTGAGACAGAGTCTCGCCCTGTCGCCCAGGCTGAAATGCAATGGCGTGATATTGGCTCACTGCAACCTCTGCCTCCTGGGTTCAAGTGATTCTCCTGCCTCAGCCTCCCCAGTGGCTGGGATTACAGGCGCACGCAACCATGCCTGGCTAATTTTTTGTATTTTTAGTAGAGACGGAGTTTCACCATGTGGGCCAGGCTGGTCTCAAACTCCTGTCCTCGTGATCTGCCCACCTCAGCCTCCCAAAATGCTGGGATTATAGGCACGAGCCACTGTGCCCGGCCTCGGCTAATTTTTGTATTTTTTGCAGAGATGGGGTTTCGCCATGTTGTCCGGGTTACATAGTCTTAAAGAGAATCATTCTTTCCCCCACACTGCAGTAACATTGGTGCCAAATCACCCTCTTCTCTTGACCTGGTTCATCTTAACCAAGTGTTCCCTTCTTGCTTCCTGCTTCCTCTTTCACCCCACTTAGAATAGAAACATCAGGCCTTTACTGGCTGGAAACCATAATGGGAGAAAAAAGTCAAAATATGCTGAAATAAAACATAAGTGGGACATTATCCTCACCCAAAGATAAAAATTTGAAGTTACCAACTATAAAGAAGCTAATGGAAATTAATTAATATTCCTTCCTCAAATATTTATTTGAGCATCAACTCTCTCTTAGACACTGTGCTAGCAGCTAGAAATAGAAACATAAGATGAAGCCGGGCACGGTGGCTCAGCCACCGTGATTACTCACAGCACTTTGGGAGGCTGAGGTGGGTGGATCACTGAGGTCAGGAGTTCAAGACCAGCCTGGCCAACATGGTGAAACCCTATCTCTACTAAAAATACAAAAATTAGCCGGACGTGGTGGCGCATGCCTCTAATCCCAGCTATTGGGAAGGCTGAAGCAGGAGAATCACTTGAACCTAGGAGGCAGAGGGTGCAGTGAACTGACACCATGCCATTGTACTCCAACCTGGGAGACAAGAGCAAAACTCTGTCTCAGAAAAAGAAAAGAAAAGAAACAAAAAGGAAACATAAGATGCAGTCTCTGTCCTAAAAGAAGACAAGGAGATGCTAGGGCCAGTGTGCCTGGCACTGCGTTAGAGTTCTATAACGTGCCAGCAGAGCACACGGAAGGGATGGGCAGTGATAGTAGGGAGAGTGGGGAAAGCTGGGGAAAGGCAGGGATAGGAGAGGCTTGAAAGGTCCAATTTGAGCAAGGACATGAAGGTGTGAATAAGCAGCTGAACACAGAGAAGCACAGGTAGTCAGCGTGGCTGAAGCATAGGGTCCCAGCAGGGAGACTGCGTGAGAACCAAGACACAGCATGAGGCAGAGGCCGGTTTGGGTGTTTGAACTTTCTTCAGAAGCTAAAGGGTGCCACTGAAGAGTTTCAAACACAGGAGTGGCATTATTATTATTATTATTACTATTGAGACAGTTTCACTCTTGTTGCCCAGGCTGGGGTGCAGTGGCACAATTTCGGCTTACTGCAACCTCCACCGCCTGGGTTCAAACGATCCTCCTGCCTCAGCCTCCCAAGTAGCTGGGATTACTGGCATGTGCCACCACGCCCAGCTAATTTTGTACTTTTAGTAGCGACGGGCTTTCACCATATTGGCCAGGCTGGTCTCGAACTCCTGACCTCAGGTGATCCACCTACCTCAGCTTCCCAAAGTGTTGGGGTTACAGATGTGAGCCACCGTGCCCATCCAGGAGTGGCATAATTATATTTGGTTTTAGGGAGATCAGTATGGCTGCAGTGTGCAGTGTGGTGGAAGGGTTTGAGGATGGTGGTAGGAAGTTCACCCAGACCAGAGCCCATGGTGGCTGAAACACAGAGTTAGCTTCAGGAGAGGAAGGGCAGGGAGAGAGAAGTGAAGGAATTGGATGTTGACTAGATTTGGGAGATAACAAAGCATGGGATCTAGGATGACTCTGTTTTAGACACCCAGGTGGATAGATGGTGGTACCACTCACTGAATTAGGGAATACAAAAGCTAAAGCAAGTTTATGGGGAAGATAATTAATCTTGAGATACATATGGGACATCCAGATGGCAGAGCCAGAGAGCTGAGAAAGAGGCCCACCATGGCATGCTGCAGAGTCATGGCAAGGAAAGGGGCAGGGCAAGCCTAGAGAAACCTCCTCAGAACCTGGCTGGGACGGGGGGATTGACAGTCCAAAGAGACAAAGGGCACAGAGGGTGTTTTTCTGGGGTGGGGGTAGGACAGGGTCTTGCTGTGTCACCAGGGTTGGACTACAGTGGTGTGATCATAGCTCACTGTAGCCTCAAACTCTGGGGCTCAAGGAATCCTCCCACCTTAGTCTCCCAAGTAGCTGGGACCACAGATGCATGCCACAACGCCTGGCTAATTTTGTAATTTTTTGTAGACATGGGGTCTTGCTGTGTGACCAGGCTGATCTAGAACTCCTGGCCTCAAGTGATCTTCCAGCTTCAGCCTCCCAAAGTGGTGGGATTATAGGCATGAGCTACCATGCCCAGCCAAGGCTGGTTTTTAAGTTTAAGACGTGTGAAACATAAATATGTATGCAGATTGTGAAAAAGAAGTCAGTAGAACTGGAATATTTGATGGAGAAATCCCATCTTTATGTCTTACATCTTGTGGATATTGAACTTTCAAAGAAAAGGTAATGGTATTTGTAGGAAGTCATTCTTACTCTAAAATAAATTCTAGACAGTGTCAAAATTATAGCATAGTCCCTCTTGCCTCATCAATAGCAAACAATACTTTTGATGCATAAACAAGGTATATATCCAAAATTGCAAGAATCACACAAAGGAATGTAAGTAACTCAGAATGGCAGGCGCAGGCCTAATGTCTTCATCTGCATCTGTGTTCCACTAATATCATAACAGCGTCCAGCCCTTCTCATTGGGCTTTTCTATTTAGGCGGGATCTGTGATACAATCACACAGGCATTTTCCGGATTTATGCAGATAATACAGAATATCATTATAAATTCACGACATAGGCATTGACTGGCTGCACATGGAACCCAGATATAGAAAGGGAAAGGCAAAGAAAGGAACCTGGCAAGGAGTACATTGAAGATGAAGACACACTGGGAACGTTCCCACCCAAGCCTTCCCACTCGGCACTCAGTAGTGAGTGATCATGAAGGTTTCTGGCAGGAAGAGGACACTCAAGGAGATTGACCAAATGTCTCTTTTTTCCTCCTCCCTGATCTTCTACCTTCTGGACTGTGCTTTGTCTTTGAGGACACCAGATACCCATGAGTAAACAGGGAGCCATTTAGTCATTCTGCTTCCTCAGGGTTTGCTGCCATTGTCTGCAGGCCTTCATCTCCTCTGGACCTTGGCAGTAGCCCGACTGGTCTTTATGCTGTGGAATCACTCAGACCCGAGTTGAAATCTTGGCTCTGATACCTTATTACTGTGTGACCTAGGTTAAGTCTCTTCACCTGTCTGAATCCGTTTCCACATTCGTAAAATAAAGATGGCTACTCAATAAATGGTGACTAGTATTGCTGTTATTTATGCCTTCAATCTCTCTCCAGGGTTCTTTTTCTTTTTTTTTCCGTTTCTCTCTCTCTCTTTTTTTTTTTTTTTTTTGAGACAGAGTTTCACTCTTGTCACCTAGGCTGGAGTGCAATGGTGTAATCTTGGCTCCCTGCAACCTCCACCTCCCAGGTTCAAGTGATTCTCCTGCCTCAGCCTCCCAAGCAGCTGGGATTACAGGCACGTGCCACCATGCCTGGCTAATTTTTGTATTTTTGTAGAGACAGGATTTCACCATGCTGGCCAGGCTGGCCTTGAACTCCTGACCTCAAGTAATCTACCAACCTTTGCCTCCCAAGGGCTAGGATTACAGATGTGAGCCAAGTAATCTGCCTGCCGCTGCCTCCCAAAGTGCTAGGATTACAGACGTGAGCCACCATGCCTGGCCCCCAGGGTTATTTTTCTAAAGCACAGATCTGACCGTGTCTCCTTTCTATTCAAAACCTGCTGTGATTTTTCCTTCCTAACGGAGTGAGGTCCAGATGTCTCAGCCAGGCATTAAATGACCAGTCTGCCTCTTCAGCCATTATCTTCCATGCTTTCACCCTTTCCCCTGCTGTGTATGCTCTTGCAGTAATGTCAGACTTCTTTCCACTCCTTGAACGAACACTGTGCTCCTCCTCGGTGCCTTTCTATTAAGTGCATCTGTGTGTCTGTCATCAACGCTTTTATTTTTTAACCTGATCAGCCTATCCAATGCATACCCATTCAAAACCCCAATTCTTTGTCTCTCTCTCTCCCCCAAGTGCCTTTGGGATGTAGTTTGTGTGTGCCTGTGCATCTGTTATAGCATTCACTGGTCTGAGACATTTCAAGAATGATTTTTTATTTATTATGGTTTTAGAACATCTGGAAAGTAGGCCCTTACCTTTTTTATCCTGGTATCTCTCTGTCAAGTTCCCTCCCTCTCATCCCTCTTTTCCTGCACTTAGGAGGTAAGAAATAAATGGTTGTTAAATTGAATTGAACAAGCCACTCATACTGCAGGTCTCTAAATCCTTAGAGTGAGCTGTGATGATACAGAGCTTCATCTTTACACAGTGAATTCCTTTGTGGTTATTGGCTCTGCACGTGAGCATAAAGAGGACACATAGTGTAGCTGTGTTCAGTAATTACCTTATCCTCCAGGTGGAAGAAGGAGGGGAGACTTAGCTCATCACATCAGTGTTAACAACTAGAAAAAAAGATACAGTAAAGTGGATTTTGATGGTGTGTGGAGAAAAAAGAGTATGGGTGTTTATGAATTAAAATGAACTGAGCTCTGGACGCGCATGGTGGCTCACGCCTGTTATCCCAGCAGTTTGGGATGGCGAGGTGGGCGGGTCACCTGAGGTCAGGAGTTCAAGACCAACCTGACCAACAGCAGGTGCCTGTAATCCCAGCTACTTGGGAGGTTGAGGTAGAAGAGTCGCTTGAACCCGGGAGGCAGAGGTTACTGTGAGCTGAGATCTTGCCATTGTGCTCTAGCCTGGTGACAGAGTGAGGCTCTGTCTCAAAAAAAAAAAAAGAAAAGAAAAGAACTGAGCTCTATAATATACTAAGGAATTGAAGGCAGTGCCTCTGTAATCTGCATCTCTGGTTTTTTGTTTAGAAACTCTGTAGTTAACCTATAGTTCCTTACTTCAATCTCAGACTTTTTTGAATACCAATCTTAGGGCATACTGTTAGGTGTGACTTGAAAAGAAGTTCCATAGTCAAATAAGTTTGCAAAATACTGGATTAAACAAAGAAAACAAAACTTCTCAGGGCTTTTATTATGTTAATTCATGAATCTCTGAAAGAGGGCATATGGTATGGGAGTTGTTACAGAATTAATGTTTGTGTCTCTGCCAAATTCAATTTTTTTTTTTTAAAGAGATGGGGTCTCACTCTATTGTCCAGGCTAGAGTGCACTGGCACCATCATAACTCACTGCAACCTCAAACTCCTGGCCTCAAACAATCCTCCTGCCTTAGCCTCCTGGGATAACAGGCTTAAGCCACCATGCTTGGCTCAGATTCACATATTGAAGCCCTAACCCCCAGTGTGATGGTATTAGGAGAGGCAGCCTTTGGGAGGTAATTAGGGTTAGAGAAATTAGGATGAAGCTCTCATGATGGGATTAGTGCCCTTATCAGAAGAGGTAGAGACTGCATCTCGCGCTCTCTCTCTCTCTCTCTCTCTCCCCCACCCCATCTTGACATGCCAGCGAAAAGGCATCGTCTATAAGCCAGGAAGAGGGCCCTCACCAAGAACTGAATCTGCCAGCACCTAGATCATAGGACTTTCCAGTCTCTAGAACTATGAGAAATAAATATCTGTTGTGTAAGTTACCTGGTATGTTTTTCTTTCTTTCTTTCTTTCTTTTTTTTTCTGAAACAGTCTCGCTCTGTCACCCAGGCTGGAGTGCAGTGACACGATCTCAGCTCACGGCAACCTCCACTTCCTGGGTTCCAGTGATTCTCCTGCCTCAGCCTCCCAAGTAGCTGGGATTACAGGCAGGCGCCACCATACCCTGCTAATTTTTGTATTTTTAGTAGAGACAGGGTTTTACCATGTTGGCCAGGATGGTCTTGAACTCCCAACTTCAAGTGATCCTCCCACCTCGGCCTCCCAAATTTCTGGGATTACAGGCGTGAGCCACTGCACCTGGCCTGGTATGGTATTTTGTTATAGCAACCCAAGTCAGACTAACACAGGAATGTTCTCAAATGTATTTGAAAATGGAATTCTTTTCTAACATTGCATTGTGGTCTAGTGTTTTCTGGAGTGCAGTTTGGGAGATACTGCTCTGATTTAACCTTCATAGAATCTGGAGTCTGTATATATATTTGTTTCATCTCCTAACAGCAGCATATCATGCGCATTATTCCTTTCCTTTTATCAATGTCCAGAGGACTTCGACAGTGACTATGCATTTCATGTTCTTTATGAATCCTTTACATAGCCCAGATACATGGATTCTAGAATTCTCGTAAATATTCAAAGGAAAACCCTCTACTAATTTATGGAAGATGAGAGAATTTTTGTATCATTCCTATCCTTACCTTCTTATCCAGAATGACGTAGATTGTCTGTATTCAAAGGCTACAGGTAATTAAAAAGAAAAGTGATGTATTTTAATTAAATGTCACGTTATACTAACAAGGAGGAAATTGTTTATTTGTACGTAAAGCAGCTTGTCTTACCCCCTATCTGAAATACATTAGAATATAAAAATTATCAGCTGGGCGCAGTGGCTCACGCCTGTAATTCCAGCACTTTGGGAGGCCGAAGTGGGTGGATCACTTAGGTCAGGAGTTTGAGACCAGCCTGGCCAACATGGTGAAACCCTGTTGCTACTGAAAATACAAAAAATTAGCAGGGCGTGGTGGTACGCACCTGTAATCCCAGCTACTCAGGAGGCTGAGGCAGGAGAATCACATAAACCCACGAGGCGGAGGTTGCAGTGAGCTGAGATCGAGCCATTGCACTCCAGCCTGGATGACAGAATGAGACTTCGTCTTAAATAAATAAATAAAATAAAAATAAAAAATATTTGGAGGAGTGCCTAAACAGCTAAGACCTTCGCTGTCTGGAACTTTTAGAAAGCTATCCAGAAAAGCAAATGGATAGCTGAAGTTCCCTGATTGTTAGGGTTTAACCCATAAATTCACGAATATTCAAAATTCTTCCCTTTTTGGTGAACTTCTCCTTTTTTTTTTGTTTTTTTGAGACAAAGTCTCGCTCTTGTCCCCCAGGCTGGAGTGCGATGGCGCGATATCAGCTCACTGCAACCTCCGCCTCCTGGGTTCAAGCGATTCTCCTGCCTTGACCCCCCGAGTAGCTGGGATTACAGGTGCCTGCCACCATGCCTGGCTAATTTTTGTATTTTTAGTTGAGACGGGGTTTCACCATGTTGGCCAGGCTGGTCTCGAACTCCTGACCTCGGGTGATCCACCTGCCTCAGCCTCCCAAAGTGCTGGGATTACAGGCATGAGCCACCACACTCGGCCAACTTTTTCTAAAATGTGTTTCATGCTGCCTTGTCATCATAACTAGAAAACACCGAACATAACTGAGCCTTTCCATTAGACTCGGGATATGGGAATCCCTTTAGGGCCTATTGTGGTGCGTCGCATTGTTTGACCCAATACAATCTTTTCCCCAATGGTGGTGATTTGGAGTTCCTTCTCTGCGTTGGTTTTGTTTTCCTTTCTTCCTTTCCTTCCTTTCCTTCCTTCCTTCCCTTCCTTCCTTCCTTCTTTCCTTCCTTCCTCCCTCCTTCCCTCCCTCCCTTCCTCTCTCTCTCTTTCTTTCTTTTTCCTTTTCCTTTCTTTTCTTCTTCTTCTTTTCTTTCTTTTTTTTTTTTTGAGACAGGGCCTCACTTTGTCACCCAGGCTGGAGTGCAGTGGCATGATCATGGCTTACCGCAGCCTTGACCTCCCAGGCTCAAGCCATCCTTCCACCTCAACCTCTGGAGTAGCTGGGACTACGGGCATGCACCACCACACCCAGCTAGTTTTTTGTATTTTTAATAGAGACAGAGTTTCACCATGTTGGTCGGGCTGGTCTCGAACTCCTGGTCTGGGATTACAGGCGTGGGCCACCACACGGGCCTGATTTTTGTCTTTAAATACAGGCGGTGGCTCACGCCTGTAATCCCAACACTGTGAGAGGCTGAGGCAGGCGGGTCACTTGAGGTCAGGAGTTCAAGACCAGTCTGGCCAACATGGTGAAACCCCATTTCTACTAAAAATACAAAAGTTAACTGGGTCCAGTGGCGGGTGCCTGTAATCCCAGCTACTCAGGAGGCTGAGGCAGGAGAATCACTTGAACCTGGGAGGTGGAGGTTGCAATGAGCCAAGATTGTGTCACTGCACTCCAGCCTGGGCGACAGAGAGAGACTGTCTCAAATAAAATAAAATAAAATAAAATAAAATAAAATAAAATAAAATAAAATAAAATCACTCTGGTAGGCAGCTCTTATTTCTCATTCTTGTCCCCAGGCCAGCCTCTTACAGCCCCCATTTTGTTCTCTTCTCTTCCTATCTCCTTACTAATTTTCTGCAGATGGTCAAGCAGACCACCATAGAATCTACTTTTGAATCTTTCATTTTATTTTATTTTATTTTATTTTATTTGAGACAGGGTCTTGCTCTGTCACCAAGGTTGGAGTGCAGTGATGCAATCTTGTCTCACTGAAACCTCAACCTCTCAAGCTCAAGTGATCCTCCCACCTCAGCCTCCTGAGTACCTGGGACCACAGGTGTGTGACACCTTGCCCAGATAATTTTTGTATTTTTTGTAGAGACAAGCCTTTGCCATGTTGTCCAGGCTGGTCCTGAACTCCTGGACTCAAGTGATTATCCCACCTCAGCCTCCCAAAGTATTGGGATTACAGGTGTCAGCCACCACGCATGGCCTAGAATATTTTTTAAAACAAGAAGGGCCTAGAATTCTACAAGAAAATTATACAGACACTAACTGTTCAGAGGCCATTGCACTTATTTCTATTTTTACCTTTTAAAAATGTTTTTCAGGGTGCTACAGTGGCTCCTGCCTGTAATCCCAACACTTTGGGAGGCTGAGGTGGGAAGATCACTTGAAGCCAGAAGTTCAAGACCAACTTCTATAAAAAACCTCTATAAAAATGTTTTTAAAATTTACAAAGCAAGACCTTGTCTCTACAAACAAAATTAAAAATAAAAAAGGTAGCTGCATGTGGTGGTGTACACCTGTGGTCCCAGGTACTTGGGAGACTAAGGCAGGAGGATTGCTTGAGGCTAGGAGTTTGAGGCTGAGTGAACCTTTGAGTGGGCCACTGCCCACTCCAGCCTGGATGGCATAGTGAGACCCTCTTTTCCTTTTCCTTTTTTTTTTTTTCTCCTTCCTTCCTTCCTTCCTTCCTTCCTTCCTTCCTTCCTTCCTTCCTTCCTTCCTTCCTTCCTTCCTTCCTTCCTTCCTTCCTTCCCTCCCTCCCTCTGTCTTTCTTTCCCTCTTTCCTCCCTCCCCTCCCCTCCTCTCCCCTCTCCTCTCCTTTCCTTTCGTTCTTTGACAGAATCTGCCTTCGTCACCCACACTGGAATGCGGTAGTGTGATCGCAGCTTACTGCAACCTCAGCCTTAGACTCTCCTGCCTCAGGTTCCCAAGTAGCTGGGACTACAGATGTGCACCACCACGCCCGGCTACTTTTTGTATTTTTATTAGAGATGGGGCTTAGCTATGTTGTCCAGGCTGGTTGTGAACTCCTGACCTCAAGTGATCCACCCACCTTGGTCGCCCAACGTGCTGGGATTACAGACATGAGTGACCATGCCTGGCCAAGACCCTGTTTCAAAAAAACAAAAATGTATTCCAGATAGGTGAGTTAACCAGAATGCTGGGTTATTCAAATAAATTTGGTAAACTTATTCAAAGCTGAATCCTAATTCAATTGCCCAATGACCCCTGACCTTTTATATTATCTTATTTTTAAATTGTTTTTCAGAAACAGTGTTTTGCTATATTGCTAAGGCTGGACTTGAACTCCTGGGCTCAAGTGATCCTCCTACTTCAGCTTCCACCCCTAACTTTTTATTTTAATTTATTTTTTCTTTTTCTTTTTCCCTCCCTCCCTCCCTCCCTCCCTCTCTCTCTCTCTCTCTCTCTTTCTTTCTTTCTTTCTTTCTTTCTTTCTTTCTTAGATGGAGTCTTGCTGTGTCACCAGGCTGGAGTACAGTGGCGCGATCTTGGCTCAATGCAACCTCCCCCTGCTGGGTTCAAGTGAGTCTCCTGCCTCAGCCTCCCGAGTAGCTGGAACCACAGGTGCGCGCCACTATGCCCAGCTAATTTTTGTATTTTCAGTAAAGGCGGGGTTTCACCATGATGGCCAGGATGGTCTCAATCTCTTGACCTCCTGATCCGCCTGCCTCGACCTCCCAAAGTGCTGGAATTACAGGCGCGAGCCACCGTGCCTGGCATTTTTGTTCCTTTGAGATGGAGTTTTGCTCTCGTTGCCCAGGCTGGAGTGCAATGGTGTGATCTCGGCTCACTGCAACCTCCACCTCCCGGGTTCAAGCGATTCTCCTGCCACAGCCTCCCAAGTAACTGGGATTACAGGCGTGCACCACCATACCTGGCTAATTTTGTATTTTTAGTAGAGATAGGGTTTCACCATGTTGGCCAGGCTGGTCTCGAACTCCTGACCTCAAGTGATCCACCTGCCTCGGCCTCCCAAAGTGCTGGGATTACAGGTGTGAGCCATGGTGCCCAGCCAGCCCCTGACTTTTTAATTGATAGAGCACAACACCTTCTATTTTAGAAATCTCAAAGAAGGCTGAGCACGGTGGCTCACGCCTGTAATCCCAGCACTTTGGGGGGCCAAGGCAGGTGGATTGTCTGAGGTCGGGAGTTCGAGACCAGCCTGGCCAACATGGTAAACCCCATCTTTACTGAAAATACAAAAATTAGCCAGGTGTGGTGGCACACGTCTGTAATCCCAGCTATTTGGGAGACTAAGGCAGGAGAATCACTTGAACTCGGAAGGCTGAGCTTGCGGTAAGTCGAGATAGCACCACTGCACTCCAGCCTGGGTGACAGAGCTAGACTCTTTCTCAAAAAGAAAAGAAAAGAAAAGAAATCTCAAAGGATTCACAATTTAGAAGTCTGGCCACATCCTGTGGTAGATAGGTAAATTCTACCAATAGTTATAGTCATAACTCTTCTTCAACCATTCAGAAACAAATGTGTAAAATAGTCAGATGAGCTTCCTGAGTTCACACAGCAAAACATCTGGGGAATAAGAGGCATTTGACTTTTAGTCAGTCCCTCTCTATTTTCAAAATAACATTTCCTCTTTGGTTGCACAGCTAAATTTAAATAAAATAATGAAAGGTATTTATTTATTTGAGACACAGTCTCGTTCTGTTGCCCAGGCTGGAGTGCGGTGGTGCAATCTCGGCTCACTGCAACCTTTGCCTCCCGGGTTCAAGCGATTCTTGTGCCTCAACCTCCCAAGTAGCTGGGACTACAGGCATGCACCTCCATGCCTGGCTAATTTTTGTACTTTTAGTAGAGGGGGTTTCGCCATGTTGGCCAGGCTCGAACTCTTGACCTCAAGTGATCTGCCCACCTCAGCCTCCCAAAGTGCTGGGATTACAGACGTGAGCCACTGTGCCCAGCCAAAAGTTATTTATTTATCAAATATACTCAGTTAGTGGATATGATGATTAATTTTACGTCAACTTGCTTGGGCCATCAGGTGCCCAGATGTTTGGTCTAACATGATTCTGGGTGTTCCTGTGGGGTGTTTTTGGATGAGGTTAACATTTGAATCAGTAGACTGAGTAAGGCAGGTTGCTTCCCCTAATGTAGGTGGACCTCATCCAATCAGTTGAAGGCCTGAATAGAACAAAATGGTTGACACTTCCTCCAGTAAAGGAGAACTCCTCCTACCTGACTCCTTTTGAACTGAGACATCAGCTTTTTCCTGCCTTTGGACTTGAGGACTTGAACTAAAACATAGACTCTTTCTTAGTTTTCCAGTCTGCTGGCCTTCTTGTGGGAACTACACCATTAGCTCTCCTGGGTCTCCAACTTGCCAACTCACCCCCCAGATCTCGGGACTTGTCAGCCTCCATAATCATGTGAGCCAATTCCTTATTATCTATCTATGTATTTATTGATCTATCTGTCTATTCATCCATCCATTCATCCTATTGGTTCTGTTTCTCTGGAAAACCCTAATAGACTGACATTACACTAATGTCAACTAATTAAACTACCCCCAAAGGCCTATCACTTCTCCAGCAAGAAAATCCCCTTTTGAAATGCTTGGCTATACAGAATCCAAACAGGATCATGGATTTTATTGACCAGAGAGAAATCAAGTTCAATGTTGAAAAAAATTCTAGTACTGAGATACTAAATTTCTGGAAGATAGGCACTATGCTAGTTTTGCTTTATAGTTTTAGTACAGTGAATAATATAGACCTTTTTTTTTAATGAAACAACATTGTTTGATGGTGATCATAAGAGTAATGATAACCAGTAGGACTTCATAAGCTAGTGTTGTCATGATGATGCAAGCAAGGTAATATCTAGAGCAACTGGGAGTGATAGAATTTATTGGTGGAAGTCCACTCTGAAGGACGGTCCTTTTGTCTTGCTGATACTACAAAGAGGTGGGCTTCTATACTCAGCACTGACTGTGAGGCCAGCTTTTTATCTCTGCTCTGCACCTCTACCCTAGTGTTCTTTTCTGCCCTCTCATGCTCCTTTCCAGTGTCAGTGCTGAACACAACCCTTCTCTGTCTCTCAACTCCACCTCACCATTGTCCTGTTTTCTTCCATCCAATAAGGAAGGAGGGCGGAGCTGTGCCTTCCCTGGCAGCCAGCATCTTGGGGCTTGCTTCAGGCTCCACCTCCCACACTATCCACCACCTGCTGTGGACTACACAGCTCTTATCCAGATGCTGTTTTTCCATGCTAGGAGCTGACCTCATTGTCCCTGGGGCTGGAGCCATCTATAAGGCGACACTTGCCAATTTGGGAGTTTATGGCAGTTTTGTGTTTCTGGCACAGGAGTCAGCCTGTCCCATTATCTTTTATCATAAATAAGGTATTAGCAACTACCTTTCCTCTCTGCACACAAACATGGCTGAAAACACAGAAGTGCGACTTGTATGTCACACATGGATATAGATTCACTAGTTTAGGAGTGTGGCTGCTGTTTATGGAAATTGCCAGCATACAGTTCTGCTTCCTGTTCTTGCAGACCAGCATGACATTTGGCTCAACTGAGCCCCTGTCATGGGTTGCCACACAAACATTGTCTGTCTGATGCCGTCATTTCCTGGCAGTGAACAATTATTCCACATTGCCTCAAGATGCCCTCACAGTGTCCCTCTCACAGCAGCAGAACCAGTCCTCAAAAGGCAAATGTGTGGCCAGAGCATTCTTCTGGAGAACATAGGCAGGAACAAAGCCAGTGTGGTTTACTGGAAAGCACACCAAATATAGTCCTAGGAGCATGGCCACACTATGTAGACAATAGAGGAACTGGCCCCTCTGCCACTCACCATTTAGTTGTTACAACCATACACGTGCCTTCCTGTGCCTTCCCTACCTGACATCACGAGGTGGGAAAGGTAGCAGCAGTTGGCTCTTTTCCATAATCACTGACCAGCCCCGCCACATAGCACTGTCAACTGGACGCTACCACACACCCTTAGCAACCCAGCTAATAGCTGTCTTTCCAGATTTTGTTTTTTCACTGATGTGCACTGTGTTCTTGGCCACAGCCCTAACTTTACATGCTTCAATTTCCCTATTCTTTAAAGGAATTTAATAGCAATCCAAGTTAAATTCTGCATCCTTAGAACAGATTGTGCCACATTAGTGCAAAATATACTTCATCATATGTACATTGAGGATAATTAACTTACTACCTTAGTAATCCATCAAGTATCCAACTAATATTTACTTAATGTCTACTCTGTACATGTCATGGTACTACAGGCCCATTTTGAAGTTTTAAGAACAAATTATATATCGCTTGGAAATTTGTGTCTTTAAAAAGCTAATATCAATAGTTATTTCATATTTTAAATGACAAGTACCTATTCAATACTTGGGACTCTTTAATATAAATTTAAATGCAACAGAGGGATAAAAAGTGAAAAATTCCATTCAGACATCAGGTTTTATGAGGACTATATATAATGTTAGTAATAAATGATGTGGAGTTTCCTTACTGGAAAGTACTACTTATGCCAGGCGCAGCAGGCCACGCCTGTAATCCCAGCACTTTGGGAGGGTGAGGCGGGAGGATCTCTTGAGCCCAAGAGTTCAAGACCTGCCTGGGCAACTTAGTGAAAAACCCATCTCTACAAAAAATTTAAAAATTAGTCAGGTGTGGTGGCATGCACCTGTAGTTCCAACTACTCTGGAGGCTGTGGCGGATCACTTGAGCCCAGGAGTTCAAGGCTGTGTGTGCTATGATTACGCCACTACACTCCAGCCCAGGTGGCAGAGCAAGGGTCTCAAAAGAGAAAGAAAGAAAAAAAAAAGACTAATCATAACCATTCCTTACAAGATACAAAGCATTATCCTGATACAGAAATGTTATGGAAACCCAAACTGATCTTTACACAGTTACTTGTAGGATCTCAGACCTTTGAAATAGTCATTTAAAAAAATTATTTATTTATTTGAAATAGTCATTTTTGATCCCAGAAGGAAGAAATCACAAATAAAAAAAAGAAGCAGCTTAAGGCTCAGATCTGTAGATTGCTTTTTCAGGAACCCGGAGGACAGACAGCTGGGGAGGAAACTGCAGAAGAACTTGAGGTTTCTGGAGTGTGGATGGCTTACAAGTACCTGGCGACACCTTCACGCTCCAGGGTTGCCATGGCACCACCTTTCCAAAATACTGCTTCCTAGGTACAATATATCTTTTTTTTTTTTTTTTTTTTTTTTTGTGAAACAAGTCTTGCTCTGTTGCCCAGGCTGGAGTGCAGTGGCGCCATCTCAGTTCACTGCAACCTCTGCCTCCCGGGTTCAAGCGATTCCCCTGCCTCAGCCTCCTGAATAGCTGGGATTACTGGCACGCGCCACCACACCCGGTTAATTATTGTATTTTTAGTAGAGATGGGGTGTCAACATATTGGTCAGGCTGGTCTCGAACTCCTGACCAAGAGATCTGCCCGCCTCAGGCTCCCAAAGTGCTGGATTACACTTTTGCGTGAGCCACCACGCCTGGCCGGTACAATCTATCTTTATTTTTATTTTTTTTGTAATTTTTCTTTATCTACTGGCATCCCCATGGAGGCCCTTTCTCTCCCCAACTTTCCCTCATGTGTGAAATAAAGACCACTGAATCTATTAACTTCCCAGGCCTTGAAATTCCATTTTCGCACATACTGCCACCTCTAAACCATTTCTGAATTTTTTGTTACCCACTCAGCTAGGAGTTTCATTTGCCAAGCATTTTAACAGCAGAGAAGGCAATTCTGTGGGCCGATGCATTTGCGTTTAGGAGGCACAGATATCTCCTAATAACCTTCCTATCTTCACACTGGTGGCTTTTGAATTGTTCAGGGTTTTAGAAATACCATAATCTCAGCCTATTAAATATTAAGGGACTCCTTCAGATTCCCTGAGCCTTAAAGTTACGTTATGCAAATCTGTCCGAGTGTGTTTCCATGGTGCAGAATAAAAGTTATGGTAGGGTTTTTTGAAGCAGCATGACTATAAACGTCACTCCTGTCACTGCCTTTCACAAGAGCCCACTTGCTGTGAAATATTTTGAAAACAGAGCTTAAGTGGAGATAACGCAGAGCACAAACAGGCGGAAATAAGAATAAACGGTGCGTGGCAGGCAGAAACCCGGAGGTTGGCTGTTTCTGGAGGGGAAGAGAACGCTCTGTAAACCTGGAGGAGAAACCACGCGGGCCACTGTTTGGGGGCCTCCTGGGGGTCGTTTCCCTGGCCCCCTCGGGTTGGGGGGCTCCTCCAGGCCAAGGAAGCGGCCCCCTAAAACCGCTTCCGGGACTGCAGCTTCTCTCCCCACACTCCCAAGGAGCAGAGCTTTCTTGGGCCACAATTCTCCGCGACCCAAAAATAACCACACAGATGTGTGGAAAAGGGCCAAAGCCCAAGGCACAGGGCGGTGCTTAGTTACAGCCTTATCACTTATGGCCAGGAAGCTCGAAACCTAACCCAGCGCCAACCTTTTATAGCCGGTCCCTCGAGCCCCGCCCTAGCAACTTCTCCTGGCAACGCCTCGCCCAGTGCTCTGCGGCCTTATCGGCCTCCGCCAGGCCTTTCCTGTTCCCCTCCCCCAGCCCGCACCGCCCGGCCACCCGGCTCACTTGACCAGCCCCAGGGGAGGGGAGGAGCGAATGGACGCGTGAGAGGCGGGGCGCTGGGAGACGCTTGCGTCATCAAGATGCGCCGGGCGAGTTGCGGCAGCTGGTGTCTCGGAAGCTAGAGGTTCGAGGAGTTGGTGATATGGCGGAAGGCGCTGGGCTGGTGTGGATTCGCGGCCCCGGCTTCGGGTGCAAGGCGGTGCGGTGTGCCTCGGCTCGGTGCACCGTCCGTGACTTTATCCACCGGCACTGCCAAGATCAGGTGAGGATTTCGGTTCCTGTTAGGAAGGAGAAAGAGGCAGATAGGTGGCAGCGTCGGGTGCGGAGTAGGTCTGTCCGGAGGAGGAGGGGCGGGGTACCTCTATTCTCTGGGGTTTTCACTTGTTGAGGCTGAGAGTTCCTCAGTGTTAAGGTGCTTCGAACTGTTACTGAGAGCTTCCTTTTCTTTTGTGGTGGTGGTTTGCCTCCCCACCAAGAGGGAGAAAAAAACTGTTAGAGGCACTTAGTACGGCTCACAGTTACAAATACTTTGTTTCTCTTTCTTTATCCGTAAATACAACGGTCTTCTGGCAGTTAGGCAGGCTGATTTTTAAGGCTACAGTCTTCACCTTCTTACTGTGGTTATGTGACGTGTATTTTGTTCAGTTATCACACAGCCTTGTTAAGCCCCAGCCTGGAGAAGTATGTCATATCCGAACCCAGGCCAAAGGATGATTGGGGAGGAAAATTGATTCTTCTGGTCACTTGTTGTGACCAAGCATTCACACGTGTGTCCTGTTGAGAGCCTGGGTTCTTAGGGCCTGTTATGTAGAAGTGTTCACTAATCATTTGATGGTCTTATTTGTCCATGCACATTTGTGAAAACCTCCCAGGGACTTCCCAAGTTACACGTGAGCTTTTACTTAACTCTCAAGTAAGTAAGCTTTTACCAGCAATAAGATATTAAACCTATTCAGTTGTCAAAAGAATTTAGTGGTTTCCCTGAATCTAATTTTAATGTTGGCACTTGATCTAGAACTCTGTTCTTTCCGCACCTCATCCGTGCTTTCCTCGGCTATTTCCTCTGCTTACTATTTATAAGCTTAACAAATGTTAACGCTGCAGTCTAAACCAGATTTTTAAGAGACTTGGATCGATTCCGTGAAGAAGCAATGTGTGTTTGCAAATAATACGGTTTTTCACTTTCCATGTTTTCCTTCCTGCTCTGTAATCCAGTCTAAAAACTGTAAGCACAACTGTTTTTGACCATGAAAATAATTGCATTCTAATTCTTTTGAAAATAATTCTTTTCTCATGAGTACAGTTTTCTTTTCTCCTCTCTCTGCCCCCCGCCCTCTGGCGGATTTTCACTCCTGTTGCCCAAGCTGGAGTGCAATGGCGCCATCTCGGCCACTGCAACCTCCGCCTTTTGAGTTCAAGCGATTCTCCTGCCTCGGCCTCCCAAGTAGCTGGGATTACAGGCGCCCGCCACCATGCCTGGCTAATTTTTGTATTTTTAGTAGAAACGGAGTTTCACCACGTTGGCCAGGTCTTGAACTCCTGACCTCGGGTGATCCTCCCACCTCAGCCTCCCAAAGTGCTGGGATTACAGGCTTGAGCCCCTCTTTCGGGCCTATGAGTACAGTTTTCAAACTTGCTGACAATTGATCCAAAGTGAAACCAGAAAAAATAGGATCTTAATCATGAGGTATGTTGGAAATAATTATTTTTAAATCGGAAGCAAGAAATAATAGGCCAGGTGCGGTGGCTCACGCCTGTAATCCCAACACTTAGGGAGGTCGAGGCGGGCAGATCACCTGAGGTCAGAAGTTCGAGACCAGCTTGGCCAACACGGTGAAACCCCCATCTCTCCTAAAAATACACAAAAATTGGCTAGGCGTGGCAGCAGGTGCCTGTAATCCCAGCTACTCGGGAGGCTGAAGCAGGAGAATCATTTGAACCTGAGAGGTGGAGGTTGCTGTGAGCCGAGATTGAGCCATTGCACTCCAAACTGGGTGACAAAGATAGACTCGGTCTCAAAAAAGAAAGAAATATAAATGAGTGGATTCAGTCAGAAACTTAAGAAACATGACCATAGCAAATATGAATAGAAACACAAAAGAGTATTTGATGAGATACTGGAACAAATAAGAATAGCTCAAGTTCACACCTATGTTTTTAAAAACAAAACTTTTCTGACACATGATGAAGTTAGTGTTAACTCCCACTGAGAAAATAAAAATCTGCCCTGCTTTTCATCAGGCTGGGATAACAGACACAAAGCCAGGTGCAAAATTTTTGTTTGTTTTTGTGACCCCACACTACACCGATATACAGCTACAGAGTTAACAGGAAATGGTGATATGTCATAATGTCATAATGACCCCCATGAAGGTCTGCTACTTTCTTATTCACTGAGAAGCCTCGGTCTCAAAAGCCAAATAATATCTAAGGAATTTTGCTGTTTGAAGTTCTCTCGATAAGAGTGAACCCTCCCACTCTTGCCCTGTAGAGAAGCATTCTTGATTTCCAACCCAGGACAGAGCTTCCCATTAAGGGTTTCTGGACACAACTTTCCACATTTATCTTAAATTTGTAGTTTCCAAGGAAAGAGGAGCCTTCACAATCCAGAGCTGATGTTAATGTTTTTATATACAGTCCTGTTTTATTTTGAACGTGTTTAAACACTGCTTGATGTAAATTTCACCTCAACCCCACCCTAGCCCCAAATCTTGTAATGACAGTCCTTTCTTTGTGTTGGTGAGATACCCATGACTCCTGGTGTGCAGTTACCCTCGTTGCAGTGAATAAATAAGTTTGACAGGTTTATCTCTGATAGCCGTAGGCTGATTGTGCTAAAACACACATGGTAATTTGTGTTTGAAGCACTTTACAATGCTCAAATGGTTAAAAACAGTTAAATTGAGTCTAAATGTTGTATCCTTTTTTCTGCTCGTGACATCATTGACAAGAATCTTACGTAGAAAATGCAATTTTGTTGATCAGTTGTTTTGTTTAATAAGCCATTCTGTTTGGAAATGAAGTGTACATAATTTCCTTGGTGTATACTTTCTGCCTTCATATTAATATCTTTTAAAATTATTTAGAAATACCCTACCCATTAGACATACAGAAGGCTTCTAATGTGTAAACATTAAATAGATACAAAATGTATTATATATCTCATTTAATGTTTATAACAGTTAAGGTATACAGTATTTTAAAGACAAGAATAGTCCTTCATGTTACCTCATTGCAAATAGCCTGAGCTGAGCTCCTGTGCTCTTCTCTCCCGCCGTTATATTTGCCTAGGAGAACCCCAGATAACATAAATCCAACTCTCCACGTGTTCTGCCCTGGCTGGGCAGTGACTGTGGTAGAGAACTATAATCACATAGCTCAGTCTCCATACGTCCACCAGCCTGGTACTGGTTGGTAATTCTGTATTTCCTTGGTCCAGAGTGGGCTTTTACTGGGTTACAGGACTGCTGAGAGTATTGATTCATGTAGGCTTTGGGGCAGCTCCACAGAATCTGGGGCTGCCCAGCATCTTCAACAACTTTGCACATTTTTGCTCATTTTTCATGTTTTTATGTCTCCCATGGTGTATTTATATTGGTTTATTAAAAACCATACTCTTGACTCCTTCCTTCTCTACTTCTTATTCCTGCCTGTACTTTTTAGGATTGAGGACTACTTTTGATGTTCAATTTAGTTTTACCTGTTTAAGAAAGTCAGAAAATGGGACCTTCACAGTTATTTAATCTGAGTCCTGCGTAGTCTTCTACCTTGACTTAGATTACCTATCAAAGAAGAAGCAGTTTTTGTTTTCACCGAAAAGACTGAAGTTTCTTCTATGTATGATAATTAGGTAATATTGGGAAAAATTTATACCCAGAATGCATCATGTGAAATGACTCTTTTTCTCCTAGTAGTTTACATTTCCAATTCAACAAATATTAATTGAACACCCACTGTTGTAACCAGAGTAATAAAAAGACAGCTAGGTCCCGCCTTGTAACAAACTTAGATTATTATCTCTTAAAAGGCATTAAAAAACCAAATTTGTCTCTAGGATGTTCCAGTGGAAAACTTCTTTGTGAAATGCAATGGAGCACTCATTAACAGCAGTGACACAGTGCAGCATGGAGCTATTTATAGTTTGGAACCCAGACTTTGTGGTGGAAAAGGAGGTAGGACGTGAACATTGACTACTTAGTTGTAGCACATTTGTAGTCTTTATTTTTATATTCTGCTGCTGACATTTGCTGTCTTTAGCCATGGTATTAAATTAACAAACTTCTTAGTCTCTTTAGTATGCCAATATTGTTTTGCCTTATGAATTCTTTTATTTACTTAACCTGATTTTAGACATTTTCTCTTTTATTCTTTTGTTTTCTTTCTTTCTCTCTCTCTCTGTCTCTCTTTCTTTTTCTTTTTCTTTTTCTTTTTTTTTTTTTTTTGAGATACCGTCTCATTCTGTCACCCAGGCTGGAGTACAGTGGTGTGATCATGGCTCACTGCAGCCTTGACCTCCTGAACTCAAGCAATACTCCCACCTCAGTTTCCCTGGTAGCTGGGACTACAGGCACACGCCACCATGCCTAGCTAAGTTTTGTATTTTTTGTAGAGATGGGGTTTCGCCATGTTGCTCAGGCTGTCTTTTATTTTTGTTGAGGAAGAAATATTGTATGATACTATTCCCACTTTCTTCAGCTGGATAGGTCTTAGGGAACCTAGGCTCTAAAACTTGGGGGAAAATTAAATGAAGAGAGATGGCCATTATTCTGTTCAATTTGCTGAATAAATAGTTTTTGTTTTTCTAAATCTCCTTCCACTTTAATCAGAATTTTCTCTCATTATTATAGTTCTAAAGGAAGTCTAAAGTTACCTTAGGAAACACAATTGTTTACAAGTTGACGCAGATTAAGGTTTTGTTTGTATTAACACAACTACTAAGAAAGAAAATGAGAAAGCAAAAACAATATAAACAGTTGTTGGTATTTCTCCTAATGTAGTGACATGTGATCCCTAAGCTTTCTCAAAATCTACAGTGATTTGGTTTGGTTTTCAGAGAGCTGACATCTCAGACTGTATCCAGCTGTTTAAAATCGTGTCATTAAGAATGAAGCATGGGCTGGGCATGGCGGCTCACGCCTGTAATCCCAGCACTTTGGGAGGCCAAGGTGGGTGGATCACCTGGGTCAGGAGTTCGAGACAGGGCTGGCCAACATGGCGAAACCCCGTCTCTACTAGAGATATAAAGATTAGCCAGGTGTGGTGTTACCCATCTGTAATCTCAGCTACTTGGGAGGCTGAGGCACAAGAATCACTTGAACCTGGGAGGTGGAGGCTGCAGTGAGCCGAGATTATGCCACTGCACTGCAGCCTGGGTCGACACAGTGAGACTCTGTCTCAAAAAAAAAAAAGAATGAAGCATGTGGCCAGGTGTGGTGGCTCACAACTATAATCCCAACACTTTGAGAGTCCAAGGTGGGAGGACTGTTTGAACCCAGGAGTTTGAGACTAGCCTGGGTAAGATGGTGAGACCGTGGTCTCTACAAAAAAAAAAAAAAAAGCTAGCTGCGTTGGCACACGCCTGTAATCCTAGCAAGTTGGGAGGCTGTGGTAAGAAGATCCATTGAGCCCAGGAGTTCAAGGCTGCGGTGAGCTTTGATTGCATCAAGCCATTGCACCCTAGCCTGGGTGACAGAGCAAGGCCCCATCTCTTAGGGGGGAAAAAATGAGTGAATGAAGCATGTCGTATCAGCCAGTGAGAGCTTAAAATTGCCTTTCCTTCTAAACTCATTGAAAAATCTCACTATATACTTTTTAAGTCCTTAATCTGAGAATCTTGGTATATCTGTCATTGGGTAAAGCTTTTTAAGTATTCTAGCTGTACAGGTATTATACCTGTGTGCAAATAACTAACACAAGGATAAATAATTAGATTTGGGAAGGCTAGGTATTTTATCTCAGAACTATAAAATGAAAGGTGAAAGGCATGAGGTTCTTTTACTTTCGCTGCCTGAATTAGAACCTTGATGTTTATCTTTTCTGAAAGAAAAAAAAGAAAAGTAGAGATTATTGTTAATCTTGTGATATAGATTGTTTTCACAAATTCTGCTTTTATTCATCCTTGAACGCATTTTAACCTGCTTTCTCCAAATACATCTGTTCAGGTTTTGGATCTATGCTCCGAGCACTTGGTGCTCAAATTGAGAAGACAACCAATCGAGAAGCTTGTCGGGATCTCAGTGGAAGGAGACTACGTGATGTCAATCATGAAAAAGCGTAGGATGCCCACCTTTGTTTGTTTTTTTTGATACTTTCCTATCAGTAGTGATTATACATATGCCATGCATATTGGAAATGGAAACTTAAAATATTTACATCTGAATTTATTATCAGATTTAACCTTTTTGATAATTTAATAATTATCTTTGGGATTTAGTTAAGATCAGTATCATATGCTAGTAGTACGCATGGCGCACCTTTCTAAGAGAATTATCACAGTATGAACAAGTACATTCATCAGGGACATTTTATATATAAAAGTGTATATGTAATATATCCATTCAGTTACATCTCTTCCTCCCTCATCCCCAGAATGGCTGAATGGGTAAAACAACAAGCCGAGCGAGAGGCTGAAAAGGAGCAGAAGCGGCTGGAGCGACTGCAGCGGAAGCTTGTAGAACCCAAGCACTGCTTCACCAGCCCTGACTACCAGCAGCAGTGCCATGAGATGGCTGAGCGTCTGGAGGATTCCGTCCTCAAAGGTGAGAATGAGGATTCCTTAGTGTGTTCAGCTGGCACCCCTGAAGCCAGCTGTTCAGACTGCTCTACACTACACACAAAGAGCAGTTCTTAAGCTTTTTTTAGGTTACAGATGTCTGAGAATCTGATGAAAACCTTGGAACTTTTATCCTCAAAAATGAACACAGTATATTTTTTTAAAAAGAACACATACACAACATTTGGCTTTTTTTTTCCCCCCAAGATGGAGTCTTGCTCTGTCACCCAGAGCTGTAGTGCAATGGCACGATCTCGGCTCACTGCAACATCCGGCTCCCACGTTCAAGCAATTCTCCTGCATCAGCCTCCGGAGTAGCTGGGATTACAGGCGTGCGCCACCACGCCTGGTTAATTTTCATATTTTTAGTACAGACAGGGTTTCACCATGTTGGTCAGGCTGGTCTCAAACTCCTGACCTTGTGATCTGCCTGCCTTGGCCTCCCAAAGTGTTGAGATTACAGGCGTGAGCCACCATGCCCAGCAAACATTTGGCATATTTAACCCCTGAATTCCATTAGGTCATGGGCCCCAGGTAAGAACATTTTTGTTTGTATTTAGAAATGAGCTAAGTCTTCAGAAGATGTCTAGACCTCAAAGAATTTCCTGCCGGTTTTAGGTCAGTTTTTAATGTGAATGATTATCATTAACTTTTCTTTTTAGCATCCAAAACATTATGGCAGGCTTAGCATGGGAACAATTGAATAAGAAACAATCTTTCCATCAAAAAGGTTATGACATAACAGGAAAAAGACAAGTGTATGCAAATAGCTAACACAGGAATAAATAATTAGATTTGGCGAAGGCTAAGTATGAACTTGTCAGTCTCAAAAGTTATGAATTGTGTAATGGTGCCTTAAAAATCTAGACTAGAATGTTTATTTTTATAAATCTGTGTAAATTTGGGATTAACTGTATAAAATGTTGGTATCTTAAGAAATTTAAATCTAGAACTGTAGATTGCAGCTCTTTTTACAATCCATGTTATTTATAATTTCTTTAAACTCAGTCCCTATAGTAGAAACTGAGTTGTTTAAATTTCTGGTTAGGTATGCAGGCTGCCTCCAGCAAGATGGTTTCAGCAGAAATCAGTGAGAATCGGAAACGACAATGGCCTACCAAATCTAAAACAGACAGAGGAGCCAGTGCGGGAAAGAGGAGATGCTTCTGGTAAGTGTTTCACTTTCATTCCCAACTGATCTTTGAGGACTGATATGAGACATTTTCTCTTGTTTATCTGGCATAAACACATTTTTGTGTAATGTTTGATGGGAGCTCAGAAAATTTCCAGAGTGCTTCAGGCTTTAGGTTTCAGTGATTGTCACATTGTACATACTGCGGTAATGGTTTCTGCTGTGAATGCCATTAATTGAATGTAAAGGATGAATTTTTTCCTTACACTGAAACATAAAAATAGCTTTATATTTGAATTACTTTTTTGGTGTTGAAGGGGTTTAACTTTTAGAAATTCTAGGTGGAAATCAAGCTGTACTTCCAGTTGGTTGTTGTCTGTGGTTTTTTGCGGTCATTGAGGTCTGGTCACTTTGCCAGACTTCTCTTCACCACTTTCGCACTTGAGGGTAAAAAGCACAGTAGTACTTTTTCTTGTTCATTTTTCTGATAGTTCTCTTGTCCCTCTAGTTGGTCCTCTTTGTTGCCAGTGACTTCCCTTGGGCCAGGTTCTTGAAAATAAGTTTATCCCCTTTGGGGATATACAGATAATTATTAATCAAAGATCATCTAACACTGTGAGTTTAGCATACAATGTTTATTCTTTTTGAAATGGGAATTAAATGTTCCTGAGAGAAAGGGTGGTGACACTACTTGTGGTTTGTATTTTTTTTAATGAGGTTTACTGAGGTATAATTTATATATAGCAAAATTCACCCTTTTTGGTTGATTGGTTCTATGACTTTTGAAAAATGTATGCTATGTAGTCATGTAACCACCACCACAATCTAGATAGTATTTTAATGACCTGAAGTAGTTCCCACATGCCCTTTTGTAGTTAAGTCCCTTTTCCCACCTCCAGACCCTGGCAACCATTGGTCACCAGTGTGATATTTGTTACTATGGTTTAGTCTTTCCTAGGATGTCATATAGCCTTTAGTGTCTGGCTTCCCTCACTTAATATAAAGCTTTTGAGATTCATCCATGGTAGTGTATGTATCAGTAGTTCATTCTTTTTTATTACTCAGTATCATTTCATGGTATGAACGTACCACAGTTTGTTTATCCAGTCTCCATTTGGTAGACATTTGGGTAATTTCTGGGTTTGAGTAATTATTAATAAAGCATTGGGGTTTTTTTTGTTTTTTTTTTTTTTGAGATAGGTTCTCTATTGCTGAGGTTGGAGTGCAGTGGTGCAATCTCGGCTCACTGAAGCCTTGACCTCCCAGGCTTAAGCTATCCTCCCATGTCAGCCTCCTGAGTAGCTGGGGCTAGGGCGAATACCACCACGCCCAGCTGATGCTTTTGTATTTTTCTGTGAAGACAGGGTTTTGGCATGTTGCCCAGGCTGGTCTCAAACTCCTGACTTCAGGTGATCTTCCCGCCTCAGCCTCGCAAAGTGCTGGGATTATAGGCGTGAGCCACCGCTTCCAGCCCACGCATAGGATTTATAAATGTGTGTGTGTGTGTGTGTGTGTGTGTGTATGTGTATGTGTATTTTAATATTTATTATTGGGCAACACCTCTATAAAACAGAATAATTGTTCCTAGGATTTTCTTTATATTTTTTTCACCAATCAAGTCAAGGAGCAGCACCGAATAATTTTCTTCTTTTCCTTCTTTTTTTTTTTAAGACAGAATCTTGCTCTGTCACCCAGGCTGGAGTGCAATGGCATGATCTCGGCTTACTGCAACCTCCACCTCCCAGGTTCAAGCAATTCTCCTGCCTCAGTCTCCTGAGTAGCTGGGACTACAGCCATGCGCCACCACACCCGGCTAATTTTGTATTTTTAGTAGAGACGGTGTTTCACCATGTTGGCCAGGCTAGCCTTGATCTCCTAACCTCAAGTGATCCACCCACCTCAGCCTCCCAAAGTGCTGGGATTACAGGCATGAGCCACCACGCCCGGCTGGATTTTCTTTATAACATTATTATTATTATTATTATTAATTATTTTTGAGACAGAGTCTCACTGTGTGGCCCAGGCTGGAGTGCAGTGGCGTGATCACGGCTCACTGCAACCTCTGCCTCCTGGGTTTAAGTGATTCTCCTGCCTCAGCCTCCCGAGTAACTGGGACTACAGGCACCGCCACCAGGCCCAGCTAATTTTTATATTTTTAGCAGAGACGAGATTTCGCCACATTGGCCAGGCTGGTCTTGAACTCCTGACCTTGTGATCCACCCACCTTGGCCTCCCAAAGTGCTGGGATTACAGGCATGAGCCACCACGCCTAGCCAACTATTATTTTATCTAATTTCCAACTGTTGAAGTTAATGTAATATGGTGAAAAAAAACTTTAAGCAAAATCAATTTTGCTTTTAGAGATTCAGAACTTTAGAAAGGAGATCCTCTTGGATCTTTGGGACAGTTGGTTCCCGTCTCATTGAAATTTTTTCCTTCTGTTTATAAGCTCTGGAATATCTTTTTCCTAAATGTACCTGTTCTTCATCTCAAGCTAGCAGAAACAGATTCTGTTTCCTGAACAAACTATAACTCTTTGCTTTATTTATTTATTTTTGAGACGGAGTCTCACTCTGTCACCCAGCCTGGAGTACAATGGTGCGATCTCAGCTCACTGCAACCTCTGCCTCCCCGGGTTCAGGTGATTCTCCCACTTCAGCCTCCTGAATAGCTGGGATTATAGGTGCGTGCCACCACACCTGGCTAATGTTTGTATTTTTAGTAGAGATGGGGTTTCACTATGTTGGCTAGTCTGGTCTCAAACTCCTGACCTTGTGATCTGCCTACCTTGGTCTCCCAAAGTCCTGGGATTACAGGCCTGAGCCACCGCGCCCAGCCAACTCTTTACTTTACATAGAAGCTACAAATGCTGTTAAATATTTCTGTTGCTTCTGACAGGTTGGGCATGGAGGGACTAGAGACTGCAGAAGGGTCCAGCTCTGAGAACTCAGATGATGACAATGAAGAAGCACCAAGCACTTCAGGAATGGGTTTCCATGCTCCAAAAATTGGCAGCGATGGTGTCGAGATGGCAGCCAAATTTCCCAGTAGTTCTCAGAGGGCGAGAGTAGTGAATACAGACCGTGGACCACCGGAACAACTGCAGATCCCGGTGACGGACTCTGGGAGGCATATTTCAGAAGACTTATGTGCTGGGCTGGGGGAGTCCAAAGAGCATATGGAAAGCAGGATAGTTACAGAAACAGAAGAGACCCAGGAGAAGAAGGCAGAGAGTAAAGAACTCATAGAAGAGGAACCCACTGGGGCTGGACTGAGTAAGGATAAAGAGACAAAAGAAAGGACTGATGGGGAAAGAGTTGCCGAGGTAGCACCTGAAGAAAGGGAAAACGTTGCCGTTGTCAAACTGCAGGAAAGCCAGCTAGGAAACACAGTAAGTATGTTTTGGGGTTGATATCTAGAGCTAAATCAATTTAATCTCCACAATGTCATTAAAATGAAAATCGCTTTTCCTCCTCAGCTGCTTAGGGAAAGGCTTGTTTGATTTTAAGAAGTACGGATTATGGTAAAGCTTGCCTTGTTCCTCAAAAGACTCTTTTTAAGCTCTGGCATTTATAGTATGTTGCCACTAGGTGGTGTCCTTGATTCCATATTGTATCAGTTGTAAGATGCATGTTTTCTACATTTTAGCATGTCTAAGATGTGTATAACATATTATAACTTAATTGGTATTGTTTATTCTTAGTAATACATGAACAAGAGTATATTACGATCGATGGCATTTTAGATTTGATGAAATGTGCTCATTTTTCCTGTCACTAAATTGCTACTCAGCTTTTTCTAATGTGAGGATAGTTTGAACAATAGTTTCAGCTGAATGTGAAGACCTCTTCTATAGAAGAGGAACCTCTCCTTTTAAATTTATCATTAAATCTTAAGTACCCACAGTCAGCCTTTTTAAAAAGGCATCTTCAGCCAGGTACGGTGGCTCATGCCTGTAATTCCAGCACTTTGGGAGGCCGAGGCGGGCAGATCACTTGAGGTCAGGAACTCGAGACCAGCCTGGCCAGCATGGTGAAACCCTGCCTCTATTAAAAATACAACAACAACAAAAAGTAGCCAGGCATGGTGGTGCATGCCTGTAATCCCAGCTACTCAGGAGGCTGAGGCACGAGAATTGCTTGTGCCCTGGGAGGCAGAGGTTGCAGCGAGATAATGTGATTGTACCACTGCACTCCAGCCTGGGCGACAGAGTGAGACTCCATCTCAAAAAATAATAATAAAATAAAAAAGACATTTTCATTTCATTCTCTCAAAAAGTTGGTTTTTCACTGTCTACAATGGACTGGCTTCCAGCAAAAATCTCTGATGTTCTTTGATCTAATGGTTTGCTTTTTAGAATAGATGAAACCTAAACTACTTAATTTCCTTCGATAAACACAAAACCTACCATTCGTTTAGCCAGCACCTTCCCCTACCCCCAGTAAATAAAAATGCATAAATTGCCCTTTCTGGTGAGAATATTGGAATTTTTTTATGCTAAGGGCTTTACAGTCTCTGGAGTTGTCAGCATGTAATTTTTATGTTACGTGTATGCATTAGATAAGAGCTTTATCCGGACTGAAGTCTTAGAAAAATAAAAAAGGAATCATAGGATAAAACCTGATATTTTTCAATGTTAGCCATGGAGTTTTGTTCTTGATGTTGTAGTAATAGCTGCTGTATTCCTAACAACCAGGTGTGATTATTTAAACACACATAAGTGGTGTTTTAGAATTTGGTCACAAGTAAGCCAAGGTTAACTCCCAGAAATCTAACAAAATAGCTTTTTTAAGAAAACAAAGATCAACTAGAAAGATAGAGTGTGTCTCCAGAGCTCTTTAGTATTTTAAAACTGTAAGAGAAAGTTATTCTTTGAATATAGTTTTTAAAAATCATCCAAAGATGAACATTTTCTTTCTTTTCAAGGTATCATTAGCAGTATTTAATTTTGTCTTTTTTTTTTTTTTTTAAAGACAGAGTCTTACTCTGTTGCTCAGGCTGGAGTGCAGTGGTGTGATTTCTGCTCCACCTCCCAGGTTCAAGTGATTCTCCTGTCTCAGTCTCCGGAGTAGCCGAGACTACAGGCACGTGCCACCACACCTGGCTAATTTTTGCATTTTTAGTAGAGATGGGGTTTTACCATGTTGACCAAGCTGGTTTTGGATTCCTAACTTCAAGTGTTCCACCTGCCTCCGCCTCCCAAAGGGCTGGGATTACAGGCTAATTTTGTCTTAAAGCCTGTAAAGGCACTTGGTGGGTAGAACAGTTGCGAGTCTATTGAATAGCATTTGAGTTTGTTATATAAGGGGGAGCTCTGACAGTCTTAATTACTCAATTAGAATGGAAAGCATTAAGATTATGGAATTAATAGATTCAGAAGCGTGGGATTCTCATTAAGCTTTTAGGAGTGCCTACTCTTTTCTGTGGGAATAGTGTGGGGATAGGCTGGCTATATTTTACTGTTTAGATTTTTACTAGAAAAATCAGAAAAGAAAGCAATATTAAAAATCTGTTTGGGAATGCTATACTTCTGTTACTGTTCTGAATGCTTTTTTCTAAATGTATAGATGAAAAATTAGTTTTTATGTGTATTGAGAATACTTATGGAATAACGTGGATGGATGATTAAAATTCAGTTGCAGGATATGGCAAATTAAATGAAAAATTCTCAAGAAATAAAAGGTACTCGACAGTTAAAGAGTCTTTATTCAGAGGAAGAAGCCTGTTTTAAATACTTTCTTATTTTTTCCCCCCAGGTTATTGATAAGGAAACTATAGATTTATTGGCGTTCAGCTCTGTTGCAGAACTGGAGTTGCTGGGTTTGGAGAAGCTCAAATGTGAACTGATAGCCCTTGGACTGAAATGTGGGGGCACTCTGCAGGAGCGGGCAGCAAGACTCTTCTCTGTCAGAGGACTAGCAAAGGAGCAAATTGACCCGGCTTTATTTGCCAAGCCTTTGAAAGGGAAGAAAAAATGAGTGTCATCAGAGCTGATTCCTATTGCTTTATAGTGTCTACCATTTATAACCTGCATAATGTGGACTCTTGACCAGTATTCCTGTTGATATTAAAAGCTAACTTTTTAGTAACCCAATTCTAACTATCCCTTTTCCTTGTTAGGTCTGTAGAGTTAACGTCTGAAACCATCTGGGCCTTAAATTTTCTTTGTCTAGTTTTCTATAATGTACTTAATAAATATAGGGCTATTCACATTTTTTGGTTTGATCTTGTGTCATTTAGGTAATGAATCTATCCAAGGAATCTATCCTTTTGACCCAGGTTATCAAATTTGTAGACAAGTTTATTTATAATGGTCCCTTCTTACCCATTTAATGTCTGTAGGGGCTGTGTTGATAATTTCCTTTTCATTATGATACTGGTAATTTCTGTTCTCACTTTCCTAATCAGGTTGGGTAGGGGTTTATCAGTTTTATTAATCTGACTTGTTTTTTATGTTTTAGTATTTTTTATTTTTTTGAGACAGAGTCTTGCTCTGTCGTCCAGGCTGGAGTGCCATCTTGGCTCACTGCAAGCTCCGCCTCCTGGGTTCACGCCATTCTCCTGCCTCAGCCTCCCAAGTAGCTGGGTCTGCAGGTGCCCGCCACCATGCTCAGCTAATTTTTTGTATTTTTAGTAGAGACGGGTTTCACTGTGTTAGACAGCATGGTCTTGATTTCCTGACCTCATGATCCACACCTGCCTAACTTTTAAAGAACCAACCTTTGGTTTTATTTTTCTCAATTGTTTATATAATTGGTTTCTTTCATTTTCTTCTACTTAGCTTGAGTTTCCTTTGATCTTTTTAGGTCCTTAAGATAAGCCTTAGGTCATTGATCTTAGACGTTATTTAAAATACATATTTAAAGCTATACATTTTCCTTTAAACATTACTTTAGTTGTGACTTTACAATTTTATTATGTTGTATTTTTATTATTCCGTTCTGATTTTCCTTTTTATGTTGTATTTTTATTATTCAGTTCTAATTTTCCTTTTTTTTTTTTTTTTTGAGATGGAATTTCACTTTTGTCGCCCAGGCTGGAGTGCAGTGGTATAATCTCAGCTCACTGTAACCTCTGCCTCCCAGGTTCAAGTGATTCTCCTGCCTCAGCCTCCTGAGTAGTTGGGATTACAGGTTCCAGCCACCATGCCTAGCTAATTTTTGTATTTTTGGTAGAGATGGGGTTTCACCACAGTGGCCAGGCTGGTCTTGAACTCCTGACCTCAGGTGATCCACCCACCTCAGCCTCCCAAAGTGCTGGGATTACAGGTGTGAGCCACCACACCCAGCCTCATTATTTTCTGATTTCCTCCCTGAATTCTTTGACCCATGGATTATCAAAAGTGGGTTGTCTGATTAGCAAACATTTGTTGCTGATTTCTACTTTTAATTCCATTGAGGTCAGAAAATATCCTCTTTATGATTTCAATCTTCTTAGTTTTATTGAGACTTGTTTTATGACCCAATATATTGTCTGTCATGGTGAATGTACCACATACAGTTTAAAAGAATGCATATTTTAGGCCAGGTGTGGTGGCTCATGCCTGTAATCCCAGCACTTTGGGAGGCTGAGGTGGGAGGATCATTTCGAGACCAGCCTGGGCAACGTATAGCAAGACCATGTCTCTAAAAAAAAGAATATATAATTTGAATTGTTGGGTTAATATGTTCTGTAATATCGATTAGATTAAGTGGTTGATAATACTGTTCAGATCTTCTATATCTTTACTGATTTTTTTGTTTATTTCTATCAGGTGCTGAGAAAGGATGTTAAAATCTTCAATTACGATTGTGGAATTGTCCATTTCTTTCTTAAATGCTACCAGTCTTTGCTTCATATTTTGAAACTCTAATAGCTTAGGTTATGTTATGTCTTCCTAATGTATTGACTATTTTATCATTATGAAATTTCCCTCTGTCTATGGTAATTTGGGTTAGAAATCTACTTTATCTTATGTGAATATAGCCACTACAGCCTTCTTAAGCTTAGTGTTTGTACAGTATACCTCTTTCTATTAATTTACTTTGTACTTCTGTGCCTATTTAAAGTAGTTTATTTAAACATTTACTTGAGTCTTGCATTTTTATATATTGTATCTATACCTTTTAATAAGTGTTTATTAACATTAAATGTAATTATTAATAGGTTTCTAATATTTTACATGTTTCCTGTTTAGATAAGATTATTTTATAATTGTATTTTGATTTACTGACTCTTTATACTGTTTTAATAATGTTTTTGAGTTGGATGTTCTAGTGATTACAATATACATTCTTAATTTTTCAGTCTACCTAGAGTTGATGTGCCACGTCACATAAAATGTAGAAATCTTTTAAGTGTGTACATCCATTTATCATACCTGTCTTTTATGCTGTAGTTGTCACACATACTAAATCTACATATATTGTAAGTCTTGTCATAAGTTACAATTTCTGCTTTAAATGATGATATGTATTTTAAAGAAATTAAGAGGAAAAAATAAAATCTTTTCTATTTATTCACATATTTACCATTTCAAATATTCTTCATTTCTTCTTGTAGATCTAATAGCCTTTCCCTTAAGCCTGAAGAACTTTCTGTAACATTTTTTGTGTCTCCTGGCAACAAATTAGTTTTCTCTCTCTTTTTTTTTTTTTTTTTTTTTTTTTGAGACAGAGTTTCGCTCTTGTTGCCCAGGCTGGAGTGCAATGGCACAATCTCAGCTCACTGCATCCTCCACTTCCTGGGTTCAAGCAATTCTGCCTCAGCCTCCTGAGTGACTGGGATTGGGCATGTGCCACCACACCCGGCTGATTTTGTATTTTTAGTAGAGACGAGGTTTCTCCATGTGGTCAGGCTGGTCTCAAATCCTGACCTTGTGATCCACCCACCTCGGCTTCCGAACGTGCTGAGATTACCACTGCGCCTGGCCAGTTTTCTTTTTTTTTTTTTTTTTGAGATGGAGTCTCGCTCTGTTGCCCAGGCTGAAGTGCAGTGGCCAGATCTCAGCTCACTGCAAGCTCCACCTCCTGGGTTTATGCCATTCTCCTGCCTCAGCCTCCCAAGTAGCTGGGACTACAGGCGCCCGCCACCGCGCCCGGCTAGTTTTTTTGTATTTTTTTAGTAGAGACGGGGTTTCACTGTGTTAGCCAGGATGGTCTCTATCTCCTGACCTCATGATCCGCCTGTCTCGGCCTCCCAAAGTGCTGGGATTACAGGCTTGAGCCACCGCGCCCGGCCAGTTTTCTCTTTTTTAAAAAGAATTCGTTGGCTGAGTGCAGTGGCTCAGGCCTGTAATCCCAGCACTTTCGGAAGGCTGGGTGGGTGGATCATTTTAGGTCAGGAGTTCAAGACCCGCCTGGCCAACATGATGAAACCCCGTCTCTACTAAAAATACAAAAAAGTAGCCAGGTGTGGTGGTGCGTGCCTGTAATCCCAGCTACTTGAGAGGCTTAGGCATGAAAATTGCTGGAACCCAGGAGGCGGAGGTTGCAATAAGCCAAGATTGTGCCACTGCACTCCAGCTTGGGTGACAGTGAGACCCTGTCTCAAAAAAATAAAAATCTCTTCACAGATCTTGTTCTGCTGTCTTCTGGCCACCTTTGTTTCTTTTTTTTTTTTTTTTTTTTTTTTTTTTGAGACGGAGTCTCGCTCTGTCGCCCAGGCTGGAGTGCAGTGGCGCAATCTCGGCTCACTGCAAGCTCCGCCTCCCGGGTTCACGCCATTCTCCTACCTCAGCCTCCCCAGTAGCTGGGACTACAGGCGCCCGCCACTGCGCCCGGCTAATTTTTTTTCTATTTTTTTAGTAGAGACGGGGTTTCACCATGGTCTCGATCTCCTGACCTTGTGATCCGCCCGCCTCGGCCTCCCAAAGTGCTGGGATTACAGGCGTGAGCCACCGCGCCCGGCCCTGGCCACCTTTGTTTCTGATGACAAGTCAGTGGATATTCGAATAGTTGTTCCCTTTATAGAATGCGTCTTTCTCTTTGGCAGCTTTCAGGTGTGGTGTTCTATGTATTTATCCTGGAGTTTGATGAACTTCTTGGCTCTAAATTTATGCTGTTTAATCAAATATAGGAAAGTGTCAGCCATTATTTCCTCAGGTCTTTTTCCTGACCCGTGTTTCTCTCCTGGGACTTCAGTTACAAATATACTAAGCCTCAGTCTCAATCTCAAGTCTCTCTTCCCCCCCTGCCACCCCACCAAACGCTTCTCTGTTCTTCAGATGATTTCTGTAATACAGCTAAGTTGATGGAGAGTCTTCAAACCAAAGTTGCCTTTTGGAGGAGCTGGCATCTTGCCGGAATGGGCCTGCCTTAGTGTCTATACTGTGCTCATTGGCTATAGAGTCCCCAGAAAGTGTGGCCTAAGTGTGAACCTGGTGGCCCCCCCACAGCAGGAGATCTGAGAGGCGTGTTTTTGTGGCTACCACAGTATGTTCTGTTGCTTAGGGAGTATTATTTTTCCAGTCTGGGTAGTTGGAAACAGTTTTCTTCAAATTATGTGGATGCCTGTTCAGATCTTAAAAAGCACACTCAAAGGGAGAAGGGAAACATTTAGATTTAGTGAAGGTTAACTTTTTTTTTTTTTTAGACGGAGTCTCTGTCGCCCCGGCTGGAGTGCAGTAGCACAGTCTCAGGTTCATGCCATTCTCCTGCCTCAGCCTCCCAAGTAGCTGGGACTACAGGCGCGTGCCACCACACCCGGCTAATTTTTTTGTATTTTTAGTAGAGACGGGGTTTCACCTTGTTAGCCGGGATGATGTCGATCTCCTGACCTTGGGATCCACCCGCCTCGGCCTCCTAAAGTGCTGGGATTACAGGTGTGAGCCACTGTGCCCGGCCTAGTGAAAGTTTACTTTATAAGATTAGAGGTTCGTCTTTGGGAGACTCAGGCAGCCATGCCCAAATAATTTTTCTTTTGTGGCAGCATGAAGCTGGCTGGGCCGGTGCCCCTTTCCTAATTGGCCTGGTTATCCTCTTCAGATTGCCAGAGCTCTAGCTGGGCCCTGCTTTATTTAGCATGGGAGTGTGAGCAGCTGTTGCCCTGCTCCCCGCAGGCAAATGGACCTTGACTGGCAAAATGAAAAGATGAGTTTTGTAATTGCCCCCTCTCTTGTAGCATTAAAGGCTAGAAGTAAGGAGGAGGCCGCTGATGAGCAGAAACTGACCATCGTGCCACTCTCATAGGTGGCTGTAGTTCTTCCAGCCCTCACTGATCTGTGCATAGGGATGTTAATGGACTTTTGCTGTGGGTCCATTTCACTCACCCACACATTTTGATTTGGAGATAGCTACCTTCCTCCTTCCTCTTCTAGTGCTCATAACGCAAGCTTCCTCATTATATTCCTTTTATGAGTTCAAATAGGAGTTTGCAAGAGGGAATTAAATATGCTCAGATTACCTTCTTGAGCCAGCACCTGTTGGTGATTTTCAAGGTGAAAAGTGTCCCCCCACCCCCGAGAAAGTCTAAGAACACCAGGTGTTAATTCTAGGGTGGTTCTCATCAAAATCATAAAAGCATTGCTTTAAACTTTATGGCCTTATTTGTGTGCCTGAACTAGAATACAGGAAAGGATTATAGACTCCAGGCGGCCCTGTGCCAGCCACACTGTTGCTGCAAGCCACCTGCCTATTGGCCTGTTTCTGGGAGGAATCTCTAGATTCAGTCAGTGCTAGTCTCATCCTTGGTGTGTTTGGTATTACTTTTTCTTTGCATTCACTTTCATGAGATTTCCTTTGAGAAAAACTAAATTAATGATGCTCTGTAAAGTAAGCCTACACTCCAACCATTCATAGGTCATTGATTCAGGGTGGCCCCCACATAATACTGATGAGTTGAAGGAAAGAATGTGCATGGTCATACTTTGGTTTTCCCTGGAATACAGGCCATGTGGTGTGGTGCGCCTTAGGGCAAGGGTTTTAGAGTTACTGATCTGGGTCTAAATCCCGATTTTCTTCCTTTCTAATAGTGTTTCATCAGACAAGCTCCATAGCCTTTCTGAGCATCAGTCCCCTACTCCTGCTATTAAATGGGGTCATAGCTACTTTTAGGGATGTTAGGATTAAATAAAGTAGTATGTAAGGTTCCTAGCACAGTGCTTAGCAAATTTGTAGTTGCTCAGTAAATGGAAGCTGTTGGAATACTCTACAGCACCATTGTCCAATAGAAATGTAATATGAGCCAGATAATGTAATTTTACTTTTTTTTTTTCAGTCATTAAAAAGTACAAAGAATTAGCCAGGTGTGGTGGTGCATGCCTGCAGTTCTAGCTACATGGGAGGCTGAGGTGGGAGGATTGCTGGAGCCCAGGAGTTGAAGGCTGCAGTGAATTTTTTCTTTTTTTTTTTTTTTTTGAGATGGAGTCTTACTCTGCTGCCCAGGCTGGAATGCAGTGGCATGATCTTGGCTCATTGCAACCTCTGCCTCTTGAGTTCAAGTGATTCTCCTGCCTCAGCCTCCCGAGTAACTGGGATTACAGGCATGTGCCACAACGCCCAGCAAATTTTTGTATTTTTTGTAGAGATGGAGTTTCACCATGTTGGCCAGGCTGGTATTGAACTCCTGACCTCAAGTGATCTGCACGCCTCAGCCTCCCAAAGTGCTGGGATTATAGGCATGAGCCACCATGCCCGGCCAATGATGCAGTGAACTTTGAAGGCGTCACTGCAACTGCAGCCTGGGTGACAGACTGAGACCTCATCTCAAAAAAAAAAAAAAAATTACAAAGAAGCAGGTGAAATTAATTTTAGCAATATATTTTATTTAACCCCAAAATATTCAAAATATTTCAAAGTAATAGAAAATTATTAATGAGATAGTTTACATTTGTGTGTTAAGTCTGAAATCTGGTGTGTATTTTACACTTACAGCACTTGTCAATTCACAGTGGCTACATTCCAGGTGCTTAATAGCCCCGTGTGACTTTCAGCTCCTGTATTAGGCAGTGCCCCTCTAGAACACATCTAAGGCAAGGCAGTGAGCACAGCAGAACTGTCCACCTTAATCCAAACACATGTGTACAGAGCTGAATCAAAACCAAATCAGGCTGGGAAGACCTGGGGCTTTTAGCACGCTCTGCCCTTCCCTGAGCCACCCTTGGATCAAGTGGAACATACGTAAAATAAAAGCTTTATGAGCAGTCAGGTGTCTTTCCTGTGGGGACTCCTTACATGCCAGGCTTGCAGAGGTGCAGAAACAAGTGTGAAAGCTGTGGTCTGTGAGTCCTAACCTTGGCCTTGCTGGTGCGGGGCTGCGTGACCTCATCTGGCAAACTGCGGTATCTGTTTACTTTTGTGAATTGAGCTGTGAGGCATAGCTGAAATTTGCATGGGGGTGACAAACAGACTTTAAAGCATCTTGCGAAAAAGTAAGGAATTCGGAGTTGTAGACAAATGCTCAATGAAAACAGAGTGTGATGTTGGGTATTGCACCAGACCCTAGTGCTGGATCCCTCAGTTTACTGAGTAGATCATTTGGTCCAATTACAGAGTAGCATAGGAATGGCGATTACCCTGGCATGTCCCATCTCTCCTTGTTGAAGTTCTGCTTTTTCTTTTTTTTCTTTTTTTTTGAGATGAGCTCTTGCTATGTAGCTCATACTAGAGTGCAGTGGCACAATCACGGCTCACTGCAGCCTCCACTGCTGGGGCTGGGACCACAGGCATGTGCCACCCTGTCCAGCTAATCTTTTAAAAATTATTTGCAGAGACGAGGTCTCACTGTGTTGCCAGGTTGGTACTTAATCTTTTTTTATTTTTATTTTTTTTTGAGGCGGAGTCTTCACTCTGTCGCCCAGGCTGGAGTGCAGGGGTGCAGTCTCAGCTTACTGCAATTTCCGCCTCCCGAGTTCAAGCAATTCTCCTGCCTCAGCCTCCCGAGTAGCTGGGACTACAGGCGCCTGCCACCGCGCCCGGCTGTTCATTCATTCATTCATTCATTCATTCATTCATTCATTCATTGTATTTTTAGTAGAGACGGGATTTTGCTGTGTTGGCCAGGCTGGTCTCAATCTCCTGACCTCAGTGATCCGCCCATCTTGGCCTCCCACCATGCCCGGCTGACAGTTTTATTTTTTTTGAGACGGAGTCTTGCTCTGTCGCCCAGGCTGGAGTGCAGTGGCGCGATCTTGGCTCACTGCAAGCTCCGCTTCCTGGCTTCAAGCAATTCTCCTGCCTCAGCCTCCTGAATAGCTGGGATTACAGGTGCGTGCCACCACGCCTGGCTAATTTTTGTATTTTTGGCAGAGCCAGGGTTTCACCATGTTGGTCAGGTTGGTCTTGAACTCCTGACCTCGTAAACTGCCCGCTGTGGCCTCCTAAAGTGCTGGGATTACAAGCGTGAGCCACCGCGCCGGGTCCTGACAGTTTATTTATTTATTTTTTTAAATATTACCCCTTATCATACTTTTTTTTTTTTTTTTAATTAAATGTCCCTGTCTCCTCAGAAAATAAGCTCTGCCAGGGCAGAGAGTTGACCTGTTTTATCAGTGCCGGATACCTAAAATGTGCTCCATGAATATCTGTTGAATGAATCCAGTGTACTAATATGGTATTTATAAAACAACAAATGGAATTCCAAGTAAATTCACCATCTCTCAACAGACCACGTGACATGTTCGCTGGGGTGTATGTACCTGCTTTGAAACATTTGCTTGTAGAAACGGGTATCTTTGAAAGTGGTTGAGGAAAATGAGTGGGACTATTTTACCAAAATCTGAGAGCAACTGAAGTGAGCACATGATTGGCAATTCTATAGAAAGGGGTTCTGTTGAGTCACTCACCACCAGCCAACCATTAAAAGGGTTACCCGTTTCTGAGGAAGACTCTTCCTGCAACCACTAGAGGGCGTTGTGCACTAGCAAATGCCAGCCAAAGCCGTCAGGGAGAGACTGCTGGGGAAGATGGGGAGGTGGTGGCGTGGCAGTGTTGCCTGGCAGTGGGGTAGCGGGTAGCTGAATGGCCAAATCCTGTGAGACCCACCTTTCCCCATCCCTATACTCCCCCACACACCATAAGTGGCAGACTGATGATTAGGTGCAGCTGGCCAGGGTTGCACTAGGCTCTGTTCTTTCTGATACTTGAATTCTCAGATTTAGCTTTAGTTTTCACTGTACAGGTGGTGAATAAATCATTTACTGTCTTGCTGAATATCCCATAACGTTATTACTTCTGTCCTCAACAAACAACGTTATCTTAATCATTTGTTGTTTTCCACTAGAGGAATTTGAGTATCTGTGTATGCAACCATGTCTTTATTTTTGTGTTATCAAAAATAAACCTGGGGCCAGGTGCGGTGGCTCACACCTGTAATCCCAGCACTTTGGGAGGTCGGGGTGGGCGGATCACCTGAGGTCAGGAGTTTGAGACCAGCCTGGCCAACACGGTGAAACTCCGTCTCTACTAAAAATACAAAAATTAGCCAGGCATGCTTGTGGGTGCCTGTAATCCCAGCTACTTGGGAGGCTGAGGCATGAGAATTGCTTGAACCCAGGAGGCAGAGGTTGCAGTGAACCAAGATCGCACCACTGCACTCTAGCCTGGGTGATGGGGCCGGACTCCACCTCAAAAATAAAAATAAAAATAAAAAAATAAATCTGGGGGCATATATAGCTGTGCTGTGTGTAGCTCTGACATATTTATTTGCGACTGGCTCCTGCATTTCTCCTTGGTGGGAAATGTACGTGTTGACATTAGGATTCAACTTGGTTATTACGCCGACCTGAGCTGCTCTTAGACCAGGCAGGCAAAAGAGACCTCTGCCCAGAGTCTGCATCTAGAAAACACAAAAACACAAGGCTAGGGGAAGAGGAGGACAAAATCCCAGCCCTCACCCTGGAAATTCAGAGAAAAAGTGGCTGCTTTTGTTCTAGGTTCATCTCCCCAGATCATCCTTAGTGTTCAGGCAGATGGGGTCCAGGAGGCGTCCTTCCTCCCCAGCTCCATTCTCGTAGGTGTAGTTAGCGGGGCTCCTAGAACTGCCTGGAAGTCCTGAGTGGGCACAGCAAGGTATGGGGAGGAGACTCCTCCACCCAGCTTCCGAGGAGTTGACAGATCCTTCAGGCCAGCCCCTGTGCTGTGGCAGCACGATTTCGGGGGCCGTGTTTCTGTGGTTGCGCAAGAGGATGAGGCTGTAAGGTGGGCCTCCGCGGCTCCATGCTCCAGTTTTGTCTTTGTGCGAAGGGACTCAGGGCACATACTGACCGACATGATCAAAGTGAGCATCAAACCTTAGACTCCCAAAGTATATTTATTTGAATAAAATATAACTGTTAGGCACTTTGGGAGGCTGAGGCAGGAGGATCTTTTGAGTCTGAAAGTTCGAGACCAGTCTGGGCAACATAGTGAGACCTCATCTCTATTAGAAATATGGATAGATAAATAGACAGATAATCACTGTTATATTTTTTTATATTGGAGTTCTGTGTAAGATTGTATTGACAAAAGCATTCACTGATGAAAGTTCGCAGGCATTAATTTTTATATCACTATATAGAAATAGGAATTTTGGAAAAATGGATAGCTCTTAACTGAGTCAAGTGGGAAAAAAGATGGAGATGATTCTGAGATACAAGAATGAAATATTGTACCTGTTGTCAGAAGAGGAAGGACATAAAATTTTTGTAGAGATTGTAAAATCATTAATGCAAAAACAAAGATTATGCCTAGGAAAAAATGACAAGAAGGAAAATACAGGTTAATGTTTCCTAAAATTTTCCTTGGCGGTATGAAGGTGGATTGTTTTCCCCTCTTCCCAATCTTATATGTTATTCTAAGCTTTCTATGATCACATTTTTTTTTTTTTTTTTTTTTGAGACAGAGTCTCGCTCTGTCACCGAGGCTGGAGTGCAGTGGTGTGATCTCAGTCTCAGCTCACTGCAACCTCTGCTTCCTAGGTTCAAGCAATTCTCCCGCCTCAGCCTCCCAAGTAGCAGGAATTACAAGCATGCACCACCACGCCCAGCTAATTTTTGTATTTTTAGTAGAGATGGGGTTTCACCATGTTGGCCAGGCTGGTCTTGAACTCCTGACCTCAGGTGATCCACCTGCCTTGGCCTCCCAAAGTGCTGGGATTACAGGTGTGAGCCACCACACCTGGCCCGGATACACTTTTAGAATAGTAAAAAAAAGTTAGGGCTTTTTTGTTGGAATATGTATATCATGATGATTTAGTTCAGTTTTATTCAACAAGTGCCTGCGGAGCACCTGCTCTGTGCTCTGCTCTATACCAGCCCGGGATGCCTCCCTCACTGAGAGAATCTCCTAGCAAGAGCAGGTGGCGATGATGTGACTGCAGTTGTTGTACACACACAACGTGCAGTAATGAAGTGCAGTCATCAGGAGAGTGGATGGAGGTGTGGCATTCCATCTGGTGGAGTGAAGCGAGGTCACTGGGGAGGTGAATTGAGCCCTGGGTTTTAAAAGCTATCTCCCAACCCAGGCAAAACATGGAGGCCAAATGACAAGGTTCTTAAGAAGAAATAGCATTTCCATGCCACACAGCGATGTATAAATAAATCCTCTCCTACTAAGAGCCAGTGCCCAGGGCTGGCTGAGGTGGCGAGGTTTCGCTGCTGGGCTCCCCCCATAATCTTCTTCGGACTCTCCCAAGCCTCCTCCAACACACAATCTGAATAAAACACTGCTCAAATGCCTTATCTCATTTGCTTCGCACTGCAACCCTTTAACGTAGATACTGTTATCATCCCCATTTTACAGGTGAGGAAACCGAAGCTGACAAATATTAAGTAAGCAGCCCAAGGGCACGCAGGTCAGAGAGGGCAGAGCTGGGGCGAAGCCAAGGCCTTCCAACTCTGAGTCCACAAGCTTCTGTTCTGCCTGCGGCCTCCTTGCCGCCGACCCTGCTCTGGTCCAAGCTGGCGTCAGTGGGGCTCCCCCTCTGAAGGGTGGTCCTAGAGTCCTACCGAGGCCAGCTTCTCCAGACAACGCCTGTGGCGCCCCATGCTCTCAGCCGGTCAGGCCCAGCCCTCCTCCAGAGAAGGAACCAGAAAGAGCCCTGCCCTCAGGACCTCTGTTTCCCCCTCTGGCTCTGTTGGCCCCAGGGCGGTTCTGGATGGGACCCCTTTCCTGAGGTTCCTCCCACCCCTTGGGAACCAAGAGCTTCTCCTTACTGTGGACTGGTGGCTTTGTGTTCTGCCCACCTGCAATCAGAGTCCACCTTGTGCCTACCCCAGGGCACAGCAGCATGGGCTGACCACTGGGACCTAGCTACAGAGAGCAGAGGCTCACAGCCCATTCAGCCTCTCCAAGCCTCAGCTCCCTTGTTTGCAATTTATAGGACACAGGTCCTGCCTCATATGATGGTTTCTGGAACTCTGCAGATGATTTCCCTAAAGCACCCATCACAGTGCCTGGCACCTTCCTGTGCTCAGGGACTGGAATGTCGCCCTCTACCATTAGACAACGCCCCCGGGAGTCAGGAGGAAATGCAGCTCACTGAGCCAGGCTCCACTGGAAAGAGAGCTGAAGGGTCATGGGGTCTGAGGCCAGGCACCCTCAGACCCCATGACTGGACTTGGGGACTTGCAGTGGCCTTGCCTGTCGGTTTTTGTTTTTTTTTTTCGAGACAGAGTCTTGCTCTGTCATCCAGGCTGGAATGCAGAGGTGCCGTCATAGTTTCCTGCAACCTCAAACTCCTAGACTCAAGTGATCCTCCCGTCTCAGCCTCCTGAGTAGCTGGGACTACAGATGTGCACCACCATACCTGGCTAATATTTATTTAGTTATTTATTTCTTGTAGAGACGGAGTCTTGATATGTTTCCTAGGATGATCTTGAACTCCTGGCCTCAAATGATCCACCCACCTTGGCCTCCCAAAGCGCTGGGATTATAGGCATGAGCCACTGCACCCTGCCTTGTTGTCCTGTGGATTTTAAAATCTTGTTGAAAAAAATGATGTACCTTTTGTTTTCTTTGAGACAGGTCTCACCCTGTTGCCCAGGCTGGAGTGCAGTGGCAGGATCTCAGCTCACTGCAACCTCTGCATCCCAGGTTCAAGTGATTCTCCTGCCTCAGCCTCCTGAGTAGCTGGTACTACAGGAGCACTAGCACGCCCAGCTAATTTTTATATTTTTAGTAGAGATAGGGTTTCACCATCTTGGCCAGGCTGGTCTTGAACTCCTGACCTCATGATCCACCCACCTGGACCTCCCAAAGTGCTGGTATTACAGGCGTGAGCCACTGTGCCTGGCCTAATTTCTGTATTTTTAGTAGAGACGGGGTTTCACTATGTTGGCCAGGCTGGTCTCGAACTCCTGATCTTGTGATCCGCCTGCCTTGGCCTCCCAAAGTGCTGGGATTACAGGTGTGAGCCACCGCACCTGGCCAGGATTTCCTTTCTTTTTAAGGCTGAATAATATTCCATTGTATGAATAGACTACATTTTGTTTATCCATTTGATTTGTTTGTTTTGAGATGGATTCTCACTGTTGCCCAGGCTGGAGTGCAGTGGCCTGATCCCAGCTCACTGCAACCTCTGCCTCCAAGGTTCAAGCGATTTTCCTGCCTCAGACTCCCAAGTAGCTGAGATTACAGGTGCACACAACTATGCCTGGATAATTTTTGTATTTTTAGTAGAGGTGGGATTTCACCATGTTGACCAGGCTGGTCTCGAACTCCTGACCTCAAGTGATCCACCGGCCCTGGCCTCACAAAATGTTGAGATTACAGGTGTGAGCCACTGCGCCTGGTTTGATTGTTTTTTTAAATGCAAATCAGACCTTGTCACTCTTTTGCTTGAAGCTCCTCAGTGGTTGCCTATGGCTGTCAAGGTCAGAGCCTCACCACGGCCTGGGTTTCCTCCTGTGGTCCCTGGCCCTCGCCTCCTGCTCTATCCTTATTGTGAACCACACCAAGCCCTTTCTCAACCCCGCCCCTTGCTCCCTCTGTCTGGAACTACCTTCCCAGTCCTTTTTTGTGCTGTTCATTCTCAAGTCACCTCCTCAGTGAGCCCTCCCTAGTTGCTCCCTTTCATCATCCTGTTTTCTTCCTCCCCATTATCTGGTTTCCCTGGAGGCTTTTGGAATGTGGGCTTCATGGCAAAGGCCTATCAGGGTCACTGCTGTGTTCAGGGCTCAGTAAGGATGCCTCGGTGCGCCTGACTGCGGAACGGGCCGGCTGGCTGGGGGTGTCACCTGGTGAGATTTGTTGTCACTTGCTCACTTGTCCTAGATGCTGTTTATAAAAATACTAACAGAACCAGGCACGGTGGCTTATGCCTGTAATCTTAGCATTTTGGAAGCCCGAGGCAGGCAAATCCCTTGAGCCCAGGTGTTTGAAACCAGCTTGGGCAACAGGGCAAAACCCTGTCTCTACTAAAAAAAAACAAAAAACAAAATTAGCCAGGCATGGTGGTGCGCATATAGTCCCAGCTACTTAGGAGGCTGAGTGGGAGGATCACCTGAGCCTGGAGAGGTTGAGTCCGCAGTGAGCTATAATTGCATCACTGCACTCCAGCCTGGGTAACAGAGTGAGACCCTGTCTCAAAGATAAATAAATAAATAAATAAATAAATAAATAAATAAATAAATAAATAAAGTAATAGTAGAAGGTGGTGTATGGCCTTGGAAAAGGCTGAGTTCGACGGCTAGGAAGGCTAGTTTTCCCCTCTCTTCCTCTTCCTCACATTCATACCCTCCAGATCATGGGGCTGGACTGAAGGTCTCAGTTTCTCCTTGCGTCCCATCAAGGAGGGTGATGCTGACAGCAGGCATCCTCTCCTGACTTCCCAGCAGTTTTGTGAAGATGTGGGGGAGAGGACAGGCACGGTGACTCACACCTGTAATCCCAGCACTTTGGGAGACCGAGGTGGGTGGATCACCTGAGGTCAGGAGTTCAAGACCATCCTGGCCAACATGGTGAAACTCTGTCTCTACCAAAAATACAAAAATTAGCTGGGTGTGGTGGCAAGTGCCTGTAACCCCAGCTACCGGGAGGCTGAGACAGGAGAATCACTGAACCCAGGAGGCGGAGGTTGCAGTGAGCTCAGATCACACCATTGCACTCCAGCCTGGGTGACAAAGCAAGACTCTCTGTCTCAAAAAAAAAAAAAAAAAAAAAAAAAAGGAAAGAGAGAGATGTAGGGGAGAGAGAAATGAAGAATATCGGGGGGAAATGAAGAGCTTAAAAAATATAACTACAAAATCTTTTAGCCACGGGGGAAAAAAAGCAAGGGCAACATAAATAATTTGAGATTTTTCTCCAGAGAAATAGCAAAAGTTCCACTCATCTCCATTTAGAAGTTTGTAATGGGGAGAAACATATTCCATAAATCAAAGAATAATTTATTTTCAAATTACATATTTCTGTAGAAACACATAAAATTTATACAGAAAGAGGAAGAGATTATAAGAAAAAAAAAGTCCTTAATTTCTTTTTCTTTCTTTTTTTTTTTTTGAGACAGAGTTTCTCTTTGTTGCCTAGGCTGGAGTGCAGTGGCGTGATTTTGGCTCACTGCAACCTCTGCCTCCAGGGTTCAAGTGATTCTCATGCCTCAGCCTCCCAAGAAACTGCGACTACAGGCACGCCCCACCACTCCTGGCTAATTTTTTTTTGTATTTTTAGTAGAGACAGGGTTTCGCTCTGTTGGCCAGGCTGGTCTTGAACTCCTGGCCTCAGGTGGTCTGCCCATCTTGGCCTCTGAAAATGCTGGGATTATAGACATGAGCCACAGTGCCGGGCCCCTTAATTTAGAATAAAGGCAAGGACCTAAGTGATATTTTTTATGTGTTGCAAATATCTCCTCCTACTCTCAGCTTTCCATTTCCTTAATGATGTCTTAAAAATTGTATTAATATAAGATACATACAGTATGAAAATGAATAAATCATAATGTACAATGTGAATTTTTTTTTTTTAAACAAATGAACTGTGTAACCAGCATCCAGCTCAAGAAACGGAACATTATAAGAACTCTAAAGCCCTGGAGACCCCTTCTGGTCACCACCTTCCAAGGGTACCATTATCCTGACCTGTATAAATGGAATCTGAGAGAATGCAAGTTTTCTTTTGCATATATTATGTATGTGGGATTCCGCATACTGTTTCATTCATTCATGAGTAGTGGTCATTCATTCATGTTCGTTGCTTTATAGTATTCTAGTGTGCCCCAATTCATCCACTCTACTGTTGATGGACATTTGGATAATTCCCAGTTTGGGGGTATTATTAATGTTGCTGCTATGGAACATTCTCTCTCTCTCTCTCTCTCTAGCAATTTTATAGAACTGGTGTTGCTCCTTACGGAGGAGGACTAACCCATAGGCACTGTGCCCAGAGTCAGCCTGAACATTCTAGAACTTGCTTTTGATCAACACCTTGTATTAGTCAGGGACAGAACTAGAGGGACGGAGCTAATAGGATGTCTGTATATATGAAAGGAAGTTTATTAAAGAGAACTGACTCACAAGATCACAGGTAAAGTCCTATGATAGTCTCTCTGCAAGCTCAGGAGCAAGGAAGCCAGCAGTGGCTCAGTCTGAGTCTCAAAACCTCAAAAGTCAGGAAGCTGACAGTGCAGCCTTCAGTCTGTGGCCAAAGGCCCGAGAGCCCCTGGCAAACCACCAGTGTAAGTCCAATAGTCCAAAAACCAAAGAACTTGGAGTGTGATGTTCCAGGCAGGAAGCATCGAGCACAGGAGAAAGATGAAGGCCTGAAGACTCAGGAAGTCTGCCCTTCCATCTTCTTCTGCCTGCTATTTCTAGCTGCACTGGCAGCCAATTGGATGGTGCCCACCCAGATTGGGGGTGGATCTGCCTCTCCCAGTCCACTGCCTCAAATGTTAATCTCTGGTACCACTGTAACAACAACAAAAAAACACCCAGAAGCAATACTTTGCATCCTTCAATCCAATCAGGTTGACACTTTTTTTTTTAGACAGAGTCTAAGAGGCTGGGGTGCAGTGGCGTGATCTTGGCTCACTGCAACCTTCACCTCCCTGGTTCAAGCGATTCTCCTGCCTCAGTCTCCTGAGTAGCTGGGACTACAGGTGCGCACCACCACACCTGGCTAATTTTTGTATTTTTAGTAGAGATGGGGTTGGCCATATTGACCAATCTGGTCTTAAACTCCTGGTCTCAAGTGATCTGCCTGCCTTGGCCTTCTCCCAAAGTGCTGGGATTACAGGTGTGAGCCACTGCACCCGGCCACAATCAAGTTGACACTTAATATGAACTACCACACACGAACATATTTCTGTTGAGTATATACCTATGCTGGCCACAGGATATGTAAATATTCAGCTTCAGGAGATATTGGGAGAAGTAGCAACACTTGATAGACATATATACATATATTTTTGTTGTTGTTGTTTTGTTGTTGGTTTTCACATTTTTATTGGGAGCCATGGGAGGGGCCTCTTCTGTCAGTGGAGGTGCTCACATTTTCTTCAGCCACTCCAAGCTGGGGCCCTGGGGGCCCTGGAGGTGGCTGCACATGTCTGCATGTTCCCATCATCGCGGATGGGCACTGGATAGTTGTAGGGTGTGGCCTCACTGATCATGATGGAGTACTTGGTGTAGGGGCTGAGTGGGGGCAGAATTACAGTGAGGCTCCCAATGATGAAGGAGACCACCCACACTGGCTCCTTGGCCCAGGCATTCTTGAGGAAGGTGCCGAGTCTCACAACCATCTTGATCTCAGCCGTATATATATATATATATATATATATATATATATATATATATATAAAAAAAATAGTGGGAGTGTGTGTGTTTCTGTGTGATTAGAGATTTCATCTCACTATGTTGTTGCCCAAGCTGATCTTGAAGGGCTCAAGCAATCCTCTTACCTCATCCTCCCAAAGCACTGAGAATAGAGGCATGAGCCACCCTGCCCAGCCACATCCTATATTAACTTGCATTTCCCTGATGACTAATGGAGCCAAGCATTTTTTCCTGTTGATTGGCCATGTGGATATCCTCTTCTACCATGTGCCGATTCTAGTCTTTTCCCCATTTTGTGAGGTTTTTTTTTTTTTTTTTTTGCCATTTTTTTTCCATTGAATTGTCTGTTTGTCCTTTTCTTATTGACTTTTTTGTTTGTTTGTTTGTTTTTGAGTTGGAGCCTTGTTCTGTTGCCCACGCTGAAGTGCAGTGGTGTGATCTCAGCTCACTGCAACCTCTTCCTCCTGGGTTCAAGAGATTCTCCTACCTCAGACTCCTGAGTAGCTGGGATTACAGGGGCCCCCCACCATGCCTACTTAATTTTTTTTATTTTTAGTACAGACGGGGTTTCACCGTATTGGTCAGGCTGGTCTTGGACTCCTGACCTCAGGTGATCCACCTGCCTTGACCTCCCAAAGTGCTGGGATTACAGGTGTGAGCCACCGCGTCCAGCCTCTTATTGACTTTTAGGAAGTTTTTCTGTATTCTGGATTCAAGTCCTTTGTCAGATATATGAATTATGAATATCTTCTCCCACACTCCGGCTTGAATTTTCATTCTTATTGGTGTCTTTTGATGAACAGGAATTCTTAAATTTAACATAGTTTAATTACCAAGTTTTTGTAAATAGAATAGCCTACATCAATACTGAGAAGTCATAGCTATTATACCAGTAACAAAACAAGAAAGCTAATTTTGAAACTTCCCTGTACCGCTGAGGATTCTGGGAAACAAATACACTCATTTCATTGCTCAAGTTTTTTTTTAATTTTTGATTTTTTTATTATTATTATTATTACTACCGTTATTATTTTTGAGGGAGAGTCTCACTCTGTCACCCAGACTGGAGTGCAATGGCGCCAGCTCGGCTCACTGCAACCTCTGCCTCCCGAGTTCAAGCGATTCTCATTCCTCAATCTCCCGATGGGACTACAGGCACCCACCACACCCAGCTAATTTTTGTATTTTTAGTAGAACGGGGTTTCTCTACTACAGAGAGAGGAGAGGCTGGCCAGGCTGGTCTGGAACTCCTGAGCTCAGGTGATTCGCCCGTCTCGGCCTCCCTAAGAGCTGGGATTACAGATGTGAGCCACGGCGCCTGGCCGAATTATTATAAAATATGTAATTTTTAAACGTTTGATAAGCTCTTGCCCTAACCCTTCCTCTCCTACAGGGCTTCTGAAAGCCGCTGTCTGAATCCTCCGGTTTGACCTAAGTTAGAAGAGCAGGAGTTTTTCCATTACCAGTTAGGGACTCTGGGCAAGTCCTTTGACCTCTTTGTCCTGGGTTTCTTCATCTGGGAGGACCCTCTGCACAAAGCACCTGAACACAGCGCTGCAGATGCACTGTCAGCGCCGTGATTCCCATGTCTGCAGCGACCCCTGCTGGCTGCCGGCCTGGGCTCAGGGTCCATCGAAGGCCGCCTCCAGCCCCTACTTGTGTGCTTCCCGGAGGGCACTGCCCAGGAGGCTGGGCAGCTGCAGGTGGGTGGCTCCTCTGAGTCCGTTTTCCCCACTCCTCCCCTTCCTCTTCTTTCCTCCTTTCCCCGCTACAGCCTGGGGTGGGGCAGGGACCCGGAGAGACCTCACACAATTCTTCCCGGTAGCTATCCCCCATCCTTGCACATTGCTTGACCACTTTCTTGTGCAAGACCTTTTTCACGAATACTTTTTCACTGGCGTGCTCAGAAGGAAATTTCTTTGAATGTGTGGGTTTATGAAGACAGCTTATACAGCCAAGAAGTCCTTCCTTTAGAAACTCAAAATTCCGGCCAGGCGCGGTGGCTCACCCCTATAATCCTAGCATTTTGGGAGGCCGCGGCGAGCAGATCACAAGGTCAGGAGCTCAAGACCAGCCTGGTCAAAATGGAGAAACCCCGTCTCTACTGAAAATAGAAAAATTAGCCAGGCGTGGTGGCACATGCCTGTAATCCCAGCTACTTGGGAGTCTGAGGCAGGAGAATTGCTTGAACCCGGGGGGCTGAGATTGCGGTGAGCCGAGATCTCTCCACTGCACTACAACCTGGGGGACAGAGCGAGACTCCACTCAAAATAAAGAAAGAAAGAAAGGAAGAAAGGAAGAAACTAAAAATTCTAAGACATCCCAAGGGATGATAGGACTCTTCCCCTAGGCATCCCCTCTAGCTTAAAGTGTGTGGCGGGTGGGGTCTGGACCACAGGTGCTGGTGCCTTACTTCATTCTCCATGCCCACACTTCATGGAGTTAATGTTCTCACATCTCATGGTTGATCAAACGGAGTGTCTGAGTGGTAAAATAACTTGCCTAAGCTTCTAAGTAGGTAGGTTAGGTAGGTTATTGGCGGAATTTATCTGTCGAGACTTCAGAGTTTGTGCATTAAAAATAAAATAGAATAAAAATCTTTTTTCTGATTATTTTAAAAAAGTTTTCAGAGATTCTGGAAAATACATAAAGAATATAAAGATGAAGCTAAACATCACCCAGATGTCCTCAACTCAGTAATAGTCATTGTTAATACTTTGGTAAATATCCTTGTTTGTTTGCTTTTCTGTGCATATTGACTGAAATCATATATTATGAGTGATGATATCTGTTCCTTTTTGATTTGAAATTGCATAGTATGAGCTTTCTTTATGGCATGTAAAATTCTTCCACATGTGGTTTTTAATGACTATATAACAGTTTTCTTTGTGTATGCACCATCATTTGACCTTTCTTGTTTTGTGAGGCATTTACATTTCTTAATTTTTTTGGAATAGTATAAAGTCTTTGCATATTGACCTTTGCTTGAATCTCAAATGATCTCCCCGGGACACTCACAAATAGGCCCTTACTGGTGCTAGTCTATGAATATATATACTTTTTGTTTGTTTGTTTTGAGACGGAGTCTTGCTCTGTCCCCCAGGCTGGAGTGCAGTGGCACAATCTCGGCTCACTGCAAGCTCCAACTCCCGGGTTCACGCCATTCTCCTGCCTCAGCTTCCTGAGTAACTGGGACTACAGGCGCCCGCCACCACGCCCAGCTAATTTTTTGTATTTTTAGTAGAGATGGAGTTTCACCATGTTAGCCAGGATGGTCTAGATCTCCTGACCTCATGATCCGCCCACCTCAGCCTCCCAAAGTGCTGGGATTACAGGCGTGAGCCACTGTGCCCGGCCATATACATATATTTTTTTGAGACGGAGTCTCACTTTGTCGCCCAGGCTGGAGCATAGCAACACGATCTCAGCTCACTGCAACCTCTGCCTCCTGGATTCAAGGGATTCTCCTGCCTCAGCCTCCCAAGTAGCTGGCATTACAGGCGTGCGCCACCACGTCTGGCTAATTTATGTTTGTTTGTTTTTGAGATGGAGTTTCGCTCTTGTTGTTCAGGCTGGAGTGCAATGGCATGATCTTGACTCACTGCAGCCTCCGCCTCCCAGGTTCAGGTGATGCTCCTGTCTCAGGCTCCTGTAACTGGGATTCCAGGTGCCTGCCACCACGCCCAGCTAATTTTTTTGTATTTTTAGTAGAGACAGGATTTCACCATGTTGGCCAGGCTGGTTTTGAACGCTTGACCTCAGGTGATCCGCCCACCTCGGCCTCCCAAAGTTCTGGGATTACAGGTGTGAGCCACTGCGTCTGGCCATCCCAGTCATTTCTTTAGGTGTCCTGCGCACTGGTTCATCAATGGTCTTTCAAAGCCAGGTCACGTTAACTGGGGCCAGTGTCCTTTAGGGTGGCAAGAATGCCACTTGCTTTGCAAGCAAGGCTGTGACTCAGCCCTCCTGCAATGAGGCAAGAGTAGAGGCAGGTCTAAAGGGATTATACCCAGGATTATACCTGTGCGTCCCTGTGCCAGGGCCTTCTCCAGGCCCACTGCTCAGCCGGTGGCAGGGCTGCATCTGTTCAGTCAACGTGGAAGGGCCTCCGACCCCAAAAGAAGGAAAATCTGAAATCAACTGCTCAGTGGGAAGCTAATGGAAATCCACATTAGCAAGGCCTGGGCCCAGCCACACTTCGTATCCTGTCCACTATCATCCTGTTAACTAAACACCCGGGGTTTGTATCCCCAGCTCTGAGGTGGCTGATGATGGATAGGTGCTCAGTAGATGTGGATTGCATGAATGAACTGTGGATGGGATTAGCCTGCTGCCCAGAAGTAGCCCATCTACTAGGATTAGGAGACTGTTTATCCATGAGATTAAGGGGCCAAAGGTGCAGCCTAGACTGGTCAGGGGGTGTGGGTTCAAATCCCAGCGGGACACCCTGACCCTGTTGACACGGCAGTCACACTGCAAGGCCTTGGATGAATTAGTTTGTGCGTTTTGGCCTCAGTTTCCCTTCCAAAGTCCTCCATTGTTTTGAGGGTAGAAATAGAACATGTGTGACAACAAGGAGATCTAGCCCAGGTAGATGCAAATGCTGCACACTGAGCCTTAAACGGGGATCAGGGAGCCACAGGGTTCCTCATTCACTCCTATTCTTTTATTTTTTATTTTATCTTATTTTGTTTTTAGAGACAAGGTCTCACTATGTTGGCCAGGCTGATCTTGAACTCCTGGGCTCAAGGGATTCTCCCGCCCTGGCCTCCAAAAGTGCTGGGATTACAGATGTAAGCTGCTGTGCCCAGTTTACTTGCATTCTTGGTCCTTCTGAAGAGAGGTGACACCATTTGAAGCTTCAGGGTTGACTTTTTCCCCCTCCTCAAAAATGATTTTCTTACAGGGCGCTCTGCTCTATAGATAGTGCTGCAACCTCTGGGAGGCAGGAATCGAAGCCACAAAGCCCCCTGGGGATCTGCCTGGAAATCTCTCTCACTGCCTGAGGCCGGACTCTAGGAAGTTCTAAATTCTCCTCCCACCTTTGATAAATTAAGAAGAAACCAGAGTAACATGGCAAAGGTAGAGGAAGGAACTGTCCCATCTCTGCTGCAGTGTCTTCATTGACCATGCCTTCTTTCTGAAACCCCTTTCTCTCTCGACTTTGTTTTCTCACTTTCCTGCTATTCTCCCAGGCCCCAGCTGGGGCCCTCTGCTCTCCCTAGGACTGGGCCCAGGTGGGGTGAGTGGTGTACTCACCTTGGATGCAAAATCTAAGAGGGCATCAAAGAATTCAGCAATCAAGATAAACAATATTTTAATTTAACATTTTTAAGTGAAAATTAGCACCAAAAAATCACAATGAGCAAAATATCAAAAAATATATGTATTTTTTGAGACAGGATCTCACTCTGTTGCCCAGGCTGGAGTACACTGGCACAATCACGGCTCAGTGCAACTTCGACCTCCCCAGGCTCAGGTGATCCTCCCACCTCAGCCTCCCGAGTAGCTGGGACTATAGGCGTGCGCCACCATGTCTGGCTAATTGTTTTTGTATTTTTTGTAGAGTTGGGGTTTCACCATATTGCCAAGGCTGGTCTTGAACTCCTGGGCTCAAGCAATCCCCACCTCAGCCTCCCAAAGTGCTGAGATTACAGGTGTGAGCCACTGCGGCTGGCCCAAAGTTTTTTTTTTTTCTTTTTTTTTTTTTTCTGAGACAGAGTCTCGCTCTGTCTCCCAGGCTGGAATGCAGCGGCGCGATCTTGGCTCACTGCAACCTCTTAGGTTCAAGCAATCCTCCTGCCTCAGCCCCCTAGTAGATGGGATTACAGGTACACACCACCATACCACCATGGCAGGCTAATTTTTGTATTTTTGGTAGAGACGGGGTTTTGCCATGTTGGCCAGGCTGGTCTCGAACTCCTGACCTCAGGTGATCCACCTGCCTCGGCCTCCCAAAGTGCTGGGAATACAGGTGTGAGCCACCGCGCCTGGCCCCAGACTTTTAAATAAAGTCAGAATCAGTCTCTCTCTTTCTGCGACATTTGTTTTTGTGACATCAAGTGTTACTTCTATTTGGACAATTCACAGATTTCTCTTTTAAGCCTTGACTTCCTCTCTTGAGTAAAAGTTGTGGGTCTGCAGCTGCCTTCTGAAGGTCCATTCAGGGAGGATCTCATGCCTTCTGCCAAGAGCCAAAGGAGCTGAAGCCTTCAGCCAACAGCCATGTGAGTGAATCCTGCAGGTGGATCCTCGGGCCCCAGGTAAGCCTTCAGCTGACTGCAGCCCTGGCCGACATCTTCATGGCAACCTCATGGGAAACCCCGAGCCAGAACCATGCAGCTAAACTGTTTCTGGATTCTTCATCTATAGGAATGGTGAGACAATAAATGCCTGGTGTTTAAGCCACCAAGTTGAGAGAATTTGTTACACAACAATCTCTCTCTGGAGAGGTTCTGGCGGACGTCTCCAAAGGGCTTCACAAGTGTCCTTCTCCTATATCATCTGATGATGGCCTCTTCCCCCGATGGCTCCAGGTACCACCTATATGCTGTGCTGATGTTACCCAGGGCCATGGTTCCTCCAACCCAAACATCTTCCCAGAGTTTCCAGCCATAACTTCTCCCAGATTTCCCACAGGCACCCCATCACTCAGACAGAACCTGATGTCTTCTCCTTTGAAATCTGGACCCCCTCCTGTTACAGGTTGGGAGTCTCCTCTGCCACATCTACTCGGTCCTTGGTCACCACAGACTCACCTCCTGGATTGCTAGTGGCTTTATCTCATTTGCTACTGCCATGATTCAGGTCCCACAATTTTTCTTCTGTGTGACCACAGAGGCCACACCTCCTGGCCTCCTTTCCTCCATTCCCCACAAGGCTGCTGAGCGAGCTTTTCAAACCATGACTGTCCCAGAAATCCCAGTCTTCAGAATAAAGTGGAAGCTGCTGATATGGTCCCCCACCCCTGTACCTCTAATGACCACTAGGTTCAACCAAGACCTCCTTGGCTTGCTATACAGATAAATATAAACCTAGCTATGGTGGGTCTGTGGGGCTGGGCTCAACCAGACTGGAGGCTCCTCATGCTGGGACAACGCAAACAACTGGACCCCTGCTACCCTCCCCACGAGTGTCAGACCAGCCTCGGGCCTTTGCTCCGTGGTCCTCAACTGAGGAGAGAATGTGAGCAACCTGTTTAAGGTGACCGTATATACGTTATCTATTTCATGCCAATTTTTAGAAAAGGTGGCTCAGTGGCCAGGCGCAGCGGCTCACGCCTGTAATCCCAGCACTTTGGGAGGCCGAGGCGGATGGATCACGAGGTCAGGAGTTTGAGACCAGCCTGACCACTAAAAATACAAAAATTAGCTGGGCACAGTGGCACGTGCCTGTAATCCCAGCTACTCAGGAGGCTGAGGCTGGAGAATCACTTGAACCTGGGAGGCAGAGGTTGCAGTGAGCTGAGATTGGGCCACTGCACTCTAGCCTGGCAACAGAGTGAGATTCCATCTCAAAAAAAAAAAAAAAGAAAAAGAAAAAAGGTGGCTTGGTTCACTCCAGTGAGAGCTGACATCCTCACGGCCTCCAGATGGTCCCCAGACTGCCTTACAGAGGTCATCCCATCCATCTAGCTGGAGCCTTCCTTTTTCACGGACTCTACCGGTGTTTTGGTAAAGTTTGGGCTTCTGCATACAGTCTCCCAATCTGCATCCCTCAGAGGGTTCTCCAGGCTCTGGGTACAGGTGGGTGCTCCTTTGTTTAGGGGAGGCTTCCTCAAGACAGAGGGAAGGGGCCACCTAGCCCTGAGGTCACTACCCCCAGGATTGAGAAGGGATCTGGGTGATATCCAAGGTGGCCTCTTGTGCTCACAGCCCCCATGGACCTCCCAGTGGATAAGGCCTCAATGCATATGCTCCTGTCCATTGCAGTCAGCACGGGTGGCTGAAATTCACAATGGGAGAGCCGCCCAATGGGAGTCTTTGTCCAAGAACAAGTGTTCATCATGATGGCCCCCAGCTCTACTTTCTCTACAGTAATAGATGATGGCTTAGGTTGGTCCCCTTTGAAGAACTGACTGTAGAGCAAACAAATATTTGGGGGGAACATAAAATACTTTTAAATTATAATTCATATTCTCAGAATGATTCCATAATAAGAAAGAAGCTGTGGACATTTTAATATTATTTGTGAAAGTCAAAACCCAAATGTCACAGCCAAGAGGAGACAAGACAACTACATGTAATGTAGTATGATGAGTGGGATCCTGGAACAAAAAGTGGACATTAGGTAAAAACTAAGACAATCGGGTAAAGTGTGGATTTTGTGTCAATATTGCTTCAATGATTATAACAAAGGTACCATACTAATGTAAATGTTAATAATAGAGTAAACTTATGTGGGATATATGAGAACTATCTGTACCATCTTTGCAATTTTTCTATCAATATGAAATTATTTTAAAATAAAAACTTTGTTTAAAAAACAGCAACAGAAGGGGTAAACTATAAAGATATGATATTTCAGAATGTGAGACCAAGGGCAGAGAAAAACAAAGGAAAGGTGAAATATAGAGATTCTATCAGTTCTAGATCTAGAGAACAGAGATCACAGAGAGGAGATGAAGAGGGTTGGTAGGATGAGATAGTATTAAAAGAAGACAGAAAAGGCAGAGATTTCCCACAGTTAAAGAACTTCAGGCCGGGTGCGGTGGCTCATGCCTTCAATCCCAGCACTTTGGGAGGCCGAGGCGGGCGAATCACAAGGTCAGGAGTTCGAGAGCAGCCGGGCCAACATGGCGAAACCCCGTCTCTACCAAAATACAAAAATTAACTGGGCGTGGTGGCAGGCGCCTCTAATCCCAGCTACTTGGGAGGCTGAGGCAGGAGAATTGCTTGAACCCAGAAGGCAGAGGTTGCAGTGAGCTGAGCTCACGCCACTGCACTCCAGTCTGGGTGACAGAGTGAGAATCTATCTCAAAAAAAAGGAACTACAGAGGAAAAGGGCTCATAGATCTTGTAGTAAGAGAGGCATCCTTAAATAATATGCAAAAAGAAAAAGATTAAAACATTTGACTTCAGCAAAGTATTTTACTATCAATTTGAAAAGAAATCATAAAAAGGGGAACATCTCAGTCATGATCCGGAAGTACATATTCACTATGCATATAATTAAGAAAGAATCTGTATCCGGAGTATATGAAGAGTTGCTGCTAAGGAAAAGACAATAGAAATACAGGCAGAGGAAATATAAATGGCACATAAACATTGGAAAAGCTATTCAATTTCACTGATTATCAGGGGAATGCAAAATAAGTAAATACACAGGGCACAGTGATGCCTGCCCTGTGTACCAGCTACTCAGAAGGCTAAGACAGGAGGATCATTTGAGTACAGGAGTTCAAGGCTACAGTGAACTATGATCAAGCCCGTGAATAGCTCCTGCACTTCAGCCTGGACAACATAGAAAGACCCCAACTCTAAAGCTACATAAAAAAATTTAAAAATAAAGACAATGTCATGCGATTTCCTCCCACCCTTACCCTACACTAGATTAGCAAGTCTGTAGAGCTTAATTATGATAGGGTGAGGGTCAGGCAAGGTAGCTCAAGTCTGTAATCCCAGCACTCTGGGATGCCCAGGCGGGAGAGATTACTTGAGCTCAGGAGTTCAAGACCAGTCTGGGCAACATAGCAAGACTGTACTAAAAATAAAAACAATTAGCTGGGCATGGTGGTGCACGCCTATAGTCCCAGTTACTCAGGAGGCTGTGGTGGGAGGATCACTTGAGCCCAGGAAGTTAAGGCTGCAGTGAGCCATGTTCATGCTATGGCACTCCAGCCTGGTGACAGAGTAAGATCCTGTCAAAAAAAAAAAAAAAAAAAAAAAAAAAAAAAAATAGGGTAAGGACATGCAGAGATAGGCTCTCTCATACAAATGAATGGGTCTATATATTGGTGGAAACTTCTTGGAGGGCAATTTGTCAGAATGTGATAACACTGTAAAATATGTACATCCTTCTCCCTAGTTCTCATTATCTAACTTAGAGAAATACCCACCCACAGGTGCACAAAGAGGAATGCTTGAGAATTTTCATTGCAGCATTGTTTGTAACATGGAAAAAATCTAAAAGTCCATCGAGGAAGTCTTCTAATTTTTAAAACAATTTAAGCAGAGTCTCTTTGTGTTGCCCAGGCTGGTCTTGAACTCCTGGGCTCAAGCCAAAGGAATGCTTCTACACTTTGACATACTATTCAGCAGTGAAAAGAATGTAATAGAACTTGGTGGGCCATCATGGAAATATCTCTAAGACATCTGTTAAGTGAGAAAAGCAAGTTGCATGGAGTTATGTGCAGTTTGATCCCAATTATGTGAAAGAGAAAAGAATGCAAAATATATATTTTATATGTATATATAAGTATAAATTAATAGAAAAAATGTCTCAAAGGATACATACCAGAATGATGGCAATGATTAATTACCCTGCAAGAGTTTTCAGAGGCTAGGCATGATGGCTAACACCTATAATCTTAGCACTTTGGGAGGCAGAGACAGGAGGATCACTTGAGCCCAGGAGTTTGAGACCAGCCTGGGCAACATGGAGAGACTAAATCTCTACAAAAATAAATTAGCAAGGTGTGGTGGTGGACACCTGTTGTCCCAGCTACTCAGGAAGCTGAGGTGGGAAGTTTGCTTGAGCTCAGGAGTTTGAGATTGCAGTGAGCTGTGATGATACCACTGCACTCCATCCTGGGTGACAAAGCGAGACCCTATCTCTAAAAAAAAAAAAAAAAAGGAAGAAAAAAATGTAAAAAAACGAGTTTGCAGGGAGGCAGGGAAGATGAAGGCGTATTAGAATATGGAAGTTTTTGTTTTATCAGGATTGTTTATTTTTATTTATATATTTATTTATTCAATTATGGAGACAGAGTCTCCCAGGCTGGAGTACAAGTGGCATGATCTTGGCTCACTGCAACCTCCACCTCCTTTCAGCCTCCCGAGTAGCTGGGATTACAGGCATGCGCCACCACATCCAGCTAATTCTTGTATTTTTAGTAAAAACGGGGTTTCACTATGTTGGCCAGGCTGGACCCTAACTCCTGACCTCAGGTGATCCACCCACCTTGGCCTCCCAAAGTGCTGGGATTACAGGTTTGAGCCACCGTGCCCGGCCTTATCAGGATTGTTTACATCTTCTTCAGTGAAATTTATTTGCTTAATGTAAAAATTATATAATAATGTTATTAATTGGTGTTTTCAGCATTTAAAATCAATTTGTAAACAAAGGACTGAACAGAATGTAAAGGTTGTCAGACCTGAGCATGCATAGGTAAGGATGTAGCTGGTAGAGGTGGTAGATGAGGGGTATCTCGTTGTCTGGCTTTACCCGGTGAAACACTGAGACATTCCCTAAAGCTTGGGGAGCAGGTAATAGAGGCTTTAGTGTATTGTTTAAATTTGCACCATTGCACTCCAACCTGGGCAACAGAGCAAGACTCAGTCTAATAATAATAATAATAATTATTATTATTATTATTACAAATAAAAAGTGCCACACGCAGGGGCTCACGCCTGTAATCCCAACACTTTGGGAGGCCGAGGTGGGTGGATCACCCGAGACCAGGAGTTCGAGACCATCCTGGCCAACATGGTGAAACACCATCTCTACTAAAAATACAAAAAATTAGCCAGGCATGGTGGCACATGCGTGTAGTCCCAGCTACTCGGGAGGCTGAGGCAGGAGAATCACTTGAACCCAGGAGGGGGAGGTTGCAGTGAGCTGAGATCATGCCACTGTACTCCAGCCTGGGCGACAGAGTGAGATTCCATCTCAAAAAAAAAAAAAAAAAAAAAAAAAAGAAAGAAAAGAAAAGAAAAAAAAGCAAAGAAAAAAAGAGGCAGAAGTACTGTGTTGATTGTTTTGGAGGTAAACCCTCAGAACTGACTGTTGGAGAGGGGAAAGGTGGAGTGGAGGTTAGTGCTTAGTGCTTTTCACTGGAGACCCTTCTGTGCTATTTGATTTTGTACCAAGACATGTCTTTAATTACATACACCACACACACACACACACACACTCACACACACTCACACACCCCTACCCACCCAAAAGGTTCTTTGGAAAACTCATCAGCTCCCACCAGGAACCTCTCAGGGCTCCAAAACCAAGAGGCAGGCCAAATGCTGAAGGGATAGCTTAGGGTTGCATTGCAGAGGAAGCAAAAAGTGTTTCTAGGAGGTGTCAGGGCCGCCTGGTGGCTGGAGTGTCACATTCCCTAATGAACGTGCAGGAAGGGGGTCAAACACGCCAGTAGCTTCTCACCAGTGTGGATGGCAAAAGCTCGTTTCCTCTCCATGACAGCTGCAGGGCTTAGCTGTTGATAAAATGCTGAAGGTTTCAAGAAAAGGATCTGCCCCAGTGTGACAGGGCTTATCCCAGGGATTCCCAAATGACTCCATATTCATTATTCTGAATTTTGTTTACTTGACCCACCTTTCCAATTATCTGTCAGAATGTGCAAATCCTCCCTCCCTGCTTATCAGCCACACTCTGGAGATTAGGGAACAGGGTAACGACCCTCATTATCAATACCACAGCCCCCACGGATCCTCTTCCCTGGGCTGGTGAGAACACTCCCTCTGCTTCATGGACTCACTACCCACAGCCTAGAAGACATGATACCATCCGAGTCTAATATTTTCCATCTAGAAGAGGGTGATCCTAAAGAAAGGCCAAGGGAATCCTGTGAGGTCAGGAGAACTGTTATCTCCAAGGGAAGGGAGGTGGTTGAAGATGTGTCCCCAGATGAAATCAGGGCATAGGGGAACAATGTTACTGCGTACACAGTGTTATCACACACCTGGGCTTTGGCAAGCTTAGACTGTCCTGGAAGTGCATACAAGATACAGTGCTACTTTGGGGAAGCTGACCAGGGGTTAGGTGTCAGAATAGGAGAGACACTTCTCACCATCTTCACTGTATTTTTTTTTTCTTTTTTCTTTTCTTTTCTTTTCTTTTTTTTTTTTTTTTTTTTTTTTTTTTTTTTTTTTTGAGACAGGGTCTCACTCTGTCATCCAGCCTGGAGTGCAGTGGTACGATCTTGGCTCACTGCAATCTCTGCCTCCTGGACTCAAAGCATCCTCCTGCCTCAGCCTCCTGAGTTGCGGGGACCACAGGTGCATGCCACTACACATGGCTAATTTTTAATTTTTTTGTAGAGATGGGGTCTCAGTATGTTGTCCAGGCTGGTCTCAAACTCCTGGACTCAAGCAATCCTCCAGACTCAGTCTCCCAAAAGTCTGGGATTACAGGCATTGAGCGATCACACCGTCTGTTTTTTCAACTTTAAAGTTGTGTTTGTTGGTTACCAGTTTCCTTAAAGAATACTGGCCTTAATCTGGACTAAAATCTCATGTCTCACATTTTCCATTTTAAATTTCTTAGCAAAAAAAGGTATAATCAATCTATTCTCTCTCTCTTTTTCTTTCAGCAAATAGCATTTGAGCACCAATTATTTTCTAGGCACTGTGCTCATCTTAATTACAGGATGGAGCAAGAGGGAATCCCTCTGCTGAGCCCGTGCTGTGTGGGAGCACCTGGGCACATCTCTCCATGATGCCAGGAGAAGGTGCCATCCCACTGTGTTCATGAGGGACCAAGGTGCACCCAGAGGACACAGCGATGAGCAAGGCAGCAAGAGGCGGGAGTGGTCAGAACATGACAGAAGGATTTTCATGAAGAAAATGAGTGTTATGCCGAGGCTTGCCAGATGAGCTGTGATTTCAAAGGTAAAGAAGAGATGAAGGGCACGCAGGCATGGGAAAAAGAATGAGCAAAGAGATGACCATTCAGGGCCCCAGAATGCTGGGGGCGGAGGGCAGTGGCACGGGCAGGACGTGGGGGTTGGAAAGCCAGGGTGGGACCTGGAGAAGAGCTTCCAAGTAAACTAAGGAGGAGAAACTTCTGTCTGTGATGTGGGGAGTCAAGGTAGTGGCTTCTGATCGGGGCAAGATAGGAACTGCTCTGCATGGGCATGGAAATGGCAGGCTAAGTGTTCCCAGGCAGGCACCGGTCAGAATCAGCACCTTGGTCTCCTGCCTCCTATGTCGGGGGTTTTGTAGGAGAAATTTCCAGAAGTATTGAAGCTGTGGGGAAAGACTCAAAAGGGTTTTTTGCAGGAGAGGGAGGCAGGGGGGGTGGAGAAGAAACAAAAATTTAGAGGAAAATGGAAATAATTACAGTTTGATAGATCTATTGACCTACATACTGTTAACTTTGGAGTATTAAACCTTACGATGCTGAGGCCAAGTGCGGTGGCTCATGCCTATAATCCCAGCATTTTGGGAGGCCAGGGTGGGTGGATCATTTGAGGTCAGGAGTTGGAGACCAGCCTGGCCAACATGATGAAACCTCACTTCTACTAAAAATACAAAAATTAGCTGGCGTAGTTGTGGGCTCCTGTAGTCCCAGCTACTTGGGAGGCTGAGGCAGGAGAATCACTTGAACCCGGGAGGTGGAAGTTGCAGTGAGCTGAGATCACACCACTGCACTCCTGCCTGGGCAACAGAGTGAGACTCTGTCTCAAAGAAATAAATGAATAAATAAATGTTTTAATGTTGAATTTGCATATAACATGATTATGTTCAGGGTATTTAGAGAGAGAGAAAAGAAACCTCTCTGTTCACCTGTTCTTACTCTCAAATTTTCTGAGAAAGTCCAGAAAATACCTGAAGAAAAAATGTTTTTCTAGTTTTTTCCCATTTGTGTTCTTTTCTCTCATCACTGGCAATCAGGATGTGGAGGAATCATCCAGAAGGGCCAGGTTATAAGTTTAATGGAATGATGGGGTTCTTCTCACCTGAATTCTCCGGCAGCCTCTTTGCCTTCTATTGGCCCCAACCTATCCTCACCCTCCCCTGCTTCTCAAACCTAATGCGCATAGAATCTTAATGTGCATAGAACACTCAGATTCCTGGACACTGCCCCCAGCAAAGTCTTTAACATTTTCCATCTAGAACAGGGTGATCCTAAAGAAAGGCCGAGGGAATCCTGTGAGGTCAGGAGAAGTGTGTATCCGAGGGAAGGGAGGTGGTTGAAGATGTGTCCCCAGGTGAAATCAGGGCACAGGGGAACAGCAAAGTCCATTCACGAGGCCTGAATTGGGGTCTAGGAATCTGTATTTACACAGGTTTCTCAGGTGATTCTGGACAGAAAGCACTACCCCCAGAAACTCCCCCATGAACAATCCCAGACCTGGTGGAAGGTGGGAGGCGCTGGAGCAGTGGGTTGTGGAAAAGCTGTCTGGGGCTGAGAGGAGGTGAGGAAAGCTCAGGGGCAGCTTGCCTCGTGGCTCCATGATGGCCAAGCAGAGCAGGTGGGACAGCTGGGCCGGATAACACCAGATTAGGGAGACAGGAGTGGTCCAGAGAGGTCAGAGCAAGCAGAGAAGTTTGGCTTATCTGAAGGTCATCTGGGTTGGAGAAGACTTTGGTCCTAAGTGTCTCAGTCCTAACGGATATGTACACCAACAAAACAGCTGGCAGTGCAAAGCACCCACATCCTCACAATTACACCGAGAGCATCCGCAACATAACATCTCCCAAAAAAAAAAAAAAAAAAAAAAAAGTCATCACAACATCTTAAAACCCCTAACAATACAGGTTCACAAACAGTCTGCATTTTTTCCACTTCTGTAATCTTTGATTGAGACAGCTTGGTTTAGTAGTATTCCCTGTTCTCCAAACACCTTCCCTCCCACCAGGACAGAAGAGGCTGTTTTACAATTTTTCAAGCCTGACCTGACCCCACAGCCAGACTCTCCACTCAGACCCTCAGAGTCCCAGCTCCTTCCGCTGCATGACAAAGGGTGGCTGCCCTCCCTCCTGACGACTAATCAGCCCATTGTAAAAAGTTTCCTAATCCACATTTGAGCTCTTCTTTTGGCCGCTAGCTAATTGCCCAATTATTTTATTTCCCTAACAAAACTCTTCAGGCTGCTGGGAATCCACATTTAGGACCCAGGCTTGTATCTTGGGCCTCAGGAGTCTGGGGGATTTGGCCTTTGTCTTTGTCTGCTTCTCACGCCTCCCTGCCCCCTACCCAGCCACGACCCTAGGTTGACTGAGTCCCCAGCTTGCCTGGGGCTGACAGATGACCCTACTGGCTTCAGGGGGTCAGGGCAGGACTGGGCACTGGAGATAGTTTGAGGGCGTGGAAAGAAGTTTGGTCTGGGAGTGGGAAGACCTGACTTTATGGGGGTATTGATCATCGATCATCGACTGTGTGTGTTTGGGGAAGTTATCATCTCTCTAAGCCTCAGTTTTCTTGTTTCTAAAACACGGGGGCAGGAGCATGACCTGGATAGCCGATTTCAGCACTAAGCTCTCTCTGATTCTACAAACTAGCAGGTGAAATAAAGAGGGTAAGTCGCCTGGCTGGACAAACCCCTCCATTGGTGCTAAATATTCCCAGGCTCCTCCACCTAAGGGAGGTCCCCAACATCAGGAAGGGATCTCAGTTTCCCAATCGTGGACCACTTGCCTAGGCTACCAGCAGCCCCCAGGGCCACCCTGAGCACTACGTCCCAAACACCCATCCCTGCAGGCAGGATCGGTCCTTTTAGAGAGGCTGGATATTGACTGTGTAGTTTCACTTCCCGTTGAGGGTCCTGTGCTGAGAGGCCGATGCAGAAATATCAGCAAGACATCTGGAGGAGGCAGGGAATCAAGAAGGTGTGTGTGTGGGGTCCCTCCACTTTACTATCTTCTCTGGAAATGAGGTTTCAATTTAGCTGGTCTGTTACCCCAGATATAGAAGGAGCTCCTGAACCCCCGGGGACTTCCAGAGGTTCTCAGCCCTATGGTGTTTCCCAGCTGGAAGAGAACCTCGCATGGGCATCTGCAGGTCAGAGAAGCAGCAGCACCAGGGGCCTGGCCTCCCTCAGCCCTGGAACAGCAGGTCCCTGCTGAACCAGAACGGGGGCCTGCGAGGTCTCATTGTGAGCATCCAGCCTCAGGGAGCTCCCAGTGGGTCTACATGTTGGGTTTTTGGGGAGGGGGTAGTGGCATGCAAGAACAGCCTGGGTGTTATATCCTTGGCACTAGTGATAAGCCACAGGGCTTCCTGTCGCCCAGCGGCAAGGGTAGTGGACTATTGCATATTTATGAAACACCAGCCCAGAACAGCTTCCAGAGACTGAGGCCCACAGGTCCTGGCTTGCCTGTAAATGTGACACTTCTGCACCTTTTGGCCTGACTTAAGACCCAAATGTTTGCACCAAGTAAGTCCTTCCCCTGTTAATCACTTGCAAAGGAAGGCAACAGCTTCTCTTTTGAAGAAAGCTACGCTTGTCACAGAGAGAACAGGAGGTCCTGTTTGGACCGGAAACAGTGGTGGGAATTTATATTTCACGGGATGTTCCAACTATGGGAGATGAGTGCCAAGATGGGATTTGAATTCCACCTTGTGAATTACACAAATCCCATGGAAACACAGATGGAAGAGAAAAGGAAAGGGAAACAGAGAAGCAGCTGAGGTCATGCATGGTTCTATGACCCCAAGGGTCTCCTTTTCCCACCCTGGGGTCAGCTGTTAGGATTTCGGTATTTCCTCTTACCTTGGCTTGTGGACACATGTGACCAAATCCCTGTTCCTTCTCTTCAGATACCCTGAGCTCTAGCACCTACTATCTGTATGACCTTGGGCTAGTCAGACAACAGTTTTATGCTCAGTTTCTTCATCTACAAAATGGAAATAATAATGGCAACCTCCTCCTCAAGTTATGGTGAGAATAAAGAGTTAACAATAAATATAAAACATTCAGAATAGTGCATGGCCCACAAGCACTATTAGCCATTGTGGTTATTATTTATGCTTATTTGTAGAGATGGGGTCTTGCTATGTTATCCAGGCTGGTCTCGAACTCCTGGCCTCAAGTGATCCTCCTGCCTTGGCCTCCCAGAGTGCTAAGATTACAGGCGCGAGTCACACCACACTCAGCCCATTATGATTATTATCAGTGTTATTCTTATCCCTCCCCCTTCTCTGATGCTAAACACTCCCCCAGCACACACACTACTAAAAGCCCTTTCAGACAGTAGAATAGTTCTGCGGTGTGCTCTCCCCAGTTAGCTGGTGGACTGGCTCATGCCACCAGCACTCAGCTGGAGCCCAGGTCATTTCCAGACACAGAACAAGAGACAGAAACCTAGAAAGCAGAGGCCAGAGCTGCCTAGAGGCATGGCCTGTCCAAAGCCACAGGTACTGGGGGCAGATTGAGGTGGAAGCCGCCCCTCGCCACCTCCTCAAACACACATTTTCGACTGACTGGGTTCAAATATGAGACTTCCATATACATATACATAAGCAAATGCATATGTATATGTATATATATATATGGTGGCATGAAGTCCCTGGGCTTTCATCCAAAAGAAATTCCAGCTTCGAGCAACAGAAGATTCCCTCTTCCTCTGCCTGAAATGTTTGAGGACAGAAGCAGGGGGATGACATGGAGAGACCTATCAGTGACACAGCATTCCCACAAAGGGGCCAGAGTGCCCCCACTCAGAAGGTGAAGGGGGATGCCCCTTGCCCGCCAGCCCCCTCGGCCTAGGGTCCTTGTCCTCCTCCAGCATCCTTACTCACCTTGCATGCAACAGAACATGGGCAAGTGAGGCTGTGGAGTTTTGGGAAGAGCTTCCCCCTGCACATCCTCAAATCCCCTATGCCAGTGCCAGGAGGAGATGCCTACAGAGACAGACACTCCATTTAGCTCCCAAGCCCTTCATTGAAGTTTGGGAGCAGGTCACTTCCCCAGGCAGTACTCTGACGTTGCATCTGCAAGAGGTACCTGAAACTGACACCTGCCTCCTAAGGGCTGTGTGAATACACATTCAGAGCTTAGAACAATAACTGGCACATAGTAAGCACTCAGGAAATGTGTGCTATTATTATTGTTGATAGTTTTATAAAAAGCCACGACCTGGCCGGGCACGGTGGTTCACGCATGTAATCCCAGCACTTTGGGAGGCCAAGGCAGGCAGGTCACCAGGTCAGGAGATTGAGACCATTCTGGCGAACACGGTGAAACCCCATCTTTACTAAAAATACAAAAAATTAGCCAGGCGTGGCATGCACCTGTAGTCCCAGCTACTTGGGAGGCTGAGGCAGGAGAATCACTTGAACCCAGGAGGCAGAAGTTGCAGTGAGCCTAGATCACGCCACTGCACTCTAGCCGGGGTGACAGAGCGAGGCTTCGTCTCAAAAAAAAAAAAAAAAAAAAAAAAAAAGCCACGACCCTGTGATTGCAGAATTTAGGCAGATAATAATGACGGCAAACCCTTACAGAGTGTTTACCTGTCACTAGACACTGGTGTTAGTGTCTAGTGAAACATCCTGCACGTATTAATGCATTTAATCTTCACACTAACCCTATGAGGAAGACCTCATGATCATCACCCTCTTTCTGTAGATGAGGAAACTGAGGCACTGAGAAGTTAACTAACTTGCTAGCAGGTCAAACAGTTGGCAGATGGCAGGTCTCATATGTGAACGCAGCCAGTCTAAAATGTGTGTCTGAGGAGACATAGGGGGGATCCCACCTCAATCTGCCCCCAGTACCTATGGCTTTGAACAGGCCATGCCTCTGGGCAGTTCTGGCCTCTGCTTTCTAGGTTCCTGTCCCTCGTCTGTGTCCATTATGATTATTATCAGTGTTATTCTTATCCCTCCCCCTTCTCTGATGCTAAACACTCCCCCAACACACACACTACTAAAAGCCCTGGGCTCCAGTTGAGTGCCGGCGGCACGAACCAGCCAGCCAGCTCACTGGGGAGAGCACACCCCAGAATAATTCTGCTGACTGAAGGGGGGACTCCTGTGCTGTGGTCATGTGACCGCAAAGGCACTTGCTGAAATTGCTGTGTCTGGGACTCCCAAAAACAGTAGAGCTGCCAGATTTGTGTCCTGACAGTGTCTAGCATCCTCTGTCATGCGGGGAGGGCAGGGATGGTGAGACAACCCTGAGGGACCCCTGGTGCGGGGAGAGGCAGGGGGTGTGCAAGGAGTGTGGGTTGGAGAGAGATGACCAAGGGGCTTCTGTGAACGTGGTCCAAACCAGCAGGAAGGCAGAATCCTTCCCGCCCTTCCTTTATGATTTGCAAACCTGGACCCAGCCCAGCCTCCAGAAGAGACTTAAAGAGATTTAAGCAGCTGGCTAGCAGGACTTTCTTTTACACAGAATAGACTAACTTTTTCATAGAACGGGGCTGGGGTAAGCCCAGGAAAATTAAACAAGCACTAAAAATATTGTCACGCTGCTGACAGCACAGTCACAGGCCCCAGGCCTGGGTGGCATCCAGACAGCCCTGTTCTTTCGAGACAGCCCCCTCCTCCAGGCTCAGGGACCTGTCTGGCTGTGAGCTCCCAGGGAGTCCCAGGGGTGTGACCTCCTTCCCTCCCTCCCTCCCTTTTCCCTTCACCCCAGGCCAGCCCAGGGCCAGCTATAAAGCTGGCCCAGCCTGGCTCTCAGCATGCCCAGCTGCCTAAGACCCTCCTTCAGTCTCCTTAGAGGACAGCTCCACTCTGCCTCCTGCTCCTCCAGAGCAGCAGCATGCGGCCCCTGTGGCTCTGCTGGGCACTCTGGGTGCTGCCCCTGGCCGGCCCGGGGGTGGCCATGACTGGGGAGCAGCTCCTGGGCAGCCTGCTGCAGCAGCTGCAGCTCAGCGAGGTGCCTGTACCTGACAGGGTCGACATGGAGGAGCTGGTCATCCCCGCCCACGTGAGGGCCCAGTATGTGGCCCTGCTGCGGCGCAGCCATGGGGACCGCTCCCGCGGGAAGAGGTTCAGCCACAGCTTCCGAGGTGAGGCCCTCCCTCCCTGCTGCCCCCGGTCCCATGGTCAGGGACAGGCCGGTTGTGCCCACTCTGGTGGTGTCAAAGGGCTCCTGGCCTTTTAGGACTCTGTGGGAGGCTGTGTGAGGGCCACGGTCCAAGGAGCAGTGAGGAAGGGCCAGGCCTGGGCCCAGGGTCTCCAGCTGTGCACTGAGGGCCCCCCTCTAGCCCAGGGGAGGTGCACCAGGCTAGACATGTTGGAAACACCAAGGCATCAGAGAAGGGGAGGGTAGAGGAGAAAAAGTAGAGCTGGGGGAGCGGGTGAGTGTGTGCCTCAAGGAACTTGGTGCAGCTGTATTCCCGGGGTCTGTTTTCACACTGCCACTCTGGTCTGAACCTAACCTTGAGTAAATGGCTTTAATATCCTCTCTCCACCATGTGCTCATCTGGAATAGGGGTATGACTATGTCTTAGCCATCTCCCAGCACTGTGAACATCAAAGTGAGTTCTCGTGGATAGAAGCATGTTTGGATAACTGAAAAATACCTAAATAGACTACCTGGGTTATACCTGGCTGTCAGGGGTACAGCTGGGCCTGAATCCTCCCGCAGCCTCTCGCCTCCCTAGCTCCTCAGTGCCCAGAGCTAGACCCAAGGCCGGGCACCTGGGTGAGGATTCTGCTCCTAGCATCTCAGCTGAGGCAAACTTGCTAGCTCGGGGTCCCACAGTCGCCCCTGCCTGCTGGATGTAAACTGTTACTAAACAAGGCCCAGATCCAAGGGAGATTTTTAAACTGGGTTTGCCCCAGAGATAGAACAGGGACGATGTCTCCTGGCCTGGCTGCCAGCTCATTGTCCCTGCCATCCTCAGAGATCCCCTGGAGTCCAGGGAGGCCCTGCTGACCCTGCTCTTGTCCCCAGAGGTGGCCGGCAGGTTCCTGGCGTCGGAGGCCAGCACCCACCTGCTGGTGTTCGGCATGGAGCAGCGGCTGCCGCCCAACAGCGAGCTGGTGCAGGCCGTACTGCGGCTCTTCCAGGAGCCGGTCCCCAAGGCCGCGCTGCACAGGCACGGGCGGCTGTCCCCGCGCAGCGCCCGGGCCCGGGTGACCGTCGAGTGGCTGCGCGTCCGCGACGACGGCTCCAACCGCACTTCTCTCATCGACTCCAGGTGGGGGTCGCGCGGGCGCGCAGGGCAGGGGGAAGGGGCTGCTCGGCCTGGCTTGGGGGCGGGGACGCGGGGGGCGGGGCGGGGCCCTTGGGGCCCGTCCCAGTCCCCGCCCTCACGCGGCGCTGGGTCTCCGTGTCGTGTCTCAGGCTGGTGTCCGTCCACGAGAGCGGCTGGAAGGTCTTCGACGTGACTGAGGCCGTGAACTTCTGGCAGCAGCTGAGCCGGCCCCGGCCTCCTCTGCTGCTACAAGTGTCGGTGCAGAGGGAGCACCTGGGCCCGCTGGCGTCCGGCGCCCACAAGTTGGTCCGCTTTGCCTCGCAGGGGGCGCCGGCCGGGCTTGGGGAGCCCCAGCTGGAACTGCACACGCTGGACCTCAGGGACTATGGGTAGGTGCCGGACTGTGCAGACCAGAGACAAGCAACCACTAGGTGGTCCAGACCCCCATCCCCAGGACTGTCTGGGGTACCAGATGGTGGCGGTGGACGAGGGGTTGGGGGAGAGCGTGGTGCAGACTGTCCCAGGATGCCAGCGATTGCCCACTGCATGTCAGGGTTTCTAATGGTAGAAATTGTTGTATTGGCCAGGCATGGTGGCTCAGGCCTGTAATCCTAGCACCTTGGGAGGCCAAGGTGGGTGGATCACGAGGTCAGGAGTTCGAGACCAGCCTGACCAAATGGTGAAACCCCGTGTCTACCAAAAATACAAAAATTACCCGGGCGTAGTGGCGTGCGCCCGTAATCCCAGCTACTCAGGAGGCTGAGGCAGGAGAATCACTTGAACCCGAGAAGTGGAGGTTGCAGTGAGCCAAGATCACACCACTGCACTCCAGCCTGGGGGACAGAGCGAGACTCCATCTCAAAAAAAAAAAAAAGGGAAAAAAAGAAAAGAGAAAGAAATCGTATTATTCAGGCCAGGCGCGTGGCTCATGCCTGTAATCCCAACACTTTGGGAGGCTGAAGTGGAGGATTGCTTAAAGCCAGGAGTTTGACACCAGCCTGGGCCACACAGTGAAATCCTATCCTTAAAAAAAATTTTTTTAAGAAGTTTTTAAAAAACGACCAAAAAAAAAAAAATTGTAAGGCCAGGTATGGTGGCTCATGCCTGTAATCCCAGCACTTTGGGAACTGAGGCCAGCACATCACCTGAGGTCAGGAGTTCCAGACCAGCCTGGCCAACATGGTGAAACCCCGTCTCTACTAAAAATACAAAAATTAGCTGGGCGTGGTGGCGGGCACCTGTAATCCCAGCTACTTGGGACACTGCAGCAGAAGAATCGCTTGAACCCAGGAGGCGGAGGGTGCAGTGAGCCAAGATCGCAACATTGCACTCCAGCCTGGGCAACAAGAGCGAAACCCTGTCTCAAAAAAAAAAAAAAAAAAAAAAAAAAAAAAAAAAAAAAAACAGAAATTGTATTATTCATTTTATTTAAGAATATCTTTGATAATTTTCAATGGATTTTTATGTTGCCATTGACTCCATATACACATGATTGTAATCACCTACTTCCACTTTATCCTTCTTCGTGATTAAATTTTTGAAAAATCCTAGCTTTAGCGGTTACTAGGGGAGATGAGCTTCCCTCCTGCTTTGGTGAATTCTTTCCTTATGGACAAGTTAGCTCTCTGGAGCAGATGGGGGCTGCACAGCACAGTGGTTAAGAGGCCTTGGAACCAGTCGGCCTGGCCTCCATCTAGTTCTGCCTTCCACTGGCTGCAGGTCCTCTGGCACGTCACCGAACACCTCTGGGTGTCAGTGGCCTCAGGTGGAATGGGGATAATGTTGGAACCTACCTGAGGATGAAATGCAGACATCACCTGAGATAATACATGTGAAGTACCTAGTTCAGTGTCCGGCCTGTTAGGAGACCTTTAATTAATAGTAGCTGATTTCATTATTTATGTTTCAGGTATGTTTATTCATTCATCTTCTCACAAATGTCCAGCTTTTAAAACAGTGAGAGCTGGATCATAAATCTCCCTCCCAGGTGTCCACTAAGCTGTGCCCCAGGCCTTCTGACCTCAGCCTTCCCAGCTGACCTCTGACCCTGCTCTCCTTGCCCACACAGAGCTCAGGGCGACTGTGACCCTGAAGCAACAGTGACCGAGGGCACCCGTTGCTGCCGCCAGGAGATGTACATTGACCTGCAGGGGATGAAGTGGGCCGATAACTGGGTGCTGGAGCCCCCGGGCTTCCTGGCTTATGAGTGTGTGGGCACCTGCCAGCAGCCCCCGGAGGCCCTGGCCGTCAAGTGGCCATTTCTGGGGCCGAGACAGTGCATCGCCTCGGAGACTGCCTCACTGCCCATGATCGTCAGCATCAAGGAGGGAGGCAGGACCAGGCCCCAAGTGGTCAGCCTGCCTAACATGAAGGTGCAGAAGTGCAGCTGTGCCTCAGATGGGGCGCTCGTGCCAAGGATACTCCAGCCATAGGTGCCTGGTGTATCCATTGAATCCTCTAACTGAACATGTGCATAGAAGTAGTCTCAATGTAGGTCTTAACTTTATACTTAGCAAGTTACCCCATCCCCATTTAGTGCTCCTGTATGACCTTTGCCCTGTGTCCTTCCATTTCCTATATTTCCTATCCATCACCCATCCTAAGCACTTACATGAGTAAATAATGCAGCTCAGATGCTGAGCTCTAGTAGGAAATGCTGGCATGCCGATTACAAGATACAGCTGAGCAATGCACAAATTTTCAGCTGGGAGTTTCTGTTCTCTGGCAAATTCTTAACCGAGTCTGGAACAATAATACCCTATGATTAGACAGAACTGAATTGCTCTATTATATGAGGAATTAAAACCTTCAAATCTCTATTTCCCCCAAATACTGACCCATTCTGGACTTTTGTAAACATACCTAGGCCCCTGTTCCCCTGAGAGGGTGCTAAGAGGAAGGATGAAGGGCTTCAGGCTGGGGGCAGTGGACAGGGAATCAGGATGCCTGGTTTCTGGATCTGACAGGGCCACAAGCTAGGATCTCAAACAAACGCAGAAGGCTTTGGGTTGTCATTTCCTCTTAAAAAGGAGGAGCTGGGCTTCAGCTCTAAGACTTCATTACCTTGGGGATCAGATAGCCCCTACCTACCCCTGCCCACCCTTCTGGAGACTGAGCCTTGCCTGTGCATATTTAGGTCATTTCCCACACTGTCTTAGAGAACTTGTCACCAGAAACCACATGTACTTGAGTGTTTTTTGTTAATTTAGCCAAAGCAATTGAATGTAGATACTCAGAAGAAATAAAAAGTGATGTTTCACTCTGTGTCTGTTTGTAATTTCCAGGAGCAATAATGGGGAATGAGAGCAACATAATGATCTGAAGAAAGGACCCCGAACCTCTAAGGGGCACTGAAGACTATAATAGCTAAAGTTAGATGAGGACTTCATTTATTATATTTCTATTTTCTCACACAACTCTCATTCCAAAAATGGTAAACAATCACTCACATATGCCTCCTCTTTAGTTGATGTGCTGCCAAAGCGAGCACTGCTGCCTCTTTTTTTGTTTTTGTTTTTGTTTTTTTGAGACAGAGTCTGGCTCTGTCACCCAGGCTGGAATGCAGTGGCACGATCCGAGTAGCTGGAATTACAGGCATGTGCCACCATGCCCAGCTAATTTTTTTGTTTGTTTGTTTTTTTGAGACGGAGTCTCACTCTGTTGTCCAGGCTGGAGTGCAGTGGCATAATCTTGGTTCACTGTAACCTCCTCCTCCTGGGTCAAGCAATTCTCCTGCCTCAGGCTCCCAAGTAGCTGGGACTATAGGCGTGTGCCACCATGGCCGGCTAATTTTTTGGGTTTTGTTGTTGTTGTCGTTTTTGAGATGAGTCTCGCACTGTCAGCTGGGCTGGAGTGCAGTGGTGTGATCTCAGCTCACTGCAACCTCCGCCTCCCAGGTTCAAGCGATTCTCCTGCCTCAGCCTCCCAAGTAGCTGGGATTACAGGCGCCCACCACTATGCCCGGCTAATTTTTTTGTATTTTTAGTAGAGACGGGGTTTCACCATGTTGGCCGGGCTGGTCTCGAACTCCTGACCTCATTATTTGCCTGCCTTGGCTTCCCAAAGTGCTGGGATTACAGGCATGAGCCACTGCGCCCAGCCCTTGGCATTTTTTTTAGTAGAGACAGGGTTTCACCATGTTGGCCAGGCAGGTTTCAAACTCCTGACTTCAGGTGATCCGCCCACCTTGGCCTCCCAAAGTGCTGGGATTACAGGCGTAAGCCACCGTGCCCAGCCTAATTTTTGCATTTTTTAGTACAGACAGGGTTTTGCTATGTTGGCCAGGCTGGTCTCGAACTCCTGACCGCAAGTGATCTGGCCGCCTCAGTTTCCCAAAGTGCTGGGATTACAGGCTGAGCCACCGTGCCCGGCCTGCCTCCTCTTTAGAAAGCACTGTAACTCCTACAATAGTGGTGATGGGCAATGGGGGTTGACAATAGTGTGGTAAGCGAGCTAACATTTCTTGAACATTCGCTATGAAACAGGGAACTGGGCTAGGCATTGTCACATGTCAATTCTTGCAGCTATCCCATGAGGTGGGTATTATTCATCCTGTTTTGTTTTTTAGATGAAGAAACAGCCTGAGGTAACGTGAGTGTGTTGAATCTCTATCCCACAGAATGGGTTATAAACTCCTTCCCATGCCAGTCCCCGATAAGCTGCTCTGCTGATGACACAAGCATTAGGTTAAAATGTCATCTGGGAGCTGTCTTATGCAATTCCCCGCCATTTTGCTTTCCCATTCAGCTGGGTTTCCTTATGCTTGTCTATGGAGAAAGTTATACAGTCATGTACCGTAAAATGATGGTTCGGTCAATGACAGACCATATACACAATGGTGGTCCCATAAGATTACAATGGAGCTGAAAAATCCCTGTGGTCTAGTGACATCATAGTCATTATGATGTTCTAGCACAACTCATTACTCAAGTGTTTCTGGTGATGCTGATATAAACACACTTACTGTGCTGTCAGTTGTATAAAAACACAGCACATGCTAGGCCGGACATGGTGGCTTACGCCTGTAATCCTAACACTTTGGGAGGCTGAGGAAGGTAGATCCAGGAGTTCGAGACCAGCCTGACCAATATGGTCAAACCCCATCTCTACTAAAAAAACAAAAATTAGTCAGGCGAGGTTGCGGGTGCCTGTAGTCCCAGCTACTCAGGAGGATGAGACAGGAGAAGAATCATTTGAACCCAGGAGGCAGAGGTTGCAGTGAGCTGATATTACACCACTGCACTCCAGCCTGGGTGACAGAGCGAGACTCCATCTCAAAAAATAAAATAAAGTAAAATAAAATAAAGCACAGCACGTGCAATTATACATAGTATATAATACTTGATAAGTGACTGTTACTGTTATGTATTTACTATACTTTCTATTATTTTAGAGCACTCTTTCTACTTATTAAAAAAAAAAAAGTTAACTGTAAAACAGGCTCAGGCGGGTCCTTCAGGAGGAATCCAGAAGAAGGCATTGTTATCGTAGGGGATGACAGCTCCATGTGTGTTAATACCCCCGAAGATCTTACATTGGGACAAAATGTGGAGGCGGAAGACAGTGATATTGATGATCCTGACCCCATGTAGGCCTAGGCTACTGTGTGTTTGTGTTTTTATTTTTTAACAAAAAAGCTTAAAAATTAGAAAAAAAATTAAATTTTTTAATAGAAAAAGCTTATAGAATAAGGATAAAAGGATAAAAGCTTATAGAATAAGGAAAAAAAAAAAGGATAAAAATAAGGATAAAAAGAGCGCGGTGGCTCACGCCTGTAACCCTAGCACTTTGGGAGGCCACGGCGGCAGATTGGCTGAACTCAGGAGTTTAAGGCCAGCCAAGGCAACATGGTGAAACCCTATCTCTACTAAAATACAAAAATTATCTGGGTATGGTGGCGCATGCCTGTAGTCCCAGCTACTCGGGAGGCTGAGAAAGAAGAATCACTTGGACCCAAGAGGCAGAAGTTGCAGTGAGCCGAGATCACACCACTGGACTCCAGCCTAGGTGACAGAGCGGGACTCTGTTCCCCTCCAAAAAAATAAAAGAATAAGGATAAAAAGAAAAATATTTGTATACATCTGTACAATATGTTTGTGTTTTAATTGTTATTACAAAAGAGTCGACTAGGCATGGTGGCTCACGCCTGTAATCCCAGCACTTTGGGAGGCTGAGGTGGGCAGATCACCTGAGGTCGGGAGTTCAAGACCAGCCTGACGAATATGGTGAAATCCCTTCTCTACTAAAAATACAAAATTAGCCGAGCATGGTGGTGCATGCCTGTAATCCCAGCTACTTGGGAGGCTGAGGCAGGAGAATTGCTTGAACCCAGGAGGCGGAGGTTGCAGTGAGCTGAGATCGCGCCATTGCACTCCAGCGTGGTGACAGAGTGAGACTCCGTCTCAAAAAAAAAAAAAAAAAAAAAAAAAGAGTCAAAAAGTTTCTTTTTAATTTAGCATTTATAAAAAAGTTACAGTAAGCTAAGGTCAATTATTAAAGAAAGAAAAATTTAGTTTTACAAATTTAGTGTAGGCTAAGTATACAGTGTTGATAAAGTCTACAGTAGTGTACAGTAATGTCCTAGGCCTTCATATTCACTCATTACTCACTCACTGACTCACCCGAAGCAACCTCCAGTCCTCCAAGCTCCATTCATGGCAAGTGCCCTATAGATGTTGTGCCATTTTAAAATATTTTACACTATGTTTCTACTGTACCTTCTCTATGTTTAGGTATGTTTAGATACACAAATACTTACCATTGTGTTACGATTGCCTACAGTATTCAGTACAGTAATATGCTGTACAGGTTTGTAGCCTAGGAGCAATAGGCTACACCACACAGTCTAGGTGTGTAGTAAGCTCCACCGTGTAGGTGTATGTGAGTGCACTCCACCATGTTTCCACAGCAACGAAATCGCCTAACAGTGCATTTCTTAGAACATATCCCCATTGTTAAGTGAGGCATGCCTGTACTTCAGGATAAAGGACTATTTCTAACCTACAAGCTAATTAATAGTAACTAAATAATACGAGAAAAATAGGCTGGGCATGGTGGCGGCTCATGTCTATAATTCCAGCACTTTGGGAGGTCGAGGTGGGTGGATGGCTCTAGGCCAGGAGTCCAAGACCAGTCTGGCTAACATGGTGAAACCCAGTCTCTATTAAAAATACAAAAATTAGCTGGGCGTGGTGGCACACACCTGTGATCCTACTCAGGAGGCTGAGGTAGGGAATCACTTGAATCTGGGAGGTGGAGGTGGCAGTAAGCCAAGATTGCACCACTGCACTCCAGCCTAGGTGATAGAGCAAGACTCTTGTCTCACAAAAAAAAAAAAAAAAATTAAAATTAAATAATAACAAAGAAAAATATAGCTAAAAAATGTCTAAAGACAGCCAAGATTTGAGATTTGGCAAGAATATTGTTGAAGATAGTGGGAGAGGATTTGGCTCTGACTTATAAATGGCCAGATCACTTCCATAAGACATCAGAATGAAGCCTTTCCATTCGGGGTACTGTAAATACCAGGGCATATGGTTGCTTTGTGTACTAGAAGGATATCAATACCCACCTGAAGAACTCTACCAGCTACACAGTGATATATCTGTGGCTCTAAAAGATCCGTGGATTTCCAGGCAGTCACATGCAATCAGCCTGCTCACACCAGGCTGAGTGTGAGCTAAAATTTAAAAAAAAAAAAAATTGCAGGAGATTGACTTCATTTCAAAATGTAAGGTGTACTCATTAGGGCAGGAAGACAGTGTGGTAGACAGAACGCTCTCCCCAAAGACACCCAGGCCCTAATCCTTGCAACCTGTGACTATGTTATGTTACGTAGCAAAAAAGACTCTGCAGATGTAATTAAGGTTACAAACCTTAAAATAGGGAGATTATCTTGGATTATCTGAGTGTGCCCAATCTAATCACATGAGCCTTTCAAGGCAGAGAACTTTCTCTGGCTGGAGGCAGGAAAGATGAGGTAGAAGGGGGACGTCAAAGAGATGTGAAGCAGGAGAAGGACTTGCCCTGCCATAGCTGGTTTGAAGATGAGGGAGGCTATGAGCTAGGGAAAGTGAGTGGCCTCTAAAAGGTGGACTGACTCCCAGCTGATAGCCAGCAAGGAAAGGGGACCTTAGTTCTACACCCACATGGAAGTGAATTCTGCCAACACCTGAATGAGTCTGAAGGTGGATCCTCCCCCAGAGCCTCCAGATAAGAGCCCAGATCATCAGGTGACGTGGGGATTTGTCTTTGTGAGACCTGGAGCAGAGAAACCAGCTGAGGCTACTCAGACTGGTTTTTTGTTTTGTTTTGCTTTGTTTTGTTTTATTTTAAAGACAGGGTCTCACTGTCACCCAGACTGGAATACAGTGGCACGATCATAGCTCACTGCAGCCTCGATCTCCCAGGCTCAAGTGATCCTCCCCTCTCGCCCTCCCCAAGTAGCTGGGACTACAGACTCACACCACCATACTGGCTAATTTTTTAAATTTTTGTAAAGACAGGGTCTCCCTATGTTGCCCAGGATAGCCTCAAACTCCTGGGCTCAAGCGGTCCTCCCACCTTGGCCTCCCAAAGTGCTGGGTTTGTAGGCGTGAAGCCACTGTACCTGGCTCCTAGTCAGACTTCAAATCTACAAAATGTGAGATAAAGTTTTTTCGTTTTAAGCAGCTAAATTTGTGATGAATTAATACAGCAGCAATAGAAAATTAATATAGATAATGGGATAAGTAAGCCAAACATCTAATGGGATAAGTAAGCCAAATCCCATCAGAAGTGGGATGTAATTACAATTTTTTTCACTTAAAAGGTGAAATAAAGGGCCAGGTGCAGTGGCTCAAGCCTGTAATGCCAGCACTTTGGGAGGCCAAGGCAGGCAGATTGCTTGAGCCTGGGAGTTCAAAACCAACTTGTACAACATAGTGAGACCATGCCCATCGTCCATACTTTAAGAAATACAAAAAATTAGCCAGGAGTAGTAGTTGTAGTCCCAGCTACTTGGCAGGCTGAGGCGGGAGGAGTGTTTGAGCCTGGGAGGTTGAGGCTGCAGCGAGCTGTGATGGTGCCACTACACTTTAGCCTGGGTGACAGAGCAAGAACTTGTCTCAAAAAAGAAAGAAAGAAAGAACATTAAAGATAATTTTTAACGTATTGAAAACCACCCATAATCCCACCATCCTAAAACAAAATGGTTTTTGCATATCACATGTTTCCATGCAGCATGAGTAAATACTTATTTTTAAAGATCAAGGTTTTGGCCGGGCACCATAGTTCACGCCTATAATCCCAGCACTTTGGGAGGCTGAGGCAGGTGGATCATGAGGTCAGGAGATCGAGACCATCCTGGCCAACATGGTGAAACCCCATCTCTACTAAAAAAAAAAAAAAATACAAAAATACAAAAAATTAGCTGGGTGTGGTGGCGGGTGCCTGTAGTCCCAGCTACTCAGGAGGTTGAGGCAGGACAATGGTGTGAACCAGAGCTTGCAGTGAGCCACGATCACGCCACTGCCCTCCAGCCTGGGCGACAGGGCGAGACTCATCTCAAAAAAAAAAAAAAAAAAAATTAAGGTTTTGGCCAGGCGTGGTGGCTCACCTTGTAATCCCAGCACTTTGGGAGGCCAAGACAGGTGGATCACCTGAGGTCAGGAATTCGAGACCAGCCTGGCCAACATGGTGAAACCCCGTCTCTACTAAAAATACAAAAATTAACTGGGTGTGGTGGTGCACACCTGTAGTTCCAGCTCTTCAGGAGGCTGGGGCAGGAGAATTACTTGAACCTGGGAGGTGGAGGTTGCAGTGTGCCGAGACTGCACCACTGTACTCCAGCCTGGGTGACAAAGCTAGACTCCGTTTCAAAAAAAAAAAAAAAAGGGTGGGGATTCTTTCTTTTCTTTTTCTTTTTCTTTTTTTTTTTTTTTTTTTTTGAGACAGGGTCTCACTCTGTTGATCAGGCTAGAGTGCAGTGGCAGGATCTTAGCTCACTGTAACCTCCACCTCCCAGGTTCAACTGATCCTCCCACCTCAGCTTCCTGAGTAGCTGGGACTACAGGCACATACCACCACACCCGGCTAATTTTTTATTTTTATTATTTATTTATTTATGTGTTTGTTTTGGTAGAGACAGGGTTTTGCCATGTTGCCCAGGATGGTCTCGAACTCCTGAGCTCAAGCGATCCGCCTGCCTCAGCCTTCCAAAGTGTTGGAATTACAGGCATGAGCCACCGCGCCCGGCCAAAATCAAGTTTTAATGTGCCTACTGCATAGGAGAAAGAAGCGAAGAGAGTTACACTCCAAAAGGGTCACATTGGTTCTAAATCTGTGTGGTAGGATTGAAAACAACATTTTTCCATTTGTTCTCTCTCTCTCTCTTTTTTTTTTTTTTTTTTTTTTTTTTTTTGCAGAGTGTCACTCTGTCGCCCAGGCTGAAGTGCAGTGGCACAATCTCGGCTCACTGTAACCTCTGCTTCCTGGGTTCAAGTGATTCTTGTGCATCAGCCACCAGAATAACTAGCAGTACAAGCATAGGCCATGATGCCCGGCTAATTTTTGTATTTTTAGTAGAGACACGGTTTTGCCACTTTGGCTAGGCTTGTTTGGAACTCCTGTTTTCAAATGATCACCTGTCTTGTTCTCCCAAAGTGCTGGGATTACAGGCATGAGCCACTGTACCCAGACTTCCATTTGATCTCATTTCTATTTTTTCTAAAATAAACATATATCATTTATGCAATAACAAAAAGAATGCAAAAATGCACTCAAAAATGTGCCTCTTTGGAGAGGCTCCTAGGACACGGAGGATTGAGAGCCAAGGCACTCGCCATCTGTTTATCTGGGAGCAGCACAGGCTTTTCTCTCATTTCCTAGGTCATCTCAGTTTTTAGGAGAGACTGGCCTGCTGTTTAGAGGGAGGCCCTGAGGCCCTGATAGTGAAGAAGCAGAAGAAGTAGACAGAAGTGAAGCAGCATCCATTTTGTCTGAGACAGCTGGAGGGGGCCATCAGGCAGGACAGAGGGGAGTGAAGAGGGAGGAAGGGCACGAACAGCTGAACATGACTGGTGGATGAGAGGATGGGAGTAGAGGGGTGAAGGTGGGCAGTCCTGGCAGCCTTGTGGATATGTCTGTTCAGAGACAGCAAAAGAGTAGTGGGTGCCCAAGGAGACAAGTGCCAGCAGGGACTGAGTATGTCCCATGGCAGGATGGCAGTGCAAGGCTAGGGGTGTCCTTTAGGGTGGCTGGGTGGGAATGAAGGGATTCCCCTCTCCTCTCCTCAACTTCGGTTCAGAGGAACTCCACAGGTATCAGATGTGATTGCCTTGGAAACCAAGGCAGAGGCCACAGCACCAAGGAAATGGGTCTTTAGAGTCAGCAAGGTCATTAAAAGAGAATAAAATGGGCTTACCTACATATAAAATAGGTAACAGACTGGCTGCAGTGGCTCATGCCTGTAATCCTAACACTGGGAGGCCGAGGAGGGAGGATTGCTTGAGGTCAAGAGTTCAAGATCAACCTAGACTGACATAGTGAGACCTCATCTCTATTATATTATATATATATATATATATATTTGTTTTTTTCTGTTTTCTTACTTTGTTTTTATTTTTTGTCATTGTTTTCTCTTTTGTTCTTTTTTATTTCCATTTTATAGTTTTTAAAAAATAAAATATAATAGATAAACTTTGTATATATAAACTTTAAACTCTGGAGATGAAAAAATAATAGATCAAAACTACCACAGGAAAGAACAATTTGTGGTCAGTGACCCACTTGCTGCCCTAAGTCCAAACTGAGGGGAGCAAGTACCTTTGCTACTCTGTCTCTTATGTGGCCAGTCCTGGCTGGGGATCAAGCCAACACTGGGGGTCACCAACATGGCCTCTTTTTTTTTTTTTTAGACAGAGTCTCACACTGTCACTCAGGTTGGAGTGCAATGGCATGACCTTGGCTCACTGCAATCTCCACCTCCCGGGTTCAAGCAATTCTCCTGTCTCAGCCTCCTGAGTAGCTGAGATGACAGGTGCCCGCCACCATGCCCGGCTGTATTTTTAGTAGAGATAGGGTTTCACCATGTTGGCCAGGCTGGTCTCGAACTCCTGACCTCAGGTGATCCATTCGCCTCAGCCTCCCAAAGTGCTGGGATTACAGGCATAAGCCACTGCACCTGGCCATCCTTTCTTAGGCTTTTGCAGTTCTCCTATTTCACCCTGGCTCCTGGAAGTGGAAGCGAGAGATATCAAGGCAAGGCAACCAGGGATGGGTTTTTGTGAGGGGTCGGAAAGGAGTGAGACACAAGTGTCCCTCACGCCCCACTCCAAAGCACGCACTCAGCTTCAGCACAACCTCCTGGATTGGAGGTCAGATCCAGAGCTCCCCACAGCCAGGAAAAGCAAAGGGCCCTGCAGTGCCCTGGTGGACTATGGGGAGGGTGAGTATCCTGCAGAGGAGCAGGCAGCATTAGGAAACTGTGAAGGAGGGTAGACCCCGAACTTCCTCACTACCTGACAAAGACTCCTCTACAACAAAAGGGAGGCCAAATGCAGGCAAACAGAAATGAGACAAGGAGAAGAGAAGTGCTGGCAGCACAGTGTTCTAGTTCCATTCCTGAGGTCCTGCACTCTGTAGGTGCCCTTTCTGGTCTGTGAGCGCCCCTGTGCCTCTCCCAAGCACTGTACAGAAGTCCCCCTTTTCCTTCAGCCAGTTTGAACTGCTGGGTTTCTGGTTTCAGAGCTTTATGCTGGTAACCATTAGGCTATGTCGCAACATGGCAGCTATGAGAGCTCTTAAAGCCCCAAACCACTGGACCTTACAAATCTCACTTCTGGGAGTCACATTAAGAAAATAATGAGTCAGGCAAAGATTTTATCACAATAGTATGAACAAAACTTTAAAAAAATGAAGGCCGGGAGTGGTGGCTCATGTCTGTAATCCCAGCACTCTGGGAGGCCGAGGTGGGAGGCCGAGGTGGGTGGATCACGAGGTCAGGAGTTCGAGACCAGCCTGGCCAACATGGTGAAACCCCATCTCTACTAAAAATACAAACTTTGGCCGGGTGTGGTGGCGCATGCCTGTAATCCCAGGTACTCGGGAGGCTGAGACAGGAGAATCCCTTGAATCCGGGAGGTGGAAGTTGCAGTGAGCTGAGATGGTGCCACTTCACTCCAGCCTGGGTAACAGAGACTCCGCCTCAAAAACAAATAAATAGGCCGGGCGCAGTGGCTCACGCCTGTAATCCCAGCACTTTGGGAGGCCCAGGCGGGCGGATCACCTCAGGTCGGGAGTTCAAGATCAGCCTGACCAACATGGAGAAACCCTGTCTCTACTAAAAATACAAAAAATTAGCCGGGCGTGGTGTCGCATGCCTGTAATCCTAGCTACTCGGGAGGCTGAGGCAGGAGAATCGCTTGAACCTGGGAGGTGGAGGTTGCGGAGAGCTGAGATCGTGCCATTGCATTCCAGCCTGGGCAACAAGAGCGAAATTCCGTCTCAATAAATAAATACAACAGAAATAGAGCCTTATTTTCCTTAATAGTTAATATTATATTTGGTCCTCACTTTAAAAGGTGCACAAACTGAGGGCCTGGGGACTTGCTCAGGGAAGCTCACAGAAAGCAGCCCCTCGCCTGGAAGTGGGGGTGTGCATTACACGAAAAGGACTAGAAAAGCTAGTAAAGACCATGGGAACTAAGGGTCCTCAGCTCTTCTGAGTCCTCTAGGAACGCCACCTTCTTCCTCTCTATGTCATTTTCCCCTGCAGCCTCTTATATTTACTACTGATGGAAAAGGAAACATCACATTCGTGGAGCTTTTTAAAGCAAGAGACAGGTCGGGCGCGGTGGCTCATGCCTATAATCCCAGCACTTTGGGAGGCCGAGGCGGGCGGATAACCTGATGTCAGGAGTTGAAGACCAGCCTGACCAACACGGTGAAGCCTAGTCTCTACTAAAAATACAAAAATGATCCGGTTGTGGTGGCGGGCGCCTGTAATCTCAGCTACTCGGGAGGCTGAGGCAGAAGAATCGCTTGAACCCGGGAGACGGAGGTTGCAGTGAGCCGAGACAGCGCCACTGCACTCCAGCCTGGGTAACAAGAGCGAAACTCCGTCTCAACAACAACAAAAAAAAGGCAAGTGACAGCAAGGGGCTGAGGGCGCGGGCTCGCGAAAGAGTCGAAGACTCGAACTTGTCCTTCTTGTATCTAGTTTGGACAAATTCGCGGGAACCACTCAAGTTCAAGTGAATAAGCGGTGGCTGACCACCCTAGTGCCGCCTCTCCGCCACCCTGTCTGAACCTACGCCAGGAGGGCCTCGTTCATCCCCGCAAATTGGCAACCTGGAGAACTCCTCTGGGCCATGAGGGGCATCTGATGGCCAGCGCCAGAAATAATATTAGCCAGGCCTGGGTCGGGCCTGAGCCCTGAGCCTGAGGTGGCTTAGGGACAACGACCTCAGCCTTGGGGTGGCGGGGGTGGTCTGGCGTCCCTGGGCCGGCGGGCGCCCGAAACTCACGCTTAGCTGCCACAGGAGCTTCCGGGACTAGAGCCCGGAATTCCGCCCTCCAGTTGCGAGCGGAAGAGGCGGATACGCGGCCCGTGCGCGGCCGCGGATTGGCCCGCCCCGAGATCCTGGTTGCGGATTAGTAGTCCGGCGGGGCGGGGCCACATGGCCTAAGGGGCCATCTGTAGCCCGGGAGATAACCGCTGGAGGAGTCCAGTGTTGCACCATCCCAGAAACTGCTGTTAGCTCGCCCTCGCTCGGCGCGCCGCCCGTTGGCCCCTGCGCTGTCCGCCCTTCCCCTAGCGTTATTTCCGGGCCCGCGCTGAGGGGGTTCCTGCGGCTGCCAGGAGGTGTGAGCCGTGGACCATGAGCGTGGGCATCATCGGAGCCGGCCAGCTGGCCTATGCTCTGGCGCGGGGCTTCACGGCCGCAGGCAAGCTCGTGGAGGCGGGAGGCGGCTTCGCGGGCGGTCCCGAGGCCCGAGTGGGGCTCCGCCCCACCGGCATGAGAGAATGAAAGGGGAGTTTGCGTCCGGTGGGGTAGATGAGACTGTGGTTGAGCAGCAAGTGCGTCTTCTGTCCTCGTAGAGGGTTGATGGGGAGAGGGAGACTGGCACTGTTCGGGCGGCTCTGGGTTTTAGAGCCAGGGAAAGCGTGATAATGGGCTGGACCGCGACCCCTAGTTAAAAAGCTCTGTCTTCTGCAGGTATCGTGTCGGCTCACAAGATCATAGCCAGCTCTCCGGAAATGAACCTGCCCACGGTGTCGGCCCTCAGGGTAGGTGGAGCTGGGCGGAGTGGGAAGCGGGTGGAGGCCCTGGAAAAGGATGACCTGAGATGAAGTGAGTCCGTCCGTCCCTGCGCCCAAGTGCTGGTCTTTGGCCGGCGGTGACCTTCACTCCAGGAACATCACAAGCTTTCCACCTTCTCTTGGGCAGCTCAGTGTGGTGGGTACACCAAGGCAGACATACTGGGGGTCAGATCCAGACACTGGAGTGGTAGAGGATCAACTGAGGTAATTATATGATGAAAGCACCTGGCACATAGTAGGTACCCAATAAACACTCATTTAAAAAGAACTTTTTTCAGACAGGGTCTTACTCTGTCGCCCAGGCTGGAGTGCAGTGGCGCGATCTCAGTTCACTGCAACCTCCGCCTCCCGAGCTGCAACCTCTGCCTCCCGAGTTCAAGCGATCCTCCCACCTCAGCCTCCCAAGTAGCTGGGATTACAGACACCCACCACGGTTGGCTAATTTTTGTGTTTTTAGTAGAGAATACTGTTGGCCAGGCTGGTCTCAAACTCCTGGCCTCAAATTACCTGCCCACCTCGGCCTCCCAAAGTGCTGGGATTACAGGGGTGAGCACACTCAGCCATTTTTCTTAATAGACTAGTTGTATGACCTTGAAGTACTCAGCTACTTTGAGGCTATTTCCTCATCTTACAACAGTGGCCACTTTGCTGTTATTCTGAGTTGTGAATGAGCATATTGGGAAGAATCTGGTGAGTTAGTTGTTCTGCTCTCCAAAAACATATTCCAAATCTTCACCCAAAACCTGTGCTCTGTGGGAGAGGATGGTTGATGAGGCAGGTGGCAGGCAGTGTCTGTGCCTAGGGTGGGCTGATGTCTCTAGCACCGGAGGGTCCTACTTCACAGTTTGGAGTCATAGAGGAATGGATGACTTCCAGCCTAGCCCTGGACCGCGTGGAGACTGTGTGGTCCCCACGAACAAGTGGCCAGAGTTAGGATGGGGCCTGACTCAACTGTTCTTCTGATGACCAGGTATTAGCATTTCCCTTTGCCCTGCCACTTTTCATCATAGGGCCTTCTTACCTAGCAGAGGAGTGCCTTAGATGCCAGAAGATTGGCAGGGAAGAAGGGCAGCCACTTCGTGGTTACCATGGAGAAGCTTCATCCTCCAAGCCTATGCTTACTTGTCCAGTAGCAACAATAGGAAACTATATCATGTGGGATAGGGGCAGAACCCTGAGGGCATGAAGCTAAGAATTCCAGACTGCATCTGGCAGAATGGGTTTGGCAGGGGTTCAGCTGCTCCCTGGGAGGCCTTGGCATAGCCAGGCTGCTCCAGCACTGTGAGCTAGGAGTTTCCTCTTGCAGAAGATGGGTGTGAACCTGACACGCAGCAACAAGGAGACAGTGAAGCACAGCGACGTCCTGTTTCTGGCCGTGAAGCCACATATCATCCCCTTCATTTTGGATGAGATTGGGGCCGATGTACAAGCCAGACACATCGTGGTCTCCTGTGCGGCTGGTGTCACCATCAGCTCTGTGGAGAAGGTGCCCATCTCAGCCCTGATGCCCCTTGTGTGAGGGGAGGGTTGACCCAGGAATGGCAGCTAATGGGTGGGTGCTGATGGGAGCTGTGCCCTGGCCACTCACTCGGCTCTCTCCCTCACCCTAGAAGCTGATGGCGTTCCAGCCAGCCCCCAAAGTGATTCGCTGCATGACCAACACACCTGTGGTAGTGCGGGAAGGCGCTACAGTGTACGCCATGGGCACCCATGCCCTGGTGGAGGATGGGCAGCTCCTGGAGCAGCTCATGAGCAGCGTGGGCTTCTGCACTGAGGTGGAAGAGGACCTCATCGATGCCGTCACGGGGCTCAGTGGCAGCGGGCCTGCCTATGTGAGGCCCTCATTTGCTCGCTCAGCCTTCCAGGAACCCAGGCAGCAAGTTGGGCTGGCAGGCAGGCTTGGACTGGGGGTGGCGCCCACCTCTTGGGCACAGCCGGCTGGTACAGGATGCTGACCCTTGGAGCTAGTTCCAGTCATCAGAAAGCAGACCTTAGGAAAGGTCCTTCAGTGCCTTTGGCCTGGGTCTTAGTGAGTGTCTCCACAGGCATTCATGGCTCTGGATGCATTGGCTGATGGTGGGGTGAAGATGGGTTTGCCACGGCGCCTGGCAGTCCGACTCGGGGCCCAGGCCTTGCTGGTCAGTATCTTTCCCCTGCATGTTCAGGACCAGGGTGTGGAATGGAGGTTCTTGTGCATCACTGAGCTGGGGCGGGAGTTGGTTGGGAAGCTGGGGTAGCAGTTGGGCAGGAGCAGTGGGTGTGGGGAAGCCTGTTCCAAAGTACACTAGCAGCTTTCTCCTAATGTGCCCTTCCCCATAGGGAGCTGCCAAGATGCTGCTGGACTCAGAGCAGCATCCATGCCAGCTCAAGGACAATGTCTGCTCCCCTGGGGGAGCCACCATCCACGCCCTGCACTTTCTGGAGAGTGGGGGCTTCCGCTCTCTGCTCATCAATGCAGTTGAGGCCTCCTGTATCCGAACACGGTGAGTCCATCCTGCTGACCTCTGTCCCAGGCCCTTCACTCCTAGTTGGTCCCTGGGCTGGGTTGAGCACCATTGGCAGAACCTGCTGTCTTGGGTCCCATTTAGCAGTGCTGGAGTCTGTGCTCTGTTAATAACCACAACTTAGTAGATTTTGTTTACCTAAGAGTTTGCAAGCCTTACTTCACTTAATTCTCACTGCATTTCAGATAGCTAGGATTAACTTTGACTTATAGATGGGAAGTTGAGGCTCAGAGACAATTTTCCCAAGGTCAAACAGCTAAAAAGTGATGGAGACGGGATTCTAATTTGAGTCTATGACTCCAAACCCTGTCACTGTCCCCATATGATCACAGATACCACTTGGGGCTCTATGTCTAGCTCAGATCAAACAAGATAAATAAGACAAACCCATACTTAGTTAACTAGTACTTCTTAGAAGTACTAGTTGGGAAGTATTTGTCTTGGGGCTCTAATTTTTGGTGGTGTCAGATCAACAAGCTTGAGGGTTGTGTGGATAGTGGAGACTCAAAGCTCTGGCCCCAGGGTTTATTGCCTTCCTTCGGTCCTTTTGGGGTTTTGTCTACAGAGAGCTACAGTCCATGGCCGACCAAGAAAAGATCTCCCCAGCTGCCCTTAAGAAGACGCTCCTAGACAGAGTGAAGCTGGAATCCCCCACAGTCTCCACACTGACCCCCTCCAGCCCAGGGAAGCTCCTTACAAGAAGCCTGGCCCTGGGTGGCAAGAAGGACTAAGGCAGCATCTACCCCCTCTGTGATTTAGAGCCCTCAGTTGAGAGCCCCTGCCCCACCCCCTCTGTTGCTCCTCCTCACCTTTGCAAGGAGAAAGCAGGCTCAGGTAGTTTTCAGGGCTTTGTGATAAAACCTCCTTAAATCTGTTCAGACCAAGCAGTGTGAGCTTCCTCTCCTGTCCCATGTTGGAAGATGCTCTGAAGGGGTGGTAGATGCTGGAAGCCAGACACAACCCTGCATACCCCACTCAGTTGGCGGAGGCTGGGGCTGGGACTGGAGTCAGCCCAGCTGGGAGGAAGGGCTGGGGAGGATCTGCAGCTGAAGCCCAAGGCAGGGTTGGTTTGATGCCAAGGCAAAGTGGTGAGAGAGAAAATAGGAAAGGGGCTTTTCTCTGAATTGGTAAATGGGAAAGAAGTGAGCAACTTAAGATTGTCACAATCACAAGTGTACAGGATTAGACTGTGTTTATATTTAACTCTTGCTTCATAGGTGTACCATTTAAAGAGTGTACCATTTAATGCTAAGTTTAACTGCTTTAATAAAGTTTATTTTTAAATATCTTGCTTTTGTTAGGCTTAATCTTAAATAATCATCCTGGAGAACTCGACGCCCTTGTGAGGTCCTCGCCGCTTCTCTGCAAGAGCACTGTCCAAGGGCTAGAAGTAGGGATGAGAGAATAAGGGGCCAGGCCCTTGGTCTGGATCAAGGTGTTGTTCTAGAATGAGCCAAAGCTAATGACAGGGAAGAGCCAAGTGGGCTGCATGAGTTGTGGGTCAGCAGCCCAGAATAAAGGAGAAAGCCATCTGCTTCGCTGTGGGGCAGGCACTGCTGAGCATTTGATCCTCATAGCTGCCCTCTGAAGGAAGAACTGTTCTTTTCTCACCTTATAGAAGATGTTGAGGCTGGCTGGGCGCGGTGGCTCATGCCCGTAATCCCAATACTTTGGGAGGCCAAGGCGGGCGTATCACGAGGTCAGATCGAGAACTTCCTGGCTAACACAGTGAAACCCCATCTGTACTAAAAATACCAAAAAAAAAATTAGCCGGGCGTGGTGGTGGGTGGCTGTAGTCACAGCTACTTGGGAGACTGAGGCAGGAGAATGGCGTGAACCCGGGAGGTGGGGCTTGCAGTGAGCTGAGATCACACCACTGCACTCCAGCACGGGTGACAGAGCGAGACTCCATCTCAAAAAAAAAAAAAGATGATGTCGAGGCCTAGAGGGATAAGCAATTTACCCCTAGTTGTACTACTGGTGAGTGGTGGGACTGTCTGTGTTCTTAGCTATCAATTCTGCAGCCTCCCAGAAGTAGCTGGGCATGCCATTCACACAGCCAGACATCCAGTGTTTCTCTAGGCAGGCCAGCGTGTGCCTGGTACTTGTTCCCGGGAGCTCCCTGCCTGTGCAGCAGGGCTGTTTGAAAAGGCGTGGGAGGCCGGGCACGGTGTCTCATGCGTGTAATCCCAGCACTTTGGGAGACCAAGGTGGGCATATCATGAGGTCAAGAGATCGAGACCATCCTGGCCCACATGGTGAAATCCCGTCTTTACTACAAATACAAAAATTAGCCAGGCATAGTGGTGTGTACCTGTAATCTCAGCTACTCGGGAGGCCGAGGCAGGAGAATTGCTTAAACCTGGGAGGTAGAGGTTGCAGTGAGCCAACACTGTGCCACCGTACTGTACTCTACCCTGGTAAAAGAGCAAGACTCAATCTCAAAAAAAAAAAAAAAGAAAAGGCATGGGCATTGGCATCAGCATCAGCTCTGGGTTCAAATCTTAGATTCCCCTGCTTTCTACTCCATAGCCCTGGAGAAGTTACCGAATTTCTCTGATCTCAGGGTTTCATCCCTTATAAATATGGAGCCCATGCTTCATCAAAAGGTTGTGGTGGGTGTTAAATGAGACCGTGTGGCAGTGCTCAACAGAACATCTGGAACACCATGGCCCCTTTGTGTAAATGGTGTTTTTCCTTTACCCTCTCGCTGAGAAGAAAGGAGAGCCTTGTTCCATTCCACTGAGTCAGGGCAGCCCCCGTTCTAACTCCAAAACTGAGAGCACATGGGAAGTCCTTTTTCTGGGCCAACACAGCAAACACAATACTAAAACCTCATTTAAAGCCCCCAGTATGTGGCAGGCACCTTGCAGACACTTCACATACAATCTCATGGCCTTAGGAGCTGGATAAATTTTTTTTTTTCCCCAGAAAAGTGAGGCTCAAAGAGGTTAAATACAAGTTGCCCAAAAAGATTTGAACAGACATTTCACCAAAGAAGATAAACAAATGGTGAAGAAGCACATGAAAAGATGCTCAATCTTAAAATAGTTATTAGGGAAACGCAAATCAAAGTCCAATGAGATACCACTTCACACCCACAAGTATGACTGTTCTTGGTTTAAAAAAAATAATAGCAAATGTTGGCAAGCATGTGGAGAAATTGGAACCCTTGTGCATTGCTGGTGGGGATGTATAGTGATGCAGCCACTTTGGGAAACAGTCTAGCACTTCCTCAAAAGATTCAATAAGCTGGGTGTGGTGGTGCACGCCTGTAATCCCAACTACTCGGGAGGCTGAGAAGGGAGGATGGCCTGAGCCCAGGAGTTCAAATCCAGCCTGGGCAACATAGCAAGAGCCTACCTCTTAAAAAAAAGAGTTACCAAATGACTCAGCAATTTCACTCCAAGTTATACACTGAAGAGAAACACTTGCTTTTGAATGTTCATGATAGTGCTATTAAGTAGCCCCAAGGTAGAAATAACCCAATTGGTCATCAGCTGGTGAATGGGTAAATGTGTTACACCCACACAATGGAATACTCAGCAGTAAAAAAGATAAGAGTAGAGACACATGAACCTGTAAGACATGTTGAGTAAAAGAAGCCTGTCACAAAAGGCCATGTATTATATGATTCCATTTATATGAAATGTCCAAAAAATGCAAATCTATAGCGACAGAAATAGAGGTTGCCAGGGACTGTGGTGGCAATGGGAAGAGCGCAGAGTTTCTGTTGGAGCCATGGCAATGATGTAAAATAAGATCACAGTGATGGTTTGCACAACTCCGTACATATGGTCATTGAATTGTACACTTAAAATGGGTGAGTTTTATGACATGTAAATCATACACAATAATGTTTTTAAAAATGAAATAAGCTGCCCAAGTTTTAATTAGCTAAGAAGTGGTGCCAGGATTCAAATCTGTATCTGATGCCAAATCCTATCCTCTCTGTGCTAGGCCTGCTGGCAAGTCATCCTAGATGACAAGAGATTGTTCCCCACATTTTCCTCTCCTCCATCCCCTGCAAGGCCACCCCTTTCCCCAGACCTAAATATACCAACATACATTTACTGATGACCTACTAAGTGCCAGGCCCTGTCTTATGTCTTGGTGCATGGGGTCACCCTGGCTAAGGTGTGTCCTCACCTGCCGAGCACTGCTGCCCTTCCCTTCTGAACTTCAGTCAGGTATGATCAGGGCCAGATGGGAATGAGGGTGGCTGAGGCCCTGGTGCTGCTTCAGGGAGAGGAGGAGAGGGCCATTCCTTGGAGAAAATTTCCAGTCATCTCTCCCCAAGACCTCAGGTCTGTCTGGGGAGGCCAGGAAGTACCCAGGACTTCCCCCTCCCAGCTGCCACCTTCTCACAGGGCTGATGAGCCTTGGGGCCAGAGCTGCCAGCAGTCAGTGAGGGCTGGCAACTCCCTGAGGTGGTCAGGAGAGCCCCCAATGTGTCAAGCCCCAGACAGAGGCACTAGAGCTTGCATTCTAGTCTCATCAGGTGTCCAGGCCACCAGGAAAGCATCCAGATACCCCTGCAAGAGCTGGCATTGGGGGTTAGCATAGCCTTTTCACTAAGGATTTGCTGAATGCTCCTCTCAGTGCCCTGTGAGGCCTGGGTTTGTCCTAGGCAGACCGTCTTGGCCCAGCGCGATGGCTCACGCCTGTCATCCTAGCACTTTGGGAGACGAAGGCAGGCAGGTCGCTTGAGACCAGGAGTTTGAGACCAGCCTGGGCAACATGGTGAAACCCTGTCTCTACAAAAAAAAAAAAAGAAAAGAAAAAAAAAATTAGCTAGGCATTGTGGTGCATGCCTGTGGTTCCAGCTACTAGGGATAGAGGTAGGAAGATTGCTTGAGTCCTTGAGACAGAGGTTGCAGTGAGCCGAGATGGCATCACTGCACTGCAGCCTGGCCCACACCTGTCTGAACAACAACAAAAGACTGTCCTTGTTCAGAGTTGTACAAGGGCTAAGAACAGATGTGGACACCACAATGTGGCAAACATGGGAAGCGAGAGAAGGCAGCCTGGAGTGGACTGAGAGTAGGGGAACATACCGTTGGGAAAGACAGCCTCAACCTTTCTGCCTGCTCTGAGAGGCCACATGAGAATGGGCCTGGAACGTTCCTCACAAAGAGCTAAAGCACTCTCAAGCCTGTGGTGGGCTTGTCACTTTGCATGGGCGCATCTTTGCTGTTTAGACTTGATGTATATTCCTTTAGTCTGCTTACGTGTGCATCACATGGCACCTGGCCAAGCCCACTACTATATCTGTTCCCACTGGGGAGGGGCAAGGTCCTTCTGCTGCAGCACAGAGAGGTGTGTGCAGGCCAATGGTCCTGGGTCACTGCTGGGAGGGACCTGCTGACCATGGGGACCGATACCCACCACTGAAGCTGTGTTCACCGCTCTTCTCTAATATGGGTAAAGTGGAGTAGTCCGGGCTTGACTGTGCTGTTTCCCCTGGCAACTCCAGTAATGAGACTCAGTGAGCAGAAGTGCTAGGATTTCTGCTCCAATAATAGGCAACAGATGCCACTTGCTCACAGGAACCAGCCCCCTCTCCCTGTTCCCAGCTCCCTGCACTGCCCTCTTCTCAGGACCCATGAGCAGCCCAGCCTTGAGTACCCCCCAATCCCGATTTCCCAGTGGTTGTCTCTTAGGACCCCAGAAAAACGCTTCCTTGCCCATTGCCTTCATGTTAATCCCCTGTAAAATGGGGCAAACTACTGCCCCAACTGTTAATGATCCTTACTTTGGGAAAGTGGGATTGAGATTGACTTTTCACTTAATTTCTTGATTTCTTTATTTTACTTTAGATTGTTGATTGCAGGAGGCAGGCATGATTTTGGTGGTTAAAAGATCTAAAGATTTTTCCCACTGCTCCCACTCATGGGGCATGCTAGAAAACAAACGCGCCCTCCCTCATCTCCTTCATCCTTCTTTCATCTCCTGTCTATGTGTGTCCCCTGCAACTGTTACTAAGCAACACTCTCCAAAGAAACACCGAGAGTCAGCCTGAGCCCAAGGGGCTGGCTGCGCTTTCCTTCACCATTCCAGGCAGGAGAGCTAGTCCTTTCTGCACATCTGAGCAAAATACTTGTAAAGCCTTGACTTGTGTTCACTTTTACCAATAAACTAGTTGGAACACAGAAGTGGATATTGTGATTATATGAAGTCAGTAGCATTTTGAAAATGAAATACCCCTCTTTTCAAGGCCCAAGCCAGTGTGGGTAGTATACTACCTTTATGTAAGAAAGGGGGAAAATACAAAATTGGATAAAGAAACTCTAGACGGATACACAAGAAACCACTAAAACAGCACCTGGTCGTGGGGGGCAGTGGGAATGTGGCAGATGGGGGCAGGGCAGGAGGGAGACCTTTCATTACACACCTCTTTGTACGGTATTGATTTAGGAATCACATGAGGGTATTGCTTAGTTACAAATGCATTTGGACAGCCTTTAGGGGGTGCCAGGCTGCCCTGGCCATGCAGTACTTAAGCAGGATGTGTGGCCCCACCTGGTCAGTCAAGGTGGGAGTACGTCCTGTGTGCCCTGCTTTGGCCTCAAGCTGTGTCTCAGAACACTCCGGCAGGAACACTTAGCACGACAGCTGGGTTGCAGGCCATCTTCCCAGTCCTAGTGCATGGCACCCAATAAACACAGCTGAACAAATGCTTGAATGAATGACAGCTCTTCTGCTTGAATGTCAGGTTGGGCTGTTACCTGAGTGCCCAATGAGGTCTCTGGTCTATTGGGATGAAAACTCTGTGCAACTCCCAGACTGTCCTTGGACCTGGTCATTCCTGGTTTGGTTTTTAAAACTATTAATTAATTAATTAATTATTTTTTCACTGGAGCCCAGGCTGGAGTGCAGTGCAGATCTCGGCTCACTGCAACCTCCACCTCCCTGAATCAAGCGATTCTCTAATTTTTTTGGTATTTTTAATAGAGACGAGGCTTCCCTATGTTGGCCAGGCTGGTCTGAAACTCCTGACCTCGTGATCTGCCAGCCTGGGCCTCCCAAAGTGCTGGGATTACAGGCATGAGCCACTGCGCCTGACCCTGGATTGTTTTTGACATTCTTTTATTCAATCAGCAGGTGTTGACTAAGCACTGAAGGGCTGTGCTTGTACCCGACTGGCTGGGATGTGGAGAAGCCTAGTACATTTCTGTCCTGGCCACTTTGCCTCAGGGGTGCTCTATGAGTGTGCCTGCTCCTCCCGCTGTGTGTTGCCCAAGAGCCTGTTCAGTATGTGGATACTTTAGAGGCATCCTCCCCATTCTTACAGCTTTAGGCTGCTTCAGGTAACAGGGAAGTACCTCAGAAATATTCAAGTAAAAAGGGATTGGGGGCCGGGCACGGTGGCTCAAGCCTGTAATCCCAGCACTTTGGGAGGCCGAGACGGGCGGATCACAAGATCAGGAGATTGAGACCATCCTGGCTAACATGGTGAAACCCCGTCTCTACTGAAAATACAAAAAACTAGCCGGGTGAGGTGGCGGGCACCTGTAGTCCCAGCTACTCGGGAGGCTGAGGCAGGAGAATGGCATAAACCCGGGAGGCGGAGCTTGCAGTGAGCTGAGATCCGGCCACTGCACTCCAGCCTGGGCGACAGAGGGAGACTCCATCTCAAAAAAAAAAAAAAAAAAAAAAAAAAAGGGATTGGGATGGTTATCGAATTTATAACAGTTTTCCATTTTAGGAAGGATTATGTGGATAAATGTTCTGTCCTCCTTGAAAATAAGTGACTGAAAACACATGCTGGTGGGCTGCAGCAGAGCATGTGAGGTTTGGCTGGACTTCAGAGACTTGTCAATTGAGGTACTTTGATACTGAGTGACGACGAGAGGCTGAGAAACCAGTGTGGGGTCCAGGCGCAGTGGCTCATGCCTGTAATCCCAGCACTTTGGGAGGCTGAGGCGGATGGATCACTTGAGGTCAGGAGTTTGAGATCAGCCTGGCCAACATGGTGAAACCCCGTCTCTACTAAAAATACAAAAGTTAGCCCGGTGTGGTGGTGGGTGCCTGTAATCCCAGCTACTCAGGAGGCTGAGGCAGGAGAATCACTTGAACCCAGGAGGCTGAGGTTGCAGTGAGCCGAGATGGCTCCATTGCACTCTGGCCCAGGCAACTGAGCAAGACTGCATCTCAAAAAACAAAACAAAACAAACAAATAGAAACCAGTGGGGGTATGTACCTCTCAGTTACTGCTCCACCCTGAATTCTAAGATGTGTGAATATGAAATTGGAATTTCATGTGTAGTATATTTTCAATTAAATTACAATAAATATTGTTTTCCTTCTACCAGTGTAGTTAATGAAATTCTGGTAACAATAAGAGCAAAGGCCTGAGTTCTAATCCTCACTGCCCAGGTGACCTCAGGCAAGTCATTAGTCTGCTTTGGTTTCAACTTACTATTTCATTAAAATGGGAAATAAATAATAATTGCTCACCCTTCTCTCAGGGTGGTCAGTTGCTTTGGGCAAGCTTTTGGGTAACCTGGGTCACTGTGCAGCCGGGAGGCCCCTGGGCAGGTGACCATGTTGCTCTGACACAATGCCTCCCCCTTCTACAATCCCACACACTGCAAGCTTTCGTCTTTCCTAATATGGGAAGCCCAGCCAATGCTCCTTGTCAAGCAACTTCTCGTATATGACTTGAAGTGTAGAAACTTTAAAAACAAACATGTGTCTTCTTTTTACGCACCAGATATGGTTTTATGCATGCAAGGCCCATGATCTCATTTAATCTTTAATAATTATGATGTTGTTATTAGGAAAACTGAGGCTGGAGAAGTTGGGAGCACAGCCGGTGAGGGGAAAGGCCTGGGTGCCAATCCAGGTATGTCTAAACCAAGACCTGTTTTCCAGTGCACTGACCTGACCTGCCATGTGCAGGCGCATTGCTGCCCTCACTGCTCTCACCGAGCGGTCCTCTGGCTGGAAAACAAGGAATGACCCCCCAAAACTAGGCTAGGTGAAAAGGTGGAGGTGTAGGCAGAGGGTGATGCTGTGGGGGTCCCTGGACAGGTATCTGGGAAGAAGGCCCAGAAAACAGAGGGGGTGGGGACTGGCCTCCATCTATCCTGCAGTGGTGTGGGGACCTTGCCTGAGTCACTGGGAAACCCACTCAGAGAAGCAAATATTTTAATTGTTTTTTGTTTTATGGAAACAAATATAACCATCATTACTATCTGCTCTTTGAATTAAGGGAAAGGAACAAGAAATGAGCATTTATAAAGTTATGTCATTGCCCTGATCCCCGCATAATGCTCCCTTTGCCCTAAACAGTGTATCTCTCTGCTGAACCCCACGGCCTTCCCCAGTGCCCCGTGCTGTCTTGCCCACGCCCCCTCTCCAGGGCTGCCTCCTCCTCTTCTCTCCCCAGCTCCTTCCCCCAGGCCCAGGGCCATTGGTCCTTGGCATCCTGAACTGTCAGTTATTTTCTCATGAACACTATAGTAGCGCTTCTGGGCTGACAAGGGGCTGTCACTCATCTCATCCAGCAGGAGTCCCACGGCGATCTGGAGGCAAGTAGAGTGGGGGCATCCCCCATCCCTGTCCCCATCCCCAGTCCCCCACAGGAAGAACTCAAGGCACCCATCCAAGACTCAGCCTCCAGACTCGAGTCTTCTTTCCTGTTTTACCCACTCAGCTCACGGACGAGTTCCTAAGACCCTCGAGGACAGCATTGTATTTTTAGTAGAGACGGAGTTTCACCACATTGGCCAGGATGGTCTCGATGTCTTGACTCGTGATCTGCCCGCTTCGGCCTCCCAAAGTGCTGGGATTACGGCCGTGAGCCACCGCGCCTGGCTAGTGGCTCCTAAAAAACGTCCCTTCGCGGCTAGCAAGGAGGACCTCCCCGCGCCGCCAGAGGGCGCCAGGCGCCACCGCCGAACTCCCCAGGCCGCCTGCCCGGGCCGGGTTAGGGAGAAACCGGATGCAAACCCTAGCCCCGGCTGGGTGCCCAGCTGCTAGTTGTGGCAGGTCATTTCCTGAGTTCACATAGCAAAGCATCTCAGAGTTGGATCGAGGGGAAAGCGCTGGAATCCACGCAACCTCACCTGTGGCCCCGGCAGCGCCCTCTGCACGCGGGAGGTCGGGCAGCTTAGCGGAGCTCCCCAGTCAGGGACTCAGGCCTCTCCAGGGGCCCGCGTGTCCAGCCTGCCGGGGGCCATCTGAGTTGACACACACCCATCTTGCTAGACGAGGCCTAGCGTGTCAGTCACTTTAACGACAGGTGACCTTGGGCGAGTTATTCAACCTCCAAGAACTTATCTGTCAAGTGAGGGTGAGAAGGGTCCCCACCTCGTGGGCTGAGATGAGGATTCAATGAGATAAAGGCTGGGCTTGGTGTCTGGCAGGAGGACAGCACTAATAACCAGAGGCTGCTGTTGTGTTGATTATAACTGTTAGGGAAATTGAGGCCCGGAGAGGTTAACTGGAAAGACAGGACCCAGCACTGGAAGTGGGTCAGGCTGCAATGTGGGAGGGTTCAGGGTCCCTGTTCCCCAGGGCACCGCTGGCTCCAGATCTGGTTCCCAAACCTAATTGATCATCTGCCTTTTTAAATTAAGGGAAATAAAGAGGAAACTAGCATTTATTGAGTTCTGTTTCCAACCTTATTACCCTTGACTCCTCAAAATGCTTTTTCTATCTGAAAACTAGACCTGTGCTTAACTGTATGACCCACTGTTTCTAGTCACCTCATTTTATCCACCAGAAATGCCTTCTCCTTGTCTTTTCTGCCTCTCTGAATGTGACAGACCCTCATCTCCCAACCCAAAGCTTGGAATCAGAATCTCTGGGGATTCCACTGGAGATTCTGACCCTCAGCTGGGTGTGGGGCCACTGCCTGGCACTGCCTGTGGAGCTTGATGAATGCTTGTTAAATTGAATTGAGCTGGTTGTGGCCTGCAGCCAACATTCCTAGGTGTCCAAAGAGAGATCAGAAAGAAGGGAAGAGGAAACACTGTAATTACCAGTCAATATATATTTACTTAGATCATGGCCACATAAAATGCAAATTATTCATGGACCAGGACCCCCTATGTTAGGGTGTCAACATCCTGACACATTCAGGGCCAGCCCTGGGAAATGGAGGTCCAGGCAAAGAGAAGCCTCAGGGCATTGTGGAGGTAAGGCTGGTGGGGAGGATAGAGAGAGAAGCTGGCCTTCCTGTAAACTTGAACTTCCTCTGCTGTGTGAAAATTCAGTGGGGTGAGGTGCAAGAAACACCTCCCTCAACCCACCCTGCATGCATGCACACATTCATTCATTTATTTCAATCCTCACCTACTGAGTGTCCACTGTGGGCCAGACCGGATGCTACACATACAATCAGACCTGATCACTTTATTCCCCACTGGAGTTCCTGGTCTGGTGGAGGAAATCAGGATACAAAGAAGTGATTGCAAATTCCATATGACAAGGTAATAAATTGAGGCAGTGAGGAGCACTAGGAGCAGGGAGGAGGTGTTCAGGAAGATTTGGCAGAGAAGGTCATGTTGGACATGAGTTAGAAAAGGTAAGGGGAGTTTTCCAGCTGGACAAGTGTTAAAGTGCCAGGGTGCTGAGGAGTGGCACCCTGGGTGATGGGCACTGCTTGTGCCCAGGTAGGGTGGCGGGAACCAGTGTCCAGTGTTGGTAAAGTCCTTCACATGACTTTGTGAAGAGTGAGTGTGTGCTGGGTGAGTGTGTGCTGGATATGTGTGTGACTAGACAACAGGTGAGTCTGAACAGTGAAGATGCTGGACTTGGCACAGGGGAAGGCAGTTGAGGCCGCAAGAGGTTGTTTTATTTTGTTTTGTTTGAGAAAGTCTTGCTCTGTTGCCCAGGCTGGAGTGTAGTGGCGCGATCTCAGTTCACTGAAACCTCTGCCTCCTGGGTTCAAGCGATTCTTCTGCCTCAGCCTCCCGAGTAGCTGGGACCACAGGTGTATGCTACCACACCTGGCTAATTTTTGTATTTTTCGTAGAAACGGGGTTTCACCATGTTGGCCAGGCTGGTCTCGAACTCCTGTCCTCAGATATCTGCCCGCCTTGGCTTCCCAAAGTGCCGAGATTACAGGCATGAGCCGCTGAGCCCAGCCTAAGAGGTTTTTAAGTAAGGAGGGATCAGGCCTAATTTTTGCTTAAGAAAGAAAACTCCAGAAATGTTGGAAAACAGTGCCTTGAGTCTTAAGATGAGGAAAGCCAGTTGAAAAGGGTAATCCATAAGGCTTAAAGAGCCTTGGCTTCCCCCAATATAGCCCCCTAATATCAATTGCTTGTTTAAAATTCAATTTGTTTAATGCACAGATAAGCTGAAGCCTCCGCAGTCTACAGGGTTCCTGCTGTTTGCTCAGTGCAGAGCACAATGGCTGTTGTTTAGCAGGTATTTAATGGGGATTGTTGAGCCATGAGATGAGGGCAGGTGAGAAAGAAGCAGGTGTGGAAGCCAGGCCAAGGCTTCTGCTTGGTGACACCATTAACTGACCTGGAAAATCCTGGAAGGGGATAGGTTTGAGAGAAATAATAAAAATAAAAGCTGCATTCATGGAGTGCCAGATACAGGTGAAAGCTGGAGCTGGACTTCCCCAACCTTTCCCAGTCCCCACAGACAACCCTATCCAGTGGGTGTTTCTATCCGACCCCCACTTTCACAAATGAGAAAAATGAGGCTCACTGGGTTGCCCAGGGCCAAGATGAGATGAGCAGCATGGGTGGAGAGTGCACTGAACCCCACTGCCATCAGGAGTTCCTCTTTGAGAGGAGGTGGGCCCCCCATTTTCAGTCTGTAGGGACAGAGGCAGGGCCTCAGAAGAGTCTGGAGGCACAGGTGTGCGTTTGCAACCTGGCACCGTGACTGTGGACTTGGAGCTGAGTCCACATCGGTGCGGGCAGAGTGGCACATCATATTCCCGGGCTGCTACAGCAAAGCTGAAAGTGACCAAGCCTGGGTTACTTAAGCAACAGAAATGTATTTGTCAACCTGGGCACAGTGGTGGCTCATGCCTGTAATCCCAGCTACTCAGGAGGCTGAAGTAGGAGATTGTTTGAGGCCAGGAGTTCCAGACAAGCCTGGGCAACATGGTGAGCCCCTGTCTCTACCAAAGAAAGCCAGCTATGGTGGCTTGTTCCTGTAATCCCAGTGCTTTGGGAGGGAGGCCAAGGTGGGAGGATTGTTTGAGGAGTTTGAGACCAGCCAGGGCAATGCAGCAAGGCCCCATCTCTACAAAAAATAAAAGAAAAAGAAATTTGTTTTCTCACAGTTCTGGAGGCTAGAAGCCCAAGACCAGGGACACCAGTCCTACTGGATTAGAATCCATTCTGTGACCTCATCTAACTTAATTTTCTCTTTAAAGGCCCTGTGTCCAAATAGACACATTCAGAGGTACTAAGGGTTAGAATTTAAGCATATGAATTTTAGGGGTCCACAATTCAGCCCATGACAAGCAGCCTGAAGATCATGAAGAGTCAAGGGATGAGGGAGGAGAAGGAGAGAGGGCCTGGGGAAGCAGGGGGAGGATTGCAGGGCAAGGGTGGAGTGGAGGCTCCAGCTGGCCTGGGTGAGAGGGGCAGAGTGAGGAGGGCCACATTCCTGAACCCAGACCCACGAGATAGGAGGATGCTCAGGAGAAGAATGAGGCTGCATGGCAAATGCACCTGTCAGGCAGACCTACTTCAGACAAAGGTCAGTGTGGCTATGGAGGCCCCGCTGGTCATCCCCAGCCAGGGCTGTGGTGTCTTCATCATGGAGAGTAAAGACCACTCCCAAGAGCTGTGGCGTGTGGGGCTTAGGCCGCACTGACCCCTTCCTTGCTGGGCTGAGCAGCTGGAAATCCAGGCTGCAGGGGAGCAGCTTCCTCAGGGAGCCCTCCCACTCCTCACACAGGGTCTGCTTCAGGCCCAGGCCACACCAGGGACAAAGGCAGTCACGACAGCCCTGAACCCCTGGCCATAGGACCCAGAGCCCCAGTCAATCCCCACTGCGAGCCACTGTGAGCACTCCTCATCTTGCCCGCCTCTGAAGGGGCCAGTTTAGTTCTTTTCCTTCTCCTTGCTGCCTGTCTGGAACCGGCCTTTGGCAGCTCCCATCTGGTGGTCAAAGGACCTTGGGCTGTAAGATAGGAAAAGGCTGAGCTCTGTTGTTGGACACATTCTGGGGGCCTCCAGGTACCAAGCAGGAGGATCAAACCTTCCCAGGGACCAGCATCTTTCCTTAACAAAACCATGTCGCACGACCCTCAGGAGCCTACTCCATGGGCATGGGGCAGCCACAGAACCAGCTTTGGCCTCGGTGTGCCCTCGGTCAGCTCGTGGTCTGGGAAGGGATCATATACACTAGCAAAGTCACAGCCTCACACTTACATATGGACACACCCACACATACTCCCACACGTGCACACACACACACATGCACGCACACACACACCAAAGGATGCTTCTGTTTTGACACCAGACTAGCACATCTTGGAATCTTCTTATGGAAATACCAACAGTAAACATGGAAAGTAGAAATAAAACACACACCCAGGATGATTCCTAATTAGCGGAAACAGCCCTAGTCTAGATCCAGAGACCCTGGAGGGACAGGAACGTGGTGCGGGTCAAATCCCCCATTGTCCAGTGAGGGTCATGGGCTGCCCAAGGCCACACAGCTCACTGCCCTGTGCCGTGTCCAATCCCCTTGCAGGCTCCCTCAGCTCATGCTCAAGTCACACAGGCTAGCCCAGGCCTGCCCTGTCAACACCGACCCACAAAGAGGCTCACATAATGCTCCCTCCCAGGGGCACAGCAGCCTCGGCTTTGCTCTGAGGTGGGGCCTTCGTGGCCTGAAAGCCAATGTGGCCAACCTTCAATCTGTCCCCCGTATCACCATCTGCTTTTGGAGACCCAGGGCAGGAAGCTGAAGCCTTATGTAGGAAAATAAGGGCTGTTCCCACAGCAGCCCTGGGGACCAGCTCTCCTCTTCACTTTATGTATTATTTCATTTTTAATCACAGAATCAAGGTAGCAGAGCCTCTCAGGCTGAGCCAGAAAATAATCAACTTTTTAATTTGATTTTTTGTTCTCCCAAAGGAGAGCAAGGGACTCCAGGGGCTCCATGAGGCCTGGACCTTGGCGATGTGGTTGGATCCTCCAACCTATAGACGCTTGACTCCAGCCTGCCTGGCTTACCATGTACAGTGGGGTGACCTCCACAGGCCCCGGTTTCCCTCTCTGTGAAATGAGCGGTTGGCCCAAAGCTTCCTCTCAGGTCCCTTCCAGCACCAAACCTCTCTGAGCTCTGAGCAGTCCTCACTGCAGATGCACGGCTTTGCAGGTTCTCTGGCCTCTCTTCCATTTCTGAGCTTTCATCTTTTTCTGTAATGGTATAAAAATATCCTCCTTACCTCCCTGTCCCTGATTCTATCGCCAGTCTGTGGCTGTCCAGGGATGGGGTGGGGAGGGTCTCTTCCTGCCTCTCTCAGTTCTTTTCTGTCCCAATTGGCTTTCCCCTTCTTTCCCCAAACCTCTAGCCACTAGTTATTTCCCAGAGTTTTTCCTCTGTGGCCACCCACCAGTATCATTTCTGCTCTTGTCCCTCCGTAGCTGTGCCTGGCCATCTCCTCTCCCTGCTCTCTTACCTCCTACCAAAGACCCCACATCTGACTGTCTGCAGAGTCCTGGATGTGGCCCCTGGACTTCCCATTGACTCCTCAGACTGTCCGTGTCCAATCTTCTTTCCACTCCCCACTCCCGCACCTGCCTGTCCTCCTCCCTTCCCTGCCTCAATGAATGGTGCCCCTCCTCCCCCACCTGGTCGATGCCATGGGTCCAGGCAAGTGCAAGGTCTGGCCCTGGGACCAGAAGGATGGGCCTTGACTCAGGATGAGGAAGGACCCTCTTCCTAGCTTCCCCCAAATAGCTTGATTCACCTCCCTTCTCAGTTACACTGTTCAGCTTTCTTGCTCCAAAAGGTTGGAGACAGTTACTTACTTTTGAAATTGTAGGATCTCTGTTCCTCAGACCCAAGGTGCAGAATGTCTTGGTTATGAGTTGGTGACAGAGCCCTGCCAAATCCAGATCTCCAGACTCCACCCCAGGGGTCTCCCTGGTCTGACACTGCAAGCCACGCTCCTCACCAACCTCCCAACATCGGGACTCACTGGGAGCTCCCTGGAGCTGGAAGCATGGGCTGGTTTCAGCAAGGACCTGCTGTCACTGGGCTGAGGAGTCCAGGTCACTGGTGCTGCCCCTCACAGGAAAGTCTGTGAACAATGCACTAGGTACCTTCCTGTCAGGAGATGCTCTGGGAATTCCCGGGTGGCCAGAGCCCTCCACCCTGGGTGTAGGGAAACCAACACTTAAACTAAAAGCTAGCCAGGCACGGTGGCTCACGCCTGTAATCCTAGCACTTTACAGGGCTGAGGCGGGTGGATCACTTGAGGCCAGGAGTTCAAGACCAGCCTGGCCAACATGGTGAAACCCTGTCTCTACTAAAAATATAAAATTTAGCCTGGCATGGTGGTGGGCGCTTGTAGTCCTGGCTACTCAGGAGGCTGAGGTAGGAGAATCCCTTGAGCACAGGAGGTAGAGGTTTCAGTGAGCCCAGATTGCACCACTGTACTCCAGCCTGGGCAACAGAGCAAGACTCCATCTCTAAATAAATAAATAAATAAATGCTTATTTCCAGAGAAGGAGATGGAGTGGAGCCACTTATTAAGACCCAGCCAGCAGATGCTGGTCAGCCCAGGAGGGGAGAACCAACTGGTATGCTGTATGGACTCTGAATCCTGTTCCTTGCCAGAACTGAGCCTTGCATGGCACAGAAACTTCCCAGTCCATACCAAGGATTGCTGATTGAGAAACAATCTGGCCTGCAGGCATGGGTCTGGGGCTGAGGGCTCTGGACAGCTGACTTCTGGTTGGGAAACTGATCACCCTTCTCAGTCCTGGGAGACCTTCCTTGGCAGAGGCCTGGCAGCACTTAGCACCAATGGGGGTTTATCCAGAGAGAAGTCCCAAGCACCCCTTTTTGCTCTCCTAGTGATTTAGAGCTGAGAGGAATCATCTCGTCTATCTACCTTATTTTACAAAAAAATTGAAATCCAGAGAAGTTCACCAAGCTTCCACAGTGAGAATGCACATCTTTCAATTCATTCAACAAACATTGATGAAGTATCTACCGTAATACCTCATTGTGCTGGTCATTGTTCTAGGCACAGGGACATAGCAAAAAACAGGTTAGATAAATTTTCTGAGCTTCTGGAAGCAACTCTCCAGCAGGGAGGCAGTCAATACATGGTTAAAGAGGTGGAGAAAAAAATTTTAGATAGTACTAAGTACTATGAGGAAGATAAACCAGAATGATAAAGAGAGATAATAATTGGTAGAAGCAGGAAGGAACATGCAGATATGTATGCACGGATAAGAGAGGCCTTTCTGAGGAGGTGACATCCGATCCTGAATGATAAGAACGAGTTAACCTGCAAAGGTCTGGGCACAGACCCTTGCAAGTAGAGAGAACAGCTTGTGCAAAGGCCCTGAGGTGCCACTGGCATGTCACGTTTGGGGAGAGTAAAGAGGCCTGTGTGGATTGTTCTCAGGGAGCAAGTGAGGAGAAGAGGAGAGGTAGGACCTGAGGTAGAGCAGGCGAACCTGGCCCAGATCAGTTGGGCTTTAAGGACATGGGAAGAAATTTGAAACATGTAATAAGAAGTCATTGGAGTTGTTTTTTTTTTTCTAATAGACTTTTAGAGCAGTTTTAGGTTCACAGCAAAATTGAGAGGAAAGCACAAAAAATTCCTATATACTCTCTCCCCCTACATGTATAAACTCCCCAACTATCAATGTCCCCACCAGCCTGGTACAGTTGTTAAATTTGATGAAACTACACAGACACATCATTTTGTTTATTTGTTTGTTTTTTGAGACAGAGTCTTGCTCTGTCACCAGGCTGGAGTGTAGTGGCGCAACCTTGGCTCACTGCAACCTCTGTGCCCCCCGGGGTTCAAGTGATTCTCCTGCCTCAGCCTCCCAAGTAGTTAGGATTACAGGTGCCCACCACCACGCCCAGCTAATTTTTGTATTTTTAGTAGAGATGGGGTTTCACTACGTTGGCCAGGCTGGTCTCGAACTCCTGACCTTAGGTGATCCACCTGCCTTGGCCTTCCAAAGTGCTGCGATTACAGGCATGAACCACCGTGCCCGGCCACAGACACATCATTATAACCCAGAGTTCGGAGTTTGCCTTGGGGTTTGCTCTTGGTGGCGCACATTTGATGATTTGAACAAATGTATAAAGGCATGTGTCTACCAGTACAGTAACACACAAAGTAGTTTCACTGCCCTAAAAATTCCCTGTGCTCTGCTGGTTCATCCTTTCCTCCTCTCTAGCCTATAGCAACCACACATTTTTTTACTGTCTCCATAGTTGTGTCTTTTCCAGAATATCATATAGTTGCTATCATATATATGGCCTTTTCAGATTGACTTGTTTCACTTAGTAGTATGCACTTAAGATTCCTTCATGTCTTTTCATGGCTTGACAGCTCATTTCTTTTTAGCATTGAATAATATTTCATTGTTTGGATGTACCACAGTTTATTTTTCCATTCACCCAATGAAGGACATCTTCCAAGTTTTGGCAATTATGAATAAAGCTACTATCAACATCTGTGTGCAGGTTCTTGTGTGGACATAAGTTTCCAGCTCATTTGGGTAATTACCAAGGAGCATGATTGCTGGATCATTTGATAAAAGTATGGTTAGTTTTGTAAGAAACTGCCAAACTATCTTCCAAAGTGGCTGTGCCATTTTGCATTCCCACCAGCAATGAGTGACAGTTTCTGTTGCTCTGCCTGTTGCTTCATCAATGTTTGATGTTGTCAGTGTTTTGGATTTTGGCCATTCTAATAGTTATGTAGTGATAGTTTATTGTTGTTCCCCACTGACATATTCCTTAATGACATATGATGGTTAGCATCTTTTTTTTTTTTTTTTTTTTTTTTTTTTTTTGATCTATCGCCCAGGCTGGAGTACAATGGTGTGATCTCGGCTCACTGCAAGCTCCACCTCCCGGGTTCACACCATTCTCCCGCCTCAGCCTCCTGAGTAGCTGGGACTACAGGCACCCGCCACCACACCTGGCTAATTCTTTTGTATTTTTAGTAGAGACGGGGTTTCACCGTGTTAGCCAGGATGGTCTCGATCTCCTGACCTCGTGATCCGCCCGCCTTGGCCTCCCAAAGTGCTGGGATTACAGGCTTTAGCCACCGCACCTGGCCAATGGTTAGCATCTTTTTTTGGTTTTGTTTTTTGTTTTGTTTTTTTGAGACGGATTTTCACTCTTGTCGCCCAGGCTGGAGTGCAATGGCGTGATCTTGGCTCACTACAGCCTCTGCTTCCTGGGTTCAAGTCATTCTCCTGCCTCAGCCTCCCAAGTAGCTGGGATTATAGGCACCCACCACTGCACCTGGCTAATTTTTTGTATTTTTAGTAGAGACGGGGTTCGGGCCTGTTGGCCAGGCTGCTCTCGAACTCCTGGCCTCAGGTGATTCACCCGCCTCGGTCTCCCAAAGTGCTGGGATTACAGGCATGAGTCATCGCGCCTGGCCGGTTAGCATCTTTTTATATGCTTTCTTGCCATCTGTATATCTTCTTTGGTGAGGTATCTGTTCAGGTCTTTTGCCCATTTTTAAATTGGGTGGTTAGTTTTCTTATTGTTGAACTTTATGAGTTCTTCAGGCCAGGCACAGTGACTCACACCTGTAATCCCAGTACTTTGGGAGGCTAAAGCAGGAGGATAACCTGAGGCAGGAGTTCAAGATGGGCCTGCAACCCATCTACAAAAAATACAAAACTTAGCTGGGCACAATGGTGCACCCCTGTAATCCCAGCACTTTGGGGGGCTGAGGTAGGAGGATCACTTGAGCTCAGGTGGTTGAGGCTATAGTGAGCCATGATTGTGCCACTGCACTCCAGCCTGGGCAACAGAGTAAGACCCTGTAAGACCCTGCTTCAAAAATTCGGAAAAAAAAAAAAAAAAGAAAGAAAGAAAGAAAAAAGAGTTATTTGTATATTTTGAATAACAGTTCTTTATCAGCTATGTCTTTTCCAAATATTTTCTCCCTGTCTGTGGCTTTTCTCATTCTCTTGACAGTGTCTTTTTCTTTTTCTTCTTGAAAGGTATGACTGAGGGAATGACAGTGTCTTTTGCAGAGCAGGGGTTAATTTTAATGAAGTCTAACTTTATATCAATTATTCCTTTCATGGGTCAAAAAATGTCATTGCCAAACTCAAGATGATCTATGTTTTCTACTATGTTCTCTTTTTGGAGTTTCATAGTTTTGTGTTTTATACATAGGTGTATGATCCATTTTGAGTTAATTTTTGGAGAGTTTTGATTAACGGAATATGTTTTCTGATTAAAGTTTGTCACAGACCACTGTTGAATCTGAGGATGGAGAATGGGAGCAGGAGGAGGCAGTTGCAGTTGCCCTGGCAGGTGATGGAGAGTCACGAATGGATATAAAATGTGTTTTGGAAGTGAGACCAAGACACCTGCTGGGGACTGACTCTGAGAGATGTGGGATAGGAAGGAATTAAGAATGTGCCCTGGCCGGGCACAGTGGCTTATGCCTATAATCCCAGCACTTTGGGAGACCGAGGTGGGCAGATCACCTGAGGTTAGGAGTCCGAGACCAGCCTGGCCAACATGGTGAAACCCTGTCTCTATTAAAAATACAAAAATTAGCCGGGTGTTGTGGCATGTGCCTGTAATCCCAGCTACTCAGGAGGCGGAGGCAGGAGAATCGCTTGAACCTGGGAGGTGGAGGTTGCAGTGAGTTGATATCTCACCATTACACTCCAGCCTGGGCAACAGAGCAAAACTCCGTCTCTAATAATAATAATAATAATAATAATAATAATAATAATAGCAACAACAATAAGCCCCAGGGCCGGGCGCGGTGGCTCATGCCTGTAATCTCAACAGTTTGGGAGGCCGAGGTGGATAGATCACCTGAAGTCAGGAGTTTGAGACCAGCCAGACCAACATGGTGAAACCCCACCTCCACTAAAAATATAAAATTAGCCAGGTGTGGTGGCACATGCCTGTAATCCCAGTTGCTTGAGAGGCTAAGGCAGGAGAATTGCTTGAACTTGGGAGATGGAGGTTGCAGTGAGCTGAGATCACGCCATTGCACTCTAGCCTGGGCAACAAGAGCAAAACTCTGTCTCAAAAACAAAACAAAAACAGAAACAAAAAACAACAGAATGAGCCCCAGGTCTGGAGGCCTGGCTGGGTGTACTGAGATGAGAACAGGTGGCAGTGGAAGGGCATTCGGGTAGATGGTTCTGGTGCCCAATGGAGAGGCCAGGCTTGCGGTGGGAGCCTGGGAAACAGCTGTGAATGGCTGGCATGTAAAATGGCACTTGGTATAGAGGAGAAGAGAGAAGCAGGCTCTTTCTATGACCTCTGGCTGTTTGCAACACGCAGTTCACACCCTGGGAACCTTCTGGCCAGGGGTTGGAGAGAGAGTGAGACACAATTAATTCACCGTACTGACTGGGTGTGGGCCAGGGCAAGGGGGATCAGTAGGGGCGGACTGAGGGCAAAGCCCTCAGGCCTATTATCCCTCTGCAAACTCAGACCTCTTTCCTGAATGTAGATTTCCAATGGGTTCAAGAATTTTGCTGGGGAAATAAAATAATTGGGCAATCAGCCAGAAGAAAGCGAATGTGGATTGGGAGACTGTTTACAATGGACTGTTGCCTCCTCAGGAGGGAGGGCAGCCCCGTCCTTTGTCATGCAGAGGAAGGAGCCTGGCCTCCTAGGCCTGTGGGTGGGTGGGGATGGGGGATCTGGCTGGTCTGCAGGGTGTGATAGGGCCCAAAAGGTCAGGAATTGTGAAGTCATCCTGAAGCCAGATCTGCTGTCCTGGAGGGCAGGAGGGGGCGGGGAATGGGAGAGCGAGAGGAAGCTCACCATCCTGACGGAGGGCCCAGCCCTGGGACTGAACTTGAGGACATGATGCAGGGAGGAGGCAGATGAGGAGTGGGACCTTGTGCCCTCGGGCACCATCCTGCCCCTGATAGGCCAGGATATGACCCCAACCAGAGGCCAGGTTGCCAGGTGAGGGCCATGGGAAAACACGGGGGTCAGAAGTCATCCTGGGGCCTCCATGGGTGGGGCAAGCTGGACTCAGGCCTGGGCTCTGAGGTCAGCAAAGCTATGAGTCAAGGAGTGGAGTGGCTTCTAAGTCAGAGCCTAGCATCTGGGGTCTCCAGGGTGGCTTTTGTCCCCTCCCTGGGCAGGGGCAGACACTACTGAGAGTGCTCAGGAAATGCCAAAGGCCAGTCCAGGTGTCTTGGGCTGCTCCAACCCACACCATCAACCTCCCTGACCCCAGGCCTGGGGACCCATGTGGTTTCCAGACATGCCCTGTGTGGGCCCTCACTGTTGTCCTTGAGTAGCTGAGACTCCCATGGAGGACAGTGGGGAACGAGGCAGGAATAAAGACCCATGTTTCAGGTCATCCAGCCCCTTCCTGGCAAGAGTGAGTTCTGAATTCAGTCTCCAGTGTGTCACTCACCAGCTGTGTGGCCCTGGACAAGTCGCTGACCCTCCCTCTGATAGGCCGTCCACAAGTCAGTTGGTGAAGCCGGGAGAGGCTGGATTCCGAAAGAGGGCGAGGGAGGATGCTTCGCAGCCAGGTCCCAACAGCTGATGGTGGCTGGACCTTGTTGCCCAAGATGGCTCCGTGTGGTTGGCTGGCACGCAGGTAATCCTCACTACGTGCTCGGGGCATAGATAGAATTGATGCCCCCATCTCATAGACAAGGAAGCTGAGGCACTGGCAGATGATGAATTCGTCCAAGGTCACCCAGCTAGGATTGCTCCTCCCCTGCCCCCCATAGTGCTCTCGTTAACAATCTGCAACCTTGGGCAAGGATCTTAGATGCTCTGGGCCTCCTTTATGAAATGTCAACAATGCCTTCCTCCCAGGGCATGGCGGACAGTGAAGGAGAAAAGGAGAGAGAAGTGACACGAGGGGAGAAACCAGGCTTCCTGAAGGTGACTGAGGAACCACTGCAAGGGCAGCTCGGGCACCTGCGGGTTCCGGAGCTCGCCTTTGAGGAATGCCTGCCTGTCCCAGGTCCCTGCAATGCACCTGTACTTCCTGTTGTTGAGGTTGCCCCTGTCTCCTCAGGTTCATTCAGGATACTGAAAAGGGGCAAAATCATCAACAAATATTTGCTTAAGTAATTGAAGAGAAAAGGAGGCCGGAAGAGGAGTTTATGGAGATGAAAGGCTTCTAGAAGTTCCTTCTTCAAGGCAAGATGTGAGGACAGGGACTGGTTTATGTGAGTGTTTTCCTTTTTGAACCTTTTTTTTTTTTTTTTTTTTTTTGAGACAAGGTCTCCCTCTATTGCCCAAGTTGGAGTGTAGTGATGCGATCTTGGCTCATTGCAATCTCTGCCTCCTGGGTTCAAGCGATTCTCATGCCTCAGCCTCCCAAGTAAGCTGGAATTACAGGCACCTGCCATCACACCTGGCTGATTTTTTGTATTTTTAGTAGAGACAGGGTTTTACCATGTTGCCCATGCTGGTCTCGAACTCCTGACCTCAGGTGATCTGCTCACTTTGGCCTTCCAAAGTGCTGGGATTACAGGTGTGAGCCACTGCACCTGGCCTTCTTTGTCATTTATCAATCCTGGAAAGTCTTTTCTTTGAAAAGGGAAAGGAGATGTTTTTGGACGGAGCCACTGGGAAGCAGCAGCTTTCAGGAGGTGTGGAAGGAGGGAAAGTCGAGGCCAAAGTGTCCAGCTGTGGAGAGAGTGGCAGGAGCAGCCGTCAATCATGAAATCACTTTTACTCTGGCACAAGGTAGTGTGCACGCTGATGCTGCCACAGAGATGTGGTGGAATCAAAACACCGTCTAGGTGTTTTCCTCAGCAGGAAGTGGTTCACTGATAGGCAGAGCTGAGGTATTACTTAAGCCACAAAGAGAACAAACAAACCAAGCCTCACTGCATGAGCCTGAGCAGATGGGGGCAGCTCCCCACACACAGGCAGGCCTGGATCTAGGGAGATCAGGAAGCCAGTGGCACCCACTTCATCTGCCAGGGGACAACTTGCTTCTGTTGCTGCTGGGTGGTGTTGAAACGCTGGGCTGGACTGTGGTTGCTCAGGCAGGAGACAGACGTCCCATTGAGGCCCTGGGGCTAGGAGGGCAGAGTGTTGGTGGGATAGGTCCCTAAATAAAGGGGATATAGGTCCTCTTATAATATCCACCTCCAGCTCTCTGCATGCCTGAGGGTATTTCCTGAAAAGTTTGTATACAATGACTGCAAATAATCAAAATGAGTAACTGTAGAAGAAAATCAGAGGTGTAAATACTAGAAACGAGGAGTAGAATTATCACTATTAATTAGCAAATGACTTTTTTTCCTTCCCACGAAAGCAAACAAATCCATCTCTACACACTCTACTTCTGCATGGTTTTGAATTTTAAATAAATGGAATCATATTCATCTTTCATGTCTGGCTTCTGTTCAATGTTCTGTTTGTGACATTTGCCAATGTTGTAGACAGTTTTGGTTCATTTTCTTTGCCACAAATTATTCCATAAGACTACACTACATTTTATTTGTGCTTTACAGTGTTGATGGATATTTTTGGTGAGTTGCTTCAGTTTGGACTCTTATAAACAATGCTGCTGTATCATCAATCTTATGCATGCATTTCCAACTGAATGAAATGACTGTGCCTTTTTTCTTTCTTTCTTTCTTTTTTGAAATGGAGTCTCACTCTCTTGCTCAGGCTGGAAGTGCAGTGGCATGATCTCGGCTCACTGCAACCTCTGTGCCGCACCCCCCGGGGTTCAAGCGATTCTTTTGCCTCAGCCTCCTGAGTAGCTGGGATTACAGGCGCCCGCTGCCAGGCCAGCTAATTTTTGTAATTTTAATAGAGATGGGCTTTCACCATGTTGGCCATGCTGGTCATGAACTCCTGACCTCAGGTGATTCGCTTGCCTTGGCCTCCCAAAGTGCTGGGATTAGAGGCGTGAGCCACTGTGCCTGGCCCCTTTTTGTTTTTAAGAGACAGGGTCTTGCTCTGTTGCCCAGGCTGCTATATTGCAGTGATACAATCATGGCTCACTGTAGCCTAGAACTCCTGGGCTCAAGCAATCCTCCCACCTCAGCCTCCCGAGTAGCTGAGAGTACTACAGGTATGTTCTACCACACCTGGCTGATTTTTTTATAGTAGACATGAGGTCTTGCTATGTTGCTGAGGCTGGTCTTGAACTCCTGGCCTCAAACCATCCTTACACCTCAGCATCCCAAAGTGTTGGGATTATAGGCATGAGCCGTGGTGCCTGGCCACTGGGTCTTAAGTTTACGTGGTATCTTGAACTGTAGTAAATACTGCCGAGTTCTCTATGTGGTGTAGCACTTTACGCTCTCACCAGTGATATTTGAGGGTTCTCACTGCTCCAGATATTCATCAAATTGGTTTTACTCAACATCCATTATTATTATTATTATTTAGAAACAGGGTCTCACTCTGTCACCCAGGCTGGAGTGCCGTGGCACAATCATAGCTAACTGCAGCCTTAAACTCCTGAGTTCAAGTGATCCTCCTGTCTTAGCCTCCTGAGTAGCCAGGTGCATACCACCACACCTGACTAATTTAAAAAATTTTTTTGTAGAGATGGGGGTCTTGCTATGTTGCCCGGGCTGGTCTTGAACTCTTGGCTTCAAGCAATCCTTCTGCCTTGGACCCTCAAAGTGCTGGAATTTAAGGCGTGAGCCACCATGCCTGGCCTGTTCTCAATTTTTTTTTTTTTGGTCACCTAGGCTGGAATGCAGTGGTGTGATCTCGGCTCACTGCAACCTCTGCCTCCTGGGTTCAAGCGATTCTCCTGCCCCAGCCTCCCAAATAGCTGGGATTACAGGAGCATGCCACTATGCCCAGCTAATTTTTGTATTTTTAGTAGAGACAGGGTTTCACTATGTTGGTCAGGCTGGTCTCGAACTCTTGACCTCGTGATCTGCCTGCCTCAGCCTCCCAAAGTGCTGGGATTACAGGCGTAAGCCACCGCACCCAGCCCGTTCTCTATTTTTAAAAACTTCTATTATGGATTCTTCCTTACCATGATAAAATGTATTTAGCTCAACCATAAAGCTCATACTCAATGGGTAAATAGTAAAGGAGTCCTATTAAAACCAGGAATAAAACAATGCTATCCACTATCATCACTTTTATTGAATATTGTTCTAGAAAAGCTACTAACTAATGGAGTTAGACATAGAAAAAAAAAATCCCAGAGGAATAAACTTTGAAAAAGAGGAATTAAATTATTAGTAGCAAATATTAAGATTTTGTACCTAGAAAATGCAAGACATCAACTAAGAACTATTACAAACAATAAGAAGTTCCAGTAAAGTCTTCTGTGTACCAATTTTGAACTCAGTTTACTGGAATGTCTTATTGTTTGTAAGAAATTTGAAGAAGACTTCTATGTACCAATTGGTACCATAGCCTCAAATCTTCAGGCTGGGCACAGTGACTCATGCCTGTAATCCCAGCACTTTGGGAGGCCTAGGCTGGTGGATCACTTGAGGTCAGGAGTTCAAGACCATGAAACCCTGTCTCTACTAAAAATAAAAAACAGCCAGGTGTGGTGGTGTGTGCCTGTAATCCCAGCTACTCAGAGGCTGAGGCAGGAGAATCACTTGAACCTAGGAGGTGGAGGTGGCAGTGAGCAGAGATCGTGCCACTACACTCCAGCCTGGGTGACAGAGTGACTCTGTCTCCAAAAAAAAAAAAAAAAGAAAAAGAAATCAAGTCTTTAATGACACAAACAACACTTAAGCAGTGTGATGGTATAAAAAAAAATTCCATCTTCAATACAAATTAAAAGCAAACTACCTAGGAGATGATTTAACAAATTATATATAAGATGTTTTAACAAGTTATATACAAGACATAAGACAAACAATGAGGAAAGGCAAACTGTGTTCTTAGATGAGAAAATGCCAATGCTTCCTAATCTGTGAATTTAAAATAATTCATAAAAACATTAGAGTATGACTAAAAAACAGCATAAACAAAGTATAAAACACAAATTATACATGGGAGAAATATTTGCAATGCATATAACAGAGAAAAGGCTAATGTCCCTGATATATAAAGAGTGTCTACAAATCAGTAAGAAAAAACAACTTAATAGGAAATTGACACAAGATATGAACAAACAGTTCTCAAAAGCAGAAATATAAGCTGAGCATGATGGCACACACCTATGTTCCCAGTTTCTCCAGAGGTTGAGACAGGAGAATTACTTGTGCCCAGGAGTTCGAGGCTAGTCTGGGCAACACAGCAAGACTTCCTCTCTATGAAGTATAAAAAGTTTTGTCTGGGCACGGTGGTTCATGTCTGTAATCCCAGCACTTTGCGGGGCTGAGATGGGCAGATCACCTGAGGTCAGGAGTTTGAGACCAGCCTGGCCAACATGGTGAAACCCCATTTCTACAAAAAATACAAAAATTAGCCAGGCGTGGTGGTGGGTGCCTGTAATCCCAGCTACTTGGGAGGCTAAGACAGCAGAATCTCTTGAACCCCAGAGGAGGAGAATCTCTTGAACCCAGGAGGTGGAGGTTGCAGTGAGCTGAGATCCTGCCATTGCACTCCAGCCTAGGCAACACAGTGAGACTCTATCTCAAAATAGCAACAACAACAACAACAACAATAATAATAATAATTCAGCTGGGTGTGGTGGTGCACATCTGTGGTTCCAGTTACTCAGGAGACTGAGGCGGGAGGATCCCTTGAGCCCAGAAGGTTGAGGCTGCAGTGAGCTGAGATGGCACCACTGCACTCCAGGCTGGACAACAGAGTGAGACCCTGTCTCAAAAAATAAATAAATAAAGATAAAATAGAAATGTGCAGATAAGGAACAAAAAGAGACTGACATTCTTCCATATTCCCTTTCCTATCTTTTGAAAGTTGTGCTATTTGTATTAATTACAAACAAAAACAAAACAATTCAGTTTCAACACCAGAGGACAAAAAAGAAAAAGGAAACAAAAAAAAAAAAAAAAGAGAAAAAGGAAAAAAAGAAACAATGCTAACACACAATTTAAAAAATTTAAACATTTAAAAAATTAAGAGAGACTCCTACTATTTATTGAGCACCTAGTGTGTACCAGGAGGCTGTGCTAGGCACTCTGTAGACATCTCGATTAACATAAACACTGCAAGAAAAATACATTATTCCCATTTTATAGGTGGAAACGTATTGAAGAATGTGGAAAACCTGCCAGTGGCTGGGTGTGGTAGCTCACACTTGTAATCCTAGCACTTTGGGAAGCCAAGGCAGGAGAATGACTTGAGGCCAAGAGTTCAAGACCAACCTGGCCAACATAGTGAGACCCCTGTCTCAGAAAAAAAATTTAAAAATATGGCCAAGCGTGGTGGCTCATGCTTGCAATCCCAGAACTTTGGGAGGCCAACGGGGGGCAGATCACTTGAGGCCAGGAGTTTGGGACCAGACTGGCCAACACGGTGAAACCCCAGTATCTACTAAAAATACAAAAAATTAGTCAGGCATGGTAGCAGGCGCCTGTAATCCCAGCTACTCAGGAGGCTGAGGCAGGAGAATTGCTTGAACCCAGGTGGCGGAGGTTGCAGTGAGCCAGGATCACACCATTTCACTCCAGCCTGGGCAACAAGTGTGAAACTCCCTCTCAAAAAAAATAAATAAAAAAGAAAAATTAAAAAAATTAATTTGAAAAAGTAAAAGAAAACCTGCCAGAGGCCACACAGCTAGTAAATGTGAGTGGCATAGCAAGGTTTGAGCTCGCTCCTGCCAAGAAGGGTGTCATGCTGGACCCCCAAGCAGGCAAGCTGGGAGGGTACCACCTTGGAGAGACCAAAGAAAAGACCCAGAGACAGCAGGCGAGACATGAGCTTTATTCAAGGGACTTACGCACAGGGGGAAGTCCAGGAGAGGCAGTTGGACAGGAGCAACCGCTGCTATTTGTGAAAAGCATGCAAGTTATGTAGAAATCTTTACATTGCAACTTTTGTTTGTTTGGTTGGTTGGGTTTTTTTGAGACAGAGTCTCACTCTGTTACTCAGGCTGGAGTGCAGTGGTGCAATCTCAGCTCACTGCAACCTCTGCCTCCCGGGTTCAAGCGCATCTCCTGTCTCAGCCTCCCGAGTAGCTGGGACTACAGGTGTCCTCCACCAAGCCCAGGTAATTTTTGTACTTTTAGTAGAGTCAAGGTTTTGCTATGTTGGCCAGGCTGGGCTCGAATTCTTGACCTCAAGTAATCCGCCCACCTTGGCCTCCCAAAGTGCTGGGATTATAGGTGTGAGCCACCACGCCCAGCCCAAAACCTTCACATTGCAACTTCCATCTAGCAACCTCTACTTAGCAGCCTCCACCTACCTCAAAACAATGGACCTCTGTTCCTTGTACAGACTGTGTTCCAAGTAACGGGCCAGGGGCCTGATGTTCTTCATAGTTAAACGGAATTAAACATCCAAGTTGGCCGTTCCCAGGGTCCATAGCTTGGAACATTGAACAAACATCACCAAGAGACAGAAGGTCCTTGCCTGGCCATGCTTGAGTTGTTGGTGTCTGGCAAGATGTGCCCACCATACAAAGGCGCTGGATGAACTAAAACGCATCCCTATTCCTGGTTTGTTTCCCACTCTCCTCAGCCCAGATGGAGCCCCAGGGAAGGCCCCCCATGAGGCCAGAGTCTGAGCTACTCTGGGAGAACAGGAAGGGCCCATACAGGGGGTGCCTGGAACCACCAAGGAGCCACATGGGCCCCCAGGCCTGGGGTCAGGGAGGTTGATGGTGTGGGTTGGGGCAGCCCAGGACACCTGGACTGGCCTTGGGGCATTTCTTGAGCACTCTCAGAAGTATCTGCCCCTTCCCAGGAAGGGGGCAAAAGCCACCCTGGAGACCCCAGATGCTGGGCTCTGACTTAGAAACCACTCCACTCCTGGACTGTTAGCTTCGCTGACCTCAGAGCCCAGGCCTGAGTCCAGCTCGTCCCCATCCATGGAGGCCCCAGGATGACCTCTGACCCCTACGTTTTCCCACGGCCCTTACTTGGCAACCTGGCCTCTGGTTGGGGTCACATCCTGGACCACCAGGGGCAGGAGCGTGGCCAAGGGCACAGGGCCCCACTCCTCATCTACCTTCCTACCTGGGCCCTCTCCCCCTCTCCCCAGCATGGCCAGCCCACTGCCCTCCAGTGCCCTTAGTTCTGGGCCCAGGGCCAGGTACAAATGTGCTCTGAGTCAGGGTAGGGATCACTCATTCCCTTGCCCTGCTCTCCTCCCATAGAAGATCTGGTTCTGGGGCCAGTTTACCATCTCAAACCCAATCTGGGCAGACCCAGGTGGGGATGGTTTGGGAAGCCAGGCTCCTTCTTCTGCATGACAAAGGGTGGGGCTGCCCTCCCTCCTGGCAACACTTCAGACCATTGTAAACAGTCTCCCAATCCACATTCGCTTTCTTTTTCTGACCTCTGGCTAGCGTTGCCAGACGTGACAAATAAGGGTGAGGTGGCTCAAGCCTATAATCCCAGCACTTTGGGAGGCCGAGACGGGTGGATCACGAGGTCATCAGATCGAGACCATCCTGGCTAACATGGTGAAATCCCGGCTCTACTTAAAAAAAAAAAAAACAAAAAACTAGCCGGGCGAGGTGGCAGGCGCCTGTAGTCCCAGCTACTCGGGAGGCTGAGGCAGGAGAATGGCGTAAATCCGGGAGGCGGAGCTTGCAGTGAGTGGAGATCCGGCCACTGTACTCCAGCCTGGGTGACACAGCGAGACTCCGTCTCAAAAAAAAAAAAAAAAGAAAAGAAAAAATAAATTAAAATATAGGACTCTGGTGAAATTTGAATGTCAGGTAGACAATGAATAATTTTTTAGTATAATTATGTCCCAAATAGTGTCTTGTATTTTATCTGGTAGCCCTACCCCTGGCTGATCACCCAATTGTTTTATTTCCCCAGCAAAACTCTTTAACCAGATCACAAATCCACATTCAGGATAGAGGTCCTCTGTCTTGGGGGATTGTCCCCCTGCCCCAGCCTAGACCTGATCACCTGGATTGAGACCACCTGACTCCCTTTAGGGCATAGGTCAAAACTAGGCTGTAAATAATTTGAGTGTGCCAAGAACTTTGTGAATTGCAAGACCTGACTTTATATGGACATTGATCATTAACTTTGTGAGCTTCAGGAAGTTGACACGTCTCTGAGCCTCAGTTTTTTTTCAGCTCAAAAATTGGGAGAGGTTGCTGTGAGCTGAGACTCCGCCATTGCACTCCAGCCTGGGCAACAAGAATGAAACTCTGCCTCAAAAGGAAAAAAAACTGGGGGAGAAGGTAGCCTGGATATTCCTTTCAACTCTAAACTTTAATTCTGTGAACAGCAGGGATGAGGGAGAGGATGAGGCTCCTTCCTTATTGGACAAAACCCCATTGGTACTAAATGCTCCCAGGCTCCCTTGCCTAGGAAGGTCTCCCCAGAACAGTGGGAAGTCTGGTTTCACAACTGGGGACCACCAGCTCAGGATCTCATGAGGCCCCAGGACCCTCTGAGCAGGGGCCCAGATGCTCATCCCTGCAGGCCAGATTGGCCCTTACATTGCCCAAGTCATTCTCGTTCCTGTCGATTGGTTGGTTGCAGCAAGGAACAAGCCTCTAGGTCCACTTACCAGCAACTGGGGGAACTGAGCCTCTTGCAGAGAATGAGAGCCCCATGTCTACTCTAGGAAATGAACTTTTTAATTTAACTGGTCAGGCCTCAACTCACATTAGGGGTTCACGACCATTGTACAGACAGCCGTAGCCAGCTGTTCACAGCCCAGACAGACTTGTCCTATCTAGACAGCCCCTCCTCCCAGCTCTGGGACCTGTCTGGCTGTGAGCTCCCAGGAGGTCCCAGGGGTGTGACCTCCCTCCCTCCTTCCCTCTCCACTCCCTACCTCCTCCCTCCACCCCAGGCTATAAAGCTGCCCAGGCTTGGCTCTCAGTACATCCAGCTGCCTAAGACCCTCCTTTAGCCATCTCGAGGGACATTCCCATTCTGCCCACCGCTCCTTCCAGGCAGTGCCATGCGACCCCTGTGGCTCTGCTGGGCACTCTGGGTGCTGCCCCTGGCCGGCTCCGGGACGGCCCTGACTGGGGAGCAGCTCCTGGGCAGCCTGCTGCAGCAGCTGCAGCTCAGCGAGGCGCCGGTACTGGACAGGGCCGACATGGAGGAGCTGGTCATCCCCGCCCACGTGAGGGCCCAATACGTGACCCTGCTGCAGCGCAGCCACGGAGACCGCTCCCGCGGCAAGAGGTTCAGCCAGAGCTTCCGAGGTGAGGCCCTTCCTCCCTGCTGCCCCTGGTCCCATGGGGCAGGTCAGATGTGTCCACTCCGGTGGTGTCAAAGGCTCCTGGCCTTGCAGAGGTCTGTGGGAGGCTGGGTGAGGGCCACGGTCTAAAGGGCAGTGAGGTGGGGCCGGGCCTGTGAGGATGGCGGGGCCTCAGCATGCAGTGGTGGACGCAGTCAGGACTCCCGGGGTCTGTTTTCATACTGCCACTGTGGTCTGAGCTCTACTTGGAGCATATTGCTTTAAAATCATCTCACAACCATTCGCTTATGTGGAACTGGGGTGTAACTATGTCTTGCCCATCTTCCAGCATTGTGAACATCAAAATGAGTCATCGTAAATAGAAGCGTGTAAATAGAAGCGCGTTTGGGTAACTGGAAAATACTGCACTTAAGTAGACTACCTGGGTTATACCTGGCTGTCAGGGGTGCAGCCTCTCACCTCCCTAGCTCCTCAGTGCGCAGAGCTAGACCCAAGGCCAGGCACCTGGGTGGATTCTGCTCCCAGCATCTCAGTTGAGGCAAACTTGCTAGCCCAGGGTCCCACGGGCGCCCCTGCATGCTGGATTGAGATGATTACTAAACAAGGCCCAAATCCAAGGGAGATTTTTAAACTGGGTTTGCCCCAGAGATAGAACAGGGGCCGGTGTCTCCTTGGCCTGGCTGCCAGCTCAGTGGCCCTGCCATCCTCAGAGTTTCCCTGGAGTCCAGGGAGGCCCTGCTGACCCTGCTCTTGTCCCCAGAGGTGGCCGGCAGGTTCCTGGCGTCGGAGGCCAGCACCCACCTGCTGGTGTTCGGCATGGAGCAGCGGCTGCCGCCCAACAGCGAGCTGGTGCAGGCCGTACTGAGGCTCTTCCAGGAGCCGGTCCCCAAGGCCACGCTGCACAGTCACCGGCGGCTGTCCCCGCGCAGCGCCCGGGCCCGTGTGACCGTCGAGTGGCTGCGCGTCCGCGACGACGGCTCCAACCGCACTTCTCTCATCGACTCCAGGTGGGGGTCGCGCGGGCGCGCAGGGCAGGGGGAGGGGGCTGTTGGGCCTGGTTTGGGGGCGGGGACGCGGGGGGCGGAGCGGGGTCCTCCGGGCCCGTCCCAGTCCCCGCCCTCACGCGGCGCTGGGTCTCTTTGTCGTGTCTCAGGCTGGTGTCCGTCCACGAGAGCGGCTGGAAGGTCTTCGACGTGACCGAGGCCGTGAACTTCTGGCAGCAGCTGAACCGGCCCCGGCAGCCGCTGCTGCTACAGGTGTCTGTGCAGAGGGAGCATCCGGGCCCACTGGCGTCCGGCACCCACAAGCTGGTCCGCTTTGCCTCGCAGGGGGCGCCGGCCGGGCTTGGGGAGCCCCAGCTGGAGCTGCACACCCTGGACCTCGGAGACTACGGGTAGGTGCTGAGGGTTAAACTGGTGAGTCGGAATAAAGAGACAGAGAGGCAATTAAATTTGTTTTGAAATGGACAACTTTTCGGAGTGCTCTGGGAATGAATGAGACAACATATACAATTCTTCCTCTGACTCTTAGGAGGTCCTCAGTAAATATCAGTTATTAATTTTCAAGTTATTTGTAGCTGTCTATCCTATATCACAAACATACAGCTTTTTGAAGTTGAGAGATGGATCATAAATCTCCATCCCAGATGCCCTCTGACCTCAGCCTTCCCAGCTGACTGCTGACCCTGCTCTCTTTGCCCACATAGAGCTCAGGGCGACTGTGACCCTGAAGCACCAGTGACCGAGGGCACCCGTTGCTGCCGCCAGGAGATGTACATTGACCTGCAGGGGATGAAGTGGGCCGATAACTGGGTGCTGGAGCCCCCGGGCTTCCTGGCTTATGAGTGTGTGGGCACCTGCCAGCAGCCCCCGGAGGCCCTGGCCTTCAAGTGGCCGTTTCTGGGGCCACGACAATGCATCGCCTCGGAGACTGCCTCACTGCCCATGATCGTCAGCATCAAGGAGGGAGGCAGGACCAGGCCCCAGGTGGTCAGCCTGCCCAACATGAGGGTGCAGAAGTGCAGCTGTGCCTCAGATGGGGCACTTGTGCCAAGGGGACTCCAGCCATAGGCGCCTGGTGTAGCCACCGAGGGACTTGACTTGTGTGTGTTTCTGAAGTGTTCTGGGGTACCAGGAGAGCTGGCGATGACTGAACTGCTGATGGACAAATGCTCTGTGCTCTCTAGTGAGCCCTGAATTTGCTTCCCTTGACAAGTTACCTCACCTAGTTTGTGCTTCTCAGGAATGAGAGTCCTTGGCCACTGGGGAGCCCTTGCTCAGTTTTCTCTATTCTTATTATTCGCTGCACTATATTCTAAGCACTTACATGTGGAGATACTGTAACCTGAGGGCAGAAACCCCAATGTGTCATTGTTTACTTGTCCTGTCACTGGATCTGGGCTAAACTCCTCCACCACTATGGACCTAAGACCTGGGGTTAAGTGTGGGTTGTGCAACCCCAATTCAGATAATAAAGACTTTGTAAAACATGAATAAAACACATTTTATTCTGTAATTTTGTAATTTTCTATTTTATTTTAATTAATTATTTTTGAGACGGAGTCTTGTTCTGTCACCCAGGCTGGAGTGCAGTGGCCGAATCTCAACTCACTGCAGCCTCCGCCTTCCAGGTTCAAGCGATTCTCATGCCTCAGCATCTTGAATAACTGGGATTGCAGGCATGTGCCACCATGCCAGGCTAATTTTTTGTATTTTTAGTAGAGATGGGGTTTTGCCATGTTGCCCACACTTGTCTGGAACTCCTGACCTCAAGTCATTCAGTAGCCTCAGCCTCCCAAAGTGCTGGGATTACAGGCATGAGCTACTGCGCCCAGCTGTAATTTTCCATTTTAATCAAAGCTCTGCAAATTGAGGAAGGAGCAGAAAGTTCTACAGAGGTTAGGTCAACCTAATTGTAAACTAAGGAAAGAGCTTGAGTTGGCCAAGACTTGGTAAAGATCTTGGTTAAGTAATACAGGAAACTAGGATTAAAATGCTTTCAGGGCCAGCACCATGGCTCACTCCTGTAATCGCAGCACTTTGGGAGGCCGAGGTGGGCGGATCACTTGAGGCCAGGAGTTCAAGACCAGCCTGGCCAACATGGCGAGACTGCGTTTCTACTAAAAATACAAAAATTAGCTGGGCATGGTGGTGTGCGCTTGTAATTCCAGCTGCTCAGGAAGTTGAGGCATGAGAATCACTTAAACCCAGGAGGCGGAAGTTGCAGTGAGCTGAGATCACACCACTGCACTCCAGCCTGGGCAACAGAGCAAGATTCTGTCTCAAAAATAAAATAAAATAAAATAAAAGTAAAATACATTCTGATTCTAGTATCTGTGGTACCTGTCTTCTCAGAATTGATACAGAAATCTTTCTGTTCTTGACACTTTGACTTTCCTGGGCATAGTGATTGGGCTTTATTTCAATCCTACTTGCATCATAATAAAACCTGTGATCAAAATAATCATCTATACTTAGAGAAGAAAATAAAGCTCCAGAGGATCTGGAATTTATAGCTATAAGAGCTGTGCAACTGGGCGCAGTGGCTCACGTTTGTAATCCTGAGGATCACCTGAGGTTGAGAGTTTGAGACCAGCCTGACCAACATGGAGAAACCTCGTCTCTACTAAAAGTACAAAATTAGCCGGGTATGGTGGCACATGCCTGTAATCCCAGCTACTCGGGAGGCTGAGGCAGGAGAATCACTTGAAGCCAGGAAGTGGAGGTTGCAGTGAGCCGAGATCACACCACTGCACTACAGCCTGAGCGACAGAGCGAGACTCTGTCTCAATAAGTAAATAAATAAATTAATTAAAAATTAAAAAATAAAACAGAGATTTTACAAACACTTCACACAACTGACATAACAAAGGTTGTGGCTATCTCAACTCACATTCCGATCCATCAAGGCCGTCTCTTGATTTTGAAATAACCTTAACCTACTCAAGAACAAATTTAGAAATCCTTTCTTTCTCTGAAATCTTTGTCAGTGGCTCCAGCATTCTAATTACCAAGACCGGAACCTTGCACTTGCCTGGACCCTGCCCCAGTGAATGGTGCCCCCACAGACCAGACATGTGGGGGCACCATTCATTGAGGCAGGGAAGGGAGGAGGACAGGCAGGTGCGGGAGTGGGGAGTGGGGAGTGGAAAGAAGATTGGACAGGGACAGTCTCAGGAGCCAACGAGGAGTCCAGGGGCCACACCCAGGACTCTGCAGATGGTCAGATGTGGAGATAAGAGAGTGGGGAGGGGGGATGGCCAGGCCCAGCTTTGGAGGGACAAGGGCAGAGATCATACTGGGTGGGGGTGGGCACAGAGGAAAAACCCTGGGAAATAACTAGTGGATAGAGGTTTGGGGAGAGAAGGGGAAGCCACATGGGACAGAAAAGAACTGAGAGAGGCAGGAAGAGACCCTCCCCACCCGACCCCTGGACAGCCACAGACTGGCGCTAGAATCAGGGACAAGGAGGTAAGGAGGAATTTTTTTTTTTTTTTTTTTTTTGGAGACGGAGTTTCACTCTTGTTGCCCAGGCTGGAGTTCAATGGCGCGATCTCGGGTCACTGTACCTCCGCCTCCCAGGTTCAAGCGATTCTCCTGCCTCAGCCTCCCTAGTAGCTGGGATTACAGGCATGTGCCACCACGCCTGGCTAATTTTGTATTTTTAGTAGAGACGGGGTTTCTCCACGCTGGTCAGGGTGGTCTCAAACTCCCGACCTCAGGTGATCCGCCTGCCTCGGCCTCCCAAAGTGCTGGTATTACAGTCATGAGCCACGGCGCCCGGCCATAAGAAGGATATTTTTATACCGTTACAGAAAAAGATGAAAGCTCAGAAATGGAAGAGGTCGGAGAACCCGCAAAGCCGTGCACGTGGGGTGAGGACTGCTCAGAACTCAGAGAGGTTTGGTGCTAGAAAGGACCTGAGAGGAAGCTTTGGTCCAACCACTCGTTTCACAGATAGGGAAACAGGGGCCTGCGGATGGGGTGGTTTGCTCCTTGATTCCAGGGCGCGCGGTCCTCCCCGAACCCAGTCTCGCTTCCTGCGCAGCGCCCAGAAGTCCCTGGCGCGGTGGGCCGGCCCTGCTCTTGCCAGCTTGCGGTCCAGTTGTAGAGGCCACCGGCTTCCTGGAAACATCTGGCTCCGGACCGGGAGGCATGCCGCGCTCTCGGAGCTGGGCTGGAGTAGGTGCCCTTGGCGGCCCTGGCTCGGGCAGTAATGGACTTGGCCCTAGGGAGCGTTGGAAATGCTGCGACCCGCCCCCACATTTTTGCCTGAACGAAGACCCTCCGGGCTTTCACGGTCCGGCCTTCTACAGCGGCGGGGGAGCCGCGGCCTCTCGCAGGGCGCTCCGCGCGGTCCCCGACTGCCCGGAGCCGAGGTGCAGGCTGAATCCTGTTGAGCTCCCCATGCTACCACCCCGCCACCTCCACCCTCCCGGGGCGGGTCTAAGAGCTCTTCGGGGAAATTCAAAGCACCACAGGGACCAACGTTTGCAGATGCTTTCCCTGAGCTGCGACCACCCTGTGCTTGGCCCAGGTCTCCCGGAGGCGTCCAGGCGTGCAGGGGGACGGAAGAGGGTGCGCCCCAACGAATCCCTTCTCGGCCTCTGGACTTGAGCTGGCCGGTCCGGGGCTTGCAGACCTCCGGGAGGACCTGCGGGGCTAAGCGACGATGAGGAGGCCAGGCCAGGGCAGAGGACCGCCGAGGGCCACCGCGGAAGGCGCAGTCGGCTGCGTCCAGGCTCGCGCCGGCGCGGGCGAAGGCTCCAAATTGGGCAAGCTGTGGACGCAGCTCTGCGCATGTGCAGGAGGCGCCGGAGTTTCACTTTGTAACTTTTAACTGGTCGGAACACGCCCCGCCTGGCTGGGTCCCGCCAGACACGCCGCCGCCGCAGGTACAGGGGACAGGGGACGTGAAGGGGGGGAATGCGCCCTCCGCCTTTCTTGGGACGTGCGGGTCCGGGTCCACGTCGGGGTGCTCCCCAAGTGTCCGGTTCCGGAACGGCTCCCAGCCTCCGCAGACACCAAAGCCCCCGACCCCAAGCAGGGGTTGACGACGCCGGATTGGGTGGGAGGAGAGGGTCAGCGCAGGGGTCGCCGCGCCCCCATTCCAGCCCTGCGTTCCTCGGGACTTCCTGGCAGCTTTTCACGACTTCCCTCTCCGAGGCTCCGGCTTTTCGCTTTCAGGGCTGGTACCTCCTTCCCCATCCCTCTCTTTGGGATTTGTCGGCGGAATCCGACCTCTCACCTAACTAGGAGCGCAGCTCTGGGCTCCTCCGACCCTAGACGAGGCCGCGCGGGGAAAGGGCCAGACGTCCGAGTCTCGTGACGCCAGGAAGGCAGAGGCCACCCTCGGGCTGTCCCTGGGTGACCACTTCCTGCAGCCTTGGCGGAGTCCTGAGGACGGAGGCTGGGGACTTGGGAACTTGGGGGGAAGGGCGGGTGCGGGACAGGTGAGGCGAGCTCTGCTAAGAAACCAAATCCGCAAAGGTTCCAGCACCTGATAAGAATAGCTACCTGAGGCCCTGGAGGGGCCTTGGTCATTCAGCCCCAGGCAGGTGGTGTCCTCTTCAAGGGCAGGGGTGGACAGCGTGGTGGACCCCCTGACCACCCCCCCCCCCCCCCACACACACACCTGTCAGGTCATCCTCAAGTCTGCTGTGCCTTCAGGGGGATATGAACGGAAGCTTCCGAGGCTCCTTTTCCCTTCACACACCCCCTTCCTTTGTTTAGTATAGGGCAAAGGTCTCTCCTAGCTGTTCATTGGGCTCTAACAGAGAAGACGTCAGGTGGGGTCCTGCCCTTGTGTTTCCCATTAGCTGGAGGGGTGACTTAAAATAAAGGCAAACAGCTTCTAATTGCTTGCTAGGGCCGGTCCTGGGCTAAGTGCTTTACAGGTGTTGTTTGGGGTCTGTGCCTCCCAACAGCCCCGTGAGAGAAAGTGATCACTCACATTTCCGGGCCATGGAAGCCAAGGCACGGAGTGGTTAGGCTGCTTGTCTGAACTGCGTGGTGCTGAGACCCTAACTCCAGCGTCTGCTCACATAATCCCTGAGCCACACTGCCTCTCGTTTCAGCCAGGGGCTGTGTCATTTCGTTTGTGCTCCAGGGTAGAGGTAAACAGTTGTCCGTGTTACTAGGTCCTGTTTGGTGTTGCCATAAGGAGAAGTTTGTACTTTACTCTGCAACCTTATTCTGCATCTGAAAGACCAGAGTTAGCTCCTGAGGCAGAAGGCTGGAGCAGCTTGTAGTTTTGCTGTGGTCATCACAGGATTGAAAGATTTGGTGATGATAAAATTACCCTGAATTTGTACGGGCCTTCTTGCAAGAACCAACAATATCCATATACTTCCTGCAACATTGTGCTGGCATTTCTAGAGCTTGTCAAGTTGGTCACCAGGCCAATCTTTGCTGCCAATGGAGACTGGGCAGTGGGTTAGCATAGGTGGTTTACTTTGGCAAGTTCAGACAGCTGTTGGATTTAGCCATCTCCCACTGGCCACAATCAGATGCTTGCATGCACATGGGTTGAACTTTGGGTTGGGAGCGTGAAGTCACCTGCTGCCCACTCTGGCTCTTGGGCCTCAGCAGTAATTCTTGGCTTTCCTACCCTCAGCATATTGAGTGGGAATAAGGGGATGAATGGAGAATTTCTGGAAGGCACAGATAAGTGCTAGGCGTTCACATACATCTAGGATGACTGAATATTGCCTGGGGTTCTCAGCCAGGCGGTGCCACTGCAACCACAGTGCCTAGCTGCTGGTTTGGCCTCCTCCATATAGCTGCCAGCTGGGTGCTCCCCTCCCCCTGCCTTCTCCTCAGTCTGGCAGCGCTGCTTCATGGTGTCTGTGTTCTCAGCTGCCCGTGCACAACGTGCCTGTTTGTGAAGATGCAGAGGAGCTGTCCTGTTGAGAGCCAGAGGGATGGAGCTGTTTCAGTGGGATCTGGACTTTACCTGTCTAATGGGCAGGCACAGGCTGGGACTGAGCTGAAGGGTCTGAGAGAGACTGTGGATCCCCAGAGCTATGCCCTAACCTGGGTGCTCATCGGAGAGGGCAGACATGACTGGCCACCTGAACTTACCTCCATCTCAGGCTCATAGTATTTGCTAGCCACCTCCCTGAGTTCTTATCAGACTTTGTCAAACCACCCTGGGAAGCCTATTGGGCAAGAGACAAGTGACTTAGAGGCATAACTGGGGCGGGAGGGGGAAGAGAAGCCACAGGTATTTCCCTTCGTGGAGGCCTCTCTCCTTCTCTGCAGTCCTGGCGAGGGTTTGCCACTCCCAGCACCACCACAGCACCCTCCCCTTTCCAGGGACAATGCTCCCTCTGTGAGCATTTTATGGGATGTTTTTTCTTTCCACTTCACTTCTCAAGCCTTCCTTGTTCATGCTGCTGTGTTCCTTTTTCCTAATTCTAGCTCCTGGGGAACCTTGGGGGAACCTTGGGGAGCCTCCCCAGTAGCACTAGCCCTTGGGGCCTAGGTGAAGTCCTTTGCTTGGGGTCCTACCATGAGCCCACAGCCTCCAGGGCTTCTGTGGGAGAGGGCCGCTCCCCTAACCCCAGCAGGTCCCTGAGTTATTGGTGAAGAGGAGAGAGGCTGGGTCCACAGGTGGTGCTGGCTGAGGAAGGAGGAGTAGAGTCGCACAGAGGAGCACTGACGGATGGAGAACCAGTTCTGGGAGTTTGGGGAGAGATCCAGGCAGGAGGGAGCCCACTGGGCAGAACGTAAAGCTCCGTATGGGCAGCATGCATACACAGGTGTGTGCTGGAGGGTTTCCATCCAGACCCCTACGCTGGAAAAGGGTGGCTCCCATGTGATGCTGGGTGTCTGTGATCCTTCAGGAAAGTCTACAGGCTGGTACCCCAGGACTTGCTGGTCAGGAAAGCCCTGCAGGAAATGAGTGTTAGTTCTGAGGCCTGGCCCTTCGCAGCTTGGGAGGTACCGGGGCTGCTTTTGCCTTTGCCAGAGACAGCTCCAACTGAGGACCTCCCCAACGGGTCCATCCACAGTCCTTCCTTCCCCTAGCGCCTGGTAAGTGTGGGGACAGGAAGAAGGAGGGGTAGGTGGTGGCCTCAAAGTGTTGGGCCGGGGTGTTCCATTGGGTGGTACCACTGGGTAGGGTTTAAAGGGAAGCCAAGAACATCTGTGTTCCAGAGGTCACTCTTGTGAGTGTGTTCAGAGCCAGCAGCCCCATGACTCTGGCATCACAACCCCCACTACCTCCAGCCATTGCCAAGTCTCTTAGAAGGTTGAGAAAGTGACTTGGCTCTCAGGGGGATGCTCCCATGCTCTTGGACTTTCCACTTATTCACCCTTCCTGTACTTCCTGTCGTGTGTGTGTGTGTGTGTGTGTGTGTGTGTGTGTGTAGGTGTCCATGTGTGATTGTTCCCAGCACTGCAGGCCTAGGGGTTACCCAACATACCCCACCAGCACTACTGGTATCCAAACATCTGTTTGGGTTCTCTATATCTTTTCTTCTTGTTCTCAAGATCTTTGTCCCTATAACAGCTAGAAGCACCAGACTTAGCAGAAATCCCCTGGGAATTCTAGATTTACCAGATTTGGGCAGATGGGATCTTAAGCAAGTCCAGGTTGAACATGTGTTCTGGCCCTTCAGCCACAGTGTGAGAACTTGGACACTAACTCCCGGGCCTCAGGTGTCAGGGGACAGACACTGGAGATTTCTATTAGCTTCACCAGGGGCACCAGGAGCCTCAGGAAGGAAAGGTCAACAACCCAGCCTGGAGCAGTGTTTGCTTTGGAAATGCTGGGCCTTGCAGTTAGACTGATGGTACCCAGGAGGGGTATGTGTGAAAAGGCAGAGCTGGGGGACCCAGAGGTCCCTGAGAAGGCCTTGGAACTCCTGACTCCCTCCCCCTCCCTACCCTAGACCACCCCTTTGCTTTCTCCTCTGTGGCAAAGTAAAAAGAGAACTGGCATCTGAGCGTCAAGACACTGGGTTTGGGATTCAATTCTGCCCTGACCAGCTCCTTAACCTTAACCTTGGGGCAAGTTATTAAACCTCTGAGGCTTGGTTTCCAAGTATAACAGATGGACCCATCTCTGAGGTCCCAGCTCTGACATTCTGTGAGCAGTGGGAGTGAGGTGTTGTCTGTGGTTCGTGGATGGACCATCATAAATACTTGGATGTTCCCTTCTTCCCTGTTTATCCCTGTGTTTTCCTCTTCTTGCCTTTGTGTGCCTTTCTCCCTCTCCCCTGCCTGTACTGCAGATCTGCCAGTGGCTTCTGCAGGAGTGACTTTCCCAACATGAATCCTGGAGGCTAGAGGAGCTTTAGGACTTCTTAAGCCAGCAGCTGCAGCAACTCTGTCCCTCCCTTACTCCATGTCACCCCCTCTGGGGATCTGCCCACTGTGTCCTGGATGAGCCATCCACTCTAACCATCTGATCCCCCAAGATTGTCCCATAATGGAGCCATTCTCTGTGGACACCGCCAGGCACTCAGAGGCCCAATGTCTGGCTCTCCTGGACTCTTTGCTGCTGGCTCCCTGTGCCCGACCAGTCCCTGGGGAAATGCCCACCTTTGGTTCTGCCAGCACTGGTGGGAACCTGCAAGAAATTTGAGCGCTGAACATCTGTCTGCCTTGTTCTGTTGTCCTGTGCTCCAGGGAAGACAGGCACGATGGCGGACTCCCCATTCCTGGAGCTGTGGCAGTCCAAGGCCGTGTCCATCAGGGAGCAGCTGGGCCTCGGGGACCAGCCCAATGACTCCTATTGCTACAACTCGGCCAAAAACAGCACCGTGCTCCAGGGAGTCACCTTTGGTGGCATCCCCACTGTCCTGCTCATAGACGTCAGCTGCTTCCTGGTGAGAGCCCTCACGAGTCGTGTCCTACTGCCTCAGTTATTTGTTTAAATCCCCCGCCCAGGGCCTTCTGGGAAACTTAGATGAGAAGTCAGACATAGCTGGGTTTAAATCCCTACTCTGCTGCTTACCAGCTCTGTGACTTGGGCATGTTACATAGCTTCTGTGCACCTCCCCTTTCTGCTCTGGAAATGGAGATCATAATTCCTGCCTCAGAGAATTTTGGAGATTGGATAAGGCCAAAATACTCACATAGCTACGCCTGTGATTATTACCATGATTGCAGAGCTCTCTGCCTGTCATGTCTTTAAGGCCCTTGGGAAGGGTCATCTCAAGGGGTTGAGAAATGTGAATGGAGAGTACTGACTAGAATAGAGCAACTGCAATTCCCAAGTGTCACCTCCTGTTCCCCTCTGGCATCCCTGGGGTTTTTAAAGAATCAGAAGCTGGGCTGGGTATGGTGGCTTATGCCTGTAATCCCAGCACTTTGGGAGGCTAAGGCGAGTAGGTCGCCTGAGGTCAGGAGTTCGAGACCGGCCTGGCTAACATGGTGAAACCCTGTCTCTACTAAAAATACAAAAAATTACCTGAGTGTGGTGGCGCATGCCTGTAATCCCAGCTACTCTGGAGGCTGAGGCAGGAGAATTTCTTGAACCTGGGAGGCGGAGTTGCAATGAGCCAAGATCGTGCCACTGCACTCCAGCCTGGGCAACAACAGCGAGACGCTGTCTCAAAAAAAAAAAAAAAAAAAAAAAAAAGAATCAAAAGCTGATTCTCAGAGCGTGCCTTCAGCAGGTGGCCTTTCTTTAACGTAGATCTCCTTGTTTACAAGGATGCCTCCAATTTGAAACATGTCATTGTTCTTCCTTATGCAGACTCAACGTTAGCTGGCTGAGATTTATTGGGGTTAAAGTGCCTCTTCTTTTCACAAATGCCATGGGCTGGCCAGTGCCTCATGATGCTGTCTCCTAACATGTAGCAGAGACCATCTGAATGAAGGGGGCAGATGGCTCTGATGGAGTAAACACCCTTGGACTGCTTGGAGCTGGAGACTAGGCTTGGGTGGGGAATGTGGGGAGGGTGGCTTAGGGTAGCAGGGAGGAGTGGACAGCGGTGTTGGGGTGGATTTCAGAGTTGGTGGGATTAGAGGAGGGTGGCCCTGGGTCTTCAGGGTGGGGAGAGTTTGGCCAAGGTGAGGAGTAAAGAGAGGGGGGCCTGGGCAGGGACCCTAGGTGGGCTGGGTGGGTATTGTTACAACAGTGTTGGTTGAGAAGAGAGTCACCCTCTACTGGAGTGTGCTGCTGAAGGTGAATTTTTTTTTTTTTGAGACAAGGTCTCACTCTGTCACCCAGGCTGAAGTACAGTGGCATAATCACAGTTCACTGCGACTTCCTCCTCCTGGGCTCAAGCAATCCTCCCACCTCAGCCTCCTGCATAGCTTGGACTACAAGCACATGCCACCACGTCGGGCTAATTTTTGCATTTTTGGTAGAGATGGGGTTTCACACCATGTTGCCTAGGCTGGTCTCAAACTCCTGAGCTCAAGTGATTCACCAGCCTTGGCCTCCCAAAGTGCTGGGATTACAGGAGTGAGCCACAGTGCCTGGCCAGGGGTGGGTTTTTATTGCAGTAAGTTTTGGGGGTGGGGGAGCAGGGACACATAAGAGCCAGAGGGCCCTGGAGAGCATGGGTTTGTGGGAAACATCTGCACTGCACAGGCCAGGGCAGCAGCTGCTGTGGACAGGGAGGGCAGGCACCTGCTGAGCAGGTTTTGTGGTTTTCCTACAACACAACTCACCTGCCTTTGAAAATATGTCACCAACTTCCTGATTCACCTGAAGAAAATTCCATGAGAACTCAGTGCCTCTGGGGTTCAGGTCTTCTGGATTTCCTTTAGGAAAACAAAGCCCCCCTTCAAAACCCCTGTTTCTGATCAGAGCAGGCAGGGATGTGCTTGCTAAGATTTATTTCTCTACCTCCCTGAACCTCAAAGAGAGGGACCCTGTCTAGGGAGGGAAGAGAGGCAGGAACATGGCAGGGAGCCTGCCAAGGTGGACTGTGGGGAGGGAGGACAGTCTAGAGTGTACAGATGTCTAGAGCTAACCGGCTTAGTCCAGCCCTGAGGTTGCCGTTGGACACAAGCTTGCTGAGGTGTCCCAGCTTACGGAGGCTGAGCCAGCCCGAGCACAGGTTCTTGTGGGGCCTTGCTGCCTACATGCATGCTCTGTGCCTGCGGGGCCTGCCTTCAGGGGAACCAAACTCAGAGGAAAAATCTGACCATTTCTGGCTCAGCCTGAGGAGGCTGTGCTACCTTGGTTCTGTAATTTAAAATGAAATTTCTGGCCAGCGTGGTGGCTCACGCCTGTAATCCCAGCCCTTTGGGAGGCTGAGGCAGGTGGATCACCTGAGGTCAGGAGTTCGAGACCAGCCTGACCAATATGGTGAAACCCTGTCTCTACTAAAATACAAAAATTAGCCGGGCATGGTGGCAGGCATCTGTAGTCCCAGCTGCTCTGGAGGCTGAGGCATGAGAATTGCTTGAACCAGGGAGGCGGAGGTTGCAGTGAGCCAAGATCATGCCATTGCGCTCTAGCCTGGGTGACAGAGCGAGACTCCATCTCAAAAAAAGAAAAAAGAAATTTTCTGTAAAGTGAAGAAGGACACTGGTTCCTGGGACTGCTGTGAGGCCAGACCTTACCCTTCTGCTTAGGGGCCACTGAAGGCAGATCAGGGCCTGAGACTGGGTCCTTGTAGTGTCACTGCTGCCTTGAGAGCAAGAGACAGGGCTGACGTGCATAACTAGGCAGGATCCAGGCAAGCTTGGCATCAGCGCTGGCAGCCTTGGTGGCGTGGGCACAGGTGACAGGAGCTGGTGAAAGGGGTGAGCAAAGCATCCAGGCTACTGAGCTGTGTGGCCTTGGGCAGCTCAGTGCCCTCTCTGGGCCTGTGTGTTTTCCTTCTAGCCCTACTGAGTGCGGGCAGGTGGGTTTTACCCCTGAGACCGCTGTGTCTTCTAATGAGAAGCCATCCAATATGCTTTTACTTGGTTTATTTTCTATTTTTAGTTCTTAATCTTGGTGTTTTCCATTATAAGAAGAAGATTCTGGGACTTTGGCCGCATTGCTCTGGTGTCAGAAGCAGACAGGTAAAGACATATCACCTAGGCTATGAGCATGCATGTGCGTACGTGTATGTGAGTGTGTGTGTACATATATGTGTGTATAGTGTGGGTGTGTCCCTGGAATTGGCTGGGGGCTTATGAAGCCCTCTGTGTGGGCAGGACCCACACGTGACACTGCTATTAGATTGTGTTCACTGAGTGTATCTACCTGGCCTGTACCAATAGCTATTCTCTTTGCTCTTCACCACAGACCCATGAGGTCAGCCTCACTACCCTCATTGTGCTCACAAAACCAAAACAAAAACCAAAACCCAGGCTTAGATGCTCAGCTCCCTCAGGGCTTCTGTTGGGCCAAGACTGTGAACCTTGTTGGCCTCGAACAGGTTGCTTTAGATACTGAGGGCTTTCATCATCCTCTGAAGAGGATGCCCATTTTCTTTCTCACCTTGAGTGTTTTAAGTGATTATCTTTGAAATTAATTAGCTTGGGGCCAGGGCTGGGTGAGGATCAAGAAGGGCAGCAGAGCCGTCAGGGAACTGTCCCACCCTCCTGCCAGGTCAGTGCCGGCTTTGGATAAGTCTGTTACAAAGCACAGGCTCCCTCGGCCGGGCCTCAGGTCCTTCTAGTTCTGCGTGAGGCTCTAGGATTCTCTGTTCATGTCGCCTAAAGGGTGACAGTGAATTCTGGATCTGCACAACCTGACGTTCCAGCTCCAGCTGGCTGTTTGCACCCAGGATCTTATGTCAGATGTGGCAATAGGAAGTGAGTGATGAAAACTCAGGCACTGGCCCCAGCTGCCACCCAGAGCCTCCCCTGGGGCTCTTCAGGCAGACCCTCCACTCTCGGGCCCCTCCTGACATGTGGCGTGAGTGGCAGGGTCCTTTGAACTGGGAAAAGGAGAGGTGTACCTGAAAATGCACTATCCTTTCCCATGATCTCTGCTCTGGGATTTGCTAAAGCCTGAGGTGATGACCTTGGACTGTTGGGGAGAAACTTTTGGGACATCTGATGCCTTTACAGCACATTCAGCTAGAAGTGGGGGCTGTGCACTCTGGTTGAAAAGACCACTTGGGGATCAGAGGGCCCTGCTGCATCCCTGGCTGTGCAACCTCGGTCAAGGCCCCAAACTTATTAGGGTCGGTCTCCTTCTGTCGTCGCTTCCCCATGAGGTCACCATGAAGGTCAAAAGGGAAGGTCTCTGCAAAGGCTTTTAAAGTTAAGTTTCGTCATGTGTTTTGTCTTTAGCAGGGGGACAGTAGAACCAGGAATAGGAGACTAGAGAAAAGGAGTCACGGCCAGGCATGTTGGCTCACAGCTATAATCCTAGCACTTTGGGAGGCTGAAGCGGGTGGATCATGAGGTCAGGAGTTCAAGACCGGCCTGGCCAAGATGATGAAACCCTGTCTCTATTAAAAATACAAAAATTAGCTGGGCATGGTGGCGGGTGCCTGTAAGCCCAATTACTCAGGAGGCTGAGGCAGAGAATTGCTTGAACCCGGGAGGCAGAGGTCGCAATGAGCCAAGATTGTACCACTGCACTTCCAGCCTGGGTGACAGAGCAAGACTCCATCTCAAAAAAAAAAAAAAAAAAAGAAAAGAAAAGCAGTCACATATTGTAAACACCTCATATTTATAGCACATGGGGTATTTTTATGGGAGTACTTGCAAGAAAGGATTTGATTACAATGCCACAATATAAAGTGCCATCATTTGTCCACTCTAAAACATATGTTTTGATATTTTCTCATCTCCAGAATTGGGAGGCATCTTGTGATTGGTGGCTGGTCATAGGTTATTTGGCAGCATTTTTTCTTTAACAGTTCATAAAATAATTATGCAGATTACAACCAGTGGTATCTTGGATTTGATAAAATGTAGTATTTATTCCAAATTTTATTTGATAATATTGGGAAATATGCTATAAATCGGCAACCCTTTGAAGTCACTTTAGCTAGACCAGTCACAATGATATGGTTTCTGGGTGTTGACCCCTTGCTGTTCATCCCATATAACGTAGAGTTTTATACCATGCCTGGGAATGGTCATTGTCCTTGTCTCTGTCTTTCACAGAGTGAGTTATATTTTGTCTCAGCCATTGAGGGCTGGTAGATTTGGTTCTGAGTTCCAAGAGGCAGCAAAATACTGGACATGATCTTTTTGACTCTTTGATTTCTTTTTTTTAAAGGAATTATCTGGCATTGTTTTTCTTTTTTGTGTCTCTAGCGAGTCCAGATTTCAGAGATTGTCATCGACTTCCTCCTCAGGGCAACAAGACTTTGAAAATGAGCTGGTTGGTATCTAAGGAACAGTTGTGGTCATGGCCAGGCGTTGGGGACTGGCAGTCATGGTTTTGGGGAGGGAGCAGGGTGGAGCTTGAGTGCCAAGTGCTGGAGAAAGTGCTTTTCTGCATTAACGAAGGCACCTGAACTTGGGAAGTACCACAGGAGAGATGGCAGCTGGATGACCGGGGATCTTGAGACTGGATGAACTTGCAGGCGGAAAGGGCTACGGAATCCCTTGGGCTTCCCCAGCACTTCTCTCTCTTACATGTATGGCTTTGTGTGACAGTTAATTATGGACTTGCCAGCTGGATTATGAGCCAGATGTGGGCAAGAGCCCTGCCTTCTCCAGCTCTGTTCCCCAGCGCCTGATGCCTAGTAGGTGCTTAGTCATTGTTGAATGAATTATTGAACAAATATTTGTCTTTCCTAGCTGGATAACAGCCCAGCTTTAGGGGTATTAAGTTTAAGAGATGTGAAGGACAATAAAACCTACAGACACCCTTTCCCCCTAACACCCACTCCAGCAGACCATCCAATCCATTAGACTTGTTTCCTCTCTTTTGCCTCACCTCTTGGTCAGTGATTGTAAACAATCAAACAGCAGCCCACATCACTTTCCCCAGAGCTGCCCTGAGCTTTCATCAGATTTGATCTAAGTTTTGTGATTTGACCACGAGGTTGTCAAGAGATTTTAGCAGGAATTCCAGGCATGTGGTGTATATTGTGAAGTACTGGGCGCATGCTTGCTGAATATGGGATAAAAGCACTGTTTTTTGTACAACAGGAGGTTAAATGGTTATTTAATGTCAAAGACAATAGTTACATCTGCCTCCCAAAGACACAGATGTTGGAAGCTAATCCCTGTTCTCTCCATTTCCAGGGATGCTGTCCCTGGCTGACTGCCATCTTCCGTCTGCAGTAAGTACACTATGGGGCAGCTGCTGGGGGGCCTTTGGGCTGGTTTTTTTGGGTATTTGGCCAGTCAAGAGGCAAGAGCCAAGATGCTTGATCTTAAGATGGGGTCTCTTAGATACTTTTCAGTTAATGTCCAAAGCAGTATGTGAGGGCTGAGAATCAAGGTGGCCAGGCAGCCCCTGGGGTCAGGGGCAGAGGAAGGAGGCCTGTAGCTGGAGGGCACACAGTCCCTGCTGGAGCCTGGAGCTTCCCAAATTGAGGTGGATCCCAAGAGTTCTTGAAGGTAGAGATGAACTTTATTTATTTCAACATATTCAGTGGAAATCATATGTTCATCTCTCATAATACTGCACAAACTAAGCTAATTTTTTGCTTTAATTATTCAACTTAATATTTAACACCAATTAGATGTCAATGGAAGCTCTCCTAGGCAGGTTTGCATGTCTTTGAATTAGTGAAAAGTGAAGAAATATAATACATTCAATTCATTTGGTTACAAGTTTTCTTTTTTTCAATGGGGCCCATGGAGAGAAATGTAAAAGATTATTAAAGGTGATTAAGAGCCAGTTAGTTACCTCTCATGTGGTGGAGGGAGCCAGGAGGCGGGGACTGATGTGAGTCTTGGTTCTCACCTGCTGCCATATTCCATCGAATCTAAGAAGTCATTGTTGTAAGATGCATATTATTTTATATAGCACTAAGAACAAGAAAATGTTGCCAGCTAAGCTACCATCAACTATCACGATAGGATACACCTCATTTCAGAGGAGTTGAAATATGCCCGGCTGCAGTGGCTCACGCCTGTAATCCCAGCCCTTTGGGAGGCTGAGGCAGGCAGATCACGAGGTCAGGAGTTTGAGACTAGCCTGGCCAACATGGTGAAACCCCATCTCTACTAAAAATACAAAAATTAGCCGGGCTTGGTGATGGGTGCCTGTAATCCCAACTACTCGGGAGGCTGAGGCAGGAGAATCACTTGAAACCGGGAGGCAGAGGTTACAGTGAGCCAAGATCACCCCTACTGCACTCCAGCCTGCACGAAAGAGCAAAACTCCGTCTCAAAAAAAAAAAAAGAAAAAAAAAGAAATATGAAAATGACATCTTAGAATTGATGAAATGTGGTGGTTATAGGATGTTGAGTTAGTCCCTCTTTCTGGACCTCCGTTTCCCCAACTGTAGAAGGAGGCTGAGGATAACATGTGCTCAGGCTAATTCAAAGGAATGAATACATGCGAGAGCATGTTGTAAATAGTCGGTTTGGTAGGAGTTGTTCCCAGGGAAACTGGTAGGAGACAGAGCCCTGTGGCAAACAGTCAACTCTGGTCTGGAACAGGAGGAAGCAGGAGGTGAGTTAATTTATTTAGAAATGAGAACAATGTAGTTAATTGCAAAGCTTTGTCCTCTAGATAAATAGTAATCATGACTCATATGAACAGGCATATTTCTCAGCATCTGCTGATACCACGTACAGCGCTAGGTGTTTGATGCTTATTATCTCTTATGAGCCCCTGTTAAGCCAGTGAGGTAGGCAGTGGGCAGTTTCCTTGCTTGAGGTCAGAGGCAGGTAAGCTGCGTGACCTGCTTACCTCTCAGGTGGAGGCTGGATTGCATTGTGGTCTGACTGTAAAGCCCACGCTGACGTCTTTCAGATCTGTCTTTCTACGATGCAGCCCTTGCCTCCCTGAGCTCTTCCCAAAGCACTGCTTTCCCAGCCTAGAAGCAGTGCCTTCAGGGAGTGGGAAAGAGCAGAGTGCCCTGCCCCTTCTCCCTCTGTAGCACAGAAGTCTAGCTTGTGTGAACCTGGAATTTTCTGAGTCCCCAGTGGACCCAGAGCCTCCAAGTGTAGCACTCCAGCGGTGGGAAAGGGTGGAGCAAGTCACCTCCCCATCTCTGGGGACACAGGGAGGAGGCCAGGGTGGTAGGATAGACTGGGACTCTTGGCTCTACCTCAGGTCTCCACTTGAGGGGGAGACAGGAAACAGGTGGGGGCCTGGGCATATTCCCAACTTTATTCTTTTTTTTTTTTTTTTTCTTTTTTGAGATGGAATCTCACTCTGTCACCCAGGCTGGAGTGCAGTAGCGGGATCTCAGCTCACTGCAACCTCCACCTCCCAGGTTTAAGCAATTCTCCTGCCTCAGCCTCCTGAGTTGCTGGGATTATAGGTGTGCACCACCACACTTGGCTAATTATTATTATTATTATTATTATTATTTTGTATTTTTAGTAGAGACAGAGTTTCACCATGTTGGCCAGGCTGGTCTTGAACTCCTAACCTCAGGTGATCCACCTGCCTCAGCAAAGTGCTGGGATTACAGGTGTGAGCCACTGCGCCCAGCCCTAACTTTATTCTGAATGTGATTCCTTAGAAGCAGGACAGGGCTGTGAGATGACTGTATTTATGTACCTTTCCCGCACACGTAACTTGGGCACAAATGTTTCTAGCAACATCAGATGGACTGCTGGTGTTCCTTTACCTCAAGTATGGTACAGGGGCTAAGATGGTGGGCTCTGGAATTTATATCATGTGAGATCCTGAAAGTTATGCAAATTTCCTGTGCCTTTATTTCCTTATATGTGAACAAAAATGTGGGGATAACAATCAAACCATCTCATAAGATTGTGGTGAGGATGATATGAGATGCTTCATGCAGAGCCGTGGGGCCTGTTCCTGCTGCTCATTAAGATTCCACATGTGTCTTGCCCAGTGATGACCAGATCCTGGAATGGTGTGGGGAGGACGCCATCCACTACCTGTCCTTCCAGAGGCACATCATCTTCCTGCTGGTGGTGGTCAGCTTTTTGTCCCTATGTGTCATCCTGCCCGTCAACCTCTCAGGCGACTTGCTGGGTAATGACCCTCCTCACCCTTGTCTATGTTGTAATGGGGCAGAGTGGCAGTCCTAGGGAAAGGGCTCACTGTGGTAGACCAGAACCCCAGGAATCCTGCTCCAGTTCAGATGTAAGATGGTCTCCGGGTGACTCTCTGAACATTTCCATCTGATTAAAGATCTGGAGAATAATCTACCACAAACCTAGGCTAAAACTGGGGCCCCAATATCAATGTCTGGTTCTATTTAAATAGGGGAAAAAGCCACCCAAGATTTACAGAATCAGGGGCTATTAGAGATTCTTTTATACTTTCCTGCCCTCACCCAAATTAGGAGGTCACAATTAATGGACCCAGAAGATATCCATGATACTTAATTAAACTCAGGGTGTGGCATTATATCTAAGGGTAACTGCAAGAATCCACCTTACAAAATGCTACCATGAATCCACTTAGGATACCCAGTGGTTCCCAACGTTGGTTTTGTAACAACGTAGGATGTTTGTAGTTTTCTCAAAACAAAATGAATTCACATTTTGCCTTTACCTGCAATGGAAGGTTGAGAAGTTATCAGGGAACATGTTGGTGTCAAGCAGAGGCCTTGATGGTGTAGCTCTGGAAAGACCAGTCAGGCGTTCTCTGCCTGCTGGTCCAGACATGCTCCTCCTCCCCAGAGCTCCACAAACCCAGGCTGATTGGTTACGCTCCCTTCTGCTTCCCCACATGACTCTGGAACTAAGTATCTGTGCTTCTCTGCAGACAAAGACCCGTACAGTTTTGGGAGGACGACAATAGCAAACCTGCAGACTGAGTGAGTATGGAGCCTGTGGGGATAGGTGTCGATGGGTGAGACCAAGGAGAAGGCAGGTCAGGAGCCCGGGGCAGGCCAAAGGTACTCCAAAGGGAGCCGGCTGGTTCTGAAGGCCCCTTGCAGCTAGTGTGTTGTTGAGCTGTGGGCATGAACACGCTACAGGCAGGCACTGTTTTGCCAGGGTTTTAAGAAACATGGAGGGTCCTGTGGATCTGGAGTTCATTTGTCAGAACAGGAACAGGGACCCCTCTGAAGTGTTCACTGTGGGCTGAGGGGCATTGGCCACACAGCCTCTGTGGGAGGCATCTCTTGCAATGAAGCTGTTGGTCCTCAGTTCAGTGCCCACTGAGGGTAACCAGGCCCCAGCTCTGCACCCCCAGCTCCCTGCCTGGGATCCCAGCTCTGATGGCAGGCGGTTTCCCCCTCAGCAATGACCTCATTTGGCTGCATACCATCTTTGCCGTCATTTACCTCTTCCTCACCGTGGGCTTCATGCGGCACCACACTCAGTCCATTAAGTACAAAGAGGAGAACCTGGTGAGTGAGGTGGGACTTGGGGACATGTGCTGGGAGGAACTCAGGTGGGAGCTGGAGTGGAGGGGCCTCCTAGGCTCTGCTGCAGGCCCTGACCACAATGAGCTCTGGGAAGGCCTCAGGAGCCCGGCTTGCTTATTCTTGCTCACACTTGGCATCATCTTTAAAAAAACAATTTCCTGGTGGATTGTTTCAAGATTTGGACAGTTACTGGTACTAAGTAAAGAAGTTTGGGTTGAGAGCAGCCCTTTCTCTTTACCACCCACAGCTTCACAGGGGAGGGGCGCTTCTGTGGCTTGGTTCCAGGCCTGGGTCCTCCTCTGATCTGCTGTGTGACCGCACTTGAGTCACTTCGCCTCTTTCTCGGTCTCCTGCCATGTAAAGGAGGCTCATAGAGTTGCTTTGGAAGTGGATTCTTTGTAGAGCCTGGAAGAAGATGATGTGTAAATGACATGCTTTGGGGCTCTCCCGGCCACAGAAGGAGAAAACTGGAGCCTTCTAATTTCCTGTTGTTTACTTTCCAGAGGCTGGAGTCGGGTAGGAAACCTGAGCATACCTGCACACTGGCTTGTGAGTGACTTCTATCCCTACTGTGTTTCCTGGACAGGTGAGGCGGACCCTGTTCATCACAGGACTCCCCAGAGATGCCAGGAAGGAGACTGTGGAGAGCCACTTCCGGTAAGCAGGCGGGGTGGGAGGAGAGCTGAGCCCCCTCCACGTAGGACCAGCACAGCCCCACCCACAGGGCAAGTGCCTTAGGTGAGCGCCTGCTATCTCTCGCTTGGGTATCCAGATGAGATCTGAGAAGGACCTGGCCCTGCCACAGTGTATGGAGTGGCTCCAGTATGCCAGCCCTGCTGGTGCTGTGCAATGAATGGCGCCGTGGTGGCCTATCCTCTTCTTTTTTTTTTTTTTTTTTTTTTTTGAGACGGAGTCTCGCTCTGTTGCCCAGGCTGGAGTACAGTGGCCGGATCTCAGCTCACTGCAAGCTCCACCTCCCGGGTTCACGCCATTCTCCTGCCTCAGCCTCCCGAGTAGCTGGGACTACAGGCGCCCGCCACCTTGCCTGGCTAGTTTTTTGTAGTTTTTAGTAGAGACGGGGTTTCACTGTGTTAGCCAGGATGGTCTCGATCTCCTGACCTCGTGATCCACCCGTCTCGGCCTCCCAAAGTGCTGGGATTACAGGCTTGAGCCACCGCACCCAGCCTATCCTCTTCAAGCAGCCTGTGCACAGTGTCCAGAGCACAGACCAGGATGTAGGTGCAAATAAACGTCTTGAGAGCATACGGGGGAACAAAAAGTGTTCACCCCGGGGTTCTTAGCATCACCTTTGCAGAATAAGAGACGTGAGCTGAGCATTTGTACAGACCCACAGGGCTAGGGTCTCACAGGTGGAAGGACCTCAGGGCCATCTCTGCGTTTGCTGGTTTGTCCACCCACGCAGTGGGTGTCTGTTGAGTGAGCACTGTGTCTGAGTCCAGGCTCTCCCTGGTAGAACCACCTTTCCAGCGGCTCCCTTTGAGGATCTGCAGCACCAATTCTTGCAGATGGAGGCTGGAAGAAAGGCTTTCCTGTGAGGAGATTACGTGTGCAGCCAGGAATGCGGGGGAAGGCCCAGAGCATCAGGAAAGGTGGAGGTGGGGTGCGGGGGCAGGGTAAGCAGGCCGGGAAGGCTCCCAGGACCCCATGCTGGAGGACCTGAAGGCTGGGCTTAGGAGCTGACATTTTATTCTTTCTTCATTCCTTTTTTTATTATCTTATTTTTTTAGAGACAGGGTCGTGCTCTGTTGCCCAGGCTAGAGTGCAGTAGTGCAGTCATAGCTCATTGCAGCCTCAAATTCTGGACTCAAGGGAGCTTCCTGCCTCAGCCTCCCAAGTAGCTGGGACTGCAGACACATGCCACCACACGCAGCTAATTTTTAAATTTTTAGTGGAGATAGAGTCTTGCTATGTTGCCCAGGCTGGTCTCGAATTGCAGGGCTCAAGTGATCCTCCTGCCTTGCCCTCCCAAAGTGCTGGGATTACAGGCGTGAGCCACCATGTCCGGCCTCTCTTCATTCCTTATCAATTCAGCAGCCACTAATTTGTTGCACGGACTAGGAGCTGGCTACACTTTAACTTTGCACTATTTATGAAGAAAGCACTTGCTAAGGAAATTACTAGACAGAATTGTAAATTGAATGTGTAAAATTAGAACAACTTCTTTAGAAACTCTTAAGTATTTTAGAAATATTTACTAATATGTAAATACTCCATACCAGAATCATTTTTCTCCATTTCTTTAAAGCAACTCCCCAAAGTTGCCTGCTAGGCAACACCTGGAAACAGTAATTCCACTTAATGTATAACTTTGAAGAGAAAAAAAAAGTCTCCTCATTCTCATACAAACATTGCATGACTCACGCTTTCCTCTATTTTAGGAGGCCTTTTTAGTGAATGCTGTTGCAATCCGTGGGGATTGATGTGTGAATTTGCCTTTCAAGCAGGGATGCTTAAATTGCAGTTTTCTTCCTCACAGCTGTTATTGAGACCAGAAATTGTCCTACTGTTTAATTTCATGATTGACATACCTATGGGTGCTCTCTCTCACTAAAATGTAAGCACATCCAGGCCCTGTTACCAGCACCTAGAACAGTGCCTGGCAGGTGGTAGGTGCGGATTTACATGGTTCTGGAATCCCCTGGAATTGTATGTATAATTTTGCGTGTACGGTGACGGGGTATTGCATGGTGGCCACGAGCATTGATCTTGGAGCCAGGTTGCCTATATTCACCTCCTGGCTCAGACACTTACTAGCTGTGTGATCTTGGGTGCAAGCCACTTACCTCTGTGGGCCTCAGTTTACTCATCGGTAAAATGGGGACAAAACCTCACAGGTTATAATGAGGATTAAATAAATCAATATATGTAACAATATGTGGTCAATAGTGAGTATGTATTTTGCTGGTTCTTTTTTTTTTTTTTTTTTTTTTTGAGACAGAGTCTTACTCTGTCGCCCAGGCTGGAGTGGGGCAGTCTTGCTCACTGCAACCTCCGCCTCCTAGGTTCAAGCAATTCTCGTGCCCCAGCCTCCCGAGTAGCTGGATTACAGGTGTGCGCCACCACACCTGGCTAATTTTTGTATTTTTAGTAGAGGTGGGGTTTCACCACATTGGCCAGACTGGTCTCAAACTCCTGACCTCAAGTGATCCACCCGTCTCAGCCTCCCAAAGTGCTGGGATTACAGGCATGAGCCACCGCACCCGGCCTTGCTGGTTGTTAATATGTGTGTAGACATTTTTTGGTCTGAAGGTCTTTTGCTTTCATTAGACTTTCTGAAAGGTCTGTGACCTTAAAAAAGCCTACCTGAATAGGATTTCAGTGAGGGCTCAAGGTAGATACTGACCTAGCACAAACAATAAATCTATTCCTTTGGGTCTTCAGAGGGGATAGTGATATGTTCATTTTTCCCCAGGAGAAGTGCCAGCTGATTGCAAGCCAAGTGGGTATAAACTTGTCAGTTCCAGGCAGTTAGCTTAAACTACTAAAAAAGGCTAGTGGGGTGCGGTGACTCATGCTTACAATCCCAGCACTTTGGGAGGGTGAGACAGGAGGAGTGCTTGAGGCCAGGAGTTCGAAATCAGCCTGGGCAACACAGAGAGACCCCGTCTCTACAAAAAAAAAAAAAAAAAATCAGCCTGGTGGCATGTGCCTGCAGTCCCAGCTACTCGGGAGGCTGAGGTGGGGCGACTGATTGAGCCCAGAAGGTTGAGGCTTCAGTGAGCCTTGATTGTGCCACTGTACTGCAGCCTGGGTGACAGAGTGAGACCCTGTCTCTAAACAAAACAAAACAAAACAAAACAAAAGCCCTCTTTGTATTAAATTTCAAAATTTCCCCCTTTTGGAGGATAAAAGACAGAAGAGAAGTCTCTGCTGGCACAGAAACCAGCAGCGAGATCACTCTGCCATCCTTTCCCTTGGATTTGTGGGCATGTCTCCTGCTTAGGGTGTTTTCTTATCCAATGGCATCTTTTGCCTCCTTCTCTCCCTGGCCACAGGGATGCGTACCCCACGTGTGAGGTGGTTGATGTCCAGCTGTGCTACAACGTGGCCAAACTGATCTACTTGTGCAAGGAGAGGTGAGTGGCGGGCGGGCTTTGCGAGATGCCCACTCCTTCCTTGCTGGCCTTGCATCCCCCAGCTAAGAGGGGAGGAGGGAAGCCCTGGACTCCTCCTTCTCCCCTAGCAACCGATGGTTGAACTGTGGGTGTGGGGGTCTCTGCCACAGGATTCTGAATCTAAAGTTTGTGCCCCTGCTCCCACCCCTACAGAAAGAAGACTGAGAAGAGCCTGACCTATTACACGAACCTGCAGGTGAAGACAGGCCAGCGGACCCTCATCAACCCCAAGCCCTGTGGCCAGTTTTGCTGCTGCGAAGTGCTGGGCTGTGAGTGGGTAAGGGCCCCGCTCCCCGGCTGGAAGCGCAGGCATTGGCTTGGGGGTGCCCCAGACACCTGCTTGGGGCCACATCCTCCCAATGGGATGTGTCTTCTGGCAGGAAGACGCCATCTCTTACTATACGCGGATGAAGGACAGGCTGCTGGAGAGGATCACAGAGGAAGAATGCCACGTCCAGGACCAGCCCCTGGGAATGGCCTTTGTCACCTTCCAGGAGAAGTCCATGGCCACCTAGTGAGTGTGGGCACATCCCAGACCCCTTCTTGGATGACTCCCTGTTCCCCTCCAGATAACTCACTGTCCCTCTTGGGCAGAGATGGTACTGCTGACCCACCATCCCTGGGATTTGTCTGTGGTGTTTCCTTCTCCTCCCTCAGCCACCCACACTCACTTTCGGCCAGCCCAGCCCATGTTTGTGTGACAGGTGGTGGGGGTGTGGGCAGCATCCATGGAGTGGGTGATTCTGGCCAACCCCCTCAAGCTGATGTGGCTTGGCCCCACTGCCGGGCTCTTCCCTGCTGCCCTGGACCCATCCTGTTGGCTTCATGTGCCAGCCTTCCCTGACAGGAGATGGAGGCACCCTCCTTTCAGACATCTGCTCTGGACCACAGATCCTTCTGTCTGTGGCTCCCCACCTTCCCACAAACGCAAAGCTGTGGGGAAGACCCCTGGGGCACGCTGGGGCGCTCACTGCAGTCGGAAGCTCGGAAGCTCGATCCTGGGGAGTGGCTTTTCACAGTGGCCCTTTGCATGGGACTCTAGGCTCTCATGCCTGTGGTCTCAGTGTCATCTCGCCTTAGGAGCAGCAGGGGGTGGGTTGGAAGAGGGGTGCCGAAAGGAGGTGTCCAGCCACTGCCCCTCCCCCTGCCTTCTCTGCCCCGGGCATTGTGACACTGGGAATGGACTCACACAGGACTTCCTGCCTCCCTGCAGACACTGGGGCAGGAGGAAAGGGGAAGGCATCTGAGGCAGGAGTAGAGGGGCTGCTGGGCTCCTTATGGGAAGTTAAAGGAGGAAAAGCTGTGACCTGTTGAGATGGTGAGGGTCGAGGTGGGAGCCTTGAGGAGGGAAGCTTGGGAACAGGCAGTGTGTAACGCGGTCTATTGCTACCCTTGGGCCTGGGGAAAAAGTGACAGAATGAAAAGGTGAGCCACTGGCTTGGCAGTAGCATTGATCAGAGCTCCAGCTTAACAGGCAGGGTGGAGGGGGATGGCCCTATGGAAGAGCAGTGTGTTGGGATGTGTTGCCCTCAGTTTCCTTATCTGTAAAATGGGAATAGTACTACTCCCTTTCTTGCTGGTGGTTGCGAGGATTAAACAAAATTCTCCACACAGTGTGCTAGCATGGTGCCTCTTACATAGCATTACTCATAATACACTAATCACAACAAAGCAAAGGTCCTGTGTCACTGCTTGCCACTCCTACTCAGTCCTCACTTGCCATGGTAACCTGAGGAGCCTGGGCCTGGCTGTTTCTACATTTCCTTGCAGCATCCTGAAAGATTTCAATGCCTGCAAGTGTCAGAGCCTTCAGTGCAAAGGTGAGCCCCAGCCGTCCTCCCATAGCAGAGAGCTCTGTACCTCCAAGTGGACAGTCACCTTTGCCGCTGACCCTGAGGACATCTGCTGGTGAGCTCCTAGACCAGGGAGAGGTGGGAAAGAGGCCTGGGTTCCTGGTGGGAGCTGCCCATCACCTGGAGCACAGGTGTGACCTGGCAGTCAATGGAGATCTCCACACATCTGCAACTCTCTGGGCCATGATGCTGTGATGTGCTCAGTGTGGCCCAACTGGGGTATCTGCCCAGCCCTTCCCTCCAGTGTTCCTCCCTAGCATTCAAGTGCTACCCAGCAGAAATATAATGCCAGCTCTGAATGTAATTTTAAATTTCCTAATAGCCATGCTAAAAAGGTAAAAAGAAACAGTTGAAATTAATTTTAATAATTTATCTCACCCAATATATTCAAACTGTTATTTCAACATGCAATCAATTTTTGAAAAATGTGAGATGTTTTACATTCTCTTTTTCACACTTAGTCTTCAAAATCTGGTGTGTATTTTACACTTCTAGCACCTCTCAATTCATACCAGCCACATTTCAAATGCTCAGTAGCCACATGCAGCTTGTGCAGTCTTACTTAGGTCCAGTGTCAGCCTGGAGCTGTGCTGGTGAGCTGAGCTGTGTCCATGGGGGCCATGGTGAGCCTCCAGTGCTGTGCTGAGGGTAAGGGAACCCAGCACAAGACCCAGCGCAGCTGCCTGTCCAGCTCTGCCTCAACTCCTTGCACAGAATGAGCTTGAGTTGCTCCTCTCTGCTCGGTTCTAGTTCTGCCTTCAACAGTTTTGCTCTTTGGTTCACAGGGCTTCCTAAACTCAGGATTGCTTTGTGGGTCTGTTCTTTGGGATGAGAGGCCAGGGCAGGTGCAAGCTATGCCTTTGCTGCTTTGTCCCTGCCTCCGTCGTCCCTGCACCCCAGCCATAGCCCCCTTGGGAAGAATGTGTCATTAGTCACAAAGCATTGGAGATGTGTCTAAGAAGTGCCATGCTGGGGCTGGGCATGGTGGCTTACACCTGTAATCCTAGCACTTTGAGAGGCTGAGGTGGGTGGACTGCCTGAGCTCAGGAGTTCAAGACCACTCTGGGTCACATGGTGAAACCCTGTCTTTACTAAAAATACAAAAAAATTAGCTGGGTGTGGTGGTACATGCCTGTAGTCCCAGCTACATGGGAGACTGAGCAGGAGAATTGCTTGAACCTGGGAGGCAGAGGTTGCAGTGAGCCGAGATCACACCACTGCACTCTAGCCTGGATGACTGAGCGAGACTCTGTTTCCAGAAAAAAAAAAAAAAAAAGGCCTTATTTGGCCTGCTTGGGTGCTCATGCCATCTCTTTGGGTAGGTTCTGGCCCCCACACTATAGCTGGGGAGCCACATCTGAGAGAATAACCTTTGTTCCCTCTGAGCTCTCGGGGACCTAAGACTTGGCCTTTCTGTAGTTCAAGGTCAGTGCGGAGAACTTGCCCCCAGGCTAGTCTCTTGGTCTGCCTAAATCTGACCTTCTGACCCACCTAAGCCACGAGCACTGGGAGACAAGCCTGGAGACCTGTGTCCCCTCTCCCCACTGCAGGAAGAACCTCTCTATCCAGGGCCTCCGCTGGTGGCTACAGTGGCTGGGCATCAACTTCACCCTCTTCCTGGGGCTGTTTTTCCTGACCACACCCTCCATCATCCTGTCCACCATGGACAAGTTTAATGTCACCAAACCCATCCATGCGCTGAATGTGAGTAACTGTTCTGCAAGGCCCCTCCCAGGAGAGCTGGTGAGAAGAGGGCTTGGTGGGTGGGGAAGGAATGGGGACAAGAGTGGGGTGTATGCGGGAAACTAAACCAGGGGGTCATGTCACTCAGCTCACATCCTTGCTTTTAAGCCCTGAGCAGGCATGGCCACATTTATTTCAATGTCTTTATAGTAATGCCATACACACACACACACACATTATATGTATATATATACACACACACATGCATACATATATATTTTAATAGACTGTATCTAAATACTCAATGGTGGGGACCATTTGAGTTGAATGAGGTCTATTCAGTTTGGTAGAATATTAAGCATCCATTAAAAATTGTGTAGATTTTGTGGCACCCATGCAGGGCTCCTGACAGAAGCAGGGATGTACCAGTGAGGCATGTCTATCATGGACACTACGGGGAGGGGCCAGGAAGGAAGGAAAAGAGCTTCGTTGATTGGAGGTGGCAGGATCACAAATTATTTCTTTTACATTTTAGTTGCTAATGACCTTGCTATAAAACTATTCTGGGGCCAGGCGCAGTAGCTCACGCCTGTAATCCCAGCACTTTGGGAAGCCAAGGCAGGCGGATCACCTGAGGTCAGGAGTTCAAGACTAGCCTGGCCAACATGGCAAAACCCCGTCTCTACTAAAAAATACAAAAATTAGCCAGGTGTGTTGGTGGGCGCCTGTAATCCCAGATACTCAGGAGGCTGAGGCGGAGAATTGCTTGAACCGGGAGGTGGAGGTTGCAGTGAGCCGAGATTACACCACTGCACCCCAGCCTGGGCAACAAGAACGAAACTCCATCTTAAAAAAAAAAAAACAACAAAAACAAAAAAAACAACAAAAACTATTTATTCTGTATAGGTAATGAATGATTTTCAAAAATCGTAGATGAGTCAATGAGATAACAGCCAAACACTCAACTGGCATTTACTCAAAAAGCTATTGGTGTCTCATGATTAACTTTGCCAAGCCATCTCCCTAAATTTTTTTTCTTTTTAAATTTCACTTTGCATTTGGTTACTCATTCTCTGGGAAAGCACACTGGGCAGGAGGGCCTCCTTGTCCTCACTTTGCCATTCTCCCCATCTGATGAATTCTGAACCTCAGTTTTTCATCCAAGGACTGGAGTTAAAACACCTGCCCTATTATACAGGACGCAAGGCTGTTGTCATGATAATCAATGAGCTGATGTGTGGTTGAAGCTCTTATCTGACTCCATAAATAGTTTACCTAAGTAGAAATTCAGCAGTTTTGTTTAAGATTTCAAGCAGGTATTATAAACATGCATTCCTTTGCCAATCTTTTAATAGAGGGACAGGCCTATTCTTTTGAGGATGGATCTGCTGGTAAGAGCTCCCCTTTGTCTATTTTACATCAACCCCTCCTTATTTCATTGTTTTGTGATTCCAGTGTTGCCTTCTTTAAAGTAAAGGAAGAATTTAGATATTTGCAGAGCCATTCTGAATATAGAAACTTCCTAGATCGCATATCCCTTGATCTTTTATCGTTAATTTACTCTCATCTAATTAACAGCGTTTTTTTTTTTTTTTAAGAAATTGACTTTTATCAAGTCTTTCCAAAGTATCCAACTTAGTTTTCAAAGAAAATTTCTCTCTATTTTTATGTTCATCTAATAAGTGACAGTAATAAGTCAGTCAGCTCATATAATCACAGTAACAAACAGCAGGATTGTGGACACACACAGTAGAGTCCTGATATGCTGCAGCTGGACCAGTGGGAGCTGAGCAGGCAGGGCACCCCCTGCCCGCCCCATGCCCCCAGCCAGGACTCCAGGCCTTCAGTGTTCAGTCTTCCCATGGCATCAGTCATTTGTTTTGTATAGGGAGCAGAGAAGGTTATTTAATCTGTTTAGTCAGATAAGTGGCGTTTACTTGTATGTGAAATTGCTTTCTTTGCTGTGCTGTGAGGAGGTATACAAATATAAGGTGCTGTTACTGATTATTCAGCCAACATTTATGGACTACCAGCTCTGTACCTGGCACAGTGTTGGTTCTGGGGGTCAGAGATGACAAACTCCTACCCCGGGAGTCCACTGAGCGACCGTGCCAATAGGTCATGGCCTCAGAGCCGTGTGGCCCACGGCCCCTGTGACTCTCTCTGCTGTGGACCTTTCTCCTAGAACCCAATCATCAGCCAGTTCTTCCCTACCCTCCTGCTCTGGTCCTTCTCGGCTCTGCTCCCCTCCATTGTCTACTACTCTACACTGCTGGAGTCTCACTGGACCAAGTGAGTACCCGGGAGTCCTGAGGCCCTGCCCCTAAGACATATTTGTCTGACCACTCCCTTGTCCACACCCTGTCCCCCAACTGCTCAGCCAATGGGCACATGGCAGGGGCCTCACTGGGGGCACCTGGAGCATCTGGGGGACTGTGAGTACTCACCTTTGACTTCCTGCAGGTCAGGGGAAAACCAGATCATGATGACCAAAGTCTACATATTCTTGATCTTCATGGTGCTGATCCTGCCCTCCCTGGGTCTCACCAGGTATATGCCACCACCTCCTGCTGTAAATTCAGAATAAGAGTCACATCAGGAGAGCACTGTCCCCAGGAGAATACAAATGGTTTGGTAGCAGAAGCAAACCTCTAACAATATCTAAGTGTGTCACAACCTCTTGGCGTGCAGTAGGGCTGGGTCATTGATTCTTCTGGCAATATGATTGTTCTTCTTTAAAAAAGAAAATAACACCATATTGGTCAGGCTGGTCTCGAGCTCCTGACTCAGGTGATCCACCCGCCTTGGCCTCCCAAAGTGCTGGGATTACAGGCGTGAGACTGTGTCTAAATAAAACCAAAAAACAAAAAAGAAAGAAAAGAAAAGAAAAGAAAAAACAGCTTGAAAATTTTGTGACCAGGCACGGTGGCTTATGCCTGTAATCCTAGCATTTTAGGAGGCCGAGGTGGGCAGATCGCTTGAGTCCAGGAGTTCCAGCCTGGGCAATATGGCGGAACCCCATCTTTACAAAAGAAAAAAGAAAATGAAACTTACCAAGGACCTTCCACTTAGGGAGGGCCTCATTATGGCTTTGTTTATCTCAAGGAAGGAAGTTTCTGTTAAAGCAGACTGTGACAGGTCATGCTGCAGTAATGCATCGTTGAGAACAAAAGTCGATCTCGAGCTTTGGCCTGTTTTTAGAGCAAAAGAAAATGAAAGCATATGTAGTGACAATATGGAATGCTGGAAATAAACTCTTAGGGAGTTCCTTTGTTTTTCAGTCTAGACTTTTTCTTCCGGTGGCTCTTTGACAAAACTTCCTCGAAGGCTTCCATCAGGTTGGAGTGAGTATTGCCAAGTTGAGTTTTGGAGCCATGGCTCTGGGTGAGAGTCCCACAGGGGCTAGGGCTGCAGTGGGGTGGGTAGGGGTGCTCGTAGCCTATGCTTCCGAACAGGCATCTTTCTCCCCAGACAGCAGGGCTTGGGGCCTCACCTCCACCCTTCCAGGTTCCTGGTAAACACGGTGGGAGCTGACCCACTTTGTGCTATGCTTGCAGAAATGTGGTTAATTTTTTAGGCCAGAACTCAATTAGCAGCTGTCTCATTCATTCTTTGAAACTTACTGAGCACAGAGCCACGTGGGGAGAAGGAATTGCTGTGTCTCAGTGGTGCCAGGGAATGGGGAAAGGAGAAAATTAAACATGGCAACCGGGATGCCTCTGGGCTCTGGGGATTATTTTTGCCAGAATAGAATTAAACTTACTGCCGATGTATCCTTGTTAGTATTTTAAACTTACACCATGCCACTTAACAGTAATAGCACTACGCTAAATGCTTTATGCATCTTTTTCTCACTGAATCTTTACAATGAGCTATGAGGAAGATACTATTATTCTCTCCATTTTACAGATGAGGAGACTGAGGTTCGGGGATGTTGAATAACTTGCCCAAGTCTACCCAGCCAGTTAAGGAACAGAGCTGGGATTCAACCCCAGCCTCTACAGACTATACGTTAGGTCTTAATATAGGCCCAGAGGCTTGGCATTGACTTTCCTAAAAGAATGTGCTTACCTGTAAGGATGGGGTGAGTTATTTTAAATGAGTTCTTGCTGAGTAAGCTGATGAGTTGGGAGCTGGCGGCTATGACAGACACACATACATACAACCAGCAATAGTCTAGGTTGACAGTGACTTTCAGATTGACAAATCCAGTGACCAACTCAATTCTCATCTTATGATCTATCAGCGACATCTGACACATTTATCCAAGCCTTCCTTCTCGAAGCTCTGCCTTGGCTGTCTCATCCGGCGGCATGCTCTTGTCACCCTCCTTGGTGGGTTCTTTCCCATCTCCCCAACTCTAGATTTTGGCTGCCTGAAGGCTCAGCCCCCAGTTCTGGGTCCACACTGCCTCTCTAGGTGACTTCAGCTGAACCCATGGCTTCCATGCCATGAGACTGCTCCTGAATTAACTTATGCGGACAACATCCACATTTATGCCTCTAGCCTGCACCTCCAGGCTGATAACCCAACTGCCCACCTCAAATTCCAGATGGAGTTTTACTGGGTGCCACGGATGTTACCTGCCCAAAACCAGACTCCTGACTTTTACCCTCAAATCTGCTACTCTATAACTTTCCCCATTCCATATTGTTTTTCTAACTGTTTTGGCAAAAAACCTCAAAGTTCACCTTGTTTCCTTTCTATCCCTCCCATGCCATACCCAGCCTATCAGCAAATCCTGACAGCTCTCTCTCTAAAGTAGATCCAGAATCCCTCCATATCTCACCACTTCCATCACAACTGCCCTTGCCCCACGTGGGGATCACACAGCGGCCATCTGTGTAGTCTTCCTGACCCCATCGGAACAGATCCCTTGCCCTGGGTCTGTCCCCAGCCCCTTTCAGCCTTGTCTTCTGCCTTCCCTCAGCCCACTGCTGTCCAGCCCCACCTGCCCTTTTGTTCTTCCTGGATGTGCAGCAGACGAGGGCATCCTCAGGCGTCTTATATGTTGTTCCCTTTCCCTGGAATCCTGTCTTCCCAGGTTTTGGGATGACTTGCTCCTTCACTTCTTCACATCTCTGCACGTGTATCACCTTGTAAGAAAGGCTCCTCCAACCCTTGTATAACATAGGAACCCTCCCTGCTTTATTTTCCTCTAGGACTCACCACCCCCAGCATATGGAATATTTGTTTGTTTGCTTCTTTGTGCCCCCAGCTAGAATGTGAATTTCAAGAGAGTGGGGGCAGGGGCTTTGTTCTGTTCTCTATATCTGGAAAGGTACTTGGTACACAGATGTGTTCTCCAAATATGTGCTGAATGAACGGAAGACTATACAGCCCTCCCAGGGGCTTTCTGCTCCTGCCCAGCCTAGGAGCCCCTCCTCTCCCTCCAAGAGCAGCTCTCAGCTCACAGACCTGGGCCCCGGTTTCCCCAGGTGTGTCTTCCTGCCTGACCAGGGCGCCTTCTTTGTGAACTACGTCATCGCCTCGGCCTTCATCGGCAATGGCATGGAGCTGCTGCGGCTGCCAGGCCTCATCCTCTACACCTTCCGCATGATCATGGCCAAGACGGCTGCCGACCGCAGGAATGTCAAGCAGGTGCCATCCCCTGGGCCCAGGGCTGTGCCTCTGACTCCCTCCCATGTCCCCCTTCACTGACCCGAGGGCCTCTCACCCCCACTACCCTCACTAATGGGTAGCATTTACCCAACTACCCACTAATGCAGGCACTGGGCTAAGTGCTTCTCAAACCCGGGCCCAGGCAGGCATGGTCTCCTCCAGCCTCCTCTCTAGCTCACAGGCTGGAGGAGAGAGTTTGGGACTCTGGCATTTGAAACAGTTTGATCACACACATACATACATACAACTCAAACCAACAGACTCTTTTTCCATGGGTGCCCATTTGCATAAATTCTTAGCCAAACCTCAGATGTCAAAGGCATTTTTGGCTTATGGCATTTATTCCAGGATTCCCTGAACCGGAGGGTGTGGGATTCTCTTTTCTTCTCCTCTGCCATGGTGGGCACTGCGCGAGGAAAGTGGGAGAAGTGCTGCATTCCTTCATTTCATTCTCAGCCCCTTATGAGCCGGGCACTGCTAGTATCCTGATTTCACAAAGGCACGAACGAAGCTGGCCCAGGATCCCCTGCTAGAAGGGCTGGAGTCACTCTATACCTCTTCCCTGACCACCTCTTCTCTCCAGGGGCTCACATGCCTGTTGGGTGGACAGGATTGGAACGAAGGGTGCACTAGCAAACATGCATCACCGTGCCTCAGGAGGGCTGGGTGCGCTGAGTGAAGCAGGGCAGGCTGGGAGGGATGGGAAGGACCTTGGGAGGCGTGGAGCCACGCATCTCCTATTTCCAAAGTCCTCTACCCCGCTCTCCCCTCACCACTTGGAGAGCACAAAAGGGTGTTTGATGTGGAACAAGTCCATGAGCTCCTCACCACCTCCTTCTCCCAGAACCAGGCCTTCCAGTACGAGTTTGGAGCCATGTATGCGTGGATGCTGTGTGTCTTCACTGTCATCATGGCCTACAGCATCACCTGTCCCATCATTGCGCCATTTGGTGAGTGGCCCTGGAGCCTCTCCCAGGGTACGTGGACGGCTGATTGCACCAAGCCTCTCGGGGACAGCTAACAATTGTGCCCAGGTTGGAGTTCCCAAAACCACAGCCACAAGAGCCACAAGCTGCCAAAGACCCACATGACACCAAATTTCACTCATTTCTTTCTTTTTTTGTTTAGAGACAGGGTCTCATGCTGATACCCAGGCTGGAGTGGCATGATCTTGGCTCACTGCAACCCCCACCTCCTGGGCTCAAGCCATCCTCCCACCTCAGCCTCCTGAGTAGCTGGGATTACAGGTGCCCACCACCATGCCTCCCTAATTTTTTGTATTTTTAGCAGAGATGGGGTTTCACCATGTTGGCCAGGCTGATCTTGAACTCCTGACCTCAGGTGATCCACCCGCCTCAGCCTCCCAAAGTGCCGGGATTACAGATATGAGCCACTGTGCCTGGCCTCATTCATTTTTAAATGAATTCCTCCCACTGGCCCTCAGCTAGGACCTCTCTCAGTACTTCTGGTCTGAGGTTCTCTGCCCAGTGACCACGTCGTTCATGGTTGATTTCTTTAGCAGCAAGTAAAACAGTCACAATCAAAGCTCTTGTGCTGCTTTCACTCCGGCAGATGCCTGCCTCCAGAATTGTCTTGGAAAGAGGCTGTTTCACACTTGGATGTCTGGCCTCAATTCCTCCCCAGCCCTTCCCATGCAGAGCCCCGTATGGCATGCTCCCACACCTTATCCTACAAGGCAGGTCTTGTTTCTATTCCCCCTTCACAGATAAAGAACTTCATATGTTGTTAGTAAGCAGGAGAACCAGGATTTGAACTCAGGACTGTTTAAAGACCAAGGTCCTGGCCACTGAAATTAAAAGAAAAAAAAAATCCTCTTGAGCTGGCAGATGAATGAAAGGCTCTAGAAGGAAACAGAAGACCCAAGAGACTGCTGGCAGCGATAGCTGAGGTTTAGGGGGAGAAGTTGTTTTAGGTTTCACTGTATACTCTCTTGTATAGTTTTAAAAATTTACAGTATTTACACTTTCAAAACAAAATTTGTTTTTTAAAAAAGAACCTGGGACCAGGCACGATGGCTCACTCCTGTAATCCCGGCACTTTGGGAGGCCTAAGCAGTGGATCATCTGAGGTTAAGAGTTCAAGAACAACCTGGCCAACATGGTGAAACCGTGTCTCTACTAAAAATACAAAAATTAACTGGGCATGGTGGCAGGCGCCTATAATCCCAGCTACTTGGGAGGCTGAGGCAGGAGAATCACTTGAACCCAGGAGGGAGAGGTTGCAGTGAGCCAAGATTGCACCACTGCACTCCAGCCTGAGCAACAAGAGCGAGACTCCGTCTCAAAAAGAACCTGGCATAATAGAAAAGGCAGCACCCACTTTCTGTTGGTCCCCCATGTGCGTTCCTGTGCCACCCCTGGGGTAAGATCCTTGGGCCTCATTCTCTGTTGACTGATGAGGGCGGGGATCAGCTGGGTGGGAGAAGGCCAGGGGTGTGGGAGCACTGACATACGGGGGCTCAGCATGGGAAGAGCTGGGGAGGAATTGAGGTCAGACATCCAAGTGTGAAACAGCCTCTTTCCAAGATGATTCTGGAATGTTAGTGTTCTGTGGGGACAGGATCACAGACACTGTGACTCCCTTGGTGTGGGGTCCGTCCCACAGACCCTGATCCAGCGACGAATGAAAGACATACACTGACAGATATTTTGCCTGTCAGTGCAGCTAAGGGGCTCTGCTGCCTGAGTCTGCACCTGTGGATGATCAAAGGTTGGTCTCAGGACCACATGAGTAAACAAGCTATTTGGGTAAACTCCCCCACATTCCTATGTATCTACGCCCTAAGCTTTTGAGAGAATTCAGCTGCCTTCAGCCAAACCCTTTACTGAAGTTATGCAAACCTCTCGGCCTTACAAGGTTTGTGTCTATTTTCTATAACTTTGTCTTAAATTTTCTCCCACCACCCTGACCGATCCCCTACACCTTGGGGTCACAGAGAAGTGAGGAAGCGGGTAGGAGAGAGAAAGAGAAACAAAACTAGCAGCCAGAGGTGCAGGATGCCTCATTTTGTGTTCAAGCAGTAGAGCAGCAGCCCCAGTCCTGGCTCCTTGCCAAAACAGCCGCCCCTGAGAGGAAGAGGGCAGAGGTGTCTGTGTGGCCCTGCAAGGTCTCCAGCTCACAGCCCCATCCCCTGCAGGCCTCATCTACATCCTGCTCAAGCACATGGTGGACCGGCACAACCTCTACTTTGTCTACCTCCCAGCCAAGCTGGAGAAGGGGATACACTTTGCTGCTGTGAACCAGGCCTTGGCAGCCCCCATCCTATGCCTCTTCTGGCTCTACTTCTTTTCCTTCCTGCGCCTGGGTGAGTGGCCCTTCCAACCTGGGGCCAGCCCTTGGCCTCCCATCCCTGCATCCCCACCAGCCAGTCAGATCCCCCATTGCTTTCACAGCATCAGCTTGGCATCCAGTCAGAATGTGTGCCCAGAGTGAGGACTGGTTAGGTGTCCAATCAAAACAGGATACCCAGAGTGAGGGCTGGTTGGGTGTGGTGGTGACAGCTGAGCTCCTAAGCTAGCCCGAGTGCAGGTGTAACCCTTGTGAAGGCCTGGACAATTGTCCCATACGTCCCTGGAGAGAAGACAGTGCCGTTATCAGCTGTGCAGGGACTGAATCAGAGGAAATGGGGAAGCTGATCCAGATTGCCCTTTGAGGGTGGTGGTTGGACCCGGCTCCTTGTATCTCCTGGCATGGAAGAGGTGGGGACATGGAGGAGAGAAAACTGACTCCTGGGGGAAAGTTATGTCTGCCCTGGTCAGACTGGGGGTGTGGGACAGTCCATCCTCCCTAGCCCAGGGCACTGGAGACTGGAGGGAACAGACCCAGCAAGGAGGCTGGTGAATTGCCATTGACTTGGCATCCCAGTGCCTGAAATCCAACCAGGGATGATGCCAGCCATTCAGTGGGTCCCTCTGTGTGCTCCTGGCTGTGAAGACACCATCCTTGCTGCTGGAGTTGAGGGCTAGGGGTGGGGGTTAGGCCTTACTTTTGTTTTCTGCCTGAGGGATAAGTCACAGGCAGTTTCCACACCAGGTGTGGCCCCTTCCTCAGCAGGGTGAGGGTAGGTGGTGGCCCCTCCCTGCCCACCCCAAGGCTAGCCACCCTCTGTCCCCAGGTATGAAAGCCCCTGCCACTCTGTTCACCTTCCTGGTGCTGCTGCTCACCATCCTGGTCTGCCTGGCTCACACCTGCTTTGGATGCTTCAAGCACCTCAGCCCTCTGAACTACAAAGTAAAGGTCCCCGACCCCACTGCCCCGTCAAGCCCTGGGAGGAACAGATGGTGGGACGGGCTCGCTCTCAACGCCTCCCCCCCTTGTCCGTATCAACACAGCAGCAGCCTTCTCCAGATTCTGCTTCTCCATGGGAAAGGCGTGGGTGGTTGGGTGCCATGTGTAGCTTCCCTTGCTCCCCTCATCACTGCACTCCCCCACCCCATCCTCTCTCAGGCTGCCAGGGAGCTTGGTGCCAGCTGGTACTATTATTCCGGGTGTTAATAGTCTCTGTGTTTGGAGGGTGTTCGTTCACAGAGATCAGTTTTGTTTATCATTGCAAGTTTTTGCTGTTATCTGCAGACAGAAGAGCCTGCAAGTGACAAAGGAAGTGAGGCAGAGGCCCACATGCCTCCACCGTTCACAGTAAGCTGTCTGTGCCCCTCAGCTTCCGAGCTTGTCGCCCTTTTTTGCTTTGGTTGTAACAGTCCCAACCAGATGGGCCCCAGCAAATGTGCTTTGATGATCTCTTGCTAAGATCACATGGCAGGCAGGTCTGTGAATTAATGGCAGAGAAGGAATCCCGGTCCCCCTGGGTATTTTAACCTGCATATTTGAAACTGTTGAGGAGATAATGAGTCTTGTCTCGGTTCATGGCCATCCCCCTTGGTTTCAGTTCCCTGCTCTGACACCTGGGAGATGTCCTTCTCTGCATATTTAATAGCTGGTGAGTTTGAGGCTTTAGTGAAGGCACATGGTAAGGCGCTAGGGTTTGACAAAGTTTGTCATCAGCAGTCCACCTGCCTATGCGAGGTCCTCCACTAGGTTCCAAGAGGGTGTCAGACAGACTTCCCTTTGAATTCAAGAAATGAACATTGCACCGTGGGGTCTTCCTCTGAAGGCTCCTTGTCTTCCCGGTTCTCCCTGCCTCCAGGGTCCTGCTCCTAGGGTGGGGCTGGTAAGGGAAAACAGAGCTCCAGGGTTCCAGAGCTGTGGCCACTGGCCTTCCTGACAGCCGGGGCCAGGACAGAGCCGACCTCATCTGCAGGGTTCTTTCTGGTGACTGCCTCCCAGGTGTCAGGCTCTCTTATCGGTGTCTGTCCTTGGACAAGTTCCAAAAGAGGGAGGGCCTCAGAAGGACTCATTACCCAGAGACACACCTGTGGCTTTGCTGGCCAGGCAGGGAACACGCAGGACAGGTGGATGATGTCAAGCCCTCACTCACAGTCAGGGTCTTGGGAGGAGTGGGGCAGGGCTCTGCGCCTGGGGTCAGTGGCTGGAGCCTGGGATTGGGAGGAAATGAGACTCACACAGATATGTTGAGCATCCCAGGGGTCCCAGGGCAGCGTTCTAAGCCCCCCTACATAGGTAGACTTGTTTCTTCTACAAAGTGAGAAATCCTCCTAGGATCCAGGGCTAGGAAGTTTAGTTTCCTCGGAGAAACTGCTCTCTTGTACTTCCTTCTGTCATCATGAGAACTGTATAACTGGGCTTTCTCTTTTGCCCTGGCTGCTAGGAAGTTCCACAGGTGGCATATTTTAGGTCCTAATGTCCTAAATTGATGTTGCTATTTCTTCATATGTCCTTTATGGCCACTGTCTGTGTCCTTCTGTTGGGAGGAGAAGGGCAGGAGGGGAGGGATGCAGTGTGGAATCTCATGCCTGCCCCAAGCCAAGCACGAATCCATTTGCTGACAGCCCTATGTGCCTCGGATTCTGAACGGCTTGGCCTCGGAGAGGACAGCACTGTCTCCGCAGCAGCAGCAGACGTATGGTGCCATCCACAACATCAGCGGGACTATCCCTGGACAGTGCTTAGCACAGAGCTCCATGGGCAGTGTGGCTGCTGCCCCACAGGAGGCCTGAGGCCTGGTGAGCTACCAGCTGGGTCAGGCTCAGGGGAGCCTGTGGGGTGAGAAAGGTGAAGCAGGGTGAGAAGACAGGCGAAGCAGCCTGACTCCCAAGTTCATGACTTCTTCCCATCTGTTTTAGGTCTCACTGCTCTGAAAAGACACCACCAGAATGGCCTGGGGCTCAGGCCCTTGGCTGAGCGGGAATGTGTTGGGACTGCCCAGCTGAGCCATCAGGTGCCTATCTTTTCTGGTCCCAGCAGTGGTGAGGGGAGCACATGCAGGCCTCGCCCCTACCTTGCTCACCCAGTTCCCCCTCTGGCACAAGCTTGCGGCTCTGCAGCTGGGGTGACATCCCCAGTGGTTTGTCGCCAAGACCGTGTGGTGGACTTTTCGCCCCCCAAACTGATGAGTCTGGGAGAATGTATGGAGAGAGAGATGTAACAAGGGGAAGGCCTCCTCCCTTCTGATCACACACACAGCCGATAACCAAAGAGATGCTGCAGTCCAGGTCTGAGATGAGCTGGCGTCCAGCTCCCTGCTCCATGGCCAGTCCCCCCCCAACCTGGCAGCCCCTCCAGGCTACACCCAGGAGTGAGCTATGGGGAGCAGGCTGGGAGGCGGCCAGTGCTCCAGCCAGCTGTGCACACACCTCTGTATCCCACTACAGTTCTGTGTTTTTGTATCATGTTGTCAGGGACACCCCATAACAGGGACAAGGACCACTCATAATGTGCCCACTGGACCACAGTTAAGATCCAGCCTCTCCCACCTCTTCAGGGCTGAGTGCATGAGTCTGCACCTCCAGGCAGGCTCTGTGCAGTACTCACCCTCTGTCTGTTCCCTCCAAGGTGTGGGGGTGGGCAGTGCTCAGGGCCTCCTCAGAACCAAAGGACAGCGTGGTTGGCACAGAGGGGGTGCCTGGGCTGGGTGCAGGGCCATCCCATTGCCCTAGAGCTGTGGCTCTGGCAGGAAGGAGGGGCTGTCCCTCTTCTCCCTCCTGGAGATTCCAGGGGATGGGATGCAACTTAAGACTTCTGCCTGAGAAGCCTCCTCCCTGCTACCTCCAGGGGGCACCAAGGCACAAGCCTGTGCCTTGGGGGTGGGAGGGGGTGCGGAAGAGCAGGTCGAGGCTCCTTCCAGCCCAATTGGGCCAGGGCCTTGGCACCTCTGCAGGCCCTGCCTGTGCCTGTCCGCTGACCTGGTGGGCCTGAGTTTTCTGACTCAGGGACCCTGTTGACGCTGACTTGCACCTGCAGTGGCGGCCAATGCTGCCTCTGCTCCAAGCTGCCCCTGTGCTGGGAGGGGTGGGGGCGGTGCCATTGGTCTGGTGCAGCACAGCCCTGGTCAGTGGCCTCATCCCCAATGGGCCTCCTGTGCCTCTGCCAGCAAGGAGGGGCCTGCCAGCTCTGCTTGGACACGGGGCCCCATGTGGGGTCAGGGCATGCGTATGTCACTGGGTTCCAGCCGCTGTTAGAAGTAAAGTCATTTATCATCAAGGCAATATTGCTTATCGCACAGAGTTGGGGATTGGGGAGTGAGCTTGGAGGGGTGAGGGGGTAAGTGTGGGCTCCCAGCATGGGCAGGGGACTGAGGCAAACTCATTCCTCAGAAAAGGGGTATCTTCCCAAAGAAAAGCCTGGAGGGCACTTGTGGAGGGAGGCAGGGGGCGGTGTGGGGTGGTCACTGCTGCTCCAGCACTGACAGGAACTTGCGGATGTCCTGGGCGAGCAGCTCCGGTTCCTCAAAGGCTGCAAAGTGGCCCCCACGAGCCATGTAGGAATAGGAGATGAGCTTCGGGTACTTGAACCTCATCCACTTTTCAGGCGTGTGCATTAGCTCAGAAGGGAAGGCAGAGAAGCCAGTGGGCACGTAGACCTTCATCCTGAAAGCGAAAGAGCCGATGGGGTGCAGGGGAGGCTGTGGCCCTGTGCCTCTCCGTCCTGCACAGCAGGGGGTTCAAGAGCCTGGGGGATGAGATCAGCTGGCCCCCCCACAAGGAGCCATAAAGAAAAGGACAAATCCAGGTCTCAACCGCTCCCCTCACTATCCTCTCTTTTGTGGGAGGGCCACCCAGGCAGGGGCATGGGACAGCCTCTAAATCCCCACCTTTGAGGGTCTCCATGTGAGACTTGGAAATCCCAGAACCATCAGTGCCACTCAGACCAGCATCCTGGACTCGGGAGCAGTACTGAGGGCCGCCCGGGAGCCAGGCACGTGGTCCCTCCATGAGGGCTTTCTCCAAACCCCTTGACCTTTAGTGTTCTCATCCAAGGGCCCTGGGGCACCCCTGCAGGCAAGGCTATACTTATCCCACCACCGAGTGCCCTTACTGGAGCTCCAGACTGGCCATCCCCCTGCCTCCAGCCTCAGAGGCCCCTGTTCTCAGTCAGCCAGGCTCACCGCTCATGCTTCTGGGTCATCCAGCCCTGTCCCAGGTTCTCCTTGTAGAAGCGCTGGGAGGAGACGATGGTTGCTGTTGTCCAGTAGAGCATGACGTTGGTCAGCAGGTCATCCAGGGAGAACTTCCTGGGAACACAGAACACAAAGCCCCACTCTTAGTGCCAGATGCAGTTGTGTGACAAAGGGCAGCTGGAAAGTCCTACAAATGCCAGGCCCTGACCATGCGGCTTCCCTCCTCAGACCTCATGCAAGGTGTGTGGTATCCTCATGTCACAGGCAGGCTTTGCCCAGGGCACCAGACTGGAGTGCATGGATTTAATCAAAGTGTCTCATCACCCCAAGGTCCTCCCCACACCCACCTTGACTCTACACATCCATCCCCTCTCCCCTGCCACTGACATCTCCTCCCTCCCCTCCACCCCTGCACCATGAAACTGCTCAGGGCATCAGCTACTATGGTGACCACGTACCAGGCAGCATGTTCTAAGCTCCTTACCTTCATTTAATTCATATTTTCCTCTCAATAGCCTATGGGACATAGGTACTATTATCTCCATTTTACTTATTAAGTGGAGAATTCAAACCTGGGCAACTTGGGTCTAGGATGCACACTCCACAGCCCCCACCCCACCTTCCACTGTCCCCAGAGCAGGCGCTCCCAACCCCACCTTCCTCTCTCAAACCCTGGATCTCCAGCAACAGCAGCACGGAGCAGGGGCAGAGATAAAGGGAACAGCCTTTTCCATGTGATTGTGGTGGCAAAATGAAAACGTCAATGAAAACTAGTTCCAGTACACACGCCAACTCTGTGAGCTGGATTTCTGCAAGTCGGCCAAGTGCTTCCATCTCCCTTTCGGCTCTGCCTGCAGCTTGAAAACTACCACCACCACCATTTCCACTCTTGTGTGTTCTGGTTCTTTCTGGAACACAGATCTGATCCTGTCTGCCTCCTGCTCAGGGCTTTGGTGCTCCCTGTAACCTGGGGCCAGAGCTGCAGGAGTGGCCTAGTGGGACAGTCTGGTGGGGCCTCACGTCTGGTTCCAGGTATCCATGTACAAGGAACAGGCCAGACCCCTTGCCAATGTGGTCCTGCAGGAGCTCCATCGACCCCTGGGTCCTGCTGAATGTAGGGCAGGGAAAGCAGATCCCAGAGGAAGGCCCTGCTGAGGCTCTTGGAGGAGGTCAGAACCTGCCTGCAAGAATGAGTTTGCTTGCAATCTGGCCCCAGTGTACCTGCTTCAGCCTCTGGACAAGCCACCCTTTCCAAGCACCCTTTCCTTGCATTTTTTATGGCTTTTCTCTTTGCCTAAATTTCTCTCCTCCATCCAGCAAACTCCTACTCATCCTCCAAGGCCCAAATCAGATACATTCTCCTGGTCATTTCCCCTCTCTGCCGCTTAGACAAAGAGAATCCTCCTTACACTGAACTCTCACAGTCCTTTGTGCATTCATTCAACATCTAGGTACTGGGCTCCCACTGTTCACCCGGCACTGTTCTAGGTGATGGGGCTAGAGCATGGCCAAGACAGAGTCCCTACCCCTAAGGCGGGATTCAGTCTCATTTTACTCTCTTTCTCATCCCCAGCGCTATCTGGTCCTCTGTGTGTCACTGAAGGAATAAAGGGATGGGCCCTGGAAAGGGGGGGTCAGAGCTGACCTTGGTGAAGCCTGAGTCAGGCCACAGAGCTGGGAGTCAGGCATGTAGAGGATACAGCCTTGAAGGCTCTGAGAGATGTAACAGCCTCCTGTCTTTCTGCGACCACCCTCCTGGAACACGCAGTCATGTGACCCTGATGCCAGGTTCTCCAGGGAAGCAGGAGGAAGAGCCCAGATGCTCTTGGCAATAACATGGTGCCTGCTGCCCTCTGGGCTCCCTAATCCCAGAGGGGCCTGTTCAGCAAAGGGAGCACAAGCAGGTGAGCCTGCATCCTAGTCCTGACCATGCACTGTGAGGCTGGGAGCAACTCACCAGGCCGCCTCACCCGAAAAATGCAGCTATGTTGGTCATGGGGTGAGGATTTGTAAGAAAGTCAACAATAGAATTTGGTGAGCACCCCATGCAGAGCAACCAGACAAGGGGATGAAGAGGGTGAGGAGGTTGGCTGCTGGGACCAGGGTCACAACTGCAGGGGCAAACCAGGGTCTCACCTTTCCAGGCCTCCATCCTCCAGGTATCGGAATTCTGTATTGGTCCAGGTGGAAAACTTCTCTAGAATATAGGCAGCCAGACCCACAGGAGAGTCATTCAGTGCAGAGCCTGGCGTGGAGGGGAGCAAGGGAGAGACTCAGGCCTGGGGACCAGGGAGCTGGAGCTTCATGTGTGACATGTGGCACTGGCCACAGAGGGCGGGGCTGTGGGCAGGAAGCCACGTTCGAGCACAGGTCTGCCCTAACTCCTGGGTGCTCACACGCTTCACTTCCTTAACTCTCTGCCTTGGCATCCTCATCTGATAAACAGCGACGATACCTTCCCACTGTCTCCTGGGGCCTCGCACACTGCCTGCTTAGCTTCCTTCAAATGGAAGGGCCCATGCCTCTGCATTTGGTGGGGTCCCAGTGAGAAGTGCTGTTTTTAAAAAGGTGGGGTTTTTCAGTCTGTGTGTTCTGATTCATGAAAAATGAGAAGCCACCTAAAAAAGTCTAAAATAAGGGATCAGTTACAAATAAATATTGATATAATCATAAGCCAAAATACTGTACAGTCATTAAAAATGGCTGGGACAGGCTGGGGGCGTTGGCTTATGCCTGTAATCCCAGCACTTTGGGAGGCCAAGGAGGGTGGATCACTTGAGGTAAGGAGTTCAAGACTATCCTGGCTAACATGGTGAAATCCCGTCTCTACTAAAAATACAAAAAAATTAGCCAGGCATGGTGGCGATGCCTGTGATCCCAGTTACTTAGGAGGCTGAGGCAGGAGAATTGCTTGAACCCAGGAGGCGGAGGTTGCAGTAAGCTGAGATCATGCCACTGCACTCCAGTCTGGGCGACAGAGCAAGACTCCATCTCAAAAAAAAAGAAAAAAGGCCGGGCGCGGTGGCTCGAGCCTGTAATCCCAGCACTTTGGGAGGCCGAGACGGGCGGATCACGAGGTCAGAAGATCGAGACCATCCTGGCTAACACGGTGAAACCCCGTCTCTACTAAAACTACAAAAAAACTAGCCGGGCGAGGTGGCGGGCGCCTGTAGTCCCAGCTACTCGGGAGGCTGAGGCAGGAGAATGGCATGAACCCGGGAGGTGGAGCTTGCAGTGAGCTGAGATCCGGCCACTGCACTCCAGCCTGGGCGACAGAGCAAGACTCCGTCTCAAAAAAAGAAAAAAAAAAGAAAAAAAAAAGTAGCCTGGGACAAGCTGGGTGTGGTGGCTCACACCTGTAATCCCAGCACTTAGGGAGGCCAAGGTGGGTGGATCACCTGAGGTCAGGAGTTCGAGACCAGCCTGGCCAACGTGGTAAAAACCCCATCTCTACTAAAAATACAAAAAATTAGCCAGGTGTGATGGTGGGTGCCTGTAATCCCAGCTACTTGGGAGGCTGAGGCAGGAGAATTGCTTGAACCTGGGAGGCGGAGGTTGCAGTGAGCCGAGATTGCACCATTGCACTCTAGCCTGGGCAACAGAGCAAGACTTGGTCTTAAAAAAAAAAAAAAAAAAAAAAAAATTGGCTGTGACAACAGCATAGATGAATCTCACAAACATAATATTGAGCAAAAGAAGCCAGACTCAGGGGTACATACTCTGTGATTCTATTCACAGAAGGAGTTAAACAGGCACAACCAAAACCATCTCAGTCAGAAGTCAGAGCATGGTGCCTGGGAGAGAACCCTGAGGGGCATCTGGAGTGTTGGGGCCATGTTGGTGATATGGATATACTTGACTTGTAAAAATTAATCACCAAAATGTTCACAAGTTCTTTTGAAGGAGAGGGGATGTGGGGAGGGAGGAGAGGTTATACGAGATTGCCTTTAATGTTTTGTACTTTTGCATTTTTAATCTTTTTGACAATGAACATGTATTTTATAATCAGAGAAAAATACTGATTTTATAAAGTGCCATTATTATGATTACGAGCTGCCTCGTGTGTGTGGGCATGGGACCGCCACGAAAACTATAAAGAACCTAAAAATGGGCAAGACAATTCCTGGGTGTCTTCTGAACAAGATCTAGGGAGTTATCTAGCAGACCTTCCGGACTTACGTGATTCTATAGAATTCCCATCTTTCCTTATCATTGAGCTATTTTACAGTTCTGTGAATTGTAGAGAACTGAGGGTAATGGGAATGACTCGTTCATACAGGCAAATGAATTTTGTCCCATGGCGATTTAATTGATATTACTCTGTGGATGTTGACAAGTTTTGTGTCTGTCAGCACATTAATTTCAGTGTTATTTGTCTTTGAATTGTTTCTTTTTAAAATTTTACTGGTTCCTTTATAAATTTATCTTTTTGAAAAAGTTTTGTCCTTTAACAGGACCCTGGTGGCAGATGTGGTTGCTGGGCCCTCCCTCACTGCCTGGGAACCTCTTCCCCAAGGCCCCAGGGCACCCTCTCCCCTCTCCCCTGCAGCCCAGAGCTGCCCACCCCCAGGATTCCTCCTACCCCAACCCCTCCATCCCTCTGCTTCTCAGTGTAGAATATAGACTCAGGGGTGGGAGATCAGGGGTGAAAGCCACTATGAATACTGAGTCGGCTAAACAGAGTTGCTAAATTGGCCTGGGAATCTGCTGAGAGTCCATCCTCTTGATTTTATGGGAAAATGCAGTTTAAAGATCTAAAGGGCTGGGAGGTCCTTATAAGAGGCTTTCTCCTGTGGGCAGCATTGGGGTGGGGTGCTGAGGTTCCCCCGCGGGGTCTCGCCACCCCAGTGGAGCCAGCAGTGGGCGAGGCCCCCTGAGCATGCTCACCCACGGTGTCGGGCTTGGTGCACTGGATGTGCATGTAGCCGCTCTCCCTCATCAGGCTGTAGAAGACCTTCTCCTTGACAGGGTACAGCAGCTCCATATCCCTCTCAGTGTAGCCAAGAAACCTCCCGAAACGCCGTCCCAGGAGAAGGGTCAGGGTAGAGAAGTTGCTTAAAACCAAAGCCATGTTCAAGTGCAGGCCTTTCACGTGGCTGAGGGCAGAGAGAGGGGCCCAGGTGAGGCTGGGGTGGTGTCAAGGAGAGCGGGAGAAGAGAGATGGCGGAGGAGGAACAGGCCTCAGGGTTGAGGAGTGAGCACAGGGCCAGCCTCTTTCAGCACCAGCCCCACTGGGGAGGCCATGGGAGTTGGAGGAGGGAGGTTGGGGGAAAAATAGTTTCTGGGGAGTTCTGCTCAGGGCTGTCCCAGAGCTTGGTCCAGCAGAGGTCTAAAGCCTGACATTCCCCTCCTATCACAGGCCTTCTCTGCCTGGGAACCTGGCCCAGAGCCGCAACCCTGGGTTACAGACAGGAAAATCCAAGTCAACATGCCTCAGGCACTGCTGAGTGACAGTCACACTCCCTCCTCTCCCCTGGGGGGACCTTGGCCTCCCGTGCACAGAGGTCCATCTCTTAGAGGACACACACAAACACACACACACCACCCCGACAGTGACCTCACCTGGGCACCAGCTGGGCCATATTGGTGCAGATCAGGGCCCCCCAGTCCCCTCCTTGAATGTAGAATTCCTGGAAGCCCAGCCGCAGCATCAGCTTGTAAAAGATCCTGGCGGTGGCCACCGAGTTGAACCCTGGCGGTGATGGGGAAAGGCATGGAGTCACAGGCAGATTGCTCCATGGGCCCTCTAGGTGTTCTATGAAATTTCTCAGGCCCGCCTCCTCCCAGGTGGAGGTGAGAAAAGCTCACAGAGGCAAGAAGGAATCCTGGAGCCCAAACGTAGGGGTGGCATCTCCAGCCCTGGAGGGTAGTGTGTCTGGGGCCAGCCTCTCTGGTCCCTCTTTTCCCAGCTTCCTAGGGCCAACTCCCTGCTCACCCTCCCGGAAGGAGAGCCTGATGGGAACATCCGGCCCACCCTTGGCAAGGACGGGGCAGTTATGGAGGCTCTAGCAGCCCCATACCCTTCTTGGAGGATGCCTCTGAAAAGCCATAGCCAGGGATGGAAGGGCAGATGACTTCAAAAACGTGCTCATCGCTCAGGCCATGGTTCTTGGGGTCAGTCAGGAGTGGAATGATCTTATAAAACTCGTAGAAAGAGCCAGGCCAGCCATGCACCATCAGCAAGGGCTTCGGGGTACGGCCTGCGGACAGCTGGGGGGGCTTCACATGGATGAAGTGGATGTCCAGCCCTGGGGGAGAGAGCACAGTCAGGGTGGAGGGAGAGAAGGCCCTGTGTGGTCAGGCTCTGGCACCCCCCAGAACCTGGATATTGAGTACTGCCAGCCTTAGTGCCCCCGCCCCCGCCACCCCTCATGGTATTGATGACAGTAATGGCTGACACTGGTTTCATAGTCACACGGTGCTCCAGGTGCACAGATGTCCTCACTCAGCCTTTACAACCTCCCTGCAAGGGAGCTACGATTATTGCCTCCCGGTTTCCTTAGAGGTGCCCCCTGATGGCAGGGCCAGGTCTGTACAGGCACTGCTGGGTTTCCAGGGCTCAGGACAGCTCCTGGCTCACACCAGGCCTCCATAAATACTTGGTCTATAATTTAAAATCTGGAGGGTAGGGAGAAAGCCCCACATATCCAGCAATACAGGATTAATCAAGTATAGTTTGACAGTATACTGGAGTCCAATTCAGTCATCTAAATGGGCAGGGTAGATGTATATTTATTTAACATAGAAAACAGATCAGTAGATATTACTGGGAGGTAAAAGCAAATGATCAAGTCATATCCATTGTGTGACCCAGTTTCTGTAAAGTCATCTATGCGTATACTGTTGTTATACCATATATTGGTGAGTTTTTAAAATTTGGGAATGTAAAAAGCAGTTCTCTCCGAGCAGTAGATTCCAGTGCTTTTAATTTCTCTTTGAGTTTTATGTACTTTCCATTTTTTCTACAATGAACAGGTATTAAATGCATAATTTTTTTCATACACGGTGACAAAATGTTACCTTTTTCTAATTACCAAATGACATTTTCTTTAAAGTGGAAGATTTTTGGGCCTGGTGTGATGGCTCACGCCTATAATCCCAGCACTTTGGGAGGCTAAGATGGGCAGATCACCTAAGGTCAGGAGTTCGACACCAGCCTGGCCAACATGGTGAAACCCCGTCTCTACTAAAAATACAAAAAAATTACCCGGGTGTGGTGGCAGGCGCCTGCAATTCCAGCTACTCGGGAGGCTGAGGCAAGAGAATCACTTGAACCTGGGAAGCAGAGGTTGCACTGAGCCAAGATCACACCACCACACTCTAGCCTGGGCAACAGAGCAAGACTCCATCTCAAACAATTAAAATAAAGTGGAAGTTTTTTTTTTTTTTTTTAAGTGCAATGCTGGAAACATCATCATAGCCAAGGGCAGGTGAATGGATTCTGGTCTCCTCTGGACTGACTTGGGGCCTCTGTATATCAAAAGAAGGCAGCCCCTTCCCAGGCTAGTGCCCTGGACAGCAACTGGGCCCTTACGGCACTCACAGTGAGGGTGGCTGCCATGCCTGGAACCCTCTGCCACCAGGGCTGGTGCAGTCAGCGTGGCGTAGCTAACGTTCTGTTCTGTCATTAATATATTATATAAATAATACATGTTTACTGTAGAAAACTCAGAAAACACAGATAAGCCAAAGGGGGAAGACTCACATGTAATCCCACTCTCAAGAGACAACATGGTGTTGTCTGTCTAAACTTTATTTTGGAACAGTTTTAGATTGCTGAAAAACTGCCAAGAGTCCAGAAAACTCCCATATACCTCAAACCCACCAGGTTTCCTCCATTATTAATATTTTATGTTAGCATGGAACATTTATTACAATTAACAAACCAGACTGAGATATTATTAACTATAAAGTCCATAGTCTGATTTCCTTAGTGTTTACACTTATTATATGGCGAGAACACTTAATATGGGTCCTACCCTTTTAACAGATTTGTAAATGCCCAACACTGACGGCGCTCTGCTGTACAGCACATCTCTAGGATGTCTTCGGCTGGCAGGACTCAAACTTTACACAGCAACTATCAGCAACACCGTTTCCCCTATTCCCTAACCCCTGACAACCACCCTTCTACTCTCTGCTTCTGTTGAGTTTGACTATTTCAGATTCCTCCTGTAGGTGGAATCATGCGGTATTTGTCCTTCTATCCCTGGTTCATTTCACTTAGCATTATTTCCTCCGAGTTTATTCATGTTGTCACACATTGCAGGATTTCCTTTTCTTCTTCTTCTTCTTCTTCTTTTAGAGATGAGGTCTCACTGTGTTGCCCAGGCTGAAGTGCAGTGGCACCATCATGGCTCACTGCAGCCTCAACCTCCCGGGCTCAAGCAATCCTCCCACCTCAGCCTCCCAAGTAGCTGGGACTACAGGTAGGCAACACCATGTCTAGCTCCTTTTTGTTATTTTATTTTATTTTTTTTGTAGAGATGGGGTCTCTCTATATTGCCCAGGCTGGTCTCAAACTCCTGGGCTCAAGCCATCCTCCCACCTTGGCCTCTCAAAGTGTTGGGATTACTGGTGTGAACCACCACACCCGGCCAGGATTTTCTCCTTTTTAAAACCTGGATAATACTGGTAGCTACACACAACAGAATTTTAGCCAGATTTCCTTAGTTTTTTCCCCTAATGTCCATTTTCTGTTCCAGGATCCCAACCAGGACCCACACTCCACTGAGCTGTCATGTCTCTTTAGACCCTTCTTGGCTGTGACAGTTCAAACTTTTTAAAAAGACTTAGAGAACATAACTTTTAACAAAAATAGAACCATACATACACTCTATTTTAGAACCTCTTTTTTCTTTTTTTTTTTTACTTAACAATGTATCCTGGGTGTCCTTCTATGTTGCTAAATTTACTCCTATTCTAAAGTTTATTTTAGTAGGTGATCTTATCTCGCTTGGAACACACTGCATGATGTGAGATTCTTTTTAATTCAAATTCTACCACATTGTCATTTGAGTTTTAAATTAGAGAAAAAATACACATCCACTCTTGTGGATGCGCAGGCTCTCCCAGGACGCACGAGTAAAACATAGCTGCCTCTGGCCGGCACAGGGGCAAGAGGGAGCTGCTTTTCACTATATTTCCCTCTGTGCTTTTCCATTTTAAATATTTGAATTTTTTTTTTTTTTTTTTTTTGAGGCGGAGTCTCACTCTGTCACTCAGGCTGGAGTGCAGTAGTGTGATCTTGGCTCACTGCAACCTCTGCCTCCCAGGTTCACGCCATTCTCCTGCCTCAGCCTCTGGAGTAGTTGGGACCACAGGCACCCACCACCATGCCCAGCTAATTTTTTGTATTTTTAGTAGAAACGGGGTTTCACCGTGTTAGCCAGGATGGTCTTGATCTCCTGACCTTGTGATCCACCCGCCTCTGCCTCCCAAAGTGCTGGGATTACAGGCGTGAGCCACAGCGCCTGGCCTTTTTTTGTATTTTTTAGTAGAGACGGGGTTTCACCGTGTTAACCAGGATGGTCTCGATCTCCTGACCTCGTGATCCGCCTGCCCCTTGGCCTCCCAAAGTTCTGGGATGACAGGTGTGAGCCACCGTGCCTGGCCTAAATACTTGAATTTTAAAAATTAAGACTTTTTAAAAATAGAGACAGAGTCTCGCTAAGTTGCCCAGGCTGGCCTCAAATTCCTGGCTTCCTCCTGCCTCAGCCTCCCAAAGTGTTGGGATTATAGGCATGAGCCACCAAGCCTTGTCAAGACCTTTTTTTTTTTTTTTTTTGAGATGGAGTTTCGCTCTTCTTGCCCAGGCTGGGATGCGATGGCACTATCTCGGCTCAGTGCAACCTCTGTCTCCCTGGTTCAAGCGATTTTCCTGCCTCAGCATCCCGAGCAGCTGGGACTACAGACATGTGCCACCACGCCTGGCTAACTTTCATATTTTTAGTAGAGACAGGGTTTCACCATGTTGGCCAGGTTGGTCTTGAACTCCAGCCATCACGTGATCTGCCCGTCTTGGCCTTCCAAAGTGCTGAGATTACAGGCGTGAGCCACCACACCCGGCAAGACATTTTTTAAAAGCCCACAGCTCATAGTTTGCCTCATGGGTCCGTTTCCCTTTGTGGGAGGAAATACTCTTTCTGACTTTCCCTATAGGTCTGTAGCACCCATAGGATGCTCCATGACAGGGCTGCTGGGTTAGCATCCCGGAGCTGAGGAGGGCTCAGGATGGCAGTGCTGGGCTTGGAGGGGAAGAGGCAAGGGGGTGGGGTATTGGGTGTCAGGGCCAAGGGTAAAGGAAAAAGGGGCAGGCAGGGAGTCTGGAGACCTGGTGCCTCAGGCAGTTCCCTTCTTCCTGGATGTGATGGGGTTGGGCTTATCCAGAGGTCTCTGACACTTTTGTCAGCTCTCAGACTCTGAGGACAGCATCTGGTCTCCTGCGGTGGGAGGCCCAGGATGTGGGACAGATCTGGAAGCTCAGCATAGAATGAGCAGGGAAGTGGTAGGGGCAGGGAGGCTGAACAGTGAGGCCAGTGTGGATGAGGACAGAACACTGGGGTGGGGGTTGGAGGCTGGGCTATGAGCATCCAGGAGTGCAGGGGTAGTGCAGTGACAGAGAGGACCCTGAAGAAATCCACTGTGAGAGAGAAGAGGGAGGAGGACTTGGACCAACCCCAGCCTGGGGACCCAGGACAAGATTCAGGGAGATATTGAAGGTTTGCTAGGCCCACATACCAGAGGCTGCCTACTCAGCACTGTGGGGGGATGGGCAGAGAACACAGGAATCCAGGCCCAGAGGAGGGACTCCAAACCACAAGGACCAAGGCCAAGAACAGGCCTCCAGCCCTGGGCAGGGTGCCAGAACCATACATGGGTAAGTCCACGATGAAATCAATGCTAGAAACTGGCTCTTTTGGAGCAGTTGTACCTGAGGGAGGTTTTGCACTGTAAACAGCCAATGTCAGCTGGGTGTGGTGGCTCATGCCTGTAATCCCAATACTTTGGGAGGGCAAGGTGGGAGAACTGCTTGAGCCCAGGAGTTTGCGATCAGCCTGGACGACATGGTGAGACCTCGTCTCTATTAACAATGCAAAAAATAATAATAATAATAAAATAAAATAAATAGCCTAGCTGGGACACTTGGGAAGCTGAGGTGGGAGGATCGTTTGAACTCAGGAGGTTGAGGCTGCAGTGAACTGTGATCACACCACTGCACTCCAGCCTGGGTGACAGAGTGAGACCCTGTCTCTAAAAAAACCCCAGTGTCTTGAGGAACTCTGAAAGGGTCCAGTGGGGTAAGGCTGGCAGCTGCCAGGAGAGAAAGGGCCCTTTAATGCCTCCTGCCTCTGGGCCTTTGAACATGCTGTTCCCCTTTCTTGGACCACCTTCCCCACACACCTGGCAAAGTCCCACTCATTTCAGCTTAGATGCCATCTCCTCCAGGAAGCCTTCCCTCACATTCAAAGGAAGATTGTGGGGCTCATGAAACTCCCAGAACCTCCTCCCTCATAACGCTGCCACCATATGCTATAATTGCCCCGGAAGAACCTATGAGCTGTGAAGGAGGGACCCTGTCCTCCCTATGTGTCCCCAGCCCCAGCAGAATGCCTGGGTACAGCAGGCGCCCTGTTAATTTCTGCTGGATGGACATTGAAGAGCTAGGAAAACACAGGGATCCAAGTCAAACTCAAGGAAGCCAGGCAATTTTGTGCCAGGGATCCAAACAGGAACCTCTGGTAATTGCATACAGCAGTTTGGCTGGGATTAAGTGGCTTGAACCCTCTTGTTAGGCTAATAACAGAAGATATCAAAATCCTGTAAAGAATACAGCAACACTCAAGAGGAGTCCAAATTTGATCCAAAAAATCATTCCAGATTTTTTTTTTTTTTTTTTTTTTTTTTTTTTTTTTTTTTTTTTTTTTTTTAGTGTTCTTGGCTGAGCTCCAGGAAGGGCTCTAGTTCCAGGACACACATCACTGGGACTTAGCTTTTCTCTGACTCCGTCTCCCTCAGGCCTGGCCCGCTTGCATCAGGAGAACAAGGATGTTTGCTGCCCAGGCAAGGATGTTTGCTGCCAAGTCAAGGTTTCCATCCATCCTTCCTTTCTCCCTTTCTTTCTGAGATAGGGTCTTACTCTGTCACCAGGCTGGAGTGCAGTGGCGCGATCTCAGCTCACTGCAACCTCCGCCTCCCTGGTTCAAGCAATTCTCTTGCCTCAGCCTCCCGAGTAGCTGGGACTACAGGCACCTGCCACCACACCCAGCTAATTTTTGTATTTTTAGTAGAGACGGGGTTTCACCATCTTGGCCAGGCTGATCTTGAACTCTTGACCTCGTGATACACCTGCCTCGTCCTCCCAAAGTGCTGGGATTACAGGTGTGAGCCACCCCCCTGGCCCGGGTCTAAATCTCATCTCCATCCTTCCTCTCAAAGACTACCACATCATTGGACTGGACGGTGCATTTCTTTGGTTTTTAAATTGCATGTATGTGTTCCTGCCTAGCTCTAAAGATGGACAGATTGGCTGTGACTGCAATATTTTTGCATTTAGTAAGGTTACAACTTATAAGTACACCTCAGTGACCCAAAATTGGGTTCTGAATCTCTCCAACTTTATCTGACTCTAAGTTACATTGTGCAAGAAGGCGTTCTTATGACACACATCCCTCTCTGGCTGGCGTTTTGCAAACATACCTTCAATCTTAGTCTTGAAGTGAGGGTATCTATTGAGAATCTCCACCTGCTTCTTCCAGTCGAATTCATTCCGCCAGTAGGAGATGACTTTCTTCAGGTAGTTGGAGTTGAAGCCATAGTGGAAGCAGCTGTCCTCCAAAGGTGGGGTGAAACGGAACTTATCGATCCTCTGGTGTAAGTCCTGGAGCAAAATGCAGGACCCCAAGTTGAGAGGGATGGGTAGGGCAGGGCACAAGAGCAAAGTTGGTTTCCAGAAAACACAGCAAACCCCGCAGCCACAAGACACTGCACTCTGGTAGTGGCAAAGCAGTTTCCCACATCACTGTCTGCTCCCAAAGCGGATGTGTTCTTCCCTTCTTCCTTCTTCACTGTAGACTTCGCATTTCTTTTTTTTTTTTTTTTTTTTTTGACAGGGTCTCACTCTGTTGCCCAGGCTGGATCAGTGGCGTGATCTCGGCCCACTGCAACCCCCACCTCCCAGGTTCAAGCAAGTCGTGCCTCAGCTCCCAGAGTAGCTGGGATTACAGGTGTGAGCCACCATGTCCAGCTAATTTTTGCATTTTTAGTAGAGATAGGGTTTTGCCATGTTGGCCAGGCTGGTCTTGAACTCCTGGCTTCAAGTGATCTGTCTGCCTTGGCCTCCGAAAACAGTGGGATTACAGGTGTAAGCCACTGCGCCCAGCCCATCTTTTACTCTTTAAGTGTATAATTTACCCAGGTTTCCCTATAGCGGGAGTCGGCAAACTTTTTCTGTAGAGGGCCAGATAGTAATATTCTAGGCTTTGCAGGCTGCAGTGACTCCACTCTTCTTCCTAGTGTGAAGGCAGCCACAGCCAATGCACAGATGAATGGGGGTGGCCGTGTTCCAATAAAACTTTATTTATGGACAGCCATAGCCAATGCACAGATGAATGGGGGTGGCTGTGTTCCAATAAAACTTTATTTATGGACACTGAAATCTGACTGCTATATAATTTTCACATGTCACAAACTATTATTCTTCTTTTGATTTTTTTCCCCCTAACTATTTAAAGAGGTAAACACTATTCTTGGCATAGGGGTCATGCTAAAACAGGTAGCAGGCTACATTTGGTCTATGGGCCATGGTTTCCTGACCCCTGATATACAACACTGAATGATACATTATAACTCAGTTGGGATAAAAATTACAGGCCAGGCCCAGCACAGTGGTTCACGCCTGTAATCCCAGTGCTTTGGGAGGCGGAGGTGGGTGGATCACCTGAGGTCAGGAGTTCAAGACCAGCCTGGTCAACATGGTGAAACCCCATCTCTACTAAAAATACAAAAATTAGCTGGGCATGGTGGAAGGTGCCTGTAACCCCAGCTACTCGGGAGGCTGAGGCAGGAGAATCGCTTGAACCCGGGAGGTGGAGGTTGCAGTGAGCCAAGATCACACCACTGCACTCCAGCCTGGTGACAGAGCCAGACCCTGTCTCCAAAAAATAAAAAATTTACAGACCAGGAGAGAGGGTGCAAGCCTCATGGGCATGTATTAGGCTAAAAGGCCAGCCTCAGTGGGAGGAAGTTCATGTCAGCTTAGGGAGCCTCTCAAGTGTCACTACCCTCAGGCTTCTTCTCAAGTGTTTCAGTCACCCCTGAACAGATTTTGGAAATCTCAGACTCCCTTAGGAGTCTAATTCCATAAAGGAGTTTTCCTCAGGACTCAGCTTTGGCCCTAAATAGCAAGGCTGCAGCAAGCAAGTCCTACCCAGGGAGCCTCAGCCTGGTTGTTCTTGGGGTTAGCCCAGCTTCTGCTTTTAAATCCCTTCTTCCTTGGAACTCTCATGACTTTTTATCCATGCTTTTTGTGACATTTATCCTTATCCATCTTTTTTTTTTTTGAGACGGCGTTTCACTCTTGTTGCCCAGGCTAAAGTGCAGTGGTGCGATCTTGGCTCACTGCAGCCTCTGCCTTCTGGGTTGAAGGGATTCTCCTGCCTCAGCTTCCCGAGTAGCTGGGATTATTATAGGTGCCCGCCACCATGCCCAGCTAATTTTTTGTATTTTTAGTAGAGACGGAGTTTCACCATGTTGGCCAGGCTGGTCTTGAACTCCTGACCTCAGGTGATCCACCCACCTCGGCCTTCTAAAGTGTTGGGATTACGGGTGTGAGCCACCGCACCCAGCCAATCCTTATTTATCTTTTAGTCTACTTTTCTTTGTGCACATTCCTTTTCTCATTCACTGGACTGCTGTTGGATGGAAGGGGCTCTCTCTTTTCCCAAGCACTCACTGGGCCTGCACACAGTAGGTGCTCAAAACCCACAGAATGAAAGAAAGGATAGGCAGGGCCATGCCAGGCCTGCCTACCGTCCTGTCCCCAACTTGAGCCTTGCTCCTCCCTGAGGTTGCATTCTCAGGTCACCCCACCTGCCCAGTCACCTCCTTCCTGACTCTATCCCTGTGCAGAGGAGGGGCAGCGGCTTCAGGGTTAGACCTGACTTCAAATCCTTCCGCTTGTTAGCTAGGCCACCTTGAACAAGTTGCTTTATGCCCCTGAGCTTCAGCTTCTGCATCTGCAGGATGGGAACAACAGTCCTCACCCCGCGGGATCACCACAGGGATTGAATGTGACCAGGAATGGCTGACACACAGCGGTTGCCTAAGCAGCAGCATCCCTGCCTGCCTTCTCAGTGCTTCCTGGGTCTCTGATGGTGGAAACCTGCTCACTTTCTCCCACAACCTCACTCCCAAGGCTTCAGGTAGGGCATAGAGGAGGTGATGACGGCTGCTTTCTGTGACCTTTGATGCAGGTAACTGAGTCTGCTGGCACCCCATCTCCTGCCTGAGCACTGCTGGGCCTCGGATAGGGAAAGGAGAAGAGACAAAGTGGGAGGGCTCGGTATCCCTCTCCAAAGCAACCTGCACCTGCCCAGCAGGGGAAAAGCAGACTGAAACACACTCCCAAGTAGGATGGACCATTCCCAAGCCCCCATCCCCTCCCGCATCTGGCCTAAGACCCAACCCCTGTCTCCGAGACACCACCCTCTCCACTGCCCAGTCCGGCCTGGCCCAAGGTGCCTTACGTGGATCTCCTCATCTGACGTTTCCACCTTGAAAGGGTGGATGCTCTCGTCCTCCCTGCCTGCGGGCCTCGTGCCTGGGCCCCACCACCCATCTTCAAGTGGCAAAGTTTCCTCTTTGTCCCGGGAGATGAACCAGTAGATGGCAAAGCCCAGCACTGAAGTCAGGAGGATTTCTAGCCACATGGCTCCTGCAAAATGGGGGGATGTCATTAGTAACGGAGCCTGCCCAGCCCAGCCCTGACAGCTCAGAGACTCTGATTCGCAGCAGGCTCTTTCCTGCTGCACTCCAACCCCGTCCCTGATTTTATTTACGTTTGACTGTATATATATTATATGTATAATAATATATTATATATTATATGTATAACATATAATACATATAATATATATGTGATATAATATATAATATATATGTGATATAACATAATATATTATACATGTTTTATTATATATTATATGTTATATGTTATATTATATTATATATGTTATATTATATATTATAAATTGTTATATATAATATATATTATATATTATAATATATACACACTATATACCTACTATATATGTAATATATATATGAGATATAGAAAAATGGAAAAACAACAGACAATGAGACAAAATCACCCACAATCCTACTAAGCTTTGAAAATTGTTCATCATCCTGGGAAAACAGGAACCTAGATTGGCTTCTGCACAGTCCTGGGTAGGGGGTTTTGGGAGCTGCATTTCTGAGGCCTCATTTTTTTTTTTTTTTTTTTGAGATGGAGTCTTGCTCTGTCGCCCAGGATGGAGTGCAGTGGCACAATCTTGGCTCACTGCAACCTCTGCGTCCTGGGTTCAAGCAATTCTCCTGCCTCAGCCTCCCGAGTAGCACGTGGCACTCGGGCATAGAGGCACGTGGCATAGAGGCACGTGGCATAGAGGCACGTAGCATAGAGGCACGGGCATAGAGGCACGGGCATAGAGGCACGTGGCATAGAGGCACGTGCCACCATGACCAGCTAATTTTCGTATTTTTAGTAGAGATGGGGTTTCACTGGCCAAGGATGGTCTCGATCTCTTGACCTTGTAATTCACCCGCCTTGGCCTCCCAAAGTGCTGGGATTACAGGTATGAGCCACTGTGCCTGGCGGCCTCATGTCTGAGAAGGCTTCTGTCCACACCCTCTGGGCTCCCTCCCCCAGGGGAGAGGAGCAACTTTCCTGAGTGGTGGCCCACAGCCCCTGCTCTGTCTCTCTTGTAGAGGGGCTCATCCTCAGGGCAGACGGGGGTAATGGGGAGGCCCAAGTGCTGGAAGAGTAAGTTCAATTTAGGGTTGGGGGACACTGCTAGGAAGCCCAGCCATGGCCACACATCTTAGCTGTGTGTGTCAGAGCTTTACTGAAACATAATTCATATACCATACAATTTGCCCATTTAAAGTGAACACTCCAATGGTTTTGAGGATATTCAGACATGTGCAACCATACCCACAGTCAACTGTAGAACATTTTCATCAGCACAGAGAAATTCCATACCCTTCAGCTGTCGCTCCTCCACTGCCCCCCCACGTTAGGTCCTAAGCAGACTCTAATGTACTTTCTGTGTCCATAGAGTTGCCTATTACATTTCACATCAACTCAGTTGTGTTTTAATCCCCATTTGTCTGACTCCTGTGTCTTTTTTGCTCAGAAAGTGAAGAAACCTTAGTCTCAGCAAAGTACGATCAGGCAGATACCAGCCCAGCATTGTTATCTAGCTCCTCATCTTCCTCATTCCTAGGCAAGTAACCCACAGACTGTTCTTGTTCAGAGTAACCTGCATGAATATGCAGGCCGTCCTTATGCCTGAGTCAGAGGAGGTTCTCTGGACGCAGTGCAGTTAGGACCCAGGTGGAGGAGAAAGCATTGAGTTTTGACAAGGTCCCTGCAGACCACCCCCCGGCAGCGCCCCTGACTCTGTCTTGGAAACCCAAGGCAGGAGGTGGTCCCTGCTGGGAACCCCACCACTTGTATGCTCCATTGGCTGCTACATGTCAGATGTCTGGGACTCTGCTGGGGGGTTGCAGAGGCCCTGGAGTTTGCTCCAGTCAAGAGCTGCCCCTCTAAACCTAGAATTGGGCCACTGGGGGTCGTTCTAAGAAATACTTGTCCACAGTGGTCCAGAGATAGAGCTCCAAACAAATCCACCCAGGGCAATGGCTCTCATCTTATTCCTGCAGTTCTGTAGGAAATCTAATCAGGAAAATCAGCTTGGCACCCCCGACCTCCCTGTTTCTATTAGTGATCCCAGTGAACTCCCAGCTTCCCACCCTCAGGCCCTAGAGTCATCCGATTCTTCCCCCACAGACCATCACCAAGTCCTGATGCCATCAGATTCAGCCCCCTGCGTGCCTTGCCCCATCCCCTGGACCAGAGCCCTTATCACCCCACATGTGATTATCGAGACACCTTTCAAGAGAGGAAACCCACAACCCCATCTCTCATAGTCACCAGCACACTTCTTAGAACCCACTGCAAGGCTGGGCACGGTGGCTCAAGCCTGTAATCCCAACACTTTGGGAGGCCGAGACGGGCGGATCACGAGGTCAGGAGATGGAGACTATCCTGGCTAATACGGTGAAACCCCGTCTCTACTAAAAAATACAAAAAACCTAGCCGGGCGAGGTGGCGGGCGCCTGTAGTCCCAGCTACTCGGGAGGCTGAGGCAGGAGAATGGCGTAAACCCAGGAGGCGGAGCTTGCAGTGAGCTGAGATCCGGCCACTGCACTCCAGCCTGGGCGACAGAGCGAGACTCCGTCTCAAAAAAAAAAAAAAAAACAAAAAAAAAAACCCACTGCAGCCTTCTTCCTGGTAACCATGTCCAGGTGTCCACCCTTGAACTTTCAATACATCTCCCTCTCTGGATTGTGAAACTCTGAAGTGCCTCAAGGCCTCACTGATCAATGTTTACTCAGTCTACCATGTGCCAGGGTGCAGGCCTTCACTATCCCTGCCAGAGACATGTGGGACACTTTGATGCATGTTCCATCTCCAGCCACGCCAGGCCATTGCTTTTTTTAAATTATTATTTTATTTTTATTTTTATTTTATTTTATTTTTGAGACAGAGTCTCAGAGAGTGCAGTGATGCGATCTCGGCTCACTGCAACTTCTGCCCCTGGGTTCAAGAGATTCTCGTGCTTCAGACTCCTGAGTAGCTGTGATTACAGGTGCATACACCACCTCCTGCTAATTTTTGTATATTTAGTAGAGACAGAGTTTCACCATGTTGGCCAGGCTGGTCTCAAACTCCTGACCTCAAGTGATCTGCCCACCTTGGCTTCCCAAAGTGTTGGGATTAGAGGCACGAGCTGCCATGCCTGGTCCTATGGCTTTCATCTTTTAATTCCAAGCAGCAGTAGTGCCTGGGCCCCAAAGACCCTATGTCAGCTGATCAGATGGGCAGCTGGGAGCACACTTCCACAATAAAAACAAGGCAGGGAACAGCTGGAAATGAGTTCCTCTTATTTTAAGGAATTCAGAAAAGAAAAGACATACATCAGCTTCTTTTACTTCCAGAAAGACGTTATGTCTCTGCCAGGAAATCCTGCCCTTTAAGAAGATGGAGAAATGTCAGCTACAAGCTCCTGTGGTATTGAAAGCAGGACTAGGTGTTAGGGACTGGGAGACACATGGGAGCGTGTGGGAGGCAGCCAAAGGCAGAGAGCAGAGCTTCACCCAGCAACAGGAGCAGCTGAAGACACTTCACCGGGCAGGCAGATCCCACCACAATAAACCATAGCTTGGGAAGGCAGAGTTGTGCCCGTCCTGGGTACCGCCTTGACCCCCAGTGCCCAGCACTGGTCATTGGCCCAGCACAGCGAGGCGCTCCACTAATATTTGTGCCAACTGCATATGCACTAGAAGCCAGGAAGACACATTTTGCATGATGTTGTCAAGGAGGCTGCGAGCAGAATGAACAATAAAGAAGGATCACCCTCCCCAGTGAACCCTCCTTACCTGCACTTCAGCACAGGGAGGAGCGCCGCTGTCGCTTCCCTCTAGGATATAAATGTGCAACTTTCCCCTTTCTGGGCAGAAAGATCCCAATGCCTTCACCTGTCCCCCAGGCTCCACGTTCTCACCCTCGATCACTCCTTGGGAAAGAGAGCTGTGGAGCTCTGCACCTGGCGATGCTCTAGGCGCCTGTGAGAGAGGCAGGGCAGGCTGCAGGCACTGGCCCCCACTCCCCACGGCCTTTTGGCAACTGCACAGTCCTGCCAACTCAGCCAGTCTCATGTGTGCACAGCGTGGTTATCTCCCCTGGACTTTGCACAGCAAACTGAACCACGTTGACCTGAGAGATACAGTGCTGAAATGATAAATGCTCGAGTCTCATCTAAAAGAAGGGAATCTGGGACAAGGGGCATTATGATGGCCCCCACCAGCACTACCAGGGGTATCACCCAGGAAAAGGAGAGCAAAGTGACAGATTCAAAGAGAAATTTAAAAACACGATCTCTTGCATTCTAATTAAGATAACAAGAATATTAGTACTTGGCTCAAGGATGGTGCCTTACAGCCACTGATCTCAGATTACAAATAGGCTCCACTGCAGTGTGTTACTTTGCCACCTAGTAACAGCCCTTTATTTAATAGCAGGTATTTAATGAATGAAAGAAAGGTGTTCTTGATTAGCCTGGTGTGACAGCAGGTGTTGACTCTGTGTGGATGGGTTTTCAACCCCACTGCCGCCTTGCGTTCCCACGTGAACAGTCCTTCTCCTTGCTGCAGGCAGTGTTCACTTTCACCAGCCCAACCCCAGGAAGCCCACCCTGAGAAGGACGGAGCGGGTCACTATGACTCCACACCCCCCGTCTGCTTTGTCGGAGAGCTGGCCAGGCCGAGTGGCGCCCTCTTGACTGAGCCTCAAACCTTTGCTTTCCTCTTCAAATAAAGCCGCAGCCCTGGCGAAGGAGCTCAGAGGCCTGATGGCAGCCTGCTGGGCGCTTGGCACTTCCTAGACCCTGGTACCTGTAATCCATGGTACATGCAAATCCACCCACTAAAGAGCCACAATTCATCAAACTTGACTTTCCTTTTCACTTACTTAAGGCAAGAATCAGAGTAGGCAAGGGCCTTACCGTAAATCACACTGCAGTTGTGAGGATTAGAATCTGTGACCACAGAACTCACTCCCGGTCTGTCACTGGGCGTGTTGCACCCCACCTCCCCTTCTTGTTCCCTCTCAGCACCTGTTTGCAGCCTTGAGTCTTCAGGCCAGAAAGGACTCCTAGAGCACAGACCAGCCACTACTGCCCGGGAGCCACGGACGTCTCCCAGGCCTCATAGCTTTTCTCAAAAAAATGTAATAATAAGAAACAACACTCTCCCTGTACTGGTGGGTCAGCCAGTCCTGGGAAGAGCTGCAGGGGCTCTTAGAGTCTGACCAATCAGAGTCCAGGCACCCACTCTCTATCTGCCTGACCCTGCCCACACACTCTGCAGCTCGAGGCAGGGAGAAGTGCAGATGCACACCGCCCAGGCAGGGAGGGTCTAGGGAGTGCCAGGCACCCAGCAGGCTGCCCTCAGGCCTCTGGGCTCCCTCGCCAGGGCTGCGGCTTTATTTGGAGTAAGGGGAAAGCAAAGGTTTGAGGCTCAGTCAAGAGGGCACCACTCGGCTTGGCCAGATCTCCGACAAAGCAGACAGGGCTGTGGAGCCGTGGAGACTCCCTCCGTCCTCCGCAGGGTGGGCTTCCTGGGGTTGGGCTGGTGAAAGCGAACATCCCTCACAGTGAGAAGGACTGTTCACGTGGGAACCCGAGGTGGCAGAGGACCTGGGGTGGGCTGGGGAGGGGGTGGCACTAGGTAGATGACAGAGCCCTCCCCTCCCTCTCATGGCCTCCCTCTCTCACTCAGCAGACGAGCACTCAGAGGACGAGCAGGGCTGCATCACCCCTACATCCACCGGGTGGGCCAGCTGGTAAGTCACTGCCACTGGGCATGGAAGCTGGAGAGGAACTCAGCAGCCTCCAGTCCAAACCCCTGCTCCACAGCCAGGGAAAGAGGGGGCCGAGGAGTGACTGAGTCTGGGGAGGCTTGGTGGCCAACTTGGGCGATGCCATTTAAGGAGCCAGCCTGCGTTTCCTGGAGACTCCCCATCCCATGGCTCCCCCGAAAACAGCAACTCTGACGACCTTTGGCTTTAGAAATGAAAATATCTTGGAGGTTACAATGAGAGGGCTTTGGCCCAGTGTGGTAGCTCATGACTGTAATCCCAGCACTTTGCAGATCCAAGGTGGTGAATCACATGTGGTCAGGAATTCAATATCAGCCTGGGCAACATAACAAGACCCTCATCTTAAAAAAAAAAAAAAAAAAGTAATAAAGGGGTTTCTCGCTTGCTTTCCTCTTTGGGTAGTTCAAATCTCGGCTCCACTATTTATTAGTACTAGTTGAGGGGCTCTGGGCAAGTTATGAAACCTCTCTGAGCTCAGTAGCTGCATCTGTAAAATGGGGATAATAATGTTGAACTACTTATTATCAACGTGTGTGTTCCTTCCTCTTCCCCTAAATCCCTAATTACTGTGGAGAATCTCTGCCTTAGACCCCAGAGGAGCCCCTGTTCCTGTTATTTAGCCCACACTCCAAGGTCCCGCTGCAGCTGTGTGCACATAAACAGGCTGAATGTGAGGGAGTGCATGGCGACAGGCACTGCGGTCTGGGAGCATCTGCTCTCCTCTCTGTGTGCCTTGGACGTGATTTGGGAGGATGACCAAAAGCACAAGGCTATGTACATCTTCGGGTATCAGCGTTTTGCAAGATACATTCCTGGGGTAATCTCCACCCCCCTTTTCCATCTGTTTGGAGAAGGTGCATTCTCAGCATCAAGGGGCAGAATTCTGGTGGCTAAGCCTTCACCTTTCCAAGGAGAGCTATAGTTATCTCTTCCCTGTGGTCAGCTCCTGCTGATGTAGCAAACATTAGAACTTCTTCAAAACATCAAAGTTTAGGAGACGCCATGAAACACTGAGAAGTAAAACAATACAAAATGAGAGTGCCTGCTTTATTTTGCTAGCACCTGAAATCAAAGCTTCATTGATCTGTCTCAAAAGTTCCAGAGATATATTTTATCTGATTAGAGTTTTTGTTTTGTAATGCATTTTTCCAGAACACTGACAAGTTACTGGGCTGAGAGAGTTTGCACGGCAGAGGGTTGGAGGGGAAGCCTTTCAGAATGAAATCATTTTCTTTCTCGAAGCCAAGGTACTCTTCCCAACAAAATGGTTTGCTTGCCTAGTAAAGAAAATACAATTTTTGTTGCAAACCAGCCTGATTTTTTTTTTTTTAAAAAAAAAAGGAAGACTGGAAGATAGAGGTCATTTAGCTACAAGATACTGAGCTCAGAGGGGAACGTGATGAACAATTGGCTCCTACTGTAAGAAATGGGATTGTATATATTTTAATTCCAATTCTACACTGAAGTCAAATGTTGGGCGCCCATTTGTGAAACTTGGAAGAAAATCCCAATAAGTTCAAGGTGAAGAAGTTAAATGAGCAATCAGTGGTCTTTACCCTTCAAAGATGGACTAAATGAAACTGTTAGAAAGCAACAAATGATACAAGTAGAGTAACTTGTTAGTTTACTTGTGTTTATCTTTCTGGGTCTGACGCATAAAGGACAATTTTAAATACAGGAGAGCAAATAAAGTAGGTGCTTTGTTTTGCAGCAGAGTTAAAATGTAAATCACCTGTAATCCCAGCACTTTGGGAGGCCAACGCAGGCAGATCACTTGAGCCCAGGAGTCTGAGAACAGCCTGGGCAACATGGCAAAACCCTGTCTTTACAAATAATAAAAAAAAATTAGCCGGGCATGGTGCTGCATGCCTGTGGTACCAGCTACTTGGGAGGCTGAAGTGGGAGGATTGCTTGAGCCCAGGTGGTTGAGCTATGATCACTGCACTCCAGCCTGGGAGACAGAGCAAGAACCTGTCTCAAAAAAAAAAAAAAAAAAAAAAAGGAAAGAACCAAAAAACGAAAAACAGGCTGGGGGTGGTGGCTCACGCCTGTAATCCCAGCATTTTGGAAGGCCAAGGCGGGTGGATCCCTTGAGGTCTGGAGTTCGTGACCAGCCTGGCCAACATGGTGAAACCCCATCTCTAATAAAAACATACAAATTAGCTGGGTGTGGTGGTGTGCGCTTGTAGTCCCAGCTAGCCGGGAGGCTGAGGCAGGAGAATTGCTTGAACATGGGTAGCGGAGGTTGCAGTGAGCCGAGACTGCACCACTGCACTCCAGCCTAGGCAACAGAGCAAGACTCTGTCTCCAAAAAAAAAAAAAAAAAAAAAGGTAGATCAGTTTAATAATTTAATGGAACTTAATATTTCTGTTACACTGGGGTAAAAATAAAAGTTTGCTTTTTAAAAATTCTTAAGTGATGTCACTAAGTCAAGTTTTAAAACATACAATTCATTTTAAGATTGATACTTAAAGTTCAAATGAACTTTTTCTGTTATTTGAATGTGGTTTTTAAAGTGCCAAGAAGTTATTTGTTTTTTAAAGTAAATAAGAGATTTGGATTGGTGCCTTGGAAAAGCAAGTAGAAACATGCTTTTGGACCAGAGGTTGGTTCAGCAACACTGAGTAGAACTACGGGCTGGGTACTATGTAGGCACCGGGAGTAACACACAACCCTGTAACTGTAGGAGCTCACACTTTAGCAGGGCAGACAAACGGATAACAGATACACACCCTTCCAGTTATAGACACATACTATATGCACACAGATGGAAGAGAAGTGTGCACAAGCAGAAGTGGTTAAGTTTTGCCACAAAGGTTTCACAGAGGAGGGGTCATTGAGCAGGGTTTTTAAGTATGAATAGGAGTTTACCAGGTGAAAAATAATGGTGGAATGGGGATAATCCAGGCAGAAAGAAGAGCATGTGGGATGGAATGGGATGGAAGTGAGGAAGCGCATGGCGTGAATGAAATAACACGAGTCTCGTGGCCGGGCGCGGTGGCTCAAGCCTGTAATCCCAGCACTTTGGGAGGCCGAGACGGGCGGATCACAAGGTCAGGAGATCGAGACCATCCTGGCTAACCCGGTGAAATCCCGTCTCTACTAAAAAAATACAAAAAACTAGCCGGGCGAGGTGGCGGGTGCCTGTAATCCCAGCTACTCGGGAGGCTGATGCAGGAGAATGGCGTGAACCTGGGAGGCGGAGCTTGCAGTGAGCTGAGATCCGGCCACTGCACTCCAGCCTGGGTGACAGAGTGAGACCCCGTCTCAAAAAAAAAAAAAAAACAAAAAAATTAACACGAGTCTCATAGGGTGTTTTCTGGTAAGAGTTGATGATTCTACACTTCACAGTGTAGTTGTCTCATTTATTACTATACTATCTCTTTTATAAATTGCTGCTTCATCATGAGCTGACCAGCAGTTTTAACTTAGAAATTGTGTTTACAATTCAGATTACCCTTCTGTAAATTACATGCTGAAAAGAGTGAGCTAAGAAAACATACTTGGGGATGGGCACGGGGGCTCACGCCTGTAATTCCAGCACTTTGGAGGCCAAGGTGGGCAAATCACCTGAGGTCAGGAGTTCAAGACCAGCCTGGCCAACATGGTGAAACTCCGTCTCTACTGAATATACAAAAATTAGCCGGGCGTGGTGGTACATACCTGTAATCCCAGCTACTCAGGAGGCTGAGGCAGGGAGAATTGCTTGAACCCGGGAGGCGGAGGTTGCAGTGAGCCAAGATCATGCCACTGCACTCCAGCCTGAGGAACAGAGCAAGACTCCATCTCGAAAAAAGAAATAATATACTTGGGAATGTGAGGATTATGTGGTTGAGTGAAGAAAGGTGGCCCGGACAGCAGATTACTCAGAATTCAACGGTTCACCGCAGCTGTCCTTGATGAGCTGGTGGCTGTGGCAAACATGCCCTCAGATTGGGATGTTGTGGCAGACTGCCAGCAATGTTCTCTTCTTCTTCCTTAGCAAAGGAATTTTAATTTTAGTTGGAGAAGACCAGCCAAACACTTGACATTTCTTGGCCCCCTTGCAGCTAAGTATGACGGAGTGATTAAGTGAAGACAAAGAGCTATAAATGTACTTGAGCAGAACCACCTGTGGCCCAGATAGTACCTTGTGTCAAAATTTTCTCCAGTACATCTGAAACTGCACTGTGATCCTGTTCCCCTAAACTTTGTCTTCTCTTGGTGTTCCCTCCTGCAGTAACTGACACCCTCCTTGCTACTGCCAAGCCAAAAACCTAGGCAATGTCCTTGAAACCCCTCTCCTTCACTCCGCCACAGATATCAGCAAGTTCTGGCAGCTGAACTTCCAAAGTACATCTCAAATCCATCTCCAACCCAGCCCAGGTTCCTGTGGCTCTCCCCTGGACTGCTGCCCCTGCCCAGTCCACTCACATCTGCTCTACCCCTTCCAACACAATGGCCACTCTGCAGCCACAGCAATCTTTTTAAAACATTTTTTTTTTTTTTTTTGAGACGGAGTCTCTCCCTGTGGCCAGGCTAGAGTGCAGTGGCGCGATCTCGGCTCACTGCAATCTCCGCCCTGGTTCAAGCGATTCTCCTGCCTCAGCCTCCTGAGTAGCTGGGACTACAGGCGTGTGCCACCATGCCCAGATAATTTTTGTATTTTTAGTAGAGATGGGGTTTCACCATGTTGGCCAGGATGGTCTCAATCTTCTGACCTTGTGATCCACCTGCCTCGGCCTCCCAAAGTGCTGGGATTATAGGCATGAGCCACCGCACAAACCCTGTTTTTTTTTTTTAAACGAAGACAGGTTCTTACTATATTGCCCGGGTTGGTCTCGAACTTCTCCTGCTTTAGCCTCCCAAATAGCTGGATTACAGGCATGAGCCAGGTCAGAGTGATCTTTTGGAAATGCAAATCTGATCATGTATATCCCATCCCCTGCCAAGACCCTAAAGAGCTTCCCCTTGTCCCTGGGTTAATGTGGCCTTTAAGGCCTGGGTGATCTGACCACTGACCTCTCCCCTAGCCCCTCAGAGTACTACTGGTATCAATAGTATGGAGAAGTAGTTTACTTGAAAGCTAAGTGAGAGTTTTAGGGCTGGGCTCTCACACTGCCCCCCTGATCTTTCAGTTTTATGCTCACCATGCTCTGTCCTACTGTGGGGCTTTATGAAGGCAAATCCCTCTGTCTAAAAGTTATTCCCTCCCCTTCCCACCTCTCTAACTTCTACCCACTTTTCAGATTTCAGACTGACTGTCCCTCTTCTGGGTAGCTTCTCCTGACCTATCCCAGCAAGGCACATCTCTCAGTCCTAGCCTTCGTCATGCTCACATTTGTCAGGGTGATTACGTGACTGACAGCTGGACAGAAGCTCCTGTAGGCCACGGACCATGTCTACTTTGGCTCCCATCTGGACTCCCAGTGACTGGCATTCTAGTAGATGCTTAATTATTTGTTGAATGAATGAATGAACTTAAAAATTCTTTGAATGAGAACACAGAAAATTAATCAGAACTTTTGAACAAGAAGAGCTGGATTCACCTTGAGGAATAATAAATGTAACCTGCTTAGCCTAGTTGGTAGAGACAGACCATAAAATGCAGGAAGAGGGCTGAAGAGCTGGCATGAGGCACTATGGAGAAAGCCCCCTGACCCCAAAGAAGACTGGAGAACCAGTATCCTAGGCAGACTACAAATATCAGGGTTTTGGGTCTAAAAAGATGGAGTCAGACTCAGATCCGGCCGCACAAAGTAAAGGGGCAGGTCTACTGCCTGTCCAAAGGCTCCCCTCCCCCAACCCAGGCAAGCAGTCATAACCTCACTGTCAGAAAGTGCTCCTAGAATCGCAGTAAAGTGCTAGCTGGCCATGACTCAGCACTCGCCATGTTCCCAGCCTTGGCTAAGTGCCCTGCAGGTCAGAATGCCCAAGTGTTTTTCCAGAACAAAGACCATGAGGTGGACCCAGGCCTGTGACAGTTGGGCAAGCCTGGCTCTGACTGCGCATTTCCCTAATAGCGACTGAGACTCGCAGCAGCGTGAAAACCCAGTGCTTCTCCTGGGGGAAGTCTGCCACTTTGGGGAGGAAAGTGTGGGGGCAGAGAGGATAAAGGAAAAACTATGGCATGACCTGCCCCTCAGATACCAGGCCAGAGAGGGAGGTGGGCTTGGAGGGTCTGCTGCTTCTGCAGGCCTGGTCCCAAACCAGCCCCCATCCTGCCCTCCCCAGCACCCCAGCCTCACCATTCCTCCCTGGGGCAAGACGAAGGGAACATCCAGTGGACAGGGAAAAACAGATGGCTTCCCTCCCATTTCTGGCCTGCCTGCCAAGCGAACACAGGATGGGAGCCTGGGAGCGTTCTTGCTGTGAACTCCCTGTCAGCAGCTGCCCAAGCCTCGGGGCTCCCAGGGGCTTCCCAAAAGTCATCCTGAAGCTCCCAGCCTCACTCCCTTGGCTGGCCCAAGAGTGATGGAGGCAAACCCTGGGGGCAACTCCCAGCTTCTCCACCCTCAGCCATTGTCCCTGAACCCCAGGGACCCCCAGAGACTCAGGATGGAAGAGGCCAGACGCAGGCGAGTTGGGCTTGTACACCAGGCCAATGGCCGTGTTTATCTCTGTGCAAGAGCTGGAGCCAAGCCCTGGGAAAACAGCTTAGAGCCAGAAACCAAGGGAAAGGGAAAATGTAGTTTACAGGCAGGGGGGGGAAAAAAAAGTGGGGGGAGAGTAAAAGAGCAGTAAAATGTGTCAGGAGACAGCCTTCTTGGGGGCAGGACTGCCGTTTTGGGGCCTGAGGGACGGGCACATCACCCTCTGTGTGGAAGGGAATTCCCTCCACCTCCATGCTATCTACACATCTGGAGAGATAGAAAGAAAACAATTTGGGTTTGGCACTGGGATGCCAATGTGATTGAGGGAGCCCCAAGCCAGCCCGCGGGCAGTTAGGCCCTCACTGCCTGCTTTGCTGCCTGGCCCTGCTGCCTGCCAGCCATGTAGCCTCAGGTCAGTGACTCCACTTCTCCAGGCCCCCGTGGCCCCATCTGACGTGCAGGGGCTGGAGAGGGGGAAGGGGAAGGCCACACAGGTGGGCTGGCCAGATCCTGTGCACCTTCAGAGAGGGGACGGCTACTTCCACACTCTTTAAAGGCCACACAAACTTTAAGTTACAGAACTCAAGAAGACCAAGAGACGCCGCACATGCTGCAGGGCTTGTGAGCTCTTGGCCTGGAGCTTCATTTGAGGTCCCATTCCATCTCACATTCTGCCAATTAAAATTACAGCCATTGAGTTTTTCCACTGGTTCTAAATTAGCAGAGAAAAAGTCCAAGCAGAATCCAGTTCACCACCTAAAAGGAAAAAGCATTGCCCTCCATGGAATTTCAGTCCTTGACATTCTCTTTTTTTATCTTTTAAAATTAAAAAAAAAAATTGGAATAACTTTTTTTTTTTTTTTAATTTTAAAGACAGAGCCTTGCTTTATTGCCCAGGCTGGAGTACAATGGCTCAATCTCAGCTCACTGCAGCCTCCACCTCCCAGGTTCAAGTAATTCTCATGCCTCAGCCTCCTGAGTAGCTGAGATTACAGGCACCCGCCACCACCATGCCTGGCTGATTTTTGTATTTTTAGTAGAGAAGGGGTTTCACCATGTTGGCCAGGCTGGTCTTGAACTCCTGTTCTCAAGCGATCCGCCTGCCTTGGCCTCCCAAGGTGCCCGATTACAGGCGTGAGCCACCATGCCAGGCCAGTCCTTAGCATTCTCTATTTGACTGGAGAGAGGCTCCTATTCCAGGGGATAATAGGAGTAGATCATATAACACACTTACCGGATTTCTCTCCCACCATTAACCACACTCTGCACCTCCCCCTTCTCCCCAGCGTGGCTTTTCCTCAACAATGTGCTCCACGATCTGGAAGCTTCCTCGCAGTGTGTAACAGGAGAGCACTGAAAGCCGGGCCTCATGGAGGAACCTGAGCCTGCCGTCTCATCTAGCAGAGCAGCAAGAGAACTAGGGGTGCTTCCTGTAGGGCAGCCCAAGAACCAGGGTCCGAGTTCTGGGTTGTTTGGTCATGGTGGGGGTTAGTTCGCTTGTGGCAATGCTTAGGTTGCAAAAAGGAGTTTAAAAGTCCCAAAAGGCTAAAAATATTTATGGTGTTCAATCATAAGTGCTGAAGGCAACTCTGAAATTAAGATGTTCCATCTTAACTGGGTGCCGTGGCTCACGCCTGTAATCCCAATACTTTGGGAGGCTGAGGCAGGTGGATCGCTTGAGTCCAGGAGTTCAAGACCAGCCTGGGCAACATAGTGAAACATTGTCTCTACAAAAAAAAAAAAAATATATGAAAATTAGCCGGGCATGGTGGTTGCACGCCTGTAATCCCAGCTACTTGGGAGGCTAAGGATGGCTTGAGTCTGGTGGGACGGAGTTTGCAGACAGCTGAGATGGCGCCACTGCACTCCAGCCTGGATGACAGAGCCAGACACTGTCTCAAAAAAAAAAAAAAAAAAAAAAGGATGTCCTGACAGGGTATCACTGTGACCCTGATAGCAGCCTTCCTGGTAGGGTCTGGAAGTCCTGCCTCAGTGAGGCACACATGGAACTGGAAGAGGGCAGGGCTGCTTTCTTCCACCTGGTGGCTGTGCCCTGACCTGGTGGCTATGTTTTTGTTTTTGTTGAGACGGAGTCTCACTCTGTCGCCCAGGCTGGAGTGCAGTGGCACAATCTCAGCTCACTGTAAGCTCCGCCTCCCGGGTTCACACCATTCTCCTGCCTCAGCCTCCTGAGTAGCTGGGACTACAGGCGCCCGCCACCACGCTCGGGTAATTTTTTTTGTATTTTAGTAGAGACGGGGTTTCACCGTTAGCCAGGATGGTCTCGATCTCCTGACCTTGTGATCCGCCTGTCTCGGCCTCCCAAAGTGCTGGGATTACAGCCGTGAGCCACCACGTCCGGCCGACCTGGTGGCTATGTTTGCTGGGCCCACTGCTATTTCCCCACAGGGACAACTTAGCAGCAAGAAGGTCTTGCCACAGCCAGAAAAACTGGAACGTGAGACAGTATATTCATTTGCCTCAAAGAGCTGGTAAGAGAGGCTCCTCATATCTTATCACTGCAGGATATACTCATACCTGGAAAGATGGCCTTGGGGGTTGGCACTGGGACCAACGTATTTCTTTTACTTTCCCAAAGTCTCTCCAAATTAGCCAAGTCTCTCCAGTTCTAGCAGAAAGAGGGATACAAATTTGTAGGACCGGAAAGTCACCCCTCAATGCAGCCAGTGTCTCTCATTCCACAGGGAAAGCAAATTCCCAGGCTGAGTTGCCAGAGGACAAGCTGAGGTGGTGGCCTTTGGTGAGGGCTGGAGGGCCAATGGCTGCCTGCTCCTGGCCTCTCACAGCACGGCTCTCTGACCCTTCATGGAGGCACTGGGACCTCTTGCTTGCAGTCACCAGCCTCCCACAGCCTTCAAGAGTCACAGTCCAGGCTGCTCTTGGACTAAAGCCAGCCAGGCAGGCCCATGGCAGAGAAGCTCAGAAGCTCAGAACATGACCTAGACTTCAGGATGTGTCTGGGCACCCACAGCCGCTCTGAGGAAGGCTAGAGAAGCCCTGAGCTGTGACACTGGGGTGGAAAGACTCTTTAAACAGACCATCTCCCATACTACAACCATCCTAAGAAGAGGTAGTTTTTCTTTTTAAAAATTGAGACAGGGTCTCACTATGTTGCCCAGGGTGGTCTTGAACTCCTGGGCTCAAGATATCCTCCTGCCTCAGCTTCCCAAAGTGCTGGGATTACAGGTGTGCTCCACCACTCCCAGCTAATTTATTTATAGAGAAGAGGTCTCACTTCGTTGCCCAGGCTGGTCTCAAAACTCCTGGGCTCAATTTCCACCCCCTCAACTTCCCAAAATTCTGGGATTACAGGTGTGTGCCATCTTGCCCAGCCAGTTTTTCTATTTTAAAGATAATTAAAAATGAAGCTCAGATATGTGTAGTTAATCCAGCTCTGAAGTACCAACAAGACATTCAAATTCAGTCTATTCATCAAACTTCCCAAATGCTAAAGGAAGCAAAAACTCCTGCTTCTGACCTAGGAACAAGACCTGTGATCCTAGTTTGTGGAGTAGCTGGAGAATTTTCCAGAAGTCTCTTTAACTCCTCAGAGAAAAGAACACTTTCCCCTCTTACGCAAGCTTGGTCAATTAGGCCTTGGAGAGCCTAATGGGTGTGGCTGTGCGGGGGCTGGACCATGCACTAAACCACACCTACCCACCCACTAGGCAACAGACAGAGACACAGCAGGGCCAGTGGGCATGAGGACTCCACGCCAGGTCTCTGAACCCATCTCCTGGAATGCCGTAGGTCAGGCTGTGACAGTCAAATGGCTGCTTTCTGCTGAGAAAGGATGAACTATGACTTCCCCTGGGAAAGTAAATAAACCTTGACAGTAGGGGAGGCTGCTCAGTGCGAGCTTGGTTTGCACAATCCTAGTTATATAATAGAGGATTGGATTGCGCAGTTTTTTCCTTGGAAAGGAGAGGAAGCTCTTCCTGGAGTGCCCACCAGCTCCTCCCTCCTCAGGAAAGGGGTGTGGCTGGATCCTTGGCAACACTTTGGTCCCCTAACGGAGGAACTGCTGAGGTGCCTTCTCCCTCCTGCAACCCCCATCTTATCCCACAGCCCCTTGGAGACTCTGCTCCTAAGCCACTAGGTCTGGGTCAAGAACCAGTCACAGGCAACTCAGGGGGCCAGGCGGGCTGGGCAGTGACCCTCCTGCCTTGACTCAGGGCCCTTGAACTCTTAAGATTTTGCCTCCCCTACCCTGTGGCCTTCACTCTACTTGAAGTGCCTTCACTGGACCCAGTAGAGGCTACAGGGCCCACTGAGTCCCATCAAAACTTATTGTTTCCCTCCTACACATTCCTTTCCTGAAATCCCTTTGGACTTAGCCACAGAATCATCACATAGCAGAGCTGCAAGAAGCCTTGCAGATCGCTGAGCCTAACCTCATTTTACAGATGAGGTCCAGAGAGGGGACACATTAATGGCAGAGCTGGGACATGAGAAAAGTCTCTTTTCTAGCCCAATCCTTTTCCCACATCACTGTATTGCCTCTCAAAGGAATGAATTGCTATTGGTGGGATTTATGGCCCTAGCAGAGGTGTGTTTTGAGTATGAGATCCTAGAGGCCCCTCAAATCACTATCTGTCTACTCCATCTGTGCCCACTCTGGCCCTGAGTGGGTGGGCTTCAAGCTACTTCTTCAGCAAGGATGACCAGCTCATGCTTGGCCCTCCCTTATTTGGTATACCCAGCTGTGATCCATGTGGTTGAATCTCTTGGCCTAAGAACTGAGAAACGGATCTCAGTAGCCCCTGCCTTCACATGTCTGGGCCTGGTCCAAGATACCAGAAGGGGAATCAAGGTGCCAGGTGAGCAATCACCAAGCCTGGGTATGCTGGCTCTCAGGTCGACAGGAGGGGCACTGTGCATTGGTGACCCTGGGCTCCCTGAAAATGCCAGTTATGTTTAAGACATCAGACAGGAACCAGGGCACCCCAGGAGGAGCCTGAACAGAGTCACTCCACCTCCTGCAGTGGTCAAGATGCCCTTTCTGCAAAGGTCCCTCTGCCCACAGAGCCCTCATTCAGGGCTTCCTGAAGATGTTTCCAGCTGCGTAAGTCCGTGCCAGCTAGTGTGCTTCAGGCACAGCTGAGAGGCAGGAGGCATCACGCAGAGAGCGTGTGGCTTGTCACAGATGGTGCTGAGGTTCACCCTGGCTGCCTTGCTGAGCAGTTGTTTTCTGTGGAAGGTTCTTCCTTTCCTGGAATTGGGAAGAAGGCCACATAAAGCTCAGGAGTCCCCTTGCCTACAGACTGAGCTAGTTCAGTTCATCCAGTAGGTCACTCACAGCTTGACCCACACTCTGCAAACACAAACATAAGGCCATCCAAGCTGGGCACACTCCGGCCCCCAGCCTTTGCACCCGCACCCCAGGAAGCAGCCTGGCTGCTCCCTAACTCTTCAGGTCTATGCCAATGCCACCCTTCAGTGAGGCCTTTCCTTTCCACCTGGCACTCCTCTCCCCTCTTTAAAGTTTTATTTCTCTCCATAGCACACTTCATCTTCTAACATACTTGTTAGTTTACAAATGTATTTTATTATCCCTCTGCCCCTAGAACTGCAAATCCCAAGAGGGCATGCTCCCCACTGTGCCCCAGTTCCACAGTGAGCAGTTCCTAAGTACAGCCCACGCTTCCTCAGGGAATACACGGGCCTCCTAGGTGTGGAAATTTGGGAAAGAAAAACTGCTTGCAGAACACTCCCAGAGTTTTTGCTGTTAAGTCAGACCAAGTGGGGCCAGTGAAAGGCCCGCTAATATCCCCCAAACCCAGCTCCCTGAAGGAGGCAACCATTACACCACAAAACAATGTTACTTTCTGGAGAATTGTGGCTTCCTGAAAATGTTTATTTTAAATTATGCTGGATGCAGAGGAGGCTGCACAATGGTACTGAAACAGGCACCAACCCCAAGGTCCTCAACAATTTTCCACCAACAGCTCATCAGTCCCAGCAAAGGGCTGTCCTGGAAGCTGGCCTGCCAAGTGTATGGGTCCCCCTCACCTCCCACCTCCAGCCACAAGCTGAGCCCTCACAGAGCTTCCAGGACAGCGAGTGTTGCCTGTGGGGGCGGATCCAGGCTTTGTGGAACTTGAAGTTTAAACAATAGGAGGTGGGGAATGGAGGGGGCATTCAACTTTAGGAGAGAAAGGTCGAAATTAGGATTACAACATTGGTAGGCACCCCTCCTCCAAGGTCTCGGGAACCGCCAGGGCAAGGAAGGAGCCAGAAGCTCAGAGAAAAACGACACCTGCCAGGGAGGGAGGCAGGCGGCGACTCGGTCTCCGCGGCGCTTTTGCTCAGGTTGACCACATTCCCTGGCTTCGACTACTGGGTGAACTCCCGGGCAAGTTTCCTGTTCTGCAAGCGGAGAGGGCTGGCCTTCAATCCCGAGACCAGAGCGAGGGGGTGCGGGGCGGCGGCTGCAGCGGCAGACGGAGATGAAAGCGCGTTTCAACTAAAAGGTGTAATCAGTGTTTGGACTTGGGTGACAAATAAGTGCATTTCACCGCGGAGCGAGCCACGACCTTGGAAGGAGAGCTCGCCCAGGCCAGGGGACGCGGTGCGCTCCCGGAGTCGCGAGCCTCCAGCCCTGCGGCGTCTACTCGCCATCTGGGACGTGGAATTCCCTGCGAGAGGTCCGCGGTCGCCTGCAGGCTCCTTCCCCCGGGAGGCGGCACGCGCGGTCTCTTGGCCGGGGCAGGAGCTGGGGGCGGACCGCCTACAAGTCCCTCTGCACCCCTGCGGACCGACCGCAGCCCCGACCCCTCGGCGCCCCGGCCCGCAGCCCACCCCGGCAGCCCAGCCCGCGCGGAGCCCGAACCGCGTCTGCGTTCGGGAAGTGCGGCCCGGCCGGCCCCTGGCGCTTACGGTCTCGGCTCGCAGGCTCCGGCGGCGGCAGGCGCGCGGTCTCTCCGACTCCCCGGCTCCCCTCGGCTAGTCTCCAGCCGCCCCGGCGCAGTCTCCGCCCAAGCCCGGCCTCCGAGCGGGGCGTTCCCCGGCCCGGAGGACCCGGGTTCCGCACTTCCCCGCCCGTTACCTGAGCGATCCGGGAAAGTCTCTACACCTCCCCAGGGCTCCACCTCCGCCGGAGATAAAACAGGCTACTCAAAGGGCGGTCCGCGGCCCCGATGACAGAAATGGAGAGAAGCGTTTAGCAGCTTGTACAGCAGTTTGATCCCGTAACTTTGTCAGTTGAATCTAAAAACAAAAATCCAAACTTGCATGATGTACGTCTTTTTATTTATTTTATTTTTTTATTTAAAAAATTTTTTTGGAGACAGCGTCTCACTCTATCACTCAGGCGGAGTGCAGTGGTGCGATCTCTGCTCACTGCAGCCTCAAGCGATCCTCCCACTTCAGCCTCCATAATACTGGGACTACAGGCTGCACCACCACACCTGGCTAATTTTTAAATTTTTGTAGATACAGAGGTCTCACGTTTTTGCCCAGGCTGATCTTGAACTTCTGGGCTCAAGCCATGCACCTGCCTCCGCCTCCCAAAGTGTTGAGATTATGGGCGTGAGCCACTGCACCTGTCTGTGTATGTCTTTTTAATTTCATCTAGCAGTTCATTTTTAGTATGTTTAACAAACATATTGGTCCATGACATACTGGGAAATTTAAAAACAAATTAATGTCTTTAAACAGAGAATGTGAGAAGCAATGGTCTGAAGCACTCTTGGGGGTCTTCATGGTGAGGACCAGTATACGACGCTGAGTTCAATGCCAGGGGAGCAACCTCTTAGTGAATCCCCTCCTGCTTTGGAGGAAGCTCAGGGCCCAGGCAGGTGGTTGCTGGGGCTCTTTTGACTTCTGTGAGAGCGTAGATCCCCAGTCCCTCATCGTTAGAAAGCCTGCCCCATAGCCTCTGCCATCACCCCTCCTTAGCTCCTCCCTTCACCTGCTCAGAGGTGCAGTTCTTTCAACCACCAGCATCCTCACGATCTGGGCTGACAGACTACAGCTAGGAGGCCACGTGCAGGGCCTGTGGCTGGAGTTTTAAGCTTCTGACTGTCACCCTGCACACTTCAGGATAAGGTTCACCACCAGCCACCTTCTTTTGTTCTCCAACCTTTCTGCTCATCCTGGCCCAAGAATTCTCTATTTTAATTAAGACTGGCTGTTTCTGGCCAGCAGACACACTCACCTCATGGGCAGCAAGGCAGTCTCCCAGGCGATGCACTGTCCAGGCCCCAGAAACGGCCACTTGAAGGCCAGGGCCTCCGGGGGCTGCTGGCAGGTGCCCACACACTCATAAGCCAGGAACCCCGGGGGCTCCAGCACCCAGTTATCGGCCCACTTCATCCCCTGCAGGTCAATGTACATCTCCTGGCGGCAGCAACGGGTGCCCTCGGTCACTGATGCTTCAGGGTCACAGTCGCCCTGAACTCTGTGTGGGCAAGGAGAGCAGGGTCAGCAGTCAGCTGGGAAGGCTGAGGTCAGAAGGCCTGGGGCACAGCTTAGTGGACACCTGGGAGGGAGATTTATGATCCAGCTCTCACTGTGTTAAAAGCTGGATATTTGTGAGAAGATGAATGAATAAACATATCTGAAACATAAATGATTAAATCAGCTACTATTAATTAAAGGTCTCCTAGCAGGCCGGACACTGAACTAGGTACTTCACATGTGTTATCTCAGGTGATGTCTGCATTTCATCCTTGGGTAAGTTCTAACATTATCCCCATTCCACCTGAGGCCACTGATACCCAGAGGTGTTCGGTGACGTGCCAGAGGACCTGCAGCCAGTGGAAGGCAGAGCTAGATGGAGACCAGGCCGACTGGTCCCAAGGCCTCTTCTTAACCACTGTGCTATGCAGCCCCCATCTGCTCCAGAGAGCTAACTTGTCCATAAGGAAAGAATTCACCAAAGCAGGAGGGAAGCTCATCTCCCCTAGTAACCGCTAAAGCTAGGATTTTTCAAAAATTTAATCACGAAGAAGGATAAAGTGGAAGTAGATGATTACAATCAAGTGTATATGAGTCAATGGCAACATAAAAATCCATTGAAAATTATCAAAGATATTTTTAAATAAAATGAATAATACAATTTCTTCCCTTTTTTTTTTTTTTTTTTTTTTTTTTTTTTTGAGATTAGGTTTCGCTCTTCTTGGCCAGGTGAGAATGCAATGCCTCAATCTTGGCTCACTGCAACCTCCATCTCCCATGTTCAAGTGATTCTCCTGCCTCAGCCTCCCTAGTAGCTGGCATTACAGGCATGCACCACCATGCCCAGCTAACTTTTGTATTTTTAGTAGAGTCTGGGTTTCACCATGTAGGCCAGGGTGGTCTCAAACTCCTGACCTCAAGTGATCCACCTGCCTCAGCCTCCCAAAGTGCTGGGATTACAGCTGTGAGCCACCACGCTGGGTCTCTTTTTTTTTTTTTTTTAGAGACAAGGCCTGGCTATATTGACTAAACTGGCCTCCAACCTCAGCCTGCCAAGGAGCTGGGACTACAGGTGTGTGTCACTGTGCCCAGCTGCAAATAATTTTTTTCTAACATGTGGTTTGTCTTTTCATTCTCTTAATAGTGTCTTTAGAATAGCAGAATATTTTAATTTTAAAGAAGTCCAGTTTATCATGTTTTTCTTTTACAGATTTTTTTGGTATTGTTTCTAAATCTTTGCCTAACCAAGGTCACAAAGGTTTCTTCCTATGTTTTCTTCTTATAAGTTTTATGGTTTTACATTTAGAACTATGATCTATCTTTTTAATTTTTGTATATAGTACAAGGTAGAGCTCAAAGTTCACTTTTTTAAAACATTTGGATATCTAGTTGTTCCAGCACTATTTGTTGAATGGACTGTCTCATTTCCATTAACCTGCCTTCACACTTTTTTTTGAGACAGATTTCGCTCTTTCACCCAGGCTGATTTCAGCTCACTGCAACCTCCGCCCCCCAGGTTCAAACGATTCTCCTGCCTCAGCCTCCCGAGTAGCTGGGATTACAGGCACGTGCCACCACAACCGGCTAATTTTTTTGTATTTTTAGTAGAGACGGGGTTTCACCATGTTGGCCAGATTGGTCCCAAACTCTTGACCTCAGGTGATCCACCTGCCTCTGCCTCCCAAAGTGCTAGGATTATAAACGTGAGCCACCATGCCTGGCCACCTTTGATATATTTATTTATTTATTTTAAATTTATTTTTTTTTTTTATTTTTTGAGATGGAGTCTTGCTTTGTCACCCAGGTTGGAGTGCAGTGGCATGATCTTGGCTCACTGCAACCTCCATCTCTTGAGTTCATGCAATTCTCCTGCCTCAGCCTCTTGAGTAGCTGGGATTATAGGCATGTGCCACCACGCCTGGCTAATTTTTGTATTTTTAGCTGAGACAGGGTTTCACAATATTGGTCAGGCTGGTCTTGAACTCCTGACCTCAAGTGAGCCACCCACCTCAGCCTCCCAAGGTGCTGGGATTACAGGTGTGAGCCCCCATGCCTGGCCCTTTTGATATATTTAATAAATCAGTTATCCATATATATGTGGGTCTGTTTTTGGGTTCTGTTCTTTTCCATTGATCTACTTTATTTCCTTGATGCTATCTTGAATAACCGTAGCTATGTAATAAGACCCGAAGGAAGGTAGTGTTAGTCCTTCAACTTTTTGCAAAAGTGTTCTTTTGCAAAGTTGTTTTAGCTATTCGTGGTCCTTTACTTTCCCATATGAATTTAGAATCGGTATGTCAATTTCTACAATAAATAAATAAATAAATAAAAGCCTGCTAGGCCGGACTGGCTTATGCCTGTAATCCCAGCACTTTGGGAGGCCAAGGCAGGTGTATCACTTGAGGCCAGGAGTTCGAGACCAGCCTGGTCAACATGGCAAACTCCTGTCTCTACTAAAAATACAAAGATTAGCTGGGTGTGGTAGCGTGCCTGTAGTCCCAGCTATTTGGGAGGCTGAGGTACGAGAATTCCTTGAACCCAAGAGGTGGAGGTTGCAGTGAGCCAAGATCACACGAGTGCACTGCAGCCTGAGTGACACAGTGAGACTCCATCTCAAAAAAAAAAAAGTATAATTTATTGATCTTTACTATATTCTAGGCACTGTGCTAAAAGCTTAAAATGGATAATTTTTTTTTTTTTTTTTTTTTGAGACAGTGTCTCGCTCTGTCACCTAGGCTGGAGTGCAGTGGCGTGATCTTGGCTCATTACAATCTCCGCCTCCCTGGTTCAAGTGATTCTCGTGCCTCAGCCTCCCAAGTAGTTGGGATCAACAGGCGTGCGCTGTTGGTAGAAGAGCTGAGGCAGGACTGGCTTATCTGTCATAATGTAAAAGAGTCTAGGAAGATGTCCGGGGTCCAGGGTCTAAAACCCCTCATGGCCTTTGGAACACCAAGCTCTGTGCCAAAGAGTGGAAGCCTGCCCTGCCACACCACAATCTAAGCCCATGGCATAAAACCCCTTGTGGCTTGGACGGAACCCCGGGCTCGGGGCATAAAACCCCTTGTAGCCTCTGGAATGTGCACAGACTTGTTGGTTCCTTGCATCTTACTTGTAAACATGTCCTCCGTTATCTCAAGCAGCAGAGCATATTCTATATGCGTCAAAGGAAATGCTAAACCATCACAGCTATGCTTAATGCACCACTACCTTTCTACCCCCATATCCTCACGCCCTCACCTGTTTACCCTCATGTTCTTACCACCTGCTTCTTTGTTTGATCGCCAATAAATAGCGTGGGCTCAGGGCCTTCCGCAGCCTCCAATCTAGCACTGGCCCTCACACCCACTTTGTGAACTCTTAACTTGTCTTTTCTCATTCCTTTGACCCTGACGGACTTTGTAGCCCCCACGGCCTGGTGTTGGGCCTGATAACCCCAACATTTCTGGTGCCCAGCATGGGGCTATGAAGACCCCAGTGAAGGAACGCTAGAGCATGTGGAAGTGGAGGATGCATCATCAAAGGAAACCTAAGGACGACTGAAAGGAGCTCGGTGGGTAAGCTGGGGCTCAGAAGAACCAGGGTAACAATGGTACAAAATGAAAGTAAACATTCTGCTTATCTGAACTTTCTAAGGCATTTATTACAGAGAGGGGGAGTGAATGTTAGTACTCAACATTTATTAATACTCTTTAGTACAGTAGATCAGTTTTGCCCACGGTTCCCAGAACAAGGGACAATGGAGTTGGATGAATGGGAAAGAATTGGCAGAGATTTTAAAAAGGCACATAAAGGAGCCAAAATTCCGTTTCTGTTTGGTCAGTGTGGGCGTTGATAAACGTAGCTCTTGAGCCATTTCAAACAGATGGTGAGGCAGATTCAGATGAGGAACAGGCAGATGAGTGTAAAAAATTAACTTCAGATTCTGAATGTGAGGAACAGGAACCAGAGGAAATTAAAGAAAGGGAAGCTGAAAAAGTGTATTTTACTAGCCCGTCGGTTCCACCTGCTGAATTAAGTGAATGGCTACCTCCTCCCTCTCCCCATAATGGGTGAGATGAATTAGTTGTAAAACTTACCACTCTGGTAGTTACAACATTAAAACCTGCTGCAATTGGTGGTGCCATACAAAATTTTATTCAGAAGGCTAGAGCTGAAGGAAACCTAGAAGCATGGCAATTTCCCATTACTATAACCCAACAAGGAGGACAACATATAGCTAATTGGGCCACTTTTAAGTCATTAAAGGAATTTAAACAAGCCATTAGTCAATATGGGCCAATTTCTCCTTTTGTATAAACTTTACTAAAAAATGTGGCTCCTGATAATAGATTAATACCATATGACTGGGATACGTTAATAAAATCTGTTCTCACTCCGTCCTAGTACTTACAGTTTAAAACTTGGTGGGCTGATGAAGCTCAAACTCAGGCAAGAGAAAACACACACAGCCGCCTGTACCTGTTTCCTTTGAACAGTTAATGGGGTTGGGCCCTAATTGAGGCCAATTAGATAATCAAGCAGTAATGAAAAATGTTGCCATTGTTCAGTTACGCATTGTGTGCTTAAGGACATGGAAAAAAATAAATGTTACACGGAAAAAATATCCTTCTTTCATTAGACCTATGAGAGGGAAGGCTCATTTGGCTGAATATATTAAGGCTTGTGATGGCATTGGGGGTAATTTACATAAGGCTACCCTTTTAGCTCAAGCTATGGCTGAATTAAAGGTGGAAAAAATATGCCCCGTTCAGGATCTTGTTTTAATTGTAGGCAATTTGGACACACAAAAAAGGAATGTAGAAATGGAAATCAAAGGCCAGGCGCGGTAGCTCACGCCTGTAATCCCAGCACTTTGGGAGGCCGAGGCGGGCGGATCACAAGGTCAGGAGATCGAGACCATGGTGAAACCCCGTCTCTACTAAAAAATAGAAAAAAATTAGCCGGGCGCAGTGGCAGGCGCCTGTAGTCCCAGCTACTCGGGAGGCTGAGGTAGGAGAATGGCGTGAACCCGGGAGGCGGAGCTTGCAGTGAGCCGAGATTGCGCCACTGCACTCCAGCCTGGGCGACAGAGCGAGACTCCGTCTCAAAAAAAAAAAAAAAAAAAAAAAAAAAAGAAATGGAAATCAAAAGGCAAAAACTATTACTATCAATGAACAGAAAAGTCCCAGTGTATGCCCCCGGTGTAAGAAAGGCAATCACTGGGCAAATCAGTATCATTCTAAATTTAGCAAAGATGGGCAACCTCTTTGGGGAAACGGGAAGAGGGGCCTGCCTCGGACCCCTCAACAAACCGAGGCATATCTGGCACAGTCAGCGCCCTTACAAACGTACAATTGTCCCCTGCCACAGCAGGCAGTGCTGCAGTAGATCTTTGCAGCACAGTTCCTGTTTCCTTCCCTCCTGGGGAGCCACCGAAGAAGATCCCCACAGGAGTTAGGGGCCCTTTAACCTCAGGAAGAGTTAGTCTATTGCTTGGAAGGTCTAGTTTAAATTTAAGAGGTGTCACTGTACATACAGGAATAATTGATGCTGATTATACTGGAGAGATTCAATAAGTTATTAGTTCCTCAATTCCATGGTCTGCTTCCCCAGGAGAAAGAATTGCTCAGTTGTTACTGTTACCTTATGCAAACCTGGGAAGCAGTATAGTAAAAAGAATAAGAGGCTTTGGTAGTATGAATCCAGCAGGAAAAGCTGTATATTGGGTTAATCAAGCGTCTGACAAAAGACCTATTTGTACAGTAAGTATTCAAGAAAAGGACTTTGAAGCGTTAGTAGATACTGGAGCTGATGTTTCTATTATTGGTTTAAATCAATAGCCCCAGCATTGGTCAAAACAAAAGGCATCCATTGGTATTATTGGAGTAGGAGCTGCCTCAGAAGCTTTCCAAGTTCCTTAATTTTGCCATGCCAAGGGCCGGATGGCCAAGAAGGGACAACTCAACCTATTATTATACCTATTCCTGTCAATCTATGGGGTAGAGACTTATTACAACAATGGGGTGCTGAAATATCTATTCCTATGGATCAGTATAGTGATAACAGTAAACAAATGATGAGAAAAATGGGATATCTCTTGGGGAAGGGACTGGGAAAAAATGAAAATGGCCAACCAGAACCTTTAGAACTAAAAGGATAAACAGATCGAACTGGATTAGGGTATCATTTTTAGGAGCAGCCATTGCTGAGCCTGTGGCTCCCATTCCTCTTGTTTGGTTAACTGCCAAATTGGTTTGGGTGGAGCAATGGCCGCTGAAAAAGGAAAACTGGAGGCTTTAAAAGAATTGGTACAGAAAGAATTGCAAAAGGGACACATAGAGCCTACTTTCTCTCCTTGGAATTCTCCTGTGTTTGTTATTAAGAAAAAATCAAGGAAATGGAGAATATTAACAGATTTGAGGGCTGTTAATGCTGTAATTTAACCCATTGGTGCACTGCAACTAGGGCTGCCTTCTCCAACAATGATCTCAAAGTACTGGCCTCTCATAGTGATAGATTTAAAAGATTGCTTCTTTACTATTACTTTAGCTACCCAAGATTATGAAAAATTTGCTTTTGCTGTTCCTGCTATAAATAACAAAGAACCAGCAGACAGATACCATTGGAAAGTACTGCCACAAGGCATGTTAAATAGCCCAACTATTTGTCAAACTTATGTCAGAAAAGTTAAGCCAATTAAAGAACAATTTAAAAAATATTATCCATTACATGGATAATATTTTATGTGCAGTTGAAACTAGAGAGGAATTAATGCTATGCTACAAACAAATGGAAAAGGCTGTGACTGCAGCAGGATTAATCATAGCCCCTGACAAAATCCAAACTTCTACTCCCTTTCAGTATTTAGGAATGAACTTTCAGTATTTAGGAATGAAAGTAGAATGAAGTACTATTAAGCCTCAAAAGGTTCAAATTAGAAGAGATAATTTAAAAACTCTAAATGATTTTCAAAAATTGTTAGGAGACATTAATTGGATTCATCCCACTTTAGGCATTCCTACTTATGCTATGTCTCACCTCTTTTCTACCTTACGAGGTAATTCTAAGTTAAATAGTAAATGTTTCCCCTCCTAAGAGGCATTAGAGGAACTTCAATTAATTGGAGAAAAAATTCAACAGCCACAAGTGACTTGAATTGACCCTATGCAGCCATTACAGTTTTTAGTTTTTCCTACTAAACATTCACCTACAGGAGTTATTGTTCAACAGAATTATCTGGTTGAGTGGCTTTTTCTACCTCACAATACAACTAAATGCTCACTCTATACTTAGATCAAATTGCTATACTAGTAGGACAAGCAAGGCTGTGCACAATGAAGTTAATGGGATATGATCCAAATTAAATTATAGTTCCATTAAACAAACAACAAATTCAACAAGCTTATATTAATTCCCAGGAATGGCAAGTTAATTTGGCAGGTTTTATTGGCATTCTTGATGATCATTATCCTAAATCCAAAATATTCCAACTTCTTAAATTAACATCAAGGATACTGCCTTCCAATACTCAGAAAGCTCCTATTGAAGGGGCCATCACTGTTTTCACTGATGGATCTAATAATGGAAAAATCTCATTTGCAGGACCTCAACAGCAAGTTTTTCAAACTGACTTTGCTTCTGCTCAAAGGGCTGAACTTATGGCTGTAATTACAGTACTAAAAACTTTTAAACAGCCAGCAAATATTGTTTCTGATTCAGCCTATGTAGTGCAAGCCACACAAAATATTGAATGTGCCTTAATTCAAAATGTGACTAATGACCAACTTAATCTTTTATTTCATTCTTTACAGCAAGTAGTACAACAAAGGCATTCCCCTTTTTATATTACTCATATAAAAGCACATACTAACCTCCCTGGCCCTTTAACTAAACTTAATCAAAAAGCAGATAATTATATGGGGAAGAGGATTTGCTGTGTCTCTCCAGGTGACAATCGGGTGCCTGTATGGGTGCCCACCAAACATCTGAAGATCTATCATGAGCTACAGCAGGAAGACAGGGCTCTGGGGAGAGCCAAAACTCCTGATACGAGTGATGGCACAAATAAATATCTCAGAGATGAAGGAGAAAACTGAGAATAGTCATCAGGCAAATTCTTCAACATAGGGACAAACCAAGAAGTTGGCACAGATGGCAAAGGACAACTTGAAAACACAGAACAAACTAAAAACAACTAGTAACCTGATGGTGGCCATGCTGGTGGTACTCACCATAGCGGTAAGCCTCCCTACTACAGGAGCAACTCAGAATTTCACTTGTTGGGCATATGTCCCATTTCCTCCTTTAATTAGGTCTGTGAGTTGGACGGACCCTGTTATTGAGGTGTGCACCAATGACAGTACCTGGATGCCTGAGCCCATAGATAACTGAGGGCCAATGCATCCTAGTAAGGACAAGAACATTCTGAATTATGGAAATTAGCTATGGTTCAATGTCCAATCAAAATTTGGGAGGGTAAATATAACAAGTATAAAGGGGAGGGAGGTAAAACTAAATATGCTTTCTTTTCTTTCCAACAGGACTTTTTGGATTCAAAGTTGTGTCCGGCCACCTTTTGTGCTAGCAATAGGAAATGTTACTCTTGATATAATTACACACTTTATTTCATGCCCCAAATGTCATTTGTCTACCTGTATTAGTTCAACTTTTAATAAAAATCAGACTATCCTAATAATTAAAGCCAGGGAAGGAGTCTGGATGCCTATGTCTTTAAATAAACTGTGGGAGGCATCTCCATCCATTCATATAGTAACTGAAATCCTTAAAAAACTTTTATCCCATTCAAAAAGATTTATAGTTACTCTCATAGTTGCTATAATTTGCCTCATCGCTATTACTACTACTACTGCAGTAGCTGGTGTGGCTCTACATTCATCTGTACAAACTGTTAAATTTGTCAATAAGTGGCAAAATAATTCCACAAAATTATGGAACTCTCAAACTCAAATAAATAAATAGTTAACCAAATTAATGATCTCCTTCAGACAGTGATTTGAATGGGAAATCATATTGTAAGTTTAAAAAGTAAAATTCAGCTGGGCGCGGTGGCTCAAGCCTGTAATCCCAGCACTTTGGGAGGCCGAGACGGGCGGATCACGAGGTCAGGAGATCGAGACCATCCTGGCTAACAAGGTGAAACCCCGTCTCTATTAAAAAATACAAAAAAAAAAAAACAAAAAAAAAACTAGCCAGGAGAGGTGGTAGGCGCCTGTAGTCCCAGCTACTTGGGAGGCTGAGGCAGGAGAATGGCGTAAACCCGGGAGGAGGAGCTTGCAGTGAGCTGAGATCCGGCCACTGCATTCCAGCCTGGGTGACAGAGAGAGACTCCATCTCAAAAAAAAAAAAAAAAAGTAAAATTCAAATGCAATGTGATTGAAATACCTCTGATTTTTACATTACTCCTCATCTGTATAATGAAACAGAGCATGAGTGGGAAATAGTTAAGAGACATTTAAAAGGTCATACTGGAAATTTATCTTTGGATATTGCAAAACTGAAGGAACAAGTACTTCAAGCCTCTCAGGCACATCTGACACTAATGCCAGGAACTGAAGTGCTTGAAGGAGCTGCAGATGGATTAGCAGCTATTAACCTGCTAAAATGGATCAAGACACTTGGAGGCTCTGTGATTTCAATAATGATTGTGCTTTTAATCTGTGTTGTCTTTATATAGTCTGCAGATGTGGAAGCCACATCTGGAGAGAAAGCCCCCACTGAGAACAAGCAATGATAGCTGTGGTGGTTTTGCAAAAAAGGGAAACATGTTGGTAGAAGAGCTGAGGCAGGACTAGCTTGTCTGTCATGATGTAAGAGTCTTGAAAGATGTCCAGGGTCTAAAACCCCTTGTGGCCTTTAACACCAAACTCTGTGCCAAAGGGTGGAAGGCTGCCCTGCCACACCACAATCTAAGCCCAGGGAATAAAACCCCTCGTGGCTTGGACGGAACCCAGGGCACAGGGCATAAAACCCCTCGTAGCCTCTGGAATGTGCACAGACTTGTTGGTTCCTTGCATCTTACTTGTAAACATGTCCTCCATTATCTCAAGCAGCAGAGCATATTCTGTATGCATCAAAGGAAATGCTAAACAGTCACAGCTATGCTTAATGCACCACTACCTTTCTACCCCCATATCCTCACGCCCTCACCTGTTTACCCTTACGTCCCCATCACCTGCTTTGTTTGATCACCAATAAATAGTGTGGGCTCCCAGAGCTTGGGGTCTTCCCAGCCTCCAATCTAGCACTGGATCCCTCGATCCACTTTATGTACTTTTTTTGTTTTTGAGACCGAGTCTCAGTCTGTCGCCCAGGCTAGAGTGCAGTGGTGCCATCTCCGCTCACTGTAAGCTCTACCTCCCAGGTTCACGCCATTTTCCTGCCTCAGCTTCCCGAGCAGCTGGGGCTACAGGTGCCTGCCACCACGCGTGGCTAATTTTTTTTGTATTTTTAGTAGAGATGGGGTTATCACCATGTTAGCCAGGATGCTCTCGATCTCCTGACCTCATTATCTGCCTGCCTTGGCCTCCCAAAGTGCTGGCATTACAGGAGTGAGCCACCATGCCCCGGCTCACTTTATGTACTCTTGTCTTTTCTCGTTTCTTTGACCCTACTGGACTTTGTAGCACCCATGGCCTGGTGTCGGGCCTGATCACCCCAACAGTGCGCCACTGCGTCCAGCTCATTTTTGTATTTGTAGTAGAGATGGGGTTTCACCTTGTTGGCCAGGCTGGTTTCAAACTCCTGGCCTCAAATGATCTGCCCACCTCAGCCTTCCAAAGTGCTGGGATTACAGGCGTGAGCCACTGTGCCCAGCCTTGGATCATGATGTTTAATCTTAACAGTCTTACAAGGGAAGTACTATCGTTGGCCCCATTTCCAGAGATGAAAATGAAGGCTTAGAAAAGTATCTAGTCTAAGACCACAGAGTTAGGAAATAGTGGAACCAGGATTGAAAGCCAGGCAGTCTTGACTTGGAATGTCTGTTCTTAACCATTCTGTTACAAGCTACCAGGACTCAAATAACCCAAATGCCGGTCTCTCCTTTTCAGGTCATATCTGTAGGGAAAAAGGTCAAACCTCTCCCCTTCCCTGACGGTGATCCCATTAATTCTGGAGGAAAAAAACAAAAAGCCAAAATAATCCTATACTATTTGATGTTACTTTTCTAATTCAAGAAAACAAACTTGCCATTAACATATAGTGCGGAGAAAGTCATGTAATATAAAGTACTGAGAAACAAAAAATTTGCTTTTAGCATTACTAAGCTCATTTTGGACTAAATGAATATAGTATATCCCAGCTCAGAAATCAACAATTTCTGAAAAGTTAAAAACTTCAACACAAACAATATATTTTATATAATATTTTATTTACTGATCTCTCTGAAACATGCCAAAATTCATATAGCTAAGGGAACTTACCATGCTAAAGTGTTGTTCAACATGACAAATTTATACAAAACATATTTCAATGTAGTGCCTTCATTTCTTTCTTGGGAATCAACATTACATTTAGGTGGTGAAATTTAGGGTACAAATATAATTATCAAATAATAATATACTTCTAGTTTACCGGAAAACATTAACAGTTGTGACAGTCACACCTAACACCTTGGTTAGAGAAAACGGGCAAGGGTGTCACAGAAGTATGCAAGATTTGACAGTTCAACTAATCCATAGCCTTTCTGAGAAACTACAGATGGAAAATATGTAGTAAATATTTCTGTAATATGGTGGTTTCACATTATAGTTATTCCATTCATGCACTCAAGTAACTGCTGCTTCTGATCACTGAAAACTCGATTCAAAGTCATTGCTCAACAAGCTGATACTACAAATCCCTTATATTAAAAGGTAGTTTAAATGTGGAAATAAGGCAAAGCATACTTGTTAGTCACAACTACTTTTAGATATAATTGAGACTACACTGGTATACATAATTAGGTGTACCGTATGCATAACAATGCATACTATGGTGTGGAGTTAATTCCAATTTCCATATTTTATATTTATTGGTCACAACAGCATACATTTTATACTCCAAAAGAAATACATCGATCCAACAAAATGGTTGTATTTAATGTTCTTTTAAAGATGAACTAAATTTAAGAAGAATTGGTTTTTTCTAGTACCTCATTTTCAAATTACTGATACAAATTTGCCAGAGAAACAATTACATGTTTTATCTAACATCGAATAATCTGCAAAGTTTCCAAGACAGATGCTTTTCTTGTTCAATTTCCAAAAGTAAATAAAGGCTTTCTAACTGAAAACATTTGCATCCCTAGCTCTCTAATGTAAACATTAAAAAGAAAATTACAAAAAATGACCTCTAAGCTTCTGAATAGTCCACTTAGTTACATAAAGTACTTTCTGTCCCAACACTTTCTCTATTTCAAGATATTTACTTCCTAAGTACACGACAAAGTCTTCATTTCAAACCAGTCACTCAGTTTCCATGGTAACATTGCGGGATTCCTTGGCTACCATAAGTCGCATTAGTTGACTGTGGAATTTCTCAATCTTCTTTACATCTTGAGCTTGCTCTGTTTTATACACCAAACACTGTCAGAAATTTTAGAAGTACACATTAACTATATAAAACTAGATATTGACAATGTAAAAAACATACAGTTGGGTAAAATTTTGAGTTTTTCCTACCACTGTTTTGCTCTATTCTCCTTGGAGGGTCGTACTAGGAAAATTGCACTCAAGTTTCCAAGCCTCCAGCAATTCCATGTCTTAAAGTATAGTAATTTAAACGCCACTGCTGTGGACAAAAAACTAAATGAAGTCTATTAGAAGCTTCTGAAAAATGTCAAAAGTTAAATCCTACTATAGTCTGATGAGAAGAACTCAAGGCTTAGAATTAGGTATTAGATTATCTCCCTAGGTATTTTCTCCCAGCCATAAGTAACTGAGTTATGCTGGGAAAAAACCCAGAAATCTTAAGATACATTTTTCTACTGGTGAAATTGGGGGTTTGATAATTTTTAGAAAAAAATCCGAATTCTCTGTATAGCTGGTCAACATATAAACCAGATAAATCTTGATTTTCTTGGCCAGGAGTGGTAGCTTACACCTGTAATCCCAGCACTTTGGGAGGCCGAGGCGGGCAGATCACCAGGTCAGGACTTCAAGACCAGCCTGGCCAATATGGTGAAACCTCGTCTCTACTAAAAATACAAAAATTAGCTGGGCGTGGTGGCGTACACTTGTACTCCCAGCTACTGGGGAGGCTGAGGCAGAAGAATTGCTTGAACCCAGGAGTCGGGGCTGCAGTGAGCTGAGATCATGCCACTGCACTCTGGCCTGGGCAACAGGGTGAGACTCTGTCTCAAAAAAAAAAAAAATCTTGATTTTCTGAAGATATGTATTTTTGAGACAGTGTCTCACTCCGTGACCCAGGCTGGGGGTATAGTGGCACAATCTCAGCTCACTGCAACCTGTGTCCTGGGCTCAAGTGATCCTCAGCTTCCTGAGTAGCTGGGACTACAGGCACACACAACCACACCCAGCTAATTTTTCTATTTTAGTAGAGATGGGGTTTCTCCATGTTGCCCAGGCTTGAAGATACTACTTTTAAAGCAAACCAAATTCTTCCTTGTTAGCAGTTAAATTCTTCACAAGATACTTAAGATCTGCTTATGGTTGGTCATAAAGCCATCTGTTGTAGAATCTTCAGAAATAGCAATTTAAGTTGGTAGCCCTTCCCTCATTTTGTAATATAGGTCCACTTTTCTTCAGCCCATCTTAAAGGTTCACATGAGTTTTAAACAACAGGAACTAATGATCCTGTAATAAAAGTCAATTATTAACTTGAAGTTCAACCTCATCATGCCCAACTGATCTGAATTCATCCAGCCTTTTAAACAACTCACTTAAAAAAAATTTTTATCCACGCATTGTACAAATTTGTGCAGCAATCTTGTAAAAAGGCCGTATTAATCTTCATCATTAAATTTTCAGTATATGTGCTACAAGAGAATATACATACCTTCTCACTAAAGTTTCTGACAGAAAAAGATTTTAGGTCCGTAGAAGACAGTATTATAAATCAATTATGGGATTAGAAAAATTATGCATACATGGGATTATAAAAAAGTCAAAGTTAACATGGATCCTTAATTATATTTAATTATGAACAAGGCAAAAAGAGCCATCAATTGAAGATAAGGCCTTTTGTATTAAAATTTGTTCTGCAGTTACTCCCCTATTTTTTTTTTTTTTTTTTGTTGAGATGGAATCTAGCTCTGTTGCCCAGGCTGGAGTGCAGTGACACAACTTTGGCTCACCGCAACCTCTGCCGCCCAGGTTCAAGCGATTCTGCTGCCTCAGCCTCCCGAGTAGCTGAGATTACAGGCGCCCACCACCACGCCCAGCTAATTTTTGTATTTTCAGTAGAGACGGGGTTTCACTGTCTTAGCCAGGCTTGGTCTTGAACACCTGACCTCATGATCCACCCACCTCCCAAAGTGCTGGGATTACAAACGTGAGCCACTGCTCCCAGCCTATTCCCCTATTTTTAAGACAGGACATAGGGGTTTTTCTTCAGCAGGTATACCTAACCACTCTGTGACAATCACAATTAAAATTTTTCTCAGTGTGGAATGTCAAGATTTAAGAAGTACTTAGTGGTTCACGCCCATAATCCCAGTGGTTTGGGAGGCTAAGGCAGAAAGATGGCTTGAGTCCAGGAGTTCCAGATCAGCCTGGGCAAAATATAATGAGACCCTGGTCTAGACAAAAAAATTTAAAACTTAGCTGAGTGTGGTGGTGCACACCTGTAGTCCCTGCTATTCGGGAGGCTAAAGCGAGAGGACCGCTTGAGCCCAACAGGTTGAGGATGCAGTGAGCCACTGCACTCCAGCCTGAGCAACAGAGCAAGACACTGTCTCTTAAAAAAAAAAAAAAAAAAAAAAAAGCAATCAACAAAACAACCAACAAACAAAAGAAAACATTTACTCAATCTACCAAGGGTAAGCACTAATGTTAGATACTTTCATATATTTTTTTACTATCACTATGATACTTTACAGATGAGGAAATTGAGACCAGAAGGCTAAACTTTTGGCTTAAACTTTTCCAAGGCCAAAATGCTGGTAAATGACTAAGCTAGGATTCACATCTCTTAAATCTATGTCTAGCATATTACATCTCAATTCACTCTTCCTTTTTCACATGTTCAGCTACTCACTAAATTCAACTGGCTCTTAGAAGACACGGTAATCACTAAAAGGTCTAACTTCATGCAATCTCATAATGGAACCCTGAACACAAATACAATGTTATGACCAAAGACAAAAGTGATTTTAAAAATCACTCTATACAATTTTTAAAAGAACTAATGTATTTTAAAAATGTTTACTGAGTGCTCTCTGGGTCAAGATATCATAGTAGGCAATGGAAATAAAACACGTAAGAATATTACTAATCTATCTCTATTGTCTTGAAGCGCAGTCTATTAAAAAGACAAATGTGATTAAAGAATCGTGATACAAGGCCGGGCGCGGTGGCTCAAGCCTGTAATCCCAGCACTTTGGGAGGCCGAGATGGGCGGATCACGAGGTCAGGAGATCAAGACCATCCTGGCTAACCCGGTGAAACCCCGTCTCTAGTAAAAAATACAAAAAAATAGCCGGGCGAGGTGGCGAGCGTCTGTAGTCCCAGCTACTCGGGAGGCTGAGGCAGGAGAATGGCGTAAACCCGGGAGGCGGAGCTTGCAGTGAACCGAGATCCGGCCACTGCACTCCAGCCTGGGCGACAGAGCGAGACTCCGTCTCAAAAAAAAAAAAAAAAAAAGGAATCGTGATACAGCACAAAAAGCCAAAATGAAAAGCAAGAGATGAAGCAATCCTCGAGTTGGGTTCTGAAAGATAAGCAGCAGTCTGGCCACATTAGGGGCAGAGGTGGGATTCAATATTGCAAAGGAGGAAACAGAATGTTCAAAAGCACTGAGGCCTAACACATCACAGCACATTAAAGGAGTTCTCATGTAATACAGAAATTACACAGATTAGAGGGGATGCAAGGGTGGAGTTTAAAGGTTTTTAAGCAAGGGAGAACAATCAAATTTGCCTTTTAGAAATCACTCTGGGGCTGGGCATGGTGGATCACATCTGTAATCCCAGCACTTTGGGAGGTAGGTGGATCACTTGAGGTCAGGAGTTCAACATCAGCCTGGGCAACATGGTGAAATCTCATCTCTGCTAAAAATACAAAAATTAGCCAGGCGTGGTGGTGCCCACCTGTAATCCTACCTACTTGGGAGGCTGAGGCAGGAGAATCGCTTGAACCCGGAAGGCAGAGGTTGCATTGAGCCAAGAATGAACCACTGCACTCCAGCGTGGGTAATAGAGCCAGACTCCCTCTTTATTTAAAAAAAAAAAAAAAGGCTGGGCACAGTGGCTCACGCCTGTAATCCCAACACTTTGGGGAGGCTGAGGCGGGTGGATCATGAGGTCAGGAGACCAAGACCATCCTGGCTAACACAGTGAAACCTCGTCTCTACTAAAAATACAAAAAATTAGCCAGGCATGGTGGTGGGCGCCTGTAGTCCCAGCTACTCAGCAGGCTGAGGCAGGAGAATGGTGTGAACCCAGGAGGCAGAGCTTGCAGTGAGCTAAGACTGTGCCACCGCACTCCAGCCTGGGCAACAGAGTGAGACTCCGTCAAACAAACAAACAAATTAAAAGAAAAGGCCAGGTGCGGTGGCTCACGCCTGTAATCCCAGCACTTTGGGAGGCCAAGATGGGTGGATCACGAGGTCAAGAGATGGAGACCATCCTGGTCAACATGGTGAAACCCTCTCTACTAAAAATAAAAATAAAAAAAATTAGTTGGGTGTGGTGGTGCACGGCTGTAGTTCCAGCTACTTGGGGGGCTGAGGCAGGAGAATCACTCGAACCTGGGAGGCGGAGGCTGCAGTGAGGAGGCTGCAGTGAGCAGAGATCGAGCCACCGCACTCCAGCCTGGCAACAGAGCGAGATTCCATCTCAAAAAAAAAAGAAAAATAGAAATCACTCTGGGCTGGGCACTGTGGCCCATGTGTGTAATCCCAGCAACTTGGGAGGCTGAGTGGGAGGACTGCTTGAAGCCACGAGTTCAAGACCAGCCTGGGCAACATAGTGATATCCTGTCTCTAAAAACTTTTTTTTTAATTAAAAAAATCCCCAGATTTCTGACCAGGTGGAAAATAATGCAACTAAAAGTAGGAAGGTAGGAACAGAAGAAGGAGGTAGTTTTTTTTGTTTGTTTGCTTTTTTGAGATGGAGTCTCGCTTTGTCATCCAGGCTGGAGTGCAATGGCACCACCTCTGCTCACTGCAAGCTCCGCCTCCCAGGTTCACGCCATTCTCCTGCCTCAGTCTCCCAAGTAGCTGGGACTACAGGCGCCTGCTACCACGCCCGGCTAATTTTTTTGTATTTTTAGTAGAGATAGGGTTTCACCGTGTTAGCCAGGATGGTCTCGATCTCCTGACTTTGTGATCCACCCACCTTGGCCTTCCAAAGTGCTGGGATTACAGGCATGAGAAGGAGCTAGTTTAAGAACAGATGATAAACTCCACTGTAGACAAATGAATTTTGAGGGTATGTGAGGTACAGATGCTAGTCAGAAGAATATGAGCAAAACACACATTTGCAAGTAGACATAGATAGGTGCAGTATCAGACTTAACTAAATGAACTGCTCCAGAAGCTGTATGAAAAGACAATCAAGGACAGAATCCTAGAGAAGCACATATATATATGAGGCACATTAAAAAAAAAAAAAAAAAGCAAAGAAGAAACAATAGAAACACAGAATAAATAGTAAGACCAAGATAAAACAGAGCCACAAGTGCCAAAATAATTATTTCTATGGAAGAGTGGGGTTCTCTATCAAAAGCACAAGGAGGCCAAGTAAGATATGAATAATAAGACCACTGGCTTTGAAAATAAAGGAGCTGCTGATGTGCTCTCACAAAGAGCAGTTTCAGTGGAATACCATATGCAGAAAACAGATGGCAGAGGGTTAAGGAATGAATGGGATATGAGGAAGTAACAAGAGTGAGCATATCAAGGGCAGGAAATACAAGAATAAAGCCTGTAACTTGTGTTCAAACACTGTCATTTAAAGGAAACTTTTACTCCCTTACATCCAGTTTGGTCTCTACATTCCTGTTGCTTAAGGTCTGAAGACAGCACTTAGTAAATGACACTTGACATAATGCATTAAGAAAGCAAGTTAAATTATTTCCTGAGGGTCTATAAAAGTAGCTGCTAGAATGAGGTTCTTCATTTTTGAATGAAATGCAAAATAAACATCCTAATGGGTAATCTCCATAAACTCTAATAATTTCAAACAAATGACAAACAAATCTGAAAGTATGTAACAAATAAACATGTATACTTACAACTAAATCATCTGTTACTTTAACACACAAGTTCCCATCAGAATGCCTATATTTGAGAACCACACGTGCCTGAAACAAAAATACATATTTAGAAACAGTGAAGACAGATGACATTTCTCATAAATAATTTAGTCTTCAGGTAGGCTGAAAAGGATCCTTTTAGAATAAATACCCCCAAACATCTAAAGGCATTTTTACTATAAACTGAAATGAGGTTAAAAAAAAAAAAAAATCAGCTATTTTAGTTCATTCCTTTGCTACAATTTATTTATTTAAGACTTAAAAAAGGTTGGATATTTTATTTGCAGACAGTTTGAAAAGAGATGTACTGAACATTCTCAAAACACATCCACATTCAGGGAATGTCTGTGAGACTTACAAGGTGGCATTTCTTGCCAATAAGAATATACACCAACACACCTAGCCACAGAGAAATGACAGGAAAAGGAGGAAAAATATTTAGCAGAAATGGCTAGTTAAAAAGACCAAATCCATTCCTTAGCAAACAGTGCTGCAGGTCAGTGCAATTCACACTTTCCATTATTCCATGGATCTTAGCAAGTGGATTCAGACTAAAATATTCAGCAAAATCAGGTCTTTATCATGAAGGCAGAACATAATGCATTATTACTTAAAAGCAGAATTCTGCCTTGAAAAGAAGTCTCCACCAACAACTTTTCCAAAAACCAGAATAACTCCTACACTGAAGTGCCATGTTACACAATACTTTATGTTCAATATTCTACAGATTGCCAAGGCATTTAGTTATTAGCATATTCCTATAAGACATCTCTCAAGAACACTTCCACGAACATTTTTTTTTCTTTCAGTGATGGATTCAAGCACAGGGTATCGCAGTTTTTCCCTAACCAGTATCAGTAACTCTTGTTTAGCTAGCTGTTTTAAAAACTGCCAAGTATCGGCTAGCCACGGTGGCTCACGCTGTAATCTCAGCACTTTGAGAGGCCGAGGCGGGTGGATCATGAAGTCAGGAGTCGAGACCATCCTGGCTAACAAGGTGAAACCCCGTCTCTACTAAAAAATACAAAAAATTAGCTGGGCGTGGTGGCGAGCGCCTGCAGTCCCAACCAATTGGGAGGCTGAGGCAGGAGAATGGCGTGAACCCGGGAGACGGAACTTGCAGTGAGCCGAGATCGTGCCACTGGACTCCATTCCAGCCTGGGGACAGAGCGAGACTCCGTCTCAAAATAAACAAAACAAAATAAAAACTGCTAAGTATCTACAAGCCAAAACAAAAACATAATTTTTTTTTTTTTTTTTTTTTTTTTAAGACGAGTCTCGCTCAGTCGCCCAAGCTGGAGTGCAGTGGGGCGATCTCGGCTCACTGCAAGCTCCGCCTCCCGGGTTCACGGCATTCCCCTGCCTCAGCCTCCCAAGTAGCTGGGACTACAGGCATCCGCCGCCACACCCAGCAAATTTTTTGCATTTTTAGTAGAGACGGGGTTTCACCGTGTTAGCCAGGATGGTCTCGATCTCCTGACCTCGTGATCCGCCCGCCTCAGCCTCCCAAAGTGCTGGGATTACAGGCATAAGCCACCGCGCCCAGCCTCAGAAACATAATTTTAAAATGGTTATGATCTAGCACCAGAGGCCTCAAGACAATTATGGAAACTAAAAAAAAAGGGCTAATGGAACTGTAACCTACAGCTTTCCCCATTATGGTCTTTGCATTCCTGAGATTGAAAAAAAAAAAGTTTTATCACTATATGTGATTTGTCTGAGTGAAGGAGGAAAGGGAACTCATCAAGCATTTAAGCAGATATAAACAGTAGTAACGGCGGGGCGCAGTGGCTCAGGCCTGTAATCCCAGCACTTTGGGAGGCCGAGACGAGCGGATCACAAGGTCAGGAGATCGAGACCATCCTGGCTAACATGGTGAAACTCCGTCTCTACTAAAAATACAAAAAATCAGCCAGGTGTGGTAGCGGGCGCCTGTAGTCCCAGCTGCTCGGGAGGCTGAAGCAGGAGAATGGCGTGAGCCCAGGAGGTGGAGCTTGCAGTGAGCTGAGATGGTGCCACTGCACTCCAGCCTGGGTGACAAAGCAAAGACTCCGTCTCAAAAAAAAAAAAAAAAAAATAGTAGTAACTAGGTTAATTATCTTTAGAATACCTGATTCTATTTATTGATCTAGTAAGTTCAGTTTTACATATTTTAAAAATTCAGTTCTCTAGAAACAAAACACTTAAAAATACACTAAGCCTGACAACTATGTGAAGTTTTAACTCTCAGTTAAAGGAACTCACTGGTTTCATTTAGGAGAAATGAGTTAAAAGGCCACTCATGGCTGGGCGCAGTGGCTCATGCCTGTAATCCCAGCACTTTGAGAGGGCAAGAGTTCACTCACCAGCTCAGGAGTTCAAGACCAGTCTGGCCAACATGGTAAAACCCCTTCTCTACTAAAAATACAAAAATTAGCTAAGCATGGTGGCAGGTGCCTGTAATCCTAGCCACTCGGGAGGCTGAGGCAGGAGAATCACTTGAACCTGGGAGGCCGAGGTTGCAGTGAGCTAAGATCACACCACTGCACTCCTGCTTGGACAACAAAAGCAAAACTCTGTCACAAAAAAAAAAAAAAAAAAGAAAAGAAAAGAAAAAAGGCCAAACTTACTTATAAAGGGGTCCATTTGGTAATTTAGAGGGTGCTGAGTCACCACGTCAGATGCCATAAAGAAAGAAAAAGAAATCAAGGTTCTTTACCAAAAATAACCAAAACACAAGGACAAATGAATTAAGCCCTATAAAAGGATATACACATAAAATGCTAAAGAGAAAAAACAAGTAATTTAGACCGGGAAAAAGGAAAGTCTAAAAAATGAGGTGGCTTTGAAAATGCTTTTTTTTTTTTTAACCTTATAGAAGAAGGCAGAATGCTGAAAAACCATTCTGAACAAGGATACAACGAATTCTGTAGCTTCATGAGACTACAGCTGAAGATAGGAAAATGGTGAGACAAAGCCAGAAAGACTGGAGATGGGTCAGACTAGGAGTTGGGACTATATCCAGTTATCAAAGAATAACCAGTTTTTAAGCAGGAGATGAAGAATTCAACTTTTGTTTTTTAGACAATTGTGGCAGAAGTGTTAAGGAACTAAAAAGGCTGACAGACCAACAGAGAGGTTATTACATAATCCAGTGGTAATGCCATCTTCAATTATAGCAATGCAAGAAAGAGTGGTAAAAAGATACTGGGTATAATCAATAGGTTAAATGTGTTGGGGAGAAAAGACAGAGAATTTTGGAAAACAGATTCCAGAGACCTGACAAAATTTGTTCTTTAGCCCTAGCAGAAACAGAATGGACTTGGGGTTCAAAGATCTGGGTCCAAATTTCATCTTAATCTCTTAAGAAACTAGGCAAATCATTTAACATATCTAAAATCATTCATTTAGGTACTTTGATGCGTTGCTATAATTGTTCATGTATTATGTATAAATATATGTAAATACACACAAATATATATGAAATGCCTGTAACATATAAACATGTAAAATGTCTGTCACCTATAAGGCACTCAAAAAAAAAAACCTGTTAAGTCGGCTGCGCGCGGTGGCTTACTCCTGTAATCCCAGCACTTTGGGAGGTCGAGGTGGGTGGATCACCTGAAGTGGTAAGGAGTTTGAGACCAGCCTGGCCAACATGATGAAACTCTGTCTCTACTAAAAACACAAAAAATTAGCTGGGCATGGTGCCAGGAGCCTGTAATCCCAGATACTTGGGAGGCTGAGGCAGGAGAATCGCTTGAACCCAGGAGGTGGAGGTTGCAGTGAGCCAAGATTGTGCCACTGCACTCCAGCCTGGGCAACAAGAACAAAACTCCATCTCGGAAAACAAACAAATAAAAAAACTGTTAAGCTCTTCATCTACATTCATCCTCTTCCCCTCTCAACATGTCAGTCAAGCCAGGTGCCATGGCTTGCGTCTGTAATCCCAGGTACTTAGGAAGCTGAGGCAGGAGAATCATCCGAGGCAAGGATTTAAGACCAACCTGGGCAACAAAGCAAGATCCCCGTCTTAAAAAAAAAAAAAAAAAAAAAAAATTAGGCAGGCATGGTGGCATGTCTGTAGTCTCAGCTACTCAGGAGGCTGAGGTGGGAGGATCACTCGAGCCCAGTTCAATGCTGGAGTGAACTGTGATTTGTGCCACTGCACTCCAGCCTGTGCCAACTGCAATTTTCTGACTGGGTAAGAGATGAAATATTCTCTCTCTTGCCTATTCTAGACATGCTTTGCTCACAGTGATGCTCTAATTATTTTCATTTTCTCTACCACTGCCATCACATTATTACAGTACAGTCACTCTTGATGTGAATTTACATATTCTTTACTGTTTCTCAAGTATTTTTAGTTTATACTGTGGGTACTTCTGGATAAAAGTCCTGTATGGTCTCAGAGTACCATTGTCTGAATGAACAAACAAATGACCCTGCAAACAAGGGAAGCCAACCAAATGAAGCAACCAGAAGTCACCAGTGTTATAAACAAATTACTCTATTTAAAAAATACAGTATTTCCATTATTTATTATTGTATCATTTTATTGTAAAAAAATAGAACTAAGAATGTTTTACAGCTTGTTACTTACCTAGGCCTTTCTGTGGGTCTAATACTATTTTTAATCATAATTATCAACATTTCTTGATGCACACTTTAAACTTATATGCACTATAAACAACGTGGCATTGGAGTTACAGGTCACCAGCTCACTGCATAAACTTAAAACATAATTCATATTACTTAATGATCATCAATAGTTTCACACAGTAAATCCTGAGCCCCAGGCTGGGCACAGAGGTTCACACCTGTAATCCCAACACTTTGGGAGGCCAAGGCGGGCGGATCACAGGTCAGGAGTTCCAGACCAGCCTGGCCAACATGGCGAAACCCTGCCTCTATTAAAAATACAAAAAACTAGCCAGGTGTGGTGGCGGGCGCCTGTAAACCCAGCTACTCGGGAAGCTGAGGCAGGAGAATTGTTTGAACTCAGGAAGCCGAGGTTGCAGTGAGCTGAGATTGAGCCATTACACTCCAGCCCGGGCGACAGTGCGAGATGCCGTCTCAAAAAAAAAAAAAAAAAAAAAAAAAAAAAAATTCCTGAGCCCCAGTTTTCTGAGATTATCCATCCCCCTTTCATTTTTTTTCTTCTCTGAGGGATATAGTCACAATACACTGTATCTACAATACCCTCCAATAACACCAACTCCTTAAGGGTTCAACGGCATCTCATTCACCTTTGTGTCTCCCACAGAACCTAATTTAACTTGGGGTTCAGTAACACGAGAGTGGAGAATGAATGAAGCACAAAAGAGATGATTGAGTTACAACAGACAGAAAACAAAAGCAGCATCATACATAACCAGGTCTGAGATTTCCAGTATAAAATCCCTTCAATATGCTGAGTTCTAAAAAGGAGAACTTTTAATTAACACGAATATACTTCATATAATTCTTCAGACATGACAATAAAATAAGCAAAACCTCAAGAGACGAAAGGAAAGATGCGAATGCTAAACTCCCATCGCTTGGACTCCTTTGCTTTTTAATAATGAGCTAACTTCCGACATCCGCCTCCATTATAATTTTTGCGGGGGCTAAGAATGTATTTCAGAGGTCCATGAATCCCCTTAAATTGTTTGCAAACATTTACGTATACGTACATTTTTCTGAGGAAAGGTGCTAATATTATTCTTATGTTCTCAAAGCCTGTGACTCCCAAAATACCAAGAACCAATATTCTGAAGGGGTACAGATGCTTTCAAGAATGTCTGAGCGGCAGTAGAAAAACACCATCAGTTTCATATACATAAGGTACCCTTACCGCCTAGGCGGTACAGGAAAAGTGAACCAAGACAAAGGACAGGAAACTGCAGGGGGAGGAGCCCTGGCTTCAGGGACTCATAAAACAACCGAAGCCTTAAGGGAAGTCGAGGGACTGGGGCGGGGGAAGATCGACTGTAGAGATGTTTAGGGCTGAAATGAACCTGGCTGTTGCCAGTTTCAGGGCCTCACTGGGCCGCTTTGATCAGGGACGAAGGGGACGAGACAGCGGAACATTAACTTGGCAGAGTCCATTTGTGTTCATTCCCAGCACCTCCTGGGAGCGCTGGGGAAGCTCCAGCGGCCGAGTGGATGGCGGGAAGACATCCTGGGCTGGGGCCCAAAGCAGCGGCCCCTCCAGCGATTTACCTTCATAGGATCAGCGAGGTAAAGTTTCTCGGCAGCGCGGCTGAACTCCTCCCAGGTCTGGTACTGCGGCATCGTGGCCTGGAGTGGAAAAGTAAAGAGAACTAACGCCTCAGACCCTGGCCCAACAAACTACCTACGTCCGGGAGTCGCCAACCGACGCGAGTCCCAGCAGCCCCAAGATGGCGGCGGCTCCTCGCACCAACGCCTCGCTCCATTGGACAGCCCCGTCCACGCTCGCCCAATGGGCAGGAGGGATGTTGTCAGGGAGTGGGCGGAGCCCAGGGCGTGTAGCTCGGGAGCTGAGCGAGAGAAGTGGAGGGCAGGGCAACCAATGCCGGCTGCTGCCACAGCACCCCCTGTAGGGCCGAATGAGCGGCGTCCGTCCCGCAGCCCTCAGAGGTGAACCGCAGCTTCCTTCAACAAAGATTAAGCGACTCTGCGATAGGCGCTGCAGATACGAGGAAGGAGTCGACAGGGCCTAGCTGTCACACAGCTTGGTGAAGAAGCCAGGGGACATAAACACAAGAGTGCAACGGAAAACTTTATATGATAAACATTTATGTCGGGTTAGTGAAGCGCGAAGGAAGAACGATCACTTGTGGGTGGGCGGAGGCTCACAGAAGCGGCGCAAGCTCAACAGGTGGGCAAGGAAGAGCAGAACGCGTAGACCCATTTTAGATCTGCAGTGTATGTCAGATGACTGGTGTTTAGGAGATGAGGAAGAAGCCATATAATCACTTATGCAAGGATAAGAAATCTGATCCTCCAAGCAGGAGGATCGCTTGAGCCCAGGAGTTCGAGGCTGCAGTGAGCCATGATCACGCTACGCAACCCAGCTTGGGCATCAGAGCAAGACACTCGCAAAAGTGAAAAAAAAAATAAAGAAGATGGCCTGAAGGGGACACCAGGTAAAGAGTATTATATTTTGAGATGGAAAGATTTTGTGCATGTTTATAACTTTTAGAGAAGGACACAGATAGAAAAATCAGGCTGGGCGCGGTGGCTCACGCCTGTAATCCCAGCACTTTGGGAGACCGAGGCTGGTGGATCACAAGGTCAGGAGATCGAGACCATCCTGGCTAACACGGTGAAACCCTGTCTCTACTAAAAATACAAAAAATTAGCCGGGCGTGGTGGCGGGCGCCTGTGGTCCCAGCTACTCAGGAGGCTGAGGAAGGAGAATGGCGTGAACCCGGGAGGCGGAGCTTGCAGTGAGCCGAGATTGGGCCACTGCACTCCAGCCTGGGCAACAGAGCGAGACTCCATCTAAAAAAAGAGAAAGAAACTCAAAAGCAGTATGTCAAGTAGAGTAGAAAGCTGAAACTGGAGATCATATCTGGGAATAGCTCCAACTGGGGTCTGTCTCCAGCAACACCCAGAAGCTTGGGTTTTGGACTGGAAAAGACGGATATTAGGGATTTATAGGGTACATGAGGAAGAAGAACAAAGGACTAAGAATGTTAAAGGTACTGGTAAGAGAGTGATTGAACTGATAAATTATGGGATCCATGCTAGATAGATGGTAATTAATTGGGTCAAAAGAGAGAAACTAAGAAACCAGAATTAAAGGAAATCTGAATTCAATATAACAGGAAATAAGAAATTTTAGTCAGATTGGATATTGGGGTTTAACATTTTACAGTAGCAATAGTCACTGGTGAGGCTGGGTTGTCCACACAAAATTAAAGTCTTGTATGAGTAAGAAAGGGAATAAGATGAAGGAGAAGGCTATGAGCCAGGGACCCAAATCCTCAGTTAATGAGAAGTGTGTGTGTGTGTGTTTTGAGGGAAGCTATAAAGAGCAATGAGCAGAGGCAGAGAGAGCAGAGTTGGGCAGAATGACCCCAGGTGTAGGGGGTTTTCCCTAAAGATGAAAACAATGGAAGTTAAGACAATGCCAACTTTGCCTTCTGTCACAAGGAACATGAGAGATCAGTTTCAATTCAATTGTCACAAGAAACATAAGAGATCAGTTTCAATTCAATTCAGCAAAAAATAAAACAAATGTCCACCCTGGACAAACACCAGGAGCTGGGCTAGGCATTAGAGACCCAGCAGTGAACAAGACAGGCCCAGTCCCTGCCTCATAGTATGGAGAGAATGACAGTAAAGAACAGATTTCCATTGTGAGGGTCCCCATCACTGTGAGTTCCAGCATCTCCAAGCATAGCCCAGCCTTAGCCCCTACAGAGGCAGAGAAATCAAGATGAGGAAGAAGTTATGGGAATTGCCCTTGATTATGTGAATGTCCCCAGTCACACTACAATGCATTCTTTTTTGAAAAATTTAATTTTAGGTTCAGGGGGTACATGTACATGTTTGTTACATGGGTATATTGCATACTGGTGGGGATTAGGCTTCTAGTGTACCCATCACCCAAATAGTAAACATTGTACCCAATCAGTACTTTTTTAACCCTTTCCATCTTCCCACCCTCCCCCTTTTGGAGTCCCCAGTGTCCATTATTTCTCTCTTTATGTTGATGTGTATCCGTATTCATCCATTCTCATACTGTTATAAAGAACTACCTGAGACTGGGTAATTTATGAAGAAAAGAGGTTTAACTGAACTCACAGTTCTGCAGGCTGTACAGAAGGCATGACTGCAGAGGCCTCAGGAAACTTAACAATCATGGCAGAAGGGCCAAATCAAGTGCTTAGAAGCAAGCACTTCTTCACATGGCAGCAGGAGAGAGAGAGAGAGAGAGAGAGAGAAGGGGGAAGTGCTACACAATTTTAAACAACTAGATCTTGTGAGAACTCACTATCACAAGAACAGCAAGGGGGAAATCCAGCCCCATGATCCAATCACCTCCCACCAGGTCCCTCCCCCAACACTGGGAATTAGAGTTCAACATGAGATTTGGGTGAGGACACGGAGCCAAACCATATGGGAGTGCCCATTGTTTAGCTCCCACTTATCAGTGAGAACATGCTGTATCTGGTTTTCTGTTTCTACAGTAGTTCACTTAGGATAATGGCCTCCAGCTCTATCCATGTTGCTACAAAGGACATGATTTCATTCTTTTCTTTCTTTTTTTTTTTAATGGCTGCCGGATGCATCCTTTAAACTAGGTTATTCCTTTCCTGCTGTGGCTTCTGAAAGGCTATCAGAGAGTGTCCTTTATAAATTGCTCACACATGCACAATGTCAGAAAAGGAAAAATTCCTTTCATTCCCAGTCAAGAAGATCAGGGCCTCTGTACCCTTTGTGGTTATTCTTTCTGCTTCATTTTCACACACATATCTTCTTTGAGCTTTCAAGCAACTCTGCCAGGGTGGTCCGTGAGCCTCATTACAATTGCAAAAATCTGAAAAGCTCTGGAAAACAAAAGTATCATGGTAACTCCATTAGTAGAAAACGACCTGACCTCAAGTAAGGTTGCTTAGTCTTTATTTGTTTCACTTGGTGTGTTTGGTTCCAGGGTGGGGCCCAGACTCTGCTGGTGGTATTATGTAATATACCTTATGTGCACTGTTTCACCTTTCTAGAATCCAAAAGGCTGCGAATTCTGAAATACGGGTGGCCTCAAGGATTTCAGACAAGGGATTATAGTCCTGTACCACTCTCCTTTACAGGTGATGAAGAAACCAAACCTGAAAAATAAGTGACACTAAACAAATTGGCCCCAGACTTTGCTCCAGATTATCCAGCAAATGGCAGAAGCCAGTGGATGTGAATCATAACCGGAAGTGACAGGATTAATTTTGATTTTTAGAAAATGTAACTGGTAGCAATGCAGAAGCTAGATGGGTAGAGCAGAGCCTGGGTTCAGGGTCAAAACCAAAACCCTTGCACTTTTCCTTATGTTCACTGCCTCCCACGATTGTGTTCATGTCTTTGCCTCCCATTCCCGATCCCATTTCCACTGTATCTACCCTTTCACCCCAAAGTTGCTTTCATGAGTTCACCAACTATTATATTACCCACTCCAGCAGACATCTCTCAATACTTTGTGACTAGATTATTCAGCTGTATTTGAGGCCACTGGCTACACTCTAATCCCGAAAACTTCCCAGACCCGTGACTTTTTGGGCCCCATTCTTTCTTGCTCCTCTCTGACTTCTGCTTTGGCTCTGTCCTGGCCTCCTCTGCCGCCTCAGCCCAATCCCTGGTTCTTCAGGATTGGGATCCCAAGACACCAGCCTCTGGTTTTCACCCTCTCTAGTTCTTCCTGGACAATAAATACCCTTTGAGTTTTAACCCCAACCTGCATGCTATGAGGCTCCTGGATTCCTTTTCGTCCAGGCTTCCTCCCTGAGCTTCAGATTCATATATCCCACTGCCTGCCTGGTCCAGAGCTAACCCCAGAGTTGAATTGTGGAAGGTGAAAACAATTTCTCACCAAATCAAAATTTCTAAGCTGTAAGTGCGATGTCTCTTAAAAAAACAAAACAAAAGCAAACAAACAAAAAACTTATTTTACTATTACCGTTGGCAAATTATTAGTAACTCATGCATATTCGACTACCAGAATTCAGTTAACTGTGTATGGCAGACGTTTTATAGGCCAGTCATTGTGCTAGGCAACGCAATTTACAAGCTAGTGAGGTCGGGGCAGAGATAATAAGGCAAGTTCACAAATACCAATAGCTGAAGCTGGAGAGCGTGTCACAGCCAGGGAGGGAGCAGTCTAATCCCTGTGTTCACTTCCCCTCCCTTTACATCCTGTTCTGTATCTTCCCAAAGGTCTACAGAGGCATGCAAGAGGAGGAAGGTTTGGTGGTTGTTAAGATAAAGAGGAATGACTGTTTTTGAACTCTTTCTTTTGCTTAAGTTTTGGTGCCTCTTTGTTTTCCTCAGTTGTCTTCTAAAAACAATTAACACTGTAGCTACTTTAGACTAAGAACAAATATAGGTTCTTAAATGGATTCTTATATTAATAATCATAATACTAGTCCAAAGTGCTGCTGGCTTGCCAGGAAAGTGTGTCATGTTTATTTTCACTTATTAAATATGTACTGACCCCACTATATGCCAGGAGTAAAAGAAGACATTGTTCCTCTTGTACTTCCCAGGTTTCATGGATTCAATGCAAGGCAGTCAGGGTAAAACGAACCTGGTAAGAGAAGCCAACCAAGAAACCGGTTTGCCCAGGAGGTTGTGTCCCAGATAGGGAGAGAAGAAAACCTGAGGGAGTCCTGACACCAACGTGGGTCTGGGGCAGCTTTGACTCAGTGTCCAGTGGAGGGCAGTGGTGTGCAGACAGTCACACAGAGACAGCCAACCTGGAGGGCCGACTCCAGCCTTTCGGAAGGAAATGGTCCCCCATTCAGTATATCAGTACATACACCCAGCTTAGCTGAAAACATGTTGGTGGATTTGTTTACTTTTTGCTAAATCTCAACACTTCCTTTCACAAGGGCTCTCATTTGATTGCCAGGAATCTCCAATCCAGTTTAATTTATTAATTCCTTATTGAGCACCTAATCCGGGCCTGTCACCCTACCAGGGTTGCTACAGTGACTACAAAGATGTACACAAGAAGCTTACAAGTAATGAAAGCAGAGGAGGGTGCAGGGATTAGGCAAGTTTACAAATAATCAAAACTGAAGGCAGAAATAAGCACAGATGAAGCCCCTACCATAACAGGGCACAGTACACTGGGGTTTCAGAGAGGCCTAACCATTTCCTACCCTCATAACTGTTTGGGGAAATCAGGAAGTAAACCAATTACAAGATAGAACAATATAAAATGTCACTGTATGAAATGCCGAAAAATGTTCTTCCTTGTGTATCTGTGGGAGCAGCCCAGAGCTGACCCCTAGGGACCCACATTCAGCACTCCCTAGGGGATTCTGATCAGAAGCCCTGGAACAAGGATTGCAGCCGGGGTGGTGGCTGGGGCTGAGAAAGGTGGGGAGGGAAGGGCAAAGAGGGCAGAGATAGAAGTCTACCTAAGAAGGTTGGACATTGTGGCTTACGCCTATAATCCCAGCACTTTGGGAGGCCTAGGTGGGTGGATCACTTGAGGCCAGGAGTTCAAGACCAGCCTGACAAACATGGTGAAACCCTGTCTCTACCGAAAATACAAAACTTAGCCAGGTGTTGTGGCATGCACCTGTAATCCCAGCTACTCTTGGGAGGCTCAGGCATGACAATCGCTTGAACCTGGGGGGCAGAGGTTGCAGTGAGCTGAGATCATACCACTGTATTCCAGCCTAGGTGATACAGCAAGACTCCATCTCAAAAAAACCAAAAAAACAAAAAAAGTCAACCTAAGAAATATAGTCCCTGTAAGGGGGCTCAAGAGACCTCTAGACCAAAGACTGTACTAGCACCCTCATGCCACCCCTACCTACTAAGGCATCCCCCAGGGACATCTCAGAGTTCCTGGAGGCTTCTGTCACTGCCCCGGTTGCAACCCACTCCAAGAATGCGAACATTTCTATACTTTGGGTAGGTAATGATCCCTTTTAGGTGAAACAGATTTCAAGCAGAAAAAACACTTCAAAAAAACAACAGAGGGAAAAAATCTTGTTTTTTTTCCCAAGGATGTTGAGAGAGAACAGGCCCAGATTGAACCTTGGGTATCGCAAAGGCCACCCTCAATGCTGCCTCCTCTGGGGGAAGCTGGGTCAGGCCAGGTCACACACTGTCCAACCTCAGCGGCTGGCTGTTCTAGAGACCAGAGGCCAAAGGTGGGGGCACTGAGATTCCTGAGGTTCCTGGCTTGTCAGTTTCATCTGAAACTGATTAAAACGAAATGCAAACCCATATGGCTGGGAAGAAAAGGTCAAGATTTTGCTCCCACCCCCCACCTCCTTCCTTGCCCTCCCCCTCCTCCCCTCCCTCCCTGGTCCTCAGCATGCAGCTCTCTGGCTGAATCCCATCACAGCTCCAATTTCCCCTTCACCCGGGCAGCCCTGCACTGAACAGAAACTCCGCAGAATGGCCCCATTGTAGACCAGACAAGCCAAAATAGCAGCATCTTCTGTTCTCCGCCTTAGGGAGATTCACTTAAAATCCCAAAGTCCCAGATGTGGATGACAATGGAAGCTGTTGTTGCAAATTAGTGATCCTGGAACAGCTGAGAGGCAGGTAGTCAGAAAGCAGCCAGTATGGGGAGTTGGGCTGTGAAGAGAGAGAGAACAATTATGCAGCCACTCCATTAACCCAATTAGCAAACACTGGCAGGAATTCTGTTAATCGACAAAGAAGCACGGTAGGGAAGGTGGGAAAGGGGGACAGCGACCTGGGTGGGGGTGCTGTAGGGGGAAGAGGGGTGCAATGGGGCTGGGGAGGAAGAATTGCTGCTGGGATGAAAGGGCCAGGATAAAACTTCAGCTAGGCTGGCGTGGTGGCTCATGCCTGTAATCCCAGCACTTTGGGAGGCCGAAGCAGGTGGATCACCTGAGGTCAGGGGTTTGAGACCGGCCTGACCAACATGAAGCAACCCCATCTCTACTAAAAATACAAAAAATTAGCCGGGCGTGGTGGCACGTGCCTGTAATCCCAGCTACTCGAGAGGCTGAGGCAGGAGAATTGCTTGAACCTGGGAGGCGGAGGTTGCAGTGAGCTGAGATTGTGCCATTGCACTCCAACCTGGGCAACAAGAGCAAAACTCTGTCTCAAAACAAAAAAACACAAAAACAAACAAAAAGCTTCAGCTATTTCTATGCTGGCAAAGGTTATTTTTATCATTTTTAAAATGTTCTGTTTTTTTTTTTTTTTTAAACCATGCCCTGGAGCATTTGGATGAACAGTGTTTCCATTAATTAATAAAGCAGATGACATCTCCACTCAGCAGAGGACTTTGGTGTAGAAAAGCTCCTGGTGGCCTGCAGAATGGTGATTGTGGAATCTTGATTGATCACAGCTGTCGCGTCATCAGTCTTGCAGTCCAACATGGCGCAAGGACTAACTTAGGTTTTGTAGAGGTTGTGGGGAGGACACAGCATGAATAAGGTAATGTCTGCATATACCACTCACTATAATAAGTGGTGTTTACGATCAAGTCCCAAAATTCTGCTGAGCCTCTGCTCAGATTCACTGGGACTGGTTAATTGGGGGGTGGCAATGAGGGAAAGCTGCAGAGAGGAGCTGGATTTGGGAAACAAAGGTCAGATGATGACTAATGGAATGGTCAGGCTTTCAGATACAATGTGGGCATGAGAAAAGGCCGAGAAGACAAGCTTTTAGGAAGCAGATGCAGCCCTTCTCCAGGGGGAAGTTGGGGGTGGGAATATGGCAGAGATGTCTAAGATGACTGTTTGAGAAAGAAGGCACTGGAGTGGGCAGTGAGGACTGGAACATGGTGTGGAAGGTCCTCCCACCTCCCTGTCTCGACTTAATTTTTTTTTTTTTTAGAGGCCACAGGGTTAGGGACTGGCCTGGGAGCTTAGTGTGGCACCTGGGGCTGCAAGAGCCAGCATGCTGATAACTACAGCTTTCTTTCAGTAAGTAAAGGGAGAAAGGGTTTGAGACCTACCAGATCTCAGCGCCCTCAGCTGGAAACTGTGGGAGGACAGATGGAGAATATAAGCCCAGAGAGGAGAGTGAAACCATAACCAATTAGGTGCCTGTCCTGGATCCTTCCCGACTCAGACCTGAGAGCCATTGTTCCCAGCTCCCCTGGCTTATCACTCCATTATCACTTTCTCTACCCAATTTCTCTGCTTTGCAGAGAAATTCTCTTCTCACCTTATCCAGCTTTCCAGTCACTGTGAGAGAGAAAAATTGTAAAACTTGTAAAGCTTTTGTTTTTAGTGCACAGATGAGGTGCACTGCGTTTCTTGTTTGACCAGTTGCAAGCCTGGTGTGTCTGGTTGCTCAATCTCCAGCTATTTTGCTGCCCCTTATGGTTGGTGTCTGTCATCAGGGTGCAGGGCCGGGGAGGGCAGGCACTGGCCTTCGTGACCTAATACCTCTGACAGGACCATGCAGATGGTCCTGCTCAGTGGGTATTTGCTGATGACCAAGATGACAACACATGGAGAAGATGCCCTCCAAAGATTTAAGAAAATATTCTTTAATTGCTGACAGATAGGATTTCTATATCCCCAGAGATGTTGTCTCAGGGCATATGTGTTGAGCTCTGTGGAACTGTCTGTGCGTAGGGGTGAGGGCTGGCTTGGCTTCTGCGCCTTCTTCTGGGTATGGGTCAACAACAGCCTCATAGGCACTACCTTTCTCCTCACATTCCAGTTTGAAACCACCCAGGCCCCTGGAAGCCCCTTTCTCCGCACAAGGCTGGGATCGTGTTTGTGCATGAACTGTTGGGTATTCTATACCCTCTCTGCGCCTCATCACACAATACCTCCCTGTTCTCAAAGCACCAGCCCAAAGTCACTCCAGCTTCTCAAGTTTCATAACTGCCCAGCAAACTGCACCTGGTCCTTCTTCCCCTGGGGCTGCAAGGTTGGAGGCCGAGTGGATGGCCACCTGGTTTTCCCCACTTCTGCTCACACAAGTCCAGGCCCCCTAGGTGACTGGGGTTTTGAACACTCATTCTTGTGCAAGTCAGAGAGAACCTCTGCGGCTCAGGACATCTTTCAGGAGGAAGCTACCTCTTGCTCCATGCAGGAAGAGGTGAATCAGGTCTCAGGCTCACCTGTGGGCAGAAGTAGGAAAGCTACTTTGGAGTGCAAGGAAGTAGGGATCAGCAGTGGCGTGGTGCCCTGAGAGCCCCCAGCCCCGACCTAGAGTATCCCTGACCTACCTCCCAGCTACGCTCAGCTGTGAAGCACACGCTGAGCTGTAGGCCAGCCCTGACCTTGGAGCTTCCACCACAAGCACAAACAGGCCTTTAAAAAGCTTCCTAACTTCCTGGGGTGGGGGTGGTTGGGGCCAGTGTGTTGATTGCCGTTGTGTCATTTTCTGGTGTGGTTCCAGGTGGCTGGCGCCACCACTTCTCCTCCATCCAGATGCTGAGGCCAAGGGGGCGAGTTGCTTTGAAGCTCCCGGCGCTGACCTCTTGTGCCCCGTCTTGGTGTTGGGAAGCCTCACAGCTGTTCTGGGCCCACAGAGCCTTCTCCTTGTTGACTTGGGGCTTTTTGGATCAGGGTGTTGGTGAAGCAGAGTTTTGGCAAGAGCCTTGGCAGCTGCTGCCAGAAAAGAGGCTGAGGGAAGATAATTAGACCTGGTAATTGGTTGCTTTTTAGCGACTGTGGCTGGGAGAAGACACTGGAAAGCTGTCCTCCAGGACCAAGGCTAAACTGTCCCCATGCTAGGGGGAAATGCTGGACCCCAGCTAGTCCTGCATGTCCCATCATATCTTACCTGACACATCTATCTGGCTGTGAAATGATTCTTGAATCCCATCCCACCCCCACAAAGCAATGCAGGTTTACCTCGCCTGTGTTCATGCTCTGTTATACCCAGGCCTGGGACCAGGCATCTAAAAACTTTGAATCCAGAGGTAACCTTTAGATGGAGTTACTCAACTCTGGCTGCTCCAGAAAGATACTATGGGGCTTACTGCGAAGGACTTCATTAAAGGCTTTTGTTTTTGGACAGAGCTGACTCATCATTTCCCCAAGATAAGTTTGCTTCTGGGCAGTTTCCAGGCTCCCATCCCTCCAGTTGGCCATTTTGCCAGACCAGATGGCTCATATTAGATCTCAATTTACAACTTGCCACCCCTTGTGGGTATGTGTTCTGGATTTGTCCCAGCCTGAGCAGCTGATTCACTCGGACGTTCTGGGAAGCCCTTACTGTTTGATTCCACCTCACCATAGATGCTGTCCGTGGGTCTGATTTCCAGTTTCTGTGGGAATCCTGTTGACCTAAACCCCAACACGAAAGTGTAGCCCTGGGAGCCTAAAGATGGACCTCAGCCGGGGTCCCCAGCAGCTCTGCATTGGGTACTTGAGAGCTGGCACTGCCTTTGGGAGAGCTGATCACTCAAAGTCTATCAAAGGATGGACTAGATTGGAATCAAGAATCTGCTTTTGTGGCTATGTAATATCTTGGAGAAAAGCAGAAGAAAGAATGGAGGAACAGTTTGAGTTCTGCGATTTTAGGTTTAAACAGGGTGGCCTTTCTGCTGGCGTCCCTCCTGACCAGTTATTCATGCATTTGTTCAGATGCATGAATAGATGGTTATTGAGCATATACTCTGTGCCAAATGTAATGCCTACGGCTCAGGAATAAGGATCAAAGGACAGTTTTTGTCCTCAAAGGACTTACTGACTGATCTCTGAGACAGGCAGGTGCTCACAACAAAGTGAAAGTTGGTATAGTACAGTGATCAAGAATCCAGACCCCGGAACCAGGCTGGCTGTATTCATATTCCTGCTCTGCCACTTATGAGCGGTGTACCTTTGGGCATATTTGCTAACCACTACATGCATCAGTTTCCTTGTCTATAGAATGGGAATAATATTGATACCTACCTCAGTGTTTTATGAGGATTAAACTAGTTCATAGACTTCAATTACTTAGAACTGTTCCTGGGAATAGTGAGGATGGTGTACGTTAGGGAAATTTTTAAAGCTATAGGCCAGGCACAGTGGCTCGTGTCTGTAATCCCAGCACTTTAGGAGGCTGAAGCAAGAAGATTCCTTGAGCCCAGGAGTTTGGGACCAGCCTGGGCAACATAGCAAGACCTCATCTTTACAAAAAGTAAAAATTAACCAGACATGGTGGCATTTGCCTGTAGTCCTACCTATTTGGGAGGTCGAGGTGGGAGGATCATTTAAGCCCAGGAGATAGAGGCTGCAATGACTTGTGATTGTGCCACCGGACTCCAGCATGGTCAATAGCGAGAACTGTCTCAATAAAGTAAAATTGCCCTGGCGTGGTGGATCACACCTGTAATCTTAACACTTTGAGAGGCTAATGTGGGAGGATTGCTTGAGCCCAGGAGTTCGAGACCAGCCTGGGTAACATAATGAGACCCTGTCTCTACAAAAAATAAAATAATAGGCCAGGCACGGTGGCTCACGCCTGTAATCCCAGCATTTAGGGAGGCCGAGGTGGGCGGATCACGAGGTCGGGAAATCAAGACCATCTTGGCTAACATGGTGAAACCCCATCTCTACTAAAAATACAAAAAATTAGCCAGGCATGGTGGCGGGCGCCTGTAGTCCCAGCTACTAGGGAAGCTGAGACGGGAGAATGGCGTGAACCCGGGAGGTGGAGCTTGCAGTGAGCCGAGATCATGCCACTGTACTCCAGCCTGGGCAACAGAGCGAGACTTCATCTCAAAAATAAAAATAAAAATAAAATAAAATGAAACAATTAGCCAGACATGGTGGCACACACCTGTAGTCTCAGCTGTTCGGGAGGCTGAGGTGGGAGAATTACTTGAGCCTGGCAGGTAGAGTCTGCAGTGAGCCAGGATCGTGCTGTGCACTGGTCTCACAGAGTGAGACTCTGTCTCTAAAATAAAATAAAATAAAACAAAACAAAGCTACAGCTCCACAGGGAGCAAAGGACTTAAGAGGAAGGGGTCATATAGAAAACCCAGGAATCTGGGATTCTGGCATTTATTGCCAGGAAAGCTGAATTTGAGTTTAGAGTCCACTACAATATATTTATTTGATTTTGAATAATTACAACCTTGATTTGCTTCTTAGTAAGGTAGAAAGAGTAGTATCTTCCTTTCCAACCTCATTGGGAAAAAAGAAGAGAAACCAAAATTTGTATCTATTATGTACTATATGGTTTTATTCTGAGAATTGAGAGAAATAACGTATTTTAAGTGTATGTAATTTTTTTTTTTTTGAGATGGAGTCTCGTTCTGTTGCCCAGGCTGGAGTGCAGTGGCATGATCTTGGCTCACTGCGAGCTCTACCTCCTGGGTTCATGCCATTCTCCTGCTTCAGCCTTCCGAGTAGCTGGGACTACAGGTACCTGCCACCACGCCCAGCTAATTTCTTTGTATTTTTAGTAGAGATGGGGTTTCACCATGTTAGCCAGGATGGTCTCGATCTCCTGACCTAGTGATCCGCCCGCCTCCCAAAATGTTGGGATTACAGGCATGAGCCACCGTGCCTGGCCAAGTGTATGTAAATTTTCAAAATGCGTTGTAAACTGTAAGGTGAACCACAGGATAATCATGATTTTCTACCTGCTCTCTCCTGTCCCCCAGGTCGAGCATGTGGATAACTGAGAGATGATGAAAAAGGCAGGCACTCTGGGCTGACTTTCATTATAAATAGTAGGTACAGCTGTGGTACTGTTTTGCCTCCATGCAATTCTCCATGTTTTTCATGTTATTTAGTTCCTGATTACTAAAGCTTTGAGGCCCCAGAGGAGGCTGGTGATTTCCTTTAGAAAGAGGAACTGGGAGCAGCAAGAATCACAGTGAGATATGCTAAGCTTTTCAGAGGAAAAGTTCATGGATGATGCATTCGACATGATGAGCGCAAACATTTCCCAGCGCAGACCCAGGTCCTTCCAGGTCTGAAGGAGCTGAGTTCCCAGCTCCTGTGAGCCTGACTGACTGTGTCTCAGGGCTTCTGTAAGGCAGGTCCTGCATATAGTGTAAGCTTATAAATGGAAGTGAGTGAGGGGATGGCAGGTGTGATGGGGAATGCCAGCCTTGCTGTTTGCTCACAATCATGAGGAGTTTACACTTGTCTGGGAGACTTCTTGGCAAGGTTGCAGAGCTCACCACTAAGATTAAGGGCCGGCTGGCCAGGCAACAGTAGAGGGGAGGAGGAAGTTTGCAACAGGGCAAGCAGGCAGCATTTGGGCCTGTTTGGGAGACTGGCCAACACTAACGGGATTACCATCCGCTGCCCTGATATCTGCCAGGAAATTGTGAAATGAAATTTCAAGGACCCTACCACAGAGTCAGAGAGTATGTGGGATGACTCGACTGAAAGCAAGAATCCTTGGGGAAAAAGGTCCAGTTTCCTGGTGTTCCATTTGCCTCTTTGCAGGACAGAAGCTCTGCCAATTCCCTGGCTCTCTTCTCAGCCTCTCCCAGGCCTCTGACAACCCTAGACTCTAAGGTTGAGAAGGGAACTACCTCGGAGACTTTTATCCAACTCTCTCAATAAATGGAGGAAAACAGCTATGACTCTGCCTGATGACTTAACCAATCTGAGCCTCAATATTCTCAGCTCATCTTACAAGGCTTTTATGAGGAGCAGTTGAAACAATGCATGTGGAAATTCTTTGTAAACTGTAAAGTGATTTAAATGGGGCCGGGGGTGGTGGTTCACGCCTGTAATCCCAGCACTTTGGGAGGCCAAGGCAGGCAGATCACCTGAGGTCAACAGTTTGAAACCAGCCTGGCCAACATGGTGAAACCCCATCTCTACTAAAATTACAAAAATTAGCTGGCCTGTAGTGGCACATGCCTGTAATCCCAGCTACTCAGGGGGCTGAGGCGGGAGAATCACTTGAACCTGGGAGGTGGAGATTGCAGTGAGCCAAGATCGTGCCACCGCACTCCAGCCTGGGCCACAGAGGGAGACCATGTCTCAAAAAATAATTAAAAAAAAAAAAAAAGCCAGGCATAGTGGCCTCATGCCTGTAATCCCAGCACTTTGGGAGGCCGAGGTGGGCGGATCACCTGAGGTCAGGAGTTGAAGACCAGCCTGGCCAACATGGTGAAACCCCATCTGTACTAAAAATATAAAAATTAGCCGGGCGTAGTGGGGCAGGCCTGTAATCCCAGCTACTCAGGAGGCTGAGGCAGGGGAATCACTTGAACTTGGTAGTCGGAGATTGCAGTGAGCTGAGATTACGCCAGTGCACTCCAGCCTGGGCTTTGTGAGACTTTGTCTCTAAAAAAAAAGAAAAAAAAAAAGTGCTTTAAATGGAAGGAATTGCTCCAGGTGTAGAATCAAAAGCCCCGAGGGTAAGAGGAGCCAGTGGAGCCTTCGGGCCTGGCTATCCAGTTCTGCCAAGCTAGCTCTTCTACTGAAGACAGAGAGAAGGGATCTTTCCCACAGACCTTCTTTCTGGCTCTGTCTAATATGAGCTTCCCAGGGTCTCATTGGTGTTCTGGGTTCCTTAACAAAAAGGAGTCTGCAAAGATCACAGAGCTGACTGGTTTTCTTCTCTGGACAATGTTTACTGTGACTGCCCCCCTCTCCTGCCCCCACCACTGGTCTTCTGAACAGCATGGCAGCTCCCCAGTCCGGGGACCCATGGGGGCCCTGTTTGCAGCAGGATTTGTGTTAATAGCACCACAGTGTCTTTACCTTTTATCTAGCAAGAGTGAGTAATCTATTTGGGATATTTAACAAAAACCAGACATTACCTCACTGGTGTCTTATCCAGAGCTGCTCTAGTCTTCCCATTAATTCCAGCAATTCGGGGTCTTTTGCCACGTTAAGCAGTATAGGGAGAAATCCATGGACTCTTTTTCTCTGGATAAAGGGAGCCACAGAAGGCACACATTTGAAAAGCCCTATTCTAGTATTTGTATTCAGAGCTGTTCTTTTTCCCAGTAAATGTCTGTTTTCTTCATTCTGAGAACACGGTAGAGGGATTAACCTTAGCCCATCCCCCAAACCATCCTGACTGGAATCGAGTTTCTCTGGCTGCCTCTTCCCTAAAGGTTATGAAGACTTTTATGTGTGAATTTCCAGACCTCAGAGGGAAGCATCGGTGTGGTTGCCTGGATCTATCAGCAGCAGACAGACCACCTCCTCTGAGGTAGATGGCTATTTTCCAACAGAGGTGTCAGAGATAATGACTTAAGTGGTCATATGCTTTGTAAGCAGCTGCCACGGGTACAGACTGAAGCAGTCGTCGCCTGTCTCTCCCAGGTGCAGAAAAGCCTTCCTGCTTCCTGAAGAAGGACCTGCTGATCAGTCAGTAGTGGAATCACGCATGGGTCATCATCACATAGGAAGGACAGCAATTGTAATCCCAGGCCAGGCAATGCGATATCTGTGTTTTGCAGCAGAAAAACTGCAGCCTCATTAAAAACTTCCAAGTATCCCAGATCACCATCTATTAGGTGATACGAAAGAATAGTTGTTAATTTTGATAGAAATCATCATGATTGGCACATGGTGACTACATAAGAAAATGTCCTTAGTTGTATAGATGCTTAATGAAGTATGTAGGAGTGAAATGACATGCAATCTGGGATTACTTTAAAATATGTTGGCAGAAATGTAAGAAAGAAAAAGAGAGAGATAAGGCAAATATAGCAAAATCTTGTTACTTGTTGGGTCTGGGTAACAGACAATGTAGTTTCAATATATTGTTTTCTCAACTTTTGTGAGCAATTGAACATTTTCATAATTAAAAAAACTTGGCCCGGCGTGGTGGCTCAAGCCTGTAATCCTAGCACTTTGGGAGGCTGAGACAGGCAGATCACAAGGTCAGGAGTTTGAGACCAGCCTGGCCAACAGGGTGAAACACCGTCTCTAATAAAAATACAAAAATTAGCTGGGCGTGGTGACAGGTGCCTGTAGTCCCAGCTACTCAGGAGGCTGAGGCAGGAGAATCGCTTGAACCCATGAGGCACTGCAGTGAGCCGAGACTGTGCCACTGCACTCCAGCCTGGGCAACAGAGTGAGACTGTATCAAAAAAGCAAAAACAAACAAAAAAACCTTAAAGACACAGTAAATAGTAAATAGTGTTAGAAGACAAAGCATAGACTGGGAAAAGACGTTTAGAATACATGCAACTGACAAAGAATTCCTATCCAAAATACATAAAGAACCCCCGTAACTCAGTAAAAGAAAAAAAAAGAAAGAAAAGAAAAAAGACCCTCAACCTCATAGAAACTAAGGACAAAGATTACAGTAAGCAATTTCATTCCCAGAAGGAGGGACCTGAATAAAAATGTCCAAACTCAGTGGTGATCAGATAAATGCAAATTAGAGGACAAGACAATAATTTATGCCTGATGGATAAGGAAAAATTAGAAATCTGGCAAGATAAGTATTCGTGGAGATGTAGGGTAGAATTCATGCACTTAGAAAGCAATTTGGTATTATCTGTTAGAAATGTATATATCCAGGCCAGGTGGGATAGCTCACACCTGTAATCCTAGCACTTTGGGAGGCCAAGGCAGGCAGATCACTTGAGCTGAGGAGTTCGAGACCAGCCTGGGCAACAAGGCGAAATGGGGTGGCACATGCCTGTAGTCCCAGTTGCTAGGGAGTCTGAGGCTTGAGCTTGAGCTGGGGGGCTGAGGCTGTAGTGAGCCATGATGGCACCACTGCACTCCAGCCTGGGTGACAGGGTGAGACCCCAGCTCAAAAAAAAGAGAAGAAATATGGACTCTATACCCCTTAGAAACTCTTGGGCAAGTGTGCACATATGCTTGGAATATACACTTGGCTGTCCATTACAACATTGTTTATAAAAGCTAAAACTAGAAAAAAATGGAGAAATATTTCATGACATATTCATGTAATGGCATACGATATAGAAGTTAAAATGAATGTACTTCATGTATTCCTGTATATATACACATATATAATTGTGGATGAATTTCTAAAATATATGAATATTGAATAAAAGAAAAGCAAATTTTAAAAGAATATGTACATATATCATGTACATACTTTTTTTTTTTTTTTTTTTTTTTTTGAGACAGTGTCTCACTCTGTTGCCCAGGCTGGAGTGTAGTGGTGTGAACACAGCTCACTGCAGCCTTGACCTCCTGGGCTCAAGCCATCCTCCCACTGCAGGCTCCAGAGTAATTGGGACCACAGGTGGATACCACCACATCCGGCTAATTTTTAAATTTTTAATAGAGACAGGGTCTCGCCATGTTGCCCAGTCTTGTCTCGAACTCCTGGGCTCAAGCAGTCTTCCTGCCTTGGTCTCCCAAAGTGCTAAGTGTGAGCCACTGCACCAAGCCCATACCTAATTTACACCTAGCATAATATTTTTGGCTCTGTCTATGTCATAAGAGTATAAAACTAATTAGAAGGGTCACAGAACAATAGGAGGATAGTACATATCTGTAGTGAAGGAGAGAAGGGAATGGAGATAGTCTCAATTGTATCTGTAATGTTTGTTGTTCCTTTAGGAAAAAAAATGTAAAAAAGAATCTGAAGCAAATATATCAAAAGAATGACATTTGAATATCTGGGTGGTAGGTATGGAGTGTTACATATTATTGTTCTCTGTACTATTCTACATATGTGAAATATTTTGTACTTAAAAATTGTGAGGTCCTAAAGTTTCTTCTTGCTAAATCTCATCTTTTTTTTTTTTCTTTTTGCGACAAGAGTCTTGCTCTGTGGCCCAGGCTGGAGAAATCTCGGCTCACTGCAACCTCTGCCTTCTAGGTTCAAGTAATTCTTCTGCCTCAGCCTCCTGAGTAGCTGGGATTACAGGCTTACGCCACCACACCAGGCTAATTTTTGAATTTTTAGTAGACACGGGGTTTCACCACATTAGTCAGGCTGGTTTTGAACTCCTGACCTCAGGTATCTGCCTGCCTCAGCCTCCCAAAGTGCAAGGATTACAGGCATGAGCCACTGCACCTGGCCTGTTCTTTTTTTGTTTTAGAGGTGGGGTTTTGCTATGTCGCTGGGACTGGAATGCAGTGACTATTCATGAGCATGATCATTATGCAGTACAACCTCAAACTTCTGGGCTCACATGATCTTCTCACTTCAGCCACCCCAGTAGCTGGGAACAGCAGGTGTGCACCACCATGCCAGGCTAAATCTCATCCTTTTTCATGACTTTAGAACCTCTCGACTCAAGTTCACCTCTATGAAAATGATTCCTAAATCTGATTTTCTATCCTTTTTTTCCCAGCATCATTTCTGTATCTCTACCCACTTAATGGTTATTTCTTCTATTTTGTCAAATTTATCATCTAAGTTGATTATCTCTAGCACTGTTATCTCAAAACAGCTCTTTCTTTTAATTTTCTGTTTCTTGGCCAGGACCCATGGCAACATGTCTGTATTCCCAGCACTTTGGGAGGCCAAGGAGGGCAGGCAACTTGAGGCCAGGAGTTTGAGACCAGCCTGGCCAACATGATGAAACCCCATATCTACTAAAAATACGTACATTAGCCAGGTGTGGTGGCACATGCCTGTAGCCCCAGCTACTTGGGAGGCTGAGACTGGAGAAGCTGAGGCTCACTTGAGCCCAGGAGGTGGAGGCTGCAGTGAACTGAGATCACGCCACTGCACTCCAGCCTGGGTGGTGGACCCAGACTCTGTCTCAAGAAAAAAAAAAAATTATATTTCTGTCAATAGCACACTCAATAAATGGTAATTTTTATTTTTATTAGTCCTTTGAACTTTTACCTCTTCTCACTGAGTTCACTATATACAGAACTGCCAATTTATCTTCTGGAAATTATGGTTTTCATTTTTTTTTCTGAAATGCTGTTGTGTTTTTTTTCCCCTGAAATATTGTTTTGCATCAATTATTCCCACACTTGAAAAACTTACGGTGGCCCACTGCCAGTATAAGATGGTCCAAAATCCTTAACCATTTATGTACAACCTCAAAGTCTGGTCCAGCTTTGTTGCCCATTGCCCGCTGTCTGTCACTAAAGAGGCAGTCACCACCGCCCCCTCAGGCTGCTTGTTTTCCTGTCTTCCTTCATTTGTTCCATCCCGAGATGCTTTTGCCTTCTCACCCTTCACACTCAGGTCAAATCTCTTCTGCGTGAAACCTTTGCCCAGACCACTGCTGGAACCATTCCCATGGCACCGTCCGTGTGCTGCTGCAGGTGTGGACTACGGCACCTCTCCCTGTAACCCCTCCCTAATTCCTCACCATTAATAATGAGCTGAATGATTCAGCAGATCCAGGAAGCAGAGGTGGGATGAATAGACACGGTTATCCATAAAGTATCTCATACATCTACAGACTAAACCCATGTCACCCCCTTGCTTTGCTTTTCTCTTTTCTTTTCTTTTTCCTCATCTTCTCTCCAGTGCCCTCCCCTCCCCTCCCCTCCCCTCTCCTCCTCTCTCTTCTCCTCTCCTATCTCCTTTCCTTTTTTTTGAGACAGTCTTGCTTTGTCACCCAGGCTGGAGTGCAGTGGCACAAACATGGCTCACTACAACCTTAACTTCCTGGGCTCAAGTAATCCTCCTGCCTCAGCCTCCTGTGTAGCTGGGACTACAGACACATGCCACCACACCTGGCTAATTTTTTTATTTTTTGTAGAGACTGGGTCTCCCTTTGTTGCCCAGGCTGGTTTCAAACTCCTGGGCTCAATGATCCTCCTGCCTTGGCCTCCCAAAATGCTGGGGGAACAGGCATGAGCCACCGCATCTGGCCCCTTGCTTTTCTTTCTCCTAATTTTTCTTCTGTGATATCAACTATAAAGGAGGCTGCCTTACATCAGACTTGGAGAGACACAGGGTGTTGTTCTCTGATTTATGGCAAGAACTTGAGGAAAATGAGATTCCTTTCAGCATAATTTTGATAAATTCTAGGTGTGCATTTTTCCCACTTTTAATATCTCTGAAATCAGGGTGTATCTTACAACCAATGGAAGTTTGTTTTTCTTGATGCAATACAAAAGTAAAAAGCACCACTTATATTGGCGCTATCTTAAATTTGATAAAATAAGGTATATAGGAAGGTATTTAAAATTTACATAAATGCAAATAAACAGCTTTTATTATTTGATGTGAATATTAAATATCAGTGTTGAACATTAGATTTTGAAACATTGTTCTAGGGTGGCATAAGAACATAGTTCCAGGACAATATTCTAGCACATTCCCTTAGAAAATCAGCACTGTGTATATCTCTTCTCTATTCTGCCGTGTTTTGTAAGATGTTAGAAGGCAGAGACCCAGGGAAAGATACCTCTTGATATTCTCTACAAAAAGAGCAATGAAGAGCAGTCAGAAAGCCCTGCAAGTGAAATACTGAGCAAAAAGTTTGTATGAAAAAAGGAACTGGGCCAGGTGCAGTGGCTCACGCCTGTAATTCCAGCACTTTGGGAGGCCAAGTTGGGCAGATCACCTGAAGTCAGGAATTAAAGACCAGTCTGATCAACATGGCAAAACCCTGTCTCTAGTAAAAATACAAAACTTCGCCAGGCATGATGGCGGGTGCCTGTAATCCTAGCTAGTTGGGAGGCTGAGGTGGGAGAATCTCTTGAACCCAGAAGGCAGAGGTTGCAGTGAGCTGAAATTGCCACACTGCACTCCAGCCTGGGTGACAGAGCAAGACTCCATCTCAAAAAAAAAAGGAAGAAGAAGAAGGAAGTGGCCAGTGATGCTGGAGGTAATAAGTGAGTAATGAAGGATAGAACCCCTGTGCTTGGGGTCTCAGCCTTGGATAGACTGCTAGCCTTGACCTACCTCTGCGTGCTTCTCACCATGAGCAGAGATCTGAATGTTTTGGTTCCCCAGTAGTCAGTCCAGGCCTGTGTTTTGACAACAGAGATTATCTGACAACTTGGTCAGGAATTCATTGTTTCTTTTATATTTTCCTTATATTCTTCCCACCTGCTTCCATATCGCTACCACTAGGGATTTAGGAAGACCAGACTCTCCCATTGTCGTCTGTCACCTCCTCATACCACTTCTCCCAACCAGTCGCAGAGCCAGGGAACCCCAATTTCTGTCACTGTCCCTTACTTGTCACCTTATGCCTCATTTGCCCATTCTCTCCGAATGACTTAGGCAGTAAATTCCCCAGGGCGGTCACAATCTGCATGATCATGGGAGACCCTGAGTGCAGTATGTTACTCCATAAATAATTCACTGTTCTCATGATGAAAGCAAGGAGATCCGAGTTACTGGAGAGGGAAGACAGAGGGGTGATTGAAAACACACACGTGTGCACACACCAGGATGGGTCTTCTCAGTGGCTTTGTTACATGGTTTTCTGTACTTGACTGCTCTGGAAGCTGTAAATAGGACTGTGACCAACATGGTCCCTGGATGTTGGGGCAGGGGGCCGGCTGCAGAGAACTTGTTCCTTCAAGGGAACTGTGGGTTCTGTCCAAGGCAGAGCCTAGGAGCTGCTATGACTGCAGCAGTAGGAACGTAGGGATGAGAAGGATGTGAGGATGCAAACACGTCCAAGGGCAAGGAGTCACTTTGTGTGTGAAAGCCTTTCTTTGGCATCTTGGATGCATCTGCTTTCCCCTCCTTGGCATCTCCTGGATGAAGGGAGGTCAAGGAATACTATTTTGAGGTACTTAGAGAGGGACAGGAGGCTGCTGGATATACAAGCCTGCTTGTGGGAAGATGAAAGGAAAAAAGGCCTCATCAAGGCTGTGCTAAACCCAGATGCTGTTCTTTGACCTTCACTCCAGTTGCTGCATCACTCTTGGGTGTTTTGTCTTTGCCAAAACCACATAGGGAGGAAGTTATTAAGACAAAGGGGGTGACTGCAGAGGCAATTTCTATTCCTAGCCAGTGGTTGACCCTGGCAAGTAACCTTGAGTAGGTCATTAACCCCTCCCTAGGGTGATTATAATGGATTCCAACCTATGTCAGGAAAGTCCTGTGAAAATTGATAAGTTGAGACTTTTAAGTGCCTTGAGATCTCAGAAGAGATAAACAAACAATATCCCTGTGTTTTGTGAGCGTGTTATGGGCTGCCCTTGAAATCTGATTCTCCATACACTGGCCATGCTCTGTTCTTTGCTTGGTGACCAGTTGTAGCAAAAAAAAAAAATGTATTGGTAGGAGTAGCAATAAAAACAGCTAACATATATTAAACTGTTACTGTGTGCTGGGCACTGTAGTTTAGCGCTCACAGCAACATTCTAAGGTACAAATGATGAAACAGAGAGGTTAAGTAACTTCCCAAAATTGCACAGTTAATAAGTCAGAGCCAGTATCTGCACTCTGGCCTCCAGAGTGCAGGCTCTGCTCTTACCCATGATAAGAAGCAGATAAGAACCACATTTAGGCCCCATGTGGTGGCTCATGCCTGTAATCCCAGCACTTTGGGAGGCTGAGGAGGGCAGATCACCTGAGGTCAGGAGTTCAAGACCAGCCTGACCAACATGGTGAAACCTTGTCTCTACTAAAAATACAAAATTAGCTGAGCATGGTAGTGCATGCCTGTAATCTCAGCTACTCGGGAGGCTGAGGCAGGAGAATCACTTGAACCTGGGAGGTGGAGGTTGCAGTGAGCCAAAATTGTGCCACTGCACTCCAGCCTGGGTGACAGAGCTCGACTCTGTCTCAAAATAAATAAACAAATATTTTAAAAAGCATATTTAATAATCATGTAATTTGTCATTAGTGAGCACTTGTTGTATGATCTGCCTCAAGTTGGCGTAGTATGAGTGACATGGAACTATATAAACTAACAGAAGACAGACAGGAGTTGAGTGCTAAATTGGTGATACCAAAGTTCTTTTGAAAACCTAAGAAAAAGAGATCCACTATGGGCTGGACTTTTGGGGAAAATGTTGGAGAAAGTGAGGCGTGAGCACCCTTGTTTTTTTGCCATCTAAGCAGAATATTTAGACTCTCTGGGACTACAGTTGTAGAAAGATGCTAATTTGTATTGCTTATGAGAAAAAGGGCATGGAGGAGGGGCTATTTCATTGTTAATCTGGAATCTGCTGCATACATTCATAGTCCTGTGCAGATTCACAATGCACTTTGGCTCTTGGAGGCTCAGCAACATTGTGTGATAAAGAAATCTGCTTTTTTTGGCTGGGTGTGGTGGCTCACGCCTATAATCCCAGCACTTCGGGAGGCCAAGGCAGGTGCATCACGAGGTCAGGAGATCGAAACCATCCTGGCTAAAGTGGTGAAACACCGTCTCTACTAAAAATACAAAAAATTAGCCAGGCATGGTGGCGGGTGCCTGTAGTCCCAGCTACTTGGGAGGCTGAGGCAGGAGAATGGCGTGAACCAGAATGCGGAGCCTGCAGTGAGCCGAGATCGCACCACTGCAATCCAGCCTGGGCGACAGAGAGAGACTCTGTCTCAAAAAACAAAAAGAAATCTGCTTTTTTTTTCACTCTGACTGGAGTATAGTGGAGTACAGTGGCACAAACATGGCTCACTGCAAACCTCGAATTCCTGGGCTCAAGTGATCATCTCATCTCAGCCTCCCAAGTAGCTGGGACCACATGTGTGCACCACCATACCTGGCTAGTTTTTTACATTTTTGTAGAGAGAGTCTTACTGTGTTGCCCAGGCTAATCTCCTGGATTCAACTCCTGTGTTCCAGCCACTCTCCTGCTTTGGCCTCCCAAAGTGCTGGAAATACAGATATGAGCCATCTCACCTGGCCAGAACATTTTTTTCATAGAACTCGTATCAACATTTTATAGATGAGTGCAGTGTCTCATGTCTGTAATCCCAGCACTTTGGAAGGCTGAGGCAGGAGGATCACTTGAACCCAGGAGGTCAAGGCCAGCCTGGGCAACATGGTGAAACCCTGTCTCTACAAAAAATACAAAAATCAGCTGGGCATGGTGGCATGCGCCTATATTGCCAGCTACTCAAGAGGCTGTGGTTGGAGGATCACTTGAACCCAGGAAGTGGAGGTTGCAGTGAGCCAAGATCATGCCACTGCATTTCAACCTGAGCAACAGAGCAAGACCCTGTCTCCAAAAATAAAAAAAATTAAAAAATATAAAAGCCAGGTGCAGTGGCTCACGCCTGTAATCCCAGCACTTTGGGAGGCCGAGGCAGGCAGATCACAAGGTCAGGAGTTCAAGACCAGCCTGGTCAATATGGTGAAACCCCGTCTCCACTAAAAATACAAAAAAATTAGCTGGGTATGGTGGCAGGCGCCTGTAATCCCAGCTACTTCGGGAGGCTGAGGCAGGAGAATCACTTGAATCTAGGAGGCAGAGGTTGCAGCGAGCTGAGATCGTGCCATTGCACTCCAGCCTAGGCTACAAGAGTGAAACTCTGTCTCAAAAAAAAAAAAAAAAAAAAAAATTTTATAGACTTTTTTGTTTGGGAAGCACTGGTAGAGGAAAACACCTTACTGGAAATTGAAGTAGTTTACAACCCACAGACAACTTAAAATCAAGCTCCCTGAACATTCTATGTAATTTTCACTTTTACAGAGTCGACATTCATCACCTATCAGTCTTTTGACATTTGGTTATTTTCCCCATGTGTACCATGTTACTACCCTAGCCAGACTACGAATACATCACATGCAAATACTTGGCAGGCGCATCTTTTTATCTCTCATGGTTCCTAGCTCACACCTTGTCTAAAAGAAGGTCGATAAATATTTGTTGGTTTAAAAACAGAGACAGGGCTGGGCGCGGTGGCTCATGCCTATAATCCCAGCACTTTGGGAGGCCGAGGCGGGTGGATCACGAGGTCAGGAGATCAAGACCACGGTGAAACTCGATCTCTACTAAAAATATAAAAAATTAGCCGGGCATGGTGGTGGGCGCCTGTAGTCCCAGCTACTCAGGAGGCTGAGGCAGGAGAATGACATGAACCTGGGAGGTGGAGCTTGCAGTGAGCCGAGATCGTGCCACTGCACTCTAGCCTGGGTGACAAAGTGAGACTCTGTCTCAAAAAACAAAAAACAAAACAACAACAACAAAATAACAGAGACAGAACAAGGGGAAGAAAATGAGGAGGGAAAAAACCCACACTTGAAGTGATAGCAATTATTGGTAACTTGCAACTGATTACTTCATTGTAAATTGCTATTCACCAATCGGTACCCTTTGAAAGACTAGTAAGTTGTTTAAAATGCAAAAATAATGTTAATTTTCGGCTTCGCTTTAGTTGGAGCTGGATCTGCAGTCAGAAATAGCTGGCTTTGGGGCATGACCTCTAAATTATATCTTCCTTTATTAGCTCAGGGTGCTTTCTGCTGAGCTGGAAGTGCCTGGGGTAGGTCCCTCTGTCAGCGGATTGATGCTTAGACTGAGAATCTGATGAAGACCAAGTGCCCCTGGGTCAGCATGACCGCAAAGGCCAACTGGATGGCACCACTGCTTGGGGAACAACTCACTCAGGGTGGTGGGAGCTTGCAGTTAAAAATACAAGGGACGCATTTGGTTTGGTATCAGGGGCTGGTCTCAGATGCAAGCCCCTGTCCAAACATGCCTCCATCCCCTGCTCATCGGACCCAGTGCCCAGGGTTGGAGAGGGCACCATTTGAGAGATTTGTGGCTTTGAGGCTCTAAAAGCCTGACATTCTTAAAGGTTCTTCCCGTGCTGATGCCCTAACTCATTCCCAGTTTTGAAGCTAACCCAGCCTGGGAGAAGTAATTCATAAATAATTTGAAGCTGACACTTCAGAGGTGTTTTGATGGGAGTGGGACTTCATCTCTTTTTTCAGGAGGAGTTGAGACAGGAGAGGAGGTAGAGTCCCTGCAAGAGATAAAGATGTCTCTGAACATTCATAGCTTTGGCTTAGGAAAATTCTGGCTCCTGTGGGGAAGAAATTGATCTTGTTTGTTCTTTTCTTTCTTCTTGGTTGAGTTCCCAGTGTGGATCCCGCAGGCGTTTTGTTCTTGGTGTCAGAACCACCCAGGCTTGGTCGTCGCTGGGTCTGGAACCTCCTACAGATTCCACTGCCTCTCTGCCACAGAGGAAAGTCATGATTGCCCCTTGCACAGACAGCAGGAGCTGGGTGTGGGGCTCAGGGAGATTCCTGCAGAGCCCTGCTGGGTGTCTGCTTCCCACCTCCCTTCTTAGGGGTCCCAGTTAATGCCGTTATTGAGAAAAGACTGGAAGGAGGGGTTGGTGAGACTCAAAGCCTTGAAATTGGATCTGTGGTTGTTTTTCTCTAAAACCAAATGTATACCCACCCACTACCCAGCCAGCTGGTGCCCTTTCAGTCAGGGCCTAGTGACCCTGTAAGGAGTTGCTGCCAGTGGTGGAGCTGACTGAGGACATCCAGGCTCCATCCTGTTCACCTGGCAAGTGTTCAGGAACCAGTCTCATGTTTAGACTCCACACGAGCCCTCCATGGGCATGTGGAGCCTGGTCCTCAATTTCCCATTTAACTCCCTCCTGATTGTACAGGCTTTGCACACAGTGGGCCTTCCGTAAATGCTGCTGACAGACTGGGGAGGACTTGGGGGCTGGGAGGCTTCCTTTCATTTCCAGTGTTGAGGGGAGAGTATCAGAATCCACATCTCTATCCTGAATTTCTCCAATGACTGCCAAGGAGCCAGGGTGGGCATAGCTGTCAGTCTGTTTCTAGCCATGTTGCCAACTGTCACACCCATCGGGGCAAAGAAGAACTTCCCTCAGGAGGATGTGTGTGGACAGCAGGTGACTGTCCTGCTCTGGGGCTGGCTTGATCAACCCCCCACCATCTAACCACAGGCTCTCTTTCTTGTGGCTCCCCTTGTCATCTGCCCCTCCTGACCATCTGGCCACCCCAACTTCTCCTGCCTGGTGGGTGGCAGCCTCTCCCTGCATGGAAGCTCCAGGCAAGAGGTAGGGGGAGCAGTGGGCTGAATTGTCAGGGTTCAAACAGTTGAGCTAATACCAGTTTGCTCAGGGGTTTCTGCTGCCCACCTGGGAGCCCCAGGACCAGGCAATGTGCAATCTGCTCTTACAGCCCCCATGCTTCCAGAGGCTTTCCAGGCTGAGAAAACACGTTTGAATGTTGCCTCATCTTGGAGTTCCAGCAGCTTCAACCTTGATGGTGTCTTCCTCGGTGTCATTCCTGGTACGTGTAGAGGCTAACATTCACTGTGATCTTCCCGTGTGCCTGACACCATACCAAGAGCTTTCTGTGCACTATCTCAGTCAATCTTCATAATAACTCTATAAGGGAGCTTCAGTTATCAATCCAGTTTCACTGACAAGCTAACTGAGGGCTGGAGAGGTTAAGTAACTTGTCTAGGATTGTATAGCCAGTCTGTGGCAGAGCTAGGAGTCTAATGGAGGCATTATACTACTGTCTGATGTGCATGAGGACTGCTTTGTCCTGGATTAAAGTGTTTACATTTTACCAAATCTGGATCTTCTATCTATTCATCTAGCAGATGGGTCAGCTAACTATGCCCACAGGCCAAATCTAGCTATGGTATGGTCTCGTGTTTGTTTGTTTGTTTGTTTGTTTTTGAGACAGAGTCTTGCTCTGTCGCCAGGCTGGAGTGCAGTTGGTGCAATCTTGGCTCACTGAAACCTCCGCCTCCTGGTTCAAGTGATTCTCCTGCCTCAACCTCCCAAGTAGCTGGGACTACAGCATGTGACCCCACGCCCAGCTAATTTTTGTATTTTTAGTAGAGACGGTTTCACTGTGTCGGCCAGGATGGTCTCGATTTCTTGACCTTGTGACCTGCCCACCTCAGCCTCCCAAAGTGCTGGGATTACAGGTGTGAGCCACTCCATCCAGTCTAGCTTTTTTTGGTTTTTGTTTTTTTTAGAATCAGGGTCTCACTTTGTTGACCAGGCTAGAGTACAGTGGTGTGATCACTGCTCACTGCAGCCTAAAATTCCTGTGCTCAAACAACCCTCCCATCTTAGCCTCCCAAGTAGATGGGACTACAGGCACGAGCCACCACGCCCAGCTATACCACAGTTAAAAAACAAACAAAAAATGCGGGGTGCGGTGGCTCACGCCTGTAATCCCAGCACTTTGGGAGGCTGAGGCGGGTGGATCGCGAGGTCAGGAGATTGAGACCATCCTGGCTAACAAAGTGAAACGCCATCTCTACTAAAAATACAAAAAATTAGCTGCACGTGGTGGCGCGTGCCTATAGTCCCAGCTACTAGGGAGGCTGAGGCAGGACAATGGCGTGAACGTGGGAAGTGGAGGTTGCAGTGAGCTGAGATTGCGCCACTGCACTCCAGCTTGGGCGACAGAGCGAGACTCTATCTCAAAAACAGACAAATAAACAAACAAAACAAAAAACAAAGAAGAATATGTGACAGAGACAGTATTTGGCCCATAAAGCCTAAAATACTGACTATTTACTATCTGGGCCCTTACAGAAAGAGTTTGCTGACCGCTGAGTTAGCATGCCACAGTATCCTGTCCCACCAATACCATCCAGAGTAAGCTCCAGCACTGTATCTGCCAGCCTCCTATTCGCTTTGGACTTGGCTGCTTCCAAGAGTGCTCTGAACCATTAAAAACTCAATGAATACGTTCAGTGCATAAAGACGGATGTGCCCGGGAGGATTTTCAAATCTTCAGTTGCACCTTTGAGTGTGTGTAAACCTCAGGCCAGTTGCCTGGCAGGCCAGCCTGTGGCATGGGTCTTGACTTTCCCGATTGTGAAATAAGGATGAGAAATCTTGGCCTTGGAATGGAGGGAAATGAAAGAGGGGCATTTGACAGACTCTCAGAAAGGCACAGGCAGGGAGCTCTGGAGGCTTCTTAGAAGGAAGAACCAGCTGGGCGCAGTGGCTAACGCCTGTAATCCCAGCACTATGGGAGGCTGAGGCAGGCTGATCACCTGAGGTCAGGAGTTCGAGACCAGCCTGACCAACATGGAGAAACCCCGTCTCTACTAAAAATATAAAATTAGCTGGGGTGGTGGCAGGTGCCTTTAATCCCAGCTATTCAGGAGTCTGAGACAGGAGAATCGCTTGAACTGGGGAGGCAGAGGTTGCAGTGAGCCGAGATCATACCATTGCACTCCAGCCTGGGCAACAAGAGCGAAACTCCATCTCAAAAAAAAAGAAAGAAGAACCAATATGAATCATAAGCAACATTATTACCTTAGCAAGTCTCTGAGCCCCCAGTTTAAATGTGTAAAGTAATCTGCTTAGGCTCAAGAAAATCTCTTTTCTCCTTTCACACTGGATGTATGAACACATGACCAGGAGAGGCTATGTAACTGAACGGGTTTCCATGTCTCCCCTCTCTGCTCAGGTGGTGAGTTCCCTGAGGCCTGGTCTGGATCTTATGTTTTACTTGTGTCTTCTCTGAGCTCTTGGTACCACACTTAGCACCACACAGTGAGCAACTCCGCATAGTGATCTGCCTGAGTTACATGTTACAGAAGGGTCCCGACTGGAAACAGGCCTCCAGGAAGAGGGTCTAGAAAAGTAAGGGTCAGGCAGGGTGCGGTGGCTCATGCCTGTAATCCCAGCACTTTGGGACGCTGAGGTGGATGGATCACTTGAACCCAGGAGTGCGAGACCAGTCTGGGCAACATAGCAAGAACTTGTCTCTACAGAAAAAAGAAAAAAAAAACTAGCTGGGTGTGGCAGCTCATGACTGTAATCACAGCACTTTGGGAGGCTGAGGCAAGAGGATAGCTTGAGCCGGGGAGATGAGGCTGTTGGTGAGCTGTGTTCATGCTACTGCACTCCAGTCTGGGCAACATAAGAGACACTGTCTTAAAAAAATAAATAAATAATAAAAGGCTAGGCATGGTGGCTCACACCTATAATCCCAGCACTTTTGGAGGCTGAGGCAGGCAGATCACTTGAGACCAAGAGTTCGAGACCAGCCTGGGCAATATGGCGAGACCCTGTCTCTACAAAAAGTACAAAAATTAGCTGGACGTGGTATGTGTGTCTGTAGTCCCAGCTACTTGGGAAGCTGAGATGGGAAGATCACTTGAGCCCAGGAGGCCAAGGCTGCAGCAAGCCGTGATTGCACCACTACACTCTAGCTTGGGTGACGGCAAGACCCTGTCTCAAAAAAAAAAAAAGAGAAAAGTAAAGTAAGAGTCTTTTCTCTGCCCTCCCCGAAAACAATGTTGAGTCCCAGAGAGCAGGTGAGAGCTAGCTGAGGGGTCCTGGCACCTCAGGTGAGGGTGCTGGAGGCCCAGGCCCGATGGCCCAGGCACTCCCTCCCCCTCAGAGGCCCAGCTCTTCAGGCCCTGCCAGTATCCTCCACACCCAACCCTCTTCAGTCCTCCAGGAAACATCATGAGGGTTAATTATTTCTCAGAGCTGACTCAGACAGCGGTTTTCTGCCAAAACATTCTGTCAGCCAAGCACAGTCCTGCTGTTACTCCCGTGAGGGAGCCTTTGTAAGCTGTGTCAGGAGGAAACTCCGCAGCAGGGAAGCCCAAAGCCCCGTAGCCTGGGGTGGGGTCCTGCCTGATCCCGTCGGGTGGGGCTGGTTGCTGGGAGGGTGCCCTCCCCAGTGTGAGAACCCGGCTCCAGAAAGCTCTCACCGGCAGGCTGCCTTTCTGCCAGTCCCTGTGGGGCAATGCTCGCCTTTCATTTTGTTGATTGGAGATTGTGTCTCTGAATAGAGCTTAATGTCCTTTTGAAATTATCTGTTCTTTTTTTTTCTTTTCTTTCCTTTTTTTTTTTTTTGAGATGGAATCTTGCTCTGTCGCCCAGGCTGGAGTGCAGTGGCTCTATCCCAGGGCTCACTGCAACCTCCGCCTCCTGGGTTCAAGTGATTCTCCTGCCTCAGCCTCTGCAGTAGCTGGGATTACAGGGCCTGCCACCATGCCTGGCTAATTTTTGTATTTTAGTAGAGATGGGTTTGGCCATATTGGCCAGGCTGGTCTCAAATGCCTGACCTCAAGCGATCCACCCGCTTCGGCACTCCAAATTGCCGAGATTACAGGTGTGAGCCACTGCACCTCGCCTTTTTCTTTCTTTCTTTTAAAAATTTCTCCTGCTTTCTCCATTTGGTTTAGATTGCTGCTGTGTTCTTAAATGCTGAAGGTGAATGACGAGGCGTCCAGAGGAGAGGGATGACCCTCAAACACAAACCCTCTGCCTAGGAGGTCAAACTGGGGGAGAGTGGGGGGACATAGGGGGTCTCTTGGAGGAAGGAGGCCTAGGAGACCTTCTCTCTCATATCAGAGTGTAGGATGGGAGGAGTAAGCTCCAGGGACAGTGGGGAGCAGGGAAAGGACACCCACAATGAACCTGAGGGACTGGGATGGCCCTGAGTGGAGATTCAAAGAGGCTGAACTGTGCTTGAGACACCTGGGACCCGAAGCCAGGAGGGAGAAGGTAGAGAGAAGTAGAACAGGGTAGCCCTGTGAATTCACTGCATGGCCGCCATTAGCTTCACTTGCCCTCTGACCAGGCCGACACCAGCACCCCGGGCACCCCATGTGGGTAGGAAGGTGTGTGTGGTGCTGTGCAAACCCGATTATCCCCCGAGTAACCCATGCCACATCTACAGCTTCCTGCTGCTGCGCCAGAAGCTGTGTCCTCTTATGGAAAGAAGAGCACTTCTTCATATATAAGCAGCCAGGTGAAGGCAGGGCTATTCTTGCGTGAGAAATGATGATTATACAGATCAATTCCATCTCCTGGAGGAACCCCAGACAGTGGTAAATTACACAGTTACAATTTTACCCTAAGCCCCATCTCCCCACCCCCCACAAAACAACAGACCCAACAACCATGTTTTGCAGCAAAAATATTTACAGGACAGTTACTATGTACAAGGAAGTATTTTGTATATTATGTCATTTAATCTTCTCAAGGACCCTGCGATCTACCAATGAATGAACAGAGAGACAGAGAGGCTAAAAGCTAGCCAGAAATCACAAGGCCAGAAGGGGATGAAAGCTAGGCCTTACGAGGCTGAGAATCCAGCAGGACTTGGCATCTGTTAAGTGTTCCATAAATCCTTGTTGAAGGAATAAATGAGTCTAACAAGCTCCATGATCAGGGCTTGCCTACTGCTCCCTAAGCCATAATTCCTGTCCCTAGGATCTGGGTAAGTCAGGGCCTACAAATATGCCCCAGGGATGTTTTCTAAGATCCTGTTCTCATCTTTCTTCTGTGCTCTCCTCTCCCCAGCTGCCATCCTGTATCCCTTCCAAGAAGACATAGAATGGAGGAGTTGTTATTTGATGTACCAAGTATAGTATTTGAGTGCCTACCAATGGTGCCAAGCATTTTCCTAGATGCTGGGGTCATAGGAGTGAACAAAGCAGGATCACATTCTGAAGATCACATTCTAGCCAGGGTACAGATTTGACTGAGAGATCAGTTCTGGCTGAACTGATGAGGGAGGATTGAGGTAAGAGCTCTGTGACTCCTCAGCTATGGGCTGCTGTGTGCACATGGGGGCAGGCACCAGCCCCCCCTCACCAATGATGTGCACTCTCGTCCTTGTGGTTGCAGAAGTGGTCTCAGCAGCTCTGCCTCTCTGCTGTGGCCCCTTCCCTGGCCATGGTTTTTATCCCAGGATGGGCTCCTCAAAGTGTCTTTGCCACAGGACCTAGAATTGAGACTAAAAGAATCAGTCTGAGCTGAGCTCATGTTAAAAACTAGGAGGCCGGGTGCGGTGGCTCATGCCTATAATCCCAGCACTTTAGAGGCTGAGGCAGGCAGATCACGAGGTCAAGATGTTGAGACCATCCTGGCCAATATGGTGAAACCCCATCTCTACCAAAAATACAAAAATTAGCTGGGCGTGGTGGCGGGCACCTGTAGTCCCAGCTACTCGGGAGGCTGAGGCAGGAGAATCGCTTGAACCCAGGAGGCAGAGGTTGAAGTGAGCCAAGATTGTGCCAGCTGCACTCCAGTCTGGTGACAGAGTGAGACTCCGTCTCAAAAAACAAACAAACAAACAAACAAAACCAGGAGCTAAGGCATGGCCCTTACGTTTTACTTTTATTTATTTAAATTCCTGAGTACATGTACAGGATGTGTGGGTTTGTTACACAGGTATATGTGTGCCATGGCAGTTTGCTGCACCTATCCACCCATCACCCAGGTGTTAAGCACAGCATGCATTAGCTCTTCTCCCTAATGCTCTCTGTTCCCCTGCCTGCCCCCAACAGGCCTCTGTAAGTGTTGTTCCCCTCCGTGTGTCCATGTGTTCTCACTGTTCAGCTCCCACTTACTAGTGAGAACATACAGTGTTTGGTTTTCTGTTCCTGCATTAGTTTGCTGAGGATAATGGCTTCCAGCTTTATCCATGTCCCTGCAAAGGACATGATCTTGTTCCTTTTTATGGCTGCATAGTATTCCATGGTGTATATGTGCCACATTTTCTTTCTTTCATTTTTCTTTTTTTTTTTTTTGAGATGGAGTCTTGCTCTGTCGCCCACGCTGGAATGAATGCAGTAGTGCAATCTCAGCTCACTGCAACCTCCCCCTCCCAGGTTTAAGCAGTTCCCCTGCCTGTCAGCCTCCGGAGTAGCTGGGACTACAGGCATGCACCACCACACTCCGCTAATTTTTGTATTTTTAGTAGAGAGGGGTTTCACCATGTTGGCCAGGCTGGTCTCGAACTCCTGACCTCAGGTGATCTGCCTGCCTCAGCCTCCCAAAGTGCTGGGATTAAAGGCATGAGCCACCATGCCCAGCCACCACATTTTCTTTATCCAGTCTATCATTGATGGGCATTTGGGTTGATTCCATGTCTTTGCTATTGTGAATAGTGCTGCAATGGACATACATGTGTTTGTATCTTTATAATAGAATGATTTATATTCCTTTGGGTGTATACCCAGTAATGGGATTGCTGGGTCAAATGGTATTTCTGGTTCTAAATCTTTGAGGAATTGCCACACTGTCTTCTACAATGGTTGAACTAATTTACATTCCCACCAACAGTGTAATAGCTTTTTTATTTCTTCACAACCTCGCCAGCAGCTGTTGTTTCTTTTTTTAAATTTCATTTTATTGAAACAGAGTCTCACTCTGTCACCTAGGCTGGAGTGCAGTGGCGTGATCTTGGTTCACTGCAAACTCTGCCTCCCAGGTTTAAGCAATTCACCTGCCCCAGCCTCCTGAGTAGCTGGGGTTACAGGTGTGCGCCATGATTCCCAGCTAATTTTTGTATTTTTAGTGGAGACAGGGTTTCACCATGTTGGCCAGGCTGGCCTCAAACTCCTGACCTCAAGTGATCTGCCCACCTTGGCCTCCCAAAGTGCTGGGATTACAGGTGTGAGCCACCATGCCCGGCCTATCTGTTCTCTTGACTTTTTAATAATCGACATTCTGACTGACGTGAGATGGTATCTCATTGTGGTTTTCATTTGCATTTCTCTTTTTTTTTTTTTTGAGATGGAGTTTCGCTTTTGTTACCCAGGCTGGAGTGCAATGGCATGATCTCGGCTCACCACAACCTCTGCCTCCCAGGTTCTAGCGATTCTCCTGTCTTAGCCTCCCAAACAGCTGGGATTACAGGCGCCTGGCACCATGCCCAGCTAATTTTGTATTTTTAGTAGAGACGGGGTTTCTCCATGTTGGTCAGGCTGGTCTTGAACTCCTGACCTCAGATGATCCGCCCGCCTCAGCCTCACAAAGTGCTGGGGTTACAGGCGTGAGCCACCGCACCCGGCCTTTCATTTGCATTCTCTAATGATCAGCGATGTTGAGCTTTTTTTCCCACATGTTTGTTGGTCACATGTATATCTTTTTTTGAGAAGTTATTTTTATTTATTTTTTAGGGACACGGTCTCCCTCTGTTTCCCAGGCTGGAGTGCAGTGGCACCATCATGGCTTGCTACAGCCTCAAGCTTCAGGACTCAAGCGATTCTCCCATCTTTGTCTCGGGAGTAGCTAGGACTACAGGCACGTGGCACCACGAGCGGGTAACTTTTCTATTTTTGGTAGAGATAGGATCTTATGTTACCCAGGCTGGCCTCAAGTGATCCTCCTACCTCAGTCTCTGAAAGTGCTGGGATAACAGATGAGCCACTGTGCCTGGCCTTTTACATATTATTTATTTATCTTTTTTTAATTAAAAAATTTTTTATTGGTCAGGCATGGTGGCTGACACCTGTAATCCCAGCACTCTGGGAGGCCGAGGTGGGTAGATCATGAGGTCGAGAGATCAAGACCATCCTGGCCAACATGATGAAACCCATCTCTATTAAAAATACAAAAATTAGCTGGGCTTGGTGGCAGGCGCCTGTAGTCCCAGCTACTTGGGAGGCTGAGGCAGGAGAATCGCTTGAACCCAGGAGGCGGAGGTTCCAGTGAGCTGAGATCGCACCACTACACTCCAGCCTGGCGACAAAGCAAGACTCTGTTTCAAACAAAACAAAACAAAACAAAACAAAACAAAACAAAAAACACAAAAAAACCTTTTTTATGCAGGGGCCATGCTAATCTTCTCTGTATTGTTCCAATTTTAGTATATATGCTGCCAAAGCGAGCACTATTTATTTATTGATGTATTTATTTATGGAGCTAGAGTCTCATTCTGTTGCCCAGGCTGGAGTGCAATGGCATAATCTCAGCTCACTGCAACCTCCACCTCCCAGGTTCAAGTGATTCTCCTGCCTCAGCCTCCCGAGTAGCTGGGATTACAGGCACCCGCCACCACGCCTAGCTAATTTTGTATTTTTAGTAGAGACGGAGTTTCACCATGTTAACCAGGCTGGTCTCGAACTCCTGACCTCAGGTGATCCACCTGCCTCAGCCTCCCATAGTGCTGAGATTACAGGCGTGAGCCACTGCACCTGGCCGCGAGCACTATTTATTCATTATCATGTGGACTGGGGACTCCTAATACCTTCTAGTTTATGACTTTGATATCTTCCTTCGACATTGCTGCTTTCCTGCCACTGGATGCAAAAAGAAAATCCTTACCTGTCCTCTGACTTTTCCTTTTATGCTTGAGCTGGCTTTAGTTGGTTTCTGTTACTTATAATCAAATACAGTCTCATCTTGTTTTTTTTTTTGGGGGGGGACGGAGTCTCATTCTGTTGCCCAGGCTGGAGTGCAGTGGCGTGATCTCGGCTCACTGCAACTTCCACCTCCCAAGTTCAAGCGATTCTCCTGCCTCAGCCTCCCGAGTAGCATGTGCCACCACGCCCAGCTAATTTTTAGTAATTTTAGTAGATACGGGGTTTCACTGTGCTAACCAGGCTGGTCTTGATCTCCTGACCTTGTGATCCACCCATCTCAGCCTCCCAAAGTGTTGGGATTACAGGCGTGAGCCACCACGCCTGGCCAGTCTTATCTTGAATGTAAACAAAAACTTAGAACTTGGGTTCGGGGCAGAAGCAGCAGACCTAGAGCTGCCTGGATCTGATAAGGTCCTTGAGTGACAAAGTCAAACAGGTTCCCTAGAGACCACTGATCACTGGGGAAATTCCCTTGCCCTGCACTGCCTCTCTGCCAAGACCAAGGCCTAGGACCACATACTGACTGTGCAAACCCATCTGGATACAACCAGTCTGAATTTTCCCCAAATTTCTCTTGGTACATAATCAGACTTCCTGATCTACACGCATTTTTTTTTTCCTTACTCCAGACCCTAGGAGGGAGTAAAGTTTGTGGTAAAAGAAAAGAAGGAAAAATACAAACTACCTTTTAAACCGTGGGTACGGTAATGGAGTGGCTACCAGTATTGATCATGGCAAGATCATTGCAAGTTTAGCAATAATCAGCTGCTGGGTCATAGCCTGTTTGGAAAGACAACTGTAGTCCATTAAAAAAGATTGTATATCATCCACAGAAAGCTCTTCATTTGGCTACTTTACGTCTGACTGGCTCCTACTTGCCCTACAGGCCCCAGTTTTTTCTTGAAAGCCTTCTACAGGACTAGGTTAGGGAACTCCTCTGTTAGAGCACTTCCTCACAGTGCACAGCTCACTGTGTTTATTTGTTTTAGAGATGGGGTCTCACTCCGTTGCCCAAGCTGGAGTACAGTGATGTGATCATAGTTCACTGCAGCGCTGAACTTCTGGGCTCCAGTGATCCTCTTGCCTCAGCCTCCCAAGTGGCTGGGACTCCAGGCACATGCCACTGCACTTGGCTAACTTTAAAAAAAAAAAAAAAATTCTTGGAGAGACGGGATCTCACTGTGTTGCCCAGGATGGTCTCAAACTCCTGGCCTCAAGCAATCTGCCTGCCTTGGCCTTCCAAAGTGTTAGGATTACAGGTGTGAGCCACTGCACCTAGCCATCTCACTCTATTTAAATTGCCATCTCACTCTATTCAAATACTCTATTTAAGTGTCCTGAGCGTAGACCCGAGTGTGTATAGCGTGGTACCTGGTGTGTGGTAGGTGTTCAATATACACACGTTCCACAAAAAATAGAATTCAGGAATTAATTTAGTATTACCTAAAAAGTCTCCACACCTACCCTTCTACAGGTGATCATGTAACTTGTGCACAGACTATCCGGAAGACTTAGGTATGTGCCTTTAGGAGGTAGATAGAGCAGACAGGGCTCAGGTGACCTTGACTAGCTAGAAATTCCAGCTGCCTCTATCAAACAGAATCTGTCACTTAGGATTAAGTTAGATTTTATACAACAGAAAGCAAGGTTTATCCTCTTATGTGAAGGAATTCCAGGGGACTTCAGTCCTGGGCAGGAATGGTGGCTCCATGAAGTTAGCAGGAACCCAAGCTGCTTCTAGCTTTCTGCAGCACCATCCTTAGTGCTGACTTCCATCCCCAAGGCTACCTCATGGTTTAAAAGGGCAGTGGCATGCCAGCCATCACATCTGCATTCCAGGCAGCAGAACAAAGGGAGAGGGACAAGCGAAGCAACAAAAGGTTGGCCCTCTGAGTCAGCTTGCTCTCAGTAGACTTCTTGAAATTTTTACATATAATATTCCCTTATATCTCAGTGGCCAGGAACGCTTGGAAATGTAGATGTTAGCTGGACACTTTGCTCCATATAAACTTGGAGTTTTATAATTAAGAGGGAAACAGATATTATGCAACAAACTGCAGTCTCTCCCCCAATACCCAAGCAAAACTGTCAGGAAGGACCCTCCCTTATTTTGGTAAAAAATCGGTCAATCTATAAGCAGCTCCGCTTTGCTCTACATCTCAGTTCTCATTGATACAAGCTAGTCATCAGTACTTTTTTCTCTATATAAAGAACTACAATGGCTGGGCGCAGTGGCTCACGCCTGTAATCCTGGCACTTTGGGAGGCCAAGGCGGGTGGATCACTTGAGGTCAGGAGTTTGAGACCAGCTTGGCCAACATGGTGAAACCCCGTCTCTACTAAACATACAAAAATTAGCCAGGCGTGGTGGCGCATGCCTGTAGTCACAGCTACTCAAGAGGCTGAATCCCTTGAATTCAGGAGGCAGAGGTTGCAGTGAGATGAGATTGCACCACTGCACTGCACTCCAACCTGGGTGACACAGCAAGATGCCATCTCAAAAAAAAAAAAAAAAGAACTACACGAGAAGGGTCCTCTCCCTTGCTCTGTTTCTTGAACTTACCACTCGCACTCATTACTAGATGAGACCACATGAAGAGTTCAATGCAGAACTGCAGAAAGGCTCTCCAGCACGTGGGCGTCTCTCACAGGGCCGGATGATTGAGCTGAAATGAGCTGACAGTCATGTTGACTATAAGGCAGTGCATTAGGGGCCCTGCTGTAGCAGTGATAGCCTGGATGCCCTGCATCCAGGGCAGGAAATGCTCTGAGAACACATAGGCCTGGGCACTGGTCTTCAGGACCACGTGAAAGAGGAAGGACCCCATTCCCTTCACCCTCATCCTCCAAGGCAGGTAGTACCCAATAGCTATGCCTACAGCATCTTCCCCATAGGTGTGGGCAGAAGACCCCACTCCCTTGAACTCTCTAGTTAGTGCTTTTTCAAACTGCAGCTTGATTTTCTCTTAAATGGGAAGTGTCTGAATGTAGGACAACTGTGGGAAAGGAAGCATGGGAGAGTAATGATGAGCTTGGGTTGCAATCCTGGCCTTGCCCATTGTTTTCTGTGTTACGTTGCTAACTTGTTCCACTCCCCCCAAGTGTCTATTTCGTGAGGTAAAATAGGAATGGTAATGACACCCCCCTTGCCAAGCCGCTCAGAGGATTAAACAAGATAATGTAGGTGAATGCAGTTAGCATAGTGCCTGGGGTACAATAGGTACTCGATAAAAGAGAAAATAAAATGGAGATAGATGGCAAAAGCCATTGTGAAGACTCAACCCCTAAACAAAGCTTCCTCTGAAATTAGAGAAATTTGCAACCCTGGCATCTTGGCTGGAATCCCAGGATAAGATGGGCATTTACAGCCGTAAAGCCAGCCACAGCCCAGGACGCCAAGCCCCAGAGGCCAGGGGCTCCTCCCCACCCGAGGGCTGCCGAGCTCAGGAAACTGGTTCACATTTTGTCCTGGGGACACTGCACTTGGAAAAACATTATTGATTCCATGGTTCAGGTTGCAAAGGGAGGAAGAAAGATTGAATTTCATCACATAAAGCACTTATGCCTACTGTACTTTCTCTTTAGAGAGGCACTTGGCAATCATTTTCATTAGTGTCTCTTCTTAATCTCAAAGATAACTTATCCCCATTTTATAAAGGCAGAGCATAGGAGAATTAACTGGCTGAAGAGCATGTAGCAGGGTGGCAAAAGCCAGAGTTTATGATCTCCAAATTTTTGGCATATTGCTTAACTAAGCTTCAGCAATCCACTCCACAAATGCCTGGTGGGGGCCTCTCAGTCATATACTTATTGCTCAAATCAGTCACTCATGATCACCAGAAAAATGCAGACATGTAAATCTAGGCTACATGATTCATTTTTCTTAGCAGCTTAGGACAGGAGGTGAAAAGTGACTTTTCCAACCATATCACAAGTGGGTCTGCATCTAGCAAGTCCTGGAACAGGGATGTTGGAACTATTCCAGGATATATGTCACACCATAGAGCTCTGGATGCCTACAAGCAATGAAGATGGGGTGGGGGCAGTGAAATAGCCAGCTCCTACGCTAAGTGCAGCCCTCCCCACCAGGGCTGTAGACGGGCTGCCCCCTCACCTGAGGAACTCATGTCTTTGATCACAGCAGCATCACAACCTGTCCCTGATACCAAAAGGAGAAACACTCTTGGCCTGTGCCCTCTTGGATGGATCGTTTTTCAGAGAACAGGACGTTTAGTGAGTTTGTCTCAAACTGCACAGAGAACATGGTGAACCTACTAGGGCTGATTGCTGTGGGAAATTAAGAAGACAGGGATAATGGCTTTTCCTCAGTTGCTAAAGCCAGCACATACCTGAAATGAGCCCCAAAGCTCAGGTCTGACTTAATGCCTTTCTTGTCTTGGGAAGAGGGTTTATCAGATTCCAAAGAATGCATTTCGGTTATCTTTGTTTCCAATACTGAAGCAGCTCCCTCTGCTCACCAAGGCAGAGCCCTTTCTATCTCTTTTTCAGAAAAATCCCAAGGAACAATTGTTTTGGATTACTTAGTGGACTCAGCGTGGAAACTGCTTGTGTGGCCCAGCTAGGTAGGGGCGTTCAGACAAGGAGACCTGACCTGGAGCTTCTGGGATGATTCCAAGGTATTGCATGAATGCGTCTGCTGTGTGTTCGTTAACTGCTGGGGAGAAAACTCTGGGTAGTCACAGCCATCTACTCTCAGTTTTCAAGACAGGCTTCAGCAGGCAAGCAGCTTGCTGGGAGGCGTCCTTAGTCAGCTGGGAAAGTAAGGCTGACGCGCTGTTTGACCTCAGCGAGGCATGTGTCACACTCTTTCCGTTCTCTGGCACTCTCTGGCTCTTCCTAAGGCCTTTTCTCAACCAGGCACATTATGTGATGTAGACAGCAAGCAGGATGGGAGGCTGGCAGTCCCCACAGCGGAGCTGGCAGTGGCCACTTAGACTCCCTCATATCACACCGTTGGCTTCCAAGCCCAGATGTAGGTGCTTGTCCCTCCCATTGGGATCTTGCCAAATCTTTTGTAACATTTTAAAACAACCATTGAAGTGCCAGATGACAAAATTTCCCTTGGAGATTGAGAAATTCTGATTGGGATGATGGCAGCATTCTGGAATTTATGTCAGATTTGCTTCCCAGGGGCCGGAAGCAAGGAGGTCAAGACTCCAGGTCCCCATCCCAGTTTAACCAAAGAACTACTACTTTTTTTCTTTTCTTTTCTTTTCTTTTCTTTTTTTCTCAGACAGAGTCTTGCTCTGTCACCCATCCTGGAGTGCAGTGGTGCGATCTTGGCTCCTGCAACCTCCACCTCCCCGGTTCAAGCGATTCTTTTGCCTCAGCCTCCGGAGTGGCTGGGATTACAGGTGTGTGACACAATGCCTGGCTAATTTTTGGAATTTTAGTAGAGATGGGGTTTTACCATGTGGCGAGGCTGGTCTTGAACTCCTGGCCTCAAGTGAACTGCCCAGTTTGGTCTCCTAAAGTGCTGGAACTACAGGCGTGAGCCACTGCACCCAGGCCCCTAATTTTTTTTTTTTTTTTTTTTTTTTGAGATGAAGTCTTACTCTGTTGCTCAGGCTGGAGTGCAGTGGCATGATCATAGCTCACTGCAGCCTCAAACTCCTGGGCTTAAGAGATCCTCCAGGGCCGGGCGCGGTGGCTCATGCCTGTAATCCCAGCACTTTGCGAGGCCGAGGTGGGCGGATCACGGGGTCAGGAGATCGAGACCATCCTGGCTAACATGGTAAAACCCTGTCTCTACTAAAATACAAAAAAATTAGCCGGGCGTGGTGGTGGGTGCCTGTAGTCCTGGGTGCTCTGGAGGTTGAGCAGGAGAATGGCGTGAACCTGGGAGGTGGAGCTTGCAGTGAGCCGAGATTGCGCCACTGCACTCCAGCCTGGGTGACAGAGGAAGACTCCGTCTCAAAAAAGAAAAAAAAAAAAAAAAGAGAGATCCTCTGTAATCCCAGCACTTTGGGAGGCCAAGGTGGGCAGATCATTTGAAGTCAGGAGTTCGAGACCAGCCTAGCGACATGGTGAAACCCCATCTCTACTAAAAATAGAAAAATTAGCTGAGCATGGTAGCGCATGTCTGTAATCCCAGCTACTTGAGAGGCTGAGGCAGGAGAATTGCTTGAACCTGGGAGGTGGAGGTTACAGTGAGCTGAGATCGCGTCTCTGCACTCTAGCCTGGGCAAAAGAGTGAGATTCCATCTCAAAAAAACAAGAGATCCTCCTGGCTCAGCTTCCTGAGTAGCTGGGACTACAGGTGTGTGCACCATGACACCCAGCTAATTTTTGTATTTTTTGTAGAGACAGAGTCTTGCTATATTGTCCAGGTTGGTCTTGAACTCCTAGCCTTAAGAAATCATCCCACCTCCGCCTCCCAAAGCGCTAGGATTACAGGCATGAGCTACTACACCTGGCCTTTCTTTTTGGTTTTACATACTGAAGTTAGGCACAGATTTCAATTGAAAGAGGGTTTCTTTGCTTTAAAAGTGTTTTAAAAGCCCTGCCTTGCATTATCCTTATCCCCTCCATTAGTAGCTATACAGAATTTTAAAAGAGGAAAAATCAGAGAGGGAAAGGTAAGTTATTCTTTGGGTATGCAGAAAAGCCACAGCTGTCGTTTGGGCCTCAACAGGGCATCTGTGCAGGTGTCTGCATATTAACAGCACCATCTGCTTGGTTGTCTCTCAAAGGAAGAATAATCCTGGCCTGATGAACGCCTCAAGCTCTCTTCTTTGGGAAATAGGAAGATCACAATTTGAAATCTTAATCCAAGGTAATAATTGAATATATAAGCACCCTACATAATCCAGAGCTTAAAAATGTGAAATTAAGTCATGAATTGCTTTCAAATATAGCAGGAATCTTCTAGCCTCTTCCAGTCCTGAAAGGCGCCACCAAATGCGGCCTCAGAGTCAAGCCCCCAAATAAATACATGCTAATAAGGCTGATTTTCCCTTTTCACTCTTCTCCTGGGCAGTATGAACCTTTGACTAGAGAGAGCCAGAAAGGAGCATCTCAACCCACTTAGGTAGTGGCCTCTTTTAAAGTGAAACGTGAAGCCAGGGCTCCAAACCGTCATTGTCCTGAGAGTTCCCAGGAAGGCTTTTGTGTGGTAACCTGGATGCCCGTCCAAATGGCCTTGGCTGGTCCCATCCCTCACTCTAGCTCCCTAAGGGTCCTGCTGCTATCAATTGACTGTGAACATTTCCTTTCACTGCCTTTTGCAAACTGCTGGGTGAGTGCCAAGTAGTAGCTTTGCAGGGTTCATTCACCCCAGGGCTGGGAGCTTTTCAGCAGTGTAGGCAGGTTATGTGTTTCAAATCAGCATAGTAGGGCAGAGTGATTTGGAAGCCATTTCATTTTTCAGTTCATCAAACTCCTACTCACTGGGAATCTCTAAACCAGCGATACGAAACCTTTCTGGAGTTGTGACACCCTGTTGTCACTCATTTTATTTCATCAAACACCCACCCCTCTTAAAAATACCATGAGGCATGTATTTATTTTTAAGATGAAAATGAATTAAAATTGGAAAATTACCTAAGAATTTTCTGGCACTCTAGCAAAAAAGGAGATCTACCAGAGGTGTTTGGAAGTCAGGATCTTCACTAAGAATCATCACTCTACACAGGGAAGACATTTGACTGAATTGGGAAGTAGGAAGAATTTGTCCTTGCTCCTCCCCTCTCCCACGATCTAATTCCCTCCCTGCCCGCACATCCCCTCGCCAGGCATCCAGGCACTCACACTACCCCGTATCTCCCTCCATGGTACCTCACGCAGAACTGGCCCTTACCACCCACATCCCCCAGCCCTGCTCTGCAACTGTTTCCTCTCAGTGCTCCTGTTAACATACCTGATGCCCACTCCTTCTGCAAGTAGCCCCTGTAGGTTAGTTGTTTCTTTAGAAACAACTATTTTCTTTTTTGAGATGGAGTCTCTCTCTGTTGCCCAGGCGGGAGTGCAATGGCACGATCTTGGCTCACTGCAACCTCTGCCTCCTGGGTTTAAGTGATTCTCCTGCCTCAGCCTCCCGAGTAGCTGGGATTATGGGCGTGGGCCACCATGCTTAGCAATTTTTTTTGTATTTTTAGTAGAGATGGGGTTTCACCATGCTGGCCAGGCTGGTCTCGAACTCCTGACCTCAAGTGATCTGCCCGCCTCAGCCTCCCAAAGTGCTGGGGTTACAGGTGTGAGCCACCCCGCCCAGCCTAGGAGTAACAACTTCTAAGTTCATTTTCAGCACAAAAATTTTAGTAGAGTTAACCTTGATGATAATGCCTTAAAGTCTTAATCCCTCCAAGGGATATTTGTATTTTTTTTAATCCCTAGAATGCTCAGCAGAAGGGATATTTGTAATGTAACTAGAGACAATATCATACACAAAAGAATTAATTTCCAATGGAATTTCAATGGGTAACAGAAAGGAAGTGTGGGAGGTTGGTCCATTCTGCCTTCTGGTAATGGCCCCCTCGCTGTGTATTCACTTTGGGATAATTGACACTGGGACTGGGCGTAGTGGCTCACGCCTGTAATCCCAGCATTTTGGGAGGTTGAAGCGGGCAGATCACCCAGAGTCAGGAGTTCAAGACCAGCCTGGCCAACGTGGTGAAACCACATCTCTACTAAAAATACAAAAATTAGCCAGGTGTGGTGGTGTGCGCCTGTAATCCCAGTGACCCAGGAGACTGAGGCATGAGAATAGCTTGAACCTGGGAGGCAGGGGCTACAGTGAGCTGAGAATGCGCCACTGCTCTCCAGCCTAGGCAACAAAGCAAGGCTCTGTCAAAAAAAAAAAAAAAAAAAAGACATTGCATAAGAGTCAGTGACCTGGATCTATTTCTGACTTAATCCAATTCAACCAATATTTACTAAGCCCCTCCTATATGCCTGGAATTCGGCTACGCCCTCGGTATCCAAGATGAATAAGACACATTCCATGTCCTCAGTGAAATTCCAGTCTATCAGGAGGCATCTGATACCTACTGAATGCTTCTCTAGCAGTTAGGCAAAATGCTATGGGAACACAGTAGAGAGGATGATTGATTCTGTCTGGAGAAAGCTGCAGAGAATTAATATTTGCATTGGCCTTTGAGGATGAGAAGGAGTTCAGCAGGCTGGGAAAGGGAGGAGAAAGAGAGGTCAGTGGGGAAAAAAACCACCAGAACAAAAGCACAGGGAGGTGACTGCTGGGGAACTCCAAGTATCTGGAGGACAAGAAGGGAAGTAGCAGGGATGAAGCTGAAAAGCAAGGCTAGGGTAGGATTTTGGAAAAGCTTTCACTGCCTTACTAAGGAATGGAAGCATCAGCTGCAGACGATGGAGCCATCAGAAGGTTTTGAAACCTCCATAGACACATTCTGGAGATCGCCACCTTCTCTCAGGCAAAAGACAATGGAGGCTCCATCCAGGGTTATAAGGAGAATGGAAAGGAAAGACATTGAGGATAGGATACATGCAAATAATTGGCTCCTTCGATGTTGGAGTTAAAGGAGAAGGAGAAGTCATAGGTTTCTTGCTTAGGCTTGCTAAGTAACGGCGATGCCACTAATTGAAGATAGGGATGATAGGAACAAGGGTCCATGGGAAAGAACAATGAGTTCGATTTTAGGCCTGTTGGCTTAAGAGACCAAGGGCTAGTGTGAAGATGGTTGTTGATGTTGCTACAGAGGATTCTTCTCTTGTTTATGTTTTCGGTCTTCTTAACAAGACACTAAGTGCTTGTCTGAGCCAGGCACACATCCATCTCTACGATGTCTCTTCTTCCAGTTCTGTCATTTCTTCCATCAGACAGGATGGTGAGAGTGTAGACAGAGTTTAAACAAGAGTCCTAGGATTGCTGCTGCTATTAAGCAGAGGCCAAGTCACATGGAAGCTTCTGGAAGCTCAGGTTCTCACTTGCATACAGATCTGCTTCTTTGCGTTCTAGATGTTAAACTCCTCACCTTCCATTCATCTTTTGTTTTCAATTTATCTTTCTCAAATAATATCCTTGCTTGCGGAACTAATCATTTTCCCAAAGAGAATCTGTGACTTCTTCCTTGCTCATTTCAGCAAGAACATCGTTGAGTGAAAACCTATAACTAGAACTCTGTTGTGGAGATAAAGTAGTTCAGGAAACGTTTGGATCATTAGGAGTTCATCTCAGAAACTCTAAAAATGTGCACGCTCTTTGAGCTAGTAACCCTACTTTTTAGGATTTATCCTAGAGGAATACTGGACAAGTGGACAAATATGTATGTACAATATTGGCACTCTTTTTTTTTTTTTTGAGGCAGGGTCTCACTGTGTCATCAGGGTGGAATCCAATGGCATGATCATGGCTCACTGCAGACTTGACCTCCTGGGCTCAAGCGATCCTCCCACCTCAACCTCCTGAGTAGCTGAGACTACAGGTGTACACCGCCACACAAGGCTAATTTAAAAAATTTTTGTAAATACAGGGTCTCAGTACATTGCCCAGGCTGGGCTCAAACTCCTGAGCTCAAGCAATCCTCCTGCCTTGGCCTCCCAAAGTGTTGGGATTATAAGCATGAACTACTGAACCTAGCCTCAATATTATTACTCTTGCTTATTGTAGTAAAAAACTAAGAAATAAAAGTCCACAAATTAGAGATTCACTAAAATACTTAAAATGATCCATATAATGAAATTTAATAAAAATTAACTCATTAAAAATGACAGTGTAAGCTGGGCAGATTGGCTCATGCCTGTAATCTCAGCACTTTGGGAGGCCAAGGAGGGAGGATCACCTGAGGCTGGAGTTCAAGACCAGCCTGGGCAGCATAGCAAGACCCTGTCTCTACAAAAGTTGTTTTTAAAAAAATGACAATGTAGATTAACATTTATTGACAACTGGAAAGTTAGAAAGATATTCAAGATTTATTACTGGAAAAGAATAGATTATGTGAATTTATTATACAAAACATTTAATGAAAAGATCTGAAAACCAAAATTGGCAAAATGTAAGTAACAATTATCTGAGAGGGCAGTGGAAGGAATTTCTGTTGGTTTAATTATTGTTCTTTCTGCTGTCATTACTTCCTAATTTTTTTTTTTTCTTTTTTTTGAGATGGAGGTTCACTCTTGTTGCCCAGGCTAGAGGGCAATGGTGTGATCTCAGCTCACTGCAACCTCTGCCTCCCAGGATCAAGTGATTCTTCTGCCTCAGCCTCCCGAGTAGCTGAGATTACAGACATGTGCCACCATGCCTGGCTAATTTTCTATTTTTAGTAGAGAAGGGGTTTCTCCATGTTGGTCGGGCTGGTCTCAAACTCCCAACCTCAGGTGATCCGCCTGCCTCAGTCTCCCAAAGTGCTGGGATTACAGGTGTGAGCCACCGCACCCGGCCTCCTAATCTTTTTTTTTTTTTTTGCGATGGAGATGGGGGAGTGGAGAGGGGTTATCTCTATGTTGCCCACGCTGGCCTTGAACTCCTGGGCTCAAGCAATCCTCCTGCATAACTGGGACTACAGACATGCCCCACTGTACTGGCCTATTTCCTAATCTTTTTACAACAACTATGTATTACTGGTATAAAGAAATATCTGGCTAGGCGCAGTGGCTCACTTCGGGAGGCCGAGGCAGGCAGATTACCTGAGGTTGGGAGTTCAAGACCAGCCTGACCAACATGGAGAAACCCTGTCTGTACTAAAAATACAAAAATTAGTCAGATGTGGTAGTGGGTGCCCATAATCCCAGCTACTTGGAAGGCTGAGGCAGGAGAATCGCTTGAACCTGCGAGGTGGAGATTGCAGTGAGCTGAGATCACACCATTGCACTCCAGCCTGGGCAATAGGAGTGAAACTCCATCTCAAACAAACAAAAAAAAAAAAAGAAAGAAAGAAAGAAAAGAAAAGAAATATCTGGCTGGGCGCAGTGGTTCATGCCTGTAATGCCAGCACTTTAGGAGGCCAAGGCGGGTAGATTGCTTGAGGTCAGGAGTTCGAGACCAGCCTGGCTAACATGGTGAAACCCCATCTCTACTAAAAATACAAAAAGTAGCCGGGTGTGGTGGCACATGCCTGTAGTCCCAGCTACAGGGATGAGTCCCAGCCTCAGTCCCAGGCTGAGGCACGAGAATCACTTGAACCCAGGAGGCGGAGGTTGCAGTGAGCCAGGATCGCACTACTGCACTCCAGCCTGGGCAACAGAGTGAGACTCCATCTCAAAAAAAAAAAAAAAAAAAAAAAAAGAAAAGAAAAATATCTATGCTTCTTTCAGATGTACTGGGGTCAGTTTATCAGCTGTGCTCCCAGACAAGGCTAGGTTGAGGAGCAAAGGAAGAACAGGAAAGCCCTCCAACAGTCGCTAAATTGAAAATTATGGCCCTGGAAGTATATTTTATGAAGGGACCTCCCTCCCCTTTCAATGCACACTCTGGGGAATTCTTCAGAATGAGACACTCTTAGGTCATAGCTACATGGAGAGTTACACAGAAGGTCTAATGATCACACCTTCCTATATTGCCCCTAGCTTTTCTAAAATCTTAGCTCTTCTACAGTCTCTCAGATAGAAAAATCACCCAAGATCTAATTTCTTACCCTAAAATTACTGTTATTTTAAAATTCAACCTAGCTCTGTGCAGTTTACCTTCTAAACTGGGTCTATTGCAGCAAGAGATGAATATTCCTGATGAGAGGGGTCAGGTGAAGGCGATCAAGTCTGAGAGTGATAAACACCAGCAGAAGCCAAAGGGGTGGCTGGGAGATAGACCTGTACAACATGGTCAAATCTAACTGGTAATCATACATATGGAAAATAAAATGGTATCATTCTCACTATGCAGTGGGAGGCGGTTGGGAGAGAAAGATAACACCCAGTGTTGGTAATGATGCAGGAAATGGACCTTCTCCCGTGTTGCTGACAAAAGTGGGAACGACTACAACCTTTCTGTAGAGCGTTGGCAAGAGGCGTCCAAAGCTGTACACATGTGCATACCGTTTGACCCAGGTTGTCTACGCCCAGAAATTCATCTTAAGGAAATAATCAGAAATGTGATTACAGGCTTACCTGTAAGAATATTCATCTGGGCCAAGAGAAGTGGCTCAAACACTTTGTGAGACCGAGGTGGGCAGATTACCTGAGGTCAGGAGTTTGAGACTAGCCTAGCCAACATAAAAAAAAAAAAAAAGAAAAAAAGAATATTCATCTGCTTTATAACTGACATTTTAAACAACAGAAGTAAAATCAATATAATAGAAAAATTTGAGAAAAACTTAGTTCCATCAATAGGGAATTGGTTAAAAAAAAAAAAAAAAGTAAGAGCTTAGGTTCTAGATTCTGAGCTCAAATCACAACTTGCTATCTGAATGAACCTAAGCAAATTCCCTGACTTTTTTTTTTTTCAAGACAAGGTCTTGTTCTGTCACCCAGGCTGGAGTGCAGCGGTGCGATCACAGCTCACTGCAGCCTTGACCTCCCGAGTCAAGCAATCCTCCCACCTCAGTTTCCCTAGTAGCTAGGACTACAGGCATGCACCACCATGCCTGGATATTTTTTGTAGAGACAGGGTTTCGCCATGTTTCTCGGGCTGGTCTGGAATTCCTGGGCTCAAGCAATTCTGCCTTGCCCTCCCAAAGTGCTGCAGAAAATTAGGCTTTTTTTAAGCCTAATTTTCCTCATCCGTAAAATGGATCACAATAATAATACCTTCTCCTAACCACTTCCTCTGCCACTACCTACCATTTCTCTGCTTTTCTTTGCAATAAAACTTCTCAGAAGAATAGGTGATATGCACTCTCTTTGAAAGCCACTCCAGCCAGGCTCTTGTCCTTGCTACTCTAGTAAAACTGATGTTGTCAAGGTTGCCAGCATTGACTAAGTTCAAGGAACAGTCCTTAGCTGTCATCATACTTGGTCTTTGGGCATAATTCGAGCCAGTTGGGCCCCCTTTCTTCTCTGACACAATTGGTTCTCTTGGCTTCTAGGACCCTATTTTCTCTTAATTTCCCTCCTACCCCACACTGGTCACTTCTCTATCTCCTTTGCTGGCTCTTCCCTCCTCCCTGCCTTCTTAAGGATACAGCACCTGGGATTTGGTTCTTGGTTTTCTCTTCTTCATCTATACCCCTTACCTTGGTGGTCTCATCCAGTCTCAAGACTTTCAACCATGTCCGTGTGCAGATGATTCCAATTTATATCTCCAGTCCAGACCTCTCCCCTGAAATCCAGACTGGTACATCCCACTGACTACTTGACATCTTTATTTGGATGTTTAATAGGCATCTTAAAATTCACATCCAAAATGAAATTAAACTCCTCATCTTCTATTCCCCCATTCGCTCCATCCATAGCATTCCCCATCTCAATTCCATTCTTCAGGTGCTTCAGAACAAAAAACCCTGGAGTCATCCTTGACTTCTTTCTTTCTGTCAGACTATACCCAATTGCTCAGGAAATCTGTTGGCTCTACCTTCGGCCTATATCCAGAATCAGATCAGTTTTTGCCGTCTTCTCCACTGCTACCATGGTCTGGGCCACTGTCCCATCTCAATGGATGACTGAAATAGAGTCCCTGCTAGTCTCCCTGTGACCATCCTTCCCCTTCATACTCTTTTCTCAAGACAGCAGTCAGAATGATTCTTTCCATTTCAAGTTAGAGTGTGTCAATTTTCTTTCTTTTTTTCTTTTTTCTTTTTCTTTTTTTTTTTTTTTCAGATGGAGTCTCCCTCTGTCACCCAGGCTGGAGCGCAGTGGTGCAATCTCAGCTCACTGCAACCTCCACCTCCTTGGTTCAAGCAGTTCTCCTGCCTCAGCCTCACTGAGTAGCTGGGACTACAGGTGTGCACCACCACGCCCAGCTAATTTTTTTTTTTGTATTTTTAGTAGAGACGAGGTTTCACCATGTTGGCCAGGCTGGTCTCGAACTCTCGACCTCAGGTGATCTGCCTGCCTTGGTTACCCAGAGTGGTGGGATTACAGGCGTGAGTCACTGCACCTGGCTGTGTCACTTGTCTTATCAAAACCCTGCAATGGGACCCACTCATAGTAAAAAGCCAAATCTAACAACAGTCTTTGGGGCACTCCATGATCTGGCTTCCTACTGTTGCTCTGATCTCATCTTCCTCCATGGTCTCCATTCCCTCCTTCCACTATGGCCACTCTGGCTTCTTGCGCTCTTTCTTGACCACACAGACATTCCTGCCTTAGAGATTTTGGACTAGCTGCCCTTTTACCTGGAATAATCTTCCTTCTTCCTTCAAGTCTTTGCTCAAATATTAACGTCACAGTTTGAGTTCTCCGAAGGCAGTCTCTGAGAGGGAGACTGAGTGGGAAGTTTATTGGGGAGTGCTCTTGGGGTCAACTCCTGTGGACGGGAAGAGGAGGAAGCAGGACTGGACTGTGCAGTAGTCTCAACAAAGTCATCAGCCAACCCCAAGAGGAGCTCCGAGGCTGGCAGGCCCTTCAGAGATGTCCTGAGTTAGGGTGAGGGGGCCAGGTCACTGGATGAAGGCAGCCCTAGGAAAGCGAGTAGGCTGCTCTCTGCAACAGAGGCGATTCCTAAGGAGTGCTCACAGCTGAGAGCTGTCTGCCTGCAGCACTCCCAAGCAGTTGCGGGGATAAGTAATCAGTCCTAATGGGGGTTATGGACCGCGCATCTCAGTGTCCATTATAATTCACCCCTTGTGCTGTTCAGATCTACTTCAAATAAGTTCAAGGAGCAGTTCCTCTGGAATTCCAGTGGGCTTCTTTCCTGGGAGAAACTTATAACAGGAAGGTTAAGGAGATGAACAACAGCCCCTGACATTGCAGCTTGTCTTGAGCCTACGATTAATACCCATTTTTCACTTCCACTACTATCAATTCTAGATTTCCCCTCACCCACAAATAGACTCTGCTGGTCTAGGTGGCCTACCTGGTCCAGGGACCTAGATCCTCATCCCTGAGGGATCTATCTGCTCCCTGGTCACCAGGCCCTTCTCAGGCCACAGCTGCTGTAGTTGTCCATTAGCTGTCTAAATTGGGTGAGTACCACAAAGTGGATCACCTGGGTTCCAAACATGTTCTTCCTTGCCCCCAGTGTGTAACAGTAGAGCTCCTTTCCCTTGCTGATCACAGTCAATTGCCTCTGCCAAAGTGGTGACTCTTCTTCTTGTCTGCTGGTCCTGCTTGGCACAAATAGCCTGAAGTCCCATCTCAGCCTCTCAAGTAGCTGGGCTACAGGCATGTGCCACCATGTCCAGTTAACTTTTAATTTTTTGTAGAGATGGGAATCTCAATATGTTGCCCAGACTGGTCTCAAACTCCTGAGCTCAAGCAATCCTCCTGCCTTGGCCTCCTGAAGTACTGGGATTACAGGCATAAACTACCACGCCTGGTCAGCATTTCTCCATTTTAATGCCAGGACCTCTAACCCTGCAGAGCACATAGTTGCAGAGACAGGAAGCACAAATTCTCCAAGTGGGTGATTGAGTATGATGATAAGTGGAGTCATTCTTACTTCTGCCTCTTGGTTTCCAGATTGAAAGTTGGTTGCCATCTTTGCAATGCCTCCCAGCTGATGCTTCAACAGGCTACTCCACCATTCTCTCAGACTGGGTAGTATGATATTGTTACTGAAACACCAGAGGTTTGGTCTAAGTCCTGCTGCTCGCTGCACAGAAAGCCGATGATGGAGACAACGAGTATTACCAAGGAATAAGCAAAAAAGAAGAAGAAAGAAGAAGAAGAAGTTGTGCTATAGCCTTTTGTAGCTACAGATCGGGTGCTACAGCCGAGGAGATGGGAGCTTAGTCTCAAATCCATCTCCCTGCTGTACTAAAACTAGAGGTTTATATATCAGGGAAGAAGTGTAACAATGTATAACAAAATAGGAACTAGGGAGGGGAAGGAAGCAATCATGATGAATGAGGGGTCCAGCATCTCATTGTCCGTTGTCTGGATGTGGTGATCTGGTGAGTTTCAGGGTTTTTGTTTTGTTTTGTTTTGTTTTGTTTTTTTGAGACAGAGTGTTGCTCTGTCACCCAGGCTGGAGTGCAGTGGTGCCATCTCAGTTCACTGTAACCGCTGCCTCCTGGGTTCAAGCGGTTCTCCTGCCTCAGCCTCCCAAGTAGCAGGGATTACAGGCACAAACCACCATGCCTGTTTTTTTTTGTATTTTTATTTATTTTATTTTATTTTTTTGAGACAGAGTCTTGCTTTGTCGCCCAGGCTGGAGTGCAGTGGCGCCATCTTGGCTCTCTGCAACCTTTGCCTCCTGGGTTCAAGCAATTCTCCTTCTCAGCCTCCTGGGTAGCTGGGATTACAGGCGCCCACCACCACGCCCAGCTAATTTTTTGGTATTTTTAGTAGAGACGGGGTTTCACCATCTTGGCCAGGCTGGTCTTGAACTCTTGACCTTGTGATCTGCCCACCTTGGCCTCCCAAAGTGCTGGTGAAAGGTGAAGCCAGCTGGGCTTCTGGGTCAGTTGGGGACTTGGATAATTTTCTGTCCAGCTAAAGGATTGTAAATGTGCCAATCAGCGCTCTGTGTCTAGCTAAAGGTTTGTAAATGCACCAATCAGTGCTCTGTGTCTGGCTAATGGGATAGGGTACTTGGAGAACTTTTCTGTCCAGCTGAAGGATTGTAAATGCACCAATCAGCACTCTGTGTCTAACTAAAGGATTTTAAACGCACTCTATAAAATGGACCAATCAGCAGGATGTGGGTGGGGCCAAAAAGGGAATAAAAGCAGGCCACCCAGGGAGCAGCGGAAACCTGCTAGGGTCCCCTTCCTTATTGTGGGAGCTTTGTTCTTTTGCTGTTTGCAATAAATCTTGCTGCTGCTCACTCTTAGGTCCATACTACCTTTATGAGCTGTAACAGTCACCAGGAAGGTCTGCAGCTTCACCTCTGAAGCCAGCGAGACCACGAACCCACTGGGAGGAATGAACAACTCTGGACGCGCAGCACCTTTGAGAGCTGTAACACTCACCTTTGAGAGCTGTAACACTCCCTGCGAAGGTTGGCAGCTTCACTCCTGAAGTCAGGGAGACAAACCACAAACCCACTGGGAGGAAGAAACTCTGGACACATCTGAACATCTGAAGGAACAAACTCCGGACACACCATCTTTAAGAACTGTAACACTCACCAGGAGGGTCCGCGGCTTCATTCTTGAAGTCAGCAAGACCAAGAACCCACTGGAAGGAACAATTCCGGACATACTGGGATAACAGGCGTGAGCCGCCGCGCCTGGCCATTTTTTTGTATTTTTAGTAGAGACAGGGTTTCACCGTGTAGGCCAGGCTGGTTTCAAATTCCTGACCTCAAGTGATCCTCCTGCCTTGGCCTCCCAAAGTGCTAGGATTACAGATATGAGCTACTGCACCTGGCTGAATTTCAGTTCTTTGATAGTTTTTTTGTTTTTTGTTTTTTGTTTTTTTGAGACAGAGTCTTGCTCTATTGCTCAGGCTGGAGTGCAGTGGCGTGATCTTGGCTCACTGCAACCTCCACCTCCTGGGTTCAAGCAATTCTCCTGCCTCAACCTCCTGAGTAGCTGGGATTACAAGCGCACACCACCACGCCCAGCTAATTTTTGTATTTTTAGTAGAGATGGGGTTTCGCCACGTTGGTCAGGCTGGTCTCGAATTCCTGACCTCGTGATCCGCCCACCTCGGCCTCCCAAAGTGCTGGGATTACAGGCGTGAGCCACTGTCCCTGGCCTGATAGTTTTTTGAGAGGCCTGATGATTGCTTCCTGAAGAAGGAATGCAGATAAAACAAATAAAGGGTTCAGGTTTTAAGACCAGAAGCATCAATTCCTATGGTTTATCAAAAAACTATGGGACTATTGTGTTGGTTTCAATATGTGATGTGATGGGCATGGACCTACTCTTGCACCTCCTTTGTTGTAAAGTGGGTCTGTTGGTCTAATGCAGTGCTATGTGGGATCCCGTGCTGGTGGTTTCAACACTCTGTAAGCCTTGGGATAGTGGTGCTGGTTGAGACAGTGGATGGAGGAAAGCCAAAACCATCCCCAGAATGTCTATTTCTGTCTAAATTAATTGCTACTCCTTGTAAGGTGGCTGGTCAGTCCCCTCAAGGGATGATACCAAAGAAAGGACTCAGTGCTAGTAACTGTTGCTGGCAGATTGGACATGTAGCAGCAGGAGCTAGTGCAGCCTTGGTGAGCCTCTACTATTGGCCCATGCCTAGCCTCCATCCCTCCCACCATGGCTGCTCCACGCATGTGTTGTGAGTGCTGTCACATAGGCACTAACATGCTAATCAATGATCTTCACACTGCGCGTCAGCTCCTACATGTCATCCAAGTGCCTCTACCACATACTTCTTTGTCCCGATCTTCATATCTTTCTCTTTCAATGCCATTGACCATTATGAGTCCTAGTTTGTTCTAAACCCAAGCCATTTGTTCTTGCATATAAACTGGATGACAGAGTCACTGCCCATTGAGAAGATTTCTGCTCACCATTGTCTTTCAAGGTCATCTCTGAATGGCACTGTAGTACAGCCATCACCCATTTTCAGTTTGTACCCATGTATTGAACCAACTCATCCATGAACCACACCCAGGTTTTTTCTTCCTCTGTTAACTAATCACAATCAGGGATCCACATGGAGCCAGAGGTGTGAGCTGAGAGAGATGCTGGTATAACGGTGATGAGTGGCTTGTGTGTCTGGGCTACTAGCTCATGCAGATCACATGTGCTGTTCAGCCTGCATCTGGTTGATCCTGGATGTACCATTTCCACCTTATGATGGACTTCTGCTGGGATTGGGCCTGCCTCACCTTATGACTCCATGGCTCTGATAGAACCTAGCTCATGTTGAGCACTTATGACTGCCTGGTTACTTGGTGTCCAATGGTCAAGTGCTCTGTCTCCAACAGGGCCTAATAGCATTCCAGGAGCTTTCTAGAAAGGCATTTAATTCTTTGTTACAGATGGCATAGCCTTGTTCCAGAACTTTGCAAATCTGCACTGTGATTCTCCCTTTGGGACTTGTCATAAATTTCCAACACTGATACCTCTAGTAACATAGAGTCTGCTGGATCATCTGGCCCAAGCAGCAGGACTGCTTGCATTGTAGCCTGGACATGCTACAGGGCCCTTTTCTGCTCCTGGCCCCACTTAAAACTGATGGGCTTTCATGTAATCTGGAGTATGAGTTAAAGCGATAGTCTCACTTTTAGAATGTGTTGCTTCTGGAACTCAAAGAGGCCTACCAGATATTAGGCTTCCTTCTTTGTGATGGGAAGTACAAGATCCAATAATGTATTCTTTCCTTTGAGGAGTAGTCTCAGCATGTCCCAGGTCCCTGGACCCCTAAAAATGTCACTAATATGTTAGACCTCTGATGTCTAACATAGAGTTTTTCTCCTATGCTCTGGAATGCATGTTACAGAGGTCTCTGATGCACTAGTCAGTTCTCTCTCAGCTGGTTCAATTAGCATGATGTCATCAGTATCCAGCCAGCCCATGCCTCTCAGGACTATATTATGTCAAGAGCAGGAGCATTAACACAGACCTGAGGCAAGACTGTAAATGTGCATGTTGTTTTGTTTTGTTTTTGAGAAGGAGTCTTGCTCTGTCGCCCAGCCTGGAGTGCAGTGGCACCATCTCGGTTCACTGCAACCTCCGCCTCCCGGGTTCACGCCATTCTCCTTCCTCAGCCTCCTGAGTAGCTGGGACCACAGGCGCCCGCCACCACACCCGGCTAATTTTTTGTATTTTCGGTAGAGACGGGGTTTCACCGTGTTAGCCAGGATGGTCTCGATCTCCTGACCTCGTGATCCGCCTGCCTCGGCCTCCCAAAGTGCTGGGATTACAGGCGTGAGCCACTGCGCCCAGCGAGCAGAACACTATTGCCAAATTAGTTTAGCTATGTTCTAGTAACTATCGCCACAACTCTCTGAGGGTCAGGGTCCCCAGCTGCCACTCCAAACTTGCTGTTCATTATGAGAATTGCATCCACTTGGCTTCTGAGGGTTAACAGACACATCTACCTTCTATTGTTTCGGGATCCCTTCATCCCCACTGTCATGCATGAGCCTAGTTCTGTCTGATCATTAGCCCTGATCATTAGCCCTGGCCTAGAGACTCTTGGTGATACTAGTGTCCTCTTACGTCTCTCCCAGCAATGCATTTCTTATTGCTTTGGCATATCTTCCGGGTCTCCTGTGGGATATAGTCACCTTGCAGGCTTTCCTGCTGCATGCAGTATAGCAGTTCTAGCATGGCCATTTTTCTGAGCCTTTTCCCCTCTTCCATCTTCTGCTATGGCAATTCTGGCATTCCTACCTTAGTTGGTGTGGGCCATAATTTTATTCAGTCTTCTAAGAGCCATTCTAGCAGTATGTTCCCACTGTCATCCCGTGATCATGCCAGGGTATTTCCAAATTGATCATCTTTCCTTTTTCGAAATGTTTTGCCCCTGTTGATCCCATGCCTTCTGAACATAGTCTCCAGCATACTCTTCCAGTCTCAGGGCCTCCCCCTGCGACCCATGCCCAGCAGTCTGTCAACAGCTCCTGGTACATGTTGGTAGGTTCTGCAGCTCCTTCGCAGTAGAAGCCCTTCCTTCTCTTATGAGACCCAGCTTGTCTCTGGTCAAGTCATGCTGTGACTTTACCCTAGTTACTGGGTTAGTGGTCAGGAGGGCAGATGGTGGCAGATTCTACACGAGGTGCATGTTGTCCTGCAGAGGAGAGTCCTCTGCATCATCTTCTAGCAAAGTCGGAGTGCCAGCCCTTAGAGAAAGGTGGGCCACTTCTGCAGGCTCAGAGCAATCTGGGAATTCAAGATCTTTAGGTACATCCACTCAGATATTCACATCTCATGTATCAGAGTCCCATTCTTTCCCAACCAGGAACCTGTCCTTGAACCTTCTTTGGCACTGTGCTACTCTTTTTTTTTTTTTTTTTTTTGAGATGGAGTCTCACTCTATCGCCCAGGCTAGAGTGCAATGGCGCAATCTCAGCTCACTGTAACCTCTGCTGCCTGGGTTCACATGATTCTCCTGCCTTAGCCTCCTGAGTAGCTGGGATTACAGGCACCTGCCACTGCGCCTGGCTAATTTCTGTTTTTTTGTTTGTTTGTTTGTATTTTTGTATTTTTTATTTTATTTTTATTTTTTATTTTTTTTTTGAGCTGAAGTCTCACTCGGTCACCCAGGCTGGAGTGCAGTGGCACAGTCTTGGCTTACTGCAACCTCCGCCTCCCGGATTCAAGCAATTCTCCTGTCTCAGCCTCCCGAGTAGTTGGGACTACAGGCCTGTGCCATGACGCCTGGCTAAGTTTTTTGTATTTTTAGTAGAGACGGGGTTTCACCATATTGGTCAGGCTGGTCTCAAACTCCTGACCTCAAGTGATCTGCCTGCCTCAGCCTCCCAGAGTGCTGGGATTATAGGCGTGACCCACCGTGCCCAGCCTGCACTCTGCTACTCTTAGGATTAAACCACATACTGGTCCTCAGCTTTCCCTTTCCTCCAGGTGCAGGGGATGAGAGTATCCCCATGAGCTCCCAAGGACGTCTTCTGGCTTGTACACTCAGTTTTCAATTGCTGATGAATCCTTTTCAACATTTCATTATTTTTTTCAAAGTGTTAATTGTCCTTAGCGAAAGCCACCTAACTGCATTGTCCTTGTGGTGATTCCCCCCATATTTCTCAACCACCTGATAGGTCACACCCTCTGGTGCATTTCCTTCCATGGGAATACCATTCTAGTTCACCGTTGGCAAAAGTTTTAACAATTTCACTGCTACCTTGTGCTAGGGACTACATGTACTTCATCTACTGCCACTGATGGGGTCTGCACTGCCAGCTGGATGGTAGGTGATCCAATTCCACAATCTCATGTTGGCATCGCTTTCTTGGATCACTGCTGGTATCAGCAATCTTGGGTTGAGTTCCTAGGGAAGCAGACACTGAGAGATATTAGCACGGAAGAAGTTTGTTAGGAAGTGCCGGGAGGGAAGTGAAGGAGTGAGGACTGTGTATAGGAAGAGGTTGTTTGGACCACAACAAAGGCTAAAAGTCTCAGTCATGGGAAGCTCTGAAGCTGGGTGATCCTTCAGAGTAGTCTCAAGTTGGGGAAGGGGGACCAGGCCTTTGAGTCCCCATATTGGCCAGTCATTGGATGTGGGTCCCAGGAGTTGGAGTGATCTTGGGTGAGGTGACTTTCTTCATCCAAGGCAATTCCCAAAGAGGACTGACAATTGAGGGCTGACCACACTGTCAGCAACTGTGGGAATGGTCTCCAATCCTGAAAGGGCACCTAGACAGAACCAGAGCATCCACTACAATCATGGTAAACAGATAAATAGACCTGACTATCCTATTTACTACTCAATGAGGCAACCCATACCACCTCCTCTCCACTCCCATCCCTATGTCACTTAACATCTTCTAATGTAGTATATAATTAACCTATTTATCATATTGTTTAGTAGCAATTTCCCCTGCTAGAATGTGAAATCAAAGAGGACAGATATTTTTATTCGTTTGATTTACTAATGCATACTAAGCACCTAGCTAAGGACCCAACACATAATAGGGGCTGAAAAACATGTCTTGAATAAGTAAACAAATAAATAAATAAATAAATACCTAACTCGGGTTATTATGAGGATTAAACTGAATTGATGAATGTAAAGTATTTTTTTTTTTTGAGACGGAGTCTCACTCTGTCGCCCAGGCTGGAGTGCAGCGGCGCCATCTCAGCTCACTGCAAGCTCCGCCTCCCGGGTTCACGTCATTCTCCTGCCTCAGCCTCCCAAGTAGCTGGGACTACAAGTGTCCGCCGCCACGCCCGGCTAATTTTTTGCATTTTTAGTAGAGACGGGGTTTCACCGCGTTAGCCAGGATGGTCTCTATCTCCTGACTTCGTGATCCACCCACCTCGGCCTCCCAAAGTGCTGGGATTGCAGGCGTGAGCCACCACACCCGGCTGAATGTAAAGTATTTAAACAGGCCAGAGACACAGTCACCACCATGTTATCTATTATTATTAAAGAGTTTAGAGTCTTAGACCAATATGTTAATAACGACTGTCTCTGATTTATGGGATTATAGGTAATTTTCATTTTGTTCTTTGGAATTTTTGTATCTTTTAAATTTTCTGTGATAGATAATCAGGAAAAGAAAAATAGTAAATTATTAAGTTAAATTTGGTTGGTATACACTGTATAGTAGGGAGAATGAAAATTCCTGATGGACATCACCTCTCTTGGAAAGAGCAATTGATTTGACAGCAAGTTTTTTTGTTTTTTGGTTTTTTTGAGACAGTCTCACTTTGTCGTCCAAGCTGGAGTGCGGTGGCATGATCCCAGCTCTCTGCACCCTCTGCCTCCCAGATTCAAATGATTCTCCTGCCTCAGCCTCCCGAGTAGCTGAGATTACAGGCATCTGCCATCAAGCCTAGCTAATTGTTGTATTTTTAGTAGAGACAGGGTTTCACTATGTTGGCCAGGCTGGTCTTGAACTCCTGACCTCAAGTGATCCACCCACCTCAGCCTCCCAAAGTGCTGGGATTACAGGCGTGGGCCACCACACTCGGCCTGACGGCAAGTTTTATATGGGTCTTTCTCAGGCTTGACCTCTACATTGTTGAGGACCTGGAACTGTGCCTGGCACAGAGCAAACACTCTGGAAATATTTGCTTGTAATAAGGACAGAGAAGGAAATTGGCATCATGGGATTTGGGAGATATCTGTTCTACTGTTGAAATCAGCACTGTCAGGCTGAGGAAGTTTTAAACTTCACGGTGTCTCAGTTTTCCTGTCAAATAGATAATAAATAGTTGTTTCCCACCGTGACCTGTTAGTGGCCTCATGGAACTACTTCAATAATAAATAATTTCAACAATATCCCTATCAAAATTTTAGCTGCCCTTTTTTTATTTTTTTGCAGAAATTGACAAACTGATCCTAAAATTTATGTGAATATACAAGGGACTCAGAATAGCCAAAACAATCTTGGAAAAGAAGAACAAAGTTGGAGGACTCACACCTCCTAATTTCAAAACTTACTACAAAGCTATAATAGTCAAGACAGCAGGGTCCTATAATAAGGGTAGAGATTAATGGCACATAATTGAGAGTCCAGAAATACACTGTCAAATATGGTTAGTTGATTTTCAACAAGAGTGGCAAGACAATTCAATGAGGAAAAATAATCTTTTCAACAAATGGCGTGGGGGTAACTGGATTTCCTCATGCAAAACAATGAAATTGAACCCCCTAATATCATATCATATCATACCATATATCATATCAAAATTAATTTAAGGCTGAGTGTGGTGACTTACACCTGTAATCCCAGCACTTTGGGAGGCCGAGGCAGAAAAAGCCTAGGAGTTCGAGACCAGCCTCAGCAACACAGCAAAAACCTATGTCTACAAGAAAAAAAATTTTTTAATTAGCCTGGCATGGTGGTACAATCTGTGGGCCCTGCTACTGGGGAGGCTGGGGCAGTAGGATCACTTGAGCCCAGGAGGCTGAGATTGCAGTGAACCATGTTCATGCCACCTCATTCCAGCTGGCGTGCCAGAGAGAGACCTTCTCTATCTCTCAAAAAAAAATTTTTTTTTAAATTCAAAATGGATTGTAGGCCGGTGCAGTGGTTCACACCTGTAATCCCAGAAGTTTGGGAGGCTGAGGTGGGCAGATCACCTGAGGTCAGGAGCTTGAAACCAGCCTGGCCAACATGGCAAAACCTCGTCTCTACTAAAAATACAAAAATTAGCTGGGCATGGTGGTGCACACCTGTAATCCCAGCTACTCAGGAGGCTGAGACAAGAAAATCGCTTGAACCCGGGAGGCAGAGGTTGCAGTGAGCCGAGATTGTGCTACAGCACTCCAGCCTGGGCAACAGAGCAAAACTCCGTCTCAAAAAAAAAAAAAAAAAAAAGTCCGGGTATAGTGGCTCACGCCTATAACCCCAGCACCTTGGGAGGCTGAGGAGGGCAGATCATGAGGTCAGGAGATCAAGACCATCCTGGCCATCATGGTGAAACCCCGTCTCTACTAAAATAAAAAAGAAAAAAGAATTAGCCAGGTGTGGTGGTGCATGCCTGTAGTCCCAGCTACTTGGGAGGCTGAGGCAGGGGAATTGCTTGAACCCAGGAGGCGGAAATTGTAATGAGCCGAGATCGTACCACCACTGCACTCCAGCCTGGGCGACAGAGCGAGACTCCATCTCAAGAAAAAAAAAAAAAAAAAAGGATTGTAGACCTACATGTAAGAGTGAAATGACAAAACTCCTAGGAAAAAACATAAGAATAAATCTTCATTTGGATCATGCAATAGTTTTCAGAATATGACACCATAAGCACAAGTGACTAAGGAAAAAAATGATAAATTGAATTTCCATCAAAATTTAAAACTTTTATGCTTCAAAGGACATCATAAAGAAAGTGAAAAGACAACCTACAAACTGGGAGAAAATATTTGCAAATCATATATCTAATAAAGGACTTACATCTAGCATATAGATATAGCTCTTGTAAGAACTCTTACAACTTGGTAGTAAAAAGACAACCCAATTTTAAAATGGGCAAAGGATCTAAATAGCCATTTCTACAATATACAAATGGCTGATAAGCACCTGAAAAGATGCTCAACATCATTTGTCATATGAAAAACGCAGGCTGAGGCGGGAGGATTGCTTGAGCCCAGGAGTTTGAGGTTGTAATGAGCCATGATGGTGCCACTACATTCTAGCTTGGGTGACAGAGCAAGACCCTGACTCTAAGATAAAAGAAAGAAAGAAAAAGAAATGAAGAAAAAAAATGCAAATCAAAACCACAATAAAGTACCCCTTTAAACCCACTAGAACAGCTACAAAAAAAAAAAAAAAAAAAAAAAAAATACAAGGAGAGCCGGGTGCGGTGGCTCACACCTGTAATCCCAGCACTTTGGGAGGCCGATGCCGGCAGATCCTGAGGTCAGGCGATTGAGACAATCCTGACTAACATGGTGAAACCCCGTCTCTACTAAAAATACAAAAAATTAGCCGAGCCTGGTGGTGGTGGGTGCCTGTAGTCCCAGCTACTTGGGAGGCTGAGGCAAGAGAATTGTTTGAAGCTGGGAGGCAGAGGTTGCTACGAGCCAAGATTGCATCACTGCACTCCAGCCTGGGCCACAGAGTGAGACTCCATCTCGGGGAAAAAAAAAAGGTATAAAAACAAGTACTGGGGCCGGGCGCAGTGGCTCATACCTATAATCCCAGTACTTTGGGAGGATGAGGCGAACCAGTCTTCTGAGGTCATGAGTTCAAGATCAGTCTGGCCAATATGGTGAAACCCTGTATCTACTAAAAATACAAAAATTAGCCTGGTGTGGTAGCGCACGCCTATTCTCCCAGTTACTCGGAAGGCTGAGCCAGGAGAATGGCTTGAACCAGGAATGCGGAGGTTGCAGTGAGCCGAGATTGCACCACTGCATTCCAGCCTGGGGGATAGATCAGGTCTCCATCTCAAAAGAAAAAAAAAAAGTGTTGGGGAGGATATAGAGAAATCAGAAACCTCATACATTGCTGGTGGGAACGTAAAACAGGGCAACTGCTTTGGAACACAATTTGGTAGTTCCTCAAAAAATTAAATAAAATTACCATATGACCCAGAAATTTCACTCCTATATATATCCAAGGGAATTAAAAACCTATGTTGATGCAGAACCTTGTACACAAATGTTCGTAGCAGTGTTATCCCTAACAGCCAAAAGGTAGAAACAACCAAAATATCTATCAACTGATGGATGAATAAACCAAATCCATACAATGGAGGATTATTGAGCCACCAAAAGGAATGAAGTACTGATGCATATGACATGGTTGAACTTCGAAAACATGCTAATAAGTAAAAGAAGCCAGATGGCTGGGCACGGTGGCTCACGCCTGTAATCCCAGCACTTTGGGAGGCCGAGGCGGGCGGATCACGAGGTCGGGAGATCAAGACCATTCTGGCTAACATGGTGAAACTCTGTCTCACTAAAAATACAAAAAATTAGACAGGCATGGTGGCGGGTGCCTGTAGTCGCAGCTACTCGGGAGGGTGAGGCAGGAGAATGGCTTGAACCCAGGAGGCAGAGGTTGCAGTGAGTCAAGATTGCTCCACTGCACTCCAACCTGGGCTACAGAGCAAGACCCTGTCTCAAAAAAAAAAAAAAAAAAAAAAAAAAAAAAAAAAAAAGGAGGGGCTATATATTGTATCATTCTATTTACATGAAATATCCAGAATAGTCAAATTTATAGAGATAGAAAGAAGATTGGTGGTTGCTAGGGGATGGGGATGAGGTGGGGAAATGAAAAGTGACTTGATAGGTGCCGGTTTCTTTTTGCAGTGATGAAATGTTCTAAAATTAAATAGTAGTTATGGTTGCACAATTCTGTGAATATACTAAAAATCACTTAATTGTATGCTTTAAAAGGGTGAATTTTATGGCACGTAAAGTACATCTAAGTAAAGCTGTTATTAGAAAAAGAAAAGGGGCCGGATGTGTTGGTCTGTGCCTGCAATCCCAGCTACTTGGGAAGCTGAGGCAGGAGGATTGCTTGAGCCCAGAAGTTGGGAGACCAGCCTGGGCAACATAATGAGACACCATCTCTAAAAAATAAAAAAAGGAAAGGAAAAGAAAATAAAAAGATAGGGGGCAAGGGGACGGACAGCATCCGAACAAATACCTAATGCATGCGGGGCTTAAAACCTAGATGACGGTTTGATAGGTGCAGCAAACCACCATGGCACATGTATAACTATGTAACAAACCTGCAGGTTCTGCACCTGTATCCCAGAACTTAAAGTATTGGAAAAGAAAAAAGACAAAAAGGCTGGGTGTGGCGGCTCATGCCTATAATCCCAGCACTTTGGGAGGCCAAGACAGGAAGATTGCTTGAGCTCAGGAGTTTGAGACCAGCCTGGGCTACACGGTAAAAACCCGTATCTACAAAAAAATGCAAAAATGTGTGGTGGTGCATGCTTGTGGTCCCGGCTACTCGAGAGGTTGAGGTGGGAGGATAGCTTGAGCCTGGGAGGTCAAGGCTGCAGTGAACTGTGATCACACCCTGCTCTACAGCCTGGGCAACAGTGCAAGACCATCTCAAAAAAAAAAAAAAAAAAAAAAAAAAGAAAGAAAGAAAAGGCAAATGACACAAGGAGGTCTCTTAAATCAGAGCATTGGAAGTTGGACTAGTGCAAAGCTTTCAGGGGACCAAAGTCCCTGCAAGGTCACAGGGGCAGCCTGAACCTTTTCCTTCCTGCCCTACAGTGCAGGCATTCTTGCCCCTTTCCCCAATGTGAAACACAGCCAGCTCTGTGGTCTCTATGAGGTTGCTAAATGATTTCTAGAACCCGAGTTAGCCAGTGGCCCTGTGAGCTGCCAGTCATGCTAAGTGACTGTCCTAAAAAGGCCTGACCTCCTTCAAACAGCCCATCTAGAAGGTTCTTGCTCCCCTTGCCTGGAAGGTCTCCTCTGCCCACCTGTGCCTTAGCCCCTCCTTACTCTGCCTCTTCCATAGGGCATTCTGCAGCCCCCTGTGGGCTTTTTAAATCTACCCCTTCCTGCCTTGGGCCCTCTCCCCAAAATCACAAGTCATTCACTTCACCAAATTTGGTGGCTCAAAAACCCACCAGGCATGCTTTTCTTTTTTAAGAGACAGATTCCTGAAATTCACCCCACTGAAATTCTGAGTCAGTAGGTTGGGGACAGGCCTGGGACTCTCAAAGCTCCCCCAGGTGATTCTGATGCTCAGCCAGGTTTGGGAACTTTTGATCCAGTTCACCCTCCCACCCAGTGCTCCAGCATTCCTGCCAAGAGGTTGACTCAGCTTTTCCAAGAAGCATTCCCTGACTTGCCTTGCCGAGGTGGGAGCTCCACCCAAGTGCTTCGAAAATGCTGTGCTTATCGTCACCCCCAATCTTAATGTGAATCATGGATTGTCATCGCCTGTTTAAATGTCTCACTCCCCCACTAGACTCTTTGAAGAAGGGGACTGTGTCTTAGTTAATGTATTACCCCCAATACCTGACTTGTAGTAAGAACTTCGTGTATTTATCAAATGAGTGAATGAATGAATGAACACCACTAGAAATCTACTAGTATAATACAGTCATTAGCTAAGGTATAATGATTTTGCTTGTACAGCATTTGGTGTGAATAATTTGCCAGTGAAAATATTTATTTAGTTATTCTGTAAAAGGAATTAGATTTTGATATATCAGCTCTGAAAATCTGGCTGGAAGCTAGCTGTCCTTTAGACAGGTAGGTCCAGCTGTTCTCACAAGTGTGTCATTTAGGAAGATATACCATTCACTGGAAGGATTTGACACATTATTAGGCTCTGTAGTGTGTAAATGTGAGAGAAAATAAAGTATGAGCTGATTTAGATTTATCCATATCTAGTCAAGGGCAGATTCACATTTTGGGGGGCTTGAAGCTTGGACAATTTTGGAGGCCTTCTTTTTAAAAAACTCTTGTTTCTCTACCACCCCCAAACTTCTATTGCCAGGAGCCCAGGACAGGCTCATTTTGTGACATCACATCTGACCCTGTACCTTTATGATATGCCACGTGGGTCTTTACAGTGAGTAAAGGAGTATTCCTGGATGTCATCCCTGTACTGATATAGCTAGCAATAACTTCATATCTACTTAAGTGACAGCATACCACATATGTCTCCCACATCCCATAAATATGTCTCCAACATCCCATACTAAATGTAGTCCCAATGCAACTTCCTCTTAGCTGGATCTCCAGGATGCCCATGGCCTCTCCAATGTCATTGACATCAGCAGAAAGTGGTGGAGGGGAAGTTAGGGTAGAGACAGAGAACTAGTTAACTTATCTTAACTTTGAAATTTTTATAAAAACAGATTACCATGAGAGCACACAGTAGTCCCCTCCCAGAGCCATGAAAGAGGACAGTGCAGTTGAGGGGCCATGAAGCTTAAACTCCGTTTAGTTTCATGATAAATGCACCTTTGCAAACGAACATTTATTGAGCATCCCTTACATGCCAAGCACTGTTTCAGGCACTCAGAATGAAGCGGTGAATAAAATAATCAAAGCCCATGACCTCATGGGACGCACATCTAGACTAGTTAAAATAGGTGTGTTTTCTTCGTTTGTGAGGACAGGAACATTGGATGTATTGACCACTATGGCCTGACTCTCAATAAATATTTGTGCAATGAATAAATGAAAGATGGAATGAATGAAACATTTCAGAGCTAAAAAGTATTGTGCTGTTGAGATTTGGTATGTCAATGAAATTCTGCACAAATTACAAAGTTGCTACAAAGCCTGTGAAAAATTATAAGGACGATAATGACATGGGTGTTGTACCACAGTTTTCCAGGACCCAAGCAGGACTATTGTTCTGACATGTATTAACATTGGCAGGTAACCAGAGATTCCTCTTCCTTTCTGGAACTAAATTGGCACTCCAGTTAGTACACCTCCAAGGCAGGCCCTCCCTCAGGTTTGGAAGGTTAAAAACAGGGAGAGACAAGTGAGAACCAGTCCTAGTCCTGTGTCACCGACTCCTCCTGCTTCTGCCCGCTGGCTGCAGGAGCTACTGGAGATATGGCTCTCACAGCTGCTCATCTGTCACAGCATTCACTACAGCTGATTGGGTAACCTCTCCCTCCCATTGGCCCCTCCCACCACCACCACCACCACCACCACCACCTTCTACTTCAAAGGAGATAGAGGTAATCAGAGGACAATGCCCACTGTCACCAAACCTGCAACGTTACTGCACCTGAGTCCATCTTCCCCTTTATTCCTCTGTTAAGGATGGAACGAGCCCCAGCTGCATCATTTATTAGCTCTGTGACATGGAGCAATTGTGAGGGCTTCAGTTAAAGATTGCCCCCACCTCTTTTTTTTTTTTTTTTTTTTTTTTTTTGAGACGGAGTCTCGCTCTGTCTCTAGGATGGAGTGCAGTGGCACGATCTCGGCTCACTGCAACCTCTGCCTCCCAGGTTCAAGCAATTCTCCTGCCTCAGCCTCCCGAGTAGCTGGGACTACAGGCATGTACCACCATGCCCAGCTAATTTTTTATATTTTAGTGGAGACAGGGTTTCACCATGTGGGTCAGGATGGTCTCGATCTCCTGACCTCGTAATCTGCCCGCCTCAGCCTTCCAAAGTGCTGGCATGGTCCCCACTTTTTTTATTTTTTATTTTTTATTTTTTTGAGATGGAGTCTCGCTCTGTCTCCCAGGCTGGAGTGCAGTGGCGCGATCTCGGCTCACTGCAAGCTCTGCCTCCTGGGTTCACGCCATTCTCCTGCCTCAGCTTCCCAACTAGCTGGGACTACAGGCGCCCGCTACCATGCCTGGCTAATTTTTTTGTGTTTTTAGTAGAGACAGGTTTCACCATGTTAGTCAGGATGGTCTCAATCTCCTGACCTTGTGATCCGCCCGCCTCGGCCTCCCAAAGTGCTAGGATTACAGATGGGAGTCACTGCGCCTGGCCAAGGATGGTACCCACTTTTAAATGAGAAGAATAGTACCTACTCTCTAGGGTGGTTGTGGTCATTAAATGAGATGATAGAGCCAAATGCAGTGGCTCATGCATGTAATCCCAGCACTTTGGGAGGTTGAGGCGGAAGGATTGCTTGAACCCAGGAGTCTGAGACCATCCTGGGTAACATGGTGAGACTTCATCTCTAAAAGAAATTTTAAAAATTAGCTGGGCATGGTGGCACATATCTGTAGTCTCCGCTACTTGGGAGACTAAGGTGGGAGGACTGCTTGAGCCCAGGAGGTCGAGGCTGCAGTGAGCCGTGATTGTACCACTGCACTCCAACCTGGACAACTGAGCAAGGCCTTGTCTCAAACAAACAAACAAACAAACAAAAAGACATAATGGAAAAGGTACATGGTGCCTGGCACGAGAAACTTTCTTTAATTATTAATATTGCTGTTACTATTCTTATCATTTCTGTCCAAGGCCAATGCCTTCCATGGTGTCTTGCCTTTTCAGAAACTCCGCTTCTATCAGTAATTCACTCTCCCTGTTCCTTTAGCCTTTCTTCTACAGCCTCCTACCCATCACCATATAAACAAATACAATTTACTTCAATTTTTTAAAATGACAATGTAATTAAGAACTTTCCTTGACCTCACCTGCCCCTCCATCTGTCATTCTTTCTCAACTGCAATCTTTGAAGAGTAGCTCGCATTCATGGTCTCTGTGACGCTGTTTTCCTCCGTTCCTTTCTGCATCCACCCAGCACTTGTTGGAGTCAGACTTAGCAAGGTCACTAAAACCTTCCTGTGGCTTGATCCAGTGACTGCCTTGAGTCTTTTCTTCCTTGACCTCTCAGTAGCTTCCCAAGTTGCTTATTGTTCCTCCTTTGATGTGCTTTTCATCCCTTGACTTCAGGACGTCCTGCTCTTTAACTCCTTTCACTCCTACTTTCCCAGTGTCCTGTGTGGGCTCCTCTCCCTTTGTGAGTTCTTCAGCTTCTGCTCATCCCTAAGTGGCTGTATTCTCTCCTGGTCTAGCCCTCATTTTGTTCTCTTCTTACTCTTCCCTCTCCTCTGGTTCATCCCAATGATTCTGAGGCTTCCATTATCATCTAAAACTGGAAATCAATCATCCAGTGCCGCCAGTCCAGACCTCTCTCCCAGGCTCCAGACACATAAATCCAGCTGTCTGCTGCCATTCCCCATTTACATTCCCCATTGGCCCCTCAACATCCACATGCTCAAAATAAGCTCTTCATCTTCCCCCATAAACTAGTCCTTCCTCCTGTTTCCTATTTCAGTGAACGGCATCTCCCTTGACCCAGTTGCCCATGCTAGAAACTTGAGAGTCTCCCTTTACTTCTTCTTTATCCAATCAATTAACAAGGCCTGTCCATTATCCCGCCTATAAATCTCTCAACTCCATTTGCTTCTTTTCACTTACACAGTCACTACTCTCTTGTAACTGGCCTTCTTGTTTCCAACTCCCTCCCTTCTCCAGGATAAAACACAGAATCTAGGCAGGTTGGGTGAGACTGGAGGGGCAGGCTCTGCTCCCTGTGATCGGCCCTTGCTTACCTCTCCAACCTCAGGTCTTTTCTCTTCTTCGCCACCTCCCTTCGCTCCAGCCACACAGCTCCATTTTTACTTTCCAAAAAGCCAGGCTCCTTGTTGTCTTTGGGCCTTTGATTCTGCCACTCACTCTAAATAGATTAATCTTTGCAGCCTTAAGTTTTTGTTACCACTGGGGCCATCCCCCCGACAGCTCCCCTTATTTACCCTACTGTAACATTCCCCGCACTGTGCTCCAACTGCCCGTTTGCCTGTTTTCTCATCTAGTCTACAAACTCCTTGAGGAAGGGACTCAGCCTCTTTTGTTCACTGCTGAACAAGGCTCTAAGTAGCACCTGGCTCGAGGTAGGTGCTGGACATGTGACTGTTGGGTGAATGAATGGAGGACATGTGACTGCTGGGTGAATAAATGGAGGACATGTGATTGTTGGGTGAATAAACGGAGGACATGTGATTGCGGGGTGAATAAACGGAGGACAGGTGATTGTGGGGTGAATAAACGGAGGACAGGTGATTGTGGGGTGAATAAATGGAGGACAGGTGATTGTGGGGTGAATAAACGGAGGACAGGTGATTGCGGGGTGAATAAACGGAGGACACGTGATTGCGGGGTGAATAAACGGAGGACACGTGATTGTTGAGTGAATGAACGGAGGACACGTGATTGTTGAGTGAATGAACGGAGGACACGTGATTGCTGGGTGAATGAACGGAGGACACGTGATTGTTGAGTGAATGAACGGAGGACACGTGATTGTTGAGTGAATGAACGGAGGACACGTGATTGTTGGTGAATGAATGGAGGACACATGATTGTTGAGTGAATGAACGGAGGACACGTGATTGTTGAGTGAATGAACGGAGGACACGTGATTGTTGGTGAATGAATGGAGGACACGTGATTGCTGGGTGAATGAATGGGCCACTGGTTCTTCTACATATCCATGCAGCCAGTAGAAACCTGGTCCTCAGAGGTTACCGTGTAAGCTTTTTAAGCACCTCTTTTCTGACAGCTCAACACTGACCCACACATTCTTTCCACTGCCAAGCCTCAAACTCTGAGCCAGGGGGTGGAGGAGAAAAGAGGTGGGGTGACCTTCCTTTGGAACAGAACGTGGATTCTGTCTTTTCTGAGGTCAAGTCTACCAGCTCCCTCCGTCATTCATTTCTTCTCCACCCCTTAGCATCAATGTATCATCACTTACCCACCTCGCCTTCCTTTCTGTGTCAGAAGAGGAGGGGTCCCTCCTTCCAGCCAAGGTTAGCCCTTCTATGAGAGCCCTTGGTTCTATGCCTCTTAGGAATCATCATGAACCCATTGTCCCCTTGTCTTCCCATTTAACAGCATCCTCTCTGTGGTCTCCTTCCTTTCTACAGATACACAAACTGAATGAAGTTTCTTGTCTTGAAAACATCGTGACTTTTTCTTTTCTTTTTCTTTTGATACAGGGTCTTACTCCTGTCACCCAGGCTGGAGTGCAGCAGTGCGATCAAAGCTCACTGCAATCTCTACCTCCTGGGCCCAAGTGATCCTCCTGCTTCAGCCTCCCAAGTAGCTGGGACCACAGGGATGTGCCACCATGCCTGGATAATTTTTGTACTTTTTGTAGAGACAGGGTTTCACTATGTTGCCCAGTCTGGTCTCGAACTCCTGGGTTTGAGTGATCCGCCCACCCTCGCCTCCCCAAGTGCTGGGATTACAGGTGTGAGCCACTGCGCCTGGCCAACAAATTATTTTAAAAAGGATTTTCCACTATACTTTCTGCCTCCATTGTTTTCACCCTCTCGCTCTTTCCTCCCGGCTCCCTCTCCTTCCCATCTATATTGAACACGCTTTCTTTAAGGTCACAAATGACTTAGTCCAGCTCATGTTCGAGGCTTGCCCCTACTCTCTACTGACACATATGCCCCAGGTTTCTGCCTCACCTTCCCCATCGTCCAACAATGGTTTATTGAGCACCTGTTCTGTGTGCAGCCCGGTGGTGGGGAAGGAAGAGTTATCAAAAAGTGGCCTCTGAACTCAGAGGTGTGACTAAGACACACACATGGAACTCTACTGAACAGTGGATGGCAGAATATTAGGCCAAGTTATGTGGCACAGACTGTGCTTCCCGTCAGGGAAGAGAGAGAATAGCCAGGCTGGAACATGCAAAGAAATCTTGAAGCTTAAGGTACAAGCTAAGATAAACTCTATGATGGGTGGGATTTTAGGGAGTGGGAGTGGAGTTGGAAAGCAAGTGCCAGGTTACAGTAAGACAGGGGCAAGGCCTCTACCCTCTAAGATTCCTTCAGAGATTTTCTTCACATTAAAATGTAAATGACTGAGAAGGACTAAAAATGTAACCTATTTACACTGTACTTGCATTTTACATTAAAGACTTCAACTAAGAAGATGCGGTCTTTTTTTTTTTTTTTTTTGAGATGGAGTTTCGCTCTTGTTGCCCAGGCTGGAGTGTAGTGGAGTGATCCTGGCTCACTGCAACCTCCGCCTCCCGGGTTCAAGTGATTCTCCTGCCTCAGCCTCCCAAGTAGCTGGGATTACAGGCATGCACCACCATGCCCAGCTAATTTTGTATTTTCAGTAGAGACCACCATGTTGGCCTGGCTGGTTTCCAACTCCTGACCTCAGGTGATCCACCTGCCTCGGCCTCCCAAAAGTGCTGGGATGGTGTGAGCCACTGCACAGGGCCTGCAGTCTTAATGATAGAATTTCAGCCATTTCCTGAGTTAGAAAAGAATATAATAGTAACGAAAAACCAAAAGAAGAGTCATCCCTCTCTCTGTTCAGTTTGCAAGTTTTCCCCTATAAGAATCATGCATGAGGCTGGGCTCGGTGGCTTATGCCTGTAATCCCAGCACTTTGGGAGGGCAAGGAGGGTGGATCACCGGAGGTCAGGAGTTCGAAATCAGTCTGGCCAACAAGATGAAACCACGTCTCTACTGAAAACACAAAAAATTAGCCGGGCATGGTGGTGCGTGCCTGTAATCCCAGCTACTCCAGAGGCTAAGACAGGAGACTCACTTGAACCTGGGAGGCGGAGGTTGCAGTCAGCCAAGGTCGTGCCATTGCACTCCAGCCTGGGCAACAAAAGCGAAATTCCACCTCAAAAAAAAAAAAAAAAAGAAAGAAAAGAAAAGGAAAAAAGAATCATGCATGAATATAACAGCTCTGCCATGCAAATATTTTCCTTGATATGAGGTCAGAGCCAGGCCTCGGGCACACACAACCGCATATCCTCCCAGTAGGCACTTTGCTCTCAGTGTAGGCTTGATACCATCTCTGTTCAGTGTGCTGTTATATTTGAGGTGTTATTTTAATCAAAACTATGTTTTTTTAAAAAAAAGATCCTCTTTTATTTTTTGCAAAATGATTTGCAAGTAATAATAATAGCAGACGCTTAGCTAGTGTATACTGGAGACAGATTCTGCACTAAATGCTTTGCATATAGTTGCCCCCACGTAATCTTTCAAAATAACACTGTGAAGAAGGTTCTTTTATAATCCCCATTTACACATGAGGAAACTGAGGCAGCTGGGTTAAATAACTTGCTGGGAAGTTAAGGAGTTAGGATTCCACTCAGGAAGTGGGGGCGGGGGGGCAGTTATATGGCTTCCCTCTTGCAGGAAGTTCTCATTGACCTGCCGGCTTCCCATGCTACTGACAGTGGCTTCTGAGCTCCTGAAGCTTCAGAAATGTTTACATTCTATTAATGTAATGATAGTTTGTGGTATCTAACCCATAGCAGTGTTTCTCAAACTGTGCGAAGGACTGATTTGATTTTTTTTTTTTTTTTTGAGACAGAATCTCACTCTGTGACCCAGACTGGAGTGCAGTGGCGTGATCTCGGCTCACTGCAGGCTCTACCTCCTGGGTTCACGCCATTCTCCTGCCTCAGCCTCCCGAGTAACTGGGACCACAGGTGCCCGCCACCATGCCCTGCTAATTTTTTGTGTTTTTAGTAGAGACGGGGTTTCATCGTGTTAGTCAGGATGGTCTCAACCTCCTGACCTTGTGATCCGCCCACCTTGGCCTCCCAAAGTGCTGGGATTACAGGTATGAGCCACCGCGCCCAGCCAATTTGATTTTATTTTTAAAAATTTCTGGGGGCCGGGCACGGTTGTTCATGCCTGTAATCCCAGCACTTTGAGAGGCCTAAGTGGGTAAATCACCTGAGGTCAGGAGTCCAAGACCAGCCTGGCCAACATGGTGAAACTCCATCTCTACTAAAATACAAAAATTATCTGGGTGCGGTGGCAGGCGTCTGTAATCCCAGCTACTCAGGAGGCTGAGGCAGGAGAATTGCTTGAACCCAGGAGGTGGAGGTTGCAGTGAGCTCAGATCGTGCTATTGCACTCCAGCCTGGGCAACAAGGGCAAAACTCCGTCTAAAAAAAAAAAAATTTTTTTTGGCTAGGCATAAAGGCTTACACTTGTAAATCCAGCATTTTGGGAGGCTGAGATGGGAGGATCCCTTTAGCCCAGGAGTTCAAGACTAGCCTGGGAAACATGAGACCCCCATCTCTTAAAAAAAAGAAAAAAGAATTAGCTGGGTGTGGTGGCTCACACCTATAGTCCCAGCTGCTATTCAGAAGGCTGAGGCAAGAGGATCACTTGAGCCCAGGAATTCAAGGTTGCAGTGAGCTTTGATCGTGCCACTGCACCCCAGCCTGGGTGACAGAGCAGGACGCTGTCTAAAAAAAGAAAAAAAATGTCCTAATCATTGCATACAAACAATTTGATAATTGTTATGAGTTTCTAAATCCTTTCAATTTCTGTACTTATCTTGTTCCACATGAATAGTGAACAGTTTGCAGGCCAACACCAGTTCAAGGATAGTATTTTGATGGGCACCAATATGTGGTATCAACAAAGCAAATTCATACTTTTAAAATTTCATTTCATTCATTCAATATACATTTTTTAAGTGCTTACTACATAGCAGACACCCAACTAGGTGCTACAAATCAAGTAGGAAAAAAGAACAAAGGGGCCTTCATGAAGTTAACATTCTAGCAGGAAAAGCAGAGTTGAAACAATTAACTGAAAATTAATTAATTTTTATAATTAATTATAAAAACAAATACCACTGGGAGTGGTGGCTCACCCCTGTAATCCCAGCACTTTGGGAGGCCAAGGGAGGTGGATCACCTGACGTCAGGAGTTCAAGACCATACTGGCCAACATAGTGAACCCCATCTCTACTAAAAATACAAAAAAATTAGCCGGGCGTGGTGGTGGGTGCCTGTAATCCCAGCTACTGGGGAGGCTGAGGTAGAGAATTGCTTGAACCCAGGAGGCAGAGGTTGCAGTGAGCCGAGATCGTGCCACTGCACTCCAGCCTGGGCAACAAAAGCGAAACTCCATCTCAAAAATAAAATCAAATAAATAAAAAGTAAAAATTAATGCTAAGGAGAAGATCAGAATACTCAGCGCTCCTATTGGGGTCCCTAAAGCTAGGCTGATGGGTAAGGGAATGCTTCTCTAAGGAATCCTTCATCTTAGAGCTGAAGATTGAGCAGGGGCTGCAAGGCCCCAAATGGGGAAAGAGGGTTCTAGGGAGAAGGAGGGACAGAGAGAGAGCCCTGGAGCAGAGAGGCACCACAGGAGGCTGCTGAAATAGTGTCCTGCAGGTCTCTAGAGCCCATGCCAAGGACGGTGCATTTTATCTCAAGAGCCATGGAAATCTCCTGAAGGGTTTTAAGCTGGGGCTGGGCAAAATGGTCAGATTTGCCTTTTAAAAGTCACACTTACACTTTCCCAGTAATTTAAACACAACAGATTTTCATAATAATTGTAACAGGGAACTAACAATTCATTACAGAGATTTTCACATACGAACAAAAAGTTTGGGACTGCTATCCTATCGAAAGAGTTATTTGTGATTCCCATGGCTCTACAAACACATGATGTAGACAGTCACTTACGTCTCCAAAGAGGTCGCTATGCTTCTTCTGCCTCCTCCTCTCAGTCCCTACCATCCTCTAAGTAACATCTTAAGAAGAGTGGCTGTGTGAGGTATGTGACCAAACTCCACCCACTCCTCTTCTTTTGCACTAACAGAACCACAATTTAGTTCAAGCAGCAATATTCCCAGGAAAAACTCATTTTTAGCCCTATTAAAAATGACCATGTGACACAGTTCTGGCCAATGGGAAGACAACAGAAATCTGCTGAGGATTCAGGGAAACCTTTTGCTTTCCAGATGAAAGGAGGCCGTCTGACTAATACAGTTCTGTCCCCTTCTTCCTACCTTAAAAATCAATCGTGAGTCCCAGAGGTGCTGCAGCCATCTTACCACCATAAGGCAACAAGCACAAAGATGAAAATCCAACATGGTAAGGTTGATGGGACAGAAAGAAACTGAGTCCTTGAGGATTAGGCCTGGACTGTCCACTTCTGTTCTTCTTGTTACATGAGAAAAATGAACCCCTATAGGCTGAAGCTGCTGTAAGTCTGGTTTTCTGATGCTTCAAGTTGAAAGTAAGTGAGCTTCCCAATTGGAAATGGATGGTCCACAAAATCAGATCAACTTGCATAGCACAGTCTTCTCCCCGCTGTGGCCATTCCCATCTTTGAACATCTAGATATTTCAAAGAAAAAGACTTTTCTATTATTTCTGACATCGCTTCGCCCTTCTCACCAGGAGCTGTAATGGGATAAGCAGGCTCTGTCATGTGTCCTTTGTTTCCTAAAAGGGGAAGGCCGGCGACGAGCCTTCATGGAAAATGCTGATATACTACACCACATCAGAATGTGCTGTTCTCATTTATTTTTTAATACAAACCCATCTTTGCATGTGGGCACTGGCAAAGAGTTGATGGTTACGAAATGTTGGGCGACAGTGGTAATATGGGAGGTGACACACAGCAAAGGAATCTCATCTTCAAATTACACAGAACACAAAACCATTGTGGTTCATGACATATCTCCCACATTCTTTCCATATTTATCCAGTGGAGCTCCAGTGAATTGGATGGTGCCTTCTGTTTGTTTAGTGAGTGTGTAAAACTCCTGGACAGGGTTGTGTGAAGCAATGTGTAAAAGCCATGGTCGCCAGCCTGGTACTGCTACCTGATGTCCATTTTCCTCTGTGCCAGGAGCTCTGTGGAGAACCAATCCGCAGCTCTGTCACACAGGCTGGAGTGCAGTGGTGCGATCTCAGCTCACTGGAGGCTCCACTTCCCGGGTTCACGCCATTCTCCTGCCTTAGCCTCCCAAGTAAGTGGGACTACAGGCGTTCACCACCACACCCGGCTAATCTTTTGTACTTTTTAGTAGAGATGGGGTTTCACATTTCACACAACATTCAGGAAAGAAGTTCAGGAAGTAGCTGTCAGAAATGATGCACGCTACAGTTACTATATTCAGTGCCAAAGCAATTCATTTATTTTTACAGACACACACAAGCAGAAAGGGTGAATTCAAAGGTAGTCCTCTGGGCAGAGAAAACATTGCAATTCTAGACACACACTGTCAAGAAGCCCATATGTCTGCAATGTAAAGGGCTTTTTTAAGATTATAAGCTGTCTTTCAGACACAGCAGCTTCTTCTAAAAATAATTCCATTTGATCAGACAAAGTGGGAAGAATGCTACTGGTTGGTATCTCAGGGGCAAAGATAGAATCCAAACAGAGTATAATCTCTCATGCCTACAAAAGGGCCCTAGGAAGGACTATTCATCAAATAGGAGATGTTTTAAAGGAACACATACGCTATGAGAGTGGCCAAAGGAAAATAGAAAATACTGAAATATATGCAAAATGAAGCCTCTGTGGTGTATAATGGGGCTGAAATCTCACTGATGGGGTCTGGCTTAACTCTGAATTAAGAGAATGAAGCTGAAATCCCCCTGACCTTGAGGCAGCAGCTGAAGACTTGAATGTATGTACATTTTCAGTCACTCAACTTTTGTAACATCTGGAGCATGATTAATGCTGTAAGGGGTTTAAGAATTTTATTGGCACTAATAGTCATTGGTTGCCACTAAAAAGTGGTCCTGCTGCCAGCAAAACAAATGGTCAGGCATTTAACGCCCTTATCAGGGTGGAAAAGGGCATTTTGCCAATTTTAATTTCCTCTTGGAAACCGTGTGGTTAATTTTCCAAAGTATGTTTGAACTTCAAAAGTCCATACTTGCTTCACTGGGTTAGATGGGCTTTCTGGTATTTCAAAGAAGTTTAAAAAATCTTTGGAAAATCTAAAAGTTTTAAGATAACAATTTGGAGAAAAAAGAAATATTATCAATATATGTGCAGAAAAATACCTTAGGAAAATTTAAAATACTAACAGCAGTTACGTGTGGAGTAGTAGAATTACTACTTCTTTACACATTTTGCATTTTCCAAAATTTCTGTTATAAGCATACATTATTTTTATAATCAAAAGACTTTATAAAATACTTTTAAGAGAAAAAAAATATTTCAAGACTTCCTTCGAAAACCAGGCAGCTTTCTATAAAGAAAAAGGTGAGTTAGGCCAGGCACGGTGGCTCACACCTGTAATCCCAGAATTTTGAGAAGCTGAGGCAGGAGGATCCCTTGAGGTCAGTAGTTCAAGACCAGCCTGGCCAACATGGTGAAACCTCATCTCTACTAAAAATACAAAAATTAGCGGGGCCTGGTGGCACACACCTGTAATCCCAGCTACTCGGGAGGCTGAAGCAAGAGAGTCGCTTGAACCCAGGAGGCGAATGTTGCAGCGACCCAAACTCGTACCACTGCACTCCAGCCTGGGTGGCAGAGTGAGACCATCGCAAAAAAAAAAAAAAAAAAAAAAAAAAAAAGAAAGAAAAGAAAAGAAAAGAAAAAGGTGAGTTGGATTCCACCTTTGGCACTCACTAGTATGTAACCTTGGTATTAGAGATAAGCTTTATAAGATTAAATTAAATAGATATAAAGTGCCTGTAGGGGTGCAAGATATATTGTAAATGCTTAATAAATGTGAGTTAGCATCATTATTTCACCTCAAATGATGTTCAACATTCAAAGCAGTATTCAGAGGGCCCCAGGTATAGAATGCAATTCTGATGAGAAATTTATATGAATTTTTTTCTTTTTTTTGAGATGGAGTCTCGCTTTTTCACCCAGACTGGAGTGCAGTGGCGTGATCTCGGCTCACTGCAAGCTCTGCTTCCTGGGTTCAAGCAATTCTCTGCCTCAGCTGGGATTACAGGCGCCCACCACCATGCCCAGCTAATTTTTTTGTATTTTTAGTAGAGACAGGGTTTCTCCATCTTGGCCAGGTTGGCCCTGAACTCCTGACCTCATGATCCACCCGCCTCAGCCTCCCAGAGTGATGGGATTACAGGAGGAATTTTTTTTTTTTTTTTTTTTTTTTTTTGAGATGGAGTCTCACTCTGTCACCCAGGCAGTGGTACGATCTCAGCTCACTGCAGGCTGTGCTTCCCGGGTTCACACCATTCTTCTGCCTCAGCCTCCCGAGTAGCTGGGACTACAGGTGTTCACCACCATGCCCAGCTAATTTTTTGTATTTTTAAGTACAGATGGGGTTTCACAGTGTTAGCCAGTATGGTTTTGATCTCCTGACCTCGTGATCTGCCCACCTCGGCCTCCCAAAGTGCTGGGATTACAGGCGTGAGTTACCAACCTGAATTTTTAAAAGGAAGGAAAACTGTCCTGAAAATAGGATTACAGAATAGTCCTTTCATATTGCCAAAGTGTGGGAATTCTCCCTTTCTCTCCACTCCATGGTAAGGAGGAAGGGATCACGATGAGAAATTTACGCACATTGATTGGATGCCACTGTTTGGGATCAGAATCTGGCTTCCTTACACTTCTCATTGGCTTCCAGACAGATTAAAAACGTGAGACTCTCATGACCACTTGTCAGGGATCCCCATGCCTGGGTCAGGTGCAGTGACGTGGGTCACAGCAGCTGCCATTCCCACAGCTGTTGGCCGTCGGCCCTGGCAGGGGCTATTTCAGGTTTTACTGAGTATTTCTTGCCCCACTAGCAAAGCTTTGAGAAATTCTTTGAACCATCCAAAGACCAAAAGGCCCTCCCAGCTGCCATTCTTAAGAGACCAGCATTCTGCTAAGTTAGCCTCAGTGAGGGTAGGGTTTCTCTCCTGCTGGGCAGAGACTGTCCCCTGCTAGGCCATAGCTTTCAGGGAACAGAACCATAAACCTCCTTTCTCCAAGTCAAAACTTTTTGGAAAGATTTTCTGCTCAATTTTTCTAGTCGTTCCAGCTAAATATGGCTAAAATTAACTCTTTCCCTGCAGTGAGGGTCTGAAGAGTTGAGGAAGAATAATACTAGCTAGCATTGATTACCACTTACTCTGTGCCTGACATTATGCTAAGCAACTTCTGTATTGCTGTAGATATGTCTCACAACAACCTTATGAGGTAGTACAGTTATTATTACTATTTTATAGAGTACTGGCCCCAAATTACTGTGACTCCACAGCCAACTTGTTGTATGTACAGGCCTAGGAGCATCCTCTGCTTTCTCTCTCTCTCTCTCATAAAATTTCTCAAATGATTACCAGTTAAAAATGAGCAAGTTTGAGCCAGACAGGTGCAGTGGTTCAGGGTTATAATCCCAGTACTTTGGGAGGCCAAGATGGGGGGATCACTTGAGCTCAGGAGTTCAAGAGCAGCCCAAGCACCTATTGGGACCCTGCCTCTAAAAAAAAAATTTTTTTTTAATTAGCTAGGCCTGGTGGCACGCACTTGTAGTTCCAGCTATTTTAGAAGCTGAGGCAGGAAGATCTCTTGAGCCCAGGAATTTGAGGCTATCATTATCGTGCCACTGCACTCCAACCTGGGTAACAGTGAGACTCTTATCTCAAAAAATAAATAAGACAAAAAAGTAAGTTTGGGTCTTTACGTATTCAAGGGAGCAATCTTTGTTAAATTATTTTCCTTTATTTCCACTCTCCCAACCCATTGATCCTGGGTACTTTTCTAGATGATCTTGCATCCAGGTTTCACGTATGATTTCTTTATGTCATGTCCCTAAAGACTGATGCTCTGAATTGTTGACCTCAATTCTCTCTTAAAACCTATAATATTCTTTTTTATGGCCCAGGGAACAAATGTACTTCCAGAGTGACCGAAAGATAGGATGGATAGAAAACTGGCCAGAACCACATGTGCTGAATTTTTTAGTGTAAGGGGAGCCCTGTGGAGCCCATTATTCATTTATCACACAGGCATCCCTGGGCAACAGCTGACAAGTGCAAAACAATGCGCTGCACATTACCAGACTGTCAGGACACTTGATGCGGGCCAGCCATGGCAGCCCCTTCCTCCTTTCTCCCTTCCACCCCCATCCCTCGAAGCCTACTTGCGGCAAACATATGGGAGCCATTCAGGCTTACTCCCTCCTTCCCAGTGTCCGAATTATGTTGACAACAGGGGATTTACAACTCCCCAAAATGGAGCATTGTGTTTCTTTTGGATTATTCCAAGTTTGGGGCCCGTTAAAAGTTTTGTAACTACATAAATATTTATCCAGAGTTTTTGGTTACTATATAAACATAACAAACATGACATTGGACCTAAATGCTGTAAGTCACTTAAAAATCTTCCAGTTAAGAAAGGGGGCAAACTAATAAAGGGCTAATAAAAGAAATGATTATTTTTATTGTGAAATATTTGTACTGCTATTTTTATGCTGGGTTTTAAAAAAACCAAAATATGTTTATCCTTGACTCTATGTAACTCTTCAGACCATCAGCCAACTCGCTGAAGCATGCTCCTGGCCTGCAGAGACAGGGGAGAGAATGTGGATGGTGTAGTACGAGGCTTCACCTTTGTGAATATGCTCAGGCCAACAGCTGGAAGCTTAGGATGAGAAATGCTACTCTGAGTTTTGTCACCTTTGAAGGCCAGAGATATTACTTTATGTTCAAATGTTGTATGTTCACATTTGTTAGTAGGTTCTGGTTGACACTTACAGATGCTAGGTGGAAAGAGCTGAAACTTTTAATGCCCAGATATTAATTATTAAGGATAGACACTAAAGTACTCAGACCTAGGAAGACTCATGTTGTTAATGAAAAACTTGGGGGGAGATATTTTGGTGTGCTGTTTTTGTAACCCCTATGTTTGCCATGAAGTTAACCCTCCAGATCTAAGGGGTGAAATTCATGAAGAGTGTGTGTGTGTGTATGTGTGTGTGTGTTTGAAGTTTGTGTCCTTCAGAGTTATTGGGGTAGTCATTTTTTTTTCTTTCTTTTTTAAGACGGGATCTCGCTCTGTTACCCAGGCTGGAGTGCAGTGACACGGTCATGGCTCCCCACAGCGTCAAACTCCTGGGCTCAAGCAATCCTCCAACCTTAGCCTCCTGAGTAGCTGGGACTACAGGCACATGCCACCACACCTGGTGATATGGTTCGGCTGTGTCCCCACCCAAATCTCATCTTGAATTCCCATGTGTTGTAGGAGAGACCCGTTGGGAGGTAATTGAATCATGGGGGCAGGTCTTTCCCATGCTGTTCTCATGATACTGAGTCAGTCTCACGAGATCTGGTGGTTATTATCAGGGGGAGTTTTCCTTTGCAAGTTCTTTCTTTGCCTGCTGCCATCTATGTAAGATGTGACTTGCTTCTCCTTGCCTTCTGCCATGATTGTTAGACTTCCCTAGCCACATGGAACTGTAAGTCCAATTAAATGTCTTTATTTTGTAAATTGCCCAGTCTCAGGTATGTCTTTTATCAGCAGCGTGAAAATGAACTAATATACTGGCTTTTTTTTTTTTTTTTTTTTTTTTTTTGTAGTTATAAGGTCTCACTATGTCACCCAAGCAGGTCTTGAATTTCTGGCCTCAAGTGATCCTCATACCTTGGCGTTCCAAAGTACTGGACTTATAGGTGTGAGCTGCTGTGTCTGGCCTGTTTTTCTAATTAAGGAGGCACACACATAACCTTGGTCTTGGAGGAGGTTTCTGGCCGAACTCTCTGACCCTCTGTAGAAAGCAGTAGGTCCAGGGAGAAAGCAAATTCCTGGGTTCTGTCCTGTTTCCTCAACCCTGGCCTGGCATCGTCTCCTACATCATTTTTTGGCTCCCTGTTCCCTTTATCCAGTGGATAAAGGCGGGCCCTTCTTTGTTCTTTGCAGCAGATCAGACTGGAACCAGGAAACTGATTGTTTTTCTATGTATGCTGGTACTTGGTAAAAGGAAGCAAACCCTATAGTGTTGACTTAAGGTTAAATGGGGCGAGTGCTGACTTCATGTGCTCTGGCATGATCTTATCTGTTGGAGATAACAGAGGCAAGCCCTGGAGTCTAGTAGAACACAGCGGCGGCTGAAGCTCATACAGCTCTGCAGGGCCTTGACGCAACAAATGTTGGAGACTTCATTTCTTTAAAGGACTTAGCTAATGGTCAATTACTATTGTTAGAATATTATTAATCCCATTCTGTATATAAGTAAATGTTGACAAAAAATGGTTTAATGACTTGTTCCAAGTTTCATAGCACACCGAGATTATAGTTACAGGAAAAAATAACTAGAATTTCTCATTTTCTTTTCTTTTCTTTTTTTTTTTTTTTTTTTGAGATGGAATGTCACTCTTGTTGACTAGTTGGAATGCAGTGATGTAATCTCGGCTCACTGCAACCTCCGCCTCCTGGGTTCAAGCGATTCTCCTGCCTCAGCCTCCTGAGTAGCTGGGATTACAGGTGCCCACCACCACGCCCGGCTAATTTTGTATTTTTTTAGTAGAGACGGGGTTTCACCATGTTGGCCAGGCTGGTCTCAAATTCCTGACCTCAGATGATCCACCCACCTCAACCTCCCAAAGTGCTGGGATTACAGGTGTAAGCCACCACACCCAGCCTAGAATTTCTCATTTTCAAACCCATGCTTTAGCAGGGAGACTCAGCTGTAAATAAACATGCTTTACACACACGGTAGGAAAATCAGAGAAAATAACATTACAGAATCTAGCATCTTTTAGAACCTCTGGATGGAAGTTTCTTTTTTTCTCCCCACTCGTACTGTTTGACAGTTTCATTGCTAACATTTTAACTCCTCCACTTCTGTATGCACCCTCTAAGAGTTGATGAGTCATTGTTTTCTTTCCCTAAGGACCTGAGGGGCAGAGAGGTTAACATTTTAGCCCAAGACACATTTTTAGAGGTAGAACTATGACCAGAAGTCCTAGATATCCTGACTTTAGATCAGGACTTTTCTCACAATGCTGGAAACTGAATGAGCTCTGAGCAACTAGTACATACCTGCACGGATTTTGGACTGTGCTGGGTTGACTTGCTTTAACTGGAATGGTTTTCTCAAGTTCCTTTCTTTGTATGCCTCTGGGTGAGAGTTGGTCAAAAGAGAAATTTGTGCAAGATTAGGAAGGTGGAAGTAAAGCAACAGCCACTACTCTCTGAAGGTCATTGTGGTTTGATGCTACGGCTGGTAGGTGCAGGGGTGCTGGTGGGTTCCAGCTTGCTCAGTTTCCCGTTCCACATCCAGCAACTCTTCCTAAGACTATTAGTGGGGCCAGGCTCACCATCAGAAACACAGACTTTTCTACCAGCTCTACTTTCACGGTCCCACTTCAGCAACTGGATGTGCCTAGCTACCTATATTCCTTGGCAAACTTTGTTCCATCCACACCAGTGCTTCAGGAAGGCTGGCTTGTGACTGATCCTTTAACTCCTTGTCATGCACCCTTCCTCAGCTTCTCCCACCATTGCCTAATATATCCTTCAAAACTTACACATGGTTCTGCTTCCCTGGTTGGGTCCTGACAGAGAGAACAACAACATGGGCTGGGCATGGTGTCGCACGCCTGTACAACACTTTGGGAAGCCAAGGTGGGAGGATGTCTTGAGGCCAGGAGTTCGAGACCAGCTTGGGCAACATAGCAGGACCCCATCTCTAAAAATAAATAAATTTAAAAAGAATTTTAAAAAAATAATAAAAAAAAAAAGAATAAGCAACATGGTGCACCATGAGAGCTGCAGAAGAAATGTGAAAGAGTTCCTGCCTTCAAGGGACACATGGCTGTTGGGAAGATGGAGCATTTTAACACAGCCAGCTGGGGACTCATGCAGCTTATGGTAAAGTGACAAACACACAATGCAGTCATTGCAGCCCAAGGTGTCCAGTGTCTCTTAGTGCCAAGCATGAGAAGCTGATTGGGAATAGTCATAGTCAGCATTTTCCATGACTGATGATCACATTTAGACCAAAGTGGAGACCAACTTTTCCTTTCTTTGTTACAGGCTTTTAGGCTCCTTATCAACACAAGAATGGAAAGCAAGTTACTTACATATTGGGCCAAAATATTGAGTGCAGATGAAAATAAATGCTGACTTTAAAGATTTCCCATCCAGCCAGTAGAAATTCCCCTGGCCTGCCACACTTGGGTAACTTGAGTTCTGGAATTCCAGACTTGGTTAACCCTAATCCACAAATTTGCTGGAGTTATGAAGCTGAGTGAGAGTACGGTTTTTCTATTATGCATTCCCAATATGTTCTGTTCTGAGTTGATACCACAGAATTTATTTCCCCTACAAGTTTAACCCACTGCATGGAGTAATCATGGCAGTGATCATGGCAATACTGTTTTTTGGCAGTATTTACCAAAAAACAGATAAAAGTTTTTCACAGTACAAATTTTATATCTGACTTGGCTGGAAACTTCCCCAGTCACTCAGCCTAGTCACCTCATTTTGTTGGGCCTCAGTTTCCTTCAGTTTCCTACTAAAATTTACCTCTTTGGGGAGGTGTGAGTATCAATGCTTGGCTACCAATCCAGGTAAGACCTCTGAATGAAAGGTGATCTGGAAGGGCACAAACTATATGGATACCTATCCCCTGGGAAAGTCCAGGCCTCAGGCCACAGCAATGCAACAGCTTCTGGAAGTTGCCTAGGAACTGAGGTTTTATTCTCCTGTGTGTTTCTACATGCCTGGAGTGTTGACTCTGGAGACCTAAGAATACAGTAAATGACATCATAGGTAGCTCAGTACAATGAAGATTTATTTTTAGCTATGACCCTTGTCTGTTAAATGATCTGAATTTAAAAAAGAGGACAGGGAAGAAGGAAAAGAAATGTAGAAGGCAATGAAAGAATATAAGATTCCTGCTTGATCTTAAAAAGCACTAGAGCGAAAGTCAAGCGCAGCTTTCTTTTTTCTTTTCAATCAGAAAGGTATTATAGGAGAAATGTATGAAGAGCGGAGGTTATGCCCTCTTGTGAGAATTCTGTCTTTTCCCTGTAGTTACTCATTTTGAGAATGTGGCTCCCAGTGTCTACAGTGGAGGTGGGTTCATTTGTCCCTGGGCTTCTATTTTATTTTATTTTATTTTATTTTATTTTTTGAGATAGAGTCTCGCTCTGTTGCCCAGGCTAGAGTGCAGTGGCGCAATCTCGGCTCACTGAAACCTCCACTTCCCGGGTTCAAGTAATTCTCCTGCCTCAGCCTCCTGAGTAGCTGGGATTACAGACGCCTGCCACCACACCCAGATAATTTTTGTATTTTAGTAGAGATGGGGTTTCACCATGTTGGCCAGGCTGGTCTCAAACTCCCGACCTCAAGTGATCCACCTGGGATTACAGGTATGAGCCACCGCGATCCCAGTGATCCTGCTGGTATTACAGGCATGAGCCACCATGCCCGGCCTGGACTTCTTTAGATTGTACTTTTCAGTAATCTGTCCCTATTTGTCTTGGTGTCTTACGGGCTGACGTCTGAGGGATCCCTGGTCACTCCCCATTTTTATGCTGTACTGAGATAGGAGAAAGAGAGAAAAGAAGCGTGGAACTTTGGGAGGCCAACGCAGGAGGATTGCTTGAGCACAGGAGTGCAAGGCCAGCCTGGGCAACATAGTGAGACCCTGTCTCTACAAAAAAATTCTAAGCATTAGCCAGGCGTGGTGGTGTGTACCTGTAGTCCCAGTTACTCAGGGAACTAAGTGGGGAGGATTGCTTGAGCCTGGCAGATTGAGGCTGCCGTGAGCTGTGATCGCTCCACTGCACCCTGGCCTGAATGACAGTGAGACCCTGTCTCAAAAGAAAAAATATACATATAAAAAGCAAGAGGCCAGGGAGTAGGATCAATCAGAAAGCTGGGTCTGCTAAGTCAAGGGAGGGAATGCAGAGAGTGCCAAAAGATGGAGAAAGGGGCCACCCAGCTAAGGGCAGGGCTCTAGGGAAGAAACTCCAGAAGGATTACAAAATGTGATCAAACATTTTGTCGTGGCTTGTTGATATAGCTTATACTTCAGGGCTGGGGCCCAGAAGCATCAGCCTAGCTGTCTTGAAAGCAATGGGGAACTTCTGGGGCCAGTCAGGACAACTGCAAAAGTAGCATGCTGTCATAGCTTCAGATAGTCAGGATACCTGGGTTCTAGTCCCAATTTTGCCATTAAATCACCATGTGACCTTTGACAAGAAACTTGGGCTCAATTTCTTTCTCTATAAACAGAGAAGGTTGGACCAGGATAGGAGTCTCCAAAGGTCCCAAATGCTTGCCAGAGGACCAAAGCTAGTGGTGTTGCCGCAAGCCAAGCCTGGCCTGGGCCCCTCCTGCTGCCCTTCCTATACCCCGTACAGTCAGCTACATATCCAGGCAGGGAGGGAAGTACTCTTAGCAGCCCTCTGCCTTCCCAGGCTCTGGGTAAAACATGTTTCTACTTCAAACCCCAAATCTCAATGATCTCAAGACCTCAGAAATCCAAAAGTAGCTTATCAACCCAAAAAGGATGCAAATTCTAGAGCTCATTTCAATGACCCTGAGATTTCTCTCAGTTCTAAAGTTCTTGGACTTGCTAATTCCATTAGAAACTAGGGTTGCAGACCACTTATGTGGCAAATGACTACAGAACCTTATTACAATCTAGAGGCGAGCTGTTCCAGCTGTGTGGACCACCTGAGCTTCGCACAGCCTTCGGGACTCAGCCTTTTCTGTCTTGTTTCCCCACCATCCTCCAGGGTTGTCCTTGTCTGCGCGGCAGCGGGGTAAAGGTGTGTGTGTGCAGCATAAGCACCATGTCAATGCTCAACTTGTGGGAAGATGGAAAAGTGAAAGAAGAGTCCTAAATAAGCAGTTTTCTTTTTTTCTTTTTCTTCTCTTTTTTTTTTTTTTGAGATGGAGTCCTACTCTGTTGCCCAGGCTAGAGTGCGGTGGCACGATCTTGGTTCACTGCAACCTCAACCTCCCAGGTTCAAGCGATTCTCATGCCTCGGCCTCCCAAGTAGCTGGGATTACAGTCCGCCCATCATGCCTGATTAATTTTCATATTTTTAGTAGAGACAGGGTTTTGCCATGTTGGTCAGGCTGGTCTTGAACTCCTGACCTCAGGTGATCTGCCTGCCTCGGCCTTCCAAAGTGCTGGGATTATAGGCATGAGCCACAGCTCCTGGGCTCCTAGGTAAGCAATTTTCTTTTAAGCAAATGATGTGGGAATTATGCACATCCCTTGTGCTGGCCATTGGTGAGAACATAGTCACCTTGAACCATAAGGGAGGCTGGAAAATGAAGCTCCTGGCTGGGCAGTGATGTGTGGGCTGAAACTCTATTATTATGGAAGAAGGGAACATAGATTTTGGGAGACAGCCCAAAGTCAGCCACAGTAATGAACCAGAAGACTCTACCAACTGGGACAGGCGGAAGCATGTATGGACCCTTGACCAGGCATCAAAAATGTCGTGGGAGCAGGAAAGAAAAAACGGTCTAATTTTCAGAAACTGTATGTCTATTTGAAGGAAGACAACCCATCAGCAAACATCAGCCTGCTTTTCCTCTTCAGCTACAGCCCCAGCTATTTTAAAGACCTCGGCCTCAAGATGAGCTGCTCCAGGGATGTTCACACTTTCTAAACTGAAGGTGCATTTATAAAAATTAACTATTACATGGGATTCTCTGTGTTTGCGTGTGTGTTTGTGTGTGTGCACGCGTATGTGTGTATTTTTAAAGACTGCTCTGGTTGAAACAGAGAGGGCCCAAGGCTCTGGCCACCCATGTGTCCTCCTTGCTTTCATTGTCTTGGTGTCTTACGGAATGACACTGAGGGACTGGATGTCAACTCAAAAGTTTTCCTCCAGAAGAGTTGGGTTCCAATGAACCCAATCTGAGATATGGGAAGTAGGGCCCAATGCTAACACCAAGGATGATGTCATCAAAGCAAAACTAGGGCCACTATGAACGCTACAATGATGAAATAATGCTCCAGATCATACCAGTGTCAGATATGAACTGTACTCCTAATGTGGGTCATAATTATTACAGAGGTTTGTGTGTCACTTGATTTTTATTTTTATGATATTGGATTGGCTTTATATTATGATTGATTTAGTTAATAACACAAACCCTAATTATAACACGGCTACCCTGGAAAAATATCATCTGCTTTATGAAGCGGTTGCATGGAATGCGTTGCTACCAAAAGCACTGGTGGAAAAAGGCCCACCCTGGCCCAGAGACAACTACAGAACAGAACTGCAGGGACCTGGGCAAAAGGCATGAACAGGGACTCCCTGGTCAGAGCGTGGCTACCACCAGCACCCAGTGACCAGCATTTTTCTCTCTACTTATAGTGAAATATGCAGGAAGAATGAAGTGTGTGAACCAAAAGACCAAGAACTGTAGCTCAAGATTTAATTATGAATGACATTAAAAGGAGCTCTGGAGCATTCAGGAGCCCATAATCCCAGTGCTAGACGGCAAAGGAGTAAGATACTCAGTTGAGGTCAAAGAGAGACGAGGCAGGAAATGGGGAGCGGGGCTGCTGTCCATACTGAAGCAGCAACAGTGAAGAATGGTTGACACCCTCCTTGCTACTGTCTTCAGCAGCTATTATACCCTCAAAAAAGAGAAAAAAAGAGGTGCCAGGCCTAGCTAAGAGAGGGGAGTATTCCTGACACAGCTTGATTCCTGGCAAGAGGAAATACAAGGCTAAAACAAAAAACGCGGCCATAGTTTTCCTCCTACACCCTGTCAGACCAAATCAAGTTTCTTGACTCCTAATCCTTCCCCAAAGGAATAATCTTCCAATTTAAGCCTGGATTAAATACACAAAATGCCACAGAATGTGATGCAAATTCTCCAACAGGTGCCTTGTAAAAATTCCAACAAAGCCAGGCACGGTGGCTCATGCCTATAATCCCAGCACTTTGAAAGGCAGAGGTGGGCGGATAACTTGAGGTCAGGAGATTGAGACCAGCCTGGCCAACGTGGTGAAACCCGGTCTCTACTAAAAATACAAAAATTAGTCAGTTGTGGTAGTGGGTGTCTGTAATCCCAGCTACTCAGGAGGCTGAGGCAGGAGAATCGCTTGAACCTGGGAGGCGTAGGTCGCAGTAAGCCAAGATCGCACCACTGCACTCCAGCCTGGGCAACAGAATGAGACTCCATCTAAAAAAAAAAAAAAAATTCAAACAGAAAAAGTGAGCAAAAAACATGAATAGGCATTTCACAAAGGGGGTGAGTAGATCCAAAAGATATTCAAGCTGGCTGGGCATAGTGGTTCACACCTCTAATCCCAGCACTTTGAGAGGTCAAGACCAGAGGATTGCTTGAGGCCAGGAGTTTGACTCCAGCCAAGAAACACAGCAAGACCCTGTCTCTATAAAGAATTTTAAAAAATAGCCAGGTGCAGTGGCATGCACCTGTAGTCCCAGCTACTGGGGAAGCTGAAGTAGGAGGATCTCTTGGGCTCAGGAAGTCAAGGTTGCAGTGAGCTGAGAAGGAAGTCAAGGCTGAGTGAGCCACTGCACTCCAGCTGGGTGACAGAGTGAGACCTGTTTCAAACAGGGAAAAAAAAAAATCTCCCAGCTAATTATTCCTCAGGTAATTGCAAATGCAGATGCAGTGAGATATTCTTTTACATCTACCAGATTAGCAAAAATTAAGAACACTGATGATACCAAGTGTGGGAGAGGGTGTGAAACTACAGGAATTATTTCACATTCGTAATGGGCATGTATATTGTTACAAACGGTTTGGTATAAACGATGTGTCGTTTTGTTGTAAAGGCAAACATGCATATAACCAGGAGCTAGCAGTTTCACTGTTGGGTATAGTATTCCAGATCTGGATTTTTTCAAACATCTACAATTGGGTGGTCGAAACAACCTTTTTTTTTTTTTTTTTTCTCTTCAGAGACAAGGTCTTGCTCTATCACCCGGACTGGAGTACAGTGGTGCAATCATAGCTCACTGCAGCTTCCAACTCCTGGGCTCAAGCAATCCTCATACCTCAGCCTCCTGAGTAGCTGGAACTACAGGCACACACCATTAAGCTGAGCCTAGCTAACTTTTTTTATTTTTGTGGAGATGGGGGTCTCACTATGTTGCCCAGGCTGGTCTTGAACATCTGGCCTCAAGTGATCCTCCTGCCTCAGCCTCCCAAAGCACTAGGATTATAGATGTGAACTACTGCTTCTGGCCTCAACCAACTTTTTTTTTTTTAAACAAACAAAATAAAATTCAATAGAGTGGAAAAACTTAGTATAGTAAGAGTGAATTCTATCAGCCTGGGCAACGTGGTGAAACCTTGTCTCTACAAAAAATCCAAAAATTAGCTGGGCATGGTGGTGCATGCCTGTAGTTCCAGCTACTTGGGAAGCTGAGATGGGAGGATCACTTAAGTCTGGGAGGTGGAGGCTGCTGTGAGCCTTGTGATTGCACCACTGTGCTCCAACCTGAGTGCTAGAGTGAAAAAAAAAAAAAAGAGTAAGTTTTGTTTCATAAATTGTTGGTTTCACATATATGTGCACCAGGTGTGTACAATTTGTGATGTAAAGTATTTATGGTACTTGTAAAATATATGTGTATAAAACACATTACAATTTTTTAAAGTCTGGAAACCAATGCCCTATAATGTAACTCTTTGACACATGTACCTGGAGAAATGTAGAATGTTCATTATTCACAAGACCAGAAAACTGCAGACAACTCAAATGTCCATTGCCAGGAATATGGATAAATAAATTGTGGAACATTGACACAATTGTCTATTACACAACAATGAAAAGGAATGAACTATTGCTACGTGCAACAATGTGAGTGAATCCCAGAAACACAATGTTGAGAGAAAAGAGTTGGTCACAGAAGACTAAAATAGTATGTTATTTTTATAAAACCCCCAATCAGCAAAACAAAACAAAACAACATAAATCCATATGTGGCAAAACTTTTTTTTTTTTTTTTTTTTTGAGACAGAGTTTTGCTCTTGTTGCTCAGGCTGGAGTACAATGGTGTGGTCTCGGCTCTGCAACCTCCGCCTCCCAGGTACAAGCGATTCTCCTGCCTCAGCCTCCTGAGTAGCTGGAATTACAGGCACCTGCCACCACACCCAGCTAATTTTTTTTGTATTTTTAATAGAGATGGGGTTTCACCATGTTGGCCAGGCTGGCTTCGAACTCTTGACCTCAGGTGATCCGCCTGCCTCAGCCTCCCAAAGTGCTGGTATTACAGGCATTAGTCCCTGTGCCCGGCCAACTTTTTTATACCACATTTACTCCAAAAATATGTACAACTATGATATGTCGATTAAAAAAGATAAAGAAAACTTTTTAAAGGCAAAGAAGTCACAAATTTAGGAGAGTGATTACCCCTGGAGGAAAGAAGAAAGTTACTGGTTTTGTTTGAACATAGAACATAGAACATAGCTATGAGAGTTATATTCTGATTCTTAAGTTGTCGAAAGTGGTTTTCCCATATGTTTATTCTATTATTAGTTTATAATTTACAGATAGATTTCGTGTGTATATATACATTTATGTAATACTTAAATATATTCGATATTATATAAAACTAAAATTGATATAACCATAAAAACATCTAATGCACTGGCTCAAAAAACATCAGAGTACGGTAAGCAAATATATTTCTTTCCCTCAAAATAGAGATTTCCATCAAAATCAACAAAAAAGGACTAAAAAGGAGAGGAAGAAAAAGAACAGCCCGTCTAGGCTGTCATCACTGGTTTTTTTAAAGCGTTGACTAAATGGATCAGTACTTACTGTTATAGTTGGTAAATGAATCAGGCAAGACCCATGTCGAGGAGTAGAATGTTTTCTCCTGGGATCAACCTTTGAATGTTAAAGCAGAAAAGGTTTCAGAATAAATTCACCCAAGTTAGTAACAGACCATGTTCTCCATCTACTTTTGTAGACTAAAACAGATCATTTTCTTCAAGCTATATTTTTACACAAACCCATCTTTACCAGTAGGAGTGTAGCATGTAGCATGCACCAGACTGGACCAAGTTATTTTGTGGACACAATTTTTTTTTTGAGACAGGATCTTGTTCTGTTACCCAGGCTGGAGTGCAATGGTGCGATCTCAGCTCATTGCAGCCTTGACCTCTTGAGCTCAAGTGATCCTCCCATTTTGGCTTCCTGAATAGCTGGGACTACAGGTGTGTGCTGCCATACCCAGCTAATTTTTATATTTTTTGTAGAGATGGGATCTTGCTATATTACCCAGGCTGGTATAGAACTCCTGACCTCAAGTGATCCTCCTGCCTCAGCCTCCCAAAGTGCTGGGATTATAGGTATGAGCCACCAGTGGACACAATTTATTTACTGCTATCACTCAAAATTCAGTTCAAATGGACCTATTCTTTAAACTGAATACAAACAGTGGCTTTCAGACCTGCATTTTGCTCAATAATTCATGAAGTATTCATGATTACTTATTAGTGAGAATAAAATAAAATTAGCCACATAGCAGCCCAGGAAATCTATCTGCCTAAGGTAATAAGCATTACTGCACTAAAGCAAATTTCCCTGTCTTAAAAGCCATCCCTAGTCCCAAGGATTTACTGGAATACAAGGATCAATTATGAACTGCTGGGCTTGCAGAGGTGGACCAAACTTTCATTATCTTTGAGCTGTGGGTTGAATTGCATGTTCCCCCCCACTCCAGCTCACATGTTGAAGTCCTAAGCCCAGTACCTTAGATTTCCTTATTTGAAAATAGGGTCATTGTGTAATGCTTAGCATCTGGGCTCTGAAAATAGGGTCATTGCAGATGTAATTAGTTAAAGTATGATGAGGTCATACTAGTGTAGGCTGGGCCCTGAATCCAATATAACTGGTGTCTTTACATAAAGGGGAAATGTGGCTGAGTGCAGTGGCTCATGCGTATCATCCCAGCACTTTGAAAGGTGGAGGCAGGAGCATCACTTGAGCCTAAGAGTTTGAGACCACCCTGGGCAACAAAATGAGACCCTGCTTATAAAAAAAATAAGAAATTAGCCATGTATAGTGATGCATGCCTGTAGTCCCGGCTATTCAAGAGGCTGATGCAGGAGGATCACTTGAGTCTGGGGGGTCAAGCCTCCAGAGAGCTATCGTTGTGCCACTGCACTCCAACCTGGGTGACAGAGGGAGACGTAGTCTCAAAAAAAAATATATTGGGGGAACACAGACACACAAGCAGAATACCATGTGACAATGGAGGCAGAGACCGGGTGATGCAACAGAAGCCAAAGAGCACCAAAGATGGCCAGCAAACCAGCAAACCACCAGAAGTGAGAAGAGAGACCTGGAACAGATTCTCCTTCTCAGCCCTCAGAAAGACCCAACCCTGCCAACACCCTCATCTTAGACTTCTCGTCTCCAGAACTGTGAGACAACAAATTTTGGTTCTTCTAATGTCACCAGTCAGGTCCAGGTCCATTCTGACTGTGCACAGTAAATCAATCACTGTGACACGGGTTTTGCAAAAGAGAAAAGATCTGTGAGGCTGCCAAGCAAGGAGGTGGGAGAACAGTTCTCAGATCTGCCTCCCCGAAGATAAAGCTTAGGGATATTGATGGGTTAGGGGAGTGGGGTGGTCTAAGGTGCAGGGAGAGGTGATTGGCGGTGGAGAAAAATGAAGATATGGGTTCATGCTGTGCAAGCATAGTTGGGGTTTGTGGCATTTTATAGGACACATGCACAGAAAATGGTGCTGTTAGCATGATCAGGAGGGTGGAATTTTGGGCCCTCCAATATCAAAAGGCCACTTCCCAGGCACTTGTGCGGGCCCAGTGCCTGCATCCTTCAATCTGAATTGAAGACTCCTCAAAATAAAACAGCTCTATTTGGAGGCATGAGGAATCTGTGATGAGGAGGAAAAATGAGGTTTTAGATGAGGACAAGAGACAGTTTTGGCACAGAGAGCAAGTTAGAATGAGGAGAGGACTGGCCGGGTGCGGTGGCTCACGCCTGCAATCCCAGCACTTTCGGAGGCTGAGGTGGGTGGAAGGGTCAGTTGGTGGTCTCAACTAGTTTGAACTGAATAGGAGCTGGCCCGAGTTCCTGAAAAACAACCGAAGCAGCCATTACCATAGTAATGTATGAATGTTATATATAAAGTGGCCAGTGAAGGTTAAGTTTCAGAATTCAGTGGCAAGACCTTCAACTACCACGGCCTTCTACTTCATGGAAAAAGGAAAAAAGAAAAAAACTAGTGAGCAAAGGCAAGCAGGGCAGGCAGACCTGATCAAATTAACCCCTTGGTGCCAAAAAGTCACTCTGTTTGTGGGACTTTGTTCAGAAGCCCTAGCAAATGAATACACTGGCTCTTTAAGATTTAAGAAAATGCTTAATCTCTTAATGTAAATACTAAATATTGTCATTAGGACTTCTGTAGGTTAATAGTCAATATTTAAAATCGGGAGACCTAGAATAAAGATTCTACCCTGCCTTTTAATTGATCCATTCAGCCTCAGATAAGTCACGTCCCGTCTTTGGGCTGTGTTCTCATGTGTGACTTGGTCATGATACTAATATTTACCCCACTCACCTCTCACAGTGCACTGTAAATGAGCCCAGTGAAATCACCCATGGGAAAGCCTTCTGTAAATTGTAAAGCCCTATAATACTATGTTAAATATTCTATTTTTCATCTATTGAAGTGCCGGCAATGATTATCAATTAACCTTCTAATGTACTGTGCATATTTGGATGTCGAATGCTGGATCTGCAAATATCACCAGCACAGCCCGTTGATAAGACATAGCTGAGTTCATTGCTTACTGTGGGTAGGGAGAACACCTCGTCCATAGAGCTTTGATAGGGTCTTGGAGGGGAAAAGATAAGGTTGGAATTTGTCGAGAATTTGAAATTTGGTTTAGAGCAGGTCTTTCGATGTGGCTTTGGTAGGATTGGGTAAGAATTGCCCAATTCTTAATTTTTTGAAAGGATGGTTTAGTGTTGGTGGCAATAGTTGGCTGAGGATTTTGAGACAAGGTTTCAAAGAATCTTAGGATACAAACTGTTGATGCTTTCTATGAAAACAGTTGGAAGTTTCTGTAATGAACAATAAAGTTATTTGCCCGGGAAATCTCCTGAAATAGAAAAGCAATTCTGATAAACACAATTTAATCATAAAGTTGGGCCGGGCACAGTGGCTCACGCCTGTAATCCCAGCACTTTGGGAGTCCAAGGCAGGTGGATCACCTGAGGTCGGGAGTTCAAGACCAGCCTGACCAACATGGAGAAACCCCTTCTCTACTAAAAATTCAAAATTAGCTGGGCGTGGTGGCACATGCCTATAATCCCAGCTACTAGGGAGGCTGAGGCAGGAGAATTGCTTGAACCTGGGAGGCGGAGGTTGCGGTGAACCGAGATCGTGCCATTGCACTCCAGCCTGGGCAACAAGAGTGAAACTCCGTCTCAAAAAAAACAAAAACAAAAACAAAAACAAAAAACTGGGTTAATGTAGATAGCATGAGGTTTCGGTCCTCATGTCCAAACTGTATGGGTGGGAATGGAGGGAGATGGTTTCTGTTCTCATGTATAAAATGTGGGTACAGTGCTTGAGTTATTGGCTGGTGCCTGCCCATTCCTTCTCTTGTGAGCAGGCTCAGCTTGAGATGGAGTCTCACTCTGTTACCCAGGCTTGAGCGCAGTGTCACAATCTTGGCTCACTGCAACCTCTGCCTCTTGGGCTCAACCGATTCTCCTGTTTCAGCTTCTCGAGTAGCTGGGATTACAGGTGCAGGCCACCATACCAAGCTAATTTTTGTATTTTTAGTAGAGATGGGGTTTCACCATGTTGGCCAAGCTGGTCTCGAACTCCTGACCTCAAGAGATCCGCCTGCCTCGGCCCCCCAAAATGCTGGGATTACAGGTGTGAGCCATCGCACCCAGCCAGTCCTCTCCTCATTCTAACTGGCTCTCTGTGCCAGAACTGTCTCTTGTCCTCATCCAAAACCTCATTTTTCGTCATCATTACAAATTCCTCATGCCCCCAAATACAGACGTTTTACTTTGAGGAGTCTTCAGTTCAGATGAAGGACGCTATGTAGACAATTCTGGAGGAACAACGGTCCTCTGAAGAGGATGAGAAAGTGTTCTCCTTCTTTCATCACCTCCACGCCTGTCCCCACCATGGCTTCGAGACAGAGGGGCAGAATGTTACTTGGCCCCCTTAGCTTTTGCTTCTTCTGCTGGGGAGACCAGCTAAAGTGTTCATGAGTGTCAGTTGTGTTCAGTGTGATAGAGGTTTATTTACATTAAAAACAGGAATAGGTCTGGGTGCAGTGGTATACGCCTGTAATCCTAGTGCTTTTGGAGGCTGAAGTGGGAGGATTGCTTGAGCCCAGAAGGTCAAGGCTGCAATGAGTCATGATCATGCCTGTCTGGGTGACAGAGTGAGAAAACAACAACAACAGTGAAACACAGGAATAGGGTCCCTAGTTTAGAATTCAGATAATTTGAGTTTGGGAACTGGCTTCCAAGTCCCAGGTGGCCTAGATCCGATTTCCTAACCCTTACCTGTTTCTAGCCTTCCTCACTCCAAAAGGTTAATTTCTTGCTTTAAAAAGAGATTTTAAAGAACCAATAATTCTCTCCTTCTGGTGCTATCACAAGAGAATGAATGGCTCATTGTTAAAGAAGTCATTCCACTGAAAAAGGCAATCTCTCCTTTAAACCAGGCTAGGAGTATTGGACCAAACATTATAATTAAATCAAGTATTTGTCTGCATTCCTTGTTATACAGCCCAGTGTATTCAGACCTTTAAAGTACTGAATTTTGGGGATTCCATCAACATTATTTGCCTTTAATACAAATGAATTTATAAATGAGCAGGTAGTAAAGTACCACAATACTATCTTAATTTTTTGAAAGGGTACAAAGACACCTGAGATTTTTGAAAACATTTTACAGGGAAAAGTAGCTAGCAGTTCCTGTATTGCTAAGAGTATTTGCTAGAGTTTAGGTTACCAGCGCAATTATACTTTCAGTATATGCCTAAATCCTACTTATCCACTTATAATTCCTGCTGATTGGTGAATGAGAAATAAAGATATAATTTACTGGCTAAGCCAGTCCTATAATAAGTGGAACAAAGCAAGATATTCTAGAGAAGTAATAGGCACTTAACTTTGATTTCTAACACTTTGATCAGGGAACTTGAACTGGTCCTGAGTTTATCTTTTGGTGGGAGAAAAAAGGCACGTCACTAGGTGTCCTTAAATTTTCTGTTAGGAGATGTTACGTTAAAAAAAACTATGGTAAAATATACCTAACATAAAATTTACCATATTAACCATTTTTAAGTGTACAATTCAGTGGCATTAAGTTTATTCATATGGTCATGCAACCATCACTACCATTCATCTTGCGAAAACTGCAACTGTACTCCTTAGACAGTAACTTCCCATCCCCCTCTCCCCCAGCTTCTAGCAAAAATCACTCTACTTTCTGTCTCTATGAATTTGACTAAGTGGAAAGTGGAATCATGCAATATTGTTCTTTTGTATCTGGCTGATTTCACTTAGCATAGTGTCTTCACGGTTCATCTGTGTGGTGACGTGTGTCAGAATTTAGTTCCTTTTTAAGACTGAAGAATATTCCATTGCATGTGTAGATCACATTGTGTTTATCCGTTAATCCATTAATAGACACAGGTTGTTTCCACCTAAGATGTTACTTTCTATACCTTTCCATTTTCTGACGTCTCCCATCTCCAGATCACTAGACAGAGCTGGACACAACTGGGGAGTCGGAGTAGGGGGCGGGTTGGAGGTGAGGAGGGTGAGGAGAGAAAGAGGAGGCAGTGTGCGCAACCACATGTCTATGCTATGCAGAGTGAGGCAGAGAGGACCAAGCTCGATTCAGGCTCCGCTCCCCTGAGAAGCCAGGTAGGCAGCAGCAAGATCTGCCAGAAAAGTTCTACCAGCAGCAGTTTATCATAGGTATCCTTTACCCCCATGTTTAGAACCCACGGTTTAAAGAGATTCAGGGCCAGACATGGTGGCTTACATCTGTATTCCCAGCACTTTGGGAGACTGAGGCTAGAGGTTGCTTGAGCCCAGGAGTTCAAGATTAGCCTGGGCAACATAGTGAGACCCTGTATCTTAAAAAAAAAAAAAAAAAAAATAGCTGAGCATGAGTACTTGTAGTCCCAGCTACTCAAAAGGCTGAAGTAGGAGGATTGCTTGAGGCTGCAATGGGTGGCGATTGCATCACCACACTCCAGCCTCAGCAACAGAGTGATACACTGTCAAAATAAATAAACAAATAAATAAATAAATAAAGAGAGAGATTTAGGTATCTTTAGAATTACATTAATATTTCTGGCTGGACACAGTGGCTCATACCTGTAATCTTAGCACTTTGGGAGGCTGAGGCGGGCAGATCAGCTGTGGTAGGAGTTCGAGACCAGCCTGACCAACATGGAGAAACCTCATCTCTACTAAAAATACAAAATTAGCCAGGCATGGTGGCGTATGCCTGTAATCCCAGCTACTCGGGAGGCTGAGGCAAGAGAATCACTTGAAACCAGGAGGCACAGGTTGCAGTGAGCCGAGATCATGCCACTGCACTCCAGCCTGGGCAACAAGAGCGAAACTCCATCTCAAAAAAAAAAAAGAATTATGTTAATATTTCTAACTAATAAAATTCCACTGAAGCCTACCAGAAAAACCTTTAACAGAAATAATAAAGCCAGTGTGACCATTTTAAAGTGAAAGATTTATATGATTTGAAGAGAAACCAGAGTATAGTGTGACCATTTTAATCCTGTCCAGATGAGCAATTAGGGAATACAAGTTCCAATCCCCCATTACCTCTGAACAGCAATGTTTTAAACCTGAGTTTTCAATTTGACTGAAATAGGATTATGTTACAAGTTCTTCATGAATTAAAAAGAAAAAAGGAGGCAGTTCATAACATCAGGCCTTGGGCAAATTACGCTGTAAGACATTTTGTAAGTAAAAATGTTGACAATTTCAGTACATTAACACATTCAACATGAATATTTTTACATCAATTTAAACATGAAAGCTTAAGTGTTGCTTTATTTGGTTTTCACAATAAACCTATGGGGAGGATAAGGCAGGTATTAACAAACATTTTACAAGTGAGGAAACTACATTTAAGAAGAGCTAGATGACACGTCTAAGATTATGTATCTAATATATGGCAGCATTGGGGCTGGGCGTGGTGGCTCTTGCCTGTAATCCCAGCACTTTGGGAGGCTGAGGCAGGCGGATCACTTGAGGTCAGGAGTTGGAGACCAGCAAGGCTGGTTGTTTTTAATCCTGGGAGAAGTGACAGAGGTAGGCTGAATAGCACTATGGACTGGGTGAAATATTACTAACTTGCAAGCTGTTTTCATGTTACCTCATGTGAGACAAATAGCATGATTTCCACCTCTCATCCTTGGAAACTAGGGCTCAAGCAGTTGACTTGCCTGGGGACTAGTGAGCATAGAATGTAACCCAAACTTCCAACTGAAGTGTCCTCAACCTTTACCTGCATTCTAGAAGCAGAAACTTTTTTTTTTAAGTTTTGTTTATGGGTTTTTTTTTCTTCTTTTTTGAGATGGAGTCTCGCTCTGTAGCCCAGACTGGAGTGCAGTGGCCCGATCTTGGCTCACTGCAAGCTCCGCCTCCCGGGTTCACACGATTCTCCTGCCTCTGTCTCCCGAATAGCTGGGACTACAGGCACCCGCCACCACCACGCCTGGCTAATTTGTTGTATTTTTAGTAGAGACGGGGTTTCACCGTGTTAGCCAGGATGTTCTCGATCTCCTGACCTCGTGATCCGCCCGCATCGGCCTCCCAAAGTGCTGGGATTACAGGCGTGAGCCACTGCGCCCGGCCTGTTTATGGTTTTTCGAAGGCAAGTGTATTCAGAATTTAAAACTAACAAAGGCAAAGCTGCTCTGATCCAAGGGGCTAACGACTCCTGAAACTTCCCCTAGTGGGGTGCTTTCCACAGCTTGACCTAAGGGATCCTAGGTGGAATCAACTGCTTGTTAGTTTGACTGGAACTTCCCAAGCCTTTATGAGCCTTATGGAAGCTCACTTTGGCGCCCTCTCTCCCCTCAAGCCATCAGGGTGGTATTTACCTGTTGTGTGGCAAAGCTGGTTATTTCCCACCTCCCGGCTCCACGACCCCCCGCAAATCCTTCAAAACTGCTTTCTCTAAGAAAGTCACCCAACTCCAAATGGGGTTGTAGCTCTCTGTTTCTGGTGATTGCCCTGGGACCAGCCTTAAGTGGTCGTCGAGCACTTAAAATGCTACGCGCTACACATATTAAACGGTCTGTGACCTAGAGGGAAAGAAAGGAGAAACAGGGGATTCCCTTTCGATGAGCGGATGGAGTGGCAAGTAACGTGTGCAACACGTGATTTCAACGTGTCCATCAATTCTCTCCCTAAGCCAGGGCTGGCGGCGGCTCCCGGGAAGGCCGCAGAGTCCGAGGAACCAACCCTTGGAGCGCGGCTGTGGCTGCGCCTGCCCCTTCAGCCTTCCGGAGAGGCTGGGCTGCTGCGGGGATCAGTCCTGGGCGGAGTCTGGAGGGCCGAAGCACCCGCTCGGGAGAAGGCAGCGCCCCCCGACCCGGCGCCACTGAATGAAGCCTTGCGGGAAGGGCTGTAACCGAGGCGCTTGCGAGGCTCGCCTCCGTGTGGGGTGGCTCAAACGGCTGCGAGCGAAGGACAAATCACACCTCCTTTGTCTAGCACTGGGGGAGGAGAAAAACTCCTCGGTATTGATGAATTTTGGTGAATCTTCCGGGTACAGCAACTTCTTTCTTTAAGAACCCAAGCTGCAAATTTTTAAAACATTTTTGTTTTTGAAGCATGTATTCGTTTCATTGACCCTGATGTGGCAGGCTCTTGGTCCTCGTTGCTGAGGCTCTTTCGCTGTTTCAGCTCAGGACCTCTAAGGTGTGCGGGACTCCTCGGCTACCCTCATCTGCCCGCCTCTCCGCCCCACCCCACCACCTGTTTGTCAGCTCAGGCTCGCTCTGCTATCGCACCCATCGCTATCTCTTGAGGCCTTTTTCTCTATTTTACTGTCTTTAATTGTATAGGGCCAGGGAGCCAGTGTCAAACTTCTCAGAATTGATTAGAAATAACACTAATAAATAGCCCAAGAAGGCCGGGAACGGTGGCTTACACCTGTAATCCCAGCTCTTTGGGAGGCTAAGGCGAGTGGATCACCTGAGGTCAGGAGTTCAAGACCAGCCTGGCCAACATGGTGAAACCCCGTCTCTACTAAAAATACAAAAATTAGCGGGGCATGGTGGCAGGTGCCTGTAATCCCAGCTACTCGGGAGGCTGAGGCAGGAGAATCGCTTGAACCTGGGAGGCGGAGGTAGCAGTGAGCGGAGATCGTACCACTGCGCTCCAGCCTGGGTGACAAAGTGTGACTCTATCTCAAATAAATAAATAGCCCAAGAAATCCTCATATGAATATGTCAAGGCTGAGCTCTTGTACATTGATTTTTAAAACCATTCAAATACCTTTTTAAAATTATCATTCTTTAAATTGTGGCAAAATACACATAACATAAAATTTACCACCTTGATTTTTTTTTTTTTTTTTTTTTTTTTTTTTTTTTTTTTTTTGAGACAGAGTGCCTCCTGGGCTGGAGTACAGTGGCATGATCTCTGCAATCTTGGTTCACTGCAACCTCCACCTCCCAGGTTCAAGTGATTCTCCTGCCTCAGCCTCCCAAGTAGCTGGGACTACAGGTGCATGCTACCACAGCCAGCTAATTTTTGTATTTTTTTAGTAGAGACAGGGTTTCACCATGTTGACCAGGCTGGTCTCGAACTCCTGACCTCAAGTGGTCCACCCACCTCGGCCTCCCAAAGTGCTGGGATTACAGTCATGAGCCACCGCACCTGGACAATCTTGACCATTTTTAACTATACAGTTCAGAGGCATTAAGACAGTTCACATTGTTGTGCAATCGTCACCACCATCCATCTCTGGAACTTTCATCTTGCAAAACTGAAACCCCATGCCCATCAAACACTTTTCTATTCTCTTCTCCCCACAGTCCCTGCCAACCACCATTCTGCTTTATGTCTCTATGAATATGACAACTGTATGTACCTCATGCAGGTAGAATCATACAGTTTTTGACTTTTCGTGACTGGCTTACTTCATTTAACATACTGTTCTAATATGCTACATGCATATTGTAGCACATGTCAGTATTTCCTTCTGTTTTAAGACTGAAGAATATTCCATTATATTCTGTATTCTGTGTTAAGACTGAAGAATGTTCTGTTGTATTAATAGACCACATTTACTTTGTCCATTCATCCATCAACGGACACTTGGGTTTTAGCTTTTGTGAATAATGCTGCTATGAAAATGAGTGTGCAGATATCTCTTTAAGACCCTGCTTTCATTCCTTTTGGGTATACACTCAGAAGTGGAATTGCAGAATCACATGGTAATTCTATTTATACTTTTTTTTTGGAGCGGCCATACTGTTTTCTGTAGTGGCTGCGCTGTTTTATACTCCCACCAACAGTGCACAAAGTCTCCAATTTCTCCAAATCCTCACCCACACTTGTTATTTTTCTGACAGATGCCTTTTTTGCTAATTTATTGGTTCTCAGTTGTCTTTTAGAGAGTGAAAATTACTGGCTTTCAGATCTCTAGATTGGTGGGGGTGTTTCCAACATGAATCAATAAGTTATGTAGACATGTCTAGCTTTGCATATTAGTTGTAATAATAAAAATCATATATATGATATATATGAGAGAGAGAGATATATATATATATAGAGAGAGAGACTTGCTCTGTCGCCCAGTCTGGAGTGCAGTGGTGCCATCTTGGCTCACTGCAACCCCCGCCTCCCGAGTAGCTGGGATTACAGCCACCCACCATCGTGCCCAGCTAATTTTTGTATTTTTTGTAGAGACAGGGTTTCACCATGTTGGCCAGGCTGGTCTTGAACTCCTGACCTCAGATCATCCACCCGCCTCGGCCTCCCAAAGAGCTGGAATTACAGGTGTGAGCCACCACGCCTGGCCAAAAATCATATTTTAAATGTACAGAGTAGCTATTTAAAAGAAGCCTATAATGGACTCTTTAAAAATATATTTTGAAAATTAACTTATTACAAACAATAGGTGTTCATTGTAGAAAATTTGGGAATTATAGAAAAGTAAATAAAAGAAGAGTCACCAATAATCCCACTGTTCAGAGATCATTTTAATGAACATGTTGGTGCATCCCCTCCGTTCTATATATGTATATATACACACATACATTCACACACACATCCATCTACGTGTGCACACACCGTGGTTTCTAAAAATTGTCATCATTCCATTCTTACAGTTTGGTAGTCTGGTTTTCTCATTTCATAATACGTTAAGAGCATTTCCCATGTCATCATATCTTCACATAATCTTTAGATACATACCATTTAATAGCTGTCTAGTAAGAATCCTTAAAAATATAATCACTCATCATCTTTTGGGAGGTTTTCACGTACTTGACTTTCTTGGGGATACTACAGGGTTAAAAAAAATTAAGACAGGTGCTGTGGCTCCTGCCTATAATCCAGGTAGGAGGCTGAGATGGGAGGATCGCTTGAGGTCAAGAGTTTGAGACCAGCTTAGACAACATAATAAGACCACCTGGCTCAAAAAAAAAAAAAAAAGTAAATTAATAAACCTGTTTTTAGTTTTTACAGGAGCGTGGCCAGGTAGACTCTTTTTCAAGAGTGTTACCCCCATTTCACAGATGTGAAAGACACCTACAGAGGATCTCTAGATCCTGGATTGTAAATGGCAGGACTATTGGGCAACAATATTCATATGGGAAAGAGACATGCAGAATAGGTTAATTCAATGCAGCATTCAAACTGTCAGAGGAGGAAGAAAATCCATAATTTGGACAAAAACTCTTTAAATATATGAAGGAGACATGGAGGTTTATTAATTGTTCTACAATTCCATGAACAGCTTTTGCTTCAGAATTAAATGACAGTTAACAGTAATCCCAGTGACGTTTTGACATTGTCAGACCTTTTGGGGCTCATGCCTTCATGTGTGTCTTTTTATAGAGCAATTAATAAATGCTGGCAGTGTGCTTGTGATCCTTCTGAAATGCTTGGGGAGGATATTGTCACTGCTGCAGCTTTGTGTGTCTTGGGTCTTACAAATGATTTACCACTTACTGAATCTGAAATCCAAATTGTGGATTTGGCTCTGGTTGTTGCCAGCTAATGAAAGCTGTAATACTGGAAAGAAGTTAAGACGCTATCATAGACTGCCTCAATGTCTACAGGATAATCATGTAGAAAATATAATATTTCTACAGGATAATATTTCTACAGATAATATTTCTACAAGATAATCATGTAGAAAAGAAACTCCTGGGTTTATAGGACAAAAAATATGATGGAATATTTGCATTATTTAAAAATAAAATGCAATATTTGTTATATTCTATATGAAAACAAGTCTTCATCATATATTTTATTTTTTATTTTTTTTGAGATGGAGTCTCGCTCTGTCACCTAGGCTGGAGTGCAGTGGTGAGATTTCAGCCCACTACAACCTCCGCTTCCTGGGTTCAAGTGATTCTCCTGCCTCATCCTCCTGAGTAGTTGGGACTACAGGTGCCCACCACCACACCTGGCTAATCTTTGCATTTTTAATAGAGACGGGGTTTCACCATGTTGGCCAGGCTGGTCTTGAACTTCTGACCTCATGTGATCCATCTGCCTTGGCCTCCCAAAATGCTGGGATTACAGGCGTGAGCCACCGTGCCCAGCCTTCATAATATATTTTAAACTTGATATACTTGTGTAAACAACTTTTTTCCATTATAAATACTATAAATTACAATTTAAGTAATAATTCCTAATAAAACTAAATGGTAGATTACAGCTTCCTAAGTATTATCATTCTTCTTCCTTTTGTCTTTCCCCAGACCATAAAAGAAGAAAAAACCCACAATATGTAGACATACATAAAGGCATAAATTTATAGGAATGTGCAAGAATGTACTGTTGCTGCTGCATTGTAGATTCAGACTAAATATAGTGACAAATCATAATTCTTCATGATCACATCTGCCAGCAAAGTTAACCGAGGAAGGTCCCACTATTTTCATCTTATAATTCACAGGGAATAGGATGTGGCCCCTCAAAGTGTCACTGATAATCCAGCATTATCTAATTAGCACATCTGATCCATCATCCAGTTTTGGGATATATTCAAATATACTATTTTACTGGATTTGAAAATATTAACATAGAATTTAAAATACATTAGAAACAAAATAAAATAAATCAAATATATTAGAAGTGGAAAGAGGCTGGGTATGGTGGCTCACACCCATAATCCCAGCACTTTGAGTGGCTGAGGCAGGAGAATCACTTGAGGCTAAGAGTTCAAGTCCAGGGTAGTCAACAAAGCAGAGACCCTGTCTCTACCAAAAAAAAAAAAAAAAATTAAAAATTAGCTGGATGTGGTGGTGCACACTTGTAGTCCCAGCTACTTGGAGGCTGAGGTGGGAAGATTGCTTGAGCCAGGCTGAGCTGAAGTCTGCAGAGCTATGATCACAGCCTGGGTGACAGAGCAAGATCCTGTCTCAAAAAAAGAAAAGAAAAGAACTGGAAAGGTATTATAAATCAATGATTTTAGCTCTCTCAATTTACGGATAAGGGAATGGAGGTCTAGAGAGGGTAAACAACTTGCTTAAAGGCAGAGTTTGTTCGTTCTTTCTTTCTTTCTTTCTTTTTTTTTTTTTGAGATGGAGTCTTGCTCTGCCGCCCAAGCTGGAGTGCAGTGGGAAAATCTCGGCTCACTGCAACCTCTGCCTCCCAGGTTCCAGCAATTCTCCTGCCTCAACCTCCCAAGTAGCTAGGATCACAAGCATATGCCACCACACCCAGCTAATTTTGCATTTTTAGTAGAGATGGGGTTTTACCATGTTGGCCAGGCTGGTCTCGAACTACTGACCTCAGGTGACCCACCCGCCATGGCCTCCCAAAGTGTTGTGATTATAGGCATGAGCCACCATACCCAGCCAAGGCAGATTTCTTTTCATTTATTTCCTCAGTTATTCATCCGCACATTCAGTCAACCATGTTACCAAGCAGGAGTTAATATGAGGCCCTCAGGATGTAAAAAGAGTAAGATACCACCGCTGTTCTTAAGGAGTTAAGCTCCAGCAAAGAGATAGGAGTCCCTCAACCGACTAATACAGTAAGTAGTCTGTGGTGAGGAGCTTGTGAGAATTATGGACTAAGAGCTACCAAAGAGCACAAATAGCTGTCGATTCTACTTCATGAGGCTGAGACGGCTTCACAGAAGAGCAGACTTTTGAGCTGGGCCTTAAAGTATCAACATGCCTTCATGTAGAAAAGAGCAAGCTGGGCGCGGTGGCTCACGCCTGTAATCCCAGCACTTTGGGAGGCCGAGGCAGGCAGATCACGAGGTCAGGAGATCGAGACCATCCTGGCCAACATAGTGAAACCCTGTCTCTACTAAAAATACAAAAAATTAGCCAGGCGTGGTGGTGGGCGCCTGTAGTCCCAGCTACTTGGGAGGCTGAGGCAGGAGAATGGCGTGAACCCAGGAGGCAAAGCCTACAGTGAGCCGAGATCGGGCCACTGCACTCCAGCCTGGGCAACAGAGCCAGACTCCGTCTCAAAAAAAAAAAAAAAAAGAAAAGAAAAGAAAAGAAAAGAGCAAAGGGCAACCAGGTAGGATAAACAGCATGAGCAAAGCCACAACCCCATGATCATGTGTGAGAAAATTAGGGAATAGTCAACAGTCCAATGTGCAAGTGTGGAGGGTGTGGGGTCAAGCAGAAAAGGTGGGGAAGAAAAATTACCCTACACAAATTACCCCAGTTAAAGGAAATTGGTCTTTTAGTCTTTTGTGGCTAATTTGGTAAAAGCCTTAAATGTCATTCTAAGAAGTGTGGACTTTATTCTGAGAAAATAGGGCTCCAGGGAAGGCTTATAAATAGGGTTAGGACACAATCAAACCTTGATTTATGCTGGAGATGAATTAGAATTTTATATTTTAGAAAGGAGATGATGAGAGCCTTGTATTAGTCAGGGTTCTCTAAAGGGACAGAACTAATAGGATAGATGAATGTATGAATGGGGAGTTTATTAGGAGAATTGACTCACAGGATCACAAGGTGAAGTCCCACAATAGGCTGTCTGCAAGCTAAAGAGCCAGGAAGCCAGTCCAAGTCCCAAAACCTCAAAAGTAGGGAAGCTGATAGCGCAGCTTTCAGTCTTTGGCGGAAGGCCCAATAGCCCCTGGCAAATCACTGGTGTAAGTCCAAGAGTCTAAAAGCTGGAGAACTTGGAGTCTGATGTTAGAGGGCAGGAAGCATCCAGCACGGGAGAAAGATGGAGTCCAGAAGACTCAGGAAATCTGCTCTTTCCATGCCTGCTTTTATGCTGGCAGCTGATCAGATGGTGCCCACTCAGACTGAGGGTGGGTCTGCCTCTCCCAGTCCACTGACTCAAATGTTTATCTCCTTTGGCAACATCCTCACAGGAACACCCAGGAACAATACTTTACATCCTTCAATCCAATCAAGTTGACACCCGATATTAACCATCACAAGCCTAAATGTGGAAGAGTGGCAATAATGAGGAACAGAAAAGGTATATGGATGGCCAGTAAGCACATCAAAAGATGTTCAACACAATACCATTAGTCATCAGAAAAATGCAAATTAAAACCACAATAAGGGCTGGCATGGTGGCTCACACCTGTAATCCCAGCACTTTGGGAGGCCAAGACGGGTGGATCACATGAAGTTAGGAGTTTGAAACCAGCCTGACCAACATGGTAAAACCCCATCTCGACTAAAAATAGAAAAATTAGCCAGCCATGATGGCGTGCACCTGTTATTCCAGCTACTTGGTTGGCTGAGACATGAGAATTGCTTGAGCCTGGGAGGTGGAGGTTGTAGTGAGCTGAGACAGTACCACTGAACTCCAGCCTGGGTGACAGAAGGAGACTCTGTTTCAAAAAAAAAAAAAAAAAACCAAAACAAATAAACAAACAAAAAACCAAATAAATACAAATAAATAAACAGGCCAGGCACCGTGGCTCACGCCTGTGATCCCAGCACTTTGGGAGGCTGAGGCAGGTGGATCAGGAGATCAAGAGATGGAGATCATCTTGGCAAACACGGTGAAATCTCATCTCTACTAAAAATACACAAATCAGCTGGGCATGGTGGCATGCACCTGTAGTCCCAGCTACTTGGGAGGCTGAGGCAGGAGAATCACTTGAACCCAGGAGGTGGAGGTTGCAGTGAGCCGAGATCGCACCACTGCACTCCAGCCTGGTGACAGAGTGAGATTCTATCTCAAAACAATAAATAAATAAATAAATAAATAAATAAATAAATAAATAAAAAATAAACCACAATGAGATACCACTACATATCCACTAGAATGGTCAAAATTTTAAAAACTGATCATACCAAGTGTTGGCCAGGATGTGATGCAAATGAAACTCATATATTGCTGGTGGGAATGTAAAATGACACAACAATTTTGGAAAACAACTTGGCAGTTTTCTTTAAATATACACTTACCACGTGATCTGGCCATTCCAATCCTAATTATTTACCCAAGATAAATGAAAATATATGCCCAAAGACTTGTATATGTATGTACATACCAACTGTATACATAATAGTCCCCAAACTGGAAACAAGCCAAATGTCCAATAATACATAAATGGATCAACAAATTTAAACAAATTGTGGTATATCCATACAATGGAATATTACTTAGCAGTAAAGAGGAATGATCTGCTGATACCATAAATCCATTATGCTGTGAGAAAGAAACTGACACAAGAGTACATACTACATGATTACATTTGTATGGAACTCTAGAAAAGACAAATCTAATCTATAGTAACAGAGAGCAGACCAGGCTGAGGTTGAGAGCAAGATTAACTTGGAAGGATTACAGGAAATTTTGGGGGGTAACAGGGTTGTTCTCTACCTTGATTGTGATGGTGGTCACATGATCATATACATTTGTCAAAACTGATAATATAGATTTAACAGGAGCCTTTTATAAGTTATATCACAATATATTTCATTAAAAATAATTGAATTTAGATGGTTAATGGAATAAACTAACAACACGATAGTTGATCTGATTTTATAGGCTTTTCCCTTGGTTCGATGTAATCATGAATTGATGTCTTAATGCAGTCCAGACAGAAACAAACTTAGAAAGGATTCTCACTCCCTTCAGCTAATCGAGGGGAGGGATTTATGCAGTAAAACTCAGTAGCCAATACAATACAGAGCTCCAGTTCCAATGTTAGCAAAAAACAACTCAACTAAATGTTAATGTGATATTAATAAACTCCCCTGAAACTGGAAAGAATTTATTTTAAGGGCTTCTTGTAACCCCTTCCATTCCTTAGAAGAATTTTTTAAAAATATTTTTCTACATTTATTTATTTTTTCCCTCAATGTTGATGATGTCATTTTTTCTACATTCAAGTGCATCTCTGCTGCTTTATTTATGTATTTAGGCCTAATACGATGACTGGGTTATCTTTAATACTGCTGGTTTCAAAAAATTATTTATTCCTTTTTATTTTCATTCTTCTTTTCACAATTTTTATTACACACCTAGGGAAAAAGTAAAATACAGAGGGTGATAAAGTGAAAAAAAAGAGAAAGACATTGCTCAGAGCTTGTTATTATGCCATTATTTTAGGTTTTTCTCTATTATTTTCCATCTTACTCCTTAAATGTGTGATCCATTGGAAAGCAGCAGAACTTGGTAAGAAAATCAGAACTTAGCATTGTTTCATGTCTGTCTTCAGGGAGTAATCCCTCCCTTCTTTGAAGGACAGTCTCTCTTCCCTGCCTCCAAGGATTTTAGGAGGGCTCTGAAGCTGGGCATGTGATCTGAGAAGAATCAATGAAAGTACTTTACCTCCTGACCAGTGTTTGGGTGGGATATGGGCACATGACCCAAGTAAGTCAATCAGAGCCTTTCCCCAGTTTCCCCCCACCTATAGTTTATTGGGGGAAGAGTCCGTCCTTCTCTGGTGTCCAAGGAAGAGGCGAGCCAGGAGCTGCTGGCTGTTGTGGTTACAGCTTTGTGAAGAAGCCAACCTGAAAGAAAGAAGCTAATACTCACAGAGAAGTAAAAAATGGAAGACAGAAAGAGTTCTGACCTGTTTGAGATGCTGTTCATCCCTGCCTTTCCTGAGATTTCATTACATGAGAAACAATTCTCTTAGTTCAAGCTAGATGTCTTTGAAATCTTTTGTAAAAGGAGTAATTAATATAGGTTTCTTGGGCTGGGTACAGTTGCTCATGCCTGTAATCCCAGCACTTTGGGAAGCTGAGGTGGACAAGATATATATATATGTCCTCTGGCATCGATCATAATATAGTTAATCTTTCCAAAGCAGCAGGGACTGGCTTGGGTCCCTAGTGAAAAAAACTGAGGGTTCCTCCTGTGAGGCCGGGTTTATATTGATATGCAATATAGTTGGTTCCCAGGACCCCTTCCAGACGGCTACATTGCAGGTATTTGTAAAGAATTTCCCTCCCCCTCCTATTAGCCTTGATTCTTTCCTCTTCCTGACCCAGATGTCAGCTTCTATTGAGATCTAAGTGTCTTGAGCTCTCCGTTCCCTTATTACAGCCTTCTTGGACCTCATATAATCTAACTTCACTGCAGTTACTCCACTGGACTGCTGCCTAGTAAGTCTGGAGGCCACGATCTAAAATACTGTTCTGAGACCTCCAGGAATATCAGCTTCCTTCCTTCTTCCCCCGTTCGACAGAAATGGCCTCACTGAACTCTTCTGAGGGATGACCTCAGTGTCTTTTTCAAATTGGAAAGAAACATGAGTTTTATCCCAACTCATGCCCACCTCCTTAGCCATGACATATGGACAATGGCCTCTCACTGAGAACTCTGCCAAGCGTATCTGAGTAGAAGCTGATTCCTAAGTGTTTATTCCTAAGGAATTTATTAGGTGGACTAAAGAGAGTATCTTCCTCTGCCATCAACCTGATAGCATGAGAGGGGTGCTGTTCTCCTTAGAAACTTGAACTTGAGCATGGACAAAGACTCTTCCTTTACTAACTTGTGGATCAGCTGAGAGCAATTTGGAACATTCCAACAAGACTTTTCCAACAAGACTTTACCCCAAGATTTCTGGAAAACAAAAGGAAAATAAGCAGAGGGGGAAATAAGAATCTAGATCATCTGACATCAAGTTACAGCTCTTGTCATGGCCTCAAGAACGCCTGCCTTCAACCTGGGCAACAGAGTGAGACCCTGTCTCAAAAATAAATAAATAGGGCCAGGCGTGGTGGCTCAGTCCTGTAATCCCAGCATTTTGGGAGGCTGAGGCGGGCGGATCACGAGGTCAGGAATTCAAGACCAGCCTGGCCAAGGTGGTGAAACCCTGTCTCTACTGAAAATGCAAAAATTAGCTGGGCATGGTAGAGCACCTGTAATTTCAGCTACTTGGGAGGCTAAGGCATGAGAATCTCTTGAACCAGGGAGATGGAGGTTGTGTTGAGCTGAGATCGCACCACTGCACTCCAGCCTGGGTGACTGAGTGGGACTCTGTCTCGACAAAAATAAAATAATAAATAAATAAATAAATAAATAGGGCCAGGCACAGTGGCTCCCGCCTGTAATCCCAGCAATTTGGGAGGCGGAGGGGGTGGATCACCTGAGGTCAGGCGTTCGAGACCATCCTGGCCAACGTGGTGAAACCCTGTCTCTACTGAAAATACAAAAATTAGCTGGGCGTGGTGGCGCATGCCTGTAGTCCCAGCAACTCAGGAGGCTGAAGCAGGAGAATCGCCTGAACCCAGGAGGCAGAGGTTGCAGTGGCCTGAGATCGCACCACTGAATGATGCCTGGGTGACAGAGTGAGATTCTGTCTCAAAATAAATAAAATAAAGGCCAGGCACTGTGACTCATGCCTGTAATCCCAGCACTTTGGGAGGCCGAGGCGGGCAGATCTCGAGGTCAGTAGATCGAGACCATCCTGACTAACACGGTGAAACCCCATCTCTACTAAAAATACAAAAAATTAGCCGGGTGTGGTGGCGGGCACCTGTAGTCCCAGCTACTGGGGAGGCTGAGGCAGGAGAATGGCGTGAACCCGGGAGGCGGAGCTTGCAGTGAGCTGAGATCGCACCACTGCACTCCAGCCTGGGCAACAGAGCAAGACTCTGTGTCAAAAAAAATTAATTAAATAAATAAATAAATACATACATACATACATAAATACATAAAATAAATAAATAATAACTCCTGCCTTAACTGTATGTAATCTGGTGCCCTCAGAGTTTCCACCTTTTTATTATTCTCATCCTTCCCATCTTGGATTTTCTGCTCCCTTCTGGAGGAAGAACTCCAAAGAATATCAGTCAACGAACCAGTGGTGAGTAGTTGTGGTACATCAAGGCTCATGGTCTCTGCAAAGTCTTAAGAATATGCCTGGATATGAGATCTTGAGCAAAAGTGAACATCTTTCTTTTTTTCTTTTCTTTTTGAGACAGAGTTTCGTTCCTGTTGCCCAGGCTGGAGTACAATGGAGTGATCTTGGCTCACTGCAACCTCCGCCTCCCAGGTTCAAGCGATTCTCCTGCCTCAGCCTCCCAAGTAGCTGGGATTACAGGCATGCGCCACCACACCCAGCTAATTTTGTATTTTTGTAGAGACGGTGTTTCTTCATGTTGGTCAGGCTAGTCTCGAACTCCTGACCTCAGGTGATCTGCCTGCCTTAGCCTCCCAAAGTGCTGTGATTACAGGTGTGAGCCACTGCGCCCGGCTGAAAGTGAACATCTTTCAGCTGGAGCAAGAGCTTCAACCACGAATACTCTTTTCGGTGCAGGAGTCATTATTCTATTAAAGGACTTATGGGAAGTTGTTGAAGAAAAGAATGGATCTATCAGTTAGCTTCTATTTTATTTTATTTTTTTTTTTTTTGAGATGGAGTCTCGCTCTGTTGCCCAGGCTGGAGTGCAGTGTCACGATCTCGGCTCACTGAAAGCTCTGCCTCCCGGGCCCACACCATTCTCCTGCCTTAGCCTCCCGAGTAGCTGGGACTATAGGCATGTGCCACTACACTCAGCTAATTTTAGTATTTTTAGTAGAGACGGGGTTTCACCATGTTGGCTATGCTGGTCTTGAACTCCTGACCTCAGGAGATCTGCCCGCCTTGGCCTCCCAAAAAGTTGGGATTACACAGGCGTGAGCCACCTGGTCTGTTCTTTGTAAATTGACTCCCACCACCAAAGAAAAATTATTCCCTTACCCATTCCTCCTACCTCACTCAAGAATGTTGTTCTTGTTTACTTAAACCCATGCTCCCTAGCTGGAGGCCCTTTGAGTAGTTTTGGATTTGGTTGCCCAGTATATTATTTTATGACCCATCCCTTCCGGTAAGAGAGCTGTCTTCCTGACCAAGGGTGGGCCCATGATTTGGTTCTGGCCAATAAGAGAACCTCTTCACTCAGGTTGCAAACAGTGGTTCAGGATGACCATGTGACTCCTGCTGGTCCAATCAGAGAGACCTTGCTACTTGGACAGATTATCTAGCTTTGGGATCACAGAACTGGTAGAAAGTGCGGTTGGGACTATATATAGGAGGAGAAAATAGGTCAAAACACAAAGAAAGGCAAAGATAGGCAGAACTAAAAGATGGAGAGGATGCCATTGTTTGAGCCCCTGATCTAGCTAGCCGGAAGAGCATACTGAAAATATGCAGTAACATTAAGCTACTTTGAATTGGATTTCTATCACCGGCAACCAGAATCCTAACAAAAAGACCAGATAGAAGGTAAAAGCAGAAAAGCTCCTTTTCTTTAATGGGGGTGATGGTAATGGTGGGAGTAGTTAAGGGCATCAGGACCCCTCGTTATTATACTCCATTGACTGTTCTCTCTTGGAGCCCCATCATTGAGAGCCAGTTAAGGGCCTTATATTCTTTTTTTTTTTTTTTTTTGAGACAGAGTCTAGCTCTGTCACCCAGACTGGAGTGTAGCGGCTGATCTCGGCTCACTGCAACCTCTGCTTCCCGGGTTCAAGCAATTCTTCTGCCTCAGCCTCCTGGGTAGCTGGCATTACAGGTACCTGCTACCACGAAGGGCCTTATATTCTGTTGGTTGATGCCAAGTGGATAGGACTTAACCAAGAGAGCAAACTGCCTCACTAACTTTATTTATTTATTTATTGAGACAGGATCTGGCTCTGTGGCTCAGGTTGGAGTACAGTGGCATGATATCAGCTCACTGAAACCTCTGCCTCCTGGGCTCAAGCCATCCTCCCACCTCAGCCTCCTAAGTAGCTGGATCTACAAGGCATGCATCACCAAGCCCGGCTAATTTTTGTATTTTTGGTAGAGACAAAGTTTTTCCATGTTGCCCAGGCTGGTCTTGAACTCTTGGACTCAAGCAATTGCCCGCCTTGGCCTCCCAAAGTGCTGGGATTACAGGTGTGAGCCACCTCTACCTAGACTGCTTTAATTCTTTCTTCCCTACTCTATCTCCTCATCTCGTTTTGGAACAGAGTTACTCTGGAAAGCAACTCTTGAATCAAACCTGACATAAACTATTAACTTAGCTAGTTACATCAACTTTCAAAATTAAACAGACTGTCCAGTGCTTGGGATACCAGAAGACCATGAAGAATCACAGGCCAGCTTTCTTAGGAATTGGTTCTTAACTTAATTTGGGCATCATTCAGTAGGAAAAGAATGCCAAGCCAGACTTGATATTAAACAGAGGCCGGGAGATATAAATAACTCAAATAAAGCAAATCAAGAATCACCATCTCACTAGGAGGAGGAGAGAAAATAAAATGAAAAATTAGAAGGAAAAGACCAGACTGTGAACTTTTGAAGGGAAATATTATTTGCAAGTGAGACACACTGAAAAAAATCAAGTACAATGAGATGCTCAGTGAACATTACAAAAAACCACACAAAACAGGAGCTATTCAAAGACTAATTGTGAGATGTTGACAGATATAAAATGCCACCTGAGTTAGACAAGAAAACCTCAATGGGAAGCTAGGATAGCAGTTTTCTATTCAGGACCTTTCCCTGAAATATAAGCACCCTCACTGGTGATAAATTTTAAATGAGCAAGTCCTAAAAAAAAGTTTTTCACAAGAATATAAATGAAGAGGCCGGGCGCGGTGGCTCAAGCCTGTAATCCCAGCACTTTGGGAGGCCGAGACGGGCGGATCACGAGCTCAGGAGATCGAGACCATCCTGGCTAACCTGGTGAAACCCCGTCTCTACTAAAAAAATACAAAAAACTAGCCGGGCGAGGTGGCGGGCGCCTGTAGTCCCAGCTACTCGGGAGGCTGAGGCAGGAGAATGGCGTGAATCCGGCAGGCGGAGCTTGCAGTGAGCAGAGATCCGGCCACTGCACTCCAGCCTGGGTAACAGAGCGAGACTCCGTCTCAAAAAAAAAAAAAAAAAAAAAAAAAAGAATATAAATGAAGAAATAGATGAGTTATTGTGAAAGATTTTGGTACATCTCATCCTAGAGTAAGACTTTTACGCCAAATTGCTTTGCAGACAACCAAAGCTAAATATAGCGTGAGGTTACTTTTGGGGTTCAGTATCCCTTAGTTACTCTCTGATTCTAATTAGAACGTTAATAAAGAGAATGTTAGACATTCTCAGAACACCTTTAAAAACACACTGGCTTACAGATATATGCATATATCCAAACTCAGCAAATTCTATACATTAAATATAGGCAGTCATTTTTTTAAAAAACTACAAAAACACAAGAGACAACACACACACATTCACTGGCTTGGCTTTATTTTGTTTATCACTCTGTGTTCAACAAAAAATGTTAGCATTTCTATGAGTTTTTTGTTTACTGAGTTGGTTTAAGTAACTCTACCCCTATAAGCTTTATAAAACCTCCACTAGTTGTATGCCTGAAGTATCCAAGTTGAAGGAGTGCTGAATGAATGAATGGCTATGGGCTACTTCTCAGTAGCATTACTGTTTTGGAAATGAAGTCCTAACGTTAATTTGGAGGCTCATTTAACTCATCTATTGAGCCCCTAAAGTGCACAAAGCCACAAGCCTAGGCACTGGGAATCAAATCTGTGCTTAAGGGAAGACCTTATTTATTGCTTGGGAGATAGAAGTGTCATGATTTACCAGATGGGATATCTCTGTAGTTTCTAGCAGCAGAATGAGCAAGTTAAGGAATTGAGAGTATTTTGTTTGTTTTATTTTTACCTTCCATTTCCTAAGTGGGATTTGAGGCTTTTTTTTCTTTCTTTTCTTTTCTTTTTTCTCTCTTTTTTTAATCAGAGGAAGTAAAGTGAAATAGAAGAGATCCTGTGGTGCAGAGGTTAGGAGTATGGGCTATGAAACTGGCCTTTCTTTCTCATTTACTAGCTATGTGACTTTGGGCAAATCTCTTAACCTTTCTGTGCCTCACTTTCATGAGTTGTATAGCAGGCATGACTATAATGATATCCACTTCACAGGAATATTGTGATGATTAATGGAGTTAACATAAGTAAGTGCCTAGCAGGTGAGTAAATATCACTATTGGTCAACCAATCACTTAGCTACATTCATCTCTTACATTCCTGCCACTCAAATAACATTATTTTTCTCAAATAGAAAGCTTGTTCGTGTCAGATTCCATCTAAGGTAGGTATTCCCACAGAGAGGTACAGAGGGGCCTGAAATAAGAGGTTAAATTTAAATTCTTCCCTCAATGGCTTTAATTTTTGATTTGCAGTTCAATTCATTTACTACCAAATAGAGTATTCAATCACTGCCTACTTTGATCAAAGAACCCAACAGCTTCATATACAAAATGAGTACAATATCAACATTTTACTTCATTAAAAGTTGGTACTCATGATAAATGAGTTAAGGGTATTAGAATATTTGGAGGCCAAATGAAAGTATTATAAGAAATGACACATAATGACATTATTTTTTTGAATATTTCCTTCCTTTCAATTTTAGAAAGACTTGACTAGAGGTTGAATTTGGACATTAAACCCAAGAAAATGAACATTTGAAGATAATTTCTCAAAGTAGAATTTGGCTAGGTCATTATGCTTAGCAATAGTTTCAAAGAGAAAGAGAATTGAGATTTTTAATAAGCTTTGAAACTTACCTGAAAGGTAGGATAAAAGTGTGGTGTTAAGCAGTGTGAATTAATTTTTTTTTTTTTTTTTTGAGGCAGAGTCTCACTCTGTTGCCCAGGCTGGAGTGCAATGGCACAATCTCGGCTCACTGCAACCTCTGCCACCCACGTTTAAGTGATTCTCCTGCCTCAGCCTCCCAAGTAGCTGGGACTACAGGCGTACACCACTATGCTCAGCTAATTTTTGTATTTTTAGTAGAGATGGGGTTTCACCACTTTGGCCAGGATGGTCTCGATCTCCTGACCTCGTGATTTGCCCACCTCAGCCTCCCAAAGTCCTGGGATTACAAGTGTGAGCCACAGCGCCCGGCCTGTGAATTAATTTTAGACAGCTTGCTTAGGACACATCCTAGTGGTAATATTTTTCTTCTGTACTGTGATTAGTCAGAAAATAATCTTTAATAACTTTTTTTCTGATCTCCTTTGAGGAAATACTCTAAGGTTAGTTGTCACCTGATTGTATTGTCTGTGAAAATTAAGTGGTATTCTCTAGTTTTGTTACAATGAATCACTTCAATGCAAGAAAGAGGGTACTAATCTTTTTTTTTTCCTAGCTACCAGCTAGATTTTATAACATAGGAGCTAAGAGTTCAGAATTATATTATGATGATAGTTCATTTCTCCCTCTCTTTCTGTCTTTCTTTCTTGACGGACTTTTGCTCTTGTTGCCCAGGCTGGATTGCAATGGCGCGATCTTGGCTCACCGCAACCTCCATCTCCTGGGTTAAAGAGATTCTCCTGCCTCAGCCTCCTGAGTAGCTGGGATTACAGGCATGCGCCACCACTCCCAGCTAATATTTTTGTATTTTTAGTAGATATGGGGTTTCTCCATGTTGGTCAGGCTGGTCTCGAACTCCCGACGTCAGGTGGTCCGACTGCCTCGGCCTCCTAAAGTGCTGGGATTATAGGCGTGAGCTACCGCGTCTGGCTGATGATAGTTCTTTTCTATTTTCTTTTTATTTTTTAGGACAGGGTTTTGCTCTGTCACCCAGGCTGGAGTGCAGTGGTGTGATTATGGCTCACTGCAGCCTTAACCTCCTGGCTCGAGCCATCCTCTACCCTCAGCCTCCTATGTAGTTGGGTCTACAGCTGCATGTCACCATGCCTAGCTAGAACTTTATTTTTTATAGAGATGGAGTCTCACTATATTACCCAGCCTGGTCTCGAACTTCTGGGCTCAAGTGATTCTCCTGCCTCACCCTTCCAAAGGGTCAAGATTACAAGCATGAGACACTGCACCAGGCTTGATACATTTTTTCAATCCAATTTCTTTTTTTTTTTTTTGATACGGAGTCTTGCTCTGTCGCCCGGGCTGGAGTGCAGTGGCTGGATCTCAGCTCACTGCAAGCTCCGCCTCCCAGGTTTACACCATTCTCCTGCCTCAGCCTCCCGAGTAGCTGGGACTACAGGCGGTTGCCACCTCACCTGGCTAGTTTTTTGTATTTTTTAGTAGAGACAGGGTTTCACCGTGTTAGCCAGGATGGTCTCGATCTCCTGACCTTGTGATCCGCCCGTCTCGGCCTCCCAAAGTGCTGGGATTACAGGCTTGAGCCACCGCGCCCGGCCATCAATCCAATTTCTAACGCACTATGATTTGACTGTTATCTAGATATGGGGCCCACTTGCCATATTCTTTAAATCGCAGCCATAGCTGAATTTTGTGGGGAAAAAATGCATTGCATTTTATAGAATATGGCCTCTATAGACTAATGTTACTCCAAAACCATTCAGACTATGGGAATCTTCTGCCAAATCTAAACACTGTAGAGCTAAGAAAAGAAAGAGACTCTGGGGAAGATGAAATGAAAGTAACTGAATAAATCCTAATTTGGAAGGCAGAAAAATGACAAATGGAAGAAAAATGCAAAAGGCAGAGAGGCAAATAGTTTCCTCTAATGTCTGTGTCTCCTGATAATATTTTAGAGCCAAGATTATATATGGGCAGCTAAAGCTGAAAGATGAGAAATAAAAATATCTTGAATCCTACCAGAATATCATGTTCTACCTTATTTTTTTTTCCATTCTTGGGGACACAAACAAAAATTACACTGTGAACTAACTGCCACAAAAGAAAACACAATACTGTTAGGTGTAAGCAGAAAGTGTACAATCAAATTCACTTCAAACTACCTTCTCTTCCTCACCCATCCGTAAAGTAACTCTTAATTTTTCGAGGGAGAGCCTTTTTTTCTGGGTGATGGGGAGACTGTGCCTACAATCCTTAGCATTGATTTCCTGACTGCTGAGTAGCATTAGTCATGCATCCTCCTCATGCCCATACATGGAGGACAAGCCTACACTGATGCTATCAGATGAATTTAAACAAGGCATGTTCCAAGTGAACCCTCAGAGCCAGACTGACAACACTCCTGCAGCAAACTCATCTTCAACAGAAGCAAGTTTTATTTCCTTTTCTGAGTACGCACTGCTAACAAATATATAGGCCAATGTGATGGCTCTGTACTGTACACCTAGGGCTTGGAGCAGGCCTCCTACTGTGACATTAGGCAGGGGTGGCTGGGCGCGGTGGCCCATGCCTGTAATTCCAGCACTTTGGGAGGCTGTAGTGGGTAGATCACCTGAGGTAAGGAGTTAGAGACCTGCCTGGCCAACATGGTAAAACCTGTCTCTACTAAAAATATGAAAATTAGCTGGGTGTGGTGGCAGGCGCCTGTAATCCCAGTTACTGGGGAGGCTGAGGCAGGAGAATCGCTCGAACCTGGGAGGCAGAGGCTACAGTTAGCAGAGCTCTCACTACTGCCCTCCAGCCTGGGCAACAGAGCAAGAGTCCATCTAAAAAAACAAAACAAAAAAAAGCATGGGTGAAAGTTTATCTGAGGGAAAGTTGAGGTCTATATACTTGATGTTAAGAACAGAGTATATTTCTTTTGATGAATAGTTTTCTCTTTAATTAGAGAAGTCATTCACTCATTTATTCATTCACCTTTTAAATACCTAGGTGCCTACATGATGGGCCAGCCACTGGGCCTTGGGCTGGCAACCCTTATGAGAGAAGAGTTCAAATGATTTCCACGATTCAGCCAAGCCAACACAACCTCAGCTAATTTTTGGTTTTTGATTTTAATCGTTTAGAGACAGAGTCTGTCTCTCAGGCTGGAGTGCAGTGGCCAGATCATAGCTCACTGCAGCCTTGAAGCCTCGAATCCCTGGGCTCAAACAATCTTCTTGCCTCAGCCTCCTGAGTAGCTGGGACCATAGGAGTGTGCTGCGATACCTGGCTCTTTGGCTTTTTTTTTTTTTTTTCCTGAGATGGAGTCTTGCTCTGTCGCCCAGGCTGGAGTACAGTGGCACAATCTTGGCTCACTGCAACCTCTGCCTCCCGGGTTCAAGTGATTCTCCTGCCTCAGCCTCCCGAGTAGCTGGGATTACAGGCTCCCACCACCATACTTGGCTAATTTTTTGTATTTTTAATAGAGACTGGGTTTCACCATGTTGGCTAGGCTGGTCTCCAACTCCTGACCTAGTGATCCACCCGCCTCGGCCTCCCAAAGTGCTGGGATTACAGGTATGAGCCACCGTGCCCAGCTACCTGGCTTATCTGTAAAAAATTTTGTAGAAACGGTGTCTTGTCATGTTGATCAGGCTGGTGTCGAACTCCTATGATCTGCCTGCCTCAGCCTCCCAAAGTTCTGGGTTTACCAGCATGAGCCATCATGCCAGGCCCAGACCTAATTTTTAAGCAGAGTTTATGAGAAGATAATTAGCTTTAATTTTTATTGCCTTAATGCACTCTCATCCCATAGGAAGGTAGTTTGATGCAGTAGAAGGAACAGTGGACCAAGAATTGGAAATCCTGAATTTAAGTTGTGGGCAAGTTACTTAACCTCTCTGGGTCTCACATTTCTTTTCTGAAAAATGAGTGGGCTGGACTGAAGATTCCTTCCATCTCTAAAATTCTTTTATTCTATATGGTAACACATTCCACAGCATTTCCTTTGTGACCAGAATTAGCCTGTGACTTCCTACCTCAAGTATCCCTTTTGCCCTCTTTGAATGTTAAACCAAATATGAACAAGAAGCAATAACATTTTGTCACAGCCAACAAATTGCCCTTCCACAGAATGACCTTTGGAGGTCAGGCCACCCATTGCAATATCTAAATCCAAAAGGCAATGCTATGACCAATTTGTGAACTGGCAGGCTGCCATCCAAAAGGATGGAAATGGTTGTAGGCAGCCAAAATTCTTGGCTGGTACATTTTTAATAAACATAGAAAATAAGAACAGCATTTTCCACTTGGATTGCTTAATTTGGTGCCCATACCATTGGAACATTTGCTGTTAGAATAAAGATGATGTGATATATCACTTATTTAGCGCAGGATGGATTAACTTTCACAAATGAGAAGTAGGTTATGGAGTCATCTGTAAGGAATTTTTATCCTTGTTTCTTGTGTCTGGCAGGAGATAGCTTGAGTCATTACAGCACTCTCTCCACCCCTTTTGGCCCTTTGTAAGTTTTCCCTGAAACATAAGCTCTGTCGGATTTACTGTATTGCTATGAATGGACTAAGGCAAATTGGTGTGACTTCTTTTTGGTCAAATATGTTTTATTAATACTTTTCCAAGATGGTTCAATATGTCTTAATTTTTCCAAGAAAAAAGTCTCTACAGCACATGTTCAAATACTTGAGGTATGTGTTTCAAACTACAGGGAGAAACTTTTGTAAGACAATGACCCTCATAGTTGGTAGCTATGATTTTTAATCATGCCTGTTGCACTGATTGATTCAGTTACTTGAGCTCTGTGTTTCCCTGTCTCTACTTGCAATATGGCAACTAGGACATTTGACTGGCAAGTTTGTTTTCTCTCCAGTGCTTGGAGATCCTTGAATAAAATGTCCTCTGTAATGGTAAGCTGTAATTAGATACGTGGGTGGAAATTAGCGTTCTTCAAGTACACCATGTTTAAGGCAGAGGCATCATGCTTTCTGCTACCTGAGGCCACCCTGATCCTGTGCCATAGCTCTAGGTCACTGCTTCTATAGGACTGTTGGTCTAAGGCTGCCAGTTCCAAAAAGAAAGAAACTCGGTATTGAGCTCTGAAACCAGGAAGCTTTTTTTATTTTTTATTTTTGAGATGGAGTCTTGCTCTGTCACCTAGGCTGCAGTGCAGTGGTGTGATCTGAGCTCACTACAACCTCCTTTTCCCGGGTTCAAGTGATTCTCTTGACTCAGCCTCCCCAGTAGCTGGGATTACAGGCGTGCACCACCACACTCAGCTATTTCTTTTTTTTTTTTTTTTGTATTTTTAGTAGAGACAGGGTTTTGCCATGTTGGTCAGGGTGGTCTGGAACTCCTGACCTCAGATGATTCGCCTGCCTCAGCCTCCCAAAGTGCTGGGATTACAGGTGTGAGCCACCGCACCCGACTGAAACCAGGAAGCTTTTTTATGGTTAAAAATGGGCTACACAGTTCTATTACAGGCAAGTCAGGCATTGACCGTGGATCACTATAACTTGTCTTTTCATTTGGAAGTGTACATTATCCCAACCTTTATAACTATCTTTTGAATGGTACCTGCATCTTAAAACAAAACACCAAAACTTTTGAACGGATTCCTGGAGTCATGGCAGGTCCTCCATTTTGGATGAGATCCTTCAGCAATAGGATCCCTGTAGCAACAATCCTTTCTCATCCTCATCTTTTATACAGAAAGTACATTCCTGTCTTCGGGACTAAAAGGGGGCTGTAATTCGTACAGTTAAAATTTTTATTATTGGATTTTTTAGATTTAAAAAAAAAAACCAAAAACAAAACCTCAACAACAACTATCAATTTTGGCTTCCTGGATGCCCTCCTCCCCGACTTGACTTGAAATTGCCTTGCTAGTATTTTATATCTACTTTTTAAGGGAGGTGACTTCAAGACCATTGGGAATGACGGAAGATTTAAAATTATCATTAGTTCCTCTCTCTCCCCGCCCCTGCCCGGGATTCCCTCTACTAATGACGCTGGAAAGCGGTTCCACTGGCTGCGTTTCTCTTCTTCCACTCTTACGGCAACACACGGTTCCGCGCGCGTCTCCGGCGACTGCGTTTCCCCCAGAGTCGGCTGCGTTCGTTTGGGGATGAAGTCATCCCTATACCTAGTGTGCACATCAGCTTGTTCCATCGGCGCAGCACGCTGGGATTCCTCGGGAAGGAGCGAAGGGAACAATGATGACCATATTTTCCATTTATATGCCCCTCCTCAACTCCGCAGGAATCGCTGGGCGCAGCAGCGGCGGGGTCGGGCGGTTGGGCTGACCGGGATGCCCTCCGATTCCCTCGTCCCAGTCCTGAGACCGCAACAGGGCGGGCTGAGCACTCGCCCCGCACGAGGCACTCGGCCGCGAGCCGACCCGGAGTCTCCTGGCCCGGCCCTGTACCCAGTCAGTCACGCGTCCCAGCTCCCCACGCCAGTGCCTGCGGGTCCGGCGCCCAGGAGGTCTCGGCGCCTAGGTCTCCGCACCGCGGCCGTGGGGGAGGCCCCGGAGCTCCCCCAGCCTCTGGGGAGCGGGAGGCGACGGGGAGGGGGCCGACAGTCAAGGACAACCCCGGGCAAGGAACCCCCCGGCGAGGAACCCCGGCCGATAGCGGACGGGACGTTTTGGGTGGGGGGGGGGGGGGCCGGCCCGAATCCCAGGGGGTTGCAGGGGGCGGGGTAGGGAGGCAACAAAGAGCCTCTCTTCGCCGCCGCCGCCGCCGCCGCCGCCGCGCTCGCTCCCGCCCAGTCAGCTCTCCGCAGTCCGGCGGGGGCCCGGCCGCCGGCGCGGGGGAGCGCGCCCGGCCCCCCGCCTCCCCTTCCCTCCCCTCCCCCCGCACCGCCCCCTCGCCCCCGGGGGAAGGAGGCGAGGAGGGCGGCGCCTGCGTGTTCCTCCGCCGCGCGCCCCGCCTCCTCCCGGGCTCCTCGCGGCGATCCCGACTCTCCTCCCGCGGCTGCAGCAGCTGCCGGTTGCACACGGCCTCGGCGGCGGCGCGGCGGGCGCGGGCCTGTGGAGCGGCGGCCGGGCGCGCGGCCCCGGCGGGCACCCCTCCGAGGGCGGCCGAGGAAGCTCCGGGAGGAGGAGCAGGACCACGAGGAGGTGGGAGGCGGCGGCCGCCTGGGGACCCGCTCCGCGCCTCGTCCTCTCCGCCCCCTCCCCAGCCTTTCTCTCACCCTCTTCTCCCACACTCCGGGCCGGCGCCTCGGCTTTGTGCGAGGAGATGGTGTAGCCCCCTGGCTGCCGAAGGAGGAGCCGAACACTTGTCTCCCGTCTCCGAGCTGCTCCCCACCCCTGGAGGAGAGACCCCCTCGGCTCGGCGCCTTCCGCGTCTCCCAGCTGGTGGGGAAGCCTCTACGCCGCCGGCACCATGAGGTGAGGGGCGCGCGGGGCGGGGGCCGGGCGGGCCATTGTGCCGCGGGAGCCGCGACCCTCGTTCTCCTTGGACCCCGCCTTCCCTCTCCCGGCCCGGCGCGTCTCCCCTGGTCTCCGGTCTGTTTCTCCCCCCTCCCCCTTTTGTCCCTTCCAATTTCTCTTTCTTTCTTGGAAACCTCCCCAACCCCTGTGGTTTGGGGGTCTCCCTTCATCGTTCTCTCATTTTTCCTCAAATGCTCTTCTTTCACCCAGGATTTCCCTTCCTAAATTTAATTTGCGCCTGGCTCCCTCCCCCCAGCCTTTGCAAGCGAAACCCGGGAGATGGGGAGGGGTTCGAGAATCGAAGCGTGCATGTTGCTGGGAAACAGGTATTTTTTCGTATATATGTAAAAATTTCATGCACTTTTGCCTCCGAACTCTCGTGTTTAATTAAAAAAGGAGGAAAAGTTTGAAAGGTCTGAAATCTCTGCGGGTAATAAAGTGCCTCTGGTAGGGGTAGGTAAAGGAGCTGTAAAAGGTGAAATTTCACGATGGTGGGGGAAGGGAAAGAATTGATTAGGTTCACGTGGTGGGGGCAGTAAAAGACTGGGATAAGTTGGTAGGGGTGTGTAAGCGGGGGCGGGGAACGGATCTGTTTGGAAAAGCCTTTTCTCCCCTTCCTCTGTAGCAGCCTGTGTTGCATTGCAGCAGCTGCTTTTGCCCTTTGCTCTGTAATCAGTAAAACAGGAGCTAAATTATTTTTGCGGCCCCGAAGAAGAGAATTGAATGTACTGTCGTAAAATATTTTTTTAATTGATACGTTGAAACATATGGTGTGATATTTTTCTTTATTGTTTCTCAAATTGTGTAGGAGAATAAACCATGATGTGGTGTGTCATTCATTGGAGATTTTTTTCTTCCAGCCTTTCCTAAGCCTGTTTTGTGTCCATAACCTTCTCTTTTCGGATTGGTGCAAGACTTCGTGAGAAATGGGACTTGGTAGACTGAAGGCTGATCCATTCTGCGTTATCATCCTTAAAGGCCTTCCTTTTGGGTTAAACAATTGTGGATAAAGTAAATTACTCCATTTCTCTCTCCTGGAAGAGATAGTCTTACAGTTCATTTGGATTTGAATCTCCTTTGTGTTAAAGATTAATGGTCAACCGTTGCCAAGACCTTTATAATGTAATACAATGAGATTTGAATGATATAATCTACAAATTCCTTCGCTTTGGCAAGAAAATGTCATGTCATTGGAATTCTTTCTCAATTTCGGTGGTCTCCATTTTAAACTTTGCTTTTCATTTTTTTTCTATCAAGGTTGAGCGTGTTTCCATTTGGCTTTTGTATGTATATATTTTGTGATATATCTGTGTTGAATTTTCACTTTCGCTTACTGTGAATTTGAATTTTTTTTCTCTGATTCCAAGTTACCTGTATTTATGATAGCCTTAAAGAGTGAGTTTAATGTTGTGTCTCTAGGTGACTGACCCCTTTTCCCTTGATGATTTCGCACAAGTTATTTTCAAATATAAGCGATCAGTTTAAATAGTAGTTATAGCATACAAACCAAAAAACACAGTCTTTGTAAAATATGGCTTGAAAACTTTCAGTCATATGTTTGAGCATGACTTTTTTTACTGATGTCCTTGAAAACTCAGGAACTATAATATACATATTGTTGTATCTTGTAATATTATATGTTGTTGGTTTCTGTTTTAGAGATCTAATGCCGTAGGGATCTTACAGACCAGAAGTTATCAGTTGTTTCAGACTTTGGGTAAACTTAGCTTAACATTGAGAAATATAAAACAGTGGAAGTTTTTTTTTTTTTTTTTTTTTTTTTTTTTTTTTTTTTTTAAGATGTAGTCTTGCTCTGTCGCCCATGGAGTGCAGTGGTGCGATCTTGGCTCATTGCAACCTCCGCCTCCGGGTTCAAGCGATTCTCCTGCCTCAGCCTCCCAAGTAGCTGGGATTACAGGCGCGTATCACCATGCCCGGCTGATTTTTTGTATTTTTAGTAGAGACAGGGTTTCACCTTGTTAGCCAGGATGGTCTCCATCTCCGGACCTCGTGATCCACCCGCTTCGGCCTCCCAAAGTGCTGGGATTACAGGCGTGAGCCACGGTGCCTGGCCAAAAGTGGGTTATTTTTAAATAAAAACAGGCATAGTTGTGTAATTCAAAGATTGTGAACTAAAAAAAGTTGCCGTTTTGGGTATTCGGTAAAGTTTAATCACTGTCATGTATAGATGTCAGTCTGTCACAGGTAAATTATGTCTTCACTTGAAAATTCCTTTTCTAATAAAAAGTAACTTCTGTTTTTTAAGCTCTTTTCTTGCTCTGTTCCTTGTGAAGTGTAGAGAGAGAGGAACCACACTGATGTTTTCCAGTAACGTAAATATAGAACTTGGTACACAGGTCTGAAAAGTTTATTTAAGCAGTCTACAGTAATTCTTTATACACTAATTTTGAATAAGAGCAGGAAAGAGGGTCAGCTTTTCACTTTGGAAGGAACTGGATTATTTGGTAGGTGGTGAGGTAGTGCTTAGAATGCTTAGATACCTGTAAAAGTGAGATTGGTATGAGATAGAACGTTCTTGTGCTGCTTGCAAAAAAATCTTTGAAATATTCTTTGGATTATTTTGGTGCTTAAGAAAGTGCTTTTCAGGTTGTATTAATATATGCTTAGTCTTCATGTTTTCAAGGCCTGTGGGACATAAATGTTAGTCTTTTAAGTTGAGTCCTTTTTGGTTATATTAAGTATTTCTGATGTTTCAAAGGCCACCTAGAAATAGGAATGCGTGAAAAGGAATTTCCAATTAAGTCAGTCAGAATCTCGAACAGAGGATATGATAAATACATTACGGTATAAATATTAGTGATATCTCTCAGATGACTTTAATTTTAGGAATAGCATGCTCACTGTGTATAATGTAATCTTACACAGAAGAGAACTGAATAATAGTTTATGTTCCTGAAACAGTCATAGGCATTTTACATTAGTAAAATGCAGTATGTAGATTTACTTGTTAATAATTTGTTTAAAGATGAATATTTAAAAAATGAAAAAGCATATTACTTATACAGGACAGTGGATAGGTTGAGACCAAAAAGCTGGTACTTTTAGTGTCCTATCTGACTGTTTAGTTCTATTCTTATTTTTCATTTATGCAATGTTTCAAAAGTGTAAGATGCTTTGTGATTGAAGTGTGTGTGTATGTATGTGAATGCGTGTGTATGCATGTACATTGTGTGCCTTTTAAGTGCATTTTTAAAATTAGTTGGTTCGTTACTTAAGATATATATATATATTTTTTACTGAAAGAGGAGCTTGTCTCATCTAAAATAGTTGCATGTAGCCTAGTGGCTAAGGAGAGCTCAGAAGATTTTGTATTTACATTCTTGGATCCGTATTAAATAGTCCAGGCTTCCACTAGCTACTCTGACTTTCTCATATAAAAAGGTGTAATAGGGTTATGAGGATTTGTCCAAGCCATTTACTAACTGGGTGACCTTGAACTAATTACATTATTCCACTGATGCATTTTTTAAAAATATGTAAAAATAGAGATAATTCTTAACTGAGTAGTGAGGATCAAATGATAATAGAAGATGCTTTATATACTGGTAAACCTTAAATTTATGTTACTCCTCCAGTTTCCAGGCCTATTTCTATGTTAGACTAGTTGGGTAAAACTTCTGGGCAGTGGGCTCCACCTTGCGACCTTATTTAGCTCAAAGATGTCAAAAAGGCCACATTTTGCTTATTTTATAGGTGAGGAAGCTGTTTCCTTCTTGTGTGTTTCCTTCCTTAGGGTTTTTGAAGTATCTTCATTTGTGGTAACGATAAATTTTATATACATTTTAGAGTGTGGTACAATCAAGGGTCAGAAGATCCAGGTTTTATATGCTGACCTGTTAATTGAGCAAACTGGTTTAAAAAAAAAAAAAAAGATAATCTTATATTTCACAGGATTGTTTTGTGAAGTGTCAAGTGAGATATCCATGAAAGGATACAAATAGTAGTCTCTTTGTTCCCATGGGTCTTCATTTATACTCTAGCTGTTGGATGTGTGACTTTCCCACAGAGGTTTATTTTAGGAGCAAGAGCCAAATCTTCATTTTTTGAATGTCAGTATTGTATTGTAGGAATTTACTAATTGAATAAATCTTGAATAAGAGTGTGGATTAATGGAGAAAATTTACTAAAGTTTATTCAGTATTCAAGGTGTTAGATACCTTGTTGGCCCAGTTGGATTAAGCAAAATAACTATGGAGGCACCATTTGGCTTGTATAGAAGAAATTACATACTGAATAGGTTTTGGTGATTTATCTTACAGAAGGCTTAAAACAGGGGTGATTGTATAACTTGTAAAACATCTAGTCTTTATCGTGAGTGTAAGAAAGATTTGAAAAAATGTGATTTCAATTTTTACCTGGTTGTCAGGGAGTAAAAGGGTACTTAAACCCTACTTGTGCCAACTTAAAGTTGTCTTTTCCTCTCTTCTCACCCTTGTTTGAAATTGATGAATGGAATTGAGCGGAAGTAAAAGTTAGAGAATATGAGCTGAGGCTGTACTTCAGTGGATACTTCTTCAGATGAGGGTTTATGAAATTATCCCGACTAGAAACAAGAAGGGGATTCCTTGTCAGACTTGGAGTATAGTCCTTGACTTGCTCCTAACATGCTCCCCCAACCCCCTTGTCCCCCACTATTCCTGTGTGTTCCAGTGCACTTTCCATGTTTTTTCCTATTGCATTTATTCTGTTGTTTTATAATTATGTGGTTTGTTTTGTCCCTCTTCCTTTTAAGTTCCTTGAAGACAGGGACTGCATTTTTATATTTATGGTACTAGCAAAATACTTGGCAAATAGTGGGTGGCCTGTGTAAGTGTTTGACTTTGACTTCGTTGTCCTTTTATAGAATCTATTCACTAACAATCCCGTTTTTGGAATACCTGTAGTGTTCTAGAAGCTATACTGGATATTGTAGGGTGTAGTGTAGTGTTTGGTGGATACTAAATGTTAATATTTAATTAAGCAAGCAAAAACTCACATCCTGACTACAGGAATAGGTGTAGAATTTGGTTTTCTTTCTTTCTTTTTTAAATTTTAATTTAATTTTTATTTTGTAGAGGCGAGGTCTTGCCGTGTTGACCAGGCAGGTTTTGAATTCACCTGGCCAGAATTTATTTCTTACTCTTAACATAGAGCTCAGAAGTGGCTACAAGTGTCAGGATTGTCTAAATCCTAAGCCCTTTGGAGGATACCATATTTCCTTGACTTCATGATTAAGTTCTCAATTACTAAAAGGGCCATCAATCTGTTTTTAAGTCTCATTGACCAAAGAACTTGTAAGTATTTTCGAGTTACAAGCATATGCATCTCTTAATTTATTTTTACCCCATTTAGTACTTGCTTTGTTTTGATTCTTATCAGTGCTTCAAATACTAATCATTGGGTAGTGCATGATACTCTTGAAGTATTAGTGTGGGCTGCCATAACAAAATACCATAGGCTGGGTGGCTTAAACAACAGAAATTTATTTTTTATTTTTATTTTTATATATTTTTTGAGACAGAGTCTCTCTCTGTCGCCCGGGTGATCTCGGCTCATTGTAAGCTCTGCCTCCCGGGTTCACGCCATTCTCCTGCCTCAGCCTTCTGAGCAGCTGGGACCACAGGCATCTGCCGGCATGCCCGGCTAATTTTTTTTTTTTTTGAGATGAGTCTCTCTCTGTCTCCCAGGCTGAAGTGCAATGGCGCGATCTCGGCTCACTGCAAGCTCCACCTCCTGGGTTCACGCCATTCTCCTGCCTCAGCCTCCCTAGTAGCTGGTACTACAGGCGCCCGCTGCCACGTCCGGCCAAATTTTTGTATTGTTTAGTAGAGACGGGGTTTCACAGTGTTAGCCAGGATGGTCTCGATCTCCTGACCTTGTGATCCGCTCGCCTTGACCTCCCAAAGTGCTGGGATTACAGGCGTGAGCCACCACGCCCGGCCATTTTTTTGTACTTTTTACTAGAGATGGGGTTTCGCTGTGTTAGCCAGGATGGTCTCGATTTCCTGACCTCGTGGGATTAGAGGCGGGAGCCACGGCGCCCGGCCTAGAAATTTATTTTATGGTTCTGGAGGCTGGAGGTCAGAGAACAGATTGCCAGTGTGGATGGGTTTTGGTGAGGGTTCTCTTCCTGGCTTGCAGAGGATATCCTCCTCTCTGTGTCCTCGCTTGGTAGGGCGGGTATGGGAATCCTGGGGTTGGGGAGATGGGGGGGAATTTCTCTTCTCATTTCATAAGGCCACTAATCCTATTGAATTAGGGCCCTACCCTTATAACTTAATTTAACATTAGTTACCTCCTAAAAGCCCTTTTTCCAAATATTGAGGGTTAGGGTATTAACATATAAATTTTAGGGGAACACAGTTCATTCTATAGCAGAAGATAACTACATTTTTTTTTTTTTTTTGTCAGCGCATACAACTTTGGAAGAAAATAATTTGTTTAATATTTAGATGAATTTTAGATAAGTTTTGTTTTAAGTAACCAGAAATTGTTTGCTAAAGAAGATAAATTGGGGGGGGGGTTAATTGATTTATGCAAGGTTATCTGTTAAATTTTCTAGAAATATCTTTACATTGGGAACCTTCTATTTTACAATTATTTAAGTTAAAGTTTTATTAACAGGCAACTTTTCCAAAGACTCCTTTGGGTATGAGGCACTGTACATATATCTAAGTGTAGAGATTGAATGGTGTAGGATAAAGCGGACAGGCTTTGAAGTCAACTCTGGGTTTGACTCTAGTTTGACATTTACTAAATAATTTATTTTTGAGTGGGTTATAAACATTTTTTGGGATCGAATTTCTTACGTAAAATAGAGATACTTTGTGAATTATAGAGTTGTTGGGAAAATTAAATAAAATTCTGGCATAACACTTGGCACACAAAATGAGCTTGATAAGAGTAAATCCCCTATTTCTATGAAAGTCTGACATCTCTTAAGTTTATGTTAAGAATGTGAAAAACCATGTAAAATGGTGCAGCTGCTTTAGAAAACAGTTTGGCAGTTCCTCAAAAAGTTAAACATAGAGTTGTCATATGACCCAGCAATTCCATTCCTAGAAATGAAAACATTTGTCCACAGGAAAACTTGTACACAAATGTTTATAGTATCATTATTTGTAACAGCCAAAAAGCAGAAATAATCCAGATGTGTCTCAGTTCATGAATAGATCATCAAAATGTGGTATGTCCATACAACAGAATAATATTTGGCCATCAAAAGGAATGGAGTTCTGATACATGCCACAGCATAGATGGAAGCATTATGCTAAGTGAAAGAAGCCAGACACAAAAGGCGATATATGCCATGATTCCATTTATATGAAATGTCCAGAATAGGCAGATCTATATAATAACACGAGAAGAAGATCTCATTAAGTTGTTTCTGACATATTTATTACTTTGGATTAATATTTTAAATTGTCATCTTCATCCTTTTTAAAGAAGAGAGATTGAAGATAGAACCACTGGACATTTCTCTGTAGGGAAACAAGCAGGTGGGAGTGCTGAGGTGGAAACCTTGATAGTGGCGCCATTGAAAGGCCTGAACAAATTTTGGAGCTGTATATTCGTGCTGAGGAGACAGCCATCTCTTTGGTAGGCCTGTTGTAAGTAAGATGACTAAGGTCACCAGTAAAATGTGATGAAGCAAATCCATCAGAATCTTCAGCAAACTTAAATCTGGGTGGTGATTTTCTGGGGTTTGTTTACAGTAGTCTCAAATACCAAAAGTTTTGTCTTTGGGGAATGAGGTAATCATGATATTTTTAAATAAACTGAGCCCTTTTCCAGTGGTAAAGGCCTTAAGGAACATCTGGTCTTGGTAAGAATACATCTGATGATATGAAATCAAATGACTACCTTTGACTGTGCTTTAGAGGTCCTCAGTCTTCTGTCCTTTTTGGTATCTGTTATATTTGCAATTTGGCAGGAGGGGAACTTTATAAAGAACCAAGAACATAAGTAAAATAAAATGAGTGGCTCTTTAGGTCAGATCTCAAGGGAGTCCAAATTGTTCCTTTACAGTTCAGTGAAGGGATCTTTCTATGCAGGTTTAATAATTATTAAATACTGGTTATTTGAATATCTGCTTTGTTCTGCAGTCTTTCTTCTCCTCCCCCGAATTCTCATGTTAGACTGATATTGCAAGCAAAATTGTGACTGTTCAGTTTTTAACAATTTAAGAGTTATGTGTCTTGAGTTTTCATTTAAAACTTTTACTTACAGTCTACTTAATTGTGGTCTTTGCAGTATTTTTAGAAAAATAAATCAATGACTGTTGTCCATATGTCTGGTATTTTTTAAAATTACGTTTTCCCTTCTATTATAAAGTAGTACAGATTTTGAACAGATTTTAGAAGGCATGGGAAGTATAAAACATTTATGAAATGTTAAATGCAAGCCATCTAGAATTTTAATATTTTAATGTGTAGATTTCTGAACTTTTTGTAGTGCATTTGCAGCCATCATTGTGCGTGTGCATATGATTATATATAAAAGTAAGATACTATTTGAAAATGGACTTATACTATATTTGTATTGTGTATTCTGTAGCTGGTCCCTTTCCATATATATAATATCTATATTTCTTTACATTTTATTATTTTTGTTTTTTAAATAGGGTCTTGAACCATCACCCAGGCTGGAGTGCAGTGGTGCAATCATAGCTTACTGCAGCCTTGAACTCCTGGGCTCCAGCGATCCTCCCATCTCAGCCTCCTGAGTAGCTGAGACTACAGATGTGTGCCACCACACACTCTAATTTTTAGTTTTTTTTTGTAGAGACAAGGTCTTGCTATGTTGCCCAGGCTGGTCTTGAACTCCTGGCCTCAAGTCATCCTCCCATTTCAGCCTCCCAAAGCACTAGGATTACAGGCATGAGCTGCTGTGCCCAGCTAGTAATTCTTGTTCCTAACTATATAGCTACATAACTTTAAGTGACCGCATAATATTCCATTGCTTTGGCTGGATGACTGTCTACTTAAATCTTAAAGATGGACTTTTAGATTTGTTCCATTGTTTTTATTATTATAAAAAACACTGCTATGAACATCTTTGGTTATATGTCTTTGAGTACATATCTGATTTGGTTTTAGGATACATTCCTAGAATTAAAATCAAGAAGTAGTGCTTTTTTAAAAAATTTTTTATTGCTCTACTTTTCTGTATCCAGTCTATCATTGTCCTACCAGGTTACCTTCACTTACTTCTGTCCATCTCACTGCCTCAAGTTCAGGCCACTGTTATCTCTTACCTGAACTATTAGTGTTTCCTCATTTCCATTCATGTCCCCTGTTCTCCATGCATCACTCGGAATACTCTTAAAGTGGAAATCAGATATTGTTATTTCCCACCTAAAGCCTTCAGTGGCATCTTAGACTAAAACCCAAATTAGTCATAAAACCAAAATTATTAAGGTCTTGCATGACCTGGCTCTGCATTCCAGGTTCCCCATACAGGCCTGTGTGAGTATGCAGTAAGTATTTGAGTGAATAATAAAATGACTGAAAGGAATTGTATCAGTTTTTGATACACATTACCAAATAAGCAAGAGTAGATGAGAGTTCTGGTTATCCCACATTCTGGCCAGCTCAGGCCATTATCAGTCTTTTAATCTTTGCCAATGTGATAGGCCAAAGGTGTTATCGTTTTAATTTGTATTTCTTTGATTACTTGTAGGGTCTCTTTGTTTATTGGACATCTTTATTTTTGTGTGGATGTCTATTCATGTGCTTTTTCTATTTTCCCAATGAGATGTTTAGTTTTTCTTCTAATGATTTATAATAATGAGGATATTAACTCTTCATAGTGCATATACATTTATCGTATCCGATATCTACCGCTGTTTAACAAAGCATCTCAAATCCTAGTAAAACTGTCACCCAGGCTGGATCGCAGTGGTTCAGTCATAGCTTACTGCAGCCTTGAACTCCTGGGCACAAGTGATCCTCCCACCTCAACCTCCTGAGTAACTGAGACTACAGATGTGCTATATGGGTCGGCTGGGCAGCTCTTCTTACCTGGACTCATTCGTGTGTTTTCATTCACTTAGGTTCATCTGGTGTGTGTGTCCCATCCCTCTGCCTCATCGCTCACTTAACAGTAGCAGCCTCCTCATGACAGCATGCCCTAGTATGAAAGCTCTTATCAAACTTCAGCTTGCATCCTGTTTGCTTATGTTTCTTTGGCCAAAACAAGTCATATGGTCAAGCCCAAAGCCAGTGGGGGAGGCGATTACACAAGGACAGATCAAGAGGTGTGATTCATTGGTGGTCATAATATAAAATTTACTATATGTATCTTCTTTTTTTTTTTTTTTTTTTGAGATGAAGTCTCGCTGTCTGTCACCCAGGCTGGAGTGTGTGCAGTCGTGCAATCACAGCTCACTGCAACCTCTGCCTCCTGGGTTCAAACAGTCCTACCACCTCAGTCTCCTGAGTAGGATTACAGGCGTGCATCACCATGCCTGGCTAATTTTTTTTGTATTTATTTTTATTTTTATTTTTGAGATGGTGTTTCGCTGTGTCGCCCAGGCCGGAGTGCAGTGCTGCAGTCTCAGCTTACTGCAACCTCTGCTTCCCAGGTTCAAGTGATTCTCCTGCCTCAGCCTCTGAGTAGATGGACGAGACCACGCCCAGGTGATTTTCGTATTTTTAGTAGAGACAGGGTTTCACCATGTTGGCCAGGCTGGTCTTGAACTCCTGACCTTAAGTGATCTGCCTGCCTCGGCCTCCCAAAGTGCTGGGATTACAGATGTGAGCCACGCCGCCCAGCTTTTTTTGTGTTTTTAGTACAGACGGGGTTTCATGTTGGCCAGGTTGGTTTCAAACTCCTGACCTCACGTGATCTGCCTGCCTCGGCCTCCCGAAGTGCTGGGATTACAAATGTGAGCCACTGCGCTCAGCCTTGTATCTTCTGTAATACCAAGTTTTCCATTCTTTTTTTCCTCCATATATTAAGATTTAAAATTTTGTCTTAAGTGTGCAGCAACTCATTTGTTTCTTTTTTTAAATTAAAGATGGGGTCTTGCTGTGTTGCTCAAGTTAGTCTTCAACTCTTGGCCTACAGTGGTCTGCTTGCCTTCACCTCCGAAAGTGCTGGAATTACTGAACCACAGTGCTTGGCTTAGTTTCTAGTTTAATAGGTTTAACATGGTACCTTTAAAAACAATTCGTACATGTTTAGTAGTAAAATGCATAATTTTTTACTATATAGACATAAAAGCATATATGATATACTTTTAGCTTTTTTTTTTTTTTAGAAGTACATTTGTTCTCACTTTTCTTTGTCTTAATTTTATCTAAAATGTATGTACTTGTATTTGGCCGGACGCGGTGGCTCATGCCTGTAATCCCAGCACTTTGGGAGGCTGAGGCGGGTGGATCACGAGGTTAGGAGATCGAGACCATCCTGGCTAACATGGTGAAACTCCGTCTGTACTAAAAATACAAAAATTAGTCAGGCGTGGTGGCCGGTGCCTATAGTCCCAGCTACTTGGGAGGCTGAGGCAGGAGAATGGTGTGAACCCAGGAGGCGGAGCTTGCAGTGAGCCCAGATGGTGCCACTGTACTCCAGCCTGGGCGACAGAGCGAGAGACTGTCTCAAAAAAAAAAAAAAAAAAAAAAAGTTTGTACTTGTATTTAAACAGTAAAGCTTGTGTTTTTAAGAAATGTTTTTTCTTTGCTAATTAACTTAATTTCATTGTTGGCATTTATATTCTTCAGTTTTCTTAGAGTTTAAAAAAATGTAATAGCTAACTGTTATTGAGTACTTACTGTTTGAAACCTTTATGTATTAACTCATTTAACACTGATGGAACTGTTGTCTCCATTTTATAGATGAGGAAATCGAGCCACAGAGAGTTAAGTGATTTGTCCAGGGTCACCCAGTTAGTAGACAGTGGAACTGGGATTCCATCTCAGGCAGTCTGGTTCCAGAGCCCATGGTTTTTAACCAGTAAGCTCTTTTTAACCACATAACTCTTTGTAATGGTTACCTTTTGAACTGAAGCATATATTTGAATTTTCCAAATGTTAATGTGTGAGTGAGTAATTTATTTCTCCTTGTGATTTCATTGTTTAGGGGGTCTTTATTCTCTGAAAATAATTGGCATAAGAACAAGATCTTGTAGGATGAATTGACCTAGAACATTTCAGAGATAATAGTACATAGTTGGGGTGGGGAGAAAAGCCTTTATTTGGGTTTAATCTTGAAAAATGAAACAAAATTATGAAAACATTCATGTTACAGTTGCAATTATGTGTTAAATTCTTAAAATGAAAGAAGAATGGATCAAGTGTTGGTTGCTTAAAAAGTTTTACATAATTTTTCTGAGAAAATTGCAAGATCACGTGAAACTATCCATGTTATGATGGACTTTTGCAGTATGATCATAAAGACAGTCCTTTTTGCCAAAATATTCAAGGGCTTCATTAGTTTTCCTGACTTTACTTTGATTTTCAGATTTTCTTTTGACCTCCTGGTAATCTCATCTTTGTTAGTTCTGCAGTTATTAACTACAATCTGTTAAAATGCTTTCAGCTGCAAGTAACTGTTTACAACTTAAAGTGCTTAAATATTGAGAAAATTTATCTCTCATAATTGAGGTCCAGAGGTAGCGTAGGCTCCACACATACTACAGTCAGTGGGTCACTGATATCTTTGAGGACACAGGTCCATTTTGCCATCTTTGGTATTCACTCATCTTTATATTGGTAACAAGTAGACCATAGGGCTTCCAGGATTCAAATTCAGACCCAGTAATTCTTGGAGGAAGTAGGACCATCCTTCTTGTGTGTCTTTTAGTCCCGCCATAGTCCATTTTATGCTGCTATAATAGATACCACAGACTGGGTAATTTATGAAGGAAAGAGATTTATGTGGTTCACAGTTCTGGAGGCTGAGAAGTCCAAGATCAAGGGGCTGCATCTGGTGAGGGCCTTCTTGCTGTCTCATAACATGGTGGAAGGCGTCACACAGTGAGATGGTATATGCTCAAAACAGAAGAAAAGGGTTGAATTCCTGTGGTAACTAACCCACTCCCATCATAACGGTATTAATCGATTGATGGGTGTGGATGCCCATGGCTGAATCATTTCTTAGTACTGTTACAGTTAAATTTCAAAATGAGTTTCAAGATTCAAACCATAGCAACTCTAAGGTATCATTTATATACAGCTAAATGCATAAATCATGTATACATATAGCTTGGTACATTTTTACTATGTATACATACCTATGTAGCCACCAACCAGGTCTGGATACAGAAGACACTTAGGCCATTAAGTTCCCTAATGCCCCTTTCCAGTCAGTATCTTTCCAAATACTCATTTTTTTCATTTGCTTTGTAAAGAGTTTTCATCATTTTCATTGACTTCATAAAGGCCTACATATTTTGGAATGTTTGCAGTTTCACTTTGTAGATGGTATGCATTGTGTTGCTTTGTAATTGAAATAACCTGTCAGTCCTTGAGAGCCTGACAGGGCAAAGGTGAAATGGCCTGACATAGAGGCTAATGCTGCTTTGGGAGGGATATTTAATGGGGACTGATATTATAAATGTTTAGTTCATTAGTGGATATTTTTGTGTTAAGGCTGATTTTGCTTCCCTGGCAACTTCTGTGAATCTGATAATGAACTTTCATTGTAAGACCCTTGTACCTATTTTGTTCTGTATTACATTTTTACATATATGTTGTTCTAGATTTTCTAATTTATTGCATTGGTCTATTACTCCCATGCAGTCTGTTAGCTGTGAGCTGTTAGATCTTTATGAAATTTAGATTTGATCAGCTCAACCTTGAGTCTGAACTACTTCAGTGCCTTCCCATTGCTCTTGGAATTAAGACCAAGCTCCACCAGGCTCCTCCTCATTGTGGCTTGAGTCCTGCATGATTTTCCTTTCTCAGTGATTCCGAAGTAAGTAAAATGACTCAATAAGAAAAATCCTCAACAATAACTTACAAAAAAGTAAAAGTGTGCCTAGGTATGACCCATTGCCTTAGGCTTACAGTTTGGTGGGGGAGGAGGCATTAATTTTCAAGAGCTGGCAGAGCACAGTGTCTAATGGCCATAATCCCGGCAGTCTGGGAGGCCGAGGTGGGTGGATTCAGTTGAAGTTCAAGACCAGCTTCGGCAACATGGCAAAACCCTATCTCTACGAAAAATAGTATTAGCTGGGTGTGGTGGCACACACCTGTAGTCCCAGCTATGCAGGAGGTTGAGGTAGGAGAATCACTTGAGCCTGGAAGGTTGAGGCAGTTTTTTTTCCAAGGTTTTTGCATTTTGGGGTTAGTCAAGTTTAATAGAATCAGCATTGACTTCAAAGCCATTCTGCTATTTACTGGCTGTGAGACCTTGACTTTCCCAAACCTTAATTTCTTTTTCTGTAAAATGGAATTAATAATTCATTGCCTTGTTTTAAGATTTGCCATAATGTAGTTAGAGGTTTTATGGATTGGGCATATTCTATTTATTGTTTTCTTTGTGTTGTACCATGAGATTAAAACAAAAAATAAAGTTCAAGCTTCTGAATGTTGTTTTGCCTTTTTTCTTGCTTGCTTGCTTTTTCTTGTTTTGAGACAGGGCCTCACTTTGTTACACAGGCTGGAATGCAGTGGCGCGATCATAGCTCACTGCAACCTGTAACTCCTGGGCTCAAGCCATCCTTGCATCTCGGCTTCCTGAGGAGCTGGGACTATAGGCACCTGCTACCATACCCAGTGTGCCTTTTTTAACTTTTAATATGAAAGTTTCTGTTTTTTAGGCACTTTGAAAGCAAATGGCCAGTTAAATTCTTAGAGTTCCTGTATTTTAAAATGATGTTTATAATTTAAGATGAGTATTTAAATTAAAAACCAGCACCCAGACATGGAATGGTTATTTGCATTACTTAGAACAAGTTCTTCCCCTAGATCTGTCACCCTCCCTTCCCTTCATAATGTGTGGTTCCCGTGTGGTCAGCCATCCTATTTAAACTTTCCTCTGAAAAAAAGGCCATGCACGGTGACTCATGTCTGTAATCCTAGCACTTTGGGAGGCTGAGGTGGGTGGATCATTTGAGGCCAGGAGTTCTAGACCAGCCTGGCTAACTGGTGAAACCCCGTCTCTACTAAAAATACAAAAATTAGCTGGGCATGATGGCGCATGCCTATAATCCCAGCTACTCGGGAGGCTGAGGCATGAGAATAGTTAGAACCCTGGAGACAGAGGTTGCAGTGAGCAGAGACCGCACCACTTCACTCCAGCCTGGGTGACAGAGTGAGATCCTGTTTCACAACAAAACTACAACAATAACAGAAAACAAAAAACAACAATTTACTGAAAAAACCTTCCCCTGCACCTTGAGGCACATGGAAGAGATGTCTTAACCTGGCCTTCAGGGCCCTCGAAAAACAGTTCAGTGGTGCCTTTCAGAACTCCCTATGTGAATTCACTTCCTAACGGTCGTTTATTGTTTTCCAAAGGTACCAGTGAAGTTTTGGTTTCATTACTTTTATTCTCTCTGTCTTCTGGAAAGCTGCCTTCTCTGTGCTCACCTCAATCTCATTCTTGCTTTAGTTTCCTCTTCTGGTTTGTCTTTAGTGATTGTTACAGGCTGAGTCTCTCTCTTTTCATAGTTTCTGTTGACTAGCTCTTTTCGTATGTCATACATACATTTTTCCCTTAAAAAAATGGAGTAAGAGCTCATGACACATTTCTCTGAACACTTTATATCATGCTGGGTTCATTGAGATACTTTTAATAACCTTTTTGAACAAATTAAAAAACTAAACTCATGACTATTGATTGTTTTAGGCCTTCTCATTTTTTTTTTTTTTTTTTTTTGAGATGGAGTCTCGCTCTGTCGCCCGGCTGGAGTGCAGTGGCACAATCTCAGCTAACTGCAAGCTCCGCCTCCCAGGTTCATGCCATTCTCCTGCCTCAGCCTCCTGAGTAGCTGGGACTACAGGCGCCCGCCACCATGCCTGGCTAATTTTTTTTGTATTTTTAGTAGAGACAGGGTTTCACCGTGTTAGCCAGGATGATCTCCATCTCCTGACTTTGTGATCCACCCGTCTCGGCCTCCCAAAGTGCTGTGATTACAGGCGTGAGCCACTGCGCCCGGCCTATTCTTTATTTCTTATAGAGATGAGAGTTTTGCTTTGTTGCCCAGGTTGGTCTCAAATTCCTGGCTTCTAGTGATCCTCCCACCTCAGTCTTCCAAAGTGCTGGAATTATGGCTGTGAGCCACTGCACCCTCATTTTATTCTTTAGCTAAATCATCTGATTTTTAATAAAGGTATTGGGACAGTCCTTTAAACAATTTTATATTGTACATAGTATGTTTTGGTAAGTGACAAAGTGAAGATGTCATGGTATAACATTTTAACAAAAATTTTCAATATGCACTTGAAAATGTAAAGACAAGACATCAAATATATTTGGTTTTATTTTTCCTGCCTGGAAATGTTATACAAAATAAGAATCTTGTCACCCAATCAGCAATTGTTTCCCTGTAGCATATTGACTGTTAGTTTTTTCTGAGTTTGTAAAAAGTTACTAAAATTAAAAACTAATAAAGTAAGGACTTTATAAAAACTTTATAAGTACATAAATTTATGCAGATCTTGGGTACACTTCCAAGGTAGCAGTTTATTTTTGTGACCTCCACATCTACTCTTCCCCTGTTTCCATAAATGCTCCCATCATTATCAGCCAGGGTTCTCCAGAGAAACAGAACCAGTATTTGTTTATTTAAAGGAATTGGCTTACATGATTATGGGAGTCTGAAATTTGTAAGGCCAACAGGCAGGCTGGAAACTCAGGCAAGATAATTGACGGTGCATCTTGAGTCTGAAATTTGCAGAGCAGGTCAGTAACTGGAAACTGAAACAGGAGGATTTCTGTGTTAGTTTTGAGGCAGAATTGCTTTCTCTGGCTTGAGTTTGCTGGCAGTCTTTGGCATTCCTGGGCTTGTAGGTCCAACCATCACTTCAGTCTCATGCTTCTACAGTCACATGGCTGTCTTTTCCGTGTCTGTCTTCAGTTGACGTTTTCCTCCTCTTATAAAGGCACCAGCCATATTGGATTAAGAGGTCCACTCTACTCTGGTATGACCTCATCTTAACTAATTACACAAAGACCCTGCTTGTAAATGAGGTCACATTGTGATGTACTGAGGTTTAGGACTTCAACATCAACCTCTTGTCTGAGTTTCCTCTTTGGGTATGGACCACAATGATCTCATTCATCTCTCTCATTAGTCAGATGAACTAATTGTCTCAGATGACAGATACAGAGGGAGACATGCATGCACACATTAAAAATCTATGCAGAGATTCCACAGTAAAGCAGCTAGAGCTAATGAACAAATTCAGCAAAGTGGAAGGGTACAAAATTGTTACACAAAAATCAGTTATTTCTATACACCTGCAATGAACAATTAAAAAAAAAACAATTTCAGGCTTGTGTCTGTAATTCCCAGCACTTTGGGAGGCTATGATGGGAGGATCACTTGAGGCCAGGAATTTGAGACCAGCCTGGGCAACATAGACTATCTCTTTAAAAATAAGTTTTATATAAAAACAATTTCATTTACAGTAGCATCTAAAGAAATAAACACCTAGGAATAAATTTAACCAAGAAAGTAAAAGACTTGTACACTGAAACTATAAAATATTACTGAAAGAAAATACGTCAATAAATGAAAAGACTTTGTCTTCATGAATTTAAAGACTTGATATTGTTAAGGTGACAGTACTACCCAAATTGATATGCAGACACAATGTAATCCCTATCAAAATCCCAATGGCGTTTTTTGCAAAAATAATTCATACAGAATTTCAAGGGACCCCGAATAGCCAAAATAATTTTGAGAAAGAACAAAGTTGGAGGAGACACTTCCCGATTTCAAAACTTAACTTTGTAGTTAACAGTAATCAAAACAGATAAAGGTATAGTAAGGACAGATCTATAGACCATTGAATAGAATAACCCAATAAACCCTCACATTCGATAGATTTTTGATGACTGTGACAAGAACTTTCTCCTGGGAGAAAGGATAATCTTTTCAAATGATGCTAGGGAAATTATATTCCCAGGTCTTTTCAAAGAGAGTTTGGTGTTTTTTTTCTTAAAACATCAGTACCTACTTTCAGAGTTTCTCAGCCTCAACACTATTGATGTTTGGGGCCAGATAATTCCCTGTTACAGGGTTGTACTGTGAATTGTGGGATGTTTAGCAGTATCCCTAGTTTGTACCCACCATATACCAGTAGCACACACCCCTTAACCTTTCTCCCCCGAGAAGAGACAACCAGAATGTCTCTGCACACTGCCAGATGTTTATGAGGGCTAAAATCACTCTTGGAGAAACTCTTTAAATTCCGTAAAATGTCAGCAACTACTATATAAGTTACACATTTTAAAAATATGTTCAACATATTTTAAACTCAAATGCTTTATGTTTAAGTGAAATGAGGGGGCATTCATGCCGTTTCTTACTTTCATTACAAAATGGACATATCTGTTTGGTTGCCTCGACTTTAATAGGCTATCTTAGTACCCCAGCCACAATTATAAGCAGTTTCAAGTTTGTATCCTAAAAATCAGTTTGTATCCTAAAAATCATAAGCTCATTTATAAATTGGAACTGCCTGAAGAAAAAAAATCAGCTTTTGAATTTTAATGTAAGTGAAATGGAAAAAATAAAACACTTTCAAAGAAGTTTAGGTACTTCATTGTTAATTTATTGCAAATACTTAAACTTATTTTTAAAGATTAGCTTTTGAGTTCCAAAGACCTGATATTAAATGTCCTTACTGATCCAGAGGCCTGATAGCTGAATATCCAAAACATGCCTGCCACAGGGTATAAGTCCTTTGCCACAAGCCAGAGCATCTCTGAGGCTAACCTTTGGGTAATGTTTGTTCACCTCTAGTGCAAATTAAGTGGTCTAACCAATTACATATGATAACTTTGATAAGTAATATTAATAGGTATTATTTGTTGAATATTTAAAGATAGGCCAGGCAACTTCACATAGATAATTTCATTCAATGGATTCAAATAAGCCACGAGATTCATGTCTTCATTGCTGTTTTACAGTGTAGGAAACCAAGGCTTAGTATACTTAACTGACTTGGCTGAAGTCATACAGTAGATAAATGACAGCTGAAATTCAGATCTAAGTCCTGCATAACTCCAAAGCCCTTGCTCTTAATACCTTCTATAGCCTCTTATTATTTTTCAATGCTGTTTCTCAGGTTTCATTTTTCATCTTTAAGATCACATCCAATGCTGTCTCAAGTCTCATGTTGGAGTTTGTGTTGGAAGCAGTAGAAAATATGGCAGTTGGGCTGGGTTGTTTAAGACTTTTGAGTGATAGTTGGCTGGGTGCGGTGGCTCGTGCCTGTAATCCCAGCACTTTGGGAGGCTGAGGCGGGCGGATCACGAGGTCAGGAGATCAAGACCATCCTGGCTAACACGTTGAAACCCCGTCTCTACTAAAAATACATGAAAAAAAAAATTAGCCCAGCATGGTGGCGGGTACCTGTAGTCCCAGCTACTCGGGAGACTGAGGCAGGAGAATGGCGTGAACCCGAGAGGCGGAGCTTGCAGTGAGCCGAGATTGCGCCACTGCACTCCAGCCTGGGCGCTGGGTGACAGAGAGAGACTCTGTCTAAAAACAGACTTTGAATGACAGTTTAAGGAACAAAACATGCCGCGTACTTCCTGTACATTATGTCTTCCAGTCCATAAGCCACCATGCAGGGAACATTTCATTAATGCCAAACCTGCATGGGTAGTAAGTAGTGGCACCGAGACCTGAACCCACCTTTGTCTCATTTCCAAGCTTATATGCTTCTTACCCTAAGTGTTTTATTCAAAATAATTTGAACTTTTCCAGTGGATTAATGACTTCCAGTTTGTGAGCGCTGGGGGGCATCTGCGCCATTCCTTTAAAGAATAGTTGAACCCCTAGGTATAGCGAGATTTGTCTGTAATCCAAAGATGCCAGCCATTGTATTTCAAGTATATGTGCTTTTCTGATAATGTTCTGATTCATTTAAAATCTTGCAAATTTAATGTGCTTTTAAATCACATTTTTTCAGTCAACATATGCAGTATTAAAAGTAGAACAATTATTCATGAAGTTAAAGGGTCTTTTCATCTTTGGAAATGTTGAGAACTATTTTTTTTTTGAAACGGAGTCTTGCTCTGTCACCCAGGTTGGAGTGCAGTGGCTCAATCTCGGCCCTCTGCTGCCTCTGCCTCCTGGGTTCAAGCGATTCTCCTGCCTCAATCTCCCGAGTAGCTGGGATTATAGGCGCCCGCCACCACGCCCAACTAATTTTTGTATTTTCAGTAGAGATGGGGTTTCTCCACTTGGCCAGACTGGTCTTGAATTCCAGACCTCAGGTGATCTGCCCACTTCGGCCTCCCAAAGTGCTGGGATTACAGGTGTGAGCCACTCACTGCACCCAACTGAGAACCACTGTTTTACATAGATTTTTTCTATATTTAATCTGTCTCTTGATTGGCAGCCATTTAACATTCTCAAAATAGAGGAGGAAACTCTAAACAATGAAAGTATTTAAACTACGGCAAGAATAAATGCAATCTTGTTTTTTGTTGTCTAGGTGAAGTAGAATTTTGGGAAAAAAACAAAACTTTTTGTCGATTGTTACTGAGTTACCTACAAAGGCAATCCATAAAAATAGTACAAACAAATTATGAGTAGGAGAAAAACTTAAACTGTTAGGACATTATAGTCCTTTTTTATAAATTATAATTTTTAGAAAATAAACTGAAAGGGTCAAATGATGTCTTTAAAATTATGAAACAAAATCTGTGGGTATGCTGTTACCTAGGATTAAAAAAATAAAACCGCTAACTCTTGCAGATGATGCTTTCAAAAGAAATGTAGTCCAAAAATGAGCATTGGCACTTTTTGCTGGTACATGGAGAAGTTTTCAGAGTGAAGGCATATTAATACTTTCAAGTTGTAAATAGGCTGGAATTTGGGCTTGTAATTTTATAGGTTTAGAATTTATATCATTAGACTTTTAATATTGGTAGTAGTTTATGCAAAATTTTTTTGAGAGACGGCGTCTTGCTCTGTCACCCAGATTGGAGTGTAGTGGTACGATCTCGACTCACTGCAACCTCCGTCTCCCAAGTTCAAGTGATTCTCCTGCCTCAGCTTCCCAAGTAGCTGGGACTACAGGCGTGTGTCACTACGCCCAGCTACTTTTTTTTTTTTTTTTTCCCAGTAGAGACAGAGTTTCACTATGTGTTGTTGGTCAGGCTGGTCTCAAACTCCTGACCTCAGGTGATCCACACGCCTCCCAAAGTGCTGGGAACAGGCATGAGCCACAGTGCCTGGCCCTTATACAAATTTGTTTTGAATACTTCTCAGCATTGATGGGGTTAATTGTGGCTTGGCAAATCAAGAAAAGGAGTTCTGTGCTGTTTTCAGACTGCAGAATCTTGTTGCTATGCAACAAAAATTGTCAGTCAGTATAGGGTATAGTAAATTGGTATTCTCTGTCCCTTTTCACCACATGCTCATTTTGTAATCTGAGAGAAGTGGTTTGGGGCTAGTTTGCAAGGTTTTATTTTAAAACAAGCACTTAAAAATTTTTGTTGCTATCTGTAATTGGTTATATTTAAGGTCTGTGAAGCCTCTCTGTACTTATTAGAAGATACAATAAAATGCTAGTGTTCAAAGGGTTTATAGATCTGTTTCCAAGTTGTTTCAGGTTAGAGCAGTGTATTTTTGTTTTGTTACTGTAACAGGGGTAATATTGCCAACTTCCAAAGAGTAAATTTTAGCTTGAGAATTCAAGTTGTGTAATTTGAACATCAGAAGTTTGTTGTAAGCACATCATATTATTTTTAAATTTAGTTTTGAAAAACAACCCAAAAAAACCCTTTTATTGATAAAATTTTAAAAATACGAGCCCTAAACTTGTATGGAGTCTCATGTATGATAATTTATTTTCTGCCAGGAGAAATTAAAATGCCTTTATAGCAAATGGGTGATGGCTAATAGCCTTTTAAAAATTGCGATAAAATATATATAACACAAAATTTACCGTTTTAACCATTTCGAGTGTTTCACATAGTTGTGCAAACATCACCTCTTCATCTCCTGGAACAACCTTTTGCATCCCATTTAGTAACTTAGTCCAGGCTGTCTTCTAAATCCTTTAATTCATTTAATCTTCATAAGAGCCCTGTATGATAAGTACTTTTGTTCCAAATGAGAAAAGTGAGGCCCAAAAAGGAACACAAAAGTAGTAATTAGTGGAGCCGGAATTCAGTCACCAACAGTCCAACTCTTCTGTGCTCTCAACTATTATGCTATGTTACCCTCTTTTGGAATTACTTTCTTTTTTGTTTAGTGGTAAGATCTTTGATTAAAAAAAAAAAAATACTTTCTGTAGCTTTTCCAAGTAAAGTTAATGCAGTTTAACAGCATTTTGGACTGTTAATGAATTTAGTTTGGCTATAAATCCCTGCAATCTTCTAGACTTTTTTTCTAAATACTTCAAAAGGATGCAGTTTATGTTATTATATATTATGTTATTTGTATATGAAATTATACATATTATGGTTAATTATATAGAAAGGATATACTTTCCTTTTTCAGTTTGTTTCTGGACCATTTTTCATGCCATTCCTTCCAATATAGAATGCAAATTATTTTCTGGTCATTTAATATAAATAGGAAGGTACACTGTTGTTAGAGAATTTTAATATGATGCCATCCAAAGACTAAAGCCAGTTGGCATTGGATCATCCACTTAGTGTTCTCTAAATTTATGATCTTTTTTTTTTCATGAATAATCTGGAGTTAATTGTAGTATTGGCAGTTTAGAATAAAGAGCAATAGGGAGGAGTAAAAAGGGAGAAAAGCATTGCAAGGAGTCATTTAACTTCCAGCTGATGAACAGGGATGAGTTTTTGCAGACTGCTTTTTTTTCTGCCATGTAATATCTCTACTACCATTCTTTAAGGAGCTTACCTTTCCTTCTTTGATTTTTTTTCCCCACCTTCTACTTTTTTTTTGGAACAGGGTCTCACTCTGTTGCCCAGACTGGAGTGCAGTGGCGTGATCTCGGCTCACTGCAACCTCCGCTTTCCGGATTCAAGTGATTCTCCTGGCTCAGCCTCCTGAGTAGCTGAGATTACAGGCACACTCCACTACCACCTGGCTAATTTTTGCGTTTTTAGTAGAGACGGAGTTTCACCATGTTGGCCAGGCTGGTTACGAATTCCCAACCTCAAATGATCCACCTGCCTCAGCCTCCCAAAGTATTGGGGTTACAGGCGTGAGCCACAGTGCCCGGCCTTTCCCTGCCATCTTTTTTTTTCTTCCGAGACGGAGTCTCGCTCTGTCACCCAGGCTGAAGTGCAGTGGCATGATCTCGGCTCACTGCAACCTCTGCCTCCTGGATTCAAGTGATTCTCCTGCCTCAGCCTCCTGAGTAGGTGGTATTACAGGCACGGTCCACCATGCCCGTCTAATTTTTGTATTCTTAGTAGAGATGGGGTTTCACCATGTTGACCAGGCTGGTCTCGAACTCTTGACCTCGTTATCTGCCCACCTTGGCTTCCTAAAGTCTTAGGATTACAGTGGTGAGCCACTGCGCCTGGCCCATATTTCTGTCTTGCTCAACCAGACTTACTCTATAGTCAGTTTGCTTTTCATATCTGTTCATAGTTGCACCATCTTTTAAAAAAGTTTTCTTCTTTTATTTTTGTGCATTTATATATGTATGATTATACTTGATATATTTTTTTGCCTTGTTCATTTGATATGTTTTGCATTTTCTATGTTTTTTAAAAACTTAGAATTTTATTAGTTACATATTTCACTGTAATTTACCTATTTCCTTTAAAACGGCTATTTATGTGGTTTACAGTGATTTTGTATAATGAATAATGCTTTCATAAACCCAAAGGTTTTTTTTCCCCTCCTAATTGCAGACTAATTTCTTAAGATGGATTTCCAGAAATAGTATTAGATCCCTGAAGGAATAGAAACGGTTTTAAAAGCTCTTGAATCCTGTTGCCAAAATGCTTTCCAAAAGTGTACCAGTTTTCATGCCAGCCAGCAAATATATGGAGTGTCCATTTCACCTCAGCCAGCAATAGGAGGGAATGTTTTGATGCTGACCTTTAAATCTAAGAAGAATTGATTTACAGCTCTGCTAGGCTTCTATCCTGAATTACACCCAGAATTATAATCGTGGTTGAGATTGGATTAGAAAGAAGGAAAGCCAGGTTTACCAGTTTCTCCTCCTTCAACTGCTTATATTCTGTTTTGCCCAGTTAAGGTGCATCCTTTTGGAAACATGAAGTAACTGCCTTTTTCTGCTTTTCAGCCCCCTTAATTATTTTGATAAGTTGGTAGGGGACAAAACAGTGTATGTTTATAAGTTGATAGGGGACAAAACAGTGTATGTTTCACATGACATTTCCCTTGAGAGCTGGGATAGGTTTGGCTCTCTTCTCCACTCCACCACTGGACTTGGTGTGTCTGGAGGCGTCTAAAAGTCACATTCAGTAGCCACCTTGTCCAGGGGTGCTACTTAGATGTAGCCTGAGTCACTGCTACTTCTTTAGCTAGAAAATCATTAACAACTCTGGAGGTAAAGTAGCTTTTCCCTAAGAACTTGTTAGATAATTTAGTGTTAAGTATGGATGGAAATTTTTCTCCCTGAATAGAAGGAGGATCAGGGGACACCATTCCTACTGAAAGTTGATAACAGGGAGGTCTTATCTGGTCCCCTCTGGCCTCATAACATTCAGCACAGTTGACCATTCTGGCCTCGAGCCACTTTGCAGTGATTTTAAGCTCCCTTGGTTCTCTCCTTATCTCATTGGCTGTATCTCTTGTTCCTTTCCTCCTCTTTCATTTTCTTCTCATCAGACTTCCCCTCCTCCACAGTGTTACTCACTCCGTGGGCTTTTACAACCTGTGTGCTGCTGATTCCCAGATTTATTTTTTACCTAGCTCTTGCTCCTGAGCCCTGCTGGCACCTTAATTCTCTTTGTGTAACTAATAGGCACCTTAAATACCATGTGTCCAAATCAGAGTGTTGTGATAGTTTCATACAAGTTTATACTTAGGTGTTTCGGTAACGTTTTTCCCAAAGTTTCAACCATAAAAATAACGTAGGGGGCTACATTATAAATAATATCAGTTTAAGACATATTGTATTAAAACCGTCTTTCTCATTTTATAAACTGTAGAGCCCATAATTTTCCTTCTGATAGGCCAGAAGAAAGTTTACCTATTTCCTTCCCAATGACTAAGAACAAAAATTCTCACTAGAGGATTTTATTTTTGTGGTTTTTCATATGATATGACTTGTGTTATGAAAAACCATTCCTATTTCTCAGTTTAGCATTTCATATGTCAGCTGACAATGATTTGAACTGTATTGCATGGTGATGGTGATACAACTTGCCCACTCAGCTCATTTTCACTAGTATCAATGCCTTTGTAGTGTATTTATTTAAACGTTATTGTGGTTTTGCCTTTATAAAAATGAGTAGAGAATAGAAGAAAGGAAATGTTAATGCTAACACAATTGAGATAAAGATGGAAGTCACTTGGTTTTCCGAAAGTGGTAATTCTTTGGTGTTTTAGTCTGTTCTTGGTGCTGTAACAAAACATCTTAGACTGGGTAATTTATAAACACAAATTTATTTCTCACAGTTTTGGAGCCTGGGAAGCCCAATATTAAGGTGCCAGGAGATTCGGTGTTTGGTTGAATGCTGCTCTCTGCTTCATAGATGGCGCCTTGTTGCTGCATTCTCACATGGTAGAAGGCGCTTAGGCAGGAGGGCCTAGCTCTTTTTTAAGGGCATAAATGCCATTCACGAGATTGGAGGCCTTGTGACCTATTCACCTCCCAAAGGCCCCACCTTGTAGTGTCATCACCTTGGTGATTAGTTTCAATGTAGGGATTTTGGAGAGACACATACATTCAAACCATAGCTTTTAACCTCAGTAGAACGATAACCCAGTTTGTACTTAAGCTGACTGTTTATCAGACAAGATTTTTTTGTTGGCACTGATAGAAACTCAAGTTAGCTCTCCTGGTAGAGTCAAAGTGAGAGTTGCTGGAGCTAGGGGCAGCTTGAGGACCTCAAGGATGAGAACAGAGCTGACCATTTTGGTTAAATGGGAGTTACTCTCTTATATTTGCTTAGCTTTGTTTTTTTTCCCTGAAGTCTTTCTTCATGGTTTTTCTAGATTCCCATTCTTCCAGCTTTCATAAATGGAGAGTCAAAGGATGTTTCCTGTAATCTTCAGGGAGGAAAATCCTGAAAAAGACTGGTAAAGTCCGACTTGGATCTTTGTCCCTTTTTTATTGGGGGATGAGGTACTGTGGTGGGCACTAGTAGGTAGAAGGAACAGAGTTCTAAAATGGAAGAAGGAATGCTGGCAATGGATATCTACTATGATATTCAACTAAAGCGGACAATAGCAAAATTAAGTTATATTTAAAAAATACAGGAGGCTAGGTGTGGTGGATCATGCCTGTAATCCCAGCACTTTGGGAGGCTGAGGTGGGTGGATCACCTGGGGTCAGGAGTTTGAGACTAGCCTGACCAACATGGTGAAACTGTGTCTCTACTAAAAATACAAACAATTAGCCGGGCATGTTGGCACATGCCTATAATCCTAGCTAATTGGGAGGCTGAGAATTGCTTGAACCCAGGAGGTGGAGGTTGGGGTGAGCTAAGATCATGCCATTACACTGCAGCCTGGGCAACAATAGCGAAATTCCGTCTCAAAAAATAAACAAAAATACAGGAAACGTGTTGTTTTAGTAATCTGTTATATTGACAGGACCATAGAGTTTGTGGAGGAATGTAACTTGCAAGACTTCTTTTTTAAAAAAAGAAGAAAAGACAGGAGTTCAACGGTATCTTAAGATATTTTTTAAAGAAAATTGGTAAGACATCTCATTTCTTGCAAAGTCTCTGAGCAGTTTTTTTTTTAAAATTACTTTTGTCTACTAAATATTGCTTTAGGTGTGCCAAGAAGACTAGAATTTGAGCTAAGAATTTAAGAAAATTAATTTTATCTGCATTTCATATTTACTTTATCTTGTTTTAAGTGATTGCTTATACCCTTTTAAAACTAAACATTCATAGCCTAACTAAGGATTTTTCGTATCTTTTGACTCCTGGAATGAAAACCCATTTTGAAATTTAGCCGATCGCTCAGCTCTTCTGCTTTCACACGCTTTTCAGGAACGGGTTATGTGTGAGAATAGGGACACTGGAATTCCGAACATCCAACATCCCCATTGTTGACCACAATTCTCCACCATCAGCTATGAGTCACATCGAGGGGTGAGTCATTTCACATCCCACCAGGTTAGATGAGCACTTAGTTCCTTAGCTTTCCCACTTATTTGGTGATGCAGTGATGTAGAAACCATGTTAGATTGTGACCTGGGAAGAATCAACCCTGTGACAAATAACACAAGCCAAATCCTGGGGTATTTTCCTTTTAGGGGACCTTAATTTCGGCTTCTTCATCCATGGTAGATAGAGTCCAGTGTTGAGATCAGAGCATCTTTTCATTGTCTAGGACAGGTTGTAGCTAAGATTACAGACCTGCACCACCACACCCGGGGAATTTTTATTTATTTTTAAAATATTGATTTATTTATTTGTTAATTGATTTAGTGGCAGGGTCTTATTCTGTCGCCCAGGCTGGAGTGCAGTGGTGCGATCTCGGCTCACTGCAACTTCTACCTCCCAGGTTCAAGCGATTCTCCTTTCTCAGCCTCCCAAGTATATGGTATTACAGGCGCCCACCACCTGCCCAGCTAATTTTTGTATTTTTAGTAGAGACGGGGTTTCACCATGTTGGCCAGGCTGGTCTCAAACTTCTGACCTCAAGTGATCTGCCTGCCTCAGCCTCCCAAAATGCTGGGATTAGAGGTGTGAGGCACCATGCCTGGACATATTTATTTTTTAAATATTTCTTTGTCCTTTTCTTCCTCTACCAGCTAATCTTAATTTTTTTTTTCTAAAGACAGGGTCTTGCTGTGTTCCCCAGGCTGGTCTCGAACTCCTGGACTTAAGCAATCCTCCTGCCTTGGCCTCCCAAAGTGGTGGAATTATAGGTATGAGCCACAGTGCTCAGCCTATGAAGCTTTTAGTATTTAAAGTTTTTATGTTTTTCAAGAGATTTGTTGCAGCCATAAAAAAGAACAAAATCATGTTCTTTGCAGCTGGAGGCCATTAGCCTAAGCAAATTAATATAGAAACAAAAAACCAAATACCGCATGTTCTCACTTATAAGTAGGAGCTAAACACTGGGTACACACAGACACAAAGATGGGAACAATAAACACTGGGGATTCCAAAAGCAGGGGAGGAAGTCAAGAGTGAAAAACTACTTATCGGGTACTATGTTCACAACTTGGGGAGCAGGAAACCCAAACCTCAGCATCATGCAGTGTACCTGTGTAACAAACCTGCATACCCCTGAATCTAAAAAAAAAGAAATATTTGTTAATGGAAGTTATTATCGTATTTTTGAATATACAGGTGAAATTATGAGTCTTTGCTGATAAAGACTTAATTTCCTTTTTTCTTTTCTCAGTCACCAGGTTAATACTGGTGAGCTCAACAACATAAATGAGATAACCTATAATCTAACAGCCTTAGGGGAAGCATTTTTACCAATATTAAGCCAAACAGAAAAATTGGGAAATGTAATTTAGAAAAACAAAGAAATGAATTTACTTTGCTAATTATAGACAAAACCACCTTTGTTTTATTTTTCTCAAGCTTATTTTTTCAGAGATCTCTTAAATCCATGGTAAGAACTCTAGTGTCTTGAAAAATTCTAACTGCCTTTCTTTTGCATTTTAGCATAATCCAGAACCTTTTCTGTAAGAAAAAAAGTTCCCCTACTTTTAAAACCTTAACTTGCAAGTTTTTGTGCTTCAAGTTGAGAAGGTTCTGTAAACTGGGCCATGGTGGGGGTGGTGGGGTGGAGGATTTCTCTTTATGTCTTACCCTGTGCCCCTCACTGTTGCTAGTTTTTTCCTTTTGAAATCCATCCTTTGAGTTACTTTCTGGAGCAAATTACTCTCTGTGATCCTCTATCTCCCAGCTCTTATAAGCTGCGCTTACATGCTTAAGGCTTGTGGTTATGTCATTCTGCCATAGTGCTATGGTCTGAATATGTGTATCCTCCCAAGATTCTTAGGTTGAAACCTAAACGCCAAGGTGATGGTATTAAGAGGGTGGGGACTTTGGGAGGTGATTAGGTCGGGGGAGCTTGCCCCTTTTGCCCTTCTGCCATGTGAGGACAAATAGAAGGTGCCATCCCTGAACAGCATGCCCTCACCAAACACCATATCTGTTGGCAATTTGATCTTGGACTTCCCCAGCCTCCAGAGCTGTGAGCAATACATTGATGTTGTTTATAAATTACTCAGTCTAAGGTATTTTGTTGTAGCAGCAGGAACAACTAAGACACATGGCTTATCAAATATTTGATACAATTTATAACATTTAACAGCTTTAAAAAAATAGAGATGGAGTCTTGTCATGTTGCCCAGACTGATCTCGAACTCCTGCACTCAAGGGATCCTCCTGCCTCAGCCTCCCAAAGTGCTGGATTATAGGCTTGAGTCACAGTACCTGGCCAACAGCTTTATTGAGGTATAATTGACATACAATAAATGTCACATATTTAAGTACAATCAAGATAGCAAACATATCCACTCCTAATATGTAAACATATGAACACAAATTTGAAGGGACATCACCCCATAAGCTCTAACACTCAATATGTATAATAACCTTTGGTGTCCTTTTTCAGTGAACGTGACCATGAACGCTTTTCCATGTCGTTACATGATCTTAATAGTATGACTTTTTAAAGAGTTGAGCAATGGCATGTTAAAAACACGTTCTTTACACATCTAACATGATAGTACATAGATTGTTTCATGTTATAAGTAGAAACATTTTTAGCTTCTTTTAAAGTGAGAGATACGAAGAGGGAGGCTATGAGAGAATCAAAGAGAGCACAGGTAGTTCTGAATGGTCTCCCCTCTTCCAAGGCAAATACTCCTGTCTCCAAGGACTGAATAGAGCTTTGAGAAGGAGGATAGGTATGTCACAGAGAACAGCTAATTTCTGATTAGGTGAAACTGAAGCTGCGTGCTAAGGTAAATGGTAAATTTAAGAGTGACTGCTTGGGATTTATTCAGTTAGAGGTCCATGTAGCATGTGGGAGATATTTATATTTGATGATGTATGCAGTTAAAGAAAAGCCAGTGAAGGATTTGGAAGATTGAGTGACTGGGCCCTTATGGTGTATGTGTAAAATAATCTTTGTGGTTGATTAACAGATAGGTTTAAGGAAGTAATTCCCATGGCCATACTGAGTCAAAAGGGTGATAAGTATAATGAGAATGGTTGGTGTGAAAGGTCACACCAGGGTTCTGGTATTTGGTAATAGGATGATAGCATTGTCACTCCTAAAAAGATGATTTTAGGCAAGTGGACATGGGCAAGGATTTTCCCAAGATTTATTTTAATTCAGGACACATTTTATCAAACGATAATATATCACTATGGAAGGAGGCTTTCAAAGAGTACAAAGGACTATCTCCACAATTTTTTTTTTTTTTTGAGATGGAGTCTTGCTGTGTCACCCAGGCTGGAGTGCAGTGACGAGATGACAGCTCACTGCAATCTCTGCCTCTGAGGTTCGAGCAATTCTCCTGCCTCAGCCTCCTGAGTAGCTAGGACTACAGGTACCCGCCACCACGCCCGGCTAATTTTTGTGTTTTTAGTAGAGACGGGGTTTCACCATGTTGGCCAGGCTGGTCTTGAACTCTTGACCTCAGGTGATCTGCCCACCTTGGCATCCCAAAGTGCTGAGATTACAGGTGTGAGCCACTGCGCCTGGCCCTATCTCCACATTAAGGAGCTTATGATCTGATTGAAGTGAACATACTTTCAGAAAATAAGATAGATCTGATAGAAAGTAGCAGGCTGAGATTGAGGCTCCAGATTTAGTAATTGTGTGAAAACAAGAATGAATCAAGTATCCCAAGTTTCATGGAAAAGTAGTGGGTTCACATTAGAGGCCTGGGACTTTTTTTTTCTTTCTGAGACAGAGTTTCACTCTTGTCACCCACCTAGGCTGGAGTGCGGTGACTGATCTTGGCTCACTGCAACTTCTGGCCCCCGGTACAAGCGATTCTCCTGCCTCAGCTTCCTAAGTAGCTGGGACTGCAGGCACGTGGCACCACGCCCGGCTAATTTTTGTATTTTTGGTAGAGACGGGGTTTCACCATGTTGTCCAGGCTGGTCTTGATCTCCTGACCTCGTGATCTACCTGCCTCAGCCTCCGACAGTGCTGGGATTACAGATGTGAACCACTGCGCAAGGCCTGGGACTCTTCTGGTGATCAAGTGTTGAAACCAGTAGTGGTCACACTGAAAAGCATTCAGAGATACTAGATCATATTACGTCTTAGTTGCAGATAGTTCCAGCTTTCAAATCAGATTTTTGGTAGGAGCTTAGCACGTATCTTTCTGTGGGAACTATGTTATAATGAGGGATAGTAGGTTCTCAGGTGGTACACACAAGACCATTTAATGCATCGTATCTTTGAAGTATGTGTTACACTATTAGGCTAAACTATAAGAAATTACTGTTTTTGGAAATCAGAAATCACCAGATGTTGGCAATTTCATATGGTTCAATCCAGTACATTTAATTATCACCAGACATTTTTTTAGGTTAGTGAATTTTTTAAATTTATTATCATTTATGTACTTTTTATTTCAGTACTTTTAGGGTACAAGTAGTTTTTGGTATCACCAGACATTTGATGTCTATAATTCGTTTATTTGACAAAACACTGAGACTGCAGAATTGACCTGATAGCTGTGTTTTAAAAGCATTTCTCTGAGACCATTCAGGGTTTTACATTGGGATGTCTGAGATTGAAGGCCCTTCTGCCCCAGGGATTCTCCTTTATCCCAAGGTTCTGATGGTTTTTTTCTCTATAGTCATCCTCCTTTCCCCCATCCCCAAAATAAGACTAGGGAGGTGGGAGTATTTTAGGGTGGTGGTTTTCTTTTTTTCTTTTTTTGAGATGGGGTCTCACTCTGTTGCCCAGGCAGGAGTGCAGTGGCAGGATCTCGGCTCACTGCAACCTCTGCCTCACGGGTTCAAGTGATTCTCCTGCCTCAGCCTCCTGAGTACCTGGGACTACAGGTGCTTGCCACCATGCCCAGCTAATTTTAGTATTTTTTAGTAGAGACAGGGTTTTACCATGTTGGCCAGGCTGGTCTCGAACTCCTAATCTCAAGTGATCTGCCCACCTTGGCCTCTCAAAGTGCTGGGATTACAGGCGTCAGCCACTGCGCCTGGCAAGGATGGTGTTTTTCTAACTGTGGGTTATTAGCAGGAGTTATCACAAATGAGAATAGAAAATATTCAAGAAACATTGCACATGGTAATGGCAAGTGTTGTTTCATGAAACATTTAGTCTCTGTGCATTTGTGTGTGTGTGTGTGTGTTTGTACTGGGTTGTATATGCAGTGTATTTATCACAGGCCTTAAAAATTTGAGTAATACTGATTTGGGAGATGAATTGATGTAGGTTGGGCATCTTGGGGATTGAAGGTAAGCCATTGTAGGGGTCCTGGGACCTTCCTATCGTGGGCCAGAAAGTAGACCTTCTCTCTCTCCACTGGTGCCATCAAACTCCTCTGAACTCTGCCTCATGTCTTTCCTTTACTACCTGCATGTAATGTAATGTAGTTTAGTATAGAGTAGAATCCTTTGGAATTTTTTTAAAGGTGATTCCTGGTAGTTGCTGGTATAGGTGGTTAAAAACAGCCTGAAGCACAGAGATAGTGTTCTCATTTCACTTTGTAAGTAGAACGTGAAACTTTATAAGTTTTTGTAGAGTGATCACTGAGAATTCATCTGTATTTCAGGGGAAAACAAGAAAGACTAATTCCTGGTAGGTAGGCACTTGATAGATTTGTGGAGTGGGTGGAGACAGTCCTGAGCACCTGTCTAGGGTCAGTGAACTACTTATTAGTGAATGATGAAGCAGAAGTGATAGTAGGAACAGAGAGGTGATTATCTTCCCCCCCTTTTTTTTTCTGTGCTGTGCTGTTTTGGAGAGGTGAGGAGAAAAAGGTTCCAAATTGGCCGCTGGATGATTGAAAGAAGTCCCTGTGTCCAATTTTGTATCTGGATGACCATTCTTTTTTAAGAGACATGGATAAGCCTTTCATATAAAGAGCTGCTGGCAGGATATTGTTTTATTAGGTTTTAGGGATATTGGCCCATGGTTCACTTTTTCTTTCTCCCCAGTTATTGGAAAAGTTGATTGCTAGTAAGGCTGATTGCTTTCAGGGAATTGTCATTTTCCTCCAGGGAAATGTTTGGATGAGAATGGAGACCACTTTGGCAAGGGCAACAGCTGCTGAACAATCTGTTTGGGATTAGGTGCAAGTTGGTATGTAGTGGAAATCTGCCTCCTGGTTCCTGAAATTATGTTCTTTTGCCTCAAGGATAAATGTTTTTCTGCTCATTCCAGTTACATTCACTTAGCTTTGGCTGGTAATGCTTCTAACTGATAAAACCTTTCTCTTTTAAGAGAGCTTCCTTGAAAGAATAATTGATAGCTACGATGAGCAATTAAAAATGTTATGCCTTCCCTTAAGATTTTGCTCAGGATTTAATCATAGGTTGGTGGTAACAGAACGTTTCAGTTCAAAATTAACTGTATATTATCTAACCATTTTGGTAATGGGAGAGACTTAAGGTGCTTTCTGATCATTTAGATGGCAGTATCACACGAGATTTATTCATATTGTGTGTTGGAATGTAAATTCTAATAACCTTTGGAAGCATTAGTAGTAAAATTTACTTAGCTGGCTGTTCGTAAGCTTACTAGTGGGTTGGAGTTGCATGTGTGAATCATACCTCTGACCTATTGTGATGATACAAATTAAGTCGAGTTTAAGGAAGCTACTAAATTAATTGCCATCCTGTGACCACACTGTCCACTTGGCACTGTACAGCTAAGATCCTTTCAGTTTTTTAAGTTTTAAGTTTTTAAAAAAATACTTTTTTAATACCACAGATATAAGAACCTTCAATGGGTGCTTTTAATTTGGGTCTATGCTGACCTTTATATATCAGATAATGTATCTAAAATCCTGAGCCAGGATCCTAATAACCCCAATCTCTATCTAAGCATAACCTTTTAAAAGCTGTCATTCAGTACTAGAACATCTTTTGTGGTATGGAAGGATAACGTACAGGGCCTGGAAGTACATTTACATGTTTGCTTATTTGGTTTGGTTGTTACTTTGTGAGTAGAATTTAAATTCACTTTTAGAAATGATGTCATAGTTGTCAGTGGACATGTGTATTTCAACTAACTACAAGAATGACAGATGGAAATGTTCCTTTCTTTTTCATGTCTGATAATGCATTTGCATTTGTTGGTCTGAGGTCAGCATTTAAGTTGGACATCTTCAAATCTTTTTTTTATTTTTATTCTTTATTTTTATTATTGAGATGGAGCCCTGCTCTGTTGCCCAGGCTGGAGTGCAGTGACACGATCTCAGCTCACTGCAACCTCCGCCTCCCGGGTTCAAGCAATTCTCCTGCCTCAGCCTCCCAAGTAGCTGGAATTATAGGTGCCTGCCACCGTGTCTAGCTAATTTTTGTATTTTTAGTAGAGATGGGATTTCTCCACCTGGCTAGGCTGGTCTTGAACTCCTGACTCCAGGTGATCTGCCTGCCTCGGCCTCCCAAAGTGTTGGGATTACAGGCCTGAGCCACCATGCCTGGCTTCAAATCTTAATTTAATGGATGGAGTCAGTTTTCCAATCACTAGTAGAAACTCAGTAACCATAAATTTTGAATGCTTGTATTTTATTGGAGTCTGGAATTACCACCTCCAGAGATGCTTAGATTGACTTTGGAGTTCTGATTGGTGGTATCACTTTTGATTTTTGAGCATCTCAATTAGCTTATCTTTTCATAGAAGGATATTTTCTCTTCAATTTTTATATATAGATGCAATATATAATTATAAATACTATATATAACATGTACTTGTGAATCTGCATTTCAACCATACATCAACATAGAAGATTAGTTGTAGTTAGGCTCCTTTTTAAATGTATTTTAATTTGAAATTTACTTGTATGAATAAACTCAAATTCATTAAAATTTTTTCTCAACATTATTTAATATTGGCATATTGTCACCAATGAGTCTGAAATAATTCTCATGCCTTAAGTGTGACTATTTTAAAGTATTACTCTTAAGGATTTATTTGTGTAGGGGGAAGGGTATTGGGGTTGTGGAATAGAAGTAGGATTGGTGTTGGGAGAAGGGTTACTAAGTACCTTATGGAATAGGAAATTTGAGACAGGTTTCTGAGTGCTGAAAATAGGTAAATGTGGAATTGTAATATAATAAGAAATATATATTTGGTTTCTGTTCCTGGTTCCTGGCACACAGCTCTTAAAACCCTCAGACTGACCAAAGTACTGTAATAAATGGCTTTTTGTATGCTAATGAGATGACTGGTGGCTGGGGCTCCTGAATAGCTTCAGGGTAGGGGAGCTGGTTGCTAGGGAAACCAACCAACCAATCTCATGGGAGGGGAAAGAGGAGGAGCCTGAAGGATGAGTTCATAACCAGTGGCCAGTGATGTCTACCTAATGAAGCCTCTATACAAACCCAAAGGATAGAGTCTGGAGAGCTTCCAGATGGATGAGCAAGAACACATCCAAGTGCAGGGATTGGGGGTACATCCCAACTACAGGAGGTCAGAAGTTCTTGCTCTTAGGACCCTTCCAGACCTTACCCCATGTATCTCTTCGTCTGGCTATTCATTTGTATCCTTTTAAATAATTAGTATTGGCTGGGCACAGTGGCTCACACCTGTAATCCCAGCACTTTGGGAGGCCGAGGTGGGTGGATCACCTGAAGTTAGGAGTTCGAGATCATCCTCCCCAACATGGTGAAACCCCATCTCTACTAAAAATACAAAAATTAACCATGCATGGTGGTGGGCGCCTGTAATCCCAGCTACTTAGGAGGCTGAGGCAGGAGAATCGCTTGAACCCAGGAGGTGGAGGTTCCAGTGAGCAGAGATCGCGCCATTGCACTCCATCCTGGGCGACAGAATGAGACTACGTCTCAAAAAAAAAAAAAAAAAAAAAAAAAAAAAATCTTTGTAGTAAATGCATAAACATAAGTAAAGTGTTTTCCTGAGTTCTGTGAGCTGCGCTAGCAAATTAAACTCTGGGGAGAGCTTATGGGAACCCTGATTTAGAGCTATTGGGCCAGAAGCACAGGACACAACCCGGGGCATGAGATTGGCATTAGAAGTTGGCGTGGTCTTCTGGAACTGATCCCTTAACCTATGGGATGTGATGCTATTTCCACATAGTGTCAGAATTGAATTAAATCATAAGTCACTTGGTGTCTGCCAGAGAATCTGGTGTCAGAAGTATGTTGTGTCAGAGTAGAAAAAACAGTTTTTTTCCACCCATCTTTATAATAAAATATGCTATAAGGTGTAGTAGAGCATTATCCCTTATTAGGAAGGGTTTATAATTAGTTATTTTTGTTGTTATGACTGAACCAGACCTTTGCTTTGTTCTTAGAAAATATCTAGCAAAGTTACACATTTTCTTTGGTTCAGTAAGTGGTGTTTGTTGACCTAGTTGTATATTTAAAAAATAGTATTAAAAAAGAAAACGTGTTTATTACACACAAAATTGACAAACTGAAAAAGTAGAAGGAACAAGTTAATCAACAAATATTTATTATCTTGACAGATACTTATTATTACCGCCAGGCACTGTTCTCTGCCCTGGGGAAATGGAGTTAAGTCATGTACCCAGGGGGCTTACATTCTGGTAGCTGAATGGAGAAGGATGTACCAATAAGTCAGTTATTCTCAGTAAGTGTGAAGAAGATAAAATGTGTAGTGAGAAAAGATGGGTGGTGAAGGCAAGGCCTAACTTGGTTGGGGTGGTCATGGAAGGCTTCTTAGGGAGGGACATTTGAGTTGATCTGAAAGATGAGGAGGCAGTCATTGGAGAGCAGGAGAAGAGTACTCTAAAGCAGAAGAGGTCCAAAGGCCTTGCATTGAAAATGAGCTTGCTTTGTTCAAGGGACAGAAAGTAGGAAGAAAATGGTGTCCATAGGGAACATACTTTTTGAGTCTTTGTAGATGCATACTTTGGCTTGTATTTATAGAATTTGTATTCTGTTTTAATATTTGCTTTATAATATGAATATTCTTCATTTCATACCTTAGTAAACATTTTTAGTGTCGACACAATTAATTTTGTAAATGTATCGTGGTTGACTTATCCATTCCCCAATAGTTTGGCATTTAGATCCCTCCCCATTTTGTGTATTATTATAAGTGTTACAGTGAGCACTTTGGATATAAAACTTTTTTGCTTCTTGGCCGGGCGCGGTGGCTCAAGCCTGTAATCCCAGCACTTTGGGAGGCCGAGACGGGTGGATCACAAGGTCAGGAGATCGAGACCATCCTGGCTAACCTGGTGAAACCTCGTCTCTACTAAAAAATACAAAAAACTAGCCGGGCGAGGTGGCGGGCGCCTGTAGTCCCAGCTACTCAGGAGGCTGAGGCAGGAGAATAGCATAAACCCGGGAGGCGGAGGTTGCAGTGAGCTGAGATCTGGCCACTGCACTCCAGTCTGGGCGACAGAGCGAGACTCCGTCTCAAAAAAACCAAAACAAAACAAAACAAAACAACAACAAAAAAAACTTTTTTGCTTCTTATGGTTGGTCCTCAGAAGGCAAAATATAAACTGGGGCAAAGATATGAATTATTTAGTATTTATTACCAGAATATTTGGCAAAAGCTTTAGTTTATGTTCCAATTACCAAAGTGTAGAGAGTGTTTACTGTATCCTGGCCAGCATAAGTATTATTTTTGTTTTGAATTTTTTTTTTTTTTTTTGCTGTGGAAAAATACAGATAACATAAAATTTACCATGGTAACCATTTAAAGTGTACAATTCTGTGGCATTAAATAAATCCACAGTGTTGTGCAACCATTGCCACTGTCTACTTCCAGAACTTTTTCATCGCCCTAAGTGGAAAACCCTGTACCCGTTAAGCAGTCATTTCCCAATCCCTGTTCCCCACCAACCCCTGGCAGCCATGAATCTGCTTTCTGTCTCCTTTGCCTATTCTGGACGTTCCATGTAAATGGAATTATATAGTACATGGCCTTTTGTGTCTGCCTTCTGTGACTAAGCATAAAGTTTTCAGGGTTCATCCATGTCATAGCAGTGTCAGTACATCTTCCCTTTTTATGACTAATATTCCATTGTTTGGATATACCACATTTTTATCATTCATCTCTTGATGGACATTGGGCCATTTCCACTATTTGGCTATTGTGAATAGAGCTGCTATGAAGATTTATGTACAGGTATTTGAATACCTGGTTTCAGTTTTTTTGGACATATATCTAGGAATGGAATTGGCCGGGTCACATGACAGGTAATTTTCCATTTAGCTCATTGAGGACTGGCCAAACTGGTTTCCCCCTTGGCTGCCTGATTTTACATTCTCACCAGCAGTGTATGAGGGTTCTCATTTCTCCATATCCTCATGATACGTTATTTTTAATTTTTTGTGTGTTTTGTTTTTTATCATGGCCATCCTAGTGACTGTGAAGTAGTACCTCATTGTGGTTTTTTATTTTCATTTCCCTAATGACTAAAAATATTCAGCATCTCTTCATGTGCTTGTTGGCCATTGAGTACTATCTTTTTGTCACTCTGTCACCTGTGCTGGAGTGCAGTGGTGTGAACATAGCTCACTGCAGCCTTGACCTCCTGAGCTCAACTGATCCTCCCACCTCAGCCTCCTGAGTAGCTAGGACCAAAGGTATGTGCCACCACACCTGGCTAATTAAAACATTTTTTTTTGTCTGGGCATGGTAGCTCACGCCTATAATCCCAGCACTTTGGGAGGCTCGAGGCAGGTGGATCACCCGAGGTCAGGAGTTCAAGACCAGCCTGGCTAACATAGTGAAACCCCATCTCTACAAATTATATAAAAATGACACGTGCTTGTAGTCCCAGCTACTTGGGAGGCTGAGGGAGGAGAATCACTTGAATCTGGGAGGCAGAGGTTGCAGTGACCCGAGATTACGCCACTGCACCCCAGCCTGGGCAACAGAGCAAGACTCTGTCTCAATAAATAAATAAATACAATGTTTTTTTTTTTTTTTTTTAATAGAGACAAGGTTGCTTAGGCTGGTCTAGAACTCCTAGGCTCATGCAGTCCTTCCACCTTTGGCTCCCAAAGTGCTGGGATTACAGGGACTATTATCTTTTTTCAACTTGAAATTTTTATTGAAGTATAAGATGTACAAAAAAGGGCACATAGCACCAATTCAATACACCCGTGTAACTGTCACTTTATGCCCTCTTCCAGTTACAGTTACTCTTTCACCAAAGAGTAACCCCATCTGACCCAGAACAGCGTAGATTAGTTTTGCCTGCTTTTGTATTCATGTGAATAGAATCACATGGTACATATTCTGTATCTGGTTTTTACGTTTTATTGCATTGTGTGAAATACTAGTTTATTCATTCTAAGGCTGATGGACATTTGGATTGGTTGCAGTTTTTGGATCTTATAATGTCTAAGTTATAAGACATTATAATTTATTGTTATATTCTGCATTTGTTTTTTCTTGAGCTATTTCTGCTATTTGTTTTTTCTGGAGCGTGTGTGTGGGCCAAATACAGCTTTTGGAGTGGTTGTACTAGCGTTAAAATGTCGCCATTGGTATAAATAATTCCTCTACTTTGTTGGCTGTTTCTTTTTTTTTTTCTTTTAATTTTAGTTCTGTTTAGGCATGGAGAAGTTGTAAGTGGTTTTCTTTTGTTCATTTATTTGGTTAGTTTTAAGTTTGGATTGTAACCTCTTCATCCAGAGTTTTAAAATTGGAAGTCAGCTCTCTGAGTCTCATAATCTTGGTATGAAGTTTAAGATGAATGAAATGCAAGCATACTTGAAAAAAAGAGAATATTTTCTTACTGGGGACCTATCATTCTTTTCTTTTTTACCAAATGTTGAGTATCCCCCAATATTTTTATAGTAATTATAAAATCACAAATTTATTATAACCCCACAGTAGGTCCTAGAGACTAATTGGAACAGAAAGCAATATTGTTTTAATTGTTTGGTTTTTGAGCTCTAGTAACCTTCTATATCTTTTCTTACTTTCTTTTAAAATTACAAAATAATGCATATACATTATAACAAATTTGAAAATTACATAAGAAAATCAAAAAAATGCCACTACTTGAGAGAAAACCACTTTAGTATGTACACTTACTGTTTGTTTTTAGGCAATACTAGTTTTTTTTTAATTGAACATAATGTTCTTTAATGTGATTTCCCCTAAATATACTGTGAATACTTTCCTCTGTAATTAAATATTATTCTAAAGCATGGTTTAAAAAAATTTGGGCATGATTTAAAAATTTAATTTTTATCAAAATGGTGTACATGTACATATTAATAATTTATAAAGTCATGTAGTTTTACAAGGCTAATAATAATAAAAGTAGGCTGGGCGAGGTGGCTCATGCCTGTAATCCCAGCACTTTGGGAGGCCGAGGCAGGCAGATCACTTGAGGCAAGGAGTTCAAGACCAGCCTGGCCAACATAGCAGAACCTTGTCTCTACTAAAAATATAAAAAATTAGCTGGGCCTGGTGGCGCATGGCTATACTGCCAGATACTCGGGAGGCTGAGGCAGGAGGATCACTTGAACCTGGGAGGTGGAGCTTGCAGTGAGCCGAGATCGCGCCACTGCACTCCAGCCTCGGCGACAGAGAGACTCCATCTTAAAAGAAAAAAAAAAAGTCCATTCCCTTTCCTGCTAGAATCCAGCTCTCAAGAGGAAACACTATCAACATTGACTTGTTTCTTTGGTAGTTTTTTATTTCCAGATAACATGTTTAAACTAACCTTTTCTGACTCTTTCAATTTTAGGTTTATCTTTTGACTTGCCATGATGGAAGATAGTGGTTTAGCTGTTTTACATTTTCTTCTCCCCACGATGCGTACTTTCCGTCTTCTATATGTGGTTATATAACCAATTTTGGTTAATAAAAGTTTATATAACTATTCACATTGGAGCCATGCTGTGTACTATTTTAATATGGTTACTTTTTTTTTTTTTTTGAAACAGCTTTTTGGTTTAGCTGGATTTAATGAATCTTTGTGTTTATTTGTTTTCCATGCGTTCATCACTTACTCAGCTCAGACTGTCCTACTAAAGTTTAACTCCTTTTAGTACAATAAACACATCAGGTAATCTTTCAGTTTCTTTTTATTTTTTATTTTGGATACTTCTAACTTTCTGTTCCAGTTGAACTGATTGCCTTCTTGGCTTGCTTCCTGTAGTGAGATTTTTACCATCTTCATGGGAATTCTTCCAGCCTTATTCTGTTGCTTTTCGTTGTAGCTCCCTTAGAAATGAAGCATGGGAAGCAAATTCTTTGAGACCTAGAATATTTAAGAATATCTGTTAGAGCCTACTCTTGATAGATAACTTGGCTATATTTACAAGTCAAGGTTGGAAATTATTTTTCTTCAAAATTTTGAAGGCATAACTCAAGTGACTTGTTTCTAGAGTTGCTCTGAAAAGTCTGAAAAGTCTGATGTCATTTTGATTCCAAGACTCGCTGCGCCCGACTTTTTTTTTTTTTTTGTTTTGAGATGGAGTCTCACTCTGATATCCAGGCTGGAGTGCAATGGCATGCTCTCAGTTCACTGCAACCTCCACCTCCGGGGTTCAAGCAATTTTCCTGCCTCAGCCTCCGGAGTAGTTGGGATTACAGGCGCCTGCCACCACACCAGGCTAATTTTTGTATTTTTAGTAGAGACAGAGTTTCGCCATGTTGGTCAGGCTGTTCTCGAGCTCCTGACCTCAGTTAATCCATCCGCCTCTGCCTCCCAAAGTGCTGGGATTACAGGCGTGAGCCAGGGCGCCCGGCCTCCAAGACCTTTATAAGAAACCTGTTTTTTTCTTTCTGGAAACCTTTAGGATCTTCTCTTATTCCTGGTGTTCTGAAATTTTACAGTGATATTTCTTAATGTGAGTCTTTGTTTAAAAAAAAAAAAAAAGTCCATTGTGCTGTGCCTTTGATGGATCTTTTTATATGCCCTTCAATGCTTAGAAAGTTGTTTCTTTGGTAATGGACTCTGAAAAGGGAGAACTCCTTATTAGGGGGTTTTTGGGTCTTCTGAATTCTTTTATCTTCTCTTTGCTGTCTGATTTTGTCTCTTTTTTTTTGCTGTTCTTTATATTCCAACTCCTTTATTGGATTTAAAGTTTCTACTGTCTTTAATTTCAAAAGCTTTTCTTTCATGAATGTTTCTTTTAATCATTCTTATTTCACGGATACGTGTCTTTTTTTTTGACCCTTTGAGGATATTATGATTCTGTTCTTTGCGTTTTTTTTTTTTTTTTGCTCTGTTTTGATTCCTACCTTTCAAATTAAAGGTTTTCTTAAATGGTCAATGTTCCTTGCCTATCTGTTCAGACTTAAGCATGAAGCTTTAAAAAATTTTTTTTATTTTTAAAGCAAATTGGGAAGTCTTTCCATGGCATGGGCCTGTGACATGATCTTCCTCTCTTAGGGATGAACTGGTGAGTCTGGCTTTCCGTGGGACCCTCAGCTGTCAGTATCTCCAGGCCTCTCTTTTTTAGGCTGTTTTGTTTTCCTGTCTAAGCTTGACTGCCAGAATTCTGTGGTGAATTGGGGAAAAGTAGGGTGGTGGGTGGGTGGTTAGTTATCATTCAGTATTTAGACTTGCATTTAATTCCCCTAATACCTCCCTCAGAATGCCTTTGTTTAGAGTCTCTCCTGTGTAAACTTCCCAGAGTAATGGGCTGAGTGTCTGATGGCATTGTTTGGGTTGTGGTATCTGGGATTTTGATGAATGGCTCCTTATCTAGAGTGTCAACCAGTTCCCCTCAACCCCGCCACGGCCCCACCCAGCCCTGCTCTGGATTCCTGAACTTTTCTAGGCTTTATTCTTGGTGCATTCCCTCAGTAATTCTGCTAGACAGTTTCTGTTGTCTTCAGTCTAAGTCAGTTACCTCTAATCTAACTGCTTTCCAGCTTTCAAAATTATGCTTATATCTAGAGCAAGCTTGTCCAACCCACGGCCTCTGGGCCACATATGACCCAGGATGGCTTTGAATGTGGCCCAGCACAAATTCATAAACTTTCTTAAAACATGAGATTTTTGTTGAACGATTTTTTTTTTTTTTTAAGCTCATCAGCTGTCGTTGGTGTTAGTGTATTTTATGTGTGGCCCAAGACACTTCTTCCAGTATGGTCCAGGGAAGCCAAAAGATGGCACACTCCTGATCTAGAGTCTGCTGTAGTGTCCTCTTTTTTTTTTGTTTGTGGTCTCTGCATTTATAAATTATTTATTATTTAGTGTTGGACTTGTAAGAAACACTCTTCTCCACTCTGCCGAGGAAAGGGTGAGCTGTTATGGTGAGGCCTTCCCAGGTCTGTGTGCCTGGCACTCTCAGCTACATTATTTAGGACCTTGGGGTGTGTGTAGTTATTTTATTGGATTTATGTGAGAAGGGCTAGTTTTGTGATTGGTTAAGTTTATTGAAAATTGACCTTGTTTTTTTTTGAGACAGAGTCTTGTTCTGTCGCCCAGGATGGAGTGCAGTGGTGCTATGGTGGCTCACTGCAATCCCTGCCTCCTGGGTTGAAGGGATTCTGCTGCCTCAGCCTCCCTAGTAGCTGGGACTACAGGTGAGCACCACCACGTCCATCTAGTTTTTGTATTTTTAGTAGAGACGAGGTTTTGCCATGTTGGCTAGGCTGGTCTCCTGGCCTCAACTAATTCGCCTGCCTTGGCCTCCCAAAGTGTTAGAATTACAGGCGTGAGCCACTGCATCTGGCCAAAAGTTGACTGACTTTGAATGGGCTACATTATAGCTTACTACGAGTGCTTATCAACTAATACATTAAAATATGGTAATTCTTTTTTTTTTTTTGAGATAGAGTCTTGCTCTGGGTTGCCCAGGCTGGAGTGCAGTGGTGTGTTCTCAGCTCGCTGCAACCTGTGCCTCCTGGGTTCAGGCAGTTCTCCTGCCTCAGCGTCCCGAGTACCTGGGTTTAGAGGTGCCTGCCACCACTCATGGCTAATTTTTATGTTTTTAGTAGAGATGGGGTTTTGTTGTGTTCGCCATACTGGTCTCGAACTCCTGAACCCAGATGATCCACCTGCCTTGGCCTTCCAAAGTGCTGGGATTACAAGCATGAGCCACTGCATCTGGCCAAAATATGATAATTCTAATAGGTCACATTCAGGTATATTTTTTAAATGGTCTAATATAACATTAAAAGTATTTGTGAAAAATTCCATTTTGGTATTTTAAGCATAATCTATCCAAAAGGAACATTAAAAAATAATAATAAAAGGGGAATGTGAGGTTTAGGTTTTTAAGATGTTCAATATTTTTAGGTAAGAGTGTTGTAGTAGTTTGTTAGGGCTACCATAACAAAATACCACAGACCGGGTGGCTTAAACAATACTTTCCTCACAATTCTGGAGGCTAGAACGTCAAGGTGTTGGCAGGGTTGGTTCCTTCTGAGGCCTCTTTCTTGGCTTGCAGATGGCTCTCCTCTCTGTCCAGTGATCTGTCCTAATCTTGTCTTCTTATAAGGGCACCATTCGTATTGGATTAGGGCCCACCTGTTATACTCAGTTTGCCTCAGTTATCTCTTTAAGGCCCTGTCTTCAAATACAGTCACATTCTGAGGTAATGGGGGTTAGGATTTTAACATGTGAATTTGGTGGATGTTGGAGGGGCGCAGTTCAGCACATAACAAATATTTTTATTATCTCATGTATTTAAAGGAGTATCATTTCCGATACACTTCAGAAAGGAATGTATTAGTGTGATGAAGTGGAAATAGCTCGGACATTGTAGTCAGATAGGTAGGCCTGGTTTGAACTCCAGCCTTGCCTCTTAATAGTTCCTTAAATTTTTGTAACTTCTCTGAGACTTCTTTCTGAATCTATGAACTGGGAGTAACTGTACATCACAGAGTGATGGTAAGAAATCTAAGGACAATGTATGTTAAAAGTGCCTGACATTGAGTTGACTTCTAAATATTACATTCTTACTTGTCTTTTCTCTCCTCCACTCCCCAAAGTAGTGTTTTGTATCTTTCACCCTTATTTAATATCAGAAGGTGTCAATTTCAAATGTACATATGTATCATTTTAAAATTGCTTAGTCTTTCTATTCACAAGTGGTTGAGTATCAGCAGTTTCTTAAGATTCAATCTACAAATGTATTTACCCAGTGGCTTGTCAGAATTTCCAACCATCATGTAGTTCAGTTTAACATTTTACATACTTTAAGTGAAACCTACAGAAGTGTAATCTGCTGAGTCAGTGGATATTTACATTTCAAAGGCTCTTGATGCATAAGGACAAGAGCCTTTGCTTTTTTATCAGCAATATATGAGGATGCCTTTTTCCCACTCTACTGTTTTCTCCTAATTATCAAAGTCTAAAAGGATATCTTGTTTTATTTAACTTGCATTTCTTTACTAGCCAACATTAATGTTTTTCATATCTTTATCAGCCCTCTCTAAATCTTTTATCAATTGTCCTTTTTTTGTTTGTTTGTTTTTGTTTTTGTTGAGCAAGACCCAACACAGGGTCTTGCTGTGTTGCCCAGGCTGGAGTGCAGTGGTGCAGTCTCAGCTTACTGCTTAAGCGATTCTCCGCCTCAGCTCCCAAGTAGATGGGACTACAGGTGCCCAACACCATGCCTGGCTAATTTTTTTTTTTTTTTTTTTTTTGTATTTTTAGTAGAGATGGGGTTTTATCATGTTGGCCAGGCTGGTCTTGAACTCCTGACCTCAAGTGATCTGCCCGCCTCGGCCTCCCAAAGTGCTGGGATTATAGGTGTGAGCCACTGTCCCTGGCCGCCCTTGTACAATTTTAAAATATTGTTGTTTTTGTAGTGGATAAGGCACACAATATGTAGTCTCCCTTTTTATAATAGCTGTCTGGGGCATATTTTCCCACCTATTTACCCCCCCCCATTTATATTAAACCCTTATTTTCCTCCTTTAGCTCTGCCTGCCTGTTCTTCCTCAGCAAGTCTTTGACATTTTCCAAAGTTAAGAGAACAGTAATAACTTCACTGAATAAAAATGGTGAGAGAGCCTGGACTTTAATTATGCCTAGAATACCTCCTAAGAGTGTTATTTTCAAAATCAATGTGGAATTTTGGTTTTTATGTCTGCCACTGAAAGTAGCTTGTTTAAATTTGAGTTTAATTAGTAGAATGACAGGGTTATTACTCATAGTGTGTACTGTTATTAAAGATTCTTTGGCATACATGCAAGTTTTTGCTTATTAGAAGTTTCTAGTTGAAATTATAGCACTCACAAAAAGTTTTGAATAAGTAAGATTTAGAATGAGTGACCTCCTGAAAACCTGGTATGCAAAAGGCTACTGGCTAATAATTTCATTAATTTTATATAACACATGTGTGATTTCACCATATTCTTTTTGTTCCTTATGGTTGATTCTAAGTGATCAGCAATTTTTATTTTGACCATTTAAACCCATAGCTATTAGCTACTTAAATTTGTGAAATTCTGTGTAGTGATTTCAGTTTTACAAGTTTGTATCTTGGCCGATGCTGTAATTTTGAAAACTTTACATTTGGTAAATACCAATGTTTTTCTTAATGTACTTTTTCACAGTCCTTCTGATTGATTTCAAAGTGTTGTCTTTGAAAATAAACATGACTCATAGCACTTGGGTAGCCAGAGCATGCCTGTAATAAATGCCTTTGTACATTTTGAGGCTGTGGTAGAATAAACATAGCAGTTCCTTTCCTTTTGAAATGGAAGTTTGATACTAGTGCTGAATTTAAAGATGAACAGAGCTGTAGGTTTGGAGAAAGAGAAAAGCACGGTTATATTTGCAGGTACATTTTTTTCTAACTTTCATTGACTATTTTTGAGTGTTAATGTGTAATTATTAATAAAAGTAATTTTATAGAAGCTGCAAATTACCATATTTCAATGTATTTCGGGGTTATTCCTTTAATAATTTAGGAGCTTTAAAATATGTATCTCAGATTCTATATAATAAAGAGCCATCTGTGTAGTTAAACTTTTGAGCTTTTAAGAAGTTATAATTCTAAATATTTGCTTAATTATTTATTTTTACTTAGGGAGAATGACTGTTTAAAGGTTGAGTCTTCACTTTTTGGATAGCCAAGAACCATTAACTAATTTCTGTTGTTTTTGCCATTGATTTGTGGGGACCTTTTAATCTTTTATTATCATTTAGTTCTTTGTGTCCCAGAGTAAGTTTTCATTTGGTTCTATTTGGGCATTTGTTTTTGTGCTTATATCTCTCACTGTTGGCTATACTTCATAGTATGTTTTAATATCTGGTCAAGCAAGTTTATTATTATTATTATTTTTTGAGGTTGATTTAGCTGTTGGTTAACCTTTATTTTAGCATGAACATTTTAGGCTGCTTATTGAATTCCTTAAAGAATCAAACTGGCAATTTGAGATTGCATTACATTTATAGATTAATTTTGGTGGAGAAATGTTATTCTATTTGTGGATTGTTTTGGTACTTCTAGATAGATGATGATGTCATTGGCAGCAGTGACAGTTTTCTCTCTTTCTTTTCAAATGTTACACTCTTTATTTTTTACAGCGTTGGCCAGTCTGGCACTGTGCTAGACAGCATGGTCATATTTGTCGACTTAGGGAAAGGCTTCTGAAGTTTCTGTGTTATTTTATATTTGTTACAGGTTTATATATGTGTGTGTGTGTGTGTGTGTGTGTATTTTATATATATATCCTTTGCTAAATTAAGGAAACTCCTTTCTATTCCAGGTTTGCATAGATTAAAAAACTTATTAATTAGGTACTTATTTTGTCCAGTTATTTTCCTGCTTCTATCAAGATAACCACCTGAGTTTTTCTTTGAGCCTTTAATAATTGACAACAAAAAAACACTGTTGGATTTGATTAGTCAGTATTTTATTTAGGCTCTAACTTTATAGTGTTGTTATTTGATTTTAGATTCAATTTACTAGCCTGATAGAAACGACCTAGGTAGTTTTTGTTCTTTTTAACTTTCTGAAAAAACTTGTATAAGATAAGAATAGAATGTTTCTTAAAAGCTTAGTAGAATCCACCTATTAAAAAAAGTCTCATCGCGGAGTTGGTTTTGTTTTACTTTGTTTGGGGAGGTGCATTGCCATTTCAATTCCTTTAATCTTTTGATCTATTTTTCAACCTATTTTCTTTCAATCCATTCAAATCCTCTTTATTTCTTGTGATAATTTTGTTATTCCTCTTCTTTTGGATCTTCTTTGTCTTTTTCTTGATGAATCTTACTAGAATTTTATCTAGGCTATTAATATTTACCAAGATACAGCTTTTGGTTTTGTTACCTTCCTAATTGTTCATTTGGACTAGATTTTCATTGATTTCTGTCCTTCATTATTTCTTTCCTTTTTATTTCTTTGGCTTTTCTCTGTTAGGTTTTTCTTCTCTTTTTTTTTCATCTTTTTATTTCTGGTAAATGTTTAAAGCTATATGTTTTCCTCTTAAGTTCTTCGTTGGCTCTAACATATATTTTCTAAATGTTTCCTGATTTTTATTGATTTCCTTTTTAACATAAAGGTTATTAAGTTATATTTTTTTAGTTTCCAAATTTGAAGATTTAAAAATATTACTGATTCCTGAGTTCATTGTATTATATTAGAACATAATCTGTATGCCCTTATGCCTTCTACATGGTTTAGTAATATAAATGTTTAGGGTCTGTGAGAAAAAGAATATATCCCCTGCCCATTGGAATGTAATATTTCTTTGACCTAAGGAAGCGTAGGTCATTGCTATTAGACCTTCCTTTTTTAATATAAGTATTTTGTAATTGAAACTTTTTTTTTTTTTTTTTTTTTTTTTTTTTTTTTTTTTTTAAGGAGACGGAGTCTCGCTCTGTCGCCCAGGCTGGAGTGCAGTGGCAGCATCTTGGCTCACAGCAAGCTCTGCCTCCCAGGTTCACGCCATTCTCCTGCCTCAGCCTCCCAAGTAGCTGGGACTACAGGCGTCCGCCACCATGCCCGGCTAATTTTTTGTACTTTCAGTAGAGACGGGGTTTCACTGTGTTAGCCAGGATGGTCTTGATCATGTTAGCCAGGATGGTCCCAATCTCCTGACCTCCATGATCCGCCCACTTCGGCCTCCCAAAGTGCTGGGATTACAGTCGTGAGCCACCGCGCCTGGCCATAATTGGAACCTTCTGTTAGTACTGTTGAGGACTTGAATTTTTTTGCTTATATTTTGTCTGCTTAATCTGTCAGTAGTTCTGAACAGAGTTGATTAAGAGTAATTGTTGATTTTTCTCTGACAGTTCTGTTAATTGTTGAATATATTTTAAGGCCTGTTGTTTGAAGTGAGTGTGTTTGTGGTGGGTAGATATATTCTCTTGTCATTTTCACCAGTATATAGCCTCTTCTTTATGTATTTTTAAATCCCTTTTAATTTGCTGTTTTTGGGAGAAATTTCAGACTTTTAAGAATATTGTAAGAATGTTACAAAGAAAATTATTTTGCTCATCATATAGATTTACCAATTAATATTCTTTCTTTTTCTTTTTTTTTTTTTTTTAGCCTTTTTTATTTCCTAGTAAATGTTTAAAGCTATTTATTTTCCTCTTAAGTCTCCCAGGTTGCAGTGCAGTGTTGTGATCATAGCTTACTGCAGTCTTGAGCCCAAATGATCCTCCCACCTCATTTCCCCCAGTAGCTGGGACTACAGGCACACACCACATGCCTGGCTAATTTTTAAATTTTTTTGTAGAAATAGAGTCTTACCTTGTTGCCCAGGCTGGTCTTGAACCCTTGGGCTCAAGCAGCCCTCCCACCTCAGCTTCTCAGAGTGCTCAGATCACAGGCATGAGCGACTATGCTCAGCCTTTTCTAACTTAAGAAGGACGCTTACTTAAGTCGTTGCTTTTAGGCCTGTTAGGTTGGTGCAAAAGTAATTGTGGTTTTGCCACTTTTAATGGCAAAATGCACAATTACTTTTGCACCAACCTAACATAAGGATTTAAAACTATAAATTTCCCATTAAACACTACTGTACTTGCATCTAATTTTTTTTTCTTATTTATTATTTTTTAGACAGGGTCTGTCACCCAGGCTAGAGTGCGGTGGCACCAACATGGCTCACTGCAGCCTTGACCTCCTGGGCTCAAGTGATCCTCCCGCCTCAGTCTCCTGAATAGCAGTCTTACTCATTTTCTACGTGTGTGTTGACTGCACCATTTGAGTTAGTCACAGTGTTAGTCCATTTTGTGTTGCTCTAAAGAAATAGCTGAGACTGGGTAATTTATAAAGAGAAGAGGTTTAATTGGCTCATGGTTCTGCAGGCTTTACAGGAAGTGTGGTGCCTGTATCTGGTTGGTTTCTTGTGAGGCCTCAGGGAGCTTTTACTCATGGCAGAAAGTGAAGTGGCATGTCACATGGGGAGAGAGAAGAGGAGAACCCAGACTCTGTTAAATAACCAGCATTCCCGCTGGGCGCGGTGGCTCACACCTGTAATCCCAGCACTCTGGGAGGCCGAGGTGGGCGGATCACGAGGTCAGGAGATTGAGATCATCCTGGGCTAATACAGTGAAACCCCGTCTCTACCAAAAACTACAAAAAATAAGCCGGGCGTAGTGGCGGGCGCCTGTAGTCCCAGCTACTCAGGAGGCTGAGGCAGGAGAATGGCATGAGCCTGGGAGGCAGAGCTTGCAGTGAGCCGAGATCGCGTCACTGCACTCCAGCCTGCCTGGGGGGCAAAGCAAGACTCTGTCTCAACAAAAAACAAAAACAAAAAACAGCATTCCCAGCTCTCAAGTGAGCTGACAGAACAAGAACTTACTTTATTACTACAAGGAGGGCACCAAGCCATTCCTAGGGATCCTCCCCCATGATCCAGACAGCTTCCTCCACGCCCCACCTCCAATAACGGGGGTCACTGTTTTTTTTTTGTTTGTTTTTTTTTTTTGAGACGGAGTCTCGACCCTGTTGCCCAGATTAGAGTATAGTGGTGCAATCTGGGCTCACCGCAACCTCTGCCTCCAGGGTTCAAACGATTCTCTTGCCTCAGCCATCCGAGTAGCTGGGATTACAGGTGCGTGGCTAATTGTTTTGTATTTTTAGTAGAGGTGGGGTTTCACCATGTTGGTCAGGCTAGTCTCAAACTCCCGACCTCAGGTGATCTCCCCGCCGCGGCCTCCCAAAGTGCAAGGATTCCGGGCGTGAGCCACCAAGCCCAGCCGGGAATCACATTTTAACTTGAAAGTTGGAGGGTACAAACATCCAAACCATTTAAGTCACTTACAGCACTTTTCTCCGCAGTGTAAATAACACAGGCATGCTCCTACATAATCACAATACAGTTATCATACTCTGGAAATTTAATATCATCTAATATACCTTCCATACCCAGATTTTCTTGGATTTCCCAATGATATTTCTTACTGCCCTTCTCCCTTTAGCCTTCCTCCTTCTCCATTCAGGATTCTACTATGACATTTCATTTTCATGTCTCTTCAGTCTCTCTTTAGCTTTGTTTTTCTTTCTTGATGTTGCCACTTTCAGGAGGCCAGGCCAGTTGTTTTGTAAAGATCTATTCTCTTTGATATGTTTCATTTTGGATTTGTTTCATTGTTTTTTTCATGAATGGATTCAGGCTAAACATGTTTGGGCAGGACTATTTATTGTATTACCTAGTGATGTGTTCTTTTCAGTCCATCATCTGGAGGCCCCTGATGGCAGTTTTCCCATTATTGGGAAATCAAGTTTTGCCCTTAAAACATAGACATGTTTATTCCTGTTGATTTTAAAAATTTAATAATGTTACTATCTTTTCTTTAATAAGATAGGTACTTTATTTCATTCTGTGTTCTTGGGCAAGGTCTCTCCTCACCCAGCCAAGTTGATGTTAATCTAGAATTTTTAGTTTTTTAAATTATGGATATACTTTTTGTCTTTTCCCTTTTCTTTCACTCTGTCTGTATTTGTGCCTCCCCCCTTTACTCTCTTTCCCTTCTTTCTTTCTTTCTCACTGTCCTGTTCTATTTTTCACTCTTGTGTAGATTCTCTTTTAGAAAACAGCAGGATATTATATAATTTACTTTATATTCTCTGTCCAAATGAGAATAATTAAAAATTTTTGATATATATGTGTGCAAGGATAGGAATCCTCTTGTAAGTGGAAGAACTCTACCACATACATGAGTCATTAGTGTGTTAAACACTGGGAAGTGGCTTTAGGTCCAGCCGGGTGCTCTGAAGAAGGTAGGTTTCTTCAGTTCTTTACATTAACTGTCTCCTTATCTTAAGAAAGGAGTGAAGAATACTGACCTTGCAGAGGTTTTGTGAGGATTCAGGTAGCATAGAAGCATGGAACTAGAAAAGAATATTAATATTTGCAAAAAAAAGTTAAGCAGAGAGAAACTCTTAAAATGTCATTGATTAGAAAGTAAGGATTTAAATAAAAAGTTAAACAGGTTGATTTCAGATCTAGCTCTCAGTAGAATATGATCTTAGAATGGACCTTCGATAAGCCTTATGCATCATCTGTTAATATTTTGTTCAGTTTCAGTGTAGCAAAAGAAGAAAAATACTATTTTTTGTTTTTCTGGCCCAGGATTCAATTCACATGGCACATTGGGTTTCACTGTCACATCTCTTTAGTGCCTTTTTTTTTTTTTTTTTTTTTGAGATGCTCTCGCACTGTCGCCCAGGCTGGAGGGCAGTGGCACAGTCATGGCTCACTGCAGCCTGTACCTCCCAGGGGTCAAGTGATCCTCCTGTCTCGGGCTCCTGAGTAGCTGGGACTACAGGTGTGCACCACCATGCCCAGCTAACTTTTAAATTTGTAGAAACAGGGTCTTTCTATATTACCCAAGCTGGTCTTGAACTCCTGGGCTCAAGAGATCCTCTTGCCTCAGCCTTTCAAGGTGTTGAGATTATAGGTGTGAGCCACCGTGCCTGGCCTTCTTTAGTGTCTTTTGATATAAAACAGTTCCTCAGTCTTTCTTAACATAGATATTTTTGATGAATAACAACTATTTATTTTGTCTAACATCTCCCACTTTGGGTTATATTTTATTTCAGTATTGACCTTGTTCCAAGGCACTACTATTATGAAACATGGAGACTCATGATTTAATATGGTGTTAATGTTTAAATTCTTATATTTTACCATGGGTAGAATACTTGGTTCATGGCGGAATGGAAACATAAATAATCGGCTATTTTGGGTATATGTCCTACATGTAGGATTGATGTTCAGTATTTGAATTGAAGGCTTTTATTAAGAAGGGGAGAGGTGGGAAGGAGATTTAGAAGTCTTCTAGATCTCATCAGAATGACAGAAACAGTACTCCTCACAGCTGTGGCCACATGTTCAATTTATTTGCCATTTTTATCCCACCGGTCAGATGTTTTAATTTTCATTTGAATATTTAAAGAAAGGTTGAAGTCTTAAGATGTCAGTTGTGTGTAAGGAGTAGACTGTCCAACTGCAGATAAACAGTAATTTTTAACCCTTCACTGCCCAAGTTGTACCTGTATCACCTGATTATGATGTTTTTATTTTGTGACTATCTGTAAAATCAAGTTTTCAAAGTGTATTTCTGGAATAAATGAAACTTCATAGAAACATTACAACGGATTTAGAGCAATGTATATAAATCTGAACTTGAGCATTTTTTCTTATTATTATTTCCCTACTATTAAAGAGGATACCCTTTTGGTTAAAAATTGAGAAACTATAGTTTTCTCAGCATTTTCTAGTCTTTTATTGTTGTCGCATAATTTAAATGCTATTTGAGGAGTATAGTTAAACTTGTTGAGCAAGAGTACTTTGGAAGCCAGTTTTTTTAGCTTCCTCCTTCTTAATCTGAAGCTGTTTAGTTTTACTATGGCTATATGTGGTCCTCCTGGTTTTGTAATAAGGCCGGTGTGATTTCAGGAACCTTTTGTTTTAGAGATCAGGACATTAAAAACCAGAGAGGGCTAAACTCAACTTGAGTCCTGACTCTTTGCTGATTAAGTGTTAGTTCTGACTTGTAGAGGGATCAGTCAGGTGGGTTTGCCTGGCAGGCTTACCCTAAGTAAAATATAAGTTCCTGGTTATCACTAAGGGGGGAAAATATCTGAAAATTGGGTTTTTCAATGAAGAGTACTTTCTGTTAGACATAGCTGTCTGTCTCACTAGCAATGGGATTTCCAGGGTAGAGTATTAAAAGATATCATGAGTCTTTTGCAGCTAAGCGGCTTATGAGGTCAGTCAAGGAACAAAAAAGTAAGCCAGCTTCAGAAGAGTCTTTCTTATAAGAAAAATTGTGGGAGGGCGTAGAATTATGTCAAGACGCTGAGAAAACTATAGTTTCTATAAATTTTTAACCAGGGTATCCTCTTTAGTAGTAGGGAAATAATAATGAGAAAAAATGCTTAAGTTCAGTTGCAGACATTGCGTATCTTGAGGAAAAAAGAGGACACTTCTAAAATTAAAATATAGCCCATAACATTTTTATTTTTTATGAATTGGATTACTCATCATTTTGAATGTTGCCTTCTGCTAAATTACTCCTTTAGCATGAATTAACTGTATTCTTTTTCAGTCATATTCCTAAATGTTAGATGAAATTCATTTAATGTTTTGAACTTTGTATTTTTAGCCGTACTATAAAGATTACACAGCTGTTGCTTGGAGATGTATGTGAATTACTTGGAGCAGTAGGATCATGATTTGGGTCCTATGCCAGCTGATATAAATGAAGAGATCCTAACACATGGGAATAAAAATTCTTAAAGGGTGTGAATATCATATTTTAAAATGTTCTGGGTAGTGCCTGCCCTTGTTTTAGGCACCTAACTATTTGTCATGACATACCACATTTCATGATTAGGAGACTGACTTTAGGTTTTCTGCTGGAGAGCTGAGAGTATTCTCCCCTCATTTTGACAGCAATTAGAGTAACTGTGACCAGCTACTCCTGTCAAAATAAATTGCATTACCAACTTCAGCTTTTGTATTTCATTTGATAATTTTTTTTCTTTTTTGAGACGGAGTCTCGCTCTGTTGCCCAGGCTAGAGTGCAATGGCATGATCTTAGCTCACTGCAACCTCCGCCTCCCGGGTTCTCTTGCCTCAACCTCCTGAGTAGCCGGGATTACAGGTGTGTGCCACCACGCCTGGCTAATTTTTGTATTTTTAGTAGAGACGAGGTTTCACCATGTTGGTCAGGCTGGTCTCGAACTCCTAACCTCGTGAACCACCTGCCTTGGCCTCCCAAAGTGCTGGGATTACAGGCTTGAGCCACCGTGCCTGGCCTGATTAAAATTTACCTAAATACTTAGTTTGATTCTTTGTGCTATGGTTGATTTAGTAGTTTTAAGATTGAGTTGCTCCCAAGCTACAATTAAATAGCTCTGATACTGTATGTGTTTTCTGTATACCTATTTTTTCTTGACTGTATTAATTCTCTGTTTATTGAGAGCATATGTAGTTTCTAACCTTCATTGATTGTGCTCTTAGCAAAGCTGTCTATGAAATATTTTGTGCTTATAGCAAAGATGTCTATAAAGAGAAACTTCAGATACAGAATTGCGTATTATTTTCATTGAAAGTGATCTCTAATAAAGCTTAAAAAGATTAAAATAGTGGTTATCCATGGTTCCTGCTGGGCATTGTGTTCCATTTATTAATTTGACATTTAGCAAATGCTTGAATATGCTTCAGATATTAATATTGTAGATAGAGGTGATGCAGTTCTCTACACTGGGAAGTGTATAATCAACAAATCATCATAATAGAGTGAGGATCATGCTGTGATAGGAGTATCCCTGCAGTTCTGTGGTGCTTGGAGACCTGCCTCCCAGAGGGATGTTTTTGGAAGAGGGCAGTCTGAGTAGACTACTTGGATGTGAACTGGGAGATACAATTGAGTAGTAACAATTAAGAAGGTGGTGGAGGAAAGGAAGGATTTTCTTATTTGACAATCAGGAATAGCATGATTGAACGAGTAGAGAGAAGTGAGACTGTTGTCCCAGTGGGAATGATAGGATTTAATAGATTGTTGTAATGATGTAATTTCATTGAAATTTCCCCAAAACGGAGACTTTGAGCAGTGTTTGAAGATGTCCTCACTCAAATTAGAAGTAAAATATATTGCATGTGCCTGTTACTTTCACATCCATTTAAGAACAGTTTGGCCTTAAACTTTGAATCTAGCAGTATGCCAGAGAAGCAATGTGATTGGTTCTCAAGATAACAAGATCATCTCTGAATTTCTAGCTTCACGCCAATATTTATGGCAGGCTCACTCATTTTACCTTCTGCCTAAGGAGACTGAAAAGGGAATTTTTATAACTGAAAACCATGTAAGAATACTAAGTGTAATCTCAAGGCACATCAATTTGGTGACTTCTTCAGTAGGTTCCAGTAGTCTTTGCAAGCAACTGTTGATTGTTAATAACTACACCTTATTGATATTATCAGAAAAGCACAACATTAAGGCCTTCTTCTAGTCAAGCAGCTTAAAAAAAATTGTAATAATTACTATTCTACCTTGTTTTAACCTTTTGTGGAAGCACAGAACAAGAAATTCCAGAATCTTTTGAATGTCATGCAGTTCGTAATGAGCTGAAGACGAATGATAAAAGTGGGCTGCTGTTTTTTCAGATTACGGCCAGTAATTCTCTTTGATTATGCCTGTGCTAAAATTACTTTCTGAACACACTGCCAAAGTGTGTGAACAAAACATCATACGCTAGTGATTCCCAAATCACTCTTAGCTTTCATATTTGTTCTGTTGGTAGTGTCAACTGTGTGACACTGCATTCTATACTTACTCTTCCACCTCTCAAAGCATGCATAAAGTTTTGGTATTTGCCTTAACATTCAGTCTTCCTCTTGTCACAAACATTCTTTGGTACTTCTGGGTTCTCATACTAGGGTACTTGGACCTGCCCCACAGGGGCATGCTGCGGTGTGCAAGCATATGGAGCACACTGTAGATGACAAAAGTGACATATCTACCTGGAAGATCAATTCTACTGAAAGATTTATGGAGAGAACATTATACTGAGATAGGCAGTGTAATGGGGTGAATTATAAAATACTCATTCAATTTTAATATGAACTACAAAACTCCTGAGAAATCTGTTTGCTCTTCAGGCTGACTAGACATCTTTAGTCTGTGTGTGTGTGGAAGTTCTACTATGTGCCATCTCTTATCAAATAATCTTTTCTGGCATTTTTGTTATATGGTAGTTACAGCTAGTCTAGTCCTTGGAACTAAAGTATTTTGAACTTCGTTTGATATAGCAAATTTGTGCTGGGGTGATCTGGCATGTCATGTTTAGGGGCTGTATTCCTCGTCTATGTGGAAGAACTAGATGTGGAGAGAGCAAGAGATATGCTTCCCCAGCTGTAGTGGACAGGCTGTTTTTCAGGACGGAATTTTACAACTTTTATAAAGTAGTTGTGAGCAGGAGTTGGCAGCTGGCAAATGTTGTATGTATTTGCCAAACTATAAATATCTAGTCTGCGGCCACAAATGTCCAAGAAAGGCTCTTGGAAAATTAAGGGTTTCCTTAGGATAATAGTAAAACCAGGCTTTCCTCAAGTGATTATATTTAAGCATAAGAAGCAGCAGTTCATAATTGATTTAGTTGTATTCATTTATGTTTTATTTCAAGTTGACTTTTAATCCAAATATTAAAACACAAAAAAAGACAATTTCTTAGGACTTGAAAAGTACATAAACCTTAAGTCACATACAGTAGCAGTTAACTTAAACTGAAACAAGAAGTTAGAATTGTATTTCAGTCCATAGAGATGTGCTAAACATCGCGAATTCCCATATTGACAGATAACCACTGTAGCTTAGAATACCCACCACATAAAATGAGTGTCCAGGGAAGAGTAAAAATGAATAGAGCCTCATTGGGATGCACTTCATAGGAAGTTCACCAAGCTCACTTGCTGCATAGGGAATTGGTCACGTTCACTCCCCACATATCAGACTGGCAGAATGGGAAGTTTAGATTCTTGTATTGGTCAGAGGATGGCTGGAGGCATGTGGGTCTTTGGGTTTGTTTGTCAACACATCGTATCTTAAAGGTGTACTGTTTGGTAGTGTTGAGCTCACTTGCGGTTCTAGCAAATAGCAGAATCACAAGTGAGCTCAACACTACCATTTATTTGTGATCTCCATTTACCAAAATACTGTTGCTGCTGATAGTAATAGTAATGAGTAACATCACTGAGTACCTAACATGTGCCAGATACTTGAAGCGCTTCATGTACGTGGTTTTATTCTCACAACAGATGCATGAGGTATTACTATTACTATTATACTTTAGAAATCAGGGAACAGAGGCTTAAGGAGGCTAAATAAAAACTTGTTTAAGGTCACGCAACTAGGAAATGACAGAGCTGGAATTTAAATTCACTTAGGTTTAACTCCGATTGCCTCCTCTTAATCCCCATGCTCTGATGCTTCTAAAGAGACCAACACTCTGCCCTGAAGAATTTAGTACTGATGTTAAACATTTCAGAAAGACGTTTAAAGCCTTTTTTTTTTTTTTTTTGAGATGGAGTCTTGCTCTGTCGCCCAGGCTGGAGTGCAGTGACGCGATCTCAGCTCACCGCAGCCTTCACCTCCTGGGTTCAGGCAGTTCTCCTGCCTCAGCCTCCCGAGTAGCTGGGACTAGGGACTACAGATGCCTGCCACCATGCCGGCTAATTTTTGTGTTTTTAGTAGAGACAGTGTTTCACCATGTTGGCCAGGCTGGTCTTGATCTCCTGACTTCCTGATCGGTCCACCTCGGCCTCCCAAAGTGCTGAGATTACAGGTGTGAGCCACTGTACCCACCTTTTTTTTTTTTTTTTTTTTTTAAACGGGGTTTCACTCTTGTCACCCAGGCTGGAGTGCAATGGCACAGTCTCAGTTCACTGCAACCTCCACCTCCAGGGTTTAAGTGATTCTCCTGCCTCAGCCTCCTAAGTAGCTGGGATTATAGGCATCACCACCACAACCTTCTAATTTTTTGTATTTTTAGTAAAGAGACAGGGTTTCACCATGTTAGCCAGACTGGTCTCGAACTCCTGACCTCAGGTGATCCACCAGCCTTGGCCTCCCAAAGGGCTGGGATTATAGGCATGAGCCACCGCACCTGGTCTGAAGCTTTGTTGAGGTATAGAATGTGTGAGAAAAAAACGTATAGTCCATGTGCCAGTGATTCCGATAACACAAAATATGCTTAGCAACAATTCTATAATAAAATCATCATTGTCGTCTGGTCTTAACTTAAAAAGTGGTAGAGCGTTAATAAACTGTCTTTAATAGTTTACCTGAAAATAAGACCAGTGAAACCAACGGAAATGTAAATGTATTTTGTAAAAGGTCCTAACTGAACTATTCTTAACCAGATTCTCGTATGTAGAAATTGTAGGATGTTATTTTCTAGGTAATATTTAGAGGCTTATTCTTGCTCAGGAAGTAGATTATGGGGCTTCTAGCAGGAGAGGCTGACGGTAGAAAGGCTGTTTTGGAGGCTGTTGTAATCTAGGAAAGAAAGAATGCTTTAATATAGTGGTGTAGTGGAACAGAGTGGAGGAGGTGTTAGTAGAGATGTTTGGGTGGTAGAATTGACAGGCCTGGAGACTGACATAGGGATGTTGGCAGAGGAGTCATCTAGGGCATTCCAGTTTCTAGCTCTGGCCAGACAGTAGGGTTTTGGTATCCTTCATCTGGGAAAGGGAATAGGGAGGAAGAAAAATAGGTTGTATTTTGCAGTATGTATGATATCTAAGTAGAAACACATAATAGGCAGCTGTTTATGTGAGTTTGTTGCTCTGGAGAGAAGTATGGACTGTAAATACCTATTTGGCTTTCTTTTATTTTCTTTCCCTTCTCCTTCCCCTTCCCCTTCCCCTTCCCCTCCTCTTCCCCTCCTCTTCCCCTCCTCTTCCCCTTCCCCCTCCTCTTCCCCTTCCCCTTCCCCCTCCCCTTCCCCTTCCCCTTCTCCTTCCCCTCCTCTTCCCCTCCTCTTCCCCTCCTCTTCCCCTCCTCTTCCCCTTCCCCCTCCTCTTCTCCTTCCCCCTCCTCTTCCCCTTCCCCTTCCCCTTCCCCTACCCTTCCCCTTCCCCTCCTCTTCCCCTTTCCCTTCCCCTCCTCTTCCCCTTCCCCTTCCCCCTCCTCTTCCCCTTCCCCTTCCCCTACCCTTCCCCTTCCCCTCCTCTTCCCCTTCCCCTTCCCCTACCCTTCCCCTACCCTTCCCCTTCCCCTTCCCCTTCCCCTCCTCTTCCCCTTCCCCTTCCCCTTCCCCTCCTCTTCCCCTTCCCCTTCCCCTTCCCCTCCTCTTCCCCTTCCCCCCCCCTTCCCCTTCTCCTTCCTCTTCCCCTTCCCTTCCCTTCCCTTCTCAGGCTACAGTGCAGTGGTGAGATCTCAGCTCACTGGAACTCCACCTCCCAGGCTCAAGTGATTCTTGAGCCTCAGCCTCCTGAGTAGGTGTGCGCCACCATACCCGGGTAATTTTTGTATTTTTTAGTTGAGACAGTGTCTCACCATGTTGGCCAAGCAGGTCTCGAACTCCTGGCCTCAAGTGATTTGGCATTCTAAAGTGCTGGGATTACAGGTGTGAACCACCACGCCTGGCCCCTGTTTGGCACTTTTTAACAGGTATTAGTTGAAATGGTGAGTATGGACTCTGTTTAAACCTTGGCACTGTGTGTGTGTTTGTGTGTGTGTGTATGTGTTGAGTGATGAGGGGAGGAGATTAGTCACCACAGCATCTACCAAATTTTATTTTCGTTTATATGTTGTTTCTCAACCCATTTGATTTAAAATTCTTAGAGTACTTAGTTGAATGAATATGGAGAAATAAAACATGCCACTCTTTTCCCCTCTAATGAAGTCTGTGCATAATTAGTTCTTTTATTAGAAAAAGCTGCATGGGAAGTGCACACATGGTTAATTTTCCCCTCAACATTTTATTATGAAAAGTTTCAAGAATACAGAATGGTTGACTTTTTCTGTTAACATATGTATACCCACAATCTAGAGCCTACTGTTAATATTAACATTTTACTATATTTGCTTTATCACACATGTGTCTCTCCATCCTTCTCCCTATACAGTTGGCCCTCTATGGGTTTCATATCCACGAATCAAAAATATTAAAAAACAATGCAACAATAATACACATAAAAATACAATGCAGTATAACAACTATTTACAGTGTATTAAGTATTATAAGTAATCCAGAGATTTAAAGTATACCAGAGGATGTGTATAGGTTATATGTAAATATTATACCATTTTATATAAGGGACTTGAGTATTTGCAGATTTTAGTATCTGCGGGAGTCCTGCAGCCAATTCCTCCGAGGATACTGAGGGCTGACTGTAATTTATTTATTTATTTAGATGCATTTCTAAATACAAAGTAAGTTGTAGTCATCAGCACACTATTGCCTAAGTATGTCAGTATTTATATCATTACCTAGGGTTCAATAATGCTTATTTTTTTTCCTTTTGTAATAAAAATACATATATATCGCGGAATGCAAGATTATTGAGCAAGTTTTGACAGATGCAAACGTGTAACTCAAACTCCTTTCAAGATTACAGAATGTTCTGGGGGTGATGCCAAAATTCACTGAAGCCCCTTCCCATGTCACTCCTCGCTTTACCTCCCTTGCTGCCCATAGAGTTTTATTCTACTATAGATTAGCTTTTTTATCCCGTTCCAGAATTTCATCTAGGAACCGTAAAATATATACTCTTGTGTAAGGCTTTCTTCACAGTGTGATGTTTTTGCAGTTTATCATGTCATATATCAGTTGTTTGTTTTTCTTGTTTTCTGATGAATCTTTGTGTGAATACACCACAGTTTATCCATCAAGATCTTGTTGATGGATACCTGGGCTGTTTCCAGTTTTGGGCAATACTTAACATTGAAATTGACTTGTCAGAGGGTAGGTGTTTGTTTAATTCTGTAAGAAACTGCCAACTTTTTTTTTTTTCATATGGACTCTTGCTCTGTCGCCAGGCTGGAGTGCAGTGTCGCGATCTCGGCTCACTGCAATCTCTGCCTCCCGTGTTCAGGTGATTCTGCCTCAGCCTCCTGAGTAGCTGGGACTACAGGCATGCACTGCCAAGCCCGGCTAATTTTTCTATTTTTAGTAGAGACAGGGTTTCAGCATGTTGGTCAGGATGGTCTCGGTCTCCTGACTTCATGATCTGCCCACCTTGGCCTCCCAAAGTGTTGGGATTATAGGCGTGAGCCACTATGTCTGGCCCCAACTTTTCTTTCAAAGTTTGTTGAACCATTTTATACTCTCACCATTGCTGTGTGGGAGTTAAGGTTAAACCATGTTTTAGCCATCCTGCTGGTTATGTAGTGGCATCTTATTATGACTTTAACTGGCGTGTCTCTGATGATTAATGATTTAACACAAATTTACTGAGCATTTATATATCGTGTTTTGTGATATCTGTTCGACTTATTTGCCCAATGTTTTATTGGTTGGTGGAGTTTCAGAAATGTTGGATTCATATCAGATTTATGTTTTTTAGATTTTTTCCTCATCTGTGCCTTGCCTAGGTATGCATTCTCTCCCTTTTTCCCTCTTCCCTCTCTTTCTTCCTGTAACAACTTTATTGAGAGAAAATTTTTATACTCTATGCATTTTCTTAAAGGTGTCTTTTTATGGGAGAAAATTTTAATTTGCCTTTTTTTCCTATGATGATTGAGAAGAACTTTTGCCTACCCACGATGATTTTTCTCCTAGGTTTCCTTCTCCAAGTTTATTGGTCTAGCTTTTAGGTTTAAATCAATATATCTTGAATAATTTTTTTGTATGGTGTGATGTATGCATTGAGATTTTTTTTCTGCATATATATCCACTTGTTCCAGCATCACTTACTGAAAAGACTATCTTTTCTCCACTGATGTCTTTTTAAAAAATTAGTTGTCTCTATATGTGTTGATTTCTGGACTCTGTCCTGCTTCATTGATATATTTGTCTATTTTTGAGGCCACTACCATACCCTCTTAATTGCTGTAGCTTTGTAATCTTGAAATCAGATACTGTTAGACTTCTATCATTATTCTTTTTTTTAAAGTTGTTTTAGATATTCATTTCCATATGAATTTTATAATTAGTCAATTTCTACAAAAATGTCTTGATGGGATTTTTCATTGTGATTGCATTCAACCTATAGATTAATTTAGGAGAGACTTGACATCTTAACAATATTGAGCCTTCCAATCCATGAACATTGTGTCTGTTTTTTTTTTTTTTTTTTTTTTTTTTTTTTGAGACGGAGTCTCGCTCTGTCACCCAGGCTGGAGTGCAGTGGCGCGATCTCGGCTCACTGCAAGCTTCGCCTCCCGGGTTCACGCCATTCTCCTGCCTCAGCCTCCCAAGTAGCTGGGACTACAGGCGCCCGCCACCTCGCCCGGCTAATTTTTTGTATTTTTAGTAGAGACGGGGTTTCACCGTGTTAGCCAGGATGGTCTCGATCTCCCGACCTCGTGATCCACCCGCCTCGGCCTCCCAAAGTGCTGGGATTACAGGCGTGAGCCACCGCGCCCGGCCTCATTGTGTCTGTTTATATTTAAGTTTTTAAAAATTTCTCTTACCAGTGTGTTTTAGTTTTTAGCATAGAGATTTTACACATGATATTATTAAGATTTTCTTTTTTGGGTGCTATTGCAAATGTAGTTTTTAAAACTTTATTTTTCTAGTTTGTTGTTGCTACTATATAAAAAATGCAACTGATTTTTTAAATTAAACTTGAATCTTGTGACCGTGCTAAATTCACTTACTAATTTGCTGCTTTGTAGATTCCTTAGGATTTTCTATAACCAACAATTCGTCATCTGCAAGTGGAGGCTATTTTCCCTTTCTGTCTTTCTGTCCTTTTTTTTTTTTTTTTCTTTGCTTTAGTGCAAAGGCTAGGACCACCAATACAATGTTGAACAGAAGTGGTTAGAAAGAACATTCTTGCCTTCTACCTGATCTTAGGGGGAAAGGAGTTCAGTATTTCAAAATTAAGTATGATGTTCTAGATATTTTTGCATATGATCTTTATCACATTAGGGAAAATCACTTCTCTTCCTACTTTTCTGAGAGTTTTTGTCAAGACAGACGTTGCATTTTATCCTGCTTTTTCTGCCCCCCACCCCGCCCTTTTTGAGATTTTCAGCCTCCCGAGTAGCTGGGTCTACAGGCATGTGCCACCATGCCCGGCTAATTTTTGTATTTTTAGTAGAGACAGGGTTTCACCATGTTGGCCAGGCTGGTCTTGAACTCCTGACCTCAAGTGGTCCGCCTGCCTCGACTTCCCAAAGTGCTGGGATAACAGGTGAGCCACTGGGCCTGGCCTTTTTCTGCCTCTTTTGCATTACATTGTTTTTCTCCTTTATTCTGTTATGGTGAATTACCTTGATTTTCAGCTGTTAAACCAATCTTGCCTTCCTGGAATAAACCCTACGTTGTCATGATGTGTTAGTATTTTAATATTGCCAACTTTGATACTATTTTGTTAAGAAATTTCGTATATTATTGAAGGATAATATAATTTTCTTTATTTGTGATATCTTTGTGTGGCTTTGATGTTGGGATCACACTGGTCTCATAAATCAAGCTGGAAATATTTTCTTTATTTTTTTGAGAGTTTATGTAATATCAGGGCTGTTTTTTCCTAAGCTATTTCACACAATTCAGTAGTGAAACCATGTGCCTGGAGTTTTATTTGTGAGGAGCTCAATATATCAATTTATTTCTTCCTTTTCCCTCTCCTCTTCCTTCTTTTCTTCCCCCTCCTTCCCTCCCTCCCTCCCTCCCTCCCTCCCTCCCTTCCTCCCTGCCTCCTTTCTTTCTCTCTCTCTCTCTTTCTCTTTCTTTTCTTTTCTTTTCTTTTCTTTTCTTTTCTTTCTTTCTTTCTTTCTTTCTTTCTTTCTTTCTTTCTTTCTTTCTTTCTTTCTTTCTTTCTTTTTCTTTCTTTCTCTCTCTCTCTTTTTCTTTCTGTCTTTCTGTCTTTCGTCTTTCTTTCATCTTTCTTTCTTTCTTTTTCTTTTTCTTTCTTTCTCTTTCTTTCTCTCTTTCTTTCTGTCTTTCTTTCTGTCTTTCTGTATTTCTGTCTTTTTCTTTCTGTCTTTGTCTCTCTCTTTCTTTCTTTCTTTCTTTCTTTCTTTCTTTCTTTCTTTCTTTCTTTCTTTCTTTCTTTCTTTCTTTTCTGTCTTTCTTTCTGTCTTTCTTTCTGTCTTTCTTTCTGTCTTTCTTTCGTCTGTCTGTCTTTTGAGATGGTCTCACTCTGTCTCCCAGGCTGGAGTGCAGTGGTGCGACCTCGGCTCACTGCAGCCTCCGCCTTCCGGGTTCAAGCAATTCTTATGCCTCAACCTTGAGTTCCTTGGCTCAGGTGATCCTCCCGCCTCATCCTCCCAAGTAGCTGGGACTGCAGGTGCACACAACCATGCCTGGACAATTCTTAATTTTTTTGATAGAGATAGAGTCTGACCTTGTTGCCCGGGCTGGTCTCAAGCTCCTGGGCTCAGTTCTTCCACCTTGACCTCCTTTGACCTCCCAAGGTGCTGAGATTTACAGGCATGAGCCACCATGCCCATTCCTTTCTAACTTAAGAACGAAGCTTAAATCTTTGCCTTTAGGTCTTTCTTTTCTCATATATGCATTTACAACTATAAATTTCCCATTCGTCACTGCTTTAGCTGCATCTCATGATTTTTTTTCTTATTTATTTATTATTATTTCTTACACAGGGTCTCACTCTGTCTCCCAGGCTAGAGTGCAGTGGTACAGACATGCCTCACTGCAGCCTCAGCCTCCTGGGCTCAAGCAATTCTTCCACCTCAGCTTTCTGGGTAGCAGGGACTACAGGTGCACGTCACCATACCCAGCTAGTTTTTAAATTTTTTTGTAGAGACGGCATCTCACTGTGTTGCCCAGGCTGGTCTTGAACTCTTGGCCTCAAGTGATGCTCACACCTTGTCCTCCCAAAGTATTGGGATTACAGGCATGAGCCACTGCACCTGGATGTAGCTCATGATTTTTATTTGCCGAATTTTCTTAATGATTTAGTTAGAAATATTTCCTAATTTCCCAATTTATGTATGTATAAGTGAATGAATGAATGAATGAATGACAGGGTCTCACTCTGTCACCCAGGCTGAAGTGCTCATAGCTCACTGCAGCCTCCATCTCCTGGGTTCAAATGATTCCCCCACCTCAGCCTCCAAAGTTGTTGGGACTGCAGGCATGCATCCCCATGCCTGGCTAATTTTTACTTTTTTTTGGTGCTGATAGGCTCTCATATGATACTCAGGCTGGTCTTGAACTCCCCAGCTCAAGTGATCCACCTTGACCTCTCAAAGTGCTGAGACTGCAGGCATGAACTACTATGCTTGGTCCTAATTTTCTTTGTTTTCTTCTTTCACCCATGGATTTCTTAGGCATGCATTTAAAATTTTCCAAATATCATACATGTATTCTGAGGTATCTTATGATTAATTTTGATTTTGAATTTAATTCCTATTTGGTCAGAGAGCATACTCTCTATGCTTGCAGTTATTTAAAATTTGTTGAATTTTTTTTTTTTTTTTTTTTTTTTTTAGACAGAGTTTCACTCTTGTTGCCCAGGCTGGAGTGCAGTGGCGTGATCCTAGCTCACTGCAACCTCTGCCTCCCGGGTTCAAGCAATTCTCCTGCCTCGGCCTCCCGAGTAGCTGGGATTACAGGCACCCGCCACCACACCCGACTAATTTTGTATTTTTTTTAGTAGAGATGGGATTTCTCCATGTTGGTCAGGTTGGTCTCGAACTCCCGACCTGAGGTGATTCACCTGCCTCGGCCTCCCAAAGTGCTGGGATTATAGGCATGAGCCCCTGCACCTGGCCAATTTATTGAATATTTTTTTATGGCCCAGCATATCATCTATCTTGGTGATTATAGGTGTACTCGAAATGATTGTGTGTTCTGTAGTTGTTATGTATAGTGTCTTTAAAATATCAAATGAGTCAAAGTGATTAATAACCTTCATTTATGTGCTTGCAAATTTTTTGTGTACTTCTGTTGTCTAGTTTCATCAGTTTAAGGGGGTGTTAAAATTTGCAACTAATACTGTGAAAATGTCTTTTTCTCTTTCTCGCTCTCTTTTTTTTTTTTTTTTTTTTTTTTTTTTTTGTGACAGGGTATCACTCTGTCGCCCGGACTGGAGTGCAGTGGCGTGATCTCAGCTCACTGCAACCTCTGCCTCTCGGGCTCAAGTGATTCTCCTGCCTCAGCCTCCCAAGTAGCTGGGATTATAGGCGCACGCCACTACTGCCTGGATAATTTTTGTATTTTTAGTACAGGTATGATTTCACCATGTTGGCCGGGATGGTCTTGAACTCCTGACCTCAGATGTCAGGAACTCCGCCTCAGCCTCTCAAAGTACTGAGATTTTTCCCTTTAATGCTGTCAATTTTTGCTTTATGTATTTAGAGTCGGTGATTAGGTGGCTGCACATTCAGGATTGTTACTTATTTCTGATGAATTGACTGTTTTATAATTTTGAAAAGTTCCTCTGCTTAAAAGTCTACTTTATCTGATACTCATGTATCAATTCTGATATTACTATATGCATACTGTTTTCATGGCATATAATGTTTTATTTACTTTTTTCCTTTTTTTAATGTTACTTTGAAGATTCTGTTGCTTACCAATGTTTATTTACTTTGAACCTACCTGCTTTCTGTATATTTAAAGTACATCTCTGTGGGCAGCATGTAATTGATTCTTTATTATCTAACGTCTGCCTTTTAATTAGAGTGTTTAGTCATTAACATTTAATGTAATTATGAAGAGGTTGGACTTCAGTCTACCATTTTAATATTTGTATTCTGTTTGTCCCTTCTGTTTTCACTCCTTTGTTACTCCTTTTCTGCCTTTTTGGGGGATAAATTAAAAACCTTTAGAATTCTATTTTAATTTTTCTACTGACTTTTTTGCTATACCTCTTTGCATTTTCTTTCCCCTGTTAGCTGTTGCTTTCACTTTTACCATTTACTTAGAGTTAATGTTGTAGCACTTCACATAAAACGTATAAACCTTGCAACTCTCTAGGTTTGTTCCCCCCCGTTTATTTTGCTGTATTTGTCTGATATATCCTGTCTGCATAATTTGAAACTTCTTAAGATAACATTACAAGTTTTGCCTTAAAAGAACACAGTCTAATTTTATATTTACCCTGTATTTACCTTTTTTGTTTTTGAAACACGGTCTTGCCCTGTCACCCAGGCTTGTGTGCAGTGGCACAATCTTGGCTCACTGCAACCCCCACCTCCCGGGTTCAAGCGATACTTGTGTCTCAGCCTCCCAAATAGCTGGGATTATAGGTATGCACCACCATGCCTCACTAATTTTTGTATTTTTAGTAGAGATGGGGTTTTGCCTTGTTTGCCAGGCTGGTCTTGAACCCCTGGCCTGAAGTGATCTCTGCCTGCCTCAGCCTCCCAAAGTGCTGGGATTACAGGTGTGAGCCACTGTGCCCGGCCTATATTTACCATTTTTGATGCTCTTCATTTATTTTCTTTTCTTTTTTCTTTTTTTTTTTTTTGAGATGGAGTTTCACTCTTGTTGCCCAGGCTGGAGTGCAATGGCGCAATCTCAGCTCATTGCAGCCTCCACCTCCCAGGTACAAGTGTTTCTCCTATTTCAGCCTCCCAGGTAGCTCAGATTACAGGCATGCGCCACCATGCCTGGCTAATTTTTTTGTATTTAGTAGAGACAGGGTTTCACCATGTAAAGCTGGCCTGCCTCTGCCTCCCAAAGTGCTGGGATTACAGGTGTGTGCCACCGCACCCAGACTAATGCTCTTCATTTCTTACAGATTATTCGAGTGTCTGTCTGATACCATTTTCTTTCAGCCTGAATAATTCACTTTTCTTTTTTCTCTTTTCTTTTTCTTTTCTTTTCTTTTCTTTTTTTTTTTTGAGACAGGGTCTTGCTCTGTTGCCCAGGCTGGAGTACAATGGCACGATCTTGGCTCACTGCAGCTCCACCTCCTGGGTTCAAGCGATATATCCACCTCAGCCTCCCAAGTAGCTGGGATTACAGGCACCCACCATCATGCCAGGCTAATTTTTGTATTTTTGTAGAGACGAGGTTTCACCATGTTGGCCAGGCTAGTCTTGAATTCCTGACCTCAGGTGATCTGCCCGCTGCAGCCTCCCAGAGTGCTGAGATTACAGGCATGAGCCACCTCGCCTGGCGTCTTTTTTTCTTAATATATCTTTATTTGCCTTCATTTTTAAAGAATATTTTCTCTGGATGTAGAATTCTGGATTGGCAGCTTTGTATTTGAGCTCTTTAAAGACGTCGTTTTACTGTGTCCACTCTCTTTTGTTTCTGCAGTACAATATGAAGATGTCTGTGGTCATCCAATTTAATGTTCTTTTGTATGTAAAGTTTCATTTTTCTCTAGCCATTTCAAGTATCTTCATCTTCAACTGTGATATACCTACTTGTGGTTGTTTTTAGATGCTTTTTAGATGTTTTAGATGGTTTGCTCTTTTTTGTGGAGAGTGGGGAGTTGTCCCAGAGTCTTGCACATATTAATATGTTAGCCCCGACGATACTGTCCCACAGATCTGTATAACTTGGTTGGACTCAAACAGCAAATTCTGTCTTTTAGGCAGTGGGTCATATTTTGGTTCAGCTCTTTGAGTTACTTGGAAACGGCCCACACATGAGTAGATCAGGGATCGTCCAGAAATTTAGGCAGAGTTTATATACAGAATTTGGGGTTCCTTCCTGCCCACTAGGTCATTTTCCACCCAGGAATATCCTCTCATTTTGCAGCAGCTATAGATTGCCCTGAATTCTATCCTTTTATCTTTAAGCTAGAAAGTCTATGGGGGTTTCTGTTGGAGTTTTAGCTCTCCCATGTAGCACAGACCAGGAGTTGTCAGGCTAAAAGCTGTAAACATCAGAGAACTCTCCCCATATTATTCCTTTCTGAAAAGAGTTGACTCCCTTCTTCTCGTTCTCCAGTGCTTTCCTGCATTAGTCCATTCTTTCATTGCTATAAATAAATACCTGAGCCTGGGTAATTTATAAAGAACAGATGTTTAATTGGCTTATGGTTTTACAGGAATCATGATGCTTTACAGGAATCATGATGCTGGCTTCTGAGGAGGCCTCAGGAAACTTACAATCATGGCAGAAGGCAAAGGGGGAGCTGGCACGTCCTGTGGCTGGAACAGGAGCAAGAGAGAGAGGAGGAAGACAACCAGATCTCATGAGAACTTACTATCAAAGGAATAGCACCAAGGGGATGTTGCTAAACCATTCATGAAAGGACCACCCTCATTATCCTATCACCTCGCACCAGGCCCCATCTCTAACATTGGGGATTACAATGACATGACATTTGGGCAGGGACACAGATCCAAATCATATCATTTCATGTAGTTGTTCTATAAATTTTATGCAGAGGTGAGGATTGCTTGAGCTCAGGAGTTTGAGACCAGCCTGGGCAAGATAGGGAGATCCCATCTCTACTAAAAATTAAAAAAAACCCCAAAAACTGGGTGTGGTGGTGCGTGCCTGTGGTCCCAGCTGCTTGGGAGGCTGAGGTGGGAGGATTGCTTGGGCCTGGGAGGTAGAGGCTGCAGTGAGCGCCACTGCACTCTAGCCTGGGTGACAGAGTGAAACCGTGTCTCAAAAAAAAAATTGTTTTTAAATTTTAATCCAGAGTTTATAGTTTTATCTATGGGAGGGTCATTTGGAAGGGTGGCCGTTACTTGGCCAGAAGCAGAACCCTCCCTGCTTACATTTTGAGAAAAACAGATTGAGATTCTATAGTATTCTGCTTCAGGTTTTCTTTCTTGGTCTCATACGGTACTTGTTTTTTGCTGACACCATTCATTGAAAGTAATAACTTTGCAAAGTAAAAATATAAAAACAATGTGGCTCACCCTCCACCCTCCACCCCCACCCCATCTTTCATCCCCCATTTTTATTTCCACATCTGTCCTAACTTGGCTCTGTCTGGTGCCTTTATTATAGCTAAAATTAGCCACACTTGGTATTTTTAACTCTATGGTGCTTGGAAAGTATTTTGAGAGGCTTTGCCATATAACTTCATGAAAATAATGTGAGGAAAAGAAGAACTACAGGAAACAGGTGAAATAATCTATTCAGTTACTGAGAAAAGTTTCTTGTTAATGGGAGAATTTGCTAAGATAGGGAAGTATGTGTTGCCAAGTGAAGTGTTTTCCCACATTTTTTTTTTTTTTTTCTGTGACTATTTCTAGGTGTCTATACTTTTTGTGAACTCTAATGCTGTGAATGATGGTTTAGGTTTGCTGATGCACTGGGAATTGATCTTTGAAAATTACAAGTCCAATTAAAAAAAGATGGGTGGCCAGACAAAGAATCTGAGCCCTGTGTGCCTATATGTGTGCTAAAAGTCATGGAGCTTATGAAATCTCAGGTAGTCTTGGCTCTTTTTTTTTTTTTTGAGAAGGAGTCTCGCTCTGTTGCCCAGGCTGGAGTATAGTGAAGCCATCTTGGCTCACTGCAACTTCCACCTCCCAGGCTTAAGCAGTTCTCCTGCTTCAGCCTCCCAAGTAGCTGGGATTACAGGCACAAGACACCATGCCTGGCTAATTTTTGTATTTTTAGTAGAGACAGGGTTTCACCATGTTGACCAGGCTGGTCTCGAAGTCCTGACCTCAAATGATCCACCCACCTTGGCCTCCCAAAGTGCTGGGATTACAGGAGTGAACCGCACCCGGCCCAACCTTGGCTTTTAAGTAGTTTAAAGTCTTGGGTTCAGGCAAGAGGGAGTGAAGAGGTGGTGTATTATTTATAGCTACACAATAAATTACACCAAAAGTTTTAGTGGCTGAAAACGTCACATATGTATTACACGGTTTCTGAGGGTCAGGATTCTGGGTTTGGCTTAGGTAGATCCTCTAACTCAGGGTCTTTCACAAATGCAGTCAAGATGTTGGCGAGGGCTGCAGTCTCAACTGAAGTCATCACGGGGGGAGGAGGATCTGCTTCTAAGCTCATTCACATTAATGGGTTGGATTTAGTTGCATGCCAGCTGTTAGACTGAGGGCTTCATTTTATTCCTGATAATTGTCTTTGTTGTGTGGGCCTCTTCATAAGGTGGCAATCTAGATGGAAGCCAGAGTCATTTTGTAAATTAACCTTGGAAGTGACATTCCTTATATGTATGTACACACATACATATATGTATGTGTATGTATTATTATTATTATTTATTATTTATTATTTTGCCATACTCTGTTCAGTAGGGGCAAGTCTCTGGGCATGAATACCAGGAGGTGTGCAGATCATTAATAGCTGTTTTTTTTTGTTGGTGAGTTGAGGGTGTGTGGAAGAAGAAGGTATAAATTTTTATTTCTTACAGTGTATACTTAGAGTAGGAGCCAGAATCACACAGCAGGGTGAGAAATTTTAAAAGCAAAGTTTATCATTAGGAAGCTATGTGATGTCTTACATAAGAACAGCAAAGCATCTCAAAGGAACATAACAAAACTTTAAACATTGAAAGGGTCTTTTTCTGTAGTTTTAGGTTGAAGTTTTATCTTAATTTTCTAGTCAATATTTTTCTACACTGACTTGGATGAAAATATTTATAACTGAAAGTATATTATTTCTTTTTACCTATTCTTTTTGAAAGATGGAAAGAAATATTCTTCTAATTGTCTAATAGATTTCAAAGTTCATGTGCTTCCTGTAATGTGCTAAACTCATACATTGTGCAGTAACAAAATTGGAGTAGTTTAAAATCATGGAACAGTAGCTGCTATTTTATTCTTCATGTTTCTGTGTGCATGCCTGTGTGAATCTCTATCTGTATCTATAGTTTGATGTCTAAAATGTTTCCCACAGATTTTGTCTTTCATGTAATTCTTGAAGAAAGTTGAGATTCTATTTGAAGGAAACTTTCCCTGGAGTATTAATTTTATAAATAAGTTTCTTCTTTCTACCTTGAAAAATCTGATATTCTAGACATGTTTTTGTTATAGGTTGATATTATATCTTCAGTAATGAAATCTTTAAAAATAAACCTGGGTTATTTCTGAAAAGAACATAAATTTCAGCAAATAAATTCTTTCCTCTTAGCTTCAAATTAAATATAACATGAAGTACAATGTGGAAATAATAGAAAATATATGAAGAAGTAATTTTGTGGAACTAATATAGTTGATAGAATCTTTCTTTCTTTTTTTTTTTTTTGAGACAGAGTCTCGCTCTGTCGCCCAGGCTGGAGTGCAGTGGTGCAATCTCAGCTCACTGCAAGCTCTGCTGCCTCCCGGGTTCACGCCATTCTTCTGCCTCAGCCTCCCTGGAAGCTGGGACTACAGGTGCCTGCCACCACGCCCGGCTAATTTTTTTGTATTTTCAGTAGAGACGGGGTTTCACTGTGTTCACCAGAATGGTCTCCATCTCCTGACCTCATGATCCTCCTGCCTCAGCCTTCCAAAGTGCTGGGGTTACAGGCCTGAGCCACCGCACCCGGCCAGAATCTTTCTTTTTTCAGTAGAGTGGTTGCAAGTCCAGTCCTAGAAGCAGACTGGCTGCTTTGAGTCCCATTTCTGCCTCTCCCTACAGTATGTCTTTAGTCAAGTTAATTCACTTCTTGGGTCTCAATTTCCTATCTGTAAAATGGGGATATTAACGTTACCTACTAAATAAGGTTGTTGAAGAGATAAGTGAATTAATAAAGGCAAAGCACATAGAACCATATATAGCACTTAGTAAGTACTATATAAATATCCTTATTTTTTACTATTATTATTAGTATTATTAGTATCAACACTGGCTCAGTAATTATTTATGTCACTTAATTGTCTCTGGGGTTTAGGTCTTTCATAATGTAAACCAAGAGATTTAGATTCTTTATGACTGACTAACTGGGGAGCAGTTAGTCTCTATTAGACAGTAATTAACTGATACATTTTTCCTAATTGATAGGATTTTTTGTGCCTACAGTTAATACTCTGAAATATAGCCTCTGAAGTATTTATAGACAGTTGTAGAATGCATTCTTCTGAAACAGTTGGTTTTATTTTATTTTGTTTTGTTTTGAGACGGTGTCTCGCTCTGTCGCCCAGGCTGGAGTGCAGTGGCCGGATCTCAGCTTACTGCAAGCTCTGCCTTCCAGGTTCATGCCATTCTCCTGCCTCAGCCTCCTGAGTAGCTGGGACTACAGGCACCTGCCACCACACCCGGCTGATTTTTTTGTATTTTTTAGTAGAGACGGGGTTTCACCATGTTAGCCAGGATGGTCTTGATCTCCTGACCTCGTGATCCGTCTGCCTCGGCCTCCCAAAGTGCTAGGATTACAGACATGAGCCACCGCGCCCAGCGGGTTTTAATTTTTACATTTGCTTTATCTTTGTTAATTAGTCTTTCATATTACAAGAAAGAGAGGATTGTTTGAATTTTTTCTGTGCTGCTTAGCAGCAGGCCAAGTCTTCATCATTATGTAGATGTGCAGCTAGAGTTGCACACACAAAGCAGGTTCCCATCCTAGATACTCAATCTTACTAGTTTGTTAATATTTCTTTCTTTTCTTCTTTTTTTAGGAGATAGTGTCTCACTCAGTTGTCCAAGCTAAAATTTAGTGGCTCAATAATAGCTCACTGTAACCTTGAACTCCTGGGCTGAAGTGATCCTTCTACCTCAGCCTCCCAAGTAGCTGGGACTACAGGTGCACACCATTGTGCTGGCTAATTTATTTTATTTTTTATTTCTTGTGGAGACAGAGTCTCACTTTATTTTGTCCAGGCTGTTCGCTAACTCCTGGGCTCAAGTGATCTTCCTGCCTTGGCTTCTCAAAGTGCTGGGATTATAGGCCTGAGCCACTGTACCCAGCCTGTTAATGTTTCTTTTTATTTTTTTCTGTCTCCAGAGCTTTTATAAGTTTTACAAGTTTCTCTGTCTCTCTTGTGGTTCTAAGAATATGGAAATTGTGCATTCTCATTGTCTTTATTATTCTCTGTCTCCAGGTATGTTGCAGATAGGGACAGGTTCTTTTTATCGCCTGAGTCACTTAAGTAAGAGGAACTCATGATTGAAGTCAAATAGTACCATAAAAATTATTGAGAAAAGATTACTCCCTGAAAGATTACTCCCTATTGAAAAAAGATTACTCCTAAGCACACATGACTACATGTGGTAGGTACATTCTCTAAAGTACTTTTTCTACATATTATTGTATTTAACCTTAACATTTTTCCCAACTTTAAGAGATTTTTTTTCATCCTGCAGAATGATCCAATAGATTTGCTGAAATGTTTTCTTTTAAATCACGCCATCTTGCTTTCGATGATCATTTAGACTGATCATTTTCTTTGGTGAATCTGGATCCATTATACTAGACTGCATTTGTACTTTGCACATGTTGTAGGACAAAGAGTTTAATAGTGCCATATTGATATTTTTACCTTTTATTTATTCTGTTTCTCAGAAAGATGAGTGAAATATTAATGTGGTCTTTAAGGAAGTTTTGCCTTTCTGCATATTTGGTACTGCTGCATTCCAGATGGTTTTCTTGCCTTGCAGAAAATAACTTTGTAGGCTGCTGTTATTTGCATGTGCTGATTGTCAGTGGCATTCACAGTGTTTTTGTTGTATTCCTCAATCTCTCAGCCATTGTGGCAGAACCTAATTGTAACTAGCAAGCAGATTTTTTCCCCTGATTCTTAGCAAGATTTTTTTTCTTTCTTTTTTTAATGGAATGGCAAAGGAGATAAGTCTCTAATTTGGTCTAATAGTGATAGTGGTTGGTTAATTGAAATAAAGTTTGGTATCCTTAAAAATGACATATAACTTTAAATATTTATTTTTCATTTATTTTTGGAAGCTTAAGCAGATTTTTAAATTTTTAAAAAAATTTTTTTGAGATAGGGTCTTAATGCTGTCATCCAGGTTGGAGTACAGTGGCACAATCTTGGCTCAAGGCTTCAGTGATCCTCCCACCTCAGCCTCCATAGCTGGGACCACAGGTGCCTGCCACCCTGCTCGGCTAAGTTTTGTATTTTTTGTAGAGAATGGGGTTTTGCTATGTTGCCCAGCCTGGTCTTGAACTCCTGGGCTTAAGCAGTCCACCTGCCTTAGCCTCCCAAAGTGCTGGGATTACAGGCGTGAGGCACTGCACCTGGCCCGGAAATTTATTTTCTCACAACTCTGAAGGCTGGAAGTCTGAGATTGATGTGCTGGTAGGGCTGGTTTCCTCTGAGGCCTCTCTCTTTGGCTTGCAGATGGCCGCCTTCTTGCTGCCTCTTCGTATGGCTGTCCCTCTGTGTGCTTGCTCCTGTTGTGTCTCTCATTTTTTAAGTACTCTAGTCTCTGTTATATCGTATGTATTAATTAATTCTTTAGTCTTTTGCTGTAAAGCTTTTTCTTTAGTGTTAGTCTGGTGATGAGAACTCTATATTGTTTTTCTTCCTAAAACATGTCCCAGCAGATAATGATGTTTCAGCTTTGGTTTCTTTGAAGTAGAGAGACAACTTAGACATATGCAAAGCATTCTGAATACAGAATTCTGCTAGACTTGTATGATCCTTTTAGTGACCTACCTTGATAAAGACTTTTCAAAACATTTAACTTAATTTTTATAGTATTTCTGTATACTCACATCATATCAATTTATATAATATTTAGATTGCAGACTTACAAGTATAATTACAATGAATACATTTGGTCACAAACACAGCTGATTCTTTTTGTTTGTTTTTTGGGTTTTTTTGTTTTGTTTTGTTTTGTTTTGTTTTGAGACAGTCTCGCTCTGTCACCCAGGCTAGAGTGCAGTGACATGATCATGACTCACTGTGGTCTTGAACTCCTGGCTCAAGTGATCTTCCCACCTCAACCTCCCAAGTAGCTAAAACTACAGGCATGTGCCACTGTGCCCAGCTGATGTTTTAAATTTTTCATTTCTGTAGAGGTGGGAGTCTTGCTGTGTTGCCCAGGCTGCACAGCTGATTCTCAAGCACAGTTTAACCTCTGGGAGCAGAACAGTGCAGAGTGATGAGTTGAGCTCTGAGCATTTAGAGTGCTAGTGGTATGGTTTGTGGATGGGAAGGGGAGGAGTGGAGAGATTGTCCATTTGGGCATTGGAGGTCAGAAAAGGAAACTTTCACTGTCGTATTTCAGGGCTCTTACTCCAAGTTTACAGATTTTTGCTTTTTATACTTAGTATCTCTCACCACTTTTCAGGCCACTTCTCTCACAAATCTTTAATTAGGAGAAATACAGTGCTAGTCCTTCATGGGTTTAACATCTGATACTAGTAGAGATGATGTGCACAATATATTGTGAGAGCACAGGAAATAAGTTCTTGTTTTGGGGGAGTGTAAAAGCTTTCAAGAAGAGGTGATTTTCTGAATTCTCAAGGACAAGTCAGAATTAGAAGGTATCTGGGAAGATGAAAATGGGGCAGATAGGTCAGGAAGAGGGGAAGGCGTGTTACTGCTGTAGGGTTGAACTATTTTGAACACCAATGTGCTCCCAGCACTAGGATGGTAGAATAATGTCTGGCACACATTACATGCTTAATAAGTATTTTAAAGAAAGAATAAATGTTGAGGAAGACAGAGGCCCAATTATAGTGGACCCTGTATGTGATGCTGTGAAGCCAGAGTTTATCCTGAAATGAATCTTTGAGGTATCTTAATCAGAAGAGTGGCATGATCAGATTTTATTTGTAAAAATTTCCCTCTGGAAGCATTGGGAGGGGAGAATAAGATTGCAGTGAGAGATACAGGTAAGGAGATTACTGAAATAATCTAGTTGAGGAACTAGGGAGGGCCCAAATTAAAGCTTTTGAGCATTGTGAACAAAGGATACTGATGCATTGTAGGAGTCTTTTGGAAATATAATTGACAGGCCTTGGTGACTGTGTGTGTGGAGCAGTGAGGGTCATGGAGGATTCTGGAGTGATCCCTCCATTTATTTGTAGGATGGTGAGTTCAGAGTGGTGGTGTTGGTGCTATGGACTAGGAAAAGGCTAATCTAGTGCTTAACACAATATATAGCACATGCTATTTATTGTTCACTTTCCTATTTGGGGAAACTGTTTTTTATTCCTATCTGAATGCACAATCTTTATTTTTTTATTTATTTTTATTTATTATTTTTTTTTTGAGACTGAGTCTTGCTCTGTCGCCCAGCCTGGAGTGCAGTGGCCGGATCTCAGCTCACTGCAAGCTCCGCCTCCCGGGTTTACGCCATTCTCCTGCCTCAGCCTCCCGAGTAGCTGGGATTACAGGCGCCGCCACCACGCCCGGCTAGTTTTTTGTATTTTTAGTAGAGACAGGGTTTCACCGTATTAGCCAGGATGATCTCGATCTCCTGACCTCGTGATCCACCCGTCTCGGCCTCCCAAAGTGCTGGGATTACAGGCTTGAGCCACCGCGCCCGGCCTATTTATTTATTTATTTATTTATTTATTTGGAGACAGAGTCTCACTCTGTCACCCAGGCTGGAGTGCAGTGGCGCACTGTCGGCTCACTGCAGCCTCTGCCTCCCGGGTTCAAGCAAATCTCATGTCTCAGCCTCCCATGTAGCTGGGACTGCAGGCACAAGGCACCACGCCTGGCTAATTTTTTATGTTTTTAGTAGAGACGGGGTTTTGCCATGTTGGCCAGGCTGGTCTGGAAATCTTGACCTCAGGTGATCCACCCGCCTCAGCCTCCCAATGTGCTGGGATTACAGGTGTGAGCCACTGCACCCGGCCCACAATCTTTTCTAACTGAGATGGTCTTACTCGCTTTTCCTGTATGCCAGGACCTGTGTTATAAATGTGAACAATATTTGTGGAATTGAGTTGAAACCTAACACAGTTGTGTTTACTCTGAGCCTCTTTAATGTTTGAAATGTCCTAATATTGTAGACTTACCCCAATAAATTGACATCAGATAATAAGATGGAAATCCTGTCTTTAAAATTCCAAAGTTTTTAGTGTCATTTCTTAGTATTTTATTTTCTGAATAAATGACATCTTAGTTCATAGAATGACTCAGTATCATAACAGACGTGATGCTAGTTCTCTTTCTTTAGGATACATTCTTTTAAGAGGCTGATAGAGCTTATTGTGCACATGTTGATAACTCACTACAGACTAGACTCTGTGCTGCACATAGGGGATTCAAGAAAGAATGACATTTTCCATTTTCAAAGGTGATGAAGACATGTTTCTAAATAAATGAGTTGGGTCATGACTTTCAGTGGTGGTACATTTTAATACTTTACAGCTTATCACATACTAACTGGGAGTATCATTCAAATACTAGGTGCATCCATAATTTTTTTCCTCCTTTTGATTGCCTCCTCCTTTGCATCCTATCTATCTACAGATCCTTTCTGTTGTACCTACAACATACATCCCCGGTGCTTTCCTGTTCCTCCTTTTTTTCTAGTCTGGTATTTGTGCTTCTGTTTTGATTTTGCTGCCACTTTCTTGAATTCTTTCTCTACATAGTAGGTACAGTTATCTTTAAAATGTAGGTCATGTTCTGCTTAAAGCCCTTCAGTGGCTTCCCAGTATACACTTGGAGTAAAACTCAAGTCCTTTCCATGGCTTAAATATTGCCTCCTCAGAGAGTCTTGGTTGTTGAGAGATTAATGAATATTCTGATAACTCAGAGGAAGGAGCAGTTAGTTCTGGCTTTGGGAACCCCAGAAAGAATTAATAAGAGGAATAGTATTTGATCTAGGTCTTGATGAGTCGGATTTTGTTAGATTACAGTATGTGCTGAAAAAGCATTTGAAGAGTGCCTACTATGTGCTACGTACTGTCATATTCATGCTTTCTTTGACAAGTAATGATTAATAAGTGATATCTTTGAAAATTGATATTTGTTAACAGCTTGTTTTTACTGTGATCTCAGTAAATAGTATATACAAGACTAGCCTAGCAATCCTTAGTCTGCTTAAGTACCAGGAACTGTTTCATTCACTGGTACCTATGAGAATAGAACTTGGCAAGCATTCTCATCACATATACCTGCTCAGTCAACTTAACTATATTCAGAAATGAACCACCTGACAAAATCACAGAATTGTAATTTGGTGTCTTGGTTTTTAGACCTTTTTTCCCCCTCTGTTAAACGAGCTGTTTCTAGCCTTTTAATGCCATATTTTATTTTAAAATACCAAAATTAACATCAGAAGATGAAGTATAATTAACTATATATACCAATTGCATTGGGTCACAAAAGTGAAGTTTTTGTTTATAACTAATTTAGTGCCTAATCTTCACAAAAGTACTGCTTGGTAATTTACTAATTTAATCTTTTGCGTAGTTGCTTCACTGACTCAGAATCTTGAAGACTTTGACCGGGTATTCATTTTGAGGCTTGTCATGATGCAGATAGGATGGTAGTACAATGATGCATTGCTCTATTATTTGTTCACCAGTGTCCATGCAGCAATACTGTCCCTTGTGGCTAAGGCCAGCCATATTTTAAAGCAGGCCCTTGGCTAAGCATTTCACTGGTCCAGGGAGAAATGGGGGGAAAAAAATCTACAGATAATAGAGGGAATTGTCTAGAAAGCTCATGTTATTGCATTTAATGATTTGTCTTTGTTTTGAAATATTCCTATTTTTAGATTCCAAAAATATCATTTTAAATAAGTTATGTTGGTCCCCACCACTGCCCCATCGCATACCTGGCAAGTAGGGCAAAATATTGGCAGCCAGTTCTGTATTGATTTATCTACTCTGCTTTTGATGTTCATGGCTCCATGAAGTCTAAAACTGCTTACCGCTAATTTTGTGCATCACACCTATAATCGGAGTTAGTATGTGAGTGGCTTTTTTCCTTACTTCAACAGTCTCTTCTCCTTCACCAGCTGGGTGTCCAACAATTCAGTTCACTCTGACACTATGCAGAGTTAACATAGACCCCACAGGTTAAGGGCTTAGTTCCATAAGGCTGCTCCTGCTTCAGATACCAGCTGCAAATGGAGTGCCCAGGCTACCCACATCTGCTTAGCCAACTGCAAATACTGAGGTTCCTGAAACCACCCAACCCACATTTGGTAATTTGCTAGAATGATTCCCAGAACTCAGGAAAGCACTTCACTATTACCATTTATTATAAAGGATATAATTTAGGAGTAGCCAAATGGAAGAGAGGCATAGGGCAAGGTGTGAGGGTGTGGGGGTTGAGTCTTTTCCTACCCTTTCCAAGTGTGACTCTCACAGCACCGTCATATGTTGATCAACCCGGAAGCCCTCTGACCCTGTCATTCAGGGTTTTTATGGAAGTTTCATTACATAGACATGATCGATGAAATCATTGTCCATTGTGATTGAACTCCATCTCTAGTCCATCTCCCTTCCCCAGTTGTTGGCAGGGGGAGGTAATGGGGTGGGAAGTGTGGGCCTGAGTTCCAGCTTTCCAATCATGCCATGATATTTCTGGCTACTTGGCCCCATCTGAGGCCACCTAGAAGCCCCTCAGCCAAGAATCATCTCATTAGTATACCAAAGGCACTTTAAGGAGCCCTGTACTAGGAACTGAGGACCCCAGACCAAATACAGTTGACCTTGAACAGTAGAGTTAAAAAAGGCGAGTAGAGGGGTGGAGGAGGTTAGGGACTCTGGCACCCAAGTGCAACCTTTTTTTTTTTTTTTTTTTTTTTTGAGACAGAGTCTCACTCTGTCACCCAGGCTGGAGTTTAGCAGCGCTATCTTGGCTCATTGCAACCTCCCCCTCCCAGGTTCAAGCGATTCTTATGCTTCAGCCACCCGAGTAGCTGGGACCACAGATGCATGCCACCATGCCAGGCTAATTTTTGTATTTTTAGTAGAGATGCAGTTACACCATGTTGGCCAGGCTGGTCTCCTGACTTCAAATGATCTGCCCGCCTTGGCCTCCCAAAGTGCTGGGATTACAGGCATGAGCCACTGTGCCCGGCCCAAGTGCAACTTTTGAATCCTCAAAAACTTAACTACCAATAGCTTACTGTTGAGTAGAAGCTTTATAGATATCCATAAACAGTTGATCAACACATATTTTGTTATGTTATATGTGTTTTATACCATATTCTTTTTGAGACAGAGTTTCACTCTTGTTGCCTAGGCTGGAGTGCAATGGCGTGATCTTAGCTCACCGTAACCTCTGCCTCCCAGGTTCAAGCGATTCTCCTGCCTCAGCCTCCCGAGTAGCTGGGGTTACAGGCTCCTGCCACCACACCTGACTAATGTTGTTTTTTTGCATTTTTAGTAGAGACGGGGTTTCTCCATGTTGGTCAGGCTGGTCTCCAACTCCTCACTTCAGGTGGTCTGCCCGCCTCGGACTCCCAAAGTGCTAGGATTACAGGCGTGAGCCTGTAAAGTAATCTCTAGATTACTTTTCTCTGGTGATCTAGAGAAAAGAACATGTTATTTAAAAAAAGATTAAAAAATCACAAGAAGGAGAAAATATATGTACTTTTCATGAGGTGGACATGAATCATTATAGAGATCTTCATCCTTGTCTTCATGTTGAGCAGGCTGAGGAGGGGCAGGAAGAGGAGGGCTTGGCCTTGCTGTCTTGGGAAGGGTAAGTGGGAGAGGTGAAGGAGCTGGAAGGGAAGGCAGGCACGGGTTTTCCAGTGTAACACTGGAAAAAATACTGAAAAACACACTGGAAAAAAAAGTCTGCGTATAAGTGGACCTGTGCAGTTCCCATGTTGTTCAATGGTCAGCTGTATTTTTATTACACGACAGGATGTCTCTAGTGAGAAGAGGTCCTCAGATGTTGTGGAAAGGAATAAGAGGACTGAGTTGCATTTGTCACTAAACCCCAGCAGGCAGTGCCATCTCTTCCTGGCTGGGCCTTGATGTGGCTTCTCTGAGTGCCTAATGTCTTTTTTTTTGAAATGGAGACTTGCTCTGTCGCCCAGGCTAGAGTGCAGTGGTGTGATCATGATTCTCCTGCTTCAGCCTCCCAAGTAACTGGGATTACAGGTGCCTGCCACCACACCCAGCTAATTTTTGTATTTTTAGTAGAGACGGGGTTTCCCCATGTTGGCCAGGCTGGTCTCAAATTCCTGAACTCAGATGATCCACCTGCCTTGGCCTCCCAGAGTGCTGGGATTACAGGTGTGAACCACTGTGCCCTGCCAGTGCCTGATATCTTCTAGGACTACACAGTTATTTGGGTTTAGCCAATCCCTTCACAGTGTGCCACATACCCACATGGCTATTACTACCTCTCCAGTAACACCTCGGCTCTTACCCATAGCTTATTTTTTCTTCTCTTATTCTCAGCTTTGTTCAGAATTGGAAATGTTTAACATTTCATTTTGAAGACTTCTTTTCATCTTCATCGGAAAACCAATTACTTTTTTGCATTTTTGACTTTTCTTTGCTACTTGGATAGGTTCATTTGGAGAAAAAAAGTAGAGGAAAACTTTGGGCCATTAAAGCTAACTTTTCTTGTTTTAGATTTCTTATACTTAAAAATGTTTTTTGAAGCATGAAGTGACCTATTTACAAAACGAGGTATTCCTTTAGCTTATGTGATCTTACTGACACTTCTTAAAGAGACATTTTATTTTACTTTTTTTTATTATTATACTTTAAGTTCTAGGGTACATGTGCACAACGTGCAGGTTTGTTACATAGGTATACATGTGCCATGTTGGTTTGCTGCACCCATCAGCTCGTCATTTACATTAGGTATTTCTCCTAATGCTGTCCCTCCCCCAGCCCCCCACACCCCAAGACATTATTTCTTGGGAATCTTGGGAATCTTGGAAACAATGTAACTGCAAAAATATTATTTGAAAACTGGAAAATAGTATCCTGTATTATTCTAGATTTGTTTATTGAATTGTTATTTACATTTAGCAGTAAATTTGGTGCTTGAATTGTAAGGTATAAGAGGCACTTTGCCTTAGCTTGTTTCATGTAATCTTTCCATAGGATTATGTAAATGTCATCACATAAAAAATATTTCTGTTGTGAATGATGGGAAAGATTTTTCAACTGCTACTGACAAATGCCCTTTAATCCATCTTTTAAAAATAATTCAAGTTTTAGTCATTGGCTTGTTTTTATTCCCATAAGTATTTTACCAAAAATGTCAGTGCAGCATAAAAATTTAGACATTACTGTGGGTTTGCTGCACAAATACTGTTACAAGTTAGTTTTTGTAAACATTTTTCTAATGGAAAATTACAAATAATTATAACTCTGTTGTTCTGAAGCAATTTTATTACTCGGTGCTGTGACCTCTTTAGGCCTTCAGTGATCTTCTGTCACCAAGGACAAGAATAAAACACATGCTATCTCCTGCAAAGTTGCATTTCATTATCTCTCTTGGATGGGTTAACAGGTGGGGCAGATGCATGAGTAAGAGGGGAGAGTGTGAGGAAGACTTTCTGTTTCTGACAATTTTTAGGAAAGAACTCACATGATTTATTGTTTAAAATTTTTGAGATAAAATTGGTAGAATAAGCAGTGCTTTTGTGAAGGATATGGTTGCATGAGCTGCTTCAGAGGATTTCCATTAACGACTGTTAAGTCATCAGGAGTTATCAGAAGGTTTGTCTGTATTGAGGTTGAGTTATTTTAATTGGGTTAATAGCATAGAGTTGATGTACCTATTCTAATACCCTAGAATATTTGAAAGATGAACCCATTGCTTAAGATCAAATTGAGATTATCTTTATATTTTATTTTAAATATAGATATGGGGTCTTGATATATTGCCCAGGCTGGTTTTGAACTCCTAGCCTCAGGTTATTCTCCCACCTTGACTTCCCAAAGTGCTGGGATTACAGGCATTGAGCCACCGTGCCCGGCGTCTCTGTTTTATTTATTTGTGCATCTCAGTCTCACTTGGTAACAAATAATTGAGATAGATGAAGCTAATGTTTAAGAATTGACCTTTTCCCCTTTAATATTTATCCATGGAGGCTAGAATTTAAAATATAGTGGGGTCTTTAGAAATTATCTCATTTTACATTTTCATTTTTAAATGAAGAAATTGGAAGCATAGGATGTTATCTTGCCCAAGGGGAATGAGGAATTTAGTTACACTGCCATCCATTGGTTGTTAATGGCCACTCTGTGTCTCAAGGGGCAGATGGTTGATTATCAGACTTTTTGTTACAGACTTTAAAGCAAGCCCGGAATAAAAATAATTTTCTTAGTAAAGAAGGTGTTATCACAGACAGGTCATCAATATACTAAACATGTATGCAATTAAGCAGATGATTAATTTACACTTGTATTAGGTTGATGCAAAAGTAATTGCAGTTTTTGCCATTAAAATAGCAAAAAGTGCAATTATTTTTGAACCAACATAATAGTTGTATTCAGTTTAGTGAATGAATTAGATACTCAAATTTAGAAGAAACCATTTGTTGTGTTGCTTATCTAAGTGTTCTTCATGGATCCTACTCTCCTTTTGGTCTTTTAATCATACTTTTTTTTTTTTTTGGTTTGTCTTCACCATTAGACTCTACGCATAAAGGTAGGAAGCCTCTGTCTTGTCCATTGTTGTTTCTAGCACCCAGTAACAGCACGGATTGTTGACTGCCTTCTAGGTTTATGTGGCTATGTGGAACACTTAGCATATTTAATATTGTAAGTTTGAATATTTTATTTTATTTTTACAGTGAACAGAGTATCTGTCAGGCAAGAGCTGCTGTGATGGTTTATGATGATGCCAATAAGAAGTGGGTGCCAGCTGGTGGCTCAACTGGGTTCAGCAGAGTTCATATCTATCACCATACAGGCAACAACACATTCAGAGTGGTGGGCAGGAAGATTCAGGACCATCAGGTAAGGCTTTACTACAATTCTTGTTAAAAATGATTTAGTATTACAAAAGGACTTGGTATATTCCGTAAAATAAAGTAGTTTTAAAACTCTAAGCAAAATAGTCTCTCTGGGAAAAACTGAATAAAAAATTGTCTCTCCACCCTTTCTACCTTTTATGAAGCCTGAACTTAAACAACGATTTAGAAAAAATTGTACAAAAGTAGAAGTATAAGTTCTTTTATGATGAATTTTCATTAGATTTTCTGGCCTTCAATTAGTTAGTTTTTGAAATCTAAAGCAAAATAAGGACAAACAGAAACAAAACTCTACTTAAGTGGCAGATTGTATGTTGATGGAATTCGTTTCCTGCAAAGTTTGGGGCATGGGGTTAGAGGAGGGAGTTGAAAGTATAAATAGTTTCAGAAAATACTGTTAAATTCACATATGATAGAAAAATAGTAGGTATTGAGGTTGCTGGAATAGTTCGACTTTTGCAGTTCATGTCTGGGGCGACAGCTAAGCTTTTACTAATTCCTTGCTTCGAATTTCCTAGAAAGTAGCTGGATTATCTGATTACTTGATTTCTTGGGCCTTAACAGATCAAGAGCAGTAGATAGAGGAAAAGGCGGATAAGGTCTTACTAGCATTAACTATATAATAATAGTAAGAACTTTTATAAAGAGTAGATTTACAAAATACTTTGGGAAAAAATATTTACCAAAGAAGTTGGAATCAACTGACTTTAAAAATCATCCTGCTACACATGCAGAAAGAATGTAACAAATTTTCTTCTTCATTGCCCAGCTGAGCTCTTATAAAGAAAGGTAGGTTCCTAGGTTTCCCCTACATTGCGTGGTAGCATGGTGTAAACAGATGCTGCATTAGCCTTGGGTTTTAGGATGGTGATTATGGATTGGTAAGATTTGTCATGTATGCATATAGGGACTGTGGGCCTATGAGAGTTTGGGCTGTGAAACTGGTATTTTGGCAAAAACAAACAAACAAATAAACAAAAATATGGCAGTCTTAGAGGGACTACACCCCATAGAAAGAGGGCTAAGAGAAATCCTCCTATCAGCACAGGGAAGCAAAGGAGTTTGTTGCTTTCTTAGCTGACTTAGAAGCTCCCCCGAGAAATGAGAAACTCCTTCACTTAAGCAACTTCAGCCAAGACATTAGGAAAACACTGGTTGTAGAGCACTGAAACTGTTGGGGCACATGGTAAAAACAAATGCAGTGCCGGCGTGGAGATGAACTTTCACAGTTCTGAGTCAGTCTGTAGAAAGAGCAATTCACTGAATTTACCACATTTATCCATTTATACAAATGGTTTCGGCCTGCCCCTCTTTCTGCCCTCTCTGGCTGCCTTCTCCCTATCTCTCCCCTGTGCCCTGCCCTCTTACTCTCTTCTTTCCCCTCCTTAGTCTTCCTGCCTTTTCCCTTGGGCTCCAGTTTCCTTGTTGTGTTGCACAGCCTTTTTCTGGTCTCCCAGGCTTTTTACCAAGAGCCCCCTCTGTCCCATTTGTAGTCCAGGTTCTGCTGAGCACTCTTTCATCTTTGTCTTTGTTCCAGCAGTGACTTAGGCCAGAGATAAATCAAATATGCCCCAAGATGTTAATTATGGGGGGAAAAAAAGAAAACTGGACAATTAAGATTTTGTAGAAATTGTTGAACCTTCTTAATACAACATTGCAAACTAATAGCTGTAAAGTAACTACATTTTTGGTAAATTTAGTGAATTGGTTATTTGAAAATTACTGATGAATAATCCTATATTTACAAAAATGAAAAAGAATATTTGAAGATAATCAGAAAGAAATTTTTTTTTTTTTTTTTTTTTTCCTGAGACGGAGGTTTGCTCTTGTTGCCCAGGCTGGGTTACAGTGGCGTGATCTTGGCTCACTGCAGCCTCCATCTCCCGGGTTCAAGCGAGTCTCCTGCCTCAGCCTCCTGAATAGCTGGGATTACAGGCATGTACCACCACGCCTGGCTAATTTTGTATTTTTAGTAGAGATGGGATTTCTCCATGTTGGTCAGGCTCGTCTCGAACTCCCGGCCTCAGGTGATCCGCCTGCCTCAGCCTCCCAAAGTGCTGGAATTACAGGCGTGAGCCATTGTGCCCGGCCTGGAAAGAAGATTAAGCTAGGAAATTTGCATATGAAATACTAAAATTTTTATTTCTAGGAGAAGTAAACTATCTTATGACTCTTAGATTTTGGCAAGTAGAATGTTTCTTAAAACATTACAAAATTAAGCCGGGCGCGGTGGCTCACGCCTGTAATCCCAGCACTTTGGGAGGCCGAGGCGGGCGGATCACGAGGTCAGGAGATCGAGACCATCCTGGCTAACACGGTGAAACCCCGTCTCTACTGAAAATGCAAAAAATTAGCCGGGCGAGGTGGCGGGCGCCTGTAGTCCCGGCTACCCGGGAGGCTGAGGCAGGAGAATGGCGTGAACCCGGGAGGCGGAGCTTGCAGTGAGCCGAGATCGCGCCACTGCACTCCAGCCTGGGCGACTGAGCCAGACTCCGTCTCAAAAAAAAAAAAAAAAAAAAAAAACATTACAAAATTAAAACTGTGCTAAATTGTGACATTAAGAGGAAATTATTATGAATATTAGAAAATAAGAAAACACAGGCCTGAGTGATATTACATATAGAAACCTGTAGGACATCTAATTGTGTCCTTAGATGTGCAAGTCTTAATTGTATGTAGTAGGAAAAAAAGGGAAACTAAAAAACAATGAGCTTAACCCAAAGAAAGCAGAATAAAATATTAGAAAGATATTAATTAAATAAAAATAAATAGTATTTGTTAATACAAAAGCTGCTTCATTGAAAAGACAAACTAGCTGGCATGGTGGCTCACACCTATAATCCCAGCTGTTTGAGAGGCCAAGGCAGAAAGATTGCCTGCCCAAGAGTTCAAGACCAGTCTGGTCAACATAATGAGACACTGTCTCTACAAAACTATTTTTTAAAACCCAAACAGGCCAGGCGCGGTGGCGCATGTCTGTAATCCCAGCACTTTGGAGACCAAGGCGGGTGGATCACCTGAGGTCAGGAGTTCGCAACCAGCCTGACTAACATGGTGAAACCCTGTCTCTACTAGAAAAAGAAATTAGCTGGGTGTGGTGGCGCCTGTAATTTGAGCTACTTGGGAGGCTGAGATAGGAGAATCACTTGTACCTGGGAGGCAGAGGTTGCAATGAGCTGAGATTGTGCCATTGCACTCCAGCCTGGGCAACAAGAGTGAAACTCCATCTCAAAGAGAAAACAAAAACAAAAAACAAACAAACAAAAAACCCAAACAACTAGCCAGGTGCAATGTGTGTGCCTGTAGTCCCAGCTACTTGAGAGGCTGACATGGAAGAATCACTTAAGCCTGGAAGGTGGAGACTGTAGTGAGTGTGATTGTGCCACTGCACTCCAACCTGGGAGACAGAACAAGACCATGTCAAAAAAAAAAACAAAACAAAAACAAAAACTTGCAGAATCAAACGAAAAAAAGGAACAGTACAAATAACCAATTTTAGGAATGAAATAAAGAATACCACTATAGTTACCTAAGGAAATAAAATATTATGAAAAACTTTATGCCAATAAATGGGCCATTTTGTAGAAAAACATAACTTTCTAAAACTGAAGAGTAGGAAAACATGATAGACCTACAATCATGAAATAAATCAGTAGTAAATAATCTGCCCCCCAAATTTTAAAAAGCTGCAGGAGAGTACAGAGCATTTACAAATGAGATCTAAAATGTCACTGTGTTTTCTGTTTTATGTAACCATTGTAGAGAATGATATTTTATAAGGCTTGTATAATTTTGATATCCAAAACATAGAACAAGTTTGGGAGAGGAGCCAGTCTTCAGTTATGAATGTATACCTAGATATAATAGTCCTCAATAAGATATTAGCAGACCAAATGTAGTAATGAGTAAAAAACAAAACAAAACCACTTCTGGATCAAATAGGGCTTATCGCTGTTTGCCTCAGTAATATAAGGATGGTTAACATTAGATAACTTACTAATGTTATTTCCCAGGAGAAAACCTACAAAAGCAAGAGGTTCTGGAAAAAGCATTTGATAAAATTTGAATCAATACATAACAGTTCTCATCACATTAGGCATAAAATTAATGTTCTTAAGCTGATATGGGTGGATAATAGAAGCATACAGCAGGTATCTTACAGGATTGTACAGTGTCGAGAGCCTTTCCATTAACCTTGTGAATAAATTGAGCATTTCAGCTCTAACTGTTTTCATTTAGTGTTAAAGATGAGGTACTAGATAACCTAGCCATACAAAGTTTAAGAAATAGAAGCTGTAAGAATTGATAAGAAAGAAACAGCTGGTTACTCACCAATGATGTAATTGTCTGCATAAAAATCTCCCAGGAGTATCTGCAGATAAACTATTAGAACCAACAAGATTGTTCAGTGAGGTTGCTGGTTACATGATCAGTATATAAAAAACACTCGCATTTTTGTATAAGTAGTAAACAATTAGAAAATATAATTTTATTAATATAATGATACTTAAAAAAACACCATCCCTAAGAATAAATCTGATTAATAATTGGTTTTCTTTCTTCCATTCTTGCATTTCTTTTTTTTTTTTTTTTTTTTTTTTTTTGAGACGGAGTCTTGCCCAGTCATCCAGACGGAGTGCAGTGGCACGATCTCGGCTCACTGCAAGCTCCACCTCCCGGGTTCACACCATTGTCCTGCCTCAGCCTCCTGAGTAGCTGGGACTACAGGTGCCCACCACCACACCCAGCTAATTTTGTGTGTATTTTTAGTAGAGATGGGGTTTCACCGTGTTAGCCAGGATGGTCTTGATCTCCTGACCTTGTGATTCACTCGCCTTGGGCTCCCAAAATGCTGGAATTACAGGCGTGAGCCACTGTGCCCGGCCTCTTTTGAGACAGAGTCTTGCTCTGTTGCCAAGGCTGAAGTGCAGTGGTTTGACCATAGCTCACTGCAGCTTTGACCTCCTGGGATCAAGTGATCCTTCTGCCTCAGTCTCCCGAGTAGCTGGGATTATAGGCATGAGCCACTGTGGCTGGCCATCATTCTTACATATCTTAATGGTTATCAGTCTGTTGTAAGTGGGCACATGTTGTTATAATTTACTAAACATCTAAACTTTCTATAGTAAGAGCTGTTAAAACCACCCACCATTTACTTGTAAAATTGAATATGTACAATTATATAAATATATTATATAAGCATATTAAAATACTTCATTTTCCAACCTAACATTTATTAAGTGCTTATGGCTACTATGCTTGGGTTTTATATTAGAATATCGTTCCTGACCTTGAATGAAAGATGCAGTAAAGAATGGGGATGTTGTCTGGGTGCCGTGGCTTATGCCTATAATCCCAGCACTTTGGGAGGCCAAGACAAGCGGATCACGAGGTCAGTAGTTTGAGAAGAGCCTGACCAACATGGTGAAACCCTGTCTCTACTAAAATACAAAAATTAGCCAGGCGTGGTGGCGCGCGCCTGTAATCCCCAGCTACTCAGGAGGCTGAGGCAGGATAGGGATGTTAAGCACATAAGCAAAGAACCCCAGTTAAATGTTTCAGTTATGATAAGTACAGTGAGTAGAGCACAGTGAGGGCATAAAAGCATCATCAGTTTGTTGAGAAGATAGAAGAAAGGGTCATGGATGACCTCACAGACAGGATAAGATGTTGAGCCAGGTCACAAGGAAGTGTGGGTGTTTACTGCAGTGTTTACTCTGTTATGGTCAGGCTAAAAATGGATAGGCATGTGTAAGATGGAACATCACCTCCAGGCTAGACTCAAGCTCACTGGATCTGAAGCACAGAATTTAGGATTATGATGTAGTCCAAACCTGACAGTATGCTCAGTGGACAGCCAATAAGTAGTTATTAAGTGAAAATACTTACTTATTTAATTTTTTTTTTTGAGACGGAATCTCACTCTGTTGCCAGGCTGGAGTGCAGTGGCGCCATCTCAGCTCACTGCAACCTCCACCTTCCTGGTTCAAGCGATTCTCCTGCCTCAGCCTCCCGAGCAGCTGGGATTACAGGAATGTGCCACCACACCTGGCTAATTTTTATATTTTTAGTAGAGACAGGGTTTTACCATGTTGGCCGGGTTGGTTTTGATCTCCTGACCTCACGATCCACTCGCCTCCGCCTCCCAGAGTGCTGGGGTTACAGGCGTAAGCCCTTGCGCCCAGCCTGAAAGTATTTAATTTTAATACTTTTAAAGATTATTTGTAGTACTGTCTATCCACTCCCATTTAAGTTGTGGGATATTGCTGGTGATAATTTTGGTGCTGTGTACTTGATTTTGTTTTGTTGGTGGGGGGCGGGGAGAGTAGAGAACTGTTAGGTTGATGCAAAAGTAATTGTGATTTTTGCCATAGCTTGCTTCTGCGCTGCCATTTTGGAACCAGAGGTGTCAAAGTTTCTCTTGTTCTGGTTACAAATTTACGAATCACAGCAGGAGACTTTAACTTACTTCTGTTAGTAACTGATGGAACAGGCAGTCAGAAAAAAAGGCCTGTAAGAATATATAGAAGATTTGAACAATACAATTACTTCCCTACCCTAATTGGCATATATACCACATACCTTTCAAATGTACATGTCACAATTTCAAAATTGTATGTATGCTTGGCCCTAAAGAAAGTGTCAACAAATTTCAAAGGATTAAAATCATACAAAGTGTGTGGTCACGGCAGAATTAATCTAGAAGTAAGATAATAGAGAATCCCATAGGTGTAGGTGTTAAGAAATACCTTTCTGAATAGTCCATGAGTCAGAGAAGAAATCACAATGAAATAAGAAAAATTAGTTGAGCTAAATAATGATGAAAAATTAGTTGAGCTAAATAATGATGAAACTTCTGATTAAAGTGAAATTTAGAGGCTGAAATGTTATCTTGGAAAATAAGTATTGTTGACTTTTCAGCCAGACTCAGGATGCGTTTCAAGAAATTAAAGAATAGACCATTAAAGCCATATAAAATATTAATAGAAAGAGGGTAACAATAAAGATAAGAGCCAAAATTAATGCAGTAGAAAGGAAACACACTAAGGAGAGGTTTGTCTCTAAAGTCCTTGTGAGGGACAGCTCTTGAAAAAAAAAGAGAATGGTTTAAATAGCCATTATGAAGAGAGAAGTGACATCACTATGACTCTTAGAGACATTTAAGTGATTAAGGGGGGTATTTTGAGCAACTTTATTTTAGTAATTTTGAAAATGTAGATGTAGAAATTCTTAGGAAAACACTTTAAAGAAATTAAGACTATGATTAAAAGAAGTAAAAGGAAGAAAAACTTCATTTAGCTGGCTCTACTGGTGGTGTCCTTTTCAACCAAACCTTTAACAACTAAAGAACACCAATATTACATACTTTTTTCCAGAGAATACACAAAGAGGATGCCTATCTTTTTGCCAACTCTACAGTGCCAGTTCATTTTAAGTCTAGCATTACTTTGCTGTCAAAACCTGGCATTAATACAATGAATACATGAATACAATAGTGAGGTTAATCTCATTCATAAAAGTAGATGTAAAAATTTCAAACAGAGCACTATCAAACAAATCTAGAGATTTATAAAAATTGATATGTGAGGACCAATGTTGTTTATCCTAGGAATGTAAGGTTGGTTGGTTGAGTACTAGAAAATAATCAGTGTAATTAACTGCATAAAAAACAGAAGAGCCAGTCACCTCAAGGTATGTTGGGGAGCACTCGATAAAATGCAGTATTCAATCATGATGGAAACCCTTAGCTGTCAAGTAATAGGAGGGTTTCTCCCCAGATAAAAGGTATCAATAAGATTATTACATGAAAGGTCATTTATTTATGTATTTATTTATTTTTTGAGACAGAGTGTCACTCTGTTGCCCAGATTGGAGTGCAGTGGCAGACTCTCAGCTCACTGCAACCTCTGTTTCCCAGGTTCAAGTGATTCTTCTGCCTCAGCCTCCCAAGTAGCTGGGATTACAGGCACATGCCACCACGCCTGGCTAATTTTTGTATTTTTAGTAGAGACTGGAGTTTCACCATGTTGGCCAGGCCGGTCTTGAATTCTTGACGTCAAGTGATCCACCTGCCTCGGCCTCCCAAAATGCTGGAATTACAGGCGTGATCCACCTTGCCTGGTGTGAAAGATCATACTTTTAACAGTTTAATTGAGAAATCTTTCCTTCTAAAATCAGGAAATAAAGATACTTGTTATGAACACTTTTTTCCAGCATTGTAGTGTAATTTCTAGTAGGTGTATGAAGATAAATACATCGTGCATGGATTGGAAAGGAAGAAATAAAGCTGTCAGTTGCAGATTACATGGTTGTGTATTTAGAGGAAAAAACCTTAATATAAATTATTAGGAATAATAGAAGATTCTAATACTTAGAACTCAATTAATAATAGAAAATAATAAATCTAATGAAGGATACTCAAGACCCCCATAAAGATACTTAAGAACCTCCTCAGATTGATATGTTCGCTGTCATGCAACCTCAATGTCCCCAAAATTTCTTTGATAGAAACTGATAATCAGAATGTAAAACTAGCTGCACACAAAGGACTAAGAAGAGCCAAAGCAATTTGGAAGAATGAAACAGGAAGACACACTCTAATGGTCGTCTAGATTTTGTATAAAGCTACAACAATTAAGACATTGTAGAGTTGGCAAAAAGGCATATTGATCTGTAGGAGAAAATAGAGCCACATAGACACTTGATTTATGTTCTGCAGGCAAACCTGTAGCACATTGATAGTGCTGGATCATTTTTACAGCCATATTGAAACAAATAGCAAACTTGATCCCTACCTCACACCATAGGCACATACCAATTCCAGCTGGATTGGGGATAGAAATGTGAAAAGTAAAATAATAAAGCTTTTGCAAGATAATATAGGACAATATTTTCATGACCTTGTGATTGAGAAACATTTCTTAAACAGCACTAAAGCAGTAACTATAAAGAAAAAGATTGCTAATTTGAACAGAATCAAAGTGAAGAACTTATATCCATCAAGAAACCGTTAAGAGTGAAAAGGTGATTCATAGAATAGCATAAGATATATGCAACATAGATAACCAACAATGATATCATATCTAGAATATATAAAGGGCTTAGAAATCAAAGAAGAAAAAAATTGACAACTCGGGAGAAAAATGGGCAAGAGACTTAATTCAAGCAGATATTCACAAAAAGAGACATCTAGATAGCTAATAAAAATCAGAGAAATGCAAACTAAAACTGCAGTGATAAAGCATTCATACCCACCAGAATTGCTAAAATAAAGACTGATAGTACCAGTTGTTATGTTGCATAGTTATGTGGAAGTAGCACAAGCTCTTGTATACTCTTGTGGAAGTGTAAATTACTAGAACCAATTTGGAAAGCTACTTGGAATTTTCTACTAAAGCTGAACATACACATGTCCTGTGATATTTCCACTCCTGGATATATGCCCAACAAAAATGAATGCTTGTTTGTACCAAAAGACATGCAGTAGAAAGTTCATAACATCACAATTTTTAATAACCTAAACTGCAAATAATCTAAATGTTCATTAGGGAGAATGCTTAAATAAGCATGATTTATACAAAGGACTACCATACAGCAATGAAAATGAACAAACCACAGCTGCATGCAACAAGTGGATGGCTCTTACAAACAATTTTGAGGATAAGAGAGCAGATACGTTATAATACATGTTGTATAACTCCATTTTTATAAAATCTAAAAACCTACAAAACTTGATTAATAATAGAAAATAAATCTAATTAAAGATACTTAAGACCCCTATAGATACTCAAGACCCTCCTCAGATTGATACATTGGTTTTGGATTTCATATAAATGTAGTAATTTATGATGTTAGAAGTGTGGCTAGTACCTTTTGGGAGGTGGGAGGAATTAAGAAGATGGGCTTCTGGTGTTGCTGTTTGATTTCTTAATTAGGGTACTGACTTCATGTGAACATTCACAGATACACTTTTATGTTGTGTATACTTTTTTGTATTTGTAAAACTTCAGCAAACAAGTTAAAATATATTTAATGAGGAAAATAGATTTTGTTTTGTTTTGCCAATTTACTGTTTCATGGCAGACCTTTGTAATCAGCAAAAAGCTTAACTTCTATCAGACTGATATTTCTGTAGATTTTACCCTGGATAATTGTTTAAACCATTTTTGTCAAGGTCTATTAGGAACACATTTGAATGAATATATACAGTCAGCAATTGTTGACATCCTTGACTTTGCCAATTACTGGTTTGACTTTATAAAGACTTACTATTTTTTAGGTTGTGATAAATTGTGCCATTCCTAAAGGATTGAAGTACAATCAAGCTACACAGACCTTCCACCAGTGGCGAGATGCTAGACAGGTGTATGGTCTCAACTTTGGCAGCAAAGAGGATGCCAATGTCTTCGCAAGTGCCATGATGCATGCCTTAGAAGTGTTAAATTCACAGGAAACAGGTAAGGTGCCCATGGTTTACTTGTATTTTCTTTCTTTTTCCAGAGACAAAGCAAAACTGAAGGTTTACTTGTATTCTTGATCTGAAGTGCCATGTATATGTTAAAGAGCAAATCTTTTTGTTAACTTTTAGATCTTGTATATATTTGAAGTAGTTCTTGAATTTTTGTTTTCTATAGAAATATCAACTTTTTACTGATGATAAAAGTATAATCTAGAAAGACAGTCCTGTGAGTTTAGTTCTCTTTAATTTGTAACTCTTTTATTTGAAGTATTTAGATGTGTTTCATCCTGCTTTAGAAACACTTTTGTTGAGAGTACATGAAGCCCAGAGACTATGCAGTGGATAGGAATTATGCTTATTTATCATCTTTGTGTAAAGAAACACATGTTTTCTGAAAGTTGTTTTTCAAACCATGAACTTGAAGTAGGACTGGGTCTTTTTCCTAGTAGGTAAAAATGTGATTCTTGGTTTTTTTAAAGATTTTAGGAGTGCCCTCAGGTGGTACAAGTCATGAATTGCATCTCCCCTGATAGTGCATATTGGTTAGAAAGATATGTAGAAATCACTTTTTTAGAAAATCCCAGTTTTTAAAAACTATATATATGTCAAGGATAAGCTTAGTTTTATCTTGGTTTAAAAAAATAGAAAAATGTACCAGTGTGTGGTTATTTCTTTGAAGAGATAGATTTTATAATCAGAAAATAATTGTTACATATAAAAACACAAATATGATTACTCTTGCCTATATTGTATATTTAGTAATGATTTTAATGATATAAATGTACTGTAATCAATATATATTTTAAGAGGAAGGAGTTGCAGTCAGATGAAAATTTGATACTTTGTTGAAAGTATAGAATATCAAAATCTGTTATAAATACATTAAAATTTATATGTTGCCTTATACTAAAAAGGATTCAAGCATCTAGCTCATGTGTTAGTCTGTCAAATACTAGTTTCAGAGCAAGAAGACATTTTGGGATCTTGCAAAAACTTAAAGTTGTTATGGCTTTAGATGTTTTGTATCAGATCTTCTTTTGAGGAAATTAATATCAATACATAACTTATACGTAGTTTGCATATTGTGTCTAGTTTGAGAAAAACCACTAGAACTTGGCCTGGTTTTTCTCTAAGCCCAGAAAATAGCATAGGAAAGTCTGTACGGTCTTGTATGTAGGTCATTTCTCTAAGTCTCTGTACTTCTTTTGCAGGTGTCAGTATTTTATTGGCATACTATCATAGGTATAGAATTGCTTTTCATTTACCGTAGTTTTACCATAGAGAAGAAACTAGAATTGTGATTCTTAATATCTTGTTGGATGGGTCAGTTACATGATAAATAATTAAGGTACCAAAGTTTGGAGAGTAGATGTATGACATTTGAATTTCCCATGTTTTAGAACAAACTAGCATTGTTTTTATTTCTGAACTTTCAAAAGAGTATCCATTGATATTAGGAACTAAATGTTACTGATATTAGGAACTTATGTTAAGAACTAAATGTTCCTTTTTTAAAAGTAGTTAACATTATTATTATTGTCATTGACTTTTGATTTTTAGTTTTTAGCCAAATGGAAAGGATTGTTTCTATCAATGAGTATTCATATGGTTTGATTTCAAAATGCAAATGCCAGTTAATGTAGGTTTTTTTTTTTTTTTTTTTCCTGATTTTTGTTTGTTTTGTTTTTTTTGAGACAAGAGCCTAGCTCTGTTGCCCAGGCTGGAGTGCAGTGGCGCGATCTTGGCTCACTGCAACCTCTGTCTCCCGGGTTCAAGTGATTCTCCCTCCTTAACCTCCTAAGTAGCCGGGATTGCAGGCACTCACCACCGCGCACAGCTAATTTTTGTATTTTTAATAGAGATGGCGTTTCACCATATTGGCCAGGCTGGTTTCAAACTTATGACCTCAAGTGATCTGCCCACCTTGGCCTCCCCAGGTGCTGGGATTACAGGCGTGAGCCACCCTGCACAGCCTTTTTTTTTTTTTATCTTGATCTTTTCAAATTAATGAATCAATGTGGAGAGACGCAATTACATTCTCTATTGTAAAGTAATAAGCTTTAAGAAACAATGTTCCACATTATAGAAAGTTTGGCAAATAGGAAAATCGACCATCATTTCATAAGCTACACAAGCATTTTAGTGTGGGAAAAAAATAGGATTATTTTTAGATGATTTTGGTACTTTATTCTCTTCTCAGTCACAATCTCAACCACTCATACTAGGGGCTGAGGAAAGAGAGATAATGGAAGAAATGAGTCTGTCACAGCTTCCTCCTGGTATTGTGGATCAGGTCACTGGCAAGGAAGCTTTTCTGCAGTTTTTTCATCATGGAAAACAAAGCATATAGAATGGCTGAGTTCTAAATAGTCTGATTTACTTAGAAAATGACTTTTCATAAATTACTGTAGTTAAGTACTATTTCTTATTTTTGATGGCCTTAATTAGCATGGAAGTAGAAGCATAGGAGAGAGTAAGATGTTAAGAATCAGGAGTGTTCTTGGGAATAGATATTTCTTATGCAGATTCTCCAATGTAGAAAAGGTATGTACCCTACCCCAACATTATATGGGCCACCTCCCCTTTATCTAAACAAACATACCCACTAATGTCGCCTCTCAGCTTGGTCATACCCTGCCAAAAATCTTTGCTTTGGGTTCACAGCCAGTTCGCTGCTGAAATCATCTACTGTCTTTCTTCCACAAGCAAGTTGAAAAAGCTTAACTTACATGTCCCTTCCCTTTACAAACTGTAGCCTGATAAAACTGATGAGAAGCAGAATAAACTTATTGATAAAGTAAATACAAATACTAGTCTTGCCTGTTTCTTAATGTTTTTACCACTTTGTAAAACATTTTTCCATATAAAACATTTCTGTTTGTATTTTTATTTATTAGGTGCTAATATCAATATTATCCACGGTTGTCATCGGCTAATCCTTCTCAGTGATTTTTCAGACTTTTTAAAGTTATGGAGATTTTTGTGCAAATGAGATATTTGGTAGTTCAGTCTATAAATGGACAAAAAATATGGAGCTTCTCTAATTGATGTGGGGTTCAGGATCTGCAACCTCTGAGACACCTCCATGGTTCTCTAGAACTGAATTTGAAAATTACTAGCTCACGTTTTGTGTTAAAACCAATAATCACATAATTCTCATTTCCTCTTCTCCCATGTCCCCTAAATCCTCAAATTTTTAAAATTTATAAACAACAGTTTTCTGGGGGGCTAGTCATACCAACCTTTACGAGGTGCTCTGTGTGTTTGTGTAATACTTCCATTTTTTTAATGAAAATGGTGGGTGGCAGAAATGTTTTCCTTTATTTTGTTTTTAACTTGGTATGCAATTATCTAATATACTGGAAAGTACAGAAGGTGCTAAATACAGTGAGTTATATTTGGAAGTTAAAAAAACACAAATCACATGTTCTAACATTTTTGAAAAAGAGCTGAATTAGTGCTCTTCCTTTTATACCAAATGCTACTGTGTATTTTTTCCTTTCTCCATGGAAATGGATTCAATTTTAAATGGGTGTATTACCTAAAGTCATATTTTTGATTTCTCTATTACTCAGTATTTATAGATTTTTGTAGGTAATAGTTATGGATTATATAAACTACAAAGTTAATTTTTGTGATAGTTGGTGGAGGCAAATTTGCCCAACTGTTTTATTTTTGTAAAAGGTTTAAATCATTTGAAAATAGGAAATAATTTTTTAAATCCAAAAAAAAGAAAATTATATGCATATCCCGTAAGATAATCCCACTGCTTTTGTTCTCAGCCAAGATGAAACATGCCTTTTCAAAAAGAACACCCCAAAATAAGTATTTTACCATTATCTAAAAGACTACTTTTGCTGGGTTTTATTTTTTAATCTATTGAACATGAGAACATAGTCAAAAGTCATACCTTCCTTATGGTTGAAATTTTCTTCAGGTTTTATAATACTGAGATTTCATTTTTTAATGATAATTTGGCCTGACGTACCTTCCAATATGTACATTTGTATGAGTTTTATCACAGCATTTAAAAATCTCTTTATGTTTGGAATTAATAGGATTAAAAAAAATCTCAATAGTTTCTAGAAATACTTTATAGTGACAGTTTTGTTTTTTAGTCTTTCAGATTGTTGATATTAATGCAAACAATATTAAACTTATCACAAAAATATTTTCAATAAAATGTATTTTTTACAAACTGTGTTAGGCACTGGGAATAATACGAAAATGATAGATAACGCCTGTCCCTTGCCTGATGTCACAGTTGGGCTAGAGCTGCCCGAAACAAGGCCAGCAAAATTAGGATACGGCTTGCGAATGTAGTATGAAGAAAGGCCTTCGGAATACCAAAGAAAATTCTAGGGTCAGGGAAAGCTTTGAAGAGAAGGTGATGTTTCAGCTATGTTTTTAAGAATGGAGAGGGCTCATCAGTGATAGAACATTCTAGATAGGTTTGGAAGCATGAGAGCATGGAGCGATTGGGAAATAACAAATACACTATGATGTGGCTTGGACATGAGAATTTATGTGGTGGGGGTCAGGAGTAGGGCATCCCAAGAGATAAGGTTGGGAAGGGCCTGGTGCTGATGAGTATGCATTTTATCATGGAGGTGGTGAAGAGTCATCGAAGGATGCTAAATAAAGGATTGATATGATCAAGTTTGTGCTTTAGGACAAGTGTGGTGAGCATGCAAGTTACATGCATGAAGATCACTTCAGGACACTGTTGTGATAATACCGGTGAGAAAGATGAGGCCTGAACTGACAAAGTAGAGGAGAGGAGCAGAATGAAGAGGAGGCGACCAGCTTTCATTTAGTGCTGGCTACACCTGCCATGGCAGTGTTCTAGCTTTCTACCTTTGTCCTCACATAGAAATTAAAGCCATTCTGAGGCAGGAATAGTGATCTATTTATTGGTCACCTTCTGTGTGCCTGGTCTTAATCTGGCATATACATAACCAATCATCTTTATAACAACCCTACAAGGTTGGTGGTATTATCCTTGTTTTAGAAATGAGATTGGCACTTACAGAAGGTCACTGTAGTGGTGCAAGGACCCACAGCTAGATAGTGGCATTAGTGGCTTTTGTACCGAGATCTTAGAACTCAACCTCTTTTCTCTTTGTCAGTAAGATGTAATGGGCGGCCAGGAAGGAGAGAACGGTGTTTTAAAATGATGACCAGGTGTGTCAGTTTGGGACCCCGGTAAAGATGGTACTGTTAACCAGAGACAGAGTGGAAGAGGGTAGAAGAGGAAATACTGTGCTGTAGATAACACATTTGGTTCTGGATATACTGCATTTGGGGTTCTTTATTAATGCTTTCATGAAATCTTAAAAATTTGGACATGAAAAGAATCCCAAAGATAATCTTGGACAAAGTTTTTTAGTTTAGCTTTGTGAAACAACTAATCTTATTGGAGGATTAACATTTTGAACCCTATAAAACCTATCTGTATGACCGGGTATGACATTTTGAACCCTATAAAATCTATCTGTTTGGCCGGGTTCAGCATGCTCACGCCTGTAATCCCAGCACTATCGGAGGCCAAGGCAGGCGGATCACCTGAGACCCGGAGTTCGAGACCAGCCTGGCCAATATGGTGAAACCCCATCTCTACTAAAAATACAAAAATTAGCTGGGCGTGGTGGCGGGCGCCTGTAGTCCCAGTTACTCGGGAGGCTGAGGCAGGAGAATTGCTTGAATCCGGGAGGTGGAGGTTGCAGTGAGCTGAGATCGCACCACTGCACTCCAGCCTGGGTGACAAGAGCAAAAACTCTGTCTCAAAAAAAAAAAAAAAAAAAATCTGTTCATTAAGTATTAAATGACTAACAGGTTTGGGGATTGGGTAGATGGAGACAGTCTTTTTGTATGTCTGCCTGCTCTCCTTTATTCTCATACTTACCTCTCATAGTTGTCCCCTTTTGTGAATCACAGTAATGTGAGGTTAATATGTCTGTTGTTACTCCCAATTTCCAATTAGGAGGATTGACCTGGAGAGATGGGATTTCCCCAGGCTGTCCATACCTAGAAAGGGAGGCACAAAGAGGATTGGGTTTTCGAGCCTTTAGGCCATTTCTTTTTATTGAGTTTGGCCTTCAATTCAAGATCTTTGAAGCATTTTTAAAAATGCCTTTGAGGGAAGTTAGTTTAGAATGAGAAATTAGGAAAGAGAAAACTTGAATTTACTTTTAGTTTTGTGTTTTTAAGTAAAATGTTACTTTATTGTGATTTAGTAGAAAGAACTTGAGTTTAGAGTCAAAAGACTAGTTCTGTCTCTTCCTCCGGTGGCAGGTTGCCTTCTCTAAAGCTATTTCCTAATTTATAAAATGTGAATCATGAGAATATTTATGTCAGGATATCATGGGAATTAAACAAGGCAATGGCATAGTATTAAACTATAAAATGTTATTTTGAATGCTAATGTCCAAAAAAAAATTGAAAATTCTATGTGGATTAACTTAGAGGGGGATAAAAAAAAGGTAGACTTACAAATTTTCTCCAACATCTGCTTTGTCTTAACTGTCCAGTAAAGACATATCTTTTGGGTGTTTTTTTTTTTTTTTTCCCTATAGAAAAATTAATTCATCCATCATTTGAGTGCATCTGTATACCAGGGCAAACTAGACATAAGTCTTGTCCTCGTGGATCTTCTTTCTCCTCTCACAGGGGAGATAAGACACAACCGTAACATACAAGAGAAACCCAGTCTGAGGACAGATAACATACTGTATTGGGTGTGTGAAGGGGATGAGCCTTCTTTTCACTGGAGCAGCTGGGAACATGTTAGTGACGAGCTGACTTTCAGGTCTGGATTTTGAAAGTTGGGCATACTGTAGGCATGGGAAGACAAGGGGGAAAGCCATATCAGGCCTGAGGAATAGCATACATGTACAAAAAGTGGGAAGAATAAGCTGTGTTTGTAGAGCAGGGAATTCTTTGGCCTGGTGGGAATAAATTCAGAAAGGTAGGTGATCAAGGAGGGCCTTTGGGTGATAGAGATTCAGTGTAAGTTGTCAAGCAAGAGTGATAATGTGAGCAAAGCTACACTCCAGAAAGCTAGCTGTGGTTTGAAAAGGGAGCTGCTGAAGGCTGTAAGTTAAGCATTCAGTTCCTGAGTAGAGGCAGAAATAGAGAAGAAAATTCAAACAATGGTAGAATGAGGTGAATTTAAACAGGAAACCAATGTGGTTCTGATTGTACTTCACTTACGTAACTTTTTCATTAAGAAAGAATTCTGGCTACCCATTCTCACATGTTAATAATAGAGGTCTCGGCCAGGTGCAATGGCTCACGTCTGTAATCCCAGCATTTTGGGAGGCTGAGGCCGTTGGATCATGAGGTCAGGAGTTCGAGACCAGCCTGACCAACATGGTGAAACCCTGTCTCTACTAAAAATAAGAAAATTAGCTGGGCATGGTCGTGAATGCCTGTAATCCCAGCTACTCAGGAGGCTGAGGCAGGAGAATCACTTGAACCCAGGAGGTGGAGGTTACAGTGAGCTGAGATCGCGCCACTGCACTCTAGCCTGGGCGGCAGAGCAAGAGTCCATCTTAAAAAAAAAAAAAAAGAGACCTCTGGGAGAGTATCATATATGTTTGAATGTAATGTGTGTGACACCTAAAATTATTTCTACTATATGAAGAAAATCAGTACTTTGGGAGAAACAGGTGAAAATGAAAATGTAATTCAGCTTGAGTTTTTCTGTGAGCCTTAGTCCAGGTTTTAGAAAGAAAGGTACATAGACACAATTCTGGCTTTAAATAGTTCACAATGTGACAAAAGAAACTTCATTAATTTCTTAAGATTAATGGTAAATATACTTTATTTGGGCAGATTCACTCTTAATATTGAGTTCAAGGGGGTTAATTACAGTATAAAAGGGTTTCTAGCTGTTGAAAAGGTTGGGAGCTACTGAATTAGGCCTCCAGATCCTGTAGCCTACCTGTTATACCTCAAAGCCTCAATTTTCAGCCCCTTCCTTAGCCTTTCTCAACCAGGGTTGTGAAACAGTTAAACTCTAAGGAAAATTGTTTGAGTAACTAATATCAGTTCTCCCAAGGACTGTATTTAGGTATTCTTTACCTACCGTGGATGTGTTAGGGCCAGACTCTCTTGGAAGGATGTTTCTCTTCTGTTCTCTTTCGTTGCCCTCCCCTTATGCTTCTGTTTTCTGATCCTCCATTTACATACAAGAACAACCTTGAAGTTCTGGGTTGGAATTGGGACCAGAAAATGACTATAGCTTTATCTTCTAATATTTTTGTTGATTAATGCTTGAAATTATATCTAATAATTCATATTCACTATAAGGAAAGTTTGAGTGAATATTTGATAGTAGCTTATCCTCTTAAAGTTTACAGACCTCAGGCCAGGCTGATTCTCTTCTCCCTGGGGTCAGGCATGGTGGCTCAGGCCTGTAACCTCAGTGTTTTGAAAAGATCTCTTGAGGCCAGGAGTTTCAGACCAACCTGGGCAACACAGTGAGATCCTGTCTTTAAATATATATATATATTAAAAATTATGGCCGGGCACAGTGGCTCACTCTTGTAATCCCAGCACTTTGGGAGGCCGAGATGGGCGGATCACGAGGTCAGGAGATGGAGACCATCCTGGCTAACATGGTGAAACTCCGTCCCTACTAAAAAATAAAAAAAAAAAAAACTAGCCAGGCGAGGTGGCGGGTGCCTGTAGTCCCAGCTACTCGGGAGGCTGAGGCAGGAGAATGGCAGGAACCCGGGAGGCGGAGCTTGCAGTGAGCTGAGATCTGGCCACTGCACTCCAGCCTGGGAGATAGAGCGAGACTCCTTCTCAAAAAAAATAAAATGAAATAAAAATAAAAAAATAAAAAAAATTAGCCAGGTGTGGTGGCCGGGCGTGGTGGTCCCAAGCTACTCGGGAGGCTGAGGTAGGAGAATGGGTGAACCCAGGAGGCAGAGCTTGCAGTGAGGCGAGATTGCGCCACTGCACTCCAGCCTGGGCGACAGAGCAAGACTCCGTCAAAAAAATAAATAAATAGGCCGGGCGCGGTGGCTCAAGCCTGTAATCCCAGCACTTTGGGAGGCCGAGACGGGCGGATCACGAGGTCAGGAGATCGAGACCATCCTGACTAACACGGTGAAACCCCATCTCTACTAAAAAATACAAAAAACTAGCCGGGCGCGGTGGCGGGCGCCTGTAGTCCCAGCTACTCGGGAGGCTGAGGCAGGAGAATGGCGGGAACCCGGGAGGCGGAGCTTGCAGTGAGCCGAGAGAGCGCCACTGCACTCCAGCCTGGGGCACAGAGCCGAGACTCCGTCTCAAAAAAAAAAAAAAAAAAATTAAAATAAATAAATAAATAAATAAAAAATAGGTGGGCATGATGGTGTACACCTATAGCCCTAGCTTCTTGGGAGGCTGAGGCAGGAGGATCACTTGAGCCTGGGAGTTTGAGGTTACAGTGAGCTATGATTGTGCCACTGCACTCCAACCTGGGCTACAGTGAGGCCCTATGTCTTTAAAAAAAAAAAAAAAAAAAAAAAAGTTTACAGATGTCCTAATCATTAGAGCTAATAAGGCCTAGATTATTTTGTTCTTGGTGGTTCTCCATGTTTTAAATTCCTTTGGGTTAAATCAGGTGTAAAATTGGGAATCTTGAATTTAAACCTCTAACTCAGGGATTCAAAAAGTGTGGTCCATGGCAACTCTTGAGGGTCCCCCTCTGGACCCTTTCAAGAGATCTTCTTCATTATACTTCAGCCAGAACATCATGCCACAGCATACTGAATACAAAAGCAAATGAAAAAATCTAGCTGTCTGGATTATTATTTAATATTTAGTATTAAATGCTAAAGAGATTTGTAAAACCATGGCATTCTAATCACTTAATATTTTTTGTTCTGGGAAATAGTTATTTTTCATTAAAATGTTATTTTTTTATGTAACTGCTTTTTAGTTATTTAAAAACTGAATTCCTAAAAGTTGAAACATGTAATTTAGTTATTTAATATAGTAAATAATGATAGCTACAACCCACATAAGCAAAAGCTCTTTAGTGTCTTTAATAATTGTTAGGAGTATAAGTGGATCCTAGGAATAAGACCTTTGAAAACTACAGTCACAACTTAGCAGGGACAGCTATTGACTAAGAATGGAATTTTTATAGTCTTTTTATCTTTTGCAAACAGCCTAGCAAAGCAAAGAAATCTTAGAGGTTGTCTGTCAGATGGGCTTGATTATTCCATATTTTCTGTCCCTTCAGTGTTGGTGGACATGCCTAGCTTTGACTGTAACAGAGAAGTCTTTCTTCCTGTCTTTTTCCTTTCTGTATTTCATCTTCTCTCCTCCTCCACGAAGACATCATGGAGGGCTGGCCAGAAGTGGGACTTTACAAGTCACAGAAGTGGCAAAAATTATTCCTAATTGCTCTCATCATCTGTCAACGAAAGGGAAAATGTAGGTCTGATGGCCTTTTTGATGCTTAATATATAAAAATTGCCCAGCAATTAGCTTTGTAACCACCATCTATTTAATAGCACTAACTGTTGTTACTAGCTGTTTCTAGCTCTTAGTACATTTGTGATTTTTATTTTTGTGATTTTTTGGTGATTTTTCATAATTATATATGAATTACATATTCATATATGTGGATTTGTAAATTGTTTATAATAAATTACAGTAAATGCATTTTAATATATTAACTTCTGTGACCTTTAAGTTCTTGTTCACTAACTGTCTGGGAAAGCTGCTTTAGCGTAATCATACCTGAAGCCTCATTTTTCATGAGCACAGCATTTAGTCTTATGTGGAACTTAAGATATCTTGTCCTGCTTCAAGGTGGGAATGATTAAATGGCTAAAAAGAGGCAGATACTATTTTTGTGATAAATATGGGTTTCATGTCTTATAGAAAGTTATTTTAGCCTGGAGTTTGTTGTCATACAGACACTATATTCTGTCTGCCTTTCATTCCCTTTTCTTTGCGTCCTTGTGTCTCTGGCAGTTAGTCACCTTATAATCTATTGTCTGATGCATATCCAGCTAGTGACTTCAGTTCTTCCAGGCTTATTTTACAATAGGCTTGATCTTTATTCAGTGGTGCTACAATGACCTGAGGATGTCATCTCTGGTTATTTGCATGCTTTCCTACATGAGGATAGTAATTTGCATGTAATTACTTTATCTTTATTCATGAATTTTTATCCTTTATTGCTCATAAATTGAAGAAGCATTTGCTGGATGTTAAATAGTCAAAAATTTTGATACCTCTGTGTGGAACATTTTCCTCCTAAAACAAAAATAAAGAGAAGCTTTAATAATCTGTCTTGTTTTCCATTGATGATAAGAGATGAATTGCAGGAACCACTTCCAGTCTGATGAGACCATTCACAACACACAGCAGCAGCAGCCAAACCTGTTCCACGATTTTTACAGCTTAATCTTGGCTGTGCTTTTGTGCATTTGGAAGCGTGATAGTGTCCTATCAGGTTGCCCATGTACATATTTTGGGGCATTGCCTCTCAGTTAACATTGGGCATTCCTGCTTTCATAATCTAGGCAAGGTAGAAAAATTCTAAGGAGTCTTTTGAAGATGGTGTCAAATAGCAGTATTTTTGAAGTCAGTTGGTATTTCATATATGAAAAATATTGTGGCATTATTTCATTAATACATGAATTTCTAAGAGGTAGATGCTGTTCTAAGAGAAGAAATGCTATAGTTAACTGGAATTATCTGTACTCCTGTTAAGGTACTATGTTACGTGATATGAGAGAAACAAATAATTAAAAATTTTTGGTCTTAATGGGGCTGTTAATTGTGTAGAGAGGATAAGTCATGGTCAAAAATATCCACAAGGCAGTGTAAGTACTATGAATGGTGCAGAATGGTAGTTAGGAAACAAATATAGAATGCTACTCATGTAAAGGTACCAAAAATAATTCTTACAAGGTAGACCTGATATTTCTGTGAGCTTTTGTAATTTCTGAAATGATTCACATGAGAAAACAAATGACTTCTATTTTCTGGAAAATTTCAAGAGTATTTGGTTATGACATTGTCATTCATGTAGGAAGAAATACATTTTTTATGAAGGAGTTTATTTTGCAAACACTATCCTGCTCTTTGCTGTGGTAATATTGTAACAGAGAATTACTTTTTCTTATTCAGAAATAGTCTCTGGTTTCCTATTGATTTAAAGTTTTCCTCAAGCCTTTCCAGTCTCTTTTGCAGGTAACTAATTTAATTGGCCTTATATTGCTAGGAAGATGGTAGAGTGAGTTTTTGCTTAACTATTGTAGTATGCTCTGATAACCCTGCCATGGCTTCCTGTCAATCTTGAATAAAGTACAGAATATTTTTTTTTTAAGAGAGAGTCTTGCTTTGTTGCCCAATCTGGAGTGCAGTGGTGCGATCATAACTCACTGTAACCTCGAATTCCTGGGCTTAAAGGATCCTTCTGCCTCAACCTCCTAAGTAGCTGGGACTACAGGTGCATGCCACCGCACCCAGCTAATTTTTAATTTTTTTGTAGAGATGAGGCCTCGCTACGTTGCTCAGGCTGCGCTTGAACTCCTGGCCTCAATGTCCTGCCTCAGTCTCCCAAAGTGTTGGGATTACAGACATGAGCCACCGCTCCTGGCCATCTTTAATTCTATTTAGTAAATCCCATGTGAGACAAACCCAGTTTATTTGATTTTTATGTATTCAAACTATTTTAATAGAATTTTACATATTTTTGAATTTCAAAAAGTAAATGTGGACAATTTTGTCATTTAAATATTAGCTGTCCTGTGTTGTTTTAGATAGAGATTGCTTCTTGGTAAGCAGCTTGTTGAAATACCAGAAATTATTGTGCAGAGAGATAGAGAAGGGCAAGGGCAATATGATTCCATGGAAAAGGAGATAGCTGTCTTTGTTTAACTAGGACAGTCCTGGTTTTTGATGAACCATCCTGAATGGATATGTACTGAGAGAGTCATGACCTAAAAAATGCCTTTGGGTTTAATTCCTCCTGGAAAGTAGTGTTGTGGCAGAACAGCCACTGTATGCCCTCTCTCAACCAGCTCTGGTGTTTGGAAAGGGTATTCAGGTCCTGGCTTTGCAGTCTTTCTAAACATTTGGGGTCATGTTGGCGTTATTCATAGAGTCACTTCATTCTTTATGTCCAGTTCTCTTGTTAGAAACTAGAGCTAGGCCAGGTGCAGTGACTCATCCTGTAATCCCAGCAGTTTGGGAGGCCAAGGTGTAAGGATCACTTGAGGCCAAGATTTTAAGACCAGCTTGGGCAACATAGTGAGGCCTTGTCTCTTCAAAAAAATTAAAAAATTAGCTGGTTGTGGTGGCATGCACCTATAGTCCCAACTACTCAAGAGATTGAGGTGGGAGGGTCATTTAAGCCTGGGAGTTTGAGGTTCCACTGCACTGGAACTCACCACTTCACTTCAGTCTGGGCAATTGAAGTAAGACCCTGCCTCAAAACAAAATAAAAAACAAACTAGAGCCAGTTAGAGCTCCGTCCATCTAGAACCACTCTTGTTAACAGAACTGTAATTTCCATAGCATTTTGTTTTTCAAATGAGAATAAGTTCTTTTTTTCTGATGATAAAGTCATGTGCTATTTATAAAAATTTAAGCAGTATAGAAAAGCATGAAGAAGAAAATAAAAATACCGAAAATTCCACCAATCACCTCTTAATATTTTTCAAAATGGAAAAAGCAGTAGGCATTGGCATATTTTTAAACTTTGTGTTATAAACAATTGTGAGATGAAGAACAGATGCACAGCATGGCACTTGTTATTTTCCGTAACAGCTTTATTGAGCTTTACTTCACATACCATACGGTTTACCCGTTTAAAGGGTACCATTCAGTGGTTTTAGTATATTCACAGGGTTGTGCAACCTTTGCCACAATTTTAGAACATTTTGTGTTTTTTTGAGACTGAGTCTCACTCTGTCGCCCAGGCTGGAGTGCAGTGGCACTATCTCGGCTCACTGCAACCTCTGGCTCCCGGGTTTAAGCAGTTCTCCTGCCTCAGCCTCCAGTAGCTGGGACTACAGGTGCCCGCCACCACACCTGGCTACTTTTTGTATTTTTAGTAGAGATGGGGTTTCACCATGTTAGTCAGGATGCTCTCGATCTCCTGACCTCGTGATCGGCACGCGTTGGCCTCCCAAAGTGCTGGGATTACAGGCCTGAGCTACCGTGCCTGGCCAATTTTAGAACGTTTTTAATCACAGCAGAAAGAAACCCTCTACCCTTAAGTCATTGTCCCTTTACCCCCAATTCCTCCATACCTCCCAGCATCTGGCAACTACTAATATAATTTCTGTCACTGAAGATTCGCCAGTTCTGGATGTTTGATATAAATGGAATCATAAAATATGTGAGTTTTTTTGTGACTGGCTTTCAATTAGTGTACTGTTTTCAGGGCTCATACATCTTGTAGCATTTATCATGCATGGCATTTTGAAAAGCAAATCTTAGTTAAAAAGCATGTATTCATGTATCTAGACATGCTTTCTTAGTTTTAGTTATTGGCTCATTTTAATTGTGTGAGTGTGGTGTATAGTGAAAAGTAATGGCTAAATCTTAAGAATTTTTAAAGTGATTAAAATCAAAGCAAGAAGCCTTCTTCAGATTCTTTAGTTGTTTTCTTTTTAATAAACATTTTAAAACTTGGTAAATTATGTAAAGGAGAATTGTGTAGCATTTTCAGTACCAGATTGAATGTAAACAGGGATGAATTCTTGACCAAATTGTAGAAATGTCTGAGGTTTATTCTCTTGGTCCAGGCTCAGTTTTCTTGCCCAAAATTGCCCTACCTCCACTGCCTTCATTTTTTCCCACCCCTAAGTATGTTAGTTGAGTTATCAGAAACCTCGTGCCTTTGTATTTCTCTTAATTCTTTTTTTCTCCTATAAAAGTGGGAGAAAACAGACATGGTCTTTGAAAGTCTTTTAAAATACTTTTAAAGAATAAAAACCCCTATCTTGGTTAAAGGAGATTCAGTTTTTTACATGTGGATAAACACATGTGGATACATGTGTTTCCTTAAAATGATGTGAGGTGTTGTCTTACCTTGAATGTCCCCACCTTTACCTATGGAATTGGGCGCCTTTATCATTTTCCCCTGAAACTTCAGCCTTTTAGGCTATTCCAGGTTTATTTTCTCTCTGTTGCCCACATCCAGAGTGAAAGAAACCAAAACAAACCCTCTTTCTTTTGTACCCAAATATAAGTTTGAAGCTTTTTGCATAGTTTTAATATCATTCTAAAATTTTTCTCCTGAGAGTCTTTAGACAGATTCCTCATATTTCTTAGGAAATTGGATATTATCTAATTTTATATTTATGCTTCTCTCCTTTCAAATCTCTTGAAGTGGCTAATCAGAAAAAAACATGTACAGTAAAACCTGAATTAGGAAGTGAGATTCCTAATGAAAGAAGAACTAATTATTTTAGTTTTCTGAGGGCTAATAGTAACTCTGAGTGTTAACTGCCAGAAAGTTCTAGTTGGTACAAAAAGAGGCGTACCAGTTGACCAAGAAAAGAATATCAGAAGTAGAAGGCACAGCATGTATCAGGAAGGCTCTGCAGAAGAAAGGTGATACAGCATGTTTGAGAAATTGAGAGAACAGTGTACCTAGAGCCTAGAGAGCAATACAGTAGGAATTGAATGAGATATGTGGCAATCACATGGGGGACAAGCACTGGATTTTGGTATTTATCTTAAGAGCAGTGGGCAGCAGTTGAAGAGTTTTTACTAAGAGCGATGATTTGATCTGGTTAATTATTAAAGTATCACTGGCTACTGTGGGGAGGGGGACAGATACCAAGATTGGAATGGGCAACTTAATTAGATGATGCTAATGTAATTGTCTAGGTCAGTGGTCTCTCAGTTTTTGAGCTTATCCCCTGGTAAATATCATTTATATGTATGTACTTATCATTTATATGTATGTACTTTGTTGTTGACATGTTGAGTACATTATAAGACTTTCAAAACAGTAAAATGGATGAGAAAAATTATTGAAGTGCTACTATTTTCTTCCCTGCCCCAACTGATGTATGTTAAGCTTCTGGGATACAAGTTGCCCCACCCTGAACATGACTAAGCAAGGGATCGTCAAACAAGAACAGTGGCAATGGAGATAATTTGGAGAGAGAAATTACGAGGTTGCATTAACAGGACTTGAAAATTGGTTAAATAGGAGTAAAAGAAAAGGTAGTGGATTTCTGGTTTGTGTAAGTGAATAGATAAGAGCACTGATTAAAGAGTCAACAAACACTCTGATAGAAGCTAATTGTGTTAAAGTAGCATTCTACCAGAATGTGGTGGTTTTTCTGAGCACGTGCTTAATAATGCCCTTAGTAACAAATGGTAGGAGGGCATTTGATGGGCAAGTCTTGATCTGTGTTCAGGAAGAGGAAGCAGAGCAGTGAACCTGAGGACACAGGTTACTCTTGCCTTTGGAGGCATTAGGATATGACAGGATTGGTAAATGATAGGCCTTTCAACTTCTTGTTGCCTCTTCAAGTGTCTTTAGCTAGAGGCAGGGCCATTCATTTCACAACTAAAAATAAATGGCTTACGAAACGTGGTGGACTGAGGAACATATTAAGACTATTGCCAGTGCAGATGAATAATTTGTCAGCAAGTTATCAACTGTTAGCAGTCATTTTCATATTGGCTTAAAAGGGAATAAAATACATTTGAGTCATAATTTGAGAGAGGATTACAAGAAATAAAGGATGGGAAAAAACTCAATCATATATACAGTTTTGCCTTAAGGTTGAGTTAAAAAAAAAAAAAAAGGGGGAAGATGTTTATGATGGTACATTTTCTTGTATAGCCATATATGCACGATGCTCCATTTCCTGATATATATAAAAGTTTATCAAATTTTAAAACTTGAAATAATATTTTTGAAAATGTTTCAAAATGCCACTTTAAAAATACATTGCTTTGAATAAAATTTACTGTTGGTAATCCTTATGCCTCCTAGCACAGTGCCCTGCAATGTGGTAACTTTTTTTTTTTTAGTGCAGCAACTATACCACAGCAGTATCTACCTCCCTTCTATTCTAGATACCTTTGAGCAAACATAAACACATTTGCTTTCACTGTCTCAAAAATGTATTGCATAGAACTTTGTAATCATGTGAGAAATACCTGGGGGCATTATTGATGGTCTGAAGTGTGAACACCACTAATTTAGATGCTGATGTTGTGCTCACTCACCCACTCAACTGACCAGCCTTCCAGAGAATGCAAGTCAGATTCAAGCCAGTCTTTAAGCAAACATTATCTCAGTTAATCGTAAGAAACAATGCTAGGATGGGTCATATCCCCATTATCAATTGCCTTGGGACTAATTGCTAATAGGAGAAACTGCTGGTTGTAAAAATCATGAATGCAGAGTTTACTATAGTAATTATATATAACAAAATACAGTCATGCCAATCAAATCTAAACAGCCTGTCATTTTCCACTACTGGTAACTCACCCAACCATTTCTGCATTTCCCGGCTCATACAAAACACCTAATGGTAAAGTATGTTAAAGTTAGGGGTAAGCCTGAAGGATGGCTGTTTGAAAACTGCATTAGCGATAAAGGGACAGCCATGCAAAAAAAAAAAAAAAAAAAGTTAATATGGCTAACTTAAAGATAAATGTCCTTTCATAGGTAAAATGTAAGGTCTATGTAACATCAGTGCTAGTGTTAAAAACTATGTTGAAAACATCGTATTACTGAATTTACTCAACCTGGACAATAAGTGTTCTTTCCCTTATTCTGCTCTGCTCCCCTGACTGAATGAAGAAAGAGTTAATGGCATCAGTATTAAGCAGGAAGTTCTGTTAGGCTTATGCATATAATGGAATGAATAATTTAGTATCTTCAGGAAATGCAAATGCAGTAGAATTTAAGCAACCTATCAGAATTTAGATCAATATTGTACATGATAGTATGAAATTAAAGTCTGGAAAGAAGATACTTAAAGATACGAAGTGCAAGAATGTTAATAGTTTAAACTGTGAGAAAGACTGGGAATTCTTGGTTGGAAATATTTTGTCTTACGCAACAATAATGATTTACCTGCATTCTGACACTTGTCAGACGACTTTTTGCCAACATGATTGGTAATGGGATGTGGCAGCTTCTTTGCTGTCAAAGAAGAGATAATTTCTCAGGTTTTTCTTGTAAGTTTTTAAAATTGTCCTTATGGGGCTTTTTTTCCTCTTTAAATATGGAATAAAGGAACTGAAGGGTAAAACCTGAAGACTAGGCATGTTTCTTTAATAAAGGTTTTATAGAAGTAGCCATTTGCAAACATCGGTAAGACAGATCTTTAAAAAACAGTTTAAACTTAAAATATAGTGACTGAAAATATTCTAAATTGTTTATCTCCTGTGGAATGATCTCATTAGCTTGGTAGACATTTTATATGTACGCCTGTGGTCTTTCTATATCTTATGTCATTACTGTAAATAAATATTGTGCATGCAACTTTAATAATAGATTGGGTGGTTGGAAGTACTTAGCAAAGGTGACATTTATCAATCTTATTTTGTGTTTGCAAAAAAAATATACAGTATATGTAATATTTTCAAAGCAAGACTTAATTGGATTATGTTAAATCTAATTTCTAAAAATGATGAAAAATTATCTTATTTAAGACATTACAATTTTTAGATGTGTGTTATTTAAATTATATTGGTTTGGTTCTGATTTTTCTAAAACTTTTAGTTAGCACGAGTTGTATGTTTTAAATAATACAGTCTTAGAGGAGATCTAAAGCACTGTCTTGTTTGCCTTTATGTGGGCTTTCTTAAGCCCCAGTGCATTTTAACCACTAATTGTTTCTTGGTGAATACCAACGGAAAAAGAAAATCTTGCTCATGCTGAAAAGAATTTCTTTAAGATTTTACAGAAAATTATTGATGTAAAGTTTTGGATGTCACTAAAGTAACAGTTAAAAAAAGTATTGTTTTTCTCATCCCAATTTTGAGTGTCACTTTGATTTTAGATAAATCCTTCCCCTTTTCATAGATTATCACCTTCTCATTGAGTTTTTTCTCCTAAAAAGAATTTACTTCATTGACACTTAAGCTAAAATTTAATGTAAATAGCCTAAATAAATGGCTGTTTGATCTGGCCACACTTTTTTAATAAGACATTTTGTCAAGTATGTATATATATTGAGAAAAAAATAGTAAATTGTGGCTTGGTAAAAAATGAATAGCTGATTTTTAGCAAACCAAAGATACTCTTATTTTGTATCAATGAATATAAAACTCTTTATTGCAGTGGGCCGCTTATAATGGCTTTGGTCTTTTTCCAGCTAGTAGGAATGAGTTAATCTTAAGCACTTCCAAGCCTAAATTTTTTTCGGATTCAGTTCTCCTAAATGAGAGGATAGATCTTGTGAAATTAACACTAATGGCCATAGATCTTGACTTCCTCTACCTTATCTTCATTGACTTAAAAAATATATAACCCTAAAATGCTGGTTGTGCTCTTTGACCATATAACTTAGGAAATAACTAAGTTGTACGTGCATCATTTGATCTATGGCTGCTTATAGGGTTTTTCCACGAAAAAAAGATTGCATAAATTTTTTTTAAGAGCCTATGTTAAAGAGGATGCGTTTTTATTAAATTACAGAGCTTCCAGGATGAGGATCTAGATAGGACGTATGTATAAATACATTTTGAACATTTCAAAGCACCTTTTAGTTTATGTGAAGTTCTTCAGATGGCCCCGTTGTCCTTCGAAGCTTCTAACACCAAGGTGTCTGTTGCAGCCCAGAGCAAGGTTACTGCTACCCAGGACAGCACTAATTTGCGATGTATTTTCTGTGGTAAGCAACATTATGTTTACATTACTTTTTCAAGCTGTGGTACATGCTACTTGCGCATTTCCATAACTTTTGTTTTTTTAGGCCATAGTCTGGTTTGTGACATTTGGGATATATAGCAAGCTATTGTTTTTATGTTGTGATATTTGTTGTGGTTCATGTAGGTGATTTGGTCAGCTCTGAGTTGGCTTGTTAGTGAGGATTAGAATTAGTTAGAATTAGGTTCTTAAAACTATTCTTGTCCACCTTTTCCAACACAAATGAGAGGGGTTTTTGTTTGTTTGTACATTTTTGTTTTTAGTTATTTTGTTTGGGAGCAAATTTTTGATTTATAATTTAAAGAAAAAATTTATGTCCATCTTAATATGTTTTGAGGAATGTAAATGTGCCTTAGCAAAGGGAACTTTTGCTTAACTTGAATTAATTTTAGATATGCATGTTGTGAGGCAGATGTAAGCTATTACTTGCTTTAATAGGTTGATTTCTGATTGACAGCCTCCTTTATTCAGTAGGTTAGAGATCTGTGACTTAAGAGTGAATTTAGGCTTACTGATTGTTTTCTTTCACTCTCATGCACACGTGTGCACATATTTGTATTGTTTGCATGGACAAACCAGGTATGTCACTTAGCCACCCCAAATTAGAGATAAGAAGATACATGCCTAAGGATACGTATCTATCTGTGTATACACAGATAGATACATATCCTTGTCTAAATTCTTTTTATTTCCATTTGTTTCTGAAACTTTGTTTTAAAAACCCAAGTTCCAAAGAGTTATTTTTAATTACTTGAGCTTTGAAAAGAAACCTCATATATACCTTTTTGACTCATGTGTACCTTGCTAGCCAGATTATTTTATGAGAGATAGTTATTAAATGATATACAGTATTGCTCCAATTTTACATAAAGTGTTCAGCTCTGTGTATGTACTTTATGTGACTCAGAATTTTTAATGTGACTCCTCAATACTAATGATACTTTTTTTTTAACCTATGAAGAGAATTATTTTAAAATGTATGTACTTTCTGGTTTAGGCAAAGAAGTACGTGTTGCAAATTTCTTAAAAAAAAAAAAAAAAGGAAAGAAAAGAAAAGGCTAATGTATTTGTTAGTCACTTAAAGTTATATTTTAGGATTGTTCCAGAGGTCACAGTTACAGTAGTGAACCTATTGTGTGGCTGTTCGTAAATCCCTCCTCTCTCTCCGAGATCCCACAATTAAACACTGCAGATTAAGTGTGTAATCAGTAACTTTTTCTCCTCATTTTTCTGCCTCCTCCTGGGGGTTTTTCCGGGCTATCTTTTGAACTGGCCATGAGTGATTATTGATATTTGTGTTATTAGAACTCTCTTTAGCTCATTTTGAAAACCCACCCAGTGTTGTATACCTTTCTACTTAATATGTTGAGGTCCATACGCAGAATAATGGATACTTTACCCAATTGCAGAGAAAGTATTGATTTGACCTAAGTGAAGGTGAATCTTTAAAGTTGTAAAATAATGTGTTAAAAAGCAGATTCCCCCCATTATTACCTTTAATTTAACTGTGTGCAAACAATATAATTACCACGTTGCTAAGTTTAAACTTGATTGTATTGTGTATATAATAACACCGATTTGTCTTTTAGTCCTGTGTTTTTAAATAGTCTGTGGCTAATTGTGAAAATTAAAATGTGACATTAAGTGAAATGTGTTTTAACCAAAATTCAATATTGAAGGCAAGACTGACATGTAGCTCCTATTACAGAGTCTCCTGATCTGATTTTCATCATTTATAGGATACTGTATCAGTGACATTGCCACATTTCTCTGTTACAAACAGTAACTCACAAACTTTGCTATATATCTTCTTCTTGTAGTGAGGACAAATTACGATCAGCCACTATCTTTGGCTGTGAGGGAGAGAACAAACTCTCAAACAGCTGCTATTCTTTATGATAACATAGAAAGAGCAAAGCAGGTTCACTGATTTCTTAACCTTGGTTGTTCTTCCCTCTTTTTCCCCTCCCCAAAGGGCTGTTAACCACCACATGATGCTCATAAAATATTGTCATTTGCCCACTGAAATGGTTATGAAAGTCCTATTTTGCATTTTATGAGAACACAGATACTCATTTAGGAATGTGACCTGTGTAAAGTAATGTTTATATTCCTGAACATACAGCAGCAGCTGACAGACTTTGCCTTATCCTAGTTGCTGCTTCATGTCATGTGGGGTGCCTTTGGTATTACTTAACAATTTTATAGCCCATTAGAATGTTTGACAAGAAGGAAAAATGTAATTGTGTACCTTAAGTTTATATTTACCTGGAACTTCTAATGTTTATGGTATGTTTGTATTAATTTTTAAATGCACATAAATTTCAATGTGCTAGTTACTGCAACCTGACGATTTGAAGAAGAAACAAACAGAACAACCAGATTAAATGTACATGTGAAAAGGTGCCAAGGGGAGTGATTCCGTGCACACACACACACACACACCCCATTTAAAGGATATCTGGAAAGACAAAAAGCCCAAAAATCCATTATCATCACAAAGAACCATGTAGAAAAGAATTGTTAAAGAGTTGTTCTAGGATCAGAATTCTCCCCACTTTAAAAGGATCTTCCTTGAAGCTTTTCATCGCAGCTGCAGTAATAAACTGTAGTAAATTTTTTTTATATGATAACAGCCACAAAATACTACCCACATCTAAAATATCTCCTTTCTGAACAGATTTGCTTAGTAACCTTTTAAAAAGCTTAAAAAGAAATATTCCAAAGCAGGTTCTGTAAATTGCTAAAAGATGTTCTTTTCTCAGCTTTTGTGAGTTACATTAAACTTGTGTTAGTTTTTTAAAAACCTGTTAAATAAAATAAATAGGATTGAGTTGAAATTTTGACGTTTTTTGAATCTATAAGTTTGAATTAAAGCTGAGATTTTAATTGGCAAATTTAATTCATTAATACTACTTTTGATATATAACACCTGTCCTAGATGTGAATCGTACAATTGCATTCTTCTTTGAGGTAGATGCTAAACAAGTCTAACCTACTCACATTCAGCTGTTTCATTATTTAAGCAGCCTGAGGCTTTCAACCTAAATACTCAAGTAAACATTATTTTTAAAAATAGTTAAAACATAATAGTCATGTGTGTTGCCCATGCTAAATGCTCACATTTAGTACTTTGGATATATAAAGTACATTCCCCAAATAATTTCATGCTACCTCAGATTTACCCCCCACCTCCTGCACTTTGTATGTCCCCAGAAGAGAGGTCTTTTCCCTGTAAAGTATTAAACATTCGTGTATAGCCTAATGGGAGAGTCTGTTTTTACATCATTATTTTAATTTCCCAAGAAAAGAACTCTAGTCTGTTTGCTAGACAGCAATCATGTATTTTCATTTATACAAACATTTACGTGTGTATTTAATTTCAAAAGTTTTGGATTTTTTTTTTTTTTTGGTTATTGATTACATAGGATTAATTTTTTTTATATTTCCTTTATTTGGTTCTCAAAATAGCAGAGTCTTAGGAAATCTAATATATCACTGCAGTTGTCATCAGTTTGTCTTTAGAGGACAAATGAAATGATTAATCTAAAAACATTTGTAAAGAGGTGAGAAAAAAAGTTAGGTAAGTTCAGATCAAGTTAATTCTGTTTTTCCACACTTGTGATACACCAGTACTGCATTACATCCTAGTAAATCTTCTGGTTGTGAAATCTACTCCACTACTATAAAATACTTTGCATGATTAGCCCATAGATTACAAGAATTTAGTACACAGAAGCATTTATTTCGTAACTTTTAAATACCAGTTGTCTACAAATCTTTCAAAATATCTGTTAGGAGCATTTGCTGGTACACTAGAATTCACAAATACATGTAGTATGGCATTACTCATATATTCTTCTCCAAGAGTGGAAGATAACTACTGTTTCTTTACTTTCTTGTTTACTGGATTAGACTTTAAGATTGTTCTATTTTAACGCTAGGTATTATATATTAGCTCTAGTATTTATCTCATTTTGTGACAGATTTAATTTTTATATCCAATGACATTAAGATGTCCCATAATTCAGTGGCATTCTATCTAAGATGCAAAAAGCAGGTCTGCATTGTACATGGTATGTGGGAATGGATGGTCATTAGTGTCTCATGACAGAACCATGTTGTATGAATGCAAGTTTTTTTTTTTCCTTCTTACCCTAAATGAAAACTTGAAATTACCTGTTACATTAAAAAATTCAGTTTAGTAGGTTAATTACTATATGGAAGTTTAGCAAATGTTTGTTTTCACCAGTGCTGGAAATGCTAGGCCATTAGACAAAAATGGCAGCTTAAATTGGGCAAATTTGATAAATGCTTTAGCATACTGGAGTCTAGTAATAAGGTTCTCATGCTCTCTCTCTCTCCTGTTTTTCATTTCCAGTGTTCTATTTAGGTGAGTTTTTGAATTCTGATTTTTCATTTAAGTTTTCCCTCTCCACTTCATGAATAATTACCCCAAAGAGAATGTCTCATTGTCTTAGAAAATGTCAAGCTTAGGTGCCTCTTCAGATGCTCATCGAACACTTGTTTTACTCAAGCTCTTCATATATAAATGTTTCTTTTTCCTTATTGTTGATGTTTTCCATTTGTTTCAAGTAAGCCTTCTGGAGATGATGACAGTATTATGTTGCAGTCTTTCATTTGCTCTGTGTTATGTAAAGCTTATATTTTATTTTGCTAGACAAAAAGAAGACACGTTTGTAAATATGTGATGATTTTATGTTATTCTTATGATTTTATCTCCTCTATCCAGCTAGATATGAAGATAATGTTCATCTGTAATGTTTTTTTCCCTCTGTAGGGCCAACATTGCCTAGACAAAACTCACAACTACCTGCTCAAGTTCAAAATGGCCCATCCCAAGAAGAATTGGAAATTCAAAGAAGGTAAATTTGCAAGTTATTGTTTGTTCTTTTTCTTCATGCTTCAGAAGACAAAACTGAATATCCTGTGTTTAAGTCTTGTCAGCTGTTTAAGAGTCACAACTTTTATTCTTATATTAGTAAGTTTTGCAACTATCATTAATAAGTTACCAGATACTTGTTATGCTGGACATGAGATGTTATAAAATTTCATACCTGTTTTGTTTTTTTTTGTTTTTTGTTTTTTGTAAAAATTCTACTCAAGGTACGTTGAAAATATTGTAAATACACTTAACAGAATTCAAAATGTTTTATGGTTCAAGAAGTCTTACTTTTGTAATTATAAAGTGATCTGTGACTACTGTGGTTTTCATGTGACGAATTTAACTAAAAAGTTGAGAATAGTGTTGGCTGTTTCTGTAACACATTTATCTTCAGATATTACTATAGGGTTTTGTAGTAGAATACAAAATCATTCTCTGCTGGGCAGCATTCTTCCATGACTGGGAGTTCTCTGAAAGTGGGCAGAGTAGGTAGGCTGACAGGCTAACCTTTGGAGTACCAGGATGGGGAGCAGGCAGGCCTCAGAACCGCACAAATGCTGAGCTACTTAAAGCTGCACCGGAAGCCCCAATTCATCTGAGGCATCTTCTTCAGTTTCTTTAAAGAATAGTCTTCTGTGGTAAATGCCATTCCATCCATTGAGCTGGGGTTGGGGAGGACAGGGGAGGAGCTGGTACATACAGCTGTTCTGCGGACAGTGTATATACTTATTAATCAGCTTGATTATTGTGGCACTGCTCATTCCCGTTCTCTCTACTTGTTAATCTCAAGTTAGGTCTTCCCCAGGTTCCTCTTCTCATGTCTGCTTTGACCGTCTTCAGTATGTGTTCTGGGTTATGGATGCCTCCACTGCTCCATTTATTTATGTCACAGGCATTGTTTGTTCTAAGTGCTTAAGTTATATTGGGAAGGGGGAGGGAGTGGAGGGAACAAAAAGCCTTAAACTCATCAGACAATAAACATGACATGATATGCTAGAAGATGGTAAATGCTATGGGGAAAAATGGAACAGAGTAAAGAGGATTGTATGTTGTGGAGGGGCAGAGGGAAGTGCTGGTTGTAATTTTATTTTATTTTTCCATCCATTACTTATTAGTCTCAGTACTTGTGAGTTTAAATAGATTGGTCAGGGTAGTAGATCTCATTGAGATGAAAAGAAGGAATTAACCAAGCAGATATCTATGTAAATGCATTCTATGCAGAGGCCTTAAGGAAGGATGGCGCTTGTGTGTACAAGGGAAAACAAGGAGGCCGTGGAGGCTGGAGCAGAAGAGAGTATTAGGAGATGAGGTCAAAGGCGTAATAGAGGTCAGGTCATGCAGGACCTTGCAGGCTACTGTGAAGAATTTAACCTTTACTCTGAGAGAAAGGAGACTCACCATACAGTTTTGAACATAGGCATGATCTGACTTAAAATTTTAGCAGAATCAGTCAGGCTGCTCTGTTGAGCCTACACTATTGAGAGACGACTTGAGGCAGGTACAGGGTTGTGACAGCAGCTCAACAAGAAAGCCAGTTAAGAGACTTTTGCGGTGAACTAGGCAGGAGATAATGGTGGCTTCCACCAGGTAATAGAAGTGGGTGTTGAGAAGTCAGATCCTTATATGTCTTGGTGGATTGTATGGTGGGGTATGAGGGAAGGAAAGGGGTTGAGGTTTTTAGGCTAAACTAGTGGGAAGGATGGAGTTGCCATTAATAGTTGAGAAAGACTGTGGAGCAGGCCTTGTTGGGGGATGTCAGAGATGAATTTTGAGGATGTTAGGTTCAGGTTTTTACTGGACATATTCAAGTAGAGATGTTGAATATTAATCTCTAGGAGACTAGGGAAGAATTCTAAACATATAACTCTTTCCTACCCTTTCTGTCTTCCAGAAATCTCATGAGAAATTTGTCCTACTAATGACCACCACCTTCAGTTTTCTACTTGGTCATGGGTTTATTTAAATGCATTTTAATGATGTTTCTGGAATTTTAGTAGAATTTTGGGGAAGATTACAGGACTGCTCAATCTACCAACCTGAATAAGAGTCCAGACACTCCTGTCTTCTCATCTCCCTGCTCAGCATTCCTTATGGCCGCCTCTCCTCGCATCCAGTTTACTTCTTTGGCCTGGCATTTAGGAACTCACCCCGTGTTTGTGTTTCACCCCTCATGACTGTCTCTGTGTACACCATACTCATCTTTCCCTCTGTATTTGTGTGTGGCATTCACCTCTTCTGATATGTTCTTCTCATATCCTTTCTACATTGTCATTTTCTGTAAACTCTTTTCCAGGCACACTGATGTTCTTCTTTTCTGAATTCCTGTAACTTAATCACACAATATTTTGTATTTTCTTCCTAATTGTTTATTTTACATTTGAGTATTACCTCTGCAGTGAACATTATGGGCTAATTTGAGAGTTGAAATCTCAATAAAATTTCTAATAAAAAGTCAAGAAATTTCTGGTACTGAATTAATTCATATGCAGGTTTTGGGGTATAAGACAGAAAATATATGTTTGACCTTTAATGTAGTAATTTTCTTCACTTTTGCCTAATTTTTCCCCCACTCTAAACCATAGTTTGGAGGAGAAATTATTGACATTTAGCTGGTAAACGGCCTTTTAGAGACTTCCCAGGTGCTAGGGAAGGCATTACCTAGGAAGGTTGTTGAGTTGATTAAGATAACATACTCTTTTCTTGCTGCCTAGGATTTTCTGTGTTTTTTGGGAGTTGGTGGGAGGTTCATGGAGGAGGTGCTCTTTGAGCTGTGCCTAAAGAGGCAATAAAGTAGGAGTTTCCAGTCATAGAAGGGAAAAGCATTCCAGGAAGAAAGAGTAGGCGTGTAAAGACAAGGAGATGCAAACACACATGCAATGTGAGTACGCTTCCTCCTTTCCCTTCCAGGACCAATGGTATGGTTAGATGAGGTTGTGTCCACCTTGTAAGGGCCTTATATACTGTGCTAAGAAATTGCTTTTTAAAACTCTTTTCCTGAATTTGTGATATACTAAAAAAGCATCTTGCTTTCTATCACTTTAGTAAATTTCAAATTATAAGAAAGGTATTTGTCATTTTTCTTTGACATATATCCCATACAATCTGTTTTTGCCTGTGGTTAAACTATACTTGAAAAAAGATACTACAAAACTCTAAAATATATACTAAATATTTATATAGACGCTTAGTACTGGTTTTCATTTTCTTTCAGCTGATAGTAGTGCATGACTGGATCCGGTTGTGTAGACTAGCAAATGGGAAGGATGTATAGCACAATCTAGTGTGAAGTTTGGTTCCCAGTAGAAATTATATTTCCAAAATTTATTTCATGTGGTTATTTATATAAAAATCATTTTTTAAAACTTGATTTATCTTCAGAGGCACAATAAAATACCCTCAGGCCAACTTTATACTTCATAAACTGAGTGAAATTGTCCGTTAACTTTGGCTGTTTAACTGGCCTTTTTCTATACTATTACTGGAATGTGTAATGAGAAACATCAGTTTGCATTATAAATTCACAGCTGTGAGGATGTGGGTGAGGTGCCAAATGAAAAGAGGAATTAGGTGAAAGTTGGCCAACTTGGTTTCTTTCCCTTGCTCAGCTCCTAGATACTGGCAGCCAGACTTGTAGAGCCCAGCAAGAAACTAAGATTCCTCTTTGGGAAAATTGCCATGGCCAAGAGAAGACAGAGATGTTGACACTCATCCTTGCCAGTGGAGCTCATTTACTTAAGGGCCTCTGATAATTTTGGTGCTACTTATAAATATGAACAGATAGTCAAGGATCATCAAACCTTTCAGGCCAACTTCTATAAAAGAAAGACCAAAACAAAGAGTTGAAATTGTATGAAACAGATGCAATTCAGGGAGCAGAAGAAAACCTAAAAATATACTGCATGCAATAGCTTCAGAGAACCAGGAGAGTATATTTCATTGATGAAATAAAAATTGATAGTTATTTTAAATGGATCACTCAGAGAACAAGAAAGTAAACCTGGAAACATTTTTTAAAAACTATCTTACCTTTTTTTTTTTTTTTTTTTTTTTTTTTTTGAGAAATAGAAGAGCCGGCGCACTGTGGCTCACGCCTATAATCCCAGCACTTTGGGAGGCTGAGGCGGGCAGATAATGAGGTCAGGAGTTCCAAAGACCAACCTGGCCAATATGGTCAAACCCGGTCTCTACTAAAAATGCAAAAATTAGCCAGGCCTGGTGGCACGCGCCTATAGTTCCAGCCACTTGAGAGGCTGAGACAGAAGAATTGCTTGAACCTGGGAGGTGGAAGTTGAATTTAGCTGAGTTCGTGCCATTGCACCTTAGCCTGGCGACAGAGTGAAATTCCGTCTCAAAAAAAAAAAAAAAGAAAGAAATGTAAGTTTTGAGAACTAAGGTTGAGGAATTTATTCTCTGAAAATAGTCCTAAAACTAAGAGGTGGCATATGAGAAAGAAAGTAAAGTAAGAAGAACAGATTAGAAGGTTCAGCATCCAAATAATAGAAGTTCTGTTATTATTTGGGGAGTGGGGAGGAGAACAAAAACATGAAGAAATTGAATTTGCAAATAAATAACAAGAAAATTTGCTGGAACTCATTGATCGTCTAGATCAAAGGTCCGCAAACTTTTTCTGGGAAGGGCCAGGTAGTAAACATTTTAGGCTTTGTGGCCCATCTGTGTCATTTCCTAGACTCTTCCTTTGTAGCTCACCATAGACAACATGGAAATAAATGAGTGTAGCCAGATTTGACCCTAGGGCTGTATACAGTTTGCTAGCTTCTGGTCTAGGTCAAAAAAGCCTGCCAAAAATCCAGCCCAGTAACTGGGAAAAATACAAAGACCTCCCACCAAGGCTGGTCTCCCAGCTGTGAAATTTTAGAATGTCCTGGAATAAGTAAGATTTCAAATGCTTGGTAAGGGGTGGTGGGAGTGACTAAGGTGTGGGGGAGCTTCAAAATCCTGAGAGAATCTCTATCCTGAGAGGAGATCTCTTCTGCACAACTTCCTAAGAAGCTATTGGAAGATGTGTTTTGTTAAGATGAAAGAGTGAAGCAAGAATGATGAACCCATGACAGCATCGAGGAGATAAGAAATCCACCTTAGGAAAGAGATGGGCAATTCCCAGCTCGACTAAGGTGAAATCAAAACCTAGGGAGCAGTTGCCGGTTGGTGCCAGGAGGGCTGAAGGCTCCGGACGGGGTGTTTCTGAGGGAAAGCAAAACAAAAGAATACAAAAACCTGACTATGGTTCTGCTATGTTGGACTATGTTGATTGGGATTACAGTTCTAATGGAGAGTCTGGGGTGAAGTAGGGATAGGTATATAGAAAAAGAATGAAATAAAAAAAGTACTACTTGGTAGCACTAGAGTAAGAAAGAAATTGTTCTAGAAAGTAAGTGTGATCAGCAGCGAATTATGTGATACGTGAATATTGGTGTATCCAAAGTGGTGTTATGAGTTTATTGGAAAAATGGAGAAGAAAAAGTTTTGGGGGGCTAGGGATGTAGGAATTAAATCATTTGTATAGTAGGAAGTCAGTAGATAACATCTAAATATGAAAAATCTGGAAATAATAGTTCTAAATGAATTACTGTATTTAGAAACGAGGTAAGTACCAGAGTATTGAAAATAATTGCTTCTGGGAAGCAAAATTAGAAGTGGTGAGCGTTAGTAAGATTACTGTTTTGTTGTAAGTCTTATAATTTGGCTCTGTAAGTTATATATTACTATTGTTATGTTTAAGTTTTATTTTTAATAGAGTCAGTAGAGTAAATGTCTAAGTGTTAATTCTTTTTAGTCCAATACCCTTTATTATTATATCATTATTAAATAGTTTTTGGTTCCTGCTCATATAATTAATATTTGACTTGGCCATGATGAGAAAACATATTCTAAGAAACATGAGTCAGTCCTATGTTAGTCTCCACATAGAACCTTAATATAGTTAATATCTATAAATAGTTCACAAATCACCAGTACTACCTGAAAGTTATAAAAGGGGAATAATAATTGTGGCACAGAACTGAGCAGTGGGAGCAATGAGAGTGTATAGCCCTCCTATTGGCCTTCAGAGGCAGGATGGACCGAAAGTTGACCGCCTTCTCTTGTGAGTATCAGCTCTTGCCTCAGCAGCTTTGTAATTTTAAAACTTAGCTATCTGATTACATTTTATCCATTTTTTATTTGTTTACTGATAGTGAAGTGAAATGCCCATGTTATACAATCAAACCATATCTGTGTAATTTTATTTTCTGAGAAATGTCAATAATAACAGTGTTACTAAATGTTAACAACTCAGAACATTTTTCCTAGACTGTTCCTACTTCATTTTGTTAAAATTGAAATCACTCTTATTTACCTAGTAACACTATTCATTACAGGTAAAGCTAGGTGAAATGTATTTTGAACTGATGTTACTTGCATTTTACTTATTTCAAGAAATGTCTTTGAGTCAACATAAACGAAATAATGAATATATATTTAAATCTCAGTGTGGGCTGGTGCTTTGTGCATCTATTTACATTTGGGGATAGCTGTTTTGGAGAGAAATAGGTATTTGGGTGGTGGGAGGAACTGTGATATTTTTTAAATGCTTAAAAATAATACTGGTCATTTGCACTATAATTGTTTCTGAATAAAATTTGTATTCTCAGAAACTTTCAAATTGTAGAATATACAGGCCTAGCTTAAAAGAAAAATTAAAGTAGTCTGTCAGGATTTTTCCTTGGTTCAGAATTAAGGCACTCGTTCTTTGAAAAAAGTCCTCAGACGATTCTATTAATGACTGAAGAAAACAGTTGGAGAGAGGACTCTAGGAAGAGGAGCCATGAGCATTTCCAGTGTGTGAATTGGCAGCAGTAATTCTGAGGAAAAGCAAAGTTTATAAATTTGGAAACTCCTCCTAGAAAGCTACACAAATGTCTTGCTTTAGAGGTCAAAACATGAGAGTCAAATTTATAAACCATCCAATTTAGGTGGGAATTATTCATGCCACACAAGATTGGGAAGCCAGAGATATTCTGCTTGAATCACTATTTTGGGAAATCCATTTAGATGGGCATCTTTTCAGCAAGCAGGCTAAAAATTAGCTTAAAGTGTTCAACACTTTCTTTTCTTACCTTCAGAACAAGAAAATAGTAAGAATCTCCTGCAGCTATGTGAATTGCCTGCTTGAATCATCTGTCTGTGAACTTAGAAATATTCTCCAGCATTGTGCCCTTTTCCTGTATCAGTAGACACTCCTTATCTTTTATAGCCTGAAAACCCTGGAATATGATGACATGTGGAACAAACTTCTTAAGTCAATACACCCTAGCTGGAAACACTGTTATTCAATAATTCTTTCAGATTCATCTCACTCATGCCTGGCCTTCTGCCTGTGACTTAAGCTTACTTTTTGTATGTGTTGAAAGCATTGTGTTGCTTAGAGAAACAGCCATTAACTTGGTAGTTAAAACCTACAACTAAGAACTTGAATGAGAAATGAAATGTAGTCATAGACTACTGTTTGGTTCAGCTGGGAGCAGTATTTACATTATCATGTTAATAAGCCCTAAATATTGATTTTCCATACTGGGAGAAGCATGAGTGTAGTGAGGGAGTTGTAGAAGGCCTCTTCCTGTTAGAAAGTAGATAGCGAAAGCTAAAATGTAAGAAACAGCTACAAAAGTAGGAAATGGGTGGGAGGGTTGGGGCAGTGAACTACTGATTTTTGTTATAAATTTTAAAAACTATGTATTTGTGTTATTTTGGTAAAATAGAAGAAGTAACAAATGTTCAAAGATCTAAATCTTAGATTTTTTCATCATAGATTTCTTGGGACAGCTACTGTGCTCTTATTTTTCTTTAGCTTCTTTATTTAAATTTGTTCTAATTAGAATAATACATGTATATCTTTTGCCCTTTGGACCCAACAGATTGCTTAGAGCATTATATTTAAAATGGCCAATCGTTTTTGATACGTGTCGAATGTTTGAAATTTAATACAAGCTCCAGCTGAGTTTATTAGCTGCAGGTTACTGGAAAAACAACAACAACCAACCCTGACTTTTCTCTGTTTATTATTAAAAACATTCTTTTGAATACATCTGATTTCTTCCCCTCATCCCCTGCAGGAATATTGTTATCCCTCAAAAACTTTGGCAGCTAGTGATTTATCAAATAGCATAATGAAGTCAGTACTAGATCCTGAAAATCTCATTTTATTGGTAGCCAATATCTCAAACAACTACTCATAAATACATAACTACTCATAAACTCAGTTTCCTGTGTTTTTCTCTTGCAGTCATTGTTAAGTGTGGTGGTATGTCCAGGAGAGGCTCTGTGTTTTGTGAGAGCAGTGGGGTTGATGCATTTGTCAAATGGGCCTTTTCTTTTGTTCTGTAGCCAGCTTAGGAAACATGAAGGAGAGAGCTTTTTGGAAAGATCTTACTGGTGTGTTGGTACCTCTGGAAGGAACAAAGGATAGCATGTATGTGCTGTCATTTAGCTCTGTCTCTAACTAGAACCCACACAGTTTCTTAGCCAGTCCAGAAAGTCCCAATTTGAAATTTCCAAATAATAATTATTGTTGTAGCCCACATTGAGCGTTCTTATGTTCCAAGTACTTAAAGAGCTTTTTAGGTATTCATTTAATCTTCCCCACAGTGCTATGAAATATATATGTGTAAGATGAAGATACCTTTTTGGGGGTGAGGGGAGACAGGGTCTTACTCTGTCACCCAGGCTGGGGTACAGGGGCACACTGTTAGCTCTTGACACTGTCACAGCCACCTCCATCCCCAGGGTTCAAGTGATCCTCCTGCCTCAGCCTCCCAAGTAGCTGGGATTACAGGCACATACCACCAGGCCTGGCTAATTTTTGTAATTTTAGTAGAGACAGAGTTCCACCATGTTGGCCAGGCTAGTCTCGAACTCCTGACCTCAGGTGATCCGCTGGCCTCGGCCTCCCAAAGTGCTGGGATTATAGGCATGAGCCACCATGCCTGGCAAAGATAACTTTTTTTTAGGGAAAGTTAATAGACACTTTTCCTAAAGACAATTTGGAACCATGTGTCAAAAATCTTAAATTCATACCTTTTCACCTAGCAAAATTTGTGTCCTTAATGATCCTATAGAAACAGAAAAAGATTCAAAGATGAAGACAGATGTTGTTGCAGTATTGCCAGTAGGATAACTTAATATCCTACTGTAGGAGATTGCTTAGACTCTGGACAGCTAAACAATCGAATATTATTATGCACTCATGGCAAATAAAGATGCTGAACTAAGTGCCTTAGGATCTCTCTCTCTCTCTCTCTCTCTCTCTCTCTGTGTGTGTGTGTGTGTGTGTGTGTGTGTGTGTGTGTGTGAGTGTGAGTGAGATTCCAGTCAAGAGTTGTACACACAGGCACGTCCTCATCCTAGATAGCCTCAATTTTACTAGCTTATGTCTCCTTCCTTCCTTCCCTTCTTTTTTTCCTTCTTCCCTTCCTCCTTTTCTTTCATTGTTTTTTGAGACAAGGTCTCGTTCTGTTGCCTGGGGCTGATGAGTGGTGATGCAATCTTAGCTTACTATAGCCTCAGACTCCTAGGCCCAAGCAATCCTTCTCCCTCAGCTTCCCAAGTAGCTGGGAACACAGGTGCATGCCACCATGCCTGTCTGATTTTAAATTTTTTTGTAGAGATGGGTCTTGCTTCATTGCCCAGGCCCATCTTGAACTCTTGGCCTCAAACAGTCCTCCCACCTCAGCCTCCCAAAGTGCTAGGATTACTGGCCTGAGCCACTTCACCCAGACCAACTTTCACAATATATTAAGTGAGAGAAAGGAAAGCAGATTTCACAGTAGCGGGAAATGATCACATTTTATTACGTTTTTAAAGTTTATGTGTGTATTTTTTCACGAGGGAAAGTCTATCGGGGGAGGGTATGTGTGTGTGTGTGTATGTATATGTGTATATATAGACGTGTGTATCTTTATATACATATGTTGATGATAGTTGCCTCTGGATATGAGATTTTAATCATTTAAAGTTTATTTCTTCTTTCTTGACTCTTTTTCATTCAGTAAACTTTATTTTTTTTTTTTTGAGATGGAGTCTCACTCTGTCACCCAGGCGGGAGTGCAGTGGCACAATCTCAGCTCACTGCAGCCTCTGCCTCCTAGGTTCAAGCGATTCTTCTACCTCAGCCTCCCAAGTAGCTGGGATTATAGGTGCACGCCACCACGCCTGGCTAATTTTTTATATTTTTGGTAGAGATGGGGTTTCCCCATATTGGCCAGGACATCCTGATCTTGAACTCCTGACCTCAGGTCATCCACCCGTCTCGGCCTCCCAAAGTGCTGGGATTAGAGGTGTGAGTCACCGCACCCGACCCATTCAGTAAATATTTATTGAGCTACTGCTGTGGCCAACCATTGTATTTTCTGAAATGATAATTATTATTTGTACAGTTAAATTTGATGTTAAGAAGGATATTACAATTTTACAAAGTTTTTCATTAAATAATTAAAATAATGACTTGGTTATTAAAGTGGTATGTTATTTGGAAAATTAATTTACTTGCAACAGTACTCATGAAAAGTACAGAATAAAATGAAATGTTAGTGTAATGTGCTGAAGCATTCAGCCAGTATGATGCTAATAGGAGAAATGATTTTTATTTGTATGCAACAGTCTGTATCCAAGATAGTCTTCATGTGGGAGGAGAGATGTTTGCATGCTCTACATTGCTTTTATTTGACTCAGAAATAAAGTTTACATAGGTGAAAAGAATCACTTTTTCATGATGAGTAGCTGTAGATGCATGTTTTTACCTTTTTTTTTTTTTTCCCAGACAACTGCAAGAACAGCAACGGCAAAAGGAGCTGGAGCGGGAAAGGCTGGAGCGAGAAAGAATGGAAAGAGAAAGGTTGGAGAGAGAGAGGTTAGAAAGGGAAAGGCTGGAGAGGGAGCGACTGGAACAAGAACAGCTGGAGAGAGAGAGACAAGAACGGGAACGGCAGGAACGCCTGGAGCGGCAGGAACGCCTAGATCGGGAGAGGCAAGAAAGACAAGAACGAGAGAGGTTGGAGAGACTGGAACGGGAGCGGCAAGAAAGGGAGCGACAAGAACAGTTAGAAAGGGAACAGCTGGAATGGGAGAGAGAGCGCAGAATATCAAGTGCTGGTAAGAAGTTTACAAACTCTTCTGTGTTCTTGTATCTGAGCTTGGATGATGTCTCTTGTGCAGTCATGTGTTAAAATATTTCACATTTGAGATGTTTGGGATTAAGCCATACAATTTGAAATTATGAAAAATATGCAGCAATTACTACTTTAACATTTTCTTTTTATTTCTCTCTGTATTGCTTTTATTGCTTGGAGACTTAAAGAAAGCTCTTGGAAATTTTTATTCTGCCATTCTAATTCTTCTGACTCCCTATAAATTGGCTATAAAGTGTAAGTGTGTTTTTATGGGAAATTTTTTATACTGGATGAACTTCAAATATATTTCCCTCATGAGATCACTTAAATTGTCTCAAATACTATAGTACTATAGTACCATTCAGCAAGAAATTTGCTTGGTTACATTCTAAAGATTTTGGAGGAAGAATTATTTTAGAGAAATATTCTCTAAAACTGACTAGTTATTTAAATATACTTTCTAGTATTATGAAAAATTAGTGAAAATTATGAAATCTGATGGAATTTACTGAAAGACATAAGGGTTAATATATGGCTGAAAGTTTGAGATATTTTAACATTTATTAAAATTAACATTCATTATAGGATTTAAGAATACTCCTTATGGCCTATATAAAAACTCTCAGTGTGGTTTGATTAAATAGTGGTTGGTTGGTTGGTTGGTTTATTAAGTTAATTTATGTATTTTTAGCTACCTAATTATTTTCTGGAGTTATGACCAACAAAACAAAACTTTTCCACAAGTAAGCATTGAGTAGTAGGAGGTTTCTCACCCTTCATATTAAATGTTTTACCAACTTTACTAGTTTTGCTATTTGTTGTTTTTTTAAAAAACACTAAATTTATTCTTCTGTTTATGGTCCTATTGTGATTTTAATGTCCTTTTTCTTGTCTAAATAAAAATTAAGACTAATACTAGCTTTTTCTTGTAAAAGAAATTAGTCAATTAAATTTGTTAATCCACTTATTAGATAAAAAGGAAACTTATTTCATCCCCTTCTGAATCTCAAAATGTATTTACAAGTTAAAATACTCTTGGGTGAAAATAGTTATTTGCATTTGTGCCTAATTCTCTGATACTAACTGTAGTCTACATTTATACATTGTGTCTGAATGCTGGTTTTGTGGCTTCACTAGCTCCCTTTTTCTCTCTCCTTTTTTATCCTGTCTTTTGCTGCTGCTTTCCACCTTCTGTCCAGCTCCATCTTCAGACAGCTCCCTGTATAACGCTCCACTTCCTGAGTATTCCAGTTGCCAGCCTCCTTCAGCACCTCCTCCATCATACGCTAAAGTCATCTCAGCTCCAGTGTCAGATGCCACTCCTGATTATGCTGTAGTGACTGCTTTGCCACCTACTTCCACACCCCCTACACCACCACTGCGACACTCAGCGACACGTTTTGCAACATCTTTAGGTTCAGCCTTCCACCCTGTTCTTCCCCATTACGCTACAGTTCCTCGTCCTCTGAACAAAAACTCTCGACCTTCTTCTCCTGTGAACACACCCTCTTCTCAGCCTCCAGCTACGAAGCCCTGTGCCTGGTCTACTTCCAATTTTTCGCCCCTCCCTCCATCTCCTCCAATAATGATTAGCAGCCCCCCAGGCAAAGCTACTGGTCCAAGGCCTGTCCTCCCTGTTTGTGTTTCTTCTCCTGTGCCCCAAATGCCTCCATCACCGACAGCACCCAATGGGCTGGTTGACTCTGTAACATATCCAGTGTCTCCACCGCCTACCTCAGGGCCAGCAGCTCCTCCGCCGCCGCCTCCACTGCCTTCCCTCGCTTCACTCTCACACTGTGGATCTCAAGCTTCTCCTCCTCCAAGCACCCCTATTGCCTCAACTCCCTCATCCAAGCCTAGTGTTCTCCCTTCTCCCTCTGCAGCTGCCCCTGCCTCTGTTGAGACTCCTCTAAACTCTGTGCTGGGAGACTCTTCTGCTTCTGAGCCAGGCTTGCAGGCAGCCTCTCAGCCGGCCGAGACTCCAGCCCAACAGGGTAAGGCTTTCGTTATTGCTACTAACAGCTAATCACTTGAAAATGTTATATAGCAGCAACTTTAATTACCTGAATGGATGGGTAGGATGGTTTTGATCCTTGAACATTTATATGCCAATGCCATGTTGTTTTTTTTTTTATTAAAAAAATTAAAGTAGAAAAATGTTTTTCCTGTTGGATTAATTGCATTTGGATGAACTTCCATATTGAATTAGGTTTTGATATCTTTTATAGTATCACAGTTAAAGATGTTTTCTGGTATTTTAAGAGCCCTCATAATACATTTCTTTATTTTTTTCTTTTTTCTATTCTTTTTTTTTTTCTTTGAGACACAGTCTTGTGTTGCCCAGGCTGGGGTAGAGTGGCATGATCTCAGCTCACTGCAACCTCTGCCTCCTGGGTTGCAGCAATTCTCCTGCCTCAGCCAACTGAGTAGCTGGGGTTACAGGCACATGCCACCACGCCCAGGTGATTTTTGTATTTTTAGTAGAGACAGGGTTTTGTCATGTTGGCCAGGCTGGTCTTGAACTCCTGACCTCATGTGATATGCCCCCTTTGGCCTCCCAAAGTTGCTGGCATTATGGGTGTGAGCCACCGCACCCAGCCAATACATTCTTTCACTGGGAAAACTTTGCTTGACACATTGATCTACCACACAATAAATACATGATCAAAATTTTTTTCCTTTATTTTCTGGGACACTTAGAGATATATATTTAGTGCCCAACTGTAGTCGTTAGGTACATCATCCCAGAGTTTCCTTTGGAGCATTTCTGATCTTGGGCCCTGTTTCCTTCTTGCCTTTCCTATATTAGATGCTCCATGTTGGACTTTCAGGATAGGTGTCACCCTAACCCTTGCAACATTATGACTTTGCAGGAGGAGTAGAGAGGATGGCAGGCTTGGCATATGCCCTAAAGAGTTCCAAGGTCCAAAATTACAATAAGTAGTGGCTTGAAGGGGTAATTGTTGACTTATCAAATTTGTTTACAAGGTTAGTCAGAATTCTAAGATGTTCAGTTTGGTTTCACCGTGACAAAAAGTGGGCACAGCCAGCCTGACAAAGTGACCTGCTGTACCCTCAGAACTCTTAACAACCCCTACAGAAGGGACAGACTATTTCTAGATGCTTCTTTCAACAATTTATGTTTTCTGCTTGTGTAACGGCTCAAGCTGAAAAAGTTAGCAATTATCACCCAGTGTGCAAAATAGCATTTTATTCATTCTGAAAACACCCCTCTTAAACCTTAACTAAAGAAGCATCTACTATTTCAGTATTCTGTTATTAAATAAATTTTTGTTCACTCCTTTTGTGATTTTATAACATTTGAATATTTCTCTTCTTGGCCCCCATTTTGTGGGATAAAACAGCTCTGCTTCAAATCCTATGGTATTTATTTCCGAGCGTTATTTTGAGGTTTTACTTTGTACTAGTAAATTCCTTTACTTCAGTGAATCTTAACCTTGGCTATCCATTGAATTTAAAAGTTAAGTATTTTTAAAATACTGAAGCCTGGGACTTACTCCTCCTTCATGTTTTTAATTCAGCCACTTTGACTGTAAACAACTAAATATATGTGTTCACTGTTACTGAATTTACTGTCTCAACACTTAAGGTTAATGTGGATTATTTTGGGTCTGTTATTTCAAGTAGTACTAACTGCTATTGTATATACTAGTTAGTGTTTTCAGGGATGCTTACCTCTCTTCCAAATTTTATAAGTATTTATTTTGCTTATTTACCAAATCCCCATGAACAAAAAATCTTAATTAGATGATCTGTTGCATAGTTCTATTACTAAAGCTCTAACATAAAGTAAGTAGTTATATATACTTGGACCTTACATTTCAGTATCTTTCAAAACTGACTGGAATTTTACAAGTATGATAAATTGAACTCATTAAGTAAATACATGAGTCAGTGTAATTTAGCATGGCATTCTGCGTACCTTCCCACATAAAATAATATCACTCAGCTCTATTGTTGATGGTCTTACTTAACATTTCTCTCTCTCAGGCATTGTCTTGGGACCACTTGCACCTCCGCCTCCTCCACCACTCCCACCAGGGCCTGCACAGGCTTCAGTAGCACTCCCTCCTCCCCCAGGGCCCCCTCCACCTCCTCCACTCCCATCCACTGGGCCTCCACCGCCCCCTCCTCCCCCTCCTCTCCCTAATCAAGTACCCCCTCCTCCTCCACCACCTCCTGCCCCACCCCTCCCTGCATCTGGATTCTTTTTGGCATCTGTGTCAGAAGACAATCGCCCTTTAACTGGACTTGCAGCTGCAATTGCTGGAGCAAAACTTAGGAAAGTGTCACGGGTAAGTAGCTTTCTGAATTTTTTTTTTTAATATGTCTTATTCTTCCTAAATATCTAAAATGTTGAATTTATTGTATTCTAATTTTATAACTGTTACGAACCTCATTTTTTTAACAAACTGAAATAATTTAACTGGGTGCAATGGCTTACACCTGTATAATCCCTGCATTTTCAGAGGCTGAGGTGGGTGGATCACCTGAGGTCAGGAGTTAGAGACCAGGCTGGCCAACATGGTTGAAACCCTATCTCACTAAAAATACAAAACTTAGCCAGGTGCGTGACATGTGCCTATAATCCCAGCTGTTCAGGAGGCTGAGGCAGGAGAATCACTGGAACCCAGGAGGTAGAGGTTGCAGTGAACCGAGATCGTGCCACTGCACTCCAGCCTGGGTGACAGAGTGAGACTTCATTTCAAAAAATAAAATAAATAAAAAATTAAGAATTGATATAATTAAAATTTTTATAGTATAGTTGTAAAAATAGTATAATTTCTATAAATTAATCACGTAGGTTCACCCATTAACATTTTACCAGTATTTGCTTTTTTATTCCTTCTTCGGGTATGTTTCCTTCTTTACACATGCATTTTTTTTTCTTTCTTTTGAGACAGAGTTTCACTCTTGTTATCCAGACTGGAGTGCAGTGGCACGATCTCAGCTCACTGCAATCTCCACCTCCCAGGTTCAAGCGATTCTGCCTCAGCCTCCTGAGTAGCTGGGATTACAGGTGCCAACCACCATGCCCAGCTAATTTTTGTATTCTTAGTAGAGATAGGGTTTGGTGATGTTGACCAGGCTGGTCTTGAAATCCTGACCTCAGGTGATCCACCTGCCTCAGCCTCCCAAAATGCTGGGATTACAGTTGTGAGCCATCGCACCTGGCCTACACATGCACTTTTGTTTGAATGATTTGAGAGTAACTCAGAGACACAAGCTTCTATTTTCCTAAGTACCTCAGTGTGAATTTTATAAGAACAAGGACATTTACCTGCATAACCAGTAATATAATTATCAAATTCAGGAAAGTTAACATTGATAGAATACTGTAATCTACAAATGTATTAATATTCAAATTTCATCTATAGTCCAATGACATCTTTAGTGACAGTTTTTTTCATAGTGCAAGATCATTATTGCATTTAGTTCTAATGTCTCTTTGATCTACTTTATGATAATTCCTCAATCTTTCACAATACTAGCATTTTTGAAGACTGTAGGCAGTTATTTTGCCTGGTATCCTTCAGTTTGGCTTATCTGATTTTTCCTCAAGATTAGATTCAAGTTATGCAGAGGTTGTTTTAGCAGGAATATTATCAAAGCAAAGTTATGCCCTTCTCAGGGCCACACAGGAAGAGACACATGATACTGTTTCATTGCATTCTTGTTGATAGTAGTTTTGATAAACTCTTGTTGGTATATAAAATCAATGCTAAGAATCTATTGGTTCTTAAAGCTTACAAATAATATTTAGGTTTTTAAAAATTAATGCTGATGTTTCCTTCTGTTTTAGATGTAATATATTAATAAAAATATGGTTGTCTAACATAGGAGTTGATTTTGTCTGTGTATTCTCATTAAGATGGAGGATGCCTCTTTCCCAAGTGGAGGGAATGCTATTGGTGTGAACTCGGCCTCATCTAAAGCAGATACAGGCCGTGGAAATGGACCCCTTCCTTTAGGGGGTAGTGGTTTAATGGAAGAAATGAGTGCCCTGCTGGCCAGGAGGTAAGGAATTTCATTATAATGGACATGCCCAGAATTGAGAGGATTTTAATTTTATTCCGAATACAACTAACTAGATGCACTTCTTTCCTCATAGAGAAGTGGTTTTTATACTGAATCAGATAATATTTTTAAAAACTGGATTTGCCTTCTTTGTAGGAGAAGAATTGCTGAAAAGGGATCAACAGTAGAAACAGAACAGAAAGAGGACAAAGGTGTAAGTTAATAAAGATAGTCTATCTTAAAATATGGTATTCAAGCACAGCCCATTCAGGAAATAGTGTCAGCATTTATTTAATTTGAACTTAATTAGCTTGAACTTATATTTGCTAATTTTTAACTATTTATGCATGTGAAGTGGCTTGTTTTGACTGTTATTTATAAATTTTAAATGGCAGTCTTAGTAAAATGAGTTGAGTATTTGGAGTTGTGGGAAAAGCATTGAAGTTCAAACCTGTGGAGTTTAATTCTGTTCCTTAAATGAGTGAATGACATTTTATTTCCCTTGCATTAATTTAAAAGGAAGGAATTAGCCTAAATTCGTATGTTTCCCCTAGGAGCTCGATGGTTATTGGCTGTGCCCCTTAAGAGTGTATCCTTCATGCCCTCCTCCCTGATTCAGCTGGGCACACTCTGCTTTGTCTATGCTATATATTGGTGTGCAACAAATTATATGTTTCCTTTGCTCCATTTGGCTGCCTTTGATACCATTCCTCAAATCTGTCTCTTGTGTCTGGCTTTGTAGCATCGGCTAGTGAAAGTTCTCAGGGAGAACACATGAGGAAAGGAACTGTGGGGAGGATTGAAGGGGAGGTGATTGAAAACAGGAGAAGAAAGAAGTCTAAGCTGAAATGAAAGGGAGAGAAGACCAATGAAAGAGAAAGTGGGGAGTGGCAGAAAGAATATTAGAAGTACACGTGTAAAACACTAAATGTATATAGCAGCAGGGGACTGGTAGATGTGATATTAATATGTATCTGTACATTTAGGAAGATTCAGAGCCTGTAACTTCTAAGGCCTCTTCAACAAGTACACCTGGTAAGTTCGAGATAAATATTTTAACCTTTATAAACTTTCTCTGAAAGTATTAATACTCCCCAGTTAAAAATTCCGCCTTTCCCCATGTTTGGACCAAGTGACTAGACACCAAAATGCCAGTGTTCTTTGTTCACACCTGAAAGCATTAATTAACTTTTTTCCTCCTGGAAGCTGCTGTTACTTTCTTGAGGTTACTTACTAAAACAAGGAAAATATTAATGTACTATTAGATGACGAGAAGTATTTTTCATAATTGTTTTCCTAAAGGTAAAAATAAAGTAAGCATGTTAGTTAGTACTGCAGTCTCCCTCAGAACATTCTCAAATTGAGAAGGGTATCCTACCCATTCATTTGGGTGATATTGATAATTAAGGGAATAAAGTTTCTGATTTGTAAACTTAAAAAGTCTCCTTAAAATTTTGGGGAAGTGTTCTTGAATTCAGTGAAATTTCTGACATTGAGAATTCTTGAGCATCCAGTAAATCACCTAGATTATTAACAAAGTATATTTCACTAGAGGTACTTGATGAGTGCTGTATCCAAGATGAGAATATGAACTCATTACATATTCACAAGTTATTTCTTCATATTTGATTAAAGACTAAGGGCTGGACTATCCAACTTCTTATCTATTCTGGAATGAAACAACATAAATAAACTTGATGAGTTAATATCTAGAGTGGTCCATAGGAAACCAGTATAGAGAAATGCTTATATTCCTACAGTTTTGGTTTAAAGACAACCAACTGCATCTACAGTTACCTTTTTAATTTTCATTGTTTTATTTTTTCGAGATGGGATCTCACTGTGTTGCCCAGGCTGGAGTGCAATGGTGCGATCTTGGCTCACTGCATCCTCCACTTCCTAGGCTCAAGTGATCCTCCCACCTTAGCCCCCCAACCCCCCAAGTAGCTGAGGCCCCAGGCGCATAGCACCACTCCTGGCTAATTGTTTGCATTTTTGATAGAGACAGGGTTTCACCATGTTGCCCAGGCTGGTCTCAAACTCCTGAACTCAAGTGATCCAGCTGTTTCAGTCTCCCAAAGTGCTGGGATTACAGGCATGAGCCACAATGTGCCACCTAGAATTCCCTTTTTTTTTTTTTTAAAGTACTTCTGTTTTTGTTTTTTGTGATTGTAATCCATCTTTTCACACCCCCATCCCCCATTCCTCATTCTCATTATTAAATAGTGACTCTTCAGTAGACTGATTGCTGTACCATAATTAACATCATGGCTTTGTTTTCCCTCTGAATAGGACTCAATTTATGTTACTTTAATTAAAAATTCACTGCTTTGTGACCCACTTATTTTAGCTTTATCCTTCTTTCTGTAAGCCAAAATTAATTATATATGCTGTCATTAGTACCGCATAGATGTTGTAAATCTGAACCATACTTCAGGGTCACAGAACCTTTAGAATATGATGAGAACTATAGATCCTTTTTCCAGGGGGGAAAATTGTATTTTTATTCAGATTTGTTCATAATTTCAGAATGTTCATGAATTTCTTGAAGGTTATCCGTGGACTCCAAGTTAAAAATTCCTTATAATGTATAACCCCTTATATAAAATATGAAAAACTAATGTGCAGGTTTTGTGTGTGTGTCATATATATATATATATGCAAAAAGGGCAGGGCCTCTTTTGTCACTTGTTTCATTCCGTTTTTAAATTGACATTGTGTCAGGCACCTGAAGTGAAAGGTACAGGTTCTAAGCACGAAAAAACTCTTGGTCCAGCTGGGAAGATGAGACACACAGGTGTAAAGTTAACCTTTTACAACCACATGTTGAATACTAAGTAATGTCTGTCAAAGAGGGAGGAGATGACACATACGAGTCACCTGAGTCACCTTTGTAGAGAAAAGTGATATCTTAGTATGCCTTGAAGAGTATTTAGTTTGGCTGAAAGTGAGGGAAGGTGTGATATTTCAGAATGTAAGTATAGCTTGAGCAAAGGTATGGAGTTGGAGATGAGCAAGAAGAGATTAAGAAATAGGAAATAGACTAGAACAGGGAATTCTTTTTGAGGAGTATTGTGGGGGAAAGTTTGGAAATACGAGTTAGAAGCAAAAATGTTGAGAGCCTTTTATAAAATTATCAAGAGTTTAGACTTTATCCTGCAAGTACTGAGTTCAGTGGACATTTAATCCACTGAAACTGAGGCCCATTAAAATGGCACTTGTGGTTTTCCCATTAAAACTAGGGAGGATTAAGATAGACAGACCAATTAGGAAGCTCTATACGCATGCCAGTAAAGATCCTCTGAAGGGAACCCAGCCCTTGCCCCTCCTGAAACACAGCTGAGCTCCTTAGAGAGAAGAGGTCCTTGCTTCTCAGCTTCCGCAGAGCCAGCTGAACAGCTCTTTCTCACAACCAGATGACCTTTAAGACTAAAAGATGGTTCTGGTTTGGCTGACTGGGAAAGGACCTCAGCCAGCTGTTAAAAGGTAGCACTTGCTATTTCTTATCCACTTTGGAATTACTCCCTCATCCTTCCACCTGCCACCTCTTTAGTGACAGTGTCCGATGACCGTTCCCCTCCCTGTCCAGGTGTCCCTCAGTTTCATTCAGGACTTCCCTCTTTTCACCTGCTTGGACTGGTGTCAGTTGGATATGTTTCTGATTCTGCCTGTCCCAAACCCCATCCAATTTGATCTTCCTGGTCATGTGTGGAACTTGCTACCACTGTGGCAGTCGTTGAGAGACTGTGTTAGCTGTTAGAATACAAAAGAAGGAATATAAAAAAGAAGGAATTTGGTTGATGAGGAGTAAAGCAAGATCAATAATGACTTTAAGGTTTCACACCTAATGCCTGCATGCAACAGAAATCCAGAACCAAAAGCAGGGCTTCATGGAAGAGTGTGAGTTTATTTTTGCGTAAGTGTACTTTGAAGAGACCATAAGCTACCTGAGAATGTGCAGAAGCCAGTTGAGGAGCTGAATTGGAACTCAGAGCAGTTTTAGTTAAAACTACACAATGAGATCACAACTCATGAATAGACTTCATTCTCATGTGGCCCAAATTCTTTCCTCCATGACAAGATTCCACTTCTGATTTTACCCAGTCATGTAGTGAGGCCAGTGACAGCATCAGTGAGTCAGCCCAGATTAGAAAAACAATTCAAGCACAATAGACAGCCAGCTAGTGAGTCACTGACTACATAGTGTCTTTTGTAATAAGAGCTTAGAGCGAACTTGTTTATATTTAACTGGAATTATCGGCTAAGTCCCAATAATTCATTGTTTAAGAATCAAGGAAGTATAGTAGAATTTCAGGATTCTGGAATTTAATTTGAGTTGCTTCTGTTTTTTTTTTCCTAAGAGGGACTATTTGGATTTAGATTAATTGTTGAAATACATGAACATATTATAAGTTATACTTATTGTTTTTATCATTGGCGCTAAAAGTAATTTAAAACAATGTCAATAATACTACTCCATTTTAATTAATTGAACTATCCTAATTTTAAAATTATCCTACTTTATTCTTACTATCCTTTCTTTATTAGAGAAACTCCTTACCATCCAGTTTATAGAATTATAATATTTTAGACTTAACAATGTAAGTTTTTCCTTGGAAACTTCCCGTACTGGTTTATAATTTCTTCTCATTTTGAGGTCTGGCATTGTGCAAATTAGAATCCTTACAGATTTCAACTAAAGTTTAGAATTTAAATTTTTATTTATATTACTGCTATGTAAACAGGTATAATGAAATTTAGTATTTTGTTTTTTGTTTTATAATAACTCTGGAAACGTATATTTAATAACTTCTGTTCTTTGTTTTTAAAGAACCAACAAGAAAACCTTGGGAAAGAACAAATACAATGAATGGCAGCAAGTCACCTGTTATCTCCAGGTATCAACTTTTTTCTCTTAAGTTTTATATTTTATTCGTATAAAAAAAGAAATTAGTGCATTCTTAGTGTAGAAAAAAATTGAATGGTAAGAAATTATACAAGGAGTCCATAAAACTCTCATGATCCTCCTAGTATTGGACAACCACCAAGCCTCATTATATATTACTCATCTACATTACTAGTGATTGATAAATTCTACCCTACATTTATTAACCAGATGATCTGAGATTTTAAGATAGCTTTGTCTTTCCCTGTTTGTATTTTGAAAAATTCAAAACTACAGAAAAATTAAAAGGATAGTACAGTGAATATGTGTATACCCATTTCCTAGGTTTAACAGTTGTCAACATTTTGCCCCACTTGTCTTAACTATCTACATATCCACACTTTTTTCCTCTCTGATTAGTTTGAAAGCAGTTCACAAATAAGAAGTGTTTCACCCTAAATACTTCAGTGTTTTTTGGAAGAACCAGGACATCTGCTTTGTAACCAGAACACCATTATTACTCTCAAGAAATTTAACATTGAACAATTATATTATCTAATATAGTATATAGTCACATTTCCCCATTAGTCCCAATGACATAGTGTATATATATATAACTTTTGGAGCCTTTTTTAAACCTGAAAATCAGCTGGAGAGAAAAGAGCAAAATGAAACCTACATCTTTGAATTTGTAAAATAGAAACATGTGTTTCCCTATCTCATTTGAAACGTGTAAGTGTAATCAAGTTAGAAAAGATAGTGTCCAGAAACAAGGCTAGCTAATACTTGTTTCTACAAGTACATGTGGGCATGTTTAGGCAAATTTGTTCTTCCTTTAGCTAGGCATACTTTATTTTCATGACTAAATTTATATCACAGCTCCTGAACACAGATGAAACCTTTTCTTGGTTTATGAGACTTGTATAAAGTTTAAAGGACTTGTATTTTTCCCAGAAAAAAAAAAAAAAAGTATGTATTTAGAAACTAAAAGGTATTTTGTCTTTTCTTTCTGAGCTATTTGCCTTATTTTTGTCTTGTAAAAAGCAACTTGACTCTAATTATAGAAATCTAATAAAGAGAAGTACAAGGATAGACTTGTAGACCTGTTCTGTGTTAGTCTAAGTCTGAATTTGGATTTGGCTTTCTATGTGGTGCTTTCTGCTAGTCGGAAAGAAGATTTGGTAATGACACAATTGTTTAAGCTCCACAAAGAAACTAGACTTTTTGGAATGTATAAAAGCTTTTAGTTTCTAAGTGATTGAAAGATGATCATATTTTACTTCAGAAGAAAGAGGGGAATTGCGTTTGGTGTACATATGTTTTCAGTAGAGTAGAAAAATTGCACATTTGTGTTTCTCAGACTCCTAACTGAGATGGCCTTCTAACATATCTCTACCGGTTATGGATTTTCTTCAGTACCACATTATGAAGTGCTGATTTATCAAGCCCATAACAAGGGGCTGGCCAGGCGTGGTGGCTCATGCCTGTAATCCCAGCACTTTGGGAGGCTGAGGTGGGTGGATCACTTGAGGTCACGAATTCGAGACCAGCTTGGCTAACATGATAAAACCCCATCTCTACTAAAAATACCAAAATTAACTGGGCGTGGTGGCACACGCCTGCAATCCCAGCTACTTGGGAGGCTGAGACACGAGAATCACTTGAACCTGGGAGACGGAGGTTGCAGTGAGCTGATATCGCGCTATTGCACTCCAGTCTGCAGACCTGTCACGTGTCATTTGTCCTTTCTCTTCATCTTGCTTCGTTGATCTGCATTCCATAGTGAACTAAATAAAGCTAAGCCTATGTTGATGGCAGAAGTCATGTCTTAGAATGGACATGGATGAGGTTCTCCAAATGGAATACGTTCTTTGATGTATTTGGTCCATTTAGTAAAGGAAAAGTTGTTCTTTGAAAGATTTTTTTATTTTTCCTAATTCCAGAGTAGGGAAAAAAAAGACTTTTTTTTTTTTTTCCAGACTTGGAAATTTAGTAAGTGCTCTAAAGGTCACCATTTTGAGAATAATTTTATATAAATGAGTTGAATCTTGATTCTTAGTATCTATTGGTGCACCATAATCATGTTCCAATTCTGTTAGGTGGTTTTCCTCCCGTTTCCCAAAATAGAAATTCTGAAACCCTGATTATTTCCTGACCACTCATATATCTTTTGATAGATTTGATCCAACTACTGGTATGTAGGTTTTAAAATTTCACAAAAGCTGTTTTAAACCATAAAGGATTTTAAAAATACGTTGAAAAGAGTAAGAACTATATTGCTTTTCTTCCTAAGTTATCTCCCCATTTCTTCGGAAAGCAGGTATATTAGCTGCTTTAAGTATGTCTTATCCTTGCATTGTAGTGAAGGTGCCCATTTATCTTTGGAATAACTTTGTCAAAATTATGTTAGTGGTAAGATGGATTAATATCCCATAATATACATGAGATATTGCATATTGCTGTATTTGTTAAGAGTAAAAGCAAGAATGTTTGGTTAAAAATGCTTCAAACTATGACTGGATTATAACATTTGGAAGGTTGGTGCATTCATCTGTGATTATTAAGACCTGACAGATCTTGTATTCAAGATGGGAAAACTAGTCCTTTACATGCCTCCTGAGAAGAGTTAGTTTTTTATACTTTTATATACTTACTGTGCCTAACAACCTATAAAAAGTAGCCATTGTGTAATGATTTTTAAAATTTTCTGTAACTGGTATCTTCACATAACTAAAAGTAGTTTTAAAATATCTTTTTTATTGGGGAAAAATTGGTTATTTTAAGGTTAATAGACTCAATTATTGTTTGGTTTGCTATTAACAACCTATAAAACAGTAACATAATGAGAATTATTTTTTAAAGTTCTATTGTGTATCCCTTTCAATGGTTTTCCCCTTCATAGACGGGATTCTCCAAGGAAAAATCAGATTGTTTTTGACAACAGGTCCTATGATTCATTACACAGGTATCATCCTGCTGTGACGTTGTGATTTGAGACTTTTAAATAACATGTTCAGGATAGGGCTGAGCTTTTTCTACCTGGATTGGTAATCACCACAAGGGAGATTTTTTTTTCTTTATTTTGAATACCTTTTAAAAATTCTGCCATCACTTCACAGTTGGATTAGGATAAATACAAATGGTAAACATATTCAAAATACTAGACTGGGAATCTAAGGCCACATATATTATCTAGGCCATTTGTAGCTTAAGCATTTTCTTTTAAAGGCTGTTTGCCTTATGATTATAAGACAAGGTTTCAAAAAAGTAGATAGAAGATCCTTTTCCATCTGTTACTAGAACATGGGCTAATATTAAAGCCACGGTTGTGGTTTCTTTGAGGAAAATCTCTGTTTCCTAGATACTTTGTAGTAAATTATCTTGGACAATTTAACATCTAACACCCTGAGTAGATTGTTTTCTAGATGAGCCCTATTATACCATTTTTTAATTAAGAACACTTAAGATATGAACTAGTTTTTTCTTAATTAAAAAAATTGACAGCTAAAAAAAAATCCTCAAATGCTTTTCAGTTACTTACACAATTAATGTGGCAGAATAGGGACTTAAATATAGTAGTACATTTTATAGGCAGATGTTTAAAGGCAACACTCTCATCATAAAATAATAAAAACTGGCCCAGCACGGTGGTTCACACCTATAGTTTTGGCACCTTGGGAAGCCAAGGCTGGATGATCATTTGGGGCCAGGAGTTCAAGACCAGCCTGGGAAACTTAGCGAGACCCCATCTTTACAAAAAATGAAAAAACTAGCTGGGCCTGGTGGCTTGTGCCTATAGTCCCAGCTACTCAGGAGGCTAAGACAGGAAGATATCTTGTGCATAGGAGTTAAGAGGCTGCAGTGAGGCATGATCACAGCACTGCACCCTAGCCTGGGTGACAAAATGAGACCCTCTCTTTAAAAAAAAAAAAAAAAAAGGTAAAATAAAAACCTGAGAAACCCTCATTTTGTGATCAATTATGATGAAAACCCATAGGTTAGAAATAACTGAAATATATTTATGTTATTTTATACATCTTTTTTTTTTTTTTTAAATATACATCAGGTCCACTGGGAATATTAATTAAATGCTGTTCATAGTGGATGTGTATCACAGTGAGTTGGGAGTTCAGTAAGCAGACTCTGGCCAAATTCTTACTTGCTAAAATTATTTTTATGCTATTAATGATCGAACTACTTAACAAGTTAATTTTGTCAGCCTGTTAAATCTTCACAAAATGTTTATATTCCACTAGTGAAATAGTTTTTTCTGCTTTTTTTTTTTTTTTTTTTTTTGCGGTGGTTTGTTTTGGCCAAAAGATTTCTTTAGAAAATTTGCTAGTACATAGAAAAATAGCATTTAACAATGAAATTTTTAAGGCTGGGTACCATAGCTCATGCCTATAATCCCAGCTCTTTGGGAGGCCTAGGCAGGAGGATCACTTGAGTCCAGGAGCTTGAGACTAGCCTAGGCAATGTGGTTAAACCCTGTCTCTATAAAACATACAAAAATTAGCTGGGCATGGTTGCATGTGCCTGTGGGAGGCTGAGGTGGGAAGAAGGCTTGAGCCCAGGAGGTCAAGGCTGCAGTGAGCTGAGATCATGCCACTGCACTGCAGCCTGGTGACAGAATGAGACCCTGTGTTCAAAAATATATATATTTTTTTAATGTAGTAAATCTGCTCAGTTATCTTGCCGCTTTCACACATAGTACCCCCTGGGATAATGTTACTGATAAACTTTTTTGGTAAAAGTTAAGAAAAAAAGTGGTGATTACATCTTTCCTTCAGTATGAAAAGTTCCCCCCTTTAGTTAATTATCATGGTGGTGGTGGTGATGGATTGCATGTTAGCATGAATTAAATTTTTAAAAATTTGCATGTCTCCACAATTGTTTTTATTACATGACAATAATTTTTTACATTGCCTAGTAAATATGGATATATTCGTAACATACTTGCCCGATTAAATAGCAGACTGTAGTTGTTCATGTGAATTTCAGAGGTATTCATTATATAACTTGAGAAAATAACTAGCTAAATGGACCACTTAAATGAGAAATGTAAAAGAAAAGCAGAGTATGAATTATAGTTTAATTCTAGAGAACAGGAATAGGTAGCATGAGTGAGTATATGAAATGATGGTGTCCTAAACTGTAAGACTGTTTGTCACACGTGACTCTGCATAGGGCACCATGACTTGCATTTTATGGATCTCAGTAAATCTTAAGTGACCTTGGAATTTAGTAGTCTTCCCTAGCAAAGTAAGAAGGTGTAGCCTCACAAGGGGAAAGGAAATATTTCATATAAATCTTATTCCCTACAGTGCCTAGCTCAGTGCGTATTGAATGAAGTTTTCTGAAAGTTATTATTTCCCCCCATTCATATAAGCAGATACCTAATAAGGTAAAATTGGACGACTTGCTTCCTAACAGTCTTTTAAGCAGTAATATATTTTGATAGTAGAGCAGATTAATAGGCCGGGCATGGTGGCTCACACCTACACCCAGCAATTTGGGAGGCTGAAGCAGACAAATTATGAAGTCAGGAGTTCGAGACCAGCCTGGCCAACATGGTGAAACCCCGTCTCTACTCAAAATACAAAAAAAAATTAGCCAGTCCTTGTGGCGCACCTGTAATCCCAGCTACTCCGGAGGCTGAGGCAGGAGAATCACTTGAACCCAGGAGGCAGAGGCTGCAGTGAGCCGAGATCGCACCACTGCACTCCAGCCTGGGAGACAGAGCAAGACTGCATCTCATAAACAGCAGCAACAACAACAACAAAAAGATTAACTCAGTGTTTAATCTTCAGGAACCATGCCTATGGGTTTAAAGTATTTTATGTCTTATAAGAGTTATAAAATTATAACTTGGAAAAATTTGTTACGCCTTTTGGGTCTTGCTTCAGATTGCTAACGTTGGTACTCTGCAAAATTGGGAATATATGATTTGCCTGATGGTTTTAAGTTGCATTTATTCGTGGCTCGTACTAGACTAAACCAGAACCCAGAGGCGTGCCCAATTAAAACTCTAGGTTTTCCGCTGAGGATTCTTTTATTGCCACAATTGGAGAGGGCACCATGACTGGTTTATTTGGTGCTGAAACTTGTTTAAAATATACCTAATCATTGACTTATTAAGAATTATAATAGAAACTAAACTTTTGAAAGTGCAGTAATAATTGACAATCTGCTTGTGTTTGGCATTTCCTTTTTATTTAATAAAATAAATGTGTGGAAGTAGTTAGCCTGAAACACAACATTCAAATGACGTCTCCATAAAATTTTCACAAGGAAATAGTCACATAGTCTAATCTAATAAACATTTTTAAAACATTTTTTTGATGCTTGAAATGGAATAATATGTGTAAAGCAAATCATGCTCACTAAAAATGTTTTCTTCCTGCAATCCAAGGCATCAACTTTGTAAGCTGATTTATGTTAGTGTAAAACATTCAAGTCTTTATGTTTCTCCTTTCACTGGTTTGCCCAGGTATTTAAGTAGATAATGTAAAAGTTCAAAAGAAAGACAAAACAAGATTGTGTTATTTGAGCCTCAGATGTTCCAGCTGGCCTCTTCATCACTGTCTTGGTCAACATGCCACGTTATCTGGTTACCTCATGCCCAAAGAATACCATCGTCTACTCTTTTCTGAAGAAGTCTTACCATCTTGTCACCTTTTTTAGTTCCTTTATAAATAAGAAATACTGAGAAAAGTGAAAAAATTTTGTTTTATGTCCTAATCAGCCCTACAATTTTGATAATTTTTAACAAAATGGCTATTTTAAAGAAATGTATTTAAATCTGGTGTTGGGTTGGCAAATTTGCAATTATTTATGAACTCATTAAGTGTTAAGAATGTTGTTTACCTGTCCTGGAAATTTCATTTATGCAGACCAAAATCCACACCCTTATCACAGCCCAGTGCCAATGGAGTCCAGACGGAAGGACTTGACTATGACAGGCTGAAGCAGGTGGGCGCTCAGTGGCAGCTTTATTTGTACTTGTTTCTTTTTAAAAAATATCTCATATGCATATCTTTGACATGGATCCTGAATGTACTTAGAAAAACCATAGAGCTATTGTTATACAAATTAAACAATGGCATTAGTAGTACTGTATTTTTTCAAATCTACACTTCCAGTTCATTGAGTTTGCATGAAGTTCCAGAGGTAGTGGAGGGTGGGGCTGTGGTTCAGTGATAACAGCATAAGGTTTAAATGTAAGTGCATGGTATGCAGTTGTAAAGAAAACAATGGGGCTTTTGCTTTTCAGTTACTGTATTGGCAAAATCGAACGCAACAAATCTGATTTTGGCAAGAGTGCGAGGAAATAGGCACTCTTCTATACGTCAGCTTTCTAAAAAGCAGTTTGGAAAAACAAAATCAAAAGCCTGAAAAATAAATGTCTTACCTTGAACTCAGTGATATGAATTCCAGGAATTTATTCAAAGAAAATATTGTGGAAGTATGCAAAGCTATAGTGGGTAGAGTAGAGGCTCTGTAGGCTTCAAGGGATCATAATTTAGTATGCTTAATAGTAAATTGTGAATACTTGCCTATGTTAGGTAACAAAACAGATGTGTACAGTTATCTCAATTTTATATAAAAAAAGATACTGTCCACATTTGGGTACATATGCATTATATTTAATACCTGTGTACTCAGGAAGAAGTAGTAAGTGATAGGCTTGTGATTTAAAATACCTTAGTCACAGAAGAGGTGAAATACATTTTTTAGATAAACTGAATTTTCATACTGCAAAGCTATTTGAAAAGTTAAATTCAGTTATATGATCTTAAAGGGGAACGTGTGGTCATTGAAAATCAAGCCCTTGTTTTGCTCTGTATTGAATGTGGCTTTCTTGAAAAATATTTTAAAATAGAGCACTTCCACACACTTCAAAACATGGTCAATTCTTGGTTTTCTGAAGAATTGGAGGATAACAGAGGAATAGATTTGATTTGGGGGATGAGATGTAAAGAGTAATTTGGATCAGGATATCTGTGAGTTTATTTAATAACTTCTGTGTCTCCAGTCTTTTCCATTGTTAAAATGAAGACTTTAATTGATAGTTTTATTTTAAACATGAGAAGCTTTTCAAAAGGTAAACTTTAACAGAGCAATTTAATTTTTCCTGGGGTATTCAGTGTTAAAGTCACACAATTCAAAACTAATCCTTCCAAAGGACAGCTGTTACTTTTCACCCACTAAAATTGTGTCACTTTGTCATAGGACCTCTAGTCTTGAATCTGCAGGGGGGGTTTTGTTTGTTTTTTGTTTTTGAGACAGAGTCCCACTCTACCGCCCAGGCTGAAGTGCAGTGGTGCGATCCTGGCTCACTGCAGCCTCTGCCTCCCGGGTTCAAGCGATTCTCCTGCCTCAGCCTCCCAAGTAGCTGGGATTACAGGTGTGCACCACCACGCCCGGCTAACTTTTGTAGTTTTTGTAGAGACAGGGTTTTACCATGTTGGCCAGGCTGGTCTCAAATTTCCCAGCCTCAAGTGATCCGTCTGCCTCAGCCTCCCAAAGTGCTGGGATTACAGGCGTGAGCCACCGCACCCGGCCAAATCTGCAGTTCTTGAAGGAGGGCCCAGAGCACCACAGTTAATAGAAGTATAATGTGGGCTATGTATATATTTTAAATTTTTTCTAGTAGCCGCATTTTAAAAATACAAAACAAAAGGACAACATTAATTTAAAAACGTAATAATGTATTTAAAGTATGTTTTAATATGTAGTCAATTTTTATAAATTACTAACGAGTTATTTTACATTATTTTCATCATATTAAATCTGAGAAATCTGGTGTGTGTTTTACACTTACAGCACATCTCATTTCACATTAGCCTCATTTCAGCAGCTGCACATGGCTGGTGCCTGCCGTATTGAACAGCATGGGTCAACCAGGGCCTCGCCCACCTTCCTGCCTACCCATTAGGGCAATCTCTGAGTTCCCTTCAGAGAAATCCTAGACTCCTTGAAATATGGTTTGGCAGCTATGGTGATTCCTAAGAAATCTCCATACTTCAAACAAAAGAACAGATTTGCCAAGAGCCGATTGTCCAGTTTATTGTGATATCTTCATCCTCTAAACTTCCTTTGCATCACCTCTGAGATTGTTCCCAGAGGACTAGATTGAAAGCACAGCTGTTATCATTTCTAGAAACTATCTGAATCATACCTTTCACTGGATGACAGAGTAATTATCTTAATTTTAGGAAGCATTCTATTTCACATATTGCTAGGCTAGAATAAGCCAGGATTGGGAAGGGAAGAATATTAAAACAAAATTTACCAAGGCTTCCAAGAAATAGAATTGTGGCTCTGGAAACAAAAAAAAAACTACACATCATACTTCATGACATTCTTAAAATTTTATATGAGTAAGAATCTTTTTAGCAGTATTTTTTTTCCTGTATTTCTGATATTTTTCTCTAATATTTTAGGACATTTTAGATGAAATGAGAAAGGAGTTAACAAAGCTAAAAGAAGAGCTCATTGATGGTAAGTATCTGGACAAATTTACTATTCCTATTCCTATAAACAATGTTTAAGATTCACCATTTTTAAGTAAATGCAAATAAGGAAATGCCCAGTTGATTACTTGAGGGCAATGACTTCCATAGTCCTGCCCTTTTAGGATTAGGGTTTTGGGGAGGAGGTTTCTCCTTCATATAATGGAAATTATTTTTATAAATAGGGATTAAACAAAATCCCTCAATTCAGATGTTGTCTTGTCTTAGATGGAAATCCACATGAACAGATCTTTCTCTAGGTTACCCCTGCTCACCTATCCCAGTGCCCTCTTCTTTTTGAGCCCACATACTCAGTGTTTTCATTTTGTATACAAAAGGAGAAAATATATAGAAATTAGTATCATCTTTCTAATATTAAAGATGTGTGCAATGAAAGATGCAAAGTTAATCTTTTTATTACTGTGAGTTTGAGCACAATCCTTAAAGTTTCTTAAGAATGAGCCACTCATTTATCTTACTTTACCATTATATTTATTTTCAATACTTCTTCTTTTCCATCCAGCAATCAGGCAGGAACTGAGCAAGTCAAATACTGCATAGAGGAACAGACTAAGGAGAGATAGGACTTTAATCTGAAGGAAAAAAAATCCTACAAACAACAACTGTTCACAACAGCAAACCCCTACATTTTATGAGCTGTAAGAAGAAAATGGAGACAAACAGAAGGAGGGAAAAACCAACCTACTCTGAAAGCCTTCAAACATTATGACTCTGGCGATAAGCTCTTTCCCTCTCCGTTTGCTGCTTTTTTCTGGCCTTTACAACAGAATGGAAGAGAATCATATAAGAGTTCCTGTAACAGTTATGCAGAAAATACTAAAACCCATCAGGCAAAATCACCGTGCATTGAAATATTTTCATGTCAAGATAAAATTGCACATTTTCCACAATACATTGCTAAAATAAAGAGGAGAAAGGCTTAGGAAGTTTTTTTGCAGAGAGTGCTGGTAAAGAATTGAGCAAGTTTGCTATTGTATTGTAATGTTTCTCTCAGGTTTGTTCTTCCTATCATGTTTGATATTCCATGAATAATTGAGATCAGGCCTATGTAAGTTAAGATCATAATAAGTGGAACAAATGGAATTGTAAGTGCTTTCAAAGGGTAATATTTATAAGAAAGTGTCCGAAAAATGATATCTTCAGCTTGAGGAATTTTAGAATGATAGGAAGTCTCTCAAGTTAGCCTTCATGCAATTTTGTAGATTAAAACATAAAATTTGTCCAGAATTTAAAGATTTAGATGCCTTCCTAAATTGTTACAATGCTTTACCAAATCTATGACTTCTACATAACACAAACCAGTGGTCAAATGTAAACACTATATTGTAGATTTACTGTAGGTTTTCAACCTTTTTTAGATTTATGCATGTGGACATTTTTATAATGTAATTACAATCACCACAAAGTTAGCTTTTTTAATTGCAGACAGTAATGCATGTCACACTAATATGTAGTGGCCTTTTCAAGGCCTAGTCCCAGGGAAAACATTTTGTAGAGTATAGGGGAGTGGGAGGAAGGGGAGGAATAATTTTTTATTTGAACTTGATTTCTGCACTATCTTTTTCTCAGTTACCTGCATGAATAATAATGAGGAATATTTTGTGACTTTAATTGGTAAATATGTTACAAAACCAAGTACTTAATCTTTTACATCATGTCTTCAGCTATTTGTATTTTAACCAGTAATTTCAATGGTCTGAAACATGATTCAGAGCTTCACATAATATCTTACTGTGGAACTCAAAAGTTTGATCACTGAATTTGGCAGTTATTATTACCTAGGTCCCCTGCTGTTACACAGGTGTTTAGATACATGCTCCTGAATGAAGCTGCTTTTGAATTTTGTTATGTTGAAATGCAAGAAATAACAATGATGGCAGCAATTAAGGTCACAGAAATCATTAGGTAAAGGAAAACCAACAAGGAGTTCTGCAGTTTTCTTTTAATAAGTAAAGTGAGACTTGAGGGTGGTGGGAAGAAGGAATTAGACTCTCTGCCTGCCACCCTGTGTGTGTGTGCCCTCGCGCACATGCTGTCCATATGGAAGCCACTTTTCTTTCCTTTGAAACTGGCAAGGTTAAAATAAGGGAGAAATCCTGTATGTTGCAATGATAGCTTTTTGGAAAATTTAAGAAATCAAACTCTCCAGGCTCTCCATCTTGATTTATGCTTGAGTTGTTATGTGCCATATTTGCTTTGAACTCTGATTATCAGAAGTTTTACTAAAATTTTGAAATAATTCACTTTCATCTGCTTTCTAGATTTTGTACATCTCTGTCCATAAAGCAGAGCTTGTTGATAGTGTAGTTTTCTAAATGCTGCAAATTTGCAGCATTTACCACTACAAAGAAGTTTGGATGAGGGGTTTTTTTTCTTTGTTAAAATAGTTCCTATTTCTGTAGAAATTTCACTTTTAGATTAAACTGTGATGGATGAGCTATCATAATTCAAGTATACATTTCTTTTTTCTATCAGATATTCATTGTCATGCAGTAGTAGTAAAAACATCAAAGATGCAGCAAGCTTATGACGTATTTTCTAAAAGAAATAGGAGGCATTTTCATCTTTATTATTGTACTTTTGGTTATGCAAACACTTTGATAATATAAACAGTTATGTCCCCTATAAATCTGGTCAGAAACCTCTTTTGATTTTGTTGGGTAAGTTAAATAGTCTATAGTAGGTAGAGTACTGGGTACAAGTGGTCCAAACTAAGATAAGAGACTAAAATAAAATGCTAAATCTTAAAAGAAACTGGGTTTATGCACTAAACGTTTTGTGCCTTGGTCTAATATTAACATGATGTCTGTGTAAAATGACAAAAGAAAAAAAAAACCAGTGTTGAATCACACTATATTTTCCATCATCCCAGATTGCTAAATGTGTTCTTTCCAAGAAGTCTGAATGAATTATTATATAATTTGCTGTCACATACATGACAGTTGTGTCATTATTAGAGATTTCAGTAATTACAGTGGGAAACAGAAGCCTAAGTTCTTTACCTTATCAAAACTATGTTCCTGGAACCACATTATTATGATGGTTTTTGTGCTCTTGTACATTGGATGTCTTAAGCTGAGTACAGTTTAGGGGATCCTTTCTCATGACAGGAAGGTACTGCTTTCCTCAACACTGTGATCTGACCTGTGACAAATCTGTACTATCCACTATGTAAATGGCTCACAAGTCAATTGCAAACAAACTGAATGTACAAATCTTAGTGCTGGTGCTGAAATCTCTTCAGAATAGTCATCATGATTTAAAAGTTTGTTTAAAAATTTGCAAGCATCAAGTGTCAATCAAAACTGAAGATGAAACACTAATGAATGTTGAATTCTCATGCTTTTTAGGTGTACTTCCTGCTTAGAATTTTCAGTTTTCTATTTTTACCGTAACTATTTCGTTTAAATTTGTTTCACTTCAATTTCCTACACGCTAACTTCGTTTGTGCGATTGAAATAAAATTGCAGTATATATGTGTTGCTTGTTTGTGACACTTAGATAATCTTCTGAAATAATTTGTTTTAAAGTAAGTTACATTGGATGTGAAAAACACCTTTTAAAGTCCAAGACTTTACTACTTAAAAGTTTACATGTCACGTTACTACTCTTTAAAGATTTCATAGAAGTCGTGAATACTAAGTAATGTATACAAAAGAAATACGTGATGATGTGTCTACTTTTTGTTTGAAATGACTGTTGGGCATTCCCTGTTCTTATTTTCTCTTTGCCCACCTTGACACAGTAACTTCTTCTTACAGTCAAGTTGATAGTAAGTGTTTAATTTTTATTCCATTTTGTTCTGCAACACATTCAGATACTTAAAACTCATTCGTGCAGTTAGAATTTTCCTTTATATAGTTTGCATGGTAAAGGACATTGTGTGGTAAAGGGCATTATCGAGTATTGAACTTTATAGCAAAATGTGTATGATGTTTATACATGATGCTGATTTCTTAAAACCTACATATAAACAGTAGTACTTTTTCTCTATTATAAAGTATTAATTTTGAGTTCCATTTTATAATTCTGATGTCTTCTTTAGAAATACAAAATTACAGTCCTTGTATTATTTTCTTTGACCAGACCCAAATTTTCCCCCTTTCAGCCGCCTCCATTCTCTTCTCCACTTATCATGGACCACATGTTCCCAACATTCATTAACATTTGCAGCCATTACAGAGTTGACAGTTGTTAAATTTTCAGCTGATTTTTTTTTTCTTTTTTGCTCTATCCTGTCTCATGTTCTTGTTCTCTTCGTATGTAAGTCAGAATTTTTGTCTACAAATTAAAAGTCACTTCTCATTCAAAAATGAGTTAAGTAACATGCTGACCTTTTAGATTTGCCTAGCTACAACTTTTATGTCTCTTGTAAATTTATATATACTTTCAGTGCCATTATGAAGAATTGGCCTTTTAATTCTAAGAAGTGTTACCCTATGAAGCACAGTGTGCAAAGGTATGCTACAGGGTCTCTTTAATTCCTGTGTAGCCATTGTAACTTTTTAACACCATTACCCTTTAAATTATACCGATTATAAGCAGCGTAAAAGTAACTGTATAAAGCAAACATCGCAAAGGAACTCTGTAGGAGCTCTTAATTCCTCTATGTAGCCATCATAAAATTCACTTTCCTGAAGACATTATCATTCACTTCCAAACTCCAAACATTTTTCTGGTAGCACCACTTTTGTTTTTAATAGAAAGGTGAGTTCATATCTGTACATCTCTCCAAAGCTCTAAGGAATGAGAAAAGCATCCTAGTATATTGAAATTACTGATGTTTAATACCTCTGTCTTTTCACTGAAAGCCATTTAATATTTATAAGTTAGATGCTTTTTAAAGTCAAAACTTGACATACAGGTATTTATAAGGAACCTCCATGACGCTGAAAGAATGAAATTGACGTAGATAGCTTTGGCTATGTAAAGACATGGTAGAGGACATTTACTTTTAAGAAGAGTTTTCTTCTGAGGATGTGTAGATTTAACTAAGCAGCTGAAGTCAGTAATCCCTCAAGAAAGGCCGTTTATAGGAGCCAAGAACTGCTGGAAGTCTGTGATGCAGGTTTTTCTGTTCCCAACATCAAAAGCTGTAGATTATTAGGTGTGTTCCCCTTTATGTTATGTCTAGGTAATTTTTGAGTCATCAAAACTTTTTAAAATATCAATACTGGAAAGATGAAACCTTCAAATTAAAGCCTAAAAGTGATTAGAAAGTAAAATATTAATGCAGTAAATTTAGGATGGTTACAGATATTCACCATCAACATAAATGAGTTCCAGGATAAATTGTTTGTGGAATGCTAATGGTCAAGTCACATAAGAGGAAAATTAAATCTTCTGGTGAAGAGACATTTGAAAACTAAAGAATTAACTATATAAATTTGTCTTTCTAAATAGTTTTCTTTATAAAGTAACAGAAGCATTGTAAAAGGGTAAATAAACGACCGTCATAATGACTTAGGGTGTTGTGAGAATGTCTGCCACATTTATTGGTTATCTCTGTTGAAATCTGAAGGAATCAATACATGTGAAGATTGAGAAAGGGGAAAAGGACTGTCTCCGTTACAGATATTCTGTAATGCACAGAACCTTCTAAACGGAAATGTTAGTATCATTTAAAGCACATAGTAGACCTTGAGTATTTGCTGACTAGTTTAACATACAGAAAAAATCAAGGATGAAGCACCAATTAAGTGTTTGAACCAAAGAATCACAGTCACTGAGCTGCACCCCAGTTCCGTAAAGCATGTTAAATACTCAAAAGAGCAGAGAGCAGGGCCCGTAGACGCTTCTAGTGCAGGACGCAGGAATTCTAGGCAGTGGGAGAAAAGGACCCTGATTGGTGGCTGAGAGTAAAAAGAATACACCATTTGAATAGTGCTGTTCTTTTTCCTCACTTTATTTAAAGGTATATAATTCCTAGTAGTTAGGACATCTAAATAGCTCAGTAAACTGGTCAGAGGCGGAAGGATCGCTTGAGGCCACAGTTTTGAGATCAACCTGGGTAATGAAGACTCGTCTCTACAAAAAAAAAAATTTAAAAATTTGGGCCAGGCGTGGTGGTGCACACCTGTAATCCCAGCTACTCAGGAGACTGAGGCAGGAGGATCACCTGAGCCCAGGGAGGACAAGGCTGCAGTGAGCTGTGATCACACCACTGTACTCCAGCCTGGGTGACAGAGCGAGAACCTGTCTCTCAAAAAAAAAAAAAAATTCTAAGAGAATATAGCTTTTCATTTTAATAGAAATTATTAGAAAAGCTTACATATTTCATTAGAGCCCAGTTAGACTACATTTATTCTGTAAAAGATCTATATAAAAATGGCAACCTCATAGTTTATCATGTTGTAAATCTGATTTAACTGTTTCCCTTCAATTCCAATAAAGATTTCTTCAGCAGTAGATGACAATTCTAAGAGCATATTATAAAGAAATAACTAATAAAGGAGATGGATGATGTTATAGGTTGGTTGGGTTTTAGTAAATAGTTGTTCTATGAAGGCTTAGAAAATAGGGAAAATTGAATAGTTGGTACTTTGAATTCGATAGGAAAAAGCACTCAGAAGAAAAGAAAGTCTACATTCACTGGTGTTTAGATTGAGAGAGATTTAATTTTCCCATCAAGTCCAAAAGTTTCCAAGTCTACAGAAACAGAAAGAAAGGGTCTTGGCTTACACTTAAAATATGCATTGTTGTAACCATACAAGTGAAATACATTATAGAAAGCTTTTAAAAATTTGGTCTTGAAGCACCTAACATTCCATGCTTTAGTCACATCTGTGAAACCTCTTTTTCTTTTTTTTAAGATTAAAGGCATTTTAAAAATAAATGTTTTACAGCCGGGCGTGGTGGCTCACACCTGTAATCCCAGCACTTTGGGAGGCTAAGGTGGGCAGATCACCTGAGGGCAGGAGTTCGAGACCAGCCTGGCCAACATGATGAAACCCCATCTCTACTAAAAATACAAAAAAAATTGGCCGGGCATAGTGGCGGGCACCTGTAATCCCAGCTATTCGGGAGACTGAGACAGAAGAGTCACTTGAATCTGGGAGGTGGAGGTTGCAGTGAGCTGAGACCATGCCACCGTACTACAGCCAGGGTGACAGAGTGAGATTCCATCTCTAAATAAATAAATGTTTTTCAACTTGTTGTATGTGAGAAATACCAGCTTTTCATTGTTACCACCAGTTTATCTCAGGTGTCACTCAGGTGGTTCTGCTGACCGAGGCACTGGGCATTTTAAATATGGAGTTTCCCTCCACCCTTTGATCAAGTCTGAAGTTTGTCCATCCTTGGCGGTGGGCTAACTTAAGTATGGATTCACAAACTTCATTTGATATCGTAAGTCATGAGGCCACCCCAGTGCCAGTGGTTGGGCATCACAGTGAGTCTGAGGTGATAGAATTCGAGTTAGCTGTAGGCTAGTTCTGCACCTCAACAACAGCCCATGGATGGGGTAATAGCCATTGACTTTGCCACTTAAATTTCCAGGGAGAAGAATAGCTTATAATTTATCTGAGGAAAGTAATTGGGAAGGCTTAGATACTGAGAAGAAAGCCCTGTTAAAATCTAGGTAGCATTTCCTTTCTACTTATTTATTACTAGAGGGATGGGAGGTTCAGGCCTGAGTCAGGACTTTACAATTTGGTGTCCTTCCCCAGAGGTACTTTAGGCCTCATCATTTTAAGTTTCAATTACAAAAAAAAATTTTTGATGGAGTCTTGCTCTGTCACTCAGGTCGGAGTGCAGTGATGCAATCTCGGCTCACTGCAACCTCCGCCCCTTGAGTTCAAAGGGATTTTCCTGCCTCAGCCTCCCGAGTAGCTGGGACTACAGGCGCGTGCTACCACGTCTGACTAGTTTTTGTATTTTTAGTAGAGACGGGATTTCACCATGTTGGCCAGGCTGTTCTTGAACTCCTGAGCTCGGGTGATCTGCCTGCCTCGGCCTCCCAAAGTGCTGGGATTACAGGCATGAGCCACAGCACCCAGCCTTCAATTGCAGAAATTTTTGAAGGGAGAATATTTGATCCTCACATAAAATGTCCTTGTTTCTGAAAGAAAACATGGTAGAAAGATTGTCATTGAGTCCGTGTCTTTGCCACCTTGTTGGACTTGATTTCCCTTTCTCTGTGTTCCTCGTGCCCTCAGTCTCTCTCATTCTGTCCTTTTTGCGTGTGGAGTTGTGGGCAGGTCATTGGACTGGGACTGACTTTACCAGTTTTGAGGCTGCGGGGCTAATCAGTCATTCTCTCTGAGCCTTCTACCTCTAAAGTTTAGTTCTTTTTAAAAATTCTTCTTCTTTTGTTTTAATTTTTCCTCACCACTATACAAGCGAGGGTAGATAAAGCTTGTTATTATTATTGTTGTTATTATTTTGAGACAGTCTCGCTCTGTCATCCAGGCTAGAATGCAGTGGCACGATTTCAGCTTACTGCAACCTCTGCCTCCTGAGTTCAAGCGATTCTTCTACCTCAGCCTCCTTAGTAGCTGGGACTACAGGCACGCGCCACCACACCCGGCTAATTTTTGTATTTTTAGTAGAGACAGGTTTTCACCATGTTGGCCAGGCTGGTCTCGAACTCCTGACGTCAGGTGATCCACCCACCTTGGCCTCCCAAAGTGTTGGGATTACAGACGTGAGCCACCGTGCCCGTCCCCGATAAAGCTTAGTTCTGAATTTCCTCTTTCAGTGTATCCTCAGCAGCTACTGGTTGGTTTATTCTTTTTTAATCTTTTTTGGTTTGTTCTTTTGATTTTTGAAGAGAAAGAGAAAAAATATCTGAGTTTGGCTCTCCCATCTTAAGTGCAGCTTTTAGTTGTTTTATAGTCATAGACGCTATTGCACTGGACAATATGCATCCTGGATGTAAACAATGTGGAAAAATCAATGGCGTGACCATTTTGAGGTCAGTGGTGTTGCATAAAGCACCAGTGCTATGCTGTTCTGTGCCAGTTTCCTCTGCGTCACGTGCTTTCACAGTTTGAATTTCAGGCATCTGTGTGGTGGCTTCAGTGCATTCTCCACTGTGCTTCAACCTGGAAGCACATTCTGCCATTCAGAAAGACCGATTCCAATCATGTAATGGGACCACATGAGATCCATGCTCGAATTATATGAATAACAGAAAATCCATTTAACTCTTCTCATTCAAGAACTTTTTTAAGTAAACAGACTTTCCAGAGCTCGACGAAGTGAAGAAGCCCTTCTTTCAATTCCTGGGCAGATTTCAGTGGTTTTCATATCATCTGAACCTGCTGTGCTGCTGTTTATTCTATCACTGTCATCCTTGAAAGGAAAAAAGGAATAATCTTACCCTCCTGCCCTTCTTATTTTATATCTTCCATCTTACCCATCTATATCCATGTAGTCATTCCTTCCGAGTTCCCCGGTTTTAATCCAAAAGACTCTGTTAACAGCAATGTCTTGGCAGACCGGGTACCGCTTCCGTGCCATTTGAGGGCTCTGAGTCTTTGCTTCATCTTAGGAAGATAAAGATAATTTGGCAGAAAGTCAGAGATGGAAATAGAAGGTTTGGGATGATAAAAGATGGGTCCTGTTTTGCTGACATTCTTTTACTCTGGTTCTTGGTGCGTGTCTTTTGGGATTCATTTCTTGTTAGCATGAATAGCACATGCTTTTTGTTAGGTGCTTTTCTTTTTTGGAGAACATGAAGTGTTTCTAACAAAACTGAATGAACTAGAAAGAATTCTATTTTGAGACATCTGTAGTTGATGCGAAGGATTTCTGTAATCCTCAATTACAGTACTTACATATTTGCACAGAATTTTTTTTAATTTTTGAGGAAGCCTCTCTGGAGTCTGTATTTACAGGAGCATCCTGAAAGCCCCTATTATGTAGCTAGTTGGGAGAGAGAGGGACAGCCACGCCCATCCTGTGAGCAGAGCACTTCAGGCAGAGTGAACCCCTTCTGAGTTCTCATTGGAAGCTTTCTGTTGCTCAGCCTCTGGCAGATTTCAAAATCTTCTGCTTAAGCCAGGTGTGGGGGCGTGAGCTCCTAGACACTGACTCGCGGGGCTGAGGCAGGAGGATCACTTGAGCCCAAAGTTGGAGACCAGCCTGGGCAACATAGCTAGGCCTGTCTCCTTTAAATAAATAAATAAATAAATACCCTTTTCCTTGACCATTGTGCTTTCTGCTGCCCCTTTGTAGGGATGGGGTGGGGTCAGAATAAGCATGTGCATGAATGGCGGAAAGCTTTGGTGGTGTTTTTTTGTTTCTTCCTTTGTGTTTTGAGGGGTGGGGGAGTCAGCAGTGAACCTTTCTGGCTAAAGAACAACACATAATTTCTATTATGAGATTTAGAAGGTTAAATACATTTTTTTTTCAGGCCTACTAAGTTGATAGACCAAAAGTATATAGTAGAACAGCACAGTAGAAAAAATTTAAAGGTGAATTTCTTATGGTCCAAAAGGATGGATAGTCACAGTCCACAGCCTTTCGTAGTGTACGCTGGAATTGGAATCTCTTGCTTTGCTCTGAATTTTAGAACTAGAAGTGTGCATGTATGTCAAAAGATTATGCAGAGCTATTTTCTTTGCTAATGATGTAAACATTTGCACCCCATGAATGGGACTTTATAATCTGGAAGTGAGCCTAAGGTTGCATATACTGAAATCATGTTTTAAAAGTTAAGGTTGACTTAAGCATATACAAGGCTGTATTTTAATTGTAACTAGAAATCATTTAATATGCATACAGAACCTCAAGTATCTTATCATGGAATTTGTGAAGTATGGGCCTTGCTGAATTCAAGGGTAAGGGAAACTGGTAACAACTTGTTTTAAATCAACATAAGTTCCTGCTTGCTTGACTAAAGTTGTTTGAAAATCTGAATTAAACAGGATCTCACTGTCAGGAAACATCTTCTAAGCTTGACATCTACATTTAAGAAGGGAATGTGGAAGAGAGGGCGAGACATGAAACTAAAATAACTGGCAGGGTAGGATCAGACTGCACCTGATTTTTGCACCAAAGTTTCATATAGGAATAAATAAAAAGGAGGACCACTTGTGAGCCAACCTAGGAAGGACTTGCCAGAAAGTAGCAGCTCCTGCTGCAAAATACAGTGCCTTCAAAATGATTCTCTGTGTGAATTGCATGCAATTTCATGTAACCATAAAGTGTAACCTGTATGTGCATGACATGTGTCTAGAATGTGTAAAGTTAGGATTCAGCAGGAAGGGGCCTAGCCTTGTCACTGTGGTGGATCAGTGGACCTGCTGAAGTCACTGGAGTTATGTGACTTAGGTTTGCAGCATCAGACCCCTGTGTTTGCATTAAGTGGCCATATCGTTGAAATTGGATCCATCTCTCCCTCAGCTTTCTTTCCTACTTTGCAGCTTTGCTGGTTTTAACTGCATTCTTCTGCTTCTTGGTATCCTTTATTCTTTTGAAATAAAAAGATGAAATACTTAATTCAAAGAAGACTTGTATTTATTTTACCAGTTGCTCTTAATTTACTAAAGGTATATGACATGAAAAGACTTGCATTCCGTTGCCTTGGTTGTGACTCTGACCTTAAAATATGCTCAGTTCTGAAAGCTTGAGGAGCATTCTATACTGGTCCTTCTGCATTTCAACCTGTCACCAAGGGGAGTGTTTTGCAATCCGCCATCCTTTCCCTGAATGCTGCTGCTGCTCTATGACGGAAAGCTTGGCGACCTCTTCACTGGACGCATCCAAGGCCAGTGAAAAAAGCAGCCTATTGGTAAATGAACAAGCTGTATGCACATGCTATTTTCCTTCAGGACCAAATGCCCTGTGCATTTTAATATTAAGCATACTTACTGCAGGAACCAGTACTGGTACCACTGCCAAATTACACAATGATGCGAGTGCTTTGGGGTTTGGAAGAGCTGAAGGCATACATAAGATTTAGTGTTCTCAGGCCGGGCACGGTGGCTCACGTCTGTAATCCCAGCATTTTGAGAGGGGTGAGTGGATTGCTTGAGTCCAGGAGTTCAAGACCAGCCTGGGTGACATGATGAAATCCTGTCTCTACAAAACAAAACAAAAAAAAGGACTTAGTGTTCTCACTTTGTGACCATCCTGCTCCCCACTGGAGGTCCCTAGAGGAGGTGCCTTTCAGCTAAGAACATCTGGGAGTCTGTGGTTTGTGAGGAGCTTGCTGGCACATTAATGTAAAGGGTGTGATCTTTTTAATGGCCACACTTTTCGGTATAATGTCTTTGTTTTCATTCTCTGATGTCAGGGAGGTGAAAAGAAGGCTCAGGCACTTTTATCAACTGAACCAGAGCAACTTGTCACCTCCTTTTTTGCTAGCCTCATTTCTAAATAGACTGAATGTCTGTTTCCTCTCCTTTTCAACTGAGAAGCCCTTGGCGTACAGCGGAAAGGGGCTGTGTGGGAATGCGTTTTGCCACTGCAGTCATGAGCTGACCCAGCCTTCTGTATTCTTGGATGTTTTCATTCTAGGCTGAATCCCATTGTGTTAATAGCAAACAGGCCAGACCCTAAGAGACTATGTGCTGAAAAGATTTGTGAAGCCCCTCAGTTCCCAGTGACTTTTAGAGCTTATTGTCATGAGATTCCTACCCTAGCCCTGGGCAGTGTGGGCAAGGACACCGTAGCGCCTGGGCACTGAGTCCGGGAGTTGTATTTTAGCCTTCTCTCCTCTCAGCTGTAGAGTGAGGTGTTTGGGTCTTCAAAAGTCATTTCAGCTCCAGCTTCTGTGGTTTCAATATGCTGGGGGTACCTGGCTGAGGCTCCCCACCCAGGTGGCCTGGCTGACAGTGACAGTATCATAGAGTGCAAGATAGCCTCTGTCACCGCACTGCCAGCTGCAGACACCAGTATGGAGGGGTTATGTGGGTGAAGTTCAAGGCTTCTCTCTGTGAACCAGCTAAAAAGAACCACTCATTTGTCATTTCTCCTTGGCCACAGGCTATCATGGCAAAGGCCTCTTGCTGAGGAGTAACACAGCATTGAACCGATTTTAATATTGTAAAGCCACTCCTGTGGATAAAGGCATTGAAGATGTATGCTTCAAAGCAGCATTTTTAAAAGTCACCTGGGATATGACAGTGATGTCTATCCTTCTTGGATGATTATAGCTCTAAATCATCACTCCCAACCCCCAAGACAAAAACGAGCCTGAGAAACCAGGAAGCTGGTTTGCAATGTGTTGCATTGAGTTGGGCCTTTCCTGCCGCAGTTCCTGCCGCTGGGTGAAGTGTTGGAACCCTGCATACGGGTCCTGTCGCAGCCAGCTGGGAAGCCGAAGTGAGCAGACCTCCTGGGACAGATGGAGCCCCAATGATGAGGCCACTCAGACCCACAAAAGGGCACTGTCAGGGGCCTCCACAGCTGGGATTGCCCCCCATGTTTTGGCTTTTTAAAAAAAAAAATACCTTTTTTTAATTTTAGAGATGGGGTCTGGCCATGTTCCCCAGGCTGATCTCGAACTCTTGGGCTCAGTCCTCCCACCTCAGCCTCCCGAAATGCAGGGATTACAGGTATGAGCCACCATGCTCGGCCTTAAGAAAAAAACTTTATTGAAGTAAAACATATGGACAGAAAAGTGTACGTATGCATACAGCTCACTGTCTTAACAAACTACACCCATTTGCACAGCACCCAAAGTGAGAAACGACATTGTCAGGACCCCAGAAGCCCCCTCGTGTTTCCTTCCAGACATTCCCTCCCAGCATCACCCCTCTCCTCACTTCTGACCCCCAGGGTTGCTGTGTCTGTGCTTGATGTAAAGGAATCCTGCTATTTTGTGCTTGATTCCTTTCTCCCAACATTGCATGTGAGATCATCCGTAGTGTGTATAGTGGTGGATCGTCTGTCCTCGTGATATCGTAGTTCCCAGCTTAGGGCTATTATGGGTAGTCCTGCTATGAATATTCTACCATGTGTCTTTGGTGAACATATGGACGTGTTTCTTCTGGGTGTGTGACTAGGAATAGCGTTGGTGGGTCACAGCGTATGCCTGTGTTCAGCTTCAGTAGATCCTGACCCACTTCTAAACGTGCCTAGCAGTGCTGGAGCCATTTATGGGCATGTCAGCTGGCAGGGCTGCGAGCCTCCCTCCATCGTAGCTCGCTTCTGTGAATGGCCCCACCGGCAGCACAGGGAACAATCCAATGAAAGAACTGAACCTGCCTTGGACGGCTAACTAACTGTGGTCTCATTCTGTTTCCCTGAAACATGGAATTAAGTTTCTAATACAACGTTCTTTCCCTCTTAACAACAATACTATTCATGTCTACATTTATTGTAAGCATTTACTTAGAAGATAAGGCCTATTTTCCTCCAATAAGGTGAATTTATACTCAATGAAATTAATTTATTTAGTTCATTTAAAATTGCTACCTAACAAGTTGCAGATTTATGGATTTATTTCTTCCTGACCTGCAGATTATAAAATGGTCTCACTCTCAGGGCACAAGAAGCAAGAGCACGTACCCAAAGGCCAAGGAAGTGGCTGCCTTTTTTGTTTTTCCTTAAAAGATGTCCTCTAGAGAAATTCCCACAGCCCCATTATGAGATGGGAATTTGCTTGATTTAAGGAGATGATTCCACTTTCTTTCTAGTAATCTAGGGCATGAAGTGGATGGTTAGATACAAATCTCCAGTGTTAAGTGCCAATAATTTTTGGCAGTATGAAAAAGTGGCCGGGTTCAGTGGCTCACACCTATAATCCCAGCACTTTGGGAGGCCGAGGTGGATGGATCACCTGAGCTCAGGAGTTTGAGACCAGCCTGGCCAACATGGTGAAACCCCATCTCTGCTAAAAATACAAAAATTAGCAGGGCGTGGTGATGGGCACCTGTAATCCCAGCTACTCAGGAGGCTGAGGCAGGAGAATCACTTGAGCCCGGGAGGCAGAGGTTCCAATGAGCTGAGATCACGCCACTGCACTCCAACCTGGTCAACAGAGCGAGATTCCATCTCAAAAAAAAAAAAAAAAAAAAAAAAGGTGCTTTTCTTTTTAAAAATGTAATTAGAGACATAGTCTTGCTATGTTGTCCAGGCTGGTCTCAAGCAATCCTCTTGTTCTGGCTTCCCAAAGTGTTGGGATTACAGGCATGAGCCACTGCCAAAGATTATTCATTACTATTATTACTTTACTGGGAGCTGGTCAAGTCCCAAAGCCCTCTAGCTCTCCTAAGTTTTCAAAAAAAGGGAAAAGAGTTTTTCCACATAATGTCAATCCCATGTGTCAGATTCTCTTGTGAACACTGAGACGTGTTGGTCAGGAAGGGTCCAGAAGCTGTGAGTGCACAGCGGGTGGAACCAGAAGGGGAATTCGTTTTTGCCTTGCAGATCTCCTGTCCTGACTCAACATTTAATGGCACAGTGTCGCGGGTGCTTTCTTGAAACCTGGTGATGTGAACAAAGAATAAAAATAGCTGCTTGAAATGCCTCCAAATGAGCAAATGCAGGCATTGTTGGAATTCCAAATTTCAGAGCTGCTTTCCGGAGTCCTCGTGGATTAACGTAGCAGGAGTGGGTACTGAACAGCAAGGATGGGGCTGGAACTGTAAATGCAAAAAGCACGGTTATAAAAGGGGCATGTCAAAGGGCCAAGGATTGGAGAACGATCAGAGTTCCTAATTTGGGGTAACCATAGAAATCGTTAGCTTCAGCCCTGCTAGACAGCGATGGCTCAAAGAGGCAGCTTGTCAGAGTTGGTGCCTCAGTCCCCCGCCAGTGCCCCCGCCCTGCCAAATCTCACTTAGAGGAAGCTCTAAGTGTGGGGAGGAGGGAGGGTAATTGGAATTCAGACAGGAGCCAGTTCCAAGTGATATGTAAAGTATGTGAATGAGCTTGAAAAGATGATTTTATCCAAGATGGTAGCTCAGCTTAACGTTTTCTTCCCATAATAACCCCCATCACAAATACACAAGGGCCTCAACACCCAGATACGAATGGAATGATACACTTCCTTCCCTAGAATTCTAAGGCAAGGGAGAGGGAGAAGCATTTACTTGCCTCTAAAATATAGCCCTGGTCCCTAAGTCCATGTGTATTTAGGGGGAGGCAGACAAGGAGATCAGTGAACAATTTGGCTTAAATTGGTTTACAAAACAAAAATTACAATGTGAGCGTAATCAATTATACAGAATGATATAGAAACAGATGGAGAGATAATGTCAGCTGCTTGGTGGAGAAGTCAATTCATCTGGAATTAACAGATGAACTGTTAAGAATGAGCAGGTGTCCTTGGGCATCAAAGGAGCAAGGGTATTTCTGGCAGAGCAACCAGCAGTGTTTGCAGGTGTGAGAGTGCATGGGCTGTTCTGCAACAGGCCCTGTAAATGGGCGAGGGTGGAGATAAGCTGTGGGGTGGAGGCAAGGCGGGAGGTGAGCTGGAGAGGTTGGGAAAGAATTGGAAACATTTTGCTCTGTCCTCTGAAATCCCGACACATCCCACATTAGATTGCATGGTTTCTAGGGAGCTTCAGAGGTCCTAATGAGCATTTTAGTCTGATTTTTAAAAGAAAACGATTTTAAGGTTCTGACACAGAAGATATAAAAATGTGTGACATACCCCCTGTCTGCCAGAAAGCACGTTCTTCTGCACATTTAGAATGTATGTAGAAAATATAACTCTTTAAAAAAATCACAAATACAAATTGTCTTCAAGTATTCCAGAGGGAAAATAAAAATAATATATTGGCCCCTTTAGGAAACAGACCGGCCTCTCATTTCCTGGACAGTGGTTGAGAGCAGCCATGCCAGTGCTACCTGGATTCATGGATGTGCCACACGGTGATCAGGTTCTGTGATCTGTCACGCTATGGGCACAGGAAATAAACCCACTGGCTTGATGCTTTCCTGAGTCTGTGTCAAGCAAGGGCAAGTGGGAGACATTCAGAGTAGGAGTAATTGGTATTATGGGAGCACCTGGGCTTAGATGACAGGTTGCGTCCAGCTATAAATAACACCTGACTTAAAGCAGCTTATGTAAATAACAGTTTTAATTTCCTCCTTTTCACCTGTTAATGAGGGAGGGATTCCTGCCCTGGGATTGTAGCAATGGCCAAACACACAGCACCTGATACTGGACAGGTAAGCTTGACAGCAGGTTATTAGTAACCTGAACTCACAGCTCAGGGGAGGAGGACACTGCCCCACACAGGGCTCCATGGGAACTGCACTCAGGAACAGAGGGAACCAGCCGGGGCTGTGGGAGGCAGGCTTTGTGGTAGCAAGAGGGTGTGGTGACCCCTGGTTTCCACCTGAGAATATGATTGACTTGTTTAAGTAATTCCACAGGCTGGTAAGGAAGTGAAACCCACAACTCGTGGGTGAGCAGGAGCCCTGCCTGGTCTCCTGGGTAAGGAGGGATGTTTGCTGGGGGGCCTCATCTTCCAGAACGGAGTGAGGAGGGGAACTTGCAGCTCGGTCACACCGGGCCCTTCCAATTGGAGCAGAGATCAAGGCAGCACATAGTGTTGGGTTTCAATTTTAGGTCTTACCCTACAGGTTTATGAGCACACGTGACACTCAACCCTGAGGTAGGAGGGCTTAATTCCACAGCTTTGGATGCCACGGCTAGGTTCCTGCCTTTCCTCAGTGCCGCTGTCACTGCCTCAGCCCCCAGCAGGTGGTTTCCTCCTTGTGCATCCCTTCCATTTTTCTCAGGCAGGAAACTTTTCTGTGGCCCCTGTGACTTTCAGATCTCAGGCAGAGCTGGTCCCATCCCACTACTCTCCATCTGCAGAGAGGAGAGATCCCCTTAATCCGTTCAGATGAATTACCATGCATCTCTCAGGACCCAATCTGCTTTCCTGAGCTCCTCGCTGCCCAGCAAGGAGCAGTGGACGTGGCCATCAGACAGGCACCCCAGGGCCTCATCTTCACCCCAAAGCCAGCCTAGGGAAAGTGGAGTTCTGGAAAGTCACACTGATGTGTGTCACACCTCTGTGCTAAAAATTGGATCCATGGTCTGGTAGGCAGTAATATATCTATTATATAGATATATTAATATAAATCTAATATATTATATGATTTATATTTATATATCTAACATATTATATGATTTATATTTATATATAATTAAATATAATATATATTTATGCCCCCCCTTTTTTTTTTTGACAGAGGAGTTTTGCTCTTGTTGCCCAGGCTGGAGTGCAATGGAGCGATCTCAGCTCACCACAACCTCCGCCTCCCGGGTTCAAGTGATTCTCCCGCCTCAGCCTCCCGAGTACCTGGGATTACAGGCATGCGCTACCATGCCCAGCTAATTTTGTATTTTTAGTAGAGATGTGGTTTCTCCATGTTGGCCAGGGTGGTCTCGAACTCCCGACCTCAGGTGATCCGCCTGCCTCAGCCTCCCAAAGTGCTGGGATTACAGGCATGAGCCACCACACCCGGCCACCTTTCTTTTTTTTTTTTTTTTTTTTTTTGAGACAGAGTCTTACTCTGTCACCCAGGCTGGAGTGCAGTGGCACAATCCTGGCTCACTGCAACCCCCACCTCCCAGGTTCAAGCGATTCTCCTGCCTCACCCTCCTGAGTAGCTGGGATTATAGGCACACACCACCACACTTGGTTAATTTTTGTATGTGTAGAGACAGGGTTTCACCATGTTGGCCAGGCTGGTCTTGAACTCTTGACCTCAAGTGATCTGCCCTCCTCAGCCTCCCAAAGTGCTGGGATTACAGGCATGAACCATCACGCCCAGCTATACATTTATACTTCTGAGACAGGGTCTTGCTCTGTCTCCCAGGCTGGCGTACAGTGGTGCAATCTCAGATCACTGCAGCCTCAACCTCCCAGGCTCAAGCGATCCTCCTGCCTTAGCCTTTTGAATAGCTGGGACTCCAGGTGCACGCCACCATGCCTGGCTAATTTATCTTTACTTTGTAGAAATGGGTTCTCACTCTGTTGTCCCAGCTAGTCTCAAACTCCTGGGCTCAAGCGATCCTCGTCTTAGCCTCCCAGAGTGCTGGGATTACAGGCGTGCGCCAACACGCCTGGCTGGCAGAATATATTAATATTTGCATGTACCACAAATCAAAATGTTTTAATACAAAAACTGATTAGCTGTGTCTGTTGGCTTGTGCATATAAAAGATTTGTGAAATAGTCTCAGGTGAGGAACCTAAGGAACTGAGGATGTTTCTTACAACACTGAAAGAAGGTAGATATCGAGATTAGTTGCTTCTCTCCAAAGACTGACAGTTTGTTTAAAAGTTTCAAGCGTGCACCACACTGACTACTGTGGTTCAGCAGAGAAACAGCTGAAATATATCCTTTTAGAGCTAAGTTCTATCCATAGGGCTGAACTTACAGTGAAGTTCAGTAAATTTTGGATTTACTCTAGGTTCTTGGAGACCAGAATTAGAGGAATGAGAACCCTATGAGTTATAAAGTCCAAGCTGTGTCGCTGTGTCAGCCCTTTTCCTGGGAGCTGTCCTGCCCTGTCCTGCCGTCTCCTCTCTTTTTTGGGGGGCCTCCTTCTTAGTCTCCTATTGGTGCCCCCCCCCCTCTTTTTTGTTTTTTGAGATGGAGTCTCACTCTGTCGCCCAGGCTGGAGTGCAGTGGCACGATCTCAGCTCACTGCAGCCTCCACCTCCTGGGTTCAAGTGATTCTCTTGCCTCAGCCACCCAAGTAGCTGGGATTACAGGTGCCCACCACCATGCCCAAATAATTTTTGTATTTTTAGTACATACGGGGGTTTCACCATGTTGGCCAGACTGGTCTCGAACTCCTGACCTCAATGATCCACCTGCCTTGGCCTCCCAAAGTGCTGGGATTACAGGCGTGAGCCACTGCGCCCAGCTGCTATTGGTGCTTTTGAAGGCTTTGTTCCTTATCCACCTCTCAGCCTCCGGAGAAGAGCCCGTTCTCTCCCGTGTCTTCTCTTGCCTTTTCTCCATCAACACACCAGTAACTCCAAGGAGTGTCTCAGCCCTGTCCTATCTCTTGAGGACCAGAGCCACTGTCCTACCCACTGGGGACAAGACCCCAGGACAGCCCTGCAGCATCTCAAATCCAAGATGACCCAAACCAAACTCTTCACACTCCTCCTCCCTTCTGATCCCCAAGCAGTTTTTACTTTCTCCTGGGCTCCCCTGCCCATAAGTGAGTGGGCCCCATGGATCTGCCTCCCGCATGATCCTCCTGGAGCTCCACTTGTTTCCAGCCTTGCTGCCAAGTCCTGTCAACCTCCCTCCACCTCTCACTGGACCTCCACAGCAGCCTCCCGCTTCCTCCTCTCTCGCCCTGCACACAGCCCACTGTGGCTGGAGGGAGCCGTATGAACTGCATGTCAGAACACGCCTCTTCCTGCTCAAGGCCTTTTGAGGCTCCCTGACTGTAATCAAAATGAAGTCTGAATGTTTTAAGTGCCTTTTATGGTCAGCCCTGTGATCTACAGCAGGAGGTAGGAAAGGGACAGCTGGCAATGTGGGAGAAGCTGCCTCCTCAAAAGCTTCCCCCTCCCTTTTTCCCTGCTGCCAGAACCCCGTTTTGTGTAGGCCTCAGTGGAGCTCCCTTGATCTCAGGAATGCAGGTCCATCCTCAGTCTGTGAAGGGGGCCTTGTGGCCTAGTTCTGGACACATCTGTTGGAAGCTCCTGGGAAGGTTTTTTTTTCTCCCAAATAAAAGGAAGGCAAATGAAAAAGCTCTCCCCTGCTCTACCCCCTCACTTCTCTTCCTTGAACTTGATGGGAGTGTATGATGCTCTGGGCAACTGCAGCCATCTTGTAATCATGAGGGGAAGGTCAAGAATCTCAGAGAGCCAGACTGGGCATCTCTGAGCCACCACACTCATGTCGGCAACCACCTACCCCTATACTTATTTAAGGAAAAATAAACCACTCTTTGTTTAAGTCACTGCTAGTCAGAGGATCTGTTGCGTGCAGCCGAAAGGATTCCTAATAGACACAAGCAGCGTGTGTGGGAGTGCAGAGGAAGACTTCATGCGGGAGGTGGCATCAGAGTGCAACCTTGGGGGTGAACCGTGAAGGGTGCCCCAGGCAGAGAGTACTATAGGAGTACAGAAATTAGGGAATGGGAATGGAAAATTCCCGTTTAGTTGGAACATAGGAGGGATAGAGAACAATACAAGACATTTTGCCATAAACACTTCGACACAGTCATTTCAACCTCAGGGATAATTTTAAGTAGCCTTCCTTCCTTCCTTCCTTCCTTCCTTCCTTCCTTCCTTCCTTCCTTCCTTCCTTCCTTCCTCCTTCCTTCCTTCCTTCCATCCCTCCCTGCCTCCCTCCCTCTTTCTCTTTCTTTCTTTTTCTTTTTTCAGGGTCTCACTCTGTCACCTAGGCTGGAGTGCACTGGTGCAATCTCAGCTCACTGCAACCTCTGCCTCTCGGGTTCAAGCAATTCTTGTGCCTCAGCCTCCAGAGTAGCTGGGATTACAGGTGCAAGCCACCATGCCCAGTTAATTTTTTGTATTTTGGTAGAAACAGGGTTTCATTATGTTGCCCAGGCTGGTCTTCAACTCCCAGGCTCAAGCAATCCACCTGGCTCAGCTGCCCGAGGTGCTGGGATTACAGGCATGAGCCACCACACCTGACACTCGTGTTGCTCTTTTGGTTTGGATGTTTAGTCCGGGCTTTCCAGAGAAGCAGAATGAAGAGGATGTGGTGTGCATATGTCTTTTGTAACAGCACTAATCCCATTCATGTGAGCTTTACCCTCACCACCTCACCTCCTAGAGGCCCCACTTCCGGATACCATCACCTTGGGAGTTAGGATTTCAACATGTGAACTTTGGGGGAAAATAAACATTCAGACATATACATACAAGTATATTCACACACACACACACACACACACTCTTGTGAAAAGGAATTGACTCACTTGATGATGGAGGCTGCAGTGCAAGTTGCCAAGCTGGAGACCTAGACAGCCAATGGTGTAGCTCCATTCCAAAACCGAGCAGGCTCAAGATGTAAGATGAGCTGAGGTCTCAGTGCAAGTCTGAAGGCAAGAAAAAAATGATGTCCCAGCGCAAGTAGTCAGGCAGGTAATGTCCTTTTACCTGTGGGAGCCTCAGCCTTTTTGCTCTAGCAAGCCTTCAACTGATTGGATGAGGCCTACCCACACTAGGGAGGAGGATCTGCTGTACTCTGTCTGCCCATTCAAATGCAAATTGCATCCAGAAACACCCTCACAGCCACAACAGAATCATGTCTGACCAAATGCCTGGGCATCCCATGGTCAAGTCGACACTGAAAATGAATCTTCATGGACATGTGATGGTCTTCCCTTGGCTGACAAGGACCCAGCAAGCCGTTTGGAAACAGGAGTTTTCTCGACTTTAGGCCCAATTAAAATGCTTCCTTGGCCACCAAGAGGAAGGGGAACTGTGACCATTCACTGCCATTTCCCATCTGGCCAGAAAGAGGTGTCATCTCCATTTCCTCACCAAGTGGAAGGAGAATTATTTTTGTTTTTATTTTTTAAGATGGAGTTTTGCTCTTGTCACCCAGGCTGACAATGAGTGCAATGACCCGATCTCAGTTCACTGCAACCTCTGCCTCCAGAGTTCAAGCGATTCTCCTACCTCATCTCCTGAATAGCTGGGATTACAGGTGTGCACCACCATGCCTGGCTAATTTTTGTATTTTTAGTAGAGATGAGATTTCGCCATGTTGGCCAGACTGGTCTCGAACTCCTGACCCCAAGTGATTCTCCCGCCTCGGCCTCCCCAAGTGCTGGGATTACAGGCGTGAGCCACTGTGCCGGCCGGGAAGGAGAATTCTAACATCAGCTCTGGATCCCGTCTGTTGTTCTGCAGTACCCGCTAAAGCCAGCCTGCTTCCTTGGCCCTGGGGACCTCCACGGAGGAGCAGTCCTGGGAGTTCGCAGGCTCTCAGGCGGGGCATCTAATGGAGCAGAGGGCACCCCGGGCAAGGGTGGATGGTACAGGCACCTGGCCAGGAGGAGCACATGAGGTCCTGGGCCAGGACAGGCCTCAGGAGCAGGTGACGAAAAGACACTGCTAGGGAGAGGAGCTGGCCTCGACCTCATCGAGTCCTTGGAGGTGGTGGGTCTGCTGTACTCCGTGCGGTGTCATTTCCATCCTTTCCAAGGCTGGCATCACTGCCTACACCATCCCGCCAATCTCACCCAGCCTGCCCACCTGCCCTCGGCCACCGCATCCGGGCTGGTGTGGGGATTTGCAGGGAACCACTAGGAGCCTATCAGGGGCGCGGGGAGAGTGAGGAGCAGGGAAGGGCGGCACGTACCAAGGCCCCAGGGGTGCAGGTCCGCTGGGCGCCGAAGGCCAGCCAGGCTCTGCCGGAGCCCGGGGCCTGGACGGCAGCGCTCGGGCGACCCCTGGCGGTCATGCTCGGCAGCTAGCTCCGTCCAACACGGGTGCGCAGCGCCCTCTGCCGGCCGATAGGCGTCCTTGCCTTTTCCCAGCCTCTCGGTTTGCGATTGGAGGGTACTGGTAGGATCCTACTTCACAGCTGAGAGACGGAGGCACAGACATGAAGTAATGCATCCGAGGTGAAGCTGACTGAGAAGATATATGAACGCAGGTATTCGGACTGAAGAGTCTGCATGAAGTCCAAGGTAACGAATATGACCTTTGGTTATGTCAACAAATGTGTCCACAGAGCCTTTTTTCTCCGCTCAGCCGATCGGCTCGTTCCAGGGAGCTGTGTTGAGCCCTGGGTATCCCACTTTTGAAGTTCATCAGCAAACTACAACATGTTCAGGTTGCGTGGGCACAGTGGTGGGGGACTGGATTTGGAAATCCAGTCGTGTGAGGAATAATGGGAAGAATGGGGTGGTAGGTTTCTACAATCCAGAACATTCCACTGGCCAGGGCTGTCCTCCGGAGGAGGGAGCATCCTCATGAAGTGGACATCCCACTCACCGGGGGCCTAGAGAGTGCCGGGCTGGCCACTTGCTGACTGGTCTGGAAGAATTAGAATAAATATGGGAAGGCCCTTTAAGGTGCTCATAGCATCTTTAGGAGACACAGATACTAATCATTAGGAACGATGCAGGAGGCATGGCCAGTGCTGTGGGGTGGGCACGAGGCTGTCTCGTTTCTTCACTGGGCAGTAGGGGAATCATGAGGTCAGAGTGCTTCGGGAAGGTGGGCACAGCACAGGGTTCTGGCTCAGTCCTGCTGCAGTGTTGGGTTAGAGCCATGGATACCACCTGTGAGGTGGAAACGGAGGCATAGGAATATAGAAGAGGGTGCCACAGGTGGGATTCTCCAGGAGGCCAACCCTGAGTCAGAGTTAGGGGAGCAAAAGATTTATTAGGAGCCGGGCACAGTGGCTCACACCTGTAATCCCAACACTTGGGGAGGCCAAGGTGAGTGGATTGCTTAAGACCAGGAGTTTGAGACCAGACTGGGCAATATGGCAAGACCTTGTCGCTACAAAAAATACAAAAATTAGCCAGGCGTGGTGGCACATGCCCATTGTCCCAGTTACTCAGGAGGCTGGAGTAGGAGAATCACATGAGCCCGGGAGGTGGAGGCTGCAGCGAGATGTGATTGTGCCACTGAACTCCAGCCTGGGTGACAGAGCAAGACCCAGGCTCAAAAAAAAAAAAAAAAAAAAAAAAAAAAAAGAGAGAGAGAGAGATTTATGAGGGAGCAACACCCATGAAGAAAAGAGAGAGTGTGCAGGAGGGGTCAGTAGGCTGCAGTGTGGATCTGTCACACTCACTTCTGGCAGCCCAGTGGGCATGCAGAGCCAGTGCTGCCCATCAGAGGAGCCCTTGAGGCGCGGAATAGTCAGGCCCTTGTATCCTCACCTAGCTCAGACTCCTCCAGAGCAGAGAAGATGCCGACCCTGAGGAAGCCAACAGCTGGAGGCCAACCACCCTCCTCACAGCTGGGCAGTGCGCCTTCCTTGGAAAGCCAGTGGTGGCCTGGTCTGCCTCCACCTGGAGTGGAGCCTCAGGAAGTTGGATCTCATGCTCCAAGTCCTGGGACTGCCCTGCTAGGTCTGCCCATGCTGGGAGGGGTGGTCCCCTGCTTGACTGTCTTAGGGTGGCCCTCCCAGTGACTCCATAACAAGGGGTGGTCCCCCAACTATCTGGGCCCCTGGACCCCTGCTGAAGACAGGGGATGTTTTTAGGGGAGTCCTGCCCCTCAAGGCTCAGCTCTATCAGGGATGGTTTGGATAGGGCCTCAGGCGGTGGCAGTGCGGGGCGGGGGTTCCCCTTGCAGTTTGGTGTGATCAGCAGGCAAAGCTCAGAGTGGAAGTGGCTGGAACAAGGCCACCTGCATCTTTCTGGGTGACAGTGTCAAACCTGAGCTTCTTGCTCACCTCCAGACCGGGTTCTTGGCCCCCACCTGGGCCCAGCGTGCTGTTGCCTGTGGGTTGGAAGGTCCCTTCCCCTTCTGGTGGCGGTCCACACGTCTCCCTTCACACCCATGACACCCAGCAGTAGGGGCCAACTGGAGGCGCTGGCTCCCAGGCTCTGCCTCCTGTGGAGATGTTCACCCCTGCCACCTGCTCTCATTCCCATCTGCCTCAGGCCCAGGGGTCTTGTCCTGCCCAGGGAGGGGCCCGCCCACTTACTGGTGTTGACAGGAGGACTGGGTGCGGGATGACCACCTGTGCACTCTCAGTTCAGTCAGGGGTTACCCTGGAGCCCCCTTTTGTCTCCACGCCTTCCTCCTACCGCTCACTACGGTCTCCTGAGGCAGGTGCAAGGCAGTCACTCAATCTATTCATCTCCTCTTAACACTAAAGAGAAGCCTGGGCGGTCCACGTGTGATCTGCACCCGCAGGAACCCTGATGGGGTTGGTGGGGGCGTCATCCTTGTCACTCTTCCCTGCAGCCTCTGAGAGCTCGGACCTCCCACAGTGGGGCTCTGAGCAACGGAGATGGCTAGAAGGTCTTGGGGGAGTGCCCCGCAGTGGCTGGCAGGTGGGAGCCAAGGGGCTTCCTTCTAGCTTCGCACCAGGCTCCGTTCACCAAGCCCGAAACCGGGAAGGACTCTGCCCCCTTAGGGATGGAGGCTCTTGCATTTCACAGAGAACAAGAGACACAGAGTACGGGACGAAACGTCGTCCGAGGTCAGCCGGCATGGTTGTCTGCTCCAGAATCTGGGTCCCTGATGCCTGGTCTGGGTCCTGAAGACAGCGGCTCAAATTTCCCACCACCAGAGGACAGCTCATGAGTGCCCAGTGATCTCCGTTCCCTGCTGCATGGGTTAGGATGTGTATGTTTGAATTTAAGAAGTCCTTAGCACTTTCTGAGCACCTACCATGTGCCAGGTGCTGGGAACATGAAAAGAAAGAAAAACACTGCCCCACTGGTTCACATGCTGCCCCACCAAGGCCTGTCCTGAGAGCACAGGCAGGCTCTGGAGAGCAGAAACTCTGTCTTCCTTACCTTGCTGGTCTGAGTTTCTTTCATTCAGCCACAAGATCTGACAATTCTATTTTTGACTTCCAGTGAGGTTTTGGCAGCCAGTGGGGGCCAAATTTCCCCAGCAAGGCTGTTACAAAAGTGTGTGTGTTCTCTGCGGGGTGGTCTGCCTCCGGGAGCTAGGCTCTCAAGCTGGTTGGCACCGAGTGGCTTTCCTGAGCCAAGCCTGTTGCTCAGATGAGAGTTTATAGATCCAGGAAGCCAGGTGACCTGAGGCTTCATCTCAAACTTGTCCTTGTGGAGACCCCCACCTGGGAATGGCTGCAGGTCCCCACCCGATGGGAGGTGCCGGGAGAGAGAGGGTGGAGCCAGCCTGAGCACGGAGGCTAAGTACAGTGAATCAGATTTCTAGGGCAGCTGTCACAAAGTTCCCCAAACTGGGCAGCTTCAACAACCCCCATTTATGATCTCGAAATTCTGGACGCTGGAGTCCAAAACCAATGCATTTGTGTCCAAGTTTCTTTCTTTTTTCTTTTCCTTTCCTTTTTTTTTTTTTTTTTTTTTTGAGATGGAGTCTCGCTCTGTTGCCCAGGCTGGAGTGCAGTGGCACAATCTCAGCTCACTGCAAGCTCCACCTCCCGGGTTCAAGCGATTCTCCTGCCTCAGCCTCCTGAGTAGCTGGGATTACAAGTGCACACCACCATGCCTGGTGAATTTTTTGTATTTAGTGGAGACGGGGTTTTGCCATATTGGTCAGACTGGTCTTGAACTCCTGACCTCAGGTGATCCACCCACTTAGCCTCCCAAAGTGCTGGGATTACAGGTGTGAGCCACCGTGCCTGGCCCCAGGTTTCTTTGTGTAAAAGAACACCAGTCATATTGGATTAGGGCCCACTCTAATGACCTCATGTCCTCTTGATTTACCTTTGTAAAGACCCTATCTCCCAACAGGGTTACATTTTGAGGTCCTGGGGGTTAGGACTTCAGCATATGAATTTTCGGGGAACACACCATTTAACCTATAACACACCCCAATTCCAGGTTGCCATGCTTACTGGCAGGAGCCTCACCTTCTATTTCTATGTCCGGCCCATGGTGCCTGTTGCCTATGGCAGGGGCTCTCACATGCAGCAGTTGCCTAATTGTAGTGTGTCTGTACTGATATGTACAGCTGGCTAGAGTGTGTGATCGTCTGGGGACTCAAGGCACCTTAAACATGTGGGGTAGGAGGTAGGGAGGGGAGAACGGGAGGAGAAAGCCCTTAGGTCTTGTTCTTGGCCCAGAAACTCCTGTGCACACCTCTGCAGGTACACTCCTCTGCAGGTACACACCTCTGCAGGTACACTCCTCTGCAGGTGCACTCCTCTGCAGGTGCACACCTCTGCAGGTGCACACCTCTGCAGGTACACTCCTCTGCAGGTACACACCTCTGCAGGTACACTCCTCTGCAGGTACACACCTCTGCAGGTACACTCCTCTGCAGGTACACTCCTCTGCAGGTACACTCCTCTGCAGGTGCACACCTCTGCAGGTACACTCCTCTGCAGGTACACACCTCTGCAGGTACACTCCTCTGCAGGTGCACTCCTCTGCAGGTACACTCCTCTGCAGGTGCACTCCTCTGCAGGTACACACCTCTGCAGGTACACTCCTCTGCAGGTACACACCTCTGCAGGTACACTCCTCTGCAGGTGCACTCCTCTGCAGGTACACTCCTCTGCAGGTACACACCTCTGCAGGTACACTCCTCTGCAGGTACACACCTCTGCAGGTGCACTCCTCTGCAGGTACACACCTCTGCAGGTACACTCCTCTGCAGGTACACTCCTCTGCAGGTGCACACCTCTGCAGGTACACTCCTCTGCAGGTACACTCCTCTGCAGGTACACTCCTCTGCAGGTACACTCCTCTGCAGGTATGCAGGACTGCCCAGAAGACAATTTGCCTTAATTGCCTAGGCCATCCTGGGCATTTATGCATCTTTCTTGGAGGGGAGCAGAGGGGAAGGGCTGGGCAGGGGTAGCAGCTGCAGCCCTGTCTGCTGCCCCTGGAGACTCAAGCTCACAAATGGCCTATAGTCTGGGGGCTGGGGTGCAGAGTCCTTGTTGCTTAGGGTTGCTGGATGTAGCAAATAAAAATACCAGATGTCCAGTTACATTTCAATTTCAGATCAATTACAAATAATTTTTTTAGTATCGGTATTTTCCAAACATTGTGTGGGACATACCTACGTTAAAAAATTACTTGTTTATCTGTTAGAGGAGGCAGTCGAGAAAGACCTCTCTGAAGAGGACAATGGGCAGTGATCTGAGTGAAATCAGGGACACAGTAGTGCAGATCTAGGGGAAATAATGGAGACAGAACAGCAGATGCAAAAACATGGCTGAGGAGCCCCACAAAGGCCAGCGTGGCACGGTCTCGCATTTTAGCATGAGCTTGTTGAAGTGTGGATTCCGGGCCCTGCTTCTAGTACAGTAGCTATGGGGCAGGTACGGGACCCCATCAAGAATAGGACATTTCACATCTGTCCTATTCCCTACTCCTTCTCAAGTTTTCGCACACAGTCCGGGGGTGAAATGCACCATCATGGGCTCAGAGCTGGGGAGCCCCTCAAGGACCACCTGGTGCAAACCTCTCCAGTTACTGATGAGAAAACTGAGCTCCAGGGGGTCTTTAAGGACCTCATCCAAGGGATCTGGTCTGAGGACAGCATGGTGTTTTGTGTACAGCCAGGTCCTGGTCTTCTGGGGCGCTTCTAAAAGGAGTTTGGGGAGCAGTGTGTGGTTTTTGGGGAGCCCCACCCACTCCCTGGTGCCTGTGGCTTTGAAGTTAGGGCTTCCTGCGTGGCCCTGTCAGGCTCTGCTGATCCTAGAGGTCTCACAGCTCATGGCCCAGGGTCCCTAAGATTGTGTCCACCTTCTGGCTTTCTGGCCCCTTAACCTTTGGCAAATACCTGCAGGTCTAACTTGAGTCCCTTGCTAGAGCTTGTTTCTTTCTTTATGTTTGAAAGAACATGAAAGAGAGAGAAGGAACAGTTAGAGCTATTTATGGAGCCACAGCCCTAGAAAAGTCCTCCTCTGTTCCTTCTCCAAGCAGCAAAACCAATTGTAGGCCTCTGACCTCCTCGCTCTCCAGCTCCCAGTGGCCTCCGAGAGCCCCTTGAGCTGCGGAGAGATGCGGACTCTGCAAGTCCCTCACTGCTGGCACCTTCATCACCGAGAGTCTCCACCCGGGCCAGTGGTGGGGGTGGGGAGAATCGAGGAGCAGGAAGAGAGGTGAAGGGACACTGCCGAGGAGTCCCCTGCTGTGTTCTTTGTCCTAGACCCGGGGAGCGCCGGCTTCTTCGCAGCCTTGCCTGGCGCTGCCCTGCAGCCGCCCACCCCGCTTCTGAAGGATGCACCCGGTACAGAGAGACGGAAGTGAGACAGGAAGTGACCTCAATTTCCCCAGCCACAGAAAGGGCGGCTCCCCCTGCCTCTGCAGCTGGGTGTGAGTCCCCGGAGCTGAGAGCCTTGCCCGCTGCTCCATCCTCCTCTGTTGGGGGTCTCCTCAGTGTCAGGACTTGGAGAGCCTGGGCACAGGACTTTATCAGACAGGCCTTGAGTGCAGTGGGTACTTATCTGGTGTCTGCGGCCCTGAGGTCTGGGACAGACACTGCCAGTCTTTCTGGGCCACACCCACGGGGCCTGCCAGCTCCCCCTGGGCTTGGCACAGTGGAGGGGAGCCTGTACCACAGTGGAGGAGAGACACACCCAAGGCCCTGGATGTGCCCGGCTCCCTGCAGCTACGGGTGCCTCAGGCCGGCCGCTGGTGGGTCTCAGTTTCTGAGGGGGTGGCAGTCACGTTGAAGAGAAGAAACCTACGAAGGTGCCCTGTCAACTGCCACACACCCACATGCACATCGACAGCCCATCACTGCCTCTTGCCTGTCCTCCCTGGGGACGGGCAGATCATGGGAGGTGACTTGTCAAGGGGAGACACGTTTGGGTGACACCAAGCTGAGCTTCCTGTCTTGAGGCTCTTTCTGCTTTCTCATCTTCCTGCGAATGAGTTGCCTTTTGTGTGTGTAAGTTCAAAGGGCCTCTGTCACTGGTGTAACCACCCCATCGCACTTGAACATGAAACAAACATCATTTCCCTAAATTAAATTAAATCCCAGCCGCACCTCCTGAGAGGAATCATCCACTGGGTTCCTGGCCGGGGAGGGGTCCTCACTGCATGTGTCAGAGGCGTGTGAACCAGAGCAACTCCATCTTGTATAGGGGCTGGGGAAAATGAGGCTGAGAACTACTGGGCTGCATTCCCAGGTGGTTAAGGAAGTTACAGGATGAGATAGGAGGTCAGCACAAGATACAGGTCATAAAGACCTTGCTGATAAAACAGGTTGCAGTAAAGAAACCAGCCAAAGCCCTCCAAAACCAGGATGGCCATGAGAGTGACCTCTAGTCGTGCTCGCTGCTACACTCCCACCGGCGCCATGACTTCTGGTCATCCTCACTGCTGCACTCCCACTGCGGCTCCTCTGTTCCCTGAACAGTCTCCCTACCTCCAGGGGCTCAGAGATGTCCCCACGGGGTCCTCCTGGGTGCCCAGGGACCCCTTCAGGGCTCTTGAGACTGGGGAGCTCTGTGGCTCTTCCAGGGCCCATGCCACAGCCCATGGACAGTCTGGCCGCCTGGGCAGGAGGCAGGCCTTTCCTACCGGAGGACCCCAAGCCCAAGGCCCTCTTCTTGCTGGGCCTCAGGCAACTCAAGTGATTCCTCTCTGGTCTGGCTATGGGAGGTGGTTCCTTCTTGCCTGGGCAGCCCCTGAAGCACAGATAATCAGCTCCCAAGCCCATCCTTCCTTCCCACTCTGGGAGCCTGGAGGAGGGGCATGAAGTCCTGTTTGTCCTTCCAGGGTGGGCGAAGGTGCATTCCTGTCACCTCGTTTCTTGTGCACATACAGCTCATTTCATAGCCGTCTGGCAGGCGCTCAACCGAAGACGTCTCATGGCACTGTGGTTCAGGTAAAGATATCTGATGCTGGAGTCCTGCGTTGTTCATAGCCCCAGGCCTCAGCCCATGGCCCTGCCTGCATCTCCAGGCTCTCAATGGGACAGGAGCACACTGCTGTGCCCATTTTGCTCACCCAGAAAAAACTTTGTAAAAGGCTTTGTATTTCCTTCCCTAGCTAACTGGGCATGGTCACACTGTTTTTTCAGATCCCACTTCCTGTCCCACCCAACCCCAAATGTCCATGGAACCAGCCCCACTAAACTGCATCCGGCTGCCTCTTCCACCTGGGCCCTGCTCTCAGATGGAAGTGTCACCAAACACCCAGATCGCCCCGGGAGCCATGATCCTGCTTCTCTGGGTAAGCACTTCCAGAGCAGACGCAGGCACTCGCCAGGTTCCTTGGGCTTGTGCCTTCTTTCCCTGAGGCCCATGCACAGGCCTCTGGCCTGCTCTGCCCAGGTGGCAGCTCTCCTGGGGTCTGGCAAGCTTCCACTGCTCTGACTCTACCAGTCAAAGCCCAGCCCTGGCTCCTGGAGTCTGCAGCAGCACAAGTGGCCTGAAAACCCCAGCCTCCTTCTGCAGCTGAACGCTGCAGCCCTTGGGTGAGGTCGGACCCCGGCGCCCCTCATTTCCTTCTTTGGAATGCAGGACTGACTTGCAGGCAGAGGCTTTGGTCTGCGTATAAGCCCAGACAAGCCTCCCAGGTTCTGCCATTAAGAGTCTCAGGGAATTCTAGAGATTTCAAACGTGAGCACATCCCAAGATGAATTTTTAAAGTATCTTTCAGCAGAGGAGAAATCCCAGTGGCCAAGCTTTAGTTTTCAACACAACGGAAATAGATATTTTAAATTGGGGAAAAATTACGTGGTCCTGTGCTACCCCGTCCCGGCCCCTTTTCCTGTGATGTTAACAATGCTGTGAACTCTCGCTGAGCCAAGCTGCACGCTTGGGGTTTTTCTCAACCCAGCACTTCAGGTGGCCAGCGCTAACCAAAGTTTGCTTATTTATTTATTTATTTAGTTATTTATTGAGACAGAGTCTTGCTCTTGCCACCTAGGCTGGAGTGTAGTGGCGTGATCTTGGCTTACTGTAACCTCCGCCTCCTGGGTTCAAGCTGTTCGCCTGCCTCAGCCTCCTGAGTCGCTGGAATTACAGGTGTCCGCCACCGTGCCTGGCTGATTTTTGTATTTTTAGTAGAGACAGGGTTTCACCATGTTGAACAGGCTGGTCTCGAACTCCTGACCTCAGGTGATCCGCCTGCCTCGGCCTCCCAAAGTGCTGGGATTATAGGCATCAGCCTCCACACCTGGCCTAAACAAAGGATTTTATTTGCCCTCCCTGGAACGTCAAGTGCCCTCAATCCTGACTCCGTGAATTCAGATCGGCATCAGCTGTCACCAGGATGACAGCCATGCCAGGTCCCTGGCCCCCTGCCTCCAGCCTCCTGCCCTCCAGCGCTGCCTCCACTGCAGCCAGTGAGGCCTGATCCTCTCGATCATCTCTCAGAGTGGCTCAGTGGGGAAACGTCTACAGCAGGGGCGGGCAAACCTTCTCTTTAAAGGGCCACTTATAAATGTTTTCAGGCTGTAAGGTCATGTGGGGTGAAAAGAGTCACAGGCAGTATGCAAATGAACAGGCAGGTCTGTGTGTGTTCCGATAAAACTTTATTCACAAAAACAGGTATCAGGCCAGATTTGGCCCCAGGGCTACAGTTCCGTTCTACAGAATAAGGCGTGCTCGGCTCAGCAGTGCAGTGAGCATTTTGGGTGTGGTTCTTTTCTACTTCTGTTCAGTGTCTCACCTCCCACACCCACTACCACTCCCCACCACCACACCCTGTGTCAACTCCTTGTCCCTGGAAGTTGCCCAGAGGCATTCTGCTTCCTCGGGGTCTTTCCACAGGATGTATTCTCATCCTTCAGACCTGGCTGCCTGATTCTCCACCTGAGAATCTCCCACTCGCTTCTCCAGATTCAGCCCACCCCTCTCAGGGGCCCTTCCGAGAACCGCTCCTCCAGCCCTGTCCCCTCACAGGCTTTATCCTGCCTGGCCTCTGAGCAGCACCAGGCCCTGTGCACCTCTCCCCTCCCCTCCCTCCTCTTCCCTGGAAGACTGTTTTGCCTGTTTTCCTCCCGCCTCCCTAACTGCTCCTGCTCTGCCCCCTTCCACTGTGTTCTCAGCTGCTGATGCTTCTTTCTGCCTCTTCTTCAGCCCCTTCATCTCTCTTCCTGCACCCCCATGACCTCACTCCCCACCTGGTTACTGGAGGCTCCCAGATCTGTGCCTCCAAGTGGGCCTCTGCAGACCATGATCCCACCAGACTCTCCACGCGGTAGGGGCTGTTCAGACTCACCACTTTTCTCCCCACACCTGCGCCTCCTCCCGAAATCCCCCTCCGTAAGATGGCATTGCTCTAGGAACGACAGGTTTGCACGCCCGCTGTGCAGTAACAGGTCAATTACATCGAGACAGCAGGGAAATGATAGCAGGGCACCAAGCCAGGAGACGGGAGAAAGTCCTGAAATTCATCTCCTTCTGGGCTGGGATTTTTAAGGGGATCATGGAGGGTGAGGGGTTGGGAGACTGGGGTCTTTAATTGGTTGGAGTGAGGGGAATGAAGCCACCAGGAGGTGGAAACTCCATTCTTTGTAAGTCTGTTTCCATGGGGTCCTTGAGACTAGCTGACATCAGTAGTGTCACTGATATGCAAGGACCTGAAAGAATATCTCAAATGGAAAACTTACCATTTTATAGTGTTCAAGTTGTTATCTATAGAACAGTGACGGGGAACTTTACTCTTGTCACAGGGTCTACGTGATTCTGGGGCAATAGGCAAGCAAGCACCTCTGAGAAAGCGGGTCTGGGAGTGGGCTGGCCTCGTGCTGCATGTTGGATGTGCTGCCAGCTGGGTTTATTCTCCTTTTCCCCTTCCCTACTTCCCAGGTTCATTTCATAAAGCTTATAGGGATGGTTGCAGCATCTGAGGTGAACACATTTTGAGAGCATCTTTCTAGTCCACAGCAAACCCCTTAGCCAGAGCGGTCCTCCACCCTTGCCCAACGAGACCCTCCCTCACTGGTCTCTGTCACTGCCGCAGGTTCAGTGACATCCTCCAGCCTAAGCACGAGCCCAGCCAGGGTGGGCCGTTCAGTCTCTTCCCTGGGAATCTGGAGCTGGATTGAGCTGATCTGCAGGTAACTGGGCTTTTATTGCATCAGGGGGATATGGGAGAGGCCATTCCTACCGCCACGGAGCCTGGGGCAGCATTGGCTGTGGGTTGGAGAGAGCGGGGAAGGCGAGCTGTGCAGGCAGGGTCAGAAGAGAGGTGGCCCCTGGCTCCAGTTCCACTGAGGCGGGCCATGGGCGGCAGGGCAGGGCAGTGCTCCTGCTGTGCGGATGCTGAAGGAGGTCCTGGGAGACGAGGGATGTGGCTCCATGGCCAGCCATCCAGGATCTCCAGCCCCAGCCACCTTGACCTCCCTCAACACCTTCTCGTGCCCTTGAGCTGCTGCTCCCGACAAGTAGGTGGGTCCCCAAATCACCAGATATTCTGTCATGCTTTGGGTGACTGGACCCCTACATCCCAGCAGCTGTGCTCCTTGACTGCTCCTGAAGAGTTGCCACCCGCCTTCCTGGCCCACACCAGTCCTGACAAAGGGGCTGAGGGGAGAGGGGCAGGACTGGCCTGCTGGGTCCAGGGTGGCTTGGGGCCAGGCCATTCTGTATCCTGGTTTTATAAAATGAAGCTGTGTTGCTCCTTCAGGCAATGGGGTGGGGCAGAGGGGGCACAGACTCCTCCTGACATCTCTGGCTTTGGGACAAAACAATTTACCGGGTAGGTTCTTCTAGCCTGGTCTGAGAACCCAGCAGGCTCAAGGCACTGCAACCTGGCCTGGCCGTGGGCAGGCAGGGAGTGGAGATTGCTGCATCATCTGGGCAGAGGCGCTGGGGCGTTTGCCAGAAGTCTCCAACAGGCCATCTGGTCCCAGAGAGCAGAGCACACAGCCTCAAGAAATACGAGAAAGGCGGCAGGGGCAGGTGAGCTACAAAGAGGGCTCCCCTGGGCAGTTTCATTTTTAGGGGATTGTTTCATACATCTTCGAACCTTCAGGGTTTTAATGTGTTTGGAGCTGTGCAGCGAAGCCCAAGGTCCTCTATGTGACCTTGCAACCCCTTTGGGCCTTGGCCGGCTGCCGCTCTGCCCCTTGCCTGCCCTCCAGACTCCGGTAAACATCAGCAAACCTGGATGGAGAGGAACCTTTGATGATGATGAAGTGGGGAGTAGGTCCTCCAAGTCCTTCCAAAGCCACCTCATCCTTCTAGCTAGCTCCAGGCAAGAGCAGCAAGCTCCTGTGCTGTCCCGCATCAAACAGGCAAGGATAGCTGGACGCAGAGAAAAGAGGCTGCAGGAGAAGTGAAATCACCTCCACAGCCCAGGCAAGGCAGCAGCCAGGGGTGCCTGTATGTCAGCTGTGCAGGAAAGGCACCTCCCCGCCCCGCCCCGCCCCGCCCCGATCCGCTGGTCAGGGAGAGCCTCGCTCGCTTTTAACTTATACTCAGTAGGTGTGATTAGCAATGCGGGTCTGGGAGGTTTTGTTTCTTGAACTAGAAACCTTGGGTGGCACCCTTGTTGGGGTAACAGTGAGAGGTGTGGGTGACAGAGGGGAGGGGCCTTGCTGCCTCCTTGCTCTTGGCAGGGGGAGCTGGCTGGTGGATGATTCATTCATTCAGCAATTGTTTATCTTGAGGAAATGGCGGCAAAGGCCCTGTGGGGTGGGCAGTGTCATATGAGGTGTCGGGAGGTGGCTGCAAAGGAGAGGAGCTTGCAGGGGTTAAGGCAGCTGAGGGACCTTAACCCCAGGTGGCACCTGGCTTAGCTCTCATAGTTGTGGTTGCTGCTTTTACGGTAGATTAGATTTTCCTGAGGCATGGCAAGAAAGAATAATTGGAACAGGCTAGGTTTCTGAGCAGAATGCAACCTTTGGCAAAACTCTGTAAAATACTCTGTAGCTTAAAACATCCCCATACCTCAGCCAACTATAGTTTATGCTCCTAAACCAGTTCAACAGAAGCCGTCGACACGGCTGCTGCTCTGGGTGGCAGGTGGTGGCTGTCCGTACCCTAGGCTGCAGGGAGAATAGCCCTGGGAGCCCCCAGACCACAGACACAGACACGCCGGGAGTGGGGTGGGCGGTACTACCAGAGGCAGCTGCAAAGGACTTTTGGAGATGCTCCCTCTGTTCCTCCTTTCACCACCAGGGGCCTGAAAAGCGATTTCCTTCAGTGGGAAAATCCAGATCGGCCTCCCTGTCGCCTCTTCTTTACCCTCATTCATTCCTCCCCCGGGATAATCTGACTGTGCCTGTTTAGCTCTGTGGCTAAACAGAGTGGTTCCTGTCAGTCCTCATCTTACGGATCGCTGAGGTCCTGCACCCTTCCCTTGGCCATGCTCAGCTCCGGGGCTCCCTCCCGCCTTGCCTTTACCCTGGGACTGCTGTCCGCCTCTGCGGCTGGGTCCTCTCCTCGGCTCCCTTCTTCAGTAGCAAGAACCTTAGGTCCTCATCCTTGAGCCTCTTCTCTCCCAACCATACCCCTGTACCTGAGGTTGTCCACTCTGGAGGAGAACAGACATGTGCCCAGGCTTCGGAAATCTGTTGTTTCTAGGCTTCCTCTCTGTAAAGTTCCTGATTCAGATAACTCATTGTAGGAATCGCGACTGGACATCCAGAGGCATCTCAACTCCATTGTGTCCCAAACTGAACTGGTCCCCTTTCCCCCACATCCTTGCCCCTCCTTCAGTGTCCTCTACTCGGAGAGTTATGTCACCTCCTAAATACCCAGCCCAGAAGCCCTGGGGTCAGAGGAATGCAGGCTTTGGAGTCAACCACCATACTCAAATCCTGGCTCTACCACCTCCTGTGTGATCCTACCAAGTTCCTGAGCCTTTCTGTGCCTCAGTTTCCCAGATAGCATCAGTGCTCCTCTTATAGACTTCTAGTAAGGAAACAATGAGATATTCCATTAGAAGTAGCCATACAGATAGTGCTCAGTAAAAATGAGCTATTAATCCCCTTCCCCCAACACACACACACACACACACACACACACGCACACACACACACACACACTCAGCCAGTGACTCAGTCCTGTGGGCTCTGCCTCATTTCCAGATCCAGGTCCCATTCACTGCCACAGTGGTGGCTCCGACATTCCCCATTCCCACCCTCAGCAGCTGTAGTTGCCTCCTTACTGCCTTACTGGTATTTCTTCCTCCATGGTCTTCCTATTCCCATCTCAGTGAATAATTCCTTTATAACAATAACAAAAAAAGCTTTATTGAGATGTAATTCACATACCATACAAGTCACTGATTTAAAGTGTAGAATTCAATGGCTTTTAGCGCATTCATTGAGTTATGTGACCACCTCCACAACCGACTTTTTTTTTTTTTTTTTTTTTTTGAGACAGAGCCTCACTCTGTTCCCCAGGCTGGAGTGCAGTGGCGCAATCTTGGCTCACTGCAACCTCCGCCTTCTGGGTTCAAGCGATTCTCCTGCCTCAGCCTCCTGAGTAGCTGGGACGACAGGCGCGCACCATCATGTCCAGCTAATTTTTGTGTTTTTAGTAGAGACGGGGTTTCACCATGTTGGCCAGGATGGTCTCAATCTCTTGACCTCGTGATCCACCCGCTTCGACCTCCCAAAGTGCTGGGATTACAGGTGTGAGCCACCACCTTACAACCAATTTTATAGCACATTTTCATCACTCCAAAAAGAAACCCTGTGCGCATTACCACTCACTCCTTATTCCTGCCTCCTGACCCCCTCCCAGCCCTAGGCAGCCACTAATCTACTGTCTGCCTCTATAGATTTGCCTATTCTGGACATTTCATACTAAGGGAACCCTATTCTATGCAGTCTTTTGTGACTAGCTTCTTTCACTTAGCATGTTTCAAGGCTCATCCTTGTTGTAACAAGTAGCATTCCTTCTTATGGCCAGATAATATTCCATTGTGTGGATATACTAGACCACATTTTGTGTATCCATTCACCAGCTGGTCAACCAAATAATACATGGGTTGTTTTCATCTCTTGACTATTACACACAGTCCATACAAAATGCTGCTATGAAATTCCTATACAGGTTTCTGTGTGGACATATGTTTTTGTTGCTGTATATACCTAGCAGTCATATTATTCATATGGTAACTCTATGTCACTTTTGGAGGAACTGGCAAACTGTTTTACAAAGTGGCTGTGCTATTTCACAGTCCCCTCTGTAAAGTATGAGGGTTCCACTTCTCCACATCCTCACCCACACTCATTACTATCTGTCTTTTTGACTGTGGCCATCCTAATGCCTGTGAAGTGGTATCTCATGGTTTTGATTTGCATTTGCCTGATGGCTAATGGTGTTAAGCAGCTTTTCATGTACTCATTGACCATTTGTATATCTTCCTTGAGAAATGTCTATTCAGATCCTTTGCTTGTTTTAAATTAGAATGTTTATCTTTTTATAATTGGTTTGTGAGAATTCTTCATATATGCTAGAGACAAGTCTCTTAGGCATGTGATTTGCAAAACTTTTCTCCATTCTGTAGGTTGTTTTTTCACTGGCTTGATAGTGTCTTTTAAAACACAAAATTTTTAAATTTGAATGAAGCCCAGTTTATCCATGTTTTTCCTTTGGTTGCTTGTATTTTTGGTGTCATATTTTAAAAACCATTGCCTACTTTGGTGTCAAAATTTATGTCTATAATGTGGAGAAAGGAGAACTCTTAGATGTTATTGGTGGGAAAATAAATTATTTTAGCCATTCCGGAAAACAGTATGGGAGTTTCTCAACAACTAAAAATAGAATTACTGTACAATCCAGCAATCTCACTAATGGGTATTTTCAAAGGAAAGGAAATCAATATATTACAGGAATACCTGCACCACCCTTGTCTATTCACAATAGCCAAGATACGGAATCAAACTAAATGTCCATCAACAGATGAATGAATTAAAAACTGTGGTAGATATACACAATGGAATACTATTTAGCCATAAAAAAGAATAAAATTCTGTTATTTGCAGCAACATGGAGGGACCAAGAGGTCATTATGTTGGTGAAATAAACCAGACACAGAACCACAAATGTCCTGTCACTCATGTGGGAGCTAAAGAAGTTGATCTCATGTCTCATGGAGGTAGAGAGTAGAATGATAGTTACCAGAGGCTGGGAAAGGGAGTGGGATGAAGAGAGGTTGAACTACTGGGTACAGACGTACAGTTAGACAGAAGGAATAAGTTCTAGTGTTCTATAGCACAGCAGGGTGACTATAGTTAATAATTTATTGTACATTTCAAAACAGACAGGGATATGTGAAAAGTTCCCAACACAAAGAATCGATGAACCTTTGAGGTGATGGATATTCCAGTTACTGTGATTTGATCATTACACATTGTAGGCATGTGTGAAAATATCACATGTACTCCATAAATATGTACAATTATTATGTGTCAGTAAAAAATGTATGACTATAGACTATATTTTCTGCAAAGAAGTTGTATTCGTCAGAGTTCTCTAGAGGGACAGAACTAACAGGATATATGTGTGTGTGTGTGTGTACGTGTGTGTGTGTGTGTATATATATATATATATAGGAGTTTATTAAGTATTAATTCACATGATCGCAAGCTCCCACAATAGGCCATCTGCAAGCTGAGGAGCAAGGAGAACTGGTCCATGTCCCAAAAGTGAAGAACTTGGAGTTCGATGTTCAAGGGCAGGAAGCATCCAGCATGGGAGAAAGATGTAGGCTGGGAGGCTAGGCCTGTCTAGTCTTTTCACGTTTTTCTGCCTCCTTTTTATCCTAGCCACACTGGCAGCTGACTAGATGGTGCCCACTCAGATTAAGGGTGGGTCTGCCTCTCCCAGTCCACTGACTCAAATGTTAATCTCCTTTGGCAACACCCTCACAGACACACCCAAGAGCAATACTTTGCATCCTTTAATCCAATCAAATTGACAATCAGTATTAACCATCACAGAAGTGTATAATTTTACTTCTTATATTTAAGTCTTTGATCCATTTTAGGCTAATTTTTGTGTGTAAGGTGAGGCAGTGTTCCAACTTCATTCTTTTACATGTGGATGTCTAAGTTGTCCCAGCACCATTTATTGAAAATTGTCTTGGCATCCTTGTCAAGAATTAATTGGCTGTAAATGTGAGAATGTGAATGTGAGAATGGAACTGAACTCTCAGTTCCATTCCATTGATCTATATCTCTATCCTAATGCTAGTATCACACAGTCTTGATTACTGTAGCTTTGTAGTAAGTTTTGAAATCAGAAAATGTGAGTTCTCCAACTTCGTTCTTTTTCAGGATTGTTCTGGCTATCCTGTTGCCTTGAACATCTACATGAATGGGCAATTCCTTTTAAGATGCTTTATTTATTTATTATTTATTTATTTATTTAAGATAGAGTCTTGCTCTGTCTCCTAGGCTGGAGTGCAGTGATGTGACCATGACTCCCTGCAGCCTCAACCTTCCAGGCTCAAGTGTTCCTCCCACCTCAGCCTTCTGAGTAGCTAGGACTCTAGATGTGCTAATTTTTATTTTTCTATTTTTTTGTACATACGAGGTCTCATTATGTTACCTAGGCTGGTCTTGAACTCCTGGGCTTAAGCCATCCTCCCGTCTTAGCCTCCCAAAGTGCTGGGATTTATGGTTTTTTTTTTTGAGACGGAGTCTCACTCTTGTTGCCTAGGCTGGAGCGCAATGGCGCAATCTCAGCTCACCACCTCTGTCTCCTGGGTTCAAGTGATTCTCCTGCCTCAGCCTCCCAAGTGGCTGGGATTACAGGCATGCACCATGATGCCTGGCCAATTTTGTATTTTTAGTAGAGACGGGGTTTCTCCATGTTGGTCAGGCTGGTCTTGAACTCCCAACCTCAGGTGACCCGCCCGCCTCAGCCTCCCAAAATGCTTGGATTACAGGCGTGAGCCACAGTGCCCAGCCTCCAAAGTGCTGGGATTACAGGTGTGGGCCACTGCTCCTGACCCTTTTAAGATACTTTAACTCCTCCTCCCTTCCCCTGTCATCAATCTATCTACAAATGGATTGATTACCTTTAATGGGAAACATATATCTTCCCTTTCTTGTGTTTTAGAACAACACTCAAAATTAACAATCATTCTGAGTCATTCTTTTGTTTAAAGAGCTATTCTGATTCCCTGTGGACTCTGGGGGCAATTGTCACCCTGGTTCTGGTTTTCTGAGACTAGATGTAAGGGGTGGGTGGCGTGGGAGAGGTGACAGGAGCAGCCAGCCTGTGTTGAACAACAGTCCTGGCATTTCTCTGACTTCTCCATCACCCTGACCGAATGGGCGGCTGAGTCACCAGTGTGTGAATCACAAGTGGAGAAATGTCAGGTAGTTGACTGGTCTTTGAAGGCAATGGAACCTGAATGCAAGCGCCTTTCTGAATCTCTGTGCACACTTATTAAATGCAGATTCCTGGAGCTCATCATTCAGGCACCTTGAGCTCCTATGAGAGGCTAAGTCCTCTCTCTGTAGAGTTTTCACTCTAGTGGGGAAAAGGCCATTAATAAACAAACAAACGTCAGATATCAATGTTAATAGCAGAAAACAACGGTAATGTCCAGAGAGTACCAGGAGGGCTACTTCAGGTCAGGTGCCAAGGGAAGACCTCTTAGGAGATAACATTTCAGCTCAGATCTGAATGACCAGAGGGAGCTTCCACTGAGAAGGCTTTTGTGGCCATGAGAGTTCCCTGCCTGGCCAACCTCAGGATGGCCTGCAGCAAAGGTATCTGTGCTAAGCTGACTTGAGCCACATTCTCTTCCAGGAATGACCGTCTTTATGTTTTAGTTGTGTTCTTGTCACATTCTCTCCTGTTTGTGGATATTTTTGTGATGCAACCTTGTTTTCTTATTACTCACTAATGGGAGGGGGTGAAGAGTTGTTCACTTTTTGTTTGATCTCTGTTCTCTCCCACGAGAACACACGTTCCTGGAGGGCAGGGGTGCTCTGTCTTTTTCCATCTGTGTTCTCATACCCAGCACAGGTTCCCAGTAAATATATGTTGAATCAACTAATGGCACAGCATCAACTGCTACCATATTTAGCTACTGACTGATTCCTGGCACCTGTTATAACAAATAAACATGACTGTGTGTGATGGAGCATTGCCAGCTTCTGATGGATGTTCTGTTTAATCCAAATGTTAGACTGTGAGGCACATTTGCAAGAGTGCAGGTTTTAGTAACTGCTCTTCCTGTAGAGTGCTATGTTCTTTTGTGCATAATATATAATAGTTAGTTAGCATTAAAATATGCTGAGAGATTTGCTACATGTCAGAAGTCATGCCCAGTGCTTAATGCATTATTCCTATTTACCTCTAACAAGTCATATTCATGAAGGTGCTATCATTATTCTCATTTCATGGATGAGGACACTGTGGCAGGTAGAAGCACTCACTTGCCCAAAGTTGCACCGCTGCCGGATGAGAATCTGGGATTCTCAATCCAGGAAATATGTCTCTGATATGGTTTGGCTGTGTCCCTACCCGAATCTCACCTTGAATTGTAATAATCCCCACGTGTCAAGGGCAGGGCCAGGTGGAGATAATCGAATCATAGGGGCAATTTCCCCCATGCTGTTCTCATGGTAGTGAACAAGGCTTATGAGATCTGATGGTTTTATAAATGGGAGTTCCCCTACACAAGCTCTCTCTTGCCTGCCACCATGTAAGACGTGACTTTGCTCCTCATTCACCTTCCACCGTGATTGTGAGGGCTCCCTTGCCATGTGGAACTGTGAGTCAATTAAACCCTCTTCCTTTATAAATTATCCAGTCTCAGGTATGTCTTTATTAGCAGCATGAGAACAGATTCATACAGTCTCTAAAACTGATGCTTTTGACCATGATGCTATGCCCCTTCCTCCAAATGAATATCTAGAAGTGTCCAGCCCAAAGGATTATTCTGCAGATGAGATGCACCCAAACACATATTTTCCTAAGCACCTGAAATTAGTTTTTTTCATTTTTATTGTGGTAAACATACACAAAATTGATCATTTTAACAATTTTTAAGTGTACAGTTCAGTGGCATTAAGTACCTTCACACTGTTGTGTAACCATCGTCACCGTCCTTCTCCAGAACATTTTCATCTTCACAAACAGAAACTCTATGTCTGTTAAATAGTAACGCCCCATTCCCTTCCCCTAGGCCCTGGCAACTCCCATTTTACTTTCTGTCTTGCTGATTTTGACCAGTCTAGGAACCTCGTTTAAGTGGAATTCTACAATATTTGTCTTTTGTGCCTGATTTCTTTTACTTAATTATGCTCTCGAAGTTCGTGCATGTTGTGGCAGGTGGGGGCATGGTCTTCCTTTAATGGCTGAGTGATACTACGTTGCATGAAAATACAACGTTTTATTCATCCATTCATCCACTGAGGGACGCGTGGGTGGCTTCCCCCTTTTGGCTATTGCCAATAACGCTGCTATGAACATGGGTGTAAGACGCATGTTCTGTGTACTGATTAAGGAAATCAAAGCCTCACCCAGAATGTGTCCTGGGGCTCGAAGGGCAGTTGGGGTCCTGAGGGTGACGTGTCTCCCCGAGCTGGTGGGGAGAAGGTGCCATAATTTTCATGTCCTGCGCTCTCCTCACCCACCACCGCCCTTAGCCATAGTTACACCGCTGCCTTTCCCATCAGACGGTGAGGCCCCGAGGACAGACTGGGTTTTTTTTTGTTGTTGTTGCTGCTTCACCGCCCCCGCTGCTGGCCCCTGCAAGCTCCAGTTCCTGTGGTGCACGAGTTCGGCAGGAGAGGGGCCGCCGCACCACTGCCGAACGGAGCCCAGCCCAGGTACACAGCGCCAAGATTTGGGGAGAGCACCCTGAAGCGGGGACCTGGAGGTGCGCGCGGGCATGGGCAGCCGGCAGACACTTGCAGCCCGCTTGGCACTGGGAAGCACCCACTCCCAGTCTGCTTTAGGGGGCGCTGCTGCTCTTGGACACCAGAATGGCTGGACTGAGCGTCCCTAACCCAGCTGGGTGCCAGTCTCAGAAGGCGCTATGGCGCTGACACGCAGGAATCCAGGTAGGCCCCCGCGCTGCCCCCGCAGCCTGACCTTGTTTCCTTTCGCAGCGTCTTTTTTTGTCTTCTTCCCAAACCATCTCTGACACGTGGGGACAAAGTGAGGATCAGTCTGAAGGTCGGAAGACCTTCAGTCGGAAGGCCTGGTTCTTCGAAACTTTTTTTTTTTTTAATTTAAATAAAGGTTCCAGGAGATCCTGTTCTGTCCTAACAAAGGAGTCTCTCAAGGTGTGTCTCCAAAAGGCCACCAGGTCAAAGACTCAGTCCTCCAGAGCAGGGAGCTGAACCACAGGGGCTTGCGGATGGCTATCACCAAACACAGGGAGATGCTGTTTACCCACATTTGCTGTTCAGAGGGTATCTTACCAAACCACAACCGCCTCTGTCTGTGTGGAGGAAGGACAGCAAGCTGCCCAGGGCCACTCTGTGGCATAGCCTATGAGTCAACTCCACTCTCGGCCAGTCCATGAGCACTTAGTGAGAACCTGCTAGGCCCCACAAGCTTTGTTCTAGGACTGGGCATGCAGTTGCGAACAAAACAGACACAAACCCCTGTCCTGCAGGAGCTGTTCTTCCAGCACAGACAGACGGATGGGCGTACAAGGAGTGACATATGTGTGTGGTGGAAAGTGCTCTGCGGGGAAGGAAAGGGACTGGGTCTGGTAATGGGTTGCAATTTTCAGCAGAGTGGTCAGGAAAGGCCTCACTGAAAAGGTAAGACCTGAAGAAGAGAGGGAGAGAGCCTCAGGAGTGTTGGGGAAGTGTTCCAGTCATGAGGGCAGCATGTGCAAAGGCCCTGAGGTGGAATCCAACAGCACAGAGGCCACTGTGACTAGAGCTGAGTGAGCAGAAGGAAGAGCGTCAGAGGAGGCCAGAGAAGGGAAGGAGGATTCTGAAGGGCTGTGTGCACGTTGGTAAAAGATGGTGATATAGTTTGGCTGTGTCCCCACCCAAATCTCACCTTGAATTGTAATAATCCCCATGTGTCAAGGGCGGGGCCAGGTGGAGCTAATTGAATCATAGGGGCAGTTTCCCCCATACTGTTTCCGTTGTAGTGAATAAGTCTCACGAGATCTGATGGTTTTATAAATGGGAGTTCCCCTGCACAAGCTCTCTCTTGCCTGCTGCCATTTAAGATGTTACTTGCTGCTCCTTGTCTTCCGCCATGATTGTGAGGCCTCCCCAGCCATGTGGAACTGTGAGTCAATTAAAATTCTTTCCTTTACAAATTACCCAGTCTCAGGTATGTCTTTATTAGCAATGTGAGAACAGGCTAATACAGACAGGAAGCCACTGGAATATTTTAAGTGGACAAATGTCATGACCTTTAACAAGAGAAAGAATCTGTTAAGAAAAAGAATCCCAGGCTGGCATGGTGGCTCACACCTGTAATCCCAGGAATTTGGGAGGTGGAGGTGGGAGGATCACTTGAAACCAGGAGTTCAAGACCCCATTTGGTGGGCTTTGCCTCGCAGGGCAAGAGCAGAGCAGGGGACCAGTAGAGAGCTGTTGCAATAATTCAGGCAAGGGATGGTGGCCGTGGGATTGAGAAGTGGTCACGTTCTTCATATGTAGCATTTTGGAGGTACAGCCAACACAATTTCCTGATAGTTAGATATTTCTTTTCTAACACAGAGTGTGGAAGAATAAAAACTGGACCAGGTGTCAGCAAGCCTGGCTCTGGCTCTGGCTCTGGCTCTGGCTCTGGCTCTGCCTCCTACTAGCCCTGAGACATGAATAAGCAAATCAACCTCTCAGAGCCCGTTTTCCTTATTTATAAAAAGGAGGTGAAAATTATCTGCCCCTTTATTCCTTAGGTAGTTTGTGAGGATAAAAGGAGAAACTGCTGGTGAATGTTCATTGAAAGCCACAGAGTACTGTGAAAACAGGGATTATCCATTCACCCACAGCTGAGCTTTCATCAAATAAAGAAACCAGATGAGGCTGGGAGCGGTGGCTCACACTTGTAATCCCAGCACTTTGGGAGGCCGAGGCAGGTGGATCACTTGAGGTCAGGAGTTCAAGACCAGCCTGGCCAACATGGTGCAACCCTGTCTCCACTAAAAATACAAAAATGTGCTGGGTGTGGTAGTAGGCACCTGTAATCCCAGCTACTTGGGAGGCTGAGACAGGAGAATTGTTAGAACCCGGGAGGTGGAGGTTGCAGTGAGCCGAGACTGTGCCACTGCACGCCAGCCTGGCCAACAGAGTAAGATTCCATCTCAAAAGAAAAAAAAAAGAAAAGAAAGAAATCAGATGATTTGGTTCAGCGACAATTGTATTTTTGCCCACCAGTGGGCGAAAACCTTGGGGAGGAGTTGCTGGGGGTATTGGCCCCTTTCTTTCTGCCTGCCCTACAGGGTGCTGGTGTGCTGGGGTGGGGACTCACCTCTTGCTTCCCCATAGTCCTGCCAGAGGCATCAGGAACGACTGTGCCGGTTATGCCCACTCAGGGCACCTGGGTGAGAGGCCATGGGATGCTGAGATTCAGCCTCGTGCCCCACTTCAGGCCGTGTGCCCCGGTGTGGGCTGCTTCTGCCCCAGGAAGGGTTTGGTTTTGTTTGATTTTGTTTTTCTCCCTAATTTGCATAAGACAGAGGCTTAGGCAGCCCCAGTCGTTTGGGCAGAGAAGGAAAGATGTAGGTAGGGAATGATGTAGTGACCACATCTCTCTCCCTTGAGTGTTTGCTTTAGCCATAGTTTGACAGGGAAAAAAATTATCAGGAGAAATCTTTTCAACCTGGATGGATGAGGGTGGGAAATGTAAAGGTGGGGCTCCAGGACCATTTGATGCTAGAGAAGGGGCAGGCATGAGCTCCTCCCCCAGCCCCTTTGGAAGCGGCAGCACTTCAGGGAGAGGCGTTTTGGGCTGAGGTGTCACCCTGGGTTCCACCCAGGAGAGGGCTGAGGACTGGCCTCCACCTTGGCCTGAACTCCTGCCTTCTTCCTCCATTGCCCGGCTCCTTCCTGACCCTTTGACCTCTCATCTCCTGACTCCATACGTCTTGGGTGGTGCCTATGGTTTCACTTGTCCCCTGACTCTCCTTCAGTGGTGGTGTGTGGTCTGTGCCCACCCCCTGGCTTGGTCAGAGGCCGGCAGGTAGGCCTGGTAACCTGGTTCTGGCCACAGGCCACCCCCACTGGCCTCAAACTACAGTGAGGGGGCTGCACGTTTCCAAAGTCACCATCTCTCCCCCATGTTCCTGAGCCAGGTGGCAGCCAGCTTTGGTACAGTGGGTTCAGCCCTGAGTTTGGTGTGGTACGAGCCCGTTTGTTGCCCTCTCACATCTGTGAAACCCTCCACTTTACCCACCAGGGAAGCAGGGAATCACCCCTCCCTCACCCCTAGCTCCTGAACCTCTGATGGGGTCAAATCCAGCTCAGCAACAGTCTGGCGCACGAGTCACGGGCTTCTCTCTTATCCTTTGTCCCTGGCTGGGACAAGGGGCAAATGTCCTAGCCAGAGTAGCACAGTGAGATGAGACTCTGAAGGGTCTCTGAGTCTGAGGATTTCCCCGGGCCTGGCAGCAGGAAGGATGCAGGGCGTCTCAAGCTGCTGCGGCCTGACAATGAAACCAATCTTCCAGCAGAAGTAGAGGCAAGGGCTGGGAGACTCTGGCTCCAGTGATACCATATGAGTCCCTGGGTCAAGCTGAGCCGGAAGCACCAGATCTCTCCCTAGACTTTTTGGTTACGTGCCAATAAAGCAGTTTCCTTTTTTCCTTTTTCTCTTTGCAGTTTACTGATTGTTATATACATTGCAGTTCGGAGAGTGCCCCTGCTCACAGCTGTGAGCACAGGCTTTGCACAGGCTGTCTGGAAACCGGCACAGCTACGTTCATCAGAAGAAACAGTTGCAGCCGGACGCGGTGGCTCATGCCTGTAATCCCAGCCCTTTGGGAGGCTGAGGTGGGCAGATCACTTAAGGTCAGGACTTCAAGACCAGCCTGGCCAACATGGTGAAACCCCATCTTTACTAAAAATACAAAAAAATTAGCTGGGTGTGGTAGTGCTCGCCTGTAGTCCCAGCTACTTGGGAGGCCAAGGCAGGAGGATTGCTTGAACCTGGGAGGCGGAGGTTGCAGTGAGCTGAGATCGTGCAATTGCACTCCAGCCTGGGCGAAAGAGTGAGACTCCGTCTCAAAAAAAAAAAAAAAAAAAAAAAAAAAGAAGAAACAGTGGCTTATGCTTGTACATATTTTATTTATCTCACAGTGTGGTACAATGTCATAGCCCTAGATAACTGGAAAAGACGCCCCCTGGAATTCTGGAGAATCATGAGAAATGTGTCAGGAGCTTGTTCTGCCTTGGAGGGGGCCTGGAGGTGTGAGGCATCATAGATGATCCTGAGTAACCTGGATCATCAGCTTCTGCAGGGCATGGCCTGCACTGTCCTGCCTCCCCGACTTGGTTCTCTCTGTGCCCCCTGCCAGGTCAACCTTCCCATCTTTTCTACTGTCTTCTAAAATCCTGCCCAAACTCCAAGGCCCTTCTGGAATGCCACCTCCTCCTGTCACCCTTGCTTGCTAGTCCCTGACATGTGAACTCTCTTGCTCCTTTGCCATAAGAGCTTGGCAGTGGTTGAGGGAGGCAGTGCTGCCCAGTGAGCAGAGCACAGTCTTCCCTTCCAGGCGACAGAGACCTAGCTCTGCCACCTTCCCACTGTGTGACTATGGGCATGTCACCTAACCTATTTGAGTCTGATTGTCCGCATCTGTAAAATGGGAATAACACTCTCTACCTTGACGTTGCAGGGTTCAGAGAGAAGCAGGGGCCAGGTAGAGTAGACCAAATCAACTGCTTGCAGACTCCTGTGCTGTGTCATGGAAGGTTTCTAGGGGATCCTCCTCTGCCCCAGGTGCTCCTCAGGGGCCAGGAGGACAGGGCGGAGGCAGGTCTGGGTGAGAAGGGTGTGCCTGTGCACTGAGATATGCACCCCTATGGTTGGCGGTCGGTGCCTGCCTTTCCTTGTTCCCAATCCACTCTAGAGTTCAGGCTCCAAGAGAGCAAGGATGAGTTCTGACTCATCCTTAAGCTCAACGGGTGAATGCCCAGCCTAGGAGGTGGCATACAGGATACAGGTGGTCCTATGATTGAATTGAGGTAGTGAAGAGTGGGTTTTTTTTTTTTTTTAAATAACAAATTGTGGCTGGGTGTGGTGGCTCATGCCTGTAATACCAGAACTTTGGGAGGCTGAGGTGGGCGGATCACTTGAGGTCAGGAGTTTGAGGCCAGCCTGACCAACACGGCAAAACCCCATCTCTACTAAAAATACAAAAAGTAGCCAGGTGTGGTGGTGCACGTCTGTAGTCCCAGCTACTTGGGAGGCTGAGGCAGGAGAATCGCCTGAACTCGGAAGGCAGAGGTTGCAGTGAACCGAGATGGCACCACTGCCCTTCAGCCTGGGCAGCAGAGCAAGACTCCATCTCAGAAACAAACAAACAAACAAACAAAAACTCCAAAAAGTTATGTTGAGTTAAGCTGAGATCCAAGCAAACAGAGAGGCTGAAAAGAACAAAGTTATGTGGAGTTTTCCCCAAGCACAGCTCCTCAGTCTCAGCTTTCCACCCTTTGCTGGGTCCTTCCCTCATTCAGCTTTATGGGAAAGTCTTTATAGAATTCCCACTCTGAAGGTGGCACCTGGGTCACCAAGTAAGACAGAATTTGCCCTTGGGGTACAGAAAGAGTGGGCACCCAAGGCAGGATGCCCCAGGCACCATGAGGATATCCAGACAGGGGGGTCAGCAGCCTGGGACTCAATTAGAGGGAGGCGCTGGAACCAAGAGGCCATCCCAGGTTCAGACCCTGAGAGGGTTAACCCTTGCCCACTCCCACCAAGCCTGACTCTTTTCCCACCAGAGTGGACACAACTTGAAAACCAACTGGACTGATCATCCTTCTCCTAAAATCTCAGCCAGAAGCCAGGATGGAGGGTCCTGGGAAGGGAAGAGATGAGATTTCTGTGATTTTTTTTTTTTTTTTTTTTTTTTTGAGACAGAGTCTCGCTCTGTCGCCCAGGCTGGAGTGCAGTGGCCGGATCTCGGCTCACTGCAAGCTCCGCCTCCCGGGTTTACGCCATTCTCCTGCCTGAGCCTCCCGAGTAGCTGGGACTACAGGCGCCCGCCACCTCGCCTGGCTAGTTTTTTTGTATTTTTTAGTAGAGACGGGGTTTCACCTTGTTAGCCAGGATGGTCTGGATCTCCTGACCTCGTGATCCGCCCGTCTCGGCCTCCCAAAGTGCTGGGATTACAGATTTCTGTGATTCTAAAACCTTGGGTCTGCCTGCAAACTTCTCTCTGACCCCAGCCGAGAGCTGTGCACATGCTAGCTAGCCCTGTCAGACAATAGCCCAGTGTTCCCGTCACAGCGCCTGGGAATGAGAGGCTTCTGAGGCCACAGAATGATGACAAGTCCCCGGGTTGAATTTACTCTGGGAGGACAAAATTCTGAGAGATTCACAGGTCCTTATCCAGGACAACCTCACAAAGAGCCCTGAAGCTTAGCTTCCTCTGCTTCGTGTGTAGTTTGAGGCATAAACTTTCCTTGTATGTCAGTCAGATGAAGCGAAGGATGAATATTATCCCAGGCTAAAGTAACGAAAAGTCCAGAAGCCAGCGATGACAGAGATGTGTGTGGAAGAAGGCTGTGAGCATTTCCATCAAACCCTGTGGGTTTCCGAAGATCTTATCCCGAAGATATGTGTTTGGCCAATAAAACAGTGAGTAAAAATCCATCATATTTCCAGAGCCAAGTCGAATTCTGTGGGGCTGGGGTGAGGCAGAGGCAGAATCAGACCTTATAAAGATGTTTTGAATAGCTGCTGTTCTGGGATCGCAGCCCGGTGACAGTGAATGCTTTCCGAGTCCTCGGATGAGAAGGAACAGAGGGACAGACTGACCATAACTGGCCACTGTGGTGTGTGCTCAGTTCCAGACCAGCACCTAATTTGGGGAGGGAGAGGGTTCAAGGCTCCAGTGAGACAGTGAGTCCTGGGAGGGAAGGAACTCTGGCCAAGCTGAAGGCAGTGCAGTGGAGTGGGTTAGGAGGGACCCTCGGGGAGGGAAGAACAAGGAGAGAGGGAAGTGAGAGGAAAGGAGGTTTCTTCCTCGTCTAAATCCCAAGTATATATCCTTCTAAGGTCTGTTCTGGCCCTTCCCTAGGGAGTGCCTTCCCCTCTACCTGCCGGTCCCATAGAAAAGGACGTCCTCCCCTGCAGACCCTGGCCTCCGTCACAGCACGCCCACTCTGTGCCCGCTGCAACCTCCTCTGACTCTCCCACTAGACCAGTGCCTGGCACACATGCTCCTGAATGCATGAATGTCAGTCAGCTCTGGGTCCTCGAGATGGCAAAACCCCCTGCTCCTGCGTCCTTATGGGGATCTGCACCAGCACTGGGCTGAACCTCTCCCTGCAATCCCTCAGTCACGTCTCCTGTAGCATTTTCTTTCTGGCAACAACATTTGGGGTCATTAAAAGTGTTTCTGAAACGCAACCTTTTAATTACAGGAGGAATACTGCCGCTGGGAAGGGGCCTTTCCTCAAATGCTCCAAGAATTCCTTGGCCAGATATGCTCCAGGGGGAACACAGCCCAAAACGGGCCTGTGGCTGTGATCAGACTCAAGCATCCTGTCAAAACAGGAGCCTGGGAAGGGGGAGCTCAGGGAAGGAAGGGGGGCCCCTCTTGGGAAGAGCAGGGGTGCTGGAGGAAGAAACCCGCCCAGTCCCCTTTGGGCCTAACTTAATGATAGGCTCACTGGCTCTCTAGCATTCACTTTTCCCTAGGAGGTCCCTTGGCCATGACCCAGAGTTAGGAACTAAGGGTCTGTGGACGCCTTCCTCTCCTCCCATATCAGAATATGCTCTCTACCGCAATACATGGTGGCATTGTCTTCCCGGAGCTTTAAGGGCAGCAGGGGCAGCAACTGCCTTCCCACGTGTCTCAGGCTGACTGCATACAGCTCCTCTCTTTGTTTTCAGAAGCCAAAAAGAGCCAGGCAGGCCAAAGTGGGGAAAGGGGGGTTCTAGGAAACACCTGGGGTGGCTGGGCAGAGGTGAGGTGTGACCCTGGCTAGCCTAAGGGCTCCCTGTGGCCTTCGATGGTCAGCCTGTGATAAAGCCCTGAGAACTCCATCTCCTGTGATTTTCCTGGGGTACTGATTTCCCCTGCCCTGGGAGTCTAGGTGTTTATTTTTAAAATCCCAAGAATGCTAATTGAGATCAAAGTGACTCTGAAGTTCACCCTGGGGGTGCTGCAATCTGAAAAGGTGTTTTGCAAAGACAGTCTTGGTTAGCCCTTCCCTGGCGCTAGGCTGCAGGAAACTTCTCACAGGGAATAACCCACATTGTAATCTACCTCGGGCAGGTGTGCTGCTGGGAAACTCAGTTAATGATGTCTAATCTTTAAGAGCCATGAGAAACTCAGGAGGACCTAGCTGAGATACTTCTCAGACATTTTCTCAAATAAGTGTGGCAGAGCCACTCCTCATCTTGTTCTTCCCAGTCTTAGTTACCTGCTGAGCCAGCTGTGGCAGGTGGCAGGGATCTGGGAGCTCAGAGAGCTGTAGCAGGACCTTTAGGCTTCAGTTTTTTTCTCCCACTTGATGGCCCCAGACGCCTTGAATAAATTCTCCCTGCCTGGGGCCCCAGGATGCCTTCGATGTGACTGTCTTAAGGTTATTATTGTGTCTTCTTGTGGCTATGCCAGGATGTTCTGCTTCACCAAGCATTTCTATCCTCAACTGCCATGTCCCTACTGAAACTCTGTGTTCTCTTCTCAAGCAATTTTCTGGTAAAAACATTTTCCTAGCTAACCTGTAAGCATTGCTGTCTAGCTTTTGTGTGAGCACTGATTCAGATGGCCACTACCCACTCTGTGCAGCAGGCTTTCAAGAACAAGCAGACTGATAGGCAGGCAGGAGAGCAGAGCTCTCTACCTGCTGGAATGCCCTGAGGTCCAGAGAAAGGACGGACAGGGCATCAGTGTCTCTCCCGTGTCTCTCTTGCCTTCAACCACTGACTCACCCATGTTGTTCCTCACTCAGGTTAAAACACATAGAGGGGCTGTTCTTAGAGAAAGTCTAACTCGGCTGGGCATGGTGGCTCACGCTTGTAATCCCAGCACTTTGGGAGGCCGAGGCAGGCAGGTCACCTGTGTTAGCACTGATTCAGATGGCCACTACACACTCTGTGCAGCAGACTTTGAGGTCAGGAGTTCGAGACCAGCCTGGCCAACATGGTGAAACCCGGTCTCTACTAAAAATACAAAAATTAGCCGGGCATGGTGGCGCACACCTGTAGTCCCAGCTATTTGGGACGCTGAGGCAGAGAATCGCTTGAACCTGGCAGGCGGAGGTTGCAGTGAGCAGAGATCACCGTTGTACTCTAGCTTGGGTAACAAGATCGAAACTCCATCTCAAAAAAAAAAAAAGTCTAAGTCTACTTTTGATCAAATTGTATTCTTGCAAACAATTTTTCAAGAAATTGGCTGTCTCACTTTGATGGCATGATGACATTTTGGGAAATATTTCCAAGATGTTATAGTTTTCTAGCTGCCAGGACCTGGGTGCTTCCTGTGGCAGACAAAGGGTGACTCCCTGCCCTGGGTGCCAAGAGGGAGGGCTCCACTCTGTTCTGAACTTTTACACATCAGCCTCCTGCAAGATAAGCTTCCTGGTTTTCATATTACAACATAAACCAAACCACAGAGGTTATGACTTTTCTGTGTTTCTTCTTTCATGAACCACCAGGCAGTGCAGCAAGCCCTGCCCACTTCCTGCTCACGTGCCTAGTCTGCAACGACCATTTACTTCAGGATGTGAAGTCAACAGCAGAGCCCAAACAATAGTGAAGTGGCTCCCAGAGCCAAGCTCGCTGGCCTGCTTATCCACTCAGAATTGCCCCATCTTCAACACGAACAAGTGCTTCTGGAACAAATACCAGCCAATTGCACACAGTCCAGGGCTTTGACATGAAATATGAATCAACTCTACATTTATACACGACAGTGTCAATTTTTTATCTATTGGAGTTACTATATTCCTTTGGTGGCAGAACGGAGGTTCCCAGGGGAGCTATTAAGAAAAAGCTTTTCTGGCCCAGGTGCAGTGGCTCACGCCTGTAATCCCAGCACTTTGGGAGGCCAAGGCTGGTAGATCACCTGAGGAGTTTAAGACCAGCCTGGCCAACGTGGTGAAACCCCATCTCTACTAAAAGTACAAAGATTAGTCGGGCATGATGGTGCATGCCTGTAATCCCAGCTACTTGGGAGGGTAAGGCAGGAGAATCGCTTGAATCTGAGAGGCAGAGGTTACAGTGAGCCAAGATTGTGCCACTGCACTCCGGACTGGGTGACAGAGCAAGACTCTGTCTCAAAAAAAAAAAAAAAAAAGAAAAAAAGAAAGAAAGAAAAGAAAGAAAGAAAGAAAGAAAGAGCTTTTCTGGCTGGGTATGGTGGCTTATGCCTGTAGTCTCAGCTACTTGGGAGGCTGAGGTGGAAGGATTGCTTGAGCTGTGAAGTTTGAGGCTGCGGTGAGCTGAGATCACACCATTGCACTCCAGCATGGGTGACAGAGCAAGACCCTGTAATTAGGGGGAAAAAAAAAGGAAAAAAAAGCAATTGCTTTCCTGATAGAACTAAGAGAGTTTGGAACTAGGATTCTATAAAGTCAGCCCTGGAGTGGAACTTCTGTTATTACAGAGAGTACAGAAAGTGTCCTAAAAGGACAGCTGGGTGGCTGGGCACGGTGGCTCACACCTGTAATCCCAGCACTTTGGGAGGCAGAGGCGGGTGGATCACCTGAGGTCAGGAGTTCGAGATCAGCTTGGCCAACATGGTGAAACCCAATCTCTACTAAAAATATAAAATTAGCCTGGCATGGTGGTGCATGCCTGTAATCCCAGCTACTTGGGAGGCTGAGGCAGGAGAATCATTTGAACCCAGGAGGCGGAGGTTGCAGTGAGCTGAGATCATGCCATGGCACTCCAACCTGGTCAACAAGAGCGAAACTCCGTCTCAAACAAACAAACAAACAAAAGACAGCTGGCCAAACAGCAATATGTGTATTTAGCACACATGGGCATAGCCCATGGCGCCAAGGTGGACATCCAGGTCACAGATGACGAGACTTGCTCTCATAGTGCTTACAGTTTATGAGCCAACAGCCATGTTAAGCAACCACCATCACTGGGTATATAATTAGGGATGGGGTAGATACTTTCCACACCAAAGACAACTCTTTGGGCTCCAGATGGGATTCCAGCTGCTCCTGGCTGGTCTCTCTTAGTCCTTCATACATCACACACAGTGGGCTCGCAGTTCCATGCCCTTTGATTTCTCTTCCCAGCTCAGCCACTCACTCCCTGTGTCAACCGGAGCAGGTCATTCAACCATTCTTTCAGTTTCTTCACCTGCAGAATGGCGATGAATGGCTCAGAGGAACGTCAGGATAAAGTGCCTCCTGATCCTGTCATGCCTGGAATGATTCCCATACAAATCAGTATTTTTGTTGTTGCTGTTCTTTCTGTTTAGCAATTTGAAACAGAAAAAAAAAAATGGCCCAGATATTGTTTTATTCTCTCTGAACTCCTTCAGGTGCAGAACAAACGGAAAGGGTTCCAGCCCCTTTGCTTTCGGTTTTATCTGCACACAGTAATGACATTTTAGAAGGGTTCCTGAGCTGTGCACCATCTGCCCAGGCCAAGAGCAGGACACACAACCCAGGTTTCTGCCTCGGAAGTGTAAATCCTGTCTGGGAGTGTCCACCAACTTCCAGCTACTTAAAAAAATCCTCCATTCTTTATGTCTTTGCCTTATCATCCCTGCTTGTGGATTATAAATCACTCTTTTCTTGAAAGAAATGTAAACAGAAATACCCCCTGCTGTAGCTGGCTGAGGCAGAGCCAGTAGAGGGAGCTCAGGGACATTATCAATTATTAATTCACGGTATTCAGAGTTTCTAACGTTTGCAAACGTTTAAAAACGACCCAGGTCTTACCAACAGGGAGCGAAATTGTCATGAAACATGCCTGAGCCAATGGCCTGACAAAGCAAGATGATTTCAACATGGGCATGGGTGGCAATGTGACCCTTAGGAGCCATAAGTCCAATTGCTGAACGTGGATGCACCCATCTCCCATTCCCTCACCATCTGAAGTGAGCACTTTCTTCCCACAGCCTCGGATCCATCCTTAGTTGTTACTGACCTGTGGGTGAGGTCTTAGAGGCCCTGGTGTGAATTCGGTGAGTTCTTACTGCAAACTGTATTTAAAAGCTGGGACAGAGAGGAGGCCACGGTGTGTTCATGGAGGGGCAAAGAGCATGTTCATGTAGTCTAAGAGACTTCCTGCCAACTGGTCCCTTGTATTTTACAGTAACATGTGGCTCCAGCACTAGAAATAGATTTAGGGAAAATGGTTGTTTTGGTTTTGAGCTACTTCCGAACTCTAGCAAAGACATTTTTCCAATTTAGGGATGTCAAAGAACTCATCTAGTTATGACTATATACTCAGTCCATTGCTCCAGGGATCCGGCATAGTGTGGTGATTTTCCAGCCAAAGTACCAATTCAGAGAACTGGGAAATGGTCTCCTGCTGTGGGAGGCCGTGTTCTGAGCAACACTCAGCTGGCTTACTGGACTGGCCTTTCCAGGCATCTAAATGTCCTACGGCCACATGGATCCTCTTGGAAAAGCCTTTTAAGTAATTCCTCAAAAGCAGTGCACTTCATTTCTTCACTCTCCCTCATTAACCTGAATGCCATTTGATAGACATCAAAATCCCAGGCACTCCTGGAATTTGTTTTACATTTCTTCCACTGTAAGAGTTTGACACACATGTTTGCTGAATGAATGAATGGTTAAAGCAATGAATCAGAGCTATTCATTGATTGCTTATTGTTAAATTTAAGTCCCACAATAGCCCTGTGAAAGGCAGGTATTATTAGTTTTCTCATTTTACAGATAAGGAAACAGTCTGAAAATAAAATGTAAGTACCTTGCCTAAGATTTCAAGTGCAGACGCAGAAGCCAGGATTCAAAGACAGCCGTTTCTGACTCCAAAGTCCACGTGCTTTCTGTTACTCAGTTCTGCTGGTTAGGATTCCTCCAACTCTTTCAATCATGGGCTCTCCGAATTGGAAAACAGCCATCCTCCACCTGAGTTATTTTCCTGGCAGATGTAGCATTATACTTTTAAAAATGCAGTTCCAGTTACTCCAGAGGCTGAGGCGGGACCATCCCCTGAGCCCAGGAGTTCAAGGCTGCAGTGAGCTATAACTGCCACTGCACTCCAGCCTGAGTAACAGAGCAAGACCCTTAAAAAAAAAAAAAAAAAAGCTTATGTGTCCAAAATACTTGCCCTGAAAAGCTGTGTACAGTAAACATGGTTTGAAACTTCACTTTCCTTCTTGGAAACCCAGATTACTTAACTATAGCTTCACTGGCATTTACTAACACGTTCACCATTGGAAAAATGTTTTCTTGCTTTGCAAAGGACAATCCACGTAAGAGAAAAGATTCTGAAGTTCAATTCTCTTCCACCTTAAAATTATGCTGAGATGAAAGCAACTTGAGGGAACAGCTTGCTTCTATGTTAATTAACTCCCATTAATATTTTATGTTTAAGCCATCCTCAAGCCATATTTTCCCTAGGAAATCGCCAGAGTTCTTCATTTGCTTGCATGTTTCTTGGCCTGAAGAAATTAACAACATTTTGAACTATATTATATATGAAGCCATTTTATGTTGTACTGAAAAAAATGCATGATGCAAATACCACTTAGACTCCTAGAGCAATAATTCTTAATCTAATGGACACATGCTAAATCAAAATTTCAGTGGGGTTCTACATGCTTTGGCTAAGCATATCTGATATAACTCAGTTGATTAAAAAATGTAGAAATCATAGTATTTATTTTAGTAAAAGAAGATTGGTAGTATCAAAGATAAACAAGGCTGGATACTCAGTAAAGTGGAAGGACAGACTTTAGTCAGTAATATACTATTGCTATTGCAATAGGGAAAAAAGTGCAAACTCAACTTCAATGTGTACAGAGGTGATGGCATTTTAAAGGGAGGATGGGCCAGGTGCAGTGGCTCACACCTGTAATCTCAGCACTTTGGGAGGACGAGGCAGGCAGATCATGAGGTCATGAGGTCACTATGGCCAACATAGTGAAACCCTGTCTCTACTAAAAATACAAAAATCAGCCGGGTGTGGTGGCATGCACCTGTAGTCCTAGCTACTTGGGAGGCTGAGGCAGGAGAATTGCTTGAACCCTGGAGGCAGAAGTTGCAGTGAGCTGAGATGGCGCTATTGCACCCCAGCCTGGGTGACAGAGTAAGATTCTGTCTCAGAAAAAAAAAAAAAAAAAAAGGGAGAATGAGGGAATAGGGAGTGGGTAAGCAAGGGCTCAAGAGGGTCTGTGAAAAAAATTACAAAATGCAGGAAGTGGGGGTTGGTCCATGTGCAACCCATCTGTGTTTATGGAAGTTAGGCTCCTACCCTCCCACAGAAGCAGGGAGATGGGGGCCTTGTCTTTAGGTGTTGGCTGGAACCAACAGTAAATTCCCTGGGCAGCCTCAAGTTTTCTCAGGCAGGCAATCTAAGAGGGGCTAGGGCCATCCTAAGGAAGGGTCCTTGAGCTGTTAGAAACTATGCTAACATTTAATCAAGTCCTTTTTCTGAGACAGAGTCTCACTGTGGTAGTCATCCAGGCTGGAGTGCAGTGGCATGATCTCAGCTCACTACAACCTCTGCCTCCCAGGTTCAAGCAATTCTTCTGCCTTAGCCTCCAAGTAGCCAGGAATACAGGCATGCTCCACAACGCCTGGCTCATTTTTGTATTTTTAGTAGAGACAATATTTCACCATGTTGACCAGGCTGGTCTCGAACTCCGGACTTCAGGTGATCCACCTACCTCAGCCTCCCAAAGTACTGGGAATTATAGGCGTGAGCCACTGCACTCAGCCTGATCAAGTCTTTATAGACCAAGGATAACACTTAGTTGAGAAGAGGGCTGAGAGGAGGCTGGGTGGAGTTTGGTTAAGGAAAGAATTTTTGTCAGTAGTAGTTATCATTGGGTTGAGTAGATATTAATGAGCAAAGTATTTTCAAAGTAACTGACAGGAATTTATGTTGTCCTTTTGAATGTAATAAAGACATAATGTAATAATTGTTAATGGGAATCCCTAATCTGAATTATGATTTGAAAACCTTAAGAAGGGAGCGATATCCTGTTAAATTCACGGTCAGTGCTACAGATTCTTTTTCCAGAAGCTCATACATTATCCAGCAGGCACAAGGACAGCCGAAGTGTGTTTAAGGATATGGCACTTCTTTTTAAAAATGAACACAAATGGATCTGAGTAGCCTGCCTTGGCCAGGGAGAGGAGCCCCCTTCTGGCAGGCCTAGCAAAAGGAGATGTGGGAACTGGGCATCTTTCCTTCTGGTCAGGATGGGAGTTCTGGCCTTGACTTATGGAGCAATAGGAGTTCTCTATAGGATGAGGAAGATGAACACACAAAACATCAGAAAAAGTAAAATAGAAAAAAGTAGAACTTTTTTTTTTTTTTAAAAGGGGAGGAATTATATATTTGCAGAAATGACATTTTTGAATAACAGACTAACACAGACCAGGTAATTTATAATGAACAGCACTAAACTGGCTTACAGTTCTGGAGGCTGGGAAGTTCAATATCTAGGTGCCTGCCTCCAGTGAGGGCCTTCTTGCTGTGTCACTCCATGGCCAGAAAGTGGAAGGACCAAGAGATGAAAGGGGGCTGACCTTGTGCTTTTATAATGGCAGTAATCCCACCCACGAGGGTGCAGCCCTCGTGGCCCAATCACATCTTTAAGGTCCCACCTCTCAACACTGTTATGATGCCAACTAAATTTCAAATGAATTTTGGCGAAGACAAATATTCAAACCATAGGACTAAGTGTATAAAAAACAGACCCGTAGAGTCAAATAGGATTAAAGTAGACCTAAAAATGGCATTGTGTTTGGCAATATGACTTACCCTGGAGAATGGGAACTGCCAATTCAGAGTAACATGACTTGCTTTGCGATAGCAGTGAAATTTCTGGGATCCTAGCCTTTTGTATTTAAAGTAAGCAAGCAAAATATCTTCAGCAACTTAGTATGAATATATAGTTTTTTTCTGCTGAAATACTCATGCCAGTTAATCGTTAGAGTTGTTGAATAATTATCAAGCCAACTCTGTACAACTTTCAAATAAATCTACATTGCAATTATATGTCGTCTGTTTAAAAGGATATAATATTGATATTTTTAGTCATTTATGTAGGTGTGTGTTATGACTAAAATGATTCAATACACTACTGTGCTCCAAATAGGTTTTATGTTGTACCATCAATTAGGATCCTCTTGCTCAAGTAAAATGAAAAAAAATTAAAACAATTATGCAAATTTGGTTTAAAATATTCATCTCAAATATTTTATGTTTTATCCCCCTTAAATGTGTTTTAAACAGATTTAATTGCATTGGGTACTGTGCTAAGTGTAGCACAAAGATTACAGTGATCCTCCCTTGATATAATACGTACAAGTGAATATTCTAAGACAGTCCCTGGAAAGGAAGACACATAGACAGTCCTACAGAATCCAGAATAGGTATCAGGATTAAAATAGACCAGCCATGGAAGAAAGAATCAAAGGGTGAGAGACAATGGTAAGTTCACATGCATGGTGCTTTTAGAGAGAGCAGGGATGGGTGTTCTTTGCCCCAGAAATGTAGACAAAACTTCCACAAGCTATATTCTCATCAGCCTGGGATGTCTCCAGCTGACAATGACAGTGGGATTACATAATATGAATTGTGTGTGGTGACCAGAAGTCAATGGCTAAGAGAACCAAGAGGCTGCTTGGGGACCCTAATGGGTTTGGAGGGTGGAAAGAACATATGCTTTGGAATCCAGAGACCTGGGTTAGAATTTCTGTTCCAGCCCCTGTTTGGTGGGTGTGTCATACTGCAAGTTTGCTGACACAAGTCTCAGTTTCCTCATCCTGAAAGAGGGGGTGATGCCTATTTTGTTGAGTTGATTTGAGCCATAAATAAGGTAAGGACTGGTAAGTGACATATAACAGGGCCTCATTAGAAATGAGTCCCCTGCCCTCTCCTTCTTCTTCTCCACCTCTATGATGCCAACCGTAGTTGCTACACACTTTTCCTAAAGGGTAGGGTGTAGTTTTGTTGATAGAGTGGGAGCAATTGCTGGACAGACATGAAGTGCTAAACATTAACACTGATGGGCTGAGCCTTGTCTTATCCAGAAGGGAAGCAACATGGTAATTACATATTACCTAGATGGTACTTTCTGTTCCACAATTGAGCCCCCTGTCTGCCTCTGAGTGTAGACTTTGGGTGGGAGGTGGGGAAGAAGGCTGCCCTCTGGGACTGGCAGTTTTAGCAACCATGCCAAAATAAGCCACGCACCTGTGTTCCCTGCGGGCTTTAAAAAGAAACATTTAGTTACATATTCTGAATTAAGAGAGATGGTGGCAACCCAGGTGGAGAGAAGGGTATTTAAGTACAGTAGAGTCCCCACCATGGGGCTGTGAGCCTGCGGCAGACAGCAAGAGAGACACGGAAGATAGGCTTCCGCACCCCTCCAGCCGATGGGAACAGTCAGTGCCAGCAGAGGCCTCAGTCCGGCCTGTGGCAATTCAGTAACTGGAACAAGAGAGTTTACTACCTTCTGACCTTTAGGAGAATATATACGACACAGTTTCATGATTAACACATTCATTTACTTAATGGGGAGAGATACAAGGAGAAGTTAAATACATTTCCTGCCTTCAGGAGTGCAGATGCCCGTAACATGGGAACACAATGACAGATGTATGTGGGGACTGCCCTAGGAAGTTTTGCTGGGGATGAGCAAGAACAGGCCACTCTCAAAAGAAGGGGGAGGCATTCCAAGCAACAGGAGAGGAAAAGGCTTATCTGAGGACTCATCAGAAATTTAGTAGAACTGAGGGTGGAGGGGGTGGGAAAGAGAATGCAGGTGCAGGAAAGAGAAAAGGGCGTTGAGCCTACCAGAAATCCCTTAGGGTGAGTTTTTGAAGGCCTTGTCTGTGACATGTTACGAAGTTTGGTTTTTTTCCTGTAGATAAATATTTCAGGACTCCCTACATATCCAAACGCATTTTAGGCTAATTTTTAAAGACAGTTATTCATTAGCAAACATTAAAATAAATGTGAATAATCATCACGTCCTGAATAGTCCAAGGACCTTTAAGTTTTAGGGTTAATCCAGCAGGTTAGATTTTTCAGTTAGAATAGCATGGATGAAAAGACGGAGATACGTCTTTTATGTTTAAATGTGCACTATAGGATGATTCAAAGGATTTAGGTGGTTAGAGAAAAAACAACAAATGCATTAAAAAATTATTGACACATCTACTACTGAAAACACTCTTTCATCTATTTATAGTTGACTAAAAATGGTGACTTAATGAACTTGAAATAAAATGATTACACTAAGGGTTATGATTGCCTGATATGTTCTAACATGTATTTAATCCTCATAATTAATTAATGTACCTTGTGCGGAATGGGTACACTTTTTTTTTTTTTTTTTTTTTTTGAGACAGAGTTTCACTCTTGTTGCCCAGGCTGGAGTGCAGTGGCAGGATCTTGGTTCACTGCAACCTCTGCTTCCTGGGTTCAAGCAATTCTTCTGCCTCAGTCTCCCGAGTAGCTGGGATTACACGCACATGCCACCATGCCTGGCTAATTTTTGTATTTTTAGTAGAGATGGGTTTCGCCATGTTAGCCAGGCTGGCCAAACTCCTGACCTCAAGTGATCTGCCTGCTTTGGCCTCCCAAAGTGCTGGGATTACAGGTGTGAGCCACCGCGCCTGGCCAGAATGGGTACTTTTTATCCCCATTTTACAGATGAGGAAATCAGGATCTAGAGAACTTGCTGGATAAGGGCTGAGTGGCAGCACTGGAGCTTCAGACCCTGCATTCCTGGCCCATTGTCACTTCCATGGTCACTTTATGCCCTTTAGTTAAAGCAGGAGGATCTTTTGATAGATCAAATGATATTAACACCATTCTGATAGTTTTTTCCTATTATGAGCTGTTACTCCACCCCAGCCGGGCTGGTCTTCTCACTAATTTCTCGTTTTACTGAGTGTTGGAACAATCTTAGAATTGTCTCCCTCCCTCTCTCCACCTAATCAATCAATCACCAAATCAATCAATTAATTCAACAAATAATCACCTGTTATGTGCCAAGAACTATCAACAAAAGCAACATAGACCTGGTTTTGCTAGAATTATAACCTAGTAAATTCTAGTACTGAATTCTGTTCCTCTTTCCGGCTGGCAATAAGTACTGTAAATCAAGGTTGCATGTGCTTATGCATCTGACCTTGCTAATGCAGGTGCCTGCTCTAGAACCTATGATGGGAACATATGCTTTGGAGTCCAGAAGAACTTGGTTTGAAGCACAGCTTGCCACACACTGTGTGACCTTTCTGATTCTCAGTGTCCTCATTCAGTTTAAATGTCCTTTACCTTTAGTTTTCTTTATTATTATGTTTTAAAAAGTAAATTTCCGTAGAAGTTTTCAGAATACATTAATTCTACAGCCAGTAAAGGAATAGTTTTCCAAAACAAGAAAACAGTTAATCTCATGATGCTCTGGCCCGAGTGGAGGAGAGGGCTGCATGGTAGCAGCCACTCCCATGCCTGACAGCCCCCTTTCCCTACCCTCCTGCCTCTTGGCAAGTATCTTCAGCCTGGCCAGCAGGTATGAACCGTTAATCTAAGGCTCAACGTATTGTCGGTCCTTTGGGAAGACAGTCGGGTGCTGCACAAGCTTCAAAACAGCTTTCTAGTAATTCTCTCTATAAATCAAGTAAGTGGTTTAAAGCCTCAGATAGGAAACCGTGAAGGAAAAGAAATCATTAAGGTCACCATGACCTGTCTTTTTGCCAGAGGTTCTCCAACTGGAGCCTGCTTCTATCAGAATCCTCTGGATAGCTGGATGGCTGAGCCCACTCCAAGCTTCAAGCTTCAGGAGCGGACCTGAGAAGCTGCATTCATTTCTTTCTCTCTCTCTTTCTCTCTTTCTTTCTTTTGTTTTGGTGGAGTTTTGCTCTATCGCCCAGGCTGGAGTGCAGTGGGACAATCTCGGCTCACTGCAACCTCTGCCTCCTAGGTTTAAGCGATTCTTCTGTCTCAGCCTCCTGAGTAGTTGGGATTACAGGCGTGCACTACCATGCCCGGCTAATTTTTGTATTTTTATTAGAGATAGGGTTTTGTCATGTTGGTCAGGCTGGTCTCGAACTCCTGACCTTAAGTGATCTGCCCGCCTCGGCCTCCCAAAGTACTGGGATTACAGGCGTGAGCCACTGTGCCCAGCCAGAAGCTGCATTTCTAAGAAGCTCCCAGGGGAAGCCGTGCTGCTGAGCAAGGACCATACCTTGAGAACTCCTGCACTTTGCTAATTGGTTTGGGAGGCAATGGAACCAGACTGCCTTGGGTAACTCTGGGGAAGTATTAACCTCCTCAGTTTCTTCAACTATAAGATCACCTACCTGGGACAGTTTTTATGAGGGTAAATCAGTTAGAACACAGGGAGCACTTTGAGCAGCAACTGGGTGAGGTAAAAACTGAATAAATAAAGGTTATTTATCATTTTTATTACATCGTATCCTACTGCTGCTTTTTTCCCTCTATCATCGTCATTAAAGCACACATATCCCACGTCTTCTAAGTTCCTCCACTGAAGCAGTATACTTAGCTTCATCTATTCAAATAGTTTCCCCTTCTAATTTACGTATTAAATAAATAAATATTTAATATTGAAAATGTTTAACTAGGCTGGATGTGGTGGTGCATACCTGTAATCCCAGCTACTTGCGACTGAGGTGAGAGGATTGCTTGAATCCCGGAGGTGGAGGCTGTAGTGAGCCAAGATCGTGCCACTGTGCACCAGCCTGGGTGACAGAGGGAGACACCATCTCAAGAAAAAAAAAAAAAAAAAAAAGAAAAAGAAAAGAAGAAGAGAGGATAAGTGCTGCAAATATACATACAGTATGCAGAAGTTTCAAATAATGTTAAAATTGCTATTGAGATGGACATAATTAATGCATCATGTTAATTGCGAGCTCCATTTCTGTGTGAATAGAAACCATACCAAACACCATCAATCGAAATGTGTTTTTATCAGACAACTTTTGAGGTACCTCTACCTTGTGAATAAAGGCTTTCTGCAGTTTGCAGCATACAGAAGTTTGTTCCTTATGTAACAGTACCAAAGGAATCCAGCTGGATCTCATGCCACGTGAAATTTTACCTACACCTCTTTCCTGAAAGAGATGTTTTAATCCTGGGAGCCAAGATCCTCTGGAGACCAGGGCCAAATAACTGCCACATTGGAATGCATTCCACTGGGGGTTCTTGTATTTCATATATGAAAGCTTCCTGGCCGCATGTGTGTTTTGGTTGGCTTTAGTCGCAGTACTGAAGGGTTTTGCTTTGCTTTCATCATGTAAATGACGAAAGGGAAAGGGACTTTGCCACTCATGGCCTCATTAACAACCATGGTGCCAAGATGTGGACCTTTAAGTGACTTTTAGTTTATAGATTCTGAAAACCCACAACTTGCTAGTTGTGAGTGACAAGCATCTTTCTGAGAACTTTCTGAGAATTCCCCACTTCCAAGTTTACACAGCCTTTCGTAGTCTTAAAAAAGAAGAGAAAAATACCAAACAGTTCCTTTGTTGAGAAAGCAGCCTACACATAGATCTGATTTTTCATGGTATGTTTGAGTCCACGAAGTAGAAATGAACAAAAATTATTGCTTAGTTTGCCTGATGTCAAATCAGTTTTGTTTTAAAAATGTCTTTAGTAATTAGGTAAAATGTTAGCTAAGCTGACTTTAGTTAATTTACAAAGTTTTGACTTCATTTTGTTATGATGAGACTTTATAAACCTGATCTTTAAAATAAGCCTTTTACAATTTTTAAAAATTTATTTTTTGAGACAGTTTCACTCTTCTTGCCCAGGCTGGGTGGAAGTGGCGTGATCTCAGCTCATTGCAACCTTCGCCTCCCTGGTTCAAGCAATTCTTCTGCTTCAGCCTCCCGAGTAGCTGGGACTACAGGTGCTCGCCACCATGCCCAGCTAATTTTTGTATTTTTAGTAGAGACGGGATTTCACCATGTTGGCCAAGTTGGTCTCGAACTCCTGACCTCAGGTGATCCAACCACCTCGGCCTCCCAAAGTGCTGGGATTATAGGCATGAGCCACCACGCCTGGCCAGGTGTTTTTTTTTGTTTTTTGGAAACGAATCTTCTTTTATTTCACAAGTGGAAATCTTCCAGGAAATGTCTACCTCAAGGGAAATCCAATGACACCTTGACTCTGGGTAGAACATATGAGAAACGAATAGTGTAGCACTGCTTGGCTATTTGGGATAGGATCTGTCTTAGGTCCCCATAAGCGCTTTTATTTCTGTGTAATTTACTGCAAAACTCTATGAGGTAGGACCAATATTATCTTACGTTAAGAGTTAAGACAACTGAGACTTGAGGATTTGTCAAAAATAAGATTTTCTGACTTTGGAGTGCAATGTGCATTTCTGTTGCACAGATCTCCACCAAGGGCAAATTCGATGACAATGACAATTCGATGTCAGAACTTGTTCTCAGGAAAGGCTCTTATGAACTCATTCACACTGCATGTGAATGACTGAGAAAACTCGATGTATTAATTTTTTTTTTTTTTTTTAATTTAAAGAAGTAAACCTGGGTGTTTTGTAGTTCTGAGTATGAGAGAACGAAAGTTGAAGCTTGGCTATAGATGAAAACTTCTATTCATTATTCCAATTTAACAGACAGTGCTTCCAAAATAGCAATTCACCTAAATATACCTAGTTAGGGTGTTAAGAAATACTTTGATTAAAACCACACTGCAAAATAGGGAACTTCAATGGACTGCTTTAAACTCTAGACCTCAGAGGAAGGAAATCAACTAACTGATAATGAAAACTAGCAGGAAAAAAAAAAAGTTTAGGATCCGTAACAGATTCGGAGTCAACAATGACATGATTCAGCATTTTGGGGTTCAATTAAAACCAGGCTTGTGGGTTGCCAGTCAAGTTGTGTTTCAGTGTGTAACGCATAAAACTTCTTGTTCCACGCTCCGCGGTGTTGGGGATTTTCTACTGCATCTCGACAGCACCTCGGGTAACAACCGAGCCCCTCCTCGCAGCGCGGGTCGTAGGAGTCCTCGGCCATTCTTCCTCCTCCCTCCCGCCGCCGGCCCCAGCATCGGTCCGGGTCCGCTTCTACGCAGGTTCAGCGGCCGCGGAGACAAAAGCGCCCCTGCTCGTTTTCGGTGCCGCTGCTTGGTCCAGGGGCTTCTGTGGGATTTTAAAACGCTGAGGAGGACACTCACAGTGTTTTACCGAGAAACGCTTTCGAGCTCGGATCTTTGGTGATCACTTTAAGAACGTATTAGTTTTCTTTGTAGCTTAAAAAGAAAAAATCTCGTTCGCCAAGCCACCTGGCACCCCAAACACTCTGCTGCGAGCGCCGGGAGGGAAAGGGCGGGAGCGCGCAGGCTCCGTGGGCCGCGAAGGCGCCTGGGCAGCCTAGATAAGGCAGCAGCAAACGCCGGGCTCCGTACCGCCCCACCAGGCTGAGTTTCCCGGCTTACAGGCCTCCGCGCGGGGCGGGGCGGGGCGGGGCGGACGGGCCACTGCGCGCGACCAATCGACAGCGCCAGGGATGATTCAAAAGGCCGAGGAGCCAATGGGAGCCCCGGGCGGCCTCGCCGGAGGGAAGGGAAGGCGAGGGGAGGGGAGAAGCGAGGCGAGGCGGGGCCGGTGAAGCGCGCGCCCGGCTTGCGGGACCGCGGGGCGCGAGAGCGCGGCCGGGCAGCGTCGCGCGCGCGGAACTGCAGCCGGGTTGCTGTGCGACTGTTCTCCCGGAGCCGTCCGTGTTGCCGCCGGAGCCTGGCGCAGGTGAGCGCTTCCACCCCCGTCCTGCTCCCAGCTCCCCGCGGCACGGCTTTCGAGGGGCCCCTGCGGGAGGAGGCCTGAGGCGGGCGCAGCGGCAGGGCCGGGGTCCCTGGGCGCGGGGCCTGGCGCGGCGGCCTTCCCGTCCTCTCCTCGCTCCCTCGCCTCTCCTGGCCCAGGCGGGTGGTCAGGGCGGCGGCGGGCAAGGCTGGAACTCGCCCAAGCCGGGCGCACTGCGGAAATGCAGCTGCGGGTTTTAAACTGCGGACGTTTCCCTCCATGTTGGCGGCGCGGCGCGGCGGCGGTGGGGAGGGTTCGTGGGCGCCTTTGTCCCGCCCCGCCGCAGCCTGGTTCCCGGCCCCTCCGAGCGCCCGTCTGACAGATGAGCGGGCGGCCCCGCGGTCCTGCAGTAGCGAGGCTGACGGGGCACGGCGGCCTGGCAGGACGAGGAAGGGGCAGCGGCCGAGGTGGGCTTAGATTCGCGCTGCTTGTCACTGGTTTTGAGGGTCGTGGTCTTCGCGGTTTGGTGGTTCTCCAGGCGCACTGCAGGGCTGCTCGCTCTAATGCGTTGAATTCTTTCGCCCGGACAGTCTCAGAAAAACGGGTATTTAGGCGGGTGTGCGTGCTCCTGCTAAAGCACGGTCCTGCTTTTTCACCTTTTTGAAGGTTCAGAAAAATGTTCTCCTAATGACAGCCAGCCTCGCACTGCCAGCAGCCTCAAGGGGCACTTGCTTGCGGAGGGCTTTGTTGCAGGCGCTTTCCCCGAGTGATTACGGGGCCCGGTCGGGTGTTCGGACGAGGGCGCGGTAGATACCGTGGGGCGCGCGTGGACACCTGCAGCAAGAGGCGCGGCGCCTGGGCAGTGCCCGGATGGACAGACCCCCGGGGACCTTGCACATAAACACGTGTAGATCTGTAGTTATGCATTGTAGTAACTGCTGTGTAGGAGAAGATGGAGCTACGGAGAAGAGCAGAGGGATCCTAATTTAGACTAGGCAACAAGTCTAGTTTAAGTTTAGTTTCTCAGGGCTGCCTGGGAAGAGGGAGAACAGCGAGCAGGAGGGGAATGATGAGCTGCCCAAGGGTGTTTATAGGGAAGAAGGCGCTTCTGCCTTTACAGCCAGGAAGGTGGCCTTTCTATTGCTTCATGAAGCAAAGGGCGTGGAACAAGGCCCAGGGTTCCTGTTTGCCTTTTGCCTAGTAGGGCTACCGGTGCTCAGGTGTGAAAAGGAAGCTGTCAAACTTCATTCAAGCGTCTTGCTCTATGTCTCGTTTATATGAATTTGGAGAAGTGAAGGAAAGATAGCCGGAGACCTCTGTAATGCTAATGAGTAGAGAACAGCAGCAAAAAATGGTTGTGTTCATAAACAGTAACATACCGGAGCTAGAATATGTGAGGATTGCAGTGCCAGTTGACTCTGAAGTTAGCGGGCATCTGGTTTAATAGAGTAAAGCCTGAGGGTCTCCGTGTTTTTCCTGTTTATCGCAATGAGGACATTGTGTTCAGTGAACAAGATTTTTCTTTACAAACACACTTGTCTAAAACATCTCTTGTAAGAAAAGCCTGTGTGTATCTTGACTCCTGTAGGTGAGTGCATAGTGACATGCACAAATGTGGGACTTTTGTGTGCCATCTTGGCTATTTCAGTCCTGTGGGGGAGTATATTAGGATGTGATTGCACTGTATCCTCACGTTTGACAATGGTGTGTGGATCTTGTGTAAAGTGGGGGTGCACATCATATTGCTGGCTTCATCTTTTGGAACATTTACGTTTAAGATAATGATCTTCTAAGAAGAATGCTGGTTCATTTTGTTTTTCAAGCAAATCCTAATTCTTCTTTTAAAAAATTAAGCTTTAGAGACCTAGCAGGTATCCACCATATGCGTTAATTTGTTTAACCCAAAATATTTAATTGATAACAAGAATCTTTTTGGCACTGGCCTGCGTTTATATTACGCAGACACTGTGTATGTGGTGGGTAAGTGCAATGGAAAGATGCCTGTAAATAAGTTTTTAAGAACACGCAAAAACTGTTCAAGGGTCTTTTAAAACCTCAAGTAGCCCCTGCGTCCTGAAGGGCTTGTATTTCAAAAGTTTATAAAGCGTTGTTTGCAACTTGAGCATCTTCCTGTAGGAAGACATAATTGCCTTCTTTTAACCCTGGCTGACCAGTGTAGGAGAGCTAGTAGTAAGAGTGGTTTGATTTTGGGGGGTCTAAGGAGGGGAAGGGGGCTCAAGAGAAGAGAGAGGGAGGGTACATTTCCTTCCTCTTTCTTTGTACTTGAAGGCTCTGAGTTAAATGTTGAAATAGGCAAAGTTGGATGTTGTCACCTTCCGTTTTTATGCCCCTCCTCATGCAGAGGTGTTCACTGCCCCCCTGCTCCCTAAGTGCCCCTCAGGTGACTCAGCCAGGCCTGACTTCATCCAGAAAACTTGTGGGCTCCGCCCCACTACTCCAAGCCCAAACCCATTCATTACCCCAGTGATGCCGTCTCTGGTAGGTGTAGGGAAGAAAGCTGGCCCTCTTACCTGAGGTGTTAATTGACTGATATCCTCTAATCACCGGATAACTACTTGTGTTTTCTTTCATCTACCAACCTAGCGGCCATCTCTGTAAACTAGTAGAGCTTGTTAAGTTTTTTCTCAGACGATTAACAGTGAAAAAAGGTGATGCTTAGGAAAGGCCTCCCCCACCCTGCCTTCCCCACCACCCTCCCACTACTCCCTTGGAGTAGGTAATTCAACTTTCTCCTTAATTCCAGAGTCTTCAAAGGTTCATAAATGTTGCTTTTATTGTATCATCAGCTCTTACCAGGAGCTAGTGAGGAATGTACATTGATATGCTCAGACAATACATCAGGAAGTGCTTAGTTGGTGAAATGAAGGTGCTTTGGGGGAGAGCTCCTATCTGTGCTACTGGCTGCCCCTTGAACTTGGCCCCAGCTAGTTTATGCGGTACTGGGGAAGGTCGGCAGCCCTGGTTTTGTTGTGTGGAAATATGAATCCGCTGGTCAGCGGATGGAGTGCATTACTGTCTGGCAGCTGGAAGTACCCAGCTATCAATTGATATTTCAAAAAGGGTGGCAGACAGGCCTCACGTAAGTGGCAGTTCTTGCAGATAGATTGTGGATTCTTGGAGTATTGTGGGACTTTGTGGGCCATGTTTTGAATCAGAGGAAAAGAATCTTATAATTGGGGGTTGATGTCTGCTGTAGACTTGAGAGAGGTGAGCTTGGATGAAGGCAAGGTACACCCTGACTTAGGTGGGTGGTTGGCAGAGTTACTTGGTATGCATTTGTACTTTAGCTGCAAGAGATGAAAGCGAAATAACCCCCAAATTTATTCATTACAGACTTGGAATTATTTTTCTTACTGTTGGTGGGTTATAGTCATGTTAATTGTACATCCTTGATTTTCCCAGTCTGTTTTATAGTTTACTGTTTTTAATAAAGTCAATTTGTTAAAAATACAATTAAATGCATTTTTAAAGCCATTGTAAGTTGTTATGCAAATTTGCAAATGAGAAAATGTGTCCTTTGTGAGATTGTGCCTCATTTTTTGATTAACAAGAACTATGATCATGTAGGTGGGTAACATTTTACGTAGTGCAAACTTATGGCGCCTATATACATTGTTATAATTAATCTTTAGTGTCACTTACATAGATACCGCGGTGGCTAAATCATCTTCTAAAATGATTCCAAATGAGATTGAATGTAGCCTTTCTGGCCCTAAATCCTGACCAGTCAATTCTGGAAACTTGCATTTTAGTCATCAGCCTATGGAAAAAGACAAATACATAAATGTATATGTATTGACTCAAATTTTTTTTCTTTAAAACTATTCAGGCTAATTATAGAAAATGCCAAGTAGGAAATTTGCCGATGGTGAAGTGGTAAGAGGTCGATGGCCTGGGAGTTCACTTTATTATGAAGTAGAAATTCTGAGCCACGACAGCACCTCCCAGCTTTACACTGTAAAGTATAAAGATGGAACAGAGCTTGAATTGAAAGAGAATGATATTAAGGTAAGTGTTCCTTTGGCTTGTCAGAGTATGTTTACCATAAGTGGGAAATAACTCTTAAGTATAGTTTCTAAGCTTAGGATAGTCAGTTCAGCTTGGTTTGGAGGCAGAGGGTTGAGCTCTTGCTTTGGGTCACATACTGTTTTTGACTCTTGGAATGTATGAATGAGGCATAGTGCCTTGTTCTCAAGAAGCTCACACTTATTGGGAAAGACAGCCATTTGCATCTGTTGGTCCCCTGGGTTTACTGCTTTCTGTGCCTGGAGTTTGTTGTGGGTGGTGTTGAGTATATCAAGGGTTAGAGAAGATCCCTGGGCTTCAGGGGAGGCTTTCAGAGGCAGTGACACCTGAGCCAAGTGCTGAGAACAAATAGGAGAAACTCAGCTGATAATGGGGCTGCTTCTGCAGAGAGTGCAGTATGCCAAAGTTGGGGGTCTGGGGACACAGTCAGCTAAGTGCTGGAAGGGAGTGGTAGGGGAGGGCTAAGCAGGAGCCAGGCTGGAGAGGCTTTTATATTCCATGCCCAAGGGTTTGGGCTTCATCCTGAACACCAAGGATTTAATCAGGAGAGTGACATTAATTAGATTCGAGTCTAGCCCAGGGCTTTTCAACTTGTCAGGTGAGTGTCTGGGTTTTAAGATATCTGATCCATAGTATACAAGCATTTATGTAAAATGCCATAAAAATGAATTACTAGAAAAATAAAGACATGCAAAATAAAAGCCTCACAGTTTTACTGTCAGATTCGATAGATGTGAGATTACTTTGTCAAAATGCCGTAAACATTTCCATATGCCTATTTCTTGATTTTGGTACTTGCGCAGATTAGTAACAAGCATTTCTAGGACCCTTGGCCGAGGACGACACTTTGCGTGCTCTACACCAGGAATAAAGCGACAGATAGTAAATATTTTAGGCTTTATGGGAGTAACTCCAGGCAGTATGGAAGGGAGCAGACATTGCAGTGTTCCAATACAACTATGGATACTGAAATTAGAATTTTGGATAATTTTCACGTCAGGAAATACTATTCTTTTGATTTTGTTTGTAATTATTTAAGGATGTAAAAGCCATTCTTAGTAGGAAGGCCACACAAAAATTGGGGTGAGGGACTTAGCCTGGGGCATAATTTGTCTACATCCCTAGAAGCAACATAAGGAGATTTAGAGTAGGTGGGGACACGGTGAAACAGTTCCCAATCATCCAAGCTCATGTTTTATTTTCAAGATCTGCTTATGTGTTTTGTTCAGAGTGAAACTGTGGTACTATTTTTTTTTTTTTTTATCTGTGTGCTAATTTCTTTTGTCTTATCCTCTTAGTTTTAATCCATGTTAATTATTACCCTTTTTGCATATGGTGTTGGAAATAAGTACAGCTAATTGGTTTAGATTCATTCATTTCATGGAAATACCTTCAAAGAACAAGAATGGAAAGGCTGCATTTGTCTCATGAAAGGTGGATCATTATGAAAGCATTTTCTGCTGGCTTCATCTGATCCATTCTTAGATCCTAAGATTTCCCATGATGATTTTAGAGTTAATGGTAGCAGTTCTTGCCTTTGTTATCCTCTTCTAGTTTGGGTCTGTCTGTATGTGTTATGATTTGTGGTAAAACTCTTTGCCTTCTTCTCGCTTTCTAGCCTTTAACTTCCTTTAGGCAAAGGAAAGGTGGCTCAACTTCCAGTTCCCCTTCCAGACGCCGAGGGAGTCGATCAAGGTCACGCTCCAGATCCCCTGGTCGACCACCTAAAAGTGCCCGCCGATCTGCTTCTGCTTCCCACCAGGCCAACATTAAGGAAGCAAGGAGGGAAGTGGAAGTTAAATTGACTCCGCTGATTCTGGTAGTTGTGTTTATCCTTATACAGCCTTTTGTCTTCCCCTTTATGTATGTATTTACTCGAATTACTTGCAGTTAATAATATTAAAATGTCAGTGAAATATCAAATCTAAGGCGATGACTTTGGAAGATTTCATAAAAAATAAATGTTTGGAATAGAAAGTTTTAAATATCAGTGGAAAAGAATGTCCTTGAGTTACCAGAAATGCTGTTTAATATTTTAGTTTTTAAAAAAGCAGTGTTCAAATTTGAAATAGATGGAGCTTGTAGATTGAACTGAGTAAGGTTTTTACAATGTATGAAAGTTCATATCATGTATGAAGTGGTGAGACAAAACCCGTATTACAGAAACATTCTTACTCTCAGCATCATTATACTTGATCACTTTACCTAGTCAAAGATGATGATTTTAGTGGAATTACTTTCAAGGTGTAAGCTTTGAAATATCAGGGTGCATGGAGCCTGTAAATCTTGTCCAAAGAGTATTTAGATAGTAGACGAAAGAGAAAGTATTTTAAGTAAAAAGAATAAAAGTAATCTTCTATTCACTTAATGTTAACCTCTTTTCTGGATAGAATGCACACAGACTTTTAATAAACTTTAAAAGCTGGATTATGTACATACTGTTCTGTAGTCAACTTTAAGAGATTTTAAAATATTGGGGATAACCTTTCAGAGCGTATTTTTCTACATCATTTTTGTTGTTGTATTCTATAGTTATGGATATATGGTAAATTGTATAGATGTAACTTAATCGTTAAAGTCAGCTCCCTCATTGATAGACATTTAGTGTTTTTCCTTCCATATTTTCACTATTACAAACAAGTATTTTTATATAACATCTGATTATTTCCTCAGGTACAAGTGGAACTGCTAGGTCAGCTATATGGTGCAGATCTGAGGCTTTTAATACATATTGCCAGATTGCATCAAGAACATTTATAGTAGTATCAGTGTATGAATGCCCAGTTTCTCATTCTGAGTATTATAATTTTTTTTTTTTTTTTTGAGCGAATGTGGCTATCAGACATTTTCAACTTACTGTTCTAACTTACATTTTGAATTTGAACATTTTAACTATTAGTGGCTCTCTTTACTACCCAGGGACTCCAGGAACAGATGCTGTTAATATTTAAAATATTAAAATGACTGCTGTATTTTTATAGTGTAATCTTATGGTCCTGGTGTCACAAGAACAACAGACTGGCTTTGCTTCTTACTAGTAGAGCCTTGAGCCTACTGTGTATTGCACAAGTACCCACTATTTCTTAATTTTCCATTGTTGGCTGTTTTGGAGCAGTGAATGTCTTTTTGAATGTCTTTTGTTTTTTATCCAGTTAATGAACTAATTTGCCAATTTTTACATTATCTGCCTTTCGTAGTAAATACCCATATAGTCTATCAATGAAATTATAACATTCAGTCTAATTACATGAAAGATGAAAGATTCTTTTATTTTTTTGAGGCAAAGTTTCATTCTTGTTGCCCAGGCTGGAGTGCAATGGTGCAGTCTTGGCTCACTGCAACCTCTGTCTCTGGGTTCCAGAGATTTTCCTGCCTCAGCCTCCCTAGTAGCTGGAATTATAGGTGCCTGCCACCATGCGTGGCTAATGTTTTTATATTTTTATTAGAGACGGTTTCACCATGTTGGCCAGGTTGGTCTTGAACTCCTGACCTCAGGTGATCTACCCGCCTGGGCCTCCCAAAGTGCTTGGGATTACAGGTGTGAGCCACTGTGCCGGCCAGATAAAATATTTTATGTAGAAATCTACATTATAAGATCCAGTATTTCAGAGACTGGGGAATTCTAGTCAGTTTTATTCCTCTTCATTTTTAACAAAATGAAGGTTAAATTCTTCAGAATTAAGGCTGTGAAAAATCAGTTTTATTGCTTGATTTCAAAATAGTAAGTTTTTACCATCATGTTTCTTTTTAATAAGTTACAGTTCTTTTGATTAAATGTTTATATTCTTCAATTTAGAAGCCATTTGGAAATAGTATCAGCAGATATAATGGGGAGCCCGAGCACACTGAAAGAAATGACGTACCTCATAAAAATACACAGGTGGGAAAGTGTTCACTTTCATCTTGGTTGATTTTTTTTTGGGTTAAAAGTTACTCTCCCTCGAGAAGCACATTGAAAATTATAATATTTTATAACTTGTTCTAAAATTCTGTCCTTAAATTAAGACTGAATATAATTTCACAAATTTATTCTAATTAGTATACAGCTGTACTGAGATGCTGAAATAGTTAATGCAGTAGCATTAGTGGTAATTGTTCACTACAGATATTTAATTTTGAAATTTTTCATTTAGGAAAAATTCAATTTGTCACAAGAAAGCAGTTACATATCTACACAGTATAGCCTTCGTCCAAGAAGAGAAGAAGTCAAATTAAAAGAAATAGATTCTAAGGAAGAAAAATTCATTGCAAAAGAACTGGCAGTGAGAACTTTTGAAGTGACCCCCATCCGGGCAAAGGATTTGGAGTTTGGAGGAGTACCTGGTAGGCCTCAGAGCTGGGCCCAGAGAGGGCAGGTGGGGTGGGCTAGGGGTGGTTGCCACAAGGTGAATTGGAAAGGCCTCTCTGAAGACATCTGAGGCAGGCAAGGTGGGAATTTGTGGAAGAGTCTTCCAGAGAAGGAGCAGTGGGTGCAAAGGCCTGAGGTGGGGGTATTTTGGGGGGATTATGGAGTAGAAAGGATGCCACTGTAGCTGTGTTTAAAAGTTTTAGCAGTCTGTTCAGAGGATTTGGGCACAGAAGTACAAAGAAGTGATGAAGGTTGATCTGGGAGTTTGTATAGCATAGATGGTTACCTATCAGGGACTGAGAGCTCTGCTGATAATCAGACCTGAGGCGGCAGGGCCTAGCAGCCTGGAAGTCAGCTGCCTGCATAAAATGGGATCCCAAGGCTGCCCTACCTGCTAGGCAGGTTGATTGTAAGGGTCAAAGATCTGAAGTGTGCAGAGTTTTGGAGTTATTAAGTGGGTGGAACTGATGAAATTTTATGAGCTAGTAAAAGAAAAGACTTCTTGTCTGAATGGCTCAAAATCCTGCATGGCTTAATTGCTTTGTATTTTGTTATAACCTTTGGCTAGCTGGTCTATTACAGATGCTGTCCAGCATCACTTAAAATCTGCACACATTACATGAACGTGACACTATTTTAATTGTTAGAAACTTAGGAATATAAAGCTTTTTGTTACGATTAGGCTGATAATTTTTAGATATTCTGATCTTCAGTTTGCTGGAGTTTCAACACATTTGCTCCTTAGTGGTTGGAGGTCAAATGTTTTAGAGTTTGGTTTCTGAGGTGGGTGTAGCTATTCAGTGTTGGACCCCCGTTTGTTTGTTTGTTCTTTTCTTTTCTTTTTTTAAACTACTTTGATGCCCATGGTTGCCTGGCCACCAGAGCTGACAGGTAGAGATGGGAGTTTTTGATGGTACATTAGAAATTGGTTTCAGACAGCTAGCCATATATGAGTTCTGATCTTAAAAAAACTAACATGACAGCACTTTGGGAGGCCAAGATGGGCGGATCACGAGGTCAGGAGATTGAGACCATCCTGGCTAACACGGTGAAACCCTGTCTCTACTAAAAAAAAATACAAAAAACTAGCCGAGCGAGGTGGCAGGCACCTGTAGTCCCAGCTACTCGGGAGCTGAGGCAGGAGAATGGCGTAAACCCAGGAGGTGGAGCTTGCAGTGAGCTGAGATCGGCCACTGCACTCCAGCCTGGGCAACAGAGCGAGATTCCGTCTCAAAAAAAAAAAAAACAACCAAAAAACTAACATGATTCTTAAATGAATAAACCAGATTGAAATTTGAGCCTCAAATGTTCATGAATTGTTTGCAGGTGTGTTTCTCATCATGTTTGGCCTGCCTGTGTTCCTCTTCCTGTTGCTGTTGATATGTAAACAGAAAGATCCCAGTCTTCTGAATTTCCCTCCTCCTTTGCCAGCTTTGTATGAGTTATGGGAAACCAGAGTATTTGGGGTCTACCTCCTGTGGTTTTTGATTCAAGTCCTGTTCTACCTACTGCCAATTGGAAAGGTACGTTTATGGTAATTCTGTTTTGTTTTAATAGGATGAGGTCTCGCTATATTGCCCAGGTGGGTCTCCAACTTCTGGGCTCAAGTGATCCTCTTGCCACAGCCTCCTGAGTCACTGGGACCACAGGCGTGTGCCATGCTGCCCAGCCTTACAGTAGTTCAGAGGTTAGAGGCTGTTGTTGGTCAAAACTCCCAAAACTTAGTTCATGAAGCCATTTCTCTTGTGCTGTCTATATAACACTTGCTTATTAAGAGGAGCTTAAAAAAAATCTGATTGAGATTTCTTGTGTAACTTTTCAAACCAAATAGAAAAGAATAGGCTGTTTTGCAAAGCAGCCTGACTCTCAGTGGAGATCGCTATGGAAAAAAAATTCACTCTCAGTATGCGTTATTTCAGATGCAGCCTTTTAAATGGTTAATTGATAGGCTGCTGGGCTCGATGGACTTTAGTCTACATCTTTTACTTTAAAAAAGTAAGAAAAGTTTCTAATTTTCATTTCTTGTCAAATGTTTCAAATGGTTTCAAATGTTGTCAAATGGTTTCAAATGTTTTTGTTGTCAAGAACATTTTATGTTGTTTTCAGATTCCTGCAATATCTTTAAAATTTGTCTCTCCATTGCTAAGTGTAGTTTTTTCTTCTTTCAGTAGAATCCTTTACTTGGATATATTTAAAGAAACATGAGATTACCTAAGTAATAAATCATTTATTTAAAGATCTTATTCTTAGGGCTTTGCAAGTTTGCCAATTGTCTGTAAACCAAAGGATCACTTTTACTGGTGAATGCCAGTAATAGGAGGGTAGAGCTGCAGGCTTAATACTGTGGAGTGAGACCATAACTTTAGTGGCCCTAGCAAGGGTTTTTGTGATAAAGACCTTCAGTCATTTTTACGTTAAGGCTCTACAGTTAATTTCAGATTCATTCAGGGTAAGGTGATTTCAGAGTATCAAGGAAAGCAGTTTTGTGTTTAAAGTCATATATCTATATACTCATAGACTAAAGTGACTAAAAGCATGTATATTAAAATATATTAGTATTATACTGTCATCCCTTGATATCCTTGGGGAGTGGTTCCAGGACCTCCTGTACATACCAAAATCTGAGGATGCTCAAGTCCCTGATAAGAAATAGTGTAGTATTTGCATATAACCTGTGTACATCCTCCTTGTATACTTTCTTACCTCTAGGTTACTTACAATACCTAATACAACGTAGGTGCCACGTAAATAGTTACTATACTGTATTAGGGAATAATGACAAGAAAAAGAAGTCTGTACATATTCAGTGCAGATGCAATTTTTTCCCAAATATTTTGGATCTGTGGTTGGTTGAATCCATAGATGTGGATCTCACGGATACGGAGGGCTGACTGTATATTTGGATCTGTATATTCACAGATTAAAGCCCAACACAGCATTTACTAGACACCTTTAATAGATAAGGATCATCTGAAATTAGCATGTGGGATTTTACTAATCCTGCGATCTCAAACAGCTTTTACATTTCTCCTGGGAGAGGAGGAATACTAGCTAGTGAAATCTGTAGCTAATGATAGGATAAAGTAGGTTAGCCCAGAGCAAATGATACTATATTTATATTTTACAGTTTGAAATGAATTGCTACATTTCTGAATAGTTATTTTGTGGGGTAAAATGTGACTACATTGAGCAAGTGGACTTTTTACTCAGCCAGTTCAGTTGGGTACCATGCTGAATGCTGTGGGTGATGCCGAATGAAGAGAGGAGATGGTTCTGATGCATGATGCATGCTCACAGTCTCTCTCTCTCTTTTTTTTTTCTTGAGACAGTGTCTTGCTCTATCGCCCAGGCTGGCATGCAGTGGCACAATCTGCAACCTCCTCCTCCTGGGCTGAAGTCATCTTCCCACCTCAGACTCCCAAGTGGCTGGGACCACAGGCGCGTGCCACCAGGCTGGGCTCATTTTTGTATTTTGTATTTTGGTAGAGAGAGGATTTCACCATGTTGCCCAGGCTTGTCTTCAACTCCTGGACTCAAGTGATCCTCCCACCTTGACCTCTGAAAGTGCTGGGATTACAGGCACGAGTCACCACACCTGGCCTCTCACAATCTCTTATTGCAGATAAAAGAATCACATGAAATGGTTAAATAACTGGCTGGGCAATATATGTATAATATATAGCAGAGCAAGTAAGCATATGAGTACGTGCCATCAAATAGCACTTGGGTCAGAGTAGAGTGGGTCAACAGGGTAGAGCCCAGTTGAAAAGGACCCCACGAATGGAAGACAGTGGAATCGTACTGTTACTTTGTAAGTGTTGGGCAGCCTTGGTAGGTGTTTGAGCTAGGGGTCCACTAGATACAAAGGTATTTAAGCCCATTTAGTCTTGAGGTGGTACACAGGAGTGTTGCGGGGAGCGTGGCTGTTGCAGTTGCTGGGTCCTACACTAGGAAGTCATTACTGAATTTGTATTTAAGATAAATTCCTGAAGGTGGAATTGCATCATTAAAAGGCTTGCCACTGGGGTTTTTGAAATGTATTACAAAATTTCCCTATTACAAGATATCTTCCTTCTTGGGCGTGTTGAAAATTAAGTGATATTAGAAGATATATATGTATGTGTGTATATATATGTATATATGATGGTGATGTGCTTTGTAAATTTGTAAATTTTTTTTCTTTTAAGGTTGTAGAAGGAACGCCTCTTATTGATGGAAGAAGACTCAAGTATAGATTAAATGGTGATTTTCTTTTTTTAAGACTCAAATTGATAATTTGATAGCTTAAACTTCTAAGTGTTAAACTGTTAAAGCTGATTAGACCAGAGTAGTAAGTGGTAAATTATCTCTTAGTAGTCGGAAGGGCAACTGTTTATACCTGTAGCCAACATGTATAAATTATGCCATGTAAAGTAACATAGCCTCTTAGTCACTCTTGTCCACTCTCCAGTTTTATTTTCTTAATAGTGTTCATCACTGTTAGAAATCATTGCACTTGTCTAGGATTTTATCACCCGGAGGTGTTACACGGATGCGGGCATCCAGGCCACTCCTGCTGTGTGAGCTGCTCTTGCCCTTGCTCATATCCTCTGGGCTGTCCCTTGAATATTCGTCACACACTCTTCCTGGGCCTTTGCCTGGAAAACTTATCCCCAAATGTCTGACACCTGCATCTTCACCTCCATCTCGTCTCTGCTGAGAGAAACCTTCAGGTCCCTTTCTCTCCCCTTCTCTGTTTTATTTTTCTGTCTGACATTTGTGCCTCCACATATCAGTGTATTTGTCTCTTCATTAGGATCTCTCCACTAGAATGTGGCTTCATGGGCTAGGACTTGGCTGTGTTCATTGTGACGTGCTTCGTGCCAGGAAAATGGGCACGTAGTGGGTGCTCATTCATATGTGAGGGCTGGATGGATGAGTTGTGAGCTCACTGAGCAGCTCAATAAATTGATAGACCTTGCTCCCTCTGGGTCCAGCACCTGGCACTATAAGAGCATATGCTGAGTGCATCAGTCCAGCTTTGCCGTTTGAAGACTTTGGCAAAGTACAGATCTATTTTGTAGTCATCCTTGAATGATTTTCCATTTGATGAGATGGAGTAGAGTGTTTTCCTTTTCTTGAGAAGTACATTATATATTTTAATGGTTGAACTTTTTATCCTTTCAATTCTTCATTTTCTAACTTTGGATCTTTGTTTAGAGACTTACCCAGCATCTACTCTGTCTGCAATCACTCTCCTGGGTTCTAAAAGGGAAGCCAAAGATAGTTTAGACACCTTCTGCCGTTTAGTGCCAGTCACGTGACAAGGCATCTGACCTAGCTCCAGCATCTGACCCCTGGTGGATGCTTAATACTTGTCATTGGTATTAGACTTTTTGTTGCTTTTACCAAATTCTTTGCTGATGGAGCGATATTTAGAAACTTTGGCACCCTCCCTCCCTCTGGTGGTTCACTTGCCACACCAGGGAAGGTGAGTCTGGGGCGAGGTGGGTTGCTGACTTTGCTGCCAGGTCCTTTGATTTCAGTGTTTTGTGTGTTTCTCTGCAGGCACCGATTCTTTTCTGAGTAGTCTTGTGTTACATATTCACTTCCCTCTGAGGGGTGTGGTACATACAGAGACTGAGCACAGTGCTTGGACATGGAGCTCTTGTAGCCAGTGGGAGAGTGGCTGGCCAAGTTGCTTGATCCTTTTTAAAAATGTCCTCATCTAATTACTCGGGTTCAAGTATTGAGGTTTCTTTTCATGAATTTTACCATTATTAACTAAGGAGATTTCTAAGACATTTTGGATGATTATTTTTAATCCACGTGGACTAGAGAGCAAAAGACTGCTTCATCTAACCATTCTTTTTTAAAATACACATTTTATGAAAGGTAAATGAATATCTTTAAAAGTCAGAATTTAAAATTAGAAGTTATTATTTGGAGTATTTGTGGAAAATGTGGATTCAGATCAGCTGAGACAACCATTTTATTTTACAAAAGGTTTGGTTTTAGAATTCTCAAATAAATAACAGCTGCTACTTTTTTGCGTTTGACCATTTATCCTAATGTGATTTGATGACTTTTTAGGAGCACAGCTCTTTCAGGCACTCAGCTCCCTTGAAAGCAAAACTATTTCTTTCTTTTTTTTTTTTTTTTGAGACAGAGTCTTGCTCTGTTGCCCAGGCTGGAGTGCAGTGGTGTGATCTCGGCTCACTGCAACCTCTTCCTCCTGGGTTCATGCCATTCTCATGATCAGCCTCCCGAGTAGCTGGGACTACAGGCGCCTGCCACCATGCCTGGCTAATTTTTTTTGTATTTTTAGTAAAGACGGGGTTTGACCGTGTTAGCTAGGATGGTCTCGATCTCCTGACCTCGTGATCCGCCTGCCTCGGCCTCCCAAAGTGCTGGGATTACAGGCGTGAGCCACCGCGCCCAGCCACAAAACTGTTTCTTTAGCCAAAAGGAAAAATTGGATCTCCCAGTGAGCCTTTCTGCGTGGCAGCAGGACTAGCCTGGAACGAGAGTTCTTTGGAGCCTCACAGGGTGGGTGCTTTTTAACTTCGCATTGCCCGTGAATGTGCCCACCTGCTGTCCCTACCCCATGGGTACTCACAGTCCCCTGCCTGGCCTTCAGCATTTGTGTTGTGGCGTCTTCTCTGCAGGTGGCATCTTAAGAACTCTGTTCTGGATGATAGAGTTTTACTAGAATCTTTTGAAACCATTATTGACAAGTTGGTTAAGTATAAATATTTATAATTTTGTAACTACTAACCTAGCTCAGTGCCTGGCCCCTGGTGAGTGCATAATACCCTCCCCTTAGGTAATGGCATTAGACTTTAAAATGTGTGTTTGGCTCAGCTGTGTTAATAATTAGCCATTTGACTTTGTGCCTGAGAGTTTGGATTGTGAGAATTTTCAGGTTGCACTTCTTGTCAGTTTTCCCTTAATTAAAAGCAAATAATGACCATTTGAACTGAAGAAGAATCAATATGTTAAACTATTTGGAAAGTTCTACAAGAGATAATGGTATGTATATTGAAGATTATACCTCAGGACATTGCTTATTTGCATATTTGTGTGTATTTAGTCTGAATAATGATATTAAGACTTTAAAAATGAACATTGTATTGTTTCATAATGGCGTACGTCTCATGTGAGCCTTGGGTTAACATAAATTTTCCCCTTCCTTTTTTTTTTTTTAAAGGATTCTATGCTTTTATCCTGACATCTGCAGTCATCGGAGCATCTCTCTTCCAGGGCGTAGAGTTTCATTATGTGTACAGTCATTTTCTTCAGTTTGCACTTGGGGCCACTGTTTTTTGTGTGGTCTTGAGTGTGTATCTCTACATGCGCTCTTTGAAAGCACCCCGGAATGACCTGTCGCCTGCCAGCTCTGGTGAGCAGTGATGAATCGCGTGTTGGATGAATGCGTCCCAGAGCCCTCTAGCAGCCATTTCCAGATTTGAGTAGATTGCTTTTTTTCTAACTTCATTTTTTGGGAAATGAAGAGAAGAAAAAATGAAAAGATGAAGAAAAAAGTTAAAGAGATATGAATTTAAAAGAAGAAAATGTTTTTGTTTTTCCTTCATACTTTCTTATTCATTTCTTTTTTTTGCAATTGCTTGATGACAGTAAGACGTTAAGTAAACTTACAGGCGTTTTGACTTATGACAAATATTATTTCTTTGTCCAAAATAGTAAATACTCTTTAAAAAGCAAAAACAAAACAACAGAGGTTGCTGGCTGGGCGAGGTGGCTCACACCTGTAATCCCAGCACTTTGGGAGGCCAAGGCAGGCAGGTCACTTGAGATCAGGAGTTTGAGACCAGCCTGGCCAATATGGTGAAACCGCGTCTCTACTAAAAATACAAAAATCAGCTGGGCGTGGTGGCACATGCCTGTAATGCCAGCTACTTGGGAGGCTTAGGCAGGAGAATCTCTTGAGCGTGGGAGGCGGACGTTGCAGTGAGCTGAGACTGTGGCACTGCACTCTAGCCTGGGCCACAGAGCGAGGCTCCATCTCAAAACAAAAACAAGACAAAAGAAACGAGAGGTTACAAATTGGTTGATGCTGAGCTAAAGTATTTAAATGTAAAAAAATGTCGCCTATCTAAAAAAATTGTGAGTGTAAAGTCCTTTGGGGGGCCCCCATGATTTTGGTTGTTTTTAAAGAAACCTGGGGTATCTGGGTCCCCGGCTCCCCAAAGGCTGTAGTAACTGCCCTTTCAGTTGGGCAGGCGTTTCCCCTAGTCTGTGCTGTCCTATCTACCTGTCATCACCAGAGCTCTGCTCAGGCACTTGCAGGCAGTTGAATTGTGAGCCTGGATAGTGGGCAGCAGTGCAGTTTTAAAGCCTCCTGACTGGGTTTGGAACACTGTTTGGGTAAACACTTTTCCCTTCTCAGGAAATGCTGTCTATGATTTCTTCATTGGCCGTGAATTAAACCCTCGAATTGGTACTTTTGATCTCAAATACTTTTGTGAATTGCGCCCCGGATTGATTGGATGGGTATGTCTTTTTTTTTTTTCTTTCTGAATTTCAATTCAATAGGTCTAATTAATTGCTAGAAAGAAATGTAGACCATTTAAAAATAAGCAGTGGGTGGTATATTTTTAGGGATAATTATGGCTTTCCATAATCTATCAAAATATTTTCTTGTAAATATTTTCCAGAAGTTTAAGATATGACAAGTATCTTTTCTTTGCTTTATTATCAGTTGATATTTATATAGGAAAATGATAGTGTGGATGCATTTTCCTCTTTTTTAAAACCTTATTTTTACCTAGTTTTAGGCTTGGAGTTGCAGATATATAGCAAAGAGTTCCCTTCCACCCTTCACTCTATTTCTCACAACGTTAACCTCGGAGGAAACCAGTGTGTAATGGTGAAGAACTGCAGATTAACATAGCGACAGCAATAGTTACCGAGTCCACAGGCCTCAGTCGAGTTCAACAGTCTTTCCCCTGTTGTCCTTTTTCTGTTCCAGGAACCTCGACAGGACTCCACGATGCATTTGGTTGTTATTTCTTCTTAGTCTTCTCTAGTCTAATAGTTGTTTAGGCTTTCCTTGTCTCTCATGACCTTGATACTTTTTGGAAAGTACTGGTTGGTTATTTTGTAAGAGTGTCCCTCAGTTTGGGTCATTCCAGTGTTCTCTTTGTTTGGGGTGAAGTTATGCACTGTGACAGGAACACAGAAATGATAACTGTGTCCTCAGTGCATTGGGTCCAGGGGCCCATGGTGCTGAGATGTCTTATTCCCGGTGGCGGGTAGGTGTTAAGGTGGCGTCTGCCAGGTTTCTCAGCTGTGAAGCTCACTCATGCCTTTGTAGTGCTAAGATCCCTGGGGAGGTGCTTTGAGGCTATATACTTTCCCCTTTTATTTCAGGTGGTTATTAACTTGGTGATGCTTTTGGCTGAAATGAAAATACAAGACCGTGCTATTCCATCCTTGGCCATGATTTTGGTTAATAGTTTCCAGCTTCTCTATGTGGTGGACGCTCTCTGGAATGAGGTAATTAATTTTAAGAGCCGAGGCCTTGGAGTCAGATGGCTTTGAGTGGGTGAGTGACCTGTCAGAGCCTCGGCTTCTTGCACACAAAGTGAGGGGAGCACGGCCTGCCTCCAAGGCTGCTTGTGAGGACGGTGAGGCCATCCATGCGAAGCTGAGGAGGGAGCACTGACAGGTGGGAAGTTTCTAGGCATTTGGGAGTGCTTTGGTGTTTATCAGCTGATCTTGTGTTTAAAAGTAATATTCTCAATATAAGATTGGTGGATCTTGGGTTTGTTTTTGTGGGCGGTGGTAATTATGGTATCACGTGAAAATGGATGGATTATTACCAAATTAGAATGGTGTTTCTTGGATTGTCAAGAGTCACCTAGTTTTTAAATAATGGGGGAGGTGTTTTATTGTTAGTATTTTAAAATACAAAGACTAGCTCTAATTAGATGAAAGTAAAATCAGAAATCAAGATGCATTGAGGAAACCAGTTGAAATAAGGCTAAGTTTTCATCTCGTGTCTTTTTTCGTACATTGATTAGTCTTTCTGCTAGTTGAAGACTGGTAAATGTTTTGTTTGTTTTCTCTGTCTCAACCAGCATATTCCTTTAAAAAATTTTTTCTTCCTCAGGCTTATTTTACAAGTATTTTATCATATTTACTGTTACCTTTGTAATCATCTCCAAATTCCACGTCTAGTTTTCTTTCCATATTAAAAACAAATCTGGCAGCTGTACATCATAAAGTTCCAAAACAAGTTTTAATGACAATGTGTTGAGACAGTCTGCTGACATTTTGAGAGAAGACCTTTTCTCTTTGAGCCTGGAACATTAAAAAAAAGTGTATTATTTGGCCATCATTACTATATATCTCCCCCACCCCTGCCGGCTGGTCTTTAATTGAGGCCTTCTAAGCAAAATTGCAGAGAATATTGAGTCAGAACAACTTTGCAAGTTTGATATTGGTGTTTGATGATCTTCTTGTTATTTAGGAAGATTAGGGCCACTTTGAGGTAAACCTCAATTACAAGTTGTGGGATTAGTGCTATCCGCTAATTACGGGTTCCTGTTGCCCTCCTACCACTTCACAGACCCTGGCTCAGAGCCTGGGAAGCTGTGAAGGTGGTGATAGCACTTCAAATTGACTTTAAAAATTCCAAGTCAATCCAAAATTAAACATGTTTTTGAAATTAAAAAACAACTCTTTTGTAAATGCACTTACTATTACCAGTGTAGCTTTGTTTGCTGTTATAGAATGAATCGCCAAAAGCGTATAGGTAACAGTTTGCAAATCAAATGATATTTCACTGTTTTGCTCACCTCAGGCTTCTTTAAACCTTCCTTTCTAGTAGTTTTCCATTGATAAGTGATCATTTCGTCTGGTTTCGTCTGTTAATAACTTTCTGCCATGTTGTGGTCTTCACTTTTTAATTGGCTTAGAAGTTCATATTTTCTATAGATTTAGCCAAACACTGACCTCTGTTAAAAGAAATTTTTTTGCATTTTAAGACAAAATTAACATAGCCTAGGGGTAGAAAACTAGAGTTAGGAAATTGTTTTCTGTCTGTTCTCAGTATCTCAGCCAGATGATGATAATCTTCTTGAGGAAGTATTGTATTTTATGATTTCTGTAGCATTCTGGCATGCCACTGGGCAATTAGCAGATGCTTAATAACTTTTTTGTTAGGTCACTTGATAGAAATCCCTCGTATTCATGAATGTGCTATACCTTAAGAAAATGGAGACTACCAGTTTAAATATGTATGACCCTTCCTCTGAGTCCAGCCTGTGAAAACCTTGGGGCTTAGGAGCTGGTGGGGCTAAGGTCCTCCCCCCGACCTGGCACTGGGTGCTTACCCTTTGCCCTCTCACTGCTACTCACCACACCTGCTTTTATCTGCTCCCTCCATTTTGTCACCTTTATCCTCTTTTGGACCAGGAATCAGATCACAGGCCTTGAGAGATATATAAGACACACTCGGGGACAGAAAGTTAAAACACCATGTGTCCTCACTTATATGTGGGAGCTAAAAAAGTTGATGTCACAGAAGTACAAAGTAGAACAGAGGATGTGGGAAGGTGGGAAGGGTAGGGAGAAGGGAAAGATAGGGAGAGGTTTGTTAAAGGATATAAAATTATCACTTGATAAGAGGAGTAAGTTCTAAGTTCTGGTATTCTGTACTGCTGTAGGATGACTATAGTTAACAGTGATACATAGTTGCAAATAGCTAGAAGGATATTGAATATTCCTAACACAAAGAAATAGTGTGTTTGAGATGATGGATATGCTAATTATCCGGATTGGATTACTATATATTACATGTGTGGCAGCATCACTGTGTACCCCATAAATATGTACAATTATTACATGTCAATTTTTTTTTAAAGAGAATAAAGAACTCCGGTAACTAAAGAGTATAAGCCTAAGGAGCTAGATTTTGTGAGATTGGTTTTTCTGTTCCATATGACATCTGTTTTTCTGTTCCATGGCCTATTTGCTTTGTTTTCTGGAAAAAATCCTATTTGGAGGTACCACTCTTTTTCTTTAACCTAGAACTTTGATTCTCCAACAGAGCTTATACTGGCTAATTTTTCTTTTTCTTTTCTTTCTTTTTTTTTTTTTTGAGACAGAGTCTTGCTCTGTTGTCCAGGCTGAAGTGCAGTGATGTAATCTCAGCTCACCACAACCTCCGCCTCCTGGGTTCAAGTGATTCTCCTGCCTCAGCCTCCTGAGCTGGGACTACATGCGCCCGCCACCATGCTTGGCTAATTTTTTTTTTTTTTGTATTTTTAGTAGAGACAGGGTTTCACTATGTTGGCCAGTTTGGTCTCGAACTCTTGACCTTGTGATCCACCCGCCTCAGCCTCCCAAAGTGCTGGGATAACAGGTGTGAGCCACCGTGCCCGGCCTATACTGGCTAATTTTTCAACATCAGTGGTGTGTACTGAGGTTCCAGGTAGTTTGGAGATTCCCTCAGGCCAGACCTTCGGAGTGTTGACCTTGGCGGTATGTCTCTATTCTAGAGTCTGGCCTGCCCCTTATCCTGGTCCAGAGGCGAACTGGCTCATGCCAAGCAAATCACCAGGGAGTAATGCACTTTTATTAATTTGCATGAGAAGTGAAGCTGTCAGTTCACCATGTTGCCAGGCAGCTTAATTTCTTCTGTGGAAAATCTACATGAAAAGCCAGATTATGATCAGAAATTAGATTGGTGCATGTGGAATTGAAACAAAAAGAGTTGGTGATCATATTCCTTCAGCAAACATATTTTGAACACTTCTCTCCATGGCGGACACTGTGCTAGTTACTGGGGTGGCAAAGGTAAAAACACACAGCCTCTGTCTTTTAGAGGCTTTTAGTATAGTGGAGAGTGACTAGACAAGTACAGTAACCCAATTGCTGTAGGCTACTGGTGGGTGGTGACATCTGAGAAATGCCCAGGTCTGAGCCCTACTGGTGGGTGGTGACATCTGAGAAGTGCCCAGGTTGGAGGAGGGGTTGCCAGCAGAGGGGAGGGCCTGGGCATGGGAAATGCTTTAGAGATCTGTTATCTCGGGAACATGAGCGAGAGGCTAGCGTGACAGGAGAATGTGACGGCAGAAAGACCTAGCGGGCCAGGGGAACCAAATCTCTCTCCCCTTTAACAAAAAAATGTTGGCTGTGGACCTGCCCATAGCACTTTATACATTTGCCTGTAAACTAGTACTTTATTTGAATACTTTAAACATAGAAGCTCTTTCTCCCTTTCCTCTGTCTGTATCCTTATAGGAAGCGTTGTTGACGACCATGGACATCATCCATGATGGATTTGGATTCATGCTGGCTTTTGGAGATTTGGTGTGGGTTCCGTTTATTTACAGCTTCCAAGCCTTTTACTTAGTCAGTCATCCAAATGAAGTGTCTTGGCCAATGGCTTCTCTAATTATTGTTCTGAAACGTGAGTATTAATTTTAGTCTCAGTTTAGTTTATTAAATATTATGTACTGAGGCTTTTATGCTCTGATGTCTACATATTTGAAACATGCCATTTTGAATGGTCAGCATTAGCTCAATTCAAAGCCATTTATGATGAGTAATAAAAAGTCTGCATTTTGCAAAGAGAATGGATGGTTCGTACCTGGGTTCTCAGTAGTACTTGAAACAGATTATTTTAAACGAACCACCTTGCTTTTAGATTTAATAAATTAAGTTGGTTAAATTTGTTTTTAGTAACCTTACGTTTTTTCTCTTGAGTGCCTGCTTTTTCTGGTAGGCATCTTATAAAGAAGATTCATCTTGCCTTCATAGAGCTCGCGTTCTAGCAGGAGAAATAAGACATGAGTGAGCACCAAGAGGGGCTTAGATGACGGGTGTTTAAGGTAGAGAACTTCTCTCTGGGGAGCTTTAGTGTGAACTTATTGGAGGATATGGTGTTTGATTTGAGTTTTAGAGGGTAAAATGGGATGGAGAGATCCAAAAGTCAGGCACTGGAACAGCTCAGCAAGGGTGTATGGTGGGGAAGTGTGAGATGAGGTTGGGAAAGACGGAGAAGTCCAGTTTGGCTGCAGCTGCAGTTCACCAGGGTCAGTCATGTATTTTACTTCAGGATGAATTTTCTTTGTCCTTACCCTGTTCATTAAACCCTTAAACACTTCTACTAGAGGTTGGGCAGGGAAAATTAGCAGTGAACTTCAAATATAGATAGTTTTGCTACACTAGTTAGTATCTGTGGTAGAAGAAGAAATTCCAACCATTGGTTAAAATTAAGATTTATTTTCACCAGTGATTTGGTTGTCCATGTCCATTTTATGATTCAAGACAGTATATTTTATAGTTCAGCTAAAAATGGGGGATGTCTTAGTCTGTTTTGTGCTGCTCAAACAGAATTGCTGAGACTGGGTAATTTGTCATGAAATTTATTTGGCTCATGGTTCTGGAGGCCAGGAAGTCAGAGAGCATGGTGCTGGAATCTGGCAAGACCCCTTCTGCTGCAGCATCCCAGGGTGGAAGGTGGAAGGACAAGAGAGAGGGAGGGAGGGCAGGAGAGAGTGAGGAAGAGCAAGAGAGGCTGAACATACTTTTATAACAAACCCACTCGAGATACTGAGCCCACTCCTGTGATAGCAACATTAATCTGTCCATAAGGGCAGAACCCTCATGACCTAACCATCTCTTGAAGGTGCTACTGTCAACTCTGTTGCATTGAGGATTAAGTTTCCAACACGTGTACTTTGGAGGACGCATTCAAACCAAAGCAGGAAGTGAGGTTATTCTCTTACTAGTTTATTGAGGATCGACTAGATAATAGTTAAATGTCATTGATACATTGATTTTTGACATTCTGAAATTTGGATAAAATTAGGAACTTGTAGACTTAATATGGGTTTCAGCATGTATTTAAAGTTCAGAATGTTCTGGTGCTGATTCTAAGCTAGTGTTTGATTAATAAAATGTTTGTGCCATGGCCAGTAGGTATCATAACTAACAGATGATATAGCCTGTAATTTTGATTATACCGAACTCTAGTATTGATTTTATTGTAATGTAGGCTGTCTTAGATTTTATCTCTTTCATGGATATAACTATATTTGTTTTGACTTCAGAGTGTTCCCTAGGTGGATGATTAAAGTAGTGTGATAGATTTCGGAAGGGTTACCATCTTTTTACATAGTGAGATTTAGAGTTTTTGAGTTGTTCTTAAGAATCAGGCCAGGTGTGGTGGCTCATGCCTGTAATCCCAGCATTTTGGAAGGCTGAAGCAGGAGGATCTCTTGAGCCTAGGAGTCTGCTTTGGAAATTTCCTCAGAGCATAGAAATAATTTTTAAGAGAAATTACAGATGCTATTAAGCATTAGAGTATAACTAAGTTATTAACATAGGAAAATATTTTAAAATTGCAGTTTGTGGTTATGTAATCTTCCGTGGTGCAAATTCTCAGAAAAATGCATTCCGGAAAAATCCCAGTGATCCAAAGCTTGCACGTAAGTATTGATTTATGTTTATATTATATATATTACGTGAAGGTTTTCTTTTTGTCTCGACATCATTAAAAATGTACTTTTGTTTTTATATAGATTTAAAAACCATTCATACTTCAACGGGAAAAAATCTTCTAGTTTCTGGATGGTGGGGCTTTGTTCGCCACCCCAATTACTTGGGTGATCTCATCATGGCCTTGGCGTGGTCCCTCCCATGTGGTAAGCATTTCAGAAGAGTGCTAGTTTGACCCTTCTTTTAGCTGCTGGAAAGATGTGTGTGTGTGTCCTTTGTGTGGGACAGTGTGGCCAAGGTGGGTGTGAGTCTTTTTGTCGCCCTTTTCTACTGTGAGGTTGGCCTCTGTAGAAGCTCTTCTGGCTTCTGAGGGGAATTGGGAATTCACAGAGCCTGAAGTTTTACTTTAAGCCTAAAAGCAACATTTTAAGTTTTCAATTGTGCCTGATAGCTTTCTTCTAAGTAGAATATGTAGAAATTAATTCAGCTTCTTAGTTCATGATTCAGTGTACATAGATTGGGAAAAACTGGTTTTTAAGAAGAGAAGGAGATTCTGTTTTTCTTTTTGTGTGTCTGGCCGCATGGGGAGCTGGGGGAGCTGGAGGTGCTTGGGGAGCTGGGGCATCAGGGGGAGCTGGAGGTACTGGTGGAGCCAGGGGATTTGGGGGAACTGAGGGAACAGGGGGATCTTGGGAAGCTGGGGGACCTCGGGGAGTTGGTGGAGCTGGGGGAGTTGGTGGAGCTGGGGGAGCTCGGGGAGCAGGGGAATCCAGGGGAGCTGGTGGAGGTTGGGGAGCTGGCCCATGCCTGCTACCTGTTCGGTGGCCTGGTCTGTAGTGGAGGACAGCAGTTTTTCTCTTCGCTGGGGGAAGAAGGGTGAGAAATGGAGAGATTTGTATTAACTATGAGGACAGATGTTTTGATTGTGATGGATTGTTAGAATGGATTCACGAGTCTTTGAGTAGCTTCTAATTTAGATACGACCTTCTGCCACTTCCCAGGGGGATTTTATAGACTGGTTTAATTGTTCTCATTATTAGAGAAAATGAAGTACCTTGTGGTTCATTTTTAGAGAATTTGGGGAAAAGCAGGAAAAAATACGTTGTAGTGATAATAAAAATATCTAATACTATGTACCGTTATTATCCACAGGTTTTAACCACATTCTGCCTTATTTCTATGTGATTTATTTCACCATGTTGCTTGTCCACCGAGAAGCTCGTGACGAGTACCACTGTAAAAAGAAATACGGCGTGGCTTGGGAAAAGTACTGTCAGCGTGTGCCCTACCGTATATTTCCATATATCTACTAATGCCCTTCTGGCTTATCTACAAAATACTCCTGCAATTCCAGCTGCCATTTGCAAAAACGAGGAAAAAATCCCAAACTTTCTTTTGTTGCACTGACAGGATCTGTAAATTTTTTTTTTCTTTTTGAACCAGGACTATAGAGCCAAGTAGTTGATCTTTTAATATAGCTGTGTTTACTTTTATTAAATTATAATTAACATAGGAAAAATACAAGTAAGGATGTGAGAATTTGCATTTTAATGGGAAATTTTCAACCCTTAAAAATCTGAAAACAGAAGACAGTCTTAATATAAATGTACTGTGAAGAATACTATTGATGTTTATGGTTTCTGATTACTTTTCAAATTTGGATGTTTTTTGGCCAGTTGGCTTTTCTTAAATGAAAACACTGTTCCATTTAAAGTACATTTATGTTTTATTCAGTAAGCAAATAGAATTTTCATTTGTTTTTCTTTAAATCCTTTACTAGTTATATAATTTGAAAGCAAAAAGAAGGGCCTATATTAAATGCTGAAAGTGCAGAGCAATGAGATTATTAGCAGACACTGTTTAAGGGAGACCATTTGTAGCAGTTGGCTTAACCTCAGCTTCTAAAACTACATTTGAAAATGTAAATACATAGCTTAGTTTTGTGTAATATATGGTGACTTCAGATTTTTTTGTACAGTATTTTGAATGTGAGATGATTGTCAGGACTGTCTTTTTAACAAAACATTTTCAGTATTTTAAATAAAGTTTTGTAAAGTAATGTGAATTAAAAATTTTGGAACAATTAGAATTCATTCACTATTGTGTAGAAGATGCTGTTAAAACATAGGAAGGGTATTTTTCTTGATCCAAAGTTTGTGAATTTGGCTTTGCTACCTCAATTGCAGGTGTTTGTTTGCCTTTATAAACTGTTGCAAATAGAAAAAAAAAATAGAATAAGTATATATTTTTGGAGTAACATCAATATTTAAACATTTTTACACAGATTGGTGTTTGAAAATTTGCCATGTCAGGCTAATATTTTTATATATTTTTGACTTTTTAAAAGTTCATCAGTGTTTTTGCTACTGTTAAGCTCATGCAGTTTATACTGTATTTTTTATATATCCTTTATATTTACAAAACTTTACTCCCTGTAAAGGAGTGCTATCTTAAAAACAACTTAAGGGGTTAAAGTCGTTTCTTTTAGTTTAACAGATGTGCATAAGGTAGCTTTAGCAATTAAATTCTAGTGAAGTTGATATAGTCTCATTTTTAATTGTCCTATAATGGAACAGGAGCAAATTCACTCAACTTTTGTGTTCAAAGTTAAATTGTTCTTAGTACTTTAAATGTAGGGGAATGTAATAAACATAGTGTGTATGTTTGGGTTTTAATTACACATTTTATATATGAGCCATTTAGATATGCAGTGTTAATTCTACACTGCATTTGAAGTGTATGTAACTTAGCTTATGTTAATGCAATCATGAAGTTGGTTTGCTCTAGCATCCTGTAGTCTTTAAACATTCTTTTAGCGAAATTGTCATTGTTTTATCAGTGCTAATGTGTGCAAGCAGTTTTTTTATTTTGCTTTTATCCTGGCATCAGAAAGTGGTGTCCCAGCGTTTTCTGTACTAGATTGCACCAAGGAAGCTTTTGGGGAGGAAGGAAGGACATTAAATTCTTTCCCTGGTAATGAAAAGAGTCCATTATCAATACAGTGCTGCAATTTCTGGATATCAGCTACAATTTGTTTTTAATTTTGTTTTTAACATGTTTATTTGGCAAATTTTATAATGAAGTTTTAAGTTGAAAATAAAATGTAGCAACATTTTGATCACTTTGGAGCCTTTTTTCCCGCCCCCCCTTCTTGCTTGAAACTCTGGGATTTTTGGGACCAAGATAGGAGCCCTTAGATTCCCACCCCCACCCAGCCTTCTGTTTTCCTAGGATCATCTGTTTGGGACCCTGGCCAACTGCTGTTTATTTTAAGACTCAGAATGTTGGAACTCAAAGGGGTTAGTTGGGAGTCCTAACTCCCAGAAAATGGTCATCTATTTAGTATTTGCTGTTTGAGAAAATACAGAAATGCTAAAACTATTGTAGATTCAGTCATACTTTCAAATGCATTTGTATGAATCACAGAAGCATCTGTGCATCTGAAAGACAGTACATGTGTGAGAGACACGCACATGTACTATGCCTGCTGACCATGCTTTAGTGCTCGTTTGGATTTCCAGTTGACTCTAAGCCTGAATTGTGAGATGAGATCAGACAGCTTCGTGTCTCCGTTCTTCCTGCTGGGACATTACATTGCGACATTACATTGCAAAATGTAGGTATGTCAGAATATGCACCAATACCAAGCATATGATATATATTTTGGTCTTTAGTTTTGCACTGTTTGGAGCAAATGATGAAGTATAGGATTTTAACAAAAGATACAAGGTGGAGTGTTTCTAGGTGCAATTTACTTAAAGGTAGATGGTACAGTTTCCTGGACACAATTAAATACATGTTTTGTTCATGGCTGTTAAAGAGTCTAGTGCTGGGGACAAGTCCCACCTTTTCTACTCCCCTTACTATGGAGAGAAGGATCTTCATTTGTGTACACGTGGGTTATGCTTTCTGCCCATGGACCATTGCCATGATAAAGTGACAGTGAGATGTGGCTTCAAATGCTAGCTCTGCCCCCTCTTAGCAATGTGTGTGTGGGCAATTAATCTCTGAGCACTGGTTTCCTCATGTATAAAATCTGGCTGATACGTCCACATAGTATAGAGCGGCCTGAGGATGGTACAGGAATTATTAGTGCTCAACATAGTGCTCAGTTATGATAGCCATTATTAGTAGAGTAACATTCTTCCTATAGAAACGTTGAACTTACAAAATTCTCAGGATTTGGCTTTTAGTAGGCAAAGAGGTCTAGTGAAGTCAGAACCATATTGCACTTTTTTTTTTTTTTTTTTTTTTTTTTAAAAGAGGCGGGGTCTGGCTCTGTTTCCCAGGCTGGAGTACAGTGGCATGATCATAGCTCAATGCAGCCTCAACCTCCTGGGCTCAAGCCATCCTCCTACCTCAGACTCTGAGTAGCTGGGACTAAAGGTGCCTCATCATGCCTGGCTAATTTTTTAAACAGTTTTTGTAAAGAGGGTCTCATGTTGTCAAGGTTGGTCTTGAATTCCTGGCCTTAAGTGATCATCTTGCCTTGGCCTCCCAAAGTGCTGGGATTACAGACACGAGCCACTGTACCCAGCCAGACTGCAATTTTTTTTTCCTTTTTTTTTTGAGACAAGTCTTGCTCTGTCACCTAGGCTGGAGTGCACAGTCTCAGCTCACAGCAACCTCTGTCTCCCAGGCTCAAGTGATTCTCATGCCTCGGCCTCCTGAGCTGGGATTGCAGACCTGCACCACCATGTCTGGCCAATTTGTGTATCTTTAGTAGAGATGGGTTTCGTCGTGGTGGTGTAGGCTGGTTTTGAAGTACTGACCTCAGGTGATCCACCCGCCTTGGCCTCCCAAAGTGCTGGGATTACAGGTGTGAGTCACCATGCCTGGCCCAGACTGCATTTCTTTAAAGAAGAAGGCCCTTCTCTAGTTTCAGAAGTCTGCAGCTAGGTCAGCAGTGGAGTATTCTGTGTTTACTTAGAGAAGCCAGGGGAAGCATTCCAAAGATCTCTTCTACATGTGTGTATTTATTTTATTGTATATAATTTTATAAATCATTTTTGCCAAAAAGTTCATAAAGGCATGCCCTGATATCCTGTCAGGTGCTGTGCTTTTTACTGTTAGGAGAGTCAAATTTGCTGTATTGCGGGTTGTGCTGACCTGTACTAGAGCCCAACCACAGGGACATTGCACGGTCAGGTCTTAGGTACTTAGGATAAAACGCAGCTGCAAGATTCCCCTCTGGGTTGAAGTTTTCATGTACAAATGAAATAAAGACTGCACCTGTTCAGTCTGGCTAAACACACAAATACTTTATAAAGGGTGTTGACTACACGTGAATGTCTTGAAACATGTAAGTCTGGTTAGAGTCAAAAATTAAAATGGTTTGGTATGGACATTTATTTTTCATTCTTCTCACAAAGCAATGCAACCCGCATTGTGATCCAGTGACTAGGAGGTTTCTTCGTTGATAAATACACTGATGTTAAAAAGTTTGTTGGTAAACCAGTAGTTGCTAAAATTCTTGACCTCTCAGGTGTCTGGTAAACTGGGCATTCAAAAGTATAGCATTCTGAATCTGTCTGGTTGGAAGCATTTGGTGTTTCGGTAGAAATCTTAAAAAAAAAAAAAAAATCCAGTAGTCAAATTGCGTAGTTCAAGTGAATCAGTAGCTCACATTTTTGTATGCTCTAGGCTTGGGGGATTTGTTATGAATTAGATACATTTAAGGTTAAATGGTTAATGTAACAGCCTGTGGAAATTATACCTGGAGAATTTAAAGAGTATTATGACTTTATAGTACATATTATTGAGAACATGGGATGTAAGTATAGCATCTACTTTAGATTTTAGTAACATTTTGGGGGATTTAAAAATCTTTGTTGTCTGAGTATATTATCACATCTCCCTTGTGAAATTGTAGGGAATGGGAATAAGAGTAGTTTGTGTATTACTGAAGGAACGCTCAGAGGTTTAGGATTTCAGGATAATAGCAGGATGGTTACCTTTGTTGGCAAAAAGTGTATGTCGGGAAAATCACAGCACATCTCCAGAGGCAGCGAGTCTTCCAGTATCTTTTGTTCGCGATTCCATCTTGCCCCCTCGATGAATAAACCAAAAATGTAAACTCCAGTGTGAAAGGAATCCAAGCCCTAAGATGGAAGAGAGGTGGTGTCAGGGGTCCCCAGGAGAAGCAGCGACCAACCAGAGGCTCCGTCCAGAACTGAGCCGGTGCATCCAGAGGGGCTCGTCCTGCCTAAGGCATGTTGCCCCAAGTTCTAAGGTGAATGCTTCATTTTTTTTCCTATTCTGAGTGCTTTAAAAACGTTATAGGCTTAGGTGTATCTATATAATCATCCTGAACTGAAATATATGTATTTTTTCCATGACGCCCTTCTTCAGCATGAAGACAAATACCTTCAAACACAATAAAGATGCAAATTCCTACAGCTGTAATTGTGTAGCCTAGCTTTTTAGGAGACAGCAAGAACAGTTACAAAAGGTGACAGAGTACACTGTGTTCAAACGTCACTTACCTTTACCATAGTGGCCACAACTACTGTCAAGGCTCTAGAAATGTAAAAAAGGCAGAAGAGGGTTTTTTTTTTTTTTTTTTTTTTTTTTTTTTTTTTGATATGGAGTCTCGCTCTGTTGCCCAGGCGGGAGTGCAATGGTGCGATCTTGGCTCACTGCAACCTCTGCCTCCCTGGTTTTGGTGGTTCTCCTCAGCCTCCCGAGTAGCTGGGATTACAGGAGCACACCACCAAACCCACCTAATTTTTTGTATTTTTAGTAGAGATGGGTTTCACCATGTTGGCCAGGCTGGTCTCGAACTCCTGACCTCAAGTGATCCGTCCCCCTTGGCCTCCCAAAGTGCTGGGATTACAGGTGTGAGCCACCATGCCTGGCCAGGTTCCATATATTTTTGAATGATACAGGTTAAATAGATGATTACATTTTAATGATAAAGGGTTAAGTAAAATGAGTTTCTGATGAGGTCTGCGAAGTAGAAAATTTAGTTGCCTGCAGCTCCAATTCCAGGTGACTCCAGGTGTGCCTAAGGTGGGCCTGTGAAGCCACATGCTCTCCTACAGGTGTGCTGGAGGGATGCCCAGCCTGGAGGAGCTGGCGGCCAAGTACCTGGCCACCCTGGAGGGCTCTGCCATCTCCTCTGATGGGGCAGGTCTCTGAAGAGAAGGGGTGGGCACTGCTGTCCTGAGCTCCCCCTTGATGCAGCCTGGGCCAGCTTGTTGACACAGGGGCGGTAGTGTGGAAGAGCCTGTGCTGTGCCTGGTGACACCTTCTGTGTTGTTCACTCTGGAATGTGACTACCTGGAGGTGCAAGCTGAACTCATATTAAGCACTTCCTATTTTGGCTTATTCTATAAAAGAATTTTGGCTGGGCGCGGTGGCTCATGCCTGTAATCCCAGCACTTTGGGAGGCTGAGGCGGGCAGATCACGAGGTCAGGAGATCGCGACCATCCTGGCTAACACAGTGAAACACCGTCTCTACTAAAAATACAAAAAATTGGCCAGGCATGGTGGTGGACACCTGTAGTCCCAGCTACTCGGGAGGCTGAAGCAGGAGAATGGTGTGAACCCGGGAGGTGGAGGTTGCAGTGAGCTGAGATCACACCACTGCACTCCAGCCTGGGCAACAGAGCGAGACTCCGTCTCAAAGGAAAAAAAAAAGAATTTTACTGGGAATTGCTTTGTATAATGATTTTTACTTCTCTTCCCCTTAACTTATATAAATGCAGATTTTCCTGTGCTGCACTTGTTCTAGTGTTGTCCTTTCCTAACAATCTTGGAAGAAGTTAATCTAACGCATTTGACAACGTCACTTCCATTTATACTTGGCGTAACTTGGTCATAGCTTACATGGGTTTTTCCTCTGAAAAACCTAAAACTGTAGGTAATTTGTAAATAGCCCCTTTTGGAGTGATTTAACTCTTCAAAGAGCCACTCAGAATAAATGGAAGTAATCTTACTTCAACTCAGTGGAAGCTGGTTCTTTGTATAAAGCAGAGATAACTGAGAACATCTGATTAGATGGATAGAGGCAAAAAGTAAAGTTAGGCGGGCAGTCCATACTCCTGCACTCCCCCTGTGAGTCAAGTAAAGGCCCTGGTGCACATCTGCCTCTTGTAGCCTTTTCATGTCTAATGGGTTATGTAGGAAGAGGTTAGGCTATGGGTGTAGAGTCAGCTAGACTTGGGTTCAAAGCTTACGATCTGCCTCTTGGAACCTTAGTTTCCTGACCTACAGAATGAGGATAATTTGTGAGGATTAAATAATGCAGGTAAAGAACTTAGCACATAGTACTCAGTCATTGTGGGCTAGTAAGCATCAGTGCCATCATTATCAGGCAGATTGGGATCTTCTGGAGGGCAGGAGCTTTCTTTTGTTCATCTCAGTATTTCCAACAGTCAGAGCAGTTTTGGACCCATACTTTCAAGTGAGTGAATTAATAAACAGTTGGGTAAACCTCAAGTCGAAAATACATCTGAACCTGAGCTTTCTTCCACGTCAGTACTCTTGCCAAGCGGTCACCTGATTTCTCCTAAAGCTCCAGTGACAGGCCACTCCCTGTCTATAAAAGGACACTCCACCATCATCATCAATTTAGATCAACTGCATGTGTCTTCTCCTTGGGGCTCCCCCTGGTTGGAGTTCTAGCAGAATTAGAGTCTAGTTCTTCATGTATCACCCTTTTCAATATTTCTTTTTCTCCTCAATCTTTTGCCTTGTAGGACAAACTCTCCCAGTTCCATCCTTCTTCTGACATGTTTCTAACATTCACTAATTCTGGGTAGTCTCAGAATCATCTTCAGTGCAGTCTGATGAGTGCTGAGGAGAGGAAGACCAGGACTGGACCAAGAGGCCAAACAGCATGAGTGTCCACCACCTCCTCCCACCCCAAATCCCGGAATGCATCTATAAAAGCACTGGAAAACAAGAAGTATCCCCAGTGGACCAGAAACTGTGAGATCCCTAAAGACAGAAGGCAGACAGGATTAGAATAAGGAAACCACCATTAATAATATGCACAATAAAAACTAAAAACATCACCCTCTTCAAGCCCCCCCACCCCAATCCTATAGAATAATATCACATAAAATATTGATACAAAAATCTTGAAAAAATATTACAATTAAGATGATTCAACCTTAGGATCTTCCAATAAATCATATTGATAAAAGTGATAAATTATGTGATAATCTCCATAAACCCTGAAAAGCTCTCTCATCACATTTAGCTTCCATTCTTCATTAAAAAAATTCCTAATATAGGAATCATAGCTTATAACAAAGTACACTCCAGATAGTTCTATGTAATCCGCTATGTTAATGAGATAAAGGATAAAAATGATCTGATTATTTCAATAGAAACAGGCCCAGGCATATAGAATTATTTGATCTATGACAAAGTTGAAGTAGGGAAAGGGCCATTTCAATGAAAAATAAATGGTGCTGAGTCAGTTGGGTACCCATATGGAACCAAAAGAACTTTGATCTCACCTCACACCATACACAACTCAATTCTACTTTTTTTTTTTTTTTTTTTTTTTTTGAGACAGAGTCTCACTCTGTCACCCACGCTGGAGTACAGTGGCACAATCTTGGCTCACTGCAACATCCGCCTCCCAAGTTCAAGTGATACTCCTGCGTCAGCCTCCCAAGTAGCTGGGATTACACGTGCATACCACCAAACCCGGCTAATGTTTTGTATTTTTAGTAGAGATGAGGTTTCGCCATGTTGGCCAGGCTGGTCTCGAACTCCTGACCTCAGGTGATCTGCCTGCCTCGACCTCCCAAAGTGCTGTGATTACAGGTGTGAGCCACCATGCCTGGCCTTCAATTATACATAGATCATAGAAAATAAGAGGTAAAGCAATATAGTATCTAGAAGGTAACAGGAGAATATTTTCATGAACTTAGTTTAGGGTAGGCAAAGATTTCTTAAACAGAACATAAAAAAGCATTAATCCTAAATAAAAGATGGAGACACTGGACTTCGTTACAACACAAAAGTTTTGTTAATCAAAAGACACCATTAAGAAAGTGATTTGGACAGTCACATAGTGGGAGAAGATGCTTTCAACACATTCAACACATGTATCTGATAGCATATGTTCAGAATATACAAGAATTTCTATAAATCAATAAGACAAAAGCAGTTCACAGTCTTGAACAGAAACTTCACAAAAGAGGAGATCCAAATATCAATAGTCATTTTAAAAGGTGCCCAACTTCATTAATCATCAAGGAAATGCAAATTAAAATCATAAAGATACATCACTGCAGCTGGGCGCGGTGACTCACGCCTGTAATCCCAGCACTTTGGGAGGCTGAGGTGGGCGGATCATGAGGTCAGGAGATCGAGACCATCTTGGCTAACACGGTGAAACCCCGTCTCCACTAAAAATACAAAAAAATTAGCCGGGTTTGGTGGTGGGCACCTGTAGTACCAGCTCCGCAGGAGGCTGAGGCAGGAGAATGGCATGAACCCAGGAGGTGGAGCTCGCCAGCCTGGGCAACAGAGCGAGACTCCATCTCAAAAAAAAAAAAGATATATCACCACACGTCCACTAAAAATACCAAGTAAATGTTGGCAGGGCTGTGGAGCAATCTTTTGCATTACTGGTGGGCTTGTGGATTGGTACAACCACGTTGAAAAACCATTTGGCAGTATCTACACCAAAGCTAAACATAAACATACGGCTATGTATGACCCTCAATTTATTTAATCATGAGCTCCATAACAACATTTGTGTCAGTGACAGACCACATATACCAAGCTGGTCCTATAAGATTATGATGGAGCTGAAAAATTCCTATTGCCTAGTGATGATGTAGAGCATTGCATCTATGAATTTCCATGTGTAGAAGTGTTTGGGTACACAAATTACTTACCATTGTGTTACACTGCCTGTAGTGTTCAATACAGTAACATGCTGTACAGGTCTGTAGCCTGGCAGCAACAGGCTATCCCATCTAGCCTAGGTAAGCAGTAGGCTATGCCATGTAGGTTTGTGGAAATACATTCTTAACAATGCATTTCTCAGAACATATCCCCATCGTTAAGTGGTACATGATTGTATTTATTTATTTATTTATTATTATTTTTTTCAATTCTTTTGGTTATAGCCAACCTACTGGGTGTAAAATGGTATTTCATCATTATTTTGATTTGCATTTCTCTGACTAAAAATATTGAGCATTCTTTCACATTCTTTTTTTTTTTTTTTTTTTTTTTTTTAAATCTTTAAACCAACCTCTCCCAACCCTGTCCCCTCTTCCTCTCCAGCATTAGTCCTGGAGCAGAAAAATAGATGCCCAGAATAAATTGGAATTTAGAAAATGACAACCGTGGCCCTTCAAATCAGTGGGGACAGTGGCATGAGTGGCAGGGCTGGGATGTGTGGTGCACCTGGCTCACTGGTGCTGTGTACTCTGCTCCAGCCCAAGCCGCCTCCATGGGTCCCACTTGCTGCACTGCTGAGGGCCGGGTAGGTGCAGGTTTCCACTTGGCACCTGCCTGAGCTCTGGAATAAGCCAGCTGGTGGGGGCATGCATTTCAGCCAAGAGCAGCTAGGACAGGTTTGCCCCCTGATTTAAAATATCACCTTTTAATCCTGACCTCAGCAGCATTCTGTCTTCATTTATAATAGGGGATACTTAGAAAGTCTGTTGATTATATTAACTTAAATCTTTTATTCACGATTTATCATCTTTTTTTCCTCCCGCCTCAAGGAAGAGAGTGGGAGACATGAAGTCTGAGGGCATTTGGACTTGAAGCAGGGCTGTACCTTGTCGATCTGCCTCTCTTGTGCCTGGAACATGGTAAGTGCTGAATAAAGGTTTGTAGAGGGCATAATTGATTGAATAAATGAATGAATGAATGATTACCCTTTCTAATCTTTGAATATTTCAGTACCTTAAATGCTCTCCTGACTATATTGAGTTTCTTTGGCATAAATACGGAGAACTTCTCATCCTTATCCGTGGTGTCGGAAATCACATGGTGGGTGAAGGTGAGGGTATCCACAGAGATTCCTCGGGACCTCCCATAGTCTTGAAGCACAGCAGCAAGAAAGGCTTTGGAGAAGAACACACACCATCAAGTTCCTTGTGAGTCTCAGGGCCTCCTGCTGGGGTTAGCAACAATGATGTCTCAAGGCGAAGGAAGGGAAGAGTGGAGGAAAAAGAGAGAACAAAAGAGATGGGCTGGGCGGGAGCAGAGGGCCAGTTCACCCACCCTCTTAGGCCTTGTTGACTTTGGTCTGGCCAGCTGCAGGAGCCTCCTGGTGAACGGGGGCTGTTTTTCAAGGCCAGCACCCCTCCTGTATTCATTGTGGGGATAGACAGGCTGTAAATTCTGAGACCCTCTCCATTTCTGAGCCAATCTTGGCTGATGATCCAACCTCATCCTCTCAGCAACAAAGATGGGACCCGGGGCAACTACAAGACCAAGTGTGTCAGAGTCTTCCTCAAGAAATGACATACGAACACTGGGAAAAGGGAGGTTCTGTTGCCTCTAGGGTTGCTGAGGTGCTTGTGGCCATGATTCCCCCTGGGTGCATGGAGAAAGGCTACCTGCAGTAGGAAAAAAATGAGAACATCTCGAACTCACCATGCCTGTCACTACAATCCCCATCAGCCTGCTGCTCTCCCTGTGCTCTGTATTTCAGTGAATGATGCCAGCAGCCACCCAGCTTTCCAAGCCAGAGACTTACGAGTCATGCTTAACCTCCTTCTCCCCCCTACCCCTGTCCTTCCAAACACAGAGTCCAGTTGGTTCTGCTTCCTAAATGCCCCCTACTCCCCGCTTCTGCTCACTACCACTACCCTACTCTGATCACCACCAGCTCTTGCCTGGAGAATAAAGCAGACTCCTTATTTTATTTATTTTTTGACGAGACAGGGTCTTGCACTGTTGCCCAGGCTGGAGTACAGTGGCAGGATCATGGCTCACTGCAGCCTCGACCTCCTGAGCTCAAGCAATCCTCCTGTCTCAGCCTCCTGAGTAGCCGGGATTACAGGTGTGCACTACCACACCTGGCTAATTTGCAGACTCCTTAAATGACCAGGACCCAGTCTTGTTCTTCTCCAAAGTACCCCTGCCCTTCTTCCTTTCTGTAGCTGCTGGATCATAACCTCTCTGGCCTGAAACACTTCAGGCCATCCTGTGGATGGAGTCAACTCTCTCAGTGTGTCTTACACAGCCCTGGGGGCCAGCCGTGCCCAACTTTGCAGCTGCACCATTCTCCCTTTTGTGGTCTTTTGCTTTGGCCATAATGAACATTTGGTTTCTCCTAGTGCAAATGGTGTTTTCTCTAGTAAGAATGCTGTCCCTGCTTAGTCCAGTCATTGAAAGACTCAACTTTTTAAGTCAGGCTGAGTTCAAATCTTGACTCTTAGTTTCCCCCCTTCCCCTCCAGAATCATTCCACTCAGTAGTGGAGTGACCTTGGATGAGACTCTCAACTTTTTGCTAGTGATATGACTTGGGGCAAATTTCTTAACTTCTCTGTGCTAAGGTTTTCTCTCTGAAAACAGGGATAGTTACAGTAACAACCTCATAAGATTGCCATGAGAATTAAATGTCTTATCCCTTTTATACAAAATCCTCAGAACAGTGCATGGCACCCAGTAAATACCATGTAAGCTCCACGAATTATTCTCTTCTTCCTCTGTTCGCACCTGGATAATACTTAATTGGTAGCAAGCTTCAAGACTCATCCTAGACGTTATTTCCTTAGTGGGCTTCCCTGGTTCTTAGTGAAGGTTCCCCTGTTTTATGCTCCACAAGTACTGATCCATTCATATATTCTATTCAGAATGCCATTCATTCATTCTTCAAATATTTATTGAGAGCTTTGTGTGTGTGTGTGTGCGCGCACTGGGGACTGTATCAGGTGCTAGGGACACCACAGAACTGAAAACAGACCTGGTTTTGCCTTCCTGGAGCTCACAGCCCAGTGTTGCCCCTTTACAACTCTCTTTCCATCCCCCAACCACACATCGTTGGAATGCACTCCGGTTCATGTCTGCCTTCCCTGCTGGACGTTTGTGCTGAGCAGGTAGGGCCTAGGTCCCAGCAAACATTCAGTCATCAAATCTTGTTACAGAAATAAATAAATGAATGGCTGAAGCTCAGAGTCAATCTTGTGAAGCTGCCCATCTCCGCCCCTTTGTCATGGCCTTTGGAGGGGCTGAGTGCTAGTGTTGACCTTTGACATCACAGGAGCAGTGGCCAAGAATGAGACAGTGACCTGTCAAGGCGCAGGTGAAATCTGATAGGGGTGGGTGGATTTGGCATGTGAGGAGGTTGGGGTGAGGGAAGGAAGTGGGTGGGGAGGGAGAAGAGACTGCTCTAGTCCACACTAGAGACCCAGACACCTGTGGAGGCGCAGGTGTTGTCATCCTAAAGGGGAGGGTGAAAGGGTGAGTGACAGAGGGGCTGAGTGCAGACTTGTCTGGGCCAGGTGTGGAGCTGACCTTGGTTCTAATGCTCACCTTGTGGAAAGAAGAAAGCTGGGAGCCAGTATCTTGAAGGAAATCCCTCAAGGAAATTGTTCTCTGACTCCTCAGGGTGTTTGCGTTTTTGGCTAGATGATGGAATAGACTGCTTCCAAATTGTGACAAATCTCATATACCTAGTGGAAGGCAGACCACAGGTTGTGGGGTTAAGGTCATAATAATTGCACAGCTTTGGGTGATGTGGGCCATTTCCTCCAGTCCCTCCCCTCCCAGGGCCCTTCTTTTACTTTTCATTTCAACTCCCCCAATGCAGGACTTTTATCAGGTCCTTGAATGGAAGCCAGCTATGATTTTAAGCTCATGAGGGAAAAGGGGGACCACAAAGGCTGCAAGGCCACAGATTTGGGTAACAAGAGATGTCATTATTATAGTGGGAATCCTGCCTGTGCCTTGCAGAATCTCGTTCGTTGTTTTTGAGGCACAGACTTCTCTCAAAGGATATAAAGAAATGTGGGTCAGATGTCTGCAGTGCTGCTGCTACACTTATAGTTAAACGGTATAGGAGGCAGCCTGGTACAGACTTTGGAACCAGTTCTAGGTTTGAATCTCAATACTTTCATGTTCTAGTTGTGAAGCCTTGGGCATTTCATGTCCTTGGACTCAGTTTCCTCATCTCTAAAATGGGGATGATGATAATGATAGCACCTACTTCACATCACAGGGCTGCTGTGAGAACTGAGTGGGCTGCTGTGAGTAAAGCTCCTAGAGAAATGCTCCATATCCTGTGAGGCACTTGCTAGATGTCACTACTCTAATGCTTCTCCAGCTATTTTTATTGTAACTACAAACACATTTAAAAATTACATGTGGCTAGGCGTGGTGGCTCATGCCCGTAATCCCTGCACTTTGGGAGGCCAAGGCAGATGGATCACTTGAGGTCAGGAGTTCAAAACCAGCCTGGCCAACATGGTGAAACCCCGTCACTACTAAAAATACAAAAAATGAGCTGGGCATGGTGGCAGGTGCCTGTAATCCCAGCTACTAGGGAGGCTGAGGTAGGAGAATCGTTTGAACCCAGGAGGCGGAGGTTGCAGTGAGCCGAGATTGTGCCACTGCATTCCAGCCTGGGTGATAGAGTGAGACTCTTGTCTCAAAAAAAAAAAGAAAAAAAATTACATGTAACTAATTATTTCCTTTCACATTTCACCCTGTGCATTTCTTAGGAAAGAGAAATGTACTATGTTGTAGTCATAACTCTGTCTCTTGGAGTGGAGGCAGTTTACTCAAGACTCAACATTATTAGGTCCCCACTTTCTCAGCTCAAACAGAAGACAAGAATCCCGCCCTTGCTTAATTCACATGTAACTGTGACAACCCAAGGAGACCAGGCACGGGAAATGATGTTATAAACCTTTGGGCTTTAAGCAAAAATGAGGAAGAAATGTAAAGCAGCTTTCATCCATACCGACGCTGTATTGCAGTATAAGCCACTTTAGCCCAAGTATTGAAGAAATTCAGTCGCTGGATGAGATCATCAATCCAGGAACTCAGTGGCTTACATGATCTGTAGGCGTGTTTCTGTTGGGATGTAAAGACAGTCACATCATTTTTTTTCTTTGTCTTTGGGGTCATTAGGAACATTTCTGCAAACCTTGGTAATAGACTCAAGTGCCAGGCAGAAATAACTTCGCAGGAGAATGTCATTTTCCAACTGAAAGCACATAATGAAAAGTCTAAACCTTATCACCAGGGCAAAACAACATTATCTTAACAGTGTTTTGGATAAAACGCTTGGAAGCTTCCATCCTGGCTGAAGGCTTTTATCACTCTTCTCAAATCTTTTCATTTTCTCACCTTCTTTCCTCCTCTCTGGGGAGATGACCTTCACATGCTATTAGGTATGAGCAATTTCAGCTTCCTGGCCTTCCCCTATACAAAGTTCTATAAATCCCACCCACCGTCTACTCCCTTACCTACCTTTGCCTTCCAGTTCTGAGCCTAGCTGCCCCTGCCCTTGCCCCTGCGGATTCAGCTTTCCATTCTCTAGCCCTGTTTATTAACGCTCCCTTCCATCTTAACTACACAAACCACCCAACACTCAATCCTACCTGTTTGTTGCAAGTGGGGAGGAGGAGACCCTTGCAGCCCTCTAGCCTATTTCTCCCTTTGTTTACTGTCCCCTCTTCTGGAGTCTTCATTAGAAATCACAAGCGACCTTCATTTTCCATCTTCAAGCCTCACTCCCCGCACTATATCCTCTGCAGCTTTTGACGGACCTCATTGCTTCCTCCTGCTCTCTCCCCTAGGCTTCTGTGACTAGACTCCATCCTGGCTTTCTCTTGAATTCTCCAACTACTTCTTTTTAGGTCCCATTCATTGGCACCTCTTCTTCCCTCCCTCGAGGCTGGTGTTGCCTGGAATCCTTTCGGCCCTCTTCTCTTGCTACTTTATTTTCCCTCTCCCAGATTGAATCCATGGCTCTGTCTAGGTTAGCGACACCAAGCGCTCGCTTTGCAGCCCGTGCTCTTGTACCATTGCTTTTCTTATTTATTTATTTATTACTATACTTTGAGTTCTAGGGTACATGTGCACAACGTGCAGGTTTGTTACATATGTATACATGTGCCATGTTGGTGTGCTGCACCCGTTAACTCGTCATTTACATTAGGTATGTTTTCTAATGCTATCCCTCCCCGCTCCGGTCTCCCGACAATAGGCCCCAGTGTGTGATGTTCCCCTTCCTGTGTCCAAGTGTTCTCATCGCTCAATTCCTGCCTATGAGTGAGAACATGCGGTGTTTGGTTTTCTGTCCTTGTGATAGTTTGCTCAGAATGATGGTTTCCAGCTTCATCCATGTCCCTACAAAGGACATGAACTCATCCTTTTTTTTATGGCTGCATAGTATTCCATGGTGAATGTGTGCCACATTTTTAAATCCAGTCTATCACTGATGGACATTTGGGTTGGTTCTAAGACTTTGCTATTGTGAATAGTGCCACAATAAACATATGTGTGCATGTGTCTTTGTATTACAGCAGCATGCTTTATAATCCTTTGGGTATATGCCCAGTAATGGGATGGCTGGGTCAAATGGTATTTCCAGTTCTAGATCCTTGAGGAATCACCATACTGTCTTCCACAATGGTTGAACTAGTTTACAGTCCCACCAACAGTGTAAAAGCGTTCCTATTTCTCCACATCCTCTCCAGCACCTGCTGTTTCCTGACTTTTTAATGATTGCCATTCTAACTGGTGTGAGATGGTATCTCATTGTGGTTTTGATTTGCATTTCTCTGATGGCCAGTGATGATGAGCATTTTTTCATGTGTCTGTTGGCTGCATAAATGTCTTCTTTTGAGAAGCGTCTGTTCATATCCTTTGCTCACTGTTTGATGGGGTTTTTGATTTTTTCTTGTAAATTTGTTTAAGTTCTTCGTAGATTCTGGATATTAGCCCTTTGTCAGATGGGTAGATTGTAAAAATTTTCTCCCACTCTGTAGGTTGCCTGTTCACTCTGATGGTAGTTTCTTTTGCTGTGCAGAAGCTCTTTAGTTTAATTAGATCCCATTTGTCAATTTTGGCTTCTGTTGCCATTGCATTTGGTGTTTTAGTCATGAAGTCCTTGCCATGCCTATGTCCTGAATGGTATTGCCTAGGTTTTCTTCTAGGGTTTTTATGGTTTTAGGTCTAACATTTAAGTCTTTAATCGATCTTGAATTAATTTTTATATAAGGTGTAAGGAAGGGATCCAGTTTCAGCTTTCTACATATGGCTAGCCAGTTTTCCCAGCACCATTTATTAAATAGGGAATCCTTTCCCCATTTCTTGTTTTTGTCAGGTTTGTCAAAGATCAGATGGTTGTGGATGTGTGGTATTACTTCTGGGGGCTCTATACTGTTCCATTGGTCTATATCTCTGTTTTGGTTCCCGTACCATGCTGTTTTGGTTACTGTAGCCTTGTAGTATACTTTGAAGTTAGGTAGCATAATGCTTCCAGCTTTGTTCTTTTGGCTATGATTGTCTTGGCAATGCGTGTTCTTTTTTGGTTCCATGTGAACTTTAAAGTGGTTTTTTCCAGTTCTGTGAAGAAAGTCATTGGTAGCTTGATGGGGATGGCATTGAATCTGTAAATTACCTTGGGCAGTATGGTCATTTTCACAATATTGATTCTTTCTATCCATGAGCATGGAATGTTCTTCCATTTGTGTCCTCTTTTATTTCATTGAGCAGTGGTTTGTAGTTCTCCTTGAAGAGGTCCTTCACATTCCTTGTAAGTTGGATTCCTAGGTATTTTATTCTCTTTGAAGCAATTGTGAATGGGAGTTCACTCATGATTTGGCTCTCTGTTTGTCTGTTATTGGTGTATAAGAATGCTTGTGATTTTTGCACATTGATTTTGTATGCTGAGACTTTGCTGAAGTTGCTTACGAGCTTAAGAAAATTTTGGGCTGAGATGATGGGGTTTTCTAAATATACAATTGTGTCATCTGCAAACAGGGACAATTTGACTTGCTCTTTTCCTAACTGAATACCCTTTATTTCTTTCTCTTGCTTGATTGCCCTGGCCAGAACTTCCAAGACTATGTTGAATAGTAGTGGTGAGAGGGGGCATCCCTGTCTTGTGCCAGTTTTCAAAAGGAATGCTTCCAGTTTTTGCCCATTCAGTATGATATTGGCTGTGGGTTTGTCATAAATAGCTCTTATTATTTTGAGATACGTCCCATCAATACCAAGTTTATTGAGTGTTTTTAGCATGAAGGGCTGTTGAATTTTTTGAAGGACTTTTCTGCATATATTGAGATAATCATGTGGTTTTTGTCTTTGGTTCTGTTTACATGATGGATTACATTTATTGATTTGTGTATGTTGAACCAGTCTTTCATCCCAGGGATGAAGCCAACTTGATCATGGTAGGTAAGCTTTTTGATGTGCTACTGGATTCGGTTTGCCAGTATTTTACTGAGGATTTTTGCATCGATGTTCATCGGGGATATTGGTCTAAAATTCTCTTTTTTCGTTGTATCTCTGCCAGGCTTCAGTATTAGGATGATGTTGGCCTCATAAAATGAATTAGGGAGCATTCCCTCTTTTTCTATTGATTGGAATAGTTTCAGAAGGAATGGTACCAGCTCCTCCTTGTACCTCTGGTAGGATTCGGCTGTGAATCTGTCTGGTCCTGGACTTTTTTTGGTTGGAAGGCTATTAATTATTGACTCAATTTCAGAACCAGTTATTGGTCTATTCAGGGATTCAACTTCTTCTTGGTTTAGTCTTGGGAGGGTATATGTGTCCAGGAATTTATCCGTTTCTTCTAGATTTTCTAGTTTATTTGCATAGAGGTGTTTATAGTATTCTCTGATGGTAGTTTGTATTTCTGTGGGATCAGTGGTGATGTCCCCTTTATTATTTTTTATTGTGTGTATTTGATTCTTCTCTCTTTTCTTCTTTATTAGTCTTGCTAGTAGTCTATCGATTTGTTGATCTTTTCAAAAAACCAGCTCCTGGATTCATTGATTTTTTGAAGGGTTTTTTGTGTCTCTATCTCCTTCAGTTCTGCTCTGATCTTAGTTCCCACACAATAGTAATAGGAGACTTTAACACCCCACTGTCCACATTAGACAGGTCAATGAGACAGAAAGTTAACAAGGACACCCAGGAGTTGACCTCAGCGCTGCACCAAGCAGACCTAATAGACATCTACAGAACTCTCCACCCCAAATCAACAGAATATACATTCTTCTCGGCACCACATCGCACTTATTCCAAAATTGACCACGTAGTTGGAAGTAAAGCACTCCTCAGCAAATGTAAAAGAACAGAAATTTTAACAAACTGTCTCTCAGACCACAGTGCAATCAAACTAGAACTCAGGATTAAGAAACTCACTCAAAACAGCTCAACTATATGGAAACTGAACAACCTGCTCCTGAATGACTACTGGGTACATAACGAAATGAAGGCAGAAATAAAGATGTTCTTCGAAACCAATGAGAACAAAGACACAACATACCAGAATCTCTGGGACACATTTAAAGCAGTGTGTAGAGGGAAATTTATAGCACTAAATGTCCGCAAGAGAAAACAGGAAAGATCTAAAATTGGCACCCTAACATCACAATTAAAAGAACTAGAGAAGCAAGAGCAAACACATTCAAAAGCTAGCAGAAGGCAAGAAATAACTAAGATCAGTCCTGTTGCTTTTCAATAGCTCCACTTGAGAGCCCCTCTAGCTCCTCACACTTTCCGTGTCCAAAATAGGATTTCTTCATCTGTTCCTTACATAGCACATCTTTCTGCTTACCCTGTTTCTGAATGCACTAGTTCCTACCCATTTATCCAAGCCGGACATTTCTAACTGACTCATCTTATCTCTTGTCACTCTGTCAAGTGAGCAATGGTCTCAGCCACATGTGACTGTACTTACAGTGTACCAACTCAGCCGTGTTCTTTCAGCCTTACTTTGCACTTGTAGAGTCCTAGCTGTTTCACCATGGGGCTTGCTAAGAATGTAATAAGGCCTCTCTGCTTTTTAGTTTCCATATCTGTAAAATAAGGTCATTGGAGTGGGCGTTCCCTAAGAGCCTTTCAAGCTCTGAAGTCCTATGATTCTGGATGTGTTTCTACATCTCAATTTTTCATCACAGCTTATATTCAGTTTTAAGGAGTTATAATTGTTATTATTTCCTCTTGTCTGTCTTCAAGTTTTCTCATAGGTTTTAAAATAACTTCATTGAGACGTAACTCATATGCCATACAACTTACTTATTTAAAGGGTACAACAGTGTACAAGTTAATGGTTTTTCATATAGTCACTGAGTTGTGCAACTACCACTGTAGTCAATTGTAGAACGTTTTCATGACTCCAAAAGAAAACCCTCTCAGCATCCATTCTCCAATTCTCTGTCACCTGCAAACCAAGGCAACCAATAATCTACTTTCTGTCACTATGGATTTGTCTACTCTGGACATTTCCTGTAAATGAAATAATATAATATATGGTTTTTTTGTGATGGTCTTCTTACACTTAGCACAGAAGAACTACTGTTTTCAAGGTTTATCCATATGGTAGCCTGTGTCAGTACTTCATTCGTTTTGCTGGCTGAATAATATTTCATTATAGGGACATATCACATTTTATCCATTCATCAGACAATGGACATTTGAATTGTCTTCACCTTTTGGGTATTATAAATAATGCTGCCATGAACATTCATGTGCAAGTTTTTGTGTGGACTTTATTTATTTATTTATTTATTTTTTGAGACGGAGTCTCCCTCTGTTGCCCAGGCTGGAGTGCAACCTGGAGAAGTTGGTTCACTCCAACCTCTGCCTTCTGGGTTCAAGCTATTCTCCTCCCTTAGCCTCACAAGTAGCTGAGATTACAGGCACCCACCACCATGCCTGGCCATTTATTATTATTATTATTATTATTATTATTATTTTTAGTAGAGACAGGTTTCACCATGTTGGCCAGGCTGGTCTCGAACTCTTGACCTCAGGTGATCCACTGCCTTGGCCTTCCAGAGTGCTGGGATTACAAGCATGAGGCCCCATGCCCGACCTGGATTTATATTTTAATTTTTCTTGAGTATATTCCTAGGAGTGAAATTGCTGGGCTAAATGGTAAATCTGCTTAACTTTTTGAGGAACTACTGGACTATTTCCAAAGTAGCTGCACCATTTTTCATTCCCATGAGTGATGCAAGAGGGTTCCAATTTCTCTCAATGCTTGTTTTTGTGTATTTTTAATTATCTCCATCTTAGTAGGTGTGAAGTCGTATCTCATTGCGGCTTTGATTTGCATTTCCCCAAAAGCAAATGATGTTGAACATCTTTTCACATGTCTACACAGGTTTTTAATCTGGTATAGGATTCAGGGTTCTGGAAAAGGCCAGTGCTAATCCTAAGGGGAGAAGTTCATTTCTGGAGAAAGAGTGTTTGTGTCCAACATCAAGCTTGTTAATTTCCTACTCTGTGCTGCCAGATCTTCTATGGCTTATAATTCCTGGTCTAATAAATTTTGTGTTTTTACAATTTGGTCTTCTGTTTAAGACCACAACCCAGCAATTTCTTCATCATTTTGTTTAGCTTTGTTTCTATTTTAAAAGCAATGAAACCTAACACTTATAGTAATACCAAGAGTGCACCTACTTCGACATGAACTGCCATGATACATAGTTCACACACATAGAGAGTGAGAACTACATGACGGTGTCACCTGTGGCTAACGGTGACTGTTAAGAGGCACTCCAACTTCAGAGATGTGAAAATATGATAAAGTATGTCAGCATCTTTTAAGAGTTACATATTTCATCACATAGATGCACCATTTACCTTCACCATTCCCTTGAGCTTGGACATTTATTTTAAGCAAGCAAGAAAATAGGAAATAATAATAATTGCTTACCTGCCACAATGTAGGTACTCTCATATTAAGTAAAGAGTTAAATATTTCCTCCAATTCTTGGGTGAGGATGATCTCTCCTTTTATAGCAAGTTGAAGATCTTTTAAGGATTTATGTATGACAAATAATAACTTATCAAATCGTTTAATTTCTTGCTTCAAAAAGGTTAGCAAGACACAATGGATAAGGGGGTCATGATCTGGATTTTAAAAAGAGATAAAATTTTGATATTTTATAGATTAAAAAGAGGCTTTACATGGAGAGACTTAGGCTTTGAAAGTTAAGGGAATTTCATGTATCTTGACCAGGGGTTGATAAACGTTTTCTGTAGAAGGTCAGATAGCAAACATTTTAGGGTATGGGGACCATACCACCTCTGAAAGCTACTCGCCTCTCCCCTTGCGGTGTGGGTGCAGCCACACTATATACTGGTATAACAACGCTATCTACTATGTGTGGATGCATAGACAATATGTCATGAGTAAGTGTGGCTGTGTTCCAGTAAGTTTTATTTATGGGCACTCAAATTTGAATTTCACATAACATTTATGTGTCACAAACTATATTTCTTCTTTTGATTTTTTTCAACCATTAAAAAAAATGCAAAAGCCATTTTAGTTCACAGGCTGTACAAAAACAAATGCTGGGCTGGACTTGGCCTGTGAGTCCTAATTTGCCGACCTTTGATTGAGACTCAACAATAATACTGTTTTGATAGACTATTGCTCAATATTTGGTTCCCAAATAAACTTCTGCAAAGGGATAAAATACGGGTATTAAAATTTAACTGGGAAAATTATCATAGTCCAGCAATTTAGCCCCTTAGAACTGGGTTTGGAGCCATCTCTTTGCAACCAGGCTTCCTCTGTCTTCCTGGGCCTGCCCTGATTCCCCTTAGCTTCTGAGTCAAGTGGTCTTTCAGCAGAAGGTCCATCTAAACCTCTGCTGTTCCAGAAGGCAGATAGGCAGAGAGACCAGGCACCTAAGAGCTCTTGAGAATCTCCCAAGCAGAGTTGCTGCTTTCTGGTTTGCTACACTTATTATTTCTTCACTTTTGATTTCAGTGCCACACGCTACCCACCCCCAAACTAAAGCATGATTTTCTTCTGTGCTCTCTGTTTTTCAACTTGGAGAGAGGAGGCAGAGACTGAATTTTCCATCTTATCTCAGTCTTTTCATTTCTATGGAATTTTTGTCCTATCTTTACCTTACTCCTGATGCCAGAGTAAGTTTACCTTACTCCTGATGCCTTACTCCTGTCCCATGCTCACCTTCGAGATTTTTAGAGAGAGACTCCCAAATGGAGCTTGACATCATGCTTTTCAATGTGCTTGGAGTTCCAACAGCACTTTCTTCTTTCTCCACTGTCAGTGGCAGCCGCTTTAGCAAGTCGGATAGAATTTCCATCACCAGTTCATCCTTACTCTGCTCAGGTCTGCAAAAGAAACCAAGAAAAGAATGAGACACAGAACAGGAAGGGGGAGATGGGGAGAGATTTGTTAAAGGATTCAAGATTACTGGTAGACAGGAGGGATAAGTTTAGTGTTCTATACCACTGTAGGATGACTATAGTTAACAAAAATAGATTATACATCTTCAACTAGCTAGAAGAGAGGATACTGAAAGTTCCCAACACAAAGGATAAATGTTTGAGATGATGGACATGTGGATTGCCCTGATCTGATCACTATACATTGTATGTATTGAAACATCACTATGTACCCCAGAAATATGTATAATTATTATGTCAATTAAAAAAATAAAAATTGGCCGGGCGCAGTGGCTCATGCCTGTAATACCTGCATTTTGGGAGGCCGAGGCAGGCAGATCACTTGAGGTCAGGAGTTTGAGACCAGCCTGGCCAACATGGTAAAACCCTGTCTGTACTAAAAATACAAAAATTAGCCAGGCAGGGTGGGCACCTGTAGTCCGAGCTACTCAGGATGCTGAGGCGTAAGAATCACTTGAACCCAGGAGGCGGAGGTTGCAATGAGCCGAGGTCGTGCCACTGCACTCCAGCCTGCGTGACAGAGCAAGACTCTATCTCAAAAAAAAAAAAAAAAAAAAAAAAGAAAAGGAAAGAAAAATAAAAGAAATCAAGAGAATGACAAGCTACAGATCTATCTAATGTTAGAGGGCCCTCTGCTTAAATTCCATCTGAAGATAAACGTATCTTCACAGAACCGCAAAACTATACTATGGTATAGTTACAGAGACCATGGAATTCATTTTACAGATGAGAAACTGTCCAATGTATTTTAGACATTTGCAAGGAAATATGTATTATAAAAGCTTTTTTAGGATTTCTTTGTAAAATAATCATCTGAATGCATCTGCAAGACAATGAAAAAGAGGAGGCAACTAAACAGAGCATGCTGAAGCAACTGCATGGAGGATTCCACTGCTTGCCTCATTCCTGTGTTGACATGAAGGGCTTCTTAATCACACAGTCCGTGGGTGGTGACAGGTGGAGTGTGTGTCCAGGCCTAGGTGAGGCTGCAATGCTACACAAAACCACTAAACACTAGAGCTGGAAGAGCTCTTTGGAATCCTTTTAAAGATGATGAAACCAGGGCCCAGGAAAGAGGGGGGACCTCCTTAGTGTATGAGTAGGAAATGGGACACATCTCTTTTGAGTTCCCTCTCTCTGTTGTTCTGTTTACTAGTAGGGACTGATTTTTCTTTTTCTTTTCTTTTTTTTTGAGATGGAGTTTTGCTCTATCGCCCCGGCTGGAGTGCAGTGGTTCAATCTCGGCTCACAGCAACCTCTGCCTCCCGGGTTCAAGCAATTCTCTGCCTCAGCCCCCGAGTAGCTGGGATTATAGGTGGCCACCACCATGCCGGCTAATTTTTTGTATTTTTAGTAGGGACGGGGTTTCACCATCTTGGCCAGGCTTATCTTGAACTCCTGACCTCATGATCCACCTGTCTCGGCCTCGCAATGTGCTGGCATTACAGGTGTGAGCTACCGTGCCCGGCCAGGACTAATTTTTTAACAAACACTCCAGGTTTTAGAGTCAAATGAATGTCATCCTTCAAGATAAGCAATAACTTTAAAGCTGCCATGAAGTATTTAGTCTAACAGTGCTGCTTTGGTACCAGTTTACGGAACACCTGAGGTCACATGGCTCCTTACTTTGTCATCATACTGTTTTGACTTTAAAGTTGATTTTCTCCATAGAATTCAATCCAGGAGGCTTCAAATAATTCAAAAGGTCAAAAGGTGTCAAAAATCAAACTTACCTTCAGAAGGCAAAGATTTGCTACCACTAAGGAAATTACATTGAATATCATAGATTTTTGAATTAAGTCCCACAGACAAGTCTCTAATAAGCAAAGGCAGCAAGATTGGGATAATTGTAGCCTCTCAAAGTGACCAAAGGAACATTAATAAACATATCTAGTATGTTTATTAAAAGCATTTCCTTATAATATGTTGGTATCTTAAATATTTGTAATGTTTAAGAGAATTGGGCCTCGTAATACCTTGTGTTAGATTGGGGTCAGTCTTGTGACCCCGATTAAAAGAGATAATTGAGAAACTGATTTATGATTTTAGGTTGAAACCTCATTAGATTGATATATAATATTAGGGAATAAGAGAATTTAAGATTCACCACATTTATTTGATTATTAGATTTATAAAAGTTACTCAAAGATTTGAGAAGGTCTGGCAGACAAATTGAAGTACATTAACTTTATAATGAATATTAATATATTTGAAAATGTTTGATTAAGTTTATAAATGGGAGCAAACATTCAAATATCTTTTAAAAGTGTTAAAATTTGTTAGACGTACAAATTGAAAAATTAGAACTTAAATACATAAGGAACTAATTGAAGTAGAATTCAGTTTCTTTACCATGTAGACTATACTTTTCTACATATCTCTTCAAATGAATTTTTTTTTTTGAGACAGGGTCTCAGCCTCCCAAGTTCTGGCACTACAGGTGCTCACCACTACACTCGGCTAATTTTTGTATTATTTGTAGAGACGGGGTTTCACCATGTTGCTCAGGCTGGTCTGGAACTCCTGAGCTCAAGCAATCTTTCCCCCTCAGCCTCCCAAGGTGCTGGGATATAGGCGTGAACCGCCAGACCCAGCCTGATAATTTTTGACCAACAGTTTTTCTTAGCGAGTTCTTACCTGATCCTGAGGTTGGCAGTGGTAGTTTTCGGTTGCATGGCAATCAGATTTTCAATAAACTCTTCACCTTGGGTCTCCCAGCAGCTCCTGATGGCCTCTGGGTGTATTCCTAAGACCTCGGGAGGGTCGTCATCAGGTAAGGACTGGATAATGTGTATGTAGTCCTTTATGCTTGCAGATCCTGGAACTGGCTGACATATCTGAAAATTTAACCATTTTGCTAGCTTTTTCCTTCAATCCTGCTACTTCTGAACACTTTGTTAGTTTTTGCCAGAATAAGATATCTACTTTCAGTAATGCTTGAAGACAATATTTTCCCGTGAAATTTTATACCGAAGGCTTTTTTATTGCATGTTGTATATTCTAGACACTGTAAACAGCAACATCTGGGACTACTGTATTGTAATGAGCATATGATATGCATGTATAACTTTCTTGTTGGGAAAAGAGAGAAAGAAAAAGAAAAACACTTTAAAGGTGAGGGTGATTCTGACCACTCATAGATAATGAATGCATTAAGGCTTGAACAAATCATTTTACTTTAGTAAAACCTGTAGAAGGAATGTGAGAATGCTCTTAAGAATAACTGATCACTGACCAAGAAGAGAAATGCATTGTTCATATAGTCAGGAAAGTGGGTGATGGTGGCTTTCTTGATATCATTAAGGAAAATGTTGAAGAATTAATAAAGGTCAGAGGGAAAAATCAAATAACAGTCACTGATAAAAAAAATTACCTGCAGAAGAAGCAAGATTATGGCAAAAAACAGGAAGAGTTGGCAAGCTGAAACTGTCATAAAATTCCCAATGTTTTAAAGCAACTGAACAGTTGAAATATAAATTTCAGAATACATTTCTATCATGTGATATAATTCTGCCAATGCAATTGTATACTGTATGTTACAGTATACTTTATTCTCTTAGTGCATACTTAATGTAATAGTGTGTATGAAACCATGCACATTGTATTCTTTGGGCAATTTAAAGAACCCTAAACTTTTTTTTTTTTTTTTTGAGATGGAGTCTTACTCTATCACCCAGGCTGGAGTGCAGTGGCATGATCTCGGTTCTCTTCAACCTCTGCTTCACAAATTCAAGTGATTCTCATGCCTCAGCCTCCCGAGTAGCTGGGATTACAGGCATGAGTCACCATGCCTGGCTAATTTTTGTATTTTTAGTATAGATGGGGTCTCGCCATGTTGGCCAGGCTGGTCTCGAATTCCTGACTTCAAGTGATCTACTCTCCTCGGCCTCCCAAAGTGCTAGGATTATAGGTATGAGCCACCACACTTGGCCAAAGAACCCTAAATTTAACTAAAATGTTATTTGAAACAGTTTTTTTTTCTTTTTTTTCAGACAGGATCTTGCTCTGTTGCCCAGGATGGAATGCAGTGGTGTGATCATGGCTCACTGCAATCTCCACCTCCTGGGTTCAGGTGATTCTCAGGCCTCAGTCTCTTAAGTAGCTGGGACTACAGGTGCACACCATCACACCTGGCTAATTTTTGTATTTTTAGTAGAGATGAGGGTTTCACCATGTTGACCAGGCTGCTCTCGAACTCTTGGCTTCAAGTGGTCCACCTGCCTCAGCTTCCCAAAGTGCTGGGATTACAGGCATGAGCCACCGCACCCGGCCTTAAGACGTTTGTTTGTTTGTTTAGATGGAAATCTTAAAAAAAAAAAAGCTCTCATAGATTTTTCTTCCTTAGCAAATAGTGCATAAACGACCTAATTTAATGCCTTCTTGTTGACTCAGGGTCATCAACATAGACCATTGCTATCCATTCTATAGATGCCTTACGAATGAATCTCCCTAAAATATTTTTACTATTTTCTTTATCTGTCCATATCCTCAAGACCCCAGACAGACAACCTGGATATGACCTCTCTTTCTCTTGATTATACCAGCTCACAATGATCACCCACAGCTGTCGTCTTCCTTTTCATCTTCCATTCACCTCTCTTATCCAAATTCCCACCCATCAAAGTTTATGTCAAGTCCCACCCTCCACAGTCTAAGGTCAGAGGTCTGTAGGATTCTTTCCTCTGCTAGCAGCCACTCAACAGGCACACACAGTTGCTGGTGTCTAATATGGAGTTTTCTGCTCCACAAATGTGAAGGTTTGGATAGAGGATAAAAACTGAGGGGGAGAAGACGGGATAAAGAACAAGAGATGTGGGATTTCTGTAAACTGACAACAGCATCTATTCCCTATGGTTATTTTGAGCATTAAATGGGAAACATATATCAAGTGACTGGCATGGAATCGTTGATTTATAAATGTTAGCTCTCTTGTGCTTTGTATCTTACACTTCGGGTTCTCAGAGGACATGAACTATTTTTAAATCATTCTTTTTGTTTACTGCCCTGCACAATGTTATATTTAATACAGTCATGGGTAAATTACTTTTATAATACTGAAAGCTAATAAAAACCTTTAAAAATGAACATCAAAATTCATTTAAATATGTATTTTAAATAATGCAACAATGTTTACTTTAAAATTATTGAGAAATGCAAGAAGATTAATTCTTTTCCTACCCCATCACTGGAGAAACTGAAGTCATCTTTCAGCACTTCAGGATTACAAAATTTGTAGAGCAGGGTCTTCAAGCATCGCTTGTCCCAATTATCAATTACCCGGCCACCATAAATCACTTCTCCAATCAGGTAGCGCAGTGCTTGCCATGAAATACTGGGCTGTCCTCTCAGGGAATTTTCCAACACCTTAATGGCAACCTTTAGAAAACCCATGAGTCTTTATTATTTCGATATGTGTTTCCAGCTTACTCACTCTGACTTTTTAACATAAAATCAACTCTCAAACAGCTACATATATTTTCTTTTTAAAAAATTTATAGAAATAGGCTAGGCACAGTGGCTCACGCCTGTAATCCCAGCACTTTGGGAGGCCAAGGCAGGCGCATCATTTGAGGTCAGGAGTTTGAGACCAGCCTGACCAACATGGTGAAACCCCATCTCTACTAAAAATACAAAAATTAGCTGGGTGTGGTGGCGGGTGCCTGTAATCCTAGCTACTTGGGAGGCTGAGGCAGGAGAATAACTTGAACCCAGGACATAGGGGGTCACAGTCAGCTGAGATCATGCTACTGCACTCCAGCCTGGGTGACAGAGCGAGACTCCATCTCAGAAGAAGAAGAAGAAGAAGAAGAAGAAGAAGAAGAAGAAGAAGAAGAAGAAGAAGAAGAAGAAAAAAAAATATATAGACAAATATTATATTTTATTATATATATTTCATTTGTCTTACTAGAATAGTTTATACTTACTAGAATAGTGTGTGTGTGTATATATATATAAATATATATATATAGTAAGACACAAATATTGAGACATACACCTTTTTTTTGAGACAGGGTCTCACTTTGTTGCCCAGGCTGGAGGGCAGTGGCCTGATCTTGGCTCACTGCATCCTTGACCTCTCCAGCTAAAGCGAACCTCCCACCTCAGATTTTTTCCTCAGCCTCCCTGCCTGGCTAATTTTTGTATTTTTTTGTAGAGACGGGCTTTCGCCATGTTGCCCAGGCTGGTCTTGAATTCCTGGGCTCAAGCGATCCGTCTGCCTTGGCCTCCCAAAGTGCTGAGATTACAGGCCTGAGGCACGTGCCTGCGCTGGTACATTCACATTTATCCACTAGTTCTTTTTGGTTATTGTTGAATAGGCATTGAGCTATTTAATTGCTGTTATTTGTTTGAATAGGCAAAGCAGGCAGGTGGTACTGAATTCAAAAAGCGCAAAAAGGTAAACAAGATAAAGTAAGATTTCTTCCACTCCCGACTTTAGCCGTCAGATCCTCTCCCTTGAGGGCACCATTGACAGAATTCTTGTGTATTCTTACAGAGACGTTCTATTTGCACATAGGTTGACTTCTCTTCTCTCTCCGTCCTTCGCTTCCCCTCTCCCTTCTTTCTATCCTCCTTGTGCTCTTCAACTAGTTCTCATCTCCGCCTCCCTTTCCTCTCCCCTTTCCTTCCTTTCCTCCGTCCCTCCCTCCCTTCCTTCCTCCCTTCCTTTTTCCCTTCCTCCCTCCCTTCTTTTCTTTCTTGACGGAGTCTCGCTCTGTCGCCCAGGTTGGAGTACAGTGGCGCGATCTCAGCTCACGGCAACCTCCACCTCCCGGGTTCAAGCGGTTCTCCTGCCTCAGCCTCCCGAGTAGCTGGGACTACAGGCGCCCGCCACCTCGCCCGGACGGGGTTTCGCCGTGTTAGCCAGGATGGTCTCGATCTCCTGAACTTGTGATCCGGCGGCCTTGGCCTCCCAAAGTGCTGGGATTACAGGCGTGAGCCACTGCGCCCGGCCCTCCTCTCCCCCTTTCTTTCTGTTTTCCTGTCTTTTCCCCGCCACAAATACTAGTTTAGCATACACACTGTGCCGCAATTGGACAATATATTTCGGTTATCAATGTTCAGTGGCTGTAACAATTCATATTTACACTAACAGTGTGTGAAGGAATTTCTTTGTCACTGTTTTCTCATCCCTGCCACTAACAGGAAATGCTGATTTATTTAATTTTTGCCAGTCTCATGGGCGGTACATTTGCTGTTAGTTTAATTTGTATTTCACCTAGTACTGGTTATTTTGAGCATCTTATGTCCGTTGGTCATTTAAATACAATTCTCTGTACACTGCCTATTTTTCCTTTGGCTTGTTTGTCTTTTTCTTGTTAATAGATAAGAGCTCTTTGTATATCACAGATATTAACTCTCTGTCAGTCATTTTCGTTATCCTAAATCTGGCGTTTGTCCATTGACTTTATTTTGCCACCATTTGCCATATAAAAGTTTTTTGTAATTAAGTATGCCTCTCTCTTCTTTTATGGTTCTGGGTTTTCAATTAGGGTTACTTGTTCCCAACTCCAAGATTGTACATGTAATCTCCTAGATTTATTTTGGTTATTTATATTGTTATACATTTAAATTTTATTCCATTCTGGAATTTATTTTTATATAGGATATAAGATAAAGGAACCAGTAATTTTCTTCCAGCTAGATGGCCAGTCATGCCAGTATCATTTACTTTTTGAAAATTCCTTTTTCCTGAGCTGAAATATTACCTGTGTCAAATGTTAAAATCTCATGAAAACCGATTTCTGCACTCTCAACTATGTCTCACCGATTTATTGTCTACTTCTCTGCCAAACAATCTTGATTTTAGTATAGTGGATTTTTACCATGTTTTCTTATCTGGTGAAGGAAAACCCCTTCAGGATTTTTCTTTTTTGTACATTTCTAGCTTATTCTTCAGCATCTGTTCTTCCATATGAATTTTATTAATTCCAAAACTTCTCTAATAGGATTTTAATTGGAACTGCAGTATATTTGATTATTAATTTTGGAAGAATTGATAGTTAGGATATGGGAAGTCTTCCCACAAAGAACATTGATGCATTTATTTAGGGGAGGCAGGATTAAAAAATGAACTGTGGAATCAGACTTCCAGTTATTACCTATGTAACTTGGGCAGGTTTCTTAGGTGGTCTGTGCCTCTATATCCCTATCTGTAAAATGAGGATAATTAGTGTTCTTACCTCATAATGTTGTTGTGGGAATTAAATAATTCGGATAAAGCAATCCAAATATTTTAAGCTCTCAACAAATGTTATGCCTCTCTTTTCTCTTTAATTTATGCTATTCCTTATTTAGGACCCATACGTTTCATGTTAAATTTATTCCTCAGTATTTAAATATTTTCATCACTGCTGTGAAAGTAACGTTTTGCCTACTTCCATTCCTGGGTGTTTATTACCAGGGAGGCTGTACTGATCTTTACATCTTTACATTTTTATCCAGTTACTTTACAAAATTCTCTAATTACTAGATTTTGTTTTACTAGTATCTTAGGTTTTCCAGATGTACAATTATATAATCAATAAAAAGATAGTTTTTTCTCTTTTTACAATGTTAATATGAATTATTATAATTTTCTTATCTCATTGCATTTACTAGAAATTCTAAGACACTGTTGAATTACAGTGGTAATAACGGGCATCCTTATCTAATTCTTGATTTTATTTGAAACAATTTCAGTGTTTGACTATGTGGAACATGTGGACATTGTTGTTTTCAGATAGTCTTTTTCATATTTAAGTGGCTTCTTTTAATCCTATTACTTTAGGTTTTTACTGGAAATGGCTCCAAAATTCATAACAAATGCCTCTTCTACATCTATTGAGATGATCATATAAATTAGGATTATAAATTTCCAGTTACTGGGTCATTCTTGCATTAGTGGAATAAAACCAACTTGGTTATAGTGTATTACTCTTTTGTTTCATTGCTGAAATCAACTTATATTTTATGTAGAATCTTTACATCTCAAGTCCTGAGTGAAATTAATCTACAGTTCTTATGTATATTATTAATATCTTTATCAGGTATTCATATTAACATTATGTTGTTTCATAAAATAAACTGGGGAGATTGTGATCTTTTACTAAGATCTAGAATATATAATATTAATACTATCTATTTCTTAACGTTCAGAGTGAATTCAGCTGTAAAACCATCTCATTCTGGTGTCATTTGCAATGTCTTTTGTGGCAATTGGCCTAACCAAAATTTCAGTTTCTCTTTGAGTCAATTTTGATGAATCGTATTTTCTAGGAAATCATTGGCTTCATCTAGATTTTCAAATTTTATGTCTTATCAAAATCCAATTTTTTATAGCTGTAAGCTTTAAAAAATATATGAAAAGAATTTAAAAAATCCAATTTCAAAATTTATAAAGAATTCTTTATTAGCTTTTATTTTCTTTTGTTTTCTAATTTCTTAAGATGGATATTTATTTCCTGTATGTTTTCTTTAATAGTGGAGACATTTAAGGCCGAACATTTTTTTCCCCTAACTACAGCTTTTGTTCTGTCATGTAATTTTTGGTCTGAAGTAGTCTCATTTCCATTGTGTTTGAGATACTTGTGATTTTATTTATTTTTATTTTTTGAGACAGGGTGTCGCTCTGTCACCCAGGCTGGAGTGCAGTGGCCCAAACACGGCTTACTGCAGCCTCAACCTCCTGGGCTCAAGTGGTCCTCCTGCCTCAGCCTCCCAAGTAGCTGGGAGTACAGGCGTGCCACCGGGCTTTTTTTTTTTTTTTTTTTTCCAGACGGGGCTTTCTATGTTGCACAGCCTGTGATTTCCCTTGTTTTTGTTTGTTTGTTTGTTTTTTGTTTTTGAGACAGAGTTTCATTCTGTCGCCCAGGCTGGAGTGCAGTGCTGCGATCTCAGCTCACCGCAACCTCCACCTCCTGGGTTCAAGCGATTCTCCTGCCTCCTGAGTAGCTGGGATTACAGGCATGTGCCACCATGCCCGGCTAATTTTTATTTTTAGTAGAGATGGGGTTACTCTACGTTGGTCAGGCTGGTTTTGAACTCCCAACCTTAGGTGATCCAACCGCCTCGGCCTCCCAAAGCTCTGGGATTACAGGCATGAGCCACCGCGCAGGTTTCATCATGTTGACCAGGCTGGTCTTGAACTCCTGACCTCAGGTGATCCACCCACCTTACCCTCCCAAAGTGCTGAGATTACAGCTGTGAGCCACCGAGCCTGGCTGATTTCTCTTTTAATATCCTATTTGATAAAAGGTTATCTGGAGTTATGTTTCTTAATATCTAAGTTGTTAAGATTTTTAGGGGTCAAATTTTTATTGTATTAAATTGTGTTCAGATAATGTGGCCCATAAAATCATTAAAGGTTTTTCTTCGTGGCCATGCTCATGATTGAGTTGTGTAACAGTTCCTTGGATACCTGAAAAAATATGTACTCTTTATTAGAGGGATGGTAGTCTCTTGATCCATCTGTTAATCAAATTTATTGACTACATTATTCTATTCTTTGTCCTATTTTTGTTTATTAGAGCTGTACAATCCTGATGGTGGTTTTTTGAAATTTCCCACAATAATTGCATATACATATATACATATATATGTACATGTATACCTGTGTATATATATGTATGTGTGTGTATATATATATGCTACAATATGCTGTTGTCTGAAGAATATAGCACTCTCAGTCATTACATTCTGACTGATATTAATATTGCCATTTCTGCTTTCTTCTGTTATTTTCTTGATAGTTTCAAAATTTCATTAATTTCACTTTTTCTTATAAATTGCATATTCCTGGGTTTTGTTTTGTAACCCGATTTAATAGTCTTGCCTTTTATTGAGAGAATGCAGTCCATTTACACTCAATATAATGACGGATAACATTCCTTCCATATTGCTTTATGTTATTATTTATTTTGCTTTGTTTTTCACTCCCTTTTATTTTGATATCTTGATCAAATTGTTATTTATTTTCCTTTTTTTCTTTGTTAATTTAGACATTATACTGTTTCTATTAAAGGTGACTTTTCTTTTCTTTGAATTCATTTTCTTATTTAAATAAAAATATCAATTATTTACAGTAGACACCAACATGTCTAATATATGGTTCAAATATTTCCCCCTAATATATTATTTGCCTTTTGATTGAGCTTTGAATAAGGCCTTGACAGAAGGGTGCTTGAGCTTATACTTTTAAATCAATATCCCAAATGCAGTGTTTTATGTTGTATTCCTGGTTAGGTACAGAAGTATTATGTCTGACAGGCAGTTGAACTTGCAGTAAATATGAAAGCTTCTTTTCAAAACTGAAAAGCCTAATAGAAACATATAGAAGACAAAGAAGGCTACCCATCTAGAGTGGGTTTAGGTTCTAAATATCCAGAGGCAGAATCAAGATTTTCCTCAGAAAGTTTTTTTTTTTTTAAATTGTTGTAATATATAAATGAATGGGTAATCAAGGGTGTAATGTAGTACGCTGGAAGCACAATTACAAGAAAGTTAACCTGGGAAAAATTCAAGCAGATGCTACCACGTGTTTATTTTAGCAATAAAGAAAACACCCTGCAATAAACAACAAACAGAAGGTTCTATATAGAGAATAGTAAAGAAAGACGATCGAGCTAAATTTTTCCCCAAACAATGGGTCAATGGAATCTCTCTTGCTTTAAATGAGTAAGTCATACTAACAAACAAACATTTTTATAGTAAATTATGTCTGTCAGGCACTCTTCTATGTGCCTGACATGTCTAATATATGGTTCAAATGTTTCCCTCTAATATATTATTTGCCTTTTGATTGAGCTTTGTACTTACATTAACAAGTTTGCCTATAATTATATAATGATCCCCTGGAGTCAGTACTGACATTTGGTCTCCCCCAGTTTGCTTTCTTTGGCCAAGGAAACTAAGACTCTGAGAGGTTAGTTTGCCCAATAGATTACATACTTGTACAGCTGTAAGTTGTGGAGCTGCAATTTAATTCAGAAAAACTGGCATCAAAGACCGTGTTTCTTTTTTTTTTTTTTTTTTTTGAGGTGGAGTCTCGCTCTGTCGCCCAGGCTGGAGTGCAGTGGCGCGATCTCGGCTCACTGCAAGTTCCACCTCCCAGGTTCAGGCCATTCTCCTGCCTCAGCCTCCCGAGTAGCTGGGACTACAGGTGCCCGCCACCACGTCCGGCTAATTTTTTGTATTTTTAGTAGAGACGGGGTTTCACCATGTTAGCCAGGATGGTCTCGATCTCCTGACCTCGTGATCTGCCCGCCTCGGCCTCCCAAAGTGTTGGGATTACAGGCGTGAGTCACCGCGCCCGGCCCACAGACCATGTTTCTAAACGTTAGCCCTTATTGCCTACTTATAGAGTTCATTTTCTTACCACCATGTAAAACACTTAGTATTTGTGTAGGCACATAGTAGGCTCTCAATTTGTATCTTATTGTTATTTTTTTGTTGTTTGTTTTGAAGAGACTACACTTACCCCCAAGTCTGAAGAATTAAATTTATAAGCAATATTCCAGCCCAATATTCCATAACTTTTTCTTTCATTGATCACAGCATTGAAAAAACATAGGCTAAATAAAAGTTTTTTCCACCATTGTCCACAGTCAGGATTTTCAAATATCTCTTCTGTTACTTCTCCACTCCCAGTACATCCAAATGTCTGAAGTAAATTACTTTTCAATCCCTGGGGAGATTCCATGGCAATCTTGAAAACAGATGTGAGTAAAATGGCATGTGAGGACAGATGCAGGCACTGGTCTATAGGGCACTTGTCTTTCTACAACACTGGTAAAAGAACTGGGCAAGAATGTAACTATTTTCAAGACTCACTGGCAAATCCAAAATCTCGTGTTATTCTTTTGCCATGTAAAAACGTCTCTAAAAGGATTGTCCCAGATTTTCTATTGCTCCAATTCGTATTTTGAAATGGGAAGTATAATGTTGTGATTAAAAGCACTCTTATTTGCTCAGAGCATAGGGCTTGGGATTTTAGGAACTTTGACAATGAAGAGTTATGGGAGCCTAAACTTATGTGTCAATGGCAGTTATGAGGCTGTAACAGGACGCAGGCTGCATGGCCTATGCAAGGCAGCAGATACAGGGGGTCCCAAATCATGGGAAACAACACGAACTGAATCACAGCAGCATCAGCACTAACTGAACCATCAGGACAACAATTAACTGGGTATGTTACTAATTTCTTTGGTTGCACTGAAAGTCCATTTGGTTGACTTCTTAACTAGAATAATGGAAATGATGCGAGACTGAGGGTGAGGTGGGGAGGGAATCAATTGGAGGGCTTTTTTGAGAGTGTGGCTGTTAAGTCTGAAATTGTGAAGGGTCTGAAATGTTACCCTCCTTGCACAGTTTATATATAAACACACACATACACACATAAGTTGTATGGATATTTATATATGATATATAAATGTATGTATATATGGCATAGAGCTGTGTGTGTGTGTGTGTGTGTGTGTGTGTGTGTGAGAACATGAGATTTCTGGATCAGGGATCAGATTCCCATGTCCTATGTGTGCATAGTGGGATTTGTACCATAAAAGGGGGACTCAAATTATGAAACTTGGAGCTTACAGAATGGCTGGCAAAGCAGCCTTTCCTCTTCTCAGAGATAGAGAAAGAGAGACAGACTTTTGCTTTGGAATGTAAACAAATCTTCTCCGGGAAAGAGGAGGTCTCTAGGTTTTTATAACCCCTGGAGTGTAAGCAAATGGCTCTGTTTTATCACCCTGAGAGGGTAAGTGGCTCCAGGAGGCAGAAGACAAGCTTCTCTGACTCTGTCACCCTTAGAATGAGAGCAAATGGCTCTGTGCACAGTAGAGGAGATATTCTCTATTTTCCAAGGCATGTCTGCCTTTCAAACATCCTTTAATTCAGGTTGCCAGCAATTGTTGCTTAGAAAGCCCTAATTGTGCAGAAATGAGAAAATATTTATAGAGCACCGTTTCCCGATTGCTATGATTGATTCTTTAAAGAACTCATTCTCATATATCTAAAAGTAGGTGTCTGTCCACTCCCTTAAGGAACTATATCTGAAGGGGAAAGTGAGTGGAAGGAGGGCAGAGAGAGAGAGCAGAGAGAGAGAGAGAGAGAGAGAGAGAGAACGAGAGTTAGTTTTGATTTTTAGTGACAGCATACTATTTTATCACACAAATGCATCATAATTTATTTGGCCTTTTCCTAGAAGTGGGGTATGATTAAATTGTATGAAATTTATAAACACTATCTATATACTGTGAAATTACCATCCTTTCTGGATTAATATCTCCTAGATATTACCTTGTCAGCATTATGTGAGAGTAGTTATTTCATCATATCCTTAATAACACTAACTATATCATAGTTATAATCTTAGCCAATTTAATGCAATTTTTGATTTGTATTTTTCTGATACCTAGGGGCTGAACTTTTATTTTTAAAATATGTTTATTGACCTTTTGTGTCCTTTGCCCATTTTGTATGGAATGTTAATGTTTTTCTGACTTATTTGTAGGTGCTTTTTTAATATATCAAGAAAATTATCATCTCGTATAAATAATGGCATATGAAAAACTCCCATAAAGTTTTATGTATGCACTAATTATAGCCACATTTGAAATGCTGATGGAAACTTAAAGTGGAAGTGGACCGATGGACTACTTGGGATGAAATATTCCCTGAAGCGCTATCTCTGTTCCTCTCTGACACCCTTCATTCCCCTACCTCCACCCCCTAATCCCCCTCTCCTGACCAAAGATACAAGGCTGTCTGAGAGCTCGATCTGCTGGTCTCTGGGAGATAAGTGGAATCTTTCGAGTCTCAGACTAAGAGCTGTGGGTTTCTCCAGTCCCTGTTCTGTCTGCCCCGGGAACTGGGTTGTTGGGAAGTGGTTCAGTACTGTCAGTTTGGGTAGGTACATACAGGAGATGGGCAGAGCTGGGAAGCAGTGTGGCAGGAAGTTTCTTAGGCTGGATTGGGGCTGTATCTGGAAAGTGCCTCATCCACCGGACTTTCTCCATGCCTACCCACTTCTGTGAAAGCTGGTAGTGTGCACGTGCCCGGGAGTCTGGGTATCCCCTTCTGCCTATGCCATCGGTCAGTTTTCTCTGCTATTAGGACTCCGCCTGCTGGTCAACTGGACCCTGGTCTAACAGAAATGACTTTCTTACTATTTATTCAACCTCAATAGTGGATATGAGAAGTCCCAGATAATCTTTAATAAGGACTTTTTAGTAAACAGTTTTAGCCTGCTTTCTGTCAGACCCTTTCTAGAGAATTAATGATAATATGGTTAAGGAGGGCAGAAATAAGAAATGCTAGAGAAGTGAAGGGCAGGAAGGCAACGCAAATTGTAAATTTCGCTTTATAGTAATTGGAGGTCTAACATCCTTGTTTGAGAAAATAACATACAAATTGTGAATTCCTTGCAAGCAGGAATCTACTTTAGTGTTCTTCCTGATCCCCAGTATGGGGCTGAGCACAAAGCAGAAATTTAGCATTTCAGAATTTATCATAATTAGCTCTCTCTTTTAAACTCAGAGTTCTGAATGTAAGATAACTTACATTCAAACAGGGCTCCTCAGTCAATATTAAATCTGTTATACTTTGTTCTTACCTTTAAACCCTTTTTAAGAATAGGAATTGGAAAAGAACTGTATGATTTTGAGCTTAACCATAGCCGAAACTCAGGATCTATTGTCATGTCTGGACTATTAAAGCTGCAAAATAAAAAATTATAAATATTTAATGTGAAAAATGTAAACCAACATGTTTTTAGAATCATAGCATTTCATTGTTTGAAGTGGCCTTATGAATCATTTTAATAATGAAGATCTTACTATATTACCAAAAGAGCTTCCATGTTGTGCAAGAATTTACACGCGACTCATCAGTTAACATTTTAAGAGTAGCTTTCTTTCCCCTAAGTACAAAAAGTGATCATATACTCATTGCCAAAAATCTAGAAACAATTACAAATTAAGAACACAATGAAGAGTTCCACTGATCTAATTTGGGACAACTGAATGTCAAAATAAATGATGATGGTAACCAATTATAATCCTTGAATAAAATAGAAATCCATGAGGCCATACTGATATAAATAAACAAAGGGAAGAGAAAGAAAAGCTCTTCCTTTATAGGATAACATCATTAAATAAATTTAGAAGAAGTTGTGGAGTTAGTAAGCTACCTTTTGGTAAACAGTATAGTAGTAATTCAGTCAAAAATTATCAATGAACTTTAGAAACCAGTAGGTGAAAGTTTAATGTATGTATATGGTCTGAAAGTTCCCACAAGTGGCAGAAACCACTTTAACCAAGTGACCAAAGTTAATATCACCACTAATGAGACAGATTGATATCACAGGCCTCTTGATATGAGGTATCAAGAATGATGTAACATTACTTCTGTGATACTACTACAATACTGCATAGCCTTAATCTAACCATAAGAAAATATCAGCTAAATCCCAACTGAGGGACACTTTACAAAATACAGTCAGCTCTCTATATCCATGGGTTCCACATCCATGGATTCAACCAGACTCACATTGAAAATATTCAGGAAAAAAAATTTCAGAAAATGTTAAGGTATTGCTGACCTGTACCATGTAGTTAGGCCTACAATGTCTGCATCTGTACTGAAACTATACAGACTTTTTTTCCTTGTCATTATTTCCTAAACAATACAGATTAATAACTATTTATACAGCATTTACTGTGTATTAGGTACTATAAGTAATCTAGACATGATTTAAATTATACAGCAGGATGTGTGTAGATTATAGGCAAATACTACATCATTTGATATAAGGGACTTGAATATCCAAGAATTCCAGTATCCACAGGGGCTCCTGAAACCAATTCCCTGTGGATAGTCAGTGACCACTATAACTAGCTTGTACTTATACTTTTCAAAAACATCAAAGTTATGAAAGACAAAGGCAGACTGAGGAACTATTATAGATTAAAGGAGATTTAGGGTATGGTGGCACGCACCCATAGTTCCAGCTACCTGGGTGGTTAGGGCAAGGGCATCACTTGAGCCCAGGAATTCAGGTTCAGCTGGGGCAACATAGCGAGACCTCACCTCTAAATAAACAGACAAACAAACAAATAAAATACTTATTAGGAGACTTAAGAGACATGAAAACTTAATACAATGAGAAATCATGAATTGAAATTTTGACCAAAACTTATATTCTATTTTGCAGTAAAAGATATTATTGGGACAATAAACTAAACATGAGTAAATAATGAACAATGCACACTGAACTATTTAGAGGTCAAGTGGCAACATGTCTGCAATTTACTTCCAAATGATTCAGAAAAACATTATATATATATATGAGAGAAATGAGAGGGTAAATTTTAAGAATTTGGAAATAGAGATGAAGGGTATAAGGGAGTTTTTGTATTGTTCTTGCAACTTCCCTGCAAGTGTGAAATTATTTTTAAAAAATTTGCAAAGCAAACCAAATCATTACAAGGAAAAAAAAAAAACACACACACAACACAAAATGAAACAGAAAACAAATATGGCCTGTAATCTCACTAAATGAGTTTAGGTACACTTTTCTCCTTTTTTTCCTCCTTTTGCCTCTCTCTGTCTCTCATTTTAAGGCCGGGCGCGGTGGCTCAAGCCTGTAATCCCAGCACTTTGGGAGGCCGAGGCGGGTGGATCACGAGGTCAGGAGATCGAGACCATCCTGGCTAACATGGTGAAACCCCGTCTCTACTAAAAATACAAAAAACTAGCCGGGCGTGGTGGCGGGCGCCTGCAGTCCCAGCTACTCGGAGGCTGAGGCAGGAGAATGGCGTAAACCCGGGAGGCGGAGCTTGCAGTGAGCCGAGATCGCCCCACTGCACTCCAGCCTGGGTGACACAGCGAGACTCCGTCTCAAAAAAAAAAAAAAAAAAAATTGGAATAGTGCATATTTTGTTTGTAGCTTTTTATTTTTTCTCCTACCAATATGTTGTCAACGTATTTCTCTAACTCTGAAATTTAAGAAATATTTTTTTCTTCACATTTTTCCTCTCCTACTGTGGGCTGGTAGAGTGATCATCTTAAATATCTAAAGGCTTGATTTAATAAAGAAGTATGAATTTCTTTTTCTTTTTTTATTTTTTTCCGAGATGGAGTCTCACTCTGTCGCCCAGGCTGGAGTGCACTGGCGTGATCTCAGCTCACTGCAACCTCTGCCCCCTGGGCTCAAGCGATTCTCCTGCCTCAGCCTCCCGAGTAGCTGGGACTACAGGCTTGTGCCACCACAGCCGGCTAATTTTTGTATTTTTAGTAGAGATGGGGTTTCACCATGTTGGCTAGGCTGGTTTCAGACTCTTGACTTCAGGTGATCTGCCTACCTTGGCCTCCCAAAGTACTGGGATTACAGGCATGAGCCATTGTGCCTGGCCTGGAAGTATGAATTTCTTTTAATAATACTCTGATTATGTTGAATATGTTTAATGTATCATTAATTACTCTTATTAAGATAGAAATTCTGTTCTGAGGAACGTTTCTCTAATTTCCTTTTTTTTTTTTTTATTAGCACAGTGCTACCTGCCATACTATTGTACTATTGTCTCTTTGCACCTTAGTATCCTCTTGAAAGCTGCTACAGTGTTTGCCTGGTCCATGCTGTGTCCTTGTGCCTAGCACAATACTTGACAAATAGCAGATGCCCTATAAATAGTTTTTGGATGAATAATGAATGAAAGACATGGTAGAAAGTAATTTCAAAGTTTATATCTATTAAAGTCATGTAACTAAGCAATCTTTGCCTTCTGATTCTCTTAAGTCATGAAATAAATGTGAAAAAGAGAAATTATTTAATAGTATTTATTTATTTATCTATTTATTGTTGTACAGATGGGGTTCGCTATGTTGCCCAGGCTGGTCTTGAACTCCTGGCCCCAAACAATGATCTTGCCTCGGCTTCCCAAAGCATTGGAAGTATAGGCGTGAGCCACCGTGCCCCACTGATACAGTTTTGAAACTGCTAAAAGAATTAACAATCTGGTAACTCATGAATGATATTAGGAAAGTTTTTAGAAATTTAAGTCATGCAGTTGCATTTTGGTTTTATAGTTTCCTCGTGCATGCTCAAAGCATACAAATAAAAATAACAATAGGATATTGGCCATGCAAAAAAAGGGGAAAGAAAACCAAGGCTGGATAAAAACTATAGAATGTAATTAGTTGAAATATTACTGATTCAAAACATTGCTAATTCTTCACTCAAAGTTATAGCAATAAACTTTCAAATACTTCCACTGCAAACAAGAAGGCTGAACGTATAAAAATTTCTGTATGAGTGACTAAGTGCTTTGGGAGGTACAGCCTAGAAAAGTATTTTGAGCTAGAGAAAGTCAGAATAGATACTAAGTAAAGGCTATAAAAATGAATCATCACCGAAAGGATAGATACAAGGTATTATGCTCTGCTATTTGGAACATCACATAGAATATTAAAAACTATGTATCCATCAGTACATATAATGTGTGTGTATGCTTGTGTATCTATTGAGAGTAAGAATTTGAGGAAAGAAACTGATATACAAGACTGAGAACAAAAACTAAAGAGGCCTTAAAAAAATTTAAAAACTGATGTATTCTTAGTGTAGTTTTCAAGTTCCTGGAGAAAAGAAAACCAATAGCTTAAATTTCATCTGAGTGGCTCAACACATTTTGTTATTGTTTACACACAGTATACATTGCCATTTCCAGTTTTACTTTATAGTTTTGGTAACCAATCTGATCCCTTACAAACAAATGTAAAACTCTTACGATTCTACAATTGTGCAAAGCCTTGGCATAAATGAGGCTGCAAGATGGCAGTTCTGGAGGAAGACCCATTGTTGTGTTTTCGTTAGTGCCTTTAAAATGAGGTCTTCCGCTTTTGCTGCCTGGTCACGGCCCAGAGAAATTATGGTCACATGATGTGTTGTTCCTTTTAACTCTTGTGCAAATCTCAGGAGGATATTGGTAAGGTCGATCCCTGTATAATGAACTGGAGAGGTATATACAACTGTAAGCTCATTTAATTCCCTCTTAAAAATCACAATCCAGCATTTATTGAGTAGTGGTGGGAAAAGGTATAGCCATAGCGGAAAGACTACAGGTTTTGAAATTAGAGCCCAGAGTTTAAATTTTGGCCCTGCCAATTACTAGCTTAACACACGAGGATGATAATAATATCTAACGACAGCAGCACCTGCTGGTTGTCTTCTCCGGCATTTACCTGTCCTTTCCTCCTCGGTAGCTGTACCCCAGTGTTGTTTGAGATGGCCGTGTGCCCAGCTAAAATACTACATTTTTAACTTCTGTGGGCATCTAGGTTTTGTGATAGATTTTGGCAGGAAATTTTGTTAGCAAAAGTGTTGTGTAATACTCAATAGCAAAGACATGGAATCAACCCAAATGCCCATCAATGATAGACTGGATAAAGAAAATATGGTGCATATATACCATTGAATACTATGCAGTCATAGAAAGGAACAAGATAATTTCCTTTGCAGAGACATGGATGGAGATGGAAGCCATTATCTCAGCAAACTAACGAACACAGGAACAGAAAACCAAACACTACGTGTTCTCACCCATAAGTGGGAACTGAGCAATGAGAACACATGGACAAATGTGGGGGGAACAACACATACTAGGACCTGTTGGAGGTTGTAGGGAGGAAGAACATCAGGATAAATGCTAAGGTATGTGAGGCTTAATACCTCGGTGATGGGTGGATAGGTGCAGCGAATCACCATGACATACGTTTACCTATGTAACAAACCTGCACGTCCTGCACATGTATCCCGGAACTTAAAATGAAACAAAATTAAATTAAAATAAAAGTGTTGTGTAATACTTTGGGTATCTCCTTAAAGGGAGGATGTGTGCCTTTCTTCCTTGCTTCCATTCTGTTGTTTGGAACATGAATATCAGGTGTCTAGAGCCCTAGCCACCATCATGGGCTAAGTCTTTAAGAAACGGATAGTACCTCCTATGAGTGTGTCAAGTGTCTAGCCAAGTGCTTTACATGGAAACGTTCCAGGTGAGAACCTGGAATGATGGAGGCACTCCAGACAAGGTTTTATGTAATAAAATCAAAGTTTGAAATGATGAATTCTAAAGACACATTTAATTTTTGGAACAGAAGATAAATGAAGAAAATATTTTGCTAGTTTATTTCTCATAGTTTATTTTGTAACACATATTTTTGCACATGTCAATATTTATTAAACACACGCATAGACATAAGGGCGATTCCAACCTCCAGAGCAACAGTATGTGTTTGCAAGGTATTTTCTTTTTCTTTTTTGCAATATATCATTTAAATGTTTTATTACATTTATTTAAAAGGATGTAATTAAATGATTAAATGTAATATTTGAGATGCTGATCAATAGTTGCTTCTTTTTTCAATTTGTAATGTTTTATTTCATTCTTTTCTTTTTTTTTATTATACTTTATGTTCTAGGGTACATGTGAACAACATGCAGTTTTGTTACATATGTATACATGTGTCATGTTGGTGTGCTGTACCCATCAACTCATCATTTACATTAGGTATATCTCCTAATGCTATCCCCTCCCCACTACTCCCACCTCCCCCCCCCCCAGTGTGTGATGTTCCCCTTTCCATGTCCAAGTGATCTCAATGTTCAATTCCCACCTATGAGTGAGAACATGCGGTGTTTGGTTTTCTGTTCTTGTAATAGTTTGCTGAGAATGATGGTTTCTAGCTGCATCCATGTCCCTACAAAGGACACGAACTCGTCCTTTTTTATGGCTGCATAGTATTCCATGGTGTATATGTGCCACATTTTCTTAATCCAGTCTGTCACTGATGGACATTTGGGTTGATTCCAAGTCTTTGTTATTGTGAATAGTGCCGCATGTGTCTTTATAGCAGCATGATTTCTAATCCTTTGGGTATATCCCCAGTAATGGGATGGCTGGGTTGTATGGTATTTCTAGTTCTAGATCCTTGAGGAATCGCCATACTGTTTTCCATAATGGTTGAACTAGTTTACAATCCCACCAACAGTGTAAAAGTGTTCCTATTTCTCCACAAACTCTCCAGCACCTGTTGTTTCCTGACTTTTTAATGATTGCAATTCTAACTGGTGTGAGATGGTATCTCATTGTGGTTTTGATTGGCATTTCTCTGATGGCCAGTGATGATGAGCATTTTTTCATGTGTCTGTTGGCTGTATGCATGTCTTCTTTTGAGAAATGTCTGTTCATATACTTTGCCCATTTTTTTGATGGGGTTGTTTGTTTTTTTCTTGTAAATTTGTTTGGGTTCTTTGTAGGTTCTGGATATTAGCCCTTTGTCAGATGAGTAGATTGCAAAAATTTTCCCCCATTCTGTAGGTTGCCTGTTCACTCTGATGGTAGTTTCTTTTGCTGTGGAGAAGCTCTTTAGTTTAATTAAATCCCATTTGTCAATTTTGGCTTTTGTTGCCATTGCTTTTGGTGTTTTAGACATGAAGTCCTTGCCCATGCCTATGTTCTGAATGGTATTACTTAGGTTTTCTTCTAGGGTTGTTATGGTATTAGGTCTAACATTTAAGTCTCTAATCCATCTTGAATTAATTTTTGTATAAGGAGTAAGGAAGGGATCCAGTTTCAGCTTTCTACTTATGGCTAGTCAATTTTCCCAGCACCATTTATTAAATAGGGAATCCTTTCCCCATTTCTTGTTTTTGTCAGGTTTGTCAAAGATCAGATGGTTGTAGATGTGTGGTACTATTTCTGAGGGCTCTGTTCTGTTCCATTGGTCGATATCTCTGTTTTGGTACCAGTACCACACTGTTTTGGTTACTGTAGCCTTGTAGTATAGTTTGAAGTCAGGTAGCGTGATGCCTCCAGCTTTGTTCTTTTGACTTAGGATTGTCTTGGCAATGCGGGCTCTTTTTTGGTTCCATATGAACTTTAAAGCAGTTTTTTCCAATCCTGTGAAGAAAGTCATTGGAAGCTTGATGGGGATGGCATTGAATCTATAAATTACCTTGGGCAGTATGGCCATTTTCACAATATTGATTCTTCCTATCCATGAGCATGGTATGTTCTTCCATTTGTTTGTGTCCTCTTTTACTTCACTGAGCAGTGGTTTGTAGTTCTCCTTGAAGAGGTCCTTTACATCCCTTGTAAGTTGGATTCCTAGGTATTGTGCCACATTTTCTTAATCCAGTCTGTCACTGATGGACATTTGGGTTGGTTCCAAGTCTTTGCTATTGTGAATAGTGCTGCAGTAAACATATGTGTGCATAAGTCTTTATAGCAGCATGATTTATAATCCTTGAGGTATATACCCAGTAATGGAATGGCTGAGTCAAATGGTACTTCTAGTTGTAGATCCTTGAGGAATCACCATACTGTCTTCCACAATGGTTGAACTAGTATACAGTCCCACCAACAGTGTAGAAGTGTTCCTATTTCTCCACATCCTCTCCAGCACCTGTTGTTTCCTGACTTTTTAATGATTGCAATCCTAACTGGTGTGAGATGGTATCTCATTGTGGTTTTGATTGGCATTTCTCTGATGGCCAGTGATGATGAGCATTTTTTCATGTGTCTATTGGCTGCATAAATGTCTTCTTTTGAGAAGTGTCTGTTCATATCCTTTGCTCACTTTTTGATGGGGTTGTTTGTTTTTTTCTTGTAAATTTGTTTGAGTTCTTTGTAGATTCTGGATATTAGCCTTTGTCAGATGAGTAGATTCTAAAAATTTTCTCCCATTCTGTAGGTTGCCTGTTCACTCTGATGGTAGCTTCTTTTGCTGTGCAGAAGCTCTTTAGTTTAATGAGATCCCATTTGTCAATTTTGGCTTTTGTTGCCATTGTTTTTGGTGTTTTAGACATGAAGTCCTTGCCCGTGCCTATGTCCTGAATGGTATTGCCTAGGTTTTCTTCTAGGGTTTTTATGGTTTTAGATGTAATGTTTAAGTCTCTAATCCATCTTGAATTAATTTTTGTATAAGGAGTAAGGAAGGGATCCAGTTTCAGCTTTCTACTTATGGCTAGCCAATTTTCCCAGCACCATTTATTAAATAGGGAATCCTTTCCCCATTTCTTGTTTTCGTCAGGTTTGTCAAAGATCAGATGGTTGTAGATGTGTGGTACTATTTCTGAGGGCTCCGTTCTGTTCCATTGGTCTATATATCTGTTTTGGTACCAGTACCACACTGTTTTGGTTACTGTAGCCTTGTAGTATAGTTTGAAGTCAGGTAGCGTGATGCCTCCAGCTTTGTTCTTTTGACTTGGGATTGTCTTGGCAATGAGGGCTCTTTTTTGGTTCCATATGAACTTTAAAGCAGTTTTTTCCAATCCTGTGAAGAAAGTCATTGGTAGCTTAATGAGGATGGCATTGAATCTATAAATTACCTTAGGCAGCATGGCCATTTTCATGATATTGATTCTTCCTATCCATGAGCATGGTATGTTCTTCCATTTGTTTGTGTCCTCTTTTATTTCACTGAGCAGTGGTTTGTAGTTCTCCTTGAAGAGGTCCTTCACATCCCTTGTAAGTTGGATTCCTAGGTATTTTATTCTCTTTGAAGCAATTGTGAATGGGAGTTCATTCATGATTTGGCTCTCTGTTTGTCTGTTATTGCTATGTATAAGAATGCTTGTGATTTTTGCACATTGATTTTTTATCCTGAGACTTTGCTGAGGTTGCTTATCAGCTTAAGGAGATTTTGAGCTGAGATGATGGGGTTTTCTAAATATACAATCATGTCATCTGCAAACAGGGACAATTTGACTTCCTCTTTTCCTAATTGAATACCCTTTATTTCTTTCTCTTGCCTGATCGCCCTGGCCAGAACTTCCAACACTGTGTTGAATAGGAGTGGTGAGAGAGGGCATCCCTATCTTGTGCCAGTTTTTAAGGGGAATGCTTCCAGTTTTTGCCCATTCAGTATGATATTGGCTGTGGGTTTGTCATAAATATCTTTTTTATTTTGAGATACGTTCCCTCAATACTGACTTTATTGAGAGTTTTTAGCATGAAGGGCTGTTGAATTTTGTTGAAGGCCTTATCTGCATCGATTGAGATAATCATGTGGTTTTTGTCTTTGATTCTGTTTATATGCTGGATTACATTTATTGATTTGCATATGTTGAACCAGTCTTGCATCCCAGGGATGAAGCCCACTTGATCATGGTGGATAAGCTTTTTGATGTGCTGCTGGATTCGGTTTGCCAGTATTTTATTGAGGATTTTTGCATCGATGTTCATCAGGGATATTGTTCTAAAATTCTTTTTTTTTGTTGTGTCTCTGCCAGGCTTTAGTATTAGGATGATGTTGGCCTCATAAAATGAGTTAGGGAGGATTCCCTCTTTTTCTATTGATTGAAATAGTTTCAGAAGGAATGGTACCAGCTCCTCCTTGTACCTCTGGTAGAATTCGGCCATGAATCCGTCTGGTCCTGGACTTGTTTTGGTTGGTAGGCTATTAATTATTGCCTCAATTTCAGAGCCTGCTATTGGTCTATTCAGGGATTCAACTTCTTCCTGGTTTAGTTTTGGGAGAGTGTATGTGTCCAGGAATTTATCCATTTCATCTAGGTTTTCTAGTTTATTTGCGTAGAGGAGTTTGTAGTATTCTCTGATGGTAGTTTGTATTTCTGTGGGGTTGGTGGTGATATCCCCTTTATCATTTTTTATTGCATCTATTTGATTCTTCTCTCTTTTCTTCTTTATTAGTCTTGCTAGCAGTCTATCAATTTTGTTGATCTCTTCAAAAAACCAGCTCCTGGAATCATTGATTTTTTGAAGGGTTTTTGTGTCTCTATCTCCTTCAGTTTTGCTCTGATCTTAGTTATTTCTTGCCTTCTGCTAGCTTTTGAATGTGTTTGCTCTTGCTTCTCTAGTTCTTTTAATTGTTATGTAAGGGTGTCAATTTTAGATCTTTCCTGCTTTCTCTTGTGGGCATTTAGTGCTATAAATTTCCCTCTACACACTTCTTTAAATGTGTCCCAGAGATTCTGGTATGTTGTATCTTTGTTCTCATTGGTTTCAAAGAACATCTTTATTTCTGCCTTCATTTCGTTATGTTCCCAGTAGTCATTCAGGAGCAGGTTGTTCAGTTTCCATGTAGTTGAGCAGTTTTGATTGAGTGTCTTAGTCCTGAGTTCTAGTTTGAGTGCACTGTGGTCTGAGAGACAGTTTGTTATAATTTCTGTTCTTTTACATTTGTTGAGGAATGCTTTACTTCCAAGTATGTGGTCAATTTTGGAATAAGTGCGATGTGGTGTTGAGAAGAATGTATATTCTGTTGATTTGGGGTGGAGAGTTCTGTAGATGTCTATTAGGTTTGCTTGGTGCAGAGTTGAGTTCAATTCCTGGATATCCTTGTTAACTTTTTGTCTTGTTGATCTGTCTAATGTTGACAGTGGGATGTTAAAGTCTCTCATTATTATTGTGTGGGAGTCTAAGTCTCTTTGTAAGTCTCTAAGGACTTGCTTTAAGAATCTGGGTGCTCCTGTATTGGGTGCATATAGATTTAAGACAGTTAGCTCCTCTTGTTGAACTGATCCCTTTACCATTATGTAATGGCCTTGTGTCTTTTGATCTTTGATGGTTTAAAGTCTGTTTTATCAGAGACTAGGATTGCAACCCCTGCCTTTTTTTGTTTTCCATTTGCTTGGTAGATCTTCCTCCATCCCTTTATTTTGAGCCTATGTGTGTCTCTACACGTGAGATGGGTCTCCTGAATACAGCAAACTGATAGGTCTTGACTCTTTATCCAATTTGCCAGTCTGTGTCTTTTAATTGGACCATTTGTCAATTTACATTTAAGATTAATATTGTTGTGTGTGTGCTTGATCCTGTCTTTATGATGTTAGCTGGTTATTTTGCTCGTTAGTTGATGCAGTTTCTTCCTAGCATCGATGGTCTTTATATTTTGGCATGTTTTTGCAATGGCTGGTACCAGTTGTTCCTTTCCATGTTTAGTTCTTCCTTCAGGAGCTCTTGTAGGGCAGGCCTGATGGTGACAAAATCTCTCAGCATTTGCTTGTCTGTAAAGGATTTTATTTCTCCTTCACTTATGAAACTTAGTTTGGCTGGATATGAAATTCTGGGTTGAAAATTCTCTTCTTAAAGAATGTTGAATATTGGTCCCCACTCTCTTCTTGCTTGTAGAGTTTCTGCCGAGAGATCTGCTGTTAGTCTGATGGGCTTCCCTTTGTGGGTAACCCGACCTTTCTCTCTGGCTGCCCTTAACATTTTTTCCTTCATTTCAACTTTGGTGAATCTGACAATTATGTGTCTTGGAGTTGCTATTCTCGAGGAGTATCTTTGTGGTGTTCTCTTATTTCCTGAATTTGAATGTTGGCCTGCCTTGCTAGGTTGGGGAAGTTCTCCTGGATAATATCCTGCAGAGTGTTTTCCAACTTGGTTCCATTCTCCCTGTCACTTTCAGGTACACCAATCAGATGTAGATTTGGTCTTTTCACATAATCCCATATTTCTTGGAGGCTTTGTTCATTTTTTTTACTCTTTTTTCTCTAAACTTCTCTTCTCACTTCATTTCATTCATTTGATCTTCAGTCACTGATACTCTCTCTTCCAGTTGATTGAGTTTGTTACTGAAACTTGTGCATTTGTCACATAGTTCTCGTGTCATGGTTTTCATATCTATCAGGTCATTTATGGACTTCTCTGCATTGGTTATTCTAGTTATCCATTTGTCAAATCTTTTTTCAAGGTTTTTAGTTTCTTTGCACTGGGTTCGTAGTTCCTCCTTTAGTTCTAAGAAGTTTGATCAACTGAAGCCTTCTTCTCTCAACTTGTCATTCTCCATCCAGCTTTGTTCTGTTGCTGGGGAGGAGCTGTGTTCCTTTGGAGGGAGAGATGCGCTCTGATTTTTTGAATTTTCAGCTTTTCTGCACTGCTTTTCCCCATCTTTGTGGTTTTATCTACTTTTGGTCTTTGATGATGGTGATGTACAGATGGAGTTTTGGTGTGGACGTCCTTTCTCTTTGTCAGTTTTCCTTCTAACAGTCAGGACCCTCAGCTGCAAGTCTGTTGGAGTTTGCTTGAGGTCCACTCCAGACCCTGTTTGCCTGGGTATCAGCAGCGGAGGCTCAGTTGGAAATGCAGAAATCACCTGTCTTCTGTGTCTCTCACGTTGGGAGCTGGAGGCTGGAGCTGTTCCTATTTGGCCATCTTGGTGACCAGTAAGGTATTTTCTGTGCAGAAAATCACCATTGATAAATTTTTCCATATTTGTGAATCTGAGAGGTTTTATTCCTCTGTTATATTTTTAGAGAGATTTATTCTTAGTCAAAACTTGTAATTAACTCCTTTCCCAAAAATTTTAAATAGGGCTAGGAAAATATTGTAAACACAGAATAATCTGACACAGAACCTACTTCTCCATATCTCTTGGGTGATATTGTATCATCATTGTATTAGTCTGTTCTGACACTGCTATGAAGAATTACCTGAGACTGAGTAATTTATAAAGTAAGTAGGTTTAATTCACTCACAGTTCTGCATGGCTGGGGAGGCCTTAGGAAACTTACAATTATGGCAGAAGGCAAAGGAGAAGCAGGCACCTTCTTCACAGGGTGGCCAGACGGAATGAGTGCCAGGAGGGGAAATACCAGGTTCTTATAAAACCATTGGATCTCAAGAGACTCACTTACTATCACGAGAACAGCATGGGGGGAACCACCCCCATGATCCAATTACCTCCACCTGCTCTTGCCCTTGACACATGAGGATTATGGGGATTACAATTAAAGGTGAGATTTGGGTGAGGACACACAGCCAAACCATATTGATCATCTTAACTATTCACAAATAGCTTACCATGAGACTGAATAAGTATCAGCGGAGTTCTGGCATTGGATTCTTTATATGCATCTTTCAAATTAACTCCAGTTCTTTGAAGATATTCATTTCCCATTTTTTCAGTTATAAACTTTCTCACTGAATTATTTAAACTTTCTGGTCTAAGAATTTTTATCTAAAAAAGAAAATATGGAAGATAAGGTAAAATTAAAAACCGCCAGGGAGATATTCCCTATGGTAAAATGAAATAAAAATAAGAAGTATTCATTTTTTAGCTTTACAGTTAGAGTTTTCCTGTTGGGGAAGCTTAATGGGAGAGTCTATGCATGGAGGGGAAGCTGACACCATGTTCCTGTGGCCATAATGCGGCCCTTCTTAGATACCATGGCTACCTTGTGTCCTTGTGTCTCTATCTCTTTCATGCTCTGAGTGAGCTCTTGCTTTGTTTGTAAAGATCCAAGTTATACTCCCTAATTCTGCAAAAAGGAATTTTTTTCCCCTCGGTTTTCTTCCTGTTCTGCTATACATGTCTAGAGCAAGAAAACCCCATGGTGTTGGAGGGAAGAAAATCCAGGATAACACAACTGGAAGAGTATTAATTCTTCCATTAATAAAATGAAAACATAACATGAAGGGCTGTTGAATTTTGTCAAAAGCCTTTTCTGCATCTATTGAGATAATGATGTGGTTCTTGTCTTTGGTTCTGTTTATATGCTGGATTATGTTTATTGATTTGTGAATGTTGAACCAGCCTTGCATCCCAGGGATGAAGCCCACTTGATCATGGTGGATAAGCTTTTTGATGTGTTGCTGAATCCGGTTTGCCAGTATTTTATTGAGGATTTTTGCATCGATGTTCATCAGGGATATTGGTCTAAAATTCTCTTTTTTTGTTGTGTCTCTGCCAGGCTTTGGTATCAGGATGATGTTGGCCTCATAAAATGAGTTAGGGAGGATTCTATGCAGCCATAAAAAAGGATGAGTTTGTGTCCTTTGTAGGGACTTGGATGCAGCTGGAAACCATCATTCTTAGCAAACTATCACAAGAACAGAAAACCAAACACCGCATGTTCTCACTCATAGGCGGGAACTGAACAATGAGATCACTTGGACTCGGGAAGGGGAACATCACACACCGGGGCCTATCATGGGGAGGGGGGAGGGGGGAGGGATTGCATTGGGAGTTATACCTGATGTAAATGACGAGTTGATGGGTGCAGCACACCAACATGGCACAAGTATACATATGTAACAAACCTGCACGTTATGCACATGTACCCTACAACTTAAAGTATAATAATAATAAATAAATAAATAAAAATGAAAACAAATGGCACAATCTTTATATGTTTAAGCAATTAGAATACAAATCTGAGAAGAATGCTAGGTGGACTAAAAGATTTTGGAAACTGTAAATGTGTAGTAAACAGAGGTTCAGGGTATACTGGAAATCATTGCAAACTTCAGAGGAAAGACCTTTCTCATAAAAACTGTCTTACACAAATCACTTACATGATATTTCTCTACATAATGACCATAAAATATGTCCTGAACATGTTCAACATCTGGGACTCCATCATTTAAAGCAAAACTGAAGCTACACATGTCTGTGTGTCTGTGTGATGTACCAGGTTGGACCATGGGAAGTTGCCATTTTTACCTTTCAATAACTGTCAAATATTGGCAATTTTATATGTTTAACACAGCACATTTAATCATTATGCTGAATTCTGCTCTTTTCTGTTATGTTTTGGAAAAATTATTCTTAAAATTTTCTTTTAATTATATGTATCATATATTTTAAAAAATGAAAATAGGCAGCACACAAAGACTCTAGGTCTAATAGCAGAGTTCACTCAGAATATCCAGTTAGTGAGACCGTGTTAGAATCATTGAGTGAAACAAATGATTAGGTGTTTCACCGATATCATCACTGTCGAGAATCTATGCTCCCAAATGGTCATCATAATTTTTTGTCACCAACATGCCACTAGCTCCTCTTTTTATTCTATTGATTAATCAAGATTTTGTTACATTTCTCCACTGTTGTAAATTTTAACCTTGAGGCTTTTTTTTTTTTTTTTTTTTTTTTTTTTTTAGAGGTAGGCGAGAAAGGGAAGGTAGAAGAAACAGAGTTCTGTTGAATTCAATTTCACTAGCTCCTAAGCAACCACAAATCGTTCTGAAAATTTTCTACATGTCTATATCCCCTCATTGTCCTCTTTCACACCCTCTTTTCAGTCCAACAGGCTATAGCAGTGGCGAGGGGTGAAAAGCTAGGCAAAGTCCTTGTCCTCATGGAACTCTGAGAAATTCTCCTTCTCCAGGGCAAGCTTCTTTCTAATATATTTTAACTTAATCTTTTATGTGACAATCTCAATTTCTAACTCTTACAGGTCAGGCTCAGTTTTAAATATCTAACTTAGTTTTCCTATGCATACACTCAACACTTGATCAGACCATGACTTCTAACTTCTGGTTTGGAAGATAGGATCACTATACTCATAAAATTTCTAGTTCATAAACTAAAATCACTGGGAACTTACTGGGAGAAGGTAACGTGGCACAGGTTTAAAATCTAGTTATTTTTGTTGTTCAGGTAATTCATCCTTGCTACATAAAATTCAAGCAATGCAAAAAGGTAAAAATGAAAAAGTGAAGGTCTTACTCCCCAGATACATTGTTTCTTGTATTGTTACTCCCCAGATATATCCCCAGATATGTTGTTTCTTATGGCTCCTCCTAGATATTTTCAACACATATACAGGCATCTCTCCACCTCCCTCCCTTTCTCCACAAATGAAGTTGTTCTGTACAGATTGTTCAATATTTTGTATTTGTCAATTAATATAGCTTAAATATATTTTCATGTCACAACTATGTCAATAATCCACATGTAGAGTAGAGGTATCAATCTGTCTAAAGTAGTCAGGTAGATAACAAAAATTAGAGAAGTGGGTTGGATAGAAGAAGAAAATCCTCTTCTAAAAGAAAAATAAACATGCAAATATCATCATATTTGCAAATGGCAACTAACATTCAACTGCAGTGTCAGGAAGTAGCAGGGAGCAGTGAAGACTGTAGTGCACTGGGCCAAAGGGACAGACACTACTCAGCTCTAGCTATTGCTGCCATTGAGGAATGTGGGCTCAGTGTTGCCTAAGGCCAGAAATCTGGATTTTTATTTGAAATCTCTCAACTTTCAAATTTTGACTCAAAAATAAAAACAATCCAAACTCAAACCAAAACAAAAAACAAATGTGTGTATCAATGTTCATAGCAGCATTGTTCACAATAGCCAAAAGGCAGAAACAAACCTTTGTTGTCTATCAATGGATTAATGGCTAAATGAAACATGATATGTACACACAATGGGATATTACTCAGCCTTAAAATGGGAGGAAATTCTGACACATGGTACAACATGGATGAACTCTGAAAACATCATGCTATGTGAAATAAGCCAGACATAAGCATGATGGGAGGCAGAAGGCAGAATGGTGGTTGCCAGCCACTGTCAGGAGGAGAGACTGGGGAGTTATTATTTAACAGGTACAGAATTTCTATTTAAGACGATGACAAAGTTTTGGAAAGGTATGAGGATGATAGTTATGCAACATTGTAGATATACTAAATGTCACCGAATTGCATGCTTAAAGGGTTAAAATGGATTATTACGAAGATTAAATGAAATAATGTGTCTATATTTTATCACAATAAACCCAGAAAACAACTCACTTCAAGATATGTATACATATAATTAAAAAAAATATATGATATTTATTTTAGTTATTTTTGCTTAAAAACTTGGAAGTTGCTATGGTCTGAATGCTGGTGTCTCCTCCAAATTTATATGGTGAAACCTAATCTCCAATATGTCAGTATTAAGAGGTGGAAACTTATGAGAGGATTAGGTCATGAGGGTGAGATTAGTTCCCTTATAAAGATAGCTCCCTTATAAATAAGTCTTGAGGAACCTGGGCAACATAGTGAGATCTCATCTCTTAAAAAATTAGCCTGTCATGGTGATGCACACCTGTAGTCTCAGCTACTCAGGTGGCTGAGGCAGGAGTTTCAGGCTGCAGTGAGCTATGATCACATCACTGCACTACAGCCCTACAGCCTGGATGACAGAGTGAGACCTAATTTAAAAAAAGAAAAGAAAAGAAAAAGACTTTCTTGTTGTGAGGACACAGCAAGATGATGCCACCCATGAAGCAAGCCCTCACCAGACACTGAATCTGCTGGGTCCTTGATGTTGGACTCCCAGCCTCCAGCGTGGTGAGCAGTACATTTCCGTTGTTTATAAATTACCCAATCTATTGGGTTTTAGCAATCTATTTTGTTACAGCAACCCAAATGAATTAAGACAGAAATCTTCTAAGTAAGATCACAGGTTCAAATCCATTTGATTAGTAATAAATTGCACCTGAAAAGTTACAAAAAATCAAACAAAACTTCAGGCCAAATAAAACATGTTTATAAGCCAGATGCAGTCATATTTTGCAATCTTTACATAGAGAGAATTTTTAAAGTGTTGCAAAAATAAAGTTTAAGGCAGAAATCAAAAGGATTACTCGTTGTCCAGGTTAGCATTTTCAAGAATTTCAGGAAATTAAGAATTTAAGGAATTTAAATGAGGTGAGAGATTTTCCCTTCACTAAATTAGGGAATAAATGTCAAAATAAAGATTTTTTTAAGGCAATAAGGATGAATTTAGGATAATCCACCCTGGAAAGTATAATATAGTATGACTACCAAGAACACAGATATGAGAGCCAAGCTGTCTGAGATTCAACCTGGCTCTATTAGGCAATTTATAAACCTTGGTTTCCTAATCTGTAAAATGAGGGAAATAATTGTGCCTACCTTCCAAGACTATTACAAGTATTAACTGGAATAATATATGTAAAGTGCTTAACACATACTAAATTCTTAATGTGTTAGGGGTGCTAATAAATGACACCCATGCATACCCATAATCCACCCACCTCTACCCTCAGCCAGGTTCTGAAACAATTGAGAAATAGAGGCGTTGGGCAAAAATATCATTTTATTAATAATAAAGGTCATGCTGGTGGATGTGGCTTAGGTATGAGGCAACAATGTGCTTCCTGATACAGAATCTAGAATTAGACAGACTTACCTGTCACAAGTAGTGCTGGTCAGCCACTGGCCTCTCCCTACAGGACCAAGGTCTGTTCCTGTACGGTTTATAGCATGGAGAAGCAGCCAGAAAGTATGCTCATTATAGGCAGACAAATCCCAAAAGGGACAGGGCTATGAGTCCTCCTCTCTAGGGAAGAACAAATGAGGGGACAGAGGGACTCCAGGAATGTTCCTCACATTGGACTCTCCATATGAAAGAAGCATTAAGGGGAGGTGTAGGTGTTTCCCTCTCACATTAACGTTCACAAAATGTACTTTAAAAATACATTTTACTTGTAAAATTTTAATTTTGAAGGGCTTAAGTTACTAATAAAGCACTCAAAATATTTAGAATATTAATATTTCCTCATAAGATATCTTACCAAAATAAGTCTTTGAAATGAAGTGAGTTTCTCCCAGGGAAAATTTATAGGATTACATGTTTCTTTATTTTCATTCAAAAGTTCAGCTAGATATAATTTAGAGAAAGAAACTGGGATTAACAGTCAAATACTTTTTATCATTAAAAGATATCACAATGAACATTTCTGTCATAAAATTATGAAGTTTTTTTTTTTTTTTCTCAACATGGCTGACTTAAAGTGCGCTTTATTTCCGTAAGCTTTACGGCATCACTAGCTGCGCTTCACACCTCAAAAGAGGGAGACATTAAGACAGATTTAAGTTTCAACTTGGACCAACTAAAGTGGTGAATGAATAGTAATATAAGAAGATGATGGACAGATGAAGAAATAAAATGAGAAGCCAAAGGCACACCCAGTCAACACATTATAACCTGTTCCTGTATATGTGGTGTTTTTCTGATGAATATAAACTAATAGGAGTAGAGGTTGGAGATTTCTATTCATCCAGCTATAACAGATATGGGAAATGAGAATCAAATGGAAATGCAACCAGATTATCAAATTTTTGAAAAATTAAATATTATATCTATCTACATATATTTAATACTGACCCCTCTTACCACCACAATAGAGTCCTACTGGATTACAATTTTTTGCAAGGTGGGAAGTCTTCTAGTCTTCATTTCCAGCTGTCCTGGATACGGTTATCATTTCTACTTACCTCTTATTTCTGTGGTATTTTCCCAATGTCTAACTTTAAATACAAATTAGGTTATAGAAATGGCTTTTTTGAATGCAGATAATATTGATGTATTGATCTTAAGAAAAGTTCATGATACATGAAGGTATAGTTATAAATGGATAATTTGGGGTTATTTGCAAAATAAAAAGATCTTCACTTTACAAAAAGGGTCAATAAAGAATTCTTTTAAATAAAAGTTACTGACTCTTACAGTATAATAAATTACGGGTCCCACATATATTAGAGATAAATGCAACAAAATAAAATGATAACAACTCAAAGAGAAAACTCTACAGGAGGAGGAGACCTTAATAAGAACTTGAAATCAAGAATGTATAAAAGAAAAAAATAGACATAATTGACTATACAAACATTTAAACACATATAGCATAGGTACTATAAAAACAAATTCAATAGACAATAAAAAATTCAGAAAAATATTTGAATATAGATGTTAATACATATAATAAGACAAAAGCGAATTATCTATAACACTAATGGGAGTTTAAGATTTTCAGATGGGCAAAATTAAAAAAAATCAATACTCCTATGGAAAATGGGCATTCATATTGCTGGTGGAAATATAAATTATCATAGACTTTTAAAGAAAGCAACTTGGCAGCAACTGTTAACATAAAAATAATTTCCTTTTGTTCCAGCAATTCCACTTCTGATTATTTATCTTATAGAAATAAAAGCAAAGGAAAAATGTATAAGGATGTTTATGTTATTGCATAATATAATTGTTTATTTTGGCAAAAATCAGGAAGTGAAATAGAGAAAAATGTGGAAGGAAACAAATTAGGTTGTATTCTGAGTGGGGGTGTTATGAGTGAAGGTAGTAGGGAAAAACGAAGGAGAGTTCGAAGTCGAAAAAGAAAAAGAAAAAGATGTGCTAAAAATAGTAAGTCATTTGAATTTAAGGTAAGATCCTTTCCCATGTAATTTTAAAAATACACATTTGTTAAAATGAACAATATATGTAGGTTTGTTCAGATTCAAGATTCCAAACTAGCATGGTGTAATGAAACTAGTGTAGTATATTTAATCTCTCTGAAATTCTGATTTCTAATCAGATTTTCTCATGAAGTTCTTTATAATCCTTTCATGGATGGTTATGAGGATTATATTGAATAACATGTGCATGCTTAAAATGTAGTTATATTCCTCCCTTCAATTTTTTCATAATGTAAGATATTGTATGACATTTACAAATTGAAAATCCATACACATACACACGTACTTAGGTTAAAACATTGAATGCTTTCTTACTCTCTTCTGGTGGTTTTGTATTTTCCTCCAATGAAGCATTTTCTGAAGAGAAAGGTGTGCTGATCAGAGAATAAACTGCTTTACTGTTCTTAAAAGTATCCCATTGTGATACATTTGATAAAAGGGATTTGCACAGAAGTGAAAATGGTTCCAAGTGAGCGCTGACATATTGGCACTGCCTCCACCTAGAATCTGACAGCCACTGAAGATGCTGACTTTCATCTATTTCAAATGTGCCTAATAAAAAAAGAAAAATGATCACATTAGAAGAGATAAGCCCTTTACCTTTTAGTTATTTATTACAAAGTAGATACTTGACAAAGATGTGCTGCTAGGCTATTTCATATAAAAACTATTTTATAGAAATAAAAATATATTTTACATAAATAAAACAGAAAGCTACTTTATATAAAAATTACATAAGAGGTAATTGTTTTTATTGTGGTAAAAATATAACTAAATTTATCATCTAAACCTTTTTTTGTTTTTGTTTTTTGAGACAGAGTCTCATTCTCACCCAGGCTGGAGTGCAGTGGTGTGATCTCTGCTCACTGCAACCTTTGCTTCCTGGTTTCAAGCGATTATTGTGCCTCAGCCTCACAAGTAGCTGGGATTACAGGTGTGTGCCACAATGCCTGGCTAATTTTTGTATTTTTTGCCATGTTGGCCAGGCTGATCTCAAACTCCTGGCCTAAAGTGATCTACCTCCCACCTTGACCTCCCAAAGTGTTGGGACTACAGGCATGAGCCACTGCACCCAGTCCATCTTAACCATTCTGAAGTGTACACTTTGGTAGTGTTAAAGATATTAATACTGTTGTGAAACTGAGAATAAATCCCAGTTGGTTATGGTGTACAATCTTCTTAATATGCTGTTGAATTTGGTTTGTTAGTATTTTGCTGAGGATTTTTGCATCAATGTTATTCAGAAATATTGGTCTGTAGTTTACTTGTAGTATGTTTGTCTGGCTTTGGTATCAGAATAATACTGGCCTCACAGAATGAGTTAGGAAGTGTTTCTGTCTCTTCAATTTTTGAAAGAGCTTCAGGAAAATTTATGTTAATTTTTAAATGTTTGGTAGAATTCAATGAAGCCAACTGGTCCTAAAATTTGCTTTTTTTTTTTTGGCGGTTTTTGATTACCTCTTCAATCTCCTTGTTATTGGTGTGTTCAGATTTTCTGTTTCTTCATGATTCAGTCTCAGTAGACTACAAGGAATTTATCCACTACTTCTAGGTTATCCAGTTCATTGGCATACAATCGTTCATGGTAGTCTCTTAGAAATCTTTTTATTTCTCTGCATCTACTTTAATGTTGTCCCTTTCTTTCCTGATTTTTATTATTTGCATCTTCCCTCTTTTTTTCTTAGTTAACTGAGCTCAAGGTTTGCAAATTTTGTTGATCTTTTCAAAACACCAACCGTTAGTTTTGTTTATTTTTTTTCTGTTCTCTATTTTGTTTATCACTGCTTTAGTCTTTATTATTTCATTCCTTTTGCTAGCTTTGGGTTTAATATGTTGTTTTTCTAGTTTCTTGAGGTAAGTTATGTACACTTTCTTCTTTTTTAATGTAGGTATTTACAGTTATAAACTTTCATCTTAGCACTGCTTTCAATGTATCCCCTAAGTTTTAATATGTTGCATTTTCATTTGTCCCTAAGTATTTTCTAATTTTCCTTGTGATTTAGTCTTTGACCTACTGGGTGTTTAAGAGTGTGTTAATTTCTACATCTTTGTGGATTTTTCAGTTTTCATTCTGTTGATTTCTAGTATCATTTCATTGTGTTTGGCAAATACACTTGATATGACTTCTTGAATTTGTTAAGATTTGTTTTATGGTCTAACATGTGGTCTATCCTGGGGAATGTTTATGTGCACTTAATAAGAATGTACATCCTGCTGTTATTGGGAAGACAGTTCTGTGTATGTCTGTTTGATCCAGTTGATCTACTATGTTGTTCAATTTTCTTATGACCTTCTGTTTCATTGTTTTATTCAGTACTGAAAATGGAGTACTGAAGTCTCCTACTATTATTGGGTCGCTGTCTTATTTCTCCCTTTAATTTGTCACATGTATTTGGGAGCTCTGAGGTTTAGTGCATAAGCATTTATTACTACATATCTTCTTGGTGAATTGACCCTTTTATCATTATCTCACATCTGTCTTTGTCTTTTGTAACAGTTTTGATTTCAAGTCTACTTCATCTGATATTAGTATAACCACTCCTACTCTCTTTGGTTACCATTTGCATGGAATATTTTTCTCCATTCTTTCATTTTCAGCCTATGTGTTTCTTTAGATATGAGTCTCCTGTAGACAGCATATAGTTAGATACTGTTTTTTAAATTAATTCAGCCAATCTGTGCCTTTTTATTGGAGAGTTAAATCCATTTAAATTTAAAGTAATTATTCATAGGGAAGGAATTACTATTGCCATTTGTTGTTTTCTGTATGTCTTGTAACTTTCTTCCTTCCTGTCCTCTTTTATTGCCTTTTTCGGTATTTTGTTGATTTTTGTAGTGATATACTTTGATTCCCTTCTCATTTTGTTTTGTGCATATTCTATAGATATTTTCTTTGTGGTTACTATTGCAATTACATAGTTTAATCTTAATTTTATAGCATTCTATTTTAAACTGACAACAACTTAACCTCAGTCTCATACAAAAATTCTACTCCCATCCTGGCAACATAATGAGATCTCATCTCTACAAAAAATTTTTAAAAATTAGCTGGGTATGGTGGCATGTGCCTGCAGTCCCAGCTACTTGGGAGGTGAGGTGAGGTGAGAGGACCACTTGAGCCCAGAAGTTGGAGGCTACAGTGAGCTATGATCCCATCACTGTATTCTAGCCTGGGTGACAGTGAAACTATGCCTTCAAAAAAACCAAAATCTACTAATTTAGGGCTTTAGCACCCCCCCTCATGTTATTGATGTCACAAGTTACATTTTTATATATTGCATCCCCATTAACATAATTATAGATCAAAAATGTTTTTGTAACTTGTTACATTTACCAACATTACAATAGTACAGGTTACTATCTTTCTCCACATATTTACCTTTACTGAAGAACCTTATATTTTTCATATAGTTTCATGTTGCTGTGTATTATCCTTTTGCTTCAACTTAAAGGAGTTTCTTTAGCATTTCTTGGAGAGCATTTCTAGTGGTAATAAACTCCCTCGATGTTTGTTTATCTGAGAAATCTTAATTTTTCTTTCATTTTTGAAGGACAGTTTTGACACATACAGTATTATTGGTTGAGAGTTTTTTTTCTTTTAGCACTTTGAATATATATCTCACTCCCTCTAGTTTGCAAAGGTTTTCCTGAGAAATCACTGGTAATCATATAGAAGCTCCCTTGTATATACAAATAACTTTTTCTCTTGCTGCTTTCAAGATTCTGTCATTGTCTTTGACTTCAGACAGTTTGATAATAATGTGTCTGCTGTGTTTCTTTTTGAATTCATCCTAGTGGAGTTCTTTGAATTTTTTGAACCTGTATGTTTTTTTCTTTCCTTAGATTTGGGAAGTTTTTAGCGACTGTTTCTTCAGAGAATTTCTCTACCCCTTTCTCTCTTTTTTTCTTCTTCTGGGAGTGCCATAATGCATATATTGGTCAACTTAATAGCATCCTATAGGTCCCTTAGGCTCTTTTTGCTTTTTAAATTTTTAGCTTTTTTTTTTTTTTGCTTTTCTGACTTGATAATTTCAAATGATCTGTCTTCAAGTTTGTTGATTCTTTGTTCTGTCTGATTAAGTCTGCTGTTTAATCCCTGTAATAATTTTTCAGTTCAGTTTTCGCATTTTTCACCTTCAGAATTTGTTTCATTCTTTTTTATAGTTTTTATGTCTTTGCTGATATTCTCATTTTGTTCATGCATCATTTAACTGACTTTATTTAGTTCTCTGTTATTTATTTATTTATTTTAGCTCATTGAGCAACTTTATGACAGTTATTTTAAATTCCTTGTCAGGCAGCTCATAGATCTGCATTTCTGTGGGACTGGTTTCTGGAGCTTCATTTTGTTCCTTTGATTGGACCATTTCCCCTTGTTTCTTTGTTTGCCTTAATATCTTTTTTTCCGGGGTTGGCATCTGAAAAAACAACCACCTTTCCCAGTCTTTGGTACTGGCTTTGTGCAGGGGAAAACCCTCACCAACCAGCCTAGTTGGAGGTTCTAAGACCTTTTTAACCTTTTCTAATCCCTTGCTCCCCCTAATTTCTCCCTGTGAAACTGTAGGTCTAATGTGCTGCTTGCATCTGGATTTTAGTGGCTTCCAAACTCCAGTGCCAGTCTTGCCAATATTCTGAGTCAGGCAAGACAAAAACCAGTCCCTTGGGAGGCCCCTAGACAAGCCAGAACACTGGATGCACTGTCTACTCTTTTGTTTCTATCTGAGGGAAGAGCTCTGATATGGGGTATTTCCTGTCAGTTTTTCCACATTATACCACAAAGAGGGAGGGGCATGAATAGGCATGTGTCAAATGATGCAAAATTTCCTACCCCTTTCACTGGAGTCTCTTCTTGGTTTTACAATAGCCTGGATGCTGTAGCTTCTCAACTGATCTCTAGAGTTCTCGCAGAGGTATTCTGATCTGTATATTGTTGTTACCTTGGTATCTCTGTGAAGGAAGGGAGCCTATAGCATCCTACTCTGCCATTTTGCAGACTTAAAATTTACAAATTACAGCACAACAACGTGAATGTATTTAATATCACTTAAAAATTGAGATGATAAATTCTATGTTATATGTATTTGACCACAGCTTAGATAATAAACATAATAAAAATACAACATAGAAACATTTAAAAGATTCAATAATTAAATAATTGTGTCTAACGTTTTTGGATAAACATGACTTTTGCGTTTCAAATTTTCAACCAGGTTTTCATAAGAAAGTGAGGGCAACTGTAATTAGGGGTGGGGGAAGTTTTAACTCCTGAAGGTATCCAATCAGTGTTTATGTTTGGGTGTGCTCCTGTTGACTACCATCAGATATTCTGCTTTGTAGATTAGGATTATAATAATCATAGCAATTATCATTTATGTATTCATTTATTCATTAAAAAATTATTGAGTAACAGTGGAGGTGCTTGACCTCAAGCTACTTTTACTTTAATCAATTATAGAGGCATTGACTTGGAGCACCTTAGTGGAAGGAAACACACTTTTAATGGACTTTTACGGAATCCAGAATAATAACTTTTACTTACTAGTAAGTCTAGACTGGGATAATGCAGTTTTAATATTTATCAATATGCCAGAATATAAAAAGATGTTCCATTCTTCTTCTGGTAGGAATCCAATGTCATCCTGTATTAGATTTCCATTAGCATTATTTTGCATGATTGCAGTGCAAAGCCGAAAAGAGAAGCAAAGTTTATCTTCATTAAATAGAGCTGAAGAAACCACCTATAGGGAAAATATAACATATTAATCCAGTGAGATTAAATAAACAAGTAAAATCCACACTAAAGAATGTCTCACCTTAAAAATACTTTTTGTCAACACATCTATTGCACTTTTAATATGCTTATCTAAGAGATTTTTCTCATTTTCCAAGTTGGGTTCTTTTGAAATATTTATAATCTCATGAACTTCTTTTGGAGACACTTTCTCCCTTTTAAAACTATGTTCTTGTTCTTTGCTTTTGGAAACTACTGACAAAACAAAAACCTGATGAAACCAGTCTAGGGAGAACTGGTACATGTAGTTGATTTGCGTGAGACCAGCTACTAGAAAGTAGAGCAGGGCACCTCGGGTTGCAATAGGGAGATAGTTTTTACGTATTGCTTCGATTTCACTTTCAGCTTTTTTTGTTGCTTCGATGCGCTTTGAAATTTCATTTGATGTCATTTTGGATTTTCTTAAGGTATCTATAATTTCTTCATCATCTAATGCGTATCCTAAAGATAAACAAAAAGTGAAGTTAAATAAAGACTACTGTAACAGTAAATGGCTATTTCCTCACTCTGCACTCTTTGTGTAAGGGTTTTTACTGTTGGCTTCTTACGGGCTTTATGTCGGACATGTGCTCTTAAATGAAGTTAGGTAATATTTCTAATAAGAATTTGAGGTGGGGCGCGGTGGCTCAAGCCTGTAATCCCAGTACTTTGGGAGGCCGAGACAGGCGGATCACGAGGTCAGGAGATTGAGACCATCTTGGCTAACACGGTGAAACCCCGTTTCTAGTAAAAAAATACAAAAAACTAGCCGGGCGTGGTGGCGGGCGCCTGTAGTCCCAGCTACTCGGGAGGCTGAGGCAGGAGAATGGCGTGAACCCGGGAGGCGGAGCTTGCAGTGAGCTGAGATCCGGCCACTGCACTCCAGCCTGGGCGACAGTGTGAGACTCCATCTCAAAAAAAATAAAAAAGAATTTGATTAATAGTATGTACACCTCACTTCCCACTCCCTCATCTCTTCTTTATATTACTTTAGTATTGGTGGATCCTATTTTTATTACAGGCATATAATAAGTAACCATTCCATGATAAGGAATACATTTACAGTATGACCCACTATACACACAGAATATTAAAATCAATTTTCAAAAAATAACAAGTATGCCATTATTTCACGTGATGTGTTCTGATATTTTGTATTCTATTTTATTAAACATATGAAACTGATCATGGCCAATGACATTTATTTCTCAACCCACTAACAGATTGCAACTCACCTTTTGAAAAAGCACTTCTCTAGAAAGTACAAATAATAAATCTATTCCCTTCACATATTTAAGGGAGCTCTCAGGTTTTCATTATAAACTCTTTTGTTTCATGGGCTAAACATCCACATTTTCCTCAACTGCTTTTTTCTTTTTTTTTTTTTTTGAGGCGGAGTCTTGCTCTGTCACCCAGGCTGGAGTGCAGTGGCACTATCTCGGCTCACTGCAAGCTCCGCCTCCTGGGTTCACGCCATTCTCCTGCCTCAGCCTCCCGAGTAGCTGGGACTACAGGCGCCCGCCACCACGCCCGGCTAATTTTTTTGTATTTTTAGTAGAGATGGGGTTTCACCGTGTTAGCCAGGATGGTCTCGATCTCCTGACCTCGTGATCCACCCATCTCGGCCTCCCAAAGGGCTGGAATTACAGGCTTGAGCCACCGCGCCCGGCCCTGCTTTTTTCTTATGATATGATTTTTAGAGCCCTCTTTGATTCTTGCCCTTGGACATATTTTAGTTTGAAATGAGCCTTTTAAAAATGTGGCATCCAGAACTAAACACAGTATTTCAGCTTGATATGACTATTGCTGGGAATAATGAAATTAGTATATTCCACAATCTGTGTACCATATTCTTATTGATGCAGGTGAAGCTTTTACAGGAATGTCTGGACCTAAGTCATGGACCACCTCTCACAGTACTCACCCTATCACACCATTTCCCACAGAGTTTGGGCAGTCACACCAAAGAGAAAATAAGAGGCAATAAGAATGGCTAGTTTTCCGCCAGGCGCAGTGGGTAGCTTACAACTGTAATCTCAGCACTTTGGGAAGCTGAGAAGGGCGGATCACGAGGTGAAGAGATCGAGACCATCCTGGCCAACATGGTGAAACCCCTTCTCTACTAAAAATACCAAAATTAGCTGGGTGTGGTGGTGCGTGCCTGTAGTCCCAGCTACTTGGGAGGCTGAGGCAGGAGAATCGCTGGAACCTGGGAGGTGGAGGTTGCAGTGAGCCGAGATTGTGCCACTGTACTCCAGCCTGGCAATGGAGCGAAACACTGTCTCAATAAATAAATAAATAAACATAAGAATGGCTAGTTTTCACTATTCACAATAGCAAAGGCATGTAATCAACCTAAATGCCCATCAGTGATAGACTGGATGAAGAAAATGTGGTACATACGATGCAGCCATGAAAAAGAACAAGATCATGTCCTTGGCAGGGACATGGATGGAACTGGAGGCCATTATCCTCAGCAAACTAACACAGAAACAGAAAACTAAACACTCCATGTTTTCACTTGTAAGTGGGAGCTAAATGATGAGAACACATGGACACATACAGGGGAACAACATATACAGGAACCTATTAGAGGGTGATGAGTAGTAGGAGGGAGAGAATCAGGAAAAATAACTAATGGGTCCTAGGCTTAATACCTGAGTGATGAAATAATCTGTACAACAAACCCCCATGACACAAGTTTACCTATGTAACAAACCTGCACTTGTAGCCCTGAACTTAAAAGTTAAAAAACAAACAAACAAAAAGCCTAGTTTTACTAAATCCTAGAAAGGAGGAGGAAAAATTATGCATATAATCAAGGTGTCTCTTAATTTAGTTTTCTTCCAGAACAATTTTTACTGAAACCACTATTACTCAAAGATCACAGTCTTTAAAAAATACCCAGACTCTACTACAAGGAACAAACGGTAGAGAATAAACAGCAAAGGCACAATAAAAGCATATAGTGCCCTAATGAGTGTTATCTTAAACACCTTTTCACTTAGCTCATGAAATCCATCTTTTGTTCAATTCTGGTGAAGTTTATAGCAAAATATGACTTGTTATATGAGTGGTTCATAAAATGGGAGTGGCTGTGCTTCTGAATCTTGATGGTCACCTTCTATATATATTATATAATACTTAGATGTTTTGCTCCCTAAGGAGTTACCAGCCAATGGCTCCAGTCTTACAAGAAAACCAAAAACCAAAAACCAAAGAACAAAACAAAAAAAACCAGATACAGAAGCCTTGTCCATGTAGTTAGCCTTATTACTAGAAGCACAATTTATTCATGTGTTATAAAGAAACATCTTATTAGGTATAATTAACATTGAAAAGGAATAAAGTCAGGTCCTCCAGGCATAAATGTGTATTTAACATTTCATAATAAAAATATGCTTCTATGCACATGTACCCTAGAACTCAAAGTATAATAATAATAATAATTAAAAAAAAATGCTTCTAAATGAGGATTTGCCTGTATTTCTAATATAAGATATAATTAAATTTGAGCTCTTTTTTGTAAACATGGTTGCAAAAATTGAGTTACAGACTTTATTTGTCTTAAAAATTCTCTATTTAACACATATCTCTTTTTGGAATTGGGTTAAGACAATGGCATGCTAAGGCAGCAACACTCAGGAGGATCCTAGGAGGAAAGGCATGCCCTCCCCACTACTCTCCCTACTGAAGCTTTTGTTTGTTTGAGGTTTTAAACAAAATGTAAAGTCTCCTAAGGTCTTTTTTTTAATTTTAATTTTTAATTAATTAATTATTATTATTATACTTTAAGTTCTAGGGTACATGTGCATAACGTGCAGGTTTGTTACATATGTATACTTGTGACATGTTGGTGTGCTGCACCCATCAACTCGTCATTTACATCAGGTATAACTCCCAATGCAATCCCTCCCCCCCTCCCCCCTCCCCATGATAGGCCCCAGTGTGTGATGTTCCCCTTCCCAAGTCCAAGTGATCTCATTGTTCAGTTCCCACCTATGAGTGAGAACATGCGCTGCTTGGTTTTCTGTTCTTGTGATAGTTTGCTAAGAATGATGGTTTCCAGCTGCATCCATGTCCCTACAAAGGACACAAACTCATCCTTTTTTATGGCTGCATAGTATTCCATGGTGTATATGTGCCACATTTTCTTAATCCAGTCTGTCACTGATGGACATTTGGGTTGATTCCAAGTCTTTGCTATTGTGAATAGTGCTGCAATAAACATACGTGTGCATGTGTCTTTATAGCAGCATGATTATAATGCTTTGGGTATATACCCAGTAATGGGATGGCTGGGTCATATGGTACATCTAGTTCTAGATCCCTGAGGAATCGCCATACTGTTTTCCATAATGGTTGAACTAGTTTACAATCCCACCAACAGTGTAAAAGTGTTCCTATTTCTCCACATCCTCTCCAGCACCTGTTGTTTCCTGACTTTTTAATGATTGCCATTCTAACTGGTGTGAGATGGTATCTCATTGTGGTTTTGATTGGCATTTCTCTGATGGCCAGTGATGATGAGCATTTTTTCATGTGTCTGTTGGCTGTATGCATGTCTTCTTTTGAGAAATGTCTGTTCATATACTTTGCCCATTTTTTGATGGGGTTGTTTGTTTTTTTCTTGTAAATTTGTTTGAGTTCTTTATAGGTTCTGGATATTAGCCCTTTGTCAGATGAGTAGATTGCAAAAATTTTCTCCCATTCTGTAAGTTGCCTGTTCACTCTGATGGTAGCTCTTTTGCTGTGCAGAAGCTCTTTAGTTTAATTAGATCCCATTTGTCAATTTTGGCTTTTGTTGCTGTTGCTTTTGGTGTTTAGACATGAAGTCTTTGCCCATGCCTATGTCCTAAATGGTACTACCTAGGTTTTCTTCTAGGGTTTTTATGGTATTAGGTCTAACATTTAAGTCTCTAATCCATCTTGAATTAATTTTCGTATAAGGAGTAAGGAAAGGATCCAGTTTCAGCTTTCTACTTATGGCTAGCCAATTTTCCCAGCACCATTTATTAAATAGGGAATCCTTTCCCCATTTCTTGTTTCTCTCAGGTTTGTCAAAGATCAGATGGCTGTAGATGTGTGGTATTATTTCTGAGGACTCTGTTCTGTTCCATTGGTCTATATCTCTGTTTTGGTACCAGTACCATGCTGTTTTGGTTACTGTAGCCTTGTAGTATAGTTTGAAGTCAGGTAGTGTGATGCCTCCAGCTTTGTTCTTTTGACTTAGGATTGTCTTGGCAATGCGGGGTCTTTTTTGCTTCCATATGAACTTTAAAGCAGTTTTTTCCAATTCTGTGAAGAAACTCATTGGTAGCTTGATGGGGATGGCGTTGAATCTATAAATAACCTTAGGCAGTATGGCCATTTTCACGATATTGATTCTTCCTATCCATGAGCATGGTATGGTCTTCCATTTGTTTGTGTCCTCTTTGATTTCACTGAGCAGTGGTTTGTAGTTCTCCTTGAAGAGGTCCTTTACATCCCTTGTAAATTGGATTCCTAGTATTTTATTCTCTTTGAAGCAATTGTGAATGGAAGTTCATTCATGATTTGGCTGTCTGTCTGTCTGTTACTGGTATATAAGAATGCTTGTGATTTTTGCGCATTAATTTTGTATCCTGAGACTTTGCTGAAGTTGCTGATCAGCTTAAGGAGATTTTGGGCTGAGACAATGGGGTTTTCTAAATATACAATCATGTCATCTGCAAACAGGGACAATTTGACTTCTTCTTTTCCTAACTGAATCCCCTTGATTTCTTTCTCTTGCCTGATTGCCCTAGCCAGAACTTCCAACACTATGTTGAATAGGAGTGGTGAGAGAGGGCATCCCTGTCTTGTGCCAGTTTTCAAAGGGAATTTTTCCAGTTTTTGCCCATTCAGTATGATATTGGCTGTGGGTTTGTCATAAATAGCTCTTATTATTTTGAAGTACGTTCCATCAATACCGAATTTATTGAGTGTTTTTAGCATGAAGGGCTGTTGAATTTTGTCAAAAGCCTTATCTGCATCTATTGAGATAATCATGTGGTTCTTGTCTTTGGTTCTGTTTATATGCTGGATTATGTTTATTGATTTGCGAATGTTGAACCAGCCTTGCATCCCAGGGATGAAGCCCACTTGATCATGGTGGATAAGCTTTTCGATGTGTTGCTGAATCTGGTTTGCCAGTATTTTATTGAGGATTTTTGCATCGATGTTCATCAAGGATATTGGTCTAAAATTCTCTTTTTTAGTTGTGTCTCTGCCAGGCTTTGGTATCAGGATGATGTTGGCCTCATAAAATGAGTTAGGGAGGATTCCCTCTTTTTCTATTGATTGGAATAGTTTCAGAAGGAATGGTACCAGCTCCTCCTTGTACCTCTGGTAGAATTCAGCTGTGAATCCATCTGGTCCTGGACTTTTTTTGGTTGGTAGGCTATTAATTATTGCCTCAATTTCAGAGCCTGTTATTGGTCTACTCAGGGATTCAACTTCTTCCTGGTTTAGTCTTGGAAGACTGTAAGTGTCCAGGAAATTATCCATTTCTTCTAGATTTTCTAGTTTATTTGTGTAGAGGTGTTTATAGAATTCTCTGATGGTAGTTTGTATTTCTGTGGGGTCGGTGGTGATATCCCCTTTATCATTTTTAATTGCGTCTATTTGATTCTTCTCTCTTTTCTTCTTTATTAGTCTTGCTAGCGGTCTGTCAATTTTGTTGATCTTTTCAAAAAACCAACTCCTGGAATCATTGATTTTTTGGAGGGTTTTTTTGCGTCTCTTATCTCCTTCAGTTCTGCTCTGATCTTAGTTACTTCTTGCCTTCTGCTAGCTTTTGAATGTGTTTGCTCTTGCTTCTCTAGTTCTTTTAATTGTGATGTTAGAGTGTCAATTTTAGATCTTTCCTGTTTTCTCTTGTGGGCATTTAGTGCTATAAATTTCCCTCTACACACTTCTTTAAATGTGTCCCAGAGATTCTGGTATGTTGTATCTTTGTTCTCATTGGTTTCAAAGAACATCTTTATTTCTGCCTTCATTTCATTATGTTCCCAGTAGTCATTCAGGAGCAGGTTGTTCAGTTTCCATGTAGTTGAGCAGTTTGGATTGAGTTTCTTAGTCCTGAGTTCCAGTTTGAGTGCACTGTGGTCTGAGAGACAGTTTGTTATAATTTCTGTTCTTGTACATTTGCTGAGGAGTGCTTTACTTCCAATTATGTGGTCAATTTTGGAATAAGTGTGATGTGGTGCTGAGAAGAATGTATATTCTGTTGATTTGGGGTGGAGAGTTCTATAGATGTCTATTAGGTCTGCTTGCTGTAGAGATGAGTTCAATTCCTGGATATCCTTATTAACTTTCTGTCTCGTTGATCTGTCTAATGTTGACAGTGGAGTGTTGAAGTCTCCCACTATTATTGTATGGGAGTCTAAGTCTCTTTGTAAGTCTCTAAGGACTTGCTTTATGAATATGGGTGTTCCTGTATTGGGTGCATATATATTTAGGATAGTTAGCTCTTCTTGGTGAATCGATCCCTTTACCATTATGTAATGGCCTTCTTTGTCTCTTTTGATCTTTGATGGTTTAAAGTCTGTTTTATCAGAGACTAGTATTGCAACCCCTGCGTTTTTTTGTTCTCCATTTGCTTGGTAGATCTTCCTCCATCCCTTTATTTTGAGCCTATGTATGTCTCTGCATGTGAGATGGGTCTCCTGAATACAGCAGACTGATGGGTCTTGACTCTTTATCCAGTTTGCCAGTCTGTGTCTTTTAATTGGAGCATTTAGTCCATTTACATTAAGGCTAATATTGTTATGTGTGAACTTGATCCTGCCATTATGATATTAAGTGGTTATTTTGCTCGTTAGTTGATGCAGTTTCTTCCTAGCCTCGATGGTCTTTACATTTTGGCATGTTTTTGCAACGGCTGGTACCGGTTGTTTCTTTCTATGTTTAGTGCTTCCTTCAGGGTCTCTTGTAAGGCAGGCCTGGTGGTGACAAAATCTCTAAGCATTTGCTTATCTGTAAAGGATTTTATTTCTCCTTCACTTATGAAACTTAGTTTGGCTGGATATGAAATTCTGGGTTTAAAATTCTTTTCTTTAAGAATGTTGAATATTGGCCCCCACTCTCTTCTGGCTTGTAGAGTTTCTGCCGAGAGATCTGCTGTTAGTCTGATGGGCTTCCCTTTGTGGGTAACCCGACCTTTCTCTCTGGCTGCCGTTAGGATTTTTTCCTTCATTTCAACTCTGGTGAATCTGGCAATTATGTGTCTTGGAGTTGCTCTTCTCGAGGAGTATTTGTGGCATTCTCTGTATTTCCTGAATTTGAATGTTGGCCTGCCCTACTAGGTTGGGGAAGTTCTCCTGGATGATATCCTGCAGAGTTTTTCCAACTTGGTTCCATTTTCCCCCTCACTTTCAGGCACCCCAATCAGACGTAGATTTGGTCTTTTTACATAATCCCATACTTCTTGCAGGCTTTGTTCATTTATTTTTCTTCTTTTTTCTTTTGGTTTCTCTTCTTGCTTCATTTCATTCATTTGATCCTCAATCGCTGATACTCTTTCTTCCAGTTGATCGAGTCGGTTACTGAAGCTTGTTCATTTGTCACGTATTTCTCATGTCATGGTTTTCATCTCTGTCATTTCGTTTATGACCTTCTCTCCATTAATTACTCTAGCCATCAATTCTTCCACTCTTTTTTCAAGATTTTTAGTTTCTTTGTGCTGGGTATGTAATTCCTCCTTAAGCTCTGAGAAGTTTGATGGACTGAAGCCTTCTTCTCTCCTCTCGTCAAAGTCATTCTCCGTCCAGCTTTGATCCGTTGCTGGCGATGAGCTGCGCTCCTTTGCAGGGGGAGATGCACTCTTATTTTTTGAATTTCCAGCTTTTCTGCCCTGCTTTTTCCCCATCTTTGTGGTTTTATCTGCCTCTGGTCTTTGATGATGGTGACGTACTGATGGGGTTTTGGTGTAGGTGTCCTTCCTGTTTGACAGTTTTCCTTCTACCAGTCAGGACCCTCAGCTGTAGGTCTGTTGGAGATTGCTTGAGGTCCACTCCAGACCCTGTTTGCCTGGGTATCAGCAGCAGAGGCTGCAGAAGACAGAATATTGCTGAACAGCGAGTCTACCTGTCTGATTCTTGCTTTGGAAGCTTCCTCTCAGAGGTGTACTCCACCCTGTGAGTTGTGGGGTGTCAGACTGCCCCTAGTGGGGGATGTCTCCCAGTTAGGCTACTCTGGGGTCAGGGACCCACTTGAGCAGGCAGTCTGTCCCTTCTCAGATCTCAACCTCCCAGTGTTGGGAGATCCACTGCTCTCTTCAAAGCTGTCAGACAGAGTTGTTTGCGTCTGCAGAGGTTTCTGCTGCTTTTTGTTGTTGTTGTTTAGCTGTGCCCTGTCCCCATAGGTGGAGTCTACAGAGACAGGCAGGTTTCCTTGAGGTGCTGTGAGCTCCACCCAGTTCGAGCTTCCCAGTGGCTTTGTTTACCTACTTAAGCCTCAGCAATGGCGGGCGCCCCTCCCCCAGCCTCGTTGCTGCCTTGCCGTTAGATCGCAGACTGCTGTGCTAGCAATGAGGGAGGCTCCGTGGGCATGGGACCCTCCCGGCCAGGTGTGGGATACAATCTCTTGGTGTGCCTGTTTGCTTAAAGCGCAGTATTGGGGTGGGAGTTACCCGATTTTTCAGGTGTTGTGTGTCTCAGTTCCCCTGGCTAGGAAAAGGGATTCCCTTCCCCCTTGCACTTCCCAGGTGAGGAGATGCCTTGCCCTGCTTCAGCTCTAGCTGGTCAGGCTGCAGCAGTTGACCAGCACCGATTGTCCGGCACTCCCTAGTGAGATGAACCCAGTACCTCAGTTCAAAATGCAGAAATCACCGGTCTTCTGTGTCGCTGGCGCTGGGAGTTGGAGACTGGAGCTGTTCCTATTCGGCCATCTTGCTCCGCCCCTTAAGGTCTTAATCATTTCCCCAAACTAAGGCAGTTGTATGCCATAAAAATGTAAGTTCTTTGTTAAAGGTTAAGAACATGCTGAACAAGTCAGTGTTTTCTGAACATCTTAGCAGACCTTACGGAGGCCAACACTGGAACTCCTCATCAAAGTTGTTATTGTTTCGGCCACAGGTCTCAGCAAGGTGCTGTTACTTGCAGCAATTTGTTAGGGAAGAAATGTCAATATTAAGGTAAATGTCTAACAGTGGGGAGCCACATCCTTTCAGTGAAGAAAGGTTTGTAACCACAATGTGGGAACCGCTCAAATTCATCACTGCACTGATACAAGGCATTGCACTGACACAAGACAGGCAGCTCTGTCTTGCTTCCGGGAAGTCCAAGGCAGCACGGTGAATGTGGTTCCAGCTCTGGATGATAAAGCATGGGCTACCATGTAGTAGCACCTGTGAGCGCTGGCCAAGAGGAGGGGCAAGTGGGCAAATGTGGACCCAGGCTGTGAGGGGTGGGGGTGGGACCCATGGCATCACTGCCCCCAAAAGTTCCAGTGTTAACACATAGGTAAGATCATCCAAAGTATCTCTCTCTATACATATGTGCAGATAGAAGGGTAAATAAATGGATTGATAAACAGACAGAATATGCGTGTGTGTGTGTGTTTATGAGAAATGGATCCTACTATAAATACTGTGTTTTAAGTAACTAGTAAATTTACCTTTACTGGAATTAAGAAAAAGAATAAATAGAATTGCTGAATCTCAGGTAAACATTTCTTGAATATAATATATATTAGTTTCTAAAACATTATTCTAAGATTATAAGAAAAGATGATGAAAGCAATGAAAGAATTCAATCTCTATTTAAAAAAATAAAAATACATTTTGAATTTCAAACAGGATGGATTGGCTTCTCTGCATGAACGGTGAGGTGACTGCACTCAGGTTTCCTTCCACTTTCTGATTCTGATTGCTCAGTCGGTGAGACTTCATCATCAAGTAGTTTTTGTTTGTTTTGTTTTTAATTCCCTGGGTTCTTTTATGTTTGAAATAGTCAATATTGCTTCCAAGGTATGGGTGCTTCATGCCCTATCAAACTTGGTTTCCTCATCTTTCAAAAATTATATTCTTAATTATTACTATTGGTAAAATTTTGCCTTTAAAAAAAAAACCTAGCTTTTAATTTGTTTTAGTACAGTATCTGGTAACAATGGACTTGCATTTCAGACCATGGGCTTTAGATTAGACAAATAATATGCAATCAGAAGCAGACATAATAATTGTGTAGAGAGCTTCAAAAATAAACATAAGCCAGGGCCCAATGTGTGGAAGTTCAGATTCAGTAAGTCTGTGGTGGTAGCCACTGGCCATTTGTATTTTTCAAAAAGAAAGAAAAGTAATAAATTCTACAGATGATTTCTATACATACTCTTGAGGACTAAAGTGTTTGAGAAACCTTCAAGTTCCAATGAGTCACAGGTTAAAACAGAAAGGCAGTCCATTGTTAGATAAACTGTATTTTATCACAGTTGAGTTAGGGGCCTACATCAGTGTGACTCAGGAATTTATGTTTCTTTAAGTTTAGATGCAGTAAAGATTTTTTTGTGCTGGAGAGGAAAATAATTTCTACTGCTACTTTAATTAACAGTCTCTTTTTTTTTTTTCTTTTTTTCCTTTTTTTTTTTTAGACGGAGTTTCGTTCTTCTTAACCCAGGCTGGAATGCATTGGCGCCATCTTGACTCACCACAGCCTCCACCTCCTGGGTTCAAGCGATTCTCCTGTCTCAGCCTCCTGAGTAGCTGGGATTACAGGCATGCACCACCAAGCCCAGCTAATTTTGCATTTTTAGTAGAGATGGGGTTTCTCCACGTTGGTCAGGCTGGTCTCCAACTCCTGACCTCAGGTGATCTGCCTGCTTCAGCCTCCCAAAGTGTTGGGATTACAGGTGTGAGCCACCGTGCCCGGCCAACAGCATGTTTTAATGGGATATATAAAAGTCACTGGATTATTTGCTTTTAAAATATCTTTTAGTTATTAAGTCGGGTGTGGTGGCATGCGCTGGTAATCCCAGGTACTCAGGAAGTTGAGGCAGGAGAATCGCTGGAACCCAGGAGGCGGAGGTTGCAGTGAACCGAGATTGCGCCACTGCACTCCAGCCTGGGTGATGGAGTGAGACTGTCTGAAAAAAAAATAATAAAAAATAAAATATCTTTTCATTATTAATACTTGGGGAAAGTTCAATCATTCAGTCTCTGTAATCTAACTTGAGACCTATAACAGATGTCTGTACCTGAAGTACAGACATGGGGGGAACTAACTAGACTCTGTAAAATTTGTCTTACAACTTATACCAGTTACAGGGTGGCAAACGTTCTACAACACAATGAGCTAAAGTAAAAGTGGAACTGAGGGACACCAAAATTCACAATGTTTAAGTTTAGAAATGGGGTGATTCACCTACCTTTATCAATTATCTGGTGGAAATGGAGATTTGGTATTTTTGGCTCAAATTCAAAATTTGGTTCTCATAACTTTTTATTCTATCCGTTGCAAAGATCTCTTACTATCACTAAATATCTTGACTTACCTTGTGCTTTCTGCAGTAAACTTAATGTTTTTTCCTCTAGTTCTTCAAGAGTTACGGCATCAAGGGAAATACTCTCCAGTAACTTGGAACGTTGATCTTCTAAATGAGGAACTTCATGAGTTACCACAGTAGACAAGAGTTGATCTTGCAAACCTTGGAATGTTACAGTGAAGTTGATCATAGTAACAAAGTTATAAACTGATGGAAGAAAATGGGGGTTGTCTATTTCTGTAGATAAGTATAACCTAAACATGAGAAAGGCACCAGTTATTCAAAGAACATATAGAAAAAAAAATGAACAATTTATTTAAAAATACATAAAGCATTTTTCCAGGAACTACACAAGATTTTTAGTGTTTTTCAGTTTTTTATACAAAGTACACTTTCAATGTATACTATGTGAATACATTTGCATTGAAGTCTTAAAAAAATACAACCACAGACTGTGTACATGCTATGTTTAGTTTACACATAAGGACAGAGTATAGAAAATGTTAAACAGTAGAAGTTTTGACTTGCCACTAGATCATTGTGAAAACCATGGTTTTTACCCTTAGTGAGTTGAGAAGCCAATGGAGGGATTGGAGGAGTGACAAGGTCTTTTTAAATCAGACTTCTCTAGCAGCTATCATTTAAAAAAAAAAAATTTCAATAGCTTTAGGGGTAAAGCTACATGGATGAATTGTATGGTGGTGAAGTCTGAAATTTCGGTGCATCCATCACCTGAGCAGTGTACCTTGTACCCAAGATGTAGCAGCCATCTTGAGAATAGCCTGGGAGGAGAAGCAGAGGAGCAAGAGGGAAGCTGGGAGACTGGGTAACATGTGAGAAATGATGGTGGCGTGGAGCAGGGTGGTGTCAGTGGCAGTCATACTGAAGAGTGGGCAGATTAATAAAGCAGAGACAATTCTTCATTCCACTTTATGAAGAGTGAAATTGAAGCTTAATGATATTAAATAAATTGCCCATATCACATGGCCAGAAAGTGACAGAGTGAGGTCCATCACTGAAGCCTGCCCTCTACAACAGTGCCCTCCAGCACCTTCTCAACACACATTCCTAACACAGGGACCGGGTTATCTACTCAGGAAAATTAGCATTTTTAGCACTGTTACTTCATTAGCATTTTTAGTGCTGTTACTTAATCAAACAAATTATATCCAGTAAGAAAAAACAATGGGTTAATGCAGTGTTTTCCAAAGTGTAGTCTATACAACACTATTTTCTGGAGAGGGTTTGGTGAATAAAGGGGTTTTAAGTCCTGTAGGACTGTTACCTTTAGCCCACTTTAAGAAGCCTTGGGATCTCTTTTTTGAGTGACACCTATTACAGCATGGAAATGTTTTGAGGAACGTACTTTGGAAACTGTTTTATTAACAGAAGAGAGAATTATTATTATCATTATTATTATTTCAGACAGAGTTTTGCTCTTGTTGCCCAGGCTGGAGTGCAATGGTGCGATCTTGGCTCTCAGGTGCAACCTTCGCCTCCCAGGTTCAAGCGATTCTCCTGCCTCAGCCTCCCAAGTAGCTGGGATTACAGGCATGCGCCACCACATCTGAGTAATTTTTTTTTTTTTTTTGTATTTAGTAGAGACAGGGGTTTCACCATATTGGTCAGGCTGGTCTTGAACTCCTGACCTCAAGTGATCCACCTGCCTCAGCTTCCCAAAGTGCTGGGATTACAGGCATGCACCACCACGCCTGGCCACAGAAGAGAGAATTCCAAGGAGTAATAATTTCATGAGAGACTGCAGCCCTGCACAGGGGAGAGGACACACTGACCAATAGGTTTGAGTCAGCACCGCTTGGTAAGGAGTCAGTACGTCAGAATTCCTGGGAATAAGTTAAAAGCACCAGGCTGATGATGGCTAAAGTCTTCTAGTTTCCTTTGCCAATTACTTGCTTACCCAGCAAGGCTCTTATTATAAATGGCCTTTCCTGTGGCTTTGCCTACAAGGAGAGAATGCCCATGAACAATTCAAACATCTTATTTCTTGGGAGTCACATTTTTATGGTAATCAAATCTATGTAACAGTGCTGTGTGAAATTGGCTAGTGCGAGTCCATTTCCTGGAGTCCCTTTACTGCTGGGAACATGGATATAATGCTTTTTATCTTCCTAGGCAAAAATCTCTTTTTGCTCTAGATATTAAATATAGATTTTGTGTGTGTGTGTGTGTGTGTGTGTGTGTGTGTTTTAAAAAGGCAGAAACTTTTCTCGCCCAAATAAAATGTTAGGCAAACAGAACAAACAGAGCTTCTTCAGATGAAGCAGAGCCAGGCTTCTCGCTTGCTCCTCTCTGCATAGCTTCTGAAGACTCCTCATAAAACCCACAGGTTTCATCATGCACAGTTTGAAAAGTGTTAGTTTGGAGTGACTTGATACAAATCGGTTATCTTTTCTGTATACTGATGAATACTTCTGCCAACACAAAAACAAAAAGAATATTCCAAAGACAATCTTACTTTTTCCTCCATGTAGAAGCTTAACAGGACTGAATACAAGGCATTCAATATTATTTATCTTAAAAAGCATACACATTTGACTCAATTTAGCGGTGGCACATTACCTAAAATTTGAATTGTATTCGATCTCAGCGTCACCAACCCTTATGAAATAGTGTCCTTTTTTCTGATAGATATCCTTTTTCAGAATTGCCTTTAAGCCTGGAGCTAATGTCTCAAGGAGATTCTGAAAAACCCAATAGACAAAAATAAGAAAAATCATCTTAAAACAAATTGGTTGAAAAAAAAAAAAGCAGCATTAAAACATTTAAATGTTGAGTTAGAAAGAATGAATAAGACCTAGTATTTCATAGCACAACAGGGTGACTACAGTCAATAATAATTTAATTGTACATTTAAAAATAACTAAGAGTATAATTGGATTGTTTGTAACAAAAGATAATGCTCAAGGGAATGGATACTCCGTTCTGCATGATGTGATTACACATTGTATGCCTGTTTCAAAAACATCTCATATACCCCATAACTATATACACCTACTATGTACCCACAAAAATGAAAATTAAAAAATTTAAGTTTTATTAAATATCTGGACTCCAGTGAAAGACAGCTGTAAGAGAACTGAGCATTGAAAACTCACTCTCTGTCTCTAAGTATATATGTGTGTATGTCTGTTGTTATTTTTTCCCTGACAGTTATGTGTCACTGAAAACTTTTAGCCTTTATGCTCAGTGCATACAACATATGTATCAGCTGCAAGGGAAATTGGGCCATACTGCCCACTTACCTGCAGGAGGACACTCCCTCCTGTCTTCATAGCATTTTCAATTTTTTTGGTGTAATTGTTGTCTTCAATGGAGAGCTTCTGCAGCCTGGATCCTTCCATCTGACGGATCCAGTTGTGAGCTTGCCTATGTGGGTCAATCAGCAGTGGCCACTGCTGGCCATTCTTGATCAAGATGGCATTCTCTACTGAATACTGACCATGAGGTAGTCCCTGATTATGCCATCGGCTGATCTGCAACGAAATAATTAGTTCTTTCACTATTTTGTAAATGTCTTCACATCTTTAGTATCCTACAGGGTACTAAAAGATCCTACAGAATCACTGCCTTTAGAAAAAGAAATACTGTTTAAGAATGCTATGGAAATGAACAGTTTAAAGAAACAGATATGAAATTTTTGGGAAGCTGAGTAATTATGCACTAAATTACATTTTTGTGTTCAACAATAAGGACATTATAATGCCCATCACAACAAAGATGCCATGGGGGACACAAAGGAAATAAGATACAGCACCTGCTTCTAAGGCTCTTAGACTCTAATGCATATATGAAATATGCAATAATAGAATTATACAAATATAATAATAGCTACTCTATTTTGCCCCTACCAACTGCCAACCACACATACATATATACTAGGTAGTGAAATTACTATAATAACCCTTATTTCTAAGATGGAGGTACTGAGGCTAAAAGACGTTAGATACTTGTCTAAGGTTATACTGTCAGAATAAGAAGCAGAGCTACCATTTGACTCAGAAGCTGACTTCAAGCCGGGTGAGCTTTGACTCTTTACATGGCCTCTCTTTTTCTGCCACTCCAATTTCATGGCAGTATCAGCAGGTTGGGAGAAAAAGGCCAAGAAGCCTATGGAGGTAAGAGTAGAAACAGGACACCAAGGAAACCCTCCAGCAAAAGGTAGCAGGGGTCTCCCCAGGAGAAGCCTAACATACTTTTTAGTTTGGGAACAGAGGAAAGTTTTTTCATTTATGCCTGTGAAGAACTGCATGCTCTCAAATTCTATGTAAAAGGAAATAGGACAGATGATGAAGAATCCTGAAAAATACAAGTATTGCTATTGATTGGAGTGTAGATTGCATCTGAATACAGGCAAAGAAGACAGGAGTAAACATGATTGTGGTGAGAGAAACATGCCCTGAGCCCAATAGCAAAGAAGAGTTTCTATTTTCAAAAATGAATCGTTCTCCAGACTTTTATGCTTTTCTTTATTAAACACGATAGTTTAGTTTTGCTTATTTTTGAACTGTAGATAAGTGAAATCTTCCATCTTTTTCTGTGTCTGGCTTTAATTCATGTTGTTGTGTTGCTTGAGGTCTCTCTACATATATACATATATATGTATAGTCTTATACATATAAGTATATGTGTGTATATATAAGTATATATGTGTGTATATATATGAGATTACACTGAATCTATAGGTCAGTCTAGTAACTTTAGAATATTGAGTTTTCCAATTCATGAACTTGGTATAACTCTTCATTTATTTAAGTTTCTTAAAACGCATCTTAGTATTTTATAGTTTTCTTTCTATAAATTTTTCACATTTTTGAGATTCATTCTGATGTGCAAAAGATGTGTTTTAGATACCATTTTAGGTCACATTGGTATCTAAAAACATTGTACACTACTGTTGCTGAAGAGAAATGCAATTTGACTTTGTTAATTTCAGAAAGTTTGCTAAATGTTTATTAATTATCATGATATATCTATAGGTTCTCTTGGATTTTATAAGTACATAATATATCACCTCCAAAAATTTATGTTTTTATTCAATGCTAATATCTTTTTTCCCCTTGCCTTACTTCACTGCCCAGACTCTCCAGTAAACACAAGTGGAGATAGTGAACATCCCTTTGTCATCTTCCCAATCTCAAAAGAAAATCTTTCACCAGTGTATCATTTTAAAGTTTCTGATTTCAATTTTGTTCTGCGGTTATCTTAGGAGTATATTTCCTAATTTCAAAAATATGGGGATTTTCAAAGTATCTTTTAATTATTGACTTCTAGCTTAACTGCACTTTGATCAGATGCCATATTCTGTAGGAGTTCAGTCCTCTGACATTTGGTCAAACTTGATTTGTGGCCTGTTATATGGTCAATTTGGCAGTTCTATATGTGTTTGCATATAATGTGTCAGCTGCAGGTATAGGCTACGGTGCTCTATTCCCATTCAGTCCATTTGCTGATCATGTTGTTCAAAGCTTCTCTATTCTTACCGATTTTGTGTGCTTGTTCTGAGTTACAGAAAGAAGGGTATTAAAATCCTTCACTATGATTGTAGATTTGTCTATTTTTTCCCTATAGTTCTTTTAATATTTGCTTTATATTATTTGAGATCATGCTATTAGGTTAACAATTTAGAATTGTTAACATTTGCTTGGAGAATTAAACCAATTCCTATTGTAAAGTGAGCTTAAGTCTAGTAATCCTTTTATGCCTTAACATCTATTTTGTCCTTTTGTTTTTGTAATCTATGGTAAACGCTCTCCTATTTCTGACTCTCAACTTTTCTTTATGTTTTAGATGTGTCTTTTATAAATAATGTATGTTTTATTTTATAAATAATGTATGTTTTCTATTTTGTGCTTTGGTTTATACTGTTACATAGTCTTATAACTTTATATATGAGGATTGCTTGAGGTCTCTGTACATATATACATATATAGTCATATACATATATGTATAAGTATGAATATATGTATGTATATATGTATGTATACATATAGGTATACGCATATATGTATGTACACACATAACACATACATACATGTACATATGTATATATGTGTATATATGTATATACATTATGTATGTACATATGTATATATGTATGCACATATGTATATATGTGTATATACATATAAGTGTATATATACATATAAGTATGTATGTGTGTGTGTATATATAAGTTTATATGTGTATATATAGTATATATGTATAGTCATAACTTTATGAGGATTTCTTGAGGTCTCTCTACATATGTAGTATACACATATGCTATATGTATACATATATATATAATATATACACACACACACACATATATATGTAGAGAGAGAGAGACAGAGACTTGGGCTGTCTCCCATGCTGGAGTGCAATGGCATGATCATGCCTCACTGCAGCGTTGACCTCCTGTACTCAAGTGATCCTTCCACCTCAGCCTCATAAGTAGTTAGGACTATAGGCATGTGCCAACATTGTGCACGTGCAATCATTGCAATGATTGTGATCTATCATTACAATTACTACTGCCGTTCTCAAGCTGTGGTTGTACAAAAGTTAATAATGGATAATATTGAAAAATGTTTTCTGAGAGGAAAATTAATCTTATTCTTGGGTTTGCTAATAGTGTCATATTTGCTAAGATAAATAAAATCCTTTGTGTAACAAAGCAAGACAATTGTTTTTTCTTTTAGAGACAGGGTCTTCTCTCAGTAGCCTAGGCTGGAATGCAAGGGCACCATCATAGCTCACTGCAGCCTTGATCTCTTGGGCTCATGTGATCCTCCCACCTCAGCCTTCCAAGTGGCTTAGGCTTAGGATGACAGGCATGTGGCACCATGCTCAGTAATTTTTTTTTTAGACAGGGTCTTGCTACATTGCCCAGGTTGGCTATTTTTTAATTTTTTTGTAGAGACAGGCTGGTCTTGAATTCCTACACTCAAGAGTTCCTCCTATCTGGGCGTCCCAAAGTTCTGGCATAACAGGCATGAGCCACCGCACCTGGCCACAATCTTAGACTTGTTACTGGAACATTTAGTCCATTTACACCTAATGTAATAACTGTTATATTTGAGTTTAAATTGGTTATTAGCATTATAAAAAAGTGAAGACAGTATTTGTTTCTAAGATTTTGTAGGTTGCATGGTCAATTTAAGGGAAATTATCAGTGGGGATCCAATCTAAAATTATTCTTGGAGGATTAACAAAAGGTAGGTGCATTTCTCTTTTATCCTTTAAACATCAGCATATGATTTACATAAACAGACAATAAGTATCTAAGTTAATAAATGTAGTTCTACATTTTTGGCTGTGTCTAAGAACACTCCCTGTGGTTCAATAAGTTCAATTGTATTAAATGAAAGAGGTTTCAGAGAGAGAAACTGCCTATATTGATTGAGACAGGGTAATAGGATTACGGTGGGAAAAGAGATATTTTGTGACTTTTGCTCAGTATGAGAAACAGGAGAGATACAACTTATTGAGGCATTAGGGCTATAAATAAAAAAAATTAAGACCTGAAACAAACTATTAACAAAATATTTTCATTTATCAAAATAATTTTGGGACAACATCCACGCCCAAAACTACACATACAGCTAAAACCCAAATCAACAATAATAGCCACTTAACTGGATAATAGAAATATGTTATTACCTCATATTTTTGTGCCATAACTTTAATTAAAGAGAAGTTGGAAGACAAAGAAATGCCATTTTCGGTGCAGAAAGTCTCCCATTTATTCACAATCAACTGGCGAAATTCTGGTGTTAAAATTCCACTGTATACAATGCATGCTGCTGAAAGAAGTATGTCACCCAAAATTCCTTCTAATTTGTTATCTATTTGATTGATTATTTCTTGCCATCGAGTCTAAATGTTAAAATAGAAATGAGTTATTCTATATAAAATATATTATCATAAGGTATTTTAAAATTAATCTCCAAGTTGGATCTATCATTGCAATTACTACTGCTGTTCTCAAGCTGTGGCTGTATCAAAGTTAACAATGGATAATATTGAAAAATAAACTGTTTTCTGAGGGAAAAATCAGTCTTATTCTTGAGTTTGCTAATAGTGTCTTATTTGCTAAGATAGATACACAGCCATTTAAAATCCTTTGTGTAATAAAACAGGACAATTTTTTTTTTTCTTTTAGAGACAAAGTCTGCTCTTAGTAGCCTAGGCTGGACAGCCTTGATCTCTTGGGCTCATGTGATCCTCCTCCCACCTCAGCCTTCCGAGTGGCTTAGGATGACAGGCATGTGCCACCAGGCTCAGTTATTTATTTATTTATTTTTTTTTAGAGACAGGGTCTTGCTACATTGCCCAGGTTGGTCTTAAACTCTTGATCTCAAGCAATCCTCCAGCCCTGGCCTCCCAAAGAGCTGGGATTACAGACATGAGCCACCATGCCCAGCCAAAGCAGGACAGTTTATAAAGTATCAATTTATTATAATATACTATTAATAGTATTCAACAACAACAATAATAATAACAACAACAACCCATATTTACTGAATCTTTACTTATCTACCAGGCATTTTACTTTGAAAACTTCATTTGATACCGCATTTGAAGTTGAGTTTAGAGAAGTTAAACTACTTGGTCAAGATCACTAAGCTTCTAAGGGGTGCAGCTGGGCTCTGAACCCATATTCTCTGGCTGTATATGGCTTCTTTGATCATGCATGTGCTTGACTGGTTGATAAATAAAGCATGTTAAGCAAGAGCCCTCTTTTCTGGTGCTCACCATCTGGGACATGCTGATGTTCCACTGCCTCTCAATCTATACACTTGACTCTCAGGGACATCCAACTGCTTCTGAGAGCTATCATCTCCCTTTGATTGGTCTGTTTTCATAAAATCCTTCCTCTTGACCTTCTATGATATGTATTTATTTAAAAAATTAAACTAAATTAAAATTATCTTGAGAATTTTATAGCATCCATCCCTTAAGATAGCTGAGGTGTAACTAAACTGAGATTCTAGTTGGCTTACTAGAGATTCAACCATAGAGAAGCCAGATGAGCTAGAGGAGAAGTAAAAAGATGAGCTAAAATGGGTTCAGAAGGCTGACAGAACAAAAGAAAATTTTCTTTTTCGGCTGCTCTGCCTATGGAGTAACCATTCTTTATTCCTTTACTTTCTTAATAAACCTACTTTCACTTAAAAAAAAAAAAGAATTTTCTTTTTCTTTCCTAATGACATCTTCTCCTTTGTGGTTCCACCATGTTTTATATGTTCAGCTTGGGTTGTCCCAGTGCTAGAAAAGGAAAACTAATGACATTTTCATTGAAAGGTTTACTTTGGGCCTCATCAGACAAAAGTGTGCTGATGTCTTCAGATCAGGAAATAACGTCAGATACTTGTAGTCTGTTACTTCTGTTTTGAGACGACTCAAACAGGATTTCTTTATGTGAATAGGATGTCTACTGATCCCAATGAGAAACTGGATAGTAAGATAGCTTTAGAAGGTATATGATACAGCCTGCAGTGAAAATAACATCTTGGGGGTTGTTGGGCCCAGTAGAAATTATGGAGGAGATATAAGACCAAAGAAAGTCCTGCCTTCTCATCTTCCAGGACAGTTAGTAAGACTGACGCGCACTGAAAGCGCCTGCTGGCCATTTTTTTCCGATTTGCTAATAGTTGTTTTTCAGCAACGGTATCTTTGTAAGCTGCCTGTAAAAACAGCAAATGTTCTTCAACCTGAAAGATAATTAATTCACTATTGAGAAAAATATCTTACTCTCATTTTGCTTCAAGACTTTATCTGTCATTTATATAAATATAGTGTTACCATTTCATTTTCACATCGTGGAAAATCTTTCTGGAGGGATTATATTACCAATGAAAATGGACATTGTAGAAATGAAATGATTCATTGATATTGAAATTTGTATATTTTTAAATGCCATCTTGCTTCTTTAATAGGCTTTTTTTTTTTTTTTTTTTTTTTTTTTTTTTACAATTCTAGCATTTGTAGATTCATCAATCTCTGATTTATTTTTCACGAATAAAAATTTGTATCTTATTTAGATTCTTTTTCTAAGAAAATGGTTGAACTTTTTTTCACCTCAGATGTACTGAACAGACCAGGGGATCGAATGAATTTTTTAATTTAAGCTGTATGATGAATCAACTGTTAAACCATCCTTACAGTGTTAGTGGAAAACATATTTTCATGAATAGCTGACAAAATAATTTTTATTTTTATTTGTGGGTACATAGTATGTATATATATATTTAGAGGGTACATGAGATGTTTTGATACAGGCATGCAATGTGTAATCATCACATCATGGAGAAGGAGGTATCTATCCCCTCGAGCATTTATCCTTTGTGTTACAAACAATCCAATTATACTCTTTAAGTTATTTTAAGTGTACAATTAAATTATTATTGACTACAACCACCCTGTTGCTCTATCACACACTAGGTCTTATTCATTCTTTCTATTTTTCGTATCCATTAACCATCCTTACCTCCCTCATACCTTCCCAGCCTCTGGTAATCATCTTTCTGCCCTCTATCTCCATGAGTTCAATTGTTTTGATTTTTAGATCTCACAAGTAAGTGAGAACATGCCATGTTTGTCTTTCTGCGCCTGGCTTATTTCACTTGCATAATGACCTCCAGTTCCACCAATGTTGTTGCAAATGACAGGATCTCATTCTTTTTAATGGTTGAATAATACTCCATTGTGTATAAGCACAATATTTTCATTATCCATTCATCTGTTGATGGACACTTGGGTTACTTCCAAATTTTGACTACTGTGAACAGTGCTGCAACAAACATGGAAGTGCAATTATCTCTTCAATATACTGAGTTCCTTTCTTTTGGGTATATACCTAGTAGCAGAATTGCTGGTTCATATGATAGCTCTAATTTTAGTTTTTTGAGGAACCTCCAAACCGTTCTCCATAGTGGTTGTCCTAATTTACGTTCCCACCAGCAGTGTATAAGGGTTCCCTTTTCTCCACATCCTTATCAGCATTTGGTTATTGCCTGTCTTTTGGATAAAAGCCATTTTAATTAGGGTGAGATGATATCTCGTTGTAGTTTTTATTTGCATTTCTCTGATGATCAGTGATATGAGCACCTTTTTATATGCCTGTTTGCCATTGGTATGTCTTGAATCAACCCAAATGTCCATCAGTGACAGACTGGATTAAGAAAATGTGGCACATATACACCATGGAATACTATGCAGCCATAAAAAAGGACGAGTTTGTGTCCTTTGTAGGGACATGGATGCAGCTGGAAACCATCATTCTCAGCAAACTATCGCAAGAACAGAAAACCAAACACTGCATGTTCTCACTCATAGGTGGGAACTGAACAATGAGATCACTTGGATGCTGGAAGGGGAACATCACACACCAGGGCCTATCATGGGGAGGGGGGAGGGGGGGAGGGGGGAGGGATTGCATTGGGAGTTATACCTGATGTAAATGACGAGTTGATGGGTGCTGACGAGTTGATGGGTGCAGCACACCAACATGGCACAAGTATATATATGTAACAAACCTGCACGTTATGCACATGTACCCTAGAACTTAAAGTATAATGAAAAAAAAAAAAAAAAGAGAAGTATCCATTCAAGCCTTTTACTCATTTTCAAATTGGATTATTTGATTTTTTTCTAGAGATGTTTGAGCTCCTTGTATATTCTGGTTTTTCACCCCTTGTCAGATGGGTAGTTTGCAAATAATTTCTCCTATTCTGTGGGCTGTCTCTTCACTTTGTTGAGTGTTTCCTTTACTGTGCAAAAGCTTTTTAACTCAATGTGATCCCATTAGCCCGTGTTTGCTTTGGTTACCTGTGCTTGTGGGGTGTTACTCAAGAAATTTTTGCCCAGACCAATGTCCTGGAGATTTTCCCCAATGTTTTATCATAGAAGTTTCATAGTTTGAGGTATTAGATTTAAATATGTAATTCATTTTGATGTAATTTTTGTGTACGGTGAGAGATAGGGGTCTAGTTTCATTCTTCTGGATATAGATATCCAGCACCATTTATTGAAGAGATGGTCTTTTCCCCAAAATAATTTTCTTAAATTATCACTTACCTTGATTACACCACTGCTCAAAAGCGTTTGGTGAATTCTTATGGAAATAATGGATTAAGAATATAGTCCAGAGTTTTGACTGTCAACCAAATGCTTCCACAACCTGACCCCAACCTTCCTTCCCGATTTCATTTCCTTTATTACTCCTTTCCAATTATATTACTCTTTATCCAAATTGGTTTATTCCTTATCTCCCCAACATTCCTTAAGCTTCTTGTCTCTGGGATTTGGCTCACATCCTTTATAACCTGGCCCATCCCTTAAAGGGGTATAAATCCTAGGCAAATATTCTGTAATATCCTGATCAACTTCCAGCTGTCATGAAGTCTCAACCTTGTCAAATCTACACTGATGTTTGTTTATAACAGTAGTTTGAGAAGTAATTTTAAGTTTCCTGATATCATCTCTTGGATTGTGGTCTTACAGTCTTACCTTTATGCTGAGGGTTTAGCGTGGAGACTTGAACATGGTATGTACAACACAATTATAAAGACAAAATTGTGCTTATTATGATTTGTAATTTCTCTTTAAGACGCTATCCTGGTGAAAATATATACCTAATTTATGTGTGTGTGTGTGTGTATTTTATATATATATATTATATATATATAATATATATATACACACACACACACATATATATGCTACTTTTGGCATGTTTAATGATTTAGAATTTATTTCTGGCTCACCCATAACAATTATGGGTTGTTTGCGCTTTCATATGTCATGTTTTTTTTTTTTTTTTTTTTTTTTTAAATTTATTTATTATTATTAAACTTCAAGTTGTAGGGTACATGTGCACAACGTGCAGGTTTGCTACATATGTATACTTGTGCCATGTTGGTGTGCTGCACCCATCAACTCGTCATTTACATCAGGTATAACTCCCAGTGCAATCCCTCCCCCCTCCCCCCTCCCCATGATAGGCCGCGGTGTGTGATGTTCCCCTTCCCGAGTCCAAGTGATCTCATTGTTCAGTTCCCGCCTATGAGTGAGAACATGCGGTGTTTGGTTTTCTGTTCTTGTGATAGTTTGCTGAGAATGATGGTTTCCAGCTGCATCCATGTCCCTACAAAGGACACAAACTCATCCTTTTTTATGGCTGCATAGTATTCCATGGTGTATATGTGCCACATTTTCTTAATCCAATCTGTCACTGATGGACATTTGGGTTGATTCCAAGTCTTTGCTATTGTGAATAGTGCTGCAATAAACATACGTGTGTATGTGTCTTTATAGCAGCATAATTTATAATCCTTTGGGTATATACCCAGTAATGGGATGGCTGGGTCATATGGTACATCTAGTTCCAGATCCTTGAGGAATCACCATACTGTTTTCCATAATGGTTGAACTAGTTTACACTCCCACCAACAGTGTAAAAGTGTTCCTGTTTCTCCACATCCTCTCCAGCACCTGTTGTTTCCTGACTTTTGAATGATTGCCATTCTAACTGGTGTGAGATGGTATCTCATTGTGGTTTTGATTTGCATTTCTCTGATGGCCAGTGATGATGAGCATTTTTTCATGTGTCTGTTGGCTGTATGAATGTCTTCTTTTGAGAAATGTCTGTTCATATCCTTTGCCCACTTTTTGATGGGGTTGTTTGTTTTTTTCTTGTAAATTTGTTTGAGTTCTTTGTAGGTTCTGGATATTAGCCCTTTGTCAGATGAGTAGATTGCAAAAATTTTCTCCCATTCTGTAGGTTGCCTGTTCACTCTGATGGTAGTTTCTTTTGCTGTGCAGAAGCTCTTTAGTTTAATGAGATCCCATTTGTCAATTTTGGCTTTTGCTGCCGTTGCTTTTGGTGTTTAGACATGAAGTCTTTGCCCATGCCTATGTCCTGAATGGTACTACCTAGGTTTTCCTCTAGGATTTTTATGGTATTAGGTCTAACATTTAAGTCTCTAATCCATCTTGAATTAATTTTCGTATAAGGAGTAAGGAAAGGATCCAGTTTCAGCTTTCTACTTATGGCTAGCCAATTTTCCCAGCACCATTTATTAAATAGGGAATCCTTTCCCCATTTCTTGTTTCTCTCAGGTTTGTCAAAGATCAGATGGCTGTAGATGTGTGGTATTATTTCTGAGGACTCTGTTCTGTTCCATTGGTCTATATCTCTGTTTTGGTACCAGTACCATGCTGTTTTGGTTACTGTAGCCTTGTAGTATAGTTTGAAGTCAGGTAGCGTGATGCCTCCAGCTTTGTTCTTTTGACTTAGGATTGTCTTGGAGATGCGGGCTCTTTTTTGGTTCCATATGAACTTTAAAGCAGTTTTTTCCAATTCTGTGAAGAAGCTCATTGGTAGCTTGATGGGGATGGCATTGAATCTATAAATTACCTTGGGCAGTATGGCCATTTTCACGATATTGATTCTTCCTATCCATGAGCATGGTATGTTCTTCCATTTGTTTGTGTCCTCTTTGATTTCACTGAGCAGTGGTTTGTAGTTCTCCTTGAAGAGGTCCTTGACATCCCTTGTAAGTTGGATTCCTAGGTATTTTATTCTCTTTGAAGCAATTGTGAATGGAAGTTCATTCCTGATTTGGCTCTCTGTTTGACTGTCACTGGTGTATAAGAATGCTTGTGATTTTTGCACATTAATTTTGTATCCTGAGACTTTGCTGAAGTTGCTGATCAGCTTAAGGAGATTTTGGGCTGAGACAATGGGGTTTTCTAAATATACAATCATGTCGTCTGCAAACAGGGACAATTTGACTTCTTCTTTTCCTAACTGAATCCCCTTGATTTCTTTCTCTTGCCTGATTGCCCTAGCCAGAACTTCCAACACTATGTTGAATAGGAGTGGTGAGAGAGGGCATCCCTGTCTTGTGCCAGTTTTCAAAGGGAATTTTTCCAGTTTTTGCCCATTCAGTATGATATTGGCTGTGGGTTTGTCATAAATAGCTCTTATTATTTTGAGGTACGTTCCATCAATACCGAATTTATTGAGCATTTTTAGCATGAAGGGCTGTTGAATTTTGTCAAAAGCCTTTTCTGCATCTATTGAGATAATGATGTGGTTCTTGTCTTTGGTTCTGTTTATATACTGGATTATGTTTATTGATTTGCGAATGTTGAACCAGCCTTGCATCCCAGGGATGAAGCCCACTTGATCATGGTGGATAAGCTTTTTGATGTGCTGCTGAATCCGGTTTGCCAGTATTTTATTGAGGATTTTTGCATCGATGTTCATCAGGGATATTGGTCTAAAATTCTCTTTTTTTGTTGTGTCTCTGCCAGGCTTTGGTATCAGGATGATGTTGGCCTCATAAAATGAGTTAGGGAGGATTCCCTCTTTTTGTATTGATTGGAATAGTTTCAGAAGGAATGGTACCAGCTCCTCCTTGTACCTCTGGTAGAATTCAGCTGTGAATCCATCTGGTCCTGGACTTGTTTTGGTTGGTAGGCTATTAATTATTGCCTCAATTTCAGAGCCTACTATTGGTCTATTCAGGGATTCAACATCTTCCTGGTTTAGTCTTGGAAGAGTGTAAGTGTCCAGGAAATTATCCATTTCTTCTAGATTTTCCAGTTTATTTGCGTAGAGGTGTTTATAGTATTCTCTGATGGTAGTTTGTATTTCTGTGGGGTCGGTGGTGATATCCCCTTTATCATTTTTTATTGCGTCGATTTGATTCTTCTCTCTTTTCTTCTTTATTAGTCTTGCTAGTGGTCTGTCAATTTTGTTGATCTTTTCAAAAAACCAACTCCTGGATTCATTGATTTTTTGGAGGGTTTGTTGTGTCTCTATCTCCTTCAGTTCTGCTCTGATCTTAGTTATTTCTTGCCTTCTGCTAGCTTTCGACTGTGTTTGCTCTTGCTTCTCTAGTTCTTTTAATTGCGATGTTAGAGTGTCAATTTTAGATCTTTCCTGCTTTCTCTTGTGGGCATTTAGTGCTAAATTTCCCTCTACACACTTCTTTAAATGTGTCCCAGAGATTCTGGTATGTTGTATCTTTGTTCTCATTGGTTTCAAAGAACATCTTTATTTCTGCCTTCATTTCGTTATGTACCCAGTAGTCATTCAGGAGCAGGTTGTTCAGTTTCCATGTAGTTGAGCAGTTTTGATTGAGTTTCTTAGTACTGAGTTCTAATTTGATTGCACTGTGGTCTGAGAGACAGTTTGTTATAATTTCTGTTCTTGTACATTTGCTGAGGAGTGCTTTACTTCCAATTACGTGGTCAATTTTGGAGTAAGTACGATGTGGTGCTGGGAAGAATGTATATTCTGTTGATTTGGGGTGGAGAGTTCTATAGATGTCTATTAGGTCTGCTTGCTGCAGAGATGAGTTCAATTCCTGGATATCCTTGCTAACTTTCTGTCTCGTTGATCTGTCTAATATTGACAGTGGAGTGTTGAAGTCTCCCATTATTATTGTATGGGAGTCTAAGTCTCTTTGTAAGTCTCTAAGGACTTGCTTTATGAATCTGGGTGCTCCTGTATTGGGTGCATATATATTTAGGATAGTTAGCTCTTCCTGTTGAATTGATCCCTTTACCATTATGTAATGGCCTTCTTTGTCTCTTTTGATCTTTGATGGTTTAAAGTCTGTTTTATCAGAGACTAGGATTGCAACCCCCACTTTTTTTTGTTCTGCATTTGCTTGGTAAATCTTCCTCCATCCCTTTATTTTGAGCCTATGTATGTCTCTGCATGTGAGATGGGTCTCCTGAATACAGCAGACTGATGGGTCTTGACTCTTTATCCAGTTTGCCAGTCTGTGTCTTTTAATTGGAGCATTTAGTCCATTTACATTTAAGGTTAAGATTGTTATGTGTGAACTTGATCCTGCCATTATGATATTAACTGGTTATTTTGCTCGTTAGTTGATGCAGTTTCTTCCTAGCATCAATGGTCTTTACATTTTGGCATGTTTTTGCAATGGCTGGTACCGCTTTTTCCTTTCCATGTTTAGTGCTTCCTTCAGGGTCTCTTGTAAGGCAGGCCTAGTGGTGACAAAATCTCTAAGCATTTGCTTATCTGTAAAGGATTTTATTTCTCCTTCACTTATGAAACTTAGTTTGGCTGGATATGAAATTCTGGGTTTAAAATTCTTTTCTTTAAGAATGTTGAATATTGGCCCCCACTCTCTTCTGGCTTGAAGAGTTTCTGCCGAGAGATCTGCTGTTAGTCTGATGGGCTTCCCTTTGTGGGTAACCCGACCTTTCTCTCTGGCTGCCCTTAAGATTTTTTCCTTCATTTCAACTTTGGTGAATCTGGCAATTATGTGTCTTGGAGTTGCTCTTCTCGAGGAGTATCTTTGTGGCATTCTCTGTATTTCCTGGATTTGAATGTTGGCCTGCCCTACTAGGTTGGGGAAGTTCTCCTGGATGATATCCTGAAGAGTGTTTTCCAACTTGTTTCCATTTTCCCCCTCACTTTCAGGTACCCCAATCAGACGTAGATTTGGTCTTTTTACATAATCCCATACTTCTTGCAGGCTTTGTTCATTTCTTTTTCTTCTTTTTTCTTTTGGTTTCTCTTCTCGCTTCATTTCATTCATTTGATCTTCCATCGCTGACATTCTTTCTTCCAGTTGATCGAGTCGGTTACTGAAGCTTGTGCATTTGTCACGTATTTCTTGTGCCATGGTTTTCGTCTCTTTCATTTCGTTTGTGAGCTTCTCTGCATTAATTACTCTAGCCATCAATTCTTCCACTTTTTTTTCAAGATTTTTAGTTTCTTTGCGCTGGGTACGTAATTCCTCCTTTAGCTCTGAGAAATTTGATGGACTGAAGCCTTCTTCTCTCATCTCGTTGAAGTCATTCTCCGTCCAGCTTTGATCCGTTGCTGGCGATGAGCTGCGCTCCTTTGCCGGGGGAGATGCGCTCTTATTTTTTGAATTTCCAGCTTTTCTGCCCTGCTTTTTCCCCATCTTTGTGGTTTTATCTGCCTCTGGTCTTTGATGATGGTGATGTACTGATGGGGTTTTGGTGTAGGTGTCCTTCCTGTTTGATAGCTTTCCTTCTAACAGTCAGGATCCTCAGCTGTAGGTTGTAGCTGTAGGAGATTGCTTGAGGTCCACTCCAGACCCTGTTTGCCTGGGTATCAGCAGCAGAGGCTGCAGAAGATAGTATATTTCTGAACAGCGAGTGTACCTGTCTGATTCTTGCTTTGGAAGCTTCCTCTCGGGGTGTACTCCACCCTGTGAGGTGTGGGGTGTCAGACTGCCCCTAGTGGGGGATGTCTCCCAGTTAGGCTACTCAGGGGTCAGGGACCCACTTGAGCAGGGAGTCTGTCCCTTCTCAGATCTCAACCTCCGTGTTGGGAGATCCACTGCTCTCTTCAAAGCTGTCAGACAGAGTCGTTTGCGTCTGCAGAGCTGCTGCGTTTGTTATTGTTTACTGTGCCCTGTCCCCAGAGGTGGAGTCTACAGAGACAGGCAGGTTTCCTTGAGGTGCTGTGAGCTCCACCCAGTTCGAGCTTCCCAGCAGCTTTGTTTACCTACTTAAGCCTCAGCAATGGCGGGCGCCCCTCCCCCAGCCTCGCTGCTGCCTTGCTGGTAGATCACAGACTGCTGTGCTAGCAATGAGGGAGGCTCCTTGGGTGTGGGACCCTTCTGGCCAGGTGTGGGATATGATCTCCTGGTGTGCCGGTTTGCTTAAAGCGCAGTATTGGGGTGGGAGTTACCCAATTTTCCAGGTATTGTGTGTCTCAGTTCCCCTGGCTAGGAAAAGGGATTCCCTTCCCCCTTGCACTTTCCAGGTGAGGCAATGCCTCGCCCTGCTTCAGCTCTGGCTGGTCGGGCTGCAGCAGCTGACCAGCACCGATCGTCTGGCACTCCCCAGTGAGATGAACCCAGTACCTCAGTTGAAAATGCAGAAATCACAGGTCTTCTGTGTCGCTGGCGCTGGGAGTTGGAGACTGGAGCTGTTCCTATTTGGCCATGTTGCTCCGCCCCTCCGTCATGTTGTTTTTGTCTGCTTGCTCAATCACCCATTTCGATTCCTTTGAGAAAACTCCTCTCATGTTACTTACAACCCAGTGAGTTATTTAAATATTAACGTATGGGGCCTATTGATTAACTTAAACATATGAAATATTCTATTATATGATGAGCATTGCAGTCCCCAAAGGTAATGTTTTTGATGAATGCTCATGTGATTTAATAAGTTCTGGCATTGTTTTTTTCCCCAAAGTTCCTTAGATTTTCCCGAAATATTTTTTTTATATTAGGATCCAGGGAAACAAAAGACCTATTTTTAAGTGGAAGAAAGTATGCACCTGAGTGAGGAGAAAATTTCCGTGAAGGGCTTAAAACTGATGGAGGTAACTACTAAGCTAAATTTTAAAATATTAAGTGTAAAACATTTTAAGTATATTGATTGGATTTTAATGAGTTCAAATACTAGAAACTTCTCATGAAGGTGTGGTTGAGAGATGGAAAGTAATGTGGCTCTGGCTGGAATGTACAGTTTGTCTTTTTCTCCCTACGATTTAAAAATATTGCAATTAAAAACAAATGACAGTGTTATAAATACGCATTCTCCACTGGCCTTTTGTTTCTGCTAAGAAATCTGCTGTTGTTCTGATGGAGGTTCCCTTACGTGTAACATGATGCTTTTGTTGTTTTTGGAATTTTCTCTTTGCCTTTGCCTTTTGACAGTTTGACTATAATGTATCTCAGAGAGAAACTGTTTGGGCTAAATCTCTTTGGAGATTTACGAGCTTCCTGATCTGAATGTCTATATGTCTCTGAAGACTTGGGAAGTTTTCAGAAATTATTTTATTAAATAGGTTTCGATGCCGTTTCTCATCTCTTCTCTTGGAACTCCCAAAATCTGAATATTTTTTCACTTGATAGTGTCCCATATGTGAGGAAGCCTTTTTTCGTTCTTTTAAATTATTTCTTCTTTCTCTTTTTTATCTGACTGGGTCATTTAAAAAGACCTGTCTTGAAGTCTAGAAATTCTTTCTTCTTTCTCTCTCTCTCTTTTTGTTTCCCCTAGAGATTTGTTCATTTTGATGATCTTTTCAAAGAACCAACTTTTGGTTTCATTGATTTTTGCTTTTTTTTTCTATTCTCTGTTTTGTTTATCTCTGCTCTAATCTTTATTATTTCTTTTCTTTTGCCAGCTTTGGGTTTGGTTCGTTCTTCTTTGTTTAGTTCCTTCCGGTGTGAAGTTAGGTTACTGATTTTATATTTTTCTTTTTAAATGCAGGCATTTACAACTATAAATTTCTCTCTGAGCATTTCTTTTGCTGTATCCCATTTGTTTTGGTTGTTGCATTTGATTTGTCTCCAAGTATTTTCTAATTTCCCTTGTGATTTCTTCTGTGAGTCACTGGTTGTTTAAAAATGAGTTAGTCAACTACTTGTAAATTTTCCATTTTTCCTCTGTTACTAATTTCCACCTTCATGTTATTATTGCCAGACAAGGTGCTTTTGTGGCATATGTCTTTTAAAATCTCTTGAGACTTATTTTGTGGCCTAACATATGGTCTACCCTGGAGAATATCTCAGGTGCAATTGAGAAGAATGTGTATTCTGTTGTTGTTGGGTGGAGTATTCTGAAAATGTCTGTTAGGTCTAGTTGGTTTACTGAGTTGTCCAGGTTCTCTATTTCCTTGTCTTCATTCTGGTTGTTCTATCTATGATTTCTTTTATAATCCATGCTTTTTGGATTGTTTAAGCTTTCAAGTTTTTTTTTTTTTTTTTTTTTTTTTTTTTTTTTTAATGGACTCTCAGTGACTAAAAATGTCCCAGAAAACAGGGCATATCATTCAGGTTTTTAAATCTATTTACATAGAGTTTCTAGTAATTGTTGCAAAAAAGGAACAAATACTTTCATTAAACTAAAAATTATTTCTTCTTGAATGCTCTTTTTTCCAAATTGTATAATGTTTAAATATATTATTCTTAAAGTTTTGAAGAAAAATTTTTTTCCTTTCTTGGGTTTCTTCCATTCTGAGACAGAAATGGGGCTGATATTCAGTGGTATAAACTACACAGGCATCAACAACTGCGAAAATGTTGACATATTTCTGTAGTGATTGCTAACGGGTCCTGCTGCATATCCCAGGGAGCACCTCTATGGCCACACATTGCCTATCCTGGCCCCATACCTTCTCTTCAAACTCAGCTGTAGGCTCCAAGACTCTGCTTCTACCTGCACGACAAATGTCCATTCTGATCAGTTGGTGCCTATGCCACACTGGTTGCTAAATATTTTGGATATCACTTCTGGATATAAATATTTTAAAATGTAGCAGTTTAAAAGGCCAATAAGTGCATGGGCTTTAGAGTTAGAGAGACCTAGGTTAGAACATGGGCACCATCACTTATTAGCTTAAGATCTTGAACAAATTTACTAAATCTTTAAAATTTAGTTTTATCATTTATAAACATCTACTTTGAAATGTTGTGGTGAGGATTAAATGAAGATTAAATGAGCACAGTGCTTGGAACACAGTAAGTGCTAAATAAACATTAACTGTTATCAGCACCCATCAAAACAAAACTCTATAGACTATAAGCTACAATAAAATATTAGCAAGAAATGATATATCTATATAAAGTAAATTCAGTTCAAATTTGTTTATTTCCTTCAAAAATATCCAATCCTTTTTTCTTGTAAATATTTTATTTATTTATTTATTTATTTATTTATTTATTATTATACTTTAAGTTCTAGGGTACATGTGCATAACGTGCAGGTTTGTTACATATATATACTTGTGCCATGTTGGTGTGCTGCACCCATCAACTCATCAGCACCCATCAACTCGTCATTTACATCAGGTATAACTCCCAATGCAATCCCTCCCCCTTCCCCCCCTCCCCATGATAGGCCCCGGTGTGTGATGTTCCCCTTCCCGAGTCCAAGTGACCTCTTCAAGGAGAACTACAAACCACTGCTCAGTGAAATAAAAGAGGACACAAACAAATGGAAGAACATACCATGCTCATGGATAGGAAGAATCAATATTGTGAAAATGGCCATACTGCCCAAGGTAATTTATAGATTCAATGCCATCCCCATCAATCTACCAATGAATTTCTTCACAGAATTGGAAAAAACTGCTTTAAAGTTCATATGGAACCAAAAAAGAGCCTGCATTTCCAAGACAATCCTAAGCCAATCCTTTTTAATATATCTCAGTTTGCCCGAAATGCCTATGGGACCAAGCAGGTAGCAGAAATGCTTGAAGTGAGTGGGGGCTGCCTACAGCCAAGTGGGAATGCTAGCCCAGAGTTGCCAGCTATCTGAGTTTTCAGGAAAAGACAGAAAATCAGATATTAAGTAAAATTCCCAGATTTCAAAATGTGGATTATATCAAAATGAGGTGAGGGGTGGGAAGACTGTAATAGGTTGAAAGATGTCAATGGACTGAATTTGCCTGTTTGCCATCTCTGAAATGTATTACTTTGCCTACTCTCAAAACGTATGTGAGCTAAATAGGTAACAGGGATAGCAATTCTAGTTCCAGTTCTCATAATGATAATGATACTGTATTTTAATTTAAAATCAAGACATTTAAGGAATGATCATGCCTTTACAAAGCAACAGGGTAATGATATAAACAGGTTGAGCACAGTTGGATTTTTTTTTTTTTTTTGAGATGGAATTTTGCTCTTGTTGCCCAGGCTGGAGTGTAATGGTGCAGTCTTGGCTCACTGCAACCTCCTTCTCCCGGGTTCAAGAGATTCTCCTGCCTCAGCCTCTGAAGTAGCTGGGATTACAGGTGCCTGCCACCACGCCTGGCTAATTTTTGTATTTTTAGTAGAGATGGGGTTTCACCATATTGGCCAGGCTGGTCTTGAACTCCTGACCTCAGGTGATCCACCTGCCTCAGCCTCCCAAAGTGCTGGGATTACAGGCGTAAGCCACGGCGCCCTGCAAAGTACAGTTTTTCAAAGAACACAGATTGAAAATAAAAAAACCCCACAGATTGATACTGTTTAAGGCTTTGGTAAACTGAAGTTGTAGAGATCTCTTGAGAGAAATTTGGTGAAATAGTAAATTAAAATATTATAAAGACAATAATAATGAACTCTATAGAGTGTTTTATTATGTGGTAGGCACTAAAAGTTTTATATATATTATTAATATTATTACCAATAATATTATTTACTTAATCCTCACAATTAATCTTTTCACTACGTATATTATTATTTCCATTTTATCTGAAACTGATAAGCTCTCCTGAGATAATTACATTGTCCTGGTGTTTTGTCTTATTTTGAGAACTGAACAAGTAAAAGTATTTCTTACCAGCTGTAAACCTCTTTGTTTCTCAGCCAGTCTTTGTCGCGCAATTTTAAGGACGTTTTGAGCTTCAGCTACTTGGATTTGTTTAGGGCCCACAACCTTAAAGAGAATGTCAGAACATTTAAGTGTCAAAAAAAAGTCATGCGTACCATTAAAAATGTCATTTATATTTGAAAGACATTTACAGATGTCCATTGTTACAATTAAACTTTCCTAGAACTATGTGTATATGTGGTGTACAAAGTAGCCTATTATGGTGAAACAATAAAATGAAATAAACAAATACTAGCATAGTTGTCAATAAATAACAAATTTAATGGGAGCACTTGACATCTGTGTGAGTTAGAATAATATATTTGATTAAAGTGTTTCTCCTCAGGTATCCTTTCCACTCAAGTTCACTTGAGTATTGTTAAATAAAAACTATTTCTGGGACATTGACATGCCACTTTCAAATCATGACAGATGTTTAGGAGGAAAAGCATACCTTTTGTACTTCATGGTAGTTATTCAAAGCTATAACCCACTGGCACAGGGAGCAACAAGCAACAGAAACCAGCGCAATCTTGTTTGGGTTGAAATCAGGTAAGGTTAAAATGTTTTTTAGCTTCATGAAAACCTAGAGAGTACACAGTTAATGTATTACATTAGAAAGAAATATTATTCACCTGAAGTTTTCCCCAGTCTATACTAGATTGAAATTTTATTTCATATTAAAATATTCAGGTGGGGCACGGTGGCTCATGCCTGTAAACCGAGCACTTTGGGAGGCCAAGGTGGGTGGGTCACCAGAGGTCAGGAGTTTGAGACCAGCCTGGCCAACATGGTGAAATCCTGTCTCTACTAAAAATACAAAAATTAGCTGGGCATGATGGCACAAGCCTGTAATCCTAGCTACTGGGGAACCTGAGGCACGAGAATCACTTGAACCCGGGAGGCAGAGGTTGCAGTGAGCCAAGATCATACCACTGTACTCCAGCGAGTGCATAGAGTGAGACTCTGTCTAAAAAAAAAAAAACAAAAAAACTTATCTTTAATAGTAGAATCAAAGACACATGCCTGGCTACAAAAATGACCCTAGTGGCTGGGCAAGGTGGTTCCCGCCTGTAATCCCAGCACTTTGGGAGGCCAAGGGGAGCAGATCACAAGCTCAGGAGTTCAAGACCAGCCTGGCCAACGTGGTGAAACCCTGTCTCCACTAAAAATACAAAATTAGCTGGGCATAGTGGCGGGCACCTGTAGTCTCAGCTACTCAGGAGGCTAAGGCAGGAGAATTGCTTGAACCCCGGGGGGTGGAGGTTGCAGTGAGCTGAGATCTCCAGCCTGGGCAACAGAGCGAGACTCCGTCTCAAAACAAAAAACAAAAAACAAACAAAAAACAAAACAAAGCAACAACAACAAAACCTAGTACCAGGAGAGAAAAAGTCTTTGTTATAAATATCCTGCTATTGCTACTGTTGTTGCAGTAGCTTTGCTATACTTTTTAAAAAGAAACTTTTAAAACAAAAACAAAACAGATTAACTTTCTCCAGCTTTAGGAATTTGATGTCTAAAAATTCTGAAGTCTCCTTGTGCACTTCAGGTGTGAGGTGACTAGGAATACCATCCTCTTCCTTCTGTCCCTCAGGCGGCATAATGGCAAGGCACAGTCCCTATTCAAAGGTCTGTCCGGTCAGTAATGGTGATGTGACCTGGGGCACACTGGGGCTCTCTGAGGATGTTCTCTACCTTAGCTGTGTCACATACCCACAGGTCCACCTCTATTTCTAAATGGTATCACACATAGTTTGGAGTCAGATATACTGTATTTCTCATCTACTTTTGGGAGCCATAATCAGAATGAAATTTTTCTCAGACTGGGATTTCTTTTCCCTATCCAACTAGGCATCTCCTCTCTTGCCTGGAAGAATAGAGCTATTTTCCTAGAGAATAGTTTCTCCATCTAAGAATAGAACAATTTAGATGGCAGGTGGTCTGTTTGATCCTACAGACTGTAAATATGAGATGCATCAATTACAGATCAACTTTTTACCTTATCAGGTATGCTGTCCTTGTCAAGGTTAATCAATTTTTTCAGGAAACCAGTTTCTGAAAGAAGTAACTTTGCCGTTGCCCAGTTAGGTTTCTTTTGCAGAAGTATACACACTGCATTCATGACAGTCAGTACGAGGAAGGGAGGCCGTGTGTATACTCTGTAATAGATGATGAAAATCTCATCAACTTCACAATTAAAAATGAAATGCACCCTGTAAATATCTCAGAAGACAATATACACAGATTTTTTAACACACATTTGGACAAGGAAAACTATTTGTCAACATACAGCTATTTAATTATTTAGGTATTTTTTAAAGATTGGGTGTCTTAAATATAAGGATATCATAGTTTTAGGAAGATGAAATGCATAAAACTTAAATAAGTACTACATCTGAGTTAGAGGCTAATTTTATTATAAAAAGTCTTGGGCTGGGCATGGTGGCTCATGCCTGTAATCCCTGCACTTTGGGAGGCCGAGGTGGGCAGATCACTTGAGGTCAGGAGTTTGAGACCAGCCTGGCCAACTTGGCGAAACCCTGTCTGTACAAAAATAAAAAAATTAGCTAGGTATGGTGGCGGGTGCCTATAGTCCCAGCTACTTGGTGACTGAAGCAGGAGAATCGCTGGAACCCAGGAGGCGGAGGCTGGAGTGAGCCAAGATCATGCCACTGTTCTTCAGCCTGGGTGACAAAGCTAGACACACTGTCTCAAAAAAAAAAAAAAAAAAAAAAAGAAAAGTCTTCACTGCAGAGTTATTTAAAAATAGAAACTCCTCTCTTATTTCATTCAGCCCAGGGTTGATTTACTGATGCCTACTTCACAGAGACACTGTACATGTGTATGTGCTCGGAGTCAGCCCTATTCTCGTGACTTAAGAAGTAGTGTAACAGCCAACTCCCCTTAAACACATGCTGTCGTTTCTTCTTCCTGATCTAAAATTCCCACTGTAAAAATCACAGATAAAACAGTCAGGGGAGGAAGGGTGGATGCAAATTTGTCCTTCAAGTCATTAATAATGTATTTATTATTGGAACATTGGAAGCTGCCTCTTCACTATGTCTTAATCAGTTGACAGGCCACTGGACTGTTAGGTAAGATGTTGATGCTTTGGAAAGTCAGGGTCAGAATAACATTTATAAGAAGCAAGTTTCAAAGAGAAATCACAAGGGGGTGATGGTTGCTGTGCACCAGCATTTGGAACTTGGAACAAGGCAGGGTAGGTCCACACAGGGTAATGAGCCTCCCCAAGTGAAAATCGCACAGACTTCCCAAAGAAGGAAGAAAACCAAGCCAACTTTACATGCATGACATTATCCAAAGGGCTTACCAAGAAGGTCCCCTGCCTTGAATTTCACAACTAGAATTTTTTTTCAACTTTTATTTTAGTTTCAGGAGTACATGTGCAGATTGGTTATACAGGTAAACTTGTGTCATGGGAGTTTGTTGTACAGGTTATTTCATCACCCTGGTACTAAGCCCAGTACGTAATAGTTACATTTTCTGACTGTCTCCCTCCTTCCATCCCTCAGCCTTAGGTAGGTCCCAGTGTCTGTACAACTAGAAATTCTAACATATGTGTTCATTTGATTTAATGTTTAGTCTCTTTAACAGTCTAATTTTAAAATGAAGATCATTTTCAAGTGGATTGAATAACTCAGTCATTAGCACCTTATTCTGAAATAATTTTTCAGGTTGCTTTTCTGAGATTATCAGCTTGGCCTTTTTGAAATAATGAGAAAGATAACCAAGGAACTAGGAAAAGAGAAAAGGTCCACAAAGGAGAAGTGAGTGCTCCAATAAGGAACCTTTCCTCAATTTTACCCAGGTTTGATGCTATTTAAAACAAATACCATGTGAATATAATACTAGGATAAAATGTATTACCTAGGAAATTTAATTTAAATTAAAGGGGAAATAGGCTTAAATTGACTGTAGTTCAATCTTTGTGCCACTTTCCAGGAATAAATATTTGATTCAAAGTGAGACTTGTCTACTGGAAATTTGCTTTGAAATTCTTTATTACTTCACAGAAGTAGTCTGTCTTGGATCTTTCCTGATTTTCTCCAATCTGCATTTTCTACTGTCTATTTCCTGCTTCTAGTGGTTCATGTTGCAAAGTGGCAAAGGATGAAACTATCATGGGGCAATCATTGGCATTTTGATGATAGAAATAGCAGCTTGGAAAGAGAATGGACTAAGCTGTGCATCTGCTAGATGCCTCTGCTGCATGTCCAAGAATAGCAATGGAGATCACGTTATAAGGCATCCTCATTTGTGTGGCATTTTGGAGTGAGCAAAGTAAAATACACATTAGCAATATAACAAAAGAGGATCTTTAAAAACAAACAACAAACAAACAAGACATACTCAAGGAGTTCAAAGACAAGGCTAGTTTTCTTAGCTTTTGTAGTACTACTAGGGCAGGGAAAAGTGCCTACTTCATCAGAGGAAACCTCTTATCATGAAAGTAGCCTTTATTGAGCAGTTGTCTTATTCCAGCCTCTGTTACAAGTACTTTACCTGTATTAACTCATTCAGTCCTTTCAACATCTGCAATCACTGTTGCACAAAAGGAAAGCTCAGGCACAGAGAGCTTATATAGCTAGAAAGTGGCAGTGCCAGGATTCCAAGCCAGGAAGCTTGGTATCAGAGCCCATGTGCTTAACCACTATGACACACTGGCCCTCAGAAATTAGGCTAAAGGGAATTTGAACTGATCACTCTCTATGGAATATCTGCTAGAAAAAAAAGCTAAGAGAATAGAACTTTCTGGAACAAAGTCATGAGGTACATGAGGGGCTGTGCTGGGGAAGAACTGGCCCCTGTTACTTCTCTAATGTCATCTCCTGATACTCCCTCTTGCTCACTGTATATTGTATTTTGTCAATTTTAAGATGCACATTTTTACATCAAAGAGATTGAGATTCAGTTTATAACAAACAGCACGTCATAGTTTAATTGGCAGCATTTTTTCTTAAGGATACAAAAAATACTGATAAGCTTTACAATTGAAGGCATCATAAAATTGACAAGATACAGTATATACCATACAGAATGAACACTTAACCAAGATGGGTAAAAAATCTTAAACCAAGATTAAAAAATGGAATATAGGCTTAGTATATAAGCTAAAAATGGAATATAGGCTTAGTAAACATGAATTTATGTTTTTTTTTCTGAGCTTTTCCAATTCAAAAGAAACTTAGGAGAGTTACCTTAATTCAGCGACATCAGCTTTATCCAGGGCATTCAGAGCCACAATTGCCTTGTCTAAGGCTGGCAGCACACTTTTTAGTTCATTGGCAGTTTTCTGCAATAAAAATATAGGTCCCCAAATATATATGAATCAATATAGTTGCATATTTAAAATTTTTGTATGCTGAACTTGGAAAATATAATTTGAAATTTTTACAATGCCCATAAGTTATGCATCTTGTATGACTTAGATATGCACACACATGCTTGTACTGTTGGAAAGGTGTATCATAGTCCTAAAATGTATATGATTCAGTCCTTGATGAGAAGGTATACATGGGAAGCAAAAATACAGTGATTTCTGCCTTACCTCTTAGACTCAGTGTAGAGTTAACAATGCCCTTTTGAGGAATGGTCTGGTTAAGAGTAGAATTAGTGTGAAGCTACGAAGCTTAAACTTCAGCCTCTCACTTGCACACATTCCTTCCAAGGTTGTGCAAGCTGCCCTACTATTATGTTTGCAGGGTCATATGTTTTCATTTTGCAAAAGTAAGACATTTGAACTGCAATCAATTAGGAACGATTTCTCTTTGCATTTTGTCTCACTCTTTGTCAGGTTTCCTGTCACATCAGGTGCTGGAGTGGCTGTGGACATTTTGGGATCTGGCTAAAATGTTGAGTTGGGAATTATATTTATATTGCGCACAGTTACTTCCCTATATAATAAAGCTATGTAAGCTGTCTGAAATAGAAATGACTTCCAGAAATACTTCTGTTTTCTGCTGGTCTAACTTTCCCAGTGGGGTGACATTAAGTCCAGAGGTCATATTGTAATAGAAACTTGTCCTATAGGGTCTGGCGCCAGAAGTAACCCACAGGTTAGTATAGGAGAGACGAGATTTACAATGTCTGGGTCTAGAAGCTACTCTGTGGAAATAGTTCCACTTATTAGATGTATAAAATTGTAAGTGGAGGGTTAGATTTTCATTGACACCTTTGCAAAATGAAGCTTCATTTTGAGTATACTTGATAAGCCATATATACTATTCTAAATCTGCTGTACTTCTTTTCCCCTTTTTTAGTGGGAATTGTATAATATCAAATTCATCAGAATTCCTGGGTTTTGAAGAAATACTGCATTTGGCAAGATGTTTTGGAGTGTTTCAATGACGTAAGTGAGAAATTACAGATTTCTTATATAGATATGTGAGAGGTGCCTTATTTTAGAATTAAAAAATTTTAGTTACATGTATATAATTAAGATAAAAACATGTGAAATATGAAATAAAGGTGAGTGGTAAAATCAGTAGACATTATTCTGATATTGAGGAGCAAATCATAATGAAAAATTTCAGGTCATACCAAAAGCAAAAATTTATTAAAATGAAAAAATAAATTTAGAACGTAAGTAATGAAGTGGCTCTTGTATTGTCTAATTATCCAAGTAATGAAGAAGAATGAATCATATGATCACATTGGAATAATTTAAAGTTCTTGCTGCGTTTTCAAGAAATATTGACATTAATGATATTTATTGACATAAATATCAGAAAACACTGCTATAATGGGAGCATTGATGGAAAACTGGTTAATGAATGTCATTGATTCAAACAGTATTTGAAATTAATCACTGCACAAGAACTCTTGAAAAGTCATTGCTGCTTACACCAAATGCAATAGCAGTCCTATAAATATTCATGTCATCGTCAATAATAACTTATAAAGTTAGAAGAAACTTCTAAACTATCAAAAATGAAAAATACATTTGATCAATTATGCTAAAGATTTTTTATGAAATGATATTACAAAATCACTATAATATGAAGAAATGATCACAGAGTATGTGGTGAGAAAATGTACAAAATTATAGGAGTATGGCATGATTAGGCCAAGATGGCCAAATAGGAACAGCTCCGGTCTGCAGCTCCCAGTGAGACCAACGCAGAAGGTGGGTGATTTCTGCATTTCCAACTGAGGTACCTAGTTCATCTCATTGGGACTGGTTAGACAGTAGGTGCAGCCCACGGAGGGAGAACTGAAGCAGGGTGGGGCATCACCTCACCCGGAAAGCACAAGGGGTCAGGGAACTCCCTCCCATAGCCAAGGGAAGCCATGAGGGACTGTGCCATGAAGGACAGTGCATTCTGGCCCAGATACTATACTTTTCCCAGCCTTCACAACCCACAGACCAGGAGATTCCTTTGGGTGCCTATATCACAAGGGCCCCGGTTTCAAGCACAAAACTGGGCGGCTGTTTGGGCAGACACCAAGCTAGCTGCAGGAGTTTTTTTTCATACCCCAGTGGTGCCTGGAATGCCAGCAAGACAGAACCATTCACTCCCCTGGAAATGGAACTGAAGCCAGAAATCCAAGTGGTCTTGCTCAGTGGATCCCACCCCAATGGAGCCCAGCAAGCTAAGATCCACTCGCTTGAAATTCTCGCTGCCAGCACAGCAGTCTGAAGATGACCTGGGACTCAAGCTTGGTGGGGGGAGGGGCATCCACCATTTCTGAGGCTTGAGTAGGCAGTTTTCCCCTTACAGTGTAAACAAAGCTGCCCTGAAGTTTGGATTGGGCAGAGCCAACCTCAGTGCTGCAAAGCCGCTGTGGCCAGACTCTCTCTCCAGATACCTCCTGTCTGGGCAGGACATCTCTGAAAGAAAGGCAGCAGCCCCATCAGGGGCTTATAGATAAAACTCCCATCTCCCTGGGACAGAGCACTTGAAGGAAGGGGTGGCTGTGGCCACAGCTTCAGCAGACTTGAATGTTCCTGCCTACCAGCTCTGAAGAGAGCAGTGGATCTCCCAGCACAGCATTCGAGCTCTGCTAAGAGACAGGCTGCCTCAAGTGGGTCCCTGAGCTGCATGCCTCCTGATGGGGAGACACTTCCCAGCAGGGGCCGACAGACAGGAGAGCTCCAGCTGTCATCTGGTGGGTGCCCCTCTGGGATGAAGCTTCCAGAGGAAGGAGCATGCAGCAATCTTTACTGTTCTGCAGCCTCCATTGGTGATACCCAGGCAAACAGGGTCTGGAGTGGACCCCCAGCAAATTCCAGCAGACCTGCAGAAGAGGGGCCTGACTGTTAAAAGAAAAACCAACAAACAGAAAGCAATAGCATCAACATCAACAAAAAGGACAACCACACAAAAACTCCATCTGAAGGTCATCAAGAACAAAGACTATAGGTAGATAAATCCATAAAGATGAGGAAAAACCAGCACAAAAATGCTGAAAATTCCAAAACCCAGAATGCCTCTTCTCCTCCGAAGGATCACAACTCCTTGCCAGCAAGGGAACAAAACTGGATGGAGAATGAGTTTGACAAATTGACAAAAGTAGGCTTCTGAAGGTGGGTAATAACAAACTCCTCTGAGCTAAAGGAGCATGTTCTAACCCAATGCAAGGAAGCTAAGAACCTTGATAAAAGATTAGAGTAATTGCTAACTAAAATAACTAGTTTAGAGAAGAACATAAATGACCTGATGGAGCTGAAAAACACAGCATGAGAACTTCGTGAAGCATACCCAAGTATCAATAGCTGCACCAATCAAGCGGAAGAAAGGCTATTAGATATTGAAAATCAGCTTAATGAAATAAAGCATGAAGGCAATTTAAGAGAAAAAAGAATGAAAAAGAATGAACAAAGCCTCCAAGAAATATGGGACTATGTGAAAAGATTAAACCAACATTTGATTGGCGTACTTGAAAGTGATGGAGAGAATGGAACCAAGCTGGAAAACGCACTTCAGGATATCATCCAGGAGAACTCACCCAACCTAGCAAGACAGGCCAACATTCAAATTCAGGAAATACAGAGCAAACCATAAAGATACTCCTCAAGAAGAGCAACCCCAAGACACGTAATCCTCAGATTCACCAAGGTTGAAATGAAGGAAAAAATGTTAAAGGCAGCCAGAGAGAAAGGTCGGGTTACCCACAAAGGGAAGCCCATCAGACCAACAGTGGATCTCTCTGCAGAAATCCTACAAACTAGAAGAGAGTAGGGGCCAATATTCAACCTTCTTAAAGAAAAAATTTTCAACCAAGAATTTCATATCCAGCCGAACTAATCTTCATAACTTAAGGAGAAATAAAATCCTTTACAGACAAGCAAATGCTGAGGGATTCTGTCACCATCAGGCCTACCTTATAAGAGCTCCTGAAGGAAGCACTAAATATGGAAAGGAAAAACTGGTACCAGCCACTGCAAAAACATACCAAAATGTAAAGATCATCAACACTATGAAAAAACTGCATCAACTATTGGGCAAAATAACCAGCTAGCATCATAATGACAGGATCAAATTCACACACAACTATATTAACCTTAAATGTAAATAGGCTAAATGCCCCAATTAAAAGACACAGACTGGCAAATTGGATAAAGAATCAAGATCCATCAGTGTGCTGTATTCAAGAGACCCATCTCACGTGCAAAGACACACACAGGGTCAAGATAAAGGGCTGGAGGAAGATTTACCAAGCAAATGGAAAGCAAAAAAGCAGGGACTGCAATCCTAGTCTCTGATAAAACAGACTTTAAACCAATAAAGATCAAAAGAGATAAAGAAGGGCATTACATAATGGCAAAGGAATCAATGCAACAAGAAGAGTTAACTATCCTAAATACATATGCACCCAATACAGGAGCACCCAGATTCATAAAGCAAGTTCTTAGAGATCTACAAAGAGACTTAGACTCCCATATAATAATAGTGGAAGATTTTAACATCCCACTGTCAATATTAGACAGATCAATGGGACAGAAAATTAACAAGAATATTCAGGACTTGAACTCAGCTCAGGACCAAGCAGACCTAATAGACATCTACAGAACTCTCCACCTCAAATCAACAGAAAATACATTCTTCTCAGCAACACATAGCACTTATTCTAAAATTGATCACATAATTGGAAGTAAAACACTTGTCAGCAAATGCAAAAGAATGGAAATCATAACAAACAGTCTCTCAGACCACAGTGCCATCAAATTAGAACTCAAGATTAAGAAACTCACTCAAAACCACACAACTACATGGAAACTGAACAACTTGCTCCTGAATGACTACTGGGTAAATAATGAAATTAAGGCAGAAATAAATAAGTTATTTGAAACCAATGAGAACAAAGACACAACATACCAGAATCTCTGGGACACAGCTATAGCAGTGTTTAGAGGGAAATTTATGGCACTGAATGCCCACAGGAGAAAGTGAGAAAGATCTAAAATGACACCCTGACATCACAATTAAAAGAAGTAGAGAAGCAAGAGCAAACACATTCAAAAGCTAGCAGAAGGCAAGAAATAACAAAGATCAGAGCAGAACTGAAGGATACAGAGACAGGAAAAACCCTTCAAAACATCTATGAATCCATGAGCTGGGTTATTGAAAAGATTAACAAAATAGACCACTAGCCAGACTAATAAAGAAGAAAAGACAGAAGAATCAAAGAGACACAATAAAAAATGATAAAGGGGAGATCACCATTCATCCCACAGAAATACAAACTACCATCAGAGAATACTATAAACACCTCTACGCAAATAAACTAGAAAATCTAGAAGAAATGGATAAATTCCTGGACACGTACATCTTCCCAAGACTAAACCAGGAAGAAGTTGAATCCCTGAATAGACAAATAGCAAGTTCTGAAATTGAGGGAGTAATTAATAGCTTACCAACCAAAAAAAATAGCCCAGGACCAGACAGATTAACAGCCGAATTCTACAGAGGTACAAAGAGGAGCTAGTACCATTCTTTCTGAAACTACTTCAAACAATAGAAACAGAAGGATTCCTCCCTAACTCATTTTTATGAGGCCAGCATCATCCTGATACCAAAACCTGGCAAAGACACCACAAAAAAAGAAAATCTCAGGCCAATATCCCTGATGAACATTGATGTGAAAATCCTCAAAAAAATACTGGCAAACCAAATCCAGCAGCACATTAAAAAGCTTATCCACCATGATGAAGTCGGCTTCATCCCTGGATGCAAGGTTGGTTGAACACATGCAAATCAATAAACGTAATCCATCACATTAACAGAACCAATAACAAAAACCATATGATTATCTCATTATACGCAGAAAAGGCCTTTGATAAAATTCAACACCCCTTCATGTTAAAAACACTGAATAAACTAGGTATTGATGGAACATACCTCAAAATAATAAGAGATATTTATGAAAAACCTACAGCCAATATCATACTGAATGGGCAAAAGCTGGAAGCATTCCCTTTGAAAACCAGCACAAGACAAGGATGCCCTCGCTCACCACTCCTATTCGATATAATATTGGAAGTTCTGCCCAGCATAATCAGGCGAGAGAAATAAATAAAAGCTATTCAAATAGGAAGAGAGGAAGTCAAATTGTATCTGTTTGCAGATGACATTTAGAATACCCCGTCGTCTCAGCCCCAGAACTCCTTAAGCTGATAAGCAATTTCAGCAAAGTCTCAGGATACAAAATTGATGTGCAAAAATCACAAGCATTCGTATATACCAATAATAGACAAACAGAGAGCCAAATCATGAGCAAATTCCCATTCACAATTGCTACAAAGAGAATAAAATACCTAGGAATACAACTTACAAGGGATGTGAAGGACCTCTTCAAGGAGAACTACTAATCACAGCTCAAGGAAATAAGAGAGGACACAAACAAATGGAAAAACATTCCATGCTCATGGATAGGAGGAATCACTGTCATGAAAATGGCCATACTGCTCAAAGTAATTTATAGATTCAATGCTATTCCCATTAAGTTACTATTGACTTGTTTTTCACAGAATTAGAAAAAACTACTTTAAATTTCATATGGAACCAAAAAGAGCCTGTATATACAAGACAATCCTAAGCAAAAAGAACAAAGCTAGAGGCATCATGCTACCTGACTTCAAAGTATACTACAAGGCTACAGTAACCAAAACAGCATGATACTGGTACCAAAAGAGATATACAGACCAATGGAACAGAACAGAGGCCTCAGAAATAACCCTACACGTCTACAACTATCTGATCTTTGACAAACTGGACAAAACCAGCAATGGGGAAAGGTTTCCCTATTTAATAATGTTGGGAAAATTGGCTAGCTATATGCAGAAAACTGAAACTGGATCCCTTCCTTACACTTTATATAAAAATTAACTCAAGATGGATTAAAGATTTAAATATAAGACCCAAAACCATAAAAACCCTAGAAGAAAACCTAGGCAATACCATTCAGGACATAGGCATGGGCAAAGACTTCATGACTAAAACACCAAAAGCGATTGTAACAAAAGCCAAAATTGACAAATGGATCTAATTAAAGAGCTTCTGCACAGCAAAAGAAACAATCATCAGAGTGAACAGGCAACCTACAGAATGGGGAAAATTTTTGCAATCTATCCATTTGACAAAGAGCTAATATCCAGAATCTGGAAGGAACTTAAAGAAATGTACAAGAAAAAAACAAATGACCTCATCAAAAAGTGGGCAAAGGATATGAACAGACACTTTTCAAAAGAAGACATTTATGTGGTCAACAAACATATAAAAAAAAGCTCATCATCACCGGTCATTAGAGAAATGCAAATCAAAACCACAATGAGATACCATCTCAAGCCAGTTAGAATGGTGATCATTAATAAGTCAGGAAATAATAGATGCTGGAGAGGATGTGGAGAAATAGGAACACTTTCACACTGTTGGTGGGAATGTAAATTAGTTCAACCATTGTGGAAGACAGTGTGGCGATTTCTCAAAGATCTAGAACCAGAAATACCATTTGACTCAGCAATCCCATTACTGGGTATATATGGAAAGGATTATAAATCATTCTACTATAAAGACACATGCACACGTATGTTTATTGCGGGAGTATTCACAATAGCAAAGACTTGGAACCAACCCAAATGTCCATCACTGATAGACTGGATAAAGAAAATGTGGCACATATACACCGTGGAATACCATGCAGCCATAAAAAGGATGAGTTCATGTCCTTTGCAGGGACATGGATAAAGCTGGAAACCATCACTCTCTGCAAACTAACACAAGAACAGAAAACCAAACACCACATATTCTTACTCATAAGTGGGAGCTGAACAATGAGAACATATGGGCACAGGGAGGAGACATCACACACTGGGGCCTGTTGTGGGGTGAGGGGCGAGGGGAGGGATAGCATTAGGAGAAATGCCTAATATGGATGACATGTTAATGGGTGCAGCAAACCATGGCACACATATACCTAGGTAACAAACTTGCACATTCTGCACATGTATCCCAGAACTTAAAGTATAATAAAAAATTTAAACGAAGTATTATAGGAGTGTGTGAGGTAATTTTCTAGATTTTGTGATGTTTGTGATAATTGTCAGCTTTAAAAATTTTATTATCTTGTTGTAATTTCTTTACTTATTCTAAGTACATATTTACTTTCATACCTAATTGTGTACTAGTAATTTTGTATTCTTTTTAAAAATATGGCCCCAGGCCCTAATGTATCTGGCTTTGTGCCGAAGCCAGGGAGAAAAAAAGATTACCCTTTGTGGTATGGCAAAAAACAAAACAAAACAAAGCAAAACAAAAACCAACAACGAACCCCATGAATTTCTCTATACTAATTTTTATTTGGTATAAAATATTAAATACCAAAATTAAGCCATACTCTTATTTATTTATTTATTTATTTAGACAGAGTCTTGCTCTCACCAGGCTGGAGTGCAGTGGTGTGATCTTGGCTCACTGCAATCTCTGCTTTCTAGGTTCAAGCGATTCTCCTGCCTCAGCCTTCCGAGTAGCTGGGATTACAGGCATGCACCACCACACTCAGCTGATTTTTGTATTTTTAGTAGAGACGGGGTTTCACCATGTTGGCCAGGATGGTCTTGATCTCCTGACCTCGTGATCTGCCTGCCTTGGCCTCCCAAAGTGCTGAGATTACAGGCATGAGCCACCCCGCTTGGCCCCATACTCATATTTAATATATTGATCAACAGTGGCACCTTCAGATGGTTGGCATCACAGAAGTTCTGGATCACCCAGTGAGACAGGTGGCATCTTAATGGAAGAGGGGAAGCTCCCCATCTGAGAAGGCTCAGGAGTGGGGCCTCCCCTATTTGCTTAATACTCAGGATGCTAGGAAGCCTTGCAGCTTACTTGTATCCAAGTGAGGGATTTGTCTATTCTGTAATCTAGTTTGCCTATTCTGTAACCTAGCTCCTAAAACATGGGCAGGTAGCTTAAAAAGATGTCTGAAAGAAACACTGGATTGAAGGCAATGCTAAAAGTGGAAGCACAAATGAAAAACAAGCAAAAGGCAGGCTGACACTTCTTTTATTCTTGATATAAATTTTTCTTCAACCACGTTACAAGGTAAAAAGCAATGATGAGCTAATCAGGTATGACAAGAGACCAAAAAGAAAATTTTGAAATGACCGAAAGGACTATTTGCAATCTGTATTTATATTCACTGTTATTCATAATAAACCTTGCCCTAGATATTTGTTGAGCTTTTGGCTATTAGCTAATGGTGGTAGCCCATGGATATAATTTATCTATAAATAATTTACACACATACTAGAGTATAGGCTCACATATGTATTTTAATTGATGGAATTGCTTGATTAAAAGCCTTTGTACATGGAAGACAAGCTCTACTCTCGACTTGCTCTGAGCAGGAACAGCTACTGATCAGACCAGAGTTGAGCATTCAGTGATTTGCTAAACCACACTGGCTCCTGCTGAGATCCCGACTGGAGTGTATGGAGGAGAATGATCAATTTAAAAAGAGAGAATTATTCAGTCAGCAACACAAGAGACACACACCAAATACCCAGTCTCTTGAGCTGCCTTGTTTCTTGCAGATGTTACACTTGAAGGCCAAATGTACTTTTGGTATGGCCTGCATGAGTTTCTTTTCATTGTAATCAGAAAAGCGTCCTAAGATTGTGGGTTCCTCAAGGACAGGGAACACGCATGTTTGGACTTCATATTTTCATTTAATGCTATCCTGTGTGTAGTAGGGACTCAATAAATAGTTGTTGGAATTACAGTGAAAAGTAACCACAGTTGAGGCACTATATATTTAAGACCAGTCAGTCTGACTTTTAAACTTGAAGGTTAGGGAATACTTTTTCAAATCTCCAAATTATTTGTATTGACTATATTTTAATTTTACCTGAGCATAATCTTCCACAATTCTTACTTCTTCTGCCACAATTTCTTCATCCTGTTTAACAAGCATCTGAACTTTCTCAACTACTTGTGAATCTTTCCGTAGTTTTTCCATTAGAGTTTCTGTTTCCTAATGAAGCACATAATTGTTCTTAGAATGAATTTTAAGAGACGTGATCTCTTTTCTAAAAGAGTAATTCAAATATCTCATTTCACTATGGTAAAGTTTATTAAAATCAGCCTGAAATATATTTAATAGATGCATAAAATGAGAGAGAGAGCAAGAGACAAATAAAATGGAGAGAGCAAGAGCTCTCACCATTTGGCCAGCTCTCAGCTGTGCCCCCTCTTAGAAGCTCTGTCATCCACCATGCTTGATGGTAGCTCTCTGCCATTAGTGCTCTCTTCCATTGGTCTGCCATTGGGATATTGCCTAGGATGACTACAGTAAATATTTCATGCATTACACACAAAGAGTGATGATGAATGATGGTTTTTAGAATAGTTGATAGACTGCAAGTTATCACAGCATATTTCAGATGGATTTAACTAACTGACTAGGGAATCTTTCTACATAAGCTTCTACAGTTAGCTATATACCTATTACCCTTAATTATCAAAATGTAATAATGTTACTATTTTGCTGTTATTGCTTTTTTGTTCTCATTTTACAGATAAACTGAGACAAAAAAACAAGTTATTTCTTTCATATGTACACAACTATAGGGTAACAAAGCTGGAATTCTAGCCTATCTTTGTCAGGTATCAGAGCCTTTGCTTTCAAACACTGTTCTATATTAGACTATAAAATCTTTAAAAGAGATTTCAAAGCAAACATACCTTTGTTTTTTGTTCTACTTGAGGGCCAAGAATCAAGAGCTCTTCTTGCATTTCTGTAACTAGTGTGGTTGCTTCCAGGATTGTGGATAGACCCATATGGAAGCGATCCCTGAAGAAGAAAAAGTATTAAGAAGGTGTAAGATATAACACAATTTGGCAAATACAATTTGATAATACATAAAAAGAACTACTCAAATTATGGCCAAATGGAGTTTATTCTAGAGATGCAAGACTGGCTCACTATTTGAAAGTCAATCAATATAATCCACTATATTAACAAGCTATAAAGAAGAAAATTCACTGCTGCATCAGCATCCATTGATGCAGAAAAAAATTTTTTATAAAATTAATGATGACTAGGAAGAGAGGGGAAATTTCTCAACTTGATGAAGAACAGATGTTGTTAAAAATAAAATGGACTCAAAGGAAAAACTAATAATGAGAACTGGGCATCTGAGGCTCAGCTCCCACTGGAGCACACTTAAGACAGGCAAATTGGGCTTTAAATGTACTAATTCTCCATAAGGGTACCTTTCATTTAAACAGAATATTTAATTGTAAGTTTTGGGGTGGGAAAGAGGACCAGATAGGCTGTAAGAGACCCAAACCATATAATTAACTCTTCTCGCTTTTTCTCCCCCAACATCTACCCCTGGGAAACTGGACTACTGAAATTTCCAAGTAGCAAAGAAGAGTTGAGCAATGGGAGACTATAACCTGTCTTTTGCCACTGAGATATGCTTGCTGGATATAACCAGTTATGGATGTTGATAATAATGATTATGCATATAAGGTGATAGCTCTTAAGACTGTCCTTGCATGGCCCACGCATTAGGGGGTGGAAGATGTCCTAGGATAGTACAAGGTACATACGGAAGAAACTGCTGAGTGATCTAGAGTTGTGTTGTGGGTAAGACATGAGGAGGACTGGAAAAGGGTGAATGACTGTGATAGGGACTGGTTATACTGATTACACAGCTGTGAATGGAGAGCTACAACCCTGGGTGATAGGGAGGGGGACACCTTAGATCCCAGGAGGTTAGGAGTGAGAGGAAGGTTCATTAAACTCTCTTGACTCTTGCCTGTAGGGCATCTGGCCAATTTTCTCAGACCGTTGACATTATCCTTAATTTAACTGCTGACCAACAAAAATCTTAATCTAAGGACTCTCAGAAACCTCTTAGGATCTGCTGATCCCAGGAGTGAACAACTTTTCCTTGAAACAGAACAAGATTAGCTTTCTGAGCACTGATGTGATTCTCTTTAGCCTCATTATTATATTCACAGACTACCTCAACTGCTCTAAAATGAACTGTTATTGGATCTATCATGCCCTACCTGACCTTGTTAACAAAAACTTAATAAAATTAGACCCCGACCCCACATTAGCAAAAAGCTGCTATTGAGGTTGCTACTTCTTATGTAAATATCAGGCCTATACTTACCTGCGGCACACAAATTAGTTCACACTCTCCAGCACGAGCGCTGATGAAAAATCACATTGCACTGGACTTCCTGCTGGCTAGTTGAGACAGAGAATGTGCAATGGCCAATACCTCTTGATGCACTTGGATTAATAACATTTTTAACTGGCTTAGCTCCAGACAGGGAGCTTGGCTGTGGTCTATCCTCCAAGTGGGAGTCACAGTCATAACCACTCTCATACAGTGCTCCCTATGGCAAATGGAATGAATCTGGCCCAGGCCCCAATCAGAGTAATTAGTTAGGGTATCTGATGGAGTGGGCTATTTTAAAAAAAGAATTATTAGCTAGATACATGAAAGGTTTAGGAGATGGACTTGGAGGGGAATAGTTCCACCATGGTGCCTCGGCAGCCTTTCATGTCTCCGTATAGGTTATATAGACAAGGCTTGGCTGCAGTTGATCTAAGTGTTGGCAGGACACCCCTGATCTTTCTGGAACACAAAAATGTGGGGCGCTTGTGAGTAGATGCTACAAGGCCATTTCCTACTAATTTCCCCATCTTCCTGGAAGATTGTCATAAGACAGTTTTCCAATGTCTCCTGTATTCTGATTAGCAGTGAGGTCTGCTGCTTCATGTTTCTTCCCATGCCTCCTCAGGTACCAATGCTGGCTATAAAACTGCTTAGCAGGTGTTCCACTATCAGTGTTGTAGTCATCTGAAGCCTTTTATTTTGCTGTCATCCCATGAGACAAAGGACATGGGGACTGGTACTGTTAGTTACTCTTGCTTTCATTGCCCATGTAAGAAATAAACTGTCGGAATGCAACAGGGGCTAATTGTTTATTTACTGGCCAAGTCTGTCAGCCTTGCCTTGACAGGGGCAGCCTTTGAAGCACACAGGGGGAATATCAACCTTATCTCCTTTAAGATCTTCTGCAGCTTCTGGCTTTTTGTCCCACCAAAAAGGCAGGTTTGGCTCACCATTTTGCATTTGTGTCTCTTTTTGCAAACAAAAACACCAATATAAAATATATTTCTGATTTGTTCTCAAAGTCTTACCTCTTTGTTTGCATCTCTTCCTCTCGTGCCCTCAAAATGTGTGCAAATGTTTCCATAAATTGCAAGTAGCTACTGGGAGTGGTATAATAAAATCTTCCAGTTTCTTCAAAGTATTTTCTGTTCAAGTCTTTCATGCTTTTGTGGATTTGGACACAGGTTGGGGCAAGTTTTTCTTTCAAGTTCTGAAGAATAATAATTTTTAAGAATTAAGAGAAAGCAATCCAAATATACATAAAAAGAGAAAGTTGAACACTTGGAATTAATTAAAATAGCTTATTATTTCTGAGATCTGGAGATGTAGAGAGAGCTCCTGGATGAGCAGGACAAAGAAAATATGAATTTTTGTTGTTGTTGTTGAGACAGAGTCTCGCTTTGTCGCCCAGGCTGGAGTGCAGTGGCCAGATCTCAGCTCACTGCAAGCTCTGCCTCCCGGGTTTACGCCATTCTCCTGCCTCAGCCTCCCGAGTAGCTGGGACTACAGGCACCTGCCACCTCCCCCGGCTAGGTTTTTGTATTTTTTTTTTTTTTTAGTAGAGACGGGGTTTCACTGTGTTAGCCAGGATGGTCTCGATCTCCTGACCTCATGATCCTCCCATCTTGGCCTCCCAAAGTGCTGGGATTACAGGCTTGAGCCACCATGCCCGGCCGAAAATATGAGTTTTAATGGTTGGGATGGTGGTGGGGCAACAGTAGAGCTAACTATGAATGGCATGCCACACTCATCCTTCTAGGCTTTACCCGTACGTTACTCTCACTTTTACTATAGTCATCCAAAGATTTAGGGCATTGGTATCAATGGCCAAGGGTTATAATGTTTTCTTTGTCTTAACATTTTTAATTTATTTTTTATTTTGAGACTAGGTCTTGCTTTTTTGCCCAGGCCAAAGTACAGTGTTGTAATAATAGCTCACTATAGTCTCAAACTCTTGGGCTCAAGAGATCCTCCTGCCTCATCCTCCCACCTCATCCTCCCATGTAACTAGGACTACAGATGTGTGCCACCACAACTGGCTAATTTTCTAAATTTTTTGTAGAAACAGAGTTTCACCATGTTGCCCAGGCTGGTCTTGAACTCCTGACCTCAAGCAATCCTCCTGCCTTGCCTCCCAAAATGCTGGGATTATAGGTGTGAGTCACCATGCCCAGCCTTCTTTATCTTTTATATTTCTTTCTTAAAGTGGTTTTCAATAGCAGGATACTCAAGGAAATTTCCTTGAGTAAAATAAAGCTACAAAAATGCAAAGACCCAAAGGATGTGCCGATGAGCAAAACCAGACTGCGAAGAATATTCTCTTTGCCTGGATTGGGAGATAATTCTGATTTAGAAATAAGCTAGTCCTGGTGACTCATCTCCAGTCCAAGTCTAACCAGTCACTGGTCACTTTTAACTCAGCTGCATTTTTTTTTTTTCTTCTGGTTCTACCCTGTCTCTGTCCTCCTTGGCCTTTGCTTTCCTTGATCACTTAGACAAGTAAGGATGCAATCCCATTGGTCCCATAGGACCTAGAAATGTCCTGCGTTGAATTTCAGTTCTCTATGCATTTACAGCTCCTTTGGTCAACACTTCTTACCCCCTTTGCTGTCAGCTAGGTCCTATGGGATCTTCAGTTTAGTCACTCCAGAATAGGTTCTTTCTTACTGTTGGCTCATAAATTCTGAGTTAATTTTGTGTTGTGGCTTGTGCTGTCACTGCTTTGCTGACTTGCTGTTGTAGCCAAGCCAGAACAATTTACAAGGAAGGTTGCAGTATCCTTACCATAGAATCTGGTATGCAGAATGGAGACTGTTTTCCTTCATGGAAATCTGCTGTTCCACCATGTGGACAGCATAGTGAAGAGACCCAGGCATTGCAGAATCTGAATCTGGGCATCTTCGAAATAGGGTGAATTCAGGGGTACAAGAGATGGGGAATTAATAGGGAATCAATGTAAACACTTGATCCATTTTATTATAAACTGGCTTAGAACTGCCTGTTTTTGTCCTTCTAGGGTTCCTTGCTCTATTATGCTCAGAGGCATAATACTATCAGATGCTGTCAATAAACTGAAACCTTCACTTGTATTAAATATTTACCTCTCTGTTCTCAAAATTGACTTTTTCTTTTAAGAATGAGTTAGCTACAATAAGGAGAGCTTCTTCTGGCCACCTCTCGTACCAATCGATCGTGCAGGAGCTAATCATAGAAGGATATACTCTACAATTTTGGCGGAAGCTAGGTCCTTCAGGACTCATGATCACAAAAATATGAAGATTTTTATATATTCTCTGAAAATTAATGAAAATATAAATTGTTAAAATGTAATCCACTGTTTTGAAAAAATATTACATTAAAAATTTCATGGAAAACATATTTCAGATCTTTCCTTCGTGGATAGACCAGAGACTGATCATTTGTGCATGGAGTGCCTGCCATAAACAGAGCCCTTCCAAGGGAAACTAACAGTAGGGGAGGCACTGGACCCAGAACACCCCTTGCATAAACCAACTCTTATGACAGGGGCTGGTGCTAGAGTTCTGTTCAGTACGGGACTTTATATCACATGGTGCTGGGTCTGACTATTTAACTCTTTCCTCTGGGGTGGTGTGCATTTAAGACCCACAGAAACTCAAAGTGAGAAAATTGTCAGATGAATTAGAGCTGAAAGAAACAACCTGACAATAAGAGTAGAGCACCAGAGGTAGTAATAAAACTCCTATAGCTAAAGGATTACAGCTAAGCAATATGAGACCTACACAGTTTTACAGGCCCTAGGCTAAGTGCTAGTTTCTTTGCAATTTGCCTTCAGCCCTTTTCCTTATAAGACCTGGCTGTGCTGCTGCTGTTGCTGGATTCTTGGCAAGACTGGCAACAGGGCACAGATTCCTTCTTCCTTATTTCCAGATACCACTTTGCAATAAGTCCGCATTACTGAAAACAGCCTCAGTGAGTTAGTGTTCCTTTTAACTCAGAGTCTAACTGTACAAAATGATATTAAGTATTAAGCAACTTATTTTGTCAAATAAATATGGTAAAGCTGAAAGAAGACTAAAAGGTAAGTTTTTTTTCCTCTTTTTTGTCTTTAACAAATTTATAAAGGCAAATAAAACTGCTCAGTGCAAAATTCATACAATGTGGAAATGTTTAAAGTAAAAATGAAAATACCTCTCTTTGTTTTATACATTCCCAAAACTTCTACCTAGAGATATCAAATGTTAGCAGTTTAAAGTGTGCCTTTATTATTTGTTATTATTGTAGGACATGTCAAATTAGTTTTGGAAGCATAGTATTATATATATTATACATATATCATGTATATAATTAAAATTGATTTCTAACTGAGATTCTTTATTTATTCATTTTCTGGAGTACTATTCTCTGCACTCCAAACTGAAATTTCTTTTTTCTTCCTTATTATTTAAATCTAATGAATAAACCAAATATAGTAACAAGGCACAAGAGTGCCACAAATGTCAGGATAAATGCTATCCTTCTTTCTATGATGTTATTAAAAAATCTAACTAAATCTAAGGATATCCACTCATATTACCTTGTTCTCTATCAACTGTGGAGTCATTTTTGGAATTTTTAAAACATCTTCTTGTGACAGATTATTAAGTATCTGTTTGATACTTAGCAATGTTGTTACTAAGGTGAGAAATGGTGGATGGCCAGATTCAATTTTTAAATTGCCCTATGATAGACAAAAACTAGCACCAGAAATAAATCCACCTGTGGTCCTTCCCTAGTGAGTATTCTAGTTTGAGTAATCATGTCCATATATTCGCTAAGCCACTGGTCAGTCATCATGTCTCAGAGACACAGAAAGTTGAGTTCATTTTGACTAATCTATATCTCTCATCAAACCAGTTTGTTCACAGCTCCTCTGCTGCTGAGTTCATTCTGAATAGCACCTGCTGTATCCAGTCAATTTCTTTTTGTATCCATCACCTCCTGGTCAATTACAGGACTATTCCAAAGGATGAAATGTTTCTTGTTTCTTGCCTTTCCAGACTTGTTACCAAAAAGATGAAATAAGAACATCATTATCTGAGAAAGAATCTTTGTGTGGGATTTTATTTTTCATTTTATTGCCTCCTGCTGGTATTATTTTTTAAAATCGTTGATAGCCAGACAGGCTCAGATTCATGTAAGTTTTTGACCTACCTAAGGATATGGTTTGTCTGTGGGTAGGGTACTCATTATTTTACCTTAAAAACTCATATAAAGATCTAAAGAAATTATATCCAACTTAAAAATCATGTACAGAATTATAAACATGGTCTACTTTTAACATGACAATTTGATAAAGCCAAGTCACAAAAAAGTACCTTTTGAAAGAGTGAAAGTAAAGATTGCCTATTATCCATATGACCAGACTGTTCAGTAAGAGATCTGATTTTCATCGCAATAGAATCCAGCTCATCATTTTCAAACAGGTCAGGTATTCTTCCTGAATTGATGATGTAGTTCAAATCTTCTAAAAATAAATCCTTAGGCAAAACACATATTTAATCAGGAATGAGTAAATTATTCATATATTCTACCCTAACGACATCAATTTGAGAAAGGAAGAAAGCAATAGTGATTAAGGAGAACTGAGGCTAAGTGTTTTTTTTTTTTAAAGCTAATATCCCCCACCTGCCACCTTTTTTTTTTTTTTTTTTTTGAGACAAAAGTCTCACCCTGTTGCTCAGTCTGGAGTACTGTGGCATAGTCATGACTCACTGCAGCCTTGAACTACTGGGCTTAAGCCATCCTCCCACCTCAGCCTCCCAAATAGGTAGGATGAAAGGTGCATGTCACCATGCTTGGCTAATTTTTAAAATATTCTTGTAGTGACTCGGTCTCTCTATGATGTCCAGGCTGGTCCATCTTCCCACCTTGGCCTCCCAAAGTGCTGGGATTACAGGCATGAGCCACTGTGCCTGTCCTAAGACTAACGTTTTCATTCAAACCCATCAGAATATTTTTTCTGAGTCAAAATAAGCTTCATTCATCCATTCATTCATTCAAACATTAGAGAAACATATACTTGGTATGGAGAGTATGCCAAATAGCTGTGACAGGCACTGAGAAAAGAGGTATGGAGGAGTGGGTACAATAATGAATTAGGCAGGAACCCGGTTCAGGCAGTTCACAGAAGCCCTCAATACATCTACATTTGCGATTGAATAGTAGTAGACAAACTAGAAATAACACTGCGGAAGGATTATTTTAATTTAACTGAATTCATATCTATATAGGACCTCAAACACAATGGAAAAGGTAACAGATGAGAAAAAGTAGGAAAACAAACTCTGCCAGAAGAGTTATTATAAACATAAGGACATTTTGCTTTTGAGAATAAATCCAAGATTTCTTTAAAAAAAAAAGCATTTAAAAAAGTAGGTAGCATTAGTGACTCTCTTCAGGAGACTCAGACACTCATAGGTTCATGGTATTTCAGTTCAGGTGGGGAAGGGCAGAGAGCTTGTGGGGAGCTCTCCAGTAGAGGCCAACAGAGGTAACACAGGGCTAACTTATTTCCTGTCTCACCTCATATGTGATGGAGAACTGCCAAAGCTTGTTACACACTGATAGTTACGCACTCTTTTTGGGTCACATGAAAAGCAATGATATGGCCAGAAGAAGCCTGGAAAGTGTGGGAAACAGATCCAATGATCTCGAAGTCCTGAGTAACATGAGAGTAGAGGAGCCATGTTCATTTCAGCTTTAGCCTGAAATGATTTTCTGAAACTGATCTATTAAATTAGAACAATGGGCTCCTGGCATGGGAGAAACTACATCTAAAATCCAGAAAGAAATTGTGTGGCAGAAACCTCAACTGGATCAACAGAGCTGGATATTTAAGTTTGGTGAAGGGAGAGTATATAGATATAGCAGAAATCCTGGAGTAGTATAGTAGATATGATATGGCACTTGGATTTGCTCTCAAAAATATGACATGAAAAAAATAACTCAATGGAGAAAGGCCCAGCACTAAGAGAAAAAACAGGATGAGGGGTTGAAACAATACTCAATAACTACATATGTCTGGATCAAAAACAATAAACAATGTTCCCTTGAAATTTTGTCACAAGAGTAAATACAATCTGAGGTGGCATTCCTAATTTTGTCTTGGACATGGAAGAGTATAGTTTGTGAAAAATAACAGAACTGAAAAAAAGTGAGTGATTAGCAATTTTTGCTTGTACATAAATATAGTATATTCTGGGCCTTGCGACTGGCCAGATGGCTGGCTAGAAGTACTTGGAAGTAGTCTTCCCCATAAGAATGGACCAGTGTAACAAATAAACAGTTAAGATTTGACTAGAATGTCAGTGGGAGAGTGCATGAGTACAGTGAGAGGATGGAGAGGTACCTGTGGTGACTGGAAGCCCAGGAGGACAATGTGGAGGCATCCTGCCTCTGCAGCCCTGTCTCCCCTGTCCAGATCAGCTGGGAGTCAAGAGGGACTTCTCCTGGTGAAGACAAGGTAAGCAGAAGAACCCCACCAGCCCCATTGCCATTGAAACACCTACAGTCATTATACAGGACAATCTCAGAGTCCTTCCTAGTCCTGGGCCCATTTTAGGGAGCTGCTGGAAATTCTTGCAGCTGCATTGCTCTGGATCGGGAGCACAAGGTGTGTACTTCCCACCCACCCTCACTCCCCCTGTGAGCCAAGCTACAGCAGCATGGCACCATCTTGAGACCAGAGCTACCTCTGGAGTGGGCCCTGCTCTAGGGGCCAGTAGCCATGCAACTCTCCAGCACTGGGACTTCATCTTCATTCTTCCACCAAGTCCCCATGGGTGGCTCTATGCCACAACCCGAGCTGTGCAGAGCCTGGGCCCAGGATTGGCTTTGATTGTGGTCCTGCCAGCAGAGAAACCAATCCCCAATGCCTGCACTTTTAGCCAGAGGAACAATCTGGCAGTCCCACTTAGGATGACCATACCCTTGAGCTGGCCAAACTGCTGTGTACTCTTCTTGAAGTAGGAGGGGTCCCAGAGCCACTGAACAGCTGACACATTCTTGGGCTGGCAGAGTGCTACATGCCCATGCCCAGGACCTGAGAAATAGCCCCACAAGTGCCTCCACCAAGGACATGTCCTTGGCCTGCCCAACAGCTCTGTGCCCACAATCAGGTCCTGAGAAACAGCCTTACAGGTTACCCCTGAAACACACACCCCCAGGCTAGCCAAGCAAACCTTTGCCTGCATCCTAGGCCTGAAAAATAGCTCCGTGGGTTGCCCCTGGCAGACACAACCCCTTCAGGCCAGCTGAACAGCCATGCACCCATATCTCAGGCTTGAGAAACAGCCTTATGGGTCACTGCTGGTGGGCACACTCCCAGGCTGGCCAAGAAGCATTGTGCTTACCTCATGGACCTAAGAAACTGCCCTGTGGTGCATCCCCCATGCTGCAGACATGCCCCAGGCCTGCCTAATGACTCTGTGCCTGTGCTAAGGGCCTAAGAAACAATCTCATGGGCAACCCTGGCAGACACACAACCAGGCCAGCCAAGTAACTGTATGCCTATGCCCCCAGCTAGAGTAGTAGCCCTATGGCTCCAAATCAAGTGAGCCAGATCCCAAGTTGGCTGATTCACTGCATGCATGCACATGCCCCTGACATGAGAAACAGCCTGGTGAGCCCACCTCCAGCAAAGTTGCACCATTGCCTTCACAAACTCTCACAGCCTAGGCTGCTGAGACATTTGCAAATGTCACCAGCACGGATTACAACTGAAGAAACTACATGGAGACTACACTACTGTATCCATCTAGAATCAAGTCCATGCACCCAATGACTGACACTGTAAAACCCATACCTATGAATAAGTCTTTCCTTATAAAAGCTACTCCATAAAGTTGGAAAGGTGATTGTTTTTCGAGATGCATATAAATCAATGAAGGGACACATCAAACATGAAAAAGTAAGCAAACATGAAACCTCCAAAGGAACACAGTAACTCACCAGTAACAGGTCGCAATCATAAGAAAATATATAAAATGCCAGAAAAAGAATGTAAAATAATAATCTTAAAGAAATGCAGTAAGATACAAGATAAAGATTGACAATTCAACAAAATCAGGAAGACAGTTCATGGTTTGAATGAGAAATTCAATAGGGAGATATATATCATAAAAAAGGATCAAAAACACATCCCAGAGCTACAGATTTCAATGAAAAATATATATAATTGAGAGCTTCTATGACAGATAAGACCAAGCAGAAGAAAGAATTTCTGAACTTAAGGGCATTCCAGAAGAAGAAGAGAAGGGGAAAGGTGTAGAGAGCATTTAATTAAATAATAACTGAAAACAATCCCAAGTCTTCAGATAGAGTTAGTCATACAGATCCAGAAAGCTCCAATATCCCCAAATAGATTCAACCCCAAAAAAGTCTATCTGAGGAACATTACAGTCAAACTGTCAAAATTCAAAGACTAAGAGAAATTTCCAAAAATGGCAAGAGAAAAATGTCATCATATAAATGGGAAACCCCAGCAGAAGAACATCAGAATTCTCAGCAGAAACCTTATAGGATAGGAGAGAACAGGATGAGATATTCAAAGAACTGAAGGAAAGAAACTGCCAGCCAAGAAAATTATATCCAAATGCTATCCTTCAGAAATGAATGAGAAATAAAATCTTCCCAAGACAAGCAAAAACCTGAGGGAATTCATCATGCCTAGCATAGCCTTACAAGAAATGCTCAAGGGAGTCTTACAAGTGGAAGTGAAAAGATGATAACCACCATTATGAAAACATGCAAAACTATAACACTCACTGGTAGAGCCAATACACAAAGGGGAAAAAAGAAAGGAATCGAACCCTATCACTCAAAAAAAAAAAAAAACAAAAAAAAAAAAAACACCAAAAAAACAAACCAAAAAACAACAACAACAAAAAACCACCCACCACAAAAATCAATGATAAGAAAGGAAGGATATACAAAACAACCAGAAAACAATCAACAAAATGAGATAAATAGGTCCTCATCAATCTATTATAACCTTGAATTTAAATGGATTAAATTCCCCATACTATTAGAACCTTCATACTATTTGCTATAATGGCTGTACTAGATTACATTCCCATGTACTAGATATACATGTAGCCAACAATTATACTTTAAAATGCTCAACATCACTGATAGTTAGAGAAATGCAAATCAAAACCACAATGAGATACCATCTAACACCAGTCAGAATGGCAACTATTAAAAAGTCAAAAAATAGCAAATGCTGATGAGGTTGTGGAGAAAAAGGAATGCTTATACACGGTTGGTGGGTGTGTAAATTGGTTCAGCCATTGTGGAAGACAGTGTGTCAGTTCCTGAAAGACCTAAAGACAGAAATATCATTCAACCCAGCAATCCCATTAGTGGGTATATACCAAGCGGAATATAAATAATTCTATTATAAAGACACATGCATGTGTATGTCACTGCAGCACTATTCACAATAGCAAATACATGAAATCAACCTAAATGTTCATCAGTGATAGGCTGGATAAAGAATATGTGGACATATACACCATAGAATACTATGCAGCCATAAAAAAAAAAAAGAAAACAAGACCATATCTTTTGCTGGGACATGGATGGAGCCGAAGGTCATTATCCTTAGCAAACTAGCACAGGAACAGAAAACCACATACTGCATGTTTTCACTTATAAGTGGGAGTTAAATGATGAGAACATATGGACACAGAGGAGAACCATACATACTGGGGCCTTTCAGAGTGTGAAGGATGGGAGGAGGGAGAGAATCAGGAAAAAAACTAATGAGTACTAGGCTTTATACCTGGCTGATGAAATAATCTGTACAACAAACCCCCATGACACGTTTACCTATGTAAAAAATTCACACTTGTACTTCTGAACTTAAAATAAAAGTTTTTTAAAAAAAGAGGTTTTGGTAGAATCTTTACATATTTATAAGACCATGTCATCTGGAAACAGGCAATTTTACTTCCTCCTTTTAAACTTGGATACCCTTAATTTCTTTCCTTTATCTAATTGCTCTGGCTAGAATTTCCAGTGCTATGTTGAATAAGAGTGATGAGAATGGGCACTCTTTTCTTGTTTTAGCTCACAGAGGAAAAGCTTTGAGCTTTTCCCTATTCACTATGATGTTAGCTGTGGGTTTGTCACATATGGCCTTTATTGTGTTGAGGTACTTTCCTTCTATAGCTAATTTATTGAGAGGTTTTTTTTTTTTTTATCATGAAGGGATGTTGGATTTTATTTAATGCCTTTTCAGCATCTATTGAGATGATCGTGGTTTTTTCTCTGTATTCTGTTTATGCAGTGTATCATGTTTATTGATTTGCATATGTTGAACCATCCTTGCATTCCTGACATAAATCCCAGTTGATAATGGTGTATTATCTTTTTGATGTGTTGTTTGATTCAGTTTGCTAGTATTTTGTTGAGGATTTTTATATCTAGATTCATCAGGAATATTGGCTGGTAGTTTTCCTTTTTCATCATGTCCTTGTCTGGTTTTGGTAACAGTGTTAAGCTGACCTCATAGAACGAGTAAGGAATAATTTCCTCTTTAATATTCTGGAATAGCTTGAGAATAATTAATATTAATTTGTCTTTAATAGTTTGGTAGAGACCGGGAGCAGTGGCTAATGCCTGTAATCCCAGCACTTTGGGAGGCCAAGGCAGGCAGGTTACCTGAGGTCAAAAGTTCAAGACCAGCCTGGCCAACATAGTGAAACCCAATCTCTACTAAAAGTACAAAAAAAATTAGCCAGGTGTGGTAGCAGGTGCCTGTAATCCCAGCTACTTAGAATACTGAGGCAGGAGAATTGCTTGAACCCAGGAGTCAGAGGTTGCCATGAGCTGAGATGGCACCACTGCACTCCAGCCTGACTCCATCTTAAAAAAAAATAGTTGGTAGAATTTAGCAGTGAGGCCATCCAGTAGTGGAATTTTTGTTGTTGTTTGTTTGTTTGTTTTTGGGAGAGCTTTTATTACTGATCAATCTTGTTACTTATTATAAGTCTGCTCAGGTTTTCTATTTCTTCTTGACTCAATCTTGATAGATTATATATGAATTTATTCATTCCCTCTAGGTTTTTAAATTTATTGATGTGTAGTTATTCATAATAGTCTCTAATAATCCTGTGTATTTCTATGGTATCCATTGTAATGTATTCTTTCTCACTTCTGTTTTTATTTATTTGGATCTTTTCTGTTGTTAGTTTGTCTAACTAATAGTTGTTCGGTTTTGTTTTTCTTTGCAAAAAAAACTTTTGGTTGTGTTGATCTTTGGTATTGTTTTTTATTATCAATTTCATTTATTTTTGCTGTGATTTTTATTATTTATTTCCCTCTACTAATTTTGGGTTCATTTGTTCTTGCTTTTTCTAGTTCCCTGAGATGCATTGTTGGGTTATTTATTTGAAATCTTTCTTTTTTTATGTAGGCATTTATTATTATAAACTTGCCTCTTAATACTGCTTTTCCTGGACCCCTAGGTTTTGTTATGTTGTGTTTCCATTATCATTTGTTTTGAGGAATTCTTAAATTTCATTCTTAATTTCTTCCTTCATCCATTTGTTATTCAGGAGCATACTGTCTAATGTCCATGAATGTTACAGTTTTGAATGTTGCTCTTGTTATTGATTTCTAGTCATATTCTATTGTATTCAGATAAGATACTTGATATGATTTTGATTTTTAAAAATTTATTGAGACTTGTTTGTGTTCTAACATATAATCAGTCGTGCAGAATGTTCCATGTGCTAATGAAAAGAATGTGTATTCTGTGGCTGTTGAGTGAAATGTTCATTAAGTGTCTGTTAGGTCCACTTGGTCTATGGTGCAGTTTAAATCTGATGCTTGCTGATTTTCTGTCTAGATGAACTATTTAATGCTGAGAGTGCGGTGTTGAAATCCCCAACTATTATTGTATTGGGGTCCATCTCTTCCTTTAGCTATAATATTTGATTTATATATCTGGGTGCTCCAGTGTTGGGTACACATACATTTACAATAGTTATATTCTCTTGCTGAATTGATTACTTTATTATTATATAATGTCCTTTGTCTCTTTTTACAATTTGACTAGAAATCTGTTTTATCTGATAGAAATATAGCTACTCCTGCTTGTGTTTGGTTTCTGTTTGCATGGAATATCTTTTTCTATCCCTTTACTGTCACTCTATGTCTGTCTTTACAAGTGTGTTGAATTTCTTGTAGGCAGCATATAGTTGGGTCTTGTTTTTCATCCATTCAGCCAGTCTATATCTTTTCTTAAAAATAGAGACAAGGTTTCACTATGTTGCCCAGGCTGGTCTGGAACTCCCGGGCTCAAGAGATCCTCCTGCCTTGGCTTCCCAAAGTGCTGGGATTATAGGGGTTAAACACTGCACCTGGCCAAATGTCTTCTTTTGAAAAGTATCTGTTCATGTCCTTTGCCCACTTTTTTATGGGGTTGACAAAAATCTCTTAGAACTGATAAATGAATTCAGCAAAGTTGCAGGATACAAAAATCAGTAATGTTTCTATATACAAACAGCAAACTAGGTGAAAAAGAAATTAAAAAGGCAATCCCATTTAGAATAGTTAAAATAAATAAAATCAAATACCTGGAAATAAGTTTGAACCAAGGAGATGAAAGAACTCTACAAGGAAAGCTGCAAAACACTGATAGAAGAAACTGAAAAGGGTACAAACAAATGGAAAGACACCCCATGTTCATGAATCAAAAAAACTAATATTTTTAAGATGACCATACTACCCAAAGCAATCTACAGATTTGTTGCAATCTCTGAAAAAATGCCAATGATATTCTTCACAGAAATAGGAAAAATTTCTAAAATTCAAATGGAACCACAAAATATCTCAGAAATCCAAAGCAATTCTGAGCACAAAGAACAAAGTTGGAGGCATCACACTACCAGACTTCAAAACACATTATAAAGCTATAGTAACCAAAACAGCATGGTATGGGAACAAAAACAGACACATAGACCAATGGAATAGAATAGAGAACCCAGAAATTAATTCATGTATCAATGGCCAACTCATTTTTGACAAATGCACTGAGAACATACAATGGAAAAAAGTCAGTCTTCAATAAATGGTGCTGGGAAAGTTGAATATCCATATACAGAAGAATGAAAGTAGACCCCCACCTCTCACCCTATACAAGAGTCAACTCAAAATTAATTAAAGAGCTAAATGTAAGACCTGAAACTAAAACTACTGGAAGAAAACAAGGGAAATGCTTCAGGACATTGGTCTTGGAAAAGAATTTATAAATAAGACCTCAAAAGCACAGGCAACAAAAGCAAAAATAAACAAATGGAATTATATCAAACTCAAAAGGATGGTAAATTTCCTTCTGTACAGCAAAGGAAACAATAGAATGAAAAGACAAACTACAGAATAGGAGAAAATATTTGCAAATGATTCATCCAATAGAGGATTCATATCCAGAACTCAAACTTAACAGCAAAAACAAAAAATAAAGAACAAAAAACAAACAAAACATGATTAAAAAATGGGCAAATGATATGAACAGATATTTCTCAAAAGAAGACATACAAATGGCCAAAAAAATGAATAAATGCGGAAAAAAAAAAAGAATAAATGCTCAATATCACTAATTGTTAGGGAAATGCAAATCAGAACCACAATGAGTTATCATCTCTCCCCAGTCAGGATGGCTATCATCAAATAGACAAAAAATAGCAAATGATGGTGAAGATGTGGAGAAAGGGAACTCTTATACACTGTTGGTGGGAATGTAATCTAGTACAGCCATTATCGCAAATAGTACGGAGGTTCCTCAAATAACTACACATGAGTCTGGGCAACACAGTGAGACCCCACCTCAATAAAAAAAATTAGCTGGGTGTGGTGGTGCAGTCTTGTAGTCTCAGCTACTTGGGAGGCTAAGGTGGGAGGATCACTTGAGCCTTGGAGGTTGGGGCTTCAGTGAACCATGATCGCACCACTGCACTCCAGCCTGGGTGACAGAGGAAGACCTTGTCTCAAAACAAAACAAAACAAAAATGATGATGATGATGATGATGATACAAATACAATGATCATAAGATCCAGCAATCCCACTTCTGGGCATTTATCCAAAGAAAAGGAAATCAGTGTATCGAGGAAACATCTGCACCCTCATGTTTATAACAGCTCTTTTCACAATAGCCAAGATACAGAATCTACCTAAGTGTCCACCAATGAATGAATGACTAAAGAAAATATGGTACATAAAATTCATAGAATATGATTCAGCCATAAAAGAGAATGAAATCCTGTCACTTTGGCAACATGATTATGTTAAGTGTAGTAAGCCAGGAACAGAAAGTTAAACACCACATCCTCTCACTCGTATATAAAAGTTAAAAACAAGTGGATCTCATGGGAGTAAAAAGTGGAACAGAAGATACTAGAGGCTGAGAAAGGTAGGGGAAAGGGAGAGAAGGATAGTGAGGGATTTTTTTAAGGGATACAAAATTACAGCTGGAGAAGAGGAATAAGTTCTACTATCCTACAGCATTGTAGGATGACTATACATAATGATAATATATTATATAATGTCAAAGGGCTAGAAGGAGGATATTGAATGCTCCTAACACAAAAACGATAAGCGTTTGAGATGAATATACTAATTATGGTAATATGCTCTTACATATATTGAAACATCACTCTACCCCATAAACACATGTACAATTATCATGTCAATTTAAAACATTTAATTGAATTTAATCTGAAAAGAAAATAAACAGACGAGCCACAGACTTGGAGGAAATATATATATACATGCCAAAAATAACATATTCTGTAAGGAAAGTCCTACATCTGACAGTGAAATTAGAGCAGAAAAAGAGTAATGGAGAGAAACAGAAGCTTGGATGCTGTAAGAGCAGATTGTAGATTACATACCTAACTGTAGATTACAGATACTGGATATAGATGAAAGGGTTTTAAAATACAGATCATAAAGCTAGTTCTGATATAAGACAGATGACTTTAGCTACATAGATAAATTACTTCCAATCTGTCAATTAAAATGAACAAGATAATGACATAGAAAATACCTTTATTGAAATGTTTATTCATAACTACCTGTGGCATCATTACAAATATATAAACTCTGTGGGCTATAACTGGATAAGAACAGAGAATACTGCAAGCAAACTGATATTGTAGGCTAATAGAACCATTGACAAATATTTTCTTGTTTTCTTTTCAAATATTAAATTTCTGGGGAGGGGGTAGCCACGAAGATATCAAACTTCAGCAAATAACAAAGACAAAAAGTACTTACTTGCTTTGTGTTTAAATTGGGAACCATCAGAACAGTGGGTTTCCCTTTTAATCCTGCGTGAATAAACACCTTTTTAAAAACTTCTTTGAATTCGATGTAGGCACATTTGTGAGATATAGGCACTCGGTATAGTTTGTTATCTGTCAGATAACAGGCCAAGGTTGCACATGTTTTTTTCCCACATCCATCTATTCCAATCTTTGGGAGAAAAGAAATCCAACATATGACATATATTTTCTGGGAATCTTTCAATGTATAGTTTTCTGTTTATTATTTGTGCTAGAAATTTTGACAGTAAAAATACCCCAGACTATTTTTATTTGTAACCTTTTGGAAGGCATATTAAACGTAATTTAAATATTTTATCAAAATTTTTATAACGCACTCATCCACATTCAATATTTTCATCTTTCCATAGCCTCTTGAATATACGAGAAAATTTCACTGGAAAGAGAACATGACCTTGAAAAATAGCACAGACAGGCTTATAAACCATCTTTATATCACTGTCAATATTTGATTCTTCATTTATAAGTAACTAGATAGATCTTTTCCTTTTTATTTTGAGCAATAGGTACTTAATAAATGCTTTTGGGGAATAATGGCAAAGTAATTATTGTTTTAAAAACAGCTTTATTTAGGTGTAATTTACAGATTATACCAGTTTTAAGTGTATAATTCAATGTTTTTTAGTACATTTACAGACTTATGCAACCCTTGTCACAATTCAGTTTTGGAACAATTTCCTTCACCCCAGAAAGATCTTTCAAGCCCACTGACAGTCAATCCCCATCCAGCTCTCAGGCCCAATCACTAATACGTTTTCATCTCTATTGATTTACCTATTTTTGGCATTTCATATAAGTGAAATTATATACCATGAAGTCTAATGTATTCGATTTATTTTACTTAGCACAATAAGTTCCTTCGTGTTGTATGTGCATCAGTAGTTTGTTCCTTTTTATTGCTGAATGGTATTCTATTGTATGGACATATCACATTTTATTTATCCATTGATGAACATTTGGATTGTTTCTGCTTCTTGATTATGAATAATGCTGCTATGAACATTTCCATACAAGTCTTTGAGTGGACACTGGTTTTATTTTCCCTTGTGTAGAGATAGAGAAATGGAATTGCTCAATTATGTGGTAAATCTATGTTAAACTTTATAATAAATAGCCAAACCATTTTCCAAAGTAGTTGTACTATTTTAGATTCCCACAAGCCGTGTATGAAAGTTCAGTTTATACACAGTCTTGTCAATGCTTGTTATTAGCTATCTTTTTAATTATAGACAGTCAAGTGGGTGTTTAGTGTTATTGTGGTTTTAATTTGTATTTCCCTAATGACTAATGAAGCTGAACATCTTTTCATGGGCTGATTAACCATTCATGTATTGTCTTTGGTGAAACACCTATTCAAATCTTGTGTCTATTTTAAAAAATAAACTTATTTTAGAAGAGTTTTAGACTTACAGAAAAATTGCCAAGATAGTATGGGGAACTGTCATATATCCCACATCCAATTTCCCCTATTAGCATCTAACATTAGTATATTACATTTGTTACCATTAATGAACCAATATTGATATGTTATTATTAACTGAAGTCCATACTTTTTTCAGATCTCCTTAGTTTTTAACCTAATGTTTTTTTTTTTTTCTCCTCCTTCGGAATTTCTTCCAGGATACTATATCACATTTAGTAGCCAAATCTCCTTAAGCTACTCTTGGCTGTGACAGTTTTTCACACTTTCCTTATTTTTGATGGCCTTAAAGAGCTTCAAGGAGTTCTGATCAGGTATTTTATGGAATGTCACTCAACTGGGATTTTCCTGCGTGTTTCTCATGATTATACTCACTGCGACTTATCTTGATGGTGAACTTGATCACCTAGATAAGATGGTGTTTGTCAGGTTTCTCCACTGTGAAGTTACTCTTTTCTCCCCCTTTCTGTACTGTACTCTTTGGGAGAAAGTCAATATGTGCAGTCCTTAGTGAATGAGTGAGGAGTTATGCTCCAGTTTCTTGAGGGTAGACTACCTACGTACATTACGTGGATTTCTTCTGAATGGCAGATTTGTCTATGCTCCCTTATTTACTTATTTATTTAGTCATTTATTTATATAAGTATGGGCCCATGGATATTTATTACACAATTTGGATTTTAATTTAATACCACTTTATTTCTTTGTTTTCTTGCTCCAGCTTTGGGTACTGTGAACTCTTTTAGTCGGCTCTCGTGTCCCTCTGGCATAACCCCATGATTATTGTAGCACTTCACTTGTAGCACTGCAGGATTCTCCAGGCTCATATTGTTTATTTCCTGTCCCAGTCCTATAATCAACAATTTTTCCAAGGAGTCCTGGTTCCTTTTATTGGAGAATAGTATTAGAAACCAAGATCTGGGAGCTAGGTGTACTCATTGCTACTGGAGATCACTGCCCGTAAGCCCTCCCAGCTGACACAGCAAATAAACAAATATTTGTATATTAACCCTTATAGACACACATTCCTATAAAATTTCTATATCCAATCACCTATATTAAGCTAAACATAAGTTCAACTTATGTCTCCAACTCTGTTACTACATGATCATTCTAGCCTCTTTCCCTTGTTTAGCTCTGCCCTCCAATAGTGAGAAAACTGGTTTCCAACATCTGCCATCCATTTACTTCATTATTCAATTCCAGTATATGTGTATTGTGGTATTAGAATGGTTAACTTTACCCACAAACCACTTTTTATATTGGCTCCTTTTCCCCTAATTCTCTTCAGTGAGTTTGTGTCACACACTTGCAACATGGTTTGATTGTTCTTTCATTCTGAATGCCATCCTGGGATTACCAGAATTCCAAAGTGATTTTTTTCTAAATTTGTATATGTTAAGGCTCATTCTTTGTGTTGTCAAGTTCTATGGGCTTTGACAAATATATAGTGTCATGTGTTCACCATTATAGTATACAGAACTTTTACCATCCTAAAAAATCTTGTGTTTCACTTTCCTTTCTTTCCACCAAACCCTTAGGCAACAAATATTTTTACCATTTCCATAGTTTTGCCTTTTCCAGAATGTCATATAATTGGAATCTATAATATGTTGCCTTTCCAGACTGACTTCTTTCACTTAGCAATATACCTTTGAAATTCACTCATGTCTTTTTGTGGCTTGAGAGCTCATTTCTTTTTATTTCTGAATAGTATTCCATTGTATCAATGTACTACTACAGTGTGTTTATTCATATGCTTTATTGAAGGAATCTTGGTTGCTTCCAGTTTTTGGTGATTATGAATAAAGTTGCTATAATCATTCCTGTGCAGGTTTTTATGTGGGCGTAAGTTTTCAAATCAGTTAGGTAGGAGCATGGTTACTGGCTCATATGGGAAGACTATGTTTAGCTTTGTAGGGAACTGCTAAACTGTCTTCCAAAGTAGCTGTGCTATTTTCATTTCCCATCGGCTATGAATGAGAGTTCCTATTGCTTTGTATTCTTGTCAGTAATTGCTATTATCAGTTCTTTGGATTTTGGTCATTTTAATAGGGATGTTGTGGTATCTCATTATTGTTTCCCCTAATGACAATTGATATTGAGCACCTTTTCATATGCTTTTGTAAGGTATTTATTTTTTCCTTTTATTTTTTAGTTGACATGTGATAATTGTACATATTTATGGGATACAGAGTGATAGTTCCGTATGAACATATAATGTATAATGATCAAATTGGAGAAAATACATTCATCACCTCAAACATTGTCCTTTGTGTTGTGAATATTCAAAATCCTCTCCTCTAGCATTTTGAAAACATTCAATAAATTATAGTAAACCATATTCAGCCTACACTGCTGCAAAACACCGGAACTCATTCCTCCTATGTAGTAATAATTTTGTATTAATTAACTAAACTCTCCCATTCTCCCCTCTTGTCCCCTTCCTGGCCTCTAATACCCATAATTCTACTCTCTACTTCTACGAGTTTGAAATTTTTTTTCTCAGTTTTCACACGAGTGAGAACATGCAGTAGTTCTCTTTCTTTGCCTAACTTATTTTGCTTAACATGAGGCCTTCCAGGCTCTCCCATGTTGCCACTTTTTGCAGCACTATTCACAAGAGCTAATAAGCCAAATGTCCATCAACAGAAGAACGGATAGACAAAATGTGGTATACATGTACAATAAAATGCCATTCAGCCATAACAAGGTATCTGTTTCTTCATTTATTTACTTAATTTATTTTTTTGAGATAGGGTCTCACTTTGTCACCCAGGCTGGAGTGCAGTGGTGCGATCACAGCTTACAGAAGCCTTGAACTCCTGGGCTTAAGTATCCCCCTGCCTCAGCCTCCTCAGTAGCTGGGACTACAGGTACATGCCACCATATCTGGCTAACTTTTTATTTTTATTTATTTATTTTGTAAGAAGGGGTCTTATTATTTGGCCCAGGCTGGTCTTGAACTCCTGACCTCAAGCAATCCCCCTGTGTTGCCCTTCCAAAGTGCCCTTCCAAAGTGCATGAGCTACCACATTGGGCCAGCATCTGTTTATTTTTATTTTTTGAGACAGAGTCTCGCTCTATCACCCAGGCTGGAGTGCAGTGGCACGATCTTGGCTCATTATAACCTCTGCCTCCTGGGTTCAAGCGATTCTCCTGTGTCATAGCTGAGATAACAGGTGCGCCACCATGCCCAGCTAATTTTTGTATTTTTATAGAGATGGAGTCTTACCCTGTTGGCCAGGCTGGTCTCAAACTCCTGGCCTCAAGTTATCCACCCACCTAGGGCTCCAAAACTTCTGGGATTACAGGTGTGAGCCACTGCACCTGGCCTGTTTATTTTTAATTGGGTTGTTTGTCCTTAGGATTTTCCACAAACAGGATCATGTGGAATGTGAATAAGGATGGGTTTGCTCCCTTTGTTTTTTCCAATCTGGATGCCCCTTCCCCACTTTTTCTTATTTAATTGCACTAGCTAGAACCTATAGTATAGTGTTGAATAGAAATTGTAAGGCAAAACATTTTTTTTTTCTTTTTTTAACAGTGAGTTTTTTTTTTGTTTTTTCTTTTTTAATACTTTAAGTTCTAGGGTACATGTGCACAATGTGCAGGTTTGTTACATATGTATACATGTGCCATGTTGGTGTGCTGCACCCATTAACTCATCATTTACATTAGGTATATCTCCTAATGCTATCCCTCCCCCTGACCCCCTCCTCACAATAGGACCTGGTGTGTGATGTTCCCCTTCCTGTGTCCAAGTGATCTCATTGTTCAGTTCCCACCTATGAGTGAGAATATGCAGTGTTTGGTTTTCTGTTCTTGCGACAGTTTGCTGAGAATGATGGTTTCCAGCTGCATCCATGTCCCTACAAAGGACATGAACTCATCCTTTCTTATGGCTGCATAGTATTCCACGGTATGTATGTGCCACATTTTCTTAATCCAGTCTGTCACTGATGGACATTTGAGTTGTTTCCAAGTCTTGCTATTGTGAATAGTGCTGCAATAAACATATGTGCACATGTGTCTTCGTAGTAGCATGATTTATAATCCTTTGGGTATATCCCCAGTAATGGGATGGCTGGGTCAAATGGTACTTCTAGCTCTAGATCCTTGAGGAATCGCCACACTGTTTTCCACAATGGTTGAACTAGTTTCCAGTCCCACCAACAGTGTAAAAGCATTCCTATTTCTCCACATCCTCTCCAGCACCTGTTGTTTCCTGACTTTTTAATGATTGCCATTCTAACTGGTGTGAGATGGTATCTCATTGTGGTTTTGATTTGCATTTCTCTGATGGTGAGTGATGATGAGCACTTTTTTCATGTGTTTGTTGGCTGCATAAATGTCTTCTTTTGAGAAATGACTGTTCATATTCTTTGCCCACTTTTTGATGGGGTTGTTTGTTTTTTTTTTGTAAATTCATTTGAGTTCTTTGTAGGTTCTGGATATTAGCTCTTTGTCAGATGAGTAGATTGCAAAAATTTTCTCCCATTCTGTAGGTTGCCTGCTCACTCTGATGGTAGTTTCATTTGCTGTGCAGAAGCTCGTTAGTTTAATTACATCCCATTTGTCAATTTTGGCTTTTGTGGCCATTGCTTTTGGTGTTTTAGACATGAAGTCCTTGCCCATGCCTATGTCCTGAATGGTATTACCTAGGTTTTCTTCTAGGATTTTTATGGCTTTAGGTCTAACATTTAAGTCTCTAATCCATCTTGAATTAATTTTCGTATAAGGAGTAAGGAAAGGACCCGGTTTCAGCTTTCTACTTATGGCTAGCCAATTTTCCCAGCACCATTTATTAAATAGGGAATCCTTTCCCATTTCTTGTTTTTGTCAGGTTTGTCAAAGATCAGATGGCTGTAGATGTGTGGTATTATTTCTGAGGACTCTGTTCTGTTCCATTGGTCTATATCTCTTTTGGTACCAGTATCATGCTGTTTTGGTTACTATAGGCTTGTAGTATAGTTTGAAGTCAGGTAGCATGATGCCTCCAGCTTTATTCTTTTGGCTTAGGATTGCCTTGGCAATGCGGGCTCTTTTTTTGGTTCCATATGAACTTTAAAGCAGTTTTTTCCAATTCTGTGAAGAAACTCATTGGTATCTTAATGGGGATGGCATTGAATCTATAAATAACTTTGGGTAGTATGGCCATTTTCATAATACTGATTCTTCCTATCCATGAGCATGGAATGTTCTTCCATTTGTTTGTGTCCTCTTTTATTTCACTGAGCAGTGGTTTGTAGTTCTCCTTGAAGAGGTCCTTTACATCCCTTGTAAGCTGGATTCCTAGGTATTTTATTCTCTTTGAAGCAATTGTGAATGGGAGTTCAGTCATGACTTGGCTCTCTGTTTGTCTGTTATTGGTGTATAGGAATGCTTGTGATTTTTGCACATTGATTTTGTATCCTGAGACTTTGTTGAAGTTGCTTATCAGCTTAAGGAGATTTTGGGCTGAGACGATGGGGTTTTCTAAGTATACAATCATGTCATCTGCAAACAGGGACAAACTGACTTCTTCTTTTCCTAACTGATTACCCTTTATTTCTTTCTCTTGCCTGATTGCCCTAGCTGGAAGGAACTTCCAACACTATGTTGAATAGGAGTGGTGAGAGAGGGCATCCCTGTCCTGTGTCAGTTTTCAAAGGGAATGCTTCCAGTTTTTAAGGCAAAACATTCTTTCTTTGCTCTCGATCTTAGGGGAAAAGCATTTCGTCTTTCACTGTTAAGCATAAGGTTAGCTGTAAGTTTTTCATAGAAGCTCTTTATTGGGTTGATGAAGCATCCTTCTTTTCCTTTTGGCTGAGAGTAAAAAAATGGTTTTGGATTTTGTTGTGCTTTTCTGCATCTCCTGAGATTATTGTGTGGTTTTTACTTTTAATTCCATTAATAGGTATATTGCATTATTGATTTTTAGAAAACATGAAACCAAATATGCATTCCTGCAATAAATCTCACTTGCTTATGGTGCATACTACTTGCTATATGTTGCTGGTTTTGGTTTGTTAAGATTTTGTTCAGATTTTTTTCCACTATATTCATAGGGGATATTAGTCTGTAATTTTCTCGTGATGACTTTGTCTAGTTTTGGTATTAGGATGTTACTGACCTTATAGATGAATTGGGAAGTATTCCCTCTTCTATTTTCTGGAAGAGTTTGGGAAGGAATGGTGTTAATTCTTCCTTAGATGTTTGGTAGAAATCTCTGGTGAATCCATTTGGCTCTGGGCTTTTCTTGTGGGAAGTTTTAAAATTTTTAATTAAATCTCCTTATTTGCTATTGGTCCATTAGATTTTCTAATTCTTCAGTTTCAGTAAGTTATGTATTTCTGGGAAAGATATTTTATCCAAGTGATCTAATATGTTGGCATACAATTGTTCATAGTATTCTCTGATAATCTTTTTTTATTTCTGTAATACTGATATTCCCTCTTTAATTCCTGATTTTAATATATTTAATATTCCCTCTTTAATTCCTGATTTTAATAATTTGAGTTTTTTCTTCCTTTTTTCTTGGTCAGTCTAGCAAAAAACTTGTCAATTTTGTTGATCTTTTCAAAGAACCAACTTTTGGTTTTATTGATATTTCCTACTGGTTTTATATTCTCTACTTTCTTCTCTAATCTTTATTATTTTCTTCCATCTGCTTGCTTTGGGTTTGGTTTTCTTTCCTTTTGGTATTTTCCTAAGGTGGAAGGTTAGGCTATTGATTTCAGGTTGTTCTTTTTAAATATAAGTATTTATAGCTATAGATTTCTCTTAAAGAACAGCTTTATATTATGTTTTTGTTTGTTTTCATGTATCTCAAAGTATTTTCTAATTTCTCTGCAATTTCTTCTTTCACCCATTTAGGAGTATGTTGTAAAAGTTCCACATAGTTGTTAATATCCCAACTTTCCTTTTGTTGGAAACTTTCTAATTTAGTTCTACTGTGGTCAAAGAACATACTTCGTATGATTTCAATCCTTTGAAATTTACTGAGGCTTGTTTTATGGCTTGGCATTTGGTCTCTCCTCAAGAATGTTATATGTTTGCTTCAAAAGAATATGTATTTTGCTGTTGTTGGATGAAGTCTTCTATCATGTCGATTAGTTCAAGTTGTTTTACAATACTGTTGAAGTCTTTGTATCCTTGCTGATTTTATGTCTAGTTTCTCTATCAATTATTAAGAGTGAAGGTATTGAAGTATCCAACTATTATTGTTAAATCGATTATTTCTCCCCTAAATTCTGTCAGGTTTGGTTCCAGGTATTTGGCACTAAGTTTTTAGGTGTGTATTTGTTTATAACTCTTATGATCCTTTCATCATTATAGCATGTCTTTTTTTTTTTTTTTTTTTTTTTTTGGTCTCAGAACACTTAATTTTTTCCTGAAAGTCTACTTTGTCAGATATTAGTATACTCACCCCAACTTTCTTGTGGTAATTGTTTGCATGGATTATTTTTCTCCATCCTTTCATTTTCAGCCATTTTGGATCTTTGAATCTAAAGTGTGACTTTTGTTGATAGCATATAGTTGGATTTTGTTCTTTAAAAAAATCTAGTTTTATAATCTCTGTATTTTTACTGGAGTTTTTAATGCATTTATATTTATGTTATTATCAGTGTGGGGCTTGTCTGCCACACTGTTATTTTCCATATGTCTCATGTACTTTTTCCCTTTGTTTCTCCATTCTTTTGTGTTAAATATTTTCCAGAGCTCTATCTTCGTTTTCTTGGCTTTTTTATTATATATATTTTTAGTTCTCTTCTTTTTTTACATTAAAAATAACTATTTATTGAATGATACCATAAGGTAAAAAGATGAACCATAATCTGGAAAATTATATTTGCCACACATATAATGAAGAAAATATTAGTATCTGAATATATTACTCCCACAAATCAATAAGAAAAAGATAACCTAATAGAAAAATGGGCAAAGCACATGAATGGACGATTCACTGAAGATCCAAATGACCAATAAACAAATGAAAAGTTGATCAACCAGTATCTGCATCTCTATGTTTGCCCCTGCAGTAACTATCACTCTCCCTTAGCAACCCTCAATAATGACTGAATGAAATTGCTGCATAGATATGCCAAATACTTCAGCCCTCTCACCTTTCTGAGGCACATTTCCTACAGCATTTCCTAGAGATTCCCTTACGTAATTAACTTCCAGTTGCTAACAATTAACTGGTCTGATAATGTACACTGAAAAGAGATTACCATCTCTTTTGTGTTTCACTTTCTCACTCCTCTACCTAATTTCTGGGACCATGTCTCAAGTTAACATTGAATACTTGCCTCAGGGTCTTCTTCTGGGGGAACTTAAACTAAGATAAAATTGTTCAAGCTTCCTTGCCAGCACTGGACAGGTTCTAAGCTCTGACCACTCTATGGGAACTTTACACAGAAAAGAAGCTAAAGATTCCCTTAAAATGCATATAGGAGAAGGGGCCCGATGGCTTTGAATCAGGCCTGATGGCTGGGGGGCCCAGACCACAGCCTGGCACAAAACTTCATAGCTGTCCCAAGCCTGGAACTCTGGCTCATGGACCTCCTGCAGGTCTGCTTTCCTTCTGTTCTTTATGAAACTTGTCTGCCATCAGTGTGTTTGGCCCTGACTTGCTTGGGTTCACAGTTAAACTATCCCTTTTCCTTGAGCATTTTTAGCAATTTTATTGAGATGATAGTGACATAAAAACTATACATATATTTCGGGTGTATAGCTTGATGTTTTGATATATGTGTACATTGTTAAATGATCATCACAATCACACTATTTAAAATATCCACTACCTCTACATAGTTACCATTGTGTGTGTGTATGAATATTAAGACCTACCCTTTTAACAAATTTCAAGTATATAATACAGTGTTGTTAACTATGATTACCATACTGTACATTAGTTCTCCAGAACTTGTTCATCTTGCATAACTGAATTACATTATGTATCTTATCACAATCTATTTTATTTTTATTTTTAATCATAATCTATTTTAGATTAATACTAATAATTCCAGTAAATTATAGACAGTTTTCTTCAACATAACCCCATTTCCCCCTCCTCTTCTGTGCTATTCATTGTTATATATATTACATCTTTATATATAATAAACCTGACAATAGTTTTAGAATTATCATTCCATCTGATTATCTTTTAAAGTAGTTAAGAGTAAAGAAGAAAATATATTTACATAGTCTGTGGTAGGCAGAATAATGCATTTGCCACCCCTATTCTCCACAAATATGTCCCCATCATGATCTCTGGAACCTATGAATATGTTATATTACATGGCAAGAGACTTTGCAGACATGATTAAGATTAAAGACCTTAAAATGGTGAGATCATCCTAGATTATCTGGCTGGGCCCAGTCTAAATCACATGAGTCCTTGAAAGCAGAGAACACTTCCTGGCTTTGATCAGAGAGAGAGAGAGATGTTATGACTGATGAAGGGTCAAAGAGATGTGATGTTGCTGGTTTTACAGATGGATAAACGCAGTTATGAGCCAAGGGATAAAGAAAGCCTCTGGAAGCTAGTAAAAGAAAAGGAACAGATTCTCCCTTAGAGCCTCCGGAAAGTAATGCAGTCATACCTATACCTTAATTTTGGCCCACTGTGTTCCATGTCATACTTCTGACCTGCAAAACTGTAAGATAATAAATTTGTTTAAGCTGCCAAATTTGCTATAATGTGTTTCTTAGTCAGTAAAAAACTAACACACGGCCCTATATTTACCTATATAATTGCTCTTACTAGTGCTTATTATTCTTCACATGGATTTAAGTTACCATTTGGTGTCTTTCACCCTCACCCTAAAAATTTACTTTAGTATTTTCTGTAACAAATTATCAGAGCTGTTTATCTGGAAATGTCTTTATTTCATTTTTAAAATAGTTTTATTAACATAAAAATTTTGAGGTTTTTCCTCCTTTTATCTTTGAATATGCTGCTCCAATGTCTTCTGGTCTCCATTGTGTCTGATAAGAAGTCAGCTGTAAATCTTATTGAGAATTCCTAGTACACAAGAAGTTGTTTTTCTCTTGCTGCCTTCATGATTTTCTCTTTGTCTTTGAATAGTAGACTATGATGTGTCTAGGTGTTAACCTATTTTAATCTACTTGTGCTTACTCTTCTTAGACTTTCCTGAGCTGTGATTGAACTTTTTCTTTTTTTTTTTTTTTGAGATGGAGTCTCACTCTGTCACCCAGGCTGGAGTGCTGTGGTGCGATCTTGGTTCACTGCAAGCTCCACCTTCCAGGTTCACGCCATTCTCCTGACTCAGCCTCCCGAGTAACTGGGACTACAGGCACCCGCCACCACGCCTGGCTAATTTTTTACATTTTTAGTAGAGATGGGGTTTCACCATGTTAGCCAGGATGGTCTCGATTTCCTGACCTCATGATCCACCTGCCTCAGCCTCCCAAAGTGCTGAGATTACAGGGGTAAGCCACCATGCCTGGCTGTGATTGAACTTAGATGTGAAGATTAATGTATTGGGGCATTATTTCTATGAAATCTTTTCTGCCCCTTCTGTTTCTTCTCTTTCTGGGAGTCCCATTAAGCATATTTTGATACACTTGGTAGTGTCTCTTAGGTCTTTGATGTTCTTTTTTTTTCTTCATTTTTTTTCTTTCTCTTCTTCAGTGTGGATACATTTTATAGATCTATTTTTAAGTTTATAGATTCTCTTTTCTGCCATGTTAAATCTGCTGTTGAGTCTCTCTAGTGCAGTTTTCATGTCACTTATTTTAATTTTCAACCCCAGACATTCCAATTTGTAAAATAATTTATATCCCTTTATTGGTATTCTCTATTTGAAGAGTCATTTTTGTATGCTTTCCTTTAATTAAAAAAAATATATATATTTTTCCTTTAGGCTTTTTGAGTATATTTACAAGAGCTATATTTCAGATATCTGTCAAGTCCAACATCTGGATCCTCTTCAAGACAGTTCGTATTACCTATTTTTTCTCTCCATGCATAGCTCACACTTTCCTATCTGTTTCATGTCTTTTAATTTTTGTTGAAAACCAAACATTTATGTGATAGATTGTATGCAATAATCTTTTAAACCAATGCCTTAAATTGAAATACTAATTAATAATAGTTTTCTTGTTTTTCTTTGGTAGTTCTGGTAGTTCAACAATGTAATCCAGTTGAACTATGTAATATTTACTTTTAAAATTCATGTATGATTTCTTCTTTTACTTGTTTACCAAATTAAACTGATCTCATTTGAACTGTCCAATCTAGGTAACCATTATTTTATTATTTATTCTCTGTCTTAAATATTCTTAACAAAGTTGTTACACTCCCTCCAGTTGCTTCTCCCTGCAGAAGCCCACATGCTAGACTAGCATTCAGTTAAATTACTGTTTTGCAAAATTGAACCCTAGTGTCAGCTTGACCCATGAAAAAGATCTATTTATAATGTTTAATTGGGCAAACATAGTAATAGGGGGCCGGGTGCGGTGGTTCATGCCTGTAATTCCAGCACTTTGGGAGGCCAACGTGGGAGGATCACCTGAGGTCAGGAATTCAAGACCAGTCTGCCCAACATGGTGAAACCCCGTCTCTACTAAAAATACAAATTATTAGTTGTGCGTGGTGGCAGGCACCTGTAATCCTTATTCAGGAGGCTACTCAGGAGGCTGAGGTAGGAGAATTGCTTGAACCCGAGAGGTGGAGGTTGCAGTGAGCTGAGATGGTGCCATTGTACTCTAGCCTGAGTAACAAGAGTGAAACTTCATCTCAAAAAACAAACAAACAAACAACAACAAAAAACACCAAAAAACCAACAGTAATAGGATCAGAGGAATCAGGAATTTGCCATGTTTTACCTTGTATTTTTAATAGGGGCTCTGAAAGGGAAGATAGGTTCATGAGAACACATCTATAGAGAAACTATTAAGGCCAGGTTCCAATTGAGTGTAGGCTTTTGAAAACTGCTCTGAATACATTCTCAGGCATTTTAGAATTGAGAACTTGTAAATGTACCTATTGCTAGAAAAAACACGCTAAAGAAAAGAGTCACTTTGTGATAAAATAATTAAACTGAGAGCATATACACTTTAGGAATATAAAAATAATCTGTTAATAATTGAAATAAGACAAAAATTATAGCCCTTGTACAGCTTATGTTCTAAATGTGGAGACGGATGATTATAAATGAAAAATTAATGTGTAATATGATATAAGATAATGCTAAGGACCAGGAAGAAAAGTAAAGCAGAATAAGGAGACAGAGTAATAGGGACTGAGGGGAAGAAAAGAGGTGCATTAGGGAACACAGAAAACCACAGTGGTCCAGGTGAAGATAACGGCGGCTTAAATAGGGTGGTGGCTGTGTAGATGCAGAGAAGTATGCAGGTTTGAAATACATTTTGCAAGTTGTATCACTGGGACTTCTTGATGAATTGAATGTGACAAGTGATGAAAAAGTGACAAAACTGAGTGACTAGGAGGTTCTGGCTAGACGAGTGGATATATGGTGATACCGTTTATGAGTTGGACAGGTTAGTAAAAGAATAGTTTTGGTGGTAGAAAGATTTGCTTCATAATTTTTTCTTAATTCTATTTTCCAATTTTTAATTCCTTTTAATTAATCTTGTTGCAGATGTCTGTTTAAATAAAAGAGTGTTTAAATAAAGCTCTAGCTGTTCTGGGTATAAAAAAGTTATTTTTGAGAAAAGGGCACAAATTAAATAACCAAACAGTTATAAATAAAGTATAAAATAAATAACTAGTCATAAATAATAAATTAAATAAAAGTCATTAATATGTTTTATGTAATTGGCTAAATATGTTAAATTTTAGTTAGTTTTCCAAAAGATTTTCTCTATTCAAAGGATATTTGGGAATTTTTCAAGATTTTAACTCCCACTTGTTCTCATGAGAAGCAAAACATTGTGCAAAAACTCACATTTCTAAATCAACAATCAAGTAAGTGCACTATTTTTGAAGTCAGGATCCACCTGCACAGCTACTGTATTAATGCTGCGAACACTAGAAATGGTGCAGTTTTATTCACATCAAATGCCTTCTAAAAACAAATACCATTTTTATTTCTGACAAATTTCATATACAAAGGTAGAGAGGACAAGAGTCCTGTCCTAAGACTCAGTTATTGTGATTTTTCACAAAGTGTGACTAAATAAAACTTCTGTAAGTAAAGTAGATTTTATTGGGATTTATTTTATTTTGCAAACTTAAAACCACTTGAAAACTTTAAATTCCTACCAGTAACATGTGGCTCCCTGGTTGTCGAAGAACCCTTGTTGCTCTTGTGATGTGTTCTATGGCTTCCCTGAAGAACACCATGGAATGAGAAAGCTAGCAGAGGAAATGTGACAAATAAACGGATTATAGGTACAGAAAAATCAAATGTGCACTGTGGTTTTACATACAATTTATTTACAGAAAGGAGAATAACTAGTAATCCAGAGATCTAGATCAGTAAGCTGGTTTTCATTAACATTCAGGGAAAGTAAATTTGTGCAATAAGGATTGTCCCTGTGCTAATATTCTTGTGAGTGGATTAGAAGGGTGGTGGTAGAATTGAGAGAAGAGAATGAAGAGGTGAACAATAGTATTTAGACTTCCTACCCACATTCCCTACCCCTCCCCATTCCCCTGCCCCCTTCTCTCTTCCTCCTACTTCCTTTCCCTTCCCCCTTCGCTTCCTTCTTTCCTTCCTTTCCTTCCTCTGTACCCTTCCCTTCCCTTCCCTTCCCTTCCTTCCTTCCTTCCTTCCTTCCTTCCTTCCTTCCTTCCTTCCTTCCTTCCTTCCTTCCTTCCTTCCTTCCTTCCTTCCTTCCTTCCTTCCTCCTCTCCTCTCCTCTCCTTTCCTTTCCCTTCCTTTTTCTTTTTTTTTTTAGACAAGGTCTTGCTCTGTCATCCAGGTGCAGTGCAGTGGCACAATCATGGCTTACTGCAGCCTCGACCTCCTGGGATCAAGCGATCCTCTTGCATCAGCCCTGTGTAGCTGGGACTTACAAGCAGGCACTGGCACCACAATGCCAGATTAATTAAATTTGTGTGTGTGTGTGTGTGTCTGTGTGTGTGTGTGTGTGTAGACAGGGTTTCATTATGTTGACCAGGCTGGTCTCAAACTCTGGGGTTCAATTGATCCTCCTGCCTCAGCCTCCCAAAGTGCTAGGATTACAGGCACAAGCCACCACACCTGGCCTAGGCTGCTTTTCTATTGTTCTATCTTGGCAAGTAGGATAAGTGGTAGGAGGAGGAGATGCAGAAAGTTGGTTTACAGTGTGTGTGATTTTGTTGGTATCTCTGTTCCAACACATCATTGCCCACAACAATGGGAAAGATGTAAAGAGCCACAACCACTTTGCTGTCCTTTGTTGCTACTTTGGACCCTGTTGCCACACTCTGGTTTGCATTTATCTTCATGAACTCTATTCATTCAACTTCCTATAGCCTCAGTTGTGTACCTTGTCTTTAAAATTATACCCTTTCAAATGAGACAAAATAAGATGAAATAACATAAAACTGTACTTCTAATGGTCTGGTTTAAAATACAAAGGTAAACATTTTTCCCTGATCTCTTCCCCTCTCTCTCTTTTTCTCTCTCGCTTTCTCTCTCACACATACACCCCTCTTAAAAATACTGATTTGACATACGTATTTGTTTGTATATAAAAATAAATACATATATAGCACTCCTCAGATTTTTATATAGTATATGTGTTTACCTCCAAAGAAATTGAACCCAACTTCATTTGGAATTCATTAAGTACACTGGCAAGTTTATTATAGTCATTGGTATTCTGATAGATCTTTCTTCTATGAGTCTTGTTTATATCCAAGAAGTCCAAAAATACAGTTGAGTGATTCATCAGGTTTTCTTGGGTCCACTGAATCTATTGCAAGATAAGAATTTAACACTATCATTAATAGCACAATTCTATTTGTTATCAACACTAATAGTATATATCTGTGTTGAAGAAGCTCCTGGCACAGTGGATCTAGGACTAACCTGTTCTTAACTTATTTGTGTGCTATAAACTCCTTTTGGCAGTGAAGCCTGCGGATCCTTTCTCAGAATAATATTTTAAAATGTATATAGCAAAATATAAGGGTTATAAAAAAACCCAAATATATTATATTAGAATATAGTTTTATTTAAGAACCCTTTGAGGGTCTGTGGATCCCAGGTTAAGAACTCCTGTTCCTAGAAATATCTTGTGGTTCCAGCAACAATCTGAGAAAAAGAATCTTCCCTTAGTTTACCACTACCGTTCTGCAAGTTTCTACATGTCCTTTCTTTGTTTATTTGGCAAATTCTTGCTGATCTTTCACACCAAGGTCATGGGTTACTTCTTATTTGAAGTCTGACCATCTCCCTCTCTCCTAAAATCAGGCGGAATAAATTACTGTTTCCTCCTTTGTTCCACCACTATATTGTGTGCATAGGTCTGTCATAGCACTTACAGAAATGTATTGCACTTTTTAGGTTGTAATGTGCGTGGAGGCAGGGTCCGTGCTAGTCCTAGGTAGTCCTCAGCACTTATCCCACTTGCTATCTGGCACTGAGAATTCTTGATAGGCATTCAGAAGATGTTTGTTTGGCAAATGGCTAACTGAAGATTGCGGGGTGGTATGGTATGATAATTTGAAAATATATGTCATTAGATATCCTAGGTTTGAATAATGACTCTGCCACTTAACTAGCAGGGTAACCTTAGGTGAGATCTTAATCTTACTCTGCTCAGTTTCTTCATCTGTAAAATGAGCGTAATAACGGGACCTATATCATAGGGTGTTATGAATTAAGATTAAAGTGAGTAATGATATGTAAAGCTCTTAACACCATGCTTGGCACATTGTATTAATTATTAGAGTTTTATTTTTTTTTAAGTCAACCAACTGACCAATTAAGTGATACTGTATAAACTGAAATTCTCACAGGAATAATTTACATCCTTACATCCTTAAGAAAGATTTGGTCAATATGGTCTTGAATTTGGGGTACTGTAGTCGCTTTTGCTGTCCACAGGACTGACCCCTGCTAGGGCAGGATCCAATTCCCTAACTATTTGCATGCTCATTTTCTACTGCCTCTGTATCTATTCCTTAGTCTGGTAAAGTCTCAAAACTGAATTATGGTTGGCATTTATAGGGAGTTTAGGAACTTCTCCCAAGATAGTAATAAGCTGTCTTTAAGAAATGCAAATCAAAACCACAATTAGATACCATCAAACACCAGTCAGAATGGCTAATATTAAACAGTCAAAAATAACAGATGCTAGTGAGGATGCAGAGAAAAAGGAATACTTATACACTGTTGGTGGGAACTGAAATTAGTTTAACCATTGTGGAAGACAGTGTGGTGATTCCTAAAAGTTCTAGAAACAGAACTACCATTTGACCCAGCAATCCCATTAGTGGGTATATCTCCAAAGGAATATAAATTGTTTTATCATAAAGACACACTCACACATATGTTCATATTTCCTGGGCTTTGTTAATGAGAAGAATGAAGCTGGCACCACCAGAGAAGACAGAAAAAGAAAAGAGTCCACCTTTGGGAAGGAAATGTTCTCCTTAATTCTCTTGAAAGGAGATGGCAAAAAATTCTAGTAATGGAGCCTAGATCACTGCTCCATTGAGTCACATTCTTTTAGTGTGATCAGTTTATTGAAACACATTCCTTTGTGACCTAGATTAAAAGACAGGCAGTAAGAAAACTAAAGTTCAAAGGGATGGAGGAGGATGAGGAATCTTGCTGAGGTATCAAGAGAGTGGAGAGTTCTGTGAGTCCTGGAGAAAAATGAATAGTTTTGAGGTTGCTAAGGGGCCAAAAGCATGCGCAAAGGCATCAATGATTTTATCCTCTCCAGCATATCTATAGTTTTAGACATTTTCAAGTGGAAATGGAATTGTTAATACAATTACATTTCTTTCAGTATTATATAAATTTTTGAGGACTTTCATGAAGCAACATATTTTGCCCAATAATCCACTTAAAACAATTTTTGTTGTTGTTGTTTTGAGATGGAGTTGCTCTGTTGCCCAGGATGGAGTGCAGTGCCCTGATGTTGGCTCACTGCAAGCTCCTCCTCCCGGGTTCACGCCGTTCTGCCTCAGCCTCCCGAGTAGCGGGGACTACAGATGCCCGCCACCACGCCCGGCTAATTTTTTGTGTTTTTAGTAGAGACGGGGTTTCACGTGTTAGCCAGGATGGTCTCAATCTCCTGACTTCATGATCCGCCCGCCTCGGCCTCCCAAAGTGCTGGGATTACAGGCATGAGCCACTTCGCCCGGCCAGTAATTTTTAAAATTTTTAAAATGTAAATTTACCTGAAAATAGTTCTCAAGTTCCTTTGAAAGCAACCGATAGAAAAGGCTTTTATCAGTGAAATCAATTAAGCGATCATGAAATACTCGGGTGACTTCATGAACAAAGAGCAGAGCAGCCATCTCTTTGGAGTTAATAACAGTCCTGTCAGCTTGCAGCAATCCCAGGAGAAGCTGTTAGGGATTTAAAAATAACATTAAAAAAAATTAGCAGGGTAGTATGTGAAGCGAAGGCTCAATTTTTGCAGGTTTATGATCCATAAAAATAGAAGCAATTATCCAAGGTAAGAATTGTGAATTTCTGCAAGTGATAATCTGAAGTTTTGATGAGATGGGAAAGTGATAAGATAGGGAAAATTGGTTTGGAATCACTCTTAGAGGGAGGGGGACTCGGGGACTCCTCAGCGACATCTAATGGAGGCCTTGCTAGGATGGGAGTCTCCACTACAGTGCTGACATGGAGGCAGGGTGTTGCAGGTGATATCGAGGTACTTCCTAATGTTAATATGTTTTAGCATTCTAAATGTGGATTAAAAATGTTACAGCCCATTTGACAGATTATGTGTGCTATTTAGGGCTAAAGTCCCACAGTCAGGGGAGAAAGATATCAAATTCAAGAATTGATTTTCTTAACATTTCAATTTTGAAAATTCTTTGGCCATGGCTGATAACTAAGTCAGCACTGTTGGCAAAATCTGTGAAAATTCAAGCATGTTTATGAAATGCATACATGCTTTCGTTTTCTGACAGCCACAATAAAATCTCAGAAATAAAGCAAACCCCAAATCTGTGTTATAACCTTGTCACTTCTTTCTCTGCTGAGGATCTTAGCCAATATTCTAACACTCTTAGGGATTTCATCATTGAATTATTTGCTCGGAATTGTTTTAACAATTTTCTTCAACAAACTCATGGGATAAGCTACTAATAAATAGCAAAACTAACCAACATTCATTTCCCTTTTTTCCCCTTCTAACAATCTAATGTTGACAGTATGAGAGAGAGCAACTTATATTTAAAAAACAAACTAGAGAATGAACATTAAAACAAACCTTAAACATATCTCGAAGATTAAACATGTAGTGACATTTTGTTGGAGTTGGTAACATATTCTGACGTACTTGATGGTATATAGCTAGGGAACAAGATATTATCTGATCCTTACTTTTCTGAACTTCAGGTATGAAGTTATTGATGGAGAAATAAATTCCCAAATGAGCCTTTAAAAAGAAATGTTATAATTTAGTTTGCCAAAAATTTTAGGTATTGACTACTTCCACTAAAAAGCAGACTTGTGTACTATAATGGAGGATTAATTTCATTAAATGTTAAAATTAAAATCCATTTAACATAGCACAGTAGATTAGTGAAAACAAAACAAAACACTCTAGGGGTTGCAAACTAGAGAAAATTCCAATTGGTTCTAGTATGTTGAATGGTCTGAAAGGATGTGATACGTTTTCTCTGGGGACAATTTATGCTTCCCCTCCATATACACCAGGTGTGCTGGGAATTCTTCCATCTCCTTGCTCTCCATGAGATGTTACGGGACGTGTAAACTGACAAAACTATTACCTCAGTCTGGATTGATTATACAGGTATACATTCTTCGAAAAATTCTGAAATATCTTACTGGAAAGATGACTCAACTTGAAATCTAGTGTAACTAGAAAAATAAATTTTAAGCAAGATTATGAAATTCTTCAACACGAATCTTTCTTTCTTCTTTAATATAAAATTTAAAGATTCATTTTTAAATTCAAGTTTTCAAAAAGCACTTGGTAATTCTGATACAGTTGGTAAATAGTTCACACCTGAGAAAAATCCTGTTTTAGAAGAAAGTCTACCTGTATGCCAATTCAGACCGAGGTAATAGTTTGTGTAGCATTTTTTTATTCCATAAGAAAATGAAAAGAGCAAATCAATTCTGGCAAAAACCAGGGTATGTGTGTTAAAAATGCAGATTTCTGCATGCCATGCCAGATATACTGGATCAGAATCTCTGAGGATAAAGTCCTAAAATCTACATTTTAACGTGCATTGCACATACACCACAAGTGTTTATTTTACACATAATAATTTATGCTTTTGATATGTAGAACCAAATTATAATAGTACAGAAAACATAGGGGGAAATAAAATCTGTCCCCTTAAAGTAATTTTCTTTCAATATTAGTGGATTTAAGTTCTCGTATTTTTCCTTATTCTGGGAAATTAATTTTTTTCAGTAGAAAATGAACTAGATGTGTTACCTGGAAAATAGTACATAAGATGTCTTGTGAAGGATGAGGTAATACCAGCATGGAAAAGTGTTTGAGAAGACGTGGGCTGATATCATTCACAACTGGAACACAAGCTGCAACTATAGACAGATCTTGAATATTCTGTGATAAGGATAACAAGGAAGAGTAACTGAATGCATCTATAGGAAGTGAAGTATGTACCTACGTCATTGTTCCAAATTAAACAAAACATTTAAAAACATTTAGACAAAAATATTTAATTACTATTTATTGCAAAAACAAAGATTACAGTGGTAATAGAAATCTATCTTAGAAATAACACAACCTAAAATATAATTTCAAGATATGTTATTTCTTGAAGGCTTTCTAAATGTCATCAGGAAATGGTCCTTTCTAAAAAAATTATTATACTTTAAGTTCTAGGGTACATGTGCACAAGGTGCAGGTTTGTTACCTACGTATACATGTGCCATTTTGGTGTGCTGCACCCACGGTTACTGTAGCCTTGTAGTATACTTTGAAGTCAGGTAGCGTGATGCCTCCAGCTTTGTTCTTTTGGCTTAGGATTCTCTTGGCAATGCGGGCTCTTTTTTGGCTCTGTATAAACTTTAAAGTAGTTTTTTCCAATTCTATGAAGAAAGTCATTGGTAGCTTGATGGGGATGGCATTGAATCTATAAATTACCTTGGGTAGTATGGCCATTTTCATGACATTGATTCTTTCTAACCATGAGCATGGGATGTCCTTCCATTTGTTTATGTCCTCTTTTATTTTAAAGAGCAGTGGTTTGTAATTCTCCTTGAAGAGGTCCTTCACATCCCTTGTAAGTTGGATTTCTAGGTATTTTATTCTCTTTGAAGCAATTGTGAATGGGATTTCACTCATGATTTGGCTCTCTGTTTGTTATTGGTGTATAGGAATGCTTGTGATTTTTGCACATTGATTTTGTATCCTGAGACTTTGCTGAAGTTACTTATCAGTTTAAGGAGATTTTGGGCTGAGACAATGGGTTTTTTTTTTCCTCTTGTAAATTATGCTTTTTATTATTTTTTTAAAATTATACTTTGTGTTCTAGGATACATGTGTACAACGTGCAGGTTTGTTACATATGTATACATGTGCCGTGTTGGTGTGCTGCACCCATTAACTCGTGATTTGCATTAGGTGTATCTCCTAATGCTATCCCTTCCCCCTATGCCTACTCAACAACAGGCCCCGGTGTGTGATGATCCCCTTCCTGTGTCCAAGTGATCTCATTGTTCAATTCCCCCCTATGAGTGAGAACACGCGGTGTTTGGTTTTCTGTTCTTGCGATAAGTTTGCTCAGAATGATGGTTTCCAGCTGCATCCATGTCCCTACAAAGGACATGAACTCATCCTTCTATATGGCTGCATAGTATTCCATAGTGTATATGTGCCACATTTTCTTAATCCAGTCTTTGATGGACATTTGGGTTGGTTCCAAGTCTTTGCTATTGTGAATAGTGCCACAATAAACATACATGTGCCTGTGTCTTTATAGCAGCATGACTTATAATCCTTTGGGTATATACCCAGTAATGGGATGACTGGGTCAAATGGTATTTCTAGTTCTAGATCCTTGAAGAATTGCCACACTGTCTTCCACAATGGTTGAACAAGTTTACAATCCCACCAACAGTGTAAAAGTGTTCCTATTTTTCCACATTAAATGATTGCCATTCTAACTGGTGTGAGATGGTATCTCATTGTGGTTTTGATTTGCATTTCTCTGATGGCTAGTGATTATGAGCATTTTTTCATGTGTCTATTGGCTGCATAAATGTCTTCTTTTGAGAAGCGTCTGTTCATATCCTTTGCCCGCATTTTGATGGGGTTGCTTTTTTCTCATAAATTTGTTTAAGTTATTTGTAGGTTCTGGATATTAGCCCTTTGTCAGATGAGTAGATTGCAAAAATTTTTTCCCATTCTGTAGGTTGCCTGTTCACTCTGATGGTAGTTTCTTTTGCTGTGGAGAAGCTCTTTAGTTTAATTAGATCCTATTTGTCAATTTTGGCTTTTGTTGCCATGGCTTTTGGTGTTTTAGACATGAAGTCCCTGTCCATGCCTATGTCCTGAATGGTATTACCTAGGTTTTCTTCTAGGGTTTTTATGGCTTTAGGTCTAACATTTAAGTCTCTAATCCATCTTGAATTAATTTTTGTATAAGGAGTAAGGAAGGGATCCAGTTTCAACTTTCTACTTATGGCTACCCAGTTTTCCCAGCACCATTTATTAAATAGGGACTCCTTTCCCCATTTCTTGTTTTTGTCAGGTTTGTCAAAGATCAGATGGTTGTAGATGTGTGGTATTATTTCTGAGGGCTCTGTTCTGTTCCATTGGTCTATATCTCTGTTTTGGTAACAATATCATGCTGTTTTGGTTACTGTAGCCTTGTAGTATAGTTTGAAGTCAGGTAGCGTGATGCCTCCAGCTTTGTTCTTTTGGCATAGGATTGTCTTGGCAATGCGGCCTCTTTTTTGGTTCCATATGAACTTTAAAGTAGTTTTTTCCAATTCTGTGAAGAAAGTCCTTGGTAGCTTAATGGGGATGGCATTGAATCTATAAATTACCTTGGGCAGTATGGCCATTTTCACAATATTGATTCTTCCTATCCATGAGCATGGAATGTTCTTCCATTTGTTTGTGTCCTCTTTTATTTCATTGAGCAGTGGTTTGTAGTTCTCCTTGAAGAGGTCCTTCACATCCCTTGTAAGTTGGATTCCTGGGTATTTTATTCTCTTTGAAGCAATTGTGAATGGGAGTTCAGTCATGACTTGGCTCTCTGTTTGTCTGTTATTGGTATATAGGAATGCTTGTGATTTTTGCACACTGATTTTGTATCCTGAGACTTTGTTGAAGTTGCTTATCAGCTTAAGGAGATTTTGGGCTGAGACAATGGGGTTTTCTAAATATATAATCATGTCATCTCCAAACAGGGACAATTTGACTTGCTCTTTTCCTAATTGAATACCCTTTATTTATTTCTCTTGCCTGATTGCCCTGGCCAGAACTTCCAACACTATGTTGAATATGAGTGGTGAGAGAGGGCATCCCTGTCTTGTGCCAGTTTTCAAGGGGAATGTTTCCAGTTTTTGCCCATTTAGTATGATATTGGCTGTGGGTCTGTCATAAATAACTCTTATTATTTTGAGATATGTCCCATCGACACCTAATTTATTGAGAGTTTTTAGCATGAAGGGCTGTTGAATTTTGTCAAAGGCCTTTTCCGCATCTATTGAGATAATCATGTGGTTTTTGTGTTTCGTTGTGTTTATATCATGGATTTCGCTTATTGATTTAAAACAAAACAAAACAAAACACAAAAATAGCAATATGTTATTGAGGTTAGCAAAGAGGCTTCTGGTGATAAGTGAGAAATCAGAAGAGCCAATTGAGTGTGCCTCTAGAATGGCCAGGCTTTTTTCCTGCTTATATCCAGGCTCAAGGCCACAGCAATCCCATAAAAGGCCTGCTGTGACTATTTTTGGTCAGTTCAGGGAACTTGTTCTGGCTGGGCATTCTAGACCCTATTTCTTGCCTTCTCTTTTTTCTAGTCTCCTGGATTCTCCCTGGTGGGCTGCACCTGGATTCTTCCCCTCTGCCTTGGCTTGTGGGTTGTTTCAGTCTGACTGACATCTGACCTGATAGCCCTCACATGCTAGATTGCCTTATTCAGGATCCTGGGCCCAAGTTTGTCTGAGACATGAAACCATTTGTAATGCAACTGCTGTATTTTATAGATGAGGAATCTGAGGCCTAGAAAGTTTAAGTAAAGTTAAAGAGGTCTGAAATATAGGGCTTATGATTTCCAGATAAAGACCCAAACAGGGAGAAAAGTGCATTTGAATTTCTATATTTTTTTTAAAAAGTAAGCCACTCTGGCCAGGTGTGGTGGCTTACGCCTATAATCTCAGCATTTTGGGAGGCCAAGGCAGGTGGATCACGAGGTCAGGAGATCGAGACCATGCTGGCTAACACGGTGAAACCCCCTCTCCACTAAAATTACAAAAAATTAGCTGGGCGTGGTGGCGGGTGCCTGTAGTCCCAGCCACTCGGGAGGCTGAGGCAGGAGAATGGCATGAACCTGGGAGGTGGAGTTTGCAGTGAGTGGAGATAGCGCCACCTCACTCCAACCTGGTGACAGAGCAAGACATTATCTCGGAAAAAAAAAAAAAAAAAGCCATTCTGATTTAGTTTGAATGTAACAAAAATAATTGCACAGAAATATCTCGTTGGGAATTTTTTTTTGACTGTGATATTTCTGAAAATGCTGTATCTGTGGTCTTAAGATAAAGATATAGACTAGCCTTATACAGACATTACGGATGTATATGGTGGGCCACATTTTTACTGGCTTTTCTCACAACTAACTAAAATTTGATGCCTTGAAAAATTTGATTAACTACTGATACAGTTAACAATAATGAGCATTATTTGACTCAGAAACCAAATCTCGAGGACATACATGCAATTTTTACTAAGATTTAAACCTATTAAAATTAAGATTTCTATAAACCCATGGACCTAATTGCAAATATATGATTAATATAGTTAGTTTAGGGTCTCAACTTTGCTTAACATGTCCATATGGCCAGAATTTCTAACTTTCTCAAGTAATTCACTCAACATTGTTATAAACGTTTAATTTAGTGTAAGAAACAATATTTAATGTGAACAAAATCTTAGTATATACTATACCTTCCATGTATTTTTTGCAGTATCATAAACCCCTCCCAAATCTAACAATTGTCTTATCAATTCCAGGGGTGGTTGTGCTCCATACGTATCCGATACTGGCATATTCATATCATCAATAAATACTATAATCTTAAGAAAGACAAAAAGTTTTAAAATATACATTAGTATACCTTTCTTTAAATTATGAATTTGGAATATTACGGTTGGGGTAAGCACAAATTAGGAATATTATGCTATAGAGTAAACACAAAATCAGGTGTAATAACATGTCTAATTTTCTATTTAAAAACAGCAGACCTAATTCTATTTGGAAGATATGATTTTTAAAAACAATAGGTTTTCAAAATAGCAAACATTTTATTCACCTTCTATAGATCTATAAAAATAAAAATTATATCTGACAATAGTTATAAATATATTTGATAATGGATAAAGCAATATAATTATGGTTATTACACAGGAACATGACTATTATTCATTCAAGATTTACTTACTGAGTGCCTACTATTGGCCAGGCACTATCGTAGTATTTAGCTATTTATTCCATATGCACCCTGGTTTAGGAGGAATAAGGCTATCATCTGGAACCAGACTTAAAAAATTCTGCTGCAAGTGCTGTTGTCATGATCAATAAGCAGAAAATTCAGATACATTTCCAAATTTTAAACCTGTGTTAATGTCTACCTTTGAAAATATTGTGCACTGAGGTGTACTGATTGTAATCTCTGTGTGCACTAGTTCCTTTAGACTGTATTTATTTTTGCAAAACAAGCAAGGTAAAAAACCCACAAATAGACATATGATTGGAATTACCTAATTACCTAATTCGTAACTGTAAAATATAAGATTGGAATTACCTAATTACCTAATTTGTAACTGTAAAATATAATTTTATATATAAAATATATATTTTTTAGTAAGACACTCAGTTTTTCCCCTTTTGTATCACAAACTGACTGAAATTTCTCTTGCTTGCATTTTCTATTGGTGAGATTAGGTTGCTCAGTTATTCACCTTTTCAAAATCCCTAAAGTTTACCCATGTAGGCAAAGACCAAGTTTATCTGTATCTTCATTTAAAATCAAGGAAATCTGAAGCAAATCCTTAAGCTCCTGAAATTGAATTGAAACTCTTAGAGTCCCAACCCATGGTCACAGGAAGAAAGTGTGGTAGAATATATAGTAACAAAGCAGTTGGCATCTAACACATTTTCCAGTCTACTTATCTTTAGCAAGATTTCAGTAGCTTCTTTTGACCTTAATAATTCTAAATCAGTGTAATTCAATATACTGGAAATCAAATAATATTGATTTGAAAATCAAAGTTTCTGTTATACATTGCATCTTCTAGGATGCTCAAAAGTGTGTGTTATACAAATATTTTCCTTCTGATTAGTATTAATTAAAATAAACTATCACTTGAATAGCCTAAGCAGATTATTGAACAGGTATGAGACATATTTTACCCTGTTGTTTTTTGGTGCTCCAAGAGTATCTTTAGTTCTTCTTATTAACTTCTTAAGAATCATCTCCTTGGTTTTGGCGGCTGTCATATTGGTGCTAAAATTTATTGTAGAGACTACAACTCCTTTATGACCATGATTTTTAAGTAACTTTTTATCAGTTCTAACGTCTGACTTTTTAGTGGGATTACCTGTGATGCCAAATATGGAAAGAAAACAAATTCAAGACACTTTAAGAATATTTTTGCTTTATTTTAATGTGTCATGAAATTTGAAAATTACATAATTTTACTATTTTGTTGTCATTTTCAAGAAATTACTCCAGTAGAACTTTGGAATATTTCTTTGCTGTTTTATGGTAAATAGCGTCTCTTTGCAACCAAATGCAACAGTACAAAAGCTCAAAAGTCCTCCATACATTTATGCATGATAGACACATATAACTTTTTAAGATCTAAAAGCAGCATGCAGTTGTCTGCACCAATGGCATTAAAATTAGGGTATATTCCCTGAGTGAGGATCATCCAGAGGGTAGGCTATAGCTATAGCAACTTAAAAGTGAAAACAAAACCAAAACCTCTTCTGGCAAGATTTGGTGGTCTGGCATCCTTCCCCTTTCTAGTTATCTCTAGGCCATCCCGTCTTTTCCACTTGAGAATTGGAGTTGCTGTTCCCAAAACTACTGAGTCAGAATTTTCAAGAATGAGGCTCCTGAAACTCCACATGCATTTATTGCATGGCCTGACTTGAGAAGTCCTACAGAATCATACCTTTTCTATTGCAGTGTATGTAAAAGCATCAAAGAGTAGAATAGACAGATATTGCCTTTAGTTACTTCTAGACTTAGTCTACTGTTCCACTGATATATCCACCAGGTATCAGGTAATATATCTATTATATCAGCAGATGTAATACTCCTCTACCAGAACCATTCTAACTTTTGAGTAGGACAGAACAGTTTGAGAGGGTGTGGGATATTTTTTGAGACTTTTTATTTTAAATTACCAATTGAAACTATTATTGCAAGATTCATGAATGTAAGAAATAATATACACATGGTTGTGAAGTTTTGAAACATAGCATAGCTTTGAAACTGTACTACAATACATACTTGAACTTCCAGTTGCTGTCTTATGAGTTTCAGGAATCAAGATGCTGATATTCTGTTTCAGGCTACTGGAATGAAATATTTTAAGGATTCAAAATTAGTTTATTTACCATAATAGGTGTATTAAACAACAACAAAAAAGTAACAGCATATTGTGAATTTTACTTCTCTCACAAGAAATTTTTTTTCTGTTTCCACTTTTACAGATGAAATTAGTGTCACCATTAGAACTTATACCAAACTGAACAAAAAATAAGCTAACTTTATAAAACAAACTGGGCAAATTCCTAGGATGCCAGATGGTTGGATATGTTCTCTGAATAGTAAGCCATTATCTCACATGTCCCTTTATAAATGTGTTTTGACTTATGGATCACTCAGCAAAGACCCATTCATCTTATTTTGGTCTTGTTTCTATGTGTTTGTTTTTCTTAAGTTTGATAGAAAATAGTTGTCTTTCTTTATTGTTAAAACTCACTTCAGCTTAAATATTGGGTATACAGTAAAACTTACTTTTTTCCAGTCTCCATTATTTATGATACTTAAAGAAAGATTGTTATGGTATTAAATATTTCAAAATTATTTCTCAGATGTTTAAGGCCTTATTTAAGTGTAGTAGGATTCTATTCCAAAATCATTAGTGTAAGACATAGATGATGGTGGCTGGGACTAAAAGAGGCATTGGAAAAGAAATAGAGGAAATAAAGATATATGTGAAGATAGAACAGACATTACTAGTAGAATATTAGATGTAGTGCAGGGCAAAAATGGGGACCTAGGGATAATCAGATGGGCTATAAGAGATAGGTTGGTGAGAGGAAAGGGGGAAATTAAAAGATGATTCCCAGGTCTCAGGCTTGAATAACTGGGTCCCATTTATTGAGATAAGTAGTACTAGAGGAAGGATAGGTTTGGAAGAGAAATCAATAGTTATGTTTTGGTTATGTTAACGTTGACATGTTTCTATATACATATATCTTGCATAGGAGGATATATGCAAGGCTTCTCTAATATTTTAACAGACTTAGGTACTCAAAAATTTTTTCATTTTATTTGCATAAGGTAGATTTATTTTTTGTTCTTTTTTTTCTTCAGGAAGAAACAAATAGAATGACAGAGACAAAGTTATTTGTCAAGAGCATTTTAACATTTGATGACCATACTGCCCAAAGCAATCTACAGATTTAATGCAATTCTTACAAAAAGATCAGTGTCATTTTTCACAGGATTAAAAAAATACTAAGATTTATATGGAATCAAAGACACACTGAATAGCAAAAGCAATCCTAAGCAAAAAGAAAAAACTTAGAGTCATCACATTACCCAACTTCAGATTATACTACAAGGCTATAGTAATCAAAACAGGATGTACTGGTATAAAAGTAGACACATAGATTGATGGAACAAAACAGAGAACCCAGAAATAAAGCCAAATACTTACAACCAACTGATTTTTGACAAATCAGACAAAAACATACACTGGGGAAATACACTCTATTCAAAAATGGTGCTGGGAAAATTGGATAGCCACATATAGAAGAATGAAACTGGATTCCTGTCTCTTACTGTGTGCAGAAATTATCTCAAGATGGATTAAAGACTTGAAAGTAAGACCTGAAACCATAGAATTCTAGAAAAAAACCTAGCAAAAACTCTTCTGGACATTGGTCTACACAAAGAATTTATGACTAAGACACTAAATGCAAATGCAACAAAAACTAAAATAAATAAATGGAACCTAATTAAACTAAGAAGCTTCTGCACCGCAAAAGAAATAATAAACAGAGTACACAGACAACCTGTGAAAACAGAACGGGAGAAAACATTTGCAAACTATGCATCTGACAAAGGACTAATATCCATAATCTACAAGGAACTCAAATAAATTAGCAAGAAAAAACCAAAACCAAAACATTAAAAGGTGGGCAAGTGACATCAACAGCCACTTCACAAAAGAAGAATAGAGTATTTTTACATTTGATAAGGACACATATTTCTAAGGCAACAAAAATCAATATTATGCAAAGCTTTATTTGTATGTTTTAGGTGCATTTTTCAAGAAGAAAATAGTTTATAGCTGCCCTTTATATCAAGAAAAGACTTAAAATTTGATTATTTTAAAAATAAATATAAGAATTTCTCATTTAGACAAGATTGGGCACTTTCAGGGTGGTATGGCCATGGGCAGAATTTCTCATTTAAAAAAATGAATCTAGTTGTCAATACTTTTGAAAAGTAAATATTTTCTTCTAAATAGAAAATAGGAATGGCTGATCATAGTAAAGAGATTGAATCAGTAATAAAGTGTCCCATTAAAGAAAAGCCCAAAATTGGAAGGTTTATGCTGAATTCTACCAATCATTTAAAAGAGAACTAACACCCCTCCTTCTCAAACTCTTCCAAAACATTGAAACGGAGGGAATACTGCCAAACTCATTTCACAAGGCCAGCATTATCCTAATACCAAAGCCAGAAAAGAACATTACAAGAACAGACAATTACACACCAATATCCATGATGAACATAGATGCAAAAATCCTCAAAAGACTAATAAAACCAAATTAAATAGTACATTAAAAGGATTATTCATGTCGGGAGCAAGATGGCTGAATAGGAACAGCTCCAGCCTCCAGCTCTCAGAGCAAGTGACACAGAAGGCGGGTGATTTCTGCATTTTCAACTGAGGTACCGGGTTCATCTCACTGGGGAGTGCCAGACAATCGGTGCTGGTCAGCTGGTGCAGCCCGACCAGCGAGAGCTGAAGCAGGGCGAGGCACTGCTTCACCTGGGAAGTGCAAGGGGGAAAGGAATCCCTTTTCCTAGCCAAGGGAAACTGAGAAACACAACACCTGGACAATCGAGGAACTCCCACCCTACTACTGTGCTTTACCAAGGGTCTTAGCAAACGGCACAACAGGAGATTACATCCCACACCTGGCCCGGAGGGTCCCATACCCACGGAGCCTCCCTCATTGCCAGCACAGCAGTCTGAGATCTAACTGCAAGGCGGCAGTGAGGCTGGGGGAGGGGCACCCACCATTGCTGAGGCTTAAGTAGGTAAACAAAACCTCCTGGAAGCTCGAACTGGGTGGAGACCACCACAGCTCAAGGAGGCCTGCTTGACTCTGTAGACTCCACCTCCAGGTGGAGTCTGACAGCTGTCTGACAGCTTTGAAGAGAGCAGTGGATCTCCCAGCACCGAGGTTGAGATCTGAGAATGCACAGACTGCCTGCTCAAGTGGGTCCCTGACCCCTGAGTAGCCTAACTGTGAGACATCGCCCACTAGGTGCAGACCGACACCACACACCTCACATGGCAGGGTACACCCCTGAGAGGAAGCTTCTGGAGCAAGTATCAGACAGCAGCACTCGCTGTTCAGCAATATTTATCTTCTGCAGCCTCTGCTGCTGATACCCAGGCAAACAGGGTCTGGAGTGGACCTCAAGCAATCTCCAACAGACCTACAGCTGAGGGTCCTGACTGTTAGAAGGAAAACTGACAAACAGAAAGGACACCCACACCAAAACCCCATCAGCACATCACCAGCATCAAAGACTAAAGGCAGATAAAACCACAAAGATGGGGAAAAAGCAGGGCAGAAAAGCTGGAAATTTAAAAAATCAGAGTGCATCTTCCCCTCCAAAGGAACACAGCTCATCGCCAGCAATGGATCAAAGCTGGACAGAGAATGACTTTGACAAGTTGAGAGGAGGAGGCTTCAGTCAATCAAACTTCTCAGAGCTAAAGAAGGAACTACGTAACCAGCGCAAAGAAACTAAAAATCTTGAAAAAAGAATGGAAGAATGAATAACTAGAATAATCAATGCAGAGAAGGCCATAAACGACCTACAGAGATAAAAATCATGACACGAGAAATACATGACAAATGCACAAGCTTCAGTAACAGACTCAATCAACTGGAAGAGTATCAATGATTGATGATCAAATGAATGAAATGAAGTGAGAAGAGAAGTCTAGAGAAAAAAAATGGAAAAAGAAATGAACAAAGCCTCTAAGAAATATGGGATTATGTGAAAAGACCAAATCTAAGTCTGATTGGGGTGCCTGAAAGTGAGGGGGAAAATGGAACCAAGTTGGAAAACACTCTTCAGGATATCATCCAGGAGAACTTCCCCAACCTAGTAAGGCAGGCCAACATTCAAATTCAGGAAATACATACACCACAAAGATACTCCTCGAGAAGAGCAACTCCAAGACACATAATTGTCAGATTCACCAAAGTTGAAATGAAGGAAAAAATGTTAAGGGCAGCCAGAGAGAAAGCTCGGGTTACCCACAAAGGGAAGCCCATCAGACTAATAGCAGATCTCTTGGCAGAAACTCTACAAGCCAGAAGACAGTGGGGGCCAACATTCAACATTCTTAAAAGAATTTTCAACCCAGAATTTCATATCCAGCCAAACTAAGTTTCATAAGTGAAGGAGAAATAAAACCCTTTACAGAGAAGCATATGCTTAGAGATTTTGCCACCACCAGGCCTGCCCTACAAGAGATCCTGAAGGAAGCACTAAACATGGAAAGGAACAATCGGTACCAGCCATTGCAAAAACATGCCAAAATGTAAAGACCATCAATGCTAGGAAGAAACTGCATCAACTAATGAGCAAAATAACCAGCTAATATCACAATGACAGGATCAAGTTCACACATAACAATATTAACCTTAAATGTAAATGCACTAAATGCTCCAATTAAAAGACACAGACTGGCAAATTGGATAAAGAGTCAAGACCCATCAGTTTGCTGTATTCAGAAGACCCATCTCACATGCAGAGACACACATAGGCTCAAAATAAAGGGATGGAGGAAGATTTACCAAGCAAATGGAAAACAAAACAAAACAAAACAAAAAGCAGGGGTTGCAATCCTAGTATCTGATAAAACAGACTTTAAACCATCAAAGATCAAAAGAGAAAAGGCCATTACATAATGGTAAAGGGATCAATTCATCAGGAAGAGCTAACTATCCTAAATATATATGCACCCAATACAGGAGCACCCAGATTCATAAAGCATGTCCTTAGAGACTTACAAAGAGACTTAGACTCCCACACAATAATAATAGGAGACTTTAAAACCCCACTGTCAACATTAGACAGATCAACGAGACGAAAGTTAACAATGATATCCAGGAATTGAACTCAACTCTGTACCAACAGAACCTAATAGAAATCTACAGAACTCTCCACCCCAAATCAACAGAATATACATTCTTCTCAGCACCACATCACACGTATTCCAAAATTGACCACATAGTTGGAAGTAAAGCACTCCTCAGCAAATGTAAAAGAACAGAAATTATAACAAACTGTCTCTCAGACCACAGTGCAATCAAACCATAACTCAGGACTAAGAAAATCAATCAAAACCGCTCAATGACATGGAAACTGAACAACCTGCTCCTTAATGACTACTGGGTATATAATGAAATGAAGACAGAAATAAAGATGTTCTTTGAAACCAATGAGAACAAAGATACAACATACCAGAAACTCTGGGACACATTTAAAGCAATGTGTAGAGGGAAATTTATAGCACTAAATGCCCACAAGAGAAAGCTGGAAAGATCTAAAATTGACAACCTAATATCACAATTAAAAGAACTAGAGAAGCAAGAGCAAACATGTTCAAAAGCTAGCAGAAGGCAAGAAATAACTAAGATCAGAGCAGACCTGAAGGAGATAAGAGACACAAAAAACCCTCCAAAAAATCAATGAATCCAGGAGTTGTTTTTTTGAAGAGATCAACAAAATTGATAGACCACTAGCAAGAATAATAAAGAAGAAAAGAGAGAAGAATCAAATAGACATAATAAACAATGATAAAGGGGATATCACCACTGACCCCACAGAAATACAAACTACCATCAGAGAATACTATAAACGGCTCTATGCAAATAAACTAGAAAACTTAGAAGAAATGGATAATTTCCTGGACAAATACACCCTCCAAGACTAAACCAGGAAGAAGTTGAATCCCTGAATAGACCAATAGTAGGCTCTGAAATTGAGGCAATAATTAATAGCCTACCAACCAAAACAAGTCCAGGACCAGATGGATTCACAGCCGAATTCTACCGGAGGTACAAGGAAGAGCTGGTACCATTCCTTCTGAAACTATTCCAATCAATAGAAAAAGAGGGAATCCTCCCTAACTCATTTTACGAGGCCAACATCATATTGACACCAAAGCCTGGCAGAGACACAACAAAAAAAGAGAATTTTAGACCAATATCCTTGATGAACATCGATGCAAAAATCCTCAATAAAATACGGGCAAACCGAATCCAGCAGCACATCAAAAAGCTTATCCACCATGATCAAGTGGGCTTCATCCCTGGGATGCAAGGCTGGTTCAACATATGCAAATCAATAAACATAATCCAGCATATAAACAGAACCAACGACAAAAACCACATCATTATCTCAATAGATGCAGAAAAGGCCTTTGACAAAATTCAACAGCCCTTCATGCTAAAAACTCTCAATAAATTCGGTATTGATGGAACATATCTCAAAATAATAAGAGCTATTTATGACAAACCCACAGCCAATATCATACTGAATGGGCAAAAACTGGAAGCATTCCCTTTGAAAACTGGCACAGGACAGGGATGCCCTCTCTCACCACTCCTATTCAACATAGTGTTGGAAGTTCTGGCTAGGGCAATCAGGCAAGAGAAAGAAATCAAGGGGATTCAGTAAGGAAAAGAAGAAGTCAAATTGTCCCTGTTTGCAGATGACATGATTCTATATTTAGAAAACCCCATTGTCTCAGCCCCAAATGTCCTTAAGCTGATAAGCAACTTCAGCAAAGTCTCAGGATACAAAATTAATGTGCAAAAATCACAAGCATTCTTATACACCAGTAACAGACAAACAGAGAGTCAAATCATGAATGAACTTCCATTCATAATAGCTTCAAAGAGAATAAAATACCTAGGAATCCAACTTAAAAGGGATGTAAAGGACCTCTTCAAGGAGAACTACAAACCACTGCACAGTGAAATAAAAGAGGACACGATCAAATAAAAGATCCATGCTCATGGATAGGAAGAATCAAAATCGTGAAAATGGTCATACTGCCCAAGGTAATTTATAGATTCAATGCCATTCCCATTAAGCTACCAATGACTTTCTTCACAGAATTGGAAAAAACTACTTTAAAGTTCATATGGAACCAAAAAAGAGGCCGCATTGCCAAGACAATCCTATGCCAAAAGAACAAAGCTGGAGGCATCACGCTACCTGACTTCAAACTATACTACAAGGCTACAGTAACCAAAACAGCATGATATTGTTACCAAAACAGAGATATAGACCAATAGGACAGAACAGAGTCCTCAGAAATAATACCACACATCTACAGCCATCTGATCTTTGACAAACCTGAGAGAAACAAGAAATGGGGAAAGGATTCCCTATTTAATAAATGGTGCTGGGAAAATTGGCTAGCCATAAGTAGAAAGCTGAAACTGGATCCTTTCCTTACTCCTTATATGAAAATTAATTCAAGATGGATTGGAGACTTAAATGTTAGACCTAATACCATAAAAACCCTAGAAGAAAACCTAGGTAATACCATGCAGGACATAGGCATGTGCAAGGACTTCATGTCTAAAACACCAAAAGCAACAGCAACAAAAGCCAAAATTGACAAATGGGATCTAATTAAACTAACGAGCTTCTGCACAGCAAATGAAACTACCATCAGAGTGAACAGGCAACCTACAGAATGGGAGAAAGTTTTTGCAATCTACTCATCTGACAAAGGGCTAATATCCAGAACCTACATAGTACTCATACAAATTTATGAGAAAAATACAAACTACCCCATCAAAAAGTGGGCAAAGAATATGAACAGACATTTCTCAAAAGAAGACATGCATACAGCCAACAGATACATGAGAAAATGCTCATCATCACTGGCCATCAGAGAAATGCAAATCAAAACCACAATGAGATACCATCTCACACCAGTTAGAATGGCAATCATTCAAAAGTCAGGAAACAACAGGTGCTGGAGAGGATGTGGAGAAATAGGAACACTTTTACACTGTTGATGGGATTGTAAACTGGTTCAACCATTGTGGAAAACAGTGTGGCGATTCTTCAAGGATCTAGAACTAGAAATACCATTTGACTCAGCCATCCCATTACTGGGTATATACCCAAACGATTATAAATCATGCTGCTATAAAGACACATGCACACGTATGTTTATTGCAGCACTATTCACAATAGCAAAGACTTGGAATCAACCCAAATGTTCATCAGTGACAGATTGGATTAAGAAAATGTGGCACATATACACCATGGAATACTATGCAGCCATAAAAAAGGATGAGTTTGTGTCCTTTGTAGGGACATGGATGCAGCTGGAAACCATCATTCTCAGGAAACTATTGCAAGAACAGAAAACCAAATACCACATGTTCTCACTCATAGGTGGGAATTGAACAATGAGATTAGTTGGACTCCTGAAGGGTAACATCACACACTATTATGGGGAGGGGGTAGGGGGTAGGGATGGCATTGGGAGTTATACGTGATGTAAATGACGAGTTGATGGTACTGATGAGTTGATGGGTGCAGCACACCAACATGACACATGTATACATATGTAACAAATCTGCACATTGTGCACATGTACCCTAGAACTTAAAGTATAATAATAAAAAAAAGGGATTATTCATCATGATCCAGCGGGTTTTATCCCTAAGATAATTTCATGTATGATTCAACATGCACAAATCAATAAATGTGATATTCCATATTAACAGAATGAAAGACAAAAACTATAAGGTCATCTTAATAAATACAGATGAAGCATTTGACAAAATTGAATACCTTTTCATAAAAAATTCTCAACAGCTTAGGTAAGTATAGAAGGAATGTACTTAAACACAATAAAGGGCCAAGTATGATATATCACAGCTAACATCATACTCAGTGGTCCAAAGCTGAAATCTATTCCTCTATGATCAGGAACGAGACAAGGATACCCACTCTCACTACTTCTTTTCAACATAGAACTGGAAGTCCCAGCCAAAGCGATTAGGCAAGGAAAGAAATAAAAGGCATCAGAATAGGAAAAGAAGAAGTGAAATTGTCTATTTGCTGATGACATGATCTTATTAATAGAGACCCTAAAGATGCCACCAAAAGACTGTTAGAACTAATGACTGAATGCAATAAAGTTGTAAGATACAAACTCAATATACAAAAATTAGTCACATTTCTATAAGCCAACAATGAACTACCTCAAAAAGAAAGAAACAAAACAATACCATTTACAATACTGCTAAAAAAGACCATTAAAAGAGTACTTAAGGGTAAATATGGGGGCGGAGCAAGATGGCCAAATAGGAACAGCTCCAGTCTCCAACTCCCAGCGCCAGCGACACAGAAGACTGGTGATTTCTGCATTTTCAACTGAGGTACTGGGTTCATCTCACTGGGGAGTGCCAGACGATCAGTGCTGGTCAGCTGCTGCAGCCCGACCAGCGAGAGCTGAAGCAGGGCGAGGCATTGCCTCACCTGGAAAGCGCAAGGGGGAAGGGAATCCCTTTTCCTAGCCAGGGGAACTGAGACACACAACACCTGGAAAATCCGGTAACTCCCACCCCAATACTGCGCTTTAAGCAAACAGGCACACCAGGAGATCATATCCCATGCCTGGCCAGGAGGGTCCCACACCCACAGAGCCTCCCTCATTGCTAGCACAGCAGTCTGTGATCTACCAGCAAGGCAGCAGTGAGGCTGGGGGAGGGGTGCCCGCCATTGCTGAGGCTTAAGTAGGTAAACAAAGCTGCTGGGAAGCTCGAACTGGGTGGAGCTCACAGCAGCTCAAGGAAACCTGCCTGTCTCTGTAGACTCCACCTCTGGGGACAGGGCACAGTAAACAATAACAAACGCAGCAGCTCTGCAGACGCAAACGACTCTGTCTGACAGCTTTGAAGAGAGCAGTGGATCTCCCAACACGGAGGTTGAGATCTGAGAAGGGACAGACTCCCTGCTCAAGTGGGTCCCTGACCCCTGAGTAGCCTAACTGGGAGACATCCCCCACTAGGGGCAGTCTGACACCCCACACCTCACAGGGTGGAGTACACCCCTGAGAGGAAGCTTCCAAAGCAAGAATCAGACAGGTACAATCGCTGTTCAGAAATATTCTATCTTCTGCAGCCTCTGCTGCTGATACCCAGGCAAACAGGGTCTGGAGTGGACCTCAAGCAATCTCCAACAGACCTACAGCTGAGGGTCCTGACTGGTAGAAGGAAAACTATCAAACAGGAAGGACACCTACACCAAAACCCCATCAGTACATCACCATCATCAAAGACCAGAGGCAGATAAAACCACAAAGATGGGGAAAAAGCAGGGCAGAAAAGCTGGAAATTCAAAAAATAAGAGCGCATCTCCCCCGGCAAAGGAGCGCAGCTCATCGCCAGCAACGGATCAAAGCTGGACGGAGAATGACTTTGACAAGAGGAGAGAAGAAGGCTTCAGTCCATCAAATTTCTCAGAGCTAAAGGAGGAATTACGTACCCAGTGCAAAGAAACTAAAAATCTTGAAAAAAAAGTGGAAGAATTGATGGCTAGAGTAATTAATGCAGAGAAGGTCATAAACAAAATGAAAGAGACGAAAACCATGACACGAGAAATACGTGACAAATGCACAAGCTTCAGTAACCGACTCGATCAACTGGAAGAAAGAATGTCAGCAATTGAGGATCAAATGAATGAAATGAAGCGAGAAGAGAAACCAAAAGAAAAAAGAAGAAAAAGAAATGAACAAAGCCTGCAAGAAGTATGGGATTATGTAAAAAGACCAAATCTACGTCTGATTGGGGTGCCTGAAAGTGAGGGGGAAAATGGAAACAAGTTGGAAAACACTCTTCAGGATATCATCCAGGAGAACTTCCCCAACCTAGTAGGGCAGGCCAACATTCAGATCCAGGAAATACAGAGAACGCCACAAAGATACTCCTCGAGAAGAGCAACTCCAAGACACATAATTGCCAGATTCACCAAAGTTGAAATGAAGGAAAAAATCTTAAGGGCAGCCAGAGAGAAAGGTCGGGTTACCCACAAAGGGAAGCCCATCAGACTAACAGCAGATCTCTCGGCAGAAACTCTTCAAGCCAGAAGAGAGTGGGGGCCAATATTCAACATTCTTAAAGAAAAGAATTTTAAACCCAGAATTTCATATCCAGCCAAACTAAGTTTCATAAGTGAAGGAGAAATAAAATCCTTTACAGATAAGCAAATGCTTAGAGATTTTGTCACCACTAGGCCTGCCTTACAAGAGACCCTGAAGGAAGCACTAAACATGGAAAGGAAAAACCGGTACCAGCCATTGCAAAAACATGCCAAAATGTAAAGACCATCAAGGCTAGGAAGAAACTGCATCAACTAACGAGCAAAATAACCAGTTAATATCATAATGGCAGGATCAAGTTCACACATAACAATCTTAACCTTAAATGTAAATGGACTAAATGCTCCAATTAAAAGACACAGACTGGCAAACTGGATAAAGAGTCAAGACCCATCAGTCTGCTGTATTCAGGAGACCCATCTCACACGCAGAGACATACATAGGCTCAAAATAAAGGGATGGAGGAAGATTTACCAAGCAAATGGAGAACAAAAAAAAGCAGGGGTTGCAATACTAGTCTCTGATAAAACAGACTTTAAACCATCAAAGATCAAAAGAGACAAAGAAGGCCATTACATAATGGTAAAGGGATCAATTCAACAGGAAGAGCTAACTATCCTAGATATATATGCACCCAATACAGGATCACCCAGATTCATAAAGCAAGTCCTTAGAGACTTACAAAGAGACTTAGACTCCCATACAATAATAATGGGAGACTTCAACACTCCACTGTCAACATTAGACAGATCAACGAGACAGAAAGTTAACAAGGATATCCAGGAATTGAACTCATCTCTGCAGCAAGCAGACCTAATAGACAGCTATAGAACTCTCCACCCCAAATCAACAGAATATACATTCTTCTCAGCACCACATCATTCTTACTCCAAAATTGACCACGTAATTGGAAGTAAAGCACTCCTCAGCAAATGTACAAGAACAGAAATTAGAACAAACTGTCTCTCAGACCACAGTGCAATCAAACTAGAACTCAGGACTAAGAAACTCAATCCAAACCGCTCAACTACATGGAAACTGAACAACCTGCTCCTGAATGACTACTGGGTACATAACGAAATGAAGGCAGAAATAAAGATGTTCTTTGAAACCAATGAGAACAAAGATACAACATACCAGAATCTCTGGGACACATTTAAAGCAGTGTGTAGAGGGAAATTTATAGCACTAAATGCCCACAAGAGAAAGCAGGAAAGATCTAAAATTGACACTCTAACATCGCAATTAAAAGAACTAGAGAAGCAAGAGCAAACACATTCGAAAGCTAGCAGAAGGCAAGAAATAACTAAGATCAGAGCAGAACTGAAGGAGATAGAGACACAAAAAACCCTCCAAAAAATCAATGAATCCAGGAGTTGGTTTTTTGAAAAGATCAACAAAATTGATAGACCACTAGCAAGAATAATAAAGAAGAAAAGAGAGAAGAATCAAATCGATGCAATTAAAAATGATAAAGGGGATATCACCACCGACCCCACAGAAATACAAACTACCATCAGAGAATACTATAAACACCTCTATGCAAAAAAACTGGAAAATCTAGAAGAAATGGATAATTTCCTGGACACTTACACTCTTCCAAGACTAAACCAGGAAGAAGTTGAATCCCTGAATAGACCAATAGCAGGCTCTGAAATTGAGGCAATAATTAATAGCCTACCAACCAAAAAGAGTCCAGGACCAGATGGATTCACAGCTGAATTCTACCAGAGGTACAAGGAGGAGCTGGTACCATTCCTTCTGAAACTATTCCAATCAATAGAAAAAGAGGGAATCCTCCCTAACTCATTTTATGAGGCCAACATCATCCTGATACCAAAGCCTGGCAGAGACACAACAAAAAAAGAGAATTTTAGACCAATATCCCTGATGAACATCGATGCAAAAATCCTCAATAAAATACTGGCAAACTGGATTCAGCAACACATCAAAAAGCTTATCCACCATGATCAAGTGGGCTTCATCCCTGGGATGCAAGGCTGGTTCAACATTCGCAAATCAATAAACATAATCCAGCATATAAACAGAACCAAAGAGAAGAACCACATCATTATCTCAATAGATGCAGAAAAGGCTTTTGACAAAATTCAACAGCCCTTCATGCTAAAAACGCTCAATAAATTCGGTATTGATGGAACGTACCTCAAAATAATAAGAGCTATTTATGACAAACCCACAGCCAATATGATACTGAATGGGCAAAAACTGGAAAAATTCCCTTTGAAAACTGGCACAAGACAGGGATGCCCTCTCTCACCACTCCTATTCAACATAGTGTTGGAAGTTCTGGCTAGGGCAATCAGGCAAGAGAAAGAAATCAAGGGGATTCAGTTAGGAAAAGAAGAAGTCAAATTGTCCCTGTTTGCAGATGACATGATTCTATATTTAGAAAACCCCATTGTCTCAGCCCAAAATCTCCTTAAGCTGATAAGCAACTTCAGCAAAGTCTCAGGATACAAAATTAATGTGCAAAAATCACAAGCATTCTTATACACCAGTAACAGTCAAATAGAGAGCCAAATCAGGAATGAACTTCCATTCACAATTGCTTCAAAGAGAATAAAATACCTAGGAATCCAACTTACAAGGGATGTAAAGGACCTCTTCGAGGAGAACTACAAACCACTGCTCAGTGAAATAAAAGAGGACACAAACAAATGGAAGAACATACCATGCTCATGGATAGGAAGAATCAATATCGTGAAAATGGCCATACTGCCCAAGGTAATTTATAGATTCAATGCCATCCCCATCAAGCTACCAATGAGCTTCTTCACAGAATTGGAAAAAACTGCTTTAAAGTTCATATGGAACCAAAAAAGAGCCCGCATCTCCAAGACAATCCTAAGTCAAAAGAACAAAGCTGGAGGCATCACGCTACCTGACTTCAAACTATACTACAAGGCTACAGTAACCAAAACAGCATGGTACTGGTACCAAAACAGAGATATAGACCAATGGAACAGAACAGAGTCCTCAGAAATAATACCACACATCTACAACCATCTGATCTTTGACAAACCTGAGAGAAACAAGAAATGGGGAAAGGATTCCCTATTTAATAAATGGTGCTGGGAAAATTGGCTAGCCATAAGTAGAAAGCTGAAACTGGATCCTTTCCTTACTCCTCATACGAAAATTAATTCAAGATGGATTAGAGGCTTAAATGTTAGACCTAATACCATAAAAATCCTAGAGGAAAACCTAGGTAGCACCATTCAGGACATAGGCATTGGCAAAGACTTCATGTCTAAAACACCAAAACAACGGCAGCAAAAGCCAAAATTGACAAATGGGATCTCATTAAACTAAAGAGCTTCTGCACAGCAAAACAAACTACCATCACAGTGAAGAGGCAGCCTACAGAATGGGAGAAAATTTTTGCAATCTACTCATCTGACAAAGGGCTAATATCCAGAACCTTCAAAGAACTCAAACAAATTTACAAGAAAAAAACAAACAACCCCATCAAAAAGTGGGCAAAGGATATGAACAGACATTTCTCAAAAGAAGACATTCATACAGCCAACAGACACATGAAAAAATGCTCATCATCACTGGCCATCAGAGAAATGCAAATCAAAACCACAATGAGATACCATCTCACACCAGTTAGAATGGCAATCATTCAAACGTCAGGAAACAACAGGTGCTGGAGAGGATGTGGAGAAATAGGAACACTTTTACACTGTTGGTGGGATTGTAAACTAGTTCAACCATTATGGAAAACAGTATGGCGATTCCTCAAGGATCTAGAACTAGATGTACCATATGACCCAGCCATCCCATTACTGGGTATATACCCAAAGGATTATAAATTATGCTGCTATAAAGACACATGCACACGTATGTTTATTGCAGCACTATTCACAATAGCAAAGACTTGGAATCAACCCAAATGTCCATCAGTGACAGATTGGATTAAGAAAATGTGGCACATATACACCATGGAATACTATGCAGCCATAAAAAAGGATGAGTTTGTGTCCTTTGTGGGGACATGGATGCAGCTGGAAACCATCATTCTTAGCAAACTATCACAAGAACAGAAAACCAAACACCGCATGTTCTCACTCATAGGCGGGAACTGAACAATGAGATCACTTGGACTCGGGAAGGGGAACATCACACACCGGGGCCTATCATGGGGAGGGGGGAGGGGGGAGGGATTGCATTGGGAGTTATACCTGATGTAAATGACGAGTTGATGGGTGCAGCACACCAACATGGCACAAGTATACATATGTAGCAAACCTGCATGTTGTGCACATGTACCCTACAACTTAAAGTTTAATAATAATAAATAAATTAAAAAAAAAAGAGTAAATACAACCAAAAGGTGATAATTTTGTATATTGAAAACTATAAAACATTGAGGAAATAAATTTAACAAAACACAAATAAGTGGAAAGATATCCTGTGTTCATGGATTGAAAGAATTAGTATTGTTAAAATGTCCATACTACCCAAAGTGAGCTACAGATTCAATGTAATCTCTACCAAAATTCCAACATATTTTTCATTTTGCCAGTGGAACCACAAAAGATCCTGAATAGCTAAAGCAATCTTGAGGGAAAAAAATAAAAGAAGCTGTGGCATCACACTACCTGATTTCAAAATATACTACAAAGCTATAGTAATCAAAACAACATGGCATTGGCATAATAACCAACACACTGACCAATGAAACAGGATAGAGGTCCCAGAAATAAACCCATACATTTACAATAAATTGCTTTGGCTATTCTGCAGTCCTGTGTTCATTGCAGGATTATTCACAACAGACAAGATATGGGCTCACCCTGTGTTCAGTGACTGAACGGAATTTTTTTTTTTTTTTGAGATGGAGTCTTGCTCTGTTGCCCAGGCTGGAGTGCAATGGTGCAGTCTTGGCTCACGGCAACCTCCACCTCCTGGGTTCAAGTGATTCTCCTGCCTCAGCCTCCCTAGTAGCTGGGATTACAGGTGCCCGCCACCACGCCCAGTTAATCTTTTGTATTTTTAGTGGAGATGGAGTTTCGCCATGTTGGCCAGGCTGGTCTCAAACTCCTGACCTCAGGTGATCCACCTGCCTTTGCCTCCTAAAGTGCTGGGATTACCGGCGTGAAACACTGTGCCCAGCCTGAATGGATTTTTAAAATGTGGTGTGTATGTGTGTGTGTGTGTATATATATATATAGAATGGAACACTATTCAGTCTTTTCAAAGAAGGAAATCCTGTCATTTAAATGGATTTTTAAAAATGTGGTGCATATATATACATATTCCATTATATATAGAATGAAATACTATTCAGTGTCTAAAAAGAAGGAAATTCTGTCATTTGTAACAACGTGGATGAACCTGAAGGACATTATGCTAGTGAAATAAGCCAGGCACAGAAAGACAAATACTATATAATCTCACTTATATGTGGATTCTAAACAAGTCTAACTCTTAGAAGCAGAGAGTAGACTAGTGGTTGCCAGGGGCTACAGGTGAGGTGGGAAGGAATGGGGAGATGTTGGTCAAAGGGTACAAAATTTCAGTTAGACAGGCGGAATAAGAATTTGACATTTATTGCACAGCATGGTGACCATAGTTAATAATGTGTTGGATATTTCAAAATTCCTAAAAAAATAGATTTGAATTGTTCTCACTAAAAAACCGTAAGTATGTGAGGTAATGGTATGCTAATTACATGATATAATCATTCCTCAATATGTATACACATCAAAACATCACATTGTACCCCCTAAATACATACAATTATCATTTGTCAATGAAAAATAAAAGTTTAAACTGAAAAAATAAAAGATAAATCAGGAAAAAAAGGATTTTCTTCTTATCTCCTCTTTTGAATGATTTCACGTTGTTACATAACAGATTTGCTTTTTTTGTAAAAATAGGCACATTTATATATTAAAGCACGCTTTTTAAAATCAGACAAATCAAATTTAGAAGTTAATATATACAACCTTGATTTTTTAATTTCACTATACAATAGGGTATCTCCTAAAATTGAACCATGTTTTATGTCAAATGCTCCTGGACCCTCTAACTTTTCAAGCATTTGATTAATGGCAGCAGTTTTCCCAACACCAGATTCTCCTAAGGGAAAAAATACATAAGGTTAGACGTATATGCAAGAAAATGATACATGTTAACACATTAAAATGAACCAATAACATTCTCCCTCAATTGAAAATTACATAAAAACTGTGTTTTTGTTCTTGCTTTTTAAAAAAATGTGGTTGAGTGGTTAAATGAGGAAGCTAATATAAAACCTTCTCAAATTGTTTGAATTATTTACATTTCTTACAAAGAATAGACTGAGTTAATTATTATTTTTATCTAATGTTCACACTAATCCTTTTGCACAGAACTACAACATGAAACATAATTCTTTAAAAATTTCTGCCAACACAATTTGAGGAAGAAATTTGATGATAAACTTTTTGTTGAATCAGAGTAGGGACTGTAATGATTTTACAATTCATTAAGTATTAAAGTAAAGATAAGTATTTTCTTAGACAAAATTAGAGGCAAGGTATGTGTTATCTGAGAGTTACATCGCCTGAATTCTTTGAATACGGAACTGGGAAAATGATACTATTGCCTCTGGTGCTATGCAACACAAGTTAGAGAACTAGAGAATTGGAAAAGGTAATTGATGGGTTGGCATACGCATTAAAAGAGAGTAGGAGCTGTATTGAATTACTCTCTTGATAATGGTAAAAGATAGAAAAATCTTAATATTGGATTGGGGAATCCCATTGAGTGAGTACATGTAAGTGTACCAATCAATGTTACCAATAAGAACCTCAGCCCACAGGCTACAGAGGCCAAACATATATTATTAATACAATAGCTGTACTTCTGGAATTTCTCCTGCAGGTAATGAAAAGATGAAAAAGATTTATAATGTCCTATTTTGGAAAATATGTGGAAAAATGGGTGCTCATACACTGCTGGTAAGAATATAAATTAATATAGTAACCAGAACTTTTCAGGGTATATATTTTTCCCACTTACAAAATAAGATAGTTAGACCAAATATCTGTAAACCTTTTTCTAACTCTGAAATTCTCTTTCTATTAAATATTTGTAATACCTGTGAGAAGTACAGGGCAGGAATTCTTTAAAAGAAGGCTCATGAGAAAAGAAAGGCATGTTGTGTCTCTGGTAGCAGTATAATTAATCCATTCTCCACATTCTGTTATCTTCAAGAAGTTTTCGCCAGATCTTTGAAGATTAGTTAGTAATGAAGTACCTAAGTTAAAATTTAAAAAAAAGTTTCAAATGACCTAGAAAGCACTATTCACCTAATCTTTTTTTTTAAATCGTTAGAATTATTTTATTTTCATTAATTGTACATATGAAAAGTACATGGCTGGCTGGATGCGGTGGCTCACGCCTGTAATCCCAACACTTTGGGAGGCGAAGGCTGGCGGATCACGAGGTCAGGAGAAACCCCGGGGGTCAGGTGAAACCCTGTCTCTACTAAAAATACAAAAAATTAGAGGGGCGAGGTGGCGGGCGCCTGTAGTTAGTCCCAGCTACTCGGGAGGCTGAGGCAGGTGAATGGCCTGAGCCCAGGAGGCGGAGCTTGCAGTGAGCCGAGATTGTGCCACTGCACTCCAGCCTGGACGACAGAGTGAGACTCTGTCTGAAAAAAAAAAAAAAAAAAAGAAAGAAAGGAAGAAAGAAAAGTACATGGCTATGCAGAAATAAAATATGTTAAGATTTGTTTCAGGAAAATGTAATCATGTCACAATATAGTCAATCATAAAAATTCATTAGTTCATTACTCTTAAAGGTCTTCTTATTCTGAGAAAACTCCAATGATTATGTCCAGGAGTTCCAAAATATCATATGTATTGAAGAAACAGTCATTTCCACTAAGTTAAAGTCATTCTGCAAGTCACTTTCATCACCACTTTCATCACCACAGAGGACACTAGAGGCAATTTTAGCTGCTCGACAGAAATTCATGGATTTCCACATTATGGCAGTTTTCCAGTGGTGGATGCCCTAACCCTGGAGAGGTCAAAGCAGTGACACAGTCTATGGTGGACTGGATGTATTCACCTAATCTTTCAGGTCCTCAAAACATAATAATTTCTGGAAAAGTCTGCACATTACAAAACAATTTAAACATACACAAATAAGCCAAAATTTTACAAGTGCCTGGGGATCTCTGCTGATCTCAGAAATTATCCCTCACTCATACTCTTTCTGACTTTTTGATGTGGACAGTTATTGCTATCAACTTTCCTCTGAAAATGCGCTAGTTGTGTCCCAGAGATTCTGTCTTTACCTATTTTTTTTTTTTTTTTAATAGCAAATGGGCTCCTTTACTTTGATTTGTAAAGGCCCTTTATATATCAAGGAAATTAGCTCTTGTAATTTGCTTGGTGTTTTATGTAAGTACTCTATTATATTTGACTGAGCTATTCTGTCCTCATTATTTCCTGGCTACTGTTATTCTCTTACTTAATATTTCTGTATGGAATTTGGAATCAGCTTCTTTAGTCCTCACCACACCTATAGTGTGGTATGTTTATTGGAATTATCTTTACTTCATGGATTAATTTAGGAAGAATTAACTCATTTAGGATGATAGCTTTTGTCCAAGAACATGGCATGCTTTTTTATTTCTATGTCTCAGGAATGTTTCCAAGTTTACTTCATACTGATTTTGCATTTTTCTCATTAAACTTAGTTTTCTGTATTTCATCTTTCAAAAAATTTTGTTTTTGCCATTTTATTTTATTTTTTTATGCTTTTAAAATTTTCTTATTTTATTTATTTATTTTCTTACCCAATCCTGCTGCAGTTGAGCCCAAATCCATCCCACAGAAGCAATGCCAATCTTGTAATGTTCACTTCAGGCTGTCTACCTTACTCCAGCAGCCACTGCGGTAACTTCTGGATTACCAACACATGCGCACTAATTCTCTCTGTTTTTGACACTTTAAATAAGATCTTTTCTTTAATTGTTTACTTTGTAACTGGTTGTTGTTTGTATATATGTGGAATCATTATTTTTATGTATTGTTTTGTAATTAGACTAAAACTAAATTCTCTTATTGCTTATAGTAGTTTTAAGTTGATCCTTTGGTTTTCCAGATATTTTATTATAACTTCTGCAAATAATTAAAATTTAACCACTTATTTTCCAAATTTCTATCTCTAATTCCTCTTTTTAATTGCATTGGCTCATATATACAAAACAGCATTGAGTTAAAAATTGGATTTTAATGGTAATGCTTCAAGTATTTCCCCTTAAGTAGACTCTGCTGTTGTTATCAAACTTTTAACTTCTGTTGTATTTTTCATTTCTAGAAGGTCTCCTTGGTTCTTTTTCAAATTGTGTCAGTTTTTAATAGTTTCTCATGCATTTCTGGTATTTTCTATCTTTCTTTTTAATTCTTTAAAAATGGTAAGCGTGGCTGTCTGAGAATATATACCTTTGTTCTAGTCATCCAAGTCTCATTAATTTGTGGCTGCAATCTTGTTTCTGCTAATTATCCTTAAAGGGGCATTACATTTGAAAATATTATTTGTAGGAATAATATAAATTGTAGTATAATAGTTCCACTCTATAGAAAGTATGTTCATTGGCTTCTAACTGGATGCTGGGAGACTACTCAGGGATTCCCTTAATCCCAATTCAAGACTGGAGGTTCCTTAGATGTAGGATAACATATCTGGCCTCAGATTATGGGTACCTGGATATGTAAGGGCTGGTTTAATCCAGTTCACCTTCACATAGAGAGTCTAGCTCTTCATTAACCCATATTAAATTATATGTGTTTGTGTACGTGAGAAAGAGTGGAGGGAAGGAAGCTTTGATTTCTGTCATGTTTAATCCTTGAATAGCAAACCTAATGGCACAATGACTTGATTGATTCAATCAAAATCACATGTAATTCTTTAAATGGATATTGTAGCCTCAATAATTTCTATAAAGGACAATTTTCAGCACTCCTAGTTGTGGATTGAACGTTACTACAAAATTCACATTTAAACTCCTCAAACATTAGTAGAAATCAAAATAAAACACACAAATCTTAATCTGCAAGCAAATGTTTCCTTCCAATAACTACCACCCCATGATAGCAAGAAAGAGAATTCTGTGTCATGGTCTGTCACGTCAGTACTCAATACTGGTATTTATATATCAACATCCTATAAACCCTTAGAGTACAGATTCCAGAAGAGAGAGCCTGAATTTTTTCCCCTTTCAGTTAGTTCCCAGGGCAAACAACTACACCAAAAGATCTTGTCTAAACATAGTTCTGACCACTTTATTCTTTGTTTTCTATACTCAGTAGTCGTTACCACGAGGCCATTTGAAATGATAGGTTTGGGTGGGTAGGCAATACCTCAATTTGCCCTTTGTTGTTGAGTTGGCTACCTAGTAGACAGCATCCAATGTGAGGCTCTGGAGAAAAACTTAGGTCCACAGTCTTCCTTTTGATGTTTGGGGGATAGAAACAGTTAACATTTTTGAAACTATGAGAGCTCAGTATGCCAGACTCTCAGTTTTAGATTGTAGGCTTCAGGTAGAGAGAGTCTCCCTTGCCTGAGCTCTATTATCTTTCATTTTTGCTTAAAAACTAGTTAGCTTTTATCTAAATTCATCCCTCTCTTATTGAAATTCAGTAAAAGTGACAAAAAGTAGCCAATTCACACCAACATTTTGATCTTCCAGCCATTTTCCCTAGAGTTACAGCACATGGTCTGTCTCCCAGATATCACAGCTAACAATGTTGCCAATTTTTTGGCCATGGCATATAAAGGATCACCTGTATTCATCTGCAACACTGTGTCTTCATTGCCCAGCATCTGACTTTTAAGTCAATGTCAGGTATTTCAGGATTTTTTATGTGATTGTGTCATTTCTAGCTACTGAAATGTGTGTGTGTGTGTGTGTGTGTGTATATATATTATACTTTAAGTTCGAGGGTACATGTGCCCAACGTGCAGGTTTGTTAAATATGTATACATGTGCCATGTTGGTGTGCTGCACCCATTAACTCATCACTTACATTAGGTATATCTCCTAATGCTATCCCTTCCCCCTACCCTCTCCCCACAATAGGACCCAGTGTGTGATGCTCCTCTTCTGTATCCAAGTGATCTCATTGTTCAATTCGCACCTATGAGTGAGAACATGCGGTATTTGGTTTTCTGTTCTTGCGATAGTTTCCTGAGAATGATGGTTTCCAGCTGCATCCATGTCCCTACAAAGAACACAAACGCATCCTTTTTTATGGCTGCATAGTATTCCATGGTGTATATGTGCCACATTTTCTTAATCCAGTCTGTCACTGATGGACATTTGGGTTGATTCCAAGTCTTTGCTATTGTGACTAGTGCCGCAATAAACATACGTGTGCATGTGTCTTTATAGCAGCATGACTTACAATCCTTTGGGTATATCCACAGTAATGGGATGGCTGAGTCAAATGGTATTTCTAGTTCAAGATCCTTGAGGAATCGTCACACTGTTTTCCACAATGGTTGACCTAGTTTACAGTTCCACCAACAGTGTAAAAGTGTTCCTATTTCTCCACGTCCTCTCCAGCACCTGTTGTTTCCTGATTTTTTAATGATTGCCATTCTAACTGGTGTTAGATGGTATCTCATTGTGGTTTTGATTTGCATTTCTCTGATGGCCAGTGACGATGAGCATTTTTTCATGTGTCTGTTGGCTGTATGAATGTCTTCTTTTGAGAAATGTCTGTTCATATACTTTGCCCACTTTTTGATGGGGTTGTTTGTTTTTTTCTTGTAAATTTGATTGAGTTCCTTATAGGTTCTGATATTAGCCCTTTGTCAGATGAGTAGATTGCAAAAATTTTCTCCCATTCTGTAGGTTGCCTGTTCACTCTGATGGTAGTTTCTTTTGCTGTGTGGAAGCTCGTTAGTTTAATTAGATCCCATTTGTCAATTTTGGCTTTTGTTGCTGTTGCTTTTGGTGTTTTAGACATGAAGTCCTTGCCCATGCCTATGTCCTGCATGGTATTACCTAGGTTTTCTTCTAGGATTTTTATGGTTTTAGGTCTAACATTTAAGTCTCTGATTCATCTTGAACTAATTTTCGTATAAGGAGTAAGGAAAGGATCCAGTTTCAGCTTTCTACTTATGGATAGCCATTTTCCCAGCACCATTTATTAAATAGGGAATCCTTTCCCCATTTCTTGTTTTTTGTCAGGTTTGTCAAAGATCAGATGGCTGTAGATGTGTGGTATTATTTCTGAGGGCTCTGTTCTGTTCCATTGGTCTGTATCTCTGTTTTGGTACCAGTACCATGCTGTTTTGGTTACTGTAGCCTTGTAGTATAGTTTGAAGTCAGGTAGCGTGATGCCACCAGCTTTGTTCTTTTGGCTTAGGATTGTCTTGGCAATGCAGCCTCTTTTTTGGTTCCATATGAACTTTAAAGCAGTTTTTTCCAATTCTGTGAAGAAAGTCATTGGTAGCTTAATGGGAATGGCATTGAATCTATAAATTACCTTGGGCAGTATGGCCATTTTCACAGTATTGATTCTTCCTATCCATGAGCATGGTATGTTCTTCCATTTGATCGTGTCCTCTTTTATTTCACTGAGCAGTGGTTTGTAGTTCTCCTTGAAGAGGTCCTTTACATCCCTTTTAAGTTGGATTCCTAGGTGTTTTATTCTCTTTGGAGCTATTGTGAATGGCAGTTCATTCATGATTGGCTCTCTGTTTGTCTATTACTGGTGTATAAGAATGCTTGTGATATTCGCACATTGATTTTTGTATCCTGAGACTTTGCTGAAGTTGCTTATCAGCTTAAGGAGATTTTGGGCTGAGACAATGGGGTTTTCTAAATATACAATCTTGTAATCTGTAAACAGGGACAATTTGACTTCTTCTTTTCCTAACTGAATCCCCTTGATTTCTTTCTCTTGCCTGATTGCCCTAGCCAGAACTTCCAACACTATGTTGAATAGGAGTGGTGAGGGCACCCAAGCTTGTGCCAGTTTTCAAAGGGAATGCTTCCAGTTTTTGCCCATTCAGTATGATATTGGCTGTGGGTTTGTCATAAATAGCACTTATTATTTTGAGATATGTTCCATCAATACCGAATTTATTGAGAGTTTTTAGCATGAAGGGCTTTTGAATTTTGTCAAAGGCCTTTTCTGCATCTATTGAGATAATCATGTGGTTTTTGTCTTTGGTTCTGTTTATATGTTGGATTGCATTTATTGATTTGCGTATGTTGAACCAGCCTTGTATCCCAGGGATGAAGCCCACTTGATCATGGTGGATAAGCTTTTTGATGTGCTGCTGGAATCGGTTTGCCAGGATTTTATGGAGAATTTTTGCATTGATGTTCATCACGGATATTGGTCTAAAATTCTCTTTTATGGTTGTATCCTTGTCAGGCTTTGGTATCAGGATGATGTTGGCCTCATAAAATGAGTTAGGGAGGATTCCCTCTTTTTCTCTTGATTGGAATAGTTTCAGAAGGAATGGTACCAACTCCACCTTGTACCTCCGGTAGAATTCGGCTGTGAATCTGTCTGGTCCTGGACTTTTTTTGGTTGGTAGGCTATTAATTATTGCCTCAATTTCAGAGCCTGCTATTGGTCTATTCAGGGATTCAACTTCTTCCTGGTTTAGTCTTGGGAGAGTGTAAGTGTCCAGGAAATTATCCATTTCTTCTAGGTTTTCTAGTTTATTTGGGTAGAGGTGTTTATAGTATTCTCTGATGGTAGTTTGTATTTCTGTGGGGTTGGTGATGATATCCCCTTTATCATTTTTTTTTTGCATCTATTGGATTCATCTCTCTTTTCTTCTTTATTAGTCTTGCCAGCGGTCTATCAATTTTATTGATCTTTTCAAAAAACCAGCTCCTGGATTCATTGATTTTTTGGAGGGTTTTTTGTGTCTCTATCTCCTTCAGTTCTGCTCTGATCTTAGTTATTTCTTGCCTTCTGCTAGCTTTTGAATGTGTTTGCTCTTGCTTCTCTAGTTCTTTTAATTGTGATGTTAGAGTGTCAATTTTAGATCTTCCCAGCTTTCTCTTGTGGACATTTAGTGCTATAAATTTCCCTCTACACACTGCTTTAAATGTGTCCCAGAGATTCTGGTATGTTGTATCTTTGTTCTCATTGGTTTCAAAGAACATCTTTATTTCTGCCTTCATTTCATTATGTACCCAGTAGTCATTCAGGAGCAGGTTGTTCAGTTTTCGTGTAGTTGAGCAGTTTTGATTGAGTTTCTTCGTCCTGAGTTCTAGTTTAATTGCACTGTGGTCTGAGAGACAGTTTGTTCTAATTTCTGTTCTTTTACATTTGCTGAGGAGTGCTTTACTTCCAACTATGTGGTCAATTTTGGAATACGTGTGATGCGGTGCTCAGAAGAATGTATATTCTGTTGATTTGGGGTGGAGAGTTCTAATAGTTCTCTATTAGAACCTAATAGAGATGTCTATTAGGTTCACTTGGTGCAGAGTTGAGTTCAATTCCTGGATGTCCTTGCTAACTTTCTGTCTCACTGATCTGTCTAATGTTGACAGTGGGGTGTTAAAGTCTCCCATTATTATTGTATGGGAGTCTAAGTCTCTTTGTAAGCCTCTAAGGACTTGCTTTATGAATCTGGGTGCTACTGTATTGGGTGCATATATATTTAGGATAGTTAGCTCTTGCTGATGAATTGATCCCGTTACCATTGTGTAATGGCCTTCTTTGTCTCTTTTGATCTTTGATGGTTTAAAGTCTGTTTTATCAGATACTAGGATTGCAACCCCTGCTTTTTTTTGGTTTCTATTTGCTTGGTAGATATTCCTCCATCCCTTTATTTTGAGTCTATGTGTGTCTCTGCATGTGAGATGAGTCTCCTGAATACAGCAGACTAATGGGTCTTAACTCTTTATCCAATTTACCATTCTGTGTCTTTTAATTGGAGCATTTAGTGCATTTACATTTAAGGTTAATATTGTTATGTGTGAACTTGATCCTGTCATTATGATATTAGTTGGTTATTTTGCTCACTAGTTGATGCAGTTTCTTGCTAGCAACAGTGGACTTTACATTTGACATGTTTTTGCAATGGCTGGTACTGGTTGTTCCTTTCCATGTTTAGTGCTTCCTTCAGGATCTCTTGTAGGGCAGGTCTGGTGGTGACAAAATCTCTAAGCATATGCTTGTCTGTAAAGGATTTTATTTCTCCTTCACTTATGAAACTTAGTTTGGCTGGATATGAAATTCTGGGTTAAAATTCTTTTCTTTAAGAATGTTGAATGTTGGCCCCCACTCTCTTCTGGCTTGTAGAGTTTCTGCCGAGAGATCTGCTGTTAGTCTGATGGGCTTCCCTTTGTGGGTAACCCGACCTTTCTCTCTGGCTGCCCTTAACATTTTTTCTTTCATTTCAACTTTGGTGAATCTGACAATTATGTGTCTTGGAGTTGCTCTTCTTGAGGAGTATCTTTGTGGCGTTCTCTGTGTTTCCTGAATTTGGATGTTGGCCTGCCTTACTAGGTTGGAGAAGTTCTCCTGGATAATATCCTGCAGAGTGTTTTCCAACTTGGTTCCATTTTCCCCATCACTTTCAGGCACACCAATCAGACCTAGATTTGGATTTTTTCACATAATCCCATACTTCTTGGAGGCTTTGTTAATTTCTTTTTACTCTTTTTTCTCCACACTTCTCTTCTCACTTCATTTCATTCATTTGATCTTCAACCATTGACACTCTTTCTTCCAGTTGATTGAGTTGGTTACTGAAGCTTGTGCATTTGTCACGTATTTCTCGTGTTATGGTTTTTATCTCTATCAGTTCTTTTGAGGTCTTCTCTGCATTGATTATTCTAGTTATCCATCCATCCATTCTTTTTTCAAGGTTTTTAGTTTCTTTGCGCTGGTTACATAGTTCCTCTTTAGCTCTGAGAAGTTTGATTGATTGAAGCCTTCTCCTCTCAACTCATCAAAGTCATTCTGCGTCCAGTTTTGTTCCGTTGCTGGTGATGAGCTGCATTCCTTTGGAGGGAGAGATGCACTCTGATTTTTTGAATTTCCAGCTTTTCTGCACTGCTTTTTCCCCATCTTTTTGGTTTTATCTGCCTTTGGTTTTTGATGATGGTGACGTTCTGATGGGGTTTTGGTGTGGGTGTCCTTTCTATTTGTTAGTTTTCCTTCTAACAGCCAGGACCCTCAGCTGTAGGTCTGTTGCAGTTTGCTTGAGGTCCACTCCAGACCCTGTTTGCCTGGGTATCAGGAGTGGAGGCTGCAGAATATAGAGTATTGCTGCATGGCGAGTGTTGCTGTCTGATTCTTGCTCTGGAAGCTTCGTCTCAGGGGTGTACCCCACCGTGTGAGGTGTGAGGTGTGAGGTGTGAGGTGTCGGTCTGCACCTAGTGGGGGATGTCTCCCAGTTAGGCTACTCAGGGGTCAGGGACCCAGTTGAGCAGGCAGTCTGTCCATTCTCAGATCTCAACCTCAGTGCTGGGAGATCCACTGCTCTCTTCAAAGCTGTCAGACAGGAGCATTTACCTCTACTGAGGTTTCTGCTGCTTTTTGTTTAGGTATGCCCTGTCCCCAGAGCTGAAATGTATATTAATTATGATATAAGTTCTGTCTGCTTTAACAAATATCCAAATATAACCATAGCTTTTAAAGGTGGAATTTGATTCCTCTCTTATGTAACAGCCCATGGTCTATATGTCAGCTCCACAGTGTTAGAAATCCAGGATTCTTTTATCTTTTTTTCCTGCCATCCTTAGCCTGCACTTTCCATATCTAGGTTCTTGGTGGTTGCTTTAGGTCTCACCACCACATCTCAGGAGCAAGAAGGGGGAGAAAAAATTGGATAATATGTGTACATTCCTTTCTTTTTGATTGTACAATCTGGAATTTGCATGATTCACCTCTAGTCACATCCTGCTGTCTACAATCTGGTCACATAACCACACCTCTCTACAAGGGAGGTTTAGCTGAATGATGAAGTGGCTAGATGAATCTTCCAATGATAGAGAAACAGGAAAGAATAGAGATGGGAGTGACAAGCAGCAGTGAATGCCACACAGGGTATTGATGCAAGAGGTAACATTAATATTTAACTTTTTCATCATTTTCCTTTATATTTTCCTACCTTGCTATTAAAGAAAGAACCACTTACATGTTTCTCTATAATCCCACACAACAAACAGGGTAAGCACATTAGAAAATAGATTGATTAATATGTCTGGAATGAATAAAGAAATTAATGAATGTTGGGTGACCTTCAAAACACATCTTCTGATAATAATAGATTAGGATTACTCTTTATAAGTAAAGAAGTATAAGAAAAAAAATCCTACTCAACCAGAAAAGGAGACTTTTGAAGCACATCAAGGATGTGCAAACAATTTATCATATTGTGGTTTACCATTAAAAAAATTACATGGTGACATTTAAATTCTTGTTACACGTTTGGGTTTGAAAGCCAGGGAATGTTTTAGCTGCTTTTAAGCTCTTTGCCTGCAATTAAAGTAAGTGGCAACCAGAGGAAGTAATGTTTTAGATTTGGAGAAAACAGCTCTGGTTTCCCATGTGAGTGGTATACAAAGATGTGGAGTCACATGCTAATGATATTCAGTTATACTTTTCTATATAGTGGTAAAAAGCTAACGCTCTGAGTCAGTATCAGCACTAACATATGAAATACAATTCACAGCTTGTAAACAAATATGATTGCCCATGAATATTTATTGTAACAAAATATTGAATAAAATAGTCTTGGCATTTCCAACGAAAATAAATATAGAGTTAAAACTCTCTGGATGCTTTAGCATTCTGATAGCTCTGGTTGTTTGTTGTCAAAAGTTCTTATAACCAACTCTGAAATTCTTTTATGAGAGAAATCTGACTTCAATGCAATTTGATTTGTATTTATTAAATTTCTGATATTTGCAAGAACTCTAAAGAGGCTTGATTATTAGATTCCTGCCTCTGCTTCAAATGTCTACCAAACTCTAAAAGTGCAACAAGTTTCTTTTTTCTGACATCTGTAGATGCAGAAGATTGGGAATAAAAACAATTTAGCATATATGGATATTTGTGAAACTATGATTATTCTTTTCTAATTAGCATTTTCATTTATAATGAAGTGTAAGTTTTCACATAAATGTTTTTCACATTTTACAAGTAGTCCTTTCCATTTTCTTGTCTCAATAATTACAGCTAATTGAAATAGATAGTGCTCCTAGGAAGACTTTCAATGTGCTACAGTTTTACAATGTGCATTTGATTCAATAAAATATATTCTAAATTTCTCAGAAAGTAATATTGAAAGGTTATATTTTTAAAGATGTATTTTATAAACATAGATCTAAACTAGTCTCTACACAAACTTATATTAATCCTCAAAGTTGCTGATATAATTACTTTTATAAATAGAGTATTCCCTATTTTCTAAAGTTACAAGTATGATTCTTGTAATTATTCTTACCTCTTTGAATTAGTGTCTGATCATTAGGAACTAACTCTGACCAAGGTATGAATTCACATTGCTCTATATCCACAAAATATCCAAAGATAGAACATTCACCAGTTGGTAGGTTGATGCCTACAACCGAAAATGATAAATTCAACTAAGAAAGGGGTTCAGTTATGGAATGTTTCACTAATGATGAAAACTCTCTCTGAAAGATTTGATTATTGAACCAGAAATAATAATCATTCATGAAGGTTATATCCAACTATATAAAATAGGCCTGTTTCCCCCCAATCTTCAATGTATAAAAGTGAAGTTTTATTAACTTCTTGTCCTCTTTATACCCAGAAAGCAAGGTGAAATATGATCTGATATTCCTTGAAATCTTACCCCAAAGTTTTGATTATTACCATGTGTTTGGATGCAGTTAAATGCCAGTAACATACTGATTGTGGTCAAACCAATATATCAGAGAACTTTGTTATTTGTAAATCACACTTATCTTTCTATTATAAAAGTAATACATTTTCTTAGAAAATTCTTAAAATATAGAATAATAAAAGTAAACTAATTTAGCCATGGATTCACTATAAGGTAATAACAATATTAATATTTCACATATTCTTACTTACCACTTGAATGGTAAATAAATCTTTGAAAAAGTGTGTCTGTAAATTTTTTTACCATTCTAAAAATAAATTGTGTTTTCTTATTATTGTGCTTTAAGAGTTCTTTATCTATTCTGGATATATCTTTGTTTGATATGTAATTTATATATGTTCTGTGAATCTGTGGCTTATCTTTCTATTACTTATTGTTATTCTCTTAATGGTATGTTCTTCAGAGCAAATGTTTTAATTAAATTTTTTTCTCTTATGGATTATGCTTTCAGTGTTGTACATAAGAACTCCTTGTCTACCTGAAGGACATAAAGGATTTTTTCTTGTCCTTCTTAAGAATTTTATAATTTAGACCAGGCATGGTGGCTTATGCCTGTAATCCCTGCCCTTTGGTAGGCCGAGGTGGGCAGATCATTTGAGGTCAGGAGTTTGAGACCAGCCTGGCCAACATGGTGGAACCCTGTCTCTACTGAAAATACAAAAATTAGCCAGGTGTGGTAACAGTTGCCTGTAATCCCAGCTACTTGGGAAGCTAAGGCAGGAAAATCACTTGAACCTGGGAGGTGGAAGTTGCAGTGAGCTGAGATCACTATAGCCTGGGCAACAAGAGTAAGACTCCATCTCAAAAAAAAGTTTATATTTTTACAATTTATATTTAGGCCTATCATCCATTTTAGTGTATAATATTAGTCTGTCAAATTCCTTTTTTTAAACATATAAATGTTCAGTTGATCCAGTACTATTTACTGAAAAGACTATTCTATTAGTTAGCCTGGCCTGCCATAACAAAATACCATAGACTGGGTGGCTTGAACAACAGAAATATATCACCCCAAGGCAAGGTATCAGATAGCCAGGGATGGTCCTGTTCCAGAACTTGCTGAAATTATTCAAACTAGGCAATCCCAAGCCCATTTACACTGCCTCATTCCTTCCTGCAGAAATCACAATAAAGGTACTTCCCCACAGTTCCCCTTTCTCCCTCTGCCTTGGGACTGACCCCAGTGCTTCCTTCCTGAGTTGCCCAATGTGTCATGTTCTTTCTCTTCAGGAACCTGTGAGTATAACAAAACTGTAAAACCCTTTCCAGTTCCCTTTTCTTGAACTGAGTCTGGCCTCACCATACCTCACCCAAAGGAATATGGTAAAAACAGCATGCCACATACAATCTCTGTTGTACATTCTCCTTTATTTTCCTTTACAAATCCCTTAAAAATATAAAAATCATTCTTAGCTTACAGGCTGTACAGAAGTAGGCTGCAAGCTGGAATTGCCTTACAGACTGTAGTATGCTAATCCCTGGTTTAACTAAGTGTCCATGCCTTTATTATATATCATTAGTCATTAGAGAAATGCAGATTAAAGACACAGTGAGATACATTTCATACCCACTGGAATGGCTATACTAAATGAGAAAGACAATGACAAATTGCCTCCAAATGTTGGGGAAGATTTGGAGAACAGGAACCCTAATATATTGTTGGTGGGTATGTAGACTAGTGCTGTCATTTTGGAAAAAAGTTTGGTTAAAAAATTAAACCTAAAACTACCACAGTATGACCCAGCAATTCTTGTCTTAGGCATCTATCCAAGAGAAATGAAAACATATGTCCATAGAAGGACTTGCATATGATGCATAAAAGCATTATCCATAATAGCTCAAAACTTTAAACAATCTAAATGTTCACCAACTCGTAAATGGATAGACAAGATGTGATATATTCACAGAATGGAATACTATTCAGCAAATTAACTACTGATAAATGATACATCATGGATGAGCCTCAAAAACATTAGGATATATGAAATAAACCAGACCCAAGAGACCATATATTGTAGGAGTTGATTTCTTAAAATGCTTATTAGGGCTTAATTTACTAAGACAGCAAATTCATTGCCTACAGATGGGGACGGGAATAAGGATTAACTGTAAATGGGCATGGAGATCATAATGGAAAGATGAAAATATGCTAAAACTGATGTTTGGAGATGGGTGCATTACTCAGTAAACTTACTAAAAAATCACTGATATATATACTTGAAGTGGGTGAATTTGATGGTATGTAAAATATACCTCAATCAAGCTCTGTCTTCTCAGTTCAGTAAGGCCATTATGCTCTGCTTAGGTTCCCTTCCCTGGGCCATCATTTGGAATGCTCCTCCAGGTAGACAGCTGGGGCAATCATAGGGCTCATTTCATTTACTACCTGGGGCAAGGCCATGATTTATTACTGCCCATCCCAAATAAATGAGGATACTTCTTGTTTTCCTTCTTGATAGGGACTGAAAATGTATTCACCAGGTCAAGAACACATACCAAATGCCAGAGATTGAGATGACCTGCTCTGGTAAAAATAGTTGCCAACGTGACTGGGATTACTATTTGTTTAAGATTATTATAGTCCACCATCACCCACCTTGATCCATCTTTTTTATTTCAAAAGATCAGGTTAGTGAATTAATTAGGAATATAATGGATAACTCACACCTGCATCTTTGAAGACCTGAGGATGTCATTGATATCTGCCATTTCTTCCAGGATGAAGTATTGGTTTGAGGTCTGTGGACTGAGAATTGACTGTGGGAGGGGCTTTCATTTGGCTTCTCATGTCATTATAAATCTTATTCCACAGGTCATGAAATTAAGGTGAAGCTGTTTGCCAGTGCTAAGTATATCTATTCTGATTACACACCCAGGTGCGTAATTACAGACCACAGTGCCATCAAATTAGAACTCAAGATTAAGAAACTCACTCAAAACCACACAACTACATGGAAACTGAACAACCTGCTCTGGAATGACTACTGGGTAAATAATAAAATTAACGCAGAAATAAATAAATTTTTTGAAACTAATGAGAACAAAGGCACACGTACCAGAATCTCTGGGTCAGAGCTAAAGCAGTGTTAAGAGGGAAATTTATAGCACTAAATGCCCACATCAGAAAGCAGGAAATATCTAAAATCGACACCCTAACATCACAATTAAAAGAACTAGAGAGGCAAGAGCAAACAAATTGAAAAGCTAGCAGAAGACAAGAAATAACTAAGATCAGAGGAGGACTGAAGGAGACAGAGACACGAAAAACCCTTCATAAGATCAACCATCCAGGAGCTGATTTTTGGAAAAGATTAACAAAATAGATAGACCACTAGCCAGACTAATAAAGAAGAAAATAAATGAATCAAATAGATACAATAAAAAATGATAAAGGGGATATCATCACTGGTCCCACAGAAATACAAACTACCATCAGAGATTACTATAAAAACCTCTATGCAAATAAACTAGAAAACCTATAGGAAATGGATAAATTCCTAGACACATATACTCTCCCAAGACTAAACCAGGAAGAAGATGAATCCCTGAATAAACCAGTAACAAGTTCTGAAATGGAGGCAGTAATTAATAACCTACCAACCAAAAAAAGCCTAGGACCAGACAGATTCACATCTGAATTCTACCAGAGGTACAAAGAGGAGATGGTACTATTCCTTCTGAAATTATTCCAAACACTAGAAAAAGAGGGACTCCTCCCTAGCTCATTTTATGAAGCCAGCATCATCCTAATGCCAAAACCTGGCAGAGACACAACAGAAAAAGAAAATTTCAGGCCAGTATCCCTGATGAACATCGATGAAAAATCCTCAATAAAATACTGGCAAAATGAATTCAGCAGCACATTAAAAAGCTTATCCACGACAATCAAGTTGGCTTCATCCCTGGGATGCAAGGCTGGTTCAACATACGCAAATCAATAAACGTGATCCATCACATAAACAGAACCAGTAACAAAAACCATATGATTATCTCAATAGATGCAGAAAAGGCCTTTGATGAATTCAACACTCCTTCATGCTAAAAAACACTCAATAAACTAGGTATTGATTGAACACATCTCGAAATAGTAAGAGCTATTTATGACAAACCCATAGCCAATATCATACTGAATGGGCAAAAGCTGGAAACATTCCCTTTGAAAACCAGCACAAGGCAAGAATATCCTCTTCACCACTCTTATTTCACATAATATTGGAAATTCTGGCCAGGGCAATCAGGCAAGAGAAAGAAATAAAGGGTATGCAGATAGGAAGAGAGGATGTCAAATTGTCTCTGTTTGCAGATAACATGATTGTATATTTAGAAAACCCCATTGTCTCAGCCCCAAAACTCCTTAAGCTGATAAGACTTTCTCTTTGTAAATGACTAAAATTTTCATTTCCAGATGTCTATTTCATTCTTTTTCATAGCTATATGTTCTTTTAAAATTTCTACTTGTTGTTCCATAATTCCTCATTTATTAAAATGGATGCCATTCATTTATCTTTTTAGAACCCTAAACACTTACATTAAAATCTGTGTTAGGTCATAATAATTTTCCCCGAGATGAATTAATATGAGGGGCCATTTTGGTGGTATACTTCCTTAATAGATTAGGTTTTCTTTATGTGTTTTACAATTTTTTCTTGCAGTGTAATTATAATTTTTTTTTTTGCTCTCCCTCCTTTTTTTCTTTTTCCTTATTTCTACTTTGGTGGTTTTATAGTTCTATAATTGCCTCTGCTTGTCTTTCCTTCCCTTTTTACCCTCCTATTCTAACCTAGTTTTATACTGATGTTTCAGATGATAGAGCAAAATTTCATATTCATTGTTTTAAGAAGCATTCAAATATAATGAATAATTTATTAAGTTGCCTTTTAGTTTACAGGGAGAGCAAACAGAGTTTTAGGTATTTCTGCCTAACAAATAAATTAAGGCAATTTATTTATCTATAGGAGTTAGAGGCATGAAGTTGAATCATTCATTTCAACAAGTTAACATGCAATGCTTTTGGATTAAAGGTTAATTTCCACAGGAAATAACATAGAATATTTGCCTTCCAGATGTCTTAAACAGAACTTTTAACAAATACAGTAATGTGCCACATAATGATGTTTTAGTCAATCGTGGACTGGATATATAATGATGTTACCATAAGATTACAATGGAGCTGAAAAATTCCTATCACCTAGTGACATCATAGTCATCATAACATTATAGCTGTCATAATGTCATAGCACAATGCACTAATTATGTTTGTGGTGATGCTGGTTCCAGTTGCATATACAATTATCTACAGTACATAACATGTGATAATGATTATAAATGACTATGTTACTGGTTTATGTATTTACAATACACTTTTTATCATTATTTTAGAGTGTACTCCTTTTATTTATATATAAAGTTAACTGTAAAACAGCTTCAGGCAGGTCCTTCATGCAGTATTCCAGAAGAAGGCATTGTTATCATAGGAGATGACAGCTCTGTGTGTATTATTGCCCTGAAGACCTTCCAGTGGGACAATATATGGAGGTGGAAGACAGCGATATTGATGAACTTGACCCCACGTAGGCCTAGGCTAATGTGTGTGTTTGTGTCTTAGCTTTTAACAAAAAAGTTCAAAAAGTAAAGAAATAAAATGAAACATAAAAACAGAATAAAGATATCAAGAAAATATTTTTACACAATGTGTTTTTGCTTTAAGCTAAGTGTTGTTTCAAAGGAGTCAAAAGTGAAAAAAGGTTAAAATCTTATAGAGTGAAAAAAATTATAGTAAGCTAAGGTTATTATTGAAGCAAGTTCTTTTTTGTGTTTGTTTTTGTTTTTGTTTTTTTTTTTTTGAGGCTGTCTTAATCTGTTGCCCAGGCTGGAGTACAGGAGCATGATCATGGCTCACTGCAGCCTCCAACTCTTGGGCTCAAGCGATCCTCTCACCACAGCCTTCCAAGTAGCTGAAACTATGGGAGAATACCACTACGTCTGGCTTTTTATTTATTCACTTATTTGCTTTTAGAGATGGGTGGGTCTTACTATGTTGCCCAAGCTAGTCTTGAACTCCTGGCTCAAGCAATCCTCCTGCCTTGGCCTCCCAAAATGCTGGGATTACAGGCATGGGCTACTGCACCCAGCCTGAAGAAAGAAAAAATTTACAAATAAATTTAGTGTAGCCTAAGTGTACAGAGTTTATAACGTCTACAGTAGTGTACAGTAATGTCTGAGGCCTTCACAGTCACTCACCAGTCACTCACTAACTCAGAACAACTTCCAGTCCCACAAGTTCCATTCATGCTAAGTGCCCTATTCAGGTGTACCATATTTTAAATTTTTTATACTAAATATTTACTGTACCTTTTCTATGGTTAGATATGTTTAGATGCACAAATACTAGGTTGTTACAATTGTCTACAGTATTCAAATATGTACAGTAACATGCTGTACATATTTGTAGCCTTAGAGCAATAGGTTATGCCATATAGCCTAGGTGTGTAGTAGGCTACACTATCTAGGTTTGTGTAAGTTCACTCTTTGACATTCACACAATGAAAAAAGTCCCCCAACAGCACATTTCTCAGAACATATCACAGTTGTTCAGCAATGTATGACTGTAACCTCAAACAGATACATCAGACAAATCAGTAGGATTTGTATTTTTGGTATAATGTTGTTAGCATTCATCTTTAACAAAGTTCTTCTAAATATATTTATGCTTAACATTTTGTCTCTTTTTGGTACCTGCATCAACAATCACTTTATCTACTCAAAGTTCCTTTAGTCAACAACAGCTAATTGCAAAGGTTTACTGTTTCAAAGTAATAGGATAGATTCCATTTGTTAGAACTGATTAAAAAACACAAGTACTAAAGAAATCTAAGGCTTTATAAAATAACTTGCTTTTTTTTAAAAAAAGAAATATAAGACTATAATATTATGATCCTACAGAATTTCTTGCTACATGGTGGTATGGATAATACAGATCCAGATACACAGCAGATGAGCTCAGAGTAACTGAGTTCATAGTTTTACAGCTTTATCTTCTGCCTTACTAGCATTATAGGTTTTTGTAGCATCGAAAATCAAACAGGAATGTAATTTTCTTCAGCTTATTTCACTACAAGGAGGGTATTGGGTGTATTGTAAACCTTCTTTTTCCTTTAATCTTAACATTTTAAAAGATGAACCTAATCATTATAAACCAAGCATTGCTTTAAATTAATATTTTAAAATAAGTATAGTTATGATTATCCCCCCAGAACTTACCTACTTGTGAATTGCTTCCAAATAATTCATGAATAAGTTTGTCAAAATCGTATGTTACTTTTGCAAGAGAATCAGGTTCAAAACTGGGACAAAATGGTATATTTTCTCTGTGTTCATCTTCACGGTTTAAAGCTCCTCCAAATGCCCAAGTAAAGGCAAACACAAAAAGCTTTTGAATAATTTTTGTTAATTTATCAGGATATTTCTCTGGATACCATGTATTTTCATCCCTGGGGTAGACAGGTATGGAAGGATGAAGGTTAACATTTTTAGAAAGCAGTTTAGGAATAGAAATTTATTTTAATATAATGTTAAAGTTTCATTATTAAAAATTGTAAGGCAGTTAGGTGTTAATATAAAAGTTTCAGTTTCCTTTGATAACTGTCATGTAAATTATATAATTACTATTTTTATTTTTAAAGTACCATATGTATAAAACTTGTATAGTCAAACTTTATTTCAAATATACATTTAATATGTTTTTATTTAACATATGTATATATACTTTTATTTATAATATACTTTATTTAATATACCTTTAGTATGTTATTTAATATACATATGTTTAAAATATGTATATATTTTAATTTATGTAAAAATGTTTCATTTTTATTTTAGGTCAGTTTATTACTGACAGTTTGTCTGTATTTTGGAAGAGGAAATTATAATTCTTAATTTTATGTGGAAAGACATAAGTGAATAGTCATTCACCCTGTATTCCTCTCAGCCAAGTCCTAGAGGCTGATTTAGTTCAACCTGGCTAAAGCCAGGCAGTCTGAATCTGGAAAGAGTCTTCTCCACTCTGGATTAACCCAGATCATCCATGGTTGGTGGGATCATGAAATTCTATGGTGATGGTGATGGGGCTGAACATGACACTTGAGCCTGATTTAAAGACATTTCATATAGTTCAGAATTTAGTACTATCATAAAACTATTTATAAATTGTGAAAAACCTAAAATATGTCACTAAACTGGAATTTATTAGCAATCATTAATGTACAGGTCATTTGTACAATTCCATCTGAAATTTCTAGCCATATGTAATAGTTCACTTAGCAAATATTTGAGTAATTATTATGTATTGGTTTTTCTGAACAAAACAGATACAATCCCTTTTTTACAGAACAGGAGAATTAATGCTAAACCATGATAAGTGTAAAGAAAAAAGTTGGTCAAGGAGCCAAGATGGCCGATTAGAAGCAGCGGCTGCCCTTGGCACTCATGAGCAGGAATGAAAGTAGCGAGAGAATTCAGCACCTTCAACTGAAATATCCAGGTTCTCTCACTGGGACTGACTAGGCAAACAACTCAACCCATGGAGAATGAAGAAAAGCAGAGTGGGGTAATGGTCCACCTGTGAGCGTCACATAGCCAAAGGAATCCCCTTCTACCCCCAGCCAAGGGAAGCAGTGAGAGAGTGTGCAACACCACCAAGGAAACCATGCTTCTCCCATGGATCTTCGCAACCCACAGATCAGGAGATCCCCTGTGAGCCAATGCCACCAGGGGCTTGGGTCCCATACACGGAGCTGTGGGGAATCTTGGCAGAGCAGCCACTCAGGTACACACAGAGACCTAAGAGTTTTATGTACTCTGGCCCCAGGAATCCCAGAAAGGCAGGAAATCTATCCATAATTTCTGATAGGAAAAGGGCTGGATCCAGGGAGTCAAGCAGCATCGTTCTCTGGGCCCCACTTCCAAGGCACCTCACGAGTTAAGACCCACTGCCTTGGAATTCCAGCCACCCAATGGCAGTAGGCTGGAGGCTGAGTGAGATGGGACCAAATTCCCAGGGGGCAGGGAAGCTGCCATCTCTTGGTTGACTCAGCTGTTCCAGCCTGATGGCTCTGGAGAGTCCAGGTGGTCAGGAGAAGAAGGGGTTCCCCACAACACAGTACAGCTACTTTGCCAAATTGTGGCCAGACTGCTTCTTTTGGAAGGACCCCAATCTATTCCTCCTCACTGGGTGGGGCCTCCCTGCAGAGGTTTCAGCCACTCCACCCAGGGTTATATGGACAGAACTCTGATCTCTCCCTGGGATGGAGCTCCTGGAGGTAGGGTTGGCTGCTGTCTCTGCGGTTTGGTTGACTCAGCTGTTTCAGCCTTCCAGCTATGGAGAGTCTGGGTGGTCTGGGCAAGGAGGGGCCACCCCCCACGCAGCACACCTGCTCTACCAAGAAGCAGCCAGACTGCTTCTTTAAGGGAGTTTCTGATCCTGTTCCTCTTGACTGGGTGAGACCTCCCAACAGGGGTTTCCAGACACTTCCTATAGTAGCGTTCAGGCCAGAAACAGGTCAGCACCCCTTGGGACACAGTTTCCAGAGGAAGGAATAGGCTGCCATCTTTGCTGTTTCAAAGCCTTCACTGGTAATACCTCCAGGTAAGGAAAAACCTGAGGCAAGTAGGGGCTGAAGTGGACCTCCAATAAGCTGCAGCTGCCCTATGGAAAAGTGGTCTGACTCCAAGAAAAACAGACAGAAGACGACAATAACAACATCAACAAAAATATCTCACAAAAACCCCACTCGAAGGTCAGCAAGATCAAAGATTTAAGGTAGATAAGCACACAAAGATGAGAAAGAATCAATGCAAAATCGCTGAAAACTCAAAAAGCCAGAGTGCCTATTCTCCAAATGACTGAAACATCTCTCCAGCAAAGGCGCAAAACTAGGCTGAGGATGAGATGGCTGAATTAACAGAAGTAAGCTTCAGAATGTGGGTAATAGTGACTTAAAGGAGCATGTTGTAACCCCAGAAAACACAATACTAGAATTTCACAATAAAATTACAAGTATCAATAGCAGAATAGACCAAGTGGAGGAGACAATCTCAGAGCTTGAAGACTATCTTTCTGAAATAAGACAGGCAGACAAGAATAGAGAAAAAACAATAAAAAGAAATGAAATGAAATGAACAAAAACCACTGAGATTTATGGGATTATGTAAAGATACCAAAGCTATGACTGATTGGGGTTCTTGAAAGAGATGGGGAGAATGGAACCAAATTGGAAAATATATTTCAGGATATCATCCAGGAGAAGTTCCCCAACCTAGCAAGACAGGCCAACCTTCAGATTCAGGAAATGCAGAGAAACCCAGTAAGGTGCTCCATGAAAAAAAATCAACCCCAAGACATATAAACATCAGATTCTCCAAGGTTGAAATGAAAGAAAAAATGTTAAGGGCAGCCAGAGAGAAAGGCCAGGTCACCTACAAAGTGAAGCACATCAGACTAACAGTGGACTTCTCAGAGAAAGCCCTATAAGCCAGAAGACATTGGGTGGCCAATATCCAACATTCCTAGACTTTACAACCTAGACTTTCATATCCAGTCAAACTAAGATTCATAGGGAAAGGAGAAATAATATCGTTTTCAGATACACAAATGCTGAGGGTATTCATCACCACCAGGCCTGCCTTGCAAGAGCTCCTGAAGGAAGCACTAAATATGGGGAAAAAAATCCATTATGAGCCACCACAAAAATGCAGTGAAGTACACAGACCAGTGACACTATGAAGCAACCACATAAAGAAGTCTGCAAAATAACCAGATAGCATCATGATGACAGGATTAATTTCACACAAGACCCATTGGTATGCTGTCTTCAAGAAACTCATCTCATGTGCAAAGACATACATGGGCAGAAAATAAAGGGATGGGGGAAAATTTACCAACCAAATGGAAAGGAAACAAACACAAAAAGCAGGGTAGCAATCCTAGTTTCTGACAAAACAGTTTTTAAACCAACAAAGATAAAGAAAGACAAGGGCATTACATATGATTATGTATATGATTACATATGATTATGAAATCACAAAAGGGAAGTGAAGGACCTCTTCAACAGGAACTACAAAACACTGCTCAAGGAAATCAGAGCGGACACAAACAAATGAAAAAACATTCTATGCTCATGGATAAGAAGAATCAATATCATGAAAATGACCATGCTGCCCAAAGCAATTTATAGATTCAATGCTATTCCTATTAAACTACCATTGACATTCTTCACAGGTATAGCGTTCAATTTGACAAGAAGAACTAACTGTCCTAAATATATGTGCACCCAATACAGGAGCACCCAGATAACACCCCCACTGACAATACTAGACAGATCATTGAGACAGAAAATTAACGCAGATATTCAGGACCTGAACTCAGCTCTGGATTAAGTGGACCTGGTAGATATCTTCAGAACTCTTCACCCAAAAACAACACAATATACGTTCTTCTCATTGCCACATGGTGCTTACTCTAAAATTGATCACATAATCAGAAGTAAAACACTCCTCAGCAAATGTGAGAGAACTGAAATCATAACATCTCTCAGATGACAGCACAAACAAATTAGAGCTCAAGATTAAGAAATTCATTCAAAACCACACAACTACCTGTAAATTGAACAACCTGCTCCTGAATGACTCTTGGGTAAATAATGAAATTAAGGCAGAAATCAAGGTCTTTGAAACTAATGCGAACAAACAGATAATGTACAGAATCTCTGGGATGCAGCTAAAGTGGTGTTAAGAGGGATGTTTATAGCACTAAATGCCCACATCAAAAAGCTAGAAAGATCTCAACACACTACCATCACTACTAAAAGAACTGGAGAATCAAGAGCAAACAAACTCTAAAGCTAGAAGAAAAGAAATAACCAAGATCAGACCTGAACTGAAGGAGATAGAGACATGAAAAATCCTTCAAAAATCAATGAACGCAGTAACTGATTTTTTGAAAAAATTAATAAAATCGACTGCTTAGACTAATAAAGAAGAAAAGATAAGAATCAAATAACCACAATCAGAAATGATAAGGGGAGTATCACCAATGACTCCATAGAAATACAACCAACCATTGGAGAATACTATAAACACCTCTATGAATATAAACTAGAAAATCTAAAAGAAATGGAGAAATTCCTGGACACATACAGCCTCCCAAGACTGAACCAGGAAGAAATCAAATCCTTGAATAGGCCAATAATGAGTTCTGAAATTGAGGCATTAATAAATAACCTACCAACCAAAAAAAGCCCAGGATCAGGTGGATTCACAGCTGAATTCTACTAGAGGTACAAAGAAGATCATGTCTAATGAAACTATTACAAACAATTGAAAATGAGGGATTCCTCCCTAACGCCTTTCCTGAGGCCATCATTATCCTGATACCAAAACTTGGCAAAGATGCAACAAAAAAGAAAACTTCAGGCCATTCCTAATGAACATCAGTGCAAAAATCCCTTAAAAAAAAAAAAAAAAAAAGTACTGGCAAACGAAATCCAGCAGTACTTCGAAAAGCTTATCCACGACAATCAAGTTGGCTACATCCCCGGGATGTAAGGTTGGTTCAAAATATGCAAATCAATAAACGTAATTCATCACATAAACAGAACTAAAGACAAAAACCACATGATTATCTCAATAGATGCAGAAAAGGCTTTTGATATAATTCAACACCCTTTCATGTTTAAAACTCTCAATAAATTAGGTATTGAAGGAGCATACCTCAAAAATAATAAAAGCCATATATAACATACCTACAGCCAATATCATACTGAATGGGCAAAAGCTGGAGGGATTCTTCTTGAAAACTGGCACAAGACAAGGATGCCCTCTTTCACCACTCCTATTCAACATAGTATTGGAAATTCAGGCCAGGGCAATTAGGCAAGAGAAAGAAATAAAGTGTATTCATGTAGGAAGAGAAGAAGTCAACTTATCTTTTTTGTAGATGACATGATCCTGTATCTAGAAAACCCCATCATCTCAGCCCCAAAGCTTCTTAAGCTGATAAGTAACTTCAGCAAGGTCTGAGAATACAAAATCAATGTGCAAAAGTCACTAGCATTCTTGTACACCAACAACAGGCAAGCAGAGAGTCAAATCATGAATAAACTCCCATTCACAATAGCTACAAAAAGAACAAAATACCTAGGAATACAGCTAACAAGGGAAGCAAAGGACCTCTTCAAAGGGAACTACAAACCTCTGCTCAAGGAAATCAGAGAGGATACAAACAAATGGAAAAGCATTCTACGCTCATGGATAAGAAGAACCAATATCATGAAAATGACCATATTGCCCAAAGCAATTTATAGATTCAATACTATTCCTATTAAACTACCACTGACATTCTTCACAGAACTAGAAAAAAATTACTTTAAAATTCATATGGAACCAAAAAAGAGCCTGAATAGCCAAACCAATCCTATGCAAAAAGAACAAAGCTGGAGGCATCACACTACCCAACTTCAAACTATACTACAAGGCTAGAGTAACCAAAACAACTGGCACAAAAACAGACACAGAGAACAATGGAATAGAATAGAGAACTCAGAAACAGGATTATACATCTACAACCATCTGATCTTTGACCAATGTGACAAAAACAAGCAATGGGGAAAGGATTCTCTATTTAATAAATGGTGCTGGAAGAACTGGCTAGCCATATACAGAAAACCGAAACTGGACCCCTTCCTTAAACCTTATACAAAACTTAACGCAAGATAGATTAAAGACTTAAATGTAAAACCCAAAACTCCAAAAACCCTAGAAGAAAATCTAGGCAAATACCATTTAGAATATAGGCACCGGCAAAAATTTTATGACAAAACTTCGAAAAGCAATTGCAACAAAAGCAAAAATTGACAAATGAGATCTAATCAAACTAAAAAGCATCTGCACAGCAAAAGAAACTATCATCAGAGTGAACAGACAACTTACAGAATGGGAGAAAATTTCTGCAGTCTATCCATCCAGAGGTCTAATATCCAGACAAAGGTCTAATATCCAGAATCTATAAGGAAGTTAGGCTGATTTATGAGAAAAATAGACCATTAAAAAATGGGCAAAAGACATGGACAGATACTTCTTAAAAGAGACATACATGTGGCCAACAAACATGAAAGCTCAACATCACTGATCATTAGGGAAATATAAATCAAAACCACAATGAGATACCATCTCATGCCAGTCAGAATGGTGATAATTAAAAAGTCAAAAACAAGAGATGCTGACAAGGTTGCAAAGAAAAAGGAATGCTTTTACACTTGTTGGTGGGAGTGTAAATGAGTTCAACCATTGTGGAAGACAGTATAGTGATTCCTCAAAGACCTAGAGGCAGAAATACCATTTGACCCAGCAATCCCATTACTGGGTATATACCCAAAGGAATATAAATCATTCTGTTATAAAGATACATGCACACATATGTTCATTGCAGCATAATTCACAGTAGCAAAGCTATGGAATCAAACTAAATGCCCATCAATGATAGACTGGATAGAGAAAACGTGGTACATATACACCATGGAAGACTATGCAGCCATAAAAAGGAATGAGATCATGTCCTTTGCAGGGACATGGTTGGAGCTGGATGCCATTATCCTCAGCAAACTAATGCAGGAACAGAAAACCAAACACTATATGCTCTCACGTATAAGTTGGAGCTGAAGGATGAGAACACATGGACACATAGGCAGGGGAACAACACACTCTGGGGCCTGTTGGGATGGTGGTCAGGGGAGGAAGGGCATCAGGAAAAATAGCTAATGAATACCTAGGTGATGGTATGATTTGTGCAGCAAACCACCACGGCACACATTTACCTATGTAACAAACCTGCATGTCCTGGACATGTACCCCTGAACTTAAAATAAGAGTCAAGCACTGCATGAATAATAACAGTAGGGATAACTAGTTTAGATGTGGGAGTCAGGGAAGGTCTCTTTGAAGAAGTAACTATTCAATTGAGACCAAAGAATGGGTGATATTTGGCAAAATATAGGAGGAAGAACATCTTGGACAGAAGGAATACATGTGCCAAGACTGTAAGGTCAAAGGATCATGGCTCGACAAACTGAAGAAAAAGCAAGTGTCACTGAAGCACAATCAGAGCAAGAGATTAGGAGATGAATCTGGAAAGGTAGGCAGAACCTTTTTAGGCTGTGCCAAGATTTTTTTTCTTCCACTTTGAAAGTAACGGGAAATCTTAAATCCCTACAAAAGAGAAAAGAAATATTTTAAATTATGTTTTAAAAAGATCAACTCTTGCATATAAGAGACATGTACTCTTATATGAGGCATAAGACTCTTCTTCTATAAGAGACATATACAAGCATATTAATCATAATACTATTGCTAATAACAAAAATTGAAAATCTAAATGCTTACCAATGGATAAATAACCTGTGATACATATGTGTGTGTGTGTATACATATATGTATATCATAGTTTATATATATAATGACAATGGACTAGTTGGTAGCAGTGAAAAGAAATAAGAATAGCTATATGCACAATGGACTAAACAGATGTAATGTTGAACAAAAGATGCAAGTGACAGAAGATCATACAGGATGATTTCATCTATTTAAAGTTAAAAACACACAAAGCTAAAATATACTATTTTGAAATACATTAATAAGTACAAAATCCAGAATAGTAGTTATCTCAGATGATGGGATACCCTGAGATCTAGGAGAGAATACAGAGGACTTCAAAAATAAAATAATATGCTTTTTCTATGGCTGAGTGGTATATATATGGGTGATTACGGTATTGTTATTTATATCTTATATATGTTTTATAAATGCCCTTTTTGGCTACTCACTATTTAATAAAAATTTAATTCCTTGTTGTTACACTGAGAATGAGCAGGAAAAATTGGGGAAACCAATTAGGAAGCTATTGCAAACAGTATAGGCAAGAAATGATGGAGGTTTGGGTTAGAATGCCATAATCAAGATGTAGATAAGTGAGTGGATTTTAAGGCAGAACTGACAGGCAGAGTAGAAATCACAAGTGAATGTTTTATCATTCAAAAGCAAATGTGACATGAATGTCTTAAGGACTCATAATAAGATGCCCAACAGTGACTCTTTTATCCTACAAAATGGCTGAAGAAATGTAGAACTAATAATTTACATTGCTATAATTTATTGAGCTCTTACTATGTACTAGGTTCTATTCTGGATACATAACATATCACATTATTATTCCAGTTTAATAAATGAAAAAAAATTAAAGCTTAAAAACATTTAGCAACTAATTCAACATTTCATAGCTCATAAATGGCAGATTCATGAAATAAATTCATGTCAATTTTATTCCTTTCTCAAATATGTATAGAGGCTGGACAAATGCATTCCTATAAGGCATATTACTTCAAAATGTAGCATAAAATCTGGTATCTTATATTAGCTATACAAAGAACTTTAAGTTGGAATAAAATGAATTTAAGTGGATTCTGATACTATGAAAACACAGAAGTATTGGTTTATCAAGTAATCCTGTGCATATTTGAGGGTTTGGCACCTAATGGTTATTAAAACATGTTTTCTGAAGGAATGTAACTGACCTCTTTTCTATATCCTTGAATGTGACAGAATCTCTTCGAGAATTTGCCTCCTTAGATGACGTGTCACTCAAATCACTACCTTAAAAAGAAAACAGTATTTTTCCATAATTAACAACTGACGTAAAATTTATCTGGTAAACTAATGAGGTTTAACCTTTAACATTGTTTAATTAGTGAATTATCATAGAAGAACATCTTTATTTCACATACGGTATCTGAGAATTAACTTATCAGAACAAAGTGGGAATTACAAGAGCAGAGAATGTTCTTACATTGTCAGAACTGATTTTTATTTGAAGCATAAAGCTGCACACATTTGTTCTTTATTCTATTCTATCCTTTTTTTATAAGATTGATTGTTGCAAAATGTAAACTTTGAAACAATGAAGTGACTACGACCAAATATGGTACACAATACAAGCTAAACAATAAATGGGCCCTGATAAAGTAGGGCAATAAAAAAAGAAGCTGCATATTTTCAAGTAACAAATTTATTAAAACAAACATTCAACTGGGGCATGTTAGGCAGATTGTAGTCATCCCCCTCTCATTCCCATTACCCACCTTTTTTGTCCAACTAATCCATTCCACAGAGAAACACAAAGAGCAATTATTCATTCTTCCTTGTAACTTATTTTTATTTTATAATATTTGTTTTCTTAATATTAAAAAATGCTTCTTTTGGGACATTTACAAAATACACAAAAGTGTACAGAAGGAAAAAATCACCCATAATTCCACCACCTAAAGATAACAACTAGTAATATATTGATGCATTTCTTTATGGGATTTTATATAAAGACATAAATTATATAAAAACATAATATTTTAAAATGTAAACCTAAATAGAAAACTAAAAACAGAGTTGGGTGCTTATCCTGCTTTTTAGACCTGTCTTGATTTTGTTGCATCATAATTTATTGTCATTCATCCATTGTTGGAATTCAAATAATTGTTTTATGATTATAAATAATTCTGCTATGAATAAATCTCCTTGTGCATAAATCTTTCTATGCTTCCCTGATTATTTATTTATAATAATTTCCTAGAATAAAAGATAGTAGAGCAGAGTATATGGATATTTTTAGCATATAGTGTCAAATAGTTCACCAAGAAAAGTTCAATCAATTTTTTATCACCCACTTCAGCATCCCTTATTCCACAGATCCTTTAAGTGTTCTTCCCCTTCTGCTACTACCAAAGATGAAAAAATATATATATTTATTATACTTTAAGTCCTGGGATACATGTGCAGAACGTGCAGGTTTGTTACACAGGCATACATGTGCCATGGTGGTTTGCTGCATTAATCAACCCATCATTGACAGGTATTTCTCCTAATGCTATCTCTCCCCTTGCCCCCACCCCTGACAGGCCCCAGTGTATGATGTTCCCTGCTTGTGCCCATATGTTCTCATTGTTCAACTCCAACTTATGAGTGAGAATATGTGGTATTTGGTTTTCTGTTCTTGTGTTAGTTTGCTGAGAATGGTTTCCAGCTTCATCCATGTCACTGCAAAGGACATGAACTCATTCTTTTTTATGGCCGCATAGTATTCCATGGTGTATATGTGCCACATTTTCCTTATCCAGTCTATCATTGATGGGCATTTGGGTTGGTTCCAAGTCTTTGCTATTGTGATTAGTGCTACAATAAACATACATGTGCATGTTTGTTTATAGTAGAATGGTTTATAATCCTTTGGGTATATACCCAGTAATGGGATTGCTGAGTCAAATGGTATTTCTGGTTTCAGATCCTTGAGGAATCACCACACTGTCTTCCACAGTGGTTGAACTGATTTACACTCCCACCAACAGTGTAAAAGCATTCCTATTTCTCCACATCCTCTCCAGCATTGCTGAGTCTGTCCTACAGACTCTGACTGAGCAACGGATGAAAGAAGTATGTGGACACAGGTATTTTGCCTGACGGCACAGCTAGGGAACCACATGGCTCAGCACTGCTGACCAGAATCCAGCAGCCAAGAGAGTGCAGCCCCAATAAGCTGGCAATGCTCACATTTATTTAGTACAGATTTAATGACAAAGGCTTGGAGCAAACATGGTCTGTGGCAATAAACTTTGTCAACCCCCTGAGTAGACAGAAGTCCCTGCATGCGAATGATTAAAGGCTGGTTTTAGGACAACATGAATAAAATACTGTTTAGATAAACTCCTCTACATTCCTTTGTACCTACGCCCTCTGCCCCTGGGTAAGAACAGCTGCCTTCAGCTCATTCTTCCCTGAAGCTTTGCAAACCCCCCTGACCTTCCAAGAAGGTTTGAATCTTTCCCTATAATTTCTCCCACCACCATGACCAATCTCCTACATCTCCCCCTTTTCTGTTTTTTGCATCAGGTTTTGTGCAGAAACAGGTTTGTCAGGCACAGCAGTTATAATTTGCATTACGGCTTTGCATCCTAGAATTAGTAAATAACATAAGACAAAAATGAATATAATCAGTATCATTCTTTTCCAATCAAGGAGTGACCCCTAGGAGTTGGGGTCTATCCAGAAGAGATGTCCTTGCACATCCTTCCATATGGCTGTTTGTTGGGCATGTAGATCTATGGCGTTTAGGGATTCTAGAATTTTAAATTGCCTTATGTGTGCTATTAAATTATCATGTAAGTTTCCCCAGAGGTGTTGTTTCACCTCATCCCAACTATTTATTGTTTGATTCCAAGATAGAGAGGTGACACAGATATGCTAATGCTCCCAGTCACAGTTTAATTGCTGTCAGAATGCCAGTGCATCTTGTCGCTCCTCTACATATTCCAAGGCAGCCTCAAGGCTTGCAGGCGTGCAAGAATCTTTTGATCTATACCCTGCTGTAAGAGAAGTTCATTAGACACATTTTTTGCCAAGTTATCTACAGAGGTAGCTGTTTGTACTGATTCAGTAATAGAGGCCACAACAACAATAGCAGTTGCCAAGATGACTATGGCTGAGATTTTAAAGGCTATAAGTGTGCCTATGAGTCTTTTGGGTCTGACCTGGGACAGGGTATGTTCTAAGGTGGCAAGGGCAGAGGAACCTTGTCAATCACGTGTCAAATTGACTGGTAGGAATGCCTCAGATTTTCTCCTTAATACCATGACACTAGTAATATTTTAATTAGATATATTGTAATTAGTGATACATGAGGTGAACCAAGCCTGTCCCTGCACTCAGGTCACAAACTTGGAGTTTTGGGGTGTAATGGAAATATTAGTTCCCATAAGGAAAACATATGGATGGGTAGTGCAAATCAGGCACTGATCTGTGTGATTATGAATAACAGTCATAGTATAATTGTTACTGGAATTATGATATGTCCCATGCCAGATATTAAGGGAGGTGCTAAGATGTCCCAAGTGCCATAAAGTGACTTGGGGTAGCATCTACTTTACTTGGAGTCTGGGATATCTCATCTCCCCATTGGCCCAAATCATAGGGGAATGGGATGTGACTACAAAACTGTGATTGATGCCACAATGGATGTGGACATCAGTATGGTCACCCTGCAAATGTGTGGGGGAAAGAGAGATCAGACTGTTACTGTGTCTATGTAGAAAAAGGAAGACATAAGAAACTCCATTTTGACCTGTACTAAGAAAAATTCTGCCTTGGGATGCTGTTAATCTGTAACCCTAGCCCCAACCCTGTGCTTGCAGAAACATGCGCTGTATTGACTCAAGGTTTAATGGATTTAGGGCTGTGCAGGATGTGCTTTGTCAAAATCATGTTTGCAGGCAGTATGCTTGGAAAAACTCATCGCCATTCTCCATTCTCGAGTACCCAGGGACACAATGCACTGTGGAAGGCCGCAGGGACCTTTACTCAAGAAAGCCTGGGTATTGTCCAAAGTTTCCCCCTACTGAGACAGCCTAATATATGGCCTTGTGAGAAGGGAAAGACCTGACCATACCCCAGCCCAACACCCGTAAAGGGTCGGTGCTGAGGAGGATTAGTGAAAGTGGAAGGCCGCTTTGCAGTTGAGATAAGAGGAAGGCATCTGTCTCCTGCTCATCCCTGGGAATGGAATGTCTCAGTGTAAAACCTGATCATACATTCTGTTTACTGAGATAGGAGAAAACTGCCTTATGGCTGGAGGTGAGACATGCTGGGAGCAATACTGCTCTTTACTGCATTGAGATGTTCGTGTAAAGTCAAACATAAATCTGGCCTACATGCACGAGGGACAGCACCTTTCCTTAAACTTATTTATGACACAGGGTCCTTTGCTCATATGTTTTCCTGCTGACCCTCTCCCCGTCAATACCCTATAGTTCTGCCACATCCCCCTTGCCAGAATAGTAGAGATAGTGATCAATAAATACTGAGGGAACTCAGAGACCGGTGCCGGTGCAGGTCCTCACTTTCTGAGCACCGGTCCCCTGGGCCCACTTTTCTTCCTCTATACTTTGTCTCTCTGTCTTATTTCTTTTCTCAGTCTCTTGTCTCCACCTTGTGAGAAATACCCACAGGTGTGGAGGGGCAGGCCCCCTTCAAAATGGCCATGGGAGCTCCAGTCTAAGATGTTATAATTGCCTAACTGGAAGCTACGGGCTTGACCCCTGTGACAGACCTCCCAGCTAAAGTGGAATCCATTACTTTTCCGGCTTTGTTCTTCAGCACAGGGAGGAATGTTTGGGAAAGTGGCATTGGTTGTGTTGCATGGTTTGAGATTACCTGCAACCAACAATGTTAAGGCATTTCCTTTGCCATGATGTAGTCATAATTGTGTTTGGGCAGGTACACAGTAAGGGTTAGATCTTTTATAACTTACACACAGTGGGAAGATAGTGGAGTGATATATAGTGTTAACTGGCACCTTAGTCCAATGTGTGCCATTAATAAGAGACCCCACTGGAGGTAAGTCAATCCCTCCTAGCCAAGCAGTTATGTTATTAGAGACTGGGAAGGAGGTGTCTGCCCAAGTAACAGAGCAGAAGAAAGGTGGATCTAAGAGATGAGCCCAATAGAGAGTAGCAGGTGCAGATTGCAGGCAGAGTGAGAGAACAAGAAGGGTTAATACCCTATGAGAGTTGCAAGGTACAATAGAAAGCATATCAAGGAATAAATTATCTGGAGTGAATTGTGTCTGTGTCTGGAGCAGGATTCACTCAGCCTCCCGAGTTGTCTTCTTCAGCATCCCCCAGGTAATGTCGGGGGCTTGTGTTGTCCGAGGAAGCCACATCGTCTGGGACTGCGGGTCCTGCAGGGACATTTCCTCCATTTCTGGTACCTGGTTGGGTCCTAGCACGCCATGGTATGGTTTGATGCATTGTGCTGGAATCCAAAGAGGACCTGAGGGGGTGTGAACACAAGCATAACCTCTTCCCCATGTTAGCAATTCATCTGGACCACACCATACATTAATATTTACATCTTTCCACAAAACCACAAGTTTTAATGTTTTGAGGGGATTTAGTAAAATGTTTTCTTGTGGCTGATTGAAATTTATCATCTGAATTTTAAAAATTAAGGATAAATAAGGTTTGTGCTAGCAGTATTGAAGGGTTTTTACTCATACTCCCCCCCTTTTTTTTCTGAGCATATTTTTTAGGAGTGGAATGGACATGTTCTACTATGGCCTGTCCTTGGGGATTATATGGGATGCATGTGGAGTGTTGGATGTTCTACGTGGGACACAATTGTTGAAATTGTGAGCTGGCATAAGCTGGACCATTATCAGTTTTAATTTTTGTGGGACACCCCATAAACACAAAAGTTAAAAGAAGATGTTTAATAACATATTGGGTGGACTCTCCAGGAAGAGCATGAGCACTCATTGAGAACTGGTATCAACAGATACATGTACATGTACATGTACATGTACATGTACATCTTAGTTTTCCAAATTCAGGGATGTGTTTAATATCTGTTTGCCATAACTGATTAGGTTCTATTCCTCTAGGGTTAACACCTGTTGAAGGAGGGGACATGTCTGTGAGCTGGCAAACTGGGAATTGCAGGATAATTTGGTTAGCGAGTCTCTGGGTAAGTTGAAATTGTTTAGATAAGTTTCTCCAATTTTGGTGGAAAAATAGATGCATTTGGGTGGTTTGGTCAAGCAGTGACGTCATAACTTGCAGGTCTCCTTGATCATTGCCATAAGCCAATGGAGCAAACAGTGAGCTGTGGGGTCGAATATGTGTGATAAAAATAGGATGTGTACGTTGATCCAGCAATTGCTGAAGTCGAATAAAAAGTGCATACAGGGTGGGCTTGAGTGTGGACTTAATGAGGGCTGTTTCAAGGTTCTGCAATAAATAGAGTAAGCAGAGTCACTAACAATACTGATGGGCTAAGCAGACTAGGTCTCCAGGGACGATATTAAGGCTCCAACCTCAGCTTTCTGAGTGCCAGTAAATCCAAGATGAATGAGGAAATCATGCAATCTCCACCAAATAGCTCCTTTTCTATATTTACCAGAGCCATAAGTAAAAAGCCTTAAAGCATTAGGTATGGGGGAGTGAACTACTTTTGTAGGCACAACTAAAGGAGTATGAGATAAGAACTGAATTAGTTTCTCAGCAGGAAAGGCATGCCCTATATGGCCTACATAATCAGAGAGTGCTATCTAAAGATCTAGAGACAGGGGAAATAAGATTTGAATTGCCTTTTACTCAAAGGAATTCTGATGACATCAGGGTTATAACCTAGCAACTGACTGCATCATCTGTGGCCTGTATAGATGACTTTACTAACTAGCTGGATATAGGGGGATAATGTTTTAGTCATGGTATGTGAGTTAAAAAACCCATTCTAGAAAGTGCAGCCCTGGGGCTATCTGTCCTACTAATCCTGTTGGGGAATGTTTAGTAGGGAAAACAAACAATTGAATTGAATATTGTGGGTCTATGCAATCTAGTTGCCTCTGAGAAATAGCTTGCTCTATTTCCTCAATTTCTCATTTTGCTGCAGGAGTTAAATACGTGGGAAAGTCTAGGGCTGTATTGCCCTTTAGGATACGAAATAGGATTTGTAACTTATCAGTAGTTATGCCCAAGGTGGGGTAAAGCCAATTAATATCACCCAGTAATTTTTTATAATCATTTAACGTGTGTAAGTTGCTAGTATTTAATTTAACCTTTTGAGGTCTCACTGACTGGGAAGTTAGTATGTATCCAAGATATTTCCAAGGAGAGGAAAATTTTACTTTTTCAGGTGCTATGATTAAACCTCTTAACTGTGTATTCTTTATGATGGAGGCATATAAACTTAAAACTATTGGCTCTATTGGGGCTGCTAGTAAAATATCATCCATAAAATGAATAATCTTGCAATTAGGAAATTCTTTTCTACTGGGGAGCAAAGCCTGATTTACATGATACTGACACATAGTAGGACTGTTCAATATCCCTTGAGGAGCACTTTCCAATGAAGTTGGTGAGCTGGTCTTTCATTATTGATAGCTGGTATGGTAAAGGCAAATTTTTCTCTGTCCTGTTCTGCAAGGGGGATAGTATAGAAGTCTTCCTTTAAGTCAGTAACAACTAGAGGCCAATCTTCAGGAATTGCCACGAGGGAAGGAAGGCCCTGTTGAAGAGGCCCCATAGATTGCAAATTAGCATTGATATCCTGTAAATCATGCAAAAGTCTCCATTTGCCAGATCTTTTGGGAATGATGAAAATGGGTGAATTCCACGGGGTGTTTGATGGTTCTATATGGCCAACTTTTAATTGCTCCTCAACTAATCCATGGGCTCTTTGTAACTTCTCTTCCTTTAAAGGTCACTGTTCTACCCAAATAAGATTTTGAGAGAGCTACATCAGGGGTAGAGGAGGAATAACAATGGCCATTACTAGAAAGAGGTCTGCTTAAGTGATCTCAATTAACCCTTTTGTAAATGGACTGGTGGTTCCATTTTCTTAAATGCTTTTTCTTATCTCTTTATAACTGTCAAAAGAAATGGGTTCATATGCCTGATTGTCTTGTTGATCTTGCATTACCGGGCAGGCTAAGAGCTCCCCTTCTAATGCTGCTTGCCTAAGACAGGGTACCAAAGCTGTAGTGTATCCCTTGTCTTTTTTTCCAATTTACAGGAGGGGGCTCAGGCAAAACCTCTGCTTTCTTTTTGTTATTTTTGCCTGGTAATGGCTGGGCTGAACGAGAAGGAGGAGGTGGTAAGGTAGGTGATGGTTCCTCCCCCCTTCCCTTTTTAGGCTCTTCTGTGTAGAGTGGACCAAAGCAGCCCTAACTAAAGCCCATAATATTAGAGATGTTACTGGGATCCATTGCCCTTGTGCATGATGTTTTTTAAAATTTCTCCCCACTTGTTCCCAGAGCTCTATGTCTAGCTTACCCTCTTCCAGGAACCATGGGTTATGGGACACAACAGTTTGCATTAGGTTCCTTAATTGAGCCTGTGAAACCGAGGCTCTGCCAGCTTTAAGCAGCTGTGAGAGGCAAAGCCAGCTGGACTTCTGGGTCGGGTGGGGACTTGAAGAACTTTTCTGTGGCTAGCTAGAGGTTTGTAAAATGCACCAGTGTTCTGTAAAAATACACCCATCAGTGCTCTGTGGTCAGCTACAGGTATGTAAAGTGGACCAATCAGCACTCTGTAAAAATGCACCAATCAGTGCTCTGTGGCTAGCTAGAGGTTTGTAAAATGGACCAATCAGCATACTGTAAAATGGACCAACCAGTGCTCTGTAAAATGGACCAATCAGCACTCTGTAAAATGGATCAATCCGCAGGACATGCACAGGGACAAATAAGGGAACAAAAGCTGGCCACCCCAGCCAGCAGCAGCAACCCGCTTGGGTCCCCTTCCATGTTGTGGAAGCTTTGTTCTTTCACTCTTCACAATAAATCTTGGTGGTGTTCACTCTTTGGGTCTGTGCCACCTTTAAGGGCTGTAACACTCACTGCGAAGGTCTGTGGCTTCATTCTTGAAGTCAGCGAGACCACGAACCCACCAGAAGGAACCAACTCCAGGCACAGCTGTTTCAATACTTTTATATATTTTTGCTGTTGAGCTGATAACTGTTGTCCCATGATGAAACCCTAGCCTGAACAATTCCCTCAAACTTGGAAATCCCGAGCAGGCAGCAATGACTTACTGATTTACTGACAGCACAGTCTCTTTACGTTCATTTTTGAGGGTTCCAATGTGATCCATTGCAGCACTCCTCGCACAAGGCACCACCCACTGAATCTGTCCTGCAGACTCTGGCTGACTGACAGATGAAAGAAGTATGCTGACACAGGTTGCCTGACAGTGTGGCTAGGGGACCACACAGCAAGAGTCCAGTAGCCGAGAGAGTGCAGCCCTGATAAGCTGGCAATAATCGCATTTATTTAGTACAGATTTAATGACAAAGGCTTGGAACAAACACAATTTGTGGGTAATGAACGTTGTTGACCCCCTGAATTGAGAGCAGTCCTGTGTGTGAATGATCAAAGGTCTGTTTTAGGACAACATGAGTAAACAAGATATTTAGATAAACTCCTCTACGTTCCTTTGTACCTATGCCCTTTGACCCTGGGTAAGAAAAGCTGCCTTCAGTTCATTCTTCCCGGAAGCTTTGCAAAACCTCCTGGCTTCAAGAAACACAGTACCTGTTGTTTCCTGACTTTTTAATGGTAACCATTCTAACTGGCATGAGATGGTAGGTATCTCTTTGTGGCTTTGATTTGCATTTCTCTGATGACCAGTGATGATGAGCTTTTTTTCATGTTTGATGGCTGTATAAATGTCTTCTTTTAAGAAGTGTCTGTTCATATCTTTTACCCAGTTTTTGATGGGGTTTTTTGTTCTTGTAAATTTAAGTTCCTTGTGGATTCTGGATATTAGCCCTTTGTCAGAAGCACAGATTGCAAATTTTTTCTCCCAATCTGTAGGTTGTTTGTTCACTCTGATGATAGCTTCTTTTGCTGTGCAGAAACTCTTTGGTTTGATTAGATACTACTTGTCAATTTTGGCTTTTGTTGCCACTGCTTTTGGTGTCTTAGTTGTGAAGTCTTTGCCCATGCCTGTGTCCTGAACGGTATTGCCTAGGTTTTCTTCTAGGGTTTTTATGGTTTTTAGGTCTGACATTTAAGTTTTTAATCCACCTTGAGTTAATTTTTGTATACAGTGTAAGGAAGGAGTCCAGTTTCTGTTTTCTGCATATGGGTAGCCAGTTTTTGTGACATCATTTATTAAATAGAGAATCCCTTCCCAATTGCTTGTTTTTGTCAGGTTTGCCAAAGATCTGTTGGTTGTAGATGTATGGTGTTATTTCTGAGGCTTCTGTTCTGTTCCACTGGTCTATATATCTATTTCGGTACCAGTACCATGCTGTTTTGGTTACTGTAAGCCTTGTAGTACAGTTTGAAGTCAGGTAGTGTGATGCCTCCAGCTTTTTCTTTTTGCTTAGGACTGTCTTAGCTATAAAGGTTCTTTTTTGGTTTCACATGAAATTTAAAAAGTAGTTTTTTTCTAATTCTGTGAAGAAAGTCAATGGTAGCTTGATAGGAATAGCATTGAATCTATAAATTACTTTGGGCAGTATGGTCATTTTCAAGATATTGATTCTTCCTATCCATGAGCAGGGAATATTTTTCCATTTGCTTATGTCCTCTCTTATTTCCTTGAACAGTGGTTTGTAGTTTTCCTTGAAGAGGTCCATCACATCCCATGTAAGTTGTATTCCTAGATATTTTATTTTCTTTGTAGCAATTGTCAATGAGAGTTCACTCATGATTTGGCTGTTTGTCTATTATTGGTGTATAAGAATGTTTGTGATATTTTGCACATTGTTTTGTATCCTGAGACTTTGCTGAAGTTCCTTATCAGCTTAAGGAGTTTTAGAGCTGAGACAATGGGTTTTCTAAGTGTACAATCCTGTCATTTGCAAACAGAGGCAATTCGACATCCTTTCTTCCTATTTGAATAGAGTTTATTTCTTTCTCTTGACTGATTGCCCTGGCCAGAACTTCCAATACTATGTTGAATAGGAGTGGTGAGAGAGGGCATTCTTGTCTTGTGCCAGTTTTCAAGGGGAATACTTCCAGCTTTTGCTCATTCAGTATGACATTGGCTGTGGGTTTGTCATAAATAGCTCTTATTATTTTGAGATATGTTCCATCAATACCTAGTTTATTGAGTGTTTTTAGCATGAAGGTGTGTTGAATTATACTGAAGGCCTTTTCTGCATCTATTGAGATAATCACATGATTTTTGACATTGATTCTGTTTATGTGATGGGTTATGTTTATTCATTTGCATATGTTGGACCAGCCTTGCATTGTAGGGATGAAGCTGACTTGATCATTGTGGATAAGCTTTCTGGTGTGCTGCTGGATTCAGTTTGCCAGTATTTTATCGAGGATTTTTGCATTGATGTTCATCAGGGATATTGGCCTGAAACTTTCTTTTTTTGTTGCATCTCTGCCAGATTTTGGTATCAGGATGATGTTGGCTTCATAAAATGAGTTAAAGAAGAGTCTCTATTTTCTATTGTTTGGAACAATTTCAGAAAAAGTGGTACCAGCTCCTCTTTGTACCTCTGGTAGAATTCAGATGTCAATCTGTCTGGTCCTGGGCTTTTTTTGGTTAATAGGTTATTGATTACTGTCTCAATTTCAGAACTTTTATTGGTCTATTCAGGGATTCAACTTCTTCCTGGTTTAGTCTTGGGAGAGTGTATGTCTCCAGGAATGTATTCATTTCTTTTAGATTTTCTAGTTTATTTTCATAGAGATGTTTATAGTGTTCTCTGATGGTAGTTTGTATTCCTGTGGGATCAGTGATGATATCCCCTTTTTAATTTTTTTGTTGCATCTATTTGATTCTTCTCTCTTTTCTTCTATCAGAATATAGCTGTCTACCTATTTTGCTTTTTTTTTTTTTTTTGAAAGACCAGCTCCTGGATTCACTGATTTTTTGAAGGGTTTTCATGTCTCTATTTCCTTCAGTTTGGCTCTGATTTTAGTTACTTCTTGATTTCTGCTAGCTTTTGAATGTGTTTGTTTGCTCTTGCTTCTCTAGTTCTTTTAATTGTGATGTTAGGGTGTTGATTTTAGATCTTTCCTGCTTTCTGTCTTGGGCATTTAGTGCTACACATTTTCCTCTAAACACTGCTTTAGCTGTGTCCCAGTGATTCTGGAAGGTTGTGTCTTTGTTCTCATTCATTTTAAAAAACTTAGTCATTTCTGTATTTACCCAGCTAACAATTTCATTATTTACCCAGTAGTCATTCAGAGGCAGGTTGGTCAGTTTCCATGTAGTTGTGTGGATTTGAGTCAGTTTGTTAATGCTGAGTTCTACCTTGATTGCACTGTGGTCCGAGAGACTGTTACAATTTCCATTATTTTGCATTTGCTGAGGAGTGTTTTACTTCCAATTATGTGGTCGATTTTAGAATAAGTGTGATATGGTGCTGAGAAGAATGCATAATTTGTTGATTTGGGATGGAGAGTTCTGCAGATGTGTACTAGGCCCACTTGGTCCAGAGCTGAGTTCAAGCCCTGAATATCCTTGTGAATTTTCTGTCTTGTTGATCTAATATGGACTGTGGGGTGTTAAAGTCACCCACTATTATTGTGTGGGAGTCTAAGTCTCTTTGTAGGTCTCTAAGAACTTGCTTTATGAATCTGCATGCTCCTGTATTGGATGCATATATATTTAGGATAGTTAGCTCTTCTTGTTGCATTGATCCCTTTAACATGATGTAATGCCCTTTTTTGTCTCTTTTGATCTTTGTTGGTTTAAAGTCTGTTTTATCAGAGACGAGGGTTAAAACCACCGCTTTTCTTTCTTTTTTTTTTTTCCTTTCCATTTGCTTTGTAGATCTCCCTCCATTCCTTTATTTTGAGCCTATGTGTGTCTTTGCACATGAGATGGGTCTCCTGAATACAGCACACCAATGGGTCTTGGCTCTTTATCCAATGTTCCAGTCTGTATCTTTTAATTGGGGCATTTAGCCCATTTATATTTAAGATTAATATTGTTATGTGTGAATTTGATCATATCAATATAATGCTAGCTGGTTATTTTGCCCACTAGTTGGTGTAGTTTCTTCATAGTGTCGACAGTCTTTATAATTTGGTATGTTTTTGGAGCGACTGGTACTAGTTTTCCCTTTCCACATTTAGCGCTTCCTTCAGGAGCTCTTGTAAGGCAGGCCTGGTGGTGACCAAATCTCTCAGTATATGCTTATCTGTAAAGGATTTTATTTCTCCTTCGCTTATGAAGCTTAGTTTGGCTGGATATTAAATTCTGTGTTGGGACTAGGAGGTTCCAAGATGGCCGAATAGGAACAGCTCCAGTCTGCAGCTCCCAGCATAAGCAATGCAGAAGATGGGTGATTTCTGCATATCCAACTGAGGTACTGGGTTCATCTCACTGGGGCTTGTCAGACAGTGGGTGCAGCCCAAGGAGCAGGGTGGGGCATTGCCTCACCCAGGAAGCACAAGGGGTCAGGGAATTCCCTTTCCTAGCAAAGGGAGGCCGTGACAGATGGTAGCTGGAAAATCGGGACACTCCCACCCTAATACTGCACTTTTCCAATAGCCTTAGCAAACGGCACACCAGGAGATTATATCCTGTGCCTGGCTCGGAGGGTCCCACACCCATGGGACTCATTCACTGCTAGCACAGCAGTCTGAGATCGAACTGCAAGGTAGCAGCGAGGCTGAGAGAGGGGTGTCCACCATTGCTAAGGCTTGAGTAGGTAAATAAAGTGGCCAGGAAGCTCAAATTGGTTGGAGCCCAACGCAGTTCAAGGAGGCCTGCCTGCCTCTGTAGACTCCACCTCTGTCAGCAGGGCATAGCTGAAAAAAAGGCAGTAGAAACTTCTGCAGACTTAAACGTCCCTGTCTGACAGCTTTGAAGAGACTAGTGCTTCTCCCAGCATGGAGTTTGAGATCTGAGAACGGACAGACTGCCTCCTCAACTGAGTCCCTGACCCCTGAGAAGCCTAACTGGGAGACACTTCCCAGTAGGGGCTGACTGACACTTCATAGGGCCAGGTGCCCCTCTGAGACAAAGCTTCCAGAAGAAGGATCAGACAGCAACATTTGCTGTTCTGCATTATTTGCTGTTCTGCAGCCTCCACTGGTTATATCCAGGCAAACAGGGTCTGCAGTGGACCTCTAGCAAATTTCAACAGACCTGCAGCTGAGGGTCCTGACTGTTCAAAGGAAAACTAACAAACAGAAAGGACATCCACACCAAAACCCCATCTGTAAATCACCATCATCAAAGACCAAAGGTAGATAAAACCACAAAGATGGGGAGAAACCAGAGCAGAAAAGCTGAAAATTCTAAAAATGAGAGTGCCTCTTCTCCTTCAAAGGAATGCAGCTCCTCGCCAGCAACAGAAAAAAGCTGGACAGAGAATGACTTTGATGAGTTGATAGAAGAAGGCTTCAGAAGATTGGTCATAACAAACTTCTCCAAGCTAAAGGAGGATGTTTGAACCCATTGCAAAGAAGCTAAAAACCTTGAAAAAAGATTAGACAAATGGCTAACTAGAATAAATAGTGTAGAGAAGTCCTTAAATGACCTGACGGAACTGCAAACAATGGCACAATAACTATGTGATGCATGCACAAGCTTCAGTAGCCAATTTGATCAAGTGGAAGAAAGGGTATCAGTGACTGAAGATCAAATGAATGAAATGAAGTGAGAAGTTTAGAGAAAAGAGTAAAAAGAAATGAATAAAGCCTCCAAGAAATATGGGACTATGTGAAAACACCAAATCCACATCTGATTGGTGCACCTGAAAGTGACAGGGAGAATGGAACCAAGTCGGAAAACACTCTTTGGGATATTATCCAGGAGAACTTCCCCAACCTAGTGAAGCAGGCCAACATTCAAATTAAGAATATACAGAGAACGTCACAAAGATACTCCTCGAGAGGAGCAATTCCAAGACACATAATTGTCAGATTCATCAAAGTTGAAATGAAGGAAAAATTGTAAAGGGCAGCCAGAGAGAAAGGTCGGGCTACACACAAAGGGAAGCCCATCAGACTAACAGTGGACCTCTTGACAGAAACTCTACAAGCCAGAAGAGAGTGGGGGCCAATATTCAACATTCTTAAAGAATTTTCAACCCAGAATTTCATATCCAGCCAAACTAAGCTTCCTAAGTGAAGGAGAAATAAAATCCTTTACAGACAAGCATATGCTGAGAGATTTGGTCACCATCAGGCCTGCCTTACAAGAGCTGCTGAAAGAAGCATTAAACATGGAAAGGAACAACTGGTACCAGCCACTGCAAAAACATGCCAAATTGTAAAGACCGTCAATGCTACGAAGAAACTACATCAACTAAGTAGCAAAATAACCAGCTAAATTCATAATGACATGATCAAATTCACACATAGGCTAAATGCTCCAATTAAAAGACACAACTGGCAAACTGGATAAAGAGTCAAGACCCATCAGTGTGCTGTATTCAGGAGACCTATCCCACATGCAGAGACACACAGAGGCTCAAAATAGAGGGATGGAGGAAGATCTACCAAGCAAATGGAAAACAAAAAAAAGGCAAGGGTTGCAATCCTAGTCTCTGATAAAACAGACATTAAACAAACAAAGATCAAAAGAGACAAGGACATTACATAATGATAAAGGGATCAATTCAACCAGAAGAGCTAACTATCCTAAATATATATGCACCCATTACAACAGAGCCCAGATTCATCAAGCAAGTCCTTAGAGACCTACAAAGGGACTCAGACTCCCACACAATAATAATGGGAGACTTTAACACCCCACTGTCAACATTAGACAGATCACTGAGACAGAAAGTGAACAAGGATATCCAGGAATTGAACTCAGCTCTGCACCAAGCAGACCTGACAGACATCTACAGAACTCTTCACCCTAAATCAACAGAATATACATTCTTCTCAGCACCACATTGCACTCATTCCAAAATTGACCACATAGTTGGAAGTAAAGCACTCCTCAGCAAATATAAAAGAACAGAAATTATAACAAACTGTCTCTCAGACCACAATGCAATCAAACTAGAACTCAAGATTAAGAAACTCACTCAAAACCGCTCAACTACATGGAAACTCAACAATCTGCTCCTGAATGACTACTGGGTACATAACGAAATGAAGGCAGAAATGAAGACATTCTTTGAAACCAGAAAGATACAACACATCAGAATCTCTGGGATACATTTAAAGCAGTGTGTAGAGGGAAATTTATAGCACTAAATGTCCACAAGAGAAAGCAGAAAAGATCTAAAACTGACACCCTAACATCACAATTAAAAGAACTAGAGAAGCAAGAGCAAACACATTCAAAAGCTAGCAGAAGGCAAGAAATAACTAAGATCAGAGCAGAACTGAAGGAGATAAAGACACAAAGAACTCTTCAAAAAATGAATCCAGGAGCTAGTTTATTGAAAACATCAACAAAATTGATAGACTGCTAGCAATACTTATAAAGAAGAAAAGAGAGGACAATCAAGTAGATGCAATAAAAAATGGTAAAGGGGATATCACCACCAATCCTGTAGAAATAAAACTACCATCAGAGAATACTATAAACACCCCTATGCAAATGAACTAGAAAATCTAGAAGAAATGGATAAATTCCTGGACACATACACCCTCCCATGACTAAACCAGGAAGAAGTTGAATCCCTGAATAGACCAATAACAGGTTCTGAAATTGAGGCAATAATTAATAGTCTACCAACAAAAAAAAGTCTGGGACCAGATGGATAAACAGCCAAATTCTCCCAGAGATATACAGAGGATCTGGTACCATCCCTTCTGAAACTATTCCAATCAATAGAAAAAGAGGGAGTTCTCCCCAATTCATTTTATGAGGCCAACATCATCCTGATACCAAAGCCTGGCAGAGACACAACAAAAAAGGAGAATTTTAGACCAATATCCCTGATGAACATCGATGCAAAAATCCTCAATAAAATACAGGCAAACCGAATCCAGCAGCACATCAATAAACTTATTCACTATAATCAGGTTGGTTTCATCCCCGGGATGCAAGGTTCGTTCAACATATGCAAATCAATAAATATAATCCATCATATAAACAGAACCAAAGACAAAAGCAACATGATTATCTCAATAGATGCGGAAAAGGCCTTTGACAAAATTCAGCAGTACTTCATGCTAAAAACTCTCAATAAACTAGGTATTGATGGGACAGAACTCAAAATAGTAAGAGCTATTTATGACAAACTCAGTCAATATCATACTGAATGGGCAAAAACTGGAAGCATTCCCTTTGAAAACTGGCACAAGACAGGAATGCCCTCTCTCACCACTCCTATTCAACATAGTGTTGGAAGTTCTGGCCAGGGCAATCAGGAAAGAGAAAGAAATAAAGTGTACTCAATTAGAAAAAGAGGAAGTCAAATTGTCCCTGTTTGCAGATGACCTGACTGTATGTTTAGAAAACCCCATCATCTCAGTCCAAAATCTCCTTAAACTGATAAGCAACTTCAGCAATGTCTCAGGGAACAAAATCAGTGTGCAAAAATCACAAGCATTCCTATACACCGATAACAGACAAACAGAGAGCCAAGTCATGAATGAACTCCCATTCACAATTGCTTCAAAGAGAATAAAATACCTAGGAATCCAACCTACAAGGGATGTGAAGGACCTCTTCAAGGAGAACTACAAACCACTGCTCAATGAAATAAAAGAGAACACAAACAAATGGAAGAACATTCCATGCTCATGGATAGGAAGAATCAATATTGTGAAAATGGCCATACTACTCAAGGTAATTTACAGATTCAATGCCATCCTCATCAAGCTACCAGTGACTTTCTTCACAGAATTGGAAAAAACTACTTTAAGGTTCACATGAAACCAAAAAAGGGCCCGTATTGTGAAGACAATCCTAAGCCAAAAGAACAAAGCTGGAGGCATCAGGCAATCTGACTTCAAACTACACTACAAGGCTACAGTAACCCAAACAGCATGGTACTGGTACTGAAACAGAGATATGGGCAAATGGAACAGAATAGAGCCTGGAAATAATACCACACATCTACAACCATCTTTGAGAAACCTGACAAAAATAAGATATGGGGAAAGGATTTCCTATTTAATAAATGGTGCTGGGAAAACTGGCTAGCCATATGTAGGAAGCTGAAACTGGATCCCTTCCTTACATCTTATACAAAAGCTAATTCAAGATGCATTAAATACTTAAATGTTAGACCTAAAACCTTAAAAACCCTAGAAGAAAACCTAGGCAAATACCATTCAGGACATAGGCATGGGCAAGGACTTCATGTCTAAAACACCTAAAGCAATGGCAACAGAAGCCAAAATTGACAAATGGGATCTAATTAAACTAAAGAGCTTCTGCACAGCAAAAGAAACTACCATCAGAGTGAACAGGCAACCTACAGAATGGGAGAAAATTTTTGCAATCTACCCATCTGACAAAGGTGTAATATCCAGAATCTACAAATAACTTAAACAAATTTACAAGAAAAAAAGCAAACAACCCCATCAAAAAGTGGGCGAAGGATATGAACAAACACTTCTCAAAAGAAGACATTTATGCAGCCAACAGACACATGAAAAAATGCTTATCATCACTGGCCATCAGAGAAATGCAAATCAAACCCACAATGAGATACTATCTCACACCAGTTAGAAGGATGATCATTAAAAAGTCAGGAAACAACAGTTGCTGCAGAGGATGTGGAGAAACAGGAACACTTTTACACTGTTGGTGGGACTTTAAACTAGTTCAACCATTGTGGAAGACAGCATATACCCAAAGGATTATAAATCATGCTGCTATAAAGACACATGCACACGTATGTTTATTGGGGCAGTATTCACAATAGCAAAGATTTGGAACCAACCCAAATGTCTATCAATGACAGACTTGGTTAAGAAAATGTGGCACATATACACCGTGGAATACTATGCAGCCATAAAAAAGGATGAGTTCATCTTCTTTGTAGGGACATGGATGAAGTTGGAAACCATCATTCTGAGCAAACTATTGCAAGGACAGTAAACTAAACACCACATGTTCTCACTTATAGGTGGGAATTGAACAATGAAAACACTTGGACACAGGAAGGGGAACATCACACACTGGGGCCTGTCGTGGGGTCGGGGGGAGGGAGGAGGGATAGCATTAGGAGATATACCTAATGTAAATGACGAGTTAATGGGTGCAGCACACCAACACGGCACAGGTATACATATTTAACAAACCTGCACGTTGTGCACATGTACCCTGGAACTTAAAGTATAATAAAAATAAATAAATAAATTCTGGGTTGAAAATTATTTTCTTTAAGAAGGTTGAATATTGGCCCCCACTCTCTTCTGGCTTGTAGGGTTTCTGCAGAGAGATCCACTGTTAGTCTGATGGGCTTCCCTTTGTGGATAACCCAACCTTTCTCTCTGGTTGCCCTTAACATTTTTTTCTTCATTTCAACCTTGGTGAATCTGACAATTATGTGTCTTGGGGTTTCTCTTCTCGAGGAATATCTTTTTATTGTTCTCTGTATTTCCTGAATTTGAATTTTGGCCTGTGTTGCTAGGTTGGGGAAGTTCTTCTGGATAATATCTTGAAGACTGTTTTCCAACTTGGTTCCATTCTCCCCCCCACTTTCAGGTACACCAATCAAACCTAGGTTTGGTCTTTTCACATAGTTCCATATTTCTTGGAGGCTTTGTTTGTTCCTTTTCATTCTTTTTTCTCTAATCTTAATGCATTATTTCATCAAATTGTTCTTTAATCTCTGATATCCTTTCTTCCATTTGATCTATTCAGTTATTGATACTTGTGTATGCTTCATGAAGTTCTCTTGCTGTGTTTTTTAGCCCATGAGGTCATTTATGTCCTCCTCTAAACTGGTTAGTCTACTTATCAATTCCTCTAACCATTTTTCAAGGTTCTTAGCTTACTTTCATTGGGTTGGAACATGCTCCTTTAGCTCAGAGGAGTTTGTTATTACCCACCTTCTGAAGCCTACTTCTGTCAGTTCAAACTCATTCTCCTTCCAGTTTTGTTGCCTTCCTGGCAAGGAATTGTAATCTTTTGGAGGAGAAGAGGTATTCTGGTTTTTGGAATTTTCAGCCTTGGTGTGCTGGTTTTTCCTCATCTTCATGGACTTATCTACCTTTGGTCTTTGATGCTGGTGACCTTCAGACGAGGTTTCTGTGTGGACTTCCTTTTGTTGACGTTGAGGCTCTTCCTTTCTGTTTGTTAGTTTTCCGTCTAACAGTCAGGACTCTTGGCTGCAGGTCTGTTAGAGTTTGCTGGAGGTCCACTCCAGACCCTGTTTGCCAGGGTATCAGCAGCGGAGGTTGCAGAACAGTGAAGATTGCTGCCTGCTGCTTCCTCTGTAAGCTTCATCCCAGAGGGGCACCCACCAGATGCCAGCTGGGGCTCTCTTCTATAAGGTGTTTGTTGGCCCCTGCTGGGAAGTTTATCCCAGTCAGGATGCTTGGGGGTCAGACACCCACTTGAGGAGGCAGTCTGTCCTTTAGTAGAGCTCGAGCATTGTGCTGGGAGATCTACTGCTCTCTTCTGAGCCAGGAGGAAGGAATGTTTAAGTCTGCTGAAGCAGCAGCCACCCCTTCCCCCAGCTGCTCTGTCCCAGGCAGATGGGAGTTTTATCTATAAGCCCCTCACTTGGGGTGCTGTCTTTCTTTCAGAAATGCACTGCCCAGAGAGGAGGAATCTTGAGAGGCAGTCTGGCTACAGCGGCTTTGCGGTGCTGTGGTGGGCTCCGCCTAGTTTGAACTTCCCAGTTCCTTTGTTTACACAGCAAGGGGAAAACCACCTATTCAAGCCTCTGTAATGGTGGATGCTCCTTCCCATACCAAGCTCGAGAGTCCCAGGTCAACTTCAGACTGATGTGCTGGCAGCAAGAATTTCAAGTCAGTGAATCTTAACCTGCTGGGCTCCCTGGGGGTGGGATCTGCTGAACTAGATCATGTGGCTTTCTGGTTTCAGCCTCCTTTCCAGGGGAGTGAATGATTCTGTCTTACTGGCGTTCCAGGCTAGTAAGTACCCTACTGGGGTATGAAGAAAAACTGCAGCTAGCTCGGTGTCTCCTGTAACAGCCACCCAGTTTCGTGCTTGAAACCCAAGGTCCTTGTAGTGTAGGCACCCAAGGGAATCTCCTGGTCTGCAGGTTGCAAAGACCATGGGAAAAGTGTAGTATCTGGGCCAGAATGCACTGTTCCTCATGGCACTGTCCCTCACAACTTCCCTTGGCTAGGGGAGGGAGTTCCCTGACCCTTTGTACTTCCCTTGTGAGGTGATGCCCCACCCTGCTTCTGCTCACCCTTTGTGGGCTGTACTCACTGTCTAACCAGTCCCAATGAGATGAGCTGGGTACCTCAGTTGGAAATGCAGAAATCACCCACCTTCTGTGTTGATCTCACTGGGACCTGCAGACTGGCACTTTTCATGCTTAAATCATATGTTACCTAAACATAAAACACTTTAAAAACACTACTTCATTTCTTCTTGAACTATATTGATATTAACAAATCTTGTGTTCATCTCCTCTTGTTATTGTCTTTCTCACTCTGAAATTTCTGAGAATTTTTCTTTAATCTTAGGTATTATTCATAAATTGATATTGAACTTAGATATTCACAATAAATTGTTTCTTTGCTGAGAAATGCCACGCCTGAGGCTCAGGTGCACAGACCCTGCCTTAAAATGAGGCTATAACATGAGAATCTGTAAATCTCCCCTGTTTCCACCATGAGCCTTGAACCAAGTAACAAACAGCAATCTATTGCCAGGAAAGGTACAGGAGCATGGAAAATTTAAAGTCTGTGTTGCACTGAAGGTAACTATAGTAACACTAAAAGCCAAAGCTAGGTCAGTATTGACTCAACCCACCATGCCACTACCTGAACAATGTGGCAGAAGAAAAAGTATGTCCATTTCCAGGTATAACTACTGTATACCTCAGTCTCTAATTTCTTTTATACACAATATCTGGTATTCAATTAAAAATTATGAGACATAAAAATAAGCAAGATTAAGAAAAGTCATGTTGCCAAGAGAAAAAGCAGTCAAGGGAACAGACCCAGAGATGGCCCAGATGTTGAAATTATCAGACAGGAATTATTTTTTTAAAAACATGCTTAAAATGTAAAAGATCTAATGTTGAAGGAAAAAATCATTCATGAATAGAGAGGGAATTCCAGCAGAGAGATGAAAACTATAGGAAAGGTCAAGGGAAATGCTGGAAATAAAATCCATAATATCAAATATGAGAATTGTTTCAACGGGCTTATAGCAGACTCCATGCAGCAGAGCAAGGAATCAGTAAACTGGAAGACAAGTCAACAGAAATCAACCAAACACAAACACAAAGAGAAAAAAGAAAACAAACAAAAAAGAACAGAACATCCAAGAGGTGTAGGAAAATATATCTATATAACATTTCTAGGTGTGGGATTTTACATGTTGTCATGTTTAATACTCCAGGATCCTATTCAATCTTAGGTCTCACATTTTCTCTAATTCTCTGAACTCCTAGGCAATTATTCCCTGAAACATTTCTTCCCTTCTACTTATTTTACTATATCTTTCTGGAGGTTCTGTTATATGAATAATATAACAGAATAACCTTTCAATTTTTATTAATCTTTCAACTATATACACATTATTTCTGTATTATAGAAACATATTTGTTGTATATTTAAAATACATAATATTTAACCTCTTTAGCTCTTCCTGATGCATTCTGAGAGTTCCTTGGCTGTTGTTATAGCCCTCACTAATCTGCTATACAGCTAACCAATCCAGCATTCAACTCATTTATTATGTTATTTTAACTAATACATATCCTCCAGTTGCTGTTTTTTTTTTTAACTGATTCTTTTTGCTTTGTTTCCAGTACTGTAACTTTCCTGGGTTGTACTTCTGATGAATTTAGAAGTGTGAATCTAGGGAGGGAGTGGTCACTCTTCAAAGCAGGTCACTTGTGTGTTAACAATCTGTATCTACTCTGGCACTGTTCTTTTTCTAAGTGTGGTTTCTCTTTTTTAATAATCTTGGCTTTAAGATTTGAAGAGGGGTGGCAGTAGGAGAAAATATGTTTTTACCTACTCCCTAAACCTAGGTAGGCTTCCCTGCCAATGAGATATTTTGTTGCTGCCCCTAGCTGTGCTGTGGTATGCTAACTGGCAAACAATGGACAATAGCCCATTCAGAGTTGAGTTGATGGGGAAAGTACACACCTAAATATTTTCTTCCACTTTATCTCCTATTCATGGCATCCATGGTTGTTCAGGGTTGCCACTTCCTCTTGTTGGGATCTAACCATATTACATCATCTCAGGGATTTATAATGATTTATATATTGGTTTGATGAATCCAAAATTGGTTTGGGAGAAAGAATTGGGAGCCTGTGCTAATCTGCCATCTTACCAAAAACTGCATAAAACCAGCATTTAGATTTAGGGATTCTGACTTCAAAGACAATACCAATACCTTATCTATAATACTATATGATTTTCTGAATCTGTTTATCCTTCCTTACATATGTTTTACTACTTTTCATGATTATGCCTTTGTGTGATTACAACTTACACCTGGAATTCTGAACAGGTTTTTTTCACTATTTCTAACTCTAAAAATCTTTAAAATCCAGTGAAAACATTCTCCTTTAACAGAGACCCTCTAGTGGTTCTTTACAATCATTTTTCCTGTGATCCTTCAACACTTGTATGATACTAATTTACTTTTGATATGTTCCTCCATAAATGGTTTTTAGTTTGCTCCATGTGCATATCTGCTGTTGGTCCAAATAGACTAAAAATGCTTGCTCTTTGAGAAATTTTCTAAAATCTAATATAAGGTGATAAATTGGCATTGACTAGTTAAGATGTATCATTGACATGACTTAGAGAGAAAAACTCACTTTGTTCAAATCTTCCATTTTTACCCATGAAGTCAAAGAAAGCATCAAGAATTCTGCAGAGGGTTATGATGATTGTTATGTCCTCCATAGGATATGGCTGAAATTTCTGATGATTCTTTATAAATTGTAGTCCGTCTGTGACACTATTTTTAATCATGAATTCAAGACAATCCACTCCTGATTGACTTATAATTTTAGAAGTTTTCAGAAGCCATGACTTAACATAAGGCTCCCATCCCAGATCAACAGGATCCTAATAATAAAAAGCAAAATATAATCTTACGTAAATAAATAAAAATATGGTACATCCTCTGGAATGATTTGTGATTTCTAACTATGGTCTTACAAGAAAACAAGCAATTGGGGGATTATGTATAGGAAGGTGTATTGAGGCTCTGTGTATGTGGTGAGGGGAACTGCTTACCCAGAAGTCAGCCCTATATTTAGATTTATTTATAACATTCAGTTAAGTAGATTAGAGCATAGGGCTACTTATAGCTAATAACTTCATGTATAGAGAATAGAGAATATAGCTAATAACTTCACGTTATATTTTGTACTTCCTTCCCACTGTCTTCATAATGTGTTTTCCAAGTTCTTAGAGTCAGAGTGGGTATGAAAAGGTCTCAGGAACATCTTCCTCTATTAAAAAAATAATTCATATCAGCAGCCTAATTTGTCTATTTGTTTACTCATAGTTGTGGAAAATACTGACACTCCAATTACTAAGAGTAGTATTAGAACAGTAATAATTAAATTCACATTCAATTCTGGATTATGAGGCTTTGGGAGACACAAAGATTTGGAACTATGGGGTTCATGCTGCTGGATACAAAGGCAAAAATAAAATAAACATAAAATACTGTAAATAATAAATAGTTACTATCATAAACAACATTTTTGCTTTGTTAAAACATTTGTTTTTGAAAGCTTACCATATAGACCATGGCACATCGGCTGACAGTAGCAGGACTGGCCTGAGAGAGACTGTCCACTTCAAAAATCACTCTTATTTTATTAGTTAAAGCTATTCTCTCACTGTTTGCTAGGCATAATGTTCTAGTATCATCTAGCACAGAGTTCAGATTTTCTACCCAAAAGGTGTCCACTGGGCCATCTAAGATAATCCACTGCCAATCAAAATCTGGAGAGAAAAATATTTTTAATGTAACTGAGAATAATGTCAGTCTTCTTTCATTACAATCTTGCAAATTTTCTATTTTACTTAGAAAATATTAGATAATTAACCCTTACAATTTGCTTAGGAGAAACAGCAATAATTTAACTTCTGCATAATAATATGATTTGTAAGTTTGCCCTCCTACCCCAGAATATTTTTTAGATATGTTGCCCCTGGGGAATAGCAAAGGGAACTAGATGTTCTTTGAAGAAAGAATCAAACAGAGTTTAAAATATACCACACTTGGAACCCATTTACTCCTCTTTCCACAGGGTGTTAGTCCATTTGGGCTGCTGTAACAAAAAGCCTTAGACTGGATAGCTTATAAACTATAGACATTTATTTCTCACAGTTCTGGAGATTTGGAAGTCCAAGATCACGACACTAGCAGATTCCTTATCTGGGGGGGCTATCTTAATGGTTCACAGAAGGGCACATTCTTTGTCCTCAGATGGTGGAAGGGGTGAGGAATTTCTCTTGAGCTCCTTTTTCAGGGCACTAATGCCTCAATGAGGGCTCTACCCTCATGATCTAATCAACTGCCCAAGGCCCCCTGCCTTCTAATACCATCACCTTAGGAGTTGGAATTTCAACACATGGATTTTGGAGGGACACAAACCTTTAGACCATAGCACACATGCTATACCCACCACTGTGCTCCACAGTTTTAGAAAATCCATTGGTCAGGATAGGGGAGGTATGAATAGGTCGCTATGCAGACAGAAAACAGATAACCACCAAAAAGATATTAAAATATCCCAGAGGAATCCAAGAGCAGAGCTGGGATCCATATAGCCACCACTGCTAAGAGGGGCTCTAATACCTGCCCTAGGAACTGCCTTAAAGTCCCATGAAGGAAACTAATGGTGCCTAATCACTGTACTCTCCCAAAAATAACACACAAAAATTCAGTAAAATAGAAGCAGAAGCAGAAATCTCTTTTAAAGTCTGGATTATATATGTACTAATGGTGGATGTGTTGATAAGAAGTTCAACCTGGGTGGGGAAAGCAATGGTCAGTGCTCCTCCAGTAGACTGACAAGGTCATATACATATTTTGTCCCACTGGCACATAGTAAAGTGTCTGGCATATTACAGGTATGTAGTTCATTTTAGATAAATCTACTTGGGTTGTATGCTTTGGCCTGGAAATGTACAAATTATTTGGGGTCCCATTTCAGAGGCAATACCAGTGGCAAATTGTAGATTGCTGCTGCTGCTTATCACATCATAATTTATTTCTATCTTTAATATCCACTTGGTTCTTTTGTAAACTGAAGGACTATTGAAGCCATAGTGCTTATATAATGTAATTACATACACACACACACACACACACACAAAGAGTAATATAATATGTGGTAATACTACACAAATTTTAAATAAACATATGAACAAATAAATGGTACAGGAACAAAATATTACCAGTCAAAAACATGTTTAAACATATAAATATAGCTCATACTGGTTCAGAGTTTGTCTTCTATATCAGTTAACCATCTTTCTTGAATTTAGTAACACTTACTGTGATTTTCTGGAATTTTAACAACTTTCTCTATCTCCTCAAAAATATTATCATCAGTATCTGTCATATCAGAGGCATCAAGTTTGAAAACCTAAAATGTGTAATCAATAATGTTTAAATTTTTATTTAATAACACTTTTCAACCACAATGGATTTATATGTCAATATGCTTTCTTGAGTGATAAAAATATAAAAGGCAGAGAGTTCTGTAACTGTAAAGACCAACATATAACCAGTATAGCCTAATGTAACTGACTTGTGACTATAGCTTATTTATTTTGGAAAAAAGCTTATTTATTTTACTTTGGTTTCTTTTTTCCCCCTGCAAAGACAGTACATGCTTATTGTAGGATGTCAAATAAAACAGAAAAACACAAAGAAGAAAGCAAAAGTTCTTTGAATTTCCATTACCCACAGACAATCACCATATATATTTTGGTGTATTTTTTTTCTAGACTTTCCGTCATATCAGTTCTCAAGTTTTAGAATATGTAGAATTACCTGCAGTTTGTTAAATTACAGATTGTAACACCTCATCCTTGGAGATTCTAATTGAATAGGTTTGGGATGAAGCCCAGAATTTTTCACTTTTAATGAACATTAAATCATCTCGAGTTATTCTAATACATGTTATTTTTACACCAACCTTTGATACATTCTGATGTATGTATATTAACATATTAACTCCTTATTATGTTGAGATGGGGAGGTTTAATTATTCATCTCTCTAAAAGAGCTGAGTAATATATCATCAGCTTATTGGCACTGGTTTCCTTAACCATCAACAGTAGTCGGAGAGAAAACCAAACAATACAGTTATGCTGGGGGCACAGTGTAGGTTCTAATGAGAGACAAAGGTGCTCGTGTTTCAACCCGGTCCTAGGAATACAGCAAATAGTAATCAGTTCCTACTAATTTCCAGCCTCATCACAAAGTAAGCAAGTCCTAGACTATTTCCAATTATTATTCCTATTACAAAAGTAATTATTATGCTTGGATATACATCATTATGCTCTAGTGCATTTCTTTCTCTAAATAGATTGTTTTGACTTGCAGAGATCATGGCAGATGGAGGCAGGACTAGATTGCAGCTCCTGCTTGGATGGACAAAGAAGTATGTGGAGGCTCACATCATGAACTTTTGCTCCAGAATGACTGCAAGAATAAATCAGGAAAGCCGAGAGAACCCACAGACCCTCAAAAGAAAGTGGATTGCTCCTGCAGGACTGGGGAGACAGCCAAAATACTGAGAGTACCCAAACTGTGGAAGTGTTGCAAAGGGGGATTGTCCACCCCCAAACACACACCCTCACTAGGGAACCTGAAGGTCTAGATCATGAAAAAAGATCTGCATGAGTTGTGTGAACCTTACCTGGAACTTAGTCAACTTAGAGAGCTGAGCAAAATACAGGGGTAGAGGAAGCAGCAGGAAAAGCCCTGTGGGCTCACTGGGTTCCCTAGCAAGCAATTTCTGCCTTGCCTCACAGGGGTCCTTGTGGGGGGGCTGACAGAGGCATTGGGAAAAGGCCACAGGGAGAACACCTCTAGCTGAACTCTGTAACAATTTGAACTGATCGAGAAGTCTCTGGGTCAGAACTCAGGGAAAGGCGTGAATCCAGTGTGCAGACTCCATAGGCGGAGGAAGCGTGAAAACCCTACTTGCCTTTGCAGCTGGGAGATGGGCAGCCAGGACAAGTTCTCAGTCCTGCTCACCCACTGCCTGGAAACAGACCCGGTGCTATTGGGGGGACACAGTGGGAGTGAGACTAGCCTTTTGGGTTGTGTGGGAGCTGGGTGAGGCCTGTGACTGCTGGCTTTCCCCTACTTCCCTGACAACCTGCATGACACAGTAGAGGCAGCCACAATCCTCCTAGGAACATAACTCCATTGACCTGGGAACCATACCCCTATCCCCCACAGAAGCCACAGCGAGACCTGCCCAAGGAGAGTCTGAGCTCAGACACGCCTAGCCTTGTCCCCACCTAATGGTCCTTCCCTACCCACCCTGGTAGCTGAAGATGAAGGGTATATACTCTCGGGAGTTCTAGGGCCTGCCCACTGCCTGTTCCTCCCCATACTACCACAATTGATGCTTTCTTGAAAGTGCCACCCCCTAGGCCAGGCACAGTGGCTCACACCTATAATCCCAGCACTTTGGGAGGCCGAGGCAGGCGGATCACCTGAGGCCAGGAGTTTGAGACCAGCTTGGCCAACATGGTGAAACCCCATCTCTACTAAAAATACAAAAATTAGCCAAGGGTCGTGGCAGGCACCTGTAATCCCAGCTACTCGGGAGGCCGAGGCAGGAGAATCGCTTGAACCTGGGAGGCGGAGGTTGCAGTGAGCCAAGATTGCACCATTGCACTCCAGCCTGGGGGATGAGAGCAAGACTTAGTCTGAAAAACAAGAAAGAAAAGAAAAGAAAAGGAAGGAAGGAAGGAAGGGAGAAAGAAAGAAAGAAAGAAAGAGAGATAGAGAGGGAAAGAAAGAAAAGAAAGAAAGAAAGAAAGGAACGAAGGAAGGGCAGGCCACCTCCTGGCAGGAGGCCAACAAGCACAAAAATAATGCATTAAATAGACTCCATTTTATCCCCCTGCCACTTCCACTGAAGCAGGTGCTGGTATGCATGGCTGAGAGACCCATAGATGGTTCACATCACAGGACTCTATGCAGACAACCCCCAGTACCAGCCTGGACCCTGGTAGACTTGCTGGGTGTCTAGACTCAGAAAAGAGATAACAATCTCTGCAGCTCGGCTTTCAGCAAGCCACATACCTAGGAAAAGGGGGAGAGTCCTACATCAAGGGAACACCCTGTGGAACAAAAGAATATGAATAACAGGCTTGAGTCCTAGACCTTCCCTCTGACAGAGCCTACCCAAACTAGAAGGAACCACAAAACCAACTCTGTTAGTATGAGAAAACAAGGTTCTTTAGCAGCCCCCAAAAACCACACTAGCTCACCAGCAATGAATCTAAACCAAGAAGAAATCCCTGATTTACCTGAAAAAGAATTCAGCAGGTTAGTTGTTAAGCTAATCAGGGAGGTACCAGAGAAAGGTGAAGCCCAATTTAAGGAAGTCAAATAATAATATAAGAAATGAGGGGATACATTTTTAATGAAATAGATAGCATAAATAAAAAACAATCAAAACTTCAGGAAACAGTGGATGCCCTTATAGAAATGCAAAATTCTCTAAAAAGTCTCAGCAACAGAATTGAACAAGCAGAAGGGAGAATTTCAGACCTCGAAGACAAGGTTTTCAAATTAACCCAATCCAACAAAGACAAAATTATAATAATAATAAGAAAATATAAACAAAGCCTGCAAGAAGTCTGAGATTATGTTAAATGACCAAACCTAAGAATAATTGGCATTCTTGAGGAAGAAGAGAAATCTTAAAGTTTGGATATTTGGGGGAATAACTGAGAAAAACTTCACCAGCCTTGCTAGAGACCTAGACATCTAAATACAAGAAGCTCAATGAACACCTGGGAAATTCATTGCAAAAAGATCATCGCCTAGGCACACTGTCATCAGGATATCTAAAGTTAAGACAAAGGAAAGGATCTTAAGAGCTGTGAGGCAAAAGAATCAGGTAACCTATAAAGGAAAACCTATCAGATTAACAGCAGATTTCTCAGCAGAAACCCTGCAAGCTAGAAGGAATTGGGGCCCTATTTTCAGACTCCTTAAACAAAACAATTATCAGCCAAGAATTTTGTATCCAGTGAAACTAAGCTTCATAAATGAAGGAAACATACAGTCTTTTTCAGACAAACAAATACTGAGAGAATTCACCACTACCAAGCCAGCACTACAAGAACTGCTAAAAGGAGCTCTAAATCTTGAAACAAATCCTGGAAACACATCAAAACAGAACCTCTTTAAAGCATAAATCTCACAGAACCTATTAAAAAATACAATTGAAAAAACCAAAAAAATGAAAAACCAAGTATACAGGCAACAAATAGCATGATGACTGGAATGGTACCTCATAACTCAATACTAACATTGAATGTAAATGGCCTAAATGCTCCACTTAAAAGATACAGAATTGCAGAATGGGTAAGAATTCACCAACAATCTGCTGCCTTCCAGAGACTCACCTAACACACAATGACTCACATAAACTTAAGGTAAAGGGATGGAAAAAGACATTCCATGGAAATGGACATACAAAATGAGCAGGAGTAGCTATTCTTATATCAGACAAAACAAACTTTAAAGCAACAGCAGTTAAAAAAGACAGAGAGACATTATATAACGATAAAAGGCCTTGTCCAACAGGAAAATATTACAATCCTAAGTATATATGTGCCTAAAAGTGGAGCTCCCAAATTTATAAAATAATTACTAATAGACCTAAGAAATGAGATAGACAACAACACAATGATAGTGGGGGACTTCAATACTCCACTGACAGCACTAGAGAGGTCATCAGACAGAAAGTCAACAAAGAAACAATGAACTTAAACTATACCCTGTAATAAATGGACTTAACAGATATTTACAGCACATTCTACTCAACAACCACAGAACATACATTCTATTCATCAGTGCATGGAAATTTCTGCAAGATAGGCGATATGATAGGCCACAAAACAAGTCTCAACAAATTTAAGAAAATGAAATTATATCAAGCACTCTCTCAGACCACAGTGGAATAAAACTGGAAATCAACTCCAAAAGGAACCTCCAAAACTATGCAAATATATGGAAACTAACCTGTTCCTGAATGATAACTGGGTCAAAATGAAACCAAGATGGAAATTTAAAAATTCTTTGAACTGAACGACAATAGTGACACAACCTATCAGAACCTCTGGGATACAGCAAAGGCAGTGCTAAGAGGAAAGTTCATGCCCTAAACACTTACATCATAAAGACTGAAAGAGCACAAACTGACATTCTAAGGTCACACTTCAAAAACTAGAGAAACAAGTACAAACCAAACCCAAACCTAGCAGAAGAAAGAAAATAACCAAGATCAGAGCAGAACTAAATGAAATTGAAACAAAAAAATATACAAAAGATAAGTAAAACAAAAAGCTGGCTCTCTGAAAAAATAAAATTGATAGACCATTAGAAAGATTAACCCAGAAAAGAAGACAGAAAATCCAAATAAGCTCAATTGGAAATGTAACAGTAGATATTAAAACTGACACCACAGAAACACAAAAGATCATTTAAGGCTACTATGAACACTTTTATGTGCATAAACTAGAAAACCTAGAGGAGATGGATAAATTCCTGGAAAGATACAACCCTCTTAGCTTAAATAAGGAAGAATTAGATACCCTGTACAGACCAATAACAAATAGTGAGAATAAAATGGTAATAGAAAAAATAACCAACAAAAAAAGTCCAGGACCAGACAGATTCATGGCAGAATTCTACCAGATGTTCAAAGAAGAGTTGGTACCAATTTTATTGACACTATTCCACAAGATAGAGAAAGAGGGAATCCTCCCTAAATCATTCTATGAAGCCAGTATCACCCTAATACCAAAACCAGGAAAGGACATAACCAAAAAAGAAAACTACAGACCAATATCCCTGATGAACATAGATGCAAAAATCATTAACAAAATACTAGCTAACTGAATCCAAACATATCCAAAAGGTAATCTACCATGATCAGTGGGTTTCAGGGATGCAGGGATGATTTAACATATGCAAGTCAATAAATATGATACACCACATAAACAGAATTTTTAAAAAAATCACACGATCATCTCAATAGATGCAGAAAAAGCATTAAACAAAATCCAGCATTGCTTTATGGTTAAAACTCTCAGCAAAATTGGCATACAGAGGGCCGGCCACAGTGGCTCATGTCTGTAATCCCAGCACTTTGGGAGGCTGAGGCAGGTGGATCATGAGGTCAGGAGATTGAGACCATCCTGGCTAACATAGTGAAAACTTGTCACTATTAAAAAATACAAAAAATTAGCCAGGCATGGTGGTGGGTGCCTGTAGTCCTAGCTACTCAGAAGGCTGAGGCAGGAGAATGGTGTGAACCTGGGAGGTGGAGCTTGCAGTGAGCCAAGATCGCACCACTGCACTCCAGCCTGGGCAACAGAGTGAGACTCCATCTCAAAAAAAAAAAAAAAAAAAAAAAAAAAAAAAAAAAAGGCACACAAGGGACATATCTCAATGTAATAAAAGTCATCTAAGAAAAACCCACAGCCAATATAATACTGAATGGGAAAAAGTTGAAAGCATTCCTTCTGAGAACTGCAACTAGACAAGGATGCCCACTGTCACCACTTCTCTTCAATATAGTACTGGAAATCCTAGCCAGAGCAATCAGACAAGAGAAAGAAATAGAAGGCATCCAAATCAGTAAAGTGTAAGTCAAACTGTCACTGTTCGCTGATGACAGGATTGTTTACCTAGAAAACCCTAAAGACTCCTCCAGAATGCTCCTAGAAATGATAAAAGTATTCAGCAAAGTTTCTAAATACAGAATTAATGCACACAAATCAGTAGATCTTCTATACACCAACAGTGACCAAGCTGAGACTCAAATCAAGAACTCAACACCTTTTACAATAGCTGCAAAAAAAATAAAATACTTAGGAATATACCTAACCAAGGAGGTGAAAGACAAGGAAAACTACAAAACACTGCAGAAAGAAATCACAGACAACACAAACAAATGGAAACACATTCCATGCTCATGGATGGGAAGAATCAATATTGTAAAAATGACCATACTGCCAAAAAAAGCAATCTACAAATTCAACACCATTTCCATCAAAATGCCACCATCATTCTTCACAGAACTAGAAAGAACAATCCTCAAATTCATAAGGAACCAAAAAAGAGCCTGCATAGCCAAAGTAAGACTAAGCAAAAAGAACAAATCTGGAGGCATCATATTACTTGATTTCAGACTATACTATAAGGCCATAGTCACCAAAACAGCATGGTACTGGTATAAAACTATGCACATAGACCAATAGAAAAGAATAGAGAACCCAGAAATAAAGCCAAATACTTAGAGTCAACTGATATTTGACAAAACAAATAGAAACATAAAGTGGGAAACCTTACTCAACAAATGGTGCTGGGACAATTGGCAAGCCACATGTAGGAGAATTAAACTGGATTCTCATATCTCAACTTATATAAAAATCAACTCAAGATGAATCAAGGACTTCAATCTAAGACCTGAAACTATAAAAATTCTAGAAAATATCATTGGAAAAACCCTTCTAGACATTGGCTTAGGCAAGGATTTCATGACCAAGAACCCCAAAGCAAATGCAACAAAAACAAAGATAAATAGCTGGGACTTAATTAAACTAAAGAACTTTGCACAGAAAAAGGAACAGTCAGCACATTAAACAGACAACACACAGAGTGGGAGAAAATCTTCACGCTCTATACATTTGATGAAGGACCAATATCCAGAATCTACAACAAATTCAAGTGAATTAGCAAGAAAAAACAAACAATACTGTTAAATTAGCAAGAAGAAAACAAGCAATCCCATCAAAAAGTGGGCTAAAGACATGAATAGACAATTCTCAAAAGAAGATATACAAACAGCCAACAAACATGAAAAAATGCTGAACATCACTAATTATCAGGGAAATGCAAATAAAAACCACAATACAATATCACTGTACTCCTGCAAGAATGGCCATCATCAAAAAATCAAAAAATCAAAAAATAGACGTTGGTGTGGATGTGGTGAACAGGGAACATTTCTACACCGCTGGTGGGAATGTAAACTAGTACAACCACTATGGAAAACACTGTGGAGATTTCTTAGAGAACTAAAAGTAGAACTACCATTTGATCCAACAATCCCACTACTGGGTATTTACCCAGAGGAAAAGAAGTCATTACATGAAAAAGGTACTTGCACACATATGTTCATGGCAGCCCAATTCACAACTGCAAAAACATGAAACCAACCCAAATGCCCATCAATCAACGAGTGGATAACTAAACTGTTGTATATGTATACTATGGAATACTACAGCCATAAAAATGAATTAATGGCATTCGCAGAGGTCTGCATGAGATTGGAGACTATTATTCTAAGTGAAGTAACTCAGTAATGGAAAACCAAACATCATATGCTCTCACTTATAAGGGGAGCTAAGCTATGAGGTTGCAAAGGTATAAGAGTGACACAATGGACTTTGGGGACCCAGGGGAAAGGGTAGGAAGGGGGTGAGGGGTAAAACACTACAAATTGTGTGCAGTGTACACTGCTCAGGTGATGGGTTCAGCAAAATCTCACAAATCACCACTAAGGAACTTACTCATGTAACCAAACACCACCTGTTCCCCAATAACCTATGGAAATAAAAATAAATAAATAAATAAATAAATAAATAAATAAATAAATAAGTTTTAAAAAAATGTTAGACTGTGGGTCAAAAGTTATACATATTTTATTTTTTAATAAATTCCATTAGATTACTTTACAAAAGTGTGTGGCAATAACACTCCCACCAACAAGGTGTAAGAATGCATCATTCTCCATATCCTTGCTAACACTGAAAGTATTCATTATTAATATTATTAAGGCTTGAAAACCTGATGAGAAGAAAAAGTGCCTATCATTGTTATAATTTTTTTTTGAATAATAGCTGGGTTGAGCATCTTTTCACATATTCACATATTTAATGACAACTGTAATTTTTCTATCAATTTTCTATTTATAGCTTTTCCTTATTTACTTAGTTGATAGCTCCTTATTGATTTTTACTAACTTTTATTTTAGATTCAGGGGTACATGTGCAGGTTCGTTATATAGATAAATTGTGTGCCTCGGGGGTTTGGTATACAGATTTTTACCCAGATAATAAGCATAGTATCCAATAGGTAGTTTTTTGATCCTCTCCATCCTGCCATCCTCCACCCTCAAGTAAGCCCCAGTGTCTATTGTTCCCATCTTTGTGTCCATGTGTAGTCAATGTTTAACTTTCACTTATTAGCAATAACATGTAGAATTTGATTTTCTGTTCCTCAGTTAGTTCGCTTAGGATAATGGCCTCCAGCTCCATCCATATAGCTGCAAAGATCATGATCTCATTCTTACAACTTTATAGTATTCTATGCTGTATATGTACCACATTTTCTTTATCCAGTCTACCATTGATGGGCATCTAGGTTAATTCAATGTCTTTGCTATTCTGTATAGTGCTGTAATGAACATATGTATGCACGTGTCTTTATGGTAGAATAATTTATGTTAATTTGGGTATATATGCCCAAAAATAGGATTGCTGGGTTGAATGGTAGTTCTAAGTTCTTTGAGAAATCACCAAATCACTGTGCTTTCCACAGTGGCTGAACTAATTTACATTCCCACCAGCAGTGTATAAATGTTCCCTTTTCTCCATAACCTCGCTAGCATTATTTTTTAACTTCTTGTAATAGCCATTCTGACTGGTGTGAGATGGTATCTCATTGTGATTTTCATTTGCATTTTTCTAATCATTAGTGATGATGAGCATTTTTTCATATGCTTATTGGCTCAATGTATATCTTCTTTGGAGAATTGTCTGTTCATATCCTTTGCCCACTTGTTAGTGGGGATGTTTTCTTCTTGCCAATTTGTTTAAGTTTCTTATGGATTCCAGATATTAGACCTTTATCAGATACACAGTTTGCAAATATTTTCTCACATTCTATAGGTTATCTGTTTACTCTATTGATAGCCCTTTTCTTTCTGTGCAGAAGCTCTTTAATTAGGTTGCATTTGTCAATTTTTCACTGCAATTACTTTTGGTGTCTTCATCATGAAATCTTTGCCCAGGCACATGCACAGAATGGTTTTCCTAGGTTTCTTCTATAGTTTCAGGTTTTACATGTAAATCATTAATCTATCTTGAGTTGATTTTTGTATATCGTGAAAGGAAGGGGTCCAGTTTCAATCTTCTGCATACGTCTAGCCAGGTATTCCAACATCATGTATTGAACAGGAAGTCCTTACCCCACTACTTATTTTTTCAAACATTGGCAACTTTTTGTCAACTTGTCAAAGATCAGAGATTGTAGGTGTGCATTATTTCTGGGCTATTCTGCTCTATTTGTCTATGTGTCTGCATTTGTATAAGTATCATGTTGTTTTAGTTACTGTAGCCTTGTAGTATAGTTTGAAATTGGGTAACATGATGCCTTCAGCTTCATTCTTTTTGCTTAGGATTGCTATGGCTATTCAGCTCTTTTTTGTTTCCTAAGCGTTTTATAATAAGTTTTTCTAATTCTGTGGAAAATGTCACTGGTAATTGATAGGAATAGCATTAAGTCTGTAATTGCTTTGGGCAGTATGGCCATTTTAACAATATCGAATCTTCCAATACACGACCATGGAATGTTTTTCCATTTGTTTGTGTCATCTCTGATATCTTTCAGTACTGTTTTGTTATTCTCATTATAGACATCTTTCACCTTCTTGGTTAGATGTATTCCTGGGTATTTTACTTTTTTGTGGCTATAGTGAATGAGACTGTGTTCTTGATTTGGCTCTCAGCTTGGACATTATTGGTGTATACAAATGCTACTAATTTTTGTACCTTGATTTTATACCCTGAAACTTTGCTGAAGTTGTTTATGAGATTTAGGAGCTTTTGGGCAGAGACTATGGGGTTTTCTAGGTATAGAATCATACTATCTGCAAATAGAGATAGTTTAACTTCCTCTCTTCTTATCTGGATGTCATTTATTTCCTTCTATTGCCTGATTGCTCTGGATAGGAATTGCAATACTATGCTGAATAGGCATGGTGATAGTGGGCATCATTATGTTCTTCTAGTTCCGAAGAGGAATGCTTCCAACTTTTCCCCATTCAGTATGATGTTGGCTGTGGGTATGTCATAGATGGCTCTTATTATTTTAAGGTACGTTCCTTCAGTGCCTAGCTTGTTAAAGGTGTTTAGCATGAAGGGATATTGAATTTTCTCAAAAGCCTTTTCTGCATTTATTGAAATAATCATGTGGTATTTGTTTTAAATTTGGTTTATGCGATAAATCACATTTTTTAATTTGTGTATTTTGAACAAGCCTTGCATGCCAGGGATAAAGCCTACTTGATCAAGGTGGATTAGCTTTCTGATGTGCTGCTGAATTTAATTTGCTATTATTTTATTGATAATTTCTGCATCTATGGTCATCAAGAATATTGGCCTTAAGTTTTCCATCTTCTGTGCTTCTGCTAGATTTTGATATTGGAATGATGCTGGCCTCACGGAATGAGTTAGGAAGGAGTCTCTCTTCCTCAAATTTCTGAAATAGTTTCAGTAGTATTGGTACCAGCTCATCTTCATACAGCTAATAGAATTCAACTGTGAATCCATCTGGTCCACAGCCTTTTCTGGTTGGTAGGCTTTTTATTACTGATTCAATTTTGGTACTCATTATTGGTCTCTTGAGGGATTCAGTTTCTTCCTGGGTCAGTCTTGGGAGGTTGTATGTTTCCAGGATGTATTCATTTCTTTTTTTTCTTTTTATTTTATTTTATTTTTATTTTTTATTTTTTATTATTATTCTTTTATTTATTTTCTATTATTATTATACTTTAAGTTCTAGGGTACATGTGCATAATGTGCAGGTTTGTTACATATGTATACTTGTGCTACGTTGGTGTGCTGCACCCATCAACTCGTCAGCACCCATCAACTCGTCATTTACATCAGGTATAATTCCCAATGCAATCCCTCCCCCCTCCCCCCTTCCCATGATAGGCCCCAGTGTGTGATGTTCCCCTTCCCGAGTCCAAGTGATCTCATTGTTCAGTTGCCGCCTATGAGTGAGAACATGCGGTGTTTGGTTTTCTGTTCTTGTGATAGTTTGCTGAGAATGATGGTTTCCAGCTGCATCCATGTCCCTACAAAGGACACAAACTCATCCTTTTTTATGGCTGCATAGTATTCCATGGTGTATATGTGCCACATTTTCTTAATCCAGTATGTCACTGATGGACATTTGGGTTGATTCCAAGTCTTTGCTATTGTGAATAGTGCTGCAATAAACATACGTGTGCATGTGTCTTTATAGCAGCATGATTTATAATCCTTTGGGTATATACCCAGTAATGGGATGGCTGGGTCATATGGTACATCTAGTTCTAGATCCTTGAGGAATCGCCATACTGTTTTCCATAATGGTTGAACTAGTTTACGATCCCACCAACAGTGTAAAAGCGTTCCTATTTCTCCACATCCTCTCCAGCACCTGTTGTTTCCTGACTTTTGAATGATTGCCATTCTAACTGGTGTAAGACAGTATCTCATTGTGGTTTTGATTTGCATTTCTCTGATGGCCAGTGATGATGAGCATTTTTTCATGTGTCTGTCAGCTGTATGAATGTCTTCTTTTGAGAAATGTCTGTTCATGTCCTTTGCCCACTTTTTGATGAGGTTGTTTGCTTTTTTCTTGTAAATTTGTTTCAGTCCTTTGTAGGTTCTGGATATTAGCCCTTTGTCAGATGAATAGATTGCAAAAATTTTCTCCCATTCTGTAGGTTGCCTGTTCACTCTGATGGTAGTTTCTTTTGCTGTGCAGAAGCTCTTTAGTTTAATGAGATCCCATTTGTCAATTTTGGCTTTCACTGCTGTTGCTTTTGGTGTTTTAGACATGAAGTCCTTGCCCATGCCTATATCCTGAATGGTACTACCTAGGTTTTCTTCCAGGGTTTTTATGGTATTAGGTCTAACATTTAAGTCTCTAATCCATCTTGAATTAATTTTCGTATAAGGAGTAAGGAAAGGATCCAGTTTCAGCTTTCTACTTATGGCTAGCCAATTTTCCCAGCACCATTTATTAAATAGGGAATCCTTTCCCCATTTCTTGTTTTTCTCAGGTTTGTCAAAGATCAGATGGCTGTAGATGTGTGGTATTATTTCTGAGGACTCTGTACTGTTCCATTGGTCTATATCTCTGTTTTGGTACCAGTACCATGCTGTTTTGGTTACTGTAGCTTGGTAGTATAGTTTGAAGTCAGGTAGCGTGATGCCTCCAGCTTTGGCCTTTTGACTTAGGATTGTCTTGGAGATGCAGGCTCTTTTTTGGTTCCATATGAACTTTAAAGCAGTTTTTTCCAATTCTGTGAAGAAACTCATTGGTAGCTTGATGGGGATGGCATTGAATCTATAAATAACCTTGGGCAGTATGGCCATTTTCACAATATTGATTCTTCCTATCCATGAGCATGGAATGTTCTTCCATTTGTTTGTGTCATCTTTCATTTCACTGAGCAGTGGTTTGTAGTTCTCCTTGAAGAAGTCCTTTACATCCCTTGTAAGTTGGATTCCTAGGTATTTTATTCTCTTTGAAGCAATTGTGAATGGAAGTTCATTCATGATTTGGCTCTCTGTTTGTCTGTTACTGGTGTATAAGAATGCTTGTGATTTTTGCACATTAATTTTGTATCCTGAGACTTTGCTGAAGTTGCTTATCAGCTTAAGGAGATTTTGGGCTGAGACAATGGGGTTTTCTAAATATACAATCATGTCATCTGCAAAGAGGGACAATTTGACTTCTTCTTTTCCTAACTGAATCCCCTTGATTTCTTTCTCTTGCCTGATTGTCCTAGCCAGAACTTCCAACACTATGTTGAATAGGAGCAGTGAGAGAGGGCATCCCTGTCTTGTGCCAGTTTTCAAAGGGAATTTTTCCAGTTTTTGCCCATTCAGTATGATATTGACTGTGGGTGTGACATAAATAGCTCTTATTACTTTGAGGTACGTTCCATCAATACCGAATTTATTGAGCGTTTTTAGCATGAAGGGCTGTTGAATTTTGTCAAAAGCCTTTTCTGCATCTATTGAGATAATCGTGTGGTTCTTGTCTTTGGTTCTGTTTATATGCTGGATTATGTTTATTGATTTGCAAATGTTGAACCAGGCTTGCATCCCAGGGATGAAGCCCACTTGATCATGGTGGATAAGCTTTTTGATGTGCTGCTGAATCCGGTTTGCCAGTATTTTATTGAGGATTTTTGCATCAATGTTCATCAGGGATATTGGTCTAAAATTCTCTTTTTTTGTTGTGTCTCTGTCAGGCTTTGGTATCAGGATGATATTGGCCTCATAAAATGAGTTAGGGAGGATTCCCTCTTTTTCTATTGATTGGAATAGTTTCAGAGGGAATGGTACCAGCTCCTCCTTGTACCTCTGGTAGAATTCAGCTGTGAATCCATCTCTTCCTGGACTTGTTTTGGTTGGTAGGCTATTAATTATTGCCTCAATTTCAGAGCCTGCTATTGGTCTATTCAGGGATTCAACTTCTTCCTGGTTTAGTCTTGGAAGAGTGTAAGTGTCCAGGAAATTATCCATTTCTTCTAGATTTTCTAGTTTATTTGTGTAGAAGTGTTTATAGTATTCTCTGATGGTAGTTTGTATTTCTGTGGGGTCGGTGGTGATATCCCCTTTATCATTTTTTATTGCGTCGATTTGATTCTTCTCTCTTTTCTTCTTTATTAGTCTTGCTAGCGGTCTGTCAATTTTGTTGATCTTTTCAAAAAACCAACTCCTGGATTCATTGATTTTTTGGAGGTTTTTTTGTGTCTCTATCTCCTTCAGTTCTGCTCTGATCTTAGTTAATTTTTGCCTTCTGCTAGCTTTCGAATGTATTTGCTCTTGCTTCTCCAGTTCTTTTAATTGTGATGTCAGAGTGTCAATTTTAGATCTTTCCTGCTTTATCTTGTGGGCATTTAGTGCTATAAATTTCTCTCTACACACTGCTTTAAATGTGTCCCAGAGATTCTGGTATGTTGTATCTTTGTTCCTATTGGTTTCAAAGAACATCTTTATTTCTGCCTTCATTTTGTTATGTACCCAGTAGTCATTCAGGAGCAAGTTGTTCAGTTTCCATGTAGTTGAGCGGTTTGGATTGAGTTTCTTAGTCCTGAGTTCTAGTTTGATTGCACTGTGGTCTGAGAGACAGTTTGTTCTAATTTCTGTTCTTGTACATTTGCTGAGGAGTGCTTTACTTCCAATTACGTGGTCAATTTTGGAATAAGTGCGATGTGGTGCTGACAAGAATGTATATTCTGTTGATTTGGGGTGGAGAGTTCTATAGATGTCTATTAGGTCTGCTTGGTGCAGAGATGAGTTCAATTCCTGGATATCCTTGTTAACTTTCTGTCTCGTTGATCTGTCTAATGTTGACAGTGGAGTGTTGAAGTCTCCCACTATTATTGTCTGGGAGTCTAAGTCTCTTTGTAAGTCTCTAAGGACTTGCTTTATGAATCTGGGTGCTCCTGTATTTGATGCATATATTTTTATGATAGTTAGTTCTTCCTGTTGAATTGATCCCTTTACCATTATGTAATGGCCTTCTTTGTCTCTTTTGATCTTTGATGGTTTAAAGTCTGTTTTATCAGAGACTAGGATTGCAACCCCTGCTTTTTATTGTTCTCCATTTGCTTGGTAGATCTTCCTCCATCCCTTTATTTTGAGCCTATGTATGTCTCTGCATGTGAGATGGGTCTCCTGAATACAGCAGACTGATGGGTCTTGACTCTTTATCCAGTTTGCCAGTCTGTGTCTTTTAATCGGAGCATTTAGTCCATTTACATTTAAGGTTAATATTGTTATGTGTGAACTTGATCCTGCCATTATGATATTAAGTGGCTATTTTGCTCGTTAGTTGATGCAGTTTCTTCCTAGCCTCGATGGTCTTTACATTTTGGCATGTTTTTGCAATGGCTGGTACCAGTTGTTCCTTTCCATGCTTAGTGCTTCCTTCAGGGTCTCTTGTAAGGCAGGCCTGGTGGTGACAAAATCTCTAAGCATTTGCTTATCTGTAAAGGATTTTATTTCTCCTTCACTGATGAAAGTTAGTTTGGCTGGATATGAAATTCTGGGTTGAAAATTCTTTTCTTTAAGAATATTGAATATTGGCCCCCACTCTCTTCTGGCTTGTAGAGTTTCTGCTGAGAGATCTGCTGTTAGTCTGATGGGCTTCCCTTTGTGGGTAACCCGACCTTTCTCTCTGGCTGCCCTTAAGATCTTTTCCTTCATTTCAACTTTGGTGAATCTGGCAATTATGTGTCTTGGAGTTGCTCTTCTCGAGGAGTATCTTTGTGGCGTTCTCTGTATTTCCTGGATTTGAATGTTGGCCTGCCCTACTAGGTTGGGGAAGTTCTCCTGGATGATATCCTGAAGAGTGTTTTCCAACTTGGTTCCATTTTCCCCCTCACTTTCAGGCACCCCAATCAGACTTAGATTTGGTCTTTTTACATAATCCCATACTTCTTGCAGGCTTTGTTCATTTCTTTTTCTTCTTTTTTCTTTTGGTTTCTCTTCTCGCTTCATTTCATTCATTTGATCCTGAATCGCTGATACTCTTTCTTCCAGTTGATCGAGTCGGTTACTGAAGCTTGTGCATTTGTCACGTATTTCTCGTGTCATGGTTTTCATCTCTGTCATTTCGTTTATGACCTTCTCTGCATTAATTACTCTAGCCATCAATTCTTCCACTCTTTTTTCAAGATTTTTAGTTTCTTTTTGCTGGGTATGTAATTCCTCCTTTAGCTCTGAGAAGTTTGATGGACTGAAGCCTTCTTCTCTCATCTCGTCAAAGTCATTCTCCGTCCAGCTTTGATCCGTTGCTGGCGATGAGCTGCGCTCCTTTGCAGGGGGAGATGTGCTCTTATTTTTTGAATTTCCAGCTTTTCTGCCCTGCTTTTCCCCCATCTTTGTGGTTTTATCTGCCTCTGGTCTTTGATGATGGTGACGTACTGATGGGGTTTTGGTGTAGGTGTCCTTCCTGTTTGATAGTTTTCCTTCTAACAGTCAGGAACCTCAGCTGTAGGTCTGTTGGAGATTGCTTGAGGTCCACTCCAGACCCTGTTTGCCTGGGTATCATCGGCAGAGGCTGCAGAAGATGGAATATTGCTGAACAGTGAGTGTACCTGTCTGATTCTTGCTTTGGAAGCTTCCTCTCAGGGGTGTACTCCACCGTGTGAGGTGTGGGGTGTCAGACTGCCCCTAGTGGGGGATGTCTCCCATTTGGCTACTCAGGGGTCAGGGACCCACTTGAGCAGGCAGTCTGTCCCTTCTCAGATCTCAACCTCCGTGTTGGGAGATCCACTGCTCTCTTCAAAGCTGTGAGACAGAGTCGTTTGCGTCTGCAGAGGTTTCTGCTGCTTTTGTTGTTGTTTAGCTGTGTCCTGTCCCCAGAGGTGGAGTCTACAGAGACAGGCAGGTTTCCTTGAGCTGCTGTGAGCTCTACCCTGTTTGAGCTTCCCATTGGCTTTGTTTAGCTACTTAAGCCTCAGCAATGGCGGGCGCCCCTCCCCCAGCCTCGTTGCTGCTTTGCGGTTAGATTGCAGACTGCTGTGCTAGCAATGAGGGAGGCTCCGTGGGCATGGGACCCTCCTGGCCAGGTGTGGGATATAATCTCCTGGTGTGCCCATTTGCTTAAAGCGCAGTATTGGGGTTGGAGTTACCCAATTTTCCAGGTGTTGTGTGTCCCAGTTCCCCTGGCTAGGAAAAGGGATTCCCTTTCCCCTTGCGCTTCCCAGGTGAGGTGATGCCTCGCCCTCCTTCAGCTCTCGCTGGTCGGGCTGCAGCAGCTGACCAGCACCGATTGTCCAGCACTCCCTAATGAGATGAACCCAGTACCTCAGTTGAAAATGCAGAAATCACTGGTCTTCTGTGTTGCTTGCGCTGGGAGTTGGAGACTGGAGCTGTTCCTATTTGGCCATCTTTCTCTGCCCCCCTTCAGATGTAGTCATTTCTTCTAGGTTTTCTAGTTTGTGTGCATAGAAGTGTTCATAATAGTCTCTGATGGCTTTTTGCATTTCTGAGTGGTGAGGTATAATGTCTCTGTTGTCATTTCTGATTGTGTTTACTTGGATCTACTCTCTTTCTTCTTTATTAGTCTAGCTAGTGGTCTATCAATCTTATTTATTGTTTCAAAGAATCAGCTCCTGGTTTTATTGCTTTTTTTTTTTTTTCTTCTCATCTCTATTTCCTTCAGCTCAGCTCTGATGTTGGTTATCTCTTTTCTTCTGCTGGCCTTGGGGTTGGTTTGTTCTTGTGTTTCTAGTTCCTCTAGGAATGATGTTAGTTTGTTAATTTGAGAGCTTTCTGACTTTTTATGTTGGTGTTCAGTGCTATAAACTTTCCTCTTAACATGCTTTATCTGTGTTTCAGAGATTTTGGTGTGTCTTATCTTTGTTCTCATTAGTTTAAAAAATGTATTGATTTCTGCCTTAGTTTAATTGTCATTTTGGAGCAGGTTGTTTAATTTCCATGTAATTGTATAGTTTGGAGGAATCCTTTTAGTATTGGTTTCTGTTTTTATTGTGCTGTGGTCCAAGAGTGTGGTTATTATTTCAGTTTTGTTGAATTTGCAGAGAATAATTTTATGGTTGATTTTGTGTTTGATTTTAGCTTTTTGTGGCACAAGCATATGAGAATAATGTACACTCTGTTCTGAGTGGAGAGTTCTGCAGATATCCATTAGATGTATTTGGTCAAGTGTCAAGTTCCAGCTCCAAATATCTTTGTTAGTTTTCTGCATGAATAATCTAATACTGTCAGTGCGTTGTTGAAGTCTCCCACTATTATTGTGTGGTTATCTAACTCTCCTCATAGGTCTCTAAGAACTTGTTTTAGAAATCTGGGTGCTCCTGTGTTAGGGGCATATGTATTTAGGATACTTAAGTCTTCTTGTTGAATTGAACCCTTTACCATTATGTAATATTTTTCTTTCTTTTTTTGATCATTGTTGTTTTAAAGTTGGTTTTGTCTGAAATTAGAATAGCAATCGCTGGTTTTTCTTGTTTTCCATTTCTTGGTAGACTTCTCTCCACCTCTTTACTTTCGCCATATGGGTGTCATTGCTTGTGAGATGGGTCTCTTGAAGACAGCCTGTTCAACTCACCCCTTACACAGTGGACACTAAGGCCAGTCTCAGTGCTCAGCTGCCCCATGCAGGGTTTCCAGCTTCCTCTCCCTTCAGCCCGCAGTCTGTGCCCTTCCCCTGTCCACCCTCAATGTCTTCTCTCTGAAGAGCTGCTCAGAGTGTACTCTATGTTCTCTTCTCTCAGTGGGAGATGTTCTTCCTTGCTGCATCTAGTCATCCATCTTGGCTCTCTCCCCCTTATTGATTTTTGAAGTTCTTTTTTCATGTTAGGGACATTAACTCATGGTCTGCCAGTTTTGTAAATATTTTATTCTTGATTGTGGTTTGCTTTAACTTTGTTTGTTGTAACTATTGCAAAAAAATTCATATATATTTATAGTCAAATACTTTTATTTTTTATTTATGATTTCTGGGTGTCCAGTCTTAGATAAGGACTTCCTAACTGAGAACATGCCCTTAAATATTATGGTATGTCTATAATTTTATTTGTACATTTAGATTGTTCACTAATCTGGAATTTTATTTCTGCCTAAGGAAGAGATAGGAGTCTATGTTTTCACATAGGAAAATAGCAAACTTTACAGAGGATTAAATATGCAAAGTTTTCCTTACTGATTAGAAATATTACTTTAGTTGTATTATCAAATTTCTTTTTATATTTGCATATGTTTCTGGACTCTATTCTGTGGCAGTGCTTGTTGTGATTACAATTTAGATTTGTTCTAAAGTTTACTTACAATATTTTAGAACTCTAAAGCACTATGATTTTCTGCCCAGATTCTCTCAAACCCTTGGACACTTACACTTACAAATAAATCTTAAAATAAAATCACCCAATTAAAAAGAAAAAAAAAACCCCTTTATTTGGCCGGGCGCGGTGGCTCACGCCTGTAATCCCAGCACTTTGGGAGGCCGAGGCGGGCGGATCACGAGGTCAGGAGATTGAGACCATCCTGGCTAACACGGTGAAACCCCGTCTCTACTAAAAATGCAAAAAATTAGCCGGGCGAGGTGGCGGGCGCCTGTAGTCCCGGCTACCCGGGAGGCTGAGGCAGGAGAATGGCGTGAACCCGGGAGGCAGAGCTTGCAGTGAGCCGAGATCGCGCCACTGCACTCCAGCCTGGGCGACTGAGCCAGACTCCGTCTCAAAAAAAAAAAAAAAAAAAAAAAACAAAAAAAACAAACCCACACATTAATAGTCAATTGGTCTTCAACAAAGGTGCCAAGAATACACAATGGGGAAAGGATAGCAACTTCAATAAATGACATGGGAAAACTGTATACATGCAGAATAATGAAATTGAATTCAATTTTCATCTACACAAAAACCATCTGAAAAGAGATTAAAGACTTAAATGTAATTCCTGACTCTATAAAACTGCCAGAAGAAAACATACAGGAAAAGCTCCATGACATTTGTCTGGGCAATTTTTTCGATGTGACCTCAAAAGCATAGGCAACAAAACCAAAAATAGACAAATGGGATTACATAATTAAAAAGCTTCTGCATAGCAAACATCAGAGTGAAGAGGCAACCCATGAAATGGGAAAAAGTATTTCCAAACCATATGTCTAATAAGGAGTTAGTATTCAAAATCTATAAGGAACCCAAACAACTTGACAGCAAGAAAACAAATACCCCAATTAAAAATTGGACAAAGGGGCCGGGTGCAGTGGCTCACGCCTGTAATCCCAGCACTTTGGGAGGCTGAGGTGGGTGGTCCGAGGTCAGGAGATCGAGACCGTCCTGGCTAACACAGTGAAACCCCATCTCTACTAAAAAGACAAAAAATTAGCCAGGCGTGGTGGCGGGCGTCTGTGGTCCCAGCTACTTGGGAGGCTGAGGCAGGAGAATGGCATGAACCCGGGAGGTGGAGCTTGCAGTGAGCTGAGATTGTGCCACTGCAAACCAGCCTGGGTGACAGAGCCAGACTCTGTCTCGAAAAAAAAAAAAATTTTGGACAAAAGATCTGAATAAATATTTCTCATAGAATACATATAGATAGCCAACAGGTACATGATAAAATGCTCATTAAGGAAACTAAATTAAAACTACAATGAGCTACCATCTCACAGCTTTCAGAATGGCTATTATCAAAAAGACAAAAGATAACAAATGTTGGTGAGAATGTGGCGACAGGGAACGTTTGTTATGATGTTGGTGGGAATGTAAATTAGATGTTATAAAAAACAATTTGGAAGTTCCATGAGAAATTAAAAATAGAAATGCCAAATACCTGGTAATCCATTTACTGGCTATATACCCAAAGGAATAAAAATAGTACGTCAAAGAAAACTCTATACTCCCATGTTCATTGAAGCACTTTTCACAATAGCCAAGATGTGGAATCAACCTACACGTCCATCCGTGGATGAATGGATAGGAAATGTGGCATAGATATATGAAAATCCTGTGAATTGTGACAGCATGGATGAATCTGGAGGTCATTACGTTAAGTGAAATAAGCCAAGCACAGAAAGACAAACAGTGCATAATTTTGCTTATATGTGGAATCTAAGAAAATTGAATTAATTGAAGCAGACAGTAGAATGGTGGTTGCCAGGAGCTGGGGGTAAGGTGAGAGGAAATGGGGGATGTTGGTCAAAGAATATAAATTTTCATTTAGACAGCCTAAATAAGTTCTGGAAATCTAGAGCATAGTGACTACAGTTAACAATAAAGTATTACATACTTGAAAATTGCTAAGAGTAGATCTTAAATATTCTCACTAAAAAAGGTAACTATGTAAGGTGATGGATATGTTAATTTTGCAAATGTGGTAATCACTCCACAATGTAAACATACATCAAAACATCATGTTGTATACTGTAAATATATACTTTTTTATTATACTTTATGTTCTAGGGTACATGTGCACAACATACAGGTTTGTTACATATGTATATATGTGCCATATTGGTATGCTGCACCCATTAACTCGTCATTTACATTAGGTATATCTTCTAATGCTATCCCTCCCACTACCCCCACCCCACAACAGGCCCCAGTGTGTGATGTTCTCCTTCCTGTGTCCAAGTGTTCTCACTGTTCAATTACCACCTATGAGTGAAAACATGCAGTGTTTGGTTTTCTGTTCTTGGGATAGTTTGCTCAGAATGATGGTTTCCAGCTGCATCCACGTCCCTACAAAGGACATGAACTCATCCTTTTTTATGGCTGCATAGTATTCCATGGTGTATATGTGCCACACTTTTTTAATCCAGTCTGGCATTGACTGACATTTGGGTTGGTTCCAAGTCTTTGCTATTGTGAATAGTGCTGCAATAAACATACATGTGCATGTGTCTTTACAGCAGCATGATTTATAATCCTTTGGGTATATACCCAGTAATGGGATGGATGGGTCAAATGGTATTTCTAGTTCTAGATCCTTGAGGAATCGTCACACTGTCTTCCACAATGGTTGAACGAGTTTAAAGTCCCACAAACAGTGTAGAAATGTTCCTGCTTCTCCGCATCCTCTCCAGCACCTGTTGTTTCCTGACTTTTTAATGATTGCCATTCTAACTGGTGTGAGATGGTATCTCATTGTGGTTTTGATTTGCATTTCTCTGATGGCCAGTGATGATGAGCATTTTTTCATGTGCCTGTTGGCTGCATAAATGTCTTCTTTTGAGAAGTGTCTGTTCATATCCTTTGCCCACTTTTTGACGGTTTTTTTTTTTCTTGTAAATTTGTTTGAGTTCTTTGTAGGTTCTGGATATTAGCCCTTTGTCAGATGAGTAGATTGCAAAAATTTTCTCCCATTCTATAGGTTGCCTGTTCACTCCGATGGTAGTTTCTTTTGCTGTGCAGAAGCTCTTTAGTTTAATTAGATCCCATTCATCAATTTTGGCTTTTGTTGCCATTGCTTTTGGTGTTTTAGACATGAAGTCCTTGCCCATGCCTATGTCCTGAATGGTGTTTGCCTAGGTTTTCTTCTAGGGTTATTATGGTTTTAGGTCTAACATTCAAGTCTCTAATCCATCTTGAATTAATTTTTGTATCAGGTGTAAGGAAGGGATCCAGTTTCAGCTTTCTACTTATGGCTAGCCAATTTTTCCAGCACCATTTATAAAATAGGGACTCTTTTCTCCATTTCTTGTTTTTGTCAGGTTTGTCAAAGATCAGATGGTTGTAGATGTGTGGTAGTATTTCTGAGGGCTCTGTTCTGTTCCATTGGTCTATATCTCCATTTTGGTACCAGGATCATGCTGTTTTGGTTACTGTAGCCTTGTAGTATAGTTTGAAGTCAGGTAGCGTGATGCCTCCAGTTTTGTTCTTTTGGCTTAGGATTGTCTTCGCAATGCGGGGTCTTTTTTGGTTCCATATGAACTTTAAAGCAGTTTTTTCCAATTCTGTGAAGAAACTCATTGGTAGCTTAATGGGGATGGCACTGAATCTATAAATTACCTTGGGCAGTATGGCCATTGCCATGATATTGATTCTTCCTATCCATGAGCATGGAACGTTCTTCCATTTGTTTGTGTCCTTTTTTATTTCACTGAGCAGTGGTTTGTAGTTCTCCTTGAAGAGGTACTTCACATCCCTTGTAAGTTGGATTCCTAGGTATTTTATTCTCTTTGAAGCAATTGTGAATGGGAGTTCATTCATGATTTGGCTCTCTGTTTGTTATTGCTGTGTAAGAATGCTTGTGATTTTTGCACACTGATTTTGTATCCTGAGACTTTGCTGAAGTTGCGTATCAGCTTAAGGAGATTTGGGGCTGAGATGATAGGGTTTTTCATGTCATCTGCAAACAGGAAAAATTTGACTTCCTCTTTTCCTAATTGAATATCCTTTATTTCTTTCTCTTGCCCGATTGCCCTAGCCAGAACTTCCAATACTATGTTGAATAGGAGTGGTAAGAGAGGGCATCCCTGTCTTGTGCCAGTTTTCAAGGGGGAACGCTTCCAGTTTTTGCCCATTCAGTATGATATTGGCTGTGAGTTTGTCATAAATAGCTCTTATTATTTTGAGATACATTCCATCAATACCAAATTTATTGAGAGTTTTTAGCATGAAGGGCTGTTGAATTTCATCAAAGGCCTTTGTGCATCTACTGAGATAATCGTGTGGTTTTTGTCTTTGGTTCTGTTTATATGCTGGATTACATTTATTGATTTGCGTATGTTGAACCAGCCTTGCATCCCAGGGATGATCATGGTGGATAAGCTTTTTGATGTGCTGCTGGATTTGGTTTCCCCGTATTTTATTGAGGATTTTTGCGTCAATGTTCATCAGGGATATTGGTCTAAAATTCTCTTTTTTTGTTGTGTCTCTGTCAGGCTTTGGTATCAGGATGATGTTGGCTTCATAAAATGAGTTAGGGAGGATTCCGTCTTTTTCTATTGATTGGAAAAGTTTCAGAAGGAATGGTACCAGCTCCTCCTTGTACCTCTGGTAGAATTCAGCTGTGAAACAGTCTGGTCGTGGACTTTTTTTTGGTTGGAAGGCTATTAATTATTGCCTCAATTTCAGAGCCTGTTATTGGTCTATTCAGGGATTCAACTTCTTCCTGGTTTAGACTTGGGAGAGTGTATATGTCCAGGAATTCATCCATTTTTTCTAGGTTTTCTAGTTTATTTTCACAGAGGTGTTTGTAGTATTCTCTGATGGTAGTTTGTATTTCTGTGAGGTCGGTGGTGATATCCCCTTTATCATTTTTTATTGCATCCATTTGATCCTTCTCTCTTTTCTTCTTTATTAGTCTTGCTAGCAGTCTATCAATTTTGTTGATCTTTTCAAAAAAAACCAACTCCTAGATTCATTGATTTTTTTGGAGGGTTTTTGTGTCTCTATTTCCTTCAGTTCTGCTGTGATCTTAGTTATTTCTTGCCTTCTGCTAGCTTTTGAATGTGTTTGCTCTTGCTTCTCTAGTTCTTTTAATTGTGATATTAGGGTGTCAGTTTTAGATCTTTCCTGCTTTCTCTTGTGGGCATTTAGTGCTATAAATTTCCCTCTACACACTGCTTTCAATGTGTCCCAGAGATTCTGGTGTGTTGTGTCTTTCTGGTTTCAAAGAATGTCTTCATTTCTGCCTTCATTTCGTTATGTACCCAGTAGTCATTAAGGAGCAGATTGTTCAGTTTCCATGTAATTGAGCGCTTTTGAGTGAGTTTCTTAATCCTGAGTTCTAGTTTGATTGCATTGTGGTCTGAGAGACAGTTTGTTATAATTTCTGTTCTTTTATATTTGCTGAGGAGTGCTTTACTTCCAACTATGTGGTCAATTTTGGAATGAGTGCAATGTGGTGTTGAGAAGAATGTATATTCTATTGATTTGTGGTGGGGAGTTCTGTAGATGTCTGTCAGGTCTGCTTGGTGCAGAGCTGAGTTCAATTCCTGGATATCGTTGTTCACTCTCTGTCTCAGTGATCTGTCTAATGTTGACAGTGGGGTGTTAAAGTCTCCCATTACTATTGTGTGGGAGTCTAAGTCTCTTTGTAGGTCTCTAAGGACTTGCTTGATGAATCTGGGCTCTGCTGTAATGGGTGCATATATATTTAGGATAGTTAGCTCTTCTGGTTGAATTGATCCCTTTATCATTATGTAATGTCCTTGTCTCTTTTGATCTTTGTTTGTTTAAAGTCTGTTTTATCAGAGACTAGGATTGCAACCCCTGCCTTTTTTTGTTTTCCATTTGCTTGGTAGATCTTCCTCCATCCCTCTATTTTGAGCCTTTGTATGTCTCTGCATGTGAGATGGGTCTCCTGAATACAGCACACTGATGGGTTTTGACTCTTTATCCAATTTGCCAGTTGTGTATTTTAATTGGAGCATTTAGCCCATTTACATTTAAGGTTAGTATTGTTATATGTGAATTTGATCATGCCATTATGAATTTAGCTGGTTATTTTACTACTTAGTTGATGTAGTTTCTTCCTAGCATTGACGGTCTTTACAATTTGGCATGTTTTTGCAGTGGCTGGTACCAGTTGTTCCTTTCCATGTTTAATGCTTCTTTCAGCAGCTCTTGTAAGGCAGGCCTGATGGTGACCAAATCTCTCAGCATATGCTTGTCTGTAAAGGATTTTATTTCTCCTTCACTTATGAAACTTAGTTTGGCTGGATATGAAATTCTGGGTTGAAAATTCTTTAAGAATGTTGAATATTGGCCCCCACTCTCTTCTGGCTTGTAGAGTTTCTGCCAAGAGATCTGGTGTTAGTCTGATAGTAGTAGGTGTATATATTTATCAGATGCATGAGATATTTGGATACAGGTATACAATGTGTAATAATCACATCAAGGTAAATGGGACTTCCATCACCTCATGGATTTATCCCTTGTGTTACAAACAATGCAATTATACTCTTAGTTACTAAAAATGTACAATTAATTATTATCAACTATAGTAACCCTACCATGCTAGTAAATAGTGGGTCTTATTCATTGTATCCCACTATATTTTTGTATGCACTAGCCAATTCCCCAGCCCACCACACTACCCTTCCCAGCCTGCGGTAACCCTCATTCTACTCCCTACCTCCATGAATTCAATTTCTTGATTTTTAGTTCCTACAAATAATTGAGAACATACAAAGTTTGTCTTTCTGTGCCTGGCTTTTTTAACCTAACGTAATGACCTCCAGTTCCATCCATGTCGTTGGAAAGGACAGGATCTCATTTCTGTTTTGGCTGGTTGGTATGCCCTTGCGTATGAGTACCATATTGTCTTTATCCATTCATCTGTTGATGGATACTTAGGTTGTTTCAATTCATGGCTATTGTGAATAGTGCTGCAATAAACATAAAAGTTCAGATATCTCTTGATTATACTGATTTCCTTTCTTTTGTGTATATACCCAGCAGTGGGATTGCTGGGTCATATTGTAGCTCTATTTGTAGTTTTTTAGGGAACCTCCACAATGTTTTCCATAGTGGTTGTACTAATTTACATTCCCAGCACCAATATACAAGCCTTCCTCTTTCTCCACATCCTCACCAGCATTTGTTATTGCCTCTCTAGATAAACACCATTTTAACTGCAGTGAGATCATCTCTCATTGTAGTTTTGATTTGTATTTCTCTGATGATCAACGATGTTGAGCACCTTTTAAAATACCTATTTGCCGTTTGTATGTCTTCTTTTGAGAAACATCTATTCAGATCGTTTGCCCATTTTTAAATTAGATAATTAGATTTTTTTCCTACAGAGTTGTTTGAGCTCCTTATATATCTTGGTTACTAATTCCATGTCAGATGGATAGTTTGCAAATATTTTCTCCCATTCAGTGGGTTGTTTCTTTACTTTGTTAATTGTTTCCTTTGCTGTGCAAAAGCTTTTTAACTTGATGTGATCTAATTTTTTTCTTTGGTTTTCTGTGCTTGTGGAATATTCAAGAAATCTTTGCCAGTCCAATGTTCTGGAGAGTTTCCCAATGTTTTATTTTACTAGTTTCATAGGTTGAGAGCTTAGATTTAAGTCTTTAATCCCTTTTTATTTGATTTTTGTGTATGGCAAGTATACAAATGTATAGTTTCATTTTTCTGCATATAGATATCTAGTTTTCTCAGCAAAATTTATGGAAGTGAATGTCTATTCCCAAGTATGCTGTTGGTGCCTTTATCAAAATGAGTTCACTATAGATCTATATGAATTTGTTTTTAGGTTTTCTATTCTATTGCACTAGTCAATGTCTGTTTCTATGCCAGTACCATGCTGTTTCGGCTACTATAGCTCTGTGGTATAATTTAAGTGAGGTAATGTGACTCTTCCAGTTTTGTTCTTTTTGCTCAGGATAGCTTTGGCTATTCTGGGTCTTTTGTAGTTCCATATAAATTTTAGAATTGTTTTTTCTATTTCTGTATATAATGTCATTGCTATTTTAATAGAGACTGCAATGAATGTGTAGATTGCTTTGGGTAGTACTGACATTGTAAGAATATTGGTTCCTGCAATCCATAAACATGGAATATCTTTCCATTTTTGTGTCCTATTTGACTCTTTCATCAATGTTTCATTGGCTTCATTGTAAAAATCTTTCACTCCTTTGGTTAAATTAATTCCTAGGTATTTAATTTCATGTGTGGCTATTACAAATGGTATTAACTTTTGAATTTTTTTTCAGATTATTCACTGTTGGCATGTAGAGATGCTACTGATTTTAGTGTACTGATCTTATTCCACAACTTTCGTGAGATTGTTTATCAGTTTTCATAGTTTTTGATGGAGTCTTTAAGTTTTTCCAAGTATAAGATAATATCATCTACAAACAAAAATAACTTCTTTCTTTCCAAGTTGGAGGGGCTTTATTTCCTTCATTTGTCTGATTGCTCTAGATAGGAGCTGAATAACAGTGAATAACAGTGGTTGAATAACAGTGGTAGAAAAGGGCATCTTTTTCTTATTCCAGATCTTAGAGAAAAAGCTTTCAGTTTTTCCCCATTCAGTGTGATACTAGCTGTGGGTCTGTCATATGTGGCTTTTATTGTGTTGGAGTATGTTCCAGTATTTAGACAGTTTTTATGATAAAGTGATATTGAATGGTATCAAATCCTTTTTCAGCATCAATTGAAATGATCATATGTTTTTTGTCTTTCATTCTGTTGATGTGATGTATCAGAATCAATCAGTATCACACTGATTGATTTGCATATGTAGAACCGTTCTTGCATCCCTGGGATAAATTCCACTTGGTCATGATGAGTGATCTTCTTTATGTGTTGTTGAGTTAGTTTTGCAAATATTTTATTGAGGGTTTTTGCATCAATTTTCACGAGGGATATGGGCCTGTACTCTTCTTTTTTGATGTGTCTTTGTCTGCTTTTAGTATTAGGGTGATACTGGCCTTAGAGTTTGGAAGCATTCCTTCTTCCTTTATTTTTTGGAATAGTTTGAGTAGGACTGGTATTAGTTCTTTAAATGTTTGATAAAACTCAGCAGTGAAGTAATCAGTTCTTGGGGTTCTCTTTGCTAGGAGACTTTATATTATGGCGTTGATAATTTTACTTGTTTTTGGTCTGTTCAGGTTTTGTCATGATCCAGTTTTGGTAGATTGTCTGTGTATAGGAATTTATCCATTTCTTCTAGGGTTTCCAACTGACTGGCATATAGTTGCACATGGTAGCCTCTAATGGTCCTTTGAATTTCTGCAGTATTGATTGTTGTGTCTTCTTTTTCATCTCTGATTTTAAATATTTGGGTCTTCTTTTTTTCTTAGAGTAAATGTCCATTCTCTTTTCAAAAAATCAACTTTTCATTTTGTTGATCTTTTTTATAGTTTCCTTCAGTCCAATTTTATTTATTTCTGCTCTGATCTTTATTATTTCTATCAATTTTGGGTTTGGTTCACTCTTGCCTTACTAGTTCTTTAAGATGTATCACTAGGTTATTTATTTGGTATTTTAATATATTTTTAAAAAATTTTTAGCTTCTTTTTTCTACTGCTGTTCTTTATTTAGGGTCCAAGGGATCTTTAGTCAGTAAGTAATGAATCCTGCCAGGACTGGGTCTTGCCTTCAAGGCAGTGGGTTCTCTTCTGTCCCAGGGTGTGCCTACATATGTCATCCAGGAGTTAGGGCCTCACAACTCTGCCTGGTGCCCTATCCTACTGTGACTGAGCTGGTATACAAGTTGCAAGACCAAGCTCTCCTTACTCTTCCCACTCTTCTCAAGCACGATGAAGGAATCACATTTGGAGCTGTGAGTTTCACAGCCTGGGGTTGGGGAAGGTGTGGTGCAGGCACTCCCTTTGCCACCCCAGTTGGTGTCTCACTAGGTTTCATGCCCCCCAAGTCCACTGGCTCTAAGCCCATCATAGCACTAGGTCTTGCCTAGGAGTTGCAGTCCTTTACGGCCTACACTGCCTGTCGAGTTAATTTAGGACATCAGAGTCCTTTAGCCTACAGTGACAAGGCTTGCTGAAATTCAAGTCCTGACCACTGGGATGGGCTATTCCCCTCTGGCTAGGACAAGTCTCAGTACTCCTTTCATGGGCATTGGCTGAATTCTGTCTGGTGCTGGCAGCACTGAGTTCCAATGCAAAATCCCATAGTCAGTATGCTCTCCCTCTCCCAAGTGCACAGATTTTTTTCTCCATACCACACGGCTGCTGCCAGGGGATGGCAGACCAATGACACTGGCAATTCAAGACTGTCTCTCTTACCCTCTTCAGTGCCTTTTTCAGTGATACGAAATTAAAGCCAGGTACTACAATCACATACCTCATTTTTGGTTCTTATGAAGGTGAATTTTTGTGTAGATATTTCTTAAATTTTGTGTTCCTGTGGGCAAGTAGGGATGATCTATGGAGGCTTCTATTTGGCCATGTTGCTCTGCCTCCCTTATTTGTCAGTTTTTTTTTTTAAAAAAAAACACTGAGATTTTGGTTAGAAAGATATTATTGTATACATTAATTTGGTAGGGATTGGTATTTTTATGATGGAAGTCTTCCATATGGGAACGTGATGCATCTTTCATTTATTCAAGTTTTCTCAATTATATAGGTTTCCCTGCCCCACTCTCCATAGGACAAGCTCCTTTCTTCTACATTTATCGAACTGTATTTTATAGATTTGTACCACTTTTAGTATAATTTTTTCTATTTCAATTTCTAACTCAAAATTATTAGTACAAAGAATTTTATCACAGCCACTGTGCCATATTGCTTCTCAGTTGCTGAGAAAGATGTAATAAAATCTATGATTGCACAGTTGTCAATTTCTCCATTAAATTCTGTCAACTTTTTCTCTGCATATTTTCACATTATGTCATAGGCACATATTATTTTATAATTGCCATCTTTTTCTACAACAATATCACATTGCTTTATTCTAATTTTATAATACTTTTTGATATGTGGTATGTCTTAGCACCCTAATCCTTTCTCTTATTCAGGAGTGTCATGGACCATGTATGTTCCACATAAATTTTGGAAACAGTTTGTCAAGGTCTTAAAAAAAAATCATCTCACTTCCCTATTTCAAAACTTACCACAAAGCTATAGCAATCAAGCGTAGTATTTACAGAAACACAGACATAGATCAATGGTACAGAACAGAAAATCCAGAAATAAATCCTTACATTTATGATCAACTGATTTTTTTACAGAACAGAAAATCCAGAAATAAATCCTTACATTTATGGTCAACTGATTTTTTTTACAAGGGTGTCAAGATAATTTGATGGAGGGAAAGAACAGTCTTTTCAACAAATATTGCTGGAACACCTGGATATCCACATACAAAAGAATGAGGGGGTCCCTGATTTACACCCCACAGAAAAATTGACTCAAAATGGACCAAAGACCTACATATTAGTTGAAACAATAAAACTCCTAAAATAAAACATAGAAATAAATTTTTGTGACGGTCAGTTATGCAAGCTTTTTAATGATATGATATTAAGACAAATGATAAAAAAAGAAAAAAGTTAAAGACTTTTGTCCTGTAAAAAATTCCATCAAAGAAAGTAATGATGACCTACAAAATGAGAGAAAATATTTGCAAATCATATATCTGAATAGGGATGTGTATTGAAAAATAACTCTTAAAACTCAATAATTAAGGGGTAAGTAAGCAATTGAAAATAGGCAAGGCTCTGAACAGACATTCTCCAAAGGAAATATACAAATGGCCAACAGCAACATAAAAATACACTCAACATCATTAGCCATCAGGAAAATGCAAATCAAACACACACTAAAGGATATGACTTACCACTGCACAACCACTAACTGGCTATAATTAAAAAGTAGACAGTCACAATTGTTTTGAGGCTGTAGAGAAATGGGAGAAGGCAGCCTCTATAAAAAATAGTTTGGCAATTCCTCAAAATGTTAAGCATAAGGTGACCATGTGACCCAGTAATTCTACTCTAATCTGTATATATATAAGAAATGAAAGCCTACATTCACACAAGAACTGGTATGCAAATGATCATAACAACACTATTTATAATGGCAAAAAATAAAAACCACTCATGTGTCCATCAACTGAAGGATAAACAAAATGTTAGTTGTATCAGCACAATGGAATATTATTCGGCAATAAAAAGGAATGAAGCACTGTTATATGATGTACCATAGACCCACCCTGAAAACACTTGCTATGTCAAAGAAGCTAATCGCAAAGACTACATATTATATAACTTAATTTATATGAAATGTCCAGAATAAAAAATCTATACAGATAGAAAGTATATTAATGGTTTCCTAAGGCTGGTGTTGGGGAGGCGGGAGAAGATGGTGATTTGGGAATGGGCAGAGAATGTCAGTGATTAGAATGTTTACTTTTGAGTTAATGAGAATGTTCTAAAATTAGGTCATGGTGATGGTTGTTCAGCTCTGGGAATATACTAAAAATCTGTTGAATGTGTATTTTGAATGTGTGAATTTTGTAACATGTGAATTGTATCTTAACAAGGCTGTTTTGACAAAACCTGAAAATTTTGATTAAAACTGCATTGCATTTATAGCTCAATACATGAAGAATTATCATTTCTATATTAATGAGTCTTTATTTCCAAAAACATGGCTATTGTGAAGAATGCAGATATAATCTGTCACAATGATACAACAGTGTAACTAGTAAAAGTCAGATGTGAAAAAAAGGTGAGAAGTCATTTGCTTATGTCAATATTTTCATCTAAAAGCAGGGTGCTGGTGATTTCAAGTAATTATTTAAAACTGAAAAGTGAAATAATATAATCATAAGCCAATTTATAGTTAAAACAATGAGCAAAAGTAAGAATAAAGTAATAACAATATAATTTGCCCAAATCATGTGGTAGAAAAATCAAAAAGGAAGTGGGAACAAGGAAAAGTATACTAATTTCATGATTACATACATGATAAAAGTGTCATAGATACCATCTAAATGGAAAATTAATGGTATTATAAAACCATAGCTATAAAAGTAACACCAAGGAGAATAAAATAGACTATGGATCTTCCAAATTATCAGAGGGAATAAAGAAATCAAAGCAAAGAAAATACACACTGGATAATTAAAAAGAATCATAATATAAAACAAATGACAACAATAAGCCCAAACATATGTTACAACCAATAATGTAAATGGAATAAACCTGCCTATAAAAATGCAAATATTATTTCATATTATTAAGCAAATGCTAAACTATCCTAAAAATAAGACAAATATCAGAGACAATATTCTCTAATTACAATGCAATAAAAGACAATAAAATAATAAAATCAGCAACAACATAAAGATTTCACTACCTGAGAACTTAAAAAAAACTCAAGCATTTCTTGCAAAGGGGAAACAAACATAAGTTGCAGAACAACTATGAAATAAATCTTGAAAAAGAAGACTGATAAAGACAGACTATTATTCTAGATAGTAAAACCTATAATAAAGTCAGTATAATTAAAATTGTTTTTTTTTTTTGCTGGCCACAGACAGGTAGAGTAAAGAATGCAGACACAGACCCAAATATAAGTATCTAGTATCATTTTATGTTAGTGGGAAAAAGATGAGTTACTCAATTGTGTCAGAAAAATTTTCCATTTGGGAAAAAATCACTTACACTAAAATAAATTACACACAGATCAAAGGTTTAAATAGGTTTACTATATGTTTGTTATTATGCAACTATCAATTTACCATAATAATCTTAGACTAAGAATAACCTTTTCAGGGTGTGATTGAAAAGTTATAATCTATCAAAGAATATACTGATAAACATTTTCATAGATTGGAGAAAATATGTGTAGCACATATGACAGATAAATGATTACTTTTTAATGTAGAAAGGATTCTCATACCAATATAAAAATAGCAACAACCCAATACAATTTTATTTCCTTCATATTAAGGAATGTCTGTTTTTAAATCTCAATACATATTCCCAATATTATCTCCAGACACATATGAATTTCTACTTCACAATCTAGTAAATGTGAAATATTGTTTTCCCATTTTAAAAATCTTTATTAATCTATTTAGTTTTAATATTTATTCTTATTCTTTGAGATGGAGTCTTGTGATATCGACCAGGCTGGTCTTGAACTGCCAGGCTTAAGTGACCCTACTGCCTCAGCCTCCAGAGGAACTGGGATTACAGGTTTATGCCACCACACCTGGCTTCTCTGTTTGGTTTTAAACATCATCTCTTTGTTAATGTGTTTTATCTAATGAAATTGACCAGTAATCTCTAGTTAATGCTAATGAGAATAAAAATTTTCCTTTTTGCCATTTGTATTTATTCTGTGATGAATTTTCTATCAAATACTTCATTCGCTTTTCTAACAAAGGGTTTTTTAGTCTCGTTAGTTTGTAAGGTATTTTGGAGGTGCTGGAATCACTAGATCATTTTCCATTCAAACTTAATTCACTTTGTGCTCCTTTAAAAGAAAATTTCTTTAACTTCATTCTTTCATTTACTGACCATTTTAAAATTCAATGGGAGATTTTCCATTTTTTAATAACTTACAATTTTTCTCTTTATAAAAACTATTCATAACATTTTAAAATTTACTTTTACACTACTAGATATCTAACGTTTTAACATCAGTCTTTGGATAAGCAATTAAATAATCCACATTCGTTAAATAAAAATATTAATTCAACACTAAACTTACATTGGATAAATCTGAGATTCTTGACTTTAGTCTGAGATCAATGTCTTTCTTTGAGTTCATTGGTGTGTTAAAATATACATAACTTCGAATTGTTGCTGATAATAATCCATCAGTCCATTCCATAGTATTAGGATCCAGTTGTCCATATAGTTCACTGAGAGTGATACACTTTGGATTTAAAACACAAATGTCTACTTTTCCTTTTCTTCCTGAAATCTGAGAAAAATCCAGTGTAGTTTTTAAAGACACTACCTATAGAACACTTATTTAGTTTATTTGCATTCTAATAAGAATTAAAAGGTTACAGGAGAAATCCTTCACACCAAAAAAAAAAAAAAAAAAAAAAAAAAAGACTTTATATAAAGGTAGCAATTTGCAAGGAACAGTAAATATTGACTTGTTAAAATTAGCCATAATATACAAATCATTCTTTTAAAAAAAACTAATACTACAAACAGTACCCCCAGAAAAAATGGGAAAAAATCTGTGTCTAATCCAGGAACACAGTATATAAACTGGCATGTAACGTGCCTGGGAACTGGGTTGAGTATAGAAGTGAAAGACAGTAGAAAACACTTTTAAGCTTAAGGTCAGAATTGGCCCTGAAATAAACCTTATTTGCAATATTTTAACCTGTCTTGCCAGAATATCTGGTCTCGTTTTCTGTATCTCAGATGTCAGGCAGAAAAATTGGCAGGCACTTCTTCAGAGAGATTACAGACTTGTGGAAGCTTAGGGCAAGAGATGACAGCTAGAAACATATGACAGACCATATAAGGCCTCAGGGAGAAGCCTGGGTAAAATCTTTGGGAAATTTAGATATTCATATAGGGGAATTCTGAAAGCCATATGCATCAAGATGTATGCAGAAAGACCTGAGATGAATTGAAACTTTCATCTTAGCTTGATCACTAGGCTCAGAGCAGGCACAGCTAATCAGTCAAAAACTACCCCAGCACAGAGCAAGTGTGAGGAAACTGGAAAGCAGTGTAAGAACAAGTAGGAACTACCATTAAGGAGATAGAAATAATAAAAGGGAACCAAATAGAGTTTATAGAGCTGAAAAATAAAATAGTTGAAATAAAAAATCAACAGTGGCATTCAATAGCAGATTTGAGCAGATAGAAAAAAGAATGAGCAAACCTGAAGATAAGGAAGCTGAAATTACCCATTTCAAGAGAAGAAAAATAAATAAAATAGAGTCCAAGAGACCTATGGAAAACCATAAAACATATCAATCTATACATTATGGGAATTCCAGAAGAAGAAAAGAGAGAAAAAGTAGAAAAAATGTTGGTAGAAATACTGGCCCAAAATTTTTCAATTAATGAAAGATATAAAATACAAATCCAAGAACTCATGAAACACCAAGAAAAATAAACACAAAGATATCCACACATTATAATCAAACTATTAATGTCCAAAGGCAAAATTTTTCAAGTAGCAGGAGAGAGGCAATACAAGGGATCCTCAGCAAAATTAAAAGTCAATTCTCATCAGAAAGTACAAAGGCCAGAAGGCATGGGATGATATAAAGTGCTAAAACAAACAAACCAAAAACCAAAACTGTCAACCAAGAATTCTGTATGCAGCTAAACCATCCTATGAAAGTGAGGGACAAACTAAGGCATTCTCAGATAAACAGAAGCTAAATAAATAATCCCTGGGAAACCTGCCCTACTGAAAATGCTGAAGGAATGGATAAAGGGATAAATGCTCCAGGCTCAAATGAAAAAAACAATAAACAAAAACTCAGACTCACAGGAAGAAATAAAAATCTATGGTTAAGGTAAATATAAAAACCACTATTATTTAATTTTTAATTTGTAACTCCTCTTTTTTCCTATATAATTAAAAAATGCATAAATAATAATGATGAATCTATATTAATGGGTACACAATATATAAAGATACAGTTTGTAACAACATAAAGCAGGGAACAGAGCTGGGAAGGAGCAGAATTAATGTCTGCTATTGAAGTTAAGTTGGTATCAGTTCTACCAGATTGGTAGTTAAGTGTTTCCTAGGGCTGCCACAACAAAATACCACAGCCTGGGTAACTTAAACAACAAATTTATTTTCTCACAATTCTGAAGAGTAAAAGTCTAAGATCAAGTTGACAGCAGGTTTGATTTCTTCAAAGGCCTCACTCCTTGACTTGCCGATAACTGCCTTCTCACTGTGTCTTCATGTGGTCTTTTCTCTGTGCATACACACACCTCTGATGTCTCTTTGTGTTTGTAAATTTCCTTTTCTTATAAGTACACAAGTCAAATTGGATTAGGGCCTGCTGTAATAACCTCATTTTAACTTAATCACCTCCTCCCTTTTCTATAGTTTCACATTCTGCAGTTGCATTTACCTGTGGTTAACTGCAGTCCAAAAATATTAAATGCAAAATTCTAGAAATAAACAATTTGTAAGTTTTAAATTTCATGCTATTTTGAGTAGTTTCATGAAATCTTGCATCATCTTGCTCTGTCCCACCTGGGACTTAAATCTACCTGCTAATTAGTCACTCAGTAACAACTCAGTTATCAGATTGACAGAATACAAGAAGGGTGAGTACAGTACAATAAGATATTTTGAGAGATAGAGACCACATTCACATAATTTTTATTACATCATATTTTAAAATATTCTTCTATTATTAGTATTCATTGTTCATCTTTTACTGTGTCAAATTTATAAATTAAACTTCGTCATAGATATTTATGGGAAAAAACAAAGTATATATAGGGTTCAGTACTATCTGGTCCCAGGCATCCACTGGGGGTCATGAAATGTATTCCCCATGAATAAGGGAGACACAAACTGAGGTACTGTGGGTTGGAGATTTAACACATGAATTTTGGGTAGGGGAACACAATTCAGACCCTAACAGATGTTAACTGCAATCTCCCAGGTAACTATTTAAAAATGAGTAAGAAATGAAAAGGAAATGAAGAAGGAATCCAAATGTTACATTAGAAAAAAATCAAACACAAAAGGCAATTTTGGAGGAATTGAGAAACAAAAAAGATACAAGACATAGAACAAAATCACAAAAAGGCAAAAGTCCATCATCAATAATCAAAATAAAATAGATTAACTTTGCCAATTAAAAGAAGAAATTGGCATAATGGAGAGACAAAAACATGACCCAAATGTATGTTGCATACAAGAGACTGACTTTAGACCCAAAGACAATAGTTCAAATATACAGTTCGAAAGTAAAACAAAGTTTTTTCAAGCAAGATGAAATGGAAAAATTCCTAAAAACACACAAATTACCAAAACTGACTGAAGAAATAGAAAATCTCAAAAGACCCATAACAAATAGTTTGATTCAATAATCGAAAGCTTCCAACAAAGAATAGTCCAACTACAAATGGTAGGTAAATTCCACCAAACACTTAAAGAAGAATTAACACCAATCCTACTCAAACTCTTGCAAAAAGAAAAGAAAACTAGGAAACACTAATACATTCTATGAGGTCAGCATTACTATGATACCATATCCAAAGATGGCACAAGAAAAGGAAACTACAGACCAATAGCCCTTAAGAATATATATGCAAAAATCCTCAAAAAGATGCTAGCAAACTGAATCCAACAGCACATTTAAAGGATTATGCACCCTGACCAAGTGGGATTCATCCCAGGAATGCAAGGGTAGTTCAACACAAGAAAATCAATCAATGTAACCCACTATCATAGTAAAACGAAGGAAAGAAACCACACGATCATATCAAAAGGCAAAGAAAATGCATTTGACAAAATTTCACACCTTTTCATGGTAAAAAAAACACTCAGAAAACTGGGAAGAGAAGTAAACTTCCTTAACATGATAAGGGGTATTTATGAAACTCAACAGTTAGCACTGTACTCAATTGGTGAAAGACTGAAATCAGGAATAAGACAAGGATTCCAAAAAATAAAATGCCTAGGAATAAACTTAATGATAGGAGAAAGATTCATATACTGAAAACTAGAAAACTTTGCAGAAGAAATCAAAGATACAAAAATGGAAAGACATCTGTGTTCATCAATTGGAAAACTTTATTGTTAAGATGGTAGTGTTCACCAAAATGATCTGCAGGATCAACACAATTCGTATCAAAATTCCAATGGCCTTTTCTGCAGAAATGGAAAAGCCAATCCTTAAATTCATATGGAATTGCACAGAACCCCAAATAACCAAATAGCCAAAAAAACAAAAAACAAAGTTGGAGAACTTGCACTTCTCAGTTTCAAAACTTACTACAGTAATCCCTCTTTATCCACAGGGGATACATTCCAAGGCACCTAGTGGATGCCTGAAACCACAGATATTACAGAACCATTTATATATTATGTTTTTCCCTATAGATACATACTTGTGATAAAGTTTTATAAATTAGGCACAGTAAGATGTTAACAATAATTAATAGAACAATTAAAACAATATGATGTAATAACTTAAAACTGATATGAATGTCATCTTTGTTTCCCTCAAAATGTCTTATTGTACTGTACTCACTCTTCTTGTGACAATGATATGATAAAATGCCAGTATAAAGAGATGAACTAAGGTGAATGATGTGGGCATTGTAATGTAGTGTTTAAAGCTTATTAATTGTTTATTTCTGAAATTTTCCATTTAATGCTTTTGGACCACAGTTGACCATGAGTAACTGAAACTGTGCAAAGTAAAACCATGGATACAGGGAGACTACTATATAAAACCATATAGCAATCACAACATATATATTCAGGTATAAGGAAAGACATACAGAAAAATGTAATAGAACTGTGAGACCAGAAACAAACCCAAACATCTGTGGCCAACTGACTTTCAACAAAAAATGCCAAGACCATTTAGTGGGGGAAAATAATAGACTTTAACAAATGGTACAGGAAGAGCTGGATATCCCTACATAAAAGAATGAAGTTGGACCCCTACACTTCACATCAAGAAAGGGAAAAGACATCTCACAAAACAGGAAAAAAATATTTGCAGATCACAATCTGATAAGAGTTTTGTGTCCAGAACATATAAAGAACTCTCACAACTGAACAACAAAAAGACAACGATATAATCTAAAAATGGACAAAGACATGAACAGACATGTCTCCAGAGAAGATATACAAATGGCCAATAAGCATATGAAAAGGTATTCAACACCAAAACTACGATGAGATAGTGCTTCACATCCACTAGAATGGAAAATAACATGGGAAATAATAAATGTTGGTGAGGATATGGAGAAATAAAAAGCCTCACACATTGCTAATGGCAATTTAAAATGATGTAGTTACCGTGGAAAACACTTTGGTGGTTCCTCAAAAAGCTAAACACAGAATTACCATATGACCCAACAATTCTACTCCAAGGTATACATCCAAGGGAAATCAAAGCATACGTCTACTCAACTTGTACACAAATGTTTACAACAGTAATATTCATTACAACCAAAAGACAGAAACAACCTAGATATATATATCTATACATACACCTCTGCCAAAATAGGCAAACCTATAGAAACAGAAAACCAATTAGTGGCTTCCAGGGAATGGGAAGATAGGAGAATAGGGGGTGATTTCTTAATGAGAAAGGGATGTTTTCCTGGGGTGATAAAAATATTTGGAAATTAGAGAGAGGTAGTAATTGCATAACACTGTGAATGCATTAAATGTCACCAAAATGTACACTTTAAAATGGTTTATCTAATGTGTGTGAATTTTACCTGGCAGTACATGGTGAAGTTATACCCTGCCAACCAGCAATTACATTACTGGGTATCAAATTTTTAAGGACACACACATATCTAAAGGCATATAGCAAGGAGGGTTCCTATGATAAGGAGGAAAAAGAAAGATAAGGAAATAAGGTAAATAAATTAAACAAAACTACACTAAAATAAAGAGAAGGTCTTGAACAGACCAATAAGAAGAAAGTCATAAAGTAAGGATGACCAAAATAATTCCATTACCTCAGGTCCTACCACCATTCTTAAGTATGTTTATTACAATTATATCTTTAAAAAACAAAAATTTAAAACTATTAAACGTGAGAATCATTAAATAAATTATAGTATAGTCATATATACAGAATACAGTAATTGGGATACTTGTCAGAAATGTTTAATGTCATGAGGTTAATTCTCAGCATATAACATTAGGTGAAAATTCCAAGGTTGGAAAAACTAAGATTTATTATACATGGTACTATCTCAGTTATTTCAAAATACATTTAGTGTAGAATAAATAATCAAAGCTAATACAGTAATATGTTTTCACGTTACCGTTTTCACATTTTACTGTATTATTATTCTAGGTGATTATTCCTTCACATTTTATATTCCAAATTTCTTACAATAATACATACTACTTTTGGAATTAAAAAACTGTTTTAAATAAAGCGAATTACTGTCTTCACTGTTGTGAGAATTAAAGATAATTCAAGCAAAAGTGTTTTAGCACTCTGCTTGGACCTTTTTAGGTAGTCCATACGTATTAGTTATCATTATTATTGCTGTGATAATTCGCCTCTTATTAGTTATAACTGTGTAAGAACTAATTGAGATCTTTCAGGAAGGAAAATTTGCATGAAGGGAAAAGAGAAAAGAGTATGAACTACTACGTGTATCATATTGAAGCAGGGTATTTCCCACTAACTGAAAAAAAACCCACATAACCAATCATCTGAATTTCTAAATTTTTGGAATATGTTACCAACAATAAATCACTAACTAAGTAATTGAAGTACATACTATTTAGTGGAGTCTGACTTTATATTGAATAAAAATATATCATGACTAAGTAGGCACTATGCAAGGAATTCAAAGACAAGTTAACATTAATAAATCAACATAGTTTATTACATTAATCAGTTAAAAGATTTAAGAAATAGATGCTGAAAATAATTTAATAAATTGTAACAGCCAAATAAACCAAAGTGTAATGGGAAAAGAAAGTTCCCAAGTGTGAAAAGGAATATTTATCAGTGACCAAGGTCAAATATCATATTAAATACACAAATATTAAATATATTCCAGATAAAGTAAGGAACAAATATTATAGTTAACATTGTCTTGGAAAGTTAATTCATTAAGATGAGAATAGAAGTTATATAAATATTCAAGAAGAGACAAAATTATTTTCATTTGGAGATAATTCAATTGATACCTAAACACAATAAGAAATTAAAAGTTCATTTATTAAGGTGCCTAGATACAAAATAAATATACAATAATTTCTTTAAACTAGTAACGATCAGTTTGAGATTTAAGTTAAAAACCCCACTCACTATGGTTCTTAACTACAAAATTCCTAGCAATAAGTTTAATAAGTAATGAAAATACCAATATAAAGAGAACATAAAATATTAATTAAAGGTAAAATAAGATATGAACAAATACAGAAACATTTTATTTAACAGAACATTTACCTTTGAAGCAGATTTGCTTTCTGCAACTGATAAGAAGTCTGCAATTGGTAATAGTGTTAATGCTTTTTCCAAAATTCTTCTGACTGTTGTCTTTCCTCCACCTGTTGGGCCCACTAACATCACACCAACACAAACCTAAAACAAAATTTACAGATTTATTCATTCATTAATGATTTTAAGTTTATTTACAAATATATCTCTACATCCAATACCTATTTTATTTTTTTGTGGCTATAATAAATGAATCTGTATTCTTTATTTGGCTCTCAGCATGAATGTTATTTGTGTATAGAAATGCTACTTTTACATTGATTTTGTGTCCTGAAACTTTGCTGAAGTTGTTCACCAGATTTAGGAGTCTCTTGGCTATGTTTATTTTTATTTTTATTTTATTTTAATAATAGGTACAGAGTCATACCATCAGCGAAGAGGCATAATTTAACTTCCTCTTTTCCTATTTGGGTGTTTTTTATTTCTTTCTTTTATCTGGTTGTTCCGCCTAGGACTTCCCATACTGTGTTGCATAAGAGTGGTGTGAGTGGGCATTCTTGTCGTATTCTAATTCTTAAGGGGAATGCTTTTAGTTTCCACCTATTCAATATGGCTCTGTTTTTATTTTTTTAAGGTATGTTCCTTTGATGCCTAGTTTGTTGAGAGTTTTTATCAAAAAAGGGATGTTGGATTTTATCAAATGCTTTTTCTGCATCTACTGAGACAATCATATGTTTTGCTTTTTTTTTTTTTCTTTGAGACAGAGTCTTGCTCTGTTGCCCAAGCTGGTGTGCAGTGGTATGATCTGGGTTCACTGCTACCTCTGCTTTCCAGGTTCAAGCGATTCTCATGCCTCAGCTTCCTGAGTATGTGGAACTACAGGTGCATGCCACCACAGCTGGCTAATTATAGTATTTTTAGTAGAGATGGGGTTTCCCCATGTTGGCCAGGTTAGTCTTGAACTCCTAGGCTCCAGCGATCCACTCAACTCTGCCTCCCAAAGTCTTGGAATTGCAGGTGTGAGCCACTGTGCCCAGTCAATCATATGGTTTTTAATTCTGTTTATGTGGTGAATCACATTCATTGATTTGCATATGTTGAACCAACTTTGCATCCCAGGAATCAAGGCTCCTTGATCATGGTGAATTCACGTTTTTTGATGTCCTGCTGGATTTAGTTTGCTAGTATTTTGTTGAGGATTTTTGCATCTATGTTCATCAAAGATATTGGTCTGTAGTTTTCTTTTGTCATTGTCATATTATACTGATTTTATATAATGACTTTGGGAGTAATCCCTACTTGATTTTTTATTTGAATAATTTCATTAAGATTGGTATTAGCTCTTCTTTGCACATCTGGTAGAATTTGACTGTGAATCTTTCTGGTCCAGGGCTTTTTTTGGTTAGTAGGTTATTTATTACAGACTCAATTTTGGAACGTGTTGTTGACCTTTTCACGTTTCAGTTTCTTCCTGATTGAATCTTGGGAGGTTGTTTGTTTCTAGAAATTCAACCATTTCCTCTAGATTTTCTATTTTGTGTAAATAGAAGTGTTCATAATAGTCTTTGAGGATCTTTTGTATTTCTGTAGGGTAGCTTATAACATCACTTTTGTTATTTCTGATTGTACTTACTTGGATCTTCCTATTTTTTTTTGTTAATCTAGCTAGTGGTCTATTGATCTTGTTTGTCCTTTCAAAAAACCAACTTTTGGTTTCATTGATCCTTTGTGTAGATGTTTGGGTTTCAATCTCTCAATTTTCTTCAGTTCTGCTCTGATTTTAGTTATTTCTTTTCTTCTTCTAGCTTTGGGATTAGTTTGTTCTTGTTTTTATAGTTCAATTGGATGCAATGCTAGATTGGGAATTTGAGATCTTTCTAACTTCTTAATGTAGGCATTCAGCGCTATAAATTTCCTCTTAATACCTTTTTTGTCACATCCTAGAGCTGGTACCACACTACCCGTGGCTTCTAGACCTTTGCAGCACTGGGGCTTGCCCAAGGCCTGCAGCCACCACTGCCTACCTGCCACTGATATTTATTCATTGCCTGAGGCCACTTTAGTTAGCCAGTAATGATGCTGGCCAGGACTTTGATCCATCCTACCAAGGCAGGTGATTCCCTTCTGGCCTAGATTGGGTCTAGAAATACTGTTCAGGAGTATCTGCCTGGAATCAGGGTCCACAAGGCTCTTCTGGTACTCTAGTTTACAGTGGCAGAGCTAGTACTAGGTTCCAAGGCAAAGTCCCCTGCATCCTTTCCTCTCCTTCTAAGTGGAAGGAGTCTCCCTTCACACTGTACTGCCTGGAGCTGGGAAAAGAGTGACATGGGCTCTGCATAGCTGCTGCAGTTGATATCATGCAGGGCCACACCCAAAGCCCCCAGCCTCACAGATCAGCACAGCATTGACATCACCCAAGGACTGTTGTACTATGGCCTGCCTATGATAGAATTTTATTCGGGACCTGAGCCCACTTCAGTCAGCCAAGGGTGAATTGGGTCAGGACTTGAGTTTCTCCCACTGGGATGACAGATTCCTTTCTGGTCCACAGTGAGTCTAAATACTCTCTTCGTGGTCACCAGCCTGGAATCAGGGGTCATGGTGTTATGCCTAGTGTTGTCTTTTATTGTGGCAGGGCCAGTACTAAATGCAAAGTCTCACACACTTTCCTCTCTCTCTCTCTCAAGTGGACAGAATCTTTCCCTGGGCTCTGTGCTGCCTAGGGTTGGGGTAGGGCTGGTGTAGGCAGTGTGAGACTGTTCTTTCTACTTTTTTCAATGTGTCTTTTCTGTTTTTATGGTAAAATTAGGTACTCTGATCTCTTACCTAATTACTTAGCTCTTGTGAAGGCATTTTCTTGTGTGGATAGTTGTTCAATTTGATGTTATTTCAAGGGTATGAGTCCTTGAAGGTTCTATTCTACCATCTGGCTCTACCTTATCCTCCCTAAAAGTTTTAGATATTCACATTTCCCATTTTTAAATTGTCTGGAATTTTTTTTAAATTTATTTATTATTATTAAACTTCAAGTTGTAGGGTACATGTGCACAACGTGCAGGTTTGCTACATATGTATACTTGTGCCATGTTGGTGTGCTGCACCCATCAACTCGTCATTTACATCAGGTATAACTCCCAATGCAATCCCTCCCCCCTCCCCCCTCCCCATGATAGGCCCCGGTGTGTGATGTTCCCCTTCCCGAGTCCAAGTGATCTCATTGTTCAGTTCCCGCCTATGAGTGAGAACATGCGGTGTTTGGTTTTCTGTTCTTGTGATAGTTTGCTGAGAATGATGGTTTCCAGCTGCATCCATGTCCCTACAAAGGACACAAACTCATCCTTTTTTATGGCTGCATAGTATTCCATGGTGTATATGTGCCACATTTTCTTAATCCAGTCTGTCACTGATGGACATTTGGGTTGATTCCAAGTCTTTGCTATTGTGAATAGTGCTGCAATAAACATACGTGTGCATGTGTCTTTATAGCAGCATAATTTATAATCCTTTGGGTATATACCTAGTAATGGGATGGCTGGGTCATATGGTACATCTAGTTCTAGATCCTTGAGGAATCGCCATACTGTTTTCCATAATGGTTGAACTAGTTTACAATCCCACCAACAGTGTAAAAGTGTTCCTATTTCTCCACATCCTCTCCAGCATCTGTTGTTTCCTGACTTTTGAATGATCGCCATTCTAACTGGTGTGAGACGGTATCTCATTGTGGTTTTGATTTGCATTTCTCTGATGGCCAGTGATGATGAGCATTTTTTCATGTGTCTGTTGGCTGTATGAATGTCTTCTTTTGAGAAATGTCTGTTCATATCCTTTGCCCACTTTTTGATGGGGTTGTTTGTTTTTTTCTTGTAAATTTGTTTGAGTTCTTTGTAGGTTCTGGATATTAGCCCTTTGTCAGATGAGTAGATTGCAAAAATTTTCTCCCATTCTGTAGGTTGCCTGTTCACTCTGATGGTAGTTTCTTTTGCTGTGCAGAAGCTCTTTAGTTTAATGAGATCCCATTTGTCAATTTTGGCTTTTGCTGCCGTTGCTTTTGGTGTTTTAGACATGAAGTCTTTGCCCATGCCTATGTCCTGAATGGTACTACCTAGGTTTTCCTCTAGGATTTTTATGGTATTAGGTCTAACATTTAAGTCTCTAATCCATCTTGAATTAATTTTCGTATAAGGAGTAAGGAAAGGATCCAGTTTCAGCTTTCTACTTATGGCTAGCCAATTTTCCCAGCACCATTTATTAAATAGGGAATCCTTTCCCCATTTCTTGTTTCTCTCAGGTTTGTCAAAGATCAGATGGCTGTAGATGTGTGGTATTATTTCTGAGGACTCTGTTCTGTTCCATTGGTCTATATCTCTGTTTTGGTACCAGTACCATGCTGTTTTGGTTAAATTGTCTGGAATTTTTTTAAGATGCCAGTTGATGATCTATTTTTCCCCATGTGAATAACCATTTTTCCAAGACTCTTCCTTACTGGTTTGCTACTTCTATCATGTATGAAGTGTCCACATTTAATAAGGTTAATTTCTTAATTAATTTCTTTTTATTTTATTTTATGAGATGAAATCTCACCCTGTTGCCCAGGCTGGAGTGCAATGGTGCGATCTTGGTTGACTGCAACCTCTGCCTCCAGGGTTCAAGCGATTCTCCTACCTCAGCTCTCAGATAGCTGGGATTACAGGCATATGCTGTCATTCCTAGCTAATTCTTTTTGTATTTTTATCTTTTTTTAGTAGAGACAGGGTTTCACCATGTTGGCCAGGGTGGTCTCAAACCACTGACCTCAAGTCATCCACCTGCCTCGGCCTCCCAAAGTGCTGGAGTTTCAGGCATGCGCCACCACACCCAGCGATTTCTTCTATATTTTGTTCTTTTGGTTTATTTATCTGAATGACAGGACAGAATAGAAAATCGAGAAATAAAGCCACGTATCTACAACCATCTGATCTTCAACAAAACTGACAAAAATAAGCAGTGGGAGGAGATAACTGTAAACTATGCATCTGACAAAGGTCCAGTATCCAAAATCTATAAGCAACTTAAAGAATTCAACAAGCAAACAAACAAACAAATAAATAAATAAATAACTCCATTAAAAAGTGGGCAACGGAGATGAACAGACACTTCTCAAAAGAAGACATGTAAGAGGCTAATAAACATATGAAAAAATGCTCATATCACTAATTATCAGAGAAAGGAAATCAAAACCACAATGAATTGGTTTCACATTAATTAGAATGGCTGCTACTGCTACTAAAAAGCAAAATAAAAACATATGCTGGTGATGCTGTAGAGAAAAGGGTATACTTATACACTGTTGGAGAGAATGTAAATTAGTTCAGTCACTGTGGAAAGCAGTTTGGAGATGTCTCAAAGAACTAACAATAGAACTACCATTTGCCCCAGCAATCTTATTACAGGGTATGTACCCAAAGAAAAATTAATCATTATTCCAAAAAGGTATCTACATTCATATGTTCACTGCAGCACGATTCATAGTAGCAAAGACACGAAATCAACCTAGGTGCCCATTACCAGTGGATTGGATCAAGAAAATGTCACAAATATACACCATAAAATACTATGCATCCATAAAAAAGAATGAAATCAAGTCCTTTGTAGCAACATGGATGCAGTTGGAGGCTACTATCTTATACAAATTAGCACTGAAATGGAAAACCAAATATCACAAGTTCTCACTTATAAGTAACAGGTAAATCTTAAGTACACATGGGCAGAAAGTTGGTAACAACAGACATTAGGGACTCCAGAAGGAGGGAGGAAGGGAAGGGAGCAAGGGTTGAAAAAATTCCTATTGTGTACTATGTTCACTATCTGGATAATGGAATAAATAGAAGCCCAAACCTCAGCATCACACAATATAACCATGTAACAAACCTGTATATGTACCCTGTAGGTCTAGAATAAAAACTTAATTTAAAATAATGCATTAGAGGGTTCTTAACAGTAGAACAGATCCATCAGAACAAACAGTGAGCTCAAAGACAGGCTATTTGAAAGTACTCAGTGGTACAGTTTGAATATTTGTCACCTTCATAACTCATGTTGAAATTTGATGTCTGATGGAGATGGGGCCTAATAAGAAGTATTTATATCTTGTAGGGGATCCTTTATGAATAGATTAATGCCTTCCCTATTACAGTTCCTTCAAGAGTTGGTTATTTAAAAAAGCCTGGCATCTTGCCCATCTCTCTCTTGTTTCCTGTCTTACCATGTTATATCTACACATGGCAGCTCCCTTTCACTTTCTGCCATGCGTGGAAGCAGCCAGAGGCCCTCACCAGGTACCAAATCTTGAACTTTTCAGTCATCAGAATTATGAACCAAATGAACCTCTTTTCTTTATAATTTACTCAGCCTCAGATATTTCTTTACAGCAACACAAAACAGACTAAGACACACAGTGAGAGTAGAGTAACAGACAAGAATGAAATTGAAGGATGCTCATGACATCTGTGGAATAGCATCAAAAGAGCATATATAAAAGTCACTAGCCTTTGAGAGAGAGAGTGAGAAAGAAAAAGGGGTAGAATGCTTATATCAAGAAATAATAACAGAAAACTTTACAAATGTAGAGAATGATATAAATATCCAGATACAGAAAGATCAAAGATCACCAAGCAGATTTAACTCAAATAAGACTACTCCAAGGCATATAATAAACTCTGAAAGATCAAGGACAGGAGAGGATCCTAAAAGCAGAAAGAGAAAGAAGCAAATAACACTTAAAGGGGTCCTGATACATCTGGCAGCAGACTTTTCATTTGAAACCTTAGAGGTCAGAGATAGTGGGATCATATATTTGAAGTCTTGACAGAAAAAAACTGCCAACTGAGAATACTTTAGCCAGAAAACCCATTCTTCTAACATGAAGGAGAGTTAGAAAACTTTCTCAGACATGCAACAGCTGAGGGGATTCATCACCATAAGACCTGTCTCACAAGAAATGCTAAAAGGAGCTCTTCAATCTGAAGGAAAATTATGATAACATGTAACAAGAGAAACTTGAAAGTGTAAAGCTCACTGATAAAAGCAGGTATGCCAAAATTCACATTACCTAATACTGTAATTGTGGTGTGTAAAATATTCATGTCTTTAATATGAAGACTAAAAGAGAAAAATGCCAAAAACAATAACTAAAACAATTTATTGTGAGATAGACAGTATAAAAAGATGTAAATGGAGATATCCACAAGTTGAAAGGTGGGGAAGATGGAATTATAATATGGAGATTTTTAGTTTAGTTTGTTTCTTTTCATTGTAAGAAAAGAAGAAAGGAAAAGAGGAGTTACAAAAACAACGAGAAAATAAGTAACAAAATGGCAGTAGCAAGTTCTTACACATCAATAATAACCCTGAATGTAAATGAACTAAATTCTCCAATTAAAAGACAGAGGGGCTAAATAGATTAAATAAAACAAGACTCAACTATAAGCTGCCTGCAGGAAACTCATGTCCCTTATAAAGACACATATAGACTGAAAGTCAATGCATAGAAAAAGATATTCCATGCAAATGGAAACCAAAAACAGCAGGAATAGCAATACTTATACAGATAAAATAGATTTTAAGTCAAAAACTGTAAAAAGAGAAAAAGGACATTATATAATGATAAAAGTGTCAACACAACAAGATAATATAATAATTGTAAATATCTATGCACTCAACACTGGATCATCTAATTATATAAAGCAAATATTAACAGATCTAAAGGGAGAGATTGACTGCAATATGATGTATTAGTCTGTTATCACACTGTTAATTAGGACATATCCAAGACTGGATAATTTACAAAAGGAAGAGGTTCAATTGGACTTTACAGTTCCATGTGGCTGGGGAAGCCTCACAATCATGGCAGAAGGCAAGGAGAAGCAAGTCACACCTTATATGGATGGCAGCAAGCAAAAAGAGCTTGAGCAGGAAAACTTCCCCTTGTAATAACCATCAGATCTCACGAGACTTACTATAATAAGAACAGCATGGGAAAGACTTGATCCATAATTCAATTACCTCCTACTGGGTCCCTCCCACAACACATGGGAATTCAAGATGAGATATGGGTGGGGACACAGCCAAACCACATCATTCCACCCCTGGTCCCTCCCAAATCTCATGTCCTCAAATTTCAAAACCAATCGTGCCTTCCCAAAGGTCCCCAAAGTCTTAACTCATTTCAGCATTAACTCAAAAGTTCACAGTCCAAAGTCTCATCTGAGACAAGGCAAGTCTCTTCTTCCTCTTCCTATGGGCTTGTAAAATCAAAAGCAAGTTAGTTACTCCCTAGATACAAACGGGGGTACAGGCATTGGATAAACATAGCCTGATATAATTTGGCTGTGTCCCACCCAAATCTCAACTTGAATTATATCTCCCAGAAATCCCATGTGTTGTGGGAGGGACCCAGAGGAGGCAATTGAATCATGGGGGCTGGTCTTTCCCCTGCTATTCCTGTGATAGTGAATTAAGTCTCATGAGATCTGATGGGTTTATCAGGTGTTTCCGCTTTTTCTTCCTCATTTTGCTCTTGCCACCACCATGTAAGAAGTGCCTTTTGCCTTCCCCCATGGTTCTGAGGCCACCCCAGCCATGTGGAACTGTAAATCCAATGAAACCTCTTTTTCTTCCCAGTCTTGGGTCTGTCTTTATCAGCAGCATGAAAACAGACTAATACACAGCCATTCCAAATGAGAGACATTGGCCAAAACAAAGGAGCTACAGGCCTCATGTAAGTACAAAATGCAGCAGGGCAATCAAATCTTAAAGCTCCAAAATGATCTCCTTTGACTTCACATCTCACATCCAGATCATGTTGATGCAAGAGGTGGGTTCTGCTCGTCTTAGACAGCTCTGCCCCTGTGGCTTTGCAGGGTACAGCCTCTTTCCTGGCTGTTTTCATTGGCTGACATTGAGCATCTATGGCTTTTCCAGGTGCACAGTGCAAGCTGTCAGTGGATCTATCATTCTGGGTTCTGGAGGATGGTGGCCCTTTTCTAACAGCTCCACTAGATGGTGCCCCAGTAGACTCTGTGTGGGGGCTTTGACACCACATTTCCCTTCTGTACCACCCTAGCAGAGGTTCTCCATGAGAGCCCCACCACTGCAGAAAACTTCTGCCTGGACATCCAGGCATTTCCATACATCCTCTGAAATCTAAGCAGAGGTTCCCAAACCCCAGTTCTGGACTCAACACCTCATGGAAGCTGCTAAGGCTTGAGGCTTGCACCCTCTGAAGCCATGGCTGGAGCTCTACGTTTTCCTCTTTCAGGCTGCACACAGCACAGGGACCCCGGGTCTGGCCCATGAAACCATTTTTTCTTCCTAGGCCTCCAGGACTGTGATGGGAAGTGCTGCCGTGAAGACCTCTGACATGCCCTGGAGACATTTTCCCCAGTGTCTTGGGGATTAACATGTGGATCCCCATACTTATGCAAATTTCTGCAGCTGGCTTGGATTTCTCCTCAGAAAATGAGATTTTCTTTTCTATTGTATTGTCAGGCTGTAAATTTTCCAAACTTTTATGCTCTGCTTCCCTTATGAAATGGAATACCTTTAAACAGCACCCAAATCAGCTCTTGAATGCTTTGCTGCTTAGAAATTTCTTCCGCCAGATACCCTAAATAATTTTTCTCAAGTTCAAAGTTCCACAAATCTCAAGGGCAGGGGCATATGCTGCCAGTCTCTTTGTTAAAACATAACAAGAGTCATCTTTACTCCAGTTCCCAACAAGTTCCTCATCTCTATTTGAAACCACCTCAGTTTGGACCTTATTTTTCATATTGCTATCAGGCTTTTGGTCAAAGCCATTCAACAAGTCTCTAGGAAGTTCCAAACTTTCCCACATTTTCCTGTCTTCTTCTGAGCCCTCCAAACTGTTCCAATCTCTGCCTGTTACCCAGTTCCAAAGTCGCTTCCGCATTTTCAGGTATCTTTTCAACAACACCCCACTCTACTGGTACCAATTTACTGCATTAGCTGTTTTCATGCTGCTGTTAAAGACACACCCAAGACTGGGCAATTTATAAAAGAAAGAGGTTTAATTGAACTTACAGTTCCACATGGCTGGGGAAGCCTCACAACAATGGCAGATGGCAAGGAAGAGCAAGTTACCTCTTACATGGGATGGCAGTAAGCAAAAAGAGCTTGTGCAAGAAAACTCCCCATTATAATAACCATCAGATCCCGTGAGACTTACTAACTATCATGAGAACAGCACGGGAAAGACCTGCCCCCATAATTCATTTACCTCCCACAACACGTGGGAATTCAAGATGAGATTTGGGTTGGGACACAGCCAAACCATATTATACAATAATAGTAGGAGATTTCAACACCCAACTGTCATCAATGGATAACTCATATAGACAGAAAATAAATAAACATAGGAGTTAAACTGCACTCTAGATCAAATGAACCTAATAGAATATTTCACCCAACAGATATAACATAGACATTATTTTTAACAGCACATGGAACATTTTCAAAGACAAACCATATATTAAGCCACAAAACAAGTCTTCACAATTTTTAAAAAATGGAGATCCTATCAAGTATCTTTTCTGAGAACAATGAATTAAAACTAACAATCAGTAACAGGACGAACTTTGGAAACTACAAATATGTGGAAATTAACGTGCTCATGTACAACCAATGGGTCAATGAAAAAAATTAAAAAATAATTTAAAAAATTCCTTGAGACAAATGAAAATGGAAACACCACATACCCAAACCAACAGGATATAGCAAAAGCAGGGAAGGAAGGAAGTTGGATAAACATAGTGCATCCCTTCCTTTCAGAAGGAAGTTTGGTTGGGTGTGGTGGCTCACATCTGTAATCCCAGCACTTCAGGAGTCTGAGGTGGGTGGATCACGAAGTCAGGAGTTCAAGACCAGTCTAGGCAACATAATAAAGCCCTGTCTGTACTAAAAATACAAAAATTAGCTGGGCACGGTGGGTGCCTGTAGTTCCAGCTACTCAGGAGGCTGAGGCAGGAGAATCGCTTGAACCCTGGAGGTACACAGCTTGTGCAGGAAAATAATAACCATCACATCCTGTGAGTCTTACTAACTAAGTCTCAGAAGTGAGCTGAGATTGCACCACTGCACTCTAGCTTGGGGGACAGAGCAAGACTTCATCTCAAAAAAAAAAAAAAAAAAAAAAAAAAAAAGAAGAAGGAAGTTTATAGCAATAAACATCTACATCAAAAAAGTAAAAAGATCCAAAATCAACACTTACACCTCAAGAAACTAGAAAAATAAGAACAATCAAAACCCAAATGAGAAGGAAAAAAAATAAAGATGAGAGAATAGGGAGGAAAAAATACAAAAGATCAATAAAACAAACACCTTGTTTATTGAAAAGATTTTAAAAAATCAACAAATCTTTCACTAGACTAACAATAAAAGACTCAAATAAATAAAATCAGAGAAGAAAAAGGAGACATTATAGCTGATAACACAGAAATACAAAGGATCATAAAAGACTACTATGAACAACTACATCCCAACAAATTAGAAAACCTAGAAGAAATGGATATATTCCTGGACACATATAACTTATCAAGATTGAATTATGAAGGAAAGAAAATCTACGCAGGTCAATAATGAGTAATAAAGAGTTTTCCATCAAAGAAAAGCCCAGGATGTGATGGCTTCACTGCTGAATTCTACCAAACATTTAAAGAAGAACTAATACCAATTCTACTCAGACTCTTCAAGAAAGTGATTCCCAATGTGTTCTATGAAGCTGGCATTACTCTGATATCAACACCAGACAAGAACACAACAAAAAAGGAAACCACTGACTAATATCCTCGATGAACATAGATGTAAAAATTCTGAATGTAATACTAGCAAACTGAATTTAACAAGACATTAAAAAGATCATTCATCATGATCAAGTGGGATTCATCCCAGCAATGCAAGTATTGTTCAACATATGCAAAACAGTAAACATGATATATCTCATTAACAAAATCAGGGACAAATACTACATTATCATTACTACAGATGCTTAAAAAGCATTTGTAAAAATCAGCATACCTTTATAATAAAAAAAAAAACCTTAAACAAACCGGGCATAGAAGGAACATACATCAACACAATAAAGCCAATATATGACAAACCCACAGCTAACATCATACTGAACAGGGAAACGTTGAAAGCCTTTCTTCTAAGATCTGGGACAAGATGAGGATGCTCACTTTCACCGCTTTTCCTCAAAATATTACCTGAAGTTCTAGCCAGAGCAATTAGGCACGAGAAAGGATAAAAAGGATCCAAATTAGAAAGGAGGAATTTAAGCTGTCCTATTTACAGATGACATGATCATCTATACAGAAAGTACTACAGACTCCACCAAAGAGCGTTTAAAACTAATAAATGAATTTAATAAAGTTGCAGAATACAAAATCAACATACAAAAATCAGTAGCATTTCTATATGCCAGTAGCAACACTGACTGAGAAAGAAACCAAGAGAGCATTCTATTTATAATAGCTACAAAAATATGCAATACCTACAACATGAAAGATCTCTACAAAACATCTATCATTATCTATAAAACACTTATTAAAGAAAGTAAAGAGGACACAAATAAATGGAAAGGTATCCTGTGTTCATGGATTGGAAGAATTAATATTGTTAAAATGTCCACATCCACATTGCCCAAAGTGATCTTTAGGTTCAGTGCAATCAATCCCTGTCAAAATAACAATAACTTTATTCACAGAAATAGAAAAAAATCCTAAAATTCATCTGTAAGTGCAAAGTACCCCAAACTCATGCAATCTTGAACAAAAAGAACATGGCTGAAAGCATCACATCACCTGACTTCAAAATATAATACTAAGCTATAATAACACAAATGGCAAAGTATGGGCAGAAAAACAGACATCTGCATCTATAAGTGCATTGAATAAGCAATTCTGGGAAAATTGGATAGCCACAAAGAAAAGAAAAAAACTAGACCCCTATCTCTCACCATATTAAACAAAAATCAACTCTAAACAGATTGAAGACTTACAACTCTAAACAGACTGAAGACTTCTAGTAGTGCAACTACTAGAAGAAAACATAGGAGAAATGCTTCCTGAAATTGGAGTGGGCAAGAATTTTAAAAATAAGGCCTCAGAAGCACATGCAACAAAAGCGAAAATAGACAAATGGGATTACATGAAACCAAAAAGCTTATGCACAGCTAAGAAAACAATGAATTGAAAAGACAAGTTACTGAATGGAAAAAAGTATTTGCAAACTATGTATCTTATAAAGGGTTAATATCCATAATATATAAGGAACTCAACTCAGTAGCAAAAAAACTAATCTGATTTTAAAATGGGCAAAAAACCTGAATAGACATTTCTCAAACGAAGCCACACAAATGATGAACAGATATATGAAAAAATATTCACAACACTAATCATCAGGGAAATGCAAATCAAAACCACAATGAGATATCACCTCACTCTAGTAGAATGACTACTATCAGAAAAACAAAAAATAACATGTTGGTGAAGATGTGGAGAAAAGGGAACTCTTATACAATGTTGGTGAAAATGTAATTTAGTACAAACATTATGAAAAACAGTATGAAGGTTCCTCACAAAAGCAAAAATAGAACTACCATATGATCCAGCAGTCCTATTACTGTGTATATATCCAAAAGAAATGGGATCAGTATGTTGAAGAGACATCTGCATTCCCATGTTTACTGCAACACTATTTATAATAGACAAGATATGGAATCAGCCTAAATGTTCTTCTACAGATGAATAAAGAAAAAATATATATACACACAAACATACACACATATATATGTGTACATATATGTAACATATACATACATAAATACACACACAGGAATATTGTTTAGCCATAAAAATGAAATCCTGACATCTGCAGCAACATGGATGATTATGTTAAGTGAAATCAGCCAGGCACAGAAGAACAAACACTGCATGATCTCATCGTATGTAGAATCTTATAAAGTTCATTTCATAGAAGAAGAAATAATAGTGGTTATTAGAGGCTGAGGAGGGTTGGGGTTGGGTACCAGGAGACATTTGTCAATATGCACATATTTAGGAATAATATGTTCTGGTGTTTTACCACACAGTAAGATGACTATAGAAAACAACAAAGTAGTGTATATTTCACAATAGCTAGAAGATAAGATTTTGGATGTTGTCACCACAAATAGATAATAAGCATTTAAAGCAATCGATATGGGTAATTACCCTGATTTAACCATTATACAAAGTATGCATGCATTGAGACATTACACTGTACCCCGTAAATATGTAAAATTATTATATATCAATTATAAATGAAAAACTAAAAAAACTTTTAGAAAAAATATATGGGAAATATCTTTTCAAAGATAGAGTTAAAATATTTCTAAAAATAGGACTAAAAATACAAATCATAAATTAAAAGACTGATAGTTCTTACTGCATTAAAAATGTCTTCTGCATTAAAAATGTCTTCTTAAAGTCCATTGATGCTAGGAAGAAACTGTATCAACTAGCGAGCAAAATAACCAGCTAATATCATAATGACAGGATCAAGTTCACACATAACAATATTAACCTTAAATGTAAATGGACAAAACGATCAAATTAAAAGACAGACTGGCAAATTGGATAAAGAGTCAAGACCTATCAGTTTGCTGTATTCACAAGACCCATCTCACATGCAGAGACACACACAGGCTCAAAATAAAGGGATGGAGGAAGATCTACTAAGCAAATGGAAAACAAAAACAAAAGCAGGGGTTGCAATACTAGTCTCTGATAAAACAGACTTTAAACCATCAAAGATCAAAAGAGACAAAGAAGGCCATAATGGTAAAGGGATCAATTCATCAAGAAGAGTTAACTATCCTAAATATATATGCACCCAATACAGGAGCACCCAGATTCATAAAGCAAGTCCTTAGAGACTTACAAAGAGACTTAGATTCCCACACAATAATAATGGGAGACTGGAACACCCCACTGTCAATATTAGACAGATCAACGAGACAGAAAGTTAACAATGATATCCAGGAATTGAACTCAACTCTGCACCAAGTGGACCTAATAGACATCTACAGAACTCTCCACCCCAAATCAACAGAATATACATTCTTCTCAGGACCACATCACACTTATTCCAAAATTGACCACATAGTTGGAAGTAAAGCACTCCTCAGCAAATGTACAAGAACAGAAATTATAACAAACTGTCTCTCAGACCACAGTGCAATTAAACTAGAACTCAGGACTAAGAAACTCAATCAAAACCACTCAACTACATGGAAACTGAACAACCTGCTCCTGAATGACTACTGGGTACATAATGAAATGAAGGCAGAAATAAAGATGTTCTTTGAAACCAATGAGAACAAAGATACAACATACCAGAATCTCTGGGACACATTTAAAGCAGTGTGTAGAGGGAAATTTATAGCACTAAATGCCCACAAGAGAAAGATGGGAAGATCTAAAACTGACACCCTAACATCACAATTAAAAGAACTAGAGAAGCAAGAGCAAACATGTTCAAAAGCTAGCAGAAGGCAAGAAATAACTAAGATCAGAGCAGAACTGAAGGAGATAGAGACACAAAAAACCCTCCAAAAAATCAATGAATCCAGGAGTTGGTTTTTTGAAAAGATCAACAAAATTGATAGACTGCTAGCAAGACTAATAAAGAAGAAAAGAAAGAATCAAATAGACGCAATAAAAAATGATGAAGGGGATATTACCACCGACCCCACAGAAATGCAATCTACCATCAGAGAATACGATAAACATCTCTACGCAAATAAACTAGAAAACCTAAAAGAAATGGATAATTTCATGGACACTTACACTCTTCCAAGACTAAACCAGGAAGAAGTTGAATCCCTGAATAGACCAATAGCAGGCTCTGAAATTGAGGCAATAATTAATAGCCTACCAACCAAAACAAGTCCAGGACCAGATGGATTCACAGCCGAATTCTACCAGAGGTACAAGGAGGAGTTGGTACCATTCCCTCTGAAACTATTCCAATCAATAGAAAAAGAGGGAATCCTCCCTAACTCATTTTATGAGGCCAACATCATCCTGATACCAAAGCCTGACAGAGATACAACAAAAAAAGAGAATTTTAGACCAATATCCCTGATGAACATTGATGCAAAAATCCTCAATAAAATACTGGGAAACCAAATCCAGCAGCACATCAAAAAGCTTATCCACCATGATCAAGTGGGCTTCATCCCTGGGATGCAAGGCTGGTTCAACATATGCAAATTAATAAATGTAATCCAGCATATAAACAGAACCAAAAACAAAAACCACATGATTATCTCAATAGATGTAGAAAAGGCCTTTCACAAAATTCAACAGCCCTTCATGCTAAAAACTCTCAATAAATTTGGTATTGATGGAACGTATCTCAAAATCATAAGACCTATTTATGACAAACCCACAGCCAATATCATACTGAATGGGCAAAAACTGGAAAAATTCCCTTTGAAAACTGGCACAAGACAGGGATGCCCTCTCTCACCACTCCTATTCAACATAGTGTTGGAAGCTCTGGCTAGGGCAATCAGGCAAGAGAAAGAAATCAAGGGTATTCAGTTAGGAAAAGAAGAAGTCAAATTGTCCCTGTTTGCAAATGACATGATTATATATTTAGAAAACCCCATTGTCTCAGCCCAAAATCTACTTAAGCTGATAAGCAACTTCAGCAAAGTCTCAGGATACAAAATCAATGTGCAAAAATCACAAGCATTCTTATACACCAGTAACAGACAAACAGAGAGTCAAATCATGAATGAACTTCCATTCACAATAGCTTCAAAGAGAATAAAATACCTAGGAATCCAACTTACAAGGGATGTAAAGGACTTCTTCAAGGAGAACTACAAACCACTGCTCAGTGAAATAAAAGAGGACACAAACAAATGGAAGAACATACCATGCTCATGGATAGGAAGAATCAAGATTGTGAAAATGGCCACACTGCCCAAGGTTATTTATAGATTCAATGCCATCCCCATTAAGCTACCAATGACTTTATTCACAGAATTGGAAAAAACTGCTTTAAAGTTCATACGGAACCAAAAAAGAGCCCGCATTGTCAAGACAATCCTAAGCCAAAAGAACAAAGCTGGTGGCATCATCCTATCTGACTTCAAACTATAGTACAAGGCTACAGTAACCAAAACAGCATGGTACTGGTACCAAAACAGAGATATAGACCAATGGAACAGTACAGAGTCCTCAGAAATAATACCACACATCTACAGCCATCTGATCTTTGACAAACCTGACAAAAACAAGAAATGGGGAAAGGATTCCCTATTTAATGAATCGTGCTGGGAAAATTGGCTAGCCATAAGTAGAAAGCTGAAACTGGATCCGTTCCTTACTCCTAATACGAAAATTAATTCAAGATGGATTAGAGACTTAAGTGTTAGACCTAAAACCATAAAATCCCTACAAGAAAACCTAGGTAATATCATTCAGGACATAGGCATGGGCAAGGACTTCACGTCTAAAACACCAAAAGCAATGGCAACAGAAGCCAAAATTGACAAATGGGATCTAATTAAACTAACGGGCTTCTGCACAGCAAAATAAACTACCATCAGAGTGAACAGGCAACCTACAGAATGGGAGAAAATTTTTGCAATCTACTCATCTGACAAAGGGCTAATATCCAGAACCTATAAAAGACTCAAACAAATTTACAAGACAAAAACAAACAACCCCATCAAAAAGTGGGCAAAAGATATGAACAGACACTTCTCAAAAGAAGACATTCATATGGCCAACAGACACATGAAAAAACGCTCATCATCACTCGCCATCAGAGAAATGCAAATCAAAACCACAATGAGATACCATCTCACACTAGTTAGAATGTCAATCATTAAAAAATCCGGAAACAAAAGGTGCAGGAGAGGATGTGGAGAAATAGGAACACTTTTACAGTGTTGCTTGGACTGTAAACTAGTTCAACCATTATGGAAAACAGTGTGGCGATTCCTCAAGGCTCTACAACTAGAAGTACCATTTGAACCAGGCATCCCATTACTGGGTATACACCCAAAGGATTATAAGTCATGCAGCTATAAAGACACATGCACATGTATGTTTATTGCGGCACTATTCACAATAGCAAAGTCTTGGAATCAACCCAAATGTCCATCAGCGACAGACTGGATTAAGAAAATGTGGCACATATACACCATGGAATACTATGCAGCCATAACAAAGGATGAGTTCGTGTCCTTTGTAGGGACGTGGATGCAGCTGGAAACCATCATTCTCAGCAAACTATTGCAAGAACAGAAAACCAAATACCACATGTGGTATAATACTCATAGGTGGGAATTGAGCAATGAGATCACTTGGACACAGGAAGGGGAACATCACACACTGGGTCCTATTGTGGGGAGCGGGGCGGGGAGGGATAGCATTAGGAAATATACCTAATGTAAATGACGAGTTAATGGGTGCAGCAAACCAACATGGCACATGTATACATATGTAACAAACCTGCACGTTGTGTACATGTACCCTAGAACTTACTGGGTATATACCCAAAGGATTATAAATCATGCTGCTATAAAGACACATGCACACGTATGTTTATTGTGGCACTATTCACAATAGCAAAGACCTGGAATCAACCCAAATGTCCATCAGTGACAGACTGGATTAAGAAAATGTGGCACATATACACCATGGAATACTATGCAGCCATAAAAAAGGATGAGTTTGTGTCCTTTGTAGGGACATGGATGCAGCTGGAAACCATCATTCTTAGCAAACTATCACAAGAACAGAAAACCAAACACCGCATGTTCTCACTCATAGGTGAGAGCTGAACAATGAGATCACTTGGACTCGGGAAGGGGAACATCACACACCGGGGCCTATCATGGGGAGGGGGGAGGGGGGAGGGATTGCATTGGGAGTTATACCTGATGTAAATGACGAGTTGATGGGTGCTGACGAGTTGATGAGTGCAGCACACCAACATGGCACAAGTATACATATGTAACAAACCTGCACGTTATGCACATGTACCCTAGAACTTAAAGTATAAAAAAAAAAAAAAAGTCTTCTGTAAAACTGAGCACCATAGACATTTCTAAAAAGCAAAGACTCAGAGAATTTACTTGCAATGCACATAACCAATAAATAATTATGATATAGGCTGGACATGGTGGTTCATGCCTGTGATCCCAGCACTTTGAGAAGTCGAGGCAGGAAGGTTGCTCAAGGCCAGGAATTTGAGACCAGCCTGGGCAACACAGCAAGACCCTGCCTCTACAAAAACTAAAGGAATTAGTCGTGCATAGTGTCATGTGCCTGCACCCCTAGATATTCAGATCACTTGAGCCCAGGAGTTGGAGGCTGCAGTGAGCTATGATTGTATCACTCCACTCCAGACTGGGTGACAGAGTGAGACTCTATTGAAGGACAAGAAAGAAGAATGAAGAAAAAAGAAAGAAGAAAGAAGAAGAAAAAGAAGAAGAAGAAGAAGAAGAAGAAGAAGAAGAAGAAGAAGAAGAAGAAGAAGAAGAAGAAGAAGAAGAAGAAGAAGAAGAAGAACAAGAGGAGGAGGAGGAGGGACAAAGAGAAGAAGAAGAAAGGAGAAAGGAGGAGGAGGAGAAGAAAAAAAAGAAAAATTATGATATATAAATGCATAATGAAAAATCTATACGTTTGCTAAGAAAAAGACAAACAACCCAATTAAAAAATGAGTACATAACATAATCTGGCAATTCACAGAAAACTCAAATGGCTAATAAGTATAAAAAAGGATATACAATCTTACTAGCAGTCAGGGAAATGCATATTCTGATGTTTATCCAAATGGTTCAGTCATGGAAAATAGGAAATTCAAAGAAGGTATAGCAATGGAATGCAGGATATTTTACATTACATTTGCAGGGTTTTTATGTATATGTATTAAGGAGATGAAGGTGAAAAGATCCATTTGTTGAGTTATGTGAAAGTCAAATAATAAAGTCTTGACTAACAATTAATAAATCACTGAATTCAAAAAATATTATACCTGTAACATCTCTCTTTTATTATTATTTTTGCCCTTTATTTTGTTAATTCCTATTGAAACACAGGCAAAGGATTGCTAACATGTCATTTTATACTTACCTGAAGTTGATTATAAAACTGTATAATCTTCTCTTTCTGAGATGACCAGTTTTGTAAACCCAATTGCTGAGTTGCAATACATATTACTTTCTAAAAGGAAATAAACACATAAATTTAAAATGCATTGCAAATTGAACCCTTAAATTTTTGTCTTCCAAAATCTCTCTTAACTAGGTACCAATTACTGCTCTTTAAGACAGTAGTTCTTGATTTTTTAGTTCACCAACCTCTGTCTCTGAGAATAATGAAAACTATTACTACTGTCTCCAGAAAAATACAGGGAACACAAAATTTTATGTTCACAGACACCTGATAGCAAATTCATAGATCCTCTCCCAGATTAAGAATCCATGGTTTAACATTGAAAAACCAGAGGTTACCAGAGGTTACCAGTGTATAACCATCTAATTATCCTACACTAAAAGAAAACATAAAAGGTTCTAGACCTTTTTGTAATTCTAATCACTATTAAGAGAGGTTTTCAATTTTGTAATGACTATTTTAGTGTTTCAATATTAAGAATATTTTAAGACAGTAAATAAAATTTACAAGATTAAAGACATGATGTTATAAATTAAAATATTCCAAAGAGCAGCTGCAGCTTGGAAAGATACTTAATATTTTAACTAAGGTATTATAAGGGAAACCCTTCTAAAGGAGGGTTTATTTCACTGTAGATAGAATGGTAACTATGTCTACAGAAAAAAGTGGGATTTATCTTTTCTTTTGCACCGATCTCTTCCATTCCAGTTTTCATTCCTTGCATCCCTACAATGAGACAAAGCAGGTGAAGGAAATACCCAGTAGGACTGTACAATGGAGAAAAAGGCAGCTTCTATGGCAAGAACTGCAGGTAGGCAATCAGCTGGCAGAATTTTTTAAAAGATTAAATGGAATTGATCTCTTAAGTGGAATTTATGAGACTGCCCACTTCAGGCCGGAACTTATGAATCCTCTGCAGTTAATAACATAAGCCTAGACACCTACCTGAATATAAGCAAGAAGTCACACAGGTATAGAATAAGAATAGCATTGTATGCACAGATCATAGGGTGGGGATAATTAAAGAGATACTCAGATAGGTTATCCCACCTGGCTAATGAGTTTCACAAATTTCTTACTTTGGAATGTTTTGAAATAAAATCATAATCCTACTATAAAATATTCATGACTATATATGATGTTCCTTAGAATCAGCTGGATGGCAAACTATATGTAGTTCTTATTCAATGATGTGGTTTCAATAATTCTCAGTGAATCTTTTAGTTACTTGGAGATAATGACTCACTTCGGATATGTAAGAGACAGATATGTAAATAAGTCAGACAGATCACAATTGCCTATTAAATGTGATTCAGATTCTTGTACCTCAAGTGAGCAAATAGTATAAAGAGCACAACTACAGAATATTTTTAAATAAGATATATTACTATGTGGATGTGTTACACATGGCTGGTCACTGTGTAAGCCATCAAAAATACAACATTAAATAAAAAACTGAATTACTCCAAATTTAATATTAAAATCATTATAATTTTAAATTTTGATCTTTGTGACATTTCTATATTTCTATGAATCACATAATTTGGTGAGTAACAATTTATTAAACAGTTGACAGCTTGCATAGTTATTAATGTAAAAATTATACAAATGTGGGTATAATACAAATGGGGTAGCTGAATAAACTGGTGTGTTTATATAGAAAACTTTTCCATAAGCTCAGACTGCCACATATACTGACCTGTAAAGCTGATGAAAAGATGAATATATAATAAGGCTCAAAAGTAAAACCATTGATGTGCATGTGGAAATTCTTGAAAAATGTTAAAACTAACACAAGAGGCACCCAAAACTTATAACTGGAGAAGAGTGGAAAGTTTGTAGGCCCTGCTAGAGGGAGATGAAAGAATGCTTATAAAAGGGAGAGAGAGCAAAACCTGCCAACTGATATTTTTATTTTCTTAAAAAAAAAAAACTAAATGAAAATTCTCAAAATATAAATATAAATCAAAATCTTCAAAATCTTGGCACCAGTTTAAAGACAGGTATCTATTGTACTTCTGAAAATCTCACAGAGCAACAAGGAAAAAAAATATCAAATTGTATTTTCATTAAAATAAAAAAAAAACGAGGCCATGCGTAGTGTCTCACTACCGTAACCCCAGCACTTTGGGAGGCTGAGGCAAATGGACGGCTTGAACCTAGGAGTTCAAGACCAGCCTGAGCAACATGGCAAAACCTTGTCTCTACAAAAAATATAAAAAACTAGCTGGCATGGTGGTGGGTGCCTGTAGTCCTAGCTACTTGGGGGGCTGAGGCAGGAGGATTGCTTTAGCCTAAGAGGTCGAGGCTGCAGTGAGCTGAGATCAGGACACTGCACTCAAGTCTAGGTGACAGACTGAAACCCTGTCTCAAAAACCAACCAAACAAACAAATAAACATTAAAAATACCAAAGAAAATCTATAAAATCCAGAACACATGTAAGTACTAAGAAAATAGCTTAGTTTTATTAGAGCTTGGATGCTGCAAACTCTTGAACCAGAAAAGTCCAACTCATTCAATCATGTGAAACAAAGAATCTCACAGTTTAAGACTCCTGTTAATTTAGAGTACTAAAAATAAGAGTATATATTAAAAGGGCTAATAGAGTACCAAAACTCATAACTAGAGAATTTATAGTGATATTATGAACATAAAGGTAAAGTGAAAATTTTAAGAGCATACGAAGAGAAAAAGTAGATACACTATAAAAGAATAAATATTGAAGTGACATTGACCTTCTTCAGAGTGACCCTGGAGCAACAGGAAAATGGAATAATATTTTTAAGGAATTAGAGATTTTAATATATTAAAGGAAAATAACTTTGAAGTTAGACTTTTATAACGAATTTGCCATTCAGATATGAGGGCATATCAAACACAGTCTTGAATATTAAAGTTCTCAGAAGGTTTGCTACACAAAAACCTACTCTGAAAACTCTCTTGGAAGAAGTACTCTAAAAGAGGAATAAATTGAAGATAAGCCTATAACAGATATAAAAAGTAAGTTTGAAACAATTTCTTATTAGCTTACTATTTTCTAAAAGAGAGAGAGCACAAGCATGAGTATGCAGAAGTCCAAGGAAAAAAGAGAGAGAAAACATTTCTGTAATAACCAGAAATTATAATTCTACATAGCATTAACATAATGAGAGTGGAAGTGTGGGGAAGACCAAAGAGTGTACTAAAGTACTTATCTTGAAAGGGACAAATATAGATATGAAAACATTTTGATCATAGGGGAAAATAATGATGAATGTCAGTCTTTAGCTAAAAGAGGCATGAATGTCAGTCTTCAGCTAAAAGAGAATAAACGTAACAAACAAAGAAGAAAACTCGATCTACCCCATAGTGAGCAGGAAAAGAGAGAAAATACTGAAGCAAAAATAAATTCAATAATAACAGTAATGTATCTTAAGACAACAGGATACACTGTACAAAAAAAGTTAAAAATCAGTAAATACAGGACAGATAATCACAGATTTGATTATAAGAAAACAAAGGCCACCAATATATGTCCTATAAGACAGACAGTTCAGGCCGGGCGCGGTGGCTCAAGCCTGTAATCCCAGCACTTTGGGAGGCCGAGACGGGCGGATCATGAGGTCAGGAGATCGAGACCATCCTGGCTAACACGGCGAAACCCCGTCTCTACTAAAAAAAAATACAAAAAACTAGCGGGGCGAGGTGGCGGGCGCCTGTAGTCCCAGCTACTCGGGAGGCTGAGGCAGGAGAATGGCGTAAACCCGGGAGGCGGAGCTTGCAGTGAGCTGAGATCCGGCCACTGCACTCCAGCCTGGGCGACAGAGCGAGACTCCATCTCAAAAAAAAAAAAAGAAAGTTTGAAAAACAAAAGGATGGAAAAAGAACTTCTAAAGATAAACCTTGCATCAAAAAGTTGGATAAAATTTTAATATCTGACTGAATATATATTAAAGCAAGAAATCACCAGTGGGCCAAAGAGGGATATAGGATGCTGGTAAAAGAGAATATAGGAATACATATACAACTTACAACTTTAAAGTATATACAACAACAATTGACAGATGTGCAAAAGAAATAGCTATCTCAGTGATTTAAAATCTTAATATACCTCCTGCAGAAACAGATGGATAAATAAAGAATTAGAGACATCAAAACTCTGAAAAATACAATTAATAGGCTATATATACTTGTTTATAACTTTATAGCCCATAGGCACAGAACATATAATTTTTTAGCATAAACACTAAAAAAAGATCATTTATTAGATAATGTAGGAAACACTGATACATGCAAAAGGCTAAATATATAAACTGCAGGATATAGAGGAGGAGGTAATACTTCCAAACTAATTCCACAAGGCCAGTGTTACCCTGATACCCAAACCAGACAAAGACACATCAAAAAAAGAAGACTATAGGCCAATATCCCAGATGGGCATTGACATGAAAATTCTCAATGAAATACTAGCAAACCAAATTCAACAACACATTTAAAAATCATTCATTACGACCAAGTCAGATTTATCCCAGGGATACAAAAATGGTTCAACATATTACAAATCAATCAATGGGATACATCATGTCAAAAGAATGAAGGACAAAAACCATGTAATGATTTCAATCGATGCTGAAAATGCACTTGATAAAATCCAACATCCTTCTGGATAAAAACTCTCAAATAACTGTGTATAGAAGGAACATACCTCAACACAATAAAACCACATATGACAGACCCACAGCTAGTATCACACTAAATTGGGAAAAACAGAAAGCCTTTTCTCTGAGATCTGGCACACAACAAGTGTGCCCATTTTCAGCACTGTTATTCAACATAGCATTGGAAGTCCTAGCTGCAGCAAAGCAGACAAGAGAAAGAAATAAACAGCATCCAAACTGGAAAGGAAGAAATCAAATTATCATTGTTTGCAGATGATATGACCTTATATTTGGAAAAACCTAAAGATTCTACCAAAAAACAATTGGAACTGATAAATTCAGTAAAGTTGCAGGATACAAAAGCAACACAAATAAATAAAAAATCAGTAGCATTTCTTTTCCTTTTTTTTTTTTTTTTTTTTTTTTTTTTTTTGAGATAGGGTCTCATTCTGTCTCCCAGGCTGGAGTGCAGTGGCACAATCTCAACTCACTGCAACCTCTGACCCCGGGTTCAAGTGATTCTCCTGCCTCATCCTCCCCAGTACCTGGGATTACAGGCATGTGCCACCATGCCCCACTAATTTTTTGTATTTTTAGTATAGATAAGGTTTCACCATGTTGACCAGGCTTGTCTCAAACTCCTGACCTCAAGTGATCCATTAGGCTCGGCCTCCCAAAGTGCTGGGATTACAGGCATGAGCCACCGCACCTGGCCAATCAGTAGCATTTTTATATGCAAACAGAGAATAACCTGAAAAAGAAATAAAAGTAATCCCATTTATAGTGGCTACACATAAAATTAAATACCTAGGAATTAACTCAAGAAGTGAAACATCTCTATAACGAAAACTATAAAACAGTTTGAAGAAGACAACAAAAAATGGAAAGATATTCTATGTTCATGGACTGCAAGAATCAATATTGTTAAAATGTTCATACTACCCAAAACAATCTACAGATTCAATGCAGTCCTATCAAAATACCAATGACATTCTTCACAGAAATAGAAAAAACAATTCTAAAATTTACATGGAATCACAAACAACCCAGAATAGCCAAAGCTATCCTGAACAAAAAGAACAAACTGGAGGAGTCACATTACCTGACTTCAAATTATACCTCAGAGCTATAGCAACCCAAATAGCATGGTCTTGGCAGAGAAAGAGACACACAGACCAATGGAAAAGACCAGAAAATAGACACAAAGACCAATATCCACATAGACCAATGGAACAAAACAGAAAACCCAGGAACAAATACACACACCTGTGGTGAACTCATTTTCAACAAAGGTGTCAGGAACGTACTTCAATAAATGGTGCTGGGAAAACTGGATATCCATATGCAGAAGAATGAAACTAGATCCCTATCCCTTGTCATATATAAAAATCAAATAAAAATGGATTAAAGTCTTAAATCTAAGACCTCAAATTATGAAACTATTAACAAGAAAACATTGGGGAAAATGTCTAGGACATTGGTCTGGGCAAAAATTTCTTGAGTAATACCCCACAAGCACAGGCAACCAAAGCAAAAATGGGTAAATGGAAACACATCAAGTTAAAAAGCTTCTGCACAGCAAAGGATGCAATCAACAAAGTGAAGAGACAACCCACAGAATGGGAGAAAATATTTACAAACTACCCATCTGACATGGAATTGGTAACCAGAATATATAAGGAGCTCAAACAACTCTATAGGAGCAAATCTAATAATCCAATAAAAAGTAGATAAAAGATTTGAATAGACATTCCTCAAAAGAAGACAGAAGACTTAGAAATGGCAAATGGGTAATGAAAAGATGCTCAAAATTATTGATCATCAGAGAAATACAATGAGATATCCTCTCACCCCAGTTAAGACGGCTTATATCCAAAAGAGAGGCAATATCAAATGCTGGTGAGGACGTGGAGAAAAGGGAACCCTCATACATTGTGGTTGGAAATGTAAATTAATACAATCACTACGGAGAACAGTTTGGAGGTTGGTCAAAAAAACTAAAAATAAGGCTACCATATTATCCAGCAATCCCACTGCTGGGTATATACCCCAAAGAAAGAAAATCAGATATCAAAGACATATCCGCATTCCATGTTTTTTGCAGTACTGTTCACAATAGCCAAGATTTGGGGGCAACCTAAGTGTTCATCAACAAATGACTGGATAAAGAAAATGTGGTACTTACACACAAAAACACTATTCACCCACACAAAACAATGAGATCCTGTCATTTGCAACAACATGGATGGAATTGGTCATTATGTTAACTGAAATAAGCCAGGCACAGAAAGACAAACATTGCATGTTCTCACTTACCTGTGCAACTTAAAAATAAAAACAATTAAACTTATGGAGATACGGAGTAGAAGGACGGTTACCAGAGGCTGGGCAGGGTAGTGGGGAAGTGGGAGGAAAGTGGGGATGGTTAATGTGCACGAAAAAAAATAGAATGAATAAGACCTAGTATTTGATATCACAACAGGATGAATATGAATATGAAAAATGACTATGAAATTCCTACATATCTGAACTTATGGTATATATAACTAAAGCAGCACTTAGAGGGAATTTGAAAATCTTACAAGCTTATATTAGTAAAAAGAAGAAGAAAACAAATGAATTAGACTTCTTACTAAAAAAGCTGGAAACAGAATAAAAACACAAAACCCAGAAGAATAAGGATATTTTAAAAGTTTAAAACAGATACCAAAGAGTTTGGAAACAGAAAAAAGATATATTAAATGAATAGAAAGAAGGCTAGTTTTTTGAGAAAAAATAATATATCAGATAAACTGTTAGATGATATAATCAAGGAAGAAAACACAAATTAGGAAAATAAGAAATGATTGAGCAAATAATCTCAGAAACATGAAACTGAAAGAATCTTAAGATAGTGGTTTGTTCAACTCTATATTCATATTTTAAAACTTGAATGAAATGGGAGTATCTGTCTTATTTAACAAAATTGATACTAGAAGAGACATAAATTTTGAATTCATAAATTTTAGATTTAATTTTACAGATTAGAACCATGAAAGAGCTTTCCTCTCATAACTCCTGGTCCAGATGGTTTTCAAGGGAGTCTTTCAAACTTTCCTACATCACCTAATGAATGGTCTTTGTGTGTGTGTAAGTTTTTCATGTGTGCTCAGAAATAATATGAATTCTGTGCTTGTTGTGTATAAAGTTACGTACATGCCCTATTAGTTACATTTAAAGAACAAATAATTATGAAGTGGTTTATTTTCTAAATAAATTTTAAAAATATTTTTTTGAAGACAGGTTGGGTTTCAGGGAAAGGAATCAACATGTTTAATGGCCTGAGACCTGATAAAATCCTGGAAAAGTTAGAGAACAGAAGCTCAAGGTAGAAAGAACAGGGAAGAAAGGAAGAGATGGAGGAAGGAAGAACAGGATATACTGAAAAGACAACCTGGTCCAGCAGATTGTGAAGGGCATTATATGCCAAAATACTTAATTTAAATTTTGTACTGCAGGCAACATTAATCCAACAGTTGCTTTGCTAACGTGATCAAATGTATATTTTAGGAAAACAACTCTGGTGGCCATATGGGAAAATATTGGAATGCAGGGTGTGGCAGGAAGCTATGTAAAAATATTAACAAGAGACATTGAGTTCTCACCTAGACTAAGGCAATGACTGTGAGGCTATAGACATAAAAGAAACAACAAAGGTCTTTATCATTATAATATGTAATTTTAATAATTACAAAATATTTACAATTTAAGTTTTTTCATAACGCTGATCTAATTTGATTCTCTAGGCACCCTTTCAAAGTGGGAAGAACAGAAACTATTATCCTCATTTCAAAAGATGAAAAAATTGAGAAACAAAATATATAATGATCATCCTTGCCTAAAGGTACACAGTTCATTCTTATTTCCATTAGGACATAATATACTGAAAGCTTTTTTTTCCCCCAAGGGGCACTATATATCTCCAAGTGTTTTTATCCCCTCAATTACCACATGAATACGTAATTTAGGAAGAACTGTAATATTTTTAATCCACATCTAGTTTCGTAATTGATATTCCACATCCAAATAAGCGGTGATGATTTTCAAAGGTCTTTTTACCTCCAAGGCAAGTTGATTTACTTTTAAAACTGTCACTTCTGGAAAAATATCTCCTATAATATTTTCAAAAAGTGGGACATCTTCAGGAGGACATTTTGGCAAACTAGCTTCTCTTATAGCCTCGATAACAATCAAGGTTTCATCTGCTTCAGAAAGATTGTCACTGGTATCACTTTAATGGCAGAAGAAAACAAACATAGAGAACAAATTAGCGAGTCTGCTTTGCAGACATTAAAGACCACTAACATTCTTTTTTAGGGGTGGCTATTCCAATGTCCTTCCCTCCTCTCTCTCACTGGATAGCAGCCATATGGTTTGGGTGGAATTAATAAGATACCCAGCTCCAGAAATAGGCTCTGACTGGTCTAGAACAATAAGAGCAACACCAATCCCCAGACACCGAATCAGGGAAAGTTACTATATCAGTAAGGGTTTTTAGTTGCAAATAACAGAAACGAATTTAGGCTAATGTAAAATAAAAAAATAACACACTGATTTATTTAAAAATCTCTAGGAGAGCCAGAACTAGGCTTGCAAGCTATCCAGCTGAGAACAATGGCCAAAATCATCTACGGAACTGGTCTTATGAAAACATGTCTGTCATCATCAATGGATCCCGATAGCAGTGACTGTCATACCAATACATGACTGATGCTGGCACTAGAACTGTTCACTGCCTCTGCTATTTCTGGTAAATGGCTATAGCTACTGCCACTGCTGTCACCATCAACAGAATGGACTCTGTGTGTATCCATTTCTTTTTTCACTAGCTTCAGGTTCAGATTCTAATGCAGCTGTGTCTGACTTGCCAAGGTTGTATGTCAAAGCCACAGTTACAAGAGAGTTTGGAAAATCAAGTATATGGCATAACAAATATTCACTAAAGTAACATAACCTCAGCTCTAGTCAATCAGTCTATCGCAGTCACTTGGACACAGTGACTCAAGGGTAGACAAGTGACGAGTCCACTCAGAGTAAATTTCAGGCCTTTAGTTCAGTAATATGGACAGCCCCAGTTATTATTAGAAGGTATCATGCCACCAAAAACGAAGCCAGCCTGAAAGCAAGCCAGTGTATGGAGGACTGCAGTACTGAGAATATCTCAGACAAATTAAACTGAAACCTTAGTCAAAGTGATCATACCCTGCTCCATCTCTGGATTTTCTGATTGGATAAAAACAACAGTTCCCTCTACTATTTAAGCCAGATTGAGTTTTCTGTTAATCATAACAAAAGCTTACTGATATAAGTTATACTATATATGTTACTCTATAATAACAATATTTCACATACTAAACACTTCAGCATATATTGTATAAACATGTAATCAGAAGAAAAATAACTATACATGCTATGATACCATACTAGAGATAGAAAGGAAGAGATAGAAACTGCTCCCTGCAAAGGTGTCCAAACATTTATCATTTCTTTGTGAGAACATTCAAAATCTTCTTTTCAGGTTATTTTGAAATACATAATACTGTTAACTACATATAGTCACCTTACACTGCAATATAACTGAAAACATTCCTCCTATCTGTAATTTTGTACTCATTGTATTCCTATAACCACTCCATTATTACAATGGGAGAGTTATATTGGGTTGGAATTGACTTTAGTCATTTACATTTCCCTGAGAATACCTCACTGAGTCTTCTGAATGTATTTTGGCAAAGAGAGGGCAAGAGTCCACTTGAAGTCAAAGGGAGGGGGCCACATCAGAATGGAAAAGGGTTCCAGACTTTATTGCTGGGGTCCTAGGGAATGACAATGGCCTTTTAATATTTGTTTTCAAGACAGATCTTGCTTTATCTTAAAGGAAAATGAAAAAAAAAGGGAAGACCAATATGTCTGGCAGTAGGGCAAGTGTTAAATATACATATGGAGAGAAAATAGCTTAAATAAAATATTATAATATTGTTACAATATTCTGTTACTGGACAAAGGTAGCACCTCATTAAAATATTACAAAAAAGAGTAATTTTGGAAACGGCATGTGAAATTACCAATGGGTCTATCTGTCATAGCTTAAGAATAAATAATGAAAGCTTTAGATTAATGTTAACATCTAACTAAAATTTAAGAATAAGATACCTAACGTAACTTTGTTGCACCCATTATGATTGTCTTCATGATACCACTTTTTTGGAATTAGTTGAGGCCCACTTTGTGGCCCAATATTGTGGTAAGGACCATAAATCTTTTAAGTGGATACTTGAAGAGATGTTAATTCTCTAGATGTTGCCAAGAAAATCTTTCCTACCACAAGGGTCTTGGATTTAAGCTGTTGTATAATTAGTTTGTTTTCTAAACAAAAAGATTTGGAAAATTATTTTAAAGGAAAGAGGGAGAAAACTGCTTCTTTCCCTTAAAAGAAAAAAAATGCCCCCTACAAAGGCACATTCACTTTTTAATCCCCAGAATCTGAATATTATTTAATATGGCAAAAGAGGTGATTGAGAATTTTAAGAGGAGCTTATCCTAGAGTATCCAGATGTAAATAAAATCACATGTATCCTAACAAGAGACAAAGAGATGCAGGGACACACAGAGGAGTGGGTGATGTGACGATGTGTTTACCTTTGAGTCACTGTGTCCAAGTAACTGCCATACACTGATTGACTAGAGCTAAGGTTATGTAACTTTAGTGACTATTGGAAAACGTTAGGTTTCCTGTAATTTGAAGGAACAATAACAGATTAGAGTGCTGTGGTCATAAGCCAGGAAATGCAGGCAACCACCAGAAGCTGGAAGAGGCAAGAAATGGAATCTGCCCAAGAGTCTCTGGAGAGAAAGCAGCCCTACCCACAACCTGGATATCAGACTTCTGGCCGCAGGTCTTGTGAGGAAATACTTTTCTGTTATTTTAAGACACAACTTTGTCATAATTTTATAAGGCAGCCCAAGGATATTAATATACTGCTTTCTGTTTTAATTTAAACACCCTGAAAGTATATTTGAGAATTAACATTAAGTTCTTCCAACATGATCTAGAAAGAAAAAGTAGAAATAAAAGGGAGGGATGAATTACTATGCTAGGGAAATGAGACAAATTTGTAGTATTCTTGGGTGGCTAAGAAATATGGTCAGAGGCCTTAGGAAGAATAGGGTGGGACAGAAGGAAAGGAAGGGACAGGGAAGGGAAGAGGAAACAGGTAAGAACAATACTTATTATTTTGGTGTCCAGAAGGGCGAAGAAACTTTCAAAAAGTAAAATTGTCTAATATTAATTTTTTGGTTGTTCACTGTGCTTTACTCTGATAACAAAAAATTCATCAACCCTCTTAAAATATAGTCATCTTCATACAATCACATGGCTTCTGTGGTGCTTTAAAGGAATCAAAGAAATGGAGCTGTCACATTTAGGGCAGCACAGACTAGAGAGAAGGGAGCTGCTTTCAGTGGCAGGAGACAGTTTCCTGTATACTGGAAATGGAAACTCTAATTGAAGGGTGCCCATGAGAACTTTAGATTTCCTGTCATTTGAAGACAATCAAGTGCTTTGAATGGAGAGCAGTACTACTTTCACTGGAATACTTATGTAAAGAACTAGGTGACTACAGGACTATAAAATCCAGAGGACTTGAGGACATTAGGGAGCTATACTTGAGTTTCATATATGAGTGCTATTTATCTTTATTAAAAAATCATAAAACATTTAACAACAGACACCTATTTACATGCCATCAATATTATACAGGCCATTTTGCAGTATATGCCTCAGTTCTTTTATTTTTAAGAAATAAATTATTACAGCTTTATCCCCTATCCTTTGCTCTCTTTTTTTTTTTTATTATATGTGTATGTATCTGTAAGCAATCCATATTATTATGTTTTAAAAGGGAAACAGTTAACATGTTGATATATCCTTTTGCAACGTATTTATCTTTTTATTTCATTTTAAATAGGCAGTACAAGAATATAGCCCCAATCATACCAATATGAAAAGGTATATCTTGTCCCTTTCTACCCAGAAAGGAAAAAGCATGTCCGCTTCCCTATAGTTTCACCAAGGTTTTGCCCAACTTTGTATTTTTGCCCATCTGTTAAGGGAAAAACAGAATTTCAGTGTCATTTTAATTTGCATTCTTTCATTATGAGTGGGGTTGAGTGTACTTTCATATACTTAAGGCACTTTTATATTTCTTTTTCCAAGAACTATCTGTTGATGTCCTTTGCCCATTTTCCTATTGATTTTTTCCCCAAATGTTTAGAAAATCTTTATATATTAAGAGGATAAGCTATGTGTAATATGAGTTACAATTTTTTCACTAGTTTATCAATTGTCTTTTGACTTCAAAAAACGTACTTTTGACCATTTATAAATATTTTCTGTTGTGGATTCTAGATTTAGAGTCTTAGTTTTAAAGATCTTCCATACTCCAAGAACAAAGGACATTTGTTTCTTCAAATACATTTAAATTTTTTACATTTAAATTATTTTATCCTTTTAGAGTTTATCCTAGTAAATGATGTGGACAATTGTTCCAACTTGATCTTTATCCTGATGGCTGTGTAGTTTTCCCAAAAGCATTCATTAAAAAGTCTATTCTTCCCCATGGATTTATGATATAATAAATGCCCAAAGCATATAGTTCTATTTTTGGACTTTCTATACTGTTCCAATGGTTTGCTTTTCTACTCATGAGCCAGTACCACAGTGTTTTAATTACTGAAGCTTTGTTATATGTCTTAATACATAAAGGGATATCTCCCCTTCATTGCTCTTGCTTTTTAATATTTTTCTAACTAGTCTCATTTTTCCATGTGAACTTTAGGACCAGCTTGCCTAAAAACAAGCAAATTAACAAACTAAATATCCTTTTAATATTTTACTGAGATTGCATTTCCATTTGTAAATTAATGTTTAGAGTATTTAAATCATTATGATGTTAAGTCCTTTAAGATGTTATGATTTTATTAATGTGGTATATTATTTCATTTAAATACATTTTCATTTTTTTTCAATCCTGTTTTAAAGTTTTCCTCATTTGGGTTTTACACATTTGTCACATAGGTATATTCATATAGGCTTTACATTTCTCATTGAGTTATTGTTCTTCTAAATGAGGTCTTTTGTTCTAGTGTATCTTTTATTATGTAAAACACTTTTTTTTTTTTTTTAAAGAATAGGCTCTCTATTGGGAAAAAGTACTCTGATTTTGTGCATTTTTTCTTACTCTTCTTTCATATTCTTAAATAATCTCTGCCTTACTTTACTATGACAGTCTGGGGGCTCCTTGTTTTAACTTGGCATCATCACCTGTAATTCTACAAATTATTTTCCCAGCAATATATAACTGCCCTTTGACCTAACAATTCAAAATTCAACTGACCATTTAAACTCCCGTTTCTTCGTTCCAGCCATTATTAAAACTATCTTCAGAGATCTCAAGCCAAAATTATAATGATCCTATCAAACATTAAAATATTTGAATTATTAAAGTTTCTAAAGAAAAAATGTGAAAACAAATGCATACAGTATATAGGTAAATTATAGGTAATCTATGCTTTGCAGGGAAACAGTGATATAAATCCAAAAAACCCTTGGTTATATTGCTAATGCTCTCATTTATCTCCCAGAGTGATGCTCCTAAAGTCTCACTCTTAAAGATTAACAAATATTAAAGGTGTTAAGAAATGTCAGTATCTGAATTAAGTTTTCTTTGAACTAGAATGAGATAAATTGAAAGAAAATTAAAAGAGGAGGACTTTTGGAGAAAATGTGGTTAGCTGTCCAAACCATTTTGCATTAGCAACAAATACTCTGGCATATGCTAGAACAATAATTGTCAAAGTGTAGAACCTAGATCAGCAGCATCAGTAACAGTTTAGAACTTGTCTGAAATACAAATTCTTGAATCCCACACCAGATGTACAGAATTAGAAACTCAGGAGTAAGGCCCAGCATTTTGTGTTTTAACAAATCCTCCAAATGATTCTGGTATAGAATAAAGTTTGAGAATAATTGCTCTAGATATTAACTTCCTTGTATGGAGAAAAATAGTCCATAATTTAAAAATAACAAATGCTCAATTACTCTTTCCGGATCTTGGAGGAAAGACTTAGAATCTTGAATGATTTTACAGTTTGCCTTATACAAAGCTCATACATGGACTTTACATGTTGACGGAAATTCTAGTTCCATTATTTTGATGTGTTGATAGGAATTCTAGCTCCCTTCTTTGGTATAGTCCCAGGTCATCCCTGGACCGATACCAGAAAGTATTACTTAAAGTTATTTTTATATAATCACCTTTAAATATTTTGAGAAAAGTAGCTATTTACCTGTTGTGAGAGCTGTTTGCACGCTAATTCATAAAGGTTAGTTAACTTTTCAGAGAGTGACTTTGCAGATTTGAAACCAAATGAAAACAATATTATTTCAGCAATCATTTGATAATGGGGCACCATCATTGCCACTGGGCGAAACAGAGATTTTAAGTTATCTGGGAGCTCTACTCCACCTTTGTATCTGAAGAGGAAAAGAAAAACAAACAATAAAAACACCACTTTTCAATTTTTCAAATGAGGAATCACATACTTTTCCCCAAAATAATCATATTGGTGTTCTATGTGACCTTTATCTGAAAATTAGTTTATAAGATAGTTTTTATTGTAACCTTTCATCTTACAGAGCTTCTTGGTTTATCATATTTTCTTCCTGTTCCTCCTCCTACAATTTACCTCATATTAGTTCCCTCTGATTCTCTGGACTATTACAGCATTCAATCAGATATTTACTGAATCTGCCCAACCTCCACTCCCTGCAACCACTATTGTCTTATTCCTCCTGCCACTCTCATCAGTTTTTCTGCCTGTGTCCTCTTTGTGAAAAACTGCTGACCCTTTTTCCTTTCTCTCTGGGTATGCATGAAGTAAAAATATGTCTTCATCTGTAGCTTAATGAATGTGAGATTATCCTTATCCATATGAACAGGTGCAGAGAACAGCTGTTCATAAATGGTGTGGGGAATGGAAGTGTTCAGAGGATGATGGAGGCAGATGCATGGACAGATGCAAATGTCAAGCAACTCCATCTGTAGATAAGATTTAAGAAAATGATTTTTGTCTGTGTCTGTTCCCACTATATTCAATGATACTCACCTGGGATTCATGGTGATAAATACTGCACAAGACATATTGATACGAATTTCTTTTCCTTCCAGTACAAATCTAAAAGATATTATAGTATTCATCACTAGCACTGTTTTCTCTAGTCCAAAGTATGTTAAAACTATAAGTGAGTTTGGAAACTTTATTAAGGCTGTGTTACATTTAAATGCAAACAGAGCACACTGGAAAAAACAATGGTGAGAGAAAAAAGAAGAAATAGGAGGCTCATGCTGAGCCAAAGTTGTCACCCCTGCTGGGATTCAGATGTATTTGATCATGTCCAAAGATGTTTCTGGGACCTGAGGCTGGAAAATACCTAGCTGAATGAGTTGACTTACATAGTAAAAGGAACCTGGGGAGACTCTTAGGGAAGAAAAGAGCTCTGCCTGGAAGATATAGTAGAACACAGAATGGGGCACAGCACAGACATCCTGCTTCAGCATGGAACACAGCCTGTCTCCCAAGTGTCCCTAGCCTGTTTAAAAACCCTGGGACCACTATGAGATAGAATGCTTGGCATGAACATCAGTGTCCTACAATCAGCACCAGTGGTAGAGACAATAGGAGAAATCCTATAGTGATTTCTTGGACAGCTGATACCAAAGAGGGTGGTCAAAACAGGAAAACAATTGGGACAAAACATAGGGGAACTCACTGGACATAAATGGGGGAAACTTTGCAGAGGCTGAGGTGTAGCAAAGAGTCTGTGAAATGTTACTGTGACTGCCCCCCGGCAACTGTATCCACAGATTTATGAGTCCTGTAATACTAGCTTTAACAGTTTGAACAAAATCCATGAGAGAAAAGCCACAAGTTAGTATCCATTAGCTTGTATTAGAAATATTAGATTATAATACAATTTTATATGTTCATAAATCATATGAGTACTAAAATTACCTAAAGAGAAAAATTTTTTGCTTTTATTACTGAACATTAGCATTACTAACAAATACTGTTATTACAGAGCTTTTCAATAAAAGCACATTAATTCAGAGTAATAAGACAAGAGGGCTCTTCAGGTGTGTGGCCAGTATACCCACTTTGATTTTTTTCTCGCTGGGCATGGTGGCTCATGCCTGTAATTCCAGCACTTCGGGAGGCCGAAGTGGGTAGATCACACTGAGGTCAAGAATTCGAGACCAGCCTGGCCAACATGGTAAAACCCCACCTCTACTAAAAATACAAAAATTAGCCGGGCATGGTGGTGCCACCTGTAATACCAGCATAAGAATTGTTTGAACCTGGGAGGCAGAGGTTGCAGTAAGCCGAGATCATGCCACTGGACTCCAGCTTGGGCAACAGAGTGAGACGTCTGCCTTAAAAAAAAAAAATGTATGTGGAAACAAATACAAATAACCATGAGGTAATATTAGGAACACCTCTAGGCACACAAACTAGAAAATCTGGAAGAAATGGATATGTTCCTAAACATACATACTCTCCCAAGGCTGAACCAGAAAGAAGTTGAAGCCCTGAACAGACCAATAATGGACTCCAAAATGTAATCAGTAATAAATAGCCTACCAACCAAAAAAAGCCCAGGACCGAACACATTCACAGCCAAATTCTATCAGATATACAAAGAAAAGCTGACTGGTACCATTCCTACTGAAAATATTCTAAAAAATCAAGGAGGAGGGATTCCTCTGTAACTCATTCTATGGGAAGAGCATCACCCTAACACTAAAACCTGGCAAAGACACAACAACAACAAAAAACTTCAGGCCAATATCCTTCATGAACACCAATGAAAGAATCTTCAACAAAATACTGGCAAATCGAATCCAGCAGCATATCAAAAAGCTTATCCACCACTATTAACTAGGCTTTATGCCTGGGGTGCAAGGTTGGTTCAATATATGCAAATCAATAAATATATTCATTACATAAACAAAACTAAAGACAAAAAAACCACATGATAATCTCAATAGATGCAGAAAAGGCTTTTGATATAATTCAACATCCTTCATGTTAAAAACTCTCAATAAACTAGGTATTGAAGGAACATACCTCAAAATAATGAGTCATTTATGACAAACTCACAGCCAACACCAGTAATGAGTCATTTATGACAAACTCACAGCCAACACCATACTGAATGGGTAAAAACTGGAAGCATTTCCCTTGAAAACTGACACAAGACAAGTATGCCCTCTCTCACCACTCCTATTCAACATAGTCTTGGAAGTCCTGGCCAGAGCAATCAGGCAAGAGAAAGAAAGGGCATCCAAATAGGAAGACAGGAAGTCAAACTATCCCTGTTTGCAGGTGCCATGATTCTATATCTAGAAAAACCCATCGTCATGGCCCAAAAACTTCTTTCAGTGAAGTCTCAGGATACAAAATCAATGCAAAAAAATCACTAGCATTCCTACACACCAACAACAGCCATGCCAAGAGCCAAATCAGGAACACAATCCCATTCACTGTTGCCACAAAAACAATAAAATACCTAGGAATACAGCTAACCAGGGAGGTGAAAGATCTCCTCCAAGGAAAACTACAAAACACTGATCAAATGGAAAATGGAAAAACATTCCATTCTTATGGACAAGAAGAATCAATATTGCTAAAATGACCATAATGTCCGGTGTAATTTATAGATTCAATGCTATTCCTATCAAACTACCAATGACATTTTAATTCATAGAATTAGAAAAAACTATTTTACAATTCATATGAAACCAAAATGAGTCTGAAAAGCCAAGGCAATCCTAACCAAAAAGAATAAGGCTGGAAGCATCACATTACCCAACTTCAAACTATATTACAAGGCTACAGTTACCAAAAGAGCATGGTACTGGTACAAAAAACAGGCACATAGACCAATGGAACAGAGTTGAGAGCCCCAAAATAAGGCTGCACACATACAACCATCTGATCTTTGACAAACATGACAAAAGCAATGGAGAAAAGACTCCCTATTCAACAAATGATGCAGAAGATTGAAACTGGGCCCCTTCCTTTCACCATATACAAAAATCAACTCAAGATGGATTAATAAATGTAAAACCCAAAACTATAAAAACCCTGGAAGACAACCTAGGCAGTACCATTTTGGACATAGGAACAGGCAAAGATTTCATGATGAACTCTTTCAATTGACAAAAGCAATTGCAACAAAAGCAAAGATTGACAAATGGGATCCAGTTAAACTAAGGAGCTTCTGCAAAGCAAAAGAAACTATCAACAGAGTAAACAGACAACCCATAGAATGGAAGAAAATTTTTGCAAACTATGCATCTGACAAAGGCCTAATATCTAGAATCTATAAGCAACTTTAACAAATTTACAAGCAAAAAACAAACAACTCTCTTAAAAAGTGGGCAAAGGACATGAAGGGAGACTTTTCAAAAGAAGACATATATGCAGGCAACAAATATACGAAAAGAAAGCTCAGGCTGGGTGCAGTGGCTCACGCCTGTAATCCCAGCACTTTGGGAGGCCAAAGAGGGTGGATCACAAGGTCAGGAGTTTGAGACCAGCCTGACCAACATGGTAAAACCCCATCTCTACTAAAAATACAAAAATTAGCCAGGCATGGTGGCGCATGCCTATAATCCCAGCCACTCAGGAGGCTGAGGCAGGAGAATTGCTTGAACCCGGGAGGCGGATGCTGCAGTGAGTTGAGATTGTGCCATTGCACTCCAGCCTGGGCAACAGAGTGAGACTCCGTTTAAAAAAAAAAAAAAAAAAAAAAGCTCAATGTCACTGATCATTAGAGAAAAGCAAACCAAAACCAAAATGAGACACCATCTCACATGAGTCAGAATGGCTATCACTAAAAAGTCAAAAAATAACAGGTGCTCGCAAGGTTGTGGAGAAAAAGGAACACTTATACACTGTTGGTGGGAGTATAAATTAGTTCAATTATTGTGAGAGACAGTGGGGCGATTCCTCAAAGACCTAAAAACAGAACTACCATTTGACCCAGCAATCCCATTACTGGCTATATACCCAAAGGAATAGAAATTGTTCCATCATAATGACACATGCCCGAGTATGTTCATTGCAGCATTATTCACAATAGCAAAGACATGGATTCAACACAAATGCCCATCCATGGTAGACTGGATAAAGAAAATGTGGTATATATATACCACGGAATACTATGCAGCCATAAAAAAGAATGAGATCATGTCCTTTGCAGGAACATGGATGGAACTGGAGGCCATTATCAAAAGCAAATTAATGCAGGAGTAGAAAACCAAATACCTCATGTTCTCACTTGTATGTGGGAGCTAAGTGATGAGAACACATGGACTTACAGTGAGCAACAACTGATACTGGGGCCTACTGGAGGGTGGAAGGTAGGAGGAGGGAGACAATCAGAAAACTTTACTAGTGGGTACTAGTTCATACCTGGGTGATGAAATAATCTGTATAACAAATCCCCATGATACCAGTTTACCTATATAACAAATCTGCACATGTGGCCCTGAACTTAAAATAAAGGTTTAACAAATGTGGAAATTTAAAAAAGCAGCATTTGTTTGGGTTCTTCAAATGCAATATTCTAAGATAAAAAGATAATATGAGAATTTAAGCTGAAAATATAATTAAAATATAGTTGCATCAGTGTCCTGGTAGCTCAGGAGACTGTTCCAAAGCTTGGGCAAGAATTTGGAAACCTCTAAGTTGGCCTGAAAATTAGAGTTATAAATATATTCACATTATTTGCCAAGTAATGGAAACATTCAAGATAACTGCCATTCCCTTTGATGTGTGCTTTAAAAACACACACACACACACACACCCCTGAAAGACCTAAACACTTATTGGGGAAAAATATTTAACAATAATTAACTAAACAGTAAGTGTGGATCAGATTTCAATTCAAAAGGCATAAACACATTCAACAAGTACCTGGCAGAATAGTTGTCTTTTGCAGCCTTAATTGTTAAGATCTGTGAAGCAATGACAGAGAGAACTTCCAAATCAATTAGATTGAATTCATCGAAACAACTCCAAGCTCCTGACTGAACTAGTCCAAAGAAGAATTTTCTCACTATCTTTAAAAAAAAAAAAAAAGATTGATTAGTAAAATTATTATAATGGTGAGAAAATTTACTGAGATGTTAATTTGTACATGTTCTTCCCATGCTATCCAAACCAAGCAAAGGCCTTTTGCGTTTCCCCCTTCTAGGCATTTTTATAGGGTTGAAAGCAGTAGCTGCTTAGATGCTAGACAAGTCAACTACTCTGCTTTTCCCTTCTAAAAGCCCAAACACTCAGCAGAGCAAACTCTGATGCTCACAGGAACCGTGAAGACAGGGCCACAGCTTCTTACGGATTGTAGAGAGATGCACTAGACCCCTCCCTGGACAGCCATTTCCCTCACAGAGCTGCACCCTGGGGCAGAGTCTTCAGAACAACTTTCTGGCAGATGGGCGTAAAGTGTGTGAATCTGGGGCTGCCGTTTCTGGATCAGGCAAAGATGCTTTATGGCTTAGTGGCAGGCAGCCGGTGGGCAATGCAAAACACTGAACCACAGGCCCAGATAAGGCAAGACTGCAGGGGGCCCAGCTAAAGCACGCAGCTGCTGCTGGGCTTCTGCCACTTGCCAGAGTGCAGGCCCAGGCTGACCAGGTGCACCCAGTGCTCTGTGAGAGGCTGAAAGTCTGGGATTGAAATCTATTGGTTTGTAAATGTTAGCAACTAAAACAAAGCAACAAAACAAACAAAAATATTGACAGGTCTAACTTCTGTGGGCTGTATGCAAGTTGAGGGATGCCTGAACTCTATTGCTAGGTATGGCAAAGAGGAAAGGAAGTGGGAATGGGAACGAGTAAGAGAGAGCCTCATACCGAGAAGGATATAGAAGATGGTTCCTTCCACTGAGCAGCAGGAATCAGATCTTGTCTTAATTTAAAATTTTGGTATTTTGTTCATGGGACGTTTGGGGGCATTAATTTTGACTTTTAAAATATTGCATTAAATATTATTTATCTTAATTAGCAGGCTTTTTGGGCTCACTCATGTGGAGCCCTCATAGGCCCCACTGCTAGTTTCCAGGAAGGAGGCAAGAGTCTATTTGGTAAGTATCTTAAAAATAATAATTGATCAGCTTATTTATGTTGATATTTTTCATGTACTAAATGAGCACAAATTGGAAATGCAGGATCTCAGAGGTAACGTGCTTCGAACACAAATAAAATGACAGCAATAAAATGTATAATGTTTGAACTTAACATGCAAAACAAATTGCGGTATTTTGAAACTTTGAGTAGACTTGTAAGAGACATATTTCAGAATGTTATGAGATATGTCAGATAATGTGCAAACAAAACAAGACTGACAGGAACTTGTAATCATCATCTATATAAACTCTCAAATATTTGTGTTAATCATAATCTTGTCTTAATTACCTTTTCAGTAAATAAATGTATGGGGTTAGGACTTAAAATAAATGTATGTTAATAAAGCAGTACTCTTAATTGTTTTATATATTCATGTTCCATGTAAGATTTTTTTATTGAAAAGAATCCAACTGTTGAAAAGTTTGAAAACCACTGTCTTAAGGAGTAGTTCACCTGAATAAAAGCAACGTATATAATGTTTTAAATTTCTATTATATTCTAGGTTTCTAGTCCATTAGTTTAAAAAGAAATAATAGCATTTAAAATTCTGTTAATACTTGATGTTTGTCTCAGATAAATATTTTTCTTGTTCTTTTATTCTTCAATGAATTGTTTTACGTTTTATGTGTACAATATTTCTTCCTGACACATGTTTAAGCTTTACCTTATAATCCAGATCCTCAAAACAGTTGAAGACCACACAATGTTTGCCTAAGGACTGGGAAACAAAAATATTTTAATATCTTTCTTGAATTATGACACAAAGTACTAATGTTAAAACTGCAAGAGTAATAAAATGTCTATGTTTTTGAGAAAACTTTTGCAAGATGGAGATGAATTAAAAATCAAATTTAGAGATTCACAAAACTCAGTATAATAGTATAAATGTACATATACTGTTACAGTTCAGTTGATTAGTTTATAGAGCATTAAGGTCTTGTTTTTACATAAATCTATGAATTAAAAACTATGAAAAAATTCTAGGTTACAAACTATATCCTTTGCTTTCATCAGTAACTACTACTGCTTTTATCTCTCTGTCTCTCTCTCTCTCTCTCTCTTTCTGTCTCTGTCCCTCTCAGTCTCACTTTCTCTCTCTCTCTCTCTCTCTCTCTCACACACACACACACACACACACACACACACACACAACAATATTAATCATTCACATGTTAGTAAAGTAGTATTCCAGCTAAATAAAAAGCATATGTTGGCTTATTGAGATTCTAAGCTGCAGCACACAACAGGCATTCAAAACGTCATTGATGAATTAATTATATGTGAATTAATGAATGTGCTTGTTAATGCAATGAACATCTTAATAGCAGGAATGGTGTAAATTTAAGATACCATCAAAATTTGTGTGACAGAAAAAGAAAAAAGGAAGTTTTTATTCTGGATAGAGAAACCACTTACTTTTGCCAGATCTTTGACAGTCTCAGTTTTTCCTGTACCAGCTGGACCAGCAGGACAGCCTCCTAGATTCAAGTGTAGTGCTTCCATGAGAGTTAGCCAGCATCGGTCTGTGAGAGGTGTAATAACCAATCTTGAGGTACAGCCCAAGTACTCATAGCCATAAGTAAAGCTGGCATTTCCTTGAGATACATAGCACAATTTTTGTTTTTCATTCCATTTATATTGCAAATGTCTGAAAACAAAATTTTAAATGTTCATATTATTTGGTTAAATTATTTTTATTTTTTTCACATGCAGAAACAGAATCAGGATTTAAAATGGAGCATTGATTAAAAAAACAAATAGAAGTAAAAAAATTAAAATCAAATGAGAAGTGTGATATAAAACTCATCAATGACTGATCATATTAGGTATGAAATAGAACTGAGGAATACAAACATGTGAACACACTTCCCTCTGAGACTAATGGCCTTGCTGATTATGCTGCTTTGGTGTGATGTCAACCCAAATGGGGGATTTATATAAGAATCATCCCTCTGAAGTTTATTATGGTTTTCAATAAGACTGTGATTGAAGATGATGTTTATCATAATCTGGATCCTTATTATGAGGGTACTTAAGAGAAATGCTATTTGTTCTACATATCAAAACAAATTGAACTTTGTAGAAAATGATTTGCATTTATATCATGAGCACTGTGAATTGTGAATTGTGTAGCTAACCATAAATGTTCACCTCTAGAAGGTTTTGAGTTACAAAACCTTTGTGGTATGAAACCTTTGTGGTATGAATTCTTGACTCTATTTTATATCCCAATTAGTGCTAACTCGATTCTCAAAATAAACACATTTGGGCACTATCAATGAAAAACTATCAAACAACATTTTGTATATAATTTTACTTTTTTTAATATTAAAACATTGTCAGTGAAAACTCATTCCTACACATTTTTAATTGTTTAGTGCTGTTTTGATTTTGAATTACAAGTGGAGGCAGGTACAATATCTTCGCAGAATTTATTCATTAAAGCTCTTACACAGGCACTAGTTTTTGCCTTTGTTTGCCTTTCTTCACTCATTCCACTCACTCTCAACGTATGCTATCATGTAGTAGTGTGCATATCCTTGTAAGCCCTTTTAAATCTTTTCTGGAACAACAGGGAATATTATAAAGAAATCTGGAAAAGTGAGTAAATTTTAAAAATAAATTTAAATTTAAAAGAAAAGAAAAATTTAAAATTATAAGCAACTACCTTGTAAAGTCTCAGATGGGAGAGCATATATCCATAAGAAAGAGAAAAGTATAATACTTGTGGAAGAAAATGTTTTTTAAAGAAGAAATTCTGTTATCCTAAGGACGAGTATTTGTTTTATGATTCAAGTAAAGTGCTAAATCATTATTTTGATAGCAAATCAATTTCCAGAGCCTTTGCCTTTCTATTAGTATTCCCTTAGAACAGAGCTTCTCAAACTTTCTCAGTTCACTGCACTCTTAGTAACCCAGTAATATTTTCATGATGACCCTAGACCAAAAGGAATATCTAACAGTTTCTTTTATAATTTTAGGTCCAAAACAGTTTAATAAGTATTTTTGTCTTAATGATTTAGTAGGTTGCTTGAAACAAGGTACACAAATGAATTGACAAAAAAATTATTTCATTAAATGTTTTAAAAATTAAATTAATTAATTTATTTGAGATGGAGTCTCGCTCTGTCACCCAGGTTGGAGTGCAGTGGCACGATCTCAGCTCACTGGAATCTCCACCTCCTGGGTTCAAGTGATTCTCCTGCCTTAGCCTTTTAGTAGCTGGGATTACAGATGTGCACCATCACGCTCAGCTAATTTTTATTTTTAGTAGAGACAGGGTTTCACCATGTTGGCCAGACTGGTCTCCAACTCTGGACTTCAAGTGATCCACCGGCCTCAGCCTCCCAAAGTGCTGGGATTACAGGTGTGAGCCACCATGCCTGGCCTTATTTCATTTTTAAATAACCAGTTACTTAGATATGCCTATTGTGTACTGCACCACTTATCAAACCTTGGGATCAGACTGGATACTGCCAATCTCGTTTGCTACACTGATTTTCATGGGATACTTGCTTTTTATGAGAGCAACTGCCAAAACCTAGCTTTGCAGGGATAAGAAGTCACTGAAAGGTATGTAGCATGATCTGATGTTAAAACAGAACTATTTTGAGCTGCTAGTATGTTTGGTGTCTGATAGATGTTGTACATTGCTGTGATTCCCTCAAAAGGTTAAAATATCTTGCAGTGCCCTTGTGAATTGTCTATGGTGGCTTGGGATACCTTGACACACAGTTTGGGAACTGTAGCCCTAAACTCAGACACTTACAAAGTCTTATCAGGATCTTCTCTTTTCCAGTTTACCTTTCTATATATGCTCTTCCTCTTTTCATTTTCATTTTTAAAAAGAGTTAATAAAAAGTAATAATGACACACTAGACTTTTTTTCCAGAGTAATGGTTCATTAACACAGTATATCCTCTTTGGCAATTAAGAAAGTATACATTTATGCTTTAATGAACATGTAAATATATATCAGATATAATGTATTCAGATAAAATATAGTCAACAGTGGCCTCAGTTATATACTTAAGCCTCTGTCTACTTCTTTTTCTAAAGTTTAAACGAAACTGTCATACCTAAAATCAGGACTTTTATGCTAACTGCAGAATTTATGCTAACCGTACATTTATTATCGGAGCTTGATGCTCAATCTCTTCCCACCAAAAGTGAGAATGGCTCTATTTTTCTGTACTTTCATATTTTATTAATTGACTCCAGGTAGGAAGAAGGCAGTTTTGAGTTAGGGAGCTGGCTGGAAATGTTCTTCAGTTTGTTTCTCCTCATCTGTTCCAGAATTAACAGCACAGTGGAAAGAAGAGGCTTGAAGTAGAGCTCTGACTGCCCATGGAAAGATACTGCCCTCTGTCTAGATGGAAATGGGAGAATGTAACTATCAAAAGGGCCTAATCAGGTCGGGAAGACAAAGAAGAAAGAAGTAAAAATTAGGTGGAGGGACAGTAGAAAAGAGAAAGAAGGAAAAGCAGTAGTAGGGTACAGTAATCTCCCCTTATCTGCATGGGATACATTTCAGGACCCCCCTCCTGCTGCTGCCCAAACAGAGGATACCTATAGTTCAAACCACATATAGTTCCAGACCCTCTATATACCATACTATGACTTTTCCTATACATAAATAACTATAATAAAGCTTAATTTATAAATGAGGCACAGTAAGAGATGAACAACGATGACATAATAAAATAGAACAGTAGAAAAATATACTCACATTCACATGTCATGTGAATGTGATCTGCCTCTCTAAATATCTTATTGTAAAATACTCACTTATTTTTGGGCCACAATTGACCACAGTAACTGAAACTGGAAAGTGAAACTGCAGATAAAGGGGGACTAATGTACTCAGATTGGTTTGCTTAGAATTTTGGTAAAGTTCCCAAAATTAAAACTCGAGTTTGACAAAGTGTGAGGTAGAGAATCAATTTACCTAAAGATATATTTGTGAGAAGTTATTGTATGTAGTTATAATTTAGATCCACCTACCTTGTCCACTCAAAATCCTCTGCATTGAAGATATTTTTAAGTAGTAAATTTATCACTATATCTCTGCAGTGAACATAAAGGGTAAGCAGTGCCCCTAGTACAGCTTTTGTTCGAGAGTTACTAGTATCCAGCACTACCAGCTCTGCAACCTCTTCTAGATGACATATCAGACCAGCGTGGACTTTTTCCAATTTTTCTCTTGAATAAGAACTCACAAAACTTTTAATACAATCATTATAAAACATGATCTGGCTCTGAAAAAGTAAGATAATGTTATATATATATATGTATATATAATTGAAGCATACATTTTATTTGAAATTAAAATGGATGTTTTCATAAAGTTCATGTGGTGTGCATGTGAGTGTTTGTGTAAGAGACCTTACACATTTGTATGTATTTGAGGGCTAAAGATTGAATTCTGATTGATGCTTATGGGGGCCTTATCAATTTGTACTTCCTAAATCTTATATTCTGAAATCTTCCTAAATCTTATACCAGCAACCTTAAGTAATAACGTGGGGACAGTAAAAATGGTGGAAAACTCCAAGATGAAATTAGTGCTGCTTTTCTCTGTTGAACTCAGAAGTAATATACCTAGAACACAGTAAGTATGTAGTCATAGTTTTCAGAAAGTTTATAGACCTCTCTTATTCAGCCCATCTTTTGACACTCACTCTTGTCATACATAATGGAGCTGTTTTAAGAAGTCTACTGGATTAAGGTCAGATTGACTCTGGAAGTTAAAAGAGGGGGCTACATCAGGACAGCTTATAGGTTTCTGGGCTTTACATTGGGTAAATTGTGATTCCAGTAACTCACTACAACAGTACCTATTGCAGGAAAAGTATGCTGTGGGCAAGGTGGCACAGTGAATTCATTCACGGATATATTAAATTTGAAGTGTTCAAGAAACATAAGAAGAGCTATCAAGATATGAATATGGGAATAATTAGCATAAAGTTAATAGAGTGAGATTTTTCCAGATTGAGATAGCAGCATTCAGGATGAGAAACTTGTTATATCAACAGCATTATTGGTTACATGCAACAGAAATGAACTGGCTTTCTTAAAGGATGTTGCAAGCTCATAATGAGCAGATCAAAAGGAGGCTAGAGACTGAGGGTTAGAAAGTGGGCAGGACCAAGAGTCTGGGAAGACAAGAGGAATCACAGTCAAGGCCATGTCATGGCAGAGTCTGGTCAGATGCCAGTACTGCTGTCCTTGAGACATTTATTCAAGATTTGTAGCCTCAGGAGAGAACATCCAACAGGTGGAGACCCCTCCCTAGGCTGCATCAGTGTAGGGTAAAGGAGGACTTGGTTCTGGTGAGGGAGATTGTGAACCAGTTTTTAATTCTTATTTGTTATTTATTTATAAAGGAATTTTAATTACTATATCTTGTTTGTTATTTATTCATAAAGGAATTTTAATTACTATATCTTCAAATTCTCTCAGTGGCCAGTGCATGCAGACATCTAATTATTCCCATTCCCCCATAGGTGTCTTTTTACATCCATTCAGAAGCAACTCCTAGTCATGTGACATATGTAGAAGTGCAAGAGAAAGGGCAGTTGTAAATTACATCCTGCAATGGAAAAGGAGCAGTAGGTAAGGCAGACATGGAAAAAATTTGGCAAAAGAACATTCAATGATTGAAGTTGAAGTCTATCATAAAGTATTTCTAGAAATAGGATACAGGCTGCTTATCAATGTTAAGCATGTTTGGAAGACGAGGGATCCAAGAAACATCTTTTCTTAGGAGAGTAGATTTGATTATTTGAATTTCTGTTAAACTACAGAAGTGTGCACATTGATTCATTATAATTTTGTCACCTTTGTAAAGAACAGTTTAGGTAAGTTCCTCAGCTTAAGATCTGTGAATATTTTCTTTTTTTTTTTTTTTTTTTTTTTGAGACGGAGTCTCGCTGTGTCGCCCAGGCTGGAGTGCAGTGGCCGGATCTCAGCTCACTGCAAGCTCCGCCTCCCAGGTTCACACCATTCTCCTGCCTCAGCCTCCCAAGTAGCTGGGACTACAGGCGCCTGCCACCTCGCCCGGCTAGTTTTTTGTATTTTTAGTAGAGACGGGGTTTCACCATGTTAGCCAGGATGGTCTCGATCTCCTGACCTCGTGATCCTCCCGTCTCGGCCTCCCAAAGTGCTGGGATTACAGGCTTGAGCCACCGCGCCCGGCCGAATATTTTCAATATTCAGTCAAGTGGAGAACAAAAGGGACAAAGAAGATTTGATAATAATAACTTGCGTACACAATCCAAAGTTATTTTAACAAAGACTTGAAAATTGTGAGTCAAGGCAAAGTAAAAGGATATGATGTTAATTTTAAATTGAATAGAGAACTACAAGTCAAGTACGCTTTAAAAATACTTGATTATGGAGGGCTAAGATGATCGATTAGAAGTAGCTGCAGTCCACGACACTCCTGGAGAAGAATGAAAAGGGGCGAGTGAATTCAACACCTTTAACTGAAATATCCGGGTTCTCGCATTGGGAATGAATAGGCAAGCAGCTCGGATTCTAGGAGAGTGAGGAGAAACAGTGGGGTTGGGGAGAGGGGGACAACAGCCCAACAGTAAACAGCATGGAGCCAAAGGAATCCCCCAGCCCCAGCCAGGGAAGGCAGTGAATGACTGCGAAACCCCACCTGGGAAACCATGCTTCTCCCACGAATCTTTGCAACCTGTGGAGCAGGAGATCCCCTCCTAAGCCCACGCCACCAGGGCTGTGGGTCCAGTACACAGAGCTGTGTGGAGTCTGCAAAACAGCCACTCAGGTGCACACAGAGACCCAGGAGTTTTGCATGCTCCAGCCCCAGGATCCCCACCAAGGTGGAAAATCTGCCCATACACATCCATAGGAAGGGGGCTGAATATAGGGCACCAAGCAGCGTCCTTCTGTAGGCCTCACTTCCACAGCATCTCACAGGTTAAGACCCATTGGCTTGGAATCCCAGCCAGCCAATGGCAGAGGGCTGAAGTCCACCAGGGACAGGACGGAGATCCGTTGGGGAGAGTGGCTGCCATCTCTGCGGTTTGGGGGAAACAGCTGTTCCAGTTTGCAGACTGTGAAGAGTGCAGATGGTCCAGACAAGGAGGGGACCCCCACAGTGCAATGCTGTGGCCTTGCCAGATTGGGGCCAGACTGCTTCTTTAACCAGGGCCCTGACATAGTACTCCTCAATGGGCAGGTCCTTGGGTCCACGGACAGAGCTCTGATCTCTGCCTAGCAGAGAACTCCCAGGGGAGGGGCGGCTGCCCTATCCGCAGTTCCCTAGTCTCAGCTGTGGAGATGAAGAGGGGCCCTCCCACAGTGCAGTGCAGCTGCCTTGCCAGATTATGGCCAGACTGCATCTTTAACTGGGGCCCGACTCACTCCTCCTCACTGGGGGGGGGTCTTCGGTTCTGTGGACAGAGATCTCTTCCTGGGAGGGAGATCCCTGGGTGAGGGGCAGAGCTATCTCTGAGGTTCCCTAAACTCAGCCATTCTACCTGGCTGGCTAAGGAAAATACAGACGGTCTACAAAGAAGGGTCACCCCCCAGTGAAACATGCCTGCTCTACCAAGAAGCAACCAGACTGCTTCACTGGGTGGGTTCCTGATCCTCTTTCTCCTGACTGGGTGACATCTTCCACTGGGGGGCCCTAGCCTCTACAGCAGCCCTATGGTAGAGTGGCCTGTTAAAAGAAAGACAAACAGAGGCTAGGCAGTGGCTCATGCCTGTAATCCCAGCACTCTGGGAGGCTGAGGTGGGAGGATCGCCTGAGGTCAGGAGTTCAAGACCAGCCTGGCCAACATGGTGAAATGCTGTCTCTACTAAAAATATAAAAATTAGCTGGGTGTAGTGGTGCATGCCTGTAACCTCAGCTACTCAGGAGGCTGAGGCAGGAGAATGACTTCCACCTGAGAGATGGAGGTTGCAGTGAGCTGAGATTGTGCCACTGCACTCCAGCCTGGGTGTCAGAGGAAGACTCTGTCTTAAAACAAAACAAAACAAACAAAAAACAAACAGAAAACAACAACATCAACAAAAAAGACCCCACAAAAACCCCACTCAAAGGTCAGCAACCTCAAAGATCAAAGGCAGATAAACCCACAAAGATGAGAAGGAATAAATGCAAAAACACTGAAAACTCAAAAAGCCAGCATGCCTCTCCTTCAAACGATTTCAACAGAACTAGGCTGAGGCTGAGATGGATGAATTGGCAGAAATAAGGCTTCAGAAGGTGGGTAATAACTAACTTTGCTGAGTTAAAGGAGTATGTGCTAACCCAATATAAAGAAGCTAAAATAATAATAACACAATGCAGGAGCTGATAGCCAGAATAACCAATTTAGAGAGGAACATAACTGACCTAATGGAGCTGAAAAATACAACAAGAGAAATTCACAATGCAATCACAAGTATCAACAGCAGAATAGACCAAGTGGAGGAAAGAATCTCAGAGCCTGAAGACTATCTTTCTGAAATAAGAGAGGTAGAAAATAATGAAAAAAGAATAAGGAATGAACAAAACCTCTGAGAATTATGGGATTATGGAAAGAGAACAAACCTACAACTGAATGGGGTACCTGAAACAGATGGGAAGAATGGAACCAAGTTGGAAAACATACTTCAGTATATCATCCAGGAGAACTTCCCCAACCTAGCAAGACAGGCTAACATTCAAATTCAGAAAACACAGAGAACCCCAGTAAGATATTCCATGAGAAGATCAACTCTGAGATACATAATCATGAGATTCTCCATGGTCAAAATGAAAGAAAAAATGTTAAAGGCAACCAGAGAGAAAAGCTAGGTCACCTACAAGGTAAAACCCATTAGACTAATAGTGAACCTCTCATTGGAAACCCTGCAAGCCAGAAGAGATTGGGGGCCAATATTCAACTTCTTAAAGAAAAGAATTTCCAGTCCAGAATTTCATATCTGGCCAAACTAAGCTTATCATAAGCAAAGGAGAAAGAAGATCTTTTTCAGAAAAGCAAATGCTCAGGGAATTCATCCTCACCAGATCTGCCTTGCAAGAGCTCCTGAAGGAAGCACTAAATATTAAAAGAAGAAACCATCATCAGCCACTACAAAACACACTGATGTACACAGACTAGTGACACTATGAAGTAACCACAAAAACAAGTCTGCAAAATAACTAGCTAGCATCATGATGTCAGGATACAATTTACACATAACAATACTAACCTTAAATATAAACGGGCTAAATGCCCGAATTAAAAGACACAGAATGACAAGCTGGATAAAGAGTCAAGTCTCATCAGTATACTGTCTTCAAGAGCCCCATCTCACGTGCAAAGACACACATAGGCTCAAAATAAAGGGATAAGGGAAAATTTACCAAGGAAATGGAAAACAGTAAAAAGCAGGAGTAGCAACCCTAGTTTCTAAAAAGCAGACTTTAAACCAACAAAGATAAAAAAAGACAAAGAAGAGCATTACATAATGGGGAAGGGCTCAATTCAACAAGTGATAACTACCCTAAATATATATGCACCCGATACAGGAGCACCCAGCTTCAGAAAGCAAGTTCTTACAGACCTACAAAGAGATTTAGTCACCCACACAATAATAGTGGGAGACTTTAACACCCCTCTGACAATATTAGACAGATCATTGAGACAGAAAATAAACAAAGATGTTTAGAACCTGAACTTGACCAAATGGACCTAATAGACATATACAGAACTCTTTACCCCAAAACAACAGAATATAGACTCTTCTCACAGCCACACAACACTTACTTTAAAATTGGTCACATCATAGGATCACATAGTAGAAAGTGATCACACTCCTCTGCAAATGCAGAAGACCTGAAATCATAATGGTCTCTCAGACCACAGTACAATCAAATTAGAACTCAAGATTAAGAAATCCACTCAAAACCATACAACTACATAGAAATTGAACAACCTGCTCCTGAATGACTCTTGGGTAAATAAAATAAAGGCAAACATTAAGAAGTTCTTTGAAACTAATGAGAATGAAGAGACAACATACCAGAATCTCTGGGACACAGCTAAAGCAGTGTTAAGAGGGAAATTTATAGCACTAAATGCCCACATCAAAAAGCTAGAAAGACCTCAAGTTAACAGCCTAACATCTCAACTAAAAGGACTAGAGAACCAAGAGCAAACAAACCCCAAACCTAGCAGAAGACAAGAAATAACCAAGATCAGAGTTGAGTTGAAAGAGATAGAGACACAGGAAACCTTTTAAAAAATTAACAAATCCAGTAGCTTTTAAAAAAGAAATAGATACACCATTTGCTAGGCTAATAAAGATGAAAAAAGAGAACAATTAAATAAACACAATAAGAAATGATTAGGGGGATATCGTCACTGATCCGACAGAAATAAAACAGGAAATAGATAATTTCCTGGACAAATACACCCTCCCAAGACTGAACCAGGAAAAAATCAAGTCCCTGAATAGACCAATAACGAGTTGTGAAATTGAAGCAGTAATAAATAGGCTACCAACCAAAAAAATCCCAAGACCAGATGGATTCACATCTGAATACTATCAGAAGTATGAAGAGAAGCTGGTACTATTTCTACTGAAACTATTCCAAAAAATTGAAGAGGAAGGACTCTTTCCTAACTCATTCTATGATACTAGCATCATCCTGATACCAAAATCTGGCAGAGATACAACAAAAAAAGAAAACTTCAGGTCAAAATCCCTGATGAACATTGATGCAAAAATCCTCAATAAAATATTGGCAAATCCAAATCCAGCAGCACATCAAAAAGCTTATTCACCAAGAACAAGTTGGCTTTATACCCAGAATGCAAGGTTGGTTCAACATATGCAAATCAATAAATGTCATTCATTACATAAAGAGAACTAAAGACAAAAACCACATGATTATCTCAATAGATACAGAAAAGGCCTTTGAAAAAATTCAACATCTCTTCATGTTAAAAACTCTCAATACACTAGGTATTGGAGGAACATTCCTCAAAATAATAAGAGCTATATATGACAAACCCACAGCCAATATCATACTAAATGGGCAAAAGCTGGAAGCATTCCCTTTGAAAACTGGCACAAAACAAGGATGCCCTCTCTCACCATTCCTATTCAACATTGTATTGGAAGTTCCAGCCAGGGCAATCAGGCAAGAGGAAGAAATAAAGGGTATTCAAATAGGAAGAGAGGAGGTTAAATGATCTTTGTTTGCAGATGACATGATCCTGTATCTAGAAAACCCCATCATCTCAGCCCAAAAGCTTCTTAAGCTGATAAGCAACTTCAGCAAAGTCTCAGGACATAAAATCAATGTGCCAAAATTGCTAGCATTCCTATATATACCATCAAGCAAGCAGAGAGCCAAATCATGAATAAACTCCCATTCACAATTGCTACAAAAAGAATAAAATGCCTAGGAATTACAACTAACAAGGGAAATGAAGTACCTCTTCAAGAAGAACTACAAACCACTGCTCAGGGAAATCGGAGAGGATACAAACAAATGGAGAACCATTCCATGTTCATGGATAGGAAGAATCAGTATCACAAAAATAGCCATACTACCCAAAGTAATTTATAGATTCAATGCTATTCCCATTAAACTACCACTGACATTCTTCATAGAATTAGAAAAACTATTTTAAAATTCATATGGAACCAAAAAAGAGCCCAAATAGCCAAGTCAATACTAAGCAAAAAGAACACATATGGAGGCATTACACTACCTGACTTCAAACTGTACTACAAGGTTACAGTGACCAAAACAGCATGGTACTGGTACAAAAACAGACACATAGACCAATGTAACAGAATAGAGAACCCAGAAATAGAACCTCACACCTACAGCCATTTGATCTTCCACAAACATGATCAAAACAAGCAATGGGGAAAGGATTTCCTATTTAATAAATGGTGCTGGGAGAATGGCTAGCCATATGTAGAAAATTGAAAGTGGAACCCTTCCTTACACCATATACAAAAATTAACTCAAGGTGGAATAAAGGCTTAAATCTAAAAACCAAAACTATCAACATCCTAGAAAAAAATCTAGGCAATGCCAGTCAGGATATAGGCATAGGCAAAGACTTCATGACAAAAATTCCAAAAGCAATTGCAACAAAAGCGAAAACTGGCAAATGAGATTGAACTCACCTAAAGAGCTTCTGCACAGGACAGCAAAAGAAACTATCATCAGAGTGAACAGACAACCTACAGAATGGGAGAAAATTTTTGCAATCTCTCCATCTGACAAAGGGCTAATCTCCAGAATTTACAAGGAACTTAAACACATTTACCAGAGAAAGAAAACTCCATTAAAAAGTGGGCAAAGGACATGAACAGATACTTCTAAAAAAAAAGACATACGTGTGCCCAACAAACATTTGAAAAAAACCTCAACATTACTAATCATTAGAGAAATGCAAATCAAAACTACAATGAGATACCATCTCACACTAATCAGAATGGCTATTGTTAAAAAGTCAAAAAATAGATGCTGGTGAGGTTGTGGAGAAAAGGGAACATTTATGCACTGCTACACTGCTGGTGGGAGTGTAAATCAGTTTAACATTGTGGAAGATAGTGTGGTGATTCCTCAAAGACCTAGAGGCAGAAATACCATTTGATCCAGCAATCCCATTGCTGGGTACATACTCAAAAAATATAAATCATTCTATTATAAAGATACATGCACACATGTATATTCATTGCAGTACTATTCATAATAGCAAAGACATGAAATCAACACAAATGCCCATCAATAATAGAGTGGATAAAGAAAATGTGGTATGCATACATCATGGAATACTATGAAGCCATAAAAAGAATGAGATCATGTCCTTTGCAGGGACACAGATGGATCTGGAAGCCGTCACCCTCAGCAAACTAATGCAGGAACAAAAAACCAAACACCACATGTTCTCACTTATAAATGGGAGCTGAATGATGAGAACACACACACACATGGGATGGAAGGGTGGCAGGAACAACAAACACTGGGGCCTGTTGCATGGGTGGAGGCAGGGAGAGCATCAGGAAGAATAGCTAATGGGTTCTGGGCTTAATACCTAGGTGATGGGATGATCTGTGCAGCAAAGCAGCATGGCACACCTTTACCTATGTAACAAACCTGCACATCCTGCACATGTACCCTTGAACTTAAAATAAAAGCTGATGAAAAAAAAAAAAAACTTGATAATGATACCTCCTGGCAATATGACTTCTATCTTCATCACTCCAGAAAATGACTGTTGACAGATATAATATAGTTTACAGATCTTTTAAAATGATGGCCACTCACTTTTAAAAATGATTACTCAGTTTTTCTAGAGAAAAATCAAAGAAATAAACAAAAACACACCTTTCTTCCTCTTTAGCTTCCATGACAACTCTAATTTTTTTTTTCTTTTTTGGCCACTCTTTTTCAGTCCTTTTCTTTTGCCTATTTCTTAGCTGTTCATGTTGCTTGAGGTCTTTTCTTGTCCCTCTTCTCTTATTCTACACATGCTGATAGGGGAAATTTTATCACTCCCCTGGCTCCAACCACACTTCTCAAAATAACTGCCAATTTTTGTTTTATTGACATCACAACTTCCTAGTTTTCCCTCTCTCTTATGAGACCCAGAAAAACAATAATTAGCTCTAGCAAATATACATGTAGTAGGCAGAATAATGGTTCTCTACAAAGTCATTTCCTAATTCCCAGAACCTGTGAATATGTCACCTTAAATGGCAAAAGGGACTTTTCAGATAGAATTGAATTAAGAAAATTGAGCTAGAGAGATTATTCTGGATTATCTGGGTGGGTCAAATGTGTATCCATAAAACACAGGTAATCATAAAACTGGGTAACTTTTTCTACCTGTGAACAGAGGGAGCTAGGACTACTGAAGAAAAGTCAGAGAGATGCACATTGCTGACTTTGAAAATGGAGGAATGGGCTGTCAGCCAAGGAATGCCAGTGGCCTCTGGAAGCTGAAAAGGCAAAGAAACAGATTTTCCCCAAGAGCCTCTAGAAAGGAACACAGCTTTGTTGACACCTTGATCTTAGCCCACGGAGACCTGTCAGTTGGCCTTCTAACCGATTGAACTATAAGATAATAAAGCTGTGTTGTTTTAAGCCACCAAGTTTTTTGTAACTTTTTAATAACAACAGTAGAAAACTAATGCAATACAATATAGTGGCATCCTTAAGAAAATAGTTCTACTTTCATTTAAAATTATAAAGATTTTCAAAACTATAGTGAAGTTGAAGGAATTATACAATGAATACTTATATATTCACCACCTACATTCTACAATTAACTTTTTGCTATATTTGTCATGAATCTACTCATCTTATGCATTTCAAAGCAAGCTACAGATACCAGTACGCTTTATAATGATTTATTTTCCAAATCGTTGCTTTCTTGGCAATGTAGCCACAAACTAAATACTTATACAGGCATACCTTTTTGTATTGTGCTTCATTTTATTGCACTTTACACATGCTGCATTTTTTTTTCAAATTGAAGATTTCTGGCAACCCTGCATTGAGCAAGTCTATCAGTGTCATTTTTCCAATAGTATGTGTTCACTTCATGTCTCTGCATCACATTTTGGTAATTCTCAGAATATTTCCAACCTTTTCATTATTATATCTGTTATGGTGATCTGTGATTAATGATCTTGGATGTTACTATTGTAATTGTTTGGAAGGACCACAAATGATGCCCATATAAGACAGCAAACTTAATCGATAAATGCTCTTTGTGTCTTATCTTCTTCACCAAATAGCCATTCCCCCATCTCTCTCCTTCTTCTTGGGTTTCCCTAATCCCTGAGACACAATAATATTGAATTTAGGCCAACTAATAATCTTACAACGGCCTCTAAGTGTTCAAGTAAAAAGAAGTGTCACACATCCTTCTCTTCTCTTAAAATTAAGAGTTAGAGATGATTAAGCTTAATGAGGAAGGCATGCCAAAAGCCAAAACAGGCTGAAAGCTAGACCTCTTCCGTCAAACAGTCAAGTTGTGGATGCAAAGGAAAAAATTCTTGAAGAAAATTAAAAGTGCTACTCCTGTGAACACACTAATGATAAGAAAGCAAAACAGCCTTATTGCTGATATGGAGAAAATTTTAGTTGTCTGAATAGAAGATCAAACCAGCCATAATATTTCCTTAAGACAAAGCCTAATCCAGAGCAAGGCTCTAACTCTTTTGAATTCTGTGAAGACTGAGAGAGATAAGGAACACTGCAGAAGAAAAGTTTGAAGCTAGCAGAAGTTGGCTCATGAAGTTTACAGAAAGAAGCTGTCTCAGTAACATAAAAGTGCAAAGGTAAGTAGCAAGTGCTGATGTGGAAGCTGCAGTAAGTTATCCAGAAGACCTAGGTTAACATAACTGATGAAAGTGGATACACTGAACAACAGATTTTCAAGGTAGATGAGATAGCCTTCTGTTGGAAGAAGAGGCCATCCAAGACTTTTGTAGTTGGAGAGCAGTCTATACCTGGCTTCAAAGCTTCAAATGACAGGCTGATTCTCTTGTTAGAGGCTAATGCAGCCTGTGACTCTAAATTGAAGCCAACGCTCATTTACTGTTTTGAAAATCCTAGGCCCCTTAAGAATTATGCTCAATCTACTCTGCCCGTGCTCTATAAATGGAACAACAAGGCCTGTACGATGGCATATCTGTTTTCAGCATGGTTTATTGAATATTTTAAGCTCACTGTTGGGACCTACTTTTCAAAAAAAAAAGATTTCTTTCAAAATATTACTGCTCACTAACAACACATCCAGTCGCCCAAGAGTTCTGATGGAGATGTACAAGGAGATTAATGTTGTTTTCATGCCTGATAACAAAATATCCATTCTATAGCCCATGGGTCAAGTAGTACTTTTGACTTTCAAGTCATTATTTAAGAAATACATTTAATAAGGCTATAGCTTCCATAGATAGTGATTCCTCGATGGGTCTAGGCAAAGTAAATAGAAAACCTTCTGGAAAGCATTCACTATCCTAGATGCCATTAAGAACATTCATGATTCATAGAAGGTCAAAATAGCCACATTAGTGGGACTTTGAAAGAAGTTGATTCCCACTCTCATGGATGACTTTAAGGGGTTCAACACTTCAGCGGAAGTAACTGTAGATGTGGTGGAAATAGCAAGAGAACTAGAATTAAAAGTGGAGACTGAAGATAATGATGGAATTGCTGCAATCTCATGACAAAACTTGAATGGAAGACAAGTTGCCTCTTATGGATAAGCAAAGAAAGTTGTTTCTTGAGACAGAATCTACTCCTAATGAAGTTGCTGTGAACATTATTGAAATGACAAAAAAGGATTTAGTATAGTATGTAAACTTAGTTGATAAAGCAGTGGCAGAGTCTGAGAGAACTGACTCCAATTTCGAAAGAATTTCCATTGTGGGTAAAGTGCTAGCAGAAAGCATCACACGCTACAAAGAAATCTTTTGGGAAAGGAAGAGTCAAGCCATGTGGCAAACTTCATTATTATCTAATTTTAAGAAATTGCCACAGTCATCCTAACCTTTAGCAACCACCACCCTGATCAGTCAGCAACCATCAAAATCTAGGTAATACCCTCCAACAGCAAAAAAATTATGACTTGTTGAAGGCTCAGATGATTGTTAGCATCTTTTAGTAACAAAGCATTTTTAATTAAGGCATGCACATTTTTTAGACATAACGTTATTGTACAGTTAACAGACTACAGGAGGCCAGGCATGGTGGCTCACTCCTGTAATCCTAGCACTTTGGGAGGCTGAGGTGGGCAAGTCATCTGAGGTCAGGAGTTCAAGACCAGCCTGGCCACCATTGTAAAACCCCATCTCTACTAAAAATACAAAAATTAGCTAGGCATGGCGGTGCACACCTGTAGTCCCAGCTAATCAGGAGGCTGAGGCAGCAGAATCACTTGAACCTGGGAGGCGGAGGTTGCAGTGAGCTGAGATTGTACCACTGCATTCCAGCCTGGGTGACAGGAGAAAAAAAAAACAAAAAAACACAGACTACAAGATAGTGTAAACATAACTTTTATATGCCCTAGGGAAAAAAAATCATGTGACTCACTTTATTGGAATAGCCTCTTTATTACAATGGTCTGAAATTGAACCTGCAATATCTCCAAGGTGTCCCTGTATACATACATCAAGGCAGCATTAACTTACCACAGTAAGTACCACTTGTCCTGGATGAGATAACACCCATTGGGAAAACGTCCGGCAGTTCCAGTCTTCAATCCCTTGACTTAAAAATCTATAAATTAAAAAATTTATTTATGTTATTTATACCTAACCATTGATCGTGGTCATTTAATGACCAAGCATAACAAGGTCACAGGGGAGTTTTCCTTTAAGATCTTTGATTTCTTTGTTCTAATGTAGAAATCAGACCAAATAAAGGTAACAGAGACTTAATTCAAGCATAATCCATATTCCTTAAATTCCTTTTTGAGTTTATCTGCACTTTTCTAATAAGGCCACTGAGTTTCTGAGATGGTAAAAATGTACACAAAGAGATGACACATATTAGCTCTGAATTGCTAGTAGTATTTATGACAAAATCTATATTTGAAATAATTTCTACAAAATGGAATACTTGGCTGAAACTACCAGATGAGTTTTAACAGTAAAGCCCTGTATTTAGTTTTTAAAATTAATTATAATGGACAGAATAGGATTCATGAAAAATATCCAGACAATTTTATTTAAGACAACAGTATATGCACCAACAGTATATAGGTTTCAATGTTGTCATTTTTTTCCATGTGGAGTTTTAAGTTTCCTTATAGTCAAATCGGTCAATGATATATATATATATTTAAATCATTGATACTATATCTCTTAGAAATTCTCAACACTAAATTTCATTTTATTTTCTTCTAATTTGGCTTTCTTTTTTATGTATCACTCTAAAATTCATTTAGAATATATATGAATATTTGAAATGAGGTACTGAACCTTTTAATTTTTGTTATGCTTGCAAATGCTATTTTTGTTTTCTTATTTATCATTACTGATGAGGAGAAATATGTCTATAACAACTTTTTATACATTTCAAAGCAGTATCAGTGGGAAATGTCTCTTCCATCAATTACAAATGATTTTTTATTTTATTTAATACCTTTGGCACTTAATTTTATTTTTAAACACTTTTTGTTGGCAGTTCCATGAAAAATCCTTATGACTTTTATTCATAACTTTTTTTGTCACACCGTTATATATATCTCAAACAACATATAGTTACATTTCTCTTTTGACAAAATATTTTAATGAAGATCTTACTACACACTTGCACTGATATAAGTATATGGAATATTTAAAACGTGCTGACCTAGAGGCACAGTACAGTGTCACAAGTAGTTTGTGACCTCGAGGAGAAATGGGAAGGAACTTCATGCACTGAAAGGCAAGTTACTCACAGACTAGGTCCTTCCACATGCCCTGCTTGTCATCTGCAACCACAGCATATAGGTTGTTGTAGACAGAAACTAGTATTTGCTTTTAGAAGAGGGACTCACCAGTACAAATATGAAAAGATAACTAAGAATGACCAGATATTTTAGAAAAACTAGTACCATCAAAAAGAACACAAGTCCCTAGCCCCAAACTAAAGTAAAGCAGTACTAACTTTAAAATAAAAGGAGAGGGAAGAAAACTTTAAAATAATTACTTCATCAATTCTAAGACAGAAATTTTTTTCTACATTTTAATCTTTATGAAATCAGAAAACATCTTACAGTTAATGTCTGACAATCACTCAGCCAGGTGAGAACTATGACTTAGGAGTATAAAAATCTTCTATTGATGTTTTCTGGTAAGATAAAGTACTGCTAGTGATCTGTTACATTTGATGAATGTACCTGTACATTCTCTTTAGAAAAAAAATATTTATTTATTATTTATTTATTTATTTGAGATGGAGTCTTGCTCTGTCACCCAGGCTGGAGTGCAGTGGCACAATCTCAGCTCACTGCAACCTCCACCTCCTGAGTTTAAGGGATTCTCCTGCCTCAGCCTCCTAAGTAGCTGGGACTACAGGTGTGCATCACCGTGCCAGGCTAAATTTTGTATTTTTAGTAGAGACAGGGTTTCACCATGTTGGCCAGACTCATCTCAAACTCCTGACCTCAGGGGATCCACCCATCTCGGCCTCCCAAAGAAAGAGGTAAATTCTATCACTTGTGACAACATAGATAACCCTGGAGGACATTATGCATGCTAAGTGAAATAAGCCAGGCCAAGAAAGATGAATATTGTATGATCTCATTTACATGTAGAATCTAAAAAACATTCTCTATTCACAGAAGTAGAGAGTAGAATGGTGTTAATCAGAGGGTTAAAGTGGGGAGGGGTGAAGAAAGGGGAGAAGTTAGTCTAAGGATACAAAGTTTCAGTTAGACTAGGAATAAATTTTAGTGATCTACTGCACAGCAGGTCACTATAGTTAATAATAATGTATGTTTTGCAATAGCTAAAAGTAAACTTGAAATGTTTTCATCACAAAAAATAAGGATGTGAGGTGATGAGTATATTAATTAGCTTGAATCAATCATTTTACATTGTATATATGTATCAAAACAACATGTATCAAAACAGCACAATGTATGCCATAATAGATACAATTGTTATTTCTCAATACAAATTAAAAGTACATTAAATCTCTTTAAAACTCCGCAAACTATGAATAGAATGAAATATCTTTAGTTTGATGAGGTGTACATTCCAGAAACCTATGCATTATGGTCAAACACTAGAAGCTTTTCCAATAAATTAAGGAAAAAAAAAAGGAATATGTCAGTTGTACTTTTCCAATGTTAAATAAAATTTGCATCTAAAATAACATGAAAAATGGCATTTTAAAAAGAATTGCAAAGGAAGAGATAGGACTATCATTATCAGGAAATGATGTAATTGTCTAACCAGAAAAATCCTAGGACAATTGAAAAACTGCTTGTCTTTTTTACTTAAATGCCTAGATTCATTTTTTCAGGGTTTCTTGCCTACAGAAGTCTCTCTTTACATACAAGATAACTCTGGTTGTTATCACATCACCCCAGGGATAAGTTTGAAACTGCATATGCAAAAATTGTAACTTAGGAAATTATGACAGTGAAAGAGATCAGACGCAACTAACTTCATCTTGCTGCTAACCCTTAAACTGTCCTTGTTCATTCCTGGGTGTAGGCCGAACCAATCTTGGGAAGGAATTTAGTTGACAATTTGACTCAAACAAAACCGGCAATAGCCCTTTCCTGAAGACTCCTGTCTTGCCTAGGGACCAGTCTGCCTTCGTAGGACTAACAAATTATCTACAAGATTAGAAATTATGGTTTAGGGGTCATGCAGCCTCGTGCTGCAAGAGTCTGAACCTCCCAAAATTGTTCCCGAGAATAATATCACTATTGTAAAACCTAAGATCAGTGCTTGAGATATTTTGCAGACCTTGCACTTGATGGATCAGCTGACACTACCCAGTCCAGTAATCTGGCTCAACCAGTTCTGGGCTCCCATCCAGGAACAGAAGACAGCAAGAAAAGCTCACTTTGACCCCCCTAGGACTCCATCTTCAACCTGACCAATCAGCACTCCCCACTTCCGGAGCCCCTACCTGCCAAATTATCCTTAAAAACTCTGATCCCCGAATTCTCTGGAAGACTGATTTGATTAATAATAAGACTCCGGTCTCCTACACAGCTGGCTCTGTGTGAATTACTCTTTCTCCATTGCAGTTCCCCTGACTTGATAAATTGGCTCCGTCCAGGCAGCAAGCAAGGTGAACCCACTGGGTGGTTACAAGAGTTGAGGAAAAGGAGAGCCAGAATGGTTATTTATGTAAGTAAATAATAATCTTCTCTGCTTCTAGAAACCTTGTATTGGCCTTCAGAATAATATTAACAACTATAGATATGAAAACCTAAAAGTCAATAGCCTTTCTACAACCAACAATGAATAATTAGAAATACAATATAACAGTTCTAGTCAAGTTAGTTTTAAAAGTTCACACTCTGAGGTTTTTTCCTTCATTCTAAACAGATGCAATGATAGACTTAAATATGAAAAGGAAAATGTTAGAAAGACTAAACCAAGTAAACAAAGGAAAATGTTAGAAAGACTAAACCAAGCAAACAATCCTAGGAAGTAAAAGTAGAACCAAAATGCAAAGTGGAGAGGTGTGCTGAAATGGGAGCCCTACTGAACAGAGTTCAGATCCTGAACAGTTTCCTGATACAGCTGAATCACAATGTACACAACAGCCATCTGAAGGATGTCCATGTAAACACTCTCAAACTGACAGTTACACTGTAAAAGCGATTATTTTCCATTTAGTCATCATGTGCCATCATCATTATATAGATATATATAATATATAATTTTAGGATTTGAAAATTGTACTTACTTTTTTAGCACATCAAACATGCTTTTTTCTACATTTACCAGCCACTGTTCTACAGCGCTTCTTACACGAATTTTCCTAAAATTAGTTTCAAAAGTAATATCATGAAGAATTATTTTTTAATTCATGTTTCAGTCCTTTGACAAGCCTATAGACTAAATTTTGTATATACTTTAATAATATTCATGGGCCAAAGGACTACTACTGCCTTTTGGTTTTTCTAGATCTTAATTTAGAAAACTATGCAGAAAACATATGAACGTGCTTTAGGAAATTCTGATATCAAAATCATGAATTTACACAATAAATAAGTTTCATGTAAAATGGTATTTACAAGATAAACAAACTGTGTTATAAAACAGTTTTGGATTCCTCACTGGAATTTGTTTTTGTTTTTGTTTTTTTTTTTTGAGAGAGAGAGTCTTGTTCTGTCGCCCAGGCTGGAGTGCAATGGTGCCATCTTGGGTCACTGTAACCTCCGCCTCCTGGGTTCAAATGATTCTCCTGCCTCATCCCCCCAAGTAGCTGGGATTACAGGCTCCTGCCACCATGCTCAGCTAATTTTTGTATTTTTAGTAGAGATGGGGTTTCACCATGTTAGTCAGGCTGGTCTCAAATTCCTGACCTCAGGTAATTCACCTGCCTCAGCCTCCCAAAGTGTTGGGATTACAGGCGTGAGCCACCGCACCCGGCCTTCCTCACTGGATCTTTTAAACAGCAGGGTTGGAATAGGGATTTTGGTAGATCAGAAGGGTTGGGCACAGCATTTTTTAAAAAAATCAACTTACATCAGGACCACTTGCCAAAGGTTAGAGAGCCCTTGCTGGGGCTGGCAAATTGAATTAGTGTAATGGATGGACCTAGTTTGTCTTTATTGCCTGGGAGCAGACCATAATGAAACCAGAGATCAGCAGAAGCAGTAGTGGGAGTTGCATCAACAACTCCAAATAGCAAATTTTCTTCATATCTATATTCATATAATAAAACCAAAAAGGGGGAAAGCACTAAAAAGAGAGTAGGAAACTTAAGGCAGAATTTAATGATAGAATCAAACGTAAGCACAAATTAGAATGCACCCGGGAGTTTGAAGACTACTTTCTCAACCTTTAATTAGAGCAAAGGTGAGATTATGTATTGTAGGGAATATGGAAAGGCAAAAGTATATTTACATAAGGATATAATCCTTGAAGAAATAGTTTGCTTAGCGAACTTTTATAATATATCAAAAATTTCAAAGCAGAGATTTTAAATAATGAGGTTGTATAGAATCTAAACAGTTTGTAACATTTATCATACTTTGGCAGCACGAGACCTTCCCCTTCAGCAGATATTAGCATTTTTACAGCAGGAGGGCCAATGTCTTGTTTCCATATCAATAATTGTTTTACATTTCCAAAACATTTCACAAGATGAGGCTGTGAACCAGAAACAAATGTCAGTAATATTATTGAATTGTGATCTGAATATTGCTAATATAATATTGCTGAGCAGAGAAATACATTATTACCTGTACAGACTCAGGATTTCTGCTATCAGCTAGAATATCAAGAAGTTCAGCATTGCTAAGAAAGTAAAATCTTGGGAAAATTAATCTTTTAACTTCAAGGTAATCCTGTCCAGAATCAAAAGAAATGCAATTCAGAATATATATTTAATCATGATATGAATTACATCCTCATTTTGACCTATACTTATAAACAAAAGTCACAATATTAGTTATAGTATATATGGTAGTATCAGTCAAAGTAACATTCCATGCTTAACGAAAGTGATACTTAAATTGCTAAAAAAAAAAAAAAGTTTAATAAAGCTAAACTAAAACAAATGAAGCTACAACCCAAATAAACAAGAAAACCCCACCCTTAGACACACATATACCATTTTATTCTTGATCAATAATAAAGTATTGTATTTTGGTTTTATCAACATTGCTTTCCCATACTTCTGACTTTCTGCTCTTATTTCCCTATAGGTGGAGTTATCACTTTATAGACTAAGTTACCATATCACAGATTACATTCACTGTACAGAGAATTTCTACATTTCTCACTCCTTTCTACAACTCAGAGGCATTAACACCAGTCTCAATCTTTCCCTTCTTTTCAGAGGAAGAGATACCCATTAACTTATGCCAGACTAAGATACTCTTGATTTATTTATTACTCTCTTGTAACTTCAATCTCTCCCTTGCAATAGGCCTCCCCCTAAATTTCTCTCATTATAACAATATAAGAAACCCTCCATCTCCTTTTGTTCTCCTATAGCTACTGTCTACTTGCTTGTCTTCTCTCCACGAAGTTCTTGAAAAGAACTTGTGAAGTCAGATTGTTTGTATCTCTGAGTCATCTTGTGTTCTGCCACCTGGCCCTGACTATTACCAAATTTACTGGGAACTTTTCAGTCTTTGTGTTACGTGGTATTTCCATAGCATTTGATTCTGTTGACTCTGTCCTTCATTTTGACTTCTGAAATTTCACTCTCTTTCACCCCTCAGCTACATCTTATTATTTTCCATCAAAAGTCCCTCTTTGACCCATACATCTTAATGCTGACATCTGTTGAGTTCCAACCCCATCACTTTTCCTACTCATTATGCTCTTCTTGAGCTATTTGATACAGACATACTTGCTCTTCAGCTCAGATTACTTCTCTCTGCCCTGGATCTACATACCCAATTGCTAATTGAAGATGTTCACTTGAATGTTCCATAAGTAATAGATTTTCAATATGAACCAAACATATCTAGGCATAACCCGGGACCTTTTTCTTTTATTCTCTACTTCCTATCTGATGTTCCAAACTCTACCTTCTTTCATCTTCCTCATTGCCTTACTTTAGCCTCCAGTATTTCTAGTCTTTTAACTGATTTTTAAACATCTATTCTCATTGTCCCCAATCCACTCTATGCTTCTTTCCAGAGAGATATTTCTGATTTAATTATTTCACTCTCTTATTTAAAATTCTTCAGTGGCTATCATAAAAGTAAAAACTCATTGTGATATTCAAGGCCCTTCACCCTCTGTCCTCTGCTTGACTGGAGAATCTCATCTTTCACCACTTTCCCATTTGCAACCTGTTTTATCTGTACCATTCTGCTTACAAATCCAGAATGTGCCATACCTGCTCATGGCTCCATGTCTTTGTACTTTTTACCTTTGCCTAAAATACTCTTCCCAGCTACCCATCCTCCTCTAATCTAACTCTTTTACCTATCTAACACCTACATTTCTTTCAAGACCAAGGCCAGTTATCATTGCTCCCAGGCTGGGTTAATTTGTACTCTTTGATATGGCTATACCATCCAACCCATCATAGCATACATCACATTGTAATATCTCCTTACTTTTTTTGTCTCCTAAAATAGATTTTGAGTTCTATAATAGTAGGGAATACTTCTTTCATCTTTGTAGTACCAGCACATAGCAGCAGTGCCTGATACAAAATGGTGCTCAATACATGAATAAATGGAAAGCTATTGGTTTGTAATGATCCTCAGTAATAGTCTAAAGATGTGCTAGAAATATCTGGAAGGCTTATCTCAATGATGATTTGGTAAACCGGCTTTTATTAACCAGAATCAATCTGGCTGCAGCCCCTTATGCTTGTTCCAGAGTGCAGATTTCAATAAAAGAGGGCCTATATGGGCAGAAAATTTTGTATAGGCTGTGATTGCCTATAGTTGTTTAAGAGGGCTCATCACAACCAGTGTTACTTGTGTTCAGTAAGCAAAACCAATTAATGCCTGAATAAAAATCTTGGCTCATGAAGTAAAGTGAATATACACACCACAAATCTCAAAAATTAAAATCTAGTATTTTAGGATACACGTCTAGCTTATACTTTAATGTTCTGACAATGTATAAATATATGGAATCAGTAATTTAATTTATAGACTCATAAAAACATTCTGTTTCAACTTTTGCAGAATTTATCAACTTAATAGTGCTAATAAAAATAGTTAACCTACACAAGACTCAGTGCTGTGCTGGCTTCAGGTCTGACCCACCACAGTTCCAGCGATGGTGGCCACAGGGGGCTTGTGTCACCCCTCCGCCAGCGCTAGGCAGCTTAGCACACAGAGAGAGACTCCATTGTTAGGGAAAAAGCAATTATTTTTGCCAGCACTTGTGCTTTAAATGCATCATCTCAGTGAGCACAAAACCCTTCAAGGTAGCACTATCATTATTCTCAACTTAAAGATAAGGAAGGCAAGACGGCTGAATAGACTCCTCCACTGATTGTGCTCCCCACAGATACACCACATTTAACAACTATCTCTATGAAAAAAGCATCTTCATAAAAAGGTGAGCATTCATAGTTCCCGGTTTTAACTTTATATTGCTGAAAGAGACACTTAAGAGAGTAGGAAAAACAGTCTTGAATTGCTGAAGCCACCCTTCCCCCACTCCCTGTGGTGGACACGTAGCAGAGAGAGAGAATGTGTGTGCTTGGGGGAGAGAGAGCACAATGACTGTTGAATTTTGCATTGAAACTCAGTGCTGCCAACACTGCACATAACTCAGCTGAAGCCCACAGAGGGAACATTCAGACCAGCCCTAGCCAGAGGGTAATCACCCATTCTAGCAGTCAGAACTTGAGTTTTGGTAAGCCTTGCTTCTGTGGGCTAAAGTACTCTGGGGTTCTAAACAAACTTGAAAGGCAGCAGAGGCCATAAAGACTGCAAGTCCTAGGCAAGTCCTAGGGCCATGTTGGGCTCAGAGCCAGGGGACTAGGGGGACACATGACCTATTGAGACTCCAGCTGAAGCAGCTAAAGGAGAGCTTACATCACCTCTCCCTCAACCCCAGGCAGCACAGCTCCCAGCTCCAAAAGAGACTCCTTACCTCCACTTTAGGACAGGAGAGGGAAGACTAAAGAGGACTTTTCTTACAACTTGGATACTGGCTCAGCCATAGTAGGATAGGGCACCTGGCAGAGTCATGAGTCCCCCATTCTAGGCCCTAGATCCTGGATGACATTTCTAGACACACTCTCGGTCAGAAGGGAACCTGCTGCCTTGAAGAGAAGGATCCAGTCCTAGCAGGATTCATCACCTGCTAACTAAACAGCTCTTGGGCTCTGAATAATCAGCAACAGTAGCCAGGTAGTACATGCCATGGGCCTTGGGTGAGACTCTGAGAGTCTTGGCTTCACATGTGACCCAACATGTTCCCAGCTGTTTTGGCTAGGAGGGAAGACTTCTGCTTGAGAAAAGCACAGGAAAGAGTAAAGTGGACTTTGCCTTACAGCTTGTACCAGCTTGGCTACAAGCAGGCGCTTGGGGTCTTTGATTTTAGGCCTTGCCTCTTGGATGGCATTTCTGGACCTGCCCTGGGCTAGAATGGAGTCCACTACCCTGAAGGGTGAGTCCAAAGCCTGGCAGCATTTACTATAAGCTACCTAAAGAGTCCTTGGGCTTAACTGAACATCAGCTGTACCCTTGCAGTACTCCCTATGGACCTGTGGTGGTGACGGCCATGGAGAAAGACTCCTCTGCCTGTGGAAAGGGAAAGGAACAGTGGGAAGGACTGTGTCTTGTGGTTTGAGTGCCAGCTCAGGTGTAGTAGAATAGAGAAGTATATTTCTAAGGTTTCTGACTATAGGTACTAGTTCCCAGATGGCATCTCTGGACCACCCAGGGCCCAGGGGGAACTCATTACTCTTAAGGGAACAACACAAGCGTGGCTGGCTTCACCACCTGCTGATTATAGAGTTCTAGGGCCTTGAGCAAACATAGGCAGTAGCCAAGCAGTGATTACAGTGGGCCTTGCATAAGACTTAAGTGCAGTGCTGGCTTCAGGTCTGACCCACCACAGCTCCAGTGATGGTGGCCGCGTGCATGCCTGTGTCACCCCTCCACCAGTTCCAGGCAGCTCAGCACACAGAGAGTGACTCCATTGTTTGGGAAAAAGTAAGGGAAGAGAATAAGAATCTCTGCTTGGTAATCTGGAGAATTCTTCTGAATCTTTTCCAAGACCACGAAGGTGGCGCCTCTATATGTCTGCAAGAATCACAGCATTACTGAGCTTTGGGTACCCCCTAATGAAAATACAGCTGCAGTGAGCAATAACATAGAAAGTAACAACCAAGTTTCTTAAAATACCTGGAAGACCTGCCCAAGAACAGTAAGTTCAAACAAGCCCAGACTGTAAAACTATGATAACTACATAACTCTTCAATGCCAACACCGACAAAGCTGCAAGACCACCCAGGAAAACAAAATCTTACCAAATAAACTAAATAAGGCTCCAGGGACCAACCCCAAAGTGACAGAGATATGTGACTTTTCAGGTAGAGAATTCAAAATACCTATGTTAAGGAAACTCAAAGAAATTAAAGATAACAAAGAAAAGGAATTCAGAATCCTTCCAGATAAATTTAACAAAGAAGTTGATATAACTGAAAAGAATAAAGCAGAAATTCTGGATTAGAAAAATGCAACTGACATACTGAAGACTGCATCAGAGTCTCTTAGCAGCAGAATTGATCAAGCAGAAGAGAATTAGTGAGCTTGAAGACAGGCTATTTGAAAAATACAGATGAGGCATCAGAAAAAAGAATAAAAAAGAATAAAGCATGCCTACAAGATCTAGAAAATAGCAGCTAGAAAAATAAAACATAGTCTAAAAATAGGAAAGCTAACAGCTACTGGCCTTAAAGAGAAGGTAGAGATGAAGATAGGGGTTGAAATGGATAATAACAGAAAACTTCTCAAACCTAGAGAAAGATATCAGTATTGAAGTACAAGAAGGTTATAGAACACCAAACAGATGTAACCCAAAGAAGAGGGGTTCTTCTCAAGGCATTTGATATGCAAACTTCCAAAATTCAAGGATAAAGAAAGGACCCTAAAAGCAGCAAGAGGAAAGAAACAAATAAAACACAATGGAACTCCAATATATCCGGCAGTAGACTTTTCAGTGGAAACCTTACAGGCCAAGAGAGAGTGGCATGAATTATTTGATCTGCAGAAGGAAAAAAAGCTTTTACCCTAGTATAGTATATCTGTCCAAAATATCTTTCAAACAGAAAGGGGACATTTTCAAAACAAACAAAAGCTGAGGGATTTCAACAAGATGACACCTGTTATACAAGAACTGTTGAAGAGAGTCCATCAATCAGAAAAACATAAAATATTATAATGCTGTAATTGTGGTGTGTAAACTACTATATCTTAAGTAGAAAGGCTAAAAGACAAAGTAATAAAAAATAACTAGAACAACCTTTCAAGACATAGATCATACAATATGGTATAAATGGAAAGAAACAAAAAGTTAAAAAGGGGGACAAAGTTAAAGTGTAGAGTTTTTATTAGCTTTGTTTTTGCTCATTTGTTTGTTTATGCAATCAGTGTTATGTTGTCACCAATTTAAAATAACAGTTAAATGATATTATTTGCAATCCTCGTGGTAACCTCAAATCCAAAAAGATAAAATGGATATATAAAAAAGAAAAAGCAATAAATTACAAAATGTCACCAAAGAAAGTCACCTTCACTAAAAAGAAGCCAAGAGGGAAGGAAAGAAGGAAGAGAAGACCACAAAACAACCAGAAAACAAATTTAAAAAATGACAAGTGTAAGTTCTTACTTATCAATGATAACACTGAATGTAAGTGGAACAAACTCTCCAATAGGACATAGAGTGGCGGAATAGATTTTAAAAAAGACTCAATAATCTCCTCCCTATAAGAAACACACTTCACCTATAAAGGCACACATAGACTGAAAAGGGTGGAAAAAGATAGTCCATGCAAATAGAAACCAAAAAAGAGCAATAATAGCTTTATTTATATCGCACGAATTAGATTTCATGACAAAACCATAAAAAGACAAAGAAAGTCATTATATAGTGATAAAAGGGTCAATTCAGCAAGAGGATATAACAATAATAAATATAAATGCACCCAACCCTGAAGGGTCCAGATATATAAAGCAAATATTATTCAAGCTAAAGAGAGAGAGACACCACATTCCATTAGCTGGAGACTTCAGTACTCTACTTTCAGCATTGGACAGATCATCCAGACAGAAAATCAACAAAGAAACATTGGAATTAATCTGCACAAGAGACCAAATGGACCTAATAGATATTTACAGAACATTTCATCCAATGGTTGCAGGAGGCACATTCTACTCAGTCCATGGATCATTTTCAAGGAATGATATGTTAGGCCATAAAATAAGTCTTAAAACATTCAAAAACATTGAAATAATACCAAGTATCTTTTCTGACCACAATGGAATAAAACTAGAATTCAATTAAAAGAATAATTAAGGAAATTTTACAAACACATGGAATTTAAACCATATGCTCCTGAATGATTATGTCAGTGTCAATGAAGACATTAAGTAGAAAATTGGAAAATTTATTGAAACAAATAATAACAGAAACACAACATACCAAAACCTATGGGATATACCAAAAGGGGAGTTTATAGATGTGTTTATGTCAAAAAAGTAGAAAAACTTCAAATAACCTAACATCGCATCTTAAAGAATTAGAAAACAGCAAACTAAACTCAAAATTAGTAGAAGAAAATAAATAAAGATCAGAACTGAAATAAATGAAATTAAACTATAGAAAAGATGAATAAAATGAAAAGTTGTTTTTTAAAAAAAATAAAGAAAACTGACAAACCTTTAGCCAGACTAAGAAAAAAAAAAAGAAAGAAGATCCAAATAAATACAATCAGAGATTTAAAAAAGGAGATATGACAACCAGTACCACAGAAATTCAAAGGACCACTAGAGACTACAATGAGCAACTATATGCCAACAAATTGGTAGATCTAGGAGGAATGGATAAATTCCTAAACACATACGACCTACCAAGATTGAATCATGAAGAAATATAAAACCTGAACAGACTAATAACAGGTAATGAAATTAAAGCTGTAATAAAAAGTCTCCCAGCAAAGAAAAGCTCAGGACCTGATGCTTCACTGCTGAATTTTGCCAAATATTTAGAGAAGAACTAATACCAATCCTCACAAAGTCTTCCAAAAAAAAGAGAAGGGAATACTTCCAAACTCATTCTGTGATATCAGTATTACCCTGATACTAAAAGCAGACAAAGACATATTAAAAAAGAAAACTACAGGCCCACATCCCTGGTGGAAATTGATGCAAAAATCCTCAACAAAATGCATGCAAACCAAAGTCAACAACACATTTAAAAGGTCATTTATCATGACCAAGTGGGATTCATCCCAGTTATGCAATGATGGTTCAAAATATGCAAATAAATCAGTGTGAAACATCATATCAACAGAATAAAGAACAAAAACCATATCATTTCAATTGATGCTGAAAAAGCATTTGATTAAATTCAACACTGAATATAGAAGAAACATATCCAACATAATAAAAGCCACATATAACAGACTCACAGCTAGTGTCACACTAAATGGGGAGAAAATGAAAGACTTTTCTCTAAATCTGGAAGGTCATAGAGGACAAGGCGGCCCAGTTTCCCCACCGTTATTCAAAGTAATACTGGAAGTCCTAGCTAGAGCAATCAGAAAAAAGAAAGAAACAAAGGGCATCCAAGTTGGAAAAGAAGTCAAACTCTCCTTGTTTGCAGATTATATGATCTTATATTAGGAAAAACCTAAAGACTCCACCAAAAAACTATTAGAACTGATAAACAAGTAAAGTTACAGGATACAAAAATCAACATACAAAAATCAGTACCTTTTCTATATGCCAAGAGTGAATAATTTGAAAAAAAAATCAAGAAAGTAATCTCATTTACAATAGCTACACATAAAATTAAGTACCTAGGAATCAACATAAGAAGTGAAAGATCTCTATAATAAAAAATATAAAACATTGGGGGACAGAGCAAGATGGCCGAATAGGAACAGCTCCAGTCTCCAACTCCCAGCGCCAGCGACACAGAAGACCGGTGATTTCTGCATTTTCAACTGAGGTACTGGGGTCATCTCACTAGGGAGTGCCGGACAATTGGTGCTGGTCAGCTGCTGCAGCCCGACCAGCGAGAGTTGAAGCAGGGCGAGGCATCACTTCACCTGGGAAGCACAAGGGGAAACGGAATCCCTTTTCCTAGCCAGGGGAACTGAGACACACAACACCTGGAAAATCGGGTAACTCCCACCCCAATACTGAGCGTTAAGCAAACGGGCGCACCAGGAGATTATACCCCACACCTGGTCGGGAGGGTCCCATGCCCACGGATCCTCCCTCCTTGCTAGCACAGCAGTCTGCGATCTAACCGCAAGGCAGCAGCAAGGCTGGGGGAGGGGTCCCCGCCATTGATGAGGCTTAAGTAGGTAAACAAAGCCACTAGGAAGCTCGAACTGGGTGGAGCTCACAGCAGCTCAAGGAAACCTGCCTGTCTCTGTAGACTCCACCTCTGGGGACAGGGCACAGCTAAACAACAATAACAATGAAAAAAGCAGCAGAAACCTCTGCAGATGCAAACGACTCTGTCTGACAGCTTTGAAGAGAGCAGTGGATCTCCCATCATGGAGGTTGAGATCTGAGAAGGGACAGACTGCCTGCTCAAGTGGGTTCCTGACCCCTGAGTAGCCTAACTGGGAGACATCCCCCACTAGGGGCAGTCTGACACCCCACACCTCACGGGGTGGAGTACACCCCTGAGAGGAAGCTTCCAAAGCAAGAATCAGACAGGTACACTCGCTGTTCAGCAATATTCTATCTTCTGCAGCCTCTGCTGCTGATACCCAGGCAAACAGGGTCTGGAGTGGACCTCAAGCAATCTCCAACAGACCTACAGCTGAGGGTCCTGACTGTTAGAAGGAAAACTATCAAACAGGAAGGACACCTACACCAAAACCCCATCAAAACCCCATCAGTACGTCACCATCATCAAAGACCAGAGGAAGATAAAACCACAAAGATGGGGAAAAAGCAGGGCAGAAAAGCTGGAAATTCAAAAAATAAGAGCACATCTCCCCCGACAAGGAGCGCAGCTCATCACCAGCAACAGATCAAAGCTGGACAGAGAATGACTTTGACGAGATGACAGAAGAAGGCTTCAGTCCATCAGACTTCTCAGAGCTAAAGGAGGAATTACGTACCCAGCGCAAAGAAACTAAAAATCTTGAAAAAAGAGTGGAAGAATTGATAGCTAGAGTAATTAATGCAGAGAAGTTCATAAACAAAATGAAAGAGATGAAAACCATGACACGAGAAATACGTGACAAATGCACAAGCTTCAGTAACCGACTCGATCAACTGGAAGAAAGAGTATCAGCGATTCAGGATCAAATGAATGAAATGAAGTGAGAAGAGAAACCAAAAGAAAAAAGAAGAAAAAGAAATGAACAAAGCCTGCAAGAAGTATGGGATTATGTAAAAAGAGCAAACCTAAGTCTGATTGGGGTGCCTGAAAGTGAGGGGGAAAATGGAACCAAGTTGGAAAACACTTTTCATGATATCATCCAGGAGAACTTCCCCAACCTAGTAGGGCAGGCCAACATTCAAATCCAGGAAATACAGAAAACGCCACAAAGATACTCCTCGAGAAGAGCAACTCCAAGACACATAATTGCCAGATTCACCAAAGTTGAAATGAAGGAAAAGATCTTAAGGGAAGCCAGAGAAAAAGGTCGGGTTACCCACAAAGGGAAGCCCATCAGACTAACAGCAGATCTCTCGGCAGAAACTCTACAAGCCAGAAGAGAGTGGGGGCCAATATTCAACATTCTTAAAGAAAAGAATTTTAAACCCAGAATTTCATATCCAGCCAAACTAAGTTTCATAAGTGAAGGAGAAATAAAATCCTTTACAGATAAGCAAATGCTTAGAGATTTTGTCACCACCAGGCCTGCCTTACAAGAGACCCTGAAGGAAGCACTAAACATGGAAAGGAACAACCGGTACCAGCCATTGCAAAAACATGCCAAAATGTAAAGACCATCGAGGCTAGGAAGAAACTGCATCAACTAACGAGCAAAATAACCACTTAATATCATAATGGCAGGATCAAGTTCACACATAACAATCTTAACCTTAAATGTAAATGGACTAAATGCTCCGATTAAAAGACACAGACTGGCAAACTGGATAAAGAGTCAAGACCCATCAGTCTGCTGTATTCAGGAGACCCATCTCACATGCAGAGACATACGTAGGCTCAATATAAAGGGATGGAGGAAGATTTACCAAGCAAATGGAGAACAAAAAAAAGCGGGGGTTGCAATCCTAGTCTCTGATAAAACAGACTTTAAACCATCAAAGATCAAAAGAGACAAAGAAGGCCATTACATAATGGTAAAGGGATCAATTCAACAGGAAGAGCTAACTATCCTAAATATATATGCACCCAATACAGGAGCACCCAGATTCATAAAGCAAGTCCTTAGAGACTTACAAAGAGACTTAGACTCCCACACAATAATAATGGGAGACTTCAACGCTCCACTGTCAACATTAGACAGATCAACGAGACAGAAAGTTAACAAGGATATCCAGGAATTGAACTCATCTCTGCAGCAAGCAGACCTAATAGACATCTATAGAACTCTCCACCCCAAATCAACAGAATATACATTCTTCTCAGAAACACATCGCACTTATTCCAAAATTGACCACGTAATTGGAAGTAAAGCACTCCTCAGCAAATGTACAAGAACAGAAATTAGAACAAACTGTCTCTCAGACCACAGTGCAATCAAACTAGAACTCAGGACTAACAAACTCAATCAAAACCCGCTCAACTACATGGAAACTGAACAACCTGCTCCTGAATGACTACTGGGTACATAACGAAATGAAGGCAGAAATAAAGATGTTCTTTGAAACCAATGAGAACAAAGATACAACATACCAGAATCTCTGGGACACATTTAAAGCAGTGTGTAGAGGGAAATCTATAGCACTAAATGCCCACAAGAGAAAGCAGGAAAGATCTAAAATTGACACTCTAACATCGCAATTAAAAGAACTAGAGAAGCAAGAGCAAACACATTCGAAAGCTAGCAGAAGGCAAGAAATAACTAAGATCAGAGCAGAACTGAAGGAGATAGAGACACAAAAAACCCTCCAAAAAATCAATGAATCCAGGCGTTGGTTTTTTGAAAAGATCAACAAAATTGACAGACCACTAGCAAGACTAATAAAGAAGAAAAGAGAGAAGAATCAAATTGACGCAATTAAAAATGATAAAGGGGATATCACCACCAACCCCACAGAAATACAAACTACCATCAGAGAATACTATAAACACCTCTACGCAAATAAACTGGAAAATCTAGAAGAAATGGATAATTTCCTGGACACTTACACTCTTCCAAGACTAAACCAGGAAGAACTTGAATCCCTGAATAGACCAATAGCGGGCTCTGAAATTGAGGCAATAATTAATAGCCTGCCAACCAAAACAAGTCCAGGAAGAGATGGATTCACAGCTGAATTCTACCAGAGGTACAAGGAGGAGCTGGTACCATTCCTTCTGAAACTATTCCAATCAATAGAAAAAGAGGGAATCCTCCCTAATTCATTTTATGAGGCCAACATCATCCTGATACCAAAGCCTGGCAGAGACACAACAAAAAAAGAGAATTTTAGACCAATATCCCTGATGAACATCGATGCAAAAATCCTCAATAAAATACTGGCAAACCGGATTCAGCAACACATCAAAAAGCTTATCCACCATGATCAAGTGGGCTTCATCCCTGGGATGCAAGGCTGGTTCAACATTCGCAAATCAATAAACGTAATCCAGCATATAAACAGAACCAAAGACAAGAACCACATCATTATCTCAATAGATGCAGAAAAGGATTTTGACAAAATTCAACAGGCCTTCATGCTAAAAACGCTCAATAAATTCGGTATTGATGGAACGTACCTCAAAATAATAAGAGCTATTTATGACAAACCCACAGCCAATATCATACTGAATGGGCAAAAACTGGAAAAATTCCCTTTGAAAACTGGCACAAGACAGGGATGCCCTCTCTCACCACTCCTATTCAACATAGTGTTGGAAGTTCTGGCTAGGGCAATCAGGCAAGAGAAAGAAATCAAAGGGATTCAGTTAGGAAAAGAAGAAGTCAAATTGTCCCTGTTTGCAGATGACATGATTGTATATTTAGAAAACCCCATTGTCTCAGCCCAAAATCTCCTTAAGCTGATAAGCATCTTCAGCAAAGTCTCAGGATACAAAATTAATGTGCAAAAATCACAAGCATTCTTATACACCAGTAACAGTCAAACAGAGAGCCAAATCAGGAATGAACTTCCATTCACAATTGCTTCAAAGAGAATAAAATACCTAGGAATCCAACTTACAAGGGATGTAAAGGACTTCTTCAAGGAGAACTACAAACCACTGCTCAGTGAAATAAAAGAGGACACAAACAAATGGAAGAACATACCATGCTGATGGATAGGAAGAATGAATATCGTGAAAATGGCCATACTGCCCAAGGTAATTTATAGATTCAATGCCATCCCCATCAAGCTACCAATGAGCTTCTTCACAGAATTGGAAAAAACTGCTTTAAAGTTCATATGGAACCAAAAAAGAGCCTACATCTCCAAGACAATCCTAAGTCAAAAGAACAAAGCTGGAGGCATCACGCTACCTGACTTCAAACTATACTACAAGGCTACAGTAACCAAAACAGCATGGTACTGGTACCAAAACAGAGATATAGACCAATGGAACAGAACAGAGTCCTCAGAAATAATAACACACATCTACAGCCATCTGATCTTTGACAAACCTGAGAGAAACAAGAAATGGGGAAAGGGTTCCCTATTTAATAAATGGTGCTGGGAAAATTGGCTAGCCATAAGTAGAAAGCTGAAAACTGGATCCTTTCCTTACTCCTTATACGAAAATTAACTCAAGATGGATTAGAGACTTAAATGTTATACCTAATACCATAAAAATCCTAGAGGAAAACCTAGGTAGTACCATTCAGGACATAGGCATGGGCAAAGATTTCATGTCTAAAACACCAAAAGCAACAGCAGCAAAAGCAAAAATTGACAAATGGGATCTCATTAAACTAAAGAGCTTCTGCACAGCAAAAGAAACTACCGTCAGAGTGAACAGGCAACCTACAGAATGGGAGAAAATTTTTGCAATCTACTCATCTGACAAAGGGCTAATATCCAGAACCTACAAAGAACTCAAACAAATTTACAAGAAAAAAACAAACAACCCCATCAAAAAGTGGGCAAAGGATATGAACAGACATTTCTCAAAAGAAGACATTCATACAGCCAACAGACACATGAAAAAATGCTCATCATCACTGGCCATCAGAGAAATGCAAATCAAAACCACAATGAGATACCATCTCACAACAGTTAGAATGGCAATCATTCAAAAGTCAGGAAACAACAGGTGCTGGAGAGGATGTGGAGAAATAGGAACACTTTTACACTGTTGGTGGGATTGTAAACTAGTTCAACCATTATGGAAAACAGTATGGCGATTCCTCAAGGATCTAGAACTAGATGTACCATATGACCCAGCCATCCCATTACTGGGTATATACCCAAAGGATTATAAATTATGCTGCTATAAAGACACATGCACACGTATGTTTATTGCAGCACTATTCACAATAGCAAAGACTTGGAATCAACCCAAATGTCCATCAGTGACAGATTGGATTAAGAAAATGTGGCACATATACACCATGGATTACTATGCAGCCATAAAAAAGGATGAGTTTTTGTTCTTTGTAGGGACATGGATGCAGCTGGAAACCATCATTCTTAGCAAACTATCACAAGAACAGAAAACCAAACACCGCATGTTCTCACTTATAGGCGGGAACTGAACAATAAGATCACTTGGACTCGGGAAGGGGAACATCACACACCGGGGCCTATCATGGGGAGGGGGGACGGGGGAGGGATTGCACTGGGAGTTATACCTGATGTAAATGATGAGTTGATGGGTGCAGCACACCAACATGGCACAAGTATACATATGTAGCAAACCTGCACGTTGTGCACATGTACCCTACAACTTAAAGTTTAATAATAATAAATAAATTAAAAAAAAAAAAAAGAAAAGAAAATGTGGCACATATACACCATGGAATACTATGCAGCCATAAAAAAAGGATGAGTTTGTGTCCTTTGTAGGGACATGGATGCAGCTGGAAACCATCATTCTTAGCAAACTATTGCAAGATCAGAAAACCAAACACCGCATGTTCTCACTCATAGGTGGGAACTGAACAATGAGATCACTTGGACTCGGGAAGGGGAACATCACACACTGGGGCCTATCATGGGGAGGGGGGAGGGATGCGGGATTGCATTGGGAGTTACAGCTGATGTAAATGACGAGTTGATGGGTGCTGACGAGTTGATGGGTGCAGCACACCAACATGGCACAAGTATACATATGTAACAAACCTGCACATTATGCACATGTACCCTAGAACTTAAAGTATAATAATAATTAAAAATATATATATATATAAAACATTGATGCAAGAAATTGATGAGGTCACCAAAAAATGGAAAGATATTCTATATTCTTAAATTGCAAGAACCAATATTGTTAAAATGTCCCCACTACTCAAAGCAATGTACAGATTCAATGCACTCCCTATCAGAGTATCAATTACATTTTCACAGAAATAGAAAAACTATCGTAAAATTTATATCAAGCCACAAAAGACCCAGAATATCCAAAGCTATCCTGGGCAAAAAGAACAAAGCTGGAAGAATCACATTACCTGACTTTAAACTGTATCACAGAACTACAGTAACCAAAATAGCACAGTAGTCACATAAAAAAAGACACATAGACCAGTGGAACAGAATGAGAAATCCAGAAACAAATCCATACGTCTACAGTGAACTCATTTTTGACCAAGGTGCCAAGAACATACATTGGAAAAAGGGCAGTTTCGTCAACAAAAGGTGCAGGAAAAATTGGATATCCATATGCAGAAGAATAAAACTAGACTCCTGTCTTTTGTCATATACAAAAATCAAATTAAAATGGATTTACCACTTAAATCTGAGACCTCAAATTATTAAACTACTAAAAGAAAATGCTGTGGAAATTCTGCAGGATATTAGACTGGGCAAAGATTTCTTGAGTAGTACCTCATGAGCAGAGACCACCACAGGAAAAATGGACAAATGGGATCATATCAAGTTAAAAAGCTTTTGCACAACAAAGGAAACAATCAACAAAATAATGAAGAGGCAATCCACAGAATGGGAGAAAATACTTTTAAACTATCCATCTGACAAGGGATTAATAACTATTAATAGAATATACATGGAGTTCAAACAGCTCTATAGGAAAAAAAAGTAATAGTAATTTAATAATCTCATTTTAAAATGGGCAAAATATCTGAACAGACATTTCTCAAAAGAAGACATACAAATGCCTACCAGGGTTGTATTAGGGTTCTCTAGAGGGAAGGGACTAATAGGATAGAAGTATATATGAAAGGGAGTTTATTAAGGAGTATTGACTTACACAAATCACAAGGTGAAGTCCCACAATAGGTTGTCTGCAAGCTGAGAAGCAAGAAAGTCAGTTAGAGTCCCAAAACCTCAAAGGTAGGGAAGCCAACCTTCTCAGGCCTTCAGTCTGTGACTGAAGGCCTGAGAGCCCCTGGCAAACCACTGGTGTAAATCCAATAGTCCAAAAGCTGAAGAACTTGGAGTCTGATGTTCAAGGACAGGAAGCATCCAGCAAGGGAAAAAGATAAAGGCCAGAAGACTTAGCCAGTCTAGTCCTTCCACATTCCTCTCCCTGTTTTTATCCTAGCTGCACTGGCAGCTGATTAGATGGTGTCCACCCAGACTGAGGGTGGGTCTGGCTCTCCCAGTCCACTGACTCAAATGTTAATCTCCTTTGACAACACCCTCACAGACACACCCAGGAACAATACTTTGCATCCTTTAATACAGTAAAGTTGACACAAAACTAACCATCACACAGGTATACGAAAAAGTGTTTATTATCACTGATCATCAGGGAAATGCAAATCAAAGTGACAATGAGATATCATCTCACTTTAGTTAAAATGGCTTTTATCTAAAAGACAGGCAATAACAAATGTTGGCAAGGATACGGAGAAAAGGGAACCCTTGTACACTGTGGGAATGTAAATTAGTACAACCACTATGGAGAATAGTTTGGAGGTTCCTCAAAAAACCAAAAATAGAGCTACCATAAGATTCAGCAACTCCACTGTTAGGTATATACCCAAAAGGAAGGAAATCAGTATATTGAAGATGTATCTGCACTCTGTGTTTACTGCAGCACTATTCACAATAACCAAAATTTGGAAGCAACCCAAGTGTCTGTCAACAGATGAATGGATAAAGAAAATGTGGTATATATACAAAATGGAGTATTATTCGGCCATAAAAAAGAATGAGATCTTGTCATCTGCAACAACATGGATGGAACTGGAGGTCATTATGTTAAGCAAAAAAAAGCCAGGCACAAAAACACAAACTTCATATGTTCTCATTTATTTGTGGGAACTGAAATTCCCACAAATAAATTTCAAACTGAAATTTGAAGCTACTGAAATCATGGAGACAGACAGTAGAAGGATAATTACCAGAGGATAGGAGGAGTAGTGGAGAGAATGGGAGAGAGAGAAGAAGAAATAGTTAATGGGTACAAAAAACAGAATGAATAAGGTCTAGTATTTGATAGCTGAACGGGGTGACCATACTCAACAATAATTTAATTTTACATTTAAAAATAACTAAAAGATTATCATTGGATTATTTTTAACACAAAGGGTAAGTGCTTGAGGCTATGGATACCCCATTTACCTTGATGTGATTATTTTATATTGTATGCCTACATTAAAATATCTCATGTACCCCATAAATATATACACCTACTATGTATCTACAAAAATTAAAAACTAACAATATTTTTTAAAAGCATTAACCTTCTGAAGGAAGTCATGTCTTATATTTAAAAAAAGATAGGATATCTCTCTTGAAAAATAAAACGTGGCCGGGTGCGGTGGCTCAAGCCTGTAATCCCAGCACTTTGGGAGGCCGAGACGGGAGGATCACGAGGTCAGGAGATGGAGACCATCCTGGCTAACATGGTGAAATGCCGTCTCTACTAAAAATACAAAAAACTAGCCAGGCGAGGTGGCGGGCACCTGTAGTCCCAGCTACGTGGGAGGCTGAGGCAGGAGAATGGCGTAAACCTGGGAGGTGGAGCTTGCAGTGAGCTGAGATCCGGCCACTGCACTCTAGCCTGGGTGACAAAGCGAGACTCCGTCTCAAAAAAAAAAAAAAAAAAGAAAAAGAAAAAAAGAGAAATAAAACGTAAGGCCGGGCGCGGTGGCTCATGCCTGTAATCCCAGCACTTTGGGAGGCCGAGACAGGCGGATCACGAGGTCAGGAGATCGAGACCATCCGGGCCAACACAGTGAAACCCTGTCTCTACTAAAAATACAAAAAATTAGCTGGGTGTGGTGGCGGGGTCCAGCTGCTCAGGAGGCTGAGGCAGGAGAATGGTGTGAACCTGGCAGGCGGAGCTTGCAGTAAGCCGAGTCTGCGCCACTGTACTCTAGCCTGGGCAACAGAGCAAGACTCCATGTCAAAAATAAATAAATAAATAAATAAATAAATAAATAATAAAAGGTAAGGGAACCTGGGCATTCAAAAGTTTGATAATTTCCCAATGGTCATTTAGATTAGTCCATACACTTTTCCTTTTGATAATATTTTTATTAACTCTATAGGTACTGAGAGTTTAAAAAATTGTTGGCAGCTAAAATAAAGAAAATCTGCACTGGAATTAGCTTCTGCAGTAGATTACATTATATAACTTTTACTTTACTTTTGTTAAATGATTCAGTGCTTTAGAATTGCTATAGTTTTACCTCAAGGCTTTTCTTTATATGTTCAAGATGTATATTACAATTTTGCAGAATTTCAAGGACTCCTGCAGAAGTGGTTATTTGCAAAGCATTCTGTTTGTTTTGTATTTTTGACATTATTTTTTTCCACATGGAAATCACTTGAGAGAAAAGTTCTGTTTCTGCTGGGAGTTGCCTTTAGAAACAAAATTAGATGTCATTTTATTTTTTTGAAGGCACTATAATTAAAATCTATAATGTAATGCATTACCATGGAATACTGTTTGTTACAAAACATTTGATGTTAAATTTTATTGACAAATCATCAAAGATAGGTTTTAAGTGCCTATTATGTACAAGTGATGTACATGGTAAGAAATGGATAAATTAGACACAACAACCATCATTTAACAAGATTATACTTAGTATACAGTGGAAGACAGATATATAGAAATTCTACATAAGGTAAGTAGAAATAATTTGTGTCCTAAGAAATGTAATAAAACAAAGGGTTACTGACATTCTGGAGCAGAAATGGTATCTGCCAAGAGCTTCTTGGAGAAGACACTATTTAATCCGTGTTTTAAAGAAGTAGAGCTTTGATGTGAATAGAAGACACAGACGGCATTCAGCTTAGAAGCAAGAGTATAGAGGTATGTATAAAAACACTGAAGTTCTATTAATGGTTATCTCATCTTAGAGGATAAGAAAATGTAAGGGCCATGTCAGCCTTGGTATATAAATTTTCCTTTACAGAATATTATCATTATTTTCTCCCTTTGGAAAAGGGAAGCAAAACACACATGTGAGGTGATAAACCATTAATATATTTAGTTTTGTTTCTGCTGTTATTGGAATTGAATGAGGGAGATATTTTCTACAGTTATATAGTTGCATTCTTTCACTTTTTTTCTCTTCACCTATATTTCCTACCCCTCTCCCACCCTAGCCTCAACCTGATTCAAACTCCTCTTGGCTCTGAAGTTGAAGAGGGGAGGAATTTAGAGGGACTTTTTTTTTCTTAACTCAGCTAGTGTTACTGTGAATCCTCTTTTGCCTCTTGCATGCCCTCTGTCATGGCAGATATCCATAAGCTACATTGCTGGAGATTTCAGAGCACCCCAACAGGAACCTCTATATCGCAACCTCTTGGCGCTTGCCAGCTGACCTCTTACAACCATTCCTCAAGCTCCTGCTCTAAGTAATACACTTCTGGGACTCCCTTGTTCTGCCATTTTGGGGTGGAGATCTTCCAAGGTGGCTCTAGCTTGGAAACTCCTACTATGTCTGTCAGGATTTCTCAGTTTCTGCACTGTTGACATTTTGGACTACATAATTCTTTGTTTGGTGTGGGGGGTTGGGGGTAGGGAGAGGTTCTGGTGCATTGTAGAATGTTCAACAATATCCTGACCTATACCCATGAGATGCCAGTAGTATCCCCTCAGTTGTGACAAGTAAAAATGTTTCCAGACTGTGAAATGTCCCCTAGAGGTCAAAAAATCACCTCTGGTTGAAAACCACTGGTCTAAGATAACCATGTATTCTTGTACTTCTTCCTTGCCCTGTTATTAAAGGCTGCTTTAAAATTCAGAGAAGAGGCAAGCGCTAGTTTCTAATGTCCCTACACTCTAGGGAAATACATGTCAAAATCTCCCAAGAACCCTTCCACTATTATCCCATTCCCTATCTTGCATGATGGACCTAGAAGTTTTCTGTAGCTCAGCAAAAATCCTATCAAGGAGGAGACTTCAGTCTCACCTTCTCTTAAGTATCCTTCCAATGTCTCTGGGATGTCCTAGCACAGCCCTCATAGTTAGTTTGGAGCTCTGGTAAATGGCACTGCATTCTATACTCTCATATATTCCCTTTAGATAGTCTGCCCCTGTAATGCATCTCTTGTCCCATTCTTCTTCTTCATGCTTTTTCCCTGGTATCAGGGCTCATCATCCTGCTCCATTACTCAAAGGCAGATCCATTATAGACCCACTTTTTCTTTTCTTTAGATCTATTATATAGATGCCTTAAGAATCCTATAGTTGAAAATATCTTTTTCAACTTCAGAAAATCCTATAAAGGAACCATTTAGTGACACTTTAAACGCTCTTGCCAAGGATTCTGATCTTTAGTAAAAGGTAGTATTAAAGTTTAAACTTAAGGCTCAACGTTGTTGCATCCATAAGGACATACACCTTAGATACGTGGTTTCACCTTTGAGAACTTTCAGAACTACAGATCAATCAAATAAAAGAATCCCAAGCATTCATATAAGAAATATACATGTGTAACACATATAAGAAATATACATGTGTAACACAAATGGATATTGTTCCCCACAAAGCAAACTTATATTTAAACTGTTCCCTTTTGTAATCTAATGGCTTCACTTTGCCTCCAAAATAAAATACAAAATACTTGACATAATATTTTGCATTTATGTAAGCCTTATTACTTGACTTATTTTCTAAGCCTTATTACTTGACTATTGGTATAAAAATATAAAGAGCTAAGAAAGAATTGCTAATACATCATTATTGGCTGGGCACATTCACTCATGCCTGTAATCCCAGCACTTTGGGAGGCCGAGGCAGGTGGATCACTTGAGGTCAGGAGTTCAAGACCAGCCTGACCAACATGGTGAAACCCTGTCTCTACTAAACATACAAAAATTAGGTGGGCATGGTGGTGGGCACCTGCAATCCCAGCTAAAATGATATAATATTTTACACTTGTGTATTTATGTAGCAACTCTGGCTGTATTTTTTTTAAGATGTGGGGTTTCCCTACGTTGCCCAGGATGGCCTCAATATTATGACATAAGATTTTCCAGATTTTCCATTGCTATAATAGGCCTTTCAAATACACACCCAATGTTTTCCTACCTTATTTCAGAATGGCTGCTAAACTAGCTTGTATGATTTGCTATCAATAGTTTAAATTCTGCCTAATTTATTTGTCTCAACTTGGGCACCCTTAAGACCAATCACTTTAAAAAGTCAGAGGTCAATTAATTGGAATGGTATGGTGTTTTTTAAAGGTAGAATTTTTAACAATTGCCCAGGCCCTCTATTCTTCCATCTGGCACAAAGTAATAGTAATAAATTTATTTATTTATTATTTTTTTTTTCTTGAAACAGTGTCTCTCTGTGGTATGGATCAGGCTGGGGTGCCATCGTGCAGTCACAGCTCATTGCAGCCATGGCCTTCTGGGTCCAAGCCATCCTCTCACCTCAACCTCCCAAGTTGCTGGGTGGGACCACAGGCATGTGATACCAACCCTGGCTGGGTTTTTTTGTGTTTTTTTTAGACACGGGGTTTCCCTATGTTGCCCAGGATGATCTCAAACTCCTGTGCTCAGGTGATCTTGGCCTCTCAAAGTGTTGAGATTACAGGCATGAGCCATCACACTCAGCCTAAGAAATTCTTATTAATGTATGAATGCTACTAATAACATGTTTATGATTCACATCAAAACCACACTAGTATTCCAGAATGAAAGAGACACATAATATTGTAGTTTTGGGATTATAATGATGTATCTGATACTTTTTTTAAAATACAGAGCAATGCTCTGTCGCCCAGGCTGGAGCAGTGGCACAATCTTGGCTCACTGCAACCTCCACTTCCCAGGTTCAAGTGATTCTCCTGCCTCAGCCCCCCGAGTAGCTGGGATTGCAGGTGCCCACCACCATGCCCACCTAATTTTTGTATGTTTCGTAGAGACAGGGTTTCACCATGTTGGTCAGGCTGGTCTTGAACTCCTGACCTCAAGTGATCCACCTGCCTCGGCCTCCCAAAGTGCTGGGATTACAGGCGTGAGTGAATGTGCCCAGCCAATAATGATGTATTAACACTTCTTTCTTAGTTCTTTATATTTTTATACCAATAGTCAAGTAATAAGGTTTACAAAAATGTGCTTATAATCTTTTATGAAAGAAAAATAATAATGATTCAGCAAATTATACTCCTGTGTCTATAAGTAGGATAGGATAGCTTGACTGTTCATTGAAGAAATGATTTCTCAAGAATTAAAGAAAATAAATTACTCACAATGCATTTTTAACCCGTATATGGTATTTTACCTTCTTATTTCTGAAGAATGAAAGATTGGTTCAAGATAAAGCCAATTTCTTTGACAATTCATCCATTCCTCAAGGGTGTAAGAGAAGAGAGTCAAGTTTTGATCCCATTCATTCACAAGATCCTACAATGATAGAAACATATATACAAACACATCTAAATATATAAAATTCTTCTTTAAGAGTTACATAACAGAAACAGATCAAAGGTGATTATCAGTCATTGACATACAGAAAATAATTAATAGAAGGTCACATAAATGAATACAGATCTAATTATATTTAGTTGTAGGAGAGGTTTAAGATGTCCTGTTCATCCATTTGCTGTCATATTTATTATACAACAAGCAAATATTTTTGTAAAAGATTTGAGTAACACACATATACATGTAGAAATTAACATGTATGTCTAGCACTCAACACTTATTTCCTACTTCTTATCACAGAGGAAACATAACCAGAAATGTTATATGCATATTATTTCAGTCCTTTCTTTAAGCATAATTTCACATATAGATACACACACAATATCCCTAATGTATTATATAAATATAAATACAACCATATTATATATATTGTTTTATAACTTGCATTTCATAACAAATAATGTCTTCTAGAGAGGTTTTATGTCAGTACTTACACGTTTTCTTCACTATTTTAATGATTTCAGAAAATTCCATTGTATGGCTATAGTGTCTTTTTTCCAACTGCTATGTTTATTAAAATAATAGGAAAATAGTTAAAAATAAATTAATACTAAAAGGCTTATTTGGAAACCAGTGGACTTGCCCATCGCCTAACTCTCTGGCTCCTCATGGGGAACCATTTATAACTCATTTATATTTGACTTCTGGTACTTACCTCCATATTTCTTACTTTTTAACTTTATTTTATATTTCAATAGCTTTATTAAGGTATCACTGATACACAAGAAAGTGCACATACTTAAAGTATACAATTTTGTCCGTGCACGGTGGCTCACACCTGTAATCCCAGCACTTTGGGAAGATGAGGCGCGCAGATCACTTGAGGTCGGGAGTTTCAGACCAGCCTGGCCAACATGGTGAAACCCCATCTTCACTAAAAATACAACAACAACAACAACAACAACAACAACAACAAATTAGCCAGGCATGGTGGCAGGTGCCGGTAATCCCAGATACTCAGTAGGCAGAGACTGTGCCACTGCACTCCAGCCTGGGTGACAAAGCAAGACTCCATATCAAAAATAAATACATTAATTATACAATTCTATGAATTTTAACATGTTCTTCTACCTGTCAAATGATCACTACAATCAAGATAACAAACATATCCGTTACCCTGAAAGCGTTCTTTGTGTCCTGTTGGAATTCCTTCCTCCTATCCCTTCCTACCCCTACCACCAGGCAACCACTGATCTACTTTCTGAAACTATAGTTTGTATTTTCCAGAATTTTATATAAACAGAATCATACAACATGTATTCCCTTTGCTCTGACTTCTTTCACTTAGCATAATTATTTTGAGACTGATCCATATTGTTACCTATATCAATAGTTCATTCCCTTTTTCTGTATAACTTTTAGGTTCACGAGTATATGTGCAGATTATACAAGTAAATTGCACATCACAGGGATTTGGTATACAGGTTATTTTGTTACCCAGGTAATAACATAGCACACAGTAGGTAGCTTTTTTATCCTCACCCTTCTCCAACCCTCCACCCTCAAGTAGGCCCCAGTCTCTGTTGTTCCATTCTTTGTGTCCATGTGTACTCAATGTTTAGCTCCCATTTATGAGTGAGAACATGCAGTATTTGGTTTACTGTTCCTGTCTTAGTTTGCTTAGGAAAATGACCTCCATCTCCATCCAAGATGCTACAAAGAACATGATCTCATTCTTCTGGCTGCATAGTATCCCTTGGGGTATATATACCACATTTTCTTTATCCAGTTTACTGTTGATGGGCATTTAGGTTGATTCCACATCTTTGCTATTGTGAATAGTACTGTGATGAACATAAGTGTGCATGTGTCTTTATGATAGAACAATTTTATATTCCTTTGGGTATATACCCAATAATGGGATTACTAGGTTGAATGGTAGTTCTGTTTTAGGTACTTTGAGAAATCACCACACTAATTTACATTCCCATCAGCAATGTATAAGCATTCCCTTTTCTCTGCAACCTCACCAGCATCTGTTATTTTTTGACCTTTTAATAATAGCCATTCTGACTGGTGTGAGATGGTATCTTATTGTGGTTTTGATTGGTATTTCTCTCATGATTAGTGATGAGAAATGTTTCATATGCTTGTTGGCCATGTGTATGTCTTCTTTTGAAAAGTGTCTGTTCATGTCCTTTACCCACTTTTTAATGGAGTTGTTTGTTTTTTACCTGTAAATGTGTTTAAGTTCCTTATAGATTCCGGATATTATACCTTCATCAGATGCATAGTTTGCAAAAATTTTCTCCCATGCTATAGGTTGTCTGTTTACTCTGTTGATAGGTTTTTTGTTTTTTTTTTTTTTTCCTGTGCAGAAGCTCTCTAGTTTAATTAGGTCCCATTTGTCAATTTTTGTTTGTATTGCAGTGGCTTTTGGTGACTTTGTTATGAAATCTTTGCCTTGGCTCCTAGAATGGTATTTCCTAGGTTATTTTCCAGGGCTTTTACAGATTTAGGTTTTACAGTTAAGTATTTAATCCATGTTTAATTGATTTTTGTATATGTTGAAAGGAAGGGTTCCAGTTTCAATCTTCTGCATATGGCTAGCCAGTTATTCCATAGAATATAAAATTTTTCCCTGTGTCTTGTTTTCATCAACTTTGTCAAAGATCAGATTGTCATAGGTGTGTGGCTTTATTTCTGGGTTCTCTATTCTGTTCCACTGTTCTATGTGTCTGCTTTTGTACCAGTACCATGCTGTTTTGGTTACTGTAGCCTTGAAGTATAGTTTGAAGTTAGGTGATGTAATGCCTCCAGCTTTATTCTTTTGCTTAGTATTGACTTGGCTATTTGAGCTCTTTTTGGTTTCATATGAATTTTAAAACATTTTTCTAATTCTGTGAAGAATCTCATTGGTAGCATGATAAGAACAGCACTGAATCTGTAAAATGCTTTGGGCAGTATGGCCATTTTAGTAATATTGATTCTTCCTATCCATGAGCGTGGGATGGTTTTTTCTTTTGTTTGTGTCATCTCTGATTTCTTTGAGCAAGCTTTGTAATTCTTGTAAAGATGTTTCACTTTCCTGGTTTGCTGTATTCCTAGTATCATATTCTTTTTGTGGCTATTGTGAATGGGACTGATTCTTGATTTGGCTCTCAGGCTGGATGTTGTTGGTGTACAGAAATGCTACTGATTTTTGTACATTAACTTTGTATCCTGAAACTTTGCTGAAGTTGTTTATCAGATCTAGGAGCTTTTGTGCAGAAATATGTGGCATTTTCTAGGTAGAGAATCATATGGTCTACAAACTGAGACAGTTAGACTTCCTTTCTTCCTATTTGGATGCCTTTCATTTCTTTCTCTTCCCTAATTGCTCTGGCTAGAACTTCTAGCACTATGGTGAATAGGAGTGATGAGAGATAGAATCTTGGCTTCTTCTGATCTTCAAGGGGAATGCTTCCAGCTTTTGCTTATACAGTATGATGTTGGCTGTGGGTATGTCATATATGGCTTTTATTATTTTGAAGTATGTTCCTTGAAAGCCTAGTTTGTTGAGGGTTTTTAACATAAAGGAACATTGAATTTTATCAAAAGCTTTTTCTGCATCTATTGAGATAATCATGTGATTTTTGTTTTTAGTTCTGTCTATATGATAAATCACATTTATTCATTTGTGTATGTTGAGCCAGCTTTACATCCTAGGATAAAGTCTGCTTCATCAGAATGGCTTAGATTTTTTGATGTGCTGCTGGATTCAGTTTGCTAGTATTTTTATGTCCATGTTCGTCAAGGATATTGGCCTGAAGTTTTTTTTCATTGTGTTCTGCCAGGTTTTGGTATCAGGATGATTCTGGCATCACAGAATGAGTCACGGAGGAGTCCCTCCTCCTGAACTTTATGGAATCATTTCAGTAGGAATGGTACCAGCTCCTTTATACATCTGGTGGAATTTGGCTGTGATCTATTCTTGAGCTTTTTATTACATATTCAATTTTTGAACTCATTACTGGTCTGTTCAATGATTCAATTTCTTCCTGGTTCAGTCTTTGGAGGTTGTATGTGCCCAGAAATTCATCTCTTTCTTCTAGTGTTTCTAGTTTGTGTGCACAGTGGTGTTCATAGTAGTCACTGAAGGTTTCTTGTATTTCTGTCAGATCAGTGGTAATGTCCCCTTTGTCATTTATAATTGCGTTTATTTGGATCTTCTCTATTTTTTTCTTATGATTGTAGCTAGAAGTCTGTGTATCCTAATTTTTTCAAATTACCAACTCCTCAACTCAGTCTTTTGGATGGCTTTCCACACCTCAATTTCTTTCAGTTCAGCTCTGATTTGGATTATTTATTATCTTCTCCTAGCTTTGGGGTTGGTTTGCTCTTGTTTCTCTAATTCCTCTGGTTGTATTGTTAGGTTGTTAATTTGAGCTCTTTCTTTTTCATGTGGGAGTTTTAGATTGTTAATTTGAGCTCTTTCTTTTTCATGCGGGAGTTTAGTGCTATAAATTTCCCTGTTAACACTGCATTAGCTGTACCCCAGAGATCTGGTATGTTGTATATTTGTTCTCATTAGTTTCAAAGAATTTCTTAATTTCTCTCTGAATTTCATTATTTACCCAATAGTCATTCAGGATCAGGTTATTCAATTTCCATGTAATTGTATGGTTTTGAGAAATTTTCTTAGTATTGATTTCTATTTTTATTGCACTGTGGACTGAGAGTGTGGTTGGTATAATTTAACTATTTTAAGTTTGCTGAGAATTGTTTTCTGTGCCATGTACATAGGAGAAGAATGTACATTCTGTTGTTTTGGGGTGAAGAGTTCTGTAGATTTCTATTAGGTCCATTTGATCAAGTGCAAAGTTCAGGTCCTGAATATCTTTGTTAATTTTCTGCCTCAATAATCTGTCTAATACTGTTAGCAGGGCATTGAATTCTCTCACTATTATTGTGTCATTATCTAAGTCTCTTCCTAGGTCTTTAAGAACTTGCTTTATATATCTGTGTGCTCCTGTGTTGGGTGCATATATATTTAGAAGAGTTAGGTCTTCTTGTTGAATTGAACCTTTTACCATTATGTAAAGCCCTTCTTTGTCTTTTTTGATCTTTGTTGGTTTCTAAAGTCGCTTTTGTCTGAAATTAGAATAGCAACTCCTGCTTTTTTCTGTTTACTGTTTTCTTGGTAGATTTTTCTCCATGCTTTTCTTTGACCCTATGATGTCATTGCAGTTAAGATGGGTCTCTTGAAGACAGTACGTTATTGGGTCTTATTTATCCCACTTGCCACTCTTTGCCTTTTAATAGGGGTACACTGTTTACATTCAGGGTTAGTAGTGATATGTGTATATTTTATTCTGTCACTGTGTTGTTCGCTGGGTATTATTCAGACTTGATTGTGTAGTTGCTTTATAGTGTCAATTGTCTATGTATTTAAATGTGTATTTTAATGACCAGTAGCAGTCTTTCCTTTTCTTATTTAGTGCTCCCTTCAGGACCTCTTTTAAGGCAGGTTTGGTGGTAACAAATTCCCTCAGCATTTGCTTGTCCGAAAAGGATCTTATTTCTCCTTTGCTTATGAAATCTAATTTGGCTGGATATGAAAATCTTGGTCGGAATTTCTATTTTGTAAGAATTCTGAATGTAGGCCCCAATCTCTTTTGGTTTGTAGGGTTTCTACGGAGACGTCTGCTCTTAACCTCATAGGGTTTTCTTTGTAGAGCTGCCCCTTCTCTCTAGCTGACTTTAACATTTTTTCTCTTATTTCCAACTTGGAGAATCTGACGACTATGTGTCTTGGGGATGGTCATCTTGTACTGTATCTCACAGGGGTTCTCTGTGTTTCCTGAATTTGCGTGTTGGCCTCTAGTAAAGCTGAAGAAATTTTCATAAACAATATCCTGAAATATGTTTTCTAAGTTGTTTTCTTTCTCTGCCTCTCTTTCAGGAACACCAATGAGTCATAGATTTGATCTCTTTACATAATCCTATATTTCTTGAAGGTTTTGTTCACTCTTAATCTTTTTCCTTTATTTTTAATTTCCTTTTTAATGCCAAGTAGTATTCCAAAGTATATGTATACATGTATGATAATGCTTATCACTTACCTGTTGTACACTTGGGCTGTTTCCAGTTTTTACTGTTACAAATAAATCTGCTATGAACATTCCATTTACAAGTCTTTATATAAACCTAGCTTTCCTTTCTCTTGGGTAAATACCTAGGAGTGAAATAGCTGGATCATATGATAGATGTATTTTTAACTTTTTAAGTGCTTGTAACATTTTACATTCTGCACAGCAGTGTGTGAGAGTTCTAATTCCTGAATATCCACACCAACACTTGGGATGATCTTTTATTAGTCATTTCTTAAGGTGTGTAGTGGTATCTCATGATAGTACCATCTCCCTAAAGTAGTTAAACATCTTTTAATGTGTTCTTTTCCATTCATATATCCACTTTGGTAAAGTCTCTATTTTAATATTTTGCCCATTTCTTTACAGGATTATTTTGTTTTCTTATCATTGAATTTTGATAGTTCTTTATATATTCTGGATACAAGTCCTTTATCAGATGTATGCTTTACAAATATTTTCTCCCAGTCTCTGGTTTGTATTTTTGTTCACTTAAAAGTGTCTTTCTAGGAGCAAACATTTTTAATTTTGATGAAATCTAATACACAAATTTTCCTTCTACGGATAGTGTTTTGGTGCCATATTGAAGAAATCTGCATAAAGCAAGGTCACAAAAATATCTCTTATGTTTTTTTCTCATAGTTTCATAGTTTTAGGTTTTGCATTTAAGTCCATAATCCTTTTTTTGTGTTAAATGTTGTGTATGTTGTAAGATGTGGCTTAAGGGTTTTTTGTTTGTTTTGCATATGATTGTTTGATTATGTTAGCCCCATTTCTTTAAAAATTGGCTGGTTTAAGATGGCCGAATAGGAACAGCTCCAGTCTCCAAGTCCCAGCGCAAGCGACACAGAAGACCAGTGATTTCTGCATTTTCAACTGAGGTACTGGGTTCATCTCACTAGGGAGTGCCGGACAATCGGTGCTGGTCAGCTGCTGCAGCCCGACCAGTGAGAGCTGAAGCAGGGCGAGGCATCACTTCACCTGGGAAGTGCAAGGGGAAACGGAATCCCTTTTCCTAGCCAGGGGAACTGAGACACACAACACCTGGAAAATTGGGTAACTCCCACCCCAATACTGCGCTTTAAGCAAACAGGCACACCAGGAGATTATATCCAACACCTGGCAGGGAGGGTCCGACGCCCACGGAGCCTCCCTCCTTGCTAGCACAGCAGTCTGCGATCTAACTGCAAGGCAGCAGCGAGGCTGGGGGAGGGGTGCCCGCCATTGCTGAGGCTTAAGTAGGTAAACTAAGCCACTGGGAAGCTCGATCTGGGTGGGGCTCACAGCAGCTCAAGGAAACCTGCCTGTCTCTGTAGACTCCACCTCTGGGGACAGGGCACAGCTAAACAACCACCACCAAAAAAAAAAAAAAAGCAGTAGAAACCTCTGCAGACACAAAGGACTCTGTCTGACAGCTTTGAAGAGAGCAGTGGATCTCCCAACACGGAGGTTGAGATCTGAGAAGGGACAGACTGCCTGCTCAAGTGGGTCCCTGACCCCTGAGTAGCCTAACTGGGAGACATACCCCACTAGGGGCAGTCTGACACCCCACACCTCACAGGGCGGAGTACACCCCTGAGAGGAAGGCTCCAAAGAAGAATCAGACAAGTACACTCGCTCTTCAGCAATTTTCTATCTTCTGCAGCCTCTGCTGCTGACACCCAGGCAAACAGGGTCTGGAGTGGACCTCAAGCAATCTCCAACAGACCTACAGCTGAGGGTCCTGACTGTTAGAAGGAAAACTATCAAACAGGAAGGACACCTACACCAAAACCCCATCAGTACGTAACCATCATCATCAAAGACCAGAGGCAGATAAAACCACAAAGATGGGGAAAAAGCAGGGCAGAAAAGCTGGAAATTCAAAAAATAAGAGCACATCTCCCCCGACAAGGAGCGCAGCTCATCGCCAGCAACGGATCAAAGCTTGACGGAGAATGACTTTGACGAGATGAGAGAAGAAGGCTTCAGTCCATCAAACTTCTCAGAGCTAAAGGAGGAATTACGTACCCAGCACAAAGAAACTAAAAATCTTGAAAAAAAAGTGGAAGAATTGATGGCTAGAGTAATTAATGCAGAGAAGGTCATAAACAAAATGAAAGAGATGAAAACCATGACACGAGAAATACGTGACAAATGCACAAGCTTCAGTAATCGACTCGATCAACTGGAAGAAAAAGTATCAGCGATTCAGGATCAAATGAACGAAATTAAGCAAGAAGAGAAACCAAAAGAAAAAAGAAGAAAAAGAAATGAACAAAGCCTGCAAGAAGTATGGGATTATGTAAAAAGACCAAATCTACATATGATTGGGGTGCCTGAAAGTGAGGGGGAAAATGGAACCAAGTTGGAAAACACTCTTCAGGATATCATCCAGGAGAACTTCCCCAACCTAGTAGGGCAGGCCGACATTCAAATCCAGGAAATACAGAGAATGCCACAAAGATACTCCTCGAGAAGAGCAACTCCAAGACACATAATTGCCAGATTCACCAAAGTTGAAATGAAGGAAAAGATCTTAAGGGCAGCCAGAGAGAAAGGTCGGGTTACCCACAAAAGGAAGCCCATCAGACTAACAGCAGATCTCTCGGTAGAAACTCTACAAGCCAGAAGAGAGTGGGGGCCAATATTCAACATTCTTAAAGAAAAGAATTTTCAACCCAGAATTTCATATCCAACCAAACTAAGTTTCATAAGTGAAGGAGAAATAAAATCCTTTACAGATAAGCAAATGCTTAGAGATTTTGTCACCACTAGGCCTGCCTTACAAGAGACCCTGAAGGAAGCACTAAACATGGAAAGGAACAACCGGTACCAGCCATTGCAAAAACATGCCAAAATGTAAAGACCATCGAGGCTAGGAAGAAACTGCATCAACTAACGAGCAAAATAACCAGTTAATATCATAATGGCAGGATCAAGTTCACACATAACAATATTAACCTTAAATGTAAATGGACTAAATGCTCCCATTAAAAGACACAGACTGGCAAACTGGATAAAGAGTCAAGACCCATCAGTCTGCTGTATTCAGGAGACCCATCTCACACGCAGAGACATACATAGGCTCAAAATAAAGGGATGGAGGAAGATTTACCAAGCAAATGGAGAACAAAAAAAAAGCAGGGGTTGCAATCCTAGTCTCTGATAAAACAGACTTTAAACCATCAAAGATCAAAAGAGACAAAGAAGGCCATTACATAATGGTAAAGGGATCAATTCAACAGGAAGAGATAACTATCCTAAATATATATGCACCCAATACAGGAGCACCCAGATTCATAAAGCAAGTCCTTAGAGAATTACAAAGAGACTTAGACTCCCAGACAATAATAATGGGAGACTTCAACACTCCACTGTCAACATTAGACAGATCAACGAGACAGAAAGTTAACAAGGATATCCAGGAATTGAACTCATCTCTGCAGCAAGCAGACCTAATAGACATCTATAGAACTCTCCACCCCAAATCAACAGAATATACATTCTTCTCAGCACCACATCACACTTATTACAAAATTGACCACATAATTGGAAGTAAAGCACTTCTCAGCAAATGTACAAGAACAGAAATTAGAACAAACTGTCTCTCAGACCACAGTGCAATCAAACTAGAACTCAGGACTAAGAAACTCAATCAAATCCGCTCAACTACATGGAAACTGAACAACCTGCTCCTGAATGACTACTGGGTACATAATGAAATGAACGCAGAAATAAAGATGTTCTTTGAAACCAATGAGAACAAAGATACAACATACCAGAATCTCTGGGACACATTTAAAGCAGGTAGTAGAGGGAAATTTATAGCACTAAATGCCCACAAGAGAAAGCTGGAAAGATCTAAAATTGACACTCTAACATCACAATTAAAAGAACTAGAGAAGAAAGAGCAAACACATTCAAAAGCTAGCAGAAGGCAAGAAATAACTAAGATCAGAGCAGAACTGAAGGAGATAGAGACACAAAAAACCCTCCAAAAAATCAATGAATCCAGGAGTTGGTTTTTTGAAAAGATCAACAAAATTGACAGACCGCTAGCAAGACTAATAAAGAAGAAAAGAGAGAAGAATCAAATAGATGCAATAAAAAATGATAAAGGGGATATCACCACCGACCCCACAGAAATACAAACTACCATCAGAGAATACTATAAACACCTCTACACAAATAAACTAGAAAATCTAGAAGAAATGGATAATTTCCTGGACACTTACACTCTTCCAAGACTAAACCAGGAAGAACTTGAATCCCTGAATAGACCAATAGCAGGCTCTGAAATTGAGGCAATAATTAATAGCCTACCAACGATAAAAAGTCCAGGACCAGATGGATTCACAGCCGAATTCTACCAGAGGTACAAGGAGGAGTTGGTAGCATTCCTTCTGAAACTATTCCAATCAATAGAAAAAGAGGGAATCCTCCCTAACTCATTTTATGAGGCCAACATCATCCTGATACCAAAGCCTGGCAGAGACACAACAAAAAAAGAGAATTTTAGACCAATATCCCTGATGAACATCGATGCAAAAATCCTCAATAAAATACTTGCAAACCGGATTCAGCAACACATCAAAAAGCTTATCCACCATGATCAAGTGGGCTTCATCCCTGGGATGCAAGGCTGGTTCAACATTCACAAATCAATAAACATAATCCGGCATATAAACAGAACCAAAGACAAGAACCACATCATTATCTCAATAGATGCAGAAAAGGCTTTTGACTAAATTCAACGGGCCTTCATGCTAAAAACGCTCAATAAATTCGGTATTGATGAAACATACTTCAAAATAATAAGAGCTATTTATGACAAACCCATAGCCAATATTATACTGAATGGGCAAAAACTGGAAAAATTCCCTTTGAAAACTGGCACAAGACAGGGATGCCCTCTCTCACCACTCCTATCCAACATAGTGTTGGAAGCTCTGGCTAGGGCAATCAGGCAAGAGAAAGAAATCAAGGGGATTCAGTTAGGAAAAGAAGAAGTCAAATTGTCCCTGTTTGCAGATAACATGATTGTATATTTAGAAAACCCCATTATCTTAGCCCAAAATCTCCTTAAGCTGGTAGGCAACTTCAGCAAAGTCTCAGGATACAAAATTAATGTGCAAAAATCACAGGCATTCTTATACACCAGTAACAGACAAACAGAGAGCCAAATCAGGAATGAACTTCCATTCACAATTGCTTCAAAGAGAATAAAATACCTAGGAATCCAACTTACAAGGGATGTAAAGGACCTCTTCAAGGAGAACTACAAACCACTGCTCAGTGAAATAAAAGAGGACACAAACAAATGGAAGAACATACCATGCTCATGGATAGGAAGAATCAATATCGTGAAAATGGCCATACTGCCCAAGGTTATTTATAGATTCAATGCCATCCCCATCAAGCTACCAATGAGTTTCTTCACAGAATTGGAAAAAACTGCTTTAAAGTTCATATGGAACCAAAAAAGAGCTCGCATCTCCAAGACAATCCTAAGTCAAAAGAACAAAGCTAGAGGCATCACGCTACCTGACTTCAAACTATACTACAAGGCTACAGTAACCAAAACAGCATGGTACTGGTACCAAAACAGAGATCTAGACCAATGGAACAGAACAGAGTCCTCAGAAATAATACCACACATCTACAGCCATCCGATCTTTGACAAACCTGAGAGAAACAAGAAATGGGGAAAGGATTCTCTATTTAATAAATGGTGCTGGGAAAATTGGCTAGCCATAAGTAGAAAGCTGAAACTGGATCCTTTCCTTACTCCTTATACGAAAATTAATTCAAGATGGATTAGAGACTTAAATGTTAGACCTAATACCATAAAAACCCTAGAGGAAAACCTAGGTAGTACCATTCAGGACATAGGCATGGGCAAAGACTTCATGTCTAAAACACCAAAAGCAACGGCAACCAAAGCCAAAATTGACAAATGGGATCTAATTAAACTAAAGAGCTTCTGCACAGCAAAAGAAACTACCATCAGAGTGAACAGGCAACCTACAGAATGGGAGAAAATTTTTGCAATCTACTCATCTAACAAAGGGCTAATATCCAGAACTTACAAAGAACTCAAACAAATTTACAAGAAAAAAACAAACAACCCCATCAAAAAGTGGGCAAAGGATAGAAACAGACATTTCTCAAAAGAAGACATTCATACAGCCAACAGACACATGAAAAAATGCTCATCATCACTGGCCATCAGAGAAATGCAAATCAAAACCACAATGAGATACCATCTCACACCAGTTAGAATGGCGATCATTAAAAAGTCAGGAAACAACAGGTGCTGGAGAGGATGCGGAGAAATAGGAACACTTTTACACTGTTGGTGGGATTGTAAACTAGTTCAACCATTATGGAAAACAGTATGGCGATTCCTCAAGGATCTAGAACTAGATGTACCATATGACCCAGCCATCCCATTACTAGGTATATACCCAAAGGATTACAAATTATGCTGCTATAAAGACACATGCACACGTATGTTTATTGCGGCACTATTCACAATAGCAAAGACTTGGAATCAACCCCAATGTCCTTCAGTGACAGATTGGATTAAGAAAATGTGGCACATATACACCATGGAATACTATGCAGCCATAAAAAAGGATGAGTTTGTGTCCTTTGTAGGGACATGGATGCAGCTGGAAACCATCACTCTTAGCAAACTATCACAAGAACAGAAAACCAAACACCGCATGTTCTCACTCATAGGTGGGAACTGAACAATGAGATCACTTGGACTCGGGAAGGGGAACATCACACACGGGGGCCTATCATGCAGAGGGGGAAGGGGGGAGGGATTGCATTGGGAGTTATACCTGATGTAAATGATGAGTTGATGGGTGCAGCACACCAACATGGCACAAGTATACATATGTAACAAACCTGCACGTTATGCACAGGTACCCTACAACTTAAAGTATAATAATAAGAAGTAAATTAAAAAAAAAAAAAAAGAAAAAAAAAGAAAATGTGGCACATATACACCATGGAATACTATGCAACCATAAAAAAGGATGAGTTTGTGTCCTTTGTAGGGACATGGATGCAGCTGGAAACCATCATTCTTAGCAAACTATCACAAGAACAGAAAACCAAACACTGCATGTTCTCACTCATAGGTGGGAACTGAACAATGAGATCACTTGGACTCGGGAAGGGGGACATCACACACTGGGGCCTATCATGGGGAGGGGGGAGGTGGGAGGGATTGCACTGGGAGTTATACCTGATGTAAATGACGAGTTGATGGGTGCTGACGAGTTGATGGGTGCAGCACACCAACATGGCAGAAGTATATATATGTAACAAACCTGCACATTATGCACATGTACCCTAGAACTTAAAGTATAATAATAAAAAAATAAAAAATAAAAAATAAATAAATATTCTCATATAAAAAAAATTGGCTAGTTTTTCTCTGAATTATCTTTGCATATTTGTTGAAAATCAGTTGTCCATATATATGTGGGTCTATTTCTGTATTCTGTCTTTCTTGTCTATTTTTAAACCAAAAAAAAAAAAACTGTTTGGATATCTGGCCTTATAATGAGCCTCTGAATAAGTAGTTTTAATACTCCAACTTTGTTCTTCTTTTGTAAAATTGTTTATACTATTTTAGGACCTTTAGATTTCCATAAGAATTGTAGAATCAGCTTGTCAATTTCTACAAGTAGTCTACTAGGATTCTGATTAGGATTGTATTGAATCTAGAGATTCATTTGGTGATATTTGACATGTTTATTAGGTCTTTCAATGGATGAACACAATGTATGTTCCATTTTTTAAGCCTTCTTTAATTTTTCTCTGCAGGGTTTTGAAGTTTTTTGTGTACAGATCTTATATATTTTTCTCGGGTTTATATATCTTATTTTAATGCTATTTCTCAATGCCAGTATATATAATGAATTTGACTTTGTATACTAATCATGTATCCTGCAAACTTGCTAAAATAAGTTTAGTTTGTTTGTAAATTTTGTTTGATTTTGTTACATAGGTAATCATGGCATCTGAATATAAATAATATTTTACTTCTTCTTTTTCAATCGGATATCTTTTATTTCTCTTTCTTACTTCAGTATACTGGCTGGAAACTCCAGTAAAACACTGAATAGAATTGGTAAGGGAGAACATCCTTATTCTTGATCTTAGGGGAAAAGTGTTCAGTCTTTCACCATTAAGGACAATATGTTTTTCATGATATTCTTTATTCAGAATGTTATCTTCTATTCTTAATTTGTTGAGAGATATTTTAATCAGGAATGAATGTTGAAATTCTGTAAAATTTTTTAACATGTACTGAGCATATCATCTGGTTTTTCTTTTTATGTTTAATATGGCAAATTATAGATTGATTTTTGAATGTTAAACCAACCTTGCATTTCTCAAGTTAATCTCTCTTGGTAATAATACAACATTCTCTATATATTGATGGACTTGATTTGGACATTTTTCTTTACAATGTTTGCATCTATATTTAAGAGGGCTATTGATTTCTAGGTTTTTTTTATTTTATTAATATCTCCTTTCTAAATCTGTTGTTTTCTTTCTTTTTTCTTCTTTTCTTTTTTTTTTTGATTCGCTCTTGTTGCCCAGGCTGGAGTGCAATGGTACAGTTTTGGCTCACTGCAACCTCTGCCTTCCAGGTTCAAGCGATTCTCCCGCCTCAGCCTCCCTAGTAGCTAGGATTACAGGCACCCGCTGCCACACCCAGCTAATTTTTGTATTTTTAGTAGAGACGAGGTTTCACCATGTTGGCCAGGTTGGTCTCAAACTCCTGACCTCAGGTGATCCACCTGCCTCGGCCTCCCAAAGTGCTGGGATTATAGGCGTGAGTCACCACACCCAGCCTGTTTTCTTATAATATCTTGGTCTTGCTTTAGTGTCAGGGTAATACTGGCCTCACAGAATGTGTTATGGAGGATTCCTTTTTCCACACTTTTCTGAAAAAGTTGGTGCGTAACTGATATTATTTTTTCCATAAAAGTTTTGCACAAGCCATCTGGGTCAAGACTATTCCTTGTAGGAAAGTTTTAAACCATTTTTAACTATCAATTCTATATCTTTAGTACGTATTATAGTTATTCCAGTTATCCATTTCTCCTTGAACAAGCTTTATTAATTTGCATATTTTAAGGAATTTGCCCATTTAAGTACTTAAATTTATTAACTTAAAGTTGTTTGTAATATTTCAGTTTACCTTTTAATATCTACAGAATCTGTAGTAATGTCACCTCTTCTATTCCTAGTATTGGTCATTTGTCTATTTTCCCCACTGGTTTTGAGAAATGATGATGTTTCTTGTGCTTAAGAATGTAATGAGTGTAAATCTATGGCTTTATGGTTTTCAATACACTTGGAAAATTTCTGGTCATTATTTTCTCAGTAATTTTTTCTGTTTCTCCGTCTCACTCCTCCTCTTGGGGAATGTCAACTATTTATCTAGTAGGTTGCCTGAAGCTTTCCCACAGCTCACTGATGCTCTTTTCATTTTTAATGTTTCTCTTTCTCCCTATGTTTCATGTGGAATCATTTCCAATGTTATATTTTTAAATTCACCAACCTTTTCTTCTGCACTGTTTAATCTGTGTTAATTTCCTCCAATGTATTTTTCACTTTAGACATTGTAAATGTTTTCATCTCTAGAGGTTTAATTTTGGTATTTTTTATATTTGTACCTCTCTCTACTTAACTTTTTTAACATATGGAATAAATGTATAATCATTTTAATGTCCTTTTCTCTAATTTTAATAACTGTGTCACTTCAGATTCAATTTCCATTGGTTAAGTTTTCATCATGAGTTCTATTTTTGGTTCTTTTTTGCATGTCTACTAATCTTTGATGGCATTCTAGAAATTGTACATTTTATCTTATTGGGTACTGGATATTATTATATTTCTATAGTCTTGAGCTTTGATCTGGGTGCAGTTAAATTACTTACAGTTTCATCATTTTAGGTCTTGCTTTTAAGATCTATTAGGGAGGACAAGAGCAACATTTAATTCAGGACTAGTTATTCCATATTACTGTGGCAAGACTCTTTGAGTGCTTATGAATTATGAGGTTTTCTGTTCTGACCATGCATGCAGGCACTATTCCCAGCCCTATGTGAGCACCAGGCATTGTTCCCTCTAATTTTCTCAAGTAGTTGCTTCCCTGACCTCTGGCAGTTTCACGTGTCATTGATTGGGTCTACTGAATGCTTGTGTAGGGACCCGCCACAAATCTATGAAGATCTCTGTCTCTGCAGCTTTATCTTCCCTGGTAGTTTATCCTAAATACTGTAGCCTACCTTGGTTCTCCAGACCTTCAACAGCATCTCCTCATATCAGAAGTCTGCCAGGCTCTGCCTATATTCCTCCCTATCTCTCCTCTCCAAGGTCTGGAAACTCAAGAAGATAAGTTGGTAGAATCGTAGGGCTTACTTTGTGTGTTTCTCATCTCTCAGGGATCCTTGTCTTTCATTGCCTGATGTCCAGTGTCCCAAAAACCATTGTTCCATATATTTTGTCTAGTCTGATTCGGCTATTTCAGGCAAGCTGGTGCTATGGCTTGAATGTCCCCTCCAAAACCCATATTGAAATTCAATTGCCATTGTAACAGTGGTGACATCTGGAGTCTTTAAGAGGTTATTAGATAATGAGGGCTCTGCCCTAATGAATAGATTACTGCCATTATCACAGGGATGGATTAGTTATTGTGGGAATTCAGCCCCTTTTCTCTCTCCATCTTGTGCTTTCACTTGCTCTTCTGCCTCCACCATAGGATAATAATGCAGCACAAAGGCCCTGGCAAGATGCCAGCCCCATGATCTTGGACGTCCCAGCCTCCAGAACCGTAAGCCAAATAAATTTCTTTTTGTTATAAATCATCTAGTGTGTGGTATTGTTAAGGCCACACTAAGTAGACTAAGACAGATGGTAAATCTCGTCCCTATACTCCATCTTGCTTAGAAGTAGAAGGCTGTGTGTGTGCGTGTATGTGTGTGTGTGTGTTGTTGTTCTTTTCAGTTTCTTGAATGTGCTTATTTATCATTTATTAAATTCACTTTTCATTTTTAATTGAGGCATTTAATGCTTAAACATTCATTTTCGTAGGGCTCTAGCCAATTGTGACAGGTTTGAAACGTGATTTTCTCCTGTTCCTTACTTTTAAATTTAAAAAAATTAGATTACATTTCCTGTATATTCTTATGGTTGCTTTTAAATTTCTATTGTTTTGGGTGTTTTGTTTTGTCTGCCGTTTTTGCTGTTTTTCTGCTTTTCATTTTTTTTGTACTGCATGTGATTAAAGAATAAAGTGTATTGGGTTTATTTTATTCTGTAATTTATTGAGTTTTTTCCCTCAAAGTTTCAGTTAACTGACATTTTCACTAAATCCTACAAATAATGTGAGTTCCCTTTGTTGTGTATATACTTTCTCTCTCTCCCCATCTATTTATATAGATGCACATACATATATGTGTGTATATGATTATGTTAATTTTGCTACTTACTATCTCTATTTTATTACATGTCATGTTGAGTTTCTTTACATCTGAAAATAATTATTAGGTATATTACCAGATGTGGGGTTGCACAGTGAGGGACTATCAGGGAACACTGTACACTGGTGATAAAAGTCACGGTAATAAGGTCATATTTTTCTATGATCTAAATTTATCTTTTCTGCCAAAATTAAACTTTGACATTTCCTCATGAACAATTAAGGCTTCCACAAAAAGTTATTTTTGGCATTCAAACTAGTAAATATTCAATGTAATTTTTATATAAGTACATGAATGATTTATACAATTCAAAGGCAAACTGTAGACTGCAAAAGGTTAAAATAATAAAACTATGGAAAAAGAAAACATTTTTCCTTTGCCATAATACTTACCTTAATGGGCCCAATGTGGGGAGATCCTTTAATTGTTGCAAGTATGACTTGAGACTCTTCTAACTGAGCTGCTATATCATCTATAGATGGTATTATGAAGATAGAGTAAATCTCTGTGTGGTGAAGAACTAAATGCAAAGGAGTAATGTTCCAAAAATCAATAATCTTAAATAGCATTTTTTCAAGAGCAGCTTCATTAGTTGCTGAAGTTGACATATCATTTATTTCATTTTCATACTGAAACATCTAAAATGAACAAATTATTCTTTAGTATCCAGTATAGCAAATAATTCCTGATATGTCTAAAATGGAAATTTTAAATGCATGTTTTGAAAGACACATCAAAAATATTGAAGATCTAATTCCAGTTAGGTTTACATCCTTACCAGCAACTTTATGGTCTAACCTTCACGACATATCCCTTTGCACTTTAAAATCATCCTATTTCACGTTTTTCATCATCAGTAAAAATTTCCAACTTTCCTCTGATTCTAGCCAGTTATAAAGAGTATATACCTTCTGTATATGTGTAGGTGGTATTATTTCCTTCAGCATTCTTTCCTCTGCCCTAATGCCAACTGCTGAATTACTTTGTGACATGCTTTTACTCTCTACAATATTCTTGGGATATATTCATGTAAGAGAATGCAACTCTGATGGATCCCAATTTCCATGGCTTCCATTTCTTTGCCTCATTTCTTTCAGGATACATGTTTCTTAAAATACATTAGTGGAGTATATACAGACCTTCTTACCATGTGCACTGACCTGCAATTCCTATAGGACAAGATCCTGATATAAGATCTCCAGAGTCACTCACTATAATAGAGATACTCAGAGACCTTCTCATCTACACATCTTAGAATTAACTAGTTGGGCTTATTGTTTTATAGCTGGTAGGTAAGACTCTGCCACCATTCCTGTATGTCATCTCTATGGTGTTAAAGAATGATGCCCAATCCCAATGTTTTAGTAACGCAACTCAGTGGGGATTATGAATAGATATGACTAGTTTTCATCATTTCTCTTATATGCTTGCCAAAGATGAATTATAAGGATGGTGGGATCAGTTACTTCTTATGGTCTTAAGTAACAGTTTTGGAAAAGAAGCCTACCTTTTGACATAGATTATTCAGTCAAAGGCAGATAAAGAACTATAGAACCATCAAAGTTCGTGCCTAATGCTAACATTCTGAGATTGTTAAAAACTAAATCCAGACACTGATAATGTGTAAAGCAAAATTTCAGTGAAGTGAATCTAGCCTTGTCAAGTCTTTATGGTCAAAGTATGGGACCTGACTGACAAATAGTCAGATCTTCCAACTGACTTGATATAGCAGGGTGGTTTCAGCTGAATCTTGACGGTTGTAATTAATTATCTAACTTCATTATAAAGCATATGGCTTTCCAAAGTGAAAATTATCAACCATAAAATGATTGATAAGTGTTCATCACATGCATACCATTGAGCTCTTGCTCTTAATTTACTTCATGAAATGCTTTTCATGTGGTAGGTTTTTCAGAGCCTGCACAACATCTTGGACAAAATGGTTGTCATATAACTGCAAGCCATCATACTTTATTCATTTAATAGAACTTCAAATATGACCTATCTTGGAAGGTCTTGCAGCATGACCACCACTTCTGGGTCAATCCTCCAAAATGCAAGTTTTAATAAATGAAGACTGAGTTTCTGGGCCAAATCCTGTCCATTTTGGCATCTACATTATACTGGATACATTGTCAAATTTCTACAGGATGACCAAAATCATCCAGGAACTCTTAGAGTTCACTTGAAATTACCAGCTGATTGCCTTCTTATCCCTTCTATTATTACAATTATCTTCAAGAAGAAGAAGGAGTTCCTCTAACTCCTCACTGCAGTATTTCAAAGGCTGAAGACCTCGCTCACTTTTGTTCACATGTCAAACTGTCCTAATTGGGGCCCTCTAAAAAATGCATGGGACTTCCTTTTTAAACTATCTATTAATGTTAGACATGTAATAGCTGATTGGAGGCCTTTGAGTTATTACAGGCCACCATCCCCATGTAGGCCACCAGTTGCTATCATATGTACCTATCTACCCTAACTTTTATAGCTTGCTGCTACATTTAGTCTGAAAAATTCTCACCCTTTATCTAACTTTACCCAAGAATAGTTCCAATAACCCAAGACTGGAAATAAAAATACCACTAAAATTGTGCTAGATTTTATGCACGCTGATTTGAAATAAATTCATCTGTTGGTATTTGCTCTTATGCTCTGACATCATCTAGCTATCTTGCTGAATTCCACTTGGCATGTATATCAGTTGGGCATGTATATCAGTTAGGAGGCTCTAAAATGAGATATTTAGATACGATGAATATTATGAAGAAGATTCAGAATTATTTCATGATTTTTAGTGTAAACAATTGGAAGAATGGAGCTACCATCAACTGAGATAAGAAACACAGAGGAAGAGTAGAATTTGGAGATGGAGAATGAAAGGTGAATGTTTTTGACATGTTTTGATATGTTTTTGACATATCTCAACTTAGACATATAAGTTAAGATATTGAATAGGAAATTGCATATGTGAATTTGGAGTTCAGGAGAAAGTCGAGACTAGGGCTGGTGATAAAAAATAATCTAATTTTTAAAAATGAAAGTTGTTTTTAAAAAAATTCTTCTTTTTAAATTCTTAAAAAAAGTGCCCATGTTCCTCATTACAACAGATTATTTAGTAGAGAATTACAGGAATAAAATACGTGTTTTGATTACATTATATGTTGTCAGCCATGAAACATTAAACATAAATGAAGCTTATTGCAAATTAGGCATGAAAATAGAAAATTTTTAATCATGGAAAAATTGAAAAAAGTATTTTTTATAATAAAACTTACATGGAAAGTCAAATAGTTGTTTATTATGCATTTTAAATATAATGTCAAGTTATATACATGTTAAGGTAGGACAATTCTTACATATCTTAACATATTTTCATTTTACATATAATGAATACAGTGGTTTTGATATTTCCATTCCTATAAAATGTGGTCTGTATTAGTAGTACTGTTAAATAAAGCAGCACTAATTTCATTTGTCATACATGAAAACCAGTATTACTGTTTTTTAATCACCTAAATAATGGAATAATTAATAGCTTACACAATATCTCCAATTAAATAATTTCCTATCACCTATTATTCTACAAACGTACTATTATTTTCCCAGGCACTCATAAACTTCCTTTCCTAATTCCTATTCGTTGTATATTTACTTGCCTATTTAAAATTGGCCCATCTGGTATTTCAACCTATTTTTTTAAAAAACCATTTTTATTTACCTTGAGAGCTAGAAGATTCTCTACTTTACAGTTTTTATCAAGGGGAACTGACTTCCCAATAGTCTCCTGGAGAGCCTCCCAATGCCTTGGCTTGAGACAGGGATTTCCCAGAGCTATAATGATAGGCAGCTCTTGTTTAAACTCTGTTACCACTTGCTTAAGATGTGTCAGCATATCACTTTTAGGTAAACCTATAAATGACAATGGGTCAGTAGGCTTACAATATGTTCATTATATTTTTTAAACAAAAAAATTGAGAAAAGATTTTTTTTTCTTTAAAATTTGTTAAACACTACTTTATCAATTATTAAACTACATTAAAATAACATGAAGCAGTGAGCTTTATTAACATCACCCTTCCATGAGAATCAACTATGCATTAAAATAAAGAGAAATAGTTATAAGGACTGGTGACTAAAGCCCAACTATCACAACCAAATTATCTTAGAAAATTTGATACCAGGAGTGGCCAGCTACCACAGGTTTCCCAGATTTTCCCTGACATGATAAATATACAGACGAATGGGTACACATGCACATGCACACACACGTGAGCACACACACACACACACACAGCACAAACATTCAGAAGACTGTCATAGATTCTGGGTATTTATTTATTTAAATAACAACTTAACATAGCAAGATGAGGTCTTGCTATGTTGCCCAGACTGGTCTCAAACTCCTGGCCTTGAATGATCCGCCCACCTCAGCCTCCCCAAGTGCTGTGATTACAGGCATGAGCCACTGTACTCAGCTGGTTTGGGTTTTTTAAAGTTTTGGTAAGTAGGGAAGAACATCAAGGGAAAAAATATACCATCACTATGATTTCATTAAAAAACACTTTAACACCAAAATGTAGGAAATGTAGGTGACAGCTTTGCCACAGACTAGCACTAGTCTGTCCTCTGCCACTGACAAACCACTGAAGTACAGGATTCAAAACCTATGGAGTGGAAGATTCAACTCTTACAACCTTTTTACTCAACTTGTAAAAGAAAGAGGAGGGGGCCAAAGTTAGAGACTCAGGAGAACTGAAAACTTCACTCATACACTCAAAAAACCAATTTGTATACATGCGGCTTCTTTTATAAAGCCATATTAACTAGTAATATGTTTTTAAGACCTGATTAAATAGAAGATCAAGAGTGTAACTTTAGTTTTGCCAGTCTAGACTTTGGCAAACAGCAAGATTTTGTCTGGGGAACCATGGGTAAAAGAAGGTATCATCTAGTTGTTATTTTACTGTTCTCCGAAGCATGTATATAACAAAATATTAAGAGGGGATGCATGCAATGAGTGTTATGTTAAAGAGACTGCGATTTGCCCCCAATTGTTCTCTTTTCTAAACTTCTGTGCTATTGTTATATTTCTTACATAATTTTAAAACAACTGAAATAAAGTGTTTTTCTGGCTTTTCTGGAGAAGAAATTTTAGTTTAAGGTATAGCTGAGTGATAGGGGAGAAGTCTTTAAAAAAAATACAAAGATATTCTCTTGGCCAGGTGAAACAACATCTCCCTTTTGGAAAGGGATATGATCTTACAGAAATGCTCTCACAAAAAGCAGTATCTTTGCATTGGCAAGATTTCAAATTTGATAATTAAAATAAAATAAGCCTCTAAAAATTACACTGTTTACCCACTGCCCTAAAGATAATGATTATGCAGATGGTCCTTTATCATCAAAACATCTCTGACTAGTGCCCTAAGAAGGGCCATACTCAGGGTGAGGTAGCTGGGGTTCTATGCAGGGAACCAACTTTTAAAGGACATAAAAATTGTTAATTACTTAATAAAACTTTATTGACAAGACTTAATCTCTTTTTTGCTTCAATAAAATTCCTACCTATACTCTTGTACTGTAGCTCTAGCCATAATGGTCAACCCCTGAGAACAGGTAAAGAAACAAGCCAAGGACAATGCTCTTGATGTCCAAAGGCCATTTGGTACATAGATCTAGGTGGGAAAATTTGAGAAACACATTTTTACCTTTTTCTAATACCGAGATTATGTGCATCAGTTTTGAAACATTTTTCTGTACTGATTCAACATCAATACTTTGAAGAGAACAATTCCTCCATTCCCAAGAGGCTTGCCTCCACTCCTCTTGTGCTTCCCATAATTTTTTCCTCAAAGTCAAGTCACATTCAATGTCAGAGATCTCTGAAAGCACAATCTGTGTAATTTCTTCCACATTAATAGAATGCATATGAGATTGAGAATCACTGAAACAATCCTGATAGCTTGAATATGCTTTAGCTTTGTTAGTTAAACTTGCAGCTTCCCCTGAGAGAGTCTGGATCATTTCCATTGCCGTTGACACTTGAGTACCAGCACATAACAAAAGAGGAGTTCTTATCTAAAAAATAAGAGTAGGACTTTCTAAGAGAAATCAGTATGTCTAGAACATACCTGTTTTACTGGCAGTGAAAGCATTTTAGTACATAATCTAGGCTTTTACCTGATAAGTGAGTGAAATTGGAACTATCATTACCATTTTGCCTAGACAAAGATAAAGACTGGCCCAGAAAGATTTCGGGGGGTTTTAGTCCTTTTTTTTTTTTTTAAGCTTAGTTCAATTTAATAACATTTTTTGATGTTTTTGTAATTATAATTTGAAAGCTACAAATTCTATTTCATTATAATTATCTGTATATATTAACACAATATTTACATCATTAGAATTCAATTGAATTTAAACATGTTTATTAACACATATAGTATAGGCTTTTCAATACAACTTCTAGTGCAATGTTTCCTAGAAAGGATTACAACTGTCTTTAGATTATTATTTATACATATGCTGAGTACAAATAGCTGACTGAAACATGAGTGTTATGCATCTAATTTTGAACATGTCAACTTAAATTTCCTCATAATTTATCCTTTTATGTTATCCTAAAGCATGTTTTATTCATGGATTCACATAGCACTGTATTAGTTCACAATAATTAATAGAATATTTATAACAATCTGGAAAACTTACAAAATGTAATGTGCTTGCAAATTCTGTTTCTGCATGAAAAATGTTAATAATGCTATCAGGAAAATAAATCATGGAAGCAAAAACACTGCATTTGTTATCTGATAAAGACTCAAGTTATTAGTATAGAGATATTGTTTCGGAGTGACTCTCATCAACCAGTTAAGAGACGGTCCTGAGGTTGTATTTGTAAATATGATAATAACTTGAGTTTTAGTCCTTTTTATGCCATGAGCCCATTTGGCAGTCTCTTGAAGCCTATGGTAAAAGTCACCAGCCATGCTGCTGTTTGTTCCCTACATTCACTCATAGTTGAGAAAATGCTAAGTTCCAGTTAGAAATGAGTGAAAATGGAGATGTAATTTTACTTCCCATTCAAATTCACAAATCACCAAAATTCTGTCTGTGAATCCCAGTTTAAGAATACTTGTATTAAATTGTTTAGCCAAAATTCCACTGAAAGCAAATACCCAAATGCCTGGACTTATGAGACTAAGGTCAAGTTTTTAATTAAAAAAATCCGAAAAAACCTAAAAACTTACCTTGGCTTTCAAATTGCTAACATCAACACGTAGACCACTGATACATGCTTCCAAGTTATCTCTGAATTTAGTTAAAGCAGTGTCTTTATTTACTATACTTAACTTCATAGATGATTTTAGTTGACTAAACTTAATATGAAGAACTTGGAATATGGCAATTTGCTCTTCTGAAATATGGATCTGGTGATGGGTTACAACAGAATATAGCTGAGAAATTGTTAAGTACTCTTTTTCTAATTTAGATATTTTTGAGGAAATTGTATTCAAAAAAATAAAATGCTCCACGAATTCTTCTATTTCAGTGGGATCACATTCCAGCTGCTGCAATGATGATTCCACAACCTGAAATCAACATGTCAATTATAATTGTGTAATGACTTTTCACCATTTTGGAAGAGTAATTATTCTTTTTAATTTCTCTTACTTATATAAGTCTAATTTCAAACAATAATAAAAACATCATATATTAGTCTGTTCTCACACTGCTATAAAGAACTGCTTGAGACTGGGTAATTTGTGAAGAAAAGAGGTTTAATTGACTCACAGTTCCATAAGCAATACAAGAAGCATGGCTGGGAGGCCTCAGGAAATCTACAATCATGGCAGAAGGTGAAGGGGAAGCAAGCACATCTTACCAAGGAAGAAAAGAGGAGAGAAAGAGAGAGACAGAGAGAGAGAGAGAGAGAGAGAGAGAGACAGAGAGAGAATGAATGTGGGAGTGCTACACACTCTCAAACAACCAGACCTCCTGAGAGCTCCATTGCAAGAACAGCAAACAACCAGACCTCCTGAGAACTCCACTGCGAGAACAGCAAACAACCAGACCTCCTGAGAACTCCATTGCGAGAACAGCAAGGGGGAAGTCCACCCCCATGATTCAACCACCTCTCACCAGTGCCCCCATTTCAACATGTGGGGATTACAATTTGACATGAGATTTGGTTGGGGACACAGAGCCAAACCATATCACATAATCTAGACATAAATCTAAGTATTATTTAAGTACTGGGGTATTAATATGACCAAATCCTTCTACTGTTAACAAAAGGCACTTGAATGTATCCCACATATAAAATAAATGCTATTAAGACATAAAATAAGTAAATTGTGAATAACAATTTTTAAGAAATGTAATATAAATGGCAAATTATGACTGAAATGTGAACGGTGCATAATAATTGCTACAACTTTTTGAGCATGTATGTGATAGGTTCTTTAGGTACATGATCATACTTTATTCAGATAGCATATTTCCTAATTAAGTATTTTTTTCTAATTTGCACAGGAGGAAACTCAGTCTTAGAGGGATTTATTGTACCAAGATCAGAAATGTAGTAAGTTACAGAACTGTGATTCAAACCCAAATTGATTCCAGATCTCATTATTTTCCACCATACTTATATCTATTATATTTATAACCTCCATACTTTTCAAAGGTGTATATAAATTACTCCATAAAATGCCTGAAGTAATTGCATTTCTGTGCTGGAATTACAATTTTGTCATATTTTTTCATGTTTCAAGAGCTCTTAAGGAGTATGCCTGCATAATTTTATATAATTTTGGTATGAAAGTCAGTTCAATTTATCTTCACAGCCTTGAATTAATTTCATATATGTGTGTGTCTAATGTGATATTAAAATAAATGTTCATGCAAAAATCACAATACACAAAAGTTTATAAGATGGAAAAGTTTATCAGATGGTCAACTATTATTCCATTACCGAGAGATTACCATTGTTAATCCATCAGAAATTTTATTATGGGGCATGTGTGTATCTCTTTGCCACAGAGTTTATATTAAGAGGCCTTAAAATCAGAGAAACTTATTTTTGATCCCAGCCTCAGTATTTACTAACTGCATGAACCTCAGCAAATAGTTTTATTCTAATAAACTTATTGTCCTCATCTGTACTTTGGAGATCAAATAAAATAATTTAGTAATGGACTTATAATGTACCTGGCACATGGAAGGTGCACCAAGAATGATCATGTCAGTAGACTGAGTAAACATAACTATTTAGACTCGAATACAGATACTAATCAAATGCCCCCCAAATTTTAAAATACATATTTATATCACAAACAACGAAATAATTCCAATCTCATATAAACCAAGAGAATATAAAAAGGTAAAATATACCCAAATTTCATTTATGACACTAGCAACATATTGATACCAAAACCAGATAAGGATGGTAAAAGAAAATTATAGATAACTTTCACTTATAAATACAAAAACCTTAAAAATAATATGTATGAATGTGTATGCACATGCTGGTAAGGTAAATGTATCAATTTGGATGTGAGATTACCCTTAGAAAGTCAATTAATATAACTCCCCACAGAAAAAGGTTAAAGGAAAACTGCAAGATTATCTCAATAGATGTAATGAATAAGCATTTGATAAAATTCACTTACAATAAAAACTCTTACAAACTAAAAATAGAAAGTACTTTCTTATTGTTCAATTCCCACCTATGAGTGAGAACATGTGGTGTTTGGTTTTCTGTCCTTGTGACAGTTTGCTGAGAATGATGATTTCCAACTTGGACACAGGGCGGGGAACATCACACACTGGGGCCTTTGTGGGGGTGAGGGGCTGGGGGAGGGATAGCATTAGGAAAAATACTTAATGTAAGTGATGAGTTGATGGGTACAGCAAACCAACATGGCACATGTATACCTATGTATCAAACCTGCACGTTGTGCACACGTACCCTAGAACTTAAAGCACAATAATTTAAAAAAAGTATTTTATTTAACCATATAAAGGGAAGCTACCAAAACCCTCAGGAAATATAAATACACCCAGGATAAGCAGCAGCCAGAAAGAGGATGAATAAACAGAACTTTCAGAACACATTCTTTGAAAAATAGCTCAGAAACAACCTTCTGGTACTGGTACAAGAAAAGGCACGTAGACCAAGGGAACAGAATGGAAAACCCAGAAATAGGACCACACACCTACAACTATCTGATCTTCGACAAACCTGACAAAGAGAAGCAATGGGGAAAGGATTCCCTCTTCAATAAATGGTGCTGGGATAACTGGTTAGCCACATGCTGAAGATTGAAATTGAACCCCTTCCTTATGCCATATACAAAATTTAACTCAAGATGAATTAAAGACTTAAATGTAAAACCCCAAACTACAAAAACCCTGGAAGATGACCTAGGCAATACCATTCATGACAGAGGCACGGGCAAAGATTTCATGATGACGATGCCAAAAGCAATTGCAATAAAAGCAAAAATTGACAAATGGAATCTAATTAAACTAAAGAGCTTCTGCACAGCAAGAGACTATGAACAGAGTAAACAGCCCACAGAATGGGAGACAATTTTTGCAAACTAGTCATCCAACAGAGATCTAATATCCAGCCTCTATAAGGAATGTAAACAAATTTACAAGAAAAAATCAAACAACTCAATAAAAAAGTGGGTAAAGGACATGAACAGTCACTACATGCAGCCAACAATTACATGAAAAAAAAGCTCAACATAACTGATCATTAGAGAAATGCAAATCAAAACCACAATGAGCTACCATCTAATACCAGTCAGAATGGCGATTACTAAAAAGTCAAAAAATAACTGATGGCTGTGAGGTTGTGGAGAAAAAGGAATACTTACACACTTGATGAGAGTGTAAATTAGTTCAGCCATTGTGGAAGACAGTGTGGCGATTCCTCAAGGACCTAAAGATGGAACTACCATTTAACCCAGCAATGCCATTACTGGGTATATACGCAAAGGAATATAAATCATTCTGTTATAAAGACACATGCATGCATATATCCATTGCAGCACTGTTCACAATAGTAAAGACATGGAATCAACCTAAATGCCCATCAATGATAGACTAGCTGAAGAAAACATGGTATGTATACACTAATATTATGCAGCCATAAAAAGAATGAGATCATATTCTGTGCAGGGACATGGATGAAACTGGAGGCCATTATCCTTAGCAAACTAATGCAGGAATAGAAAACCAAATACCACATGTTCTCACTTATAAGTAGGAGCTAAATGATGACAGCACATGGACACATAGAGGGGAACAACACACACTGGGGCCTATTGGAGGGTGGAAAGTGGGAGGAGGGAGAGAGTAAGGAAAAATAAGTAATGGATTAATACATGGCTGATTAAATAATCTGTATAACAAACTCCTTTGACACATGTTTACCTATGTAACAAATCTGCACGTTCTGCACATTCCCCTGAACTTAAAAGTTAAAAAAAGACACATGTACACACGTTTATAGCACCACATTTTACAATTGCAGAAATACGGAAACAATCTAAGTGCCCATCAACCAATAAGTGGGTAAATTAAATGCGGTATATACACATCATGGAATACTACTCAACTATAAAAAAGGAACAAAACAATGTCTTTTGCAGAAACTTGGATGGAGCTGGAGGCCATTATTCTAAGTGAAGTAACCCAGGAATGGAAAACCAAGTATCATATGTTCTTACTTATACGTGGGAGCTAAGCTATAAGGATGCAAAGGCATAACAACAATATAATAAACTTTGGGGACTCAGGTGGGAAGGGTGGGAGGGGGGTGTGAGATAAAAGACTACATATTGGGTACAGTGTATACTGCTCAGTTGATAGGTGCACCAAAATTTCAGAAATCGCCACTAAAGAACTTATCCATGTAACCAATAATCACTTGTACCCCAAAACTATTGAAATAAAAATATATAATAAAAATAAATTAAAAATTAAAAAATGAAGACTGAAAACTGTAAAACTTCTAGAAGAAGACAGGGGCAAAGCTCCATGATGTTGGTCTAAGCAATGATTTCTTGGATATGATCCTGAAAGCACAAGCAACAAAAGCAAAATGAGATGAATAGGATTACATCAAACTAAAAATCTTCTGCAAACCAAAGGAAACAATTCATAGACTGAAGGGACAGCCTATGAATTTGGAGAAAATATTTTGCAAGCTATACATCTGATAAGGGGATAATTTATAAGCAACTCAAATACCTTTACAGAAAGAAAATAAACAATCCAATAAAAAGTAGATATGTCTCAAGACATACAAATGGCCAACAGATATATGAAAAAAAAAATGCTCAATACCACTAATCACTAGGGAAATTCAAGTTAAAATCACAATGAGTCATCACCTTACACCTATCAGAATAGCTATTATCAAAATGATGAAAGTACATGTGGCAAGGATTTGGAGAAAAGAGGACAGTTGAACACTGTTGTTTGGAATATAATTTCATACTGCCCTTTTGGAAAACTGTATGGAGGTTCCTCAAAAAACTAAAAATAGAATTACCACATGATCCAACAATCTCACTTCTGGGTATTTACCCAAAAGATCTGAAACAAGTATGTCAGAGATGTCTGCACTTGCATGTTCCTTTTAGCACTATTCACTTATGGACACTTATGGACACTACCTGTCTATCAAGAGATGAATGGACAAATAAAATGTATTATATGTACACAATAAAATATTATTCAGCTTTAAAGAAGAAATTCAATCTGTCATTTGTGTCAATATGGATGGAACTGGAAGACACACTAAATAAAATAAGCTAGGCACAGCAAGGCACTGAAAGACAAATATCACATGTTCTCAATTATATGTGGAATCTCAAACAGTGGAACTCATAAAAGAAGAGAGGAGAATGGTGTTTACTAAAGGCTATGAGTGGGGGAAATGGAATGATGGTCAAAGGGTACAAAGCCTCAGATGGAAGGAGTAAGATTTGTGTGTGTGTGTGTGTGTGTTTTTTTTTTGAGATGCATTGCACAGCAAGGTGAATATATTTAATAATAGTGTATTGCACATTTCAAAATCACCAAGAGAATAAATTTCAAATGTCTTTATCATAAAAATGATAAGTATTTGAGATGATGGTTATGTTAATTAGCTTAATTATTCCTTATGTTCATAAATCATTATATCACTTTGTACCCTATAAATATATACAACAATATAAATATACACAACAATGTAAAATCCTAAACTGTAAAAACTCTGGAAGATAACCTAGGTAATACCATTCAGGATATAGGCATGGGCAAAGATTTCATGATGCATTTGTTCATTTGCAATAAAACTTTTCAAAAAGACAAAAAATAAAATTAAGAAACAGCTTTGCAATGATTAACTTAATTCCACAACCATTCTAGGTAGGGTAATAATATTATCCCTAATTTACCTTTGAGGAAACTATGGTACAGACAGGATATCTCTATTAATACCTTCCTTCAAATAGTAAACAGAACAGCTAGGTTTTTAAAAAAATCATTTGCATTGAAACATAATTTTTATATAGAAAAATGCTAATTGTTCATTTTGATGAGTTTTAAACACTCATATATATTTGTAACTACCTCCATAAACAAAATATAGAAAACTTCACCGTCCTAGAAAGATGCCTTGTGACCCATCCCAATCTCCTCCCATCCCTGGCTTCAGAAAATAATCTGTCTAGTTATTGTTGCTATAGATCAAATTTGTCTTGTCAAGTTTCATATATGAGTACATGGAATCACATAGTAGGTACTCCTTTGTGTCTGGCTTCTTTTGTTCAACATGTTTTTGATATTTATCCAAGTTGTTGCATGTAGTAGTGTTTTGTTGTTGTTGTTTTTGTTTTTTTACTGCTGCATGCTATTCTAATACATGAATATATCAAATATATATCAAATTTTTCTTATCTGTTCACCTATTTATATACACTTGGATTGTTTTCAGGTTTTGGCCATTGCAAATAAAGCTTCTCTGACCACTTGGGTGCAAGTCTTTGTATGGACTTGTTTTCATTTTTCATGGGTGAACAATGTGGAATGGAACTGATGGATTAAATGGTGAGTATTTAACTTTAAAAGTAATTGCCAGTTTTCCAAAGTGACTGTACCATTTTGCATTATCACCTGCAATGTATGAAACTTCTAGTTTCTCCATGCCTTTTTTAACATCTGATATTGTCAGTATTTTAATTTTAGCCATTCCAATGGCTATATAGTGAATTGCCATTGGAGTTTTAATGTACATTTCCCTGAAGACTGTGATGTTTAGCACAGATTGTATCTATTTGTCATCTTCTTTCATTAAATGTCTGATCAAATACTTTGCACACTTTTTATTGGGTTGTCTTGTATTTTTATTGGTACTTTGTCTTGTAAGAGGTCTTCCTTATGTATGATGGATACAAGTCCTTTGTTAGATACACAAAATTCAAAGAGATTTTTCTCTCTCTAAAAATGTTACTCCATTGCCTTCTTTCTTACATAATTTCTCACCAGAAGTCTGTGAAATTTCTTATTTTTCTGTTTCTCATTCTTTATCTTTTTTTGGGGAGGAGGTCTTGCTGCATTTACAATTTTCTCCTTTTCACTGGTTTTCAGTAATTTTATTATGTTTTGGGCATTGTTTTCTTTTTTGTTTTCATTGAATTTCATTGAGCTCCTCAAATCTATTGGTTTATACTTTTCATCAAATTTGGAAACTATTTCATCATTTTTCAGATATCTTTTGTCCATCCACCTTCTCTTTTCCCATAGAACTATAATTACACATATGATAGGTCACTTGGTATTATCCCACAGGCAACTGAGGCTCTGCTTTTGTTTGATTTCTTAGTCTTCTTTCCTCTCTGTGCTTCCTTTGTAATTGATTCTATTTCTATTTTTTCAAGTTCAGATTTTTTTCTGCAGTGTCTAATCTCCTATTAATCTCATCAAGTTAAATTTTCATTTAGGATACAGTCAGCCATCCATGTCTGTGGGTTTCGCACCCATGGATTCAACCAACCACAAATGGAAAGTGTTTTTAAAAAACAATTAAAAAATTAAAACAATAAAAAATATGCAATACCATATAAAAATTACATAGCATTTACATTGTATTTGGCATTAAAAGTAATCTAGAGGTGATTTAAAGTATACAGGAGGATGTGGGTAGGTTATATGTAAATACATGATTTACATAAGGGACTTGAGTATCTGTGGGTTATGGTATCCTTGGAGCCCTGAAACCAATCCTCCACAAATACAAAGGGATGACTGTATTGTATTTTTCATCTCTTTAAGTTTTGCTATTTTGCTCTTTTTAAATATCTTTCATTTGTCTATTTGTTATGTTCATGTTTTCATTTAAATACTTGTACATAAATATATAATCTGTTTTAGTGTTCTTTTCTGATAGCCCCATTTTGTCATTTCTGTTTCCATTGATTTTTTTTCTCTTAGTTGTAGGTCACATTTTACTGCTTCTGGGCATGTTTAATAATTTCTGGTTGAAAATCAGGCATTGTCAATGTTGCATGTTATATATCTGATTTTTGCTGTTTTCATTTAAAGAGTGTTGTCTTTCATTTTTTCAGGTAATTAAATGCAGATCAATTTGATCTCTTTGAGGTCTATCTTTAATCTTTGGAAAGGTAGGTATAAAACAGACTTTCCTTTAGGGATAGTTGGCTCTATTGCTAAGGTTTACCTATTCGGGGTCCACACTGAATGCCCTGTACAATCACTGAGATCCTCCACTCTGGGCAGTCAGAACTTGGTGATTTCTAAAGATTGTTCTGCTTACAAGTACTGGTTCCAATTCATCTTTGTGAACTTTCACCCTACGAACATTCTGCCTACTGAGCAGAGTCACAGGACCCCAGGGCAGATTTCTGGGGCTTTTTATTTTCTTATAGCTTCCTTCTTTATAGGACTCTGCCCTAAAAATTTCAGCCATTTCCTCAACTTATTGAGGCCAGTTCCCCCTCCCTGTACATATTTGTAGTCCAAAAACTATCCCCAGGCAGAAATCCTCTCTCTCACTTGTTTCCCTTATTTCCAGAATCATAATCCTGTACTACCTGTTAATCAGTGTCTGAAGGTATTTCTTTCTTTCTCTCTCTCTCTCTCTCTCTCTCTCTCTCTCTCTCTCTCTTTTTGAGAAATAGTCTTACTCTGTTGACCATGCTAGAGTGCAGTGGCATGATCAACTCACTGCAGCCTCAACTTCCTGGGATCAAGCCATCCTCCCACCTCAGCCTCCTGAGTAGCTGGGACCACAGGTGTGCACCACCATGCCTGACTAGTTTTCTTGCACTTTTTGTAGAGATGGGTTTTCACTACATTGTCCAGGCTAGTCTTGAACTCTTCAGCTGAAGCACTCCACCCGCCTTGGCCTCCCAAATTGCTGGCATTACAGAGGCATGAACCAATGTACCCCACCAGTATTTCTTTCCTTTATTTTATTTAGTTGTTTATGGAAGGAGGTTAAGTTCAGTCTTTGTTTCTCCAGCATGGCTAGATCACAGATTTTGAACTTAGGCAGTCTCACATCATAATCAATGTTGTAAACATTATATTCTCATTCCTGTCTACATAGCTAAATGGATGAAGATGAACTTTCTGGGAGTATGTAATTTATGTGCTATATAAGGACTTTCAAAACAGAAAATACAACCAGGTGTGGTGGCTTATGCCTATAATCCCAGCTATTCAGGAGGCTGAAAGGATCACTTGAGGCCAGGAGTTAGAGATCAGCCTGGGCAACATAACAAGATCCCATCTTAAAAAAAAAAAAATCTAGCTATAGTGGCACATGCCCATAGTCCCAGCTACTCTGGAGGCCCAGGTGGGAGGATCACTTGAGTTTGAGGTTGCAGTAAGCTATGATCACCATTGCACTATAGCCCCCAACACTGAAAATAAAGAAAAGACATACTTCTATTTCAGTAATAGTCTAGAACTGAAAGTACTAAGCTATCTCAGTGAAGACTAACTGTTGAGTAGGGAGTGGGAGTTCGGTTGTTCCAACATCTCATTTCTGGAGAAGGGGAGAATTAGAAAGCAACACCATTCTTGAGATCTCATTTTATTGGCCTGAGGAAATGCTATGGAGGAATATGGCATCTTAGAGGATAAACATTTTGTTTTCTCTTAATAGCAGATAAATACATTTTATTGTGAGAATCAGGAGAGGGAAGATTATCATTAAAGAAATTTAAGAGTAGAATAAAACTCCCAAAATCAACATAGTGAAAAAAAAAAAAGAGGGAGGTCACTGAAGATCAGCCAATCAATAGAGCAAAAATAAGGACAAAAACTTTAAGGAAAAAGTAAAATATAAGGTGAAATGGAAAAAAAGTGCATTAATTGTTATAAGTTAACAACTGATTTTTCTTTTTAGAAGATAATTATTAACCGAGTTATAAAACAAAATTCAGAATTACGCTATTTATAAGAAGCACACTTGAAGAGAATATAAAAAATAAAGCAATGGGCAAAAATTAACTTGGCAAATATACATACACAAAAGAAACAGAAGTAATTTTTATCAGGCAAGTTAAAAGTACTTTAAAGATTTTTATAACATTTTGATAAACGACATGCTTTGTGAAGATGATTTAACAGTCATAAACTGGCTGGGTGTGGTGACTCATGCCTGTAATCTCAGCACTTTGGGAGGTAGAGGTGGGTGGATCACGAGGTCAGGAGTTCAAGACCAGCCTGGCCAAGATGGTAAAACCCTGTCTCTACTAAAAATACAAAAAAATTAGCCGGGCCGGTGGCACGCGCCTGTAATCCCAGTTACTCTGGAGGCTGAGGTAGAGAATTGCTTAAACCTGGAGGGGCAGAGGTTGCAGATCGTGCCACTGCACTCCAGCCTAGGCGACAGAGTGAGACTCTGTCTCAAAAATAAATAAATAAATAAACAAACAAATAAATAGTCATAAACCATACAGTATAGAAGCTACTATATATAGGAAAAACCACCAAAAATGCAAGAAGAAATTTATTTAAAGCATAATTATAATTAAAAGTTTTAAACAGATTTTCAGGATTTGTATATGTCTGATACACAAAAAATAAATAAGGATATAGAAGAAATATGCAATATCCTAAAAGTATTAATTTGTAAGAGTAGAACTTTATAGACAGTATTATAATGACATAACTTAATTTTTCCTCCCACTTTTTGGGGTTTAAATGAAGAAAAGACCTTCGGATAAAATATACATCAATACCCAAGACTTTTCTGGTCACAAAGAGATAATAAAGTCCTCTGGTCACTTTTAATTTTAAAAATCCATAAATTAAAAATCAAGTCCCTATGTATTAATAGTCAAGGCTCCAAAATTTATTTAAAATTAATGTCTGTAGTAGAGAAGGTGGGTGTGTAATTAGCTGCTTTTGTATTTCTATGCCTTTTATTTATTCAATTACTTCCAGTTCCTAGCCACATCTTCTGACCCCTCCAGGGGTATAGTAGGAGACAGGAGGAGAGAGAAGAGGCAGAAAATGTCTTTACTGCCTGCCACTGTCTGACCTGGCATTAACGTCTCTGAGCTGGGCAGATGTTTAGAGCTGACTCTGTCTCATGGGGAGCACTCACAGATTCCTCAGTGATTCTCCACCGGGAACCCTACAACTGTAATTTCCTGGTTCTTTAGGTTTTTGTTGTAGGTTCTCTTCTAGTCTCCCTATACACATAAACAAGGGCATTGTCATTCACTCTGTTGATTTCAACAACCACTTGTTTCTGATCATTTAAATATATATATTTCCAGTGTAGATACTTTCTTGATACCCAGATATGTATATCTGGTTATCCCTACTTGAATATTATTATGCAATTTAACAAGTACTATGTTCCTCCTCCCAATAATCTGCATCACTGCCCACCCTGTTGCCCAACCTAAAACCTGAAAACATAATTAATCTTATTCCTTATATTCAGTCAATACCATATCCTCTTGATTCATCTCCTAGATGTATCTCATATCTATATATTGCTCAGAGTTCTCATTGTTACTACACTCAATCAGGCTATCGTCACCTCTCCCCTAGATTATGGAAACAGCTTTCCTCCTGTTTTGCCCAACTTCAATCTATTCTTCACACTGCACACCAGAGGGTCCACACAAAAATGCAAATTACATCATGTCACTTCTCGGCTTAAAACCTCTCAATAATTCCCACAGTCTTAAGAATAATGTTCCAAGTCCCTGACATGGCTTACAAGGTCCTCTTCTACATTTCTTAGCTACACCTCTTGCCAGTCCCTTTTCACAGACTATATTCCCACCTAACTGGCTTCATTCAGGTCTTCTTTAGGTATGCCTTGTTCTCTTTTGACATTTCACTTGCTGTCCCCATTTTCTGATGTCAGTTTCTGCTTGACGCCTACCCCAAACTTCATTTTCCTTCACCACTTTAGTAACAAATCCTGAGTTTGTTTGGGGTACCATGCTCCCAGTTAAAAGACTACCATTCTCAGTCAGTCCTGCAGCTAGGCGAGGGCACATAACTAAGTTCTAGTAAATAAAATAAAAGTAAAAGTGTGGGGGAACCTCTGGGAAATATCAAGTGGAATTGAGAGATTTTCTTTGCTGCCTTCTTCCATCCTGCTGCCTGGAATGAAGATATGACAACCAGTGCATGAGTATTAAGCTAGGCAGAGTGGTAAGCTAGAAGCATCCTATGTCCCTGATGGCTTCGTGAAGCCAGCCATACTAGCCCTATGTGGTCTGTTTCTCCACTAATTTTACCTGAGAGATAAATTCATTTCATACTTGTGTAACCCACTGTTATCTTTTGTTTTCTGTCATATGCAACTGAATCTAAATTAAATCAACCTACTCCTGCAATATTCTGACCTTTCTTTCCAGTGTTTCCACACCAGCTCCCATTGACTAGGCAACTCCCACTCCTCCTTTAGATGGTAAGACTTTTTCTAGCAAATTGTCTATGATTGTTCACCTGGGTTATGTTAGGTATTTCAGCTAGCATATTCTAGATTAGACTCTATTGAATCTATCCCTCTCACCATTATATTTCAGGGGCTTAGCACAATGCCTGGCACACGATCAATGCTCAACAAGTATTTGTGGTCTGACTTAACAAATGAACAAATAGTAGGTATTATTATAAATTCATATCCTTAAACAGGTCTGAAGTACAGCTGTGGTTGCTCGTATGGACAATGGCTGGTCTATTAGGATCTAAGCTGTCCTACAAACTTATATGGATGATAGGTAGGAATAATTAATGAAGGGGCAGGTTATTTTGCTCCCAGATCTTCATACTTTCTCAGCTTGGGAATCTCCATAGAGTCTCCAAACTACTGTGGTCCCACAGGAGATCTGCCCACCCAGAATACTTCCTTAAAGAGGTCAGCCCTAATATACAGTGAAACTCCAATATTCATCTGTATTCAAAGATTTATCTTAGATACTCCATAGTATGATGATGCTTACATTCTAATGGAATAGATGATCAACAAACAAACAAATACATAACATAATCAGGTAGTAATGTATGTCATAAAGATAAAACAGGGAAAGAAGCAGGAAAGTGATATGGAATGCAATAGAAGTGGTGATCAGAGGTTTTTTGAGGAAGTGATATTTTATCAAAGACACAAACAAATGTAATACACATTAAAATTTTCTGAGGATAATATTTATCATGCATATCTTCATTTTTTCAATTTTATCATACTCTGCATGTGACATCTGATATCATATATTCTCTAAGTATATATTTTAAATTTAAAATTTACTAATCTGAAACATTATTACACAATAAGAATTTTCAAAATACTTACTTCCAATAAATTTTTGTTCTTTTTTTCAATTACAGATCGCATGAGGGTGTGACTCATATGGATGACGTTGTCAATATATGGTAAGCATTCTGATTGATAATCAAGACTTACAACCTTGAAAATACCAATACGCTTCTCAATGGCCATATTCACAATATGTCTAAAATAATTTCTGAATCTATTTAGAATAGCTTCAAATTCTTTTGAAGTTAATTCTCCCATAGATGATATTTTCATACTCATGATTTTGGCCTTTTCTACCATGGTACAATACTTTATAAACTTGCAGCTGTAAGCATTAACTAGGCCCATTGAATTACCAACAATAGTCAGGAGATTCACAATCTGTAAATAAGAATGTTAAGATGTTAGAATTTTTATTTTTAGAGTGAAAAATGGTTTGACATGCTAATAGTTTCTGAGAAAATAAAATAATAGTGCCATGTGGAGTTTAAGAACTGCTACTAAAAATCTAAATATATTGGAAACATAAGACTTTAAGAAATTTAGATGGCTTTCTAATATTTGGCTTTTACCTAAAGGCTTATTAGGCTACTTAACTTTATAATTAACATGTTATTTTGAGCCATGTACTAGAGACACCAATCATTTATCCCCTTGCTTGTTACCCCGTTTTAGAGTACACTATGCTTAGCCCGAGAAAAGGCCAGGCCCCAACCCCCAGGCCGGAGAGCAGTGCCAGTCCATGATCCGTTAGGAACTATGCCACACAGCAGGAGGTGAGCAGTGGGTGAGCGAGCACTACTGCCTCAGGTCCACCTCCTGCCAGATCAGCCGTGGCATTAGATTCTCATAGGAGCTCGAACCCTATTGTGAACTGCACATGTGAGGGATCTAGGTTGTGCGTCCTTTATGACAATCTAACTAATCCCTGGTGATCTGAGGTGGAACAGTTTCATCCTGAAACCACCCCTCAGCTGCTGTCCATGGACAAACTGTATTCCACAAAACCAGCCCCTGGTGCCAAAAAGGTTAAGGGCAGCTGGTATATAGTATGTGACCTCACCCAATTCACCAAAGACATAACTATTTAGATAGGGTAGAATCCTAAATCAAGCTAAGCCAATTAGATTCTCTTGTAAATTTGGACAAAAATACCCAGTTGATGCTAATGGAAAGAGTTAAGGCATGGCAAGTCAACAACTGATGAGTCTACATTATGAGGGAGCCATAAAAGAGAAAGCTTATTTTCACAGAAGTTGGAAAAATCACACAGAGGTGAGCAGTGATGACAGATCATGGGGAAAACAAATGGGGAGATAAGCTGGGAATGATTTTCCAATTGCTATGAATAGGATACCCTAATTTTTCAATAAATTCATTTCATGTAAGAATTCAGTGGGTCTCTGCTCCTTAAAGTAAATATTCCCTAAAATGAACTGTTTTAAAACTTACTATATTTTGGTAGGCAGGATCCATTTCAAAAAGGATGTGACAATCTGGCCATCTGGTCTGCTCTGTATAATGTATTATGCTTCCCATCTTATTAGGTAAATCCATTGTTGAAACCAAATCAATGAAGATAGACAGGTGAGGATCTTGGCAAAGAGGAGTAATTGTGGCTAAAATACATAATTTAAAAGTCAGTACTTCAGATATGCCATTGAAAGCAACACCTCAAAATTATCCATGACATCTAGAACTATTGAAATTGGGGGCTGATTTATTATGAGGGCTAGACAACATTCTATACTTATAACTGGAATTTAAAAACAGGTGTAAAGATTTAGATTTAATATTATAGAAACAAAAGAGCCACTCACACATAACTGAGTGGAGGTGATGGGAGGCATGATTGAAACACAAACCGAAAATAAGTCATTCAGTTTACAAATATTTGACATGTATCTATTATGTGGAGAGTATTATACCATTACAAGGATACAAAAATCAGGAGACACGGCCTGAAGAGTTCACAGTCTAGATGAACAACGGGATGTCCATAGGCCTAGATAGACAGACAGACAGACAGATAGATAGATAAACAAACCTCAACCTATACCTCACACTTTATAAACAATTTCAACTCAAGATGAGTCATATACCTAAATATAAAACACAAATCCATAAATCATCAAGGAGAAAATATAGGAGAGAAAATCTATGTGATTTGAGTAAGGCAAAAAGTTTTTAGAAACAAAACCAAAAGTATAACCCATAAAAGAAAAAAACCGGTGAGCTGTACTTTATCAAAAGTAAGTAGTTAAGCTCTGTGAAAGATAATGAACTAATAAGACACAGATTGGGAGAAAATCTCACACAGATTGTTTGCAAGTCATATATATGATAAAAGAATTATATTCAGAGTATGTATAAAGACCTCTCACAAACCAACAATAAGAAAACAAAAATCTCAATTAAAAAAAAATAGGTGCTGGGTGTGGTGGCTCATGCCTGTAATCCCAGCACTTTGGGAGGCTGAGGCGGGTAGATCACAAGGTCAGGAGTTTAAGACCAACCTGGCCAAGATGGTGAAATCCTGTCTCTACTAAAAATACAAAAAAAAATTAGCTGGGCATGATGGTAGGCACCTGTAATCTCAGCTGCTCAAGAGGTTGAGGCAGAGAATTGTTTGAACCTGGGAGGCGGAGGATGCAGTGAGCTGAGATTGTGCCACTGCACTCCAGCCTGGGTGACAGAGCGAGACTCCATCTCAAAAGAAAAAAAAAAAAAAAAAAAGCAGGGGAAGTTCCAAGATGGCCAAATAGGAACAGCTCCAGTTTACAGTCCCCAGCGTGAGTGATGCAGACGATGGGTGATTTCTGCATTTCCAACTGAGGTACTGGGTTCATCTCACTGGGGCTTGTCGGACAGTGGGTGCAGCCCATGGAGCATGAGCTGAAGCAGGGCGGGGCATTGTCTCACCTGGGAAGCGCAAGGGGTAAGGGAATTCCCTTTCCTAGCCAAGGGAAGCTGTAACAGATGGTACCCGGAAAATCAGGGCACTCCTACCCTAATACTGCGCTTTTCCAATGGTCTTAGCAAATGGAACACCAGGAGACTATATCCCACTCCTGGCTCGGAGGGTCCCATGCCCACAAAGCCTTGCTCACTGCTAGCACAGCAGTCTGAAATCGAACTGCAAGGTGGCAGCGAGGCTGGGGGAGGGGCGTCCGCCCTTGCTGAGGCTTGAGTAGGTAAACAAAGCAGTCTGGAGACTCAAACTGGGTAGAGCCCATGACAGCTCAAGGAGGCCTGACTGTCTCTGTAGACTTCACCTCTGGGGGCAGGGCATAGCTGAACAAAAGGCAGTAGAAACTTCTGCAGACTTAAACGTCCCTGTCTGACAACTTTGAAGACAGTAGTGGTTCTCCCAAGGAGTTTGAGATCTGAGAACGGACAGACTGCCTCCTCAAGTGGGTCCCTGACCCCCAAGTAGCCTAACTGGGAGGCATCTCCCAGTAGCAGCTGACTGAAACCTCATACGGCCGGGTGACTCTCTGAGATGAAGCTTCCAGAGGAAGGATCAGGTAGCAACATTTGCCATTCTGCCTTATTTGCTGTTCTGCAGATTTCGCTGGTGATACCCAGGCAAACAGGGTCTAGAGTGGACCTCCAACAAACTCCAACAGACCTGCAGCTGAGGGTCCTGACTGTTAGAAGGAAAACTAACAAAGAGAAAGGACATCCACACCAAAATCCCATCTGTATGTCACCATCATCAAAGACCAAAGGTAGATAAAACCACAAAGATGGGGAGAAACCAGAGCAGAAAAGCTGAAAATTCTAAAAGTCAGAGCGCCTCTTCTCCTCCAAAGGAACACAGCTCGCCAGCAGTGGAACAAACCTGGACAGAGAATGACTTTGACGAGTTGATAGAAGAAGGCTTCAGACAATTGGTAATAACAAACTTCTCTGAACCAAGGGAAGATGTTCGAACCCATCACAAAGAAGCTAAAAACCTTGACAAAAGATTAGACGAATGGCTAACTGGAATAAACAGCATAGAGAAGACCTTAAATGACCTAATGGAGCTGAAAACCATAGCATGAGAACTACGTGACACATGAACAAACTTCAGAAGTCGATTCAATCAAGTGGAAGAAAGGGTATCAGTAATTGCAGATCAAATGAATGAAATGAAATGAGAAGAGAAGTTTAGAGAAAAAACAACAAAAAGAAATGAACAAAGCCTCCAGGAAATATGGGACTATGTGAAAAGACCAAATCTACGTCTGATTGGTGTACCTGAAAGTGACGGGGAGAATGGAACCAAGTTGGAAAACACTCTTCAGGATATTATCTAGCAGAACTTCCCCAACCTAGCAAGGCAGGCCAACATTCAAATTCAGGAAATACAGAGAATGCCACAAAGATACTCCTCGAGAAGAGCAACTCCAAGACACATAGTTGTCAGATTCACCAAAGTTGAAATGAAGGAAAAATTGTTAAGGGCAGCCAGAGAGAAAGGTCGGGTTACCCACAAAGGGAAGCCCATCAGACTAACAGCGGATCTCCTGGCAGAAACTCTATAAGCCAAAAGAGAGTGGGGACCAATATTCAACATTCTTAAAGAAAAGAATTTTCAACCCAGAATTTCATATCCAGCCAAACTAAGCTTCCTAAGTGAAGGAGAAATAAAAGCTACAGACAAGTAAATGCTGAGAGATTTTGTCACCACCAGGCCTGCCTTATGAGAGCTGCTGAAGGAAGTACTAAACATGGAAAGGAACAACCGGTACCAGCCATTGCAAAAGCATGCCAAATTGTAAAGACCATTGATGCTAGGAAGAAACTGCATCAACTAACGAGCAAAATAACCAGCTAACATCATAATGACAGGATCAAATTCATACATACCAATATTAACATTAAACGTAAATGGGCTAAATGCTCCAACTAAAAGACACAGACTGGCAAATTGGATAAAAAGTCAAGACCCATCAGTGTGCTGTATTCAGGAGACCCATCTCACATGCAGAGACACACATAGGCTCAAAATAAAGGGATGGAGGAAGATCTACCAAGCAAATGGAAAACAAAAAATGCAGGGGTTGCACTCCTAGTCCCTGATAAAACAGACTTTAAACCATCAAAGATCAAAAGAGACAAAGAAGGCCATTACATAATGATAAAGGGATCAATTCAACAAGGAGAGCTAATGATGTTAAATATATATGGACCCAACACAGGAGCACGCAGATTCATAAAGCAAGTCCTGAGAGACCTACAAAGAGACTTAAGACTTCCACACAATAATAATGGGAGACTTCAACACCCCACTATCAATATTAGACAGATCAACGAGATAGAAAGTTAACAACGATATCCAGGAATTGAACTCAACTCTGCACCAAGCAGACCTAATAGACATCTACAGAACTCTGCACCCCAAATCAACAGAATATATATTCTTCTCAGCAGCACATCACACTTTTTCCAAAATTGACCACATAGTTGGAAGTAAAGCACTCTTCAGCAAATGTAAAAGAATGGAAATTATAACAAACTGTCTCTCAGACCACAGTGCAATCAAACTAGAACTCAGGATTAAGAAACTCACTCAAAACCACTCAACTACATGGCAATTGAACAACCTGCTCCTAAATGACTATGGGGTACATAAGAAAATGAGGCAGAAATAAAGATGTCCTTGGAAACCAGTGAGAACAAAGACACAACATACCAGAATCTCTGGGACACATTTAAAGCAGTATGTAGAGGGAAATTTATAGCACTAAATGCCCACAAGAGAAAGCAGGAAAGATCTAAAATTGACACCCTAACATCACAATTAAAGAACTAGAGAATCAAGAGCAAACACATTCAAAACCTAGCAGAAAGCAAGAAGTAACTAAGATTAGAGCAGAAGTAAGGAGATAGAGACACAAAAAACCCGTCAAAAAAATCAATGAATCCAGGAGTTGGGTTTTTGAAAAGATCAACAAAATTGATAGACCGCTAGCAAGACTAATAAAGAAGAAAAGAGAGAAGAATCAAATAGATGCAATAAAAATTGATAAAGGGGATATCACCACCAATACCACAGAAATACAAACTACCATCAGAGAATACTATAAACACCTCTACACAAATAAACTAGAAAATCTAGAAGAAATGGATAAATTCCTGGACACATACACCCTCCCAAGACTAAACCAGGAAGAAGTTGAATCCCTGAATAGACTAATAACAGTTTCTGAAATTGAGGTAATAATTAATAGCCTACCAACCAAAAAAAGTTCAGGACCAGATAGATTCACAGCCAAATTCTACCAGAGGTACAAAGAGGAGATGGTACCATTCCTTCTGAAACTATTCCAATCAAGAGAAAAAGAGGGAATCTTTCCTAACTCATTTTATGAGGCCAACATCATCCTGATACCAAAGCCTGGCAGAGACACAACAAAAAAAGAGAATTTTAGACCAATATCCCTGATGAACATCGATGCCAAAATTCTCAATAAAATACTGGCAAACCGAATCCAACAGCACATCAAAAAGCTTATCCACCATGATCAAGTTGGCTTCATCCCTGGGATGCAAGGCTGGTTCAACATATGCAAATCAATAAATGTAATCCAGCATATAAACAGAACCAAAGAAAAGAACCACATCATTATCTCAATAGATGCAGAAAAGGCTTTTGACAAAATTCAACAGCCCTTCATGCTAAAAACACTCAATAAATTCGGTATTGATGGAACGTATCTCAAAATAATAAGAGCTATTTATGACAAACTCACAGTCAGCATCATACTGAACAGGCAAAAACTGGAAGCATTCCCTTTGAAAACTGGCACAAGACAGGGATGCCCTCTCTCACCACTCCTATTCAACATAGTGTTGGAAGTTCTGGCTAGGGCAATCAGGCAAGAGAAAGAAATAAAAGGTATTCAGTTAGGAAAAGAAGAAGTCGAATTGTCCCTGTTTGCAGATGACATAATTGTATATTTAGAAAATCCCATCGTCTCAGTCCAAAATCTCCTTAAGTTGATAAGCAACTTCAGTAAAGTCTTAGGATACAATATCAAAGTGCAAAAATCACAAGCATTCCTATACACCAATAACAGACAAAGAGAGAGCCAAATCATGAGTGAACTCCCATTCACAATTGCTTCAAACAGAATAAAATACCTAGGAATCCAACTTACAAGGGATGTGAGGAAACTCTTCAAGGAGAACTACAAACCACTGCTCAGCGAAATAAAAGAGGATGCAAACAAATGGAAGAACATTTCATGCTCATGGATAGGAAGAATCAATATTGTGAAAATGGCCATACTGCCCAAGGTAATTTATAGATTCAACGCCATCCCCATCAAGCTACCAATGAGTTTCTTCACAGAATTGGAAAAAACTACTTTAAACTTCATATGGAACCAAAAAAGAGTCTGCATTGCCAAGACAATCGTAAGCCAAAAAAACAAAGCTGGAGGCATCATGCTACCTGACTTCAAACTATACTACCAGGTTACTGTAACCAAAACAGCACGGTACTGGTACCAAAACAGAGATATAGACCAATGGAACAGAACAGAGCCCTCAGAAATAATACCACACATCTACAGCCATCTGACCTTTGACAAACCTGACAAAAACAAGAAATGGGGAAAGGATTCCCTATTTAATAAATGGTGCTGGGAAAACTGGCTAGCCATATGTAGAAAGCCGAAGCTGGATCCCTTTCTTACTCCTTATACAAAAATTAATTCAAGATGGATTAAAGACTTAAATGTTAGACCTAATACCATAAAAACCCTAGAAGAAAACCTAAGCAATACCATTCAGGATATAGGCATGGTCAAGGACTTCATGACTAAAACACCAAAAGCAATGGCAACAAAAGCCAAAATTGACAAAGAGGATTTAATTAAACTAAACAGCTTCTGCACAGCAAAAGAAACTACCATCAGAATGAATAGCCAACCTACAGAATGGGAGAAAATTTTTACAATCTACCCATCTGACAAAGGGCTAATATCCAGAATCTATAAAGAACTTAAACAAATTTAGAAGAAAAAATCAAACCACCCCATCAAAAAGTGGGCAAAGGATATGAATAGACACTTCTCAAAAGAAGACATTTATGAGCCAACAGACACATGAAAAACTGCTCATTGTCACTGGCCATCAGAGAAAAGCAAATCAAAACCACAATGAGATACCATCTCATGCCAGTTAGAATGGCGATCATTAAAAAGTCAGGAAACAACAGGTGCTGCAGAGGATGTGGAGAAATAGGAACACTTTTATACTGTTGGTGGGACTGTAAACTAGTTCAACCATTGTGGAAGACAGTGTGGCGATTCCTCAAGGATCTAGAACTAGAAATACCATATGACCCAGCCATCCCATTACTGGGTATATACCCAAAGGATTATAAATCATGCTGCTATAAAGACACGTGCACACGTAAGTTTATTGCGGCACTATTCACAATAGCAAAGACTTGGAACCAACCCAAATGTCCATCAATGACAGACTGGATTAAGAAAATATGGCACATATACACACCATGGAATACTATGCAGCCATAAAACAGATGAGTTCATGTCCTTTGTAGGGACATGGATGAAACTGGAAACCATCATTCTGAGCAAACTATCAGAAGGACAGAAAACCAAACACCACATGTTCTCACTCAGAGGTGGGAATTGAACAATGAGAACACTTGGACACAGGGTGGGGAACATCACACACTGGGGCCTGTCATGGGGTGGGGGGAGAGGGGAGGGACAGCATTAGGAGATGTACCTAATGTAAATGAGAAGTTAATGGGTGCAGCACCCAACATGGCACATGTATATGTATGTAACAAACCTGCGCGTTGTGCACATGTACCCTAGAACTTAAAGTATAATAAAAAAAATAGGCAAAAGATCTAAAAAGACATATGGCAAAATAAGATATGCAGATGGAAAACTAGCATAATAAAAGATGAAAAATATCATTTGTTACTAGTGATGAAAATTAGCACAAAGAGATATCACTACACAGGTATTAGAAGGCTAAAAGTTTTTTGTTTTTGTTTTTACTCTGGCAATACCAAGTGCTGGCAAAGATATGGAGCAACTGTAACTCATACAACCACTTTGCAAAACAGTTTGGCCATTCTCATAAAGTTAAATATATAACTACCATATGACCCAGCAATCCTACCCCTAGATATTTGTCCAAGAAAAAGGAAAGCTTGTATTAATCCAAAAGCCTATATGTGAATGTGTATAGCAATTTTGCTTATAATTTCCCCAAACTGGAGACAACCCAGATGTGAATGGATAAGCAATCTGTGATACATCCAGACAATTGAATATAGCACAGCAATTTTTAAAAAGACTATTGAATCATGTAACAACATGGATACTTTTTTTATTTTTTATTTTTTGAGACAGGGTCTTGCACTGTCACTCAGGCTGGAGTACAGTGGTACAATTTTGGCTCACTGCACCTTGACCTCCTGGGATCAGGCCATCCTCCTGCCTCACCCTCCCAAGTAGCTGGGATTACAGGTGCGTGTCGCAATGCCTGGCTAATTTTTTGTATATTTTGTAGAGACAGGGTTTCACCATCTTGCCTAGGCTGGTCTTGAACTCCTGGGCTCAAGTGATCCACCCACCTGGGCCTCCCAAAGTGCTGGGTTTACAGGTGTGAACCACTGTACATGGCCAACAAAGCTGAATTTTAAATGCCTTTTTCTATGTGAAAGAAGCCAGATCCAAAAAGCTACATATGCATTTATATGACGTTCTGGAAATGACATAACAATAGGGACAGAAAACAGATAAGTGGTTGCCACAGATAAGGGAATGGGGAGAGTGTGACTACAAAAGGGCTGCACAAGGGAACTGGGGGATGATGAAACTGTTTTATATGGATCTGTGATGGTGGACATGTACCTGTGCACTTGTCAAAACCCTTAACACCACCCACGAAGAGAAAACTGTACTTTATATAAGTTATAAAAAGTTAACCAGGTTACTGAGAGAATCCAAGTTGGAATGCAGCCTGAAACAAATTAATGTAACTGTATTACAAACAAACTACATAACCTCACTGAAAAGGGTGGGAAAGAAAGGAGTTAACATGAGCAACTTCAGAAAACAAGTTTGGACTGGAAACTCTAAGGTTATATTTTTTTAAAACTGTACATAAACACACTGTATTTTAGTTGATACATTTGTTTTTCACAGAAGTATGGAGTAGCAATTCTGAAATTACATGTACAGCCATGCAATTAATGACAGGGATACATTCTGAGAAGTGTGTCCTTAGGCAATTTCATCATTGTGTGACTATCACAGAGTACTTACACAAACCTACTGCACACCTAGGCTATATGGCATACCCTGTTGCCCTAGCTACAAACTTGTACCGCATATTACTATACAGAATATTGTAGGCAATTGTAAAAGGGTAGTAAGGATTAAATATTGAAACATAGAAAAGACACAGCAAAAGCATGTTATTATAATCTTATGGGACTACCATGTGGTCTGTCATTGATTGAACCATCTTTATGCAGTGCATGACTGCATAACAAACAAGTTATTAGTTGATTAGTTGATTATGTCACCCGGATTTCTCATAGCCAGAGAAAAAAGTTACATAAAAAGAAAAGGCTAGAATGAATCCTGAGGAGTTGGATTGGGGTCTGAGGTATCAGTATGAATTCATACTTTAAAATGGACAAACAAAAAGATCTAGGAATAAGTATAGTTGTGTGTGTATGCCTGAGCTAGTATACACACATACATTTTCTAGGTATTTTCTCTGATAGGCTAGGAAGTAGTGACACTCCTGTAGCAATGAGTACATCTAGTGTGTAGTTCTTAATTCCTAAATTTCCTTCTTTAATCCAGGGTTCCTTGGAGAAACAGTTGATTCCAGGGCTGGGCAGAGAAAACACAAGATGAGCCTGAAGCATCTTGAGGTGACAGAAACTAAGGAAGTAGTCACAAGAAAAGGATAGAGGTACACTGAAGGGCACAGGAGCCAACTGGGGAGAATCACTCTTTCAAAACCAAGCCAGAACAACTTGAGCAAGAAAATAGATAACAGTAATACTGTATTATAGTCTAAAGACTAAAATAAATATCAATGAACCCAGGAAATTTCCAGGGGGAAAAAAGTGAAAAAGGAGACGGCTAATAGATGCTAGACATAGTACAACACTACATAATAACTAAAACAGTATAATACTGGTACATAAGTTACAGACATGTCATCTGCATAGCCCAGAAATAAAATGGAAAACATTTGCGAATATAAAAAATTATAAATGTGGCATTTCAAATCAGTGGGGATAAGGAATGGATTAGTCAATACATGATGTTGGGACAGGCAGATTAGTCATGCGAGAAAAAATTAAAAGTAAAGTCCTACTTCACAACATATGCCAAATAAATCTCAGAGTGAACAAATATTTAAATATAAAAATGAAATCATAATAGAATTAGAAAATAAGTGAGAGAATGATTTTATAATATGATCATTTTGAAGGCCTCTCTAACTATGATACCATACACTGAAGCCTTCTAGAAGAGGTTCTAAATGCCTTTGTAATATCTGTGATATAACACTAAGTGATCATATAACATTTAAAATATACATTTGACTAATGTATGAATATAAATGTAAATTGCAAAACAAAATAGTTATCATATATGCGTAGTTGAAATGGGGTGATTTAAATGATTATTTCTAAGGTAAATATATATACACACACATATACATACATATATACATGTATATACATATATGCATATTATCATATGTATATATGTATGTATATGCAATTATCATATATGTATGTATATATGCAAATATTAGTGAGTCCATATTCATATAAATAAATGACTGAAAAATTAAATAAATGGAAAAGGAACAGCTACTCCTTACAGAAGAATTCTAATTTATGAACGTATATGGGATAAAATCAACAGAAAATCACCATTAAGAACACCACAGTAATAACTGCCACAGGCAAGGAAAGGTCCACTGATAAATGTTAGAATTAGTAGGTAAAATTTTCAGGAGAAATAAGATATGCGTATAATCTCAAAACTTTTCCTCCCACCCCAAGTTTACTAATTACAGGAGGAAATGTGGTAACTTCACCATGGAGAAACCTGGCAGACATGATTTTAACCAAGTCGTCAGGGTGAGCATCACCAGTAAAAAGGTTCATCAATGTCATGTACTACCAGGTTGATATATACTTAAAAGGGCACACACTCAGTATGGTATTGTCCCCCAAGATGTGTATCTCAAACTCATCATGAAACAACATCAGACAATCCAAAATTGATGGACAATCTGTAGAGTAAGTTACCAGTACTCTTCAAAGATCTCAAAGTCATAAAAGACAAGGAAAGACTGAGCAACTGGTACAGATTGGAAAGATTTAACAGACATAACAACTATTAATATATGCAACATGTGATCTGGGATTAGATCCTGGCACAGAAAATGAACATTAAGGAAACAACTGGGAAAATCCAAATAAAATCTATCATTTCATTAATACTATTATACTAATAGTAATTTCTTCACTTTCATAACTATACTGTCGTTAGATTAAAACATATAAAGAGTATACAGAAGCTCTGTAGTATGTTTGCAACTTACAGAAGTCTCAAATTATCTCATAATAGAAACTTAAATAAAATAGTAGAAACATTTCATAACAAAGAAAAAAGAAATAGAAATAATCGGATGTTTAGACCCAGGAAATCTAAAGATGAAAAACAAAAAATCCAAATGGAAAAAAGGAACATATGGAAAGACCGATAAAAACTTAGTTCTTCAGACTGAAGAGCCTCACTGGATTTTAAGAAAGTTTAACATAGAATTATATATATGACTTTATTATAGAAAAGTTCCTAACTTCAAATGATAAATTACTAGACAGAAATCACAAGTATACAAAGGAAGGAAAATCACAGTAGCATCAGACTTCTTATTTACATTATTAAAAGCTAGAAGGCAGTAAAACAAATTTTGGGCTACTGAAGAAAATGAGTATGGGAGGGGTCATCCTATCAAGACAGCACAGTTGTTTATAATGTCCATAAGTGTATAATGTTGCAAAATACTAACATCTCTGGATTTTACTCAGCAAGAAACCCTTACCAAGCTGATTCAAAATGGACTGGGTAAAAAATTATAACAACTTTGTGATAATTCTTGATTTTAGAACAAGCCCATGTTCTTATGCACATTTCATCTTCATAATACAATGCAAACTTTAAAATAAATATGAGATGTCAAGGGACATACTGACTATATTTTGGCCAGTTTGGGGAAATGGAGTAACTTAATATGTGGTGGTAGTTACAAAGCATAGTGAAAAAGACTGAATTATTGAGACTTGCATAAACAAAATCAAACAATGCATGAGATACCAGATACCAGCTTAGCTTGGAAATAGGAGCCCTCTGAACTCAGCAAACTATGGTGACATGACTGGAGAATGATGCAACATTTAAGAAGTTGCCAAAAGTCCTGCTGTTTAAAGATCTTTGTAAAACTTACTGTGAGAAAAGAATAAATTCTTTGGTCAGGCTAGTAATTGCCTGCAATTTCAGATTGTGTACACATAGCTGCAAAATAATTAAAAGCTCTTTAAGGTAGAAACAGTATCTTTGTTACACTATGACATAAAAGATCTTGCTCATTTGTATTAAGTGTCATAACATTCTATAGAACATAACTGAAAAAATCCAAACCTTGAATATTTTCCTAATTCCCATCTTTTATGCTCTCTAAGGCTACGTGTAAAATTCACACATCATCAAATAATTCGAAATTCACAGTGCCTGATCCCAAGGACTGTGAATTTATGATAGACTAACATTCTGTAACATCTGTCACATCCCTGGGTAAAAGCATCAGATGCCTAAATTTAAGAAAATATTGCCAAAGAAGACAATGCACTTCACTAAGCTTTAAAAACACTTACTCATCATTTACATCAATGACGAGTTGATGGGTGCTGACGAGTTGATGGGTGCAGCACACCAACATGGCACAAGTATACATATGTAACAAACCTGCACGTTATGCACATGTACCCTAGAACTCAAAGTATAATAATAATAAAAAAAAAAGCTAAAAAATTTTTAAAAAAAATAAATAAATAAAAATTAAAAAAAAAACACTTACTTATACATTTTTCCATATTAGTCAACATATTTTGAATTTTTACTGAAAACTCCAATCTGCTGGGATCTATAAAGAGATTTGTAGAAAATTCTGGAAATCTAACAGAGAAAACAATAAAAGCATGTTTCAGAGAAATATAGTAACTACTATATAAAATATAATGACTTGTAATTTTTAAAATGTCTAATACTTACTCATAATACATGTATTTATTCTCAAACTCAGTCTCACTTTCTGTGCCTATTAGAATCCATTGAAAGAAAGAGAGAATACAAAATTGATTGATATTTATGTCAGGTAAATGACAAATTAATATATGCCAGTGCTTTACACATATCCTAAGAATAAACTCAAGAGGTCATTTGAAAGGCAATACTGAAGCAATACACCCCATCCCAAGGCTCTGATTAAAGAGATCTGAGAACAAACATCCTAGATGTTGTTCCTCTTGATGAACGGGGCCCTCAGCTCTGCTTCAGTGAGAAACTGTGTTTGGGTTTTGAGATGAAAATGAATAATGGTGTCATTACTTACATGCACAATAATGATCTGTAAGTTTATCCTTACTTTTAGCAGTATTTACCTTAAGATTTATAAAATCATAATCTACAAATTATAATACACAGACTAGTAAAATGATCTCTCATTTGTTTTTTTCCAGTTGTTAAGATATTTCCCTTCATTCCTTTTTTTTTTTTCCTCCAAGACACAAGGACTCACTGTGTTGCCCAGGCTGGTCTCAAACTTCTGGCCTCAAGTGATCCTCCCACCTTAGCCTCCCAGAGTGCCAGGATTGCAGGCATGAGCCACCACACCTGGCAACCCTTCATTGTTTATAGTCTCAATTGTCTTACCTGAAAGAATATCTTCAAGATTGTAACTAATTTCTTTTGGTTTCTTGGCTTTTGGGAGCAATTCTTCACTTGAGTGTTTTTTGACACATTTGTCTTTGTTTTCTGACATTTCATCTTCAAACATTACACACTCTTCAGGGCACAGGTCAGATTCGTGAAAGTTCTCTTTAGGATTTTCTGAAGAATCACTCTCAGCAGGAATTCTCAAGCATAGATTTACTTCAAATATTGGTGCATATGTTTTTCTCAAATCCTTCCCCACTTCAACACTATTCAAAATCTAATTTAACAGATAATGTGAGGGTGCCAGTGACAACATATAAATTACAGAACATTTAATTTAGACTAATACAGACCAAAATTTTAAATGAGAAATCATAACTCCAGTATAACTGAGTAACACTGTATTATCAAATACCTGAAACTTGCATGTTAGAATAAGTCAATTACATGCGAAATAAATGACATTGTAATGAAGGAGTTCCCCCCAAAATACTGTAAATTGATGACAGAGTTAGTATATCATAGTCCTAGTCACTGAGCGCTTATTTAAAATACAAATTCTTAGGTCCTATCCCCAGAGATTTTGAGTTAAAAAGTCAGAGGCAGGGCCCAGGACTCTTAATCATCTACAAGCTGAACAGGTGACTCTATTGTGAACCTGGGTTTAAGAACTACAAATCAAGAAAACACACTTTAAACTCACTACACTAAGTCCTAGCTCTTCACTTTAATATATATATATATATATACTAATATGGACATCTCCAGTGAAAAACACTAGGGGATAAATATCTCATTTATGTAACATAATTGTTCTTAGGCTCTGTCTGGGCTTGGGTTCTCAATCTACTGCTCCTTCCTACCTTATAAATAATCAGTTATGCTTAAGTTACCTACTGCATATGACTCCTCTGTGTTTCTCAGGGTGATCACTTGAATAATCTGCTGAAACCTTAACCTCTGATTCCAGTCATTAACAAATTAAGGCAGTTAACATTATAAATAAACCTCATAGCACCTTGTTAAGCTGCCGGGGAAAGAGCATGAGTAGATATTGAAGGTGACTTGTAAATCTTAAATGTTCACACAAATGGGTATAGTGTTTGTTCAGGATGATGAAAAAGCTGTAGAAATGGAAAGTGGTGATGGTTGCCTAACACTGAATGTACCTAATACCACCAAACTGTACACCTAAAAGTGGTTAAATGGAAAATTTTATGTTATGTATGTTTTATCACAATAAAAGAAAGTCTACCCAGACAATTCTTAATAAATATATAATGTGCTGCTTAGCTTATTCTGGAAAATAACCTCTAATTAACTCTGGGAATACTGGACCTTAAGCTATATACACCTTCTAATACTACTGCATATAAATATTGTGCATTAAATCATTCTTTAAGTGTAATTATGGTTACAGTGAATCACTATAGTAAACAAGTTACTACCTTCACCTAATCCTCATAAAAACCCCGAGAGACAGAAATTATTAATTTCATTGCACATACCAAAAATTCTGGAAGCTTAATTTGTCAAAGGCTATATTGCTAGCATGTGGTAAGGCTGAAGCTCACTCATGGGTCTGTGTGATCATTATAATATGAACTACCTGGGGCCTGAAAATATTTTTGTAGTGAAGAAATCTCTTAGCTGTTACACTTTTTGCGCCAAGAAGAATCAACCAATAAATAGTTTTATTCCTCTAGATTGTAAACTACAAGAGAAGAATAGCCACAGCTAAATCAAACTATAAATTGTACAGATTACAATGGGGATTAGGAAAGGAAGGAGGAGACAGCACCAATGATTACCAGATCCACAACTTTAGCTCTTATCTCTCGCTTGAGATTCACACCTATGTTTTCAACATTTTGAGTTCTGTACAGAAAAAAAGAGGAGCAAACCAAGGTCAGATACTAGAGGGCAAAGTAGGTGCAAGATGCCCAAACTTGGGCTACGGGACAAAAGTGGACATAAATTTAGGCCACCTTAGTGGCAGTCTGCTCGTTCATGCAGCCTGTGTCCAAATCTCCACTCTGTCAGCCTGCATTGAACACATACATGTGTGTGTGTGTGTGTGTATATATATATATATAAAATAGATGTGTGAATCTTATTGGTTCTGTCCCTCAGGAGAACCCTGACTAATACAAGTTACATGAAAAAATGCTCAACCAAACCAGTAATAAGGGAAATTCAAATTAAAACTTTGGCAAAATGCCATTTCACACCTATTTGATTGACATTAAATATTGATGAGGATTAGTAAGCTTATGGAGCAATAAAAATTTATGAATTGCTAAAGGTCACTGAAACTGGTACAAGCATTTTAGAAAAACAATTTTATGTCACTCAACACAGTTGAAAATAACATGTTTTTACCCAGAAATTTCACACCTTAGCAATAAAGAAAGAAATAGTAACTCTTGTTCATGTATACCAAAGGAGAAATATACAGGAATGTGCAAGGTAGAATTATATGTAATAGCAAAAACAAAAACTGAATATAACCCAGATGTCTATCAACAGTAGAATGGCAAGTGAACTGTTTCATCAGTAAAGGATGAATAGGAGACATGAATACTTTTAAGTTGGGTGAAGCCTACATGAGTGTTTGCTTGTATTTGCAGGTATCATACACTTAATACAAAACATTATAAACATAATACATATGCATTGTACAAAATTTAGACTACCTAGAAATATATATATATGTAAAATTATTCAAGGTTCCTACCACCCACAGATAACTATTGTTAATATTTCGATGCAAATATTTTCAGACTTCAAACTACATAGTGTGTATATGTGTATGTTTGTTTTACTAATACATGTGAATATTTTCCCTTGTCATCAAATTTACCTAAATAGTTTAAAAAGAAAAGATATATATAAAGGCCATATTATAGAAGGCTACTTTTACCAAATAGGATAAGCACGTAACATATAAACTTTAAATCTCAACAAAGTAATAACAACGGAGAGGAAAACAATTCTGGCAAGAAAAGATTTCTTAATGAAAGTTTTTCTAGGATTCTTTCAAGGTTTGCTATTTTGCTTCTCCCATTTTTAAGATAAGAACACAACAAAAATCCATTGAACAAAAGCACAGACAGAGTAGTGTAGCAGTGGGAGGAGGGGGTAGATGCTACTTTAGATAGGGTGGCCTTTCCTTATCATTCCTATGTAAAATAGCATACAACATCACTCCTGCATTCCCTTCTTTTCCATCGTTTTTCTTCACAGTACTCATCACTTTGTTTATCTGTCTCCTCTGGTAAAATATAAGCTCCAAGAGGTCAGAGAATTTGTTATGCCCACTGCTGTTATTTCAGTGCCTACCTAGTTCAGTGCCTCGGACATAGTAAGTACTCAATAAACCACATGGTGAATGAATGAACGAATGAACTAAATGAGATAAGTGCCATTATGGCTTTTTACAGTGGGAACAGGTAAGAGTGTGTATGTGTGTTGGGGAGGGTATGTTGGGCAAGGGGTTGTGGGTATTAACCATAAATCACATTTTAAATTTCAAAATGTATTCATTTTATAGCAAAAAAATCTATGTTTATATTTTTCAAAGATCATTTTACCTCACTAATATCAGAGTCTGTTTTTACTTCTGACTTTTGAACAGAAATAGCATGTGTCTTTGAATTATCAACAAGTTCTTCACAATCATTTGTTGTCTTTCCAGTAGGAAAAGAGTTGTCCTTGAATGTTCTGGATTAAGAAATGGGAAGAAAAAAATCATTTAAAAATCACTTATATCTACATATATAAAGAACATGTACAACTCAACAACAAAAAGCAACCAAATTAAAAAGCAGGCAAAGGACCTGACTAGACCTTTCTCCAAAGAAGATACACAAATGGACAATAAGCACAAGAAAAGATGCTTAATATTACTAATCATTAGGGAAATGCAATCCATAACACACTGAGATATTGTATCACCTCATACCCATTAGGATGGCTATTAAAAAAAAAAAAAACAGAAAATAATAAATATTGGCTAGGCTTGGAAGTACAAGGAGAGTATAGACCACCAAGAAGATTTAACCTAAAGAAGACTACCCCAAAGCATTTAATAATCAAACTCCCAAATATCAAGACAGAGTGATACCCTGTCTCAAATACATAAATAAATAAATAAAGTACAGAGGACAAAAAACAAAACAAAACATTCAACCCTAGAATGGTACACCTGGCAAAAATATCTTTCAAACACAAAGGAAAAATAAAAATCTTCCCAAACAAAACCTAAGGGTTTTGCCAGACACTTATCATCAATACCAGATCTATCCTATAAGAAATGCTAAAGGAAGTGCTTCAATCTGAAAGAAAAGGACACTAATGAGCAATAAGAAATCATCTGAAGGCACAAAACTCACTGGTAACAGTAAGTACACATAAAAACACAGAATATTGGCCTGGTACGGTGGCTCATGCCTGTAATCCCAGCACTTTGGGAGGCCGAGGTGGGCAGATCACCTGAGGTTGGGAGTTCAAGACCAGCCTGACCAACATAGAGAAACCCTGTCTCTACTAAAAATACAAAATCAGCCAGGCATGGTGGCACATGCCTGTGATCTCAGCTGCTCGGGAGGCTGAGGCAGGAGAATTCTTGAACCCAGGAGGCGGAGGTTGTGGTGAGCCAAGATTGTGTCATTGCACTCCAGCCTGGGCAATAAGAGCGAAACTCTGTCTCAAAAAACAAACAAACAAACACAGAATATTATAACTCTGTAACTGTGATGTGTAAACTACTCATATTTTAAGTACAAAGATAAAGAACTGATCAAAATAACTATAAGTTTTCAAGACACAGATTATACAATAAGATATAAAAAGAAACAATAAAAGTTAAGAAGCAAGGAGATTACATATAGAGATTTTATAACTCTCCTTATCTTGTTTGTATGTTCATTTATACAATCAACATTAAGTTGTCATGAGGTTAAAATAATGGGTTATATTAATTGCAAGACTCATGGTAACCTAAAATCTATAAACATACAACAGATACACAAAAAAGAAGCAAGAAATTAAAACATATCACCAGGGAAAATCACCTTCACTAAAAGGAAGGCAGGAAGGAAGAAAAGAAGGAAGGGGACACCACAAAAGAACCAAAAAAACAAATGACAAACTGGCAGGAGTAAGTCCTTACTTAATAATAAGAATAGATGTAAATGGACTCAATTCTCTAATCAAAAGATACAGAGTAGCAGAATGAATGAAAAACCAAGAATCAACCTTCTGCTGCCTACAAGAAACACTCTCCACCTTGACAAACATAGACTGAAAATAAAGCTGCGAAAAAAGATATTCCACACAAATGGAAACCATAAAAGAGGAGTAGTTATACATTCATCAGACAACATAGATTATACAACAAAAAGTGTAAAAAGACACAAAGAGGGTCATTATATAATGATAAAGTGGTCAATTCAGCAAGAAGATAGAACACTTGTAAATATACATGTACCCAACACTGGAGCACACAGATACAAAAAGCAAGTATTATTGACAGAGCAGGAGCACTGTCATCTTCGACAAACACTGCCACTTTAAGTTCCAGCTCCCTTTCTAGCCTTACGCATTTCAAGGAAATCACTTCTCTTCTAATTACATGCAGCCAGAAAGAGCAGATAGTAGAACACAGATAAGACAGCTCAGGCACAGAGGGAGCTGAGGGGAAGGTCTCTTGGGTAACTGCCAAACTTCACCCTCGGACCCCAATAAAACAGTAGGCCTTAATAAGCATATTCCTTTCCCTTCATGCGCACTAAGATAGGGAAGATAAAAGCAGACTCGGGGGGTATGCTTGCAGCTTCTGAAAGATGTATGGGAACAGACAAATGACTCTCTCTCCCAGATAAGCACAACAAAGAGACACAGAAGCAGTCCAAGCCTCTGATAAACTCTCCCACCCTGAATCCTTAAAAACTGTTAGTCTGGGCGGGGCACAGTGGCTCAGGCCTATAATCCCAGCACTTTGGGAGGCTGAGGTGGGTGGATCATAAGGTCAGGAGTTTGAGACCAGTCTGGCCAACAAAGTGAAACCCTGTGCCTAGTAAAAATATAAAAAATTAGCTGGGTGTGGTGGTGTGCACCTGTAATCCCAGCTACTTGGGAGACTGAGGCAGGAGAATCACGTGAACCTGGGAGGCAGAGGTTGCAGTAAGCCAAGATCTCACCATTGCACTCCAGCCTGGGTGGCAGTGTAGGACTCTGTCTCAAAAACACAAAAAAAACCTCTTAGTCTTTAAGAGAGTGGGTCTCTGACCTAACTTAGCCAGAAGGCTCCTCTCAGGTTCGTTTTCCTTGAAATAAATCTGTCTTGACTGGCAAGCCACCCTTCATGTTTCTTTCCTCTTTCTTTAATTCTTACAATTATTAGACCTAAAGGGAAAGATAAACCCAATACAATAATAGCTAGAGACTTCAACACCACACTTTCAGCCTTGGACAGATCATCCAGACAGAAAATCAACAAAGAAACATCAGACTTAAAATGCAGGAAAAACCAAATGGACCTAATAGATATTTACAGAACATTTCATCCAATGACTACAGAATACACATTCTTCTCAGCACACAGATAATTCTCAAGGATAGACCATATGTCAGGTCAAAACACAAGTCTTAAAACATTCAATAACATCAAAATAATACCAAGCATCTTCTCTGACCACAAACAAAACAAAACAAAAACCCTACAAATCAATCAGAGGAGGAATTCTGGGAACTACACAAACACATGGAATTTAACCAACATAACATACCCAAACCTATGGGATACAGCAAAAGCAGTACTAAGAGGGAAGTATATAGGCATAAGTTTCTACCTCAAAAAAACAAAACAAAAAAACTTTCAAATAAACAGCCTAAAGAGAAAAGCAAGAGGAAACCAAATCCAAAGTTAGTAGAAGAAAAGAAACAATAAAGATCAAAGCAAGAAAACTACAGAAAAGATCAATGAAACAAAAAGCTGGTTTTTGAAAAGATAAAGGAAACTGACAAACCTTTAGTCACACTAACTAAAAAAACAAAGAGAGCAAAGACCCAAATAAATAAAATCAGAGATTAAAAAGGAGACATTACAACTTATACTGCAGAAATTCAAAGGATCACTAGAGGCTACTATGAGCAACTACATGCCACAAATTGGAAACCCTAAAAAAAAGGGATCAATTGTTAGACACATACAACCTACCTGCCACTAAGCTAGCAGAAGACAAGAAATAACCAAAATCAGAGCCAAACAGAAGGAAATTGAGACACACACACACAAAAAAAAAACATTTAAAAGATCAAAGAATCCAGGAGCTGTTTTTGAAAAAATTAATAAAAGAGAGGCCACTAGCTACACTAATTAAGAAGAAAAGAGAGAAGATGCAAATAAACACAATTAGAAACAATGAAGGGAATGTTACTACTGACCCCACAGAAATAAAAAAAAAAAAAATCACAAACTACTAGAAACACCTCTGTACACAAACTAGAAAATCTAGAAGAGATGGATAAATTCTTGGACACATACACCCTCACAAGACTGAGCTGGGAAGAAATTGATTCCCTGAACAGACCTTTAATGAGCTCTAAAATTGAATCAGTAATAACAGCCTACCAAGCAAAAAAGCCCAGGACCTGATGCCCACTCTCACCACTCCTATTCAACATAGTGCTGGAAGTCCTGGCCAGAGCAATCAGGCAAGAGAAAGAAATAAAGTGCATCAAAATAGGAAGACAGAAGTCAAACTATCTGTTTGCATACAACTTGATTCTTGATCTATAGTTTCAGCCCCAAAGCTGCTCCTTCAGCTGATAAACAGCTTCAGCAAAGGATACAAAATCAACATACAAAAATCGCTAGCATTCCTATATACTAACAACAATCAAGCCAAGAGCCACATTGTGAATGAATTCGCATTCACAATTACCACAAAAAGAATAAAATACTTGGAAATACAGCTAACCAGGGAGGTGAAAGATCTCTACAATGAGAATTACAAAACACCGCTCAAAAAATCAGAGAAGACACAGAAATAGAAAAACATCCCATGTTCATAGGTAGAATCAATATCATTAAAATGGCTATACTGACCAAAGCAATTTACAGATTCAATGCTATTCCTATCAAACTATCAATGACATTCTTCACAGAATTAGAAAAAATTATTTTAAAATTTATGTGGATCCAAAAAAGAGCCCAAATAGCCAATGCAATCCTAAGCAAAAAGAACAAAGCTGGAAGAATCACATTACCCAACTTCAAACTACACTACAAGGCTACAGTGACCAAAAGAGAATGGTACTGCTGCAAAAACAGGCACATAGAACGATGCAACAGAATAGAGAGCCCAGAAATAAGGCCCCATATCTATGACCATCTGATCTTTGACAAAGCTGACAAAAACAAGCAATGAAGGAAACACTCCCTATTCAATAAACGGTGCTGAGATAACTGGCTAGCCATATGCAGAAGATTGAAGCTGGACTCCTTTACACCGTATGTAAACATCAATTCAAGATGGATTAAAGACTTAAATGTAAAACCCAAAACTATAAAAACCCTGGAAGAAAACCTAAGCAGTACCATTTTGGACATAGGAATGGACAAAGATTTAATGACGAAGACACAAAAATCCATTGCAACAAAAGCAAAAATTGACAAACAGGATCTAATTAAACTTAAGAGCATCTGCACAGGAAAAGAAACTATCGACAGAGTAAACAGACAACCTACATAATGGGGGAAAATATTTGCAAACTTTGTATCTGACAAAGGTCTAATATCCAGCATCTATAAGGAACTTAAATTTACAAGAAAAACACAACCCCACTAAAAAGTGGGCAAAGGACATGAACAAACACTTCTCAAAAGAATACATACAGCAGCCAATAAGCATATGAAAAAGAGCACAATATCACTTATCATTAGAAAAATGCAAATCAAAACCACAATAAGATACCATCTCACACCAGTCAGAATGGTTATTATTAAAAAGTAAAAAAATAACGGATGCTGGTGAGGTTGCAGAGAAAAGGAACCCTTATATGCTGCTGGTGGGAGTGTAAATTAGTTCAACCATTGTGAAAAACTATGGCGATTACTCAAAGAGCTAAAAGGAAAATTACTATTCGACCCAGCAGTCCCGTTAGTGGGTACATACCCAAAGGTATACAAAGCATTCTACCATAAAGACACATGAACACCAATGTTCACTGCAGCACTGTTCACAATAGCAAAGAAATGGAATCAACCTATATGCCTATCAATGACACACTGGATAAAGAAAATGTGGTATATATACACCACGGAATATGATGCAGCCATATAAAACAACGAGATCATGTGTTTTACAGGAACATGGATGGAGCTAGAGGTGACCATCCTTAGCAAACTAATGCAATAATACAACCAAATACTGTATGTTCTCACTTATAAGGGGGAGCTAAATGATAAGAACTTATGAACACAAAGAAGGAAACACAACAGACACTAGGGTCTACTTGAGCCAGGAAGGTGGAAGGAGGGAGAGGGGCAGAAAAGATCATTATTGGGTATTGAGCTTAATACCTGAGTAATGTAATAATATGTACAACAAACCCCCACGACACGTTTATTTATGTAAAAACCTTCACATGTACCCCCAAACCTAAAATAAAAATTAAAAAAAAATTAAACTGAGAAGTCTTTCAAAAGAGTCTCACATTACCTAGAACTCTACACCCAGTGAAAATATCCTTTATAAATGATGGTGACATAAAGTTCTTTTTCAACAATTAAAAACCAAGGGAACTCTTTCCCAGCATTACCGCACTGGAAGAAATACTAGATTGTTTTTCAGGAAGAAGGAAAATGACCCCACTCAAACAGACACAAGCAAAAGGAAAAAACACAAGAAATGGTAATTACATGGATAAACATAAATGGATATTGACCATTCAAAACAATACTTTTAATGTCTTCTGGAGTTAAAATATATGAACAACTAAAAATGTATTTATAATATAGTAAAAGAATGCTGTAAAAGGCAAGAGGAAAATAAATGGAGTTGAAGAGTTCTAAAGTTTTAGCAGTATCATGGAAGTGATAAAAGTAACAAAAATAATTTGTATTAGCCTGTAAGAAGAGCTGCTTTTAATCAGTTTTTTCATTCTTTTAATATTTTTCCTTCTCTTAGCTTTTTAGACATCCTATCACTATCTTTTAGTGGTTACTCGAGAGCATGGGTCAGCAAAGCTTTTCTGTAAGGGACCAGATAGAAAATATTTTACGTTTTGTGGACCATATGTGGTGGTCTGTCACAACAACTGAATTTTGCCTTTGTAGTGCAAAAGTAGCTGCAGACAATGGGTAAACAAATGGGCGTGGCTATAGTCCAACAAAACTAATTTATAAAAACTGACTGCCACAGGATTTGGTCTATGGGCTATATTTTGTTGACACTTGGTCTAAGTAGAAATTCTTAAATTGTCTACCAAAGAAAAGTTATTACAACTGATAAGTGAGTTTAGTAAGGTTACAGATATAAGGTCAATATGCAAAATCAATTGTATTTCTTTATACTAGCAATGAATAATTAGAAACCGTATTTAAAATAGGGTACCATTTTTAATACTATCAAAATATGAAACAGGTAGTTTAAAACAAAAATGTGCAATATTTGCACACTGAGTTCTATAAAACACTGATGAGATAAATCAAAGAATATCTAAATAAAGGAAAAAGTATACCATATTCAGGGCTTAAAAGACTGAATATTGTCGATTCTCCCCAAATTGATCTATATATTCAATGCAATCTCAATCAAAATCTCAGTAGGCCTTTTGAATAAATCTGCTAGTTAATTATAAGACACATATGAAAAAGTCAATGAATTAAATAGTTAAAACAATTTTGAAAAAGAAGAACAAAGCTGAAGAATACACACTACCTGATTTCAAGACTTAATATAAAATTATAGTTATGAAGACTGTGAGATATTGGTGAAAGGACAGATTCACAGATCACTGGACTAGAAAAAAGCATTCAGAAATAGACTCACGAATATATTTAATTAATCAATTTTCTACAGTATGTTAAGGTAATTGTCTGGAGGAAGACTAGTCTTTTCAACAAACTACTGGAGGGATTAAATACCTACATATAACAATATATACCTCAAACCACACCTGACACTATTTGCAAAAATTAACCAAAAAAGGATCACAGATACAATATAATATTCAGAAGTATAAAATTTCTAAAAGAAAATATTGGAAAAATTCATCCTGCTGTTGCATTAGGAAACAATGCTTTAGATCAGATATCAAAAGCCCAAACCTTTGAAAGAAAAAATAGTTAAACTGGACTTCATAAAAATTAAAAACTCTTGTTTATCAAAAGACACTTAAGAAAATTAAGACAATTTATGAACTGGGATAAAACATTTGTAGAACACAGATATCATGTAATTTTTACATGTATAAATTCCCTCTAAGCACTGCCTTTGCTGCCTATAGTAAGGTTTGGTATGTTGTGCTTTCATTTTCATTCATTTATAAAACCGGATTTTATTCTAATTTGCCTTGTGATTTCTGCTTTGACTCACTGGTTATTTAGGAGTATGTTATTTAATTTCCATGTATTTGTGATCTTTCTCAAACTTTCTTCTGTTATTGATCTCTAATTCTAATTTATGTTCTAATTTATGTTGGTCAGAGAACATACTTTGTATGATTTTAATCATTTTAAGTTTATTTTGTTTTATCACCTAACATATGAAGACTTTTACTTTTTGAAACACTCTCCACTTGGTATCCACGGGTTGCAATGATGATTTAGGATTAGTTTATTTTATAACAAATTCTTCAGAAACTTTTAGGATGGTAGAAAAGACATTTATTATTTATAGGTTTGATCAATCACATTATGTCTTATGCTATTTTCTTATCATTTTACTGTTGTCATACTCTCCTCACTTTTTCAAATATGTTTCTTGTTCTGTAGGGTATATGATATACTTTTTAGGGATCACTTGACCACCCTTTCTTCTTGATTTCCTCATTAACTCCTATCAATGAATCTTCTCCCAGACCAGATTCAGTCTCACAATACCCCAAACATCTTCTTTGTGGCATTTATTGCAATGTTAAATATATTTGTGTTGTCAGTAGATTAAGCTCTCTCCCTTCCTCTAGACTGTAAACTACATTAGAGCAAAAACCGTCTATTTTGCTCAGCATTGTGTGTCCAGGATCTAACAAAGTATCTGACAAGTGATATGTGCTAAATAAATAATACTTTATTTTTAATGTCAGGTTTATTGAGGTATAATTTATATCCAGTAAAATTCATGCTTCTCAGATATGCAGTTCTAATGAATTTTGTCAATCATACACAGTTAACCACTACAATCACAATGACTAAATGTAGTACATTTCTGTCATCTAAAAAGTTGTATCAGGCACCCTTATAGAAGGTACCTCTCACCCCCACCTAGCCCATGGCAATCACTGATTTGATTTCTGCCCTTCCAGTTTTGGTTTGTCGAAATTTTATATAAATGGAATCATCTAATATATAGTGTTTTGAGTCTGGCTTCCTTCACTTAACATTAGAGATTCATTCGTGTTGCATAAGTATAATATTTCACTCATTTTTATTGCTGAGAAGTACTCCACTTCATGACTATCCACTCACAGATATTTAGATTATTTCCAGATTTGAACAATTATGAATAAAGCCATTATAAATATTTACATATGTTTTTTTTCCGTAGAAAAGTGTTTTCTGTTTTTTAGGGTAAATGGCTAGGAGGAGGCTTGCTAGATTATAGGGTAAACTTATGTTTATAAGAAATTGCCCAACTGTTTTCCAGAGCATCTGTATCCTTTTGCATTCCCAGCAGCCATGTATTAGAGTTCCAGTTGCTCCTCATCCTCATGAGCACTTTGTATTGTTGGTATTGTTTTAGCCATTCTAGCAGGTATGTGAAAGTGTCTCATTGTGATTTTAATTTGCATTTCTCTAATGTCTAATGATTTACAGCATCTTTAAAACACAAAAAGTTTGCAATCTGTTTCTTCTTAGATGAAATGTCTGCTTACATCTTTCACCCATTTTAAAATTAACTTGTTTGGGATTTTTTTTTAATTGACAAGAAAATCAATAAAACCAAAAGTTGGTTTTTAAAAAGATCAACAAAATAAACAAACGTTTAACTAGACTGACTAAAAAAATAAGAGAAAAGCCTCAAATTACTAAAATCTGTAATGAAAGAGAAGATATCACTATTGACCTTACAGAAATCAAAACAATTATAAGTGAATACTATAAACAACTGTATACCAACAGTTTAAATAAGTTAGATAAAATGGACAAAATCCTAGAAAGACATAAATTACCAAAATTTTATCAAGAATAGAAAACCTAAACAAATCTATAACAAGTAAAGAGATTTAATTAGTAATTTTAATACATCCCACACACACAAAAGCTGAGGCCCAGACTTCACAGATGAATCTTTTAAGTATTTCAGGAAGAATTAACACCAATCCTTCATAAAATTTTCAGAAGACAAGTGGTAATAACGCTACCCAATTCACTCTATGAGGTGAGTCTTATCCTGAATCCAAAACCAGACAAACACATCACAAGAAAACTACCGACCAATGTCCTCTACGAATATAGATGTGAACATTTTCAACAAAATAATAAACTGAATCCAGCAGCATATACGAAGGATAATAAACTAAAATTAAGTGGGATTTATCCCAAGAATGCAAGATTGGTTCCATTTATGAAAATGTATGTATGTAATATAATATGCTATATTAATAGAATAAAGTAAAAGACACATGGTCATCTCAACAGACACAGAAAACAAAAAGCATTTGACAAAATCCAACACTATTTCATGACAAAAACATTCAAGTAAGACAGGTGGTGATATGGTTTGGATTGCGTCCTCAACCAAATCTCATGCCAAATTGTAATCCCCAGTGTTGAAGGAAGGGTCTGGTGGAAGGTGACTGGATTAAGGGGAAAGATTTCCTCTGTGCTGTTTTCATGATAATAAGTTCTCAAGAGACCTGGTTGTTTTAAGGAGTGTGTCGCACTTCCCCCTACATCTCTTCCTCCTGATCCAGCCATGTAAAACATGCCTGCTTCCCCCTTCACCTTCTGCCATGATTATAAGTTTCCTGAGGCCTCCCAGACATGTTTCCTGTACAGACTGTGGAACCATGAGCCAATTAGACTTCTTCTAATTACAAATTACCTAGTCTCAGGTAGTTTTTTATAACAATGTGACAACAAACTAATACAGATGAGAAATTCCTCAACCTGATAGGAAGTATCTGTGAAAAACCCCCGGGCACATCACACTTAATGATGAAAGACTGTATGTTTTCCTCCTGAGCTCTGGAACAAGATAGGGATGTTCGCTTTCACCATTTCTATTCAACACTGTAAAGTACTTACTAGACAGGGGAATTAGGCAATAAAAAGAAATAAAAGGTATCAGATCGGTAAAGAAGTAAAATTATCTCTATTTGCAGATGACATGATTTTGCATATAGAAAACTCTAAACAATTAATTTTAAAAACCTATCAGGGATAATAAAAAAAGTTCAACAAAGTAGCAGGATATGAGATCAATATACAAAAATCATTTGCATTTCAATATGCTGGCAATGAACAACCAAAAAAGAAAATTTAAAAATAACTCCATTCACAACAGCATACAAAATGATAAAATATTTACAAATAATTTTAACAAAAAAATGCATGACTCATACACTGAAAACCACAAAATATTGAAAGAAATTAAAGAATGCCTACATAAATGGAAAGACAGCCCATGTTCATGGATTAGAAGACTATACTATTAGAATGAAAATACTCCCCATATTTATCTCCAGTTTTGATGCTGTCTCTATCAAAATTCTAGCTGAATATTTGCAGAAATTGTCAAGGTGATTCTAAAATTCATATGAAAATGCAAGGGACCCAGAACAGCCAAAACAATGTTGAAAAAGAAGAGCAATGTCAGAAAATTCCCAATTCCCAATTTCAAAACTTACTACAAAGCTATAGTAATCAAGACAGTATGGTACTGACATAAGGACAGACATGGAGCAATGAAATGAAATAGAGTGTCTGAAAATAAACCCATACACTTTTAGTCAGCTGATTGTCAACTCAGGTGCCAAGACAATTCAATAGAGAAAGAAATAGTGTTATTCTTTTCAACAAATAGTACTGGGACAACTGGATATTCATATACAAAAGAATAAATTTGGACCCCATCTCAAACCATATACAAAAATTAACTCAAAATGCATCAAAGCCTAAATGCAAGAGCTAAAGTTATAAGATCTTAGATAAAAACAAGAGTAAATCTTCAAGACTTTGGATTATGCAATGATTTCTTAGATACACTTAAAGCACAATCAAAGTTAAATTAAATAAAAATAAAATTAAAAATTAAATAAAAATTAAAAATTAAAAACTTTTTTACTCCAAAGGATACTATTAAGAAAAGATGACCCGCAGAATCTAATAAAGAAAGAACTCTTAGAACTCAGCAATCAAAAGACAAATAACTCAGCTGGGCATGATGGCATGAACCTGTAGTCCCGGCTATGAGGGAGGCTGAGGTGAGAGTATCACTTGAGCCCAGGAGTTCAAGACAAGTCTGAGAAACACAAGACCCCAACTAAATAAATTAATTAATTAACTAATACAATTTTAAAATGAACAAAGATTTTGAACAGATATTTCCTCAAAGAATGTATATAAATGGCCAAAAAGCACATGCAAAGATGTTCAACATCATTAGTCATTATGGAACTATTATACCAACCAATATTGTTAAGAGGTCAATGGAAACAGATTCAACAATGATTGATGCTTTTTATCAGACATTTACTGTGTTTATTCTCAAACAACATTATGGCATAGGTATTACTGTTACCTTCATTTTATAGATTAGAAAATTGAAGTCTAAATTATTTATTTATTTATTTATTTATTTAGTGATCATGGCTCACTGCAGTCTCAACCTCCTGGGCTCAAGCGATCCTCCCACCTCAGTCTCCCGAGTAGCTGGGACTACAGGCATGCAGTATCACGCCTGGCTAATTTTCTTAGGTTTTTTTTTGTTGTTGTTGTTGTTGTTGTTTTTTGTAGAGACAGGGTTTCACTTTGTTGCCCAGACTGGTCTTGAACTCCTGGACTCAAGTGATCCTCTCACCTCAGCCTCCCAAAGTGTTGGGATTACAGGTGTGAACCACTATGCCCAGCCAAATTTATTCAATCTCTGTTGGGTTAATAGCTCAACTAAGTAAAACTAGCAAGAGTCAAATCAGAGATTAAAACCGAGGTGGTCTGACTCCACAAAAAGATGTGCTTAAACCTATATATATATATTTGAGATAAGATCTCTGTTGCCCAGGCTGGAGTAGAGTGGCATGATTACAGCTCACTGAAGTCTCAACCTCCCAGGCTGAAGTGATCCTCCCACATCAGCCTCCCAAGTAGCTGGGACCACAGGTGTGTGCCAGTGCCACTGTGCACAGCTAATTTTTGTATTTTTTGTGGAGACAGGGTCTCGCCATGTTGCCTAGGCTGATCTTGAACTCCTGAACTCAAGTAATTCATCCTCATTGGTCTCCCAAAGTGTTGTGATTACAGGCGTGAGCCACTGGGCCTGACCTATATATATTCTTCCTGTAACATAAAAAATGCATACAGGAGACACTGTGTTTGAAAAACGCGCTATAAAATAGTACACTAGGATTACAACAATGGAAAACCATATAGGAAAAGACTATAAAAATAATATAAAATGATAAGATGTTGTAATTAAGTGATAGAATGAAGGGTGATACTTGTTTTCTAAATTTGCTATAATATGATGAATTAATTATAATAATATCTTTCAAAAACTATGTTAAGAATATAAAGACCTCTCCTAAACACACACACATATTGTTTTAAAGGAAATAAAATTATAATGCACTAAATAGTTGTGTTCTTACATAAGTTAAAATCCTGGCACTGACTCAAACCAGTTAGAAGTCCTTAGATAAGTGATGTTAGCTCTGTAGATTCAGTAATAATTAGAAAAACAAAATATTATCTTGAATAATCTTTAAAATTTTTTGAATTGATATATTTTCAGCTATCTAGTTATAAAACTTTAATTAGCCTAAAATGACATTATTAAATTTTGATAAATAAAAATTAAAGCATGCCATCATTTCAATTCATAGTCCTGTTTCACCAGCTACAAAGTATGCCATCATTTCAATTAATATTCCTGTTTCACCAGTTATGGTAGATATATCTAGTTGTTGAAAATAAGAAAATACTTTGTTTTTAACAGTAGTGTTTAGTTCCAATTGGACTTTGTAGCTCCTTCCAGAATTCTCACATTATCTTTAAAAACTAACTCTGACCTTGGAAGACAGAGTATACTTAGATGCAGAATTGCCAGATATAACAAATAAAACATATATTTGCTAAATTATCAGAGAAATCTGAATTCCAGATAAAAAATAATTTTTAACATAGGTAATACTTAAAGTATACTAAAAATTATGTATCGTTTATGTGAAATTAAAATTCTACTGGGCATCCTATAGCACCAATATTAAGTAAGGTATTACTAAATAATAATTTCTGTTAATAGCAAAAATGAGTACACGTACTCTGCCACCAGGAGAATTTTCAAACTCTAGCTTAAATTATTGAATATTTCCTCCATATGTGGCAATATGTTAAAATATTATAATTGTAAGTTACTTTTTGAGTTCAAAAAAATAATTTACCTGATGAGATTTTCATTCTTTTTTTCCACTGAAAATGGCATTCCAGCAGAACCATTAAATAATTCCAAAAGTAGTGTGACTGCAGTGTTCATAAGTTGACGAATGAGTTCCTGAAATATGTAGTCAATCAGCATTACAAACTTGAAAAATGTTTCTAATAAACGTCTATATTTAGGCAACTTGAAATGTGTTGTGTCATCTTCAGAGAGTTTTGACTCAAAATACCTTTTGATTTCATTCTTTTCTGCAACCTACAATTAAAAAAACAATTGAGAAACAAGTATTGATTTTCTTTGTTTATATGATTTCTAGTTTACAACAATTTTTACCAATATTAACTTTAATTAGATGTAAATGTTAAGAATTGATAGTTTAATACCTCAAGCAAAAAATGATTTAAAGGGTAGGCCCAAAAAAGCAACATATGAATTAAAATAGAATTCTAAAAATTCTTTAAATAATACTAAAGAAGCCAAAAGAGGAAGGACAGTGGAAAAAAAAAAAAAAGACAGAGGAGACTAACCAAAAACAAATAATAAAATAGCAAATCTAAATTTAACAACATGAAAATCACATCGTGTTTTTACTTGTTTGTTTTGTTTTTATTTGTTTCTTTGTTTTTTCTTCTACTTTTATTTTGGGTTCTGAGGGTACATATGTATGTTTGTTACATGGTTAAATTGTGTATTGCTGAGGCTTGGGGTATGAATTATCCCATCACATGGGTAGTGAGCATAGTCAACAATAGTTTGCCTTCTAACCCATACCTTCCCCTCACCCTCCTCCCTCAAGCAGTCACCAGTGTCTATTATTCCCATCTTCCTGCCCATGTGTAACAAAGTGTATCTCCCACTAATATGTGAAGATATATGGTATTTGGTTTCTGTTCCTGTGTCAGTTTGCTTAAAATAATATCCTCCAGCTGTACCATGCTGCTGCAAAGGACATGATATCATTCTTTTCACGGCTGGGTGGTATTCCATAGTGTATATGTACCACATTTTCTTTATCCAGTCCACCAATGATGGGCGTCTAGGTTGATTCCATGTCTTTGCTATTGTGAATAGTGCTGAAACAAACATAAGCATGCATGTGTCTTATTGGTAGAACGATTTATTTTCCATTGGGTATACACCCAGTAGAGGGATTGCTGGGTTGAATGGTAGTTCTCTCTTAAGTTCTTTAAGAAATCTCCACACTGCTTTCCACAGGGGCTGAACTAATTAACACTGCTACCAGCAGGGTGTTTCCTTTTTGCCACATTCTCACCAGCAGCTATTGTTTTTTGACTTTTTAATAATGGCCATTCTCATTGGTGTAAGATGTTATCTCATTGTCGTTTTAATTTGGATTTCTCTAGTGATCGGCGATCATGAGTATATTTTTAATATATTTGTTGGTTACATGTATGTCTTCTTTTGAGAAGTATCTGTTCATATCCTTTGCCCATGTTTTAGTGGAGTTACTTCGTTTTTTGTTTGTTGGGGTGTTTAAGATCCTTATAGACTCTGGATGTTAGAACTTTGTCAGATGCACAGATTGTGAATATTTTCTCTCACTCTGTAAGTTATCTGTTTACTCTGTTGATAATTTCGCTTGCTATGCAGAAGCTCTTTAGTTTCATTAGGTCCCACTTGTCACTTTTGTTTTTGTTGCAATTGCATTTAGGGACTAGGTCATAAATTCTTTGTCAAGGCTGATGTCCAGAATGGTATTTCCTAGGTTTTCTTCTAGGGTTTCTATTGTTTAAGGTCTTACATTTAAGTCTTTAATCCATCTGGTGTTAATTTTTGTATATAGTGACAGAAGGGGGTCCAGTTTCAATCTTCTGAATATGGATAGCCAGTTATCCCAGAACCATTTACTGAAAAGGGAGTTCTTTCCCCATTGTTGTCATTGTAGACAGTGTGGCTTTATTTCTGGGTTCTCTACTTTGTTCCATTGGTCTACCTGTCTGTTTTTGTACCCTTACCATGCTGTTTGGTTACTGTAGCCTTGTATAGTTTGAAGTTGGGTAGCGTGATGCCTCCAGCTTTGCTCTTTTTGCTTTGGATTGCTTTAGCAATTCAGGTTCTTCGGTTCAACATGAATTTTAGAATAGTTTTTTTTTTTTGAATTGTGAAAAATGATGTTGGTAATTTGATAGGAATAAGATTAAATCTGTAAATTGTTTTGGGCAGTATGGCCATTCTAACAATATTGATTCTTTCTATTCACGAGCATGGAATGTTTTTCCATTTGTTTGTGTCATCTCTAATTTCTATCAACAGTGCTTTGTAATTCTCATTGTAGATATCTATCATCACCTTGGTTAAATGTTAGATATTTTATTCTTATTGTGGCTATTGTGAATGGCATTTATTTGGCTCTCAGTTTGGATGTTTTTGGTGTATAGAAATGCTACTGATTTTTGTACATTGATTTTATATCCTGAAACTTTCCTAAAGTTGTTTTATCAGATGTAGGAGCTCTTGGACAGAAACTATGTAAGATTTCCTAGATAGAGAATCATATAGTCTACAAACAGATAGTTTGACCTCTTCCTATCTGAATGTGTTATGTTTCTTTCTCTTGCATAATTGCTCTGGCTAGAATTTCCAATACTGTGTTTAACAGGAGTGGTAAGAATTGGCATCCTTTTCTTGTTCCAGTTATCAGTGGGAATGGTTCCAGTTTTTGCCTGTTCAGTATGGTGTTCACTGTGTGCTTGCCATATATGGCTCTGATTATTCTGAGGTTTGTGGCTTCAATGCCTAGCTTGTTGAGAGTTTTTAACATGCAGGGATGTTGAATTTTATCAAAAGTATTTCCTGCATCTGTTGAGATGATCATGTGGCATTTGTTTTTAATTCTGATTACATAATAAATCACACTTATTGATTTGCATATGTTAAACCAACCTTGCATTCCAGGAATAAAGACTGCTTCTCCATGGTGAATTAACTTTTTGAGGTGCTGCTCGCTCAATTCAGTTTGCTGTACTAAGTTGATAATTTGTGCATCTATGTTCATTAGGGATATTGGCCTGAATTTTTCTTTTCTTGTTGTGTCTCTGCCAGGTTTTGGTATCAGAATGATGCCAGCCTTATAAAATAAGTAACAGAGGAGTCCTTCCTCCTTGATTTTTGGAAATAATTTCAGTAGGATTGGTACTAGCTCTTATTTGCACCTTTGGTAGAATCAAATCTATCTGGTACAGGGCTGTTATGGTTTTCAGGTGTTTTATTACTGATTCAATTGGTCTATTATTACTCTTTATTGGTCTGTTCAGGATTTCAATTTCTTCCTGGTTTAACCTCAGGAGACTATGTGTTTCCAGGAATTTACTCATTTCTTCTAGGTTTTCTAGTTTGTATGTAGAGAGGTGTTCATAGCAGTCTTTGAGAATTTTTTTTTTTTTTTGAGACAGAGCCTTGCTCACGCAGGCTGGATTCCAGGGGTGTGATCTTGGCTCACGGCAATCTCCACCTCCTGGTTTCAAGCGATTCTCCTGCCTCAGCCTCCTGAGCAGCTGAAACTACAGACACGTGCCACCACACCTGGCTAATTTTTGTATTTTTACTAGAGATGAGGTTTCACCATGTTGGCCAGTCTGGTCTCAAACCCCTGACCTCAGGTGATCTGCCTGCCTCGCCCTCCCAAAGTGTTGGGATTACAGGCATGAGCCAACTTGCCCAGTTGAAATTTTTTTTGTATTTCTCTGGGGTCAGTTATGATGCCACCTTTGTCATTTCTGATTGGGTGTATTCGGGTCTTCTCTATTTTTTTCTTTATAAATCTAGCCACCAGGCTATCAAACTTGTTTAATCTTCTGAAGAACCAACTTTCGGTTTTGTTGATCTTTTGTATGGATTTTCATGCCTCAATTTTGTTCAGTTCTGCTCTGATTTTTGTAATTTCTTTTCTTCTCCTAGCTTTGGCGTTGGTTTTCTCTTGTTTTTCTGGTTCCTTGAGGTGCAATCATTAGAGTCGTAATTTGAGATCTTTCTAACTTTTTGATGTAGGTGTACAGCACTATAAACTTTCCTCTTAATCCTTCTTTAGTTGTTTCCTGAGTATTCTGGTATGTTGTGTCTGTTTTTAGTTTCAAAGAATTTTTTAAAATTTTTACCTTAATTTCATTCTTTAACCAAAAGTCACACAGAAGCTTGTGCTTGAGCTGTGGTCCAACAGTGTGGTTGTTATGGTTTTGATTTTTGTGATTTTGTTGTGACTTGCTTTATGGACAAATATGTGGTCAGTCTTAGACTATGTGCCATGTGCTGATGAGAAGAATGTATATTCTGTTGTTAGGCGTAGTGTTCTGTAGGTGACTGTTAGATCTAATTGGTCAACTACCAAGTTTAAGTCCTGAATAGTTTTGTAGTTTGCTGCCTCAACAATCTGTCTAACGCTGTCATTGGGGTGTCGAAGTCCTCCACTATTATTATGTGGTTGTCTAAAACTCTTCGTAGGACTCTCAGTACTTGTTTAATGAATCTAGGTGCTCCAATATTGGGTGTGCATATATTTAGAATAGTTAGGTCTTTTAGTACTGAACTTTTTATTGTTATGTAATGGCCTTCTTTGTCCTTCTTGATCATTGTTTGTTTAAAGTCTGTTTTAGCTGATATAAGAATAGCAACCTCTGCTCTTTTTTTGTTTTCCATTTGCCTGATAGGTCTTTCTCTAACCCTCTACTTTGAGTCTATGGGTGTCGTTACTTGTGAGATAGGTCTCTTGAAGACAGCAGACAGTTGGGTCTTGCTTCTTTATCCAATTTGCCACAGTCGGCCTTTAAAGTGGGGCATTTAGCCCATTTACATTCAAGGTCAATATTAACATGTGAGGATTAGATCTTGTTACTGTATTATTAGCTGGTTGTTATGCAGACCTAATTATACAGTTGTGTTATAATGTCAATGGCCTATGTACTTAAGTGTGTTTTTGTGGTTGCAGGGAATGTTCTTTCATTTCCATGTTTAGCACTCCCTTTAGGACCTCTTGTAAGGTAGGTCTAGTGGCAACACATTTCCTTACCATTTGCTTCTCTGACAAGGATTTCACTTCTCCTTTGCTTATGAAGCTTAGTTTCATGGGATATGACATTTTTGGTTGGAATTTCTTTTCTTTAAGGATGTTGAAAATAGGCCTCCAATCTCTGTAGACTTGTAAGGTTTCTGCTAAAAGGACTGCTGTTAGCCTGAAGGGGTTCACTTTGCAAGTGATCTGCCCCTTCTCTCTAACTGCCTTTAAGATTTTTTCTTTCATGCTGACTTTGGGGAATCTGATGATTATGTGTCTTGGGGATGATGAACTTGGGGATGATCAACTCCTTCATACAGTAGTTCTCTGAATTTCTTGAATTTGCATCTTGACCTCTCTAGCAAGATTTCTAAATTGTCATGGACTATATCCTCAAATATGTTTTCCAAGTGGCTTGCTCTCCTCTTTCAGGAAAGTCAATCTGGTTAAGAACCTTTGCTGTTTGAGCTCTTTACAGAATCCCATATTTCTCAAATGTTTTGTTCATTTTTAAACTTCTTTTTTCTTTATTTTTCATTGCTTCAAGTGAGCAATCTTCCAGTTCTGAGATTCTTTCTATTTTTAATTTTTTTTTTTTTTTTGAGACGGAGTCTGGCTCTGTCGCCCAGGCTGGAGTGCAGTGGCCGGATCTCAGCTCACTGCACGCTCCGCCTCCCGGGTTTACGCCATTCTCCTGCCTCAGCCTCCCGAGTAGCTGGGACTACAGGCGCCCGCCACCTCGCCTGGCTAGTTTTTTGTATTTTTTAGTAGAGACGAGGTTTCACCATGTTAGCCAGGATGGTCTCGATCTCCTGACCTCGTGATTCGCCCGTCTCGGCCTCCCAAAGTGCTGGGATTACAGGCTTGAGCCACCGCACCCGGCCCCAGTTCTGAGATTCTTTCTTCAGCTTGGTCTAATGCCTCCAATTATATTTTGAAATTCTTGTAGTGAATTTTTCATATCCCTAAGTTCATTTTGGTTCTTTCTTAAAATGGTTAGGTTGTCCTTCAACTCTTGGATTGTTTTACTGTTTTCCTTGGATGCGGTTTTGACCTTCTCTTGTACCTCGATGAGCTTCCTTGCCATCCAGATTCTGAATTAAACACGTGACATTTCAGCAATTTCAACGTGTTTAAGAACCTTTCTTGGAGAGCCAGTGTGATTGTTTGGAGGTAAGAAGACACTCTGGCTTTTAGAGTTGCAGATTCCTTACACTGTCTGTTTCTGATCTGTGAAGGCTGATATTCCTTTTTCCTTTGAAGTTGTTCTTTGGACTGGGCTTTGTTTTTGTGTTCTTTATTGCTCTCAAGGATTTGGCTGTGGTGCAAGTTGGGTAAAGTTGAAAGGCTTTGTTTCTGAATGCGTTCAGCAGGTCAACTCTCATTTCGACACTCCTGGGCAGCACACTTTAACCCTGGGTGGCTGGGACTGGGCCCATAGCTTTGTGCTCTGATCACTCAAGGGCAAGCCCCAGCTGGGCTGGAGAGGCCAAGGTGCTCCCAGACTGCAGGCAATAGCACTACACTAGGGGTTTCAGGGTAGCCATGGGTGGGAAACACTCCAATGTGGCAGTGGTGGAGTCATTAGTAACCATGCTCTGGTGGGAGGCAGTCAGCAAAAGTGTTCCAGTGGGGGAAGGATGGGCAACCCAGGTGGGAAGTTCTCTGGTAGGGGCACCAGGGGTGCCATGAGTGAACACATTCTGGCAGGAGGCTGCCAGCAAAAGTGCACCAGTGGGGTAGCAGGGACCTCATGAGAGCACAATGGCAGTGGCTGCTGGCAACAGCAGCCCAGCAAAGTCTACAGTATTTTTATTAGCCTGATGAACATATATTGGAATTTAACTTTATCAACAACTTTCATTACAACTTTTACTACATGCTCACACTGTATTTAAACATTAGACAAAAATAAGACTATTTACATGTGCTGAAGCCTGTAAAGTTTGGTGTCTCACTTATAAGCACATGACTTAAGTTTTAGAAATCAAACAAGGAAGTATATACTAATAAATATCTGTGTGTTCCTCCATAAAAGGATCATCCTCCAACATAGTGAATGTCATCTTGAAAAACAAGAACTATGTCACCTCAAAATGAAAACAATAATACTCTAGTAACAGGCCCCAGTCATAAAGAAATGTATAAGATGCCAGAAAAATAATTCAAAATAATAATCTTAGGAAAATTCAGTGAAATACATGAGAATACAGATAGACAATTCAATGAGAACAGGAAAACAATTCATAAATTGAATGAAAAATTAAATAAAGACATCATAGAAAAGAACCAAACAGAAATCCTAGAGCTGAAGAATTTAATGAAGGAAATTTAAAAATGCAACTGAAACCTTCAGCAACAAACTAGACCAAGCAGAAGAAAATTTCTGAACCTGAAGACCAGGTGTTTGAAATAACATAGGCAGACAAAAAAGAAAAGAAAAAGAAAAAAGAATGAAGAAAACTCACAGGATTTAGGGAACACCATTAAGTGACAAATATTCAGATTATGGTTGTTGCAGAAAGAGAAGAGAGGAGAAAAGCAAGGAAAATATGTTTAATGAAATAATAGCTGAAAATTTCCCATGTCTTGGAAGACAAATGAACATACAGGTCTAAAAAGCTAAACAAACCCAAAGAGATTAAACTTAAACATGTCCTCTCTGGGGCACATTATAGTCAAATTGACAAAGTCAAAGAGAAAGAAAGAATTTTAAAAGCATCAAGAATGTCAAGTCACATATAAGGGAATTTCCATTAGATAAGCAGATTTCTCAGCAGAAAGTTTACAGGCCAGGAGATATTGCAATGATATATACAAAATATTGAAAGAAATAAACTATCAGCCAAGAATATTACTCCCAGTAGAGAAATTCTTCTGAAATGAAGAATAAATAGAATCTTTTACAGACAAGCAAAAACTGAGGGAATTCTGAGGAGGAAAAGTTAAATACTAAAGTTGAACTCAATTGAACATGGACACCAAGGGACAATGGTCACCAAGTCCCAGAAGAGGTTGTGTGAGCTGCTTGAGGCGTTCATCCAGCAGTTTCAGAGCCTATACATTAGCTATTGAAAAACAATAGACAATCACAAAAAAAAGTGGACCTTTTTGTGTTCCTTGAGCCCAGTCATAAAAAGCCCTCCTGACTGGACCTCATGCCAAAAAACTTGTTACAATAAGAGCTACAGTCCCAGACTGCACCAAAGCTACATGAGACCTCTCCTTGCCTGTGCACAGATGAGTGGCCAACTCTAGAGCCCAGGCTGTTGCTTCCCACTCTGGTGGTAAATACTCCATTGTATGGTGAGTACAGTATCCAACTCTGGAGGCCAGGTTGTTGCTTCCCAGTCTGGTGGTAAATTCTCCATAGTCTGGTGAGTGTAAATATCTTTTCCTTCTCCTTTTCCCATTGCAATTTGCTAATTATACCAATCTGCTTATTATATCATTTGCTTATTATTATATCACTTGCTTACTATATAATTTGTTTATTACATCTACATTGCCATTTACATGGGGTAAAGGTTGTTTACCCTTAAAGGTATTGTGTGTGTGTCTTTTGTTCTCCCCTCACACATTTCCCAAACAGAATAAATTCTTCATCTCTAAAATGGACTTACAAGAAATGCTCAGGAGAGTCTTAAAAGTAGAAGTGAAAAGATTATAACCACCATTGTGCAGACATGCGAAACTATAAAACTCACTAGTAGAGCTGATACACAAAGGAGAGAGGCAAATGAATCAAACCTTATCACTATAGAAAACCACCTAACTGCAAAAATAACAGTAAGAGGGGAAGAAACAAAGGATATTAAAAAACAACCAGAAAACAATCTAAAATTACAGGAGTAAGTCCTCATCTATCAAGAATAACCTTACAAGTAAATGGATTACATTTCTCATTTAAAAGATATGGACTGGTTGAGTGATTAAAAAACAAGACTCAACTATACACTGCCTACAGGAAACCTACCACACCTGTAAAGATATGCATAGACTGAAAGTGAAGGGATAAAAAAGATAGTCCATGCAAACGAAAACCAAAATCAAGCAGAAGTGTCTATGGTTATATCAACAAAACAGATTTAAAGTGAAAACCTATAATAATAGACAATGGGGGGGGGCGGAGCAAGATGGCTGAATAGGAACAGCTCCAGTCTCCAACTCCCAGCGCGAGCGGTGATTTCTGCATTTTCAACTGAAGTACTGGGTTCATCTCACTAGGGAGTGCCGGACAATCAGTGCTGGTCAGCTGCTGCAGCCTGACCAGCGAGAGCTGAAGCAGGGCAAGGCATCGCCTCACCTGGGAAGCGCAAGGGGAAAGGGAATCCCTTTTCCTAGCCAGGGGAACTGAGACACACAACACCTGGAAAATCGGGTAACTCCCACCCCAATACTGCGCTTTAAGCAAACAGGCACACCAGGAGATTATATCCCACACCTGGTCGGGAGAGTCCCATACCCACGGAGCCTCCCTCATTGCTAGCACAGCAGTTTGCTATCTCGCGGCAAGGCAGCAGCCAGGCTGGGGGAGGGGCGCCCGCCATTCCTGAGGCTTAAGTAGGTAAACAAAGCCACTGGGAAGCTCGAACTGGGTGGAGCTAACAGCAGCTCAAGGAAACCTGCCTGTCTCTGTAGACTCCACCTCTGGGGACAGGGCACAGTAAACAAAAGCAGCAGAAACCTCTGCAGACGCAAACAACTCTGTCTGACAGCTTTGAAGAGAGCAGTGGATCTCCCAACACTGGGAGGTTGAGATCTGAGAAGGGACAGACTGCCTGCTCAAGTGGGTCCCTGACCCCAGAGTAGCCTAACTGGGAGACATCCGCCACTAGGGGCAGTCTGACACTCCACACCTCACAGGGTGGAGTATACCCCTGAGAGGAAGCCCCCAAAGCAAGAATCAGACAGGTACACTCGCTGTTCAGCAATATTCTATCTTCTGCAGCCTCTGCTGCTGACACCCAGGCAAACAGGGTCTGGAGTGGACCTCAAGCAATCTCCAACAGACCTACAGCTGAGGGTCCTGACTGTTAGAAAGAAAACTATCAAACAGGAAGGACACCTACACCAAAACCCCATCAGTACGTCACCATCATCATCAAAGACCAGAGGCAGATAAACCACAAAGATGGGGAAAAAGCAGGGCAGAAAAGCTGGAAATTCAAAAACTAAGAGCGCATCACCCCCGGCAAAGGAGCGCAGCTCATCGCCAGCAACGGATCAAAGCTTGACGGATAATGACTTTGATGAGATGGGAGAAGACGACTTCAGTCCATCAAACTTTTCAGAGCTAAAGGAGGAATTACGTACCCAGCACAAAGAAACTAAAAATCTTGAAAAAAAGTGGAAGAATTGATGGCTAGAGTAATTAATGCAGAGAAGGTCATAAACGAAATGAAAGAGATGAAAACCATGACACGAGAAATACGTGACAAATGCACAAGCTTCAGTAACCCACTCGATCAACTGGAAGAAAGAGTATCAGCGATTGAGGATCAAATGAATGAAATGAAGCGAGAAGAGAAACCAAAAGAAAAAAGAAGAAAAAGAAATAAACAAAGCCTGCAAGAAGTATGGGATTATGTAAAAAGACCAAATCTACGTCTGATTGGGGTGCCCGAAAGTGACGGGTAAATGGAACCAAGTTGGAAAACACTCTTCAGGATATCATCCAGGATAACTTCCCCAACCTAGCAGGGCAGGCCAACATTCAAATCCAGGAAATACAGAGAACGCCACAAAGATACTCCTCGAGAAGAGCAACTCCAAGACACATAATTGCCAGATTCACCAAAGTTGAAATGAAGGAAAAAATCTTAAGGGCAGCCGGAGAGAAAGGTGGGGTTACCCACAAAGGGAAGCCCATCAGACTAACAGCAGATCTCTCGGCAGAAACTCTACAAGCCTGAAGAGAGTGGGGACCAATATTCAACATTCTTAAAGAAAAGAATTTTCAACCCAGAATTTCATATCCAGCCAAACTAAGTTTCATCAGTGAAGGAGAAATAAAATCCTTTACAGATAAGCGAATGCTTAGAGATTTTGTCACCACTAGGCCTGACTTACAAGAGACCCTGAAGGAAGCACTAAACATGGAAAGGAACAACCGGTACCAGCCATTGCAAAAGCATGCCAAAATGTAAAGACCATTTAGGCTAGGAAGAAACTGCATCAACTAATGAGCAAAATAACCAGTTAATATCAAAATGGCAGGATCAAGTTCACACATAACAATATTAACCTTAAATGTAAATGGACTAAATGCTCCAGTTAAAAGACACAGACTGGCAAACTGGATAAAGAGTCAAGACCCATCAGTCTGCTGTATTCAGGAGACCCATCTCACATGCAGAGACATACATAGGCTCAAAATAAAGGGATGGAGGAAGATCTACCAAGCAAATGGAGAACAAAAAAAAGCAGGGGTTGCAATCCTAGTCTCTGATAAAACAGACTTTAAACCATCAAAGATCAAAAGAGACAAAGAAGGCCATTACATAATGGTAAAAGGATCAATTCAACAGGAAGAGCTAACTATCCTAAATATATATGCACCCAATACAGGAGCACCCAGATTCATAAAGCAAGTCCTTAGAGACTTACAAAGAGACTTAGACTCCCATACAATAATAATGGGAGACTTCAACACTCCACTGTCAACATTAGACAGATCAACGAGACAGAAAGTTAACAAGGATATCCAGGAATTGAACTCATCTCTGCACCAAGCAGACCTAATAGACATCTACAGAACTATCCACCCCAAATCAACAGAATATACATTCTTCTCAGCACCACATCGCACTTATTCCAAAATTGACCACATAATTAGAAGTAAAGTACTCCTCAGCAAATGTACAAGAACAGAAATTAGAACAAACTGTCTCTCAGACCACAGTGCAATCAAACTAGAACTCAGGACTAAGAAAATCAATCAAAACTGCTCAACTACATGGAAACTGAACAACCTGCTCCTGAATGACTACTGGGTACATAACGAAATGAAGGCAGAAATAAAGATGTTCTTTGAAACCAATGAGAACAAAGATACAACATACCAGAATCTCTGGGACACATTTAAAGCAGTGTGTAGAGGGAAATTTATAGCACTAAATGCCCACAAGACAAAGCAGGAAAGATCTAAAATTGACACTCTAACATCACAATTAAAAGAACTAGAGAAGCAAGAGCAAACGCATTCAAAAGCTAGCAGAAGGCAAGAAATAACTAAGATCAAGCAGAACTGAAGGAGATAGAGACACAAAAAACCCTCCAAAAAATCAATGAATCCAGGAGTTGGTTTTTTGAAAACATCAACAAAATTGACAGACCACTAGCAAGACTAATAAAGAAGAAAAGAGAGAAGAATCAAATAGACGCAATAAAAAATGATAAAGGGGATACCACCACCGACCCCACAGAAATATAAACTACCATCAGAGAATACTATAAACACCTCTACGCAAATAAACTAGAAAATCTAGAAGAAATGGATAATTTCCTGGACACTTACACTCTCCCAAGACTAAACCAGGAAGAAGCTGAATCCCTGAATAGACCAATAGCAGGCTCTGAAATTGAGGCAATAATTAATAGCCTACCAACCAAATAAAGTCCAGGAAGAGATGGATTCACAGCTGAATTCTACCAGAGGTACAAGGAGGAGCTGGTACCATTCCTTCTGAAACTATTCCAATCAATAGAAAAAGAGGGAATCCTCCCTAACTCATTTTATGAGGCCAACATCATCCTGATACCAAAGCCTGGCAGAGACACAACAAAAAAAGAGAATTTTAGACCTATATCCCTGATGAACATCATGCAAAAATCCTCAATAAAATATTGGCAAACCAGATTCAGCAGCACATCAAAAAGCTTATCCACCATGATCAAGTGCGCTTCATACCTAGGATGCAAGGCTGGTTCAACATACGCAAATCAATAAACATAATCCAGCATATAAACAGAACCAAAGACAAAAACCACATGATTATCTCAATAGATGCAGAAAAGGCTTTTGACAAAATTCAACAGGCCTTCATGCTAAAAACGCTCAATAAATTCGGTATTGATGGAATGTACCTCAAAATAATAAGAGCTATTTATGACAAACCCACAGCCAATATCATACTGAATGGGCAAAAACTGGAAAAATTCCCTTTGAAAACTGGCACAAGACAGGGATGCCCTCTCTCACCACTCCTATTCAACATAGTGTTGGAAGTTCTGGCTAGGGCAATCAGGCAAGAGAAAGAAATCAAGGGTATTCAGTTAGGAAAAGAAGAAGTCAAATTGTCCCTCTTTGCAGATGACATGACTGTATATTTAGAAAATCCCGTTGTCTCAGCCCAAAATCTCCTTAAGGTGATAAGCAACTTCAGCAAAGTCTCAGGATACAAAATTAATGTGCAAAAATCATAAGCATTCTTATACACCAGTAACAGACAAACAGAGAGCCAAATCATGAATGAACTTCCATTCACAATTGTTTCAAAGAGAATAAAATACCTAGGAATCCAACTTACAAGGGATGTAAAGGACCTCTTCAAGGAGAACTACAAACCACTGCTCAGTGAAATAAAAGAGGACATAAACAAATGGAAGAACATACCATGCTCATGGATAGGAAGAATCAATATCGTGAAAATGGCCATACTGCCCAAGGTTATTTATAGATGCAATGCCATCCCCATCAAGGTACCAACGACTTTCTTCACAGAATTGGAAAAAACTGCTTTAAAGTTCATATGGAACCAAAAAAGAGCCCGCATCTCCAAGACAATCCTAAGTCAAAAGAACAAAGCTGGAGACATCACGCTACCTGACTTCAAACTATACTACAAGGCTACAGTAACCAAAACAGCATGGTACTGGTACCAAAACAGAGATATAGACCAATGGAACAGAACAGAGTCCTCAGAAATAATACCACACATCTACAGCCATCTGATCTTTGACAAACCTGAGAGAAACAAGAAATGGGGAAAGGATTCCCTATTTAATAAATGGTGCTGGGAAAATTGGCTAGCCATAAGTAGAAAGCTGAAACTGGATCCTTTCCTTACTCCTTATATGAAAATTAATTCAAGATGGATTAGAGACTTAAATGTTAGACCTAATACCATAAAAACCCTAGAGGAAAACCTAGGTAGTACCATTCAGGACATAGGCATGGGCAAAGACTTCATGTCTAAAACACCTAAAGCAACGGCAGCAAAAGCCAAAATTGACAAACAGGATCTCATTAAACTAAAGAGCTTCTGCACAGCAAAAGAAACTACCATCAGAGTGAGCAGGCAACCTACAGAATGGGAGAAAATTTTTGCAATCTACTCATCTGACAAAGGGCTACTGTCCAGAACCTACAAAGAACTCAAACAAATTTACAAGAAAAAAAACAAACAACCCCATCAAAAAGTGGGCAAATGATATGAACAGACATTTCTCAAAAGAAGATATTCACACAGCCAACAGACACATGAAAAAATGCTCATCATCACTGGCCATCAGAGAAATGCAAATCAAAACCACAATGAGATACCATCTCACACCAGTTAGAATGGCAATCATTAAAAAGTCAGGAAACAACTGGTGCTGGAGAGGATGTGGAGAAATAGGAACACTTTTACACTGTTGGTGGGATTGTAAACTAGTTCAACCATTATGGAAAACAGTATGGCGATTCCTCAAGGATCTAGAACTGGATGTACCATATGACCCAGCCATCCCATTACTGGGTATATACCCAAAGGATTATAAATCATGCTGCTATAAAGACACATGCACACGTATGTTTATTGCAGCACTATTCACAATAGCAAAGACTTGGAATCAACCCAAATGTCCATCAGTGACAGATTGGATTAAGAAAATGTGGCACATATACACCATGGAATACTATGCAGCCATAAAAAAGGATGAGTTTGTGTCCTTTGTAGGGACATGGATGCAGCTGGAAACCATCATTCTTAGCAAACTATCACAAGAACAGAAAACCAAACACTGCATGTTCTCACTCATAGGTGGGAACTGAACAATGAGATCACTTGGACTCAGGAAGAGGAACATCACACACTGGGGCCTATCATGGGGAGGGGGGAGGGGGGAGGGATTGCATTGGGAGTTATACCTGATGTAAATGACGAGTTGATGGGTGCTGACGAGTTGATGGGTGCAGCACAGAAACATGGCACAAGTATACATATGTAACAAACATGCACATTATGCACATATATCCTAGAACTTAAAGTATAATAATAATAAAAAATAAAAATAAAAAATAATAGACAATGGAGGACATTATATAATAATAAAGGGATCAGCTCAGCAAGAGAATATTACAATTGTAAATATATATGCACCCAGCACTGGACTATCCAGATATTCAATCTTTTAATATCCAGATATTAAAAAGGAAATATTGTCAGATCTAAAGGAAGAGATAGACCCTAATATAATAATACTTTGGGACTTCAACATTCCACTCTCAGCATCAAATAGATAATCTAGACCGAAAACCAACAAGGAAACATCAGATTTGAACTGAACAATAGGCTAAATGGACCTCACAAACATTTACAGAACATTTTGCCCAACAGCTGCAGAACACTCATTATTTTCACCAGCACATGGAACATTCTCCATGATTGATCATATTTTAGAATACAAATCTCAACACATTTCAGAAATTAAAATCATATCAAGTGTCTTATCTGAGCACAAGGGAATGGAGCTAGACATCAATAACAAGAGAAACAGTTGAAGCTATACAAATACATGAAAATTAAACAGTTCCTGAACAACAAATGGGTGAAGAAACTAAGAATGAAATTTTAAAATTCTTTCACCAAATGAAAATTGAAACATAATATATCAAAACCTATAAGACACAGCAAAAGCAATAATGACAGGCAAATTTATAGCAATAAGTGCCTACTTAAAAAAAAAAAAAAAAAAAACTAGGGAGGCAAGATGGCCAAATAGAAACAGCTCCAGTCTGCAGCTCCCAGTGAGACCAACGCAGGAAGTGAGTGATTTCTGCACTTCCAACTGAGGTACCTGGTTCATCTCACTGGGACTGGTTAGACAGTGGATGCAGCCCACAGAGGGCAAGCCAAAGCAGGGTGAGGCGTTGTCTCACCAAGGAAGTGCAAGGGGTCAAGGAACTCCCTCCCCTAGCCAAGGGAAGCCATGAGAGACTGTGCCATGAAGGACAAGGCTATCCAGCCCAGATACTACATTTTTCCCACGGTCTTGGCAACACACAGACCAGGAAATTCTCTCAGATGCCTACACCACAAGGGCTGTGGGTTTCAAACACAAAACTGGATGGCTGGTACAGCAAACACCAAGCTAGCTGCAGGAGTTTTTTTCATACTTCAGTGGCACCTGGAACACCAGTGAGACAGAACCATTCACTCCCCTAGAAAGGTGGATGAAGCCAAGGAGCCAAGTGGTCTTGCTCAACAGATCCTACCCCCAAGGAGCCCAGCAAGCTAAGATCCACTGGCTTGAAATTCTCACTACCAGCACGGCAGTCTGGAGTCGATCTGGGATGCTCAAGCTTGGTGGGGTAAGGGGTATCTGCCATTACTGAGGCTTGAGTAGGCAATTTTCCCCTCACAGTGTAAACAAAGCCCCTGGGAAGTTTGGACTGGGCAGAGCCCACCACAGCACCTGAAAGCCACTGTAGCTAGACTGCCTCTCTAGATTCCTCCTCTCTGGGTATGGCATCTCTGAAAGAAAGGCAGCAACCCCAGTCAGGGGCTTATAGATAAAACTCCCATCTCCTTGGCACAGAGCATCGGGGGGACAGGGTGGCTGTGGGCAAGCTTCAGCAGACTTAAACGTCCCTGCCCGCCAGGTCTGAAGAGAGCAACGGATGTTCCAGTATAGTGCTCAAGCTCCGCTAAGGGACAGACTGCCTCCTCAAGTGGGTCCCTGATCCCTGTGCCTCCTGACTGGGATACATTTCCCAGCAGGGGTTGAAAGACACCTCATACAGGAGAGCTCCAGCTGGTATCTGGTGGGTGACCCCTGAGACAAAGCTTCCAGAGGAAGGAGGAGGAAGCAATCTTTGCTGTTCTGCAGCCTCCATTAGTGACACCCAGGCAAACAGGGTCTGGAGTGGACCCCCAGCAAACTCCAGCAGACCTACAGATGAGGGGCCTGACTGGTAGAAGAAAAACTAACAAACAGAAAGCAATAGCATCAACATCAACAACAAAAAAATGATCATGCAAAAACTCCATCTGAAGGTCACCAACAGCAAAGACCAAAGGTAGATAAATCCACGAAGATGAGGAAAAGCCAGTGCACCAAAGCTGAAAACTCCAAAAACTAGAATGCCTCTCCTCCAAAGGATCACAACTCCTCACCAGCAATGGAACAAAACTGGATGAAGAATGAGTTTGACGAACTGACAGAAGTAGGCTTCAGAAAGTGGGTAACAACAAACTCCTCCAAGCTGAAGGAGCATGTTCTAACCCAATGCAAGGAAGGTAAGTACCTTGATAAAAGGTTAGAAGAACTGCTAATGAGAATAACCAGTTTACAGAAGAACATAAATGACCTGATGGAGCTGAAAAACTCAGCACAACAACTTTGTGAAGCATACACAAGCATCAATAGCCAAAGCAATCAAGTGGAAAAAGGATATCAGAGATTGAAGATCAACTTAATGAAATAAAGCTTGAAGACAAGCCTAGAGAAAAAACAATGAAAAGGAATGAACAAAGCCTCAAAGAAATATGAGACCATGTGAAAAGACCAAAGCTACGTTTGACTGGTGTACCTGAAAGTGATGGGGAGAATGGAACCCAGTGAGAAAACACTCTTCAGGATATTATCTAGGAGAACTTCCCCAACCTAGCAAGACAGGCCAATATTCAAATTCAGGAAATACAGAGAATACCACAAAGATACTCCTTGAGAAGAGCAACTGCAAGACATATAATCATCAGACTCACTAAGGCTGAAATGAAAGAAAAAATGTAAAGGTCAGGCAGAGAGAAAGGTTGAGTTACCTACAAAGGGAAGTCCATCAGACTAACAGCAGATCTCACTGCAGAAACTCTACATGACAGAATAGACTGGGGGCCAATATTCAACATTCTTAAAGAAAAGAATTTTCAACCAAGAATTTCATATCCAGCCAAATTAAGCTTCACAAGTGAAGGAGAAATAATATCCTTTAAAGACAAGCAAATGCTGAGGGATTTTGTCACCACCAGGCCAGCCTTACAAGAGGTCCTGAAAGAACCACTAAATACGGAAAGGAAAAACCAGTACCAGCCACTGCAAAAACATGCCAAATTGTAAAGGCCATCGATACTATGAAGAAACTGCATCAACTAATGGGCAAAATAATCAGCTAGCATCATAATGACAGGATCAGATTCACACGTAACAATATTAACCTTAAATGTACACAGGCTAAATGCACCAATTAAAAGACACAGATTGGCAAATTGGATAAAGAGTCAAGATCCATCAGGTGCTGTATTCAGGAGACACATCTCATGTGGAAAGACACACATAGGCTCAAAATAAAGAGATGCAGGAAGATTTACCAAGCAAATGGAAAGAAAAAAACAAATAAACAAACAAACAAAAAAACAAAAAAAAAAAGGCAGAGGTTGCATTCCTAGCATCTGATAAAACAGATCTTAAACCAACAAAGATTAAAAAAAGACAAAGAAGGGTATTACATAATGGTAAAGGGATCAATGCAACAAGAAGGGCTAACTATCCTAAATATACATGCACCTAATACAGGAGCACCCAGATTCATAAAGCAAGTTCTTAGAGACCTACAAAGAGGCTTAGACTCACACACAATAATAGTGGGAGACTTAAACATCCCACTGTCAATATTAGATAGATCAATGAGACAGAAAATTAACAAGGATATTAAGGACTTGAACTCAGCTCTGGACCAAGCAAACCTAATAGACATCTACACAACACTCCACCCCAAATCAACAAAATACACATTCTTCTCACCACCATATAGTACTTGCTTCTGAATGACTACTGGGTAAATGACAAAGTTAAGGCAGAAATGATTAAGTTCTTTGAAACCAATAAGAACAAAGACAGAGAACAAACACATAACGTACCAGAATTACTGAGACACAGCTAAAGCAGTGTTTAGAGGGAAACTTATAGCAATCAATGCCCACAGGAGAAAGCAGGAAATATCTAAAATCGACACCCTAACATCAAAATTAAAAGAACTAGAGAAGCAAAAGCAAATAAATTCAAAAGTTAGCAGAAGACAAGAAATAACTAAGATCAGAGCAAAACTGAAGGAGATAGAGACAAAAAAATCTTCGGCACAAGACAAGGTTGCCTTCTCTCACCACTCCTATTCAACATAATATTGGAAGTTCTGGCCAGGGCAATCAGGCAAGAGAAAGAAAGAAAGGGTATTCAAACAGGAAGAGAGGAAGTCAAAGTATCTCTCTTTGCAGATGATATGATCGTATATTAAGAAAACCCCATCGTCTCAGCCCAAAAACTCCTTACGCTGGTAAGAAATTTCAGCAAAGCCTCAGGATACAAAATCAATATGCAAAAATCACAAGCATTCCTATACACCAGTAATAGAGAGCCTAATCATGAGCAAACTCCCATTCACAATTGCTTCAAAGAAAATAAAATACAACTTACAAGAGATGTGAAGGACCTCTTCAAGGAGAACTACAAACAACTGTTCAAGGAAATAAGAGAGGACACGAACAAATGGAAAAACATTCCATGCTCATGGATAGGAAGAATCAATATTGTGAAAATGGTCATATTTCCCAAAGTAATTTACAGATTCAATGCTATTCCCATCAAGCTACCATTGACTTTCTTCACATAATTAGAAAAAAACTACTTTAAATTTAATATGGAACCAAACAAGAGCCTTTATAGCCAAGACAATCCTAAGCAAAAAGAACAGAGCTGGAGGCATCATGCTACCTGACTTCAATATATTACAAGGCTACAGTAACCAAAACAGCATGGTACTGGTACCAAAACAGAGATATAGACCAATAAAATAGAACAGAGGCCTCAGAAATAACACCACACATCTACAACCATCTGATCTTTGAAAAACCTGACAAAACAAGCAATGGGCAAAGGATTCCCTATTTAATTAAAAGTGTTGGGAAAACTGGCTAGCCATATGCAGAAAACTGAAACTGGACCCCTTCTTTATACTTTATACAAAAATTAACTCAAGACAGATTAAAGACTTAAATGTAAGACCTAAAACCATAAAAACCCTAGAAGAAAACCTAGGCAATACCATTCAGAATAGAGGCATGGGCAAAGACTTCATGACTAAAACACGAAAAGCAATTGCAACAAAAGCCAAAATTGACAAATGGGATCTAATTAAACTAAAGAGCTTCTGTAGAGCAAAAGAAATTATCATCAGAGTGAACAGACAACCTACAGAATGGGAGAAAACTTTTGCAATCTATCCATCTGACAAAGGGCTAATCTCCAGAACCTACAAAGAACTCAAACAAATTTACAAGAAAAAATCAAAAACCTTTGTCAGATGGAATCTACAAAGAACTTGAACAAATATAAAAGAAAAAAATAACCCCATTAAAAGATGGGCAAAGGATATGAACAGACACTTTTCAAAAGAAGACATTCATGCAGCAAACAAACATATGAAAAAAAAAGCTCATCATCACTGGTCATTAAAGAAATGCAAATAAAAACAACAAGATACCATCTCACGCCAGTTAGAATGGCGATCATTAAAAAGTCAGGAAACAACAGATGCTGTGGAGAAATAGGAATGCTTCTACACTGTTGGTGGGGGTGTAAGTTAGTTTGACCATTGTGGAAGACAGTGATTCCTCAAGGATCTAGAACTAGAAATACCATTTGACCCAACAATCTCATTACTGTGTATATACTCAAAGGATTATAAATCATTCTATTCTAGACACATGCACACGTATGTTTACTGCAGCACTACTCACAATAGCAAAGACTTGGAAGCAACCCAAATGCCCATCAATGTTAGCATGGATAAAGGAAAATATGGCACATATACACCATGGAAAACTACACAACCATAAAAAAGAATGAGTTCACGTCCTTTGCAGGGATGCCGATGAAGCTGGAAACCATCATTCTCAGTAAACTAACACAGGAACAGAAAAACAAACACTGCATGTTCTCACTCATAAGTTGGAGTTGAACAATGAGAACATATAGGCACAGGGAGGGGAACATCATACACTGGGGCTGTCGGGGAGTAGGGGGTAAGGGGAGGGATAGCATTAGGAGAAATAACTAATGTAGATGATAGGTTGATGGGTGCAGCAAACCACCATGGCACATGTATACCTATGTAACAAATCTGCACATTCTGCACATGTATCCCAGAACTTAAAGTATTAAAATAAAAAAAAAAGAAAGAAAGAAAGAAAAGAAATGTATATCCTCAGACTGTGCCTACCAAAACAGAAATCTCTTGTTTTATGAAGCCTTTGAGGTGATTCTCTTGGCCACTAAAGTTTGAGAATCATCATCCTTTTCATTTAAATATATTAAATTTCATAAGTTGTATATAGATATACACATATATGCATTCATATATATAAAAATATATATTTCTTTGCATTTTACATCATACCTGGAAAAATTATGGTATATAGTAAATACACAGTACCAGTTAGTTGTTAATTAACCACCTTTGTTCCTTACTTTCCCATTTCAGATACTTTTTCCAGGGACAATTTGGATCAATTGCTATAGCCAGTAAATTGCAACTTTGATAAATATGATATAATTAAAGAATTACCTTTAGAAAAGTACTTTTCATCTCTGAAATTGCCTTATCCCTGATGTCCTCAAGTTGTTTCAATGCCTGGGTAGCTTGCTGTAACTGCTCTTCACAAAATTCATCTAGAGAATATGTTCGAGAACTATCCAGCTAATTAGATGATAGTATATGTTCAGTGTTAGAAAGTCAAAATTCATATTTAAAAAAGATAAAACATTTGGTCTTTTCATGTCATAAGGAAGACCCCATATTTTACATTTTGTTCTGTATATCCCATATGACTTACACATTTCTCAAATTTAAACACTTGTTAAATCTAACTAAATCTTGATTAAAATACAGAAAAATATATTATTGTTTTAAATAATAACTAAGATTAAACCGAAGCAGAAAATTCAAGAGTTGATGTGTTTTTGAAACATTTATGCATGCAGAAAATCCACCAATCCCAGAAACTACTTTTACTTTTGAAGCCACAATTATCTGTAACAATTTAAAACACAAAGATAAAATACAGCATTATCAGGGGAACCAGTCCCCAGTATTTCAATGTAGGTTCTTTTCTATTTTCCCTAAGTGTTGGTCGGTCTGAGAAATAAAGATAAAGAGTACAAAGAGAGAAATTTTACAGCTGGGCCTCTGCGGGTGACATCACATATTGGCAGGTTCCATGATGCCCCCTGAGCTGCAAAACCAGCAAGTTTTTATTAGGGATTTCAAAAGCGGAAGGAGTGTATGAATAGGAAGTCGGTCACAGAAATCACATGCTTCAAAAGGCAATAAAATATCACAAGACAAATGGCAGAGCAAGATCACAAGGCCAGGGCAAAATTAGAATTACTGATGAGGCTCCGTGTCCCGCTGGACATGCATTCTCATTGATAAACATCTTAACAGGAAACAGGGTTTGAAAGCAGACAACCGGTCTGACTAGAATTCGCCAGGCTGGAATTTCCTAATCCTAGCAAGCCTGAGGGCGCTGCAGGAGACCAGGGCATATTTCATCCCTTATCTTGAATTGCATAAGACAGACACTCCCAGAGCGGCCATTTTAGAGACCTCCCCCTGGAAATGCATTCCCTTCCCAGGATTATTCCTTGCTGGGAAAAAAATTCAGTAATATTTCTCCTATTTGCTTTCTGCAAGAAGAGAAATATGACCCTATTCTGCCAGGCCCCGCAGGCAGTCAGACCTTATGGTTATCTCCCTTGTTCCCTCTGTTATCCTGTGCTTTTTCAAGGTGACCAGATTTCATATTGTTCAAACACACATGTTTTACAAACAATTTGTACAGATAATGCAATCACCACAGGGTCCTGAGGCGACATACATCCTTAGCTTACGAAGATGATAGGATTAAGAGATTAAAGTAAAGACAGGCATAGGAAATTATAAGAGTATTGATTGGGGAAGTGATAAATGCCCATGAAAGCTTCACAATTTATGTTCAGAGACTGCAGTAAAGACAGGCATAATAAATTATAAAAGTATTAATTTGGGGAACTAATAAATGTCCATGAAATCTTCACAATTCATGTTTTTCTGCTGTGGCTTCAACCGGTCCCTTCATTCGGGGTCCCTGACTTCCCACAACACAGCAAAAAGAGGGTAAAATTACATGATTCAAACAAAGTTAATTTTATTCACAATTCAGTCAGAATCTATATGGAGGAAATCACCATCAACTATGCTATGAATTAATCTCTGATAATACAAAAACATAATGTTCCATCCATGCATGTATATTCCATCATTCTTCCTTCTTTCAGTATTATTTTTCCACTACTGTGTTAATTCTCTGAACAAAATATATTTTCATTAATAAATATGCAGATATCTTTATTTTTTATCATATAGTTATACTATAAAAATTAATAAATGTATCTTCCCACAACAAAAAAGATTGAAAAGTACTGCTCTGGCTTAAAATTTTGGATTTACTCTTTAAGTTTCCATTCTCCTGGTTCCATATCTGACTACCAGGTCTGAATTTTTCAAAACCTCCCTGCCATTCTGGTCTTACTGACAACATCCTAATTAAAGTCTTTATTGCTTATACCTGCATTTATCCAGTACCATAATAACTGATCTCTATCACCCAAGTATCTCTCCACTTCCAATTTTTCCCAAAGACCAATATTACAATAATTTCCTAAAATACTATGTTCAAAAACTTTGAATAGTTGTTCTTTAAGAGTAGTTCTCAAAATTTATCCTGCATAAGAGTTAACTGAGGAACCTATTTAAAATGTAGATTACCAGTACCACTCACTGCCCTCTCTTGCAAAAGGAATGGGACACAAATATTTACATTTTTATTAAGCACCCAAATACAGCACAATAAAACAAATTTCATTCGAATGTGAAACATGATCCAAAGTCTCAACTCTACACGATTCTGTCAACTTGGATAAGTGACAATCTCTCTAGAACTAAGTTTTGTTCAAATAGGTGAATTTTATTCAAAATTCATTCAGAATCTAGCCAGGAGAAATCTCCATCAACTAAGCTAAGAATTCATCTCTGGTAATACAAAAACATAATGTTCCATCCATTTGAAAGTAAAGATTTGAACAAACAACATATGTTCTTTACCTTCTGGTTCAAGAAATTCCGAATTCCGCCCTCTTTAAAGGTATGCTTTCATCCCAGCAGAGTACACGTATGACCACCATTAATGGCATTAACTTCTGAACAATCCCATTCCTCACATTCATAACCTTGCTTCATACTCCTTACGTCCTCATTGTCAGTCTTCATTGGTGTCTGCATCCCTGGGCTATGCATAACCTTCCGATTCTAATGCACAACTGGCCACCTTTGACTCCTGACCCCAGCTTGGTTCTCCAGGATATGAATCTCTGCTCTTCCTCCATCGAAACCTGGCTTTTCCACATACAGTATCAGAAATTCCCATTCTTGTAAATTGCCCTCGTAACAATCACCACTAGGAGTTCCCCTGCCCTATGGGCAGGTTGAAATCCTACTTTTCCCTTACTGTGTTATTCTTGGCCTGACATTCATGAGCCAATCTAATTTTCAAATCAAATATATATTGAATGCCTTACTCACATTAATATTCTTTATTTAAAAGCCTCATCTCCTCCCCTATGGCTATTCAAATCCAGTACAGCCTAGCTCAAAATATGAGGCATGACCTAACTTTAATTCCAAATAAGGCTAATCTCTGCCTTCTCTGGATTTCTGTAACATGACTGTTTTACAAGTATTGTTTGCACGTAAACATTTCTTACCTTATACTTTGCTAATGATTAGGTAGAATGATTAGCACAACAAAGAAACTATCTCTCAAATTAGTTTTCATTTTTATATGTAAAGAATTATTTCTTCCCATGAACTGTAAGCAGATTGAAAACAGCAAAGCTTTGCTTTTCACTTTGTATTCATTTCCTTTGCACAGCACTTTGCATATAATAGATAATAAATACTTACATATTGTCTGGAAAAGTTTGTTCTCTTCCTCCTGATGTTCCATATTAAAGCTGACATGGCCTAAGGTCTCTAGGAAAGAGTCCTAACATTTCTTCTCTATCACTGGTCATGTTCTCTATCATTTGTTAGCATTTAAGGTGCAGACTTCAAAGGTATTTTAAAGTGTTTTATGCCTTCCCACCCATCACTAAAAATTAATAAATGTTGTCACTCAGCCATTTACAAAACAATCTAATATCACAGAGTATTTTATTTCCTTCTATATGAAAACCATATCCTATTTCCTTCTACATAAAAACCAAATCAAAAAGATTCCTCTGTGAAACGTCTCCCACTTAAGGTGAATTTAATCCTTTTGAAACATAAACATTCTCAATATACGTATAAAAAATAAAACAATACAGGTATAAAAATACATCTATGTAATAATTCCTCTTCCTTCATTAATTTATTCTTTTATTCAAAGACTAGTGTTGAGCACCTACTATGTATCAATCACTACACATAATCAATTCTAAACATCAGATGTTGATTTACAAGTATTGATCCTGTTACATGTAGTCAATACAACTGATTTTCGAGCTAATTATCAAATATTTAACTTGTCCAAGCCCCTTAAGAATTCCTCTTTCTTAGTCTAGATAACTCTACCAATTTTGCTTTTCTCCCTCATACATTGACTGAGTGAAGTAAAAACTGCTAGAATCTTGTTCAATTGTAGACTAGTTCTAGATACTTAACCACTCAAAAGAGCTATCTTATAGAAATTAAATTATTCCATTAAGAGGCTCACTTTTTCTAGAATATTGAAATAGGAGAATTCATAAATTTAACCAAAACTTCTGAGTTGAAGCTTATGATAATATCTTGACAGCTATACAGGAGGAAGAATAGTTGCTAACTATCAATTATGTATAAGAAGTAACTGATTATTTTAAATAATATTACACATTTGGAAATACATTTGAAAATAAAGGGTCTTATGGACTTAGGTTACTCATAAGGAAGAAACTACAAGAAATGTTAACTATTAAAATTTATTGCAAGGAACTCATGTTCTTTGCAGATATTTTAGAACAGTAGTAATCGAAAGAGATGGTTTATTTATGAATTTAGAAATCTGTATATTTTTTAATTCAAATGCTATATGTTCTTCCTAGTTTCTATATACCAATATTAGCTTATAGTAGTATACTTCTACTCACCTTTACAAGGCATATGGCAGATAGATTATTTTCATGGTCATTATAATTTTTGAGATTAATTGCATCTTCACAAAGTCCTCTTATATAAAGCAAACAGGCTTGAAATAAGTCATCAGCCAAAAAAAGATGGTGGTACAAAAATGACCTGAAAGTTAAAAAATTTCTAAAGATTTATCTCTCATTCAAAATGAATAAAATTAGTTTAGAGGTAAGTAGTATGTTTAGTTAATATCCTTATAGTCAAAATGTTTTACATCTACCCCATTTTAAATGATAATGATTAGTAAGCATTAGGGGTTGTGTTTGGATGATAATGTTGTAGGCAAGGCTTTGGGGACTAGGTGTGTTGAATAAGAACAAAATAGGAGGGGGAACAAGTAATGACATTCTATTATGCCACTGTGTTCTAATTTTGAAATATGAGGAAGTATTATCTAAAATGAATTATATGTCCTCAATGTATTAAATTCACTAAATCAAAATAAATTCCTTCAATGTACTTTTCTCCCAATTATAGGAAAAAATACCAACTGGATTACAGACCATTGGGAGAATGTTTCTTAAAATTTCCAACTACTTATATCCTAAAATAAAGAAGATGAGCCCTTTTCTTTTCTGTCTTTTTCTACTAGTCTAAATAATGATCACAAAGGTGAGACAAATCACTACTAACTACACTGGAAATAATAGAAAGACAGAACTTGGGGAGAAAAGGGCAGAGTAGAAGAGATGAGGTTCCTTAAAAACTGGATCAAGTAAAGCAAACTTCCCTGTGCAACAGTGTGTGGAGAAGAGGGGTCTGCCCTGAATCATCCCTTTGGAGTGGCTGATTTTTAAGGGTTATCAAGCTCATAATATACAGAAAATATAATAATCAGAAATTATCTCTTCCCTCTTTCTATTTTATAGTTGAGGGCTTTATATATTATAAAGCTAGTGAATTTTAAGCTTCATGGGTTCATCATTTACACTGCCTATTCCAAAGTCCTGTACTATTTATCTTAAAGAACCCTCCCAATTAGATAAGCCTCACATAACATAAAACTACTCCTAGACACAGAAGAACTTGATGACATCCCTTTAAGTATCTGATACAGAAAAGGAGATTATGCTAAAGACATGTGGCACATCATGGAAAGTAAAATATCACAAAAAGCAAACACAATCTCAGTATTTATTAACAAGAGGTTGACTATCAAAATTTAGGTAATAATAGACTCACATTATTCAGTGTTTGTTTAAAGTTTTCTTTTTTTCCTTTAAAAATGTACTAAATTTTGGTTTGCATATTTCAACATAGATATGAAATTAGGGAGGGTGCACATAAAAGTAATTATAAGAATGGAAAACACGAAAAAATTTATAGCTGTAATGCATTATCTGACAGGAGAAAAATAGCACATCGACTAATGACTGTCTTCAAGCATAAGTATTATAAGGAACTCACCATAAATTTCTATTTTATTACCAAAGAAAACAAAATACATTCTACACAACATAACTCACAAACAAACTAGAACTGCTTAGTATTAGGGAACATACCACAAAAGACTATTACTACTCAGGTACTGGATTCCAGGAAAAATGAAATAGACACACTTTTCACTGTTCTTCCTGCTCAGCACAACTAAAAACTCTGGATATTAAATTAAAGCCGACATAACAAAACATTGAAGGGTGGGGAAGAAAAGGCAAAGGTGTCTAGAAATGACATGGCGGTAAGTTCCCTGGGTTTTCTTTTTGCCCAATATATCCCAGACTTGAAGCTGAAGAAACCAGTAACCTAGAAATGCCAATGGGTGCAGATTAAGAAAAAAAAAGTCCATTGTCTAGGTAAAGGACCAGGACAGGGGCAGCCTACCATGACAGAAACTTTTATTCAGTAACTATTCTATTCCAGCCAAATACCATAGGGAAAAAAGGGTGAGTGGGAAGCCTAGAGTTCCACTCTTGAAGAATTGTTATAAAGCACCCTTAATGCCTCCACGGAGGGTGTTCAGGGAAAGCGAAGTAGGGAGCTTGGACACTTGTCCCCAGTGGGTGGTAATATATAAAGAAATAGAAGACATAAAGAAGAACTAAATGGAAATTTTAGAATTAAAAAATACAATGACAGAAATACAAAAAACTCAATGGATGAACTCAATGATAGAATGAAGTAGACAGAGAAACAAATCAGTGAACTGACAGAAAAACAGAAATTATCCAATTCAAACAACAGCAAAAAAAAATGAGGGAAGTGAATCGCTTGAACCCAGGAGGTAGAGGTTGCAGTGAGCTGAGATCATGCCACTGCACTCCATCCAGCCTGGGCAACAGAGTGACCATCTCAGAAAAAAGAAAAAAAAAAAAAAAAAAAAAAGAACAAATCTTCATTCACCTGTGGAATTACAAAACTGATCTAGCATTTGTGTCTGAAGTCCCAGAAGGAGAGGTTAAAGAAGACAGGGCTTAAAAAAAATAAAAAATACTTGAAATAATGGCTGAAACATTCTAAATTTGTCAAAAGAAACACAAACCTAGAGATTCAAGAAGCTAAGGGAACTCAAAACAGGATAAAGACAAAGAAATCCACAACCAAGGCACATCAAAGTCAAACTTCTGAAAACTAAACACAAAGAAAAAAACCTTGAAATCAGCAAGAGGAAAAACACTTTATCTATAGGAGAAAAACAATTCAAATGACCATGGAGGTTAGAAGAAAGTGACACAATGTTTTTCAAGTGCTGAAAGAAAGGAACTGTCAACCCAGAATCCTATATCTAGCAAAAATGTTCATGAATTAAGAGGAAATTAAGACATTCTAAGACAAAGGAAAAGTAAAAGAACTTGTGTACTAACAGACCTACACAAAAAATATGTCTACAGAAAGTTCTTTAAACAGAAATCAAACAACCAAACAATAAAAGAAGGAACACTACAACATTAAAAAGGAAGAAAAAACATGATAAACAAAAATATAAGCAAACAGAATATTCCTCTCATGAGTTCTCTAAATTCTATTTGATGATAGAAGCAAAAATAATAACATTGTTTGATAAAGTTTCAAATGTATGCATAAAAGCTAAGACAATATATTACAAACAGGAAGGTAAAGAAACATGAAGGTTGCTACATGTTCAAACTGATAAAATTATAACACCACTAGACTGTAATGTATGTATAATCTTATACTACAGCAGCCATTAAAAAAGCTACACAAAGAGATACATTGAAAAATACTATAGATAAATCGAAATGGAATTCTTAAAAATGTTCAAGGCAGGAAACATAAAACATAGAAACAAACAGCAGAGAGAACTAACAGAATAAAAAAAAAATGGCTTATAACTTAAAGCCCATATAAATAATCAGATTAAATTTAAATAGTCTAAATATGGCAATTAAAAGACAGAGATTGGTAGAATGGGTTTTAAAATATGGCATAGGTTAGGCACAGTGGCTCACGCCTGTAATCTCAGCATTCTGGGAGGCCGAGGCAGGCAGATCACCTGAGGTTGGGAGTTCGAGACCAGCCTGACCAACATGGAGAAACCCTGTCTCTACTAAAAATACAAAATTAGCTGGGCATGGTGGTGGGCGCCTGTGATGCCAGCTACTTGGGAAGCTGAGGCAGGAGAATGGCTTGAACCCAGGAGACCAAAGTTGTGGTGAGTTGAGATCTTGCCATTGCACTCTAGCCTGGGCAACAAGAGTAAAACTCCATCTCAAAAAAAAAAAAAAAAAAAATGCATGGCACAACTCTATGCTGTCTATAAGAAACTCACTTCAAATATAGGCATATCAAAAGTAAAAGGATGGAAAAGATATATTGTGTAAACACTAATCAAAAGAAAACATAGTAGCTATATTAAAACCAAATAAAGAAAACTACCAGTACAAAGAACAAATAAAACTACCAGAAATACTGAGCGACACTATACAATGTTAAAAGCATCAATCCACCAAGAAGATAGAGTAATTCTAAGCATGTATGCACCAAACAATAGGGTTGCAAAATGTCCAACAAAAACTGAACTGAAAGGAAAAGGAGACAAATCCACAATTATAGCTGGAGACTTCAGCACTCTCTCAACAACTGACAGAACAACTAGGCAGAAGACCAGCAAAGATATAGAAAGCTAAACAACTTTATCAACCAAGTGGGTCTAAGCAGTGTTCTACAGAATACTCTATCCAACAACAGAAGAATACACAATCTTTTCAAGTTCCCATGGAACATATATCAATAAAGACCATATCCTGGAAACAACAAAAACAACTCAACAAATTTTTAAAAAATCATACAGACTGATTTCTCACCACAATGAAATCAAACTAGAAATTAGTAATAGGAAAAAAAATCTCTAAACACTGGAAATTGAACAAAACACTGCTAAATGAGTCAAAGAGAAAGACTTGAGGAAAATTAAAAATTCAGTGAACTGAATGAAAATACAACATATCAAAATATGTGGTATACAGCTAAACCAGTGCTGACAGAAATTTATAGCACTGAATGCTTACATTAAAGAGGTATTGCAAAATCAATAATCTAGGCTCTCACTTTAAGAACTTACAAAACGCCGGGCGCGGTGGCTCAAGCCTGTAATCCCAGCACTTTGGGAGGCCGAGACGGGCGGATCACGAGGTCAGGAGATCGAGACCATCCTGGCAAACACGGTGAAACCCTGTCTCTACTAAAAAAATACAAAAAACTAGCCGGGCGAGGTGGCGGGCGCCTGTAGTCCCAGCTACTCGGGAGGCTGAGGCGGGAGAATGGCGTAAACCCGGGAGGCGGAGCTTGCAGTGAGCTGAGATCCGGCCACTGCACTCCAGCCTGGGAGACAGAGCCAGACTCCATCTCAAAAAAAAAAAAAAAAAAAAAAAAAAAAAAAAAAAGAACTTACAAAACAAAGAACAAATGAAACTCAAAGCAAACAGAGGAAAGAAATTATAATGATAGGAGCAGAAATCAATGAAATGGAGAAAAGAAAAACAATCGAGAAAAATTAATGAAACAAAGAGCTGATTCTTTGAAAGCATCATAAAGCAAACCAAATAAAATTGAAAAAAAGTGAAAAGACACAAAGTATCAGGAACAGGAATGAAACAGGATATCAAGATTGATTCTGTAGACATCAAAGGTATCATAAGGGAATATTATGAATAGTTCTATACATAAAACTGACAACTTAGATGAAATGTACCAATTCCTCAAAAAACACAAACTACAACTCACCCAATGTAAAACAGATAATCTCAGTAGCCCTATACCTACCAAGAAACCTGAATTCATAATTTAAAAACTTCCAAAGAAGCAATCTCCAGGCCCAGTTTACTTCACCGGACATTTCTACCAAATGCTTAAAGAAGAATTAACACAGGTCAAAATACAGGGTCTCAGGACTTTATTACCTCCCACAGAAAGTTAAACTAGCAACTATTCACAAACAAGAACACCTTTGTGTTCCCAAAACTTGGGAAGGCCTGAGAAAGCTGCATGGACCACAGAACACAGAACCAAAAAAAGAAAAAGAAAAAGAACTGCCTTTGAAGGATAAGAGAACTTATCTCACTTTGATCCCACTGCCCTTCCTTTCCCCAAGATGGCTCACTGCAACAAAGAAAAAATTTCCCAGGGCCCACAGTTTCTACAGCAGGAAAACAGAAAGCAGACATCTCATTTCCCTGGCATTCTGATATGCTTCCCAAGAAGTCTACTTCAGTCTCACTTCTTAAGGAACACAGAGGTTAACAGCATGGCTAGACCACCTGGGGTCAGGTAGAGATAAAGCAAGGAGACAGAGCCCATGGTAATTAGCCTGCAGATCTTGATGGCAGCTCTGTGTACCTGCCAGAGGTAATACGCAATCTGAGATACCAGCTAACAGCGTAGCTCCCTCACAAATCCTAGCTGGTCACTCTCAGAAGTGTTGGGAAATTCTACCTGGCTTATATCCCTAGATGGCTCAGCCTCCAGTCCAGCCTCAGACCCTGCCCCAACGCCCCATACAGGGAGAGAAATACCCACCACAGTGCAATGTAACAAAGCACAGAAGCTAGTTCTTCCACACCCAGAAGGTTAAATAGCACTCAGTTCAGGCTCAAAGCCCACCCCAAGGCCCTGCATAAGCCGGAAGGCAAACCTTGTCTGTGTATTATGTACTAGGCATAGCAGCTGGTCCCCTCCATCCTAAGCAGTGACTCCACCTAACGGTTGGAGTTCCTCTCACAACTCCACCCAACTGCAGTGGTACCATCAGGCCAGGGAATATATGTTGTGGCTCAGCCAGATAAAAGACAATTGCAGTGTCCAGCCAGCACTTCTGCTTGATTGCAGAGGTCAGTCGGGGTCTCACCAGAGAGTAGAGTCCAGCCAGCTTCCCTACCCTAATCAAAGACAGCAGCTCAGCCGGGTGTGGTGGCACATGCCTGTAGTCCCTGCTACTCAGGAGGCTGAGGCAGGAGAACTGCTTGAACCTGAGAGGCAGAGGTCGCAGAGAGCTGAAATCGCGCCAGTGCACTCCAGCCTGGGCAACAGAGGAAGACTCCGTTTCAAAAAACAAAAAAAAAAACACAATGAAGTATCACCTCCGAAAGGCTACTATCAAAAAAATGAAAAATAAACGAGTGTTGGCAAGGATTTGGAGAAAAGGGAAGGTTAATACAATGTTATGAGAATATAAATTAGTACAGCCATATGGAAAACTGTATGGAGGTTCCTCAAAAAACTAAAAATAAAGTCACCATACGATTCAACAATCCTACTTCTAAATATTTACCCAAAAGATTTGAAATAAGTATGTCAAAGAGATATCTGCACTTCCACATTCACTGCAGCACTATTCACAGTAGCCAGGTTATGGAATCAACCCAAGTGCCCATTAACAGATGGACAGATAAAGAAAATGTGGTATCTATATGCAACGGAATACTATTCAGAAAGAAATTCTGTCATATGACACAACATGGATAGAATCGAAGAACATTATGTTAAGTTAAATAAGCCAGGCACAAAAAAACAAATGACGCATGTTCTCATAAGCAGAATCTCAGGCAATCAAACTGAAAAAAGCAGGGAGTAGGATGGTGTTTACCACAGGCTGAGGGTAGGGGAAATGGGGGAGATTATGGTCAAAAGATACAAAGCCTCAGATGGGAAGAATAAGTTGTTGTTTTGAGATCTATAGCACGGTGTGGTGAATATAGTTAATAATGGTGTGTACTGTATATTTTGAAAGTGCTAAGAGTAAATTTCAAATGTTTTCACCACAAAAATATAAGAGTTTGAGGTGATAAATATGTTAACTAGCTTGATTTAATTATTCCACATTGTATTCATAAACTTTAACATCATTTTGTACCCTAAATATATACAACTATAATCTGTCAATGTAAAATAAAAGTAAATAAATATATAATACCATTTAAGACAGAAAAAAAGAAAAATTAATACCAATTCTGCACAATCTCTCCTGGAAAACAGGAGGAAGAAGAAACACTTCCTAGTTCATTTTATGAAGCTAGTAACATCCTGGTATCAAAACCAGGCAAAGTTAAAAAAAAAAAAAAAAACACTACAGACCATCAGTCCTCATGCAAAGATCCGTAGCAAAATATTATCCAAGAAAATTCTCTAAAATATGTAAAAAGAATTATGCATCATGACCAATAGGGATTTATTCCAGGGATGCAAAGTTGGTTTTGTATCCAAAAATCTATCAATGTACTTTACCATATTAATAGACAAAAGAAAAAAATCACATGATCAAATAAATTTATACAGAAAAAAGCATGTGACAAAATTTAGCACACTTTTAGGATAAAAACTCTCAGAAAAATAGGAATAGAGAGAAACCGCCTCAACTTGACAAAGAGCATTTATTAAAAATCTATAGCTAACATTTTAATAGTGAAAGACTCAATCCTTTCCTTTAAGATAGGGAAAAAGTCAACAATGTCTATTCTTCACCACTCTTATTCGACATAATGCTGGAAGTTCCATCCATTATATAAGGCAAGAAGAGAAAATAAAGCCGTATAGATCAGAAAGGAAGAAATAAATTGTTCCAATTTACAGATAACCAATATTCTATATAGAATATCCCAAAAAAAATACAAAAAACTCCTAGAACTATTAAGTGACTTCAACAAGGTTATAGCATATAAGATCAATATATGAAAATCAATTTGTTTCTACATACTAGCAATGAATGCATGAACATGTAAATTAAATACTCAATCCCATTTATAATTACTTGACATAAAATGATATAGTTACAAATCTAACAAAACATTTCTGGTGACTAAATTTATGTGTGAACTTGAGTGAGCCAGCAGTTGCCCAGATTTTTATTTAAACATTATTTTGGGTCTTTCTCTGAGGTATTTCTGGATGAGATTAGTATTTGAGTAGGTAAACTGAGTAAAACAGATTGCCCTCTCCAGAGGGGTTGGGCCTTGCTATGGTTTGAATGTTCCCTCTAAAATTCATGTTGTAATTTAATTACCACCGTGATGATATTAAAAGGTAGGACTATGAAGAGTGATAAGGTCATTAGGGCTCTGCACTCATGAATGGATTAATGCCATTATTGAGGGAATGCATTATTACTGCTGGAGTAGGCTCCTGATAAAAAAGAAGAGTTCAGGCTGGGCACAGTGGATCACATCTCTAATCCCAATAATGGAAGACTGAGGCAGAAGGATAAGGAATTTCAGACCAGCCTGTGAAACATAGTGAGACTGTATCTCTAAAAATGCTTTTAAAAATCAGCCAGGCATGGTGGTACAGGCATGGTGGCACTCCAGCCTGGCTGACAGGCTAAAAATATGTATTTGTAATAGAATGATTTATATTCCTTTGGGTATATACCCAATAATGGAATTGCTGGGTCGAATGGTATTTCTGGTTCTAGAGCTTTGAGGACTCACCACACCATCTCCCACAATGGTTGAACTAATTCACATTCCCACCAACAGTATAAAAGTGTTCTTATTTCCCCACAGCCTTTCCAGCATCCATCGTTTCTTGACTTTTTAATAATCGCCATTCTAACTGGCGTGAGATGTGGTTTTGATTTGCATTTCTCTAATGTTCAGTGATGTTGAGCTTTTTCATGTATGTTCACTGCAGCACTATTCACAATAGCAAAGACCCAAATATCCCTTAATGATAGACTGGATAAAGGAAATGTGGTACATATATACCATGGAATACTTTGCAGCCATTAAAAGGAACAAGATCATATCTTTTGCAGGGATATAGATGGAGCTGGAAACCATTATCCTCAGCAAACTAACGCAGGAAAAACAACCAAACACCGCATGTCCTCACTTATAAGTGGGAGTTGAACAATGAGAACGCATGGACACAGAGAGGGAAACAACACACACTGGGGCCTGCTTAGAGGTGGAGTTGGGGGAGGGAGAGCATTAGGAAAAATAGCTAATGCATGCTGGGCTTAATACCTAGGTGGTGGGTTCATAGGTGCAGCAAACCACCATGGCACACATTTACCTATGTAACAAACCTGCACATCCTGCACATGTACCCCAGAACTTAGCTCACATCTGTAATCCTACCACTTTGGGAAGCTGAGGGAGGTGGATCACAAGGTCGGGAGTTCAAGACCAGCCTGGCCAACATAGTGAAACCCCATCTCTACTAAAAATACAAAAAATTAGCTGAGTGTAGTGGTGGAAGCCTGTAATCCTAGCTATTCAGGAAGCTGAGGCAGGAGAATCACTTAATCCCAGGAGGCGGGGGTTGCAGCAAGCCAAGATTGCACCACTACATACCAGCCTGGGTGACAGTGCAAGACTCCATCTCAAAAAAAAAAAAAAATTTAAATAACTAAAATAAAATAAAATAATTCAACATGATTTCCTCTGTCTCACAAGCTTGCTTGCTTGCCCTTCTGCCTTCCACCTTCTTCCATGGAATGACCCAGTACAAAGGCCCTAACCAGATGCCAGTTGTCAAGTTCTTGAACTTCCCAGCCCTCCAGACCCATAAGACAAATACGCTTCTTTTTCTCCACAAATGATCCAGTCTGTAGTATTTGCTATAGCAATACAAAATGAACTGAGACAGGCCTCATCCAATTCATTGAGGCCTGAATAAAACAAAAATACTGAGTAAGAGACAATTCTGTCTCTCTCTTCCTGTCCTCAAGCTGACACAATGGCTTTCTCCTGTTGTTGGATTTGAACCTGGACTGGAACTTAAATCACTGTCTCTGTTGGGTTTTAGGCCTTTGGAGTCAGACTAGAAGGGGAATTATACTATACCATCAGATCTCCTGGGACTCTAGTTTACCAACTACAGGTCTCAGGTCTCTCTCTCTCTCTCCCCCACTCCCCACCCACCGCCTTTTCTCTCTCTCCCTCTCCTCATATATTTGTAGCTATTGTAAATGGGACTACTTTCTTGATTTCTTTTTCAGATTATTTGCTGTTGGCATATAGAAATACTACTGATTTTTGTATGTTCATTTTGTATCCCGTAACATTACTGAATTTGTTTATCAATTCAAATAGATTTTTAGTGGAGTCCTTAGGTTTTTCCAAATACAAGATCCTATCATCTGCAAACAAGGATCATTTGATTTTTTACTTTCCAATTTGGATGGCCTTTATTTCTTTCTCTTGTCTGAGTACTCCAGCTAGGACTTCCAGTACTAGTTTGATGGGCATCTTTGTTGTACTCCATATCTTAGAGGAAAGAATTCCAATTTTTCCACATTCAGTACAACAATGCTAGCTGTGAATCTGTCATATATGGCTTTTATTATGTTGAGGTATGTTCCCTTTTATAGCCAGTTTTTAGGAATTTTTGTCATGAAAGGATGTTGGATTTTATCAAATGCTTTTTCAGCATCAATTGAAATGATCATATGGTTTTTGTCCTTCATTCTGCTGATATAATGTTTCACATTGATTGCATATCAATCAATATGCAAATGTTGCAAATGCAAATGTTGATATGTTCAACTATCCTTGCATCCCTGGGATAAATTCCATTTGGTCATGATGAACAAACTTTTTAACATGCTGTTGAATTTAGTTTGCTAGTACTTTGTTGACGATTTTTGCATCTTTTTTTTAGGGATATTGGTCTGTAGTTTTCTCTCTCTCTCTTTTTTTTTTTTTTAATAAGCCTTTGTCTGGTTTTGGTATGAGGATAATACTGTCCTCATACAATGAGTCTGGAAATATTCCCAACTACTCTTTTTCAGAACAGTTTGAGTAGGATTGCTATAGTTCTTCTTTAAATGTTTGCAAAATTCAGAAGCCACCAGGTCCTAAGGTTTTCTTTGCCGGAAGACTTTTTTTGTTACAGCTTTGATCTTGTTACTTGTTACTGGTATTTTCAGGTGTGCTTTGGGTTATATCTCCTTGGTGTTCTATAACCTTCTTGTACTTGAATATTAATATCCTTCCCTAGGTTTGGGAAGTTCTCTGTTATTATTCCTTTGAATAAACTTTATACCCCTAACTCTTTTTTAACCTCTTTTTTAAGGTCAATAACTCTCAGATTCACCCTTTTGAGGCTATTTTCTAGATTTTGTAGGCAAGCTTCATTCTTTTTTGTCGTCTCTGTGTATTTTCAAATAGCCTGTCTTCAAGCTCACCAACTCTTTCTTCTGCCTGATTAATTCTGCTATTAAGAGACTCATGCATTCTTCAGTAGATCAACTGCATTTTTCATCTCCAGAATTTCTGCTTCTTTTTGATTATTTCAATTTGTTGATTATCTGATTGCTTAATTCCTTCTCTGTGTTATCTTGAATTTCTTTGAGCTTACTCAATACAGCTATTTTTTTTAATTCTATTTTTCGATGTTATTGGGGTACAGGTGGTATCTGGTTAAACGAGTAAATTATTTAGTGGAGATCTGTGAGAACCTGGTGCACCCATTGCCTGAGCAGTATACACTGCACCATATTTGTTGTCTTTTACCCCTCACCCCCACCCAGCTGTTCCCCCCAAGTCCCCAAAGTCCACTGTATCATTCTTATGCTTTTGTGTCCTCATAGCTTAGCTTCCACATATCAGTGAGAACATACCATGTTTAGTTTTCCATTCCTGAGTTACTTCACTTAGAATAATAGTCTCTAATCTCATCCAGGTCATTGCAAATGCTGTTAATTCATTCCTTTCTATGGCTGAGTAGTATTCCATCATATATATACCAGAGTTTCTTTATATACTTACTGTTTGATGGGCATTTGGGTTGGTTCCACGATTTTGCTATTATGAATTGTGCTGCTATAAATGTGCATGTGAAAGTATCTTTTTTGAACAATAACTTCTTCTCCTCTGGGTAGATACCCAATAGTGGGATTGCTGGATCAAATTGATAGTTCTACTTTTAGTTCTTTAAGGAATCTCCACACTGCTTTCTATAGCAGCCGTACTAGTTTACATTCCCACCAGCAGTGTAGAAGTGTTCCCTGATTGGTGCATCCACACCAACATCTATTATTTTTCGAATTTTTGATTGTGGCCATTCTTACAGGAGTAAGGTGGTATTGCATTGTGGTTTTGATTCGCATTTCCCTGATCATTAGTGATATTGAGCATTTTTTCATATATTTGTTAGCCATTTGTATATCTTATTTTGAGAATTTTCTATGTATGTCCTTAGCCCACTTTTTGATGGGATTGTTTTTTCTCTTACTGATTTGTTGGAATTCATTGTAGATTCTGGATATTAGTCCTTTGTCAGCCCACTTTTTGATGGGACTGTTTTTTTCTTACTGATTAGTTTGAGTTCATTGTAGATTCTGGATATTAGTTCTTTGTCAGATGTATATATTGTAAAGATTTTCTCCCACTCTGTGGATTGTCTGTTTGCTGACTATTCCTTTTGCTGTGCAAAAGCTCTTTAGTTTAATTAAGTCCCACCTATTTATCTTTGTTTTTATTGCAGTTGCTTTTGTGTTTTTGGTCATGAAATCCTTGCCTAAGCCAGTAGCTAGAAAGGTTTTTCCAGTGTTATCTTCTAGAATTTTTATAGTTTCAGGTATTAGGTTTAAGTCCTTAATCCATCTTGAGCCAATTTTTGTATAAGGTAAGAGATGAGGAACCAGTTTCATTCTCCTACATGTGGCTAGCCAATTATCCCAGCACCATTTGTTGAAAAGGGAGTCCTTTCCCCATTTTATGTTTTTGTTTGCTTTGTCAAAGATCAGTTGGTGTAAGTATTTGGGTTTATTTCTAGGTTCTCTTTTCTGTTTCATTGGTCTATGTGCCTATTTTTTTTTTACCAGTACCATGCTGTTTTGGCCTTATGGTATAGTTTGAAATCAGGTAGTGTGATGCCTCCAGATTTGTTCTTTTTGCTTAGTCTTGCTTTGGCTATGCAGGCTCTTTTTTGGTTCCATATGAATTTTAGAATTGTTTTTCCTAACTCTGTGAAGAATGATGGTGGTGATATTTTGATGGGTATTGTGTTGAATTTGTAGATTGCTTTCGGCAGTATGGTCATTTTCACAATATTGATTCTACCCATCCATAAGCATGGGATGTGTTTCCAATTGTTTGTGTCATCTGTGACTTCTTTTAGCAGTGTTTTGTAGTTTTCCTTGTAGGGGTCTTTCTACTCCTTTGTTAGGTATATTCATAAGTTTTTTTTTTTTCAGCTATTGTAAAAGGGGTTGAGATCTCCATTTGATTCTTTGCTTGGTCACTGCTAGTGTACAGAAGAGCTACTGATTTGTGTATATTAATATTGTATCTGGAAACTTTGCTGAATACTTTTATCAGTTCTAGGAGCTTTCTGGAGGAGTACTCAGAGTTTTCAAGGTAAACAGTCATACTGTCAGCAAATAGGGACAGTTTGACTTCCTCTTTACAAATTTGGATGCGCTTTATCTCTTTCTCTTGTTGGACTGCTCTGGCTAAGACCTCCAGTACTAAGTTGGAGAGGAGTGATGAGAGTGGGCATCCTTGTCTTGTTCTCGTTCTCAGGGGGAATGCTTTCAACTTTTCCCCATTCAGTATTATGTTGGCTGCAAGTTTGTCATAGATGGCTTTTATTACACTAAGGTATATCCCTGTATGCCAATTTTGCTGATGGTTTTGATCATAACCTCACCTAACACATAAGGAATCACATAAACTTAAAGGGGTGGAAAAAGGCATTTCATGCAAATTGTCACCAAAAGTGAGCAGGGGTAGTTATTCTTATACCAGACAAAACAAACTTAAAAGCAACAGCAGTTAAAAGAGACAAAGAGGGACATTATATAATGGTAAAAGGCCTCATCTAACAGGAAAACATCACAATCCTAAACATACATGTGCCTAACACTAGAGCTTGCAAGTTTATAAAACAATTACTAATAGACCTAAGAAATGAGATAGACAGCAACACAATAATAGTGGAGGACTTCAATATCCCACTGACAGCACTAGACAGGCAATCAAAACAGAAAGTCAACAAAGAAATAATGGATTTAAACTATACCTTGGAACAAACAGACTTAACAGATATATACAGAATATTTCATTCAACAACCACAGAAAACACATTCTATTCAACAGCCCATGAAACTTTCTCCAAGATAGACCACATGATAGGCCATAAAACAAGACTCAATAAATTTAGGAAAACTGAAATTCTATCAACCACTTTCTCAGACCACGGTGTAATAAAACTGGAAATCAACTCCAAAAGGAACCCTCAAAATCATGCGAATACATGGAAATTAAATAACCTGGTCTTGAATGAGCATTGGGTCAAAAATGAAATCAAAATGGAAATTTAAAAATTCTTCAAACTGAATGACAATAATAACACAACCTATCAAAACCTCTGTGATATAGCTAAGGTGGTGCTAAGAGGAACATTTGTAGCTCTAAACGACTACATGAAAAAGTATGAAAGAGCACAAATAGACCATCTAAGGTCACGCCACAAAGAACTAGAGAAACAAGAACAAACCAAACCCAAACCCAGCATGTTGTATTTTTCCTTACACGGGGCACCAGTTGGGTATTGCTCCTCACAAGAGTGCATTAGCAGACCCTGACCCAAATGCCAGATGGACAAAACGTACACTGACACACAGATATTCTGCTTTGCCAGTCCAGTTGAGTGTCCGATCGCCTGCACACCAAGAGAGGTTTATCACTAAGCAGCTTGCACTCCAGGCATTTATTTAGTATACAATTAACAATAGAAGCACTGAGTCAACACACTTGTGGATAATTAACATGATTAACAGAGTAGTTCTACAAATGATTAAAGCTCAGGTACTGGCGGTCTAAAGTAAATACCATTAGGGGGCAATACCCCTAGTTGACCTCACTCCTGAGAGGGCCATTTGGCTCAAAGGTTAGTTAATGGAGGTAGGGTAAACAGACTTAACTGGGGAAGCCTCTATTGTCCCTAGTATTTACCCTATGACCTAATGCTCTAAGGTAAAAACTGGCTGCCTTCAGCCTGTTCAATAATTACAAGCTATGTAAGCTTTCAGCCTTCCAAAAGGTTTGTGACTATTTCCTATAACTTTCCCTAATATTTCCCTTTAATATTTCTGCCACAATCCTGCGTGAATCCCAACACCAGCAGAACAAAGGAAAAACCAAGATCAGAGCAGAACTAAATGACACTGAAACAAACAAACCAAAAATACAAATGATAAATGAAACAAAAAGCTGGTTCTTCGAAAAGATAAATAAGATTGATAGACCATTAGCAAGTTTAACCAAGAAAAGAAGAGAGAAAATCCTTTATCCATATAATCTAGAAAACCTAGAAGAGATGGGTAAATTCCTGGAAAAATACAACCCCCCTAGCTTAAAACAGGAAGAATTAGATACCCTAAACAGACCAATAACAAGCAGCGAGACTGAAACGGTAATTTAAAAATTACCAACAAAAAAAAGTCCAGGACCAGAGAGATTCACAGCAGAATGCTACCAGACATTCAAAGAAGAATTGATACCAATCCTTTTGACACTATTCCACAAGATAGGGAAAGAAGGAACCCTCCCTAATTCATGCTATGAAGCCAGCATCACCCTAATTCCAAAACCAAGAAAAGACACAACCAAAAGAGAAAACTACAGACAGATATCCTTGATGAACATAGATGCTAACATCCTTAACAATATACTAGCTAACTGAATCCAACAATATATCAAACAGATGATCCACCATGATCAAGTGGGTTTCATACCAGGGATGCAAGGAAAGTTTAACATACACAAGTCAATAAATGCGATTCACCACATAAATGGAATTAAAAACAAAAATCACATGATCATCTCAATAGATGCAGAAAAAGCATTCAACAATATCCAATACAGCTATTTTATTTTTTAATTTATACTTTTAAGTTCTGGGATACATGTGCAGAACATGTAGGTTTGTTACATAGGTATACACGTGCCATGGTGGTTTGCTGCACCCATTAACCTGTCATCTACATGAGGCATTTCTCCTAATGCTATCCCTCCCCTAGCCCTCCACATGGAGCTGGGGGTGGGGTGACACAAGCCCCACTGTGGCCACCACCACTGGGATTGCACTGGGTCAGATGTATGTTCACTCAAGGACCTAAGACTCTTTAATCAGTAGCTGGCAAATCCAGCCAGGCTTGTGTCCTTCTGGTTAAACCTGAAGCCAACAGTCCTGGGTCTCACCAAAGCCTTGTAACCACTACCTGGCTACTGCCTATGTTTACACAAGAACCTAGGGCTCTACAATCAGCAGGTGTCAAAGCCCACCAGGCTTGCGTCCTTCCCTTAATGGCAGTGAGTTCCCCCAAGCCCTGGATAGGTCCAGAGATGCTGTCTGGGAGCCAAGGACTGGAGTCCAAACCCTTAGAAATTGACGTGATGCTCTATACTACCGCAACTGAGCTGGCTCTCAAACCACAAGACAAAGTCCTTCCTATTCTTCCCTCCTCTTTCCACAAGCAGAGGAAATCTCCGTGGCCACCACCACCATAGGCCCATAGGGAGTACTTCCAGGCTACCACTCATGTTTCTCAAGGGCTTTTCAGTCAGCTTGTGGTGAACGTGCCAGGCTTGGGACTCACCCTTCAGGGCAGTGTGCTCTCCTCTGCCCCACTACAGGTCCAGAAATGCCATCCAAGAATCAAGGCCTGGAATCGGGGACACCAAGAGTCCACTTGGTATTCCATCCCACTGTGGCCAAGATAGTACTTAAGGTACAAGAAAAAATCCCCTTTACTTTTCCCTCTGCTTTTCTTAAGAAAGAGTCTCACTATAGCCACCACAGCTGTGAATGTGCTAGGTCTCACCTGAAGCCAGCATGCCACAGAGTCTCACCCAAGGCCACTGTGTACTACCTGGTTAACACTGCTGGTCATTCAGGGGCCGAGGGCTCTTTAGTCAGCAGATTATGAATCTTGCCAGAACTGGGTTCTTCCCTTCACAGCAGTGGGTTCACTTCTAGCCCAGGGTATGTCTATAAATGTGTGGGATCTAGGACCTGGAATGGGGACCTGATGACTGCCTGGTACCCTCTCCTACTGTGGCTGAGCTGGTCTCCAAGATGCAAGACAAAGTCAAAGTCCTCTTTAGTCTTACCTCTCCTCTCCTCAACAAAAGAAAGGAGTGACTTTCTTTGCTGTGAGGTGTGCTGCCTGGGGTTAGGGGACGTAAGTGCAAGCACTCCTTAGTCTTTCCAGCTGATGTCTCACTAGGTTGGGGCCCCCCACATCCATTGGCTCAAAGTCCAAAACAGCAGTAGGACTTGTTCAAGAATTGTGGTCCTTGTGGCCTACACTGCCTCTCAAGTTTATTGAGGACCACATAGCACTTTGGTCTGCAATGGCGAGGCTTGGTGGAACTCAAGTTCCAACCACTGGGATGGGCGATTCCAATCTGGCTAGAACTGGTCTAAATTCTCCCTCTGTGGGTGGCTGTCAGTTGAGTTCAGCTGGGTTTTGATTTCTGCTGTGACAGGGCAGCAATGAGTTCAATTAACAGTTTCACAAGCATTGCACTCTCCCTCCTCTAAGTGCTCAGATTATCTCTCCCCACCACACAGCCACTGCCATGGGTTGGGGGAAGGATGCAATCAGTGATTCAAGACTGTTCCCTTCCCTCTTGAGTGCCTCTTTCAGCAATATGAAGTTAAAACCAGGTATTGTGGTTGCTCACCTGAGTTTTGGTTATGAAGATGGTTTTTTTGTGTAGATAGCCGTCACATTTGGTGTTCCTGCATGAGATATAATCAGTGGAGGATTCTATTCTGCCATCTTGCCCCACCCTTAATCCAAATAATTGTGATATTTTAATAAATATACACAATGTGTTAGTAAATCAGGATAATTAGCATATTCATCACCTCAAACCTTTGTCATTTCTTTGACTTGATAACATTCAATATCCTCTTTTTTAAGGGCCAGCCACAGTGACTAATGCCTGTAATCCCAGTACTTCGGGAGGTCAAAGTGGGAGGACTACTTGAAGCCAGGAGTTGGTGACCAGCCTGGGCAACATAGTGAGTCCCCATCTCTACAAAATAAAAATAAAAAATAGCTGGGCATGGTGGTGCATGCCTGTAGCCCCAGGTATTCGGGAGGCTGAGGTAAGAGGACTGCTTGAGCCCAGGAGTTTGAGGCTGTAGTGAGCTATGATCACATGACTGTACTGCAGCCTGGGCAAGAGTTGAGACTCTGTCTCTAAAAAAAGGAAATAACAATAAAATGCAAAATCTTCTAACTATTTGAAAAAATTTAATGAATTATTGTTTGCCATAGTTACCCTACAAAGCTATAGAACACTAGAACTTATTCTTCCCATCTAGCTGTTAACCAACCTCTCTCTATCCTCCCCTCCACAACACCCTTCTCATCATCTAATAACCACAATTCTACTCTCTACTTCTATGAGCTCAAATATTTTAGCTCCCACATATGAGTGAGAACAAGAGATATTTATCCTTCCATGTCTGACTTATTTAACTTAACATAATGTCCTCCAAGCTCATCCATGTTGCCATAAATGACATAAATGACAGAATTTTATTCTTTTTTTTCTGGCTGGTTTTCTATTTTGTGTATATATACATTGTCTTCATTCATCTGTTGATGGACTTTTAGATTGATTCCTATCTTGGCTGTTGTGAACAGTGCTGCAGTAAACATGGGGATGTAGGTGTCTCTTCAATATACGTACGGATTTCCCTCCTTCACATAAATACCCAGTAGTGGGATTGTTGGCTTGTATGGTAGTTCTATTTTCAGTTTTCTGAGAAACCTCCATACTGTTTTTTCATTTGGTTGTGCTAATTTACGTTCCCACCAATACTGTATAAGAGCTAACTTTTCTCCATATCCTCATCAGCATTTATTTTTTGTCTTTTTGATGACAGTCATTCTATCTGGGGTGAGGTGATATCTCATTGTGGTTTTGATTTGCATTGCCCTGATGATTGGGGATGTTGAGCATCTTTTCATATACCTATTGGCCATTTGTATTCCTTCTTTTGAGAAATGTCTATTCTGATCCTTTGCCCATTTTTAAATCAGATGATTTATTTTTTACTGCTGACTTCCCTGTATATTCTGCATATTAATCCCTTAGAGAATGAACAGTTGCCAAATATGTTCGCCCATTCTGCAGGCTGTCTCTTCACCCTGTGGATTATCTCCTTTGCTGTGCAGATACAGCATTCTTTTCTTGAAAACCATTTAATTGAGGTATGATTGACATGCAAAAAGCTGTACCTATTTAATATATACAATTGGTGCATGTGGAGATAAGTATACATCTGTGAACAATCTATGCCATAAACTGTCACCTCCAAAAGTTTCCTTCCCTCCTCTTGATTTATTGTTATTTACCATAAGAACATTCTTGAAAAGATAAAATTACAGAAATAGCTAACAGATTAGTGGTTGCCACAGGTCAAGGAGGGAGCAGGAATAGGAGGGAGGGGGGTATAGCTATAAAAGGCCAACACAGGGGATCCTGTGGTGATAGAAGTGTTCTATATATTGATTATACATCATTGTCAATGCCCTGGCTGTCAAAATAGACTGTAGTTTTGCAACATTTGGGAGGGAAACTGGGTAAAAGGTACATGGGATATCTCTATTATTTCTTATAACTGCATCTCAATCCACAACTATCTCAAAATAAAAAGTTTAATAAAAGCAATTTTAAAAAACATTTGGCTGTTGGAGATCTCACAAAGTAAGATTACTGTTGTCTACTTTAAATGACTTAATTATTCTTCTTCCTGGAAACAAGAAGTTAGATAAAGTGACCAAGGGAACTCATCAAGATTTTCCATAGCTCTATGACCATAGAATGGTATACTGCAAAATACAGTGTTTAATAGTCTTTAAAAAACAAAAATGGGTTAAGTTTCATCATAAAGCAATGGAATGTGACTTTCTAATCACTGAATGAAAATGAAATTATATCTGCTTCCACACTACATGTAAAACATATAGCTTCCTTTTGAAATTTTTATAAACATATTGCATATCAAAACTTACCTGCTCTTCTCTGTCTTAATTCTTTTAACATTCAATTTCCAGGTGACAAATGCTTTATTCATTCTGAAAGGAAAAATGCTTCTTATATTCCATATCCATAAACCATTTATATGGAATAAATTTAGTAAAAGCTTAGTAATATCAGAATATTCTCTAGAACATGTTTCATTCATCCTGAGTTACCTAAAGTAAATGCTAAACCATATAAATTTTCTCCCAAACTATCAGCAGAATATAGAGCAAAAGGTAAATGTAAATGAAAGTCCTTATAATTCTCACAGATGCAGGATTCACTTAGCTGCAGCATTCCAATAAATATTAAAAATGATTTTTAAAATATTGTTTTCCTTTATATGTTTATTGGCTTACTTTGAAAAGAGACTTCATACTTCAAGAAAAGTCAAGATTCAATTTTCAGTAATAATGAAAAGGTACATTGATAAAAAGTCTCTATAGTGGTAAGTAGAAAATTAAGGTAATATATGTCATTTTGATATTATTTAATACTTATATAAAAAATGCACTTGTAATTTTTAAAACTCAAAGAACCTACATGAGAAGGAATTGGAAAGTTTCCCTGGTTATGATTCATCATCAATAATTGTCATGCATTCTGAAAAAGACATGCCAACTGTTTCTGCAAATCTCTTTCTCACGCCTGTAATCCCAGCACTTTGGGAGGCCGAGGCGGGCGGACCACAAGGTCAGGAGATCGAGACCATGGTGAAACACCGTCTCTACTAAAAAATAGAAAAAAAATAGCCGGGCGCAGTGGCGGGCGCCTGTAGTCCCAGCTCCTCGCGGGAGGCTGAGGCAGGAGAATGGCGTGAACCTGGGAGGCGGAGCTTGCAGTGAGCCGAGATTGCGCCACTGCACTCCAGCCTGGGCGACAGAGCGAGACTCCGTCTCAAAAAAAAAAAAAAAAAAAAAATCTCTTTCAATTCTAAATGACTATTGCCACCTACATTATGCACGTGTGGGACTAGTCTAATGCAGTATCACAATTGCTTCCTTGGTAGCCTTTGCATCTAGAGGAAAACAACCACCTTTAAATAAACACTGAGATGTGATACTTGTTTGCCAATGTGAGATTACTTATGTAGCTGGTAAGAGCTAGTGGGTAGCAGAAAATCGTGGGGATAGGGGTGTGTCTGAGAAGCCAAACAGCCAATGTTAGTGATGACGTTGGCTAATTTTGAATCAAAGAAGGCTGAAAGGGGCCTGGAGCCATCCAAGCAGTTCAAAGAGAATCCCATGATATCCTTCAAACAGGCTCACCTGAGGCCTTGAAAATCAGGACTGCCTCAATCAAAATCTAGTACCTTGACCTTAAATCCAGTTCCAAAGAAGCACTCCACATAAGTTACTATTTCACTTTAATCCAAATCCATAGAGTCATGGTATCTCAGAACCCTAGAAGATCCCTGAAAATCCTTAGGAATCAGGGGGGAACCCAACGGTGTAAGGCGTATCTGCACCAGGTCACAAAAACTAATATACCAGAAAAGTTTCATGAGGTAAAACAATGATGCTGATGGTCTAATCACCCCTGTACTGGCATCACCAGCTTAAGTTGTTAACACTTCATCTTATCTCATTTTTCTATTTGAAATATTACCTTTTACAATATCGTGATCTAAGAAAAACTATGAAAATATTAAAAATAAAATTTAAAATTAAGTATATTAAGTATATATAAAATTAAGTACAAATTAAGTAAATATAAATTTTAATTTATTTTTTTCTTTACATGAATAAAGAAAATGAATCATTTTGACTATAGACTTTGATACCAAATGTCATGTAAAAAGATGATTCTTGTCCCAGTTGCAGTTGAATTTAAAAAGTTTAATAAATGATAACTATTTAGAGCAGAGCAGACCCTGAGGATGTATCAGAAGGCAAGCATAACAGTGGAAAGTCTGACACTGACAGAGTTTCAAATAAAAAGATACAGAAAATATTACTTTGGATAATATCTTAAATTGATAACCCAGAATCAAAAACCTATCTAGCCCCAATTCTAGCTCCTAAATTACAGGGATGCAACTATCACCTCTCTTTGACGAGAAACTTAGAACTGTTACTCAGTCACCTACACTACATGTGACAGGTCCCAGAAAATAACAGAACCAGCTTCATTTCCTACCAACTTCATTCCAGGAACACCACTTCTACTGTCAAATCCATACTAAACTAGTTCCTGCTTCATAACTTTGAAACTTGCATCTTCTGGAGCTCCCACAGGGCAGCCTAGTTTTAATCATTTAGGTCTCTGCTTCAATGCCACATCTCTGACCATCCTATCTAAAGAACCAATGCACACACACATCTCTAATTCTCTGTTTTATTATATTTCTAGGCCTCATCACGATCTGAAATTATTTATTTACCTATTATTATCTATCTCCTTCCATTAGAATATAAGTTCTATAGGAACAGAAACCTTGTATATTTTTTCGTAGTTCTGTCTCCAGTTCTTAACACAGGTGAAACAAAATAGGTACACAATAACATTTATTCAATAATTAATTTCTCTGTCACAAAATCCTTCTTCTCTTACCAAAAAAAAAAATTTCTCAGGTCCTTAGTTATTCAAGCTATTTACATATTAAATAAACAATTTAAAATATTATTTACCTGTTTTCCTAGTCCCCAGCAGACAAGAACATATCACAAGAAAAAGCAGACATTAGAGAAGAAACAAGAAAATTATAGAACTAGATATAAACACTAAAAGAACAATAACCTGGAACTACTCTGTGAAGAATCAGTCTTGGGAATCCTAATGTGATGTGATATAACATAATGTAACATAATGTACCTTAAAACTAGATAAATTTTTAATCATGAACTTGAATCAACAAGCTGCCTCCAGCTCCCTTACTCTGTTTTATTTTCCTTCAACCACATTTAGTCTCCACTCAATATTTCACATATTTGCATGTTTTCTATTATCTCTCACCCACTATGATATACATATTTGAGTGCAGGACAATTGTTTGGTTTGTTCAATACAATATCCTTGGCATCTAGAATATGCCTGGTTCTTAACAGACTCTCAATAAATATTCATATAAATAAATATATGCACGGAAAAAAAGGCAAACCCAAGTCAACATAGCTGACTCTTGAACAACATGGGTTTGAATGGCACAAGTCCATTTACATGTACATTTTCTTCCACATCTGCCACCCCTGAGACAGCAAAACCAATCTCTACTTTTCCTCCTCCTCCTCAGCCTACTCAATGTGACAATGACAAGGATGAAGAACTTTATTATGATCTACTTCCATTTAATGAGTAGTAAATTTATTTTCTCTCCCTTATGATTTTCCTTTTTCTTTCTTCTAACTTACTTTATTGTAAGAATACAGTATACATGTACCAGACAAAATATGTTAATGATTGTTTATGTTACTGATAAAGCTTCTTGTCAACAGTAGACTATTAGTATTAATAGCAAAGTTTGGGTAGAGTCAAAAGTTATACTCAAATTTTGAACTGTGTAGGGGGTCAGGGCCCCTAACCCTTGCATTGTGGCAGAGTCAACTGTAGGGTGTATTTAAGTTTGCTTGACTATAAAATATTTTTACAATATTTATCCAAAAAGACTAAAATTAAGAGTTGTAATACTGAAAAGGGTAAACTTCCTTCACCTAAAAAATTTTTATGGAACATCCCATTCCTCTATAACTTATGGCATTTCCTCATAAGTTACAGGTAACAAATGCTTTATTAATTCTGAAAGGAAAAATGCTTCTTAAATGCCAAAATTATTGGCATTTCTTCATAAGTTACAGAGGAAATGGGGTGTTCCATAAAAATTTTTAGATAAAGGAATTAGTACTATTTTCTACTGGTATTACTGTAGTAGAACCCAGATGTCAATCGGGCAACTGCTCCTTCAACAGGATCAAACTACAAAGAACTGGTTTCATTTTTTTTCACCTCACCGGAAATCAGAAAATATCTTGAATTGACGTAATAAATAGTAATGTTTTCTTTCTGATAGCCATTCCAAAGTAGGTATGAGTTCTACTTCCTCCATACTACCAACGATATTAGTGACCTACAAAATAAAGCACAAAAGCATTATTTTATTTATTTTAAAAATATGTACCATTTTCAAGAAATTAAGAAAGCCTGTATTTGGCTGATAACTTCTTGCCTTTATAACTAAGTTTTTTCCATGTATGAATCCTCAGCTATTTTATCTATACCCAAATTTGATTTCCCTCAACACACTGCTTCTACACTTGCTATTTTCTTTTTTTTTTTTTGTATTCTTTTTATTTTTTATTTTTTTATTTTTATTTATTTATTTATTATTATTATTATACTTTAAGTTCTAGGGTACATGTGCATAACGTGCAGGTTTGTTACATATGTATACTTGTGCCACTTGCTATTTTCTAACGCTATTTCTCGTGCTCCGACAGAGAGAAACTTCCTCCTCACCCTGAGATACTTTTCACAAATAGCTGTTCAAATTTGAGTCTCACAATTTTTACATTTTCTATAAAAGTAGTATTTATGAACTTAATTTTAGCTACAGAGATGCGGTAGTCCAAAGTGGCTTATAATCTCACTACCCACATATCCTATATTGACATTCAAAAACTACATGCCCTTCATCAAGGAGTTCTCTCTCCTCCCATGAGTGGCCCTCCCCTATCTGAATGTCACCATTTAAAAAATAATTTTATTCCAGAGATAAAAGTATGCATATTTTTATCAGCACATATGTATCTATGTGTATATTCATATATATGTAGAAGTTTTTCCTCCATTCTCACTTGATACTATTAGAGGTATTTCTGTATCTGCACATACAGATCTACCTCATACAAAGATGTGGTCTTGCCCATGCATAAAGTTCATTTTAGTTGGGAGGCTGGGAGGGCAGAAAAAGGCAGACAGACATTAAACAAATCATTAAAACAAGTAATTGTATATTTTCAACTTGTGATAAATATCAAAATGCTATATAAGAGTGTAAAAGGGGGATTTCTACACCTGGCAATAAAGTTTCTGACAAAAGTGCCAATAAAGAATATTCTTTTCTTTATTATTATAGTTCCCATTATGTTAGCAAATGCTTGTTCTGTAGTCCTTCCTTTAAAAATTTACTCCAAGTATTAACAAAGTATTTGATAGATGAAAAAATTTATTAAAGTTGAATCTCCAAACCTAAATCTCTACACAAAAGGAAAAACTTCACTATTAAATAACATTCTCCCAAGGAGATTCTTATATACAAACTGCTCCACAAATGACCAAGTATCTCTGAAACAGAAAGATAAATGTACGCAATTAAATTCTACATTGGATAATATTTTTGTATTGTAATTCCGAAAGCTTAAAACATCCATTAAACATTACCTTTGAGATAAATGAAGCAGTAATAACCCAAAATTCTTTGCAATGTTTAGCGGTATGAGCCGATACTGCCTGAAGATCATACGGATTGTAAAGGGCTTTAGGACTTTTCCGAGGAAGGCAATATACAAATTCTCCATCATCTTCCAAAGGTTTCTGAGATTTAAAAAAAATAAAAATAAAGAAATTTAATTATTTTGACTAAATTAACAAAATTAATACAATGGCTGAACTGATTATCCACTAAATTGAAACAATTTAAACACAGATTAAAAATAAGAATACTATATCTGGAGAAAGTTAACATCAAATTGTGTCTAAACAATGTTCAACAAGATCACTCTTATGAAAGATTTAACATATTTAATTTTCATCCTTAAAAAAGGATCCTTAATTCAGAAAAAAATATCTATATGCTTAATAATACATGCTTACTAATCCAAAGAACTCGACGACATACCTTTTACATAATACGCCATCTTCCAGTATTTGTCTGCCAACACCAGAAATCTTTGGGCATATTAAATTTGTCATTTATTTTGATAATGATAGCGATTTAGTATAAGATAAAAATAGCTATTATTTGTTAAGTAATAAATAATGAGTAATAACTCTTTCATATACATTATCTTTACAACCATAAGAGTTTAATCTATTAACATTCACCTCTCAAATTTAAAAAAACTAAGGCTTGATATTTTTAATCGCACTAAACAATTGCAGAAATTAATACTTTGAGGGAACTGAGTGAGGTGGCTCACGTCTGTAATCCCAGCTACTCAGGAGGCTGAGGTGAGATCACTTGAGCCCAAGAGTTTGAAGCTGCAGGGAGCTTTACTCACACCATTGTGGCTTCAGCCTAGGTGACAGAGAAAGACCCTGTTTTTCAAATTTAAAAAAATGAATATTTTGATAAGTTAGATAATTTGAGAAAAGTCACAAATTCAGGAAATGGTGAACTAGGGATGTGAATCCAAGTCTGACTCTAAACCCATATTCTAAGCTATTGCAATAAATTATAATGCCTCTCCCATACTTGGCATTGAAAAATCAGCCATTACACATTAAGGAAAATTTTAAGTAAAATGTATTTATTTTAGCTTTAAAATAAAAGTTTCCTGAAACTTTTAACTTTTATTGACAAAAAATTCTAAAATCATAAGAAAACTTTAGTCTTTTCTGGATAAATTTTACCATAAAAAAGCATTTAGTATTTAGTGATGTCCTTAGAAGCTATTTAATTGTGTAACTAAACGGTTTCCAATCATTGTAGTTTTAAATTTTGGATCCAGTTTTACACTTTTTAAAATTCTGTCTTCCTTGAAGATTACTTGTTTCTTCTCAATTATTTTAGCTGTTTCACTTTCTTACTTCAGCTTCTAATATAATCAATATTAAACCCTCAAAAACAAGTTTAAAAACTGCAAATAACAGGAAATAAATGAGCTCTAAATGATGACTCGTATAATGTATGACCTTTTTAATTGTTATTTGGTTATTTGAGTCATTTATGTTCTAAATTAGGTTTCAAAACATTACTAAGAAACAAGATAGATACAAATCTTCCAAATGGATTATATATATAATTAAAAAATCAAATCATAAAAGCATAAAAATATGTTCCAATTAAATTATTTTTTCAATTAAAAACAAGTGTTTAATCATATTCTCAATCCTTTCTTCACACACAAATGAAATTCACTTTATTTGAGAGTCCAAGGAACCCATGTACAGCTATGGTTTTGTTTTGTTTTTAAACTACTGTGCCCACCACCTGCCAGGAACCATGGCATATATTTAATTTTCACAGTCCTCCATGGTAACTATTATTATCTCCATTTCAAGGTCAAAAAACTAAAGCTCAAGAGGTTAGGAACTTGATAACATGGTGAGTGTACAGGTTCAAAACTAGATAAAACTGATTCAATTATACATGTACTTTTCTTCACATTGTTGCCTCTGAAAAATGATCAAAAGATGATGATTTATCTTCATGGTACAGTGTAGAGCAGGGCAAGGTGCCTGCTTTTGTAAATAAAGTTTTATTGGAACACAGTCACATCCATTTATGTATGTATTATCTATCAATGCTTTGGTACTACAGTGACAGAGTTGAGTAGTTGCAAAATCTAAAGTATTTATTACCTGGTCCTCTTCAGAAAAAAATCTGCTGATCCTTGGTTGGGAGCAGTAGTTCTTAATTGTGCATTAGAATCGTGGAGAACTGAATAAAATACAGATTGCAAAGCTCTGCCTCCAAAGGTTTCTGATTCAGTGGGTCTAGGGTGCAGATAAGAATATGTATGTCTAATAAGTTCTAAGGTGATTCCAGTGTTGCTTGTCTGGGGACCACATTTTGAGAGTCCCCTTTCTAACAGTAGGGAGAGATGATCCTGTTCAATCTTAGAGCACCTGTAATAAATGAGGTCTCAGGACACAAACCTTAGTTCTTACCACAGCTTCTACCCTCTGGTCATGTGACCTTGGACAAGCTAAAATTTCTCTGAAGACAGAGGCTAATGGGTAAGAAAAAAATGAACAGCATAAGGAAACACAGACCAGATGAGATAGAAAATCAGGTACCAGGGAGTTAGAGTGTGAGAAGAATAGAATGTTACATTACCTAACAATTTCTTCTTAAATCACAGAAAAAGTGATATCCAGAAACCAAACAGTAGATTCAAGTTTCAGGCAGATGATACACCTTTGCTGGGGACTCACTCAAAGAAAGTGATAAGAGGGGACAAACACAAATATTTTGATGTGTCATAGACTTAAAGTTTATATGCTTGATCTATTCTCCATTTCTTAAATAAGTAAAATGAAATGATGTCAAATACTTTTGCATTTACCATGAAATAATTGTAACTTGATATTAATGTAATGTTTGACTTTGACATAATATTTGAAATGAAATAAAAATAAAAATATAATTTCAACATTGATTTTTAAAGATCAAAATTAAATAAAATAGAATAATACCTTTAAAGTAATCTTCTGAACTGCAATTTTGGAACTTCCATATTTCAAACTGTGCTGCGGTAATACAGTTTGCCAACCAAGCTTTTCTCGTAACCTAATAATATTTCTTATCACATCATCATCTTTTGGTTCTGGTATAGAACAATTTAAAAATCCAATATAAGTGCAAATGTGGGCATCACTTAAGGATAATGCAAAATATTCCAAATATTTCTATATAGAGAAAAAAATCTAAATGGTAACTTAAACGATTATATTATTAGAGGAGAAAATATAGCTTAAAATTTAGTTTTAACAGAAGTTGGAAAGAGGGAATAATATTTATCAATTTAAGAAAGACGTCACGAAAGACCTAATTCATAATTACACAGGTAGTAATAAGAGAAGAGACTAGGAACAGGAACCGGTTATAAGGCTTTTCTTAATAAATGCCTAAGCTGGGGGAGGGGCAGTTGGATCAGAAAAGCAGGGATGACAGGGTGGGATGGAAATATTTTTCCTAAGGATACTCATCCCACAGACACCTTTCAGATCATCTCTCACTTAATCTCTTAGCCAACAGTTGACAATCCTCTCGTTCTTGAAAGAGTCTCTTTTCTTGGCTTTTATTCACTATGCTATACAGGTTGTCCTGTTGGCCCTTAAACTTATTTTCTTGATAGAACAAATCTTGGAAAGAGAAGCATACAGAAAGCCATGCTAAGAAGTTATATTTCTGGCCCTCTAGAAATTACAAACAACATTGGACTAAAACAACTTCTTTTCTAAGGATTAAATGAGACTTGAGCTCTTGTATAAGACAGTATGATAACTAGGATGAGGCACTTGCATGACTCTAAGAGTGAGTCCCTCTTTACATTTTGTGCCCTAGGTGAGGTATTGAAAATTAGTATTAAGGATATGGTACAACTGTGTATGTCTGACAAGAGGATAATTAACATTATAGACCCAGATATAAAAATATATACCTTCTAGAAATCAAAATAGTGTGGTATTGACAGAAAAGCAAAGAAGTAGAACAAATTAGAGTTTTGAAATATAACTACGTATACAAGCCAATCTAATAAGTGAAAAAGATAATTCAAATCAACAGAAGAACGATTAACTATTCAATAAATCATAATGCAAAAGTGGTTAGTCATTTGAAATAAATATGCAGTTATATGCAAGCATAAATTATAGATGGATTACAGCTGTAAATGTCAAAAAACAAATTATAGAAATACTAGAAGAAAATATGGCAGAATATGTTTATAAAACTGGGGTAGTAAAGGCTTCTTGAAAAAGAGTCAAAGCATGTTAAAAGGAAAACAATCATACATTTGACTTGCTCAAACTTAGCAACTTATATACAAGAAAAACCACCATACACAAAGTTAAAATGTAATTAACACATTTTAAAAAGATGTTTATAATCTATATAACAGGCTAGAGATTACTATACCAAATATCTCAAGAATTCTTAACGATTAAAAAATAAACATTTTGATAAAAAGATGAACAAAAAATTTACAGGAAAAGATAAACAGCCCATAAACATATGGAAAAGTATTCAACCTCATTAGTAATCAGGGAATTGCAAATAAAATAAAAATTAAAACACATATCTCACTCAGACTGGCAAAAAATTTAAAATTGGAAAATATCAGCTATTGGCAAGGGTATTCCCCTTGTGTAATATCATGAAAGTATCATAAATTAGCATTTTCATTTTTGAGTGTGATTTGGCAGATTCAACAGATCTGACAAAGACTGTTCAAAAATGGAGGCAGTTTCAGCAAATAAAGAACCCTTTTTCAGAATAAATAGTAAAATATAAGGAAGGCATAACTTTCAAAAAGCTGGAAAGAAAACATCTTTCTAAAAAAGAGTTAGGTTAGTTCATGACAGAATCAAGAATGCTTACTAAAAAGAAACAAGGTCAGGAGTCTGGCAAATTTTGGCTGGGTCCTCTGCTCAGGGTCTTACAGGGCTGAAACCAAAGTGTCAGCTGACCATGCCCTTATCTGGAGGCTGGGCTAGCGAAAGACTTGCCTCTAAGCTCCTCAGGTTTGAGGTGGAATTCGTTTCCTTATGGCTGTATTACTAAGGTCCCCATTTCCTTGGTAGTTGGCTGGGTACAGTTCTCAGCGAACTTTAGGGTTCTTGCCATGTGGCCCTCTCTACAACATGGCAGTTTGCTCCTTCAAAGGCAGTGGCAGGGCCTCTGCTACTACTTGCGGTCTCTTAAGGGTTTATCTGATTAGGTCAGGCTTGCCTCTAATAGTCTCCTTTGATAAATTTAAAGTCAACTGATTAAGGGTCTTAAATACATCTGAAAATCCCTTTGCCATATAAATAATATAAAAGCATGGGAGTGACAGTCTATCATATTCACAGGTTCTGTTTCCACTTAGGAGTAGGCAATTATACAAAGCATGTACACCAGAGGGTAGGAATACTGGAGGGCATATTAGAATTCTGTCTACAACTTCCTTTTTAAAAAAAATGACTAAATGTTGTTAAATCCTGGTAATGAGTACATGAATACTAAATTATTTTCTCTATATTGTATATTTGAAATATTTAATAATTGTTTTAAAATCTAAACAAAATGCTACTTAGGTCTTTACCAGTTTACGTATTCATGAATTTATAGAAGCTAAATGAGGGAAGCAAATTAAAGAAATGCAATCAGTAAAGAATTAGAATTTTATTTATCTGGCAACCATTAAATCTAAATTACTGGCCTTTCTTACACTAGATACCAATTTCAAAACACTAAAGGACAATGCAACTAAATACTAAGAATTCTTAATGTACAGCAACATTTGTGGCAATAAAGCCACTGTATCAGTTTCCTGGATGCATGATATGGTGTGGCTCTGTGTCCTCACCCAAATCTCTCACCTTGAATTGTAATCCCCATAATCCCCATGTGTCAAGCGTGGGACTAGGTGGAGTAAGTGGATCATGGGGGTGGTTTCCCCCATTTTGTTCTCATGATAATGAGTGAGTTTCACGAGATCTGATTGTTTTATAAGCATCTGGCATTTCCCCTGTTTGCACTCACTCCATCCTGCCACACTGTGAAAAAGGTGCCTGCTTCTCCTTTACCTTCCACTATGATTCTAAGTTTTCTGAGGCCTCCCCAGGAATGCAGAACTGTGAGTGAATTAAACCCCTTCCCTTTATAAAATACCCTGTCTCAGGTATTTCTGCATAGCAGTGTGAGAATGGACTAAAACAATGCATAACAAATTACTGCAAATTTAGTGGCTTCAAACAACATGTATTTACTATCTCACAGTTTCTGTGCGTCAGGAGTCTAGATACAGCTTAACTGCATCCTCTGCTTAAAGTCTCAAAGGCTGTAATCATGGTGTTGGTTGGTAACGGATTCTCATTTGGAGGCTCTATTGGGAAAAGATCTGCTTCCAAGCTCCCTGAGGTTGTAAGAACTCGTTTCCTTGTGATTTGAGTCATAGTAGCTTGCTTCTTCAAAGCCAGCAAAGGGGAGAGACTCTAGAACAAGTCCACCAGCAAGGTGGAGTCTTGGATAATGTAATATAATCACAGCATTGACAGTCCATCACCTATTAGTTAGAAGCATTCACAGGTCCTTTCCACATTTAAGGGGAGAGAATTATACGAGGGCATGAACAACACCACGTCTGTGCAAGTTTTGTGCTGTATGAGGTACTTATAATTTTGAGGATATTTATTTAAAGAAAGGGCGAAGCCTGTGTGAGTCAGGGGCCCTGAAGCTTAGGCTTCAATAGCTTTATAATAAATCCACCTCTGTATCATGGTGTTTCTATGAAAATAGAAAAGTTTTCTTTCTCTTATAAAATTTAAAATATTAATACTAAGAAGAATTTCAGGCATAGAGAAAACACAAACTAGAAGATGTTAGTGGAAGAAAATCTATTTAAATAAACTATTTATTTGGAGATTTAAACTCTTTATCAGACAAAGGTATAAAATTGTTAAATAAAATGAAATCATCAAGTTTTACTACAGTTATATGTAAAACACTATACAGTTTATATTATAGTTCTAAAATCATAGCCTTCAGAGATTGTTCTTAATTAAGAACAGTGATTAAACAATCTCTGTCAATTATTCAATGTAATATTTTAGATTTTCAAAAAGAACTTAAAAAGCATTTTAATAATCCTTTAAGCAACCAAACACATAAAATTAGGTAATACTGTTTTTTTCTAAAGTCAGTGTCCAATATAAGCAAACAAACCACAGAATAATTTGAAAAAGTATAGTGATTTCTAAGCAATCTGGTTCAATGATACCACATACCTGTTCTATCATATGACACAGGCCTGGCTTTCCTAACTTTTGGACAAGCATGAGTTTGATCCTTTTTTCTCCATGACTTCCCTTTCTCCCTAAGCGAAGCTGGTTCTGGAGAAACCATATGTTGTTGAGTTATATTTTCTTTAAGGTAATCTGAAAATAAAACCATTATTAACTGAATAACTAGTGTGAGATATAAATAATACCATAGTAATTCCACATACCCAGCAATACAGTTAATGATTATATAAGGCAGTATAGCATAGTAGTTAAGAGCACAGGCTGCCTGGGTTCTAAGCTCATATACAAGCTTTAACACTCATAGTCATGTGATTTACTTTGTAAGTTACCTATCTGCCTTGCTTTCCTCACCTTTGAAATGAGAATTATCATAGTAAGAACCTCATAGGTTGTTACAAGAATTAAATTAGATAATACATTTAAAGCACACAGTAAGTGCTTACTAAGGTAAATGTTAGTTAACTTTATTATTAGGTTGACACAAAAGTAATTGTGATTTTTGAATATTATACTAAATCTTTAAAGTGTGAATCCTCACATGAAATAAATACAGAAATGACCCTTTTTATTAACTGTAATTTGATAACTAAGCAGAGAAAATATTTAGATACAAATACAGAAAAGTAACAAAAGGTCTATTTCTTATTTTGTCTATGGCTTGCCTAATTGGTAGACTTAACACATAGAAGAATGGGGAAAATAGTAAAAACAGAGCTTTGAAGAAAGAAATACATTGTCTTGTTCTCATTCATTTAACAAATACTTCTGTAGTGCAAGGCACTGTGCTACAATTTAGTAAGGCAAAAGACAGGATAATTACAAACAAAACAAAGGGGTACAAATGAAATAAACAATAAGTTTTATTTCAACAAATAGTCCTAATTCAGAAGAGAGAGAGATAATTTCCCACTTGTATAATCAGAGGAAACCACAGACCTCTCCTGTTCCAAAGACCAAATGTTGAATGATGGTAAGGCTTTCAATTGTGGGGTAGAGGAGAAGGGTAGCTGGGGATGAGAGAAAGATAAGAAAACAAGAGAATTGTTCAGGAGATCACAATGAAAAAAAAAATGTGGCATTAGTGGAAAGATTCATGAGGTAGTTGTGAAAACTTTCTTCTATCTTTAAACTGTATTCCTCTCTACCTTAGTTGAAATCTAGTTATTCCCTATGGCACTACTGACATGCGACCCTCTGGTTAGTGGCTGTATATTCCCACACTCCATTTACCTCAAGATTGGAAAGTGAGCTTGTTTCAACACTCCTCACTCTCCATTCACCACTTCCAAATCATTACAACTTGCCCTCTTTCTTTAATAAATAACATAAAAATCTATTCCTTTGAAGCTCATGCTTTTTGATTACACTATATTCTTCCACTGTTTATTGATAAGTACCAATTGCCTGGTCACTCAATCTGGAACTCTGGGTAAAGGGAGAGCCAACTTTCAACATACTAAATCTGCCATCACATGGATGACTTCAGTGTTCATGAATTAAGACCTGTCTAAAGCTGTGCTCTACTCCCCTCTTTTCTGGATGTCCTCCTATCACTAACTCTACATCAACCAACCACATTGCCAATTACATAATAGTGCTTGTCATCACTTGCCCTCCATCGTCTCAGCTTGTTTAATTCTCCCAACATGACCATTCTTTAAGCTCATCAGGAACTCCAGTCCATTGCTCTATTGCTTTCTTACAATCCATCATCCCTCTATTTTATTTCATCTTTCTCTTTATCCAGCTTAGATTATGTCTTTCTGCAGCACTCTTGCCAATATCCTAAACTCCCTCTTTCTGTTGGCCTCACCTGTATGGCAAAACACTGACCCTGGATAAAACCAACTCTAGGGGGCGGAGCAAGATGGCCAAATAGGAATAGCTCCAGTCTCCATCTCCCAGCACGAGCGACACAGAAGACAGGTGATTTCTGCATTTTCAACTGAGGTACTGGGTTCATCTCACTAGGGATTGCCGGACAATCGGTGCTGGTCAGCTGCTGCAGCCCGACCAGCGAGAGCTGAAGCAGGGCGAGGCATCGCCTCACCTAGGAAGCACAAGGGGGAAGGGAATCCCTTTTCCTAGCCAGGGGAACTGAGCCACACAACACCTGGAAAATCGGGTAACTCCCACCCCAATACTGCGCTTTACCAAGGGTCTTAGCAAACCGGCACACCAGGAGACTATATACCACACCTGGCCGAGAGGGTCCCATGCCCAGGGAGCCTCCCTCATTGCCAGTACAGCAGTCTGCCATCTAACTGCAAGGCAGCAGCGAGGCTGGGGGAGGGATGCCCACCATTGCTGAGGCTTAAGTAGGTAAACAAAGCCGCTGGGAAGCTCGAACTGGGTGGAGCTCACAGCAGCTCAAGGAAACCTGCCTGTCTTTGTAGACTCCACCTCTGGGGACAGGGCACAGCTAAACAACAACAACAACAACAAAAGCAGCAGAAACCACTGCAGACGCAAACGACTCTGTCTGACAGCTTTGAAGAGAGCAGTGGATCTCCCAACACAGAGGCTGAGATCTGAGAACGGACAGACTGCCTGCTCAAGTGGGTCCCTGACCCCTGAGTAGCCTAACTGGGAGACATCCCCCACTAGGGGCAGACCGACACCCCACACCTCACACAGTGGAGTACACCCCTGAGAGGAAGCTTCCAAAGCAAGAATCAGACAGGTACACTCGCTGTTCAGCAATACACAAGAATCAGACAGGTACACTCTTCTGCAGCCTCTGCTGCTGATACCCAGGTAAACAGGGTCTGAAGTGGACCTCAAGCAACCTCCAACAGACCTACAGCTGAGGGTCCTGACTGTTAGAAGGAAAACTAACAAACAGGAAGGATACACACACCAAAACCCAATCAGTATGTCACCATCATCAAAGACCAGAGGCAGATAAAACCACAAAGATGGGGGAAAAGCTGGGCAGAAAAGCTGGAAATTCAAAAAATAAGAGCGCATCTCCCCCTGCAAAGGAACGCAGCTCATCGCCAGCAACGGATCAAAGCTGGACAGAGAATGACTTTGACGAGAGGAGAGAAGAAGGCTTCAGTCCATCAAACTTCTCAGAGCTAAAGGAAGAATTACGTATCCAGTGCAAAGAAACTAGAAATCTTGAAAAAAGAGTGGAAGAACTGATAATTAGAATAATTAATGCAGAGAAGGCCATAAACGAACTGACAGAGATGAAAACCATGACACGAGAAATACGTGACAAATGCACAAGCTTCAGTAACCGACTTGATCAACTGGAGGAAAGAGTATCAGCAATTGAGGGTCAAATGAATGAAATGAAGCGAGAAGAGAAACCAAAAGAAAAAAGAAGAAAAAGAAATGAACAAAGCCTGCAAGAAGTATGGGATTATGTAAAAAGACCAAATCTACATCTGATTGGGGTGCCTGAAAGTGAGGGGGAAAAATGGAACCAAGTTGGAAAACACTCTTCAGGATATCATCCAGGAGAACTTCCCCAACCTAGTAGGGCAGGCCGACATTCAAATTCAGGAAATATAGAGAATGCCACAAAGATACTCCTCGAGAAGAGCAACTCCAAGACACATAATTGCCAGATTCACCAAAGTTGAAATGAAGGAAAAAATCTGAACAGCAGCCAGAGAGAAAGGTCAGGTTACCCACAAAGGGAAGCCCATCAGACTAACAGCAGATCTCTCGGCAGAAACTACAAGCCAGAAGAGAGTGGGGGCCAATATTCAACATTCTTAAAGAAAAGAATTTTAAACCCAGAATTTCATATCCAGCCAAACTAAGTTTCATAAGTGAAGGAGAAATAAAATCCTTTACAGATAAGCAAATGCTTAGAGATTTCGTCACCACCAGGCCTGCCTTACAAGAGACCCTGAAGGAAGCACTAAACATGGAAAGGAACAACCGGTACCAGCCATTGCAAAAACATGCCAAAATGTAAAGACCATCGAGGCTAGGAAGAAACTGCATCAACTAACGAGCAAAATAACCAGTTAATATCATAATGGCAGGATCAAGTTCACACATAACAATATTAACCTTAAATGTAAATGGACTAAATGCTCCAATTAAAAGACACAGACTGGCAAACTGGATAAAGAGTCAAGACCCATCAGTTTACTGTATTCAGGAGACCCATCTCACATGCAGAGACACACATAGGCTCAAAATAAAGGGATGGAGGAAGATCTACCAAGCAAATGGAGAACAAAAAAAAGCAGGGGTTGCAATCCTAGTCTCTGATAAAACAGACTTTAAACCATCAAAGATCAAAAGAGACAAAGAAGGCCATTACATAATGGTAAAGGGATCAATTCAACAGGAAGAGCTAACTATTCTAAATATATATGCACCTAATACTGGAGCACCAAGATTCATAAAGCATGTCCTTAGAGACTTACAAAGAGACTTAGACTCCCACACAATAATAATGGGAGACTTCAACACTCCACTGTCAACATTAGACAGATCAACGAGACAGAAAGTTAACAAGGATATCCAGGAATTGAACTCATCTCTGCAGCAAGCAGACCTAATAGATATCTACAGAACTATCCACCCCAAATCAACAGAATATACATTCTTCTCAGCACCACATCATACTTATTCCAAAATAGACCACATAATTGGAAGTAAAGCACTCCTCAGCAAATGTACAAGAACGGAAATTATAACAAACTGTCTTTCAGACCACATTGCAATCAAACTAGAACTCAGGACTAAGAAACTGAATCAAAACTGCTCAACTACATGGAAACTGAATAACCTGCTCCTGAGTGACTACTGGGTACATAACGAAATGAAGGCAGAAATAAAGATGTTCTTTGAAACCAATGAGAACAAAGATACAACATACCAGAATCCCTGGAACACATTAAAAGCAGTGTGTAGAGGGAAATTTATAGCACTAAATGCCCACAAGAGAAAGCAGGAAAGATCTAAAATTGACACTCTAACATCACAATTAAAAGAACTAGAGAAGCAAGAGCAAACACATTCAAAAGCTAGCAGAAGGCAAGAAATAACTAAGATCAGAGCCGAACTGAAGGAGATAGAGACACAAAAAACCCTCCAAAAAATCAATGAATCCAGGAGTTGGTTTTTTGAAAAGATCAACAAAATTGATAGACTGCTAGCAAGACTAATAAAGAAGAAAAGAGAGAAGAATCAAATAGACGCAATAAAAAATGATAAAGGGGATATTACCACCGACCCCACAGAAATACAAACTACCATCAGAGAATACTATAAACACCCCTACACAAATAAACTAGAAATTCTAGAAGAAATGGATAATTTCCTGGACACTTACACTCTCCCAAGACTAAACCAGGAAGAAGCTGGATCCCTGAATAGACCAATAGCAGGCTCTGAAATTGAGGCAATAATTACTAGCCTACCAACCAAAAAAAGTCCAGGACCAGATGGATTCACAGCTGAATTCTACCGGAGGTACAAGGAGGAGCTGGTATCATTCCTTCTGAAACTATTCCAATCAAGAGAAAAAGAGGGAATCTTTCCTAACTCATTTTACGAGGCCAACATCATCCTGATACCAAAGCCTGGCAGAGACACAATAAAAAAAGAGAATTTTAGACCAATATCCCTGATGAATAACGATGCAAAAATCCTCAATAAAATACTGGCAAACCGGATCCAGCAGCACATCAAAAAGCTTATCCACCATGATCAAGTGGGCTTCATCCCTGGGATCCAAAGCTGGTTCAACATACACAAATCAATAAACGTAATCCAGCATATAAAGAGAACCAAAGAGAAAAATCACATGATTATCTCAATAGATGCAGAAACGGCCTTCGACAAAATTCAACAGGCCTTCATGCTAAAAACTCTTAATAAATTCAGTATTGATGGAACGTATCTCAAAATCATAAGGCCTATTTATGACAAAACCACAGCCAATATCATACTGAATGGGCAAAAACTGGAAAAATTCCCTTTGAAAACTGGCACAAGACAGGGATGCCCTCTCTCACCACTCCTATTCAACATAGTGTTGGAAGTTCTGGCAAGGGCAATCAGGCAAGAGAAAGAAATCAAGGGGATTCAGTTAGGAAAAGAAGAAGTGAAATTGTCCCTGTTTGCAGATGACATGACTGTATATTTAGAAAACCCCATTGTCTCAGCCCAAAATCTCCTTAAGCTGATAAGAAACTTCAGCAAAGTCTCAGGATACAAAATTAATGCGCAAAAATCACAAGCATTCTTATACACCAGTAACAGACAAACAGAGAGTCAAATCATGAATGAACTTCCATTCACAATTGCTTCAAAGAGAATAAAATACCTAGGAATCCAACTTACAAGGGATGTAAAGGACCTCTTCAAGGAGAACTACAAACCACTGCTCAGTGAAATAAAAGAGGACACAAACAAATGGAAGAACATACCATGCTCATGGATAGGGAGAATCAATATCGTGAAAATGGCCATACTGCCCAAGGTAATTTATAGATTCAATGCCATCCCCATCAAGCTACCAACGACTTTCTTCACAGAATTGGAAAAAACTGCTTTAAAGTTCATATGGAACCAAAAAAGAGCCCGCATCTCCAAGACAATCCTAAGTCAAAAGAACAAAGCTGGAGGCATCACGCTACCTGACTTCAAACTATACTACAAGGCTACAGTAACCAAAATAGCATGGTACTGGTACCAAAACAGATATACACCAATGGAACAGAACAGAGCCCTCAGAAATAATACCACACATCTACAGCCATCTGATCTTTGACAAACCTGAGAGAAACAAGAAATGGGGAAAGGATTCCCTATTTAATAAATGGTGCTGGGAAAATTGGCTAGCCATAAGTAGAAAGCTGAAACTGGATCCTTTCCTTACTCCTTATACGAAAATTAATTCAAGATGGATTAGAGACTTAAATGTTAGACCTAATACCATAAAAACCCTAGAAGAAAACTTAGGTAATACCATTCAGGACATAGGCATAGGCAAGGACTTCATGTCTAAAACACCAAAAGCAACGGCAACAAAAGCCAAAATTGACAAATGGGATCTAATTAAACTAAAGAGCTTCTGCACAGCAAAACAAACTACCATCAGAGTGAACAGGCAACCTACAGAATGGGAGAAAATTTTTGCAATCTACTCATCTGACAAAGGGCCGATATCCAGAATCTACAAAGAACTCAAACAAATTTACAAGAAAAACAAACAACCCCATCAAAAAGTGGGCAAAGGATATGAACAGACATTTCTCAAAAGAAGACATTCATACAGCCAACAGACACATGAAAAAATGCTCATCATCACTGGCCATCAGAGAAATGCAAATCAAAACCACAATGAGATATCATCTCACACCAGTTAGAATGGCAATCATTAAAAAGTCAGGAAACAACAGGTGCTGCAGAGGATGTGGAGAAATAGGAACACTTTTACACTGTTGGTGGGATTGTAAACTAGTTCAACCATTATGGAAAACAGTATAGCGATTCCTCAAGGATCTAGATCTAGAAGTACCATATGACCCAGCCATCCCATTACTGGGTATATACCCAAAGGATTATAAATCATGCTGCTATAAAGACACATGCACACGTATGTTTACTGCAGCACTATTCACAATAGCAAAGACTTGGAATCAACCCAAATCCAGTGACAGACTGGATTAAGAAAATGTGGCACATATACACTACGGAATACTATGCAGCCATAAAAAAGGATGAGTTTGTGTCCTTTGTAGGGACATGGATGCAGCTGGAAACCATCATTCTCAGCAAACCATCACAAGTAGAGAAAACCAAACACCACATGTTCTCACTCATAGGTGGGAACTGAACAATGAGATCACTTGGACTCGGGAAGGGGAACATCATACACCTGGGCCTATCATGGCGGGGGGGAGGGATTGCATTGGGAGTTATACCTGATGTAAATGACGAGTTGATGGGTGCAGCACACCAACATGGCACAAGTATATATATGTAACAAACCTGCACGTTATGCACATATACCCTAGAACTTAAAGTATAATAATAGTAAAGAAAAAAAAACAACTCTATGTGCTCTTTGCATACATTTGTACATTCCAGTGCTCTTAGAAAGAGGCCCTATGTGGATTGGTAACCCCCAAAATTTATTTTAATTAACCACAAATGGACCCTGAATGCAAACCAAAAATCCTATTGTCTAACTTGCTCTTCTTCCTTTTCAATGACTATTTCAGATTTTCTCCATGCTCCTCAAATCTCTAAACCTTTACCTTTCAGTCTTTCTCCTCCAAATGATCTCAATGCCTACTTCCCAGGGAACAAAAAAGCATCAGTGGGAATTCCTTCAACTTGCCATTTTCAAGCAAATGAAGCAACCCACTTGTGCACCCATCTTTCCCTCCTGTCCTCCTGACTTAGTAAAAAGGTATCTGGTTTTCCTCTCATCCAAGACCAATCCTTTCCACATTTTGTTTAGATCCTGTCTCTTCATGCCTACATTATTAACTACTCCTTTTTTCTTTTGCATATCCAAGCAGCTCCTATCTCAAATAAAATCACAGCTCCCTCTGGTTATCAGTCTATATTCTGCCTTTCTTCACAGCTAAACTTCTCTGAAGAGTTGCATATAGTCACTAACTCTATTTTCTCATTTACTATCCATTTCTTAATCCAATCTGGTCTGGCTTTGGAACGTCACAAAAACAGCACTCGAGTCCCATATTCTCGAGGTCAGTAAATTCAATGGACATTTTCTAGTCCTCATTTTACTTACCAGTGTTATTTGATACTTTAGACCACTTCTCCTTTTGGATACAATTGTTTCCTTTGACTGCTGTGACACTTCCCACTCTCTCTTTCTTGTCATCCTATTCAGCTTAACTCTGACCAATCCCATGTTCTTTGCCACTGTCCTTTACCTGGCTCGTAACTGCTACATTTCCTTGGCCCTGTTTTAGTCTCACTTTATACATTCTCCCTGGTCAATCTCATCAATGGCTATGGCTTAAACATCCACACACATGATTACTCCCAAATACATCACCTCACCCCTAACTTCTCTGAGCTCCTGACACATATATTCAACTGCCTCCTAGACATCACTGGCATGTGTCAAAGGTACTCCAAATTCAACATGTCCAAAATTGAACTCATGATCCTTCCTCTAAACTCCTGACCTTTTTTTAAGGACTTCCAGTCTTAGTGAATGGGACCACTATTGGTTATTTTAAGCAAGCCCAAGGTGTAGGTATCATCTTCGACACCTCCTTCTCTCTCACCAACCCATCACCATAACTGATAACTGTACCTTCAGAATATCTACAGCCTCCTAAATAGTCCCCCTGTATCGATTCTTGTTCTCTTTCAATCTGTTCTTCAATATACAGCCAGAGTGATCTTTGCAAAACAGAAATCCTCATATTAACTCCTTGCTTAAAACCTTTCCATGGCTCTTATCTTCAAAGCATAATGACAAAATTCCTTAACGTGGCCAAATCCTTGCTTTACCCAACATTTGTATCCCTATCTAGCCTTATATTTCTTTCCTCTTTTCTAAGAAAAATAGCAAAAGTCTCAGAGTACTCCTTCTACTTTTCACTCTGTTGGAGGGAAAGCTTTGACAAGCCTGCAAACACAGCTATCTGTAAGGTCTAGGCACTCCACAGATTAAAACATTCTGGTCCAATGAAGGCCAGAATTCTGGAAGCTCAGGCCCCTTCCAGAAATCAAATACACCCATCTTCAGGCAGAGGATGAAGAAAACTAAAAGTATACCTAAATATTGTTTGTGGTATGCATTTATTAGGTAAAATAGGAAGAAATACAGTCATGTATTGCTTAATGACAGGGATACATTCTGAAAAATGCATCATTAGGCAATTTTGTCACACAAACATCAAAGGGTGCACTTACACAAACCTAGGTGGTACAGCCTAGTACACACCAAGGCTATATGGAATAAACTATTACTCCTAGGCTACAAATCTGTACAGCACATTTCTGTACTGAATACTGTTGGCAACTGTAACACTATACTATGTATTTGTGTATCTAAACACATCTCAATGTAGAAAAGGTACAGTGAAAATACAGTATTATTATCTTATGGGACCATCATCATATATTCAGTCCATCATTGACCAAAATGTCATATGCAGAACATGACTATATATTATTACTAAAAACAAAGTATGGTCTAGTCCATAGAGAAGAGGAAACACTAATTTTGGCAGACCCTAAAACACCTGAGAAACAATAACATTTAAAGGCAACACAGAGAAGTAAAAAATCCATAAAAGAGACTGAAAATGAGCAGATAGACAAGTATAAAGAAAGCCAGGTGAGTATTTCCTTAAAAGTCAAGGGGGAAATAATGGAAATAAGTGGTCAAATAATAAAATATTGCAGAATGATGCAGTGAAATACAAATTATTTTATTTACAAATTAATTATTTTATAAAGATTAGCAACGAGGAGGTATCTGGTGACCTTGAAAGAGTCTTACCAATAGAAGGAAAGAGGTGGAATCCAGGTTGAGGAATGAATTAGAGGTAAGGAAGTCTAGGCTACTCTTTCAAGAATCCTGATAACTGTGAGAAGCCAATACAGAACCAAAGATGTTTCTGGGTTGTTTTGTTTAAGGTGTTTAAGCATGTAGCTTGTTTATATGCTGACAGAAAAAGAGCCAGGAGAAAAAAAGACATCAGAGAACATATCTGATGGACCCCAATTTCCTGAGGAAATGGCAGAAGCAGAGCTCCAAAATGAGCTGGTGGGATTTACTTCAAAGGAGAGGAGGTACAGTTTTCCCCACACAAGCACCATAAATGGGGCTGAAAGCTTATAAAAGTGAGGACATAAAAGTGTTGGATGAGAAAGGAAGTTGTGGTAAAAAATAAAATCAAATCCTGGAAATGGTAGAATTTGAGTGAAGAATGAAAGAAGACTTAAAAAATGGAAATATGTGAGGGAGTAATTAGATACTAGTAGGTAAGAGCAATAAAGGAGGTCACAACACAGTCAGAGGCACTGGGGACTTAGGAGAACCGTGACCCACCTGTAAGGTCTGTACCTCAAAAAAATGACATGATATGCATGAAAAAGTGATGGAAACTGTAAAGTGCTATAGACATATCAGATATTCTGACATTTCACTGGTATTAGTAATATTCCTGTTACTTTTATTACTATTATGAATAGTTAGATTATGTTCCCGTTGAAGAGCAAGCTTTGTATTTGAAGACACTGCTAACTGCTATGACTAATGAAGTGAGTAAAATACCCAACTTTATATTTTGAAAGTAGACACTAATATTTCAATATGTTTCACTTGTTTCCTTAATTTAATGCTATGAAAAATTTATTTCAATTTCCATAAACTAAAATATAAACCAACATGCCTAAATAGTAATCTTGATAAATACCTTCTGTTTTCTCTGACTTCAAAGATTCAGTGAATGCTTTAACTGTTTTATATTCCAATGTTTCCTTTTCTGCTATTTCAGTTGGTTGAGTCTCTAATGGTTTTATATCTTCGTATTTTTTCTCTTCATATTTTAAAAGTCTAAATGACAAAGAAAACAATTCTAAGAAAATAAATGGAAAAATCACACCAACAAAATACTGAGCTATTAGCATATTACCTACAATTTCACATTTATAATTAAAACAGCTTCTTAGGTTTAATAAATACTATGATTAACATTCTCCATAACTGAAAGATTAAATATTTATTCTGACTTTACAATACAATATAATATCTATTCACTCAAATATTTTTGATAGGCACTTTGAAAAAGATCTGTAACATTTACATGGAGAGTCTAGTTAGATTTTAAATAGGTCTAACTGGTGTTAGGGCCTTGTGAATCTTGATCTCACTTTAGAAGATAAGAACTGCTACCCAATTAAACAGAGTGAAGTCAGAACACAATTTTCTGAAATTTCATACCCATATATTGCCTTCCTTTTTTTTCACAGGACATTGGCCAACTCTCTACTGTTGGAAAAACCTTTTCATAAGAACAGAATCCAAAATTACTGCCTACAATCGACTTATATTATAGATCACAGTTTTATAAAGCAGAGAAAATTCTAGGTTCTGTAAAGGCTTATATGTACTGTTAAGGAAAAAAAGTACTTTATCTATTGGTATATTAAAGAAAAATACTTAATCAAATCATTAGGAAGGTAATATTTCTTTTCTATGACAAAGAAAGCACAATGTCTTTGAACTTATTTATAGATCGCTTATTAGGTATTATTCTTAACTTAAATCCTTTTCCTTTGAGCGTTTTGAGTTCCCACTTTGTTTATAAACATCTTGAAAATTTTCCTCTTCATTAAAATGTCTATCTGTATCTGTTGTCCTCCCCACCTTTTTTTTTTTTTTTTTTGGTACTGAATTTTTTGCCATTTTGTAAACAATGTGTAGTAGTTATTTACACATTTTGAGCAGCAATCTTTTGTCACTTTATATCTCTCATTTGGAATTATCTTTTCACTTTCTTGATGTCTTTATAAACAGAAGTTACTAATTTTAATATAATTTATCTGCATTTTCCTTTATGGTTTGTATTGTTTATGACTTCTTAAGAAATCTTTCAGGCCGGGAGCGGTGGCTCAAGCCTGTAATCCCAGCACTTTGGGAGGCCGAGACGGGCGGATCACGAGGTCAGGAGATCGAGACCATCCTGGCTAACACGGTGAAACCCCATCTCTACTAAAAAATACAAAAAACTAGCCGGGTGAGGTGGCGGGCGCCTGTAATCCCAGCTACTGGGGAGGCTAAGGCAGGAGAATGGCGTAAACCAGGGAGGCAGAGCTTGCAGTGAGCTGAGATCTGGCCACTGAACTCCAGCCTGGGCGACAGAATGAGACTCCATCTCAAAAAAAAAGAAAGCAAAAAAAAAAAGAAATCTTTCCTCAGTCCAAGGTAATGACAAAATGAGCTTATATGTTTTCCTAACATAAAGTTTTACCTTTTACAAGTCTTTTAATTAACACATAAGTCCTTAAATCCTTGACTTTTGGGTATATTGTAAGAGGCTCCATTTCTTCCCTTGTCCCCAGCCAATAAGGTTATACAATTGTCACAGCACCATTATTGAACATGCCCGCTTAATCTTCACTAACCTATAACGCCAAGTCTATGTTCACTTAAAATGAATACAATGGTCTGTTCTTGGGTTCTTTATTCTTTATTTGTGTATCCTTGTTTCTACAGCACACTCCTTAATTATGATAGCTTTATAATAAGTTTTAAGAGTTGTAGGTCAAGACTATCAGATTTTCTTTTAAGGAGTGTTTTACATATTCTTGACCCTTTGCTTTTCTATATAAATTTTGTTGAATTCTCAATTAAAGTTTATAATTTTTTCATAAAGGGCATAATTACATCATTTAAAAAAATAGTATTTATTTGGGAGGCCGAGGTGGGTGGATCATGAGGTCAGCAGTTCAAGACCAGCCTGGTCAAAATGGTGAAACCCCTTCTCTACTAAAACTACAAAAAAAGTTAGCCAGGTGTGGTGGTGGGTGCCTGTAATCCTAGCTACTAGGGAGGCTGAGGTTGGAGAATCGCTTGAACCTGGGAGGCAGAGGTTACAGTGAGCCAAGATCATGCCACTGCATTCCAGTCTAGGTGACAGAGCAAGACTCTGTCTCAAAAAACAAAAAAGTATTTATGTATCCAATGTACCTATTTTTCAATACTGTTACAAATGATGCCTTTTGCTTTCCTAGGATTTCTCAGTTGTTGGTTAATTTGTCATATCCAACAACCTCCTTCTCACTGTTTTGGCATATCCAAGGTTGGTCTGGGGGAAGGAGCCAACAACCAGTGTTAACTTGCCTATCTTGTTAGAAAATACTCCCTGAGAAACTAAGATTTTTCTAAACTCTAGAATCATCAGTAAATTCTGATATATTTTAAGTCCTTCACTGTCAGAATGACTTAACACCAGCCATATACTGCTGAAATCTTACTTTAGAAAAAACTCTCATTTTATTTTATCTTATTTTTACCTTGGTTTTGTGTTGGTTTCCTCCTTGTCCATCTCTTGATTTTCAGTTGTAAAATCAATGGGTATAAATGTTTCCATATGTTTTTCTGAGTGAAACTACAAAGTAACTGGCTGTAAAAAAAATTCACATTATTATCTTTAATATACAATACAATCTGACAACTATGACTATTGGTATTCAAAATGGCATATATAGTTCCCAGCTTCTCAATAGGCTTAATATAATATCCTGACTGCTTTTGTTTCTTACAGTATAATTTCCAAACCCTTCACAAAGCTAGTTAGCTTTCTCAGGGCAATCTCTATATTGTCTAACTTCCTTTCTACGGCAATTTTTTTCCATCTTACATGCATTGGTTTATGTACATACAATTTTAGTTTACATTAAATAGCATGTTAAAGATAATGGTAAGTTTTAAGATTATTTTCCTAGGGGAAATTATCAAAAAGAACTTACGAAAGTCATCAGAAGTGGTAGCTGAAGTTGATAAACTAATTTCACCATTCACTAAGCACTAAAAGGCCACATCCATATATTACCACCATTCTTCAGATAGAATAGAACAAAAGGGAGTCAGTAATGAAATATAAAAAGGTGAGTTTCTTTCTGATTACCGAGGGAAATCTAACAAGATACAGAAAGTCTTTAAATAAAGTTGATGTGCTACATGGCCATGCACCATAACAGAAGAATTAAAGGTAAAAATTTAAGACTGGAAAAAAATTCAACAGCCCTTCATGCTAAAAACTCTCAATAAATTTGGTATTGACGGAACATATCTCAAAATCATAAAAGCCATTTATGACAAACCCACAGCCAATATCATACTGAATGGGCAAAAACTGGAAAAATTCCCTTTGAAAACTGGCACAAGACAGGGATGCCCTCTCTCACCACTCCTACTCAATATAGTGTTGGAAGTACTGGCTAGGGCAATCAGGCAAGAGAAAGAAATCAAGGGGATTCAGTTAGGAAAACAAGAAGTCAAATTGTCCCTGTTTGCAGATGACATGATTGTATATTTAGAAAACCCCATTGTCTCAGCCCAAAATCTCCTTAAGCTGGTAAGAAACTTCAGCAAAGTCTCAGGATACAAAATTAATGCGCAAAAATCACAAGCATTCTTATACACCAGTAACAGACAAACAGAGAGCCAAATCATGAATGAACTTCCATTCACAATTGCGTCAAAGAGAATAAAATACCTAGGAATCCAACTTAAAAGGGATGTAAAGGACCTCTTCAAGGAGAACTACAAATCACTGCTCAGTGAAATAAAAGAGGACATAAACAAATGGAAGAACATACCGTGCTCATGGATAGGAAGAATCAATATTGTGAAAATGGCCATACTGCCCAAGGTAATTTATAGATTCAATGCCATCCCCATCAAGCTACCAATGACTTTCTTCACAGAATTAGAAAAAACTGCTTTAAAGTTCATATGGAACCAAAAAAGAGCCCGCATCTCCAAGACAATCCTAAGTCAAAAGAACAAAGCTGGAGGCATCACGCTACCTGACTTCAAACTATACTACAAGGCTACAGTAACCAAAACAGCATGGTACTGGTACCAAAACAGAGATATAGACCAATGGAACAGAACAGAGTCCTCAGAAATAATACCACACATCTACAGCTATCTGATCTTTGACAAACCTGAGAAAAACAAGAAATGGGGAAAGGATTCCCTATTTAATAAATGGTGCTGGGAAAATTGGCTAGCCATAAGTAGAAAGCTGAAACTGGATCCTTTCCTTATTCCTTATACGAAAATTAATTCAAGATGGATTAGAGACTTAAATGTTAGACCTAATACCATAAAAACCCTAGAAGAAAACTTAGGTAATACCATTCAGGGCATAGGCATGGGCAAGGACTTCATGTCTAAAACACCAAAAGCAACGGCAACAAAAGCCAAAATTGACAAAGGGGATCTAATTAAACTAAAGAGCTTCTGCACAGCAAAAGAAACTACCATCAGAGTGAACAGGCAACCTATAGAATGGGAGAAAATTTTTGCAATCTACTCATCTGACAAAGGGCTAATATCCAGAACCTACAAAGAACTCAAACAAATTTACAAGAAAAAAACAAACAACCTCATCAAAAAGTGGGCAAAGGATATGACAGACATTTCTCAAAAGAGGACATTCATACAGCCAACAGACACATGAAAAAATGCTCATCATCACTGGCCATCAGAGAAATGCAAATCAAAACCACAATGAGATACCATCTCACACCAGTTAGAATGGCAATCATTAAAAAGTCAGGAAACAACAGGTGCTGCAGAGGATGTGGAGAAATAGGAACACTTTTACACTGTTGGTGGGATTGTAAACTAGTTCAACCATTATGGAAAACAGTATGGCGATTCCTCAAGGACCTAGAACTAGAAGTACCACATGACCCAGCCATCCCATTACTGGGTATATACCCAAAGGATTATAAATCATGCTGCTATAAAGACACAAGCACATGTATGTTTATTGTGGCACTATTCACAATAACAAAGACTTGGAATCAACTCAGATGTCCATCAGTGACAGACTGGATTAAGAAAATGTGGCACATATACACCAGGGAATACTATGCAGCCATAAAAAAGGATGAGTTTGTGTCCTTTGTGGGGACATGGATGCAGCTGGAAACCATCATTCTCAGCAAACTATGGCAAGAACAGAAAACCAAACACCGCATGTTCTCACTCATAGGTGGGAACTGAACAATGAGATCACTTGGACTCGGGAAGGGGAACATCACACACTGGGGCCTATCACGGGGAGGGGGGTGGCGGGAGGGATTGCACTGGGAGTTATACCTGATGTAAATGACGAGTTGATGGGTGCAGCACACCAACATGGCACAAGTATACATATGTAACAAATCTGCACGTTATGCACATGTACCCTAGATCTTAAAGAATAATTTTTTTAAAAATGTATAGTAAAGTAATAATAAAGAGCTGACATTAAAAAAAAAAAAAAAGACTGGAATCAATGGAGAATAGAAAACGTTTTAGCTGGCAAATGAATATGCTTCAGATAGATCAACTAAGATAGACTGAAATAAGCCAGGGGTAAGAGTCGTTCTTACTAGCCGGGCACGGTGGCTCAAGCCTGTAATCCCAGCACTTTGGGAGGCCGAGACAGGCGGATCACGAGGTCAGGAAATCGAGACCATCCTGGCTAACACGGTGAAACCCCGTCTCTACTAAAAATACAAAAAACTAGCCGGGCGAGGTGGCTGGCGCCTGTAGTCCCAGCTACTCGGGAGGCTGAGGCAGAATGGCGTGAACCCGGTAGGCGGAGCTTGCAGTGAGCTGAGATCCGGCCACTGTACTCCAGCCTGGGCGGCAGAGCGAGACTCCGTCATTTAAAAAAAAAAAAAAAAAAAAAAAAAAAAAAAAAAAAAAAAGGCCGGGCGCGGTGGCTCAAGCCTGTAATCCGAGCACTTTGGGAGGCCGAGACGGGCGGATCACGAGGTCAGGAGATCAAGACCATCCTGGCTAACACGGTGAAACCCCGTCTCTACTAAAAATACAAAAAACTAGCCGGGCGAGGTGGCGGGCGCCTGTAGTCCCAGCTACTCCGGAGGCTGAGGCAGGAGAATGGCGTAAACCCGGGAGGCGGAGCTTGCAGTGCGCTGAGATCCGGCCACTGCAGTCCAGCCAGGGATACAGAGCGAGACTCGTCTCAAAAAAAAAAAAAAAAAAAAAAAAAGAATAGTCTTACTAGAATAGAAATGCGGCCGGGCGCGGTGGCTCACGCCTGTAATCCCAGCATTTTGGGAGGCCGAGGTGGGTGGATCAGGAGTCAGGAGATTGAGCCCACGGTGAAACCCCGTCTCTACTAAAAATACAAAATATTAGCCAGGCCTGGTGGCAGGCACCCGTAGTCCCAGCTACTCGGGAGGCTGAGGCAGGAGAATGTCGTGAACATGGGAGGCGGAGCTTGCAGTGAGCGGACATTGCGCCACTGCACTCCAGCCTGGGTGACAGAGGGAGACTCTGTCTCATAAAAAAAAAAAAAAAAAAAAAAAAAAATCTACACAGTAGGTATGAAGCTGACAACTATAACATCAATGTAGGACAGTCTACCTATTGACAAGACTCAAGGTGCACAAAGAGTCCTACTCATGACCCAAAGAATATCAAGAAAGGCCACAGAAGGATCATTCACTGCAGCCAACAACTGAAGGATACAACTGTGACCATAACTGGAGATAAGACGAAGAAACATATCCTAAGGGAAGTAGATTGCACTGGATTTAAAAAAAAAAAAAAAAAAAAAAATCCCTAAATCAAATCCATTCTGAACTTGCAATAAAGCAAGAGTCAATAAACTTTTTTTGAAAAAGAACCAAAGTGGCCAGGTGCAGTGGCTAAGGTCTGTAATCCCAGCACTTTGGGAGGCCAAGGTGGGCGGATCATATGATGCCAGGAGTTCGAGACCAGCTTGGGCAACATGGCAAAACCCCGCCTCTACTAAAAATACAAAAATTAGCCAGGAGTGGTGGTGCATGCCTGTAATCCCAGCTATTTGAGAGGCTGAGGCAGGCGAATCGCTGGAACCTGGGAGGCAGAGGTTGCCATGAGCTGAGATCGCACCATTGCACTCCAGCCTGGGCAACTGAGTGAGACTCTGTCTCAAAAAAATAAAATAAAATAAAAAGAGCCAAAGAATAAATATTTTAGACTTTGTGAGTCAAAAGGCAAAATTGAGGCTATTACATAGGTACCATATAACAAAAGAGAAAACAAATTGCCACAAATGTTTTATTGATGAAATTCAATAAGTGATAACAATAATTATGTATGTTTTTTTGTAATACAGGCCTATAAGAAAAATAGTGTTCTTTGGGGAAGATAACATCTCACTTAACTGGGATTCGAAGTTAGTGTTACCTATCACTAAAGTGGTTGTGAATTTTCATGTGTAAAAACCATTCTTAGCTTATAAACATACAAAAACAGGTGGCAGGCCAGATTTGGCTGACAGGCCATCATTTGCCAACTCCTTCAAGAGAGTATATGCTAACCCCAACCTCAGCATTGACTTTGGAGTGACTTACATATTCATGCTCTAATCATTACCAACAAATATCCAACAAACAAGAAAGATTGCTCAAACTCATTACTAACCAAACTGTAAAAAAAATTAAATGAGCTACTTTTTTCATATCAGACAAGTAAAAAACATCAAGTTAACCTCATACTTCTCCACGGCAACATTCAAATGCCAGAATATTTCCTAAGAGAAATAAAAAGAATAGCTTAAGAATTTTATACAGAGCCAAGTTTTCATTTAAGCATGAAGATAACAACCATTTCAAAACATGAAAAATTCAATAAAAATATCACCCATAATACTTTCTTGTAAAAGGCACATGACAATAGATCCCACCAACACAGACATTTAAAAAGGACAACTTATAAATAAAGAAAATAATAATAACAGCATTAAACTCATTTAAATACAGAACTAAGTCAAAACAATGAAGGGACTTATGAACACAGAACAAAATTTTATTTCTATACTTATATTTAGATAGTAAATAAAATCTAAACATGAGTATTGAAGTAATAGTACAAGTAAAACAAAATCAAGATGGGAGGAAAGGGAGGTAGATGGAATGTAGGTAGCATAAGTGATTTGTTTTCCTCATCTTTCAGAAACAGAGGTCAACAGACACTGACTGGTTAAGGCTGATAAATAAAATAACGGAAGTTTAAATATGTTATTAAAAAGTGTAAAATTATCCATAAGAAGAACAAAAATTATAACATAAACAATGGAAATGTGGGAGTAGGAGACATTGGATAAAAGGTAAATTCATGAATTACATTCTAATATCTTCATTTTGCAGTGGGCAGTCAATAGATGCTATCTAAAATACATAGCTCACAAAATACAGGTTGAAATATAATGTATTATATTACAAGTCTTGATAAAAAATAATAATGCATGAACCTTCCAAAGTATCAGAGGCAAAACAAACTATGTGTTTATATAAGAGAGGGATTAAAAACATGAGAAAAAGTTTAAAATAAAGGATAGTTGTGGTTGACTTTAATCGGTTGCCCATACAATATTCATTTCCTCCTTCACTTTCCCAAACAGTAATCTTATTTTTGTTCAGGTAGATCTAAAAAAATAAAAGACAGGTTAACTACTACAGAGAATAAAGTAATAAATCAGACAAAACGAATCAAGAGTCTGGAAGGAGACAGAAATGGGGACCATAATGACTGAGAATAATCTTCCAGACATAAATCTTCAGTTTCATAAAGTCCAACAAATTCTAAGCAGAATGAACATATGTTCATACATATATACACATGAGCACCCACATGTGGATACACACACACACACACACACACTCCCCCAACATAGTGAAACTGCAGAATGCCAAAGACAAGGAGGAGATCCTAATGGTACTAGAGATAGATTACTTAAGCTGGAAAATCACTGGACTAAGAATGGGCTTCTTGACGGTAAAATCTAAACCAAGAAAATGATACAATATTTTCAATGTGCTAAGGAAAAATAACCATCAACTTGGAATTCTATAACTGGTAAAAATATGTTTCAAGAATAAAGGCAAGATAAAGACATTTCTAGGCAAATAAAATAAACATACATAAAAATTATCCTAAAGGACTTCAAAAAAGAAGTACTATGATCCCAAGTGGAAGGACTCAGATGAAAGAAAAAATTATGAGCAAAAAAAGTAATACATCAGTAAAGCTAAACAAATACTGCATAAAACAATAATTATTATGGGATTAAAAGTGAGATAGAACGAAATTATCCAACAATAACAGTGCAGAGGTCAGGAGGGGGAATGATCAGAACTAAAATGTTTTCAGATACTTGCATTTTCTGGGGGAAGAAAAACAGATGGATTAAACTTATGCTTTGATAAGTATGCATCTTAAAATTTTTATGGTAATGACTAAAGGATATATAGAATGCATAAATTTCAAGCTAACAGTTGGGGGTGGGGGGTGAAATAAAAATAAATATATAAGCAACCAGTCTAAGAGGAGACAGAAAGATAAACAGAAAAGTCAGAACAAAAGAGAAACTACAAAATAAAGTGGCAGAAATAAATAGAAACATATTACTAATTATAATCAATATAAATGAACTAAATTATCTAAAAGGACAATGATATCAAAATTGAGAAGAAAGTTCAGTTATACCCTATTCAAAAGACAAATTTCTGAAACATAAGGATACAACAAGGATGCAAGTACAGGAAAGAGATATACCAGGCAACTATTAAAGAAAATAAAAATATTATAGCTATATTTATATCAGAAAAAAAGATATTCAAGCAGAAAGAGTCACTAGATAGAAAGAGGATCACTACATAGTGACTAAATGTTCATTTTGCCCGGAAAATAAAACAGAAGAGTTTGGAACTTGGACTTAACAACATGGCTTCTAAATATGGAATGCAAATGTGTAAACATATAATACATATTGCAAAAACTGAAAGAACCATAGGGAGAAAAAATAAATCTAGTATGATAATGAGGCATTTTAACAAACTTATTTCAGTTAATCAGGCCAACCTTTTCCTGCCAAAACTAACAAACAAACAAAAACATTAAGGATACAGATTTTAACAACCCAATTTAAAAGTTTGATTTAACATATATATTATATAAAACTCAAGAAGTGAGGAATACATATAATTTTAAGCGCATATGGCATAGTTTGAAAATCAACCACCTACTGGATCATAATGTAAGTCAACACATTTGAAATGATTTATCATCATATAGCCCAAATTCTATGACTACGATACAATTAGAGTAGAAATAGATGAATCATGAAACCCCATAAATGTGGAAATCAATAAACACATGTCTAAATAACTCACATTTCAAAAAAAGAAATGATAGAAAATTTAAAATATTAAGAAATAAATGCTACAATATTAAAATTAAAACTTGTGAGATGCAGCTAAAGAGGTACTCATAGGTAAATATACAGCCATAAAATGCTTATACTAGAAAACAAGAAATATTATCTAAATTAAGTATCCAAATTAAGAAGTTAGAAAAAGTAAAACTTTATAAATCCAAAGTAGAATAATACTAAAGATTAGAGCAGAAATGTTTAAAAATAGAAAATAAACCTACAATCGAGAGGATCAAAAGAGCAAATTACTGAGTAGAAAAACTTACAAAGACATCAATTCTTTACAGTCAATATAACTCCAATCAGAATCTCAACAGTTTTTTTGTTTGTTTGTTTGATAGACCTTGTCAAGATGATTAAATGTATATAGAAGAATAAAAGCTCAGGAATAGCCAAGACATTTCTGGGAAAAAAATAACATGAAGGAGAGTCTAATAGTAGAATAATAATAAATCTTTAGTAACTGAGGCAGCATAGTACTGGAACACAGAAATTTACAGATAACATTATGGAAATCACAGAAACAGTACCAAATGCAGATGAGGCTGGGAGCGGTGGCTCACGCCTGTAATCCCAGCACTTTGGGAAGCCAAAGAGAACAAATCACCTGAGGTCAGGAGTTCAAGACCAGCCTGACTAACATGGTAAAATCCCATCTCTACTCAAAATACAAAAATTAGTCAGGTGTAGTGGTGCATGCCTGTAATCCTAGTCACTCAGGAGGCTGAGGCAGGACAATCACTTGTACCCGGGAGGCGGAGGGTGCAGTGAGTCGAGATCGTGCCACTACACTCCAGCCTGGGCAACAGAGCAAGACTCTGTCGCAAAAAAAAAAAAAAAAAAAAAAAAAAAAAGTAGATGAAACATTGATATATAACAAGTGACATATCAAATAAGGTGGAAAAATAATCCAGCTAGAAAAAAAAAAGCCATAAGGGGAAAGAAATAAAATTAGATTCGTTTCCTGACTCACACCAAATATACAAACAAAACAAGGACAAAAAAGGTTTTTCAGAGTGACTGAAATGTGAGAAGTAAAACTTGAAAACTGAACAATTTTCTGATCTAGGGATAGTGAATAACTTACAAACAAGAATATAATATAAAATTCCAAAAACTAAATTGTATTAAAATTAGGAATTTATTTATTAAACCTCACTCTAAAGAAAATAAAAAGACAAGCTGCACACTGTGGGATGTTTACAAAAGATATGTAACACAGTCTCCAAAGATAACCACCATTTATTGATTGATATACATGGATGCTACTCCACTCATCAAAAAGTGGGGTCTATTTCTCCTCTTTTTGAATCTGGGCTGGTCTTAGTGAATTCCTTTGACCAACAGAATACTGTGAAAATAATATTAGCCAGTTCTAGGCCCAGCCCTTAAGAAACCTGCCAGCTTTCACTTTCCCTTTTAAAGCTATCCACTATGTGGGAAGTCTGACTACCCTGAGATGACCATGACCACCCAAGTCAGCCACATGGAATAGTATGTGAGAAAGCACTAAAGCACCATGTAAGTGAAGCTTTCTTCGCTTCAGCCCAGATCAACCATCAAATGAATGCAGCCAGCTGAATGAGTGCAACGCCACATGGAGCAGCAAAACTACTCAGCTCAGTCTAGAATCAAGAGAAACTGTTGTTGATTGAAGCTACAAGAGTTTAAGGTGGTTTGTCACACAGTAATAGACAACTGAAATAACATTTAACATTTATTTGACAAAGGATTCATCTGCCTCCATGATTTAGTCACCTCCCACCAGGCCCCTCCTCCAACACAAAGAAATACAATACAACAAGAGATGTGGGTGGGGACACTGAGCCAAACCATATAAAAGAAGTTCATAGATTAAAAAATATTGTTCAATATTCTGTCTTGTGTTATACAGTGGGTTTGCAGATGTTTATTACTTCAACATGTTTTCTGATTAGTTGTTTTTTGTTTTTTTTTTTTTGAGACAGAGTCTTGCTCTGTCACCCAGGCTGGAGTGCAGTGGCGCGATCTCAGTTCACTACAAGCTCCACCTCCCAGGTTCACGCCATTGTCCTGCCTCAGCCTCCCGAGCAGCTGGGACAACAGGCACCCACCACCAAACCCAGCTAATTTTTTTTTTTTTTTTTTGTATTTTTAGTAGAGACGGGGTTTCACCATGTTAGCCAGGATGGTCTCAATCTCCTGACCTTGTGATCCACCCGGCTAGGCCTCCCAAAGTGCTGGAATTACAGGCGTGAACCACCACGCCCGGCCGTTTTTTGATTAGTTCAAAAGGGCCATGCCAAGATTAATGACGACAAGGTATAGGGGAAAAGGATTAGAGTATAATCCAGTGAATCTGAGGGTTCTACTTACTCTGTCAAAATAAAAAGACTAAAAGTGTATTGTTTAACTGGCTTGTTAGACAACAGATGCCAGAAGACAATAAATTAATATCCTCAAAATGCTGAGAAGAAAATAACTGTCAGTCAAGTATTTTATTTTTAAAATTGTTATTTCTTTTTTAACGAGGTAAAATATACATATATAATTTACCATCTTTAGCATTTTTACATGTATAGTTCAGTGGTAATAAATATATTTATTCCTCTTTTTCAATTCATCCCCCTCCCCTTCCTGGCCTTTGGTAACTACCATTCTACTCTATTTGCATGAGAGTCATTTTTCTTGCTCCCACATATGAGTGAGAGCATGTGATATCTGTCTTTCTGTGCTTGGCTTATTTCTCTTAGCATAATAGCCACTAGTTCCATTCACGTTGCTGTAAACAACAGGGTTCTTTTTTATGGCTGAATAGTATTCCATTTTGTATACATACCACATTTTCCTTTTTTTTTTTTTAATATTATACTTTAAGTTTTAGGGTACATGTGCCCGTGTAGGTTTGTTACATATGTATACATGTGCCATGTTGGTGTGCTGCACCCATTAACTTGTCATTTACATTAGGTATATCTCCTAATGCTATCCCTTTCCACCCCCCCACAATAGGACCTGGTGTGTGATGATCCCCTTCCTGTGTCCAAGTGATCTCATTGTTCATTTCTGACCTATGAGTGAGAACATGCGGTGTTTGGTTTTCTATTCTTGTGACCATTTGCTGAGAATGATGGTTTCCAGCTGCATCCATGTCCCTACAAAGAACATGAACTCATCCTTTCTTATGGCTGCATAGTATTCCATAGTGTATATGTGCCACATTTTCTTAATCCAGTCTGTCACTGATGGATATTTGGGTTGATTCCAAGTCTTTGCTATTGTGAATAGTGCCACAATAAACATACATGTGCATGTGTCTTTATAGCAGCATGATTTATAATCCTTTGGGTATATCCTCAGTAATGGGATGGGATGGCTGGGTCATATGGTATTTCTAGTTCTAGATCCTTGAGGAATTGCCACACTGTTTTCCACAATGGTTGAATTAGTTTACAGTCCCACCAACAGTGTAAAAGTGTTCCTATTTCTCCACATCCTCTCCAGCACCTGTTGTTTCCTAATTTTTTAATGATTGCCATTCTAACTGGTATGAGATGGTATCTCATTGCGGTTTTGATTTACATTTCTCTGATGGCCAGTAATGATGCGCATTTTTTCATGTGTCTGTTGGCTGTATGAATGTCTTCTTTTGAGAAGTGTCTGTTCACATCCTTTGCCCACTTTTTGATGGGGTTGTTTGTTTTCTTCTTGTAAATTTGATTGAGTTCTTTATAGGTTCTGGATATCAGCCCTTTGTCAGATGAGTAGATTGCAAAAATTTTCTCCCATTCTATAGGTTGCCTGTTCACTGTGATGGTAGTTTCTTTTGCTGTGCAGAAGCTCTTTAGTTTAATTAGATCCCATTCGGCAATTTTGGCTTTTGCTGCTGTTGCTTTTGGTATTTTAGACATGCCTATGTCCTATGCCCATGCCTATGTCCTGAATAGTATTACCTAGGTTTTCTTCCAGGGTTTTTATGGTTTTAGGTCTAACATTTAAGTCTCTAATCCATCTTGAATTAATTTTCATATAAGGAATAAGGAAAGGATCCAGTTTCAGCTTTCTACTTATGGCTAGCCAATTTTCCCAGCACCATTTATTAAATAGGGAATCCTTTCCCCATTTTTTGTTTTTCTCAGGTTTGTCAAAGATCAGATGGCTGTAGATGTGTGGTATTATTTCTGAGGGCTCTGTTCTGTTCCATTGGTCTATATCTCTGTTTTGGTACCAGTACCATGCTGTTTTGGTTACTATAGCCTTGTAGTATAGTTTGAAGTCAGGTAGCATGATGCCTCCAGCTTTGTTCTTTTGACTTAGGATTGTCTTGGCAATGCGGGCTCTTTTTTGGTTCCATATGAACTTTAAAGCAGTTTTTTCCAATTCTGTGATGAAAGTCCTTAGTAGCTTAATGGGGATGGCATTGAATCTATAAATTACCTTGGGCAGTATGGCCATTTTCACAATATTGATTCTTCCTATCCATGAGCATGGTATGTTCTGCCATTTGTTTGTGTCCTCTATTTCACTGAGCAGTGGTTTGTAGTTCTCCTTGAAGAGGTCCTTTACATCCCTTTTAAGTTGGATTCCTAGGTATTTTATTCTCTTTGAAGCTATTGTGAATGGGAATTCATTCATGATTTGGTTTGTCTGTTACTGGTGTATAAGAATACTTACGATTTTTGCACATTGATTTTGTATCCTGAGACTATGCTGAAGTTGCTTAGCTTAAGGAGATATTGGGCTAAGACGATGGGGTTTTCTAAATAAATAATCATGTTATCTGCAAACAGGGACAATTTGACTTCTTCTTTTCCTAACTGAATACCCTTGATTTCTTTCTCTTGCCTGATTGCCCTAGCCAGAACTTCCAACACTATGTTGAATAGGAGTAGTGAGAGAGGGCATCCCTGTCTTGTGCCAGTTTTCAAAGGGAATTTTTCCAGTTTTTGCCCATTCAGTATGATATTGGCTGTGGGTTTGTCATAAATAGCTCTTATTATTTTTAGGTACGTTCCATCAATACCGAATTTATTGAGCATTTTTAGCATGAAGGGCTGTTGAATTTTGTCAAAAGCCTTTTCTGCATCTATTGAGATAATCATGTGGTTCTTGTCTGTGGTTCTGTTTATATGCTGGATTACATTTATTGATTTGCAGATGTTGAACCAGCCTTGCATCCCAGGGATGAAGCCCACTTGATCATGGTGGATAAGCTTTTTGATGTGCTGCTGAATCCGGTTTGCCAGTATTTTATCGAGGATTTTTGCGTCAATGTTCATCAGGGATATTGGTCTAAAATTCTCTTTTTTTGTTGTGTCTCTGCCAGGCTTTGGTATCAGGATGATGTTGGCCTCATACAATGAGTTAGGGAGGATTCCCTCTTTTTCTATTGATTGGAATAGTTTCAGAAGGAATGGTACCAGCTCCTCCTTGTACCTCTGGTAGAATTCGGCTGCGAATCTGTCTGGTCCTGGACTTTTTTTGGTTGGTAGGATATTAATTATTGCCTCAATTTCAAGGCCTGCTATTGGTCTATTCAGGGATTCAACTTCTTCCTGGTTTAGTCTTGGGAGAGTGTAAGTGTGGTATGTTCCTTCTATACCCATTTTGATGAAGATGTTTATCATAAAAGGATGTTTAATTTTATAAAATGCTTTTTGACAACTAATCAAATAATCATGTGATTTTTGTTCCTGGTTCTGTTAATGTGATGTATCACATTTACTGATTTGTGTATGTTGAACCATCTTTACATCCCTGGCAAGAATCTCAGTTGAACATGGTGAATAATTTTTTTTATGTGTTGTTGAATTCGTTTTGCTAGAATTTTGTTGAGAATTTCTGCATTTATCTTCATCAGTGATACTTGCGTACAGTTTTCCTTTTTTGTGTGTCCTTCTCTGGTTTGGGCTTCAGGGTAAATCCAGCCTTGTAGAATGAAGTTGGAAGTATTCGCTCCTCTTTACTTTTCTTGAAGGATTGGAGTAGGATTAGTATTAGTTATTCTTTAAATGTTTGGTAGAATTCAGCAGTGAAGGCATCAGGTCCCAGGCTTTTCTTTGACGGGGGACTTTTTATTACAGCTTTGAACTTGTTACTATTAGTTCGTTGATGTTCTCTCTTTCTTCATGGTTCAATCTTAATAGGTTGTATATGTCCAGGGATGTATCCATTTCTTCTAGGTTTTCCTTTTTTTTTTTTTTTTTGGCATGCAGTTGTTCATAATAATCTCTAATGATTCTTTATGTTTCTTTGGTATCAGTTGTAGTGTCTCCTTTTCATTTATGATTTTGTTTATTTAGGTCTTTTCTCTCTCCTTTTCTGGTTTGTCTTGCTGGTGGCTGTGGTTTATCAATTATCAATTTTATTTCTTTTCAAATGATCAACTTTTCATTTCATTGATCCTCTTTATGTTTTTTAGTCACTATTTCATTTAGATCTGATCTTCATTATTTCTTTTCTTCTACTAATTTAGGGTTTGATTTGTCTTTGCTTTTCTAATTCCTTGCGGTACATCATTAGATTGTTAATTAGTAATCTTTCTACTTTTTTTCATGTAGGTATTCATTGCTATAAAATTCCCCATTAGCACTTATTTTGATATATTCCACAGGTTTTGGTATGTTATGTTTCCATTTTCATTTGTTTCAAAATTTTTTTTTGTTTCTGTCTTAATTTCTTCATTGACTCACTGGTCATTCAGGAGCAAGTTGTTAGATTTCCATGTATTTTTATAGTTTCCATAGTTGTTCTTATTACTTTCTAGTTTTATTCCAATGTGGTCAAAAAAAGATACTTGATTTTTAGTTTTAAAAATGTGTTGAGACTTGTTTTGTGGCCTAATAATCTAGTCTGTCCTAGAGAATATTCCATGTGCTAATGAGAATATATATTCTGCAGTTGTTGGGCAGAACATTCTGTAAATGTTTGTTAAGTTCATTTGGTCTCAAGTCCAGTTCAAATCTAATGTTTCTTTTTTGATTTTCTGTCTAGATAATCTGTCTAATACTGAGAGTGGGGTATTGAAGTCCCCTACTATTATCGTATGGCAGTCTTTATAGCTAGTAATATTTGCTTTATTAATATGGGTGCTCCAGTGTTGGTTGCATATATTTAGAACTGTTGTATCTTCCTGCTGGATTAATTCCTTTATCATTATATAATGACCTTGTCTTTTCTACTATTCTTGACTTAAAGTCTGTTTTATCTAAGTATGGCTACTCCTACTCCCTTTTGGTTTCCATTTGCATGGAATATCCTTATCTATCCCTTTACTTTCAATCTATATGTGTTGTTACTGATAAGGTGAGTTTCTTGTAAGCAGCATATAGCTGAATCTTTTTAAAAATCCATTCAGCTATTCTGTATCTTTTAAGTGAATAATTTAATCCACTTATGTTGAAGGTTATTATTGACATTTGAGGCTTTGTTCCTGTCATATTGTGAATTGTTTTTTGGTTGTTTTATATATTCTTTGTTCCTTTATTTTTCTCTTTTTGTTGTTGTGGTTTGGCGGATTTCTGCCATGGTATCATTTGCGTCCTTTCCCTTCCTCCTTTGTGTGATTGCTTTACCACTGAGTTTTATACTTTCATGTGTGTTCATGATGATAAATGTCATCCTTTTACTTTCAGGTTTAAGACTCCCTTGAGCACTTCTTAGGGGACCAATTTTGTGATCCTGAATTCCTTCAGCATTTATCTAGGAATGACTACCACTTCTCCTTCACTTCACTTTAGCTGATATAATATTCTCAGTTGGCATTATTTTTTCTTTTAGCACTTTGAATATATCATTCATTCTTTTCTAGCCTGTAAGGTTTCTGCAGAGAAATCTATAGTAATCTAATGGGGTTTCCTTTATAGGTGACAAGGCTCTTTTCTCCTGGTGTTTTTAAGATTCTTTCTTTATCTTTGACTTTAGACGGTCTGATCATAATGTGCCATAGGGATCTTTCCACATTGTTTCTGCCTGAGGATCACAGAGCCTCTAGTATCTGAATGTCTAAATCTCTTGCTAGACTTGGGAAATTTTTATCTAGTATTTTGCAAAACAGGTTTTCTAATCCTTTCTCTCTTTGCCCTTGGGGATACCAATAATTCATAACTTTTGTCACTTTATGTTGTCCCAAACGTTATGAAGTCTTTGCTTATTCTTTTTTATACTTCTTTATTTTTTCTGACTGAATTATTTCAAAACACTTATCTTTAAGTTCTGAGATTCTTTTTTCTACCTGATTTAATCAATTGTTGAAGCTTTCAAATGTATTTTGTATTTCCTTCAGTAAATTCTTCAGTTCCAGAATTTTTATTTGTTTCTTTTCAAAAGAATCTTATCTCTTTAGGAAATTTCTCAATCATGCCCTAAATTATTCTTCTGATTTATTTGTATTTTTTTAACAATCCTCTTGTATGTCACTGAGATACTTTAAAATCAATATTGAGTTCCATGTCTGAGATTTTGACAATTTTTTTATTAAGATCTACTGATGGAGGATTACTGTGTTCCTTCAGAGGTGTCATATGTCCTTGCTTTTGCATGTTTTTTATGTTTTTATGCTAATATCTGTGCATCTGGTATAACAGTCACTTCTTCCTATTTTTGAATTTACTTTCATAGGGAAGGACTTTTTCCTGAAGATGTATCTATGGTACTGGCTGGTACGGTACTTTGGCTTTGAGTCTGCGTGTGGGTATTAGTGTAGTCTCCGCATGATTTCTTTGGCTGTAAACAATTTTATTGGTATCTGTAATACACAAGAACACAACAACAACAAAAAAGAAAACAAGAGGTCAATATCCCTGATGAACACAGATGCAAAACTCCTCAGCAAAATACTAGGAAACCAAATCCAACAGCACATCAAAAAAAAAAAAAAAAATACACCATGATCAAGTGGGATTTATGCCAGGAGAGCAAGGATGGTTTAATATATGCAAATCAATAAACATGATACATCACATCAACAGAATGAAGGACAAAAGTCATTTGATAATCTCAATAAATGCAGAACAAGCATTTGACAAAATTAATCGTTTCATGATAAAAACTCTCAACAAACCAGGCATAAAAGGAACATACCTCAAAGTAACAAAGGCCACATAGGATAGACCCACAGCTAACATCATACTGAATGGATTAAAGTTGAAAACCTTTCCTATAACAACTGAAACAAGATAAGGATGTCCCCTTTCACCACTCTCATTCAACCTCATACTGGAAGTCCTAGCTAGAACATTCAGGCCAGAGCAAGATATAAAAGGCATCCAAATTGGTAAAAAAGAAAATCAAATGGTCCCTCTCTGTTGATCATATGATTTTATATCTAGAAATACCTAAAAACTCCACCAAACAACGCTTAGATTTTATAGATGAATTCAGTAAAGTTGCAGGATACAAAATCAATGTACAAAAATCAGTAGCATTTCTATACACTAATAATGACCTAGCCAAGAAATAAATCAAGACGGCAATCTAATTTTCAATAGCCACAAAAGAAAAATACCTAAAAATAAATTTAACCAAAGAGGTAAAAGATCTCTACATAAAAAACTATAAAACACTAACGAAAGAAATTGAATATGACACAAACTAATGAAAAAGCATCCCATGCTGATGGATAGGAAGAATTAATATCATTTAAATGACCATATTGCCAAAAGCAATTTACAGATTCAATGCAATTCCCATCAAAATACCAATATCATTCTTAACAGAATTAGAAAAAAAAATCCCCCAAATTCATATGGAATCAAAAAAGAGCCTGAACAGTCAAAGAAATCCTGAGTAAAAAGAACAAAGCTGGAGGCATCACATTACCTGACTCCAAAATATACTGCAAAGCTATAATAACCCAAACTGTATGGCATTGGTATAAAAAGAGACACACAGACCAATTGTACCAAATAAAGAACCAAGAATTAAAGCCACATATTTATAGCCAACTGACTTGCAACAAAACTGACAAGAACCTACATTGGGAAAAGCATACCCTTTTCAATAAATGATGCCTGGAAAACTGGACAGCCACATGCAGAAGAATGAAAGTGGACCATTATCTCTTATTACATACAAATATCATCTCAAAATGGATTAAGGACTTAAATGTAAGATCCAAAACTAGGGAAAACTCTCCTGGACATTGGTCTAGGCAAATAATTTGTGACTAAGATCTCAAAAGCACAGGCAATAAAAATAAAAATAGATAAATGGGACTTAAACTAGAAAGTTTCTACACAGCAAAACAAATAATCAACAGACTGAAAAAACAGCCTGTTGAATGGGAGAAAAAAATTGCAAACTATTCATTTGACAGGGAACTAAGATCCATAATATACAAGGAACTGAAACAATTCAACAGGAAAAGCACAAACAATCCCATTAAAAAGTATGCAAAGGACATGCATAGACATTTCTCAAAATAAGACATGTAACCAGCCAATAGGTATATGAAAAACATGCTCAACACCACTAATCAGAGAAATGCAAATCAAAAACCAGAATGAGATACCATCCTATCCCAGTCAGAATGGCTATTAATAAAAAGTCAAAGTCAAAAAATAACAGATGTTGGTAAGGATGTGGAGAAAAGGGAACTCTTATACACTGTTACTGGGTATGTAAACTAGTACAGCCACTACGGAAAGCAGTAGGGAGAGTTCTCAAAAAACTAAAAATACAATTACCATTCAATTCAGCAATTCACTACTGAGTATCTACCCAAAGTAAAAGAAATTAATATATAAAAGGAATACCTGCATTCACACATTTATTGCAGCAGTATTCACAAAAGCAAAGATACAGAATTAACCTAAGTGTCCATTGATGGATGAATGGATAAAAAATGTGGTACATATATACAAAATGAAATACTATTCAGCCATAAAAAAGAATGAAATCATATCATTTGCAGTAACATAGACGGAACTGGAAGTTATTAAGTGAATTAAGTCAGACACAAAAAGACAAATGCCATGTTCTCATTTATATGTGGGAGCTACAAAATTTGAATAAAATTTAAGTTTAAAATTTGATTAATATATGAAGGTAGAGAGTGGAAAAATAGATAACAGAGACTAAGAAGAGTGAATGGCAAGAAGGGGGAGGATGAACGGAAGTGGGCTTAAGGATACGAAGACTCAGTAAGATATAAGGAATAAATTCAGTGTTTGATAGTGGAGTAAAATGACTATACTTAATACAAATATATTGTACTCAGGTCATGGACAACCTAAGTACGGTAATTTGGTCACTACACATTAGATACATGTACCAAAATTTCTCATGTACCTCATAATTTGGTACAAATAAAAACATTTAAATGCAAAAATATTTTTAAATAATAAATCATAACTTCTTGTAACATTTTTACTTTATAAACTTTATTTCTTACTCTTGTAGTAATACTTAGCTTATTGTACAGCTAAGTATTATTGTACAGCTGTACAGAAATATTTCTTTTCTTTATATCCTTATTCTACTAGTATAGGCATTGTTCTATTTTAAAATTTTATTTTACTTTTTAAACTTTTTAATTATAAACTAAGATACAAACACACACATTAGCCTAGGCCTAGACAGGATCAGTATCACCAATATCACTGTCTTTCAACTCGGCATCTTGTCCCACTAGGTCTCTGGGGTAATAACACCTGGAACTGTCATCTCCTATGATAACAATGCCTTCTTCTGGAATATGCAATCCAGCACTTTGGGAGGCCAAGGCAGGCAGGTCACGAGGTCAGGAGACCGAGATCATCCCGGCCAACACGGTGAAACCCCGTCTCTACTAAAACTACAAAAAATTAACCGGGCGTCGTGGCGGACGCCTGTAGTCCCAGCCACTCTGGAGGCTGAGGCAGGAGAATGGCGTGAAACTGAGAGGCGGAGCTTGCAGTGAGCCCAGATGCTGCCACACTGCACTCCAGCCTGGGTGACAGAGCGAGACTCCATCTCAAAAAAACAAAAAAGTATGGTATAGTAAATACATAAGTAACATACTCATCTATTATTATCAAGTACTATACACTGTACGTAATTGTATGTGCTACATAACTTTTACGACTGGCAGCACAGTTTACAACAGCATCACCACAAACACATAATGCCTTGACTATGACATCACTAGGCAAGAGGAATTTTTCAACTCCATTATAATCTTACGGGACTACCGCTGTTATGAGGCACATGACTGTATATGTACACATATTTCCTAGCTTAGTCTATCCCACAAATGCAAGTAAAATATCCATTAGTGTCCTTAATGTAATTCATCAACTTCTTAGAAAAGTTATATCTCTACATAAAAAAATCACTTATAATCATCCGTATATATTTGTGTTGAGTGTGTATATATACACATTATACAGTAAGTGATGGCAAGGTTTTTCAAAGAGCTCATTATTCGTTTATAAATGGAAAAGAAAAAAAAAACCTCAGAAATACAGGAATAGAAGAGAACGCGGCCCGCCTGAGGGAGAGCAACTAAGGAGACCCTCGCGTTGAGAGCTCCTGCGGTCGGGACCCCCTGCGTGGCCGGCGCCGGGCGCTGGGTGGATGGGCCAGCATCTGCCTGGTGAGGGTTCCGCGCGGGGACTCGGAGGCGCTCCCACAGCAGCTGGGGAGCGCCCAGGCCCTCCGCGCCCACGCAGCCCTCGCAGTACGACACCGAGGGCCCCACGCGCTGCCCGCCCGCCGAGCCTCCGCCGACCGCCGGCAGGAAGACGCGGACGACCTTACCCGCCTCGCTGGGGTACCACGGCCGTTTTGGCCCTTCCTGGAAGCGGCGGAGGTCCGGCCCGCCCACGCCGGAGAGCGCCAGGCGAGGGTGAATGGGACTGACCGCGCAGCACAGCCCTACGACGCCAGGTTCCGACGCCTCCTGGTCGTAACCGCCTGACCGAGCGCCCGGCCTGAGCCCCGGCTAAGAGGCCAGAATGGGGGTGGGGTCCCGAACGCGGCGCAAGGGATCCTGGGTGCCGGGCAGGTGAGGGGGCGCCCCGGCTCTTGAGAGATTCCACCGCGGTTACGCGGCGGCTCCCGACGTGAAACCGACGGTGCTGGGGGCAAGGGGGTTGTTGAGAGTGCAGAGAGTGGCCCAGAAGTGTGCGCTGAAAGCAGATCAGATATGGTGCCCAAGTTAAAGACTGTAGTCTGACCTGCACACCTACCTGAGTATGGCCTAAAGGCGGGAGAAACGTGTGCCTTTACAGAACAGGTGGCTCTGAGACCTCTGAAAGAGGTGACTCACACTTAAGATTTTCACAACTCGTGGGCGTGAACTTTCATTAAAAAGCCTCACTTACTAGTGAAGGATCGTATATATGCGATAAAACAGGTCTAAGAGGTATTCTAAGATAAAAATAATTACATATAAAAATACCCCATTTCTTTTTAAACGTCTTATAAAAATTTAATAAGTTAATGTTCTATATTTCACTCACTCAACAGCTACAATATTTATTGAGCGCTTACTATGTGCCAGGCACTGAGCTAGGCACAAAAAACACCTGGGTGACTTCATATTTCTTGGTGGGATCCACAGAAAAAAAAACAGTGTAGAGATTTGTTGGGGTCTATTATATCTAAGGCTGTGATTAATATTTTAAAAATCAGCTTCCCATTTTTATTATAATATTTAATAAGTTTGAAAGTGTAACCATTCCGCATATTACAATAAAATCTATGTCTGAATTTGAATCTTTGAGAAGCTGTTTGGTAAGAGGATTTAGGTGTTGGGGTGGGTAAGGAAATATGTCACTTTTAAAAGGACATAATGTTTTTTATGCCAATAATCATTTGCATTTGAATAAAACTGGCCAAAAAGTTGAGAGTCGTAACTTAATAAAATATCAGTCAATAGACTGTCTAAAACAAAATAAGATCAACAAAAAAGACAGACTATGAAGGGCCGCCGAAGCCACCTTCACATCCAGTGCTCTTCATCTCAGCAAATAGCAGTTCTACTTGCTTAAACCAAATTCTACTTGCTTAAACCAAAATTCGCTGGCATCATCCTTGACATTTCCCGCTCTCTTACCTACCCCAATTCAATCTGTTGCCAGGTCCTGTGGATTCCATCCACAAACTATAGGTTTAGTCTGCCACTTTGTTCCATTTCTACTATTTCCACTGTAGGCAAAGCAGTGGTCTTCCAACCAGGGTGCAGTACTCAGTACCTCTGGAGAGAGCCCAGACTTTCATGGATTTGAGGGTACTGATGGTTTTAAAGGAATCAGAATCCAATTACAGATCCAGGTCTTCATATATATTCTTTCCTAACATCATGAAGATTTGCCTTTCCTCACCCCCATTTCAAAATCTTCCTTCACTCACTTTACAAGAGAAAGACAAGCTCTCACCCCTCTGGAATCCTACCATTGTGCTTTGCCCGGGTATAAAAACCTGCAAGAATGCCAAAGAGCCAATGCAAAAATAATTATAACCAGGATATAAGGCACCTCTTATAATAATTAATTAAAGCATCTATAGCACATTGTAGGGCTCCATCTTTGTCTTTATTTCTGTGAAGAGTGAAGAGTGGTGCTAGAAAAAGCAGCTATTGAAATGTCATGGAATCAGATATATTGTACAGTGTGGGCAGTGGAGTTAACGAGTACTTTCTTTTAATGGGCTTGTCTCTTCTGTACCCTGACTAGTGTCAAAAAATTATTTGCTCTTAATGGAGTGTTTAATGAATGCAAAACAGAGAAGATCAGTAAGAAATATTAATCACTAAATAAAGCTTCTTTCATGCCTTAAAATGCAAGCGATGTTTTTCAGCTGTTCATAATACTCATTTCTACCAGATTTCATTAGCTAGAAATCAAAGCACCTTCAAACAGTAGAGCAGTACTGGTTAGTGACACTAAGTATTTTAAATGTAACCAGACCACCAGGTTCTTGAAAACACACTGGATAAGACCTGAAGGACTAAAATGTTATGTGATTTCTTTAAAATTCATGTGTTACATGAATATGAAGTTAGTTAAAATATATTTATCTAATTATATTATCAACTATATATCCCCCTTACATTCAACCTTCATCTTATTTCATTTCATACATTGTGTTATATTTTCCATCTACTGTTAACAAAATTTATTTCCTGTGCTGTATCAAATAGGGGTTTTTTGCCTTCATATACTTTTCTTTTTCAGTAAGTGCATATGCATATTTTCATCATGATGCATATGACATTCATGGAGTGTTTCTGAGGTGGTCACTATGATTCTCACTTTATAACAAGGGCCAGTGATCACCTGACACCCATATTTACCAAAGAAATACCGTATTTTTAATCACACCCCTGCCTTTATAATTTATATTTTATATTGCATTGCATTATTATAATTTAAGTAATGAGAAATGTTATATAAGCTTATTCTTTTTTTATAACTTACTATAAAAGTGAATAAAGTATATCTTAACTTGATTGGTTTTAGTAATCTATTTTTTAAATGCATTTATAAGTTCTTTCCCAGTGCTTTCTGTAATCATTTTTGAAATGTTTATTAATGAAATCATTTCAATGGAAAAATGAAGTCAGATTTTATGATAAAAAGCCAGCCTGATTTGGCTAATTGATTTGACAATGCTAATTATACAGCAGACATTTTCCATAAATTAAATGAGCTAAATCCACAAATTCACAGTTTTGACACACACACAAAAAATGAAAATATTGTCTTTAAAATTGTATTGGCAAAAGTGTACTAAACTGTTTTCTAAAATTTTACTTTAAGTTCTGGGATACAAGTGCAGAACGTGTAGGTTTGTTTCATAGGCATACATGTGCCGTGGTGGTTTGCTGCACCCATCAACCCATCATCTGGGTTTTAAGTCTCACATGCATTAACTATTTGTCCTAATGTTCTCCCTCTCCTTACTCCCCAATCCTTGACTGGCCCTGGTGTGTGTTGTTCCCATTCCCATGTCCATGTGTTCTCATTGTTCAACTCCCACTTATGAGTGAGAACATAAAATGTTTGGCTTTCTGTTCCTGTGTTAGTTTGCTGATGATGATGTCTTCCAGCTTCATCCATGTCCCTGCAAAGGACATGATCTTGTTCCTTTTTATGGCTGCATAGTATTCCATGGTGTATACATACTACATTATCTTTATCCAGTCTATCATTGATGGGCATTTGGGTTGGTTCCATGTCTTCGCTATTGTAAATAGTGCTGCAGTAAACATATGTGTGCATGCGTCTTTATAGTAGAATGATTTATATTCCTTTGGGTATATAATTACCCAGTAATGTGATTGCTGGGTCAAATATTATTTCTGGCTCTAGATCCTTGAGGAATCACCACACTGTCTTCCACAATGGTTGAACTAATTCACATTCTTACCCATAGTGTTAACGTGTTCCTATTTCTCCACAGCCTCACCAGCATCTGTTGTTTCTTGACTTTTTAATAATCACCATTCTGACAGGCGTGAGGTAGTATCTCATTGTGGTTTGGCTGACTGGGGACAGTGTTGCAGCGAAGACTGGAATTGTTGAACCTCTCAAACACTCACCTTCATTATACTCGGGATATTAGCTTATTTTCTACCTAATGCTTCAGTGTTAATGGGGCTTTTTTCTATGAGCCTCGTGTAGCCCTTTTACAGTCATAAATATCACTGAAAAATATTACCCTTTTTTCTACTTCAAGAAAACTAACAGATATTTTAATTCTATAATAAAAAGTGAACTTCTAAGAATTTATTCACTCATTTTCTTTTTCTGACAAGCTCATTAGGCCACTGGATTCCTTGAATAAGTATAAAGGGACTTAAATTTTATAAAACAACTTTATATATGAGCAAATTCAAATAGCACTTTCAAGTATGAACTGCATAAATGGATAAAGAGTATGACATTGATATGGTATTATTTGGATTTTTAGCAAGACATTTGGTAAAGATTCTCATGATATCCTTATGGATACAAAAGTGATACTGTGCTTAGGAATTTTGTAATTCATGGGAAAAGGTTTCTAATGCTATATTGCTAGGCTCTCCTTGGCCTAATTCCATTCAAAGTTTTTATTAAAGAGTTTGATATTGACATCATGGCATGCTGGTTTAGGTGCATACATGAAACTAGGATGGGTACATAAATGACTGAGCCAGGATCAAAGAGAATCTTTACAAACTGGAACAATGTACCAAGTCTAACATGGTCTAGTTTCATAGGGGTAGAATATAGTTGGGTCCAAAAAGCTAATTTTGCCAAAACATATGGGGGTAGATGTGGTTTAACAATAGTAATCATGAACAAAATCTTAAGGGTTTTAGTTGATTGTGAATTTCTTGAGTTCATATTATGATTTGGGTGAAGGTAAACTTCATCAACTATCCTGAGGAAGTGGGAATAGACATATTCTTTGATGCTCCAGGGTATATAACCAGAGCCCATGCATGAAAACTATAAGAGGACAGATTGACGTTAAATATCAGGGGAAAAATGTCTGATTAGTCAAGCTCTCTAAGTATAGATCCCACACCTTGAAAAGTAGTGAAATCTCTGCCAGTGGGAGGACTTGTTTGAAGCAGAGTGGGGGGACTTGTCTAAGTTGTTTAAGCAGAGACCTGACAATCATGTGAATATAATGTTGAAGGGGAAGTTGATACATTGGATGAGATACAGTCAATAAGTTATAATATCCCTTCTAACTGACAAGTATTAATGGATGGAATACTGTGGAGCTAATGAACCATGCCCACAGCAGATACTCCACCACCTCCTCTACCACTGAGCTAGTATGTATACTGTGGAAATCACCAACAGTTTGGAGTTGACACTCTAGAAACCAGCTAGCATTCTCTGTGGCTGTTGTAATAAATGTGTTGTTTTGTTTTGTTTTGTTTTGTTTTGAGATGGAGTTTCACTCTTCTTGCCTGGGCTGGAATGCAATGGTGTGATCTTGGCTCACTGCAACCTCCGCCTCCCAGGTTCAAGCGATTCTCCTGCCTCACACTCTCAAGTAACTGGGATTGCAGGTGCCCACCACCATACCCAGCTAATTTTTGCATTTTTATTAGAGACAGAGTTTCACCCTGTTGGCCAGACTGGTTTCGAATTCCTGACTTCTGGTGATCCGCCTGCCTCAGCCTCCCAAAGTGCTGGGATTACAGGTGTGAGTCATGGCACCTGGCCACAGATTTGTTCTTAAAACAAGAAAATGTTATGCTTGCAGTTCTGTAGACCAGAAGTCTAAAACTAGTTCCACTAAGCTGAAATCAGGCACCTGCAGGACTGCGCTGTCTGCAGAGGCTCCATGGGAGAATCTATTCCTTGCCTCTTCCAGCTTTTGGTGGCTGCTGGCATTCTTTGGCTTGTGGCTGTTTCACTCCAGTCCCTACGTCTGTCTGTAGTCACGTTACCTTATCCTCCCCTATATGCCAGGTCTCTTCCGGCCTCCCTCTTATAAGGAAGTGTGATTACAATGTCATCCAGACAATCCAGGATAATCCCAATTCAAGAACCTTAACTCAATCACACCGACAAAGCTGCCACCCCCCAGTTTTTTGTTTTGTTTTTTTTTGTCATGTAAAGTAACAGTCACAGGTTTCAGGGATTATGTTTATCTTTTGGGGTGGTGATTATTCTGCCTATCACAAAGCCTATGCACTTTTCCTAGGAAAAAATAAAGTAAAAATGTATGGAATGAAAATGTAAAATAGAGATTGGGCCTGTAATAGATTATAGGTGGTGGCTCACACCTGTGTAATCCCAGCACTTTGGGAGGCTGAGGTGGGTGGATCGCTTGGGGCCAGGAGTTTGAGACCAGCTTGGCCAACATGGTGAAACCCTGTCTCTACTAAAAATACAAAAATTATCTGGGCGCGGTGGTGTGCACCTGTAATCCCAGCTGTGCGGGAGGCTGAGGCAGGAGAATTGCAGTAAGCCAGGATGGAGTGGCTGCACTCCAGCCTGGGCGACTGAGCAAGACTCTGTCTCCAAAAAAAAGAAAAGAAAATGTAAAATAGTATAGCCGTACAGCCTAACATAGAACATGGACTTTGTAGTTACAGTAATCTGAATTTGAGTTCCAGCATGGTATCACATTAAAGGTAAATGAGAAAAGGTGGCAGCTGCTACATGGCAAACACTTAATAAATGGTAGCTATTATTACTATTTATACTTTGAAAAATTCATGATTTAACAGAAGATGTTATTGGAAAGGGGTCCCGATCCAGACTCCAAGAGAGGGTTCTTGGGTTTCGTGCAAGAAAGAATTCAGGGCAAGTTCACAGTGCAAAGCAAAAGCAAGTTTATTAAGAAAATAGGGGAATTAAAGAATGGCTACTCCATAGACAGAGCAGCCCCAAAGACTGCTGGTTGCCCATTTTTGTGGTGGTTTATTGATTATATGCTAAACAAAGGATGGATTATTCAAACCTCCCCTTTTTTAGACCATATAGAGTAACTTCCTGACATTTCCATGACATTTGTAAACAGTCATGGAGCTGGTGGGAGTGTAGCAGGGAGGATGATCAGAGGTCACTCTTGCCACCATCTTGTTTTTGGTGGGTTTTGGCCAGCTTCTTTACTGCAACTGTTTTATCAGCAAGGTCTTTATGACCTGTATCTTGTGCTGACCTCCTGTCTCATTCTGTGACCTAGAATGCCTAACCGTCTGGGAATGCAGCCCAGTAAGTCTTAGCCTTATTTTACCCACCCCCTATTTAAGTTGGAGTTGCTCTGGTTCAAACTCCTCTGACAAAATGGCATGGGAGGCTGCAGCAGGAGAATCACTTGAGCCCAGGAGTTCAAGGCCAGCCTGAGCAATGTAGTGAGTGAGACCTCATCTCTAAAAGAAAAGAAAAAAAGGCATGCTAATGTTTCCTAATATCCTTTTTCTCACCTTCTCAAAAAAATATTTGAAATGATACATAAAATGGCAAACAGTGGCTGCAACTCTGGAAACCAGAGTCCATTGGGATGGTCTATCAATAGTGGAATGTATGGCAGTTGGCTGAGATATATGTTCCTGAACTCTGCTACCCACCTTCTAAAACAGAAGAGCAAATATAATGCCACAAGGAAGGTAGGTAAAGGTTTGGTCTTTAGAATGGCCTAACTAGAAAATCGTACGGTTTTGTCTTTACTGCACCAGAATAATTTAATGCTTCAGGCAGACTGATGACCTCCTTCCCTGTTCCCACATACCCAGTCAGAGACTGCAACTCCTGTAATGCCACAGAACCAACAGCATCCAGCAGAGGAAAGGGTGCATTACATGTTATAAGGCATTCTATCTTGGAAGCACTGTGGACAGGGCCAAAAAACAGGCCCTGGGAGCAGGGCAGGTGAAGGAGTTGTATCTTTGACTTACATTTGTACAAAGAAAAATTACAAACTACATTAGCCTCTGATAATCAGGAAAATCAGCTAGAAGGGCAAGGGACAGCTCATCAGATCAATGCCTATAAGAGTGACTAAGGGTTGTTTACATCAACCTTGAGGCTCATTCTAGATATGAGAGAGAGAAGCTACTAGCTCTCAAATTAGTACCGAGAAGAACTAAAGGCACTCAGTATACCTGGCCTCTTGGCCCACACCAAGCTGGATAGATGTCTCTTTGTTCAAAGATTATTAAACAAAGAAAAGAATGCAATAATAATAGCAAAATGTTATCTCTAGCAATGTGATATTTACCATGTGCCAGGCATGATTTTAAGTTCTGTGTCAGTTATCGATATAGGATTGCTCAGCTCTGAATACACATTTCAGTTTATAGCTCTGTGATAATGAAACTCCCAAGTGCTTTAAGGTGAATGCAATGTTATGTTTTTTCCAGTAGATGGTAGTAGAGGAACATTGTCAAAGGAAGAGGCTCTCCTGCCCTTTCCAGCATGACCTGGAGTTAGCAGTATAGGAGTGAGGCCATTTTGGCAGAGCCTGCCCCGGGTACAGACCTCAAACTGGTCTCTCTGTGACCTTGAAGACTTGGCCTGACAATAGCCTTTCTGCAGCCCTCGGGACACAGACCCACACAGCCCGTGTACTCTGAAGGGTTCCTATCCCTGAAGATGACCCGGCTCTCACTGCAGGACCACACCCCTGGCGCTGGTTGCAAGCCTGCCATCCAGAGGGTGGCCTATTGTTTGCCCAGCAGCCCCAGGTCAGCTCCAGCCTGGCCAAACCAACAAAATTCACTGTTATCCAATGGGCTGAATCACATCTTCTCCAACAAGGTCTGAGCCCCTTCCAAGTTTTTTTTTCCCTGCCTCCCTCAACCATAGGGTACCATGTAGAGTTTCCTTATATTCTATATTATTACCCTTTTGTTGATACATTTATACATCAACCGTTCCCAGTTTAGCCTACTCTCTGGTTTCTGTATCCTGACTGGACCCAGACTACTGCAAGTACTTTACATGTATTAATTCATTTACTTCCCATGCTAATTGTATGAGGTGAGTACCATTACTGACATCATTTTTCTAGTGAAGAAGTTGTGTGAAGCTAGGTAACTCACAGCACCTTGTCTTTATTTGGAAAATTTTTAATCTAAAGACTCAGTAGAAAAACATCCTCTAAACAAATTTTTTTGTAAGATGTAGAAGAAAATTTTAGAAAACATCTGCTTGGTTTTCCCAAGGAACCAAGAAAATACAGCCTTCCTGTAGGAACAGAGACATAAGAAGAGAATAGACTAGGATGCAGGCAGAATTTTAAAAAGAAGCTAGCAAAATAAAATTTAAGAGAAACCAAAAATGTTGTGGAAGAATTTGAATCTGTACTAGAGGCAGTTATGAGGAAAACTATTACTGCAGAAAAGTGAGTAAGTGATGTGGTAGTTTAACCACAACAGCTCTCCCAGAATACGAAGGAAAAAGAGGCAAAAAGAATGAGAGACCATAAGAGAGAAGCAGGTCAAAGAAGTGAAGGCATACCTACCAAAGTTATCTCTTCTAAGAGAAATAACTAGAATAATGGGGTCAGAAGTCCTCAGCCAAGAGGCTATTAAGAGGAAAGTAAAGCCCACATGGGGAAATTATTATCCCTTATGGGAAAATTTTTAGAAGTTTCTGTGTGACCTCCCCCAAACTCCCATAGCATTTTCTGTGCACTGTGTCACTCACCCTGTTCTGCCTTGAATTTTGCTGAAAGTGTAAGACTAGCACTGAAAAGAACATATTTCAGATCCGGGTCTTTTCACATACTGTGTGACATTAACAAGTCAACTCTTAGGCCTTAGTTTTCTATCTACCTTATAATGTATATCTACCTAAAGTAGTTTATCTACCTTGAGAGGTTGTCTGGTGACACAAATGAAGATATATGGAAATCCCTAGACAATAGTTTCTGAACCTGAATCTTTATGTCTATGTGAGTCTCAATATTTAAGGACAAAAAAGCAGGTCTATTTCCTTTATGTCCCCTGCAGTACATAGCAACCGTAGGCCCTGTATAAATATTTATCAGGCATGTTTAATTTAAGATAAAAATGAGCATAATAGTCTAAACCTATCCCACTATCACAAAAGGAACAATGGGTTTCATAAAGATCACAAAGTATAGATCAATAGAATTAATTGTGTTTATAAACAGATATAAATTCATAAATATTGCTATTTGTTTTGGGGTGTTTTTGTTTCTATTTTTGTTTTTTTTGAGATGGAGTCTCACTCTGTTGCCCAGGCTGGAGTGTAGTGGCACGATCTCAGCTCACTGCAACCTCTGCCTCCTGGGTTCAAGCAATTCTCCTACCTCAGCCTCCCAGGGAGCTGGGATTACAGGCATGTGCCAACACACCTGGTTAATTTTGTATTTTTAGTAGAGGCAGGGTTTCTCCATGCTGGTCAGGCTGGTCTTGAACTCCTGACCTCAGGTGGTCCGCCCACCTCGGCCTTCCAAAGTGCGGGGATTACGGTGTGAGCCACCACGCCCAGCTATTTGTTTTAATTTCAGTGTTTACAAAAGACAATGAGCATTGAGCTATTTTAGTATAGATGTAAATTTTGATAATTTTCTCCATCCTTTGTTACAACTGAAACATTTTAGTTCAATACACTGTAATTTACAACTTAATAGTACAAAATGGTGATTTGTAACATTTTGTTTTCACAAAGAAGAAATTGATTTAAAATGACAGAAGAAAATTATAGCAATTAACATAGCCATCCAAAGGAATATTTTCTAAGCATATAAGATGACTACTATCATCAGTAGAACTATGCAATAATTTGGATTCACAAATGTGTCAACCTTCATTAAGAACCTTAAATTCCTAAATGTAAATCAAGTTACAAAAATCATTATCCATCTGGAGAGAAACCTAATGATTTCCCTATGCCAGCTATGGAAATAATAGATTTGAGCCATGTTAAAAATCAGTGTCATCCAAATAAAGAGTTTTCTCAGATTCCTCTGTGGTAACATGTTGTTGATGTTGGTAACAGAGGCCACAGTAAGAGTATTTGCCCAAGTCCAGAATACTTCCCAAGGATAGTAGGATAGAGGATATCTCTACACAAGTAGGGGCTAATTCAAGCCACTGTGTGGAGATATCCTCTATCCTACTATCTTTGAGAATTGAGAGAGAGAATACCTGTGTAGAGATATCCTATTATCTAGTGAATTTGAGGCAGAAGAATAGGATGTGGAGACAAGGAACCTAAGGCCAGTTCACGCTGACTTCCTAGAACTAAATCAAAAGGAAAACCCTAGCTTTCCACACCTAAGTAACAAAAGGACCAAAGGCGGCTACTCCCTTTGCAACACCCCCGCTCCCCACACTTTCTACATGGCAGATGGAAAATTGAAAGTACCTCTGATTGGTTGCAGAAAGCAACCAAGCAGACATTTGCATAGAAGTATAACTTTTTATCTTCACTTTGGCCTCTGATTGTGGGCCACTGCTTCATTTGCATGGGGTGTACATCAAGTGACCAATAGGAAACCTCTAGAGGGGGTATTTGGACCCCGGAAGATTGTGTAACCAGGGCCCTTGAGCCGCTGCTCTGGTCACTCCCACCCTGTGAAGTGTACTTTCTTTTTCAATAAATCTCTGCTTTCGTTGCTTCATTCTTTCCCTTATTGCGCGTTTTGTCCAATTCTTTGTTCAAAACACCAAGAACCTGGACAACTTGCAGTCAAGACCCTTTACCGGTAACATATATGGAGACAGGGTATCTCTCTCAATTCACTAGATAGAGTCTACTATGCTATTTAATATTAGTGTCTTAGATATGGCAGTCTTTTGGAAACTATTGGATTTCCTATTGAATTGATGGACAGTTCCCAGATTAACCTACTCAAACATGAATCCTACAGACTTGCAGATTATGTCAGGAAAAGCCTTTTGGCAAACCACACCCTGAGATCCCTCCTGGGGTTTGCATCTCATAGTGCATGAGAAAGCTGATCTCTATCCAGTTTTGCAACTTCTGTATTGTTTTTACACAGGATTAAATGTTAAAACTCTTGCAGTGCTCAAATCCATCTAGATTAGTTCTTTCTCTGCTTCCATACAATTCACTTACACAGTTTAGTTTCATTGGGAACTAAACTCTTGACAGTACACAAGTAGGAAGTATACTCGAAATTCAGAAGAAGGCAGGAAAAGAGATAGAGTTTGAACAAGTCCCTTCTCAGAGACTCATTACACCAAACTTACCTTACAGAATCATTGATTTGAATGGTTTCTCTCTCTCTGATCTATTCTTTATGTTTCAGCTGAAATAATCAGTTTACCATCCCACTAGAAAAAGGTAGGCAGGAATCTATGTGACTTGAGTTTGTGAAAAACCCTACAGCAATCTATTTCCAATTAGAGAGAATTTCCTCTCCATCTGATTCATTTATGCTGCTTAATTTTCTGTTCTTTAAACCCAGCATTGTTCATTTGCATCAAATGTTTAAAACAACAGATTAATCTTCTTGCTTTCTATAACTTTCACAGCTTGGTCCCTGACTGTAATTTTAAATTCTTACTTTGACTCTTTTTTCCTATGGATAGAACAGAAGTGGATTTCAAAGAACATATACAATTTAACTTGAATTATGCGTTAGTTTATCTGATTACAATTCTCCCTGGAAACTAAGTGATTTTGATTATGGGTTTGGGTTCATGTGAATGGAGCAGGTTGTAGAAAATGAAGGGCAATCTTCCTGGGGTTTGGGCTACTATCTTGGGAAGGTAGCTGTGAGGTCCTAAGATAATATGTGAATAAAGAAAATAATATAGAAAAGGAATGTGGGAGAATCTAGAAGGTTAAATTCACTTACTCCAAAGGATTTGGAACCTGTCCCAGTCAACAGAACCATCTATTGCCCTTTATACCTTTCAGAACCATCTATTGTCCTGTATACCGTTAGCATGCCAAGTACTACCCCCCTGTTCAGCCATCATGGACTGCTGACTACCATAAATCCATCTGCGAGCTGCTGCTAGAATCTCTCTCCTATGTCAGTTAAAGATGGTGTCCACCACCAAGCCTCTGACTCTATTCTTAATGATCATCACAGAGCAGAAAACATGTAGCTTTACATTAAGATTAGAGCCAACCTTACTATGCTTTTCTTGTTAAGATCATGAAAACAGAATAGTGACTGTATTTGCTGCTGTGTAGTAAGAAATTTGGCCACGTACAGAGAGATCTGGCCTTTGTCTTCAGCTCCTTAGAGGAAATCTCTAAATACTTGGAATTTCCTCATAAGAGCGTCTTTTTTTATTGATGGTGGGTCCCTCTGCCTACAGCGAATAGTTTATGCTAGCAAGATGACTAAGGGTAGGGTGGGTCACACCCAATAGTTTTAGGGTGCCATGCCAGAAAAACCAACTGTGTGTGCTTAGAAGGTTGGGGTTTGGGGCCACTGATACTAGTCTGGCCTTGGGGGAAGGGAGCTGGAGATTGAGTTCAAACATGTGAGCAATCAATTGGACATACCTAGGTAATGAAACTTCAGTGAAATCTGTGGACACGGAAACTGGAGTGAGCTTCTCAGCTTGGCAATGTTCTATGCGTATTGACACTCACTCATGTCAAGAAGGTAACCTGTAAGGATGATGAAAGTTTTCCATTTGGAACCTTCCCTAGATTCTGCCCTGTGTCATCCTTTGGCTAGTTCTAAGTCATGCCCTTTCCCTGTAATAAATGTGACTATGAGTATAATATATTTCAGTGAGTTCTGTGAGTCTTTCTAGTGAATTATCAAACCTGAGGGTAGTCTGGGGAAACCTGTGACCTTGAAGTTTGTGTCAGAAGTTTTGGATCGACTTGGCAGCCTGGAGGACTCTGCCTTCAAACTCAAATTTGGCTAACTTCAGTTAGCTGCCTTTTCTGGACTTGAACTTGAACATGCCCAGATTTAGTGTTGTTGCCCTTTTAAATCTCTCAGGGATTATTCTTTCTTTAGGAATGGCTGACTCATATGTCATGCTCTTGCATTCCTAACCATAGTTGGCTGGATGCTTGACCCATACTGGCCATTCAGATTCTCCCCCACCTCCTGCAGAATTTGGAATTGGGATTGAGAGACAGCCAATCTCTGTGTGGGGCCATATGCTACAATGGAGACTGAATTGACAAGAAAGCCAGTCTGCAGATAAAGAAGAATAAAACAGACACACAGAAGCAGATGTCTTTCCAGTTCTTATTTTCCAGTTCCTTTATGAATTCCAGATGCTACTTGATAGCTTGAATTGCTTTTTTCACTTATACACAAATGTCCTATCTGACACCTGATAGTTCCCCTTCATTCTAGTTTAATTCTTGGAACTAGCTCCCCCTCTCCTATTCTGTCTATGGTCATCTCAGTCTGGCCATGACATACACTATGAAAAGGACTTTTGGAGCAGTAATATTTTTGATGTAGATCAATTTTTAGTATATAAAATAATTACTCTAGAAGGGCAAGAGTTTCTAAGGATAAGATGACTTTAAAGTGTTGACCAAAAGAAAAAAAAAAAACTGAGGCAATGTTGATACGGAGAGTTTATTTGGGTCAAGGTTGAGGATAGCTCATAAGTTGGTTGAATTCCTATCTTCCAAAGGTCCCAAAATATCCTGTCTTCCAATGGTCCCCCAATATCTTGAGGTTTCTGTGCCTATCAGAAAGTGACATTACTTACCCCAAGGTCAGGATCCTGCAAAGGAACCATATAGACAAGGTACCAAGTTATTTTTTCCAAGTCTTGGTTTTATAAAGTCAATATTAATCCCTCAAAGCAGTCTGCTAAAACTTGAAAATATGACATTCCAGTCAAAGCCTTTGTAAAATAACCAGTGTTTCCAATGTGTCCTGTTGCAAAAGGAAAAGAGATTCTTATTGAACTTACACAAATAGCTACATTGCAATAAAATGAGAATACAGTTTTCAAATTCTAGAGCTATCAGGTAGAGAGAAAGGTAAATGTTTCAATTTTTCTCACAAAAGTATGCTTTACTCAATTGCTGTAAACTACAAATAGCTTAAAAGAAAAAAATATATTGACTCTAGAAAGCAAAATATAAAGGCAATCAGCAATATTTCAAACAAAATGAAGTCATAACAAATTATTTCAGTCCTCTATCAGTTCAGTCCTATATAATTAACTTTTGCTCTGTTTGAAGCTGGGTTAGCAATTTTTATAAACCCATCAGTTTTTTATTAGAGTTCTGAATGTTTTTACCTAGTCCAATGGTATAATCTCCAAAGTTATCAGAAACCTGTATTCAAGAGTACTTGTCATAGTCCTTTCCATTAATTTCCTTGAAGACACAATGCTTTAGAATTTGCAAAAAAGGTTTTAGGATAAAAAGTGATTTACTGCATATATCAAGAGATATCAGATTTTTTAAAAACCTCATACAAAATTTTGGAGCATACATTAATAACATCCACACAAAGATAATTCAAAGAAAGTCAAACACCATTTCTTATTTGATAATACTTCCCATATGATTTTAACATCCCTTTAACATCCCAGTAAGCCTAATATGTCCTTCTTGGATTTTCAAGAGCCCTCCATGTTTTTGAATGTCCAAGAGTTAGTTTGAGGCAAAAAAACTGAATTTTAGAATTTGAAATTTGTTTTTGGGAGGTATGTCAAATACCAAAGGTTTAAGACACTTGATACTAAAATAAATCACAGGTCACTCTAAAATAATAGTCATCTATTTAGCTAAAGTGACAATTCAAAGATTTCAGAAAGCAAAAACTTTTACTCAATAGAGCAGCAACTCAGTTTCCAATCAAAAGACCTAATAAAGGCAGCATCAGATTATCTCTCCCACTCTCTTCTTCTTTTAAAAATTTTGCAATTTACTGAAAAGGTGAACAAAAATATTTTACTGTATCTTATTAATACTATATGAAGACATTGTTCAGAAGAAAAAAACAAATGTAACTCTTGTATCAATGTATTCTTATTAAATCTAATTTTAATAAAACCTTATATACAGATACATCCAATCTTGATCAGCTTTGATCACACAGCTTAAGATTTTCATTTTTTTTTTCTTTTTTCTTTTTTTTTTTTTAATTATATTTTAAGTTCTAGGGTACATGTTCATAGCGTGCAGGTTTGTTACATATGTATACTTGTGCTATGTTGGTGTGCTGCACCCATCAACTCGTCAGCACCCATCAACTCGTCATTTACATGAGGTATAACTCCCAATGCAATCCCTCCCGCCGCCCCCCTCCCCATGATAGGCCCCTGTGTGTGATGTTCCCCTTCCCGAGTCCAAGTGATCTCATTGTTCAGTTCCCACCTATGAGTGAGAACATGCGGTGCTTGGTTTTCTGTTCTTGTGATAGTTTGCTAAGAATGATGGTTTCCACAATGAGATACCATCTCACACCAGTTAGAATGGCAATCATTCAAAAGTCAGGAAACAACAGGTGCTGGAGAGGATGTGGAGAAATAGGAACACTTTTACACTGTTGGTGGGATTGTAAACTAGTTCAACCATTATGGAAAACAGTATGGCGATTCCTCAAGGATCTAGAACTAGATGTACCATATGACCCAGCCATCCCATTACTGGGTATATACCCAAAGGATTATAAATTATGCTGCTATAAAGACACATGCACACATATGTTTATTGCAGCACTATTCACAATAGCAAAGACTTGGAATCAACCCAAATGTCCATCAGTGACAGATTGGATTAAGAAAATGTGGCACATATACACCATGGAATACTATGCAGCCATAAAAAAGGATGAGTTTGTGTCCTTTGTAGGGACATGGATGCAGCTGGAAACCATCATTCTTAGCAAACTATCACAAGAACAGAAAACCAAACACCGCATGTTCTCACTCATAGGAGGGAACTGAACAATGAGATCACTTGGACTCGGGAAGGGGAACATCACACACCGGGGCCTATCATGGGGAGGGGGGAGGGGGGAGGGATTGCATTGGGAGTTATACCTGATGTAAATGACGAGTTGATGGGTGCAGCACACCAACATAGCACAAGTATACATATGTAACAAACCTGCACGTTGTGCACATGTACCCTACAACTTAAAGTATAATAATAATAAATAAATTTATAAAAAAAAAAAAAAAAAAAAAGAATGATGGTTTCCAGCTGCATCCATGTCCCTACAAAGGACACAAACTCATCCTTTTTTATGGCTGCATAGTATTCCATGGTGTATATGTGCCACATTTTCTTAATCCAGTATGTCACTGATGGACATTTGGGTTGATTCCAAGTCTTTGCTATTATGAATAGTGCTGCAATAAACATACGTGTGCATGTGTCTTTATAGCAGCATGATTTATAATCCTTTGGGTATATACCCAGTAATGGGATGGCTGGGTCATATGGTACATCTAGATCTAGATCCTTGAGGAATCGCCATACTGTTTTCCATAATGGATGAAATAGTTTACAATCCCACCAATAGTGTAAAAGTGTTCCTATTTCTCCACATCCTCTGCATCACCTGTTGTTTCCTGACTTTTTAATGATCGCCATTCTAACTGGTGTGAGATGGTATCTCATTGTGGTTTTGATTTGCATTTCTCTGATGGCCAGTGATGATGAGCATTTTTTCATGTGTCTGTTGGCTGTATGAATGTCTTCTTTTGAGAAATGTCTGTTCATATCCTTTGCCCACTTTTTGATAGGATTGTTTGTTTTTTTCTTGTAAATTTGTTTGAGTTCTTTGTAGGTTCTGGATATTAGCCCTTTGTCAGATGAGTAGATTGCAAAAATTTTCTCCCATTCTGTAGGTTGCCTGTTCACTCTGATGGTAGTTTCTTTTGCTGTGCAGAAGCTCTTTAGTTTAATGAGATCCCGTTTGTCAATTTTGGCTTTTGCTGCTGTTGCTTTTGGTGTTTTAGACATGAAGTCTTTGCCCATGCCTATGTCCTGAATGGTACTACCTAGGTTTTCCTCTAGGGTTTTTATGGTATTAGGTCTAACATTTAAGTCTCTAATCCATCTTGAATTAATTTTCGTATAAGGAGTAAGGAAAGGATCCAGTTTCAGCTTTCTACTTATGGCTAGCCAATTTTCGGAGCACCATTTATTAAATAGGGAATCTTTCCCCATTTCTTCTTTCTCTCAGGTTTGTCAAAGATCAGATGGCTGTAGATGTGTGGTATTATTTCTGAGGACTCTGTTCTGTTCCATTGGTCTATATCTCTGTTTTGGTACCAGTACCATGCTGTTTTGGTTACTGTAGCCTTGTAGTATAGTTTGAAGTCAGGTAGCGTGATGTCTCCAGCTTTGTTCTTTTGACTTAGGATTGTCTTGGAGATGCGGGCTCTTTTTTGGTTCCATATGAACTTTAAAGCAGTTTTTTCCAATTCTGTGAAGAAGCTCATTGGTAGCTTGATGGGGATGGCATTGAATCTATAAATAACCTTGGGCAGTAGACCATTTTCACGATATTGATTCTTCCTATCCATGAGCATGGTATGTTCTGCCATTTGTTTGTGTCCTCTTTTATTTCACTGAGCAGTGGTTTGTAGTTCTCCTTGAAGAGGTCTTTTACATCCCTTGTAAGTTGGATTCCTAGGTATTTTATTCTCTTTGAAGCAATTGTGAATGGAAGTTCATTCATGATTTGGCTCTGTTTGTCTGTTACTGGTGTATAAGAATGCTTGTGATTTTTGCACATTAATTTTGTATCCTGAGACTTTGCCGAAGTTGCTTATCAGCTTAAGGAGATTTTGGGCTGAGACAATGGGGTTTTGTAAATATACAATCATGTCATCTGCAAACAGGGACAATTTGACTTCTTCTTTTCCTAACTGAATACCCTTGATTTCTTTCTCTTGCCTGATTGCCCTAGCCAGAACTTCCAACATTATGTTGAATAGGAGTGGTGAGAGAGGGCATCCCTGTCTTGTGCCAGTTTTCAAAGGGAATTTTTCCAGTTTTTGCCCATTCAGTATGATATTGGCTGTGGGCTTGTCATAAATAGCTCTTATTATTTTGAGGGACGTTCCATCAATACCGAATTTATTGAGCGTTTTTAGCATGAAGGCCTGTTGAATTTTGTCAAAAGCCTTTTCTGCATCTATTGAGATAATCATGTGGTTCTTGTCTTTGGTTCTGTTTATATGCTGGATTACGTTTATTGATTTGCGAATGTTGAACCAGCCTTGCATCCCAGGGATGAAGCCCACTTGATCATGGTGGATAAGCTTTTTGATGTGCTGCTGAATCCGGTTTGCCAGTATTTTATTGAGGATTTTTGCATCGATGTTCATCAGGGATATTGGTCTAAAATTCTCTTTTTTTGTTGTGTCTCTGCCAGGCTTTGGTATCAGGATGATGTTGGCCTCATAAAATGAGTTAGGGAGGATTCCCTCTTTTTCTCTTGATTGGAATAGTTTCAGAAGGAATGGTACCAGCTCCTCCTTGTACCTCTGGTAGAATTCAGCTGTGAATCCATCTGGTCCTGGACTTTTTTTGGTTGGTAGGCTATTAATTATTGCCTCAATTTCAGAGCCTACTATTGGTCTATTCAGGGATTCAACTTCTTCCTGGTTTAGTCTTGGAAGAGTGTAAGTGTCCAGGAAATTATCCATTTCTTCTAGATTTTCCAGTTTATTTGCGTAGAGGTGTTTATAGTATTCTCTGATGGTAGTTTGTATTTCTGTGGGGTCGGTGGTGATATCCCCTTTATCATTTTTTATTGCGTCTATTTGATTCTTCTCTCTTTTCTTCTTTATTAGTCTTGCTAGTGGTCTGTCAATTTTGTTGATCTTTTCAAAAAACCAACTCCTGGATTCATTGATTTTTTGGAGGGTTTTTTGTGTCTCTATCTCCTTCAGTTCTGCTCTGATCTTAGTTATTTCTTGCCTTCTGCTAGCTTTCGAATGTGTTTGCTCTTGCTTCTCTAGTTCTTTTAATTGCGATGTTAGAGTGTCAATTTTAGATCTTTCCTGCTTTCTCTTGTGGGCATTTAGTGCTATAAATTTCCCTCTACACACTGCTTTAAATGTGTCCCAGAGATTCTGGTATGTTGTATCTTTGTTCTCATTGGTTTCAAAGAACATCTTTATTTCTGCCTTCATTTCGTTATGTACCCAGTAGTCATTCAGGAGCAGGTTGTTCAGTTTCCATGTAGTTGAGCAGTTTGGATTGAGTTTCTTTGTCCTGAGTTCTAGTTTGATTGCACTGTGGTCTGAGAGACAGTTTGTTATAATTTCCGTTCTTGTACATTTGCTGAGGAGTGCTTTACTTCCAATTATGTGGTCAATTTTGGAGTAAGTGCGATGTGGTGCTGAGAAGAATGTATATTCTGTTGATTTGGGGTGGAGAGTTCTATAGATGTCTATTAGGTCTGCTTGCTGCAGAGATGAGTTCAATTCCTGGATATCCTTGTTAACTTTCTGTCTCGTTGATCTGTCTAATGTTGACAGTGGAGTGTTGAAGTCTCCCATTATTATTGTATGGGAGTCTAAGTCTCTTTGTAAGTCTCTAAGGACTTGTTTTATGAATCTGGGTGCTCCTGTATTGGGTGCATATATATTTAGAATAGTTAGTTCTTCCTGTTGAATTGATCCCTTTTCCATTATGTAATGGCCTTCTTTGTCTCTTTTGATCTTTGATGGTTTAAAGTCTGTTTTATCAGAGACTAGTATTGCAACCCCCGCTTTTTTTTGTTCTCCATTTGCTTGGTAAATCTTCCTCCATCCCTTTATTTTGAGCCTATGTGTGTCTCTGCATGTGAGATGGGTCTCCTGAATACAGCAGACTGATGGGTCTTGACTCTTTATCCAGTTTGCCAATCTGTGTCTTTTAATTGGAGCATTTAGTCCATTTACATTTAAGGTTAATATTGTTATGTGTGAACTTGATCCTGCCATTATGATATTAACTGGTTATTTTGCTCGTTAGTTGATGCAGTTTCTTCCTAGCCTCGATGGTCTTTACATTTTGGCATGGTTTTGCAATGGCTGGTACCGGTTCTTCCTTTCCATGTTTAGCGCTTCCTTCAGGGTCTCTTGTAAGGCAGGCCTGGTGGTGACAAAATCTCTAAGCATTTGCTTATCTGTAAAGGATTTTATTTCTCCTTCACTTATGAAACTTAGTTTGGCTGGATATGAAATTCTAGGTTGAAAATTCTTTTCTTTAAGAATGTTGAATATTGGCCCCCACTCTCTTCTGGCTTGTAGAGTTTCTGCCGAGAGATCTGCTGTTAGTCTGATGGGCTTCCCTTTGTGGGTAACCCGACCTTTCTCTCTGGCTGCCCTTAAGATCTTTTCCTTCATTTCAACTTTGGTGCATCTGGCAATTATGTGTCTTGGAGTTGCTCTTCTCGAGGAGTATCTTTGTGGCGTTCTCTGTATTTCCTGGATTTGAATGTCGGCCTGCCCTACTAGGTTGGGGAAGTTCTCCTGGATGATATCCTGAAGAGTGTTTTCCAACTTGGTTCCATTTTCCCCCTCACTTTCAGGCACCCCAATCAGACGTAGATTTGGTCTTTTTACATAATCCCATACTTCTTGCAGGCTTTGTTCATTTCTTTTTCTTCTTTTTTGTTTTGGTTTCTCTTCTCGCTTCATTTCATTCATTTGATCCTCAATCGCTGATACTCTTTCTTCCAGTTGATCGAGTCGGTTACTGAAGCTTGTGCATTTGTCACGTATTTCTCGTGTCATGGTTTTCATGTCTTTCATTTCGTTTATAGCTTCTCTGCATTAATTACTCTAGCCATCAATTCTTCCACTTTTTTTTCAAGATTTTTAGTTTCTTTGCGCTGGGTACGTAATTCCTCCTTTAGCTCTGAGAAGTTTGATGGACTGAAGCCTTCTTCTCTCATCTCGTCAAAGTCATTCTCTGTCCAGCTTTGATCTGTAGCTGGCGATGAGCTGCGCTCCTTTGCCGGGGGAGATGCACTCTTATTTTTTGAATTTCCAGCTTTTCTGCCCTGCTTTTTCCCCATCTTTGTGGTTTTATCTGCCTCTGGTCTTTGATGATGGTGACGTACTGATGGGGTTTTGGTGTAGGTGTCCTTCCTGTTTGATAGTTTTCCTTCTAACAGTCAGGACCCTCAGCTGTAGGTCTGTTGGAGATTGCTTGAGGTCCACTCCAGACCCTGTTTGCCTGGGTATCTGCAGCAGAGGCTGCAGAAGATAGAATATTTCTGAACAGCGAGTGTACCTGTCTGATTCTTGCTTTGGAAGCTTCCTCTCAGGGGTGTACTCCACCCTGTGAGGTGTGGGGTGTCAGACTGCCCCTAGTGGGGGATGTCTCCCAGTTAGGCTACTCAGGGTTCAGGGACCCACTTGAGCAGGCAGTCTGTCCCTTCTCAGATCTCAGCCTCCGTGTTGGGAGATCCACTGCTCTCTTCAAAGCTGTCAGACAGAGTCGTTTGCGTCTGCAGAGGTTTCTGCTGCTTTTGTTTATCTGTGCCCTGTCCCCAGAGGTGGAGTCTACAGAGACAGGCAGGTTTCCTTGAGCTGCTGTGAGCTCCACCCAGTTGGAGCTTCCCAGCGGCTTTGTTTACCTACTTAAGCCTCAGCAATGGCGGGCACCCCTCCCCCAGCCTCGCTGCTGCCTTGCAGTTAGATTGCAGACTGCTGTGCTAGCAATGAGGGAGGCTCCGTGGGCGTGGGACCCTCCTGGACAGGTGTGGGATATAATCTCCTGGTGTGCCCACGTGTGCAGTATTGGGGTGGGAGTTACCCGATTTTCCAGGTGTTGTGTGTCTCAGTTTCCCTGGCTAGGAAAAGGGATTCCCTTCCCCCTTGCGCTTCCCAGGTGAGGGGATGCCTCGCCCTGCTTCAGCTCTCGCTGGTTGGGCTGCAGCAGCTGACCATCACCGATTGTCCGGCACTCCCTAATGAGATGAACCCAGTACCTCAGTTGAAAATGCAGAAATCACCGGTCTTCTGTGTTGCTGGCACTGGGAGTTGGAGACTGAAGCTGTTCCTATTCGGCCATCTTGCTCCGCCCAAGATTTTTATAAGCCTTTTATACCTATTACAATTTTTCCCATTTTCTTTTTCCCCAATTTTTTATATCTACTTAGTTTATCTTTTTTAATTTAAATAACTTTTAAATCACCTTTAAGCCAGGCAAACTTACTTATCTATTAAACATTTTAACACCTTTTTAAAAAACTTTCTTTACCAAAACACATCCTATTTTTCTTTTACACTTTATATACAGAATTGTTTCTCTTACAGTAGTTTTAATCACAAATATTAATTACAATGTTAACTCTTAGTAACCCTAATTCTTAGTGAAAAACCTAGGAAGTAAGCAATTTTAATTGTTATGTACCAGGTGTAGAACCCAGGACAGAGAAGGCCATGAAGACAAGTCCTGGAGGATCTGATTCCTCCCATCTTGGCTAGGAGACACAACTGAGTCAGGGAGGACATCCTGGGTTTGGCTCAGCACCAAAGCTGGGGTGGCCTAAGTCACCAGACCTCATTATGGGCACTTGTCTAGACCTTACAATCTGAAGTCTCAAAACCAAACACATAAGATCATAGATAAACCAAACAACTAACAAAAATATCACAGAAAACAAGAGTTTTATGACCTGAAAACTTCTGTCAGTGACAGTCTAAACCTTTCTGACCAGTAGTCCCAGGCAAAATGTCTGAATTGTATTTAATACTGACTGTTCTGAAGACATTCAAGTTTTATTTTATCAGCAATTTTAAAACTAGCTTTATTTATCAAAGATTACTAAAGTCATGTGACCTTGAAAAGCTTTTGCACTTATTCTTTATGAGTACTCATTTATTTACAAGTCAATTTGGTACCAGGTAGGCAACATAGAAACACAGACGTGCATATATGTATAGTAAAAATACAAATATAAATATTTTGTGGTATACATTTTATAATTTCTGCCATAAGACAAGTAAAACTCACTAATTTAAAAGAACACTTGGATTAAATTGTACTTCTGTAAGTGGAACAAGTTATGTCCAAAGCTCTTACTGAAATTGAGAGAAAACAGTACAGAACATTTACATTTCAAAGTAGAGGGAGAATTTAAGCTTTCCAAAAGGTCAAGGAAATTTTACATTATCTTTGGCAAAAATTATGTCATCAAAAGAGAAGCAGAACAAAGGAGTGCCTAAAATTAAAGGTTAAAGAAGAAATGAATTCAGTTGACTGATGAGCTTCTATAGAGACAACAGAAGTCTACATACACACACACACACACACAGACACACACATATATCTACTAAATGCCAGCTTTTATCAACTTTTTTTTTGAGTCAGGGTCTTACTCTATCACCCAGGCTGGAGTGCAGTGGTGTGATCATGGATCAGCCCCAACTTCCCAGGTTCAAGCAATCCTCTTACCTCAGCCTCCCAAGCAGCTGGGACTACAGGCAGGCACCACCACAACCACCTAATTAAAAAAAATTTTTTTTTGTAGAGACGGGGTCTCACTATGTTTCCCAGGCTGGTCTCAAACTCCTGGCCTGAAGTGATCCTCCAGCCTCAGCTTCCCAAAGTGCTGGGATTATAGGCATGAGCCACTGCACCTAGCCTAAATCATCTTTTGACTATAGAGCTCTTTAAAAAAAATTTCAAAACTCTTATCAGATTTCAGCCAGAACAAACAGCCTTATTCCTGCTTCTTTTTTTCTCCTTTTTAAACCAAAGATATCTTTTCAAGTGAGTCATCCAAACCAAATCGCCTTAACTGAGGTTATGACTTAATTAAGGACTCACCAGGCATCTCCAAAGATGTGCAACGCAATCCTCAAAATATCCAGAACCACCCCAAACACAGCTCAAAGAAAAGAAAGTTTCCCTAGCTGCAAGTGAGGTACAACCCACAGCTGTCTGACTATACTCTCTGGGGTCTCAGCTTCTCAGGTGACCATCTACTCACAAAGTCCAGTTGGAATATTTAGAGAGAGTTGGGAAACTAGGGGGAAAATGGTGCCTGTGGGGTAGTGCCAAAAGGCAGGAAAATATAGGATGGTACATTTGTGGGAAGAGTTAAGTCTGCTCCTAGATTCCCTGGTATTGCTGTCTCCTAGCTGATGAGCAAGCATTGTAAAGGGACCCATCTTTATGCGGGAATAAGCAGGCAGGAAACCCTTTCTCTTTGTAAATTGCTGTCCTGCCATCAGATAAGCAGAGTAAGAAATAGCCTGTCTCCCAGCATTTTAACTTTTCGCAGCCCAACAATCCTCAGTACTTTAGAAAGAAATATTCTAGTTTCCTTCAGTAGAAAGGATTACAAACATGTATCTTAAAAGGTCAAGATTCATACAAGTAAATTAAAACAAACTAATTTTTATACACGTTTCTCTCCTGAACTAAAGATATCCTTTAGGAAAAGAAATTTCATGATGGGTTTTAAGAACTTTAACTTTGTTTCAAATCTGACCTCAGGTGGAACACTGCTTAGCTTATTCTCTGGATGTTAATATTTCAATGACGTGGCGAGATTTACGTCTCCAACGGACTGAGAAAAGCCTGCAGGCAGTTTGGGAATTTAAAGGGTTTTTCTGGGGAGTTAAAGGAGAGCTCTCTAAAAAAGTATTTTTCAAATTCCTTAACGTCAGTGCAAAAGAACTCATCTTTATTCACCTTTCAGTTTAGAACTAAGGGATTGGTCATAAATGAATATCCAAGTCTATATTTTAAAGAACAGGAAACAGCTTCAATTTTAAAAGTGTGCCATGCAAAGGAAAAAAAAATCTATGCTAAACTTCCAGTACCTTTTCATCCAGACCTTCGGGCACTAAGGCAGAGGTGGAAAAGGCAGTTTTCCTTTTTGTTTTCCCTGAAATCCTAATCTTTTGTCCACAAGACAAAGATGGAACCTTCATTCTAGAAAGGGAGGATTAGAAAGGACAGCCCAAATAAAGTCTAGATTTCACCTGAAAAGAAAGGGAGGTTCCAGAATCAGGAGGTCTCACCCTTTTCACCCAATAATCCTCTGGAATTAGAGGGACACAATGAGTTCATGCTGGTGCCAAGCTCCCAAGTCCAACAGGAAATGCTGAGTGGTCATGAGTGGAAGGATCACTGAATCCTGCTGACTTACAATAGATGTGTCAACCTAAAGAAAGAAACTGAGGCAAAATTAATATGTAAAATTTATGTGAGCCAAGGTTGAGGACTGGGATACACTTCCAAATTGCTGTAGGGAGTGAGTTCTCCCTTTGGCCTTTGATACAACAAATAGGATTTTAAAGGCAAAGGGGACAAAGAATGGGCTTGTACAACATTGTTTCACAGAAATCCTCACTGATTTATAGAAATAACATTGGTTAGTGATATGATTTGGTTCTGTGTCCCCACTCAAATCTCATCTCAAATTGTAATCCCCATATGCGAAGGAAGAGACCTGGTAGGAAGTGATTGGATCATGGGGGTAGTTTCCCCATGCTGTTCTCATGATAATGAGTGAGTTCTCATGAGATCTGATGGGTTTAAAAGTGTTTGGCAGTGTACCCCGTGTCCTCCTGCTGCTGTGTAAGACATGCCTGACTTCCCCTTCACCTTCTGCCATGATTGTAAGTTTCCTAAGACCTCCCCAGTCACACAGAACTGTGAGTCAATTAAACCCCCTTTCTTTATAAATTACCCAGTCTCAGGTTGTATCTTTATAGCAGTGTGGGAATGGACTAATACAAAAAATTGGTACCAGGAGTGGGGTATTGCTATAAAGGTAACCTGAAAATGTGGAAATAACTTTAGAACTGAATAACAGGCAGAAGTTGGAACTGTTTGGAAGGCTCTGAAGACAGGAAGCTATTGGAAAATTTGAAACTTCCTAGAGACTTGTTGAATAGTTTTGAACAAAATGCTGTTAGTGATATGGACCATGAAGTCCAGGCTGAGGTGGTCTCAGATGGAGATTAGGAACTTATTGGGAACTGGAGCAAAGGTCACTCTTGCTATGCTTTAGTGAAGAGACTGGTGGCATTTTACCCCTGCCCTAAAGATTTGTGGAACTTTGAACTTGAGAGAGATGATTTGAAATTAGAACTTATGATTACAATGGGAGCAGAGCATAAAGGTTTGGAAAATTTGCAGCCTGACCATGTGGTAGAAAAGAAAAACCCATTTTCTGAGGAGGAATTAAAGCTGGCTGCCGAAATTTGCATAAGTAACAAGGAGCCGACTGTTAATCACCAGGACAAAGGGGAAAATGACTCCAGGGCATGTCAGAGATCTTGGCAACAGCCCCTTCCATCACAGTCTGGAGGGCTAGGAGGGAAAAATTATTTCATGGGCTGGGCCAGAGGCCCCACTCCTCCTTGCATCCTTGAGACATGGTGCCCTGCATCCTGGCTGCTCAGCTCTAGCTGTGGCTAAAAGTGGCCAATGTATAGCTCAGGCCATTGCTTCAGAGGATGCAAGCCCATACTTTGGTGGCCTCCACATGGTGTTGGGTTTGCAAATGAGCAAAAGACAATAGTTGAGTTTGGGAACCTCTGCCAGAATTTCAGAGGATGTAAGAAAATGCCAGGATGCCCAGGCAAAAGTCTGCTGCAGGGGTGAGCCCTCATAGAGAACCTCTGCTAGGGCAGTGGAGAAGGGAAATGTGGGATTGCAGCCCCCACACAGAGTCCCCACTGGGGCACTGCCTAGTGGAGCTGTGAGAAGAGGGCCACCATCCTCCAAATCCCTGAATGGTAGATCCAAAACCAGCTTGCATCATGAGCCTAGAAAAGCCACAGGCACTCAACACCAGCCTATGAAACCAGCCAAAGGGGCTATGCCCTGCATCACTGCAAGGGCAGAGCTTCCCAAGGGCTTGGGAGCCCACCTCTTGCATCACCGTGCCCTGGATGTGAGAGATGGAGTCAAAGGAAATCATTTTGAAGCTTTTAAGATTTAATGACTGCCCTTTTGGATTTCAGACTTGCATGGGATCTGTGGTCCCTTTGTTTTAGACACTGTCTCCCATTTGGAATGGAATCATTTACCCAATGCCTGTAACCCCATTGTATCTTGGAAGTAGCTAACTTGCTTTTGATTTTACAGGCTATAGGCAGAAGGGACTTGCCTTGTCTCAGAAAAAACTTTGGACCTGGACTTTTTAGTTAATGTTAGAATGAGTTAAGACTTTGGGAGACTGTTGAGAAGGCATGATTGGTTCTGAAATGTGGAAAGGACATGAGATTTGGGAGGGGTCAGGGGCAGAATGATGTGGTTTGGCTCTGTATCCCCTTTCAAATCTCATCTCAAATTTTAATTCCCATGTGTGCAGGGAGGGAGCCAGTGGAAAGTGATCAGATCATGGGGGTGGTTTCCCCCATGCTGTTCTCATGACAGGGAGTGAGGTCTCATGAGATCTGATGGTTTAAAAGTGTTTGGCAGCCAGGGACAGTGGCTGACAACTGTAATCTCAGTACTTTGGGAGGCTGAGGCAGGTGGATTACTTGAGGTCAGGAGTTCCAGACTAGCCCGGCCAACATGGTGAAACTGCATCTCTACTAAAAATACAAAAAAATAGCCGGGCATGGTGACACCTGTAATCCTAGTTACTTGGGAGGCTGGGGCAGAAGAATCACTTGAATCCAGGAGGTGGTAGAAGTTGCAGTGAGCCAAGATTGTGTCACTGCACTCCAGCCTGGGTGACAGAGTGAGACTCCATCTCCAAAAAATGAAAGTGTTTGGCAGTGTCCTCCCCGCCCCCCACTCCCGCCACCATGTAAGACGTACCTGAGTTTCCCTTCACCTTCTGCTGTGATTGTGAGTTTCCTGAGGCCTCCCCAGCCATGCAGAACTGTGAGTCAATTAAAACTCCTTTCTTTCTGAATTACCCAATCTCAGGTAGTATTTTTATAGCAGTACGAGAATGGACCAATACAGTTAGTGACTAGTTATGCATTGCTGAACTATAAGGTATGAGTTATGGTGTCCAGCATATGGCATTCTATGACTATTTGGTGTCAGTTAACCTAGAGCACACTCAAGGGGAGAAGTGAGATGCCAATGCCTCTTTGGGCCTAATCATTAAAGGTGGCTTTCATTCTTCAGATAGCAAGTTTCTTTTCTTTCTCAAAAGTAGAATACTTTATTCAGAAATGAAGGACAGATAGCTATCAAAAAGGGGAAAAGGAGAGGTATCTAATAGGATTTAAAACAGGGAATAGAAAAAGGCAAGTTACTGAGAAGCAGGAGACTGACCTGAAAGAGTAGGAAAAAACAATACAGAGAAATCCATATGGCTGTCACATGATAACTATTTGTTAGACGAATTCATAAGGAGTAAAAAAAGATAGGAAAAGGGAGCATCCTATTTACTCCAAATGATTAGAAAATAAAACCCACATTTAATTTGAAATTCAGATAGCATAATATATTTCACCTCCTGTGACCAAACCTCCCAGGAGCTTTTGTTTCCCTTACCCACTTCCCAAGATGATATTTAAAAGACATTTCTAAGGTTATCGACACATCACCAGGGTCTGAATTTAGAAGTTTGAAACTGATTTAGCAATTCTGTGATAACACACAGAATTTCACTCACCTCTTCTCATTCCCTCCATTCAGTTTTCTATATTGTGTACATGTTTAAGTCTGTGGTAGATCTAAAGTTTTCTTGAGTGTAAAAGCATTTCAGATCCAACTTCATATACTCCATGTTACACTGGAAGGATGTTTTTATACATAACATCATGTTCATGTGAACTAAATATTTGACAAACATATAATGAGAACTCATCTTCCTTTTAAGCTAAAAGAAAATACATGAATCACTAGTTGTGTTAGTGCATTTGTGCTACTACAAACAAAATGCCTGAGACTGATAATCTATAAGTAACAGAAATTTATTTCTCACAGTTCTGGAAGCTGGAAAGTCGAAGATCAAGCCACCAGCAAATGTAGTGTCTGACAAGGGTTTTCTGCTTCAAAGACAGTGCCTTCTTGCTGTGTCCTTAATGGCGGAAGGGGTGAATAATCTCCCTTGAGCCCCTTTTACAAGGACACTAATCCTATTCATAAGGGTTATACCCTGATAACCTAATCACCCCCTAAACGCCCCACTTCTTAATACTATTGCATTGTGCTCCTCATAGCTGCCTCTTCTTTTTCCTTGGATATAACTATGCACACTTCCAGGACATGAAGGCATTGTTTTTTTAGAAGAAACAGAGATGCTGATATATGAGAAATGTGGTATGGCAGGCCAAATAATGGCTTTCGAAAGATGTTCGTGTCTAAATTCCTAGAAACTATGACTGTGTGTTACATTATATGGCAAAGGGGAATTAAGGTAGTAAATGGAATTAAGTTTGCTAATCAGTTGACCTTAAAATATGGAGATAATTCTGGACTATCTTAGTGGGACTAAAGAAATCAAAGGGTCTTTAAATGTGGAAGAGGGAAGCAGAAAAATAGATCAGAAAGGTGTCATGTAATGAAGACTCAACCAGCCATTGTTGGCTTTGCAAATGTAAGGAGCAATGAGGACAGCCTTTAGAAGCTAGAAAAGGCAAGAAAACACATTCTCTCCTAGAGCTTCTAGAAAGAAATGTAGCCCTACCAACCTCTCAATTTCAGCCCAGTGAGAGTCACTTTGGCATTCTGAGCTCCAGAACTATAAAGTAAGGTAGAGAATGGGGTTCCAGAGCCCAGAGTGTGGGGCTTTCCAGTAGGAGCTAGATTTCTGGCCAGGGTTGCCTGGTGGGAGCTGAGACCAGGAGAATGAGGCTGTCCTGTGGGAACAGGAATTGCAGAGAAAATAGAGGAACTGCTGGAGACAGCCCTCAAAGAAGGGAAAAATGGGAAAAAATGCTCTGACATTCCCTTCCTCCTGCCCTTCAATCTTTGGCAACACGAAACCTATCTAGAAAGCCAGAAAGCAAATGTGCCTGGAAAATGTATTCCTTGACATACAGCACATGGGAAAGACAGGATCTGAGAGCAGACAGTCCAATAATAGAACACCATTCATTATCTCCTACCTAGGACTAAGTGACACTTTCTATGGCTGTAGTGAAGGGAACTGTCTCTGTCTTGGTTCTCCCCTGTCTTCTCTTTCCTGCTGACCATGTTCCAAATCAGTCTGTACTGGCAGAATCACTTCTGTACACGTGGGCCTTTGAGATTAAACACCATACACCATATCCAGTTGGAAATGTCTCAAAATGAAGGCTTTAGATGTTGTCACAGGTGTTAGACACCCTGCCCCATATTCCCCCAGCCCACTCTGAAGTCAACTGCAGCAGTGGAGGACAGTTTATGTACATGGACAATTTCCACACTCAAGGACCCACACCTCTGCCTCTCTGCTCAAGGCTTCTTTGGGCACTGTAGATACATGCCTAGTTCATGACAGGGCATCCCCCAAGAATAGGGGACTGGGATTTAATGCCACCAGGGGCAATCATCAATCAGCCTGAGACTGCTGCTGTTGGATAAATACTCTAGCTTTTTCAGTTTCTGATGAGGAACTCATGGGGTGTGGCAACAGTGTTCCCTGGAGATCCCCCAGCCAGGGTGACTGAGCCCCTGTTACCTACAGAGGCAGCCTGCTCAATGATGCACCCTTTATTGGCTTTTCTCCCTTCCCTGTCTCACTTTCCCTACTCTCTCGCTTGCATCTAAGTCCTTGTCTTGGGGTCTGAGGGAACCTGAGCTAAGAAAAATGTAAAATAAAACACAAAATCTTTCTGAAATGGAGGTTGCCTCTTTTACTAAGGAAATGATGTCTTTTACATTGTGTACAGCTGCCTCTATTATCCTCTGGTGCTATAGTCAGTGGTAGTTAGGGGCAGGGAAGATGTAGAGAGATACTTATACCCCAAAATGACTTAGAGAGAAATCATTTGCTTGTAGCATGAGCCCAACTGAAAACAAAAATGGCTACCTTATTTTTTTAAAAGTCCTTAGATGCTGGAACACTATTTGTGTATACTATTAAACCCCTGCTTTGGTGCAACTTTTACATAATTTGCTTCACTGTTAACTAAGCCATTATTTTACACTCCTGGCTTGCCTCAAAAGCACCTGAGAAGCTTTCTAAAATACAATTCCTGGGCCACAACTTAGATTTACAGAATTATTCTGTCTCTCTGTCTCTGTCTGTCTCTCTTTCTTTCTCTCTCTCTCTCTCTCTCTGTGTCTGTGTGTGTGTGTAAACCCCTCAGGTGATTCTGATGCACAGCTCACTTTGGGAACTGCACAAAAGTTTGTTGTAATTCCTCCACTTTTGTGCTCTTAATTGAGTGGAGGATTACAAAAGACAGAGTAGAAAGACAGAAAGTGTGGGAAGGGAGGCTTGTAATTGAGACATTAGGATTTTATAGCTATTCAATGAAGATAATTTCATGACAGTGTCAAAAAGCCTGTATCCAGGATGACTGAGATGTCTGTCAGATTAGTCCTTCTCATTACACTTAGTAATTTAAATGTTAAGGACAGAAACCACTTTGATGATAAAGTGTTATCCTTGAATATCCTTTATGTAAATGTAACCTTTAGGTAAGGAAAGAGGAGAGACAATATAATTAGTGAATCGCATGCAGATAATCAGCAGCTCATGTAGTATTGGTATATAATTACAAGGCTGAGATTCCCAACTTGATATTTGGGCAAGGAAATAAGGAAAAACACCTGCAACTCATTCTGCAAGGTTAAAATGGGGTTCTTTTAAGTGTATTTTCAACACAGCATTGAAGAGCAGATACTAAACCAACCAAAAAATCTTGTGAAACTGTGTATCTAGAAAGTAGGTGCAAAAAAATTCTTCTTACATGGTATCTGCTTCATGAAATCGTTAGAGATGAGATTTTACAACGCTTCATCACACTGTGAAGAATATATTAAACTTTCTAATGCCATAAGTCACTTGCAATTAAATCTGTGACCCTACTCGGTTTCCATCAGTCCTTCCACACTCAGCAATGTCTGGACAAAGTGCTGTGGTGGGAACAGTTTGTTTCTAAGAGTTTTCCATCTTCCCATTTGTGGAACTTCTGTAAATCATGAAACTCCATAAGAGCCATCACACACTGCAGCACCTGGGGCATGATTATTAAATGAATAAATGAATGAGTGAATGAATGCATGCATGCTGCACAGAACCCCCCTCCCTGATATTCCCAAATTGGTCCTGCCCTCACATTCAACAGTATAGGTGTCAAATATTTCTTGAACACTGCCTATGCTAGGGACTGTGAAACAAACAATGAGGAGTGAGACCAATTACATTTCTTCAAAGTCTTTACTTTTGAAGAACAGATAGGTAGACCAAAAAGTTAACATAGAACAAAATATGATACATGTAGGAGAAACAGTTAAAAATGCAATGGAGAAAGCCGGGCACAGTTGCTCACACCTGGAATCCCAGCACTTTGGGAGGCTGAGGCAGGTGGATCACCTGAGGTCAGGAGTTCAACACCAGCCTGGCCAACATGGAGAAACCTTGTCTCTAATAAAAATACAAAATTAGCCAGGCATGGTGGTGCATGCCTGTAATCCCAGCTACTCAGGAGGCAGAGGCAAGAAAATCTCTTGAACCCGAGAGGCAGAGGTTGCAGTGAGCCGAGATCGCCTCATTACACTCCAGCCTGGGCAACAAGAGTGAAACTCTGTCTCAAAAAAAAAAAAAAAAAAAAAAAAAAAAGGCAATGGAGAGGAATCATGGATGTTTTGATGGAAAATAAATAAAAGAAAAAGGGAAATGCTATAAAATAAACCAGAAACCAATGAGAGAATTTCTAAGCAGAGGCTTGGGTGCATTGGCAGTTAGTTGATTTTTTTTTTTTTTTTTTTTTTTTCTGAGCTATTCTGCTACCCAGAATGAGAAAGAAAAAGTAGACAAGATTGAAGATTCTTAGCTGAGACCATGCTCAGCAGAAAGGGAAACTTGGGAGAGGCTCTAGGGCAGTAAGGGCAATCAGTGCTAAGTTTCATTTTAACACTGACAGATTGGTCATGGTGACCCAGAGCATACTTGGAGAATTCTTAGGCTAAGTCTGCAGGGTTGCCAGGGGCTGAGAAAAGGGAAAGGTGACCACATAGGAGCCACAGGTGTACTATCTGTGAACCCCAAAGGCTACTGTCTGAGTCTAAGCTCTGCAAGGAGTAAAGCAAATGTGTTGAGTAAACTGAGTGATGGAAAAGAGGTTGAAAATCAAGTGTTTGATAATACAAGATGATATCAGCCTCATCACAGGGGGGCCAACCAGCATGTAAAGATATTTCACTGTCAACAATGTCTCACATTAAGCTTTCAGGTTCCATGAAAAAATTAATATGCTACATTCTATTTGATCAATCCCTTAAGATTGAATTAAATAAAGTAAGTGTGGCCAGGTGCGGTGGCTTTTAGTGCCTCTCACCTGTAATCCTGGCTATTCGGGAGGCTGAAGCAGGAAAATCACTTGAGGCCAGGACCACCCTAGGCTGAACTCTAAAAATAAATAAATAAAACAAAACAACGTACTTTGGAAAGGAACCCTGTTTTTATAGTTATAAGCTAATTTTAATATGTGGTTTTTCAGTTTATCTCTTAGATTATGAGCACTTGCCCACACCTGACCTTTCCTTATATTGTATCACATTTCCACAGTTTCTGCAAAAGAAAGTTCCAGTGAGTGCTTAATGAACCAGATAATGATAGGGAAAGATAAAACCAGGAGTCTTTGGCAAGTTGAATGAACCTCTGAGTGATTAGAAACTATTTGGTTAGTTTTTACCTTGCTAAATTAATTGATGCTAGAGATGCTCTAAAGGCAAAAAACAAAAAACAAAAAAACAAAAAACCTGTACTCAAATAAAAATTTAGTCATTAAAATTTAAATGAGATAATTTACATGTGCAATTCTACCAAATATTCTTTATTAGGTAGACCATTACTTAATAACTCAGGTACAAAACATACCACATTTTTCCTTCTTCTTTTTTCTTTTAATTTGAGGTCAATAAAATTTTCTCCTCATTAGTTCTATGAATAATTGATTAGCCAATACCTTAACAATTTCCTATATGTGAACCAATAGATCCTCTAGTATTTTTTAAAACTCATACATTTTATAACTCAAATTATATTTGCCCATTTGAATTCACCACAGAGACAAGGGATGTGATTAACAGAATAAAATTTCTAACTAAGATCCAAGAATTGCATATTATTACTTTAGATAACTCTAAGTACTATAAGCAAAAAAAACAAAACGAAACAAAACTAATTAGTTTATTGAGTCAAGATAGCAAGGGTTTTCATTCTTATTGAAAAACAACAAGGTTATTAATTTTTTTCTTACAAAAACAACCTAAGAATAATGAAATTATAGTTATATAGAGTACAGATTAAATTAGCTTCAGATTTTATTAAATCACATCCAAATGTAGCTGCTAAAAACCAGCAGCCAAGAGAGAGAAAAACTGGGGATACTAACCTTTGGCTGTTTTAGCTGTAATACATTTTCCCCCACATTATTATCCTGTAATTGGGATATATAAATGTAGGTTTTTAGAGGCTATCAAGTATTCAAAATGGTAGGTAGCATTATTAGATAACAAGCACATTTCTTTCCCTTGAGTTGATTCAATAAAGTATAACATCACTAGATAGGCAGATGAAGTAAAACAAAATTGGCAGCAAGCTCCTTTAAGCTTATAACTTTGCAATGAATTTTTGTGTGGTTTAATATTGCTTAAGAGAAAGACATCTTCCTTGGCTGTTAATCCCAGATTCATATAATGGTATCTGAGATCTTTTTAGCCAGTGACTTTTCCAGTTTCAGAAGGAGATGTGCATAAAAACCACTGAATGCTCATTTGCTGCAAAGACTGTGAGCACAAGCCCTGGCGTTAGACCTTCTGGGTTTAAATCCAGACTATCATCTCTAAGAAACAATCCAGGAAGCCAAACAATAACTCCTGCAACCCCTGCAAAATAACCAGTACTTAATAGCTGACAGCTTCCCTAATTAGGACCAGCCAGAGAAATCCAAATACACACCCCTAAGCAATGACATAGGATGCCCCGCTTCCAGTTAGCCTGCCTACAGCTTCTCATTTTTCCAGTATCGTGCCTCTGTGTCTTACACAGTATGTAACTGGGCAAGCTATTTTTTTCTTCACCTCAGCATTTCCTCTATAAATTGGAGATAATAATAGTATATACTTTATAGGGTTGTTAGGAGGATTAAATTACCTAATTTATGTATAGTGTTTAGAATACTGCCAAGTGCCTAATGAATGTTAAATAAATTTTAATTTCCATTATGTTATATATCAATCCAATGTTCAGCTTATTAATATGTTATGGAGAAACTAAAACATTCCACCTCCCATTGTGAGAACTTACATGTCAGAAAATATCCATGTCAGTTTCACTCATTCCTCTCCCAGCTCTTCAAAATATAGTTGCAATGAGCTTTCAATCTGGTTGTCTTTGAAGAAATTGCTTTCAAGTTAGGAAGCAAAGGCTGCCGGGCAAGTACATGAACATAGGGGTTGCTGAGGAATTTGTGTGAAATGATCAAAGAACCCTTCTGTGCGGTCCCCATTTGTTACAGCAACTCTTCTACTACTAATGCTTCACACGTAGGCGCTTTCTGCTTCATACCTCCTACGCTATGCTTCACACATAGGTGCTTATTGCTGGAGTGGTGTGGCAGACACTGTTGAGTGCCTACCCAACTCCCATTCTCCCCTCATTCCTTGCTCATAGAGCCCAGTTCTGTTAAGAGAATAGGAGGCCAGGTGCTTCTAGGGAAGTTAAGCACCTCCCCAGATCCAGGGGGTGAATCTTGATCAGTCTGTCAATCACGAGAATTCAATTCCTTTACTAGTGGCTACATTAGGAACAGGTGTGTAACACAATATGGTCAGTGATATGTGAGGGGAAATCTGCTGAGGGGACACTGGGAAGATTCTTCTCCCACTTAAAAAGGTATCCAAAGAATAAATACCTTTTCCTCCAGCTATAGGACGTTGTTATGCATGGATGGGAAGCTTGGAAAGGCTGCAAACTTCTTAAGAACTGAGAGGAAAACAACAGAGTAGAAGGATGCTGTTGGTCGTCACTGGTCCTGATGACACAGTTGAGCCTCTGAATCAACCAGTCTGGAACCACCATTCTTGGGCCTTCCCGTTAAATAAGAAAATAAATCTTTTAAATTGATTAACCCAGCTCTTAAACTTTAATGTTCATTCAAATCCCTTGGAGGTCCTGTGAAAGCAGAGAGCCTGATTTCATAGGTCTGGAGTAGTACCTCAGATTCTGCTTTTCTTGCAAGCCCATTGATGATGCTGATGATGCTGGTCCACAGACTTGGAGTAGCAAAGACTAAAGTCACTCTTTCCTGGGTTTTCTGTTAGTTACAGTGGAAAGAATGTCACTTAATTTGCTTTCGGTTATAGAAGGAATTTAAAATTGAAGATGCTGAGAGAGAGGAAAAAGAGAAAATAGATTGTCTCTGTGGCTGGACATATAAACTGAGAGACCATACTCTTTCTTGTGGATAAATTAGCAGAAGCCTGTAAAGAGCAGCAGCAGGAAGAGAGATACCGAATCAAGAGCAGGAAGAAAACACTATGGGCAGTGGCAGGGGTGGTGATGAAGGTTTTCTGGTTTCCAGTTCCATTCCTTCCTGAGACCCAGCTGCATTACTGCCCTTAGAAAAACCCTTTGGCTTACAATTGCTCAGATCAATTTATGCAACCTGCTACTAAATAATCCTAATTAGTACAGGTGCTCAACCAGTAGGGTCATGTGACTGTTTTTTCCTCAAATGGGAAACTCTCTTTGAGAGCAAGTAGCTTTTACTTTCACATGTCCTATAGCATTGGCTCACTTTATTTATTTATTTATTTATTTATTTATTTATTTATAAGACAAGGTATCTGTGTCACCCAGAATGGAGTGCAATATTGCAGTCATAGCTCACTGCAGCCTCCAACTGCTGGGCTCAAGCTATCCTCCCACCTCAGCCTCCCAAGTACCTGGGACCACAGGTGCACGCCACCACACCCAGCTAAGATTTTTTTTTTTTTTTTTTTTTTTTTTTTTTACTTTTTCTAGAGACAGGATCTCACTTTGCTGCCCAGGCTGTTCTCGAATTCCTGGCTTCAAGCAATCCTCCCCGCTAGGCCTTCCAAAGTGCATATTTTTAAACTTATAATTTTTTCCATTTGCTTACTTATTCCCCAGCACCAAACTTAGTATCTGATAGAAAATTGATGATCTCAACATTCTGACTCCGTTAATAAAATGATGGACACACACATAAGAACTTTACAGGAAATATGTATGTAGTTCAATCAACTCTTATTCCATGTAAATCTCCCTCATATACTTTGTTTTCACCAAATCTGTTAGTACTGTGCTCCTTTGTGCATATGACTATGATAATGGTGAAGTAAGACGCATGTTCTTCTTAAAGCCCTAAAGTTTTGTGTAATGTTCCTTAATAGAAGTGTTGTTCACTACTTATGTTCACTACATAAGATAGTGCTACAATATGTTGTCTTTTTAAAAATAAGTTTTATTGAGATATAATTCACATACCATATAATGTATTCATTTAAAATGTGCTAGTCAGTTGTTTTTAGTACTCATATAGGCACCAAATTGTACAACCATCACCATAATCAATATTAAAATACTTTTATCATACATAAAAGAAATCCCATACTATTTAGCAGTCATTCTCAATTTCTTCCCAGCCCACAGTCATGAAGCAACTACTAATGTACTTTCTATTTCTGTAGATCTACCCATTCTGGACATTTCATATCAATGGAATCATAAAATATGTGGTCTTTTATGACTGATTTATTTACTTAGCCTGATATATTCAAGATTCAAAGATTCATCCATGTTGTAGTGTGTATTAGTACTTCATTTCTTTTCATGTGTGAATTATATAACATTGTATGGATACACCATTCTGTTTATCTATTCATCTGTTGATAGATGTTTGGGTGATTTCTACTTTGGGGCTATTACAAATAATGCTGTTATGAACATTCATGTACAAGTTATGGTATGGATGTATGTTTTTATTTCTCTTGGGTAGATACCTAGGAGTGGAATTGCTGGGTTTTATGGTAACTGACTCTATGCTTCATCTTTTGAGTTGCCAAACTCTTTTTCCAAAGTAGCTGCACCATTGTACTTTCTCACCAGGAGTATATGAAGGTTCTGATTTCTTCAGCACTTGTTACTATCTCTCTTTTTATTACAGCCATCCTAGTGGGTGTAAAGTGGTATGTCATTGTGATTTTGATTTGCATTTCCCTGATGGCTAAGGAATGCATCATCTTTTGTCTGATAAAATTGAGAGGAAATGAATTTTTCTGGATAATCAACCATGTCTTATTTGTTTAGGATGTTTCTTCCAATAAGCTTTTTTTCCCAATAAAACAGTTTTCATGCTTTCCAATTTACTTAAAAATCAGAACAATCCACTATCATTATTTTTATCCAGGTGTTTCACATATGTATGCCCTGTGAAGGGCACACATATTTATAACCCTATAGTCCCTGTTGCAATAGTTCTTGTGTGATGTAGGTATTTTACAAAGACATAATGAATAAAGTAATAATAGTCCAAAGAAAAGCTGTATTTTATCTTAGCAACTGTTCTCATGAGAACAGCAAGCAGCAGTTCTCAGACAGTGAAGCTTTTCAGAGCTGGAAATTTTTGTGATTCAATCTTTGCTTGCCCATTAAAACATTCATTGCATTGTGAATAAGAAAATCCAAACAATCTCCCACCCACTGCAACTTTGCAAACCACAAGTACATAAATCAGAAAATGTAGTGCATGACAAAAATACTGGATTATGAGAGAATGGGGATGGTAAATGGATTGAGACAAGTGAGAGACTGAATAGACAAATGGACAATGGCCAGAACTTATATAAAAATAGAACTCTGATCCACAACCTACAGCAATCAGGCCAAGAAACAACCCTATTATCTACAATAACCAGCCCAGGAAGCCAGTCTATGATCCACAAGTCAGACTTGCAGGAGATTTGACTACTATCTCTAAGAAACAGTCCAGGAACCCAAACAATAACTCCTGTAACAATTGGCCTCAAATGGCCAGCACTTGCTTCAATAATTGACAGCTTCTTTAAATTTCCTACTTCCAATCTAGGAACTACCAGAAAAAGTCAAATATGTACCCCTAAACATTACATAGCATGCCTCATTTATAGTTAGTCTGTCTGCAACTTCCCCATGCCAACAGCTTCCAATCAGAGTACACATGAATTCTCTTTTTTCCTAATATAAAGCTTTCCCACTCCTCTGCCTGCCTTTGAATCTCTGCCAAAATGCAAGGGATGACTCCCTCACTATTGTAATCTCTGAATGCATATCTACTCCCTGTTCTCATGTAGTTGGTCTTTATTTCTACACAGGCTGTTTGGATTTAATATTGTAGCCTGATTTAGAATCTGCTTAACTATTTGCTGAATCCAATTGAAAGAAGTAGGATTCCTATGACAGTCAGGTTACTATGAGTCAGTCCTGTGGCATGAAAAGCGCATGAGGCTTGGAGCTAAGAGATGATTATTGTGGTCCCAGCACACTGCTAATCACTTTGTGACTCTGGACATGTGACTTCTGGAGACCTAGGTTTCTCTAGTTATAAAGTGGGAATAGTGGAGGCATAAACTATATCTCTAAAATAGCTTCTGTTTCTTAATCACAGAATACTAGAAATGGTTTCAAATAATTTGTGATCAACTGCCTCCTCTAACCTTCTAACCTCATTCTCATCTGTTATGGACTGAATGTTTGTGTCCCCTCCAAATTCATATGTTTAAATCCTACCGCGCAATATGATGATATTAGGAAGTGGAGCCTTTGGGAAGTAATTTGGTCATGAGGGTTGTCTTAGTCTGTTCAGGTTGCTATAACAGAAGACCATAAAATGGGTAGCATACAAACAAGAGAAATTTATTTCTCACAGTCCTAGAGGCTGGGAAGTGCAACATCAAGCCACCACAGATTGGATGTCTGGTGAGGGCCTGTTTCCTAGTTCATAGAAACTGCATCTTCTTGCTGTATCTCCACATTGTGGAAAGGGCAAGGCAGCTCTCTGGGGCCTCTTTTGTAACACTTCTGCTGAAACTTTGAGAAAACAGGAAAAAGTCTTAATATTGTGGAATAGTAAAGATTGAAAACAATTGTTCTATTCCATTTGGATACAACAAATATGCTCCACTGGTCTGCAGTGTGTAAATACTTGATCTTTCTCATCAACCATAGTAAGAGGGGAAATCTAAAAATCCAGGCTACCCTAACAAGACTCTCACACCTCTCTCCCTGATGTGCCTGGGATGCCTAGTCCATTTAAGTCATTAGTGGAACCTGTATGGTGTGGCCCCATCTGGATTTATGTCTACTGAAGAGGTGTACTACTTCTATTAAAAAGCTGCCTTGCATGCCATGTGGCTATGTGTCCTTGCTCCTAAGTAGACAAATGCAAACCTTCAGCTGTAAGCTGCCTGTTTGGTTCCTTCCCTGAACATGGTCACAGAAGCTGGGGACATCTGGCTGCAGAGGCTGGCTGGGGCTGCTCAGAAGTGCTGGGTATGTGGATGGTAGTACCCAAGGCCAACTTGGAAGTCAGGTCTCTCCAACCTGACATGTGGGTTATGGAGATGCAAGGTAGTGCTCACTCTTATAAAGCAGTAACCTGCAGCTCTGCCAGCTACTACAGAAGCAGTTATTCCAAAGAAGGCCAATCCCCACTAGTCCTTAGGTCCTGCAGGCTTGGATCCAGTGTCTGTCAAGAACTGTAGTGGTCAATTTGTCCAATGTACACATGCAGTCACATCCCAGAGCACGAGCCAGCCCTATGTGCAGACTTAAGACTGGTACCAGCATCTGACACCTCATAGCCCAGATCCACCATGATTGCCTCCCCGTTATCCCGCTCTGTCCAGGATATTATCTGGAGCTACCGTCAGAGAGTTTCTGAAACCCACCTGCAATGTGCTATCATTCACTGGTTCTTCAACTTGACTGCAAGTTGGAATCATCTAGGGACTGACAAAGATTCTTTGCATGATCAAACTGTAGTCAGACTCCTGGACCTCTTCCTAAGCCTATCTGTGCACTTTCTTATACAATTCAGCTTTAGCAAAGATTCCTGCTAGGTCATCCCTTCACCCTTGATGTCTGATCAAACCTCATCATTGGATTGGGTTCCTCATCCTCCAACCATCCCACTGGTTGAAGACATCCAGGCCTGTCTTCAGCAAGAATCCTGTTAGGCTGGTTTAGCTAGAATCTCCTTTATTCCTGATATTTCCTCTTAGTAACTTTGTATCCATGAGCCCCACCCTGCTCCTTGGCTTTAAATTTCCACTTGTCCATGCTGTATTCAAAATTGAGCCCAATCTCTCTTCCATACTGCAAAATTCAATTGCACCGGTCCTTACACCTGTCATGATGGTCCTGAATGAGGTCTTCTTTAGAATACTTAAAAAAATATCATTGAATAACATTTTCTTTAACAGGAGCTTTAGAAGCTACTAATGCCTGACCCACCCACAGAGCTGCTTTTTTTTTTTTTTTAAGATGGAATTTCACTCTTGTTGCCCAGGCTGGAGTGCAGTGGCGCACGATCTCGGCTCACTGCAACCTCTGCCTCCTGGGTTCAAGCAATTCTCCTGCCTCAGCCTCCCAAGTAGCAGGGATTACAGGCATGTACCACCACACCTGGCTAATTTTGTAGTTTTAGTAGAGACAGGGTTTCTCCATGTTGGTCAGGCTGGTCTCGAATTCCTGACCTCAGGTGATCGGTCCACCTTGGCTTCCCAAAGTGCTGGGATTACAGGTGTGAGCCAGCGCACCCGCACCCCCCCCACCCCACCTCCGCGGAGCTTCTGATTTAATTGGTCGGGAGTACAGCCTGGGCATCAGAAATTTTCAAATCTCCGTAGGTGATCCCAATGTACGGCCAGGTTTGGGTGCAACTGAGAAAGTTGATAACCTCTCAGTGAAGACGAAAAGAAAATTACAAGTGTGGTCTCTAGGGGGACTCCCTCTAACTTCCTCAAATGTGATATTCTTCCTGAGGTTTTTCTTACCCAATGTTTCAGAGTTTAGCTCAGCTGAAGGCAACATGGAGTCCACTCTGGCAGCCTAACATGGCTGCATTCCCAGCATTTCATGTTGATGAACTGAAGACCGGATCATTGCATTCTCCTGCCATGGCTAAGAAAGTAATAACAATACTAATTATAATTGTAATTGTTTTTAAAAGATAAAATGATGTTCTGTGGAGAGTATACCAGCTAAGTAAAATTGCCAGCAGCATAGACTACAAACTGTGAAGACTGTAAATCTAGGCACAGCCTGAAGTTTTATTTCCATTGTTCTTAAAAACTGCATAGTACTTGCAAAATCTGAAATGATTCCCAAGAATTACATACTTTTAATTATTTGAAGTTAAATCTAGCTACTTTTACCAATTGCTCTTAATTAAATAAAAGAAAGCATGTATTAAGAAGATATATGTTACAGTTCAGTAGCTAAAAGGGCCTTCTATTACAACAGAGAATATTTGAAATGAAGGGCTAATACAAGTTTAAATATTGAGCTCACTCCCAAAAAAACTCAGAAAAAAAATCCCTAAATTCAGAAAGTATTTATTTTGTGGCACACCAAGGTCCATCTCACTATTTTTCTTTCCCCAAAAAACATACATATTAATATACACTTTCACACACATGCACAGCAATGAAAAGGTGATTTGAGTAATATTTAAATTTATGTACGGTAGCAGGATGGTATTCTGGAAAGAGCATGGGGCTTTGGAGTCCTGCAGAATTGGGCTTGAATTCTGACTTTGCTACAATTCAAATGTGACGTTGGACAACTTATTTAAGCTCTGACTCTTCATTTACATAAAACATAGGAATATTCCCACCTTTCTTACAGCATCATGCACAGCTGAGTGGAAGCGAAGAGGAAGTAACATTGAGGAATATCTGCTAAACTAGACAGATGCTTGTTCCCATGCTTTCAATTCACTCAATTGAAAACCAAACTGCCTATCTTTCTGCCTCTGTCCCCTACCATACTATCTACATTAACATAACTTTACTATTTTATTATCCTTACTAGTACAACTTTACCATTTCAGGATAGTCTCACTGAAGCTCATTCTAGGAACTTTGCAAAGGATTCATCAATTCTTCAATAGTGAACAGCAGCAGACAGCTTATGTCCTAAAACTTCCTTGCTTTAAAATCTTTGCCTTGTTATTTCCCCAACTCTAAACTGTGAGAGACTGAATAGGAAAATAGACAATGGCCAGACTATACACAAAAATTGAACTCTGATCTACAATCTGTAGCAGCCAGCTGAGGAAATCAACTTATTAATGACATTAAGCAGCCTAGAAATCCAACCTGCCATCTACAAGTTAGATGTTGACATGGTTTGGCTGTGTCCAATGAGCTATAATTCATATCTCATTTTGAATTATAGTTCCCATAATCTCCACATGTCATGGGAAGGACCCGGTGGGAGGTAATTGAATCATGGAGGTGGGTTTTCCCATGCTGTTCTCATGATAGTGAATAATTCTCACCAGATCTGATGGTTTTAAAAGGGTAGTTCCCCTGTGTTACATGCATCCGTACAAGAGACCACCTGAGCAGGCTTAGTGTAACCAACATGGCTGTTTATTCACTTGGGTGCAAGTGGGCTGAGTCTGAGAAAGGAGTCAGGAGAGGGTGGTGGGATTATCATTCATTCTTATAGGTTTGGGGTAGGTGGTGGAGCTAGGAGCAATTTTTTGTGGGCAAGGGATGGATGTTACAAAGTACATTCTCAAGGGTGGGGAGGATGTTACAAAGTACATTCACAAGGATGGCGAGTATCACAAAGTACATTATCACAAGGGTAGGGGAATGTCACGATGGCTTGACCATGGTATGGCCAGCTCAGAGAACCTTACATTCTTGTCTTTTTATATTAATAATGAAGAAATAAAATGAGAAAGAGTAGTGAAAACTCAGCGTGAAAATTTTGGGGGCAGCATGAAGGGGTGAGGGTGATGTTTCTCAGGGCGGTTTCAAGCAGGATGGGGGCAGTGGTGTGGGAACCTAAAGTGGGACAGATGAGACTGAAGTAAGATTTTGGGGTAAGGGGTGATATTGTAGGGTTGTCAAAAGCAGTATTTGTCATATAGAGTGATTAGTGATAGTCTGGATGTGGTTTCGTAGGAATTGAGAGATTAATCAGAAGACACAAGGCCCGAATAAGAGAAGGAGGAAGATAGGTATTAGAGGACTAACGATTGAAAATAGCCAGGATACCAAGTTAGAGAGTGGCCAGGTGGGTCCAGCATAATTAGTTGCCTGATTAGCGAGTTTTTGAGCTCTGTCTTTGAGTTTTTTGATGTTATCATATACCAGGCCAGATTGATTTAAGTAAAAACAACAGTCTTCATTAAGAAGTATACAGAGTCATCCTTTTTCACCAGTGAGTAAATCGAGGCCTTGGCAGTTCTGGAGGACAACTGCAGCTAAAGCATCAATCTGGGCTTGGAGGACAGATAAAGTTTGTGATATATCTGTAATGCTAGCAGAGAAGTCATTAGAGAGGCTGCGGAATGTTGTGACAGAGGTTGAGACACCTGCTATTCCAGTTCCAAGTGCAATAGTGGAGGCAGAAAGTCTGAGACCCACAAGTAAAGGGATTAGTGGGGTGACTCTTTTTTGTCATGTTGGTGTCATGAGGGGGACAGGCAGTTGTTCATTCCCATCTGCAAACTAGATTTTGGGGGTAAGGAAGACTAGACTACATGTGCCCATCCAGTTGGCAGGTAGGCGCATGTAGGTGAAAGAGCCACATAAAAAGAAGAGACCTTGTGTCAGGCAGAACTGGAAATGTAAAGTGAAAAGGTGAGAGGGTGTACTGAAAGAGGAGTCCTGCACTCAAAATCCTAGAGCTCCAGCAAGGGCAGCAGCCGTTAGAGGTTGTAATGGGGATGGATGGTGCAACTGCGCAGAGGGAGAGGTTTGGTTCTCATGGTGTATGAGAAAGTGCATAGTGTCTACAGGTAACCTTTCACTGCTATTCATGGGGCTGGGGATAAGCAAGCAAGAGGAGGGGCCAGGAGGAGAGTCAGACGAGCAGGCGGAGGGTAGCCAAGGATGGAGTGAGATGCAGGGTAGGTGTCTTCCTAAACAATAATGACTGCTGATGTTTTTTAGTTTGTCAGTAATGTGAAGTTGGAATGCTCCCATCTGTTTGGTAATGTGTGTGGCTGGGTTCTGGAGATAAAGAGTAAAGGAAGGTTTGGATGGTGGAAGGTTGCCTAAAGTGATCCCAGCGGCTGTTGTTGGGAGATGCATAAAGGAGTGGCAACAGGGATAGTTGTTTTTATGGTGAGGGGTCCAAATATGGCAGGGAGGGGGTGGAATTGACATAAGCAGAAGGGTGCTGTAAGTAGATATGGAGAAGTGTGGCAGCTTGTTGGTGTGAAATGTCTGGGGAGTTCTCACCAAATCTGTCTACAAAGTAAAGAAGTTCCTCAGGCAGGTAAAGATGAGGGCTATTAAAGGAGGTTTGGAGGTGCAGGGAGAAAGGAGAGGTAGCCCAGTCAGTCTGTACAGCAGGGATGGCTGTGTAAGAGCAGGAAGAAAGGGAAATGCATAGCCAACAATTCTTTGCTAGAGAAGGATTGGAGGCAGTGAGGAGAGAGTGGGTGAGACTGACAGTATGCTGGAGGTAACTAGGGAGAGGTAGAGAGTGACTGGACAATGGAGGCAAGGATAAGAGTGAGTAGAAAAGTAAAAAAAAGAAAAAAAGTACTTCATCAGGTTAGAAGAATTGGAGTGTACCTTGCCCCCTTGCCCCTGAAGATCTTCTATCCACTCCAAGAGAGAGTTAAGGGTGGTGGTTTGAGGTAAAACCAGGAGATATCAATTATGATGGTCTGGAGGAAAAGTGTAAACCAGCAGTGTAAACAAGGGAAAGGCATTTACAAGTGGTTGAGAATGGTGAATAGGAGTATGACTAGACAGAAGATAGTAGGGATGACAAGTTTTGGGGGCACAGTCCAAGTAGTGGAGGTGACTACATAAAGCCCTATTGCAAAAAGTAAGAGTAAGGACGAATCGACCTAATAGAACGAAGGGATGTATTAGGCTCATAAGGGTTATTACTGTTATTCAGAAATGCAAGTGAGTTTAAGGGAAGTAGGGGTGGGTACCTGCCACTTTCAGGAGGAAGAGGAGAGATCAGGCTGGCTGTCCAACGGACACAACTTTATTCTGGAACAGTGAACCCAATGGGGAGGGTCCTGCAGGCAGACAGCAGTTGGGGTACTATAGATGACTAAGTACAGTCTGGTCCATCAAGGTTGTAGAGTTTAAGGGGTCAGATTCTTAACAAGAACTGATTGTCCAGCTGGAGTGTCTTCATATGGCTGGGAATCTGGAGTAGGCAAGAGAAGATTAGCAGCCTGGCAAATTTCCTGTCTAGCCTGCTGGAGGACTGGCAGATAGTCACCTAGAGGGCTAGTGTCTGGCACAAGGTTGGGACCCAACAAGAAGGTATATCCATATAAAAGTTCAAATGGACTATACCTTGTAGCTTCTCAAGGACAGGCTCTAATTCTAAGGAGGTCAAATGGTAAAAGTACTATCCAGTCTTTTTTAAGGCTGAGCTTGGTGAGGTGTGTTTTTTAAAAGACCATTAGTTCTTTCTACCTTTCCTGAAGATCGAGGACTGTAAGGGGCATGAGGGTTCCACTGGATTCCAAGGGCCTGGGAGACTGCTTGAGTGACCTGACTAATGAAGGCCGGTCTGTTATTGCACTGTATAGAGGTGGGAAGGCCAAACCGAGGAATTATGTCTGACAGAAGGGAAGAAATGACTGCAGTGGCCTTCTCAGACCCTGTGGGAAAGGCCTCTACCCATCCAGTGAATGTATCTACCCAGACCAAAAAGTATCTTAGTTTTTTGACTCAGTGCATATGGGCAAAGTCAACCTGCCAGTCTTGGGTGGGGGCAAATCCTCGAGCTTGATGTATAGGAAAGGGAGGGGGCCTGAGATATCCCTGAGGGGTGGCAGAGTAGCAGATGGAACGCTGAGAAGTAATTTCCTTGAGGATGGATTTCCATAATGGAACAGAAATGAAAGGTTCTAAGAGATGGGCCATTGGCTTATAACCCACATGAAAGAGGTTATGGAAGGACGATAAGATAGAATGAGCCTGTGAGGCAGGAAGGAGGAATTTTCCTGGATCCAAGAACCATTTGCCTTGAGTAGGAAAGGACTGATAGATAATAGTTTCAGTGGGAGAACAGGTGGGAGTGATAGACGAGAAGGAAAAAAACTGGCTCTGAGGGACAGATGTGGGAATACTAGCTGCTGCTTTTGCTGCATTATCAGCATAAGCATTGCCTCGAGCAGTGGGATTTGGTGACCTCTGATGCCCCTTGCAGTGAATGACTCCTGCTTCCCTCAGCACTAGAGCAGCCTTAAGGAGGATTTTTATTAAGGAAGCATTGAAGATGGAGGAGCCTTGCGTAGTGACAAGGCTCTTTCTGCCCATATAACAGCATGGTGATGTAGGGAGTTTCAATGAATAGTGAGTAAAGTTGGAGGAGTCAGGGGGGCAGAAAGTATATGCACCAAGTGTGAGAAGGAAAATAGATTTTGAAAGTTATGAGAGATATAGAGAGTAAGTGGGGCATGGTTGGTGATCTTGAGGGCCTCTAGAAGTATTGAAGCGGTGGCTGCCACCTCACGTAGACATGAGGGCCAGCCTAGAACTGTGAAGTTAACTTGTTTGGATAGGAAGGCTACAGGTCGTGGACCTGGTTCCTGTGTAAGAACTCCGACTGCACAGCCTTGTATTTCAGCCGTATGTAAGAAGAAGGATTGGGACAAGTTAGGGAGTGTTAATGTGGGAGCTGTTTCTAGGGCTGTCTTTAAGGAACAAAAAGAGTGGGGAAAGGACTTAGGGTCTATGGGGTCAGTCAGGTTTTCCTTTGTGAGTTTATATAGTGGTTTAGTTAGGATGGCAAAACCTAGTATCCAAAGGTGAAAGTATCCAATCATGCCTAGGAAGGAAAGGAGTTGTTGCTTTGTAGAAGGGGCTAGGGTTTTGGAGATTAGCTGGACATGGTTAGCAGGGAGAGCACGTGTGTTTTGATGAAGGACTATGCCAAGATAGGTAATGGATGGGGAAGAAATTTGGATTTTAGAAGGGGATACGTGATACCCCTTTGAGAATAGATGTTGAAGGAGCAGGAGAGTATCCTGTTGGGAAAATTCGTAAGAGGGGCTGCAGAGGAGAAGGTCGTCCGTATACTGAATAAGGCGAGAAACGAATGGAAAGAAAGTAGATAATGAGAAAGAGCTTGACTAAAGTAATGGGGGCTGTCTCTGAAGCCTTGCGGCAGTACAGTCCAGGTGAGTTGCTGAGATTGGTGAGTGTCAGGGTCAGTCCATGTGAAAGCAAAAGGAGGTTGGGATGACAGGTGCAAAGGAATAGTGAAGAAAGCGTCTTTGAGATCGAGGATGGAATAATGGGTTGTGGAGGGAGGTATTGAGGATAGGAGAGCATATGGGTTTGGCACCACAGGATGGATAGGTAGGACAATTTTGTTAATAAAGTAAAGATCCTGAACCAACCTGTAAGATTTGTCCAGTTTCTGGACAGGTAGGAGAGGGGAGTTGTAAGGAGAATTTGTAGGCTTTAAAAGGCCATGCTCTAACAGGCGAGTGATAACAGGCTTTAGTCCTCTTAAAGCCTGTTGTGGGATGGGGTACTGGTGTTGAGCAAGGTAAGGGCGATTAGGTTTTAATGGGATGGTAAGGGGTGCCTCATCAGTCACCAAGGAGGGAGTAAAGGTGTCCTATACTTGTGGATTAAGGTAGGGAGACACAAGAGGAGGATTCAAAAGAGGCCTTGGATTGGGCAAAAGGGCAGCAATGAGGTGTGGCTACAGTCCAGGAACAGTCAGGGAGCAGATAATTTAGTTAAAATGGCTCAGCCTAATAAGGGAACTGGGCAGGTGGGAATAACTAAAAAGCAGTGCATAAAAGAATGTTGTCCAAGTTGGCACCAGAGTTGGGGAGTTTTAAGAGGTCTAGAAGCCTGGCCATCAATACCCACAACAGTTACGGGGGCAAGGGAAACAGGCCCTTGAAAAGAAGGTAATGTGGAGTGGGTAGCCCCCATATCGATTAAACATGGGATGGACTTACCCTCCACTGTAAGAGTTACCTGAAGCTCAACATCTGTGATGATCCAGGGGGCTTCTGAAGGGATCGGGCAGTTTCAGTCTTCATCCAACAAGCTGAGGAGATCTGGGAAGGAGTTGACCAAGGAACATTGGATTTGAGCTCCAAGAGCTTCAGGAGTGGCAGCGATGTGAGTCAGATGTCCAACTTCCAGTGGGGACCTGCACAGACAGAGCGTGACTTAGGAGGAATCCCTGGCTGCAGGCATTCCGAGGCCCAGTGGCCAGGCTTTTGGCATTTGAAGCAAGGTCCATGAGGAGGTTTTGAAGGAGCCCCTGGGAGCTATGGCTTGGATGTTCTGAAGGTTTTGTATGCTGGAGATGTAGTTGTGGGTTGTCTTACAGCAGAGGCAAGTGGTTGTAACTCAGAGATATGTTGCCACTTGGTGGCTTCTACTCTGTTATCGAACACTTGGAAGGCAAGTTTGATTAAGTCCTGTTGTGTGGTTTAAGGGCCAGAATCCAACTTTTGGAGTTTTTTCTAATGTCAGGAGTGGATTGGGTGATAAAATGCATATTAAGAATGAGGCAGTCTTCTGGCCCCTGTGGGTCTAGGGCTGTAAAGCATCTAAGGGTTGCTGCTAAGTGGGACATGAATTGGGCTGGGTTTTCATCTTTACCTTGGGTACTTTCCTTTAGCTTGTCATAATTAACAGCTTTGTATGCTGCCTTTTTGAGCCCCTTGACTAGGCAGGAGACCATGTAATCTTACCTAGCTGTACCTGGGGAATCTGTCTGGTAGTGTCAATAGGGATCCTCTCAGGGAACTGCCCTGGTGCCCTCTTGGAGGCCTGGCTCATGAAGCCAGCAGGTGTCTGCATAGGATTGGGCTAGAAAGTAAGCTCTTTCTCATTCATCTGGGGAGAGGGGAGAGGTCAGGGTAACATTTAAATCACTCCAGGTTAAATTGTAGGACTGAGTTAGATATTGGAATTCCTGTATATATTTAGTGGGGTCTGATGAGAAAGAGCCTAAACACTGGCAGATTTGGGAAAGGTCTGATAGAGAAAAAGGCACATGGACCCGGAGTATGCCTTCAGCTCTAGCCACCTCTCTAAAAGGAAATTGTTGGGCACATGGGGGAGAGCTAGTCACGGAACGAAACTGTAAGCCAGACCAGGTATGAAGAGGGGAGGTAATAGAAGGGTTATAAAGTGGGGGAGCAGAGGCTGTGGAAGAATTGGGGCCCAATTCAGCCTGGCGAGGAGCCGCCAGGGGAGGATGAGAGAGGTCAGAAGGGTCAGTGGAAAAAGAGGATTCAGAGGACTCTGAGCTTGAGGTAGAGACTGAAGGAGCAGACGGGAGAGAAAGAAGGAAAATCTGGGACAATTCGCATTGGGAGCAGAGACTAGACTAGGGAGGGAGTGAAGTGTAAAAAATGCCTGGACGTAAGGCACCTCAGACCATTTGCCCAATTTTCGACAAAAATTATCTAGGTCTTTAGGATAGACAAATCGAAAGTGCCATTCTCTGGCCACCTGGAACTATTGTCGAACTTGTATTGGGACCAAGCGGTATTACAGAAGAAAATAAGACATTTAGGTTTTAGGTCAGGTGTTAGTTGAAAGGGTTTTAGGTTTTTAAGAATGCAGGCTAAGGGGGAAGAGGGAGGAATGGATGGCAGAAGGTTGCCCATAGTGTCTGCCTGCCCTTTAAGTTTAAAGAGGAAGGCAGAGACACGGAGAAATGGAGGTGGGCAGCTACCAGGCTTCCAGTAGGGGTCCCTGACTGAGTCCTGGGCTGTAATGTGGGTGAGCAGCCAAAGCAGGTATCCCTGCAGTTGACCTGCCACTAAGGGAATATGGATGAATGATCAAGGCAGGCATCCCCACAGTGATCAGACACCAAGAGAAGACTGTCTTCCCAAGTCCGTGATTGACATCGGAGTGTTTGAATGCATAGATAAAGTGTGTCTGCTTTTTGTCTCTGTTATGCCCAGACCGTTTGTTCCCCAAAGAAGACCACCAGAGTCCAGAGTCAAAGCCAAGCGGCAAGGATCTTTACTACAAGTTCGAACCTGGTCCCTCCATTCCACAGCATACAAGAGGGCCCCGAACAATGCGAGTGTTTGCTTTTTATAGCCCGAAAGTTACAGGGGAACAAAGGAATTCTTTTGGTTCCCGCGCTTTCAGTAAAACTTTGAAACGGCTGCCTCCTTATCGGAGACTTTCCAGGTGGTGTTTGTACTGGGCTCAGGAAGTTTGAGAGATATATGGCGATATGTGGTGGGATGGGAGGATGGGATGTGTTTGTACTGGACTCAGGAAGTTTGAGAGATATATGGCGATATGTGGTGAGATGGGAGGATGGGATGTGTTTGTACTGGGCTCGTTTGTTTTGAGCCCGGGGCTGAGGAATGTGCCTGATTTCTTTTCATCTCTATTAGGAAGGGAGAGAAACTGAAATTGAAAGGAGAGACATTGAAGGGAAGTGAGAGAGGTCAGGCAGAGAGTGAAAAAACGGCTTACCTGAGTGCGAAAAACAGCTTACCAATTTGAAATTGGTGAGATGGTCCTTGGTCTGATGACCAGAGGTTGTAGGTAGATCTCTTCATGGAGGGAGCATGAGGACAGGAGACCACTCTCCTGAAGGAGTTCCCCTGTCCGGGGTTTCAGCACCAAATGTTATGCACGTCCGTATAAGAGACCACCTAGCAGGCTTACTGTGAGCAACAAGACTGTTTATTCATTTGGGTGCAAGTGGGCTGAGTCTGAGAAAGGAGTCAGTGAAGGGTGGTGGGATTATCATTGGTTCTTATAGGTTTGGGGTAGATGGTGGAGTTAGGAGCAATTTTTTGCAGGCAGGTGATGAATGTTACAAAGTACATTCTCAAGGGTGGGGAGGATGTTACAAAGTACATTCACAAGGGCAGGGGAGGGTGTGTGTCACAAGGGTGGGGAAGATGTTAGAAAGTACATTCACAAGGACTGGGAACATCACAAAGTACATTATCACAAAGGTGGGGGAATGTCACGATGGCTTGACCATGGTGCAGCCAGCTCAGAGGGCCTTACACCCTGCACATGCTCTCTTGCCTGCCACCATGTAAGACATGCCTTTGCCCCTCTTTCACCTTCTGCCATGATTGTGAGTCCATTAAACCTCTTTTATAAATTACCCAGTCCCAGATGTGTCTTTATTAGCAGTATGAGAACAGACTAATACATATGTATAAGAAATCAGACCACTATCTCTACAAATAGTCCAAGGAGCCAAAAAATAACCCTGTCACAATTGACCCCAAACAGCCAGGACTTATTAATAACTGCCAACTTACCTCATTTTTGTCCCTGCTTTCAATGTAGGACCAACTGTAGAAAGCTAAACATGCACCCCTAACCAATCAATAGAATGCCCCAATTTTGATCAATCTGCCTTTAACCTCCCATTACCAACAACCTCCAACCAGGGCATGCGTGAATGCCCTCTTTCCCAGTATAAAGCGTTCCCACTCCTCTGCCTTCCTTTGAGTCAATGCCAACTGCGAGTGATGGTGGCTGATTTCCTTGCTATAGTAAGCTCCAAATAAATAGCCTTTGCCTCTTCTCCCTGGAGTGGTCTTCATTTATTTCCATAACTGTTAGATCATGATCTTTATCCAGTCCTAATCAAGGTCATGTCAGGAAGTAAACATTTTCATGTTTCTGCATTGTTAGGGCTTCTTCCTGGGTAAATTTTACGGAATCTGGGTTAAAGGACAAATCTTGGAAGTTAAAGGGTAATTGGATCTCCAGAGAACTGAAAGATTTATCTCCCTGGAGGTACTTCCATGGAGGTATGTGTTTACATTTCAAAGGAGAGTAAGAAGCAGATTCAAAGGAGAATAAAACCCAGACATGGAACCATTCCAAGGTTGTAAACTCTGCCAAGCTTGTCTTATCTTTCCCCAGAGACATTTATTTACATTCCAAAGGGCTCTTCTCCTTCTCTTTTCAAGGAGAGTTTCTTTATAGCAGAGATTTTTTTTCTCTCTCAGAAAAGCTGTTGGGCAAGCTGTCCTATGTAAACTGCCAGATGGATAATTTCAGGGTTCCCCTCTTGTAGTACAAGAAGACCCCTTTATACACAGAGCCCAGCCATCTGGCCCTCCTCACATCACCTCAGAAGAGGGAAGAACTGGGGTGTGGGGAACTGAGGCAGTTATGGCTACAATAAGTAATAATAATTTTCCTTGATCCAGTGTGGGAGACCAGAAATATGCCATAGGAAAATATGAAGGATTGTAGAGCTGAAGGCAGTTAAGAAGCAGCAGATGCAAGAAAGGTCTCTGCCCTCCCTCTATTTGCCTAAAAGCGGACATAGATTTACAAAAACAAAAGGTATCCTGCCCCACCTTCTACTGGGAAGAACAAAAATATTAACTACCAAAGACAACCAGAGATGGTACCAGAAGAATCTACATTAACAAGCTTTACTTACTGGTCTTTATTGCCACTTATCTCCTTCCTCCAAGTTGCTGCCCTTAGAGACTCAAAGTCCTTTTCCTTTGTCTTGTCACATGCTAAAAATTTACTGTTTGAACTGGAATTCTAATTCACCTCTTTGAGAACGACTCATTCTCTGGGTGTCTCCCATGTATATATGAAATATACATGTTAATACACTTCTGTTTGTTTTCCTCTTATTTAATCTGTCTTTTGTAACAGGGGTCCATTCCAATTTAGAACCTAGGCAAGTTATTTTTTCCTGTATCAGAATCCTTATGTTTTCATGCAGGATAATAGAAATAGATAAAGATATTAAAACCTTATTGACAGCTTTCCTCCCTCAATTGAAAGACTTGCCTTAAACCAAACTTAAAGTTCTCAATACATTTGTCTTTCTTTCTCCCTTCAAGACCCTATGCAAGCTCAGTCAGGGTGCTCTCCCTCAGTGCAGTGAGCAATAAAGTCAGCTTTGCCTTATTAGTAGCTAATATTGGCGATTGCTGGGGACCTGGCAGTTGATATAATTATTCAACAAATTTATGGGAGGTCACTGTTTTGTCATAGCCTCTGACATGAGGCCTCAGCAGACCAGACCAAATCAGAATGGAGTCATTTTTGCTAAGTGTCATATAATCTAACTAAACTTTGAAAGGGGCCAGTATTCCAAAAATATAGGAGATTTCAGTCAACACCAGGCAGTGTGATAAAGAAATCCCCTCTGTTTTAACCTTTTAAAGAAAGTAACTCTGAAACAACCAATCTGCTCTTTGTTCAATATTTCTGCTTTCTTCAGCCCTTTTCTGTCTATTATAAAGTCACATTCATATGCTCAGCTCCTTGAACTCACTCTATTTTCTAAAACGAGGTGTTGCCCAATTCTAGAATCACAAATAAAAGCCAGCCAGGCACAGTGGCTCACAACTATAATCCCAGAACTTTGGGAGGCCGAGGCAGGTAAATCACTTGAGGTCAGGAGTTCAAGATCACCCTGACCAACATGGTGAAAGCCCATCTCTACTAAAAACACAAAAGTTAGCCAGGCTTGGTGGTGCATGCCTGTAGTCCCAGCTACTAGGGAGACTAATGCAGGAGAATCACTTGAACCTGGGAGGCAGAGGTTGCAGTGAGCCGAGATTGTGCCACTGCATCAGCCTGGGCAACAGAGTGAGACTCTATCTCAAAAAAAATTAAAAAGTAAATTATATCTTTAAATTTGTTATAATTGTCTTTTGACCGTTTTGGGCAACCACAAAAGAAGCCAAGGGAGACTGCTGCTGATTTCTGAGCCCCCTTGGGGAGTGCAGGAGAGGCACTGCTGACCCCTTTCAGGTCCCATGCCTTTCTCACTGAGCCCCAAGGGTTGTAAATAAGTTTTTCTAGGATTGGACTTGCTTTCTTCTTCTTTTTTTTTTTTTTTGCATTGCCTCCCTCCCCACAAATTCTCCAATCTTTTTGGCTTTCAAATCCAGGGTTAGTTTGTACTGAGAGAGCACATGACAATTTGGGATTTGTGGTGACTGATGAGTCACTGGCAAGAGCTGCAGTTTTAAAGGTAACTGACAGCAGTTGCAGAAAGTGTCTGTTACTACAGGAGGTATGCAACTCCGGCTCTCAGAAATTATGAGCGATTTCACTTCTTTCCTCTTCATTAATTTTTTTGTTTACCCATGTAGGAAGAAATCATTGGCTATGTTGCTCAAGGGATCTCAGAGCCAAAGCCACAACTTGACTGCTGGGCAAGTGTTAGGCACCTACACACTGATTAGAGCACTTGCCACCTAAAAATAAATCTCCTGTGTTAGGATAAGCTGAGTCACAGCAAGGGTTAGTTCTGACACTAAGGTACATGCCAGCCTCAAGAAAATTTTTGTGTATTAAAGAAACATTGTGAAAACATTACACTACCCAACCCTGTGGCTTTTCCCTCTTAGATATTTATCTTTGCTCTGAGAAAACTCCAAGAAAGTATGTTAATGAGGACACTATAACCTATAAGAATGTTTTCAGACCAGAAATCCAAAATGATGGTAACTGAGAATAGCACTAATGGTCTAGGTGAGAGTGACCAAAAAAGAGAATTGTTAAACAAAATTTATGGGAGGTGATATGGTTTGTGTCTGTGTCTCCACCCAAATCTCGTGTTGAATTGGAATCCCCAGTGTTGTGACAGGGACCTGGTGGGTGGTGACTGGATCATGGGAGTGGATTTCCCCTTTGCTGTTCTTATGGTAGTGAGTGACTTCTCATGAGATCTGGTTGTTTAAAAGTGTGTAGCACTGGCCAGGCGCAGTGGCTCATGCTCATGATCCCAACACTTTGGGAGACCAAGGCAGGCAAATAACTTTGAGCTCAGGAATTCAAGACCAGCCTAGGCAACATGGCAAAACCTCGTCCCTACAAAAAAAATACAAAAATTAGCTGGTGTGGTAGCACGTACCTGTAGTCTCAGCTACTTGGGAGGGTGAGGCTGGAGAATAGCTTGAACCCAGGAAGCAGAGGTTGCAGTGAGCCAAGATCATGCCACTACACTCCAGCCTGCACAACAGAGTGAGACCCTGTCTCAAAAAAAAAAAAGAAAAAAAGAGTAGGTAGCACTTCCCCCTTCTCTTTCTCCAGCTCCACCATGTGAAGATTGTGCCTGCTTCCCCTTCCCCTTCCACCATTATTGTAAGTTTCCCGAGGCCTCCCCAGCTATGACTACTGCACAGCCTGCAGAACTGTGAGTCAGCTAAACTTCTTTTCTCCATAAATTACGCAGTCTCAGGTATGTCTTTATAGTAGTGTGAGAACATACTAATACCGTAGGCCATTTAGATTACCTCCTGCACTAGGCACCAGCAGACCAAACCAAACCAGAATGGAGTCACTTGTGCTGTGTCATTTAGTCAAACTGAACTTTGAAACATGCCAGTTTCCCAAAGAAAATCAGGAGATTCAGGTCAATATGTGTCAGTATAATAAAGTCCCCTCTGTTTTAATTCTAAATGGAAAGTAACTTTCAAATGACCAATCTGCTTTCTTCTGCCCTTCTCTATAAAGCCAACATCCTCTGCTCAGCTCCTTGGAAATTCACTCTATTTTACAGAATTGTTGTAGGAAAAACTGTGTTCTTGTCACATGACCAGGAAAGGTTAGGTTCGCAGACACTTTGAAGGGTGAGAAGGGCAGGGTTTATTGGGTGAAAAGGAAAAAAAGGGAAACAAGGAATCTCAGCAATGTGAGAATCCTGCTAGCAGACTTCCTGCCTCACAGATTGAATCCTTGGTTACCACCCAGAAACAGCAGAGGCCAGGCTCCTCACCCTGCAAACTGCATAAACTTCCCGAGGCTCCACCCCATCTTCCCAGTGTGCAAACTGGTTGGAGATTCTCCGGGGAGCCCTTTTAACCTGGCTGTCTCAGAATGAGGTGTGACCTGATTCTGAAATTGTAAATAAAAGCCAATTTGATCTTTAAATTAAATTTGTTATAAGTTTTTCTTTTGATACAACCAATGTTTATTGGGCACCTAGTGTATACCAGAAAATGCTCTAGGCACTTGGGCTACATCCTGAAACAAAACAAAAAGTCCTAGCCCTCATGAGCTTACATTCTCGTGGGGTGAGACAGATAATAAACATAAGGAAATAAATTATATAGACTATAGAAGGTAATAAAATGGTTTGGAAAAAAGAAAAAGTAGAAAGCATAAGGGGGGTAGTCAGGAGTGCCTAAGGAGGATGAAATACTGTTAGATTTGAGCAAAGACCTATAAGGAGTGAAGGCATTAGCCAGGTGGACACCAGAGAGAGGGAACAGCTAAGGCCCTGGAGAGCTAAAATTATCCTGTGCATCAGATCTCATATTCACTAAAGTTGCAAGTGATTCCAAGCCACTTCCTCTACCTCTACCTTGAAAGCAATTGGTCTATTTCAATATCCGTATTGTATTTGCAGCCCATTCCCAATCAGAGCTGCAGAATGTGCAGTACTTTCACAATCAACATGCAAAAAACAGGAGTTAATAAATTATGCCTGACATTTCCAGATGGAAATTTCTTTATGAGGATTCAATTTCAAGGTGTTGAGGAAACTAAATATTTTATAGGATTTGCAGCAAGAAAATGCCACAAGTAAGGCCAAAGTTTTAATGGAAAAAAAATGAAGTACTTAAATGTCTTTGCCTTTCTAAGCCCTTTGTCAACATATGAAAGAATCAGATCTTAGTCTTTAAAATACAATGAAAGATTGTTGTTGATTGCTAACAATGTTACTTGACCACAAACACCCCAAGACTGTGACAGTCAATCTGGTAACTGAGACAGCTACTAAGTGATTAATGGTAGAGAGTAGAGACAGCTGGATACACTGGACAAAGGAATGATTCATGTCTCAGGCAGGACAGAGTGAGATGCCCAGGACAGAGCAGGACAGCATGAGATTTCATCATACTGCTCAGAATGATGTGCAATTTAAAATTTATGAATTGTTCATTTCTGGAATTTTCCACTTAATATTTTCAGACTGTGGTTGACTGCAGGTAACTGAAACTGCAGAAAGCAAAGCTGTGGATAGAGGAACTACTATAGACAAATAATTTCTATACAAATGGTAAGAGATAACAGAGGGCCATTCATCCCAGGGCACTGATGAACCTCACAGAGGAAGGGGCTTCACAGAGGGATTGGAAATGACAATAACAAACACATATTACCGGTTCTGTATTGGGCATTACCCTAAGTGCTTTATGATTAGGAGCTCAGTTTGTCTTAACCACATTGCCATGAGATAAAAATTGTTGGTTTGTTTTTTGTTTTTTGTTTGTTTTTTGTTTTTGAGATGGAGTCTTGCTCTGTCACCCAGGCTGGAGTACAGTTTTGTGATCTCAGCTCACTGCAACCTCTGCCTCCTGGGTTCAAGAGATTTTCCTCACTCAGCCTCCTGAGTAGCTGGGACTACAGGTGCCTGCTGCCATGCCTGGCTAATTTTTGTATTTTTAGTAGAGACAGCGTTTGGCCGTGTTGGCCAGGCTGGTCTCGAACTCCTGACCTCAAGTGATCTGCCCACCTTGGCCTCCCAAAGTGCTGGGATTATAGGCGTGAGCCACTGTGCCCCACCAATTGTTGGGTTTTTTAAAAATCACATTTGTAGGTGAGAAACCAGAGGCACAGAGAAGTTAAGAAACTTGCCCAAAGTTAACACAGCTAATAAGTGACCCAGCCAGAAATAGAATCCATGCAGCAGTAGCTCAAATGTGTGCCCTTAACTCCTAAGCTTCTTCTCTAATGAGTCAGTTTCTCTGCCCAGTCAGAGAAAGCAAGAAGGACATTCCAGGGAACTGGACCAGTGTTTGTATATGTGTCGAGGGTTGGGAAGGGTGTGGCCACCAGGAGGCCCAGTGATGTCCATCCCCATTCTTGTGGTCCTGCTTCAACCTCAAACTGGGGAACACTGCTGCTAGAGCATATAGGGGAACAAAACCCCTGGAGTCACAGGAGTAGTGGTTGGGTCATTCACATTCCGGTGTTGGGTGGAGCAGGTTGCTTTGGCAAAATAAAACAACAAAACAAACAATAAACTGAGATCTCACAAAAGTATGAACAAAGGTACTCAAAATTTCTGCTATCAGAATCATTTCTTTGGGCCATGGCCACCTCTCCAAACCCACTGCACACAAATGGGCTCTGAAAGCAAGCGGCACAGATTATCATTTCCTTGGGAATAAGGAGGAAGAGGGACAGGTCTGGAAGAGAAACTGCATTGGGAGGAAGCCTGCCTGGGGGTCGGGGGCAGTTCCCTAGGGATGCTCCAGATTTTGAAAAGAAGAATGTGTGGAGTCCTCTCCATCCCTTGTGTCTCCCATCAGGGAAAGAGTATGAGCACTGCTAACTGGGGATAATAATTCCTCCCGTCTGTGCACCTCTTTCCTATGCCGTGTCACCTGGAAGACTGTAACAGGGTGCTCTGCCTTCAGTTTGCACTCCCTTTCTAGAGTCAGAACAAGCTTCCTAGCATGTAAATATATATATATATATATAAAATCTAAATATATATAATAGAAATATAAATGTATTTAATATAAATATATATTTACTATAAATATATATTTGCTATAAATATACAATGTATATAATGTATATATAATGTAAATGCATATATAATGTAATATATGTAGTATATATTACATTATATAATAAATATACATAATGTAAATAAATATATATATTTAATATAAACTTTTAAAATTCTTTATTTCAGTAGTTTTGGGGGTACAAGTGGTGTTTGGTTACATGGATAAGTTCTTATACACTCAAGCAGTGTATACTGTATCCAATATGTAGTCTTTTATCCTTCACCCTACTTCTACCTTCCCCCAGAGTGCCCAAAGTCCATTATATCATTCTTATGCTTTTGCATCCTCATAGCTTAACTCCCACTTACAAGTGAGAACATAACAATATTTGATTTTCCATTCCTGAGTTACTTCACTTAGAATAATGGCCTCTAGCTCCATCCAAGTTGCTGCAAAGGCCATTATTTCATTCCATTTCATGGCTGAGTAGTATTTCATGGTGTGTGTGTGTGTATGTATATATATATATATATATATATATACACACACACTACATTTTCTTTATACACTGGGTTGGTTGATAGGCACTTAGGTTGGTTCCATATCTTTGCAATTGCGAATTGTGCAATAAACATGCATATGCATGTGTCTTTTTCATAAAATGAGTTCTTTTTCTTTTGGAGATACCCAATAGTTGGATTGCCGGATCAAATGGTAGTTCTACTGTTAGTTCTTTCAGGAATCTCCGTACTTTTTTTTTTTTTTTTTTTTTTTTTGAGATGGAGTCTCGCCGTCTCGCCCAGGCTAGAGTACAGTGGCAGAATCTTGGCTCGCTGCAACCTCTGCCTCCCAGGTTCAAGTGATTCTCCTGCCTCAGCCACCCAAGTAACTGGGACTACAGGCACGAGCCACCATGTCTGGCTAATTTTTGTATTTTTAGCAGAGATGGGGTTTCTCCATGTTGGCCAGGCTGGTCTCAAATTCCTGACCTCAGGTGATCCACCCACCTCAGCCTCCCAAAGTGCTGGGATTACAGACGTGAGCAACTGTGCCTGATTTACATACTGTTTTCCATAGTGGTTGTACTAGTTTACATTCACACCAGCAGTGTAGAAGTGTTCCCTTTTCACCACATCTATGCCAATATCTGTTTTTTGATTGTTTTATTATGGCCATTCTTGCAGGAGTAAGGTGGTATCTTATTGTAGTTTTAATTTGTGTTTCCCTGATTAGTAATGTTGAGCATCTTTTTCATGTTTGTTGCCTGTTTGCACATCTTCTTTTGAGAATTATCTATTCTTATCCTTTGCCCAATTTTTGATGGGATTGCTTGCTGATGTGAGTTCCTTGTAGATTCTGGGTATTTGTCCTTTTTTGGATGCATAGATTGTGAAGATTTTCACCCACTCTGTGGGTTGTCTGTTTACTCTACTGATTATTTCTTTTGCTGTGTAGAAGCTTTTTAGTTTAACTGGGTCACATCTATTTATTTTTGTTTTTGTTGCATTGGCTTTTGGGGTCTTAGTCATGAATTCTTTGCCTAAGCCAATGTCTAGAAGAGTTTTTCCAATGCTTTCTTCTGAAATTTTTATGGCTTCAGGTCTTAGACTTAAGCCTTTGATCCATCTTGATTTTTTTATAAGCTGAGAGATGAGGATATAGTTTCCTTCTTCTACATGTGTCTTGCCAGTTTCCCCAGCATCATTTATTGACTAGGGCATCCTATTTCCCCACTTTCCTAGCATATCAATATTAAAACTTGGAGGGACTTCCATTGCCTTTGTGAGAGCCCACCACTCCTTTGCTGCCCAAGCATTATGCCTTCACTGATACCTCAAACTCATCTCCCAAGCCTGAGTAAATGCACCCCAGGCTTCAGCCACTCTGAACTACCAGATCAAATGCATGCTGCCTTTGTTCACTGGGTTCCCTCTGCTGGCAAACTGTCACACCTTCTTCAAGACTTAGCTCACTGAAGCCTCTCTTGACTTCCATTTACTTAATGTTACCTCCATTGGGATACTTACCACTATTACCTACACTAGTAATCTTTAGCCCTGAGCTCACCTGGGGATCTTGTAAAAAACACTAGTGCCAGCCTGAGCCATATGGTGAAAACTGTCTCTAAAAATTTTTTAAAATTAGCTGAGCATGGTGGTGCATGCCTGTGGTCCCAGCTACTTGAGAGGCTGAGGCAGGAGGATTGCTTGAGTCCAGGAGGTCAAAGCTACAGTGAGCCACAAACACACCACTGAACTCCAGCCTGAGCGACAGAGCGAGACTGTCTCAAAAACAAAAACCAAAAAACCAATGCTTGGGCCCTACTCCCAAAGATTCAGACCCTGCTGGTCTAGGGTGAGCCCTGGAGGGAAGTACTTTGAATTCTGGGGCACTGGATTCATCCTCAGCACCTTTCCCAGGACGTGGAATAAAATAGGACTTCAATTACAAATCATGTATTTGTTGAGTGAATAAAACAAGCAGCTTTAAACTCCGCTGTCAGACAGGTGCTGTTATCTCATTTGCAATTGAAGAACTGAGGCTCAAGGACATTAAGTGATTTGTCTAAGATTACAGGGAGTAACTTGAATTTAATTCCTCTGATTCCAAGTGTGGTGTTCTGCTTGTGCCTACGGAAGAAGGACGACACCCAGGAATGTGCCCACTGCAGATGGGAGCTGGAAGAAACTGCCCCATGTGGAAGTCAATGTCTCCTTTGGGTTATTCTGATGCATGTTTGGGGAAGGACTTGTGCTGTCCCGGTGCATGGTCTTGAATTTTAAAGGTTATCCTTAAAACTCATGCTTCCTTAAAACTTTTTCCATCCTCTTGTTTTTAATGAATTATGAGCCATTACTTATTTATAACCCATCTACCGCTGTCTTTATGGGGCAGAAAATGAACTACTTTCCAAAGTAATTACCCTTTTTATAGACTTAGAACAAATGCCCATAGCCCCTTGCTGGTGTGCTAGGTTTCTACTGTCTTGTTTGACATGCCTGAGTCTCTATGCTTGTAATAGATCCATTTAGAATATTTTTCTAACTCACCCTAGAAGCCAGACAGACTTGTTCAGAAAGCTGGCTTGTTCCTCAGTAAATCAAGCATTTTGAGCAAAAGGCTGTTCCTCTCCCAACAGCGAACAGGTGCCTTAATACTAACACAGCCCTCTCGGAGCCTTAAGACGAATACAGCCTTGTCCAGAACAGATGCCACAAGACTAACATGGCTCATAACCTGCTTTTCACAGGTGATAGCACTGAAGTGTGCAGTCTGGTCACCCAGCCAGCAGCCAGAGGGGAAGCCTTGCCCTTTATTCAGCTTAGGGCAGAAACCATTCAGGCATTCATGTCAAAAGAAAAGTCACTGCAAAAGAAAAAGAAAAACCCTACTAGTTGTTAATTCGACTCAATATTTTATATTTAATAGTTACATTTAATATTACCATTTATAAATGCCATTTGACCACTTTTGATGGGACTTTATATATAAATGTATATACACAGAGCAACATATTCATTTAATAATCATTCATATTGTTTCTAAAATGAACTGAACACTGTGGAAGTTGCTGTCACCAGCTATTTCATTATCACATCTCCTCTGTATTTCAATTTTTACTGAATATTATTATATTAGAAGTCTAAACTCCTCCAAGCCCCAAATGTAACTTTTAAAGGCAATATCAAATCAATATTTAAAAGAGTGAGGGTAGGAAATCCAGTAGAATTGCAAACCCATTACAGATAGATTTCAATGGTCTGGATTCGTTAAGAAAAAGGATTTTAAAATAAAAATGCATTAGGTCTACAGTCAACATGATCCTCACATTTTGCTCTCTGACCATGGCTCAGAAATTACCAGGTCTGGCCTCTCATTTCTTCTTTCCCAAGATTACAAGGAAGACTTTGAACTCAGCTCTGGAGTTCGCCTAAAGATTAACCTGTAAATTGACTGTAGCTGTTAAAAAAAAAAGAAAAAATTATGAGTCCATTAGGCTGAGATGACTCTTGCGCCTCAGATTCCTGCAAAAGCAAACCTAAGCTCAATATAAACAAAAAAAATGAAACTTAAGCTTAACCAATCAGAAACCACCAGTTAACCTCTAACTAGGAACTTTCCACTTTAGCCAATCAAATATATTTTTTCTCTTACTTCCACAAACACCTTATAAAATTTTCCTCTCTCTGCCTTCTAGGCACCCCATGGTGGAGTGCTGAACTGTGAGTGGTCTAGTGTTATTGATTCATGAATTCCTGTCTGCTCAAATAAACTCTTTAAAATTTTAATGTGCCTATCTTTTAAAATAGCCCATGATGTGGTGGCTTTTAAACTTCATTTGGGGATGATAATCAGAGGTGCCATAAGCAGCAGTGAGATTTTAAATGAGTCACTAAAACCCGTCTTGGCTCAGTTTTCCTCATTGTGAAATGAGGCATCTGTGGATTTATGACAAGAGATAGGAAGCATGGAGTAATCTGTAGGTGGGAAAAAGGAATTGCCAATCTGAAAGATTTAGCAGCAGACTTCTACAGTTGTCATGTAGAAAATGTCAGATGCATGTTTCTTTATGCCCAGCCCACACCTGGGTGTCTGATCTTGCCTGCCTCCTCAGTGAAGGAGAGGAGAGAGTTGGTGAGTGGAGAGGGAGAAAATAGGAGAGGAGACAGGGAGGGAGAAGAGAAAGGAAACAGAATGAATGAATGAGTAATGAATGAGTGATGCAAGGAGGTCAACGAGTGAAGGTGATGGGTTACTCACACTCATCAAGCCTGGTGACAAGTGGACCTGGACAGAAGCCATACCTGGATGAGTCCCTAAAGCCTCTAGCCTTTCCCTAGCCTTTCAAGGTGCTCTAACCACTTCTCTGGAGAAGGAGGTGGAACCACACTGCCTCAGCTCTGCAGCCCCACAGCCCTTTGGAGGCTAGAGAAAATGTTCCCAACTGCAGAAGCCTGGCCAGGGTGCTCAACACTGCAACATTTTTTACAGTTGCTGCTTTTCTCGAAGACTTTTAAATGATGGTTGTAATACTGGAAAATGAGTGTTTAAATTATGCTTTAGACAGGAGGGAACCCAAAACTTATTCAATTCCACCTTTGAACTTTATGGATAAAGAAAACAAAGACCATATTTTATTGCAGCATACTCTAATGAATAATGGCACACTTTGTAGAAAACTTCCAATAAAAGATGACCTATTGATGGCAGTGCTATTTCACAGCTGCTTCTATATTGAATCTCCCCAACTGGATTGAAAATATATCAAAACCAGAGATGATGATGAGCCACTTCTTAGTTTTGCATCAAACAGAGGCCCATGAACACTGCACATGCTTATAAATATTCAACAATGCACATAAAGCACACATATGTGCACACACATACAGAATACCCTCAGCCATCATATGCACACATGTATATATGCACACACATATATGCCACATGCATGTACCCTACACGTGCACATAGAAACATTCACTCACATCCCTACACCAGGACTGTAATACACATACACGTACCTGTGCATCTGCACACACATGCACACTTATGCACATAAACAAGCATGCACAATATACATATGTACCCATCCTCTAAATTCTGCTTTCTGGACCAATCCACAAGTGCTGCTTGACTAATAAGGCCATGAGTGATTTTACTGAACACACTGATTGTTGTTTAAAATCTGTACCAATAGCTCTTTGAGAAAATAATCTAAACATATTGTTCTCAAGTTCCTCAACCAGAATCTAAAAAATTATAATAGGCTCTGAAGAGAAGTTAGCTTTGTAAGAAAATAAGGCAGCCCCAAAATACTGCTCTGTACCATATGATAGCACCTCTGGGGGATTTATTCACATTTTTATGCCTGTTCTGAGAGAACAGCTTGGTTCTCTCAGAGAAGAAAGATACAAAAAATACTAGTAATAATAATAAAAACAACAATCAACCTGTATTCCATCCACCTGCTCTGACAAAGTAATTCTTTTAAAACATAAGTCTGACGATATCACTGGTCTACCTTAAACCTTCCAATAGCTTCCTCTCACTCAGAGTCAAATGTGAACTCTCAACAATGGTCTTCAAGGCCCTGCAGAATCTGGCTCCCATGACTTCTCTGCCCTCATCTCTCTCTGCTCTGGCCCCAACTCCTTCCTATTCTAAACATACTAAACAAGACCCCACCCCAGGACCTTAGCAGTTGTGGTTGCCTCTGCCTAGAGCACCTTTCCCCAAAGCAGGCAGAGGTTCACTCCCTCAATTCCTTCAGTCTCCACCCAAATGTGACCATCCTCTATAAACTCACACACTCCATCCCCTTCCCCTGTTGGACTTTTTCTTCACAAACCTTATTGCTACCCGTACCATAATATCTGTTTCCCCTCGCCAGACTGTAAGCTCAAACTGAGCAAGGACTTTTTTCACTCACTACAGGATCCCCAGAGCCTAGAATGGCATCAGGCATGTATTATTGACTACTAAATGCCCAAGAAGTCTACATTGAATGAATAAATGAATTGCTTGAACACATATTCTATGCTGGGCACTTCCTAAGTGCTTCATATGCTTTATCTCATTTAGTACTTTATGAGGTAGGCATGGGTATTGTCCCCATTTTACAGAAAAAGAAACTGAGACTCAGAGAGTTCAAGTAGCATGCCCAGGATGATACCATGAAATAAAGATACTTACATATTTCATTCACAAATCCCTTCTCCATAATGTATAATGAATATTTTGAGGTAAAAGCAGGAGTAAGTCAAAAGTAAGGTAATTTAAAATAGATATTTTTTACCTTACCCATGCTGAGTAAAGATAGGAAAGCTATAGACTTCCTAAAGTTGACTGAACGTAACATATTCTAATGAGACTATAAGAGTGAGTTCAGGTTGTCTGGGTTCAAGCCTGACTCTGACACTTACCAGATGTGAAATTTTGTCTATGCTGCTTTAACCCCTCTGTGCTTCAGTTTTCTCAACTAAGAAAGGAAAATAATTATGGGATCTACCACACATATGGATTAAATAAAATAATACATGTAAAGTACTTCGAATTCAGCAACTTAAAACAACAAACTAATATCTTACGCAGTTTCTGTGGGTCAGGATTTAGAAGCAGCTTAGCCAGGTGGCTCAGGAGTTTGTAGTCAGGCTATCAGCCAGGGCTGCAGTCATGTGAAGGCTTCAGTAGAGCTGGAGGAGTCCCTTCCAGTCTCCCTAGCATGGCTATTGTGGGGCCTCAGAAGATTTGCTTCTAAGGTCACTCACATGGTTGTTAACAGGCCTCTGTTCCTTGGGATGTGGGCCTCTCCCTAAGCTGCCTGAGTGTCCCCCATACATGGAAACTGCTGATGAGAGACAGAGAGAGAGAGAGAGAGAGAGAGAGAGAGCGCCAGAGAATGCCGAAGATGAGAACTATGATCTTTTTATAACCTAAGCTTGGTGATGACATCCAATTACTTTTGCCATGTTTTATGCATTATAACTGAATTGGTAAGTCCAGACACACTGCAGAGAAGGGAACTGCTGACACAGTGCATGAATACCAGGAGATGAGGACCATCTTAGAGAATAAGGTCTACCACATTTCCTTCTGTCCATCAAACTAGCTCCCTGGCAAATCAGGAATAAAGTGCTCACTATTGGGAGATGTAAAGATATATAATTCTGCCTCTGCAAGGGTGATATTTTTATCGATACATAATTTTGTACATATTTATGGGGTACAGGTAATATTTTGTTATGTGCAAGAATGAGTAATAATCAAGTCAGGGTAATACTCCATTACCTCGAGTATTTATCATTCCTATGTGTTGGGAACATTTCAAGTGTTCTCTTTCAGTTATTTTCAAATATACAATACTTTGTTGCTAACTATAGTCACTCTTCTTTGCTATCAAACATGAGAACTTATTCCTTCTATCTCACTGTCTGTTTGTACCCATTAACCAGCTTCTCTGTATTCCCCCATCCCATCCACACATCTTTCCCAGCCTTCAGTATCTATCATTCTACTCCCCATCTCAATGAGATCAACTTTTTGGCTCTCACATATGAGTGAGAACATGCAATATCTGTCTGTGTCTGGCTTATTTCACTTAACATAACAACCTTCAGTTCCATCCATGGTGCTGCAAATAACATGATTTTTCATTCTTTTTTGGTGGCTGAATAGTTTACACTGTGTATATATGCCACATTTTCATTATCCGCTCATCTATCGATGAACACTTAGGTTGATTCCATATCTTTACTATTGTGAATACTGCTGCAATAAATATGGGAGTGCAGATATATCTTTGAAATGTTGATTTTTCTTCCTTTGGATAAATACCCAGTAGTGGGATTGCTAGATCGTATGGTAGTTCTATTTTTAGTTTTTGAGAAATCTCCATACTGTTTTCCATAGTGGCTGTACTAATTTACATTCCCACCGACAGTGTATAAGAGTTCTCTTTTCTCCACATTCTCATCAGTTTCTGTTAATTTTAATAACAGATTTTAATGGACCTTTGAAATAAGACAATAGTGATTCTTAATCTGATTTCATAATACTCATATATATGTCTTTTTAATCATCATCTAATGCAATTCTTAAAATTACAAACACAAAAACTACCTTGATTTCTTTCAATATTTTATCATGAAAAATTACAAGCAAATAACAATGTTAAAAGAATGTTACAGTAAACGTTGGTATACTCACCACTTAAATACTATTATTAATATTTACTATGCCTGCTTTATTACATGTCTGTCTAGTCATCCTTTTATTCAGGCATGAATCCATCTTGTTGCTTCATGCATTTCAAAGTAAAGTGAAGACATCAGTAGACTTCCTCTAAAATACTTCAATGTGCATATAATTAATATAGTTCATAATAAAGTTTGATTTTTTGCAGCATTTTATGTAAATTTTACAGACATTAAATGTATATACATTGAAAGAGTACATTCACTGCATTTGGAACAATGCATTAACCTTTGTACCTTTGTAACCCAAACCTCTGTTGAGATACAGAGGTTACCATAAACCCCAGAAAGTTCCCTCATGCCCCTTGCCAGTCAATCCCTGCCCCACCTCTCAGATGCAATCACCAACCTGGCATCGGAGTGGGCTTCCCTTCATTTGAACCTCATCACTTTATCACTTTATTTTTAAAGCAAATATTTCAATGTTGTTTGTTTCAGATTATAAAAGTGTTACATCCACAGTAGATTTGTTTGGACTGCTCTATAATCACAACAGGATCATATAATATGTACTGTTTTTTTAAGGCTTCTTTCACTTAGCACAATGTTTTAAAATTCATCTATGTTGTATGTATCAATAGTTCATTCCTTGTTATTGCTAAGTAGTATTCCATTGTAAGATTACAGCACACTTTGTTTATTCAGTCTCCTGTTGATGGACACCTGGTCCATTTCCAATCATTATAAATAAAGCAGCTGCAGACATTTTTGTATTAGTCTTTTTGTGAACATATTCTTTTGCTTGGATAAATATACCTCTGACTTTTAAAAAGATATGCCTTCTTGTCCTTTTATTCAGGGTAATCCAGCAAGGTAAACAGTGAAAAGAAATAAGATTGGGGTGTTTTAGACCCTGAAGATTTGCAGGTTACTGATCTAGCATAGCAAAATCATAGACTAGAAAAACTGATTCACTAAATAGTAAAATCATTGTTTATGGCTTGGAAGAAACTTAGAAGTCAAACGGTTCAACCCCTTCATTTTTGTAGAGATCGCTGACTTGCTGAGAGACACAGCTTATCAATAGGGACCTACACCTAGGTCTTCTGACTTCCGGTCTGGTTCTCTTGACACTACCATTCATCCACAATAACCTTGTGGCATGAAAAAGTGAGAAACAAGTTTAGACTAAAACAATGTGTACCTAAGCCAGTGCATCTTTTGCATCTGAGGGGCAGGCCCATAATCTATCACTGGCATCCCAGGGTTGAGAGTGCTGGATAAGCCACCACGCCTGTAATCCCAGCACTTTGGGAGGTCGAGATGGGTGGATCACAAGGTCAGGAGTTGGAGACCAGCCTGGCTAACAGGGTGAAACCCCGTCTCCACCAAAAAAATACAAAAATTAGCCAGGTGTGGTGGCAGGTAGTCCCAGCTACTCGGGAGGCTGAGGCACTTCTACTAAAAAAAAAAAAAAAAAAAAATACAAAATTACCACCAATAGTTGCTCTGCTATCATGTGAGGACACAGTGTTTATTACTTCTGGAGGACACAGCAATAAGGCATCATCTTGGAAGCAGAGACTGAGTCTTGCAGCAGACACTGAACCTACTAGCAGTTTGATCTTGGACTTTCACCTCCAGAACTGTGAGAAATAAATTACTACTGTTTATAAACTGTTTATACTCAGTCTCTGGCATTTTGTTATCATAGCACAAATGAACTAAGACAATGGGCAAAGATATGAGCACACACTTCACCAAAAACATATATGGTTGACAAATAAGCACATGAAAAGATGTTCAACATGATTTGAACATTGGTCATTAGGGAAATGCAAACTTAAATCACAATGAGATACAACTACTTAGCTACTGGAATGGCTAAAATTGAAAAGACTAATAACAACAAGTGTTGGCAAGAATGCAGAGCAACTATTGATGGTAATGTACAATGTACAACCACTTTGGAAACAGCTTGGCCGTTTCTTATAAAGTTAAACATATACTTATCTCATGACCCAGCAATCTCACTCATATATTTATAAAGGGAAATAAAAACTTAAGTTCACATACACACAAAAAATCAGTATGAAAATATTTATGGTGGCTTAATTTTTAAAAGCCTCAAACTGGAAAGAACTCAAATATCCTTCAACAAGTGAATAAATCAAGGTACACCTATACAATAAAATAATACTCAGAAATAAAAAGGACCAGATTCTTGATACATGCAACAACATGGATGCATTTCAAATGCATTGTGCTAAATGAAAGAGTCCAGGCTCAAAGGCTACATACCGTGTGATTCCATTTATAGGACATTCTGGAAAATTCTAAATTATAGAGAGAAAACAAATTAGTAGTTCTAGGGGCTGGGGCTGGGCCAGGGGGCTGACTCCAAAGGGAATCTGAGGATTCTTTAGTATGATAGAATGGTTCTGTATCCTGAGTTTGGTGATAGTCACATGATTGTATGCATTTGTCAAAACTCACAGACTGTACACTAAAAAGGATGGCTTTTACTGTAACAAATTCTACCTTAAAACAAATAGTCTGTTACTAACATGGAGAAATCCCATCTCTACTAAAAATATATATATATAAAATTAGCCAGGCATAGTGGCGCATGCCTATAATCCCAGCTACTTGGGAGGCTGAGGCAGGAGAATTGCTTGAACCCAGGAGGGAGAGGTTGCGGTCTGCCAAGATCGTGCCATTGCACAGCAGCCTGGGCAACAAGAGCGAAACTCTGTCACCAAAAAGCAAACAAACAAACAAAAAAACACAAGAAAACAAATAGGCTGGCAGCTGGGCATGGTGACTCATGCCTGTAATCCCAGCACTTTGGGAGGCTGAGGGAAGTGGATCACCTGAGGTCGGGAGTTTGAGACCAGCCTGGCTAACGTGACAAAACCCCGTCTCTACTGAAAATACAAAAATTACCGGGCATGGTGGTGCGCACCTGCAATCTCAGCTACTCGGGAGGCTGAGGCAGGAGAATCACTTGAACCCAGGAGGCGGAGATTGCAGTGAACCAAGATTGTGCCACTGCACTCCAACCTGGATGACGGAGTGAGACTCTATCTAAAATAAAATAAATAAAATAAATAAAAAATTTAAAACCCAAAACAAATAGGCTGGTTATTTTATGAATATCCCTTTCTTTTAGTACCTTATCTAATATGGCTAATAATGACCAACTCATAATTCTGACCTTTCTACCTTGAAATCTCCTTTCCCAAACCCAGAAGTTCATTAGGTACATTTTTTATGGTTTTACCATATGAACTGCATAATATAGATTGTTATGCATCGTAGTGTCCTGAAGCCAAAGCCACATATTTTAGGTTTTATTATGATGTCAGCTTACTCTTAGGGACCTATTTCTGTAGCAATCAGCTTTTGCTGCAGCAACTAACAATCCTCAAATTCCAATGGATTACAACAAACATTTCTCTCTTCCTTGTGTAGCACGAGGGTTACAGGTTGGTTGTGGTTCCCCTGGGCGTTGCTGGGCTCAGCTGGGCTTGACCAGGGTAGGCTGGGCTCATTTTGGCAACCATTTGGGATGTGGTCCATGCAAGGAAGGTCTTTGTCAGAGAAGTCCAATCTTGACCTGTGTTCTTTTTGGGCGCTCACATCACTAGTTAAGAAGAACTTATATAAATGGATGCATGTATCCTCTCATACTGCCTCTCAGGCTAAAGGCACACAGCTAGTATTTGGGTTTTGATGTTCTTATAACAGAGAACAGACCCTCGATGGAAGCAGAGCCAAACCACCCTAAATACATGGAAATATTTTTCTTAGACAGGCATAAGCTCCATTGGCCAAAGCAGGTCATACAGCCAAGCCCAAAGTCAATGCAGAAGGGAAGGATATTCCACCCATAGAGAAGTTTAGCGAGGGTGTAACTGCAGAACCAGTTCCAACTGATTCAACTTTGTCAATAACAGAATAAGTTGTTTTTCAGTTGCAATGGACCCCTAGGCTGCAAGTCATATAACCTGAGCGTGTGCACATGAACCAGGCATGTCTGATTAGTGACCCTGGAGGTGGCTGCAACAAAAAGGTTAACCACATAGAGAACCTAAGTACCTGGACTCCAGAGCACAGACCAAATTAAGAAGCAAGGGGAGCACTGTTTTGTTGCAGTGTGAACTTAAGAGCCAAGGGTCAGGCACCACCTCTCTGCAAAACCCAAACAAATCATAATTTTTTGCATTTTCCTTTCTTCCTCATAGTTACTGTCTCCCTATAAAATCTTCCACAAGACCCCTGCTTGGGGAGACACATTTTAACATTGCCTCTTGTCTCCTTGCCAGTCAACTTTGCAATAAAGCTTTTTTTCCCCCAAGGCTGGTACCATAGTATTAGTTTCTATGTTCATTGGACAATAAACCCATTGCTCAGTGACAAGGACTAAGAAAATAAGTAATTGTGAATAAATCCTACAACCATTCTCAGGAAACTGGTATGAGGATATGGACAGCTACATTGCTTGCATTAGGAAAAAAAACTAGAAACAATCTAAATGTCCATCATACAGAAATGAATAAATAAAATCTGGTAGAGTCATTTATAGAGCAGTTAAAAGGGGACGGACTACATGTATATCTATCATTCTATGTCATGGATAGATCTCAAAAACCTAATGTTGGGTAAAGAAACTAAGTTGCTAATTTGGCTGGTTACTGCGACATTTCAGTGACCTATAAATGAATAGGGAGTGGGAAGAGAGAGGGAGAGAAAGATTAGACCAAGTTCGCAATGTATTTTTAAAAGGACACAACAAGGCAGCTGATATGCAGAGGTCCCACACAACAGAAGCAGAGGAAACCTGTCTTGATAACACTTCCCTGGGTCCCCAAAGTCCCTAGCAGGTGTCTAGTTGTTTGTGCTGCATCTCATGCAAGGAAGGTCTTGCTAGGTCAGAGAAGCCTATCTCCAGCTATGTCTTTTTTTTTCTTTTTTCTTTTTCTTTTTCTTTTTCCTTTTTTTTTTTTTTTTTTGAGACAGAGCCTTGCTCTGTCGCCCAGGCTGGAGTGCAGCGGCGCCATCTCGGTTCACTGCAAGCTCCACTTCCCGGGTTCACGCCATTCTCCTGCCTCAGCCTCCCAAGTAGCTGGGACTACAGGTGACCACCACCACGCCTGGCTAATTTTTTGTATTTTTAGTAGAGATAGGGTTTCACCATGTTAGCCAGGATGGTCTCGATCTCCTGACCTCGTGATCCGCCCGCCTCAGCATCCAAAAGTGCTGGGATTACAAGTGTGAGCCACCACACCTGGCCTTCTTTTTTTTTAACTGGGGGCTCACATCACTGGTGAAGAGGAAGTTATACAAATGAATGCATTTCCACTGAAGGAAATGCTGAACTCCTCTGGTTCTTGAACCTAATTCAGCATTCACCAGGCCATCTCCACATGCAGGGACAAGCAGAGCCAATCAACAAGCATCCTTGAACTGCGTGTCTCTGCTTTTCTTTCTAGGGAAACTGAAGGTCATTTTTGCAGAAAGGCTTTGATAGCTGAGGTCCCCTGCACTATATGATTATGTATTCATTGTGTGGAAAGAATAGCAAATTCAAGGAAAATAAGATCTATAGAATGGAACTAGAAGGAGTAAGTGATTAGCTGGGTCTTAAAAGATGACTCAGGTTTTAAAAGGAAAAAAAAACCTTAATTATGGAATTACAGATGAAAGAGAACTGTTTGAGACACGCCTAATGGGTCACGTAACCCTTAAGTCAAATTGCGTTAAAAGTTGTGTCCAAGTAAGGGTTAATTTGGTTAAATGGGAATGGTAGTAACTGCTCAGGCACTGTTCTGTGAGGATGATATTGTAGTTATAAATGTCACTAGGGCCCACCTAATTCACTTATCTCCTAAGAATATCTGGACATTGTTCTCAAAGGCAACAAAAGTATGAATTGTGACGACATTGTTCTCAAAGGCAACAAAAGTATGAATTGTGACGACATTGTTCTCAAAGGCAACAAAAGTATGAATTGTGACGACATTGTTCTCAAATGCAACAAAAGTATGAATTGTGACGAAATCAAAATTACTCTTTGGAAATGAGCCATACGCAGTTCTAAGAGTTAGCACAATATATTTGGCAAAGGAACTTATGAAGCCCTTAAAAAAGAGGCTGGAACAGTGTTTCTGTCATCCATCTGGAGTCTCCTAGTTTGTTAACCTGCTCTCCAATCGGGGTCCTCTGTCTGGATCTCCGTTTGGCTTCCATGCTGATCCGCCATGCTAACTTGTCTGTGACTTTTCCATGTCCTCTCCTTAAACAGATATTCTACTTCAACTACTGAGCGTTCAGCAACTGCATTGCCATTGTCCTTGCTATTTTTATTTCTGCCCCAAATTGCTATTGAAAAAGTGCCATGCTGGCACTGCAGGAGTTGTGAATTAAATTCCCATAGCTTTTGAGCCACTGCAGTGATAGAAAAGGGTTTGAAGTTTTCTGCCACACAAAGTGAGATGTTGAATATATTCTGGTCTGAGTGTTACCTAGCAGACCCTCCCCATTGTTAAAACTCTTCTTTCATGGTGATGTTGTAGTCTAGCAGAAGAATATGTTTAAAAGCAAGGAGAACAAATATTAAATTTAAGTTCTGGCTCACATCTATTAACAGTGTGACCACAAGAACCTTATTAACCTTTTTGATATTCCAGTTCATTAATCTAAAAATGGAGAAGATAATGTCTGCCTCAAAAGCATGAGGATTAAATGAGGTAATGCATCAAAGTATCAAGTGTCCAGCTTCAAGAAGGCAAACTTATTCCTCCCTCTTCCTCTCACTGTACCTGTCCTCACAGCAAGGGAACCACCCCCCACTCCCAGTGCAGCAGTCAGTGGGCTAACCAACAGGGACTTTACTAATTTAATCTCTCTTTGCTAGTATAAGTGTGATGGTTAATCCTGAGTGTCAACTTGATTGGATTGAAGGATGCAAAGTACTGTTCTTAGGTGAGTCTGTGAGGGTGCAGCCAAAGGAGATTAACATTTGAATCAGTGGGCTGGGAGAGGCAGACCCACCCTCAATCTGGGTGGGTACAATCTAATCAGCTGCCAGCACAGCCAGAATAAAAGTAGGCAAAAAAATGTGGAAAGACTAGATTGGTTTAGTCTTCTGGCCTATATCTTTCTCCTGTGCTGGATGCTTCCTGCCCTCAAACATCAGACTCCAAGTTCTTCAGCTTCAGGACTTAGACTGGCTTCTTTGCTCCTCAGCTTGCAGACAGCCTATTGTGGGACCTCACCTTGTGATCACGTGAGTCAATTCTCCTTAATAAGTTCTGCTTTATATATACATCTATCCTATTAGTTCTGTCCCTCTGAAGAACCCTAATATAATAAGAGAAATTCATGTGGGATAAAATGACAAAAAATAAATAAAATTTAAAAGGAAAAAACCAACTTCATCCTAAATTCAATAGTACTTTCCACTCTGCGTTTGACTAATTTGTAACCACCCAGACCCCACCAAATCAATCACCATCATGGCAGGTGACCACAGCCTGAGCAGGAGACTGGCATGTGTCCCTTCATCAGGATAGAGTTTATCTTACCACGCATATCCACTACACACACCCACTGCACATTTACGTAGCCCTTTCACAAGCTCTTAGGCGGAAAGCAAGTATCTCCCTCTGCAGTTACTCATGTGCTACTGTCTGGGCACAAGGCATGTTATTAACATGCCCTACATCTTATTCATCAAACCCTGAACAAGTGTGGTTTTTGTCTTCCAAGAAATATTTTGTGGCACTAACACCTGTTATGCTAAAGAGTCTTCATTCTCAATGGTAAATATGAAAATAAACTTGCTGTTTTAATTGGTTAGGGTGGGCATGTAGAGGGGAGGAAGTCAGTGATGAGGGTGGAGGAGGTGAGATGATAGGGTGAGAAAAGAGTCATGGGTAGTTTGCAGCTTTCCTTGCCTCTCCTTCCATTTCATCCTTCAGACTTAAGACATCATAGGAAATATCATTCAAAACTGGAATTCCCAGGGATGTTTACAACCTACCACAGTTCCTTGACAATTAGAAGGGCAGTTTTCTCCTGAGCGATGAAGATAAATTCAAATGAGGAAATAGTTTTAGAAACATGAACTCCACTTCCCTCCACCCCCAAGAAAATGAGCACATACTTTTCAGTAGTGATTTTGACAATGTTATTTATTACTCTACAGTTGAAGAAAATGAAGCATATGGTGTGCAAACACCTTTCAGGTCCATGGATGTGGATACAAGAAGTTTTTTGTGAAAAACGTCTCAGTTCTATACTTAAATGCCTGCAAAACAGCTGCTGCCACTGTACAATATGCAATTCTTGGTGGCATTTGGTAGCTTGAAAAAAAAATTGGTACTGGATGTACTAATGATGTCATAGGAATAATTATACTACCAAACAGTTGCTGAAATCTATTTTTAACATAAATCTCAATAATAGATAAAAATGAAAGGTTTTGTAAGCCTGTTACAGAGAGAGAAAAAAAAAGACTCAGGTTTAAAGAATTAAAGTAAGCCAGGAAGATTCTCTACTAAAATTTTCTTGAAGGTCACTAATGTCCACTCTCCAAATCCTATCACCCGTTATTGGTCCTCACTTTCCTTCTCTTCACCTCTCTCTTTCTTGTAATTCTTCTCCTCCTTTTCTTCTAAAGTGTGCACTCTCCTGGTTCTCCTTCCTATTTCTCTGAGTGTATTCCTGTCTTTCTCCCATCTCCTGCCATTGAACAAGTTGAGAGAAGTGGTTACAAAAGTGAGGTTGGAGCCAACACACTTGGGTCTGAATCAGTCTGATCACTCTTTGAGTAACCTGGGGAAATAATATCTGTAAATCTCAATGTTCTTATCTATGTAATCAAGATTATAAGTGCTCACACCTGTAGTCCCAGCACTTTGGGAAGCCAAGGAGGGTGGCTCATGAGGTCAGAAGTTCAAGACCAGCCTGGCCAACATAGTGAAACCCCGTCTCTACTAAAAATACAAAAAATTAGCCAGGCATGGTGGCAGACACCTGTAATCCCAGCCACTCAGGAAGTCAAGGCAGGAGAATCGCTTGAACCTGGGAGGTGGAGGTTGCAGTGAGCCGATATCGTGCCATTGCACTCCAGCCTGGGCAACAGTGCGAGATTCTGTCTCAATAAACAAACAAACAAACAAACAAACAAACAAACAAACTACTATGAGGAAAGCTCCCCTCAGGACCACTCTTTGCATAACTTCAGAGGCCATCATTCCATTCTAGGATAATGCTCCCTGTCTCCAGAGTTTGAATAATGCAGCAAGAGCCTTGTCTTCCTCACAAGCGTAAGGTCTGTGAAAGCAGACACTGTTTTGTTCACCAAGTGCCTAGAACACCTCTTGGAAAACAGTAAATAGTGCCCAAAATATGTGCAGAATGGCAGCTCTATCATCATTAGATACTCAGCTTCTTTTCATCTTTCTGTTCATGGGTAGTTTGCAGCTACCATCCTGAACATGGTTTCTATCCTCACAGTTACATCATGGTCCAAGATGGCTGCTGGTACACCAGCCATTACATCCATACTCTAAGCATATTATAAAAGAGGAAGGGCAAAAAAGTGTACTTCCCTGCTAATCCCTCTTTAATGAGCCTTCCCACAAAACCCTTCCATTGATAACTGTTTGTCCTGAACTTAGATATGTGGCCACACCTAGCAATAAGGCACTGGTTTTTGGCCAGGTGCATTGATGCCTACATAAAATGAGGATTCTATACTGAAGAAGGGCAGAATGTACATTGGGTTGGTGACTTACACTCTCCATTTTGGTACAGCTCAGGGACCTCTCCAGACTCTCTCTTGTGATGGCCATCCCCCAGGCTCAGCACTAAGGAGGGCACTTCTCTGTGAATCAGCTTGTCACATTTTTGGAGCAACAAATGTCTACAAGCTTTTGTTTTGTTTTGGTTTTGGCTCTGGTGATTGTTTTCCTATGACTTTTATCAATTTGTACTTGTTCTGTTCCATGAAACCATACTGAGAAAAAATCTACATTTTTCCTTCAGTGTGACAGTGGATTTTTTATTGAGCAATTGAATAACAGCCCTTGAAATATTTTAAGAAAGCTGTTCAGTGATAGTGAAGTTTTGCCTTTTTCAAGCTAAGTTTCTCCAGCTCTGTAAATCTTTCCCCATAAAACCCTACAACATTCTTCTTGCACTCCACGGAGTGTTGTTGAGGTTGTCACTGGTTCCAGATCTGACCCAGCCAGTGGAGAACTTGGGGGAACTAACTCTGTCTGTCTTCTTTCCATCACTGGAGGCTGAAATAGTTTCTTTGTCAACCAGATAATATTATTGGTTCATATGGAACCTGGCTTTACTAAACTTTCAGATATTTTTCATAAGAATTGCTATTAAGTTCTTATATTAGTCCATTTTCGTGCTGCTTTGAAGACATAACTGAGACTGGGTAATTTATAAAGAAAAGAAGTGTAATTGACTCACAGTTGGGCTTGGCTAGGGAGGCCTCAGGAAACTTACAGTCATGGCGAAAGACAAAACAGGCACATCTTACATGGTAGCAGATGAGAACTGAGAGCTAAGTGAAGGGGGAAGCCCCTTATAAAACCATCAAATCCTGTGAGAACTCACTCACTAGCATGAGAACAATATGGGGGAATTGCCCCCATGATTCAATTGTCTCCACCTGGTCTCACTCTTGACACATAGGGATTATTACAATTCAAGGTGAGATTTGGGTGGGCACACAGAGCCAAATCATACCACCCATTTTGTGCTTTATAATGTTTTTAACCCAAATTAATTTACATTTGATCTTGTGGTATTTTCTCTTTAATATATGGGCCCAGCATTTTAAAAAGATCTTATTGAAGTCTTTTAGTATCTTGACTTGGTCCTCCAGGGTTTTCTCTATTCACACTGTCCTAGCTTCATATCGCCTACAGATCTGAGCAGCTTGCCTTCCAAATCTTTATCCGAGCCGAATCACTTAGCAGAGCATTGTGATGGACAATTGTGATGGGTAGGCTGTAAGAAATTGCCTCTCCAGTTAAAACTAACACATTTTCATCTGAGGCAGATTCCTTCAGAGTCATGTACTAAGACTTGGTTGAATTTTACAACATAATCGACTGGGGAAGAAATGGACTTTATTAGAAAATGAAGCAAACTTACAAAATGAGAGTCAACAAGAAAAGGGAAGGCAGGGCTCCCTGTCTCTCATGGTCATCATGAGAGGTAGATGGGGCCAGGGCATTACAGTTGACCTCACCATGGAGGTTGTTCCAGGAGAGGGACCTGGCCCCCAGCTGCTTTCTATTTTTTTGGGGCAAGTCTGAGAACAAACTTATTGGGCATTGGGCAGTCTGGATTTGGCTGCCAGCTGTTCTCAGGAGCTTCCTAGGGAAAGCAAACTGCCAGTGCCTGGAGACCCTAAGGCCCATGGGATGCTGCAGTCCCATCTGCTCCAGGGAGGATGCCATGGTTACACCCTACTAGAGAAAGGGATGTCCCAAATCCCAGCGGCTTGTTGTTCAGACAACTTAGGGTAAGTTACCAGGATCATTTTTGTTTAATTCTGCCTCTTGTGTCACACCCAATAATTAAAGATTATTTGGGTTTAGTCTTTTATTCAGCTACAAATTTGCCTGAGAAAATGGACACCCATTGCTAATTATCCACTTTTTTTTTTTTTTTTTTTTGAGATGGAATCTTGCTCTGTCACCCAAGCTGGAGTGCAGTGGTGCGATCTCAGCTCACTGCAACCTCCACCTCCTGGGTTCAAGTGATTCTCCTGCCTCAGCGTCCCAAGTGGCTGAGACTACAGGTGCTTGCCACCACGCCCAGCTAATTTTTTGTATTTATAGTAGAGACAGGGTTTCCCCATGTTAGCCAAGATAGTCATCTCCTGACCTCATGACCCGCCCACCTTGGCCTCCTAAAGTGCTGGGAGTACAGGTGTGAGCCACCACACCCAGCCAATTATCCACTTTGTCTACAAAGAAATCAATAAAGCCTTGGTAAATAAATAGCCTACATCAAAAACTGACAGCATAAGTTATACATGTACATATTTCATTTACCTTTCCCCAGAATGTAAACTCTTTGAACAGAGAGACTGTGCATTATTCTGTAACCCATAGGGCTTGACCCTCTGCCCTATACAATAATAGCAGCCACATTTATTCACTGACTAGGTTAGGCACTGTACTTGTTTCAGCCATCATTCTGGGTCTCTGACATGCATTATTTCATCAAATCCTTGCAAGTCTTTAAGGGTAACCCATGGGTAATACCCACTGTACAGGTGATAAAACTGAGGGCACGTAAGTACACAGATAGGAAGTAATGGGGCTGGATTTGAGCCGAGCTCTATATGCCCCAAAGCCCTTCTTCTGTTGTACTAATTGTCTGATTACAGTGCAGGTTAACAATAAATATCAATGAATAATCAAGTCTACTTCATCTTTGTGTTTCCAGGCATGATTATGCATAATAATCCCTGAGACATGAAGATTTATGTTATGATGATACAGTCATGTCAACATAGTCCTCCCAGGATAAAAGCCAACTCCTAAACTTACAGCGAAGCTAACAATCATAGGATAAATACACCTGTTACCAGTTTATTAAATAAGTTGGACTCTGAGGCTACAATCACCCTTTAAACCCACCCCTCCTGAAGAATTCATTATCCCTACCACTCCACCCTTGGATAGAACCTTGGATTTGTATCATAGCTTTTCTAATTACTCTTTAGTAATAACAGTTCCTCTGACTACTTTCAGTTAATAAAATGTAATCTAATAAAATTAGATTTCCGGCTATTATTATCAAAACCCTAGACTCCCATTCAATCTAAATTTTCCCTCCTGCTCCATCATGGACCTCCCTCAGGGGTTAGACTCCTCTTTTTCTCACTCTCTACCTCCCTGGGGGCCTGTCTAGGGTGGTTCAGGGGTTTGGAGGGGAGGCAAGGCACAGAAAAGGCCTTCTGGGTGTGGCTGAGAGCTTTCATGGGTTTCGGAGAACCCTCTTCCTGGGAACCCCCTTCCTTGGTGTAGCTGGTCCTCCAGCTGACAGTGTACAAGCTTCTCGTACCCCACCCCAACCCAGTCACTGCTTCCAACAGTGTCCCCAGCTTCTCTCTTCTGTAGGCGCCTGACCCTGGCAGAAAGGCTTTTGGGACAGAGTTGTTTTCAGTTGTTTTCAGGTTGATTCCTCAAATGCCAGAGAACCCATGTCAGTGTCCCTAGGTGAGTTTTCTCTTGGTGGTTTCTTTCTCTTGGGCTTACAGAGAAGGAAAAGGCCCTCCTTCCTCAGCCCCTATGAGTGGGGCAGGGGGTGGTGCACTGCACACTGGCAGCTCTCTCCTGGCCTCTTGAACCCCTTGATGAAACCTTTGCCTTTTCTTACATATCTGCCAGGTGGCTGATAGGATAGGGGTCAAGGCTGGTTTCATAGTTGTTGCATTTATAGTGCAGCACCTGTTGTTCTTGGCCCCCAGTGCTTTTGCTAAAGCATTAAGAGAATAGAAAAAGTTGTGTTTAACATCCTGTTACACAAACATGACACAAAAGAGACCTTTATAAAAATTAGCAACTCAAAGGAAGGGGAAAATGAAGTGATCCATAAGAGGGAAAAAAAAGCATTAATAATGCTGTTTATTGGGCTATTACTTTGTGCCAGGCTGTATATTAGGTTCCATGCTCTAGACCACATCACTTAATCCTCACATCAACCTGTATCATCCTGCAGTTTTACAGATGAGAAAAACGAAGTTAATACTTTTCTCAAGAACACAAGGTGACTTTCTGAGTCCAAAACCCACACACTTAACAGAAGATGAGAGGGAGAGTAACAGCTCTATAAGCGCCACTAAGAAGAGAGCTGTAGACCCACAGTGAAGGGCATGGCCACACTGCTTTTGAGAGTGTGATCTGGAACCCCACTGACAGGTTGCTGATTCTGTAACAGACCAATTTGGCATCTTAGAAAACTCTCACATCAAGTCTAAACTCTTCTGCCTGGTTACATCATTCTCGTCATTCCCAACTGACCAACCTGGGCCCTCCACTGTTGGTTGCTTTCTTGGCTAAGAATGCCAAACTCCCCTTCTTCTCAAGGCAGAGCTTTAGTGAGTGACTTACCTCCAACCAGGAAAGTTCACAATGCTTCTTTGGCAATCTATGTTATTTGATTTCAAGACCCAACTCAGAGCTCACATCTTGAGTTGGTTTTACCTCATCTGTCCTATTCTCAGCATTCATTCATTCATTCATTCATTCATACCGTCCCACTTTTCCTAAGGACCAGGAATGCAGATAGGCAAAGGGGATTTACGGACTTGCAATTTTCTTTTACTACCACTAGATGGAGACTTTATAAGATGAAATGCTGCCTCAGTTGTCCAAGAGAAATCAGGAAACAAATCAGGCTGAAGCTTGGTTTCTAAACCAGTCAAGTAAGGCAGCAGGCAGTTATATATATATATATGTGTGTGTGTGTGTGTGTGTGTGTGTGTGTGTGTGTGTGTGTGTGTGTGTAAGAACTGAATAACTGAGTAGGTGAGAAGGTGAAATGCACCTTTGCAAGAAACTGGGACCGCCTAGATTAGGTTTGTATTATACGATCTCATGTGCAGGATCCCAGCATGATTACTATACGTAGCATATGATTACAGAATCATATACTACATCATTTTCCTCATGAAGAAACCAAGACCCAAAGATGTGAAGCAATTTATCAAAGGGTAAAAGCTAAAATATTAATGTCATCTTGAAATTGTTCAATTCCATTTCATGGTGTCTATGATGTATTGCAGGTAACTGTAGGTAACAGCAGGCTGGAATTTAAATTTTTGATTTGAATCTCCCACATCTCTACAACGTTCCTAGGAATAGCCATATCACCAGCCATGGCAACCGGGTTTGAGCCCCTACTATGTGTTAAGCATCATTTTAGGTGACACATTACATAGCTAAATTCATGTAGTCCTCAGAAAGGGTCTGTATTATCATCATTTCTATTTTTAGATGAGAAAACAGAAACTCAGAGATGTTAGCAGGCACAGAGCCGGCATACGAAAACACAGGGATTCAAACCCAGATCCAATGGAGCCAAAGTGTGCTACTGTTCACTCGCCCCACTGTCTGTCAGTACCATGCTGGGCAACCAGGACACTGCAGAAAGCCTTCTTCATGGGCTTCTGGGCTCCCAGGGATGAGCGGGGTGTGGGTTGCCTTCTGTGCCCCTCACTGAATTGAGAGAAACCCCCTCTGCTCCTTTGCCTTCAGTGCCCTAGGCTGGACCGTTTCCTGTTTAGGCAACAGAGCAGTGGGAGTGGCCCTGCTGTGCGAGCCTCTGGAGAGCAGTCTGCATTCAGTCATTTGTCATGGAAACAGTGTGAAACGGAACAGGTGATGAGCCCTTCCATCAAAGGTGTACTCAGTACCTACTGTGGCCTCCAGATGCAGAAAGTCAAAGTAGTGCCTGCCCTCGGATCCCCCAGCCCCGTGGAGGAAACATACAAGACCTCATGGCAGTGAGCTGAGAGGACTCAGGAGGAGGTGCTGAAAGGCCAGGGCAGGGACGGGCTGAGCTGCTGCTCAGAGGCTGTCCCGTGCCGCTACTGCCCTAGCTCCTCTCCGCTCCTTTGCTTTTGTCCCCAGCTGAGGGCCAGAGTGCACTTCTATCAACTTAGAATATAACAATAATCATTAAACACCATGTGGTGGTCTGAGAAGGAGTCTCAAAAGTGTCTTGACCTGCCTTTTTTCCCAGGCTTGCTGAATATGGATCCACATTACCAGCAGAGGGCACTATACCTGAGCTGGCTCTGTTGAGGGCATCAGCAGAAAGCACTCCAAGCTGACACCTTGTGTTTATGCCCATTATAAAACACTGGACTTTGAGGCTCTTGTCCACAGCTCACTTTGGGACATTTAAACTAATCGTGCTTTACAGAATTAGGCTGGCCTATCTTGGAAGGCACAGCCCCCACCCCCTTGTTTATTGGCAGCTGTCACTGACTAGCATGGGTCAGTACTGAGCGCTCTGAGCAAGTTACTTTTTCTCTTGCTCTCAGCCACCCTGGAGCAGATGCTCTGACTGTGGACACCTTGGAACGACCCCCATTCCAAGCCTGCACTAGATGGGCAGGGCTTAGGGCCTCACTTCTGTAACTGCTGAAGGCTCAAAGAACATTTCTTTTGGTTACCAACCCTTGTAGTACGGTCAGGAGGAGAGATGCTGCAACCACCCCAGAGGAACGGCCAAGGTCTGAGCTCTGAGAGGCACTCCATGTCTCTACTCGGCCGCTCCTCCAACAGCCACCTCAGGAGAGCATATCTTGGCAGGACAACCACAGTGACCTCTACCCTTGGTGCTGGGACCCAAGAGCTTCCCTTGCAGGAGCTGACATTAGACAGCACAAGGATGGTGCTTGCAGTCAACTTCTCAGCACGCACTCCTCCAAACACTGGGCTGCATGCTGGGGTGCAGAGGTGAAATGGCCTGGTTCCCATTCTGCAGCTCAGTCCGAGATGGAAAAGGGTGACAACCCGATGAATTGAACATTTATTTGTGTGAATATTTGCTCACCAATCTAAAAGCCAGAAACACTATTTATTGTGCTCTGCCCCAAATTTGCTCTCAGCTTAACATGGTGTCTGCATGTAGATACCTCTCAATAAATGGTCCCTGAACAAATGAATATCAAAACAAGGCAAAGGAGGTAGCACCCTCTGCCTAAAACATATTCATACCACAGATTTATAACCAAAGAAAATATGTTTTCTCTACCTTTAAGGCGCTCGGGGCATTTAGTAGCAGAGTGTGAGGGTGGATGTGTGTGGTCTGATGGTCCCATGATGATGAAAGCTCCTGGCTCATTGCCCTTCACACCAATGGGACGCCTGTGGTCAGGGGGGTGTCTTCCCCACTGGGAAAACCTACTACCCTTATGGCCAGATTATTGTTTCCAGTTCACCAAAGTGATCCAAATACAATATAGAAACTCCATGTGTGCGTTTGAGCTTCAGTGATAAAGTAGGCAAAGATCCTCATCACCTGGGCCCCATCTCAACCGTGTGTGTGGGTGCAATAACATGGTGACCCCTCAGTCATCAGACACAGACTTCAAAAAGGCAGCCATCAGGTAAAATCTGTAGATAAATGCTTCAGAGGAGAGCACCTTCAATCTAGCACCGGGTGATAAGTGTAAAGATGGTATGATTCATTTTGGAAAATGATGATGTCAACAAGGAATATGCTTTTTTTTTTTGAGACAGAGTCTCACTCTGTCACCCAGGCTGGAGTGTAGTGGCCCTATCTCAGCTCACTGTAACCTCCACCTGCCAGGTTCAAGTGATTCTCCTGCCTCAGCCTCCTGAGTAGCTGGGATTACAGGTGCGCACCACCACGCACGTCTGCTAATTTTTGTATTTTTAGTAGAGATGGGGTTTCACCATGTTGGTCAGGCTGGTCTCGAACTCCTGACCTCATGATCTGCCTGCTTTTGAATTATGATCACTGACTCATTCTCTCATTCTCTTCTAAAAATGTTTTAAATTGACAAGTAAAAATTGTATGTATTTATGGTGTACAACTGTTACTGGGAAGGAGTCCTAATCCCAAGAGAGGATTCTTGGATCTCGTGAAAGAAGGAATTTGAGGTGAATCCATAGAGTAAAGTGAAAGCAAGTTTATTAAAAAAGTAAAGGAATAAAGAATGGCTACTCCATAGGCAGAACAGCCTCAAGGGCTGTTGGTTGGCCATTTTTATGGTTGTTTCTTGATTATATGCTAAACAAGAAGCGGATTATTCATAAGTTTTCCGGGAAAACAGTGGGCAATTTCCAGAACTCAGGGTTTCTCCCCTTTTTAGACCATATAGGGTAACTTCCTGACATTGCCATTGCACTTGTAAACTGTCATGGCGCTAGTGGGTGTGTCTTTTTAGCATGCTAATGCATTATAATTAGCGTATCATGAGCAGTGAGGGCAACCAGAGGTCACTTTTGTCACCGTCTTAATTTTGGTGGGTTTTGGCCGATTTCTTCACCACAAACTGTTTTATCAGCAAGGTCTGTATGACCTGATCTTGTGCTGACCTCCTATCTCATTTCATGATGTAGAATGCCTAACCACCTGTAAATGCAGCCAGTAGGTCTGTGCCTTATTTTACCTAGCCCCTATTCAAGATGGAATAGCTCTGGTTCAAAGCCTCTGACACAACATGATGTTCTGATACATGTATACAATGTGGAGTGGCTAAATCAAGAATTTAACATATGTATCACCTCACATACTTATCATTTTTTGTGGTGAGAACACTTAAAATCTACTCTCTTAGCAATTTTCTTTTTTTTTTCTTTTTTTTTTTTTTTTTGAGGCGGAGTTTCGCTCTGTCGCCCAGGCTGGAGTGCAGTGGCCGGATCTCAGCTCACTGCAAGCTCCGCCTCCCGGGTTTACGCCATTCTCCTGCCTCCAGACTCCCGAGTAGCTGGGACTACAGGCGCCCGCCACCTCGCCCAGATAGATTTTTGTATTTTTTAGTAGAGACGGGGTTTCACCGGGTTAGCCAGGATGGTCTTGATCTCCTGACCTCGTGATCCGCCCGTCTCGGCCTCCCAAAGTGCTGGGATTACAGGCTTGAGCCACCGCGCCCGGCCTCTCTTAGCAATTTTCAATTATATATTATTATCATTGTGACAGGATCTCCCTTTGTAGCCCAGGCTGGAGTGCAGTGGCATGACCACAACTCACTGTAGCCTCAATCTCACCAAGCTCAGGTGATCCTGTTACCTCAGCCTCTTGGGTAGCTAGGTCTACAAGTGCATCCCACCATGCCTGGCTCATTTTTGTATTTTTTTGTAGAGACAGTGTTTTACCACGTTGCTCAGGCTGGTCTTGAACTCCTAGGCTCAAGCGATCCTCCTGGTTCAACCTCTCAAAATGTTGGGATTACAGGCATGAGCCACCACATCTGACCCAATGTATTATTATTAACTGTGGTCACCATGATGCACAATTGATCTTTTGAACTTATTCCCCCTAACTGAAACTTTGTACCTTTTCATCCATTATCTCCCCTTTCTCTATCTCTGCCAATCCCTGCCTCATCCCCTAGTAATCAACATTGTACTCTCTGCTTCCGTGAGTTCAACTTTTTTAGGTTCCACATAAAAGTGAGATCATGTAGTATTTGTCTTTCTGTGCCTGGTTTATTTCACTTAACATGATGTCCTTCAGGTTCAGCTATGTTGTCACAAATGACAAGATTTCCTTCTATTTTAAGACTGAATTTTCTTTATCCATTCATCTGTTGATGGACACTTAGGTAGATCCCATATCTTAGCTATTGTGAATAGTGCTGCAATAAACACGACAGTGCAAATATCTCTTTGACACACTGACTTCATTTTCTTTGGATATATATATCCAGCAGTGGGATTGCTGGATCATAGGGTACTTCTATTTTTAGCTTTTGGAGGAAACTCCATACTGTTTTCCATAACAGCTGTACTAATTTACACACTCTCTTTTTTTGAAACCCCATTTGCAAGACAGTTAAGCAGATTGTGACAAAAGCCTACATGTGCAAAGGTCTCACCTAAGGTAAAAGTCTCTGATTGTGATAGTTCTCCCCTGAAACCATCTTCAGAACTAGAACCATGGCATTAAGCAACATTATCATAATGTGACATCTGTGTGAAGGCTAAAGGAAATTCCACTCTCATGTAAAATTAATTATTCCATCTAATCAGTCATTGGACACTGTTTAGGGGTCTTGCATAACATTTAATTCAGATATGAAGAAAGGACCAACTCATATTTTGAAAACTCCAGCCACCCTGAAGCATGAATGAGCCTGGATGAATGCTTTCTCCAGTTTCCTGGCCCCCAGACCCCCAGCTGTCCGCCCTGCACAAAGAGGAGGCCCATCAACATCATCCCAGGTGAGCACTCAAGGAGAAAACCGATTACAATGTGTGCTGAAAGACACTGAGGAATGTTATATAGAGAAAGATGCAACCACGGTCACACGATCTTTAAAAACTGGGCACCATCATGAGAACTACATAAAAAATTAAGTTTTGCGGCCTGGCATGGTGGCTCACGTCTGTAATCCCAGCACTTTGGGAGGCCGAGGTGGGCAGATTACCCAAGGTCAGAAGTTCGAGATCAGCCTAACCAACATGGAGAAACCCCGTCTCTACTAAAAATACAAAGATTAGCCAGGCATGGTGACACACGCCTGTAATCCCAGCTACTTGGGAGGCTGAGGCAGGAGAATCGCTTGAACCCAGGAGGCAGAGGTTGCAGTGAGCTGAGATTCTGCCATTGCACTCCAACCTGGGCAACAAGAGCAAAAACTCTGAATCAAAATAATAATAATATTAATAAGTTTTGTAACAACAAATTCTGTTTGTAAAATAGTTATGTATGTAGTCATCCAAATACTAATTATCAATTAATGATTAATTAGCAACTGAATGCTATAGAGAAAAAGTCCTTAGATGTTAGCAAACAGAGTCACTATAAATCAGACTAGCTGGCTTGGCCTCACAGCCCTTAAGGGTGCACAGGTTGGGAAATAAACAGCATCACATCTTTTATCCTACATATTATTAACAAAAAACTTGAACTCTGCAAAATATTTAAAGAGGCTTACTGTGAGCCAATATGAGTGACCACAGCCTGTGTTACAGTCTCAAGAGGTCCTGAGAAAATGTGCCTGAGGCAGTCAGGTTACAGTTTGGTTTTATACATTTTAGGGAGACAAAAGTTACAGGCAAAGACATAAATCAATACATGTAAAGGATACATTGGTTTACCCGAAAGGCAGGACATCTCAAAGATGGTGGGTAAGCAGGCATTTGGGGGAGGAAGTAGACAGGTCATTGGTGGATTCAAAGATTTTCTGATAGGTTGGCTGGGTGCGGTGGCTCACGCCTGTAATCCCAGCACTTTGGGAGATGGAGGCGGGCAGATTATCCCGGCTAACATGGTGAAACCCTGTTTCTACTAAAAATACAAAAAAATAGCCAGGCATGGTGGTGGGCGACTGTAGTCCCAGCTACTCAGGAGGCTGAGGCAGGAGAATGGCCTGAACCCAGGAGGCAGAACTTGCAGTGGGCCGAGATCGTGCCACTGCACTCCAGCCTGGGCGACAGAGTGAGACTCCGTCTCAAAAAAAAAAAAAAAAAAAGAAAAGAAGAAAAAGATTTTCTGACAGGCAATTATTTGAAATGGTTAAGCTTGTCTAAAGACTTAAGTCAATAGCAAGGAATATTTGAGCTAAGATAAGAGGGTGGTGGAAGCCAAGGCCCTTGTTATATAGATGAAGTCTCTTAGCTGGCAGCCCTCAGACGGCTATACCAGAGTCAGGTTGGAATTTGGTATCTTATTGCCACAAAGAGCCTGTTTTGTCAGTCTTCTGTCTCTATTTTAATGTTAATGCTGGTCATTTGTGCCTAAACTCCAAAAGGGAAAGGCATGTCCAACTTCCCTTCCATCAGTGACCTGTAATTTAGTGTTTCAGATTTCTCTGGGATCTCCTTGGCCAGGAGGGGGAGGGTCTGTTCAAGTGGTTGGGGGAGCTTAGGATTTTATTTTTGGTTTGCAATACAAAGACTGATTTTTTTGATACTTGGAGTATGACACCCTGACACATCTGGTACTGCATGCATTGTGACCATGGCCAATTTCCAAGGAGAACAGCTAAGCTCCATCTGACAATAATTTATTTCCTGGATTCATTAGTGCCCCCAGCAATTTCAGTAGGGCTGTCCTGAACTAAGCATCACACAGGGCTCTGGCTAGTTGAGACTTTACTCTGCTGGCTGTCTCCTAAGGGCTTGGCTCCTACTGCAGTGTCTCAGCCAGGGATCTTCTGCCAAACAGCACCCAGAGCTATTCTCAGTCAGTCCTGGGCAGCAAGGATGTAGGCTGGCATGGGGGCTACAGAGATGACTGACATAGCCTTGGTAGCCTGGAGGGGCACGTAAGTCTTTATATAAATTCAGTTCAATGTGCTGAGTACTACAATAGTGGCAAACAAAGGGAGCTAAGGGAACAGGGAGGGAGTTAGAAAAGCCTTCCCAGAAGAGCTGGTAGAGGAAATACACCTTGAAAAGGTATCCAAGCCAAGGGAGAAAGCTGATGAGAAGGGCATTAGGAGGAGAGAGAACCCGATGACCCAAGACAAGGAAGCCAGAAACCTTGGGGCAGTGCAGTGGCAGCAGCTGGTGCTGGCTCTTAGTTTTTGTTTTTTGAAGAGCTCATTTACTAGCCCACTATATGCAAGGAACCAAAGCAATTTCTTAATTTTAAAGGTAACAACACTCTTGGTTAGTGTGGGGAAAAGAGAGAGATCAGCCTGTTTCTGTGTCTATATAGAAAGAAGTAGACATAAGAGACTCCATTTTGTTCTGTATTTGAGATGCTGTAAATCTGTGACCCTACCCCCAACCTTGTCCTTGCAAGAGACATGTGCTGCGGTGACTCAAGGTTTAATGGATTTTGGGCTGTGCAGGATGTGTCTTTGTTAAACAAGTGCCTGAAGGCAGTTTGCTTGTTAAAAGTCATCACCATTCTCTTAATTTCAACTACCCAGGGACACGTACATGGCCAAAGGTCGCAGGGACCTCTGCCTAGGAAAGCTAGGTATTGTCCAAGGTTTCTCCCCATGTGATAGGCTGAAATAATGCTAAAAGGTTTATGGAGATGTTTGCATATGCATTTCAAGGCACAGCATTTTCCTTTAAACTTATTCATGTCACAGAGGTTTTTGTTCATATGTCTTACTGCCGATTTCCTCCCTACAATGATCCTATTGTCCTGCCACTCCCTTATCTTTAAGATGGTAAAGATAATTATCAATAAATACTAAGAGAACTCAGAGACCGGTGCTGGCGTGGGTCCTCTGTAAGCTGAGCGCCGGTCCCCTGGGCCCCGCTTTTCTTTCTCTATACTTTGTCTCTGTGTCTTATTTCTTTTCTCAAGTCTCTCGTTCCACCTAACGAGAAACACCCACAGGTGTGGAGGGGCAGGCCACCCCTTCAGGTTAGAAGTAACAGAAGGTTATACTCAGGATACTGGGCTTTCTTGTGGACTCTAAGGAAGCCACAGGCCTTCAGAAAGGGATATAACCAAGAACTTGAACACTCTCAGGCCCTTTCGACCTTCAGCTTGGCTTTCTTCTGATATCTCTCTTTCTCTCTCATTTTTCTCTCTTTCCTTTCTAACTTCTCTTTCTCCTAATGATGTCCCTGTTCCAGATGTCAGGACACATGGCTGCCAAGGTTCTTAAAATTTTAACACGATAGCTTTAACTTCTGAAAAAGACTTATTTCTCCTTCTCCATTCTAGTTCCAAAACATCCTGGAGAAGCACTGTAATTCACTTACTTCAACGAAGTTCTGACTTCTGGACCAACCAACTGTAGTAGGGGAGATGTGATGTGGAGAAGGGACTGTAATTGGTCCCTATTTGGTCAAGTGCCCATCCCAGAACCAACCAACTGTGGCCAAGGGTTACATAGACACCACAGCTCGAATGGCAACCATGTGGATGTGTGTGGGGTAGCAATTCCCAGAAGAAAGGAGGTCCTGGCAATAGGTTCCAAGATGGAGGAGAGTGGCAAAAGGCAAGCCTGCAAGGTAGGGAGGCTGTGTGGCAGATTTGGGCTTTGCCCAGTGGATGACTCAGCATACAAGATGGGGACACAAGGGCACAGGAGGAGTCGGGTTGTGATCACAGATTGCCATGGTCTTGTGTGGAGGATATGTGACTGCTTAGACTTGTGGCAGGGAGAGCGATTAGAAGGCAGTTGCTCTCATCCAGGCAAGAACTTTTTATTTCATCTTACCTTATGCTTATAATGTTGTGTTTCCTTTTTCTTTTTCTTTTTTTTTTTTTTTTGCTTCATCCTATTACTATTCATCCATTTCTTCCCCTGGTTAATTTGCAAGTGCTTACTATATTAGTCAGGGTTCTCCAGAGACAGAACCAATAGCATATGTAGAGAGAACATGAGTGGGGATTTATTAGGGGATTTGGCTCACGTGATTATGGAAGTGGAGAAGCTCTACAACAGGCTGTCTGCAAGCTGGGGAACTTGGGATGTTGATATCGTGGCTCAGCTTAAGTCTGAAAGCCTGAGAACTAGGGAAGCCAATGATGTAATGCTCAGTCCAAGGCCAGAGACCTGAGAACCCAATCCAGGGCACCACTGGTGTAAGTCCTAGAATCCAAAGCCCAGAGAGGCTAGAGTTCTGATGTCCAAGTTCCAGGAGAGAGAGAGTTAGGGGTGGAGACAGTTGCCTTTTCTCTGCCTTTTTTGTTCTATTGGGATGCCCAGCTGATTGGATGGTGCTTGCTCACATTGAGGGAGGACTTCCCCACTCAGTCCACTGTCTCTCACATCAGTCTCCTCTGGAAACCCTAACAGACACACCCAGAAGGAATGCTTTGTCAGTGCTCTAGGTGTTTCTTAATTGAGTCCTTGGGTTCTAAGCTAAACTTAACCATCATATTTACTATACTAGCAGTTGACTTCCTTCATCCAAAGTTCATAAGCAAATTCTTCTCTATATCAAACAAGATGCAAACTATCTCTGCACAGTAAGGCCTTTTAATCCCTTATGGTTATCTCCCTGGATGAGACCTTTAAAATATCTTTCCTTGCTAACTTGTCCCTTAGACTTTCAGAATGCTCTACTCCAGAGGTTTATTGTAATGGTTTCGTGTACCTTATTTTAATAAAGAAGCAGCATAGAGAAGTGTTAAGAATATCAAATAAGAGAGAGAATGCATTGAAACAGACAGGACGGGGAAATCAGGAGAGAGGCAGAGGAGCAGCCATGAGGGCCACATGGCTTAGAACTCAAGGATGGGCCAGGGAGAAGAGGAGATTGGGCTTAAGTGAACAGGAGGCTCCAGAGCAGAGCAGTGAGAGAGGGAAAAGGAGAGGACAGGAGAGGAAAGACCAGAATTGCATTTTAATTATTTTTAGTTGTTTACCTTTACTTGTTGGTGGCACTACGTTTGTACCAAGACCGATCCATCCTGGGTCCCAGATGAACACACGTTATAATTTGCTAAATCTCTTTGTGAAAGACACCATTTAAAATTCCACCCAGTGAAGTCTTTTGGTTTTTAATTGGAATATAGATACAGAAAAGGACACTGAAGTGAACGGTTCAATGAATTTTCACAAACTGAATACACCTGACTAACCAGCACCCAAATCCAGAAATAAAATATTATCTGCACCTAGGAAGCCCCTGTTGTGCTCTTTTGGTCACTGCTGACCTGCAAGGATAAGTACAACCCATGCTTCTACAACAGGAGAGGTTCAGTTCACCCATTTTTGTTTTCCATGTCTATCAACAGACTCCCATGGTGGATTCTCTTTGGGGCCCAGCTCCTTCAATTCAACATTGGGTATGTGACATTCATCCATATTGTAGCAACAAGTTGTAGATCATTTGTTCTCACTGGAACATAGCATTCCATTGGATGAATACACTCGAATTTATCTATTCTTCTCTTGATAAGCATTTGGGTCATTTCCAGTTTGGAGTTACTGTGAATAGTGCTGCTATGACACATCCAGTTAGCTGTTAATATGAAAACTAGTGTTCTACCATTTCTTATTTCCTAAACTATTAATGTATTTGGCATTGAGGAATAGGTCAAAGTTTGTTTTGTTTTGTTTTGTTGGTTTGTTTGTTTTTGAGACAGAGTCTCATACTGTCACCCCGGTCTGGAGTGCAATGGCACGATCTTGGCTCACTGCAACCTCCGCCTCCCAGATTCATGCAATTCTCCTGCCTCAGTCCCCCAAGTAGCTGGGATTACAGGTGCACACCATCACACCCAGCTAATTTTTCATACTTTTAGTAGAGACAGGGTTTCATTATGTTGGTCGGACTGGTCTCGAACTCCTGACTTTGTGATCCGCCCACCGTGGCCTCCCAAAGTGGTAGGATTACAGGTGTGAGCCCCTGCACCTGGCCTAGGTCAAAGTTTTTAAACCAGGCCTGAATTTAGCCAATCTAATCTTAAACACAGAGGGCTGGGCCAGACGCGGTGGCTCACACCTGTAATCCCAGCACTTTGGGAGGCCGAGGTGGGCAGATCACGATGTCAAGAGATTGAGACCATCCTGGCCGGCATGGTGAAACCCATCTCTACTAGAAATACAGAAATCGGCTGGGTGTAGTGGCGTGCGCCTCTAGTCCCAGCTACTTGGAGGCTGAGGCGGGAGAATCACTTGAACCCAGGAGGGGAGACTGCAGTTAGCTGAGATCACGCCACTGCACTCCATCCTGGGTGACAGAGCTAGACTTTGTCTCAAAACACACACACACACACACACACACACACACACACACACACACGAGAGAGAGAGAGGGCTGTGCAGGGCTATGGAAAGAGTGAGAGAGAAAGGAACAATAATAATAAAACCCGAATAAAATTTTTCCTTAGTCCAAATGGAACTCAAGGGCAAGGTAAGATCACAAACCTATAGTGCACCTTCATCTCCTGGGACACTCTGCTTCCATAAGCTGGTCCTCTTCTCTTACACCTAGCTTCCCATAGTAATAATAGAATGATATAATGTTTCATTTCATCCATCATTAACATGCCATGGCCACACTTCCCTCAATCTCTACCCATATTACCATTTTTGATAGAAGACAAATCTGAAATTTAATTATTCATTTTGCTGAGAGAGATACTGTTGGGTTTTAAATTGCTTCTCCCTCTCACCCCTTTTATTCTTTGTATCTTCATATGCATTTGCCTTTGAGATTGGAATCGAGCCTCTTCATTATGCAAGAACAAAATAAAAATGATCTCTAAATAAGGCAATGCACAGTGGGCCCTCAGAGTTTGTAGTCAGAAACACGCACACACTGAGTTTTCCACTGTAAGAATTTTCTACCTTATTAGAGTTGACATTTAGCCTGTCATCTAAACTGTAGAAAATGACTCTTCTAAAATACACTGGCAGAGCCCTGATGACCTTGCCATCTACATGAATTATTTTAACTTTGGAGTCTAATGAAAGATGTAGTAGCAAATGTTGCATTCCCATCTCCTCCTTTACCCAATAAGAACATTTCCGGTTTCCTACATGAAACAAAAGGAAAGGAGGGGTGGGGAAACAGGGAGAGAAGAGCTGGACAGGAGTAGGCATCACATTGGTTGGTAACTGAATCATGACAGTGGTGTCTTGTAGATTTCACAGGTGCACTTAGGAAGCAGGTGGAAACATTTCTAGTTTGCAGGAAATACTGTCAGCCTGGCAATTGACTATAAATACTGTGTTTAGGATGAGAATTTGGGAGGAAAGTTCTGCCAACAAGCTTAAACCATTTTTCTACATCATTGATTGGTTCTTCCTTTGGAAAGGAAAATGTTTGATTTGAATAGTTTTGTATTTTAAAGTAGCTTTGAGCCCAGGAAAGCACACTAGATCAAGAGCCCAAAGACATGGATGCCAGTCCTATCTTTGCCATGTATGAGCTCTGTGACCCTGGGCAAGTCACAACCTCTCTGGGCATCATGTCTTCATGGATGAGTCTCAAATAGATAATCAGTGTGAAAGTGCTCTCTGTAAATGGCAGAATGCTGCAATTATTATTGCCTGTTACAGCCCTGCTCCCTGCCAATGAGATAAACTGGAGAGAAGACATTTCCCTTATGAAAATGAGTCTGACAGAAATCATCGGCCAGCTAATAATAGAAATGTTTGCATTCTATCCTTCTGTTAATTTTTCTATTCTGCCTGTGGATTCGGATTCCATGTGGAAGGGATAGGTAAGCCATCTGGACACTATAAGCAGTGTTGGGTTTGTCCCCACCTTGGCCATGGTTTTCTTGCTCTATAACTAGAGTGTGTACGTGGGCGTGTTGGCCAGGGGCACAGGAGGGGGAAGGTGGGAGGCCTGAGTTTCCAAATTATCAATAAACAACGTTTTTACTGTAAAGATAAATTGGAAGAGAAAGAAAAATGAAATTAATGTCTTTTCTCATTGTAGGCTATGATCCTCTGGGGGGAAGGCCACTGCAGTAGAATTTGAAGGAAGACTCCTCACCCGCTGCCACCAGCTCTAAAAGATCCTGCAGTCATTAAGTACCCAAAGTTCCAACCTCAGGCCTTTTTGATCAAATGGAACCCAATGGGATGAGGACTTGTAACATGCAGATAAGATAGGTAGGTAGGCATCAAATGATATTTCCAGCATCATAGATGGCCTTGGATAGCATAACAGGCTTGAGGATTGGGATGGGGGTGGGGCAAATGGAGAGAACAGAAAAGGTGTCACATTTGCAGAAAGCCAGCCCAGCACACGGTTCTAGGGATAAAAGATCCAGTCTCTGTCCTCAAAGGAGTCAGTCTAGTGATGGCCCTGAAACATAAGAGATAATAATGGAAAGCTGAAAGTGGAAAGATATAGAAACTCATAAATCACAGGCTCAATATTCTTATTTCGTAGGTAAGAAAACTGAGGCCCAGAGGGAGAGTGAGTTGTCCAAGGTCCCAGGCTGGTGACATAGTCACACTGAAGATCCAGGCCTCACACCTTAAAGACAATTCCTCCTTTCATCAACCTCCTTCCCAGCATTCCTGCTTCTCCCCTCTCCCTAGGAGGCTGAGGCTTATTTAGCATCTTGAATGTCCCAGGACTGGGCCAAGTGTCTACATGGATATTCTACTTTTAATACTCCAAATATATCTCATGGATAAGGCATTATTACTTAAAATTTTATAATCTCCTCACATTCAATGTGAGGAGATCACATTCAATTTATTCCCTTGTAAAATTATAATAATTTATAGGGAGATAATAATTTATAAGGAGGAGATCAAATCTATCCTTCCCTACTTCCATAATTATAGAACTGTGGCCAGGCATAGAAAGCTAGACTACATTTTCCAGCATCCCTTGCAGCTAGGCATATAACTAATAGAGGTGATGGGTGCCACTTCCTAAGCAGAGCTTTTAAGAGAGGGTGCATCCTCAACCCTCTGTTTCTTCTTCCACTGACTAGATGCATGTAATGTAAAGACCTTTAGGGGAGAGTAGAGACCCAAAAGAAAAGGAACCAGTTCCCTGAGTCACAGCATGGAGGAAAGCCTCCAGCCTAGCCAAACAGCTGCTTAGACTGTTAACTGAGCACAATGTAAGCATCTATAGTTTTTCAGTCAGTATGTAATGGCATCAATTTGTACAGTGCTTAGTTATCCTATTATAATGAGATGCAACCTAGAATGGTTAAGTAACGCAAAACCATACAGAAATGTGGTGTCCTGATCATGATTATTACTAAGGTCTAAGTCTAAAATCTAAACTCTTAATCCATTAGTCTCCAAAGTGGGACACAAGATAACTCAATATTGAGGAAGACATTGTTAACTAAAAAATTCTATTAATATTTATATCTTTATTTTTTATACATTTTTAAATGTACATACCATATCAGTAGAGTTTATATGAATATAATTTACAAATAACATACATATATTGATGGTATATGTTTGAAATATTTTTACTGATGGGGTGAAGTATCTAAACTTGCCTAAGCTGTCCTGGGTGTGAAATGGAGGTGAACATGAAGTGATGGTTTTGTCCCACCATTTGTCACCTATTACATTCACATTCCACACCAGAGGGGCCTTTGTGGATGTCATGTTTTCATTGATTACTGATAATCTTTCCCATCAAGTGTCTATCCTTTGCAATTTAGACGGAGAACAGAAAAAGCTTCTTTTGCTTTTCCTACTTTGTTTATCCTCCCTGGAGCCTTTAGGTAATGTTCTTTTCAGGATCTATGACTAAGGCCTCTTGGAAAATGGATATTTGTCACCAGGTGCCTCTATCCTTTCAGGCATTTGTGACCCTTGCTGCCCTGCATTCTCTTTTACTCATGCACATGCTTCCGTTAGGAGGTTTCACCTGAAGCCCACAAGTATCCCTTTCTTGCCAGACTATAGGTTTCTTGTGGCCTGGAATGCTGCGTGTCTTCTCTGTAACTATTCTAAGTTTCTCACCTGCTGCCTGGCCTCTTTATGATCAAGAATTTCAGCCCAACACATACCACTTACTGGCACCCTTTTAGCATGCCCTTCCTCTTAGGCATTAAACAACTTTTCCAGTTCCTATTTCTGTATAACAAATTACCCCAAAACTCAGCTTCTTAAAATAGCAACATTTATTTTGCTCATGAATCTGCAATTTTGGCAGGGCTGGGTGGAGAAGGCTTGCCTCTGTTCCACTTGGCTTCAGCTGGGATGATTTGGAGCTGGGAACTGGAATCGGCTGCAGGCTAACTTACTCATGTGTCTGGTGGTTGAGGCTGGCTGTCAACTTGTCTAATGCTGTTGGCTAAAACAACTACCCGTGGCTTCCCCGTGCAGCCTGGGCTTATTCACCACATGGTGGCTGGGTCTCAAAGGTGAGTGTCATGAGAGAGAGAGAGAGAGCCAAATGGAAGTCATATCACCTTTTATGACCTAGCTTTAGAAGTCCCAGAGTGTCACATCCACTACATTCTACTGACTGAGGCAATTGCAATGTTCCCCTAGCCCTAGCTTCAAGAAGAAGAAAAATGGATTCCATCTCTTCATGGAGGAGTGGCAATTTCTGGGAGCACATGTGGAAGAAGAAATATTGCTGTTCAATTTAGGGAAAATACAGTCAGCCATAGGGATTCTTGTGATGATGTTGTATGCTCTCCTGATCAAGATATTTTATTTCTTTACATTTTAATTATCATAAGGGTATTTAGGTCAACCTCAAATTGCAAACTTCAAATGTCCTGCTCTTTGACTTACATGTTCAAAATTAAAATAAAAATTATCAATAATTTATAGGAAAACCAACACACATTTATATGCTTTCTTAAAAAACCAGTTTGTCAGGAATAAAATAAGATTCTTATTTTTCATGCCAGCACAGAGCATGATCTTACATTGATGCTTGTTCTGACGTTGTAGGTGACATGATTTTTCAAGAGCTTTCAAAACAAATTTTTCTCTTGCTGTCTGCACATAAATTTCCATCTGTTCACGGTTGACATGGGCAGTGCTCCAATTCTCTTCAAGGTCATTTGCAGCAAACTTGTTACATCACAGTAAACACTTGATAAAACTACTTGCAGAATTACCGGATGAATGCATGTCAGTGCACTTCAACCAATGGTGCTCTTGGATCTGTCTAAAGCTTCCCACTGAGAATGAGGCAGTGATTCAGCATAGTCCACGGCTATGTGTGTAAAAATAAAAACTTTGGAAAGCAAGGAAACCTAAACTAATTAACCGACAAGACATACTCAAGATTGACCAACCCCAGTGAATTCGCCTCAAAAGTAAAGCAAGCTCTGCTCTGTGCTTCAAAGGCACACCATGAAATTGGAAGTGGGCTGTTTATCTCATGCAGATATACTCTGGCTTGCTAACTCATCTTATTGAACACACCTGCTCATTAATCTTCCTGAAATAGAGCCTGTTACCAATTTCGACTGTCTCCATCCTGCTAGAGTTATCTCATTATCTCATGCCTCATGCAATCACTTGACTGGGCTTTCTGTGTCCCCTCTCCAGTCCATGCTCTGGCAGGGATGGTCCCCGGTTCAAGAGCCTTCAGTAGCTATAAATTAAAACTTGCATTCATTCATCCAGCAGTAGAGGCCCTTGACATCTGGCCCGAGACTGTGTTCCAACTTCATCTCCTGTTTTTTATTTTCATGCACACTCTCCTCCAAAATGAACCACTGAGATCTCCTAACAGAGCCCACTTAAAAAAAAAAAAAAATCATTATACCTTGGTTGCTGATGTTCCCTCAGCCTAGAGCACTATTCTCTTGACCTGTTCAAATCCTACCTATAAAATGCTTCCAGGCAGCCTTCCCAAATCCCTGCAGCTGAAAGGGATGCCTGCCTCCCTGTCTCCCTCCCTCCTGTAGACTCTTTATCATCTGTACCTCTCTAGTTACTCACAATTACCTTTTCTACCTTGTGTTATAGTAATTTAAGAACAGGTATTAATTTTCTTATTAGACTAGACATTTCTTCCGGATACAGTGTATGTCTATGTTTCAGCTTTGAAATTACCAAAGCATCTAACAAAGCATTTGACACGAGGCTTCAATACAATGTTTATCACTCCAAACTCATCTGCTTCCCCTCCAAATCTGTCCCTTCTTATGACTTCTTTATTCTGCTAATGATGCCGTCCATTTCCCACACTGATAGTACCACTTCCCCCACAAAACCAAACCCCTTTCCTGCTGAGTTTTATTTTTCATTGCATTCTCCTCGACTGCTACCTCCATACTCTACTTTCTTATGACCTGAGCGTTTTTAATAACCTAATAAGGTGTTCTGGCCTTCATCTCTACCCTCAAGTTTATCTGATAAAAAGCTACCAGCTTAGTGTTCCAACAGTACTGTTCCAAGTGAGTACCTCTCTTTCTCAGCTTTAGGCTATTCCCGATTGCCTGCCACACAAGTCCCAATGCCTTAATCTGGCATTTGAGAGTCTTCCCTGAAGAGGTGGCCTGCCCCTCCACACCTGTGGGCATTTCTTGTTAGGTGGAACAAGAGACTTGAGAAAAGAAATGAGACACAGAGACAAAGTATAGAGAAAGAAAAAGTGGGCCGGGGGACCAGCTCTCAGCTTACAGAGGACACACGCTGGCACGGGTCTCTGAGTTCCCTTAGTATTTATTGATAATTATCTTTACCATCTTAAAGATAAGGGAGTGGCAGGACAATAGGATCATTTTAGGTCAAAAATTAGCAGTAAGACATATGGATAAAGATCTATGTGACATCAGTAAGTTCAAAGGAAAATGCCGTGCCTTGATACGCATATGCAAACATCTCCATAAACCTTTTAGCAGCATTGCGCCAGCAAGTCCCGCCAGCAAGTCCCGCCTTATGCCGTAAGTTGGTTTTCTCCAATCTCAGTAAACAGAGCATACAATCGGGTTTTACACCGAGATGTTCCATTGCCCAGGGACGGGCAGGATTTTTAATCAGCAAGCTGCCTTCAGGCACTTGTTTAACAAAGACACATCCTGCACAGTCCAAAATCCATTAAACCTTGAGTCACCACAGCACATGTCTCTTGCAAGGACAAGGTTGGGGGTAGGGTCACAGATTAACAGCATCTCAAATACAGAACCAAATGGAGTCTCTTATGTCTACTTCTTTCTATATAGACACAATAACAGGCTGATCTCTCTTTCTTTTCCCCACACTTCCCTAGTCTCACCCTGACCTTTCTAGGTTTATCTCCCAGTTTTCCTACACCAGACCCTTCCCCTAACAAACTGAAGACTCCATCCCCACTTGACCTCACTCCCATCATTTGGGCTGTTGCAGTCTGGATTCCACCCTTGCCTCTTAGAATCCTAACCGTCCTAGATCCTGGGCCAAATTCCACATCCTTCATGAGACCTTCTCAGATCCTCTCATCTAAAAGTTCTCTCTGGATATACCAGATTGCCCCATTCTGGTGATTCTTACCACATTACGTCTCTCAGAGCCCGTCTTCTCCTTTGTTCAGGTCTTATACAAAATAGGGATTACCCTGCAAGACAGCCCTTTACACCTTGTTTTACAATCTGTGACTAACAAGTTAAACTTTTACAGGTAGAATTATTAAAATAGTTCATTTTAATATGCAATTTTGAAATATTTTAGATCCATATTCTTAAATCTTATTTCACTCAACACAGCATATTTGCTAGATTAGCCATCCTGTGGTTAGCAGGTCTAGAACATTTCTTTGGGCATCTACCATTTTGGTGAACTCCTGCCAACTTCCTAGGGTGGACATGTGCATCTCTCTGCCTGAAGGCTTTCCCTGTAGCCCAAGGGACCTGGGGAAGGAGCAGTCCATTTCCCTGGAGCAGCTCTCAACCAATGACCAACAGGAGCTGGTGTATACATACTCCAAGTCCCTCATCCCTTAGGTGGGATAAATCTGAGGAATATGTTTTACATAATTATCCAATGTTCTCTTGCGATTAAGTTCCGGGCACCCACAAAGGTAGCTGGCTTGACAATGTACTATTTCTGGGCTGCCTTCTCTTCCCTGTGCCACCCACTCTTTCCTCCTGGTGTCTCCTGACCCTCTTAAATAAACCATTTGCCTTGTAGTCCTTGCCTCTGGGTCTACTTCTGAGGGAACCCAAACCAGGACACCATGTAACAGAGCTAACAGCTACCTTATGAGAAAGCTAATGCACTTCCCATCAGGTTTCTGTGAGGGCGTTATATTCAGAGTTCTGGCTTAATATGAAGTTGGTTCCTTCTCTCTCCTCCTCCTCCTCCCTGCAGACAACTATAACAAGTGTCCATTTCAGACTGAGTGGTTTTCATTTCTGGCCTCCTCTAGTCCTATGATGTATCAATCACTCACATTTAGGCTTGTAATCTAGGCAAATAGGATTTTTCAGGCCCACCCCTCAGATCTGTCTTCCATTCTGTGGACAGAGAGAACTTTATAAAACTCTCCTGCTTCAGATCTCTCCCCTGCAGGGTTCAGTTCAAGTTCTTCACATGGCATTCAAGGCCCTTTCGTATCTATCCAACAGTCATGCCTGCCTTTCTGGACTCATCCCCTGTTTCTCTTCCACCACCCCGGGCCCTACTTGTGGCCAACCTTGTGGGGCACATGATTGCTTTCCCTTCCTTCTACACTTTCGTGCTGTTTTCTCCTCGTGGGAGGTCCTTCTCCCTTTGCCTTATTCTCTTACGAGGCAAACACCTCATCTGAAGATAATGAGCTCAGTTGTCTGTTCTGAGAAGCTTTTGCTATAGACAGTCCTTGACTAATGATGGTTTGACTTGCCATTTTTCAGTTATATGATGGTGCAAAAGCAATACACATTTGGTAGAAACCATACTTCCAGTGCCCATATAATCATTCTGTTTTTCACTTTCAGTATAGTATTCAATAAATTACACTAGATATTCAATGCTCTATTATAAAACAGGCTTTGTTTTAGATGATTTTGCCCATCTATATGCTAATAAAAGTGTTCTGACCACATCTAAGGTAGGCTAGGTTAAACTGTGATGTTCAGTAGGCTAAGTATACTAAATATATGTTTTACTTACAGTATTTTTAACTTATAATGGGTTTATTGGACTGTAAGTCAAGAAATGTAAGCTCCATCATAAGTCGAGGAGCATTTGTAGTTTCTCCAGGGCAGAGATATGAGCTCCTTTGTAAATATAATTCTGTCACAGCAGGGCTACAATTATTTATGGTTCATATCTTGTCTACCACACTACAGAACTTTGAAGTTTGCATTCTAGAAAAGACCATTTCCCACCAGAGGAAGCATATACTGCAGCAGTTAAGATCTTGTATAACTTCTGAGCCAGATTGGTTGTGCTCAAGTCCCATCTCTAACACTAAGCAACTATGTAACCTGGGACAAGTTACTTAAAGTTTTCTGTTTCCTCTTCTGAAAGACTTGTATAATAGTGCCTAATTAAGGGTTGTAGTGAGATTTAAGTGGGTGGAAAATACAACACAATTAAACAGTGTCTGGCACATAAAAATCACTTAATATTAACTATTATTAGAAGTAGCAATGTTAGTAGTATTAATATTAGTATTATTTATCTTTATATGCCAGAGCAGAGATTTTCTACTGGGGAGCATGCGTTCGTGAAGCTTTTGAAAAATAGACCTTCCTAGGACTCACCACAAACCTATTAAATAAGGATGTCTTAGGACACATATATTAGTCCATTCTCAGTTGCTATGAAGAAATACCCAAGACTGGGTAATTTATAAAGAAAGGAGGTTTAATTGACTCACAGTTCTACAGGACTACAGAGGCCTCAGGAAATTTACAATCATGGTGGAATGCACCTCTTCACAGGGCAGAAGAGAGAATGTGTGCCAAGCTAAGGGGGAAGCCCCTTATAAAATCACCAGATCTGTGAGAACTCAGTCCCTCTCAAGAGAACAGTGTGGGGGAAACTGCCCCCATCATTCAGTTATCTCCACCTGGTCCCACCCTTCCTTGACACATGGGGGTTATTACAATTCAAGGTAAGATTTGAGTGGGGACACAGAGCCAAACCATATCAACACCAATTAGAGGAAACTAAGGAGACATTATAACTTAATGCATTATAAGTTCTTAGACCAAAAAAAAAAAAAAAAAAAAAAGGACATTTATGGGCTAATTTGCAAAAATTTAAATAAGTCTATATACTAATAGTATTATGTCAATGTTAATCTCCTGGTTTCAATAAATGTGCAATAAACACAATAAACAGAATTAAAAACAAAAACCATATGATCATCTTGACAGATGCAGAAAAAGCATTTGATAAAATCCAGCAACCCTTTATGATAAAAGCCCTTAACAAAATAGGCACAGAAGGAACTTATCTTAAAGTAATAACAGCCATCTATGACAAACCCACGGCCAACATAATACTGAATGGGGAAGAGTTAAAAGCATTCCCCCTGATAACTGGAATAAGACAAGGATGCCCACTTTCACCACTTCTATTTAACATGGTACCGAAAGTCCTAGCCAGAGCAATCAGGCAAGAGAAAGAAATAAAGGGCATCCAAATTGGAAAAGAGCAAGTCAAACTTTGCTGTTTGCTGATGACATATACACCTAGAAAACTCTAAACACTCATCCCAAAGTCTCCCAGATGTGATAAGTGAATTCAGTAAAGTCTCAGGTTACAAAATCAATGTACACAAATCAGTTGCACAGCTATACATCAACAATGACCAAGCTGAAAATCAAATCAAGAACTCCATCCCTTTTATAACAACTGCAAATAAATAAATAAATAAAATATCTAGGAATATACTAACCAAGCAGGTGAAAGTTATCTGCAAGGAAAACTACAAACCTCTGCTGAAAGAAATCATAGATGACACAAACAAATGGAAAAACAAACATAACATGCTCATGGATAGGAAGAACAGATATTGTGAAACTGACCATACTGCCCAAAGCAATCTACAGATCTAACGCAATTCCCATAAAAATACCATCATCATTTTTCACAGTACTAGAAAAAACAATCTGAAAAGTCATATGGATCAAAAACAACGTGCATAGCCAAAGCAATACTAAGCAAAAAGAACGAATCTGGAGGCATCCCATTACCTGATTTCAAACTATGCTGCAAGACTATGGTTACCAAAACAGCATAGTACTGGTATAAAAATAGGCACTTAGACCAACAGAGCAGAATAGAGAACCCAGAAATAAAGCCAAATACTTACCAACTGATCTTCAACAAAGCATACAAAAACACAAATTGGGGAATGGACCCTCTATTCAATAAATAGTCCTGGGAAAACTGGCAAGACACATGTAGAAGAATGAAATTGAATCCCCATCTCTCGCCTTATACAAAAATCAACTCAAGATGGATCAAAGACTTAAATCTGAGACTTGTAACCATAAACATTCTAGAAGATAATGTCAGAAAAACTTCTGGACATTGGCTTAGGCAAGGAGTTCATGACTAAAACCCCAAAAGCAAATTCAACAAAAGTAAATAAATGGGACCTAATTAAACTAAAAAGCTTCTGCACAGCAAAAGAAATAATCAGCAGAGTAAACAGACAATCCAGAGATTGGGAGAAAATATTCACAAACTTTGTATCCAACAAAGGACTAGTATCCAGAATCTATAAGGAACTAAAACAAGTCAGCAAGAAAAAACAAATAATCCCATCAAAAAGTGGGCAAAGGACATGAATAGGCATTTCTCGAAAGAAGATACACAAACAGCCAACAAACATATGAAAACATGCTCAACATCACCAAGCATCAGGGAAATGCAAATTAAAACCACAGTGAAATACTAACTTACTCCTGCAAGAATGGCCATAATTAAAAAGTCAAAAAATAGATGTTGTGGATATGGTAAAAGGGGAAACAATTTTACACTGCTGCTGGGAATGTAAATTAGTACAACCAGTGTGGAAAATAGCGTGAAGATTCCTTAAAGACTAATGATCTACCATTCAATCCAGCAATCCCATTACTGGGTATCTACCCAAAGGAAGAGAGTCATTATATGAAAAAGACACATGCACGTGCATGTTTAAAGCAGCACAATTCACAATTGCAAGGATATGGAACCAATCTAAGTGCCCATTGACCCAAATGAGTGGATAAAGAAAATGTGTATATACACTATGGAATACTACTCAGCCATAAAAAGGAATGAAATGATGTCTTTTGCAGCAACTTGAATGGAACTGGAGGCCATTGCTCTAAGTAATTCAGGAATGAAAAAACCAAATACCATATGTTCTCATGTATAAGTGGGAGCTAAGCTATGAGGACGCAAAAATATACTATACAGAGTGATGTCATGGACTGTGAGGACTTGGTGGGGGGAGGTCGGGAGAGAGATGAGGGATAAAAGACAACATATTGGATCCAGTGTACACTGCTCTAGTGAAAATTGCACCAAAATCTCAGAATTCACTACTAAAGAACTCATCCATGTAACCGAAAACCACTCATACTCCAATATCTATTGAAATAAAAAATATATATAATGTGCAATGGGAAGTTATTTGGGGAAAACTGAGTGAACAATATATAGAAACTCTATATGTTATGTTTGCAATCTTTTGTAAGTCTAAAATTCATTTAAAATAAGAAGCTTTTAAAATCTTCTAAGATGGAGCATGTGTATTATCAAAGGCTCCATTGGTGAGTGATGTCGATATGCACCCTTAACTACTGCCTAGAGCACCACTAGGCACCTGCTTCAGTCAGATGGGTTAAATGACTCATTCAAGGTGCCTTGGGTGATCATTTAATGCCTTGTGTTCCCTTGGTGATCTCTCCAATAAAACCATAAGCACCCAATAGACAGGGCCATTTAATTTTTTTTGTTGCCCTCACAAGACCTAGCATAATACACAATAAATTTAGACAATAGACAGCATTTGTTTAATTGAATTTAATCAGCACTTCCGTGCATTCCCAAGAGAGTGTTTAGTAGATTTCTTAGGAATACTCTCCTCTATCCCAAGATATAAGTTTCTTTAAATTCATTATTGTACCTCAGAACACAGATGAATAGTTTTGAACTTATCTGTTTCCAAACTTACATGTCTTACCTGGAGAAAGTTTAGAAGAAAACAGAAAAGTAGAGTTTTCAATTTAACCATTTCTCTTAAGTCCTGAAAGTCATTGTAATCATAATTTAATAAGGAAAAGCTCTTTTAAAAAACACTACTCCTTTAATATCCTAGGAGGCAAGAAAATCCTGAAATCAACACCACCTATCAATCAGGGAGGCTAAGTCAAAAACCTTGGGTGAACAACATATAATAAAGGCACACAGAGAAAGCATCCCTAAGAAGTGATTTGCCCCCTAAAAGAAAGCTCTGCGGTGCTGAAGGAGAAATAACTATTTCAGCAGTGTCATATTTCAACAATGTCATTCAAAGTATGTTAGATAGGGGCCGGGCACAGTGGCTCACACCTGTAATTCCAGCACTTTGGGAGGCTGAGGCAGGCAGATCACTTAAGGCCAGGAGATCGATACCAGCCTGGCCGACATGGCAAAACCCCATCTCTACTAAAAATAGAAAAATTAGCCAGTCATGGTGGTGCATGCCTGTAATCCCAACTACTCAGGAGGCTGAGGGATGAGAATCACTTGAACCTGGGAGGCGGAGGCTGCAGGGAGGTGAAGTTGCACCAGTGCACTCCTGCCTGGGCGGCAGAGTGAGACTGTGTCTCAAAAATAAAATAAAATGAAAAAAAAGTATGTTAGATAGGAATAAGTGATACAGGATTTTATCCTAAAAATACAATAATGGCTCAAATTATTATTTAGTTAGCAACTGTGGGTCAGGGTCAAAACTAAAGCAGCTCACTCACTGACCTTGCCACATTCAACCACACACCTGATTCATCTGTATCAGGGGAGCTCTCTGTGTTTCAAATGGGAGATCTCTCATGGGCCTTCCCTCCTGATCAAGACTTCAACCTCTTTCCAGGTTTCCATCTAATAATCTGCTCCGTGGGACTTTTATTAAGGGAGTCAGTGTCTACTTTTGCTCATGCCTGTTCCAGGGATCCTACTCATGTGGCCAGAGACTGATGTGGGATGAACTAGGGCCTATTATTTTTGGTTTGAAGGAGTAGACTAAATAATTCCTTGCTTGGCTTTCTTTTAGAATCAAGAGCTGCAGAAGGAAAGTAATAAACTGCCTCCATCTGCATAGTTTTTAGCTATTACCGAGTGTCTTGTATAGAACCTCAGGCCTGGATTCTGAGAAGCCAGATGAGCAATACGACTAAAGCAGGCTGAGCCAAGTTCCTTGAGATCAGGCCACCAGGAGATAACTAGCCACAGACCACCTGCTGGTGCCTCCATCCCCAGCTCTCAGCATAACATTACAACCACGCACCTAACAGGTGTTTCCAAAGCTGTCACCAGCCCTGTGTTTACCAGCTCACTTATTTGTGCAGTAGTTTTGAATGTTTGGGGATACTTTTCATTTCAGGAAAAAAGCAACAAAACATAACTAATTTCATGTGATGGAAAATAACCCACTTCACAGACACAGCAATGTGCTAAAAGGCAAGTTGTGTTTCTTTCTTGTATCTAAGGAAGTGGTTCCACTGAGGCCCAAGTCTTGACAGTGGAAGTCTTGCTAATTTAAAGTGTAATGAAGATTGTGAATTATTGACTGGTAAGATTCATTTTTATAGCTCATGTACAAGACTGTTAAAATTGTAAATTCATGTTTAGGGGTTTAATCCAGAAACATCATTGGAATGCCAAGAGCCTGTGGTCCCATTATCTGGCCATTACACACTTGCCACATCCATGGAAGTTTCAAAACGTGTCTGCAAGTTCTTTGGCCATTTGTCATAAAGCTTTGGAGTCTATGTCCTCTTCCCTTGAGTCAGGGCACAACCTGTGACTGCCTCGACAAATAGAAGGTAGCAGAGTGATGCTGTCACTTCCAATGCTAGCTCAGGAAAGGCCCTGCAGCTTCAGCTGATCTTCTGAGACATTTGCTCTGGGAACCTTCAGTTCAACTGGCATGTGAGAAGGTTCAACTACCCCAAAGCCACCACGTGTGGAAACCAGAGAGACAGAGATCCTGAGGAACCCCAGACACATGAATGCAGACACCACCATCTGTCTGCAAAATCTGCATAGCTGAGCCCAGTCAAACCCCAGACACATGAGCAAAAATAAATATTAATTATTTTAAATCACTGTTCTGTGGTGGTCTGTTAAGCAGATAACCAGAACACCAACTCTCTTGAAAGCTGTTTGGTTGATATAAAATATTGCAAGGGCTGTATCATAATGCTATCTCCAGAGCTACCACGGCTTCTACCCCCAAGTAAATAGAATTATATTGGCTGCCATTTGTTGCATGCTTTCTAAGGAGGCAGACCCTGGTCTGAGCACTTTCTATACATTCTTAGCCTGAATCCTCACAATGCTCCTATGTGGTAGATAATATTATCATCCCATCTTACACGTAAGATAACATAATTGAGGTTGCAAGACATTAAATAACTTTTCCAGTGTTGTTAATCTGCAGATGTTCATGGAAGGCCTCCTTGTGCTCCACCCTGAGTTAGGAACTGAAAACAATGAGGCTGAGCAGACATGTCCTCAGTCTCATGGAACTTGCCAGCTAACCGGGCAGGCAGATATTACTGAATTTTGCATTAATTAACGCTGTGATAAGAACAAAAATGGGCACATGGTACTGCGAGGGCGTATACCAGGGAGATGGTTTGGGAATCAAGGAAAGCAGGAGACAGTGCTGGGCTGAGGCTTGTGGGGAGAGGGCACAAGAGTGTATTCAAGGGGCTGAAGGAAAGTCTGGGGGAGGGAACACCCAGGATGACATGGCCAGGGAGAAAGAGGCAGGGGCCAGACACGTAGGGCCTGGTAGGTCACATTAAAGGTTTGAGTCTTTATCTTAAGGCCCCAGGAAGTGATTGAAGAGTGAAAGGACACAATTCGAATGGTACTTTTGAGAAGATAATTTTGGTCTTTGAGGGCAGCACATGCATTCGGGGAGAAAAATCAGCTTCCTACTTCCCCTCCCATGGAACCACCTGTCTCCACCCCTTCCACCTCCACAACTATGGTAAACTAGGCTGCTAGGAGGAAGCTCTGATTATGTGTCATTTCCTTCCTTCTGGCTATATCCAGCCCCTTCCACAAGGTACAAAAGGCAAAAGAATACAACAAGCTGGTTAGGCATTTGGGTTTTGAAAGGTTAAGGTCCACGCATTCCGAAGTGGAGCTCATACAGAAATGCTAAGATGGTGCTGCCCTTTACTGCCTGTTTCTCATGCCAATGACTTTCTGCCTCTCTAGGCACAGGTAGAGCTTCCTGCACTCAACGATGGACAACTGAGGGTCTGTGCTAGCACTCTGTTTGGTACTTCGGAGAGGTAGGTGCCTTGCTGCACTTGTAAACTACTTAGGGAGACAACTGGGACATGTATGCAATGCCCAGCTAAATGAGGGTCCTGGCGCAGTCTGCGCTGTGCCTGCACCTGGGATCCAGACCTTTCTGGGTATATCTGAGGAGTATAGAGTGGGGCAATCTGTAGGCATCTATTTGCCTGAGTGATCTAGCAAGGGAGGAAACAGCTTGCGTGGCCCGTGATTGTGGACAGGGCTTGGGGAAGAGAAAGGGATGGAAAGAGGCTGGGTCTCATGGACTCCAGTCATGGAGAGTTGCTGCATGGAGAAGCTAAGGGCGCAGTTTCAGGGGGCTTCTGCGCAATACAGGAGAATGCACACTGACCAGAATGTGGAAAGGGCATGTCCTCTCTTCTGCTTGGGACTTGGGTAACTTCAGCCCAGGGAAGACTGCAGGGAAGCAGAGATGCTGCTCTTCATGGGCAGTGTGTCCTCCCTGTGGGTGGGTCCTTCCTGGAGTGGCAGCTGTGAGCCTCATGGGCTAACAAGGGGTACATGGGCTAACAAGGGGTACATGACATGACTTTCAAGGGTTCTCATGAGAGAAGCCCTAGGAACCTCCAGGAATCACTGGCAAGATTTTAAATTAGACCTGAGGATCCTTCCTTGTGCTGCTTGGGACACAAATCAGGGTAATGTTATTATTCCTGTTAATTTCCTTCATGGGGCATGAGGTCTGGGGAATACTGGGCTACTTAGGGAAGAGCTGAGAGCTTAACAATGTTTTTCTGACTACATGTACAAAAGGCAGAAAACACAAGAACCCTCCCCGTTCCCCTAATGGGGGAGAAGACTACAGCAGTGGCAACACACTTGTCCTTTGTTTTAGGCAGAGTTCTCCAGAGAAACAGAACCAATAGGATGTGTGTGCATATATATAGAAAGAGAGAAAGAGACTTATTATAAAAAATTGGCTCACACAGTTGTGGAGGTTGCAAGTCCAAAATCTGATGGAGGATTCTGGCAGATTGGAGAGTCAGGAAGGAGTTGCAGTTTGAGTCCAAAGGCAGTCTGTTATAGAACCAGGAAGAGCTAATGTCACAGATGAAACCCGAAGGCTGTCTGCTAGTTTCCTCTTGCTCGAGGGAGGTCAGTATTTTGTTCTATTTAAGCCTTCAACTGATTAATGAGGCCCACCCACATTAGGGAAGGCAATCCTCTTTACTCAAAGTCTGTTAATTTTAATGTTAATCTCATCCAAAAACACCCTCACGGAAACTTATGTTTGATCAAAATAATGTTTGATTTGGCCCAGCCCAATTGACACATACATTAATCATCACATCCCTGTTCTCAAGAATCCCAAGTCACCCATCACCCCAAGAGACTCAGCTGATGAAGACTTACCTATAGCACCTGCACATAGTGTCTGATGGGCAGGAGAGTGCAAGGGAAGGGAGCTGGATGGGGACCCTGGGCTAATGGAATTCAAGGACAAACTTTACATGCAATGTAGGGATTCAATATTGGGGGAAATTTAAAGACACACTGTTAGTTCTGCATATTCACACTGTTTCAAAGCAATGCAAATCACAAGTACTGAGTGGAAGAGCATTTGGTTTCAATTTTTGAATAAATTATCATGACTCAATCCATCCTTCCAGGGAGTCATATCTAAATAAAAATCATGGATATGAAAACGAAGGCAACTATTCCTAACCTCAATTTCAAGGGTTGGAAGGAAATACATTTTGCCCTTCTTTGAGTTCACACTTGCCAGTTTCCAGGAACTCCAAATGGCTACTGATGTCTCTGGTAATGAGACCATTCTGTAGAAGGATCTTGGGGAAGTCCTTTTTTCTAGCAGAAAATTGAGTGTGTCACCCAAGAGAGCAGCTGAGGTTGGAATGAGAGGGAAGGGGGAATGCCATTTGTGGACAAGATACTCAGGAAGTCCGTCTTGACATCCCTTGAGTTATCAAAGACCACAGTCTCCCAGGCAGGGAGCCACAGTCATAGGGGAAAGACAGACCCTCAGGGAGCAGAGGGGTGGGCCTGTAGTTGGAGCCTGAGTCCTGGTCTTGGCTCTTCTATTAACTATTAATGTGACTCTGGGCAGTTGCTACACGGGATTCTCTGGATCTCTGCTCCATGATTTTTTAAATGAGAGGATCACAAATTTGAGTGCAGTTATTACCATACAGAGGCAGCAAAACATGGGGAAGTGGCACTGAGCACCAGGCTGATCTGTATACCAGCCCACTGCTTTGCCTTCCACATCTTGCCTTCCCATTCATATTAACAACTTGGTAATACACATGAAACACAAAGACCTGTTCCTGCCACAGAGTAAGGAGCCCAGTAGATTTTAAGTGCATAAACATAAAACTCAGCTGGGGGAAACTTATTAAATGTGCATATTCCCAGGCTCACCTCACAGACTCCAAGCAGGCAGACCCTGGAATCTGCATTTTTAACAAGCTTTCCCTAATGCAATTTTGAATAATCTTGAGAACAGTTTGAAAAATAATGAAATAGAATCAGTGAGTTTCAAACTTTTCTCAGGATAATCTCAGTAAGAAACTGATTTTATATCATGATCCAATGATCAAATATATAAAGATATTCACACATACACAATCAAAACAGATATATTAAAAGCAATATATAGGGTTCATCTTGTATGAAGCATTCAATTTATTTTATACTTTTTATTACGGTAAAAAACACATAACATTAGATGTGCCATCTTAACCATTTTAAGTGTATAGTTCAGTGGTGTTAAATATAGCCACATTGTTGTGTCACAGATCTCCAGAGCTTTTTCTTCTTGCAAAACTGAAACTCTATATCCGTTAAACACTAACTTCTCCTCCTCTCCCCACAGCCCTTGGAAACCACCTGCTCTTGTTTGGATGTGTTCCCTCCAAAATTCAGATGTTTGAAACTTAATGGCCAATGTGATAGTAGTAAGAGGTGGGGCCTTTAAAGGGTGATTAGACCATAAGGGCTCCTCCCTCATGAGTGAGATTAAGGCCCCTATAAAGAAAGCTTCTTGCAGCATTCAGGCATCTTGCCCTTCTGCCTTCTACCATGTGAAGACACAGCATCCCTCCCCTCTGGAGGACACAGAGCAAGGCACCATCTTGGAAGCAGAGAGCAGCCCTCATAAGACACCGAACCTGCCAGTGCCTTGATCTTAGACTTCTCAGCCTCCAGAACTGGGTAATAAATTTCTGTTGTTTAAGCCACCAGTCTGTGGTATTCTGTTATAGCAGCCTGAATTGACTAAGACATCACCATTCTAGTTTCTGCTTCTGAGTTTGATGACTTCAGATAATTCATGAGTGAAATAATATAGTATTCGTCCTTAAGACTGGCTTATTTCACTTAGTGTAATATCCTCAAGATTCATCTATGTTCTAACATGTGACAGGGTTTTCTTCTTTAAGGCTGCATAATATTTCATTGTATGTATTTATGTACCACATTTTGTTTATCCGTTCATCTGTTGATGGGCATTTGGGTTGCTCTACCTGTTGGTTATTGTGAATAATGCCATGATGAACATTGCCATGCAAAAATCTCTTTGGTGTCCTCCTTTGTGTTTTTTTGAATATATGCCCAGAGGTGGAATTGCTGGATCAATTGGTAGTTCCAGTTTGTTTTCCAAAGAAAAAGACCATATTGTTTTCCATAATGGCTGCACCATTTCATATTCCCAGCAGTGTACAAGGGCTCTAATTTCACGACATCCTTGTTAACAAGAATGTTCTTTTAATAGTGGCCATCCTTATGGGTAAGAAGTATCTCATGGTGGTTTTGATTTGCACTTTCCTAATAATTAGTGATACTAAGCATCTTTGCATATACTTATTGGCCATTCAGATACTTTCTTTAAAGAACTGTCTATTCAAATCCTTTGCCCGTTTCTTAATCAGCTTGTTTTGTTTTTGTTGTTGAGTTGAAGTTCCCTATGTAGTCTAGATATCAAGATATATGATATGCAATTATTTTCTCCCATTCCATAGGTTGCCTTGTCACTGCTGTTTCTTTTGATGTGCAGAAGTTTTCAAGCTTGATCTAGTCCTATTTGTGTAATTATTTTGTTGTCTGTGCTTTTGGTGTCATATCCAAGAAATTGTCAAATCCAGTGCCCTGAAGATTTCCCCTATGTCTTCTCCTAGGAGTTTAATAGTTTTGGCCCTTAGATTTAGGTTTTTAATCCATTTTGAGTTAATTTGTGTGTATTATATAAAGTAAGAATCCAACTTCATTCTTTTGTATGTGGATATTCAGTTTTCCCAGTATCATTTGTTGAAGAGACTGTATTTTTCCAATTGTGTAGTTTTGCTACTCTTGTCAAAAATCATTTGACCATATATGCAAAGGTTTATTTCTGGATTCTTTATTCTGTTTCATTCATCTATATCTATCTTAATACCACTACTACATCATCTTAATTATTTTTGCTTTGTAGTGTGTTTTAAAGCCAGAGAATGTGAAGCCTCAAACTTTGTTTTTCTTCAAAATTGTTTTGACTATTCAGGGTCCCTTGAGGTTCCATACAAGTTTTAGGATTTTTTTTTAATTCTATAAAAAATGTCATTGGAGTGATTATTTAAAAGTCAAGAAACATCAGATGCTGGTGAGGCTGTGGAGAAACAGGAAAGGTTTTACACTGTTGGTGGGAATGTAAATTAGGTCAACCATTGTGGAAGACAGTGTGGTGATTCCTCAAAGACCTAGAACCAGAAACACCATTTGACTCAGCAATCCCATTACTGGGTATATACCCAAAGGAATATAAATCATTCTATTATAAAGATACATGTACATGTATGTTCACTGCAGCACTATTCACAATAACAAAGACATAGAATCAACCCAAATGCCCATCAACGATAGACTGGATAACAAAAATGTGGTACATATACACTATGCAGCCATAAAAAGGAATGAGATTACATCCTTTGCAGAGACATGGATGAAACAGGAATCCATTATTCTCAGCAAACTAACTCAGGAACTAACCAAATACTGCATGTTCTCACTTATAAGTGGAAGCTGAACAATGAGAACACATGGACACAGGGAGGGGAACAACACACACTGGGGCTTGTTGGTAGGGGTGGGGGTAGGGAGAGCATCAGGATAGACAGCTAATGTATGCAGGGCTTAATACTTAGGTGCAGCAAACCACCATGGCACACGTTTACCTATGTAACAAACCTGCCCATCCTGCACATGTATCCCAGAACTTAGAACAAAATATTTTTTAATGCCATTAGAATTTTATAGGGGTTGCATTGAATCTGTAGATTGCTTTTGCATAGTATGGACATTTTAACATTATTAAGTCTTCCAATCCATTAGCACAGCATGTCTTTCCGTTTAGTTGTATCTTCTTTGATTTCTTCTAGCAATGTTTTATAGTTTTCAGTGTCTTAGTCTGTTTGAGATGCTATAACAAAACTCCATAAACTGGGTAGCTTATAAATAACAGAAACCTATTTCTCACAGTTCTGGAGGCCAGAAAGCCCAAGATCAAGGTGCTAGTAGATATGGTATCTGGGGGAGGGGCAGTTTCTCATTTGCTGTGTCCTCACATGGTGGAGGAGAAAACAAACTCCCTCGGTCCTCTTTTACAAGGGCACAGATCCCATTTCTGAGGGCTCCACCACGATGACCTAATCACCTCCCCGAAGGCCTGACCTCCTACTATCATCACATTGATGATTAGGTTTTGACATATGAATTTGGGGGTGGGAAGGGAACAAACATTCAGAACATAGCACAGTGTTATTTTGTATTGTTTTTATTCCATTTTACTTCACTTTTTAAAATGTTGTCCTTGACCCACTAGTTGCTTTTGCAAACCACAAACTGAAAAAAGCATAGAAACAAATGATTTCTAGTTTCTTCTCAACTCTTCGTAATAAAATCAGTAAGCCATCTTGACACAGGATTGCTACAAACCCTCTGTGTTTGAACTTGAAATGCACAGTGAATAACTCCCTCAATTAGGTTTTGTTTCTGCTGTGTGATATTTGATTTGACCTTGAAGAATAAATGGCCCCTCGCATTGAACAAAACCAAACAGACAAGCTTCAGTAAAGCTCAAAGTAGTTGATATCTGTAGAGAGAAACAGCTTCATGTACTTAGGAAGGAAAATCTTGACAAATAAGCTCTGAGCAGGGGCAGAGGCTCTGAACAGCATTGATAGTGGTGGTGCCCAGATGCTGAGAAGATGGGTAATCTGCCCTACCGTGTGGGGTATAGATCTTCCCTTCTCCATGGAAGGCCATGAAAGAGGGATGTTTGTGCTCTGGGGCACCTCATCCTGGGCCCTGAAATCTTCATGAAAGTAAATGCACTCACCCAGTGCTTGAAGTGAGTGGCTTTTTTTGTACCAGTAAAGGAGCTAGGTTTATATCTGTTTTGATGAAGGGCAAAGCTGTCCTGGAACAGAATGCCGGGGCAGAGTTGGGGTTGGGAGACAGGGATGCTGCAGCGACCTGTTGGTTACTTTTTTTTCCCTTTTTTGGAGAGAGTCTTGCACTATCACCCAGGCTGCAGTGCAGTGGTGCGATCTCCACTCACTGCAACCTCCACCACCCAAGTTCAAGCGATTCTCCTGCCTCAGCCTCCTGAGTAGCTGGGATTACAGGTGTGCGCCACTATGCCCAGCTAATTTTTGTATTTTTAGTAGAGACAGGATTTCACCATGTTGGCTAGGTTGGTTTCAAATGCCTGACCTCAAGTGATCCACCCATCTCGGCCTCCCAAATTGCTGGGATTACAAGCAGGAGCCACCGCACCTGGCTGGGTTATTTTCTATTTCTCAGCTAACCTGAATAAATTCCCATTTTACAGGTAGAAAGTCAGGACACCTTATAATTTAGAAGCTAAATTTGGAGAGAACAGAGACATTCAGATCTTCCTGATGTGTTCCCGGCACTTTGCTGGGAGGAACAGCCCAGGGTGGAAGATGAGCCAACTACTGAGGTGCAAGGGAGCCAAGGGCCCAGCCTGGGCCTCCTCTGCCTGCTTTTTGTTCCTCTTTCATCAAGGCTGAGTTTCCCTAGGTGAGAGGAGCTGTGTGAGGCATCAGAACTGCCCCGCCTGCTTCACGCAAGGTTGGCTTTTGTAGCTCCTGACCGGTAAGACATCACACTTCTTTCAAAGAGCACGTGTGACAATGCTGCTCGGTCTTGCCTCCATGTGAAGTTGTTCTCCTGCTACCACGCGTCTGAGACATCACCATCCTGTCATTCAGGTTGAACCAGGAGAAACCCGCAAGATGAATTGCCGGAGTCCCTGTGCATGCTGGACCAAGGCAGCTACCACATCCTCCCTAGTCAGGCATGAGGGCAAGAGGGCAAATAGACGGACCCCCTCCAGGTTTGTGTCTCATTTCGGGTTCACTTTCTGAAATGCGAAACACACTAAAATGAAATACACTGAAATCAAAGAGGCAACAGTCAACCAAAGGACATGGAGGGCAACGGCATCAAGCCACGTGAAGTCACATTTATAATTACCTCTCCCTCTCCACCACCCAGCAGCGCTGATTGAAACCTGACAAACGTCCCCCGGTATCTACCTGACGTGGTTATTTTGGTTCTTCGCAGCAAATAATTACTTATTCTTCAGGCTACATTTTCTATTGTCAAGTCCTGTTGTGTTCAGGACTGCATGTTTCAGTAACAAACTGTTGGGGTAAATGCAAGTGACTTGAAAAAAATTTAAATAATTCTTCCATTTATAATCTAAAATGAATCCAGTGGAGTGTTCTCACATTCCACTTGTCACAGGTACAACAGAAGGCAATAAGAACTTCAGCACAGATAGCTTCAGGCAGCCAAAGACAGGGGATGGGGAGAGGGAAGAATGGGGAGAGTGAGGGAGAGAGACACTGACCCCCGTGCCCAGTCTGTGGCAAGCACACAGGAGGGAGGAAAAGAGCTAACTTCACCTGCTGTGTAGAAGAGCGCTCAGGACTTGGCCCACTTTACTTCATTTCATCCTCTGAACTATTATGTGAGGGAAATTGTATTAGTCCATTTCCACGCTGCTGATAAAGACATACCTGAGACTGGGTAGTTTATAAAGAAAAAGAGGTTTAATAAACTCATAGTTCCATGTGGCTTGGGAGGCCTCACAATCATGGTGGGAGGCAAGGAAGAACAAGTCGTGTCTTACATGGATGGCAGCAGGCAAAGAGAGAGAACTTGTGCAGGGAAACTCTTTATAAAACCATCAGATCTTGTGAGACTTAATTCACTATCATGAGAACAGCACAGGAAAGACCCACTCCCATGATTCAATTATCTCCCACTGGGTCCCTCCCACAATACTTGGGAATTATGGGAGCTACAATTCAAAATGAAATTTGGGTGAGAACACAGCCAAACCATATAATTATTATTATCTCTGTTTTACAGATTAAAAATCTTCCAAAGGCTAATAGCAAGTAAGAGTAACTGGATGTATGTACATTTCAGTATATGGTCAATATATACTCAAAACACATGCTGGGGCCACATAGCCACTGGGGTGACCTGTCCTCCCCTCCCACATGCACTCCTGACCTGGGGCCTGAGGCTCCTGGCAATACCGTAGGGGATGCGAATGAAGACCTCTGCTAGGGGAGGGGAAGTTTCCTCTCCTCGTCCCTGTGTGACTCTGATGGACACTGCCCTCAGATTCCTGTTTTTAAAGACCCAAGAAGTAGTGACCCTCACTGGTTAAGGCCAAAGAACACTGCATGCAGAACGGGGAACTTTCTAGTCCCCACTCTGCCACTACAGGGCCACGCTATGACTTTCAGGGACTCTAGTCACTTCTGTCCCTTTGCAATTCTCTTCCTCCATTCAAAAGTATTAATGATTGTATTTTACAACTGTGTTGGTATAGAGATGAATATAATCCAGGCTGAATTCATTATCACATGTTCTTTATGATTAGAATTATATTCTTTTCTTCCTTTTGATTTAAAAAAAATGAAAATGAAAACGTTTTCGCAGACCTCTGAAAGTGTCACGGGTCTTAGTCACTGCACCTACTATACCTAATGGAGAGGTTGATTCTGTGTCACAAAGTAGCTGGGTGACCTTGAGCAAGTCAAATGACCTTTACAAGTTCCCATCTTCTTATTTGCAAAGTTGGCTTGCCTGTTCCACAGAGAGTGGTACTGATCATGGAAGGGAACTGCACTGCTCAGAATTCCACCAAGCAGAGCCTAGTGCTTATGGCCTCACCTGGGAAACAGCGAATGGAAATAGGCCAGTTCTCTGGGGTGGGACAGAAGCCAGCAGGGCACTTCTTGTTCCAGAATGGGTCCAGACTGGCCAAGCTGGTGTGCACAGACACACGACACAGCAAGTCATGGTCACCAGGAGCCAGTGGACTGCAGGATCCCTATAGTTACACCGAGCACAGCTGTGGGTATCTGGTAGAGTTCAGATGCTTCGGCCCAGAAAATCTCATAGTATAGTTCTTGATCAAAACTTCAATACCCAGACTCATTTCTCCCTGACTCATTTCAACTAGTACTTGTTTCTCTGGTTTCTGATCCTTTTACCTTCCAGTTTGGCCACCCGCTTTTTCACCTCTCCCAACTCTCAACCCTCCTCCTTTAGGTCCTGTTTATGTTTTGCACTTCGTACTCTTGGCCAGGTACTTTGTCAAGCCAGTGAACCCTGCTGCTGCCAGTCCTGGACTCACTCAAAGTTAAGGGGTGCCCATAGGCAGCTCTGGTGGAGCAAGGCCTCACTCCTGGCCTCTACTGAGGCCTTGGAGGGCTGGACCAGACAGTGAGGAATCCCGGGAAAGTGACACTCAAGGGTAGACAGCAGGAAGGCCAGGAGCTCTGGCAGTGAGCAGCGGGTTCTAGGTGGCAGAGCAGTAACCATCTAAATGCCCATATGTTGGAGAATTGTTGAATGAGCAGAAGTGCAATGGAGTAGCCTGCAGCTGTACAAACTGAAGTGGAGCACTTCCCAGGACACTGTGCTAAGTGAGAAAAGCAAAGCACAAAAGAGTATTCATAGTATGCTGTCTTTTGTGTAAGAAAGAAGGGACTGGAAATTATATGTGTATCTGCTAATTTGGCAAGAAGAGAATCACAGGGAGGATAACCAGAAAAAAAATGAGATTGGTTAACCGCAGAAGTGGTAGGAAGAGATTGGAAAGGGTGGGAAGATGGGAATGGGGTAGAAAAGATTGGGGGAAGAGGGGTAAACACTTTTCTCAGTATTTTGTATAGTTCTGACTTTCAGTTAATTTAATTAATTTGTTTATTTATTTTGGAGACAGGGTCTCGCTCTGTTGTCCAGGCTGGAGTACAGTGGCACGATCTCAGCTCACTGCAACCTCTGCCTCCCAGGATTCAAGCAATTCTCATGCCTCAGCCTCCTGAGTAGCTGGGACGACAGGAGCATGCCACCACACCTGACTGACTTTTGTATTTTTAGTAGAGATGAGGTTTTGCCATGTTGGCCTGACTGGTCTCAGACTCCTGGCCTCAAGTGCCTGGCCACCTGCATTGGCCTCCCAAAGTGCTGGGATGATGGGGATGAGCCACACCTGGCCTAGTTCTGACTTTCATAATATTTTGCATACTCAAAAAAATAAGCAAAATTATCAAGGACTGGGGCAAGGTGAGGGAATTCAAAATGGAATACAAACAGAAACAAACAACTCCAACTATATTCCAAATGAGTAAAATAACCAAACTTAGAAAGGGGATCTGAGGGTGCAGAACAAATATAAGGAACACATTTTGAAGCACTGTAATGTACTCAAGTTAGATTTGTTTTCAGAGTGGTATACGTTACCAATTCCAAAACTCCCCTAAGTGTATTGTAAGACTGAGCAAATAATTAAATATAGTCAGGCGCAGTGGCTCAAGCCTATAATCCCAGCACTTTGAGAGGCCGAGATGGGCGGATCACGAGGTCAGGAGATCGAGACCATCCTGGCGAACACGGTGAAACCCCATCTCTACTAAAAATACAAAAAACTAGCCAGGCAAGGTGGCGGGCACCTGTAGTCCCAGCTACTTGGGAGGCTGAGGCAGGAGAATGGCATGAACCCGGGAGGTGGAGCTTGCAGTGAGCTAAGATCCAGCCACTGTACTCCAGCCTTATATTTATATAATTAAATTTATATAATTTTATTTTATAAATTTATATAATATATATTTAATTTATATAATTAAAAATAATTTATTATTTATAATATTATGTAATTATTATTTGATTTATTTAATTATTTAATTATTTAATAATTATTTAAATATTATAATATTATTTAATAATTAATTATTATTAAATAAATAATTATTTAATTATAAATAATAATATATTATTTTTATTATTATAAATAAAATAATAACAATAACAGCAATTAAATATAGTGCAGATAATGAGAGAACCACCTTTCTCACTGTTGGCAAAGAGTTACAGATAAATACAGTGAGGAAGCTAGAATGAACCCTATGGCTTTGGAAGGGGAATTAGGGAGATATCAGTATGACCTTAGACTCATAGTGCTCATTCTGTCTTTCTCACCCCACACACAGACACACATGCACAAATGTAGAAATGAATATGTGTGTGTACATTGATAAATACGTAAGAAATATTTTTCTAGTTCTGATTGCTTAGGGGGTCTAGAAACAATGACACCAAGGAAAGGGAAAACCAATTAGCATACTTAGTGTCTAGAACTTGATTTTTTCTTTTTCTTTTTCTTTCTTTTTTTTGAGACAGTCTTGCTCTGTTGGTGGCGTGAACTCAGCTCACTGTAACCTCCGTCTCCTGGGTTCAAGCAATTCTCATGCCTCAGCCTCCCCAGTAGCTAAGATTAATGGTGTGTGCCACAATACCCAACTAATTTTTGTATTTTTAATAGAGACAGGGTTTCACTGTGTTGGCCAGGCTGGTCTTGAACTCCTGGCCTCAAGTGATCCACCAGCGTCGGCCTTCCAAAATGCTGGAATTATAGGCATGAGCCACTGCGCCCCAGCCTAGAACTTGATTTCTTAAGACCATTTTCCATTCAGAAGAACCAGGGCTTCTTTGCGAAATAGCTAATTCCAGGGGTGGGGAATTGAAAATACAAGATAAGCCTGGAACATCTTGTAATGTCAGAAGCTAAGGAAAGCTTAAAACAGGATGAGGGCATGCCAAAACAACAGGGGAGGAGCTTAAAGGGGTTCCCACTGGCCCAATATGGGGCAATTTGAACACCACCACCACCACCACCAATGGACTATATCCAATAAAACAAAGGAATTCATAAATCTGTATTGATATAAATGTGTAAATAGATGGAAAGAAGGAACAGCTCTTCTAATATATATAGCAGAAATAATAGAATTAGACAATCACCACTGTAAGCCACCACAGTAATAATTGCTTCAGGCTAGATTCATTCACAAATAAGTGTAGTGGGAGAAAGCATGAGAAACAGGATTTTTACTAGTTTCAAAGTATTTACCCCTAAACTACTTATTAATTGGAAAGGGAAAAACATTAACTTTACAATTTAGAAATCTGGCTGACAGCACCTTTTTTTTTTTTTTTCCTTTAATTTATTTATTATTATTATACGTTAAGTTGTAGGGTACATGTGCACAACGTGCAGGTTTGTTACATATGTATACTTGTGCCATGTTGGTGTGCTGCACCCATCAACTCGTCATTTACATCAGGTATAACTCCCAATGCAATCCCTCCCCCCTACCCCCTCCCCATGATAGGCCCCGGTGTGTGATGTTCCCCTTCCCGAGTCCAAGTGATCTCATTGTTCAGTTCCCACCTATGAGTGAGAACATGCGGTGTTTGGTTTTCTGTTCTTGGGATAGTTTGCTAAGAATGATGGTTTCCAGCTGCATCCATGTCCCTACAAAGGACACAAACTCATCCTTTTTTATGGCTGCATAGTATTCCATGGTGTATATGTGCCACATTTTCTTAATCCAATCTGTCACTGATGGACATTTGGGTTGATTCCAAGTCTTTGCTATTGTGAATAGTGCTGCAATAAACATACGTGTGCATGAGTCTTTATAGCAGCATAATTTATAATCCTTTGGGTATATACCCAGAAATGGGATGGCTGGGTCATATGGTACATCTAGTTCTAGATCCTTGAGGAATCGCCATACTGTTTTCCATAATGGTTGAACTAGTTTACAATCCCACCAACAGTGTAAAAGTGTTCCTATTTCTCCACATCCTCTCCAGCACCTGTTGTTTCCTGACTTTTGAATGATCACCATTCTAACTGGTGTGAGATGGTATCTCATTGTGGTTTTGATTTGCATTTCTCTGATGGCCAGTGATGATGAGCATTTTTTCATGTGTCTGTTGGCTGTATGAATGTCTTCTTTTGAGAAATGTCTGTTCATATCCTTTGCCCACTTTTTGATGGGGTTGTTTGTTTTTTTCTTGTAAATTTGTTTGAGTTCTTTGTAGGTTCTGGATATTAGCCCTTTGTCAGATGAGTAGATTGCAAAAATTTTCTCCCATTCTGTAGGTTGCCTGTTCACTCTGACGGTAGTTTCTTTTGCTGTGCAGAAGCTCTTTAGTTTAATGAGATCCCATTTGTCAATTTTGGCTTTTGCTGCCGTTGCTTTTGGTGTTTTAGACATGAAGTCTTTGCCCATGCCTATGTCCTGAATGGTACTACCTAGGTTTTCCTCTAGGATTTTTATGGTATTAGGTCTAACATTTAAGTCTCTAATCCATCTTGAATTAATTTTCGTATAAGGAGTAAGGAAGGGATCCAGTTTCAGCTTTCTACTTATGGCTAGCCAATTTTCCCAGCACCATTTATTAAATAGGGAATCCTTTCCCCATTTCTTGTTTCTCTCAGGTTTGTCAAAGATCAGATGGCTGTAGATGTGTGGTATTATTTCTGAGGACTCTGTTCTGTTCCATTGGTCTATATCTCTGTTTTGGTACCAGTACCATGCTGTTTTGGTTACTGTAGCCTTGTAGTATAGTTTGAAGTCAGGTAGCGTGATGCCTCCAGCTTTGTTCTTTTGACTTAGGATTGTCTTGGAGATGCGGGCTCTTTTTTGGTTCCATATGAACTTTAAAGCAGTTTTTTCCAATTCTGTGAAGAAGCTCATTGGTAGCTTGATGGGGATGGCATTGAATCTATAAATTACCTTGGGCAGTATGGCCATTTTCACGATATTGATTCTTCCTATCCATGAGCATGGTATGTTCTTCCATTTGTTTGTGTCCTCTTTGATTTCACTGAGCAGTGGTTTGTAGTTCTCCTTGAAGAGGTCCTTTACATCCCTTGTAAGTTGGATTCCTAGGTATTTTATTCTCTTTGAAGCAATTGTGAATGGAAGTTCATTCCTGATTTGGCTCTCTGTTTGACTGTTACTGGTGTATAAGAATGCTTGTGATTTTTGCACATTAATTTTGTATCCTGAGACTTTGCTGAAGTTGCTTATCAGCTTAAGGAGATTTTGGGCTGAGACAATGGGGTTTTCTAAATATACAATCATGTCATCTGCAAACAGGGACAATTTGACTTCTTCTTTTCCTAACTGAATCCCCTTGATTTCTTTCTCTTGCCTGATTGCCCTAGCCAGAACTTCCAACACTATGTTGAATAGGAGTGGTGAGAGAGGGCATCCCTCTCTTGTGCCAGTTTTCAAAGGGAATTTTTCCAGTTTTTGCCCATTCAGTATGATATTGGCTGTGGGTTTGTCATAAATAGCTCTTATTATTTTGAGGTACGTTCCATCAATACCGAATTTATTGAGCATTTTTAGCATGAAGGGCTGTTGAATTTTGTCAAAAGCCTTTTCTGCATCTATTGAGATAATGATGTGGTTCTTGTGTTTGGTTCTGTTTATATGCTGGATTATGTTTATTGATTTGCGAATGTTGAACCAGCCTTGCATCCCAGGGATGAAGCCCACTTGATCATGGTGGATAAGCTTTTTGATGTGCTGCTGAATCCGGTTTGCCAGTATTTTATTGAGGATTTTTGCATCGATGTTCATCAGGGATATTGGTCTAAAATTCTCTTTTTTTGTTGTGTCTCTGCCAGGCTTTGGTATCAGGATGATGTTGGCCTCATAAAATGAGTTAGGGAGGATTCCCTCTTTTTCTATTGATTGGAATAGTTTCAGAAGGAATGGTACCAACTCCTCCTTGTACCTCTGGTAGAATTCAGCTGTGAATCCATCTGGTCCTGGACTTTTTTTGGTTGGTAGGCTATTAATTATTGCCTCAATTTCAGAGCCTGCTATTGGTCTATTCAGGGATTCAACTTCTTCCTGGTTTAGTCTTGGAAGAGTGTAAGTGTCCAGGAAATTATCCATTTCTTCTAGATTTTCCAGTTTATTTGCGTAGAGGTGTTTATAGTATTCTCTGATGGTAGTTTGTATTTCTGTGGGGTCGGTGGTGATATCCCCTTTATCATTTTTAATTGCGTCGATTTGATTCTTCTCTCTTTTCTTCTTTATTAGTCTTGCTAGTGGTCTGTCAATTTTGTTGATCTTTTCAAAAAACCAACTCCTGGATTCATTGATTTTTTGGAGGGTTTTTTGTGTCTCTATCTCCTTCAGTTTTGCTCTGATCTTAATTATTTCTTGCCTTCTGCTAGCTTTCGAATGTGTTTGCTCTTGCTTCTCTAGTTCTTTTAATTGCAATGTTAGAGTGTCAATTTTAGATCTTTCCTGCTTTCTCTTGTGGGCATTTAGTGCTATAAATTTCCCTCTACACACTGCTTTAAGTGTGTCCCAGAGATTCTGGTATGTTGTATCTTTGTTCTCATTGGTTTCAAAGAACATCTTTATTTCTGCCTTCATTTCGTTATGCACCCAGTAGTCATTCAGGAGCAGGTTGTTCAGTTTCCATGTAGTTGAGCGGTTTTGATTGAGTTTCTTAGTCCTGAGTTCTAATTTGATTGCACTGTGGTCTGAGAGACAGTTTGTTATAATTTCTGTTCTTGTACATTTGCTGAGGAGTGCTTTACTTCCAATTACGTGGTCAATTTTGGAGTAAGTACGATGTGGTGCTGAGAAGAATGTATATTCTGTTGATTTGGGGTGGAGAGTTCTATAGATGTCTATTAGGTCTGCTTGCTGCAGAGATGAGTTCAATTCCTGGATATCCTTGTTAACTTTCTGTCTCGTTGATCTGTCTAATGTTGACAGTGGAGTGTTGAAGTCTCCCATTATTATTGTATGGGAGTCTAAGTCTCTTTGTAAGTCTCTAAGGACTTGCTTTATGAATCTGGGTGCTCCTGTATTGGGTGCATATATATTTAGGATAGTTAGCTCTTCCTGTTGAATTGATCCCTTTACCATTATGTAATGGCCTTCTTTGTCTCTTTTGATCTTTGATGGTTTAAAGTCTGTTTTATCAGAGACTAGTATTGCAACCCCCGCTTTTTTGTGTTCTCCATTTGCTTGGTAAATCTTCCTCCATCCCTTTATTTTGAGCCTATGTATGTCTCTGCATGTGAGATGGGTCTCCTGAATACAGCAGACTGATGGGTCTTGACTCTTTATCCAGTTTGCCAGTCTGTGTCTTTTAATTGGAGCATTTAGTCCATTTACATTTAAGGTTAAGATTGTTATGTGTGAACTTGATCCTGCCATTATGATATTAACTGGTTATTTTGCTCGTTAGTTGATGCAGTTTCTTCCTAGCCTTGATGGTCTTTACATTTTGGCATGTTTTTGCAATGGCTGGTACCGGTTGTTCCTTTCCATGTTTAGTGCTTCCTTCAGGGTCTCTTGTAAGGCAGGCCTAGTGGTGACAAAATCTCTAAGCATTTGCTTATCTGTAAAGGATTTTATTTCTCCTTCACTTATGAAACTTAGTTTGGCTGGATATAAAATTCTGGGTTTAAAATTCTTTTCTTTAAGAATGTTGAATATTGGCCCCCACTCTCTTCTGGCTTGAAGAGTTTCTGCCGAGAGATCTGCTGTTAGTCTGATGGGCTTCCCTTTGTGGGTAACCTGACCTTTCTCTCTGGCTGCCCTTAAGATTTTTTCCTTCATTTCAACTTTGGTGAATCTGGCAATTATGTGTCTTGGAGTTGCTCTTCTCGAGGAGTATCTTTGTGGCGTTCTCTGTATTTCCTGGATCTGAATGTTGGCCTGCCCTACTAGGTTGGGGAAGTTCTCCTGGATGATATCCTGAAGAGTGTTTTCCAACTTGGTTCCATTTTCCCCCTCACTTTCAGGCACCCCAATCAGACGTAGATTTGGTCTTTTTACATAATCCCATACTTCTTGCAGGCTTTGTTCATTTCTTTTTCTTCTTTTTTCTTTTGGTTTCTCTTCTCACTTCATTTCATTCATTTGATCCTCAATCGCTGACATTCTTTCTTCCAGTTGATCGAGTCGGTTACTGAAGCTTGTGCATTTGTCACGTATTTCTCGTGTCATGGTTTTCGTCTCTTTCATTTCGTTTATGACCTTCTCTGCATTAATTACTCTAGCCATCAATTCTTCCACTTTTTTTTCAAGATTTTTAGTTTCTTTGCGCTGGGTACGTAATTCCTCCTTTAGCTCTGAGAAATTTGATGGACTGAAGCCTTCTTCTCTCATCTCGTCAAAGTCATTCTCCGTCCAGCTTTGATCCGTTGCTGGCGATGAGCTGCGCTCCTTTGCCGGGGGAGATGTGCTCTTATTTTTTGAATTACCAGCTTTTCTGCCCTGCTTTTTCCCCATCTTTGTGGTTTTATCTGCCTCTGGTCTTTGATGATGGTGATGTACTGATGGGGTTTTGGTGTAGGTGTCCTTCCTGTTTGATAGTTTTCCTTCTGACAGTCAGGACCCTCAGCTGTAGGTCTGTTGGAGATTGCTTGAGGTCCACTCCAGACCCTGTTTGCCTGGGTATCAGCAGCAGAGGTTGCAGAAGATAGAATATTTCTGAACAGCAAGTGTACCTGTCTGATTCTTGCTTTGGAAGCTTCCTCTCAGGGGTGTACTCCACCCTGTGAGGTGTGGGGTGTCAGACTGCCCCTAGTGGGGGATGTCTCCCAGTGAGGCTACTCAGGGGTCAGGGACCCACTTGAGCAGGGAGTCTGTCCCTTCTCAGATCTCAACCTCCGTGTTGGGAGATCCACTGCTCTCTTCAAAGCTGTCAGACAGAGTCGTTTGCGTCTGCAGAGCTTTCTGTTGTTATTGTTTACTTTGCCCTGTCCCCAGAGGTGGAGTCTACAGAGACAGGCAGGTTTCCTTGAGCTGCTGTGAGCTCCACCCAGTTCGAGCTTCCCAGCAGCTTTGTTTGCCTACTTAAGCCTCAGCAATGGTGGGCGCCCCTCCCCCAGCCTGGCTGCTGCCTTGCTGGTAGATCACAGACTGCTGTGCTAGCAATGAGGGAGGCTCCGTGGGTGTGGGATCCTCCCGGCCAGGTGTGGGATATGATCTCCTGGTGTGCCTGTTTGCTTAAAGCGCAGTATTGGGGTGGGAGTTACCTGATTTTCCAGGTGTTGTGTGTCTCAGTTCCCCTGGCTAGGAAAAGGGATTCCCTTCCCCCTTGCGCTTTCCAGGTGAGGCAATGCCTCGCCCTTCTTCAGCTCTCGCTGGTCGGGCTGCAGCAGCTGACCAGGACCGATCGTCTGGCACTCCCCAGTGAGAAGAACCCAGTACCTCAGTTGAAAATGCAGAAATCACCGGTTTTCTGTGTCGCTCGCGCTGGGAGTTGGAGACTGGAGCTGTTCCTATTTGGCCATCTTGCTCCGCCCGCCCAGCTGACAGCACCTTAATCACATGATCAAAGTCAACATCACTGGTAATCAAAATAATTGACAGGATATGACTCCTGACATGCGCTGAGAAGAACAAAGCATCAATTCTTTGGTATTCTTGCCAAAAATGCATAACATGAATCTAAGCCTAAAGAAACATCAGACAAATCCAACTTGAGGGCTATGCTGTAGATAACTATTGGCCAGTACTGTTTCAAAGTTTCAAGGTCAGGAAGGACAAAGACAGACCAAGGAACTCTTCTGTATTAAGAAGACTAAGAAGACAAGACAAGTCAATGCAGCATGTGATCAGGGACCAAGGAAAGGATGCTAGTAGGACAATTGGCAAACCTTAAGCAAGGTCCTCCATTAGAATTGTGACAATGTTAATTCTGTGATTTTGATAATTACACTGTGGTTTGGTGAGAGAATGTCCATGTTTTTAGGGAAGTACTGACCTCTCTACACTCAAATATATAGAGGTCAATGCTTACTCTCAAACATCTTAGAAAAATAACTGTGTGTGTGTGTGTGTGTTTCTGTGGACAGAGAACAAATGATTGAGCAATTGTGCTAAAATGTTAATTTAGGAGAAATCTGAGTGAAGGGTATCTGGGAATTCTTTGTGCTGTGTTTTTTAAGCCTGAAATTATTTCAAAATAAAGTTAAAAAATATAATACAGATGCTAGTTGCTCACATTACCAAAAATGCATCTTTTTGAGGTATTACAATTCACATTGATTAGAATGTAAGTTTTAAACTGACAACAGCACATGAAATGGTTTTAAAGCTGAGGTATAATATAGTTCCTCCCCAACACTTACCATTTGATATATTAAGTTAAAAAAACCACAAAGTGTTCCTGTCAAGAAATCAAAGAAACAAACTCATTGCTGAAAGTGACGCAGAAGAACAATTAGTCCAACCTCTCACTTTAACAAGGAAACAGAAGCTCAAAGAAGGAAAGTCCTTTGCCCAAGATCTAACAGAACTGAAAGATCACTACCATCATCCTAATTTAACAGTGAAAGAAGCAGACCCATAGATGTTGACCCAAGCCCATGCAGAAGAAATGCACGCTAGAGCACAAGACTAGAACCCAACTGACAGCTGGATTCCCTAAGTGAGGATGGAGAACCAGCTCAGCTGCTGAGATCTCGGCCCTGGGGCCTGTGGCATGACCTATGCTTTACTACAGTGATGTGAAATGAGCCACTTAAGCCACTCAGTCTGGGTTCTGAGCCTGTCCTACCCCTAAATCTCTTGGACTAGCTGCCAGCTAGGCCCACACATCACATTTCTCTGTTAATTTACAAGTGTGCCCCTATCAGTTAGCTACTGCTACATAACAAACTAGCCCCAGATTTAGTGACTTAAGTGATTTACTATTTTTCACAATTCTGTGAATTGACTGGGTGGTTCTTCTGCCAGTCTTGCCTGGACTAGCTCAGGCTGCCACATAAAAGCAATGGGATGGCATGGGGCTGGGCTGAATTGGGTGGCTGGACCATGTGGTCTTTAATCCCAGTCCTCTTCACAGTTTGACAATTTCAGGGTGGCAACATTACAAGTGAGTAAGAACAGAAACTGCAAAGCCTCTCGAGGCCAAGCCTTATACGTTATAGTATGCCACATCTGACACACTCGAATGGTCAAAACAAGTTACAAGGTCAAACCAGACTCAAAGGAATAGAGAAATAAGACTCCCCCTTTGGATGGGAATTGTTGCAAAGAATGTGTGGCCATATTTAATCTAATTAGCTTTGTAGGTTGTCACTAGAGGTACTGATGAACTAGAAGTCATCCATTGGATTACCATATCATTCAGAGAGCGCCCTGTTTCCTGATGGTGGTCAACAGCCGTCTCCCCAGGGCAGGCCTCTCACTCCCCAAAACCATCTTCCTAGCAGTGAGTATCTGGATGTGAAGAACGCATGACTGCCTCCAGACCAGCATCAGTGTGGCCACCCAAGACCAAGCTCCTTAGCCCCACCTCGCCTACGATGGATGGCAGCTGTTTGCTTGGGGTATGTGTGGCTCTCCTTCTGTGGGTCCCTCTTCTTTACATGTATCCTCCCACAAAACAGATTAGAGCCCCTTTGGGCCCCTCAGTAGTTCATCCCCTGCAAAAGAGCTTTAAATACGTAGCACTCATACCTGTGTAGGGCTGGGTGGGATTTAATTAAGAAAGGCAAGGATGAAGTCAGTTTTCCAGGCTCACAGGCAGGGCTGGAGAAGCACCTGAGGCAGGAAGAAGCAATTCCCAAGGGTGGGATAGGTAATGGTGTGGAGGTGGGAGTTTAGTTTATTAGGAGAGACAGTGAGGCAAGCAGAGTAGTGCAGGGCAGGAGGATACAAGGACATTGAAAGCAGATATATCCAGGGTGGCATTACACATACAGTATTATTCTGGGAAAAGTACAAGCTGACTATACCCACTTTGTGTCACCAAAAATAAAATTGTTCACTGTACTCTCTTTGCATCTCCCTCACCTCTGTCACCCTCCAGGAGTTCCTGGAAGGCGTTGTTATCCTCCCTTTATTGATGAGGAAATTGGACCTCAAAATGGTTTCTGTGACTTGCCAAGGATCACAGAGTTCATGAAGTGGAAAAATCAGAGCTTAAACCCATTGTTGTTTTGTTCTCTTTTCAGTGTGGCTCAATTTTTCCACTTTCTTTAAGATGTGAAACTTCAGCGCAACCTCTTTGTGCCAGATTCCCTCCATCTTGACAACAATTTCTGCTGCCTCCTACCTTCTCTGCTACAGGATGACTAATGTCCGTGCAGGGCTGCAGGACTTTTGAGAGAACCACATGCTTTTGGGGCCAGAGGAAGCCAGGCACCTGGCTGTGTTTTCCCCTTCTTTCATCTCCTACTGCTAAGGGCCTTGGCCCTTGAAGGGCAGCAACAAGAGCACCAGTTAACTTTCTTGAAAATTCACTCTGCCGGAAGGCCTGCTGAGAGCTCTACACATCTTCGTCTATTTAATCATCCCAAAGACACTGTTGGGAGGTACAGTTACCAGCCCCATTTAGCAGGTTGGGAGACTCCGAGGTTGTCATCTGCCAAAGGCCACAGACCTAGAAAGTGTTAGAACTGGGACAAACCCACATCAGAATGATTCCAAAGCCCTTTCTCTTAGCAGTAAGACCTCGATGTCTCCCTGGCATTGTTAGGAGTCCTCAAATCCATTGTCTACAGACTAAGTATGAAATATATACACATTCTATAGAGAATAATAACATATAGATTCATCTAATCATTAATATATTCCTTGGAGCTTTCTTATTATATTCTCAGTCAATTGTGTACTAAAATTGCATCAACTCAAAAATGCTGGCATTCTCTGTCCTCCAGTCTTTATCCCTATGTGCTCTGTGTACAGTACTGATTAGCTTGTCTGGTGCCATTACTCATCTCCTAGTGTTTTTTGTGTCACTTCTTCAACCAGGTAAACTCCTAGTAAGTGGGACTACAGAAAATAGGGTTTCTTTTGATTCCTGCCTGGTCCTGCTCCAAGGTCTTATGCTTGATAGATACAGATTTAGCTAACTGGTTGATTACAACAACCTCTGTAATACTGCTCCTCATATTGGCCCACAGAATGATAAGTCTCAAATCTCCTGCCCTGTATCCCACTACAGATGCCCTAATGTGGTCTGCATGCTTCCAACAGCCTGGACTTTAGTGAAAACAGCTACCACATATTGAGCACTTTCTGTTCACTAGGTTCTATGCTCAGTGCAGGGGATACTGTTGTGAAAAAAAAGCACAGAGCTCAGCTATTGCATTAATGCAATGCAGGGTGGCATTTCATTAACGTAACCACCTAGAGGAGGGCATCATCTTTTCCCTTTTACTGATGGAAAAGTTGTAGAGGAGCAGAACTTGAACTAGGGTTTATCTCAATATGTTTTGATTTGTGGGTCACTACCCATTATTGGATTAATGGGTGCTAAATGTATTTAGTGAGTCATAACTAACATTTATCTTAATGGATTGGTTTGGAATGGAATGATCAGAATACATAGCATGTAATAAAATTATTATTTGCTGAAACTTGTTTGATTTACATATACATATAGAGAGCTGCAATATATTTCTTACTGTGAGTCATGTCAGAAAACATATGAAAGCCACTGGTTTGTTCAAATCCCAATCTGTTCTTCTATTTTCTATACTGTCTCCTCAAAAAAATAAATTTCCCAAATTATTTCAAGATTCTTTGGAAACTTCCTTGAACATGTTTGGCCCTGATTCTGCTTTAGAATATGCTGCCAGGCTCAGGCAGTGTGGCTATGCCCCATGCTCCCTCCCACTGGAAAGCATCATTTAGTGGGCTTGCTGAGAGCTCTTTCTGTTGGCAATTGCAGGCAGCTCCCCCTCACCCAACTACTGTCTCAATTGGTTTTACCAGCCTAAAGAGATACACAGTCAAACTCCATGGCAACCACAAGATAGGTTGGAGATCACTTAATTTTTGATATTGCTTAATAATAAGAGGGCAGCTAATGGCACAAGAAAAAGGACAGGTAATGTCACCTAATCTCTTGAGGACCAAAACCAGGGTGATATACTCAGTATGTTGCCCTCAAACTTTTTAGCATGGAGCCACTAAGACAGGAGACTGAAGACACAAAATGATGTCTGAAGTGTTGTATTAGTCTGTTTTGTGTTGCTATAAAGGAACACTTGAGGTTGGGTAATTTATAAAGAAAAAAAGTTTATTTGGCTCATGATTCTGTAGGCTGTACAAGCATGCGCCAGCATCTGCTTCTGGTCAGGACCTTTTACTTATGGTGGAGAGTGAAGGCAGCAGGCGTGTCACATAGCAAGGGAGGGGGCAAGTAGCAGGGGAAGTCCCAGGCTCTTTTTAACAACGAGGTCTTGCATGAACATATTATCATGGGAAGGGCACCAAGGTATTCATGAGGGTCTGACCCCATGACTTAAACACCTCCCACCAGGACCTACCTCCAACACTGGGGATCACATTTCAACACGAGATTTGGAGACAATAAAAATCCAAACTATATCAAGTGTCAAAGGCTTTATGTAGCCCTTACATCTGAAACTACACTCCTCATCTTGTATTTGTGATCCACCTCTGAGGAGCACTAGGCATTCAGCAGCTCCTCCCATGGCTGTAGGAGAGGATGGGACAAAGAAGCAGTGGGTAGTTCTATGGAAACAGCATTACACTCCAAGTGAGCAGACTGGGTCTAGTCCCAGCTCTCTCTCAATACACATGGACTTGAGCAAGTCATTTGGTTTCTGTAAGCACCAGTTTCTTCTTCTCAAAATGCGAACAAAAAAGATTCACCTTATTTACGGAATGATGAAGATGAGTTAAGATCATATAAGAAAGCTTTTTATAAATATAAGGCACATTTCCATACATTTATATAAGGAAATAAAGAATACATAAAATAAGTAAAAAATAAGAATAAATAAAACATAAATAAATAAATGTGCCTTATAAATATAAGGTACCTTACCAAATTGAGACAGTAGTAGTAGCAGTAAGAATACTAGTAGCAATAGCAGTAGAAAAAATAGTAGCAACAGTAATAGCCAATGCTTCCTACAATCTCAAAGTTCTGTTGCACTCAGGAACTTGGTAAAGTACAATTATAATTACAGGATGGTCCCAATGACAAGAGATAAAATGAAATACAAAATGTCCTAAACTGCACAGTAAAATCTGTTAAGAAGGAAATATATCTAAATGTTAGTAGTGATTGATTTGGGATAATGGGATGGTGGCTTTTCTTCCTATTTCCCCATTTTTCAAATTTTGTATGATGAACATATAAATATATTTTCATACAAAATAAGTAGTTATTAAAGTTAGTAGAGATAAAAGGCAACATTAATTTTAAAATAAGGAGAGAAGATAAGTGATTTTTGACAGAAAAGAGTTGAAAAGTTCTTGGGACGAGCCAGAGATTCCAGGAGGTTTGCACTCACATTGCCCAAAAGGAGGCAATATGAATACCTGAGTCACTACAAAGTTATTGTTATAATAAAAATAGTATTCATCAAAGTTTATCAGAACATCACTATAATGTTCTCCTTCTTAGCTATGTAGCTTGAGAAGGTTTTTAGCCATTCTGAGACTCCATTTCCTCAGTTGTAAAATGGCAGGAATTTGGTGAAGATTAAATGAGAAAGGGTGCAGGAAAGCCCCCACTTGCTCTCCTTTCTCTTCCAGCAAGGATCTTGTCATGTCTTTTTATTGTAACTCATTTTATTGGGGACTCTTTTACTTGCAAATGGCATAACCAAATCCACCCCCAAACTCTCAAAAAAGGAATCAAATGGTACTGGAAAGACACAGGGGCAACACACAGATGGCAAGACAGGGGCAGAGTCAGACTTCAGGGCATCGCGTGGCACCTGAACCAAGAGCTGGCAAGCTGTCTCAACTCAGAGAGCAGCTCTCACCATCTGTCTCCGGGGCCACATGTCCTTATGTCTTCACTCTGTGACATCCGTTCTGCCTTTCTCCCCCGCAGATGGGCAGTGTCGTGTCTGCTTTCCCCCATCACAACAGCTCACACCCCGTGTCTACTCTCCTCAGTTCCAGCCTCTCAGAAACTGACAGGAAGTTGCTCACTCTCAAGTCTTAATGCACAAGAAGAGGTGGCTAATTGGCCAACGTGGTCAGGTGTTCATCCCAGGTCCAAGCAACTGTCTTTTTTTCTACCTTTTGGAGAATTGGGCCCTCTCAGAAAAATGCACATATGTGCAATTTTCACACCTACTTAAGGGGGTTCATAGATCCTCTAAAGCATAAACATAAAGCCATGAACCCCAGATGAAGAATCCCTGGCCAAGAGAGTTTTATTGTTATAATGCACCTCCTCTACCTCTCCCATATGTGACAGATGCAGGAAAGTGAGTCATGAAAATAATTTGCACAAAGCAAACATTCAAATTGCAGAGGCACTTCTTACAACCCGATCATAAAAGAAGGCTCCTTGGATACAGACACAGCAACAGCAATTCTATATTGCCTCTAATTTCTAATTGACAATGCCAACCACATGTCTTTACAAACCATTCCCATACACCCCTTTAGCATTGTGCCCATCTGCAGCACCAGCCAATAACGTTGCCATGTGATTGTTTAGCTGTATCACTCGCTTCTGCCTCTGCATTTATACACACCCACACTATCCTCTTAAGATGCATAAGAATTCTAATCCCCCTTCCTTTCCTATTTTCTACCTAGATGCTGTGAGATAGGAAATCCAGGATGAACAACTTCCTGTTTCATGTGACCCTCTCACTACATCACTGCAAGATGCATGCTCTGGTCAGGATTCTGAATAGCAAAAGTACACAAACAAAACAGAAATATAAAAATCAGTTATAAAGTATTAGCGTATGTAACTGAAAAGTCCAAAGTTAGGTATAACTGCATCAAAAAAGTCATTGAGACCATGCCCATCTCTCTCTTCTCAGCTCTCAGTTGTCTTCGTCTTAGTCAGGACCTATCCAGAGTGACCCCCAGCCAGCTCCGGGTTTATAGTCTCCTTTTAGTTAGCATCTTCAGGAAGAGAGCCTCTTTGTTCTAATAGTTCCAACAAAGCCTCAGAACTGAATCTCGGTAGAGAAACTTGAACCATGTGCACAACCCTGAGCCAATCAATGTGGCTAGGGAGGTGGAAGACGCTCATTGGCTAGGGAGGTAGAAGACGCTCATTGGCCAGGTTGAAGTCACATGGTTGCTCCTGGAGCTAGTCCACCCCAACTACCCACTTACCAGGGAATCTGCCCCACCAAAACTATACGAGGCAAACAGTGTTTCTTCAAAGAAAATTAGTTAGTGTCAGAAGAAGGAATGAAAAATAGGCACAAAAAAGCACAAAAGTCCATTACCTTAGTTAATTGCCGTTTTCTTTTTTCTCAATGCTCTCTTTGGAATCTTGATTTTATAGCATATTCTCACAACTCAGAGCAAAGACAGCTATATTAAAGTTCACCACTGGGCCAGGTCATGGCTCACACCTCTAATCCCAGCACTTTGGGAGGCCAAGGTGGGCAGATCATTTGAGGTCAGGAGTTCAAGACCAGCCTGGCCAACATGGTGAAACCCTCTCTCTACTAAAAATACAAAAATTAGCCAGGCATGGTAGAACGCACCTGTAATTCTAGCTACTCAGGAGGTTGAGGCAGGAGAATCACTTGAACCCAGGAGGCAGAGGTTGCAGTGAGCCGAGATTGTGTCATTGCACTCTACCCTGCCTGGGTGACACAGTAAGACTCCGTCTCAAAAAATAAGTACATAAAAAATAAAGTTCAGCATCGATCCCAAGGATCCCTCCACTGTAATAGTAGCTTTCTTTGGAGTCAAGTAGGACATAACGTGTGGTCCACAAACTCTCGTGTGCCCAGAGGGATGAATGAAGAAATGGGAGTATAACCTAGTGCTCTCCATAGCTCCCACCCCAGATAAGAACACAGATTTTTTCTTTTTTTTAAGTCTTGAACCATTACTACTGGTTTTATAATTTCTATATGTGTGTGCCTAGGCTTCACAGATCGTGACTCAGGAAGCAGGGCCATGTGCTCATAATTAAAGATAGAAGGAATATAGACGTGACCTAGACTTTTTTTGAAGAATCCCACAAAAGGGAATCTGATCAAGCATATAGTGTTCCCAGTTTTTTCTCATTGTACAATAACCAATATAAGTTGGGCTATATCACATTTCTTCTCTAAAAGTTTAAGAGAGTGATTGAATTTGTTTTCTCTCCTATTTAATACTAACACTTGCCTTGCCTACTTCACAGTAGGCTCGAAAAAGCAAATGAGATAGTGTGTGTGAATATACTTTGAAAATTATAAAGTGCAATTAGAAAGCAAGTTATTATTATTAAATAACAAGTCATTTATTAAATCATTCAATAATTATGTGCTAAGTAGGTACTGTTTTTCAAGTATGATAGCATTTGCTAGGGCCATAAAAATGAATACGATGATCTCACAGGTAGCACACTGCTAGCAGAAAGCAGACATATGAACAGTGACAGCACAGTGAGATCAGAGGTGGGTACAGACATTGCAGCAGCTCCCAAGTCACCTTATGAGGATTCTCCAGGAGAGAGGCCATTTGAGAGGAGGTGGGGCAGGAGGTCCAAATAGAACCCTCCATCAATTGTCCTGTCCACAGGAACACCAAATTTGATGTCTACACAGAAAAAGTACCTTCATAAGACCCCCAAAATCAGGTGAGTGACCACAGTACATGGTTTTAACTTCATATCACTGAAAGATGCACTGAAGACGGTAGGAAAGACAGTCTTGAATTGCCAACACCACCCCTTCTCTACCCTCCCAGGCAGTGGCAATGTGACATGGAGAGAGAATTTGTGCAGTTGGTGAAGGGAGAGCATGGCAATTGTGGGACTTTGCATTGGAACTCAGTGCTGCCGACACTGGACAGAACTCAGCTGATGCCAATGGAGGGAGCATTTAGATTCTGCCCTAGCCAGAGGGGAATCAACCATCCCAGCAGTCAGAATTTGAGTTTTGGCAAGCCTCACTCCCACGGGCTAAAGTGCTCTGAGGCTCTAAACAAACTTGAAAGGCAGTCTAGGTGGCAAGGACTGCAACTCTTAGGCAAATCCTAGTACTGTACTGGGCTTGAAGACAATAGACGTTGGGGGCATAAAACGTAGTGAGACACCAGCTGGAGTGGCTAAGGGAGTGCTGGTACCAACTTCCCCTAACCCCAGGCAGTGCAGCTTGCAGCTCTGAAAAAGACTCCTCCTTCCACTTTTTTTCTCCTGAGAGGAGAGGGAAGAGTAAAGAGGACTTTGTCTTGCAACTTGAATATCAGCTCAGCCACAGTAGGATAGGGCACCAAGCAGAGTCATGAGGCCCCCATTCCAGGCCCTAGCTCCCAGACATTTCTTGACACAACCTTGGCCAGAAGGGAATCTACTGCCTTGAAAGGAATGACCCATTTCTGACAGGATTTATCACCTCCTGATTAAACAGCCCTTGGGCCCTGAATAATCAGCAGTGGTACCCAGGTAGTGCATGCCATGGGCCTTGGGTGAGACTGAGACATGCTGGCTTCAGGTGTGACCCAGCATATTCACAGCTGTGGCGGCTGAGAGGAGAAACTCCTTCTGCTTAAGAAAAGCAGAGGGAACAGTAAAGGGGACTTTGTCTTGCAGCTTAGGTACCAACTTGGCCACAATGGGGAAGAGCACCAAGCATGCTCTTGGGGTCCTCGATTTCAGACCTTGGCCGATGGCATCTCTGGACCTAACATGGGCCAGAGGGGAGTCCACTGCCCTGAAGGGTGAGTCCCAGGCATAGCAGCATTTGCCACAAGCTGACAAAGAGCCCTTGGGACTTAAGTGAACATTGATGGTACCCTTGCAGTATTCCCCATGGGCCCGTGGTGGTGGTGGACATGGGGAGAGACTCCTCTGCCTAAGGAAAGGGCAGGAAAGAGTGGGAAGAAGTTTTTCTTGTGGTTTTGGTGCCTGCTCAGCTACAGTGGAATAGAGTACCAGGTTGATTCCTAAGTTTTCTAATGCCAGGCCCTGGCTCCAGGGCAGCATCTCCAGACCTGCCCAGGGCCTGGAGGAACTTGTAGTTCTTAAGGGGAGGACACAACTTGGCTGGCTTCACCACCTGCTGCTTAAGGAGCCCTAGGGCCTTGAGCAGACATAGATAGTAGCCAGACAGTCGTTACAGCAGGCCTTGGGCAAGACCCAGCGCTTTGCTGGCATTAAGTCATCCAGTGCAGTCCCAGTGATGGTGGCCACAGGGTTGCTTGTGTCACCCTTCTTTCCAAACTCCAGGCAGCTCAACATAGAAAGAGAGAGAGATCTATTTGTTCGGGAAAATATAAGGGAAGAAAATAATTCTCTGCCTGGTAATCCAGATAATTTTTTTTTTTTTTTTTTGTGAGATGAAATCTCACTCTGTAGGCCAGGCTGGAGTACAGTGGTATGATCTCGGCTCACTGCAACCTCCACCTCCTAGGTTCAAGCAATTCTCTTGCCTCAGCTTCCCGAGTACCTGGGATTACAGGCACGCGCCACTGCACCCAGCTAAGTTTTTGTATTTTTAGTAGATATGGGGTTTCACCATGTTGGCCAGGCTAGTCTTGAACTCCCAACCTCAGGTGATCCGCCCGCCTAGGCCTCCCAAAGTGCTGGGATTACATGTGTGAGCCACTGCACCCGGACTTCTTCCTGATCTTATCCAAGACCACCAAGGCAGTGCCTCTGCAAGAACCACAGTTACACTGGGCTTGGAGTTCCCCTTAATGCAGACATGGCTGCAGTAACCAAAAACTTAGATCACAACACCCAAATCCCTTTGAATACTTGGAAAGCCTTCCCAAGAAGAAGAGGAACAAACAAGTTCTATTTATTATACCCTGCAAAGTGCATAATAAATGCACTGATACTTATTATAGTCTGCAAAGACTATAATAAGTACCTAACTCTTTAATGCCCAGACACCAACAAACATCCACAAGCATCAAGACCATCCAGAAAAAGAAGACCTCACCAAACAAACTAAATAAGGTAGCAGGGACCCATCCCAGAGAGGCAGAGATGTGTGACCTTTCAGACAGAAAATTCAAAATCATTGTTCTGAGGAAACTCAAAGAGAATTAAGATAACATAGAAAGGGAATTCAGAATCCTATCAGATAAATTTAACAAAGAAATTGATGTACAAAGAGTCAAGCAGAAATTCTGGAGTTGAGAGAATATTTGAAATAGGCCTCTAAGAATGAGTGTCATCCTGCTAGCTGGAGCAAGGCAAGAAAGGTGCACCAGACCAAAGACACAGTGGGAGCAAAGACAGTGGAAAAGCCCATCTAGACAGATTAGTCCCAGATTTGCTGGTGGTTTGATGGCTTATCTATCTCTACTTACATCCATGAGTCTCAATTTCCTGGTCTTTATTGGATTTGTTGTCATTTTAAATAATACTGTGGCTAAATATTCTGTCATTCAACATTTGCTGTCATCTATGTTTCATTCTTTATCTTTTTCCTTCTTTTGCTTTTAAAAACTTGCCTTCCTCTTTCCTCAGATAGTATCTGTGCCATTTTGTCTAGTTGGCCTTAGGGAAAGACTCAGCATTTCTAACTGGCTGCAGAACTAAAAAGTACTTTTTCTAAAAACTATTGTCTTTATGTTTGGGACTTTATTATTAACAACTGAAGGCAACTAGAACTTTCCTGATTGCTTTTTTAATAAAAGTAATTTCATGCAGATACTTTCCTCCAAGAACAATATTCCACACAAGCAGGTGTATTAGTGATTTTCCCCTAAATAGATGGAAATTCACAATGTTCATCATTGTACATGGTTTCTAAGTTGCACAATCTTAGCCATCAGCAGGGCTCTATGTTTCATTCTAACTATGTTGTTCTAGAGGAAATTTTCTGTGCTTCTTCTCAATGCAGATGTGAATTCTCTGCCTCTGTCTCTTCAATCCACAAAACTGGCTTCTGTTCAATCCACAAAACTGGCTGGCCTAGCCCTTGCTCGACTGTGGGAGTCCAGAATAAAAATTTGTTTGGATTCCTATTGTCTTTTATGACCAATGTGTCAATTCCAGGTAAGAAAGTCCCTTCTACTCTTTAAAAAAAAAAAAATGAACAAGATCAAATTTTGATCTATGTGGATAGCATGGACCATAAAACATCTTCACTGCAGTCATGGAGCCAAGCCATATTATTTTTATTAGCTAGACAAATGTAGCCGACAGTGCTGGTCAGACCAGGTGATGTTGGGGTCACATCTCTGGCATACTGAAAGAGGGAAGTATTCAGATTCTCATTCTGCATGATGTTTATTCTATTGGGGGAGGAAAAGTGAATGAATGAAAATCGAGAGTTTCAATCAGAAAAGGAAAACATTGTCAAGCTACGATTTGGAGATAAACTAATCTATCCCCTTTACAACAATCCACACTCAATTGGAAGAGAGGCAAACTGTTAAGAGAGGCCATTAAATTGCTAGGCCTTTAATCAATTACTAGTGAATTACTAGTGAAGAAGGAAAAAAAAATAGAAAGTGTCCTTCTACCTCCATTATTCATCACTCTTAGTGTAATTTCATCACTTAGTGCCCACTGCTTCTAATGACATTTTAATGACTCTTTGTTCAGACTGTTTTGTTTGAAATAGTGGGAGTCAGTCAAGATTTGGGCAGTGAAGGGGTGAGATTCTACTCAGGCTCAGGAAGAATTGAGAATCTGGGCATCCCTCAGCAGTGCCCAACTCAGCAAAGCATTCAGGCATCCTGCCTGCAACTTGGGGTCCTCTTATCAATTAACTCATTAGTACTGTTTGCCCTGATGTTTCATATGGAAAATGAAGACATCCTAACTTGATACTTCCTTCTGGGGAAGAATGAGGGTGATGGTGATGAGAGCAGAAAGGTAGGATCTAGGGCATGTCTTAGATACTACAACGTGTTCAAAGCAAGATGAAGGGCTCTATAGCAACTTTTAAGGGACTGCAGTCCTCATCACACATGGATGGTTTTTGTTAACTCATGCACTCTTTCTTCAAGTAGTTATTGAGGACTTATTAGAAGATGTTCTATGTCAAGATACGGGAATGATTCAAGAAATAGGAGACACTGATTGCCTCCAGGGCATAGGTGATCCAGTACAAGAAGCAAAGGGAATATCCCCATTGGTAATGAATAATTCTAGGATGAGGCTATGCAGCTGAACAAGAAAGCAACCAATTCAAATTGGAGGAGGTAAGCAGGGGGTGGGACTTCTTCAAGAAGATAAAATTGATAGGATACCTAATGTGCTTTGAATATATTAGGAGATTTATACAACTAGGAGAGAGTTTGGGGCCAAGCTAGTGATCAGTACCTTTAAAACTCAGCAAAGCAAGGTAATTATTGACTCTAAAAAAAAAAAAGATAAAGAAAAGAAAAAGTTACGCCACAAAGGAAATGTAAATGGCTCAGCTATGAATAGGACATATGTGGTCATAATAATGTAAACCCTGCATATTGAACAGATTAAAATTACCATCCAACTATATCGGGAAGTTGTGGAGAAGGGAAGTAAGCTTGAGGAGGGGGTGGCACGAGTTTAAATTCTCATTTCTCATAGAAGGAAGTCAAGATGTCGCAATACAAGCATGGCATTTAGAGAAATGGAGCTGAAACTCCATTGCCAGAAAAAAAAAAATCAGTTAGGGGAGCTGAAAAGGTTGTTTTGGACTGTGGGGAATGAAGGAAGGGAATAATGGAGGAAGTGGGGTTTTACAGCAAGCCATATGGAACTATATGACTTCCTGAACTTTGCATATACATAGCATGGATAATAAAATGTTAAACAAAATAAAAGCAGCCTCATGAGCCTCAGTGTTTTTCTGTCATGAGTTGCTAGATAAAATACAGAAACCCCAGTTAAATTTGAATTTCAGATAAACATCAAATAATGTTTGGTATCAATTTTGTCGTAAGTATTCCATGGGATATACTTATAATAAAATGTCATTTATTGCCTATCTGAAATTCAAATTTAACTGCTGTCTTGTATCTTTATTTGCTAAATCTGGCAAACCTAATCATGAGAATACTATATCACTAGATATCTTGTTCACTGTTCTACAGAGGCTACTTTGTAAAGAGCTGTAGAATAAATTCCTTTAAAGTCTCAGATCCAGAAAGAGTAATGTTAACTCCTGAGCAGCTAATGCGCCTTTTCTTTCTTTCTTTCTTTCTTTCTTTTTTTCTTGAGACGGAGTCTCGCTCTGTCACCCAGGCTGGAGTACAGTGGCGCGATCTCTGCTCACTGCAAACTCCACCTCCCGGGTTCAAGCCATTCTCCTGCTTCAGCCTTCTGAGTAGCTGGGATTACAGGTGTATGCCACCATGCCCAGCTAATTTTTGTATTTTTAGTAGAGGTAGGGCTTCACTGTGTTGGCCAGGCTGGTCTCAAACTCCTGACCTCAAGTGATCCACCTGCCTCAGCCTCCCAAAGTGCTGGGATTACAGGTGTGAGCCACTGCGCCCGGCCAACTAATGCACTTTTTTTTTTCCTTGTGAACACTAGGAGCCATGTAGAGGAATCAACCTGGACAAGAGAATTTTTAACAAAAAGTTGTTACTCTGATGAAGTCTACCCATTGGTTTGAATCTGATAGAGTCACCACAAATTTAGTTGTACTGACTGGCTATAGACAATGAGGAAAACGGCTACCTAAACTGAACAGACAAATTCTGTTATCAAACTTAGAAAAAAAAGCAAGCAAACAAACAAACAAAAATTCTCTTGTTTTCCAAGCCAATGCTTTTTCAATGGTTTCAGAGAAGAATTCAGTGCTGGCTGGGCTAGAGACCTCTTCAGCTGTCTGACTGGACAGTTGGGTCTGTGCTCCTGGTGGTCCCAGGAGCCAGCCCTTAGGCCTCAGAAGTCAACATCTTTCAGACAGCATGGAAACGTATCTTGGAATAAAACCTTCCCTTCCCTTTTCGACACAATGAGTATTAGTCAGGAAACCCTGGCTGACCACTCATTAGAATGCCAGATTTTGCTCTTTCTCCCTGTAGAAAGAGAGTGTCTGTCATCAGGGAGGTGATGTCCTCAACTGCTGCAGAAGGGGAATAAATTATCCCTTTCTTGACATCCCCTGCTAGCTTGTTAGTGTCACTGACAACTGCTCAAAAGCAGCAGAGCAAGAGAGGTGGAAATCTAAAGTAGGGGGGAAAAGTTGCTGCTTTCAAGCTTACATTGGGCAGAGTCTTATTTAGAGCAATTAGCCAGCATCAGTTTTGCTCAAAAATCCCCCACATGGACTCGTATATGGCAATGCAGAATGAAGCCTGACACTACCACAACACTCACAGCCATGCAGTTTTTCCGCGGTGGCTGCATCGAATTGTCAACAGCATCAGGAAGTTTGTTTCCTGCCTCATGGGTTTCTAAGATGCCCCTTAGGATGCTGGAAGGCATAATGTAGGGATGAAGGGCTCTCTCTGGTGTCAGAGGCACACGAGGCTTAAAATCTGACTACATCACTTATTCACTTTGAGCAAGTAGTTTCGTTAAGCCTCGTTTCCTCATCTGTAAAATGGGCGTGGTGAGTTCATCTTCTCCCCAATATTATTATGAGAACTAAATAGAAAATGCTGAGTGATGCTTGGCATAGAGTAAGTGCTCACTGGATGTTTTTATTAACCTGAAAACTCAACTCTTTGAGCTGTGCAACCCTCTTCCTACAACCGCCTCATCATATTACCTTCTTAGCCCCATTGAGGGCAGCTAAGTGACCAATCCTTGCACTCTGGGCCAGAGAAAACAGGTGGGCCAATGTCTGCCACAGAGGCAGGGTGAGTTCCAGATCTCAGGCCAACTGGGTTGGCAGCAGGCATCCTAGTGAGAAGAACAAGTGGTATAATTACCAAGGGGGTTGCCAGTCAGTGCACCAGAGTAGCACCTGTTGTCTGAATGCACCTGGCAGTGCACAGGTGAGACTTTCCTTTCTGAATCAGTAATTTGCTAATATGATACAGGTGAAACCAACAGGTAGTGATAGGCTTATACTCAGGTCCCTGTAGTTGCCTGGCCTGTACCTCCCGTAGTCTCACCATAACATGATCACCTCAAACATGATCACCACAGTAACATGATCACCTCAAACCTGTTTCTTTGTGGCTTGAACATTACATTTTGTTGCAAAAGCTACAATTTGCCTACTTTACTATCCATTAACCCTTGTGCCTTAGTGATAGCATCCCTAATTTTCAGCTATGCAAATGAGTGCCCAAAAACCAATTTCCCATTTTCCTTGCCATGTGGCTCAGTGCTGGCCAATTAGATGAAATCAGAAGTGCCAGGTTGCAAGTTCCAGGAAAATTATTTACAGCTGGGTGCAGTGGTTCACTGCTAGCACTCTGGGAGGCTGAGGTGCAAGGATCACTTGAGGCCAGAAGTTCCAGGCCAGCCTGGCAACAAAGCAAGACCACACACCCACCTCGCCATGTATTTAAAAAAAAAAAAAAAAAAGGTTTTTTTTTAATTAACCAGGACTGCAGTCCCAGCTACTTGGGAGGCTGAGGTAGGAGGATCTCTTGTGCCACAGAGGTTGAGGTTGCAGTAAGCCATAATCACACCAGTCACCACTGTACTCTAGCCTAAGTGTATTAGTCTGTTTTCCTACTGCTGTAAAGAACTGCCCAAGACTGGGTAATTCATAAAGAAAAGAGGTTTAGTTGATTCACAGTTGAGCATGGCTAGGGAGGCCTTAGGAAACTCACAATCATGGTATAAGGCGAAGAGAAAGCAGAACACCTTCTTCATAAGGCAACTGGAAGGAGAAGTGCTCAGTGAAGGGGGAAGAGCCCCTTATAAAACCATTAGATCTCGTGAGAACTCACTCACTATCGTGAGAACAGCATGGGAGAAACAACTGCCGCCATGATTCAATTACCTCCTCCTGGTCTCTCCCTTGACCTGTGGGGATTACAATGCAAGATGAGATTTGGGTGGGGACACAAAGCCTAACCATATCACTGGGTGACAGAGCAAGACCCTTTCTCAATAAAATAAAATAAAAATAAATAGAGCTAACTTATGTCCTTTGCCACGTTCTCTCTCTCATTATTGTGGACTAGAATGTGGACATGATGGTTGGGTCTTAGGTAGCCTTCCTGGGGTAGAAGCCACATTCTAATGGAAGAACAGTTGAGTAGAAGGAGCCTGCGAGCCCGAGTTTTTGAGGCCACGAATGGTCACTGTAGCCCTGGACTCTCCCTCCAAACTTCTTTTATGAGAGAGAAAACTACACTATCTTGTTTAAGCCAGTTTTGCTTACCTGTTTATTTTCATCATACACATTTGTACCTAAATCTAACAGATACATCTTCTAACTCAGAATTAAACACCAATAGAGAAGACTATCTGGATGGTTGTAGGACCAAACATTTTTATTCTGGATAATTGAGGAAGAAAATCTCTGTTTTTGCATACCACTTCAGAACATGAGATAAAATTTCCTTTGGTTCCACCCCCCCTTTTCTGCTATTTTATTTTTGAAAGGCCTGTATCTGCCTGGAGATAAACACTGTGATTTTGTTTTAATCCTTATAATTGCCTCCACATGAAAGACTTCTCAAAAGTTTGCATTTAAAGGCATTTCTGAATCTATTCTCTCAGTGCTCTCCATTGATGGAATAGCATCCTGTAGAATGTCAACTTCTCTGCAGCTTCATCATCTCAGCAATCTACAACCAACCACAGAGTGCACAATGTTCATACAGCCGAGAAGTCTGCTTGTCTCAGTCATTCGAAGGCTTTGCTGAGTTTATTTTGGCTGGTTTTCACAGCTGGCATCTGCTAAAGCCAGTCCACAACAACTAATTTAGCAGTTATCTCACCTGCAAGCCCAGAGGAAATGGAACTGTTGTCACACATAGGCTTCTTTATCTCCTTATGTTCAAAGTTTATAGGGATGGTGTGTTAGTCTGTTCTCACACTGCTATAAAGAGCTGCCTGAGACTGGGTAATTTATAAAGAAAAGAGGTTTAATTGACTCACAGTTCCCCATGGCTGGGGAGGCCTCAGGAAAGTTACAGTCAGGGCGGAAGGGGAAGCAGACACATCTTACATGGCGACAAGTGAGGAAGTGTGAGCCTCTGAGGAAGGAACTGTCAAAAACTTATAAAACCATCAGATCTGAGAGAACTCATTCACTGTCATGAGAACAGCATGGGGGAAACCACAATGACCTCGCACCGGGTCCCTCCCTTGACAAGTGGGGATTATAATTCAAGATGAGATTTGGATGGGGACAAAGCCAAACCATATCAGATGGTGTCTTGGGAAGCCTGTTTGCTTCATGTCTCAAACACAGGTCTACACTTTGGTCTCAGGATGAGTCACAGTTTGGAGCTGTGGGAGGAGGGGAGTGGTGACTATCAGTGTTTTTCAAGCTCCCTGATGACAAGAACCACCTATTACACCCCAAATTCCCTCAATCAGACTCTCCTGCAGAGGAACCTGGGAAACCGTGCCTGCCACAATGGTCAGAGCAGTTAGGGCATTGCTAGACCTCTGTGAGCAAAGCTAAAACAGCTTAGGCAAGGAAGCCGGGGAGAGTGGCTTTGAGGTTAAACAGATCTGACTACCTGTTGACTCAGGTGAGTAATTTAATAAATTTAATGTCTTAGAGCCTCAGTTTCTTCCTCTCTAAAATGGGGATAACAAATCCAAACTTTCAGGCTGGGTGAAGTGTGGAAATAATAGCTGTGTAAAATGCCTGGTGCATACCTACCATGAGCTCAGCCAATGGTAGCTATCAGTACTGTAATCATGACAATGATGTTTATTAGGCCAAAGAGGTCTTAATTTGTATTCAGGAATGAAGAGACTTGGATTTCACACAAGATATTGCATTTCCTTTAACTTCAGCACTATTGGGAGCTGGTTTGACAAAAAAAAAAAAAAAAAAAAAAAAAAGGGGCCCTGAGGTGGCAGAGCACTTTCCTATCTCACAGAGTTAGGGTGGAGGGCATGGAAGTTTCATGACATAGTCAATTCCAAGAGGCCAGACTTTTTAGCCACATTAGTATCTATGGTATTTGTTCACTTTCATCTGTGAAGTGCTTTCCAAGCATTAGGCTGGTAATTTCTCTGTAGGGGATAATTTGGGGTACAGCCTTGCTCAAGCAGAAATCTTACATTGATTTTGGGTCTCTGGGATCTTAAACCTGGTCCACAAATTGAGAGGGAAGTTCTTTGTCCTAAATAATCTTAAATACTCTGTCTGGAGTTTTCTGATGCCAGGACACTAATGCTTCTACAGACCTGGCCCCAAACCCTTCTTGACCGTGACCTCCTCCTCTCCAGGTTCACACTGAGGCCCCAAGTTGGAAATCCAGGCTTAGTAGGTTAAAGAACTCCCAGAGAGCCAGGCAGGTCTGATTTCTCATTCCTCCTTAGAATAACATGAAGATTCCAAATGGGTAAACATTATTCCCTCAGCCTCTCCCAATTTTCTTGCTGGCACAAATCCAAACAATTGACAGTATGAGTGTTTAGTAGCAAAAAGATGACCATGAGGACACCAGCTGAGTACAAAGCCCTCCATTGCATGCGCAAAGTACAACAAAGAACCAGGTGTAGGGTGGGGAGGGGTGTGAGTAATATAAGTTGAGAATCTTCAAAATTCTAGACCCCCGATGAACATTGTCTTTACCATCTTTACAACTGCCCTATGAAATGAGCACTATGCTGACCAATTCACAGATGAGAAAACGGGTATAGCTCTCAATTAGGAAAGTTGTTCAAGGTCACACAAGCAATACATGGAGAAGCTAGCTTGCATATGTGTAACTATTTAATCCCAAACCCATGCCCTTGACTCTCTACCGTGCTGCTTTTAATAGCAGAAAAGGGAAGAAGAGAGTTAAGAAATCCATAGACAAAAGTTAAAATAAAATTTGTAAAAAGCATTTCTGTACTTGGTTTCTGATTTTATCTGATTTCTCTTGAAATAAACAGTGGGATCTCACCTCAGGTTTATAGACCAAATATGTAGCACCTTTAAACCTTGAGCCAGCGGTACATTGTTTAAGTTGTCCAACTTGTAGAACAAGGCTAACCTATTCCTTCCTGTAAGGCCTCATTTGGCCTCTAAAGCAGAAGTAAGCAAATTTTTCCTTAAAGGACTGGAGAGTAAATATTTTAGGTGTTGTGGTCCATAAGGTCTCTGTGGCAAATCGATGCAAAGGAATGAACAGGCTATGTTCCAGAAAAACTTTATTTACACCAATTGCCAGTAGTTTGCCAACCCCTTCTCTAGAGGAATAAGATTCTTTCCTACTTGTTTTCCAAGTTCTTCTCCAGAGCATCAAAGTGTACATGTATTGATTGTGAATATATAATCATGTGAACCAGATGTTAGCTAAAGTACTGTGCCCTATGAGATTAAAATGAAACCACATGTAGAGGCAAGCCTGTGTGCTTCTCAGTCTCTCCAGGGGGAATGAAGTCACCCATTCTGCTAAAGTGGTTTAGTTTATGAATCATCTTGCCTTCCTCTGCTTTTCCATCCCCATTCCGCAACACATCATGCCAGACATAGATTCTAGCCCCCTTTCCCCCAATGCACACATACAAAACACACATGACACAGGCACGCACACACAGAGTTGATCATACACAAAGTTGTGTACAACAGACATTCCCCAGAAGGAAATGGATGTTGGATTGACACTGAAACAATTCAAACTACTTAACTTTAAATATGTTATCCTCCTTCTCAAAATTCCTTTGGCCACTTTCTCCTTAAGTTCTAGTCTCCTGCCATATGGCTTGGCCTACTGTCTTCCAGCAACTTTTCCCACTCTGTTAGGCAGAGCAATCGAGCCCTTATCTCAACCCATCCCCACACCTCTTTTTGCACGGCTGTGCTCTGAGATGCACCATCTTCCCTTTCTCACCCTCCCACCAGCCTCTGCCAGAGGAAAGGGACAGCTTAGAAATATGTTACCATCATCTTGAAACCACCCTCCCCTTTAAACTCAAAAGCTGCTTTATAGTTTTAGTTTTAAATAGCATTTCTTTCTCCATGACGTAAAGTAAAAATCAATCTATCTGTTAAGATATTTTTGGGTTTGAGCAGCACAAGTAAACTCTAACATAAACAGGAAGAGGGAGTTATCCAAAGTATTACATAAAAAGGAAAAGCTAACAAATGGTTACAGAAATACAGAAACGATGGCGACAGTGTGGACAGCAGTGGGCAGGAGTTTGTGGTCTCTGTTTCTCTGAGGTATTGCCGTTGTATGTGGCACCAATGGCCTTTAGCCCTGAGTGTCTCTATTCCAGATTAGATTCCAGAGAAAGTGACATTCTCTGCTTAGGTTAAATGCCATTTGTTGTGGTCGGGACCCTGGAATACTGACATTGTCAGCTTCATCAGAACCACATGGATTTGTGGAGGCAGTTTCCCTAAATAAGGGATGCTGTGCCTCCTCAAAAAGAAACAACAATTGAAAAAAAACAAAAACAAAAACAGGTATCCACTCTACTGTGTTTCCAACCAAAGGCTTCTCAGTGGAAAAGGACAGGATTCCTGGTTAAAATGCTCTAAACATGTGTGGATCATGTTTAGAGGCAAACATAAGGAGAGTAAAGTTTTACCACGTGATGCCTCTCACTTTCCTAGTACTAGCTAAGGCAGGAAATGTTTTCTAAGGTATAGATATAATTGGTACCTGGTCCCCTCCTCCCCCAAAGTCTTGCTCTTTAACTTAGAGACTCTCATTTATTTATAATTGCTCTGCAAACTGTAAAACTAGCCCGATTTTCCAACCAGCCAGACGGCCATAGAACCGAAGCTTGAGAAACTTACTTTTGTACAATGAAACGCACCTGCTGCCTGCTGACCACTTCCTCTTCCTTACCCCTCCCTAATTCCTGTCTTCCCACATGCAATTACAGTGAGACACCAGAACCCTCATTTGACCACCTGCTGCCTGCTGACCAACTCCTCTTCCTTGCCCCTTCTGTTTTCCTTCCCAGCTATATCAACCCATAATTTTAGATGGGAGGAGATATAGACTTGAGGCTTTTCTCCATCTCTTCAATTGACATCACCCAAATAAAGCCTCCCTGGCAATAATCATTGCCTCAGTGATTAACTTTCCATGCAGCAAGCAACAGGACCTAGACTAAATCCTTCGACAACGTTCGATAACAACTGGATAAACATTCATTATTATGTCCATTTCACAGATTCAGACACTGTGACTTCACTCTGTGATGTGTCACCAACACACCTTATTTGTGTTGGAGGTGGGCTGTGAAATCAGTGTTTACATCTTCAAGCCCACACTCTTTGATGGGATTGCTAGAAGAGATCTATTCATTGTACAGGTCACCTGAATATCCCAGACCTCATTTGTCCTAATGCACATGGCCCTTAGCCCACTCACCTACACAGAAACAAGCCCTTTGAGATCTCCCTTGGTTCTCTCTGGACCTCCCTGGCAGAGTGTCTTGCATGTAATCAGAAACAAGTCTGCCCATGTCCCTTCCTCCAGTTTCCTCATCAAAGCTCCTGGCCCCTCCACTGCTGGTGGCCTCCAGGAGGATATGAAGACACTCTCCCTCCAAAACTCAGGCCTCTTTCCCCTGCTGAACCCAGGGTCCTCAGGGTACCAGAGGTACCATGGCCATAGCCAAGTGGGCTCGGGAAGCAGAGTAGAGGGACAGTCCCCTCTCCATCTATGGGTGATACTATGTTTCTTAGCCTCAGATTGATGCAGATGGTTCCTAGACACTGACAAAGTCTGTCGGCAACACTTATCTTTCAGTCGCTGGCCCTAACCTCCTCCTGCTCACTACTTCCCAATTCAGAGTCCTTGCAGGGGTTGCCTGATTGCCCAAGCCTTGGTCAGTTGCCATACCCAGGCTGCAGGAGGGCTGAGGGAGCAGTTGTCTGGACTTCTCTTGAGGTCACAAAAGTGATCTCAGCTCACACAGTGGAACGTCCCAAATATACAAAGTAGATTCAGGAGTTGGGTGGTCAAAAAAAAAGCAATGGCAAATGTCCACCAGGATGCCATGTGGCCCACTCATTATCACTCTTCCCCCCAGCTCTTTTGCTGGATCCTCTCTTCTCTTTTAGCAAAAACAAGCAAACAAATAAATATTAAGCTTCTTTTTGCATATTAAGTTGTGCGATTCTGTACTTGAAGGGAGGTAGAATTCACCATACTAAAGGGCTCAAAGTTCCAGTTTTAGTTATACCAGGAAACACTGCCATTTTGAGGACACAGGGAACTCAGTGCTAATTCATTTATGATTGCAGCAAGAGGCATGAAAGGGGGCAGGGAATTAGGGGCAGAGGATGAGAAACTCAGAGGAAACACTTTCTGCAGTTGGGTTCCAAGTACTTGTAAAAGAGAGAGTTCATGTTTTAAAGTCAAATAGACTCAAGGTTCAAGTTTTGATTTCACTACTCTGTGATCTCATACAAATTTTACTTGATATGTCTAAGCCTCTGTTTCTTCATTTGCAAAATAATAACAAAGAATATTCCTAAAAGTTTTAAGTAACATCATGCATGTAAAGTGGCTGGAAAATTGCTGCTTAATAAATATTCCCCTTTCTCTTCCCTCTGGGAAAATAAGATAAATAAGATTCCTATTTGTACAATAAGCTAGTTTGTATATTTCTGTATACTTTTACATATTTACAACTGCTTTATGAAAGTATTTTTAATATCGTTGTGTAAATTTAATATCTGTGATTGCTTTTAATAAGAATTTTAAGAAAAAATGTAATATAATTATTTTATTTTAAATGGAAATTATGGATTAAAAGTTATCAAAGAGTATTCTACAGTAGCAAATTAAGTAAATTGTAATCTATGATTTCTGGACTTATAGGAAAGAGGGTAAATTAGCTTTTGTAGGGTGCTGTACTAATGTGGGCCTGCCATTGTGCTGGGCACTTTATAGTTAATCTTGACAACAAACTCATAGCAAAGTCATTTTACAGGTGTAGAAACTGAGACTAAGAAATGTAAAGTCATTTCCCCAACATCATATAGTAGAAGTTCATCTAAATATGAGGCCCATAGAAAAGGTAATTCCATAGCTCGCTTGGATCATGATACCAAGCAAAAACATGGTAGGCATGTCCCATGGTCAGGTAGGCACTGAGCAGCAGAACAGTGAGAACTGATAGGTTGCCTGATCACAGCTCCATAGTCTCTGCCAGTAAGGACACAATGAGCCCACGTGGATGGATTTAGATACTTTATTACTCACAGCACAGCAATGGTAGAAGCTCCCTGTTTGTATTAGTTCTCTTTACCCCCCAGATCTCACAAGGGTGATGCAAAGGTTGGCACTGGTGAATACCATGCATGGAGTGCAGGGCCGCGTCACAGCTGAGGAATCCTGAGCTTAGGAACCCTAGCTGTGTCACAATGGGGCTTCTGGAAAACTGCCCATCCTTCCCTCAGGGAGAGATGTTATCTTACTACCCTGCAATGTAAACAAATCTTTCTCAAGAAGAGCAGAGAGGTCTTTATCTTTATTATCCTAGACCATCTCCAGGGAGGGAGACATGCTCACTATCTTTACAGTTCTGGAAAGTAAATAAATCTGAGGAAAGTGGCTGTTAATGCCTAGATGTGAAGAAATATGAGAGATTCATAGAAACTTGCCTCCCATTCCGACAACGTAATGAGATATTAATAGACCACCCTTTTTTTTTGTTTTGTTTTTTCTTCCTTTGTTAAACAAATATCTACTCTTGTATTCACTCACTCAAAGTCAATTCACATATTATTAAGTGACCCCTGTGTGTGTAGGTAGATGAGCTGGTTGCTGTGCATAAAGCCATAAGTTAGGCAAACACAGTCCTTACGTTGGTGGAGCTAACATTGTGATTTTAGCTCCAGATAGTCAGCAGCTGTCTTTCTCAGCGACCTGCAATGGGGCTGACTCCAGACAATCCAGTTGTTTCTGTGCATCCTCTAAAAGCCGGAATGGAGAATTCAACAATTCACAAAATCTCTTCAGGGAGTCGCTTAACTATTAAAGGAGCCTATACTTAGGCTGTGAACCCAAAAGTATCTGGGACAGGTCTCAATCAATTTAGAAAGTTTATTTTGCCAAGGTTAAGGACACACCCATGGCACAGCCTCAGGACGTCCTGATGACATATGTCCAAGGTGATTGGGGTACAGATTGCTTTTATACATTTTAGGGAGACATAATACATCAACCAATACATGAAAGATTTACACTGGTTTGATCTGGAAGAGCAACACAACTCGAGGAGGGGGACTTCCAGATCATTGGTAAATTTAAACATTTTCTGATTGGCAATTGGTTGAAAGAGTTATTATCAGTAGAAAGTTATCTTCAGTCGAAAGGAATGTCTGGAGTTGGCCGGGCGCGGTGGCTCAAGCCTGTAACCCCAGCACTTTGGGAGGCCGAGATGGGCGGATCACGAGGTCAGGAGATCAAAACCATCCTGGCTAACACGGTGAAACCCCGTCTCTACTAAAAAATACAAAAAACTAGCCGGGCGAGGTGGCGGGCGCCTGTAGTCCCAGCTACTCGGGAGGCTGAGGCAGGAGAATGGCGTGAACCCGGGAGGTGGAGCTTGCAGTGAGCTGAGATCCGGCCACTGCACCCCAGCCTGGATGACAGAGCAAGATTCTGTCTCGGAAAAAAAAAAAAAAAAATTCAAGGAATGTCTGGAGTTATGGAGACCAAGGTTTTATCATGCAGATAAAGCCTCCAAGTAGCAAGCTTCAGAGACAATAGATTGTAAATGTTTCTTATCAGACTTAAGGTCCGTATTGATGTTAATGCTGCAGAGGAATGAGTCGTCATGCCCAATCCCCTCTTCATCCAGCCTGAACTACTTTTTCAGATTAATTCTGGACTGCTCTTGGCCGAGAGGAAGGGTCCATTCAGATGGTAATATGGTTTGACTCTGAGTCCCCATTCCAAATCTCAAGTTGAATTGTAATCCCCAGTGTTGGAAGTGGGGCCTGGTGGGAGGTGATTGGCTCATGTGGGTGGTTTCTAATGGCTTAGCACCATCTCCCAAGTGCTGTCTTGTGATAGAGTTCTCATGAAATCTGGTTGTTTAAAAGTGTGTGGCACCTCCCCCACCTTCTGTCTCCTGCTCCTGCCATGTAAGACATGCTTGCTTCCCCTTCACCTTCCACTATGATTGTAAGTTTCCTGAGGCCACCCCAGAAGCAGAGGCCTGTACACCTCTCAGAACCGTGAGTCAATTAAACCTCTTTTCTTTATAAATTACCCAGTCTCAGGTAGTTCTTTATAGCAGCTCAGGAATGGACTAATGCAGATGGTTAGGGGGCCTTCCAGTTTTATTGTTGATTTACAAGTCTCATCAGTAAGTCAGGGTATTGAAAGTTAAATCCTCAGGAGGCTCCACCACACATTCATGAAGTCCAGTGAGTGAGTTGATGGTGTTACTGTTAATGCTGAGGATATCCAGGTGCAGAAAGGACTGAAAAGACAAGGAGATGGACAACGGTTTTCTCCTTAGAATATAAATCATCTTAGAAACAAATATTCTTCCATTTCCACAATAATTACTATCTTTGTTTCTTTGTTAGATAATACCTTTTTGGTGCATGTGAAAATAATGTATCTTACTGTAAGAACAATTTTTGAAAACATGTAAAAAATATAAAGAAAATAATAATCTCTCATCATGAAGCCACCTAGACAGAACTATTGTTAACTTTCTGGGGTATTCCTTCTGGTCAACTTATACTCACATAGGTACACATCTATAGGGATTTTGTGTGTTTTTCTTTTACTCAATTGGAGTCCTATCGTATCTGGAATTTAGTTTACTGCATTTCCCATTTAACATATAAAATAATATAAAAACCATTTTAATGGTTACACACTGGTTCATCAAATATATAAACATTAATTTATTTAACCAATGCTCCCCCAGCAATGTTGGCCCTTATCTTGTGTTTTGCTTTCTGCTATGATAAACAGCTTGATGAACAGTATCTTTTTTTATACCTTTTCCCCTACACCTCTCTGTTTATTTCACTGGGATTGATTGATAACAGTGAAATTATTAAAGGATGTAGGGGCTGGGCACAATGGATCACACCTATGATCTCAACACTTTGGGAAGATCTCTTGAGTCCAGGGGTTCAAGACCAGCCTGAGCAACATAGTGAGACCCCATCTCTACAATAACTATAAATACATAAATTAAAATTTAAAAATTAAAGGGTAAAAATATATATTGCTGAGCTGCCCTCTGGAAATTCTGTACTATTTTACATTCTCCCCTAGACTATGTAGGGGTGGAGGATGATAGAGAGAGGGGTGAGAAGAAGGTGAGAAAAAGGAAGCAGGGAAAAGACAGAATTGCAATGCAGACAGCACTATTGAGTTACTCTTTATGAATCCTGGAAGCTTGTCCCTCCCCAAGCACACCTTAAAGATGCCAATCAATTTTCTTGAATTTGGCTCCTAGAAAATAGGCTCCTACTGACCAGTGCTTCCAATCCTTCTGAATTCCCCAGGAATTCACATTCCCATCTGAATTCTCAGAGATTCTAATGATGTATGAAGTCACTTACAAGTCTTCAGTTTTAGAACTTAAGAGATTTTTTTCTCTCTTTTCAGAATGTTTCAGATGGTGAGAGGTGTCATATTGAGCCTCAGTCATACTGCTCAAGACTGACTCTTTAAATAATATCCAGATTACCAAAGCAATTTTTTTTAGTGTCTTTGTTTTTCCTTCTCTCAATGTATATATTTTTATTTCAAAAAATATGCTGTACTCAGTCTTTAAACTGGAAATGCAGAAAATACTATTAGAAATAAACCATCCATAGTCTTCATAAACACAGTCATTGTTAACATTTTATTATGTTTCCTTCCAGGCTTTTATTTATGTATACATATATATTTTACAGCATTGTAAACCTACTACAAATGCAGTTTCTTACTCAGCTTTTTCCCACTAAAGAGCCATAAGCATTTTCCCATGATGTTACATAACCCTCATAAACATTCATTTTTATGGCTGGATGATATTCCAGTGAGAAGATGAATCTTAATTTATGTAGCTGTTCCCCTTAGGAGATCATTTAGGATATTTCTTGCTATAAAATAATTCATGTCAACTCTTTTTGCATAAAGCTAATCTCATAGTTAGCTTTGTTCTAAAACGGAGTTTTAGATACAAAATAGTAATATAGCTAATGATAATGATCACTTTTTGAGCATTTACTATAGGAATTTAACTTGCATTATCCCTACTCACAACTTTTCAAGGTAAATAATAATATCCCCATCTTGTAGATGAAGAAACTGAAACTCAGACATTAATTTGCTTTAAGATGCAAAGCTAAGCAATAATTAAACCCAGAACTTTATTGTTCCAAGATCCCTTCCCTTTGGTCCAGATGATACAGGTACTTTATTATATCAGAGGATGCAAATATTTTTTAAGGATCTTGACATACATTGTGTTTTACTATTTTTGCCATCTTTTCCTCAATTTAGAGATTTTAAATATGGGGCATTTGTTTATGTTTGTGTGCAGGCTTGTTGGACCTAGAAAAGTTTTTAAAGTTTATATTATATTTATATTATCTTTTCCCTCTATTCTTTTTTTTTTTTTTTTTTTTTTTTTTTTTTTTGAGATGGAGTCTCGCTCTGTCGCCCAGGCGGGAGTGCAGTGGCCGGATCTCCTCTATTCTAAGCTTGGAGGGTTAGTGAATATCCACTATTTTTTTCTATAGTTTGCATTTGTTAATATTTAACTTTTTATTCCATCAAGAATTCAGTCTACTGTATGGAAGGTATGGAATTTAGTATGTGGAATGAGAATAAACTAATTTATCTCTCGATTTTCTAACCATAGAACCTAAATTCATTTATTACAGATATTCTCTTTCCCATTGACAAATACTAGATTCTTATATGTAGTAGAATATGTTTCTTTGCTTTCTTCTATTTATCCACTCACTCAGTTAGTAAATATTCAGTGCCTACACATGCCAGATACTGGTCTAAGTGTCTGGATACAGTGGAGGATGATAGCAGACTTATTAAACAAATAATAAATCAATAATTACTTAATTATAGTATTTCTAATAGCTTTGAAGAAAATACATGAAGAATGCCATGGTGGCTCATAGCAAGAGTACCTGATTTATTCTTGCACAAATATCACACTTTCAATTTCTGAAGTTTTCTGAATTTTAATACCTAATAATTTAATATTCCCTTCCTAACTCACTGCTGTTCTTGCTTGCTTATTCTGTCAGGTGAAAGTAGGAATGATTTTTTTCAACTTATGAAAATATCACATTGAACTACTGAATTAAATATATATTAAATACTGCAATTAAATTTTAAAGAATTGACATATTTCACATATTCCAAAATTCTACCCAAGTTTTCTTTTACAATTCTCAATAAAATTTTGTAATTTTTTAGTTTTCTCCAAATACATCATTCAATTTTATCATTAAGTTTGCTTATAGGCATTTTGTACTTTTTCTGCTATTATAATCAGGATCCCAGTTTTTATTATATTTTATAACTTATATTTAATACTGTAGAAGCAAGCTATTGATTTTATGTATTTATTACACAATCAGCCACCTTACTGAGCTCGTTAATTCTCATATGTTTTTCTCAGTTTTACTCCTTTGGATTTTCAATAGATGCATTTCTACCTTCAATTAATAATAGCCTTTTTCTCCTCTTTAACAATATTTAGGCCTCTTTCTTTTTTATTCTGTTTATATCAAATTGGCCAGAACACCCCAAACAATAAACAATGGTGGTTATAAACATCCTTACTTTGTGCCTAGTTCTTCACTATTTCACTGTTTCATATGATGCTGGCTGATGATTAAATGTCATACTTTTTAATTAGTTGAAAAAAACGTCCATCTATTCTTAATTTTTAAGAGGTTTTATTAGTAACAGATGTTCAATTTTATCATATCCATTTTGATGTCTTTTCTTAATGAGCTCTTATGTAAGATAACTATTTCTTCAGATTATTAGCTACTGCATCAGTCACATTTGGTTGAGATATTTGGTGATTTTCTTTCTAAATAATGCTGCAACATTCTTGAGTACCATGGTAACACCCTGGAACCTCGGAAGAGGCTTGGGCCTGGAGTCAGCCCACCTTGAAAGTGCAGAAACAGCCCTGTGAATTCAAGTAGAAGATGCCCGAAGCTCCTGAAGAAGAGATCCAAGGGCAAAATGTTCTGTAATTTTGGGGGTAGAGGGGAATCTCTATTCCTCTAAGGGAACAATGAATTGATTTGATAATGGTAGGAGTATTTCAGTGTTGTTGAGTATAAGCAAATTTTGGACATGTCTTGCTCCTGGCATGCTGTGGGTGCCAGAGCTTTCCATGCATACTTGTACCTTCATATAGTTTGGTCTGGTAAGCTTGGTTGAAGGACATGGCCAAACGTAATTTAAGATGTGAAATAAACCTTGGCCATAAGTTTTGGGTCTGGTATTTAGTCAACTTGGAGTAGAGCTTATTTGAAATAATTTCCTGATCACTTTCAGAGTCTCCTAACAGCTACATTCGAGAGCCTTGATTTGCTGAGTTGCTTATCTCATTGGCCATTGATTCAATGAACATGTATTGAGCACCACTTATGTGTCCAGCATTAGACTGGGGTGTTTCAAAATGCAAGCTTTATTATTATATGGGCATGGTGAGTTTATTATGATTTGGGATCAGGAGTTGACTGCCACTGAAAAGATAGTATATCACCCACAGTTCCTCAGAGGAGGGTGCATGCCACACCACACGGGGCCACATGGGGAAGCACCAGGGTCAGTCAGCAGGCAGAGTGAGGGAGGAAGTGTGGAAGGGCCTTTACTGTGGTGTCTGCTGGAAGGAACAGGAAGGGCAGCATAAGTGGACACGCTGTGAGGTTTAAGAGTTGTGAATAAGTCTGACACGCTGTGAGGTTTAGGAGCTGTCCGGAGTTGCCTAGGACCTGGTCCTGGGATGGTTAGGACAGCAGAATTCCAGCCCAGAGTGTGAGAGCCCTGTGAGCATCTGATAAAGCCAGTGGTTGGGGAATATGGGCCTGGGGTTGGTTAGTGGCCAGATGAGAAGTATACTTGCAGACCCATCCTTTTCTATCTCTAAGAACTAGTTAGCCCTGGGAGTAAACATCTCCTTGGGATCAGCAAAGCCACCGATATCAAAACATCAGAAAATACAGAAGATTAAAATGCATGATTAATACATAGAGCTTTCAATGAGAAAGGTGATACCACAAGCCATGAGAAGGGTCAGAGGAAGAGTTTCATGAAAATACTGGGAAAAAATTTCCTGATATTCCATTTATATCTCTTAACTGTGGCATCAACAGTCCAGGCTATTAAGAAGTCCTTGAGTCAATAGAAGAAAAAAATATAGGGAGAAAAGTTGACTAACCTCAGGAGAAGTGAGGCTTTTGCTCCCTGATTTTACTCTTCGCTGAAATGGGTCAAAACCAGAGACAGTTTCAAGGACAGAGCTGAGGGGCTATGACTGGAGGAGGAGCCTCTAGTGGGAGCAGGTGAAGAGGGCTGGATGGTATAGGCACTCTCTTGACAAATGGCCCTTCTTCAAGTGGCTTCGGGACCCCTCCAACCCTTCTTTCCTATGCAGCTTGGGATGGGAATGGTGGTGGAAATCTACTGCTCAGGATGACTTCTTTACCTCCCCAGGATGTACAGAGAGATCAGCTCAGTCCCATTCTCTCCCAGGTTTATGAAAATTATTCTTTCTGTGAGCCCGTCAGTTAATCACAGAGGCCAGCCTCTGCTCAGCATCATATTCCAGGAAACATGGTTCAGCAAATACAAGTGTCTGATAACAGAGAATGAGACCCAGATACCCAAACATTTTGTTCAAAATAAGAAACCTAACAAATTCTTAGGTTTTACCTATCTTTATGTCCATTCCTGTGGAAGAAGAAAGTATCAGTGAAAACTTACAACACTGACACCTTTCAGAAAACAGAGATACCGACTTAAACATTATTCCCTCACCAGGACAACTAATTATTAAGTAAGACAACCATTAAGAATTGCAAAAACATTTTTTACAAGTCTTTTATTTTTAGAGGTACCACCCGCAATGAATTTTATGATGCAGGATAGTTTCAGGAAAATGGAGAAATTTTCATCTTGCTGAGGTTGTTTTCATCAGCAGTTGAAAGGTTGCACAGTTTCAAGGCTAAGCAATGTAATTTCATTTTTTAGCACCTAAGAAAACAGAACAGACTGACAATCTGAGGACTTACAATTTCGAAAAAAGAAGGGTAGCACAGGAGGATTAACAAATGAGTTATAGGGCGTAAGATGTTTTTCATCTATATACTTAAAAGCAATGCCAATGTTTACCGATGTTCTCAAAGAATGTCACAGAAGATACAGTTCCAATCCATGACAACATAGCTTAAAACCCTCTCTCCCTTTCTTCCCTTTCAATCTTGCTCATAGACCTTGTGGATCAAAGAGTCTCTCTCCATTTCATTTCCAGCTTGCTGTCAACACTTCTCCAGTAAACCATCCAGGTGGCTCTCAACTCCTCAACTCAAGTCAAGTCTAGAAATTATCCATGTAAGTATTTAACATACCATATGCCTGGCACATGGTGTGGATTCAAAGAGCTTTAGCTATGAATATTATTATGAGTGTTATTGGGAATATAAGGTTACTGTCAGAAACATGAAAACAATGTTGAGAAACACACCAGTATCCTCACTGTTTGCATTGTCACCATCCATCTTCCTTTCAGTCCTTGTAGGGGCAGAGAAGGCATGGCAAAAGCCAGTGGTCTCCCCAGCTCCCCGTCTTGGAACTACTTTTTTCTCTCACTAGATATTTGCCTCCTCTTTGATGGAAATGTTCTGGCCTCTCCCAGTAGATGTTCCTGCCCAGGCATTGAGCTAACAAATTCAAAGTTTCCCTTGGAAAGAAAGGGAGGAGGGAAGTTCAAGGATTCTCTTTCTTTCACAGTCAGGAGGATAGGAAAGATGCTGTAAATCTCATAATTCAATAACTTGTTTCTTGATCATTCTTTTCATCAAGGTGACAATATCTTAAAGGCCAACCTTTGGGGGTAGGTCTAGAAAAATGGTCCACAAAACCCATTTGGCATGGTTTCAGTCTAGATCACTGGTCTTTGGGTGTGATGAGGGGTAGGGCTGGAAGGGGGAAGAAGAAAGTGCTCAGTCTCTTAGGGGCACTTTTTCACATTCTACTGCCTCTTTACAGAAACTCGAAGTCTCCTCTCCACTGAGACTCACATTGACTTCTCGTTCTCTCAAACCCAATCAAATACCTTGTTTGTTGGTAAATCTCATTGACTTCACTTCAGACCATGTACAGAATCCAACCACTTCCTGGCACTTTCTCTGCCACCATTCCAATCCAAGCTGCTGCCAACTCCCTCTTGGGTTATTGCAGTAGTCAACCTGTGTTAGTAGCCTATTGCCACTGCAACAAACTCCTCAAACTGAGTGACTTAAAGCAACACAGATTTATGTTCTCACAGTTCTGGAGGTCAGAAGTCTGAAGTGGATTTCACTGGGCTAAAATCAAGGTGTCAGCAGGGCTGCTTTCCATCTGGAGACTCCAAGCAGAAGTCATTTTCTTGCCTTATTGAGCTTCTACAGATGACTCGCATTGTATAGCTCATGGCCCCTTCCATCTCAAAGCCAACAATAGTTGGTCAAGTCTTTCTCACACTGCATCACCCTGCCTGCCTCTCTCCTGCCTTCCTGTCACTTATAAGGACCCTTGTGATTTCATTATGCACCTGGATAATCCAAGATCGTCTCCCCACCTCACAGTCAGCTGATTAGCAACCATAGTTCCATCTGTAACTTTAATTGCTCCTTGTCATGTAAAATAACATTTTCACAGGTTCCAAGGATTTGGATGTGGACATCTTTGTGGGCCGTTACTCTGCTCACCACACCTCCTAACTCACTCCCAGTTTCTTACCTCCCTTAAATCACTTCTTCACACGGTAGCCAAAGTCGTCCACTTAAACCACGTATCACATTACCTCACTGTGCTCAAGACCTTGCGAGGGCTCCCACTTTGTAGTCCCGACAGCCCTCAACACCAGTAAGGTCCTTCTTATGAGTTCTATGAATGTATTCACTGAATTCGAATACTCCTATCATTCCTGGCATCCACCCCACTGCATTATGGGAAATAAGACTGCATTCTATTTGCTACTGTTTTATTTAGAATGTCTTCGTCTATATTCAGAAGCGAAGCTGGTCATTTGCTTTCTGTGTTTTCTTTTGTTTTGCTTTGTAGAACAGATTGGGGGCTTTGCATCTTCTATAAATGAAATTAGCATGGAAGTCATTTGTTTCCTAAAAGCTTGAAAAAATTCCATGCCTTAAAACATTTTTTTAAACTTTACCGAGCCTTAAATTGACTAAGCATAATGAACAATAGGTAACAATGTTGAAGAAGCCCCCTAAGATTTTTAAAAACACCTGTTTTTAGTTGCCATTCTCCAGAATCTTTTCCATTCTATTCCATTCACTTACTCTAACCCAAATTGAATATAAAAATTTTGACTAAGGCACTCCTTTCTAACCCATTCTCAGTCCTACCTAAGAATTTAACTCCTGAGGTGCTCACACTACTGGGGTTTCAAATTAGCTTGCTGTCCAGATGTCTGGCCCTATGTACCAGAGGGCTGGGCCAGTGCACAGGTGGCCTGTCATGCTGGTTAGACTGAATGAATGAGCTGAAGAAAAGATCTGTGATCTTTTTCTAGGACTCTGGATTAATTAGGAGACCCACTGTAGGGGAATTCCATCCCTGGATCCCCCTACATGTACCCTCTGATGTGATAGAATAAAAATGAAAATAGAATCGGCTACAATTGTTTCCACACATGTTAAGACTGGTACTCCCTAGCCAGAAGAAAGTCATTTCCATGTTATTCTAACAGAGGAATCAAATGTTGCCCCCCAACATAATTTGTAAAATTTTAATTAAAACCTACTAACTTGAAATTTATGTGCAGTTATTCTCCTTAATGTCACTTTAGCCAATTTTATAAACTATCCCTCCTTGAAAGCCCTTCAGATACTTCAGATATCACTCTCAGAAATAGCCCGAATCCATTACAAGGGTGAGTCACATGTCAAATAATGTAAACACAACTTTAGAGTGGAGACTGGACATTCACCCTGTGCCTTAGGACAAGCCTTTGCTGTCCTGAGAGTTGATGGGAGCAACTCCAGAACCTTTGACTACCAAATAATCTGAGGGTCTTTGCCTATTGGCTAAACCACACAATTGCTATCAATATCGGGCTTTCTTGATGTTTCAGATGTCCCAAGATGAAGAGAGATGTAGTTATAGATGTCACTTTATGCATGCCATCAGTGTTTACTGCAGAAGGTAGTGGATCCTTAATAGAGTGTGAAGGGAAGTATTCCAGTCCACCTTGCGACTAACCCTGTGTTCAGCACAGCAGCCTCAGCAGTGTATCCACTACACAAGAAGACAGGAAGTCAACAACATGCTCCCAGCTGGTGGGATTAGCATGAACATTCACAGCAATGTCCAGTGGCAAATGACTGCCGTGTTACATAGCTTCGTATTTTCCTCTCTCTTTAAACTTCTCAAGTCAATCAGAGAAGTACTACATATTATAAAGTGAGGGGGCTAACTAAATGACACACAAGACCATCAGCTCCACTACATTACAGCGGCAACCTGTGAATTACATAATCCTTGGCCTCAGGTGACTTATAGTAAAGTTGGGCAAACAAGAAAACAGAAAGGGAAATTATCCATGTAAGTATTTAGCATACCATATGCCTGGCACATAGTGTGGATTCAAAGAGCTTTAGCTATCAGTATTATTACGATTGTTGTTGGGAATATAAGATAACTGACAGAAACATGAGAACAATGTTGAGAAACACACTGGTATCCTCACTGTTTGCATTGTCACCATCCATCTTCCTTTCAGCCCTTGTAGGGGCAAAGGAGGCATGGCAACTGAGCCAGTGCTGGAGGGTTGCCCCAGGGACAGCAGCTTGGGATAGGAATCCATTCTTTTTTTGTTGTTGTTTTGTTTTGTTTTTGAGACAGAGTTTCCCTCTTGTTGCCCAGGCTGGAGTGCAATGATGTAATCTCAGCTCACTGCAACCTCCGCCTCCTGGGTTCAAGTGATTCTCCTGTCTCAGCCTCCCAAGTAGCTGGGATTACAGGCATGCACCACCACGCCCAGCTAATTTTGTATTTTTCTCAGAGATGGAGTTTCTCCATGTTGTTCAGGTTGGTCTCGATCTCCTGACCTCAGGTGATCTGCCTGCCTCAGCCTTCCAAAATGCTGGGATTATAGGCAGGAGCCACAGCGCCTGGCCAGGAATCCTTTCTTAGCCATCCAGGAGCACAGTCAGAGGGGAAAGACCAAGGCAAGACCTGAAGAAGTGCTGAGAGAGTCTGAGCCAGTGAAGCCAAGCCAAAAGCCAAATGCTGCTGGTTAATGGGGAAGGATGCCATGGGTCAGGAGCCAGGTAGAACTCAGAGGAGAAAAGAAGCCAATTGCCAATTTGGAGCAACTCAGGGAGGATCCAAAATGGTGCTGGAACCATAGCCATAGTTCACCTTTGCAGGTCACTGGGCATGGCCACGTTTAACCATCAGAAAGCTGAAGGGCCAGGGTCCATACACAATACTATAGGACAGTAGTTCTCAAAGAGAAGTCCTTAGGTCCAGCAGCATCACCACAACCCTGGAACTTGTTAGAAATGCAGATTCTCAGGCCCACCCTAAACCTACTAAATATCAACGTCTAAGAGTGGGCCCTGCCTCTGAAATAAGGAACTGCAGTCAGGTGAACTCTGTAAGTCAGCATTTCCCTACTTTAGCTGTATACGAAACCACCTGGGCAGATTAACAAATACCCAAGCTCGCAACCCACCCTACATCAATTAAATCAAAATCTTAAGGAGTGGAGCTGTGGGGGCATTTGGCCTTTTTTTTTTTTTTTTTTTTTTTTAGCTCTCTGGGTGATTCTAATGGTGGAAACCACTAGCTCTAAACATCTTCCTAAGGATAAATCCCTTTATAATTTAAGGTATTACTAAGGCATCATTGTTATCCATGCTGGACACACTGTAAAGACCGTATGTTCCAATTTTATCAGCCCTTTTCTTCAGGTTTCATGTAGCCTTAAATGAGACGGCTTATTGGAAGGACTTTTAACAACATTATCTGATTGTAGTCAGCAAGGCTTTCTCTTCACCCTGCTGAACGGATTACTCTTCGAGTGTCAGAGTAGAAACTATAATCCTTTGAAGTGAGTAAGGACAAGCTTTCCAGAAACCTGGGATCAACACAACCCAAATGAAGGCAACTGTGTGTGTCATCTCCGGATAGCTGGTAAAGAACAAGTGCTTCTTCAACTGAGATGAAAATTAATTCAGAGGTCAATACAGGTTCATTGTGTTCATTGTGATGGAAGATCCACTCACTAATTTCATTTGGGGATTAAATCTTTATTGTCTACTCTGCATTTCCATCTGTTTTCACAGTTTCTTTGCTTCTCTACTGAATTTCAATCAGCAGAGGAAAGGACATTGTTATGCCCTGTTTCTTCATTTTTTTCTCTTGCATCCTTGTTCAATTCCTCCTGCTCTTCCCCTCCGCCTTCTCCCAACCCCACCGGGTCTGAAATGCCCTGTATTTTTGATGTGAATTACACATCCTTGAGACTGTGACTTGCTTGTGTTAAGACCACTTGCAGCTACCTCCAGTCATAATTGCAATTATAATTGGATGCAATTATTTGCTAAGTGTGCTTACAAATTTACCAGAGATGCTAGATTAAATGTGGTTCATAATATCATAAAGCCTCCCATCATGTTAAGATGCCACTTGATTCCTTCCTTCTTCTAAACTAATTAATCCACAAGCAACACGCACTTAATAGTCTCTGAATAATTACCAAGCTGGTCCAGTCTTTGCTAAAGTCAGCCCAGGTGGGCAGTCTTGTGGGGTCCTTGGGACTTACAGCACCCACCTGGATCCCTCCATGTAGAGCTGCCTTCTCTAGTGCCTTCCTCTCACTGCCTCATTGTCAGCAGGTGAACCAAGCCCCTCTCCTCAAAATAATGTTTCTGGAAATTTTTCTATTCTTTTCTTAATGATAAGAGACAAGGTAGCAGAAATAACTTCTGCTGCTGCAAAACGGCCCTTTTAATGCCTAAACTCAACTTCTCCATCAGCTGCAGGGGTGATGGAAGGAGGGGTTGGAGGCAGGGAACTGTCATGCAGGTTGCATTAAATCCCATGCTGTGTGCAATTAGACAGCCATGTACAGATTTCTGGAAAGGCCACCTGCCCCTTCCTTACACAGCCTGCTTTTAACGCTGCAGATTACTCTGCTTCCGCAGCTCTCCTCCCACCAGCACCCTCTTGCCTCCCCCGGCCTTGCACTTCACAGCCGTTGCCAGTCAGCATCCCCACACTGTAAGAAAAGCATGCATTTTGGTTCACAAAGCAGCTTTCCATTTCATTTTTATCTGGGAACAAGTCGGTCACTTGACATCATAGGAGGTGTCTTCTCCATTTTACAAATAGCAGAAATGAGGGTCTGGGAGTTGTAGCGACTTGCCCCAGGAGAGAACCCAGACTCAAGCTTCCTGATTGCACACACGCAGGCACTTGGTGGACCACTCAGCCTCTTGGGGCATTTGAAAGGCTTCTGGAAAAACCTACTGAGATCTGGTGCACCCTGACCCAGCAGGCCCATTGTTGAAAATTCCAGATTAGAGATCTTTCATTTGGTTGGGGCATTGGGTCTGAGTTAAAATGCACTGCCCTTGGAAGGGGTGGCACGTTAGGCTTCCATTGGACACAGAATATCTTGATTAGCCTCCATGCTCAGAATGCCCCTTACAAAGTGGAGACAGGGGGCCTAGGAAAAGAAGTCAGTTTTCTTGAGGATGAGGAAGGGAAAGGTGGAGTGGGGCAGGAAACCCCCGAACTGGGGCATTGAGAACACCATGGCATCTGGGATGGGTGAGTGACATGAAAGTGATCAGAGAAAGGAGACGCAGGCAACATCAACTCCAGACCTCATTAGCTTTAAGACAGGGCCTATTCCATAGACTGTACAGGCACCATCTGACTTGAAATCTCCCCTCTGCCTAAGTCTGAAAGGCCAGGGACACAACTTGCTCCCAAAGAGAGACAATCAAGCAGGAGCCCCCAGTTTGTCCTGCCCTCAGATCCTGCCTCTGCTTTTGCCCAACACTGACTGACACCTTTCCCCATGCAATGACCTAACACAGCCGAAACCTTGCATCTGTGTGGTCAAGGCGAGGAGTGAAGTCAGAAGCAATCTTATTGTCATTAAGCTCGTGCAGAAGAACTTGGAATCCCAGAAGACTGGAATCCAGTCTTAGCTTCTACATCCTAATATGTCTACATCCTATTATGTCTCATTCCCCCTATTCAAGCATTAACTTGTTAGGAGAAAAGACTGTTTCTCTTTTCATCCTTTTCTTACCACCTCCCTACCCAGCACAGATTCCCCTCAAAGCTAACAAAGTCTGCCTTATGTGCTTCGAAAATAAAAATTTTTTAAAAACTTAAATATATGAAAGAAAGGAACACAAGGAAGTTGTCTTCCCTAACTCTACACTTTGGTAGTGTCTTATGGAGAGTGGGAACAGAGTCTTAGTCCTCCCTGCATCGTAAGTACTGACTCGATGCCTGACGCGCAATACACGCTTGTCGAACATGCACTGGATGCTGCTGCTCCATTGTCCCTTTTTTGGTCTTCACGGTTTCTCAGGCTCTCTGTGGATGTTTCACGTTCTTCTGGGGCTGAGGCTCATGCTTTCCACAATGAGAAGGCTGACACCCCCGTGCTACTGTGCACCTGCTTACTGCCGACATAATCCCATGTGTCTCTGCTTCTACTTCTTCCCATATCACATCTGTTCTTACGGTTCCCCACGTCTAACCTCCTTCCCTTAGACGTATTCTCCAAGTAGCTCCTCCCTGTCCTACTCCTACGTGCTGTATCCCCTTCACCAGCCCAGCTTGCCTACTAACTCCTTTGCTGACCACTCAGGTCCCACTAAAGTGGAGGCTCTGTTTTCTAAATTCTTAGTGTGTTTCCAGTCTGAGTCACATGGTTTAGCCCCTCCACCTATGGTGTGCTGCATTATCTTTGGTGATCCGTGCTCCATAAAAGCAAGGTGAACCTGCCTATCCTCACATTGTGCTCCTCCAACCCATCTGCCCCTCCCTCCAGCAGTGGAAACAGAAAAGATGCCCAATTATTGGGTAGCATTTATTCATTTTCATGCCTGGGCTTACACGTGAGAAGAAAGTATAGTATCATGAAGTATTTCTCAAAGGATGGGGGTCATGTCACTTAAATCATATTCTCCTGGCGGGGGGTAAAGAAGAACCTGTTAAAAATTCAGATTCCTAGAGAAATAGGAATGCTTTTACATTGTTGGTGGAAATGTAAATTAGGTCAACCATTGTGGAAGACAGTGTGGTGATTCCTCAAAGAGCTAGAACCAGAAATACCATTTGACCCAGCAATCCCATTACTGGGTATATACCCAAAGGAATATAAACAATTCTATTATGAAGATGCATGCATTCATATGTTCATTCCAGCCCTGTTCATGATAGCAAAGACATAGAATCAACTCAAATGCCCATCAATGATAGACTGGATAAAGAAAATGTGGTACATATACACCATGGAATACTGTGCAGCCATAAAAAGGAACAAGATCATGTCCTTTGCAGGGACATGAATGAAGCTAGAAGCCATTATCCTCAGCACACTAACACAGGAACAGAAAACCAAACACCGCATGTTCTCACTTATAAGTGGGAGCTGAACAATGAGAACACATGGACACAGGGAGAGGAACAACACACACTAGGACCTCTCATTGAGGGTGCAAGGAAAGGGAGAGCATCAAGATAAATAGCTAATGCACGTGGGGCTTAATACCTAGGTGATGGGTTGATAGATGCAGCAAACCACCATGGCACACAAACCTGCACGTCCTGCACATGTATCCCAGAACTTAACATTAAATTAAATTATTTTAAAAATTCAGATTCCTGGACCTTGCCTCAAGCCCATCAGAATCTTTGAAGGTGGGTCCAGGATCTGAGTTGTCACAGACTACCCCAGATGACTCCTAAGCAAACCAGCCAAAGAGCTACTAAATTAGTGGTTCGGAGCCTGGGCTATGGGGCCTGACTGGGTTCGACTCTCAGTCAATTTATTTGCAGGGATGTACTTTATTTAATCATCAATAAACTGGAGGCAAAAATAGTCCCCACTTCAAAGGATTGTTGTGAAAATAACTGAAGAAAAGTACTGAGCAGGGAGCTTGGCAAAGAGTAAGTGCTCAATAAACAACACTTTGGAGCTTTTGAAGAAAGAAAATTCTTCACAGTCCTTGCTGTTTCCTTCCAAGTGGAGGGAGCCCCATTGGCATAACACTGTCAGCATCTCTCCACCGCTGCACTCACTCTGCCACGGGGAAAGTCGCATGATACCTCATCGATTAACTTGGGAAGAGCAAATTGGACATGCTTGGTTCAGTTGCTCCCTTTGCCTCTTAAGAATAAAACTGCTGGCCAGCGCGGTGGCTCATGCCTGTAATCCCAGCACTTTGGGAGGTCGAGGCAGGAGGATCACCTGAGGTTGGGAGTTCTAGACCAGCCTGACCAACATGGAGAAACTCCATCTCTACGAAAAATACAAAATTAGCTGAGCATGGTGGCGCATGCCTGTAATCCCAGCTACTCAGGAGGCTGAGGCAGGAGAATTGCTTGAAGCCGGGAGGCAGAGGCTGCAGTGAGCTGAGATCGTGCCATTGCACTCCAGCCTGGGCAACAAGAGTGAAATTCTGTCTCAAAAAAATAAAAAAAATGGAACTGTCCCCAAAGAGTACACATCCTCCATTGTTCTTGCAGGAGCCAAGTCTGTCCTTGTATGAGAATGAAGTCAGGGGTAAGGGAGGAGGAGGAAGCTGATGTAACTCTGATCCCCCCTGCTTCACCATTCCCAGGCCCAACTGGGCTGTGATTGGGTGAGTTACCGAACCTAATTCCAGGGTTCAGTAGTAGGAAACTATAGTGGCATGGCCCCATTTACTGTCACTGCTTGTAACCCACTGGGGACTTTGTGCTTCCTATCCCTTCTATTCTGGGCTTTTCAGGTTTAGAGGTCCAGGTTCCAGAGGAGGAACATTCCTACCAAAGAATGTAGCACATGCTGCCAGGACACTTGGGGCCTGTGCCAAGGAACCTCACAAGAAGTGGTGTCACCACCGTGGCAGAGGAAATTGGCCCTGACCAGCAGGAGGAGAGAGAGCTGCTGTGCCCAGTAGGGACACAAGGAAATCCGGCACCCAGATGATCCACTGTGCACCTCTTGGCACTTCCTCTAACCAGTTTTGATGATCAATGTGCAAGTTCATCAACCAGAGCCTGAGGAAGGCATAGTGTCCAGGGACTTGAGTCATTAGAGATGAGGGTCTAAGTCACACCAACTGGCAAGAAGTGTGACTCAACCAGCAGAGGTATTTCCTGAGGATGAGAGAGAATGAATATCAGTTGCGATGGAAGCTGTAGTTTGTCCCACTAATCTTTATTTTGTAATCCCCTGCCAGGGAACAAGGCTGTGGGAATGCTGGAGACACTGCTTCTGGAAATGTATGAAATATAGGTCCATGCTGAATGCTGTCATGAGCCTCCAAGATCCATCTTGGGGACTGAAGGTCTTCTCTCCTTGTATGGTGAGCGCTGCCGGCTGACAGCCCTCAGCGAATAGCCCTCTCTGGGAATTGCCTTTGACTGAAGATTGCTGCCTCCCCAGGTCGCACCCACTTTTCAGAAGCAGCCTAAACCCAATGACCAGCCCATGTAGAAGTACAGATTCAAGAGAACAATTGTACAACATAGTGATTATCATTAATAACAATCTATTAGAGTCTTGAAAATTGCTAAGAAAGTAGATTTTAAGTGTTCTTACCACAAAAAATTATAAGTACGTGAGGTAATGCATATGTTAAATAGCTCGATTTAGCCCTTCCACAATGTATACATATTTCAAAATATCATGTACACAAGAAATGTATAAAATTTTTATTTGTCAATGAAAAAAGTAATAAATACAACTATGAGAGCTGCAAATAAAGAAGAGGATACAACTAATGTGGGAGGGTTTCAGAGACTCATCTTCCAAAGTAAAATATGAACAGATATTATTTCAAACTAAAATATTCACAGATAGCAGTATTAGCATTTTTTTTAGTTAATAATTTTTTTAAAGCCAGAAGGGTTGTAAGTCATTGCCTCATAGTAGCTGGCAGTTGGTACAGTGGTCATAGCCAGGATCTGCTGTTTGTAGTAACCCTAGGATAACGATTGAGAGTTTTTCATCATAGATAACTTCAGTAAAAATGAAGGCCAGATTAAAACAAAAAAAAAAGTATAAAGACCCAACATGCTCCACAGGATCGGTGAGACCTTTGATAAGACTGCAGTACTGCTTGACTTTTCCCTCTGCCAATCCTGCTTCCATTCCTTCCCCTCCTATGGGTGTAGATCCCAAAAGAACTAATAAACTTCTGCAAGCCAACCTTCATCTTGGATTTTGTTTCTTACTCCCCTGCAACAGAAATTCATTTTGCTCCTGCAGTAAACTACTTTCTCCAATCTAGCCCTTATTTATAACTAAGATGAGATTTGGCCTACAGCTTCCTTACTCTTTGCCTCATTTCTGATTCAGAATCTGGACAGGGAATACGGGCACTATTTATCAGACTGCTTCAAAATCTGAATGGCCATTCTCATTAGGAAATCCAGGAAAGATCAGTGCATAGAGGCAGGTAGGGTACAACAGTGTCATTATCACGTGGGTCATCAGTCAGGGTACAGGAGCCCTGCCAATGGGCTGAGATCCAGGGAAGCGAGGGATGGACATGACCATGGCAAGAGGGAATTTAATTTCAAGCTTTATTCTCCATATAAGCAGCCTCACTGCAGAACACCTTTCAGTCAAGGCTCAGACCAAGAGTCATTTGACAATAATAAGAGACCAGGTCTCTAAATGCACCTGATAACCTAATCATCCTGGCCAATCCCTAGCAGTGAGGTTCAGTGAGAAGAACGCTGGGCTTTGTCCCAACAAGAGTGACCAATATTTGATTGCCAATTTCACTATCACTATCTGTATGACCCTGAGCAAGCTTAACCTAACTTTGCTGAGCCTACTTTCCTCATCTGTAAAATAGAATAAGGAGAACCTTGCAGAGTCGGTGGAAGGATTAAATAAGATAATGTATGTAAAGCTCCTAGCACACAGCCTGGCTTTCAGCAACTCACAGCATTAGTATATTTCACATAAAGAGTTTTTAAGCTTCTCAATGTGATGAGTTATGACTGGTTTCTCCTAGCCAATTCATTTACCTCCCACTGTGCCATTTCTAAATAGGGAAACTATTTACACTTTGGCAGAACAAGACGTAGGTTTTTGAGCAGCTATATAGGGCAGGGAGCCATCTAATGAGCACGGCTTATTTTTATCCACCACTTTTGCATTTTAGACATGGCTATTTGGATACAGGTCAGCCCTTCCGGTAAAATATTGTTCCTGCTCACCTGCAATGGGTGATTTATATAACTCCACTTGGCCTCAAAGGACAGAAAAGCAATCAACTCCAAGTGGAGAGAGGTGTTACGACACAACTCAAGGCTGTGTGAGAATGAAAGACCAGAAGGTCAGGACTGGGAATTGACAGAGATAGTGACATGGCTAGGACCAGGATCTTCACTGGGACACTGCCACCCTAGAAATGAGGTCTTCTTGGTTCAGTTGCAATTCATGAGTCACTGGCCAATACCCTAGAGTCCATTGCAGGGAAGCAATGCCAGTGATTCAGGGAAATGTTTTACCCTAAGAGGGGGAAATACTGGAAGAAAATGTCAAAGAAATCAGATAAATCAATGCCCAAGGCTGCCATCAGGAAAAACCCAAACCCCTGCCCAGCCCTTTGGTATCATATTCTTCAGGCTTCTGCTGGCAACAGAATCTTTGGTTGAAGGAGCCACTATCTGACCAGTCTGTCCCCACATCGCTGGACTCCAGCTTTGGAAAAATGAGGAAATGGGCCTGGTGAAGGGGAGCAAGATAAGCAATGGAGCATCCCAAGGAGCCCAGACTCCCAGCCCCCACTGAGCTGGCCACTTGCTCAGGCTGCAGGGTCCCAGGATGAGACCTGACTGATAGCCAGGAGCACAAGTCCACCCAAACCATGCAGGGAGTGACCCTGCCAGCTCCCCATCTGTTTTCCTCCCAAGCACGCTACTACCAAGCATATACCTGGACAAATCCAGGGGAATTTTGATTCTGTGTCCCCCAACTTTCTTTCTCCTCATTCTTTTCCTGTCTTTCTGCCTTCCACCATGACCCATGTGGTAGTAACACTGTTTGTGCAGAAACTACTTTGAGGAAAAAAAGCCTGGAGCAGATTCATCCTCTGAAATTGCCTTCTCCTGGATGGCTTCCTGGTTAATGCTCATGGGATTACAAAATGGAAGGCTTTGTCTTGTGTCAATAGCATTCTAACATTAAGAGAGGATAAAGGAGGGGCTTAGCGGCTCCAGAGGGATCTGGTGACCCTGACTCTTCTGAAATTACACCCCTGGTTGCCCACACAAGAGACTGAGCTCCTGCCCAGCAGCCATCACATGGTGAAACCATCCCTATAAATTTTATAAAGTTAATCAGGGAAGAAGAGGGGGAGAGAAATGAAAATAAATCCAGCTTGCAGCACACTCAGCATTCATTGTGAGGCCAGCCTGCTCTCTAGCCCATTCCTCAGAGCTGTTTGATGCCTATTGCCTCAGAGTCACATGGACCCTAGATTAGAGTTCCCCATAACTGTTCTATAGATAACAACTTGAGCATTATGAAATGTTAATTTTTGTGTTTGAGATATTCTTTCAGGTCCTGCACACCAGTGACACTACTGACATCAGCTGGTCTGAAGGGCCCCATGAGAAACTGACTTTGCAAAGAATGCAGTTTCCACATTCTGATAATTTCATCCTCCTCACTGCAACCAATCCACAACCCAGTTTTCCAGCCCCTTGCCCTCTGCAATTATCTTGTAAACCTTAGCCCAAAACTCCTTCAGAAGATGAATTTGATGGTCTACTCCCGTCTCCTTTCTTGACTGCCTTGCAATTGTTAAACTCTTTGTCTGCTGGAAACCCTGCTGTCTCAGTGTATTGGTCTATTATTGCACAGACAGCACATGAACCTGTTGGTCCTATAACAATGGGACTCTTAGACAAACATATAACAACAATAACATTGCCATCAATTGAGCACTGTGAAGCTAAGAGCTTCACGTACATTATTTGATTCATCACAATACCCCCATGAAAGTTGGTGTTATCATCTTCCTATTTTATAGATCAGAAAACCGAGACTTGGAGAGGGCAAGTAACTCACCTAAGTCACATAGCTAATAACTGGCAGAGCCAAGATTCAGCCTCAGTTCCAGCTGACATCAGGGCCCAAGCTCTTCACTACTCTTAACTCTGGGTAGCTACAGATGCTCCAAGATGGGCCAAGTGCATATTTCAGCTCAGGCCCCCTTCCTCCAGAATACTCTCCCTAATCCCAAGCCTTCTCACCCCTGAGCTGGTTTAGGAGGCCCTCCCATCTACTCCCCTAGGGCCAGGCCAAATCTTGGTCACAGCTGCATTGTTTCATGTGTTCATGTGCATGCTACCCTCAGAGGAAACAAGTTATTGTATGGTTCTTGGAAACAGGGACTATGTCTTATTTGGCTTTATATCCTTGTCCCTTGTGTAGGACCTGACGCATAGTCACGCCAAATCTTAAAACTTTAAGAGAGTTAAAGTTTGGTCTCGCTTTCCCAGAGACCAGACTGTTTCAGACAATCCAGTTAAGTTTTATCACTGGGATGTAACCTGGGGTGCTTGGTTTGGCTCAAACCACTGAAAATTTTTCAAACTAAAGGCCTGCACAGGCTGAATTCCTTCTCCTGCATCCTGTCTGGGGACTTGAAGTCTAAGCATGGAGGATGTAGCTGTGAGTTTCCTGAAGTGAGCACTCAGGTCCCAAATCACTCTTTCATCTCCTCTGACTGCCTAAACTTGGTTCCTTTCCATTACATGCATGAAAAATAGCATGTAAACTAGTAAACTCTCATCCCCAGTGTGGTCTTGGGATGAGATTTGCATAAATAGTAATGATCCTTTAAATAGAATCATAGCTTTGCCTCTCTTTGCCCCTTTAAAAATGAGAATCAACAGCCAGGCATGGTGGCTCACCCCTGTAATCCCAGCACTTTGGGAGGCCAATGCAGGCGAATCACTTGAGGTCAAGAGGTCAAGACCAGCCTGACCAATATAGTGAAACCTTGTCTCTACTAAAAAAAAAAAAAAATTAGCCGGGCATGGTGGTGCACACCTGTAGTCCTAGCTACTCAGGAGACTGAGGCAGGAGAATTGCTTGAACCCAGGAGGCAGAGGTTGCAGTGAGCCAAGATTGCGCCACTGTACTTCTGGGCAACAGAGTGAGATTCTGCCTTGGGGGGGAAAAGAAAAAGAAAAAGAAAAAGAATCAACATGATAACCAACAGAGACTATTCTTAGGATTATTGATAGTTTCTAATAAAATCAGCTAAATATAAGTGTTATTGGTTATTAACTTGATTACTGAAGCCAACTATAAATAGAGGGTATCTCTTGGACAGCAAAGTAAAATCCAGAATCTCTAAAACTCATTTCAGCCGACAGGTTAACCCAGGCCCATGGCACAGTTCAAAACATGGGCTCTGGAGCCAGACTCACTGGCTGATTCCCAGCTTGCTGGCCTTGTGATCTCTTCCCTGACCTCAGTTTTTTCACCTGTAGATAGGCCTCCACAGGAAATATAAAGGCACTTTACCCATAGGATTATTGTGAGAGTTTAGTAAAATAATTCAAATGAAGTACTCAGCATGTTGCCAAGCATTTAGAAATGCTTAAGTGTAATTAAAATTACTCAATTAAAATAAAATCAGGCCAGGCGCAGTGGCTCATGCCTGTAATTCCAACACTTTGGGAGGCTAAGGCCGGTGGATCACTTGAGGTCAGGAGTTCGAGGCCAGCCTGGCCAACATGGTAAAAACCCATCTCAACTGAAAATATGAAAATTAGCCAGACATGGTGGCAGGTGCTTATAATCCCAGCTGCCTCAGAGGCTGAGGCAGGAGAAACGTTTGAACCCTGGGAGGCAGAGGTTGCAGTGAGCTGAGATCACGCCACTGCACTCCAGCCTGGATGACAGAGTAAGACTCTGTCTAAAAATAAATAAGTAAATAACATTTAAAAACTTATTTCTGTTTAAGATAAAATTAAAACTATTCCAAAGAAATGTGGTCCCTTGAAAAGTAAGTTCAGTCAGCAGAAAGTCAGTCTTGTTAACTGTCAGAAACTGTGCCTGACAAGTCTTGCAGGAGCCGCGAGATTCGTGACTAAGTTCACTCGTGCGAGAATGAAAAAGATGGAGTCTGCGGATCTGCCCGTTTTGTCAGGGGCTGTTTTCCCGCCCTGGGGTAACTGGGCACAAGAATAGATTCATTTTCAGTGGAGCGTGGTGGCTCACACCTGTAATCCCAGCACTTTGGGAGGCCAACGCGGGTGGATCACAAGGTCACGAGATTGAGACCATCCTGGCCAACATGGTGAAACCCCATCTCTACTAAAAATACAAAAATTAGCTAGGTGTGGTGGCTCATGCCTGTAATCCCAGCTACTTGGGAGGCGGAGGTAGGAGAATCCCTTGAACCAGGGAGTTGGAGGTTGCAGTAAGCTGAGATGGCGCCACAGCAGTAGTCTGGCGACAGAGCGAGATTCCGTCTCAAAAACAACAAACAAACAAAAAAAAACCCGAACAAACAAAAAAGAATAGATTCATTTTCTGCAGTGCCATCTTCCTTGTGCCCGACACCCCTGGCGTCAGACCTTGCTCATGATTCCAGTTTTATTCTCTCGGTGCCCTCCAGGTCTTCTGCAAGGCACAGTGGGTTGCAGCTATGACCAGGAACCTGTCCTGATCCATCATTATGTGCTCTTGGGCAAATTCCCGCTCAGCTCAATTTGGGACTATCCTCTTCCATCTGGAGGGGTCACAATTCCCTTATTTGGGCAGTGCTGGAGGGGACCACACCTGAGCCAGGGCCAGGAGGAGAAGCAGAACTGAGCAGGTAAGTACAAGAGAGGTGTTCTTGGTACCTGGTTTGCCCAGGACCATCCCAGTTTTAGCACTGAAAGTCCTGGGCAAACTGGGATGGCTGGCCACCCTAGGAAAATCCTAAAGGTCCCCTTGTAGGTGGATTGTGCCAAGGTGTCAGGTCATGTCAAAGGTGGTGGGGGGGAAGCCTAACAGTGCTAACCCCAAACTTTCTGTTTTATAATGGCCCTTTTGATTTCTTCAAATGCCGTCAGAGAAAACAGCACAGTTCACCAGCCTCTCACTGGTGATACAAGAGCTTTGATGTACTTAAGAATCATTTTTATTTCATCTTCCTGTGTTCTCCGGATTGAATAATACCAGTCCCTTCTAGCTGTGCTGTCATGCCATCATCCCTGGTTACTCTCCTCTGACCCCATCCCATCCTGGCCCCTGGCCCCTCAGTTAGAACCAGAGAAAGACCAAAGGCTCCAGGGGATTGTCCCTACCTCTGGGTGGAATTCTCATCTTTGGAGTCCAGTGGGGAATGTGGGCTGCAGTGTCAGGGCTCACAAGGTTCTAACCTGGCCTCGTCTGAACTTGAGTGTTCAGCACAAGCACCCAGTTTAGCTCTGGACTTTCAGAGGGGAGTGGGAAGAGGAGGAGATGTACAGAGGAAAATGTCTGACTTAGGGTGAAACCAAGTCAGAGTGGTGGGACTTTCTCCAGAATGTCCCTTTCCTTACTTATGACCCCACCTCTCTCTCCTGGCTCCTTGAAGCAGCCCCCTATGAGAACAGCAGCATGGTCTGCATGTCATCAGAGCCCCACTGCAGTGACACCTCCACCAAGAAGTCTCCCCAGCTCTCCTGTCTTCCTCATCAGCCTCCTCTAAAAACTCCTGGTACTCCCAGAGATTGTACCACAAAAATTTGCACTTAATGACTACTTTGTTTCATTCCTCAATTGGTTCATGTTGATTCTCTTGTCCCAATGATGTTTCAAGATATTTTTGGAACAAGAAGCTTGTCTCACTTAACTTACTCACTCACTTTTTTTCCCTAAACTTTCACAGCACCGAACAGGGTGTCAGGGAGCTAAAAAGTACTCAATAAATACTATCGGAAGATGGTGAATGAATTCTGAACACACCATCCCCCAGCACAATACCTTGAACACTAAAGCTCAACACGTGTTTGTTGAATGAATGAATGAATAAATGAATGAATGAATGAATGAAATAAACACTCCTGTCTCCTACTTATCCACATTCCTGATATTCGCCACCCTGGTTTTCTGAAAAACAAAATAAAAATATAAAAAGATGGAATGAGACAAAAATATAGTAGAGTTGGATGAAGTGCTTGGCATTTAAGTTATTTCTTTACTTCTTATGGGGATATCCTGGCTTCTTATCTGCTCTATTGGTGGGGGAGCTAGAGGTATATTTGAAAAACACACCCACCATAGACCCATCCTCTAGAGTTTTTGCTTGTATCTCATTTCAAAACTCCCTGCTTCTTCAGGAGCTGTAAAGCAAGCCACAGGATGGCAAAAAATCAACATGAAAAAAAGGTAGCATACATTTAAACTGCTGATATTCTGAGAGAAAATCTTTCAGAGTACTTTTAATGCTTTTAGCTGCTATCTGCACACTCTACAAGCAGATTTCTATTTACTAATGGTGGCAATTAAGGCAAGGTCCTAGGCTTAACACAAAGTGATTTTTTACTGAAGCAAATATGCTAATCAACTTTCCTGCCATGCTCCATTTTCTCATCTAGCTTAGTATGTTGTGCCCACAGCCTCAGAATCGGGAAGCCTCTCTGCTATGACATGCATCTTTCTGGCCACATACGGAAACTGGATTGGCAATGACCAGTGATATTCTACGTAAAAAAACTTGAAATGCATGGCACAGAAACCTTAGCACTGTAACCTTTGATATCACTTATTCTCAGTTTCCTCATTTGTAATATAGGCATATGATTTTGGAATTAAATGTAATCACTTTGGCAATGCAGTTAACACACTGCATAGACAAACAACCACTCAAGAAATGTTAGCCACTGCAAACATAAAAATTGTAAAATACATTAGTGAAGCCAGGCACAATGGCTCATGCCTCCTGAGTAGCTGGGACTACAGGCATTTGCCACCAGGCCTGAGGTGGGAGGATTACTTGAGCCCAGGAGGTTGAGGCTACAGCGAGTCAAGACTGCAACACTGTACTGGGTGACAGAGTGAGACCCTGTCTCAAAAAACAATTATAGCAAAATACATTGTTATTATGGTTGTTGCTAATGCTGAACTGAAAAGTATATGAAGTTGGATCCTGAAATGATCATATTAAGCTATGAGCACTAGGAGAAGAAAAAGAACTAAAAAGAAGCAGGGATGGAAGAGACCACAAGTTCTTGTCTTCCCAGTCCACCTATAAAACTGGTTTTGTGCTCTCAGATGTTCATAAAATTGATTCTGATGCGCGTAAGTAAATGCCCGGTGGTAGCCAGCATCCAAGATGGCCCTTGATCCTCACTTCCTAGCCACCATGCCCATGTGCAGTGCCCTCCCAAGCTAGGTCATAAAACACATTGACTTTTCCCTCTCTCCAATCACTCTGGTAGAAGTCACGTACCATGTTGTGAAAAGGGGCCAACATTATGAGGAACTGAGGCCTCCTGCTAACAGCCCTATGAGGGAGCCACTTCAGAAGCAAATCCTCCACCCTGATCAACCCTTTGGATGGCTGCAGTCCTGGCCAACATCTGGACTCCACCCTCAACAGGGGTTCTGAGCCAGAACCATCAGCAACACATCTCCCAGTTTCTTGGTCCTCAGAAACTATGAGATAATGAATGCTTGTTGTTTTATGCAACAAGGTTTTGTAGTAATTTATTACATAGAAATAAATAACTAATACATGCTCTTTTGTTTAAACAGAATTGAATGCATTTCTGTACCTTGCTGTCTATGATTTCAGGCCAAGATACTTACTTTAAAAACATTAGTTTAATAAGAAATGCAAACAGAACTATAATTGTTAAAGTTTTTCATTGTCTTTTTCTGAGATATGCAGAAGCTGACACTAGTTTCAAAGCTTATTGCTTATTCACCTGCCTGTCAACCACCTATTTTCCTTCACATTCACTCATCTATCCATGCTATGTCTTAAGACTGGGGTTTTAAGACAGAAGTACACAGATAAATAATATACAGTACTGGTGGGAAGAAATTTTCTTTTCTAGAAATCCTTTTAGGGAAAAGTTCTTCAGAAAATGGTTTTTTGATCAACTGACTTGGGGTAAAAGTTGAGCCTCCAGGGCATGATTTACTTTGGTATAAGATTATAGGATATAGACCTGGCACAGTGGCTCACGCCTCGGATCACGAGGTCAGGAGTTTGAGACCAGCCTGACCAACATGGTGAAACTCCGTCTCTAATAAAAATACAAAAATTAGCCAGGTGTGGTGGTGCATGCCTGTAATCCCAGCTACTCTGGAGGCTGAGGCAGGAGAATTGCTTGAACCTGGCAGGCAGAGGTTGCAGTGAGCCAAGATCGTGCCACTGCACTCCAGCGTGGGCAACAGAGCAAGACTCCATCTCAAAAAAAAAAAAAAAAAAAAAAAAAAAAAAAAAGATTATAGGATATATAGAGGGAGGGGGTTTGGGAGTCATATTTATTGGTGCATCTGGAGAAGAAACACAAGAATGAGATAAACAGAGAAGAAAGGGGTGAAGAGCAAAGGCTCCATGATACGACTCTTCCCTTTGCCCCTCCCTATCATCTTGAGTAAAATTATTAAACTCACAAAATAGTTGAGACACAACAATTGGAGAAGTGGAAACTAGTGAAGGGGCAAGCCTTTGTGTCCATGCTGATGTATTGGAATAAAGACCACCCAGGAAGCCCTAAAGCACAAAGGCAGAGAGCAGGAAAAGGAGTAAGCCTCAGGGACACAGAGAAACCATAAGGAGGACTTTGGAGTTTCACAGAGCTATGATAGTGAGGATTTGAAGTTTGGTTAAATCACTAAGGGCCACTGAGGTCCCAGTGGGCATAGTAGGTGGATGAATGGATGGATGGAGACAGAAGTAGAGAAATGGACAGGTGTGAACTCCTGGAGGACTGACAGAAGAAGCCTCATCTTATTAATCTTTATGCATTTTATGTTGTACGTGGCAGAGGTTTTATAAACTTGTATGGAATAAATGAATGAATGAATGAGTGGATAAATAATACATGAATGAATAAACAGATGAATAACTTGCAGGTACTAATTATCTAATATATGCACTCTATCCAATACCTGTATGGTCATCTTGAAACTTAAACTTACATAAACTGTGTTTTTTTCATAAGGTTACACATATTTCAGGTCGTAGAAGATATTCTATCTGCTTAGGTATCCTTACCATAAAGCAATACTTTATTGTTTATAAAAGGCCATCTTTCCTCTGGTCCATCAGACAAATATTTATGTTGTCTTCACTTTCTGCTATCCATAGGGGAGCGATGGAGAGGGGAGAGATTGCAGAATGAATGTAACCAACTAATGTATCAATATGTCTCCAGCCTGAGCAAAGCGGGACCTACTACAAATGAGCTTGCTAGTGCAATAAATGTATTCGGATTCCCTTTCTAAGGCTGCTCCAGGATTCTGGAACTGAACATGCCATTCTTCTCTGCATATCTGAACTGCTCTTGTCATCAGTAAAATGTGAGAGTCTTCTGTGTATGACGTTCTAAATCAACCACAAAGACTGCCATCTCCACACACATCAGCTCTGCTTGTCTGCACTGAAGCAATTCAGGTCTACTGGCTGCTTCAGATTAACTGAATTAAACTGTCTTTTTTCCTAATCACACTGAGGATTTCAATAAAAAGGAGATCATTCCAATACTAGCTGTCAGTTCCAGTGCAGTCCTGGTAATTATCACCTTGTCAGACTTTGAAATCCTCCTACATTCTAAGCCAGAGTTCCGAGTTCATCTGAATTTATGAATTATTTGCAGAAATAACAAAACCTATCAGATTACCTTTCAACCTCATTTGAAATGAAATTAACTGGCAAGGAGACCATAATGGCTTATGGGAAGACTTTCATATCCTTAAAATAGCAAACTGATTTCCTCTCTCTTTTACCAACTCTGCCTTCCCCTCACAGTTCTCTCCAATTAGCCTGCTACTTCCTTTTTCTTCTCGCTGGAGGCTTAAAAGAGCAGGAAACTGGAAGGGCCAAATCATGTTTTAAAGTGCGTGCGTGTGTTCCTCTGTGTGTGTGTGTGTGTGTGTGTGTGTAAATGCTGCTCATTCTGAAATGGTTTCAACATCTTCCTACTCAATCCCCACCGCCCACCCCCCAACACCAACTACTGCTAGTGAGGTTCTGGAAAGCAATCTTTGAACATGAAAATTAAACAAAAAGGACATTAGGAACAGAATAATTCTTTTTCCTTTTCTTTCCTTTTTCTCCTTTCATCAACTAGAAGGTGATTTATAAATGTACAGCTCCAGCTCAAAACTCTTTCCTCAGACCCTTCTATTCTACTATCTTCGAAACATCTTATCTCAATGACCAACTGACACTGCAACTCAGTATATCCGTGGTGGCGACAGCTACATGCTCACCAAAACCCACCTAGACCACATTTCCCAATCCGCTGTGTGGGATGAAGGTTGTACCAACTTCTGACCCAAAATTTGGTTTGGATGTTGAAAACTGACTAATGCCACACATGCACCAAGAAGGGATGAACAGTCTCATCACTCACATAATGAGGCTTTCAGGGAGAGCAGGGCAGGCTCCCACGCATGTCCAAAAATGGCTTGACAGAGCAAGGACGGGTGACTGGCTCTGGCTTTTGGTGTTGCTAGGGGTTGGGTCCAAGGTGAGGGTTCCCAATGTAGGCCGGGTTTTGAACTTCCTTGGTGTCAAGGGAGGGAGCATAAAACTTTCTTACTGGTTTGCTCACATGGGAGACAGAAGGAAGAGGGGGAGCTATAGGGCTTGAAAGATGTTGGTAGTCAAACATCAAAAACAGAGTAAGGCTCTTTAGTACGCTATAGCTAGAATTCTCTTATTCAGCTTCAAAACTGAACACATTATCTTTCCCCTAAACAACTTCCCTTTCTCAAAGAATAGCCCTACCACCTACCACACACAAAGCCAGAAACATACCCTTTTCACCAAGTCCCATCATTTCCATTTTCTCGTAGCATTTCTCAAAAACCTCCTCCTTGCCATGCTTTTCTTTCTTGGATGAGAAAACCACTGGAGAGGTCAAGGGCTCAGTCCCTGAAGTCCTCCTACCCAGGTTTGAATTCTAGATCCACCCCTACCCCCTTGCTAGTTTGTAATCTTGGACATATATTGCATCTTTCTGTACTTCAGTTTCTTCGTTTGTAAAACGGAAATAGTTATAATGCTTACCTCCTCAGAGTTGTCATCAAGATAGAATGAGTTAAAACTTACAAAATCCTTAAACTAATGCTTGTTACACATAGGAAGTGCTATATAAATGTTTGCAATTTGTCTCTCACCTGCGTTTCTGCAGTAGTTTCTAACCATCTCCCAACCATTTTTGTTTTCTCCAATTCAGTCTCCACTCAAAAGCCAGAATGGACTTTCTAAAGTCAAATCTGACCATGTTTCTCATCTTCTTTTAAAGCTCCAATCAAATTTGGACATTCCAACCCTCCCTTACACTGAATCTGACCTCTCCGCTTTCTCTTCCAGAAAGGGCACAACAGAACTGGATTATTGGACAAAGACACAGCCAATCCCAGCCAAAGGAGCAGCCAAGAAATGTCCAAAGACAACTGCTAATAACAGTAACACATATGAGTTAGGAAGTAAAAATGAAATAGCATTCCTGAATCCAATGATATTTCTGGTAGAAATAATCAAAATAAAATAAATTTGACAATGTTTAAAGTAGCCCATGCAAAAATGTGCGACAGATGAATGTACTGAAGAACTGCTTCTAATTGATGACAATGGAAACTGCACAATTTGATATGGAGGAGAGAATAGAATTAGTAAAACTTTCAAATAAGAGTTCCAGTGGCTAAAACATCCCATCATAAAATGTGTTCATGACTAGACATTGATAAAGAATGTAGTGTTGCAAAATTTGACTTGGGGGATTTGAACTTGGTAAATTGGTGGTTTCATAGAAAACTCACAATGGCAGAAGCTATAACTTTCAAAAACTAATAAATTTAATCTTTGTCATAAAATTTACACAGAAAATAATCGATATCAGGGAAAATAATTTTAGAAAAAATGAAAATGGAAAAATTTGGAAATAGTTTATTAATTCTATATTAAAAATTATCCAAGGAATTAAACTGGCCCAATGGCATTCACTCTAGAAATATCTTTCTCAGTGAAAAGCTATCAAGCCTGCTAAGGTTCTTATTTTAAAATCTGTATTTTCAGATACAGAGTAAAAAATTGACCTGGGGGTTCAAAATTGTAGTGTCAAAGATGCCCTGTACTCCAACTAGACAACAACCTTTACAGAGGTCTAGGACCCTCTAACAAGCCAAGAATGGCCTCTAAAATAAAATTAAAAAGATAAAAGAAAAGAAAAAACAAGAGCTGGGCAGCAATTTCTTTCCCTCTTGTCCCAAGGCCAACTCCTAAAGCACTTTCATCCAATATTCTCAGATACAGCCATATTTTAAGCATACTCTTAAAGCAGAAGAAAAGTCAACTCCTTCTGTGACTGTAATAGTAACAACCCCTTATATCGGTGTTGCATTTTCTATACTGTAAATTGATTTCATGTAAATAAGCTTATTTAGTGTTCACATCATCCTCACAGAATTATGCATTAGTGCTCCCATATTGTAGCTGAGTAAACTGGGACTCAGGAAGATTGAGAAATTTGACCAACATCACCCAACTGACAAGAACTAGAGTCAGAATTCCAGTTTAGGTCCTTCTCATGCCAAGAGCAGAGCTCATTCGATGAGCTAAGGGTTCACTAATCACCTTATTAACATCACAGCCCCAGTTGGAAATCCAAGCTCAGGAAGGCAGCATATTATGAACCCAGAGTTCCCAATTGTTCCTAATCGTTCCCAAATAGGCATGGACCTTGGAGTCAACTCTATGCCCCTAGGATCACCCATCATTCAGCACCACCACTCCCATTCCCAGGCTTCTGGCCTCTTCCAGATACAGGAGGAGGGGAGCATGTAGTGCCCTGACTGAGCCCAGATGACATTACCCACCCAGCGCAATCCTGCCTTCTCCCCTGCTTCCCGTGGGGCCAGGCTGACCAACCCTCAGAAATGTTGGATTTGAAAAAGAAAGAACTTGTAGAGGTGATTAAAGTCATTCTTGCTATCCATATACTCTGCTCTCATCCCCTCCCTCCCGTTTCACAGCCCTAGCTTGGAGAACTTCCAAGGGTTAGTGGGAAGAGTAGGAGACACTGAGCCGTTTCTGCCAGAAACACTGGACAAGAGCTGAGCCAATGAAGGACTTCAGACCACCTCTCAGACACCTGGGGCCCTGAGGGCAGGTTTCCTGTGTGTTACTCCCCAACAGCTGCTCCCCTGGCCATAAGCCAGACTCTCTCATGCCAATAAACAACATGCAAAGGTCTGGCCTTTTTGTTTGTTTGGGTTTTTGTTTTTGGTTAATGTTTCCTAAATTGTTATATGCACAAAAAGTGATGGAGTTTAACGATAGTCACTCTGCGACTCCGGAGAGCCAGTCATCTTTGTTCCTTTAGGCCTAGGAGTCATATGTTTTAGTGATTCAGAGAAGAGAAGAGAAGAGTTCAGAAGAAGAAACCACTCCACCTTAGTCTGCAGTGGTCTGTGCAGTGGTAAAGGACAATCTGCTGATGTCCTTTGCATGCCTTTACCTGTCTTACTGCTACTGAACCCTACAGGATATTGCCAGGACACAGTCTGCATGGGGCTGCCATGTTGCCTTAACATTCCTCCCTGGGATACTGATTCCTATTTACTGAGGTTATCTCTGCCTTCTGCTGGTTCTAATCATCAAAATTTCAATTTAATTCAACATATATTTACTGTGGGCCTAGTAAGGACAAAGCCAGCTCTGGAGCTATATAAATAAATACCTGTCCTCAAAGGGCTTATAATTGATGGTATCCTGAATTCAGCCCTTTCTATTTTTTTCTGCATTTGAATTATGTGGTTTGTCATTTGTGTTTTGCTCAATGTGGGGCAAGTCCTATTTGTTTACAGTACTTCTGATAGTTGGTTCCATATTTGGAACCGTTCCATCCCACGGTACACACTCATCCCTGAGTCTTCCATCAACCCCAGAAAGCTCTGCCTCATGCCTCTCTCTGCTGAGTCTCCACTGCTGCCTTCCACAGAAAAGTGCTTTGCAAACGGTGCCCCTCTTGGTGCTTCTGACTGAAGGTTCCCACTGAGACAGATTTGAAAAGGGCTGCTTGTGTTTAGCCCAGCAGTTCCACACACATTTGACCACAGAACGGTCCTTTCACCTAACACCTCTCCAGAACCCTCATTGGGAAGCAACTGCTTCAACCAACACCATCTGAAGAGCAAGGGGTGGGGTGGGGGGGGCTGTTTTCACCCAAGTCCTAGTTTCTGCCCTCTTGGAGCCTTCATGTCTTTGAAGACAGTCTTCTAGACTTCTCTCCCCAGTCCTATGAAATTGACTCTGGATGCCCTGCTATGGGCAGGCTCAGATTTCTCAATGTCCCTCCTAAAGCAGGTGTTGCCTTCACCACTTATATATTTTGCTGCTGACTTTTTTAAGCCCAATCTTAAGACCTTTCATGTATGCCTATTGTATTTCCTCTAGTGAGTCTGAGCTTATGATATTTTTTAAAAAATTTCTTCCTGTCCTAATTGAATTCTTTTCAGTTTTGTGTTAGCCCAGAATCGATCAACTGCCTTCATCTGAAAGTCACTGATAATAAGCAGTGAAGAGGACAGGGTCAAGTGCAAAGCCCCATGCTCATTCGGGATGGCCCTCCACCTCCTGTGAACCGGCACTCTTGGGTTACCACTAGTTAGCTCCCTAGAAAGTATCATTATCCTACTGGGTCTGAACATCCGCACCTGGCATGGGCTGGGCTTCCTCAAATTGTGAGGCTGAAACCTATGCTGGGGTTTCCCAGTTATGCAGACCTGGGGGGCATATATCTAAATGAAAAACGTGATCTGGCCTCATTTTCTTATCTTCTAGGTGAAAACCTAGAAGTGGTCATGCTAGAGCTGCCATTGGGTCCTTATGACTAATTTTTCCTCTGTACCTGTAACACTGTTAGGTATGCACTACATCTTGGGGCACAGGTGTCTTGAATGCAAGCATAAATATTACTGAAGAACACAGAACTGCCGATTTTAAAGACTGGTCCACTAGGGTACAGGGTTCCTAACCATCCTTTGGGGATCTGGCTCATCTGCTGGGCATCTCCATTTCACTGAGAGGGCTCTCTCTACCTTGTATAGTCCAGAAAGTGACCTCGACATCATGCTTATTTTCAACTTAGCTCTGGGAAAGTAAGAACAGCATCGCAAGATCTGTCCTAGGAAGCCACTTACAAAATTTCCCCCAAAGCCTCTAGTGCTGCCCTGCTGTTTTCATTGCAGCAATCAAAACAGACTGTCCCAGGCATGGGGGCCTGATTGATGGGTTTCATTATAATTTGATGTGGGGACTGGTATTTAGCAGGGCTCTCATTTTCCCTACCTCCTCTGCTCTAGAAGATCAGAAATATAAAACCACCAGAAAGGTGATCTTGTTTTTCTGATGTGTCAAGCATTTTTGAAAAGGACAAGGTTTACTTACTGCTGAGACTCCTGTTTGATGTTTGAACGGAAACACTGTGGTGGCATTTAAGTCTCTCTGCTGGCTGTCAGGCAGTCAAACTCCAGGACATAACACCACCTTTTCAGACTGTTGCTTCTTTAAGCCAAAAGGTATATGTCTGCCCCTTGAGGTACTCTGGGGTCCAGTGAGGAGATTGCCCCACCTAGAGGAGGCCGTGCATTAGAGGAATTGCCCTGAGAATGGCGAGGGAGGGGGACATCCACAGAGTGTAAATACTCTCACCATGGCCAATTTCCAGCAATCAATGGGACATCACTGAATGCAAAGATGGGAAGAGATTCACAGCAGCATACCGTCACATAGCATTTCTGCCACAGATACAATAGACATAACCTCAAGTAAAATGTAGTAAAATAATTTGGTTTGACTAGGTATTACCTTTGTTTTTAAAATTATTTATTTAATTGTAAGTTTATATAACTTCAGTTTTAATAATGGCTCTGTTTAACAACTATTTAGTAAAATCCCTAAAAAACTAAACTAAACTTGTACAGGCTCTCATAAGCCTGTGCAAGTCAGCTTTAGCACACCACTGGCTGGGAAGAAATGTGGGTATCACGTGGTAGCTAAGAGGTCAAGTTCATAACACCCTTGGCGTATCCAAAACTATCTGGGCAGAATTTAACAGGGGCAGAAATGACCACAGAGTGGGTGGGTGGGAGCAAAGCCTGGAAAATCCTATTTTGTTGCGGCTGTTTTGACCCTGTGTCTATTTCTGTTTCTGGATCATGGGCAGCAACTGAAACCCAATCCAACGTGTGGGCACTGAGGTCTCCCTCTGCAAATGCAGCTGTGTTAAATGCTTCCATCACGTGCTGCTCCCCACAAAGAAAGCCTGCTCCCTGCTAAACTGGACAGACTAAAACTTGGCCAGGCATGGTGGCTCATGCCTGTAATCCCAGCACTTTTGGAGGCTGAGGTGGGTGGATCACCTGAGGTCAGGAGTTTGAGACCAGCCTGGCAAACACGGTGAAACCCCATCTCTACTAAAAATACAAAAATTAGCTGGGGGTGGTGGCGGGTACCTGTAATCCCAGCTACTCAGGAGGCTGAGGCAGGAGAATCACTTGAACCCAGGAGGCGAAGGTTGCAGTGAGTTGAGATCGTGCCCTTGCACTCCAGGCTGGGCAACAAAGTGAGACTTGGTCTATTAAAAAAAAAAAAAACAAAAAAAACAAAGCTGAAACTTGCCCCCACCTTTCCCTAGAATGTGTGCTTGTGTCCTGAAGACTTACTCCCTCAGTCAGCCCCTCTTCTCTGCCTGGGATGAGCCAAGTCACAGGATATGTCCCAGGATGCCCCCTCAAACGCCCACAGTGAGTAGTGCCTTCTGCCTGAGCCTCAGGAACAGAGGCAGCCCCAAGATGTCCAGCTTGGACCAGCAGCTCCAAGGCCTGGAGAAGGCTCTGCCTAAACAGTCATTTGCCAGAGCACACTTGAAAACAGAACAGCCCAAGTCCAGGAAGAGAAAGGGTTATGGAAATGGATCTGTGTAATGACACAGCGTGAGTGCAATTAATTGTTGTCAAAGCATTTTGCTGGCTGCATTCATCTCTTATGTAGGATAACAAAACTGTCATAATGATGACAACTTTATTCAACATTGGTGCAATTACCAAACCTAAAAATAGGATGCAAAGGGGAAATTTTCTTGAGAGGGCTGAGCTCTGCTACCCATGTTGCATGCCTGGGACAGTCTGCCCAAAGATGGAGAGAGGAAAGGAGGGAGCTGAGATTCATTGATTGTCTTCAGGTGTTACTAGGAGAAGTATTTTACCCGTTTTTATCTACATAATCCTCCCTTCCCATCTTTGAAGGGAAGGGCAGTCGGGTGGAGCACTGAGGATCAAGATTTGTTGAGCACGAATTGTGAGACAGGCTCAACAAGCATTCTGTACATAGTTTACTTAAATTATCACAAGAATACTGAAAGGAGGTATTATTGCCTCATTTTACAAATAAAAAAGTTGAGTCTCTAAAGGTTAAGAAGTTTGCACAAGATCCTGTAGCCAAAGTCCTTCCAATTATAAAGTTATTCACATAGAGTTGCTTGCTGTGAAACATGTGAGCTCGGCAGAGCCACACTGCTGTCCCATCTTCATCCCCTTTTCTCTTCTGTCTCACACCCCATTGTCCTTCCTGGACTCTATCACCCTTTCAGGAGTGAGAAAATGGTCAAAGCCTTGGAATCAAAAGGACCTGGGTGGAAGTCTAGGCTCCATGACTTATTAGCCATTGTGACTTTGGCTCAATTGCTAGACCTCTATAAGCTTTAGTATTTTCAACTATCCCTTGAAGACAACAATCATTCCCATTCCCTAATATTGATAGGGGATTAAATGAGACTACATATGGTAAGTGCTTTGCAGAGCATCCAGCACATAGCAAGTACTCTATGGCAGTGGTTATCATTATTGACAGAGAACATGGCACTGGGTCAGGTCCCAGCCCGACCTCCATTTAGGATACTATAGACAGGATCGGGCCTCAGGAGGGTGGCAGCATCCAGCAATCTTCACTCCTGTTCCACGTGGCCAGTTGGCTTCTTGGTCCTCCCAAAGGGAGGGACCTTGCCCTGGAATGGGCACAGGGCAGAGTAAGGATGGTGATACAGTTTGGATGTTTGTCCTCTCCAAACCTCATATTGAAATGTGACTACCAGTGCTGGAGATGGGTGCTGGTAGGAGGTGACTGGATCATGGGGGCAGATCCCTCATGAATGGCTTAATGCCATCCCCTTGGGGATGAGTGCATTCTCGCTCAGTTCACATGAGATCTGGTTGTTTAAGCGTCTGAAACCTCTCCCTTCTCTCTCTTGCTCTTCACCATTTGACATGCCTGCTCTCCCTTTGTCCTCCACCATGATTAGAAGCTTCCTGAGGCCCTCACCAGAGGCAGGAGCCATGCTCGTACAGCCTGCAGAACTGTGAGCCAAGTAAATTTCTTTCCTTCAAAAATTACCCAGGCTTGGGTATTCCTTTATAGCAACACAACAATGGACTGGCCCAGAAGGCAGGGAAGACTCGCCCTCTACAGTGAGGTGTGCTGACCACATGCAGGGTACTGTTCTAAGTTATCTGCAGGTATGAACTCATCTAATCTTTATAGAAAGCCAGTGTGGCAGGTGCCATTATTCTTCCACCTTAGCAAAGTGAAAAGTGAGCTTTGACTCTTCCAAGTTCCCCTCTGACCATTTAGGCATAGCCACACCAGGCCTACAGCTCTACCTCTCTAAGGCAATGAGAACCAGTTCACCAACACCACCTGCAGGAGATGACTCTGCTCCCTAGGAAGCTCTCTCCTTGACGCATGCTTGGAAAGGTGAGCTCTTTGTCTCTCAAGGAAAATATTCACTTTGCACATTGGAAAACAAAGGAGTTTTTCCTGCTTTTCTTCTCTTCTTCCCTTTGGTCACTTCTGTGGGATACACAATAAGAGACTGGGCAACAAGAACAAAATTATGTGAGAAGAGGCAGACTTGGGTTTAAATCCCAGCTACAGCTAGACATACCCGTTGCTAGCTGTAGATCTCTGCAAGTGACTCCTCTCCTCAGTTTCCTCATCTATAAAACAGAGATATCTGCCTTGTGGTATTGTTATAAGGATCAGGGGAAAGCATATGAAGCATCCAGATCACTGCCAGATGCCTTGGTTTATAACTATTGTTATTTGGCCACTTCTTCATAGCATCAAGCCCTTGTTCTGCACTACATCACCTAGGGAGGACTCACCTTCCCTGAGGCTCCCTAGTTCCCTCATGGATGAAGTGAGGATGAGAACATTTAACCTGCTGGGCACGATCACTGTGAGGGGTGGGTGAGGTCACATGATCACTCTGAGGGGTGGGGGAGGTCACCGTGTGAGCACTTAACACAGTGCCTGGCGCACAGCCTGCACCCCATCACACGGTGCCCTTTACTCTTGGCTTTATCATCATGATTAACTTTTCCCAAGAACTGGAAATTCACTGAAACTCACAACAGATCATGAGAATTATTTCCCAATCACAACTTGTGGGAGGGAAATATCTGGATGTTTCTTTTTCGTAAACATAAGAGCTGTCAGGCCAGTGGCAGTGACTCAGCCTATAATCCCAGCACTTTGGGAGGTGAAGGTGAGCAGATTGCTTGAGCCCAAGAGTTTGAGACCAGCCTGGGCAACATGGCAAAACCCCATCTGTACAAAAAATACAAAAATTAGCCAGGCGTGGTGGTGTGTACCTGTGGTCTACTCGGGAGGCTGAGGTGGGAGCATCACCTGAGCCCGGGAAGGTCAAGGCTGCAGTGAGCCGTGACTGTACCACTTACACTCCAGCCTGGGCGACAGAGTGAGACCCTGTCTCAAAAAAAAAAAAAAAAAAGACATCTCTACTTTCATTTTAATGGTCTTTGTGTACTTGTGTCTCCTATTATGAGCCACTTCAAATCTTTTTGAAAGGAGGCAGAGTATAGGAACAAAACAGCTCCATGGTGAGAAGTAACATGGATCATTCACCTTCCACATCCAGTTGCTCTGTGCGGTTAGATTAGCATCTGTAGTCTGCCATCCAACGCTTGCCTCTCTGGATGAGGGTCACTAGTGTCTCAGGAATGAAGCCAAAGCCACGCCCAAGCAGCCCCAAAGGTAACTCTATCCCTAACAACAGTTACCTGGTTGGTAATCTGCAGGTAATGGCCAAGAGGAAGAATTCTCCCCAAATCATCACCTCAAATTCTCCAGTTTTACACCATAAACCTCGGAGTAAAAGTCTGCATTTTGTTTTCCATAGAATTTTTAGCAGCACGATGCCTTTTTGAAAATTTGCCTTTTCCTCCTATCAGTTTTCCAACCATATGTAGACAAATCCAGCCTGTAATGGTTGAAATGAGACAGCCAGTTAAGTGAGACACTCAAGTTGTCGCTGCATTTTAATAAACATAGCACACAATGTGTTGCTACACAAACACCATTCATAAACCTGAGTCACAGGTTTCAGATGGGAGCTGGGGATGTGTATAAATAGCCTGTGTATGTTAAACAGTAGAAAAGAAGTTTGGGGAATAAGGTCAAAATCATTGTGCCCAATTTAAACATCATAAAAATCTCAGCCTTGTCATTATTTACAACCCCCAGCACAACTCCCACCCAAAAGAGATTGCCAAATGGAAAATTCTAAATAAGATGATGTCCTCATGTCGACCTAAACAGTACAAATGATGCAGCATCATAAAACGAAGTTATAATTATGTTGTCTTCTCAATTCCTGGCTGCTGGATGCCCATGGTACAGAGCAGCCACTCCACAGGATTTTCTGAGCTCTGAGCTGTCTGGGGTTTTTGTAAGAACATAGCTTTGACTAGCATTGACCAATTGATTTGCATTACATGATTCTGATGGTTTGAGGTGGCAAAAGAATACAACTTGTGTGGTGGAGAACTAACACCTCGAACATGTTGCAAACGTTTCAAAAATCCATTTTTCCTATATTCACCCCTCCTCAGCTGAAAACAGCCCGGCGAGCTCAAGGCTGGTTACAGCTGAAGGCAAATCCCACGCACCCTCCAGCCCCTCCCATTTGAGAAAAAGGGTGTGGCCACGGCTTGGAAGAAAGGCAACAAGAGTCCTGGGCAGCCAAGGCATTCTCGAGGCTTTCAACAGGTCCCTGCAGACTTGGCCTTGACTCTGGGTCATTCTGATCCTTAGCAAGCACCTTGCAGCCTTCCAGCCTCCGCTCCCATGGCCCAGGAACTCAGTGTGAACTTGCAAGGTGCTGTTCAATGAAGTGGATTCAGGAAGCAGCCATTCTCTCTCAGGAGAGGTCTAGTGTTTTGTCACCTACTCCCCCACACCACTGATGCTCAGAAGGGCTCTAGGACCCTGTATGTGGAATTCGAATGCCAAAGATTGACACACAGGGCGACAACAGACACGCAGGGTTAACTTGGCTCCCAGCTGGCTGCGTGATCCCAGCTCCCGTTCAGTCAGACTGCCTGCTGGGTCTATTTCTCACATATCCCCATTCTGGTCCCTCCTCCAGTCACCAGCAGAAATGCACCTCTCCGTCTGAGGTCTCTCCCATCTCAGTCTCTGATGACGTGCACAGTCTTTGCGTTAAGAGCTCACTAAAGTGTAGATCATGCTGAATGCAAAAAGAAAAGGAAAAGAAGGCGTTAGTGGAAGCCCACAGAGGACTCAGGCTGCCCCTCAGGAGAGGGACCTTCCAGAGGCCAGACTCCTTGGCTTCTCCCTCATTCCTGTCACTATAGCATCTCGCCAACTCCACTACTGTGCCCCTTCTACTTCCCACAACGCTGGAATAAACATTTTTGGGGACAGTATATTGTATCCCTTGGATAAAAGATGTGATTGCTCTAAGTGCCTATTATTATTCTCATCAGGATGATTATTATGGTTGTTTTCCTTTTCATGCAATTGCAGGGCAGGTCTGGGGGTGCAGTGGATTCTTTATGCCAGCAGCTGCCATGTGCTTGCATGATGGCTGTGTCCAGGGGCTCCCAGATGATGCTGGATAATACGCTACTGCTGGGAAAAAAGATCATCATCGTTATTGCAAAGGCCTGCATGGGAACATAAGCCCTCTGGGCACCAGAACCCAGTCAACTCTTGATTGGGTAACTCCCTGGCCCTCCTATTTTTAATGGACTCCAGGAATTAAACATGCATTAAAAGCGTGTGAACTAAAGTATTGCCCCAATACTACTAAGAGTGGGGGTGAAGGGGACATGGATCCCTGTGCTCTTAGTAAGGACTTCAGGTTAAGTTTGCAAGGCTGAGGAATGATCTGCATCAAAATATACCTCTTTATTTGGCAGAAAAAGAAACCAACTACCTTTTCACATTATAGTGAGAAGAAAGATTCGTCTAAGAAGTAAAAGAAATGAAAAGAAGTGAAAAGGTTTTACTTTAACCCTATGTAGCTGTGGAGGCCCAATGAGCTCTTCTGAGTAGCTGAAGTTCCATCTTCAGGAACCTCACACATCTCATGTGCACAGAGAACCACTGGTCAGATCTGAAGCAAGAGGGACTTACTCCACCTGGGGAAGCTGAGGGCCAGATGAGGAGTGACAGCAGGGGGAGAAGCCACATCCTAACTCCAAAGCCAATGCTTTTTGCATGACAGTACTAAGGCTCATGTGGATATCTTTATTTACTCACTTTCATTCATTCTTTCATTTAAAACCAACATGGTCTCTGGTGTCAAGGAACAAGTAAACCATAAATAACACAGATGAAAAGAAATAAACCTGAGGAGGGACAGGCATGATCCAGAATAACCGTGCAGGAGGGTAGTCCTACTACTTCAGGTGACCTAAAGTATTGCCCAATACTTTAGGATACTGTTCATACTGGGCTCACCAGCTAGTATTAGTATCTGTGTTAGCTAGTCCCCTTCTAACACAATCCTCAAATTATCACCTGGTCCACAAGGCAAACTGTGAAGTGGGGTGATGGGTGCCATGTGATTCAAACAGGATAGAAGAAAGAGCACAGGCTCTGAAGCCAGATGTCGCTAATTATTAGCGGGGACCTGAGACGCATTTCTTAACCTCTCCAAGGTCCTCAGGAGCTCCTCAGGAAGCTGAAACCATAAACCACCCACCCCGTCTTCCCCGCTGTTGTGTGGGTCTCTAGCCCTGAGCTCAGTTCAGACATGGCTCTGCACACACATAGGTCCCCTTCTCTCCCTCCCACGGTGGCTTGTGCTGGCGCTCCTGTGCTCTCCACCAGCTCTGGATCTGAGGGGCTGGCAGCTCCTAAGGTGGGAGAAACAAGTCTTTTCTGGAGCCCCAAAGAGCACGAAGGGGCCAGATTCAACAAAGAATGCAGGAGACCGTGGGGGCCACCCAGGGTCCCAGTGAGGCTGCAGGAACTGTTTCCAATTTTGTTTTAGAAACAAAGTGATTAACACATGTATCATGAAGGCAGGGCCAAATTGAAGTAATGAACTAGAGGACAAACAGTCAAACAGACTGTCTGGAACACACTCAGTTATAGAACGATCACACCCATCCAACCGAGAGGAGCTGCCAAGCCCTCCCCACCCCACCCCTCCCACCCCCCACAGCGGAGCACGCACAGCAGCTTCCCTCCCTGTGAATTCATATGCCTTCTTCCTGGCGACGCCTCGGCTCCAGCATCTGCTGCAACAAAACTGAAATGAGGGAAATATCTTGCCTCCGTCTTCATCCACACTGAGGTGGATCCCAGGCTAAAGGGCCAGGAGCTAATTAAAACACTGGTCTCATTCTGTTGGCTTACAGGAGAGACAGCGCTGTCTCTAGGGACAGGCCACTCAGCCCATGACTCTGCAGAAGGGGAAGTCTGTGACTCCACAAAGAAAGCAGGGTTGAGCACACTGCAGGGAAGAAACCTAACCTCTGAGGTATCCAGTCCCTAAGCCCACAACGGCTTTGTCCACGCTCTGTATGTTTCCCAAGACAGGAACCCATCTGACAAGCCTTTGGTTGTTAGGTAGTTCAGACTTGGAGTCAGAAAGACTTAGGTGAACCCACTGGGCACCGTGGAAATCTCCGGAGGCTTAAGACTGTCAGGCTCCCCGCAAGCTGGAGTAGTAAACATTCCAGAGCACCCCACAGAGTCTGCAGACACAGGGGATGTAAAGGGAAGGCAGAACCAAGTAGAATGCTCCAGAGCCACCAAGGTGTGCATCAGGATTGTCCAGAGAGTTTGTTTAAAATGCAGAGCCCAGCCCTGGAAAGTCTGAATAGGTAGCTATAAGCCCAGGAATCTGTATTTTTAAAAAGCACACCTTCCTCCCTTCCTTACCCCTCACTTTGATAAAGACTTTTCTAGAGGTTTTCTAAGATAGCCAGCAGATAAGAGCTACTGGGCATAGTGGGTTACGCCTGTAATCCCAGCACTTTGGGAGGCCGAGGCGGGTGGAACACATGAGCCCAGGAGTTCAAGACCAGCCTGGGCAACATGGCAAAATCCTGTCTCTACAGAAAAATGCAAAAATTAGCCGAGCATGGTGGTACATGCCTATAATTCCAGCTACTCAGGAGGCTAAGGCAGGAGGATCCCTTGAGCCTGGAGTTTGAGGCTGCAGCAAGCTATAATCCTGCCATTGTATTCCAGCCTGGGAGACAGAGTGATACCCTCAAAAAAAAAAAAAAAAAGGAAAACGAAAAAGGAGTTCAGCCTTTGAAATCGGACTCAAGATGTACTACTTACAGCTGTGACAGTATTAGCTGTGAATTCAGGAACATAAACTTCTCAGATTCAGTTCATTTTTCATATGTGAATGAGGATAGTATTTATCTCATAAGTTGAGCAATACGTACAAAGCTCTGAGCACAAAGCCTGGCTCATTTTTAAATGTCAGAACTTTGGGAGGCTGAGGCAGGAGGGTCACTTGGGCTGAAGAGTTCAAGACCTGCCTGGGTAACACAGTGAAACCCCATCTCTACAAAAAATTAAAAAAAAAAAAATTAGCTGGGCATGGTGACACACACCTGTAGTCCCAGCTACTCAGAAGGTTAAGGTGGGAGAATCGCTTGAGCCCAGGAGTTCAAGGCTGCAGTGAGCAGTGATGGCACCACTGCACTCCAGCCTGGGCGAAACAGTGAGACCCCATCTTTAAATAAAAATTTAAAAATAAATAAAAAATGCTGGACAAATGCAGCCACATTCTTCCCTGCCACAGCCCATTCCAAACCTAGGTGTGGCGTGGAGTCCAACTTCCCAACCTCTCCTCCTCTTCACCTGGCTGCTGTCAACCATGCCCTTTTGGAGACATCACTGGGAGGTTTGGAGATCACCATGGCCCTGCCACAGGTAACGATGGAATCGCAAGTGACAGGTGAGAGTCCCCAGAGATGAGCCAAAGAGGAGCAGGAAGGAGGAGGAGACATTTGCGGAAAAGGCACTCTGGGGTGTCAAACCACAAGATAGTCTGTTTATAACTCTCTGCTTAATTAGGATGTTCTGAGCGGAGAGGTGCAAAGAGGGGAGATTCCTGAAACAGGATTGCAAAGTCAGCAGGTGTTTCTTAATTGGAATGGTGTTATGTAATATTGGAAAAACGGTAAATGAAGCATTTAGTGACCCAAAATGCCACTTTATGAACCATGACAGCCACTGTGGGACTGGGGCGGGGAGTTTGGAGCCTCTGTTATGGTTCCCAAGAATCCTTGCAAACAGGCCACGGGGCAAGGGACAGTGAGGATGAGCCTGGGCCCCGGGGCCATAGGGAACCTGGTGGGCTGAGCTGCAGAGTTGTGAGAGGCAGGGAAGAAGGAGTAACCAATCGCACTTCACCAGTTACCTCCAAAGGGATGTTGAGAGGGTGTTTTCACTGCATGGCCCTAAGGATGTGCCCATCAGCAGGCAAGGCCTCCTGCAGGATCTCCTGCCCCTTTCCTTGTCTACACAGAAGCCCTTGCTCCTGAGCCAGAGTCAGACAGCTAGGGTCACACCCGACTGGCCGTGACTCCCACCCTCGCAGGCCATCTCCCAAAGGCTGCCTCCCAGAGGCCAGCCTGAAATTCTCTTCCTTTTGCTGCAGGAGTCAAAACCACCAAGAGGGGCAGCTACTCACCAGTAAAGGTAGTAGAAGAAGGAGAGGAGATAGAAGGCCAGCTTACACCAGGCCTCCTTCTGACAGTAACTCAAAGTGTCGGCATTCATGACCACCGGTGGGTCGTAGGCTAGTTCTGAGCTATCTGCCGGACAGTGGAAATACCTGCAGGGAGAGAGGACATCACTGTCTCTGAGGTCCTGGTACTTCTGGCATCACCTGGGCAAGCCCTTCTGATGCAGGGCTTCTGTCGAGCAATCCCTGCCAAGCAATTGCCTGCCTTCTGCCCAAATCACAGCTCAAGCACCGCTGAAGAGTGGCTCAGCCACTATCTTCCAGCAGGTAGTAAATCCCCAAATACTCCGACCCACTGGCATCATGGCAATTTCACCCATATACAAAGCTGCTCGAACAGAAGGGGAAATGTGTCACCTGGCATTGCCTGGGAGTCTGAGGAAGAGCCGCCTCTCAGGACAGGTGTAGGCAGAGGTACGGGGCTCTACTGCCACTGCTGGGGCACCACCGTACCTCCATTCTACCCTAAAAACTACTTTACACAGACCGTTATTGAAAATCCTGAGTACTTCAGGACATCCTATTCCCACTTGAGTGTACAGCAGTTTACAGGTGCCTTCATTCTTGATAGTGGGACCTAGAACTAAAAAAGAACATCAGCCATCTGTCGGGAGAGAGCGGGCCCTGGACGGCAGCTAGGTGAGCGAAAGAACGTGGGTGGGAAAGAGGAGGAGGGGGAGCAGCTAATATGAACTGTGTCTACTTCAAAATACTACAGTCCCAAGGCTCACCTGGCCACCGCCCCTGAGGGGAGCCCAAAATACCATATTCCCGAGGCTCACCTGGCCACAGCCCCTGAGGAGGGGAGTCCAAAATACCATATTCCCAAGGCTCACCTGGCCACAGCCCCTGAGGAGGGAAGCCATCAGGCTTGGTGAGACCTGGGGCAGGAGTCTGAGCCTCCTGAGTCCCTTGGGAAGTGGTCACTGCCCCCAGGACACTGCCCCCAGGGACCTGGCTACAGCCTCCTGCCCAGCCCAAGAACAAAGTACAGCTGGAATCTCTCAGCGAGTTCCTTTTTCAGTCATTCTGGTAAAGCCACCCACAGGCCAGGAGTGCAAATAAATGGCTTCCCTGGGCTCTGGGACAGACAGTGGTTCTCAATGGTGAGCATGGGCCTAGGGAGAGGGCTCCAACCGGGAGATTAATCACACTGGCTTTGAAGAACATCCTGCAATGTAGCAACTCACAGATCCAGCATCTCTGCTCCCTCCTCCTTCCCCTTCAGAGAACTGCACTGACATTATCTGTCACTGACACTGTGCTGAAAAGAAATCACAAGCCAGATTCGATGACAACTGCCAGCTCACAGCCCTCCAGGCCACTCACCTCTCCTCTTCCTGGGAGCGATCTCAAAAGCTATTTGCTGTCACTGTAGTTTTATTCCCAGGTGACCTCATTAAGTGGAGGCAGAAGGGCAGGGTGGCCATATGGCTCCGTGGAAAGAGCAAAGGCCCTGCCAGTCACTGGTCACCACACTGACTTTCCTTGGGTCACTCATTAACCCAGCTGAGCCTCAACTTTCTCATCTGTGAAATGGGGACGGAATTGCCCTCCGTACAGGGCTGTTGTGGACTATTACATGAGGCAATGTATGCAAATAACCTGGGAAGAACAGGTACTGAGTCAACAGCAGACAGTCCTATTTCCTTTACGCAAACTAAGATCCAGAGCAGGAGGGGACTTTCTCTGTATGAGAAATGTCACTGATCTGGACCTGTTGGAAAGGCGGGGGAATGGAAAGGGGGATAAAGGGTGTATAAGGCCTTTGATGTTTAAAGGACTCCTCTCCTCCTCATTCTTTTTTTCTTTCATGTTCTGAGAACTTACTAATTGCCAGGAACTAGACTAGATCCTGTCAGGGATTCAAAAAAAAAGGTAAGACAAAGTGCCTACTGGCAAGGAGATTATAGCCCCTCCTTTCCTCCATAGAGATGAACTTTCCAAGTCTATGGACACTGGCTGCCTCTCCTTTTCCTCCCTTTTGGACAAGTGCTAGCCCCACAAGCAGTGCCCTGATGGATGTTTTGTCAATCACATTTCTGATACGCTGCCTTGACAGCCCCCTACTTGAAGGACCTTGGGACGAACTCCTTTCCTGGGGAGAAGAGCCAGCCCCTGGGGCAGTGTGTCAGGCAGCAGGGACTCGGACTGGGATTCGTACAGAGGTGGGACGTAACCTCAGTCCTGCCACGTCCGAGCTGAGCAACGCTGGACAGCTGACTTAACCTTTGTGAGTCTCTGTGTCCCCATGTGTCAAACACAGAAAATGAAACCCAGCTCACTTGGTTATTGTGAATCCTGGATCTCCTATTTGACTTCTCTCTAATTCAGATGATAGCAGATTGCCTTTACTTAAAGTGAGGCTTCTCGATGTAACTGAGTATTTTTCCTTCCTCCCTAAACCTGAGATTTCTTCTACCCTGCTGGCCCTGGTCAATGGCACCATCAACCTCCCGGCCACCCAGCCTAGAGGCGTCCTCTCCCTCACCTGCACCCAATTATGGGCCAAGGCCTGTCCAGTTCACTTCCATGGGTTCTTCTGTTCTCTCATCATTCTGACTCCCACTACCTGGGTCAAGGCTCTCTCATCTCTCCACCTGGAGTTCCCACCATAACCCCCCAGTTGGATTTCAATCTCAATATTTCACCCTCTAACCCATCCTTTACACTACTTCCCAGGCCACCTTCCTAAAAATCAGATTAGGTAATGCCATTGTCTTCTTCTAAAGTTTCTGATCATTTTCCATTACCTAAAGAATAAATTAATTGCACCTTCCCCATAAAATCATTTCAGGTCCTCCATACCATACTCTCAGCTGTCTGCCAACCTGTCTCTTCTTATTTCCCTTGAAGAACCCTACATCCAACCTCACTGAACAACTACTATTTCCCAAACACACCAAGTGCTCTCTTAACTCTGGGCCTTTACACATGCTGGTCCCTCTCTCTGGAATGTGCTTTTCCAAAGTCACTCTTGAGTCTATTTAAGTGCTTCTTTCTCTATGCTCCTACCTGTATTCCTCATATGTCTGTTAAGAACATATTTCCCTCTACCACTAGGATGTACGTTCCTTAAGGGTAAAGGTTTTGCTTTACACTTAACGTGAAGTCCCTCACAATGCCTGACGTGTAGAATGTATTCTGTACGTTTTCTAAATGAAGGAGTGCATGTCTTAGGTGTGGCTAAATTCAAGCCAGATTTTATGGTAGAATAACAATGATAAAACAATTTGGGGTCCAATGCTCTGGCAGCCAAGGGTCAAGGGCAGGCAACTTATCTGCACAAATACCTTCTCTACTATTTTGATATTCCTCCACCTCTGCCTCCTGTGTCCATATGGTGACTCTATTTTACAAAAAGCCAAAAATCACATGATCTGACGCATGGTCTTAGAAGGGAATAGAATATATGAAATTATAACTGTCCCAGAAAATCCAGCCCATCTGGTAGGTGCTTTTTTTTTTTATTAAGATATAATTTACATACCATAAAAGTCACCCTTTTAAAGTGTACAATTGTACAATTCAGTGGTTTTTAGTATATTCATAGAGTTGTGCAACCATCATGACTATCTAATTTCAGAACATTTTCATCACCCTAAAAAGAAAACCTTTGACCCACTAGCAGTCATTCCCTATCTCATTCCCTCCCAGTCCCTGGCAGCCATGAATTTACTTTGTCTCTATAGATTTGCCTATCCTGGACATTTCATATAAATAGAATCATGAAATATGTGGCCTTTTGTGTCCGGCTTTTTTCATTGATCCTCTTTAGGACTCCATGTTGTAGCATATATCAGTACTTCATTTCTTTTTATTGACAAATAATATTCCATTGTATGGATATACCATATTTTGTTTCTCCATTTATCAGCTGATGGGCATTCGGGTTGGTTCCACTCTTTGGCTGTTGTGAATGCTACTATAGATGCTTTTAACACTGACCTGCAAGGGATGGGATTGTGGTTAATGAAACCAACAAAAAGGGCCTTCTCTTATTGGACCTGCTGCCTGAGAGCACTTTGGGAATGGGCTTTAAAGACACAGACCCAGAAAGGAAGGGATGATTGGAAGGCACCAGAAGCTGTCTATCTGGGGGACATCATCACTGGAGAGCAGGTTGCCCTGGCAGAAAAGACAAAGGATAGACCAGTCCCAGTCCGACTTACCTCCAGAAGTGATAGAAAAGTAGAGGGACATTCAGCCCCAGCGTGAGCCACTCTTGCGCACACAGGAACATGATGCAGAAGAGGCTATGGATGGAGTATTCTGGCAGCACCAGCTGAAGAGGGAGCAGAGACACAGCCCGGAGTTAGAGGAGGAAACACCACTCCTGCTTCTATGGCAGCTGACTTCTGCCTGGACACTGCCTCTCACAGGCAGTTGATACAAAGGCCCTCCCTTGAGCAACATAGAACCACTGTCCCAACACAGATCCATTTCTGGTAAGTTCTTCTTTTTATGGCACTCCTCTTTTTATTATACCCAAACCCAAATGACACAAGCCCTCAGTGTACTACTTGCTATTAATAGAATACTATTATGCTTGCTCCTAGGGGTCACCCATGGATGGCCACTGGGAAGACTGGAAGAGCTGGTCCAGTCCATGTGTCATCTGACCCAAGGCAGGACCACTAGAAGAAATACTGCAAGGGCTTCTAATGAGTCCATAACTGCCCTGCTCTTATTTTTCTGGCCCCTGGGTGTCCTCCTATAGTAACTCACAAACCTAAAGTGAATATGTACATTTATCACAAATATAGGAGGGTCGGGAAAAAATGGCCAGCCTCAGGAGGCAGTGGCATTTTGCCTGATGGTGGATGGAGCAAGAGGAATGCAAGAAAAAGAACAATTAGCAATGATGAAGAGAGACAGTGTAGCCTCTGCGGGAAGAGGGAAGAAACTGATCCTGACCAAGAAAGGCCTGATGGTGGGAAGCAACCAGCAGGAAGACTAAGCTCTTCCACCTCCAACCCAGCCACACAGGTATAAATGGGTAAAAGGAGCTTAAAAGCATTGAAAAGCTGCTCCCAAGGGTGCTTACATTTTATCAGAAATCAAAGTTGTAAGCTAAAGGGTAACTGTAAGAAATTTGGCACCTAGACCAGCAGTAGGGAAGGCTACATATATAAATGCACCATTTTACCCAGTTATGTAGGGAGATATAGATATATATTACCAAATATATTTATTTATATAATATATAAATATACTTTGTATTGCTTAGGCTATCCTGAATGCTTTGGTCTTCCTATCAAAATCTTTTGAAATATCCTGCAAGGCCCATCTCAAATGCCACTTACTTTTTTTTTTTTTGAGACATAGTCTCACTCTGTCACCTAGGCTGGAGTACAGTGACATGATCTCGGCTCACTCTAACCTCCGCCTCCTGGGTTCAAGCAATTCTCCTGCCTCAGCCTACCGAGTAGCTAGGATTACAGGTGTCTGCCACCATGCCCAGCTAATTTTTGTATTTTTCAGTAGAAATGGGGTTTCACCATGTTGGCTAGATTGGTCTTGAACTCCTGACCTCAGGTGATCTGCCCACCTCAGTCTCCCAAAGTGCTGGGATTACAGGCATGAGCTACTGTGTCTGGCCTCAAATGCCACTTTCTATTGGGAGTTCTGCCCACCCTCCCCTGTACCTCTGGGCCCCACGGCATGTTTTCTGACCCCCTCCCACGGGTACTTTCCTAATCTATCCAATGTGGAGTCATCATCCTCTTCCCACCTCCCAATACAGACAGACTCCTCTGTCCAGCACTCTGCAAGCCATCTTAGCCAACGTCTATTCTTTTCTCATTTCCATTTACAAAGTGCCTTTGTACAATGCACGGCAGTTAGGAGACACTTAACAAATACTTGGTAAAGTGCATTGAACTGACCAAGTGCACATGTTTACAACATGGCTGGCTGGCATTAAATATGCAGCCTGTGGTTACAAACGAAGATGTCTTTGGGTGGAGAACAAACTCCCTCAAACCATCCCATCTGGGTGTGGACCATGACTTTGGTCTCTCAATTTAGTTAGATGAGCTAACTACCCCAGATGGCAGACGCAGAGAGAGAAACACATACGCACACATTAAAAATAAAGACATGCACAGCACACGTGTAAGACATTTTGTAACTACGGGGCACCTTCTTTAGTCTCAAAGTCCAGTGCAGATGAATTGCATTAACCCTCACCTTAGACTTCTCAGGCAGTCACCTGAAGAATCAGAACAAAGGAGCCATCATTCTGGAGGTGGTGACCTTTGGTGGGTGAACTGCATACAGCCAGCCCCTGTGAATCTCAACCACCTGGCAGAAGGGGGCATGCCATGTCCCCAGTATATCTCCTCATAGGATCTCAGAGCTGTGCTAACCAACCCTATCTACCCCCAGCCAAGGCATCACCCTACCCCCTCCCATTCAAAGAGAAAGCCCACTTTCTCAGAGCCGGGTGCACCAGCCCCGGGAGGCAGTGGCTGTGAGTTCTGCTGTGCACATCTCCACAGTTTCTAATCATTGGTTTCAGCCACTTAAGCTGAGGTAATTAGCACGTTTAGAGACAGCCACCATGGGCCTGAATCATCCATTATTTCTCCATCTCCATCTCTAACTCCAATGACAAATCTCTGACTGATTACAGTTTGGATTTCAGGTCCCACTCTTAATCACCACCACTTCTTCTCTCTTTGGGGCTTGATTGATTGTGGAGGCTGCAACCTTCCAAGCAGGGAGGATTCATCACTGTCTCCATGCAGAAGAAAACTGCTTAATGGAGGCCAGCTAGTCACAGAGGTCTCCAGTCTTTTGGACGGTTGGAAAAAAAACTGAATAATTTACTCTGCCATTTCAGGTGGCTTCTTCTCCAGATGACCTCTTACTACCTAGAACACTGACCACTGACCTCTTACTACCTAAAACACTACTACTTACAAGTAGAAGAGGCTCCTCCAACTAATCCAGAGACTTTTAGGAGTGACAGTGACCTTTTGATACACACACCGGTCCTTACCTACTTCCCCAGCTGCTCCTTGTCACAATTATGTGAAAGAGGTAGGAAACCTCTTCCTTCTAGACCAAATGGAAATAAGCCAGGCCATTTGCATGAGGCCTGCGCCATAGCCATTATGGCTGCCTCCGCTCACACCCAACACTCAAGCTTCTGGAAGGTGGTAAGGTCGCATTTTCCAGTTCTCGAGGGTTGGGGGTGCCGATGGGCTGTAGGCAGAATTGATGCGGACAGAAGGGCCAGACCACTTAACGGCTGATACAAAATGCTCCAGAGTCTCTTTTCCTTTTCCTCTGATAAAGCAAAAAGCATTTAAGATGGTGGGTACTCATCATCCTGAAGCCACAAGTAAGGAAAGAGGCCTCCAGGCAACTCATGATGGGCTAGAGTGTGAGCAATAAAGAAACTTGTGTTGCTTTAAGCTGCCAAAAGGTAAGTGTTGTTGTTTTTTTTACCATAGCGTGATTTAACCTATCTCATGTGATACCGTCAGCAAGCCCCAGAATGAGTAATCAATGGGAAAAGCAAAGTTGTGTTCTTCACTCTTTATTCTCCCCCAACCATCCACCCAGCCCTTAAAAAGCCATCGAGGCTGGCAGGACACAGCTCCCTGTCACTGGACATGCTCGGGCAGGGGCTGAATAGCCACCAGGCAGGCATAATGCTTATTTATTTGTGTTGGAAGTCAGACCAGGCGTTCCCTCCCAACTCTGAGAGTATCTGTTATATAAAGACCACCCCTAAAGCTTCCAAGCAAAATACAGAGATGCTGATGCAAGCACTCACCACAGCCCCATGACCCTGAGTCATCCCTTAGCTTTGGAAAACACTTCTTTTTTTAATAAGAGAAGCTGTTGAATGGTGCCGATCTCATTCTTTCACTCAACAAATGGAGAAACTGTTTCATGCAAGCCACAGCCTATTGAATTGTCATATACATTATTACCCTGCTTTCTAGAGTCATAAATTCTAAATCTCAACATGAGTATTGTGGGATTCATTCCAACCAGGGGGCATCATGGAAGGTTTGTGATCAAAGGGAAGTTGGAAAGAGCGAGTAAAACCTAATCATGTGTGGGAACTGGAGGTTGGCATCCTAGAAGTGGAACAATGAAAGCAAAAGCATAGAGAGATGAAAGCCACTGACCTGGGGTGGTTCCTTAACAAGGCCACCGCAAAGGGCCTCTATTCAAGGACATTAATGATATCAGGTAAGGACTGTGTAAATGCTAACTAACTTTATTCCACCTGTCCTGACTTCCTGCCCACATGCTAATAGTCAATTTTCATTTGCTGGCAAACATTTCCCCCTGGATATCCCACAACCACTTTGTGCTGAAATTCACGTTCCTGCCAATTCCTGCAAACTTTATCTCCTAAATTTCTGACTTCTACTAACCACACCATCTCTGACTCCTTCTTCTCATCAGTCTCCATATGAGTCTGTTTCCAAATCTTGCTTCTTCACAGCCACTTGCATTTGTTCCTTCCTTTTTATTTATCCTGCCCCTGGACCTCCTCTCCAGGCTGGTGCAAGAAACTTCTAGCAGGTTTCCATCCCTATACACATGTGCCCTCCATCCAACAGAGCAGTATATGCCATGCTCAGCTCAGCTCTAAGCTGTTGTTCTCAATCTTGTTTTTCCAGGAATTTTACTTGTCTGCATTCTAAATATTTTATTTCTAGTTATGCATCCTCTCATTCATTCATGTATCCATTTGTTTGCTGTTTTATCCCATCAATGACCTGCAGCTGGTGGTGGAGAGGGGCATCAGGGTTTGTGGGAGAGATTGTTCTTACCCCCAAAGGAAAAGAAGTAGAAAGAGGATGCTTGGAGTTGAAGCAAGGGAATAATGCTCCTGGTAAGAAAAGGGATTCCCTAAGACCAGGGGAAGGGAGAAGATGAGGAAGATGGAGAGGCAGCAAGCGCCCCTGTTGTTGGAGATCTGTCTGCTCCTCATGCATCCCAAGGGCATAGGATTTCTGTGGGGCTGGTGTCAGCATGCCTGGGACCAAACACATTAAAAGTCACAGCTATGGAAGCCACGGGGAAGCTCCTGGCGCTGAGTTTATCTTGAAGAGAGTGGAAGCTGAGACTCAGAGTCTCCACCCATCTCTGAATGCCCCTGTCGACTCAGACAACAAGCTTTACAGCTGTAATCCCATAAGTCTCAATATATTAGCCCAGTGTCTCAAAGCATTATATAAATTCCTACAGTTACATAATACTCAACTGTGTGATCTTTAGAAAAGCAGCTACCCATGCCGAGTCTTATTTTCCCCATCTGTAAAATGCCATACCTACCAGCCAGAGACACAGGATGTACTATGAATGACAGTGCTCTCAAAAGTGAAGAAGCCTCCAACAAAAGAAGACACCACTATTGTGTGTGATCATTATTATCATTATTATCTTTTCTGAGATAGAGTCTTGCTCTGTCACCCAAGCTGGAGTGCAGTAGCACAATCTCGGCTCACTGCAACCTCCACCTTCCAGGTTCAAGTGATTCTCTTACCTCGGCCGCCCGAGTAGCTGGTACTGCAGGCATGCACCACCATGCCTGGCTAAGTTTTGTACTTTTAGTAGAGATGAGATTTCACTATGTTGACCAGGCTGGTCTTGAACTCCTGACCTCATGATCCACCCGCTTTGTCCTCCCAAAGTGCTGGGATTACAGGTGTGAGCCACCGTGCCTGGCCAGTCATTATTTTTAGTAATCATATACTAGCTGATGACCATTCTCAGGTGGATAACTTGTTGCTCTTACCATTAAAGTCAATGAAATGACCCAGAACCAAAGTTGGTCTCCTGACTTTTCGATTCAGTCTCCCGACTCCCTTTGATTGAACCAAGTTCCAGCTTCCTTAAGTGGGAAGAGAATCCAAGGGCTGTTTCAACAGCCTGACTCTCAAATCATAAAAAACCTCAGTCCTTGCCTGTTTTCAACAGCAATAATCCAGTTCTGTGTGTCTGCCCTAAGGTTTATTTGCCCCAGGAGCCAATGAGTGTGGAGAAAAAGACAATATCTCTTCTATTTGATTCCTCAGCCCATACTAAACTGGCCCTAAAACAGAGGATCCCTCTGGGATGCCCAGGACGAAGTCAATATTCCCAGCATGGAGATCATGCTCCATTTGTTCCCAAATGAATAATCATGCACGTGAGCATGCAGTCAGCCCTTGCTCAATTTACATCTGGGTGAGGGGACAGCAGGAAGGAGCGGACATGGATGCCATGCTTGGAAAACTAGGATTTTGCTAAACCACAAGACTATGAGAAAAGCATCTCCAAGCACTGTCAGGAAACCACATTCTGGGTCCCTTTGCTCTCAGGAGGCCATGTGCTCTTTAATCACTCTGGATGAAGGTTGTCTTTGGAGAGACTGCACCAGCCTGGGCATCCATGAAGGCTGCCCAGCCCCATAGGCCCTGCTGTGTCAGGGACTAGCACCCAACCTCAAATGGCATGATACAGTAGGAATACTCTGACAGCTGGGACTTGGGTTGGGTCGACTTGAGTGTTCCCTATTTGTTGGTGCTGGCATATTAAATGTTTTGACCTCCTGGAATTTGTATCAAAGTTTATTACATACTTTTAAGCCATAAGACAAAGGCTCTGCTACATAAGAAACTTAACACAGAATCACCTAGTCTAGAATTATAATCTTATTTAAAATTTTTCTAAATTCTTTTGTTAAGAGATGGGGTCTATGTTTCCCAGGCCAGTCTTCAACTCTTGGGCTCAAGTGATCCTCCCACCTCAGCCTCCCAAATTGTGGGGATTACAGGTGTGAACTACCATGTCTTGTCCTAGAATAATTTAAAGTCACCATAAAATTAGTATGACACCTACTGATTTTATGTACACCAAGAACTGTGGGTGTGACTCAGAACCCTTCACTGCTAGCAGCTCTCCTAAATGCCTGGACCAAGTATTGCTTTGATCTTGGCCTTCCATGGCCAGAATTGGACCCTCATGACTGACCGCCAGGGCCTGGGCCACTATTCAAGGGAAACCAGTAGCACATTATTTTCCCCCTGGGCCTGCACCAGGAACATGAAGGAAAATAAGTTAGAGAATGCAAGAGAAGGTTGCCTGCCTGAGTGACCCAGGACCTGAAGACAGAATGATTTTCCTCCTGGCCTGGGGAGGCCCAGTGGTCAGTGAGGGCATGAAGGGCAGAGGAGTGATAGGCTACTTCCAGCCCGAGGCGCCCTCTCTCCAGGCCTCCCACTCTTCCATCCCATGGGGCCTCTGGTTTCTCCTTTCTTGGCTTACCCTCCCTGAGCACATTTAATCCACACTGTGGATGTTCCTGTTGCTTCTTGGCAGCCACTTGGACTCATTTCCACCTCTCCACTGAGAGAAGGCAGCACAGGGAGGAAAAGGCACAGAGAGAGAAGGGGGGTCAAAACCAGCACCCCTGCTGCCCACTGCTCCTGACTACCCAGGGAGTGAGGGCGCAGAGGCCCCTGCTGGGATTTAGCTGTGCATGACACAACTGCAACCGGCCACACATGCTCCAGACACTGCCTTCATGGACTGCTCTGGGCTCCACTCTTGCCCTGCCCGCCACCTTGGGAGCTGCCTGACCCTTCCTGTCCTCACTGCTCGTTGGGGACCAGCTTCCAGCCTGACTGACACTGACTGGCTCAGGCACCTCTAGCCCCATTGTCATTTCCCTTGGGGCCCTCACCGCCAGCTGTACCCTGTGCAGGGGATGCAGGCCAACCGTCCTGCATAAATTACAGATCCCAGCCAGTCGACTGGGGAAATTCTCCTGCTTTGATCCAAGAGGAAAAGCATGTACGCACAACACCACGAGGAAGAAGTCTTCCATCGGAATTCACGGGTCTCAGCTTTGTTTCTGGAGGAGAAGAAAACCAAGGCAGGAAGTGACTGACTGGGCCTAGTGCCCTGATCTACAGCTCGGCTGCTCCCACCCTGCCTCCCACCCATTTCTTTAAGCTTCCCCATCTTTTAGCAGTGGTTCTCAAACTTCATGATCCTTTGGAATCCCCTGGAGCTTTTGCTAAAACCCAGATGGCTGACCCCACTCCCCACCAAGTTTCAGATGCAGTGGGTCTGAGTGGGGCCTAAGAGTCCCCCTTTCTAACAAGGTCCCATGTAAGTCACTGAGAACCCTGCTCCTCAAAGTGTGGTCCCTGTGCCAGCATCCAGTTTCTCCTGGAAGCTTGTTAGAAATGCAGAATTTTGGCCCCATCCCAGACCTACTGAATCAAAGCCTACAGTGTAACAAAATCCCCAGTGATTTACATGTACATTAAAGTTTGAGAAGTGGCTCCTCAGCACTGATTCCCAAAATAGAGTCTCCCAGCCACCAGCACCCAAACTGCCTAGGGCACTTGGTACAAATGCAGATTTCCAGGTTCCACTCTAGACTCTTTAGATAGACTCTCTGAGTCAAGAATCTGCATTTTTCAGAGCATTCCAGGCGATTTTGTTAAACACTTGAGCTGAGATTCACAGACCCAAGGTATGAAGACCGTGCAAGGGTCACCGGGCCATAACACCTGGAATATGCCCAATCCCATCTGAAGAGCACACGAGGCAGATGCTTCTTTTTTAAAACCCCTGGTGTGAGGCCCCCTGCCACCCAACCCTCCCGGAGGCTGTGGGTCTTCTCCCACATTACAGTCCTGGGCTCACCAAGCCCTGCTCACCAACTACTGCTTCAGGGGCTCAAGTCTGGGCAACCGGCATTTGCAGTCAAGAGCAGTTGTCTCTGGCTCCTGGCTCTCCCACACACCACCCCATGGGAGAGCACCCCTGAGGCTCCCTGGGCCCTGCAGCCCTGCGGCCAGTGGTCTCTAGTCTTGGAGGGTTGGCTTTGGCATCTTCCTGGGATGGAGGTGAGCTCTCCAGCACCCTTCTACCTCCAGAATCCCCCCTCCAGTTCTGGCCGGATTCTTTCCACCCTCCACAGGCCACTTCTTCATTCAGCCCCACAAGCTCCTTCCACCTGTCTCTGGCCCTCCTGGTATCTCAATGGACACTTGATAGATCTGTAAGGTGGCAGCTTCCTTTTAGGACCAAACCTTTGGATTCCAGCCTTGCTCTGCCCACTCCTCCCAGCTTTCCTTTTATAATTGTTTTCATACAGCATCAAGACACACTTGAATTTCAAAAGCCTCTGCCAGTTTCCTCACACGCTTGTTAAATTACTGAACTACCTAAGATTTCACTCAGGGAGGAGATGAGAATAAAAGCGCTCTCTCAAATAATACCACATTTTTAAGGGACAAAATTCTCCTACAACTTGCTGGCAATTCAGAGCTTCTTAACACTTGTAGCTTCCCACTCCTTTTCTTCTTTGAGCCAGAGATGACGGGAGTAGAAATCATGCCCAGACTATAGGGAGTGATCAGGCAAAGACTCAGACTGTTTGAAAGGAGATGCACTCACCAAAAGGAATGTTCCAAGAATGAGGAGGGCAGTGGGGTTAAGGGTTCAACAGGCCTTGTTCCGGTGCTGGAGAGCCCAAATTTCACATTCATTCAGCAAATATTTATTAGAAGCACTTACTAGGTGGTGAATGCCATCCAGCTGGGGAGACTCAATGTAAATGACCAGGTGTAACACAGGTTCTAGGAACAACAAACACGGAAGCCAGAGGACAAACCGAGGGAGCACATACGCACTCGATGCAGGAGAAAAGGAGAAAAGAAACCGTTGTTCTGAGTGAGGAAATGAAGGAGGGCCCCTTGGAGATGACCACCTCTCAAGTGGAGATTTAAAGGATGAGTTATACTATGGAAGGCAGAATGTGGTGGCCAAAGTTGCTCCCAAGGGACACTCACAGCCATCCTTTCATTCAGGGGCTTGAGACAGTCACTTTTTCCTTTATGTCCTGGGAAGAAAACATCCATTCCATCACGTGGGCCATCCCTTATACATCTTCCAGGCAAACGACATGGCAACTGGAAATCCTTTCTGCCAGTCTCTTTTTAAACCTGGGAGACTTCCAGAGAAGAGTCACAATGATTTTACCTGACAAGGAAGAGCATGGTGACAGGAAGGGGAACAAGGGCAGAAACAGGTCATCTTCTGCCTTTAGTTACTCAGCATGGGGCAGATGATAATGAGCCTGGACATCAGCCCCACCTGCCTAGAGCTGGCTGGGAGTTTAGCACAGCCGAGAGCCCCGCCCTCCTCTCCAACCTGTCCCACCCACGGTGCCCGCCCAGCCCAGAGTGAAGGGAAGGAAGCCCAACAATGCTTAGAGAAGAGGGTTCCAAGTCCCCAGGGCCACACCTCCCACTTTCACTGCCCACTACAGCCGCGTTTCCCAGGTGAGGCTCTGCTGCCAGGCCTCTTATGCAACAGAAGCCTGATGTTTCCAGAGGAGGGAGTTGACCTCATGCACCGCTATGCTCCTTAACAGAGAGAAGCTGGTGTAAGCCTGCGTCTTCAGCAGCACCATCAACTTCTAAAGAACCTTTTTCAGGAAAAAAAAAAAACACACTCAGATGATTATCTTACTTAACAGCTATTAAGTGGTGTTAATTACCTGTTACTCTCAGCAGGTTGGAAACATTTTGCCCTAACAAACAAAAGAGGGTGAATTGAATGAGAATGGGTAGTACCGGCATTCGCAAAAGAAACACAAGCTGTCATCATCATCATCATCATCATCAATTAATATTTATTGAGTGCACGTACAGGGGAATGGGCAATTTGCTGAATGTCCTCACCCACAGCCCTAACTGCAAGAACAAGACGAATGGACACAGCCCTCCCTCCCCCTTGCCCAGGCAGAGGGTGTTGTCCTCCCCACCGGCCCAGGCAGAGGGGGTGTTGTCTGAATTCGAGCACATGCATATGTGTTTGTCCAAAGTCTGGCAACAATTCCTATTAGCTGGACTGTGCCAAGTTTTATCACAAGTCTGATTTAGCAAACTAATATTTTGAAGAAAAGACAAAATAACATTGTAACTTGCTTCCAGCAAGGGATAGAGTGCCAGTGTCTTAGTAAAAATAGTAGTAGATTAAGGAACAAGGAACTTGGGCTGTAGCCTGGACTATTAAGAAACTACAGAAACTTCGGTAAACCATTTAACCTCAATAGGCTCAGTTTGTTCATCTACAAAATGAAAATGATAATAATAATAGTATCTAATTCATAGGACTGTTATGAGTATTAAATGAGTTAATACATGTGAAGCTCTTAAATTAGTTTCTGGCACAGAGTAACACTTTATAAATAATAACTATTACCTGTAAGAGGAGGCATTTGACCTGCACAATCTCTACAGTCCTTCTCAGTTCAAATACTCCATATAGTTTTAAAAAGCAACAATTAAACTCCCTTGAAAATTAAACCAATAGATCTTCCTTTTCACTCTCCAGTGCTTGCAAATTTTAAAAATCCTCTTCCTCCAATAATTTTTATCCCCAGAAACACCATGTGTTCTGGGGAGTCTGACCATTTTGTGTGTCAGCAATTACCACTCCTAAGTAACAAAAGCTCCCATGCTCCTGAAGGATTTTCCTCACTTCTCGAGTTAGTACTGTGCAGCTGTAGGTGTATGTGCCATTGGTTTTTCTGTGTGTGTCTTTGTGGGTCTCTCTCTATAAAATTGTTCCATCGCACAGGGACCAGCACATAGTTGGTGCAATGGAGCAAACTCTCCATTTATTCACTTAACAGATATGCATCAAGAGCCTACTATGAGGTGTCAAACACTATGGCAGGCACTGGAGGTGCCAGGATGAGTTCAGTGAGCCTCGTGACAATGTTCCGGGCACCCCCAGGCTGATGGGAGAGACCGACAGCCGAACACCGGACCATGCTGCAGCCAGCACTCTCACACTGGTGAGCAGGCAAAGGGGTCAAAAGCCACAGCCTATAAACTACAGGTAGTGGGAAAACCTGGCAGGACACATGGAGAGAGGGATCCCACTGCAAAATGGTGGAAACACCTGGGGCCATCTCTGAGTCTTGAGAATCACTGTGACAAACTGCCACAAGTCCCAGGAAAACCCTCTGCTCCCACATCAAAGAACAGGCTTCACATAGGAGGAAGGAATTACCCCTTTCCCCTGCAGTGTCACCTCTTCCTCCTCCTCTCCTCCCCTGTCCCTGCCTCCTCCCACCAGAGCCACCCGTCTCCTCCTAACTGGTCCCCCGACTTTCACCCCACCCTAAGCTATTTTTCACCAGTAGGCAAAGTGATCTTTTTGAAACATAAATTGGATCATGTCAGTTTTTGGCTTAACCCTCCAACGTCTTCCCACTCTCCTAGAAGGAAACCCAAACTCCTTCAGATGATCTCTAAGGCCCCACATGATCTGGCCTCTGTGCCCCAGGGGCCCACAACCTGCCACTCGCTCCCCTGCTCACTCCACTCCAGCCACACTTGACCCTTTGTTGTTCCTCAAACCCAGCAAGTCTGTTCCCACCTCAGAGGCTTAGCACGTGCTGTAGCCCCTGACTGGGGAGCTCCTCCTCAGATATTTGCATGGCAGTGCCTTCATCATTCAAGAATCTACTCAAGGACACCGCCTCAGATGAGCCCTCCCTGCCGATCCAGTATCGTCTCTCTCCTTATTTACCTTAATTTTTCCATGGCTCTTAGCATCATTAACTGAAAATGTGCCCACTGTGCATTTGTTTTCTTGCTTATTGTCTATTTCCCACACTTGAATGTTCCATAAGGCAGCTTGTCTTTTTCATGACTTTACCCCCAATTCCTAGAACAGTGGCTGGCACACAGTGCAGTTTTGTTGCTGTTGAGTGAGAAAACAAACTGGTCCTTTGGTCATTCCCCACACAGGCATAGCTATCACCATCATTGAGCTGATTTCTGAATATGAAAAACCATAACAGCCATCCCAGTAACTAAGAAATGGTGTTGACTCGACACTAATTTAGCAGGCCCCAGGTTCAGTAGGTCTGGCCCCAGTGTATCTCTCTGTTGCACATCCACAGACTGAAGCTCCAGCTCTGGCTGGTCCCTTACAGGTGAGTACAGTTGGTCACAAAGGGCATGGACAAAGAAGAATCTGTGCAAATTCAAACTCAGCTCAACTCTCCAAGCTTTGAGCACCAATGCCCAGAGTTAAACATGGCAGGAGGCCCAGCAAAGACCTTACAATAGATTGGGAGAGATAATCCGAAACACCTAAGTGACTATATAATCCAAGGCTGAATATAGGGAGAAGCAAAATAGAAGGATAAGCATAGTAGGGTCAAAGAGGAAGGAGGTAGATTGGTCAACACTGGCCCTTGCTGGGATACACACTGCTATGGACTGAATGTTTGTGCCCTCCCCTAAATTCACATATTGAAGTCCTAATCCCCATCGTGATGGCATTAGGAGGTGGCATCTTTGGGAGGTAATTAGATCATCAGAGTGAGGCCCTCATGAATGGAATCAGTGCCCTCATAAGGAAAGACACTAAGGAGCAAGCTTCTCTTCTCTGCCATGTGAGGATACAGTGAGAAGATGGCCATCTGCAGATCAGGAAGAGGGCCCTCACCAGAAACCAGTCATGCTGGCACCCTGATCTTGAGGTTTTAACCTCCAGAACTGTGAGAACAAATTTCTGTTAAGCCACCAGTCTATGGTCTTTTCGTTGCAACAGCACAAGCACACATGTACACACACACACACAAAATGCCTCACTGGAGCTTCCTCCTACTGTTTCCCACTGTCACGGTGCAAGGGGTAAAGGAAAAGCTGCAGGAAAAGGCTGGCCAGTGTTATGAGAAGGGGAGGAAAGGTCACCTGTCCCCAGGTATTGCAAAGAACCCTCAGCAACTCCTGATGTCCCCACTCCAGAACCCTAGCAGGGCTCCCCTCTCTCCAGTGGCAGAAGTGGTTGCTCTGAGGGGGCCTGATGAGGAGCTTTACGGCATCACTGCCAGAAGACAGCACTTTCCCTCCTTTCTTATTTCCATTTCTCATTACACCCACCCTCTAGGTGACCACAGCAATAGCAGAGAAGGGCAAGAGAGGAGGGGAAGGCAGACCCTACTTGGGAACTTTCCTCCTCACCCCACAGTTCCCTCTTCTCCAACACAGTGCCTCCCAGTTCCCTCCTGGGTGCCTCAAAATTCCCTAAGTTATCAGCCTGCTTTCCAAGCCCCCAGGGTCCCCATACTGTACTCCATTCCTTCCCCAAATCTCCATTCCTGCTACTAATCCCAAGAATCTTGTCCTTCGTGCATCTCCCCTAGCCCCCACAACCCCCATTCTTGGAGCAAATGACACAGACTTGCCCCTGCAGAAGCCAAGGCTACAACGGTGACAGATAGTTTCTGTGATTCCCAAGCAAAATGCAGGACATGTGTTTATTTACTCACTCATTCAGCATGTATTATATACTGGGTCCCAGGTGGCAGTGCTGGTGGGGTATACAGAAGTAAGACACCTGCGTGAAGCTTATAGGCTAGTGCAGAAAACACACGTTGTTATGAAGGAGAACGTTGATATTATGCATGAAGAAACATATGGTCAGAGTTTGGGGTCTGGGATTCTAGGAAGACTGCCCTGAAGAAGAATAATCAAAGCTGAAGTAGAAGAGTAATCCTTTGGCCCTACCTTTCTTTGTAGTGTCCCAGGCAAGAGATGGTGGTGGTCAGGACAGGTAGTTAGGGGCAGAATATGATGGAGTCATACTGATGGATTTGAAAAATACTTAGGATGTACCATGTACATAACTTAGTAACTGATCGGATGAGAGGGTATGAGCATTACTCTTAGAAATCTTGAATGTCAGTGTGAATGATTTACTGGAATGAGCAGCAGCATTGGGAGGAAAAACATTTTTAGGGGTGAAAGAAAAGAACTCAGCATGGGCCACCATTTGAAGTGTGCTATAGTTAGGTTTGACCTCTCCAAATCTCATGTTGAAATTTGATCCTCAATATGGTGGTACTGGGAAGTGGAGCCTAATGGGAGGCATTTGGGTCATGGGAGCGGATCCCTCATGAATGGCTCGATGCTGTCCTTGCAATAATGAGTGAATTCTCACTCTATTAGTTCCCGATGAGAGCTGGTTGTTGTAAAGAGCCTAGTACTTCCCAACCCTCTCATTTCCTCTCCTGCTGTGTGATCTCTGCACACACCTGCTTCCATTTGCCTTCTGCCACGAGTGGAAGCAGCCTGAGGCTTTCACCAGGTACCCAACCTTTTGGCCAGATGAACCATGAGCCAAATAAATCTTTTTTCTTTATAAATTATCCAACTTCAGGTATTCCTTGATAGCAACACAAAACAGACTAAGAAAAGTCCCTATAGGACATCCAGAGCAGTTGGATGTTGAGGACTGGTTCTCAGAAGAGGAATTTGAAGGTTCTGGAAACATCAATGGTAAATGAAACCCTGGGCAGGTGGGAGAGTGAAGAGTGAGACAAGATGGAGGACACAGTCCTTAGGGTCACCAACCTTCAAGGAATGAGTAGCGAAAGCAGCACAGAAAAAGGAGGCTGAAGACCAGCAAAGACACAGGGCAGGGGAAAACCAGAGGGTGTGGGGTCAGGAAAGCCAGGGGGACTGAATGTTTAAAGATGGAGACATGGCTGCCAGACACTGCTAAGGAAGATGAATATCATGCAGAATGAAAAATGCCCCCTGAATTTAGTGACGCTGAGTTGCTGCCACTTCGCACACCGCTTAGGAAAGTGTGGCTGTGGAAAGCAGGCAGGAAGAAGGCAGGAACTAGGGAGATGTGTGGGAACAAGGGGATTTTTGTTGGTTGGTTGGTTGTTTTCAAGAAGGCATATTAGATGAGCACAACTTTATGTGGAGATAGGACAGCTGCAGAAATATTGATCCTGTTCCTTACTACGTAAGGTGAAATCTGGATTAGTCTGAAGACTGAACGTTAGGTTTTCATTTGAAATCATCAACCTAGAGGTAAGTTTCTGGAATGCAAACAACCATTTATAAGCGGGGGACAGTCCATGCCTCTCCTGGAGCCCCCACAGCTCTCTGGGATGTGGCTGTCATGGGTCCTAGCGTAGGTGTTCAATAATAACTTAATCAGCTGGTGGACGGATGGAGTGACCCTGAGGTGTGATTAATCACTCCTCCCTGGAATTTCAATCGTAAGCAGCTCATTCCATCCATCCACACTCAACAGACATTATTCAGGGCCTAGTAGTACCACAGCCCTGGGCCTGGCAGAATTTATATCACCTCAAACCATGGCACTGGGAATGTGTGCAAGGCACACACCAGGACATGTTCTCTGTACACACTGGGAAGTGTAAAGGAAGCTGCTCCTCACACTCCATGAAAAGCAAGGCTCCATATGCATATCTGCTCCCTTGAAGAGAGCAAAGGAAACAGCCAGCACACATCTCCTCTCTGCTCCCACCACTGGCGACTCCCTATTATCTTTCATATTTTCCCTTGGTGCCACCTGAGAAGTTAGTCCCAACAAGCAGATTCTCAGTGAGTTGAAGGAGTGGTGGGCGTGGGGTCTTACAAAGGCATATGTTTTTATGACACTGTTCTGATACAAAACTCTGAAAAATAGGAGCTAACAGTGTCACCTTGTCTGGGACCTTCCAACTAAAGGCTGCTTTAATTCCAGGGAGCGCAGGCCTCGTAGAGACTGCTTAGAAGATAGCCAACATTGATGCTCTATGTTATACACCAATTAAAAGCTGCATTGAGGCTGGGCACGGTGGCTCACGCCTGTAATCCCAGTACTTTGGGAAGCCGAGTGGGGTGGATCACTTGAGCCCAGGAGTTCAAAACCAGCCTGGACAACATGGTGAAATCCCATCTCTACAAAAAATGCAAAAATGAGCTGAGTGGGGCGGCGCATGCCTGTAGTCCCAGCCACTTGGGAGGCTGAGGTGGGAGGATCACTCGTGCCCAAAAGGTTGAGGCTACAGGGAGCTGTGATTATGCCACTGCACTCCAGCCTAGGTGGCAGAATGAGACCTTGTCTCAAAAAATAAAAATTTTAATTTTAATTTTTAAAAAGTTGCATTGAAACCAGAGGAGAAAAACTTAGTGAGGCTAAAGTATTATTAATACTAAAATAGACACATTTCATCTGGGTAGAAAATAGCTTATAATTTTCTCTTTTCTTCCAATAAACTGGGCGATATATATATAAGCTGCTTGATAATAATAGTGGCTAATGTTTATTCAGCCCCAACCACTGTGGTGTTTTATTACATTATCACATGTATTCCTTGCAACAACCTATGAAGTAGGTGCTTTTATAATCCCTACTTTACAGATAGGAAAGTGAAGCTCAGAGAACTCAAAGTAACTTTCCTGAAGTCATATTGCCTTTTAGTGACCCAAACAGGACTGCAGCCCTGACCTCTGGTACCAACAGCACATGTGGACTTACAGAAATAAACCCCTGAACCTGCACACATCATGTACACACTGAATAATCAAAGCAAGGTGAGAGCTGAGGTGTCAATAACAATACCTGGAACTGTGCAAAGACTTCGCCATGATAATCAAAGTCACATACACTTCTCAGCAGATAAATGTGTTTTCTCTGGTTGGCTTTTCAATAAAACCAAAGACACTTTCCAGAAGCTACAGATGCATTGATTATGATTTCAGTAAACTATCGGACTGCAGCAGGTCTCCTGAGCAGTGTGTGTTTGATACCTGGTTGACCAGCTGCTGAAGATCCAGAGCTCAATAACAGTACAGTCAAGAAAGGAACATTCAATAAGGATGTTAAGCAGGCTGGGGTTTTTTGAAAGGATTTTAGGAGATTGAGCTAATTAATTGAGATTATTTAACGTTAACCTTTTTGTCAGGGCACTACTGAAAAATGTTGTGGCAGCCAGAAAATCTGAGAAGTTTGGCAACTTAGGATAATGCTCTCTGGAGTTTTCAAGGTGGTTGCCAGAGCAACCTCGGGGACTAGATCCTGGAAGAGCTGAAACATTCTATTTTAAACATACCCGGTTGATTATCAGAGAGCCAGAATGAAATCAGCAAATAATAAGGCAGATATTGAAAATTCTTATAATGATGAGCATCTTCCCAAACTGGAAATAATTTAATCAATGAGGAATATTTTAAGCCCTGGAAGCGAAGAGATTTCAAAGTGAGTCCCCAGAGGTCTGATTATCACCTGCATCTTGCACAAAATATTGATACTAGACACTCTTCTTTCTGCTTGAATTTCCTCCTCTCAACTCCTGGCTACAATCTAAGTTCCTGCTATCCTTCAAGTCTCACCTCTTCAAAGGAGTCTCTCATGCATGTATTTATTTATTCATTGAACAAATACTTGTTGAGTAATTTATCCTATTACTGTGAGGCAGATATCCTGCCAGGTGATCATATGCAATCCTGCTTTTAGGAAGAGTACAATCCAGAAGGAGAGATCAAAAACATACGTAAATACCCACAACACACAGCAGGACAAGACCTTCAGATTGTAGGGTCCCAAGAGTCACTGGCTCCCAAGACTGTTGCACATCAGAATCCCTTCGTAGATATTAATAAAAATGCAAATTCCCAAGCTCTACTTCAGAATTTTCAGAGGGTGGGGCCCAGAGATTTGTATTTTAAATGCTGTGCATATACATCCAGGTTTGGGAACAACTGCTAAAGGTGAGAGAAGAACTTATTCCCAGCTGAAATGGTCATTAACAATGTTGTGAAAGTGAGTGGGCTTTAGGCAAGCCTTTCTCATCTAGGGAATATATGGCACCTGAATGGAGAGGAGGTTCCTGGCCTGGGCTTGAAGCTAGGGAGAGTCAGGACAATAGCCTGGGGAAAGGGCCTTTGGAGACAGCCACAAAGGTCAGGCTAAGGAGTTGGGACCTGATGCAACAGGTGGTGAGGAACCATCAAAGGCCCCTAAGCATGAGAGTGACATGCACAGCAGTGTTAGCAGAAATAATTATTAGAGTTGTGATAAACGGATTGGCAAAAGTTGGCAACAGCCTTTATAGAAGCCAACAAGAAAACTTCCTGGTTCTTTTTTTTCTTTGAGACAGGGTCCAGCTCTGTCACCCAAGTTGGAGTGCAGTGGCATGATCAAGGCTCACTGCAACCTTGATCTCCTGTGCTCAAGCAATCCTCCCACCTCAGCCTCCTAAGTAGGTGGGACTACAGGCAGGTACCACCACGCCTGGCTAATTTTTGTATTTTTTGTAGAAATGAGGTTTTGCCATGTTGCCCAGGCTGGTCTAAAACTCCTAGACTCAAGCAATCCACCCACCTCAGCCTCCCAAAGTGTTGAGATTACAGATGTGAGCCACTGTGCCCACCCTCTGGTTTTTAAAAGTAAAATGATGAGAGCTAGGCATTGTGGCTCATGCCTACAATCCCAGCTACTCAAGAGGCTGAAGTGGGAGGATCACTTGAGCCCAGTAGCTCAAGACTGCAGTAAGCTACAATCACATGACTACACTCCAGCTTGAGCAACAGATCAAACACCCTGTGTAAAAAAAAAAAAAAAAGAGAGAGAGAGAGAGAGGTTAAAAACCTAAGTTGGCTGCAGTAGGAATGAAAAGGAAGAGATGAAGAAACATTATTTAAATATGTTAAATACCACTTTGTTTCAAAAGGGATAGATGGCTCACAAATGTGTTATTAATTATGACATATTCATCTCTGTATGGTTATATTTAGTAATACCTAAGATCATGTTTAATGAAAATGTTAAAACATTTTTCTCTGGGTTTGTTTCATTTTCTGCTTCAGAGGAGATGCAATTTTAAAGACACTCATCTATGGAGTACCCCAAATGTGCTAGGACTGCACAGGCTGTGTGGGGAACTCAAGATTGAAAAAGATATATCCTTGGCCCTCAGGAAGATTACGGCCAGGTGAGGGAGATAAAACATGTACACAAGATATCATTATGCAGGAAGAAGATGCTTTTAAAAATCCAGTACAATAGAGAAGGCAGAGATTATTTTTTTAGTGGAATAGAAAAGGCTTCACAGAAGAGATGACACTTGAGTTGAAATGTAAAGATAACATGTTAGCCAACAGAGGGGAACATTCCAAGTGATAAAGTGGTGTCAGTAATGGCACGAGGATCTCGAATCACAGAGCAGTGACTGTGCCTTATGCATCTCTCCTCCCAGCACCTGGCACCCTCCTTGGCACATAGCAAATACTTGATAAATGCTGGCTGAGAAAACGGGTGTTTGAAAGAAAGCAGACTGCAATAAGGTTAAAAGATATGTTAAGGGAAGTCACAGAGTACCTTAGGAGCCATGCCAAGTCCTTTAGTGGTCACTTACTCTCCAAAACTGGGATCCAGAGATTTCTGGGTATGAAAATTATATACGATCAAGGTTTGCTTAAATCATTCCAACAATGTGAAGGGTGAATGGGGAAGGAGGCCTAGGGACTTGAACGAAGACCAAGAAAAACAAGAAGCAAACAAACTAGGAAGCCTTTGTAATAGTCCAGGCAAAGAAATGAGAGTCTGAGCTCTTCAAGCAGTGGCCTGGAGGAGGAGGGCTGTAATTCATGAGGCACTCGGGAAATAGAATCCACAGAAAGACAAGGGATGTGGTGTAAATCCCGAGTGACATGGAAAACAGTGTCTCAATTAACTAAAATGGGTGAATGAGCATGGCTGTAAAGCAATTCAGCAGTACCCCTTATCTGTAATTTCACTTTCTACTATTTAAATTACCTGTGATCAACCACATCCAAAAATAGGTAAGAACAGTACAATATTTTGAGAGAGACTGCATTCATATAACTTTTATCACAGTATATTGCTATAATTGTTCTATTTTATTAGTTATTAATAATGAAGATAATAAAGTTAATATCTTACTATGCCTAATTTATAAGTATAACTTTATCATATATATGCATGAATAGGAAAAAACATAGGATATACTGCAGCTTGGTACTATCCGCAGCTTCAGGAATCCCCACCAGGGATCTCAGAACATATGCCCCATGGATAAGGGGGTACTACTGTAATGAGTAGATGGCAGGTTGAAGGAAGAGCGAACCCTGAACCCTTCTCTTCCTCTTTCTGCATTTCTGCTTCAACCCATAAAATAGGAACTTCCACCAACTTTTCCACATCTTGGGGAAGTATTAGGGAGGAAGCCTGTGGCCTGGCTTCTCTTGCTCCTGGACCTGTCTGCCCTTAAACTGCAGGCATCCTCTTTCTCTACCTCCGCAAGCATGTGGTAGGTTTACGTGGTCAGGTTCAGAGACTGCCTCCTTGGCAACACAAGCCTGGAGCCCACTCCTCTTCGATACCCACTCTTTCTCCTACACTTAAAGGTGCTGGAGTCCTGCCATGCCCTTCCATGCAGCTGGTTGGATACCACATGGTTCTTCAGCTCTCACCTAGACTCTTGTGTCTGTTCTCAATTGACTCGAAACTCAAAGAGGTGAAGAAGTGTGATTCACAAGCACTCCTAACCCCAAGACTGAGTTTGAGGTACAACGAGTAAAACCAGGTAAAGATGTCCAAGATGGTTAGAAGCACATTCCTGGAATTCAAGAGAAAGAAAGCAATAGAAGAGGCATAGATTTGGGGCTGCTAGAAAATGAACGATGATAGATGCTTTGGCATTGGAGGAGATGAGCCCTGGGGAGGGCCTGCACTTACTCAGCACAAGTGGCTCACACTCAAAAGCATGTGGTGCTAGACAGACGCACGTGGTGGCCGTGGAAGTGATCTGAGGGAAGACATCCCATCTAAAGGGGTCATCTGCTACCCACTCCAGCTGATTGTTGTCCTGAAGAATATGAATCCACTATTGCCATGTCCTGTGTTCTGTTTTGTTTTGTTTTTTCAAAATCAGCTTGAAACCCAGATTTTTGTGTGGAGTTTTCAGATTCCTAAAATATTAAATGGGTCAAATGAAAACAAATTTGCAGGACATCTCTGATCCACAGGCTGCTAATAGCAATTCTTAGTACAGAGTAAAAGGAAAATGAGGGCAGAAGGTGCATAAACACCTGTATTTGGGGTGTGAGAAAGGAGAAGGAGAGAGATGAGTGTGCACAAGACAGGAGGAAAACTAAGATGGTCTCATATCAGGAAGCCAAGAGGAGGAGGAGACCAGTCATGTTATACTACAGAGAGGTCAAAGGGGAACAGAACAAACAAGTCAGTCTATTGGATTTGGCAATTGGGACGTCATTGGTGACCTACAATCAGCAGTTTCAATAGAAGAAGAGGCACATCTGCTGGACTTCAAGGGATTCTGAGATGCGTAGGAGTCAGGAAGCGCAGGCGGGGAGTGCAAAGGACTCTTTCCAGAATTGGGCAACATATGCAAAAAGAAATGTGTGGGTTGGTAGCGTGAAGGGTTACCAAGGCCAATGCAATTTTTTAGAACAAGGAAGACGAAACGTGTTTTAAGATGGGGGGAAAAAAGGACCTGGATAACAATGAGAGAGAAGGTACTCAAAAGAGGCAGCTGTTCTGAATATGCTCCAGAGGGAGTCAGAGGGGGACTGAATCATGAGGCAGCATTAAAAGGGGGCCCTGAGAGGAGAGGGGCCCTGAGATGGGAGAGGAGGATTGGAGAGGTGAGGACAGGAAGTGGAGGGGGAAATAGGGAACTCAGCATCAACAACCTCCACTTACTCAAGAGTATCCATGGCTGAGAGAGAAGGGGTTGAGGGATGGCAGGATCGCTGGAGAACTTAAGGGAGGTAGAGAAAACCAGGAGTTGCCCATGGAGGCAGCGTGACCAGAGACAGGGAGCAGGATGGGGTAAGTCAGAGGATAGCTGCATGGCAGGAGGACCCTGCAACAGTGAGATGGTGGGAATTCTAGTGGACAGAGAGGGTCTCAGTAGCACCAGGGGTTCACCCAGAGGAGTGAAACTGATGAGGTGGGAAAGGTATGTCAATAAGGACAAGGTAACAATAAGAGCAGGATGTTCATTTATTTGGTGCCATCCATAAAGGCCACACAAGGTGGATGCCCAGTAAGCATCCAGCACTTGCTGCATTCAGCACTTACTGCTGAAGAGCGGGTACAGCCTGCCAGTTCTGAACTTGACAGCTGGGGTTCTCGGCCATGCTGCTCAAAATAATGTGGATACAAGGATCTTGTTAAAATGCAGATTATGATCCCACAGGTCTGGGTGGGGCATGAAATTATGTGTTTATAACAAGCTCCCAGGTGATGCCAAAGCTGCTGGTTCACTATACTATTCAAGTATTGGACCACTTGAATAGCAATATTCTCGGGCCGTCCCAGGACTCACATTGCTCATTGGCCAAGCCCACAATGGGGCAGAGAGAGAAGAAAAGCTGCTTCTGTGAACTTTGTGGTTAACTCTCAATCATCCACACCAATGTGAGAGTCTCTCCATGATGTTTCAAAGCAGCACAGAATTCCTTATTTGAAGTTGGGGATGGTTGAAGTGTGTTTTGGGCTTGTTGCTTTTCATCCGGTAGATTTGCTCTCCTAACTACATTGTGCTTAAACTTTGACTAAAATGAACTTTTCTTTCCTGTGGTCAGAAGGAAAGGCAGCCAGTGGCTGACACCGGTAATCCCAGCACTTTGGGAGGCTGAGGCAGGTGGATTACTTAAGGTCAGGAGTTCGAGACCAGCCTGGACAACATGGGGAGACCTCATCTTTACTAAAAATACAAAAATTAGCTGGGTGTGGTGGCACACACCTGTGGTCCCAGCTACTCGGGAGGCTGAGGTGGGAGGATTGCTTGAACTTGTGAGGTAGAGGTTGCACTGAGCAAAGATCACGCCACTGCACTCCAGACTGGGTGACACAGAAAGACTGTCTCAAAAAAAAAAAAAAAAAAAAAAAAGGAAAGGAAAGGAAAGGCAGCCAACTAGAGACTGGATTTTTAAAGTACATAATAATATGAAAAATTATCCACATGTGAATAATGAAAAGTCAATAGGATTTGGACATATGAAATCAGTAAACAGTTCAATGAAATAAAGGTGAATGGTATCATAGGGAAAAAACCCTGGTTTCAGGGAAACAGGAGACAGGCTTAGTCCTAACTCTACCATTTGTGGCACTGAGTGGGGTCTATCTCTCTGCACTTCTGTTTACCTTCAAGGAAAGAGCCAGGCCAGGATTCACTAAGGTCCTTTCTAGCTTTTCCATTAAAGAGACATACATGCAAAGCCCCCAAATGCTGAAGGAGCTGAGACACCAAAGAAGGGGGCAGACAAATCCAGTTTTTTGGTATTGGGTCATTGACTGAGGGAACGTACAGATAAAAGTGTGGTCTTGGGTAGCTGCAAGACAGGTGGATCTGTCTTGCACTGTTACTCCTCAGACCCAAGGTTTATAGACCACAGGGAGAGGGTACATGTGCTCTAGTAAGACAATCAAAGGCGACCCTCCAGAACAGGCAAGGATGCTATGTGCATCCTTGCCTGTAATTTGTCTGATGACATCAAGGTTGACATGTTCTTACGTGGGGACAGTAAGTGAAGTGGGAATCAAGAGCCATTCCTGGGACTAGGGCTAATCAGAAGTGAACATGGTGGATCAGCATCCAAGATGAAGTCACTTTTGTTCCCACACTAACCCTAATATTCTATTACTGTAACCTGGAGAGCTGTGACTGTAGAATTCTCAGAACTGAACACACCTCTTTTGCTTTCATTCACTGAACATTTACTGGACACCTACAATGTGCGGGCACTGGTGTCGGACTCATAACAGACTCAGTCCCTGTCCTCTGGCAGCTCCTGGTCTAGCTGCAGAAAGAAAAATGCAGTGCTGCCTAGTAAGTGCTAGGGTAGTCATCAGCCTGGGGTGCTAGGGGAGCCCCCAGAAGCACACAGACACCAACTGAGGAAGGACGCAAAAGGCTTCCCCGAAGTGATGATGTGAGCTGAGTCTTAAAGAATGGGTAGGTTCAGCTAAAAAAAAAAAAAAAAATGGAGGAAGAAGGAAGATGAAGGGCAAGTGAATGGTGCTGACTTCAGTGTGGCTGGAGCAGGTACTGTGGCAGCCTGGGAGAGACATCCCTCTCTGCAGAACATTCACAACAACCCCTCACTGCTGCTGCTACAGAGAGAGCAGACACCACCACGTCCCCTCCTTTCGCCCTCCTCTGTGAGGTTGCTCAAGCGATTCCTATCACAGGCTCAATACCTCGAACATCCAGCACAAAAATCACAGAATGGGAGCAGGGGATCCCAGCAGGGAGGGGAAAAGAAGAGACCAAGGTGCTGCGCCAGAAAAGGTATGGATCAGAGTGGCTCGTGACTCTGCATAACTAAAACTAAACACCACCATGGAAAGGGGCCAGGGCTGGGCATGGAAGGCACATGTGGCTCTTCCCAAGAATGAAGGAGGCCCCAGGCCAGCGCCCTGCTTCCTGTTCGTTTTCCCAGATATTTATATGGGGAAAACAAACCATGCAGCCTTCGACTGCAGTGCTTCCTAATCCTACTGCTCATTAGAAATACATGGGGAACTTTTAAAAACTACCTGCATTTGGCACTCTTCAGAAGAGGTCAGTGCCAAGAAAAAGGTGGAGAAACGGTTCTAGATTAAAGGGAACTATGGAAAACACAACAACTAGATGCAATGTGTGATTTTTTTTTTTTTTTTTTTTTAGAGGGAGTCTCGCTCTTGCCCAGGCTGGAGTGCAGCAGTGCGATCTCGGCTCACTGCCACCTTCCCACCTTTGCCTCCCAGGTTCAAGCAATTCTCCTGTCTTGGCCTCCCAAGTAGCTGGGAGTACTGGCTACTGTAGTCTGCCACCACGCCCGGCTAATTTTTGTGTTTTTAGTAGAGACAGGGTTTCATCACATTGGTCAGGCTGGTCTTGAACTCCTGACCTCAGGTGATCCACCCGCCTCAGTCTCCCTCAGTCTCGCAAAGTGCTGGGATTACAGGCATGAGCTACTGTGCCTGGTACAATGTGTGATTTTTTATTGGACCCTGGATTTAGAAAACAACAACAACTATAAAGAACATTATAGGGAAACTAGGGGAAATGTGACTATGGTTAGGTGACAATATTATAACCATGTTCTTTGGTGTGTGACAATGGTATTATGGTTACGTTGGAGGGTGTATTTGGGGATACAGATCCAGGATGCATACAATCAAATGGTCCAGCAAAAAAAAGTATGTGCTGTACATACACGGGGGATGGGGAAGAGCTGAGAAAGCAAATGCGGCAAACTGTGAACAAGTGGCGAATCTTAGTGAAGGCTATGTAGGTGTTCATTATGCTGTTCTTCCAACATCCCCTTATATTTGACATTTTTCAAAATAAAATGTTAAATGAGACTCGGGGGATGGTGCCCTGCCTCTGGATCCCTGGGTTTTAAAAGCTCCCTAGGGGATTCGAATGGCATAATCCTGCATCATATTATCTGCTGCTGACTTTAGCTTTCACAGAAAGCCCCTGCTGGCTTTCAGAGCTGTTAGGACCCTGCAGGGCCACAGTGCCCTGGAGAGAGCCTTCTCATCGTTCCCATGCTGCTGCTTTCAGGAGAGAAGGGGCTGTGTCTCCATTCCTCTTGGATGACCAGAGACTCATGGAGGTCCTGCTCTGTAGGTGATGCAGCCTGCTCACACCAGGCAGAACACACACCGTCCTTCCACCTGCCACCCTGCACCTTACTACCTGCAGTGTGCACTAGTGTGACCCATGCCCCTACCTCCTGAACAGCAGTTCGTGTTCTCAGTCCACCGAAGGCGTACCTCTGAGAGGTGTACTGCAGGATCCAATCCACTGAAACTCTGGCCTCATTCATGGCAGGATTGGTACACTGTTGCTCACTTTGAGTTGGAACGCGTTGCGGGCTGAGGTGGGAGGCCTGCAGAGCAGCAGTGACTCAGGTGTGCTGCAGGGAGAATATGCAGGTGCTCACCTTGTTCTGCCTAAATACCTGCTGCGTGCTGAATGAGCTGGCAGTGGCTGATGGGACTAACAGAGTCAACAGAATCCTGCAGAACCAGGAAATGTTCGCATGTATAAAAATACTAGGAATATTTTTGCCTCATGAAAAAAGATGAACTTCTATCTTTTAGGAAACAAATTGCTTTGGAAACTCTATTCTTAGCTCAAGAACTGGGTAGGGAGGCTTGAAAGAGGCAACCAGGCAGGTAAAGGCAGCAACGCTAATAGGAAAGCAGTAGGTGCCCATCAGCACGGCCAGGCTGATGAAACTCAGTGCCCTAACCATGATAACTAACATTGCAAAATGCTCTCTAGGGCACTGATTTTCCCAACTTAGCTGCACACTGGAGTCACTTGGGGAGTTTCGTAAAATACTGATGCTGAGTTTCATCCCCAGAGATTATGACTTAATTGGTTTGGGATGAATTCTGGGCATCAGGATTTTTTAAATTTCCCACAGGTGATTCTAACGTGCAGCAACGTTGGAGCCCCTCTGCTAAGCAGGCTTCATGTTCATCAACACATTTAAGCTGCCCATCACGGCTCAGCGGGTCTGGTGGTCACGTCTACCTTGGCCAGCCCTCTCCTCTCATGAGCACAGGCCCATGTGGGATGCACAGACACTAGGTCACCGGCTCCTCAAAATCTCCCGGCCCCTCCAACAGGTAGAAAAAGGGTTTTAACCAGCCAGGACAGATGGACCTTGAGACGTCAGAAGTGTTTCCGGCTCTGAAAAGAAACAGGGCAATGGTTCACCCTGCCTGCACACTGGGCTGTCTTGGCACCATTTATAAAACGCTGAGGCCCTAACCTCACCTCCTGAGTTTCTAATTCAATGATGAGGTTCAGACATGGAAATTAAAAGCTAGCCCTTACAACCAACGTGTTTCTGCAGGCCCAGGACAGTAAAGGTAGAGGATGCTATCTCAGTGGAGTCTCCCCTGACCGGCAAGGAGAGGGCCCAAGGAGTGGGGAAGAAATGAGGGGGAAGGGAAGAGAGGGGAAAGGGAAGTTAGGATCTTGGTGTCTGCAAAGTCTGTAGTAGAAGTCTCTACCTTGGTAGGCCATCAGAATCCTCTGAGGGCTTTTGAATACACCACTGTCTGTGCCCCCTTGTCCAATCAAGTGGGACTCTCTGGGGGTGCGGTCCCACATCTGGATCCTTGGGTTTTAAACGTCCCCCAGTGGATTGAAATGTGCTGCTGAGACTGAGAAAGCAGGTCTCTGAGAAGAAGTTCCTGACTGCTCAATTCTGCATCTACCTGGGGCTGCGCCTGGGGCTGAGGACAGAAGATCGCCTCGGCGACAGGCCAGCCCATGGGCTACCCTGGAACATCTAGTCATGGTGACACTGGTGTGGGGAAACAGACACCCTCTTATACTACCAGTGGGAATACATCTGCTTTGACTTTTTTGAGAAAGTAATCTGGCAATTTTTAGAAAAGTACAAATTCATATGCCCTTTTGCCTGACAATTTCACTCCTGGGATATAACCTCACAAAGGTGTTTATTGCAGGGTTGGGGCCAAACAGAACTGAAAGCATGCATAAGGTCCATCAATATGAAAATGACTAAATAAATTCTGTGTACTATGCAATATTATGAAAGCTTATGTAATTATTATTTTTTTATTATACTTTGAGTTCTAGGGTACATGTGCAAAACATGCAGGTTACATATGTATACATGTGCCATGCTGGTGTGCTGCACCCATTAACTCATCACTTACATTAGGTATATCTCCTAATGCTATCCCGTCCCACTACCCCCTCCCCACAATAGGACCCGGTGTGTGATGTTCCCCTTCCTGTGTCCAAGTGATCTCATTGTTCAATTCCCACCTATGAGTGAGAACATGCAGTATTTGGTTTTCTGTTCTTGGGATAGTTTGCTGTGAATGATGGTTTCCAGCTGCATCCATGTCCCTACAAAGCACATGAACTCATCCTTCTTCATGGCTGCATAGTATTCCATGGTGTGTATATGTGCCACATTTTCTTAATCCAGTTTGTCACTGATGGACATTTGGGTTGATTCCAAGTCTTTGCTATTGTGAATAGTGCCGCAACAAACATACGTGTGCATGTGTCTTTATAACAGCATGATTTATAATCCTTTGGGTATATACCCAGTAATGGGATGGCTGGGTCATATGGTATTTCTAGTTCTAGATCCTTGAGGAATCGCCACACTGTTTTCCACAATGTTTGAACTAGTTTCCAGTCCCACCAACAGTGTAAAAGTGTTCCTATTTCTCCACATCCTCTCCAGCACCTATTGTTCCCTGATTTTTTAATGACTGCCATTCTAACTGGTGTGAGATGGTATCTCATTGTGGTTTTGATTTGCATTTCTCTGATGGCCAGTGATGATGAGCATTTTTTCATGTGTCTGTTGGCTGCATAAATGTCTTCTTTTGAGAAGTGTCTGTTCATATACTTTGCCCACTTTTTGATGGGGTTGTTTGTTTTTTTCTTGTAAATTTGATTGAGTTCTTTGTAGGTTCTGGATATTAGCCCTTTGTCAGATGAGTAGATTGCAGAAATTTTCTCCCATTCTGTAGGTTGCCTGTTCACTCTGATGGTAATTTCTTTTGCTGAGCAGAAGCTCTTTAGTTTAATTAGATCCCATTTGTCAATTTTGGCTTTTGTTACCGTTGCTTTTGGTGTTTTAGACATGAAGTCCTTGCCCATGCCTATATCCTGAATGGTATTACCTAGGTTTTCTTCTAGGGTTTTTATGGTTTTAGGTCTAACATTTAAGTCTCTAATCCATCTTGAATTGATTTTTGTATAAGGAGTAAGGAAAGGATCCAGTTTCAGCTTTCTACTTATGGCTAGCCAATTTTCCCCGCACCATTTATTAAATAGGGAATCCTTTCCCCATTTCTTGTTTGTCAGGTTTGTCAAAGATCAGATGGCTGTAGATGTGTGGTATTATTTCTGAGGGCTCTGTTCTGTTCCACTGGTCTATATCTCTGTTTTGGTACCAGTACCATGCTGTTTTGGTTACTGTAGCCTTGTAGTATAGTTTGAAGTCAGGTAGAGTGATGCCTCCAGCTTTGTTCTTTTGACTTAGGATTGTCTTCGCAATGCAGGGTCTTTTTTGGTTCCATATGAACTTCAAAGCAGTTTTTTCCAATTCTGTGAAGAAAGTCATTGGTAGCTTAATGGGGATAGCATTGAATCTATAAATTACCTTGGGCAGTATGGCCATTTTCACAATATTGATTCTTCCTATCCATGAGCATGGTATGTTCTTCCATTTGTTTGTGTACTCTTCTGTTTCACTAAGCAGTGGTTTGTAGTTCTCCTTGAAGAGGTCCTTTACATCCCTTGTAAGTTGGATTCCTAAGTATTTTATTCTCTTTGAAGCTGTTGTGAATGGGAGTTCATTCATGATTTGGCTCTCCGTTTGTCTGTTATTGGTGTATAAGAATGCTGTGATATTTTGCACATTGATTTTGTATCCTGAGACTTTGCTGAAGTTGCTTATCAGCTTAAGGAGATTTGGGGTTGAGACAACAGGGTTTTCTAAATATACAATCATGTCATCTGCAAACAGGGACAATTTGACTTCTTCTTTTCCTAACTGAATACCCTTTATTTCTTTCTCTTGCCTGATTGCCCTAGCCAGAACTTCCAACACTATGTTGAATAGGAGTGGGGAGAGAGGGCATCCCTGTCTTGTGCCAGTTTTCAAAGGGAATGCTTCCAGTTTTTGCCCATTCAGTATGATATTGACTGTGGGTTTGTCATAAATAGCTCTTATTATTTTGAGATACGTTCCATCAATACCGAATTTATTGAGAGTTGTTAGCATGAAGGGTTGTTGAATTTTGTCAAAGGCCTTTTCTGCATCTATTGAGATAATCATGTGGTTTTTGTCTTTGGTTCTGTTTATATGCTGGATTACATTTATTGATTTGCATATGTTGAACCAGCCTCACATCCCAGGGATGAAGCCCACTTGATCATGGTGGATAAGCTTTTTGATGTGCTGCTGGATTTGGTTTGCCAGTATTTTATTGAGGATTTTTGCATCGATGTTCATCAGGGATATTGGTCTAAAATTCTCTTTTTTTGTTGTACCTCTGCCAGGCTTTGGTATCAGGATGATGTTGGCCTCGTAAAATGAATCAGGGAGGATTCCCTCTTTTTCTATTGATTGGAATAGTTTCAGAAGGAATGGTACCAACTCCTCCTTGTACCTCTGGTAGAGTTTGGCTGTGAGTCCATCTGGTCCTGGACTTGTTTTGGTTGGTAGGCTAGTAATTATTGCCTCAATTTCAAACCCTGCTATTGGTCTATTCAGGGATTCAACTTCTTCCTGATTTAGTCTTGGGAAAGTGTAAGTGTTCAGGAAATTATCTATTTCTTCTAGGTTTTCTAGTTTATTTGCGCAGAGGTGTTTACAGTATTCTGTGATGGTAGTTTGTATTTCTGTGGGGTCAGTGGTAATATCCCCTTTATCATTTTTTATTGCATCTATTTGATTCTTCTCTCTTTTCTTCTTTATTAGTCTTGCTAGTGGTCAATTAATTTTGCTGACCTTTTCAAAAAATCAGCTCCTGGATTCATTGATTTTTTGGAGGGTTTTTTGTGTCTCTATCTCCTTCAGTTCTGCCCTGATCTTAGTTATTTCTTGCCTTCTGCTAGCTTTTGAATGTGTTTGCTCTTGCTTCTCTAGTTCTTTTAATCATGATGTTAGGGTGTCAATTTTAGATCTTCCCGGCTTTCTCTTGTGGGCATTTAGTGCTATAAATTTCCCTCTACACACTGCTTTAAATGTGTCCCAGAGATTCTGGTATGTTGTATCTTTGTTCTCATTGGTTTCAAAGAACATCTTTATTTCTGCCTTCATTTTGTTATGTATCCAGTAGTCATTCAGGAGCAGGTCGTTCAGTTTCCATGTAGTTGAGCAGTTTTGATTGAGTTTCTTAGTACTGAGTTCTAGTTTGATTGCACTGTGGTCTGGCAGACAGTTTGTTATAATTTCTGTTCTTTTACATTTGCTGAGGAATGCTTTGCTTCCAACTATGTGGTCAATTTCGGAATAAGTGTGACGTGGTGCTGAGAAGAATGTATATTCTGTTGATTTGGAGTGGAGAGTTCTGTAGATGTCTATTAGGTCCACTTGGTGCAGAGTTGAGTTCAATTCCTGGGTATCCTTGTTAACTTTCTGTCTCGTTGATCTGTCTAATGTTGACAGTGGAGTGTTGAAGTCTCCCATTATTACTGTATGGGAGTCTAAGTCTCTTTGTAAGTCTCTAAGGACATGCTTTATGAATCTGGGTGCTCCTGTATTGGGTGCATATATATTTAGGATAGTTAGCTCTTCCTGATGAATTGATCCCTTTTCCATTATGTAATGGCCTTGTCTCTTTTGATCTTGGATGGCTTAAAGTCTGTTTTATCAGAGACTAGGATTACAACCCCTGCTTTTTTGTTTGTTTGTTTTTCATTTGCTTGGTAGATCTTCCTCCATCCCTTTATTTTGAGCCTATGTGTGTCTCTGCATGTGAGATGGGTCTCCCGAATACAGCAAACTGATGGGTCTTGACTCTTTATCCAGTTTGCCAGTCTGTGTCTTTTAATTGGACAATTTAGTCCATTTACATTTAAGGTTAATATTGTTATGTGTGAACTTGATCCTGTCATTATGATATTAGCTGGTTATTTTGCTCACTAGTTGATGTAGTTTCTTCCTAGCATCGATGGACTTTACATTTTGGCATGTTTTTGCAATGGCTGATACCTGTTGTTCCTTTCCATGTTTAGTGCTTCCTTCAGGATCTCTTGTAGGGCAGGCCTGGTGGTGACAAAATCTCTAAGCATTTGTTTGTCTTAAAGGATTTTATTTCTCCTTCACTTATGAAACTTAGTTTGGCTGGATATGAAATTCTGGGTTGAAAATTCTTTTCTTTAAGAATGTTGAATATTGGCCCCCACTCTCTTCTGGCTTGGAGAGTTTCTGCCAAGAGATCTGCTGTTAGTCTGATGGGCTTCCCTTTGTGGGTAACCCAACCTTTCTCTCTGGCTGCCCTTAACATTTTTTCCTTCATTTCAATTTTGGTGAATCTGACAATTATGTGTCTTGGAGTTACTCCTCTCGAGGAGTATCTTTGTGGTGTTCTCTGTATTTCCTGAATTTGAATGTTGGCCTGCCTTACTAGGTTGGGGAAGTTCTCCTGGATGATATCCTGCAGAGTGTTTTCCAACTTGGTTCCATTTTCCCCATCACTTTCAGGCACCCCAATCAGACGTAGATTTAGTCTTTTCACGTAATCCCATATTTCTTGGAGGCTTTGTTCATTTCTTCTTACTCTTTTTTCTCTACACTTCTCTTCTTGCTTCATTTCATTCATTTGATCTTCAATCGCTGATATTTTTTCTTCCAGTTGATCGAGTCCCGTTACTGAAGCTTGTGCACTTGTCACGTAGTTCTCGTGTTATGGTTTTCATCTCTATCAGTTCTTTTAAAGTCTTCTCTACATTGGTTATTTTAGTTAGCCTTTCATCAAATCTTTTTTCAAGGTTTTTAGTTTCTTTGCACTGGTTACATAGTTCCTCCTTTAGCTCTGAGAAGTTTGATCATCTGAAGCCTTCTTCTCTCAACTTGTCAAAGTCATTCTCCATCCAGCTTTGTTCCGTTGCTGGCGATGAGCTGCGTTCCTTTGGAGGGGGAGATGCGCTCTGATTTTTTGAATTTCCAGCTTTTCTGCACTGCTTTTTCCCCATCTTTGTGGTTTTATCTGCCTTTGGTCTTTGATGATGGTGACGTACTGATGGGGTTTTGATGTGGGTGTCCTTTCTGTTTGTTAGTTTTCCTTCTAACAGTCAGGACCCTCAGCTGCAGGTCTGCTGGAGTTTGCTTGAGGTCCACTCCAGACCCTGTTTGCCTGGGTATCAGCAGCGGAGGCTATAGAAGATAGAATATCGCTGAACAGCAAGTGTTGCTATCTGATTCTTGCTCTGGAAGCTTCATCTCAAGGGTGTACCCAGCTGTGTGAGGTGTGACGTGTCAGTCTGCACCTAGTGGGGGATGTCTCCCACTTAGGCTACTCAGGGGTCAGGGACCCACTTGAGCAGGCAGTCTGTCCGTTCTTAGATCTCAACCTCCGTGCTGGGAGATCCACTGCTCTCTTCAAAGCTATCAGACAGGGACGTTTACCTCTGCCAAGGTTTCTGCTGCTTTTTGTTTAGCTATGCCCTGTCCCCAGAGGTGGAGTCTACAGAGGCAGGCAGGCCTCCTTGAGCTGTGGTGGGCTCCACCCAATTCGAGCTTCCCAGAGGCTTTGTTTACCTACTTAAGCCTCAGAAATGGTGGGCGCCCCTCTGCCAGCCTCACTGCGGCCTTGCGGTTAGATCTCAGACTGCTGTGCTAGCAATGAGGGAGGCTCCGTGGGCATGGGACCCTCAGGGCCAGGTGTAGGATATAATCTCCTAGTGTGCCGTTTGCTAAGACCCTTGGTAAAGCACAGTATTAGGGTGGGAGTTACCTGATCTTCCAGGTGTTGTGTGTCTCAATTTCCTTTGGCTAGGAAAAGGAATTCCCTTCCCCCTTGCACTTCCCTGATGACGCGATGCCTCACCCTGCTTCAGCTCTTGCTGGTCGGGCTGCACCCACAGACCAGCACCAACTGTCCGACATGCCCCAGTGAGATGAACCCGGTACCTCAGTTGAAAATACAGAAATCACCCGTCTTCTGTATCGCTCACGCTGGGGGCTAAAGGCTGGAGCTGTTCCTATTTGGCCATCTTGGGCATGCCCCTTCAAAATCATAATTATTTTTAAGAGAAACCTATAGCTATTGACCTACAAGGGTATCGGTGATGTAATGGTATGTGGGGAAAAAACTAGTTATAGGAAAGCAACGTTTCCATTATTAGGAAAGAGAAACAAAAAAAACCGAGTTGGAGTGTATATCTGTGCATACATGTATTTGTCAATCTAAACGTTCATGGAGATACAGCATAATGGGAGGATACAAACCCAGCTTTTATGTCAGATAGGAAGGAGAAGGGTGAGGCAACTTACTAATATTTTCTTCATATCAACTTTGCGTCATTTTACTAGTGAAAATATGAATATATTAATTTTATAACTAAAACAATTAATATAGAAAATGAAATAGCATGCTCCAAGGAAAGACTGCCCGGATTTAAATCTCAGCTTTTCATGTACTAGCTTATGTTGCTTAACTTCTCTGTCCCTCAATTTCCTCCTCACTGTAAAGGGGACCATAATGATGTCTACATCCCAGGGCTGTCGCGAGTGAGATCATCCAACCAAGCACTTTGTACAATGTCTGGCATATTATACCACATAGAATACCTTAATAAATGTTGTTATAGAAAAAAAACTTAAGCTTCTGTTACAAGCTGAACATCTCCCCCAAAAATTCACATGTTGAAACCCTACCCCCTAATGTGATGGTGTTAGGAAGTGGGGTCTCCGGAAGGTTATTAGGATTAGACGAAAACATGAAGGTGGAGCCCTCATGAATGGGATTAGTGTCCTCATGAAGGGTGCAGAGAGAGCTTGCCCCTCCACCATGTGAGGCTGCAGCCAGGAGACAGCTGTCTATGAACCAGGAAGTGGCCCTCTACAGATGCTGAATTGTCTGGCACCTTAATCTTGGACTTCCCAGCCTCCATAGTTGTGAGAGATACATTTGTGTTGTTTAAGCCACTGAGTCTATGGTATTTTGTTATAGCAGCACTAAGATAGCCACTGAGAACCAATCTTCCATGTCTAGCTAACCTTACCTCCTCCCACAACAACAACAAAAAAGAAACCAAGCCTGACTTCCACTCTCTGCATAGCAGTTTGACACCCTGCAGTGGCCTCTCCAGAAGCTTGTGCATGCCATGGCTTCCAGGCAGCCAGCACAGCACTGTGGGTGGTCAGGGCCCTTCATCACTTCCTTCAGCCCCAACATGGGTCAATGCTGTCCTGCTCTCAAGTGACAACTTCCAGGCAATGAAGTGCCTGGGATCTCCTGGGAAGGGATGTCCCAAAAACAAAAATAGTTACAATAATTACATGACTTCGGCCCTACTCAGCAATTGGCACCTCTGCAGAAGTTCACATGGCAGACGAGGATTTTGTCCTGACTCTGTGCCTGCTGGGGAGACAGGCACTGGAGCTAATTAGAATGATGAATGACCCACGCCCTGTCCAACATGTGCTGAGCCAACCGTCTAGGTCCAGGGGACAGGCTCTGCACTCTGCTCCCTGCAAGGGGTGTGGAGAGGCAGGACCCAGACCCTTCTGTTTAGATCCTTTCTCCAGGAGAAGGATGGGGGAAAGTCTTCATGGGCTTTACTGAGGATAACTTTGCTTTTGATCTTGATAAACAATAAAACCCAATGAAACAGGATCCAAGTCTTGCCCTTTCTTTCTCTGAAGCACATCTGGAATAATGAGAAAGTGCTAGGAAAATTAAAACCCGGAAACTCACTATTCACTCTATTTGCCATTCACCAAAGAACAGAATTCAAGGGCAGGTAAATCATTTCTCCTAACCAATGGGATGCTGTTTCCCTGAAAACTCTTCTCTGGTGCAGAGATCCTATTGCAGACTGAAACATGTCCTCCCAAATTTCATATGTGGAAGCCCTAACCCCCAGTACCTCAGAATGGGACAGTAAGTATTTGGAGACAGAGTCTTTAGAGAGGCAACTAGGTTAAATGTGGTCATTAGGGTGGGTCCTATTATGCCAAAACCCTATTAACCTCAGTAGGGAGGGTACCAGATTCAAGAGTCTGAAGAAGAGACCCAGAGCTAGCAAAGGAGACATGGGGTTTTATTGGGGCCCTCCATACAGGGGAGAGAGTCCAGTGGTGGCAAGCTGGACAAAAGAACCACCTTACATACAGAAATGGTCCAGTGGCGACAGGCTGGACAAAATATCCGCCTTCCTACAGTGCAGTGGCAATGAGCTGGACAACATTTCCACCTTCCTACAGTCCACTAGGTGGTGGGCCAGACAAGATAACCACAAGGCCCAGTGGCAGCAGGGTGGGCAAGAAAACCACAACCTCCTGTAAACATCATGCAGCTTATAAAACATTTTCACTTAACACTGTCCCCTAATGATCCCCACATGGCAACCTTCATTCAACTCAAAGCTCAGGGCCCCAATCCTCTGCATAGTTCATGTCCCTGACAAGTGGGACAGGTAGGGGGTGAGGGGCTCAGATTTTTATCATAGATAAGGTATGAAACTCTAGGTTGGCCACACACAGGTTCCCCAGCTTGGAACACACCTTCAGATGCATCTGCCATATAGGGCCATTCTAAAGGTATGCTTAAATTATTGCTGTCAGATGGATTTAGCCTACAGACCCTAACCTGGTATGACTAGTGTCCTAAAAGAAGAGGAAATTAGGAAACAGACACACAGAGGAATGATCACGTGGAGATAGTGAGAAGGTGGCCATCCACAAGCCAAGCGGAGAACTCTCAGAAGGAACCAGCCCTGCCGACACCTTGATCTAGTACTTCCAGCCTCCAGACCTGTGAGATGAATGCCTGTGGCTAAGGCCACCCGGCTGCTGTGTTATGGCAGCCCTGGCTGACACTCAGCTGCCAAAGGGCCAGGAGAAGGGGGTACAGTGTCCTCTGAAGGTTCTTTCTCTGAAGACATCAGTTTCAACAGTCTCTTGAGGTTGAAACGATGCCTTTGGTCAAAACCTCTTAGCCCATTTTTTACTTGAAGGGTGAGAACCAGTGGAGAAGAGATGGTAGTCAGACTACAGAAGAGAATGGGGCCTGTCCGCATGAGGACAACAGTGGATCCTGGGAATGGATATGCCCAAGAATGTCCAGGGATGGTGCCAAGCTTGCTCTGAAAAACTCAAAGACGTGGAAATATTCTGGGAAAAGTAGGGAAACGTCTTTAATCCCTAGAGCATGGAAACATAAGGACTATTAGAAAGGGCAGGGATTTGGGGTGAATCCAGACCCTGCACTTACTAAGTGACCTCATAGCCCTCCAAGTCTCATCTCCCCATCTCCACATCACAGCAGTGTGGTAAGAACAAGTGAAACACTTGTAAAGCACGTAGCACATGGAAAGCATGTAGTAGTCATTATGGAGTTTGTTCCACTCATTCACTCATTCATTCATTCCATCAGCAAAGCATTACTGGCTATGTGCTGCGCTGGCTGTAGGCAGAGTTCTGCACAGTGAACAAGATTCACAGTTAGTGCCCTTACTCATCTTCTAGTCTGCTAAGGAAAGCATGCTTTTTACAAATTATTTTACCTTCTGAATTCCGCCTACACCCATCTTCCTTTTAAAGTCCAGAATATGTGTGCTTGAAATACATTATCAATAACTCAGAATGACCCAACATTGGCAATTGGTATCACCACTATCAAAAAACATGTGAAGTACCCAATAGCATGTATTAAAGTCTAGCTCACGCAGAGAATTCTACAGTTTCTCTCAGAAGACATATAGTTTGTCATTTATCAGTACATCCTGCCTGAGTGGCTCCTTTATTTGGTTCCCGCCAGGACACCAGTGGCACTGGTGCTACCTTATGCTGGTGTCCTGAGTGGTAACAGCAGTGATGTCACCACTGGAAGGCCACAATAGCAGAGCTGTTCTTGCTGCGTGTTCCCCGCCTACCTCCTTGTGCTATAATCGGTGATCATTGTCCTCCAGAATCTCATCACTGCTTTGACCATTTGGTTGATACAGAAAGGAAACAGGATGGCTTTTCTATCCCTTTATAATAATGGCACTTTGCATTTGTATAGCACATTTAACTTATTCAGTGCATTTTCTTGTCTACTGCCGGGTCTTATCCTAATGAAACAAAACTCCATGAGTTGTGTAATTGTCTGCGCCACAGAGACAGCTTAGAAATCAGAGCCAGTGAAACTCAGTTCTGGAGGAGGACCAATGCCCCAAATTGCTTAAGGAATAACAAGTCCCATAGAAGTTACAAATGGAGCCGGCATGATAACTTGGCAACGCAGCTTTTCCGTGGGGAGAAGATATGTCTGGAGCATGCGAATTAATTCAGCACAAGCTGGGAGCTCAGAGGAATTCTCTCTTATTGTCCCCACCTTTGTACAGGCTGGTGTGGTTTTACCTTTAGAGAGGGGCTGTAGGAGTTGGAAAGAGTGAGAGGCAGAGACTGGATGCTACTGAGAATAAGAGGCTATTAGGATTTGTAAGATTGGCCCATTTTGTGGCCCAGAAACAGGACCCAAAAATGTTTCTTGCTTCTTCAGCAATTTGGAAAAGGGCAAAAATGAGTGGCTGGAAGGGTGAGCATTCTGGGGGCTGAAAACCAGAATCTTTACTTCTCATCACATTCTGGAAAATGAAGCATCTGGAAGCAGAGTTCCCACCACAAAAAACACGTGGCTCGTGGATTACTTGCAATGAGTCATCCCGCTGGGCTGACCATCTCCCTGGAATTTGCGAAGTAACTCCTTCAGTCCACTTGGGCACCTGTTGGCAAATCATTGCTTTTACTCTGCAACCATTTGGAAAATTATGGCTCTCTAAATCATACCCTCAAGAACAGGGAAAGTGAAAATTCCTCCCCACCTGCACTATTCTCCCACTCAGTGATCCTCAGCTTGGCTACACATTAGAATCATCTGGAGAGCTGTTAAAAAAACAAGTGCCGGGTGCGGTGGCTCAAGCCTGTAATCCCAGCACTTTGGGAGGCCGAGACGGGCGGATCACGAGGTCAGGAGATCGAGACCATCCTAGCTAACACCGTGACACCCCGTCTCTACTAAAAATACAAAAAAAAAACTAGCCGGGAGGCGGAGCTTGCAGTGAGCTGAGATCCGGCCACTGCACTCCAGCCTGGGCAGCAGAGCGAGACTCCGTCTCAAAAAAAAAAAAAAGAAAAACAAGTGCCAAGCTGCACTTCAGAAAGTCTGGGGGGTGGGACCCAGGCAACAGGATGTTTTAACCTCCGCAAGCAATTTCAGTGTACAGCCAAGGTCGAAAACCAGCGTTCTAACTACGTCCATTACAATGCTCACCCACTGGGCACTGAGGGTGCTCTGACGTGACAAGCACGTCACACCTGTCACGGCCTTTCTCTGGTCTTCTCCACATGCCTTTATCCCATGCTCAGCAGTGAGAATTCCGGCTCACACATTATGAAAATCATAGCCCATGGTATTTGTGGTTGCCAGTCTCATGTGAACTAATCCTTGCTGCTATCTAACATGAATCTGACCCCATGCTAAGTAATGTAGCAGTTGCAGAAACCAGAAGGACAGGATCCTTGTCTTCAAGAATACAACTGTGTAAGAGACATGTACAGGCAACTACCATATAAGGTTTTAGGTGATTAGGGCTTTGAGGGACTCTCAGGCAGGAATGCAGAGAAAAAGCAAGATTTCTTTTAGCTGTACTGAGCATGTCTTCACAACTGACACACTACACACACACCCACAATTTATCCCCTTCAGCACATAACAACCGACTACGTACATGGTAGGTGCTAAATGAATTCCAGTTGAATGAATGAATGAATTCAGATTGGTACCTACTGGGTTGTTCCATAAAGCCAACACCCAGCACTTCTCAGCTCCCCACAACCCACACCATGCCCAGCCTCCTCCGGGATCCGTTTAATATCATTCATTCTGTGACACCTCTTCTTGCTCCTCTCCCACCTCACATTCCTGCCCTTAGTTTTCCAGAGTGCACATCAGGGCTGCATGTCCTGCACAGGTTGCTCTACTGATTGACATCCCTCGTGACACAGAGATCTGCAGCTGTCCTCCAATGTCCTCACTGCCATTTCTCTGGAATAAAATCCCTGATGCTGAGCTGAGCACATAGCCCCACAGAATCAAGACTAGATTATGCTATTTGCCTAAGATCTGGCCAAAGAGTTAAGGGGGAGTGGTGTGTGTGACTTCTGGGTCACTTTCTTCAAGGAAATGACCCTTTTCCTCTTGCCTCCTCCATTCTGCTACTTGAAAGAAGGTCATGATGTGACGTCCTCACGGTCCACATGGACAAGGAAATTCCCTAAAAATGACAGAGCTCCAAAGACGGGAGGAGCCTGGGTCTCTAGACAGCTTTGTGAGGCCGAGTCCCACCCACCCCATGCCAGCCTGGACAGGCCTCCCAAGGCCGAGTGAGCCCCATCGTGTTTCAGTCACGTTATAGTGGGTCTCTGTTACTCACAGCCCCAAACCCATATCCCAATTTGCTTTCCTGACTCTCGCACATCCTATAATCCCAGAGTTCCTTGTTACGTTAATGACAGGAGAAGGATATTATGAAAACCCAAATTGTTTCTGTCAGAACAATCAATGATTTGGTGACTTCTCATAGCAAAACTCCCAAGAGTCCATAAATCTTTATTGCTGAGAAGGTCAGGCTGTGAGAATCTGCTCTGCCTCTGCCGATGAATGCAGTAAGGGGACCAGCCTACTTTCACCTGGTCCACATGGTCTGTGGAGACTACAGGAGAGCCTAAGCGATCATCATTCTTTTCGCTGGCCCTGCAGACACTGGCCCCTAGGGTAGTGGTAACAAGCTCTGTAAAGTTATGGAAAATAACTGACTCCTATGAATGTGAGGAATTGGAAGCAGCAAGGGTCGAAGACTGTGAACATGGACTCGGGGACCAGACCTATGAGCTGGGTGACCTTGAACAAGGTACTAACCATCTGGTGAGCAGATAATTTCACCCAACTCACAAGGTTGCTATGAAGGTTCGGTTCACAGCAGTTCCAGGCCTCTCTGTAAACCTACTGAACCTGAACTTACCAGAATTGAGGGGAGTGCATTAGTTAGGGCTCTCCAGGAAAACAGAACCAACAGGGTGTGTGTATGTATGTGTGTGTGCACGTGTGTGTGTGTGTATGTGTGTGTTGAGAGAGAGAGAGATTTTAAGGAATAGGCTCATGCAACTGTAGAGATTTGGTAAGTTCAAAATCTGTAGAGTGGGCTGGCAGGCCGGAGACCCAGGGAACAGTCAATGTTGCTGTTGAGGTCTGAAAGTTGACTGCTGGCCAAATCCCCTCTTGCTCCGGAGAGCTGGGTCTTTCTGCTCTAGTAAGGCCTTCAACTGATTGAGTGAGGCCCACCCACAGAAGGGATGATAATGTGCTTTACTCAAAGTCCAATTTATTTCTTTAATTTTATGTCAATAGTTTTTGGGGAACAGGTGGTGTTTGGTTACATGGATAAGTTCTTTAGTGGTGATTTCTGAGATTTTGGTGCACCCATCACCTGAGCAGTGTACACTGTACCCAATGTGTAGTCTTTTATTCCTCAGCCCCCTCCCATCCTTCCCCCAAAATCCCCAAAGCCCATTATATCATTTTTATGCCTTTGCATCCTCATAGCTTAGCTCTCACTTATAAGTGAGAACATATGATATTTGGATTTCCATTCCTGAGTTTCTTCACTTAGAATAATGGCCTCCAGTTCCAGCCAACTTGCCGCAAAGGCCATTATTTCATTCCGTTTCATGGCTGAGTAGTATTCCATGGTGCATACATGCCACATTTTCTTTCCACTCATTGGCTGATGGGCATTTAGGTTGGTTCCATAATTCTGTAATTACAAATTATGCTGCTATAAACGCGTGTGCATGTGTCTTTTTCATATAATGAAAGTCCGATTTAAATGTTAATCTCATCCAAAAATACACCCTCACAGAAACAACCAGAACAATGTTAGATCACACATCTGGGCACCATGACCTAGCCAAGGTGACAGATAAAACTAACTATCCTGGGTGGATAGGAACCTGCCTTTCAGAGTCGTATGTTTAATCATCGATCCAGATTCAATGTGAGGCACAGCCAGGTTTAGGGACCCTCTCAGTGATGCATCCTAAGGTCCCTGATGATTTTAGGGTTTCTCCTCCTGCTGCCATGAGGGCTGCTTTACTTTTTGAAACTGGTTGTGACGGCCCCACATTCATCTCAAAAGCAACCTTCTGTTGTGTCTCAGGCGAGGAAGGTGTTCTCTCCACACACAGCCAGGACATAGCAAGTTGTGGAAATGCTCCTCAAGTCGAGGGCTCAGCTCATCCTGGGCTGTTTGCAAAGGAGCTGGCAGCTTGTAACATCTGTCTGCTGTCAACTTCTCTGGGTGGAAGCTCTTCTCCCTCCCCTCTCCTCCTCCACAGATCCAGTTCTCCAGACCCTGGGGAGCCATCCTGGCACTGCTTAGGAATCACCAGAACATATACCAAATACTCAAGTCACCAAATATTTCCCACAGTGTTTCTCTACCGTGGCCCCTCCATGGGGCATTTTCAAAATACAGATGACTGGACCCTCCCAAGAACTCCCAGAGCAGAACTTCTAGAAGTGATTCTTAAGCAGATATATGTTGAAACATCTCCAGAGGTGCTCTTGATAAGCAAAAAAAAAAATTAGAAACCATCAGTTCCACTAATGACGAATACTGGAGACCAGCAGACTCTAACATTTGCTACTTCCTGATATGATCCTAGCATAGGAATTTTCACAATCAAGGCAGCAAAGTCTCACTGAAGAATATCCACATCCTTTGCCCTTAACTTTGTAGTGCCTCCACGCTGACCAAAGCTTGAAAAGCTGCTTGCACATTTCCACTTCTCTTGCTTCTCTATGACACCAGGAGAACAAGCCTCAGGTGGTCACTGGAGGATGAGATGTGGCTGAGGCTGACTGAGATGAGCTAATGGCCTGCTGCCCACCAGATACAAGAATGAGCTCCAGCCAAGACCAGAAGAACATCCCCTGTGCCCAAGTGCAGCCAAGATCAACAGAACTGACCACATGACCCATGGACTCATGAGAAATAAATGGTGTTTGCTGTAAACTGGTTCGATACCTTATTATCAGGACAATAGAGAACTAATAAGGATAGGGCCAACCAGCTACCCAGATCCCCAGTGAAAAGCCAGTGCCCATGTGTTAGGGATTTGTTTGTAAAGTCCTTCAGCTTGCCTGCTGCGGCCCTACGGGAGGAGTGAGGTGAGGACATGTCCCCTCCAACTTCTGGTTCAGCATAGCACCACTGTTTACACATCAAGGAAAATGTTCCTTCTTTCCCTCTGACTAACAAGGAGTTTGCCACGGAAAGTGTCTGAATATAAATTATGCATGAGACATGGGTTTCTGAACTAGTTACAACTTTTGTTACAAGATATTTTTACTTTTCTTCAAATATTCCCTCCAGGGGTGAACTACCCTACAAAGAAGTTAAATGAAATTAGAAAAAGAGCCTTAAAAGAATCCACTCGGACCCATCGATAGTGAGCCAAGCATCTTATAGGCTCTCTGAGGCACTATGTGGTTTCAGTATCCACAGCCTCCCTTTAAAATAGCTGAGCCATGTTACCGTAGCGGTGGTCCTTAAGGGGCATGTTTTGAAAAGAAGCAACAATCTCCCCTATAATGTGGTGATTAGAAATGTGGACTCTGGTCACATGGGCTTGCCTTCAAATCCCAGCTCTACCACTTAAGAAACAGGAGACTCTCGGATATATACTTAATCTCTCTAAGCCTCAATTTCCTTTTCTGTTAAGTGTGGCTTTTAATAATGACTACTTCATAGGGTTGTTGTGAGATTAAAGGAGTTAACACTTTTAAAGGCATAGAGTAGTCGGCATCACTATTTCCATGCTTTAGAAATCCCCCCAAGAAACGGAGAATTCTGATCTGCAAAACTTCTACGTCAACAATGGTCTCTCTAAGGCACTCCACACAACTGCCTCTGAGTTTATGTGTCCCTTTTCACTGTATCATGTCCCTCAATTAAAATATGCCATTCCCTCCAGAGCCCTGTAGGAAGAACCATATTGACAGCTAAAAAGAACTGAAATCCAATCAATCCCTTGCGGCGAGGAGTGCCAGTAATTACGAAAAAAAAAAAAGGCAACATCTTCTCCATTCCTCCCAGTTGTTGTTTTTAGAGACAGGGTCTCACACTGACCCAGGCTGGAGTGCAGTGGCACGACCTTGGCTCACTGCAGTCTGAACCTCCTGGACTCAAGTGATCCTCCCACCTCCCCCTCCCACTCCTGAGCAGCTGGGACTACAGGTATGCACCACCATGCCTGGCTAATTTTATTTATTTATTTTTTGTAGAGATGGGGGTCTCACTATGTTACCCACACTGATCACAACCTCCTGGGATCAAGCAATCCTCCTGCTTCCCAAAGTGCTGGGATTACAGGCAAGAGCCACTGCACCCAGCCCTTCCTGGTTGTTAGCACATGACAAATACTGTGCACCAAAGCAACATGCGTCTTTCCCTAAGTTCTGGTTTATAAATGTACTTAGTAGCCCCCACATAGGTCAAAGAAATTTGAACAAATCTTGAACCATCTATGTGTAAATTTGTAGAGTGAACAAATGGCTGAACTCTGGCAAAGAATAACATCACTTTAAGAAAAAAGTTTTCCCCTTATAGAAGTGCCACATGCTTATGGTATCAATGAGATACCAGGAGCTAAGATACTCTGCCCAATGAGAGAATGAAAATAATCCGTCCACTACAGCTTTTTATATCCACGCATGTCAGGAATGTTGCCATAAGAATGTTATGTAACAAATCATTCCAAAATACAGTGCCTTAAAACAATAACCATTTATACTTGCTCACACATCTAAAGGATGGTTGGCAGTCACCGGCTCTAGCAGGCTTGGCCTTGAGGTACAGGTGGGCTCAGGTAGGTTCCCCATGCCTCTCATCCTCCTTGAACTAGTGGATTGGTCTTGTCAATGACAGAATTTCAGAAGGGAGAACAGAAATGTCCGATGACTCTCACAGCCTTGACATACACTCCCACGCCTGCCCACTTTGCAGTGGACAAATCCTGTCACCCGACAGAGCCAAGTATCAGTGGGGAGAGGAAATATACTCGGCTTATAGGAGGAAGAACAGCAAAATCATAATGCAAAGGTCACGGAGACCAGGCTCAGTTGCTTCAGGGGCCTGTGACCTGTGCAGCTGCACAAGGCCCTGCACTGGGAAGAGCCCCACCTTTGGTTGAATGTTTGGCATCAGTTTCCGACATGGAGCCTCACATTGCCATTTTTCACAAGGCCCTGCCAATTATGTAGACAGTCCTGGAGAGAGGGGAGGGTAAGGAAGCATTAATAATAATGCAATCTCCTCATTTAACAAGACTGACTTTTCACTGCGAAAGTGTCATATCCACTCCCCATCTCCTCCAACCCCTGCTTTCAGAACCACATCATGGAATTTCTGCAGTGGGTTCAGGCTGCTACTGGCAGCCTCACTTCACATCATAACTCCTCCGTAAGACAGAGCTGTGGCTCTGGGAAGCTGTAACAAGGAACAGACACAGGTGCCCATTAGTGGGAACACCTATGGTCATATCACCACTGCATTTCCAATACTAAACCTGGGCACCTGCCCCTTCCCACCAGGCTACCCAGTGAACTCAACGGCCCACTCACCCCCAAATCCTACCCACATGCCCTTCTCCTCCATGTGGTGATGAGAATGCCCAATGAGAGAATGAAAATAATCCCCCCACTACAGCTTTTTACATCCACAAATGTCAGGGAAAACCTGCAGTGGGAACAGACAAATTCTTGGGGAAATTGGGACATGAACTGGAGAATCACAGAATTGTCAAGCCAGAACGGACATCCCAAACTATACAACTAAATGCCCCTGACATTGGGCAGGCTCAGTCTAACTCAAAATCATCTCAGGTACAAACTTGTCTAATTTGATCTAAGGGCCTGGGTGCGGTCGCTCACTCCTGTAATCCCAGCACTTTGGGAGGCCGAGGTGGGTGGATCACCTGAGGTCAGGAGTTTGAGACCAGCCTGGCCAACATGGTGTAACCTCACCTCTACTAAAAATACAAAAATCAGCCGGGCGTGGTGGCACATGCCTGTAGTCCCAGATATTCAGGAGGCCGAGGCAGGAGAATCACATGAACCAGGGAGGCAGAGGTTGCAGTGAATCGAGATCGTGCCACTGTATTTTAGCCTGGATGACAAAGTGAGACTCTGCCTCAAAAAATGAAAAATAAAAATAAAAAAACGTAACTTGGTCTAAGGGATGTGAACATTTCACAACCAGTCCCAAAGTTTGATGACTACCACTGATGAAGCACGTTTCTCCTTACTCTCATACCAATCATTTGAGCTCACATTTAAGATAATTTCCTCGAACCACTCGCTAAACTTGCAGATGCAACAGGAGTCAGCCTCCTTCCCATGAGAATCCTTTATATGCCCGAAAGCAGCAATCACACCAACCTCTGCCTTCCAGGATGCTTCCTGCTCCCAAACCTGCACTTTGTAGGGGCCCCACAGAGCTTATGATGTGCCCTGGTGGGGAGAGTTGCTGAAGAGGCAAGTGGCTCTTGCCACAAGAAAAATGAATCATGAGCACAAGTCAACACAAGAATCCTGCAGTTCAGACAATTACCCAAAGAACACATTTTCTGATAATTACAGAGCTAAAAATGGATCCACTTTGAAAATCCCTTCCTTTCTCCCAAGAAAGCTGAGGAGGTGGTTTAACAACAATCAGCTGCTGAGATGCATCACATTCTAGGGTGTTTAGGAGGCTAGTTCCAAGAAATTCTTGGAAGGTGCAGTTCCCAGAAGGTGGTGCTGCTAACTAGACCCATTAACCCTCCCCGCCATCCCCAACACATGCTCACAGCTTGGGAATCAGAACTCAGAAGCCCATTCGAAATGAGAGAGACAGGAGGGAGGAGACCTAGGCCGGCCCACCTTGTGATGCTGCTCAAACACCAAACGGCACTTACCTAAGAAAACGGGAGGGGATGCTAAGGCGGGGTGCAACCAGCCAAGGATTATCTCGGCTGGCCAAGTGTGTGCTTAGTGATGTTATAAAGGGTTTTAGGTAGAATCTAAGGGTCAGGATGATAATAATAACATTTAATATGCATTGTACACTTATGAGCCAGATGTACCATATTATCTCATTTAATTCTCACACACCTGTATGAGCACGGTCCTGTTATTTTCACCCCTAGTTTACATTCACACTGAGGCACACACTGTGAGTTACAAGGATAATAAGGAGAGAGGCAGGATTTGGAAGCAGTAGAAGTTTGCGCACTTCACCAAAACCTTCCAAATATAAAGGTCCCAGAATTGGCTGAGAGCAGATATTAGGATGGTTGAAATACAGACTACAAGGGGGCAGAGGGTATAAGCATTATGGAAGAAAATCAGACAGAAGACACTGTAGGTCAGAGATCTTCTGTGTCAATAATGAATGTAATATTGAGTTAATTTCAATTTTTAAAAACAAACCTTTTTTTTTTTTTTTTTTTTGAGAGACAGTTTCGCTGTTGTTGCCCAGGCTGGAGTGCAATGGCGCGATCTCGGCTCGCTGCAACCTCCACCTCCCGGGTTCAAGTAATTCTCCTGCCTTAGCCTCCCGAGTAGCTGGGATTACAGGCGCCCACCACCATGCCCGGCTAATTTGTGGGGGTTTCACCATGTTGGCCAGGCTGGTCACTGACCTCAGGTGATCTGCCCACCTCGGCCTCCCAAAGTGCTGGGATTACAGGTGTGAGCTGCCGTGCCTGGCCTATGAATCTTATATAAGGAATAAATGTAGTAAAATATGTAAATTTTGTACTATGTCATGGACAGTACTGAAATGAAGAAATGGAAAGATTATTGACTAAGCCAGTGTTTCCAAGAAGAAGGATTTAGATGACAGAAGTGCCAGAAAGTTGGCACTCATTCATTCACTTACTTAGTCAATACTCGCTAAGCACCTTCAATGGGCTGTGCGTGGCTCTACATTCTATGTCACAACCTATGATGGTGAATGAAACAAAATTGCTGACCAGCCAGAACTGGCGTTGCAGTGAGAGAAGACAGACCTGCATGCCCAGGACCTAAATGCCTTTGGGAGAATAGTGTTACCAACTTAAGCTGAATAACACATGAGCTACAGCCAGGCCTCAAGGGCCAGACAGACAGAAGCACCTATAATTTGAAATTACATTCAGAAAGAAATTATGTTGAAATGATCCTCATTAAATTAATAAAACAAAATTGCTCGACTTTTAACAAAAGCATAAGCTTTAAACAGAAGCATAACTAAGCATTAACCAGCTTGCCCTTGCAGCCCACCTCCTTATAGCTGCATACTGCTTGAAAGTCCCATCGCCTCTGTCACGAGGTCCTAACATCTATACATAACATCTTTAACATTAAAAACCTCAAAAACCTCAAGTTTCCCATTTGAGATATTTTCTAGATCCTGATTCCATCAGGCCCACTGACACCAGCCATCTGTGGACTCCGTCCAAGGAACTGACTTAGGACAAGAATGAAGTTTCTACTTCCTTATGATTTCATCTCCCATGCCCTAATCAATCAGCAACCCCCTGTTCTTCAGCCCACTACCCACCAAAATTCCCTCTAAAATTCTAGCCCAAAACTTCTGGAGGAGGGGGATTTGAGACTCCCTCATGCCTCATTTGGCTGCCATACAATTATTAAGCTCTTTGTCTGCTGCAACTCCCATCGTCTCAGTGTATTGGTCTGTTACTGTGCAAGGGTGCAAAGCTGGTGGTCCTGGTATGAAGCTGTGGTCCTGCAACAATGATGACATCACTGAAAACAACCTCAGGTATCCAGGGCACACAGAAGAACTAACAACCAGTTGTTAAAAGTAGATGTGCTTAGGGCAAGAGGACTGGAGGAGGAGGGAGATTCCACAAAGAAAGAAAGCAAGCAAGCTGGGCTGGGCATGGTGGCTCATCCCTGTAATTCCGTCATTTCGAGAGGCCAAGATGAGAGGATCACTTGAAGCCAGGAGTTTGAGACCAGCCTGGACAACAAAGGAAGAACCAATCTCTACAAAAAATAAAAAAGTCGGCCAGGTATAGTGGTACATGCCTGCAGTTCCAGCTACTGAGGAGGCCGAGGTGGGAAAGTCACTTGAGCCCAGGAATTCAAGGCTGCAGTGAGTTATGATTGCACCCCTGCACTCCAGCCTGGGTGGCAGAGCAAGACCCTGTCTCAAATAAATAAATAAAGTTGTAGGTACATGGCTTATTTCTGCGTTGAGTTAGTGCAGAGGTGCTGGCCACTCCGGTGCCACTCCCCGTGGGAGCAAGAAAACTGTCAGGCTGCAGAAGGTGTGATGACGCAGTCACAACACCTAAAGTCTTGAAGTCACTATCTCATGTCCTCTGATGTCTACCTTTTCTCCCTAGTATTTTCCATGACCATGAACAACAACTGCACTTGACCTCCCAGAAGCTGCAGCAGAGGCAGAGGCATGGGAGAAAGGAGCATGTACAAATGAAAGGGGCAAAAGGCAGGAAAAGGTAGAGTACAGAGTTTCTTGGAGTAAAATGCCTCAGTTTATTGTTTAAAGAAACTTATGCAAGCAATATGCAAATTTGCAAAAAGTAACACTAATTCTTGCATAGTGTGCAAGAATTACTTTCATACCCTTGGCTCTGACCTTTAAAAGGTCCAGGGCTGCAAGTCTGTGGGCCACAGGACCTTGGCCATTGCCTGCTACCTGGCCGGAGTCAGTGGTCAAGCAGTATAAAAGAATAAGCAAGGCTAAAAGGTGATGGATATGGAACATTGTTCTGTCAGAGAATACGGATAATATATTCAGGATGGGAGAGAAAGGGGCAACTTGGAGTCTGAAAGGCAAAACTTTGATTTTGTCTTGATCCATTCTATGTTACTTAGCTGTCAAGTCTTAAAGAACAAACCAGAGACTATAGAAGTACCGGCTGGAGCAGGTTATGGGTATCCAAGATATTATCTGGAAAAATAATTTATAAATTTATGAATTCATATTGTTATTTTCCTAATCATTCTTTATTCCTTGGATCACAAATATTTTCATATATAGGTTTTATCCAAGCACATTTCCCTGCTGTATCATACAAGATATGGGATTCTGATGTACTGACTCTCTTAGAAGATACTAAAGGACAAGTAATTAGCTAGAAAAATAATTGGCTGCTGCTTTAAGCTCTCTCTCAATGAAAGGTATCATTACTAAAATACAGAAAAAAAACTTTAAAACCTTGCAAAGTATTTTCCCCTTCTATCAACGTTGGCATAACATTTTATTTCTGTCCTATTCATATAAGGCTCAAAAACTCCTTTTGGGCTGACAGGTGGCTTTCTTATGGCCTGTAGTTCATCCACTCTGTACAGAGAGGTTAGGGATGTCCTTTGGTTATTTTACCGGCAAGTTGCCGTTCTCCACATTTTGCTGCAAAAAACACACACTTGCCTGGGAAAGAGACACAGGGGCCCCCAGCTATGGCACAGAGCTATGCTAAATACCAAGCTTGAACTGTGTGTGCCCACATGCGCTTCCTGAATGAGTCTGGGGAAGCTGTAATGTACTACCCATCCATTCAGAGCAACTCTCTGAACGACGTGACTCTGCCTTTAATAACACCCCCTCATCCCACCCATTCAGCATTCCCAGTGATGCTGACAATCAAATTGCAAAGTTGAGTGACAGGCTACAACCTCAAAGGAAACCCAGCATCTAGTTAAAAACTTCCCAAGGTCGGCAGGGAGTGTTCCTGAGACCAGCCCCAGACAGGAACAAAGGCTCTGTGGTAATAGCAGCTGGAAATGCCATCCATCATCATGCAAAGATAAAGAGCTTCCAACTCCAATCAGAGGGCACTCGCAAATATCCAGTGCTGTCCTGACACTTTGATTGATGGCCACCTCCTTTAATTAGCTCCTCTTGTCTCTGGAGGTTTCTAAAGAACTGATCACTTGCTCCCACCTCCCCCTTTCCCTGCCACCATTTGCCTTCCTGGTGGACAGGACTGGAGCAGGCACTCAGCCTCACCAGCCTCTTTCACTGTGTGCCTACCCACCACCATGTGATCCTCCATCCTCCAGCATGAAGCTGCCACACTGACCTTTCGCAGAAGGAAGCAGATGCGCTCGATGTTCCTCAGCCGTTCCCTCTATCAGGATGCACAAGAAAGAAATGAGAGGGGATGTTAAGGGTTCTGCTAAAACAGCATGAGAAGGCCCTACAATCAGCCCCAAAAGCGGAGGCAGAACCCATCAGAGAGCCCTCATGGGCACATGGCCAGCATTCTCCCACCCAATGGCTTTTTCTAAGAGTTTCTGACTTTCTTCCCTGTACCCTGTCATGGTCATTTGCTCTTAACAGAACTCTCCCAGCAAACAGCATGGGCTCACCTTCCCTCTCAGTCCAGCATGGATTTCTGTTCTTCTATCTACAAAGTCTCCCTCAGCCTCCATGTACACATAAGGTGGTCAAACTGCCAAATGGTACCTCGTGCTCATGGAACATCCTAAAGCCTGCAGCCGGCCCTCCCAGGAGGCCTTCCCACTTGGGTCTCGAAGAGCGTATGTGCCCTCATTAGTATCTAAGGTAGACAAGTTCTCTGCCTGCTGGTTTCATTTTTCTAAAGTGAGTCTACTTGGCGGAAGCAATCTCCCTACTAAATTAAGACACCAGTGATGTCCCCAGGCTAAGGCTTTTTAAGAAGTTCGAGTCTATCAAGGCCTGGCTCACTGCCAAGGGAAGATGAGATGATGGCCTGTGGCTGGGCAGGTGATGATGCCCGCTTCATGCACTAAATGCTATTGCCTCCCTTTTCCTTCAATGACTTTAACGATTTCCAAAGCCACACTGAACACAGCTGTGGCGTCTCCCGGTGCTTCATTACTGAGGCAATTTGGTTGCCATAGATGGAATGGTAATGAGATTCCTCGTGGATCTGGAAAGGACAGGTGGCTGGGACACTTCATTTCCCTAATTAAATCATAAATATAGTAAATATAGTGATTCCTGTGCATCCTTTAAGCCCAGAGGAAGGAGCCCACATCTGGACAAATTAGTGTCCACATGGCTAGAAAGACACACTGCATCCTCCTCACACATGTGCACATGCAAGCACACACACTTACGTGCACATACGCATGAAATGTAATGCTACAAGACACACACTAGCTCCTTTTCCAGCAAGCCAGAGCCACTGAAGGACGACATCTACCATTACTTTAAAGTAATGAATGCCCTGCTGGTAAAAGGAAGGGAAAACATGAGAAACGAGGAGTAAAACAGAGCATTCCTCCTCCTTTCCATCCCATAGGGCCCAACAATATTGGGAGCTTCAGGGCATCTTAAATCCAAATGGGCCTCACGCCCTCATTGAGAGACGCATCATACGGATCAGCAATTATCTGTGACACACAAGTCCTTCCAGGGCTGGAGTCACCAATCAGTGAAGTAGCTTTTTTAAGCCACCTGAGTCTGAAATGCTGCTTTGGGGGCTCTATAGAGGTCTAAGAGCTCACAGAAGAGTTAAAAGAGGCATCTGAAGCATTTAACTTCCTGCCAGGGAGTAACAGCATAAGAACTGGGAAAATGTGTCTAGCAGTCTTCCATTTAGGGTTTTTATTTGTTTTTGTTTTTGTTTTCAATCCAAGACAAGAGTTTTCCCGATGGGGCACCTAGAGTCTTTATTCTGTTCATGAACTTCATAGGGCCCAGGCTCTTTAATTACTCAGTTAACTAATTAGAAGTGTGCCTTTAATAATAGGAGTAAAAAAAGTGAATTGAGATTTAACTTCTATGCCACCACTTCAATATTCATCCACCGTTTAATCAACAAATAGCTATGGAGCACCTACTATGTGCAAACTCTATTCCTGCACTGGCCTTTCACAGAAGCTCCCTGGAGAGCATATACTAGTCCTGATTTTCTTTATTCTGTCTAAATTTCCTTATTCTTTGCCATGGTGAGATGGAAAGGGTTCCACAAAAATATTCTGTGGTTTCACCAATCACCTGCAACCCAGCATGGAATCTGCATGATGGAACTGAGCGGTAGGACAAATTCCTTCCCTAGCATTTGCCCTGGAATCAGACAAGAAAGCTTTGGGTGTTCTAAGTGAGCTGCTATTAATTTGAGCCCAAACAATTAGAAGGAAGGAAAGTAGCCTCTTGTCTTCCCTGGCATTCCTAAATGAAGGTCTCTCAGACTAGAGTCGCTCACTGCACCTGGTAGATACTGACAGACCAGGCATGTAATGTCGGTGCCAAACACAAAAACATCCAGAAAGACATGAGACCCAGAGTGAAACCTTTCAGGCCTGGCAGATCCAAATTATCCCAGATGCATGGTGAGGCTGGCAGATGGAAACAAAATGGATTTTAATAGTTATAAGTTCATGAAATACAGTAAGTTTTAAAGTGGATCTTGTAGGTTCTTTAAACTTGCATCAAAATTTGCTTTGAAAGAGTTTGGCTCTATTTCATGGAATCAAAAAATTTGACGCCAAAGCGGGCCTCAGATATTATAAAATCAGGTCTCTTAAAAGAGGCAACACAGGGTAGATGGTAGGATGGCAGACTTTGGAGACAGGTAAGCCTGGGTTCAAGTCCTAGCTCCAGCACTCATGACCTATAAATCCCTGTACAAAAGAGTCCATTTAGTGGTTTATAAATTGGGTTAATGATGTTTGTCTCGCAGCATTATTGTGAGGATTACAGATTATGTATATAAAGTTCCTAGCACAAAGTAAAAACTCAAAATACAACAACAAATCCAGTAATAACTCTCTACTTTATAGAGGGGGGCACTGAATACTGGTTCTTCCATATGGTATTGTGGTACCTCCCTAAAAGCATATCCTTCTTCATGGGGCCTGCAGCTAAGGATAAGAGACCTCTTTGTCCCTGCTGAATGACGCCATAAACATTCCAGGCTAAGATGGTATCATGCTAGCAGAGCCTGTTGTTCTCTCTACAACTTCTGGCTGAAAAGGTCAACAAAGCTACTCCAAGAGGCAAAAAGTTGCCTTCGTGCTGGAAACCATGGCCTGGAAGGAACTTCAACTAAACAGAGGACCAGTGAATTTGGATTGAGAAACACACTTGAATGAACTGTGTGTGCACCACCCTTTGAACTCAGAGGAGCAGGTCTGGAATAAGTTTGGAAAAGGCTCTGTCCACATACAGGGTTGGTCCCTGGCTCTGGGACATGGACTGCACTGACCAGGGAAACAAACAGCCAAAACACCCATTGCCACCCAGCATCCATGCAGAAGCTCCCAGTCAGAGGCACAGCCAGGGCACAGGGGAAGGGCAGCATGTAGGGCCTGCCAAGCCAGACAAGCAGGAAGACGCCAGGAGCCACGCATGCTGGGGCAGGCGGCCTTTCACATCTCGAACCCAGACCAGGACACTCAGATTGCACCAAATTCTCCAGGCAGAGGTGAGCTGACCTCAGACCCACAGAACCACCTGAGATGAATGCTTTCTGGGTGATGGATATGGTGCTAGGGACTTTGTGCATTAACCCACCCTCCACATCTCCACCTGAGAAATCTGGTGCCCAAGTGGAGAGTGCAGCACGGACATCCACTCACGGTGCTCACGTGCCTGCAAGCATGTTGGCCAACATGGAGCCTCTGTCCTTGTTTAAGGATGAGTAACCAAAACACATGAGCACCAGGCTTTGAGAACTCAAGGGCCACAGCACAGTAGACTATTCCCCTGGGTTACGGGGACAGTCACACCTGATTTGCAACATATCTCAAGACCTCAGCACACTTCAAGAATGAGAAGGCTCCTCCACAACCTTGAGCCAGGTAGAGACGCACAGTGAGGGCGAGCATGTTCTTTACACAAATCATTCACATTCTCACCCTCCTTCCTAGGCCCTGGGTAGCCTGGGGTGACAGCACCTTCCTCTCACCAGCACCCGCTACTTACCGCATGAACAGGGTTGCACTGGTCTATGGGGCTCTTAAAATCCGTCCTTAACTCATCAAAGGCAATTATCTGAAACAGAATACAGAGATTTGAGGTGTCAGTGCATACCTGAGTCAACACACCATGTCCAAAGCTTCTGTGGATTTGCATCCAAATAATATAAGATAAAGGAAGAGACTGTAGATGGCATGAGATTGGCCAGCACTTGGCCACTGTTGAAGCTGGCAATAAGCACATGGGGTTGCTTACATTCTTCTGTCTACTGTGTATGCTTAAAATTTTCCCCGGTAAGTTTTTTTTAAGTATTCTGTGCTTTATAAAGATGCAGAGAAAGTCTACTGTGCTGACGGCAGGTTGGGATTTAGAAAAAAGCACAAAAAATTTAAAACTTCAAACCACTACTTTTAGCTCCCTTCCTTCCAGGAAGCGGCTATTTATTTTTTATTTGTGTGTATTTGGGCAGAAAAGGTGATTGGAAGTGAAACAGACAGAAGTCAGGTGAGAGGCAAAAGAGAAAAACAAGGCAGTAGAGTTGACAGTAATAGAAATAACCAAATCTCTAGAAGTCCACAAGCCTGGATGGTTGGCTCCTGGGCAGTCAGCATTTCAAAATACAGTCCTTTGGACTCTGGTCCTACAGTTCATTTTGGATGAAGACTCAGAACTCCCCAGAGAACAACAGTTTCCCGATATGCCTGGAGGAAAGAATGCTGGAGAGGACCTCTCCAGTCACAGAATGAGGCATGGCCCCCCATGGAAGTACCTAACTGACAGGTGAAGGTTTGCAAGCCCACATCCTCACCACAGCTCCCTTGTCTGCTACAGAAGGAATAAATAATAGAACACGGTGGGATCTGGCCAGGGGAGTGTCCTTTCTTAGGGTGTGGAAGACTTGGGTGCTCCCAATAAAATCTCTCCTTTTGAAAATAAACAGACATGGTCGCCTGTAATCCCAGCACTTTCAGAGGCCGAGGCAGGCAGATCACCTGAAGTCAGGAATTTTAGACCAGCCTGGTCAACATGGTGAAACCCTGTCTCTACTAAAAATACAAAAATTAACTGGGTGTAGTGGCATACACCTGTAATCTCAGCTACTTGGGAAGCTGAGGCAGGAGGAAAAAAATAAAATAAACAGACATAACCAACTCACCAGGAAGGCACATACCAGGGGTCCCTGAACACTTGGCAGAATTGCTGAAGCAAGGAAACCAGCTTCCCACCCCCATATGTCCCCAATCCAGCAACATGGGGCTGGGAGTAAGCACTAAGTAAGAGAAAATAACTTCCCTCTACAAAGCAAGTAGAATTTTAAAGCAGTCATATGTCATCCTGATTTCAATCCTCCTACAGAATTTGAAGAAAATTCCAGTATAACTTGTATTAAACCAACACATTTCTATATCATCCCTTGCCAGATAATTATCCAGCCTGTACTTAAACGCTTCAGGAACAAGAAACTCACCACTTACTGAGGATGCTCATTCCATTTCTGGCTACCTCTAATTAATCATTGCTTTTCTTATTAAACTAATATATGACTCCCTGAAGCCTCCACCCATAGCCTAAGCCAGGGTCAGCAAACAACAGCCTGAAGGCCAAATCCAGCCTGCTACCCATTTTTGTTCAACCTGTCAGCTAAGAATGTTTTATTTTTTTTGTTTTTTAGTTTTCATTTTTGTTTTTGTTTGAGACAGAATCTCACTCTGTCGGCCAGGCTGGAGTGCAGTGGTGCAATCTTGGCTCACTGCAACCTTCATCTCCCGGGCTCAAGCAATTCTCCTGCCTCAGCCTCCCGAGTAGCTGGGTACAGGCGTGTGCCACTATGCCTGGCTAATTTTTGTATTTTTAGTGGAGATGGGGTTTCACGATTTTAACATTTTTTTTAAATAATTGAAAGAAACCAAAAGGAGAATATTTTGCGGCATGTGAAGCTTATATTAAAATTCAAATTTCAGTATCCATAAAGGTTTACCGGAATATAGTAGCATTTATTCTTTTATCTATACTGCTTTTGCGCAACAGGAGGATTGAGTAGTAGTTACAGGCTGTAAGGCTCACAAAACCCAAAATATTTACTTTTTTGCCTTTTATAGAAAGGATCTGCTGACCCCAGCCTATTCTTTCATTTGCCCTCTAGAGCTATCCTCTCCAATACGGTAGCCTCTAGCCACATGTAGCTTATTAAAGCTTAAACTTTTAATTAATGAAAATTAAATTAAAAATTCAGTTCATAGATACATTTTAGTTGTTCAACAACCCTGTCTATCTAGTAGCTATTACACGGCACAGATATAAAACATCCCCATCACCACAGAAAGTGCTATCAGACAGCACTGCTTTAGAGGCACATAGGATAGTCAAATAGCTCCTCCACAAAGAACCCCTTTAAGTACTGTCAGCTACAGGGACCCCAGCAAATCTTTCTTCTTCAAGCTAAATCTCTCCAACCATTGTTTACACAAACTACCACTAAGTTGCCTCATCATCCTGATTGTCCACCACGGATGTTTCAGGTTGTAAATGTCCATTCTAAAGTGTGACAGTCAGTACTAAACACTAGATTCAAGGTGAGGGTGGCAGGCACGGACAGTAGAGATGTCACTCACCTTCTCTGTTCTATAGTCTATGCTTCTTTTAATGCAGCCTGATGTCATTAGTTTTTTTGTGGCCATATCACTTTCCTGGCTTTATACTGAATTTGCATTACCTAAAAGCCCTAGGTCTTTTTCATGTGCTTCAGTTAAACTCAGTCCACCTCATTCTGCACAAGCATTGTTGGATTTGGAGGCCTAAGAGCAGAAACTAATCTTTATCCTGATTAATTCCTCCCTATTCAATCTGGTCTGCTGGTCTGATCTTTTGAGACATGACCTATCTCCCAACGATTATATAAATCCTAATAAACACAGTATCGTCAATACCCACATCCACATTCACCCTGATATAAATGTAAACCGAGCAGGACCAAGGCCAGAGCTCTGAGCGCACCATTCCTAGCTCCTGTGAGGCTGACATCGGTTTTCCTGGCACCTATTATCTATCCAGTTATAAAGACGGTTCACTGTATTTTGATCCAGTCACTGAAAGCAAGTATCTGGATAGCTGCAGAACTCCACAACTATTAGGGCTCCACATATAGGGCCCCACAAGGAGAATGGGCACCCATGGAGCAAAGGGAGCCAAGCCCCCACATTGTGAACAATCCTCATCCACAGTCTTGCTCTAGGGCCCATGTCCCTGTCTGAGTGCAGGGAGGTGAGTCTAGACTGAATAGAGCAAAGGTAGCTGGAGCTTGAAGCAGGAGAGAGGAGCCAATGGGGATCTGGGGCTGTTCAGCCAGGCTGAGAGCCGGCGACCCCTACCTCGGCCCACCTCAGCGCCTCACCTGCAGGATGGTGCAGAGGAAGGAGGCCTGAAGTGTGGCTTATGCCTTTGAGCTCCATGAGATCAGAGGTCCTTCATGGGTGCTTTCTGATGATGTGATGACAATGCACCCATGAGGACAAAGGCTTTCAGACTCCCTGCCCCCAATATCTATTTGCCAATGTATCTATCCATTCACCTAACATTCAGCCAGCATCCTTTATGTACAGGCAATGGGCTAACCAGTGGAGACACAAAAATCAACAAGATCAGTGCCTGTCTTCACCAAGTTCCTAGTCTGGAGGAGGAGACCCCCATGTAGACATGCCACTGTGCTACAGTGTGATGAGGGCTATCAAGATGATTGTAATAACAGCTCTCATGTACAGCCTGCTCACCATGTCAGCTGCTGGGCTATATGCTGCACATGCCTTTTATCATTTAATCCTTTGACCACCCAAAGGATTAAATGGGACCAATAATAGTACATACCTCACTATTACTGGTCCCATTTCAGAGAAGAAGAAACTGAGGCCCAAAGTAGTTAAGTTACTTGCCCAACATCACTCTTTGGTGCCAGGATCCAAACCAAGGCCTAACACTAAAACCTGAGGGTTACCATTACATTATTCTGTCTCCAAATACCGAGAAAAGTAAACAAGGAGTCAGAAGACAGACAGAAGAATGAACAGCTGTCCCCATGGAACCAAAGCAAAGCTTCCCTGAGGAAGCAGGGGTTAGGCTACCCCGCACTTAGTACTAATTCATAAACAGATTCCCAGTCTCAGCCTCCTGACCTGTCTGAGGATAGAAGCTACGGGCCCTACAGTGTAGTATCATCCTTTGCATGTGGCAGACTTCTGTCTAGAGCTAAGCCTTAGCATCAGCAATGGACTGCAAGTATGATAAGCACAATGATGTAAGGATGGGCAGATGAATGGTCGGCACAGTTTAATTCAGCTGAATGTACAGACCAGCCTCTGCGTGTGTCCTACAAGGCTCCATTGCACCCTTCAGCCCAGCAACTGACAGTACAGGTTTAACTGCTGAACTGTAGGTGAACTTTAACTGCTAACCCAACGATAAGATCATTTCATATCTCACCCCTGTTTTAGAAATCAGTTTTACATTTAATGCAGTAAAATTCACTCTTTTTGGTGAAAAGTTCTGTGAATTTCAACAAATGCAGTTATGCGATCACTTCCAAAATAAAGACACAGAACAGTTCTATCACCTCCAAAATTCCCTCCTGCAACACCCCCCCGCCATGTCTCACCCCTGTCCCCCCGCCCAGCAACCACTAATCTGTTCTCCATCCCTCTAGTTTTGCCTTCTCCAGAAAGTCACATAAATGGAATCATGCAGTATGTAGGCTTCTGAGTCTGCTTTCTTTTGTAAGCATATATAAATACATATGTTTACATATGTTTTAACAGTTTAAGCCACACGTTGCCTACATCAATGGTTTATTCCTTTTTACTGCCGAGTGGTATTTCATCGTATAAACCAACTACGGTTTATTTATCTACCTGTTAAAGGACCTTAGGGTTGTTTCCAGATTTTGACAATTATGAATAAAGCTTCTATAAACATCTACACAAGGGCTTTTATCTAAACATAAGTCTTCGATTTCCTTGGACAAATAAGAAGGGGACTGCTGGTCCATGTGGTAAGTGTCCATTTAATTTCTAAGAAACTGACAAAACTGTTTTCCAAAGTGGCTGCACTAGTTTGCATTCCCACATGAGTTGCAACATGAGTTGCAACATGAGTGTTCCAATTACTCCACACCCTAGCCAGAACTCAGTACTGTCAGTTTAGTTTTTGGGTTTCTTTTGGCCCGGTTTTGTTTTTGAGTCATTTCAGTAGGTGTGTCAAGGCATCGCTGCAGCTGCAATTTGCATTCCTCCAGTGACTAATGATGCTGAGCATTTTTCATGGGCTTAGCTGTCATCTGTACATCTTTTTTGATGAGATGTGTGTCCAAATCATTTTCTCTTTTAAAACAAAAATAGCTGGTTGTTTTGTTATTGATGATCTTTGAGCATTCTTTATATATTTTGGATAGGCGTCCCTTGTCAAATATGTAATTTGCAAATATTGTCTTCTATGCTGTGACTTGTCATTTCATTTTTGACAGTATGCTTCTCAGAGCAAAAGTTTTTCATTTTAACACAGTTTATCCCATTTATCAGTTTTTCTTTTATGGATCATATTTTGGTATTCAACCTATGAACTCTTTGGATCTAAGAACTTCTAAGATCACAGAGGTTTTCAATTAAATTTTTTTCTAAAACTTGTGTTTTCTCTGTAGGAAGGTTTAAACTACAAAGTCAATTTATTTAAAAGATTTATAGGAAGGTTTAAACTACAAATTCAATTTATTTAAAAGATTTAGGACTATTCCAGTTATCTATTTCCTATGACATGAGCTTTGATAGTTTGTGATTTCAAGGAATTGGCCCATTTCATCAAAGTTGTCAAATCTGCAGATTTATATTCAGAGCCACCCCTATTTTTGTATTTCACCCTCCCTCATCAGGCATCTCCCCTGCTTTTTTTCTCACCAGTCTTTTGAGATGGAGGTTTAAGTGATCACAGAAAATGTAAGAAAAGTTGGCAGCAAAGCAGTGGAAACAAAGCAAGAGCTCTATCATTCTTCCCCAAGCCACAAAACTGAGGTCCTTGAAAGCCAGATTGCCTCTACGCTGCATGGGGCCAGGCCCTGCCTGAAAAAGTGGGGCAAGGGTGAGGCTCTGGGGTAGAAAATTGGAGGTCTTGCAGGAGATGCAGCACCAGAGGGAAAGAGAAGGATCTAGTTATATCAGTAAGATAATGCAATATACATGGGCAGACATCAGAACTTAGTGGAGTACTAGCTTGGACGGAGGCTTCAGGAGAGGCAGAGCCAGAGGAAACCACCAAGAAGTCCAGAAAGGAGGGCAGCTACAAACAGAGAACACGCTAGAAGTGAAGCTGTTCCTATGAACACTGAACCCTATCCCTACCACCACTAGGCATAGGCAAGTTCAGCCCAAAAGGCGCTGCCCCAACCTTCCACCCTATTGCCTCTCCCTGTTGCCCCAACCACAGGACCATGAAGCAATGATCCATGGAAGCTCACTGTGCAGAGCCTCACCAAGAACCACAGCAAGGTCAGTCCTGCTTGGGCCTGCCCTAAGTCTAGACCACCGGGATTCCATGCAGCCTGAACACCAGCAGGAAAGCAGGGTGGACCCACCTCAAGAGGTGGGAAACTATAGAAACACTCCATAAAGCATCTCATGCTTCCTTCTTTGGGTCCACAGAATTTATAATCAGGAGATTAAAAGTTATCTCACTTGTCTGAAATCATTATTTTGCTAAAAATAACCATGCTGTACTATAGCCTGAAAAAAAAACCTTCCTGGAAGATGAAGAAATGATTGAAATGTCAACATGTATTAGCTAATGAGTCCCCAGGACTGCCCCATCAGAGCTTAGCATTAGGAGAGGCTGGTTTTCTCTGGGACTTTCTCTTCCCTGCATTTGCTCCTCTTATTTCTGAAAGCTCTTAAATGGTTGAGACCTCACTACCTTGCATGTGTACTGCACTATCTTATTGACATAACTTGATCTGCATAAGAACTCTGTGAACTGGATAGGAATCTCCCCCAGCATACAGTTCAGGAGACCGAGACCCAGTCACAGTGTTTGAAAGATGTACTTTACCTTGCGTGATGAGTGAGGGACAACCCACATTGGACCCAGGTCTCCAAGTCTTTGACTGGTTAGTGTTCCATCCAGCACACTGTGCTGCCCCTCTGTGACTTGAACGGGTAAAAACAAAGTGTTGGGTTACTGAAGAGGCCCAAAAAATATTGACTAGATACCCACGATGTACCTGGCACCATCTCTGCCTCTCTAGTACAGGACTGAGAAAGAAAAGAAGGTCCCTGTCATCACAGAAGTTAAAATCAAGGGTAAGGGCAGAAGAGATAATTAACAAATAGGTAAGAAAAGCATCAGAAAATGACAGACTGTGTGAAGAAAATAAAACAGCTGATAGGAAGAAACAGAATTGGCAGTAGAGAGGGAAGTGATCAAGGAAGGCTCTCTGACGAGGTATCTTTTAAGCTGAGAGGACTGAATGACCAGGAGCCAAATATGGAAAGGTCTGGGAAGAAATTTCCAGAGACAGAAATTATGCTGCAGATGCCAGAAGCAGGAAATAAGCTTGGCAGGTGTGAGGCACGGAAAGGCCTGCACAGGGGAAGCCAGAAAGTCAGACAGACAGCAGGGGGAGGGGAGGTCGAGGCTCAGGGCTGGTCAGGATCCCACCTGTGTGGGATTCAACCAACTGCAACTCCCCAAAACACATGGTGTGGCATGAAGCCATTTAGCCCATCTACTCTATTGGTGATGTGGCCCATGTGACTTGCATGACTGTGTTTGCTGCTTGTGGTCTCTCACTCTAACAAAAGGAGTTGCATGGACATAACCGAGTAGGCCACTGCTGATACAGGTTGATCAGTCTGAAACCAGTGTCAGTTGGGCAGACTGAGGAACAGGTATTGGCCTGGCAGTTTTCAAGTCCGTTCTGAGCAGTAGCAAATTCACCCAAATGAAAACTCAATGTTCAGGGGCAATATTTAAAGAGATCATGAATCCTAGCAAGTCATACCCAGGGACTCGGAGGACAGATTTGGGTTAACCCATCTCAGAGAGCATCTGGGCACTGGGAAAAGCTGCACAGTTTTCTAATGAATGGGCACATGCCCCAAACCTTCCAGAAACTCTGACTACAGGCCCAACTGTGAATAGGGACAGCTCCCTCACCCAGTTCTGTGCTCACACTCCTATTTGCATTAGGGACACTTTGAACAGACCTTTCTCTCTTGATTTCTCCATGTTGTGTGTTGAATAGTGACCCCCAAAATTCACATCCACCTGAAACCTCAGAAGGTGACCTTATTTAGAAATAGGGTCTTTGCAGGTGTAATTAGAAAAGATGATGTCATCTTTATGCGATAAAAAAAAAGTCACACAGTGAAGGCCATGTGAAAACAGAGGCTGCAATTGGAGGGACACAGCTATCAGCCGAGGAACATCAAGGGCTGTCAGGAGCCACCATTAGCTGGGAAGAGGTGAGTAAGGATTCTTCCTTAGAGCCTTTGGAGGGAACATGGCCCATCTGTCTTCCGACTTCTAGCCTTCAGAACTTTGAGAGAATAAATTCCTATTGTTTTAAGCCACCCCCTGGGTGGTAATTTGTTAAGGCTGCCCTAGGAAACAAATACACTCCATTTGCAAAATACTTGAAACTATTTCTGCTGTCATCTAAGATCTGGAAGGAAGGAATGGTACCAGCTCCTCCTTGGAAACCATCATTCTCAGCAAACTTTCGCAAGAACAGAAAACCAAACACCACATGTTCTCACTCATGGGTGGGAACTGAACAATGAGATCACTTGGACATGGGAAGGGGAACATCACACACCGGGGCCTATTATGGGGAGCGGGGAGGGGGGAGGGATGGCATTGGGAGTTATACCTGATGTAAATGACGAGTTGACGGGTGCTGACGAGTTGATGGGTGCAGCACACCTACATGGCACATATGCATACATATGTAACAAACCTGCACGTTGTGCACATGTACCCTAGAACTTAAAGTATAATTAAAAAAAAAAAAAATCTGGAAGGAATGGCTTTTGGTGCTACCTGAGAATGTCAGCATGAAAGATGCAAACAGGAGCATTTCTGACCCAAAATATACACCTCCCCAGGGAAGCAGGCTTTTATACTCACCCCAAACCTTCCTGTAAGTCCCCCAAACCCACGCTCAGAATACAATTCTAATTTAGAGAGAATTCTGCTTTTTACTTCCTCTATCTTGTCCCCAAAAGAACAATGTCTTCAAACCACAGCCCAAGTTTTAGGGGCCCTTTCTAAGGGTCCTGTTAAAGCACAAAGAGCTCCATTGGAGAGGAAAAAAATGAGAGATGAGAGTGATTTTATTGGTTACAACATACATCTTATATCTAGTCCTAGTTTTATGCCTGAAACTAGTACAGCCTTGAGTCCTAAAGTCTCTCTGTGCACTGATTCTAAACTGCTACAGGCGAGTGTTTGCTTAGTCATCTCTGAGCCCCCAAGAAGCAAGCAGCACTGGCTCCAAACTCAAAGGCCTCTTGAGGACTCTACATGGGTACCATCCACCTGTTCAAGTCCTTGCTCAGCTCCCATCACCAAGTGGTCTAGAAAAAGATTCAGGGTCTCTCAACCCACTGCCCACTCCCTTTTCTAAAAAGTGCAATGCCAGATGTCATGGGGTAGTTGAAGCTTTCCAAAGTGTTTTCACATGTTTTGTTTGATTTTATGTTCTTGTATATAATATCCCAAATGATATGACATCCACTTTGCGAATGAAGAATCAAGAAGAATGAGAGGCCGTTAGGAATGTCCAGGGCTACCTGGTTAAAGAGGGCAGAGCTGGGGCCAGTCCTCACCTTCCCCATTTCTCTTCCGTGTGCTTCCTCCATTGGGCCATGCAGTCTCACCCTCTTCTGTAAGGGGGAGTGAGGAACCTTTATTAATGCTTCCATTCACATGGGGTGCCATGCAGGGCAGGACGCAGCAGGTTTAGCACTAGAGTCCTGCCTTTTAAGGGCTCCCAATCAAATGAATGGTCTGCTTATCCCCGTATGACCAAGAGTCTAAGAGAGGAAGTTAAACTTCCAACCAGCACAGAGGCTCTGGTTGGAGAGGGTCAGAGTCTTGCCCTAACTCTACCCCATTTCACCACTGAATTGGTCAGGGTTCCCCTAAGAGACAGAATCAACAAGATGTGTGTAGATATATGTACAGAAAAAGATCTGTTTTAAGGAATTGGCTTATGCAATGATGGAGGCTGAGAAGTCCCAATTCTGCAGAGTCAGCCAGCAGACTGGAGACCTAGGAAGGAGCCAGTGCTGCGGTTCAAGTCCAAAGGCCGTCTGCTGACAGAATTCCTTCTTGCTCGGACGAAGTCAGTCTTTCATTTTATCTGGACCTTCAGCTGATTGGATGAGGCCCACCTATGTTAGGGAGGGCAATCTGCTTTACCAATTTAAATATTAATCTCATCCAAAAACACCCTCACAGAAACATCCAGAATAATGTTTGGCCACATATATAGACATCATAGCCAAGTCATATTGACACACAAAGTTAACCACCACAAGCCCCCAATACTAGGGACTGTCACAGGCTCTAGGCAGTGTGCTGGGCCCTGGCCAGTGGGGCTTGGTTGGAAGATGGCAGAGTGATGACCAATGGGTCCTTTTCATGTGTGAGAAACCATCATGCATCATGGCATCCAGCATCTTGGCACACACTCATCTTAGGAAGGAAGCTGCCTTACAATAAGTTGGGAAAAGTGTGTGACCCAGCCTCCTCCACTTAAGGATGAGGAGCCTCAGGACCAGAGAAGAAGGGGACCTGTCCTGGCACTCTCACCCTCAGAGCCTGCACAAGGTAGCTTATCATTGTCTCAAGAGCAGTGTCCAACCTCATCATGAGTGGGGACTGTCTGTGCTGTGGGCTACCCATAACAGGCTCCACAAAAGGATGGGGCTGGGCCAATTCCAAAGCTGAGCCTTAAGGATAAAGAGCCCCTTAGACTCTGTAGGAGGAAAGCCACTGGTCAGGAAAATGAGACCCAGCCCTTCTGCCACCATGCCCTCCATGCCTGGGCAGCATCCCCGAGTGTCCAGATCTTCCTGTGCCACCATCTTCTAAGTCCTTGCATAGCTACATCCCTTCCTCACACCATCACAAAAATGGACTGCCCCTGACTCCACACCTCTCTCTCCTTAACAGGTGCTGCCTCCTTTAGAGTGAAGAGACCTGATCTGAAGGAGGTCTCACTTGCATCCTGACCCTGCCAGTTCCCAGCTCTGTGACCTGGAGCTTGTCACTTCACTCCTCCAGGCCATGGCTTCCGTATCCATAAGATGGCTGCTATCAGTTCAAAATGGGGTGATACAGACTACAGCACCAGGATAGACAGAAATAAAAGCTGTTGGACGCTGGGGTGCGGCAGTGGGGGGGAATGCCATTGTGTAAAAGGCACAACAGTGTCATTGTTACGCATACCAAGAGAGTCGGCATGTCTCGGTTCAAATCCAAATTCTACCTCATTTGTTTGTGTGACTATGGGCAAAGTGTTTAACCCCTCCAAGCCTCGGTGTCCTCAAGTATAAAGAGGAGACACTGGTGGTTCCTACTTCATATTGATACTTTGAGGATTAAACGAAATAATGTACAAGAAGCAGTGGGCACAATGCCCAGCACATAAAGTTAAAACATTAATATTATCACTTTTATTTCCATAATTATTACCATGCAGATGTTCAGGCCCCACCCTCTGGTCTCAGGGCTCTCTTCCCCTTTCTGGCCTTGGGCATGATCATTAGCAACACACCCTCTGAATCAGGAGAATCCAGTCACTGCAGGGGACAGCTGGGGTAGAGGGTGTAGGTAAGAGCCATGGCAGAGCCCCTCTGAGGACTCAGGTGGGTGATAAAGCCAGCATGTTCCATCCTGTTACAGGTGGAAACCTGAGCTCGGGGTTGCCAGGACAGAAGCTGGAGACCAGCAGGTGAGCTGAGGAGGGAGGCATCAGCTGCCCCTGGAAGAGTCCCTAGACCTGAATGATGAGTACAGATTGGGAAACACAGGACACATTGGCTTATTTGCCATTGGTGTGCCAGAATCTGCAGACACAGCAGGTTCTGACATAGCTTCCCTGGTCCCCGTCTAGTTAACAGGAAACAAAGACACCCCAGAGCTGTGCAATTCTAGGACTAAAGCCAAGTGAGCAGGATACCAGGCAGACCTAGCCCCAGCTGACTTGCTTCAGCTGACAGCACAGCCGTCCTCAACTCCAGCCAGCAGCCATCTGGGTCAGGGTGAAATCCAGAGAGGAGAAGGGAATGAGAAGGCCCTTTTCTGCTGACTTGTCGTAGGCATAAGCCGGGCAGCCACTCTGAATAGCTCAAGCAGTAAGGGAGGGGTTGGGAAGAAGTGGGGGCAGCCTGCAGTGTGCTGGGACCTTCCCTGGGGCAGTCAGGCCAGAATCGCCCCACTCCACCAGCCCCCTAACTCAGCCAGCCCACCAGCACTACATCTGGCCCTGCACATGAAGCACACTGGGGCCACAGAGCCTACCCGAGGTAGCCGCCCCCAGCCCCAGGTTCCCCCTCCTCTCACCAAACTTGTGTGTCCTCTGGCATCCTTGGTTCTCAAACAAAAGAATGCAGGAGCAATTTCTGGCTCGAATGTTTGGTGGCCTTCCACACACCCTTTTGGGATCCTTGTTTTCAGCCTCCCTCCTTCTTCTGGTCCAGTGTCCTCTACTCCTTGGGTGCTTCTCCAACACCTAGGCCTCAAGGGTCCATGACCAGCCTAGCCCAGCTCTGGGGGACATTGCACCCAAGAGTGAGTGTGGATGTGCATCAGAAAGGTTCCCCAAAGTATCTTCCAGGAAGATTCATCATTACTCATTCCTAAAAATACTTACTAAGCATCTACCATTTGCCAGGCACTGTGGTAGGAGCTGGAGATACAACAAAAAGCAAAGCAGACAGGAGCTGGCCTCTACCAGTTGCCATTCATTTTGTGTTGACTCTGAAAACGCAACGGCTTCTGGGCATGGTAGCCTATTGAGCAAGGCATCAATTGCTCACCTGAATATGGATTATTTTAATCAAACTGAAGACAGAATATGTATAAAGGAATGCAGTAATGCCAGCTCTAGGTCAGAACTTAAGTTTTTTAAAGTTGTAGGTGACCGGTTGCTTGTAGTTTGAGATATCATCATTGATCTGAGCAAGGCCCTCTCTTACATTTATAGTTGATCATTTATTCCTTCATTCATTTCCTTTTATCCCATTAGCCCTTTTGCTCCATTCTTGGCAATTACTGGTTTATGTTTCATGTGTATCTTTCTCTTCCTTGTGTTCTTACAAAATGTGTATTCTGTATGTATGCATAGATTTTAAATTTACCTAACTTGTATCCCATTCTTTCTTACCTTTTGCCCTCAGGAGTGTAGCTCCAGGGCTCCATGGGAGCGGCCACTATACTTTGTCTATCCACGCTACCAGTGAGAAACACAGACTTGACCATGTAACCTCAAATAATGTCACAAAACCCTAATGCATGTCACCTTAGGGATTGGTATGCCAATTTCTTTGGGATTTATACCTAGGAGTGGAACGGTAGGGCCATGGGTTTTTTGTTTCTTTTTTAATTGGACTGACTGCCCTCCTTGACTGTCCTTCAAAGTGGTTACATTCCCCTAGCAGAGCTACAGATTCTCTGTCCCACATCCCCTCAGACACCTGGCTGAACCCAGCTTTCTAGAGTTTGCAGTCTAATAGGTAAAGTGCAGTCTCTCTCGTTTTAATTTGCATCTCTCCAGAGATGAGTTGGAGGAACTCTTTATATAAAGTGTTAGCCTTTGGGGTTTCCTTTCTCTTCACTGTCTGCTTAGATGCTCTGACCATTTTTCAACAAGATTGCTGCCTTTTTCTCTTTTTGATTTGTACTGGTTGCTGGTATGTTGTAGATGTGACTCCTCTTTCAATTTTAGACACTTTAAACACCTTCTCTCATCAGTCACCTGTTGATTAATTAACTGTGGCTATGGTGTCCTTCACTGAATGAAAATCAATTTCACTCATTTTTGCCTCATATTGTACACTTTCTCAAGTTTTATTTAAGAAGTTCTTCCTTGCCCCTAAGACACAAAGATAAACTCTTACATTATTTTATATTTTCCTTATGAAATTCAAGGATTCTAATTAGTCCTCTCCTGTCGTCAGATGCCAGTATCTGGGACTGTGCCAGGTCAACTCAACAGTCAGAGTTACTTCATTCACTGAATATTTAATGAGCACTTACTGTGTATGAGGCACTGTGCTGGGAGCTGCAGACAGAAGACAAGGCATAGCCCCTGGATGGGATGACAGAAGTGTACTAAGAACTCCATGCGACAGGAGAAGAGAGGGGTCAGGAAAGGGCAACCTCAAGTAGAAGTGACAGAAGAGAGAAAGAGACCCCCCCATATTGTTCTATATTGTTTTATATTCAGTACCTGCTTTAAGAAGAAACAAGGAAGTGAAACCAAAGGCAGGCAACCCGGCGCCAGGCACCAGACCCAAAACCAGGTCTGGGCCTGCCTAACGTTAGCCTGATAGTTAATATTCAACCCATGACCTAGCAATCGATGTTATCCATAGATTCCAGACATTGTATGGAATGACATTGTGAAACTTCTCGTTCTGTTCTGTTTCACTCTGATTACCGGTGCACGCAGCCCTTGTCACATACTCCCTAGATTGCTCAATCAATTACGGCCCTTTCATGTAAAGTCTTTAGTGTTGTGAGCCCTTAAAAGGGACAGACATTGTGCACTCAACAAGCTCGGATTTTAAGATGCTAGTCTGCCGATGCTTCCAGCTGATTAAAAGCTACTTCCTTCACTATCTCAGTGTCTATGGGGTTTTGTCCACAGCTTGTCCTGCTACATTTCTTGGTTCCCTGACAGGGAATCGAGGTGACTGATGGATGGCCAAGGCAGCCCCTTAGGCAGCTTAGGCCTGCCCTGTGGAGCATCCCTGCAGGGAACTCCGGCCCGCCTGAGTGACGCAATCCAAAGAGTGCTCCCAGGTAGGCAATTGCCCCAGTGGAATGCCTCACCAGAGCAGTGCATGGCAGGCCCCCAGGGAGGATCAACGCAGTGGCTGAACACCAGGAAGGAACTGGCACTTGGAGTCCAGACATTTGAAACTTGGTAAGACTAATCTTTGAAACTTGCCCACTCCATTTGAGTGGAAGCATGGCCTGATCACCCACAGCATGCCTGTATCAGTACTTTTGTTCTGGTTTTGACTTGACTTGAATTGCTTGATACTTTGGTTTTGACTTGGCTTGAATTTCTTGGTACTCTGATTTTGGTTTGATATAAATAACAAAGGTGTGTGTGTGCCCTCTTTACCCATTCTTTGTTTTGTGGTGAGTGTGTGGTGTGAGCGTGATATTTTGTCTCGAGAAAACATGGGCCAGGCACAAAGTAAGCCCAACCCATTGGGAACTGTGTTAAAGCATTTCAAGAAAGGATTCAAAGGAGACTATGGAGTCACTATGACTCCAGGAAAACTGAGAACTTTGTGTGAAATAGATTGGCCAGAATTAGAGGTAGGTTGGCCATCAGAAGGAAGCCTGGACAGGTCTCTTGTTTCAAAGGTATGGCACAAAGTAACTGGCAAGCCAGGACACCCAGATCAGTTCCCATATATAGATTTCTGGTTACAGCTAGTTTTAGATCCCCCACAGTGGTTAAGGGGACAGGCAGTAGCAGTACTAGTAGCAAAGGCACAGTTAGTTAAGGAAGGTTCTCACTCTACCTGCCAAGGGAAGCCAGCCCCTAAAGTTCTGTCTGACCCAGAGCCCAAAGACTCATGGCAGGAGATGGCACCAACAATGCTGCTCCTTACCAAGTGGAGAGGCCCCCTACTTCTGAGCCCACAGCCCCAAGACCACCCAGAGTAGAAAGGAAGGAAGTGAACCTGCAGGAGAAACTCCTCCCTTGGCAGCCCATTTACAGCCCAAGACTGGAATCCAAATGCCCCTGAGAGTGCAGCGACATACTAGGGTAGATGAGGATGGACACATGGTGGAAAGGCATGCCTTCGTATATCACCCTTTCACCTCTGCTGACCTCCTCAATTGAAAAAATAATACCCCATCTTACACTGAAAAGCCTCAAGCTCTAATTGACGTGCTCCAAACTATTATACAGACTCGTAGTCCTACTTGGGCTGATTGCCACCAGTTACTCATGTACCTCTTTAACACAGATGAAAGGTGAAGGGTGCTCCAGGCGGCAACTAAATGGCTAGAGGAGCACATCCCAGCCAAATACCAAAATTCCCAGGAATACATAAGAATTCAGCTGCCAGGAGCAGACCCTCAATGGGATGTGAATGAAGGACCCAATATGGAGAGGTTAAGACAATACCAGAAGGCATTAATTGAAGGGGTGAAAAAAGGGGCTCAAAAGGCCACAAGTGTAAATAAAGTTTTTGAAGTTATCCAAGGAAAGGAGGAAAGTCCAGCCCAATTCTATGAAAGTCTGTGTGAGGCCTATCGTATGTACACTCCTTTCGATCCGGATAGTCCTGAAAATCAGCGTATGATTAACATGGCCTTAGTTAGTCAAAGCGCAGAAGATATCCAGAGGAAACTGCAAAAACAGGCTGGTTTTGCAGGGATGAATACCTCGCAGTTACTGGAGATAGCTAATAGAGTACTTGTAAATAGAGATGCAACAAGCCACCGAGAAAGCCATAAGGAAGGTGAACGCCAGGCCAGGCGGAATGCTGATTTTCTGGCTGCAGCAATTAGAGGGATCCCCGCAAAGGGCAGGGAAAGGGGGGTTCCGGGAGGAATGCCCAGTCCAATCGCTCATGTCTGCAGCATAACCAGTGTGCCTACTATAAAGAAATAGAACATTGGAAAGGTAAGTATCCCCAACTAAAGGAGAAGCAAGGTGATGCGGAGCAAAAGACCACAGATAAAGACAAAGGGACTTTGTTCAGTCTGGCCGAAGAGCTACTAGACTGAAGGGGACTGGGCTCAAATGCCCCCAAGGAGCCCATGATTAGGACGACAATAGGGGGCAAGATACCCCAGTGTCCCCCTTATCTAAGAAAAACATTGATATAATCGGAGCAACGGGAGTCTCCACCAAGCAGGTTTTCTGCCTACCGCGGACCTGCTTGGTGGGAGGACATAAAGTGACTCATCAATTTCTGTATAGGCCTGACTGCCCCTTGCTTAGTAAGCTGAGAGCCACCATTTCCTTTACAAAACAGGGATCTTTAAAGCTGAAGTTACCGAGAACAGGAGTTATCATGGCCCTTACAGTTCCCCGAGAAGAAGAATGGAGACTTTTTCTAACCGAGCCAGGTCAGGAGATAAAACCGGTTCTAGTTGAGCGATGGCCCCAAGTATGGGCAGAGGACAATCCTCCGGGGCTGGCGATCAATCAAGTTCCCGTACTCACAGAAGTTAAGCCTAGGGCCCAGCCAATTAGACAAAAGCAGTATCTTGTTCCTAGAGAAGTTCTTGAAGGAATACAAGTTCATCTTAAATGCTTGAAAGCTTTTGTCATTAAAGTTCCTTGCCAGTCTCCATGGAACACCCACCTCCTACCTGTCTGCAAGCCAGGGACCAGGGACTATTGACCCATAGAGGACTTATGCTTGGCTAACCAAGCTACGGTGACTCTGCACCCAACAGTTCCTAAGCCTTACACACTGTTAGGATTGCTGCCGGCTGAGGACAGCTGGTTCACTTGTCTGGACTTAAAGCATGCCTTCTTTACCATCAGACTAGCTCCTTAGAGCCAAAAGCTGTTTGCCTTTCAGTGGGAAGATCTGGGGTCAGGTGTCACTACTCAGTACACTTGGACTTGGTTTCCCCAAGGGTTTAAAAATTCCCCCACCATCTTTGGGGAGGCATTGGCTCGAGACCTCCAGAAGTTTCCTGCTAAAGACCTAGGCTGCATCTTGCTCCAGTACGTGGACGATCTTCTGCTAGGACACTCCACAACAGACAGGTGTGCAAAAGGGACGGATGCTCTTCTTCAACACCTGGAGGACTGTGGATATAAGGTGTCCAAGAAGAAAGCTCAGATCTGCAGACAGCAGGTACGCTACCTGGGATTCACTATTCGGAAAGGGGAGCGCAGCCTGGGGTCAGAAAGAAAGCAGGTCATCTGCAGCTTACCAGAACCTAAAACCAGAAGGCAAGTAAGGGAATTTCTAGGAGCTGTGGGGTTCTGCAGATTATGGATTCCAAACTTTGCGGTGCTAGCCAAACCATTGTAGGGGTTACAAAGGCGGGTGACTGGGAGCCTTTTGAATGGGGACCTCTGCAACAGCAAGCCTTTGCAAGTTAAAGGAAAACCTTATGTCAGCCCCAGCCTTTCGACTACCAGATTTGACAAAGCCCTTTACACTCTATGTGTCAGAAAGAGAAAAAACGGGCCGCATGCAGTGGCTCATGCCTGTAATCCCAGCACTTCGGGAGGCCAAGGTGGGCGGATCACGAGGTCAGGAGATCAAGACCATCCTGGCTAACACAGTGAACCCCGTCCCTACTAAAAAATAAAAAAAAAAATTAGCTGGGCGTGGTGGCGGGCACCTGTGGTCCCAGCTACTTGGGAGGCTGAGGCAGGAGAATGGTGTGAACCTGGGAGGTGAAACTGGCAGTAAGCCAAGATTGCACCACTGCACTCTAGCCTGGGTGACAGAGCGAGACTCTGTCTCAAAAAAAAAAGAAAAGAAAAAATGGCGGATGGAGTTTTAACCCAAACTGTGGGGCCCTGGCCAAGACCAGTGGCCTACCTCTCAAAACAGCTAGATGGAGTTTCAAAAGGCTGGCCTCCATGTCTAAGAGCCCTAGCAGCTACAGCCTTGTTAGCGCAAGAAGCAGACAAGCTAACCCTTGGGCAAAACTTAAGCATAAAGGCCCCCCCATGAGGTGGTAACTTTAATGAATACCAAAGGACACCATTGGCTAACAAATGCTAGATTAACCTAGTACCAAAGCTTGTTATATGAAAACCCCTGCATAATCATTGAAGTCTGTAACACTCTGAATCCTGCCACCTTACTCCCAGTATCAGACAACCCTGTCAAACATAATTGTGTGGACTCAGTCTATTCTAGCAGACTCAATCTTTGAGACCAGCCATGGGCATCAGTGGACTGAGAGTTATATGTGGACAGGAGCAGCTTCATCAATCCACGAGGAGAAAGATGCGCAGGATATGCGGTGGTAACCTTGGATGATGTTACTGAAGCCAGACCATTGCCTCAGAGCACTTCAGCCCAGAAAGCAAAGCTCACTGCCTTAACTCAGGCCCTAGAACTTAGTGAAGCTCTTGCTAAAACAGTAGTGCAGCGATGCATTACCTGTCGACAGCACAATGCAAAGCAAGGCCCCTCTGTTCCTCCCAGCATATAAGCCTGTGGAGCAGCTCCCTTTGAAGATCTTCGAGTGGACTTCACAGAGGTGCTCAAATGCGGAGGTAACAAGTATTTACTGGTTCTAGTGTGTATTTACTCTGGGTGGGTACAGGCTTATCCAACACAAACTGAAAAAGCTTATGAAGTAACCCGTGTGCTTCTTCAAGATCTCATCCCTAGGTTTGGACTGCCTCTACGGATTGGCTCAGATAATGGGCCGGCATTTGTGGCTGACTTAGTACAGAGGACGGCAAAGGTATTGGGAATCACTTGGAAGCTACATGACGCCTACTGACCTCAGAGTTCTGGAAAGGTGGAGTGAGTGAATCAGACTGTCAAAAACAGTTTAGGGAAAGTATGTCAAGAGACAGGATTAAAATGGATACATGCCCTTCCTATGGTATTGTTCAAAATTAGGTGCACCCCCTCTAAGAAAACAGGATACTCCCCTTATGAAATATTATATCATAGGCCTCCTCCTATACTGTGAGAACTTCTGGGTACTCCCCAAGAGTTGGGTGAAACTGAATTGCAGCAACAGTTACAGGCCTTGGGGAAAAATTACCCAGACAATCTTAACTTAGGTAAATGAGAGGTGCCCAGTCAGCTTATTCTCCCCAGTTTACCCTTTTTCTCCAGGTGACCATGTGTGGATCAAGGACTGGAACGTAGCTCCCTTATTATGGCCATGGTGGAAGGGACTCCAGACTGTTATCCTGACCACTCCCATGGCTGTGAAGAGAGAAAGAATTCCGGCCTGGATTCACCACAGCCGCATAAAGCCCGCAGCCACTGGAACCTGGGAGGCCAAACCAAGCCTAGACAATCCCTGCAAAGTAACCCTGAGGGAGACGACAAGCCCTGCTCCAGTCACACCTGGAAGCTGACTGGTCTACACACGGCCAAAGCATGAGGAAAATCGTTATGGGACTTATTTTCCTTATAACATGGACTTGTGTGGTAAAAGCTTCCACTGCTTCTTCCCACGCAGGGGACTGCTTTCAGTGCACACATCAGGTCACTGAGGTAGGACAACAAGTTAAGACAATCTTTTTGTTCTATAGTTATTATGAGTGCCTAGAAATTCCAAAAGGAACATGTCTGTATAATAACACTCATTACAAAGTCTATAATCCAGGAAGTGACCAGCCCGATGTGTGCTATGACCCCTCTGAACCTCCCATTTCCAGTTTTTGAAATAAGATTAAGGACTGAAGACTGGTGGGGACTTATAAATAATACAAGTAAAGTATTAGCCAAAACAGAAGAAAAAGGGGTGCCCAAATGCATACTCTTAAAATTTGATGCTTGTGCTGTCATTAACAGCAATAAGTTAGGAGCAGGATGTGGCTCTTTTAATTGGGATAAAAGCTGCATGACCAAAAATAAGTACATCTGTCAGGAATTAGGATTGTGTGGAAAAGAATGTGGGTACTGGTCTTGCGTTATTACTTGGAAAAAGGATGAAAAAGATCCTGTTTGGTTCCAAAAAGGGAAAGGAAGCCCCTACTGCACAAGTGGAAGCTGCAACCTTTTAGAATTAGTAATCACAAACCCCTCAGACCCAAAATGGAAAAAAGGAGAATATGCATCTCTAGGCATTGATGGAAAAGGACTAGACCCTAAGGTAAACATTTTAATAAAAGGAGAGATTTGAAAACGTTCTCCAGAGCCAGTATTTCAGACTTTCTATGATGAACTAAATGTGCCAGTACCTGAAATTCCAGGAAAAACTAGAAATTTGTTTTTGCAATTAGCTGAGCATGTAGCCCAGTCTCTAAAAGTCACTTCATGTTATGTTTGTGGAGGAACTGTAACAGGAGATCAATGGCCATGGAAGCCCGAGAATTAGTTCCTACAGACCCAGTTCCTGATGAATTCCTGGCCCAAAAGAACCACCCTGACAATTTCTGGGTTCCAAAAGCCTCAATTATCGGACAATATTGCATAGCTAGAGGAGGAAAAGAATTCACTCATCCTGTAGGATGACTTAGTTGTCTTGGACAAAAACTGTACAATGGTACCACAAAAACAGTTACATGGTGGAGTTCCAATTACACAGCAAAAAAATCCATTCAGTAAATTTCCAAAATTGCAGGCTGTTTGGGCCCACCCAGAATTCCACTGGGACTGGACGGCCCCCGCGGGTGGCTTGCCCAGGCCAGTTGAGAGCTACCTGACTGGTAACATGTGGCTTGGGGATTGTTTGCACATCACCTGAAGCATCCCTAGCACACTAGGCTCCTCAGGAACCTACAGACAGAATTCTTGGGCTTATCATTAAATCTACTGACTCCTACCTATATCATTCCACCGTACTGGGAAAAAGGGAGTGGGGAGGGAAGAACTGTAAATCTCTTTGCAAATACAAACATCTTCCATGCCATAACTTAGGTCCATAAGCCCTAAATATAAAACACAGCTTTGATCTCATAAGTGAGTCCCATCACATATGAGTAGATGCAAAGAATGCAAAGAACACATACAAAGAATCCCACTAGGTTACAAGTGCCTCAAGGATTGCAGGAGGTACTGCTCCAGGTAAGTAGACACTGTTTTGCTCATTGCTGCATTCCAAGCACCTGGATCAGGGCAAGGCACACAGTGGTTACTCAGTAAGTATCTATTGAAAGAATGAATGAATTAGTTTACCCATCTTCATATCCTTGGCCCAGTGCTTGCAATAAATGTTAAATGAGCAAATATAAAATGTTTTAAACTTTTCAGAATGCTTTCATAAATCCTTCATTAGCTGATCACAGCAACTCACCCAGTTCTTCATTTAGATAAAGTAGGTTAGCTCCTTCTCTACCCCCGACTGTCTTCCTAGTGTGCTTAAGGGCAAATTATCTCTTCACTAAAGATAAAGCCTGGGAGTATCCAGTGTACAGGAGGGCAGTTCTGAGGCCCAGTCACATGTTTATCCATCACACAGCAGGTCCCAGGACTCAGAATCTCCATCCAGACCATGCTGTCCAAGACCTACTAATTAACTAACTGAATGTATACATATTCAAGAGTGTGTAATACTCTACCTTATAAAAAATTATTTCAGGTGGTTTATCAGAAACACACAAAATAGGGAAAAATAATTGAAAATAAAAATTAGACCCAGGAAGATACAGAGGTAGGACAGAGAGAGATACCAAGACCACAGGGCCCCCGAAGAGCCAAATTCATTGGCTTGAAAATTTGGATCTAAGTTTCCCAGAATCCAGGTGTGGTGGTGCATACCTGTAGTCCTAGCTACTCAAGAGGCTGAGGCAGGAGAATCACTTGATCCCAGGAGTTCAAGGCTGCAGTGAGCTATTATTGCACCACTGCACTCCAGCTTGGGGGACAGAGTGAGACCTTGTCTCTAAAACAAAATTAAAATTAAAAATAAGTTTCCCAGAAGCTGAAGTGGAAAGAGAAATCAGTTACTTAGCTGCCCATGTCCATAAAGAAAAAGGATACCAGTTCCTCAGGGGAAACAAACTATTCCCCAAACTCATATTTAAAAGTTATTTATTTTCTGTACATATTTTAACTACAATGGAGAATACTGCACCCCCATAGCACACACAGCAATAGGCATTAAACTGTTTGTTGTAGCATCCCTCAATAATGACTAAGAACTGAATACAAAATATGACCCAGCAAAAATATATGATGGAGGAGGCAAGACAAGGCAATGTGGTCCAAATTTTGACTGTGCTTCAGTCATCTTCCATCAATCTATTTCACAACTAGTGAAACCAGTCCAACTGCCCATAGAACTTATGCTGATGGTTTTTTGAATACACATGGAAATGACCCTCCCTTGTCTTACAACTGGAAACTTACATTTGTGTTATCTGAGTTCCTTCCTCAGAAAACTGATCCTCAGGGAAGGAACTGAAACTCACTAGACCACCACATCTAGTGAGATGCCAGATCCCTCACCCATCATGATTGCTTCCATACCTCTCCCTAATTCCCATTTTCCTGCACTTGGTTGCATTCCTTCCCCACTATATAAACTCCCAATTTTAGTTGGCTGAGAGGAATTGATTTAAGGCAATTTCCCATCACTCTGGCTGACATCACCCAAATAAAGCTTTCATCTCTGGCAATAGTCATTGTCTCAGTAATTAGTTTTCTATGCAGCAAGCAACAGGACTAGATCAAACCCCTGGCATTTCAGAAACAGATTTTGGTTCCTTGACCAGAAGGCCTTGTTCATGGCTCTGCAGCCGTGGGCCAGGAGAGTTTCAGAAGCCCTCCTAAGCAGCTGCCTGGCCCTTTTTTGGCTGGAGGTGGATTTCAGTCTCTTTTTGACTCTGTCACTGTGGCCTCTATTGCATTTCTGATTGCCTATGAAGAACAGCCTTTGAAATTTGCCATCTGCATCTGGATAAGTGAGTGTCTTTTGTGGGGACCAGACGAGGGGAATGGCTCAATTTTGGGAATTCCAAAGAAATTTCCATTTGCAGGTTGAATAAGTGTAACCAACAGAGAGGCAAGCCCTCCAACTATTTGTTTGAACACTCTTGGGGCTTGTTAGTAATTGTTGGTGTGTATAAACATCTGTGTCTGGACAAGTATGTTTTGTGGGTCCAAACAGTGGCAACTGCTCCTCTCAATTTTGGGAATTCTGAAGAAATTTCCATTTGCAAGTTGAACAAGCCCAACCAAGAGAGGAAAGCACCCCAATTATTTCGGTTTGGACACTCTTGGGGCATGATGGGTGCTGCTGCAGTTGGATTGTGTATTGGTGATTGTGTGTGTGCATGTTGACATAGCTGTAGGAGGTCGAGGTTCAATCCCACAGTGCAGCCTGCTTGGATGCATTCTTTAGGTTGGTATGAATGTAGTTGTGGGCCAAGAGAGCAAGGGAAAGTCTACAGCCATACCCATACCACCCCAAACTGCTGATCTCATCTCATCTTGGAAGGTCTTTGAATCGTAGGGCTGTCTTACAATTGGATTCATTTTACTGTTAAATGGGAAACTGGGTCAGAGTTCCTTTGTATCCAGGCTTGTATGTTGCTCATCTAAAAACGGTCAGGACTCATTAGTATTAAGTTGGTACAAAAGTAATTGTGGTTTTTGCCACTGCTTTCAGATGGCAAAAACCACAATTATTTTTGCGCCAACCTCATACATGATGTTCTTCTGTGGTGCTGTTTGGCCCTAGTGTTCTTTGGAGTCTGGGTAGGTTTGGCCTTTAAAAATCAAACTGCCATGGAAACTGCTTAACCCAAAATTTTGGCTCACAGCCTTCACTGGATTACCTACCAGGGCAAAATTCAGCCACATGAACATGTTCATAAACCGGTGAGTTTGCACTGCTATCTCATGGCTAGAATTCTAAGGTAAAAGCTACTGGATCTTTGTTTATATGTGTACATATGTGTCTGGATATCATGTGTTGTCTTTACATGGTACTAAATTGGTTTATAAATAAAAAGGAACTCATAAATTAAGTAAATAAGTCCAAGACTTTTTCAAGTTCAGGTGACTTAAGTAAATTCTAAATAAGCTGGCTTTAAAATTATTGGTAAGATTAAAATAGAAATGTTTTCAGCATTGTCAACATATTTTTTTTCTGGGTTTTATATTTGTCTCTGCTAGATATTTTAAAGTGTCAGAGTTTGGCACAGAAGGTTGTAAAACTATAAACCCAGACAAAACAAAATGACCTTTGTGTGATTTTTTGATAAGTAAGACTAATATCATTAGTTTAATAGAAAGAGCTGAATCTTCTGAGTTATTGGTGAAAATGCCCAAGTATTTAAGGTTCTTGAGTGAGCACTTAATATGCACAGGTTATAAAAATAATTAACAAGGAAATAATGACTAGCTCTGTCTAATATCTCAGCTCTCATACGTAATCTAGATAAACTGCTAAAAATGAGTGAAATGTAAATGGGATAATTGCTATAGGTGAACTTTCTACGTAATTTAAAATCTTGAAATTATTTTGGATGCTCACTAGATGTATGAGTCATTTCCAATTAAGAAAGGGTTATAATATAGGCAAAACATGTTTTTGTAAAAAATTATGGAATGTTCTTACCTATAAAATGCTAACATCTGATAGACAGTTCAGAATTACTTGCTTCCTAGATCGTCACTCAAATTTAAGGTTACTAAGAATAGGAATTCTAGCTAATATATAATTTTAGGCCACAGCCACCAACACAGCCATGCCGCTGCCCCACCTACCCTGCTTCCCGCCAGTTGCCCACGACCTCTGACCTGTTCCAACAATCTGATAAAACGTGGTGGATTACTATGAAGTTCTAGACGTGTAGACAAGCCTTACCGGAGGATATTAAAATGACATATCGGAAACTGGCACTGAAGTGGCACCGAGATAAAAATCCTGAGAATAAAGCAGCAGCAGAGAAGGCCGGGCGCAGTGGCTCATGCCTGTAATCCCAGCACTTTGGGAGGCCGAGCCAGGCGGATCACAAGGTCAGGAGATCGAGATCATCCTGGCTAACTCAGTGAAACCCCATCTCTACTAAAATTACAAAAAAAAACTAGCCGGGCAAGGTGGTGGGCGCCTGTAGTCCCAGCTAATCAGGAGGCTGAGGCAGGAGAATGGCGTGAACCCGGGAGGCAGAGCTTGCGTGAACCCGGGAGGCAGAGTGAGCCGAGATCGCGCCACTGCACTCCAGCCTGGGTGACAGAGCGAGACTCTGTCTCAAAAAAAAAAAAAAAAAAAAGAAGCAGCAGAGAAAAAATTCAAACAAGTAGCTGAAACATGTGAGGTGGTATCAGACGCTAGAAAATAAGACAGTTTAATTTATATTAAACCAGAAGGAGGATTAAATGGTAGAAGAGGTGGCGGAAGTCATTTTGACAGTCATTTGAGTTTGGCATCACATTTCATAACCTAGACGATGTCTTCAGGGAATTTTTTGGTGGAAGGGACCCATTTTCATTCAACTATTTTGAAAACTTATTTGAGGACTTTCTTGGCAATCAAACGGGTCCCCAAGAGAGCAGAAGCTGAGGGATGGGTTGGTTTTCTCAGCATTCAGATTTCCATATTTTGGAAGTGGATTTTCTTCTTTTGATACAGGATTTACTTCATTCTGGTCACTAGGTCACGGGTGACTCATTTCATTCTCTTCCACATCATTTGATGGTAGTAGGATAGGTAACTTCAAATGTGTATCAACTTCTACTGAAATCATTAACAGCAGAAAAATTACTAAAAAAGGATTGTCAAGAATGGTCAAGAAAGAGAAGAAGTTGAAGAAGAGGGCCAGTTAAAGTCCTTAACGATACATGGTGAGGAGCAGCAGCTGCGCTTGGATAACCAGGAATTCAATGCATGCACTTAACAGAAATGTTAAACTATAACAAGCACCATTTAAGGATTAACAAAAACAGCTTTTGAAGATATCCAATGAACTCAACTTTCAGTATAATTGTACCTAAAGTATTTATAAAGAGCTTCTCAGAGCTCCTATTTGTCATAGACTTTTCAGTTTATTGTTGGGACCACAAAATAGGACTTTTTGTTTTAAAAATTGATGTAAATCTCTGTATGCACTTTGCTTTCTTATTAAACATACTCCAAGGTGGTAAGACAAGAGTGTACACTAACACCAGCACGGATCTGCTTTTCCATCATGTCTGGAAATGTGAGCCAAGCAGTGTCAGCCTGCTATGACATTAACATTGCCAGGACAAGCCTTCTATAGAAACAATTTCATTTTTTTTTCAGTGTTTAGTAGTTAAAGATATTAATGCATTAATGGTAATATACTTCTGGCTTAATATAAATTAAAGATGTTTTCTACTTGTGCATAAATGCCGGCAATTTAGTAGGTCTTGACAACTGTTTAAACATGCAGTGTTAAGCCTGGGTTTTAAAAAAGTAAAGTTGGTAAGCTGGGTCTTTGTCATTTGCTTTAAAACAAAGAAACGCAAGTGTGTTCAGTGCATTCTTTATTGGGAAAAAAAAAATTGTATGTAAAATGTGCCAAAGAAGATGTATTCTTATTGAGAAAAATAATAATTTTGTTTAATTCAGAAGTTATCTGATATGGTTTGGCTGTGTCCCCACCCATATCTCATCTTGAATTATACTCCCATAATTCCCATGTGTTGTGGGAGGGACCCAGAGGCAGATCATTGAATTATGGGGGTGATTTCCACCACACTGTTCTCGTGGTATTGAATAAGTCTCATGAGATCTAATTAGGGGTTTCCACTTTTGCCTTTTGTCTTCCTCATTCTCTCTTTGCCTGCTGTCATCTATGTAAGATGCGACTGGCTCCTCCTTGTCTTCCACCATAATTGTAAGGCTTCCCCAGCCATGTGGAACTGTAGGTCCAATTAAACCGCTTTCCTTTGTAAATTGCTGGATCTCAGGTATGTCTTTATCAGCAGTGTGAAAACGGGTTAATACATTATCTAAACGTTAAATTATGGACTTGGAAAGGTTATTTATGAAACAAGGTAGAAAAGAACCAGTCAGTAGGGGAGAGAGGTGAAAAAGTTAAGATTGGTCTGCTATGTTAGAAAAAATTTTCCTTAAAATATCAATTTGCTCTTAATAAAATCACAACAGGTTTTGATTTTGATTCTATACTGTTTCTTTTTGAAAACTTCTCACATTCATGTCTCAGAATGTGTCTTGCTGCTTTCAGCTTTTTTCTCCCCATGAAAAGGCCTGAGATGCTAACTCTCTCCTTCAACTTTTTTGCTAGCTCTTTTAACTTTTTTCCTCTAGTTCTAACTACTGTAGTGGCCTGATGCTGAAATGTTTATCTGTAAGGTCTAGAAAAGCGATGTTTTCTTCCAGTATAACTTGATTCTGTACTCTTGGCTTTTCTTGATTATGTCTGAATTGTTCCATGTAACTGGCAAACTTCTCATGCTGTTCCCCTGCTCAAAGTACTAGTTTCCCGGTTTCTTGTTGCCTTTATAAGGTTCACTCATGACCCTGGACATACTCTTCCCGTGTCTGATTAATTCAAGTACTCTTTTCTCATCAGGTTTGGCTTTCAGGTTATCTAAGTGAGCTTCCTATAAGGAGAAGCAATCACGCTGCAGAAGGTCTTTCTTTGCCTTTTGGTAACTGACCTAAGAAGCAGATTTTACATTTTACTAAGAGAATTTCTATCTCATCATTATTAAGTTTTTGATTAATTAGGAGAATCGAAATTTAAAAGAATTAAGGTTTTTACATCCATGTAACTTTCCGTATTGATTTTAAAGTCCTTGTGCTATTAAGTTATAGGGCATTGACTCCTGGGTCTGAAAAAGGCACCAACTTCTGCTACATCCTAAACACTGACACCTGTCAAAGCCTCATCTTCAGACCCAGGAGAGGGTGACAAAACAAACTGCTTTCATGAGACACAGGGCCAGAAATTAAAACTATTCAATCCCTCTAGGCCCAGGGACTATAGCAGAAGAGGTAGGCACATGAGATGACAAGGCCAATTTTGAGGAGTAAAATTAGTTTTCTTTCTAAAAACTAAACATTAATATCAAAAGCACACTGATGCAAGACCAGCATCTGGGCCTCTGTGTCAGAATAGAAAGATTTTCTTGAAGCACTGATCTGCTCTAATAGAAAATTATAAAAGGTTATAAAAGGTTTATGTAAATGTCAAATTGATTAAAATTAGATAAAATTGTTTATAAGGTTTTATTGAACTTAGCTTTAACATTAATAATACACTATATAGAGGTAAATTCGATTTTCTCTTTTGAACAAAATGTATAATATTAATAAGAGATAGTAGAAGATTTCTGTTTACCTTTTGAGTTAGCTGCAGGAAAAAAAAAAAAAAAAGACAGGAGAGAGAGACAGGTTTAGTTGGCCCCACGCTGTCTTTGTTGTCTTATTTGGGAAAGTGGATTTCCTATCAAAAAGTAAAGGTCAGGGTTTGGTTTTTTTTTTAATTTTTGAACTATCATTCTGGCTAAATGAATGACTATTCTATAGTGACTGTGACCCTATTTTGTGAAATCAGGTATATTAAACTAAACCTTTGATATTTGACAAATTTTCCAAAAGCAAAATTTCAAGTTTTAAATTCAGTCTTTTTGGCCAGGCACAGGGGCTCACACCTGTAATTCCAGCACTCTGGGAGGCAAAGGCAGGCTGATTGCTTGAGCCCAGTTCAAGAACAGCTGGGCAACATGGCAAAACCTCACCTCTACAAAAAAAATACAAAAATTAGCTGGGCATGGTGACACACACCTGTAGTCCCAGCTACTTGAGAGGCTAAGGTTGGAGAATTGCTTGAGCCAGGGAGATTGAGGTTGCAGTGAGCCATGACTGTGCCACTGCACACCAGCCTGGGCGACAGGGCAAGACCTGATCTCAAAAATAAACAAATAAATAAATTCAGTCTTTTTGACCACAAACTAATTTTTTAGCTATTAGGGTCCCTTGAATTCCAAGAGAGACATATTAGGCTTATTTGGTATGTTAAAATTATATACAAAGCATTGTCATATACTAAATGTTTAACTTTCTTTGGGTTATATTTATATAAATGTATTATTATTATTGTATATTCCAAAATCATGTGAGATTCCCAAATTTCTGATCTTAGTATATGTTATCAGTAATAACTATGATTATCTTAAACTGCTGCATGCCACAGAAATAACCAATCTTCCTTGTCAATTGTGTCTTCAACCACGACTGTCCTAAGACTTTTGTCGTCCACAATTGTTTTACTTTGATTCTTCTCAAAAACCAGTTTATAATCAGCTACAGTCAAAAACTTGCTTCTTCAGGGGAGTTCATGAAAAGGACTCTTGAATGCAGGTTTCTGATAACTTTGGAGATTGTGCCACTGGATTAGAGAGAAAACTTCCAGGACTCTTGTTGGAGGCCTGATGAGTTCTTGAGGATTACTGGCCCAATATCAAGCAGAACAGGACTAATTGCATGGACTGAACTAGTAGAGGACTGAAATAACTTTTTATTATGTCTTTTATTTGAAATATTTCTGATTGTTTTGGTTTTGGTTTTCAGAGTCAATAACACTTTTTCTTTTGAGCTATTTGTAGCCTTTAACAATTGAGTAAAATGAACTCTTATCAATAAAATTTGAAGCATATTTCTCTCTCTCTCTCTCTCTCTACCCTATTTCTCTAGAATTTGAAAACTACTTGTGGTGTTCTGACTTTATGGCTTAATATATGCTTTGTATGCAAACCATAGGGGACTGGCTTTATGATGACAGGCATATTAACCTTATTTTTTGGCTTTGGGGTTTTGGCTCTTACATTGATGTAAGGTCTAAGGAGTGTGTGCTCACCTCCATTCCTGTCTGGCCTAGAACGTTTAATTGGCTATAAGTCTTAGCCATAGATGTCCTAATGAAGGACAGGATGGGCCCAGGGCCGGTAGCCATACCACCCTGGCAATGATATGGGACAAAATAAAAGCTTGGCCATCAATGTTGCCTCTGGCATATCGACACCAAAAGAGACCAAAGTAAAAACAAAGTCCTAAGCCCCCCATCAACTGAATGAACCAACTTGTAACCAAGGGGACTCCAGTTGCCAAGAGACAAATCTTGTCTAGGAAAAGGTCTTGCCTCTTGCCCTGCTGAAGATACAAGTAGCTCCCAGAAGTGGACTGGCTCTTAGTCCCTTCGAAATGTATGGAGACCATTTCTCCAACTCCTAGACTCCAGATCATATATAAAATAATTAAGAAATATATTAACTACTGTATCTGAGCTTGCTTCCAACAAGCTCCAGTTCCCTACAGATGTGCCTCTCCACTCTTTGAAACTGGAGGATCAAGTCCGGTTGAAGACCTGGAAATTCCACTAGGCTGAAGACCCGCCACAAGCACAATAAGTCAGGCCTTTTGAAACGCTGCTGACCACCCACTCATCTGTCAAGTTAGCCAGCACAGATTGGGTAAAACCAGTCAGTCCCTCTGGGATCCCTCTGGAGTAAACAGTCATGGTCTTGTGAACACAGCCCCCGACCCTACCCCACCCCCCACCACCCTTACACCCGGCCAAAGATCCTAGATAAGAAATCATAAAGGGAACATGCACTTTTCAGGTCATTGTTCTCCCCCAGAGCCTAGCTTTTCGCATGTGGGATGTAATGAATCAGGAAGACGTTTTTGGTAGGCTTAGGATTGTTCTCTTGGATTCCCCAGTGGACCCACTCCATATTCTCTGGTATTTTAAAATTTGGTTTATCTATGCTATTAATCACTTTAGTTCAATGTGGCCTCAAATGTTGGTCAAAAAGCAAAACAAAAGTACACAGATCATAGTCTTCCAATGCGCCAGATGCCAAGCAGGTACTTTGAGTATTTCCCATTATAAGTGCAATGCTTTCATTCCTTCTCATGATCCCACAACCACCTTCCTCGGCAGAAAGCATCCAGGATTGATGGTCAGATTCCCCATGATTGAGGAATTGATCAATAGAAAGGGGAGTGGCTGAAACTGCCCCAACTGTTCAACAGAAATGAGGCTTCTGGTTTTTTGAATAAACATGGAAATTGACATTCCCGGGTCTTAAAATGTGAAATTTACATTTGTCTTATCTGAGTTCCTTCCTTAGGAAGCTGACCATCAGACAAGAAGCTGAAACTCACAAAAATCACCACATCCAATGAGATGGCAGTCCCCATGTCCTTCATGTTTGCTTCCATACTATACCTCCCTAATTCATGCTTTCCCATGCATAGCTACACTCCTTCCCCACTATACAAACCTCCAACGTTAGTCAGCTGAGACAGATGGGTTTGGAACCGATCTCTCATCTTTCTGATTGATGTCGCCCTAATAAAAAGGCTTCTTCCTTGGCAATAACTTATTGTCTCAGTAATTGGCTTTCCATGCAGCGAGCAATGAACCCCTGGGTGTTTTGCTAACACTAGGTGTTTGGAAAGTTGGAGAACAAACAAGTGGAGGTGAGGTTCTCCAGAAAAGGCCTAGACAATACAGTGTTCTGTATTGCTCATTAGGAGTGGCTCCCTGTAGCTTGAAGGCCCACTACACTGACAGTGACATTGACAATGACTTGTGAAAACCGAGGAGTCTAACTAGGATTCTCCCTCCTACTTGCATGTCCATTTTCCTTCAGCCCAAAAGTTAACTGTGCTGAAAAGCCTCCATTTACCTTTCCAAATCCGTCTTCACCCTTCTCCACCCTGCCTACAGCCCTGGTAGGCTCTGAAGAATGCATCATCTGGCCTTCCTTGCCCTCTTGCTTCCCATTACATTAGGCCAACAGGATGCATCAGCTGAAGACACAAGGATCTTATTAGGGCACCTATTGCTCAGTTCCCTTCCCGCTACTGTGGCTTCACAGTGTCTCTACCTCTCCATATGAGGCCCTAGCTCCTTCAGAAGATAGCCTCACCCACTGCAGCTCCCAAGAAGTTCTAGTAACAGCCTCCTCCCCTTACCCCTTCACACCTAGGAGTGGTAACAGCTTCATGGGTTGCTAGATCCTGGTGCCACATCATCCCTGTTGATTTCTTAACCCTGTACCTCCTCTGTAAATAGTCCCTTCATTAAACTTTCCTCAACTGCCCCCTTTGCATGTGCAATCTATTTTCTAACAGGACCCTAACAGATACGTGAGCCAACGAGAGACCTGAAGGTTAGGTCAAGTTGCATTTCCTAAATACTCTGGATATATTCCAGCATGTAAAGAGATGGCCGATCAAAGTTTTCAACATTCTATACCACAGGGATTGGAATTAGTTTGGCCTAGAAAAGTTTCAAAGCAGGTACTACTCATTATTAGTTATTAAGCAGAGGTATTTTTTATTAAAAATCTCGGTAATGCTCCTGTACAGTATCTGGCTTTGAGCAACACAGCTTCTTAATGAATTCTCCAGAATGAATTATTTGCGAAGTATGTCCCTAAGTAACTAAAGGAAGTGACCTGCTGTATGGAGTTATTGCGTATAGCCAATTAAATTCTGCAAGGCATTTGCTGATTCAGTCTTTAGAAATAGGCATCAACGGTGGCTAAAATCAGTGTCTACTGAGGTCACACCTAGTTTATGACCAAAGAAAGGAAGAAAAAGTTGTATATCAGCATACAGAATATCCTCTTTATTAAAGAAACAAACAAAACCCAACTCTACAGCAAGGAGGCATGCATCTGGGCTATTCAAAAGCAACTTAAAATCTTTTTTTGTTGTTGAGATGGAGTCTTGCTCTGTCACATAGGCTGGAGTGCAGTGGTGTGATCTTGGCTCACTGCAACCTCCACCCACTGAGTTCAACTGATCTCCTGCCTCAGCCTTCCAAGTACCTGGGATTACAGGCACATGCCACCACGACTGGCTCATTTTTGTATTTTTAGTAGAGACAGGGTTTCGCCATGTTGGCCAGACTGGTCTCGAACTCCTGACCTCAGGTGATCCACCCACCTTGACCTCCCAAAGTGTTGGGATTACAGACATAAGCCACTGCATCCAGCCAAATGTTTTTTTGTTTTGTTTTGTTTTTTTGGTTTTTTTTGGGTTTTTTTTGTTTTGTTTTTTTTTTTGAGACAGGGTCTCACTCTGTCATCCAGGCTGGAGCACAGAAGCACAATCACAGCTCAATGCAACCTCGACCTCTCAGGCTCATGTGATCCTCTTGCCTCAGCCTCCCAAGTAGCTGGGTGTGGTAGTGCATGCCTGCAGTCCCAGCTAACTTTTTTCATTTTTTAGTAGAGACAGGGTTTCACCATATTGCCCAGGCTGTTCTCAAACTCCCAGCTCAAGCAATCAGCCTGCCTCGGCCTACCAAAGTGCCGGGATTACAGGTATGCACCACTATGCCTGGCCTTAAACTCTTTAAAGGAAGAGAGGCTAAGGCCCAGCTGCCTTCCTTTGTTCAAAAGGGATATAGGAGGCCATACTGACTCTTGAGGTAGTTTTAAAAAGCAATAATAATAGAGAGTTTATATTGAGTTTGTACAGCTTCACCAGTTCGCAGAGTGAATACTAAAGAGAGACTGCAAAGTCTTGTATTTTCCTTAATAGATTTCTTCACAGAAGTATGTAAAAAATGATCAATAAAAATACAGAAATACCTGAAACCCCATTGCTCCTCATCTAAAACACCAGACTGAGAAACACAGATTCCAAAATTTAAGGAAGAAAAACATAAAATTTAGATGAAATGTCTAATAAACTACAGTTGCTTTTTTTTTTGAGGCGGAATTTCCCTCTTGTTGCCCAGGCTGGAGTGCAATGGCGCGATCTTGGCTCACTGCAACCTTTGCCTCCGGGGTTCAAGTGATTCTCCTACCTCAGTCTCCCAAGTAGCTGGGATTACAGGCGTGCGCCACCACACCAGGCTAATTTAGTATTTTTAGTAGAGACGGGGTTTCACCATGTCGGTTAGGCTGGTCTCAAACTCCTAACCTCAAGTGATCCGCCCGCCTCAGCCTCCCAAAGTGCTGGGATTACAGGCATGAGCCACTACAGTCTTTTAATGATGTGGTCCTCCCAGTTTGAAAAATGAGAGCCAAAAAATGGTTGACAAGGAATATGTAGCCTAATCAATAATTTAGTTTAGTTATCAAACCTCAGCTAGTGACACACCTGGGCTGGCACAAAATGTGCCCCCTTCCTCCAGCTGGCCTTCCAGTGGCCTTCCACCAGCTGGGAATTTCCGGTGAGTTGTGCTCCTACCGCATTCCCAATACCTTCACCCTCTGAACACCTGTGCAGCTAGAGTTGCTGAGACCCTCACATGTGGGCTTAGGCAGAGAGAGGCAGCCCACATGTGCTGTGCCAACCCTCGCCAGAGACAGAAAACAAATTAGCAGCCTGAGCCCCACAATCTATACAACCTGGATTTAGTTTTGCTTCCGTGGGCTTGGTTTCTGGAAGTCCAGAAATGAGCCCTGGCATCTGTGGAGCCCCCTTGCTGTCCTTCCTACTCCTTCTACGTTCATGTGGTATGTGCAGCCAGGCTCCATCCCCAGCTGCCCACCCAGTAGAGGACTAGCTCGCCATATCTGGAACACCTATTGGGGGCCCAACGCGCCACTTAGCTCTTGCCTACCCCCCTCCTAAGGGGCCTTACGTCCCCTCTTCTTACCTCACTCCCTTTCTTCCTACACTAATCAACTGGTTAGAGGCCAGCTAACAGCAAGCTGACTGACTGCTTGGAATGGACACTTCTGCCAACCAAATTTTCAATAGCACTTCCCTACTGCCAGGTCTGAGTCCTGCCTGCTAAACTTATCAAACCTGTTAGCTCTTGTGCACAGACCACTCCGTAGCCTCTTTGGAATGCAGCCAGGTTATACTCCCTGACCTTATGTCCAGTCCCAGTCCAGGAATGTTAAAGTTACCCCAGTCCACTATATAGATCTGCTTGCTCCCACCTGGTCATGCCTCTGGCCAGAGGCAGCACACAGGGAAGAAGGGTCTGGGTGAGGTCACAAGGCCCATTACCTGCCATCCCTTAAAACCCAGAAATCCCAGGTTGAAATCCCAGGCCAATATTCCTATTTTGCAAGAATATCCAACAGGTCAATAACGTTATGAAAGTTTCTCACCCTCACTGTTGGCTAGGAAGTATGACAAGGGTGACAAGGACATATCATTTTATACCTAACAGATTGAAAAAAGTTTTGTGATAAGTTACTGTTGAGGAAGCAGGGGAAAAGGAGCCCCCAGCCATGGCTGGTGAAAATGTGAACTGATAAAGTCTTTGAAAAGCAATCTAATAATATCTATAATTAATGAAAATACATATATCCTTCACTTGGCAATTCCCTGAGGATTTATCCCACTGAAATAGACACCACTAGGTAAGAATATATGCCCAGGTACTGTCTGAGATCACAAAAAAATAGAAACACATAAAGTCCAATCAATAAAAGCATGATTGAATAAACAGTGACACATCTAAATCTGGAATATTACGCAGCTCTGAGTTAGACCTTTACCAATTAACTCAGAGGGACTCCCTGAGCCATTATTCAGTGAGAAAAGCAAGATACAGATGTGCAAAACCAAAATCAAGACACACTCTAAAAAGCATTAGTGTTTATGTAAGATTACATGAACACAAAGAAACAAATGAAGGATATACACCAGGCTGCTAATACCTGCCACCCTGAGGATGAAGGGGACGGTGGTTGGAGGAAAGAGTTAAGCAATGACAGCAACAAAAACTACAACTTTTTTAAAGTGATGATAAAGAAAACCAGAATGTGTGATGTAATCCCATACTGATTATGTAAAATTACGCATGTGCGCCCGTAAAAAGACACAGGAAAGTACAGTTACGAGAATGCTAACAGAGGTTACCACTACGTAGTTTCCTTATTCCTGTATTGTTTGCATTTTCACAAGTGATTTTTTCCCTTATAATCAGGAAAATACTCCCCACACTATTTTGCCATTGTTTTCTTTTTCATTTCCTTGCTTTGCTAACTCTATGGTTACTACAAACTCTCTACTTCTCACTAAATTAACCACATCATAGAAACAGCTGCCCACTGCACTGGGCTGGATGTTCACTGGGGTTCGGGTGTGTGTGTGTGTGTGTGTGTGTGTGTGTGTGTGTGTGTGTGTCCATGTCCCTCTTTCCGTCTCTTTCACTCCAGCCCACCATCTATTGGAAACTGAGCCTCCCCATGTGAACAAGCACACAGAAAACTGAGCACTTGCTCCAAAAGACCCCATCAAGCCAGTGTCTACACTGAGCACCTGCGCTCTGTACTTACCTCATTTTCCCTTGCCCAAGGAGTCTAGATCTTAACCAGGCTTATGAGGAGCTTTGCCTGAATTCCAGCAGCAACAACAGGGGCTCACTAGAGAGCCAAGGAGTCTTCTCCCCTGTCATCCTCTCAGGAGCTGGGTTCTGATGAATCTTTCCCGATTTTTACTCCCAAAAAAAGAGTTTGTAAAGCCTCTAAATCCTCATGCACATAGAAAGCCATTTATGAACAGCATGCCAATTTGCTAAAACAATTTTTGTTGTTGTGGATGTTTAAATTGGAGCAGTCCTTCACTCCACTGCCCACCCCTCCGCCCCCACCAAGTTTTGCCAACACAACAGCCCCAAAGTCCCAGAGCCAAGAACAGAACTAAACACAAGGTCAGCCAGGTCAGGGGCTGCTATCCTGTGTGAGGGAACAGAGCCAGGCACTTGGCTCTGGTGTTTATTTGCACATTCTTTTACATAAATTTGCATGTTGGCCTCCATAAGCTTTACTCCAAGTATCAATATTTAAAATCAAATTGGTTCATTTGTGCAACCTCCAGGAAGAATGTACTCACCCTCCCTGCTTGATCGAGTCCAGAGAAACTTCTACCCCAGGGAAAAATGCTACTTAGGCAGAGTGCCCTGGCCCCATACTCCTCAGTCTTCACAGTGGAGATTCCATCCTCAGCCTGGAATAGGTTATTCAGTCTCCCAAGCCAACCCTGAAGATGCCCCCCAGCCTCAAAAGCTAGTTAAGGGTGTGGCCAGTGTGGCCAGAGGCCTGCTGTTGGAGAATCAGTCACTCTTATCACCCTTAGGCCGCGTGTAATGCAGAACTTCAGCTTCTGCACTTGACATACAACACTTCGCACCTGAGGAAGAGCATTTTTGTAGATAATTGTGCATAACACCTACCACCCTTGAAGGCAGAAACCACAGCTTGCTATTTCAAAATTCCTGCTATTTCAAAGACCTCTAAGATTCTGTTAAGAACAATTTAGTGCAGTTGTCTTTCTGCCTGGCTGTTTAAGCCTGCACGCATTCTCCTCGATTTGGATTTACAATAGAGAGATTATACAAGCAGTGAAGGGCAAGCTAGACACAAAGCAATAAAGTCAGTCCTCACAGGTGTAAATACTGCCCAGGTAGACCCTGCATTTGGTGAACTGGACTGGAGAATGAATCATTTTGCAATGTACAGAGGAGGAACCGCTGGGATTTCTTTGTTTGGGCAAAGTTTTCCCCAAGTTTCTAGCTATCCAAATGAAGCCAAGTAGATTTCAAAAATCACTGTAGACAGCCCTACTTGGGGCTTAGAGTTAAATATGGGATTCATAATTCATCTAATAAATTAAACTGAGCACCTATTGCATAACAGGCTCTGTGCTGGAAATTAGGTGTATTAGTTCCTACGGCTGCTACAATAAATTATGACAAATTTAGTAATTTAAAGCAACACAGTTTATTATCCTACAGTTCTAGAGGTCAGAAGTCCAAAATGGGTCTTGGAGAGCTAAAATCAAGGTGTCAGCAGGGCTTACTTCCTTCTGGAAGCCCTAGGGGAGGAGCTGTTTCCTTGCCTTTTCCAGCTCTCAGAGACCACCGGCATTTCCTGACTTCTGCTTCCGATGTCACATCTCTTCCTCTGTCTCTCCTGCCTCCCTCCGTCACCTATAAAGACCTCTGTGATTACACTGGCCATACCCAGATAATCCAGGATAATCTCCCCATCTTGAGACCCTTGACTTAACCACCTTATATGGCAGAAGGGACTTTGCAGATGTAATAGTCACAGGTTCCAAGGATTAGGACATGAACGTCTTTGGGGGTCCCTCAGTCTGCCTGGTGCAACTGGTGAGCTTCACAAATAAGGAAAGTGCCACCACTGATGGGCTGGCTGAAGAAGCCAGGGATTCAGAGAGGAAAAAATTCTAGGAACAAATGGTGGTAGATTCTTCACAACTCAGGATAAATCATACCTTCTGGGTCTTCTATTTCCCTCACTGCTAAAGGGGATTTTGTAGTGGTAGTTGGAGCTCATGCTTGTAGCAGGGCTGAGAACCTCCTTGCTCTTGTCTCAACAGGAAGGAACAGCTACAGTCTGACTGCAGAACCAGACTAGATCTTGCTTACTAAATGGGCAGGGTCACTGTGCACCAAGATATTCATAAGGCCTTACAGGCTGCTCCTTATGTCTACGCCATCTTCAGAAGCATCACTAGGGGAAGTAATTGGGCCAAAATCAGTATTCCAATATCCTTCTCTAATATCGCCTCAATATGCAAACTCCCCAAGCCCAAACAGTATAGTTTGCTCCTAAATGACTCTGAAGAATGAAGACTACCTATTACAGTACCTGATACAAAACATTTAATGTATGAGTAAATGAGTGGAAAATATTCTCCTTTTGTGCTCTTTTCTTTGGTAAACTCATCCCTTCCCACAGGTCCCATTACCATTTTTTTCTTTTTTTTTTTTTTTCTTTTCTGAGATGGAGTCTGGCTCTGTCACCCAGGCTGGAGTGCCGTGGCATGATCTTGGCTCACTGCAACCTCTGCCTACCGGGTTCGAGCGTTTCTCCTGCCTCAGCCTCCTGAGTAGCTGGGATTACAGGCACCTGCCACCACACCCAGCTAATTTTTATATTTTAATAGAGACAGGGTTTCACCATGTTGGCCAGGCTGGTCTCAAACTCCTCACCTAAAGTGATCCGCCTGCCTCAGGGTCTTGGTAAGAATCCCAAAGTGTTGGAATTACAGGCGTGAGCCACTGCACCCAGCCGCCCACTACGTTTTCTAGCCTGCTTCACTCCTACCTGGACACGGCTGGATCTTCATCCTCTCCCCAGCTCCAGATCCAGTTTCCATCCCAGGTTCCTCCAGAACCTCAACATGCCCGAAACAGAATTCATGAGCATACGTCTCCAAAAATTCCTGCCCATTCCCGTAACCAGTACCCTAAGGTAGAACAGTTTCAAAGCCTGGCTGACGTTTTAACTCTGTTCTCGCCCACCTGCCACTATCTGTCCAGCCACCTGGCCCACCCAGCCCCTGTGCCTGCAGGCTCCTTACGCCGATCTGGGAACCACAGCTGCTGTCCTCCCCTCCCCTCTGCCCTGCTAGCTCCAAGCCCGCCTTCTCTTCTCCCCTGTGCTGCCCAGCCACACATCCTTGGCTCTGTCCCAGCCTCTGTCCTCTCCAGAAGCAGGGTTAACACATTCTCCCAAGTTTCCAGGCTTCACTTTCTCCACAGGGCCCTAACCCAGTTCACCACTTTGGTTCTCATCACGAACATTTGGTCTCAGGTAAGAATCTCCTGCCACAGCCTTGGCCACACAGACGCAGTCCCTGGCAGTGACTGCTGTCCCAGCTTCTGCCCAGTCGCCACCCTGACACACAGGCCCAGGCAGGGGGGTGGTCAGACACTCTTGTTCCACCTCCATGGACAAGCAAGCCAGACTACGTAAGGGTTTTCCACAAGATACTCTCACTATTTGGTCTGAGGAAGAAATTTTTTATTGGAGGAATTCAAGCCCCTTTAACTATCAAGCCCTGAGAGGCACTGAAATGTGACTGTAGGATGGGCACAGTGGCTCACGCCTAGAATTACAGCACTTTGGGAGGCCGAGGCAAGTAGATCACTTGAGGCCAGGAGTTCAAGACCAGCCTGGCCAACATAGTAAAACCCCGCCTCTACTAAAAATACAGAAGTGAGCTGGATGTGGTGACGGGCACTGGTAACCCCAGCCACTCAGTAGGCTGAGGCAGGAGAATCACTTGAACCCAGGAGGTGGAGGTTGCACCACTGTGCCCCGGCCTGCATGACAGAGTAAGACCCTATCTCAAAAAAAAAAAAAAAAGTGACGGGGCCATGTGTGACAGCAGCCATGTCTCATTCCCCTCTTGAGCTAAATCATTTCCTCTTGAGGCCACGTGCTATATGGGCTCTAGGCTGACACCAGATTGTCATAAAATGTCACACACTGGACACCAGCACTCATACTCTATAGTTCACCAGTGTAGGGCTAATCACTAACAAATGTTATTTCTGTAAATCGGTGAGAACTCCTGTCAAACAACTTCGTATCGGCCCAGGCTTGTCCCCTTTTGCCTTTAAAACCCTGCTTGTAATAGGCTGGACATGGTGGCTCATGCCTGTAATCCCAGTACTCTAGGACGCCGAGGCAGGAGGGCTGCTTGAGTTCAGGAGCTGGAGACCAGCCTGGTAACAGAGCAAGACCCTGTCTCTACAAAAAATACAAAAATTAGCTGGGCGTGGAGGCACACCCCTGTAGTCCCAGCTACTTGGGAAGTTAAGGTAGGAGGATTGCTGAAGTCCAGGAGGTCGAGGCTGCAGTGAGCCATGACTGTGCTACTGCACTCCAGCCTGGAAGACAGAGTGAAACACCGTCTCAAAACAAAAACAAAAACAAACAACACGCTTGTAAGAAAGGCCAAAACAAGCACTTCCCAAGGCAACTTGGAAGTGTGTCCCGGGCAGCTGTCCTCAGCCTTGGCTCAGATAAACTGTATTAACATTGCCTCAGTTCTTTCTTTAGGTTGGCAGAACTAATCCCTCTTTCTCTTCATCTGTCAAAATGCTCTTAGGCCCATATAAGTGCCACTTCTCTGTGATGTCCCCAATCAAACGTGACCTTGAACTGAGCCTCCACTGCAAACCTCTGCTGTCTTATGTTAGAGTTACTATCTTAGACCATGAGACCCTGAGGACTGGGTCTTTATCTAACTCTTTATATCCCATATAATTATGTGCTTGCTGTGACTGATCAATGGGTGCTCAATAAGTATGAATGTAATTAAACGCAACTGGATTCCCTAAAGGGCTACCTAGCACAATGCCCAAAATAGCCTGCATACTGTCAAGGGGAAGAGATGATCCGATCTATAAATTAAACATGGCCCATGCTTCTCTACTGCATCTCCTCACTGATTCCTGCCCTTTGGCCATTTTGGTCCTTATTAATTCCCTTGGAGCAAGATGGCTAGAGAAAGAGAATGTACTAGAACATAAATTCCTCCATGTTGTGGGGTGGGGAGTGGCAGTAGGGAGTGGTGGACATGACCGGAGCTTGGATGTGCTTTTCTTTAGGTTTCTAGGCTCCAACAGATGTGAATATCCACTGGTCACAACGAGTGCTGCACCTGCTGCCACAGCACAGACTCCTGGGTTGAGCCTGCTCTACATATTACCCCGAAGGACCAGGGCCTAAAACTTACCACTCACCATATTTTGGAAATAAGCACATCAGGAGCACAGAGGGAGTGTCACCATGTGACGGGAGCTGTGCAGCCCTGCCTTCAGAGCGTGAAAACGCTCGGCACCGCTGGCTCAGCATCTTCCACAGCACGCTCTGTAACAGGCATGCAATCCAGTACAACGCCGAACAGTACAACGCCGAACAGAGGCCCAGGGGAAAGGAGGCCAAGCCAGGTCTCTCTGCCACTTCTTTGGGGATTGCCCTTCAAGAGGTGAGTGTACCACCTCTTGGGGGCTGAGTCTCCTCTGCAGCACCAAGCAATGGCCAGACATCAAACAGGGCAAGACCCAAGAAAGTAACATAGGAGAGAGGGGGCAGAGCAGGGCTGTGGGGAGGTAGTGGGAGGAGAGAGAACAGATCAAACATGGTGGGGAGAGGCACAAGGTAAGCATACAGTTTTTGCTTGGTAGAGACCTCACTCCCTCCTGTGTATTTCTGCATCTTTAAAACTGAAATAAAAGATGCCGAGCACTCATAGAGAAAGTGAGCAGAGTTTCACACTGTTTGCTGCTCCCAGGGGTGAGGCAGCCTCCATTGCCTTCCACAACCATCCTCACCCAGGGTCTGAAATGCTTCCACTGTCCCTAGTTGCCCACACAGAGATCTCAGCCACTACCTGCACGGGGTCTGTCAGCAGTACAGAAGCCTCTGTCCTTCTCCAGTGCCCTCAGCTCAGAGGTGCATGCACTTGGCTGCTTATGCTTAAGCAAGTTTCCAGCACTGGCATTTGCCTGAGCCTCTCTGGGTATCTCAGAAGACATTTGAACTTGGAGGAGTCCTCAGCGCCATCGCTGTGCAAAACCTCAGCCCTCTAGTGGCAATGGTTGAGCATTACAGCTTGGTGGAAGAAAAAAATTGGCATACAGCAGTCAGGTATCTGTGGGATAAAGGACAGTCATCTGCTTGAGGCAGGAGAAATTTAAAAATGGATGAAAACAAAGCTAAAGGTATAAGGGTCATAGGGACGCTTCTGTCTGCATACTGTCTGCATACCCTCCACTTCCTAATCTGAAAAACAGACACCATCATAGTAGCTACAGCCAGGTACAGTGGCTCACACCGACAATCCCAGCACTTCGACAGGCCAAAGCAGGTGGACTGTTTGAGCTCAGGAGATCGAGAACAGCCTGGGTAACATAGGGAGATTCCTGTCTTTACAAAAAAACAAAAAATTAGCTGGATATGGTGGCTATATGCCTATAGTCCCAGCTATTCAGGAGACCGAGGCAGAAGAATCACTTGAGCCCAGGGCTTTGAGGCTGCAGTGAGCCATAATTGTACCACTGCATTCTAGCCTGGGAGACAGAGCAAGACCCTACCTCAAGGAAAAAAAAAAAAAACAGTATCTACATAATAGAGCAGTGGGGAAATTAAAGGAGTTGTTGCAGTTAGAGCAGCACCTGACACAGCAAATATGCAATCAGTATCAGTTGTTACCACGGTGGCCCCATCCTTAACATCCTCAAACAAAATAGCAATGTAAGTAAAATACTATGTAACAAATCTTGTTACGTCCAACCTGAGCACAACCAGCCCTCCCAAACCAGAATCCTAAGGGCAGGAATTACAATCTGAATTTTGGAGATATTTTTTGGTGACTCACATGCACATGCTGATGTATGCAAATTTCTGGTCAAGGAATACCCTGAATGCATGAGGAACAAACCAATGGCTTTCACTAGTTTTACAAACACAACTCGAGTTTCCAAGGTGGGGGCCTGGGAGCATCAGGAAAATTTTAGACATGGTCGCTAAGGAATTAGAACATGACAAAGAAAAAAGGAAGTGTGTTGTGGGTAGAGGCCGCATCCTCTAAGAGTTAGCCAATCTTCCTTTAAGAAGTGCACCAGTGCCCAGAATAGACCCTGGAATCCAGCTAGAGCTGCCTAAGCAGAGGCCACACCTGCAGCATTTGTGCTCTCAGCAACATTTTCCAATCAGACACCAGGAGGTTGATTTGTTCCAGGGCTGGTGGTTCCTGGCTTCCTTCAGAGTCTGAGCTGGGCTGGTGGCTGGAATGGGAAGCAATGGCCAGAAGGTACAGACCAGACCCTGATTCTCCAGAAGAGTTCTCTGGAGATGACCCCGGGGTGTTGCACCTGGGTACCTGGGATGAAGAGGGCATCAATGAATAAAAGTGGGGAATCCAAAGAGGCCAGGGGGGTAAGGATGGAGGCGAGGGTTCCCAGCCCAGTCATACATGTCAAGCTTGGGCGCTGTTCCCCGGGAACTGACTGGTGGACAAGGAGAAGTATTCCCTCAGAAGGGAAACTTCTCTTCACCTCCCCTGCAGGTGGGGCTAAACCTCTTGTTGTACAGCAGGTGTTGCAGCTTAGAGTAGCGGAAGGGTAGTGCCAATATATGCCAAGGAGACTTAGCCCAGGCATCTCCCCTGGGTCCCTCTGCTACCATGGCAAAGACTCCAATCACAGCGTCTTCACATCCCAATTATACTGAAAATGAACCTCAGAGCCCCTGAGGAATTGCACTTGCCTGATCAGAGAGGCAAATATAGCACATGCAAAGTAAAAGAATATGGTGTAATCTTTGCTGAATGTCAACTCTTTCCTGGAAACATATCACCTCCACACTTGCTCAAGATCAAGTGCTCCTTCTTCCCTCACCTTTAGATCTGCTGCTTAGAACACAACAAGCAGCTGGCTTGCAGCCTGCCCCAAACAGCCCCTGCACCTTAACGACCACTCAGCCATGTCTCAGGGGTGACACACAAAGGGAATCTTGGCAGATGGTGGCAGAGATCCCTTGTTATCTCCCAAACATCTTATCTCTGGGTTCAGCTCTGCCACGACCCCCCACCAATTCACAACACAGCAGCAGGGAGCCAGTGAAGAGCTCTTCACTTTACTTGCTCCTCCAGCCCCTGCCTGCTCTGGGCACAGACACTAATGAGCAGAGAATAGCTAGAAGAGGAAGTGGGCATGCTGAGGAGTAAATAAATTATTCAGATCACAGAAAAGGAGAGACACAAAGGGGTCTGAGAGTCTGCTAAGCTCTGAATCACCCAAGACTGCATGTGCCTTCTCCAAACTTGACACCAACCTCCTTTGCAAAGAAAGAGCTTTTCTAAGCATCATGCTTCAAATTGCCTCTCAGGGCAACTGTTGTTGAAGGGCTAGGAGCAGTGAGGAATGACGAAGGAGTCACGGTGTCTCGACAGCACAAGAGCTGAAAGGGGCTGTTCTGTCACCTGCCCAGCCACCCAGATGAGACAAGTGCTGCTCAGAGAGGCAAGGGTGGCTGGTGAAGGAGCACACACTCACTGTCGCAGAGCAGAGGGTGTCCTGTCATGTTTACACATACACACACATGAACAGTGAGAGGAAATGGAAAGGTGTTACTGAACTGGGGTCCACTTGCCCAGCACAGTAAAACCTCACATCCACACCGAGGTTTTGCAGTGGGAGAAAGGAGGGCATTCATTTGCAAGGCACCAAGCAAGGAAAACTGGGCAGCTCACGCTCAAGACCTGGTCTCCTCTATAGTTTACAGGTAAAGGTTTTTAAAGGCAGGGGTACATGTCAGGAAAACAGAAGTTACAGGCAACTCAATACATGCAGGTGATACATCATTTTGGCCTCAAAAGGTGGGATATCTTGGAGCCTTATGGGTCATGAGTGGATTTAAAGATTCTCTGATCTACAATCGGGTTAAGGAAGCAAGGCTTTGTCTATAATCTTGGGGTCAGCAGAAAGGAATGTTAAGCTCTGGCCTGTAGGCAGGACTTCCCTCCAGGCCCTCAGGAAGAAATTTAGAACACAGAACGACAGAGTTCAGTCCTCAGTTCCCCCTTATCTGAGGTCTACCTGCCAGCGGATGGCATTTTCCATCTGGTAGGGGTCCAGGTTTCTGAAAAACAACTCAGGCACATATGTTAAGATGTTATCTTTAGTTTCTATAGGGAACCAAACAGGTTCTGGCTCTAATTTCCTTGGCTATTGTTTTAAGTTATTATCACCTTCTTGCTTATCAGGCTGTTCCTTTACTTTTCAAGGCTAGCTAGGTACTTGGAATTTTCCTTGAAGGAACTCAAGATTTTCCATTATTTTCAAGCTTGTGGAGGTGGGGCCAGCAGGCCGCTAAGAGGGCTCACAAGACAGACACGGAGTTGCTCCTTTTCAGCCATATATCCTTCAAGGCCTGAAGGAGGAGAAGGACATGAGGACCCCATCCAGGTCCGAATCACATCATCATCAGGTAATGGGGCTTCTTGTATCTGAAAATCCACTTGAAGAGAATGCTAGGCAGTGTCTGTCGATTTCCTATGGAAGAGAAAGCTCAAAGGTCAATAGTATGCACTGAGCCTCCCATGACCCTGGGCTCCTTGCCGGGAGGGGAAAAGGCTACTCAGGAATTTACCTTCCTATCATGGAAAGAGAATTTGCAGACCAAACAACCATAAGAATACACTTTCTGAGCAAAACAGTAAGGCTCATTTTCCACAGTGAGAGATACACACTACCTAGAGGATGTACAGGAGACCCCAGACAAAAGGGAAACTGACAGGTAAGAAGCAAATCATGAGAAACTTCCTGGAGGAGGAAGGAAATTGGAAATATGGATTGGTAAAAAGTAGAACTGCAAATAAATAATGGCACGTTACAGGTACAGAGGTGACATCAAGTATAAAGTATTGACAAGGGGATGAACTTCATTTAATGCGAGGTCCTAGAGCAGGATCATGAGAGGATAAGACAGAGTATCATGCAATGTTGGAGAGATCCCATGACCAATGCTTCCTGAAGCTTCCTAATGCTACCTGCATGTTCTAATCACTTGGGAGCTAAAAATTCAGAGTCCTGAACCCACGTAAGGCTTCCTGAGAGATAATATCCAGGGATGTGCCAGCTATGGGAACCACTAACCCTGCCACCCTTCCTTTTACAGAGCAGGAAACTGGCGCCCAGAATGTTATGGCACTGCTGGTAAAGTCAGGAAAGGCAAACCAGAGGACAGTTCTAGAGCCCAAATTCAGAAGCTCAGGTCTGACATGGCACGGGGAAGAATGAACCACAAGAGAATCCACCTGTCAGGATGCGCATCCTGGTGTGACAGACTCAGGGGTATCCACAGAGCCTTCTGGAGGCCCCTGAAAAAGGCTGATTCTGGAGGCAGGGGCTGGGCCAAAACCCTGTCAACATCCCTTGTCCCTTGGGAATCTCCCCATGGTATTCAACTCTTCACCTGCATCCTCTGTTGACACTGCCCGGCCTCTCCCTGGGTGGGCAGGCTGTAAAGCCATCCAAGGGCCGGGTCAGCCACTAAGGAATCTGGAGTGGAAGATGCAGGCTAACCCTGCCCAGTCTCTAGGATGTTGGCACCTGCTCACAGGCACGGCCGCAAGGCATTCTTCTATCTCGCTGCATGGGCCTTTTCTTTCTTTTATTGTTAGGGCAGGAAATATTTCAGTTATACTCAAAAGCAGGCTTTCTATATTAGAGACATTATAAACAGGAAATGCCCATTTGCTTAATTTTACTTTTCTTATTCATCAATTTTAAAAGTATTGAAGCCACAGCAAATGTGTCTTCCGCAAGGCAAGGGTCACAGGTGCCACTGGCAGAGAGGGAGTGCCAGACAGGGGGACTGGGGGTGTGAGGTGCAGACAGAAGATGTGGACTGGCCAAGGGATCACTGAGAGGATAGAAAGGAATACTAAGTACACACAGCTGTAAAGACCAAGTAACTACACCAAACTTTTGACTCCTTTAATAATTTTGCCACATCAAACTTTATTTGGCTCCTTTAAGGAACTCATTTTAACAGAGGTGCCAGCACACAGCATAGCTCAAGAAGATCAAGTTTTTGTTTATTTATGTTGCTATAAAGGACACTAGCTTGTCTAATGAAAGCTCCTGGGATTGGACACCGGTCTGGTAACTAGGAAACAGAATTCCCCTCTGGGCTTCGTCCTGAATAGGCCATGATCTCGGCCAAGTCACTTTACCTCTCTGTGTTAAAGCATCCTCATTTCCAAATGAGACAACAGAACCAGGGGATCGTAGGTCCCTTTAGGTGTCAGGATTCTAGGACTATGTGATTATATGACTCTATCCTCTTTCATCAGTGTAGTCAAATTAAAAGAAAACAAATCTGCAAATGGTAAACCGAACTCACCCAACCCAACCCCATTACCAGAAGGATGATGCCATCAGCTAAGACCTGGTGCGCCAACACAGAGCAATCAACGCTTCTAACAACGGGGTGCCACAGCTGCTCCTGGTTAAGCCCTTGACCCCAGACGTTTTACTGTCTTGGGTTTGGGCTCATTGTATTGTTGATTTTTGTTTTCTTAAATGAAACATTCCACTTGGTATTTTGATATAAAAAAGAGGGTTCATGCCCATAATCCCAGTGCTTTGGGAGGCCAAGGCAGGAGGATTGCCTGAAGCCAGGAGTTCAAGACTAGCCTGGGCAATGGAGTGAGACCCTCCCCCATCTCTAGAAAGAAAGAAAAAAAAATTAGCTGGGTGTGGTGGCACACACTTGTAATCCTGTAGCAGGATGAGCCGCAGACAAAACTTCTCAGACACCAGATTAAAGAAGGAAGAGGTTTTTATTTGGCTGGGAGCGTCAGCAGACTTGCGTCTTAAGAGCCGAGCTCCCCGAAGACAGAGTTCCTGGCCCTTTTAAGGGCTTACAACTCTAAGGGGTTCCACGTGAAAGGGTCGTGATAGATTGAGAGCACATGTGGTTAGAGCAGGGGGTTAATCTTTTAACCTCAGGCCTAGTCATCAGTGGCACCGGCTGGTCTTGCTACTGACTTCATTCCTGTTGTTTGTCAACTTTTACTTTCTTCTCCTCTTCAGAGACAGGAGACAGTAAGAGAAACGGTTTCTCTCCTCAATCTCAGCTACTCAGGAGGCTGAGGCAGGAGGAATTCTTGAGCCCAGTTGAGCCCAGGAGTTCAAGGCGACAGAGAGCTATGATTACACCACTGCTCTCTAGCCCAGGCAACAAAGCAAGACCCTGTCTCTAACAAAGGAAGAAAGGAAGGAACAACTGAATGAATATATGGACTAAGCTAAGAAGTAGGTCTCAGAAACAACCAAACTTTTCCACGCTATGGGCTGACTGCTCATGTCCAAGGCCAAGGCCGGCTCAGCTGCACTGTGAGGTCTGAGTCAGCATCCCTGTCCCAGCACAGCCCCCGGCACTTTATTTTCCTCCCTGTTGCTCAGCAGGACTCACTTCTTGAAAATGCTTGCTATTCCTACAGTCACTTCTCTGTTGATTTTAATAATCTTACCACACCAAACTTTATTTGGCTCCTTTAAGAAACTCATTTTCACAGAGGTGCCAGCACACAGCATAGCTCTGAGCCATAATATCGCCTCTCCCCTTGATAGGGTTTGGCTCTGTGTCCCCACCCAGATCTCATCGCAAATAGTAAGCCCCACGTGTCGTGGGAGGGGCCTGGTGGGAGATGATTGGATCATGGGCTCGGATTCCCCCACACTGTTCTCATGATAGTGAGTGAGTTCTTACAAGATCTCATGGTTTAAAAGTGTTTAGGGCAGTTCCCCTCCTCACTCTCTTTCGTCCTACCACCATGGAAGATGTGCCTTGCTTCCCCTTCACTTTCTGCCATGATTATAAGATTCCTGAGGCCTCTCCAGCCATGCGGAACTGTGAGTCAATTAAACCTGTTCTTTATAAATTACCCAGTCTCAGGTAGTTCTTTATAGCAGTGTGAAAACGGACTCACACACCTCTCATGAGACAACGGATGCTGCTTCCCATTTATGGAGCAAAACAACTTATACTCCAAAGAGTGCTGGAAGCTGCCAACTTTGCTAATTATGAGTGAGCATCTCCTGGTGGGGATGCAGCAGGGCATATTAAGTGGTGCAGGTAAGGCCGAAGAGGGACCTCCACCCTGGCTTGGTGTGAAGTGGGGATGTGAAATTGAGCACTTCTGCTCAACACAGACTAGATGCAGGATAACTGGGCAGGGGCACATTTCTCAGAAAGAGGAGGGAGTTGGGAGGCAGGGAGCTTATGCACCATGGAGGACAGTAAGAAGAAAAGGAAAGGAAGAGCTAGGTTTCACTTTACCATTTATCCTCTAGAATTTGGGCCTGCATTGACTGGGAGACATCAAGCTAGCCAAAAAAAACCCTTTTTTTTTTTCTTATTCTTTTTTTTTTTTTCTTTTGAGACAGAGTCTCAATCTGTTGCCCAGGCTGGAGTGCAGTGGCACAACCTCAGCTCACTGCAACTTCTGCCTCCCAGGTTCAAGCAATTCTCCTGCCTCAGCCTCCCAAGTAGCTGGGACTATAGGTATGTGCCACCACACCCAGCTAATTTTTGTATTTGTAGTAGAGACAGGGTTTCACTATGTTGGCCAGGCTGGTCTCAAACTCTTGACCTCATGATCCACCTGCCTCGACCTCCCAAAGTGCTGGGATTACAGGCGTGAGCCACCACACCCAGCCCCTTTTTCTTTATTCTTAATTCACACAACTGTTGTTCCTTCCAAGTGAGCACATGTTCTGCTAAAGTCCTGCAAAGCCCTTATCCAAGAGGACTCTGAAAGCTGCAGACTCAGAAGGACAAACACGTGCCATGGAAGCATGCTGCACTGCCTCCACGGCCATGGGATGTCTTCATGAGAAGTGGAGATCTTCCTAAGGGGCAGTGGCTAGTCATCCCCTTGCAGCGAAACACGTTGAGGGCCACAAATCCAGTAAATCCATCCTCCCTGCCAGACCACAGCTGCTCCTCATCAAGCTGAGAAGGGCGAGAAATAAGATGTTTTTCTGCAGCTCACATGGATAACACATCAAAGAGTCTGTGGCACCAAGAAGTTAATCTTGACTTTAGAGAAAATCTTGCTTTCCCTGAATACAGGCAAGGTGACAAGCTAAAAAAATTAAACCAAAGAACCCAACCAGTGATTATCTGGCATTTTTTGGTCACCCACATTTATGCCACACTTCTACACCAGTCTGACTTCCTCCGGAGAATTCTCCCACTGAGTGCAGTCCTGATGAGGGGATAATCCAGGGGCCCGTACTTCCACTGGAGAGATTAAAAGGATGCCTGGACACCCTGCCATACTTCTCGTTCCCACTGTGTACAGCCAACAGGCAGCACTCACCCAGCTCAGCCTTAGAAGTTCAGAGTGATTCAAGGACGGAGATCTAAATCTGGCTATTCCATTGTTTCAAGCCTTGTTTTCTGGACTTTCCATCCATTTTATGAGTACTCCAATTCCCTTCCCATAAATCCCCCTTTTGGTTACTATGACCAGAACTGATTTCTAAGAATCTTAACTGCCAGGCCTGGTGGCTCATGCCTGTAAGCCCTTTGGGAGGGCTTTGGGAGCACTTTGGGAGGCCGAGACGGGCGGATCACTTGAGCCCAGGAATTCAAGATCAGCCTGGGCAACATGGCAAAACCCCATCTCTACAAAAAATACAAAAATTTGCTGGGCGTGGTGGTGGGCACCTGTGGTCCCAGTTACTTGGCAGGCTGAGATGGGAGAATCACTTGAACCCGGGAGGCAGAAGTTGCAGTGAACAGAGATCACGCCACTGCATTCCAGCCTGGGCGACAGAGCAAAACATTTCTCAAAAAAAAAAAAAAGAAAAGAATCTTAACTGATATATTCCTTACTGAGAAACCTGACACCTCATACCCAGGAAACCTATCAAGAGACAAACTACAACAGGAGAAAGACAAAAGAACAAGGGGCAGGGAGCAAGCAGTAGAGAACCACAGCATTTGGGGACTGGTAGGATCTTAGAGATCACTTCATCCAGCTCCTTCATTTCATATACAAGGAAACAAAAGGTCCAGGGGGATGTAGGGAGGTTTGCTAAGACAGAGAGGTTTGCTAAGGAGTGCCCCTCAGCAGCACCACCAGTCCCATTCGCTGCCAGCCCCTTTCTAGGGCATGACTTTTGGTACTAAAACTACCAGCCAATGAGAGGAAAGGATGTCAAAACTGAACACATTTTCCTCCAGTCAGCACATATGCTTGGCTGGCCTCGGCTCAATTCCCTATCACTCTCCGGAACCTGCAAGAAAAATTATTCCAGGATAAGTCATGGTCTCGTAATGACTGAGAGGCTTGAAATCCCACAGCATCTGGTCCAGTTTCCAGCTCCAGATGATTTCACACGATCTGAGAGACCACCTCTCCTCATCACCCCACCCCGCCCTCACACATTGCAACCCAGTGGCTCTTCCAAATCCCTTCCCAGACCTACCCCCCTACTCAATCCTCTTGTGAAATGACCACTGCAATTAGAACCCCATCGGACAAGGACGTCCGAGCTCCAACCAAAGGTGTGCTGATGACATAAGACAATAACAATGAGATTCTGCTAGATATAGGATTCACTATAGCAGAATGTGGCCTGCACCATTTCCCAATGACCACAGAGAAAGGAAGCAGAATAACCTATGTATCTGTTCAGTATAGAATTTAGAAGCTACTGACACAATGTGTTCTCTTCCACCCCAGTCTGCCTATACCTGTTCTAAAGGCTCCCAGTTTGCAGTAGCCGTGGGGACACACAGAAGCCCGGATATGTAGCTCCTCATCCACATCCACATGCACATGTGTTCAAACAGGACCTCTCTCCCTGTGCCCCACTCGAGACTGGGTTATCTCAGACCTACGGACAATGCAGGGCAGTGCCCTCGCAATATGTCTCCCCTTATTTCCTGGCCCTGGACCTCCCAAGTCCTATTTCCTACTCTTTGCATGCCGGGGAACTACCTAATCATTTGGCTATTTCCATAGCCACAACTCTGGAATGCAGTTACTAACTCCTTTTTCTTAAAAAGGTTCACAGAACACAGTTAAATTTTTTTTAATCCAAGATACAAATGTCTCTATTATATAGGGGACCATCTGGGCTGCTACAGTTAGCTGGCTATGTTGCTATCAACTCTTTTTTTAGAGTTCATGAATCAGTTGCCAATAAGAAAAAAAAAGAAGTAGTTAGTGCCAAGACACCGCTTTCCTCCCCTGCATTTTTCCCCAGCAGGAGAGCTGCATCCCGGAGTCAAAATGGACCATGCGAACACAAAACCAGAAAATATACCTAAGACTGATGCTCTGGAAATGTCAGCCCACTGTTCAAGACGCTGTGGAGGTGGGAGGTGGTGTCAGCTTACTTCCCAGTCCTAGGGCCACCAGCTAGGCTAAGTAATATTGTGTCGCCTCCACAGATCTAAGATGTATGCACAAGAGAAGAAATAAAAGGAGGGCAAAAGAGAAAGAGGGAGAAAGAAGGGAAGATGAAGAAGAGGGAAAAGGAAATGAGAGAAAAGAAAGAAAGAATAAGCAAGGCCTGGGAAATCCCTAATGCCAGGGACTCACCAACAACCACAGACTTCTGAACCAGCCAGACAGCCCAGAGAAGCCACTGAGCAGTGATGGGAGCTGAGTTCAAATGGGAAACCAAAACCTTGAAAGAATATGAATGGGAAAGCTGATGAATGGAGAGGAACACTAGGTGGATTCACGGTGGCATGGCCTGCCATTCCTCCCTTGCTAGGATGAAAGGATCCAGTGAAAAGGGAATCAGTGGGTCATTCTGTCATCCCTATGTCCTGGGCATGCACCTTTGGTTTTGTTGTTGTTGTTTTGAGACAGAGTCTTGCTCTGTTACCCAGGCTAGAGTGCAGTGGCGCGATCTCAGCTCACTGCAACCAACCTCCACCTCCGGGGTTCAAGTGATTCTCCTGTCTCAGCCTCCTGAGTAGCTGGGATTACAGGCACACACCACCATGACTGGCTAATTTTTGTATTTTTAGTAGAGATGGGGTTTCACTATGTTGGCCAGGCTGGTCTCAATCTCTTGACCTCATGATCCACCCGCCTCAGCCTCCCAAAGTGCTGGGATTACAGGTGTGAGCCACCGTGCCTGCCCTGCACCTTGGTTTTTACAGACACCGCAAAGGATCAGAAATTACAGCTCCATTCTGGCCAGACAGCATATCTCAAGGGCGGAAACCACCCACCTCACTCACCTGAAGGCAATTTCGAGTGTTAATTACACTCACAAGCAACCACAAAAACAGAGTTGGGAGCCCTTGGCCAGAAGGCTTGGGATGGTCAGAAGCAAATGATGGTTGAATCAATGTGTGATTAATTGTTCCCACTAAGGCATTCAGCCCAAAGAGTGCTAACTGCAAATGGGCCCATAAGCATTCTCCAACTCCCACCCTTACCCCAGGAGGAAAAAGAAAAGCAAATCCTATCCCCCACAAAATACATGGCCAGGTAAGTGTGGGATGTGCATTGCTATAGAATTTTTTGTTGTGGTGGTAATTGTGTACATGTGTGAGAGAGAAACTACCTTTTTAGAAATCTGGTTGTTTATTAAATCACTTTTGTGACTCAAGGAAGCTGAAAAACATTAAAAAATAAATCATCCCCCAAACTGTCTCCCAGTGGGCTAACAACCTACTTCATTTCCATACCCCCAACAGCCCCCAGGTTAGGGGCAAATATGGAAGCGTAAGACTTCAGCTCCTCTGCAGCACTGGTAAGGCTGCCTGGTCCACACTCTCTCCTCCTCAACCATGGAAGTGCTAACCCTTTGCACTGATCTGAGAGCACAAATACAAATAAGGTTTTAATAAAGTACTACAAAATTATTGGCAAGATGCCCTTTGTGCTTAATGGCAGGTGCATTCCTCAGTTCTCGCAAAGCCAAAAACATTCACAGCCCTAAAATCATGGGAAACACCGCTGCTCCCTTCCTGGTGAAATCCTCTGGAAGAAACAACTGTAATCATGAGGCAAGCTCCCTGGCAAAGACCAAGAGTTGTCTTCAATAAAATCTCTGTTTAAGGACCATTTATAACTTCTCACAACTACAGCTTAATGCAAAAACTTAAATAGAGATTTTAAAACTTTTTTTTTTTTTACTTATAAGACGTGAAGGTTCTAAGAAATGTAGTAAAACAGACCAGATATTTAAACAAAGGCATGAACCTAGGTCCGGGTGTTGCTCTAGTCTAGAGAGGATAGCAAAGAGACGGCAACCATCACAGGCCAGAGGGTCAAGAAAGAGCAGAGAGTCTGTGCAGCAAAGACTGAGGACCAAGAGTTTCTGCCTGTGAGATCGCAGGAGCCACAAAAAATTAAATATTGAGCACTCGATCCAGCAATTGCACCTCTGAATACATACACAAAAGAACTGGAGGCAGGGACTCAAGCCCCTGGATACTCATACACCCACATTCACAGCAGCATTATCCACTGTAGCCAAAAGGCGGAAGCAACCCGGTGTTTATCGACAAAGGGGTGAACAAAACGTAGTCTATCCATACAACGGAACTGTCGACAGAAAGAGTCCAATTCTGTAAAATATTTGAAGAGATTTATTCTGAGCCAAATATGAGTGCCATGGCCCATGACACAGCCCTCAGGAGATCCTGAGAACACGTGCCTAAGGTGGTCAGGGTGCAACTTGGTTTTACGTATTTTAGGGAGACATGAGGTATCAATCAAATACATTTAAGACATACACTGCAGCCGGGCGTGGTGGCACAGGCGTGTAATCCCAGCACTTTGGGAGGCTGAGGCGGGCAGATCACGGGTTCAGGAGTTCAAGACCACCCTGGCCAACATGGTAAACCCCGTCTCTATTAAACATACAAAAAAATTAGCCAGATGTGGTGGCAGGCACCTGTAATCCCAGCTACTCAGGAGGCTGAGGCAGGAAAATTGCTTGAACCCAGGAGGCAGAGGTTACAGTGAGCCAAGATCACGCCACTGCACTCCAGCCTGGGTGATAGAGCAAGACTCTGTCTTGATGGGAAAAGAAAAAAATATATACACATTGCTTCAGTCCAGAAAGGCGGGACAACTCAAAGTGGTGGCAGCAGGTGATTGGGGCGATTTCCAGGTCCTGGGTAGAGTTCAGTTTTTTCTGATTGACAGGTAGCAGGCTTCAGAGAGAACAGACTGTAAATATTGCTTAACAGACTTAAGGTCTGTGTTGATGCTAAATGCTAGTTGGTGTTCCCTGAATTCCAAAAGGGAGGAGGGCATAATGACACATGTCCCACCCTCCCGTCCCCTCATGGCCTAAAACTTCAGGTTAACTTTCGAGTGCCCTGGCCAAGGAGGGAGCCCATTCAGATGGTTAGAGGGGACTTTGAGTTTTATTTTTGGTTTGTAGAATATTACTTAACCTTAAAAAGGAGAGAAATGCTGACACAGGCTACAATATGATGAACCTGGAAGACATTATGCTGAGTAAAATAAGCCAATCACAGGAGGACAAATACTGTATGATTCCACTTATACGTGGTATCTAGAAGTAGATGAGTGTAGAGAGACAAGGTAGAATGGTGGTGGCCAGGGGCTTGGGGAGGAGAGAACGGGGAGTTACTGTTTAATGGTAACCGAGCTGCTGTTTGGGAAGGAAAACGTTCTGGAGACGGATGGTGGTGATGGTTACACAACAATGTGAATGTACTTACTGCCATTAAGCTGTACACTTAAAAACGGTTTTAAAAAAGTAAATGTCGTATAAGTATTTTACAACAAATTTTTTTTAAGTTAAGGGAGCCATCTACCATCTCCCCTCCATCTAATTCTGGACTGAAGCTCAGTGAGCTTCCCTCACACAGAGACAGCCACCAAGCCTAGGATTCCATGGGCCTTCAGCAAAGCCCAAAAATGTGCTTTTTTATTTTTTTCAGATGGAGTCTCGCTCTGTAGCCCAGGCTGGAGTGCAGTGGTGCAATCTTGGCTCACTGCAAGCTCTATCTCCCGGGTTCACGCCATTCTCCTGCCTCAGCGTCCCGAGTAGCTGGGACTACAGGCACCCACCACCACACCCAGCTAATTTTATTTTTTTGTTTTGTTTTGTTTTTTGTATTTTTAGTAGAGACGGGGTTTCACCGTATTAGCCATGACAGTGTCTATCTCCTGACCTCATGATCCGCCTGCCTTGGCCTCCCAGAGTGCTGGGATTACAGGCATGAGCCACCGCGCAGAGCCAAAAATGTGCATTTGTAATAAGCATCCAGATGATTGTCATAACCAGGTAAGTCTGGGAAAGTATTCATTTCTTTCTGTCTGTCAAGGAGAGTCTGTCAGGCTTAATCTGGCTGTAATAAATTATCCAGATCCTTAACGGAAATCACCGAGTTCCCACCGTACTACCCCAGGCTGGACACTGAGGCCACAAGTGAGGGCAGCAGTTTCTGCCCCCCCCGAAGCTTATAATCCAAGCACAGAGACAAATACAACAGTGGGACTCAAGACCTGGGGACAGGTGCAAAGGACAAGTGGACTCAGATCGCCAGGGAGAATGGGGCTTCCTAGAGGACAAAGGCTGCAGCAGAGCCAGTCAGGTGAAGAATGAAGTGGGGAACAGCATTCCAGGGAGACAGAACAGCCCATTTGGGAACTGCAAAAAGGTGAGGCTATCCGGAACACAGAAAATGCAAAATGTGGCTAAACAGTTAACTGGGACCTGGTCCTCCCAGCCCTCTAAACTTTGAAAACGAGAGAAACCAGTAAAAGCTTTAGTCTGGGAATAACATGGAAGGATCCTTTCAGGTATTAGATCACTCTTGGTAGCCATGTGTGGGGAGAATTAGTCCAGGGGAGATGATAACCAAGGAGGCCAGCTTGGAAGGAACCACGATGCTCTGAGAAACAGCAAATGGGGGCCTGAACCAAGGCAGGGATGGGAGGCATGGAAGGGAGGGGGCAGACATGGCTGGTGACTACAGAAGGAGCAGATGGGGTAGAGAGGGTCCCTGGGTGGAGACTAAACCCACTGGGTCTGTGAGGAGTGAGGAGGGCGTGAAGACAAGTTCGGATGGGATCCAACCGTGGGGCATGGGGCAGGTGGCCCCATGGACACCCGGGTCAGTGTCGGGGGACAGGTCTGGGAGGGCAGGAAACTACCAACATGAAAAGGAAGGTGCAGAAAGAAGAACCCACAGGGGAGATGGAGGAGAAACAGGGTCCCAGAAAAACAACATTTGAAAACAGTTGCAAAGAAGATGCGGACAGCAGTCTCAAAGCCATGGAGAGGCCAAGATAAGCACTAAACGGTGCCCAGAGATTGCCACAGGAGACCACGAGTGTCCTCATCAAGTGCTGGGCTGAGAAGGGGCGGGGGTACAAGCCATGTAGCCAGAAAGGAAACAAGTGTCTTTGGAAAAGAGAAAAGATACGCAAATAGCAAAATGCTGACACTTGCCAATTCTGAGTGGTGGATGCAGAGGGCTTTGTTTTATTAGTCTCCGCGGTTTCTGAGTGTCTGATGTAAGAATCCAAAGAGGCGATGGCAGGCAGGATGTGGTGAGACAAAACCACTCTGCAAAGGAAGAGAGGTTGAGCAGCATCTAGAAGGCCTGGGGACCAAAGGCTTGTCTGCAGCTCAGAGGCACCACAGCCTTTGAATCTGCCAGGGGTGGGGACGGGTGGACCTGCAAAGGGCAGTGGCTGAAGACACAGACAGGTCGGGAAAAGTGGTGGAGCAATGTCCACAGATAACTAGGAGGGGAGGAAGTGGCCTCAGATGAGGGACAGACTTTGCTGTTCTGAGTCCCAGAAGGAAAGATAAATCATTAATCAGAAGTCTGGGGAGGGGCAGGGTCCTGAGGCATCCCTGTCTGATCATCTCTATCTTGTCTGCGAGCTGGAAGTAAAGTCACCTGCTCAGAGGAGGTCAGGGGTGGGGGACGGTTTGGGGAGCTCCAGGGGGCTCTGAGAAAATGACAACAATCTAGAACAGTGTTGTGGAAACTGAAGGAACTGACTCACATCCCACTGATGAGTTAGGAGGCAATACTGAGACCAGCTAAGGTCAAACCATGCATCCACCTGGGTCCCAGCAGCTCCCGGGTACCTGGGGTGAGAGAAGAGAGGGAAGAGAGTGGATTCCTGGGAGACTGAGGCATCCACTACAGGAGCGACAGGAAACAGAGGATGCAGCAGTGGAGAGCAGCAGCAGGAGCTAAGTGGTAGATGATGAGGGGTGATGACACAGAGGAGGAATGAAATCCTAGAGGAGCGATGCATTGAGAGAAGAAGGAAAAGTCACACTCAAAGGAGGGCCAAGAACTCCTGGGACAGCAGAGTGCGGGAGTAGAGAACAGGGAGCTCACACTGCAGAGGCAGGTCCAAGGCAGGTCAGGGGGCCCAGGGACCACAAAGACGGAACTGGTCACCAAAGGGGAGGTCAGATAACCAACAGCACCCAGCGCCTTGCAGGACAGCAAGGGCAGGACACTGGCCAGGAGCCAAGTCCTCAGTGGTGCCCAGTGGAGGGGCCCATGGGAGTGAGTCAGATGACGGTGACAAGGAGGTGGCAAGGGCACCATCCAGATAGCATGGCTACAGAAGAATGACGCCCCAGAGGAACCTGTTTGCAGACTTACAGGGAGAGAGATCCACAGCAGAAAACAAGTCCAGAGAGCAAAGCGCAGAGCCATGTGGATAGACGGAAGGGAAAGGCACCAGGTAGCCGGAGGGGCTAGAGTGAGGCAAGGGCCCGGGCACAGTTTCAGGGCCACTATACGCGGGAGCTCCAATTGCCTGGCAAGAGCCTCACAACACTCACTGCCTTTAATGTTTGTTCAGTAACTCTAAAGTCAAAGACAAGTTACTTTAGTGTCTCTAATATCCAACCCATGAGGCCTTGAAACCTCACCAAACAGTTGGGATTGGGGCTAGTGCCTGATTGTTTTAGGTGACCTGTGAATTCTGCATACTTCTCTCCTCTCCGCTCCTCTCTAACATGACTGCAGTGGAAATACAATGATGACGTAAGCTTTCTTTTTCAAGGGGAGTTACTGCAATGCAAACAAGGATAAGGCAGCATGCAATGCAAACAAGGATAAGGTGCCATGCATCAACCCAGACATTACACTTTCCAGAAGGTGTTCTCTCCAGGGATAACCAGTGCTTCTCCCAACCTACTCCTCTGAAAGAGAACCAGCTCCACTATGATCAAGAAGGGCCCTGTACCCCATGGCAATGGCCAGTCTTCTTTGCAATAATTAGCTTCCAAAGTTTCAAAGTGCCAGGGCATGGGGGAAAATGCACATTGTCCAAACTACCTAGAAAGCAGTCCTTAAGAAGCAGCCAGAAGTCAAATCAGAAACGAGTTACCATTAATCTGTTCTCCCACTGCTAATAAAGACATACCCGAGACTGGGTAATTTACAAAGAAAAGAAGTTTAATGGACTCACAGTTCAGCATGGCTGTGAGGAGGCCTCATGAGGATGGCAGAAGGTGAAGGAGGAGCAAAGGCATGTCTTACATGGTGGCAGGCAAGAGAGCATGTTCAGGAGAACTGCCCTTTATAAAACCATTAGATCTCATGAGACTTATTCACTATCATGAAAACAGCATAGAAAAAACCCGTCCCGGCCGGGCACGGTGGCTCAAGCCTGTAATCCCAGCACTTTGGGAGGCCGAGACGGGCGGATCATGAGGTCAGGAGATCGAGACCATCCTGGCTAACATGGTGAAACCCCGTCTCTACTAAAAAATACAAAAACTAGCCGGGCGAGGTGGTGGGCGCCTGTAGTCCCAGCTACTCGGGAGGCTGAGGCAGGAGAATGGCGTGAACCCGGGAGGCGGAGCTTGCAGTGAGCTGAGATCTGGCCACTGCACTCCAGCCCGGGTAACAAAGCGAGACTCCGTCTCAAAAAAAAAAAAAAAAAAGAAAAAACCCGTCCCCCATGATTCAATTACCTTCCACCAGATCCTTCCCACAACATGTGGCAATTATGAGAGCTACAATTCAAGATGAGATTTGGGTGTGAACACAGCCAAAACATCACTATATCAACTGGAAATGAGTCAAGCCAGAAGGAAACAAGAATTTGTCCTACGAGTATTTATACCAAACACTGTGTGTCAGGCACTGTTCTGGGCTCTGGAGAAACAATGGTAAAGTAGAAAACGTCCCTGCTCTCATGGAGCTTCCTTCCACTGTGGCTGTGGGGCAATGGGCAGTGATGGAGGGAGGAGATAAGAGGGGGATGGAGCAGGCTGGAGCTGTGGACATCCCACCTAAAAGTGAGATGCCAGAAAGGACAGGGGCATCACAAGTAGAACAAAAAGTGGAGACCATGTAAGACCTGGCAATGAGTGCAGTACCCTCATCTAAGTAGGCCAAGGCAGGGTCATAAAAATACAGGCTATTTATTATCAACCCCAAGCATCCTACCATTTCACATAAACCCATTTTTTGTTTCCCGATGGGTACTCTGAGAAACTGAGATGTTTACTAGATTTCCAGAGGCTGAGTCTGTGACAGGGTAGAACTGCAAAAGGCTCCACCATGAAGACATCTTCCCTAGAAACACTGCCTCTCAGTACATATGTATGTCATCCCTGTCCGGGGCCATTTAAACCCTCACACAGCAAATGCTGCTGTGAATCCAAACAAATTTCAACGTGAGATGGTACATCGGATCTTTCTAGGGAATTTTATTGGGAATTAATTTTATTTGTATATTGTCAAAACTCACAGTGACTCCAAATATAAAGACTTCAAAAGCTAAAAACCTGAAATCCAGTAGTGAATCTTTGATTTTTTTCAAAGAATAGCTTCATCTGTGTTTATATAAATGAGACATGCTGCAAACAGGCTTAACCAAGCCAGAGCTGAGAAGGCTCTTGTGAGTAAACACCATTCATTTATACTGGCTGCAAATACACATCGCTTCACATCAAAAACCCTTTAGAACACTTTTTTTCCTTCTAAACATCCACATGCAATTTTTTTTCTTAGAAACGGGGTCTCACTATGTTGCCTAGGCTGCTCTCAAACTCCTGGGCTCAAGTGATCCTCTTGCCTCAACCTCCCAAAGTGCTGGGATTACAAGCATGAGCCACTGAGCCCAGCCATATGCAATTTTTTTAAATACACAAGAGATAATCTTTTCTAGATAAGATTAGTGATTATTTTATTTAATTACGTATCATTGTATTTTCAAAATTTTGGACAAGGAACCTGTATCATTTTATAAGCGAAAATCTAAATAAACAGAATTTTCCTCTTTTAAAAAAGGATATATAGTATGTCTTGAGTCTGGTTGCTGTTGCTGTTAAAACTACAATCAGAAATTCCAACTCTAAAATTTCATTTATATAGAGAAAGGTAATCTTTTGAATATAAATTATTATCTAAGTTATGAATCCAAAAATAGTGACTACAGTTAGAGAAAGGGCTTAGGCTTAAGAGTCTCACAGACCTAGCTCAAGTCCATGAATACCAGCTCCAATACATACCAGCTGTGCAACCTTAGGCAACCTTGTGACCTCTCTGATCCAGTTTCCTCATCTGGGAAATGTCAGTTATGAGGACTAAAGGGCTGCCTCGGCAGTAAGAGGCCAGGTGCCTGAGGGTATGCAAAGCCACAGAAAAAACTCAGTTTTCTTCTGCTTCTTCCAAATGTGATAAATGTACTCAGAAATAGTAGTTGATATAAAATAAATGGGTAATTTGAAATATTTTCAACAGAAAACAAATGCAGATAAATTTTCTAAGTAAAAAACAAGACTTGAAAGAAAGGCTGGCCACATCCATCCTTGCTCCCAGACAGCTGGTGGGAAGAAAGGGGAGGAAAACGACTGGACAGAGAGATCCTCTGTAAAGTACCTAAAATTTGTCCTACAGCAGACACCCAACACATAGTAGCTACCATCCTTACCCCTAAGTAGGTAAGTACAATTCAATGAGAAAAGCATGCCATCTTCGTATCTTCAGCCTAGACACGGCAGCGTGGCAGGCATTTTCACTGCTATATGTTGTGAAGTGCCCTATTCATTTTGGGGGGTATTGATACATACCACACAATCAATATGCCTTGTCCGATCGAGAAGTACATAAGGAACGTAAGAAGCTGGAAAGAAGGCAAACAGTCTAACGTAAAACCAAGGCTCCTCAATTTTGGTCGAAATAATTACTACCATGTAACTAACACCCAGACATACAAACCGTGCCCAGAAATCAGGGTGTCTCTGGTTTCCCAGTTCAGGAACCAAATCAGTGTGATGGGGTTTGGGTTGTTTGATGTGGAGAGAGGGAAAGAGATAGAGAAGGAAAAGATAGGAAAGGAGGGACTGAGACTATGAAATTATTACTGTAATGTGAAATCAAAATGCACAAATTCTTTTCATCATTAGAAACAAGAATCTAGCCACTTCCATGAGGAATCTGGATAAAACCTGAGTTGGGATTTGACTGCATTTCAACCACCCCTAGACAAGGGGGTGAGCGTTGAGAAACTGGAGGGCAGAGGCCAATGCTGGATGAGGGAACACCTGATTTTCATTCAAATGTCAACTAGCTGCACAAACCACTCAGTTAAGCTGTTCTTGAATTATTAATCATCTTCCCCTGAACAAGAGGAAATTATTCTTTCTGGTTACTTGCTCTGCTTCAGGGACCAGTTCAGAGAACTCCAAGCCAGACTGAGTTTGAGGGAGCTCTCTGGTACCTGACACCCTCTGGCCAAGGCAAAAACAGAAAACAGCAAATGAAGTATTGCAGAAAAAAAGGGAGTAGTTGGCCTTCTAGAATGCAAGTAACTCCCCAAATCCAAAGAAGCTGAGGAAGTTCCTTTAAAGCACTTTAGCAGAGGTTTGCTGCACTGCTTGGGCATGGTCTAATCTGTACTCCTTTCTATTCTCAATCAGGTAAGTTTCCTTTTCCCTTAAGAACTGTCAGCAACTTCAAGTCTCAATTTTCTACCACAGATTAGACCCAGCCTGGCAGAGCAGAGGAGGGAGGGTTTAAAATCCCAATACTTATAAACAGCAGAATTTTTTTAATCATCCCCCAAATATCTATGTTTGAATTCCCTGTCACCTCCCGATTCCTAAGTCTACTGATGCACGGATTTACACAATCTGAAAAATGGAGGAAAGCTTAGCGATCATCCAGGTCAATTTTCTCACTTTAGAGATGTGGAAGGAAGCCAGCAAGGGTCTTTCCTAAGGTTACACGGTCGGAAGCCGCCTTCCTCCCCGAGTTTCCCCTCTCCTCTCTGTCAGAGCCCTGTAGCAGGAGCTGCTCTAGCTGCTTAGTTCTATTCTAAGACAAACTCTCACTCCGCAAACCACTTACACAAAACATGGGTATCTCATGCACCCTGCAGTTTTCTTCACGTCTTCATTTTGGGGCATCCCCACTGTATGAGAGTCTCTGATGCTCACCAGAACCATGCCTCCAGGAATTCGTCTCAGGGTTCTTCCCTGTCACCTAGACTCTGGGCAGGGCAAGGCTGTTAAAGGTGGGAAATTATGCACTGGGATACTCCTTCTAAACATTTGGCCTTGGCCATTCTTCCCACCAGCCCTCTGAGGGTGAGGATAAGGGGCTTAAACAACTTCAGTGAAGAAAGCCTTGAGAGTTGCATGCACTCGCTAAATGTTGCACCGTCTTTGAGAGGACCAGCGTATGCACTCTTGCGTTCTCAGTACTTCTCTTCCCCTATTCAGAAGCTTTCGCTCCTCTATTCCCACCCACACCTAAAGAACTGGGATCCAAGGCTGCCCTCCACCTGGCATAGCCCCGGGAAGGGTGACATGAAGCTTGTGCGGTCTGGGGACTCTGGGGGCCTAGCGGAGGTTCGCCACCTGCAGGGGGTCTTCAGGAGTCGGACGTTCAGACGCCAAGAGGGCAGAGGAGGACACCGTCGTCGCTCTCCACGGTCTCTCTTTGTGACTTTCCTCCACGGCCTTAATGATGCCTACCCTTCCCCAGTCTCCCTCGTCTCCTTGCTCTTTTCCTCGCCTTTCCCCCACCGCCTTCCACTTCGACCCCCATCGCCCAGTCTCCCTTCTCTCCGCGGGCTCGGCCTCTCCCTACCTCACCTCTTACAAGGCGCTCCCGTCGTGTTTCCACTTTGTCTCCAATTATGTCTAAATGCAACCCACCACAGATGCTGACATTTTAAATATTTAGTTATTATAGCTACTTGACTAATTGCTGGGACCGACGGCGGCGCTTCTCCTTAGCCTCCTGCCGCGTAGAGGAGGGAGCGGGAGAGGAAGGAGTTAGATGTGGTTGTAGCCGCCACTCCCCGGGGACCGGGACCCGGGACGCCCGGTCGGGCCCTGCAGAGGGTGTCCCACCCGGGCACCAGCGGCCCCCCGACTCCAGCGAGGGCACCGAAGGCGCGCCCGGCGGGATGTAGCGAACTGCCTCCTGCCCCGGGACAGAGGAGCGGCAGAAGGTCCACCCTCCCGGTCCGCCCACGCCCGCAAGGTGGAAAAAGTGGGGTGAAATAGGGGAAATTTAGCGAAATTGGGGCGAAAGAAGAGAGACCAAAGCGGGTTACTCACGTGCCAGATGGCGAAGAAGATGAGCGCAGCGCACAGCACCAGAGACAGCATGTAGCAGAACGCAGCGAAAGTGAAGGCCATGGCCGGCTGACCCCAATCCCACCGCACACGCCAAGAAGCCCCTAGGAGCCCGATGCCTCCCTCGAGGACCGCACTGCCTCAAAGGGGCCGCGTCTGCACGCTCCTCTCCAGGCTAATGCCCAGGAGGGCGCACAGCTAGCGGAGCGACTCGAGGGTCAGCGAATAGGCGCTGGATTCCCGCAGGCTCCGGCGACCCCAGACCCGGCCCTCCGACGAAGACAGGGAAACGTGTGTCGAGTGTCGTTGGCGGGAACTGTCCCCAAATCGAAGACGAAACCAAATCAGCAGCGAACACCTGCAAATTAGTGTCAAGCTGTGAGCCGCTCGAGACCAACACGACAAGCGATGCAAGGACTCCACGGACGACCGAGGGAGGAGGTCCCGTCCGCCCCAGGAAGAGCTCTCTGCTTTCAGCCACTAAACCGCAGAAGAGAGACGAGCGCTCCTCTCCGGACCCTCCAGCGCCACGGGGGCGCAAACGGATAGTGTCCAGCGAGGTGCCCGGGCGGCCTCCGAGCTCCTCCCAAATCCCACAGCCGGCAGCGCTCTTTCCCGAGAGAAGGGGTCCTTAGCTAGCCGGGAAGAGGTAGATTCAATTGGTCCTGCGCCCCAGACGCGGCTTCTTGCTCAGCCGTGCGCTCCCGGGCGCGCCAGTCCCCAACCGCGACTCTGGCCAGCCGGCCTCGGCAACCCAAGTGTCCCGGAAACCGGGGGTCGGGCCGGGGTGAGCAATGGCTCCACTCAGCGGGCCAGCTCCCGCCCGGGTGGCTGTAGCGGCGGGTTTCAGGCCAAGCGCTGTAGCTCACTCCACCTGCTGCTACTGCTGCTGCTGCTGCCGCCGCCGCCGCCGCCGCCGCCTCTGCCACTGCGAGAACTGTAGCGGTGTGACCCGGGATTCCCTCCTCTCGGCGCCCCACCCTGGACTCCTGCTCCACTGAGCGCGCCCTCCTCGGCGGGCGGAGACTGCAGTGCCGGGAGCTAAGGAAAGGTGGGTGGCGAAGCGCGGCCGGACGCTTGGTGGCCGCTGCCGCCGCAACTGCAGCTGTGCGCGCCCGCCTCTCGGAGGAAACTTGAAGCCAGCAGTACTGGCAGGGCTGGAGGCCGAGCGGAGGTGGGGCGGGACCGGTTGGAGCAGGGACTCTTTAAACACGTGCGTCTGGAGGAGGTGGGAAGCTGCGGAAGGGTATGGTGTGTGCCTCGCGCCTAAACGCGGCAGCCGCCCCTCCCGGTTCTTGCAGTTTCGCCTATCGGAGTGGGAAGTGTGAGGACTTGGGGCGTTGCCTAGTGTTGGTTGGGGATACAGTACAAGCCTTGGATCCTAAAGCTGCTTGGGTAGATTTTACCAAACTGTAGCATACTCAGTGCTTAGGGCTGCGTTTACTGCTCTGCTCCCAGACCCTGCAAAATTCTCCATTAGCGTCCTTCCGTTGCATTCTCTACCCTTCCCAGCCATCCGACCTTGGGATTAGGGAAACGTGGACTTGGTGGACTATTCTGAGCTGAAGAGGAAGCAACGAGGGCTCGGTGGTATTGGTGGTAGTCTAGTGGAATTGTCAAGAGGATGCTTTGGGAAGTAGACCGTTTTCCAGCTCCTCGTTACCTAACCTCTTTAATCCTTAGTTTCCTTATCAGAAAAACATAAATAAGAGTAGAGTCAAGCCATTTCAAAGGATTAAAAGGGAACACAAGCAAAAAACCTAGCACACAGCCTGGCACTTGGTATACATCCAATAAGTGGTAGGGATTATTAATTGCACCCTTTCCCCTAGTGGCCCAGCATCTTGGAATTTCACCATGCTTACTTTGCAAGAGATTTCTGACACTGCAGTGACAGAGGTCCAGTCATTCCAGATAGAACTTCAGTTTCAGATAAGTCATCAGATCCAGAAAGCAAGGAGAAATACCCTGAAAGACCACTGGCAAATCTCGGTGAAAGACTAGACGCACCTCATGGATTGGAGTGAATCTTAGAGCACCCGGTACCTTGCACAGGGTGGGAACTAGATAAATAACTATTGCTTGATTCTGACTCTGGTGTGCTAGCTTTCCTGTTCACAGCTGTGATTCCGATGCCTTGAGAGCTGGAAGGGATGAATTCCAGCAAGCTAGAGATACAGCTTTCTAGTGACAGAACTGGAATCCTGTCTACAGACTGCTAATCCTGGGTTCTTTCTACTGTGCCCCAACATTCCTGCAGCTGTTTGGCCACATCTTCAATTTATTTATTTATTTATTTATTTATTTATTTATTTAAGGGATGGAGTTTCACTTTGTCGCCAGGTTGGAGTGCAGTGGCGTGATCTCAGCTCACTGCAACCTCTGCCTCCCGGGTTCAAGCGATTCTCCTGCCTCGGCCTCCCGAGTAGCTGGGACTACAGGCACCACCACGCCCAGCTAATCTTTGTATTTTTAGTAAAGACAGGGTTTCACCATGTTGGCCAGGATGGTCTCGATCTCTTGACCTCGTGATCTACCCACCTTGGCCTCCCAAAGTGCTGGTATTACAGGCGTGAGCCACCATGCCCCACCCTTCAATTTATTTTATTTTATTTTTTTGAAGACAGAGTCTTGCTGTGTTGCCCAGGATGGAGTGCAGTGGTGCTATCATAGCTCACTGCAGCCTCAAACTCCTGGCTAGGACTACAGGCATGCACCACCAAACCCGGATAATTTTTGTTTTGTTTTGTTTGCAGACATAGGTCTCAATATATGGCCAGGCTGGTCCCAAACTCCTGACCTCAAACAATCCTCCAGCCTTGGCCTCCCAAAGCGCTGGGATTATAGGTGTGCACCATAGTGCCTGGCCTCATAGATCCCTCCAGTTTGGAAACTAGATGCCTTTCAGTGAGAAGTGGAGAAACTAGAGCAAATCCAGAGACTGTTGACCAGAGCAATGAATTGATCAACATTTTATTGCCTCTGGGTCAGGACTGGCTACATACTTTGGAGGGCCAAGTGCAAATGAAAATGTGGGACTTTGTATTAGGCCGTTCTCGCATTGCTGGAAGAAATACCTGGCCAGGCATGGTGGCTCACGCCTGTAATCCCAGTACTTGGGGAGGGCAAGATGGGCAGATCACCTGAGCTTATGTATTTGAGACCAGCCTGGGCAACATGGCAGAAACCCCATCTCTACAAAAAATATAAAAATTAGCCAGGTGTGGTGGCATGCACCTGTAGTCCCAGCTTCTTGCAGGGCTGAAGTGAGAGTATTGCTTGAGCCCAGGAGGTCAAGGGTGCAGTGAGCTGTGTTCATGCCACTACACTCCAGCCTAGGCAACAGAGCCAGACCCTGTCTTAAAAAAAAAAAAAAGCAGAGGCCGAGTACTTTATAAAGAAAACAAGTTGAACTCGCTCACGGTTCTGCATGGCACCAATATCTGCTCGGCTTTGGAGAAGGCCTCAGGGGTGCTTATATTCATGGTGGAAGGTGAAGCAGGAGCAGGTATGTCACATGGCAAAAGCAAGAGCAAGAGAGGGTTGTGGGGAAGTGCCACACACATCTAAATAACCAGATCTTGCAAGAACACTCTCTTTATTGCAAGGACAGCAGGAAGCCATGAGGGATCCACCCCCATGACCCAGACACCTCCCCCCAGACCCCACCTCCAACACTGGAGATTACATTTCAACATGAGATTTGGGCAGGGACAAATACCCAAACTATATCAAGCTTCTTGTTTAAAAAATAAGAATTTCAAGACAGCAACAGCAGAGCATTAAGCCAAGCATGAGGCCCTTCTGAGCACAAGACCCTAGACAGCTGTAGAAGTTGAATGCCTACAAATCTAGCCCTGCTCTTGGGTTATACCCTATGTTGCTTTCTCTTTTACATAAGTATTTCTTCTAGTATAAATTGTCATTAAAGAAAAATTGGAGGCCATTCACCGTGGCTCACACCTGTAATCTCAGCACTTTGGGAGGCTGAGGCGGGTGGATTCCTTGAGGTCAGGAGTTCACGATCAGCTTGGGCAACATAATTAAGACCCTGTCTCTACAAAAATTAAAATAAAATTAGCCAGGCGTGGTGGTGCACACCTGTAGTCTCAGCTACTCGGGAGGCTGAGGCCGGAGGATTGCTTGAGCCCAAGAGGTCGAGGCACAGTGAGCTGTGATCATGCCACTGCACCCCAGCTTGGGTGACAAAGTGAGATCCTGTCTCCAAAATATAAAATAATTTGGAAAATATAAAAATGAAAAAGATAAACACCACAGTTTGCTGCTGTCAGATACCACCAACACAATCCTGGTATATTTCTTTCTAGCTGTTTTTTTTTTTTTTTTTTTTTTTTTTTTTGCTTTTCATTTTATATAGCTCATTTCTTTTCATTGTTGTAATTATACTGTATAAAATTTCATGACATGAAAACAATGAGATAATATCAAAGGAAAATTTAAGAATTCAAGAATTTTGAGTCCCTTTGGGACCGATCTGATCTTTTGTTTCTGCTGGTTCTTGTTTATGAAGTCCCCGCTTCTTATCCATCTACTAGATTTTTACTGTGCCAACCTTGTTTTGAAAAATTTTCTTACAGGCATTTGAGGCCTAAAATGATGTTATCTTTCTCTAGGGGGGATTTTCAACTTCTTTTGCCAGGTGTCTAGGGGAGCCTAGTGCTCCAGGATTACCTTAATCCAAATTCAGCATTTGAGATTTTCCAGGATGACCAAGATAACTGTGGTCTGTGTGAAGGCTGCTTTATTTCTGGTTCAGCCTTACTCACATGGAACAGTCCTTCTGGATCTCAAGTCAAAACACAGGGCTTATCAAGTCCCAACCAACCCTTGATGGTCCTTGGATTCTGACTTTTGCCCCTAACCCCACAGAATACTAAAGGCATAGCTCAGTCTCTCAGCCACCTCCTCAAGATTAAGAAATGCCCCGAGAAGAAAAAGTGGCCCCAAGAGCTAAACCAACCCCTCTAGATTCTGAATCACTCTCAGATTTTGACCCCAGTAATTCATTACTCTCTTATTAGGTCTTTGATGCTTTCAAGAAGATGTTTTTATATTTCATTCAGCTTTGTAAGTTGTGCTCAGTGGGAGAACTGGTCTGAATTCTGTAGCACAGCATCTGAGAGTCTCTACATCAAAATAAAATTTCAAATTTAAAAATGGAATCCATTATCCTACTACTGTGACATTCAGCCACTGCTTTTCTTGCCATTTACCGGGTCCTGCTTTGCCTTGTTTTATTAGTTACAGAACGATATATTGGCAAAGGTGACTGCGAAACTTCAGAAAATAAGAACCCCAGGCAGTTACTGCTCATTATTTCAAAACATTTTAGTGTCCATAGTTCTGGGCACTGTCAGGGATCCACAAGGTTTCTAGTCTAATTGGTGAGGCAGTAATTCCTTCACAAGGCAGTGTTTAAAAAATCAAAAAGTACTAGTGACACAGTAGAGGAAGGCAAGGGAGAAGGTGATTGGGAATGGATGTTGAGTGGAGTGACCAACCTACATTGTTTTTTCTACTGTAGACATTGAAAAGCCAATTACTTGATTTTTTTTTCCCCACCCGCCATGCAGCCAGGAGAGGCCATATGACACAGTTTGAACCCTTTAGATAATATTTCTTTTTGCCTGAAACGCAGACCTGATACCTGGAGGTACAGCAGCCATCCTGTGACCATAAGGAGGACACCAGCGCATTAAGAAGGGAAAGTTAAGAAGATACAGAGGGCAAGGGTCACTGACAACATGATCAAGCCACTCTACCAGGCCTTACCTTCCTATTCCCTGACTTCTTGTTGAAAGAAACAATAAAACTTCTCATTTTTTTTTAACCTATAGAAGTAAGGCATTCTGTTACTTATGGGTGAACACAATTCTTAACTGATGCCATGGTTTAATGGAGGTAGGGATCCTGGTGTGACAGGAAATTGAGATAATCAGTTTATGGCCAGTGTAGCAGTGCCAACACACTATTAATGTCTCAAGTTCTTTTGCCTTCCTGACTTGCTAGCCTCAGTATGTGGATTTTGTTCTCCCAGTCTGAAGGCATAACTTTTGGGGAAGAGTAAAGGAAGACCTCTCCAGAGATCTGCTACATCTCATTGGCCAGAACTCTGACATTTGGCCACCACTACCTAGTTGCAAGTGAATCTGAAAAGGTGAATGTTTTCTCATTTCAGCCTTTATAAAATAGAAAGGCAAAGGAAGGGGGGTTTGAGCAGCTTTTGAACAGCCAGTTCACATTTTTGCTATATTGCTATAGTCAGGTTTTCTGTTACCAACAGCCTAATACAATTTCCAGGGGTCCCAAGTTGTGCTGACAACTTGGTGTATAAGAGAGACAGTGCTTTGGGGTTAGTATGATCAGGGAAAGTTCATAGACAAAATGGCAACCTAAGGCAAATTACATCACACTTTTTCTCTGCTTGTAAGTAAGCCTGAATGTTCCATGTTTTCCTGACCTATTCTTAACCTATTCCTGCTCCTCCTGAGTTGTTATACATAAATTAGTTTTGATTTTCTGCCTTTTCCTAATATACAGCAATACCTCTGTTTATTGAAGGTGAAGGCAAATACAGTTTGTATTAGTCTGTTTTCACACTGCTATAAAGATACTACCTGAGACTGGGTTATTTATAAAGGAAAGAGAATTCATTGACTCACAGTTCAGCATGGCTGGGGAGGCCTCAGGAAACTTACAATCACAGCAGAAGGCAACGGGGAAGCAAGGCACATCTTGCATGGCAGCAGGAGAGAGAAAGAGAGAGAGAATGAGGGGGGAGTTGCCAAACACTTTCAAACCATCAGATCTTGTGAGAACTCACAAGAAGAATAGCAGGGGGAGAACCACCCCCGTGATCCAGTCATCTCTCACCAGATTCATCCCTCGACATGTGGAGATTACAATTCAAGATGAGATCTGGGTGGGAACACAGAACCAAACCATATCGCAGATGCTCCTAATGATAGGGTTACATCCCAATAAACCCTTTGTAAATTGAAAATAGTGTACATCAAAATGCATGTAATACATCGAACCTATCACACGTTATAACTTAGCCTAACCTACCTTAAATGTGCTCAGAACACTTACATTAGCCTACAATTGGGCAAAATCATCTAACACAAAGCCTATTTTATAACAAAGTATTGAATATCTCATGTCATTTATTAAATGCTTCACCAAAAGTGAAAAACAGAATGATTTTATGGGTATTTGAAATATAATATCTGTTGAATGTATATTGCTTTGGCACCATTGTGAAGTTGAAGTTGAAAAATCTTAAGATGAACAGTCGTAAGTCGGGGACTATCTGTAAAGTGTACACACACAACTCAAGACCTGGTTTATCATGAAGCTTTTTCCAACCCTATCTCCTATCTGCTCTCCCCTTACAGTCCTGCCTCCACCCAACCCTCAAGCATCCACCAGATAAATGGTCAAAGCATAAAGGGGAATGCCTTTGGATTCGTGGGAAGCTCAGTTAAGTGGGCTGTGAGCCTCCTCCTGCCCCATCACTCATCCCATTCTGCCTACAGGAAAATCTGACCAGATGCTTCATTTAGCACAAAATTCGAGAGTATCTCCTAACCAGTATCTTCCCCCATAAATGAACTCTGTAAACTTTTCAGTGCCATAAATAACTGGTATGATATATCAAGTTACTCTCTTGCTTCCCAGCCAAGCCCTGTTGAAATCCCAGAAAGCTTTCCCCATCCTCCAGCTTAAATCCAGCTCACCAAGTTCTCACTCCCACCTCTCAACACCCCCGTCCAAACACTCCCTCCAGTCCCCACCACAAAGATACTCTGCCCTGGCTAAGCAACCACCCCTAATACTGTTTCTCTCTTGGTGGGGTTTGGATGTTTAGAATGTCCTGAGAATTAGGGTTCTTTGAGTGTTTATTATAAAATTTTTAAAGACATAGAAGAATAGAGAGTTCAGTGAACATTCATCTACCTATCTGGATTCAGCAACTGTTAACATTTTTGTGCTTTGAGTTGTTTCAAAATTGTATTTTACAGTTGATTTGTGCAAACCAGGATCTAAAGATTTTCTCACCCCTCAGTGTGACAGTAGCTAGGCAGGCAGAGAGGAGCAGGGCAGGAGAGGACCTCCCCCCAACAACAGGTATGCCAGGCAACAATCAGGTCAGGGTCAGGTGATCGTTAACTGTCTCTCTAAAATAATAATTCTTTGTGGCCCAGTGCCAGAGAAAGGCAGTCTCCCAACAGATAGAAGCACCTGAAACTGGTAATCAGCAGCTTCCCAATAAGATTTCAGGAGCTGGGCGAGTAGGCTCAAACATGCGCACTAAGAGGCAAAATGGCAGAGTTTAAATGGTATATGAACACTTGGTAAAGGAAGGATTCCTCAAGTGAGCACGTGTACAACTTCAGTAAACACACTGTGCATGCAGCCCCTCCCAAGTGCTGGCAGGTCACTGTGCATGTGGACAGCCCACCCCAAGGGAAGCATCAGGGTAAGGGAAGAGACCACCCTTCATATTGTCTTATGCCCAATTTCTGCCTCCAAAGAAAGAAGAAGTAAAAACTAAAAGTCAGAAATGAAATCCACACGCAGACAGCCCGGTGCCGCACCCTGGGCATGGTTAAAGATCGACCCCTGACCTAACTGGTTATGTTATCTGTAGATTCCAGACATTATATAGAAAAGCATTGGGAAAATCCCTGTCCTGTTCTGTTCCGTTCTGATTACAGGTGCATGCAGCCCCCAGTCACGTACCCACTGCTTGCTCAATTGATCACGACCCTCTCATGTGGACCCCCTTAGAGTTGTGAGCCCTTAAAAGGGACAGGAATTGCTCACTCTGGGAGCTCGGTTTTTGAGACATGAGTCTTGCTGTCGCTCCCAGCCGAATAAAGCCCTTCCTTGTTTAACTCGGTGTCTGAGGGGTTTTGTCTGCGGCTCATCCTGCTACAAGGGGAGAAGGGATGCAACTCCCAAGAAGTATGCCAACATACAAAACCCCAAATCAAAGGTCAAACTGTACCCTTGACTGGCTCAAGTCGTCAGCTTGGCCCTCTTTCTTCTCTAAAGCTTTTTAGTGAACGTTCACTCCTGCTCTGAAGCCTGCCTCAGTATCTCCTTCTGCCTTATGCCCCTTGGTTAAATTATTTCTTCTGAGGAGGCAAGAATTGAGGTTGCTGCAGACCCATACTTTGGTGCCGCCTGACTTGGATACATTCCCTAACTGCTAACACCATGACATGTTAACCCTTTTCTTGCAGGTAATTTATTGCACAATAACTTCTTAAAATTTTTGAGTGCTGTGAAAGGAAAATAAAATCTCAGGACCAGAAACTCACTAAGCTGAAGGACTTAGTGGGAACTGGGTCACACAAAGGATGAAGGGCAAGCTAGGAACTGGGTCACACACACCAATCTCCCATTTTCTTCCTGAATAGATAGCTACATACCTCCCTCACCTTTTGCTCAGGAGGAAACTCCTTGAAGGCCCCAAGACTTTTACCCTAAAGCAGTTCTGTTAAATTTCACCTTGACAATGCAAATTAACCACTTACTTTTACAGGTAAGGGACCATGAACAGACCTAAAAGTCATCCCTTCATTCGCCTGAGACAAATGCATATCTGATTGCTTCCTGCACTCTGTGATTATTTTATCTTATGTAAAAATGCAGATTCCACTGAGCACCAGAGGAATGCATAATTGACTCTTTCCCTACCACTCCTTTCAAATGAAAAATGTGGATTCAGTAAAGCTAATCAAAAGACTCAAAGGAATGCAACCGCTTGCCTCTTTTATCTACCCTCCCTTTTTTCTTCTTCTTCTTCCCCCTGCTGCCTGCTCTTTTCCCTTTAAATATTGAAGCCCCCAGACCCTCTGGGAAAAGCAAGGACCACAGATGTTCCAGTGGTTATGTGTCCCTTTTTCCTGGGTGTGTCCTTAACCTTGGCAAAATCAACTTCTAAAAATGGCTGAGACTTGCCTCCCACCATTTTCTTTTAATTATAGTCCGCACCATTGGAAAGGACCGAGGGCCAGTCCAGCTGTGTGGAGGCACAGGGACTTAATTCACTGCCAGCCAATGTCTGTTGCTCTGCATGCCCCTGTATACCTAAGTTGGCACTGTCTGGCTTAGGATTGTGTTTATTTAACTTGCTTGGCACACATTCACATGTGTGGGAAGCTATGAATTGCAGAATTGTGTGTGCTGGCTAAATCACCTTTTTCTTTAAAATAACTAAAATCTAACTTTGAGCCCCCTTTCTGCTTGACTGGCAGGAAATTCAGTATCAGCCTTCACTGGGGCTCCCCACAAAATTGGGAAAAACTTCTGGGAGGCTTTCATAGCACCAAAGAACCTGACTGCACCTCCCTCTGCCATTGGTCCTGGGTCCACACTGGTTCCTCCTGAGACATCCCAGTGTAACTGCCCAACAGGTTCCTCCTGCCCACTGCACAAACAAAATCAACTCACTGAGACCATGGTTTAAGTGTTTAACAGCTCAGTGGAGGGTCAGGGTGACAGCCTTTGTACGCACCCTCTTGTTACCTGAGTTCTTGTCTGGCATCCAGGAAGAATCAGGTTGTGTAAATGAACTGAAGGGTGGCGAATGTGGAGGATTTTATTAGTGATGGAAATGGCTCTTAGTGGGATGGAGCCACCATGGATAGGAGGACGGGAAATACCAGGTAGAAGAGTGCAGTCCAGGCTGGGCACGGTGGCTCATACCTGTAATCCCAGCACTTTAGGAGGCTGAGGCGGGTGGATTATGAGGTCAGGAGATAGAGACCATCCTGGCTAACACAGTGAAACCCCATCTCTACTAAAGAAAACAAAAAATTAGCTGGGTATAGTGGCAAGTGCCTATAGTCCCAGCTACTTGGGAGGCTGAGGCAGGAGAATGGCGTGAACCCAGGAGGCGGAGGTTGCGGTGAGCCAAGATTGCGCCACTGCAATCCAGCCTGGGCGACAGAGCAAGACTCCATCCAAAAAAAAAAAAAAAAAAAAAAAAGAAGAGTGCAATCCCCAGCAAGGGTGACACCCTCAAGCCAGAACCTGTAGCCCAAAGTGAGAACACGTACTTATGTTTTCTCACCTGAATGCTGCCTTTTCCAAAACCAGCCTGGCCCACCCTCCCCCCATCCTGTATTTATAAAAACTCCAAGCTCCACGCACCCTCTTGTTACCTGAGTTCTTGTCTGGCATCCAGGAAGAATCAGGTTGTGTAAATGAACTGAAGGGTGGCGAATGTGGAGGATTTTATTAGTAGATTTTATTAGTAGAGGTGCAGCAGAGAAGGAGAGAAGAGAAGAAGTGTCTGAATATCAAGAGGAGAAGATGCAGCTGGACATGGGAGACTATGGTTGGAGAGGAGTTCGACTGGGAACAGCCAAACTCCAGGGGAAGACCATCTTCCCACTCCATCCCCTTTCTAGATCCCCATCCCACTAAGAGCCACTTCCACCACTCAATAAAATCCTCCACGTTCGCCACCCTTCAGTTCATTCACCCTGATTCTTCCCGGATGCCAGACAAGAACTCAGGTACCAACAGGGCATGTACAAAGGCTGTCACCCTGACCCTCCACTGAGCTGTTAAACATTTAAGCCATTCATGGATGGAAAAACTAAAAGAGCACACGGTAACACATGCTCTGTGGGGATCTGGCGGGTCGCAAGTACCCATCCCCAGACACTGCCCTGAGGCCACACAGTGTTCTACTCCTGCCAGCACCCAGAAGCCCCAGCACCCACTCACCTACATGTTCCCCTTTCTGTGAGGCTTTGAGAGCTGGGGGCTGAGTAAATGAGTCACCCCCTTTGTGAGTCCTGCAAAGTAGTCAAGGGAACTATCCTGTCTCATTGGCATTGCAGTAAAGAAAGCATTTAATTGACACAAGGCCGGCCAGCCACAGAGGAGACAGAGTTATTACTCAAATCAATCTCGCTGAAGTCTTAGAGGTTAGGGGTTTTTCAAAGATAGTTTTGTGGGCAGGGGGCTAGGGTAGGGAAAGTGCTGATTGGTAGACGAGGCGATCATAGGGGATGTGGAAAACAGCCCTCGTGCACTGAGTCCCCTTCTGAGTGGGGGCTGCAGGACTGGTTGAGTCACAGGTCCCAGTGGGGCCATCCAGTTGTCAGAAATGCAAAAACCTGAAAAAAAAACTCAAAAGACCATCTTAGGTTCTGTAGTAGTGCTATTATCTGCAAGATTAATTGGGGAAGTTGCAAATCTTATGACCTCTGGAATAATGGCTGGGAATTATGTATAATTCAGGCCTCTCTCATCCTCCTAACTTGGTGGCCTTTCATTAGTTTTACAAGGACAGTTTAGTTTGGGGGAAGGGCTATTATTTAAACTATAAACTACATTTCTCCCAAAGTTAGCTTGGCCCACCCCAGGAATGAGCAAAGACAGCCAGTCTGTGGGGCTAGAAGCAAGATGGAGTCAGACATGTCAGATTTCTCTTACTGTCATACTTTTGGAAAGGCAGTTGTGATAGCAACAGGAGGCAGCCAAATGCTGAGGCAGATAGGGTTGGGTCCATGGTGAAACCCCCCCCTCCAAGCCAAAGACAATTTAAATCCTGAAGGACAAGCTGCAAGTTAAATTCTCAGACAGGATTTAGAACTTGTCTTCCTGTTTGCTGCACTTTCCTCTGATTGATCCCCACCCTTCACCTATTTTACATATGCCTACCTTTTCCTAATTGGTTTTCTACACTGTCATGCCCACCTTTGAGTGGTGTCTTTGCTTTAATCTTTTTTGCATACTCACAAGCCGGTCACACACACTCCCCATTCTGAATCCATAAAAGGCCCTGGACCCAACCACACTGGGAACTTTCCTGCTTTCAGGTAGGGGGACCAACCCCATGTCCTCTCTCCTCTGAAAGCCATTTTCATCACTCAATAAAACTCTTCTCCACCCTCCTTACTGTTCAATGTCCAGTGTATCCTCATTCTTTCTAGCCACAGTATAGGAGCTCAGGAACCACCGAATGTGGGTACAAGCTGTAACACAGGCGAGCTGGGGCATGCCAGCCTGGCCAAGTGAGTCCGGGGCCAGGTGTCACCGGCAAGGGTCTCTGGCTTGCAAAGTGACCGAGAAGAAAATTCCTACACCAGTTTCACCAGCTGGACTAGTCCTTGTTCCTTTCACCTCTAGCCTTCTGCTCTCCTCTAGCTAAACAGTCTGGGAGCCCCATCCCTGGCTCCAGCCTCCCTGGCACCACGTAGCCACATCTCTGAGGACTTGTCTCTTCCACGAGTCACTGGCACAAAGCAGCGTAGGGGTCCCCTCTTCTTCAGAGCCTCAGCCTCAGCCTCTGTCCAGTCCACAGGAAGCTACTTTACCCTTCCCTCTGATTGCTGGCAAAGGCATTCTCTGTCCTCTCCCACCCCTCCCCATCAGAGACAGAATCTCTTCAAAAAGCTAAACCTTTTGCCAAACGAGAAAGAATCTTTGTCTTTAAAGCTCTACTTTCCACCTTATGATTTATTCAGCCAATATTCATTAATATAATGGCAGCGATTCCTATACTATTGAAAGATTTCTGTTCTGATTGGCAAATAGTATAATGGCTATTGCAGTAATTAGAAGAATTTATTAATAATTAAATTCAAAATTAAATTCATTAATTCAGGCCAATTGTCATAGGATGTCACAAGAATCACTGATAAATGGGCCTCCCGTCTGCTTATTAATCACAAAGCACTACGTATATACATCACATTTTTATCACTTTACTGAAATCATGTGGTTGCCACTGGTTCTACATAGTTGTTACTTTATTTATATTGTCTGTGCATTGTAATTCTTGTGTAAGTTGTAAAGGCAGTATTTCAAAATGTATGCATTTAAGAGTTTACGAATAAAATATTAAAAATGAACTCTCAGAATAAAGAGACAATCAACTGTGGATACACGTATTAATGTTCCATTAAAGATCATATACCTCAATCTTCTGATTGTACAGAGTACAAACATTGATAGTAATAAAGAACCACAGCCTAGAGTATCATCCAAACCACCTCAGACATCCTTTACACCGTGCAAGCATCAGTACAAAATAGCACAATGCTTTTTATTTCTTCAATACAAAATAATTTTATTATTTTAACAAAAATACAAGTGTCTCTTGCACACTGACAAAAACCATACAAAAAATGTGTCTCACCGGTGCTAATGATGTAAATATTAGATGCAAATGGCACTCAGAGTTCATTGTTAAAAGCTTTGTGGGAGACCAACATATGCCACCCCAAAATACGGATTGCCAAGCTGAAGGTGATCAAGAAGCAGCAGATCCAGGAAAAGCTCTCCGCCCTCCCTCTATTTGCCTAAAAGAGGGACAAAGATGGATAAAGACAAGAGGTATCCTGGCCCGTCTTCTACCAGGAAGAACAAACGTTAATTACTGAAGATAGCATTGGACGTGTGAAAGAAAAATAAAATCTTGGGACCCCAATTCACGATGCCAAAGGGAAAAATTAAGCAGAAGCTGACTGAGTCACGCAAGAAACTGCCTTTCCTTGTTCCTAAGCAGATAAACTGCAGATAAAAGGCCAGGCATCTCCACAGGAGCTACTCTATGTTCATCGCATGTAGAATGTTGATTTACTGAATGCAAGACAAATACAAATACATAAAGGATTATTCCTCTGCCTACCTCCTTCTTTTCTTTTGCAACATATGGATTCAGTAATGTGACCACACCCTCCCTCTTTCCCCTCCAGCCTGCTTTTCCCCTTTAAATACTGAAGCCCTCAAAATCATCTTTGGAAAAAAGCATAGATCACAGATTGTCTCTTTGGTTGTGTGTTGCTTTTTTCCCCACAGGCATGTCCTTAACCTTGGTTAAATAAATTCTAAATTTATTGAGATCTGCCTCAGATACTTTTTGGTTTGTAGACCCTTACTGGTCCAAGACGGTACCCGAGGAAGCTACATTAACAAGATTTACTAACCAGCCTTTATCTGCCATTAATTTGCCTTTCCCGAAGTTGCCGCCTCTAGAGATTCAAAGTCCTTTTCCTTTTTCTTGTTACTTCTCTAAAAATATACTGGTTTTTGTGGAAGATGTTATATAAGCTGAAATTCAAAGCCACCTCTTTGAGAACTACTCATTCCCTCAGTGTCTCCCATATAAATCTGTCTTTTGTTACAGGGGTCACTTCCAAGTAAGGACTTATGAGGGTTGAAGGAAAAATTATTATTCTTCCCAGACAACTTACAAGTTCTTCAGAATGGCAATCACGTTCTATCAAAGCCCACAGTTTAATTTTTAAAACTATAAATATCAATGACAAAAACAATCAAAAGATCAATTTCAGAAAAAATGCATTTGAAAGAAAAAATGTAAATTTGACAAAATATTGATAAAACAATTTAAAATATTATAGAAGTAACCTTTGAAATGTTGCTATAGAGCATGTACTTAAACATAAGCATTTTCAAACATGAAATATTCAATAGCCATTAAAAAATAATATCCATGCAAGCATACATCGCATTTTAGATTTATGGTCCCACTTGTTGGAAAACATTACTGAAATGAGAAAGCAACTTACTTGAGATATTATAAATCAAGACAGTAAAATGTCATTCATTTTCTATGAATCGGTTTCACATAAAAGCATTTAATAATGTATTTTAAATGAGACATTTAAAACGTTGTTGATCTTATGAAGGTGGAAGGCATAATATCCAAAATAATATACAAGCTATATTGTCAATGTTGGAGAAAAACCAGCAAGAAATATTTTCATGGAAGCACATTGTTCAGCTAGTGCTAGTGCTTGTATGCTACAGAGAAAGTTTGGCATTTCAGCCAAAGTTTTAGAAACATTTCTGCATATTTTTAATTTGGCACTAAGTCACTGTATTCAATCACCACTGGATGATATAATGAAAGATGTTACTCCAATAAATCTCTTTAATGTTTTCTTCATGAGCATTATATTCACTACTATATTATTTTGCTCACACTGCCATTACAAAGCTCAACAGACTGGGTGGCTTAAACAACAGACATGTATTTTCTCATGGTTCTAGAGGCTGGAAATCCACTATCTAGGTACTGTGAAATTAAGTCTCTCGTGAGGGCTCTCATCCTAGTGTTACGGTAGGTAGTCAGGCAGACACGAGCAGTGCAGGAGAGACCCCCCTACACTAGGAATGTCAGGCGACCAATAGGTGATGGTCAGGCAGTTGTCACACTGTCTCTCTGAAATAATAATTGGTCACACCCAGCACCAGGGAAAGGCAGTCTCCCAACAGATAGAAAAGACCTGAAACTGGTACAATCAACAGCTTCCCAGTAAGATCTCAGGAGCTGGGTGAATAGGCTCAAGCACGCGCACTAAGAGGCAAAACAGAGAGTTCACTGGTACACAGTGTTCCTTCCTCTGGGAACTCTGGAGTGGTAAGGAGAAAACACCTCTAGTGAGCATGTGTACAACTCCAGTAAACACACTCTGCATGCAGCTCCTTCCAAGTACTGGCAGGCCACTGAGCATGCCGAGAGCCCAACCCACGGGAAGCTTCCGGGGAGAAGGGATACAACCCCCCAGAAGCATGCCAGCGTATAGAACCCCAAGTCAAAGGTCAAACAACTCACTTGAATCTCTCAAGTTGTCCGCTTGGCCCTCTTCCAAGTGTACTTTACTTTTGTTCCTGTCCTAAAACTTTCTTGATAAACTTTCACTCCTGTTCTAAAACTTGCCTCCATCTCGCACTCTGCTTTATGCCTCTCAGTCAAATTCTCTCTTCTGAGGAGGCAAGAATTGAGGTTGCTGCAGACCGGTTTGGATCCGCTGCCTGTAACACTAGCAGGTGAACGGCCACCTTCCCTCTGTGCCTTCACATAACCTTTCTTCTGTGCATACATGGAGAGAAAGAGAGATCTCTAGTATCTTTTCCTATAAGGATAGTTCTATCAGATTAAGGTTGCACCCTTATGACCCCATTTAACCTTTATTGCCTCGTTATAGGGACTTTCTCCAAATACAGTTACATTGGTGGTTGGGTATTCAACATACGAATTTTGGGAGAACACAATTCAGCCCATAAAAACTTCCATAAATAGGGTGGGGCACAGAGGGGCAGGTACCTGTACAAGTCCCAGCTACTCAGGAAGCTGAGGTGGGGGGATCTCTTGAGGCCAGGAGTTCCGGGCTACAGTGCACTATGATTGTGCCTGTGAGTAGCCACTGCACTGCACTCCAGCCTGGACGACAGAGCAAGACTCCATCTCTTTTTAAAAATACCACAGATGGCGGGGCACAGTGACTCACGCCTGTAATCTCAGCCCTTTGGGAGGCCAAGGTACACAGATCACCTGAGGTCAGGAGTTGGAAACCAGCCTGACCAACATGGAGAAACCCCGTCTCTACAAAAAATACAAAGAAATTAGCCAGGCATGGTGGTGCATGCCTATAATCCCAGCTACTTGGGAGGCTGAGGCAGGAGAATCGCTTGAACCTGGGAGGTAGAAGTTGCGGTGAGCCAAGATCACGCCATTGCACTCCAGCCTGGGCAACAAGAGTGAAACTATGTCTTAAAAAAAAAAAAAAAAAAAAAAAGGATGAGAATTAAATAACATATCTGATGATCTTGGAATTGAAATTAAATATTGAGAGAGTAGCATTTTCAAACATGAAATATTCAATAGGCATTAAGAAATAACATCTACATAAGCATACATTGCATTCTAGATTTATGGACCCACTTGTTGGAAAACATTACTAAAATGAGAAAGTAACTTATTTGAGAAGTTATGAATCAACGCAGTAAAATGTCATTCATTAATTTTCTATGAAGTCCCAATAGAAAACCTGTAATGCTGTAATGCAAAGAGAGTTTAGAAATTTTATATTCATTTTAACATAACTTGTGAAATGGGAGTAAACATTTGGAAAATTAAACCATATTTTAGAGAACTAGCCTTAAGAAACAATATTCCAATAGTGATATCTATACTTTCTCTGTCTTTACAAGAAATGTTTCTGTTAAATCAGTAATTTAATTCAACAATGAATAAAAGTTATTAAATATATAAGGATAAATTTAAAAACTATAGAAACAAATGTAATATGCCACTTGAAACAAAGCAAATTATAAATTCTAATAAAGTTATTAAACTATCTAATAAAGTATGCAAAATAATTAAATGATCAAATAAATTATGAACTTATTTATATAAATCTATATAATGTAAATATAATTATGATAATTTAAATGACAAATTATTAAATTATCTAATAAATTATGTAAAAGGCATAATGAGTTTTTCAGTTGTTTCTATTTATTAAATGCTTCAACTTTGCCAAAAGCTGTTTACAAACCTCCATGGATTGAAGGTAATCAAAAATTAATAAAAACTAATTCATTAAATATGGTACTCCATAAGGAACAAGAGGCCCATCCAGCCCCTAGCTGTCCCAGTCTTGCTTCCAAGATGCCACATATTTGAGGAAGGCCATCTTGGCTCAGTAAGCCTACCAACTGATTACAAACCCATAGGTAAGTGCAGCCAACACCACTTGGAACAGAGACAAGTGCCCAGCTGAGCCCATTTCATATTGCAGAATTATGAGCAAAAAAGGGTGGCGGTTGTTTTAAACAACTAAAATTGGAGCAACTAAAATAACTTTTGCAGTTATCTACTGCTGCATAGTAGCCATTAAAATAACAATGTCTATATTAAGCATACATTGCATTCTAGATTTATGGTCTCACTTGTTAATAATAAATATTATTGTGCAGCAAAAGATAACTGCAAAAGTTCTTTATTCCCCAAGTGACCTTTTATCTGATACCTGTATTGTCTATACAGGTACACCTAGGATGTTCCGTAAGATCGGTTGCAGATCACTGCAATAAAGTGGAGTCACATGAATTTTTTGGTTTCCCAGGGCATATAAGTTATGTTTATACTATACCATGGTCCATTCAATGTGCAATAGCATTCAGTCTAAAATAATAATGTACAAACCTTAATTTGAAAATGCTTTATTGCTAAAAAATGCTAACGGTCATCTGAGACTTCAGCAAGTCTTAATCTTTTTGCTGGTGGCGGGTCTTGCCTCCATGTTGATGGCTGTTGACTGATCAGCGTGATGGTTGCTGAAGGTTGGGGTGGCTGTGTCAATTTCCTAAAATAAGACAACAATGAAGCTTGCCACCTCAATTGACTCTTCCTTTCATGAAAGATCTCTTGGTAGCATGCAGTGCTGTTTGATAGCATTTTGCCCATAGTAGAACTTCTTTCAAAATTGGGGCCAATTCTTTCATACCCTGCCACTACTTTATTAACTAAGTTTATATAATATTGTAAATATTTGTTGTCAGTTCAATGATGTTCATAGCATCTTCACCAGGAGTAGATTTCATCTCAAGAAACCACTTTCTTTGCTCATCCATAAGAAGCAACTCCTTAAACATTCAAATTTGATCATGAGATTGCAGCAATTGTCTCCCATCTCCAGGCTCCACTTCTGATTCTAGTTCTCTTGCTATTTCCACCACATCTGCAGTCAATTCCTCCACTGAAGTCTTGAACCCCTCAAAGTCATCCATGAAGGATGCAATAAACTTCTTCCAAACTTCTGTTAATGTGGATATTTCGGCCTTCTCACATGAATTACATATGTTCTTAATGGCATCTTAGAATGGTGAATCCTTTCCAGGAAGTTTCTGCATGGCAAAAACAAACTATTTTTCCTTCTGCTCTCACACTACAATGTTGGGAGTGGGGGTTCCCCACACACCAAGCAAGCAATCAGTTCTTCAGTGGACTCTGGCTGGGTGTCCTTCAATTCAATTCTGAGACTATGTACCTGATATGGCGTCAGATTCCACAGGTGAAGGGCTCAGTCCCCACCCTCCGCTTCTGATGCCAATTACAAACCCCAGATCATTTTACCTGTGTTTCTGACTGACCAGCTAAAAATCAGGGCTCCTATGACTCCTTTCCTTGGAGTAGATTAATTTGCTAGAGCAGCTCACAGAACTCAGGGAAACACTTATTTGTATTTACCAGTTTATTATAAAGGATATGACAAAGGATACAGATGAAGAGATGCACAGGGAAGGTTTAGGGGAAGGGATGGGGAGCTTCCATGCCCTCCATGGACACATCACCCTCTAGGACCCTCCACAGGTTGAGCTGTCTGGAAGGTTTCTGTACCCTCTGCCCCCATACTCTTGGGCCTTTTATAAAGACTTCTTTGGGTTGGCATGACTGAAGCATGGACAACCGTGTAGAAATGTGATTGGACCAAAAGAGGATAATTTCATATTAATAGACTGAACAGGGAAACCTAGCAAGGCCTGTCTGTTCAGATTCTTCTTGGTCTTTCTGAGCAACATTCCTTCCTCCAGGGTCTGGGATCCCTTCTGAAATGGAGGTCTCATAATCCACAAGTAGACAAGGTAGGTCAGAGAATTTCTTTATGGCCAGCTCCAAGACAGAAAGGTTGGGGAGATCTCTCCTTTGAAGAAAAAAAGGAGCAGGTGAAAGGACAGCAGAAGGTCAGATAGAGATTCTGTTTTGTTTGGTTTGGTTTGGTTTTTTTTTTTTTCTTTTTTTTTTTTTTTTCAGACGGAGCTTCGTCCTTTTTGCCCAGGCTGGAGTGCAATGGTGTGATCTCGGCTCACTGCAACCTCCACCTCCGGGTTCAAGCAATTCTCCTGCTTCAGCCTCCCCAGTAGCTGGGACTACAGGCATGCAGCACCACACCTAGCTAATTTTGTATTTTTAGCAGAGATGGGGTTTCACCATGTTGGCCAGGCTGGTCTCGAACTCCCAACCTCAGGTGATCCACCCACCTCAGTCTCCCAAAGTGCTGGGATTACAGGTGTGAGCCACCATGCCCGGCGAAGATTCTGTGTTTTGATGCCTGCTTCTGTGGCTTAAAGTGCCCCAACATTATAACAAAAGACCGTCTCTCATCTTTATCACTCCGAGCTGTTCCAAAGCTGCTTTGGGACCCATGGACAAAAGCCCAAATACTTTAATAAAATACATTCTTCTTACCTTAGTCATTTGGGAAATAACAAGGGTTCTAGGAGTTATAAGCCAGGAACCGTAGACAAAAACATACACAAAACAGTTTTCAATTTACATTGCCCAGATCCATCAGAGGGATCACTATCTATAGCGGTCATTACCTTATAAAATGTATGTAATACATAATAAGACTGGAAAGCTGAAAATACTCCTCCATCCGTGGACTACAGAATGGAGGTGTGCAAGCAGGCACGAAAACAATATTCATATCCTGGTACATCTCCATCAGAACTCTTGGATAACTAGGTACATTGTCAATGAGCAGTAATATTTTGAAAGGAATCTTTTTTCCTGGGCAGTAGGTCTCAACAGTGGGCTTAACATACTTAGTAAACCCTGCTATAAACAAATGTCTGTCACACAGGCTTTGTTGTTCCACTTAGAGAGCACAGGCAGAGTATATTTAGCATAATTATAAAGGGCTCTATGATTTTTTGGAATTGTAAATGAGCATTGGCTTCAACTTAAAGTCAACAATTGCATTAGCCCCTAATGAGAAAGTGAGCTTGACTTTGAAGTCAGGCATTGACTTATCCTCTCTAGCTATGAAAGATGCCTAGATGGCATCTCCCAAGAGAAGGCTATTTGATCTACATTGAAAATCTGTTGTTTGGTGTAGCCACCTTCAACAATGATCTTAGTTAGACCTTCTGGATAACTTGCTGCAGCTTCTCCATCAGCACTTGGTGCTTCACCTTGCCCATGTATGTTATGGGGATGGCTTCTTTCCTTAAACCTTGTAAACCAGTCGCTGCTAGCTTCAAACTTTTCTTTTGCAACTTCCTCACCTCTCTCAGCCCTCACAGAATTGAAGAGAGTTAGCACCTTGCTCTGGGTTAGGGTTTAGCTTAAGGGAATGTGGTGACTGGTTTGATTTTCCATCTAATGTTCTCCACATCAGCAATAAGGTTGTTTCTCTTATCATTTGTGTGTTCACTGGAGTAGTGCTTTTATTTTCCTTCAAGAACTTCACCTTTGCATTCACAACTTGGCTAACTGACAAGAGGCCTATTTGGCCCATCTTGGCTTTCAACATGCCTTCCTCACCAAGCTAAATCATTGCAAGCTTTTGATTTAAAATGAGGGACATGCAACTTTTCTTTCACTTGACCACTGAGGGGCTAGTGTAGGGTTATTAATTTGCCTAAATTGAATATTATTGTGTTTCAGGGAAAAGAAAGGCCCGAGGAGAAGGAGACAGATAGAAGAATGGTTAGTTGGTGGAGCAGCGAGAACACACACAACACTTATTGATCAACTTTGTCATCTTAGTTAGGCACAATTTGTGGTGCCCCAAAACGATTACAACAGTGACATCAAAGATCACTGATTATAGACCAGGCACGGTGGCTCATACCTGTATTCCCAGCACCGTGGGAGGCCGAGGTGGGAGGATCGCTTGAGCCCATGAGTTTGAGACCAGCCTGGGTGACACAGTGAGACTCTGACTCTACAAAAATTTGTAAATTAGACAGGTATGGTGGTGCACACCTGTAGTCCCAGCTAATTGCAAGGTTAAGGTGGGAGGATCACTTGAGTCCAGGAGTTCAAGGCTTCAGTGAGAGCTGTGATCACATCCCTGCACTCCAGCCTGACAACGGGGCAAGTTTGAAATATCGTGAGAATTACCAAAATGTGACACAGAGACATGAGGCAAGCACACGCTGTTGGACAAATGGTGCTGACAGACTTCTCAACACGAAGTTGTCATGAACCTTCAATTTGTAAAAAATACAATATCTGCGAGGCACAATGAAGCAAAGTGCAGTAAAACAATGTGTGCTTATATTTTTATTTTCCGTATATTTTGATGTTTATCTTAAAACTCTTTCTGGACAGAGATACTGCCCCTGCAGCGGCTGGCCTATCTTGTCACATTTCCTCTATGGGACCTGTACACTACAAGAAGCAATATTCCTCTGCCTTAGTCATCCCAGAGCCAGGTACCAGGCAACTAGAGACCATCTCTAAAGAGCCCAAAGCCTGCCATTTATAATGCAAATTGGCCAATCCAAAACTGTTTACGTTGTTCCGCCTTACCTTTCCGGTGGAAACCCCAGTAAAGGCCATGGCCTAGATTTTCCCTCGCTCTGGCCCTTTCTGCCTCCTGACCTATAATGGTGCTTTCCCTTGTGGCCCTGTGTGCCACAACTCCTGCTTCCAGGACCTGTGAGTGTAATAAACTTCCTTTTCCACAGCCTGCCCCGTGTGGCTGCAGCTGACCAACCATCACATAAAATAACATAGAACAGTACCCACTACGGACAGGACTCGTGGCTTCTGGACAGGGCAACCATCACATAAAATAACATAGAACAGTACCCACTACAGACAGGACTCGTGGCTTCTGGACAGGGGATGTGTATCATGAAGCTCTTATGGCTTAGCTCCAGATCCTAAACCTCCATTTGCTCCAGTTCCCACACCTGCTCCAGCCCCTTCCAGACAAGCCAGGGTGCAAAGGCTTTGGACACTGGGTCAAGGTGCAGTGTCCAGGCCACCTGGGCCAGGCTTGGGCTCTAGGAGTCACTTGTCCTCAGGCTACAGAGCACTCTTCTGTTTTGTTTTATTGTGGCAAAATAAATATAACATAAAATTTACCATTTTAAGCGTTTAGTTCTGTTGCATTAATTACACTTACATTGTTGTGCAACCATCACCATCATCCATCTCCAGAACTTTCTCAGCTTCTCAGACTAAAACTCTGTACCCACTAAACAATAATTCCTCATTTCCCCCTTCTCCCAGCCATTGGTAACCTGGTAACCTTTTGCTTTCTATCTCTATGAATTTTACTACAATGAATAGGATACCATGTAAATGGAATAGCACTCTATAATATAATTCAACTCTACCTGTCTATCTCCCTCTCTAAGCGGGGAGGTTCTTGACATTGGAGACTTTTTTATTCATCTTTGGAATTCCCAATACCTCTCCTAGTGTCTGGCATAAAATATATGTCCAATAAATATTCCATAAATGAGTGAATGCAATTATCAAGGTCTAACTGGTTTTGTAGATGACTTTAAACAAGTCTTCCCCAGATGATAAGCAACATGTAGACAGGGACCGTGCCTACCTTTCATTTATTTACTTTAGAGCACTTATTACTCAGCAGGCACAATAAACTGAACACAATCATTGCCTATAAGGAGCTTGAAATCTAACACAGATGCACAGAAGTCGTCTATTACCTTGATAAGAACAGCAACAGAGCGGAGCAAATGTCCATGGATGCACCCAGCACAAGGCTCTGGATAGAGTGTGTGTTCAATGGAAGTACTTTTTCCCTAAATTTGCTCACTTCCTGTAATGACATTGTTTTATTTTTATTTTTTTAAATTAACAACAATTGTACCCATTTGTGGGGTACATATGTTGGTTTGATACATATAATGTATAGTGATCAGATCAGGTAATTAGTATAAACATTATCTCAAATATTTATCATTTATTTGTGTTAGGAACATTCATTATCAATGGAGGTATTTTTAGCTGAACTGAATTAGATGACAAGCTAGTTAGGAAGCTTTGAGCTTTCCCCTTTCAAGCTGTGTGACTTTAGGTAAGCCACCTAATTTCTCTTTGCCCTGCAGATGTGTAGCAGTTATGACCTAAAAACCAGGTATAGGCCAGCTTGGCCTGTGTGGACTAGACGCAGCAAATCAGCAAGTCATGTCTTTGCCTAAGAAGTAACAGAGTGGATAGCTGGGCATGGTGGCACATGCCTGTGGTCCCAGCTATTTGGGAGGCTGAGCCCCGAGGATAGCTTGAGCCTGGGAGGTGGAGGTTGAGATCTCAGTGAGCTGAGATCATGCCACTGCACTCCAGCCTGGCCAACAGAATGACACCCTGTCCCAAAAAAAAAAAAAAAAAGAAGTATAGCCGATCTGGGGATGGGAATCGGGGAGAACTTCTAGCCACAGAACTGACCATTTCAGAGAGTCCTCAGGCCAGGGAAACAGAGTAATGGGATGCAGCTTCCTGCTTGCATTTCCCACTGATCTAAATATCATCTTCCCACCAATGAAAATTAAGTGATTTTCCTGTTATTAGCACCACTAAACAGGCACAGTAAACAGATCATAATATCAGTAAACAAATCATAATAAGCCTTTGTTAGAAACTCCCCATTTAGTTCTGGGCCCTGGCTTCTTCCACACCTGGAGATGTATCATCTATTTTCACAGTACTGCTTAAGAAGCAGGTATCTGTCAGGGGAATCATCCTACTCAGAACCTGTGGAACTTGAATAAGGGAGCTTCCTGGTGCATGCCAAATGCCCACATCCTCCCAAATTCAGCTGTCAAAACTAGATCCCCAGTTCTGCTCTCTGCCCTTCTAAAGCATAGGTAGTCAATAGACAGGGCTGAGCATGATAAATCTGTGATGCCATTTTTTTTTTTATTATTTGCTAATTCCAGTAGGAAAGGTAAAGTCCTGAGCTTTCCCGTCAGATGTGAAATATATTCCTGCTCTTCCATCAGCCATGAGCGGGTGTACCATTTTTCATGACTGTTTCAGGCATCCTGCAGAAAAGTTGAGGCTACTAAGTTGAACCCTACAGCTAACAAGTGCACAACTCACAAGATTGATGTCAAATCTAATATTACAGTCTGAATATTACTGCCGTGATTTCCCTTCCTTTTTCTACCTCTTAGGCACTGACTTCAATATGTCCGAGAGTGCCCTCTCTGCTCATTGAGCTCTGCTCTCTTGACTTTTACTCCTCTAAGCTCGACCAGAATCTCAGCTTTTAAAAGCTGTGAGGTGCTTAATTATTCCATTTTTCTCAGTTCATGTAAAGGATGCCTAAAACATTTACAAAGATCTGTCTGTGCACATATATGTATGCACACACACACACATATACACATACACACACACCATACGCACACATATATACACACACATACATACACACACACATACATATACACACACACACATACACACATACACACACACGGAATGAAGAAGCTTTCACATCAAGACAAAAAAAAAGTCCTGGCTATGTCATCTGAATGAGCATCAGATGTCAACATGACCCTACCACAGCAACAGCCACTCTTTATGTGTCCCACAAAAGCGGTTTATGAATAGTGGCTATTAATAATCTATGTTGATTGTTTCCTGGTATCAGACCTTGTGCAAGCACTTGCCTTGCACTCTTTTTTAATTCTCACACTCTGCAACGTGGGTATTATCATCCCTATTTTACCAATGAGAAAACGATAACTCAGACAGATCAGGCACCAATGTCATACAATAAATAGCAGAGTCAGCTAGCAGTCATGCCCAAATCTATCTGCCTCTAAAGCCTGAGTTCTAAACCTCCCTCCCTGTACCCCAGAGGTGGAGGCCTAGGGATGCTGGCTTCCTGGAGAGAGGTAAAAGGAACCTGACAGCTTAAGCCTGTGAGAATAAAAATGGGCTGTTTTACAGTATAGTATCTGAAACCTATAAAACCACAAGTCCTCCAGTTGGCATCATTCTCCAACTTTTGTGTCTTGGTGTTTAGGGAAGGAGCAGTTGCCAAGATAGATGGGCCTGATCAGTCTGTGGTCTCTCTTTATCATGTAAATGGGCCTCCAAGAAACTCATCTCTTCAGTGAGACCAAGCTCTTCTCAGCTGCCAGTTGTAAGACCCAGAGGTACATAGAGAAGTTGAATAACTTTGCCAAAGACACACAGCTAGTAAACAGTGGGGTTAGGGTTCAAACCCAGGGAGTCCCACTGAAGAGCTGGTTTTCAAACTTTGCACTTCACAAACGAGCCAATGCAGAATATAAATGACTTCCCAGTACTGAGAGAATGGTGGCTGGAATAGAGGAGAAATTTCACAGCGGACCTAACCATTCAACCACAGCTAGAAGAACAGGTAGAATTTAGATATGTGAAGCAGTACAGGGTGTCAATGTGCATGTTGTTTTCATTGATCACTGAACAGATCTGCTTAGCAAGAGTGAATAATAAGTGAAACTGGAAATATAATTAGAAAGGTAGATCGGGTAGCCTTGAATGCTAACCTCGATTAAATAAAAACAAGTTCAAGAGAAGCTTAGATCTACCTTTTCCAACTGCCTCCCACATCATGTTTCTATATATGTTACTTTAGGGGTGGGAGCTGTTTCTGAGGCAAGAACCCTGTAAGTCTTACAGGAAAAAGTAATGTATAAATGAAGCCCCAGAAGTCCCACCAGGCTCTGGACACAGAGGTCAGAAATGTAACCAGGACCTATCTCTTGGGCAGGGGGTGGGGTGGGGAAGAAGGACCAAAGGCATTAGCTATGATTTGAATGTGTGTCACCAAAAAGCACATATTAGGAACTTAATCCCAAATGCAATAGTGTTGGAAGATGAGATCTAAGGGGGGGGTGTTTAGGTCACGAGGGCTCCACCTTCATGAATAGATTAATGCCGATTATAAAAAGGGCTTGAGGCTGCAAGTTTGGTCACTTGCCTTCTCTTGAGCTTCCACCTTCTGCCATGTGATAACACAGCAAGAAGGCCCTCATCAGATGCTGGTGCTATGCTCTGGGACTTCCCAGCCCCCAGAACTATGAGATAATAAATTTCTGTTCTTTATAAATTACCCAGTCTCAAGTATTCTGACATAGCAGCACAAACAAACTAAGATAACATGGAAAAAGGAGACTCTTTGGCACACATACACATCCATGCTCAGGTTAAGATGGAGAGCAGTTACACAAAAAAGGGAGGAAGTTATAGAGATAAAACAACCCAAAGGAACCAATAAGCCAAAAATCTCTCATACGGTCATGTAGTGGAATTTGGGCTTTGATCATTCATTCACTTATTCAACAAACATTTATTCATGGTCTACTTTATGCAAAGTACAGCACTGGCATTTAAAAGTGGATATCAGCCAGGTCTAATGGCTCACACCTGTAATCCCAGCACTTTGGGACACCAAGGTGGGTGGATCATGAGTTCAGGAGTTTGAGACCAGCCTGGCCAACATAGTGAAATCCCATATCTACTAAAATTACAAAAATTAGCCAGGCCTGGTGGTTAATGCCTGTAATCCCAGCTACTCGGGAGGCTGAGGCAGGAGAATCACTTGAACTCAGAGGCAGAGGTTGCAGTGAGCCAAGATTGTGCCACTGCACTCCAGCCTGGGTGACAGTGAGACTCCATCTCAAAAAAAAAAAAAAAAGTGGATATCCTCATGAACTGGTAACTCTCAAACCTCCAAGCAAAACAGTAAGATTCCACTGGTAAGCCTCCTCTTTAGAGGAGATGGAGAACCCCCTGCATGCCCTGGGCTCCACTTTTCCTTTCTCAATCCCATGCTGCAAGTGAGCTACTGAGTGACCCAAAGAGCACTCAAAGAAGTGCTCTCACTAAGTCAAAGAAGTCCTTTCCCTGGGGCTGGGGAGTTATGTGTATATTTTGGATTACAAATCTTTTCTTCTCATCAAAAGTTGAGTGTGGACAGAAATATCACATTAAGCTGTAGAGCAGCCATCAGAGATAAAGGTGTCCCAATGTCAACAATTCATGCAAAAAGCAGCCCCAGCCAAAACCCCTAGGAGTCAGCTTTGAAAAGAGGCTGCAGGCTGCAGCTCACCCAGAAAAAAATCAATTTTGCCTGAATATAGAAAAGTGCATGACTTACCTTCATTTAGCCCCACATTCCCTCTCATTTGAGAAGACTAAACCATTATTTTGATTCAGAATGTAGACTTATTATAAAAATGATGCTGTGTGTTTCTATAATGTGTTAAATCTTCAAAGTGCCTCACATTCATGGTAAGGACAGGAAGTGAGCATGGAGACATTGGGAATTCAACAGTCTTTTGTGGCAGGGTCTGGGAATAGCAACGTGGTGCATTTCTGTGCCTGTGAATCACTCAGCTGCCTTACTATCCAGGCAGAGGTCAGGCAAAAGCAGATCCAAACTTAGAAAGTTTCAACTGATGCATTACAGGTTTTCTTAACAGCAATAATGGTGCTCGCTTAGCCACTTTGATCTCCAGAGCTCAGACTCCTCAATCCATTCTCACAGGGATCTGGGAAGTGGATAGATGTCATGATTCTCAGTAAAATGGCTCCCAAAAAAAGGGGGGGGGGGCCAGGAAGAAGGTAGTGGCTTGGACAACGGCTTAATGCTAATCACCTCCAGACTTAAGAACAGAAACTTTGAAGGCCAGCCTTTACTCCCACAGCAGGTTCCAAAGCCTAAGAAGCTGGCCCTTATTATCCAAAGTCTTTTTTTAACTCCTAGAATCAGCACCATCAAGTCGGAGCTAAGAAATAAGTCAGTGTTGCCTAGTGCTGCCAGCAAAATGAAAAAAGTGCAAAAATCCAGCTAATTACTCAGGACATGTTGGCAGACATCTCTGCTTGTCAGATTCCTGGTTGTCTGAATGGTTATTTACATCTGAATTAACTTACACTGTGGGAATTTAAATGCTTTTTTTGTTTTGTTTTGTTTTGTTTTGTTTTTTAAGTAGTGGCAAAGATCCTACCAGAAACTATGCTGTTTCCAAAAACGTCCTCTTCCTCCTTGACTTATTTGTGGGCATAGGACACTCTGCCATTAGCCATGACTCTTGTGCTTGGGAAGATCCTAAATGGGAATTCTTACCCAGACATCATCATTGGAGCCCCTGCCATCCTCCTTGCTCCATGACCTGAGCCCACTCCATCGACCTCACACTCCTGTTGTATGCACATCTGAGGCAAAGGCCCTAAGAAAATCCAGACAGCCTTTAAAGTATAAAAGAAAGATATTGAGAGAAAATTTTAAAAATTATTTATACACTCTGAATTTTTTCATTCATTCAACAAATATTCAGTGAGATGACACTGTGTGTTAGGATTGTCCTATTAGGTCTTGCAGGCACAGATATCCAAATATGTGTTGAAAGATAGTTGATGTCATCTCTACCCACAAGAGGCTAACAGTTCAAGGGAGGGAACAACTATGGGGATGGGGTGGAAACACAACAGAATATAGCAAATATCTAGGAATGGGGTGAGATGGGAGTTGACATTTAGATACTGTAACTAAAATTGCAAAAACTAGAAATGCATTTCCATGACTGGTCTCATCTTGCAATGAATTCTTCGTTAGTTTTTAGGTGTTTTTTTCTTTCTTTCTTTCTTTTTTTATTGAGACAGGGTCTCGTGCTGTCACCCAGGCTGAAGTGCAATGGTGCGATCACAGCTCACTATGACCTTGACCTCCTGGCTCAAGCAATCCTCCCGCCTTGACCTCCTGAGTAGCTGGGACTACAGGCTCACACCACCGTGCCTGGCTATTTTTTTAAAACTTTTTTTGTAGAGATGTAGTGTAATCCACTATGCCTGGCCTGTGATCGATCCTTAATGACAACACACACATACACACACCACACAGATCTTAAATTTTTCAATAAAAAGTAGCCCAGGCTCTTCTAGGATAGAAATACCTCTTTCAGGTAAACATGCACTCATTTTCCAAGGTCAAATTCTCTATCTGATGTGCTTTCCCTTCCCAAAGAAACTCTGGCCAGATACCTGCTTCCTTCCCAAGAGGGTACCTGGGTGCAGGTGGCAACTTTCTACCTTGATGGCATCAAACATGAATTCTGTGGTCCACACACTGTTCCCTGGCTTCTACTGGGTTGCTTCTGGTCACATCTGGACACTGATATCCTACTGCAGGGTCCAGCTGATCTGTCTTGGTGTCTTGATGTTCTGGGATGCTGTGTTGACCCCAAAAGCTGCAGTTCTGAAGTCCTGGGTCTCTGGTTCCCCTCCTGAACCCTGACTCTTCACTATTGCCTGCTCCTTCAGCATACCTGCATTCTCACTTAGGCCTGTGTAAATTCTGAATCCCAAAGGCAGAGCGCATGGGTACGGGCAACCAGGCACATGACCCAAAGTTCCAGCACTGCCCTGCTGCTTCCACATGATTTTCACTTTCTAGGGCTGTTGCAACAAACTACCACTAACTGGGTGGCTCCAAACAACAGAACTTTATTCTCCCTCCCATTTTTCTGGAGGATGGAAGTCTAAAACCAAGGTGTAGCAGGGCCATGCTCCCCTCCAAGTCTTTAGAAGAGAATCTTTCCTCACCTCTTCCAATGTCTAGTAGCTCTCCAGTTTCCTTGGCCTGTGGCAGCATCACTCCAATCTCTGCCTCCATCTGCCCATGGCCTTCTTTTCTGAGTCTCTGGGTGTCCTCTCCTCTTCTTATAAGGACACCAGTCATTGGATTTAGGGCCTACCCTGAATCTAGGATGATTTTATCTCAAGATTCTTAACTAATTACATCTGCAAAGACCCTATTTCCAAATAAGGTTACATTCTGAGGTTCTGGATGAACACAAACTTGGGGGACACTGTTCAACCTACTATACACATCATGCTGAGACAACGGTCCTGCCAAATCCAGACTTTCTCTAAGGCTCAAAGTCTCCCAGGGAAGCAAACTACTGGCCTGATATGGTTTGGCTGTGTCCCCACCCAAATCTCATCTTGAATTTCCACATGTTGTGGGAAGGTCCCAGCAGGAGGTAATTGAATCATGGGGGCAGGTCTTTCCCATGCTGTTCTCACTATAGTGAATAAGTCTCATTGATCTGATGGTTTTAAAAAGGGAGGTTTCTCTTGACAAGCTTTGTTCTCTTATCTGCCACCGTGTGTGACACGCCTTTCACCTTCTACCATGACTGTGAGGCCTCCCCAGCCACTTGGAACCGTAAGTCTATTAAAACTCTTTATTTTGTAAATTGCCCAGTCTGGGGTATCTCTTTATCAGCAGCATGAAAACGGGCTAATACATGGCCCTAAAGTTCCCAAAGTCCCCGGATCATCTGGTTGTTACCAGGTCCCTTTTCAAGGTTCAGATCTCATGGGAAGAACCAGATCATTGACATGAAAACTCCCCTCTCTGTCCCACTTGTTTCTGCAGTACTAGGGGAAGGAAGTCTTTCCTTTTTCCTCCATGATGTCCTGAGTTCTCTCTTCACTCATGGCTGTTGCCATGTAGGGGGAAATGTGTGTCTCTAGAAAGGCCTTTTCTCTTTCTACAAAGTCTGGCTTTCAAGATTAATGCTGGTTATGGATTTTTAAAAATCTAATCTAGTTTGGAGTTTAAAGCTAAATCCTGACCCCTGTGCTATCTACATCCTCCTTTGAGCCACAGATTCATGTGTATGTGCAGGAACTGGAGACTTTTAAGAATGAATGGGCTGGGTGGCTCATTTAGGTTTGTAATCTCAGCACTTTGAAAGGCCAAAGTGGGAGGATCACTAGAGCCCAGGAGTTCAAAACCAGCCTGTGTAACATAGTGAGACTCCTATCTCTACAAAAAAAAAAAAAGTTTTAAAATTATCCAGGTGTGGTGATGTGCCTGTCATCCTAGCTACTTGGGAGGTTGAGGCAGGAGGACCACTTGAGCCCAGGAGTTCAAGACTGCAGTGTCCCATGATTGCACCACTGCAATCCAGCCTGGGGAATAGAGCAGAGCTCTGTCTCAAAAATAAAAAAAAATAAGAAGAATAAAAAACCTGTCCTTTGGTTTAATATCACCAGTATATTACTGGGCACATGTAGGATATACCTCTGGAAGCACACATGTGGTCCCTTGAAGAGACTATGTCCTATGCATCTTTAGCCAAAACATCAGCACAGTGCCTGGTGGCAGATGCTCATTAAGTGTGTTGAGTGACTGGAGAGTCTGGAGGGCTTTGTGGTAGAGGAGACGTTAAGACAGGCCTCGAAAAATAAGTGAGTAGGATTTTGATCTAGGGAAACAGGCAAGGAAGGCATTATGAACAAAGGGCAAGTGCAAAGGCGTGGAGTCATGAACAAGAATGACATCTCAGGAATGGTAAGGAAAAGTAAGTTGCAGCAAACCCTGAAGGACTTGAGTGATGTGCTGCAGAGCTGGGGTTTCAATGGGAGGGAAATGGAGAGAGGTGATGCAGGCTGAAAACTGAATGCTCTTCAAGAGCATTCCTAAATATGTCCCTGGGTCCTATCCTCATAGACTTAATGCTGGCCAACCCACTATGGCATTGCTGATATTCTCATTTTCTTGTCTTACACTAAGTCTGGAGAAAACACTACATAGTCAGCTAGGCCACAAACTGGAATATTCCAAAGAAACAAATTATTTCGCAACCAAGAAATCCTTCATTTTTCCAAAATGGTCAATGCAAATCAAAATGCTGAATCATGCAGCCAGAAAAAAATATATCAAATGATAAATGCATTTCTGCATCAAATTCAAGTTTTGTCATCCTGATGACTGCAAGTGTGAATATTTTTACCAGTCTTAGCTCCATGACAAAAAGAATCAGCTTCCCAAAAAGGAAGGATTTACATCAGCACTTTTTCTCTGTCTTTTAATGAAATATTGTCTACTCTGGCATAAAGCGTTTGTGATAGAACTGGTTATTTATTTTTCTAGTCCCCAAACAAAACTTAAATCCATTTTGTTCAAAATCAAGAAGTGCCTTGCTATCTTAAATACTGCCGGGCATAATATTGTCTCTAAGTCTCCCATTATTCTAAGGATGTTCAAGGACAAATTAAACCTGGAATGTTTATGGGGACTGTACACTTCTCTATGCAATAGAAACTTGAAAATTTCTCTTTTCTAATGCCTTTGTTCTGTGTACTGTAACTTTCTTTTAAAGAGCAGAATTGAACAAAAATCAAGCTGAGCTTTATAATAAGTAGCTTTTAAAACATGAATAATAGTGTCAGCAATAATGATGTGCAAAAATATCCTTTTTAAAAGTTGTCCACTAAGTTCTCAAAGAACTATGCTGTCAGTGAAATTATTTCCAAAGAAAAGGCTATAAGTGAGACTAATGCAGTGGTGAGTGAGTTGCAGAACTTAGCTATGCTAATCTGGAAGACACAACAGGAAGAGGGGTGTGGACAGAACACCACATACATTGGAGCAGGGACTGGTCTAACATCAATTCATGTCTTTCTTATTCTTGTATTACGAAGTCTTTCAAATTCAGCTCTTCTTATCCATTTCCATTGCCACCGCCTGAAATCCAAGTTCCATTACATTAAAAGTAGGCCACTGCAATCACCTCCTATTTCACGGATTTTTAGCCAGCAAATATAACAAAATTGGCTAAAGAGCTCTTCCACATACAGACTCCATAGGCTCTGCAACAGACCTACAGAATCAGCATCTCCAATGGTAGGGGCCCCAGCATTGTTAGTTTAAAAAGTTCTGCAGGTAAGTCTGAAGTGCATCTCTGATTAGGTATCACTAAACCAAACAACTTGGTATCTAAACTCACCCTCCACCACAGCTTACCATCCTCTTGTTATCTTCCCTAAACTATCTGATGATGTCCAAAATCATCAGAAATTTGTAATAATGAACAGGAGAGTTGATAGGTGTCTCTTACCCACTGACCCCCATATGCAATTCAGATTGTATCCCTCACTCTCACATAGTTTGACCAAACTGGTCCACTCTGGTTGATATTTCCCCCATTGAGCTGGGACTCAGGACATTCCCTCACCCGGCATGGCCCCCTTCCAAATGCACATTCACAAACTGCTCCCTAATACACACTCCCAGTCCTTCGAAACTCACTTCAAGTCCTACCTCCAGAAAGCTTTCTGTGGTCACTCACGACTCTGTCCATTGCCACTGTTCTCTCCATCCTGTGAATTCTTACAGCACTTTGCATGTGCCTGGGGACAGTAAATACATAACATGAAGGAGGAGGAAATATCTAAGAGCACAGACTCAAGTGGACCCAGAATAACTTCTTTAAAATGTAATGTTTTTACAAACAGACATGAATGTTGTATCTCCATAATCCATTTATGGAGTCCACTAATGCTCCAGGAAGATGGTCCATGTATATTCTGAAGCTTCTATAAACCCCCAGCACATGCTATGTGCCCCAGCAACACATCCGCTCAAGCAACATGGCCGAGTACCATGGAAAGAAAGGACTCAACAAAGAGGTCTGAAATAATGAATAGATAAGTGAATCAACAAAGTCAAATGGTTTTTCCCCTCTATTATTAAGTGCAATTTAGATACATGGCAGCTCCAAATCTCCAAACTTATAGACCTGACCATCTTAGTATTCAGAAAAACAAAGTCCTCCAGATGGCAGGTCTCAGCCTCTTTAGAAGGCATTTGGAACACCTTCTGATTCCTGAATATGCCACTTGGAGTCCCCCACCCTGATTTCAACAGGCTTCTCAAAATATTTCTTCCAGACTCATACTCCTTCTCTCCAAGAGGAATTTGGGTGAATAAAGTGTCTTCCATTTCATTACATGTACACATAAGAAGGAAATTCTATAGTGATTGATCCAGGTGTATTGCTCACAGGCTACCACCCCAGGCACTTCAAGATCCATTACCATTATTTTAGATTAAAAATTAGCTGGTAGCTACATCAGGGAGGGGAAAAAAAAAAAAAAAAAAAACATGTTCTGTCCTTTTCTATCTTTATGTAACATACTTGTCATGGACCAACCCCACAAAAGAAAAGCCCAGCCCAGCCACATCTGTCTCTGCACATAATAAGAAAATGTTTACCTCTAAAATTCTGTTCATACACCAACACACTTTAAGGCCTGGCCATTTGTGGCTACTTATGGATTATAAATAGCAGTTAAAAGAAATAAATAAACCCAGGAACAGCTGGAGGAGGCACAAAGAAGGGATGAAGGGAACCCCAGGCCCTCAGCAAGTCAAAGCCAAACAGCTGAATTGTATGTAAACATTATGAAAGAAAATGCAAAGGTTGTCAGGAAGAAGAAGCAGCTTCCCCAGCCCTCCCCACACCCTCTCTGTCCAATTTTTGTTATCATGATTCTTTCCCTATTTTGTGCATGTCCACCCCCCATCACCTGTACAGATAAATGCTTAAAGTCACAACCTTGCGCACACCCAGTCTGATTCCAGAGTGGCATCCATATTCCATGTGAAAAGGCATCCAGGATGTGCAGCTGCAGCTACCTACTCTCCAGGCTTCCCAGAGTCCTCCTTATCCCACTGTAATTTAGATATGAAGAGTCTGTCTCTCAAAGTCTAGGTTTATAAGTGACTTAAATGTTATCCCCAAAGATCCTTGGTGAAGAAGATGAGCTAAAAATTACCTTAACAAATCATCTTCCGAGAAAAGAAAAATGATGCCTGTCACCTTTAAAAAGCCAACCAATCAATAACAAAATAATGAGCTCAAAAGAATGACAATTCTTTTTTTTTCTCCCATGATGCCGACTATATGCAATAGCACTGTTTTCAAAAGAAGCACAATTTACTCCTCTTAAAGGGAGCCCATGAGGAGGTATCCACTATGCTTTGGGCTCTTCATATTGTATTCTCGAGAGAGCACGGAGCAATTTGTTATGTGTCTGATTATTATTTGCACCACTCAATTAGTCAATACATACAATCAGATTAATCAGGAGACAGTAGACACCTGTGAAAAAGAAACAGGAAAGGAAAAGGTTTTCAAAAGGGTAGAAGGAAGTAAAAGAACTGATCAGGAATCACTAAGCAATTATTTTCAGTCCTTTTCGTCCAATGATGCCTTTTTTACTTCAAGAAATGTTAGGGTTCTGGTTAAAGATGGAAGACAACACACTCAGCCTTCAGTCTCTTCAAAAAAACCATCAAAACCACAAAAAGACTTGGGTAAAGCCTAAATCCCCAGAACAAAGTGAAAAGGACAAAGACAAAAGCAACATGGTGTGAAAGGCAAATAAAATTTCAGGACCCCAAATTCACTATGCCAAAAGGGAAAAATTAAGCTTGGAAGCCAAGTCACAAAAAACAAACAAACAAAACAGTTGCATTTTCTTTTGTTCCTAAACTGATAGCCACAGATAGAGGCCATATGTCTCCACCAGGGGCCTCCCTCACCCTGACAATGTAAATTAACAACTTATCCTCATGGTATGGGACAAGAGGAGGCTAGAGATTGTCCCCACCTACCCCAAGATGAATGCATATTTGACTGCTTTCTCTACTCCATGTTTATCTTATGTAAAGTGCAGATTCATTAAGCACAAGGTGAATACATAACTACCTGTTCTCTCTACCCCTCCTTTTTTTTTTTTTTTTTTTTTTTTTTTTTGAGACAGAGTCTCGCTCTGTCATCAGGCTGTGGCCACTGCAACCTCTGACTCCCTGGTTCAAGTGATTCTCCTGCCTCAGTCTCCCAAGTAGCTGGGATTATAGGCATGTGCTACCATGCCCGGCTAATTTTTGTATTTTTAGTAGAGACAGGGTTCACCATGTTAGCCAGGATAGTCTCGATCTCCTGACCTCATGATTCACCCACCTTGGGCTCCCAAAGTGCTGGGATTACAGGCGTGAGCCACCGCACCTGGCCTATCCTTCCTTTCATGTGTAACATGGATTCACAAGAGTGCGACCTCCTTTTTTTGCTTTGTTCTTTCCTCTCTTGTCCACTTTTCCCCTTTAAATATTGAAGCCCTCCAAATCCTCTTCAGAAAAAGTACAGGCTACAGATCCTACCGTGGCTTATGTCTCCTCTTCCCAGGCATGTCTTCAACCTTGGCAAAATAAACCAACCTTGGCAAAATAAACCTCTACATTGATGGAGGCCTGTGTCAGGTACTTTTTGGTTTATAATGGTAATGGAAAACTGGAAAGCAGATGGAAGAGTGGCTGGATCACTGACTTAGAAGGCTGAATCCTAAACCAGCCCAGGTACCTTTAGGAGTAGGGATGAAAGTGGGGTCCAAATATAAGGGGTCTGACTCAAATCTATTTAAGATACAGTTAGATACCTCCCAGCCCGTCATTCCCTCAGCACTTGGCTGAAGACTAGATGTTTACTCTCTTATTGGGGTAAAATGTCAGGATTCTAGGCGCAGCTGAGGGTAGGGATAGCATATTAAAAACATGAGCAAGGAATCTGTTGAAGATTTACAGACTGATTTTGAGACACTCCCCCGCAACACGCACCCCAGGCTTATGTTTACTCTGTCTTAGTCCGTTTGTGTTGCTAGAAAGGAATACCTGAGGCTGGGTATAAAGAAAAAAAAAAGGGGGGTCTTATTTGACTCACAGTTCTGCTGGCTGGAAGACTGGACATCTGGTGAGAGCCTCACACTGCTTCCAATCATGGCAAATGGCAAATGGGAGCTGGTCTATGCAGAGCTCATGTGGCCAGAGAGGAAGGAAGAGGGAGTGGGGGAAAGGTGCCAGGCTCTTTTTAACAACCAGCTCTCTTAGGAACTAACAGAGCAAGAACTCACTCGTTACCATGAGGACAACACCAATCCCTTCCTGAGGGATCCACCCTCATGACCCAAACATCTCCCATTAGACTCCACCTCCAGCACTGGTGATCAAATTTCAGCATGAGGTTTGTACGGGTCAAATATCTAAACCATAGTACACTCAGTTCCTAGACGTTGTCAGCCAGACTTTTACCCTCTAGATGGAACACTGGAAGAGCCTTCCTTGCAGAATCAGATCCCAATACAAATGACCTAGAGATATTGACATAAAGACATTTGTCAAAGAAGTTCTTCAGCCAGTCCAGCCTAGTAAAGCCCACATTTGACAAGTCACACCCAACACTCTCAGAGTTTCCAATGGACTCCATGGAGACACCACTCAAATACAAAGGGCATAGACTCATTGGGGCATTTGAGGAAAACCTTTACAATGAAAGATAGAGGCCAAAATAAATAAGCAGAAAACAGCAACTTGGAGGAAACAGAGCTTATGAAAATATAAAAAGGAACCTCAAAAATGGCGTTGACAGGATGAATATCCCAAGGGCAAGAAGTTAAAATGGAAGAAATCACTCAGAAATAGAGCCAAAGGCAGAGATGGAAAATAGAGAGAAAAAAAAAAAATAAGAAAACAAAAACACGATCAGTTCAGGAGGTCCAATATCTGAACAAAAAATTTCAATAGAGTTGTTCTCTACTCTCTACATGAAAAAGAAGAAATCGACAAAGAAATAATTGAGATATCCCAGGATGGAAAATAAGTTTCCAGATTGAAAGGGCCCTCTAAACTCTCACCACAACAGATGAAAATACAAAAATACTCTGTGAAACTTTAGACAACTAAAGAGAAAATCCTACAAGCTTTCAGAAAGAGGAGAAAGAGAGAGAAGGGAGTTTCAACAAAAGTATAACGAATCAGAAAAGACACTGAATTTCTTAGCAGCAACATTGGAAACTAGAAGGTAATGAGGCAGAGAAAGTGTTTTCTAATCCAAAATTTTATACAGTCAAACTGTAATTAAGTGTGTAGGCAGAATAAAGACATTTTTAGATATGCAAGATCTCAAAACACTTCTCATGCAACCTTTATCAGGGAGATACTAGGTACTAGTACCTCCACCAAATAATAGTACCAGTCGCCAAAATGAGACTCACTAAGAAAGAGAAAGACAACGGATACGGGACACAGGGGATCAAAAACAAGGGAGCAAAGGGAATTTCTAGGATAATGGTGAAAGAAACCCTTAAGATGGCAGCTGTGCAGTAGGCATAGAGCATAACTAGCCCAGCCTGGATCAAGTCAGAAGGTGCTGGAATCATCAAGAAGATGAAATTGTTGGAAATACCTAATGCGTTTAAGTACTGAAGACAGATTTATATCTTGGGAGCAAGTTAGGGGAATAAATTAGTAGTAAGCACAAAGAGAGCTAATCACCAAACAGAAAAGGCAAATGTTTTACTTTTTATTTTACCAGTTGGAATAGCTTTTTGTTGTCATCATTGTTGTTGTTTTTATTTTTTAAATTTTTATTTCAATAGTTTTGGGGGAAGAGGTGGTATTTGGGTGCATGGAAAAGTTCTTTAGTGGTGATTTCTGAGACTTTGGTCTACCCTTCATCCAAGCAGTGTACACTGTACCCAATATGCAATCCTTTATCCTTCACCTCCCTGCCACCCTTCCCTGTAAGCTTCTGCTTATAAGTGAGAACATAGGATGTTTGGTTTTCCATTCCTGAGTTACTTCACTTAGAATAATAGTCTCCAACTCCATCCAAGTTGCTTTGAATGCCATTATTTTGTTCCTTTTTATGGCTAAGTAGTATTTCATGGTATATGTATTTCATATGCATACACTACATTTTCTTTATCCATTTGTTGGTTGATGAGTATTTAGGCTGGTTCCACATTTTTACAGCTGTGAATTATGCTGCTATAAACCTGCACGTGCAAGTGTCTTTTTCATATAATGACTTATTTTCCTCTGTGTAGATATCCAGTAGTGGGATTGCTGGATCAAACAATAGTTCTATAATACTTTTAGCTCTTTAAAAAATCTCCATGCTGTTTTCCATAGTGGTTGTACTAGTTTACATTCCCACCAGCAGTATAAAAGTGTTCCCCTTTCACCACATCCATGCCAATATCTGTTGTTGTGTTTTTTTTAATCATGGCCGTTCTTGCAGCAGTAAGGTGGTTTTGCATTGTGATTTTGATTTGCATTTTCCAGATAATTAGAGATGCTGAGCATTTTTTCATGTTGGACATTAGTATATATATACTTTTTTTTATAATTGTCTATTCATGTCCTTTGCCCACTTTTTGATGGCATAATTGGTTTTTTCTTGCTGATCTGTTTGAGTTCTTTGTAGATTCTGGATATTAGTCCTTTCTCAGATGCACAGTTTGTGAATATTTTCTCCCACTCTGTGAGTTGTCTGTTTACTCTGTTGATTATTTCTTTTGCTGTGCAGCAACTTTCTAGTTTAATTAGGTCCCATCTATTTATCTTTGTTTTCATTGCATTTGCTTTTGGGTTCATAAAGTCCTTGCCTAAGCCAATGTCTAGAAGAGTTTTTCCAGTACTGTCATAAAGAATTTTTGTGACTTTGGGTATTATATTTAAGTCTCTATCTATCTTAAGTTGATTTTTGTGTAAGGTAAGAAATGAGGATACAGTTTCATTCTTCTACATGTGGCTTGCCAATTATCCCAGCACTATTTGTTGAATAGGGTGTACTTTGTCCCACTTTATGTTTTTGTTTGTTTTGCTGAAGATCAGTTGGCTGTATTTGGCTTTATTTCTGGGTTCTCTTTTCTATTCCATTGGTCTACATGCCCATTTTTACACCAGTACCATGTTGTTTCAGTAATAATAGCTTTGTAGGATAGTTTGAAGTCAGGTAATGTGTGATGCCTCTAGATTTGTTTTTGGGTTTTGTGGGGTTTATTTGCTTGCTTACTTACTCTTGCTTTCACTATGTGGGCTCTAGAAAAGGCAAATATTACCTTCAGAAAAAACAAAAGGCTTTACAGGAAAGAAATAGTAATCATAGTATACTAAATGGCTCAGTTGTGAATAGCACCTACATAGGTCATAAGAATGCAAACACTGAATGTTAACTAACCACATGTGAAAGTGAAGTGTATAAAGAAAACTGAAACCCTCTCTTCCTTAGTGGGAAATAAGTAGATTATTCCTACTATAAAAAAAAGTCAAGAAAGAGCAAGATAAGGATGTTATTTAGAGATATGTAGGTAAATTTCAAAAAAGTATAAGTACTTCTGAAGGGCAGGAAATGGAGGGCAAACTTGGGAATGGAAGGGGAACTCCCATCAAGCTCTTCACTTTTACTATTTGACTCTTTAAACTATGTAGATATATAACTTTTTTTTAAAGAAACTATTTTTAAAGTAAAAAGAAAGTGTATGGATATCCCCATGTATATTGACTGTCTCTTGACTGAGAAAGAACATGATAAAAGCCACACTTTAAAATATATTTGAACTTCCTTACTCAGAGAAGCATTTACATACATTAGAAAAATAGTAGATTCACGTAAGTACAGAACACATAATTGATTCATGCCTAAGCAGTGCTCAGTACGTGTAGGGATTTCCTCTCCCTATAAGGTTTAGTAATTAAGAGACTTAACTTACCTAAACCTCAGTTTACCATAAATGTTACCAAGAATGGATGCAGTTGTTCATCGGCTCTTTGGATGCTGTAAGATCCATATCTTTTTAAAGTTCCCTTTTATATGTACTAGCTTGAGTAGGTATCTAATTGTTGCACCCAAACATGCCCTGAGAAAAATAGTGAAGATATATACACTACTCAAAGTTGTCCAGTTGGCAAGTGATAGAGACATCATTTGAAACTAGTACAAAGGCTATTCTACTTTGCTACACATTTATAGATCTTCATAATTTTTCTTCAGTGACTTTTTTTTCCCACAAAAAGCACTTTTTATTTGAGACAAAGAGAAGTCTTACTGAAAGGATTACATTTCCAAGCAGTCAAAACTCAACTGCTAGTGGCACTATTTTGGCCCGGTAGATTCTGCTTCTCTTTGGTCAGAAAAGGGTATTCAGGTTGTACTTTCCCCAGCTGGGCAAAAAGAAGGGCAAAGCAAAGCTACTCTATTTACAGGGCTCGTCAGATCCAACATTAAGATAGACACACCCTCGCTGGCCACTCTACAGGTTGCTGTCCCACTGCTGAGTGACACAGGCCATACTATCTTTGCAAGGAAAACAAAATGAGGCAGGAAACACAGTATAGGTCACTTGGGGACAAGCAGGCATCTGCAGCTTCAAAAATCCTCATGGAAGGGGTAATCGTTGCGGGAGGCACAGCCCACCAAGGCACAGACCCTCCCATTTCTGTTGTAGCTGAATAAGGTGGTCATATCCTGGCTGTTCAGTTTAAAGTCGAAGACCTTAAAGTTCTCAGCAATGTGTTCTGGTGTCACAGACTTGGGGATCACCACCAAGTTCCTCTACGTGGGGAACCAGATCAGAACCTGGGCTGTAGTTTTATTATGCTTGGCTGTGATTTCCTTGATCCTGGGATCCTCCAGGAGGGAAGGATCCGCAGGCTTGGCCCAGGGCCTGTCAGAAGAGCTGAGGGGGCTGTAGGCGGTCACCATGATGCCTTTGGACTGACAGTACTGGATTAACTTCTCCTGAGTGAGGTACAGGTGGCACTCAGTCTGGTTAACCACCTACTTATACTTTAAGTCAGGCTTGTTTTAGATCCTCTCAACCTGGAGATGGTTGAAGTTGAAGATGCCAATAGCTTTCACCAGCCCTTCATCTACTAGCTCTTCCATGCCCGCCCATGTGTCCAGAATGTTGGTGTCACTGGGAACCACATTACCTGACTGATCCAATGGGAAAATTCCTTCCCAGACTTGACGCTTGTTGGCCAGCGAATATGGTAGAGGTCCAGGTAGTCCAGCTTCAGGTCAATGAGCATCTTCTGGAAGGCTCCTTTCAACAGGCCCTTCTCATGGTACACTCGCCACAGCTTGTTGACGATGAAGAGCTCCTCATGTTTCACTACCTGCTCCCTGAGCTTCTCCTGAATGGCCACTCCCACCTCATTCTTATTCTGGTACACGTGGGCACAGTCGATGTGGCAGTACCCAACGTCAATGGCCACCTTCACAGCCTCAGTTACCTGGCCTGGAGGAGACTTCCAGGTGCCTAGCCCCAGGATGGCCATCTTGGTGCCGTTGTTGAGCATGAAGTGGCTGGCCGTGGCTGCTGCGCTCTCCAGACCTCCGCCCAGAACCATGCACCTCAGTGACTCTTTAGGTAACTTAATAATATTAAAATAGTTATGTCTTTAAGAATGCCTGGTCTAATCAACAATGAAATACTTACTGTGACAGTGGAGCCACTTAATAGATTTGGATTTGCAAAGCCAGTAGGTGGGAGGTTGCTTATTTTCTAATAGGTACCTGACGTGAAGCAGTGGGTGCTTTTATTATGGCTACAGGGACCTACCTGATTTTCCCAACTATGGATAGGTAGAGAGACTGAGGTAGCATATAGTCTAGTCTACATGCATTTTATATATAAATATACTATTAAAATGTCAAAAATAAACTATATATTTTCTAATTAGAACATACAAAAAAATGGCCTCATATGTGTAATCCCAACACCTTGGGAGGCTGAGGTGGGAGGATCCTTGAGCCCAGGAGTTCAAGACCAGGGTGGGCAACACTGTGAGACCCTGTCTATATAAATATATAATGCTTTTTTAAAAATAAACATATGAAAAAGGGAAATACCATTTACAAAAAAAAAAAAGTAAGGAACTATAAACATCTACATGCAAGTGAATTACCTTCCTGGTTAATAAGACCTCACTTGTAGCTACCTCTCCTTTACCTTTTTATCACACATTTCCTACCCTGGGAAAAGGTAGGGAGACTACTCCCTTCACAAAGGAAACATGGAAAAAAGACAAACAGCTCCCTAAGAATTAGTTTCTCATGCTTGAGTTCTGATATGGGGTGTTATATTTTCACACAAAAAGCCCTGCTGAATTCCTCACAAATTAACTCTGGGTTAATTTGCTGAACTACTATTACCTAGTTCCACTTAATCTCATTCTAGTTTTCCTTATTCTGCCTTAGAAAAGGACTTTTCTTGGACTCCCTCATACTGATAAGCTAAGTGTCAATAACTTCCAGCCTTATGAAGATCTCCGAGCACACTGCCTAAATTCCAGCTTAGAGTTCCACAGCAAAGGCAGGGGCTGAGCTCAGCTTTTCCTCTATGCCTAGTCAGACCCATTTTCAGCCATCTCCAAAAAAAGGCTGTACCTTGCAGCTTGTGTTTTAATTACACACTTCCTATATACTCTCTTCCTAAAGGAAAATTGAATGAAAATAGAGAATAAAAAGCAATAAAGAAAATCAACAAAACCAAAAGTTGGTTCTTTGAAAAGATCAACAAAATTAACAAATCTTTGATGAGACTGACTAAAAAATCAAGAGAAAAGACTCAAGTTACTAAAATACAGAACGATGCTGGGAACATTACTACTGATATTACAGAAATAAAGAGGATTACATGACAGTATTATGAACAATTGTATGTCAACAATTTTGATTATTGATTCAATCTACTTAATAGTTATAGGTCTAGTAAAATTTTCCATTTCTTTATTAGTCAGTTTTGGTAGATTATGTGTTTCTAGGAATTGTTCATTTCATCCAGGTTATTCAACGTGTTGCATTCCAGTCTAGGCAGCAGGGCCAGACCCTGTCTCAAAAACAACAACTACAACAAAAAAACAACTTAGAAGTAAATTTAACCAAGGAAGCAAAAGACTTGTACGCTGAAAACTATGAAACATTGCTGGAAGGTAAAATAAATGAAAAGACATCCTTTGTTCATGGATTGGCAGACTTAACATTGTTAAGATGACAAGACTACCCAAAGTAATCTACAGCTTCAATACAATCGCTATTAAAATCCCAACAGCATTTTTTGGGGCAGAAATATTAAAAAACAACAACAACAACAACAACCCTACCCTAAAATTCATCAAGGGATCAATCTCCAATAATCCTCTAACAGGATTGCTGTACAGACTCAATTAGATCAGGGGTTTAGTGAATTCTTTTTTTTTTTTTTTTCCTTGAGATGGGGTTTCACTCTGTCACCCAGGCTGAAGTGCAACAGCATGATCTCAGCTCACTGCAACCTCCACCTCCCAGATTCAAGAGATTATCATCCCTCAACCTCCCCAATAACTGGAACTACAGGCATGCACCACCTTGCCCAGCTAAGTTTTGTATTTTTAGTAGAGACAGGGTTTCACCATGTTGACTAGGCTGGTCTCAAACTCCTGACCTCAGGTGATTCACCCATCTCCACCTCCCAAAGTGCTGGTATTACAGGCATGAACCACCACACTGGGCTGTGAATTCTTATAATTGTATGTTGCCTTGGCATCCATTTTAAATATAAGTTGGACTTCCTCATACCAGAAGTAGAGTTTAGTTGCCTTTGACACAATTTCTAGTTCTCCACCTCCTCCTAGTTCTGCAGTGCGGTTGATCCAGATGTCTGCCTTATACAACAACCTCCTGGTGATCACCTGCCTATAAGACAACTAGATGCAACCTATTTGACTTGCCTGGCTGACCCCCACATCTTGCATTGTCTGTGCAGATACGCTGCAGTGACCACCTCTCAGTCACAGCATGGCCCCATGGAACTCATGCTTGCTTGCTTTAAACCCACCAGTTAGAACTCCCTGTGGAAAACCTGCTTGGGCAATCCCCTGGACACCAAAAAGGGCTTTGGCCCTCAGGTCCTCCCTCACCCTCTCTCTTTTGCTTTCTACCCTCTGGTTGCCCCTGCAGGTCCCAGTCAGTGCCCCTCTTCCTGTCGGACCTGCTTGGGGTTTTTTTGTTGGTTTGTTTTTGAGATGGAGTCTCACTCTGTCGTCCAGGCTGGAATGTAGTGGTGCGATCTCGCCTCACTGCAATTTCCGCCTCCTAGGTTCAAGTGATTCTCATGCCTCAGCCTCCCAAGTAGCTGGGATTACAGGTGCCCAGCACCATGCCCAGCTAATTTTTTGTATTTTTAGTAGAGACAGGGTTTCATCATGTTGGCCAGGCTGGTCTTGAACTCCTGACCTCAAGTGATCCATCCACCTCAGCCTCCCAAAGTGCTAGGATTACAGGCGTGAGCCACCATGCCTGTCCCCTGCTGGTTTTATGATACCCTCTTCTCTCTGCAATCTTTAAGTAATTAAAAAACTGCTTCGGTTATTTTATGTGTCTTGCTATGCCACCTCCTCTGTGTCTCACCTGGCTGCCATACCTGATTCTAGCTCTCCTCAGGGCAGGGCTCTCCTAGAGAGTGATAATCTTGCATTAGGGCTACTCTCAAAAGAGAGACCTCAAAACCCAATGAGAAGAAAACACAACAAGGGGTTTTGGGGGAATTTGATGGGTTAACCCAAAGTTTACAGAGAAGTGCAAGGGACCAAGAATAGCCAAGATACAGTCAAAGGAAAATAAGACAAGAGGCCTTGCCCTATCAAGTATCAAGAATTATTAAAAAGCTCTAGTAATTAAGATAGTGGAGGCACAGAGGTATACTGAAAAATGAAATAGAATAGGTTCCAGAAACAGACCCATATGTATATGTGCATTTATGACAAAGCTGCCGTTGCTCACAGTGTGGAAATTCATGGTGCTGAGTACTGAGTATTCACACAGGAAAAAAGAGAAAAAGAAAAAGAAATATGATTCTATTTCTATTGGATCTATCCTATTGAAAACAAACATCAATTCCACGTAGACTGTAGGCCTAAATGTGAAAGGCAAAACTATAAAACTTTTAGAAGATAATATAGGCAATGTTATTATAACATTCAGTAAGAAAGATTGCATACAAAGTTGTTGTATAAATAGTTTATACAAAAAATATAAACTATAAAGGAAATGTTTGATAAGTTTGGCTAAGCTAAAATTAGAACATATGTTCACCAAAAGAAACTGTTAGAGAATTTAAAAAACAATTAAAAATGGAGAAGCTTTTGAGAAGTGTCTGTTCATATCCTTTGCCCACTTTTTGATGGGGTTGTTTGTTTTCTTCTTGTAAATTTGTTTGAGTTCTTTGTAGGTTCTGGATATTAGCCCTTTGTCAGATGAGTAGATTGCAAAAATTTTCTCCCATTCTGTAGGTTACCTGTTCACTCTGATGGTAGTTTCTTTTGCTGTGCAGAAGCTGTTTAGTTTAATTAGATCCCATTTGTCAATTTTGGCTTTTGTTGTTGTTGCTTTTGGTGTTTTAGATATGAAGTCCTTGCGCATGCCTATGTCCTGAGTGGTATTACCTAGGTTTTCTTCTAGGGTTTCTCAAAAGAAGACATTCATATAGCCAACAGACACATGAAAAAATGCTCATCATCACTCGCCATCAGAGAAATGCAAATCAAAACCACAATGAGATACCATCTCACACCAGTTAGAATGGCAATCATTAAAAAATCAGGAAACAACAGGTGCTGGAGAGGATGTGGAGAAATAGGAACGCTTTTACACTGTTGGTGGGACTGTATACTAGTTCAAACATTGTGGAAAACAGTGTGGCGATTCCTCAAGGATCTAGAACTAGAAATACCATTTGACCCAGCCATCCCATTACTGGGGATATACCCAAAGGATTATAAATCATGCTGCTATAAAGACACATGCACACATATGTTTATTGCGGCACTATTCACAATAGCAAAGACTTGGAATCAACCCAAATGTCCATCAGTGACATACTGGATTAAGAAAATGTGGCACATATACACCATAGAATACTATGCAGCCATAAAAAAGGATGAGTTTGTGTCCTTTGTAGGGACATGGATGCAGCTGGAAACCATCATTCTCAGCAAACTATCGCAAGAACAGAAAACCAAATACCGCATATTCTCACTCATAGGTGGGAATTGAACAATGAGATCACTTGGACACAGGAAGGGGAACATCACACACCGGGTCCTATTGTGGGGAGGGGGTAGGGGGAAGGGATAGCATTAGGAGATATACCTAATATAAATGATGAGTTAATGGGTGCAGCACACCAACATGCACATGTATACATATGTAACAAACCTGCACGTTGTGCACATGTACCCTAGAACTTAAAGTATAATTTAAAAAAATGGAGAAGCTATTTGTTGCAATATACAAATGTGGTAGTATCTAAAATACACAAAAAAGTCATATAAATCTATAAAGAAAAGAAATCTTAACAGAAAAAGATAGGTGCAACCATAAAAAAGAACAAGATTATGTCCTTTGTGGCAACATGGACGCAGCTGGAGGCCATTATCCTAAGCAAGTTAACACAGGAACAGAAAACCGAATACCACATGTTCTCACTTATAAGTGGGAGCTAAACATTGGGTACACGGGGACACAAAGGTGGCAACAACAGACACTGGGGACTGCTAGAGGGGGAAGTGGAGGGAAGGACTGAAAAACTATCAGGCACTAAGCTCATTACGTGGGTGACAGGATCGATTGTACCCTAAACTGCAGCATCACATAATATACCCATGGAACAAACCTGCACATGTACCCCTTGAATCTAAAATAGAAATTGAAATTATTTAAAAAATCATTAAGGTTGGCAAGACTTTCTCTCTTTAGAGTAGAAGAAACATAAGTATCCATATCCATATGAAAATATGCTTGGCCAGGTGCAGTGGCTCACGCCTGTAATCCCAGCACTTTGGGAGGCTGAGGTAGGTGGATCACCTGAGGTTGGAAGTTCGAGACCAGCTTGGCTAACATGGTGAAACCCTGTGTCTACTAAAACTACAAAAATTAGCCCAGCATGGTGGTGGGTGCCTGTAATCCCAGCTACTCTGGAGGCTGAGGCAAGAGAATCTCTGGAACCCAGGAGGTGGAGGTTGCAGTGAGCCAAGATCTTGCCATTGCACTCCAGCCTGGGCAACAGAGCGAGACTGTCGAAAAAAAAAAGAAAGAAAATATTCTCAACCTCATTCACAATCAGAAAAAAGAACAAACCACAGTAAGATACTATTTCATACCTACCAGACTAGCAAAACTTTAAAAGTCTGACAAAATCAGGTGTTGGCTATGATGGAAAAACCAGAGCACTCACACTGTTGGTGAGAGTGTCAATTGGCAAACCACTTGAAAAAGAATTAGAAATAATCTAGAGGAAGGCCGTCTTATTCTCAATATACATTTTATTACTCAATCCACTCCCGACATTAGAAAAAGCTGCAAAAATTAGATTCCGACCCTCAAACCTCACAACAGGACTTAATTAACCTCGCCTTCAAGGTGTACTGTAATAGAGTAGAGGCAGCCAAGTAGCAATGTATTTCTGAGTTGCAATTCCTTGCCTCCACTGTGAGACAAACCCCAGCCACATTTCCAGCAGACAAGAACTTCCAAACACCTGAACCGCAGCTGCCAGGGGTTCCTCCAGAACCTCCTCCCCCAGGAGCTAGCTACAAGTGCCGGAAATCTGGCCACTGGGCCAAGGAGTGCCCACAGCCTGGGATTCCTCCTAAGCCATGTCCCATCTGTGTGGGACCCCATTGAAAATTGGACTGTCCAGCTCCACCCACCGCCACTCCCAGAGCCCCTTCAACTCTGGCCCAAGGCTCTCTGACTCCTTCCTAGATCTTCTTGGCTTAGTGACTGAAGACTGACGCTGCCCAATCGCCTCGGAAGCCCCCTGGACCATCACAGACACTTCAGGTAACTCTCACAGTGGAGGGTAAGTCCGTTCCCTTCTTAACCAATATGGAAGCTACCAACTCCACATTACCTTCTTTTCAAGGGCCTGTTTCCTTTGCCTCCATAACTGTTGTGGGTATTGACTCCCAGGCTTCCAAACCTCTTAAAACTCCCCAACTCTGGTGCCAATTGGACAACATTCTTTTATACACTCCTTTCTAGTTATTCCCACCTGCCCAGCTCCCTTATTAGGTCTAGACATTTTAACTAAATTATCTGCTTCCCTGACTATTCCTGGGCTCAGCCACACCTCATTGCTGCCTTTTCCCCCAGTTCAAAGCCTCCTTCGCATCCTCCCCTTGTATCTCCCCACCTTAACCCACAAGTATGGGATACCTCTACTACCTCCTTGGTGACCAATCATGCACCCCTTATCATCCCATTAAAACCTAGTCACCCTTATCCTGCTCAATGCCAACATCCCATCCCACAGCATGCTTTAAAAGGATTAAAGCCTGTTATCACTCGCCTGTTACAGCATGGGCTTCCAAAATCTATTAACTCTCCTTACAATTCCCCCATTTTACCTGTCCTAAAACCAGACAAGCCTTACAGGTTAATTCAGGATCTACACCTTTTCAACCGAATTGTTTTGCCTAACCACTCCATGGTGTCAAACCCATATACTCTCCCATCCTCAATACTTCCCTCCACAACCCATTATTCTGTTCTGGATCTCAAACATGCTTTCTTTACTATTCCTTTGCACCCTTCATCCCAGCCTCTCTTCGCTTTCACTTGGACTGACCCTGACACCCATCAGGCTCAGCAAATTACCTGGGCTGTACTGCCGCAAGGCTTCGCAGTCAGCCCCCATTACTTTAGTCAGGCCCTAATTTCTTCCTCATGTTACCTATCTCGGCATAATTCTTCATGAAAACACATGTGCTCTCCCTGCCAATCGTGTCCGACTGATCTCTCAAACCCCAACATCTTCTACCAAACAACAACTCCTTTCCTTCCTAGGCATGGTTGGATACTTTCATCTTTGGATACCTGGTTTTGCCATCTTAACAAAACCATCACATAAACTCACAAAAGGAAACCTAGCTGACCCCATAGATCCTAAATCCTTTCCCCACTCCTTCAACAGCTTTAGAGACTGCCCCACACTAGCTCTCCCTGACTCAATCCAACCCTTTTCATTACACACAGTCAAAGTGCAGCGCTGTGCAGTCGGAATTCTTACACAAGGACCGGGACCACACCCTGTAGCCTTTTTGTCCAAACAACTTGACCTTACTGTTTTAGGCTGGCCATCATGTCTCCATGCAGTGGCTGCCACCACCCTAATACTTTTAGAGGCCCTCAAAAATCACAAACTATGCTCAACTCACTCTCTACAGTTCTCATAACTTCCAAAATCTATTTTCTTCCTCACACCTGACACATATACTTTCTGCTCCCCGGCTCCTTCAGCTGTACTCACTCTTCATTGAGTCTCCCACAATTACCATTGTTCCTGGCCTGGACTTTAATCTGGCCTCCCACATTATTCCTGATACCACACCTGACCCCCATGACTATCTCCCTGATACACCTGATATTCACTCCATTTCCCCAAATTTCCTTCTTTCCTGTTCCTCACCCTGGTCCCACTTGGTTTATTAATGGCAGTTCCACCAGGCCTAAATGCCACACACCAGCAAAAGCAGGCTATGCTATAGTATCTTCCACGTCTAACATTGAGGCTACTGCTCTGCCCCCTTCCACTACCTCTCAGCAAGCTGAATTCATTGCCTTAACTCGAGCCCTCACTCTTGCAAAAGGACTATGCATCAATATTTGTACTGACACTAAATCTGCCTTCCATATCCTGCACCACCATGCTGTTATATGGGCTGAAAGAGATTTCCTCACTACACAAGGTCCTCCACCATTAATGCCTCTTTAATAAAAACTCTTCTCAAGGCTGCTTTACTTCCAAAGGAAGCTGGAGTCTTACACTGCAAGGGCCATCAAAAGGCATCAGATCCCATCACTCAGGGCAACGCTTATGCTGATAAGGTAGCTAAAAAAGCAGCTAGCGATCCAACTTCTGTCCCTCATGGCCAGTTTTTCTCCTCATCTCGTCACTGCCACCTACTCCCCCAGTGAAACTTCCACTTATCAGTCTCTTCCCACACAAGGCAAATGGTTCTTGGACCAAGGAACATATCTCCTTCCAGCCTCACAGGCCCATTCTATTCTATCATCATTTCATAACCTCTTCCATGTAGGTTACAAGCCACTAGCCCACCTCTTAGAATCTCTCATTTCCTTTCCATCGTGGAAATCTATCCTCAAGGAAATCACTTCTTAGTTGTTCCATCTGCTATTCTACTACTCCTCAGGGATTGTTCAGGCCCCCTCCCTTCCCTACACATCAAGCTCAGGGATTTGCGCCCCCCCAAGGACTGGCAAATTGACTTTACTCACATGCCTCGAGTCAGGAAACTAAAATACCTCTTGTTCTAGGTGGACACTTTCACTGGATGGGTAGAGGCCTTTCCCACAGGGTCTGAGAAGGCCACTGCAGTCATTTCTTCCCTTCTGTCAGACATAATTCCTTGGTTTGGCCTTCCCACCTCTGTACAGTCTGATAACAGACCAGCCTTTACTAGTCAAATCACCCAAGCAGTTTCTCAGGCTCTTGGTATTCAGTGGCACCTGGTTTTACCTCAAACTGTCACCCTTAAGTCTCTCTTTAAGTGGATAGAAGATCTTCAGTGACAAAGTACACTGCAATACTTTCACCCTGATGAAGTCCTATTCTTTACTTTTATACTCACTGTTACTCTGGTTCCCATACCTATGCCACCCTCTACCTCTCCCCAGCTATCTCTACCACACTATCAATCTCACTCTCTCCTAGCCATTTCTAATCCTTCTTTAACACAATTGTTGGCTTTGCATTTCTCTTTCCTCCAAAATTGCTGAGGCCTCAATTTACTCACTCCTGAAAAAGGAGGACTTTGTATATTTTTAAATGAAGAGTGTTGTTTTTACCTAAATCAATCTGGCCTGATATATGACAACATGAAAAAACTCGAGGATAGAGCCCAAAAACTCGCCAACCAAGCAAACAATAACATCGAACCCCCTTGGACCCTCTCTAATTGGACGTCCTGGGTACTCCCAATTCTTAGTTCTTTAATACCTATTTTTTTCTCCTTCTTTTATTTGGACCTTGTGTCTTTCGTTTAGTTTCTCAATTCATCCAAAACCGCATCCAGGCCGTCACCAATCATTCTATACGACAAACGCTCCTTCTAACAGCCCCACAATGTCACCCCTTACCCCGAAACCTTTCTTCAGTTGAATCTCTCCCACTGTAGGTTCTCACGCCGCCCCTAATCCTGCTTGAAGCAGCCCTGAGAAACATCGCCCATGATCTCTCCATATCATCCCCAAAAATTTTCGCCACCCCAACACGTTACCAATATTTTGTTTTATTTTTCTTATTAATACAAGAAGACAGGAATGTTAGGCCTCTGAGCCCAAGCTAAGCCATCATATCCCCAGTGACCTGCACATATACATCCAGATCGCCTGAAGCAACTGAAGATCCACAAAAGAAGTGAAAATAGCCTTAACTGATGACATTCCACCATTATGATTTGTTTCTGCCCCACCCTGACTGATCAATGTACTTTCTAATCTCCCCACCCTTTAGTAGGTTCTTTGTAATTCTCCCCACCCTTGAGAATGTACTTTGTGAGATCCACCTGCTGCCCGCAAAACATTGTTCCTAACTCAGCCGCCTATCCCAAAACCTATAAGAACTAATGATAATCCACCACCCTTTGCTGGCTCTCTTTTCAGACTCAGCCCGCCCACACCCAGGAGAAATAACAGCCATGTTGCTCACACAAAGCCTGTTTGGTGGTCTCTTCACACGGACATGTGAGACAGCAAGAATGAAGATTCATGTGCCCTGTAACCCAGCAGGTCCGCATGCAGGATTATACCCTAGAGCTCCTGTACATGTGCACAAAGGGCCTCATACAAGAATGATTGAAAAAGTCTTGTCTAAATCGTGTTTTAAAAATGGAAACAATGCAAACATTCATCCACATCTGAATGAATAAACCACACGGTGGTGTATTTATATGCTCTAGCACCATATAATTCCTATAATAGGAATTAGTTACAGTGACACACAACTGCACAGATGAAACTCAAGATCAAATGTCTGAGTGAAACACACAAGTTGCAGAAAATTCATACAGTATGATTCCATTTGTTTAAAGTCCAACAACATTCAAAACTAAACAACATGTTGTTTTGGAATATAGCAAAAAGTAAAAAAGTATTTTAGAAAAAAACTGAACAAGGCCAGGAGCACTGGCTCACACCTGTAATCCCAGCACTTTGGGAGGCCGAGATGGGCAGATCACCTGAAGTTGGGAGTTCGAGACCAGCCTGACCAACATGGAGAAACCCCATCTCTATTAAAAATACAAAGCCAAGTGTGGTGGCGCATGCCTGTAATCCCAGCTACTCAGGAGGCTGAGGCAGGAGAATCGCTTGAACCTGGGAGGCAGAGGTTGCCGTGAGCCGAGATCACGCCATTGCACTCCAGGCTGGGCAACAAGAGTGAAATTCAGTCAAAAAAAAAAAAAAAGTGAACAATAAACACAAAATTCAGGAGAATACCTACATCTGAGAAGGGAAGAAGACAGATTCTACAGGGCACCCAAAGGTAATGCTGGACACAGGTGTTCACTCTTTTGTAATTTTTTTTATATTTTAGAGACAGGGTCTTGCTCTGTCACCCAGGCTGGAATGCAATGACGTGATCAAGGTTCACTGCAGCCCCAACCCCTGGGCTCAAGCAATCCTCCCAGCTCAGCCTCCTGAGTAGCTGGGACTGCAGGCATGCACCACACCAGACTAATTTATTTATTTTTTGTGGAGATGAGGTCTCACTATTTTGCTCAGGCTGGTCTTGAACTCCTGGCCTTAAGCAATCCTCCTGCCCTGGCCTTCAGAAAGTCCGGGATTACGGGCATGAACCACCATGCCTGGCCAATATTGTAATTCCTTACACATCATATATATATATTATATGAATATTCTCAATATCTAATCAAAACAATCAAATGAGATGATGACTAAGTGAAACACACAGCTCAGCAGCTGACATCTATTGGGTGCCCATTGTTCTTCTAAGTCTCGTTTCATTATAAATTCTGTTTGTTTGTTTGAGATGGAGTCTTGCTCTGTTGTCAGGCTGGAGTGCACTGGCGTGATCTCGGCTCACTGCAACCTCCGACTCCCTGGTTCAAGCAATTCTCCTCCCTCAGCCTCCAGAGTAGCTGGGATTACAGGCGCGTGCCACCACACCCAGCTAATTTTTGTATTTTTATTAGAAAAGGGGTTTTACTGTGTTGGCCAGGATGGTCATGATCTCCTGACCTCATGATCCGCCCACCTTGGCCTCCCAAAGTACTGGAATTACAGGCATGAGCCACTGCGCCTGGCCTCATTATAAATATTTTTAAATGAATTGAGTAAAACTAAATGGTTTTCTTTCAACTTCAATAATTGCTCTTAGATGGAAGAATGCCACAGGATCAGATTCCAGGTCTGTTCAAAGTCAAAGACTAACAAGGCTCCCCTACTCCTGGTTCTCAATCCTGCAACATCCCACTGGGGTCATTTAAGCCAACTGAACTAAAAATAAACATCTACAGCTGTTTCATCCTTTCCCCCCACCTTGATTTTTACCTGTGTGGTTCTCTTTTTGACTAGAAAATAATCCTTTTGTGAAACTATGATGAGAGAAGCCACACCCCTAAACTGGAAGAAATAAAAATAGAGGCACAGTGGATGCCAGAACAGTCACACATGCTCCCGTTTGAGTGCTCTGCATCATCACACGTTATATTTAGCTTGGTGCAAAAGTAATTTTAATGGCAAAAAATGCAATTGCTTTTGCACTAACCTAATACAAAAGGCAGAGTAGGCGTAAAGATAGTGATCTGCTCACTGCCTGTTCTTGGGGTATCTTCTGGTCCAAATGCTATAAATCTCAGGACACAGGCATGGGCAAAGTCTTCATGTCTAAAACACTGAAAGCAATGGCAACTAAAGCCAAAATTGACAAATGGGATCTAATTAAACTAAAGAGCTTCTGCACAGTAAAAGAAACTATCAGCAGAGTGAACAGGCAACCTACGGAATGGGAGAAAATTTTTACAATCTATCCATCTGACAAAGGGCTAATATCCAGAATCTACAAAGAACTTAAACAAATTTACAAGAAAAAAACAAACAACCCCATCAAAAAGTAGGCAAAGGATATGAACAGACACTTCTCAAAAGAAGACATTTATGCAGCCAACAAACATATGAAAAAATGCTCATCATCACTGGTCATTAGAGAAATGCAAATCAAAACCACGATGAGATACCATCTCATCCCAGTTAGAATGGCAATCATTAAAAAGTCAGGAAACAGCAGATGCTGGAGAGGATGTGGAGAAATAGGAATGCTTTCACACTGTTGGTGGGAGTCTAAATTAGTTCAACCATTGTGGAAGACAGTGTGGCAATTCCTCAAGGATCTAGAACTAGAAATACCATTTGACCCAGCAATCCCATTATTGGGTATATACCCAAAGGATTATAAATCATTCTACTATAAAGACACATGCACATGTATGTTTCCTGCGACGCTATTCACAATAGCAAAGACTTGGAATCAACCCAAAGGTTCATCAATGATAGACTAGATAAAGAAAATGTGGCTCATATACAGCATGGGATACTATGCAGCCATAAAAAAGGATGAGTTCGTGTCCTTTGCATGGACATGGATGAAGCTGGAAACCATCATTCTCAGCGAACTATCACAGGAACAGAAAATTAAACACCACATGTTCTCACACATGAGTGGGAGTGGAGGAAGAAGAACACATAGACACAGGGAGGGGAACATCACACACTGGGGCCTGTAGGGGGATGGAGAATAGGGGACAGATAGCATTAGGAGAAATACCTAATGTAGGTGATGGGTTGATGGGTGCAGCAAACCATCATGGCACGTGTATACCTATGTAACAAAACTGCATGTTCTGCCCATGTACCCCAGAACTTAAAGTATTGTTAAAAAAAAAAAGAAGAAGAAATAAAAGAAATTAAACTCATGATAAATCCTGAAAAAAAAAGAAAGAAAACATCTGTGACACAAAAGAGCCCCAAACCAAAGAGAATTGCAAGTAATGCTGACATTTTAGTAATAAAGGCGCTGGCATTGGTCTTCTCTCCAGTTTTGCTTTGCTTTATAACCAGGAGGCACCTGGAAAACAAACAAAACATACAAGGTTTTATCACTTCATTCAAACAGACTTCAGAGAAGTGGCATCTAGGTATGCTATAGAGACAATCAAATTCTATTATTTGTCTAAGTGTCCACTGAATTTCTAAGTTAATTAAAGCAATGGGGAGAAAAAAAAAAAAAAAAAAAACAGAAGGACAGGCAAGGACTGTGTTTTCACTGGTGCTCCAGAAAAGTCAGCAAGAAACAAGTGAGAGGAGAAAGGGAAACGAGCTGGCCAGACCTTCTCAGTGTGAGGGAAGCAAACGTTCACCGAGATGGTCCATTCATCTGCTCAACCACTGAGCACCCACTGTGCACCAGGCTCTGTGCTGGGAAAAATAAACACATAATTCCCTACCTCATGGAGAATGTAGCTCAGTAGGGGAAAGTCAGAAGCAAGTTGGCAATTCGTGGTATACAGGAGAAGCAGGGGCTGCCAAGGGACCACACAGCACCGGGCTTGAGGGCTCAGAAAAGCCTCCTCAGAAAGGAACAGCGAATCTCAGACTCCACTGCGGAGTAAGACCAGTTGTCCTGACATAGTGCATAGTGGGCTGAGGGAGGGGAGGATGAAGCAAGAGGACAAAGCCCCAATCTGGAGAACAGCAGGTGTCAGGGCTCAGGGAGCAAGCATGGGGTATAGGAGAAGGATAACTAGGTCAGAAGGCCTGGAGCAAAGAATGCAAGCAGGGTAGTGCTGGGTTCACCATCCCTAAATATTATGCTCTCCATGGCTTCAGGCCCACTGGACAAACCCAGGCAATGAACAGCCTCAGACCTGGAGAGCAGAACTCCTGACTCACACATCTCATCTGTCCTTTCCACAGTGCCTTGTGTTCTTGCAGTCACACTCTTTGTTGCAGATACAATGCCAGCCGGAAATATGGCTGTGACAGGACAGTGACTCAGAGTATACAGTTGGGCAATGAGAACTTAAACCATAACTATAAGACTTTTTGTGAGAAAAACCTATTAGACAGAGACATACACACACTCAGATCTGCTACTCCTAGCAACTCCTCCATTATATATTAAGAGGAGACCTCAAGCATTGCAAAATCTATTTGGGGGAATGGTAACCAGTTTTATTGCCTGCCTGTTCTTGAGAAAACCTCTATAAATGGAATCAATGGAACCTTATTTATTTTCAAATCTGTTCACACATAGCCTTAGGGTCATTTGTGATGTGAGACTGAAGGGGACTGGGATGCTGTGGATGACAGCTGCCCACCATCTGTCTGGTCCTAAACCATCCACCTTCCCACTGTAGCTGCTCAGGCTCTCCTAGCCAGAGGCCTGTCAGGAGCCAATTGAGCTGTATCTATCCAGGTATCGTTAATTTGTTTCCGTTGTGATTATTCCTTCTGGCAGACAAAGCCATCCTTGTGGAAGGCAGAGCAGGACAATCCCACCCAGGCACATGGACCAGGCAGCTGGCAGAGTGCATTGAGGTGGCTCTGCCATCTGCTGCTTAGAAGGAAGGGCCTGAGGCTCACACATGCATCCAAAGCCTGTAAACCCCAGACTTCACCAAACCAAGTGGTAACGCCTCCATCCAAGTATCATCAGCCCTTCTGGTCACATGGATGCATTGTGTGACTTCTCATCCTCTTCAAGTTAACCCTTGTCATTCACTTTGACCTGATAAAAATGCTGGGCTGCGAGTGGGAGGGGTTGAGAATAGGAAGCAAAGAGACTTCATAGTGCAATTTGTCTTGCACTGGAGACAAATCAAGCCCTGGGGATGGCCTTAGCCTCTTCTGTCCAGAGACGGTCCTACTGAAAACAATGACGGATTATTTTCCTTAGAGCTAAATCATTCTCTATGTTTTGTCATTTTAGAAAACCAGAGATATATTTCAAACTGGTAGTGACACTTTCTTCTACCACCCTGTGCCACCAGTGCCTAGCACACAGCAGGCATTTATAAACAGTTATTGATACTAGGTGATGAATTATTAGCACAAGAGCTTGCTTATTTAGAAAAGGAAATTCTACAAAATCAAAGATCTAGAAGGACAGGCATGGACTATCCAGTATAGAGCACACCTCAATATGTGACTGCTCAAGAAGTCACTTATCAAATCAAACACAAGTGTGACTCACATCACATGGGTCCTTTCAATGTGGAGACCTATTCCTCTCCAGGATCTCACCAATTAGAAAAATGTAGATTCACCCTATGGATTTTAAGATTCTGTCCTCTCTGTGGGGAGACATTTGGAGTTGTCACTCAGCAGCAGAGATCTGGAGGGACCAGATGGCTGGTAAAACAGGAGGCTATTCTCAATCCAGGGCCAACAGGAAAGCTGGAAGGCAGAGCCCAAATTTAGTTTGAAACCTGATGCCCAACAGTATAAAATTAGAAACTCCTTTGAACCATCTGGTTCTTTTAAATAAATACCTGTCTGTCCGATACTAGAATGGAAGGAGATTCAAAGTCTAGCTCCCTTCCCTAAGACACATCTGTTCCATCAGTAGTGAACAGCAACCATGGGAGATACTTAATACTGGCTAGCTGACAGAGCCTATACTAATGGCTGCCTATCTTAAGTACTCTAAAGTTCTTCAGAATCTTTCTGATTCCAACATCTCTTTCACTCTTCTCTTCCAACCACCAAATCCCCTCTTCTTACTCTCCCTGAGGCTAGAATACACACACACACACACACCCCCCATCTAAAATATTTCAATGTAGTATTGTCCTTCTTCTGCCAACCCACCCATAATGATCATTCCTTCTCTACATTGCTCTCCTTTCTATTGTCCTTCTCTCCCCTTCTCTTGACAGTGATATAATTTATCCACGAACCCCCAAAAATCAACACTTCATCCCCTTGTGGGGTGACTGTCTTAGTTCATTTTGTGTTGCCATAAAGGAATACCTGAGACTGGGTAATTTATTAAAAGGAGAGGTTTATTTGGCTCATGGTTCTGCAGTCTGTACAAGAAGCATGGCACCAGCATCTGCTCCTGGTAAGGACCTCAGGAAGCTTCCAGTTGCAGTGGAAGAGGAAGGAAAGCAGTGTGTCTTATGGTGAGGGAGGGGGCAAGAGAGAGAGAGCGAGGGGAGGGGTGTCATGCTCTTTTAAACAACCACTCTCATGTGAACTAGTAGAGTGAGCACTCACTCATTATGATGGAGAGGGCCACCAAGCCATTCATGAGGGATCTGCCTGCCTGATCCAAACACCTCCCATTAGGCCCCATCTTCCAACACTGGGGATCAAATTTCAACATGAGATTTGGAGGGACAAATATCCAAACTGTATCAGTCACCATCCCTAAATATTATAAAATAATCTGTCCCCAGCCAAATCAATGTATACCCCAGACCCTTCTCCCTTAAAGCCCCATTTTTCAGCTTTCATGTGACCTAAGATCTCTTCCACCACACATCATCTCACCACATGCTAACACCACCCCAACCTTTTATCTTGACTGGAAATGGCCTAACCTGAGTGATTTAGTGATTTCATCCCTTGGAAACAGAAGTGAAGAAGAGTCTGGAGTGGAAGGGTCAGCAGTGAAGACCCCAAGAAGGGAGAGTCAAATAGGACCTCCCTAAGTACTTCCATTTTCTCTTGTATTCCAAAGGCCTTTTAAATTATAAATGAGATGATGTATAAATTCACCTAGTAAATTGTTGAAGCCCAATGCAAAAGTAACAACACTGTTATTACATTATTCCCACGAAAATCCCTTAATTAGCATAGAAATAGTGTCATTATAGTTCCCTCAAATGAGTTCCTTTTCAGTGATACGGTGATTGAGTCTCAATGTTGGAGTTGTCTTCAACTCCATCCCCTCCCTTGCCCTCTACATTGTTAGGCACAAGTTTCCATGCACTCTTCTTCGAGAAAGTCCTTCAATCCATTCTCCATATCCATTCTCTTTTGCCCTGAACTTAGCTCAGCCCTTTGTCCCTTTGACACTGAAGCATGACTCTCTTATTCTAGGGTCTACTTACTCTATGTGAGCTCAGGTCCTCCAATAAGCAGATGTCAACATGAACAACACATGCAAGATACTTCTTGGGGGAGATACTTGGGCAGGATAGAGAGGGAGAGAGGATGCATAGGCAGAGGGAACCTTCGGACCACACCCGTCTGACACCCGTGACAGGAGGGAAAGAAGACTGGTAGGAAGAGCCTCAGGCCATGCTGCAGTTCTAAGAAAGTCTCGTTTGATTGATAGGCAGTATTGAAGCACAGGTTCCCATTAGAAGAGACCACATGGAGCAGAATTGGCCCAGCTTTAGTATCTTCAATATGTCAATGAGGGAAGCAGCAGCTCAGGGAAAGTGTGGCCTCTGCATAAAGATCAGAGTAATGAAGAAAAGATAGCTTCTCAAGTACTAAGTGAAATGGACAGACAAAGGCAAAAACTGAAACTTGACTCCCTCTCATGCCATTCACAAAAATCACCTCCAGGTGGATTGTAGATCTAAGTATGAAATGATAAAGCTTTCAGAAAATTATATATAGAAAAATTCATGACTGAGAAAAGAAGCCTGTAAACCATAAAGGAAAAGACAGATGCACTAGAATGCATTAAAGTTAAGAATTTTTATTTACCAATATTAAGAGCTTCTGTTTTGATAAGCAGAAGAGTGAAAAAACAAACAAGAATGGGAGAGTGTCATTTTAATACATGTAACTAAGAGGCTCATAACCAGACTCTATTAAAAACTGCTAAAAGTTAATCAAAAACAAAATAACAGAGAACCCAGTAGAACAAAGGGTAAGAAACTCAAACTGGTGTTCCACAAGAGACCATGCAAATGGCCAGCAAACATACACAGGTGCTGAATATCATTAATCACAAGGGAAATGCAAATTGAAATCACAATGAGATACATTCAACACACACCTGAATGGTTAAAATCTAAAACAGCGGTCTCCAAACTTTTTGGCACCAGGGACAAGTTTCATGGAAGGCAATTTTCCCACAGACTCAGGGCAATGGTTTCAGGATGATTCAAGTGCATTACACTTATTATGCACTTTATTTCTATTATTATCACATTGTAATATATGATGAAATAATTATTGAACTCACCATAATGTAGAATCTGTGGGAGCCCTGAGCTTCTTTTCCTACAACTAGATGGTCCCATCTAGGGGTGATGGGAGACAGTGACAGATCATCAGGCATTAGATTTTCATAAGGAGCACATAACCTAGATCTCTCACATGCATAGTTCACAATACGGTTCGTGCTCCTATGAGAATCTAATGCCACCACTGATCTGAAAAGAGGCGGAGCTCAGGTGGTAATGCAAGCAATGTGGAGCAGCTCTAAATGCAGATGAAGCTGCGCTTGCTCACCCTCTGCTTACCTCCTCCTGTGGGACCCGGTTCCTAACAGGCCACAGACTGGTACCAGGGGTTGGAGAGTCCTGATTAAAAGATAACACAAAGTGCTGAAAAGAATGAGGAGCAATAGAAGTTCCTATGCACTACTGAAGAGTGTGTAAAATGATTCCACCACTTTGGAAAACTGTTTGCAAAATCTACTACTCAATATTGCTCATCCTGTGACCTGGAAATTCCACTCCTAGGTATGGAAATGCCTAGAAGTGGTTTTACATAATATAGGATATACACATGAAAAGCCATGCCCAAGAATGTTCATAGCAGCATTACTCACTATTATTAATATGAAGCAAATGTCCAACAGTAAATCTGTGGTCATATTCATTCCATGGCATGCCATAGTGAAAAGTAATGCATCAAAACTACACCCAACGATATAGATAAATTTTACAAATACAATGTTGACTGACACATACTCTATGATTATATAAAGTTATAAATATATAAAGTTCAAAAATAGTTGAAACTAAAATATCATATTTAGGGATTCATACTTAGGTGGTAAAACTATTGGAAAAATGCAAAGACATGATAACCATGAAGGCCAGGATAGTGGTTACCTTTAGGAAGAGGGAAAGAGTATAATTGGGGAGGGGTAGGCAGGGTCTACTGGAATGCTAGCAATAGACTATTTTTTACCTGAGTGTTTGCTTTATAATAATTTGTAAAACTTTACTAACATATTTTATCCATTTATCTTAATTGTGTTATATTTCTCAATGTTTTTTAAAAGGAATTCTTTTTTAAAAAAATTACACATGTAGTGGGTCACGCCTATAATCCCAGCGCATTAGGAGGCCAACATGGGAGTATTGCATGAGGTCAGCAGTTGGAGATCAGCCTGGGCAACACAGTGACACCCCATCTCTACAAAAATGTTAAAAATAAAAAAATTAGCCAGCCATGGTGGCACATGCCTGTAGTTCTAACTACCTGGAAGGCTGAGGCAGGAGGATCCCTCAAGCCCATGAGTACAAGGTTACAATGAGCTATGACAGGGCCATCACACTCCAGTCTGGGTGACAGAGCAAGACCTAAAAGCTTAGTGTAACATAGAATAAGTGAAAAAGCCAGCAAAACATAGAAGACTAATCACAAATAAGTTAATTTCATCACATGATAAAGCAGGTTTATCATTTTTCTAAAACAAAAGAAGTGGGAAACAGAAGGTTATTATTATGTTTATTATTAAGGTTATTATGTTACTATTATTAATAGAAACATCCTCTGAAGCAAAACTGTCTCTGCCTAGAACCCAAACTATATAGAAAGGGTAGAAATTACTCGGCCTCTTCCTAGCAGGTAAGGGTTCCCTTCCCTTCACCTGGCTGGCAGTTTGAATTGCAAGGAAATATGAAACTCTGTGATTCATGTTGGCAAAAGATGATTGAGGACTAACTTTACCAATGTACTTTAGGTACCAGTTTGCAAAGCATGCTTTTAAGTACTCTGATAATTAATGGGTAAGCTGGCAGGCACTTTTTCACTCTAATACCTTTATTTCTTAATTAAAATGACATACAGATGTTAACATTTATTAATTATTTTACTAGTTCACAGCAATATAATTAACTGACTTTAAAAAGCTGAAAATGATACTGCCATCTTTCAGAAGTTGCAGCATTTGGTCTAAATGAAAATGTGAAGTAGGAAAAGGTGTCCTCATTTCACAGTCTCTCTCCCCACATCTCTCCCCTGTGACTGCTTACAAAGTGGGCTGTAATAATTCTTCCCAATCCAGTGCATGTGCCCCTTTGCAATGTGACTTTGTCTTTTTCCCCACTAGGGACTGACTAAGGAGGAGGAGTGGTGGGAGCAGTTTGCTCCAGTGGGGAAGAGAATTTTATTGCATTGTTTAGAATTGCTAGCACAAGGTGAAAACAAAATAAAAAGCAATCAACTTTTCATTAGTTTTATTATTGCTTTTCAATTCTCTACAGAAAATGCACCCTCTTACTGTCTGCACCCAGGAGTTGTTCTCCCACTGCCAATCATTTCCATGCTTGGTATGCCATTGTTCCCCACCCCTTGAATCTGAGCAGGCCTGGGACGTGCTTTGACCAGTAGAATGTGGTAAAAATGACACTTTGGGACTTCCAAGCCTAGACCTCAAGACATTTGCAAAATTTGCTCTAGTCCTCTTAGAACCTTGAGACCACCATGTTGTGAAGCTGAGCCTGGCCTCCTTGAAGATAGAAGAACACATGAAGAGAGAGGTCCAGCTGATAGCCAGCATTAGTTATCAGGCATGTGAGTGGGGCCATCTTATATCATTGACCCCAATCCAGCCATCAGATGGCTACAGCCACATGAGTGACTCCAGGCAAGACTGGCAGAAGAACCGTCCAGCTGAACCCAGCACAAATGGTGGACCCACATATTTCTGAGCAGTTCGAATGGTTTTTTAAAGTCACTAAATTGGGTTCTCATTCTAGCTCTTCCTTTTAGCAGTGAGACCATGAACAAATCACTAAACTTTTCTAAGTCTTTTCCTTTATCTGTAAAATGGGGATAATGACATAGAACTTTCTACATATGACTGTGGTAAGGACTGAATAGGATTATGTGTATGTGCCAGGGTGGAGGCACTCAGATGTGAAAGGTACCAGATACCAAAGTGAGTATGAACATATCCTACTGAAGGAATTCTCAAAGTAGACAGTTAAGAACTGGTTGAGGGCCAGGCATGGTGGCTCATGCCTGTAATCCCAGCACTTTGGGAGGCCAAGGCAAGTGGATCACTTGAGGTCAGGAGTTCAAGATGAGCCTGGCCAACATGGCAAAATCCCATCTCTACTAAAAATACAAAAATTAGCCAGGCATGGTGGCACGTGCCTGCAGTCCCAGCAACTCCGGAGGCTGAGGCAGGAGAATCACTTGAACTGGGGAGGTGGAGGTTGTAGCGAGCTGAGATCGTGCCACTATACTCCAGCCTGGGTGACAGAATGAGACTGTCTTAAAAAAAAAAAAAAAAAGAACAGGTTGAGGACTCTTAAACCCCTCAATTTCACCTCAAGGGAGTAAAGACAGAGAGAGGATTTTGTGAGGGGGTTTTCTTTGAAGAAAGCACTGTTGTAAGACTCCTTCTAAGAGGGGAGAGTGGGCTGGGTGCAGTGGGTCACACCTGTGATCCTAGCACTTTGGGAGGCTGAGGTGGGAGGATTGCTTGAGCCTAGGAGTTTTAGACCAGCCTGAGCAACATAACAACACCCTATCTCTACAAAAAAATAAAATAAAAATAATTAGCCAGGAATGGTGATGCATGCCTGTGGTCTCAGCTGCTAGGAGTCTGAGGTGGGAGGATTGCTTGAGCCTGAGAGTTGGAGGCTGCAGTGAGCTGTGATCACACCACTACACTCCAGACTGGGTGACAGAGTGAGACCCTGTCTCAAAAATACAAAAGTGGGGAGGCTGGAGAGTGCTGCCCTCTCTCTTCAAGCCTGTTTGAGAATGGGTCCTTCACCAAGCCTACTCAGAGAGCCTAAGATGTGCTCCTTGTAGTCCAGGAGCTCCTCAGATTCGTGCCTGAGAAAGTGAAACAACAAAGGGGAGGGCTGTCTTTGGGACACAAGGTCTAGAGAGCAATTTTATACCAGGGAGCTGCTGCCTAGACCAGGGATCCCCAACCCGCGGGCCACTGACTGGTACTGGTCCGTGGCCTGTTAGGAACCAGGCCACACAGCAGGAGGTGAGCAGTGGGTGAGCAAGCACTACTGCTTGAGCTCTGCCTCCTGTCAGATCAGTGACAGCATTAGATTCTCACAGGAGCATGAATCCTTTTGTGAACTGTGCATGCAGTGGATCTGCGTTGTACATTCCTTATGAGAATCTAATGCCTGATGATCTGAAGTGGAAATTTCATCCTGAAACCATATACCCTGCCCCATCCATGGAAAAATTGTCTTCCATGAAACCAGTCCCTGGTACCAAAAAGGTTGGGAACTGCTGGCCTAGAGGGTCCAGCAAAAGTGTTTGAGGGAATCTGTGAAAGAAAGTAGGGTTTAAACAGCTGCCAGCTCCAAAGAACACAAATCCAGCCAGTTTGGAATAGAATCTATGAAGCAGGTACTATTACTATCATTTTACTGACTAGAAATGGAGGCTTAGAGAGGTTAAGTTGTTTGCCTAAGGTCATACAGTAAGTACCACAGACAGGATAAGAATCCAAGCTGATTCTTAACTATGCTATTCCAGATTACCTGGTAAACCATATGTGAAATAGACACCATCACCAAGCAAGACCAAGTGATTAAAAAAAAAAAAAAAAAAAAAAAAAAAAAGACATGAAAACCAAGCTATAGGCATGGCAGATTCTCTGTTATCCCAGGAAACAAACTGGATGTCCCATGCCTGCAGGCAAAGAATTGAAACAAGTAAATGAGAGCACTTTGGGACAACATCAATATACCATGCCAGCTGTAATGTACAACCCTTCCTCAGCAGTCTTCGCTCAGCTCCCCCTGTAAAAAAATCCCAGCAGCCAGTGAGTAAAGCTGGCTGGGGCAGGAAGGTCCTCACAACCATCTAACTGATAGGGAGTCAATATTCTGCCAGCTGTAGGAAACAAGGAACCATGGAGGATGACCAGGAGCACGGATATTTCATTCATTAGCTCCCACAGCCACAGCGTGGGACCTACAAGTCAGTCAAGGACAAGGGAAAGGTTTGAGACTGAGAAAAAACAAAGATTAGCTCAAAACTCTAAAAGGAACATTGCTAATTCATAATCAATAACTTTTAATGAAATCTCTACTAAAAGTAACATGCCAACTTCATTTGTCAAATTAATATTCATAAGTATTTCATTCAATTTGTAAACAATCTGTAGGTTAGGCTTCCTTACTTGACAAGAATTCCAAGTGTGGGTGAGAAATTGCAGGAATTGAAAATTAAAGAAGTTGTTCATAGCCTGATCATTTCAAAGGCAAAATTGTTATTTGTTAAGTCTTCCAAAATACTTATAGAAGAAAAAATTACATTTAATATAGCATTTTTTTACATTGTGCAGGGTGGGGGCCTCTAAAAGGATGAGTTCCTAGAATCTTTAAACAGTGTCAGCCTGAACAAGGAAAGAAAGGCCATTAAAGCCATCAATAAATCCAAGTTTTTCACACGATGCCTGAGATGTGGATGGTCTTCACTAAATCTTCACTACATTTACAGGTAACACTTTCTGTGACAGCACAGGATCTGAAGTCTGACTGCCCCAATTCAAATCCCCACTCCACACTTAGCTGTGTGTCCTGGGGCAAGTAGCTCAACCTTTTTGAGCCTCATTTTCCTTATATGTGAAGGATGGAGATTAATGAACCCACTTCAAAAGGTTGGGAGAACTGAGCTAACACAATCATCCCATAGTATCCATGCAGGATTGATTCCAGGACACTACCACATCGGCTACCACCCCCCATAAATACCAAAACCCATGGATGCTAAAGTCCCTGATATAAAGTTGTGCCATATATTTGCATATATAAACTGTTCACATCCTCCTGTATACTTTGAATCATCTCTAGATTACTTATAATACCTAATACAATGCGCTGTAAATAGTTGTTATACTGGACCAAGCACAGTGACTCATGCCAGTAATCCCAGCAGTTTGGGAGGTCAAGGCAGAAGGATCACTTGAGCCCAGGGGTTAAAGACCAGCTTAGGCAACATAGTGAGACCCCATCTCTACAGAAACAATAATAATTATTATCTGGTCATGGTGGCATGCAACTGTAGTTCCACCTACTCAAGAGGCTGAGGTGGGAGGATTACTTAAGCCTGGGAAGTCAAGGCTTCACTAAGCCATGATCACACCAGTGCACTCCAGTCTGGGTGACAGAACAAGATCCTGACTCAGAACAACAACAACAACAAACCAACGAAAATTGTTGTTATTATACTATAATACTATATTGTTTAGGGAATAATGACAAGAAAAAACATCTGTATGTGTTCGGTACAGATGCAACCATCCATTTTTTTTTTTTAATATTTTCAATCCTCAGTGGGTTGAATCCATAGATGTGAAATCCATGGACACAGAGGGGTGACTGTACACATAAGCACTTATAACTGTTCCTGGCACACAGCAAATGTTGAATAAATGTTAGTTGTTCACAGAAACTTGAATCTGCCAAGAGAACCCCACCCCACGGCCTTACTGTGTAATCATTTTTACGTCTTTCCAAGGTGAGTGTGTGCAAAGGTGGAGATGCTTCTTCAACAAGTTTCCTCCTGCACAAGGTCAGGGCATGTCTGCCATACACAAGCCAAGCAGGAGTTCAGAGTCAGGGGCTAGACAGGAGCTGAGCAGAGAGCTATTAATAGAAATATAGGGCACAGGCATTATGTTCAGAATGGCACCCCTTACTCCATGTTGGTTCTAAAAATCATTTTCCAGCACCCCTGTGGTGGATTATTTATGCGTATGGTGATGAAAAGGAGAATTTTTACAAAGCTATGTAATGAATGAATCCTTAACAAACTGAGTGGTTGATCTGCAGCAAATGGATTTGTTCTACAGAGGTACGAAGTATTTGAATGCAAATTCTCTTTTTTATAGACCCATAGAGGATCAAGATAACTGTCTATAAATATCTATTTGGCTGAGGGTAGGGGAAGAAGGAGGGAGGGAGGGAAGGAGACATAAAGCCAAAGAATTTGTAGTATCAACTCACTTGTATTAAAAAAAAAAAAGAAAGAAAAACCCAAATTCCTCTCTTGTTTACACTACATGTGTAAATGCACAGAAGACTGAAGGGTGCATGTCAAACTGTTTGCAGTGCTAATTCTCACTGGGGAGCAGAGCAGATTTTCCACAGCGGGCTGTAGCAGGAGCACAATAGGAAGCAGAGGGCACTAACAGCCTGAAGCGATGCCCACAATCTAAAGGGAATGAAATTTGGTGAACCAGCCATGTCCCAGAACCTTGAGCTGAACTCACAACATGGCCACATCACACCAGAGATCTCCCGATGAGACTGGGTTGTGAGAGTGAGCATTGAGGAATTCTTGCCAGGGAAGAAGAAACCCCATCTGCATCTTTCAAGAGAGGTAGCATCACCAGGCAAGGATGGCAGAAAGCAACCTGGATATTACAGATATATCTAAGGGACATATAATACTCCTAATATCACAGGAGGATATTTAAGGGAGATATATTATTCCTAACATCACAGTTGGTATATACCCTGTGATATTACTCATAATATCTGAGGGAGATATATTACTCCTAAGATCATAGTGAATGTACATCCTGTTATATTATTCCTAATATCTAAGGGAGAAATTACTGCTAATATCACAGTGGGTGTACACCCTTTGATATTATTCATATCTAAGGGAGGTGATATATTACTCCTAATATCACAGGGAGTGTACACCCTGTGATATTATTCATAATATCTAAAGGAGATGATATATTACTCCTAATATCACAGTAGGTGTTAACCCTGTGATATTATTGGTAATATCTCAGGGAGATAGATTACTCCTAATATCACAGGGGGTGTACACCCTATGATATTATTTGTAATATCTAAGGGAGATATATGACTTCTAATACCACTGGGGGTGTTCTCCATGTGTCTTCACCCCCTGTGATATTTTATTCACAATATCTAAGGGAGATATATTACTCTTAATATATGTACACAGAGGGAGTATACCCCATGTGATATTAGTAGTATACCTCTCTCAGATATTACAAATAATACAACAGTGTGTGTACACAGAAGTAGAACACCCCCTGTGATATTAGAAGTCATATATCTCCTTTATGACTCCTAGCATCACAGGGTGTGTACACTGTGTGTGTGTAATCCCTGTGATTTTATTCGTAATATTTATGGGAGATATATGACTCCTAATATCACACGGGGTGTACTCCCTCTGTGTACACCCACTGTTGTATTATTTGTAATATCTAAGGGAGATATACTACTCCTAATATCAAATTCCTAAAATATCCAGTGTGTACACACTGTGATATTAATGAAATAACATAGCTGTGATATTTCTACAATACCTAATGTTTACACACTGTGATATTAATAATATTGCTTTGATATTTCTGTATAATCAAGGTGTTACACCCAATGTTAATACACTGTGATATTAATGAAATATCATCCCTCTGATATTTCTATAATATTCGGTGATTACATACACCACTGATATTAATGAAATATCATTGCTCTGATATTTCTATTATATCCAGTGTTTACACATTTTGATGATATTAATGAAATATCATCACTTTGAGAGTTCTATAATGTCCAGTGTTTACACACAGTGTTTGCCCACTGTGACATTAAAGAAACACCATCACTCTGTTATTTCTATAATATCCTGTGTTTACACACTGTGATATTACTGAAATAACTTCGCTCTGATATTTCTATAATATCCAGTGCTTACACACAGTTTACACACTGTGATATTAATGAAATATTATCGCTCTGATATTAATATTTAGTGTTTATACAGTGATATTAATGTAATATCTTCACTCTGATATTTCTTTTTTTTTTTATTTTGAGACGGAGTCTCGCTCTGCTGCCCAGGCTGGAGTGCAGTGGCCTGATCTTGGCCACGCCCGGGCCGCTCTGATATTTCTGTAATATCCAGTGTTTACACAGTTTTTACACACTGTGACAATAATGAAATAGCATCGCTCTGATATTTCCATACTATTCAGTATTTACGCACTGTGATATTAGTGAAATTAACATTTCTGTAATATCCTGTGTTTCGGCTGGGTGTGGTGGCTCACGCCTGTAATCCCAGCACTTTGTAAGGCCGAGGCGGGCGGATCACGAGGTCAGGAGATCGAGACCATCCTGGCTAACACGGTGAAACCCCGTCTCTACTAAAAATACAAAAAATTAGCCGGGCGTGGTGGCGGGCGCCTGTAGTCCCGGCTACTCGGGAGGCTGGGGCAGGAGAATGGCGTGAACCCGGGAGGCAGAGCTTGCAGTGAGCCGGGATTGCATCACTGCACTCCAGCCTGGGCCACAGAGCGAGACTCCGTCTCAAAAAAAAAAAAAAAAGAAAAAGAAAAATCCTGTATTTACACATAGTACATATACACTGTGATATTAATGAAATATCATCACTCTGATATTTCTATATCTACAGTAGTCACACTAACATTAAAGAAATATCATCCCTCTGATATTCTATGATATCCTGTGTTTACACACTGTGATATCAATGACATATAATCGATCTGATATTTTTATATTATCCAGTGGTTACAAACACAGTGTTTACACACTGTGAAATTAATGAAATATTATCGTTCTGATATTTCTTTAATAAGCAGTGTTTACATGCAGTCATATTAATAAAATATCATGGTTCTGATATTTCTATAATATCCAGTATTTGTAATTGTAAATGTAAACACTGTGATAATAATGAAACATCATCACTCTGATATTTCCATAGTATTCATTGTTTACACACCATGATATTAATGAAATATCATCGCTCTCATAGTTCTATAATATCCAGTGTTTACATATTGTGGTATTAGTGAAATATCATCGCTCTGGTATTTCTATAATATTCAGTATTACATACTGTATTCTGATATTTCTATAATATTCAGTATTTACATCCTCCGATATTAATGAAATGTCATCGCTCTGATGTATCTGTAACATTTAGTGTGTGCGTACCATCTGTGATATTAAGAAAATATCACTCTCATTTGTCTGTAACATCCAGTGTGTGTGTACACACTGTGATATTAAGGAAACATCATCACTCTGATATTTCTATAATATCCAGTGTGTACACACTGTGATTTTAATGAAATATCGTATTAATGAAATAGAATATGTCTGCTATTTCTATAATATCCAGTGTGTTTGTACACGCTGTGTTATTAAGGAAACATCATCACTCTGATATGTCTGTTCATCCAATATGTGAATACACACTGTGATATTAAGGAAATACCATTGCTCTGATATTTCTATAACATCCAGTGCATACACACTGTGATGTAAATGAAATATCATCACCTGATATTTCTATAATATCCAGTGTGTACACACTGTGATATTAATGAAATATCATGGCTGTGATATTTGTAATAATGTCCCAGGGTGTAAACACAGGGTATACAACTAATGTAATATTACAAGTAGTATCTTCCTTGGATACTACGAATAATGTCCCTGGGTGTATACACCCACCATGATATTACAAGTAGTATCACCATGGGATACTACGAATAATGTCCCAGAGTGTACACACAGGGTGTACACACACTGTAATACTATGAGGAGTATCTCCCTTGAATACTATGAATAATGTCCTAGAATGTACAAACAGGGTGTACACCCACTGTGATATTACAGGTAGTATCTCCCTGGGATACTACAAATAACGTCCCAGGGTGTACACACAAGGTGTACACCCCCTGTTACATTATGAGTAGTGTCACCTTTAAATGCTACAAACAATGTGCCAGGGTGTACACACAGGGTTGTACACACACCCCTGTGATATTAAGAGTAGTATCTCCCTTAGATATTAATAATAATAACACAGGGTGTACTGCCATCGTGATATTAGCAGTAATATCTCCCTTAAACATTACAAATAATATTACAGGATGTACACACAGAGTGTACTCCCACTATGATATTAGGAACAACATCTTTTTAGAAATAATGAATAATATCACATGATGTACACTGACTGTGATATTAAATATAATATCTTTTATAGATTATGATGAATAATATCAGAGGGTGTATACCCACTCTTATATTAGGAGTAACATCTCCCCTATATATTACAAATAATATCACAGGGTGTACACACAGGGTGAATGCTTACTGTGATATTAGGAGAAATATTTTCCTTAAATATTACCAAAAAATCACATGATGTACACCCATTGTGATATTAAAAGTAATGTCTCCCTTAGATATTACAAATAATATCACATGATGTACATCTACTGTGATATTAAAAGTAATGTTTCCCTTAGATGTTGCAAATAATATCACAGGGTGTACACACAGGGTGTACATTAACTGTGATGTTAGGAGTAATATCTCCCTAAGATATTGCCTGTAATATCACAGGGTGTACACCTATTGTGATATTAGGAGTAATATATCCCTTAGATATTACAAAAAATATCCGAGGGTATGCACCCACTGTGATATTAGGAGTAATAATATCTCTCTTAGATGTCATAAATAACATCATGGGGTGTACACCCACTGTAATATTAGGAGTAATATCTCCCAGAAATGTTATGAGTAATATCATGTGGTGTACACTCACTGTGATATTAGGAGTTGTATCTCCCTTAGATCTGACGAATAATATCACCGGGTTTACATAAAGGGTGTCTACCCACTGTGATATTAGGAGTAATATCTCTCTTAGATACTATAAACAATATCATGGGGTGTACAGGCAGGGTATATTCCCACTTTGATATTCGGAATAATATCTTCTTTAGATATTACAAATAATGTCACAGGGTGTACACCATTGTGATATTAGAAGTAATATCTCATTAGGTATTATGAACAATATCACGAGGTATACACCCATATGATATTAAAAGTCATATATCTCCCTTAGTGGATATACAAATAATATCATGGGATGTACACCCACTGTAATATTAGGAGTAATATCTTGCTTAGATATTACAAAAAATATCATGGGGTGTACATCCAATGTGATATTAGGAATAACATCTCCCCTAGATATTATGAATACTATCACTGGGGGTATACACCTACTGTGATGTTAGAAGTAATATCTCCCTTAGATATTATGAATAATATCATGGGGTGTACACCCCCTGTGATATTAGGATTAATACCTCCTTTAGATATTCTGAATAATACCACAGAGTGTACACTCCTTGTGATATTAGGAGTAATATCTCCCTTTGATATTACTATTAACATCACGGGATGTACACAAAAAGTGTACGCTCACTGTGATATTAGGAGGAATCTCTCCCTTAGGTATTACGAATAATATGATGGGTTGTACAGAGAGGTTGTACACTCACTGTGATATTGGGAATAATATCTCCCTTAGATATTATGAATAATATCATGGGATGTACACATAGGGTGTACACCCACTGTGATATTAAGTGTAACATCTCTCTTAGATATTATGAATACTATCACAGGTTGTACACCCACTGTGATATTAGGAGTAGTATCTCCCTTAGACATTACAAATGTTAATACAGGGTATACACCCACTGTGATATTAGGAGTAATATTTCCCTTAGATATTATGAAGATATGTCCCTTATTTATTACAAATACTATTACAGGGTGTACACCCACTGTGATATTAGGGGTAGTATCTCTCTTAGATATTATGAATACTATCACAGGGTGTACACCCACTGTGATATTAGGAGTAGTATCTCCCTTAGACATTACAAATGTTAATACAGGGTATACACCCACTGAGATATTAGGAGTAATATTTCCCTTAGATATTATGAAGAATATCACAGGGCGTATACACACAGCGTGTTTCACCCCCCCTTAATTATTACTAATGCTATGACAGGGTGTACACCCACTGTGATATTAAGAGTAATAGCTCCCTCAGATATTATGAATACTATCACAGTGTGTACACCCACTATAATATTAGAAGTAATGTCTCCCTTAGATGTTACTTAGATATTACATAATATCTCCCTTAGATATTATGAAGAATATCACAGGGGGTACACACACAGGGTGTATTACCCCCTGTTATATTAGGAATAATATCTCCTTTTAGATATTATGAATAATATCACAGTGTGTACACCCACTGTGATATTAGGGGTAATATCTTTTTTCAGATATTATGAATAATATCACAGGGTATACAGCCACTGTGATATTAAGGGTAATATCTCCTTTCAGATATTATGAATACTGTCATAGGGTGTACACCCACTGTGATATTTGGAGTAATATCTCCTTTCAGATATTATGAATGATATTACAGGGTGTACACCCACTGTGATAATAGGAGGAATTTCTGGCATTGTTTCCAGATTAACTGAGAACTACAAGGCCCTCTTTATTCTTCCCCAGTCATCTGCCAAATTGCCAGAGAAGCTGGAACATCTCCAATTGTTAGGAAATCTTGCAATTTTGGATATAATATTCTTTTGTTCTTTCAGCCTCCAGCATGGAGACAACCTTGCGTGTATGAGCACAGGTGGGTCTATTAGCTACTCACCCATCTTACCACTACCAATTACTACTTCAAAAGTCCTAATTCAGTGGTTGAGTGTCTTCTTTCTGGCTTACGATTGTCACAGTCTTTGTCACTAAAAATATGTGCTTCTTCCAGCGCCTGCTGCGTCCCATGTCAAATGGTCACATCGCCATTTCTTCGGGAAAGGTGTTCCATGAGGACCACTGGAGGACAATGAGGGAGATACAGACTCGAATGCATTTATTTGTCAAAGCTGAGGCTCTGCTGACCTTAGAGTTTCATGAAAGATGGAAGATACCTTTTGACAACTCATAGAAGACAAGAAGAATAGATGTTTCCTGGAGCAGTGGGTTGGATAAGGGATATTTTACATAAATTTCCTCTGAGACCCATGATTATAAATTTGCTAAACCAAGTGACACACACTGGGTCACAATGGAACTCCTCCCTTTTCTTTGTTCTCTATTTCTCACCAAGGCATGAGACTCCAGCTCCACCATACCTCTGTGACCTCTCCTCCTAATTTCCCCTGATGCTGCTCAGCTTTCATTACACCCTCCAGGTTGACTACAACGTGCTGGGCTGTCTAACCTCGTGTCTCTCCTAATTCATGCTAACTGATGGCACCACATTGCAGTTTGGAGGCTGGGTGTCTTGGGAGAGTGGGGAGTGCAGCATCTTACTGTGTTCTATTGTCATTTTTGTTTGCAAGCAATTTCAGTTCTCCCTGTAAGCCCTCTGGAAATTAACAGCATGGGAGATATGGGTTCATATACTGGGATTTCCGTTTGAGAAGAACTTCCATAAAAGATGTATCCAAACACACGTGAATGAAACAAAGCTTGCTGCTTTGGTGTTAGGGACTGAAATGTGTTCCCTTAAAATTCATGTGCTGGAGGTCCTAATCCCAGGTAACTCAGAATGTATCTGCATTTGGAGATAAGGTATTTAAAGAGGTAATTAAGTTAAAATGAGGCCATTAGGGTGGGCTGTAACCCAGTATGACTGATGTCCTTATAAGAAGGGGAGATTAGGAGACAAACACACAGAGAAACCATGGGAGGCCACCTGCAAGCCAAGGAGAGGGGCCTCCGGAGAAACTAAAGCTGCAAGAACCTTGATGCTGGACTTTCCGGCCTCCAGAACAGTAGAAAATCCATTTCTATAGTGAAGCCCCCCAGTCTGCGGTATTGTGTTACAGCAGCCCTAGCCCACTAAGCCACACAGTAACTTTTAATGTTGCAAAAGCCAAGAAGCCTGATGTTCAAGATGATTCAGGGGAAATTACCTTCTGCACCACACTTTGTCCAAGGCCACAAGGCCCTGACCCAGCCTCTTTATTCACATAAATCCCCTCCTCTGTGCCCCTTCTTCCCCTGCCAGGAACTTACTGATGTTTGTTCTTATAGCCGCTGCTTTTATATCCTTCCTATGGCACCTAGTCTTCCAACCTGACACCTAAGCTTAATGTGATGTGAAAAGAGGAGGGACACACAGACTTGCATGTTCATCCTGAGGGGCGGGAATGCTGAAAGGACTAGAATGCCTGGGAATTTGGGTAGCCTAATTGATACTGTTGTAAAATATGTATTTTTAAAGGTGATGAGAACTCATCTAAAAGCTCGTTTCTCACTCCAAGTCTCACAGTGCATTGTAGAATCTGAATGTTATAATAAAAAGGGACTGAATTAAGATGAGAGAAGAGACAAGGGTGAAGGATGGGCAGAAAAGCAGAGCTGTTTGAAGCTGTTCATTGGTTCGACACACATTTGAGTCCCCACCATGTGCAGGAGCTACAGGTATGGTGGAGAGCAAAAGCTATACAGTAACTGCCTTTGGGCAGCTTCTGAGCACATAGGAGATGCACACATACATTTGTACATATACATTGCAATATGCAATCACAAACTGTAGGAACTTCTATGAGGAGAAAGTGCCAACGGCTTTGAGAGTGAGCTCAGCGTGATCTGCTCTGGTGTGGGGGGTAAGGAAGGCTTGCCTGAGCAGGACCTCCGAGTTTGTGCAACATGGAATCCATGGTCTCTCAGCTAACACTCGCCCCACTCTACTTCCTCCATCAGGCCAGAAGCCTGAAGACTACATTTACCAGACTCCTCTGCCAGCTGATTATGCTCACAGGAGGCACTGGCAGGATACTGAAAAGTAGGAGGCAGGGAGAAGCCCTGTGTTTTCTTGATTCTAGCAATGACAGCAGCAATAGCAACAGCGGCAGTGACAGCAGTGACAAAAGCAATAATGGTGGTGGTGGTAGTAGTGCCAAGAGTAACTGAGAGCTCTTGAGCTCCTCCTTGGGCAGTCAAGTTCCAGCAGCAGCAGCCTCAGCATCACAGCGGTTATGGGCTCTGGGTGACATGGTGGTCGCTTCTGTGCACTCAGCCCTAGAGGTGGAGTGGCATCCTAAAATTACCAGTCTCTGAGTTATTTTGCCTTCCTCTTTGTTCTCCCACCATTCCAAGACCTCTGTTACCAATTTCCTGAATTGAACTCCCTATTTTAAAAACATAGAGTAGTTTTGCTTCCCTGAATAAACAAAATATTCCTAAAATAACTCCAGGAAACTGATTCAAAGATAGGATCTGGGATTGATTATCTGAGTTGGCGTGCATGAGATGATGACCTCAATGCCAGTGGAAAATAAGATACCAGTAGTCCATGGGATGCCGTAGCAAATTGTTAGTTAAATTATCACTGCTGACTGCTTGAGATGAAGTACATATGGAAGGTAAGGCTTCCTTCTCCCTATGGAGACCAAGTGGTAGTTGCAACTATGTTGGAGGGAGCAATAAATATAAAGACTCTGAATGAACTGGCTGTTTCTAAATGCACTGATGAGTTCACAGAAAGAAAACTACAAATTTGGGGCTTAAATATCTCGGCTGATGCCACAGTCCAAGAACCAAAAAGCTTTGATAACAGCACAAAAAGAACCTCTTATCTCTTAACAAAGAGTCAATTTAGCTAAAAAGACAGACCTGGAATCTGATCCTATAGGTTGCAGAATTATAATTAACAGACCCACCCAGATCTCTTTTGTGACCTATGAGTGTATAATCAATCAACCAATCCAGTTACTGTTATAGGTCTTGGTATAAAGGTGAACAAGACCAACAGTGCTTCTACCCTCAGAGAAGTCCACACAAAGATCTGGAAGAAAGGTATCCAAGCAGAGGGAAGAGCAAATGCAAAGCACTGAAATGGAGTCAGCTTGGTGTGTGCGAGGGACAGAAGAAATGTCATCCTGGAATGCGGTGAATATGGAGGAGAGTAGAGGGAGGTAAGGCCAGGGAGACAGGCAGGAAGCAGGTCTAGCAAGGTCACTGCAGGCCATTGTGAATAGTTGTGTTATTCTGGTCTAATAAAAACCATTTGTAAGTGCTAAGCAGGAGGTGCAATGCAATACAATTCTGACACTAACCACCCAGAGTCAGCACTGACTCCAACAATACTGTCCCTATTTAGACACCAGCTGCAAGGTTGAGGGTCTTCAGACCACCCACACTTCTGACCAACTAGCTACAAATTCTAAGATTTTCACGGCCCCCTTGGTAATTGTTAGAATGAGTCGCAGAATGTTAGAATGTGTCACAGAACTCCCGTGAACTAAAGTACACAGGAGAGTACTGGTAATTACAGTTTTATGATAAAGGATACAAATCAGAAGCAGGCAAACAAAGAGACACACAGGGCAAGATCCAGAAGGATCCCACACATAGAGTTCCTGTGCCCCCTTTCCCCATAGAATCAGGGCATGTCACCCTCCCAGCACCAACCAGGAAGCTCCACTAAACTTCCCTGTGAGTTTCTATTAGAATTTCCTTACCCAGGCATGTTTGAATGAATTAGGGGCCCACGTGATTAGACTCAATCTCCACCTTCCCTGCCCTCTCTGGAGATGGACCAATATCACATAGCTCAAAGTTCCAACCTTCTAATCTCATGGTTGGTCTTTCTGGCTCAGCCTACCCCCATCCTGACTCAACTCATTCGAAGAAGCTGTCGAGAGGCCTAGCATGAGTCACCTTATTAGCATAAACAATCAGCACCCACCATGGATAACAAAGACACTTTTATCACTTGGGAAATTCCAATGGTATTAGAGGCACCACGCCAGGAACTACGACAAAGACCAGACAAATTATTATATAATTGCAGGAGAGTATCATAATCTGAGTTAAATTTTAGAAAGATCACTGCAGTTACTATATGGAGGGGTTGACAAGAAGAGGCAAGAGTGGAGCTTACAGTGGCATTCTAACTGGACTGTTCCTAGGATGATACCTTGGCTGTCTTTGGGCTGCCTAGTCTCTCCTGGTCCATTTTCCAAATCAGGTCCCTAGCCTTCTCACTGATCCTATGAGCTACATAATATCCTTAGAGTAAATATTTTCTACTAAGTTAACTAGAATTTGTTTCTGCTGTTTTCTACCAAGAACTCTAACTATTACATACTCTCCCTTTCCCTTTCTACCATGAGGCTGCCATAGTTTCTCTTCCACAAAATAGAATGTGGCTGACCCACAGTTCCTAAGTCACATGTTCCATCTCCAGACACCCACACTGGTTTTCAGTTCCGTTTCCAAATTCCTAGGGAAGAGAATTTGATCATTCTATTTTAGGTCATAGGTACTCTGTTAGTCCAATCAAGTGTGGCTAAGAAAGCTGGGTCATGTAGTACAAAATGGTTGCTAGGGCTTCTTGTGCCAAAAATTATTGTTACATAGAACAGATACCCCAAATGTTGCTTCCTACAAATAGATGGAATTTAGGCAGCCAAGGAGGAAAAAGAATGAATTTTAAGAAGGAAAACATGAGCTGATGATGCATAGAAGCTGGAATGGTTGTGGCATTTTCAAACAATAGGAAAGATTCTGGCCAAACCAGAGCAGAGGCATCTGATAGGAAGTGGAGGAGGTGTGGGCTTGACTGGGAAGTGTGAAGCCATTCTATGGAGGCCCTGAACATCCGGCAGAAAAGTTTCAGCGTGTGAGGAAAATTGGAAGCCACTGAACTTGTCTTGGCTGGCAAAGATTCTGAAAGGTATTATCTAAACAGCAGTAGCGAGTTGAATTGGAGGGGCCATGAGTTTTGGAGTACATTGGAGGTGATGCCACAAAGAGTGAGAGACATTAAGATTTTTTAAAACTAAGATAAGATACAGTCATTTTCTGTGTGTGGAAAATGAAAGAGAAATAAATCATAGGTATGCTCACAAAATTAGTTAATGACAGAATACCATGAATTGCAAAGCTATAAACACCCAATTTGTGAATCTCCTCTAAAAAACAATAGCCAGTTGCATACAGAGCTCTTTCTGTGCTCGTTCCTCTGGTAGCCTCTACCCTTTGGGAAGCAATAGGATGGCCTGGGACTGCGAAGAGCTCTCAAATCTAATGAACAGCTTTTTTGTTCTTTAGGAAATCATGCATTTTTGCTGACTCAGCTCAGGGTAACCACTATAGGAAATTTATTTTTCATATGCATGCACATCCTTTTTAAGGGCCTTTTCTCCCTCTTTCCTCTTATCTAACTTTTGCTCAATTATTTCAGAAGAAAATGTCCCATTTTGTCCCCTTTTTCTTCCATTTGTAAGCCAAAGAAAAATGACCCTAATCATGAATGATAAGCCTAAAGTAGTGCCAGTGATATAACCATATGAAGAAAAAGGAAAGCTGTAAATTTGGAAGTGAGACTTAATGTCATAAAGAGCCAGTAGCATCAAATTAGGAAGTCCTGGAAAGGCCCCAGATTTCCCTTCAGAATCTCCACCATGGTACTCATCTATATTTTCAGCCCTTAATTAAATCTGCTTTCCGCTGTGCTTTTCATTCACCATTTAGTAAAAATGAAAACCTTTCTTAATAAACTTCAGAGATGGGAGATTAAATTACTTACATAAATGCTAATATGGCAATGGAATTTTTTACTAAATTTTTTCTTGTAAATACATGATATGGCATCAATATAAATGAGTATGAATGACTTTAGTGGGCTAACCTGGGTACCTACCTGCATTGATAATACCGTTTTTAATGAGAAAATGTGTTCTACCTTCAAGCAAACAGACTTGCAAACTGATTTCTGGAAATCTAGTTTTCAAAAGTTGAACACTGTTTAATTCAATTAACATATTTTAATGAGAAATGCAAAACTGTATAATTATTTTAAGTATGAAATTGTATAATTATTTTAAGTCCAATAATGGAGAATTCCAACATGCAAGTTTAATGCATGTGACTTCCTTTTCTCACCACTTAATTGGTTTTGGCAAGCAGCCAGTTCTTTATTTGTTGTTCTTAAGCTGTCTTTATGAATTCTGCTAGCTTACAGAGTAAAAAAAGATGAGCTGGAGGTAGGGGTTTGGCTGCATGAGTTTTCTAAATATATTATTAATGCTTCTTAAATTATCTTCAAAGTTGGGTATCTCCCTCAGTTTGGAGCATTTTGTCACTTGGTTTAGCACAATGATCTCACTTTAATGTCCATATAGCCAGATGCAGCTGCATTTATTTACATTTTTTAAATGAATGAAACTCTTAACTTGTTGACATAATGGAGAGCCTAAAAATTTCCCATTTAAACTCATCCTCACAACTACATCCGCATGGGTGGCAGTTGAATTAGACCCATTTTGCAGCAGAGCTGATTTTCAAGATAAATGTTTGAGTGAAATTGAAGGGTTTAGAAAGCCTTATTATTGGGTGACACAAAAGAAACTACTTTGGTTGCATTTCAAGTTTCCAACTGAAATTTCAAGTCAGGGCCATGAGACAAAACCACAGGAGCAAAATACAACGAGAGTGCAGCTGCATTTCCACTTAAGTTGGCCTGTAAGATACTTCCCCAGGAACTAGATGATTTTCTTTTGAACTTTTAGCTATGGGGAAGAAAGATCAGAAATTTTGAAGCTATGAGACATACTTCAAGGCCAGCCTCCCAATTACCCACATTATGTGCTGTGAATAGTATCCATTCATTCGTTGACGTTTATTGAGAGTCTTACTATGCGTAAAGTTCTGTGTGATCAATGTCACAGGAATACAGAAAGGAATAAAATTCAGTGCACCCTCAAGGAGCTTACAATCTGGAGGGAAGGCAATTAACTATAATATAAAGCATATAGTACTTCTGCGAAGAAGTACTAGAATAGAAAAGTAAGCAAAATATAGAAACACAGAATACGGAAAATACAGAAAGACAAAGTTCAAAATACAGAAAGACAAAGAAGGGAATGATTCGTTCTACCTAGGTGGCACAGGGAAAGGTAGAAAGATGGGTCTACCTCTCACGGATAGCATAAGCGAAAACATGGAGGTCTGAATGGCATATCCAGTGAAGGGCAAGTAGTGCAGTGTGGCCAGTATGGGGCAGTGACCAGCATGGTGCATAAGGAAGGCATGGGGTAGGTTGGGACTGAATCCTAGAGGGTTGTAAAGTCCCAGCCAGGAACTGAACCAGGTATCTTGGGCAGCAAGGAGCCACGGACGATTCTGAGGAGGTAAAACTATCTGACCTGGACCAGAGAGAAAAATAACTCATGCAACAATGAAGAAAATGTCGAAGTTGGAAATTTGTTATGTCATGAAGCTATTGAAATAATCCAGAAGAGTCAAAAAGTACTTAAATTATAGCAGAATCAAGGTATTGGACTGGGAAGAAAGCTCAAAGGAAGAAAGGACAGAACTTGGCAATTGATGATTTGGATGTCAAGAGACCCTGGAGTTTAAAGAGAATGGAGAACAAGAAATGGAAGATGACTGAGGCTTCTGGCCCAAGTGAAAGCAAGGACAGAAGTCCCAATAGCCATGATAAGTAAATACGGCAAGAGGAGCAGTATGCAGGATGACATGTTAAATTAAATGTGCTAAGTTTTAGTTATGGAAGAGAAATGCATGGGAAGATGTCCAGGAAACCACTGGAAATCTGTGTTAGCCACAAGAAATTTAGAGATGAATATAGGTGAGCCCCCTCAGACAGAAAATCTGAGTGGGAAAAGATGGGAAGATAAAACTTTGAGGAAAGGTACATTTAAACAATAAGTAGAGGCCAGGCATGATGGGCTTACGCCTGTAATCCCAGCACTTTGGGAGGCTGAGGCAGGAGAATCACTTGAGACCAGGAGTTCGAGACCAGCCTGGGCAACATGAAACACCATCTCTACAAAAAAAAAAAAAATTTTTTTAAATGAGCTGGGCTAGGTGGCCATGCCTGCAGTCCCAGCTACTCAGGAGGCTGAGGTGGGAGGATCACATAAGCCCAGGAGTTGAGGTTACAGTGAGCTCTGATTACACCACTATACTCCAGCCTGGGCAACACACAAGACCTTGTGTCTTAAAAAAAATAATAAAAAAAAGAGAGAGAGAAGAAGGAGGAGGCAGGAAGAATCATAGAGAAGGTATTGTCCAAGACGTGGTAAAGAGGCAGTTGTTCTTCCTCGCAGTTAAAGGATGGGGTACAGGGAGGCATGGGGTTTGAAAACTCCACCAAATAAAAGCTCTTCAAGATTGCTACCTGTATATGTAGCAATCTCATTCGGTACTATGACCACATCAAAAGACTTAAACAGGGTCTGTCCTTAGGAACAGAATTCTGTCCCCAAGCTCTCCTCCATACTCATGAGAGACTCATCTTGGTCAGACAGTTATGGTGCAGAAAACTACCACATTCCTGAGACTCTTATGGGATGAATTAAGCAGAGAATGAATCTAAAAGCTCGGTAAAGCTGAAGTTACAAACTTTTCCACTTTAATTAACATGTCTAGGCCAGGCGCAGTGGTTCACGCCTGTAATCCTAGCACTTTGGGAGGCTGATGCGGACAGATCACTTCAGGTCAGGAGTTCAAAACCAGCCTGGCCAACATGGTGAAACCCCGTCTCCACTAAAAATACAAAAAAATTAGCCAGGCATGGTGGCAGGCGCCTGTAATCCCAACTACTCGGGAGGCTGAGGCAGGAGAATCGCTTGAACCTGGGAGGTGGAGGTACAGTGAGCCGAGATCGCACCATTACACTCCAGTCTGGCTGACAGAGTGAGATTCTATCTCAAAAAAAAAAAAAAAAAAAAAAAGGTAGTGTGTCTGATTTCTACTCTACTCCACTTCATATCCTGGGTCCTCTCCCTTTAGTTGAGAAAATAAAGTTCCTTTTGCTTATTATGGATGGTACTGACAATGAATAGTCATACACTATCAGTTAAGCTGAAATTAATCCAGCATCTCCCTGTATCCCAAACTAGATGTCCATTATTGTTCTTATAATTGCTGCTGCTGTTACACATTATATATGCATACAGTGCTTTATATGTGTGAACCACAGGTCTCGATCAATTTAGAAAGTTTATTTTGCCAAGGTTAAGGACACACCTGTGACACAGCCTCAGGAGGTCCTGACAATGTGTGCCCTGGTGGTTGGGGCACAGCTTGATTTTATGCATTTAGAGAGACATGAGACATCAATCAATATGTGTAAGAGGTACATTGGTTTGGTCTGGAAAGGCAGGACAACTCAAAGCACAGGGCCGGGGGCTTCCAGATCATAGGTGGTTAAGAGACAAATGGTTGCATTCTTTTGAGTCTTTGATCAGCCTTTCACTGAATACACAATTTACTTGTGAGGGGTGGGTAGAGGAATGGTCACTTAGCCTTAGTGAATCTGCAGTTTTGCATAAACAATAAGGCAGAGAAAGTAATCAGATATGCATTTGTCTCAGGTGAGCAGAGGGATGACTTTGAGTTCTGTCCTTTGTCCCACAGCTGTGAAGATCAGCTATCAACTTACATTGCCAAGGTGAAATTCAACAGAACTGTTTTAGGGTAAAGATCTTGAGGTCCACAAGGAATTTCCCTGTGGGCAAATTGTGACGGAGGTATGTATTTTTTTTCTTTTTAAAAAAATCTTTGTAGCTATCTTATTTACCAATAAAATGGGAGGCAGGTTTGCCTGATGCAGTTCCCAGCTTGACTTTTCTCTTTGGCATAGGATTTTGGGGTCCCGAGATTGAATTTCCTTTCACAGATGCGACCATCCCTTGCCCATGCATTGATTCATTTGCTTCTCACCAAAATCCTGTAAGGAAGACGTTGTTTTGCCCTCTCCAATTCTCACATCCAGAAATTCCTTACACTAATCTCTTCCCTCAGGATTCAGTCCAGTCATCTTCCCAAGTCTTTCTCTAGCACTTTCTCTCCACTAACTGGAATCCCCCTCACTTCTTTTCCTTTGATAAGATTCTTTCTTTCTAACTTTGTCCCTAGTCAGTGTTTTTCTTCTGACAATCATTGCCTCTGAGCTAACAAGACCACTATTGTCTATCCCATTTTGTTTCGTTTGTCCCATCTCTGCCCCATCACCTTGGAGCATTAAAGGGCTCTACATTATGACTTAGCATTTCCCACAATTAAAACCATTATGGGCAAGGCACAGTGGCTCATGCCTGTAATCCCAGCACTTTGAGAAGCCAAGGTGGGCAGATCACCTGAGGTCGGGAGTTTGAGACCAGTCTGATCAATATGGAGAAACCCCGTCTCTACTATAAAATACAAAATTAGCTGGGCATGGTGGCACATGCTTGTAATCCCAGCTACTCAGGAGGCTGAGGCAGGAGAATCGCTTGAACCCGGGAGGCGGAGGTTGCAGTGAGCCGAGATCATGCCATTGCACTCCAGCCTGGGCAACAAGAGTGCAACTCTGTCTCAAAAAAAAAAAAAAAAAAAAAAAGACAATAATTATGACAGCCATTTCCCACAATTAAAAAAAAAAAAAAAGGCGGGGGGGGGGTGCCACCAAAATGCAAATAGGCTTGAAAGGGAGACTTTTTCTATTAGGCATATCCTTGGAAAGTCAAATCAAAGGTGGGGAGGGGTAGGCTGCTGATAGATGGATCCTTGCCCCATCTGACATTGTCAGGACACATTTCCCATCCTCACTCCTGCCGGGGGACCCCACTTCTGTCCACTCTTCTTTGTATCCCAGGGAGGCTGACCTTTACGACTGCATTTACAGGTTCCTTTACCCTCCAGCTTCTGGCTAAGGGATATTAACAAAAGAGCCAGAGGGCAAGAGAAAGAGCAGGTGTTTATCCTCTAGCTCCCTCCCTGCCTTGCTGCAGGTGACAGTGGTCCCATGCCTCTACAGAAGGCCACAGATTCCACTAGGCAACCATCTCCTGCAGCCACACTACTGCTGTCCCCAGCTCTGAGAATAGGCCCTTTCCCTGCCTCCTTCACACCTAGAGGTGGATTTAATGGCACCCACTGTTACCAGCCCCAGTGGCAGCAGCCCTCCCTTGCATCCTTGGTGCTTCCCTTACCCCATTCACATCTTTGTAGTGTCCCTTCATTCCACTCTCCTCAGTTACTACATTCGACAGTGACCTGCCAGACAAGGTCCCTGCTACAGAGCATGCAGTCCCCCACACCCCTGTTATGCCATCAGCAGCTGTAAATCCCTTCACCGTAATTAGTTTGCTAAGTCAATTCAGTTGAGTACAGTAACATTAGAAAATGAAACTTCAGACAGGTAAACCTTGATGAAAGGGACAGTCCGTTTGTTTCTCAGGGATAACAAAGTACTATATGTTGGATGGTTTGAAACAACATAAGCTTATTCTCTTGCAGTCTGAAGTCTGAAGTCAAGGTGTCAGCAGGGTCATGCTTCCTCTAAAACCTGCAGGGGAGGAACCTTTCTTGCTTATTCTAGCTCCTGGTGTTTACTGGTATCCTTGGCTGCAGCTGCAGCCCTCCTCTGTCATGGCATGGCGTTCTCCCTGTGTGCCTCTGTCTTCTCTTGATGCTCTCCTCGCTGCATCTACGTTCAGATTCCCCTCTTCTTATGAGGACACCAGTCCTATTAGATTAGGGCCTGCCCTAATGACCTCACCTTAAGTTGACTTCATCTGCAAAGGGCCTATTTTCAAATAGCATCCCATCTGAGTTGCTGGGGGTTAGGACTTCAACATATCTTTTGAAGGGGGGAAACAATTCAGCCCAGAACGGACAGATGTAGAAGTATAGGCCAGTAGGTGTCTATGAGTACCTGGTGTTTCTGAAGAGGCTGAATCTGCAAGGCATGCTGCCTACAGCTGATGAGTACCTGCCAGGGTGGCACCTGCACCTGCCATTGGGGGATTGGCAAGAGGTACTTAGGAAAAAAAGACCAACCTCCGGGACTCGCTCATTGCAGATCAGCCCCTGTAATGTGACTGTGAAAAGGTGAGGAAAGTAATGTGTCAAGTTTGTAAAAAACTTGAGGCAGTGCAGGTAGAAGACACTGCCTGTGGTGATATATGATCATAGCAGCTATGTTTAGACTCTCCTGTTATAGAAAAGGACTCCATGTTCATGCTAGTCTCACTACCAATTTTTTCCATGTCTTCTCTGCTGGGTCCATTACTGATTTTTCCAAAGACTTTAACTCAAGAAAAATAATCTCTGTTCTAAGACCACAGACTTGCTGCTTGGGTGTTCCAAGCTGGCAACTGGTATTTTTAACAGTCATTTTTTATAGACTCGAGAGATAAAAATCTGGGGACATCTATAGACAGATTGAAGATCTAAAAGTCTTAAATCCCAAATTACAAACTATAATCCTCCAATTCCTCACCCTATAAAATCAACTCCCAGCATTTTGATGAACAAGTTTTACCACCCTGGGTAAAGCATTTACCAAACTCCACCAGACATTTCAGACTCTCAGTAGTCTCAACCATTTACACTCTTCAGATACAATCACATGTCATCCATTTCATGTATTCATTCAACACATAGTAATTTGCTTAGCAGATGTTATGGTTGAATTGTGTTCCCCCAAGAAGATAAGTTCAAGGTTTTTTGTTGTTTTGTTTTATTTGACACAGGGTCTCGCTCTGTCACCCAGGCTAGAGTGCAGTGGCGTGATCATGGCTTACTGAAGCCTCAACCTCCAAGGCTCAAGTAATCGTCCCACCTCAGCCTCTAGAGTAGCTGGGAGCACAGACATGTGCCACCATGCCCACCTAATTTTTGTAGTTTATGTAAAGACGGGGTTTCACCATGTTGCCCAAGCTAGTCTCAAACTCCTGGGCTCAAGCAATCCACCTGCCTCAGCCTCCCAAAGTGCTGGGATTACAGGCGCAAGCCACCGCTCCCAGCCTATGTGCTCCCAGCCTGTGTTCAAGTTTTATCCCTCAGTACCTGTGAAAGTGACCTTATTTGGAAATGGGAACTTGCCAGTGTAATCAAGTTGAGATGAAATGGGGCAAGCCCTGATGCAGTATGACAGGCGTCATTATAAAAAGAGGAGAGGATTCACAGGGACAGACATGCAAGGAGAGCTCCACATGATAACAAGGCGGAAACTGGATAAGGCAAGAAAGGCCACAGATTACCAGCAGCACCAAAAGCTAAGAGGAGGGCACACAGCAGATTCTCCCTTCGAGGTTTCAGAGAGAGCATGGCCCTGCTGACACCTTGATGGCAGACTTCCAGCCCCCAGAACTGTGAGATAATACATTTCTGTTGTTTTACGCCACCCAATTTGTGGTGATTTGTTACAAAAGTACTAGAAAACTGATACAGCAGATAGACTCCTAAATTCAGCCAGATTGTCCTCTCTCTGATTTCTCTTTTTTTTTTTTTTTTTTTTTTGAGACAGGGTCTCACTCTTCAGAGCTCATTGTAATCTTGAACTCCTAGGCTCAAGCAATCCTCCCACCTCAGCCTCCCAAGTAGCTAGGAATATAAGGGTGCATCACTGCTCTCAGCTAATTTTACTTTTTTTTTTTTTTTTTTTTTGTAGAGACAGTCTTACTGTGTTGCCTACGCTGGTGTCTCTGATACTTTAATCTGTATCCCAACTCTATGACTTTGCCAGAGCATTTTCCTCTATTTGTAATTCTCCTCTCCACCTCTACAAATCAACAAAGTCTAACCTTTTCTCACAGCCTAACTCAGGTTTCTCTATTCTTTGAAGCTTCCTGAATGATGCCAGCCCATATAAATTCCTCCTGAATAGACTCACATAATATTTATTATATAAATGATATTATTTAGTCCTTCATTATGCCCTTTGTTTTATTGTCTTTGCCACTGCTTCTCTACTGAATTTTCCTGAGCTTCAATGTCCTCGTCTGTACAACAGGAATAATCTAAACTCACAAGGTGGTTGCAATGGTTAACTTAGATAATATTAAGTTGAACCACATAAAGCTGCGAAACAGTCAACCTGATATACGTAAGTCTTTATTATAGCATTTAGCATTTAGTAGATACAATTTGGTGATGGTGTTATTCCTGCTTTTGTTATTCTTGACTCCGTTTAGTTTTATCTCCTAGATCATTTAAAAGGTCTTGAAAACAAAAAATATTTCTATTATTTGACATTGTGACTATGTTAGGTAGAGTCTATTCCACTCAATTTAGCAAATGTTAATAAATACCTATTGGTTGTCCTATGGGCTTCAAGCTAGATCTCAGGCCCAGAATCCAACCACTTCTGCCCACTTTCCCTACCACCACCCAGATGGGAGCCACCAACACCTCTCACCTGGATGACTGCAAGAGCCTCTGCTGGTGCTGCTTCCACCTTGCCCTCAACAAGGTCTGTTCCTAACACAGTTATGAGAGTGGTCCTCTTACTTGTCACATCATCCCACCCTTCTTCTTCAAACCTTCCACAGCCTTCCCCATCTCAGAGTAAAACCCAAAGCCCACAAGGCCCTCTGTGCCCAGACCTCCTGTTTTCTGTCTGACCTCATCTCCTGGCTTCAGACACTGGGTCTCTGTGCTGTTCCTCACACTCCCTAGAGCCTTTGCACAGGAAATGCTCTTGTTTGCAGCTCTCTCCTTTACCTTATTGAAGAAACCTACCCTGATTGCTCTATTTAAAATTGCAATCCACCCATGCCCTGAGTTCCCACTCCCCTTACCCTCCTCTGCTTGGCTTTCTGCACCTTACCTTATAAGCACATCTTTATAACTATAGATCTGTTACTTATTGTCTGACTTCCCTCCCACCCCACCCTCTACCTTTCCTTACTAGAATACAGGCCCCACAATGGAGGAAACTTTGTCTTTTTTATTCTTCAGCCCAACTACCTAGAACACCAGCAATCAGGAGCAATAAATGTTTATAGAGTGAATGAACGCCTTCCCTCGCCTCTCTACCATCTCCCCAGATAGACTTCCTCCATTTTGTTTGTTTTATTTGTGCCAATTGTCTCTCATCTGCCTCTGGGCTGCAGACCCTCTCCTGAGCTCCAGCTGCCCACCTCAGTCACTTGATGTCTCACAGTTGGGTCCAGAACCCACATGCATATTCTCCACAGTGCAGTTAAATTCATACTTTAAAATTTAAATCCAATCATGTTACACCCCTGCTAAAAATCCTTCTATTGTTTCCCATTACTGTTAGGATAAAGACTAAAATTCTTTCATTCTCTGCATCACCTGGTTCCAACACATCTCCACTGATCTACAATCCTCCCTTGACTCATTCCAGTTGTCCTGGCCTTTCAATTCTTCAAAAGTACCACATTCCCTATGACCTAGAGCTTCACTTCGCTAATTCCACACTCAGCTTTAACACTGCTCTCTCTAGAAAGCCTTTCCAGACACCGTAGATGGGGTCTTCCTGTCTTAGACCCCCGTATTGTATAAAGGTACACAGTGCACCTCTTCATAACATTCAGTAGAGTGACTAATGACTCACTGAGTCCCTGTTTTCCCATAGAGTTCCAGGCTCTGTGGAGTTCCGGGCTTCATGAGGGCAGGGTTCATGCCTGCCATCTTCCCCACTGTACTCCCAGTGCCTAGGGCAGTACTTGGCATAGAGCAGGTATTTAAGAAATGGTTATTAAATAAATGAAGAAACTGATGTGACTACAACTGGAGTACACTATTCTCTTTCTCCACTCCCACATTCCTGAATCTTTTTCCTTGATGTCTCCAAATCAACATGATAGGAAGAGGAAATTGGAAGATGAAGAGAGGCCCTACACCCTGAACCCCCAATGCCAAGCCTAGGAAGTCTGCCCTACTCAGCTAGCCCAGGAAAAGTTTATTTTATCCCAGGGGGCAAAAGAGGAGAGTCATGGAATGATGTGATGGAAAGAATGCTGAGTTTACAGTAAGATATGTAGGGTTTAGGCTGCCCAGTGGCTCAAGCCTGTAATCTCAACACTTTGGGAGGCCAATGCGGGTGGATCACAAGGTCAGGAGATCAAGACCATCCTGGCCAACATGGTGAAACCCCATCTCTACTAAAAATACACAAAAAAAAAATGGTGGTGAGCACCTGTAATCCCAACTACTTGGGAGGCTGAGGCAGGAGAACCACTTGAACCCAGGAGGCAGAGGTTGCAGTGAGCCGAGATCGCACCACTGCACTCCAATCTGGCAACAGAGTGCAACTCCATCTAAAAAAAAAAAAAAGAAGAAGAAATGTAGGGTTTAAAATTCCAACTCAGCATCTTGAGAGCTGTGTGGTTTTGGATGTGTCTCAGCCTCACTCCTTTCATCTGTAAAGTGTGGATACTAATCCCTACTTCACAGGCTTGCTGTATTAAATGTAATACTGTGCATGAAAATGGTTCCTAAGCTCTAAAGCCTAGAACACACAAATGTTAGTTAATATTGATAATGGTAACATAGGAGTAGTTACAATGGAACAGCCAAATGCAATTTGAGACTTGACTAATGGGATTTAATTTACCCTATACATAATAAATAATTGAGAAATAATTCCTGAATGGAGGTACATGGAAACCGCACAAACAAAATATAACACTACATAATGATTTATAGAAACAAGATTTTACAGCATATTCTCTAGTCCCCTCTAGCATTCCTCCTGGAAACAACCTTACCCTAGGACCCAGGGAACTGCAGAGGATGCGTTTGGTGAAGATTTGCCCAGGTTCCAGATTCCCCAGAAGTGCAGCCCTCTCCTGCCCCAGAAGGCAGACTGTTTTCCGTGCCTCCACAGCACGAAGTAAGGCCAGCAAACAGCAGGCGCTCAGCAATGCCAGTATATAGCAAGCGCTCAGCAATACCAAGCTGGCTCCCCTCCATGGACCTTCAGGTCCATGTTGGCCAAAACAGTCTTGGTTCCCATGCCTACATCAGTGTGTAAAAATTCAGGACTAAGTCTCTAACCCCTCATTATGTCCATTATACCTACAAGGGCATGAAGTTACAGCCCGTTATCAGAAACAAAGTTTGACTTTTAGCAGGTTAGGCCTAACTAGAGTTCAGAGGAATATACAAAGCATTTCTTCATTTTCCCTGTGGAGTCCCTTATCAGTTCCCACTCAGATGAGCGCTAGAAAATAACCTTCCCTCTCTGCCTCCCCACCTCGTATGTCCTATCCTACCAACTGCCCCCATTAGCATTTGCGTTTCACCTGGAAGGGGCAGTATATGTTCATTAGGGTTGTGTGTGGATCTAGAGGAGGCTATAGGTCCTTCTGGTCATTCCGAGCAGCCCATCTCCAAAACAGCCCTCTCTTTTTGCTAATATTGACTACTTTGATAGCATCCTTGTGTCACATCAAAACCCCCGGCCTGGTAAGATGGAATAATATAATTATGCATCCCTCCACTGCTCACACCTGAATGTTTCTTCTCCTATACTTTCTTTTGAATTCGTCCTCTCTTGCAAAGATGCTGATAAATATCCCGCAGGAGCTGGATTTTATGCAAAAAAAAAAAAAAAAACTTAAGATGCTGCTAAATAAATTAACTGCCAGGCTGACACAGATTGTATCAAAGTGGAAACTGTGTCTCTGTGCCAATGGATGACTGGATCCCAGTGTAACACAAACAAAGCAAGAACAAAGCTGAACAGTTGCTCTGAACTTACAAACTTAAACAAGCTGGAAACCAAGATTCAGGAGGCCATCTGACCTATGACTCACCCTGCTTTCCCATTTCGGGTGGGAGCAGGGACAGCTGCCTGGGGGAGGCTGCCCTGTCCGACTCGCCCTCACGGTTTCCATCTCCTCTTCCCCCAAATGGTACACAGGCCATGAAATAGTGACGACAGCAGTCTGCCTACCATAGGCACGTGGGCAAGGGCTCTCAGGAAGACAGCAAAGAACCTCAACATTCTCCAAATTCAATTCTTAATCCCACCATTAGCTTCCTAAATGACCATGCACAAGTTGGGTAATCTCTAAAATGTAGGATATTTGTGATATGCTCCATATGGGACATTGTTAAATACATTATTATTGTTCATGGGTTTTAGGTAATTCTTTTTAAAAATGAATTTGTCTTTATATTCTGACCATGAAATATAATCATGTAGAAAAATAACACATAATCATTATAGAAAATTTGAAAATACAAAGGAAGAAAACCCAAATTGCCTGTAACTCTATGACCTAAAGGTAACTACTATTAGCACCAGGCATTGGCCAGCTGCCGTGGTTCATGCCTATAATCCCAGCACTCCAGGAGGCTGAGGTGGGAGGATCACTTGAAGCCAGGAGTTCAAGACCAGCATGGGCAACAAAGTGAGGCCCCTAACTGTCTAAAAAAAATTGTTTTAATTAGCCAGGTGTGGTGATGCACACCATGGTACCAGCTACTCAGGTGGCTAAGGGAGGACGATCCTTTGAGCTCAAGAGGTTGAGGCTACAGTGAGCCATGATCACACCACTGCACTCCAACCTGGTCAACATAATAAGACCTTGTCTCTTAAAAATACATAAATAAATAAATAAAATTTCAAAAAATAGACATTTTGTTTATTTTATTTTATTGTTTTAGAGACAGAGTCTTGCACTGTCACCCAGGCTGGAGTGCAGTGACATGATCATAGCATACTGTAGCCTTGACCTCCCAGGCTCAATCAATCCTCACACCTCAGCTTCCCAAGTAGCTCAAACTACAGGAACGTGCCATCAGACCTGGCTAATTTTTTGTAATTTTTATAGAGATAGGGGTCCTGCCATGTTGCCCAGTCTGGTTCTGAACTCCTGGCCTCAAGCAATCCTCTTACCTCAGCCCCCGCAAAGTGCTGGAATTACAGGCATGAGCCACTGCACCCAGCCCAGGATTTTCCTTTAACTCTTATGTGTATGTACGTATATAGAGATAGATACAGCTATTCAGATATACTTTAAAAGAAGTATTATTATTGTATAGATATAGATATATATATCCATATACATATATAATTTTGATACTTTTATATTTGTAATTGACACATAATTATATATTTATTGGATATATAGTACTGTTTTGATGCATCTAATGTATAGTGATCAGATCAGGGTAACTAGGATATTCACCATCTCAAATATTATTTTTTTTACAAACTCTATATATGTGTCCTGTTTTTATTGCCTTACATTGTATCCAAGCCATTTTTCCATGACTTTAAAAGTCTTTCTAGAAACCACTTTGCATAAAATTTTGCATAAGATTCCATCATAGGGTTTTAGTAAAATCATATTGTGCTATATATACAGAGTAGAGTAACTGGTAGCAAAGTGTTCATCAAACAGCCTGATATGAGCACACACCAGACCCCATTTTAGGATCTGCTGCCTTAGTAACACCCATCAGGCAAAGTTCACAATTTTATTCAACAGCCATTTCCCTGGTGCTTTTGTGAAATGAAGAAAATAAAGTCTCCTGCAGTAAGAAACAGTACTTTCTCTCTTTCTGGAATTAAAGAATTATCTTAGTGGCTCACACAATTCCTTGAACAGACAGGTGATAAATGCGTTTGTTTAAAATGTCAGTAGAGCACAGGATTGACAGCAGGCTAGCATGCCTGTGATGCCTCCCTCAGCAGTACAAGCCCCTGGTGAGCAAGATTTGTGCAGGGTTCATCTTCATGTCCCCCAAGCACCTGTCCCCCACACACTTTGCATGTACACACAAGGAGCACTCACACTCATCAGCTTTTTTGAGCCCTGTCTTAGTCTGTTCGGGCTGTGATATTGTTGGATATTTGTACCCACCCAAATCTCAGTTGAAATGTGATCCCCAATGTTGGAGGCGGGACCTGGTGGGAGGTGATCGGGTCATGGGACTGGAGCACTCATGAATGGCTTAGTGCTTCCTCATGATAGTGAATGAATTCTCATGAGACCTGATCGTTTAGAAGTGTGTGGCCCCCCTCCCTGCCTCTCTCTTGCTCCAGCTTTCACCATGTCATGTGTAGGCTTATGCTTTGCCTTCCGCCATGATTGGAAGCTTCCAAAGGCCTTCCCAGAAGCAGAAGCCATTGCTGTGCTTCCTGTACAGCCTGCAGAACCATGGGCCAGTTAAACCTTTTATAAATTACCCAGTCTCAGGTGTTTCTTCGTAGCAGTGAAAGAATGACAAAATACAGGCTGCTATAACAAAATGCCTTAGACTAGGTAGCTTATAAACAACAAAAATTTATTTCTCAATGGAAATAATTTGTAACACTGAGACCTAAAGCCTTCCACATAAATGCTACATTGCAACAAATAAATAAATAAATAAAGTGAACCTGCTCTCCCACCCCCAAAAAAGAAATCTATTTCTCACCGTTCCAGAGGCAGGAAGTCCAAGATCAGGCATGAGCAGCTCTGGTGTCTGGTGGGAGCTCTCTGCTTCACAGATGGTAATTTGTTGCTGTGTCCTCACATGGCACAAAGGGGGAAAAGGCTCCCTTCAGTCTTTTACGAGGGCACTAATCCCATACATGGTTCATTAGTCTGCCCTCGTGGCTTAATCACTTCCCAGAAGGCCCAACTTCTTAATACGATCACATTCGGGATTCATTTCAAATATGAATTTGGGGGGACACCAACATTCAGAACCTAGAAAGCACCTACTTTTGGTCTACTTAGCCAGATGCTGAGGAGGAGTTTTGATGTGAAGTTTTGTAGGAGGATAAAATACATACATTTGTAATAGAAAAAACCAGCAAACGTAACTGTACTTAAGTGAATCTGCTGTGCTCCCATTCTGGTCTCTGATCTAGAGCACATACATGTGACACAGTGCCCGGCTGAAACAGAGGATGAGAGAGAACCCCACAGAGCTCACCATTCATGGTGATACCTTAGTAGTGGCACATAGCTCAGGCAAACCCTTCAACATACCCTCAAGCAGCACAAACTCCATTCTCCAGCATATGGCGGGCCTGCCCAGTGCCTCCTTAGAGCATCTCTGTCTCCTGGCTCCTCTGCCTGGCCAATTTCTAACTCTTATTCTGTATTTTCTGGATCCTATTCTAATACCCCCATCTCCTCAGCTTTTGGCTCCTCCCATTCATACTCCCAGGATTCCATCCTTCCCTAATCTCACTGTTTCACCTCCTTGTGACTCAGACTGAATCTAATACACATCCCTGACCCTTGAACACCACAGATCTTGCTATATTCCATGCCATTCTAGGCCCAAGGGTGATGACCCACATAGCTACTGCCTCCACCCCGTTTCCTGGGTAGAATACGCTGCTGTCACATGTGCGTGTAGAGCAGAAAATACTGCCATCATTGTGGCATCCATCCATCAGTGAGCTGGCTCAGTTGGAAATTCACAAGGACACACCCTGACTGTGGAAGGTCTGATGTTCTTCACTTAGGAGGAGGGGTAAACAAGCTATGTGGACCTGAGCAATGAATTCTTGAAATGGACTGCTCCCAAGCCTTGGATGCCAAAGCAAGGAAACCAAAGAATATACTCAACGAGATCTTCCCCTACTGGGTTAATGCCTGCAACTTAGGCATTTCAGTAAAAGTCACTCTCCTTTCATTTAGTTAAAAGTGGCATGACACCAAATATATGCAAAACACATGGAAGTGTTTATGCATTTCCCATAGCCGATTGCAATTACAAGATTCTCAGTTGAAAGTTTCAGAAACCCAACTCATGTGATCTCAAGCAAAATATGAGATTTGTGGGGTCCATGCAACTAAAACGTACAGGAGTGTAATTGACATGAGAGCTACAACATCAGACTTGGTCTCTCTTTTTTTCCTGCCTTGTTTTCATCTTGAATGGCTACATTTAGGCAGATACTTCCTATGTAATGGCAAGAGAACAACCAATGGCTACAGATTTATATCTTATAATCTAACAGCATCAGTGCAAAGGGAACTCTTCTCTCCCAGGAGATGCTCGAACATTCTGGAATCCAATCTCATCGCTTGGCTCCTGGCCTGAGTCACTTGCCTATCTCTGAATCAACCATTGTGATCAAGGGAAAGGGATAAACCACACAATCTGGGTTGGGAAGACACTGTTTCTCCAAAAGGAAATCAGGGAGCTACCATCATAAGAGGAAGAAATTGATACTTGAAGGCAAAAATAACAAATACACCCAACAACCCACTCCTCAGCTTCTCATTTTCTATACACATCCTTCTTTCCATTTGTTCAATTTCAGTAATATCCCTACTTAACATAATGCAACTATACTATATACTTCCAAAAATTAAGTCATTCCCTCTACAGTCATAGACAACCCAAACTTATGCCCCATTTTTGCACCCAGCTCCAAGACCAAGATCTCAAGGTCACACAGATTTCTATCAATGTGATCTGTATATAGCAATTCAGTTTGACACCCTAGAGGCTAAATGATGAATGCAAACCACCCCAACACACTCAGTATATAAGACAGAAGAGAAAATAGCAGAATATAATAGAATTTCCCATTTGGAAATGAGAAGGGGAAACAGCCTACTGTGATCACCAGTCCTTTAGGTACATCATGGTCTGTTGGACAAGAACAGCAAGGACTCACACTAGCAGGGGACTGAGGTCCTTGACCAGCCGATCTGACAACCCTGGTTCTGCTCTCTGAGAGGGTCCCCTTTGCCAGTCTTCCTCCATTTCCACTTCTGAGGTGGGACCCTGGGAGGATCCTTTAGTGACCCATTTCCAGATGGTGCAGATTTGAGAGCAGGGGTTTACCTTGGGCTGACCAGTCAGAGGCCTTTTTCAATCATACTGGGATTTTTCTGGCAAAGCAATTCCCTAAGAAGTTTATAACTTAGTACTCTTTCAGTCCATTTGCATCTGGTCATTTCATGGGACATTAGGCAAAGCAAGAGACAGTGTCCTCATCTAGACTCTGGCCTGGGAGTTCTGTTTCTTAGCAGCAGCCTCAGGGCTCCACCCTCCTTCTCAGCTTAATGGCCTCCACTTTATCCTCTGCATCAGTGAAATTCAAACTACAGCCTGGAATGGGAAGGCCCTGCTAATCTGCTTCTTGCCCTGCAGCTCAAGGATAATTATTATTTTAATGAATCACTGATTTGTAGTCTCACAGCCATCTTTTCCTCCATAGTCTATGATTAGAAGACTTTTCAATATTTTTACTGACATGTAAGACACATATAGAGAAGTACAGAAATCACACACCTTACAGCCCACACAAATCATCACGAAGTAAGCACCTCCGTGTAACCATCGCCAGGTCAAGAAATAGAACAAAACCAGGACCTCAGAAGCCCCTCTTTTCCCCTTCCTATAACTAACCCTTTCCCTTGTCCCCAAAAGTCTCCATTCACTTGACTTCTAACACCATATATTCATTTTGCCTGGTCTTGAATCTTACATAAACGAGACTCTATGGTATTTCATCATATCAAGCTTCTTTCACTCAAAATTAGATCTGCAAGATTCTTTCATGTTGTTGCACGTAGCAATAGTTTGTTCGGTGTATTTACAAAGTATTCATTGCAAAACTACACACAATGTATTTACCCACTCTGCCTTGATGGGTATTTGGGTTTTCTCAATTTGGGACTATTACAAACAATGTTGCTAATAACTTTTTTTTTTTTTTGAGACAAGGTCCCTCTCTGTCACCCAGGCTGGAGTGCTGTGGTCCAATCATAGCTCACTATAACCTTGAACTCCTGCACTCAAGAGATCCTCCTGCCTCAGCCTCCCAAGTAGCTAGGACTACAAGTACACACTACCATGTCCATCTAATTTTACTTTTATTTTTTATTTTTTGTAGAGATGGAGTCTTCCTATGTTGCCCAGGCTACTCTCAAATTCCTGGCCTCAAACAATACTCCTGCGTCAGGCTCCCGAAAACACTGGGCTTAAACGCTTGAGCCATGGCGCCAAGTCAGCACATTTTTTGTGTGTTTTTTCTTACACATACGCACACATAGACCTAGGAGTGGAATTGCTTTGTAGTAAGGTATGCATACATTCGCCTTTAATAGATAATGCCACACTGTTTTCCAAAGTATGTGGGCCTCTTTATATTCCCACCAGCAGAGGATGAGGGTTCAACAGTTCCACATATTCATTAACACTGATATGATCAGTTGTTTTTTTAGATTTTAGCTGTCCTCCTAGAATGTGTAGTGGGATCTCCTTGCTGTTTCCAGGCATGTCCCTGATGACAGGTGAGGCTGAGCACTTTTCCTGTTGATTGTCATCTGGATCTCCTCTGTTGTGAAATGCCCTGTCAATCTCTTCCTCTCACTGTTGTATTGAACTGACTGTCCTTTTCTGAGTTACTGATTTATTTGCTGGAGTTGTTTGTGTATTCCACATAGGAGCACTTTGCCAGTTGTCATCTGTCCTGGAGGAGTCAAAATCGGGCTCCAGCTCCTTCCCAGTTTTAGTAGTATCTTCTGTTCTGTTTCCAGTGTCTCTGTCTTTGCTGGTATGAGCTTCATCACGTAACAGAGAACTCACCTTTTCTAACCCTGAAAAGGACAGTGTTGTCTGGCTCTCAGCTACCAAAAGAGAAAGGACTTCTTTTATCAGAGACAAATTTTTCTTCTTTTTTAACTTTCAGATGATAGAAGCTTGTCTTTTTCTCAAAGGAACTCACTAAGAACTTCAGGAAGTAGCCCACACACTCCACAGCCTGAAAAGTTCTATCAAGTGCTTTAATGACCCAGTCTCCAATGGCATATGCTGTGAGTCCTAAGGGAGAACAGGCAACAATTTAATATGCTTTATTGGAGCATAACAAAGACTGCCAACTTCTTAGCCAGGGATAGGAGACCTTTATTGCCTTCCATTCTACCTTCAATTTGCCAATCCACATTTTAGGGTCTATTACTTGTAACACTCCATTGCTAGGTACCAATTCCTGCCAGTAATCTTTTGCAACCCTAACTAACTTACATACAAAAGAAAAAAATAAGATGGGGGATGAGGGGAAAGATTTATTATGCAATGTAACTGAATCATCTGTCACAGCTGCATACAGGTCTCAAGCAATTTCATTTGGACCAAGTTTCTCACGATCCCTCTGTTCTCCTCTCCTCATCCCTCTACTACCCCTCTGTGTCAGCTTAATTCATTCATTCAGGTAGGTAGGCAGGTAAAATAGCCCCCAGCAATTCCAGGCTAGCATGTTATCTTTTCAGACACCCAGGACAGGGAGAACTTGTCTTTCCCAAGAGTTCCAACAGAAGTTCTGAAATTAAGCCTCACTGACCTGGCTCAGAACATGTGCTCACACTGGAATGATGGGCACAGAGGCCCCTTCACACCCAAAGAAAGCCCAGTGTGCGTTTCCGAAGGAGGCACAATGGAGACTGGGAAGGTGAAAACAAAAGGTATTCTCGACAGTTATTTACCAATTGAAAGCATCTTAAAAACTTGTGACAACTCCTATCACCCAATATTCATCTTCCTTACCCCTTCTTCCTCGCTGATGGAATCTCAATTTCACTTGCTTAGCAATATGTCCAGTTTCAGGGCATGAATCATAACCACCCTAAACCAAGGACAATAGGCACACTCCCGTTGTCCAGATTATTTAATGGGTGGATTTATAACATTCTCTGATCAATAAGATGGACAGAAGATTGACTTGGGAGGTGATTTTCCTTCCCAAGAGGAAGGGAGGTTTATGCAGACAGCCCACTTGCTGTCCTGGTCACCTCCAAGCCTATTCCCAGTTCCTGCCTCTGGACGTAGTTGTATGAGGACGTGATGCCTGGAGCCACAGCAGCCATCTTGTGGACTGTAGGGGGAAGGCTGAGAGAGTATCAGAGATGCCAAGTTAGTGCCCTGACAACGTGGAATTACTGATCCGATCCAGAAATACCACCTCCAGTCTGCTTGTTCAGAATGCAATATGTATAAAGCCATTGGTTTTCAGGCTTTCTGGTTCTTACAGCTGTATGTACTCTAACTCTCCCATAACTATTCTCCATAAACACACGTGAGCCTCTCTTCACGCAGCTGTGGCAGGCAAGGAATAAGCAGGAATTCAGTCAACCATCATTCCTTAAGGTGAAACTACCTGAATTATCCCCATCTCACAGTACACAAATCCGGGACTGAAAAAGGAACACAAGCTATGCATGCACTTCCTGTCCCAGAACCTGTGTCACTCTTCTCACTTTGTATTAGCCTGAACCTTATGAAACTGACAATATTCAATTCAATGCCTTTTCTGATCTACAAAAAAAGGCAATTCCATGTGGTTCAACCTAACTTTTACATATCTCTATGTGAACTAGTTGTCCATCTAAAATAATAAAAAGATCAGAATCTATTTTAAAAAGAGTTTATTCAAGAGCAAAGGTTGAGGATGAGCCTGCTTGGGAAGCACAGATTCCAAAGAATGGAAGTCAGTGTTCCTAAATGTAGAAGTGTGGGATCACTTATATCAGCAAAGCTTAGGGAAGCTTAACAGAATTTCAACATCTTTCTACGTAAGGTTTAATGTGTTGTGCTCAAGCCTTTCTATGTAACGCTTGAGAGGTGGGGTGCTGCATAATAAATTTAGGGTGTCCTAAAATTTTATTTACTTTTACAAAGTGTAGAAGCAGAGAAATTGTTTCCTTCATTTCCAAGCCATGGTGAATCCTTGAGCAACAGAGAACAAAATAATAATAGTAAATGGTGCTAGCGGAGATGTGGCAAAGATGCGGCTGTTGCTGAGTCACCCTGGGAGAAAGACTTGCTGTTTATCAACTGGATACACAGCCTTGGCCTTTGGGTACTTTAAACTAGCACGAGTCAATAGAACTTTTTACAAGGATGGAAATATTCTATTCTGCACTGTCCAACAGAGTAGTCACTATCTACATTGACTAGTAAGCACTTAAAATGTGGCCTACTGTGACTGAGAAAATCAATTTTAGTTATACTTAATTTTAATTCATTTCAACTTCAATAGCCACATGTGGCTAGTAGCTACTATGTTAGTCAAAGTTCTCCCAACAAACAGAACCAACAGGAGATGCATATTAAATAATATATATAATATAAACTATACATATCACATATTATATATTTTATGTGTGTACATACATATTGTGTATATATACATATTGTCTGTCACTTCTGCATGAAGAGTACACACACATAAAATGTATAATATGTGATATGTATATTACATATATTATTTAATATAATGTAATTCCATATATAACATGTATATATGTACACACACATAAAATATATAATATGTGATCTGTATCTTTCACACACACAAGCATACACATACATGCATATAGAGAAAGAAAAATTTTCAGAACTGGCTCACACAATCATACAGGCTAAGAGGTCCCATGATCTACCGTCTGCAAGCTGGAGACCCAGGAAGCCTGGTGGTGTAGTTCCATCCTAGTCTGAAGGCCTGAGAACCAGGGGAGCCAATAGTGTAAGTCTCAGTCCATGAACAGGAGGAGATTGATGCCCCAGCTCAAGCAGTCAGGCAGAAAAAGAAGCAAGTTCTCCCTTCCTCTGCCTTCTGTTCCATTCAGGCCCTTGACAAATTGGATGGTGCCTACTCACATTCAGGAGGGCAATCTGCTTTACTGAGTCCACCAATTTAAATGCCACTCTCATCTGGAAATACCATCATAGGCATACCCTGAAATAAGTGTTAGTCAAACAGCTGGGCATCCCTGATCCAGACAAGTTGACACATAAAGTCAACCATCACAGCAACCATACTGGACAGTGCAGCTCTAGGTTTTTAATGACTGTTCTCATGACCTCATTTCAATTGCAGAAACTGACCTTGGTCTTGCTCCATCATTTCTAGTATAAGCTAACTCTTATGGTAAATATGACCTGAATAGCCAAGTGCAGAGAAAGCTATAACCAACCTAAACCCTTAGCTAATCTAGATGGAGAAGGCCAAGGCAGGTTGTGTGACACTGCTGCCCTGGTCCCAATAGGACTGATACCCACAGCTAAGCAGAGAGTAATTTATGAGGACTGAAAATCAGCAAGAGTTAGAGGCTCACTTCTCCCCAAAACCAGACTTTAAAGAAAATTAGGTACTAACACCATCTCTTCAGTTCGTGTATTTGTTTAAGGGTGATGAGGAATGGTGGTGATGGTCCAAAGTTTGTCCACGAGTTTCTCAACCCCTATTAGGGTAAAAGCACATCCACTGCAGACATGACAGTGTCTATGAATGTCTGCAGTCCTCTTCCCCAGCACAGAGCTCTGCTTATTGCAGCAGTGCTCTAAGATGGAGCTAAGAGAACTTTATATTCGGCCATCCACCTATTAATTTAATATACTGACTCTCTCCTGTGTGTCAAGCAATGCCATATGCCCTGGAGATGCAGAGACGGGCAAAACAAAGTTCCTGTATGCATGGAGTTTACTTTTAAGAGGCTCATTCTAAGAAGGCTCTTTGAAAATAATCCCTGGAATGATCCTGCAAGGTCAACATGGATTCTCAAACAAGGCATCATGGTAACCTCTTATTAAAAATTGGCCTTCTTTAGAAGAGAGCTTGGTATTCTAAGGAATTTGGCATATATCCTACTCATTTGCAGCCTTTTCAATGCCAGAATCAGTCCTGGAGTATCAGACCAGGTTTCTATTCTAGAGTTCCAGGGAAATCTCGAGATGTGTTATGCTACATGTACCATGGCTAAGAAGATGACAATTGTCTTAACACAAGTCCCCAGGAAGGACCTAGCAACTGCTTGACTCCTCAGGCCCCAGTCACCAGAACATCCAGGGAGGTGGATGAGCCTCTCAAAGGCTCTGTGATGGTGGGTAGTTCAGGGCACCAGCATTTGCTTCTGCTCTCTCTAGAATTTAAATAAGCTCGTACTTTTAAACTCTGCTCCAAAGGCTCCAGGACTAGGCAACTCTCTGACATACTAAGACAGCAGGCTCATCCTGAGAAAAGAGTCCTATAAAAAGATATGGTCAGTGTAGTTAAAAAGGTACAAGTGTAGGACAACCTGACTTGTAAATTGACTGCGGTAACTTCTTGGTCAATTTGTGTGTTGTTTCACGGATTCACACATTCACTTGGTGCATATGTGCCCAGAGATGTACTAAGTGCAGAGGGAGCAAAGATTTTTTAAAAATATGGTACCTGACGTCAAGAAGCTTTTAAAGAAGACAGAATACACTACTCGGGTGATGGAGGCACTAAAAGTCTCCGAAGTTGCTACTGTATAATTCATCCATGTAACCAAAAACCACGTGTAATCCAAAAGCTATTGAAATAAAAAATATTAAAACTTAAAAACAAGATAGAATAAACAAATTACAAAACAGAAGAATAGCACTAGAAAGAAGGCAGAGCCTGGGTACCTCTGTGAACATGGAGAAAAGGCCCTGAGCCAGGGCTTGGTGGGTGCGAGGACGGTCAGAGAAAGCATCTCAGGGGAAACCAACCTGAGCTGAGTCTTGCAGAATGATCTGAAAGTGGTGTGGTTGGCCATGGTTCTCAACTTTCACTGTACCTCAGAATCCCCTGGGAATAGGCTAAAGCCTGAGACCTTTCCAGGCCAATTAAATGAGAACTTTTGAAAGTGAGGCCCTTTGCCTTTGAAGGTGAGGTATGGGTGGTTACTAAAAGCTCCCAGGTAACTCTAATGTGCAGCCAGGATTGCGATCCACAATTCTTCCAACAAGGGTGACACGTAAGTGGCACCTCCCTGACTGTTGACATTTCTCAGGTTAGTATGGCACCAATACAGAATTAAAACAAAACAAAGAAAACCGTGGTTCATATTCATTGGAATAAACTAGTACAGCAGAAGATGCACCAGCAAAACCAACGCACAGAACAATTCAGCAAAGGATAATTTATGTGGGGAAATAAATATGGCAGAAATTAAATGGCTCCAGAAAAATGTGAACTCCTTCATTTGGAGAAATGTATCACAGATTAAACGTGCTTTAAACTTAACCCTTATCTAAGCCTTAAATCAGGACAGCACAAAACCAGGGAAATAAACAGAAGCCCTGACTTATCCAAACATACCCCAGAGAGAGCTCAAATCAGATGACAGCATGTATGTTGTTCCTCAGTGAGAGAAATTAGACTCAAATGCCACCAAACAAAACACCTAGCGTTTGAAAGAAAGGAAAGTGAGGAAGGAATGAAAAGAACAACATTAAATATACTAGGAAGGAAGGAAGGAGGAGAGAGAGAGAGAAAGTGAAAGAGAAGAGAAAGAAAGAGAAAGAGAAAGAGAAGGGAAGGCAGGGAGGGAGGGAGGAAGGAAAGAAAGTAGGAAGGAAGGAAGGAAGGAAGAAAGGAAGGAGGGGAGGGAGGCAGGGAGGGAGGAAGGAAGGAAGGAAAGGAAAGAAGGAAGGAAGGAAAGGAGAGAGAGAAAGAGAGGGAGGGAGGAAGGAAGAAAGGAAGGAAGGAAGGAAGGAAGGAAGGAAGGAAGGAAGGAAGGAAAGGATAGAAAGAAAGGAAGAAAGGAAGGAAAGGAAAGGACAGGATAGAGAGAAAGGGAGGGAGGGAGGGAGGGAGGGAGGGAGGAAGAGAGGGAGGGAGGAAGGAAAGAAAGAAGGAAGGAAGGAAGGAAGGAAGAAAGGAAGGAGGGGAGGGAGGCAGGGAGGGAGGAAGGAAGGAAGGAAAGGAAAGAAGGAAGGAAGGAAAGGAGAGAGAGAAAGGGAGGGAGGGAGGGAGGAAGAAAGGAAGGAAGGAAGGAAGGAAGGAAGGAAGGAAGGAAGGAAGGAAGGAAGGAAGGAAGGAAGGAAGGAAGGAAGGAAAGGATAGAAAGAAAGGAAGAAAGGAAGGAAAGGAAAGGACAGGATAGAGAGAAAGGGAGGGAGGGAGGGAGGGAGGAAGGAAGGAAGGAAGGGAGGGAGGGAGGGAGGGAGGAAGGAAGGAAGGAAGGAAGGAAGGAAGGAAGGAAGGGAGGGAGGCAGGGAGGAACCGGTGTGGTGGCTCATGCCTATAATCCCAGTACTTCAGAAGGCTAAGGTGGGCAGATCACTTGAGGCCTGGAGTTTACAGATCATTTGAGGCCAGGAGTTTGAGACCAGCCTGGTCAACAAGATGAAAACCCATCTCTACTGAAAATACAAAAATTAACTGGGGGTGGTGGTGCATGCCTGTAATCCCAGCTACTTGGGAGGCTGAGGCTGGAGAATTGAGTTAACCCGGGAGACAGAGGTTGCAGCGAGCCAAGATTGCGCCACTGCCCTCTAGCCTGGGCAACAAAGTAAGACTCCAAAGGAAGGGAGGAAGGGATGAAGGGAGGAAGGGAGAAGGGAAGAAAAGAGGAAAAGTGGGGAAGGGGGGTAAGCGGGAAGGGAGGGAGGGAGGGAGGGAGAAAGGAAGGAAGGGAGGAAGAGAGGGAGGGAGACAGGGAGGGACAGATGAATTTGCATGTAACCCGGCATGTTCATCTTTCTATTTTATATTATGTACCTTTGCAAAAATAGAATTTGCCAGCCAGGATTAGCCCTGTGGATTAGGTTGTTTGAAATCACTGTTCCTGCAGTGAGGGCCCGTAGCTGATGTGCCAAAAAAAGGGTGAGACAGTTATCTCCGGAAGAATTATGCAGGGCTGCACGAAGAAGAGCCAGTTCCTTCCTGCACCCTCTGGTGAGGAGCTCTCTATCCCCAGGCAGGGCAGTGGCTACCCGCTTGACCAGCCTTTACAAAGGTGCTAGTATTTCACACCCTGATCTTCCTGCTGTGCCTACCTCAAACTGAGTATACACAGTGAAGAACACCTTGTCACTGGGGTCTTATCTGTTAAGTTTGCTTCTAAGTGAGAAGCCTTGGTTATTAAGCACCTGTTTCCCCATCTTAAATTCCTGCACTAAGTCTTCTCAATTTCTTGTTATTGTAAATCTTACCTTCCTAGGGTTTGTGGTCTGCTTCACAGTGCTCTTTTTGCAGGATGGGAGTAAAAAGAAGCCTGTTCCCTAACAGAGAATAAAGATGCTCCATCAGTGACATAAAATCAAAATTATAGACCCTGAATAAAAACATCACATAGGCCAGGCACGGTGGTTCATGCCTGTAGTCCCAGCACTTTGGGAGGCCAAGGAGGGCAGATTACTTGAGGCCAGGAGTTTGAGACCAGCCTGGCCAATATAGCGAAATCCCATCTCTACTAAAATTACAAAAAATTAGCCAGGCATGGTGGCACAGGCCTGTAGTCCCAGCTTCTCAAGAGGCTGAGGTAGAAGAATTACTTGAACCCAGAAGGCAAAGGTTTCAGTGAGCCAAGATCACACCACTGCAGTCCAGCCTGGGTGACAGAGCGAGACTCTGTCTCCAAAAACAAATCTCATAAACCACACCAGGTCCTTCTTACTTGCAAGAAATGTATCAGTGGTATTCTCCTACCCTGAAACATACAGGTAATATCTAGGTAAAGTTTAATAGTAATAATAATAATAATAATTAATAGCAGTAGTAGCAATAGAAGTTGTCACCATAATCAATAATAATAGTAATACTAATATTAATAGCAAGGATTTTTTTTGTTTTCTTCACATAAGTCACAGCCAACGAAGCAAGTAATCAGTTTTGGCAAATGGGTACCTCCTACAAGTTTTCAAGGGTTTCGATGAAATGGAATGTTGTTTAATAAACAGCAGAATGTTTAATCGTAAATTACACACACTGTAGACAAAAAGCCTCCTGGGCTTCTCCCTGGCACCTCTAAATCTGAAGTCAGGCAGGTCTTACAATCACAACTATGATATGGTTTGGCTGTGTCCCCACTCAAATCTCATCTTGAATTGTAGCTCCCCAAATCCCCACATGTCATAGGAGGTACCTGGTGGGAGGCAATTGAATCATGGGGGCAGGTCTTTCCTGTGCTGTTCTCATGGTAGTGAATAAGTCTCATGAGATTTGATGGTTTTATAAAGGGAGTTCCCCTGCACAAGCTCTCTCTTACCTGCCTCCATGTAGGACATGCCTTTGCTCCTCATTCACCTTCTGCCATGATTGTGAGGCCTCCCCAGCCATGTGGTACTGTGAATCAATTAAACCTCTTTGCTTTATAAATTGCCCAGTCTCGGGTATGTGTTTATCAGCAGCATGAGAACAGACTAATACAATAACCACAGTAGTAACTGCCATTTATTAAGTGCTTTCTCTATGCCAACAGCTATGCTAACAGTGTTACAAACTTTATCTCACTTCATCTTCAGAACAACCCAGTGGGGTAGGTATTTTATAGATGATGAAACTTAGGCTAAAAAGGTAAAGTAATTTACCAAGATCACATGCTCGTAATTGGTACCACTAAGAGATTCAACCCATTGCACCATGCCTGGACCTTAAGAAAACCTGTTTCTAACCACTACTCCTCCATACGAAGCAAAAGGAGGAGTAAACTTGAAATCCCAAGGCTGGCTTCTAGTTCTCCTTCTTCCTCTTGTCCTCTGGAGCTGCAGGGGTTGTTGTGTATCTCTGAATCTCAGTTTCCTCAGCGTAAAACGAGGCTAGGCCTCCTGCCCTGCATATGTCATAAGGTTGTCACAGTGACTGAATGAGTATGAGGGGGTCTAGAAGAGACCTCTAGGGGCTGAAAAGCAAACAAAAAAGCCTCAATGCCATGGCTCACACCAGTAACTCCAGTGCTTTGGGAGGCCAAGCTGGGAGGATCGCTTGAGGCCGGAGTTCAAGACCAACCTGGACAGCATAAAAAGACCCTGTCTCTAAAAAACAAGTTTTAAAAATTAGGCAGGTGTGTTGGTGCATGCCTGTAGTCCCAGGAAGGCTGAAGCAGGAGGATCCCTTGGAATCCAGGAGTCCAAGGCTACAGTGAGCTATGATTGCACCACTGTACTCCAGACTGGGTGACAGAGACCTCGTCTCTAAAAAACTAAATAAATAAAAATAAAAAATAAGACAAGGTCTGAAGGCAGGCACCAAGTCTGCCTGGCATCCCCAGTATTTTGCACTCAGTTAATGTTTATTGAAGTAATAATGCATCTGAAAGTGCTTAGAAAGCTATAGAGCATCATAAAGTATGAGGTTCATGAATCGCCGCAGTCTGTGGCCACCTCGGGTGAGGGCTGGCTCTGCTGCTAAAGCCTCCCCAGGGTATCTAGAGAATTCATCTCTAAGGTGCATAAACCTCAGACTTCTAAGCACTAGAAATGAACACCACTCCATTATCCAGTCTACAGATTTCAGTAGCGAACCATAAGCATGCTGACCGGCCACTTGCTAAAGGATCGCTCAGTTTATCAAGCTTTATGATGAAAGGGTCTATTCTGCATTCCTTACCCTCCTCAAGGCACCCCCATTATTCCCAAGGCCCAGCACACAGCATTAACACCTCCACTGGGTTGGCAGTAATAACATTCTAGTGTTTCTCCTCAGCAAAGATTTGCTCAGAAATAAAAAAGACAAGAATATATTTCCCTAATGGCAAATGCAGCAACCTGGATCGAGACTGTTATTCTAAGTGAAGTATCTCAGGAATGGAAAACCAAACATCGTATGTTCTCACTCATAGGTGGGAGTTAAGCTATAAGGACACAAAGGCATAAGAATGATATAATAGACTATGGGGATTTAAAGGGAAGGGTGGGAGGGGTGAGGGATAAAAGACTACACACTGTGTACAGTGTACACTGTTTAGGTGATGGTGCACCAAAATCTCAGAAATCATCACTAAAGAACTTACTATGTAACCAAACACCACCTGTTCCCCAAAAACCACTGAAATAATAATAATAATAATAAGCTACAAAAAAAGGAATATATTTCCCCTCAGAGAGAAACGTCCTGGAAGGCGAGGCATCAAACGCCACTCCATGGGGGTGAGTAAACCCTGTGGGGTTGAGATCAGCCCCACCGCAGCCTACAAAAATGCTATGTGTAATCAGAGTTTCAGCATCCCGATTTATGAAATGGCTCCATTAAATAGGCTCCCAGTTGGCATTTCTGCACACACTATGGGGTGTGCAGAACAGGCTCCTGCTCCAAGGCATGCTCAGCACTGCCCCATGGGGGTATGGCGGTCATCCCACCACCACTGCCAACCTCCATCAGGTCAAGAGAACAGAGAGATAGGGGGAAATGCAAGAAACTGAGATAACCGCCCCCCCCGCCACACACACACACACACGCACAAATATATTCCACAGCCAGAACAGTCATACCTGGCCATCACAATATGCAAGATGTCCCATCTCCAGGATCCAGGTGAAATCCTCCCCTATCCCCTAAAAACAGCTCTTAATTTCCCTGTCACTGAAACAGAAGCAGAGCTGGGGAAGTGGGTGGAGCCATCTGGCTTTATACCTATATCTCCTAAAAAAAACAAAAACAAAAACAAAAAAAACAGAGGGGGGCTGGGAAGGGCTCACAAGGAAAGAGTGTGTCACTGTAGCACTGCCTAGAGACAGATTTTCTGGCGGGGATGATGCGATGATGGCAGAGGGTAGGAAAATGTGCTGCAAAGTTTACAATCTGCCCCATCTGTTCAGCGCTGTTCTGTCCGTGGCAGGCACCGAACGGCTTATCGGCTCTTGCCATGCAGACACATGCAGGGGCCAGGCTGTCTGGGGAAGCCTACAGAGACATGGAGGGCCAGCACCACTGCCTGGGGCATGCAGAGGGTTTGCAGAGCCCAACCCCAAAGGCAGAAAGCCCATGACTCTTCATGGCAGCCCTTTTGCTTTGAGATCTAGGAACCTTTCATCTCTAGTATCTCTGGATATATACTAGGGGTTGTTGTGTATCTCTGAATCTCAGTTTCCTCAGCGTAAAACGAGGCTAGGCCTCCTGCCCTGCATATGTCATAAGGTTGTCACAGTGACTGAATGAGTATGAGGGGGTCTAGAAGAGACCTCTAGGGGCTGAAAAGCAAACAAAAAAGCTTCGATGCCATGGCTCACACCAGTAACCCCAGTGCTTTGGGAGGCCAAGCTGGGAGGATCGCTTGAGGCTGGAGTTCAAGACCAGAGCTAGGCTTTGAAAACACAAGGATGAATAAGATGCAATATCGGTCCTCTAGGGTTCATAGTCTTGTGGGAAGCCCATAGATGTGGCCCAATGGTAGCACCTGGAGTTGACTATGAAGTCAGCAAGGTAAGTTGAGCTGTGAAGGGCTTTATGTGCCAAGTCAAAGTGCGTGGATTTTTTTTTTTTTTTTTTTTTTTTGAGTCAGAGTCTCACTTTGTCACCAGGCTGGAGTGCAGTGGCACAATCTCAGCTCACTGCAACCTCCACCTCCCAGTTCAAGCAATTCTCCTGCCTCAGCCTCTCAAGTAGCTGGGACAACAGGCACGCGCCACCATGCCTAGCTAATTTTTGTATTTTTAGTAGAGATGGGGTTTCACCATGTTGGCCAGGATGCTATCAATCTCTTGACCTCATGATCCGCCCACCTCAGCCTCCCAAAGTGCTGGGATTACAGGGGTGAGCCACCGCACCCAGGTAGTGCATGGATTTTTTTTCTCTACATTTGTGGGTCATAAAACACAATCCAGAGGGTACAAGAAGAAAATACTAAAATGTTTATATATTTATTTTTATACAATTAAATACATAATAAGCTAAGTTTTATTAATATTCACTCTAAGCAACGATGTTCATACCTTCACTTGGTCCACTCATCAGTGACCACAAGTCACAGGGTCTTGAGTGATCCTGGGGGAAGAGTGGGCATCCCACAACATGGATGGGTTGACAGTGGCGATTCCACTTCTCAGCTCTCATTCAGCATGATGTGGCCTATTATATAGACATGCCTGGGTAAGTGGAACTACAGAGAAGATTCAGCGTTTAACTATCCCCAAAGTGGGCAAGAGGCTTAAATTTTTTTCTAAAAAGAAACTGTGGGCTGAAGAAATAATGCAAAATAAGACAAACAGCAAGAAAGAGGCAGACCTGACAAGTTGTTAGCCACATTTCAGGGGCAAACAAGACAATATAATCAGATCTCACGAGCCAGCCAAAAAGTTTTCAAATTACCAAAAGACTATTTGAAACATGGCTTGGCGCATGCTGTTGCTAATGAGGAATCTAACCCTAAGTGCAATTGTGCTCAAGATATTATTAGCTCACAACAGTAATGAAACCATTGCAGTTAACAAGACATTTTAAAATACTGCTTTCATTTTCTTTATCATGTTTTTTGAGTTAATATTTGTGTATACTTTACAATGAGCATAATATATTGGTACAGTAATGCATGTATAAAAGTACAAAGAAATGAGCATACATCTGCTGGGAGTGCGTATTCAACACTTTTCACTGCTAAAGAGTGGTAATCAAATTGATGCAACTGTAAATAGCCTAGACCCCCACCCAGACCCTCCTGTTCTTGGCTTTCACCTTCCAGGAGCAGTAGGAAAAACACTAAAAACATTAAAAGTGGGCACTGCCTACTAAAACTTTGTCAAAGATAATTCCAAAGAGTAAGACCTGCTGGTTCAACCACTCTTTCTTCCTAGTCATGGCCATGTGCCAGAGAGGAACATGTACCCAGCTAAATCTCAGCTCTGCAACTCACCAAGATATGGGGCAATTCAAGTCACTTCTCTGGCCTAGGCTCCACACATGCAAAATAAAGGAGTGTGAGGTGGTATGGGAGGCAGAGAAGGGGCTTCTATTTTAATGGGGGTTTTGTTGTTGTTGTTGTTGTTGTTTGTTTTTGAGACAGGGTCTCACTCTCACCAAGGCTGGAATGCAGTGGCATGATCACGACTCACTGCAGCCTCAACCTCCCTGGGCTCAGGTGATCCTGCCACCACACTCTCCCAAGTGGCTGGGACTACAGGCTCGCACCACCACACCCAGTTACTTTTTGTATTTTTCGTAGAGACAGGGTTTTGCCATACTGCTAAGGCTGTTCTTGAACTCCTGGCCTCAAGTGATGCGCCCACCTCAGCCTCCCAAAGTGCTGGGATTACAGGCGTGAGCCATTATGCCCAGCTTATTTTAATGTTAATTCTTTATCTTAATATGTATTTGAAAAACAGTAATTTTCCATTTATGATGTGGTCTTTTTAAAATCCACTTATGTAAGTTTTACAGAAGTAGATATTAAAATACTAAGCAAATAATATAGCTAGTGTGCAGATTTAGATGTCAAAAACTGGGGGCTGGAGTCTAACTGTGGACTCAGAAACCCTGGCTGCATGATAGTTATCTAGTGCCCAGGTCTGAAACTCTATGATTATTCTTAACCTGTACGCATATAAACTAAACTATTGTAAGGTCCTTATAGGAAACAATAGGACTTAGACAAGTATGTTCCAGTTCAGTTCAGGTAGATCATGTTATCACTCTTGGCCCTTGGCCCCTGATTTAAGATGAACAAATGCAAATCAAAAGATGAATGAAATAGCTTTTTGTGGTGACAGCTTTTTCTGCTGTTGGAGATGAGGTTTGAAGGAGAGGGGTGTTTGTTTGTTTGTTGCTTTAATAAAGAAAGCTCTCTGCCTCGCCGTTGTGGGAGTCTAAAACTACTGTAGAAAGAAATGTCCAAATACCAGCAAAGGGAGGGAAGGAACATGAGCCTCAGGCCCCGTCCCTCACCCAGACGCCCTCTCCCGGCAGAAATGTGCGGGTTTGGTGCCCCCTGCTGGCCCTTTTCTGACAAAGACGGACACCCAACCACGGAGGGCCTGGGAGGGCCACTGCATAATGAGCCTCTCAATGGTCGTGTGAGTGCACAGTCTTGCAAAAATGCACCTGAAACAACAGCAATGCATAAGGCATGATTGTTAAGAAAACAGATCCCATGAAGTGGCTCTGTGTCTCCTCCTTCCTGCCACTATATTGAATTAATGTGTAACTTGAATAGACAACAGCAGAACCCGGGGGAAAATTCGAAAGGCCTCTTCTCATCACTGCTTCTGTCCTCAGCCAGATGGTTCCCCGTGTTCTCCAGGTGTACTGAGAACACAGTTAGCTTTTGCAACAGCCCTTACATGCATCTGAACTGAGGCTGGGAAGCGAAGCTCGGGCATTGCAATCATTTCCTCAAGAAACAAACTGGCCAGGCACAGGGACTCACACCTGTAATCCCAGCACTTTGGGAAGCTAAGGCAGGAGGATCACTTGAGTCCAGGAGTCTGAGATCAGCCTGGGCAACATAGAGAGACCCTACCCCCAACTCTACAAGAATTTTAAAAAAAAAAAAAAAAATTAGCCAGGCACGGTGATATGTGCCTATAGTCCCAGCTACTCAGCAGGCTGAGGTGGGACGATTGCTTAAGTCTGGAAGGTTTAGGCTGCAGTGAGCTGTGACACACCACTGAACTCCAGCCTGAGTGACAGAGCAAGAACCAGTGTTTAAAAAAAAGTTAGGTAGGATACATTGTAAAGTATACAAAGGGATACACGCTGTGGGCAGGGTCTCTGTTCTCAAAGGGCTTTCCATCTAGAAAAAGAGATAAAAACAGAAATGGTTAATAATGTCAGTTACCATTTATTAAGCCAGCCACTTTACCATTATCTCCAATGTTAACAACACTGCTGTAAGCTAGTAATTGCCACGTTGCAGATCGGTAAACAGGTTCAAAGAGGCCAAAGGACATAGGCCAAAAGCGGGAGAGCCAGGTCTCCAACCCTGGTCGGCTTGACTCTGAACTCCATTCTCTGTCCACTCACATCATTTTTGGCCTAGTTCCCCTATACATGTAGGAAGATAAACTACACCCACCCACCCATGGGCCCACACATGAACAGGGAGGGCATGTACCCACGGCAGTAGCCACCTCAGGGGCTGGAGGGAGGTCAATGGGCTGGAGGGGTGGCAGGGTGGGTGGGATGAAGGAAATACAAATGTGCTATTTATTTTATTTTAAAAACAAACAAGGTTTAAAGCCCACATATACCTCATGGTATGTTGTTAGACAAAAATACTTTTAAATGCAAATAAAAATTGTTAAATGTAAAAAATGTCAACATTTGTTCATTTTGGTTGATGGGAACCTGGCTATTCATTATTTTATTCTCTGTATAGCTCCATTTTTTCTTTTTTGTTTTTGAAACAAGGTCTCACTCTGTTGCCTCAGCTGAAGCACAGAGGCACCATCATAGTTCACTGTAACCTCAAACACCTGGGCTCAAGTGATTTCTCCCCTCAGCCTCCCAAGTAGCTGGAACTACAGGCATGCACCACCACACCTCACTAATTTTTTAATTTTCTGTAGAGACGGGGTCTCACTTTGTTGCCCAGGCTAGTCTCAAATTCCTGACCTCAAGCGATCCTCTGCCTTGGCCTCCCAAAGTGCTAGGATTACAGGCATGAGCCACCATGCCCATTCTTAGCTCCAAACTTTTTAACTCTTAAATGTGTTTTGTTTCAGACAGGGTCTTGTCCTGTCACCAGGTTGGAGTGCAGTGGCATGATCATAGCTCACTGCAGCCTTGCCCTCCTGAACTCTGAGGATCCTCCTACTTCAGCCTCCTGAATAACTGGGACTACAAGTGTATGCCACCACACCCAGGTAATTTCTTCACTTTTTATAGACAAGGAGTCTCGCTATGTTGCCCAGACTGGTTGCAAACCAGCCTCAAATGATCTTCCCACCTGAGCCTCCCGACATGCTAGGATTACAGGCATGAGCTGCCACACCTGGCCTAGTAAATAATATTTTTATTTAGGAGGAAAGAAGGAAAGAAACCGAAAGGAAATAAGTATCCTCCAAGGATCTGAATATGAAATCATGAAAACCAGTCTACCCACTTTGTAACCACATGCAAGTATGACTGCGAACCCACAGGTTCAATCCAAGTAGAGAATACTCAGCTATTTACACAGTGGCTTTTGTCTGGGGACCTCAAAGCACTTCACAAACACAAATTAATTCTACCTCTTGTCACCTCCTAAAAGATGGAGGAGTATTTTACAGATTATTAAGTAGGGTCTGGGGAAAATGAAGTGTCTTATCTAACATCACACCATGAGTTACAGACTCAACTGGGAATAGAGCCTTGGAAACGACAAGCAGCCCTCTGGCCTAACCACAACTGTGACAGCATCACTGATAAAGAAGAAACCTATAGCATCTGCCGCTCCTATTCTTTTCATGATATATTATAATGCACTGTGCCTTTAAGAAGTAGGCCTTTCAGAGAGGCCAGCCTCCCTTTCCTCACATTAAGCCTCATCTGAAAATATCCTACCATGCATAAACAGAGGTCTTTTTCAGGGACAACCCAAACCACATCCTGTGGCTTTCATTTTGCATCTCCAGCCAGGCGGTGTTCAGTGCTGGCCTATGGTAGAATGAAACAACTCTCCTCCTTTCCCCCTTTCCCTTTCTCTCAGAGGACAAAGCCAGGGAGGAAAGGGGCAACCTGTTACCATCAGACCTCAGTGCCAAGGAGGCCTGGTGTGTGCTGGGCCGGGACAGAGAGTATGTGCTCCAGAACCCCCTTTGGAGTGTCAGTCAGTAAACTCTGGTTGTGCCATCCTGGAACCTGGCTCCTCTATGGTTCCTCTTACCTGCCTACCTGAGCCCCATGGCATCAAGGTCAATGACTGGCCAGGACACTAATATGGTTCTAGTTCTTTTTTTTTTTTCTTTTTTTTTTTTTTTTGAGACAGGGTCTTGTTCTGTTGCCCAGGCTGGAGTGCAGTGGCATGATCATGGCTCACTGCAGCCTCAAACTCCTGGCCTCAAATAAGCCTCCTGCCTCAGCTTCCCAAAGTGCTGGGATTATAGCCACAAGCCATGTGTCCAGCCTTGTTTCTGGTTCTCGCTGTCACTCACCTCAATTCTGAGTCTCCCAACTGGGCTCCGTGGCTCCTGACTGCTGATAGTGATTGTTTTAAAACACAACGCTGACCACGGGATGCCCCCTACTGACATTCCACACCTGCCCATCAGCTGAGGATGAAGTTGAAGCTCCTTCGCATGGGGAACGGAGCAAACTGGCTCCCACTGACCCCTCCAGCTTCTTCTACCTCTGCTCCCTCTTCCCAGTAACAGAGCCTCTCACAGGGGCAGTTCCAAGGAGAACATCCAGAGACTTCCCTCGGTGAGTCAAGAGGGAGGAGTCCAGAGTTCAGTTATCAAGTTTAAACAAGGCAGGATGAGAAGTGCAGGCCAGTGGCAGAGCCACGAGGTCCATGCTGCTAGGAGCCCACGGAAAGCGGACTAAGAAAAGGAAGGCCTGAAGCCCAGAAACCAGTAGCCAAAGGAGCTTCCTCTGTGGTTCCTGCATCAAGGGCAGGAAAGCACTGAGAAAGAGACACCACCACTTTCTGGGGTCCCTTTTCTAGGTGGGACAGCTGGGGCTTACCCCTGGGAGACACTGACACTGTCGCCTGCAGCTCTGAGGAGGGAAGGAGGTTGCAGGACTGCTCCTCAGGTCTGGATGCCACCCCAGCAGGCCAGACTGAGGCACCGCAATGACTCATGCACTCGAACTTCGGGTGAGGGAGGCACAGAGGTGCCAGAGACTGAGCATGGGTCTCATCACCGGCCTGGCACCTCACATTTCTGTTTGTTTGGATTAATCTTGTAGCCAAGAGGGAGCTGTGGAGGATCTCACCTGGGGAGTAACATGATCAGACTGAGGTTTCCAGAAAAACCCCTCTGGCAGCTGTTTGAGGCAGGGAGGGTACTTAAGAGATGATGACAAGAGTCCAGAGGACAGGAAGCAAGAGTCTGACCTGTGGCAAGGAGGGTGGGCCAGGGAGAGGGGGCTGCATGGATTGGGCACTGGGTCTCTGTTGAGGGTAGATTATATGTGAGCTGGACGAAAGCATGGAGCCAGAACAGACAGGAGAAGCTGAGAGGAAAACTCACAGCCAATAAACAAACCACAATCCGGGCTTTCTTTTCTTCTTTCTTTTCTTCTTTCCCTTCTTCTTTCCTTTCTTCTTTCCTTTCCTCTTCCTCTCTTTCTTCAGGGTTTCACTCTCACCCAGGCTGGAGTACAGTGGCATGATCTTGGCTCACTGCAAACCTCCACCTCCCGGGTTCAAGTGATTCTTGTGCCTCAGCCTCCCAAGTAGCTGGGATTACAGATGTGTACCACCACACCAGGCTAATTTTTGTATTTTTAGTATAGATGGGGTTTCACCATGTTGGCCAGGCCGGTCTTGAACTCCTGACCTCAAGTGATCTGCCCGCCTCGGCCTCCCAAAGTGCTGGGATTACAGGCGTGAGCCACCATGCCCAGCCAGGGCTTTTTTTTTAACCATAAGGTTTGCCCAGGAGTAGACAATACAGGCAACTTCTCTCTTTTAGTATCTAATAACACATTTTACCTCTAGCATTTACTCAAATGCCTAGTTCCACTACTAAACCCTAAACTACTTTAGAATAAAAATCGTAGTTATCTTTGAACCCCCCAGGGTCTAATACTGTACCTGACATATAACAGGTGTTTAATAAACAAAGTCTCATTGGCTAGAATACAGAAATACATATATACATACATTTATATCTATATGATTATGACAAACCATATATCATTAGTGGGAGAAACTGGAAGTTAGAGTTGTACTATATTCTGAAGAATGTTGAGTTAAAGATATATTTGATACTCTAAGTAATGGGGTATCACTGAAGTTTTATGACAAGGAGAGGAATTTTATCAGAGCTACACTTAGGAAACTAAACTGGGCAAGACGTTTTATGGAATAAAGCAGGAAGGAACTGTAAGTAAGATTAACAGAAAGTTACAGCAATATTTTATCATAAAGAGTTCCTGCACAGGGTATAACTAATGGCCTGTGGCCCCATTCTACAGACTGCAACCATTAAGTTAAAAATCACATCTTAGGAATTCCAATTAAGACATAGACAAATACAGTATAAAATCCAACTGTGCTAGTCCAAATATTTCTGTCTTTACTGGGAAAGCCTGCCCCTTCAAACGCCAGAAGCATTTACAACTCTCCCAGATCTGAGCCTGTGCCATGTTGTGAGTTTGAAAAGGCCCACATCTGGCTTTAATGATCATTGTCTAAAAAGAAACATATCTGAAGGATTGGAGAGAAAGGAAAACTTTGGGGGGGAAAGAAGAGAAGAACATGCTTTATCTCAAGCCACCTAGCTTCTATTTTGTCAATTTATCTATTGCCAAATACATTGTACGAGTAGATTCTCACAAAACATACATATACCAGAAAATAGCAGTCTTAAATGGAAATACCTCTCATCCACTACTCTGGCATGGCAGATGGCCCTCTCCTGATGTTCAGGGAAATGGACTTTGCTTTCAGAGAGAAAAGCCTATAAAACAATGAGGAGTTGTCTAGCGTATGCAGAAATGCTTAACCCCTTGCCCGAAGGTATCAAACCTGTATATGGAATACAAACAGCATTCCTGAGCGGGGACTAAGTCTTATTCATCTTCATATCACCACAGTGCATTGCACATAGTAAATATCTCTAAATACGAGCATACATAGTTTAATAAGAAGGCTCAGCTCTTGAGGTATAAAGATAAATTGGCCTCCCGCACTGGTAAGTCTGTGGGGTTTCTGCAGTTCAGTAAGAATCCAAATACAGGACAAGACACCAAGTACCCCTTGCTTGTAGACACCCTTGATAACAGAGCGAAGATGAAGTTGAGTTTTGGGGCTTAGACTGTGTTATATTCAAAAGCGTTTTGGTTTAACTATGGGCCCTCAGGCTGCAGCGTCTAACATCATGGGAATACATATACACCAGAGAAAGATCACGTACGCATATATATTTGGCAAATATTAAATAGAATTTATGATGTGCTGGCACTATTTTAATCGCCTGAAAAATATTAACCCATTTAATGTAATTGTCAGAACAAACCCCAGAACATAGGCACTATTATTATCCTCATTTACAAATGAGAAAACTGAGGCACAGAGAGGACACTTGCCCAGGGTCACATTCCTATTAAGTGACAGAGTCGAGATTTGAACCCGATCTGTCTGGCTCCAAGTCTGTGTCTTAACAACACCTGGCCTCATGAACAGCTCTTTTCTCGGTTGCAACAACAATTCTCTGTTTCGTTTGTTGGATCTGGAGGGATATATACATGTTGATATGTTTATAAGAATTGGTGACTGGGCACCGTGGCTCGTGCCTGTAATCCCAGCACTGTGAGAAGCTGAGGCCAGCAGGTCACTCAAGCCCAGGAATTTGAGACCAGCCTGAGTAACATGGTGAAACCCCGTCTCTACAGAAAAATACAAAAATTAGGCAGGTGTGGTGGCTCACACCTGTGGTCCCAGCTACTCAGAAGGCTGAGGTAGGAGGATCACTCGAGCCCCAAGAAGTTGAGGCTGCAGTGACCCATGATCACACCACTACACTCCAGCCTGGGAGACAGAGACCCTGTCTCAAAAAAAAAAAAAAAAAAAAGAATTGGTGCTTCCCTTGTTTTATGAGTATGAATACTTCTCATCAACGTGTAGATACTGAGCTTGTTGATAATTAAAATGTGATCACTCTCTCTCTAGTCCAATTCCAGGCATGGTCTAATTGCTTAATATACGTGAAATTCTAGTATGGAGAGGTGTCTAACGGAAAAGCAAGCAACTCCATTTCCCAAGGGTGGCTGCTAGACACGTGGCTTGTTGGCTGCCCTTCTGATCTCACATCGTTACCCTAAAAGGTCTGTATCAGGTTTAACTTCAGGGAAGCCCTTGGAACAGGGACGATGTAATCTCAGCTCTCACTCATCCTCCCCCACTTGCACACACCCTACAGAGTAACATGCAGACTAAAACTCCACTGAGCAGCGGGGACTGCCAGCAGATCCTCTGCCACTGGGGCCAGGAGGGTGGCACGGAGCAGGGTCCTGGGGCCTGGCAGAGCAGAAGCCAAGGCTGAGCGAGGAAGGAGGGAAGACAGTAAATACGGAATGTGCTAGCTTCATCACTGTGCCTGAAGTCTTTTACATCCCACAGTTCTGGGACAAACAGAAGTTACTGCGAGTGTGTGTGTGTGTGTGTGCACGCGCGCGCACGCGCGCGCTCACACATGCACGTGCATGTGTGTGCAAGGAATGGGAATGCGGCCCCAGGCCTGGTGACACACCAACAGCACTTCACTGCTGATTTTTTGGTTTATTTAATACTTAGCTGCCTTTGTTACAAAGAAATTTCATTCCTAAGAGATCCATTATTTACAAAAGATTCATTCTCGAAAGATCATTATTGTTCAATATTCTATAAACCAAGATTCCTTAAAATAAGAAGGTTTGGGTCTCAGGAGCAATCTTTCCAACTGGGAGCAGGGGAGGGAGTATATTTCCAAAGTGGCAAAACAAAATGAAGCCTTTAAGCCAATCATTTCAAAAGAAATAACCAAACTTTTAGTGCAATAGGTCACAGGGATCAAAGTACTACTTTCAGTTAAAGCTTTGGCTTGTTCAAAGGACTTTGCACTTCCAAATTTTTTGGGTAATCAACTGGCAGTTTACCAATTTTATTGAATACCAAGGGTTCATATGGTGTTGGTATAAACAGTAAATAAAATTAAAGTTTAGAATCTGCTCTACAAAGACAATGTTACTGAAAGGCACGAACAATATAAATAAAACGAAACACGATCTTAGAGTCAAACAGACCTGAGTCTGAATTCCAACTCTGGCAGCTATGTAATCCTAGTCAAGTTACTCAATCTTCTTGAGCCCTAGTTTTCTTGTGGGTAAAATGGGGATAATTACACCTACCCTAGGGGTTTGATTTTCCTGTGAAAGTTAGAGGAGATAATATGTAAAAGTTTTCAGCATGACGCAAAAATAAGTGTTTACTAAATATTAGTTATCTTCCTTGTGAAAATAAAGAAAAGTAATATGCCATCATTGTGAAGTAACGTCAGTCTGCAAATTTACAAACAACTTAACCAAAATGAAAAGGAAAATGTATTCAGGGTATCTACTGAGTACCCACTATATGTATATCACAATTCATGATATGGCAAAAAAGACTTTTTTTTTTCCTTTTTGAGACAAGGTCTTGCTTTGTCAACGGTTGGAGTGCAGTGGCATGAACACAGCTCACTGAAGCCTTGACTTCCCGGGCTCAAACAGTCCTCCTATCTCAGCCTCCTGGACTACAGGCGTGCACTACCACACCTGGCTAATTTTTGTATTTTTTGTAGAGATAGAGTTTGGCCATGTTGCCTAGGCTCATAACCCACTTTTCAAAAGCTTACACTTGACAAGTCTCTCAAGAAAAGAAAGAAAGAAAGAGAGAAAGAGAAGAAAGAAAGAAAGAAAGAAAGAAAGAAAGAAAGAAAGAAAGAAAGAAAGAAAGAAAGAAAGAAAGAAAGAAAGAAAGAAAGAAAGAGAGAGAGAAAGAAAAAGAAAGGAAGGAAGGAAGGAAGGAAGGAAGGAAGGAAGGAAGGAAGGAAGGAAGGAAAGAGAGAGACACGGAGGGAGGGAGGGAGGGAAAGGGAAAATAATAAAGAGCTTACACTCAAGTCAGGGAATAAAAATGTTCATATTAAACACACAGTGGCATAAAAGCCATACTTGCCCTCCATTGAGCACTTACAATGCACCAGGCATCATGCTGACCACCTCAGGAACAGGGTCTCATCTGATCCTCTAAACTGCCTAATGAGATAGTTATTGCAATTTCCCATTTCCCAGACGAGAAAACTGAGGCCTAGTAAGGTTAAATTACTTACCCCAATGTCACAGAGTTAATATGTGGGCTTTGAACTCAAGCAGTCTGAATCTATAAGCAGCGGCATGCAAGAACCAGTTACAACTAAGTCACAGGAGAACCCAGAGAAAGATGAAGGTGGGGTTGGACTAGTGACACAGTACTCCTTGGAGGAATTGAGCTGGACTCTAGAGGAAACATGGAAGGCAGGGGGGGACAGGAGGGGACAGGAGAGGAAGGGAGGGGAGGCAGGGGACAGGAGGGGAGGGGAGGGGACAGGACGGGAGGGGAGGGGGTCATGGGAGCAGCCTCCTGCTGAAGCCTCCAGAGGACCACAAGAGGAAAGGGGAACTTTCTTAGGGGGAGAGGAAATTGGAAGAGGAATCCCTTTACCAAATGTTGCTTGGAGCCCAGAATTTCAGCCAGTCTGCATAAGAATAACGTCCTACATTTTTAAAGAACACAGAATAGTTTACAAAATGCTTGCACAAAACTGTCCTATTTGATGATAATGGGTAACATTTACTGAGAAATGTATCATAAACCAGGCACTACACTAGCTCATTCCAGCCTTAACAGGGTGCTAGGAAGTAGGTTGTAGTCTTGTGCCTCCCAGGTGAGAAAACAGAGGCCAAGGTCAGCTAACATGTGGCAACAGTAGGGTTTCAGGTTTGAACCCAGGTCTAACTCGGGAAGGCATCATCCATATAGTCCTCAAAACAACCTGTTTAAGTAAATAGGGCAAGTATTGTTTCCATTTTTCCGATGAAGAAACTGAGCCTCAAAGAGAGCAAGGAAATGAGTAACTTAACTCCATTAATAACTAAACCAGGTTTTGTGTCACCCAGTCCTCAAGTCCCCTCCACCCCACCTCCAAGTTTGCCTTCCCAGGCCTGAGGGCGTCTCTGTCCTGGCACCCCGCCCTCCTGGAGCAGCCAGAGGCCTCAGAGCCTGTGGTTGCTGTGGCCCACAGCACTGCGTGCCCGAGCCTGCAGGGCTGGGCCTGTTATTCCACAGTAGTTGGCACTCCCACGGCAATCCCTGCCAGAGGGCTGGGTCGGGTTTCCTGTCTATCTCCCTTGCCACAGCTGTGTTTTCAATAGGGAAGTCGCCTGCTGCCTCTCCTGGGGGAGGACCACACTCCACCTCCCCTTGCTAAACACCAGGCAGCCCTGTGCCGTTGCCAGGGTTGTGTGAGGATAAGATTAGGAGGGGACCCGCCCCTGTGCAGGCCTGAGCAGCTGGACGACCGCCCGTGCGACATGGACTTCCCTGAGGCCCAGGCTGTCACCTCGGCTCTGGGAGGCCCTGTGGGGTTGCAGGCAGCAGCGACAGCCGTCCTGCTACAGGGGAGCCACCTGGCTGTTTCGGAGTGAAAGTCCAGGCTGCCTGTGGGGTCAAACCAGGAGGAAGAAGGAAATAAGAGGTGGGAGGGTGACAGAGACAAGGGGAACAAAGACAGAATCAAGGGAGGAAAAGACAGAGAGGAATTAGGGCCAAAAGACCAACAAGGGAAGGAGACGTGGAACACTCTGGTCCTGGCTTTCAGCAAGTGCAGCACCCGTGCTACAGGCTCTCCCTAGCTGATAGGAATTTTAATTACACAAAATTAAATTGTATATGACATTTAGTACATTGTGTTCTAAATAGTGTATTGGATTTGAATACAAAGTAAAGGCCATCTTCTTTCACATCCTCCTCCCAAAAGGGTGGTGACTTCATCCTAGCAGAAGTCTCCCAGGTTTCCTCCGCCCCTGCCCCCACCTCCCCCCTCCCTCCTGGGAGAGAGCTATTTGCCTTCCTCCTGCCCTTCTGGGGTTGGCACCCAGCTGTGTCTTCCCTCCTCCTCCTCCCTCACCCTCCAAAGCTCCGATCCCATCACCTTAGCCTGTGTTCCACCCCCTGTCAACTCACTGGCTTTCAACATCTCACCCTTCCCTCCACCTTTTATGTCTCTGGGCTCTGTTCCCCACTATTCATATGGTGTTTAAATCCAGGGCTTCCTTTCAGAGGTTAGAGAAGGGATAAAAGCTTTCCTTTATGTTTGCCAGTGTTTAAATTGCTTCTGAAAACACCCAGTGGTGAAAACTATGAAAAGGGGACAGTCTTTTCAGCTGATTGTTTATGTAGAACTCGGCAGGGAATGTAAGCAGGGGGGTTGCTCAGTAATTATTGGACTCCGTTCCCCTGGCTCAGGCCCCGCCCTCCCTAACTCTAGAGGTGGAATAGCAGTCCACCTCCCTACGCTGCAGGTTAGGCTGGTGCAAGAGTGCCTAGACCAGGAGGAAGCCTGTTCGTTCTGCTCATGCAAGCCAGGAGGCTCTGGAAACAGGCAAAGTGGGTTTAGCCATAAAGAAATAGGCCAGCCTCCAAATAAAAGGCTTTCCGCTCTTGCTCCATGGCTGTGCCTTTCAGGAGAGCTGGGCTTTCGGCTCTGAAGGCTGCCCTTCTCCTGTCTCCTCCATGCTGTCCACATAGAGTCTCTACCATGAGATACTTGCCGCTGACCAGCTAGGTTCACAGAGATCATTTCGTGCTGCAATCTCACTCATGCCACTTACTTTATCCCAGTAGATGTTTGTTTCGGCCCCTAATTTCCATTCCCTCGGGCCAATAAAGTGGCTCGATTCCCTCTGTTTCTGAGGACTCCAAGAAAACAAGGGCTTCACTCTCTGGGAGCCGTAGCACTCTTGGGTTCTGCCCACAAGTGGTATCCTCAGGGAAGACCCCTTTGGGCAAACCATTCCGAACAAGGCCCAGAGGCTCCTCTGCTCCCCTGCCCTCCCCACATTCTTCAGCACCTCCCTCCAGTTGCTCAGGAAGCCTCCAGATCCTCTGCCCCCTACCCTACCTTCCTCTATCCTCCTCTCCAGAGAATCATCTCCAACAGGGACCCCTCTTCTAAGAAAGTAGCTGGTCACAAACAAATTTCTGTGTAAAGGCTGGGCACGGTGGCTCATGCCTGTAATCCTAGCACTTTGGGAGGCCGAGGCAGGTAGATTGCCTGAGCTCAAGAGTTCAAGACCAACACGGGCAACACGGTAAAACCCTGTCTCTACTAAAACACAAAAAATTAGCTGGCCATGGCGGCATGCACCTGTAATCCCAGCTACTCCAGAGGCTGAGACAGGAAAATCGCTTGAACCTGGGAGACAGAGGTTGCAATGAGACGAGATCACGCCACTGCACTCCAGCCTGGGTGACAGAGTGAGACTCCAGCTCCAAAAAAAAAAAAAATCTGTATAAAGCATTATCATGATGAAGAACATGAACTCGGGTAAAAAAAAATATATATATATATATATATATGTTCAAGCCTATACTGCTGTCTGCTGAGCATGTGACCTTGGGCAATTTGCTTATATCACTCTAAACTCCAGGACCCTCATCTGTAAACCAGATACAATAATAATAGTACCTGCCTCATATTGTCAAGATTAAATGAGATTAAATAAAATTATGAGAAGAATTCTTTACAAAGTGCCTTTCACCTAGTAAGCTGTCATCATGATATTATTATTGCCCCTGACCATTTATTCAACACTCTTAAACCCCTAAAATGAACAAAGTATGAATCCGCTTACCTCGAGGGTCTTTCTGTTCAATAGAGGAGTCAAATATACAAACAAGTGGACATAAAGCAAAGCAGAATTAGTAAATGCACATGAGATAGAAACATGATATGCTTTAGAGAATAGAGAGATGAAAAAAAAAGATTACTCTTTCCAGAAGAACAGAAGAGGCACAGCACTAGAGGAAGCCCATGAGCAAGGCTTTGAAGCATGAGCAGGGCTCTGATTAGTGGAAGCAGATGGTAGGTTCCAGGAAGTGGCAGAAGGGGAGGCATGGAGATGTGACGGTGCAGGGTGTGTGGAATGCACAGATGCCGGTTGCTTCCTCGGGTTTCAGCGCCCCTTCTTCCATCCTAGCAGCCCCAACGTCCACTTAGGCATCCACTGCATTGTGGGGAAAGTCTTGAGGTCAAGGGAAACTATGCAGCAGGTAGCTGCTCAGCACATCCCAGCCCACTGGCGACTGGGGTTGGTGCAGGGGCAGAAAGATGTACATCAGAAACAAGTCTACTCAGATTGAAGACCAGTCAGGAATGCTGGGGAAAACTCATTCTTTTTTCTTTTTTTTCTTTGTTGAGATGGGGTCTCACTCTGTCGCCCAGCAGGTTGGAGTGCAGTGACACAATCTCACCTCACCGCAAACTCCGCCCCCTGAGCTCAAGCCATCCTCCCTCCTCAGCCTCCCAAGCAGCTGGGACCACAGATGCATGCCACCAAGCCTGGCTACGTTTTTGCATTTTTGGTAGAGACAGGGTTTCATCATGTTGGCCAGACTGGTCTCCAACTCCTGAGTTCAAGCAATCTGCCTGCCTCGGCCTCCCAAAGTGCTGGGATTACAGGCATGAGCCATTGCACTGGCCAAGTCATTCTTTCTTTAGAGACATGAGATGAAGGGCTGCTGGCAACCATTTTGGGACCATGAGAATCAGGGAGAAATTGTGGCCAGGCACAGTGGCTCAGTTTGTAATCGCAGCACTTTGGGAGACTGAGGTGGGAGGATCACTTGAGACCAGGAGTTCAAGACCAGTCTGGGCAACAAAGGGAGACAATATCTCTACAAAATAAAAAATAAAAAAAAAAGAAAAATTGTTTTAATTAGTCACGCGTGATGGTGCAGGCCTGTAGTCCCAGCTACTAGGGAGGCTGAGGTGGGAGGATCACTTGAGCTCAAGAAGTCAAGGCTACAGTGAGCCATGATTGTACCACTACACTCCAGCCTAGGAGACACAGTAAGACCCTGTCTCAAAAAGAAAAAAAGAAAAAGAAAAAAGAAAGAAAGGAATTAGATCCTTAGGGAATTGTTGAGCCTTACCCAAAGTCCCACTCTGACACTAGATTTCTTTTTCTTTTTTTTTTTTTTTTGTAGAGATAGGATGTTGCTATGTTGCCCAGGCTGGTCTCAAACTCCTGGCCTCAAGCGATCCTCCTGCCTTAGCCTCCCAAAGTGCTGGGATTACAGGCATGAGCCACAGTGCCCAGTCAGCTGACTCTAGACTTCTTTTGTCCCAGAAGCAAATAAGGGCGTGTATTGTATAAGCCAGTTTGAGCTATGCTTTTCAGTTTCTTGATGTTCAAAAAATGACCCAAAATAGAGTTATAAAAAATTGAAAATAGAAAGGTATTAGAGGGTGAAATCATGAAAGGCTTTCCTTACCCCATTCTAAGGCATTAGACTTTATGTAGGCAGTGGGAAATCCCATTGAAAACTGTTGAGGAAGGAGGTGGCATGATCAAATCTGTTTTAGGAAATTAACTCTGATGGCAGGATGAATGATAGACTGGAAGGGAGAGGGATCAGAAGCAAAACAACAAAAACAACGATTGATTAGTCATGAGTCTGGGCTGGTAAAAGGACATTTTATCAAATATCTCCAGATGTCCACATGGCCTGGGAAGAGTAAGCGAGCAGAGATACCTATGGCAACCTCTCTTATCAGTACCAATGGCCTACCCTTCACACTTAAGAGCTTAGGGCATACAGCAGAGAGTCCAAATCCTAATGCTGTATTACAATACCTCAGAAGACTATCCAGTTGTCCTAGAAGTGAAAGGAGCTGGGCACATTCCTCAGCCCCGGGCTCAAAACAAACAAGCCCAGTACAAACCCATGCCATCCTCCCATCCCACCACATATTGCCATATATCTCTCAAACTTCCTGAGCCCAGTACAAACACATCCCATCCTCCCATCCCACCACATATCGCCATATATCTCTCAAACCTCCTGAGCCCAGTACAAACACCACCTGGAAAGTCTCCGATAAGGAGACAGCCGTTCAAAGTTTTACTGTAAGCGCGGGAACCAAAAGAATTCTTTTGTTCCCCTGTAACTGTCGGGCTATAAAAAGCAAACACTTGCATTGTTCAGGGCCCTCTTGTACCCTGTGGAATGGAGGGACCAGGTTCGAACTTGTAGTAAAGATCCTTGCCACTTGGCTTTGACTCTGGACTCTGGTGGTCTTCTTTGGGGAACAAACGGTCTGGGCATAACATCTGGGGGCTCGCCCGGGATTCCCCAAGCCCACCAGACCCCTAGTCAACGGATCTGCTAGGATCGATCTACTGATAAGTGAGCTGGCTCTTCTCCGTTTGTCTGTCTGTGTCTCTTCTGAATCTGAATCTGTGACTCGCGAGGTCGGAAACTGGAGCTGGCACAGTCCTGGCGGACGCGCTATAGGACAGCCAGCGGAGACCGGTGGGAGACGTCCCCTGGCTCTCCTCTGATCTAAATTGCGATCTGAACTGCCCCAGGCACGTTTGCGGTTTGGGCAGCAGCTGTCTTTGATCTGAGCTGCCCGAGTGCGATCGCGATCCAGGCAGCTAACTCTGACCCGGGCTTCCGGTGCGCGCTTGTGATCTGAACTGCCCCAGGCGCGTTTGCGGTTTGGGCAGCAGCTGTCTTTGATCTGAGCTGCCCGAGCGCCATCACGATCCAGGCAGCTAACTCTGACCCGGGCTTCCGGTGCGCGCTTGCGATCTGAACTGCCCCAGGCACGTTTGCGGTTTGAGCAGCAGCTGTCTTTGATCTGAGCTGACCGAATGCGATCGCGACCCCAGCAGCTAACTCTGACCCGGGCTTCCAAAGCGTACCTGCGACTAGATATCATTAATAAGTCAGATCAGATTTCCTTTACAGGGATTCTAACCCACATTCCTTTACAGGAAGAGACTACAAATCATTACAGGATGGGTAATACCCAGAGCACTCCTCTATCTCCTCTATCTCTCCTTACAAGTAATTTCAAAGAAGTTAGAGCAAGGGGCCATGATCTTGGTATAGAAATCAGGAAAGGAAAGCTAATTACTCTGTGTCGCTCCGAATGGCCTGCCTTTGATGTGGGGTGGCCACCCGAAGGGACCTTCTGACTTGCTGTCATCACTAGGGTAAAGTCCAAGATTTTCCTACCTGGGCGTGCGGGCCACTTAGATCAAATCCCATATATCCTCATATGGCAAGACCTTATTAAGAACCCACCTCCTTGGCTGTCCCCTTTCCAATTAGCCTCTGAACCCTGTAAGGCACTGGTTGCCCGACCACTAAAATCCAAGCAACCAACTGCCCCCCCCAATCCTGTTCTACCTGACAGCGGGGACCCACTGTTCGCAGAATCCCCTCCATACCCCTCCGGGCCCCAGGCCCCAGCCCCCCGGGCTGAGCTGCGGGAAGGAGCAGGTGGAGGGGAGGCGGCCGATGCACCCAGACCAACCCCCCGAGCGGAGCCGCGGGAGGGAGCAGGTGGACGGGAGGCGGCCGGCACACATGGGCCCGCTGAAGGGGAAAGTAACTTTGAAGGGCCGGCAGGGCGGACGCAAGGGCGCACTTCGCGGACTAGCCACCCCCAGCCGCCTGACTCCATGGTGGCTTTACCCCTTCGGGAAATAGGACCCCCAGATGACACAGGAATCCCCAGGCTCCAGTACTGGCCATTCTCCACCAGTGATCTGTATAACTGGAAGACTCAAAGTGCTCGGTTTTCAGACAACCCCAAAGATTTACTGGCTTTACTGGATAGTGTCATGTTCACCCACCAGCCCACTTGGGATGATTGTCAGCAGCTCCTCCAAATCTTGTTTACCACGGAAGAGCGAGAGAGAATACAGGTAGAAGCTAGAAAGCTGGTCCCGGCGGACGACGGTCAACCGACTGCCAACCCCGACCTCATAAACGCGACCTTTCCTCTGACCAGACTGGCGTGGGACTACAACACGGCAGAAGGTAGGCGACGGCTACACCTTTATCGCCAGACTCTAATGGCAGGTCTCCGGGCAGCTGCTCGCAAGCCCACTAATTTGGCTAAAGTATATTCTATTCTGCAGGGAAAGACAGAGAGCCCAGCTACCTACTTAGAAAGATTAATGGAAGCTTTTAGACAGTACACCCCCATAGATCCAGAGGCTCCAGGAAGTCAGGCAGCTGTTGTAATGTCTTTCGTAAATCAGGCAGCCCCAGATATTAAAAGAAAACTCCAGAAATTAGAAGACTTGGAAGGAAAGCAGATTCAGGACCTCCTTCAGATAGCCCAGCAGGTTTACAATAACAGAGATACTCCAGAAGAGAGGCAATTTAAGGCCACTGAAAAAATGACCAAGGTCCTGGCAGCAGTGGTACAGAAAGAGCATCTACAGTCAGAGTACGCCCAACCTAGGCGGCCCCCCAGGCATGATAATCTGAGCAAAGACCAATGTGCCTACTGTAAGGAGGCTGGCCACTGGGTAAGAGACTGCCCCAAAAAGAAACAACGAGGACAGGGACCCCCTAGGTCTACACCCGTACTAGTCACTCAAGATGAAGACTAGGGAAGACAGGGTTCGGACCCCCTCCCCGAACCTAGGGTAACTTTGCAAGTGGAGGGGTCCCCAGTCCAGTTCTTGGTCGATACGGGAGCACAGCACTCAGTCTTAGTTAAAACTAAGGGGAAATTATCCTCCAAGTCCTCGTGGGTACAAGGAGCCACAGGAGTTAAGAAATACCCATGGACACCACAAAGAACAGTAAACCTCGGAGCCAAGAATGTAACCCATTCTTTCCTGGTCATCCCTGAGAGCCCCTGTCCCCTATTGGGGAGAGACCTGCTAACTAAAATGGGAGCACAGATCCATTTCCTCCCTGAGGGGCCCATCGTGACCAACTCCCACAATCGACCCGTGTCCGTCCTGACTATAACCCTAGAAGATGAGTACCGGCTCCACCAGGAGCAAGTGGCCCCTGACTAGGACATAGCATCCTGGCTCCAGCAATATCCAGAAGCTTGGGCGGAAACGGGGGCCTTAGGTCTAGCAAAACACCGTCCTGCCTTATTTGTTGAACTTAAGCCTGGGACAGACCCCGTGCGGGTATGCCAATACCCCATGCCCCTAGACGCCAAGAAAGGAATTGCCCCACATATCCGCCGGCTCCTTGACCAAGGGGTCCTTCGCCCATGTCACTCACCCTGGAATACTCCATTGTTGCCAGTACGAAAACCTAATAGTGGAGAATACAGACCTGTACAAGACTTAAGAGAAATCAATAAGAGGGTTGTGGACATACATCCAACTGTGCCTAACCCGTATACCCTCCTGAGTACCCTAAACCCTAAACATCAATGGTACACTGTTTTAGATTTGAAAGATGCTTTCTTCAGTTTGCCTTTAGCCCCTCAGAGCAAAAAGCTCTTCGCCTTCGAGGGGAATGACCCTGATAGGGGCATAAGTGGCCAACTGACATGGACCAGACTGCCGCAGGGATTCAAAAACTCTCCTACCCTGTTCGATGAGGCCCTCCATGAAGACCTGGGTGAGTACCGATGCAAACACCCTGAAATAACCTTACTACAGTATGTTGATGACCTCCTAATTGCTGCTGAGACCCAAGAAGCTTGCATCCAAGGGACCAAGAGTCTCTTACAAGCTCTGGGGAATCTAGGCTACCGAGCCTCGGCAAAGAAAGCTCAAATCTGTAAGCCAGAGGTAACATATCTAGGGTACCTGCTTAAAGAAGGACAGCGCTGGTTAACAGACGCCCGGAAACAAACTGTTCTGCAGATCCCCAGGCCACAATCCACCCGACAAGTGAGGGAATTCCTGGGGTCGGTGGGATTTTGCAGACTATGGATACCTGGGTTCGCAGAACTGGCTAAACCCTTGTATCAGGCAACATGGGGGCAGCAGCCATTTAAGTGGACAGACGAAGCCGAGTCGGCTTTCCAACAGATTAAAACCGCCCTACTCTCCGCGCCTGCACTGGGACTACCTGATGTTATCAAGCCCTTCCACTTATACGTAGATGAGAATAAGGGTGTCGCCAAGGCGGTAATAACTCAGAACTTAGGCCCCTGGCGGAGGCCAGTTGCCTACCTGTCAAAAAAGTTAGACCCAGCGGCCGCTGGGTGGCCCCCTTGTCTCCGAATGATTGCGGCCACGGCTCTGATGGTGCAAGATGCTGATAAACTTGTCATGGGGCAAGAATTGCGGGTCGTTACTCCACATGCCATCGAAGGTGTACTCAAACAGCCACCTAATCGATGGATGAGTAACGCCCGGCTCACCCACTACCAAGGACTGCTACTAAATCCTCTCAGGATAACTTTCCTGCCCCCAATGACCTTAAACTCTGCCTCGTTGCTGCCCAACCCGGACCTGGACTCCCCACTCCACGACTGCACCGAGATACTAGCTCAGGTGCACAGAGTTCGAGAAGACCTGCAGGACTGCCCACTTCCTGACGCCAATCTCGTCTGGTTCACTGATGGGAGCAGCTTCATGCATCAAGGCCAGAGGTACGCTGGAGCGGCAGTGACTTCAGAGACTGAGGTAATCTGGGCGGAACCCCTGCTCCCGGGGACATTGGCCCAGAAGGCCGAACTGATAGCGCTCACCCAAGCTCTTACCTTAGGGGCAGGGAAAAAGCTGACAGTATATACAGACAGCCGATATGCTTTTGCAACAGCGCATATACATGGGGCCATTTACAGGGAGCGAGGGTTACTGACGGCTGAAGGAAAAGAGATAAAAAACAAGCAAGAGATCCTAGCCCTGCTAACAGCCCTATGGAGGCCAGAAAAGTTAGCCATTGTGCATTGCCCAGGGCATCAGAAACTACTCCAACTGCTCAAGGCAACTTTCTGGCAGACCAAACTGCAAGAAATGTGGCGAAGGCTCCCAGCCAACTCCTTGCACTCCAGCTCCCTGACCCGGGCCCCCAGGACTTGCCATATCTCCCTAATTATTCAGAACAAGATCTCCAGTGGATTGACAAACTTCCCCTGAAACAGATCCAGAATGGGTGGTGGACTGATACTAATGACCAAACCATCCTACCAGAAAAATTAGGACAACAAGTGTTAGAACACATCCACCAAACCACCCACCTGGGTGCTCGGCAGATGATAGACCTGATCAGACGCTCTAAGCTCAAATTCAGACATACAGCCGAGACGGCCAGCAGCATTGTGACAAGTTGCAAAGTCTGCCAGCTTAACAACGCCTACTCCCAATCCCAGACTGCAGCGGGAACAAGGCTCAGGGGAACCAGGCCCGGTATCTACTGGGAAGTAGATTTTACTGAGATAAAGCCAGGAAAATACGGGTATCGGTACTTACTTGTCTTTGTAGATACTTTTTCAGGGTGGACTGAAGCATTCCCCACCAAAAGGGAAACTGCTCAGGTTGTAGCAAAGAAAATCCTGGAAGATATCCTCCCCAGGTATGGCTTCCCCATCCAGATAGGGTCAGATAATGGGCCGGCCTTCGTCGCTAAGGTAAGTCAGAATTTGGCTTCCATCCTTGGGGCAAATTGGAAACTACATTGTGCTTACAGGCCCCAGAGTTCAGGACAGGTAGAGAGGATGAATCGGACCTTAAAGGAGACCTTAACTAAATTAACTATGAAGACTGGCGCTAATTGGGTGGTCCTTCTCCCCTACGCTCTGTTCCGGGCCCGTAATACCCCTTACAGACTAGGCCTTACCCCTTATGAAATCATGTATGGCAGACCCCCACCCCTAGTTCCCAGCCTAAAAGATGATCTGCTCAAGTCTGAAATGGAAAATGTCTCTGAACTCTTATTTTCCCTACAAGCCTTGCAGAAAATTCATCAAGAAATCTGGCCCAAGCTGAAGGAGCTATATGAGACCGGTCCCCTGCTGACACCCCATCCGTACCAGCTGGGAGACTGGGTCCTGGTCAAGCGACACCGACAAGAGACCCTAGAACCCAGGTGGAAAGGACCACTCCAGGTACTCTTAACCACACCCACCGCCCTGAAGGTAGAAGGCATCGCGTCGTGGATCCACTACACCCACGTCAAGCCAGTGGACCCAACCTCCGACCTTCTGGGACCAATCACGGCGGCGGCTGAAGCACCGGACATGTGGACTGTGGACAGAGCTAGGAACAACCCCTTAAAACTCACCCTGCGCCGGCAGCATAGCTCACTGCAAACATGCAGTTAGGTAGTCTAACCCTAACGTTAGTCGCCCTAGTGGCCGCTGGAGAAATCACAAAACCAGCTCTTAATCCCTTTGTCTGGAGATTCTGGCTTTATGAAAACCGAACCCACCCTGGACAACCTCATAAGCCCGGGAAATTATTGGCCAGTGCTGATTGCCCCTCCTCAGGGTGCAACAGCCCAATTCTACTAAATTTTACTGGTTTTCAAATAGCCAAACCTATGACACCAATAATATGCTTTGAGTTTGATCAGACTAAATACAATTGTAAACACTTCTGGTGGCACCAAAATGCCGGCTGTCCTTATAACTATTGTAACATCCATAGACCCCATTACTGGGGAGAGAAAAAACAGTTAGACCCTAAGTGGCCCTTCCATCATAGACGGGATGGAGACTTTTCATATACATGAATAATTAGAGACCCCTGGAACTCCCGCTGGACCACGCCTCAACATGGGGCTGTATACTACTCCCCCTCCTCCACATGGCCTAGCAGTCACCTCTATCTGTGGCAAGGCCTAGTGCAAGTACTGCCCCTGGTCCACGGGAATATCCAATGACAGGAAAACAGACTAACACAAGACTTACGTCCTTTCTCCTGGTTAAAATTATTACAAGAAGGACTAGAACTTGCTAACAGGACTTCACAGCCTGTCTGGCTGCTTTCTGTGTGCCACTCTAGGGCATCCACCGCTAACCGCTGTCCCTCTGCCATGGGGATCCTCTACCTCTGCCCAAGCTAACAACCTCCGAAACCTCTCATATGCTCCTATCCTAAACGTGCCTCTATACCTAAATCCCAGTCAGGAGAAGTTTCCCTACTGTTTCTCAGGAACCAATTCCAGCCTCTGCAGCATCACTGCAATGCCCCCTAATATCACCCTAAGGGCTCCGCCAGGCATATTCTTCTGGTGTAATGGAACATTATCTAAGAACCTACCTAGTCCCTCTGTTACCAACCTACTGTGTCTTCCTATCACATTAGTTCCCCGGTTGACTCTACTAACTGCTGGCGAGTTCCTAGGGTACACCGGTAACTGGACTAGTACTGCTATTCACCCAGTCCCTAGACCGAGACCTGCACGAGCCATATGTCTCCCACTCATTGCGGGAATCTCCCTCACCGCATCCCTCATGGCAGCCGGACTGGCAGGGGGAGCCCTAGGTCACACCCTCATAGAAAGCAACAAGTTGTACCAACAATTTGCCGTTGCTATGGAGGAGTCGGCTGAGTCCCTTGCCTCCCTTCAGTGGCAGCTCACGTCCCTAGCTCAGGTAACCTTGCAGAACCGGAGGGCCCTAGACCTACTCACTGCAGAAAAAGGTGGTACATGTATGTTTCTGAAAGAAGACTGTTGTTTCTACATAAATGAATCAGGGCTTGTAGAGGACCAGGTCCAACAGTTACGCAAGTTAAGTGCAGAAGTAAAAACGTGGCAGTTTGCTTCAGCTGCAGACCAATGGTGGAATTCCTCTATGTTTTCTCTGTTATCCCCCTTCCTTAGACCCCTGCTAAGTCTACTATTTCTGCTTACCGTAGGACCTTGTGTTGTTAACAGAATTTTACAATTTGTTAGGGAGAGATTTGACACCATACAACTCATGGTTCTCAGAGCCCAATACCAACCTGTAAACGCTGAAACAGAATCAGACTTATAAGACCCAAGATTGGCTCTAGAGATACCTGAAAAGAAGGGGGGAATGAAAGGAGCTGGGCACATTCCTCAGCCCCGGGCTCAAAACAAACAAGCCCAGTACAAACCCATGCCATCCTCCCATCCCACCACATATTGCCATATATCTCTCAAACTTCCTGAGCCCAGTACAAACACATCCCATCCTCCCATCCCACCACATATCGCCATATATCTCTCAAACCTCCTGAGCCCAGTACAAACACCACCTGGAAAGTCTCCGATAAGGAGACAGCCGTTCAAAGTTTTACTGTAAGCGCGGGAACCAAAAGAATTCTTTTGTTCCCCTGTAACTGTCGGGCTATAAAAAGCAAACACTTGCATTGTTCAGGGCCCTCTTGTACCCTGTGGAATGGAGGGACCAGGTTCGAACTTGTAGTAAAGATCCTTGCCGCTTGGCTTTGACTCTGGACTCTGGTGGTCTTCTTTGGGGAACAAACGGTCTGGGCATAACAGAAGCTTCAAACAACAAGAAATTTTAAATTTTAAAGCAAAGTCAATTTTAATTTAAAATTTTAAGTAACATTTTTAAAAGGTGTGGAGTAGGATGCAACCCCAAAACAATAAGCTTTAACGGAGTGTCTTCACTCCCAAAAGTTTGTGAATCACTGATCTAAATCATGGCGCTCCCAGCACCCCTTCCTGGAGGGGGTGCCAGTCTTGGCATGGGTTCCTAGCCCCCTGGGGAGCTACTGGTGTGCTAAAGCTTTGCAGTGCCTGTGGCCAGGAAGAGGCTCCAGAGCTCCTAGAGCTCCCACCCTCAGATCCACGAAAAAATGCGAATCTCTCCTGGAGCAATGTAAGTGTCTTGATTCCTCTTCCTGTCACCTTTCCCTGCTGCCCTTTCTGCTGCACTGTTGCAGCACTGGGCTGATGACGCCAGGGCAGCGAAGGTTCCTTGCCCCACCGCCGCATCTTCCCCTGTGCTGAAACAGTGCATGGTAACCTGGCTGCCTGCGTTCTGATGCATTCCCCAGTCTTTCCCACGGGCACACTCCCACCTGCATTCCAAACTGATTGTTTCATTTACATAATTCCAATAGCTTTCAATGCCAGCTTCCTGTTTTTGTAAACTCCTGTACAATTTTTTAGTTTCATAAGAAACAAGGGCCCCAGCTCACAGTCACCTTCTACCAACATAATTTATCTGCATCAAAGAAGACAGGGAAGCTTCTGTCCATTGGTTTCCCTTCTTATTTGGAAATAGAAGCTTAAAAAACACCCAGTGGTTTCCAATCCAGAGAGTTGCATATAAGCTTTTGACTTCACTGGTTACTGGCTTCCTGTTAACCGAAAGAAGTTTCAAGCTGAGTCAGAGAAGAGAACCGGGCCCAGCAGTGATTCATTAGTGTTGCTAATGACACCCCTACCGCCACCACCATCACTGCTGCTTCTGCTGGGACTACAGGGGCCTCCATGTTAGCCTAATCCTAAGAGAGCAAGAAACTGAAGTCATTGTCCTGATTTTCTCTTGCAGATGGCATTGCAGTGGCAGCAGTGAGCACAGGCCAAGCAAGACTGGCCTTGAGATGAGGAGGCCAGATGGGCCCTGAATCAGGGTGGTTTCAGGATGCCCAGGAAGGCACTGCTGCTGCAGAATAACTTCCCCCTCTCCCTGCCCTCCCTTTGCACAGTGCCTGAAGATTTTTCCTCCCTCAGAGCTTTTCTGGTATTCCCATAAGATACAAATACAGCTTAAAAGGGCTGCTCATGCCCTAATATGATTAATGTGATGAGCTCACTTTGGAAAATACTAATCACTTGAGAGATGCAGATGGAAGAGATGCTGAAATTATAACCCAAAAGACTACCAGGCCAGAAAAGAGAGGCAGGAAAGAGATGCAAGTGTCAACTACTTCTCAGTTTTGCCCAGATCCCGGCTTCACTGCAGGGTCATGGTCAGGAGCATCTGACCACAGTACAGCCAGCAGTGCAGGGTTCAGCGCTCCTCAGCCATGACTCTAGTTTAGGGATTTCTCCCAGTGCCAAGATCCTCCTGAAGGGCTCCAACAAACAGCAACACACAAAAAAAGTTGTTTTAGAAATGCATCTATAACAACAAAGGGTTCCCAACCTGTCTTCTTGCAGCTAAGTCTGTCATATGCATTATCTTATCTAATCTTCATAGCAACCTAGGAAACATCACTTCTCCTGATTCTACAAATGAATGGTGAAGATGATGCCACAAGTAAATTTCTGACTTAAAATATCATATTCCATCACAGTATAATTGATTAATTCCTAGACTTTAAAAATCAACGTATCATTCACATAACATAAAATCTATCATTTTTTAAAGTAAACATAAAATCTATCATTTGTTAAAGTATGCAGTTCAGTGGTTTTTAGTATATTCACTATGTTGTGCAAACATCACCTCTAGCTAATTCTAGAACATTTTCATCACCCCAGGAAGAAATCTTGTAGCTATTAGCAGTCACTCCCAAGTCCTCCCTATGCCCCTCTCCCTGACAACCACTCATCTACTTTCTGTCTCTGTAGATTTGCCTATTTGAACATTTCATATTAATGGAATCATAAAATGTAGTTTTTTTGTGACTGGCTTCTTTCACCTCATGTTTTCAAGAGTCATCCATGTTGTAGCATATAATAGTACTTCATTCCTTTTTATGGCTGCATAATATTCCATTGTATGGATATACCACATTTTGTTTATCCATTCATCCATCAAAGAACACTTGAGTTGCTTCCCCCTTTCAGCTATTGTGAATAACACTGCTATGAACATTATTGCACAAGTTTTTGTGTGGACATATGTTTTCAATTACCTTGGGAATTCCTAGAGTTTTTATATATCTGAAAACACAGGTAAGTCTAAAAGAAATGAGTATCAGTTATTCAGCTATGGTATTGCATTCATTACAAGGTATTTATAATATGCCTGTTTTCAATAAGGATTTGCAGTATTCCCACCATGATATCCTATGCCACCTGTAGTACTGCACGTCACACTAAGTCTGTTTCCACAACTGCATGGAGTGGTCTTTGAGGGAAGGGACCCATCATATTCACTGTAAACAATTTCTTAAGTATAAGTCACTACCTGTCTGTGAAGCAGCAGCACCTTCCTGGGCATACTGAAACCACCCTGATTCAGGGACCATCTGGCCTCCTCATCTCAAGGCCAGCCTTGCTTGGCCTGTGCTCATACTGCTACACCATCTGGAAGACAAAATCAGGATGATGGCTTCAGTTTCTTGCTCTTCTAGTATTAGGTTAACATGGAGGCCCCAGCAGCAGCAGCAGCTGTGGTGGTAGCAGGAGGGGTGTCATCAGCAACACTAGTTAGCTGGGCCAGAGCTGAATGGACTGGAGTTGACATCTGCCCACGGGACAGCAAGCAGCACAGAAAGTGCTCAGACATGAAAGTTCTCCCCACAGGCTCCTCAGGCAAGAATGGATCAATTAGACCCTCCTTCTCAAGTGGATGGTGGTTGGGAGAAGCCAAGAGACACAAGAGAGGAGGCAGCAAGCAGCAGCCCTGAGGAAGCGGAAGTTCTGGGGTACTGAGAATGATATGCAGTTGTTCAGTAACTGCTGGGCTGGCAGAGAGGCTGAGACAACAAATTCGTGCAACTGGGAGGACAAGGGGCTGAGTCTCTGCCACTACATGAGATCTTTAATAATTTTTCACTTCCCAGATTATGTCCCACTCCACATGAAAAGAGCATATTTTACTGCTTAGTTGCACTCTCTCTGCCTATGGATAGCTCATAGATGTCTTTTTCATCGTTGTGTTTTGTAGAGATGGGGTCTCACTGTGTTCACAGACTGATCTCAAACTCTTGGCCTCAAGGGTTCCTCTCGCCTCGGTCTCCCAAAGTGATGGGATTACAGGAGTGAGCCATGATGCCCACACTCAGCCCGCTCCTCTTGCCCAGAGAGTTTGCACGTGGACTGCTGCTCCCCTGACCCCCTCCTCCAGTCACTTCTCTCCAATAGCAAATGCTGTTCCCCTGGTGAATGCCCATTCCTCCTGGGATCTCAGCTCAGCATCACTTCCTCCAGGAGGACCCCTTGGAGCAGTAAAAGCCTCTCCTCTAAGCCCTCACAGCTGCATCAGCGGCTTTGTGACACCACTGCTGTAACTGCATCTATAGAATGATTACTTCATTCATATTGACTCTACACTAACACTCCATTAAGGTAGAGACTATTTTGGCTCAGCTTTGTATCCCAGCACCTAGCCTGACACCTAGCAGGGCAATAAATATTTGAGGAACAAATGAATTCATTATTTTTTTTCAAGGAAGGAAACAAGTCCAATTTTTAAGTAGTTAAGGATACCGGACCTTCACATTGATCTCATAGTAAAAAATCAGAGTGGACTGACAAAATTCAAGGCATATACAAGGCATGTCCTGGGACCCTCTCCTTCTGCCATAGGAAGGACAGTACCTTGGCATGGGAGAGAAGGGGGTTGGGATCAGGACTGGGCTCACTGTGTGAGGTAGTCTCAAGTCCTTACGTGAGGAGGCTCATTGAACAGCCAAAAACTTGATGAGTCTCAGGTAGGGGTCTCAGGAAGGTCTCCCCTGCCCACCACGGGAACTACTCTCACTATGGGGCAGGTCTAACAGGCCTCTAAGGCATGAACTGGTAGAGTGTGGGTGTGTGCATGCGTGCATGTGTGTATGTGTATGTGTGTGTGTGTTTGTCCTGTACTACAGATTCAGGTAAGAAGCAATGTGTGGGGCTCAGGTGTAGCCCCTGAAAAGGGGAAAGTGGAGGGAGGCAGAGAGGGCAGAAGAAAGCAAGCCACTTTGAACACATCCCTCCAAAAACATCTGAGAGAGTTTAGTGTAATAATCCGATTTTGTGAGACAAAGATCCAGAGGGAGTTGGGCATGAGTCCACTTCCGAATCAATCTGGTGGGCACCTCAGGGCCCAAAAATACTCTCTTTACCAGGACCTGACCTGGGCCACCTGTTATTGGAGCTGTGGAAGCTGGAATCCAGTTCTGATTAGGGCAGAATCCCAAAGAGGTCTTTAAGATAAAGTGGCTGCGAAAGGAACCCCGAAAGAACCATAGGAGTTAAACTACAGAAACCAGTATTTAGTACCATCAAGCTGGTTATCACACGGCTTCAGCCACACGCAAAGGTTTGGCAGGAATGTGAATTCAAAAATCAGGACTGTCAGGCAGCAGGCTTGATACATCAGTTACTACTTCTAGTCTCCTCTATTATCCTCCCCTTCCTGCTTTCAAGATGCAGGCTGAGGAGGAACCCAAGATGTGGCACTGATTTCTGCCTGACATACATTCTCTGGGCCTACTGGCCTGACAGCGTTAGAACGACACAGGGATAAATCAAGAGGAACCGGCATGCTGAGAAAGATGTCAGCAGAATTAGTTAATTCTACTCCCTTGGACTAGATAGCCCGTTGAGAGGCTCTGTGATTCCTGAAATCCTGTATGAAAATGATATGAGATCTAATGTTTCAAGGTTCTTTTAGTCAATTTTATCAATAAGCGATGTGAAATACCAGCACTGCTGATAAAATACTCAGAAATTATATTACCACAGCTTTTGACCTGACATCTGTGATAAGACATATTTAAAAATCAGCTCTGGTGGCTTTTAAGGCTAAAAGACTGAAAGACATTATTACTGATTTTGCAGTTAATTTGAAGAACCACATCTGATCTTACATTGTCCTTTCTCGTCAGATCAATACCTTCAAGTTTATTGTCTGTTAAAATGCTGCAGTACTGCAGCAAATTTACATACCCAATTGGTTCTGTGGCAGTGATAAGCACAAAGCGGTGTTAATGATGGGACTCTGGCCTGTCCTTTGCAGACCGGAGAGGAAATTATTGAGTCTCCTCCAGGTGCGTGAGAGGAGAGAGGAATCACACTCTCTCCCCTGCCATTCTCCTCACCTCCAACCTACACACACAACTTGATTCCTGCTTCTGTTTCTTTGTTTCTCCCATGTGCTTTTGGGAGTACCACTGAATGAGAGTGACCTGAATTATCTACAAGATATGGTAAAAGCAAATCATCCCCAAATTCCAATATTTTTTACTGTAACTGAAACAAGTCACTTTGATAAACCTTGCAACTCATTCGGACGTTTCAACTTTGTGCTTTGCTCTGTGCTGGAAATCACCCGGTGTTTACTTTTCATAATTTTTTCTAACAGCAATCACACCCCTTCCTTGAGCCCTCAGGGTAGACTGAAACTAGATTTAAAGAAGCACACCAGTTCTCCCTACCCCACTCCCAAAATATGTATATAAACACACATGTAGGCACACACACACACATGTTCAGAGCCCCAGGTAGGTTTCCCTGACCTTTTGGTTTGCTAAGGACAACTTTAAAAGCCAAAAAATGACTTGCAAACTTCCTTTATGTTCTGCAAATAAAAATTTCCGCATGTATATTACACAAATCAGTCACCTACCCTACTTACCCACCATATCAAGTTTATATACAAAGACTAGCCAATTAACTTCCAACAAATGGATTTCTTTAAAAAAATAAAAAGAAAAAGAAGGAAAATTTTGTTTCTGGGCTTAAAGTACCTTTGTCAACTGGTGACAAATAAAACAAGATTTCAAGGATGATTAAAGGCCCTGAAGTCAATGCCCTCACTCTCCAGGGAAATTGTTAACTAAATCCTTATAAATGGATTCGATGTCTCACTATCCTCCATTCTGATATTGTTGGTGATTATAATAAAATAGCCAAAGTCATTCAGTCTTACCATCAACAGATGGTGCCTGCTTTTCTCTCATACTTGCCTAAAGGCCTCTGTTACAAACTCAGAAATAAAATGGGAACTTTTTGAAGAAATGTCAAAAAAAGATGCAATAAAAACTGTAATAGGTACTCAGCTATGGATATTACAGCAAATAGACTCGGAGCACAGGCTTTTGAGCAGCAGCTGACGTTACCACAGACACCTGTGAGTCTATACTAGGGGCTCAGGACTTTCAGGATATCTAGCACAGAAAGAGATGACCTCAAGAAAGCAGACTGCCGACCCCAAGATCAGCAAAATAAAACCTTCTTATGAAAAGTCTTTGTATATATGTTAAACTAGAAGATTGAAAGGAAAAACTTCAAAAAATAATGATTCTGTAGGATATATTAATAGATTTTATCTATAAACTACCCAAAACCATGGCCACAATGGTTAAATATTATTCAAAGTGCTTTTATTCAGTTCCTTTACCTTTATGATCATGTTCCTTTACCTTTATGATCATGTAGTTCCTTTACCTTTATGATCATGTAGTTATTTACTTAGGCTCAATAAAAATCCATCCTCTTTCCTGTAAGATTAAACTGAATAAATCAAATTTGCAACAATAACCAAGACCCAAATCTCATTTAATTAAGTATGACAAGCTGCTTTTAAGGAACAAGGACTATGCTTTACAGGTTGGGGAGGAATGCCTACACGCAGTAATGTGTTGGTAAGTGTTTAACAACCAGCTCTGCAAAAGAAAAAAATGCAGTGCATTGTCTCATTTGCCAATTTCTGTGGTATAAATATTCCTGTCACGGCCAATTTTAACATGACATCACTGAATGTGGAGTTGAGAAGACATGAAATAGCACACTATTGTAAAGTATTTCCACCATAAAGATGCAATATTCAAGTTGAATGATGAAGAATCATTAAATAAATAAATACAATAGATGCAGAGAGGCCAGGCACAGCAGCAGCTCATGCCCACAGTCCCAGCACTTTGAGAGGCCAAGATAAGAGGATCGTTTGAGGCCAGGAGTTCAAGACCAGTCTCTGAGCAATACAGTGAGACTTTGTCTCTAAAAAATAAAAATAAAGTAAATAAATGGGCCAGGTGCAGTGGCTCATGCCTGTAATCCCAGCACTCTGAGAGGCCAAGGTGAGCAGATCACTTGAGGTCAGGAGTTCGAGACCAGCCTGGGCAACATGGTGAAACCCCGTCTCTACTAAAAAATACAAAAATTAGCCAGGCATTGTGGTGGGCACCTGTAGTCCCCCACTACTCGGGAGGCTGAGGCAGGAGAATTGCTTGAATCCGGGAGGCAGAGGTTGCAGTGAGCTGAGATTGTGCCACTGCACTCCAGCCTGGGTGACAGAATAAGAATCAGTCTCAAAAAAAAATAAACAAATGAACTTATTTAATAGATGCAGATAAGCTTAAGAGCATAGGTAAAAATAAACTGCCATACAATAATTAGTAAGAGATAGGTTTTCAGTATTTATTGCCATTGTTTTAAACATAATTTATTTAATTGTAAATCATAAAGTTTAGTATCTAATAACGGCCATGTTTAACAAACAGCTTACAAAATTCCTATAAATTTAACAATCAGTTCTTGCAAGCCAGTATGAGCCAGTTCCAGCACACCATTCCCAGAAAACTGTCCTGGAACCTATTCTATGGTTTATGGAATATCAGCTTTACAGATAGTAAAGAATTGCCTAGCAAGTTAGGAAAATGACTGATTTGGAGGAGTCTCACACAAACAAAACCTCACAGAAGCAAACTGGAAGTTTTTTGTTCCTCAGCTCAGTAAATACACTAATAAGGGCCTGTTAAAGCAAACTAAATATGGCCTGAGAAGGACTCCATATTTCTGTATTTGAGTCCTTGTGGACGAACTGTAACCTTGTAATAGGTAGACAAGATTGAGAACCTAACTCAGGAGTATGCACCTGTAACAATAGCTGAATCTTAGCCAATCCCAGTGGCCATACTTCAACCACTCATAGACTGCTAAGTGTTCAAATAAGGCAAATGCCAACTCATAGCCAGTCCAGCTGTTTCTGTACCTCATTGCCAATTTCTGTATATCATTTCCCTTTTTTTGTCTTAAATTTGTTCTGACCATGAGGCATCTATGGAGTCTCTCTGAATCTGCTGTGATTCTGGGAGTTGCCTGATTTGCAAATCATTCATTGCTCAATTAAACTCCTTTAAATTTAATTTGGCTGAAGTTTCTCTTTTAACAGGCCATAAAATAATCTGACACATAAAAGTACAAAACAGATATGGAGGATTTACAAGTTAAGTCTCAAACCAGAAGGCTCTGGCTTTTGAAGTCTGTAACAAGGATGTATTAGTGTATTAACATCTCTTATACATGATGTAATTAAAACAAAATTTCAAAAGAGTTATATGGAATCAGAAAAATCTCAAAACAATTTAGGAGGTCAAATCTGCATGCTAGAAAAGAACTTGACCATAAAGAAAAGCTGTGAAAACACAAATACCCTGCTGGGCCGCATCCCATGGGGGAGTAGAGGGAGAAAACCACTTTGCACCCAGAGATAAAACAAAACACAAAAACCAGGATTACTCTGTATAATTCTAGTTCCCAAAATATGAAACCCTGAACCATTCCTATAGCGACTCCCCAACGAAAACATCTCTATTCCTAACTTTTGCAATGCTAATGCCTGAATATATGTCTCAACCTCTGTAAATATTAATATCACACAAGAAAAACACTGTTTTTCTACCATAAACAGTAAACTCAGTGATTTGGTCATTTTTTCCTTTAAATACTTGTTGCATTTTTTATTGGATGAGCCTGTCTTTCTAAAGCCTGGATTCCCTTGCAACACTCGCTAGAAATAAAGTTGCTTTCTCTTCTAAATGCTTTTGTCTGAGTCTTTGATAGTAACTTGCTTACTTGTCCCTATTTTTTTTGGTCCTACACACCTATTGCTATGATCTGAATGTTTGTGTCCCACTGAAGTATGTATGTTGAAAACTTAATCCCTAGTGTGATGATTACGTGATTAGGTCATGAGGGTGGGGTCCTCATCAATGGGATTAGTGCCAAGAACTGCCTTGCCAACTTTCAACATGTGAGGACCCAGCAAGAAGACACCATCTATAAGAAATCAGGCCCTCACCAGACACCAAAGCTGCTGGCATCTTGACTTTGGACTTCCCAGCCTCCAGAACTGAAACATCAATGTTTGTTGTTTACAAGCCACCCAGTCTACGATGTTTTGTTACAGCAGCCCAAATGGACTAAGACACCTGCTCCCAGTCATGGCCATGTATTAATAGCTCCTATCAGAACAATCTTCTCACAGATAACAGTGAGCTCTGGAGAGAAAATAAAAACATCTTTCTAAAGTCACAAAAGAGCAACCAAAAGTAGGTAGATGCTGGAGGGGAATAGACATTTGAAAGAGGGGAAAGGAACTAAGGGAGCATCCCATTTTGTATGGCTTTTATCCTGAGGGAAAGCCCTCAAATGGCACTATGCAGGGCAGCTAAAAGTCAGAAAAAAAAAAAACAAAGTCTTACTGGCATGAACCAAAGGATGGGATTTGAGGGAAATACAGATGCTGGAAAGCAAAGCAGGGGAAATCCTGAAAGGGAGAGGGGCAGAAAGGAGGAGCCCCAAACTGTGTCTATAAATTCTGACCAACTGTCCAGCTGATGCTGGAATCACATGTGTGTGAGTCAGACTTGAAGCAGCCCAGCCAAGAATAAAGAACTGAGCAGAAATGTGAGCTACCACTCATAGCAAGGAAGACAAAGTTTAGCATTTGAATTCAGCCAATTTAACTGCCTAGCATTAAAAAAAAAGAAAAATACTCTTCAGAGAAACATAGCAGAACTCAGAATCTCTACAACATATTCACAATGTTCAGGATACAGTTCAAAATTATTCAATATTCAAAGAAACAGGAAAACACTACTCATATCAAGAAAAAGAATAAAATCAATGAATATCAACCCTGAAATGATTCATACATTGGAATTAGTAGACAGGGTTATATAAAACAATTATTACAACTAAGCTCAAGGACATAAAGGAAAATACGCTTGGAAAATATGCTTGGTAATAAATGAAAAAATAGGAATTGTCAGCAGGTAAATACAAACTATAAAAAAGAACTAAATAGAAATTATAGAACCGAAAAACACACATCTAAAATTTAAAAATTACCAGATAGGGGCCAGGCGTGATGGCTCATGGTTATAATCCCAGCATTTTGGAAGGACGGGGCAGGAGGATCACTTGAGGCCAGGAGTTTGAGACCAGTCTGGGTGACATAGAGAGACCTAGTCTCTACAACAAATTTTGAAAAATTAGCCAGGCCTGGTGGCACATGTCTGTAGTTCTTGCAGTCCTACTCAAGAGGCTGAGGCAGTAGGATTGCTTGAGCCCAGGAGCTCGAGGCTATAATGAGCTATGATTGTGCCACTACACTCCAGCATGCATGACAAAGCAAGACTCTGTCCCCACCACCGGAAAAAAAAAAAAATCACTGAATGGGCTTAACAGCAGAATAAAGATACAGAAGAAATTGTCAGTGAACTTGAAGATTGATTAACAGATAAATTATCTAATTTGAAGATCAGAGTGAAAAAAGATGGGAAAAAAAATTGACAGAGCTTCAGGAACCTGTGGGCCCTTATCACAAGATTCAGCATAAGTACAATCAGAGTACCAAAAGGAGTGAAATAGAATGGGGTAGCCAAAACACTCAAGGAAATAATAGCCAAAATCTTCTCAAAATTGCTATGACCCTATTTAGAGTGCAAGTTTAATAAAAGCCAAGATTTTTTACTTACACCTCTTTAGTAGCCCATGTCATACCTAACAAGGTTAGGCCACATACTAGATTCTCAACTAGTATCAACTTATATATTCAGCATCAAAAATAATTATTTATTGAGTGCCTGCTGTGTGTAAAGCACCAGGAATAGTGTGGAGACACAAACATGCCCTGTGCTTAACGGAATAATAAGGTTTTGAAAAAGTATAAGAGAAAGAAGCTTTATTGTTTCTTTTTTAAAAAAAAAAGGAAAGGGTTTCCAATGGCCTCTGTTTTTCACTTTCCTAGGTAATTCATCATGATTTGATCTAACTTGCTTATAGCGATCCCTGCTAAAAGAATGTAACATTGTGATCCAGAGTGAGAAGGGATGTCATATCAGCAGGCCATGGTTACAGGTACATCCTTCCAGAACTGCTTCAAATGGTGCTTTTCTCAACTAACTGTTTAGAACAGAAAGGGAAGCCTCTTCTATACAATTTTCACTGTGTTTGCTTGAAGTTGCCTTTATCTTTTAGGCAGAACTTACATCCTTTAAACAACTGCAGATGATAGCTGTAACTATGACATATTTTTATCAGTCAGTAAAATATAGGGGGAAACAGCTAAGAAAGACCATTTCTCCACTTCGGAGAGAAGATACAGAGGTGTGTATACCTCTCCAGAACCTAGAGGGTAAAAGATCAAAAGGAATATGTGTGTGTGAGACAGAGAGGGACAGAAAGACAGAAGGAGGAAGGGCTCCTAAGATTCCTTTCTCTGTGTGAATTCTTGAAGCACTTCCCTCCATCTGTTTACACACTGTCCGCTAATAGTCTACGATTCTGAGAACCAACCTGTCCACAAATAAATTCAGTAAAAATATCACAGCTGGTGTTTTGGTTGTACTGGTCTGATAGGCTCACCTCAAGTATGACTGTAAATGTAAGGACATGGTTTCAGGCACAAAGCCTGAAACTATATGCCTGGAATCATAAATTTAGTAAATCCCCTCAAAATGAGCTGCTGAGAATGTCTTATTTCTGTTAGAAAATAGAATTCACTCATAAAGATATAAGCAGAAATTAGATTTTGGCATGTTTACAGGAGCCTCTGAGTCTAGGAAGTGGCATTTATGAGTTTGGTTATAGATCTGTCACTGGCTTTTTATGTGACTTTCGTCAGTGTTTTAGTCTCTCCTGAGCCTGTTTAGTCAGCCGACCTGGGGATAATACTCTTTGCTATCCTTTTTCACAGCAGTGCTGCCTCTGTCCTAATCATAATAGCTATCACTTATTGCGTTAGTCCTGTGCATCAGGCACTGTGATAAGCACTCTACTTGCATTATTTCTAATCCTAACAATCATCTTGAAGGTAGGTGTTATTCAATTTGCAGATGACAATACTGAATCTCAGAGAGTTTTGGCAACCTTAAAAAAGCTGCACCGACTAGTGAGGTGTGATGCCAGGATTCTATCAGGTGCTTCTTACTACATGATGCTAGTTTGCTTTTATTCACTCGGCACAGGTGATATAGAAAGAGCATTCTAGCTATGTATATGTATATATTCATATATATATATATGCATATAAGTGTATGTGTGTATACAGAAAAAAAACTTAGTGATTACATTCAAGGAATATAAACCTAGATGAAAGATGAAATATGGCCCAAATCATCTAGAGAGTATAAACAAAACACAGTGAAAGCTACAGGCTTAAGGACTACGCATAAAACACAAAGTGGCTCATGCCTGTAATCCCAGCACTTTGGGAGGCGGAGGCAGGAGGACTGCTTGAGCCCAGGAGTTTGAGAACAGCCTGGGCAACATGGCAAGGCTCTATCTGCACAAAAAACACAAAAATTAGCTGGGCATGGTAGCATGCGCCCGTAGTCCCAGCTTCTGGGGAGGCTGAGGTGGGAGGATCATTTGAGCAGAGGAGTTGGAAGCTGCAGTGAGTCGTGATCACACCACTGCATTCCAGCCTGGGCAATAGAGCCAGACCTTGTCTCAAAACAAACAACAAACAAACAAAAAATACAAAGTAAAACAATATTTGAGATGTCTGTGGTAACCCCTGGAAATCACTAGAGACTGATAGTTTTCATACTGTATGCATCCTCACCTAGATAATAAACCACCTCAAAGGGAAAGCGTCCCTTCCACATGCCTGACAAGATGAAAAGAGCTGTACATTCCCTACTGCATGATTTCTAATGTAACTTGAAAACAAGTTCCCAGTGTTCCCAAATCAGAAGCATTAGAAAACTGAAGTTTCACAAGTTGATGATTGTGGACGGATACATGGGAATTCATTGTACCAGTCTATCTTTCTTTGCAAGCTTAAAATTTTCCATAATTAAAGTTTTAAAAGAAAGAAGAGGGGCCGGGCACGGTGGCTCAAGCCTGTAATCCCAGCACTTTGGGAGGCCGAGACGGGCGGATCACAAGGTCAGGAGATCGAGACCATCCTGGCTAACCCAGTGAAACCCCGTCTCTACTAAATAATACAAAAAACTAGTCGGGCGAGGTGGTGGGCGCCTGTAGTCCCAGCTACTCGGGAGGCTGAGGCAGGAGAATGGCTTAAACCCGAAAGGCGGAGCTTGCAGTGAGCTGAGATCCAGCCACTGCACTCCAGTTAGGGCGACAGAGCGAGACTCCGTCTCAAAAAAAAAAAAAAAAGAAAAGAAAGAAGAGGGCTGGGCATCGTGGCTCATGCCTGTAATCCTAGCACTTTGGGAGCTGGAGACACGACGAGCCCGCACATCATAGTGAGATCCTATCTCTACAAAATTTGTTTTAAATTAGCCAGGCATCATGGCACCATCTGTGGTCCCAGCTATTTGGGAGGCTGAGACAACAGGATTGCTTGAGCCCAGGAGTTCAAGGCTGCAGTGAACAATGATAACGCCACTGCACTCCAGCCTAGGTGACAGAATGAGACCCTGTCTCTAAAAAAAAAAGCAGGGGGGCCGAGGGGAAGGAAAGAAAGTGGGGGAAAAGAAAGACAAAGAAACATAGCAGTCTACCTGGAATGGAAGAAGGCTGATGCCTAGAAACAAAGGAGAATTCTGAAAAAATAAATGACCTACAAAGGAGCTTCTCTTCTCCTATTGGTCAGTAGTTGTAGTGTTTTAGGAGGAGAAAGCTCAGTGAAGAAAAGGAAAGATCTTCCTGTTAAAACCTGAGTTCTTACCTGTAAGGAATTCTGAATAACCAAGAAAAGCTACCATCTTGGAAGATGCACCCAGTAGCCCAACATGGAGAAGCAGAGAGTGATTACATAAGTTTATGAACGAAGGGCAGGTATGTAACAGAGGGCTGTTTCCAATAAACTCAACTACGACCCAGAACAAAGCTCAAAAATATTAGTAGGAATATAAAAATATCCAGCACTCAACATGCTGAAACTGACAACGTCTGGCATACAATCAAAGATAGGTACAAAGAAACAGGAAAACTGACCCTTGGTGAGGAGAAAGATCAGTCAAGATAAACTGACCCAGAACTGATCCATCTGTTAGAATTCACAGTCAATGACATAAAAAATAATCATTACAACTATATTATATATGTTCAAAAGTTAAGTAAATACATGAAAGATATTTTTTGAAGACTCTTATCAAACTTCTAGAGATTAAAACTATAAAACCTGATATAAAAATCATTGCTGGGATTAACGGCAAAGTAGATACTGCAGAAGAAAAGATGAGTGAACTTGAAGACATATCAATAGAAACTATCCTAGAAGAAATACAGAGAAGAGCATCCATGAGTTGTAAGTGCCTAATATACATGCAACTGGAGTTCCCAAAAGGTAGGAGAGATGGGGACATAAAAATATTTGAAGAAATAATGCTAAAATCTGGGTAAATTTTATAAAATTTTTAAATTTGATAAAACCACAATGTCACAGATACAAGAAGCTTCATGAATCCCACCATGAAGAAAATGACAGCAACACACATCATAGTTAATGTGCTCAAAACTGGTGATAACGAGAAAAAAAAATTCTTTTTTTTTTTTTTTGAGATGGAGTTTTGCTCTTGTTGCCCAGGCTAGAGTGCAATGGTGCGATCTCGGCTCATTGCAACCTCCACCTCCTGGGTTCAAGCAATTCTCCTGCCTCAGCCTCTGGGGATTACAGGCACATGACACCATGCCCAGATAATTTTTGTATTTTTAGTAGAGACAGGGTTTTACCATGTTGGTCAGGCTGGTCTCAAACTCCTGACCTCAGGTGATCCACCCATCTTGGCCTCCCAAAGTGCGGGCATTACAGGCATGAGCCAACGCTCCCAGCCGAGGGAAAAATCTTAGAAGTAGTTAGAAAAAACTACATACATGTAAATTTCTCATCAGAAACAATGTGAGCAGGGGAGGACGCAGACCAAGGTTGCAGAATAGAAGCGTTTACTCATTGTCGTCCCCCACAGGAACACCAAATTTAACAACTATTTACACAAAAAAGCACCTTCATAAGAACCAAAAATCGGCCGGGTGCAGTGGCTCACACCTGTAATCCCAGAACTTTGGGAGGCCGAGGTGGGCGGATCACTTGAGGTCAGGAGTTTGAGACCAGCCTGGCCAACATAGCAAAACTCTGTCTCTACTAAAACAAACAAACAAACAAACACACACACAAAAATTAGCCAGGTGTGGTGGCATATGCCTGTAATCCCAGCTACTCAGGAGGCTGAGGCATGAGAATTGCTTGAACTGGAGAGGTGGAGGCTGCGGTGAGCCAAGATTATGCCACTGCATTCCAGTGTGGACAACAGAGCGAGACTTTGTCTAAAAAAAAAAAAAAAATCAGGTGAGCAATCACACTACCTGTTTTTTGTTTTTGTTTTGAGACAGAGACTCGCTCTGTCACTCAGGCTGCAGTGCAGTGGTGCAATCTCAGCTCACTGCAACCTTCACCTCCCCAGTTCAAGCAATTCTCATGCCTCAGTCTCCTGAGTAGCTAGGATTACAGGCACGCACCATTACGCCTGACTAATTTCACAGTACCTGATTTTAACTTCATATCACTCAAAGAGGCACTGGAGAGGGTAGGAAAGACAGTTTTGAATTGTCAACACCACCCGTCCCCATTCCCCTGCCGGTGGCCGGCTGTGTGCCACAGAGAGAGAATCTGTGTGCTTAAGGAAGGGAGAGTGCATTGATTGTGAGATTTTGCCTTGGAATGCAGTGCTGCCAACACTGGGCAGAACTCAGCTGGGGCCCAAGGAGGGATGATTTAGATCAATCCTAGCCAGAAGGGAATCGCCCACTCTACTGGTCAGAACTTGAATTTCAGCAAGCCTTGCCACCGCAGGCTAACATGCTCTGAGTCCTAAATTAACTTGAAAGACTGTCTAGGCCATAAAGAGTGCAACTCCTAAATGAGTTCTAGTGCTGTGCTGGGCTCAGAGCCAATGGGCCTGAGGAGCACACGACCTAATGAGACACCAGCTGAGGCAGCTAAGGGAGTGCTTGCATCACCTCTCCCCCAACACCAGGCAGTACAGCTCACAGCTCCAAAAGTGACCCCTTCCTTCTGCTTGAGGAGAGGAGAGGAAAGAGTAAAGAAGACTTTGTTTTGCAACTTGGATATGAGCACAGTTACAGAAAGATAGGGCACCAGGCAGAGTCATGAGGCCCCCATTCTAAGGCCTAGTTCCTAAACAACATTTCTAGACACACCCCAGGCCAGAAGGTAACCAGCTACCTTGAAGGGAAGGAACTGTTCCTGATAGGATTCATCATCTGCTGGCTAAAGAGCCCTTGAGCCCTGAATAATCAGCAGTGGTAATCAGGTAGTACATACTGTGGGCCTTGGGTTAGACTCGGACATGCTGGCTTCAGTTGTGACCCCGCACATTCACAGCTGTGGTCGCTACAAGGAGAGAACCCTTCTGCTTGAGAAAACAGAGGAAAGAATAAAGAAGACTTTGTCTGGAGCTTAGGTACCAGCTTGGCTACAGTGGGGAAGAGCACCAAGCAGGCTCTTGGGGTCCCTGATTCCAAGCTTCTGTTCTTGAACAGCATCTCTAGACCTATCCTGGGCCAGAGGGGAGCCCACTGCCCTGAAGGGTGAGTCCCAGGCCTGAGAGCATTCAACACAACCTGACTGAACAGCCTTGGGCGTTAAATGAACATCAGCAGTATCCTAGCACTGCTCCCCATGGGCCTGTAGTGGTGCATGAGGAGAGACTCCTCTGCCTGCTGGGGAAAGGAGAGGGAAGAGTGGAAAAGACTTGTTCCAGTGAGTTTGGTGCCAGCTCAGCCACAGTAGAATAGAGCACCAGATAGATTTCTAAGGTTTCTGACTCTAGGCCCTGACCCCTGGACAGCATCTTTGGACCCATCCAAGGCCCAAGGGAACTCACCGCTCTTAAGGGAAGGACACAAGTTTGACTGGCTTCACCCTCTGCTGAATGTAGAGCCCTAGGGCCTTCAGCAAACACAGGCAGTAGCCAGGTAGTGGTTACAGCAGGCCTAGGGCAAGACCCAGTGCTCTGCTGGCTTCAAGTTTAACCCAGTGCAATCCCAGTGGTGGTGGCACAGGGATATTTGTGTCACCCCTTCCCCAGCTCCAGGTATCTCAGCACAGAGAGAGAAACTCTCTCTTTGTCTGGGAGAATTTAAGGGAAGAGAACAAGAGTCTCTACCTGGTAATCTAGAGAATTCTTCTAGATTTTATCCAAGACCATGAAGGTGATACCTCTATGAGTCTGCAAGAGCCACAGTGTTACTGGGCTTGAGGTACCCTCTAATGTAGCTATGGCTGCACTGACCAAAAACTTAGATCACAACACCCAAGTCCCTTCAAATATCTGGAAAGCCTTTCCAAGAAGGATGGAAGCCCAGACTGCAAAGATTACAATAAATACCTAACTCTTCAATGCCCAGACACTGATTGATATGGTTTGGCTGTGTTCCCACTTAAATCTCATCTTGAATTCCCACATGTTGTAAAAGAGACCTGGTGGAAGGTAACTGAATCACGGGGGCAGGTCTTACCCATACTTTTCTCGTGGTAGTAAGTCTCATGAGATCTGATAGCTATGATAAGGAGTTTTCCCCCACAAGCTCTTTTCTTTGCCTGCCGTCATCCATGTAAGATGTGACTTGCTGCTCCTTGCCTTCGGAGATGATTGTGAGCCCTCCCCAGGGACGTGGAACTGTAAGTCCAATAATCTCATGTATGTCTTTATCAGCAGCGTGAACATGGGCCAACAGAGTAAATTGGTACCAGTAGAGTGGGGCATTGCTGAAAAGATACCAAAACATGTGGAAGTAACTTTGGAACTAACAGGCAGAGGTTGGAACAGTTTGAAGGGCTCAGAACACAGGAAAATGTGGGAAAGCTTGGAACTTCATCAAGACTTGTTGAATGGCTTTGACCAAAAGCCTAATAGTGATATGGACAATAAGGTCCAGGCTGAGGTGGTCTCAGATGGAGATGAGGAACTTGTTGGGAGCTGGGGCAAAAATGACTCTTGTTATGTTTTAGCAAAGAGACTGGCAGCATTTTGCCCCTGCCCTAGAGATTTGTGGAACTTTGAACTTGAGAGAGATGATTTGGGGTATCTGGCAGAAGAAATTTCTAAGCAGCAAAGCATTCAAGAGGTGCTGTTAAAGGCACTCAGTTTTATATGGGAAGCAGAGCATAAAAGTTCAGAAAATTTGAAGCCTGACAATGTGATAGAAAAGAAAAACCCATTTTCTGAGGACAGATTGAAGCTGGCTGCAGAAATTTGCATAAGTAAGGAGAAGCCTAATGTTAATCCCCAACACAATGGGGAAAATGCCTCCAGGGCATGTCAGAGGTCTTCACAGCCGCCCCTCCCATCACAGGCCTAGAGGCCTAGGAGAAAATGGTTTCTGGGGTCAGGCCCAGGATCCTGTGCTGTGTGCCATTTAGGGACTTGGTGCCCCGTGTCCCAGCCACTTCAGCCATGACTAAAAGTGGCCAAGGTACAGCTCAGGCTGTTGCTTCAGAGGGTGGAAGCCCTAAGCCTTGGCAGCTTCCACATGGTGTTAAGCCTACGGGTGCACAGAAGTCAAGAACTGAGGTTTGGGAACCTCCACCTAGATTTCAGAAGATGTATGGAAACACCTGGATACCCAGACAGAAGTTTGCAGCAGGGGCCCTCATACAGAACCACTGTTAGGGCAGTGCGGAAGGAAAATGTGGAGTTGAAGTCCCCACACAGAGTCCCTGCTGGGGCACCACCTAGTGAAGTTGTGAGAAGACGGCCACCGTCCTCCGGACCCCCAAATGGCAGATCCACTGACAGCTTGCACCATGTGCCTGGAAAAGCCACAGACACTTAATGCCAGCCCGTGAAAGCAGCCAGGAGGGAGGCTGAACCCTGCAAAGCCACAGGGGTGGAGCTGCCCAAGACCATAGGAACCCACCTCTTGCATCAGTGTGACCTGCCTGTGAGACATGGAGTTAAAGGAGATCATTTTGGAGCTTTAAGATTTGACTGCCCTGCTGGATTTCAGACTTGCAGGGGGCCTGTAGCCCCTTTGTTTTGGCCAATGTCTCCTATTTGGAATGGCTGTATTTATCCAATGCCTGTACCCCCATTGTATCTAGGAACTAACTTGCTTTTGATTTTACAGGCTCATAGGTGGAAGGGACTTGCCTTGTCTTAGATAAGACTCTGGACTGTGGACTTTTGAGTTAATGCTGAAATGAGTTAAGACTTTGGGGGACTGCCGGGCGCTTTGGCTCACACCTGTAATCCCAGCACTTTGGGAGGCCGAGGCAGGCGGATCACTTGAGGTTGGGAATTCGAGACCAGCCTGATCAACATGGAGAAACCCCGTCTCTACTAAAAAATATAAAATTAACCGGGCGTGGTGGCGCATGCCTCTAATCGCAGCTACTCGGGAGGCTGAGGCAGCAGAATCACTTGAACCTGGGAGGCGGAGGTTGCAGTGAGCCGAGATCGTGCCATTGCACTCCAGCCTGGGCAATAAGAGTGAAATTCCGTCTCAAAAAAAAAAAAAGGAAGAAAAGAAAAAAGACTTTGGGGGACTGCTGGGAAGGCAATGATTGGTTTTGGAATGTGAAAACATGAAATTTGGGAGGGGCCAGGGGTGGAATGATACGGTTTGGCTGTGTCCCCACCAAAATCTCATCTCGAATTCCCACATGTTGTAGGAGGGATCCAGTGGGAGGTAACTGAATCATGGGGGCAGGTCTTTCCCACGCCGTTCTTGTGATAGTAAGTCTCATGAGATCTGCTGGTTATTATAAGGGGGAGTTTTTCTGCACAAGCTCTTTTTTTGCCTGCTGCCAGCCACATAAGACATGACTTGCTGCTGCTCCTTGCCTTCTACCATGATTGTGAAGCCTCCCCAGCCATGTGGAACTGTAAGTCTGATAAACCTTTTTCTTTTGTAAGTTGCCCAGTCTCAGGTATGTCTTTATCAGCAACATGAAAACAGACTAATACACTAATGAATATCCACAAACATCAAGACTATCCAGGACCTCAGCAAACAAGCTAAATAAGGCACCAGTGACCAATCCCAGAGAGACAGAGATATGTGGCCTTTCAGACAGAATTCAAAATGTCTGTTTAAAGAAAACTCAAAGAAATTCAAGATAATACAGAGAATGTATTTAGAATCCTATCACATATATTTAACAAAAAATTGAAATAATTAAAAATAATCAAGCAGAAATTATGGAGTTGAAAAATGCAATGATCTACTGAAGAATACATCAGAATCTCTCAACAGCAGAACTGATCAAGCAGAAGAAAGAATCAGTAAGCTTGAGAAGAAGCTATTTGAAAATACACAGAGGAGACAAAATAAAAAGGAATGAAGCATGCCTACAAGATCCGAAAAATAACCTCAAAAGGGCAAATCTAAGAGTTATTGGCCTTAAAGAGAAGGTAGAAAAAGAGATGGGGGTAGAAAGTTTATTCAAGGTGATAATAACAGAGAACTTCCAAAACCTAGAGAAAGATAACAATATTCAAGTACAAAAAGGTTGTCGAAAACCAAGCATATTTAACCCAAAGAAGACTACATCAAGGTATTTAATATATCAAACTCCCAAAGGTCAAGCAAAAAGAAAGAATTCTAAAAGCAGTCAGAGAAAAGAAACAAATAACATACAATGGCAATATGTCTGGCAGCAGACTTTTCAGTGGAAACCTTACAGGCCAGGAGAGAGTAGTGTGACATATTTAAAGTGCTAAAGGGAAAACCTTTTACTCTAAAATAGTATATCTGGGAAAAAAATACCCTTCAAACATGAAGGAGAAATAAAGACTTTCCCAGACAAACAAAAGCTAAGGGATTTCATCAATACCAGACCCTTCTACGAGAAATGCTAAAGGGAGTTCTGCAGTCTGAAAGGAAAAGACATTAATGAGCAATAAGAAATTATCTGAGGGTACAAAACTCTCTGGGTAACAGTAAGCACACAGAAAAACACAAAATGTCATAACAGTGTAATTGTGGTATGTAAACTACTCATATCTTAAGTAGAAAGATGAAAAGATGATCAACAAAAATAACTAAAACCACTTTCATGACATAGACGGTATAATACAATATAAACAGAAACAACAAAAAGTCAAAATGCAGGAAGACAAAGTTAAAGTGTAGAGTTTGTATTAATTTTGGGGGGCTTTGTTCATTTGTTTTTTGCTTATTTGTTTATGCAAGCAGCATTGTCATCAGTTTAAAATAACCCATTATTTTAAAAAATTATTATTTTTGTGGGCATTTCAGTTATTCCATCTAAACTATAGGACTGGATTTGGGGTTCTCAAATATAAGCAGGCGGAAGAATCTCCTAAAGAATTTGTTTGAAATTCGGAATTTGACTTAACAGATTAAGATGGTGGATACGAGGCAAGACTAGTTTGCGCGTCCCGTTCAGATGGACAGAACAGCATGCAGAGACTCACATCGTGAACTTTTGCTCCAAGAACTACCATAGGAACATACCAAGAAAGCCGAAAGAATCCACAGACCCTTTGAAGGATCTTCATCACCCCTGCAGGCTCCCTGAGATGCTAAAAAACTGTGAGTCTGCTTGCTTTCTCAATGGGGAGGCTCATGGGGAGGCTCCTTACTTTCTCAATGGGGCAAGTTCTCAGCCCTGTTCACCAGCTGCCTAGAAAGAAACTTGGTGCTGTTGCAGGGACATGGGGAGAGTAAGATCAGCTTTAGGATTATGAGCTGCTCGGGAGCAAGGTGAGGTCTGTAACTGCCGGCTTTCCCCCAGTTCCCTGGCAACCTGTACCTCACATCTCAATACTAACATTGAATGTAAATGTCCTAAACACTCCACTTAAAAGACACAGATGTTCTTTTTGCTTAGGATAGCTTTGGCTATTCCGGGTCTTTTGTGGTTTCATATAAATTTTAGAGGTTTTTTTCTATTTCTGTGAAGAATATCATTGGTATTTTGACAGGGATTGCATTGATTCTGTAGATTGTTTTGGGTGGTATGGACATTTTAATAATATTGATTCTTCCAGTCCATGAACATGGACTATCTTACCAGTTTTTGGTGTCTTCTTCAGTTTCTTGCATCAGTGTTTTATAGTTTTTATTGTAGAAATCTTTCACTTATTTGGTTAAATCCTAAGTATTTAACCCATTTCCTATATAGACAAAAAAAGTGCAGCTCACTGTCAGTGCTCATTTCTCAAGGCAAATGGATAATGGGTTAAGTTTATTTGTAGCTATTGTAAATGGTATTACTTTCTTGATTTCTTTTTCAGACTGTTCACTGTTGGCATATAGAAATGCTACTAATTTTTGTATGATGATTCGAGTCCTGAAACTTTACTAAATTTGTTTACCAGTTCTGATAGTTTTCTTAGTGGAGTCTTTAGGTTTTTCTGAATATAAGATCATATTATCTGCAAACAAGGCTAATTTGACTTCCTCCTTCAATTCTGATGTCCTTTCTTTCTTTCTCTTGTCTGTTTGCTACAGTTAGGACTTGAATAACAGTGGTGAAAGTGGGCATCCTTGTCTTGTTCCAGATATTTGAGGAAATGCTTTCAGTTTTCTCCATTCAGTATGATATTAGCTGTGGGTCTGTCCTATATGGTTTTTATTGTGTTGAGGTATGTTCCTTTAATACCCACTTTTTTGGAGGATTTTTATCATGAAGGGATGTTGAATTTTTTCAAATACTTTTTCAGCATCAACTTAAATGATCGTATAGTTTTGTCCTTCATTCTGTTGATATGATGTATCACAGTGATTGATTTGCATATGTTGAAACATCCTTGCATCCCTGGGATAAATCCCACTTGGTAATGATGAATGATTTTTTTTTAATGTATTGCTGAATTTGGTTTTCTACTATTTTGTTGAGGATTTTTGCATCAATGTTCACGAGGGATACTGGCCTGTAGTTTTCTTTTATTGATGAGGCTTTGTCTAGTTTATGAGGCTTTGTCTAGTTTACAGGTAATACTGGCCTCATAGTGCACAGTTTACAAGTATTAGGTTTACAAGTATTCCCTCCTCCTCTGTTTTTTGAAATCATTTGTGTAGGGTTGGTATTATCAGTTTTTAAATATTTGGTAAAATTCAGCACTGAAGCCATCAGGTTCCAGGCTTTTCTTTGCTGACAAAATTTTTATTATGGCTTCAATCTCATCACTTGTTATTTGCCTGTTCAAGTTTTGGATTTCTTCATGGGTCAGTCTTGGTAGGTTGTATGTGTCTAGGAATTTATCTGTTTCTTCTAGACTTTCCAATTTATTAGCATATAATTGCTCATAGCCGCTAACCATCCTTTGAATTTGGCAGTATCAGTTGTAATGTCTCCCTTGTCATCTCTGATTTTCTTTTTTTTTTTTTTTTTTGAGATGGAGTCTGGCTCTGTCGCCCAGGCTGGAGTGCAGTGGTGCGATCTCAGCTCACTACAAGCTCCGCCTCCCAGGTTCACGCCATTCTCCTGTGTCAGCCTCCCAAGTAGCTGGGACTACAGGCGCCCACCACCATGCCCGGCTAATTTTCTGTATTTTTTAGTAGAGACGGGGTTTCACAGTGTTAGCCAGGATGGTCTCGATCTCTCAACCTCATGATCTTCCCACCTTGGCCTCCCAAAGTGCTGGGATTACAGGCATGAGCCAGCACGCCCGGCCAAAACTTTCATTTTTTTATCTCTTCATTGACCCACTGGTCATTCAGGAGCATATTGTGTAATTTCCCTGTTTGTATAATTTCCAGAATTCCTCCTGTGATTGGTATTTAGTTTTATTTTATTGTGGTCAGAGAAGATATTTGATATTATTTCCATTTTTTGAATGTTTTAAGACTTGTTTTGTGCCCTAACATAGGGTCTTTCCTTGAGAATGATCCATGTGCTAAGGAAAAGAATGTGTGTTCTGCAGCTGTTGTATGAAACGTTCTGTAAATATCCATTAGGTCCATTTGGTCTATTGTGCAGATTAAATCCAATGTTTCTTTGTTGATTTTCTGTCTAGGAGATGTGCCCAATGCTGAAAGTGGGGTGTTGAAGTTTCCAGCTATTATTGTCTCTCTCTCTTCAGCTCTAATAATATTTCCTTTATATACCTGTGTGATCTCATGTTGGCTGCATATATATTTAAAATTGTTATATCCTCTTGCTGAACTGACCTCTTTATCATTATATAATGACCTTCTTTGTCGCTTTTTATAGTTTTTGTATTGAAATCTTTTTTTGTGATGTAAGTATAGCTACTCTTGCTCTTTTTAGGTTCCCATTTGCATAGAATACCTCTTCCCATCCCTTTATTTTCGGTCTATGTGTGTCTTTATAGGTGAAGTGGTGAAGTGTGTTTCTTTTAGGCATCAGATCATTGGGTCTTGTTTTTTTGTTTATTTGTTTTGTTTTTTAATCCATTCAGCCACTCTATGCCTTTTGATTGCTGAGTTTAGTCCATTACAAATTACTTGTTATTATTGATAAGAACTTATTCCTGCCATTTTGTTGTTTCCTGGTTGTTTTGTGGTCTTCTCTTCCTTATTTCCTTCCTTCCTGTCTTCCTTTTAGTGAAGGTGATGATTTTCTTGTGATATGTTTTAATTTCTTGCTTTTTATTTTTTGTGTATCCATTGTCCATTTTTAAATTTGAGATTACCGTGAGGCTTGCAAATAATATCTTGCAAACCCATTCTTTTATTTTTTGAAAAATACAAACTAAGGCTTTTTCTTCAATTATCTCTACCATCCAGAGTAAAAGAAAGTAAGTCACCTGCAACTGAAGCCGAACCCTCCTGCCAATGAGAGATAAGCAGCTCTGGGTAATTTCACATAGCCCAGCAAAGACAGTTTCCTTGAATTCTCAAGAAAAATTGACCCTAAAATTTATCAGGATGACTTATTCATGAGAATCATCTGAGATACCCATTACAAATATAGATGCCCAGAATCTTAGGTGGTTGTGGGAGAGGAAAGCTCCTGTAATTCTGCATTTTGTGGTGGTTTATTTTTAATTTTTTTTTTATTTCAACAGGTTTTTTTGGGGAACAGGTGGTGTCTGGTTACATGAATAAGTTCTTTAGTGGTGATTTCTGAGATTTTGGTGCATTCATCACCCTAGCAGCGTACACTGTGCCCAATGTGTAGTCTTTTATCCCTCGCCTCCCTCAATCATTTTCCCCAAGTCCCCAAAGTCCAATGTATCATTCTTATGCCTTTGCATCCTGATAGCTTAGCTCTCACATATTAGTAAGAACATACGGGCCGGGCGCGGTGGCTCAAGCCTGTAATCCCAGCACTTTGGGAGGCCGAGACGGGCGGATCACGAGGTCAGGAGATCGAGACCATCCTGGCCAACACGGTGAAACCCCGTCTCCACTAAAAAATACAAAAAATTAGCCGGGCGAAGTGGTGGGCGCCTGTAGTCCCAGCTACTCGGGAGGCTGAGGCAGGAGAATGGCGTGAACCTGGGAGGCGGAGCTTGCAGTGAGCTGACATCCGGCCACTGCACTCCAGCCTGGGCGACAGAGCGAGACTCCGTCTCGGAAAAAAAAAAAAAAAAAAGAACATACAATGTTTGGTTTTCCATTCCTGAGTTACTTCACTTAGAATAATAATCTCCAATTCCATCCAGGTTGCTGTGAATGCCATTATTTTGCTCCTTTTTATGGCTGAGTAGTATTTCATGGTGTACACATATATACCATGTTTTCTTTATCCAGTCATTGATTGATGGACATTTGGGCTGGTTCCATATTTTTGCAATTGTGAATTATGCTGCTGTAAACATGCATGTGCAAGTATCTTTCATATAATGACTTCTATCATCATATAGAAAATGTGGTATCACTTCATTTTAAATGGTTTTTATGCAAAAGACAGGCAATAACAAATGCTGGTGAGGATGTAGAAAAAAGGGAATCCTTATACACTGCTGGTGGGAATGTAAATTAGTACAATCGCTATGAAGAACAATTTGGAGGTTCCTCAAAAAAACAAAAATAGAGCTATCATATGATCCAGACATCCCATTGCTAGGGAAATACCCAACCCCCCAAAAAAAGGAAATCAGTATATCAAAGAGATATCTGCACTTCCATGTTTACTGCAGCATTATTGACAATAGCCAAGATTTGGAAGCAACCTAAATGTGTATGAACAAATGAATGTATAAAGAAAATGTGGCACATATACACAATGGAATACTATTTAGCCATAAAAAAGAATGAGAGGGGGCCGGGCGCGGTGGCTCAGGCCTGTAATCCCAGAACTTTGGGAGGCTGAGGCAGGTGAATCACAAGGTCAGGAGATCGAGACCATCCTGGCTAACACAGTGAAACCCAATCTCTACTAAAAATAAAAAAATTAGCCAGGTGTGGTGGGGGGCGCCTGTAGTCCCAGCTGCTCGGGAGGCAGAGGCAGGAGAATGGCGTGAACCCGGGAGGCGGAGCTTGCAGTGAGCCGAGATCGCGCCATTGTACTCCAGCCTGGGCTACAAAGCCACACTCTGTCTCAAAAAAAAAAAAAAAGAATGAGAGGCCAGGCACGGTGACTCACACCTGTAATCCCAGCACTTTGGGAGGCTGAGGTGGGTGGATCACGAGGTCAGGAGTTGAAGACCAGCGTGGCCAAGATGGTGAAAGCCTGTCTCTACTAAAAATACAAAAAAATTAGCCAGGCATGGCGGCAGGCACCTGTAGTCCCAGCCACTCAGGAGGCTGAGGCAGAAAACCGCTTGAACCCAGGAGGCATAGGTTGCAGTGTGCCAAGATCACGTCACTGCACTCCAGCCTGGAGAACAGAGCAAGATTCCATCTCAAAAAAAAAAAAAGAAAGAAAGAAAGAGAATGAGATTCTGTCATTTGCAACAACATGAATGGAACTGGAAGTAGTTATGTTAAGGAAATAAGCTAGGCACCGAAAGACAAACTTTGCATATACTTACTTATTTGTAGGAGCTAAAAATTAAAACAACTGAACTCACGGAGATAGAGCATAGAATGATGATTACCAGAGGCTGGGAAGGGTAGTGGGGAGGAAGAGGGGATGGTTAATGGGTACAAAAAAATAGAATGAATGAGTAAGACCTAGTATTTCTGCCAGGTATGGTGGCTCACGCTTGGAATCCCAGCACCTTGGGAGGCCAAGGCGGGCAGATCACTTGAGGTCAGGAGTTCGAGACCAGCCTGGCCAATGTGGTGAAACCCTGACTCTACCAAAAATACAAAAAATGAGCTGGACGTGGTGGCATGTGCCTGTAGTCCCAGCTACCTGGGAGGCTGAGGCAGGAGAATCACTTGAACCCGGCATCCAGCATGCAGTGAGCTGAGATTGTGCCACTGCACTCCAGCCTGGGCAACAGAACAAGACTCCATCTCAAAACAACAACAACAACAAAAAAAAACCCTAGTATTTGCTAGCGCAACAGGGTGACTATAGTAAAAAAAAAATTTAATTGTACACTTTTAAATAATTAAAAGAGTAAAACTGGATTGTTTGTAACACAAAGGATAAACGCTTGAGGTTACAGATATCTCATTTATCCTGATGTGATTATTATATATTGTATGTCTGTATCAAAATAGCTCATGTACACCATAAATATACATGCCTACTATGTACTCCCAAAAAAGAAACAATGCAAGCAAGAAGACAATGGAACAACATCTTTAAAGAACTGAAAGAGACGGCCAGGCGTGGTGGCTTGTGTCTGCAATCCCAGCGCTTTGGGAGACCGAAGTGGGAGGGTCGCTTGAGCCCAGGAGTTCAAAACATAGGCAGATCCCATTTTTACACATAAACAAAAAACAACAACAACTGAAAGAGGGCTGGCTGTGGTGGCTCACACCTGTAATCCCAACACTTTGAAAGGCCAAGACAGAAGGGTCACTTGAGGCCAGGAGCTGAAGACTAGCCTGGTCCAGACAAGGAGACCCTTGTCTCTACAAAAAAAGTTTTGCAAAATTAGCTGGGCCTGGTGGCACACACCTGTAGCCCCAGGTACTTGAGGGGATTAGGCAGGAGAATCACTTGAGTCCAAGAAGGCTGCAGTGAGCTACGATCATGCCACTGCACTCCATCCTGGATCACAGAGTGAGACACTACCTCTTAAAAAAAAAAAAAGAAGAAGAACTGAAAGAAAGAACTGCCAAGTTTAAATTATACACCCAGTTTTTAAAAAACCATATTTCAAAAATGAAAATAAAGATGTTTTCAGATTTTTTAAAAATCTGGCAGAATTCATCACTACCAGACTTTAAAAAATATTAAAGGAAGGCCTGAAAGTAGAAGGAAAATGATACCACATAGAAACTGAATGAAGAATAATTGTGAATATAATAATAATAATGAAAATAAACTGAATGAATGAATAACCAAAGGAATGAAGAGTGTCAGAAATGGTTACCACACAGGTAAAATATGGAAGATGTTGTTCCTATTATTTATGTCTCTTTAAGAGATAATTGAGTCCTCAACAAAATATTAATAAATTAAATTCAGCAATATCAAAAAGAATTAGCCAGGCACGATGGTACATGCCTATGGTCCCAGCTACTTGGGAGGCTGAGGCAGAGGGATCACTTGAGCCTGAAGTTTGAGATTACAATTAGCTATGATTTGCACCCCTGCACTCCAGCCTGCGTGACAGAGCAAGACTCTGTCACTATAAAATAAGTAAATAATAAAAAATTATTTAAAATTATACATCATAACCAAGATGGACTTACTACAGGTATGCAAGGCCAGTTCAATATTTGAAAATCAATCAATATAACCCATAATATCAACAGGCTAAAGAAGAAAAATCAGGCTGGGCAGAGTGGCTCACACCTGTAATCCCAGCAGTTTGGGAGGCCAAGGTGTAAGGATCATTTGAGTCCAGGAGTTCAAGACCAGCCTGAGCAATATAGCAAAACCCTGTTTCTACAAAAAAAAATTAAAAATTAGCTGGGTATGGTGGCATGCACCTGAAGCTCCAACTTCTCAAGAGGCTGAGGTGGGAGGATCACTTGAGCCCAGAAAGTAAAGGCTGCAGTGAGCCATGACTGTACCACTAAACTCCAGCCTGGGTGACAGAGCAAGACCCTGTCTAAAAAATAAAATAAAAAAGAAGAAAAGTCATATAATCATATTAATTGATATAGAAAAAGCATTTTACAAAATCCAATCTCCATTCACATGCACACACAAAAAAGTTTCACAAACTAGGATTAGAGAGGAAATGACTCAACTTGATAGAAAGCATCTACCAAAAAACTACAGGTAATGGCATAATTAATGGTGAAAGACCAAAAGACTGAATGCTTTCCCCCTAATATCAGGAACATGGCATCACCATTCTTTTTTTTTTTTTTTTTTTGAGACAGGGTCTCATTCTGTCACCCAGGCTGGAGTGCAGTGACAGTGGCATGATCATAGTTCACTGCAGCCTCTAACTCCTGGCCTCAAGTGATGCTCCCACCTTCTTCTCCCACAGACGTACTCTCATTATTCTTATTCAACACAGTACTGAAAGTTCTAGCCTATGCAATAAAGCAAGAAAAACAATAAATGCAGACAGATTGGAAAGAAAGAAATAAAATTGTCCCTATTTGCAGATGACAATTATCTACACAGAAAATCCTAATAAATCTACTTTTAACTGCGATTTTAAAAATTAATAAGGAAGGTCACTGGACACAAAATCAACACACAAAAATCAACAAACATGTAAACCAAAGCTGAAAACACAATACCATTTACAATTGCTACAAAGCAAGTGAAATACTTAGGTATAAATCTAACAAAACATGTATAAGATCTGTATGCTAAAAATTACAAAATGTTGATGAAAGAAATCACAGAAGACCTAAATAAATGGAGAGAAATACTGTGTTTATGACTTAGAAAACTCAACACTAAAAATGTCAATTCTTCCCAAATTGATTTACATAATTCCTATCCAAATTCCAGCAAGGCTTTTTATAGATATAAATAACTTATTCTAAAATTTATATGGAAAGGTAAAGGACCTAACAGAGTTCAGACAATTTTGAAAAAGAAGAATATGATAAGAAGAATCATTCTACCCAATGCTAAGGCTTACTAAATAATTTCAGTAATCAAGACAGTAGGGTACTGGTGGAAGAATAAATATGTAGATCAATGAAATATAAAAGAGGAATCAGAATAGAACCACAAAAGAATGTACAACTGATTCTTTTAAAGAAAAAAAGGTACAAACATGATTTAATAGAGGAAGCACAGCCTTTTCAACAATTGGTGGTTAAAAAAAAAAAAGGGGGGGGATGTCTGTAGGCCAAGAAAAAAAAAGAAGAGCCTCAACCTAAGCCTCATACCTTTTACAAAAATTAACTTAAAATGAATCATTGATTTAAATATACCATGTAAAACTCTGAAACTATTGGGGAAAAAACAAAAACAAAAAAACCAGGAGGAAATTTTCAAAATCTACGTCTGGGAGAACAGTACAGTACTTCAACTTGGTATCGAAACTATGATCCCAGCCAGGCATCCCAGCCAGGCACAGTGGCTCACACCTGTAATCCCAGCAATATGGGAGGCTGAGGTGGGTGGATCATCTGAAGTCAGGAGTTCGAGACCAGCCTGGCCAATGTGGTGAAGCCCTGTTTCTACTAAAAATACAAAAATTTGCTGGGCATGGTGGTGCCTGCCTGTAATCCCAGCTATTCAGGAGGCTGAGGCAGGAGAATTGCTTGAACCCAAGAGGCAGAGGTTGCAGTGAGCTGAGATCACACTATTGCACTTCAGCCTGGGCAACAAGAGCAAAACAAAACAAAAACAAACAAACAAAAAAAACCTATGATCCAGAAAAACTTGATGAATTGGACCTCTTAAAAATTAGAAAATTTTGCTCTGTGAAAGATTCTGTTAAGAGAATGAAAAGGGCCAGGCATAGTGGCTCACGCTGTATTCACAGCACTTTGGGAGGCAGAGGTGGGCAGATGGCTTGAGTCCAGCAGTTCAAGATTAGCCTCAGCAACATTTCCAGCAGTTCAAGAAATGTTGCCCACTCTGGTCTTGAACTCCTGGTCCACATATTTCTACAAAAATATAGAAAAAATTAGCAGGGTATGGTGGCACACACCTGTAGTCCCAGCCACCTGAGAGGCTGGGGTGGGAGGATCACTTGAGCCTAGGAGGTCAAAGCTGCAATGAGCCATGATCACACCAGTGCACTCCAGCATGGGTAACAGAGTGAGACCCTGTCTCAAGAGAATGAAAAGATAAATTACAGACTGGGAGAAAATATTTGCAAGCCAAATATCCAACGAAGAATTTAATATCTAGAATATAAAGAATTTCCAAAACTCAACAGTAGAAAGGCAAACAATATAATTAGCAAGTGTATTAAAAACATTTCACTGAAGAGTAGATACAGATGACAAGCTAATAAAAAGATGTTCAACCTCGGTGATTAGGGCAATCTAAATTAAAACCACAATGCAGTATCACTACATGCCTATCAGACTGATAAAATAAAAAATGCCAAATTCTGGCAAGGATGTGGGAAAAACTGGATCACTCCTACATGGCTGGCAGGAATGTAGAATGGGATAGCTACTCTGGAAAATATTTTGGCATTTTCTTTTAAAACTAAAAGTGCACTTACCATACAACCCAGCAATTGCACCCTTGGGCATTTATCCTAGGCAAATGAAAACCTATATGCACTCTGAAATCTATATGTGAATGTTGATAACAACTCTATTTGTAATAGCCAAGAACTTGATACCACCCAAATGTCCTTCAATATATAGATGGTTGAAGAAACTGTAGTACATCCATACCACAGATACTACTCTGCAACATAAAGGAAAAAACTATTGATAGAATTCAGCCTTGGCTGGTTCTCAAGGGAATTATGCTGATTGATTTTTTTTTAAAAGCTACACACTGTATGACACTACATAAGTGATTCCATTTATGTAATATATTTGAATAACAATATTAAAAGATGGAGAACAGATGAGTGGCTGCTGGGGTTATGGACTGGGGAGAAAGAAGGTAGATGTGACTATAAAGGCATCAGGGAGGCTTATGGTGATGAAATGGGTCTGTATCTTGATTGTGGTAGCAATTACACAAAGCTACACATACGATAAAACTGCATAGAACTACATACACACACAAATGAGTGCATGTGTAACTGGTAAAATCCGACTAAACCCTATGGATTGTACCAATGCCAATTTCTGGGTTTTTGTTTGTTTTTTGTGTTTTTTTGAGATGGAGTTTCGTTCTCATCACCCAGGCTGGAATGCAATGGCGAGATCTCGGCTCACTGCAGCCTCTGCCTCCCAGGCTCAAGCGATTCTCCTGTCTCAGCCTCCCGAGTAGCTGAGATTACAGGCTCCTGCCACCATGCCTGGCTAATTTTTGTATCTTTAGTGGAGATGGGGTTTCACCATGTTGGCCAGGCTGGTCTCAAACTCCTGACATCAGGTGATCCACTCGCCTTGGCCTCCCAAAGTGCTGTGGTTACAGGCGTGAGCCACCGCACCCACCCAATTTCCTCATTTTGATATGATATGTAGTTATGCAAAATGTCAACATTGAGGGGGGAGGGGTGAAGGATGCACAGGACCTTTCTATACATTTATTTGCAACATCCTGTTTATAATTACTTCAAAATAAAACATCTAAAAAAGAAAACTGGCTGTTTGAGCAAAAATAATAATATAGGCTGGGGTTTATAACAAATGTGTAAGTAAAATATACGACAACAACAGCATAAAAGCTAGGAGGAGGGAAACAAAGGTAGACTCCTGTAAAGTTGTTATATGTGAAGTGATACAGTATAACTTGAAGGTGGACTGTGATGAGTTAAAGATAATTCTAACCAGCCAGACACGGTGGCTCACACCTGTAATCCCAGCACTTTGGGAGACTGAGGCGGGCGGATGACGTGAGGTCGGGAGTTTGAGACCAGCCTGACCAACGTGGAGAAACCCCGTCTCTATTAAAAATACAAAATCAGCCGAGTGTGGTGGCACATGCCTGTAATCCCAGCTACTTGGGAGGCTGAGGCAGGAGAATCACCTAAATCCCGGGAGGTGGAGGTTGCAGTGAGCCAAGATGGTGCCATTGCACTCCAGCCTGGGCAACAAGAGTGAAACTCCATCTCAAAAAAAAAAAAAAAAAAAAAGATAATTCTAACCATCTTGGCTGGGTGCCTCAGATTACGCCTCTAATCTCAGCACTTTAGGTGGCTAAAGTGGGAGGGTCGCTTGAGTCCAGGAGTTTCAGACCAGCCTGAGCAACACAGTGAGGCTGTCTCTACAAAAAATCAAAAAATTAACTGGGCCTAGTGGTACACACCTGTGGGCCCAGCTACATGGGAGGCTGAGGTGGGAGTATTGCTTGAGCCCAAGAATTAATGACTGCAGTGAGCTATAATCACACCACTGCATTTCAGCCTGGGCAATAGAACAAGACCCTGTCTCTAAAATAAAATAAAATAAAATCTTTTAAAAAAAGAAGAGCAAAGCTGGAAGACTTGTGCTACCTGACTTCAAGATTTATTTAAAAGCTACAGGAATCAAAACTGTGTGGTTTGGTATAAATAAGGAAAATAGAAAAATGGAACAGAATATGGAAATCAGAAATAGATCCACACATAAATGGAGAACTAATTTTTTACAAAGGTGCCAAGGCAATCCAGCAGAGAAAGGATAGCTTTTTCAACAAATAGTTCTGGAACAATCAGATACCCACATGCAAAAAAGAAAGAAATGAACTTTGATCCATAACTCACACCATACATAAAAATTAGCTTGGCCGGGCGCGGTGGCTCAAGCCTGTAATTCCAGCACTTTGGGAGGCCGAGACGGGCGGATCACGAGGTCAGGAGATCGAGACCATCCTGGCTAACACGGTGAAACCCCGTCTCTACTAAAAAATACAAAAAACTAGCCGGGCGAGGTGGCGGGCGCCTGTAGTCCCAGCTACTCGGGAGGCTGAGGCAGGAGAATGGCGTGAACCTGGGAGGCAGAGCTTGCAGTGAGCCGAGATCCGGCCACTGCACTCCAGCCTGGGCAACAGAGCAAGACTCCGTCTCAAAAAAAAAAAAAAAAATTAGCTTAAAGTCAGGCAAGGGAAAGTATTACCTATTCAAAAATTAAACTAACTAGCTGGGTGCAGTGGCACATGCCTGTAGTATCAGCTACCTAGGAGGCTGAAGCAGAAGGATCCCTTGAGCCTAGGAGTTTAAGAACAGCCTGGGCAACATAGAGAGATCCCATCTCAAAAAAAAAAAATCAATTCAAAATAGAGCATTGACCTAAATGAATAACCTAAAACTATAAAACTTCTAAAAGAAAACACTGGAGAAAACTTTTGTGGCCTTGGGGCAAAGATTACTTAGATAAGACATCAAGAGCATAACCCATAAAAAATAAATATAAAGTGAACTCCATCAAAATTTAAAGGTTAAGCTCTTCAAAAGGTACTTCTAAAAGAATGAAGACAATCCAGGTCGGGCGTGGTGGCTCATGCCTGTAATCCCAGCACTTTGGGAGAGTGAGGCAGGCGTATCACAAGATCAGGAGTTCGAGGCTAGCCTGGCCAATATGGTGAAACCCTGTCTCTACTAAAAATACAAAAATTAGCCAGGCATGGTGGCATGTGCCTGTAGTCCCAGCTACTTGGGAGGCTGAGGCAGGAGAATCGCTTGAACCCGGGAGGCAGAGGTTGCAGTGAGCTGAGATCACACCACTGGACTCCAGCCTGGGCAACAGAGCAAGACTACCTCTTAAAAAAAAAAAAAAAATGAACACAACGCAATCAATAAGCTGGGAGAAAATCTTCACGAAGCACATATCTGATAAAAGACTTGTATTCAGGCCGGGCACAGCGGCTCACGCCTGTAATCCCAGCACTTTGGGAGGCTGAGGCGGGCGGATCACCTGAGGTTGGGAGTTCGAGACCAGCCTAACCAACATGGAGAAATCCCGTTTCTATTAAAAAATACAAAATTAGCTGGGCGTGGTAGCGCATGCCTAACCCCAGCTACTCAGGAGGCTGAGGCAAAAGAATCGCTTGAACCTGGGAGGTGGAGGTTGCTATGAGCCGAGATTGTGCCGCTGCACTCCAGCCTGGGCAACAAGAAACGTCTCAAAAAAAAAAAAAAAAAAAAAAAGACTTGTATTCACGCTAATAACTCTAAAAATTAATAACAAGAAAACAACACAATTTTTTAAATGGCCAAAGGATTTTTAACAAAACATTTTAACAAAAAACTGACCATCCCAAGAATCAGCAAGGATATGAAGAAACCAGACTCTCACACATCATCGGTAATGGAAACAGTACAAGCACTTTATAAAACATTTTGGTAGCTTTTTAAAAAGTTAAACAGGCGGGGCAAGGTGCCTCACGCCTGTAATCCCAACACTTTGGGAGGCCGAGGCAGGTGGATCACAAGGTCAAGAGATCGAGACCATCCTGGCCAACATGGTGAAACCCCATCTCTACTGAAAATACAAAAATTAGCTGGGTGTGGTGGCACGCGCCTGTAGTCCCAGCTACTCAGGAGAATTGCTTGAATCCAGGAGGTGGAGGTTTCAGTGAGCCGAGATCGCATCACTGCACTCCAGCCTGGTGACAGAACAAGACTCTGTCTCAAAAAAAAAAAAACAAAAAACAAAAAACATATTTTTGGAAACCAAGGCAGGAATATCACTTGAGCCCAGGTGTTTTGAGACCAGCCTAGGCAACATGGCAAAACCCTATGTCTACAATAAAAATACAAAAAATTAGCCAGGTGTGGTGGTGCATGCCTGCAGTCCCAGCTACTTGGGAGGCTGAGGTGGGAGGATCACCTGAGCCTGGGAGGTTGAGGCTCCAGTGAGCCGTGATCATGCCACCACACTTCAGCCAGGTGATAGAATGAGACCCTGTCTCAAAAAAAAAAAAAAAAAAAAATTGGGTCCAGGCCCAGTGGTTCACACCTGTAATCCCAGCATTTTGAGAGGCCAAGGTGGGCGAATTGCTTGAGGCCAGGATTTTGAGACCAGCCTGGCCAACATGGCAAAACCCCATCTCCACTAAAAATACAAAAATTAGCCAGGCGTGGTGGTGGGCGCCTGTAATCCCACCTACTTGGGAGGCTGAGACAGGAGAGTTGCTTGCACATGGGAGGCAGCGGTTGCGGTGACCCAAGCTTGGGCCACTGGACTCCAACCTGGGTGACAAGGCGAGACTCTGTCTCAAAAAACAAAAAAATTGAAACCTAACACTGAGGATTTTTAGGGCAGTGAAACTACTCTGTATGACACTACAATGGTGGATACATGTCATCATTAAAGGTTTGTCCAAACCCATAGAATGTACAACACCATGTGAACCCTACATTAGGGTTACATTAGAGTGAATCAACATTACTGTAAACTATGGACTGAGTGATAATGATGTCAATGTAGGTTCATTGACAGTAACAAATGCACCAATGGCACGGATGGTGATAATGGGGGAGGGTTTACTTGGAGCGGGGCAGGGTGTGTATGAGAACATCCTGTACTTTCAGCTCAATTTTGCTGTGAACCTACAACAGCTCTAAAAAATAAAGTCTATTTTTTTAAAAAAGGAAAGAAGTACTGATAAATGCTACAATGTGGATGAACATTGAAAACACCGTGCTAAGTGAAAGAAGCCAGTCACAAAAAACCATATACTGTATGACTCCATTTATATACGTCTGGAATAAGTAAATACATAGAAAAAGAAAGCACATGATTAGTGGCCTACAACTGAGGCATGTGGAGGCGAGAATGGGAAGTGACTGTGAATTGATATGGGTTTTCTTTTGGGGTGAAATACTCTAAACTTAGATTGTGGTGTTGGTTGCACAACTTTGTTAATCTACTAAAAACCAGTGAATTGTGTACACTTTAAATGGTTGAATTTTGTAGTAGGTTAAAATCTTAATAAAGATGTTTTAAAACTGTTTAAATCACTATGTTAACTGAAAAAAAGAAATGATTTATGTAAGGTATACGCATGTGAGGAAGAGATATATATTCAGAAGTAAATACATATGTCTATAGATTCAATAAATTCCTTTCAGTTATTATCTTAAATCAGAGGTAAGCCAAGAGAAGCAAGTGTGCCTTGTGTGCTGATACTATTCTATAGAATACAGGTGTGATTATCTCCCCTAAAAGAAAGGGGAGTAAAAGTCATACTAGCTATATGTTTAAAATGTATAATGAATCAAAAATAAGTCTGTATTAAACATCCTTTGTTTAAAATTTACAATGGAGGCCAGGCACAGTGGTTTATGCCTGTAATCCAAGCACTTCGGGAGGCCAAAGTGGGTGGGTCACTTGAGGTCAGGTGTTCAAGACCAGCTTGGCCAACATGGCAAAACCCCATCTCTACCAAAAATACAAAAATTAGCTGGGTGTGGTGGTGGGCGCCTGTAGTCACAGCTACTCAGGAGGCCAAGGCACAAGAATTGCTTGAACCTAGGAGGCAGAGGTTGCAGTGAGCTGAGATCGTCCCACTGCACTCCATCGTGAGCAACAGAGTGAGACTCCATCTCAAAAAAAAAAAAAATTAATTAAAATTAAATAAAATATACAATGAATTAAGGATAAAGTCATAATAAAAATAACTGGCTGGATGCAGGGGCTCTCGCCCGTAATCCCAGCTACTCAGGAGGCTGAGGTGGGAGGACTGTTTGTGCCCAGGAGTTTAAGGCCATAGTGAGCCACAGTCACGCAACTGCACTCCAGCCTGGGTGACAGAATGAGACCAGATATCTTAAAAAAAAAAAAAAAAAAACCTACCACAAGATTCAACATTCTACTCCTGGATATATACCCAAGAATAACACAAAGGCACATACACAAATGTTCAGAGTAGCTTTATTTTAATAGCCAAAAATTGGAAGTGATCCAAATGTCCATCAACAGGTTAATGGATTAAACAAACTGTACAGATGTGGTATATCCATACAATGGAATGTTATTCATCAATAAAAAGAATTGACAAACAAGACAGATGAATCCAAAAAATAATTATGCTGAGTGAAAGAAGACAGACAAAAGAAGAGCACATACTCTACGATTCCATTTGTATCAAACTTAAGAAAATGCAAACGAATCTGCAGGGACAGAAAGCTGCCGGGGGAGGGTTTTCTCAGGGGGAAGAGGCCTGAGAAAACTTTTGTGGGTGATGGATATGATCCCCCTGTTGATTGTGGTGACAGTTTCACAGATGTAAACATATGGCAAAACTTATCAAATTATCCACTTTAAATATAAGCAGTGTATTGTATATCAATTATACCTCCTTGTGGCTGTTTTAAAAAGATGATTCCAAGCTGAAGAAAGATAAACCAGGAGGGGTGGATCATGCCTGTAATCCTAGCACCCTGGGAGGCCAAGGTGGGTGGATCACTTGAGCAACCTGGTCTTAAACTCAAGCTCAGGAGTTCAAGAGCAGCCTGGGCAATATGACAAAACCCTGTCTCTACAAAAAGTACAAAAGTTAGCCGGGTGTAGTGGCATGGGGCTGTAGGTCCAGCTACTCTGGGGACTGAGGCAGGAAGATCACTTGAGCCCAGGAAGTTGAGGCTGCAGTGAGCTGTGTTCGTACCTCTGTACTCCGGCCTGGGTAACCAAGCGAGACCCTGTCAAAAAAAAAAAAAATAGGGGTTCCATGACTCTAACAATCCCCTCCCCGCCCAGGGTGTGCAGGAGAACTGAACCAAGAGCCTCAATCCTGTCCTTGCTTTTTCTGAGCTCAGCACAAGCTCAAACGTGCATTTTACAAAGGCAATCAGACCAGCCTGTCTCTCCTCTCTGATCCTTCTGGCCCCTCCACATCTCTACCCCCATATTTAAATGGAAGCTAAGAGACACTGCTATGTGCTTATGAAACCCCAGCTTCACTCCACCCCCACCCTGGGAAAGACTTCAAATTCAATAATTCTAAGGAGAAAGATAAGCACAAACAGATCTATTTTATTCTGTGTACAGAGTTCTACCAGAAGAAATGCCTCGCCCAAGATGTAAGTTGTTATTTCTTTCTTTACTGAGAGGTATTTGCCCCTTTGTCATAGTATAGATGAGAACAGGAAAATACTTGGATGTCACTGAGGGTCACGTTATCTGTTATAATGAGGTTTGGCTCCATGAAATAGAAAAGTTGTTTTCATACTGTAAGGATTTATTTTCATCACTTTGTTAAAGTCCCGGAGTAAACAGTCAGGAACTGTTCTGGCAGCTCTGTGAAGTCATCAGGGTTTCGGCCTTCTGTTTCCTCCAGCATGTGACATCCATCCTCAAGGTCACATGATGTCTGCTGAAGACTTCATCTAAGCAGTAGGAGGAAGGAAGAGGGAAAGGCAAAGAGGGGGGCCCTGGTTGTCCTAGAAGATAAAAGCCAGGCTACCAGAGAGGAAGTCAGGTGTTTGGCCATTCGGAGTCAAAGAGATAATACACACTGGAACCAATCCTGGGATAGCATTTAGGCCCCTTGGAGGGTGTGCCCTAAGAGAGATGATCACTGGAGCTGAACAGGGCCTCTGGGTACAAGGATCACATAACAGTATGGTGCTAAAATTTTCCCCTTTTCTTGAAAAGCTGCTGCAAAGAGCTCCCCTCCTAAGTTCTGGCCCCATCTTTCTGGGACTGTATTAGAAGTGCAAGCAGGGTCTCTCCTGACTGGACCAAACAGGCACTGGGAGACCCCATTGACACTTCCCCTGAACACCTTGCATCTTCCTCTGAGCACTCAGCTATCCAGTGCGTCTGATACCCGTGGTGGGCTGGGTGCATGGGTGGATCTGAGCAAGACGAAAGTTCACTGTTCCTGAACACACACTTGAAAAGTGGTAAGGAAGGTCTCAACAAATTCATAAAAGTGAATTCGTATGTTATCATTAGGGGAGTAGTAGGAAAGTGGTGGGAGGTCTGTTCAACAGCGGAAGGAACGGTTGGAATCAGACAGTGAGAGCCACAGAGAAGGAGTCAAAGGGTAGTTGCTGTCATCAGACCAGGCTCTCCTGCCCACCAACCGCAGGCCACAATCCCAGCCCTTCTCTCTGATGTCAGGAGCTGGGGAGCATCTGCCTTGCCAAGCCTTGTGCGATCGGCTCCTGGCAGCCTCACACCTGGTAGGCTGAGGGACTGGGAGTGAGCCAGAGCCCCACTGCTAAGCATAACTTCGGGAAGTGGGCAGCCCGCCCCTGAAGAACCAATACTGACATAGCACTGCTGCCTTCGCTGCTGACCACACAGGGACTACGGGACCTTTCTTGGCTTTGGTGCCCTGGCCACACGATGCCCCAGAACCAGTTTCTGCTCAGCGCTAGGCGCTCCCACCACTGTCAGTGAATCCAGCCATACGTCATTCCTTAATACATTCAAAAGCGGCCGGACGCGGTGGCTCAAGCCTGTAATCCCAGCACTTTGGGAGGCCGAGACGGGCGGATCACGAGGTCAGGAGATCGAAACCATCCTTGCTAACCCGGTGAAACCCCGTCTCGACTAAAAAATACAAAAAAACTAGTCGGGCGAGGTGGCGGGCGCCTGTAGTCCCAGCTGCTCAGGAGGCTGAGGCAGGAGAATGGCGTGAACCCGGGAGGCAGAACTTGCAGTGAGCTGAGATCCGGCCACTGCACTCCAGCCTGGGCAACAGAGCGAGACTCCGTCTCAAAAAAAAAAAAAAAAAACAAAATACATTCAAAAGCACAGAGGAGGTCCCTGGACGCAAAACCAGGAGAGGGTAGGAACCCTGGAAGGGAATATCCTGCCCAAGTGCAGTACTTCACTATAATTATCACAGTAATACATTATTTCTGTTTAAGATCATTTCAGAGGGCACTAACTGGTATAAAGTAAAATAAGTCTCCTTCCTCCCCACACCTGGCTGCACTCCCTAGGGACCACCACGTATAGCTTCTGGTATACCTTTCAGAAATTTTCTATCCTACTGTATTCTGTTGAATGCATGTGTAAGAATTTTACTTATAATTCAACTAACAATAATCACTAATTTATAAAATGCATATTATTGACACTGACATTGGAGGTGGAAAAACAACTAAAAATGATAAAAGTGAACGTTTAATTCTTTCAGGGTGCAGTTTTTGAAATGACCACCAGGTGTCAGAGTTATCAACAAATCCCCAAATTATGACTGGAAAGTTACAAGAACAGAAAAGTGCCTGGCTGGAAATGAGACCACGAGATTCCTCCCTTAACAGGATTCCTTGGCCCTTTGGCCCAATATTTCGTCTACTTAGGGTTGCAGGGAGGGAGGAAGGGAAGCTACAGACAAAAAAAAAGTCCTCAGACCACAGATTCCCATTCAGTTGGGTACCCTTTGATCTTTAGAGCAGCTCTGTGAAAGCACTGTTAAATTTTACATGGGAAATGTAAAGGCTAGGCAGAGTCAGTCCTCCTACAGCTGCAAGGCTACTTTTGGAAGCCAGAGCTATCTCCTTTCCTCAGTAGGGGCGGAGAACAGAAGAGGACACGGACACACACACACACACACACACACACACACACGAGGAGGGCTCAGCTACAGCCATCCTTGTTTTAAAAGGGAAAATTCAATTCTGTTTGTAGGAGCACCTCCTAGTTTACCACCACCATCTCTTACTCACTTCCCATTGACTCCTCACATGCACTTCCTCTACCAGGCCTGACCTGCCTGCTGTCCTGAGCTGCTGACCTAGAAACATTCGACCTCCATGCTTGAGAGCAGGGCGTGGACCGTCTCCCCTCACCACATCCAGGCTGTCATCCAGGGGTGGTTACGCCACCCTTCCTCCAGGGCAGAGGCCTGAGCAGGGTGGCCTTGCTGCTCCCACTCCCTGGCACCACATGCCCAGCTCTTGTAGAGCCAACATACCATGGAGGGCTCCAGGTGACTCCCACACAAGCCTCGTCCTGTATCTTCTTGGATCACTGATGTCCGCACTGGCAGACCAGGAGAATGAAGCAGTTAGGACAAGGCCTTGTGCAAGGAGGGCACGAGAATGGCACAAGTGGCTCTAGAGTGAGCTAATGTCTTCCCTGGGAGGGCACAGCTGAAAAGTGTCAAAAAGACAGGGGAATCCTTGGCCGGGCACAGTGGCTCATGCCTGTAATCACAGCACTTTTCAGAGGCCGAGGTGGGTGGATCTCATGAGGCGAGGGGTTTGAGACCAGCCTGAGCAACACAGTGCAAACCTATCTCTACAAAAAATACAAAAATTAGCTGGGCGTGGTGGCACGCACTTATAGTCCCAACTGCTTGGGAAGCTGAGGTGGGAGGATGGCTTGAGCCCGCGAGGTCCAGGCTACTGTGAGCCATGACTACACCACTGCACTCCAGCCCAGGCAACAAAGTGAGACCCTGTCTCCAAAACTACTTTAAAGAAAAGGGGAATCTTTACATGTCCAATTGGCACTTGTCTAGGCTGTTCCCTGGACCACATCTCATTTCTGAGTTATGAGGCTAAGGAAGGGATCAGACAGGTTTCAGACCCCCTACACACTGGAGCTTTTTGTGGATGGAACATTGCTATGCAGAACGATGCAGAGCTTGTGAAAAGAAGCAGGAGATGGTGTCAGGAGAGGGGAGCGGGGAAAAAAAGAGTTCCCTTCTTCATGGACTATGTTATGCATGTTTCAATCCTACTTGAAATGTGACTTCCATGATTTCTGACAGATTAAGGTGACCTTTTCATGTGAGTTGAGTAACCACATCTGCTAAACTGGCACATGCCACATCGACCACATGAAGCAACAGGAATTATTTTAGTCACTATACACTTTAAATGCCATATATAATTTAAAATGATACACCTGTGGTGCCACACATATAATATTAGTTATTAAAACACTAGTAGTATTCATATTCAATATGACAATACACTATGTTTGATGTTTCAAACATAAGGTTCAAGCCAAATGCTTCATATAAAAATATAAAGGGGGTAAAACAATGTTTATATCTGGACCTCCATTCATTTACCATGACTGATATAGTAACTGTTGCTTTAATGTGGCGTATGGCAATTGAGATTTTTCTCCATTATCCTATAACATATAAGGGGTACAGAACAGAAAGAATCTCTCATAATGCTATTCCTATTATATTCCCTTCCTGAGTAGGGTCAGACTAAGCCATGGCCAGGGACCATCGAGAATCACCCTCATCTACACTGGGTGTGTCTACCTCAAGGAAGGGTTAATAATGGGCCTCCTCTCTGGGCACTGAACTATTTGGTGACATTTGGATAATCCTGGATCTACTAGATTCCTGGTAAGTCAAAGAACATTCCAAATCTCTCCAAAGTCTTCCTATCAGTCACAAGTTCTACTTCATTAGGCCGTTCAGATGATAAGGGTTTCACAAGACCAAGACAGACTTCACTGGTCAGTGTGTATTTTGAGGATGGGGTAGTGAGGGGAGGAGGAGGGTGGATTCAGGCCCCCACCTCACTCATTCAAATACAGATGGTCCCTGACCTACGATGGTTCAGCTTACAATTTTTCAACTTTATGATGGTGTGAAAGCAATACGCATTCAGTAGAAACCATCCTTTAGTACCCATACAACAATTCTGTTTTTTACTTTCTGTACAGTATTTAATTTATTGAATAAATTACATAATATTCAACATTATTATATAATAGGCTTTGTGTTAGATTATTTAGCGCAACTGTAGGCTACTGCAGTGTTCTGAGCGTGTTTAAGGTAGGCCAGGCTAAGCTATGAAGTTCTTTAGGGTAGGTGGATTAGATGCATTTTCAACTTACAATATTTTCTACTTACAATGGGTTTATTGAGATACAACCCCACTGAAAGTCAAGGAGCATCTCTGTACCTGCTTGCCACCACCCCCTCCAGGTTATTCATGCTTTAAGTAGGTGAGTCAGAGGAGGTGGGTGGTTATATTTGGTTTTGCCATGTGTATGGTATCCTAATGACAGTGACTCCTCCCTCTAGTTAATCCTTCCACAAGCGACTCCACCTCCAAGCCCTGCACTCAGCCAGGTAAAATGCCTGACTGAAAATATCCGGTCTCTTCACCAGTACCAGAGGCCAATTCTCTTTTAGAGAGCAAGGAAGGAAATCATTGATGTGAACACAGAAGCAGAAGACTTTCTGAGCCAGTCACGAGCTTGGGTGCAGAGTGAGGCCAAGCTCAGACAGGTCACTGACCATAATTATCCCTCCCATAAGGGCAGCCTTCCTCACCTGCAGCCACGCAGCTTCTGAGGCAGTGACAAATAGCTGTGCCTGTCGAAACTCCAGAGGAAACATTCCTTACCAGGTCTCTCAGTCCAAGCTTCAGTGACAGGACCAGAAATGTAAACAGACTACTCCAATAGAAACAAGAGAGAACTGGTTCTCCTGCTCTCTGGATGGTTTATGACATTTCAATTATGTTCAACACAATATAGCTGAATTATTTTTAACCTTACTGAGCCTCCTAGCTTTGTAAAAGAAATATTCGTAGATAGAGTGGAAGGACAGCTAGAAGCAGAGATCCGGAAAAAAAAAAAAACTCACTAGTAGAAATGAGCCTATAAACGATACTACTTACAATATTGAGTAGATAAAGCATAGCACCTTTTACTGAAGGAACCATGAGTGAGGGATATTTTGGGTGTTGCTTATTTGTAATTTACTTCTTAGAATAATATAGTGCATTTTCTTCAAGCAATTTTGCTGTTATTTCAGCAAACGGAAGAGAGGAAATCTCAGTTCTAATTTCCCCAGTAGCTGTGCTGCCATGATTACCATCATACTAGAACAAACAGTTCAAGATAATTCTGCCTAAGGTTAAGACAAAGAGATTCTTAATGTACAATCTTTTGGACAATATGACTCAGTGTCTAAACAAACTGATCTCGGGTTTTAATAGTTCTGCTGAGGGGAGGGAGGATAAAGAAGGGTCCCATTTCTTCTCTTTGTTTCACTTTTCTTCTCCACTCAATGCTACGAAAATCTTTCAAAACTTGTCAAAGGTATCAGTGCACCTGTAGTCCCAACCACTAAGGAGGCTGAGGCAGAAGGATGGTTGAGCCCACAGTTTTTGAGGCTGTAGTACACTTTGATCATGCCTATGAATAGCCTGTACTCTGCACTCCAATCTGGGCAACATAACAAGAACCTATCTCTAAAAATTAAAAAAAAAAAAATTTTAAACCTTGTTAAAGGTATACAACAATCTCACAGTGAAATATCCAAAGTTCTTCTGATTATGGTGTTAGAATTAAGCATAAGAGTTGCAACCTCCAGTGACTACAGGTGCCAAATACATTTGTTTCATAGTATCTTGAGGCCAGGTAGAGTGGCTCACACCTGTAACCCCAACACTTTGGGAGGCCAAAGCAGGAGGATTGTGTGAGCCTAGGAGTTCAAGACCAGCCTGGGCAACATTGTGAGAAACTGTTCCAACAAAACAACAACAACAACAAAAAGCCAGGCATGGTGGCTCATGTCTGTGGACCCAGCTACTTAGGAGGGCTAAGGTGGAAGGATTGGAAGATGGGTTGAATCCAGGAAGTTGAGGCTGCAGTGAGCCATGATCACACCACTGCACTCCAGCCTGAATGACAGAGAGAGACTGTGTCTCTCTAAAATAAAAATATATACACACACATTATATATACATATTATATGTGTATATTTTATATATATATATATATATATATATATTTTTTTTTTTTTTTTTTGAGACAGAGTCTCGTTCTGTTGCCCAGGCTGGAGTGCAATCTCAGCTCAGTGCAACCTCCGCCTCCCAGGTTCAAGTGATTCTCCTGCCTCAGCCTTCCCAAGTAGTAGGGATTACAGGCATGTGCCACCACGACTGGCTAATTTTGTATTTTTAGTATAGACGGGGTTTCTCCACATTGGTCAGGCTGATCTCAAACTCCCGACCTCAGATGATCTGTCCGCCTCGGCCTCCCAAAGTGCTGGGATTACAGGCGTGAGCCATTGCACCCGGCCATAATCTTAAACTATATTCTTTTGGCCCTGAAACACTTAACTTTTTTTTTTTTTGAGATGGAGTTTCGCTCCGTCGCCCAGACTGGAGTGCAGTGGCACAATCTCCGCTCACTGCAAGCTCTGCCTCCCGGGTTCACGCCATTCTCCTGCCTCAGCCTCCTGAGTAGGTAGGACTACAGGTGTCCGCCACCACAGCCGGCTAATTTTTTTGTATTTTTAGTAGAGATGGGGTTTCACTGTGTTAGCCAGGATGGTCTGGATCTCCTGACCTCGTGATCTGCCCGCCTCAGCCTCCCAGAGTGCTGGGATTACAGGTATGAGCCACCGTGCCTGGCCAACACTTTACTTTTTAAAATATCCATTTCTTCTTGAAATACAATCCACTTTGCTGCGCACAGTGGCTCAGGCCTATAATCCCAGCACTTTGGAAGGCCGAGGCGGGTGGATCACTTGAGGTCAGGAGTTTGAGACCAGCCTGCCCAACATGGTGAAACCCCGTCCCTACTAAAAATACAAAAATTAGCCGGGCATGGTGGTGCACGCCTGTAATCCCAGCTACTTGGGAGGCTGAGGCAGGAGAATTGTTTGAACCAAGGAGGTGGAGGTTCAGTGAGCCGAGATCGCGCCACTGCATTCCAGCCCAGGCAACAGAGCGAGACTCCATCTAAAAAAAAAAAAAAAAAGAAAAGATAGTGATAAAGGAAATAGTTCACTTTTGTCTTAATTCTACTATTAGAAAAATAATAGTGTAACATGGATGAATTTCAAAAGTAAAAATAAATACAATAGTACCACAAGTGGCAACTGACAGTCAACCTCAATATCTGGGAGGCAATAGGGAAGCATGGCGACTCTGGTAATTTGAAAAGCGCATAACCTGTATAAAAGCAGAAGCCACTGTGAATGCCAACCATCTGTTTTTCAGAAGTGTGGATCCAAGTCTTCATTTGAGAAACCAGAAGTCCGGATTCCTATATGTAATCTCTTAATTTTTAAATATGGACTATTAGCTTAAAAGAAAAAGTCATCAGGTCACCACTTTGCTACCCTCCTTTACTAACTAGAAACAATCTGACTGGGGATAGAACTGTTCTGGAAGTCCGGGAGCCAAGACTGTTAAACCCAGCTGATACCAACCTAGTTTCTTCCCCTGGGCCAAAGACCTAATCATTCTGTGACTCAGTTGCGTTGTCTGAAAAGTTTAGAGGTCCAAAATTCCTTTCAATCCTAAAATATGGCATATGGATGAATAAGTTTTCTAGATAGTCAATACTCACAAGAATAACAAGGAACATAATTAAATGAAAAACAAAACTAGATCATTGTGCCATAGCAGGCTCTATTACATTGTCTAGACATGGCCTTGGTGTGACCAAGCTATTTGGTTAATATAACCACAAGAATTGGAACACTTTCATCAGAGCAGATCCAGTTTCTAATATCTACCCACCCACTGGGGAGAGAAAAAAAGTGTGGATCTCTAGTACATCATGACTCCGGCAGGAGCACCCCTCTATGAAACAGAACTCTTGCGTCTTTTGAACCCAAACCCAGCGTTTCAAGGGAATAATTCTGAGTCAGAACAAAGCTGACCAAGAGGCTGCCCTGAGCCACAGCTCTTGCTTAGCAAGTTCATGCTCAGCCTACCTGCGATGAGCTTTGTAGATGCCACATCATGGTTTCCTGCAGGCGCCAACTGCACTAGGAACAGCTCTTCTTATATAATCCTCGGCCATGCCCCATGACTGTGCACGAGGACATGGCTTTGCCCTGCACAAAGGCACACGGGATTTTAGACATGGCATCTCGTTTTTCAGGGAGCACAGAAAGGAAATAGAAAATATAAGGCTGGAAAATAATAAGGAATAGATAAATTAAGGGCCTTTCCCACTGTAAAGGTTAAAAGCATATTTCAGAACAAATAAAAGTGTTCACATTCTTGTGGTTATATTAACTGTGTGCCTTTGGCAAAGTGAGGGCCCAAAGAATAATGGAAACCCACATGAACTATAACTGGTGGCTTCTTCACACAGGCCATCATGACACAGATCGCATGGCTCCAAGTGAAATGTGGAAGGGGTGTCTGCTCCCTACATTCCTAAGTACTTTTGTGCATCAGTTATGAACAGGACCTTTTTAATTTTGCTATTAGCAGCTGCCAATAAGTATCTACTACGTCTTAAAGAATAATTTACCTTTGGTTCCAGAACCAGCTATGATCTCTCTTCAGTTCTATCTCCCCCTAAAGGCGTTTTCTTCATTGTGTCCTTTTAATGCCCTGGCTTTAGCTAACCAGGGTGTTTATTCTAAAAGTCAGTTCATTCTTACCCTAAGTCCTTTGTATTATCTGTTCCCTCTGCCTGGAATGCTCTTTACCCTGATCTTCACAAGAGCAGTTCATTCAGATCTCAGCCTCAAGGGTACCCCTGAGAGAGGCCCTCCCTGGGCATTAAGTAGACAGGGTCTTCCCAAGCACTGTGTCATGTGACCCTACTTTAATTCTCTGCCTAGTACATCACACCTTCACACCGTCACACCACCTGATACATTTCCTGTTTATTTCTTTCTTTTTGCTGGTCTTCCCTGGAAGACACAATATAAGACTAGAATATAAGTTTGTGTAAGCTTATAAGAATATAAACTCCATGGAAATAAAGATTTTGTGTCCTGTTCACTGCATATTTCTAGCACCTAGAAGTGTCTTACATATAACAAGCGCTCAAAAAATATTTTTTGAGGGAGCCCCTGAACCTATTCTGGCTTAGGGGACTTCCCAATAATATATACATATGTGTGTGTGTGTGTATATATGTGTATACACGTGTGTGTGTGTGTGTGTTGAAAGAATGAATGGACGGTTGGATGAATGGAAGAATCCATTCAGCAAATATCCACAAAGTGCCTGTGGTGTACTGGAAATACAATGAGGAGTAAGATCTTCCTTCAAGGACCCTACTAGGTCCCTACCAGGGAAGCAGGCATTACAGAATACAATGTGGTAGAAGAAATGCTTGAAGAAGCATTTCAAGCTCTTAACTTTCCCTAGAAATTACCCTTATACTATCTGGGTTTGGGTATGAGGGTAATCTCTAAGGAAAGTTAAGAGCTGGCCAAAAGGACAAGAATGAGAAGAGGGGTAGCAGGTAAGGCATCTGAGAAACACTGCAACAAAGGCACCGAGTCTGAAAGCAAGCCACGGGTTCCGGGAGCCCCAAGTGGTCTGGTGTGACTGGAGCCACAGGTGAGGGACTTGAGGGAGACTGGGCCTCCAAAGAGAGGCATAGGCCAGTTCTTAAGGAGCCATGCAGACCAGTACCTGGACATTAGATTTTATCATCTAAGCGGTGAGGGCCACTGAAATCATTTTATACAGTTTTAAGTAGGGAAGTGACATAATGGTTTCATGCTTTATAAAGATAATTTTGTAGCCGGGGGTGGTGGTGCATGCCTGTAGTCCCAGCTCAGGAGGCTGAGGTGGGAGGATCACTTGAGCCTGGAAATTCAAGCCAGCAGTGAGCTATGATCGCCCCACTGCACTCCAGCCTAGGTGACACAGCAGGACCCCTCTCTTGGAAAAAAAAAAAAAAAAGATAATTTTGGTAGCAGTGACAGCAACAAATTAGAGAAAGGAACAAAACATTCAGGAAGCTATAGTCTAATCCAGGTGGAAGAAAAAAATGTAAACCCAAACTATTAGTGGCAATGGAGGTGAGAGGGGACAGATTAAAAGCTATTAAAAGGGTAGGATCAATAGAGCTTAGTAACACAGGAGATGCGGGAGGTGAAAGAATGAATGGGGTTAAAGAGAATCTGGCTGGGCACAGTGGCTCACACCTGTAATCCCAGCACTTTGGGAGGCCAAGGCAGGTGGATCATGAGGTCAAGAGATCAAGACCATCCTGGCCAACACGGTGAAACCCGATCTCTAATAAAAATACAAAAAATTAGCCAGGCGTGGTGGCAGGCACCTGTAATCCCAGCTACTTGGGAGTCTGAGGCAGGAGAATCACTTGAACCCGAGAGGCAGAGGTTGCAGTGAGCTGAGATCATGCCATTGCACTCCAGCCTGGGCAAAAAGAGCGAAACTCCATCTCAAAAAAAAAAAGAGAATCCCAGTTTCTGATTCGTGTCAGTGGGAGAAACTGTGACATTCTTCATGGAAATGAATAGCTCTCAGGCAGGCACAAGGCCTCTGGAGTTCTAAATTCACTCTGCCTGTGAGCTGACTGAATCTGAGTCCGCTTGCTTGCGTGAGCTCATGGACACTTGCCCAAGTGGCTATCTATGGTCCTAGCATAAATATGAGTTTATCTGCTGAATAAGTAAATGCGTACAGAAGTCCCTCTGGTGTGTGTACATCAAATCTGCAGTGCTGGTGATTTATCTGTTCATAACAATACACGTGGGATTGCACTGCACGGCCATTTTGGGAGGCACACACTGATCCATCACCACGAACACATGCCTATTGGTCTAAATATAGATGTGCCTGTCACCTCAGAGAAAGAACACACCAGAAGTCATGATCCCACTTACTCCAAGGAAACTTTAAGGTGACAAACTTGAAAAAAAAAATCAATGAATGTAATATTTCTTAAGTCTGAATCTGATCTAAAGATCAAATTATAATTACCTCCCCTATGTTTCATTTTTCTTGACTTTAACTGTTAATTTAACCCCAGCCTCTTCTAAAGTAGCCCCACTTCCATTCCAGGATAATTCTGACAGTCCTCAAGGCACACCTCACAGGTGCTCAAAAGCAAGTACAGTCAGCTATCTATCAAGACACTCTGTGAGGATGTCCAGTTTATTTCTGATGGTTTTTTTGTGTTTTTTGAGAGACAGGATCTTGCTGTGTCGTCCAGGCTGGAGTACAGTGGCACGATCATAGCTCACTGCAGCCTCAACCTCCTGGGCTCAAGCAATCCTCCCACTTCAGCCTCCCAAGCAGCTGGGACTACAGGCATCCGCCACCATGCCTGGCTGAGTTTATCCATTTTCTCCTCCTCCAGCGCCCCCATCTGTTGCTGCCACTTGAAAGACTATATAATGTTAAGAGCATGGGCTCTAGTGACTGCCAGCTTAGGTTGGAATCCTGGCTTTGCCCTTGATGAGCTGTGTGACCCTGGGCAAATTATTTAGCCCCTCTGTGCCTTAGTTTCCACCCTGGTAAAAAAAAAAATATATATTATTATTATTTTCATTAACCTCTAGCCTACCTTGTGGAAGTGCTTGTGACGATTAAATGGGTTAATATTTATAAAGTACTCATAATAGTGCCTAAAGCAGAGCAGGCACTGAATAAATGCCAGCTATTATTTCTACTACCATCACTCCTAATGGCCATGAGGATACCTCTGGTGGTCCTGCCATAAGGTGCCAAAGCAGTGGGGGTTATCATAAGGTAAGGGACAATGCCCTCTTTGTAATATGACATCAAAGGCAGGTACAGCTTATGTCCAGTGTTTTCTGAAATTACCACTGTGATGGTTAATTTTAGGTGCCAACTTGACTAGATTAAGGAATAGAGAACTGGTGAAGCACTGTTTCTGGGCGTGTCTGCCAGGGTTTCCACAGGAGACTGGTGTGTGAGTCAGTGGACTGAGTGGGGAAGACCCACCCTCAATGTGGGCAGGCACCATCCAACTGGCTAGAGGCCCAGATAGAACAAAAAAAGGAGAGAAAAGGATTTCCTCTCTCCTGGAGCTGGGACACTCTCCTCCTCCTGCCCTCAGTCATCAGAACTCCAGGCTCTCTGGCCTTGGGACTCCAAGACTTACACCAGCAACTTACACCAGCAGCCCCCTAGCTTCTTGGGCCTTTGACTTCAAATGAGAAGTACACCATCAGCTTCCCTAGTTCTAGGGCTTTCAGACTTGGACTGAGCCACACTACCAGCAACCCAGGGGCTCCCGCTTGCAGATGCCCCATTGAGGGACTTCTCAGCCTCCAGAATCCAGTGAGCCAATTCCCTAATAAACCCCCTCTCATATATCTATAGATCTAGATCTATCCTATTGGTTCTGTCTCTTGGGATAACCCTAACACAGTTCCTAAAAGTTCTTTACATTTTTACTTGCAAAGGACTGAGATGAGCTATGAGTCCATGGGCACCCAGGGTAGAAGGCAAATGAGTGACCAACACCATCTACCCTCTCTCCCTCAGGGCTCTGTTACAGGCTCAGCTGGGTCCAGTCTGGCTCCAGCTCCCTTAGGATGAGTTCTGCCCAGAAGACTCTTTCTTTCCTCATCTAGATAGACTTCTTTGAGTCCCCCTCTTCCCAGTGCTTCCAAAGGGGGAATTTAAATTTGATCCTTTAAAAATAATGAAACACGGCCGGGCGCGGTGGCTCAAGCCTGTAATCCCAGCACTTTGGGAGGCCAAGATGGGCGGATCACGAGGTCAGGAGATCGAGACCATCCTGGCTAACACGGTGAAACCCGTCTCTACTAAAAAAAAAAAAATACAAAAAACTAGCTGGGCATGGTGGTGGGCGCCTGTAATCCCAGCTACTTGGGAGGCTGAGGCAGGAGAATGGCATAAACCCGGGAGGCGGAGCTTGCAGTGAGCTGAGATCTGGCCACTGCACTCCAGCCTGGGTGACAGAGCGAGACTCCATCTCAAAAAAAAAAAAAAAAAAAAGAAAGAAAGAAACAGCAGCTGTATCGTTAAATTATTTCTAAGTGGAATTTAGACTTAATTTGAGTCTTTTAACAGTAGACTCTTAAATGAAGCTCCTTAACTCAAGACTAAAGACTACTACTGATGTGGGCGTTCATCTTTGATGATGAAGTCCCTGTTGACAGCCTTAACATTAGGACAGGAAGAGGAAAAATGATATTTTAAACATACCATTTACGTTAGCATCAAAAAACATCCGATAACTAGGAATAAATCTAACAAAAGATGTACAAGACTTCTACACAGAAAACCACGAAACATTACTAAGAAAAATTAAAGACTTAAAGAACTATATAAGTAGAGAAACATGCCATGTTCCTAGACACAAAGATTCAATGTTATAAAGATGTCTAGTCTCCCCAAATTGACCCAAAGATTTAATGCAGTTCCAATCAAAATTTCACAAAATTTTTTGTGGAAATTGATGAGTCTATACTTTACACGAAGTGCAAAGGGCCAAGAATAGCCGATACTGACAAAAAAAAAAAAGTTGAAATAATTATACTACCAAATGGCAAACTTATTATAAGATTACAGCAGCAAGTCAGTCAGTATGTAGTATTAGCACAAACTTTTGCCTTATTTTTGTGAATAGAGCAATTGAGCAGAGTTTAGAAACACACCCACACATGTACAGTGCTCTAATTTACAACACCACCACTGCAAGACAGAGGGGAAAGGATTTTCTTTACCCTGTGGTGTGGGTCAAGTGGACATTCACATGGAAAAATAATGAACCGTGGCCCCTACCTCACACCAGTCAGAAAACTAAATTCCAGAATGGTTGTAGACATAAACATGAAAGGCAAAACATTGAAACTTCCAGAGGATGTAACACAGGAGAATATCTTTATGCCCTTGCAGACAAGAAATGACTTCTCAAGTAAAACACAAAAAACACAAACCATAAAGAGAACAACTGATGAACTGGATTTCATTAAGAATTACTGTTCATCAAGACAACATTAAGAAAGCAAAAGCAAACCACACAAAGGGAAAACAAATTTGCAGTACATACAACCAACAAAGGACTCACAACATCTAGACTCTGTTGTCCAGGCTGGAAAGCAGTGGCATGATCTCAGCTCACTGCAACCTCTGCCTCCCAGTTTCAAGGGACTCTCCTGCCTCAGACTCCCAAGTAGTTGGGATTACAGGCATGCGCCACCATGCCCAGCTAATTTTCATATTTTTAGTAGAGATAGGATTTCACCATGTTGGCCAGGCTGATTTTGAACTCCTGACCTCAGGTGACACACCCACCTTGGCCTCTCCAAGTGCTGAGATTATAGGTGTGAGCCACCACGCCCGGCCAAAAGGCAACACAATCTTAAAAGAGGAGGAACAAGCAAAAGATTTGAAAAAGCACTTCACAAAAGAAAACATCCAAATAGCAAAAAATGTATATAGACCTACATATATGTAGACCTACATATACATACACTTTTTTTTTTTTTTTTTTTTTTGAGACGAAGTCTCGCTCTGTCGCCGGGGCTGGAGTGCAGTGGTCGGATCTCAGCTCACTGCAAGCTCCGCCTCCCGGGTTCACGCCATTCTCCTGCCTCAGCCTCCTAGCCGGGCGAGGTGGCGGGCGCCTGTAGTCCCAGCTACACGGGACACTTTTGTATTAATATACACACACCATTAGTCATCAGAGAAATGCAAATTAAAACTACAATAAGATACTATTGGGGTCCTGGTAATGTTCTATTTCATGACCTGGGTGATGGTTTCACAGGTATGTTCACTAGAAAAAACCGAGTTGTACAATTAAGGATGTATATACTCCTCTCTACATATTATCCTTTAATAAAGATGTTTACTAAAAAAAAACTGGGGCCGGGCGTGGTGGCTTACACCTGTAATCCCAGCACTTTGGGAGGCCGAGACAGGCAGATCATGAGGTCAGGAGTTTGAGACCAGCCTGACCAACATGGTGAAACCTCATCTATACTAAATATACAACAATTAGCCGGGCATGGTGATGCACACCTGTAATCCCATCCATTCAAAAGGCTGAGGCAGGAGAATCGCTTGAACCTGCGAGTCGAAGGTTGCAGTGAGCGGAGATTGCACCACTATACTCCAACCCGGGTGACAGAGAGAGACTCTGTCTCAAAAAAAAAAACAACAAACAAAAACAGCTGGGCGCGGTGGCTCACGCCTGTAATCTCAGCACTTTGGAAGGCCAAGAAAGGTGGATCACACGATCAGGAGTTTGAGACCAGCCTGGCCAATATGGTGAAACCCCGCCTCTACTGAAAATACAAAAATTAGCTGGGTGTGGTGGCATGCACCTATAGTCCCAGCTGCTCGCGAGACTGAGGCAGGAAAATCACTTGAACCCAGGAGGCAGAGGTTGCAGAGAGCCGAGATTGTGCCACTGCACTCCAGCCTAGGCAACAGGGCGAGACTCTGTCTCAAAAATAAAAAAATAAAATAAAATAAACCAAATGCCACACGTGGGCCTTTTTTAGATCCTGCTTCATACAAGCCAACTGTTAAAAGAAATGGTGAGACAGTCAGAAAATTTTGAGATTAACTGCATATCTGATGACAATATTAATTTTTTAGGTGTGATGATGGTATTAAGGCAATATTTTCAAAAGGAGGTTTTATCTTTTAGAGCTACATACTGAAATATAAGTAAACATATTATAAATAAATAATATCCTGGATTTACTTCAAAATAATCAGGAGAGAGGACAGATAACACAAGCATAGATGAGTTGATAGCTATCATAGCTGGACAGTGGTGGGGACATGAGAGTTGCTACATCATCTCTTTACCTTTATGTATGTTTAAAATATTGCATAATAAAACTTTTTAAAAATCTAGAACAAATCCAAGGTTTTATCTGTTTGCCTATTTATGACTCTTCTCTTCTGCCCATACCTGGGCTAATCAAATAACATTATGTAATAGCAAGGCAGATTCCATAAACACTGAATCCCTAGGCTACAGGGACCTCAAGAAATCATCTTGGCTATCCCCTCACTATCAAGCAGTCTCTGAAACAGAGGACATCCCAAATCACATCTGCACACTGACCAGCACAAGCGACAGTGTGTCTACTCTCAGAGAAGCAGCCTAAATATATAAAAATATATATATATTATACATATATTTATTTATATATTATATAATATATATAAATTATATATTATATATAATATATTATATATAACATATATTTACTTATAGATTATATAATATATTATATAACATATCTTTATTTATATATTATATATAATATATATTACGTATTATATATATTATATATAATATATATTATGTATTATATATATTATACATATATATTAAAAAAGAGCCTAGATGAACCTAGATAGGGCAGAGCAATCATTTACCTATATTCTTTGGGGTATATGCCAAGGTAAGGGCTCTAAGTAGCCTGGCTGCTTTGTCTAAAACAGAAGACTCTTAAAAGAAGCTCCTATATTCTCCCTGAGCTGACCTTTCCTGTCTTGTCCCTCGAATATTAAGCTTATGCTATCAAGCCTCATCTCAGTTAGGTATCTGTGGCTTCCTTTGCCAGCTGACCTAGCTGGAGCTGCTAATGGAGTAATCAAGTATGAATTCCTGTATAAATCAAGTCTGGCTCTTATTGCAGGGATCTAGACTACTACAGGCCTACACAGTTTAGAAACCCTCATTAGATAGATGCAAGTACTTGTAAATATAAACCTGGCTAGGGCCTTCTGATTTATTGTGTCTCCCAGGAAGCCCTCCAGATTTGGGAGACTTCTCAATTCACAGGGAAAGAAAATTCATTTCCTCCTTCTCACCTTCCTTTGCCATTTCAAGGTGAAGTGTCCTAAATTGATAAATCTCCAAGTTAACGCCTAGCTTAGTGTGCTATCCCTACTGGACATAATATCTGTTTCAACAAGGATTTCTTGGAGAAATGAACTATACCTTTGGCACAAATCATCCAGGTACCCCCTGTGATAGCTTCTGGAGGAAAGAAAATCTTTTAGTGTCCCTAACGGGCATACTTACCTACTACTAACTAGGTTAATGAAATGATACAGGCTTCAAAGGTGAGCCGAGGTTTCATATACCCAAAAAGGGAAAAGTTCAAAAATGAATGTATACGATTTGCTCCATTTTTTCTTTTAACCCATAAGGAATTTAAACAGTGGCTACTTTTCGGACTAACACAAGCCGTCTCCGAAAAGTCATGTAACGAAGCGGCTGAGAACACGACTCTGGAGCCACACATCAGCTATATGAACTCAAGTTTTCTGTGCTTCAGTTTCTCACCTGTAAAATGCAGCTAATGAAAATACAGCCTTAATAAGGTTGATGGGAAGATTAAAAGAGTACAATATATGTAAAGCACTTACAACCCTGTCTTCCCAGTGTTAGCTCTATTATTTCATTATCACAGAAGCCCTGCTGTGGACATACGCCATCGCAGGGAAAAAAAAAAAAGGCTAAGAATGGAACAAGTGGACACTAGGAAACAAAATGAAAAAGAACAGTGTTGTTGACACTTTGGCTAAACCTTAAAAATATCTACTTCTATGCCACAGTATTTGTCAATAATCTGGGGACAGAGAAAAAGACATTCTGAAATAAGGGGTCGGAGGTGTGGCAGAAAATGTACATCCTTATTTTTCAGGAATTTATAGAGAAAGGCTACTCTTATGTGTGATGATTCAAACCCCAGTAAGAGAGGCCAGGCTCTTGCCTATAATCCCAGCACTTTGGGAGGCCAAGGCAGGAGAATTATTTGAGCCCAGGAGTTCAAGACCAGCCTGGGCAACACGGGGAGACTTCATCTCTACAAAAAGTTAGCCAGGTGTGGAAGTGTGTGACTGTGGTCCCAGCTATTCGGGAGGCTGAGGTGGGAGGACTGCTTAAGCCCACCTCAAGGTGGGTGCAGTGAGCCATGATTGTGCCACCGCACTCCTGCCTAAGCGATGAAGGAAGGCCCTGTCTCAAAAAAAAGAAACAAGGGAATCAACAAATCTCCCAAACTCTGTTAGTCCTCAGTTGGCCAAGCACCCCTCCACTAGCCACAAAAAGCTGAGTTATTGTTTTGCATTTTGTTGGTAATGACTGACATTCATGGTCTTTCATTCAATAAATTTTTTAAAATTTAGGCTATTATAATATTTCATGTTTGCCTATACGTTTAGTATTATTTAGTAAAGAGCATAATTTTAAAAAATAATAATTAACTGAAGAAGCCTCGACATCCCTTCAACAATTTTTTAAACTTTATGAATAATCTACTACAGTCTTTAAAATTTTTCAGTTTTAAATGCCTAGTTATTGGTCCATTACCTCTACAGGGGATGCATACACATATTCAGAAACATTTTCTTATGATAATTAGAATTTGTTGTTAACAGTCATAATTGTGTTTCACCATTGATTATTGTGATTATCATAATGCCAGAGGGATCAACACCACATTTGAAACTGAGAAGAAGGAAGACTGCCCAAAGGGCCTGCTGTTAGAGTCTATGCAGGGACTCCTGGGGCTATTAATTATTTATCTGCTTTTCAAAGTTAATAAATAGGAATGTCTTTTTGCCCTTTATTCCCCAGATGAACTTAACCAAATGAGAGATGGGGTGGGTGTGTGCAGAGATGGTAGTCTGAGAATATAAGAGGCATGGGTAATGAGAAGGAGATTTTAGAAAAACAAAGACTTAACTGTCAAATATACTTAATAACATTGCCTTATCTGGCATGTTTTTATTATGGCATGTTTATCTGGCATGTTTTTATTATGAACATTTTGATGTTTTTTGAGTGTTCTTTTAAAAACGAGTGCTTTAGAAGCATAACATCAATATAAAAAGAAAGACAAATTATATACAATCTCGCAACCCAAATAACCCCTTGGCACTTTTTAGAAATACTTAATACTGTATACAGCTGTAAAATTCAAACACTAAGGAGTAGTATTAAACAAAAAAATAAGAACTTCTCCCCTTCCTATCCCACTCCATCCATCAAAGAGAAACCCTGTTTATGCTTTTCTTTCCCACCAGAGAAAAAATGTGCATATATACATAAATTTATCTACCAAAATGCATCATATTAGGCACACTGTTTTGTAACATGCATTATTCACTTAATAACATATCTTGGTACTATATCCATATCAGCACATGGTGATTAGCACTTTCTTTTTGCTCTTAATGCTTCAGGCCAGAAGCAATTGCTCATGTCTGTAATCCCAGCACTTTGGGAGGCAAAGGCAGGAGGACTGCTTGAGCCCAGGAGTTCAAGATCAGCCTTGGCATCATAGGGTGACCCTGCCTCTACAAAAAAAAAAAAGTAGTCAGGTGTGGTGGTGTGCACCTGTAGTTCCAGCTACTCGAGAGGCTGGGGTGGAAAGATCACTTGAACTTTGGAGGTTGAGGCTGCAGTGAGCCATGACTGCACCACTGTACTCCAGCCTGGACAACAGAGTAAGACCCTAACTCAAAATAAAAAAGTAATAATAATAATGCAACCGGGCATGGTGGTTCATGCCTGTAATCCCAGCACTTTGGGAGGTCGAGGCAGGCGGATCATGAGGTCAAAAGATCAAGACCATCCTGGTCAACATGGTGAAACCCCATCTCTACTAAAAGTACCAAAATTGGCCGGGCGCTGTGGTTCATGCCTGTAATCCCATCACTTTGGGAGGCCGAGGCAGGCAGATCACAAGGTCAGGAGATCGAGACCATCCTGGTTAACACAGCGAAACCCCATCTCTACTAAAAATACAAAAAATCAGGCCGGGTACGGGGGCTCATGCCTGTAATCCCAGCACTTTGGGAGGCCGAGGCGCACAGATCACAAAGTCAGGAGATAGAGACCATCCTGGTTAACACAGTGAAACACCATGTCTACTAAAAATACAAAAAATCAGGCCAGGCGCGGTGGCTCACGCCTGTAATCCCAGCACTTTAGGAGGCCGAGGCAGGCGAATCACAAGGTCAGGAGATCGAGACCATCCTGGCTAACGCAGTGAAACCCCGACTCTACTAAAAAATACAAAAAATTAGCCAGGCGTGGTGGCGGGTACCTGTAGTCGCAGCTACTCCGGAGGCTGAGGCAGGAGAATGGCGTGAAACCCGGTAGGCAGAGCTTGCAGTGAGCCCAGATCGCGCCACTGCACTCCAGACTGGCAACAGAGTAAGACTCCGTCTCAAACAAAACAAAACAAAACAAAAAAAATACAAAATATCAGCCGGGTGTGGTGGCAGGTGCCTGTAGTCCCAGCTATTCTGGAAGCTGAGGCAGGAGAATGGCGTGAACCCAGGAGGCGGAGCTTGCAGTGAGCCAAGATCACGCCACTGCACTCCAGCCTAGGCGACAGAGCGAGACTCCATCTCAAAAAACAAAACAAAAAAAACAAAAACCAAAATTACCTGGGCATGGTGGCCCGCACCTGTAGTCCCAGCTACTGGAGAGGCTGAGGTAGGAGAATCACTTGAACCTGGGAGGTTGAGTTTGCAGTGACCCGAGATTGCACCACTGTACTCCAGCCTGGCTACAGAGCCAGACTCCATCTCAAAAATAAATAAATAAATAAAATTAAATAATAATGCTTTAGTGACTATCTTTGTACCCATAGCTGAGAGTTAAATGTTTTTGTTTTTTTTTTTAAATACAACCCATACTGCAAAATCAGAGCTGCAAGTACAAACTAAGCAGTCTATCCCAGCTACGTGGTAGGAAAAGAACGATCTCATTTATATGGTTCATTTCAGTTCCTTCAGGAAATTTCCCGCGACATTGTTATTTATATCAAATGGGTCTCAAAAACGTGAGACGGCTACTGAGAAGAGGACTGTTTTCCACTGAGAGGAAGGTGAATATGTCTAACTGTGTACAACTGCTGGTTGTAAAGGCGCCTGTGGCAAAGCAGTTGTCCTGTCTTTGCGCTTAAATCCACCTGGTGTGCCACCCCTACCCTTGCTTACAAGACTGTACTGAATGCCCATGGCATGAACGGAATGTTTGCAGAAGGAGAAAATAAGCAAGCACTGGAGAAACATGCATAGAACAGCAGGTAAAACTTCCAGATGACCGTGCCCTTCACCCACTCATGGAAGGCCAATATGAAGCCATGTTCAGAGTCGTCTGCCTAGAGCTACAGAGGAATGCAGAGCTGAGTAAGAAAGTGACTACAGAGTCACAGCTCAGAAACAATCATAACCAAAAATCCATCTTATACCTCTGCATTTAGCTGCCTCAAATCCTTTCTAAATGAAGAGGGATTTAAATTTTATTTTAAAATACTTCAACACAGTACTTTTCCAAATATTTGTTATATTCGTTATCTCATGACCCACACATTAACTCTAGCAAGCAGGTAGACCAATGTCATTATCCCCACTTAAACATGACATGCCTGAGGGGCTGCAAAAGTTAAATGATTTGCCTGGAGTCAATCGGCTGACCAACTGTTCGGACCCAAGAACCATGCTCTCCAGGATTCTCCCAATCCCAACCAGGCCCAAGTCCAGCTGGACAATTTTAGCATCCCAAAGAAAAGCTAGGAATGAAGCTGGAGATATAAATATAAAAATATTCCTTCCCAAAGACACCTGAGATCTGAAAACTACCTCTTCCTAACAAAAATTTTAAAAATTAAATATCGATGTTGCTAAGCACCAAGTTGATATACCAAACTTACATCTGGACAGAACAACTACAGTCTCTACTAGTCACAAAGACTTGTGAGAAATGTTGGTTTTATGTTTTATTATAAACATTTATACTATCTCAGCTTTTTAAAATATGGTAGAGTTTAATTTTTACAGTTAAGATGTTGTCTTGTGGTCAGGAGTGGTGGCTCATACCTGTAATCCTAACACTTTGGGAGGCCAAGGCTGGAGGATCATTTGAGTTCAAGAGTTTGAGAACAGCCGGGCGCCGGTGGCTCACGCCTGTAATCCCTGCACTTTGGGAGGCCGAGGCGGGCGGATCACGAGGTCAGGAGATCGAGACCATCCTGGCTAACACGGTGAAACCCCGTCTCTACTAAAATACAAAAAATTAGCCGGGCACGGTGGCGGGCGCCTGTAGTCCCAGCTACTCGGGAGGCTGAGGCAGGAGAATGGCACGAACCCGGGAGCGGAGCTTGCAGTGAGCCGAGATGGTGCCACTGCACTCCAGCCTGGGCGACAGAGTGAAGACTCCGCCTCAAAAAAAAAAAAAAAAAAAAAAGAGTTTGAGAACAGCCTGGGCAACATAATGAGACTGCATCTGTATTTAAAAAAAAAAAAAAAAAGGCCTGCGCGGAGGCTCACGCCTGTAATCCCAGCATTTTAGGAGGCCAAGGCAGGCAGATCACGAGGTCAGGAGATCGAGACCATCCTGGCTAACATGGTGAAAACCCGTCTCTACGAAAAATACAAAAAATTAGCCAGGTGTTGTGGCGGGCGCCTGTAGTCCCAGTTACTTGGGAGGCTGAGGCAGGAGAATGGCGTGAACCCAGAAGGCGGAGCTTGCAGTGAGCTGAGATCGTGCCACCACACTCCAGCCTGGACGACAGAGCGAGACACTGTCTCAAAAAAAAAAAAAAAAAGTTGCCGTGGGCAATACTAGTCATTTGTCATTTATATATCCAACACCTATTTCTTGAGTTGCCTTCTAGTCTAGTCTGGACTGGCTTATATGAATGTTTTTCAAACTTTTTTGACAATGGCCTACAGAAGAAATATATTTTACTTTGTGAAGCATAGACATGTGTCTGTCATTCAAATAAAAATTTCACAAAATAATAATCACCCCTCTTTTGAGTGATTCACTTGGATATCTTCTATGCTTTTATACTTTGCCACATTATTTTTTAAAATACAAATTATGGCCCACTAAATGGATTTCATGACTTACAAATGGGTCACAACACAAGAGCTGAAAAAATTGGATTATATGAACAATATACAGATTGTGCCCTCAAGGAATTTGTACATTAGTTGGGAGTCTCATACAGTTCACAGACCTCTTACAGTTGGAAAGGCCTATAGGTCAATTAGTTCGACTACCTACTCTATACTTGATTCTACAGCATCCCTGAAAAAAGGTGAGACATGTGAAAAAGGCTTGTTTGCCATTTCAAGGACAAGGAGTTACCTCTTATTTGGAACCTAGCACAATATGGGTCAAATAGAGACCTGTTAAAAACAGTACAGAAACAAATACAAATGAATCAAGTATCAAAATATACACTTGATTTCTTTTTTCTAAAAGATAACTTGGACCTTTGTTCCTAAACCCATCTTAGTCTTTTTTTAGGAGGAGGGTGAAAAGGGGAAGGTAAATCAGGGGGACAGAAGTCTAGAAAGGCTTCTCTCTGATGACCTGAAGAAGGGGTCTTAGCAAGTTACATCACAAGTAGCCTTCGCGATTGAGGAGCCTAATAAATGACACTCACAATGACGGCTAGGAGAGTGGAAGTCAGGAAAGGATCCTCTGAGGAGGTCTGAAATGAGCTGAGTCTTGAAAGATTGACTGGAATCAGACAGGTGAAGAAAAGATGGGAGAGTGTAGTCAAAGACTCTGAAAAAGAAATGAGTCAGTACATTTGGGGGACAGTAGATGGGGTCCCTGAAGCGGAGAAATAAGAGATGAAGCTGAAAAGAAAGACTGAAACCAGGCTGTGGTGAGCAGGACACAATTTGGATTTTATTCTGTAGGTAATGTGGTGTTACTGAAGGTTCCTCAGTGTGTAGAGTGTATTTCAGAATTGTTCATCTGTACATAGACCTGAAACTTGGCTCTAGAAAGGCCTAAAGACCCAGAGTTCAGATAACAGATTCTCAAGCTGTGTTTTAGTACAGAGAAAAATGTTCTGTGAGGGACTTCATAAATTCAGAATTCTAACACGAGCAGTGTTGGTTATTTTAAAAGCAGAAAAACTGGAATATAGAGTTTAGATAGCAATGGAATCCAATTTATTTTTCATCATTTTACTTTTGTTAATTTTTAAACAGTGTGAGCTTTGTCTGTAGCTGCCACTGACTGATTTCCTTTATAAAACCTACAGACTTTAGAAGCAAGTCTTCAATGTTGCCTAATAAATTATTATAAACCATTTTGCAAAAATTAAATTTTGCCTAAACAATAGCAACACTTTTAATAATAAGGTTGTCTAAAGTTAATATACAAACAGGGCTTTCTGAGGGTGTTAACTATCTAGTAATTCAGGCTCTGCTGGATACAGTGACAGAGCTCTAAGAACCTCAACTAGAACTCAGGTCGGCCTCAGGTGAATATAAACACTGTATGTGAGTCACCTTGCAATTACAGCTGCCACCTGGAAGCAAATTTAAGCAATAAGAACTACAAAACCAAATCCCTGTAAGATCCTGCATTGACCTTCCTCTTACTTCTTCCTGTCTGAGGATCCATAAACCTCAGGATTCTTTACTAATTTCTCATCAGCATCATTTTTTTTTTTTGTATTTCCAAATTTAAAAACGACTGTCTCCAAAGGCCTCAAATTTACTTTCAGTTATTAGTATAATAAATATCAGCGATGTATGATGTATTCATTAGAACCTATGGTGTTTTTTTTCCCCTTCCCCACAGGAAAACTACTTCAGAGAAAGACTTTTAATTTCTGAGAAGATCTTTGTACATATCGAGTATATATGCTATCGACCACATAATTGTTTGGGGATAATGCATACCATTTGCCAATGATTAAGATTCAGGCCAGTCTTTGTCGTTGCATTTTTACATTCACATAAATTAGTAAGTCATGATGACACGGAAGGCTCACATGCCACGTAAAAATTTCAAGCTTGGATCTGAATCGGTGACTGAATCCTCCTCAGAATGCATATTTTGGAGGCAACTGTTTGGTTTATGTTACTGCTCCCTAAACCGGGCAGTGACTCAAGAGGCAGCTGGAAGAGAGAAGGAGGTGCTGGGCAAGTGCTAAAATACTGAAGCCTCAGCAGTAGAGTCCCTCCCCTTCTCTACACACCACACAGCCTTTTTGTGACTTCTTGTCCCCATCAGATATGTTCCTCTAGACTAGCTCACCTTCCCAGGGTGGAGCAGAGTCTCACCGGTTCATTATCTCACAGCTCCCGGGATGGCCCCGGGTACAGCAACTGTGTGGCACTTGGCTGTGGAAATTCAAGTTTTTCCACCCTAAAACAAGTAGGTTGTGAAACCCGATTTCGGTCCTGGTTACCATTAAGAGAGGGGCCTACTACAGCCCTGTGCCTGGAAGTTCTTGCTACCAAACCTCGCCTCCTGCTCCACCCTCACCTTCAGCACCTGATGAGAAGGTCCAGTCCCTCCGCGCACCTTACATGCCCAGGCCACACTGGTGGACTCACGCACGCACGCCAACTCTGCCATCCCATGCACGCCCGGCTTCGGAGAGCAGCTACGAACTTACTGCTCGCCGAGTCAGCCGAGCCAGGGCGCAAGGGGAAAGGCCGGAGAGGGGCTGGGGATAGGATCGGATCGGAGTCGGGGTCGCGGTCGGGGTCGGGGCGGACCCCGCCGGCCCGCTGGCCTCCCTCCCCTGACCCCCGGGACAGCCCCGGCGCACGTGCTGGGTGACAGGCCCCCTATAGGTTCCATACCTGCCACCGGAAGTGAGTGAGGAGGGCAGTATAGGCATTTCCTGTGACGCGAGCGCCTGGACTCCATTAGGCAGCAGCTGGGGGAAGAATCAACACACCAGGGAGCAGAGCGCAGCGGACCCGAGGACAGAGGCGGCAGCTGCCTCCGCTGCCGCCCGCCGCCGCCGCCGCCGCCGGCGCCGCCGCAGCCACTGCCGGGGCTCAGCCCAGCGGCGGGCCCCGCGCCCCCGCAGCCGCCCCGCGGCGCCCCCAGGCGCGACCCCCGGGCCGCGCACCCCGAGCTGCCTCCGGGAGGGGGGGGGGGAAAGGGCCCGGATCCTCCTTCTCCCCCTCCTCCTCCTCCTCCCCCTCCTCTCACCCCCACCCTCCTACCCTGACCCCCTCCCCGCCTCCCCGGCCCCCCTTACCCCGACCCTCTCCCCGGCCCCCGCCTCCCCTCCCCCGCCTCGCCCCACCGGCTTCCCACCACGGCCTCTCTCGGCGAGGAAACTCTGGCCTCCGCTTCCTCCTCCTCCGACTCGGACACCGGCGGAGCCTCCCCGCCCCCGCGGAAGAAACCCCGAGCCTCGGCGGCGGAGGGAGCAGGAGAGCCCGGGGCTTCGGCAGGCAGAGCAGGCCTCTCCCCTCCGTCCTCGTCGTCCTCGTCGTCCTCCTCCTCCTCCTCCTCCGTGGTGGTAGTGGTGGGACTTCCCCCGGCTGCTGCCCCTCCCGCCGCCGCTGCTGTCTCCCACCGAAGTAGCGGCCACAGCCTGGTCAGCGGCAGCATCATGCAGGCCAACGGGGCAGGAGGAGGAGGAGGAGGTGGCGGCGGCGGCGGCGGAGGAGGAGGGGGCGGCGGGGGCCAGGGACAGACCCCGGAACTCGCCTGCCTGTCGGCTCAGAACGGGGAGTCGTCCCCCTCGTCGTCGTCGTCCGCGGGGGACCTGGCCCACGCCAATGGGCTCCTGCCTTCCGCCCCCTCCGCCGCCAGCAACAATAGCAACAGCCTGAATGTCAATAACGGGGTTCCCGGCGGGGCGGCCGCCGCATCCTCAGCCACCGTCGCAGCTGCCTCCGCCACCACCGCCGCCTCCTCTTCCTTGGCCACCCCAGAACTGGGCAGCAGCCTCAAGAAGAAGAAGCGGCTCTCCCAGTCAGATGAGGATGTCATTAGGCTAATAGGACAGCACTTGAATGGCTTAGGGCTCAAGTAAGTATCCCTTACCGGCAGCTGGTGATGGACAGACCGAGGGACGGAGGCTCCAGGGGGGTAGGGGAAGGAGGGGAGGGGGGCTTGAAAGAGCTCGGTTAAAGAGAATGAGTGCTGGGCACGCAGGGCCCAGTACACAGGAGGACGCGGCTCAGACAGGCCGACCGGGGAGGAGGAGCGGACCTGAAAGGAAATAGGGGAGAATTAATCAGTCTGACAAATTGTGAGACGAGACAGGCGGTTGAGGGGTTAGGAAGGGGTAGGAGAAACCCAAAGAATGACTTCTCCCCACGCACCTTCAGAGCTTAATTGTCTGTCAATAAAGACAGATGCGGGAGTGTGCCTCTCTGTGTTGGGGGAGGGGTGGATTAGAGCTGGTGGAAATAATGAACCTTGGAGGATTTGTTTTTCAAGTGTATCTTGGAGGCATCTTTGTGGGACACCTCCCCACCCCCAACCGTGGCAGACAACAACCCAAGCAAACTACCAATCAGGAAAGACAATCACCTACAAGTGTTTATGGGAACGGAGGGGCTGGGATCATTTGGAAAGAGGTTGTTGAATAAATCTGATGGGAATAATGAAGATACAGTGTTGATGTCGTTTAAAGGCCCTTGTGTGTGTGTACAAGAGGTCTAACCCTAACTAGTCTGAAATCTCAGTTTAATACCAAGAAGATGATCGCCTCTGAAAAGGGGACATCTGATCTGGTGAATCATTTGTTTTCAAATACAATTTAGGTGGCCTTGTATACCTAACATAGGGTGAGGGTAGACAGCGACCTTGGACAAAAAACACCGTTTTGTATACACACAAAGAAAAACTAAGGGGGTAGAAGGTAGGATTGGTGGGAGTGTCTGATGAAGGAGGTGCAAGAGGCAGAGTCAGAATGAAATGGTGGGGGGAAGGACGTGCAGCAGCAGTCAGTTTCCTACATTCAGAGTGTAGATTAAGCTCTCAGGCTAGCCGATGTGTACTTTTGCATTTATGGATTTCTTGGGGAGTGGGAACTTTTTAAAAGTGACATAAGTATTTTGGTTTTCAGGCAGATCGTTGCACTGTTTAGCTAAAAATTAAGTTTTAAAGCTGAATTAAGAAAGCATTGAAACATAAGCACAAAAAATACAAGACTGATAAATGAAGGTTCTTAGATACCAGAATACACGAGGGAAGAAAATACAGTTGATGAATCTTTTAAGTGCTCAAAGACAAATATGTGGTAGGAAGAAGTCACTTTATTCCCTAGGGAAAAGGATTAGTATGAAAACAGATTTTGTAAATGCTAACAGAACATATTACTGAGACAAGAAGCAAGCTGACAGCAGCAGGAGGAAATAACTCGTGACTGTTTGGAACCTACACCATAGTAAATTTGCTATTTTTAGTATAGAGAGAAAGGGAATGGTTTTTGATGCTAGATTTATTTTAATTTTAAAGATTGACCTAGTAGAATTTCTATGCAATATAATACCTGGATATATAAGCTCTTAACTGACACTGGTCGTCTGTGTCACCGTGTGAAGCTAATAATTTTGATCTTTAAAAATGTAGTAACGTAGTATGTAGATACTGGTTTTTCATTTATTTGACTAGTTGGTTACAGCACATTTTTAGAAATCTTATACTTTATACATTAAATTGAGGCGTCAAATGGCACACTAGGAAGAACTTATATTGATTCTGGTTTCAAGAAAGGTTTTTAACTTGACTAGGAAAAAATGTAGGTGTCAGTTTTAAATAAAGTTTGTTTAACCAGGCACATGAAAGCTATTTTTTTCTTCATGAGGCTAGCTTAAAAATTTTGCATCTGTTTTCATGGACATTAGTTTATTTGGAAGATTAAAACCCTAAAGTTGGTCAGGTCTGTTTTACACTGTATCTCTCCTGCAGCCAGACTGTTGATCTCCTCATGCAAGAGTCAGGATGTCGTTTAGAACATCCTTCTGCTACCAAATTCCGAAATCATGTCATGGAAGGAGACTGGGATAAGGTAAAGTAGGGCATATAGAGCTGTGTGACTGCTGCTAAAATTACAGATTTGATATGCATTTTGTGACATTTCTGTTTTTCTTTTATACCAATTTTTACAGGCAGAAAATGACCTGAATGAACTAAAGCCTTTAGTGCATTCTCCTCATGCTATTGTGGTAAGAGGCGCACTTGAAATCTCTCAAACGTTGTTGGGAATAATTGTGGTAAATACACTTTTGTTCTTAGTTTCACATTTATGCTTATTTTAATAGGTTATTGATAACTCTAGGCTTCTGCCTCTTATAAGAAAAAAAGGCCTAAAAGTAGTTAAATTTCATATAATTTGTGAACTAGGATGAGTACAATGTTTTAAAGTATGAATTTTATATCTTTAAAATCATACATAGTAAATGTGTCATTTGAACTTTATAAATTAAGCTCTACAAAAAATATATTGAAAGCTCTTCGTGCTTTCAGTGCTACTAATAGGAGTTTTATGTTTATAGAGTTAAAGATAAATTATACTTTTATTATGTTACTTAAAATACTGAATGTGATGGTTAAAGAGAAAATGTGTTTGGGTGTGTGTATATCCATACAGCCTTAAGGAGCTGATACGTTATCTTTTTTTAATCTTTGGGAATTATAGTTAATTCAAGCCAACTCCGTTGGTGTGCTGGCCATTTTCCATTCTTGCATTCCAGTTGTGTGAATTGACAGTGTCAAAGTTTGTATAATATGTATCACTCTGGTGGAGGGTTTGTATGCAGATTTGACCATTAGGCCCTGCTTACTGGCCTTATTTCCCTGACAAGATCAATTTAGTAGTTTAACCTGTTAGTCTCTTTCATAAATCTTAATGAATCTTTTAGACTTATGGGCTTTAATTCTTCAGTAGATGGTGGTGAGGGAGAGAGGAAATAAGGTTTTTCTAAGTGCTGGAGTTTGGAAACCATGAAGAATCAGCTGCTAGCTGCTGGCTTTTTAACTTCTAGCTGATTCATTTGTTGTCAAAAGCAGTTTCCTGTCTGGGGGTGGGGAGAGAAAGAAGGCAAATAGGAAGTGAAGTAGAGAAACCAGCTGTTTGTTAAATATTAGTAAATGACTATTACATTTTTATTTTTTTTAAATTGGGTCAAACATTAATCTTTTCTGTCTCTTTCTATAAAAATTGGGCCTTGTGTGGTTTTTTTTTTTTGAAATCTTGTTACAAAAGAGTTTTCAAACTCAATGTAATTCTACACAATAATATAATCCTAGAGAAATGGGCTTCAAGTGAATTAAAGGTGCAGACAAGCAAGAACAAATACAAATTCGTTTAAATTGATGATGTAGTGTATTATTTTTATTCTTTCATTAAATACCTAGAATACTAAAAATTTTAAACTACTGTTGAGTAAGATGATTGGTAATAAATTAACTTATAAAATAATTTTGTAATAAAATTTAAAAATAAAAACAGAAGTTAAAATAGTTAAACATGTATATTCAAAGGGATTGGAAATTTTTCATTAACTAAAGTGTCCTCAACTGGTGTGTTTGGGGTTTTAAAAAAAAATACCCAAGTACATTTTATTGAGCAGTTCTTCATAAATTTTTGCTTCTGACTGAATGAGCTAAAATAAAGACAGTAAGATGGCCAAAGTAAGAATTAAGGTTGCTTTCCCATTGGGCAAGTTAGCACTACTTGTGTGTTGACAATAAAGAGCTTGCCTGTGGACTGTTTTAAAATGTGTGTGATTTCTTGGAGGTTGTTTAAACTTCACCCAAATTATATGTGTAATTTAGTGGTAAAAAATTTAATAGGCTTACTTCCTATTTTTTTCTTATTTATAGTAATTTGAGAGTTCTGTTTTGGATGTCAGTTATGACTGTCGCATTAGAAACCTTCATTAGAGGCAACATGTAAACTGAAGAAAGATAGTTATAGATAATAAGGAGGAATCCTTTCTTTTTACAGTCTGTTGAGTCTGTAGAACATTCTAGGATCTAATAAAAAAAATGGAGATTAAATCTCTGGCTGAGTCTCATGCCATCAAACTGTTTAGGTATTTATACAAAGAAAGGGGCTCCAACTTTTATCTCACTTTAAGCATTGATGAATCAATTGCTTTTAAAGATTCATTTCAGCATTTTTTGAAGTTGCTTTTCAACTCTCTAAATTTACTTTTAATTTTACTTTACTTTTGTTTAAATTTACTTTTCTCGTCCATCGCATCTCCAGAAGAGAATCTAATATAAGCTTAAATTTGTGGTAATATCTTAGGAGACAACTATTAGGGTTTCTTTAAACATAATTATTTTAATTGTATACCCAAGCACATTGATGGCTTAGTCTAGACTAAAATTGTACTTTATTTTTTAAGCGTGAATGTTTTCTTTGACCCAATCCACTCTCCCTACAGCCTACTCCCTTTGTTTTGTTGTTGTTGTTGTTTGTTTGTTTGAGACAGAGTCTCGCTCTGTTGCCCAGGCTGGGGTGCAGTGGCGTGATCTCAGCTCACAGCAACCTCCGCCTCCCAGGTTCAAGTGATTCTTCTGCCTCAGCCTCCGAAACAGCTGGGACTACAGGCGCACGCCACCATGCCCAGCTAATTTTTGTATTTTTAGTACAGACGGGGTTTCACCATATTGGCCAAGCTGGTCTCGAACTCCTGACCTTGTGATCCGCCTGCCTCAGCCTCCCAAAGTGCTGGGATTACAGGTGTGAGCCACCGCACCCAGCCGTTTAAATGGTTTCCAGTTAAATGGTACTGGGAATGGCAGAAGTTGCTCTCATGAATCTTTTTTTTTTTTTTTTTTGAGACTGAGTTTCTCTCTTATTGGCCAGACTGGAGTGCAATGGCATGATCTCACCTCACCGCAACCTCTCCTCCCTCCCGGGTTCAAGAGATTCTCCAGCCTCAGCCTCCCAAGTAGCTGGAATTACAGGTGTCCATCACCACACCCAGCTAATTTTTTTTGTATTTTTAGTAGAGACGGAGTTTCACCATGTTGGCCAGGCTGGTCTCGAACTCCTGACCTCAGGTGATCCACCCGCCTCAGCATCGCAGAGTGCTGGGATTACAGGCGTGAGCCACCGTGCCTGGCCAAATCAGCATTTTTTAGTTTGGATTCAAGTATACTTAGCCATTTCTGGGCAATTTGGATGGGTATACGAGACCAATAGTAGAAAACTTTTTTTATGTCTAGAAATATTTGGTTATTTTTTAATGTAATGGAAATATGCTTAACAAAAATTGGCATCTATAATTAACTAGTATATTTTAAAGTCAAATAGGAGTTTTGAGAGCCAAGTTTAGATATAATTTGTTTCCCCTTTTCTCTGAGAAATCATGATTTAATTGATAAGATTTGGTTATAACCTTACTCCAGAGTTAGAATCACTACTGAATTAGCTAGGAGGCCACCCTTGAGAACCAAACTTTCTGAGTATCATAATTTCTGGGTTTTTCTTTCATGTTGAGTTCAGTTTAATCATATGGGAGCAAAGGAAGGGATAAAGCAATTCAGTATTGGGTGGACTAGGGTAGCAACCGCAGAATTTACAGTGTGAAACTATCATTCAAGCTCTCCTAGTCACTTAACAATTTCAAATTTATTAGATATTAAAATGGAGAAGGAGATCTTGCTGGGCCCAGAGATGGTGAAAAATCATTAGAGACCACAAATAATCTCTTAAGAGGTCTAGTTGGGAGCTGGGGAAAGACATAAAGGAGAGTGTATTTTCCTAATATTTTTCTGTCTTTATTTCTTCAAGATTTGTTTTAAACATAAACATTAGTGGAGCCCTGTCCCCATCTCAGCAAGCTTTAATTTTGTCTGATTTTTACAGTGTTTTCAGTATTTAGCATTATTTGTTAATTATAGGGTTTTTGCTTTCTTGAGGTTATATTTACATTTTTGTGCTTTAAATTTTGGGAGGTAAAATACAGTTTTACTCCCCACCCTTATCATATGTGTCAAATACTTCAACTGATTTTTTGGAGAATAAACATTTTCTCTCAAACCTCTAGCTGTGCTTGGCCAGCAGCATGTTAGTTGCCATGCACAATACCAGGATTTGATATCTGTTTGAGAATATTCTTGGTCTTGATCTGGATAAAATGACTCATAGAGAAATGCTCTTGTGCTACTTTTATAGCATTCTCTGTATATACAGAAATATGTGTTTATATTGGCTTCTCTCAGAGTTTTAGTCAGCCTTTCTCTGCTCTCCTGCCCCACCTCTGCCCCACAGAAAGAGAGTAACATGTTGTATCAAGATCTTGGTGGGAAAATAAGGGGGAAACAGCACTTTGGGCACTGTCCCTACACACATTGGAATGGGGGAGGGATGGGCATAGGAACCTAATGATTAATACCAAAAAATACATAAATATTAAGTAAATAAAAAACTTTCCCTGAATTTTTTTTTAAGTCCCTCAATTCCCAATTATTAAGAAAATTTAGTGAAGAAATTATGTCACATGCTCTGGCCAGTTCCATGTGGCATTTAAATGAAAAAGTTCTGCTACTGAATATGATTTTCAAGTTTGAATTTTAAAAATACCACAAAATGGAATGAAACTTTTTTTGGGGGGGACAGAGTTTTGCTTTCGTTGCCCAGGTTAGAGCACAGTGGCACAATCTCGGCTCACTGCAACCTCCGCCTTCCGGTTTCAAGCAATTCTCCTGCCTCAGCCTCCCAGCAAGCTGGGATTACAGGCGCCCGCCACCACACCCAGCTAATTTTTTTGTATATATATATATTTTTTTTTAGTAGAGACGGGGTTTCACCATGTTTGTCAGGCTGGTCTCGAACTGCTGACCTCGTGATACATCCGCCTCGGCCTCCCCAAGTGCTGGGATTACAGGCGTGAGCCACCACGCCCAGTGGAATGAAACTTTTAACATTATATTGACAAATGAAAATATATGAGGTCTTCATTTCATAGTTGCATTTTTTTCAGAAGCTAAAATGGTACAAATATCCAGAATAACTTCAAATATAACATTTTTTTATTTTTAGTTTTGTTTTTTTTTTCATTGTTTAGTTTTTGCTTTCTGTGACCAGATGAATGTCAGATTTTTTTCATTTAACATAGGTTAACTTCAGGCTATATGTGTAGTAATGTACTTTTCAGGGCATCTTGGTAATTAATGTATTTCTGAAACATTCATTAGTCATTCTAAATTTATATGTAAAATTTGGTAAGTGGAATTTTCCTAGAGTTACAGGAGTGTCTTGGTTTGAATTTTTTTCTGTTCCTTAGCCATATATTTAAGATGAGCTTTGTATCAAGCATAAGCAATGTATCTTATAAAGGATGTATTGAAATACATGCCTAACTTATACGAGAGGGTTTATTATTGCTTGCTTTCTCTAGAAACCACTTTTATAAGCTTATAATTTATATCTCTCTTCTAAATACTCCTTGATAGAAAATCTTGTAGAGCAGTTTATTACACTGTTAATTCTACAAATAAATGGTAATTTCTCCATAGCATTTCGTGACAGCAGTGTACTTTTTTATGGTTTTAAAGTAAGCATTTTGGGCCAGGTACAGTGGCTCATGCCCGTAATCCTAGCACTTTGGGAGGCCAAGGTGGGCAGATCACTTGAGGTCAGGAGTTCGAGACCAGCCTGGCCAACATGACGAAACCCTGTCTACTGAAAATACAAAAATTAGCTGGGTGCGGTGGCGGGCGCCTATAATCCCAGCTACTTGGGAGGCTGAGGCAGGAGAACCGTGTGAACCCAGGAGGCAGAGGTTACAGTAAGCCGAGATGGCACCACTGCACTCCAGCCTGGACCACAGTGAGACTCTGTCTCAGAAAAGAAAAAAAGCATCTTACAAACAAGAAAAATTGTACTTCAAGTTTTAATTTTAAGTGGGCTTGAGATCTTTACCACTGTATTCCTTGGAGTCTCTGAATATAACTAGCATTCTCTACCTACGACTTTTCTGTTTACATCAATTGACTTGCTTAAGCTCCACAAGTACCAAATAATGATGAAAAGGACCTCCAAGCTGTGGTCCTTAATTAGGTTTAAGGTTTAAAAGAAGTTTTGAAATGATATTTATAAACATCCCTTTTCTCTTGTAAAAAACTGCTAAGATTGTGACCAAGTTAAAAGTAAAATAATAAAGTAGCATTTAAAAGTATTAAAGTCAAAAACACAGTTCAGGAAAAAAACTAAATGTGAAAGTGTCTCACAATAAAGCTAGAAAGTGGTTATTGGTTTAGGGGAGAAAAGAGCTAATAATAATTTCCTGTTCTTCATTTTTAAATCCATTAGTGATCAGATTGTCAGAAATACACAAGTACCAATAAAGAATCTTTTTAAAAACCTTTAAGTTCAACCATCTAATGTAGACATCCCTTAATAGCTGCCTAGAAGAGAGTGAGTGCATCAAGCTTGTGCTTGGCCACGTTAGTCATAGGAATCTCAATACTTTGCATACCAACTTGTAGTCCATTTGTTGGACAGCTCTTAACCTTGATAAGCCAAAATAAGACACTTTTCTGCTTCTCCTGAGTGTTTGTAGTTCTGCTTTCTGGTCTACTTAGTCCCTCTTTCACATTGTGACTTAAATAGTTCATTTACTGTTTTTTTCTCTAATCTTCTCAAAACTTGTTGCATAAAACCCCCCAATGCCCTAATTATAAAGTCATACTTTTTAAAAAGCGAATTTCAAGTACTTGGAATAGTTCTAATTTTTTATACAAGAACTAAAATTCTAGGAAATTGCTTTGAGAGGAGAATTCATTTTTTCCAAGGCTGATACTTCGATCACTAATGATCTAGTCTGATTTGAGATTATTTGTTCAAAGCAGAGTTTTAGTAAGATGTGGAATTGAGCAAAGTCGCATTTAATCTACTGTGGCTCTACTAAACTATTTTGAGTCATCTTGAAGCTTTATAAAAAGTTATTTCAAAGGGCATAGTAGAATGGTTTCTACTGTTCTGTTTAGGCACAAACATTTTCTGAAACTTCCATCAACTTTTTTCCCCTGACTGCTGCTTTCTGTCATGTCAGAGGATGAAGTTTTTGCTGCTGCAGCAGAAGTACCTAGAATACCTGGAGGATGGCAAAGTCCTGGAGGCACTTCAAGTTCTACGCTGTGAATTGACGCCGCTGAAATACAATACAGAGCGCATTCATGTTCTTAGTGGGTAAGGAAACTGAGTTCTTGAACTCAGGTTAATGGAAGGCCAAAGTTATATTTCTTTAACATTTTTCTAAAATATAAATACTTGATTATTGCTAAATTCTTAGATATTTATCTAGGTAAACTCACTCCTGTGTGGATGAACTATTTTGGTCATCCTAGAAAACTTCAGATTAGGGTAGAGATATATTTAAGTGGGTGAAAGGGAGAAGAAAATATGTATTGCCTGTGAAATGCTGTTTTAAAATCTTCTGTGAAAACCCAATTACATTCCAAGGACAGCTCTTGTAGTTAAAAACAAAATAAAAATCATATGATATGGATCATGGTAAACAACAACATTTCCAGTATTGGTGCACACTAACTTTTTAAGTGAATACTTGTCATGTGCCAGGCCCTTGCTAAGCTTTTCACATAAACAACCTCATTTAATCCTCACATCAACATCAGTCCTTTTTTGGGGTATGAAGGGTGGGGACAGGGTCTCACTATGTTGTCCAGTGTGGTCTCAAACTCCTATGATCTTCCCACAGTGCATGAGTCACTGTACCTGGCCACATTAATCCTTATAATGTTAGATTACCCAAAGGTTTGATCCTGGGCCTCCTTTTTATTCTCTATCTACATACTCTTTTTAGGTAATCTCATTCTATACCATGCCTTCACATACTGTCTGTATACTGGTGACTCTTAAATTTACTTTCTTATCTGAAGTCCCAATGTATATATCTAGTGGCATACCTGACATTCTACACTTAGATGTTTAATAGATGTTTCAGTTTTATGAGGCTGGAGTGCAATGGCACAATCATAGATCACTGCTGCCTCCAGTTTCTGGACTCAAGCCATCCTCCTGCCTCACCGTCCTAAGTAGGTAGGATTTCAGGCATGCACCACCACGTGTGGCTAATTTTTTCATTTTTTGTAGAGACAGGTCTCGCTATGTTGCCCAGGCTGGCCTTGAACTCCTAACCTTAAGCGATCCACCTACTTCAGCCTCCCAAGGTGCTGGGATTAAAAGGCATGAGCCACCGCACCCAGCCTCAAAACAAAATTCTGGATTCACCCCTTCATGATAAATACACTCAGCAAACTAGGAATAGAAAGGAACTTCCTTGACCGAATAAAGGGCATTAATGAAAATTCACAGTGCTGGCAATGAAAGACTGAAACTTCTCTCCTTGTGATCAAGAATAGGACAATGATGTCTACTCTTGCTATGTCTGTTCAACATTGTATTGGAGGTTCTAGCCAGGGAAATTAGTCAAGAAAAAGAAATAAAAAGTTGAAAAGGAAAAAGTAAAACTATCTCCATTCAAAGATGTCATGATTTTATATAAAGAAAATTTAAGGAAACCACCAAAAAACTCTTAGAACTAATAGGCAAGTTCAGCAAGGTTGTAGGACACAAGATCAATACACAAGAATAATGGTATTTCTAAAATCTAACAATGAATAATTTAAAAAATTGAATTAAGAAAACAGTGTTATTTACACTAGTATAAAAAAGAATAATTCAGGAATAAATTTAACCCCTACAGACCTGTGCCACTTCTAGCATATCGCAAGATCTTCAACCCAGTTGCTGAAAGGAAAAACTTAAGCCTCATACTGCTTTTTCTTTATCTTTTAACTTTGACATGTATGGCCTAATTCTGAAACATCTCAAATTTTCATTTCTCTGAATCTCCACAGTTTCTAGCCTAGTTAAGCCATGGACATCTCTGCTAGAATATTATAGTAGCTTCCCACCTAGTTATATTGTCTTCACTCTTAATTTTTTTCTTTTCTTTTTTTTTTTTTTTTTTTTTTTTTTGAGACTGAGTTTCACTGTCGCCCAGGCTGGAGTGCAATGGTACAATCTCAGCTCACTGCAGCCTTCACCTCCCGGGTTCAAGTGATTCTTCAACCTTGCCTCCTGAGTAGCTGGGATTGTAGGCATGTGCCACCACACCCAGCTAATTTTGTATTTTTAGTAGAGATGGGGTCTCACCATGTTGGCCAGGCTGGTCTCGAACTTCTGACCTCAGGTGATCCACCTGCTTCAGCCTTCCAAAGTGCTGGGATTATAGGTGTGAGCCACTGTACCCGGCTTCACTCTTAATTTCTTAACAATGCGTATTTCACATAGCAGCCAGACGAATAAGCAAAACCATAAATGAAGTCTTCACTCCCTTACCACTGGCTCTCCAGCAGTCTTAAAACCCAAAATCTCTGTGCAAGGCCACAAAAACCCTGATCCTTTTCTGCCATCTTTTTCTTTTTTCATTACTGTATAGTGACACTCGTGCTCTTTCTGTTCCTTAACTTGTCAGCCCTTAAGGCATTTGCACTGCTTGTCCTCTCCATCTGAAATGTATGTTCCCCAGTCTTTGCATAGCTGGGTACTCCTTGTTTAGTTCCCAACCCGAGCATCATCTTCTCCCAAGATTACCCACTGGGTGTTCTCATCACATTACTCTGGTTTTAATTTTTTTCTTTATAGCATATTTCACTGTATGATATGGCTCCAGCATCAAGAATAAATATGTGACACATGAGTTTGTAAATACAAAATGATGGACAAAAGAATGGGCCCAAGATAAGGGCCCATTCCTTGCATGTAGGGAAACTGAGCCTCAAATAAGTAGCCAGCACAATATAAAGCTAATAATTCAGAAAGCAGTTCTCAAAGCCTGGTTTGACTGATTCCAAAGTCATTGGTCTTACCCACTATCACATCTTGTAACAGTAAATTCTACAGGTATTTTGTTTGTTGTTTGAGATGGAGTCTGGCTATGTTGCTTAGACTGGTCTTGAACTCATGCCCAAGCAGTCCTTCCACCTTGGCTTCCCAAAGTGCTAGGTTTACAGGCATGAGCCACCACACATGGTCTGCTAGATGTCTTGATATGGTAGCTGACAAATTATCTTGTTCTGATTACCTTTTTTTTTTTTTTTTTTTTGAGACAGAGTCTCATTCCATTACCCAGGCTGGAGTGCAGTGGCACAATCTTGGCTCACTGCAGCCTCCACCTCCCTGGTTCAAGCAATTCTGCCTCAGCCTCCCAAGTAGCTGTGATTACAGGTGTGTGCCACCATGCCCAGCTAATATTTTTTTTTGTATTTTTAGTAGAGATGGCATTTCACCGTGTTGGCAAGGCTAGTCTCGGACTCCTGACCTCAGGTTATCGCCTGCCTCACCTCCCAAAGTGCTGGGATTACAGGCGTGCTAATTACCTTTTTAATGCAGTATCTGATTTCTTTGTCATCAGAATATCATTCACATGATTTTTTTCCTGCTCTTGTGTCAGAACATATAATTTAGTCACATGGGTTTTATTCGGAAGCAAACCCTGATTTTTTTACCTAAGGAAATGGCTCGAAGGTAGCAAGATGTGGAACTGGGATCAGAACCCAGAGTTTCTCCTACTCAGTCCAATGTCCTTTTAGTTATACCATGTGACTTTCTGTAAACAGAAATTCATTTGAAACTTTTAATGTGTATTTTCACAAGGACATAGAAGCAATTGTAAGTCATTTTTTTTAAATTTTAAAAATAAACATTTAAAAATAATTATTGATAATAAACTTTGCCCGAAAGAAGTTATTTTAGAAACAAAATATTCACAACAGCATAATTACTTACATTATTAACTTTTTTTGATCAGCTAAAGCACTATTTATGTAGTAAATAACGAGAAGTAGTTCTGCTGTTTGGGAAGAGACTATTAAATCATTTAGATTCTAAACGAAATATGCTTTATGCAGTTAAGAAAGGGAGGGAGTGATACTAATGTTAACTGAGAGGTATAGCAGGTAGTAGACTAAGTACTTAATATGCTTCATCTTCAAGAATCCTTATTACCCTATTTAATATTCTTTTTACAAGTGAGAAGAAGAGATTTGTCTGACAGAGCATGAGACAAAATAGCAGGAGAGTTATTTGCCAGGTCTAATCTCCATGTTTGAATAATACCTTCACTTCTTTTACTTTCAAAGCGCATTCTTCTGGGAAGAACCAAAACCAGGTCAGGGTCACACTCCCAGCAGGGGGCCCTCATGTATTCTCCAGAATCTATGAACTTTAGCTTTTATTCCACCTTCTGTACATGCAGTGAGCAATAAAACAGTTCCCCAATTTTGTGCTCTGGGATCTCAATATCTTTCACAAGATGACACAAGAATGATTATCCAGTTACACTATTTCTTGAATGATGTTTATTATAAAGTCTTGAAGGTATGTTCTTTGGGTTTTATTTTACTCTTCAGAAGTAGTTAAGTTAGCCTAGTGCTTAAGAGCAAGTTCTACAGCTAGAATGCCTGAGTTTATATTCCTGCTTTGCCTCTTAACCCTAGGCCAGTTACTTAAGCTTTCTGTGCCTTGGTTTCCTCATTTATAAAAATAGAATAATAATAGTGCTTACAGGATTGTTATAAACATTGAAGGAAGTAATATGTGTTGAGTGCTATAACAGAACCTGCACAATAAGAGCCATATATGTAATATATAATAATAGCATAAGAATATGTTCTGTTAGTAGGTAATATATATTTAGGTGTTGTTACTTACATTTTAGTAATTATATGTAGGTGCCAGATTATATTAATGAATTGAGTCCACTGTAGAAATTTCTTGATACGTATTAGTAAGAAGCAGATAGCCAGATGGTCAATACTTTTCAATTATATTTATTTCAAAGAAATGGGTTTGATATTGGTTGCTTTCTCTGTTGTATTTTTAGGTATCTGATGTGTAGCCATGCAGAAGACTTACGTGCGAAAGCAGAATGGGAAGGCAAAGGGACAGCTTCCCGATCTAAACTGTTGGACAAACTTCAGAGTAAGAGTCTTAATTTTTTATGTTTCTGTGTTTTCTCTTAGATTATGAATGGATACAGTGATCATTTAGGAAGACATATCTAGACATACTTTTATTGAGTGGTTAGAAGAGGGAGAATCCATTTTTTCAGACTGTGTCATGGAGTCTAAGAAGCTAACCTCAGGAGTCAGTGAAAGGGCACTGGTCCCAGAGCAGCCCTTCTTTCATTTGTATTATGTGGTGATGCCCCCCGCCTTAAGATTTTGTTTGGGGGAAAAGTGCTGTGTTTAGAGAAAAAAATACGTAAACCACAGTTTTAAGTCACAAGTGCTTTGAAGATTTTGATTTCAACAGTAAGGCCCAGGTTTCTTTAGGTAAATTGTTTCATTCTTCCCCAACCATGTTATGTTTATTCTAGATTGTAATGCGGGTTTCATTTTTGCTGTATTTATATGTAAAAGATGTTGTTCTCTCTGAAAATTATATGATTCTATAATTTTGATGTTGAGATGACAGTGACGATCCTAAGAATCACAAAGCCATGCGTTTGGGGAGGTATAAGGCATTCAAGGACTGCAATAGGTTGATACTAATATCAAAACACCAGTTACTCCCTGAATTCACACAGTATCTTTGACATTTGGAGTAATTTGTACTTGATCTTAGCCAAAAGGCCAAAAAGCGATTTTTAGAGCAGTTTGATGGGAACTAGAGCTTGACCTGTTGCAGCATTTTCCAAAATTTTGCTCTTTGTTAAGTGGAGATTTTACTTACACCTGGTCTCCTTCTGGTACATGATAATTATCTGATACTCTTTTCATTGTTGTCTTCTTTTTCTTCATTTTGTTGTTGTTATTCCCCGCTTACCTCTCCCTGCCCCTAGAAAGTCCACATACAAAATAAACCCCTCCCACCCAAGTATATCCAATTCTGTGAGCAACATAACTATTGCTGCTGACAAATATTGGTAAAGCTTACATATCACATAACCCAGAAGTTCTCTATTTAAGGAGTAGATACTATTGGGGTAGGAACAAGTACAGCAGAAGATGAGCAAATGTCTTAAATAAAAGTTTACAGTTTATTATTATTTCTCTTTTTTAAAATATCTTCTATTAAAGCGTATTTACCACCATCAGTGATGCTTCCCCCACGGCGTTTACAGACTCTCCTGCGGCAGGCGGTGGAACTACAAAGGGATCGGTGCCTATATCACAATACCAAACTTGATAATAATCTAGATTCTGTGTCTCTGCTTATAGATCATGTTTGTAGTAGGTAAGAGGAAAACTTCTTATATTCTGAAATAGGCTAACATTTTACAAACTCAGTGATGAACTTATTTTAGTTTTCTTTTTTAGAGTCTTATCCTGTAGCTATATAACAGTTCATGTCTGATTTAACATTTGTTCACAAGTAAAGCTAGAACTATGAAAATTGAAAATTATGAGAAATTTCTGTATGTTTATATAGTAACCATACCTTGAGAACTGAAGTTGGGAAGCCAGTTTTTCATTATCTATAGGTTTGGTTACTCGTTTTCTGTGTCTGACAATTTAACTATGTCCCAAATTATTTACTGCACATAAAGATCATGGTAATACTTTTTTCTTAATGAAAGTTCTGCTTTTTAGTAGAAGATGGACTCTAAAAATGGTTAAAACAACAGCTATTATTAACTTATAGTTTTGGTTTTTTTACTGTGTCTACCTGTGTCCATAATTTAACTTGTAAGAGTTCAGGCTTCTCTTTTGAAATTAGTAGTATTTTGAATAAAAATATACCCACTATTTTAATGGTCTCTAAAATTAAAGTATAGCTTTATTTTGTTCTTGATGTTCTTATTGGTTTCTTTTTTAGACACAGTCTCTCTCTCTTGGCCCAGGATAGAGTGCAGTGGCAAGATCATAGGCCACTGTATAGCCTTAGGCTCAAGTAATCCACTAACCTCAGCCTTCTGAGTAGCTAGGACTATATAGGCATGCGCTACCATGCCTGGCTAATTCTTAAATTTTTTTGTAGAGATGGGGTCTCTTGCCCCTACTGGTCTTAAACTTCTGGCCTCAAGCAATCAATACGTCTGCCTTGGCCTCCCAAAGCACTGGGATTACAGGCATGAGCCTCCATGCTGGGCCTAAAGCATAGCTTTAATTTTAAGATATCAAATAACAAATTGTGAAATATTTCAGACTTCAAGAATGAAATAATTTGGATCTGATGAACCAAACAGAATAGAGAATAGCTGCAGTGCATGTGCTCAGTTGCTTTTACCAGTGATATCAAAGAACTAATGAAAATAATATAAATAAGAACAAAAGCATATTAAGTGTGAGGGCTTTGGAATAACGAGGAACTTCTGAATAACCATAAAAATTGTCTATATATGCATATTTCTACTGTGATTTAAAATAATGTTTTACATATGTATAAACCACTTTTGTAACCATTGAGTTTTTACCTCACTCTCCCTACTTGAAATATAGAAGTAATAATTGTTTGAGATATTGGCCTTGAATTACTTAAAAGGGCTATTTAATCTTAAAGTATTAAATTATTACTTGGTACCTATCTTAAATGTTCTATAAGAAAGTGATTAGAAATTTTTTCCTCTGTCCCTTTTAAAATCTTTAATAATGGTCATTGACCTGCTTCTGAGGATTTTAAAATCTTTTTGTATAAAATTGAATAGAGGTAGGAAGAGATAATAGATTAAAAGGCTAAATAGTTTCATGGTTCATAGCTCCATTAGCAGATTTGATAACAGTGTTAAGATGCTTATGAACCCAAATCTTTTTTTGGTTCATAAATTTAAATATTTTGAGAGGTGGTGACTAGACATAATGGTTCAAGAGGTATCAGTAAGTTAGGAGCTTGCCCTCCGGTTTCTAAACTAAAATCTATGGGAACATGACCACAGTGTTTTAACATGTACATCAGCACCTATGAAACTAAATGATGAAAAATACTTAATCTAACTTTTTCCAACCCTCAGATCAGGGACCAAGCTCTCATAAGCCTGTGTAGAAAAGCAGTCCAGAGTTTTACATAGGAATGAAAGCATCCTTTTTCTTCTGAAATAACCATTGATTAGAAGGTCTTCTCTGTAATCTTAAAATGAAACCTTCACTCTGTGCTCCTAGTTACTCTCTTCCTCTCTACCCCTCCACTTTAGAGCTAACTTCTTGAAATCGTTACCTACTACACATTCGCAATGTCTGTGTTCTTACTTTTCCTTCACTCTTCATATTTCTGTATTATTAGGACCTGTGTAGCTAACATAACACCAGAATTGTTGATGTTGGTGAGAATACCTCTTTTACATTCAGTGGATATTTTCCAGCCTGTATCTTCACCTTACTATAGCACTGTACTACTCTATTTTGAAACTTTTCCTTTGACCTCTAAAACATTTTAGATTCTTAGTTTAACTCCTGGCTACTCCTTAGGCTTTTCTTCTTTAACTGTCCCTTTAAGAAATACGTGTTCCAGGCTGGGCACGGTGGCTCACGCCTGTAATCCCAGCATTTGGGAGGCCGAGTCGGGTGGATCATCAGGTCAGGAGATCGAGACCATCCTGGCTAACATGGTGAAAACCCATCTCTACTACTAATACAAAAAAATTAGCCAGACGTGGTGGCACACGCCTGTAGTCCCAGCTACTCGGGAGGCCGAGGCAGGAGGATCGCTTGAACCCGGGAGGCGGAGGTTGCAGTGAGCAGAGATCGCGCCACTGCACTCCAGCCTGGGCGACAGAGCGAGACTCTGTCTCAAAAAAAAAAAAAAAAAATATGTATTCTAGAATTGTTTCTTCCCTCATCCTTAGGTTATACTTCCATGGTTCTAATGACAGCTAGATACAGGCCAGAGCTACAGCATTTATCTCCTGAGCCTTAGACCTTAATACCACAATTTGAGTTCTCAAGTACATTAAACACAGCATGTCCAAAACAGAACTTCCTTCCCTCTCACCTATTTTTACAAAATCTGCTTTTTCTTAAATTCCCTACCTCAGTGAAAAGCAGCCATCTACCCAGTTTTCCCAAACCAGAAAACTTGGAGTCAGCCTTAGTTTTTTACTGTAGAGATTTTAAAGCCACTAAGAATAATGTCACACATTACATTATATACACGGTCTTTTTTTTTTTTGGTTTTTTTTTTTTTTTTTTTGAGACGGAGTCTTGCTGTGTCGCCCAGGCTGGAGTGCAGTGGCTGGATCTCAGCTCACTGCAAGCTCTGCCTCTCGGGTTCACGCCATTCTCCTGCCTCAGCCTCCTGAGTAGCTGGGACTACAGGCGCCCACCACCTCGCCCGGCTAGTTTTTTGTATTTTTAGTAGAGACGGGGTTTCACCGTGTTAGCCAGGATGGTCTCGATCTCCTGACCTCGTGATCCACCCGTCTCAGCCTCCCAAAGTGCTAGGATTACAGGCTTGAGCCATTGCGCCCAGCCATATACACGGTCTTGAGAGGGAGTTGTGTCCTTTATTGCTAAACTGAGAAAATAGAACCTGAACTTACTTAGTTATTTTTTAATTAAAAAAATTTTTAAAAATTTCATTCGACACATGATCTTGCCCTGTAGCCCAAGTTAGAGTGCAGTGGTGCAATTATAGTTCACGGTAGCCTTGAACTCCCATCTCAGCCTCCTGAGTAGCTGGGGCTTCAGGCGTGGACCGCCACACAGCTAATTTCAGAAAAATTGTTTGGCTTTGTTTTTGTGTTTTCGTTGTTGTTTAATGGTGATGGGGTTGCTTACTGTGTTGCCCAGGCCAATCTCAAACTCCTGGCCTCAGGTGCTCCTCCCACCTCATCCTTCCGAAGGGCTAGGGTTACAGGTGTGAGCTACCACACTGGGTCTGAATCTAAATTTAAGTCCTATTATTTATCTAAAAGTCTTCAAAAGAACAGTTGCTAATTTTTGTTACCTTCTTTACTCTTTTAGAGACTAGATTTTAGCATTGGAACTAGAAAACTATTTTCAGAAATTAAATCTTAGCTTTGAAATTACATAGCAGCTTTTTTCTGGCGAATAAAGAATTAATTATGAATTATGACTTTTAAAAATATCCTGATGTACATTGAAAAAATTTATCAGATTGTATACAATTTCTAGGCAGGGCATGGTGGCTCACCCACTGCACTCCATCCTGAGCTACAGAGCAAGACTCCATCTCAAAAAAACAAAGATAAGCATTAGAGGAGGAAAAAACTATTTCTGATACTGAAATTGCTTGTTTGATTGGAATTTTGTCCAGCAGTGCCTTGGAAAATATGATTTTAAAATGGTATTTGGAAAGTAAACTGGTCTTGGAGTCAACCATAGGTCCAAATCTTAGTACAATTACTTACCAGTTTTATGACATCTAGTAAATTATTTGTCCTCTTTGAGCCTCATGAAAATGGGGATAATAGTACTTCCATGAGCAATATTATACGTAAAGTGCAGCATTTGGCACCTAGTAAGTGCTTAATAAATGTCAGCTAATATTGATTATTTTATCTAAAATCACACATGTAGAGTAGTAATATTAAAGCAATTTAATTTAAAAATCTGAAAGTTTAAAACAGCCTGCAAATACCCATCTGCTAAGGTAGATTGCCATGTGTACCAAATAAAGAATGTTAATTTATTTTTAAATGTATATTTTGTTTCAGACTGGTGAATTGACAAAATATAATTGTAAATTATTGATTGGGGAAAGAAGCAAGGAAGACCGTGTTTCAAGATACACTTAAAGGTGTATCCGTTAATGTTTAAATAACGTTGTTTTTTGGTGGGGGGGGGTTGTTGTCGTTATTGGTGTTTGAGACTGAGTCGCACTCTGTCCCCCAGGCTGGAGTGGAGTGGCACGATCTTGGCTCATGCAACCTCCGCCTCCCGGGTTCAAGCGGTTCTCCTGCCTCAGCCTCCTGAGTAGCTGAGACTACAGGCATGTGCCACCACACCCAACTGATTTTTGTATTTTTAGTAGAGATGAGGTTTCACCATGTTGGCCAGGCCAGTCTCAAACTCCTGACCTCAGGTGATCTGTCCGCCTTGACCTCCCAAAGTGCTGTGATTACAGGCGTGAGCCACCGTGCCCAGCCTACTCAAATAATGTTTCTTATAATACAGAGAATTTATAAGGTAGAGCTGTTTGTCTAAACAGTAGCCACTAACTACGTGTGTCCATTTAAATTCAAATGTAAAATAATTCAAATTAAATAAATCAAGTTCCTCCAGCTTACTGGCCACATTTTAAGTGTTCAGTAGCCACTTGTAGTGAGGGCTACCGTATTAGATAGCACAGGTATATAGCATTTCCACTGTAACAGAAAGTTCTGTTGGACAGTGCTGATGTAGAGGTTGGAAAAGAATGGTTTTTTAAATGAGTGCTTAATGAAAATAGTCATTTAAGTTGGTAAACCGGATCATAAATCACAAAATTCTTTGCCCTTGATATATAATATTAGCTGCCATTTATGAGGTACTAGCTAAGTGTCAGATTCAGTCTAAATGGTTTATAGTCATTTTCGCTTCCTCTTATTTCATCCTTGTATAAGGAATTCTGTAAGGCAGATACCTTAATCTTTGTTTGATGGTTGGAAAAATTTAGATTTAGAGAGGTTAATTTAATATCTCAGAATCGTAGCTAAGTGACTGAGCCAAAATTTGAATCTAAGTCTGTCAGACTACTGCTCCCATTCTTAAGGTTTTGCTCTTAACTACTGCACTCCTTGCCATATATTGCACTTCTTCTGTGCCTCCCTGAAAATATTATTAATCACATTTGAGTATCTATTACATTCCAGAAATTTTAAATGTATTTCTAATTCTTACAAGAATTCTAAGAACTCTGTTAGGTAGATATTAATCTCCTTTTGTAGACATGGGAACTCAAGCTGAGAGAGTTAAATGACTTGCCAAAGACATTAAAACTTGTACGTGAGAAGGACCTAAACTCATTATCTGGAGGCTATTCTGATTTCGGTTTGGGTTTGTTTTTTGAAATGATCTCACTCCATCACCCAGGCTGGAGTGCAGTGATGCAGTCATAACTCACTGCAGCCTCTTTAACTCCCAGGCTCAAGCAGTACTTCCACCCCAGCCTCCCCAATAGCAAGTAAAAAGAATGTAGCTGGGCCTGGTGTCACAGGTCTGTGGTCCCAGCTACTCAGGAGGCTGAGGTGGGAGAGTCTTTTGACACCAGGCGGTCAAGGCTACAGTGATCTGTGATTGTGCTGCTGTACAACAGTACAGAGCCTGGGCAACAGAGAGACCCTGTCTCAAAAAAAACAAAAGAAAAAATTTTACAAATGCATTCATTTCTTATTTTTAGTGATGTGATCTTCAAAGAAGTTTTGTCAGTTATGTAACCTTTTTTATTATTATTCTAATCTGTTTTGAAAGAATAATTTGTGGACCTCTTTGTTTTAGGAGGCAGTTCCCATGTTATACGCAGCAGATACTTACGGAGCATTGTAATGAAGTGTGGTTCTGTAAATTCTCTAATGATGGCACTAAACTAGCAACAGGATCAAAAGATACAACAGTTATCATATGGCAAGTTGATCCGGTATGTACCCCAATATGAGTGTTTATATTACAAAAGGGAATAATTTTGAATCTAATTCATTGATTACATATTTTTAAGTATACATATATCAACGGTATTCTTTTCCAAGAGCATTTTTTGTCATCTTTATTTCTTACATTTTCGTGTGTTGTATAGATAATATTATTAACACTGTTGAGTGTTTATGTACTAACGATAATGTTAAATCTGTGTATACATTATCTAATTTTCTGAAAAACTCTGTGAGGTGCTAACATCTGCATTCAGATGAGGAAACTGAGGTAGAAGTCAAATGCTTTGACTCTCACAGCTAGTACATGACAAAGTTTGACTCAAATCCCGGAATACCTTGACTCCAAACAAACCCACTGCTATTAACATATGTGCCAATTTATATCTTCGTTAATACTTGATTGAAAGATTAGGCCAGGCACAGTGGCTAATGCCTGTAATCCCAGCACTTTGGGAGGCCGAGGCAGGAGGATCACTTGAGCTCAAGAGTTCAAGACCAGCCTGGACAACATAGGGGAGAGTCTGTTATTACAAAAAATTAGCCAGGCATGGTGGTTGCCCCAGCTACTTGAGAAGATGAGGTAGGAGGGATCACTTGAGCCCAGGAGGTGGAGGCTACAGTGAGCTCTGACCTTGATACTGCACACTCGAGCCTGGGCAACAGAGTGAGACCCTGTCTCAAAAAAAAAAAAAAGGAAGACTAATACAATGTCCATTCTGTTCCAACCACAAGTTAGAAAAGACTCATTACTCTTTTGCCTTCTGAAGCCCATCATTATCTTGTATAATTTGTGGACCTTGTTGTGTAAGCCTTTCTCCTCTGTTTTCCCATTGATATATAGGAAAAGTATTTTATTCTGGATTTAAAATTCTGAGTTCCCTCTAAAATCAGTTAAGTGTTTGTTTATAACCAGATGACCTATGGATTTGTTGTGGATAATAAGTATTTTCATTTATTTCAGCTAACTGAACATTTATCAAGGGATCAAAGAAGCACATGACTCCAGATAGGTTAAGGAGCTGTATTTGTTTTAGGAGTCATTCACCTAAAATAAACTTCTTTTCTTTTGAGACAAAGTCTCACTCTTGTCCCACAGGCTGGAGTGCAATGGCGCAATCTTGGCTCACTACAACCTCTGCCTCCTAGGTTCAAGGGATTCTATTGCCTCAGCCTCCCGAGTAGCTGGGATTACAGGCGTCTGCCACTACGCGCGGCTAATTTTTGTATTTTTAATAGAGATGGGGTTTCACCATGTTGGCCAGGCTGGTCTCAGACTCCTAACCTCAGGTAATCTGCCCGCCTTGGCCTCCCAAAGTGCTGGGATTACAGACGTGAGACACTGTGCCCAGCCAAATAAACTTATTTTGAAGTTTAGAATTAAAATACGATATTAGCTCAGGATAAAGTTTTGGGCTCCTGTGTTGAGAAAAACAGAAAAAGGGAGCCATTCTGAGACAGTATCTCAGTGTGTCACCCAGGCTGTAGTGTAGTGGGGTGATCTCGGCTCACTGCAACCTCCACCTCCCAGGTTCAAGAGATTCTTATGCCTCAGCCTCCCAAGTAGCTGGGACTACAGGCACGCACCACGACACCCAGCTAATTTTTGTATTTTTAAAGTAGAGACGGGGTTTCACCCTGTTGGCCAGGCTGGTCTCGTACTCCTGACCGCAGCTAATCGCCGATCTTAACCTCCCAAAGTGCTGGGATTACAGGCGTGAGTCACCATTCCGAGCCTAACAGTTCTTTTTAGAAGAGAATTGAATTTGAGAGCATACACCAATCCTTGCATACCTACATATCCTACAAACAATGAAAGGTAAATAAAATACATTCTTTACCATAAAGCAGTGGTTCTTTACCTTTTTTTGATATCACGTACCTTTTTGGCAGTTTGGCAAACCTATGGACTCTTTCTCAGAATGTGTTTAAATGCATAAACGAAAGCACATAGTAAGGCCAAATATATGTTATGTATTCATTACTAAGGAAAGCCAATTATAGTGATACGTAGTTAACATAGTACAAAAATGTATTTTTTATTTTTATTTAATGCTTTATTAATGCGTTAAATAATAAATTCTAGCAGCAGATGTAAGTACCAGAATTTTGAAGAAGTGATGAGCACACAAATATTTCAAGGTATCTGCAACAACTATGATATATGAAAAGATTTAAGATTTCTGTTGTTAATGGAGTCACCGAATACCACCTAATTTAGTGTACTAGCTAGTATACTACCCACCACTACCTAATATACTACCGTATGTAATTAGTCATATACCCAGTACTGCCTAATACTACCTTGTTAATTGCCTGCGTTAGAGAGTGAAGGAAACACCAAATTTCAGGCTGTGTTTAATAAAAATAGAGATGTGTCTTTTTCCCATTTAAATTCATAGACCCCTGATTCTATCCCTGGACCCATTCTTGTAGATCTCAGGTTTAAAATTCCTGTGAAAAAAATGTACAGTTTAAATGAAAACAAAATTCAATGAAATAAGCATGATACATAACAGATAATACATAAAGTATTATGAAAGTGCAAGGAAGCTTTACAAGTCGAAATACCTCTTGAGAGCCTTATTGTGCATCACACCGGTGGACAACAGGAAAGGGGCATTCTAGGAAGACAGGAAAACCTCTTACCTCCTATCCCCCTCCAAAAAATAATAATAATAATAAGATAATGGGATGAGTAATGACAGAGTGGGAGATTAGACTAGAAAAAGAGTTTGGGATCAAATCACAGCCTTTGCATGCTAAGTTCTGTTTTCATTCACCAGTCATTTATTTGCGTGATATCTGAAAAAGAAGGTAGTAATACCAAAACTGCTTTATTAAAGTTTTTCCTAGTAGCGGTGTATAAGAATCCCCCTTCGTTTAGCCAGTATTTATTAAACACCTGCTGTGTGCCAGGTCTTTTGCTATAGACAGACTAAGCACATGATAATACACCATAATTTATAATGGGTGCTACAGGAGCTCATAAAACAGAGCCTACTGGAACAGGAAAGTAAGAAAAGTAAATATTGGGTGAAGAAGAGGTAAAGAACTATGTAGGCAAAACTAGTTAGGTTAGGCCCTTGGGCAAAAGAAAACATAACATGGCATTTGGGTGGTTTGGGGGAAGAGTTTTAGGTACACTAGAGTTGAGGTTAATTAAGTAGCAGCCAGATCAAGGAGGAGCTTTTGTATTCTTTGCTAAGAGGTTTAGACTCTTATGCCAGTGTTTCCTAGAGTGTTATAGTGAGTCCTGTGGGACTGACTCTTTTAGTATGATGGTATTTTTGTAATGTCAAATACTGTCTGAAAAAGTTATAAGAAAATATATGTTCTTTTTGGCCGGGTGCTGTGGCTCACCCCTGTAATCTCAGCACTTTGGTAGGCCGAGGCAGGTAAGTCACCTGAGGTCAGGAGTTCAAGACCAGCCTGGCCAACATGGTGAAACCCCATCTCTAGTAAAAATTAAAAAAAATTAGTCTGGCATAGTATTGCGTGCCTGTGGTCCCAGCTACTTTGGAGACTGACGCAGGAGAATTGCTTGAACCCGGGAAGCAGAGGTTGCAATGAATTGAGATCGTGCCACTGCACTTAAGCCTGGGCGACAGAGAAGACTCCATCTCAAAAAATATATATATATATATGTATATGTATATATATACATTTGTGTGTATATGTATATACACATTTGTGTATATATGTATACGTATATATATATGTGTATATATATGCCCTTTTTGAACATGTGTGTGTATTTTTTAATGGAGAGGGAAAAAAATACATTTAAGAGAGCCTTAAAATTTGAGTTGATGTGATTCCAATGCCTACTTTCCTTTAACAGTTTTTCTGTGCCTAAAAAATGTGAATTTTACCCATTCCCCCAAAATCCAAGCAAACTCATATAGGCTCCACGAACATGTTATTTCCACTTTGAATAAATTAGTGTAAAGGCACTGTACTAATGAAGATAGAGTATTAATGTTTTTATTTTCAACTTTATCTTTTATAGGATTATATTTTTTTCATTCATGAACGTAAAACAGTTTTTGAGTTAAATATTTCTTTCCCTTTTTTTTTTTTTTTTTTAAAGACAGAGTCTCACTCTGTCACCCAGGCTGGAGTGCAGTGGTGCGATCTCGGCTCACTGCAACCTTCGCCTCCTGTGTTCAAGCAATTATCCTGCCTCAGCCTCCTGAGTAGCTGGGATTACAGGCATGTGCCACCATGCCCGGCTAATGTTTGTATTTTTAGTAGAGACAGGGTTTTTTTTTTTTTTTTTTTTTTTTTTTTTTTTTTTTTTTTTTTTTTGAGACGGAGTCTTTGCTCTGTCGCCCAGGCTGGAGTGCAGTGGCACAAACTCGGCTCACTACAAGCTCCGCCTCCTGGGTTTACGCCATTCTCCTGCCTCAGCCTCCCGAGTAGCTGGGACTACAGGCGCCCGCTACCTCGCCCGGCTAGTTTTTTGTACTTTTAGTAGAGACGGGGTTTCACCGTGTTAGCCAGGATGGTCTCGATCTCCTGACCTCGTGATCCGCCCGTCTCGGCCTCCCAAAGTGCTGGGATTACAGGCGTGAACTACCACGCCCAGCGAGACAGGGTTTTACCACAGTGGCCAGGCTGGTCTCAAACTCCTGACCTCAAGCAATTTGCCTGCCTCAACCTCCCAAAGTGCTGGGATTGCAGGCACGAGCTGCCGCACCTGGCTGAGTTAAATATTTCTAAAGGAGTTTGTCTTCAGTTTAAAAGCAAATCTTTGTGTTGATCTGGGGCAGTACTGTGAATGAAAATTTGTTCCTGAAAGATCTTGAGCTAGTCAGGAAGACTTGACTTGCTTAGTAAATTATTTAAACCACTTTGATCTAATGATACTACTGATCTAATATAAATATCTCATGCCTCTTACCCACTTCCCAAAGAAGAATCAGAAGTAGTCGCATTGTTAACTATTGAATTTTGTCAAAACAATGGTGATTTGGAATGGATAATTGTATGAATGATAAACTTAGGGTTCAGTGAAGAAACAGTAGCGTAAACATAATCCATTTTGCAGTGACATTTCTCAGGAGGGGAGGAATCTCCAGTTTAATTTTATCAGACTAGTTCCCAACTTGTTTCAACTGCTTGTGGGTCATTCCATTGGGATTTCCCACCACTCCACCCACCCCCCTCACCCCACCCCCCACCCCCCACCCCGCTCAGAGCTAAACTCAATCAATCTTAAGACTGAAGTCTAAAACTTACTGTTTCTTCCCACCTTTAGTCAAATTCTTACTTCCTCTATTTCTTGTAAACATCCATCCCTATCCCCTAAACCAGAAATCTGGAGGTTGTGTTTGAAGATTTCTTGTTATATTCTATCATGTCATTTTTATCTCCACAGTATCTTTTTTTTTTTTTTAAACAGGTGTTTCACTATGTTGTCCAGGTCAGTCTTCAACTCCTGGACTCAAACAGTCTTCCAGCCTCAGCTTCTCAAAGTACGGGTGTGAGCCGTAGTGCCCAGCCCAGAATATCTTTTGATTCTGACCTCTTTTAGTCCTTAACATCTTACGTTAGGGCATCATTTTTTTGGGAACTGACTATGAACTATGTATGGCTCATTATGGTTCCATTGTCCCGTTATGGTTTCCTTATCCTGTGTCTTTCTTTCTGATTCATCTTCCACGTTGTTATCCTAGTTCCTAAAGCCAAATATCACACTGTATATGCCCTAGCTTACAAATTTTAAGTGGCTTTTCACACACAGGGAAAATGTAGCCCCTTAGCCTACAACAAACACGTCAACTCTTGCAGCCTTGTCACTTGCCACGTCTACATTTGCACTTCACAGTTCAGCTTGCATAGCTTACAATATGGGCTTTTAAGTGAGGCAGTCCAGATTCAGATCCCCATTGCACTACAAACAGGCATGTTTCTAACCTTTCTAAACTTTCATTTCTTTCCCTATAATATGAGAGAGGGGGGTAATATTCTAGATCTGTGAGGATTAAATGAAGTATTGTTTGTGAATGGTGCTAGTAGTGGTTAGCATTAATAAGTGGTAGCTTTGCTGGGTAGGATTGTAAAATGGTGCAACCACTTGGAAAACAGTTTGGCAGTTTCTCAAAATGTTAAACAGAGTTAGCATATGACCCAGAAATTCCACTCCTATGTATATACCCAAGAGAAATGGAAACATATGTCTACACAAAAACTCATACATATTCATAGCAGCATTATTCATAATAGCCAAAAAGTAGAGAAACAGTCCAAATGTTCATCAATTCATGAATGGATAAACAAAATAATTATACTGTTAAATATTATTCAGCAATAAAAAGAGATTAAATACTAATACATTCTATAACATGGATGAACCCTGAAAACATGCTAAGTGAAAGAAGCCAATTAAAAGAGACCACATCACATATAAGTCTGTTTAGGTGAAACATCCAGAATAGGCAAATCTATAGAGACAGAGACAGAAAAGTAGTGGTTGCCAGGGGCTGCAGGGAGGGGTATGGCAGCTGCTGATGGGTAGGAGGTTTCTTTGGGAAATGATGAGAATGTTCTAAAAATTCGATGGTGTGATGGTTGCACAACTCTGAATATACTAAAATATACTGAGTTGTATACTTTAAAAGGATGAATTTTATGGTAAGTTATATCTCAATGAAGTTGTTTAAAAATATGTAAGAGATAGCTCATTATACCCATCTGTTTTCAGTTGCCTTGAAAGCTTTCTAAGGTCAAATGCAATATATCTTTATACATATAGTAAAAATATAAATATATCTTTATATTTTCATCGAGTACACAATGACTTGTATATAGTAGATGCTTAATGGTGTAGTAGATGCTTAATAGATGTTGCAATGTGAATGAGTCTTTATGAAGCAAGCTGTTAAAGGGAAAATTGGTCTGAAAATTTCCTCAGATTAAATTATCAAAGTACATCTTTGTAGCTATTTAAGTTCTTGCACCAGAAAACAATGACTTTAGTGATAGGAGTTAACTGAATTGTTTATTTTCCTTCCTAGGACACACACCTGCTAAAACTGCTTAAAACATTAGAAGGACATGCTTATGGCGTTTCTTATATTGCATGGAGTCCAGATGACAACTATCTTGTTGCTTGTGGCCCAGATGACTGCTCTGAGCTTTGGCTTTGGAATGTACAAGTGAGCGAGTTCCATCTTTGGTTTAGCTTTTAAGTACGGCATAATCATAATGTACATATTCATTATAACTTCATTGATTTACATAACAGAACCATTCAACCTAAATTACTATACTGTATCTCTTAGTTATTCAAGTGGAACCCAACTTTCCAGATTTATCAATTTAAATATTATGCTCAGTAATATATTTTTGAAAGAATGATAAGTGTTTTCAGGATATTTGGCTTTGTCCTGTGGAATTTATACTATTTACTGTGCTTCCTCAGAAAGGATTTATAATGGTTTCATAGTTTCACAGTTGTACATTAAAACTACCTTTGAAATGTAAAAGGTCAGCATTAAACCAGATTTTCCATTCTGATGGCAGTTGCGCCATCTCCTTACCTATATTTTATATACTAAGCTAGTTTAGTGAGGCTACATGATGTTTTCGGTACTTACTACTAAGGGCTTTATTGCTGGGTTTGTTCGTTCGTTTGTCTGTTTTTGAGACAGAGTCTTGCTCTGTTGCCCAGGCTGGAGTGCAGTGGCGCGATCTCAGCTCACTGCAACCTCCGCCTCCCAGGTTCAAGCGATTCTCCTGCCTCAGCCGCCCGAGTAGTTGGGATTACAGGTGTCTGCCACCACGCCCAGCTAATTTTTGTATTTTTAGTAGAGATGGGGTTTCACCATGTTGACCAGGCTGGTCTCAAACTCCTCACCTAAAGTGATCCACCTACCTCGGCCTCCCAAAGTGTTAGGATTACAGGCGTGAGCCACCGCCCTCCCATTGCTGTTTATATATGAAAATTTGAATTTTATGCAGGGTTCCATTTTAGGGAGAGTCAGCATTAGGTTCAGTTTGTTATTTACAATTCATGTTTTAGAAATCCTGTAGTTATAATAGTAAGACTGCCTTTCTGGTCAGTCATTTCCTTGTTTCAGCTCCAGCTTTTTATTAAGAAAATTTTCAAATATTAAGAAAAGTTGAAATAAGAGAATGATGGTCTATGTGCCCACCCCTGTAGGTTCAACAGTTGTTAAGGTTTTGTGATATTTTGTTTGTACATACGTGCATAGAAACATGCATTTGTGGCCAGGCGTGGTGGCTCACGCCTATAATCCCAGCACTTTGGGAGGCCAAGGCAGGTGGATCACGAGGTCAGGAGTTCAAGACCAGCCTGGCCAAGATGGTGAAACCCCATCTCTACTAAAACTACAAAAAATTAGCAAGGGCGGTGGCAGGCGCCTGTAATCCCAACTACTTGGGAGGCTGAGGCAGGAGAATCACTGGAACCCAGGCAGCAGAAGTTGCAGTGAGCCAGGATCACACCTGGATCGCCTGGGTGACAGAGTGAGACTCCATCTCAAAAAAAAAAAAAGAGAAATGTGCATTTGTACTTACACATATATACATATCTAAAACATTTGAAAGTAAATTAGATACTTTACCCTAAATACTTAAGCATGTGTTTTTTAAAAAATAACATCCTACCTATTCAAATGTTATGATATCTAAGAACATTAACTGTAATTCTCTGTTATCTAGTACTTATGATCAAAATCCACGGTTGTTCCCAAAATGTGTTTTATGCCATTTTTGTCAAATCAGCATTTAATCGATGTTGTATTTGTGATTGGGTTCAGGGAGGTGGCAGAACACAGAGTAGAATATTAAAATTGCTTTCCCTCAGTAAAACAGCTTGCAGTGAGTCTGACCTAGAAGATCAAAGAAAACTTTTTTCCATTAAAGCTTTCTTTTCACCTTCCAAAGGAGAAAGTATATAGTCTTAATCCTGTAATAGAAATTTAATGTAGAGTGCCTTTGTAGTCTTTCTTTGACCAATTTTGAATTTCTGAACAATTAAACTATGTTCTAACATAACTTTCATTGTGTAGTACTTTATATACTTAAACTTCTTCTGAAAGGGTGATCTTTTCATCGGTTTTTAGATTTCTTTAATCATTTCTTAAATTAGAAAAATTCTAATCTAGTAACCTCATGCACTCACTATTCGGAGCATAATAAGAGAAGACAAACCATTTCTGCCTTCAGAACTTAGTATGTTAATGTATTTTTCAATAGAAAATGCCAAGAATTTAGCTATTTCTTGTATATTTGTGCTCTAAACTTTCAACTGTTTATATCAGTCAACCCAAAGTAAATAGGGGAGACTAGTTAACAATTTGGGGGAAGGATTTATATTGCTGAACACTTTTTTTCCAGTGTAAGGGAGACCTGGTTTTCTGTTTTTGTGCCCTCTTTTAGTACTTGGCCCCATTTCCTAATCATACCCTTTGGTTTCACTCTTTTATTTCTACTTTTGATTACCCATTTCTCACAGGAGAACTATGCCCTTTTATTATTATACCAAGGGCAGCTATTATCTCTCAGATCGTGTTTCTAATCCATGAACAAAATGGAATCAAGACTAGATTAAATGGTATGTGTATACCTTCTAAGTTGAGTAATTCAGAAAATGTAACAGGATGATACTTAACTATTGTAACCACTAAATGTTCTTACTTAGAAATGCCATGGAATGGCTATGTTAAACAGTACAAAGGTTCTTCTTTCTAGTACTGTTCATTGAGATAAGGTTGTGTATCAGAAAAATGTTTTTTTTCTCTCTTCCTACCTTCCCTACTATATTGTGAGCATTTGAATATTAAATTCAACATAATTTATTTAGACTGCCCTTGGCCTACTTTATGGGCATAGTTTTTCTTTTTTCTTTTTTTTTTCTTTTTTTTTCTTTTTTTTTTTTTTTTTTTTGAGACAGTCTCACTCTGTCACCCAGGCTGGAGTGCAGTGGCGTGATCTCAGCTCACTGCAACCTCCTCCGCCTGGGTTCAAGTGATTCTCGTGCCTAAGCCTCTCGAGTAGCTGGGATTACAGGCATGCACCACCACCTATGGGTACAGTTTTTTACTCAGTAATCATGTTCTTGAGGAATTGCTAATTGCATTAACTGCAGTTTTAGAATAAAATTTATAAAAAACTTTGGACTGAGAAGTAGAAGCTCAGAAGGAATAGGTATGTAGTCTTGGACTTTTCATTATCTTGCTTGGGAAAAATTACGTGTTTTAGTTTATGAATATAATCGATTTGAGATGAGAGATTTACTGAAGTTTATCTCATATCTGCTCTTTGGGTTACCTATGCCAGACATTGTTCAACTCCTGGGTTTTTCTTCAAGTCCTTAATTTCTCTTCTGGGTGCTGTAGTCTCTTTTTTGTAGGATCACTTGAAACAATTCATTACTTAGAAGGAACTAGGAAGGCCGGGCCCGGTGGCTCACACCTGTAATCCCAGCACTTTGGGAGGCCGAGGTGGGCGGATCATGAGGTCAGGAGATCGAGACCCCGGTGAAACCCCATTTCTACTAAAAATACAAAAAATTAGCCGGGCATGGTGGCGGGCGCCTGTAGTCCCAGCTACTCAGGAGGCTGAGGCAGGAGAATGGCGTGAACCCGGGAGGCAGAGCTTGCAGTGAGTCGAGATCACGCCACTGCACTCCAGCCTGGGCGACAGAGCAAGACTCCATCTCAAAAAAAAGAAAAAAAAAGAATGAACTGGGAAACCAGCCAGACATCCCAGTTATTTTTTTTTTTTTTCCACATATTTCCTTTAGAGGGGTATCTTGAAGGTCTCATTTACAGTTTTATTTCCTTATAGACAGGAGAACTAAGGACAAAAATGAGCCAGTCTCATGAAGACAGTTTGACAAGTGTGGCTTGGAATCCAGATGGGAAGCGCTTTGTGACTGGAGGTCAGCGTGGGCAGTTCTATCAGTGTGTAAGTATTCAGTGCCCCCTTCCCAGTGTCTGTTGGTTTAAAAGCAAATGTACTTTTGTTTAAACAATTTCCTTGACTCAGTATCTTATAAAATACACTCTATGGGCCAGGCATGGTGGCTTACACCTGTAATCCCAGCACTTTGGGAGGCCAAGCCAAGTGGATCGCCTGAGATCAGGAGTTCAAGACCAGTCTGGCCAACATGGTGAAACCCTGTCTCTACTAAAACTACAAAAATTAGCTGGGCATCGTGGTGGGCACCTGTAATCCCAGCTACTTGGGAGGCTGAGGCAGGAGAATCACTTGAACCCAGGAGGCGGAGATTGTAGTGGGTCAAGATCACACCATTGCACTCCAGCCTGGGCAACAAGAGTGAAACTCTGTCTCAAAAAAATAAGTAAAACAAAATATACTCTATGAACACCTACTTTGCCATCGTCCTAGACAAGCGCTGTCCAATAGAATTTTCTGGGTTATTTTTTCCTTTCTTTTAAACATTTCAAATATTTGTACAAAGTATAGACTTTGGGTTTAGTAGAACAAAAAAAAATGTGTTATGCTAAACATTTTTGTTCTTATAAGCAATTTTCTAATAAGAATTGAAAAAAATTTTTAAATTCTTTTGAGATTTTTGTAACCAAAAAAAAAAAAAGTGCTGTATTTTATGAGTAGACTCCCTTTAATTAATGTTTGAATAATAAAAGTGGTGACAAGTGCTACCAGAGAACTCTTCAATCTTTGTGTCAACTTCTAATAAGTAGCCGCCCTAATTATTTTGGATTGTTGGAATGATTAAAGTAAGTTTTATGGCAAGGTAAACTTTATATCATAGGTATCATTTATATCATAAATCATAGTTTACCTTGCCATAAAACTTTATCTGTTACTTGCAGTATAGTGTCTAGATTCTATGTCTCATGTTACAGACGCACATGGTTCCAGTATGCATGTCCAGATTTTTTCTTTTCTTTTTTTAAGAGACAGGGTTTCCCTCTCTGCCGCCCATGCTAGAGTACAGTGCTGTGATCATGGCTCACTGCAGCCTGAAACTTCTGGGCTCAAATGATCCTCCCGCCCTGGCTTCCTAACATGCTGGGATTACAGGCATGAGCTACCACACCCGACCCCAGATCAATTTTTTAAACTAAAAATAATAAGCCATTTAATTTAGCTAAAACAAGTTATCAGGTTCTTTTATTAAGTTCATTTGGAACACGTGGATTTTGATGTTGTATTATCTCAATATGGTTATAAATTGTTCTTAATTCCCTGCGTGCAAGATGATCATGTATATTTCTGCTGAGCTTGCTGTCCTATACTGGGTTAAGGCATCAAGATACAGGATTATCTAATTTATAAAATGGGAAGGGTAATTCCTCTCAGAAGTTTGGATATTCAATGAGCTAATGACTATAAGAGCTTTGATCAGTAGAGCGCATTACAAATTTGGTAAATTATGAAAAATGTCATTAACAGATTCCTGCAGTCCGTATGAAGCCATAAAATGTTTTAGAAATCTTTTTCCATTTCGCAACTCCTAAATATTATAGGACAAATTCCAGTATAGTGAATTTTAAAGGAACGTTTAAATTATTTTCGAATAAAAATAAGACCTTACCTGGAACTTAGGGACTGTTTCTTTCTTTGTATTATTTATGCATGGTGAGTTATTGAAGGGAAGATAGAGCTACAGAGTGTCTTTCTGCTTTCCCTTAAGTATGGTTGTAATGAAATTTGACCTATATTCAAATTTTCATGGTTACAAACACTTCTAGAACAATTAGGTTGAGATCAGTCTCAGGAAAAAAAAAAAAAAAACCTGTTACTAAAAGATGCTGTGAAGGGAGTCTTTTGGTTCTTTATTTGCTTTCTGAGTGCTGTTGAGTAATGAAGTTAATAGTAGTTTTTTCTTACTCAGGATTTAGATGGTAATCTCCTTGACTCCTGGGAAGGGGTAAGAGTGCAATGCCTTTGGTGCTTGAGTGATGGGAAGACTGTTCTGGCATCAGATACACACCAGCGAATTCGGGGCTATAACTTCGAGGACCTTACAGATAGGAACATGTAATTATTTTTTGTTTCCATTAAACAACAATTACCTGCTTAAAATGTGTAGTGGAACTTGCCTTTTCACAGTTTTCATGTTTTTTGTTTTGGTTTGCTTGGTAATTTGGATTGGTGGTCACATGGTACTTAGTAATCATTAACTCAGATTCATCTCAATTGAAGTATAGTGTGTAATAGTGATTACAGGCAAAATTGTCATACTTAAGGTAGTACATCTTATATATTGATAATTTGAATGTCTTGACTCTTAATATGTTGTTTTTGACAAATTATTTTCTGGTTCCAGAGTACAAGAAGATCATCCTATTATGTCTTTTACTATTTCAAAAAATGGCCGATTAGCTTTGTTAAATGTAGCAACTCAGGTATGTTTATTAATATAATTTTCTGAAAAATTCGGCTTAGTACAAGTTTTATTTTCACTGTTATTTTCAATGTATTTATATTAACAAAATTTTGTACTTACCCTTAAATTTTATTGCATGTGTTTGATCCTTAAATGTGTATAATCAACCGTAAATTTGTCAGAATATTGGTATTTCACATAATAGAAAATGAAGATATTTCATCAGGCAAAGGGACATTTACATATGCTTTTTAAAATTTGTTTGAGTTGAGGTAGAGTAAATACCTGTATTCTCCTTTGCCTGCAGGGAGTTCATTTATGGGACTTGCAAGACAGAGTTTTAGTAAGAAAGTATCAAGGTGTTACGCAAGGGTTTTATACAATTCATTCATGTTTTGGAGGCCATAATGAAGACTTCATCGCTAGTGGCAGTGAAGGTAAATTGTGTCCTTATCAGGTTACATATGTTGATATTAAAGTCTGTAAGTCTCAATTTGTGAAGGCAGTCACATCTCCAAGAAAATTCAAGGTAGTAAATTAAAATTATTTTATTTATCCAATACATGGTTAATTTCTGTCTGTAATGACCTAAGCCCCCGTATTATCACAAATTGTTACATACTGTCATGTATTACTTTCTTCTTTTCTGTAATGACCTAAGCCCTCCATATTGTCATGGATCAGCAGTGCTTATTCTGACCATGTAGCAGAGTGTTTGGTGCAGAGTGTGTCGAATCAAGATTTAGTTAAATTATTATACTTTGATATGTTGACTTGTATTTTTATGGGACTGATGGTTTTTAAGGGTTGGTAGTGTCTGGAAAATCAAGGTTAATTATGATGCTCTACCTGAACTTGGACAGATTTAACTGTAGTTCTTCAGTATTTCTTCAGTGGTCACCAGAGTTAATTTGAGTTTGATAATTCTTAAGATTTTAGGAAAGCTGAAATTAACTGAATTCTTCCTACTACTACACTTTTGAATAAACTTGTTCTCTAATCTTAAAGTGTCAGTATTCCAGACAGGAATATGCCTAAAGCCACTCTGATTTAAAGCGTGAATTGTTTAGAAGATGCAAGCACAAATAAGTGAGGCAGTAATAAAATTTAGTGTACTTTTTAAGGTGATAGGAACTTAACTAGTTGCAAATTATTGCACATTTTTATTCAACACATTTTTCTTGAATACCCACTGTACAGTTCTAGGTACTATAAAAGCAAATTACTGAAGTCACCTTTTTTGGCCAGGCATGGTGGCATACACCTATAATCTCAACACTTTGGGAGGCCTAGATGGGAGTATTGCTTGAGGCCAAGAGTTCCAGACAAACCTGGACAACATGGCTAGACACTGTCTCTACAAAAAGTAAAAAATATATACTGAATCTGGTTTTATAAGATAGACCAAGGAATTAGATTATGTTATGTTCCACTTATTTTATGTATAAGATGTTTACTGTCCCTGTCTTGACAAAAAACTGATGTAGGTAGATAAGCGGATCATAAAGTGCACATGAGGTTTTCCTTTAAGAATAAGGCATGTTTAAGGATTGGGACAAAGAAAGACATTTAGAGATTTATATTTTAACATCAAGCATATAAATTCATCTATTCCTTTCCTTTCCTTTCCTTTTCTTTTCTTTTCTTAAGTGCAGTGGCACGATCTTGATGCAACCTCTACCTCCTGGACTCAAGCAGTCTCTCCATCCTCAGCCCCTCAAGTAGCCCCAAGGAATTTTTGTAGAGATGGGGTTTCACTGTGTTGCCCAGGCTGGTTCGAACTCCTGAGCTCAAGCAGTCCACCTGCCTCAGCCTCCTGAAGTGCTGGGATTACAGGCGTGAGCCACTACGCCCAGCCTGAATTCATCAGTTCTTTCTTTCCACCAAAAATCAGTGTCAGATGAGATTGGGAGGAAAGAAGAGTGATTTGTTAGGTAGCAATTGGGAATTTACTTTTTTCCAGTCAGGAAAAATCTACTTCTAGATTCTCTATTGGCTTTTTGTTTTGTTTTGTTTGTCTGTTTTTAATATATCGTGGGAGATAATAGACAGTTTCTAATTAAATTTTCCTGTGGTCTAAATATGTTGTCTTCTTGCTTTAAAATTCCTCCTATTTATGAGATGTCTTCTCTCATGGTCTGTTCAATCCTGCTTCTGGTAGGTTTTCTTTCTCTTAATTATCTCTTAATTATGCCTGAGAATCCCGTACAGCTCTTTCTAAAAATATGTACCCTAGAGGTACTTCAAATTATGTAAGGCTACCATTATCCCTAGAAAAGCCAAACTTTTTTTAAGCCCAAACTAACTTAGAACCAACCCTGACGAATACTATAATTAAACCACATTATCTTCTGGTTTAGGGCTACATATTAGACCACTGTCAAGTACAGAGATTAGTCTTCTTATGACTCAAGTGATTTACAATGGTTTTGAAAATGTTTTGAACATCAATCAGATGTAGTGAGTATATTATCTCCCAGGATGACCACAGTAATCCATTTGCCATTTATTTGTAAGGAATATATTTCAATGACCCTCCAAATCCCCAAATATGTAAGTGCCAGTATAAAATAGAGCAATTAAGAAACCTTTTCCCAAAAAAGTTGTACCACTACTCAAGCCTTTTCACTGTGCTGGCAATATGTAGAAAAACTGGACTTATTTTTTTACCTTTGCATAAGCAATAGATTTCTCAAATTGATACAACAAACAGAACTTGATGATAAAGCCTGTCACTTTGACCTTGATTACTTCAAATCCTGTTTTGCCTGCCTTTCAGCAAATATGTTTCTTGAATATATATTCACAAAAACATTTTCCTCCAAATAGAGAAATATTTCAGTTGCATTCACACTTTAACCCTGTGGTCCTTCTCTTTGTGGACCTCTTCAGTTTAGGAAGGAAATACAGCTAATCTGTCTTTACTTTTTTTTTTTTTTCTAATTTCATTTCATGTAAGAAATTATTTTCAAAAATTATTGAGCGGCCGATACTTCTAAGAAGATAAATTCAGTTTTTTAATTGGTGCCTTTTAGCTTTTGCTTCACACATACACACACAAAAAGTTCAGATGCAGTTCCAGCTTTTTATCTTCATGTCAGAAATGTTGAAGCTAAGGCACATCCTGTAAGGTTTCCTCAATTGGCAGTACACCCACTGATAGTTTGCACATTGGCCACATACTTAACTGATATATCATTAAGTTATACACTTTTCTAATTTGCCCTGGGATTCTGCCCTCTGTTCAAGAACTGTCGCCTGTACTTAATCTCATCACAGTAATAAATGGTGTTTATTCCAAACACCTTTCCATATACAAATATATTTAATCCTTATAACAACATGATATGAAGTTTGTGTCCCCATTTACAGGTGAAGGGTTGTAAAGAGTGAGTAATTTGCCCAAAGTTGCCCAGCTAGTCAGTGTTGGAGGAAGGATACAATGTTGAGTAGTCTGATTCCAGAGCCCATACTCTCAACCAATACTCTCTATACTATATGGCTAGTTTTTTGAAGATTAGTTTATTACAAAGAAACAAAGCTGTAGGGGATTTTGATTGTTGTGGTCACTTCATGAGATTATAGTCTGCAAAGCCATATCATGATGCAGATAAGGGACCACTGTCTACTCTCACTAGTTAGCTCTTGAGCAGGGCTGCTGGATGTGAATCCCAACTTTACCATTTACTAACTGTTAACCACGAGCAGACCACTTAACCATAACCTATGTTTCAATCACGATTAAAAAGAGGATAAGCAGGCCAGGCGCAGTAGCTCATGCCTGTAATCCCAGCACTTTGGGAGGCTGAGGTGGGCGAATCACAATGTCAGGAGATGGAGACCATCCTGGCTAACACGGTGAAACCCCATCTCTACTAAAAATACAAAAAATTAGCCAGGCATGGTGGCACGCACCTATAATCCCAGCTACTCGGGAGGCTGAGGCAGGAGAATCGCTTGAACCCAGGAGGCAGAGGTTGCACTGAGCCGAGATCTCGCCACTGTGCTCCAGCCTGGGTGACAAAAGTGAAACTCCGTCTCAAAAAAAAAAAAAAAAGATAAGCAGAATACCCATTTTATGGGGTAGTGATGAATATTAAATAATATGCATTAAGTACTTGATACCTAGTACTTTGCAAGCACCCAATAAAGGTTTAGCTGTCGTCTTCATTTTTGCTTCATTATTCAATTTGGATACATTGCTTTTCTGTCACTTCTCATTTCCATAGAATTTATCACCATCTCTATCCTGGATTTGTTTATGTTCAAAGGCCTTGATTTATAATTCTTCATTACTCATGTATTGACAGAATATGGCAGATAGTTTTTTTGTGTGTGACTTGATGAGAGCTGATCATCTTTTAACAGAAAAAAGTGTATATTTAAACGTTTTTTCATAAGGTAACATGTTAAACTATTCATGGTATATTTATTTTCCCCGTAAGTTCTAGTAAAGAGTCTTGTTCTGTGTGCAGTGAATGATAAATTTAAGATCAGTTAGTTGGTTTTATTAATGTAAAACTTTTCTCTGAATTACCATATGTTCAGATCACAAGGTTTACATCTGGCACAAACGTAGTGAACTGCCAATTGCGGAGCTGACAGGGCACACACGTACAGTAAACTGTGTGAGCTGGAACCCACAGATTCCATCCATGATGGCCAGCGCCTCAGATGATGGCACTGTTAGAATATGGGGACCAGCACCTTTTATAGACCACCAGAATATTGAAGGTAATACCATTGTGTAATATTACTATGTTTTGTCCAAATGAAACGTTGCTTGGCTTATTACAAACTTAAAGCAGTTTTAAGTAGCAGTTTATTTAAAGTGTGGTATATGATTTCTCTCTTTTACATATTGTACCCTATCTCAGGCCACAGAATGAGTTTAAGTAATCTTAAGAACCAATAGTGTAGTGGTTGTTTTCGGGGGGACAGTGAAAAGAATAAGCTGGAATATGATACCTCATTGACATCCAGTTAGCTATTTAGTAGTTTCACTTTTAAAATCTTACTGAAAATCTTGCTTCATCATGCTACCTAAATGTAGTATTGTAGGAAGCATTTTATACACATGAAACTAACCATTCAAAATTTGAACAACTTTAGATATTAAATATCTTCATTATGGATTTTACTGTTTAACGTCTGTTTACACCATGCATCATACTAACATGAGTTGTGTTTAATGGATAGGGAAAGAGAAGAGAACTAAAATTGATCATGTACCTGTGTGCCAAGCAGCATGCTAATCCCTTTACATGTACTATCTTGCATAAAGTCTTCATAGTCCTATAAGGGAAGTATTTTTATCATTATTTTTAGAGGTAAGGAAACTGCAGCATGGCAAAACTAATTCATTTGTTGAGTGCCATCAGGTCTTCAAGTCTAAGTCTGAAAGGTTTTTTCCCACCACTTTGAGATACTTGGGGGTGAAGAAAGGCCAAAATATAAGGCTAACAGTTAAGGCCAAAAGCTTGATTGAACATGATATATCAGTACTACAGCAAAGAGGTAATGAGAAACTTCATGTCAATGACTCACTCTTAAATAGAGCGTGTAAAATGTTTAGGTTGTTTAGAAGAAAGCAGTTTATCTATAAACAGATTTTTTGTTAAGCATGTCCCACCTAAATTTTTTTTTTTTTAGTGTGAAAGATGACTAATTGCTCTCAGTTAAGTGATTCTCTGTGGAGGAGGGTTATCGGAGTAGCTTGTATGGTTTGAAAAAGTATATTCCCTACTTTTGTCTCTGTGGTACAGACTGTAGAAGGCTTGACCACATCTCACTGGCTGGTAAGGATATGCAATCAGAGATGAGAATACAAAACACGAAGAGCACACGGGTCAAAATTTTGAGAACTACTATTCGTTTGCCCAGAACCTTGAAGGGCCTTTTTGTATTTGTAGATCACTACCTGACATTCTAACATTCCTCTAGGAAATCAGCTAAGACCAGAAATCTTTACCTTCTTGTGTTGTCCTGTTTGGGTTTCAACCAAAGGCCTGCAAACCCAAAGTCTTTATAGATCTGCAACTGTGATTCAATCTGTGCTTTTCTCATTTTATTAGTCATTTGGAAGTTTTTTCTTCAAATAAACATACTTGGTTTAAAGAAGTAGGAAAATACTAGGTATGTAGTAACAGATTTACTCCAGAAGAGAATATGTTTTATGCCTCCATAGCAATGGCATAAGAGTGTGCTGCTATCTGGTGAATCTGACTAACGTAGACCCTCACCTCGGTGAGTGAGCCAAATTTTGGCTAATTTGTAGGATCTGGGTCCAGTTCAGCAACTCTCCATTGTACTTTGCCAACATGGGTGTAGCCCTAAAATGATTGTCATTTTCACCTGAAATAGAGAAAAACAATACTTGTATATTCAGATATTTGGCTATATGTCCTTTTTGCAAGTTATCTTCTGGAGTATTCCCCTTCCACCCCCAAAACACTTTCTTTTTTTTTTCTTTTTTTTTTTTTTTATTTGAGATGGAGTCTCACTCTGTCACCCAGGCTGGAGTGCAGTGGCGCCATCTCGGCTCACTGCAAGCTCCGCCTCCTGGGTTCACGCCATTCTCCTGCCTCAGCCTCCGGAGTAGCTGGGACAACAGGCACCTGCCACCATGCCCGGCTAATTTTTTGTATTTTTAGTAGAGACGGGGTGTCACTGTGTTAGCCAGGATAGTCTTGATCTCCTGACCTCATGATCTGCCCGCCACAGCCTCCCAAGGTGCTGGGATTACAGGCGTGAGCCACCACGCCTGGCCCCCAAAACACTTTTTCTAATTAAAGTAATACCTATTTAGAATATAACTTAATGAAAAATGTAGATGAGGCTAAATAAATCAATATTTAAAAATCAAAATACAGCCAGGCATGATGGCTTATGCCTGTAATCCTAGCTACTTGGAAGGCTGAGGCAGGAGGATCCCTTGAGTCCAGGAGTTTGAGGCTTCAGTGAGCTACGGTCATGCCACTGCACTCTAGCCTAGGAGACAGAATGAGACCCTGTCTCTGAAGGTGAAACAAAAAAGGAAAAATGTAACACAGTAAAATACTGTAAGTCATTTAAATAAAAATGTTTCACTGAACTCCATTTCAAAAGGGATAAATTTTAACAGTAGAATTACAGACTATAAATAAAATTTTATTTTAACAGTAGAATTAAGTTTGTGGGGTTTTTTTGTTTGTTTGTTTGTTTTGAGATGGAGTTTTGCTCTTGTTGCCCAGGCTGGAATGCCATGCGCAATCTCGGCTCACCACAACCTCTGCCTCCTGGGTTCAAGCAATTCTCCTGCCTCAGCCTCCTGAGTAGCTGAGTGATTACATCACCATGCCCAGCTAATTTTGTATTTTTAGCAAAGACGGGATTTTTCCATATTGGTGAGGCTGGTCTCAAACTCCCGACCTCAGGTGATCCACCTGTCTTGGCCTCCCAAAGTGCTGGGATTACAGGCGTGATTTTTTTTTTTGAAGGATGCATAAAATGGAATAGGACGAAGTACTGATGCATGCTGCAGTATGAATGGACCTTGAAAACAGTATGCTAAGTGAAAGCAGGACACGAGAGACCATATACTGTGATTCCATTTATATGAAATGGTCTAGAATAGACAGATCTATAGACAACATAGATATAGTGATTACTTAGGGCTTGGGGAGGTGTTTGACTGCTAATGAATGTTGAAAATGTTCTAAAATTGATTGTTAATGGTTGTATAATTCTGTGGATACACTAAAAACCATTGAATTTTACACTTTTTTTTTGTTTTTTTGTTTTTGTGTTTGTTTCTGTTTTGAGATGGAGTCTTACTCTGTTGCCCAGGCTGAAGTGCAGTGGCGCAATCTCAACTCACTGCAACCTCTGCCTCCCAGGTTCAAAGTGTACACTTTAAATGGTTACATTGAATAGTATATGAATTATATCTCAAAAGTATGAGATTCTGAGGCTAGGCACAGTGGCCGGTGCCTGTAATCCCAACATTTTGGGAGGCCAGGGCAGGCAGATCGCTTGAGCTCAGGAGTTCAAGACCAGCCTGGGAACATGGTGAAAGCCCATCTCTACAAAAAAATACAAAAAGTAGCCAGGATTGTGGCAGGTGCCTGTAATCCTGGCTACTCAGGAGGCAGAGGTGGAAGGATCCCTTGAGCCGAGGAGGTAGAAGTTGCAGTGAGCCCAAATTACATCACCAGCCTGGGTGACTGAGTGGGACCCTGTCTCAAAAAAATAAAAGCATTAGATTCTAACATGATTAGTCACTTGGATTTCTTCAGTATTCAAAATAATCATGAATTTAGATCGTAATATATGGTCTAAGACATGATATACACACATTGTTTTAATGAGTATGATGAAAGTATCAAGAATTTGCTTTGATTTTTTAATGATAGTATAATTTTGTAATGTCATAATGCTAATTTTGAAACTTTCTAACTGGTAACTTTTTTTCTCTCCTTCCCCTTTTTCCTCTCCATCCCCCTCCCGGCCCCTCCCCATACATTTCATCTTGTCTTCATTCAGAGGAATGCAGTAGCATGGATAGTTGATGGCGAATTTGGAGCAGACGACTTCTGTTTAACTTAAAATTAGTCGTATTTTAATGGCTTGGGATTTGGTGCAAACAAACATGATTGATAGCTGGACAGACATGCTCGTCATGAAAAAAGAACCATTTCTGAAGCCCGATTGGGGCCAAACATTTACACCTTGCTTCATAGTAACCAGTTGAGATGAAGCACGTCGTTAGAACGTTGTTGGACACCATGTTGAATTATCCCCCCATCGGTTGTGAAGAACTGTGCTACATTCAGGCTTACCCATTGAACTCAGTATATATATTTTTTTCCTTCCTGTCTTTTGTCTGGCAGGATACCATTCTTGTTGCTCTTCTGTGTAATGAAGTTTAAATGCTTGTTTGGAAAACTTTATTTAACAGTTTAGAAGGCTTGATAGAAAGAGTGCATTAGTCTGAAGAGTATACATTGGATAGGAAAGAATTTCCTTCTTTTGTTTCTCCAAATCTTTCCGCCTTATTTAGCTTGAGATCTTTGCAGCTTGGTTCATGGATTCTAGCCTTGCCCGTTGCGCAGTATATACTGATCCAGATGATAAACCAGTGAACTATGTCAAAAGCACTCTCAATATTACATTTGACAAAAAGTTTTGTACTTTTCACATAGCTTGTTGCCCCGTAAAAGGGTTAACAGCACAATTTTTTAAAAATAAATTAAGAAGTATTTATAGGATTAAAGTGACTTCATTTGTATACATGTGGAATCTAAACCAGCTTAAAAACAGTTTCCTCAGTGACTTAGATACGCAGTATAACTGAAGCTCTTCTGGAATACCACATGAGACATGGTCAGAAACAGTGCTTGGAAGGACGTTACACAGGAAATTCAGAGTAATGCTTTGAAGATTTCCCCCCTTTTGTTCTATTCCTGAAGGAACATCAGTACCCGATCTTGAAGAAATTCAAGATTCAAAAACAATTTTAAATACACCAACATGAGAGATCAGTAGTCAGTTGGTTTTCAGTAAAGCTTGTTCCAGGTTGTTCTCAACTTAGGAAGTAATTTTGGTGTGATCTAGCAAAAGAGTAGAAATCAACAGATATAACCACTTTGGAAGTTTATAGTATAATTGAAATTATTAGAAGAATTCAGCAGGTTACAGACATACTTAAACTGGGATTAAAACTTCATAGTCATTTCTCTTAACTGCCCTTAATATTTTGACATATAGGGATACATAAATTTAAAGAATATTTCTTCTCAGTTTTTTCAGATATTGCCATACTGAACCTCATTCTAAACTGGTGCTGTGGATAGTCTTTCCCTCTCCCCTCCTGTTTAAGGAAAGGTTTCCTTCATGGAAAAGCACTTTTAATTTTGAGAATTTCACATTTAAAATAAGCCAAAAGCCTGATGTTCACATTGTGCTTTTAAACTCCGTAACAGCTGAATACAATATAACATAGTCTCCCTTGAAATTCCCTCCTTCTTTCAGTAGAGGATAAATAGGGTGATCCCAGCTGTTGGAAAGAGAATGGGGATACTCCCAAAATAAGATTCTGGTGAAGAAAAAGTCTTAGTACTAAGTTCCCCTTTAGGCATAGCCAAGTCTATAATATAATCATGATCATGAATAGACTCCTCCAGGATCCACAAAGAGAGAGGGCTTGGATGTCAAAAATTCTTCCATTGTGGGGTAGGTGGTTGGGGATGGGAGAAAGGGAAAAGTCAGGGAAAGGGAGAAGAAAGAAAAACACATTTGGCCTTAAAATAGCATGCATTCTCCCAGAAGCCCGTAGTAAAGAAAATGACAGATTGTGGTCAGCAGACTCTTATCAAATTGGTATGTAAAAGATTTCTTCAAGCTCCATTTTGCAGAGACCACCACTTAGAGAATCCAAAAATTTCTGTTTTGATACTTCTAAGTTAAAATATATGTTACAGTTTATCTGGTACTTCATTTTTCTTAACTAAAATTATTTTTACTTTAAGCTTGAATAAAAATCTTCATTGGTAACTGTATGTAATTAAGTGGCAACTTCTCTTTACCTCAGTATAGTTAAAAACCATTCATATTTTAGGTGATTCACGTATACCCTGAAGCCGTTAATACACCCCAGTCTCTACAGTAAGTAACATCACTAAATGTGGGCATAGAAACTCCACAGCTGTTTACAAATTTGGTTACAGTGTGCTATGGTGCATTTGTAACACTGAGATTTGTGCCCATTCAGGGGCAATTTGGCACTCAGATTCTACTCTACTTCACCTAACCACCCCTAGATCTGAGTTTTCAGAGTGCTTCTGAAGTACAGTTAAAAAACACTTTTTAAAAAGTGGAGTAAAAGTGAGGCACATTTTACAAGAACATAACTCCTATTAAAACGGAGTAACAACTATGCAAAGGTTTCTATAGCAGCTAGGTGAGTTTGTTTTCCGGGTCTGTCTGAACTGGCAGCTTCCTGTATATACTGGTACTTTGCTGTGCCAATTTGCTGTAAACGTCTGTTTCATACATTTGCCATGCAGTGACTGTGCTAGAAAGGTGAAATAAATGGTAAAGAAGCCTAGAATTTTATGGTATAAGAAACTGATCGCAGGATTTTCGAATCCATAGCTATTAATTGAAAACTTCTGATAGTGCTGTAGGCTCTGTAGTAGGCTTAAGAGTGATCTCATACTATGAAGCCAGCCACAGGATACTAACAAATGTATAAATTGAAAAGTACCAATACTTTTTGCACATAGATCAAAATAGAGTGGAGAATTTGGGCTCCAAAAATCAGGTTAGTAGGCTCATTTCCATGTGCTTAAAAATGTTTTTGTTGTTATGCACTGATTAAGGGCTAGAGCAAATATAAAATTAAATGTCTTTTTCCTCCACATAATTGGTCATTAATGATAAAATGTTGGACTTGGGGCTTACTGAGATTAGTATGTGGGTAGTAAAGAATTGGAGTGGGAGTTAATGGGGAGGGATGACAAAGCTTCAGCTTTGGTTTTTGTATTTTATTAGTCTTCATAACAGCTACATTTCTGTTGCTCTTATTGGCCAGATAAATGTGTTACATTAAACCAGGTAAGTATTTTAAACAGAGAACATTTTATTTGCATATATCCCTACAAATTGGCCCATTTTATTGGGTGGGGGGGGAAAAAGGGATTCCCTAACTTTAAATAATTAGACTATCCTGCAATTGAAAGGAGAAAAAATCCAATTTTGGCAGTATTTTCTTAGTCTGAAAGAAACAGAAGTAGTAATATGGTGAATTTTATTATTAGGAGTGTTCTGCCTCTAGAGTGGCATTCCATGACATTAATAGAAAATCCTTCTTTCCCACCCCTCCCCATCCTGAAATTTTCTTTTTTAGGATGTTGGTTCCTGCAAACAAGAACTGACCCTATCACCTCTGCCTCACAGTGGGTAAATATATCGTACATCTCTTGAAAGGGAAAATATCCATGTCAGTTTCTTTCACAGTAGAAGAATGGCTGCTTTTGAATGGGGAGGAAAGAAGACATTTTTCTTAATATCCTTTTTGTCCCATCTCTAAAATGTATAAATATTTTGATTTGGTTTTACTTTAATTTCTCTTTCATAATTTAGCAACTCTCCTTTTGGGTTGCTCTCCAACACATTACTTCCATTTCAGAAACCATATCTGATTTAATATAAACTACTAACTTAAGAAGAGGTGAATTTGCATTTACACTTAGACACTTTCTAAAAACAGGGTGAACTTAATTGAAATTTTTCAGTGTTGTTAAGCTATTGTTATAGTAGCTGCCCTATAGTTACAAAAATAAAAACTATAAAAACCCATCCCCTATCTACTTAATCCAGATAGCCTGGATTTAACAAAACTAATAGTATAAAAATGTGTGTGTGTGTGCTGTGTGCGTGTGAGAGAGAGAGTACTTGATTCATTAAAAAGTCCTGGAAACAGCTGTTCTAGGATCTTGTCATTTTTACTAAAAGTCTCGTGCACATGTGAAGTGCCCTCTGAGTTTAAGGTTTGGTTAATACTGGTATATTTTTATAAGACTGAAATTGTGTCCCCATCTTTAACCTAAACATTTTCGTTACCAGGGTCAATGTGCTAGAACTGAATTGTAACATTTTTAGGCACAGATGGAAAAAATGTTATTGGCTCCTTGAAAATGTGTGTGTGTGGCGAGGGGAATAGATCCACAAAAGCATGTATGTACTTACAAACCAAGCTGTAGAGATCAAGAAAAGAACTTAAGTGTTGATCTCAAGATATCTAAATTGTCAAGATTTACATGGCATTGTGGTGGAACTAGTTAACACTTAGAGCTTTTGGTATGTAATAACTATTTGCTATGGACTGATTAAATGTTTCAAAAGATTGTGTTCTTCAATTTTGGTGGGTTTTGAATTTTGTTTTTTTAACTGCCTCTCAGATTATATTTAGTTAGTTTAAATTTCTTTGCTTTGTTCATTAAAATATAAAAACTTCAGGTCTCTGATATTTATTTTTACTTGTTTACTAACTATTTACAAAACACCCTTTGTTGACTTTTATTTTATAAATGTGTAGTGTATTAAACGTCTTTAAATTTTTGTTCAGTTGAAACTACATTAACTTTGATTTGCTTTACTGGGATTTTTTTTAAATACACCTTTTCCATGTCAGTGCACAGCACTTAACCAATCGTTTGTATTCCCTTTCTTTCAATTCAATAAACAGAATGAATACCTAAATAATTCTTGGTGTGTTACATCTCCTAATATCCATTAATCTGAATGTTTAAGTAGTATGCTTTTTGCCTAAAACAATTGATTTGCTGAATTTTTATGTATTTTAGAGTCTCACTATGTTGCCCAGACTGGACTTGAACTGCTGGGCTCAAGCTATCCTCCTGACTCAGCCTCTCAAAAGTGCTGAAATAACACACAAGCCATCATGCCTGGCTATGATTTGCCGAATTTGCCTTCCATATGTGTACCTAGAGTTTGTGAGTGATAACTAAAGAAGCAGTGGTTAGTCTGTTGGGATCATCTTTTTTTTTTTTTTTTTTTTTTTTGAGACGGAGTCTTGCCCTGTCGCCCAGTCTGGAGTGCAGTGGTGCGATCTCAGCTCACTGAAACCTCTGCTTCCCAGGTTCAAGTGATTCTCCTGCCTCAGCCTCCCAAGTAGCTGGGACTACCGGCGCATGCCACCACGCCCAGCTAATTTTTGTATTTTTAGGAGAGACGGGGTTTTACCATATTGACCAGGCTGGTCTCAAACTCCTGACCTCATGATCCACCTGCTTCGGCCTCCCAAAGTGTTGGGATTACAGGCGTGAGCCACCGTGCCTGGCCTGGGATCATCTTTTTAAGGGCCATTGTGCATTCATGGATAAACTTAGAAAAATTTTAGGAGCATTTGCATTTCAAAGGAATTGCATGCCCTATTTTTGTTCAAAAATAAAGTTCAAATGTGAAAAGTATTTGGCAGCCAACTAATGGTGAGTGTAGCTGTGAGTGGTATTGCTTCCTTAGTACTGCTCACTGCTTAGAAAATCATGGTTTTCAGCTTCCTCTGATTAACAGGAAAGAGAAGGGAGAAGTTTTTCTACTTGTTTTCTGTAAGTACAGCTATACTTTAACAGCAGGTTTAGCTAATTTAGTCAGATTATTCATCTGCATTTAGAGTTTATGCCAATTCCCAGGACCAGGTATAGAAATTTTCTCAGCCTTAACAAATCTAAGAGTACAGATTTTTATTTAAAATACAATCTGGCTGGGCAGAGTGGCTCACGCCTGTAATCCCAACACTTTGGGAGGCTGAGGCAGGCAGATCACCTGAGGTCAGGAGTTCAAGACCAGCCTGACCAACATGGTGAAACCCCATCTCCACTAAAAATACAAAAATGAGTCAGGTGTGGTGGTGGGCGTCTGTAGTCTCAGCTACTCGGGAGGCTGAGGCAAGAGAATTGCTTGAACCTGGAAGGCAGAGGTTGCAGTGAGCCAAGATCGCACCATTGCACTCCAGCCTGAGCGACAGTGCGAGACTCTGTCTCAATAATAAAATACAGTCTAATTCTCTTCCACTTAAGCAAAAGAAAAACTGGTATTACATCATTTAATGACTTCTTTTCCAAAAAATCTAAAACTGTTAAGGAAGATTCAACAAACAGAAGTATTCCCCTCATAATATCACATCTTTCAAGAATCTTTGTTGTTGGTTTTGTGGCAGTGGGCTCTTCGCCCTCAAGCTTGATTAGCCTACTTAAATGAGCTTGCTATATATGAAACATTCTGGTCATGTACTTAAAGTTATTAAATCAGCATGTCATTATAGCTAACGTGGGAATCAAAAGGACAAATAGCAAATTTTCAATCAAGTTTATTTTGTTGTGTTTTGTTTTTTGTTATTCTCAGATGAGACAAGTTTTAACTTCCCTTTCTGATATAAGGAGTAGTGGCTTCCTTGGTCATGATATTAAAGTTGGTGCAATTTTATGTCCATTAGTCCCTCCTATATGATTTAAGACTTTAGAATTCTTTCATACGCGCAGGAAGACATTTAAAACAATTAGCCATGGTGATAGAACATATCTAGAATAAAAGTGATTCACTGCAACTTTAGCTTTTTTAAAAAAAACAGAAGAAAATGAATATGCTAAGTGTTCATAGAATATGCTAAATGTTCATTTAGCATATTCATTTATTTAGAAAAAAAAGCCTGTGTGGCTTTTTTCCCTACTGTTTTTTGAATATAATTAAGAAGTAGAGCTACACATTGGATTGGAAATTGTATTCCAAATAGTTTCCAAATGTTGAATAATTTTCCCTCATCCCCCATAGATGAAGAATATCAGTTTGTGTCCTAAGCATTCAGAAAAGGGATCCATAATTTTATTAACATCAACAAAACTTTCTAAAAATCATTTTTAAAGAACAGGCAGATGCACTTCTGATAGGAAACAAAATATATTTTGGATCTGTATGCTATATTCTGAAAAGGAACATAAACTTTAGATGAACATGCCTGAACCTTTCACAGGTATGTTTTAAGTGGGCTTTTTTGTCCCATTAATGGATTTGCATGAAAAGACCTTTTGTGTAAGTTGCTGTTAACTTGTACACAAAAAAACTAAACTAACTTGGTTTTCCTTTTTCTTTCTATACTTCCTCTTAGCAAAAAGTAAACAATTGGAGTGCCTGTTAGATGCCACGCACTAAGCTAAGCATTTCACATACATTATTTAACTGTCTACTGTATACAAGTATTACTGCTCACTATTTTCCAGGTGATAAACTCAAGGTTGAAGATATAACCTGTTATTCCAAAGCCTGCAATTTAAATCCAAATGCATGTGAGACTCAGTTGGGGGCTTTTCTAAGTTTCAGATTTCTGAGGCACCTTTCAGATCTCAAATCAAAAGGGAGATCTGGAGTGTGTGTATGTGTGTGTGTGCGTGTTAACACTCCAGGTAATTTCATTTTTAAATTTTTTTATATAGAGACGGAGGTCTCACTTTGTTGCCCAGGCTGGTCTCGAACTCCTGGCCTTAAACAGTCCTACCACCTTGGCCTCCCAGAGTGCTGGGATTATAGGTGTGAGTCACTGCTCAAGACAAGGTAATTTTATGCTGTCAGCCTGGTACCAATTCAGTTGTTGGTGTTTGAAAACCACAAGACCATTATGCTATACATCAGTGAAAAGAACAAAAAGCAGGAGCAAGAGGGGCATTCAGAGGAACTAACCACAACATTAATTATACACATACACCTATTTGGTTATTGAGCAGCAAGTATTCATTTGGGTGCTTACTGTAGGCCAGTCACTATGAGTGTGAGCCATTTATATGTATTCTCATTTAAATACCAAAGTAGCTTTGTGGGGCAGATATGCTAATTCTCATTTTACAAATGAGGGAAATAGGCTTTAAAAGGTATACCTATGAAGGAGCTGGGACTCAAACCTAGGTGCCTCTGAGCTCATGTTTTTAGTCACTACACCATATAATATTTCTTTGGTGTCTATAGATGGCCACTTACCTTGGAAAAATTGACTGTTAAGACTTGTCAAAGAAAGATGAAAAGTTTAAGGCCCCACTTTGATTCTAGTGAACTGCTTAATTGACAGAAGTAAATGACACTTGAAATTAGGAGACTCCTTCACATTGATTGTTTCGGGGTTTGTTTTTTTGTTTTTAAACAGTCTCGCTCTGTCACCCAGGCTGGAGTGCAGTGGCGGGTCTCAGCTCACGGCAACCTCTACCTCCCAGGTTCAAGCGATTATATCATGTCTCAGTCTCCAAGTAGCTGGGACTAGACACGCACCACCATGTCTGGCTAATTTTTATTTTTTATTTTTATTTTTTTTGAGATGGAATCTCACTGTGTTGCCCAGGCTGGAGTGCAGTGGTGCAATCTTGGCTCACTGCAACCTCTGCCTGCCAGGTTCAAGCGATTCTCCTGCCTCAGCCTCCCGAGTAGCTGGGATTACAGGCACCCGCCATCACGCCCAGCTAATTTTTATATTTTTAGTAGAGACGGGGTTTCACCATGTTGGTTAAGCTGGTCTGGAACTGCTGACCTTGTGATCCGCCCGCCTTGGCCTTCCGAAGCCCTGGGATTACAGGCATGAGCCACCGTGCCCCATTTTTGTATTTTTAGTAGAGACAAAGTTTCACCATGTTGGCCAGACTGGTCTTGAACTCCTGCCCTCAAGTGATATGCCCACCTCGGCCTCCTAAAGTGCTGGGATTACAGGCATGAGTCACTGTACCTGGCCTGATTGCTTTAATTGTAAAACAGACTCAAGTTTTGTAGAGGGAAATCTCAACAAATTTTAATTTTTTTTCAAGAGACAGGGTCTTGCTCTGTTGCCCAGGCTAGAGTACAGAGATGTGATGATAGCTCTCTGTAACCTTGAACTCCTGGGCTCAAGCCATCACTCCACCTCAGCCTCCCAAGTAGCTAGGACTGTATAGGTGCCTATATCGGCTGAATTTTTTTTTTAAGAGACGGGGTCTCACTATGTTGCCCAGGGGTGTCTCGCACTCCTGGCCTCAAGTGATCCTTCCACCTTGGCTTTCCAAAGTGCTGGGATTACAAGCATGAGCCACTGTGCCTGGCCTAGATACTTAATACTAAGGAATTGACAGTTTATACGTGACGTTGCTACTATAGTCACGTGTGTTTTAAGAACCTTTATCTTACAAAGAAACATACTAAAATATTACAGATGTAATGAGGTCTGGGGTTTGCTTCAAAACGGAGGGCGGTGGAGGGCAAGGAAGGTGGTAGGTAATGGATAAAATAAGAATGACTGTAAGTTTATTTTTCTTCTCTGCTGTTTGAATCAGCAAGTATGGCCATAAGTTGATTATTGTACCTGGTAAAATAGAAAATTACCAGCTAACATGGGTAAATCCTATTACTCTCTCCCAGAAAATTGACAAATTTATGTAAAGCTACCCCAGAGGATTCACCCTGCCCCACAGGTCTCTTCAGTCCTGACAGATATCAGTGGCAGTCAAATGTGTCACTTTTAACTGAGCAACACAAGAGGTTCACCTCTTACCCAGTTTGCATCCAACCTGTGAAATAAGATCTAGAAAACAGGAATTAAAGTGTATGTTCAACTAACTCACATTCTGACTAGGTGCTAACGTTTAATGGGAACTGATATAGATGAAACCAAGATTGCTCCATAACGGATGTAGCAAACCAAATATACAGCAGAGGAAGCCACAGGCAAACCACTGAGTTCTCTCTCAGCCTGCTGATTCCGACCACCCACCCACCCACTCTTCTCCACCCAGCTTCAGAGGGAAGCAATTAAAAATAAAAGCAGCCTTTACCCAAGAACTTACTAAAGAGCACCTGAGCTCAGAACCAAGTTAGCTCAGTGAACAGTCCCTTTAACATGTCCAGACCATGATTATTGTGATTACTGTAGTGAAGAATGATAAGCCGGAAGCTTTGAATGACCTTTGGTCATTAGACTGTATTTAGCTGAAGCAAAAAAAAAGTTACTACCTTTTCAAACATTCATGAAAAATATGGCTTAGATCCAAAAGGCTTCATTTACCAAGAATATTTCAATCTTTGCTATACTACACAGTAAAATAGTATATTTGCTTTAAAGTACATAAACTCAGGTGACAAAGATCCAGACACTGTAGAATTTCAAACTTACCTTCTCTATCTTGCTGCCTTTTTACATATATTAGAATGTTTATTTAGATTTTGAGGACAACTAATTACACCTAGTATATGATATTTTTCACAACTACTTGACAAAGTATTACCTGTTAGCAAAGCTGATTTCTCCAGTCTCAAGCAAACCAATTATAGCCATTTCCTAGCCTAGCATGTCAGAATATTTCATAACGTGACTGCCTTGAAAACAAAGATGGTGAACTTTGATTATGTTGCTCCATTGCTGCTTCTCTGACTTAAAGGCCATCAGTTTGACTTCTTGCTGAAAAAGCAATAGAACACCACAATCAGGTTTACTTATTCACTCAACAATCATTTATTGTTTCTGTGTGCAAGGCACTGTGTTAGGTGCCAAGAACAGAAGAAGATACAAATATGAATAGGCATACTCTGCCCTCCAGGAACGTACAATCTAAGAGAGATTAATTGCATACAAATAACTATAATACCAGCTAGAATGTGGTAAGTGCCACGGGAAATACTACTATGGGAAGCTTTCTTAGCTCTTAGCTTCAAAGACCAGGTCAGGTTTTGTTCTACTGTAGTCTGTGTGGCAGGCATGAAAAGGCAGCTGAGGGGACCTGCTAGGCTTTGATGAACTGAGCTGCATCTTGCTTCCTCTGCTCTCTCAGCTGAGGTTACGGTGATTAGCAAGGGCGGTTGCTACCACTGACAGGATAGAAGGAAAAAGGCAAGGGAAAATGATACGTACTAAAAAGATGCACATAGGAGTACTCGATAGTAGTCTATGGACTGGGCCCTGGGTACTGCCATGGGGAAGAGGAGTGGTAAGGGAGAAAGAACACTGGACTAAGCATCAGGATTCAGATGTTCATAGTCACAACACCTTGAGCAATCTCTAGACCTCAGTTTGTCTTTGGGATGAGGGAGTTAGGCAAAATGATCTCTAAGGTCCTCTACAACTCTCCAATCAATGAAAAGGGGAGAAAATTGATAGCATCTTAACCATGGCTTTTTTAAGTCAGTGCTTTTATCCCCCTTTCATTATTTGTAGAAGCGCCCCTAAAAAAATTTTTTTTTAGCTGGGCGTGGTGGCTCACACCAGTAATCCCAACACTTTGGGAGGCTGAGGCAGGAGAATCGCTTGAGGCCAGTAATTTGATACCAGCCTAGGCAACATAGCAAGACCTCTGTCTCTACAAAAAATGTTTTAAAAATTCGCTGGGCATGGTGGTGTGCACCTAGTCCCAGCTACTTGGGAGGCTGAGGCAGGAGGATTGCTTGAGTCCAGGAGTTCAAGGCTGCAGTGTGCCATGATTGCGCCAGTGCACTCTAGCCTGGGGGACAGGGCAAGACCCTGTCTCTAATTAAAAAAAAAAAAAAAAAAATTTTAAACTACATTAATCCCCCACTTTCCTGGCTTTGATAGACAAGCAATACAAGAAGGGTTTTTGGGCCGGGTGTGGTGGCTCAAGCCTGTAATCCCAGCACTTTGGGAGGCCGAGACGGGCAGATCACTAGGTCAGGAGATCGAGATCATCCTGGCTAACACGGTGAAACCCCGTCTCTACTAAAAAAAATACAAAAAACTAGCCAGGCGAGGTGGCGGGCGCCTGTAGTCCCAACTACTCAGGAGGCTGAGGCAGGAGAATGGCGTAAACCCGGGAGGCGGAGCTTGCAGTGAGCTGAGATCCGGCCACTCTGCACTCCAAGCCTGGGCGACAGAGCCAGACTCCATCTCAAAAAAAAAAAAAAAAAGGGTTTTTGTTTTTAACCACAGTTGTTTCAGAAGTAAGGAGCTTCTGACTTTTGTTACAAACATGGCACCTTTCTGATTCACTTAGCCTCAGCAACTTATGCCTGACGTACTGTAAACTGACAGCCAAAGGCTCTCTCAACTGCATGGGTCACTATTTTGATAACTGAGAATATCTGAATGAGAAGGTGAAACATTTTGGTCAAAAGTCCTCTACATGGCCGGGTGCAGTGGCTCACGCCTGTAATCCCAGCACTTTGGGAGACCAAAGCAGGCAGATCATTTGAGGTTGGGAGTTTGAGACCAGCCTGGCCAACATGGTGAAACCCCGTCTCTACTAAAAATACAAAAATTAGCCAGGAGTAGCTAGCTGCAATTCCAGCTACTTGGGAGGCTGAGGCAGGAGAATCGCTTGAACTCAGAAAGCAGAGGTTGCAGTCAGCTGAGATCACACCACTGCACTCCAGCCTGGGCGACACAGCGGGACCCCATCTCAAAAAAAAAAAAAAAAGATCTCTACCACCTTTGAGTTGAAGTTTGTCTCTCAGTTGCGAGGATTTAAGTTCTCCAACAGCTTCGTTGCTTTAAAAAGCTTGAGCAGAACATGAAGAGGCACAGGAAGTTAGGAGGAAAGGCAGAGTGAAGGGACTATTTTCTAAGCAAAAGCTGCCTCAGAGGGAAAAGATATGAAAAAGAGATGCAAGAAAAGTAATGTCTGTTACACACCTTCTTGGCCCTGTGCCTGACAGAGACAGAAATATAAGATTACCACAAGGAGCAATTTCTATGACCCCCAAAGAGCCCAAAAGAGCCAAGTTCACTTTGCCTACCATTTCACCGTTACTTTTGTGTATTGCCATGGCACTACTTCCAGCCTTGAAACATGGTCTGTCTGTACAGGGAGTTTGGCTTAGTAGCTCCTTTGCTTCTGCCAAGGCTAGACCTAGTCCAGGACTAAAGGGACATGCAACCTTTAATCTTTTGGGGACCACACGCCCTGTTTAGCTACCCAATTATATCTCAACTAGAGTGAATAACACCTTTGGATTCTCCCACTGAACAGTCATGTTTTGCCCAAATGCCAGTGCTTAAGATAGCAACATTAAAGCACAAACTAGGACTGAGGATAAATTGCCAGGTTTATTTTACCCCGTAAGAGCTGGCAAACAGCTGAGGAGGTGAACTCCTCTCCCAACTGCAAGAGTTTACAATATAGCTCCAAGGAACACAGTTTGGTTGCGTATTGCTATGTCCATGAAATGGCTTGTATTTGGTCTCCCAACTCACAACGTGGTCAGTGCAGAAGGATAGAAGGGTTAATCTGGTACCACGTGGCGCACCAAAAGGCTCAATTTCACAGACAGTGAATGACTTGACTACTCCTGCTTCCAACCTGATTGGCATCTTCTACCCAAACACATTGAAATACATTATCAGGGAGATCAAATACAATTGGAAAAACTACAATACGAAAACCAGACTGGCAAGAGCCAGTGGGGATTTTCTGGGTTTGGGGGTGATTATGGAGGTAGTGGCTTTTAAATGAAAGCTCTTGACAAAATATTTCCTTTCTATCAGCAGGAACTACATTGTACCTGGGGAAAATGGCTTATAAGGTTTCACAAATTGTACAAAGAAATATATATATTTTGAAATGCCATTTTCTGTTGACATTCTTGTGAAAAGACTTTTAGCTGACAGTCTCATAAATCTTTAAACCATATTAAATGAAGTTGCCACAACACAGGCAAAAAGGGTAATTAAATTTTTCTTCTTCTGTCCAGATCAACAGTGTTCTTTGTACTCTAACTTTTCAGTAGACCTAAAGGGCACCTTTCTTTGCTCGCTCATCTCTTCAGTTTGCCCTTTAAAGTGTGTTCTTTATTTCTTTGGCATGCAAAGCTGGGATGGCAGTCCCGTTCCTACATACAAATAACCACCTTCGACATACAGATGATGAAAAACACCTTCAAGTGTTGGCGTTCAGGCTAAAGTTGAGAACTAGAAATCTACAGAAACTCAATTCATAGTTTTCAAATACTTTATATGGTAAAAATACAGCAAAAATAGTTTTTTGTTCAAAGAGGAAAATATATACTGCTATGGTCACGGTTCTAAGGATGATTTAAGAAGTCTCTGGCTCCTCAACTGTGCACTGTAGTGTAGGCTGACTTCAACCACGGCTTCTCCAGCTTCAGTCATTTATCAAAGCTAAGATCATACTGTGGAAAGAAGAAATTAATGTTACTAATGTTTTCACAGGAATGTTCCTCCAGAGCCTAGTTTGTCCAGACTTGCATCCCTAAGGTCCATGAAGGAACAATCATTTGAGTAAAAGACAATCATTCATACCCAAAGGAAAGAATATATCAGGATCTTTCATGTCCAAACTTTTTCACTAAAAAAGAGTGACTGGGGGTGGGGAGTTAGGGGAAGTATAACTTAAAACCTATGTTAGGCTATAGTTTAAAAAAAAAACAAAAAACAAACAAACAAAAACCTAGCTCAGTTAAAAAAAAACAACAAAACAAAACAAAAAAAACACCTATGTCCAGAAAAAAAATTCTAAATTCTCCAGCCAGATACATACTGTCCTATGCCAACGCCTGGAACCTCTTCTCCCCATCCCAACACTCCATCAAAGTAGTAACTTCTTACTCAGGTTTTGTGACTAGCTCTAGGGCACCTCGCTAGGGAAGCTGGCCTCTCAGCCCAGGGCAGTTGCACAGCCTCCTTCCACAGCTCTTCTTCCTGCTGCTATGGCTTACATGTTGTCTCTACCACTGGACTGTGAGCAACTCTAAGATGAGAGCAGGGCCCAAGCATCACCACTTTCATGTTCTACTAGCACCTGAGCCTGCAATGACCAAGCTCCAAGCTTTTACTGTAGGGATTCTGTGCTGCTCCTTTGTGTCACTTGCAATGCTGTACACAATGTCTGACACACGGCAGCCACCTAATAAATGCTACGCCACTAACACTGACAGTTAACAATAACAAAACCATCCTTTCCTTTGAAATACTGGGATCAGCCTTGCTCTGCTGAAATCAAAATACACAGAAATATCCTTACATCACTAATGGTATAAACAATTGTCCAAACTCAACCATACTAAATGTACTCAATGCACGGTAAAAATTAATGATAGTAGCTAATATTTTTAAAAGATTTTTGAGAGTTTACTATGGGTCAGCATAAACCTAAGTGTCTCACATGTATTATCTCACTTAGTCCACATTAAAATGTGATGATGTAGGTACTATTTTTTTTTTTTTGAGACGGAGTCTTGCTCCCAGCTAATTTTTGTATGTTTAGTAGAGACGGGGTTTCACCGTGTTAGCAGGATGGTTTTGATCTCCTGACCTTGTAATCCGCCCGCCTTGGCCTCTCAAAGTGCTGGGATTATAGGCATGAGCCACCGTACCCAGCCTTTTTTTTTGGAGACGAAGTCTCGCTCTGTCGCCCAGGCTGGAGTACAGTGGCGTGATCTTGGCTCACTGCAAGCTCCGCCTCCTGGGTTCATGCCATTCTCCTGCCTCAGCCTCCTGAGTAACTGGAGCTACAGGCACCTGCCACCACTCGCGTCTAATTTTTTTATTTTTTGTAGAGATGGGATTTCACCGTGTTAGCCAGGATGGTCTCAATCTCCTGACCTCGTGATCCACCCTTCTCGGCCTCCCAAAGTGCTGGGATTACAGGCGTGAGCCACCGCGCCCGGCCCTGTGATGAGGTAGGTAGTATTAATATCATTAATATCCCCCTTTCAGATCAGAAACTGAGGCTCAGAGAGGTTAAGAAACTTGCCCCAGGCCAGGTGTGGTGGCCCAGGCCTGTAATCCTAGCATTTTGGGAGGCCAAGGCAGGTGGATCACCTGACCAACATGGTGAAACCCCAGATCTACTAAAGATACAAAAATTAGCTGGACATGGTGGAGTACACCTATAACCCCAGTTATGCAGGAGGCTGAAGCAGGAGAATCCCTGGAATCCGGGAGGTGGAGGCTGCAGTGAGCTGAGATCTTGCCACTGCACTCCAGCCTGGGGGACAGAGTGAGACTCCGCCTCAAAAGAAAAAAAAAAAAAGAAAAGAAACTTGCCCCAGGCCACAATGTAAGTGATGGAGCCCACATTCCACTAGGCTAGCACCCAATCAAAAAACCAAAAGCATGGATTCCCCTATTCTCTAAAGAAGATGAGCATTTTTTCAAAACTTTAATTGCATTCAACAAGCCCTGAAATGTCAACTAGGCGTAAGGAATTAGGCAGAGTGTGGTAGGTGTTAGATACAAAGACAAGTAGCATAAAATCTCTGCAATCAAAAGCTAATGACTTGGTATTAACAGCAAAACCACTGTTTAAAAACAGCAACCAAAAACCAAGAGAAAAGTGCTACAAGGATACCTTCTGACCCTTTGAACTATATGTAACACCAAAGGGTAAGGTAATAGCAATGTGGCTGAAAATAACAGGCTAATAGGGAAAGGAAAGGAAGAGAAGAGAGAAAAGAAAACGGTACAGCCAGTGAAGTACACACCTGCCCAGGCAAAACAGTTACATGAGTTGCCTATCTTTTATTTAGTTATAAAGAACAGTATCTTAAACCTGCCCCAAAATTACATCTTAATTCCTCCAGTCCAACTCTCCACTACTTTAAATTCAATGACTAAGAGTTCAGAAACTCATATACATTTTTAAATCCTAAGACTTTTGAGTCTACGAAGCAAGATACTGCTCTCCAAGCCTAAATTTCCTCCCCAAAGTATGACTACATGGGCTGTACCTACAGCACCGCCCCTAGGGGATGCCTTTTCTAGTTTACTTTCCAACAGCATGAAACCGCAGAGGTGGGGAGGATGAAAAAAGGATAACCTTAGCTAAGCCAATACCAGCTTGTTTTTTGTCTCTTCAGAAACAAATATAAGAGAACATATATGACAGTAAAGATACAAAAGTATTAAAAGCAAGAACAGGTGCCTCATTATGTTCTCATAAACTTTTTTTGCTCCTTATTCATCATCTTTGATACTTGGATTAAAAACTAAGCATATTAGTAATGAGGTAGGGTATGAGAACCAGAAACTGATACCAGTGTGCTTTTTCTGATCTAGTTTTTAAAATACAGAAAAGCAAATAAGACGAATGGTGAAAAGAAAACTATGTAAACTCCAATTTTAATCTAATCCACTAATGGGTGGATTTAGCACAGTGAAGGAATTTTAGGAAGCCTGCTTTGTCAGGAAGAGGCTAAAATGGTTCTGACTTCTAAACTATTTCAAACAAAATAGCAATTTTTAAAAACTGCTATCTCAGCCGGGCACGGTGGCTCATGTCCTGAAACCCCGTCTCTACTAAAAATACAAAAAAAAAAAAAAAAATTAGCCAGGTATGGTGGCACATATCTGTAGTCCCAGCTCCTTGGGAGGCTGAGGCAGGAGAATCGCTTGAACCTGGGGGGCAGAGGTTGCAGTGAGCTGAGATTGCACCACTGCGCTCCAGCCTGCGTGACACAGCGAGACTCTGCCTCGAAAAACAAAACAAAACAAAGAAAACAAACGAAAAAATTGCTATCTCTATGCAGTTTCTAATCAAGAATTTTCTGAGTGGTAGAAATTTACTTCAACATTAAATTTTTCCTAATAGTCCTTATGCCTGTGTGAAAAATTAAACTCTACCAAGGGGGAAAAATAAAAATGATCTAATTAAAGCTTTCATACAAAGGTTAAGCCTGACTTCTAGCTTTTCAAAGGTTTAATCAAATCATATACACAGGAATTTTGTTTCTCCTTTGCTCTATTCTAGGCATCTATGATGGATAAAGGAAAAGGTGGCATGTTCACCTCTAAAACATACAGAAATAATTTAAAACAGGACTATATAAGGTTTCCAGTGTCTGACAGCCAATCTTTCATATTAATTCTTACTTCCAGTATGTTATAACTAGAAGACTGATAAAACTTTACCATAACAGACCATTTAGCATGCTGGAGAATGAGCATCACACCTAAATTACTTATTGCCAAGACAGATCAGCACAATTTGGATAAAAGTTGCTGAGAGCTGCTGCTAGTGGTATGATTCCCCAAAGACCACGAGTGGGATGGTCGCTGAGGCACATATATTAATGCTTATAACAGGCAGTGGAACTCCACAGCTGTATTCTACTAGGGCAGGAAAAAAATATCAAAGACAGTTTTTTTTTGAGATGGAGTTTCACTCTTGTTGCCTAGGTTGGAGTGCAATGGTGCATTCTCGGCTCACCACAACATTTGCTTCCCAGGTTGAACTGAGTCTCCTGCCTCAGTCTCCCGAGTAGCTGGGATTACAGGCACCCGCCACAACGCTCAGCTAATTTTGTATTTTTAGTAGAGACAGGCTTCTCCATGTTGGTCAGGCTGGTCTCGAACTCCTGACCTCAGGTGATCTGCCCGCCTGGGACTCCCAAAGTGCTGGGATTACAGGCATGAGCCACCGTGCCCAGTTTTAAGCATATTGATAGCCTCAACAGCTAAGGCATAACTAAGATGCCACAGGGCAGATCTACTGTAGTTCAGACAGAAAGCTGATTCAATGACATACATAAATAATCTACACAGCCACAAGGAATTTACATAATCCCCAAAAGTTCCACAATGTCAATGCACAATCCTATAGTATAGTAATATCTCACCCTTCAAAAGCAAATATTACATCTAGGAAAATACTAGGATTTTAAACTCACCTATAAAGATACATGAAGAAGCAGAGCAAGTGGAATCCAAGCTTGATCATGGCTTCCTTCATGTGTGACTTCAGCTGCCCTCGATTGTGTATTTCTGTTGGATCAAACACTCCCATGTTACCACTCGGCACCATAATGTATCTGATAAATTAAAGGACACACACATTAGAAGGAAAATCAAATCACAGGCATAAGTATTCAAATATAAGTAGCCAATAATAATCGACTTTTAAAAGTGAACCAGTCAGGCCCGGTACTGTGGCTCATGCCTGTAATCCCAGCAATTTGGGAGGCCGAGGCAGGTGGATCACTTGAGCTCAGGAGTTCAAAGACCAGCCTGGCCAACATGGTGAAACCCTGTCTCTACTAAAAATACAAAAATTAGCTGGGCATGGTGGTGGGCACCTGAAATCCCAGCTATTGGAGAAGCTGAGGCAGGAGAATCACCTGAACCCGGAAGGCAGAGGTTGCAGTGAGCCAAGATTGCACCACTGAGCCCCAGCCTGGGTGACAGAGCATAGCAACCTTACATTCATACCACATACGGACAGAGTAGTATGATAATGTCATGGGCTGCCACTTAGCTTCCTTTTGAAAGTTACAATACTGCTAATTTTGTGCCCTCTAAAATAAATACAGTAACATTCCAGATAAGGGTATTTTATGCACTGAAACCCTTTTACTCATCTGTAGAAAACTACCATACCAGTCATATCTACAGCCCTTTTCCATTAGACAAAGGTTAAAGGAGGCTCCAAACCCAAACCAATTTTATTAAGTTCTTAGAAACTTCATTATGGAAATAGGGAAATTAAGGAAGTTAGGTTACTTTGAGAGGATCAATCAGTTTAAGTGTCTGGGCTTCAACATCCAGACTGTGTCATCTGTGTAACATATATGTCCTAACCTAGCACTGTCCATGAATTCTTCCTGCTCTCACGTCTAAGCTTCTTCTAGTACAACCTTAGATATCTCACTTGTCACATAGCTCCTCAATTATCACTTCTTTGAAATGCAAAGGATTCTCTGAGTTCCACAAATCTGAAATTCTCCTTAAAACCCCAGTAGCCCAACTATAGCTGAATAGAAGGTATTTTCATTTGAATATCCAGATAACATCTCATCCTTGTCTAATTTCTAGGTTATCTAATAAGAGTGTCACCATTTTCTTGGTGGTCCTTAAAAACTTCCTCTTACCCAACTGGGACTTCTCTCTTCATCTTTCACAGCCAGTCCATCAAACCCTTGTCCGGTCTTTCTTCCTACCACCACTTACTTAGCTGTCTCCTTTTTTTTCCTTTTTAGATTTTTGTTTTATTTTTAATTTTTGTGGGTACATAGTAGGTACATATATTTATGGGTTAACATGAGATATTTTGATACAGACATGCAATGTGTAATAATACCATCAGGGTAAGGCCAGGCACAGTGGCTCACGACTGTAATCCCAGCACTTTGGGAGGCCAAGGCGGGAGGATCGCCTGAGGTTGAGAGTTCGAGACCAACCTGACCAACATGGAGAAATCCCATCTCTACTAAAAATACAAAATTAGCCAGGCATGGTGGCGCATGCCTGTAATCCCACAACCTCTGCAACCCGGAAGGGAGAGGTTGCAATGAGGCAAGATTGCAGCATCGCACTCCAGCCTGGGCAACAAGAGCAAAACTCCGTCTCAAAAAAAAAAAAAATCACACTAGGGTAAATGGGGTATCCACTACCTCAAGCATTTATCCTTTGTGTTACAAACAATCCAATTATACTTTTTTCAGTTTATTATATTATTTTTAGACATAATCTCACTCTATTGCCCAGGCTGGAGTGCAGTGGCACGATCTCGGCTCACCGCAACCTCCTCCTCCTGGATTCAAGCAATTCTCCTGCCTCAGCCTCCTGAGTAGCTGGGATTACAGGTGCCCAACACCACCACACCTGGCTAATTTTTGTATTTTTAGTAGAGATGGGGTCTCCCCATGTTGGCCAAGATGGTCCTGAACTCCTGACCTCAGGTGATCCTCCCACCTCGGCCTCCCAAAGTGCTGGGATTACAGGAGTGAGCCACTGCACTCACCTCTAAAACACACAGGAATAATTTAAAATAGGATTATATAAGGTTTCCAGTGTCTGACAGCCAATCTTTCATATTAATTCTTACTTCCAGTGTGTTATAACTAGAAGACTGATAAAACTTTACCATAACAGACCATTTAGCATGCTGGAGAATGAGCATCACACCTAAATTACTTATTGCCAAGACAGATCAGCACAATTTGGATAAAAGTTGCTGAGAGCTGTTGCTAGTGGTATGATTCCCCAAAGACCACGAGTGGGATGGTCGCTGAGGCACATATATTAATGCTTATAACAGGCAGTGGAACTCCACAGCTGCATTCTACTAGGGCAGGAAAAAAATATCAAAGACAGTTTTTGATTTTTTTTATATCCATCAAAAAAAAAAAAAAAAGGATACACACAATAAAAAGTGTTGGCAAGGATGTAGAGAAAATGGAACCCCCAATACACAGTTTGTGGGAATGTCAAATAGTGCAGCTATGGCTGGGCACAGTGGCTCACGCCTGTAATCCCAACACTTTGGGTGGCTGAGGTGGGAGGATCGCTTGAGCCCAGGAGGTTGAGGCTGTAGTAATCCAAGATCACGCCACTGCACTCCAGCCTGGGCAATAGAGTAAGACTTTGTCTCAAAAAAAAAAAAAAAAAAAACAGTGCAGCTGCTTCTGAAAACACTCAGGCAGTTCTTCAAAAGGGTAAATATAGAGTTACTATATGACTCAAGTGATTCCACTTCCTAGGTATTTTGCCTCTTTGTCCTGTGGACTACTGTACTTTATCTCCAACAGCATAAAGTACAGTGGTCTGAAAATAGCAATTAATCAATCTGTTGATTTTTTAAATCTTTTTAAATAGGAGGTAAACTTGTGACCAGCAGACAGCCAACCTGTCACTGCAGTTACCAGGGCAATAAATATATATGATCTTTGTCTTTACAATTATATCAAAAAAAGAATCTTCGGTGTTTTGTTTTGTTTTTTTTTTTTTTGAGACTGGCTCTCGCTCTGTTGCCCAGGCTGGAGTGCAGTGGTGCAATCTCGGCTCACTGCAACCTCCGCCTCCCAGGTTCAAGCAGTTCTCCTGCCTCGGCCCCCCAAGTAGCTGGGACTACAAGCACATGCCACCACACCCGGCTAATTTTTGTATTTTTAGTAGAGATGCGGTTTCGCCATGTTAGCCAGGCTGGTCTCGAACTCCTGACCTCAGGTGATCCACCCACCTCAGGCTCTTAAAGTGCTGGGATTATAGGCGTAGGCCACCATGCCCGGCCTAAAAAAAGAATCTTTGGACTTGACTTCATAGAGCCTTTTACCACTATCTACAAAGAAGCCATGCCAAAGCTGGCTCTTCTAGCAGGTTTTCATTTCTAGTAGAGATGACTGACAGGATGGGCTGGTATAACATTAAGATCCACATTCTCAAAGGTTCGAGTTCCCATTCTCACTCCCAAAGTTGTGTTTCACTTAGTGAAACTACAGGGAGACTTAGCTGTGCTAAAAGTCTGCCTGGGACTAGCCCTCAGCAGAAGTGCAAGTAATCTGTGTTCCCAGCTCAGAGCTCACTTGAGGGCATTGGTCTGTGGAACTGATCATGGGAGAGTACTATTAAGCCTGAAAGAGGCCAGGCGCAGTGGTGTGCACCTGTAGTCCCAACTACTCAGAAGGCTGACATAGGAAGATCGCTTTAGCCCAGGAGTTCAAGGCTGTAGTGCACTATATCACGCCTGTGAACAGCCATTGCATTCCAGCCTGAGCAACATAGCAAGACTTCATCTCTTAAAAAGAAAAAAAAAAATTCAGAACCCATGTTCAGTATATTAAAAAAAGAAAAAGAAAACAAAAAATTCTACCCCAGGATACCCACCCTCTATAAAAGAGACACAGATACTTTAAAGCTTTTCCCTTACTCAGATTCTAGTTTCACACCTTTATAAAATCATTCCCCCATATCCACTCCTTCCCTCATCTCTACTGCTGCCATTATCTTTTCATATGCATCCTATCTTCCTCCAAACCCTACTTTATTTTTTCCTATGTTCTTTTTATTCTAACTGCACTTTACAACATCATACTTAAAAATCAGCCAATGAATGGTTCTGTCCCAAAAAACTAGACATAAATAAAAATAAATAAAACCTAAAAATGTAGTAAAGCAGCAACCCACTAATATAACAATTGCAGGCTTGTCAAGATTATCCCAGCGGTCTTCACAAGAAAGTATGCTACGTATAACAGCCCAACTATAAAATTATATACAGTCAGGGTTTCCATTGAGCTCACTTTGAACAAACTTCCTAAATTTATTAAGTCAAAAATTTTGATTAGTTACCTAATTTGCAGCTTTTTTTTTTTTTTTTTTGAGACAGTGTCTTGCTCTGTCACCCAGGCTGGTTGCAGTGGCCTGATCTCAGCTCACTTCAAGCTCCACCTCCCGGGTTCATGCTATTCTCCTGCCTCAACATCCCAAGTAGCTGGGACCACAGGCGCACGCCACCACACCCAGTTAATTTTTTTTGTTGTATTTTTAGTAGAGATGGGGTTTCACCGTGTTTGCCAGGATGGTCTCAATCTCCTGACCTCGTGATCTGCCCACCTCAGCCTCCCAAAGTGGTAGGATTACAGGCGTGAGCCACTGTGCCCAGCCCTAATTTGCAGCGTTTAAATGTACTTCCAGCCCAGCACTGTGACTCATGCCTGTAATCCCAGCACTTTGGGAGACAGAGGTGGGAGGATCACTTGAGACCAGCCTGACCAACACAGTGAAACCCTGACTACTAAAAATACAAAAATTAGCCAGGCATTGTGGCAGGCACCTGAATCCTAGCTACTCAGGAGGCTGAGGCAGGAGAATGGCTTGAACCTGGGAGGCAGAGGTTGTGGTGAGCTGAAATCAAGCCACTGCACTCCAGCCTGGGTGACAGAGTGAGACTCCATCTCCAACAATAACAACAAGAAAGCTATTAAACACCTTTTTTTGGGACACACCTATAAATAATCTCAGCACTTTGGGAAGCTGAGGCAGGAGGATCACTTAGGTCAGGAGTTCAAGACCAGCCTGGCCAACATGGTTAAACCCTGTCTCTAGTAAAAATACAAAAATTAGCCAGGTGTGGTGGTGCACGCCTGTAGTCCCAGCTATTCGGGAGGCTGAAGTAGGAGAATCGCTTGAACTGAGGAGGCAGAAATTGCAGTGAGCTGAGATTGCACCACTGCACTCCAGCCTGGGTAATAGAGTAAGATCCTGTCTTGAAAAAAAAAAAAACATCTTTTTAAAAATTTTTTTAACTGCCTTGACACCAAACTAAAATTGTACTCACCGATACATATTCCAAGTGGCAACAGGTAAGTTGAGAAGGAAAATGAACCAGTGCAATGAAATGAGCATTAATACAGTGACAATGGTATGGCCAATCAATTCTGGAATTACCCACTGCAATAAAAGAACACGGTATTACATCTCACTGCTATGTCCTTCCTGACTATACAATGTTATTTGAAACTAAATCAATGAACGTACAGAGAATTTACAAGCTACTGTTTCAAGATTATTTTTAGACTCACAAGTCCCAGATTTGCATACTGCTATAACTTTGTATCCCATGCAAATACATCAGGGCACAGCTTAAAAATAAAGCACTTAAATTTCAATTACTTTTTATCCTAAGCAAAGGCTTAGGTTCATTCATTAAGCAGGTTTGAATGAGAACTAGAGAAAAAGTAGAGTATTGTTTACTTCCCATTCTAGTATCTATGCCAAAGCCCCTAGCTCTAATTTAGGATGGTTGATAGCCATACACATGTTGCCTTTCAAGTCAGAATAGCAACATTAAACATTTTCCAATCTCCAGAATCCCAAGGAAACCATTTCATATTCAGAGAAAAAGGAAAAAAAAAAAATGTAAAAGCTTACAATTAGAGCTCAAAGTTGACCAAATACGATAATGAGCCAGCATGCCAGAATCCTGGCCTATTGGCTTTACAGAGCTCCATGCCCTTCCCTATACTCTTTGTTGACTTGTAATGTTCTAGTTCTCATGCATCAACAACTTTTGTGGCAGGGTTCTCAATTCACCAACAGCCTTCCTTTCCTATGAGTACAGATTTTTAATTAAAGTTAACTTCTTTCAGTGGAAGTTAACATTTAATGAAAGAAACTGGCATGCCTCACTTTCAGAAATGAGGAAAATAAAACTCAGAGTGGTTAGGTAAATTGCCTAAGGTTACACAGCTAAATAGTGGCAGAGCAATACAGTATAAGCCCAGGCATAATGACCTCAGACCTCTTGCATTTAGATTTTGGATAATTTTTTGGTAAATAAAGAATATTTGGTAAATAAAGGTAATATTTGGTTAAAAAAAAATTGGTAAATAAAGAAGTAGAGATTTTTCTGGGCCATAAACCTAATTTGCAATCAACTTGGTTATATATATACACACACATATATATACACACACACATATATACACATACATACATATATATATATATATATTTTTTTTTTTTTTTTTTGAGACGGAGTCTTGCTCTGTCACCAGGCTGGAGTGCAGTAGCACGATCTCAGCTCACTGAAACCTCTGCCTCCTGGGTTCAAGTGATTCTCCTGCCTCAGCCCCAGTAACTGGGACTACAGGCGCCCGCCACTACGCCAGCTAATTTTTTTATTTTTTAGTAGAGACGGGATTTCACCATGTTGGCCAAGATGGTCTCGATCTCTCGACCTCATGATCCACCTGCCTCAGCCTCCCAAAGTGCTGGGAGGCGTGAGCCACTGCATCCGGCTGGCTATACTTTTTAAAATGCTATTACATATTGGAAAGTTCTAGTTGACTGCATAATTCTCACAAGTATGAGCTACAAAGTCAAACAAATCTGGAATGGAACTCATGCTATGTCCTATTTATTAGCTGTGCAATCTTTGGAAAAGTTACCCTCTCTAAGCCACAATGTTTTCATCTGTAAAATACACATAATACCTACCTCACGAAGTTGTTGTAGAGAGTTAGATGAAATAACGTGTAAGCCACATGCAAAGTAGGCACTCAATAAAATGTCAGCTGATGTGACACTAATACTCTCTGATCCATATAAGATCCCTAAAGCTATAGCCTTCAGTCTCTGGATTTCTGACTGTAAACTGCAATCATCTTTGTTTTACACAGACACAGACCTGAAACACGTTTTTTTTTTTCTCTCTGGTTTCATTTTTGTAGAGAGGAAGTCTCCCTGTGTTACCAGAGCTGGTCTCGAACCCCTGGGGCTCAAGTGATTCTCCCTCCTTGGCCTCCCAAAGTACTTGGAACAGGTGTCATCCACTGCACCTGGCGTGAAATATGTTTCAGGAAGCAAGACTTAACCTTATCATGCTTGGTTTACTGACTTTCAACCAAGTCCTCTGTTTTTTGTCTCTTCCCTCCTTAATGATATGCCCTTCCCTGAATTTGTCCTCAGCACACTGGCACTAGACTCATATCCTCCAAGAAGGAGCTTGGAGGATTTTTCTCTAAAGTAAATGACTCAAAAAACACCTACCAAAACACCGCCATTTCAGCTACCCCAACAAAAGTCCAGGTAGATAACAATTACCCGACAGGGAAGTCTACCAGTCAACAAATCTAGACCATCCAAAGAGCTTTCAATGAGCATTTTAGTGCTTTATCCTTAAATATGAATAGGCAGTCCTATATCAGAAATTTGAAGAAAGTCTCCAAAATGAAAGACACAGTAGGGGAAAAAAAGAAAGGAAAAGAACTTGATGGAAACAGATACAACATAAGAAGCAGAAGAAAATTTCAAAAATACTATAATCACCCAGGCATGGTAGTGCACATCTGCAGTCCCAGCTACTTGGAATGCTAAGGCGGGAGGATCGCTTGAGCCTAGAAATTCAAGGCTGCAATGAAATACGATTGTGCCACTGTACCTCAGCCTGGATGAGAGAAAAAGACCCTATCTTTAATTTAAAAAAATAGAAAAATACTATAATCAGTATTCTCAGAGAGCTAGGAGTCAAACATGAACCAAGAGAATAAAAACCTCTTAAAAATCATCATTTTAGCATAAATGCTACAATTGTTAGAAAATTCAGAAGAAGGTTGGTTGCAGTGGCTCATGCCTGTAATCCCAGCACTTTGGGAGGCTGAGGAGAGCGGATCACCTGAGGTCAGGAGTTCGAGACTAGCCTGGCCAACATGGCGAGACTTCGTCTCTATTAAAAGTACAAAAATTAGCCGGCATGGTGGCACACCCCTGTAATCCCAGCTACTTGGGAGGTTGATGCACGAGAATCATTTAAACCCAGGAGGTGGAGGTGGCAGTGAGCCGAGATAGCGCCACTGCACTCCAGCCTAGACAACAAGAGTGAAACTCCATCTCAAAAAAAAAGAAAGAAAGAAAATTCAGAAGAAAAAGCAAGGGAAATAAAAACAGCAAAAAAAAAATCAAAGGGAAAAAACTAAGAAAAAGGAAAAATTGGCAGATCAATCCAGATCAATTGTCTAGTTAGTGGAAGTTGTAGGAAGAGGAGGAGGGAAAAAAGATGGGGAAGAAACATTAAAGAACGAATACAAGAAAACTTCCCATATTGAAAGAGCCTATCAGATGTCGAAAACAAACGAGAAAGGCCTTTTAAAAAGTACACAGAGGGCCGGGCGCAATGGCTCATGCCTGTAATCCCAGCACATTGGGCAGATTACAAGATCAGAAGATCGAGACCATCCTGGCTAACACGGTGAAACCCTGTCTCTACTAAAAATACAAAAACAAAACTAGCCAGGCATGGTGGTAGGCACCTGTAGTCCCAGCTACTTGGGAGGTTGAGGCAGGAAAATGGTGTGAACCGGGGAGACAGAGCTTGCAGTGAGATCATGCCACTGCAATCCTGCAATCCAGCTTGGGCGACAGAGCGAGACTCCGTCTCAAAAAAAAAAAAAAGCTGGGCACAGGGGCTCATGCCTGTAATCCCAGCACTTTGGGAGGCTGAGGCAGGCAGATCACCAGGTCAGGAGATGGAGACCATCCTGGCTAACTCAGTTAAACCCCATCTCTACTAAACATACAAGAAATTAGCTGGGTGTGGTGGTGGGTATCTGTAGTCGCAGCTACTTGGGAGGCTGAGGCAGGAGAATGGTGGGAACCCAGGAGGCAGAGCTTGCAGTGAGCCGAGATCACGCCACTGCACTCCAGCCTGGGCAACAGAGCAAGACTCTGTCTCAAAAATAAATAAATAAAAGTATAGAGAGTTTTTACAGTACAGCACTGTAAAATTTCAAAACACCAAGGATAAAGAAAAGATTCTAAAACTTCCCCAGAGGACAGGAAAAGAGAGAGACAGAGAGAGAGAGAGAGAGAGACAATGAATCATATTAAAAAGATAAGAAATTCTTTGGGAGGCCAAGGCAGGCGGATCATGAGATCAGGAGATCAAGACCATCCTAGCTAACACAGTGAAATGCCGTCTCCACTAAAAAATACAAAAAAATTAGCCGGGCGTGGTGGCGGGTGCCTGTAGTCTCAGTTACTCAGGAGACTAAGGCAGGAGAATGGCGTGAACCTGGGAAGTGCAGCTTGCAGGGAGCCGAGATTGCGCCACTGCACTCCAGCTTGGGCAACAGAGCGAGACTCTGTCTCAAAAAAAAAAAAAAAAAAGGCATGATACTTCCCAACTTGAACAACACTGGAAGTCGGAAGACCACCAAGGGGTGTCTTTAAATTTCTGAAAGAAAAATCTTTTCCAACCTAGAACCCTGTACTCTGACAACTATGAATCAAGTGAAAAGATAAGACATTTTCAAACATGGAAGGCCTCAAAATTTAATTGCTATTTACCTTATTTCAAGAAGCTACATGAGGCTGGGTACAGTAGCTCATACCTGTAATCCTAACACTTTGGGAGGCCAAAGAGGGCAGATCGCTTGAGCCCAGGAATTTCAGACCAGCCTGGGCAACACAGTGAAACTCCATCTCTACAAAAAAATTTTAAAAATTAGCCAGGTATGATGGCACACACCTGTAGAACCCAGCTACGTGGGATGCTGAGGTGGAAGGAGATTTCTTGAGCCTGGGAGGTCAAGGCTGCAGTGAGCCATGATCACATCACTGCACTCCAGCCTGGGCAACAGAGTGAGACTCTGCCTCAAGCAATCAAACAAAATTGATGAAAATTTTTAAAATATGGAGCTTAGGCCAGGCATGGTGGCTGACACCTGTAATCCCAGCACTTTGCCAAGACAGCAGGATTGCTTAAGGCCAGAAGTTCAAAACCAGTCTAGGTCACATAGCAAGACCCAGTCTACAAAAAAATTTTAAAATTAGCCAGGTGGCTGGGCACAGTGGCTCACGCCTATAATCCTAACACTTTGGGAAGCTGAGGCAGGCGAATCACTTGAGGTTAGGAGTTTGAAACCTGCCTGGCCAATATGGTGAAACCGTATCTGTACGAAAAATACAAAAAAAAAAAAATAGCCAGGTGTGGCGGCAGGTGCCTGTAATCCCAGCTACTTGGGAAGGCTGAGGCAGGAGAAGCACTTGAACCTGGGAGGCAGAGGTTGCAGTGAGCCAAGATCACACCACTGTACTCCAGCCTGGGTGACACGGCAAGACTCCATTTCAAAAAATAAAAATAAAAAAAATTAGCCAGGTGTGGTGGCGTGCGCTATAGTCCCAGCTACTCAGGAGGCTGAGGCAGATCACTTGAGCCTAGGAATTCAAGAATAGCCTGATCATCACCGCAAGAAACCCTGTCTCTCAAAAAATAAATAGAGTCATATATTAAAATATATATTTTTTTTCTCAGTAAACTACACAAGAAAGGTCTTCCTTCATTCAACCAAAGACAGACCTGAGCTTTTTTCCATGAGTGGGAGGAGGGAGTTCCGACACAGAAGACAAAAACGATTACCCTCATAACCAACATTTCCCTACTCTGAGTAAAGATGTTATCCATGTAAACAAGAGACAAGCAACATGTAAAGAAACAAAATTTCAAGTCAGATCTTCTAGCATAATTTCATGATCTAAAATATTGTAAAACACAGCAGTTCCATCAAGTTTCCAATGAATAAGAGACAACAAGTACTCTAAAATAAAAAATACATCTATTATCTATAATAATCTTAAATATGGAAAATGATCTGGCTTCAATGCCAAAAAATGAGCAAAGAAATGTCTTACCTTGTTTAATTTCGAGCAACATGATCTAGCATTAATGTAATCACATTCTAAATCAGACAATGTAATTATCTGATGATCAAGATAAGGAATTATTATATTTCTTTTATAATAACTAAGTATTTAAGTTTCAGAAAGCAATCCCAGTTACAAGGCAGAATTAAATTTGACTTGGAAAAAAATGAGTTGTTTCCTAAAGTTTGCTCATTAGACAACTCAATTTTCCCATTCATGTTCCTTCAACAAATTATTTTACAAAATAATCCCATTTTGCTCAAATCTAATCTGACCCAACCAGAACATTTAGTTTGAGTTCCTCAAAGGTAAAACAATGGCTACAAAAAAAACAAAAGGAAAATATCCCAGCACTGTGGGAAGCTGAGGCATCGCCTGAAGCAGGAGTTCAAGATCAGCATAGGCAACATAGCAAGCCTCCATCTCTGTCGCCCAGGCTGTAGTGCAGTAGCATAATTCCAACGCACTGCAACCTCCGCCTCCTGAGTTCAAGCAATTCTTGTGCCTCAGCCTCCCAAGTAGCTGGAATTATAGGTGCACGCCATCACACCCAGCTAATTTTTTGTATTTTGGGTAGACACAGGGTTTCGCTATGTTAGCCAGGCTGGTCTCGAACTCCTGGCTTCAAGTGATTCACTGGCCTCACCCCCATTTCTACATAAAAAAGTTTTTTTTTTTTAATTAGCTGGGCAAGAGCACCTGTAATGCTAGCTATTAGTAGCAGTAGTGCTAGGGCGAGGCAGCAAAATGCCAAAAGCCCAGGATTCACGTTACACTGAACTATAATCACGCCAGTGCGCTCCAGTCTGAGCAGCAGATTTGGTGGGCGCTTGTAGTCCCAGCTACTTGGGAGGCTGAGGCAGGAGAATCGCTTGAACCCAGGAGGTGGAGGTAGCAGTGAGCCAAGACTGTGCCACTCCACTCCAGCCTGGGTGACACAGTGAGGCTCTGTCTCAAAAATAAACATAAAAATAAAATAAATAAAATAAAGTCAAACTCATCACTTTCTCCACAAATTGATTTTCCTCCAATTTGTTTTATATCTGTTACTGACACAAGTATCATCAGCCCAGGATCAAAATATGGAAAGCTATCTCTGCCTTCTGTTTCATATATCATAATCAATCATTTGTAGGTCCCAGCAATCATTTCTTCCAAATACTACTTACATATTCCCCCCTTTCACCTGCCCACAACCAGCACTCTATTTGAAATCCAGACGACCCTAGCCCCTGTTGGTTTATCTTCCAATCTTTCTTGTTTCCAACCCACTCTGCAAATTCATCTTCCTAATAAACTACCGAAAATAAAAATTTTCAATGGCTGTCTATTTCCTGCAGGATAAAAGTGAAAGACTTCCCTCCCACCCTTAACATTCAGGCTCTCCGAAAATCTGATGTAATCCTGCCTTTCCAATTTAGCCTTCTACTGCCACCAAAATCAACCATGTGCTCCAGATGGTCTATTTGTTAACCATCGCCCAGAAATCCACGAACATACCTGTCTCTGCACCTTCGCTATTGCCAGTGTATGATTTGGAATACTCACCTCTATCCCTTTCTGTAGATTTTGTCCACAGTTCAAAGTCCAAGAAAACTTTTATATCCTATATGAAGTCTACCCTGACCATTTTCCACCTCTTATCCCTAATACTAAGTTAGTGCAACTATCCTAAAATACAGAATATGCTGAACTTCATCAAAATACCGCCGAATGTACTTTAATGTAATGTCTAAGTCAAACATTCCACCTACCATTTCTCTACATGCATAAATTGGTGTAAACCAGGACTATTTCAAATTATCAAGCCTGGTTTTCCAAACTGCAAAAAGAAAAAACCCAGTTTCATTTCTGAGTGTAAGCTCTAGTTCAGGGGTGTCCAATCTTTTGGCTCCCCTGGGCCACACCTGAAGAAGAATTGCCTTGGGCCACATATAAAATACAGCAACACTAATGATAGCTGATAAGCTTAAAAAAAAAAAAAAAAAAATCACCAAAAAAGAATCACAATGTTTTAAGAAAGTTTACAAATTTGTGTTGTGCCACATTCAAAGCTGTCCTGGGCCACATGCAGCCCATGCCGGGCCGTGGATTGGACAAGCTTGCTCTAGTTCCTTATATCACAAAAGGGGCATAGAGGTCATCAAAACTTAGGCAAGCGATGCTGCCCTTTCAATCAGCTCCGCAAACCTAATAAAACTCAGAAATCTTGTCGTTAGAAATCATCAAGTAAAAACTGCTGCTCAACTGGGGAGGGTGGGGACACAAAGGCAGAGCAATATTTACTGAACATTAGCTATGGGGCAGGCACTGTGCTAGGGTGCTCAGCACCATTCTCATTGTGCGTATCTAGGAAATAAACATTTCCTATTTTAAAGATCAGAAAACTGAGGCTTAGGGAAATAATGTGCACAGCAAAGAACTGGCTGAGCGGGAAACCTGATTTCCAAATTTTGTCCCCTTCCACTACAACAGGCTGCCTGCCAGTCCACAATGAAGTATGAAGCTGCACTGAACATATACTCTGTAGAACTACCCTAAAGCCCGCATGCTCTAGCAAACGGTTTAATCCTATCAGAAACGGGTACATGTGATTTTCAAGAAAGGAAGCTGAAATGCTAAGTTCCTCATACGTTTTTTCTATCTTATATTTAATTACTTAAAACTGGATTGTGCAATACAACATTGGGCAACAACTAAGCCTAGATGCTTCGTCAAGAGCTGGGAAGAGTTGTAGCCGACATGGCTACCGCAGTGCTAAATTCAACTACCATTTATTGCTCTGGAAAATACAGTTTGAATACTGCAACGTGAAGAGCTACAGAAAATACTTGTTTTAACAGGGATCGATAGAAAAATTTAAAAGCTGAGAAACGACTGGGAGCTGTTTCAGCAATAACAGCAGGTGTAATTATTGAATTTACAGATCTGCAACCACCAGGGACAACCAAAATAATCATTTTGTAGATAGTTGTTAAAATAACTCCTTTCCAACACTCACTACAAAACGGCACAGGGAAGGAAGCAACTTTGCTCATTTGGCGAATGAGTCAACTCCTGGATGTGAAAGGTCTCTGCAAGTACCAACACCCGCCAGAACAAAGGGGCGGGTACCAGGGGTGTTGCCCGGGGAAGAGGAGGAGGCAAATCGCCCGCACTCATCCCGGCACCCGACTGTCGCAAGCGACCCCCCTTAGGACCCTCAGTACCCGACGAAGAGCACGGCAAGGGGCCTCTCCCAGAGAAACGGCGACCCTTCTCTCCCGAGGGCGGCCGTGGCTTAGGCAGGGCTGGTCCCGGCGCCGCGGGGACGAGCTAAAAGCAGGCGCGCAGGCCGAACCGGGGTGCGCCCGGAGAGGCCCACGCGGACCCGGGTGAGGGGCGGCCGGCAGCCCAGGCAGGACAAGTGGGTGCAGGGCAGCAGGCGCCGTTGGGTAGGGCAGCCGGCCTCTCCTCCTCGCCCCGGGGCCCGCACCACCGCCCCGGCCAGGCCAGCTCCCAAGGAGCGCACGCCAGTCGCCGAGCGCCTCCCTCGTCCCACACACCTGCCTGGGTGCCCAACTGGCCCACCCTCAGCCCTGTCCCCCGGCAAGGCTTCCGCCCGCCTCAGGCAAGGATACGAAGTAGACCGAGAGGAAGATGAGCGCGCAACAATCGAGGAGAGAGAAGACGAACACCACCGCCTCCATCCTCCTCCTCCGTCGCCGCCGCCGCTCCTTCCGTCAAACCCGCTCGGATGCCCAGACTCGCCCCTGATAGGCCCTTGCCCCGGCTGGCTGAGGCGTGTGGTCCGCGAACCCGAGCTCAGCATGCCGGGAGTTGTAGGCCATATTTTTTTAAAAAAAATTCTAAGGCTCTAATTCTGACGCATGCTGGGAATTGTAGTTCATTAGTGCAAGTCCATATCAAAGAGGTGGGCGGGGCCTCTGTCATAAATCCGATTATTTCCGGAAATGGTGACAAGCAATTACTCAACAAGTATTTACTCAACCCTTTTCTTTTAAAGAGCTGGGGTCTCGCTCTGTCATCCAGGCTGGAGTGCAGCAGCATGATAGAGCTCACTACAATCTTGAATTCCTCCTGGGCTCAAGCAATCCTCCCACCTCAGCCTCCTGACATGCCCGGCTAATTTTATTTTATTATTTCTTATTTTATTTTATTTTTTGAGACAGGGTCTCACTCTGTCGCCCAGGCTGGAGCACAGTGGCATGGTCACAGTTCACTGCAGCCTCTACTTCCTGGCCTCAGGTGATCCTCCCACCTCAGCCTCCTGAGTACCTGGGATTACAGTAACATACCACCATGCCTGGCTAATTTTTTGTATTTTTAATAAGATGGGGTTTTTGCCATGTTGGCCAGCTGGTCTCAAACTCCTGGGCTTAAGCAATCTGCCTGCCTCAGTCCACAGTGCTGGGATTACAGGCCTGAGCCCCTGCACCAGTCTCTACTGAATGCTTTTAATCTGGATATCCAGTAGGATGTATTTCTCATGTGTGAAATTTTCTTTAGAGTTGGCTCTAGAACCACTGCATTCCCTGACTTGGGATTTGTAAAGGGTTTTCATCTCAAAGCACAGATCTAACTAACCTGATGCTCCTGGCTTGACATTTGTGATTTTCCCTTCCTTTCCTGATCTCAATTTCTCCAGAGATTTCACAGTCCTTTGTTTATTCTCTCCTACAGCAATGTTTCTCTCCTCTCTAGATTTTAAGATCTTTAAAAGCGAATACAATGTCTTACTCATCCATTCATTCATTTAACAAATACAGTAGTAAGGGAGAAGACAACCCCTCATATTGTCTTATGCCCAATTTCTTCCTCCAGAGAAAGAAGAAGTAAAAACTAAAAGGCAGAAATGAAACCCACAGGCAGACAGCCTGGTGCCATGTCCTGGGCCTAGTAGTTAAAGAGCGACCCCTGACCTAACTGGTATGTTATCTGTAGATTGCAGACATTGTATAGAAAAGTATTGTAAAAATCCCTGACCTGTTCTGTTCCGTTCTGATTACCGTTGCATGCAGCCCCCAGTCACGTACCCCCTGCCTGTTCAATCGATCACGACCCTCTCACATGGACCCTCTTACAGTTGTGAGCCCTTAAGAGGGACAGGAATTGCTCACTCGGGGAGCTTGGCTCTTGAGACAGGAGTCTTGCCGATGCTCCCAGCTGAATAAACCCCTTCCTTCTTTAACTTGGTGTCTGAGGGGTTTTGTCTGCGGCCCGTCCTGCTACATTTCTTGGTTCCCTGACCAGGAAGCAAGGTGATTGGCAGATGGTCAAGGCAGCTCCTTAGGCAGCTTAAGCCTGCCCTGTGGAACATCTCTGCGGGGGACTCCAACCAGCACTAGCGACATGGATCCTGAGAGCACTCCCGGATAGGCATTTGCCCCGGTGGGAGCAGTGTGTGGCAGGCCCCTGTGGAGGATCAACGCAGTGGCTGAACACTGGGAAGGAATGGGCAGTTGGAGTATGGACATCTAAAACTTGGTAAAACTGGTCTTTGGAACTTGCCTACTCCATTTGAGTGGAAGCGTGGCCTTATCACCCATGGTGTGCCTTTATTAGCACTTTGGTTTTGGTTTTGGTTTTGACTTGGTTTGAATTGCTTGATATGACTAGTCTTGGGAACTTGCCTACTCCATTTGAGTGGAAGCATGGCCTGATCACCCATGCTTCATCCACAGGCAGACAGCCCAGCACAGGCAAAAGTATGCCTGTACTGGCACTTTGGTTTTTGTTTTTGACTTGACTTGGATTGCTTGATACTTTGGTTTTGGTTTTGACCTGGCTTGGATTTCTTGATACTCTGATTTTGGTTTTGATTATGGTATGGCGTAAACTGTAAAAGTGTGTGTGTGCCCTTCTTACCCATTCTTTGTTTTGTTGTGTGCGTGTGGTGTGAGCGTGGCATTTTGTCTCAAGGAAACATGGGTGAGGCACAAGGTAAGCCCACCCCACTAGGAACTATGTTGAAAAATTTCAAAAAGAGATTTAAGGAAGACTATGGAGTTACTATGACACCAGGAAACCTTAGAACTTTATGTAAAATAGACTGGCCAGCATTAGAGGTGGGTTGGCCATCAGAAGGAAGCCTGGACAGGTCCCTTGTTTCAAAGGTATGGCACAAAGTAACCTGTAAAGCCAGGGCACCTAGACCAGTTCTCATACATAGACACTTGGTTACAGCTTGTTTTAGATCCCTCCACAGTGGTTGAGAGAACTGCAGCATAAGCGGCTGGCAGAGGCAGAGAGAGAGAGAGACAGACAGGAAAGAGAGAGAGGCAAAGAGGAGAGAGAGAGAGAGAGACAAAGAGGAAAGAGAGAGGTGGAGAGAAGAGAGAGAAAGGCGGGGGTGGGGCAGAGAGGGGTGCAGAGGCAGAGAGGGGCCAAATGAGGCCACTGACAACCTGTAGCCTTCTATCAAAAATCCTTATTTCAGTAATCCACGGATGGCCCAAATATATTCAACCTGTAGCAGCAACTGCTTTGCTAACAGAAGAAAGTAGAAAAATAACTTTCAGAGGAAACCTCATTGTAAGCACACCTCACTAGTTCAGTTCAGAACTATCCGAAAGCGAAAAAGCAAAAAAGTAGCTTACTAACTCAAAAATCTTAAAGTAATCTTACGTTAGAAAGTAATCTTAATGTTAGGAAAAAAAAGGAGGGGAGAATTTATATAAAGAGGAATGTTACATGGTAAATTATTGTCCTAAAAGAGGGGAGAATTTTGGTTTAAAAATTAATAAAAATAGGTGCTAAAGGAAATTTCTAAGTAAAAAGGCACTAAGGACTGTAAAGTCCACTGCCAAGGTCCCCACATTTAAAACAAAAGGTCAATTTCTTAAAAATTATACACTTGGTTTATCTTCCACTTTCCTTTCCCTCAAAAACTATAAGTCTTTTAGCACATGTACCACCCCGAGAACTTCTGATAAACCAGCACCAGCCTGAAGATCACATACTCATCAAAGGGTGGAAAGAAGAAAAACTCGAGCCAGCCTTGGGAGGACCCTACCTTGTGCTGCTAACCACCAAGACTGCTGTTCCTACAGCAAAAAAGGACGGACTCATCATACCCACTCAGAAAGTGCCACCCACTCCAGAGTCGTGGGCCATAGTACCAGGGGAAAACCCTACCAAACTAAAGCTAAGAAAAATTTAACTCTTTTCATCTATTCTATTACTCTCTTTTCTTTCCTCGTTCTATTGTTGACCATCTAGTTATTAACATAACCAAGTCAATTTTGCCCAAACTATTGCATTTAATGCTTGCCTTCTTATACTCTGTGGAGATTGCCAAGTCAAAGACAGCTTTCTACTTCAGAAAAGTACTTCTGTCCCTCCTGACTCTCTTCAGACTGGGCATTAGTAAACTAGGACCATTTAATCGGGGGAGATTTTGATAAAGACCCCAGTGCCAACCAGGAGTGTTGCCCCCCAATGTAAAGCTTTCATGCCATAGTTGGTCCAATGTTCTGTGGACCACTGAAGAGCAAGGATGGACTGCCCCGAACAGTTTTGGTACTTTCCTAAAACCATACATTCATTTTACTAGAGGATCATCAAAGTTAAAGACTTAAACAAAGTTAAAGACTTCAAACAAACTTTAAGTTAAAGACTTAAAACAAACAATTAAGACAGGACACCAAGATGCAAATGCCTGGTTAAAATGGATCAAATATTCCATCTGCGCGTTAAACAAAAGCAATTGTTATACTTGTGTACATGGCAGGCCAGAGGCCCAGATTGTCCCCTTCCACTAAGGTGATCCTCCAGTCGACCAGGCGTAGGCTGCATGGTAGCTCTTTTCCAGGATTCTACAGCCTGGAGTAATAAGTCATGCCAAGCTCTCTCTGCTATTTCCCAAAGTCTGGCACCCTGTAGTTCAGCCCCCAAGGGCCATCCAGCTTCCGTCTCCCAACACTAAGTTCACTTTGTCCCTCTCACGACAGGAAGGAAACTTAGCATTCCTTGGAGACCTGAAGGAATGTGATGAGCTTAAGAATTTTCAAGAGCTTATCAATCAGTCAGCCCTCGTTCATCCCCAAGCGGACATGTGGTGGTATTGTGGTGGACCTTTACTGGGCACTCTGCTGAGTAACTGGCGTGGCACTTGTGTTTTAGTTCATTTGGCTATCCCTTTCACCCTGGCATTTTATCAACCAAAGGGAATAAAAATAAGACATTGTAAAGCTAGAGAAGCCCCTTATGGGTCTTTTGACTCTCACATCTATTTAGATGCAATTGGAGCCCCGCAAGGAATACCAGATCAATTTAAAGCTTGAAATCAAATAGCTACAGGATTTAAGTCAATATTTTAGTGGGTGACAGTTAATAAAAATGTAGATTGGATAAACTACATCTATTACAACCAACAGCAATGAGTTTTTCATGAGTTTAAAGAAAAACTCAGGTCGGCCCCAGCCCTGGGGCTACTGGACCTGACAAAACTTTACATTCTATGTGTCAGAAAGAGAAAAAATGGCAGTTGGAGTTTTAACTGGGGCCCTGGCCAAGGCCAGTGGCCTATCTCTCAAAACAACTAGACAGGGTTTCCAAAGCCTGGCCCCCATGTCTAAGGGCCCTGGCAGCAATGGCCCTGTTAGCACAAGAAGCAGATAAGTTAACTCTTGGGCAAAACCTAAACATAAAGTCCCCCCAGGCGGTGGTGACTTCAATAAATACCAAAGGACATCATTAGCTAACGAATGCTAGACTAACTAGATACCAAAGCTTGCTCTGTGAAAATCCCCGCATAACCATTAAAGTTTGCAACACCCTAAACCCCGCCACCTTGCCCCCGGTATTAGAGAGCCCAGTTGAACATAACTGTGTAGAGGTATTGGACTCAGTTTATTCTAGCAGGCCCAACCTCTGAGACCATCCTTAAACTTCAGTAGACTGGGAGCTGTACGTGGATAGGAGCAGCTTTGCCAACCTCTGCAAAGTGACTCTGAAGAAGACGATAAGCCCTGCTCCAGTCACACCTGGAAGCTGACTGCTCCGTGCATGGCCAAAGCATGAGGAAACTCATTGCGGGACTCATTCTCCTTAAAATTTGGACTTGTACAGTAAGGACTTCAACTGACCTTCCTCAGACTGATGACTGTTCCCAGTATATGTACATCAAGTCACTGAGGTAGGATACAATATTGCTACAGTCCTATTATTTTATGGTTATTATAAGTGTACCAGGACTCTAAAAGAAACTTGTTTGTATAATGCTATTCTATCTAAGGTATGTAGCCCAGGAAATAACCAACCTGTGTGTTATGACCCATTTTAAGCCTCCCATGATCACAGTTTTTAAAATAAAATTAAGGACTGGTCCTTTTCTAGGCAACACAAGTAAAGTAATGGCTAGGACAGAGGAAAGAGGGGTCCCCAAGCATATAACCCTAAAATTTAATGCTTGTGCCACTATCAATAGCAATTGGCATGGAATTGGATACGGTTCTTTAAATTGGAAAAAAAAAAAGTTACACAGCAGGAAATAAGTATATCTGCCATGAATTAGGCTCATGTGCAAATGTGTGTAATTACTGGTCTTGTGTCATCTACACTACTTAGAAAAAAGATGAAAAAATCCTGTTTAGCTCCAGAAAGAAGGCAGCCCCTTCTGTACAAGTGGAAGCTGCAACCCCTTGAAATTAGTAATTACAAATCCCTTAAACCCAAGGTGGGAAAAAGGAGAACACGTATCTCTGGGCATTGATGGAAAAGGACTAGATCCTAAAGTAAATATCTTAGTAAGAGGGGAGGTTCGTAAACTCTCTCCAGAACCAGTATTTCAGACTTTCTGTGATGAACTAGATGTGCCAGTACCAGAGACCCCAGGAAAAATCAGAAATTTGTTTTTGCAATTAGCCGAGCATGTAGCCCAGTCTCTAAATGTCACTTCATGTTATGTTTGTGGAGGAACTGTAATGGGAGATCAATGGCCATAGGAAGCCTGAGAATTAGTGCCTACAGACCCAGTTCCTGATGAATTCCCAGCCCAAAAGAATCACCCTGATAATTTCTGGGTTCTAAAAGTCTCAATTATTGGACAATATTGCATAGCTAGAGAAGGGAAAGAATTCACTCATCCTGCAGGATGACTTAGTTGCCTGGGACAAAAACTGTACAATGGTACCACAAAAACAGTTACATGGTGGAGTTCAAACCACACAGAGAAAAATTCATTCAGTAAATTTCCAAAGTTGCAGACCATTTGGGCCCACCCAGAATCCCACTGGGACTGGACAACCCCCACTGGGCTACGCTGGATATGTGGACATAGAACCTATGCTAAGCTGCCTGACCAGTGGACAGGTAGTTGTGTTATTGTCACTATTAAACCATCTTTCTTCTTACGCCCATAAAAACAGGCAAACTCCTGGACTTCCCTGTCTATGCTTCCTGCAAAAAGCAAAACATAGCCATAGGTAATTGAAAAGATGATAAATGGCCTCCTGAAGAAATTAAACAATACTATGGGCCTGCCACTTAGGCACAAGATGGCTCATGGGGATACCGGACCCCTATTTACATGCTCAACTGAGTCATATGGTTGCAAGCTGTCTTGGAGATCATCACTAATAAAACCAGTAAAGCCTTGACTGTTTTGGCCTGGCAAGAAACTCAGATGAGAAATGCTATCTCTCAGAATAGATTAACTCTCGACTACTTGCTAGCAGCTGAAGGAGAAGTCTGTGGAAAATTTAACCTTACCAATTGCTGCCTGCACGTAGATGATCGGGGCAAGTAGTTGAAGATATAGTTAAAGACATGATGAAACTGAAACATGTGCCTGTACAAGTGTGGCATGGATTTGACCCTGAGGCCATGTTTGAAAATGGTTCCCAGTGGTAGGAGGATTTAAAACTCTTATAATAGAAATTATAGTAGTAACAGGAACCTGCTTACTGATCCCGTGTTTACTACCTGTACTCATTCAAATGGTAAAAGGTTTCATCACTACTCTAGTTCACCGGAATGCTTCAGTACAAGTGTACTACGTAAATCACTATCGATCTGTCATAATGAGTGAGAGTCTCAAAGGGGGGGAATAAGGGAAGAGACCACCCCTCATATTGTCTTATGCCCAATTTCTGCCTCCAAAGAATAAAGAAGTAAAAACTAAAAGGCAGAAATGAAATCCACAGGCAGACAGCCTGGTGCTGCACCCTGGGCCTAGTAGTTAAAGATCAACCCCTGACCTAACCAGTTATGTTATCTATAGATTCCAGACATTGTATGGAAGAGCACTGTAAAAATCCCTGTCCTGTTCTGTTCCATTCTGATTACCGGTGCATGCAGCTCCCAGTCACATACCCCCTGCTTGCTCAATCAATCATGATGCTCTCACATGGACCCCCTTAGAGTTGTGAGCCCTTAAAAGGAACAGGAATTGCTCACTCGGGGAGCTCAGCTCTTAAGACAAGAGTCTTGCCGATGCTCCCAGCTGAATAAACCCCTTCCTTCTTTAACTTGGTGTCTAAGGGGTTTTGTCTGCGGCTCTTCCTGCTACAGTAGTACTCCTTATCTGCAGGGGCTACTTTCCAAGCCCCCCAAGTGGATGCCTGACATGGTAGGTAGTACCAAACCCTACGTGTACTATGTTTTTTCCTATATATACATACCTATGATAAAGCTTAATTTGTAAATCACACATAGTAGGAGATTAACAAGTAATAATAAAATAGAACAATTATACCGTAATAAAAAGTATGGAAATGTGGTCTTTCTCTCTCTGTCTCAAAATATCTTATTGTACTATACTTACCCTTATTCTTGAAATGATATATGATGATAAAATGTCTATGTGATAAGACAAAGAGACAGATGCAGCTCTCCAGTGATTTTTATATTTTTCAGTCCAAATCTATTCTTACATTCATCTAACTATCCATTACTTGCAGTAAGTGGCTTGGTATCACTTGTTTTAGGGAGTCCCTCACTGAAGTCTTCATATAAGCTCAATACTTTCTGGCTCAACATGTTGCCATCAATTGAGACACGTTTTCTGTTCATGTTCTCCACCCACATTTTTTTGGGGTTGTTGTTTTTTGTTTTTGTTTTTCTCAGACGAAGTTTCACCCTGTCGCCCAGGCTGGAGTGCAATTGGTGCCATCTCAGCTCTCTGCAACCTCCACCTCCCAAGTTCAAGCAATTCTCCTGCCTCAGCCTCTGGAGTAGCTGAGATTACAGGTGCAGGCCACCGTGACCAGCTAATTTTTTGCATTTTTAGTAGAGATGGGGTTTCACCATGTTGGCCAGCTGGTCTCAAACCCTTGGCCTCAAGTGATCCGACCACCTTGACCTCCCAAAGTGCTGGGATTACAGGCATGAGCCACTGTGCTCTGCTGCCTTTTCCATCTTAACTAAGCACTTATCAGGCACTGTGGCCACAACTTTTGTAGTTTGAGTTGCAACAGCAAAACTAGCACAAATTCCTTTTTCCTTTTTCAGAACTTCACGGACAAAAGATCAGTTCTTACCACAGATCTTAGCAGTCACATATGGTTTCTTTTCTTTCCTTAAGTCAAGAACTTTGACCATTTCACTTAAAGGAAGCACTTTATGGCTTCTCTTTGGCATATCTGAATTGCCAGTATCACTGCTCTTGAACTTTGGGCCATTGTTAAGTAAAATAATGGGTACTTGAACACAAGCACTGTGATACTGCTGCAGTCAATCTGACAACTGATAAAATGGCTACCACGTGACTAACAGGTAGGTGGCATAGACAGCATGGATATGCTGGACAAGGGGATAGATAATTCATGTCCCAAGCAGGATGAAGCAAGCAGCAGGAGATTTCATTACACTACTAAGAGTGGCACACAATTTAAAACTCATGAATTGTGTATTTCTGAAAGTTTCCATTTAACATTTTAGGACTGTGATTGACCTCAGGTAAATGAAACCAGTGAAAGCAAAACTGTGGATGAGACTGCTGTATTTATTGACAACACCCCTGCTATAGGCCAAGAACTGCTCTAGACTCCAGAGATACAGAAATAAACAAGGTGAACAAGTTGCCACTCTAGTAGAGTGAGTGGGAGGAACAGGCAATAAAGTATAACAAAGTACAGGAAAAAGATAACTTCAAGCAGTGATAAGCTCTATGAGCGGTTGTGTCAAAGTTATTTATTCATTCAACCAATATTTTCTGAGCAGCCAGAATACATGAGCTACTGTTCCAAACCTTGGAGATACACAGTGAACAGGAAGGGGAAAGTCCCCACAAGCCTGTGGTTTACATTACAGTGAGAAAGACAGATGACAAAATAAATATACTAATGACAGGCAGTCATAAGTACTTGGAAGGGGATGGGGAAAGACTTGGAGAGGGAGTGATCAGAGAAAGCCAAGCTGAGGAATGACACTTAAGTAGAAATTTGAACAATAGCTGTATGAAGGTCTGCGGGCAGAATGTTTCAGAAAGTAGGAACAATAATTGCAAAGGCCCAGTTGTATGTAGAGGCTTAATGTGTTAAAAGAATAGAAAAAAGACTACTGTGCTCTTGTGGCTAAAGCACAGGGGAAAAGGGCAAGAGAGTGCTGAGAGGAAGAGAAGGAGGCAAGGTAAGGTTATATGGGCCTTGTAGACCCTTGGCAAGGAATTTTTTTTTTTTTTTTTTGAGACGGAGTCTCGCTCTATCGCCCAGGCTGGAGTGCAGTGGCCAGATTTCAGCTCACTGCAAGATCCGACTCCCGGGTTCACGCCATTCTCCTCCCTCAGCCTCCCGAGTAGCTGGGACTACAGGCGTCCGCCACCACGCCCGGCTAATATTTTGTATTTTTTAGTAGAGACGGGGTTTCACCGTGTTAGCCAGGATGGTCTTGATGGTCCTGATCTCGTGATCCACCCATCTCGGCCTCCCAAAGTGCTGGGATTACAGGCTTGAGCCACCGCGCCCGGCCAAGGATTTTTATCCTAATATGATGAGAAACCACTGGAGAGTTCTAAGCAAGAAAGTAGCTTATCTGATCTACATTTTTAAAATCTCATTCTGGCTATTTAGTGCACTGAATGTGTGAAAGGGAAACAAATTTGTCAGAAGGGAGATCACACAGAGAGTAAAACAGGAGAATTAGTATGAAGGCAAAGCCAACTGGGCCGGGAGTAGTGACTCACGCCTGTAATCCTAGCACTTTGGGAGGCCGTGGAGGGAGGATCACCTGAGGTAGGGAGTTTGAGACCAGCCTGACCAACATGGAGAAACCCCATCTCTACTAAAAATACAAAATTAGCTGGGCGTGGTGGCACATGCCTGTAATCCTAGCTACTCAGGAGGCTGAGGCAGGAGAAACACTTGAACCCAGGAGGCGGAAGCTGCAGTGAGCCGAGACTGCTCCATTGCACTCCATCCTGGGCAACAAAAGTGAAACTCTGTCTTAAACAAACAAACAAACAAACAAAAACACAAAAACTCAACTGGATTTGCCTGATGCAGTATAGGTTCATAGATTCATAAAGGGTTCATAGGTTAAAGCTAGAGATACAATTAACAGATTATCTAATTAATTAAACCAGCTATTACCAAACTCCCAATGTACCTTGTATATATCTCTATCAGAATATTCATTACATACTCAGTTATCTTGAGGTGGGAAAAAAAATACTTATCACAGTCTTCCTTATGTGCTTAGCCAGTCACACCTTCGATCAAGCTTCTCTAGCCAGTGGTCCATAGGCCACATGTGGTCCAGAACGGCATTGAATGCAATCTAACACAAATTTATAAACTTTCTTAAGACATTATGAAATTGTTTTTGCAGTTTTTTTTTTATTTCATCTCATCAGCTATCATTAGTCTTAGTGTGTTTTATATGTGGCCCAGGACAATTCTTCTTCCAACGTGGCCCAGTGAAGCCAAATGATTAGACATCCCTGCTTTAGATTATAATAAAAGTGACAGATTTTATTTATTTTTATATCCCAATACTTTCTATTCTATAAATATCTGGTGGTTAATAAATGGTTCCTGAATGAATGATCCACACTATCATGACAGATTTTATTTATATTAGTCCAGATTTTACTAAAATCATAAACCTCATCTCACACGCATCCCCCCTGAGATGGAATAGGAAATACAGGCTATTTCACACTCTTTTTCTTTTTTTTTTTGAGACAGAGTCCCACTCTGTCGCCCAGGATGGAGTGCAGTAATGCCATCTCAGCTTGCTGCAACTTCCGCCTCCCAAGTTCAAGTGGCTGGGACTACAGGCACATGCCACCATGCAACAATAGTAGCATTTTTTGTAGAAATCTTAATCATATTCCAAAATTTCTATGAAAAGACAAAGCTAATTTTTGTGTTTTCAGTAGAGACGGGGTTTTGCCATGTTGACCAGGCTGGTCTCAAACTCCTGGCCTCAAGTGATCTGCCCACCTTGGCCTGCCAAAGTGCTGGGATTACAACAGGTGTGAGCCATTGAGCTGGACAATATTTCACATTCTTTATCTGCTATTTTATCCTTGGAAAATTTTAAAAGCTGGCACCATAATCAGTGGTAATGATTGAATTACCATAAAATTAAGATAGCCTCTGTCTCTTATCCTACTTAAAAACATGGTTGCAATGTCTAAACTAAAAGTAAGACAGAACTTAGGAGAAAGAAATGATGAGGATAAAAAACAATAAGTGGTGCTTGTGTGTTAATATAATTCTTGTTTTAACATACATGTTCTATTAGCCAGGCATGGTGAAACATGTCTACAATCCAAGTGACTCAAAAGGCTGAGATCAGAGGATCACTAGAGACCAGGAGGTCAAGGCTGCAGTCAGCCATGATCATACCACTGCACTTCATCCCGGGGAAGAGAGTGAGACCTTGCCTCAAAAAAATATAATATAATAAAATACATAAGTAAAATAAAATATGTGTTATATTTTAAAAGTATAAACTGAACTGTTTGGGTTTCTGGTTTAGCACGTACAGACCTAAACGTAGCAACTGTTCTTACAACAAGTAAAAACCCAAACAAACTGAAATATCAAAAACTCTTCTTAGATCCATCAAAGAAGTGAAGTCATAGGGCAAACCCTTAATCTTCCTGTTTTCATTGTTGCACCTTGTTTTTCTTCTCTGTTATGTCTAGTCAGCACAATAAGGCAAGAAAAAAATATTTATGGACTGGAAATGAAGTAATCAATTTTGTCTACATAGACTGTATTATTAGCAAAGAGAGGACACAAGGTTAACACACAAAAATCAATTGCATTTCCATATACTAGCAATTGCCAGTTAAAAATCAAAACAGTGGGCTAGGCACGGTAGCTCATGCCTGTAATCTCAGCACTTTGGGAAGCCAAGGCAGGCAGATCACCTGAGGTCAGGAGTTTGAGACCAGCCTGGCCAACATGGTGAAAACTATCTCTACTAAAAATACAAAAATTAGCCAGGCACGGTGGGGGGTACCTGTCATCCCAACTACTAGGGAGGTTGAGGCAGGAGAATCACTTGAACCCAGGAGGTAAAGGTTGCAGTGAGACCAGATCGCACCACCACACTCCAGCCTGGGTGACAGAATGAGACCCTGTCTCAAAAAAAAAAAAAAAAAAAATCCGAACAGTACCACTTAAAATATTATAAAAATCTTGAAATACTTAGGAATAAATCTAGTAAGATATCTCCAGGATCTATATGTGATAAATACAAGATACTGATGAAATAAAAGAAAACCTAAATAGGTCAGATGCAGTGGCTCATGCCTGTAATCCCAGCACTTTGGGAGGCCAAAGTGGGTAGATCACCTGAGCCCAGAGGTTCGAGACCAGCCTGGGAAACATGATGAAACCCCATCTCTACAAAAAATGCAAAAATTAGCCAGCCGTGTGGTGTATCTGTAGTCTCATCTACTTGGGAGGCTGAGTTGGGTGGATCACTTGAGCCTGGCAGGTTGAGCTACAGTGAGCAATGACCACACTACTGCACTCCAGCCTGGGTGACAGAGAAAGACCCAGAAGAAAAAAAAAAAGAAATAAAGAAAGAAGAAGGAAGGAAGGAAGGAAGGAAGGAAGGAAGGAAGGAAGGAAGGAAGGAAGGAAGGAAGGAAGGAAGGGAAAGAGAAAGAGAGAAAACCTAAATAAATAAAAAAATTATGTTCATGGATTAGAAGACTCAATATTGTTAAAATGTCGATTCTTCCAAACAGATCTGTAGGTTCAATGCAATTCAATTAAAACAATATTAGCATGTTTGTAGAAATCTTAACTATATTCTAAAATTTATATGGAAAGACAAAGGAATTTCAATAGCCAAGACAATTTTGAAAAAGAGCAAAGTTGAAGGGCTCACACTACCTGATTTCAAGATGTACTAAAAGCTACCACAATCAAAACACTGTGATATTCATGAAAGGAGAGACAGATGCATAGATAAATAGAACAGAATTAAGAATGTAGAAATAGATCCACAAATATATGGTCAATTAATTTTTTTGATAAATATGCAAAGACAATTTAATGGAGAAACGATATTCTTTTCTAGTACAAACTGTTCTGGAACCACTAAACAGCCACATACAACAATAACAAAAACTTTGGCTGATACCTCTCACGTTATTCGCAAATTTAAAAATAGAATCATAGTATAAAGGAAAAAAATGTTAGTTTGGCACAATCTTGGCAACCCTATGTGCAGTAAAGCAGGAAAGCAATATCTTCAATCTTCTTACATAGAAATTCAATCAATATTGATTGAATGTCTGTGTCAATAAACCTAATGAACACAGAATTTACCTTCCTTCCATCTAGTGCCAAACACAAATAAATGCCACACAAAATGCAACATTAAAAAATAAACACTAGGCCAGCATGGTGGTTCACACATGTTATCCCAGTACTTTGGGAGGCCAAGGCAGAAGGATCTTGAACTCACTTGAAGCCAAGAGTTCAAAACCAGCCTAGGTAAAACCCTCTCTCTATGAAAATAAAATTAAAAAAAAAACTTAGCTGAGGGTGGGGGTACATGCCTGTATTCCCAGTAACTTGGGAGGCTGAGTGAGGAGGATCACTTGAGTCCAGGAGTTTGAGGTTACCGTGAGCTGTGATCCCACCAGTCTACACCAGCCTGAGTGATATGAGCAAGATCCCAACTCAAAAACAAAAATAAAAATAATTTTTAAAATAAACACTAAACTTATTCATTAAAAGGTGGGATTACCCTAGTTTCATAAACCCAAATTAGAGGGATCAGTGAAGCAAAGCTGAAAAGCCTTTGAGGGAATTGTAACTACTTATGGGTTAACAATTGCCAGCTGGGACTTTATTGTCCAATTAGGGAACAGAGTCAAAGACTGAAACCTCATAAGCAAGGAAAATAGGGCATTGATTACAGGAATCCTATGGATCAGTCCCATGTATAAGCAGGGTTTATGATTAATACAGATAAAAAGCAAATGAACATTTCAAAAAAGCTTCACTTTGGGTAAAAAGACAAAATTCCCCAAAAGAGGCCAGGCACGGTGGCTCACACCTGTAATCCCAGCACTTTGGGAGGCTGAAGTGGGTAGATCACGTGAGGTCAAGGGTTTGAGATCGGCCTGGCCACAGGCTGAAACCCCATCTCTACTAAAAATACCAAAAAAGAAAAATTAGACAGGTGTGGTAGTGGGTGCCTGTAATCCCATCTACTCGAGAGGCTGAGGCAGGAGAATCGCTTGACCCTGGGAGGCGGGGGTTGCAGTGAGCTGAGATAATGCCACTGCACTCCAGCCTGGGTGACAAGATCAAGATTCCATCTCAAAAAAAAAAAAAGAAAAAAGAGGCTGGGCACGCTGGCTCACACCTGTAATCCCAGAACTTTCGGAGGCTGAGGTGGGCGGATCACCTGAGGTTAAGAGTTCGAGACCAGCCTGAGCAACATGGAGAAATCCCGTCTCTACTAAAAATACAAAATTAGCTGGGCGTGGTGGTGCATACCTGTAATCCCAGCTAATCAGGAGGCTGAGGCAGGAGAATCACTTGAACCCAGGAGGCAGAGGTTGTGGTGAGCCGAGCTCACACCATTGCACTCCAGGCTGGGCAACAAGAGTAAAACTCCATCTCAAAAAAAAAGAAATTTCCCAAAAGAAATCAGAGTTCCAGATCAGGACCATGGTTACATATATGATTTGAATTCACATTTACACTACACACATGGGATTGGTGTCTAAAGTATAAAATTAACAACAACAACAAAAATATTCTTGAACAAGAGAAACATCACTGAATGCAAATTACCAATTGTGCATACAGAAAAACAATTCAGATATATAAGCTAATGTAATATGAATAAACACGCACTTAAAAATACTAGAGAGTTGGGTGCAGTGGTGTGTACCTGTAGTCCCAGCTACTTGGGAAGCTGAGACAGGAGAATCACTTAAGCCCAGGAGTTTGAGGCTATAGTACACTATAATCGTGTTTGTGAATAGCCACTATACTCTAACCTGGGCAACATAGTGAGACCCCATCTCTAAAAAAAAAGAAAATGTAGGAAAAAAACCTAGAAATTACCCAACAATTATGAACAGGCAAATAGATAAACAAATTGTAGCATAACCATAAAATAGAATAATACCCAGTAATAAAAACAATGAACTACTGATATACACAAAACATGGATATCTCAAAGATAATATATTGAGCAACAGAAGTCAAAAACAGATGAAGGGCCTGGGATCACGCCTGTAATTCCAGCACTTTGGGAGTCCAAGGCGGGAGGATCACTTGAGGCCAGCAGTTCGAGAGCAGCCTGGCCAACATGGTGACATCCCGTCTCTACTAAAAATACAATAATTAGCCAGACACAGTGACAGGCACCTGTAAACCCAGCTACTTGGGAGGCTAATGCAAGAGAATCTCTTGAACCTGGGAGGCAGAGGTTGCAGAGAGCCGTGATTGCGTCACTGCATTCTGGGCTGGGCAACAGAGGGAGTCTCCATCCCCCTAACCACCCTCAAAAAAGAAACAGACCAAGGCAGTGGCTCAAGCCCATAATCCCAGCACTTTGGGAGGCCGAGGTGGCAGATCACATGAGCCAGGAGTTCGAAACCAGCCTGGGCAAGGCAAAAATCCAATCTCTATAAAAAATACAGAAAAAAAAAAAAAAGAAAAATTAGTCAGGCATGAGTGCACACCTGTAGTCCCAGTTACTTGGAAGGCTGAGGTGGGAGAATGCTGAGCCTGTCAGATCAAGGCTGCAGTGAGCTATGATCACGCCACTGCACTCCAGCCTGGGCAAATGAGAAAGACCCCATCTCAAAAGCAAAACACAACCTTAAAATGTTCAGTTTTCAACAACAGAAAAATAGGTATGCAAAGAAACAAGAAAGTTTCTACACAACCAAGGACCTCAACAAATCCCAAGAAGGATAAGCTCAAAGAGAGTCCTACTGAGACAAATCATGATCAAACTTTTTTTTGAGACAAGGTCTCATTCTGTCACCAAGCCTGGAGTGTGGTTGCATGAACATAGCTCATTGTAACCTCAAAATCCTAGGCTCAAGCAATCCTCCTGCCTTGGCCTCCCAAAGGGCTGAGAGTACAAGCATAAGCTATCACGCCAGGCCATTATCAAACTATTCAAAGCTGAAGAAGGAATTCAGAAGGTAGCAAGAAAGAAGCAATTAATTATATACCAGTGATGCTCAATAAGATTAACAGCTGATTTTTCATCAGAAACCATGGAGGCCAGGTGGTACTGGAATAACATAAAGTGTAGAAAGAAGGGAAAAACTCTCTAAACCAAGAATTTTATGTCCAGCAAAATGATTCTTAAAAAGTGAAAGGAGGGCCAGTCATGGTGGGTCACGCCTGTAATCCCAGAACTTTGGGACGCCAAGGCAGGCAGATCACTTGAGGTCAGAAGTTTGAGACCAGACTGGCCAACATGGTGAAACCCCATCTCTACTAAAAATACAAAAAATTAGTCGGGCATGGTGGTGGGCACTTGTAATCCCAGCTACTCAGGAGGCTGAGGCAGGAGAATTGCTTGAACCTGGGAGGCAAAGGTTGCAGTGAGCCAAGATCATGCCATTGCACTCCAGTCTGGGCAACAAGAGCGAAACCCCATCTCAAAAAAAAAAAAAAAAAAAAAAAAATTAAAAGAAAAAGTGAAAGGAAAACATAAGACCTAAAACTATAAAACTTCTAGATGAAAAACATAGGAGAAAATCTTTATGTCATTGGATTTGGCAATAATTTTTTACATATGACACCAAAAGCATATGCAACAAAAAGAAAAAATAGACAAATGGGACTACATCAGACTTAAAACTTTCTGTGCATCAAAGGACATAACCAATAATGTGAAAAGGCAAGCTACAGAATGGGAGAAAATATTTGCAAATCATATATCTGATGAGATTAATATTCAAAATATAGAGAGAACTTCTCAGCCTGGGCAACAAAGTGAGAATCCATATCTACAGAAAATAAAATAATTAGCTGGGCATACTGGCACACACCTGTAGCCCCAGATTCTCAGAAGGGTGAAGCAGGAAAATTGCTTGAGCCTAGGAGTTCAAGGCTGCAGTGAGCTATGATCATGCCACTACACTGAAGTCTAGGTGATAGAGCAGGACCCTAGCTTTTAAAAAAGAAAAAAACAAAAAACAAAAAACTATAATAAAACAAATAACCTGGTTGGGCACAGTGGCTCACACTTGTAACACTTTGGGAGGTGGAAGCGGGAGGATAACTTGAGGCCAGGAGTTTGAGACCAGCCTGAGTAACACAGCAAGGCCTCATCTCCCACAACATATGCACACACTCTTAACTTGATTTTAAAATGGTCAAAGACATGAAAATATTTTTCCCAAGAAGATACACAAATAGCCCACAAATATATGAAAAGATCCTCAATATCACTAATTACCAAAGAAAAAAACAGAATGAGATATCACCTTGCACCCATTTGGTTGGCCATAATTTAAAACACACACACACTGCACACACACATAGAGATACACACAACCAAGAAATAACTTGTGTTGGTGAGGATGTGGAGAAATGGAAAGCCTTGTGCACTGTTGGTGGGAATGTAAAATGGTACAGGTGCTATGAAAAATTGTATGGTGGTTCTTCAAACAATTAAAAATAGAATTACCGTAGGATCTAGCACCTATGGGATCTCACTTGTGAGTATATGTCCAAAAGAACTGAAAGCAATATTTGAACACACATGTTCATTGCACCATTATTCACAAGAGTAAAAAAAGGGAAACAGGCCAGGTGTGGTGGCTCACACCTGTAATCCCAGCACTTTGGGAGGCCAAGGCAGATGGATCAGGAGGTCAAAAGATTGAGACCATCCTGGCCAACATGGTGAAACCCCATCTCTACTAAAAATACAAAAAAATTAGCTGGGCATGGTGGTGTGCACCTGTAGTCCCAGCTACTCAGGAGGCTGAGGCAGGAGAATTCCTTGAACCCGGGAGGCAGAGGTTGCAGTGAGCCAAGATCAAGCCATTGCACTCCAGCCTGGTGACAGAGGAAGACTCCATCTCAAAAAAAAAGGAAAGAAAAGTGTCTATCCGTGGACAAATGTCCATAGATAGATGAATAGGTAAAGAAAATGTGCCACACACAAATAATGAAATATTATACAGCCTTTAAAAAGAAAACAACTCCTCTCTCATGCTATATCATAGATGAACCTTGAGGACATTATGCTAATTGAAATAAGCCAATCACAAAAGGACAAATGTTGTATGATTCCACTCATATGAATTATGTAAAGTACTCAAATTTATAGAAGCAGAAAGTAGAATGGTGGTTGCCAGAGTCTGGGGCAAGTGGGAAATAGGGAGTTATTGATCTATAGGTATAGAGTTTCAGTTTTGCAAGATAAAAAAAGTTCTGTAGATATGTTACTTACACAACAATGTGAATACAATTAACAGTACTGAACTGTACACTTAAAAATGGTTAACATAATAAATTTTATGTTATGTGTTTTTAACTATAATTTAAAATTTCTTTTTAAACAAAGGAAAAATACACATATTCCCAGATAAATACAAACTGAGAGAGTTCTTTACTAGTAGTCCTGCTCTACACGAAAAGGTAGTACGTCAGGTTGAAATGAAAGGACACGGTCACTGCCACTGCACGAGCTGCAGGAGGAAGGTGCAAGCAGTACCAGCAGGAGCCGCTGCAGGAGCAGCAGTAGCGGCTATGGGTCCCCTGTGCCCTGGGTTCCAAAGGTAGCTAACTGCGCCACACCCACCCTTGCGCAGCCGGACAGGACCCGCTCCCAGGCCTCGCGGGGAGGGAACCGGGAGGACGTGGAGCTGGGTCCAAGGCGGTGCCGCGCTCCACGGAGATGGCGGGAGCCAGGGACAAGCGGGAACCCCCAACCAAAGCCCACCGCCCTGGGGGTCTCTGCGATGGGGCAAGGCGGGGATGCCTGTCCGTCGGGTACAGAGGGTTGGGCAGAGAGGGACCCAGCGAGGAGCTGGGGGCCGCGCCCCTGGCTGTGAGGAGGTGCAGCCAGGGCTGCCAGCATACTCCATGCAACGGGTGGGAGCCCCGCCCTTACAGGCACAGGACCTGGGCGTCTCTGCAGTCTGCACCATGGAGAACCAGGGAAGACCCCCTTCTCCCCACAGGTTCGGGAGTGTCTGCTCCCACTGCCTGGCTCTCCCCACCGCCTGGCTCTCCCCACTCCCGGCACTCGCTCCTATCTCAGAGTGAAATTGGAGCTGGGCTGGGGTGCTGTCACAGCCTGACCGGGTGTGCACATGCTCGGGCAGCCCTGACATGCCAGGCCCCTGTCACCTCAGCCCCCTCTGGACTGTGGGTGCCCATGAGCGTCAGGGGGACGCCAAGAGGGAGCTGAGGGCAGCTCAGCACTGGCCTGCAGGTGTCCCTTGGTGCAAGCAGCCTGGGCGCCATGGACGGCAGCAGGAGGCAGACAGGCTTCTTGGGCAGAAGAGGGCAGGTAACTGGTGAGGCTCTACCTTCAGGCCAGGGAGGTCCTGAAGGCTGGGGGCCAAGCTGCCAATCCTGTGGACTGGAGTGGGAACTTGTGGTGCCCTTCCGGGGCCTTCCCATGGCTGCTTCTCCTCTGAGGCCGATAAAAGCCTTGGGATCAGCTAGAGTTAAACAGACCACGGGACTACCAGCTGTAGAGAGGAGCTACCTTCTCTGCTGAGAGCAGAACACTTGTTCGGACGACCAGCTGTAGAGAGGAGCTACCCTCTCTGCTGGGAGATGAACACTTGTTGGGACGATCTACCTGCAGAGAGGAGCTACCCTCTCTGCTGTGAACTGAACACTCAAATGGACACCCTGGTTATGGAAAGGAGCTGCCCCTGTGAGTCTCCTCTGAGCTATTCTATGGCTTAATAAAGCTTGCTCATCCTCCATTTGTCTGAGTACCTCATTCTTCCTGGTCACAGGACACGAACTTGGGGCCCACCAAATGGTGAGGCTAAAAGAGTTGTAACACAAACAGGGCTGAAACATGCTCCTTGCTCACCATGTTGTGGGTGAAGAGAAGATCTGTGCCTCTTTGGGGAGTCCCAACCTGGGAGCTCCCCAGGTCAGGGTTGTGACTCCCTCTTTGGGGCCCTGTGGTTCCCGGCATCTCCAAGCTTCCAGGCATCTGGGTTTCCCAATGCCAGCTGTGGAAGCTGCTTGCCATGCGCCTTATCCAGCTGCAACCTCGCAGAGAGTTGGAGCCCATGCTGGCACCTGAAGCTGCCTACCCCTCTGCAGCAGCCAGGGTGTCTGACTGTGCAGTGGCCAGATCCCAGAGTCAGCTCCACGCCTGACTCATTCACACACACCTCACTGCCCCATGCCTGACTCGTCCTTGGCAAGCCTGGGATCCAGACTGGTAGCATGAGCCCAGCACAGCCTGCCAGGTCCAGTGGGCGGAACGAGCCCAGTGGGCACAAGCAAAACTTGGGCAAAGGCGCCACCAGCCACAGAGGTTACCAGCCAGAAAAGCAACAAAGATCCTGTAACAAAAACCATATGAGGAAATAAAGAATTCTAGTAAAGGTAACTACCTAGGTAAATATTAACGTCAGTATAGGCCGGTTGCAGTGGCTCATGCCTGTAATCCCAGCACTTTGGGAGACTGGGGCAGGCGGATCACTTAAGGTCAGGAGCTCGTGACCAGCCTGGTCAACATAGTGAAACCTCATCTGTACTAAAAATATAAAAATTAGCCGGGCGTAGTAGCGGGTGCCTGTAATTCCAACTACTCGGGAAGCTGAGGCAGGAGAATTGCTTGAGCCTGGGAGGCGGAGGTTGCAGTGAGCCGAGATCATGCCATTGTACTCTAGCCTGGGTGACAAGAGTGAGACTTTGTCTCAAAAAAAAAAAAATTAATTAAAAATAAATAAATAGGCCAGGTACAGTGGCTCACACCTGTAATCCCAGCACTTCAGGAGGCTGAGGCGGGCAGATCAGCTGAGGTCAGGAGTTCGAGATCAGCTTGGCTAACATGCTGAAAAACGTTTCTACTAAAAATACAAAAAATTAGCTGAGTATGGTGGCATGTGCCTGTAATCCCAGCTACTTGGGAGGCTGAGGCAGGAGAATCTCTTGAACCCGGGAGGCAGAGGTTGCAGTGAGCCGAGATTATGCCATTGCACTCCAGCTTGGGCGACAAGAGTGAAATGCTGTCTCAAAATAATAATAATAATAATAATAATAATAATAATAATAAAAATAATAAATAAAGTCAGTATAAAATACATTTTTGGACTGGGTGGAGTGGCTCACGCCTGTAACCCCAGCACTTTGGTAGGCTGAGGTGGGCGGATCACCTAAGGTCAGGAGTTAGAGACCAGCCTGAGCAACATGGTGAAACCCCCGCTCTACTAAAAATCAAAATTAGCCAGGCATGATGGCACATGCCTGAAATCCCAGCTACTCAGGAGGCTGAGGCAGAAGACTCACTTGAACCTGGGAGGCAGAGGTTGTAATGAGCCGAGGTGTCATGCCATTGCATTCTAGCTGGGGAAACAAGAGCAAAACTCCATCTCAAAACAAAAACAAAAACAAATATATATATATATATACACACACACACACAAAAATTTGGTTTATAACCTTCCCCTTTACATAGGCCAGGTTTGGTGGCTCATGCCTGTAATCCCAGGCATGAGCCTCCTTTGGGAGGCTGAGGCAGGTGGATCACAAGGTCAGGAATTCGAGACCAGCCTGGCCAATATGGTGAAACCCTGCCTCTACTAAAAAAATACAAAAATTAGCCAGGTGTTGTGGTGCACAGCTGTAATCCCAGCTACTTGGGAGGCTGAGGCAGGAGAATCACTGGAACCCAGGGGGTGGAGGTTGCAGTGAGCTGAGATCGCACCACAGCACTCCAGCCTGGGTCACAGAGCAAGATTGCATCTCAAATAAATAAATAAATAAATAAATACAACTACATAAAACTGTAATTATAAATCTATGCTGATGGGCACAATGTATAAAGCTGAATATGTAACAATAACAATATGGAAGGGGAGATAAAGCTATATAACAGTAAGGTTTTTGTATACTATTGAAACTAAGTTGGTATTAATTCACCTAGATTGTTATAAATTAAGATGTTAATTTTACTTTCCAGGGCAATCATTAAGAAATTAACGGCCGGGCGCGGTGGCTCAAGCCTGTAATCCCAGCACTTTGGGAGGCCGAGACGGGCGGATCACAAGGTCAGGAGATCGAGACCATCCTGGCTAACATGGTGAAACCCCGTCTCTACTAAAAAATACAAAAAACTAGCTGGGCGAGGTGGCGGGCGCCTGTAGTCCCAGCTACTTGGGAGGCTGAGGCAGGAGAATGGTGTGAACCCGGGAGGTGGAGCTTGCAGTGAGCTGAGATCTGGCCACTGCACTCCAGCCTGGGTGACAGAGCGAGACTCTGTCTCAAAAAAACAAAAAAACAAAAAAAAAAGAAAGAAATTAACTTTACAAAAATGTCAATCAAAATGACAATCATTTGATTGTGGCTGAGCAAGGCAGCTCACACCTGTAATCCTAACACTTTGGGAGGCCAAGGCAGGCCTGAGCAACACAGCAAAATCCCGTGACTACAAAAAATACAAACAATTAGCTGGGTGTGGTGGCATGCATCTGTTAGTTCCAGCTATGTGGCAGGCTGAGGTAGGAGGATCACTTGAGCCCAGGAGGTCAAGGCTGCAGTGAGCCGTGATCAGGCCACTGCACGCCAGCCTGAGTGACACAGTGAGACCCTGTATCAAAAAAAAAAAAAAAAAAAGATATTACTTCACACCTACTAGAATGGCTGTAATTAAAAAACAAAAGAGAAATTAACTGTTGGGGAGGATATGGAGAAATCTGAACCTTGCTGGTACAAACGTACAATGTTGCAGCAGCTGGAGGGAACAGTTCAGTGATTCTTCAAAAAGTTAAAGACACTGAATTATATGACCCAGCAATTCTGTTAACAGCATAATCAATTCAATCTGGTTCAACCTTTGTGTAACAAAGTTCTGAATGGTTTCTCAGTGGACCCCCAGGTTGCAAGTTGTATAACCTAAGCATGCCCAGATGAGCCAAATGTGCCCCATTGGACTTAGGAGCCGGGATGAATGAAAAAGTTCATCACGAGCAGAACCAAAGTGCTTGGATCAAGGAACAGGGACCAAATTCAGAAACAAGGAGTACCCTATTTTGTTGCAGTACAGACTTAAGAGCCAAGGACCCTCAGCATGACCCAATCAGATCATATCTCATTGCATTTCTCCTTTTTTTTTTTTTTTTTGATGGAGTCTTACTTTGTCTCCCAGGCTGGAGGGCAGTGGCGTAATCTCAGCTCATTGCAACCTCCACCTCCCAAGTTCAAGTGATTCTCCTGCCTCAGCCTCCCAAGCAGCTGGGACCACAGGTGTGCACCACCATGCCTGGCTAATTTTTGTATTTTTAGTAGAGATGAGGTTTCACCATGTTTGTTAGGTTGGTCTTGAACTCCTGACCTCAAGTGATCCACCCACCTGGGCCTCCCAAAGTGCTGAGATTATAGGCGTGAGCCACCACACCTGGCCTACCTCATTGCATTTTCCTATCTTCCTCATTGTAACTATCTGCCTATAAAACCTGTCCCCATTCTCCAGCTCAGGCAGACAGATTTGAGCATGGCAAGTCAACTTTGCAATAAAGGTTTCTATTTTCTCAAAAGCAAGTGCCATGGTATTGTTACTGGTGAAGGGTCTTGACTAGGTTGTCCAGGTCTTGACGAGTTGTCCACCTTCTTGGTGTGTTGAACAAAGAATTGAACGAAACGCACAAAGCAACAAAAGAATGAAGCAATGAAGCACTGATTTATTGAAGCGAAAGTACACGCCACAGAGGGGAGCTGGCTTGAGCAAGCAGCTCAAGAGCTCCTTCCTGGCTGCAAAATCTTCTGGAGTTTAAGTACCCTTTAGAAGTTTCCTATTGGTTACACCCTATGTAGATGAAGACTTGGCCCCTGACCAATTGGGAGCTGAAGTAAGTTACACTCTATGCAAATAAAGACTTGGCCTACAACTAATCAGAGGCTGAAGTGAAGGCTCCCTGTCTCCACACCCTATTCTCCTGCCTCAGTATTGGCTTCTATGCCTATCAGGCAGTGAGCCCTTGCTCCATAACAATTCCACTTCTGGGTGTACTTTATACTCCACAGAACTGAAACTTAAAGTGGAAATAACCCAAATGTCTACCAGGTGATGAACTGATAACTAAAATGGGATATATCTATACCACAGAATATTACTCAGCAAGGAAAAGGTATGAAGTATTAATACATGCTATAACATGGAGAATCCTTGGAAACATTATGGTAAGTGAAAGAAATCAGACACAAAAGGTCACATATTGTATAATTCCATTTATATGAAATGTCCAAAATAGGCAAATCCATAGAAAGAAAAAGTAGATTTGTGGTTTCCAGGGGCTGGGAAGAGGGGGAAATTGAAGTGATTGCTTAATAGTTACAGGGTTTCTTTCCGGGCTAATGAAAATGTTCTGGAACTATATAGTGGTAATGTCTGTATAACCCTGTAAACAAATTAAAAGCCACTGAATTGTATATGTTAAAATTAATAAAATGGTGAATTTTATGCTATGTAAATATACCTCAATTAGAAAAAAATTTGCCCAGCATGGTAGCTCACACCTGTAATCCCAGCCCTCTTGGAGGCTGAGGCAGAAGGATTGCTTGAGGCCAGGGGTTCGAAACCAGCCTGGGTAACATAGCAAGACCCAGTTTTAAAAAAAATAAGATAGCCAGCACAGTGACACATGCTTGTAATCTTAACTACTCAGGAGGCTGAGGCAGGAGGGTCACTTGAGTTCAGGAGGCTGAAGCTACAGTGAGCTATGATCAGAACTGCACTCCAGCCTGGGCCACAAGAGTGAGGCTTTTTTTTTTTTTTTTTTTGAGGTGGAGTTTCACTCTTGTGGCCCAGGATGGAGTGCAATGGTGCGATCTCAGCTCACCACAACCTCCGCCTCCCGGGTTCAAGTGATTCTCCTGCCTCAGCCTCCTACGTAGCTGGGATTACAGGCATGCGCCACCACGCCCGGCTAATTTTTGTATTTTTAGTAGAGATGGGTTTTCTCCATGTTGGTCAAGCTGGTCTCGAACTCCTGACCTCAGGTGATCTGCCCACCTAGGCCTCCCAAAGTGCTGGAATTACAGGCATGAGCCACTGCACCTGGCCTGAGACCATTTTTTTTTTTTTTTTTTTTTGAGACGGAGACTCGCATTGCACCCAGCCTGAGACCATCTTTTAAAAATAAATAAATAAATGAATAAAATAACTGAGTTATACACTTAAAATGGATCCTTTTTATTATAGGTAAATTATACCTCAATAGTGTTTTTTAAAAAATGTTAATGATACCAGGTTCTTATTCAGGAATGTTTTGGTTCTTTTCTGTCATTTTCTCTTCTGCATCAATCTTAGACTCAACTTTTAAAATTCTTCCAAATACCTGTACTTGTTCAAATTAATGTTGGTTTTGAATGACAAAAAACCTGAAATAATGGTGGTTTAAACAACAAAGAAGCTTATTTTTCTCTGTTTCTGTTCCTAGGACAGGTCAACTTCTTTTCTGCTTAAAGTCTTGGCACACGTGATTCTCTCTTTACCTGAAACTCTTCCCACTCTCCTTGTACAATTGGCTCCTCCTATACTTAAAGTACTCCTGTCACGTTCTTAGAAAGACCTCCCTTGACCAGGGACTGAGGTGGTCTCCCTTTTTTATTTTCTTCTTTTTTTTCCATGTCAGACAGGTCATGAGCATGGAACAATGTTTGAGGGTAGCACTGTGCATGAACACGCATTCTTCACACTTAGGAACTACAAAAGGATTTCTTTATTTTCTTCCCTTTTTTTGAGACAGTTTTGCTCTCGTTGCCCAGGCTCAAGTGCAGTGGCACAATCTCGGCTCACTGCAATCTCCGCCTCCTGGGTTCAAGCAATTCTCCTGCCTCAAACTCCGGAGTAGCTGGGATTACAGGCATGCGCCAGCACCCCTGGCTAATACTGTATTTTTAGTAGAGATGGGGGTTTCTCCTTGTTGGTCAGGCTGGTCTCAAACTCCTAACCTCAGGTGATTCGCCCTCCTCGGCCTCCCAAAGTGCTGGGATTACAGGCATGAGCCACCGCACCTGGCCTTGTTATTTTCTATCACAGTACTCTGATTCACAATTTTCATTCATTTACCTAACAATTATTTACTAAAAACGTTCTATATGAAAGATTCAGGCTGGGAGCAATGACTCATGCCTGTAATCCCAGCAATTTGGGAGGTGGAGGTGGGTGGATCATCCATCTCTACTAAAAACACAAAAAAATTAGCCAGGCATGGTGGTGCATGCCTGTAATTCCAGCTACTTGGGAGGCTGAGGTAGGACAATCACTTGAATTGCTTGAAACCTGGGAGAATATTATTTTCATTCTATTCAAGATTAGGGACATAAATGAGGCAATCACCTCAAAGAATGATAAACCTGATTAGAAAACAGAATTGTTAGCCATTACCAAATAAAATAAATCAAATATATTTTTTTAATCTCAAAAAGCTCAAGGCCGGGCACAGTGGTCCATGACAGTAATCCCAGCAGTCTGGGAGGCTGAAGCGGGTGGATCACTTGAGGTCAGGAGTTTGAGACCAACCTGGCCAAGGTGATGAAACTCCACCTCTACCAAAAATTACAAAAGTTAGCTGGGTGTGGTGGCATGCACCTGTAGTTCCAGCTACTCAGGAGGTTGGGGTAGGAGAATCACTTAAACCAGGGAAGCGGCTGGGCGCAGTGGCTCACGCCTGTAATCCCAGCACTCTGGGAGGCCAAGGAGGGTGGATCATGAGGTCAGGAGTTCAAGACCAGCCTGGCCAAGATGCTGAAACCCCATCTCTACTAAAAATACAAAAAAATTAGCTGGGTGTGATGGTGGGCACCTGCAATCCCAGCTACTCGGGAGGCTGAAGCAGAGAATTGCTTGAACGTGGGAGGTGGAGGTTGCAGTGAGCTGAGATCGTGCCACTGTACTCCAGCCTGGGCAACAGAGCAAGACTGTGTCTCAAAAAAACAAAACAAAAACAAAAACAAAAATCAGGGGAGCAGAGGTTGCAGTGAGCTGAAATCATGCCACTGCACCCTAGCTTGGGCGACAGAGTGGGATGCTTTGTATTAGTCCATTTTCACACTGCTGATAAAGACACACCCGAGACTGGGTAATTTATAAAGAAAAAGAGGCTTAATGGACTCATAGTTCCTTGTTGCTGGGGAGGCCTCACAATCATGGTGGAAGATTAAAGGCACGTCTTACACGGTGGCAGACGAGACAGAATTAGAGCTAAGCGAAAGGGGAAACACCTTATAAAACCATCAGATCTCATGAGACTTATTCACTACCATGAGAACAGTATGGGGGAAACCGCCCCTATGATTCATTTACCTGCCACTGGGTCCTTCCCACAATTCATAAGAATTATGGAAGCTACAATTTAAGATGAGATTTGAGTGGCGACACAGCCAAACCATATAACCCTGTCTCAAAAAAGAAAAGAACAGAACAGAACAGAACTCAGTCTCCAGCTCCCAGCAAGAAGGCAGGCCTCATTTTTGCATCTCAGTAAGGATCCTCTGACATGCAAATTTCATATTTTTCTCCATGTTCCTACTACATATACAGTGGTCCTACATTGTCCAAACTGGAACCTTTTAGAGAGATAACAGGAAGACACTGAACATGTGAATGAAAAATGGCCAGACCGTATGCAAAAATAGAACTCTGACTCACAATCTGCAACAACCAGACCAGAAAACCAATCTATCATTTACAAATCAGACATGTAGGAAGTTAGATCACTATCACTAGGAAACAATCCAGGAACCCAGCAACAACCCCTGTAACAAATGGCCCCAGATGGCAAGAACTTTATTAAAAACTGATAGCTTTTTAAATTTTTGGACCTGCTGTCAACATAGGACCAAAAGAAAACCAACTGTGCATCCCAATCAAACACATAGGATGCTCTGCTAGTTCTAGTTACCCCACCTATAGCTTCCCTATGACAACAGTCTTCAGTTAGGGCACACCTGAAGCCTTCCCCTATTCCCCACTGTAAAGTTTTCCCACTCCTCTGTTTTTGAGGCTCTGACAAAACGCAAGTGATGGTGGCTGACTCCCTTGTTATAGCAAACTCTGAACAAATAGTCTTCACCTCTTCTCAAGTAGTCTTCAAATAGTCTTCATGTATTTCCACAAAGGGGATAGTAGTAATAATTTTGCTGAATCAACAGGCAAAAATCAGGACTGTCCTGAGCAAATCTGGACATAAATCACCCTAGTTATGAAGCACAATTAGACCAGAAGCTGTTTGCTAGTGAAATACTGTATGAGGTTTAGGAGAATGAAAGTGTGAAAGACAAAAGATAAAATACGCCACCACCACTAGGTGGGGTTACACCACTAAAGAATAGAGGATGTTTCCATTATAAAGGGAAGTGCTTGAAGTGTATATGCTCTTAGGTTACTGTTCAGTAATCTTTTTGGTTTTGATGCATGATACTGTAAATCCAAACATTGGAATCAATGTAAAATGGTCTTCAGGGCAATAATTGATGAACTAATTCCAACGGGAAATGAGCATATTATCATCTAGTATTAATTCACTTTCAATTATTGCCTTCTGCACCTGAAGCAGTAATGAGATGAACAACACATTCCCTGCCTTTAAGAAGGTGGCTGGGTGCCGTGGCTCACGCCTGTAATCCCAGCACTTTGAGAGGCCGAGGCAGGCGAATCACAAGGTCAGGAGTTCGAGACCAGCCTGGCCAATATGGTGAAACCCTGTCTTTACTAAAAATACAAAAATTAGCTGGGCATGGTGGCGTGCACCTGGAGTCCCAGCTACTTGGGAGGCTGAGGCAGAAGAACTGCTTGAACCTGGGAGGCCGAGGTTGCAGTGAGGCAAGATTATACCACTGCATTCTAGCCTGGCGACAGAGTGAGACGCCACCTCAAAAAAAAAAAAAAAAAAAAAAAAAGGAATAAGAAGGCAGCATTCTAGAGTACTTCAAGTTTACATATGAAGGGCTTGTCACATAAGTTGTAAGACCCAGTGCAAAACAAAAATAAGGGACAGCTTTTTCAGAAAGTATTTCAAGATGGCAACAGTAGAGCATTAAACCACCTGTGGGGCCCTTCTGAGGACAGGGCCGTGTGACTGCACAGGTCACACACCCATGAAGTCAACCCTAAGTATAGGATAGTATTCTATGACAAATTATAGACGAATAAACTATGTTGCCTAGTACACGTTGTGATGCTACTAGGCCTTTCAATGTGGTTATTTGTTTGTTTATTTGAGATGGAGTTTTGCTCTGGTTGCCCAGGCTGGAGTGCAATGGCGTGATCTCAGCTCGCTGCAACCTCTGCCTCCCAGGTTCAAGTGATTCTCCTGCCTCAGCCTCACAAGTAGCTAGAATTACAGGCATGTGCCACCACACCCAGATAATTTTGTATTTTTAAGTAGAGACAGGGGTTCACCACATTGGTCAGGCTGGTCTTGAACTCCTGACCTCAGGTGATCCACCTGCCTCTGCCTCCCAAAGTGCTGGGATTATAGGCATAAGCCACCATGGCCAGCCTCAGTGTGTTTTCATTCTATGTTGGACATTTGTTATGCAAAGAATTACATTTCATTTTAAAAATTACTAAGCATTGACTACATTTGTACATGCTATAGAGAATCTTTCCTAACATTTAATGTAATCAAGCATATAAATAACTAATCTAATTTTTAAAATGTTATAAAAAGTTACAGTTATAATTCTTCCACTTTTCCCCACAAGCCTAAAGTGCAGAGCAGAGACTGAAACTGGTAGGCACTCAATAAACACTTGTCAAATGAATGCAAGGAGGCTGGAAAGTCCCATACAAGGAGTTGCTGTTTGGTGAGGGCCTTCTTGCTGTGTCATCCCATGGCAAAAGGCAGAATGGCAAAAGAGCCAAATTTTACTTGCCTTAAAAGTGAAGGAAAGGCCAGGTGCAGTGGCTCATACCTGTAATTCCAGCACTTTAGTAGGAGGCCAAGGCAGGTGGATCACCTGAGGTCAGGAGTTCGAGATCAGCCTGGCCAACATGGCAAAATGCCATTTCTACTAAAAATACAAAAAATTAGCCTGGCATGGTGGCACACACCTGTAGTCCCAACTACTTAGGAGGCTAAGGTGTTAGAATCTCTTGAATCCAGGAGGCAAAGGTTGCAGTGAGCCGAGATTGTGCCACTGCACTCCAGCCTGGGCAACAGAGCAAGACTCCTTCTAAAAAAAAAAAGAAGAAAAGAAGGAAATTCTTTTTTTTTTTTTTTTAATTCTTTTTTTTGAGACGGAGTCTCACTCTGTCACCCAGGCTGGAGTGCAGTGGCCGGATCTCGGCTCGCAGCAAGCTCTGTCTCCCGGGTTCACGCCATTCTCCTGCCTTAGCCTCCCGAGTAGCTGGGACTACAGACGCCCGCCACCTCCCCGGCTAGTTTTTTGTATTTTTTAGTAGAGACGGGGTTTCACCGTGTTAGCCAGGATGGTCTTGATCTCCTGACCTCGTGATCCGCCCGTCTCGGCCTCCCAAAGTGCTGGGATTACAGGCTTGAGCCACCGCGCCCGGCCTTTTTTTTTTTTTTTTTTTTTTTTTTAGTGCTTGGTAACTGTCCCTTTGTGTCTCCCTAAGTGCAGGACAAACTTCTTGGGGCAAATACAAATGTTTGATAAAATTCTGGGCCAAGGAGTCTTGCACTGGATATATTCAACAAATTACCTGCCGATGATAACAGCGTAAGTAAAACGAGTCCTCAAAGTAACAAATGACTTAGTTATCCTCAGTTATAAGGATAAATCCGTCCTTCCTTTTCTTTTTCACCTAGCCCTTTTGTTGGGCCTCTAAAATGTAAGGTAACTACGTGGGAAAGCAAGCAGCAGCTGGTAGTGTGTTTTTACCCTGATTTTATCACTCCAAGTATCTACCGTCGCTGGCTTTGCGAAGACAAGCTTTGTATCAGAACGAGGTGCAGCTGGAACGCCTGACGAAAGCAAACCAACTTTCCCAGCCGACGCGTTGACGGCGTGTCCGCACGCTGCGCGGGGGTAGGAACTTCCTCCAGCCTGGTTCGCCCGGCGGGGAACCAATAAAGTTGAGCGCGTTCAAAGGGGTCCTAATCTTCCAGGAACCACTGGGCAGGCCTGCAAAATAAGGCCCCTAGAAACTCCCTGAGGTTTGCAAGTCTTCTCCCGCTCCTCTGAATTTCCGCCCCCCCTCATTCGCATTACTTTTATTCTGACGGAAACGGCGCGGGCTAGGCCCCAGGAGGGGCGCTTTTCAGGTGCAACTGGTCCGGCGATCGCGGTGGGCAACCCCTACGAGGCCCCCGGTTGACTGGGAGCTGGCGGTCCGAGCTGTGGCTTTGGAAGACCCAGACGATGAAGCCTAGACCCGCCCGGTTCGTGGATAATAAACTCAAGCAACGAGTCATCCAGGTGTGTATTCTGCACCGCTCGGTCTCGCCAAGGGCCCCGATCACTGCCCCAGGGTGCCATTCCCCTTTTTTTCGGGTGGCGTCCACGTGGAACTCAACTAGTCTTCTTTCCCCAGTCTGGGTCTGGGCGTGCGTCTGTTCCTCCTTCGTTGGTGGTGCCGGGGCCTTCCCTACCCACGTTGGTGCGGAGTCTCAGGAGAAACCGGGGACGGTGGGAGGGTGCAGCTTGGTGGGGCTGCGGAGGATGTCTGGTCGTCTTCAGCGCAGATCATTCAGTAGAGTGGAGTTAGCCTTTGAATTTTAACCTCTTTGACTTGTGAAGTTAGTACAGGAATGGTCTTCAAACGCTCGCATTGTAAGAGGTCCTTGAGAAGGGGTGGCATAAATAATACGTTAATTCTCAAGGAACTTACACACTAAAACGAGGTAACATGGTCTGGCAACAGTAACAGGCACTTTGCCTACGGTTTTCTCATTTTCATGACCATCAGTAAAAAGCAGTGTGTGGCAGATACCTTAGAATGTAAACAAGCAGTCTGAGGTAAAAGGAGGGAGAGAATTTTCTTCACTTAGGAATTGGTGAGCTACACATTCTCCTTGTTTTTCTTTCACTTCACCAGCCCCTAAACAATCTCATTTTCGGACCCATCTTTTCCTACCAACTTGTAAATGTTGGAAGTGCTCTGAGCCACTGTTCTCTTACCTTCCCTTCCTCCTCTTCCTCATACACCTTTCTTATCTATCCATACTTCCTATGTGGTCTCATTTAGTCTAATAACCTTTGAATAGTGTCTACATATTCTATTATCTATATATTTTTTTCATTTTATTTTTATTTTTCTGAGACACAGTCTCGCTCTGTTGCCCAGGCTAGAGTTCAGTGGCTGTTCATGGGCACAATCGTAGCTCACTGCACCCCCGGCCTCCCTGGCTCAAGCAATCCTCCCTCCTCAGCCTCCCCAGTAGCTGGGACTACAGGTGTGCACCACCACATCTGGCCAATTTGTTATTATTATTATTATTATCATTTGTAGAGACGGGGTTCCACTATGTTACTCTGGCTGGTCTCTAACTCCTGGGCTCAAACGATCAGGCCTCAGCCTCCGAAAGTGCTGGGATTACCGGTGCAAGCTGCTGTCCTGTCCTCTATATATTTATGACTGCTAAATTTGTATCTGCTGTCCAGATTTTATCTTGAAGTACAGATTGATATATCCAGCTGCCTAGTCAGCGTATCTCCAAATTAAAATGGCCAAGTGGAACTTGTGATTTTTTCTTCCTTCAAACCTGCCCTTTCTTAGTGTTCTGTATCTCGGTAAATGATACCACCGTTTGTCCAGTTGTTAAGGCCAAAAGCCTTAAGGATCATTCTGAGTCTTTCTTTCATTTCCTGTATACCATCCATCAACAGCGTGGTTTGCTTTACTTTCAAAATATATTCCAAGTACTTCTTACTGTCTTTCCCTATAACCATCTTAGTCCAAACCATCATCTCTACCTTATACTATTGCAATAGCCTCCTAACTGGTCTTTCTGATTCTGCTTTTACCTAAAGCCTATTCCCCACAGAACAGCCAGAGACATCTAATTTTTTTTTTTTTTTTTTGCTCACTGCAACCTCTGTCTCCTGGGTTTAAGCGATTCTTCTGCCTCAGCCTCCCAAGTAGGTGGGATTACAAGTGCATGCCATCATGCCTGGCTAATTTTTCTATTTTTAGTAGAGACCAGGTTTCACCATGTTGGCCAGGCTGGTCTTGAATTTCTGACCTCAGTTGATCTGCCCGCCTCAGCCTTCCAAGGTGCTGGGATTATAGGCGTGGCCAAGACATCCTTTTAAAGGGAAAAATTAGGCTAGGGGAGGGATAGCATTAGGAGAAATACCTAATGTAAATGACGGGTTGATGGGTGCAGGAAACCACCATGGCCCTTGTATACCTGTGTAACAAACCTGCATGTTCTGCACATGTATCCCAGAACTTAAAGTATAATTTAAAAAAAAAAAAAGGGAAAAATCAGAGCTTGCCATAGCCCTGCTCAAAACCTTTCAGTGGAATCACAGACATCTAGAGTAAAACCTAGTCAAAAAAGCCCTGCATATTCTGGCCTCTGTTGTCCTAGTTTACTTTTCATCTCCTGACCCAACCACACAGACCTTCTCAAACATGCCAAGCACAGGACCTTTGTTCTCGTTGTTCACTCATTCTGAATTACTCTTCCTCTGGATGTTCCCGCATCCCACAACTTGCTCCTTCACTTTATTCAAGTTTCTGAGCAGTGACTCCTAATTACTGGATCTAGTGGCCTCTTCTCTGTCCTCACACTTGACTGCTTTTCAACGTTTGACATTATCAGTTTTCCTCTGTAGCTTTCACTTTGGTTCATTATAAAAGTACAAATTGAATATCCCTTATTCTAAATGCTTAAGACCAAAAAATGTTTCAGATTGATTTTTTTCAGGGTTTGGAATGTTTGCGTATACGTAATGAGATATTTGGTTATGGGACCCAAGTTAAACATGAAGTTTACTTATGTTTCATACACACCTTATACACATGGCCTGAAGATAGTCTTACACAAGATTTTAAATAAATTTTCACTTAGCTATATATTTAATTTAATTTAATTTTAATTTTTTATTTTTGAGACTGGGTCTCACTCTGTCACCCAAGCTGGAATGCAGTGGTGTGAACAGTGCTCACTACCACCTCAAACTTGTGGGGTCAAGTGATTCTCCTACCTCAGCCTCCCGTGTAGCTGGGACCACAGGTATGCACCATCATGTCTGGCTAATTTTTAAATTTTTCATAGAGATGAGATCTTACCATCTTAGCCAGGCTGGTCTAGAACACCTGGACTCAAGCAATCCTCCCACTTTGACCTCTCAAAGTGCTGGGATTACAGGTGCAAGGCACCACGCTCAGGCTATTTTATTTATTTATTTATTTTTGAGACAAGGTCTCGTTCTGTTATCCAGGCTGGAGTGCAGTGGCCAGATCTCAGCTCACTGCAACCTCCGCCTCCCAGGTTTATGCCATTCTCCTGCCTCAGCCTCCCGAGTAGCTGGGACTACAGGCGCCCGCCACCTCGCCCGGCTAGTTTTTTGTATGTTTTTTAGTAGAGGCGGGGTTTCACCGGATTAGCCAGGATGGTCTCGATCTCCTGACCTCGTGATCCGCCCGTCTCGGCCCACCCAACCAATTTTTAAATTTTTTTGTAGAGATGAGGTCAAACTTTGTTGCCCAGGGTGGTCTCGAACTCCTGAGCTCCCAAAGTGTTGGGATTGCAGGTATGAGCCACCATGCCCAGCCAAAAGGTGATTTAATATTGAAACTAGGGGCCAGTCGCGGTGGCTCAAGCCTGTAATCCCAGCACTTTGGGAGGCCGAGACGGGTGGATCACGAGGTCAGGAGATCGAGACCATCCTGGCTAACACGCTGAAACCCCGTCTCTACTAAAAAATACAAAAAACTAGCCGGGCAAGGTGGTGGGCGCATGTAGTCCCAGCTACTCAGGAGGCTGAGGCCGGAGAATGGCGTGAACCCGGGAGGCAGAGCTTGCAGTGAGCTGAGATCCGGCCACTGCACTCCAGCCTGGACGACAGAGCCAGACTCCGTCTCAAAAAAAAAAAAAAATTGAAACTAAATTGCCTCAAGCTAGTAGTTCTGCAGTATCTGGCAGATGTCAAATATCACTGTGTTCCTTGAAGTTTAAAATATCCCCTGCTGCCCTTATGAGTTTATTGCAGTGTTCTAGGGTGTTTGGAAACCTAGGATATTAGTAAGTAAGCCATCACTTACTGCCTTGTAACTATGCTTGTAATAATATTGTGTTATAGTGATTAATAATGTTAATTAAATTTTCTGATTTCAGACTTGACAATTATTGGTTACTTTTATTTATGTTTCTGGTATGCTTTATTAATGAAGAGTTTATCTTAAAGTATAATATGTTCAGATAGCTCAATCTGTTGATTAAAATCACTGAGTTTGAAATATTGAGTGTTTTATATTTGTTATATTTTCTGTTTTAGTACCTTACCGGTAACAAATGTGGCAAATATGTGGACATTGGAGTCTTAGCATCTGATTTACAAAGAATGTACAGGTATATAAATAGTTTCCAGATCCTTAAATTTTTATTTCCCCTTTACCATTTTGAAAGTTTATATCCTGCTTAAATTTCTAGTTGATATCAATAGCTGCTGGCATTAGTTCACCAATCCATAATCTTGGAACTCAATTTGGTTATGCATACATTTGTCAAATACCTATTATGTGCGTAAGATGTCTTTTGTACTGTGGGAAGTGGTCGCTGCTTATCTTTTAGTACCTCACAGTCTGGTCAAGAGATAGAGATGTTATTATATCACTTCCTTTCCTGCTTCATTAGAAAATTAAAACCAGGCCAGGCATAATGGCTCATGCCTGTAATCTCAGCACTTTGGGAGGCTGAGGTGGGAGGATGGCTTAAGCCCAGGAGTTTGAGACCAGCCTGGGCAACATGGTGAAACTCCATCTGTACAAAAAATATACAAAAATTTGCCAGGCTTGGTGGCATGCACCTGTGGTCCCACCTACTTGGGAGACTGAGGTGGGAGAATCACTTGAGCCCAGGAGGTCAAGGCTGTAGTGAGTTGTGGTCATGCCACTGCACTCTAACCTCAGTGACAGAATGAGATCCTCTCCCAAAAAAGAAAGAAAGAAAATTAAAACCATCACCAGCAGGTATGATCTCTCTGAGTTTTCTGACTCCTTTTTTTTTTTTTTTTTTTTTTTTTTTTGAGACGGATTTTCGCTCTTGTTGCCCAGGCTGGAGTGCAATGGTGCAACCTCAGCTAACCACAACCTCTGCTTCCCAGGTTCAAGCAATTCTCCTGCCTCAGCCTCCCAAGTAGCTGGGATTACAGGCATGTGCCATCACACCTGGGTGATTTTGTATTTTTAGTAGAAACAGGGTTTCACCAGGTTGGCCAGGCTGGTCTCAAACTCCTGACCTCAGGTGACCTGCCCGCCTTGGCCTACCAAGGTGCTGGGATTACAGGCGTGAGCCATGGCACCTGGCCTCTTTTTTTTTTAAATACAATTTTTAGTTTTATTTTGTGGAGATAGGACCTTCTGTATTTGCCCAGGTTGGTCTTGAACACCTGACCTGGAGTGATCCTTCCACGTTGGCCTCTCTAAGTGCTAGGATGATAGACTTGAGCCAGCATGCCCAGCCAGCTTCCTGAGTTTGTTTGTTTGTTTGTTTGTTTTTGGTCTTGCTCTGTTGTCCAGGCTGGAGTGCAGTGGATCTCAGCTCACTGCAAGCTCCGCTTCCTGGGTTCAAGTGATTCTCCTGCCTCGGCCTCCTGAATAGCTGGGATTACAGGCATGCGCTAACCACACCCACCTAATTTTTGTATTTTTAATAGAGATGGGGTTTCACCATGTTGGCCAGGCTGGTCTTGAACTCCTGACCTCAGGTGATCCTCCTGCCTCGTCCTCCCAAAGTGCTAGGGTTATAGGGGTGAGCCACCCCACCTGGCCAAGAATACCTTAATTATTTCTAAAGGCCCTATCCCCAAATATAGTCACATTCTGAGGTACTAGAGTTTAGGACCTCAACGTAAGAATTTAAGGGAAACACAATTCAGCTTATTGGACTCTGTGCTGTGGCTCCCAAAATTCACGTCCTCATATGCAGATACATTATTCCATTCCACAAGCCCCAAAAGTCTTAACTCATTTTAGCATCAACTCTTAAGTCCAAACTCTTATCTAAGTATCCTCTAAATCAGGCCAGATGCAAGGACTCACCCCAATAATCCCAGCATTTTGAGAGGCCAATGGCTTAAGGCCATAGAGTTCAAGACCAGCCTGGGGAACACAGTGAGACTCCGTCTTTACAAAATAAAAATAGAAGGCCGGGCACGGTGGCTCAAGCCTGTAATCTCAGCACTTTGGGAGGCCGAGACGGGCGGATCATGAGGTCAGGAGATCGAGACCATCCTGGCTAACACGGTGAAACCCGTCTCTACTAAAAAATACAAAAAAAACTAGCCAGGTGAGGTGGCGGGCACCTGTTACTCGGGAGGCTGAGGCAGGAGAATGGCGTGAACCTGGGAGGCGGAGCTTGCAGTGAGCTGAGATCTGGCCACTGTACTCCAGCCTGGGCGGCAGAGCGAGACTCGGTCTCAAAAAAAAAAAAAAAAGAAAAATAGAAATAATTAGCTGGGCATGGTGGCATGAACCTGTATTCCTTGCTGTTCGGGAGGCTGAGATGAGAGGATCGCTTGAGCCCAAGAGTTCAAGGTTGCAGTGAGCTATGATTGCACCAGTGCACTCCAGCTGGGTAACAGAGCAAGACCCTGTCTCTAAATATAAAATAAATAAATAAAAATAATGTTATATAAATTAATTGGTAATGGCTGAGATTCAAGGTATGATTTATCCTGGGGCAAAATTCCTCTTCATCTATTAACCTGTGAAACCAGACAAGTTATCTGCTTCCAAAATACAGGCATGTCCTATATAACAATGTTTCAGTCAAATGATGGACCTCATGTATGATGGTGATACCGTAAGACTGTTACATCATATTTGTACTGTACCTTTTCTGTGTTTAGATGTGTTTAAATACACAATATCATTGTTTTACAGTTGCCTATAGTATTTAGTGCAATAATACGCTGTATAGGTTTGTAGGCAGAGTAGGCTATACCATGTAGTCTAGGTGTGTAATAGGCTAGCCCATCTAGGTTTGTGTAAGTACACTCTTACTTATTTTTGTTTTCATACAATGAGAATGCCTAATGATAAACTTCTCAGAATGTGTCTCCATTGTTTAGTGACGCACGATTGTACAATGGCAGGACAGGCATAGGTGTAGGTTAGACATTCCTATTCTAAAAGAGAGCAATTGGAAAAAAAGAAAGGGTCATGGGTCCTAAGCAAGTCCAAAACCAAGCAGGGCAAATGTCATTAGATTTTCAGGCTTTAGAGTAATCCTCTTTGGCTTGATGCCCTGCCCTGTGGGCTCAGTAGGGTGGTGATCCTGCCCTGTTACCTAGGAGGAGACAGCCCCACCTGCCACACCTGTGCCCTCTGGGCCTGTGTTAGCAGTGGCAGCCCTGCCTTCTTTTGAGCCTCCTTAAGGGTCATTCTTCCCTTTTCTTGAAGGATAACTTGTGTTCACAGCTGGATAGTTTTATTAGCCCTTTCCTATAGATTCCTGAAAGTCCAACAGCCTTCCTTAATTTTGTCCCCATCTCTGTCCCTTCAGTCCAAGCTGGCAGTGTTTCTGTTGCTTTAACCCCATCTCTATTCCTGGCTTCTGCTGAGATGGCTGACTGAATCCATAAGTCATATGCTGGTAATCGCTTTAGCAAATTGTTGTCCCCCCACACTCTTGATGTCCTCTTTAGATTATGCTTTTTCGGCCGGGCGCGGTGGCTCAAGCCTGTAATCCCAGCACTTTGGGAGGCCGAGGCGGGCGGATCACGAGGTCAGGAGATCGAGACCATCCTGGCTAACAGGGTGAAACCCCGTCTCTACTAAAAAATACAAAAAACTAGCCAGGCGAGGTGGCGGGCGCCTGTAGTCCCAGCTACTCGGGAGGCTGAGGCAGGAGAATGGTGTGAACCCGGGAGGCGGAGCTTGCAGTGAGCTGAGATCCAGCCACTGCACTCCAGCCTGGGCGACAGAGCGAGACTCCGTCTCAAAAAAAAAAAAAAAAAAAAAAAGATTATGCTTTTTCATTTTTTACAATGTGGATAAACTGAGAATTTTCTAATCTTCAGGTTCTGGTTTCCTTTTTGTTGAGCAATTCCTTCTTTATCTCTCTTTATACTGTAAAATTTCACTATAAGCAGCAAGGAGAAATCAGGCCACACTTCAGCACTTTGCTTGGAAATCTGAGTGAAATATCCAGATTCATCACTTACAAGTTCTACTTTTAAAACAGTAAAACACAAGTCCTCTGCCACTTCATAACATGGACTGTCTTTCTTCCAATTTCCAATAACATGCTTCTCATTTCTGTCCGAGACCTCACCAGAAGCATCTTTAACATTCAAATTTCTACTAGCATTCTCTCTCTCTATGTAACTATAGAACCTTCCTGTACAACTCTTCTCTTGTTTTTCTGAGCTCTTACTAGAATTGCCTTCAGTGTCCTTTTTTTTTTTTTTTTTTTTTTTTTTTGAGATGAAGTCTCACTCTGTCACCCAGGCCGGAGTGCAGTGGCGCAGTCTCAGGTCACTGCAACCTCTGCCTCCCGGGTTCAAGCAATTTTCCTGCCTCAGCCTCCCAAGTAGCTGGGACTATGGGTGCACATCGCCATACCTGGCTAATTTTTTGTATTTTAGTAGAGACAGAGTTTCACCGTGTTGCCAAGGCTGGTCTTAAACTCCTGAGCTCAGGCAATTTGCCCACTTCAGCCTCCCGACATGCTAGGATTACAGGCGTGAGCCACCACGCCCTGCAGTGTTCGTATTTCTAACAGCAGTCCCTTCAGAGCCATCTAGGTTTCTTCTAACATGTACCTCAAAGCTCTCTGGCCTCTATTACCTAGTTCCAAAACCATTTCTACATTTTAAGGTATTTGTCACAGTAGCACTATACTAACCAGTACCAAACTCTGTATTAGAAAGGAAGAAAAGAAGAGAAACTAAGAAGGCTTTTAAAAACAATAGTGTACCTCACTTTGGCTACCACCCAGTAGTATTTTTCCTTCTCTTTATCAGAATTTATTTAACGAGTGGTCTAAGGCCAAGGCGCAGTGGCTCACACCTATAATTTCAGCACTTAGAGAGGCTAACACAGGAGGATTGCTTGAGGCCAGGAGTTTGAGACCAGCCTGGGCAACATAGCAAGAATCTATCTCTACAAAAAAAATTAAAAATTAGCGTGGCATGGTGGCATGCAGCTGTAGTCAGTCCTAGCTACTCGGGAAGTTGAGGCAGGAGGATCCCTTGAGGCCAGGAATTCAAGGCTGCAGTGAGCTACGATCGCACCACTGCACTGAAGCGTGGGTGACAGAGCAAGACCCTGTCTTTTAAAAAATAAAAATAAAGACTCAGCTAAGATTGTTTATATCCCCACCACTCACTCCATTGAAATCTATGAACTGTGTTTTGTTGGTAACCTTTTTTCTTAGTTGATGGTATGACTGTTACTCAGCCAGTCACCCAGGTTAATCTATCTGTTGTCTACTTCCTTCTACCTAGCCTTGAATCCCCCTGCCATGTCTATAATAAGTCACCAAGAAGCCTTGCTGTTGTCACTTAAATAGTTCATGATGCCTCTTCTCTCTTTTCCTTACCATTACTAGCCTAATCCAGAGCCTCATTATTTCTTGTCTAGACTACAAGACTTGTTTTTTTTGTTTTTTTTTTTTTGAGATGGACTCTCACTCTGTCACCTAGGCTGGACTGCAGCAGCACAATCTCGGCTCACTGCAACCTCCACCTCCTGGGTTGAAGTGACTCTCCTGCCTCAGCCTCCCGAGTAGCCAGGACTACAGGTCCATGCCACCATACCCAGCTAATTTTTGTATTTTTAGTAGAGATAGGGTTTCGCCATGCTGGCCAGGCTGGTCTTGAATTCCTGACCTCAAGTGATCCTCCCACCTTGACCTCCCAGTGTGTTGGGATTATAGGCATGAGCCACTGCGCCTGGCCTGTTTCAGCTTTTAAACATTCTTCCTACATCTATCTGCCATCTTCTCTTATCCAGGTGTTGGCAAACTATGGCCCTCAAACCGGTTCCTGCCTGCCACCTTGTTTTGTATGGCCCATGAGCTAAGAATCATTTTTACATCTTTCTTTCTCTCTTTATTTTAATTTTTAATTAATTATTATTATTATTATTGGAGACACAGTCTCGCACTGTCACCCAGGTTGGAGTGCAGTGGCGCAATCTCGGCTCACTGCAGCTTCAGCCCCCTGGGCTCAAGTGATCCTCCCGCCTCAGCCCCCAGATAGCTGGCACGAAGCACATGCCACCATGCCCTGCTAATTTTTTGTATTTTTTGTAGGGACAGGGTTTTGCAATGTTGCCCAGGCTGGCCTTGAACTCTTGAGCTCAAGTGATCCTCCCGCCTCAGCCTCCCAAAGTGCTAGGATTCCAGGCATGAGCCACCGCGCCAGGCCCCAAGTTGCCTTTTTAAATGGTCATGATTTAGTACAATATTTGCCTCTTCTAAAACTTTGTGTTTTGATGTAATTTCACATTTAAGAAAAGCTGATCCAGACCAGCTTAGACAACATAGTGAGACCCCCATCTCTACAAAAATGATCAAAAAATTAACTAGGTGTGCTGGCATGTGTCTGTTGTCGTACCTACTCAGGAGGCTGGGGTGGGAGGATTGCTTGACACCAGGAGGTCGAGGTTGTGGCACACTCTGATTGCACAACTACACTCCAGCCTGACTGAGAGAATGAGACCCTGTCTCAAAAACATAAAGAATTTTTTTTTTTTTTTTTTTTTGAGATGGAGTCTCACTCTGTCACCCAGGCTGGAGTGTGGTGGTGTGATCTCGGCTCACTGCAACCTTCACCTCCTGGGCTCAAGCGATACTCCTGCCTCAGCTCCCAAGTAGCTGGGATTATAGGCACCCACTACCATGCCTGGCTAGTTTTTGTATTTTTAGTAGACATTGGAGTTTTACAATGTTGGCCAGGCTGGTTTTGAACTCCTGATCACAAATGATCCACCCACTTTGGCCTCCCAAAGTACTGGGATTACAGGTGTGAGCCACTGCGCCGGCAAGAATTTTTATAAAGAGGAAAATGGAAAGAATAGAACAAAGAACACCCATATACTCTACCTAGAATATCCCTTTATCCATGCATACTATGTATTCCTTAAGGACAAAGGCTTTTATTATATAACCACAGTTTATTTATTAAAACCAGAAAATGTAATCTTGATTCAATAATGTTATCAAATCCACCATTCATATTCAGAGTTTGCCTATCTCAGTAATGTTCTTTGTAGCTGTTATTTTATGGGAATTTTTTTTCCAGAACTGAAATCCAACCCCTAAATTATGCTTGTTTTGCTTTTTAGTTTCCTTTAATCTGCAACAGTTCCTCAACCTTTTTTTGTTTTTCATGATCTCTACATTTTTGAAGATTTCTGGTAGTCACTATATTAGAATATCCCTCAATTTGAATTTTTCTGCTGTTTCCACATGGTTGAAATCAGGTTATATGTTTTTGGAAGGAAAACCAAAGAAGCAATTTGACTTCAAAAGGCACAGAATATCTGTGTGGGGTGTTATTCGGTAATGTTAGTTTTGATCAATCCACTGTAAATTAATTTGAAATTAATAAATAATTTATAAGAAGATATTTTCAGATTATATAAATATCCTGTACTCATCATACTTTCACCCATATTTTTAGCAGATGGTCTTGCTAAAAATATTTAACTTGAATTTAATAATGAGGAGACATAAATTCAGATTGTGGGACATTTTATAAATTAGCTGGCCTGGATCCTTCAAAAATGTCAGTGTTATATGCACAAAGGTTACAAGTTAAAAAAGTTCAAAGAGACACAACGACCAAGTAAATGCATGAACCTTGACTAGACACTGGGTCAAAGAAAAACAACTATAAAGACCATTTTTTGGGAATAATTTGAGAAATTTTAATATGGACTGTATATTAGATAATTTACCAATATTAAATTTCTTATTTGTGCTAACTGTATTGTGGCTGTGCAGTTATCCTTTTTTTTTTGTTTTTTGAGATGGAGTCTCGCTCTGTTGCCCAGACTGGAGTGCAGTGGTACAATCTCGGCTCACTGCAACCTCCACCTCCCGGGTTCACGGGATTCTCCTGCCTCAGTCTCCCGAGCAGCTGGGACCACAGGTGTGTGCCACCACACCCAGCTGATTTTTTTTTTGTTTTGAGACAGAGTCTCACTCTGTCACCCAGACTGGATTGCAGTGGCGTAATCTCGGTTCACTGCAAGCTCTGCCTCCCGGGTTCACGCATTCTCTTGCTTCAGGCTCCCGAGTAGCTGGGACTACAGGTGCCTGCCACCACACCTGGCTAATTTTTTTTTTTTTTTTTTTGTATTTTTAGAAGAGACGGGGTTTCACCATGTTAGCCAGGATGATCTCGATCTCCTGACCTTGTGATCCACCCACCTCGGCCTCCTGAAGTTTTGGAATTACAGGCGTGAACCACGGTGCCTGGCTGCAGATATTCTTTTTTACAGAGATACATGCTGAGAATTTTTGAGATGAAGGGTCTGTAACTTAGTTTCTTCTTATTAGTTTTTTAATTTATTATTTTTTTTTGAGATGAGATCTTGCTCTGTTGGCCAAGCCAAGTGCATTGGTGCAATCATGGCTCACGGCAGCCTTCACCTCCCAGACTCAAGCTGTCCTCCCACCTCAGCCTCCCAAGTAGCTGGGACTACAGCCATGTACTACCATACCTGGCTAATTTTTTTATATTTTGTAGGGACAGGGTTTCCCTATGTTGGCAGGGATGGTCTCAAACTCCTGGGCTCAAGTGATTCTCCCACCTCGGCCTCCCACAGTGCTGGGATTACAGGCATGAGCCACTGTGCCTGGCCTAGAACTTATTTTCAAATGGTTCTGCCCTACCCCTCCAAAAGAAATCTCTGTATACAGACAGAAGTAAAGTAAATGTGGCAGCTTGAGAATACTATAGGTAAAGAATATATGAGTGTTGATTACATTATTTCTTTAATATTTTTAGTAAGTTTGAAATTTTCAAAATATTTGAAGCAAAGAAGGTTAGTTAAAAAAAGGGAAAAAATGGAGAAGGGTCACAATAGTAAATATATAAACTTAGAAGTTTGAAAATAAGTTTATGGCAAGTGTCTATACTGTAACATAATGAAATATTCATGCAAATTTATTTGATCCATGTAGATTGAACTTAATGGAAAAATACTGGTGGAAACTACTATGCTAAACTTCATGTTTTCTTTTTTCAGTATAGACTATGGTCGAAGAAAAAGAAATGCTTTTAGGATTCAGGTAGAAAAAGGTGAGTCTTTTATTGTTAGAGCTAAATTATTGATAAAGTTATATAAACAATTGTTTGAGCTCATAGCATTTTTCTTTTTGTTTCAGTATTTAGCATAATTAGTAGTGAGAAGGAACTTAAGAATTTAACAGAATTAGAAGATGAACATTTAGCAAAAAGAGCAAGACAAGGTGAAGAGGACAATGAGTAAGTATACAAAATGCAGCATTTTTTTAAACCATGAACCTTGTCACGTTACATTCCTGCTTGTAAAACTTTCAATGGCTCTTCCTTGCCAACAAAGCCCTGCGTAGTATTTACCTAACCTCTTCAGCCATATTGAATGTTCTTTATTCCCCAAAGAGATCAGATTCTGTGTGGCTGTGGTTTTGTTGAGTTAGAGCATCATTTCCCTTTCACAAACTCCCACTCAGCCCTCAAGAATCAATTGAAATGTTACTGCCTTTATTAGGCCTAAGACCCCTTTTTAAATGTTTCCTTAGCTTCTAGTTACAGATATTTGTTATAATCCTTATGATATCATATGTCATTGAAATTATTTGCTTACTTGTTTGCATTACCAACAGTACTGTCTCATTACCTTCTTCTTCTGCCCTAACACAACATCAGATATATAAAAAGATGCCAATTAATTTTGTTTAAGAAATAGTATTGAGAGTTTTAAAAATATCTTTATTGAGGTATAATTGACATCAGTAAGCTCTACTTTATTTATTTTTTTTTTTTTTGAGATTAAGTCTCACTCTGTCACCCAGGCTGGAGTGCAGTGGCAAGATCTCGGCTCACTGCAACCTCCGCCTCCTGGATTCAAGTGATTCTCCTGCCTTAACCTCCCAAGTAGCTGGGGTTACAGTCATGTGCCACCACACCCGGCTACTTTTTTATATTTTTGGTAGAGACGGGGTTTCACCATGTTGGCCAGGCTGGTCTCAAACTCCTGACATCTAGTGATCCACCCACCTCGGCCTCCCAAAGTGCTGGGATTACAGGCGTGAGCCATTGCGCCCACCCGGCCAAGCTCTACGTTTTTAAAGTGTACAGTTTGTTAACTTTTGACGTAGGTATATACTCATTGAACTATCACCATAAGTAAGATACTGAACCTTTCCATAAATATCAAAAGTCTTCTTGTTCCCCTTTGCAATTCATTTCTCCCTCCACCCCTGTTTCTAGGCAAACTTTTTTGTTTTTGTTTTTGTTTTTTTTTTGAAGTAGTGTTTTACTCTGTCACCCAGGCTGGAGTTCGATCACAGCTCATTGCAGCCTTGACTTCCCAGGTTACTTGATTCTTCTACTTCAGCCTCCGAAGTAGCTGTAGGCACATGCTACCACACCTAGCTAATTTTTTGTAGAAACGGAGTTTTGCCATGTTGCCCAGGTTGGTCTTGAACTTCTAGGCCCAAGCAGTCTGCCTGCTTGAGCCTCCCAAAGTGTTGGGATTATAGGTGTGAGCCATAGCACCCAGCTTTAGGCAACCATTGATTTGCTTTCTGTCACTGTGTGTTACATTGCATTTTGTAGAATTTTATTTGGAATCATACTTTTAAAGTCTGGATTCTTTTGTTCTTTCACTTAGCGTAATGATTTTGAGGTTTATCAATGTTGTGTGTATCAATAGTTCATTGCTTTTTATTGATGAGTATGTGTGGACATGCCACAATTATTTTATCTGTTTATCTATTTTGTTTTTGTTTTTGTTTTTTTTGAGACAGGGTCTCACTTTGTTGCCCAGGCTGGAATGTAGTGGAGTGGCATATCACAACTCACTGCAGCCTCTACCTCCTGGGCTCAAGCGATTCTCCCATACAGGTGCATGCTACCATGCCCAGTTAATTTTCTAATTTTTTGTAGAAACAGGGGTCTCACTATGTTTCCAGGCTGCTCTCATACTACTGGGTTCAAGCAATTCTCTTGCCTCAGACTTCCAGAGTGCTGGGATTACAGGTGTGAACCACCTTACCTGACCTATCTGTTTATCTCTTGTTGGGCAGTTGGTTTGTTTCCAGTTTCTGGCTATTACAAATTAAGCTGCGATGAACATTTATGTCCAGGTCTTTATGTGGACAGTATTTTCATTTCCTTTATTAAATATGTAAGATTGGAATAGCGGGGTCATATGATAGATGCATATTTAAGAAATTGCCAAACTATTTTCCAATGTATTTGTACCATTTTACTTTTACATTAGCAGTTTATGAGAATTCTACTCTTTCCACAAATTGCTAATATTTGGTATGGTCAGTGTTTAATTTTCAGTAGTATTTCACTGTAAATATGACATTAGCTTTAGGTTTTTTTGTAGATGTCCTTTGTCAGACTGAGGAAGTTTCCTAATATTCCTAGATTGCTGAGAATTTTTGTCATGAATAGATATTGCATTTGTCAAATGCTTTTCTGCATCTGTTGAAACATATCATTATGGCCTTTCCCTTTTAGTCTGTTAATTTGGTGAATTACATTGGTTCCCAGTATTAAGCCAATCTTGCATTCTGGGGATAAACACTACTTGGTCCTGATCTGTTATCTTTTTAATGTATTGTTGGCAGCCTGAGCAACATAGCGAGACTCTGTCTCTACAGAAAATTTAAAAATTAGCCAGGCATGGCGATGCGTGATTCTATCCCAGCTTCTTTGGTAGCTGAGGTAGGAGGATTGCTTGAGCCCCGGAGTTGAAGGTTACAGTGAGCTATAATTATGCCACTGCACTCCAGCCTGGGTGACAGAATGAGATCTAGTCTCTGAAGAAAAAAAAAAAAAGGAAAAAGAGTATTTGTTTGATGTTGTTTTCTTGAGATGGAGTCTCGCTCTTGTTGCCCAGGCTGGAGTGCAATAGCGTGATCTTGGCTCACTGCAACCACTGCCTCTCGGGTTTAAGCCATTCTCCTGCCTCAGCCTCCTGAGTAGCTGGGATTACAGGCACCTGCCACCATGCCCGGCTAATTTTCGAAAAGAAAGGGTATTAATTGGATTCAGTTTACTAATCTTTTTCTACAGATGTTTGCGTTTGTATGTCATATTGGTCCGAATTTTCTTTTACTCATTTTTGGAATGTCTGTCATGTTTTGGTGTTAGGGTTACACTGGCCTCATGATATTAGTGGGAAAGTGTTCTTTTGTTTTCTATTTTATGAAAACAAATTATGGAAATTCTTTTTTGAATATTTATTAGTGTTCACCCACAGTTTATCTAGGCCTAGAATCAACTTCCCCCAGAGTCTTCTTTTTCTGAAGGATTTTGATAAATTTTATCCTTATGAATTGTGAAAAATTGTATTTTTAAATCATTTGTTCATTTTCTCTCAGGTGTGGGATTTGTTGGCATAATGCTTTTGTCATCCTTTTAATGTCTATAGGATTTGGGGTGATAGCCCCATTTTACTGTTTGTAGCTCAACCTTTTTCATTTAGATTTAGCATAATTTTCTTCAGTTCCATATTCATGAGTATTTGTTTGTGTTACACTGTTGCATAATAAATAACTCTTTACTGCATATATCTTTGTACACATCACTTTTTTTTTTTTTTTTTTTTTTTTGAGATGGAGTCTGGTTCTGTGGCCCAGGCTGGAGTGCAGTGGCGTGATCTCGGCTTACTGCAAGCTCCGCTTCCCGGGCTCATGCCGTTCTCCTGACTCAGCCTCCCGAGTAGCTGGGACTACAGGCACCCGCCATCACTCCCGGCTAATTTTTCTATTTTTAGTAGAGTCGGAGTTTCACCGTGTTAGCCAGGATGATCTCAGTTTCCTGACCTTGTGATCCGCCCGCCTTGGCCTCCCAAAGTGCTGGGATTATAGGCGTGAGCCACCGCGCCCGGCCCACATCACTTTTTTATGTTGAATTTTTGGGGTGGAATTTCTCAAAGATTGATATTTTTGAGATTTCTCGTGCATTTGGACTTACCTTCCTAAAAATGTTGCCTCAGTTTATATTCCCAACAACTTTGTATAAAGGGCACATTTCTCTGCATCCCTGCAATCTTAGTTATACTCTAATTTATCTTTGCTGTTTTTATAGGCAAAATATTGATCTTTTTTTTTTTTCTTTTTTTGAGACGGAGTCTTGCTCTGTCACCCAGGCTGGAGTCCAGTGGTGCGATCTCGGCTCACTGCATCCTCTGCCTCCCGAGTTCAAGCAATTCTCCTGCCTCAGGCTCCTGAGTAGTTGGGACTACAGGCGTCCACCACCACTCCTGGCCAATTTTTGTATTTTTAGTGGAGACAGGGTTTCATCATGTTGGCCAGGCTGGTCTTAAACTCCTGACCTCAGGCAATCCGCCCACCTCGGCCTCCCAAAGTTCTGGGATCACAGGCTTGAGTCACTGCTCCTGGCCTTGATCATATTTTTCTTTGTAATTTTATAATTACTGAGGTTAGTTTTTTTGTTATTTCATATTTGTTTTGTGAATGGCTTGCTTTATGGGTTTTTTTCTATTTCATTTGAGAGGTATTTGAATTTTCCTTATTAGTTGTTGGAGTGTTTTGCATAAAATATACCTCTTTTTATATGTATTACAACTGCTTTCCCCATGTTGCCACTTCCCTTTTAATTTTTGTTTGCACCGTCTTTTCATTAGAGAAGTTTTGCATTTTTATATAGTCAAATCTTTCAGTCTTTTTCATTTTGGTTTATGCTGATATGCTTAGAAAGACCTCTCTCACAAGAGTGTGTAAAATAATTACTTACACTTTTTTCTTCTTTCTTTATGATGTTTAACTCTTTAATCCACTTGGAATTTTTTTTCTTTTTTTAGGGCATAAGTTGTAAGGCAAAACTTTTTTTTTTTCCAAATAGTTGAATGAAATACCTTATTTACATTGATTAGAATTGCTCCCAAGTAATACTGATTAATTTTAATGAACATAGAATTTGCTGGTTTTTTTTTTTTTTTATTGAGACAGGGTCTTGCTCTGTCACCCAGGCTTCAGTGCACTGACACAATCATGGCTCACCACAGTCTTGATATCCCAGGCCCAAGTGATCCTTCCACCTCAGCCTCACAAGTAGCTGGGACTACAGGTATGCACCAGCATGCCCAGCTAATTTTTTAATTTTTTTGTAGAGACACAGTCTCCCTTGGTTGCCCAGGCTATAATTTGTATCTTAATATCTTAATTATAACAGCATTTCATTGCATTCATATGAAGCTTTCTACAAAAAAAAAAAAAAAAAAGTCCTTTTCTTATTTAATTTTTTTTTTTTTTTTTTTTTTTTTTTGAGACAGTATCATACTGTCAGCCAGGCTGGAGCGCAGTGGCACGATCTTGGCTCACTGCAACCTCCATACCCTGGGCTCAAGCAATTCTCCTGCCTCAGCCTCCCGAGTAGCTGGGATGTGCCACCACACCTGGCTGAGTTTTGTATTTTTAGTAGAGACGGGGTTTCACCATGTTGACCAGACTGGTCTCTGTGAGCTCTTGACCTCAGGTAATCCACCCTCCTCGGCCTCCCAAAGTGCTGGGATTACAGGCACCGCGCCGGGCCTATTTAAATAATTTCCGAAGAAGTTTTAAATACTAGCAGAGTCCTAAAGTTACTTGAAGCTATTAGATAACAACTTTCAGTTATAATTAATTAAGACTACATTCTCAGCTTGTAGTTTATTAGGATTTATACTTCTTTTTTGATACAGGAAATTTATTTGCTCCTTCATCCCTGATGAACAGTCTTGGAGAAGTTGTATTTGGTTACATGGTTTGGTCATGTTGACTTTGTGAATTTGTTACTCAGAGTGCTTAATTATAGGTTGCTGAAGTATTTCCTCTACCTGAATCTGATATCCCCAAATGAGACCCTTGGGCCTGATGGAATTTGTATCTTTTATTTATTGCTAGGATAAATATAACTATAATTTATTTTGCATTTATGATACATTGTAAATGCATAAGGACTTTGCAAGCATTTATTTAATCCTTTGATAACTCTGGGAGACAGACATTACTTATTAAATCTCCGTTTTATAGATAAGGAAGCTGATGCTTAGAGAGGTTAAGTAATAACTGGTTAAGTTGGATTTTGAATCCTAGTTTCTCTGATTCCAGAGTTTGGACTCTTAACCACCATAATCGTTTGCCTGAATATATTTACTTGTTTTGGGTAATCATTTTTTTAGGATATGGGAGACAAAGTCTTTAAAACATTTTTCCCTCTTTTTACTGAGGTATACTGAAAGCTATTCTGATGATGATTCAAGTATGGAAGACTACCCAGATCCACAGGTAAGCCAAACATTTAGTGGGTCCACTTTGATTTTTTCTTTTTTAGTCGTTGTGATACCTCCTTTGAAAAACTCAGTAAGAGCTGGGCGTGGTGACTCACACCTGTAATCCCAGCATTTTGGGAGGCTGAGGCATGCAGATCACTTGAACCCAGGAGTTTGAGACCATCCTGGCCTACATGGCAAAACCCTGTCTCTATAAAAAGTACCAAAAAAATAAGCCTGGCCAACATGGTGAAACCTTGTCTCTATAAAAAATACAAAAATTTGCCGGGCATGTTGGCATGCACCTGTGATCCCAGCTACCTGGGGGGGCTGAGGTGGGAGAATCACTTGAGCCCAGGAGGTTGAGGCTGCAGTGAGCTGCAGTGAGCTGTGATTGTGCCACTTTACTCCAGCCTGGTGACAGAGGGAGACCTTGTCTTTTAAAAAAAAATAAGGTTAGCTGTCGTGGCTCACACCTGTAATCCTAGCACTTTGGAAGGCCAAGGAGGGTGGATCACTTGAGCCGAGGAGTTCAAGACCAGCCTATGTAACATGACAGAACCCCATCTCTCCCAAAAAAAACTCCCAAAATTAGCCAGGTGTAATACCTTGCACCTGTGGTCCCAGCTACTCAGGAAGCTGAGGTGGGAGGATCACTTAAGCCCAGGAGGCAGAGGTTGCAGTGAGCTGGGATTGCACCACTGCACTCCAGCCTGAGCAACAAAACCAGATCCTGTCTCAAAAAAAAAAAAAAAAAAAATTAGTAAGAAATAGAATAAAAGGCCAGGTGCTGTGGCTCACGTCTGTAATCCCAGCACTTTGGGAGGCTGAGGCAGGAAAATCACTTGAAACCAGGGGTTCAAGACCAGCTTGGGCAACACAGCAAGACTCTGTCTCTACAAAATACAAACAAAAATTAACTGGGTCTGGTGGCATACACCCATAGTCCTAGCTACTCAGGAGGCTGATGCTGGAGGATCGCTTGAGCCCAGGAGTTTGAGGCTACAGTGAACTATGATTGTGCCATTCTACTTCAGTCTGGGTGACAGACATGGCAAAAGAGAGAGAGAGAAGAGAAGGAAAGAAAGAGGGGAAGAAAAAAAGGATTAGGGCTAAAGGGAAGGAGAGAGGAAGGACAGGGAATAGAATAAGAGACTTTAGACATCTTCATCAATAAATAATTGAACACTTTCTGTGTTCAGTATTGGTGATGGATTAACCATCCTTCCAGTATTTGTGTTATAAGTCAGTTATACAAGGAAAAAGAAGGGAAGAGGATAGTTAGAAATAAGGGCAGACAAGAATAGAGTAATTAATAGTAAAAATGGAAAAAGGGATATACTTTTTGTCAAGGAGATGGCATTACTAATGAAGAGGCTTGATTAAAGGAGAATATGGAGATAATATAGTCAGCCCTCACCCTCCATGGGGGATTGGCCCTAGGGTCCCACATGAATACCTGCAAATGTTCAGGTCCCTTATGTAAAATGGCATCATGTTTGCATATAACCTTATATACATCCTCTTGTATACTTTAAATTATCTCTGGATTACTTATAATGCCTAATACAATGTAAATAAGATGTAAATAGTTTTTACACTATTTCTTTCTTTTTTTTTTTGAAAGGGAGTCTCACTCTGTTGCCCAAGCTGGAGTGCAGTGGTGCAATCTCAGCTCACTGCAACCTCTGCCTCCCAGGCTCAAGCAATTCTCCTGACTCAGCCTCCTGAGTAGCTGGGATTACAGGCAGGGTCTCACTTTGTCGCCCAAACTGGAGTGGAGTGGCGTCATCTTGGCTCACTGCACCCTCTGCCTCCCAAGTTCAAGTGATTCTCATGCCTCAGCCTCCTGAGTAGCTGGGATTACAGGCATGCACCACCACACCTAGCTAATTTTTGGTGTTTTTAGTAGAGATGGGGTTTCACCATGTTGACCAGGCTGGTCTTGAACTCCTGGCCTTGAGTGATCCACCCACCTTGACCTCCCAAAGTGCTGGGATTACAAACGTGAGCCACCATGCCCAGCCTACACTGTATTTCTTAATATTTGTATTATTTTTACTGGTGTATTTTTTTATTGCTTTTTATTTCCCAAATATTTTCGATTGAGGTTCATCGAATCCCTGGATGCAGAACCCTTGGATATAGAGGGCCAACTGTTTGTCAAATTATTTATAATTTGCTTTTTATTTTTTCCCTTGGTATATCAGTTTTGAATTTATTATCAAAATATTTGATCCAATTTTTGTGGGGACAGAGTCTCACTCTGTCACCCAGGCTGGAGTACAGTGGCATGGTCCTAGCTCACTGCAACCTCAAACTCTTGGACTCAAGTTGTCCTCCTACCTCAGCCTCCCAAGTAGCTAGGATAACAGACATGTGCCACCATGTCTGGGTAAATTTTAAATTTTTTGTAGAGACAGGGTCTCGCTATGTTGCCCAGGATAGTCTCGAACTCCAGGTCTCAAGCAGTTTTCCCAGTTTGGCCTCCCAAAGTGTTGGGATTACAGGGCATGAGCCACCACGCCCAGCCCCAATTTTGATTTAATGTAATAATAGTGACTCTCATTGGCAACCAGCTCATTTTCATACTTCTCTAGTGTATTTTTTTTAGAAGCAACCATGCTTACTTATTTTATTTAACCACCAGTTATGAATTGGTTTTCCATTGGAATGAAGTCTTTTTGAATAGTAAATGCTTGTTTGCAAGTCATCTTATTGAGGTGGAGTCTCACTCTGTCACCCAGGCTGGAGTGCAGTGGCGCAATCTCGGCTCACCGCAACTTCTGCCTGCCAGGTTCAAGTGATTCTCCTGCCTTAGCCTCCCAAGTAGCTGGGATTACAGGTGCCTGCCACTGCGCCCAGCTAATTTTTGTATTTCTAGTAGAGACGGTGTTTCACCATGTTGGCTAGGCTGATCTTGAACTCCTGACCTCAAGTGATCTGCCCACCTCGGCCTCCCAAAGTGCTGGGATTACAGGCATGAGCCACTGTGCCCAGCCTAACACCTATATATTCTGATTATAAATGTTCTGAGAGAAGTTGTTAAAAAAATAAAGAAAACATTATTATAGGCAGTACAACTTTTATGAGTACCTGTTGAGTAATTTATGCTAAACTTTTGTTTTATGTTTCTGCCAGTCAGCAAATCACATGAACAGTTCCCTGTTGTCTTTGTATCGAAAAGGAAATCCTGATTCTGTTTCAAATACTCCTGAGATGGAGCAAAGAGAAACCACCTCTTCAACACCACGGATAAGTTCCAAAACAGGCTCCGTTCCCTTGAAGACCCCTGCCAAAGATTCTGAGGGAGGATGGTTTATTGACAAAACCCCAAGTGGAAAGAAGGACAGTGTTTTCTTGGACCTATCAGATGAGAAAAGTGATCCTAAGAAGTCAATAACTGAGATACAGGTATTTTTGTAATGAAATTTTAGCCCCATATCATCGAAGTACATTTTGGCCTTTTAATTGAATACAGTATCAAGCAGATACTTGTGCTTTGTGGAAAACATAAGAACTTTGAAATATATGGAGAATTTGATCACATCGCACTACTTGCCATTCTTTCTATCCTAGTCTAAGCCTTTTCTTGTTCTTGACTTAATTATTGAAACAGCCTTCCAGCTGGAGTCTGTGTCCTTTCTTGTTCCCCTAGTTTATTCTTCACACTGAGATAGCTTTTTTTTTTTTTTTGAGACTGGATCTGGCTCTGTCACCAAGACTGGAGTGCAGTGATGTGATCTTGGCTTACTGTAACCTCTGCCTTCTGGGCTCAAGCCGTCCGCGACCTCAGCCTCCTATGTAACTAGGACTACCGACGTGCGCCACCACACCTAGCTCACTTTTATATCTTTTCTAGAGATGGAGTTTTGCTGTGTTGCCCAGGCTGGTCTTGAACTCTTGGGGTCAAGTGATCCACCCGCCTCAGACTCCCAAAGTTCTGGGATTATAGGCATGAGCCATCACATATTATCATTCTTTATTTAAAACCCTCCAGTGGCTTCATTCAGTCTCAAATCCAAAGGCCTGTGACAGCCACTAAAGTCCTTCATGATTTGGCTGCCGGGCTTTCTCTTCAGTTTCGTCTCCTACCACCCTGTTAGGTATGTGAATCTATTTCCTCAGCTGTAAATTTTACAAACTCTAAGTACAAATCAAGTGTTTCCCGTGAAAATTTAGTGTCCAAATTGAGATGTGCTATTAACTTAAAGTGTACATTAGACTTTGAAGACTTACTAAAAAATATAGAATGTAAAACATCTCATTAACAATTTTTTATATTGACTGTTGAGATGATAATATTTTGGATATACTGGGTTAAGTAAAATAGATTATTAAATGAATTTCGTATGTGGCTCACATATTCCTCATGGACAATGATGCTTCAACTGGTTTCTAAGAACCAAGCCCTTTGATTTGGCAGAACCTTTCCCCTTTTGATTTATTAATAGGCCTGTCCAAATCTCTTTGCTTTAATTATCCGTGTCATCCATCTATAGAGAACATTGTTATGGTGGGCAAGAACTCGAGTCTTAATGCTGAATTACTTTTTTTGGTTTGAGAAGTGGTCTGCCTTGTCACCCAGGCTGACATGGTACAGTGGCATGATCACAACTCACTGTAACCTCCACCTCCTGGGCATAAGCCATCCTCTCACCTCAGCCTTCCAAGTAGCTGGGACTACAGGTGCCCACCACCACACCTGGCTAAGTTTTGTATTTTTGTAGAGATGGGGTTTGGCCATGTTGCTCAGGCTGGTCTTGAACTTCTGAGCTCAAGTGATCCACCCACCTCAGCCTGAATTATACTTTTAAAAAATTTTTTTTGGCTGGGCGTGGTGGCTCACACCTGTAATCCCAGCACTTTGGAAAGCCGAGGCGGGCAGATCACAAGGTCAGGAGATTGAGACTATCTTGGCTAACATGGTGAAACCCCATCTCTACTAAAAATACAAAAAGTATTAGGAGGCTGAGGCAGGAGAATGGCGTAAACCTGAGAGGCGGAGCTTGCAGTGAGCTGAGTTCGTGCCACTGCACTCCAGCCTGGGCGACAGAACGAGACCCCATCTCAAAAAAATAAAAATTATTTTTTAAGAGTTGGAATATTGCTGCATTGCCCAGGCTGAAGTGCAGTCACTTTTCGCAGGCATGATCACAGAACATTATAGCCTCAAAACCCTGAACTCCAGTGGTCCTTTTGCCTCTCAAGTAGCTGGGGCTACAGGTGTGTCCCAGTGTGCTTGGCTGAATTTGTTATGACTTTCAAAGCAGCTCTATAGTCATATTTAATTTAGTGAATCATCAGCTGTCAGATGAAGATAACTATGTAGAAGACTCAGTGAGAAATAAAAGGTAAATATCAGTGTCCTTAATCAAGGAGCTCACAATTCAGAGAGAGAGACAGAGATAAGTAAATCACTCATACAAGGCAGATTATGCTAACTGATAATAGTTGCAAATGCAGTGTCCTGGGAATGTGAAGACGAGGTTAAATCTAACTGAAAGAGGGCCTTGCAGTGTGTCTCACGCCTATAATCCCAGCACTTTGGGAGGCTGAGATGGGCAGATCACCTGAGGTCAGGAGTTCAATACCAGCCTGGCCAACATGGCGAAACCCCATCTCTACTAATAATATAAAAATTAACTAGGCGTGGTGGTGGGCATTTGTAGTCCCAGCTACTTTTGAGAGGCTGAGGCAGGAGAAACGTTTGAATCTGGGAGGCAGAGGTTGCAGTGAGCTGAGATCATGCCGTTGCACTCTAGCCTGGGTGACAAGAGCGAAACTCTGTCTCAAAAAACAAAACAAAAGAAAACAAAAACCTCTAACTGAAAAAATCTGGAAAAGAAGTGGCATTCAAATGTTAAGATTTCTTTTTTCTTTTTTTTTCCCCCATATGGAATGCTTCACAAATTTCAGTGTCATCCTTGCACAGCAACCATGCTAATCTTCTTTGTATCATTCCAATTTTAGTGTATGTGCTGCCAAGGCCAGCACCAAATGTTAAGTTTTAAATTGAGCTTTAAGGGCATGAGGAGAAGGACATTCCCAATAGACAGCATCTTTGAGCAAAGAGATTGGGAATAGTTAATAGAGGTGAAAGTGCTAGGGCAGGAATTAATTTTCTTTACAATGCCCCTCTTTAAAAAATAAAACAATTATTGGCATAGAATTTGAAGCATGGCATATTTAAATTTATTTTCTTTTCAGGGTTCAAAAGATTCTTCCCTTTTGGAGAGTGATATGAAACGGAAAGGTAGGCTAAAGAATAAAGGAAGCAAAAGGAAGAAAGAAGATCTTCAGGAAGTAGATGGAGAAATTGAAGCTGTCCTGCAAAAGAAAGGTAAGGTGTGAGTCTTGTTGGTGGCAGTGGTCGTGTTTGCTGTGAGAGAAACATCATTCTGTTCCAAGCTGTTTTGCTTGAGGGACCTTCTATGTGCAGAAATGTTTATCAGAAAATGTTTCTATATTTAATGGACCTTTGTTTACTTAAAGACTATTCATTATAATTATGAGTTACTACTGAACCATTAATCTTTTCATCTCCTCATTTTTGTTTACCAGCTAAAGCCAGGGGGTTAGAATTCCAGATCTCCAACGTGAAGTTTGAAGATGTGGGAGGCAATGATATGACGTTAAAAGTTAGTGCAAATTCTGAAATTTATCTCAAATGGATATATTACTAATCAGTTATGAAAAAAAAGCCTACCTCTTTGTTTCTAATATGATCTGAGTACAGAAAAGGAAAAGGAAACCAGGAAGGTTGAGAAGGGCAAACCTGACCTGTACCCTTTAGGGCGTTGCAGGAGAAAAGATGCATACTATTTTGAACTTTTCTGTTATTTTGATTATAGTATATATATATATAAAGATCCATGTTGTTTAAAGATCCATGCTTCATAAGTAATATTGTCTTAATAGTACTAATAGTAATGGTAACTGTATTTATTTTTTATTTTATTTTTTGTTTTTGTTTTTGTTTTGCTTTTTTTTTTTTTTTTTTTTTTTTTTTTTTTGAGAAGGAGTATAGCTCTGTCACCAGGCTGGAGTGCAGGGGCATGATCTCAGCTCACTGCAACCTCCGCCTTCCAGGTTCAGGCATTTCTCCTGCGTCAGCCTCCTGAGTAGCTGGGATTACAGGCACGTGCCACCATGCCCAGCTAATTTTTGTATTTTTAGTAGAGACAGGGCTTCACCATGTTAGCCAGGATGGTGTCAATCTCCTGACTTCGTGATCTGCCCACCTCCGCCTCCTAAAGTGCTGGGATTACAGGCATGAGCCACCACGCCCGGCCATAATGGTAACTTTATTTTTAATGCCTATTCTTTTTCATCGGCCATGCTCTTTAACTTTGCATTACATCCTCAAGGTACATAATGTTACAGTTTAGGAAATAGCTCCTCAGAGAGGTTGTTGCTGAAATCACACAGTAGGTACCAGAGCCAGGATTCAAACTCTGATCTAAGTCTAAATTGTATATTCTACCTATCTGTTCCATTTTGCTGCTCCGAAAAATAGGACATTTCATTCTACTTTGATTCTTCTGTCTTGAAAGACGTCTTTGTGCTTATCCTCTGCTAGGAGGTCTGCAAGATGCTCATACACATGCGTCACCCGGAGGTGTACCACCACCTGGGCATCGTGCCCCCTCGTGGAGTTCTCCTTCATGGGCCACCAGGCTGTGGGAAGACTTTACTTGCACATGCAATTGCTGGGGTGAGGCTTGCTGACACTTGTTTGCTTTTGCTGTTTTTGTTGTTATTATTTGTTTTTGTTTTTTCTCTTTGGTCAGCGTAAACTAGACATGGCATTCTTCAGGAAGAGAACATAGTCATTGGAACTGATCCCTTTGTTATCACGCTGATATTATTTGTGGTATTTATTCATTTAGTTTATTGTTTCTCAGAGCAACTTGAGGGTTTGTTTGTTTTTTTTAATGTATGTAATTGTTTATATGGCAAGAGTTAGGTAGAAAGTAAAATAATACAGTTCTTTTTTTTTTTTTGGAGACGGACTTTCACTCTGTTGCCCAGGCTGGAATGCAGTGGTGTGATCTTGGCTCACTGCAACCTCCGCCTCCCAGGTTCAAGCAATTCTCCTGTCTCAGCCTCCCCAGTAGCTGGGACTACAGGCACATGCCGCCACGCCCGGCTAATTTATTACATTTTACTAGAGACAGGGTTTCACCCTGTTGCCCAGGCTGGTCTCGAACTCCTGAGCTCAGGCAATCCGCTCATCTCAGCCTCCCAAAGTGCTAGGATTACAGGTGTGAGCCACCGCGCCCAGCCATAATAATACAGTTTTAAACAAACCTTTTTATTAACACATAGCTTACATTTTAGTTACTTTGCTTTCCCTTTAACCCAATAGTTACTTTATTTTACTTATTTTTTTGAGACAGAGTTTCACTGTCGCCCAGGCTGGAGTGCAATGGTGCAGTCATGACTCACTACAGCCTCAACCTCCCAGGCTCAAGTTGTCCTCCCACCTCAGCCTCCCAAGTAACTGAAACCACAGACACACACCACCACGCCCAGCTAATGTTTTTGTTTTTTTTATAGAGACGGAATCCCACTATGTTGCCCAGGCTGGTCTTAAACTCCTGGCCTCAAGCAGTCCTCCTGTCTCAGTCTTCCAAAGTGCTGGGATTACAGGCATGGGCCACAGCACCTGCCCTCCCAGTGGTTCTTAGGAGCAGTAAAATAAGAAAATTAGGGTTATATTATTTTTCATAGAGCTAAATTTATTCAAAATTTCTATTTAGAGTCATGTTCTTATACTTTTTAGTTTTAAAATAATTCTTTCTAAAATGGTAATAATAGACACTTACTTTGTGAAATTAAAAGTTAGCAATCTTATTTTAACCCTCTCAGATTTTTCAGAAACTGTAGGGGGCAGTAATGTAAAATATCCGAGTAACTTCAATTAGAAAAATAGCATGCTTGCCGGGCGCAGTGGCGCATGCCTGTAATCCCAGCACTTTGGGAGGCTGAGGCATGTGGATCATCTGAGGTCGGGAGTTGGAGACCAGTCTGACCAACATGGAGAAACCCCATCTCTACTAAAAATACAAAATAAGCCTGTAATCCCAGCTACTCGTAGACAAAGGCAGGAGAATCGCTTGAACCAGGGAGGCGGAGGTTGCGGTGAGCCAGCACTCCAGCCTGGGCAACAAGAGTGAGACTCCATCTCAAAAAAAAAAGAAAAAGAAAAATAGCATATTATACCAAGCACTAATACAATAATGTTCTGTAAAAGAAAATCATTTGTAAAGGGGGACTTGATTGGTTTGCTTCATTTTTGTTGAATAATTCCATTACATGACTACTGCATGCCAGACTTTGGAATATAGTGTTAAGTACCACAATCCTAGTTCTAATATGAGAGAGACATTAAACAGTCATTCATATAAATAAATGCTGTACGTAATAACAACTATAATAAGTGGAAGACAAGAAGTGCAAAATGCTATGTGGTATGTTGGGATTCCCAAATTAGAGTTGGGTTCAAGGAAGGTATGGTTGAGGAAGTGAAATTTTAAGATAAGCACAAGAATGAGAGAACAGTAGTATCTCTTCTCTCTCTCTCTCTTTTTTTTTTTTCCTTGAGACAGATTTTCACTCTGTTGCCCAGGCTGAGTGCAGTGGCATGATCACAGCTCATTGCAGCCTTGACTTCTCAGGCTCAAGTGATCCTCCTGCCTCAGCCTCGCAGGTAACTGGGACTGCAGGCATGCATCAGCATGCCTGGCTAATTTATTATTTTTTGTAGAGGTGGGGTCTCACTGTGTTGCCCAGGCTGGTCTCAAACTCCTCTCAATGTGCTGGGATTACAGGCGTGGGCCTCCACACCTGGCCTCTTCTTAAAAGAGTCTCACTCCTCTGACTAGCAACTGGCTACTCTCCGGGTTAGGATTTGGAGAAATACTGGCAGGATGTGTGGGAAACATCTGTGTCACAACCCTTGTATTATCTCCTCAGCAGATGGGTAGGAATTGTTTTGATAGGCCAGGAATGGTCACTCCTGTAACCCCAGCACTTCGGGAGGCTGAAGTGGGAGGATTGCTTGAGGCTAGGAGTTTGAGACCAGCCTGGGCAACATAGTGAGACACAGTCTCTCAAAAAAAAAAACAACCAAGAATTGCTTTGGGTCAGCCATAAGTGGGGGTAACATATCTCTTGAGAGTCAAGACCCTTTATTCAGAAAAGAGAACATAATTTTATAGTGACATGTATAAAATAAAAACAAGTTAAATGTGTTTGCATTAAACCATTGATTTTTTTTTTTTTTTTTTTTTTTTTTTGAGATGGAGTTTTGCTCTTGTTGCCCAGGCTGGAGTGCAATGGCGCGATCTTGGCTTACCGCAACCTCTGCCTCCCGGGTTCAAGTAATTCTCCTGCCTCAGGCTTCCCGAGTAGCTGGGATTACAGGCATGCGCCACCATGCCTGGCTAATTTTTGTATTTTTAGTATTAAGATGTGGTTTCTCCATGTTGGTCAGGCTGGTCTCGAACTCCCGACCTCAGGTGATCCGCCCATCTCGCCTCCCAAAGTAGTGGGATTATAGGCCTGAGCCACTGTGCCCAGCCAGAACCATTGATTTTCAAATAGTGTTTTTCACTGAGCCAACATAAAAAGATGAAGTTCCTCAGGAAACTAGCCATTTCAAAAATTTGAGGGGACTGGATAAAGAAAAAGTAGAGCCATTAAAATTTGAATATTTGGTTATTCTTTTATGTGTCTGCATAGGAACTTGACCTGCCAATTTTGAAAGTGGCTGCTCCAGAGATTGTGTCTGGAGTATCCGGAGAGTCTGAGCAGAAGCTGAGAGAACTATTTGAGCAAGCTGTGGTGAGTCAGTTAATGACTAATGCCAGGTGGTCAGACGCTACCAGTTTATATTACAGATCCTGCTTTTTCTGATGCTAGTATTTGTTAAGCCACTCACTGGCCATTCTTTTATTAATATAAACATGGTAATTTGCTATGCATGATGGCTAAATATTTAAAGTAGATTTAGTGATACCCACTGTTGGATAAATAACCCTTTTCATTTGAAATCAAACATAAATATAATTGGTGAGAAATTCTGGGCTGTCATACTGTAGTCATATGTTGAAAATATATTATCCTTATGATATTTTCCACTCACTTTTACTTTCCTCAACTTAAGTTTGGCCAAAAAAAAAATTTGTAAGCAATGTAAAAATTGTTATTTAGGATATTAAACCATAAAAATGCCAGAGTAAGTTCTGTCATTCCTTACTAGTAAACTAGGGCAATAGTAATATCCAAATCTCATGTGGCTATTGAGAGTATTAAATGAGAGAATTCTTATAAAACCTTTGATATGGTGCCTTGCACACAGCACAAGCCCTGTAAATATTAGCTGTAATATTATTCACACTTGAACAAATATCACTGTGTTTAAAATTTAAAAGTGGGGAAAAGTTTAATTTTATGTCATTATTAGCACTGACAATATATAGTAGCTGATGAATATCCAATACAACTGCTAGAAGCCTGTGTGAAATTAGAAGAGAAATTATATTTAAGCAGTAATTGAGAAAAAAAAACATTTTAAATAACAAGAATGGGTAGGCCATCTACTTAGTTATTGTGTGGGCTGACATTGAAAAAGCTGTGGGCAGCACTTGGAGGATAAAGAGAAAAAGGGTGGAAAGGGCAGGGTACAGAGCAAAGCTGAACTTTTTCAGGTGCTACCTGTTTCCCAAAACGCAGTGGATTCCATTGTTAAATTGGCATGCATAGCCAGAGACAAGTAGTAAATTTTGTGTGTATGGTAAACACGATGAATAAGGATAAAAGACAAATGGCATCTTTAGGTTGTTAGTTCTGTGTTTAAACCTCTCACTAAACCAGTACTGAGCCAGTACGGTACCTTACGGTAGATGCTCAGTAAATATGTGGCCTAGCACCCTGCTTTTCCTGGTCCCCTCTTCCCTAATGAGAATGAGTACAGTAAAGCATGTGGATCAGAGAACAAAAAGGTGAAATCCAATCAAGTGATACTTGGTTGAAAACTATGCTTTCTTTAGGCCACATTCTGATGACCATCATTTATTCTTTTTTTTTCCCCCATTCAACTTTCCAGGTCACTGACAAGTACTGATGTGCTTGTTTTCTGACGCTTTTGGCCCCTGTAATTTTACTCCTTTGTAACTGGGTAATATATCTAGCAGTCATAGGCATCTTTTGCAAACATTGTCATAAGGATGATTAGGGAAGACAGTCAGCTAGTGATAGGCTAAATATCTTTCCCTTTAAGATGTGGTGGTTCCCATGGTTTTGAGATGCCTTAAGCGATGCTGACAGCCTTACTTAGCATAATCACTGTCACTCCTAACCATTGAGTAACTGAGTAAAATGATTTAGATTGTACATCTAGATAATTTTCTTCAATTTTTTTCATTTTAACTGATCCTTCTCTCTTTTTTGTGGTAAAATATATATAACAGAATTTACCATTTTAAACATTTTTTTAAGTTTTTGTAAATTATTTTATTTCTTCCATGATGATTTAGAGGGACTGTCTTCAAACCAGTACGGATACTTCATAAATAATACCTGGCTGTTTTCTAACCAGTTGAGTAATTTGTTGCACAATAAGCCACCTCACATCTTTCAGCAAGAAATACACTAAATTTTAATAGTAAGGACATTACACAACGAATTAGGACAACAATTTAAATTTGCTTTAAGTATTTCTTTGGGGGAGAGGACACTGCACTTCTACTCAATGAAGAGAAACATTTTTACAGTCCAGAGGTCTTTTATTTTTTAACACCTATTATGCCATGAATTCACAGGGAAGAGGTTCCAGCAGCTCAGGCTCCTTCCTATTGATTCTCAGAGTGCACTTCTCTGGGTGGAGCACGCTGATGCTTTCCCTTTTGTTTCTTTTTTCTGATCATTTTCCTCCACACGTTTCAGAAAGCTATCTCGGCTCTTAGAGAGAGTGCTTAATGTGCTCAGTATGCACATTGATTCTCATACATTGATTATTTTCTTGGCAAGAATCTTGCCCTTAACTTGCTTCTTTACAACAATGCCAGCAGCATGCTGGATAACGTTATAAACTCTTCCAGTTTTGCATTGGTAACACTTGTGGGACATTCCTTTTTGAACAGTACCCATTCCCTTGATGTCTACAGTATCACATTTCTTCCTTTTCTTTTCCTTTTCCTTTTCTTTCTGACAGAGTCTTGTTCTGTCGCCCAGGCTGGAGTGCAGTGGCACAGTCTCGGCTCACTGCAATCTCCGCTTCCTGGGTTCAAGCAATTCTCTTGCCTCAGCCTCCCAAGTAGCTGGGATTACAGGCATGCACTACCCACCAGCTAATTTTTTTTTTTTTTTTTTTTTTTGAGATGGAGTCTCTCTCTGTTGCCCAGGCTGGAGTGCAGTGGCGTGATCTCAGCTCACTGTAACCTCCGCCTTCCGGGCTCAAATAATTCTCCTGCCTCCTCCTCCCGAGTAGCTGGGATTACAGACATGCACCACCACGCCCGGCTAATTTTTGTATGTTTAGTAGAGATGGGGTTTCACCATGTTGGCCAGGCTGGTCTTGAACTCCTGACCTCTGGTAATCTATACACCTTGGCCTCCCAAAGTGCTGGGATTACAGGAGTGAGCCATGGCGCCCAGCCTACAATATCACATTTCTTATAGATTTGCATATATATAGCCAAAGGAACAGCTCCATGTTTTCTGAAAGGCTTAGAGAACAACTATCAGGTGCCTCTCCTCTTTCCCTTTGTGTTCATCATTTTGGTTAATGACTGGCAGATGGCAGTTCCAACTGAAAAGGCCATTTTAAACATTTTTAAGTGTACAATTCTGTGGCATTAAGTACATTCATATTGTTGTGTAATCATTACCCACATCCATTTCCAGAACGTCTTCATGTTCCCACACAGTAACTCCCCATTCCTCTCTCCCACCAGTCCCTGGCCACCACCACCATTCTACTTTTTGTCTCAATGAATTTGACTACTCTCGGTAGCTGATCCTTACCTCTTAACTTATTCTTTCTGAACCGTATCTAGTTTATTTCTTAAAAACAAAACAAAACAAAAAACTGGAGGTGATCTTTACACTGATGTATTAGAACTTTACCATCCTTCCTTATTCAGTGTAGCCTTTAAAATAAGCTTCTGGTACTTTTCAGTGTGGATGCTGGGAAAGTTCTGGAGATGGACAGTAGTGACATTTACACAACAGTCTGGAAATATTTAATGCCACTAAACTATATACCCAAAGTGGTTAGAATGGTAAATTTTATGTGTATTTTTCACAGATTTTTTTAAAAGCTTCTGGTGCTTCTCCAATTTCCTCTTATAGCAAATTATAGAGAAAGGCTTGGAGATTCTTATGTTGGTAGAAACCCTCATAAAGTTTCTAGTAAGCTTGGTTTTGCTAATTTAAAGTTTAGAAACTTGTTGTCTTAATTTTTTTTCTGTGCATATGCTTATCCAAAATCATTGTTTCTGTTTCATAGCATAGCAAATGTATCTAATTTACAAAAGAATTTCAATAGATTTATCACAAAACATGCATTGATGGAGAGACTGTAAATGTGCAGCCCTATCTGCGGTCCCTTACTGTGTACTTTTAATCATCTTGGTTCTCTTAAGTCAGATAAAAATCAGAAGTAATACATGTGAACTGCCTTTTTTAGGGTTATTCTTTTGGTAAATGATCCTTGACCTTTAAGATTTTTTAAAAACTGTTTATGCTTAACTGTGCTTCAGTATAGGGGATGTATTTATGGTTGTCTTTTTGTGATATTTTTATTTCTAGTCAAATGCACCATGTATCATTTTCATTGATGAAATTGATGCTATTACCCCCAAAAGAGAAGTTGCTTCAAAAGATATGGAACGAAGAATTGTAGCCCAACTCCTAACCTGCATGGATGGTTAGTTTAAAATAATAAATTCATTTTAAGAGAATAAATTTTTTTAATAGTGTAATTAATACATGAAGATATAAAATAATATTCAAATAATAAATATCAAATAGTGTAAAAAAAAAGTCATACTGGGCACAGTGGCTCATGCCTGTAATCCTAACACTTTGGGAGGCTAAGGTAGGAGGACTGCTTGAGCCTAGTAGTTTGAGGCCAGCCTGGGCAACATAGCAAGATGCTACCTCTAAAAATAAATAAAAAGAAATAGCACTTGTTTTGTGTACACAAGAAAATTTGAAGTATATATTTTATGTTCCTTGCATTACCAAGTTGCAGGTTGCTTCTTCTTCTGATTAGTGGATTGATTGATTGATGAGATAGAGTATTGCTCTGTCACCCAGGTTGGAATGCAGTGGCACAATCACAGCTCACTGTAGCCTTGACCTCCTGGGCTCAAGTGATCCTCCCATTTAAGCCTCCCAAGTAGCTGGGACCACAGGTGTGCACCACCATGCCTGGCTTTTTTTTTTTTTTTTTTTTGAGACAGAGTCTCTCTCTGTTGCCCAGTCTTGAGTGCAGTGGCACGATCTCAACTCGCTGCAACCTCTGCCTCCTGGGTTCAAGCTATTAGCCTGCCTCAGCCTCCTGAGTAACTGGGATTACAGGTGCGTGCCACCACACCTGGCTGATTTTTGAGACGGGGTGTTGCCAAGTTGGCCAGGCTGGTCTTTTTGTGATATTTTTATTTCTAGTCAAATGAGGCAGGTTGATCACCGGCCTCAGCTTCCTAAAGTGCTGGGATTACAGGTGTGAGCCACTGTGCCTGGGATTTTTTTTTTTTTTAAAGACAGTCTCACTATGTTGCCCAGGCTGGTCTTGAACTCCTGGGCGTAGTCTTTCTGCTTCAGCCTCCCAAAGTGCCAGGATTCTGTTTCATTTTTATCTAAAATTTTCTTGTCATGTCTTTGAGGCCTGTATTCTGAGAAAAAGCTTTCATGGCTTCCTGCTGTCTAAAGAACACACTGTATAAATTTATACATGATTTCATGATTTCCTTATGATTTCATCTTATTACTTTCTTGTTACCTGTGAGGGAAAATAACCTCAGACTCCCTGCTATTCTATCCTGGTTCAGTTGAGAGAAATAATACTTAGGAAAGATAAGATTTAAGCCCTCAGTTTTGTCTGTTCCTAGAAATACATTCCTAGATTAAGCCCGAACAGCTGAAGACTATTTTATATTCCCCTGCTCGAATTAATTTTATCAGTCTATTCTGAGCCATACACTTCAGCATCCTCCCCAGCCTCCCTGTTGTCCTGCTCACCTTGCATGGATTTGCCATGCATGCTTGACCCTCTGTGCTTTCACTCATGCTCTTTCTTCTACATAGAATTCCATTAACCTATATATCTGCTTGTTAAAATTCTATTTACCCTTCAAGCCTTTTCTGAAATGTTACTGCCTCCATGAACCCTCCCTTATTCCTCAGTTGGAATTCATGATGTCTTTTCTTGTATTACCATGGTGCTTTGTTTGTATCTGTTATTATACTTCACAAAATTTGTCTGATGCCATTTTTTTATTTACACACTCGATGTTTCTCAATAGATTGTGAACTGCTGAGGACAGAGTTTGTATTGTATTTATCCTCCTTATACCTTTTACATATTTGACATTTAATAAATGTTGATTTTATGTGTACGTCGCTGTCAAAATCTGTAATACTTTCTCTTTAACCATGAAATGATTTCTGTAACCATTGTTGCCCTCAATGTCAAGTGCTTTGTTCACCACTCTTTCTCTGTCTCTTACTAGATCTGAATAATGTGGCTGCTACAGCCCGGGTGCTAGTTATTGGAGCTACTAATCGACCAGACTCATTAGACCCTGCTTTGAGACGTGCAGGAAGGTTCGACCGAGAAATATGCCTAGGTATCCCAGGTGAAGCATCCAGAGAAAGGTATATTCTTATAGAATGAAGTTTGTATGCCACTAAGTCATCTTAACTGAATGGTTTGAAAGTAAGAGGTGAGAAATACCATGTAGCCTTTTCTTTCTCTCTCACTTTCTTTTTGTACCAATTACGTTGATTTGGAAAAGGAGAAGCCCACATTAAGAAAATGATTTATGCTTGGGTGCAGTGGCTCAGGCCTGTAATCCCAACACTTTGGGAGACTGAGGCAGGAGGATCACTTGAGACCAGGAGTTTGAGCCTGGGCAACATAGTGCGACACTGTCTCTACAAAAAATCAAATTAGCTGTGCACATACCTGTAGTCCTAGCTAGTCAGGAGGCTGAAGCACAGGAGGATTGCTTGAGCCCAGGAGTTCGAGGCTGCAGTAAGTCATGATTGTGCCTCTGCACTCCAACCTGGGTGACAAAGGGAGGACCCACCTCTGTAAAAAACAGGGGAAGAAAACAATTTACTCATCGGTAGGATAATTGTTTTTCAGAAGTAGTAATGGACTTATGTGTCCCTACTCATTTGTCTGGTCTTACTAACAATGGCTTGCATTCTTTAGTTGGCTGACCAGATTAGTGGCAATGTCTGGAGCTATAGAATACAGCAGAGCCATTTGGTCCACATACAGGTTAAATCTGAGTACCATACTTTCACCTATTGCACTAACCTGTCTGAGACCACAGGTCCTGTTATCAGTAATGAGATGGCGGCCAGACAGTTGAAAGCTGTTTGCTGCAGCACCAGCCTTTCCTAGTAATTGAGCAAATGAATAATGTCCATAGAGCAAATAAACATCCACCAATAACCAGAAATATAACTTCATAAGCAAGACTATCTCAGGAAGCACTGTTGAGGTGGTAGAGTGGAAATCGAGGTAAGAAATGTTCTGAAATATTAGGCCAGGTGTGGTGGCTCACACCTATAATCCTAGCACTTTGGGAGGCTGAGGCGGATGGATCACCTGAGGTCAGGAGTTCGAGACCAGCCTGGCCGACATGGTGAAACCCCGTCTGTACTAAAAGTATACAAAAATTAGCCAGGCGTGGTGGTGCATGCCCGTAATCCCAGCTACTCAGGAGACTGAGGCAGGGGAATTGCCTGGGAGGTGGAGGTTGCAGTGAGCTGATGTCACGCCACTGCACTCCATCCAGCCTGGGTGACACAGCAAAACCCTGTCTCAAAAGGAAAAAAAAAGAGTATTTAATGAGGAAGGGGTGAACTGAAGATGAAGATCTTGGTGAGGTCCAGGAACAGTGTGGGAGTAATAGCACATATAAGCTCAGACATGTGAGACTGGGCAGAATGCCGCTTGTGAGATTGTGATCTCAGACAGGGGCCAGATCCAGGTGATGACGAGGTCCAGGGTGTGAGTAAGTAAGTGAGGGAAAAGGCCAGACGTGGGCGGGATTGGGGTGCAGAGGCAATGAATAGATGCCCAAACTTTGAGTCAGCGAAGGAAAATTATTCCACCTCTGCCTCCTGTTATCCTTGGTCCTTGTCCAATGTTTTTAACATTTCCAAGCTTTAGTTTATTTATAATGCAGTAATATTTATCTATAATGCAGTAATAATAATAGTAATAACTTTATCTGTAAAGTGATAATACTATAAATTAAGGACTTCCTGTGAGTATTGAATTAACACAACCTAGCACAATATCTGACACATAGAATTTTTTAAAATAAGGTAGCTATTGATATCTGTCTCTTTTATTATTTTTTTTATATATAGAGAGAGGGTCTCACTATGTTGCTCAGGTTCATCTTGAACTCCTGCCCTCAAATGATCCTCCCAATATCATCCTGTACTTCAAAAGCATAAAATTATGGAAAAGTTTCAGCATACATAAAAGGAGACCCATATAACTGTTCCAGTTTCTATTGGTGTAAAACAGACCACACCAAAATTTAGTGTCTTACAACAGTACTCATTTTATTGTGTCTCACAGTTTCTGAGGATCAAGAATTTGGAAAGGCCTCAGCTAGATGGTTCTGCCTCATGGTCTCACGTGGCTGCAGTAGCTGGAGCTAGAACAGTGGTAGCTTTCCCCTCTTTTGGAGTTTCTATAGTATAATGACTAGAAATATCCACTTATTTTTAGGGATAGAGTACAACTATGAAAAGGATGTTATTATTTTCTGTTAGCCATTTTCATAACATCCAAAATGTTCTTAGTACAGATAGTCCCCAACTGACAGTGGTTTGGCTTATAGTTTTTCAACTTTACAAAGGGTTTATCATGATGTTTTTGACTTAGAATGGGTTTATCAGGATGTAAACTCATGGTAAGTCGAAGAGTATTTTGTATTCTTATGCATAGTAGCAAATTGGATCTGTGTCTTTTGGAAATAGTTCTTTAGTGGAAAGTTTTCTTGATTCCCATTATTCAGAGTATCCAAGTGAAATTTTAAAAAATTTGTCAGTAATGTTTATCTGCTTCTATTCTGCTCACTTACATGATCCCATATGATTTTTCTATAATCTTTATTAGCTTGACATTTGAAAATATTAGTCTTCTTTACACATTTATTAATTTTAAAATATATTTGCTTGTCCAAGTTAGTTTATAATATCAAAATATGTAAATAAGAATTAACATTCATTGGTGCATGCCTATAATCCCAGCTACTTCAGAGGCTGAGGCAGGAGAATCACTCGAACCTGGGAGGCAGAGGTTGCGGTGAGCCGAGATTGCGCCATTGCACTCCAGCCTGGGCAACAAGAGCAAAACTCCGTCTCAGAAAGAAAAAAAAAAAAAAGAATTAACATTCATTGGTCACTAACTATGGATCAGCCACTGTTTTATGTGCTTTGCGTGTATTCATTTGTAGCAACCGCCCTCTGAATAAGTGCTACTGTAATATAGATTGAATAAATGAAGAAACTGAAGCACAAAGGTTAAGTAACTGGCCCAGATTACAAAGGATAACAGAGCTGGGATTCAAACTCTTGCAGTTTGGCTTCGGACTTTTTATCTTGAATATCTTTTTTTATTATTATTCGAGACAGAGTCTTGCTCTGTCATTCAGGCTGGAGTGCAGAGACACAATCTTGGCTCACTGCAACTTCCACCTCCCGGTTCTGTCGCCCAGGCTGGAGTGCAATGGCGTGATCTCGGCTCACTGCAAGCTCCGCCTCCCAGGTTCACACCATTCTTCTGCCTCCGCCTCCCGAATAGCTGGGACTACAGGCGCCCGCCACCACGCCTGGCTAATTTTTTGTATTTTTAGTAGAGACGGAGTTTCACTGTGTTAGTCAGGATGGTCTCCATATCCTGACCTCGTGATCCGCCCGCCTTGGCCTCCCAAAGTGCTGCGATTACAGGCGTGAGCCACTGCACCCGGCCACTCCCAGCTAATTTTTGTATGTTAAGTAGAGATGGGATTTTGCCATGTTGACCAGGCTAATCTCAAACTCTTGACCTCAAGTGATCTGCCTGCCTCAGCCTCCCAGAGTAATTGCAGGCGTGGGATTACAGGCGTGAGCCACTGCACCTGTTCTCATCTTGAATATCTTTACTGCTTTTAAGTTTTTATTTAGGTCTTATCAGAAATTGTTCAAGATATTCCTTTAACAACAATTATCTAGAAGTCCAGATTTTTATAGATACCATGTTGCCAGTTAGGTTGAACAAGATTTTTCACACGTGTAGTACAGGGGATGAACAATAAGTAAAGTTAAAGTTGGAGATTTAACTGTCCTCATATAAAATGGGAAGTATATGGCAAGATAATTTTCAATGATGAAGATAATTAATGGTTTGTGTGAATGTGGGGGCTTCTATTTCTGGTAGACATCCATTTAATCTACTCTAAAAGTACCCTCATAAGTTATTTATCTTATTTCCCCTGTAATGTTATAAATTATTAAAGGCAAAATATTTTTTAAAAATTCTATGTATTCCTCACAGCATTTAGCATGGTTCCTAACAAAGCAGATATTTACCATAATCCTTTCTGGAATAAGATGGAACATGTAACTTAGCATTTGTTGAGTGAATGAACTATTTGATCTTATATAGTATCCATTTTGATACCTTTGGCAGATGTGAAGGACTTCGAATAAATATAGTTGGTGACTTGTTTTTACTATTAAATTGGGAATCAGAAATTTTTTCCCCTGTCTTTTCTACAGAATACTTCAGACGTTGTGCAGAAAACTGAGGCTTCCTCAAGCTTTTGATTTCTGTCACTTAGCACACCTAACTCCAGGCTTTGTTGGTGCTGATCTGATGGCACTGTGCCGAGAGGCAGCAATGTGTGCAGTCAACAGAGTGTTAATGAAGCTACAGGAACAGGAGAAGAAAGATCCTGAAATGGAAGATTTGCCATCTAAAGGAGTCCAGGAGGAAAGTCTGGGAACTGAATCCACTTCTGAAACACAGGTGCTTTCTCTAAAGGCACTTTAAATTGTCCTTTTAATGTTCTTTGTGTTATTTTACATTGAAGCGAGGGTCAGTATAGTTGAGGTTTATTACTTTCTGTTTTATTGGCATTTAATCTATAGAATAATTATCATTTATACCCATAATGTGTATCATTTCAAAAATACGAGTTGTTTTATGTTTATTCTGAATAAATTCATTTTACAATAATGATTATGAGATTCTGGAATGGGGTTGGCAAACTGTGGCCTACCCACCCACCACCTGTTTTTGTAAATTAAAGTTATATTGGAACACAGCCATGTTCATTTGTATACATGTTGCCTCTTTCTGCTTTCGTACTTCACGGCAGAATTCACATAGGAGTCTGCAGCAGATACCATAGCCCACAAAGCCTACAGTGTTTACTGTCTAGACCTTTACAGAAAAAGGTTGTCAACCCCTATTTCAGCATTGGCATTTAATTATATCTCCTGATTAACTTTTGGTTAGGTAGATTACAGTGGTCTGTTGACACAACTGTATCCACGTCGGTAGCTGCAAACAGCTCTGGAGGACAGTCATATGAATAATAGGGGACATTTATCAATCTAAGATCAGTATTAAATTTTTTAGTTTTGTGAGTCATGAAAATTCAATATATATAGCATTTTATGTAGCATTTTATAGCTTGCACAGATGGCTTCTGTATATGTTATATAATTTGATCCCTGTAACCTTATGTAAATATCATTATTTTCCCCATTTTATAATCAAAGGCACTAAGCTTAAGAGGTTGTGATTTGCCCAAGCCCATACAGCCTCTACTTTATAGAGCAAGGGCTTAAATCCAGATTTTTTGTTCTCACATAATTTTATTTTTTTCTTAGACATTTGAAACTGCAATTACTTCTGTAAAAAATAACAAACTCATTTGTTTTATAATATTGCATATAAATAAATATTTTCTAAATTGAATTAATCAGTTACCTATTTTTTAGACTTATCCTTTCATCTTCACAAAGCAAGAAATCTGCCTTTTAAGATTTGATAGTAATAGGAAAATTGCCTTCCCCCTACTTAGTTGATAAATCGTTAAGGAACCATATTAATGAATTATACTACCTCCAGCGTAACTTTTTAAAATTTCAGCAGGATTCAGCTGTTTCTTGAATATTCATAAATGAAACATGGGAAATATCATGGTTGCTGAAATGAATATTTGCCAACTGCTTATATTTGCTATACCTAGCCCTAGTATATAGAAATCATTCTTATATATTTAATTATAATTGGTGTATCTTTACTTGACCAGAACATATGATCCTTTAGAATAAAATGAGCTTGTCTCATGTCAGAGAGAAAATTATTAAAATACATAGAAGTTCAGGATAGCTTACGGAAATACTACAGTAATAATTCTTATAAGTAGAAAATGTAACTTTTCTATAGCTGTTGTGGTGTTTTTTTATCTTCCCCTCAATTGTTCCCTTCAAGGATGAATTACAAAGGCTGCTGGGGTTGCTAAGAGACCAAGATCCCCTCTCAGAGGAGCAGATGCAAGGCCTGTGCATTGAACTGAATGATTTCATTGTTGCTCTACCCTCAGTCCAACCCTCTGCCAAAAGGGAAGGCTTTGTCACTGTCCCTAACGTGACATGGGCAGATATTGGTGCCCTGGAAGACATTAGAGAGGAGCTCACCATGGCAATATTGGTAGGTATATCAGCTGCCAAATATTATTGGCATGTCATGGATTAAGGATCAGAGATAAAGCTCCATGCATGCGTACTAGGTTCTGTGGCTAAACTGACTTAATCACTGTGTCTAAATTGACTTGAATGTAGCACTTCTTTCAAGTGCTAAGCCCCCAACAATGGTTTTTCTTTTGTTTGAGATCTGATTTATTTGTTTATTTTTTTAATTGATATAACACAGTTGTAAATATTTTGGGGGTACATGTGATATTTTGATCCATGTATTAAATGTGTAATGATGAAGTCAGAGTAATTGGGATATTCATCACCTCTAATGTTTATGTTTTGTGTTGGGAACGTTATACTTTTTTTCTTCTAGCTGTTTTGAAATATACTTTTTTCTTCTAGCTATTTTGAAATATACTTTTTTTCTTCTAGCTATTTTGAAATGTAATTTCCCTACTGGGCTATCAAATACCAGAACTTGTTACTCCTATCTATATTTTTTTACCTGTTAACCAACTTCTCTTCGTCATACTCCTCTCCGCCTTGCCTTTCCAGCCTCTGGTAACCATCAGTTTGCTCTCCATTTCCATGAGATCCACTTTATTAGCGCCCACTATGAGTGAGAATGTGCAATATTTGCCTTTCTGTGCCTGGTTTATTTTACTGACATAATGATCTCTAGTTCCATCCATGTTGCTGCAAATGACAGGATTTCCTTCATTTTTGTGGCTGAATAATACTCCACTGAGACCTATTTTGTGCTGATCCTTTTGGTTGTGCTTCATTTCTATAGCAGTGAGTTTAAACAAGCACAAAAACCTTCAGGTTTCATTCAGTCAAGACCAAATCGTTTGACAAAGACTTTCTGAACCTGATTTTATGGGTCAAGGCAATTTTAATGCACGTAAAACTTCGGATTAATTTTTATTTACTTTACTTTTCTACTCATCGTTCCGTGATTCATTAATTGAAATATGATCGATTTAGAGGTATGTACTACTGAAAGAGAAAATACACTGGAATTATAGTCAACAGGTATCTCTGACTTTTAACTATGCAAAAGTTACTGCTGCGTCTGATTTCTTAGAGGAGACCATTGTCTAAACATTTTATAACCTAGATATTTAAATGGTTTTCTAAAAAATATTTGTCAAAATATTCTATTGTTATGTCTAAAATGTTCTTAGATGTTACGTTCAAGTATACGTTCCTCAAGCGCGGGGACTTTTCTCTTTATCACCACAGGGCATGAACAGGTAAACAGGTACTGTTCATATCTTTAGGCCTCACAGTCATGTTGAAATTAAGCCTGAGAGGCCGGGCACAGTGGCTCCTGTCTGTAATCCCAGCACTTTGGAAGGCCGAGGCAGGTGGATCACCTGAGGTCAGGAGTTCGAGACCAGCCTGGCCAACATGGTGAAACCCCAACTCTACTAAAAATGCAAAAATTGGCCGGGCGCGGTGGCTCAATCCTGTAATCCCCGTACTTTGGGAGGCCGAGACGGGTGGATCACGAGGTCAGGAGATCGAGACCATCCTGGCTAACACGGTGAAACCCCGTCTCTACTAAAAAAATACAAAAAAAACTAGCTGGGCGAGGTGGCAGGCGCCTGTAGTTCCAGCTACTCGGGAGGCTGAGACAGGAGAATGGCGGGAACCCGGGAGGCGGAGCTTGCAGTGAGCTGAGATCCGGTCACTGCACTCCAGCCTGGGCGACAGAGCAAGACTCCGTCTCAAAAAAATAAAATAAAATAAAAAATACAAAAATTAGCCAGGCGTGGTGGCATGTGCCTGTAGTCCCAGCTACTCACAAGGCTAAGGTAGGAGGATCGCTTGAACCCAGGAGGCAGAAGTTGCAGTGAGCCAAAGTAATGCCACTGCACTCTATCCTGGGTGATAGAGGCATGCTCAAAAAATTAAAAAATAAAAAATCATAAAATATATATCTGAAGATAATTTGAACCTGCAGTATAAAATAGGTATGTAATGGATCACCATTGGTATCATTCTTTCCAGGCACCAGTACGCAACCCAGACCAGTTCAAAGCTCTTGGATTGGTGACTCCAGCTGGGGTCCTCCTTGCTGGTCCGCCTGGCTGTGGGAAGACTCTGCTGGCAAAGGTATATATGTTCAATTGCATGTAATTGATTTGTTACTATCAGATATGAATTTAACTTTAAATATTACAGTTAGGTAAGTCTTATGCATAATTTTTATCAGAAGTTTATTTTAGCAAAACTGACAACTTCATGAAAATTTCCTACTTTTTTAAATTACAAAGGCACATGATTAAAAAATGTTTATATCAACCATAATCCTATCAATTTTAACACACAATTATATATTTTCTGTGTATTATATTTTAGCTTTTTAGTGAGTATTATTCCATAGTTTAAGTTTTTACTTGACTTGGTTTCCTGCTTTGGTATTGTTATTGTTTATAACTTAAATATTTTCCTTTATATTTCTTGTAATTATTTTCTAAAATTGTTTTTTCATAATAGAAAATAAAAATAAGCAAAAAGGAAAAGCATTGTGTGTAATTCACTACTATGTACTACTATTATTTCATTTCATTGTCAATCCTTCAGATATTTTTCTATGCATACATATCAAAATAATATCTAACTTTTACATTTTTACATGCATGTTTACAAACATAAGCTTTTTTTTTTCCCCTTTTTGAGACAGAGTCTCATTCTGTTGCCCAGGCTGGAGTGCAGTGGTGTGATCTTGGCTCACTGCAACCTCCGCCTCCCGCGTTCAATCAGTGATCTTGCCTCAGCCTCCCGAGTAGCTAGGATTACAGGCACACGCCACCACGCCTGGCTAATTTTTGTATTTTTAGTAGAGATGGGGTTTCACTATGTTGGTCAGGCTGGTCTCAAACTTCTGACCTCGTGACCTGCCTGCCTCAGCCTCCCAAAGTGCTGGGATTACAGGCATGAGCCACTACACCCAGCCACAGATATAAGCTTTTTTAAACATATTTTTCTCACTTAGTTATATTTCCTGAGCATCGTCACATGTCAGTATATATTGATACACATCAATATTTTTAATGCCTGCATAATATTCTACCATAAAGATACATGTTCTATAATTTATGGAAATGATCCCATATTGGAACAACACTACTTTAAATGGTCTTGCACTTATATGTTTGTAGCTTGACTAATAATTATATTAGAATGCATATCTAAGTAATTTTCCAGTCAAAGGAATGTATGTTTTTAAAGCTTTTGAGCCATATTATTAAAATGCCTTCCTAAAGGTTTTCACCAGTTTTTACCTTTGTATCAATAGGATATGAGTATCAATTTTCCCACACCTTAAACTAGTGATGGCCATGAACATTGCTTTTAATAGTGGACAATTTAATAGGTAAAAATGCTATCTTGCAGTTTAAGTCGCATTTTAAAAATTACTAGTGTTTTTTTGGCCAGGCGTGGTAGCTCATGCCTATAACCCCAGCACTTTGGGAGGCCGAGGCAGGTGGATCACTTGAGGCCAGGATTTTGAGACCAGCGTGGGCAACATGGTAAAACCCTGTCTCTACTAAAGTAAATTACAAAATTAGCCAGGTGCAGTTCTGCTCAGTGCTGTAATCCCAGCTACTGGGGAGGCTGAGGCACAAGAATTGCCTGACGCAAGGAGGCAGAGGCTGCAGTGAGCCAAGATCACACCACTGCATGCCAGCCTAGGCAACAGAGTGAGACTGTCTCAAAAAAGAAAAAAAAAAAAAAAAAACTAATTTTTTTTTTTAATTTAAATATGTTTATTGGCTATTTTTCTTTGTGAATTGTCTATTCATATCCTTTCCTGTTTTTCTAATGGCATACATGTGATTTTCTTTCTTATTTATAATCATTTCATATATTAAGATTTGTTATTTATAAATGTTGATCAGTTTATCTTGACTGTAATCATGTTTGACACCTTGAGCTTTTTTGGTTTTATTTTTATGTGGGCAAATTTCTGTCTTTTTGTGCTTTTTTTTTCCCTTTGGACTGATGCTTATTAGAACTGTCTTCCGTATGTGTAAAGTATGTTATCCATCATTTTCAGTGTCTATGTAATATTACATCCGTAACTAACCCTTATCAACTTCTAAAAATATTTTGAATTACTTGTAAGAAATTGAAATAATAACATTTTTAATAAGTACCACAGCAACCGAATTATAACTCCTCAGTAAATATCAAATGTCCATAGTGCTGTGTGTAAAACTTACGTTTATTTATACTACTAATTTTCCTTGCTTAATGTGTTCAGTACTCTTACAAGGCATTGCTTTCAGGGAGCTGGGTATGGAGTTAGAAGAGAACGACACAGTCATTGATCTACATTTTTTTCACAATAGTTTTGGAAAAATATAGCCGGAAAGAAGGTTCTGCATGCTGGTGTGTGAATTCTCCAGGTCAATGCGTTCCCTTTTGTGTGTGTCTTATAGTGTTTATTATTTAATTAGTTACATGTGCCTTTGAGTAGTCCTGTTCACAGCAGAGAGGAGGTAGCTTGGATAACTTGAAAAGCATATATGGTACTAAAACATCATAGATCCACATTTCTCCTCTTCTTCTCCCCCCTACTGAACTGCCAACAATTGAGGACCACTCTGTTTAGTCAGATTTCTTTGTGTGTGTGTGTGTGTGTGTGTGTGTGTGTGTGTGTGTGTGTGTGTGTGTCTGTGACAGAGTCTTGCTCTATCGCCCAGGCTGGAGTGCAGTGACACAACCTTGGCTCACTGCAAGCTTCACCTCCCGGGTTCACGCCATTCTCCTGCCTCAGCCTCCCGAGTAGCTGGGACTACAGGTGCCCACCACCATGCCCGGGTAATTTTTTGTATTTTTAGTAGAGACAGGATTTCACCGCGTTAGCCAGGCTGGTCTTGATCTCCTAACCTCGTGATCCGCCCATCTCAGCCTCCCAAAGTGCTGGGATTACAGGTGTGAGCCACTGTGCTGGCTTTAGATTTCTTATATCTGACCTTTGGGAGTGGGGGACTCTTACCTAGGACTCCATGGATGGACTTCACAGCTTCACTGAATCTATGAGCCAAGGCAATGTATTGTGTGTATATGTATTGTTTCTGGGGAAGAGTGTTCACAACAACTTTCATCAGGTTCTTCAAAGGGTGCAAGACTACGTGCCCAAGAATCCAGAAATAGAAAATGTCCTTGAATGGCAGAGGCAAAGTGTGGCCTAGGATAAGCTCATGGAACAAATTACAGGTCAGAACCTAGAAACCTAGAGATGCATATAAAATTAGGTATTTGGCTGATCTTGATTGTTTTATTTACTCAGGATAACAAAATAATATAATTTTTGTTGGCACCTGCACATACTAAGTATGTAACTAGCATAAAGTCAGGGCATGCAGTTGCTGGAGTTGGAGAGGTTTGGGAGAGTAAGAATTGGGAGTCTAGTTTTGGAAGTGATAGTTTTGAAATGCTTGTGTGATCCAAGTGGTGATGCTGAGGAGTAGTAAGTGGAACATAGATCGGGAGCTCAGATACCAGGTTCTAAGAATAGGAAAGGACTCTCTTCCATGATCATTTTGAAGTTCTGATTGATTTTATTCAGATTTCACCTCTGCGTTCAGATTGTACTTCTTAGACTCTTCTACACATACAACTATGTGTTTCTCAACATTGACCCTTGGTAAAGACTGATAACTGATGTTGTTAAATTTTCATTTGTAAATGAATGAATACTTTCACCCCATGAGGTATTTCTTGAGTACAGAGACTAGCATTTTCACTGGAATCCCAAATTAGGGCTATAAATATATTTGTATTTACATAAGCATGTTTATGTAAACAAATGTTCACATAAATATTTTGTGTCATTTCCATTTGATTTATAGCCTTAGTAATTCTTAGAAAGTCCTAGGTTTCAGCCTGGGCATTGTGGCAAAACCCTGCCTCTATCAAAAAAATACAAAAATTAACTGAGTGTGGTGGCAGACTCCTGTAGTCCCAGCTCCTCGGAAGGCTGAGTTGAGAGGATTGCCTGAACCTGGGAAGTCGAGACTGCAGTGAGCTGTGATCTCATCACTGCACTCCAGCCTGGGAGACAGTAAGATTCTGTCTCAAAAAAACAAAAAAAAAATTAAAGTGAAATTTAAAAAAAAAAGAAAGTTGTAGGTTATCCTTTGATTTTACCTTTATGTATTCCCCTTTTCCCATTTGTCTTTTTTTCTTTTTCTTTTTCTTTTTCTTTTTTTTTTTTTTGAGACAGAGTCTTGCTCTGTTACCCAGGCTAGAGTGCTATGGCACAATCTTGACTCACTGCAACCTCTGCCTCCTGGGTTCAAGCAATTCTCCTTTCTCAGCCTCTCGAGTAGCTGAGACTATAGGCACATGCCACCACGTCTGGCTAATTTTTGTATTTTTAGTAGAGATGGGGTTTCACCATATTGGTCAGGCTGGTCTTGAACTCCTGACCTCAGGTGATCCACCCGCCTCAGCCTCCCAAAGTACTAGGATTACAGGCGTGAGCCACCGCACCCAGCCCTTTTTTCCTTTTAGTAAGAAACAAGTCACTATTAATATAGGAAGGGAGACACAGACTTAAGACCACAAAAAGGGCTGGGCGCCACTCACGCCTGTAATCCTACCATTTGGGAGGCCGAGGTGTGCGGATCACGAGGTCAGGAGATTGAGACCATCCTGGCTAACATGGTGAAACCCCATCTCTACTAAAAATACAAAAAATTAGCCGGGCTTGGTGGCGAGCACCTGTAGTCCCAGCTACTCAGGAGGCTGAGGCAGGAGAATGGCATGAACCTGGGAGGCAGAGCTTACAGTGAGCCGAGATTGCACCACTGCCCTCCAGCCTAGGCGACCGAGCGAGACTCCGTCTCAAAAAAAAAAAGAAAAGAAAAAAAACACAAGAAGTCCTTTGTCACACATCATCATCATTATTGTTGTTATTATTACTGTGTATTGGCCTTACTTGTGTCTTTTTGTTTCCTCTTGCTAGGCTGTTGCAAATGAGTCTGGACTAAATTTTATATCTGTCAAGGGCCCTGAATTACTAAACATGGTAAGTTATTGAGCATGAGTCATTATTTTAGATTAGAAAAAGTAATGGTCATGCAAGCTACGGGGTAAAATGTTCTCAGATCTTTCAGCAGTTGTGGTATTTTGGTATTTAAAATCAGTGCCGTAGGAGTGAGGAGGTTGAGCTTTGCTCTCCTCTGCTACTTTGGGTGTATAAATGCTTTCTCAATTAAGTCTGTTAACCTCTGAGCCTGAATTTTCCCACAGCTAGAAGCAGTAGAGCAAAGATTTCAGTCTGAGTTGTCTGACTCCTGATCTACTTTTTGTCCTGTTGTCGTGTGGCTTAGATGAGTTCCGTATTAATAAATAAAAATACTTCTGGAGATAGAAGTCACTCAAGTGCTGTATCTTCCTTCTGCATTTAAGCAATTTATTATCTAAATTTAAGACACTTCGAATTTCTTATTTTTTGTCCTTCTCTGTGAAAAGTAAAAATGCCATTCTATGATATATTCCAACAAAGAAGAAATGAGGGTAACATTTGTTTTAAAAGGTTTTTAAAATATATCTCTACCCCAACTTTTAAATCTTTCCTATTGTGTATTACTTTCTCCCTAAAATAAGGGAGTTATACTTAAGTATTTCCTATGGACTTTTTACATACCTTGTAACTTTTCTTGTACTTCGTTTTGATTTTCCAGCAGAGGTGGTATTAGATGTGAACCTTGAAGCAGAGGGTGTTGGTGGGAACTGGGATTGGGAAAGAAGGTTATAGCCAGACACTGAAGGGCCTTTATACCAAGCTAGAATTTGGATGTTAACTTCAGAATATCAGAGAGCTAATAGAAGCTTTAAAGCAAGAGTGTAACATATTTTTAAAGATTGTAATTAGTAAAAATTTTATTATAAAAGTTTCCACATATAAGGAATTCCAAAGAGTAATATAATGTACCCCTATGTATCTATCACCCAGCAAAAAAAAAAAAAAAAAAAGTGCACTTAAAGCTTTTGCAAACCCTTCCTCGTGATGTTCCCTGTTCTGTCTCCCATGGAACTTACCACAAGGCTGAATTTGGTGCTTATTAGTTCCATGCACTTCTTTCTGTATTTACTATGTATGTATGTATCCCTAAACAATATATAGTATTATTTTATATGTTTCAGAAGTATGAGGCCAGGCACAGTGGCTGATACCTGTGATCTCCAGCACTTTGGGAGACTGAGGCAAGAGGATCACTTGAGGCCAGGCATTTAAGACAGACCAACGTACCAAAACCCTGTCTCTACCAAAAAAAATTTTTAATGTAATTTTTTTTTTAAGTATGAGGTTTATGAGATAATTGGAAATGTTAGTGCTTACTGAATATTTGATATTGAGGAAATACTAATTTTTAAGTTATTAGACATGTTAAAATCATTGTATTTTGGAGATACTGAAATATTTATAAATAAAATAGGACATCTAGGATTTTCTTCAATAAAACAAGGAAAGTGGACAGGAGTATAGATGAAGCAAGATTGGTCATACATTGAGTTGATAATAATTGAAGGTCAGTGATGGGTACATTTGAAGTTTATAACTGTTATATCTACTTTAGTTATACTTTTGGACTCTCCTTATACACTCTCCATGGTATAAAGCAAAACAAACAAAAAAGCCCTTTAAATAGTGTGTATTCTTTTGCAGCTTGGTTTGGTTGGGTTTTTTGGTTTTTGTTTTTGTTTTGTTTTGTTTTTTGAGAGAGAGACAGGATCTCTGAAAGCAGAGGTTTTGCTATGTTGCCTGGACTGGTCTCAAACTCCTGGCCTCAGGTGATCCTCCTATCTCAGCCTCCTAAAATGCTAGGATTACAGGCGTGAGTGACTACACCTATTCTTGGTTGTTATTTTTGTTCAATATTTACTTATAATACTTATCTCTGTTGATGTAGTTTTAGTTTATTAACTTTTTGTGTGGCATTTCATTGAATGAATATAACCATACTTTAAAAATCAGGGTTTTTTTCCTGATGAATTTTTAGGTTGAATATTATATATGTATATCTTAGCATATATTTGTGAGATTTTTTTCTGCCTAGGGTATATACCCAGAAGGAGAATTGCTGAATCTTAGAGTATGTGCACTTTCAAAAATATTAGGTATTGGCTGGGCACAGTGCCTCACACCTGTAATCCCAGCACTTTTAGAGGTCAAGGCAGGAGGATTGCTTGAGGCCAGTTTGAGACCAGCATGGGCAACATAGTGAGACCCTGCCTCTACAAAAAAAACCATAATATTAGCCAGATGCGCACCTGTAGTCCCATCTCCTTGGGAGGCTGAGGTAGGAGGATTGCTTGAGCCTAAGAGGTCGAGGCTGCAGTGAGCTATGATCGCGCCACTGCTCTCCAGCCTAGACAACACAGCAACATCCTGTCTAAAAAAAAAAAAAAAAATTGGATATTGCTAACTGTTTTAATAAAGTAATTGTATCAGATTGTCCCACATTCTCAACAGCAGTGTTGGTATCAGATATTTTCATTTTTGCCAGTCTGGTGAACATGACATTTTGCCTCATTGTGGTCTGATTTGTTTTTTATGGGTGGGTAGGGGGAAGAGGTCTATGGAAGAGTGCAGAATGTCTCTGAAAGATTAGATGATCTGGGCTGGGCACAGTGGCTCACGCCTATAATCCCTGCACTTTGGGAGGCCAAGGTGGGTGGATCACTTGAGGTCAGGAATTCAAGACCAGTGTGGCCAATGTGGTGAAACCCCATTGTAAAAATACAAAAAAATTAGCCAGGCATAGTTGTGGGTGTCTGTAATCTCATCTACTCAGGAGACTGAGGCAGGAGAATTGTTTGAACTCGGGAGGTGGAGGTTACGGTGAGTAGAGATCACACCACTGCACTCCAGCCTGGGCAACAGAGTGAGACTGTCTCAAAAAGAAAGATTAGATCTAGTGAGGAAGATGGGCATCTTGGGATTGGAAAATGAGTTCACTCTAGGACATTTTAGATTAAACAGCCATCTGGAGATGTCTAGCAGGCGGTAGGAAATGTGAATCTGAAGCTCTGAAGAGATTTGAAAGTCACTATCATCCAAGTGGTACCTAAAACCATGGGAATGGGTTCAGTCTGGTAGGACAAGTTTATTAAGTAAAAGAACAATTACATTAAGGGTCTCTGACTGAACCCTGAAAGATTCAAACAATTAAGGGATAAAGAAGCAAGATCTGGCAAAGGAGACTGAAAGTACTTGGTCATAAGATGCAGGACACCCCAGACCAGCTAAGCCTGAAAACCAAGGGAAGATGAGTTTTTCAGCCTTGTCAGTGTGACCAAACAGTATAAAAGATATTGAGAGTGGGACTTGGGATTTAGTTATTAGAAGTTCATTGGTGGCTTTAGGGAAAATATGTTTAATAATGATGTTTGCAAAAGCCAGACTAAAATGGTTGAAAATTTGATGGCCAATAAAGATTTTGAGATAATAAATGTAAGATCTTTACTTGAAATGTTGCATGTTTCAAATAAAGGATAAGATGGGCTTTTCTTTCATTTACTTATTTTTAATCACTGTTGCCTTGTTAAGATTAAATAGGTTTTAATATGTCCTTGTTGAAACTTTAGGTTTACTTTTCCCTAAATTAAATTTCCTTTTACCTAGCTACCTTGGTTTGCCATTTCCAAAGTCACTTTGCCAACGGTATTGATTGTTCTCTTCTATTCCTGTCTGAAACTTTATGTCTCCCAGCCCCCTGAGATGCCTTCTTTTACAACAGTACTGAATATTTTGCTTCAGCATTACAAGTGTAGTTTTTGCTGAATTAGATTTTCCGGGAAAGTCTACTATATTTGTACACTATTGTATTTGCACACTGTGTGTTATATTTGTACACTGTGCACTATATTTGTATACTGTGCAGGATATTAGGACAGAAAAATTTGAATGGGACTCCTGCTTTCCAAGGGCTATGTAATATAATATAGTGAGGGTAGAAGAGCTCAAATGTTATAATAAGGATAAAATCTGAATATCTGAATAGGACTCCTGCTTTCTAAGGGCTTTGTAATATAATATAGTGAAGGCAGAAGAGCTCAAATGTTGTAATAATACAAAGTACTCGAAGAGCAAAGAAATACTTTGGGTTTGGTTTGGGTCAAATGATAGTAAAACAGTTTTATATATCAAATTCCAGACAGTATCAGGATGAGCCATATACATTTGCTGATATTTAACCATTTTTGACCTGTAATAGCCAACTGCATATAGTTCAACTTAATCAAATTAGCTATTATGGGAAGAATGATTAATAAGGATCTTTTAGAATGTAAGAAGAAATGTTCGGAGGTAGGTTAGAAAGCAGTTCAAGTAAGGGAAGCAGAATGAGCAAAAGTTTAACAAAAAATACCAAAAGGATGTGAGGGAAAGAAATTTCTAGTCAAAGGAAAAAATAGCACTTGAATCGCTGTCATCTGCGGTGTATTCTTTGCCTTGATTATTTATTCTGGCCATAGAGTCATTATAGCAGAGGTGATATGAAATAGTTGGCACTGTAGGCCGGGGGCCACAGTGTAGGCCGTTGGCTCATGCCTGTAATCCCAGCATTTTAGGAGGCTGAGGCGGATGGATCATTTGAGGTTGGGAGTTTGAGACTAGCCTGGCCAACATGGTGAAACCTCGTCTCTACTAAAAAGACAAAAATTAGCCGGGTGGTAGTGGCAGCATGCCTGTAATCCCAGCTCCTCGGGAGGCCGAGGCAGGATAATTGCTTGAACCTGCAGGGCAGAGGTTGCAGCGACCGAGATTGCTCCACTGCACTCCGGTCTGGGTGACAGAGAGACCCTGTCTTAAAAATAATAATAATGATTGGCACTGTAAAGATGTTTTTTGGATTCCATCTTATTTAGCAGTTTCATTAAGAAAAAACTCTTTCTTAGTCATCTGGTTTGACATTTTACGAGAAACATTTCTTATGCCTAAGCTAAAAGCGAAATCATCCTTACATGTGGCTTTTCATATTACTTAGTCCTAATGTTATAGTTGCTTGTGAATTGCTATATTTCTTGACTTATCTTAATGTTTTATATTTTGATTTAGATTTCAACATAGAGTAAGCCATTATGAAACCTGTTAAATGCCTGGTTGGCTCACTTTGCCTCCTCTGATGCTGTATGACAAAATAGTTATTCCTTTATTTAGTAAGATGACTTTTGTAGAAATAACAATAAAATAGTAATTTGACTTATGTGCACGTAAAATACTGTTGAATTAATGAAAATTACTGCTGGATATTTTATATGCACAAGGCTTACAAGATTAGTTCTAAAATACAATTGAATTTTGGTGATTTTTTTGAGCTAGAGAAGACCTTACGTTTCCCTTAAGTCTTCATTTTATAAATAAGGAAATTTATAGTAGGCTTAAATAGTTGCTACTTTTATTAAGTTGAACTATATGCAGTTGGCTATTACAGGTCAAAAATGGTTAAATGTCAGCAATTGTATATGGTTCATCCTGATACTTTCTGGACTTTGACACATAAACTAGTTTTATGTCACATAAAACTGTTTTACTGTCATTTGACCCAAACCACAAAGTTGAACCGTTGGTATTTTATTTCCTTTCTGTGTATGTTTAGTATGTTGGTGAGAGTGAACGTGCTGTGCGACAAGTTTTTCAACGAGCCAAGAACTCAGCACCCTGTGTGATATTCTTTGATGAAGTGGATGCTTTATGTCCTCGAAGATCAGACCGAGAGGTAATTATCATGGACTAGTGGTTTACAGATCCTTTTAGCACAATAAACCTTTTCTATGTTCTAAGCCAGGTATTTCTTATGAAGTCATCCCTTAGGAGCATTGAGACTCTTAGTGAAGACGCCTAGTAATTTGAAATCAAATCTTAGAGATAGCAGTTGTTTCTGTATCTGCCTCTGCATCCATTTTTTTTCCTGTTTATTATTTTGGTTGCACAATCTGTAGGTCATCCTAATTCACACAAATGAGTAGATGAGTATGGAAATGATATTAGTTTTAAATAGCTTGCCTTATAATCTTGTTACCCTACAACATTCTTGAGCTAAAAGGGTTCTTGAGACAGAAAAAAAACAATTTAAGATATCATGCACTCAAAATAGGGTCAGGTTATTAACTTTAAGACCTCAAACCTTTTCTCTTAAATAAGACGTTAAAAAAAGACCCAACACCCATTTATATCTGGAGAAGATATAAAATTGATCTGCATTGAATACCACTTGCATCAGCCACACTGAGTCACAGTCCTTAGAGATTTCAGTACAGAGTACCAGAAACAGTTGTTATTAGGAGTGCTATTATATAACAATTTGAAGCTTAGTGAAGCATAACATAAACCATAAATATATAACCTTTTTGAATCAGACAGCAGCTACTTTATTTATTTATTTATTTTTGAGACAGAGTTTCGCTCTTGTCTCCCAGGTGGGAGTGCAATGTTATAAATATATAACCTTTTTGAAGCAGACAGCAGCTACTTTATTTATTTATTTATTTATTTATTTATTTATTTATTTATTTATTTTTGAGACAGAGTTTCGCTCTTGTCTCCCAGGTGGGAGTGCAATGGTGCGATCTCAGTTCACTGCAACTTCCGCCTCCTAGGTTCAAGCTATTCTCCCTCAGCCTCCTGAGTAGCTGGGATTACAGGCACCCGCCACCATGCCTGGCTCATTTTTGTGTTTTTAGTAGAGACAGGGTTTCCCCATGTTGGTTAGGCTGGCCTTGAACTCCTGACCTCAGGTGATCCATCCGCCTCAGCCTCCCAAAGTACTGGGATTACAGGGTTGAGCCACCATGCCCGGCCACAGGTACATTTCTTGTAAGATAACTGAGGAAATGGTTACATTTCTGTTGTTGTTGTTGTTGTTGTTGAAACGGAGACTCACTCTGTCACCCAGGCTGGAGTGCAATGGTGCGATCTCGGCTCACTGCAACCTCTGGCACCCAGGTTCAAGCGATTCTCCTGCCTCAGCCTCCAGAGTAGCTGGGATTACAAGCGCCCGCCACTACACTTGGCTAATTTTTGTAGTTTTTAGTAGAGACGGGGTTTTACATCATTTCTGAAACCTGGAAATCTTTTGTGGTTTATTTTCAGTAAGTGTGTGTGTGTGTGTGTGTGTGTCTTGGGTCATAAAACATTACATGCCTCATTTTGCTAAAAATCTCCAAAAACATTCAAAAGTCACAAAAAAAAGCTGACCGATACAAATAAATAAGTAAATGTGACTCACATTTTAGCGGTTTTGTTTCTTCATCCAGTAGTCGTTGATACCATCATAGAAAATTCTTATTACAGGCTTATCTTTGATAGTGATGTCAGTGACTGAGGCAGAGATCCTTCCCAGGTTCCCCAGTCATATTCCAAAGTCTACTGTGGGCCATGAAGCAAAACATAGTACTTTGATATCTCCAGCTGGTTAGGGCATGGCATGCTCTGGATTTTATTCTTTTCCTTTTTATTCCCGTCTCTTCTGCCATGAATAAACCCTTCATTTGTCCACAGCCCTTTCAATTGGTTTGCAGCTCTCTACTGTCAGCTGGTAAATCTAAATTTGGAAAGGTTCATTGTCAACTGTTGCCCTCAAAGAAGTCTGTAGCCATATGATGTACATGTCTGACTTCTGGTTTATCTCTCTCTTTTTTTTTAAAGAATAAAGAATGGCTGCTCCATAGGCAGAGCGGCCTTATTTGTTTCTTGGATGTCTACTGCCATGCATTTCTTTCTTTTCCTATCCTTTCCCTTTCCCTTTCCTTTCCTTTTTTTTTTTCTTGAGAAAGAGTCTTGCTCTATCACCCAGGCTGGAGGCTAGAGTGCAATGGCACTATCTCAGCTCACTGCAACCTCTGCCTCCCAGGTTCAAGCGATTTTCCTGACTCAACCTTCCGAGTAACTGGGATTACAGGCACCTGCTACCATGCCCGACTAATATTTGTGTTTTCAGTAGAGGTGGGGTTTCACCATGATGGCTGGGCTGGTCTCGAACACCTGGTCTCAAGTGATCCACCAGCCTCGGCCTCCCAACGTATTGGGATTAGAGGCATGAGCCACCACACCCAGCCTACTGCCATACATTTCTATACTCTGATATATATGGGTTTCTTTTCTTGTGGTTTTTTTGTTTGTTTGTTTGTTTTTGAGACAGAGTCTTGCTCTGTCACCCAAGCTGGAGTGCAGTGGCATAATCTCAGCTCACTGCAGCCTCCGCCTCCCAGGGTCAAGTGATTCTCCTGTCTCCGTCTCCCAGTAACTGGCACTACAGATGTGTGCTACCACACCTGGCTAATTTTGCATTTTTAGTAGATACGGGTTTTACCATGTTGGCCAGGCTGGTCTCGAACTCCTGACCTCAGGTGATCCACTCACCTCGGCCTCCCAAAGTGCTATAGTTTGCTTTTCTATATTTTTACCTAAAGCAGATTCTGAAAACATTTTATTTTTATTTTTTGTTTGTTTCTTTTTATTTGATCTTCTTTTTTTTTTTAAACAGAGTCTCACTCTCACCCAGGCTGGAGTGCAGTGGCACGATCTCAGCTCTCCGCAGCCTTTGCCTCCTGGGTTCAAGTGATTCTCATGCCTAAGCCTGCTGAGTAGCTGGGACTATAGGTACATGCCACCATGCCCAGCTGATTTTTCATATTTTTTTTTTTCTTCAGTAGAGACAGGGTTTCACCATGTTGGCCAGGCTAGTCTCGGACTTCCAACCTCAGGTGATCCACCTGCCTCAGCCTTCCAAAGTGCTAGGATTACAGACATGAGCCACCATGTCCAGCCTCTAAAAATCTTTTAAATTTGAATGTATTCTTTTTGAATTATACTAGTTATACATGAATACATGCTTGTGAAAAATTCAAATAAAGCACAAGTATAAAGAGAGTAAATTTCTTTCCATTCTCCTCCATATTACTCTTCTTAGAGGTTATTATGAGACTACTAATAGTTTATCATTTCGTATGCATCATTCTAGAACTTTTTCCAGAAACAAAAAAATGTATATTTTACACTTCTGTTTTGTTATTGTTGCTGTTGTTTGAGACAGGGTCTTACCCTGTCACCCAGGCTGGAGTGCAGTGGTGTGATTGTAGCTCACTGCCTGCCACCTTGAGCTCCTGGGCTCAAGCAGTGATCCCACCTTAGCTGCCTGAGTAGCTAGTAGTACAGTTGTGCACTGCCACACCCAGCTAAGTTTTTGTTTTTAGAGGCAGGATCTTGCTATGTTGCCCAGGCTGGTCTTGAACTTCTGGCCTCAAGTGATCCTCCTGCCTCTGCCTCCCAAAGTGCTGAGATTACATCATGCCTGGACCTAGACTTCTATTTTTTATATTAATGTGGTCATTCTGTCTTGATGACTTTCTCATGTACGTAATGACTTAAAAATATATATAGTATTATCCTCAGTCTGGATACAGCAGAATTTACTTAATAATTCTCCTGTTTTGGGCATTTAGATTGTTTCCAGTTGTAAACAGAACTCTACTTGTATCACACATTTTTGTGCACCTGTGGTGGGACTATGTGACATAGAATTTTGGAAGTGAAAATCAGGGTGGAAGATTGCTATATATTAGATTTTGAAAGATAATGCTGTATCATCCTTCACAAAAACTATCAGTTACATGTGCCCACCAGCAGTGTGTGAAAATATCCATTTCTTATCAACAATGGATTATACCCATCTTTTTATTTTTTGGCAGTTTTATTGGCAAATCATATTACATTTTAGTATACATGTCCCTGATTACCATGAGGTAGACTGTCTCCAGTGATTTGAAATTATTTGATCATATCTTTCAGCCCTTTTGCTATTGCTGTCTTTTTCTTTTTTTGTGTTAATTGGTACTGTATGATGGAAAGTAGTCTTTTATTTAATTATGTGTTGATACTATTTTTCCCAGTCTTATGACTTATATTTAATTTTATTATATAGAATATTATAGGTTTGGTTTGTTTGTTTGTTTTCTGTTTTGAGAGAGTCTCACTCTGTCGCCCAGGCTGGAGTGCAGTGGCGTGATCTCAGCTCACTGCAGCCTCCGCCTCCCAGGTTCAAGCAATTCTTCTGCCTCAGCCTCCCGTGCAGCTGAGATTACAGGTTCCTGCCACCCATACCCAGCTAATTTTTTGTATTTTTAGTAGAAACGGGGTTTCACCATGTTGGCCAGACTGGTCTTGCACTTCTGACCTCAGGTGATCCACACGTCTCGCCTCCCAAAGTGCTGGGATTACAGGTGTGAGTTACCATGCCCAGCCAGAATATTATGGCTTTAATACAGAAAAATCTATCAGTCATTCTTGTATTGACTCTCGTCTTGCTTATGTAGAACAATATTTTTTACCCTTTACTTCCTTATATTTTTGAGTATGGATTATGATTCTGTTAGTGTTATGTTCCCCAGGAGTGACAATAAGGAACACCAAATTTTTTTTTCTAGAGAAATCAGTGGGGTAAACTGGGCGTGGTAGCTTATACCTGTAATCCCAGCAGTTTGGGTGGCCAAGGCAGGCAGATTGCTTGAGTCCAGGGGTTCAAGACCAGCGTGGGCAACATGGTGAAATCCTGACTCTACACAAAAAAGAAAAATTAGCCAGGTGTGGTGGTGCATACCTGTAGTCCCAGCCACTCAGGAGGCTGAGGTAGGAGGATTGCTTGAGCCTGGAAGGTAGAGGTTGCAGTGAGCTGAGATCTCACCACTGCACTTCTAGCCTGGGCGACAGAGCAAGACCCCTGTCTCAGAAAAAAAAAAAGGAAAGAAATGAGGTAAGCCCATTACCACCTCTGTATGTAAAATTTATGGTGAAGAAAAACAATTAATGACCAAAAACACAGCACCACTTTTCTCATTTCCTTCATTTAAAACTTTTTTGTTGTTTCTGTATCTAAGTGATTTATCCCTCTCCCTGAATTTATACCAACTCCCTGGATGTTTCCTTTCACCTAGATATTGCTGAGGTAACTTTACTTTGTATTATTTGCTTCAAGGAAAAGAGAAAATACCTCATCAGTGTCCCAGATACTCCCGTATGTGTTGCACTAAAAAGATCTGGAACACCTGGCTTGTCTGATGGTGGTGGGTTATCAGAATTTATTAACATTAGTGTCATCTGGGTGCAGTGGCACAAGCCTGTAATCCCAGCACTTTGGGAGGCCGAGATGGAAGGATCGGTTGAGCTCAGGAGTTCGAGACTAGCCTGGGCAATATAGCAAGAGGATCTCTAGAAAAAAATATGAAAATTAGCTAGGCGTGGTGGCACACACCAGTAGTACCAGCTACTTGGGAGGCTGAGGTGGCAGGATTGCTTGAGCCCAGGAGGGGAAGGCTGCAGTGAGCTGAGATCACACCACTACACTCTAGCCTGGGCTACAGAGTAAAACCCTGCCTCAAAAAAAAAATTAGTCTCACCAAAGGTGGTATACAACCTCCCACTGTTAAATTTGACTGACTTTAAAAATAAAATAAAATGAGATCTAGAATGCCTGATATACTGGGAAATTTGGGGTTCAAAAGCTAAGTCTAGGGCTGGGCGTGGTGGCTCACTCCTGTAATCCCAGCGCTTTGGGAGGCCGAGGTGGGCTGATCACCTGAGGTCAGGAGTTTCAAGACCAGCCTGACCAACATGGTGAAACCCCATCTCTACTGAAATTACAAAATTATCCTGGCATCGTAGCACATGCCTGTAATCCCAGCTACTTGGGAGGCTGAGGCAGGAGAATTGCTTGAACCAGGAGACGGAGGTTGCAGTGAGCTGATATCACACCATTGCACTCCAGTCTGGGCAACAAGAGCGAAACTTTGTCTCAAAAAAAAAAAAAAAAAAAAGCTTAGTCTGGGTGGGGTGCAGCTCTCACACCTATAATCCCGGCACTTTGGGAAGCTGAGGCAAGAGGATTGCTTGAGGCCAGGAGTTCGAGACTAGCCTGGACAGCATAGCAAGACCCATCTCTACCAAAGAAACAAAAGCTAGCTGTAGATTTGCCCCAAGGGAAGTGTATTGTGATGGTTAGGTGTTTGAGTAACTCAGAAACATTAGACCTTGGGATCCATTCAGCCTGAGATTGAGTCTCATCTCTTCCTTTACCTAGTGATGAGAACTTGGACAAGTAACCCCTCTGAGCCTCACTTTCCTCATTTAGACTGTGGATAATAATAGGATTGCTGGGGAGGTCCACTGATGAGAACACATTTTGCACAGTGTGTGCATATAGTGGCTCCTTGGAAAATGATCACTGTTATCTCTTTTGCATGGGGAAATGTATTATTTTCATGGGGAAGAAAATGGGTTTTTTTTTTCCTTTATATTAAGAGCTGATAGAACCAGATTTATGTCTTTTTAGACGGGGGCAAGTGTCCGAGTGGTGAATCAGCTACTTACAGAGATGGATGGTCTGGAAGCACGCCAGCAGGTTTTTATTATGGCAGCCACTAACAGGCCAGGTAAGAAATAAAAATATTGTAATGCAGATGAATCTAAAAACTTACAGCATTTCCATAGAAGAGATTCAGATAATTAAAAATAAAAGTAAAAACTTGTAGCATTTATAAACAATATAATTCACACGCATCCTAGGAAAGGAAGATTAAATTTGGACAATCCCTTTCTGGTTCTGTGAAAGGAAACTTCGTAGTTGAAATAAAGGCTTAGAAAGCTTTTGCATAAGCTATAGTAAAAAGCATAGTATTACTGCTTGGATCCCATGAGATTGCTTTTCTGTGTTTGTGCTTAGAAAGCTCTTTTTGGCTGAGAACAGTTGCAGCATACACTCTTTTCTTTTTTTTTTGGAGACGGAATCTCACTTTGTCACCCAGGCTGGCATGCGGTGGCATGACCTTGGCTCACTGCAACCTCTGCCTCCTGGGTTCAAGTGATTCTCCTGCCTCAGCCTCCTGAGTAGCTGGGATTACCGGTGCTGCCACCATGCCCAGCTATTTTTTGTATTTTTAGTAGAGATGGGGTTTCGCCATGTGGGCCAGGCTGGTCTTGAACTCCTGAACCTCAGGTGATCCGCCCAACTCGGCCTCCCAAAGTGCTGGGATTACAGACGTGAGCCATTGCACCTGACCGGCATACACTTTTGACCACAAAAGTATTTTAAGAATTTGTGTTTTATGGTTTGTCGCTAGCTTATAGGAAATAAAAACCATACTCTTTAGTAGAAGTTAAAGATAGATTTTTAAGGTTTTATGCTGGAGCCATGCCCTCATATCTGCCCTTAATGATTACTGAAAATTGTTTTCAGGGTTAAGCATTCTTTGAGAGATTCAGAAAAGGGCTCAAGACTACAGAAGTGCAGAAGGTGGCTCAGAGTTACAACTCTAATCACATGCTTGATCTTTCTGGTGATCAGTCCCCTGCCTGAAGCTATCTGTGGGGCCACTATGTGTCACCATATTAGCTCAACAAAGATATTCCTGGCATTCAGGAAATTGCAAGGATTTTTGAAGGTCTATGCCAGGAACGGTGGGCAAAGACCAATTATATTCTGTATTATACCATAGTAACCTTGGGACTATATTACTTCATCTTGCTGACCATCATTTTGGCACCTTTAAAATGAGGATGATAATACTTAATTGGCAGGATTGCCACAAAGGTTAAATGATGTTGGTAATGTATCTACCACAGTGGTAGTAAACAGCAGGTAGCTATTTAGTAATTATTATCATGTTCATAAGCAGTTTGGTAATAGTAGTGGGAACAGTCATTAGGTCATAAAATCACAGAGTCATCCTAGAAGAAAGTCCCTCAGAGTTGAATAGAATCACATTTTCCCTTTCATAAGAAGATACAGATCTTTTCTCACATATTTCAAAAAGATGCTTGTCTTAGTCTGTTTTTTGTTGCTATAATAGAATACCTGAAACTGGGTAATTAGTGTTAAAAAGAAGAGATTCAGTTCTTCTAGTTCAGGAAGCTGGGAAGGTCAAGATTGAGTGGCCTGCATCTGTCAAGGGCCCTCTTGCTGCATCATCCCAAGGTGAAAGGGTGCACAAGAGCATGCATGAGAGAGCAAAAGGAAAGTGGCCTGGACAGGAAGAAACCATGGTCCCATGAATAAGGGTGGACAAATAAAGTTTAATTAATTTTACCCTATCTTTGGACATTTATCTCAAATGCCTGAGCTGAACAACTGACTGCTTTCCTCAGCCTACCAAAAAGCATTTTGTATAGCAAAAGATTGGTTTCATTGGAGGAAACCTGGAGAAGAGAGAAGCAGAGAGGGGGGGATCCTGGGGAGTAGGAAATGAGGGCCGTGTTTCTCTCAAAAAAGCCTCTTTGAAGAAATACATTGATCTAGTTTTTTCTGGTGTATGATCATCCTTTTTAAAGTGAGGAGCATAAATTAGTAAGGATGGGCTTAATACCTGTTGGTGGTGAGACAAGAAAATGCTAAAATTGTTATCTGTTACTTTATTTAATTGTACTATCTGGTTTTGATGTATGGCTTGTCATGTATGCAGTGTATTAATAATATCTTACAGAAACATAGTTAATAAATGATTAGACATTAAAAAAAGGAAGAAAGTGGCCAAGCTGGGCATGGTGGCTTATGCCTGTAATCCTAGCACTTTACAAGGTCAAGACAGGAGGATCGCTTGAGCTTGGGAGTTTAAGACCAGCCTGGGCAACATAGTGAGACCTTGTCTCTATTATTTAAAAAATAGAGAGAGTGGCTAAACATATCCTTTGATCAAGAGTCCACTCCTGCAATAACTTACTCACTCCCTTGGAACCAGCATTATTCATGAGGCAGAGCCCTCATGACCTCATCACTTTTTAAAGGCCCCACCTCTCAACACTGTTTTATTGGGGATTAAGTTTCCAGCACGTGAACTTTGGGGAATACATTCAAACCACAGCATCAGTCTTTCGTTTCCTGTATAACATATTCTACCGTTAACAGCCCTCACCATATTTTAAGTTTGTTTATTTTATTATTTATTTATTTATTTTGAGACAGAGTCTTGGTCTGCTGCCCAGGCTGGAGCGCAGTGGCGTGATCTCAGCTCACTGCAACCTCTGCCTCCCGGGTTCAAAGGTTTCTTCTGCCTCAGCCTCCCAAGTAGCTGGGACTACAGGCATGTGCCTCCACGCCCAGCTAATTTTTGTATTTTTAGTAGAGACAGGGTTTCACCATGCTGACCAGGCTGGTCTCAAACTTCTGACCTCAGGTGATCTGCCTGCCTCGGCCTCCCAAAGTGCTGGGATTATAGGCATGAGCCACTGCGCCTGGCCTGTTTATTTTAAAACCTGTGTTAAGAATGGCAGATGAATCATAATGTGGTACCGGTGTTTTGTTTTTTTCCCTATGTATGTATATTGTCTTCCCCTAAAACTCTTCCATCCTTTTTTCCCCTTTAACAAATCTGTTGCATTAATGACCTACATTTAAAAATAAATGATCTGGCTGAACACGGTGGCTCATGCCTGTAATCCCAACACTTTGGGAGGCCGAGGCCGGCGGATCATAAGGTCAGGAGATTGAGACCATCAGCTAACACGGTGAAACCCCATCTCTACTAAAAATACAAAAAAATTAGCTGGGCATGGTGGCATGCGCCTGTAGTCCCAGCTACTTGGGAGGCTGAGGCTGAGGCAGGAGAATTGCTTGAACCCAGGAGGTGAAGGTTGCCATGAGCCAAGATTGCACCACTGCACTCCAGCCTGGGCGACAAAGCGAAACCGTCTCAAAAAATAATAATAGTAATAATAAATGTTCTAGATCTTCTTCACTTGTTTTCATGCTTATTTGGCAGTTCTGCTCCATTGTATACTATCATGTGACATTGTTTTGATTGCTTATAACTTGTCTGCTTAGCTTTAAGAATTTCCTCCTTGGCCGGGCGCAGTGGCTCAAGCCTGTAATCCCAGCACTTTGGGAGGCCGAGACAGGCGGATCACGAGGTCAGGAGATGAAGACCATCCCGGCTAACACAGTGAAACCCTGTCTATACTAAAAAAATACAAAAAACTAGCCGGGCGTGATGGCGGCACCTGTAGTCCCAGCTACTCAGGAGGCTGAGGCAGGAGAATGGAGGGAACCCGGGAGGCGGAGCTTGCAATGAGCTGAGATCCTCCGGCCACTGCACTCCAGCCTAGGCGACAGAGCGAGACTCCATCTCAAAAAAAAAAAAAAAAAGAATTCCCTCCTTGTTTGATGTTCTGGTTAGCCATTGCTGCATAACAAACTACTGTAAAGCTTAGTGCTTTAAAACCACCATTTGTGGCTGGGTGCAGTGACTCACACCTGTAATCCCAGCACTGTGGGAAGCCAAGGATCACTTGAGGTAAAGAGTTCAAGACCAGCCTACTCAACATGGTGAAACTCCATCCCTACTAAAAATATAAAAATTAATTGGGTGTGGTGGTGGGCACCTGCAATCCCAGCTACTCAGGAGGCTGAGGCAGGAGAATCACGTGAACCCAGGAGGCGGAGGTTGCAGTGATCCCAGATCGCACCACTACATTCCAGCCTGGGCAACAGATTGAGACTCCATCTTTAAAAAAAAAAAAAAATATATATATATATATATATATATATATATATATATAACCATTTTTGCTTGGCTCACAATTTTTAGGTCAGGAATTTGGGATGGGCTTGTCTGAGTGGTTCATCTTGGATCCACATGCTATCAACTGGAGTGGCTGGACCAGAGAATCCATTTCCACAGTGGCCTCTTTACTCACAATGTCTTCACAATCCTTTGTCTCTCTCCCAACCTAGCCCCCAAATAATTATCATCTTTTTGGGGTTTGTTTGTTTTGAGGCGGAGTCTCACTCTGTCGCCCAGACTGGAGTGCAGTGGTGTGGTCTCGGCTCACTGCAACCTCTGCCTCCTAGGCTCAAGTGATTCTCCTGCCTCAGCCTCCCAAGTAGCTGGGATTACAGGCATGCACACCACGCCCAGCTAATTTTGTATTTTTTAGTAGAGATGGGGTTTCACCATGTTGGTCAGGCTGGTCTTGAACTCCTGACCTCAGGTGATCCGCCTGCCTCAGCCTCCCAAAGTGCTGGAATTACACATGTGAGCCACCATACCTGGCCCCAGTTATCATCTTTTAATGCCTCTTCATGTGGCTTGGGCTTCCAGTAGTGTGCTTCTCTCAGGGTGTTTGCACTTCTTACATGGTAGGCAGATTCTAAGCGTTGAAAATGGAAGCTGCCGTTCTTCTTAAAGGCAAAGTCCAGACTAGGTAAACTCTATTGTTCAGGGTACTGACAGAAAGGCCCAGCTTCTAAAAGGAGAGAAAATGAAAGTGTAAATATATTTGCAGTAGGCTGGGTGCGGTGGCTCACACCTGTGATCCCAGCATTTTGAGACGCTGAGGCAGGAGGATCACCTGAGGTCAGGAGTTCGAAACCAGCCTGGCCAACATGACGAAACCCTGTCTCTATTGAAAGTACAAAAATTAGCCGGGTGTGATGGCGGGCACCTATAATCCCAGCTACCCAGGAGGCTGAGGCAGGAGAATAGCTTGAACCTGGGAGGCGGAGGTTGCAGTGAGCCGAGATTGTGCCACTGCGCTCCAGCCTGGGCGACAAGAGCGAGACTCCGTCTCAAAAATAAATAAATAAATAAATAAATAAATAAATAAATAAATAAATAAATAAAATTAAATAAATAAATAAAATTAAATAAATATTTTATATATATATATATATTTGTGGTCAGCTTTAATCCTTAGTACCTATATTTCTCTTTTTAACACATTCTACCTTTATTGTGCAAGTTGTTTAGTCATCTTAAGGTTTGGTGTTGTGTATCAGTCATATTAATACAATTTTCTTCAATCTGTAAGGAGATTTGCTCTTTCATTCATCAAATAATTACTGAGTTTTTACTGTATACCTCATCCTGCTTAGCTTTGGGAATTCAAAGATGAAAAATCACAAAATTCCTTGCTGGCATATGTTCTGCTTTGGAGCTGGGGAACAGGGTGGGGTGGGGTGGGAGTAATAAATAAAATGAGGCTGGGCGTGGTGGCTCACGCCTGTAATCCCAGCGCTTTGGGAGGCGGAGGAGGATGGATCACCTGGGGTCAGGAGTTCAAGACCAGCCTGACCAACATCGTGAAACACTGTCTCTACTACAAATACAAAAATTAGCTGGGTGTGGTGGTGGGCACCAGTAATCCCAGCTACTTGGGAGGCTGAGGCAGGAGAATCTCTTGAAAATCCAGGAGATGGAGGTTGCAGTGAGCTGAGATTGTGCCTTTGCACTCCAGCCTGGGCGACAGAGCGAGCCTCTGTCTCAAAAAAAAAGAAAAGAGAAACAGCGTGAGAGGATAGAGAGTGACTAGTGGTTAGGGAGGGGAGGCTGATTTAGTTGCTGTTGCCTGGGAAGACTTCTTCAGAAAATGGCATGTGTACATGAACCCAAAGGATGCGAACCAAGCCATGCAGAAATCTGGGAGATGAGGGTATTCCAGATAGAGAACAAATGATATATAGGCCCTGAGAGGAAAACAAGCTTGGCATGTTGGAAAACCAGCAAGACGACCTGTGTGTCTAAAGCGAAATGAGTAAGGGGGACAGTGATAGAGAGGTGCAAGGGGCCTTTTAAGCCACAGTAAGGGGTGTGGATTTTATTCTGATGTGATGGGGAGCTATTGGAGGGTAATGAGCAGTTTTCCTAACAGTTTGGTAGCTTTTAATACCCTTGACTTCCTTGTAATCTTTCTGATGTATTTTACTTTATACATTGAAAAACGTTTAAGAAGCAATCCATAAACTTTCTGTATTCCAAAGAAGTCCTTGACACAAAAGATACTCTGAACCAGAAGATCTACGGTCAGTCCATGGAGAATTTGTGTGAGCTTAATGGAAGAAGTAAGAAGTGGTAAAATTTGAGACATATTTTGAAAGTAAAACCAATAGGATTTTCTGGAATTAGATGTGAGATAAGAGAAAGAAAATAAATAAGGGCTATTCTTATTCTTATTGTTAGATTGTTTTATCTATACTGGGTAAAAGGTTTTGCCACTTCTGAGATAGGGGACACTTAGATAAAAGTTAGTCTATTTTCAGTTCTAAAATGTCTGTTCAAGGAGATGAAAATAAGTTTATTTCATTTTCTTTACAAGTCCCTATTATTTTAAAACAATCACCAGTAATAACAACTAGGTTTTTGGAGCACCTACTACGTGCCAGGCCCTCTGTTGGATGCTTTACCATGTTAAACCTCACAACAGCCCTGAACGTGTGCAAAAGTTGAACCTTGATGAGTGATGTGGTTTGGCTCTGTGTCCCCACTCAAATCTCATCTTCAGTTGTAATTTTCACATATAGAGGGAGGGACCCCAGTTTCAAATCAAATGTCAGGAAAAGCTTATAACAAAAACTGTAGTTTTCTGTCCCATCCCTTCTAATCCCCTGAGAGGCAACCACTTGAGCTGTTTTTTTTCGTATTTTCAAATATGCTCATATAGCTATTTCTTATCAATTTTAAACACTGCCCATTAACCTCATTTTAAGGTAGATGAAGATTTAGTTATCTTACATTCACCCTTTCTCCATACCCTCCACTCCCACCATCACTGCCACATCATCTATCCTCTCCCCTATCCTCCCAGTATTGTAATATAGTTTGATCACAACTCTTGGTTAAGTCACTAGTGTTTACATTACTATGGCTATGTCAATATTTCTCTCTGCTGACCCAAGCATGACACTGATTAGGTTTCCTTTCTCGTATAACTCTTGTTCTTGGATTCAGTGGCCCTCGTTCTTTTCTTTTGCTTTGTTTCCTGTTCATCACATATTTTATACAGCTGTCGATGTTATTTATTCAAATGATGTACCAGTTCCATTTGTTTGTTTGTTTGTTTGTTTGTTTCTGGAGCCCTCCCTCTAGAGCTTTCCACCTTCCTGCTTTAATCTGGACTGATTGCTTTATGCCTGTGGTCTAAACAGCTGTTATTTCAGTACGTCCTTGACTGTTTTCCTTTATTTGCCCTTTGTTTCTGATCTCATGGGTTTTTTGTGTGTAGTTTTTTTACCTTGCTCACACCCTCATTTTGCTGGCGCTTATCTTTCAGTGGCTTTTCTAAGGAAGATTATGTAGGAAGTAGATTTTTTTTGACTGCTTGTATATTTGATTTGTTTTTCCAAATGTGAGACCATCCCCTATAGTTCTTTTATATTTGAAAATATCTTTATTCCACCCTAATTTTGATTGGTAACCTAGCTGGGATATAATTTTGAGTTTAAAATTATTTTTCTTCATAATTTATAGACATTGCTTTTTTTCTTTTAAAAGTTCCATGTCATTCTCATTCTTTGTATGTGACTTTTTGTTTGTTTGTTTAATTTGTGTACTTAGCACTTGGATGTTAAACCCTCCTGGACTGATATCCTAAATGTCCTCTTTTTTCTTATTTTTCATCTTCTTGCCTTTAACTTTTTTCTCAATTATTGAAGTATTAATGCTTAGAAAGTAAATGAAAATACTGTCCTCTCACCATTCCACCTTTGGCTATTCCGAAGAACTGGGACAGACCTCTTCTTTTATTTAATTTATTTATTTGTATTTTTGAGATAGGGTGTCACTCTGTAGTCTAGGCTAGAGTACAGTAGTGCAGTCACAGCTCACTGCAGCCTCGACCTCCTAGGCTCAGGAGATCATCCCACCTCAGCTGGGACTACAGGCACATACCACCACACCCAGCTAATTTAAAAAAAAAAAAAAAAAAGTCTTTTTTGTAGAGATGACGTCTCACTATGTCGCCCAGGCCAGGCTGGTCTTAAACTCCTGGCTCAAGCGATCCTCCCGCCTCAGCCTCCCAAATGTGCTGGGATTACAGGCGTGAACCACTGCGCACAGCCCTAGCCCTGTTCTAATGTGTGCTGTATCAAAGTCCACATTCTCTTCTGGAAATAAGCGACTGCCTTGTGCTTAACCAGAGGAAATGCAGTTCCTTGTACCCTAGCCTTAGTCTCTCCTGCGCACATCTTTGCATTCCCTTCTTCACATACCAACTCCTGTAAAGGGTGTTCTCAGTTAGGAAACTGCCTGTTCCCCCTTAATCTATTATCTAGCTGTTTAAAAAAGATGCTCCTGCACAATTATGAAACCCAAGTATCTTAGTACTTTCTCTTCTACTCAGTAATTATCTATTTTCTACCAGTAGCAGTATACAATCCAGAAAGAATTTCTGCCTTCTATGCATGGCTTAGTTGAAAAATAAATAAGGGCTGAGTGTGTTAGCTCACATCTGTAATCCCAGCACTTTGGGAGGCTGAGGCAAGAGGATCTCTTGATGTTAGGAGTTCAAGATTAGCCTGGGCAACAAAGCAAGACCCCATCTCTACAAAATAAAATAAAAAATTAGGCCAAGTGCAGTGCCTCACGCCTGTAATCCCAACACTTTGGCAGGCCAAGGCAGGCAGATCATGAGGTCAGGAGTTCGAGACCAGCCTGGCCAACATTGTGAAACCCCATCTCTACTAAAAATAAAAATTAGCCGGGCATGGTAGCAGCACGTGCCCGTAGTCCCAGCTACTCAGGAGACTGGGGTTGCAGTGAGCCGAGATCACGCCACTGCACTCCAGCCTGAGCAACAGAGCAAGACTCCATCTCAAAAAAAATAAAAATAAAAATTAGCCATATGCACTGGTGTGTACCTGTAATCCCAGCTACTTGAGAAGCTGAGGCAGGAGGATCACTTGAAACCAGAAGTTTGAGGCCGCAGTGAGCTGTGATTGCACCACTGCACTCCAGCCTAGATGACAGAGCAAGACCCTGTCTCAAAAAAAAAAAAGAAAAGAAATAAATAAGTAAATTATGATTATGATGTGCAACCTTCTGCAGGGCAAGGATTTATTCTGCACTTTTATATGTGAGAGGTAGGTTCTAGTTAGAGTCTCTGTCCATTCTAAGCCCTTAATAATTATCAGATGAAGGCCGGGTGCGGTGGCTCACGCCTGTAATCCCAACACTTTGGGAGGCTGAGGCGGGCAGATCACAAGGTCAAGAGATCGAGACCATCCTGGCCAACGTGGTGAAACCCGTCTCTACTAAAAATACAAAAATTAGCTGGATATGGTGACACGCGCCTGTAGTCCCAGCTACTCGGGAGACTGAGGCAGGAGAATAGCTTGAACTCGGGAGGTAGAGGTTTCAGTGAGCCAAGATCGTGCCACTGCACTCCAGCCTTGCAACAGAGCAAGACTCTGTCTCAAAAAATAATAATAATAATCAGATGAAAGAGGGGATAGCTCACAGAGAAGGTATTTATTTCATTGTACGAAGATATTTACCACTGAAGTTCCAAGCTAGAGTGTTTCCTTACACATCTAGTCTGGATGCTTTGGGTCATTGTTGAATGCATTTGAAAGTAATTGAACAATAACTTGGTGCCATGGTCAACCCTGTATGTTTTGTCCTTTGGCACAGTACTTCCCTTTTAAAATTAGGTTATGCCCAGCCAGAACTTCGGCTGAGATAGCTGCCATGGTATGTAGTAGAGCTCAATAATTATTTGTTTACAGCTAGGTGCAATGGCTCATGCCTGTAATCCCAGCACTTTGGGAGGCCGAGGTGAGATCACTTGAGGCCAGGAGTTCAAGACCAACCTTAGCTAACATGGGAAAATCTCATCTGTACTAAAAATACAAAAATAAATAAATAAATAAATAGATTAGCTGGTATGGTGGCACACACCTCTAATCCCAACTACTTGGGAGGCTGAGGCACAAGAATCGGTTGAACTTGGGAAGAGAAGGTTGTAGTGAACTGAGATTGTACCACTGCACTCCAGCCTGGGCAACAGAACAAGACTCTGTCTCAAAGCAAACAAACAAAAAACATCATTCTTCTTATTTGTTTAATGAATCATGAGTAGAAACCTATTTCATGAAGGTTGTCTGATCTTGTAATTATTTTCAGCGTATATATTTATAGTGTTGCTAGTCTGAGGATTCATTTCTTTAAAAAGCTTTACTGAGATATAAGTGACATATCATAAAATTTACCCATTTTAAGTATACCATTCAATGGTTTTGGGTATATTTACATGCCTTACAGCCATCCCAACAATCTAATCTTAGAATATTTGCATCACCTGGGCCGGGTGTGGCTCATGCCTATAATCCCAGCACTTTGGGAGGCTGAGGTGAGTGGATCACTTGAGGCCAGTTTGAGACCAGCCTGGCCAACACAGTGAAGCCTCGTCTCTACCAAAAACATATAAAATTTAGCCAGGCATGGTGGTACGCACCTATAGTCCCAGTTACTTACGAGGCTGAAGCAGGACAATCGCTTAAAGCCAGAAGGCAGAGGTTGCAGTGGGCGGAGATTGCGCCACTACACTCCAGCTGGGGCAACAGGGTGAGACCCTGTCTCAAACAAAAAAAAAATGTTCGTCACCTTTAAAAAATCTCATGCCTGTTAGCATTCCCTTTAACTTTTCTCATCTCCAGCCTTAGACAACCACTAATCTACTTTGTTTTTTTTTTTTTTTTTTTTTTTTGGAGAGACAGGGTCTCATTATGTTAGCCAGATTGGTCTCGAACTCCTGGCCTGCAGCATGCCCCCTGCCTTGAACTCTCAAAGTACTGAGATTTTAGGCATGAGCCACTACTGGCCATCATCAATTTTCTGTCTATATAAATTTGTCTATTCTGGATATTTTATGTAAATAGCATTATACAATATGAGGGCTCTTGAGTCTGGCTTCTTTAGCATAATGTTTTCAAGATTCATATAGAATGTATCAGTACTTCATTCCTTTTTATTATGAAATAATATTCCATTGTATGGATATACCACATTTTGTTTATTCACCATTTGGACATCTGGGCTGTTTCTGCTTTTTGGCTCTTATGAATAATGTTGCTATGAGCATTCGTGTATACATTTTTGTATGGACATATGTTTTCATTTCTCCTGAGTTTATACCTAGGAGTGGAATTGCTGGATCATGTGAGAAACTGCTAAACTCTTTTCCAAAGTGGCTGCTTCGTTTTTATATTCCCACTAGTAATTCTGACATTAAAAGATATGAGAATTCTAATTTATTCACATTCTTACTAATACCTGTTATTGTCTTTATTATAGCTATTCTAGTGGATGTGAGGTGGTATTTCATTCTGATTTGATTTGCATTTCCCTGATAGCTGATAGTGTTGAGCATCTTTTATTGTGCTTGTTGGTCATTTGTGTGTCTTCCTTGGAGAGATGTCTGTTTGAATCATTTTTCAGTTAGGTTATTTGCCTTGTCATTGAGTAGCTTCTTTGTTCTAGGTACAAATCTAAAATCAGATATGTGATTTACATATATTTTCACTCAATCTGTGGATTGTTTTTTCACTTTTTTGATGTCATTTGAAACACAAGTTTTTAATTTTGATAAATTCCAATTTATATGTTTTTTCTTTTACCGCCTGCAATTTTGATGGTGTATCAATGGTATAAACATCACTGCTTAACTGAAGGTCACTAAAATTAACTCCCACATTTTCTTCTCATAAAATTTTAGCTCTTACATTTAGGTCTTTGATCCATTTTGAGTTAATTTGTGTGCGTATTATGAGGAAAGTGTGCAAATTGATTCTTTTGGGTGTCAATATCCCTTTCAGGCCCAGTGCAGTGACTTATACCTATAATCCCAGCACTTTGGGAGGCCAACGCTAGAGGATTATTTGAGCTTAGGAGTTCAAGACCAGCCTGGGCAACATAGTGAGACCTCACCTCTACAAAAAATACACAAAAACAAAACAAAATTAAATGGGCATGGTGGTGCATGCCTGTAGTCTTAGCTACTTAGGAGGCTGGAGCGGGAAGATTGCTTGAGCCCCGGAGATCAAGGCTGCAGTGAGCTATGATATACCACTGCACTCCAGCCTGGGCTACAGAGTGAGACCCTGTCTCCAAAAACAGAAACAAACAAACAAAAAAAAAACCCACTTGTCCTAGCACCTTTGTGGCAAAGATTAATTACTCCCTCATTGAATTGTCTTGTTACCTTTGTTAAAAATTGAGGGTCCATTTGTAACAAAATTAATATTTTCCTAAAGTTAAAAGTTGCTACTGTTACCTCTCAATTTTAACTTTTTTTCTTTTTTAATTAATGCTTTTTTACCCATGGCAAGCTGTGATAGCTTTTTTGAGGGGAGGGAGGAGCTTGATATAGAACAGTAGGTGCTGCTTATCAACAGATGAAAGGAGGGTTCTTTTTCAGGCAGCCATTTCATTTGTGAGTGAATGGACTTTCTCTTTAAAGTGTTGGGATTGTTAGTGCCATTTTTATTGTAAATATCAGAATTGTTATTTTTAGTCTTCTACCTAAGAATTCTGTCTCTTAGGCTTTCTCTTCCCAGTTTTCCCAAAGTTGGGAAAAGCTGGGTTGAGAGGGCAAAAGGAGAAAAAAAATAATTCTGTCTCTGACACAGTTAAATAGGGAACCAGTTGGGAAGCTGTGAGAATAATCCAGGTGCAAGATGGTGGTGGTTTGAGCTGGGTGATAGCTGTGGATGTAGAAAGAATCTGAATATATTGTGTCATAGGGTTGACCTGATTTGCTAATGGAGTAGTTAAGGATGTGGGAAAGTGGCATCAAGCATGGCTCCAAGGTCTGGGCTTGAAAAACTGGGAGAATGAGTTCACATTAACTAAGATGGGAAAGACAATAGTAGGGGCCTGTTTAGGGAAGAGATTAGCATCTCATTTCTAATGTTGTAATACATAGCATCTTGCAACAGCCTTTGGTGAAGTGTAGTTTAAGTCCTCTAATACTAAGATGTATATAAAGTGTCCAGAATGTCTTTTACTGTAAATAACTTATTAAAATAATAAACTACATAATATTAAGTGTGATATTTGTCAGAGATGTTAAGTGATTATAGGACTCCCAAACTAAGAATGCTTTATTATCATCAGTATATCCCTTTATCTTGGGGCATATAGAGCTGGCTTTAAGATTTGTTTTTGTGGTGGGGAGTTTTTTGTGGGTTTTTTTTTTTTTTTTAGATGGAGCCTCGCTCTGTTGCCCAGGCTGGAGTGCAGTAGCATGATCTGGGCTCACCGCAACCTCGCTTCCCAGGTTCAAGCGATTCTCCCGCCTCAGCTTCCCGAATAGCTGGGATTGCAGGCACGCGCAACACCATGCTCAGCTAGGTTTTTAATTTTTAATAGAGACAGGGTTTCACCATGTTGGCCAGGCTGGTCTTGAATTCCTGACCTCAAGCGATCCACCTGCCTCAGCCTCCCAAAGTGCTAGGATTACAGGCGTGAGCCACCGTTCCTGGCGTGTATTTATATGTTTAAATTAAAAGATGTTTCGACAGCATGGTAATTGGCATAGAACTGAGACAGATAGATCAAAGGAACAGAAAAAAAATCCAGAAACATTGCTATGCATATCTAGATAGTTGATGTTTTCAAAAAGCACAAAGGCAATGCAATGGAGAATGTATAGTCTTTTCAACAATGGTACTGGAGCAGTTGAATATCCATATGCAAAAAGAAAAATTGAACCTTAATACCTTTTACCACATACAAAAAAATAACTAAAAATGGATCAAAGACCATTGAAAATAACATTATAAAACTCTTGGAAGAAAACATTGGAGAAATTTGATTTAAGCAAAGATTTCCTATATGACATTAAAAGCACAAACCATAAAAGAGCAAATAGATAAACCAAACTGCTCTTCAAAAACTGCCAATAAACCAGGTACAGTGGTACACACCTGTAAACCCAGCTACTCAGGATACTGAGGTGGGAGGATCCCTTGAGCTCAGCAGTTCGAGGCCAGCCTGGGCAGCGTAGTGAGACCCAGTCTCTTAAAAAAATGCAAATAAGAGAATATAAAGATAAACCAAAGACTAGGAGAAAATATTTGCAAAGCATATATCTGATAAAGGATTAAAAACTACACCATTTTAGGCTGGGAGTGGTGGCTCACGCCTGTAATCCCAGCACTTTGGGAGGCCGAGGCAGGCAGATCATAAGGTCAGGAGATCTAGACCAACCTAGCTAACATGGTAAAACCCAGTCTCTACTAAAAATGCAAAAAAAAGTTAGCCAGGTGTGGTGGTGGACACCTGTAGTGCCAGCTACTCGGGAGACTGAGGCAGGAGAATGGCGAGAACCTGGGAAGCGGAGCTTGCCATAAGCCAAGATCGCACCACTGCACTCCAGCCTGGGAGGCAGAGCGAGACTCTATCTAAAAATAAAAATAAAAAATAAAAAACCTATACCATTTTGGGCCAGACTCAGTGGCTCACGCGTGTAATCCCAGCACTTTGGGAGGCCAAGGCATGCAGATCACGAGGTCAGGAAATCAAGACCATCCTGGCCAGCATGGTGAAACCCTATCTCTACTAAAAATACAAAAAGTAACTGAACATGGGCGGTGCCTGTAATCCCAGCTACTCAGGAAGCTGAGACAGGAGAATCACTTGAACCCGAGGTTGCAGTGAGCTGAGATCATGCCATTGCACTGCAGCTGGTGACAGAGTGAGACTCCATCTCAAAAAAAAAAAACTATACCATTTTAAAAGTGGCCAAAAGGTACTTGAAAATTGCCAAGAAAGTAGATTTTAAGTGATCTCACCACAAAAAAAGTAGTAAGAATATGAGGTAATGCCTGCGTCAGTTGTCTCAACTTGGCCATTCCATAGTGCATACACATTTTAAAAACACATGCTGGCCGGGCTCGGTGGCTGACGCCTGTAATCCCAGCACATTGGGAGGCCGAGATGAGCGGATCACCTGAGGTTGGGAGTTCGAGACCAGCCTGACCAACATGGAGAAATCCCGTTTCTACTAAAAATACAAAAAAAATTAGCCAGGTGTGGTGGTGCATGCCTGTAATCCCAGCTACTTGGGAGGCTGAGGCAGGAGAATTGCTTGAATCCGGGAGGCAGAGGTTGTGGTGAGCCGAGATTACACCATTGCACTCCAGCCTGGGCAACAAGAGCAAAACTCCGTCTCAAAAAAAAGGCCAGGCACTGTGGCTCACGCCTGTAATCCCAGCACTCTTTGGGAGGCCAAGGCAGGTGGATCACGAGGTCAGGAGTTCACGACCAGCCTGACCAACATGATGAAACCCCATCTCTACTAAAAATATAAAAGTTAGCCGGGCATGCTGGTGGTTGCCTGTAATCCCAGCTGCTCGGGAGGCTGAGGCAGGAGAATTGCTTGAACCTGGGAGGCAGAGGTTGCAGTGAGCTGAGATTGTGCCACTGCACTCCAGCCTGGGCAACAGAGTGAGACTCTGTCTGAAAACAAAAACAACAACGTGTTGCACAACCTAAATATATACCATTTTTCTGTGTCAGTTTACAAAATTATTTAATCAACATTAAAAAATAAAAGTGGCCAAAAGATTTGTACAGTTACTTCACCATAGGAGTTGTACAAATGGCAAATAAACTCATGAAAAATGCTTCACACCATTGGTCACTAGAGGAAGTCTAGAGGCAGAACCAGTTAGGAGGACTTACAGTTTGCCTTGACTGAGGGTTGACGTAATCAGAGGAATGCTTGATGGAAAATGGTTAGAGGGAAGGGAGAAACTTGCTTGGTATTTGGGAGGTAGGGTAGGGTGGAGTGGTGTGGTGATCATTATCTGAGATAGGGAATCCTGGAGGAAGAGCAGTTTGGGGCCAGAAGGTGAGGTGGACTTTTCATTTTCTTAAGGAGATGTTTTATTTTTTTGTTTTTGTTTTTGATACAGAGTCTCGCTCTGTCACCCAGGCTGGAGTGCACTGGTATGATCTCAGCTCGTTGCAACCTCCGCCTCCCAGGTTCAAGAGATTCTCCTGCCTCAGCCTCCCAAGTAGCTGGGATTACAGGTGTGTGCTACCACACCCAGCTACTTTGTGGGGTTTTTTTTTAGTAGAGACAGGGTTTCGCTATGTTGGCCAGGCTGGTTTCAAACTCCTGACCTCAGGTGATCTGCCGCCATGCGTGGCCAAAGAGATGTATTTTGATGAGCGGAAGTTTTTCATTTAAATAAAATGCAATTTATTAATTTTTAATTTTTTAAAAAGAGGTTCTTCTCATCTCATTTTAGTTGCTTTTTTTGCTTTTTTTTTTTTTTTTTTTTGAGACAGTATCACTCTGTTGGCCGGGCTGGAGTGCAGTGGCATGATCTCAGTTCACTGTGACCTCCGTCTCCCGGGCTCAAGCTGGCTCAGGCAATCAAGCAATTCTCCTGCCTCAGCCTCCCGAATAGGTGGGATTACACGTGTGTGCCACCATACCCGGCTAATTTTTGTATTTTTAGTAGAGACAGGGTTTCACCATATTGGCCAGGCTGGTCTCAAACTCCTGACTTCGGGTGATCCACCCGCCTTGGCCTCCCAAAGTGCTGGGATTGTGAGCCACCCTGCCCAGCCATTAAATGCTTTTTTTTTTTGAGACGGAGCCTTGCTCTGTTGCCCAGGCTGGAGTGCAGTGGTGCAATCTCGGCTCCCTGCAACCTCCGCCTTCCGGGTTCACATCATTCTCCTGCCTCAGCCTCCCAAGTAGCTGGGACTACAGGCGCCCGCCATCACGCCTGGCTAATTTTTTGTATTTTAGTAGAGACGGGGTTTCACCGTGTTAGCCAGGATGGTCTCTATCTCCTGACATCGTGATCCGCCTACTTGGCCTCCCAAAGTGCTGGGATCACAGGCATGAGCCTCCGTACCCGGCCTAATTGCATTTTTTAAAAGATTTTATTTGTTTGGTCTGAGCACAGTGGCTCACGTCTGTAATCGCAGCACTTTGGGAGGCGGAGAAGGGTGGATTGCACTCGGGAGTTCAAGACTACCCTGGGCAACATGTCGAAATCCTGTCTCCACTAAAAATACAAAAATTAGCCAGCCAAACATCGTATGTGCTCACTCATAAGTGGAGCTAAGCTATCAGGACACAAAGCATAAGAATGATACAATGGACTTTTGCGGATTCGAGGGAAAGGGTGAGAGTGGTTGAGGGATAAAAGACTGCACACTGAGTACAGTGTGTGCTGCTCCAGTGATGGGTGCACCAAAATCTCAAAAATCACCAAATAACTTACTCATGTAGCCAAATACCACCTGTTCCCCAAAAACCTATTGAAATAAAAAATTAATTAATTAAATTAAGTAAAAGAAAAAAAATTAGCCAGGCATGGTGGCATGCATCTATAGTCTTAGCTACTCAGGAGGCTGAGGTGGTAGAATCACCGGAGTCTGGGAGGTTGAGGCTGCAGTGAGCTGAGATCATGCCACTGCACTCCAGCCTGGGAGACAGAACAAGACCCTGTCTCTAAAAAATAAAAATAAAAGGTTTTATTTAAGACTTTTTTCTCCCTTCTCTAGATATAATTGACCCTGCAATCCTGCGCCCGGGCCGCCTGGACAAAACACTGTTTGTGGGTTTACCACCCCCTACAGATCGCCTTGCCATCTTAAAAACTATTACAAAAGTGAGTAAAGGAAATGGTACATTTTTATATGTGTTTCTCTTGTTTTAAATAGAGACAGTTATAACAGGTAGTAATTTATTTGACTGATTACTTTTCTTTTCTGTAACTGTGTTTGGCCAGCCTGTATCTCCCAAAGGGAAGGTGAACTGATCTTCAATTATTACTTTAAAATAATTTACATCAGATCATATTTGAAATGGAGTAGAAACTTTTAGAGAAACTCTAGCACTTTGGGAGGGCGAGCTGGACAGATCTGAGCCCAGGAGTTCAGTACCAGCCTGGGCAATATAGTGAGACTCTGTCTCACTATAGATAGAAAAAATTAACCAGATATGGTGGCATCCGCCTGTAGTACCATGTACTCAGAAGGCTTAGGTGGAAGGATTGCTTGAGACCAGAAGGTCAGGTCTCCAGGGAGTTGTGATCACACCACTGCACTCCAGCCTGGGCAACAGAGCAAGACCCTATCTTTTTTTTTTTTTTTTTTTTCCTGAGGCAGAGTCTCACTCTGTCGCCCAGGCTGGAGTGCAATGGCGAGAGCTCAGCTCACTGCATGCTCTGCCTCCCAGGTTCACGCCATTCTCCTGCCTCAGCCTCCCGAGTAGCTGGGACTACAGGCTCCCGCCACCACACCTGGCTAATTTTTTGTATTTTTTAGTAGAGATGGGGTTTCACCGTGTTAGCCAGGATAGTCTCAATCTCCTGACCTCGTGACCTGCCCGCCTCGGCCTCCCAAAGTGCTGGGATGACAGGCGTGAGCCACTGTGCCCGGCCCTGCAAGACCCTATCTTTAAAAATAAGTAAGTAAGTGGGCCAAACACGTTGGCTCACACCTGTCATCTCAGCACTTTGGGAAGCCAAGGCAGGTGGATTGCTTTGACCTCAGGAGTTCAAGATCAGCCTGGGAAACATGGGGAAACCCCATCTGTACAAAAAATACAAAAATTAGCTGGACCTCAATGGCTCATGCCTGGCTGAGGCTGGAAAATCGCTTGAGCCCAAGAAGTGGAGGTTGCAGTCAGCCAAGATCGCACCACTGCTCTCAAGCCTGGGTGACAGACCAAGATCCTCTCTCAAAAAAAAGAAGTGAATGAGTTCTGTCATCCCACTTCTCACTACCTGGAACTAGTTTTTCTGCCCTTGACACATCACATTTTGAGGTCTGTAGCAGGGCTTTGTGTCTATATTTCTATAGCCTTGGGATGGGAGAGGGAGCTAAGCTGGTGATGTTAACCCTTCTGGGGATGAAATCACTTGTACCTGGACCCACTCTGTCCATCCAGTTGGAGATACCTCCCCCATGGGAGCTGTCCCACTCCCATGGGGTTGTACCCAGTGCTGTCCAGCTCCCTGGAAAGTGGCATACCTTGGCAGTTCTTCCTGATTCTGCTGAAATCCCTTGATTATGTGTGTCTAACTTTTTCTAGAGCTATCTATCTATCTTAAACTTTTTTTAGTATTCTTTTGATGCTGACAAAGGAAGATTCTGTGATCCTGCTTCACTGGGCCATCGTTACTTAAAATTGCCTTTAGCAGTATTCCTTAAAAATCACCCAGAGGAGGGAGAACAGGGAAGATGAAAACAGAAGGATGATCATCTTTGTGGGGTAGAAAGATTCTATTGATGCACAGTGTGGAAAATAGTTTGGAAGCTAGTGAAACTAAAAGCTATGAAATTAAGCATTTTAGAACTAAGGCAATATGACTCAGAAACATCAATGAAAAAGAAAAAATAACAAACTAAGGCGTTATCACGGGAATAATAAAGAAGATACAGATAGGAGAACTGTTTAAAGGTTTTAATTAGTAGGACATTGGATTAACTGTAGAGTTGGGAGTTAAAGGAAAAGGTAGATGAATTTGCAGCTTGTGCAGCTGGTGGCATCCACCAGGATTAGAGATCTGGGAGATGAGCTGTCTGAGTTTCAGGTGCCTGGGCACTATCAAGTGGAAAAGTCGAGCAGGATGTTGGGTCTGTGGTTGGGAGTTTAGGAGAGTCCTCTGGCTGAGCTGTAGTTTTGTCTGTCATCAGGACATAGCTGGTGGTCAAAGCCATGAAAACATACTGCTTTAGTTCAGTAGTTCTCTACCTAAGGCAGTTTTCCCACCACCCCACCTCACATCCCCAGGGAACATTTGGCAGTGTCTAGGGACATTTGTTTACCACTACGCAGAGCAGTGATAATGCTGCTAAATATTCCACAGTGCACAGGACAGCCAACAACAAAGAATTATCCAAGGCCAGGCATGGTGGCTCAGGCCTGTAATCCCAGCAATTTGGGAGGCTGAGGCAGGAGGATCACTTGAGCCAGGAGTTGGAGACCAGCCTGGACAACATAGTGAGACCCTGTCTCTACAAGAAAAATATATATATACACACACACACACATATATATATATATATTTTCTTTCTTTCAAAATGGAATCTCACTCTGTTGCCCAGACTGGAGTGCAGTGGTGCCATCTCAGCTCACTGCAACCTCCACCTCCCATGTTCAAGTGATTCTCCTGCCTCAGCCTCCTGAGTAGCTGGGATTACAGGCGTGCACCACCAAACCCTGCTAATTTTTGTATTTTTAGTAGAAACGGGGTTTCACCACATTGGCCAGGCTGGTCTCGAACTCCTGACCTTGTGATCCACCTGCCTCAAGTCTCCCAAAGTGCTGGGATTACAAACGTGAGCCACCGCGCCTTGCCAAGAAAATGTTTTTATTTAATTAGCTAGGCATAGTGACATGCACCCGTAGTCCCAGCTACTTGGTAGGCTGAGGTGGGAGGATGACTTGACCCCAAGAGGTCGAGGCTGCAGTGTGCCATGATCACACCACTGCACTCCAGCCTGAGCAGCAGAGCTGAGACCCTGTCTCAAGGGAAAGAAAAAAGAATTATCCAACTCAAAATATCAATAATGCCAAAGTTAAGAAACCCTGCTTTGGTGCCATATACTTATTTCTTTGCATCAGACAAATTTGATGATGACTGCATCATAGCATCTTCTCTCCCTTTTGTTGGCTCTGTTTTTTTTTGTTTTTTGTTTTTTGTTTTGACAGTGTGTCAAAAAAAGAGACCCTGTTTGTCGCCCAGGCTGGAGTGCAATGGCGTGATCTCAGCTCACTGCAACCTCCACCTCCCGGGTTCAAGCAAATCGGCTTCAGCCTCCCTGCATAGCTGGGGCCACAGGTGGATGGATGCCACCACACCCGGCTAATTTTTTTTTTTTTTTTTGTATTTTTAGTAGAGACGGGGTTTCACCATGTTAGCCAGGCTGGTCTCAAACTCCTGACTTCAAGTGATCCGCCCACCTCAGCCTCCCAAAGTGCTGGGATTACAGGCGTGAGCCACCATTCCTGGCCTCCTTGGCTCTGTCATTAGGAACTATGATAGTGAGATTTTGTTTGCTTTGGTCAATGTATGTGGGTGTGTATGTATATACAAATAAGCACACACATATCCAATTATAAGAATTTCCTGTAGTCATGGTGACATAATGATAATGCTTTCACACTTGTCCTTGGGATTTCATGAACTAAAGAGAAAAGTTGGATTGGTATGTATTTCTAGACATGCCAGAGATGAGGCATGTGGTATTCAGAGCCTTATAGATTTTGAACCAGAAGAATGATTGGCTCATTCTTCCTGCTGTGTTTCATTCAATGTATGGTACTCACACCAGAACAACTTTACTCTTCATTAATCTAGAATTTCAGTGCTATTTGCCAAAATCATTAGGCCTCAGACCAAGGGGTGAATATTCAAAGTACCCCACTCATGCCTGTAATCCTAGCACTTTGGGAGACCTAGGCAGGTGGATCACTTGAGGTCAGGAGTTCAAGACCAGCCTGGCCAACATGGCAAAACAGTGTCTCTACAAAAATACAAAAATTAGCTGGGCATGATGGTGTGCTCCTATAATCCCAGCTACTCAGGAGGCTGAGGCACAAGAAGCACTTGAACCTGGGAGGTAGAGGTTGCAGTGAGCCAAGATTGTACTCCAACCTGGGCGACAGAGTGAGACTCCATCTCAAAATAAAAAAAAAGTATCCCACTTCATTGATAAGTATTTGTTATAAACTAAATACATCCTTGATTGTGTAGAGACTGAGAAACGTAAGACATTGTCTTACCTATCAGGAGCGTGCCTTCTAGATGATAATAGGAATGTTTATGAAACAATGACAAATGTATTAATTCATTCCTGAAGAGGGGAAGTAAATAAAGGTGACTGAATAGTGTGGCGATTTCAACTGTATGTATAAAGACATACAGTGAAAAACATCAAGAAAGAAATATGCCAACATACAGTGCTTGCCTCTGGGAGATGGCATTATGCGTCATTTTTCCACTTTGTTAGTGCTCTTCAACCAAACCCCACCAAGAGCACACATGTGGTTGAACAAGTTGGGCTTATTACTCTTTGCAGTGCAGGAGAATGTACTCCATGGGGAACTGGGGGCATATCTCAGTAAGAGGGTATTAGGACTTAATTGATTTGGGATTTGTGTTAGATTTGGGAAGGATTTAATAACAGCCTTTGCCCTGAATGGCTGTTAAAAAGCAAGCATAATTCTATATTTGGGTGACAAGAAATCTTGCCTAAACGGAAGGAAGATTAGACCAAGGCTAAAACTGTGATTGGCAAAGAAACAGTAGTTATATTAGCTAAGATGGCGGATGTTTGGTCATTTTTGTGTCTTGGACAGTGTTTATGCTTTGTCCATGTTCAGACTCATTACAGAGTGTTCTCATTTCTGTCTTGATCCTTCACGGTCACAGAGTGGCCTTGTCTAATGTCCGTATTCTGTGGAATTATTTATGTGTAATAGGAGAGCACCACAGCTTCACTGTAAGGGCCCAGCCAGCTTGGAGCAACAACAAGACCTACCTGATAATATCAGCCTACATGTCAGATGTTACTCTACTCACTGTAACCTCTGCCTCCCAGGTTCAAGTGATTCTCCTGCCTCAGCTTCCCAAGTAGCTGGGACTACAGGCATGGGCCACCATACCTAGCTAATTTTTGTAGTTTTAGTAGAGTTGGGGTTTCCCCATGTTGGTCAATCTGGTCTCGATCTCCTGGTCTCATCTGCTTGCCTTGGCCTCCCAGAGTGCTCATTTGCTTTGTATTTTCAGATTTTCTCTCATGACCATATATGTATGTATGTATGTATTTGGTTTGTCTGTCTGTATAGAATAGTCATCTGGCCGGGCGTGGTGGCTCATGCTTGTAATCCCAGCACTTTGGGAGGCTGAGGCAGGCGGACCACCTGAGGTCAGGAGTTCGAGACCAGCCTGACCAACATGGAGAAACCCCATCTCTACTAAAAATACAAAATTAGCTGGGCATGGTGGCGCATGCCTGTAATCCTAGCTACTCAGCAGGCTGAGGCAGGAGAATAGCTTGAACCCGGGAAGCAGAGGTTGTGGTGAGTTGAGATCGTACTATTGCACTCCAACCTGGGCAACAAGAGCAAAACTCTGTCTCCAAAAAAAAAAAAAAAATAGTCATCTGGTATAAATGGGTTGGGTAACAGAGAGGAGTCCTGCAGCTTCCAAGCACAAAGTTGTGAATATGGAAGAAGAAAAAAAAAACAGAAAAGACATTTCAATAGAGGTTAACTTTGGCCGAGCATGGTGGTTCACACCTGTAATCCCAGCACTTTGGGATGCCAAGGCAGACGAACCCCGCCTCCCGAGTAGCTGGGATTACAGACACGTGCCACCACACCTGGCTAATTTTTGTATTTTTAGGGAAATGAGGTTTCACCATGTTGGCCAGGCTGGCCTGGAACTCCTGACTTTGTGATCTGCCCACCTCGGCCTCTCAAAGTGCTGGGATTACAGGCGTGAGCCACCTTGCCTGTCCAAAAGCAACTTTTGTAGATTGTGGTTTAGACTGCTGCATAGTCAGTCCTCAGCCTCTGTCTGTGCCAACGGCAGAAGGGCTTTTGTTAGTTTATTCTCTTTGTCTTGAGAGTGCATTTTTGCTTCAATTCTTACTGTGTCCTATTCTAAGACTTGGAACCTTATTGGGCAGAGCTGCCCAGGAGCAGGACCCACATGGAGCCTCCCTGTGCCCTGTCTGCCTGCGTCGGCCTGGTGCCCTCTCAAGAGGGCTATTAGCACTGCAATTTCACATCCTTATCTTAACCTCATCCTTCAGAGGTCATGAGTGTTTTTGTTTAAAAAACTTTGTTGATGGCTAAAGCAGGGCAGAGTGAGAGGAAGAGGAAGCACAATATCTAATCTCAGAGGGAAGAAGTCACAAGGTAGACTTCCTGCCCATGTATGTTGTTTGTAAGTCAACAAAGTGAGGAAAATTGGCATTTTTAATGTTTACCCTTTCTATTTCAGTTTGCTGGCTTTTGACTTTAATTTCCCAGATTGTTTTATATGCAGTTTTCTCTTTCTCCTATTAACATCTGAAATATTATAAAGAGATTAGAATAAAGATGTTTAGTCCTGTTCTTAAAAGTCTGAAAAAAATTTGTGGGTCAAAGCAACTTCTTCGTATCTTTTGGGATCTAAGTTTCATAAAAGAAGAGTGAGTGGGCCAGGTACGGTGGCTCACGCCTATAATCCCAGCACTTTGGGAGGCTAAGGCGGGTGGATCATGAGGTCAGGAGTTCGAGACCAGCCTGGCCAACATGGTGAAACCCCGTCTCTACTAAAAATACCAAAAAAAATTAGCCAGGCATGGTGGTGGGTACCTGTAATCCCAGCTACTCAGGAGGCTGAGACAGGAGAATCGCTTGAACCCAGGAAGCAGAGGTTGCAGTGAGCCGAGATTGCACCATTGCATTCTAGCCTAGGCAAGAAGAGCGAAACTCCGTCTCAAAACAAAACAAAACAAAACAAAACAAGAAAGCATTAATGATTCTAAACTCTGATATGTAATTAAGAATAGATTTAAGAATAAAGTTGGTTGGGCATGGTGGCTCACGCCTGTAATCCCAGCACTTTGGGAGGCCGAGGTGGGTGGGTCACCTGAGGTCAGGAGTTTGAGACCAGCTTGACCAGTATGGTGAAACCCCATCTCTACTGAAAATACCAAAATTGACCAGGCATGGTGGCGTGTGCCTATAGTCCCAGCTACTCGGAAGGCTGAGGCAGGAGGATGGCGTGAATCCAGTGAAGTGAGATCATGCCACTGCACTCCAGCCTGGATACAGAGTGAGACTCCATCTCACAAAAAAAAAAAAAAAAAAAAAAAATAGATTTGTATGACCAAATGAAAATATTTGTTAAAATAAAAGTAGTAGCATGTCTTGAATTACTTTTTGAACCTGAGTATTTCATAACATATAATGCTTAATAAGAATTATAGGAAAATATCGGCCGGGCACAGTGGCTCACGCTTGTAATCCCAGCACTTTGGGAGGCTGAGGCAGGAGGATCACGAGGTCAGGAGATTGAGACCATCCTGGCGAACACGGTGAAACCCCGTCTCTACTAAAAATACAAAAAAATTAGCCGGGCGTGGTGGTGGGCGCCTGTAGTCCCAACTGCTCGGGAGGCTGAGGCAGGAGAATGGCGTGAACCCGGGAGGCAGAGGTTGCAGTGAGCCGAGATCGCGCCACTGCACTCCAGCCTGGGCGACAGAGCGAGACTCCGTCTCAAAAAAAGAAAAAAGATTTATAGGAAAATATCAGTGTAAATAAGCCATAACTTTTTTCAAATTTTAGTAAAATACTATAGATATATAACATAAAATTTACCATTTTCGCCATTTTTAAATGTATATTTCTGTGGCAGTAAGTACATTCACATTGCTGTGCAGCCATCACCACTACTCATCTCCAGAACTTTTTCAGCTTCCCAAACTGAAACTCCGTCCCCATTAAACACGAACTGCCCATTCCTTCCTCCTTAGCCCCTGGCAACCACCGTTCTACTTTCTGTCTCTATACTTCGCCTATTACTAGGTACCTCATACAAGTAGAATCATACAATATTTGTGGGATAACTTTTTTTTTCCTTTGAGACAGAGTTTTGCTCTTGATGCCCAGGCTAGAGTGCAATGGTGTGATCTTGGCTCACTGCAACCTCTGCCTCCCAGGTTCAAGTGATTCTCCTGCCTCAGCCTCCTAAATAGCTGGAGTTATAGGCACCTGCCACCACACCTGTATTTTTTTTTTTTTTTTTTTTTTTTTGAGATGATGTCTCGCTCTTGTTCCGTAGGCTGGAGTGCAGTGGTGTGATCTCGGCTCACTGCAACCTCTGCCTCCTGGGTTCAAGCAATTCTCCTGCCTCAGTGTCCCGAGTAGCTGGGATTATGGGCACCTGCCACCACACCCGGCTAAGTTTTGTATTTTAGTAGAGATGGTGTTTCACCATGTTGGCCAGGCTAGTCTCAAACTCCTGAACTCAGGTGATCCGCCTGCCTCGACCTCCCAAAGTGCTGGGATTACAGGCATGAGCCACCGCACCCGGCCTACACCCAGTATTTTTAGTAGACACAGGGTTTCACCATGTTGCCTAGGCTGGTCTTGAACTCTTGACCTCAGGTGATCTGCCCGCCTTGGCCTCCCAGAGTGCTGGGATTACAGGCATGAGTCACCACGCCCGGCCTATAATTTCCTTAAGAGACTGTTTTCCTTCTTTTTCTAATAATTCCTTTAACTTAGCTTTCTGTAGTTACCAAATTATTTGAGATTTCCATTAAGGCCTTTATTAAAAAATAATATAGTATTATTGTAATATAATATTATTAAGAGAAAATGGCATAAAGAAAAACCAAATTAGTTTAAGCTTCTAAATACTTGATATCCTAGTACCATTTCAATAAATGATTTTCTGAAATACTCATATTTTGTTTTATAAGCTCTTTATTATGCCATTTAAAATTCTTTTCGCCGGGCGTGGTGGCTCACGCCTGTAATCCCAGCACTTTGGGAGGCTGAGGCGGGCGGATCACAAGGTCAGGAGATCGAGACCATCCTGGCTAACACGGTGAAACCCCGTCTCTACTAAAAAATACAAAAAGTTAACCGGGCGTGGTGACGGGCGCCTGTTGTCCCAGCTACTCGGGAGGCTGAGGCAGGAGAATGGCGTGAACCCGGGAGGTGGAGCTTGCAGTGAGCTGAGATCGCACCACTGCACTCCAGCCTGGGTGACGAGCAAGACTCCGTCTCAAAAAAAATAATAATAAAATAAAATAAAACTCTTCTCATTGCTCTCACTTGAGACTAAATAGAATTCATTTTAGTTCTTACTATAAGTCGGAAAGATTACCATATTTCAATGAAAGAATAGTTAGATTTCAATGATCCAAAGATTCCTTAGCCCTTATTTCTACTAATTAGAAAGTAATGTTGCTATAGAAACTTTTGGAGGTATCCTAGATAGAGTACACCTCATGCCCTCAAAAAAAGGAGAGTTTGGCTGAGCGTGGTGGCTCATGCCTGTAATCCCAGCACTTTGGAAGGCCGAGGTGGGTAGATCACGAGATCAGAGACCAGCCTGGCCAACATAGTGAAACCCATCTCTACTAAACATACAAAAAATTAGCTGGGCATGGTAGTGCACATCTGTAATCCCAGCTACTTGGTAGGCTGAGGGAGAAGAATCTCTTGAACCCGGGAGGGGGAGCTTGCAGTGAGCCGAGATCACTCCATCGCACTTTAGCCTGGGCCACAGGGTGAGAGTCTGTCTCAAAAAAAAAAAAAAAAAAAAAAAAAGGCCGGGCGCAGTGGCTCAAGCCTGTAATCCCAGCACTTTGGGAGGCCGAGGCGGGCGGATCATGAGGTCAGGAGATCGAGACCATCCTGGCTAACACGGTGAAACCCCATCTCTACTAAAAATACAAAAAACTAGCCCGGCGAGGTGGTGGGCACCTGTAGTCCCAGCTGCTCGGGAGGCTGAGGCGGGAGAATGGCATGAACCCGGGAGGCGGAGCTTGCAGTGAGCTGAGATCCGGCCACTGCACTCCAGCCTGGGCGACAGAGCGAGACTCCGTCTCAAAAAAAAAAAAAAAAGGAGGACACTTTGTTACTTTCTTTCGAGGGTATTTGAAATTATTTTTCTTTTTTTTTTTTTTTTTAATTCTTTTTTTTGAGACGGAGTCTCGCTCTGTCACCCAGGCTGGAGTGCAGTGGCCGGATCTCGGCTCACAGCAAGCTCCGCCTGCCGGGTTCACGCCATTCTCCTGCCTTCGCCTCCCGAGTGGCTGGGACTACAGACGCCCGCCACCTCGCCCGGCTAGTTTTTTGTATTTTTTAGTAGAGATGGGGTTTCACCGTGTTAGCCAGGATGGTCTCGATCTCCTGACCTCGTGATCCGCCCGTCTCGGCCTCCCAAAGTGCTGGGATTACAGGCTTGAGCCACCGCGCCCGGCCTGAAATTATTTTTCTAAAGGTTCAATCTTCTAAGAATTAGGAAACTTCTGAGAGTATCTAAATGTATAACAATGAATTCATTTTCTTAAGCTCATACCCCACCTCATTTATTTATTGTGTTCCTTTATATACTGAGCTTTCTTTCACAAAAGATTTTTCTTAAACAAAGGGTATGCTAAGAATAGAAAGCCGACAATTCTCCCACTATGCAAATGTGAGAAAAATTCCTCCTCTGCTGGGCACTGTGGCTCACACCTGTAATCCCAGCACTTTGGGAAGCCGAGGCGGGTGGATCACGAGGCAGGCAGATCACGAGGTCAGGAGTTTCAGACCAGCCTGACCAATATGGTGAAACCCCATCTCTACTAAAATACAAAAATTATCCAGTGTGGTGGCACATGCCTGTGATCTCAGCTACTTAGGGGGCTGAGGCAGGAGAATCACTTGAACCTGGGAGGCGGAGGTTGCAGTGAACCGAGATTGCACCACTGCACTCCAGCCTGGCAACAGAGCGAGACACAAAAAAGAAAAATTCCTCTGGGTCCTCACAAAGAGAACACTAAGATGTGATGCACAATGTCTTTATTAATATTTCTGACATAAACACAGTAAGCCTCTTGGGACTGAGGCTTGTCATTTTCTTAATATAAACTGAGGGTATTACTCAAAGCCAGTTCATTAAACACAATTTGATGAAGGTCCAAGAAATGCACTCTGAGGGTGCACAGGACCTCGTGGAGGTCCGGCTTAATCCAAGGGTAGAATTTAGATATTGAGAAGTATAAAATAATTGTCTTCCTATGATTGAGCTTTTGATTAAAACAGGACACTAGATAGTTTGAGATTAGATTGTCTAACAGCACGTGGAGTGTCCTTAGGGAAGATCCCTAAGCTAATGTGACAGTGTGACAGTTGAGGTAAGTTGATAGATTCTTAAAATCACAGAAAGCACCTAATAAGGGCTCCTACCTAATGTAGCAGCCCACCACCATAGCAAGAAAGTCTATGCTAGTCTTCATTTTAAGAAATCACTATTACATGTTCACTGATGCCCCCCTTCCCTCTCAAATATAGCACAAAATTGTGTATACTCATCTGGAGATAAGATACTGGTTTCTTATTATCAAAAATATTAAATAAATAATAAAGGTAACAAACTTCCATAAAGGCCATTCAGTTGCAAATCTGAACTTTAAAACTCAGGTTTTCCAATTCCTCGTCCAGTGTTATTTCCACTTTTTAGCTCTTTTTACTGAAGTGTGATACACCTACAGAAACGTGGTAAATGTAAAGTAGATTTAGAGAGTCAAGAAAAAAAATTAAAAAGTCGTAAATGTCCAGCTCCATGAATTGTTACAAACAAAGTCTCTAGATCAAGAAAGAGAACACTCCAAGTCTAATTCATAGAATTATGAAGTAGAGGCCGGGCGCGGTAGCTCAAGCCTGTAATCCCAGCACTTTGGGAGGCGGAGACGGGTGGATCACGAGGTCAGGAGATCGAGACCATCCCGGCTAACACGGTGAAACCCCGTCTCTACTAAATATTACAAAAAACTAGCCGGGCGAGGTGGCGGGTGCCTGTAGTCCCAGCTACTCGGGAGGCTGAGGCAGGAGAATGGCGTGAACCCGGGAGGCGGAGCTTGCAGTGAGCCGAGATCTGGCCACTGCACTCCAGCCTGGGCGACAGAGCAAGACTCCGTCTCAAAAAAAAAAAAAAAAAAAGAATTATGAAGTAGAATGGTGACTGCTGGGGATTGGGAGGCAGGGGCAGGAGGAATGGGGAGTTACTGTTTAACGGATGCGTTGTTTTCTTTTGGGAAGATAGAAAAGTTCTGGAGCTGGGTGGGGTGATACAACAATGCGGAGGGACTTAATGCCACTGACCTGTACACTGAAAAACGGTTGAAATGCTCAGTTTTTTATATGTTTTGCCACAATAAAATAGAACATTCCCACACCTACAAAAGTTGCCCTTCTGCTTCCAGTCACTACCCACTCCTACCTGCCCCCAGGATTGACCACTATCTTGACTCAGTTGAAAATTGTTCACACTAAAAGATGCTTAGCAATCCTACATTCTGACCCTTTCGTTTTACTACTCAGAGGAAAAAGCACAAGGTTGTTTGCCTAAGATCATAGTTTGGGTCCCAGGTCAAAATGGATTGAATGGGAAATTAACTGTTTCTTGAACCTGTGGTAGATAACATGTCCATTTTATTTAGTGATAGCAACTAACAGATGTATAATGTATGCAGTTCTTGAACATGCCCTGCAGGGATGCAGTAAGAGGCTGGTATGTGAATGTGGGCAGAGCAACAGGTAACTAGTGCACAAGGCCGGCAACTCCAGTCCTGTCAGCCAGGTCACCGAACCCTGTGCTTGGAGCACTTTGCCAGGCTGACGCTTTACACTAAGAAAAGCTTACTGGGCAGGCGCTGTGGCCCACACCTGTAATCCCAGCACTTTGGGAGGCCAAAGTGGACAGATCACTTGAGCTGAGGAGTTTGAGATCAGTCTGGGCAACATCGTGAAACCCCATCTCTACAAAAAATACAAAAATTAGCCAGGTGTGGTAGTGGGTGCCTGTAGTCCCAGCTACCCAAGAGTCTGAGGTGGGAGGATCGCTTGAGCCCGGGAGGTGGAGGTTACAGTAAGCCAGGATTGCGCCACTGCACTTCAACCTGGGTGACAGAGCCAGACTCTGTCTCAAAGAAAAAAAAAGAGAAAAGCTTAATGGGTTCACTTTTGTGTGTGTTTCTTCTTTTCTTTTTTCTTTTTTTTTTTTTTTGAGACCAAGTCTCCATCACCCAGGCTGGAGTGCAGTGGTACGATCTCAGCTCACTGCAGCCTCCACCTCCCAGGTTCCAGTGATTCTCCTGTCTCAGCCTTCCGAGTAGCTGTGATTAAAGGCACACGCCACCATGCCCAGCTAATTTTTGTTTTAGTAGAGACGGGGTTTCACCATGTTGGCCAGGCTGGTCTCAAACTCCTGACCTCAGGTGATTCGCCCTCCTCGGCCTCTCAAAGTGCTGGGATTACAGGTGCAAGCTGCTGCGCCCCGTGATGTTTCTTCTTAAAATAGTTATTTAATAATATAATATTTGCTACACAGGAAAGAACATATGCAATGTATATGTAAGTTATGAATCAGAATAATAAGCAAATACTCATAAGCTTACCATCTAACTGTCACACATTTTAAATAATTAAAAACTGTTTTGATTGGGTGCAGTGGCTTATGTCTGTAATCCCAGCATTTTGGGAGGCTGGGGCAGGAGAATTGCTTGAGGCCAGGAGTTTGAGACAAGCCTAGGCAACATAGCAAGACCCCATCTCCAAAAAAAAGCAGACCCGGTAGCTCACACCTGTAATCCCAGCACTTCGGGAGGCTGAGGTGAGCAGATCACCTGAGGCTAGGAGTTTGAGACCAGCCTGGCCAAACCCCGTTTCTACTAAAAATACAAAAAATTAGCCAGGCGTGGTGGCATGCGCCTGTAGTCCTAGCTACTCAGGAGTGCAGTGGTGCGATCTTGGCTCAGGCCTAGCCAGGCATGGTGGCATGTAGTTCCAGCTCCTCCGGAGGCTGAGGTAGAAGGATCTCTTGTGCCCAGGAGGTCAAGTCTGTTGTGGTTGTTCCACTGCACTCCTGCCTGGGCGACAGAGCAAGACCCTAGGGGGAAGACAAAGCTCGTTTTGTTTGCCTCTGCAGTTTGTCACTAAAAATATTATTAAACATAATGTATGCAAGCAAGGTACTGGGTTAAGTGTTAAAACTCTGGGTTGGTTTGTTTTCTCTACATCCAGTCTCATGAGAAATTCTGAGCTCTGAGTTGCAACATACTTGTCATTGCTAATGTCTCTTGAAATGAGCTGAAGGGGAATTGGCACCAAAATCAGGATTGAGTGTTAGATAAATGATTAAGAAAGAATATATTGAGCTCAGAGGACTCTGCTTTTATTATAGAGCAAATACTGCTCCTTCTGTCCTGGCCAGGTTCAGTATTATTTCTCCCGTCCTAGCCAGCCTCACACCAACACTAAGCATTGCTTAAGTATTTGCCATATTTAAGCTGGAAAGGAAATGTGTTTCTTCACCTTTGGAAAGATCGAGGTGCTGGTTTTCATTCTTGTTGATGCTTAGTATTTGCTGCAACTGTACACAAATTCCTCAAACTTCATGAGCATAAATTGTTTGCCTTTAGCTTTCTCAAGTTTGGAATCTGCTTCTTAGCCTCATTTCTCAACATTGAAATTTGTATAAATCTTAACAGCACTGGTCTGGAAGTCAGTTATACTCATTTAGTCAAACAGCCATTATTAAGAAGCTATTATGTAGATGAATATGGTCTTTATCTTTATTTTGAGACTCAGTCTCACTCTGTCGCCCAGGCTGGAGTGCAGTGGCGTGATCTCTGCTCACTATAACCTCCACCTCCAGGGCTTAAGCAGTTCTCATGCCTCAGCCTCCTGAGTAGCTGGGACTACAGGTGTGTACCATAACGCCCGGCTAATTTTTTTTTTTTTTTTTTGAGACGAAGTCTCGCTCTGTCGCCCAGGCTGGAGTGCAGTGGCTGGATCTCAGCTCACTGCAAGCTCCGCCTCGCGGGTTCACGCCATTCTCCTGCCTCAGCCTCCCGAGTAGCTGGGACTACAGGCGCCCGCCACCTCACCCGGCTAGTTTTTTGTATTTTTTTTTTGTAGAGACGGGGTTTCACCATGTTAGCCAGGATGGTCTCGATCTCCTGACCTTGTGATCCGCCCATCTCAGCCTCCCAAAGTGCTGGGATTACAAGCATGAGCCACCACGCCCGGCATGGTCTTTAAAACTTCAATGAAAAATCATTTTTCTCTCTTACTTAGAATGGTACCAAACCACCACTGGATGCAGATGTAAATTTGGAAGCAATTGCTGGTGACCTTCGCTGTGATTGCTATACGTAAGTGTTTAAATCTTAAGTCAATTCACTCTCTGGGGTTCAATTTCCTCATCTATAAAATGAGATGTGATGATGCTCACCTCAGCAGATTGTTGGGAGGATTAAATGAGGTATCCCATGAAGCATATAAAGTGTCTGGCATCTCCCTTCTTAGAGAAGAGACTGCACATTTGGAGGCTCTGAAGGAATTCCCGGGAACAGGGGAGTCCTTTCATATGTTGACTCTTGGTACTTAACCTACCCTAACCAGCATTGCTGTCCTTTACAAATCGTACTGGTGCGTCAGCATTTAAAAGAGACTAATCTACAATTGCCACATTTTCCAGCCCTCAGGATGCATTTTCACTGCACACCTTTTTACCTCCACATAGCCTGTAGTAACATCAGGAAATCTGACATTTCTGCCTTCTTCCTTCCTATGTTTGTGGTTGTTACAGTTGTTAGTTTTTCTTCATGTGTTTTGAAGTAAATTTGTTTGTTAACTTTCCCAATTTGGGTACACAGAATTTAACTAACAGAGACAATACCCCCTATGGCTTTTTGTTTTGTTTCTTTCTTTCTTTTTTTTTTTTTTTTTCCAGACAGGGTTTCCCTCTTTCACCCAGGCTGGAGTACAGTGGCATGATCATGGTTCACTGGCCTTTACTTCCTTTACTTCCTTTGTTGAAAAACAATCCTCTGACCTCAGCCTCCCGGATAGCTGGGACTACAGGTGCACGTCACCATGCCCAGCTAATTTTTTTAAAAAAATTTTGTAGTTATGGGGTCTTGCCATATTGCCCAGGCTTGTCATGAACTCTGAGCTTAAGTAGTCCCTCACGCCTCAGCCTCCCAAACTGCTGGGATCACAGGTGTGAGCCAGCACGCCTGGCCATTTTTTCCCCTATTATGTCCTTCTAATGTAGCAGTGATTCTCAATGAAGAGAAATTCATCACCCTTCATCAGGAGGGGTGCTGAGATGCAGATGTAAATGCCCCTACCTTCCGTTAAATAGGATGTGCCTCACCCCCTAGTTAGGAATCAAATCCATATCAGTCTTTATTTAAATTATGTGGCCAGGCACGGTGGCTCAACGCCTGTAATCCAAGCACTTTTGGAGGCCGAGGTGGGTAGATCACGTGAGTTCAGGAATTGGAGACAAGCCTGGCCAACATGGTGAAACCTTGTCTCCACTAAAAATACAAAAATTAGCCGGGCATGGTAGCGCGTGCCTGTAATCCCAGCTACTAGGGAGGCCAAGACAGGAGAATTGCTTGAACCCAGGGGGTGGAGGTTGCAGTGAGCTGAGATCGTGTCAGTGCACTCCAGCCTGGGCAACAGAGCAAGACTCCATCTCAAAAATAAATAAATAAATAAAATTAAAAATAAAGAAATGACCTTACTGCTTAGAGGACTACTTCTTGAGTAGTTTACTGCTTTAAAGGTAGGAGCAGTGGCTCACAGCTGTAATCCTAGCCCTTTGGGAGGCCAAGGTGGGCAGATTGTTTGAGGCCAGAAGTTCGAGACCAGCCTGGGCAACATAGTAAGACCCCGTCTCTACAAAAAATAATAATAATAACAGCTTTAAGTGCTCAAATCTGAAAAGATTTTCAGTAACAGAGGTGTTTTTGGTGGCGGAACTTGCCCTGGTCTAAATCTTTTGGATATACCAAGTAGGCTGTCAGTCTGTGAAGGGGTTAGGGCTAAAGTTGAATGGTGTACATTTTGGATTTTCTTGCCACTGTAATCACAGTTTGAGAGATACTACACCACTACAGTCTTTAGCTGTCTATTTGCGTTAATGATGTCTCCACCAATGTTATATTTCATACTGGGGGAAGGAATGAATACCCCAGCGGGCATGTGATTATTAAATAATGTTATAACCCTAACATTTAGCCAACAAAACACCAGATTCAGTTAAAAATTTAAGCTCTGTGGGTCTTTACTTTTATATAGTATGTGTCTGAGGCAGGAGAATCACTCAAACCCGGGACACGGAGGTTGCAATGAGCCAAGATCGTGCCACTGCACTCCAGCCTAGGTAACAGAGCGAGACTCCATCTCAAAAAAAAAAAAATTTATATAGTATGGGGATTATCAACATTATATAATAAGTTTGATGTCCAGAGATGAGGTGTTTTTTAAAAAAAATCATTTTTTTTTCATCTTTTATTTCCAAGACTTCTGAATAATAGAAGTGAGGTTTTTATTCCCAAATTCAAACTCTTTCTCAAAGAATCTCTAAGAATCCTGTTTCAGCTGTAAAGTAGTGAAACTCCAGTCAGCATGAGTGTCTTTCATTTAACTCAGAACTGTGCTGACTCAGCATATTATTACATGAAATAATAAGTGAAGGCCTGTTTGTATTTGTCATATTTTAAGTAACTTATGATGTGTTCATTCAGTTTTAACTTGAGTCAGCTGCATTAAAGACTTTCCAGGGTTTGTATTTTTCCCTTCTGAACTTGGAGCCGTAAGTGACTTTTTTGGGGTTTTTTTGAGACAGGGTCTCACTCTGTCACCCAGGCTCACTATAGCCTATGCCTCCCAGGCTCAAGCAATTCTGCCATCTCCACCTCCCAAAGTGCTGGAATTACAGGCACGACCCATTGCGCTCAGCCCATAAATGACTTTTTAATAATCTTACTTTAGACGTTATGTAATACATGAATATGCTAGTCAGCACTTTAGCCTTTTATGCATTGTATTGTTTCCTCCATCATTTCCTTTCTTCTTGAGTTTAGTTTTTTGTTTTTGTTTTTGTTTTTTGTTGTTGTTGTTGTTGTTGTTGTTGTTTTTGAGACGGAGTCTCGCTCTGTCGCCCAGGCTGCAGTGCAGTGGTGCGATCTTGGCTCACTGCAACCTCCACCTCTCGGGCTCAAGTGATTCTCCCACCTAAGTGGCGTGAGCCACTGCACCTGGCCTAGAAATATCTTACCTAAAAGCTAAGAGCAGGCTGGAGCAGGCTGGACGCGGTGGTTCATGCCTGTAATCCCAGCACTTTGGGAGGCTGAGGCGGGCAGATCACAAGGTCAGGAGGTCGAGACCATCCTGGGTAACACGGTGAAACCCTGTCTCTACTAAAACTACAAAAAGTTAGCCAGGCGTGGTGGCGGGCGTCTGTAGTCCCAGCTACTCGGGAGGCTGAAGCAGGAGAATGGCATGAACCCGGAAGGCGGAGCTTGCAGTGAGCCGAGATCGTGCCACTGCACTCCAGCCTGGGCTGCAGAGCGAGACTCCGTCTCCCAAAAAAAAAAAAAAAGCGGGCCGGGCGCCGTGGCTCAAGCCTGTAATCCCAGCACTTTGGGAGGCCAAGACGGGCGGATCATGAGGTCAGGAGATCGACACTAGCCTGACTAACACGGTGAAACCCCGTCTCTACTAAAATACAAAAAACTAGCTGGCCGAGGTGGCGGGCGCCTGTAGTCCCAGCTACTCGGGAGGCTGAGGCAGGAGAATGGCGTAAACCCGGGAGGCGGAGCTTGCAGTGAGCTGAGATCCGGCCACTGCACTCCAGCCTGGGCGACAGAGCCAGCTCCGTCTCAAAAAAAAAAAAGCTAAGAGCTCTTTCCTACTGATTCATAATCAATTTATTTCTCATCTTTATTGGTCGCTTTCTTTCCTCATTATTTAATATATTACTTATATGGGTTTTTTTCTGGGATTTTGCAGTATCTAGGAATATAAATCACTATTATTTTATTGTAGGGGTGCAGATCTCTCTGCTTTGGTAAGAGAAGCTTCTATCTGTGCCCTGAGACAGGAAATGGCAAGACAGAAGAGTGGAAATGAAAAAGGTACGATTCTCTCCAGAATCTCTCAATTCTGATTATGATACTGTTGCCCTGGAAAATGACCATTTTCTAGTGTCTATTATCTATGATATTAAAGCTAACGTTTTTCTAATGAGACTGTTAGAAGCTGTTCTAAAATATTAGGTAATCTCTGTTGCTGACAATTATAATAATAGCAAAGTTATTTAGTACCGCTCTAATAAAGAGTACTGTCCCTATAGGCAAATGGATCCATTCACTGTCTTCATCATGAGTTTGGGCTGCTTATCAATTCTGGAAAACCTTATTCTTTTGCTAAGGTGATATCTACTTACCTGTTAAAATGCAGCCTAAATTGGAGACCTTAGAAAATACACAAGATAAGTGAAATTTGGAATAACTTTCCATATATTGAGACTTTCCTTTCAAAATACAAACTCTGTGTATTGTATTATGTGATGCTTTGGGGTCGTCTCAACAGCTTTGCACCATCCTTCACATTTGACAGTGTCTTTAATTTTGCTATTTGAGTGCATATGCGGAAAAAAAATTGTCTGCTGGGTGTGGTGACTCACATCTGTAATCTCAGCACTTTGGGAAGCTGAGGCAGGAGGATTGCTTGAGCCCAGGAGTTTGAGAGCAGCCTGCACGAAAAACCAAGACGCCATCTCTATAAAAAATTTAAAAAATTAGACTGGCATGGTGGTACATGCCTATAGTCCTAACTACTTGGGAGAGTGAGGCCCAGGAGTTTGAGGCTGCAATGATCTATGATTGCACCACTGCACTCCAGCCTGAGTGACAGAGCAAAACCCTGTCTCTTTTTTTTTTTTTTTCCGGACACAGAGTCTTGCTCTGTCACCCAGGCTGGAGTGCAGTGCCACGATCTGGCTCATTGCAACCTCCACCTCCTGGTTCAAGTGATTCTCCTGCCTCAGTCTCCCGAGTAACTGGGATTGCAGGCGTGTGCCACCACACCCAGTTAATTTTTTTTATATTTTTAGTTGAAACGGGGTTTCACCACATTGGTCAGGCTGGTCTCGAACTCATCTCGTGATCCACCCACCTCGGCCTCCCAAAGTGCTGGAATTATAAGCCTGAGCCACCACGCCCAACCTAAAGCTCCCTTCTAATCCAGTGCTGAGATATTTTATATATAAAATATTCTATGATGTTATGGTTCCGTAAGATCTCATTGTGTGTTGCATACTCTTAAATATTAATACTATGGAATCCTACATTCTATTCCCAGTTAAATTTATTTGAATTATCTGAGTAATTCTGGTTCTTCTTCATAAACATCACCATTAAGTTAAACAATGCAAAGAGGCCTACAAAAAGTACCAACTTATGAGTGGCAGGTCTCTTTGGGTGGCTTTGGATTAAAATCTGATGAGCAGAATATATCTGGCTAGAATACTGTTCTGAAAAAGAATAGAGCCCATCTCAACACTGATCTCTTTAGTGGACCCCTTGAAAGCTTTGAAGTCTTTCTTTTTTCTTTTTTTTTTTTTTCTTTTTTTTGAGACGGAGTCTCGCTGTGTCGCCCAAGCTGGAGTGCAGTGGCCGGATCTCAGCTCACTGCAAGCTCTGCCTCCCAGGTTCACGCCATTCTCCTGCCTCAGCCTCCCGAGTAGCTGGGACTACAGGCGCCCACCACCTCGCCTGGCCAGTTTTTTGTATTTTCTTTTTTAGTAGAGACGGGGTTTCACCGGGTTAGCCAGGATGGTCTCGATCTCCTGACCTCGTGATCCGCCCATCTCGGCCTCCCAAAGTGCTGGGATTACAGGCTTGAGCCACCGCGCCCGGCCAACTTCGAAGTCTTTCAGAGGAAGTTAAGTTCTAAGTCGGTTAGCATACCATACTGAGATATGTATATTTGTGCATTTGCTCCATAGGTGAACTCAAGATTAGTCATAAGCATTTTGAAGAAGCTTTCAAGAAAGTAAGATCATCTGTATCAAAAAAGGTAAGCAATGCTGTTAAATGTATAAAAGAAACTAGAATTTTAGACCAGTAGATATGACCTCATGAATTAAACTCTTTTACAGATTGTTTTGTATAATACTTCTACTTCCTAAAAAAAGAAATTACATGGTTCGTTTTGATCTGAAAACAAGCAAAATAATTGCCTTTGTGAGAATGTTCTCACAAAGTTTTCCTAACTAGATTCTCTAACAACTATTTATTCAGAGAGAGAATGACCTCTTCTGCCTCCACAATCTCAGAATTTTTAATCATCTAATTCAAGTATCATTTGACCTACTCTACCCTTTTTGACAAATGGCTTTGTATTTCTTGGAGCTAGACTGTACCCAAACTAAGCCACAGGGACTTACCCATACATTTCAGGGAAATAAAAACATCTTCACCATAGGTGGGAGAAGGGTTAAAAAAAATCACTCTGGAGCTGGGCACAGTGGCCCATGCCTGTTATCTCAGCTACTCAGGAGGCAGAGGTGGGAGAATGGCTTGAGCCTAGGAGTTCAAGATCAGACTGGGAAACATGGTGAGACCCTGTCTGTACAAAAAAAAATTAAAACTTAGCCAGACATGGTGGCATGCCCCTATAGTCCCAGCTACTTAGGAGGTTGAGGCAGAAGGATTACTTGAGCCCAGGAGGTTGAGGCTACATTGAGCCACGATCACACCATTGTACTCAGTTACAGAACAAAGCCTCAGTTACAGAACAAAGCCTTGTCTCAAAAACAAACAAATAAACACAGAAGAAAAACACACTTCAAGTATTTCTTTGGGATAAATACACAGGAGTGGAATTGCCACCCAATATTTAAAATGTTAATTTGCCAGGCGTGGTGGCTCACACCTGTAATCCTGGTACTTTGGGAGTCTAAGGTGGGCAGATCACGAAGTCAGGAGTTCGAGACCAACCTGGCCAATATAGTGAAATCCCATCTCTACTAAAAATACAAAAATTAGCTGGGTGTGGTGGTGCACACCTGTAGTCCTAGCTACTTGGGAGGCTGAGGCAGAAGAATCACTTGAACCTGGGAGGCAGAGGTTGCAATGAGCCAAGATCACACCACTGCATGCCAGCCTAGGCGACAGATCAAGACTCAGTCTCAAAAAAAAAAAAAAAAATTTAATTTGACCACAGTGAGATTCTACTACACACCTATCACAATGACTAAAATTTAAAAGACTGGCAACACTAAATAGTGGCAAGGATATGAAACAGCTGGAACTTTTTTTTTTGTTTTTGAGACAAGAGTTTTGCTCTTGCTGCCCAGGCTGGAGTGCAATGGCATGATAGCAACTCACCATAACCTGCGCCTCCTGGGTTCAAGCTATTCTCCTGCCTCAGCCTCCTGAGTAGCTGGGATTACAGGCATGCGCCACCATGCCCGGCTGATTTTTTGTATTTTTAGTAGAGAAAGGGTTTCTCCATGTTGTTCAGGCCTGTCTCCAACTCCCAACCTCAGGTGATTCACCTGCCTCAGCCTCCCAAAGTACTGGGTTACAGGTGTGAGCCACCAAGCCTGGCCTGGAACTCTTACACATTGTTGCTGAAAATGTAGATAAACCACACTGGAAAACATTCTGGCAATTTTTTTTTTTTTTTTTTTTTGAGACGGTGTCTCGCTCTGTCGCCCAGACTGGAGTGCAGTGGTGTGATCTCTGCTCACTGCCAGCTCCGCCTCCCAGGTTCACACCACTCTCCTGCCTCAGCCTCCCGAGTAGCTGGGACTACAGGCGCCCGCCACCACGCCTGGCTAATTTTTTTGTATTTTTAGTAGAGACGGGGTTTCACCGTGTTAGCAAAAATGGTCTCAATCTCCTGACCTCATGATCCGCCCATCTCGGCCTCCCAAAGTGCAGAGATTACAGGCGTGAGCCACTGCACCCGGCCCATTCTGGCAATTTCTTATGAACAGTAATATAGTGTAAGAAGCTTCTACTTTCCCGGCCTGGCACAGTGGCTCATGTTGCAGCACACCAACATTTTACATGTATACATATGTAACAAACCTGCATGTTGTGCACATGTACCCTAGAACTTAAAGTATTTAAAAGAAAAAGAAAAGAAACCCCATCTCTACTAAAATACAAAAACTTTGCCAGGCATGGTGGTGCACACCTGTAGTCCCAGCTACTCAGGAGACTGAGGCAGTGGAATCCCTTGAACCTGGGAGGCAGAGATTGCAGTGAGCCGAGATTGCGCCACTGCACTCCAGCCTGGACAACAGAGCGAGACTCTGTCTCAAAGAAAAAGAGAAGCTTCTGCTTTTGCCTCCTTTCCATCTGGATTCAGTGTAGTTTAGAATTGTGCTTTCTTCACTAATTAGATAGACATAAGAATCTTTTGACCTGATATTTTAGGAAAACTTCAGTCAACAATTGTGAGAGTCATGGGAGTCCCCTGTGGAAAGAAGCATGTGTAGGACTTAGATTAGGATTTAGATGCAGGAAAGTAAAATGTCACCTCTCTTTAATAGTAAATTAGTCAGCAAGAGCTACTATGACAAAGTACCACAGACTGGGTGGCTTAAAAAATGGAAAATTTATTTTCTCACAGTTCTGGAGAGTATTGGGAAGGGTTGGTTCTTCTGAAGCCTTTGTCCTCACTGACGGCTGTCTTCTCCCAGCGTGTGCACGTGCTCTTCCCTCTGTGCACGTGCTCTTCCCTCCTGTGCCCTAATCCCCTCTTTTTGTAGGGACACCAGTCATACTGGATAAGAGTCCACCTGTATGACCTCATTTTAATCCAGTCTCCTCTACAAAGACCCTCTCTCTCCAGTTAGAATCACATTCTGAGGTCCTGCGGTGAGGACTGCAGCATGTGAATTTTGGGGGGCACCATTCAGCCCATAGCAAGCAGTGATGGGCTCTGTATTCTGTGTTCTCCCTCCTTACAGGATCAAATCATGTATGAACGTCTGCAGGAGTCCCTCAGCCGGTGACATCTCCAGCAGCTGGCTTAGAGGAGCCCATCAAGCCGGCAGAAAATCCCCCACACGCTCTGAAGGACCTGCTTTCAGCTGGACACAGGTGCGGCCTCATGTAAATATTTTATTTTCAAGTGAATGAGGCCAAGCTGAAGCTGAAGATTCTTCCCATCTGGCCAGCCTTGTGTGAAAATGCCTTCTTCCTCTTTAAGAAAAAGGAAAATTTTTAAACTGCTGAAATAAAATGACTGTTACATTTTTCAAATAAAACTTTTACTTTGAACTATTTTGACTATACAGAAAAGTTACACAGAACTCCTTCCCCGCCCTCCGCAACCATCTCCTACATAACCCTTCATCAAAGTCAGGAAATTAATACGTGGAAACATCGCTGCCATCTCCATTCAGTCCTCCTCCATTCAAGTTTCTCTAGTTGTCCTGATAATGTCCTTTAAAACAGGTCCCTATCCCCAGGTTGGAGACCGGTACCTATCTGTCTCCTGCTAGGAACCAGGATGTACAGTGGGAGGTTAGTGGTGGGCAAGTGAGCATTACTGCCTTAGCTCCACCTCCTGGTAGATCAGCGGCAGCATTAGACTTTCATAGAAGCGTGAACCCTATTGTGAACTGTGCACTTGAGGGACCTAGGCTGTACGCTCCTTAAGAGAATCTTATGCCTGATGATCTGAGGTGGAACAGTTTCTTTCTGAAACCACCTCCCCCAGCCCCATCTGAGGGAAAATTATCTTCCATGAAACCAGTGCCTGGTGCCAAAAAGGTTAGGGACCGCTGCTTTAAAAGGAGGCCACTGCAGTTAGTTGCTACGTTCTTTAATCTCTTTTAAGTGCGGAACAGTTCTTCAGGTTTGACTTTTGACACTTGTGAAGGTTTTAGGCCAGTTACTTTGTCAAATGCCTTCAGTGAGAATGTGTCTGATGTTTTCCTTGTGATTACACTCAAGTTATGCATCTTTGGCAGATTACAAAGTGACACTGTGCACTCGTCATGTGGCGTGCGATTTCAGTTTGTCCTGTTACTCATGATGTTCACTGTGATCACTTAAGGTAGTTCTACCAGGCTTCTCACACTATAAAGTTACTCCTCACTCTTTTTTTTCACTTTGTAATGTATGTATATTTTATGAGAAGTTACTTTGAAACTCTATATAGTCCATTCCTCATCAAACTCAAGTATTACTATTTTTTAATATATTATCTTTTATTATCATTATGATATTCAAACTGTCCCAGATTTGACTCTCCTTTGGCCTCTATATATGTCTGATGAGTCCCTAGGCAATACTTTGTAAAGGGCTTGATTTTTGCTGTGTTTAATCTCAACTCGTCATTTACGGTGTTGCTCACAATATATCCTGAAGCTATATACAGATGGGTCTGGTTACCTACTTTTCTTTCTTCTTAAATTTTTACTTCACTTCATTCTACAGAAATTTTTAGGCTGCTTTTAAGAATGTGGGCCAGGCACAGTGGCACATGCCTGTAATCCTAGCATTTTCGGGAGGCCTAAGTGGGAGGATCACTTGAGTTCAGGAGTTCGAGACGAGCCTGGGCAACATAGTGAGACCCCCATCTCTACAAAAAAAAAAAATTTTTTTACAAGGCCGGGCACGGTGGCTTATGCCTGTAATCCCAACACTAGGCCAAGGCAGGCAGATCGCCTGAGGTCAGAGTTCTTGACCAACCTGGCCAACTTGGTGAAACCCCATCTCTACTAAAAATATGAAATTTAGCTGGGTTTGGTGGCAGGCACCTGTAATCACAGCTACTCAGGAAGCTGAGGCAGGAGAATCGCATGAACCTGGGAGGCAGAGGTTGCAGTGAGCCAAGATGTCACCATTGCACTCCAGCCTGGGCAACAGAGCGAGACTTGGTCTCAAAAAAAAGGGAAAACAAAAAGTTTACAAAAATGTGATGAAAAAATGTTACTAAACGCAAATCAGGGTTGCAAAGGTCAATAAAACACAGCCTTGTTGTTGTTGTTGTTGTTGTTGTTGTTGTTGTTGTTGTTGTTTGAGGCAGAGTCTAGCTCTGTCACCCAGGCTGGAGTGCAGTGGCGCAATCTCAGCTCACTGCAAGCTCCACCTCCCAGGTTCAGGCCATTCTCCTGCCTCAGCCTCCTGAGTAGCTGGGACTACAGGCGCCCACCACCACGCCTGGCTAATTGTTTGTATTTTTAGTAGAGACGGGGTTTCACCATGTTAGCTAATATGGTCTCGATCTCCAGACCACGTGATCCGCCTGCCTTGGCCTCCCAAAGTGCTGGGATTACAGGCCTGAGCCACTGTGCCCGGCTGACACAGTCCTTTTTTTGAGGAGTTCGCAGAAGGATTCAGACATCTCAGCAGAGTATGACCATGCCCAGTGAAAGGGCATGAAGAAGAGGGTACCTTGGGACACCAGAAGAAGGAGCACCAAAAAAGAAAAAAAAGGCAAATCAGGATCACATACTAAAGGTAGGTGATTAAGAATGAAGGGAACCTGGGTGCGATGGCTCAGGCCTGTAATCCCAACATTTCAGGAGGCCGAGGCGGATGGATCACGAGGTCAAGAAATCAAGACCATCCTGATCAACATGGTGAAACCCCGTCTCTACTAAGAATACAAAAATTAGCTGGGTGTGGTGGCACGCACCTGTAGTCTCAGCTACTTGGGAGGCTGAGGCAGGAGAATTGCTTGAACCCAGGAGGTTGAGGTTGCTGTGAGCCAAGATTGTGCCACTGCACTCCAGCCTGGTGATAGAGTGAGACTCTGTCTCAAAAAAAAAAAAAAAAAAAAAAAAAAAAAAAAAAATTGAAGGGAGAATTGGAATATGCACCAGAAGGTCTTAAATTTGAGGAGTAGATTGGACTCTGCTTGACATCCACCCAATCCTGAGAAACACAGGTATATCATAGATGTGGGTTATGAGAAAAAGCAAAAATCTTCTTGACAATTAAATGTTAGGTCTAAGTATCCAACTTGCTGGTAGTTTAGCTTAACCTCAACATAAAATTTAGAGTGCATAAGAGAGCAGACTGGCTGCGTGTTCGTTGGCTTTGCCAGTCAGGTATGGTACAGGTTGAACAGCAGGCAGATCCTGCGACAGCTAGTGTGACAGCGGATGCTGCCAGCACTTCTGCAAATGGAAGGGAAGATCATATTTTTCAGCATGATCTGTGTACTACACACTGCCAAATGTTATCTTCTTTAACACTCCCAACTCATACTAGGGATCAAATAGCATTATCCCCATTTCATCAAAAAGAAAAAGGTTCAGAGCTTGTTCAAGGGGACTCGTGGAACAGTCAATTCTGGTCTACAGTGGTCTAACTTTTATTTCTTTTATTGAAAAAGATCCAGTCCTCTGTTCAGAAACTCCCGGAATTATATCCTCTGTTCTAGCACTGTCAAAGATTTAGCCATTTCATTAAACACTTTGTACTGAGCATTACTGACATAATGGTGAACAAACTCAGAACTTAATGCCCAGTGTGGTGTGTGTGGCAGAGAGCTTATCGCCCCATAATGTCCATTCATTCCTTCTACCTTTTAGTAAGAAGGGCTCTTGCTGCCAGGAAAGTGACTAACAAACATCTGGCTAGTATAATATAAACAGAAGTGATGGGAACAGCTTCTGGTTACATCCTCATAAGGAAGTGACTTGGGTTGCATTAACCCATCATTAACTCAGGGCAGCCTACATTAAACTCACACACCTTCTCCCAGAAGTGAAGACCCTGGCTATATCCTTGAAAAGTCATAATTTGTTTAAAAAAGAAGGTGCTGCCTGTCATTTTAACTCCATGCTGCCCTTCCCGGGGCTAGAGAGTGATGAGCTGATGATGAACCTGTTTTGGCCTTGTAAATGGAGACAACATCCTAGGGAATGACAAAGTAATAAAACACAAGGAACCAGGATCGTGGGCAACCCTTGTGGCAGTTTCCTCACCCCTCAGATGGTCGATTTGCCTGACTTGTGTGTGTGATCTTTACGTTGCTTAAGCCATTTGTATTTTGGTCTCTGTGAAAGGAGCCAAATATCCAAATTAATACAGCATTCAGACAGGTAAAGACAGTCACAAAACAGTGTGAAAAGGGTTGAAAAGGGATAAGAATAGTCACCAAGTGAAGAGCACAGGGCAGGAGCAGCTAGTCCATAATTGGAATTGGAAAGTTCTCCCAAGAATGCAATGTGTCAGCGGAATCCTGAAGGCCAAGAAGCTGAAGGAAGGAGGTAAATGACCTGAGCAGAGAACAAAGGCCTGGACGAGGGAGGGGCTAGTGTCAGTGGGAAGAAGCAGGTGGCCTCTCACGTTTGTATGTAGGTTATTGCTGAAAACATGCTCAAGTAGTAGTTACAGGAGGATCTTATTTCCAAAAGCTAAAAATGTAAAATGCCTTATTACCCTAAAAAGTATAAGTAGATATGATTTAGGTAAAAGTATAGTACCCTATACTTTTTATCTGTCACTATTCAAGATCTCACTGTTTGAACTCAGGAACTGAATAGATTTGGATACTTTTTTTTGATAAATCCCTCACTACTTGAAATTGAACTACTCACATTCCAAAGCTGAGAAGCCAAATAGATTTGGATGAGATGGTATTGCTTATGATTCAGACTCTAGCCTTATCGCTTTTGCTTTGGATCATGAGACTTATGCTTATCACTATAATCAACATTCGTTTTTCATTTTCTTTTCTTTTCTTTTTTTTTTTGTGAGACAGAGTCTTACTCTGTTGCCCAGGCTGGAGTACAGTGATGCGATCTTGGCTCACTGCAACCTCTGCCTCCGAGGTTCAAGGGATTCTACTGCCTCAGCCTCCCAAGTAGCTAGGATTGCAGCCACGTGCTACCACACCCGGCTAATATTTGTATTTTTACTAGAAACGAGGTTTCCCCATGTTGACCAGGCAGATCTTGAACTCCTGGACTTAAGTGATTCCCCCACCTCAGTCTCCCAAAGTGCTGGGATTACAGGTGGGAGCCATTGTGCCCGGCCAAGGATAAGGGTTCTGTCAGTCTGTGTCTCTGTAGCACCCAGCCCAGATTCTGGCACACAGAAAGCATTGAATCAAAGTGAAGTGATTGAACTGTTCCTCAACAACATATTTGTCCAAATTAGACTGCTGGGGCACAGCTCCTCCAGGTAAGAATTTTTAATGTTTGCTCACCAGGTAATAGAAGTTTGACTTTGTCATATGAGCCAGACACAGTGGCTCACTCCTGTAATCCCAACACTTTGGGAGGCCGAGGCAGGCAGATCACCTGAGGTCAGGAGTTCGAGCCTAGCCAGGCCAACATGGTGAATCCCCATCCCTACTACAAATACAAAAATTAGCCAGGCATGGTGGTGTAATCCCAGCTACTCAGGAGGCTGAGGCAGGAGGATCGCTTGAACCCAGGAGGCAGAGGCTGCAGTGAGTTGAGATCGTGCCATTGCACTCCAGCCTGGGCAATAAGAGCAAAACTCCGTCTCAAAAAGGAAAAAGAAGTTTGACTTTGTCATATGAAGAATGATGAAGAGCTGGGTGCAGTGGCTCACGCCTGTAATCCCAACACTTTGGGAGCCAAGGCGGGTGGATCACCTGAGCTCAGGAATTCCAGACTAGCCTGGGCAACATGATGAAAAACCCTGTTTGTACAGAAAATGCAAAACTTAGCTGGGTGACTGCCTGTACTCCCAGCTACTTGGGAAGCTGAGGTGGGAGGATCACTTGAGCACAGAAGGTTGAGGCTGCAGTGAGCCATATTTGTGCCACTGCACTCCAGCCTGGGTGACAAAGCAAGGCCCCAAAAATAAAAACGATAAAGAGACGTGTTGGCCGGGCGCAATGGCTGGCCGAATGCAGTGGCTCACACCTGAAATCCCAGCACTTGGGGAGGCTGAGGTGGGTGGATCACAAGATCAGGAGTTTGAGACCAGCCTGACCAACATGGTGAAACCTCGTCTCTACTAAAAATACAGAAATTAGCCAGGTGTGGTGGTGTGCATCTGTAATCCCAGCTACTTGGGAGGCTGAGGCACGAGAATCGCTTGAACCTGGGAGGCGGAGTTTGCAGTGAACTGAGATGGTGCCACTGCACTCCAGCCTGGGCAACAGAGCGAGACTCCGTCTCAAAAAAAGAGAGATGTGAATAGCTAAACATTCCACTCCTACATACATATAAATGAATATGCATACATATGTTCACCAAAATAGCAGCATAATTCATAATAGATCAAAACTAGAAACAATCCAAATGTTCATCAGCAGTAGAACAGATAAATGTGGCGTGTTTGCACACTAGAATGCAGTATGACCCAGCAGTGACAAACTGGCTGCAACAACATGGGTGACTCTCATAGATGTTGATTGAAAGAAGTCAGTTCTTGTGTGATTCTACTGATTAATATATATAAAGTTCAAAGACAAAGCCAATTGATTCCAATAGTAGGCTGATACTTAGCGAGAGGTGGTGGCTGGAAGGAAGCATGAATACAGGCTGCCCCTGGTGTGCCAGCCATGCCCTCCTTGATCCAGGTGATGCTTGTGTGGTCGTGTTTCCTTTGTGAAGATCCATCATGCTATGTGCTTATCTGGGCTCTTTTCTGCAAGTTTGTTTACTTGTGTTAAAAAGTTAACAAACTTAGCCAGGCTTGGTGGCACATGCCTGTAATCCCAGCACTTTGGGAGGACGAGGCAGGAGGATCGCTTGAGCTCAGGAGTTGGAGACCAGCCTGGGCAACATGGCGAGACCCTGTCTCTGCTAAAAATACAAAAATCAGCCAGGTGTACTGACGTATGCCTGTAACCCCAGCTATTAGGGAGGCTGAGGAAGGAGAATCACTTGAACTGGGGAGGTGGAGGTTGCTGTGAGCCAAGATCATGCCACTGCACTCCAACCTGGGCAACAGAGCAAGACTCTGTCTCAAAAAAAAAAAAAAAAGTTAACAAACTTAAGGTAAAAATTTGTATATACAGCCAGGCCTGGTGGCTCACACCTGTAATCCCAGCACTCTGGGAGGCTAAGGCGGGTGGATCACGAGGTTAGGAGATCGAGACCATCCTGGCTAACATGGTGAAACCCCGTCTCCACTAAAAATACAAAAATTAGCCGGGTGTGGTGGCGGGCGCCTGTAGTCCCAGCTACTCAAGAGGCTGAGGCAGGAGAATGGCGTGAACCCGGGAGGCGGAGGTTGCAGTGAGCCAAGATCCTGCCACTGCACTCCAACCTGGGCGACAGAGCAAGAGTCTGCCTCAAAAAACACATTTGTATATACATAATTCATGATTCTTCATCTGATTCTGAAGAAGTACTATAAATACATATTCTGAAAATTAAAAAAAATAGGGATATCAATGTTGAATATGTGGGCTGCTTAAAAGAAAAGAACCACATATAGTTTAGTATGCCTGGTGGATAAGTTAGCCACCCTTTCCTCCCTCTTTTTACCCTAAAACACCAGATACTTTGTTCATGCTGTTCTGTCTGTTTATGGTGAGAAACTGAGGTTGGAAAAAACAGAAGCTGAATCTATTGATTAACCCTGCACAAATGCCATTCTCTCTTTCTGGAAGAACTCCATTTGTGCACATAAGCTTCAAATATGTATGCAGCCAGCAAGGTTATCTGAATGAATGCCACCTTCCGGGATTTTCCTTAGAAAGTATGTTGACACTGTGCAATCTGGTCCCACTACCACGTAAGCCTTACCCTTGAGCAGAGGAAAGAGAGACTCAGCAAAGGTGTTCCAAAGAACGCTTTCTTAGATGCAGAAGTAAAAAGTCCACATTATGTTGCAGCCATTCTGTCTTCCAAGGCCAAAGTCTCCAGATGGGAAAACTCCGGGGAAATTCCTGAGCTGCCCTTCCATCTCTGTCCTCATCGCTGCTCTTCCCGCCTTGTTCCTCAGCACCCAAGCAAGAAATCTGACATCAGCTTCAGTTCTTCTGGTTCAGTCATTTATGATTTAGAAATGTTTCGGAAATCCATCCCCTTTGTTCTCATAGACACTGACCTAATTTCAGGCTGTCGTCACCTTTCATAACTATTACTATAGCTTCCTAGTTAATCTCCTGTTCAAATCTCTTATACACTGAAACCAGAGCTGCCTTTCCAAAATGCAAATTAATCCAGCCTAGCCAACATGGCGAAACCCCATCTCTACTAAAAATGCAAAAAATTAGCTGGGCATGTTGGTGCACGCCTGAATCCCAGCTACTTGGGAGGCTGAGGCACAAGAATCACTTGAACCTGAGAGGCAGAGGTTGCAGTGAGCTGAGATTGTGCCATTGCACTCCAGCATCTGTCTCAAAAAAATAAAATAAATCCTGTCACTTCTCTAAGGAACATTCTTCAGGGGCATGAATTCATTAGTCTAATTACACATGGACTTTGTAATCTGACATCAACCCACCTTTGGTACCTGTCCCTCCTCTTTCCATGATTGGATTGATTGCCATTCCATTCCAGTGCTATGTTCTCTCACACCTCTGAGTTTGTGCTCATGATGTTCCCCCTTCCCAGAATGCCTCCTCCCTACCGCCCACAGGGACTGCTTTGGGATTTCAATACCATTTCCTGAGCAGCGCTGCCTCCTCACTCTGCTTTCGGCTCAGACTGCCTTCTGTGCTGACCTGGACTGACCAGCACTGATACTAGATCTGCTATTTAAGTGCTAGGCTAAAATTGACAATAGCATGTCCTCTCCTCATTTTGGCATGTATAGCACTTGACACACAATAAGAACCAAGTTACTGGTTTTTTTTTTTTTTTTGGAGATGGAGTTGCTCTGTCGCCCACGCTGGAGTGCAGTGGTGCGATCTTGGCTCACTGCAACCTTCGCCTCCCAGGTTCAAGCAATTCTAATGCCTCGTTCTCCTGAGTAGCTGGGACTACAGGCTTGCACTGCTACGCCCGGCTAATTTTTGTATTTTTAGTAGAGACAGCGTTTCACCATGTTGACCAGGATGGTCTTGAATTCCTGACCTCAGGGGATCTACTTGCCTCGGCCTACAAAAGTGCTGGGATTACAGGCGTGAGGCACTGTGCCTGGCCAGCAAGTGACTTTTTATAATAATTGAACAACTGAATCACTTTATTCTATGACACAAAGCACAGTTAATAGTGAAGAGATCTGACGTCATTTCCACCAAACTGAGACTTCATGGCTGGCTGAAGACAAGCCGTAAGGCTTTGGAGGTGGGGCTTCCTCTGGCATTTAGTTACTGCTGGTCAGAAGCCGTTTTAGCAATACTTGTTTCGTCTCATGCTGGGGAGCCCAGGAGCCCTGAATATGGTCAAGACATTCAAAAGAAACTTTCTAAGACGCTGGCCTACAGGAGCATTCTCTAAAACAGCTTCAAAGAGGAGATTATAGATAATTTATTACAACCAAAATTCTAATTACCTTCTTTTGTAGAGACAGGAAAATCTGCTTCCCCTTCTGGCTGATTGTGAGCCTGGTACGCAGACAATGGGTCTTCTTTTCAGATTCCAGGAAGTTTCGCTCGCTTCAACTTTCCTAAAATTAATGTTGCAGAAAGATAAATGAGTTTCACAGTAACCGAGGACTTTAGAAGTGGAGACAGTGGGTGAGGGAACTAGCATAGTCCAGGGAGCTATAGAAATGCTGTTTCACGGTGTGTAAGGAAATCAGTTTTTCAAATTAAAAGCCATATATTAGAAAAGGGGATCAGGGCCAGGCGCCGTGGCTCAGCCTGTAATTCCAGCACTTTGGAGGGCCAAGGTGGGAAGATCCCTTGAGGCCAGGAATTCAAGACTAGCTTGGGCAACATAGCAAGACCCCATCTCTAAAAAAAAGAAAAAGAAAAAGAGGCCAGGTGCGGTGGCTCACACCTGTAATTCCAGCACTTTGGGAGGCTGAGGCAGGCGGATCACCTGAGGTCAGGAGTTAGAGACCAGCCTGACCAACATGGTGAAACCCCATCTCTACTAAAAATACAAAAATTAGCTGGGCGTGGTGGCACGCGCCTGTAATCCCAACTACTCAGGAGGCTGAGGCAGGAGAATCACTTGAACCCAGGAGGCAGAGGTTGCAGTGAACTGAGGTCATGCCACTGCACTCCAGCCTGGGCAACAGAGCGAGACTCTGCCTCAAAAAAAAAAAAATACATACATACATAAAATAAAATTTAAATTTAAATTTATAAAATTTAAATTTTACTTTTAAAAATTTAAAAGAAAAAGAATTAGCCAGTATGGTGGTGTCCCAGCTACTTGGGAGGCTGAGGCAAGAGGATTGCTTGAGCCCAGGAGATCAAGGTTGTAGTGAGCTGTGATCGTGCCACTGCTCTCCAACCTGTGTGACAGAGCGAGGCCCTGTTTCTAAAAAAATTAAAATAGGAGGTGGAGAAAAATAAAGAAAAATAAAGAAAAGGAGATGAAAAGCTAATTAATTCAACAACACTTTTTGAAGACCTACCTCATGTCTGATTTTTAAAAATTGCTTCATTTGGCCAGGTGCAGTGGATCATGCCTCTAATCCCAGCACTTTAGGAGGCCAAAACAGGAGGATCACTTGAATCAGGAGTTTGAGACCAGCCTGAAGAACATAGTGAGACCCACATCTGTACAAAAAATAAAATTAAGCGGGCATCGTGGCATGTGCCGATAGTCCCAGCTGCTCAGGAGGCTGAGGTGGAAGGATTGCTTGAGCCTGGCAGGTTCAGGTTGCAGTAATCCAAGATCCCGTCACTGCACTCAGGCCTGGGCAACAAGCAAGACACTTTCTTTTTTTGTTTGTTTTGTGTTTTTTTGAGATGAATTTCACCCTGTCACCCAGGCAGTGGCGTGATCTCGGCTCACTGCAAACTCTGCCTCCCGGTTTCAGGCAATTCTTCTGCCTCAGCTTCCTGAGTAGCTGGGATTACAGGCACGTGCCACCACACCCAGCTAATTTTTTATATTTTTGGTAAAGATGGGGTTTCACCATGTTGACCAGGCTGGTCTCAGACTCCTGACCTCAAGTGATCCACCTGCCTTGGCCTCCCAAAGTACTGAGATTACGGGCATGAGCCACCACACCTGGCCACAGAGCAAGACACTTTCTCAAAAAAAAATTGCTTTATTTTTCTCAGCCCACTAATAACTTGAACATTGAAGTAACAATCTCAATGAAAGATTCTTAAATTCTTTATTGCCAGCCTCAGTTTAGTCTACTCTAGATTCATTTGTGAAGAATGAAATTATTTGTATCCACTTTAATTTGGCACCTTACATGGCAGGGGTTTGGAGATTCTGTGCTTTAGCAGCCAAAATGTCACAGGCCTTGTTATTAATAGTTTCTGGTGGCATGGGATAGAGGAAAAAGACAGGTGGACTTAGAAACATTAGCTTGGCCGGGCACTGTGACTCACATCTGTAATCCCAGCACTTTGGGAGGCCAAGGCAGGCAGATCACTTGAGTCCATGTGTTTGAGACCAGCCTGGGTAACATGGCAGAACCCTATCTCTACAAAAAATACAAAAAATTAGCCAGGTGTGATGGCCTGTGCCTGTAATACCAGCTACTCGGGAGGCTGAGGCAGGAGGATTACTTGAGCCCAGGAAGCGGAGGTTGCAATGACCCAAGATCATGCCACTGCACTCCAGTCTGGGCAACACAGTAAGACTCTGTCTTGAAAATAAATAAATAGGCCAGGCGAGGTGGCTCATGCCTGTAATCCCAGCACTTTGGGAGGCTGAGGTGGGTGGATCACCTGAGGTCAGGAGTTCGAGACTAGCCTGGCCAACATGGTGAAACCCCGTCTCTACTAAAAATACAAAAATTAGCCGGACATGGTGGTGCGTGCCTGTAATCCCAGCTACTCAGGAGGCGGAGGCAGAATTGCTTTGAACCCAGCAGGCAGAGGTTGCAGTGAGCCGAAGTCGTGCCATTGCACTCCAGCCTGGGCAACAAGAGTGAAACTCTGTCTCAAAAATAAATAAATAAATAAATAATAATTAAGTGGCCGGGCGCAGTGGCTCATGCCTGTAATCCCAGCACTTTGGGAGGCCGAGGCAGGTGGATCACCAGGTTAGGAGTTCGAGACCAGCCTGGCCAACATGGTGAAACTCTGTCTCTACTGAAAATATAAAAATTAGCCAGGCATGGTGGCGGGCGCCTGTACTCCCAGCTACTCAGGAGGCTGAGGCAGGAGAATCGCTTGAACCTGGGAGGCGGAGGTTTCAGTGAGCCAAGATCGCGCCACTGCACTCCAGTCTGGGCAACAGAACGAGACTCCGTCTCAAAAATAAATAAATAAATAAGTGATTTTTAAATGGATAGGACGGAAGTGAAGAAATACCCATCCTCTTGTCTAGTCTAGGGAGTAACACATTTAAGAAAATGGACAGATGTTTAACTCTAGAGACATTAAAGAGTGCTAACATCTCTCCTTAGGCATATAATTAGAAGCCAGTGCTTGCGTTGTAGTTTTTAAGTCCTATTGAATACTAGATAACAATGGATATTTCTTTTTCAAGACTACCTGTCAGGAGATCTGAGGTTACCCTTTGATTTGTTGTTGTTATTGTGGTTGTTTTGAGACTGAGTCTCACTTTGTTGCCCAGACTGGAGTGCAGCGACGTGATCTCGACTTATTGCAACCTCTGCCTCCCGGGTTCAAGCGATTCTTCTGCCTCAGCCTCCCCAGTAACTGGGAGTACAAGTGTGCGCCACCACAGCCAGCTAATTTTTATATTTTTAGTAGAGATGGGGTTTCACCAGGGTGGCCAGGCTGGTCTCAAACTCCTGACCCGTGATCTGCCTGCCTCAGCCTCCCAAAGTGCTGGGATTACAGATGTGAGCCACCACGCCTGGCCTGTTTTTTTTTTTTTTTTTTTTTGAGACAGGGCCTCACCCTGTCACCCAGGTCGGAGTGCAGTGGTGTGGTATCTCAGCTCACTGCAGCGTTGACCTCCCCAGGCTCAGGTGATCCTCCCACCTCAGCCTCCCAAATAGCTGGGACTACGGGTGTGCACCACCATGCCCAGCTAATTTTTGTGTTTTTAGTAGCAACAGGGTTTCCTTGTGTTGCCCAGGCTGGCCTCGAACTCCTAAACTCAAGCAATCCACCCACCTCAGCCTCCCAAGGTGCTGGGATTACAGGCATGAGCCACTGCTTCTGGCCTACTCTTGGATTTTATGTTGCAAAATATTACCTACGGCTGGGCACGGTGGTTCACGCCTGTTATCCCAGCACTTTGGGAGGCCAAGGCAGGCAGATCAGGAGGTCAGGAGATCCAGAGCATCCTGGCCAACATGGTGAAACCCAGGCTGTATTAAAAATACAAAAATTAGCAGGACGTGGTGGCATATGCCTGTAATCCTAGCTACTCCGGAGGCTGAGGCAGGAGAATCACTTGAACGGGGGAGTCAGAGGTTGTAGTGAGCCGGGATCGTGCCACTGCACTCCAGCCTGGTGACAGAGAGAGATTCCATCTCAAAAAAAAAAAAAAAAAAAAAAAAAAATTACCTACGTTAGCCACACATGGTGGCGCTTGCCTGTAATCTCAGCTACTCTGTGGCTGAGACACGAGAACCACTTGAGCCCGGGAGGCAGAGGTTGCGGTGAGCCGAGATTGCACCACTGCACTCCAGCCTGGGTCGAGACTCTTTTTTTTTTTTTTTTTTTTGAGATGAAGTCTCGCTCAGTTGCCCAGGCTGGAGGCCCCAGCGCGATCTTGGCTCACTGCAAACCCTGCCTCCCAGGTTCACGCCATTCTCCTGCCTCAGCCTCCCAAGTAGCTGGGACTACAGGCGCCTGCCAACACACCCGGCTAATTATTTTGTATTTTTTTTTTAGTAGAGACGGTGTTTCACCGTGTTAGCCAGGATGGTCTGGATATCCTGACCTTGTAATCCGCCTGCCTCGGCCTCCCAAAGTGCTGGGATTACAGCTGTGAGCCACCACGCCTGGCCTGAGACTCTAAAAAATAAAAAAATTACCTACAGTTTCTTAACAGAATTACTGAATCATAACGCTACAAAAGTCCTTAGAGTCATCTGTGTTTCTCAGCTTGATGATGCAATAATAACTAAGAGTTTTCAAAAATATGTCACCTGGGCCTCCCTACAGACCAATTGTATCAGAGTCTCCAGGTGGGACCTGGGCGGCTGCAGCTAGTTAAATCTCTCCAGGTGATTCCTATGTTCCATGAGCGCAGAACCCCTGACACCCAACCTCCAGTTTAAAGAAGAGGAACTAACCCAGGGCCCAGATAATGACTGTCCAGGAGCATGCACTAGTAGCTCCCAGGGGTGGGGCCCATGTCCCCTGCCCCCAGGTCAGCACGCTTTGACTAAGACCACAAAGTCTCACCCAGATTCCAGATAGGAGAGAATGGTGACTTAGTTCCATTCCAGAGTGCTTTTGCTTTGGTTTACTCCCAGCAGCAAATGGGCCGGGCTGGGGATGGAAGCCAAACACATAGGGTGTGTCTCCCGATACCTCTCTTCAATCTCAGGGAGACACAGTCAGGACTGCAATATCTTATCAGTGCCTGGATGGGGTGGGGACTGCTAGGTAGGGGAGGAGAGATGTGGACTCACTGCCTCCTGTATCCCCAGCCTCCTCAGCACCTAGAAACAGCTTACGCTGCCTTATAAGGCTCAAATGCTGCTGCCAGGGAGCTGTGGGGCCCAGGCCTTGAATTTTTGGTGCACCAGTGCTTGACAGGCTCCCCTTATCTCTGCTTGCACCGCTGGGCCTAGGGGTTTTTCTATTGTTTTTCTAAAGGCATGCCAAGGCCAGGACAATGCTAATTTAAGTTCCTCCTGGCTCCATTTGTTTTTGTGTTTTTTAATTACAGCGGGGTCTCACTATGTTGACCAGGCTGGAATGCAGTGCCTGGAATGCTGTGCCCTACAACAGGCTCAATTCTCTCTCTCTTTTTTTTTTTTTTTTGTCAGAGATGGGATCAGCCAAGAACAGACTCAATTCTTGACCCTCTTAGTTTTCTGAGACTGCATCCACTTTGGTAGTTTCTACTGAGTCCAAATTAGAACATCCCAGCTGGTGGACTGTCTCCCAGGAAGCCCTCGGAGAGGAGCGGTGCATAGGGGGGCACCTGGACACCCCGCCCCCCGCCCCGAGTCGTGTCAGGCAGCCTTGTCTATTTACATCCTTTCACCCTTTCTCGGGAAGCTATCAGACGATGTGCTCCCCCAGATGAAGAAGTAGTCCCAGGAAAAAGGAGACATGGGATACTGGGATCCTGAACCCGGGGGAGGACAAGGGAGTTCCTGGGAGGACAGCTGTGCTACCGCCTAGCAATAGCGAGCAGCCAGTCCAAACTGCAGCTGTGACTCAGAAGACAGACATGTGGAGGGTTGTGATCACAGAGTAACGATGGTCCTTGTACATGGAGATAAAAATGCTCAGGTGTGCCCAGGTTAAAGAAGATGAAAGGCCCTGCTTCCCAGAGCGCCCGGGGGCACTGATGATCTCTTCCAGGTCTGTTTCCACCCACTGCAGCCGTGGTGAATCTAGAGGCAGAAAATCCAGAGCAGCCCATGCCCTTTGCCCATGTTTCTGCTGGTCAGCCAGCACCTCACTGACACTACGCCCTGTGACACAATCCCAGAGGGACTCTGGAGAACTCGAGGGGACGTGGAAGCCAGCCTCTGCCCGGAAGCTCCACTCAGGTCATCTTCAGGGAGCTTGCAAGCCGTGGGAGCATCGTTGCCCTCCTCCTACAAAGCTAGGTCTGTGCTTACTGCTCAGTTTTTTTCCAACTAAACAATGTTTTTGAGAGATTCACAGAGAGATAAAAACAATTAAGAATAAATGCCAGGGGGTGGTTAACACAAAGGTCTGGATATTGGTTACTTCTGGAGAGGAAAGGGGACGGAATGGCAGAGTGCTCAGGGGTCTCTGGAGGTGCTTGTGTCTCCAGTGTAGTCACATGAGGTTCACTTTATTCTTTGCACATACATTTTTTTTTTTTTTTTCCTGAGACGTAGTCTCACTCTGTCACCCGGGCAGGAGTGCAGTGGCGCAATCTCAGCTCACTGCAACCTCCACCTCCCATGTTCAGGCAATTCTCCTGCCTCAGTCTCCTGAGTAGCTGGGACTACAGACATGTGCCACCACACCCAGCTAATTTTTGTGTTTTTAGTACAGATGGGGTTTCACCATATTGGCCAGGCTGGTCTCGAACTCCTGACCTCAGGTGATCCGCCTGCCTCAGCCTCCCAAAGTGCTGGGATTACAGGTGTGAGCCACTGTGCCCGGCCTGTATATACACATTCTAAACCCCGTTATCTATAAAATATTTTGAAATAAGCACTTTTAATGAATTAAGGATTGTTTTGGAAAAGAAAGAAAAAACTTTTTTTTTTGTGAGATGGAGTCTCGCTCTGTCACCCAGGCTGAAGTGCAGTGGCGCAATCTCAGCTTACTGCAAGCTCCACCTCCTGGGTTCACACCATTCTCCTGCCTCAGCCTCCCCTGTAGCTAGGACTACAGGTGCCTGCCACCATGCCCAGCTAAATTTTTTTTTTTTTTTTTTGTATTTTTAGTAGAGACGGTTTCACCGTGTTAGCTAGGATGATCTCGATCTCCTGACCTCATGATCCGCCCGTCTTTGCCTCCCAAAGTGCTGGGATTACAGGCGTGAGCCACTGCACCCGGCCAAGAAAAAAACTTTCTACTGAAATAATTGGCTGAGATAGAAGTAATTATGTCTTAAATGATCTAGATAATTTTATGACTGACTGAAGCCTCAGCATCAGAAGCAAGGTCTGTACATTTCCTGCCAACCTTGACTCACTGAGCAAATGAATTTACCTTCAACAATATGTACAGTCCAGACGTGCCTTTGTGCCTGTCTCATTCTCAATATGAAATAATGTTTTGAGAATTGTTTGAGGTAAAAACAACAAATGATCTCTTTTGTCCACATACTTTTCACCATTCCTTCCTTGGCAGCCAAGTCAGATCAGCTGGCTCTTTGGTGACTTGGCACATTAAAATTAAAATTTGCTCCAGTGGACCTCACAGTGGTTTTTTTTTTTTTTTTTTTTTTTTTTTTTTTTTTTTTTTACCAGCACAGTAGCTGGAGAAGGGCATTTTGAAGTCAGGAGGTAATGCTGATTGGCCTGGGCAGGGAACACTGTGTGATTAAGCAGCGAAGGGGATAAGGGACAAATTCCAGGAACCCTGCTTATCTCTGCTGGAATTATTGTACTGCAGGTCTCAAATCCTGAAGGATCCTGTATTTGTTTTCACCTGGAACCTGGACCACATTCAGGTGGCAGATTAAAATGAAGCCAAATTCATTTCAGGCCATCCTAATGATTTTTTAATTAGCATCAGTGCATAGTGTAGGAATTTGCAGTTCATAGTCCACTTGTAAGTTGAAATTAGAAACTGCAAGGACAGTAATATAAGTGGGAGGAGAGATTACATTAATCCCTTCAACAAATATTTGTTGGCTAGTAGCTGTGCTAGTGGGTAATAATAATACAGCTAAGAGCCAAACCAAAGTTCCTCCCCTAGAGGCCTTTCTTTCCAGTGGGAAGAGGGTAGAGGGTACAGTCAATAAATCCAAATATATATATTTATGTGTACACACACACACATATATACACAAAACAAGTGGTATGTGCTGTGAAGAAAAAGTAGGGTAAGGCTCTGGAGAGGGCCAAGGGTGTGCGTGAGTGGGATGGTTATTGTATGGAGATTGGCCAAGGAAGGCCTCTGGTAAGATGATCTCTGAAGGAAGTGGGATTAAGTGGTCCAGCTTTTGGGAGGATGATTGTGCTGGGCAGAGGGAAGAGCAGGGGCTATGTCTCTGCATTCCACGGTTACAAATAGAGGGTAACATTCGCCGTCCACCCCTCAATGCCTCTTTACTGTGACCTTTAGGAGATGCAGAACTTCAGTGTCCATCAGTCAGAGGCAATGCCCCTGACCCACACGCCTCTAGTTGAGAGATAGACAGAGTTGGAATTACAGGACCACAGACCTGACCTGGAACAAGACTTGCAAGTATGTCAGGGAGCTGCACACTAACCTAGCAAGAGACTGGCCAGGTACCATTTTCTGTATGGTTATGATGAAGCAGCTGGTACAAATGTTAGGGGACAGTTGCACATGGTGTGGGAAAAGCCCAGCACTTGGCCTCTGGTCTGGCTTTTCTACCTTTGGACCTTTTACTGTTGTCTGTGGGTCCTGGGGTCTGTGATTGGACAAATGAAGGTAGGTAAGCTGGGAAGGACAGGACAAGGAACACAGTAAGATCTCCTTTGGCCAGGCATGGGTGACTCAAGGCTGTAATCCCAGCACTCATAATTACTTACAAAAGCATTCATTCATAACTTACAAAAGCGTTCATAATGGTGGCCTTTGAGAGCTGGGATTATGGACGACTTATATACCTTTTTGCTACCTTTATGTGAATTTCTACAAATTACTTTTTTTTTCCTTTTTGAGACAGAGTCTGGCTCTGTCGACCAGGCTGGAGTACGGGGCACAATCTCAGTTCACTGAACCCTCCCGGGTTCAAGCAATCCTCCTGCCTCAGCCTCCCGAGTAACTGGGACAACAGGCATGCTCTACCACACCTGGCTAATTTTTGTATTTTTAGTAGAGATGGGGTTTCGCTACGTTGGCCAGGCTCGTCTCGAACTCTTGACTCCAAGTGATCCACCTGCCTCGGCCTCCCAAAGTGCTGGGATAACAGGCATGAGCCACTGGACCTGGCCTACAAATTACTTTAGCAACAGAGAAAGAAAGTGAGCAAAGTTATGCACAAGTGTATTAACAAATTGCTCTCCTGTACCTAAATCAGTCATTCCTTTTTTTGAGACACAGCTTCACTCTTGTTACCCAGGCTGGAGTGCAATGGCACGATCTCTGCGCACCACAACTTCTCCCTCCTGGGTTCAAGTGATTCTCCTGCCATGCTTGACTAATTTTGTATTTTTGGTAGAGACAGGGTTTCTCCATGTTGGTCAGGCTGGTCTTGAACTCCCAACCTCAGGTGATGCACCCGCCTCAGCCTCCCAAAGTGCTGGGATTACAGGCGCGAGCCACTGCACCCAGCCACTAAATCAGTCATTCTATCCAGTTCCTTGCATTTACTCCTTTCTTGTGCTAACCCACAGCCAGTACTTAAGAGTATTTAAGTCCTCTCTCCTTTCATGAGTCACTCTTTTTTGTCTTGTGACTATACTTGGAAATTATTTATTTATTTATTTATTTATTTATTTTAGACAGAGTCTTGCTCTGTTGCCCAGGCTAGAATGCAATGGCGTGATCTTGGCTCACCACAACTTCCACCTCCCAGGTTCAAGTGATTATCCTGCCACACCCAGCTAATTTTGTATTTTTAGTAGAGACGAGAGTTCACCATGTTGGCCAGGCTGGTCTCAAACTCCTGACATTGTGATCAGCCCACCTCAGCCTCCCAAAGTTCTAGGATTACAGGCGTGAGCCACTGTGTCCGGCCTACCTAGAGCATTATTTAAACCTTAAACCTCTAAACTTTTCATCATTGTGTTTTGATTCCTTAAAGATTAGGAAAGGAATTGTCAGCGGATAAGACTTGCCCTCTTCTGCTGCTCTCAAGCCGTGGACAAGTTCCTTCCATTCACTGTGTGTCATTTTCCTCATCTGTAAACACAGGATAATAGTAACAACACCTCTCTCCTAGGGCCTGGATGGGGCATGCCAGTCAGGGGTCCTGAAGCTTAAGCCCCTGGGATTTGGATAGAGAAAGTCATGGTGAAGGTGGGTGTGACATTGGTGAGGTGGCATTGGACACCCGTCAGGGCCTCTCCTGTCCTCTCCGTCCACTCCAGACAGTGCCCATTTGTGCAGAGGCTTTCCTGGGTCTCTGCCTGAGGGCTTTCTCTGCTCCTCTACCCCAGATGACCCGAAGTGTCCCCATGAGCAGCCTTCAACCAAAGAGGGACAGGAGTCGGTGAACATGCACCTCAGCCTCCTCACCTCTCCAAGGAACTTTTTAAAGAATCTTGTATTGGCTGCATAGCAGAGATGGGGGCATTGCTTGAGCCTATGAGTTCACAACCAGGCCTAGGAACATAGTGAGGCCTCCCCCTTCCCTCAGCCCCCATCCCTACAGAAAATGTTAAGATTAACCAGGCTTGGTGGTGGGAACCCTGAAAATCTGAGAAAGGTCTCAGTTAATTTAGAAAGTTTATTTTTGGCCAGGAGCGGCGGCCCACGCCTGTAATCCCAACACTTTGGGAGACCAAGGTGGGTGGATCACTTGAGACCAAGAGTTCGTGACAGCCTCAGGAGGTGTTGATGACACGTGCCCAGGTAGTGGGGGCACAGCTTGGTTTTATTTTTATTTTTACTTTATTTATTATTATTTTTGAGACGGAGCCTTGCTCTGTCGTCCAGGCTGGAGTGTAGTGGCATGATCACAGCTCACGGCAACCTCCGCTTCCCAGGTTCAAGCTATTCTCCTGCCTCAGCCTCCCAGGTAGCTGGGATTACAGGCACACCACACCACACCTGTCTAATTTTTGTATTTTTTAGTAGAGATGGGTTTTCACAACGTTGGTCAGGCTGGTCTCAGACTCCTGACCTCAGGTGATCGCCTGCCTTGGTCTCCCAAAGTGCTGGGATTACAGGCGTGAGCCACCACGCCTGGCCACACAGCTTTTTTGTTTTTTTGAGACGGAGTTTCGCTCTTTCACCCAGGCTGGAATGAAGTGGCATGATCTCAGCTCACTGCAACCTCCGCCCCCTAGGCTCAAGCAATTCTCCTCCCTCAGCCTCCTGAGTAGCTGTGATTACAGGCGCCTGCCACCACGCCCAGCTAATTTTTGTATTTTTAGTACAGACAGGGTTTTGCCACATTGGCCAGGCTGGTCTTGAACTCCTGACCTCAGGTGATCCATCCGCCTCGGTCTCCCAAAGTGCTAGGATTATAGGCGTGAGCCACCATGCCAGCCGACAGCTTGGTTTTACCCGTTTTAGGGAGACATGAGACATCAATCAATGTAAGACGTACACTGGTTCTGTCCGGAAAGGCGGGACAACTCAAGAAGGGAGAGGGTTTCCAGGTCACAGGTAGGTGAGAGACAAAGAGTTGCATTCTTTTGACTTTCTGATTAGCCTTTCCAAAGGAGGCAATCAGATATGCATCTATCTCAGTGAGCAGAGGAATGACTTTCTATTTTTTTTTTTTTTGAGAGGGAGTCTCACTCTGTCACCCAGACTGGAGTGCAGTGGCGCTATCTCGGCTCACTGCAAGCTCTGCCTCCCAGGTTCATGCCATTTTCCTGCCTCAGCCTCCTGAGTAGCTGGGAGGTGCTCGCCACCGTGCCCAGTTAAGTTTTTGCATTTTTAGTAGAGACAGGGTTTCACCGTGTTAGCCAGGATGGTCTCGATCTCCTGACCTCGTGATCTGCCCGCCTTGGCCTCCCAAAGTGCTAGGATTACAGGCGTGAGCCACTGCGTTTGTCCTAGCAACGCAGGTTTGTCCTAGCAGTTCCCATCTTGACTTTTCCCTTTAGCTTAGTGATTTTAGGGTTCCAAGGTTTATTTTCCTTTCACAGTGGCATATGCCTGTAGTATCAGCTGAGGTGGGAGGGTCCTTTGAGCCTGGGAGGTCAAGGCTGCACTGAGCCGTGATTGCACTACTGCACACTAGCCTGGGTGACAGAGTGATACCCTGTCTCAAAAAACAGAAAATGGCCAGGCATGGTGGCTCACACCTGTAATCTCAGTATTTTAGGAGGCCAAGACAGGCAGATCACCTAGGGTTGGGAGTTCGAGACCAGCCTGGCCAACATGGTAAAACCCTGTCTCTACTAAAAATACCAGAATTAGTCGGGTGTGGTGGCAGGTGCCTATAATCCCAGCTACTCAGGAGGCTGAGGCAGGAGAATCGCTGGAACCTGGGAGGCAGACGTTGCAGTGAGCCAAGATCATACCATTGCACTCCAGCCTGGGTTGCAGAGTGAGACTCTATCTCAACAACAACAACAACAAAAAACAAAAAAACCAAACAAACAAAAAATCTTGTATTGTAAAATCCAGATACAGAAAAATACACAGAGCAAACATGCAGCTTAATGAAATACTCCAAGGCAAATACATCTGTAACCATTGGTGGGACGCTGCGAGGGCTCTCAGGAGTCCTGGGGGATGAGCCCCAGTTGCCTACAGTGGTTACCTGCTCCTTAAGTGACACACGCTTTACTGGCCTGCTTTTTCGGATTTCCTTTTCTCACTCATTTCAGGATCACCTTCCAAATAAGCCATATACCCAAATTCTCATCTCAGGGTCAGTTTTTGGTGAAACTAGAAATCAGGCCGTTTCTAAGGAAGTCTTCTTTAAAGAGGTGGCATTTGAGCTGAGAGCTGATTATTGAGAGGGAGGCGGCTCTGTGAGCTCTGGTCTAGTGTCTATGCAGAGGACACCAAGCAGGCCCTAGGACACAGCAATCCTGAGTGTGTGGAGCAGAAAACAGCCCATGGTGACTGGACCACAGAGAGAGATGGCCTGGGAGAGGCAGGCAGGAGCCAAGTCATACAGTTTACAGCCGTGCATGTGTGTGTTGAGGTTGGGGTGCGGGGGCTGGGTGTGAGTACGTGAGCAATGTGTGAGTCGTGTGGAATGGGAGGCCCCACTGGGCGCTTTCTTTCTCAGCCCCCGCCACCTGACATCCATACTCACACACACCCTCACAGGCAGTTCCGTTTTGAAAACCCGATTTCACGCGACTAGTCTTTTATCCAGTCTTAGGATAAATATCTATTCAGAGAAGGCAATTTAAAAAGCCAAGTCATCTCAACCCGAGCTACACTAGATGCACAGCTGTGTCAGTTACCAGGGGTCCGGCTCAGTGTTGGCTAATAGTGGAAGCACAACTTCCATTGCCAAAGCTTGGAGCCATAAACTCCAGAGATGGAGCAGGCAGATAAGTGTGTGGCGGCGCAGAGCCAGGCCCTCGGAAGTAATGAGCACGTCTGTCACCACCCCTTCTGCAGTGAGTGGCTGTCCCACCGGTCTCTCCAGCTGCCAGGGGAGAATGAATTAGGGTGTTGAGAATTACCCAGACCCAAGGTTGGGGATGGTGTGACTCCATCTAGGCCAATCCTTGTCTTTATTAATCCAGCGTGACCCAGGCCTGCCGTGGAATATTTTGGAATATACTGGAATATTTTGAATATATTGACAGTGCAAGTTAAGAGTTTTGTTGATTAAAAAAAAAATACTCAAGTCAAATTTATAGAAACAGAAAGTAAAGTGTTAGTTGCCAGGGGCTGGGGGAGGGAAAACAGGGAGCTGTTTAATGAGCATGGAGTTTCGGTTTTTCTTTTTTCTTCTTCTTCTTTTATTTTTCTTTTTCTTTCATTTTTAATTTTTTATTTTTTTTGAATTTCAATTTTTCAAGATGAAAAGTTCTGGAGATAGGTTGCATCACAATGTGAATGTATGCAATACTCCTGAACTGGACACTTAAAAATGGTAACAATGGGCTGGGCGCAGTGGCTCATGCCTGTAATCCCAGCACTTTGGGAGGCCAAGGTGGGCAGATTGCCTGAGGTCAGGAGTTCAAGACCAGCCTGGCCAATATGGTGAAACCCCTGTCTCTACTAAAAATACAAAAATTAGCCAGGAGTGGTGGCGGGTGCCTGTAATCCCATCTATTTGGGAAGCTGAGGCAGGAGAATTGCTTGAACCCGGGAGGCAAAGGTTGCAGTGAGCTGAGATTACACCATTGCACTCCAGCCTGGGCGACAGAGTGAGACTCTGTTTCAAAAAAAGAAAAAAAAAATGGTAACAATGGTATATGTTATGTTCTTTGTATTCTATAATTTTTTTTAATTTTTTTTTTTTTTTTTCTTTGAGACAGAGTCATGCTCTGTTGCCTAGGCTGGAGTGCAGTGGCGCAATCTGGGCTCATTGCAAGGGCCGCATCCTGGGTTCAGCTGCTGTCCTGACTCAGCCTCCCAAGTAGCTGGGACTACCGGTGCCCGCCACCACGCCCAGCTAATTTCTTTTTGTATTTTTTAGTAGAGACGGGGTTTCACCGTGTTAGCCAGGATGGTCTCAATCTCCTGACCTCGTGATCCGCCTGTCTTGGCCTCCCAAAATGCTGGGATTACAGGTGTAAGTCACTGTGCCTGGCCTAAATTTCTTAAAAACTAAACTCAGACAATAGTTTGGGCAGCAAGCACCGACTGCCATGGTTTGGAACAATTGTGACCCATGCTCTGACTGCTGACACTGTCCCAAATGACTCACTGCAGTAGCTTGGTGTTCACATTGGCATCAGTAACCAGCATAACTACAACCCCTGCAGTGAGTGACAGTGCTTTTCCCATCTGATTTCCAAGGCATCTCAGGGTTCCCGGAGGGAGGTGAGAAGCGATAGATAAAGGAAAGCAGCCCAGGGAAGGTAATTTGCTTCAGTCACACTGGCAACGCAACCTGATTTTCTTTCCTGTCCCTGGCTCTGAGATGCCTAAGGGGCTACACTCGCAAGTTAGGGTTCTTCCTGGGCCCCCGGCCACCGGGTTTGCCACTGGGGGCTTATTAAACAGCTGCTCATCATCCCCTTGGTCATGAGGAGCGGGAGTCAGTGACTTGAGGCACTCACAACATCCAGATGTCCACTGTCCCTTCCTGTTGGCAAACAGGACCCCAGGCCGAGGAGTTCTGTTTGCTTGTCCTACGATGGTGATCGCATGATCTCAGGTGGGCTTTGCAGAGTGCTGTGGTTTGGAGAACTGTGTTTCTGAGCCAGCTCTGAAAACTATTTCTCTGAAAACTATTTGGTTAAATGTGAGCTCCAGGCCACAGACTCCTGTTCCTGCTTTCAATTCTGCGTTCTCCTGACCACTGGAGTGTGGAAGTAGCTTGGGGTGTTCATGGGCTGCCCATCCCCCAACCCCACACCCACACCCTCACTGAGAGCCACTGCTTGGCCTGCTGCCTGTGTTCCTGGGAGTGGGAGAGTTCATGTTATCATTAGAAAAACCCGTCGCTTATACTTAGTAGAAAGGGGGCTCTGAATTTGAGGAAAATTATCATTGAAAAATCCTTTTTAAGAAATACAAATTTTGGGCCGGGCATAGTGGTTCATGCCTGTATGTAATCCCAGCACTTTGGGAGGCTGAGGTGGGCAGATCACCTGAGGTCAGGAGTTCAAGACCAACCTGGCCAACGTCATGAAACCCCACCTCTAGCCAGGCGTGGTGGTGTGCACCTGTAGCCCCAGCTACTCGGGAGGCTGAGGTGGGAGAATCACTTGAACCCAGGAGGTGGAGGCTGCGATGAGCAGAGATCACGCCATTGCACTCCAGCCTGGCTACTGAGTGAGACTCCATCTCAAAAAAAAAAAAAAAAAGAAAAGAAAAGAAAAAAAAGAAATACAAATATTGGCCAGGTGTAGTGGCTCACTCCTGTAATCCCAGCACTTTGAGAGACTGAGATGGGAGGACTGCTTGAGGTGAGGAATTTAAGAGTTCAAGGCCTTTCTCTTAGCTGGGCGTCGTGGCTCACACCTGTAATCCCAGCACTTTGGGAGGCCAAGGTGGGTAGATCACTTGAGGTCAGGAGTTCGAGACCAGCCTAATCAACATGGTGAAACCCCATCTCTACTAAAAATATAAAAATTAGCCAGGTGTGGTGGTGCATGCCTGTAATCCCAGCTACTCGGGAGGCTGAGGGAGGAGAATTGCTTGAACCTGGGAGGCAGAGGTTGCAGTGAGCCAAGATCGTACCACTGCACTCCAGCCTGGGCAATGAGAGCTAAAGGAAACTCTGTCTCAACAACAACAACAAGAGTTCAAGAACAGTCTGGGCAACATAGTGAGACCTGGACCCAGTCCCTTTTTGTTTGTTTGTCTGAGACCGAGTCTCCCTCTGTCGCCCAGGCTGGAGTGCAGTGGCACAATCTCGGCTCCCTGCAACCTCCTCCTACCAGGTTCAAGCGATTCTCCTGCCTCAGCCTCCTGAGTAGCTGGGATTACAGGTGCGGTCTACCACACCCAGCTAATTTTTTGTATTTTTACTAGAGACGGGGTTTCACCGTGTTGGCCAGGCTGGTCTCGAACTCCTGACCTCAAGCGATCCACTCACCTTGGCCTCCCAAAGTGCTGGGATTGCAGGCATGAGCCACCATGCCTGGCCCAGCCTCTTTTTAATTTTTTTAAAAAAAGAAAAATGAAATGTCATGGACTTTGAATGTAGACACTGGGTTAAAATTTTGGCTGTATGACTTTAGACAAGTTACTTATTCCTTCCTACTAGTTTATTTTCTTGACTGCAAAATGAGGATAATACCAGTGTAAGGATTAAACAGTCCATAAAGAGATGAACACAGGCCCTGGCACTTGGCAGGAGCCCCATCAATCTCGTCAGCCCCCAGTTAGGATTCTGTAGGAATAAGCAGGCTCGTTGTATACATTGTCCTTTGGTTCTCAAAAACAGTTTGGCCTCTTAGTATAGAATTCTGTGAGGTAGGTGAAAGTTCTTCCTACACCCTTGCTTATGTTATTAATTTACTCAACAAAGTTTTCCAGAGCCAAGGTAACCTTTAGAGCAGTCAGGTGCAAATGGGTCTGGAGCAATGTTACTCTCTTCCCTGGCAGTGCAGTCATGAGCCTCAGCTGGTTGCAGAGAAGAGCTCACTGCATCTCCCTGGAATGTGGGGAGATGACTGGGGAGTGGATGGGGCCTAGCCCTCCCCAGAGAAGAGTCTCTTTCTGATCACTGCTGTCTGTGGTGGGGCATTCAGACTCCTGGAGTCCCAACTGGACGGCTCCAATCCTTCATTTCATACGTGACCAGACAGGTTTTTTGTGGATATGTAATTGATGGGTGGTGGGGTTGTGGCAAGGGCTGGGGCTTAGAGTGAGGCTGGTTCAAATCGGGTTCTGGTTCTGCCACTACTCAGAGATCGAGCTGGCCGACTTGATGCAAGTTACCTAACATCTGTGATTCTCAGTTTCCTCGTCCCTAAAATGAGGATAAGATTATCTACTTTACACTGTGTGCATTACAAGGAGATCATGTTTTGATTAAAATAGGGAGTGTCATTTTCCTAATATTTGCTTACACTTGTCTCTGATCCTTTTTGTTCTTGTTGTTGTGGAGGATGGAGTCTCACTGTCACCCAGCCTGGGGTGTAGTAGTGGCGCAATCTCTGCTCACTGCAACCTCTGCCTCCTGGGTTCAAGCGATTCTTGCACTTCAGCCTCCCGAGTAGCTGGGATGACAGGTGCACACCACCAAGACAGGTCTCAAAAAAAAAAAAAAAAAAACTTTCTTTTTTTTTTTTTGAGACAGAATTTTTCTCTTGTCACCCAAGCTGTAGTGCAATGGTGTGATCTTGGCTCACTGCAACCTCTGCCTCCTGGGTTCAAGTGATTCTCCTGTCTCAGCCTCCCGAGTAGCTGGGATTACATGCTCCCACCACCACATCTGTCTAATTTTTGTATTTTTAGTAGAGACAGGGTTTCACCATGTTGACCAGGCTAGTCTCGAACTCCTGGGCTTAAGTGATCCACCTGCCTCGGTGTCCCAAAGTGCTGGGATTATAGGCGTGAGCCACCACGCCCGGCCTTTAAAGAACCCACTTTCTACACTTTCTAGCCTATTTGACAGCAAGCATAGAGGGGAAAAGCAGATTTCTTAACCTGTGTTTATGGTGGCTAAGGAGTGGAGACTACAGTTCAAAGTGAGAAGGGAATGGGACAACCCCTTGTGCCAAAAAAATATATCTCTCTCAGCTATCTAATGGGAGGGGAATGTAAGGCTTAAACCACCAAGTAGAGAAATGAAGGGCTATTCTGGGTGTCACTGGCCCCTCCCTGAAGACTGTGAGAGCAGCCCTTGGTAATACACTAATAGGGGAGGGAAATTATACAGGCCTTCCTTGGGTTAGCAAATTGCTAACCTGCAAGGATTTAGAATGCAACATTGAGGGCAGCTCAATTCCTCCAGGCCTTTTCCACAAGGTATCTATTGTATTTCTTTCCCAGGGATTACTAATACAGGGATGTGTACCTAGTAACCGGGAGATCCACTCTTGACTCCATAAAAAAGCAGCTTATGTTTCTTTGGGTTTCACCTTTCTTTCCAGAGGGTGCTGTCTGTTCAAACACTCCCACGCAGCCAGGGTTACAGAGAACTCCCCAGGACACTGTCCTCACCCTTGCTTTTCATTTTTGTTTTTGAGACAAGGTCTTGCTCTATCAACCAGACTGGAGGGCAGTGGCGTCATCTCAGCTCACTGCAGTCTGTATCTCTTGGGCTCAAGGGACCCTCCCACCTCAGCCTCCCAAGTAGCTGGAATCACAGGTGCATGCCACCACACCTGGCTAATTTTTTTTTTCTTGTTGCCCAGGCTAGAGTGCAGTGGCATGATCTTTGCTCACTGCAACCTCCACCTCCCAGGTTCAAGTGATTCTCCTGCCTCAGCCTCCCAAGTAGCTGAGATTACAGGTGTGCGCCATCACACCTACCTAATTTTTGGTAGAGATGGGGTTTCGCCATGTTGGCTAGACTTGTCTCAAACTCCTGACCTCAGGTGATCCACCTGCCTCAGCCTCCAAAAGTGCTGAGATTACAGGCTTGAGCCACCGTGTGTGGCCAATTTTTGTATTTTTTAGAGAGGTGGGTTTTCGCCATTTTGCCCAGGCTTGTCCCAAACCCCTGGGCTCAAGCAATCCTCCTACCTGTTTCCCAAATAGCTGAGACTACAGATGTGAGCCTCCGCACCTGGCCTGCTTTTGGACTGGTGTGCCAGTTCACACATGCCTGTGATAGAAACTGCGTTCTGAACTGCAGGGATGCATTTACCTGTCAGCACCTGAAAACTTCCTCCTCAGTTGAGTCCAATTATCAGCTTCATGTGCCATCTGCCAATCCAGATGAAACTTGGCGAATACAAAGCTGTCCTTTTCCAGGTGACGCTCCCCACCTTCTTTTTCCTCCACCATGTCATTAACAACCGAAAAGCTCCTGCATGATCAGACCTGTGTATCTATCCATCATCAAATCCTACTCCTTTTTTGACACTGGGACCCTCCCGAGGCTGTCTCAGCCCCGCATTTGCTAGCATGCCCTGCAGACACGACCCTTGCTGGGCTCTGATGAGCCTTCAGGCCTCCACTCCAGGTGTCATTGTTTTGTCTCCCCTCTGCTCTCAGAGCCTCCTCTGCCAGGCACCTCGGTCATGCTGGCCCTCTGTCTCAGAAGTGAATGTACTGAGCAGGTCTTAGGGATTTATTAATGATGCTCCTGGGGCTGGAGGCAGTGGCTTACGCCTGTGATCCCAACACATTGGGAGGCCGAGACAGGAGGACCACTTGAGTTTAAGACCAGCCTGGGGAACATAGTGAGACTCTGTCCCTATACAAAATAAAAATAGGGGCCGGGTGCAGTGGCTCACGCCTGTAATCCCAGCACTTTGGGAGGCCAGGGCAGGTGGATCACAAGGTCAGGAGTTCGAGAACAGCCTGACCAACATGGTGAAACCCTATCTCTACTAAAAATACAAAAAAATAAAAAATTAGCTGGGCATAGTGGTGGGTACCTGTAGTCCCAGCTACTAGGAAGGCTGAGGCAGGAGAATCGCTTGAACCCGGGAGGTGGAGGTTGCAGTGAGCCGAGATCACACCACTGCACTCCAGCCTGGGTTACAGAAGCAGACTCCATCTCAGAAAAAAAAAAAAAAAAAAAAAAAGAGAGAAAAAAAAGAAAAGTCAGATGTGGTGGTGCACGCCTGTGGTCCAAGCTACTCGAGGCTGAAATGGGGGATCGCTTGAGCCTAGGCAGTCAAGGCTGCAGTGAGACGTGATCTCACCACAGCACTTCAGCCTGGGTGACAAAGCCAGACCCTGTTTCAAAATAATAACAATAATAATAATGTTCTTGGATTTCCAAGGGTACAGTTTTTCAGAGCCTTCCTAGCCCTAGGTCATCAAACTATTCTTGCTTCCTTCCAAATGGCTAAGGTTTCTGGAAGATTTTCCTAACAAGAAACACATGAATTTGTCCAAAGAGCTTCCAAGAGGAATAGCAGAAAGCACTGGCTTTAACACACATAGCTTCAGGCCCTGGCCCATGTTGTGTGACCTCAGTTTACTTACTTGGCTACCCTGTTTCTTCATGCGGAAAGTGTAGGAGACAATACCTACCTTCCCAGGCTGCCCTGGATTAGCACAATATGTGCACGTACAGCCTGGCAGAGCACTCACCCAGATCAGCAATAGCAATGTGTGCCCTCCACTCAGTCCCAGCCACATCCTGATTCTCCTGTTTTATGTTAAGTCCTTTCTTAACATGTACCTCCCAGCACTAGAGCATTAGCTCCTTAATTTGGGGGCACATTTTATCTTTGTATCCTCACTGCCTACTGCAAGCCTGCCAAAAGCATCTGTAGAATGAATAAATGAATACATAAATGCATTTTTTGTTATGGATTTAAATATTAATGTTTCATACTTGAATTTTAGATTCAAGAGTTGGAAAAAAACGGAGATCTAGCCAAAATGCTGGCATACAGGAAATGGTTAATGAAGCAGTAGAGTATGTGTGCAGTAGTAGAAACATGGGTTTTTCATTCTCATTACTGTTTCAGGACTAGGCTAATAATGTAAGCCAAATGGAGTGTGGTTAAGGGTTTTGGGTCTGGAGTCCACATAGTCTGCTTTTCAGGTTCAGTTTCTGCAGTTTACTAAGTGTGACCTTCGGCCAGTTACTTAATCTCTCTAAGCCTTTTCTGTCATCTACAAAATGAAGATATTAATAGTACTACTTATAGCACATAAATGTTGAGACTTAAATAAATTGTGGTTCATACCTGTAATCCCGGCACTTTGGGAGGCTGAGGCGGTTGGATCACTTGAGCTCAGGAGTTTGAGACCAGCCTGGCCAACATAGCAAAACCCTATCTCTACAAAAAATACAAAAATTAGCTAGGTGTGGTGGTGTACACCTATAGTCAGTCCCAGCTCCTTGGGAGGCTGATGTGAGAGGATTGCTTGACCCTGGGAGGTGGAGGTTGCAGTGAGCTGAGATTACATCACTGCACTCCAGCCTGGGCCACACAGTAAGACTCTGTCTCAAAAAAACAACAAAAAAGAAACAACAAAAAAGTACAATAGTTCACGTAAAACACTTGGTACAGGGCTGAGGGAAAAGGAAGGATTCTCACCGAATGTCCATTATGTTTAGTAAAACATACTCTTACCTAAAGATTATACAAGTGCCCTCTGTCTTTGGCTGTGTTTTTGTTTTAGAAAAACCTTCTCAAGTTCAAGGACCTGGTCTCTCTCCATTTATCAAGCACTTACTTTAAGTCAAACAGCCTGCTAGGTTTGGGAAACAGAAATAAAAGATGTGCCCTGCCCTTAAGGAGTTACAACTTATGGAGAAACAGTGTCTACTTACACAATGGTATGGTTAGGGCCATGAATCATTGGTTCTCAAAGTCAAAAACATTGACACCTGACCTGCTGGGGATGGGGGTGGGTAACAGAAGGCTGGTGTGAGCCTTGAAGGTGTGAAGCTTTGAACCAGAAGAGAAACGGAGAAAGGAGTTTACACAGAAGGGAGAACTCATGCAAAGCTACTGAGTGATTTTTCAGGACTGTCTGAGACAGGGTCTCGCTCTGCCACCCAGGCTGGAGTGTAACGGTGCGCAATTTCAGTTCACTGCAACCTCCCCCTCCTGGGTTCAAGAAGTGAAACTCTGGCCGGGCGCGGTGGCTCACGCCTCTAACCCCAGCACTTTGGGAGGCCGTGGCGGACGGATCACGAGGTCAGGAGATCGAGACCATCCTGGTTAACACGGTGAAACCCCGTCTCTACTAAAAATACAAAAAATTAGCCGGGCGTGGTGGCGGTGCCTGTAATCCCAGCTACTCGGGAGGCTGAGGCAGGAGAATGGCGTGAACCTGGGAGGTGGAGCTTGCAGTGAGCCAAGATCGCGCCACTGTACTCCAGCCTGGGTGACAGAGCGAGACTCTATCTCAAAAAAAAAAAAAAAAAAAAAAAAAGAAGCGAAACTCCAGCCGTGCGCAGTGGCTCACACCTGTAATCCCAGCACTTTGGGAGGCCGAGGTGGGCGGGTCATGAGGTCAGGTGATCAACACCATCCTGGCCCACACAGTGAAACCCCATCTCTACTAAAAATACAAAAAATTAGCCGGGTATCGTGGCGGGCGCCTGTAGTACATATAACCACTTCTTTCCTGAATGGAAGTTTCAGTCTTTGTAGCAGGCGTCCCAATTATTCTGGCTCCCATCTGCCAACGTGATCTTTTTTTTTTTTTTTTTGAGACGGAGTCTCGCTCTGTCGCCCAGGCTGGAGTGCAGTGGCGCCATCTCGGCTCACTACAAGCTCCGCCTCCTGGGTTCACGCCATTCTCTGCCTCAGCCTCCCAAGTAGCCGGGACTACAGGTGCCCGCTACCACGCCCGGCTAATTTTTTTTTTTTTTTGTATTTTTACTAGAGACAGGGTTTCACCGTGTTAGCCAGGATGGTCTTGATCTCCTGACCTTGTGATCCGCCCGTCTCGGCCTCCCAAAGTGCTGGGATTACAGGCTTCAGCCACCGTGCCCGGCCCAGGATCTGTTCTTAAAGAGATCTACCAATCTGGGCAGTAAGAAGGCTGGGCCCCATAACCTCTAAAGTCCAAAATTAGCCAGGCCTGGTGTTGTGTGCATCTGTGGTCCTAAGCTACTCAGGAGGCTGAGGTAGGAGTTTTGCTTCTTGTTTATCTCTTTTTTTTTTTTTTGAGATGGAGGCTCGCTGTCGCCCAGGTGGAGTGCAGTGGCACGATCTCCGCTCACTGCAAGCTCTGCCTCCTGGGTTCACACCATTCTCCTGCTTCAGCCTCCCGAGCAGCTGGGACTACAGGCGCGCGCCACCATGCCCGGTTATTTTTTTTTTTAAGTAGAGACGGGGTTTCACTATATCGGTCAGGCTAGTCTTGAACTCCTGACCTCGTGATCCACCTGCCTCAGCCTCCCAAAGTGCTGGGATTACAGCCACCACAACCGGCGCCATTGGCTAGAGTTCTATAGGCTTGATGGGAGTCCATGATCTCTATGATCTAGCATCAAATCCAGGGGTATGTTTTGCAGATACTTTTTTAGTGACTGAATAAAATCTTAATTGTAAAGTTGGTTCTACTGTCACTCTTTGATTGTTCTTTGGGCAACAGATTAGAAGATACTATGAATTTTCCTAGGCAAGAGGGTCAGAAAGGGAAAGCAAAGCATTTTGGGGATGAAATGAGGTCTGTGAGGCAGGTCTGGCAGTCTCCACAGAGGATTCTACTCCTCACCCCACCCTCAGCAGTCTAGGTGTTCTTTTATTCTTTATGAAACTGCAACATAGTCAACCTTTTTTTTTTTTTTTTTAAAGAGGGTGTTTGTCACCGAAGCTGGAGTGTAGCAGTGGGATCATGGCTCACTGTAGTCTCAATCTCAGCCTCCCGAGTAGCTGGGACTACAGGTGCATACCACCACACTACTCTAATTTTTTGAAAATCAGATGCAGTGGCTCATGCCTGTAATCCCAGCATTTTGGAAGGCCAAGGCAGGCAGATCACCTGAGATTAGGAGTTCGAGACCAGGCTGGCCAACACAGTGAAAACCTGTCTCTACTAAAAATACAAAAAAAAAAAAAAAAAAAAAATTAGCTGGGCATGGTTGTGCACACCTGTGATCCCAGCTACTTGGGAGGCTGAGTCAGGAAAATCGCTTGAATCCACAAGGCAGAGGTTGTGGTGAGCCATGATCGCGCCACTGCACTCCAGCCTGGGCAATACAGCGAGACTCCATCTCCAAAAAAAAAATAAAAGGGTCTCACTATATTGCCCAGGCTGGTCTCAAACGATCGATCCTCCTGCCTCAGCTTTCCAAAGTATGGAATACAGGTGTGAACCACCACACCCAGATGTATTTTTAAAATAATTCAACGTATTACACTAAATTTATCCAAGTGACATATGTGAGGTAAGCAAGACTGCTGACCTAACAGCCCATGCTACCAGCTACCTGAGACCCACGATCTACCATCAGACCACAGCCAGTTCCCACTGCAGTGAAATAACATGAAAGTCTTTATCAATTGAGCAGTTTCTAATGTGAGAGTCAACACATCTGAAACATGAAGTTGAACGGTGGAAATTCAGTAAGTACTTTATTTATGAGTAAGGCTGTACAGGATTCAACAGTGTCTAATTCGAGTCCCATATATGATAGCTAAAATTTTTAAACGAGCAATTCAGCTTATGGTGAAATATATTTTCATCCAATCTTTTATGCTATATCATATCTCAGGCTTTTTAAAAATTATTTTTGAGATGAAATTTTAAAGTTCCCCCAGTACCCTGGTTACCATATTATAAAGATAGTGAAATACAAAAATGTAATAAAGATAGTGAAATACAAAAATGTAACAAATACTAACACACTGTGATTAATAGCTGTTTATTAGCTTTTTAATAAAGCAAAACTTTATAGTGAAATAAACTAGAAATAGCTTTTTATTTTATATATTTATTTTTGAGATGGGGTCTTGCTCTGTTGCCCAGGCTGGAGTGCAGTGGCACAATCTTGGCTCACTGCAGCCTCTGCCTTCGCCTCCTGGGTTCAAGCAATTCTCCCACCTCAGCCTCCCATGTAGCTGGGATTACAGGCATGTGCTGCCATGCCCGGCTAATTTTTGCATTTTTAGTAGAGACGGGGTTTCACCATGTTGGCCAGGCTGGTCTCGAACTCCTGACCTCAGGTGATCCACCCGCCTTGGCCTCCCAAAGTGCTGGGATTACAGGCATGAGCCACCATGCCTGGCAAAATACCTTTTTAAAAGCTTTTAAAATGATATGCTTATAAAATGACAGACATGAGTGAAACATCCTCAATGACGATAATACACAAGTCACAAGTTTTCTGTGAGTGAAGCCGAGCAGTACAGAGTCAGGCTGACTGTAGAAAAGCCAGATTTACTTCTTGATATCACTGACCTCTTACTCTGAAATTGTGCCAGGGGAGCTTCTAAGTATCCCTGGTCTCAAGTTTAATAATGCAAAACTTCCACTTTATCATCTAAAGTTTTGGAGAGGAATCCCTTTGGCACTAATGATATCTACTCCAGCACCATCTCTCCTTTTTGGTGCCTCTTCATTCTTGAGTAGGGACTTATTGTATCATCCATCACAAAATCATACAGTACTTTTATCCAGGAATTGTAGTGGGGGAGGTTGTCATAGTATTCAGCTGCTATTTTCCTCACCTAGAAGGGAAAAAAATACAGCAAGATGAAAAATGAGTATTACTGGGTTCTTTCAAAGATGACTGATGAATGGTTGATACAAACACTGAGAAGGGAAACCATGAGACCTGCCTCCCTCCTCTCTCTTAAAAAATAAAAGCAGCAGCAGCAGCAGCAGCAGCAGCAGATGAGGGAATTCTAAACAAAAAGCAGTCTACATTTCAGCAGCAGTTGAATACACTCGACCCTCTAGGACTCTCTTCCATCACGTTCCAAGGCACTAAATTCCTGGCTTATTTGTAAAATTAACAACAAATACATGCAATTAGATTAACTTGATATTATTAAAGAATGTACTGCATGGATGACACCGTAGAATATAAAGGCAACATCTGATCCCTGCCATCCAGGAACTTACAAATACTTACAAATAAATTGTGGCATGCTAATTAGATAGAAATTAAGCAGTTGGCTGGGTGTGGTGGCTCACAACTGTAATTCCAGGACTTTGGGACGCCAAGGCGGGTGAATCACCTGAGGTCAAGAGTTCAAGACCAGCCTGACCAATATGGTGAAACCCCATCTCTACTAAAAATAACAAAAAAATTAGCCAGACATGGTGGCATGCACCTGCAGTCCCAGCAACTCAGGAGGCTGAGACAGGAGAACTGCATGAACCCGGGAGGTCGAGGCTGCAGTGAGCTGAGATTATGCCACTGCACTCCAGCCTGGGTGACAGACTCCACCTCAAAAAAAAAAAAAGGTAAGCTTTATCAAGTATGCAATTCTGCCATCTCAAGTTAAAAATGTCTCTACATCTCAAGTTAAATAACTATCTGGATGGGCACAGTGGCTCGTATGTATAATCCCAGTATTTTGGAAGGCAGGAGAATCACTTGAGCCCAGGAATTTGAGACCAGCCTGGGCAACACAGGGAAACCCCATCTCTCTCTTTTTTTGAGACGGAGTTTCGCTCTGTCACCCAGGCTGGAGCGCAGTGGCACGATCTTGGCTCACTGCAACCTCTGCTGCCTGGGTTCAAGCGATTCTCCCGCCTCAGCCTCCCAATTATATACAGGCGCCTGCCACCATGCCCAACTGATTTTTTTGTATTTTTAGTAGAGACGGGGTTTCACTATGTTGGCCAGGTTGGTCTCGAACTGCTGACCTCAGATGATCCACTCACCAAGGCCTCCCAAAGTGCTGGGATTACAGGCGTGAGCCACTGCACCCATCCAGGAAACCCCATCTCTACAAAAACATTTAAAAATTTAAATAAACCATTTGGAGGATTAAAAGAAATTATTTTAAAAATTAGCCTGTCATAGCATGTGCCTGTAGTCCTAGCTACTTGGGAGGCTGAGGCAGGAGGATCACTTGAATCCAGGAGTTTGAGACCAGCCTGAGCAACATAGCAAGACTCTGCCTCTACAAAAAATAAAAAAATTAGCCAGGCACAGTGGCACGTGCCTATAGTCCTGCCTACTCAGGAGGCTGAGGTGGGAGGATCACTTGAACCCAGGAGTTGAGGCTGCAGTGAGCTATCGCACCACTGCACTCTAGCCTAGGTGACAGGGCAAGACCCTGTCTCTAAAAAAAAAAAAATAAAAATTAATCCTAAGTGTAACCACTAAGCTTAAGGACCCAAGAATGAACCCTTTGTAAAATTAGGCTGGAAGATGCAGTATTTATATTCTTTTTTTTTTTTTTTTAAATGAGCAGCTTGGACTGACAAAATACTAGCCTGGCCAACATGGTGAAACCCCATCTCTACTAAAAATACAAAAATCAGCTGGGCATGGTGGCATGCACCTGTAATCCCAACTACCTGGGAGACTGAGGCATGAGAATCACTTGAACCTGGGAGGTGGAGGTTACAGTAAGCCGAGATCGTGCCACTACACTCCAGCCTGGGTGACTGAGCGAGACACAGTCTCAAAAAACAAACAAAAAAACGAAATTAGAATATGTATCAAATCCTTTACTTACCAGTGGAAGGCTTTTTCCAGGAATGTTGGGGAAGTCATGATGTTCATTATGATAACCTACATTGAAGGTAAATAAATTCAGAGGCCCATAATATGAGTAAGTTTCGTGACCCTTTAAGAACATGTAATGCTCAGCTATAAAATGTCCAGAAATCGGGTGCAAACCCAGGCCAAGTAAAGATGCTGCCAACATGTAGACTAAGGATTTAATTCCCAAAAAGTAATAAATTAAAATGTCAAATGTGACCTGGGCCACGATATTGATAACTTCCAAATAAGTAATTGGTTTGGGGTTGATGAACAGAGGTCGAAAGGCATAGAAGAGAGGCTGAAGAATAACCCATATAAACTTTCTGAAAGCGGTACAGAAGAACCAGCCCTCAAAATCGGTGGGAATATCTACATCGACGCCATCAGCTCCAAGGTACCGGTGATGATCCATGTGATATCTCTTAAAGGAAATTGAATATGGAATCCCAATAGGAAGATTAGCGAACATTCCAAACCAGCGATTCCACATTGCTTTGCAGTTGCCAAAGGCAGCATTGTGGGAAATCTCATGAATAGCCAGAGTCATTGAGTGGTTAATGCAACTGCCAAACGCATAGGCCCCAAATATGACCCATTTCCAGTCCAAGTCTTTTACTATGTAAAATGCAGCCAACTGGGTGAGAAACATCATAATTATAATCCATATCAAATTGGGATCAGGTTTCATCAAGGACTTTATCTCTGGATACTTTGCTGTAAAGAAAAAAGAAAAAAACAGGAACTAAGAAAAGTATATAATAGTTCAGCAATTATAATTAAATTAACACCCATTAAACTAACACATTAAATTTGTTCTGCAAATAATATTCCCTTTACTAGAGACTTTAGTTAATACTAATAACACAGGGAAGGATTCTACTAGTAAAGTTATGAAATATGTCACAAACATTTGCGAATTTATGCAGGAAAAATTAGCCTCAAACTTTTAGAAGTTCCACATTTTTTGTATTAAAATGTGTGTTATTTCTGTGTTTAGACAGAGGTACAGCATTCTTACCTTATATAAAACAATTAAATTAACACATCTGACAAAGGATAGAATATAATATGCATTTTGTAGTTACCCTAAAATCATGAAACTGGTATTCACAGTTCTCTCAGACAAATCAACATGCTCCAAGTAATTCTGTACTGAATTTTCCCAAAGTTGTAATAGTATATAAAAACCAATACTACAGGCTGCCAATATAATCAGGGAAAGAACAGTCCTTTCAACAAATGGTGCCACAACAACTTGTTAGCAACAGGCAAAAGAATGGATTCGGACCCCTACCTCACACCATACACAAAAATGAACTCAAAACAGATCACAGACCCAAATTTATAAGAAAACTATAAAACTCTGATAAGAAAACAGAAATAAATCTTCATGGCCTTTGTGGTTCCTTAGATACTATAACAAGTACAAGTGACAAAAGAAAACAGAGAAATTGGACTGCATCAAAAACTTTTCTGTTGCAAATGATACTGTCAAGAAAGTGAAAAGATAATCCACAGAAGCGGGGTTATGTTTGCAAATCATGTATCTCATAAGGGACCTATATCCAGAATATATGAAGAACTCTTACAACTAATAATCCAATTAAAAAATGGGCGAAGGATCTCAAAAGACATTTCTCCAAAAGATATGAAAACAGTCAAGAAACACATGAAAGATGCTCAACATCGTTAGTCATTAGGAAAGTGCAAACTGAAACCACAGATACCACTTCACACTCACTAGGATGACTATAATAAAAAAAAAGTAGGTAAAAACAAGGATGTGGAGAAATTAGAACCCTCATACTTTGCTGGTGGGAATGTAAAATGGTGCAGCTGCTTTGGAAAACTGTAGAGCAGTTCCTCAAAATGTTGAACACCTGGTATATCCACACAAAGGAATATTATTCAGCCACAAAAAGGAATGACACACTGACACATGCTACAACATGAATGAACCTTAAAATATTTATATTTAGAAACAGGGTCTACCTCTGTCACTCAGGCTGAAGTACAGTGGTGCCATCATAGCTCACTACAGCCTCAAACTCCTGGACTCAAGTGATCCTCCTGCCTTAGTCACCCTAGTAGCTGGGACTACAGGAGCATGTCACTGTGCCCAGCTAAAATCTTATGCTAATAGCTGGGTGCAGTGGCTCACACCTATAATGCCAGCACTCTGAGAGGCCAAGGCAGGAGGATCAGCTGAGCCCAGGAATTCAAGATCAGCCTGGGCAATATAACAGGACCCTGTCTCTACAAAAAAAAAAAAAAAAAAAAATTAAAAATTAAAAAATTTTATATTATGCTAAGTGAAAGCCAATCATAAAAGATCATATATTTTATTATTTCATGTATATGAAATGTCCAGAATCAGCAAATCTATAGACCACAAAGTAAATTAGTGGTTATCTAGGTAGAAGTAGGGGATATGAGGGACGGCTAATGAGTATAGGGTTTCTTTTTGTGATGATGAAATGTTCTAAAGTTACATGGTGGTGACAGCTGCATAACTCTGTGAATATACTAAAAAAATACTGAACTGTACACTTTAAATGAATAAATCATGATAGTTGAATTATAATCTCAACAAAGCTATTGGCCAGCTGCTGTGGCTCACACCATTAATCCCAGCCCTTTGGGAGGCTGAGGCATGAAGACCGCCTGAGGCCTGGTGTTCAAGACCAGCGTGGGCAACAGAGACTATTTCTACCAAAAATAAAAAAACATTAGCTAAGGTGAGGTGGCACAAGCCTGTAGTCCCAGCTACTTGGGGCGCTAAAGTGGGAGCATCACTTGAGTCCAAGAATTTAGGCTGTACTCCAGCCTGGGCAACACAGTGAGACTCTGTCTCAAAAAATAAAACATTAAAAAACTGTATCACTGAGAAAGTACAGCAGTGAAGGAAGCATTTCTTGTGATTTATTCTTTTTTTTTCAGACGGAGTCTCACTCTGTTGCCCAGGCTGGAATGCAATGGTGCAATCTCAGCTCACTGCAACCTCTGCCTCCTGGGTTCAAGCAATTCTCCTGCCTCAGCCTTCCCAGTAGCTGGGATTACAGGCGCCCGCCACCACGCCCAGCTAATTTTTGTATTTTTAGTAGAGACGGGGTTTCACCATGTTGGCCAGGCTGGTTTTGAACTCCTTACCTCAGGTGACCTGCCCGCCTCAGCCACCCAAGGACTGGGATTACAGCCATGAGCCACCCAGTCCAGCTCATCCTCACTAATTTCAAAGAGATACCTTATAAATGAACTTTTAATGTGAACTCTAAATGTAAACTTAAAGTGTACAAATGTTGGTTGTTCTATCAGGCCCCTTCCCTCCCCTGCCAAAGAACTGAACACTTTCAGAAAGATCTCTCATCATTTGTGTATAATTTAAACAAATCTAAAGATTCTTCTCTTTCTACAGGTTATTCCATCTCCCACCCTGAAACAGAACACTGGTATTTACATCTGCATGGAAAACGTACTTTCATTGAGAAATACGTAGTCCTTTTACTTTCCAAGTGAAATGGTTCAGTGATAAGTTTGTGGAGGAAAAAAGGCTCAGTGTGAGGTATTAATCAGCACCTTCTTACTTCCTTCATTTCTTTTTTTTTTTTTTTTTTTTTTTTTTTTGAGACAGTCTCACTCTTTTGCCCAGGCTGGAATGCAGTGAGGCAATCACAGCTCACTGAAGCCTCTACTTCCCCAGCTCAAGTGATCCTCCCACCTCAGCCTTTTGAGTAGCTGGGACCACAGGCACATGCCACCATGCCCCACTAATTAAATTTTTTTTTTTTTTTTTTTTTTTTTTTTTTTTTTTTTAGAGCGAGGGAAAGGTTTCACCATGTTGCCCAGGTTGGTCTCAAACTCCTGAGTTCCAGTGTTCCTCTCGCCTCAGCCTTCTGAGTAGCACAACACGGGCATCACGCCTAGCTAATTTTTTAATTTTTCATGGAGATGGGGCTGTTCTGAACTGGCCTCAAGAGATCATCTTGCCTCAGCTTCTCAAAGTGCTGGGATTACAGGCAAAAGCCACCACACCCGTCCTGATTTTCAGAATATTAAATAGCTCAGCTTCAGTATTCCAGAGTTGGTTTTTACACAGGTAGGCACCAGATTATTCCTATGTAACATGTAGATAAGGCATTGATAAAATGTATCATATGTGGCCTGGCAGGGTGGCTCATGCCTGTAATCCCAGCACTTTGGGAAGCCATGGCAGGCAGATCATCGCAGGTCAGGAGTTCCGAGACCAGCCTGGCCAATGTGGCAAAACCGTGTCTCTACTAAAAATAAAAATAGAAAAACTTAGCCAGGTGTGGTGGTGGGCATCTGTAATTCCAGCTACTCGTGAGGCTGGGGCAGGCAGAACTGCTTCAACCCGGGAGGCAGAGTTTGCAGTGAGCCGAGATTGGGTCACTGCACTCCAGCCTGGGTGATAAAATGAGACTCCGTCTCAAAAAAAAATAAATAAATAAAGTATCATGCTATCTCATATCAAGTATGTGTAAGTGATTTGCCAAACAAATTACTACTGGCAGGCTGAGGTATGCCCATCACTTGAGCCCAGGCTGCCGTGATCATCATGCCTGTGAACAGCCACTGCACTCCAGCTTAAGCAACAAAGCAAGACCCTGTCTCTAATGGAGTGTAGGGGAGGAGGAAGGAAAGGAGGAAGGGAATTCAAGAACCAAAATTTACCGGGTGCAGGGGCTTACGCCTTTAAAATCTTAGCACTTTGGGAGGCCAAAGCGGACGGAGTGCTTGAGCCCAGGAGTTCAAGACCAGCCTGGGCAAGACGGAGAAACCCATCTCTACAAAAAAAGAGAAAAATCAATCGGGCATAGTGGTATGCGCTTGTGGTCCCAGCTACTTGCTTTTTCTTTTCACTGGGCAAATGAATGTTGAGAAGAAAATCTAATGAAATACTGTATATAAGGAATAATGTCTCATGTTCAACACACCGTTTCCTCGATTTAAAAAAATTTTGCGCGTGCGTGTAAATGGGGGTCTCACTGTGTTACTCAGGATGGTCTCAACTCCTGGGCTGAAGCGATCCTCCCGCCTCGGCCTCCCAAAGTGCTGGGATTACAGGCCTGAGCTACCGTGACCATGGTCTCAACTCCTGGGCTGAAGCAACCCTCCCACCTCGGCCTCTCAAAGTACTGGGATTACAGGCCTGAGCTACCATTTCCTCAATGTTTGAAGAAACAGAATAGGTTAAAAAGCTCGTGATCTGCCGGGCGCGGTGGCTCACGCCTATAATCCCAGTACTTTGGGAGGCTGAGGTGGGCGGATCACAAGGTTAGGAGCTCGACCATCCTGGCTAAAACGGTGAAACCCTGTCTCTACTAAAAATACAAATAATTAGCCGGGCGTGGCTGCGTGCGCCTGTAGTCCCAGTTACTCGGGAGGCTGAGGCAGGAGGATGGCGTGAACCCGGGAGGCGGAGATTGCAGTGAGCCGAGATCGCGCCACTGCACTCCAGCCTGGGTGACACAGCGAGACTGTCTCAAAAAAAAAAAAAAAGAAAAGAAAGCTCATGCTCTGGCCGAGCACAGTGGTTCACGCCTGTAATCCCAGCACTTTGGGAGGCCAGATCGATCACCTGAGGTCAGGAGTTCGAGACAAGACTGGTCAACATGGTGAAACCCTGTCTCTACTAAAAAAAAATACAAAAGTTAGCCAGGCGTGGTGGTGGGCGCCTGTAATCCCAGCTACTCAGGAGGCTGAGGCAGGAGAATCTCTTGAACCCAGGAGGCAGATGTTGCAGCGAGGAGAGATTGCGCCACTACACTCCAGCCTGAGCAACAGAGTGAGACTTGTCTCAAAGAAACAAACAAAAACCAAACACATGCTCTGGAAGAGGCAACTGAACGCGCATTAGAATCTCTTTAGCATTCAGTCAGGCGTTCTTATTTCATTTTTTAAAACAGCGATAATACCAACCTAGTAGAATTACCAGGAGGATGAAATTGGGTAATGTTTGTAAAGCATTCCACGCAATCCCTGGTATATTAGGAGTAGCCTGGGAGAGATGAGCATTCTCTATGTAACACAGAAGGCCCGAATCCTCTGGAGAGTTAAGTGCTCTCAATAAGCTGTCAGGGGACTAGCAGGCCACGCCACGTATTTTCCCTATTTGGCAAGTCTTCCATTTTCAGTCTTTTCATCCACAAAATCGAGATGGATGAAATATGTCTACGAATCCGCCGTTCTTACGTCCCAGGCTTGCCGTGAGGATCAATGGGACAGGCGGCGTGAACTGACCAGGGCCCATCCAGTCCGAGAAGCCCCAGAGGGCATAGGGAGGGTCGCCGGCCCCCTCCCCGGGCCCGAGGCCGGGACTGCGGCCACCCCCGCCAGTACTGCCCGCTAGCGCCCGACACCGTGAGTCAGGCTCACGGGTAGGCCCCGGGATGCCCAGGACCACACCCTGCCCCGCACTCTGGCAGCCCCGGCGCCGGCACACGCTCACCTCCGCCCGCTCCGGAGGAGGGGGAGGAGGGAGAGGAAAGGGCGCCCACCTGAGGGCACAGGAATCTTCCAGCACGAGGATCTAACCCAAGGCTGGCGCAGCCGGGGTCACCCTTCGCCCCAACCGGCCGGCGTGGGCCTCACGGGGACTCCCGCGCTCGGGGACGCGCCTGCGCCTCTTCGCGGAAGGGTCGGAGCTGCGCGGCCCCGAGGACCCGTCCCTCCCCCGTGCCTCGCCCAGCCTCTCCCGCGCTGACCCGCGGGCTGGCGGCCCCAGCGGCGGCGGGACGCGGCGGGGAGCGGGCTGCTAACGGGCCTCCGGCCCCCACGGCCACTCAGGGCCCGCGAGGGGAGAGCGCGCCCCGGCGCCGGGAGGCCGCGCACGCACATAACGGGGCGCCCGCTGGCCCTCACCCAGGATCTCCCGGCGCCGGTCGGCGTGGGGCTGGTCGGTGTAGACCCACTCGAAGTCTTCCCGCGACACGCGGCTCCCCATGGCGGCGGAGGTGGCTCGCAGGCTCGCTGTCGGCTCTCGCTCCTGGCCGGCTCCTCAGAGGTGGCTGCGGCGGCTTCCCGACTCGTGTGGTGTCGGCCGACTGCGGCGGAGCGCGGAGGAGACGGAGGCGTGGGCGGAGTCCCGAGGCCCCGCCCCTCGCGGCCCGCCCGCCTAGCTGGGTGGAGGGCGCGTGGCGCTCCCGGGTGTCAGTGCGGTGCTGGCTCTCAGCAATTCTGGGACGCTGGGTTGTGAGTTTTGGTGACTTGGCCACCAGCCAGGATGCCGCGTTCTTGAGAGTGCCCGCCCCTGAGGCCTGCTGCGCCGGAGCCCGGAGAAGATGCAAAAGGAAGGAAAGGTCTCAAGTGAGATAAACCTGCCGCCTTAGCGCCTCCGCGAGCGGAGCACCGGGCACGGCTGCGATCACACCGAGTCTGGAGGTGCCGGAGCCCTTCTTAAATGGCAGCTGGCCTAAGTTTTGTTTAATTTTTAAAAGCAAATTAGCCATTGAGTCATATTTCGCTGCCTTCTAGAAATAATGCCTCAGGGAAAAAATGCAGAGTGCGTGACAATTAAAAGCTAATCAAGTAAAACACCATTGTTAAGAGGGGGAGATGATATGGGATTTGTTGTTGTGCTTGAATTATTGTAGAGTGACCATGTTTGTGAAGAGATGATTGCTCAACCTTTCATCTATCTGTCGCAGAAGTAATCAACCACAACCTCTTCCTGAAAGAAATGTTTTGAAACCAAACTAATTTTGTTTCAACATTAGTTACCAGGTCTACATCAAAGAGCAACTTAAGGATTACAAAAAGAAGATAACCAAAGCGGGTGTGCCTCCTAATCAACATGCTGTTCACGCACACACGGCACACACACACACACACACAAATCTGATCAAGCCCCTAGATCTGACTGCTAATTTATTGAAAATAGAAAGGACATTTGGCCGGGTGCGTTGGCTCACGCCTGTAATCCCAGCACTCTGAGAGGCCGAGGCGGGTCCATCACCTGAGGTCGGGAGTTCGAGAGCAGCCTGAGCAGTAGGGTGAAACCCCGTCTCTACTAAAAATATAAAAATTAGCTGGGCATGGTGGCAGGCGCCTGTAATTCCAGCTACTCAGGAGGCTGAGGCAGGAGAATCGCTGGAACTGGGAGGCAGAGGTTGCAGTGAGCTGAGATGGAGCCACTGCGCTCCAGCCTGGGCAACAGACGGAGACTCCTTCTCAAGAATAAAAAGAAAATAAAATAGAAAGGACAGAGAAATGTGTGAAACTGGGCCACGGGGATGAAACTAGCAAGATCCAACTCTGGGAGACTCTATATAGGACAATGTCTGGGTTCTGTAATAAATAAAATTCAAGGAAAAAAAAAAAAGAGAAGAGAAACCTATAGATTAAAAGGAGTTTAAAAGACATACAAACCAATCACATGTGTTGACCTTATTTAGATTTGGATTGAAATAGTTTTAAAACATTGACATGAAATAATTGAACTCAAATATCAATTGGATATGTGATGACGTTAAGGAATTATCAATTTCTTAAGTGTGATAATAGTATTATGTTTATAGTGGGTTTTATTTTTTTGAGATAGAGTCTTGCTCTGTTGCCCAGGCTGGAGTGCAGTGGTGGCCTCATGTCTCACTTCAGCCTTGACTTGAGTTTAAGCCATCCTCCCACCTCAGCCTCCCGAGGAGCTGGGATCACAGGCGTGCACCACCATCCCTGGAATTTTTTGGCAGAGTTGGGGCCTCACCTTGTTGCCCAGGTTGGTCTCAAACTCTTGGGCTCAAGTGATCTCAAAGTATTAGGATCACAGGCATGAGCTACCACATCCGACCCCAGGAGCATTATTAGTAAATCCCTAAGACCTGCTCAGTACATTCACTTCTAAGACAGAGGGCCAGCACGGCTGAGGCGTCTCGCAGAGAAGGCTCTGAGAGCAGAGGGAAGACAAAACAATGACACCTGGAGTGGAGGCCTGAAGGCTCGTCAGAGCCCAGCAAGGGTCGTGTCTGCAGGGCATGCTAGCAAATGCGGGGCTGGGACAGCCTCGGGAGGGTCCCAGTGTCAAAAAAGGAGTAGGATTTGATGATGGATAGATACACAGGTCTGATCATGCAGGAGCTTTTCAGTTGTTAACGACATGGTGGAGGAAAAAGAAGGTGGGGAGCGTCACCTGGAAAAGGACAGCTTTGTATTCGCCAAGTTTCATCTGGATTGGCAGATGGCACATGAAGCTGATAATTGGACTCAACTGAGGAGGAAGTTTTCAGGTGCTGACAAGTAAATGCATCCTTGCAGTTCAGAACGCAGTTTCTATCACAGGCATGTGTGAACTGGCACACCAGTCCAAAAGCAGGCCAGGTGCTCGTGTCTGTATTCTGAGCACTTTGGGAGGCTGAGGTAGGGGGATCACTTGAGGGCAGGGGTTTGGGACAAACCTGGGCAAAATGGCGAAAACCCACCTCTGTACAAAAATACAAAAATTAGGCCAGGTACGGTGGCTCACGTCTATAATCCCAGCACTTTGGGAGGCCAAGGTGGGCGGATCACAAGGTCACGAGATCCAGACTATCCTGGCTAACACGGTGAAATCCTGTCTCTACTAAAAATACAAATAATTAGCCAGGCGTGGTCCCAGCTGCTTGGGGGACTGAGACAGGAGAATGGCGTGTACCTGGGAGACAGAGCTTGCAGTGAGCCAAGATTGCGCCACTGAATTCCAGCCTGAGCGACAGAGCCAAACTCCCTCTCAAAAAAAAAAAAAATTAACTGGGCGTCGTGGCCCATGCTTGTGGTCCCACCTATTGGTGAGGCTGAGGTGGGAAGATTGCTTGAGCCCAGGAGGTCGAAGCTTCAGGGAGCTGAGAAATGAGCTGAGATTGTGGCACTGCACTCTAGCCTGTGTGACAGAGTGAGGCTTTGTCTCAAAAACATTAAAAAATAAATAAATAAAAGGAAAAAGAAAGAAAAATGCAGAGTTTGAAAAAAAATGTGGATTTGGACATACCTTTTTTTTTTTTTTGAGACAGAGTTGCGCTCTGTTGCCCAGGCTGGAGTGCAGTGTCGCGATCTTGGCTCACTGCAACCTCTGCCTCCTGGGTTCAAGCGATTCTCCTGCCTCATGCTCCCGAGTAGCGAGATTACAGGCGTGTGCCACCACATCCAGTTACTTTTTGTATTTTCAGTAGAGACGGGATTTCACCATGTTGGCCAGGTTGGTCTTGAACTCCTGACTTCAAGTGATCTGCCCACCTCGGCCTCCCAAAGTGTTGGGATTACAGGCATGAGCACCACACCTGGCTTGGACATTTTTTTTTTTTAAGTTACAATTCATTTAATAGCAACTGGTAATCATGAAATTTTCTTATTTTGTTTATACCTTCTTTAAACAAGAGTCTGCAAATTAGCACTGATCTTTTGCAAAACTCATTACATGTACTGCCATTTTTCTTTTCTTTCTTTCTTTTTTTTTTTTTGAGATGGAGTCTCGCTCTGCCGCCCAGGCTGGAGTGCAGTGGCCAGATCTCAGCTCACTGCAAGCTCCGCCTTCCAGGTTTATGCCATTCTCCTGCCTCAGCCTCCCGAGTAGCCCGGACTACAGGCGCCCGCCAGCACGCCCGGCTAGTTTTTTGTATTTTTTTTTTTAGTAGAGACGGGGTTTCACTGTGTTAGCCAGGATGGTCTCAATCTCCTGACCTTGTGATCCGCCCGTCTCGGCCTCCCAAAGTGCTGGGATTACAGGCTTGAGCCACCGTGCCCGGCCTGCCATTTTTCTTAAGGTTGACCAAAGATAACCTAGAATTACAGCCGTTACATAATCACACAAAATGATTATGTATTAATCAGACCTGGTTTATCACCAGCATTTATAAAAACAGACATAAGGAAAGAACTAGGTCTAGGGACACATGCATGGTCTTAATATAGCAAATGTTTAGCCTGTCCTGTAGTGACTATTACAAAATCAAGTTTGACATTCTAAAGTAAACTATTTTAGCTACAGGATTGTAGTGGGCATTGATAGCTATTTTAATGATGTCTAGGCATGCTTCTTTAATTTGGACTTTTAAAAGTTCTTAATATGTATGCGTAACAAAAAAGTAAGCTAGGAAGTATAGCCGGGTGTGTTGGCTCTCACCTGTACTCCCAGCACTTTGGGAGGCCGAGGCAGGTGGATCACGAGGTCAGGAGTTCAAGAGCAGCCTGGCCAAGATGGTGAAACCCTGTCTCTACTAAAAATACAAAAATTAGCCGGGTGTGGTGGTGGGTGCTTGTAATCCCAGCTACTCGGGAGGCTGAGGCAGAGAATAGCTTGAACCTGGGAGGCGGAGGTTCCGGTGAGCCGAGATCGCGCCACTGCACTCCAGCCTGGGCAACGGAGCAACACTGTCGCAAAAAAAAAAAAAAAAAAAAAAAAAAAGTATAAATAAAATGCTTTAAAAAAAGATTCTTAGTGGATTATCTAGCTTTGTCGAATAATTTGTCTTGAAGCAAACACACTAGGAATTCTGGAAAGACACTCTCCAGTCTGCTGTTGGAAGCTGTGGTGAATCGCAGCCAGCCGTGATCATATTAGGAAATTTAAGATGAAGTAGTTTTCAGATGAGGGCAGCTATACTTTTGAAATGAATGTAGATTTTTCCTTTTCCATTTGCTTGATTTTTGAAAGGGCAGTTTATTTTTGAGACTATTTCAATAGTGATAACAGTTGAGATTGAATGGTATTGACTAATTTGTAGAAGAGTAATACAGAAAACATTCTTTATTCACTTCAAGCAAATAATCATAAGAATTTTATGGTATCTATTTCTTTTTTTTTTTTTTTTTGAGACGGAGTCTCGCTCTGTCGCCCGGGCTGGAGTACAGTGGCGCGATCTCGGCTCACTGCAAGCTCCGCCTCCCGGGTTCACGCCATTCTCCTGCCTCAGCCTCCCGTGTAGCTGGGACTACAGGCGCCCGCCACCTCGCCTGGCTAATTTTTTTTTGTATTTTCAGTAGAGACGGGGTTTCACGGTGTTAGCCAGGATGGTCTCGATCTCCTGACCTCGTGATCCGCCCGTCTCGGCCTCCCAAAGTGCTGGGATTACAGGCGTGAGCCACCGCGCCCGGCTATTTCTTTTTTTTAAAATTTTATTTTTGAGGCAGAGTCTTGCTGTGTCACCCAGGCTGGTGTACAGTGGCCCAATCTTGGCTCACTGCAATCTCTGCCTCCTGGATTCTGGTGATTCTCCTGCCTCAGCCTCCTGAGTAGCTTGGATTACAGGCTCACGTCACCATGCCTGGCTAATTTTTGTATTTTTAGTTTCACCATATTGGTCAGGCTGGTCTCGAACTCCTGACCTCAGGTGATCCCCCCAACTCGGCCTCCCATAGTGCTGGGATTACAGGCGTGAGCCACCACGACCAGCCTAATTTTTATATTTTTAGTAGAGACAGGGTTTCGCCCTGTTGGCTAGGCTGGTCTTGAACTCCTGACCTGAAGTGATCTGCCTGCCTCGGCCTCCCGCAGTGCTGGGATTACAGAAATAAGCCACCGTGCCCAGCCAATGTTTTGTATTTTTATACACCAGCAACAGCCAGTTAAGAAATGTAATAGGCCGGGTGCAGTGGCTCACGCCTCTAATCCCAGCACTTTGGGAGGCCGAGGCGGGCGAATCAGGAGATTGAGACTATCCTGACTAACACAGTGAAATCCTACCTCTACTAAAAATACAAAAAATTAGCTGGGCTGGGTGGCGGGTGCCTGTAGTTCCAGCTACTCGGGAGGCCGAGGCAGGAGAATGGCGTGAATCAGGGAGGCAGAGCTTGTAGTGAGCCGAGATTGCACCACTGCTGCACTCCAGCCTGGGCCACAGAGTGAGACTCTGTCTCAAAAAAAAAAAAAAAAGAAATGTAATCAAAGAGATACTTACCTGGCTGGGGAGACACCATGATCAAGAAATGTAACCAAACAGAAAGATAGCATTTCTGATAACATAAAAAGTATGCAGGCTGGACATGGTGGCTCCCACCTGTAGTCCTAGCACGTTGGAAGGCTGAGGCAGACACACATCACTTGAGTCCAGGAGTTTAAGCCCAGCCTGGGCAACATGGCAAAATTCTGCCTCCACATGGAGACTGACCAACATGGAGAAACCCCAGATCTACTAAAAATACAAAATTAGTTGGGCATGGTGGCACATGCCTGTAATCCCAGCTACTCCGGAGGCTGAGGCGGGAGAATCACTTGAACCTGGGAGGTGGAGCTTGCGGTGAGCCGGGATCATGCCATTGCACTCCAGCCTGGGCAACAAGAGTGAAACTCTGTCTCAAAAATAAATAAATAAATAAGTAAAAATAAAAATAAAACTATAATAGATAAATAAATAAATAAATAAATAAAGGCTGCTACCTTTCTAAAAATACTAGGTTTCTGATCAACTGATGATAGGAATGGGATTAGAACTGCTGCAGGACCATTGGGGAGGAAGATACAGGAAGAAAGAAGAAAATTGAGAGATTATCAACATTATTTATTGCTCATAAAATGTGTGGAAGCAGGTGTGGTGGCTCATGCCTGTAATCCCAATACTTGGGGAGGCCAATGTGGGCTGATCACTTGAGGGCAGGGGTTCGAGACCAGCCTGGCTAACATGATGAAACCCCATCTCTACTAAAAATATGAAAAATTAGCCGGGTGTGGTGGTGTGCATCTGTAATCCCAGCTACTCAGGAGGCTGAGGCACAAGAGTCTCTTGAACCCAGGATGTGGAGGTTGCAGTGAGCCAAGCCTCTGCAGTCCAGCCTGAGTGACAGAGTGAGACTGTCAAATAAAAAAAAGAAAGAAAGAAAAGAAAGAAACGAAAAGGGAAAAGGAAGGAGAAGAGGGCCCAGCGCGGTGGATCACGCCTGTAATCCCAACATTTTGGGAGGCCGAGGCAGGTGGATGACCTGAGGTCAGCTGTTCAAGACCAGCCTGGCCAACATGGTGAAACCTCGTCTCTACTAAAAAATACAAAAATTAGCTGGTCGTGGTGGCAGGTACCTGTAATCTCAACTACTCAGGAGGCTGAGGCTGGAGAATTGCTTGAACCTGGGAGGCAGAGGTGGTAGTGAGCCGAGATCATGCTACTGCACTCCAGCCTGGGAGATACAGTGAGACTCTGTCTGGAAAAGAAAAAAAAAAAAAAGAAAGAAAGAAAAAAAAAAAAAAGAAAAGAAAGAAAGAAAATAAAAGAAAGAGAATTTGTAGAGCCTGAACCTGAAAATAAACTATTTCTTCTTCTGGCAAATGTTTAGAGGAGCAGATAAAATTTAGCTATGCTTGCTAAAAAAGATTTTCCACAGTGAATATTCAAAGGGGCATGTACCATCAGTCCTGAAAGAGGCTATACACCATGCCCCTCAGGCTAGGGAGGTACAAGTGTTCTCATAAGTTTTGTTTGCTTTTGTTTTTACAAGCTCACACCTAACATCGTGTTATCATAGTTTTTGAATGCACTTCAAATGCAGTATAATTTTTTTCTTTTTTTTTTTTTTTGAGATGGAATCTCACTCTATCACCCAGGCTGGAGTGCAGTAGCGCAATCTTGGCTCACTACAACCTCTGCCTCCCTGGTTCAAGCGATTCTCCTGCCTCAGCCTCCCAAGTAGCTGGGATTACAGGCATGTGCCACCACACTTGGCTAATTTTTGTATTTTTAGTAGAGATGGGGTTTCACCATGTTGTCCAGGCTGGTCTTGAACTCTTGGCCTCAAGTGATCCACCCACCTCTGCCTCCCAAAGTGCTAGGATTACAGGCATGAGCCACTGCACCCAGCCCACATTAATACTTTTGAATCGCTTTTGACTGTAATAGGAGCTTCTCGCCGTGGCGGGTCAGCCTATTATTTGACAAACATGGTCAATTCTGCACAATGAACTCTTTTTTTTTTTTGATACGGAGTTTCTGCTCTTGTTGGCCAGGCTGGAGAGCAGTGGCTCCCTGCAACCTCTGCCTCCCGGGTTCAAGGAATTCTGCCGCCTCAGCCTCCCAAGTAGCTGGGATTACAGGCACGTGCCACCATGCCTGACTAATTTTTGTATTTTTAGTAGAGATGAGTTTTCACCACATTGGCCAGGCTGTCTCAAATTCCTGACCTCGGGAGATCCGCCTGCCTCAGCCTCCCAAAGTGCTGGGATTACAGGCATGAGCCACCGCGCCTGACCCATAACTCTTTTAACCATCTTTACAGCAAACTGCAGATTTAAATGGTAGTTCCTTAAAAGCCCAAACTTTGAGGTCCAAAATCTTTGGGAATACCAGTATATTCAGGCATCATTCCCTTTTCCAAACCTGCCCTTGCAATCATATTCATCTCTGAGGCATGCCCAAATTAGGGAATCCACTAATTTCATGATTTTATCCTTTGCTAATTAAGCTGAGATTTGTCCTCTTGACAAATCTGTGAAAGCCAATGAATAGTCTACAACTCTCGGGAGTTTTGTCAGGGTAGAAAAAATGATGAATTATCCCCATTCCCATCTCGACCTGTGGTCAGTGGTTTTCATAGCTTTCTTTTTCCCTCCCTTCTTCCCTCCCTATTTTCCTCCCTCCTTCCTTCTTCCTTTTCCTTCCTTCCTTCCTTCCTCCCTCCCACCTGCCTTTCTCTCTCTCTTTCTTTCTTCTTTCTTTCTTTCTTTTTCTTTCTTTCTTTCTCCTTTCTTTCTCTCTCTCTTCCTTTCTTTCTTCTTTCTTTCCTTCTTTTTCTTCCTTCCTTTCTCCCTTCTTCTTTCTTTCTTTCTTTCTTTCTTTCTTTCTTTCTTTCTTTCTTTCTTTCTTTCTTTCTTTCTTTCCTTCTCCTCCTCCTCCTCCTCTTCCTCCTCCTCCTCCTCCTCCTCCTCCTCCTCCTCCTCCTCCTCCTCCTCCTCCTCCTCCTCCTCCTCCTCCTCCTCCTCCTTCTTCTTCTTCTTCTTCTTCTTCTTCTTCTTCTTCTTCTTCTTCTTCTTCTTCTTCTTCTTCTTCTTCTATTTCTTTCTTCTTTCTTTTCTCTCTCTATCTCGCTTTCTCTCTCTCTCTCCTAAGCAGTCATTTTCTTCAAATTATATTTTAAGTCAAAGAATTACCCCTCCTACTCTCCATGAAAACCTGATGAAAAGGGGATTGTTGTGATCACACTATAAAAGTTGGCCAGATTTCGTGAACCCGGGAGGCGGAACTTGCAATGAGCTGAGATACGGCCACTGCACTCCAGCCTGGGCCACAGAGCGAGACTCCGTCTCAAAAAAAAAAAAAAAAAAAAAAAAAGAAAAAAAAAGTTGGCCAGATTTAGAGACAGAAAGAATAATAGAGATTAACAGGGGGTGGGGAAGAGGGGAGTGGGGAGCTAGTCTTTAATGGGTATAGAGTTTCTGTTTGGATGATGAAAAATTTCTGTAAATGGATAGTGGTGATGATTGAACAAATTTGTGAATATACTTAATGCTACTGAATTGTACATGTAAAAGTGGTTAAAATGGTAAATTTTGTTATGCATATTTACCATGATAAAAAATGAACAGAGCCTCAGAGAAATTTCGGACATCATTGAGCTCATCAAAATACAGCTGATGGGAATATCAGAGGAGAGGAGAGAAAAGGGCAAGAAAAAAAAATCAAAGGAAAAATATATCCAAAATGATCTAAATTTGATGGAAAACATTGATCTACACATCCAAGAGATGCAATGAACCCAAGTAGAGGCCAGGCGCAGTGGCTCACCCCTGTAATCCCAGCACTTTGGGAGGCCGAGTCAGGCGGATCACGAGGTCAGGAGATCAAGAACATCCTGGTTAACACGGTGAAACCCCGCCTCTACTAAAAATATAAAAAATTAGCCAGGCATGGTGGCGGGCGTCTGTAGTCCCAGCTACTCAGGAGGCTGAGGCAGGAGAATGGCGTGAACCCGGGAGGTGGAGCTTGCAGTGAGCCGAGATCACGCCACTGCACTCCAGCCTGGGTGACAGAGCGAGACTCTGTCTCAAAAACAAAACAAAACAAAACAAAACAAAATGAACCCAAGTAGAATGAACACAAAACAGAGATCCACTCAGATGCATTATGATAAAATCCTGAAAGCCAAAGAGAAAATCTTGAAACAGCAGGAGAAGAATGACTCATCACCGAAAAGGAGACCCTGATATGACGAATAGGTGACTCCTCATGAGAAACAGTGGAGGCCAGAAGGCAGTGGGATGGCATATTCAGAGTGCTGAAAGAAAAAACTTATCAACCAAGGATCTGTGTCTAGCAAACTATCTGTCAAAAATGAGGGCAAGGGGTCCGAGTGTTATGGCTCATGCCTGTAATCCCAGCACTTTGGGAGGTTGAGGAGGGCGGATCATGAGATCAGGAGTTTGAGACCAGCCTGACCAACATAGTGAAACCCTGTCTATTAAAAAAGTACAAAAATTAGCCAGGCGCAGTGGTGCGCCCCTGTAGTCCCAGTTACTCGGTAGACAGAGGCAAGAGAATCGCTTGAACTTGGGAGGTGGAGGTTGCAGTGAGCCGAGATCGTGCCATTGCACACCAGCCTGGGCATCAAGAGTGAAACTCCTTCTCAAAAAAAAAAAAAAAAAAAAGAGAGAGAGAGAGAGAAGAGAATTTCTTTAGAGAGCGTTGGTACCAGGTTGCACTGCCCATCCTTGCTGCACACCCTCTGGTGGCAGAAGGAACTGTTGCTTTAATTACAGCCAAGTGAAGAGAGTTTCTCAGAACCATTCCTCGAACTTGACTTTTGTGTTTGGAGAGACAGAGGGGCTGATACCTGACTTGGACTTGAGCATGCCTAAAGGTGAGGGGCAATCAGAAGCTGTCCATGGTCACTGAGTATGGACAGAGGGTCTCTGCTGATAGCAGCTTTTCTGCCAGGTTGATCAGGTATAGGTGGACCATATGTGTAACCATTTGACAAGGGCTAGATTTGGTTGCTGTCTATGGCCTCATAGGTCATGCATCCTAATGCTTCTTCTTGAAGGAACATTTACCACCAGATGCCTAGGGCTAAGGAGGGGTTCCTGTGAGTCAGCTGTACGGTAACTCGGAAGAAAAATTCATGGTGAAGGTAACCCATGAGGAGATTATTTAAAAACCAATGGAGGGCTGAGAGCAGTGGCTTATGCCTGTAATTTCAGCATCTTGGGAGGCTGAGATGGGAAGATCACTTGTGGCCAGGAGTTTGAGGCCAGCCTGGGCAATGTAGCAAGACTCTGCATCTATCAAAAATAAAAGTAATTAGCCAGGCATGGTAGTCCCAGCTACTCAGGAAGTTGACGCGGGAGGATCACTTGAGCTCAGGAGTTCAAGACTGCAGTGAGTGATAAAGCAAGATCTTGTCTCTTAAAAAAAAGAAAACAACAGCAACAACAACAACAGTGGAAAATGCCTTGGGGAAAACAATCTCAAAGTGTGATCTCTGCCTCAACCAAGAGACACACATGACAGATTCTAAACATACCAGTAATGCAGATTTTTTTTTCTTTTTTCTGTCTCTCCTCCCCACTGGGTTAGACAGCAGAGAGTCTGGCAGGAGAGGGAGGAGGAAAAGCAAAGAGAAGAAATGGAAGACATCCTCCTTCCTGCCCTTCTCCAGTGAAAAGGAGAAGCCCAACTCAAAGCTTCTCTGAAGTTGAACTCAGGCCTGACTTACAGAAAGAGGAAAGAAGCGGGTGGGCACAGCGGCTCATGCCTGTAATCCCAGCACTTTGGGAAGCCAAGGCGGGCAGATCACCTGAGGTCAGGAGTTCAAGACCAGCCTGCCCAAGATGGCGAAACTCCGTCTCTACTAAAAATGCAAAAATTAGCTGGGCCTGGTGGCAGGCACCTGTAATCCTAACTACTTGGGAGGCTGAGGCAGGAGAATCGCTTGAACCTGGGAGGTGGAGGTTGCAGTGAGCCGAGATCGAGCCACTGCACTCCAGCCTGTGCGACAGAGCAAGACTCCATCTCAAAAAAAGAGAAAAGAAAGAGGAAAGAAGCTTTAATCAATTGAGACAATAAAGTCTTTCTTCGGATCAGGCTGGATTTTTAAATAACTGGATAAAGGTGATTAATTTGTTAGTGACCAAGAGAGTCTCCGGGACCTGCCCGAGATTCCTTCTGGGATCTGGGCAGAACAATGCAACAGGACAGTCTAAAAGAGCGGTTACTGAGAAGAAATGGATCTGCTTCCATTTGCACCCTTCCAAGTCTAGCTCATGCAAAAGCAGTTGTACTCAGATGACTCTTTTACTCACCAGCAGCCACAGCTTATGAAAAAGGAAATTGACAACGGAAGAGGGTGAAGGGGCATAGGCAAGAAGAAAAGTCTTGAACTAGTGAGCACTGAAATCAAAACCGCAGGATTAGAGAGATTTCCCCCATTTCATGTATGAGGAAGCAAATACTTCCAGAATGTGAGTGACATGTCTTAGATCACACAGCTTAGAGCACAGCAGAGGCTAAAAAGGGAAAAGGTTGTCTGGGTTCCAAATCCCAAATAGAAGATGGACTTGATCCAGAGGTGACTCGTGGTGGGGAAGGCGGGGGTCCAGGATCCAGGAAAACACCATGAACTGATAGAGCAGTTCTGTAGGATGAAGCAGCTTTATCTATCTGTGTGAAACCAACAATATGAATGAGTGGAGAAAATAGCACATAGCTTTCATTCTTCCAGAGTCTGAATTTTGCAGGGGATTGACTGGGATTGAGAATACATTTGCAAGAGATTTTGTTTTTTTCCTAGGTTTTTGGTTTTTAAGAAAACAAGGTCAGGCCAGACACGGTGTAATCCCAGCACTTTGGGAGGCCAAAGCGGATGGATCACGAGGTCAAGAGTTCAAAACCAGCCTGGTCAACATGGTGAAACTCTGTCTCTACTAAGAATACAAAAATTAGGCCAGGCGCTGTGGCTCACGCCTGTAATCCCAGCACTCTGGGAGCCTGAGGTGGGCGGATCATCTGAGGTCAGGAGTTTGAGACTAACCTGAGCAATGTGGAGAAACCTCATCTCTACTAAAAATACAAAATTAGCCAGGTGTGGTGGCACATGCCTGTAATCCCAGCTACTAGGGAGGCTGAGATGGGAGAATCGCTTGAACTCGGGAGCTGGAGGTTGCAGTGAGCTGAGATCGTGCCATTGCACTCCAGCCTCGGTGACAGAGTGAGACTCCGTCTCAAAACAAAAAACAAAAACCAAAAAACAAAAACCAAAAACCAAAAAACCAAAAAACAATTCTGGGGCCTGGGAAGTCCAAGATAAAAGCACTGGTGTATTCAGTATCTGGTGAGGGGCTGCTTCTTTGTTCATGGATGGCCGTCTTCTGGCTATAACCTCACATGGCAGAAGAGTGAAGGAGTTTTGTGGGGTCTCTTTTATTTTTTAAATTAATTAATTAATTAATTAATTTTTTTGAGATGGAGTCTCGCTCTGTCTGTCACCCAGGCTGGAGTGCAATGGTATGCTCTCAGCTCACTGCAACCTCCGCTTCCTGGGTTCAAGAAATTCTCCTGCCTCAGCCTCCCAAGTAGCTGGGACTACAGGCACCCGCCACCACCATGTCTGGCTAATTTTTGTATTTTCAGTAGAGATGGGGTTTCACATGTTGGCCAGGCTGATCTCAAACTGCTGACCTCAGGTGATCTGCCTGCTTCGGCCTCCCAAAGTGCTGGGATTACAGGCGTGAGCCACCATGCCTAGCCTGGGGTCTCTTTTAAAAGAACATTAACCCCATTCATGAAGGCTCACCCTCATGACATAATCACCACCTCAAAGCCCAACCTCCTGGTCTCCTCCCCTTGAGGATTAGGCTTCAAGGCATACATTTTGTGGGGACACAAACTTTCAGTCTATAGGAGCTGGTTTAATTGTTGAATAGGTAATACACTTCCATGGATTAAAAATAGAAAAACATATAGAAGGTGTCTAGTGATAAGCTCCTCCCAGCTCCTGTTTCTGTTGTTATATTGTCAAACCCCAAAATATAACCACTGTTATTGATTCCCTGTGCATTTTTCTAGATTTTCTTTCTTTCTCTCTTTCTTTCTCTTTCTTTCTTTCCCTCCCTTCCTTCCTTCCTTCCTTCCTTCCTTCCTTCCTTTCTTTCTTTTCTTTTCTTTCTTTCTTTCTTTCTTTCTTTCTTTCTTTCTTTCTTTCTTTCTTTCTTTCTTTCTTTCTTTCTTTCTTTCTTTCTTTCTTTCTTTCTCTCTTTCTCTCTCTCTCTCTCTTTCTCTCTCTCTTTCTCTTTCTTTCTTTCTTTCTTTCTTTCTTTCTTTCTTTCTTTCTTTCTTTCTTTCTTTCTTTCTTTCTTTCTTTCTTTCTTTCTTTCTTTCTTTCTTTCCTTTCTGTCTCCTTCCTTCCTTCCTTTTTTTTTTTTTTTGAGATGGAGTCTCTCTCTGTCTCCCAGCCTGGAGTGCATGCAGTGGTGTAATCTCAGCTCACTGCAACCTCCGACTCCCAGATTCAAGTGATTCTCCTGCCTCAGCCTCCTAAGTATCTGGGACTACAGGCGCAGACTACCATGCCTGCCTAAGTTTTGTATTTTTAGTAGAGGTGGGATTTCACCATGTTGGGCAGGCTGGTCTCAAACTCCTGACCTCAAATGATCTGCCCCCCTCAGCCTCCCAAATTGCTGGGATTACAGGCATGAGCCACCGTGCCGGCCTAGAGTTTCTTTATGCATATGCATGCCACTACTTAGCACTACAGTCATGAACTGCTTAAATATGGGGATGTGCTCTCAGAAATGTATCATTAAGTCATTGTGTTGTATGAATATCATAGAGTTTACTTACACAAACCTAGATGGTTTAGCTTACTATACACCTAGGCTATATGGTACAGCTTATTGATCCTAGACTACAAAACTGTATCACATGTTCCTGTTCTGAACACTGTAGGCACTTATAGCACAGTGGTATTTGTGTATCTAAACACATAAACATAGAAAAGAAGCAGTAAAAATATGGTAGTATAAGCTGGGCGTGGTGGCTCATGCCTGTAATCCCAGCACTTTGGGAGGCTGAGGCAGGTGGATTACTTGAGGTCGGGAGTTCGAGACCAGCCTGACCAACATGGAGAAACCCCGTCTCTACTAAAAAATATAAAATTAGCCTGGCATGGTGGCACATGCCTCTAATCCTAGCTACTCGGGAGGCTGAGGCAGGAGTATCACTTGAACCTGGGAGGCAGGGGTTGTGGTAAACTGAGATTGCACCATTGCACTCTAGCCTGGGCAACAAGAGTGAAACTCTGTCTCAAAAAAAAAAAAAAAAAAAAAAAAAAAAAAAATATATATATATATATATATATATATATATATATATATGGGACTGTCATAGAATATGCTGCTGCTTGTTGACTGAAATGTTGTTATTTAGCATGACTCTATATTATTTCCCTCTTTATTTTTCACAAAAGTTAGTATACTGTAATACTATTCTGTATTTTGTTATTTCCCTTAGCAGTCTTGGAAATATATATATATATTTTTCTTTTTGAGACAGAGTCTCACTCTGTCTTCCAAACTGGTGTGCAGTGGCACAATTTCAGCTCACCACAACCTCCACCTCCTGGGTTCAAGTGATTCTCCTGCATAGCTGGGATTACAGACACATGCCACCATGCCTGGCTACTTTTTGGATTTTTTTTAGTAGAGACAGGGTTTCACCACATTGGCCAGGCTGGTCTCGAACTCTTGATCTCAGGTGATCCACCCACCTTGGCCTCCCAGAGTGCTGGGATTACAGGCATGAGGCACCATGCCGGCCTTTTTGTTTTTTGTTTTTTTTCTCTGTTTGAGACGTAGTCTCACTCTGTCTCCCAGGCTGGAGTGCAGTGGCACGATCTCAGCTCACTGCAACCTTTGCCTCCCAGGTTCAAGTGATTCTCCTGCATCAGCCTCCCAGGTAGCTGGAATTACAGGTGCCCACCACCATGCCCAGCTACTTTTTGTATTTTTAGTAGAGATGGGGTTTCACCATGTTGGTCAGGCTGGTCTTGAACTCTTGACCTCAAGTGATCTGCCTACGCTGGCCTCCCAAAGTGCTGGGATTGCAGGCATGAGCCACTGCACCTGGCCAGAAATATTTCTGAGCATATGGATAATTTTCTTATTTTTACAGGTGCCTAGTATTATATTGTAAGGATATATCCCAATTTATGAAACCTGTCTCCTATTGATGGATATTTTACTATTATTTTTTGAGACAAGGTCTTGCTGTCACTCAGGCTGAGTACAGTGGCAGCTCACTGCAGACTTGACCTCCTGGGCTCAAGCCATCCTCCTGTCTCAGCCTCCCAAGTAGTTGGGACTACAGGTGTATTTTTTTTTTTAATTTTAAATTAAAAATTTTTGTTTTTGGTAGAGACAAAGTCTTGGTATGTTGCTCAGGCTGGTCATGAACTCCTAGATGCAAGCAATCCTCCCACCCTGGCCTCCCAAAGTGTATTTTTTTAAATAGTTTCTTTATTCTCAAATGGTAGTGACTGTTTTGATATTGGTGGGAATTTTAATATAAATTTCTTTTATGACACCAAAGGTGATGAAACTGTTTTCTGTTTGGGATGGCTGATGGTCATGACCCCTACTGGTTTCAAAAACTGTCCCTGACCAATACTAACTTTCGTATTTTCTTCCTACTTTCTCCTCCCTTTTACTCTTCTTCCTCTCTTCTCTCACTCCATTTTCTTTGTTATTGCTAAATATGGGGAGCTAAGGGTTGTTTAGCATTTAGATTCAAAACGACAAATGTGCTTTACAGTGGTATTTCTCAAATTTTAATGTGCAAACTAATCACTTTAACAAGGTGATCTTGTTAAAATGCAGATTTGGTTCTGGAATGGGGCCTGAGATTCTACATTTCACAGACGCTCCTATGTGATTCAGAGGCTGTTGATCCATGGGCCACACTGTAAGAGGCAGTGTCCTCTTACAGTAGGGTTACAGGAACCGTTTATCTTTAGCACTTTCTTGTAAGCTTGCTCCAACTCTCCAAAGAAAGAACAAGCAGTTTAGCCCTCTTTTCTCTCTCTCTCTCTTTTTTTTTTTGAGACGGAGTCTTACTCTATTGCCAGGCTGGAGTGCAGTGGTGCGATCTCAGCTCACTGCAGCCTCTGCCTCCCGGGTTCGAGCTATTCTCCTGCCTCAGCCTCCCAAGTAGCTAGGACTACAGGCACACACCACTACGCCCAGCTAATTTTTGTATATTTAGTAGAGATGGGGTTTCACCATGTTGGCCAGGATGGTCTCAATCTCTTGACCTCGTGATCTGCCTGCCTCGGCATCCCAAAGTGCTGGGATTACAGGCATGAGCCAACGCGCCTGGCCTAGCCCTCTCTTCTCTACCCCACCCCAAGTAATTCTCTTTGGCTTGGCCTTGAGAAGGGAGGGGTGTTCCCCTTGTCTTATCACAGAAAAGTACATCTTAGGTGTTGCATTCTGGAGTCAGTTTTGCTATTTACATTGCTGCTTCACAGATTCTTAACAAATCAGTTAATTTGAATTCGACTTTTGTTCAAACGGAAAGAGAAGAGGAAAAAGGTTTAAAAACACAAAAGTTGAGAAAGTTGACAGCTATTTAGTTGCGTCTCCTTGAACAGAATTTATTGAATTAGGGGAAGTTTGTCCTTGATTTGTATTTCCTTTATAGTTATCAGTTGTACATTTTGGCCAAACACCCAACTGCTCACATTTCTTGTGCATATGATTTACTCTAATTTTGCTTTGAGGAAATGATCAATCAGAAAACAGAGGGATGTAGGCCGGGTGCGGTGGCTCATGCCTGTAATCCCAGCACTTTGGGAGGCCAAGGCGGGCATATCACCTGAGGTTGGGAGTTCGAGACCAGCCTGGCCAACATAGTGAAACCCCCCCATCTCTACCAAAAATACATAAATTAGGTGGGTGTGGTGGCGCACACCTGTAATACCAGCTACTTAGGAAGCTGAGGCGGGAGAATCCCTTGAACCCAGGAGGCGGAGGTTGCAGTGAGCAGAGATCGCACCACTGCACTCCAGCCTGGGCAACAGAGACTCCATACAAACAAAACAAACAAACAAAAAAAAAACAGAGGAATGTATACCAGCGAGTTGAGATACATCTTTTTGGAAAGAACATCATCTTTAATGAATTCTGTAAGAATTGGTTCAGCAATTAACATGGGGAAGTTCATACAGGTGAGATCTTTTAAAAAGTTTTTTAAAGAAAAGCAAAAAAGCAAGAATACTGGTGAAGATCCTTGGTTTCTAACAATGTCAATCTATTACACAGCAATTGAGTCACCTGGAGAATATGAAAATTCAAATTTCCACCCTCATCTGCCTTCTGAAGACTGGGGATACACAGCGGCCACCTTTATCTTTCTAGGCTATCTGGATGACTAGAACGCAGTAATGGTGCTAGGACAATTGACACCACTGTTGTCACCCTCACCCACAGTATAAAGTTATCTGTGATCTCTTTTCTGAAAATCTAAGCTGTCTACAGGCTGGGGTTAAAGCACTTAGAGAAGTTTTATCTTCTTCAGAGAACTGTTTTCAGCAATTCTCTACCAGTTATACCTTTAAGAAACAGGTTAAACTGATGTATATGATTTTATTTTGTTGTTAAGCATTTAGTTTTGGAACTGGAAGTAGTCTTGAAAAGAGAACTAGTACCCTGCCCTTGCAGGGCAAAAGAATTGGTAGTTGCTACTTTTCTACTGACCAGCAGCATATATTATAGGAATGTGACATTTTTGGAAACAGAGTCTTGCTCTGTTGCCCAGGCTGGAGTGCAGTGGCGTGACCTCGACTTGCTGTAACCTCCACCTCCCCAGCTCAAGCAGTTCTCATGCCTTGGCCTCCCTAGTAGCTGAGACTACAGATGTGCGTCACCATGTCTGGCTAATTTTTGTATTTTTAGTAGAGATGGGGTTTTGCCACATGGGCCAGTCTGGTCTCAAACTCCTGGCCTCAAATGACCCACCCATCTTGGTCTCCCACAATGCTGGGGTAGCAGGTGTGAGCCACCGCACTGGGCCAGAAGGGGACTTTACACATCAGTAGCCTCAGAGCACATCTACTGCCAGGACTTCCTCTGAGTTTAGATTACAGGTTCTCGAAGCCTTAAAAACATTCTCTTTCACTTGCACACCTAGGTGCAAGTTTAAGGTTACTTGCATAACCTTAAAACTTGCCTCCACCAAGCCCAACTTTTTTTTTTTTTGAGATGGAGTCTCGCTCTGTCACCTAGGCTGGAGTACAATGGCATGCTCTTGGCTCACGGCAACCTCCGCTTCCTGGGTTCAAGCAATTCTCCTGCCTCAGCCTCCCGAGGAGCTGGGATTAGAGGTACCTGCCACCACGCCCAGCTAATTTTTGTATTTTTAGTAGAGATGAGGTTTCACCATGTTGGCCAGGCTGGTCTCGAACTCCTGACCTCATGATCTGCCCACCTTGGCCTCCCAAAGTGCTAGGATTACAGGTGTGAGCCACCGTGCCCGGCCTAGCCCAGCTTTTTCTTGATCTCAGTTCTACGTACTACTGTTAGTATTAGTGATTTGGGCACTGACTGCTTCTAGTGGATGTGTGGGATGGTCTTGCTTATATTAAGTTCAGAGTCTCATTATTCTCAGGTTTCTAGGATGTAGTATAGTGTAGTAGGAAGTTTATAAACTTCAGAGCTTATGGGTCAAATCCCACTTATGCCACTTACTTGCATACACTGTGGACACATTGCTTAGCACGAGTTCAACTTCCCCATGTAGAGTAAGACCTACTTTATAAGGTAGCTGTGAGGACCACTGTAACATCTGTAAAACACACAGTACAGTGCTCCAAAAGACAGTAGCTATTAATATGGTATGTTAGCAATAGAGCTCCATATTCTTTTGTGGATGAAATACAAAGAAAACAAGTAGCACTGGTAACAACACATTTATTTACGTACCCTGTTGTGTGACCGGGAGGTGTTTTTCACTTTCCAATAATTGATTCAGTTATAACAATTAAAATTCCAGAAGGTAAACTAGTAATTTATTGTTGCTCATGAGCATAGGTAAACAGACATGGTACCACAATAAAGGAATCTTAAACACCTCTAATCTTTTGGAATAGGTTTGAATATGGACCAATATACTTTGCCAATGGACCTAACAGATTGCCAATATATTTCTAAAATGTCATAGTTCTCTTCAGACACAACAGAAGAAATCTGGATCTAATTTTTAAACCTCAGAAATTTAACCAAGATGATTAGGAAGATGCGAAAGGCCGGCAGTACTTAAGCCTGTCATATTTATCACCAATATAACTGTATTGCTATTAAAAGTAAAATCATGGTAGGGAGCAGCCAACTAATTGCTAGTCTCAGTTCATAGATTTAGTATTTTTTGAAAATAGTTCACCTCAGATGGCAGGCTATACAAATTTAAAGTAGTCGTAACTTAACCTTTTGTGTACTAGTTAAAGCAATTCAGATAGATCCCAAGTCAAAGAACTGAATGGTGTTATCAAATTGGGTTTCATATCAGAAATCAGCCATTTCCAAACAACTGCATCATATAGGACGTTTTCTTTCAGACTGCCTTTTATTCCTGGCTTCAAATCTTACTCACAGTATATGTTTTTAGAGAGTTTGGTAAGTGTAACAAATGGGTACTCATTGGTAGAGCAGGATATAAGAATGTGCTGATCACCAAGTATGAGATTTACATTACATTAAATTAAAATTATATAATGTTGGAAATAGACAATATAGGGAGTTCCCAGATCCTAGAAATTATTATGGCTAAGGAAACAGAGAACTCAAGAAAGGAATCTACCTCCAAGAAACTAATTTAGTATAGTAAAATAGAATTAAGTGCCCTGTCTTAGGAAAAATTTATTAAGAATAAGGAACAACTGGGACATCATACATCGTTTCTTTGGAGATTAAAGTGCAGGCTATGAAATGGCATATAAAATAATGCATAAAATAGTGCAATCTTAAGGTGCCATTTTTATTACACATAGCCTAGTTTTATGTCCATTTTCTCTCAAAAAATCCAGCTGTAGTGACACCTTTTAGCTTATTAACTTAGGCATTACTTACACTGTTTTACCCACCTTTGGGGCTACATAGAATATTTTAACATTTTTAACACGTAGAATAATTGCGCATACATCTTGAAACTACTAAATAGAGATTAAGGCAAGCCCCTGTAAAGTTCAGTACTCCAAAAAACGTGTTTTACAAAAAAATTGCTTCCCAAATCAGTGGCTTTTGACTGGATGATACCCCAATAGTCTTTAAAACTAAGTATAATGACTCAATACATTTGCATTTGCTCCATTATTTCCAGGCTCTGTACAGGAGTTTGAAAAACAACAGGTTCTATAACCTCAGAATCTGTGAAAACCAGGTAAGCCAAGTGCATGTGGGAGATAAGCAGAGGATCCAGCTGGGGTGGGGACAAGGCCAGCCCTTTTCATTTCTTAGGCACGCCTTTTCACATTGTTATCCATGTGTGAAGCGCTGTACCATAATACATCCCTATGTGGGAATGACACCTTAACATGGAGATGTCTCCTCTGAAAAACAGCCAAGGAAGATGATGGGAATACTTCAAGAAATGTTGCACTAAGACAACGCAATATTAACAACACACAGCATTTAAATACCTGACTTAAAATGCAGGGCAGAATGGTTCTCTCAGGAGGTTAATTTACAGTTTTTCTGTAACATATGTCAGCTTCACCTGATCAAAATAATCTGCAGTTTGTTGAACCTTAAATACCATTATGCTATCCATATGTAAGCATAACGGCTAATAACTGTCCTAATAACTGGTGAAGGCAACATCCTAACATGTTTTAGCTAAATAGCCTAAGATTTAAGATTTGAACAACCGAACGAACTGTAGTGCTTTATTCTTCTACTGCATGGAACATTCATGCATTAACAAGTACAATGAATTAGCTTTATGAATAGATAAGTGTATGCAATAGAAATTTGGATTTTGTAATAGAAAATTTACCTTCTAACAGTGTGACTACTTATTATGAAAGCCATATACACATGTTAACTAATGGAAGACTACACAGATGTTTAGGCTATCTAGATGTAGTTTAAAAAGAAATCCAGGAAACTTAATAGTTCATGAACGACCATTAAAGAAATAGTCTGGGGCTGTATCCCTTTGATGCATATGGATCCCACTCTGTAAATCTGTAAACACATACTTTGATATGTAAAAAAAAAGTCTTCCTGTGACCAGAAAAGCAGACTAGTCGAGGCCCTGGGTATTCCACCAGGCCTCCTCTAAAGGTATGATAATATGGCTAAATACTCTGATTATAAAAATGAGAAGTGCTGAGAAAATAAGTTCCAGACGGGGACTTTTATGGATGACCTTGGCTGACAAATGTTTTTTGGAAATTGTTTTATTTTAAAATTACCTTCCCAACAAACCATGAAACACTTGGATGTTACTTTATGGTTTTTCATTGAAAACATACTACATTGTAAATGGAATTTCAAAGTCAGACATAGAATTGATGAAAATCTAAGGACAATATTATGTAAGGACAATATTAAAAATGGATAGAAGAAGCTTCGTCTGGTGAGGTTAATTTAAAGGACGCACAGCCATGTCACGGTGGACGGATAAAAGGCGATAGCCTTGTGCTCTTATTCGACTAAGGCGTCTACCAAACCTTAGGGTTACACAGGCGCCAACCCCTGCCTGGAAAGGGACAGTTTTCTATATTACACCCAAATTTACTTTAAATCAAACTGAAGCCCAAGGCAACAGCTGTTTAAAACAACTTAACAAACAGCTACATAATTTAGTAAATTAAAATACAACTAAGACAGTGATAATTGAATGTCTCAAAAATATACAACTGGGGAAAATAACCACTGTACACAATTTGGAGGTTGTTAAAGTGACCACTTAGGAGGTTGAACAGTGCAAGACATGCTTTTCCAGTTACAAGCTCAAAACAGGAGTGCAAACAAAATTAAAGCTTTTGTTTAAAGTTGTAGGATAAGGAAAGCTTGAAACTAATATTAAAAAGCTTCCCTCAAGGTCATCCCCCAGAAATGAAATAATCAAAATGCTTTTTCATGGTACGATTTTCCTCAATGAACTTTGCTGCAATGGCAAAACTGCATCCCGCAAGTCGAATCCCCTACTCACTCACCACATCTGATCAACTGAGCACACAGTGGTGAGCAAAGAGGAGTACTAACTCCCAGAGGTCCAATATTGATAGAAAGAGCCTTGGAATTTGGGGTTCTGCCTTAGCCAGTGTACCTGAACCCTACAGAGAACAGATAAAGCAATGGGCTTTAATAGTCTCTTGTTCCTATAAAACTGGAGGACAAATGGATGAAAAATTCCCCCTCTAGAGGCAAGCTGTTGTGGTGGAAGATGTTAAGCGCTTAAACTAAGACGCTGCTCTAAAAAGTGGAGAAGTATAGAGGTTCAAGATCAATACCAGTGCAAGAGCTTTTTAAGTGAGTTGATTAGGCAATGCATGCATCCATCCATGCAAATGTAGGACATGGCCCCCAAAGAGAATTGAAAACATGTATAACAGCTGGGTAAGTTTCTTGCCAGTAGTTTATAAAAATATATAGTCCATACTGTAGAGCCTCCTTCTACAGTCAATACTATGGAAGTCCATTTTAGTTACCCATTACTTCAATACCAAAAAGCATTAACTACTTTTCAGACATTCCAGACAAAGGTCACTTATAACCAAAAGACGACTTAAAAAAAAAAAAAAGGAACCAAGATAGTGTCCATTTAAAAAGTAGGTCTTTTCTTTCAAGTGAACAGGACATTTTCTGTATTAAACTTAACTTCTGTTTAGTCTGTCAAGACTGGGTTTAAGATACTTATGTATGTGCATATATGCAGAAACAAATTAACTTACTTTCAACATTATCTGCACAGAAAAAAGTTAACTCCTCAAAACATGATAGAACAGGTCTGGTTAGTACAAATCTATTGCAAAGTAAAAAGATTCTGTGCATCAGTTCAATCAGGAGAAGCGGGAAAAGAATGTCCCAACCATAAGAGTTCAAGTTTAAGTTGTGTTCTGAAAGCCTAGAAGCTTAAGGGACACCGTGTTGCTCACAGTATCCTGATATGCGTAACTGCTTAAGCTACTAAGCTGCGTCTTCCTCTGGAACTAGAACCACATTCCAATTTACTTTCTATTCCGAAGACGTTTAGATTTCCTAAGACAGTCTATGGCTTCTGTGGCCTTTTTTCGTTTCCGAGGAGACTCCTCATTCTGCCCAGACCCTGAGGAATTTCCTACAGCACTTTCCATTACTTCTCGTAGTTTGCGTTCTAGCTCTGCCAACCGTGCATTTTGTTCACCTATGATCTGGGTCTGCTCTAGCAGTTTCTGGTCCTGGTCTTGAAGCTGTTTTTGCTGTTCTTGCACTTTGGTGCGAAGCTCAGAAATTTCACGCCTGAGAACAGTCACGCCAGCACCATTTGTTTTAACCTGCTGCTGGAGTTTGGTAACCTCTTGTCTTGAAGGGTTTTGCTTGGAGAAGAGCTGCATTGTTGTTAGGGCTGCAGATGGTCCTGGAACTGTGGAGGAATAATTTAAAAGGGTCAGTCACTTAAAATGTTTCTCTACCAGTCTTACACTTATTTAAAAATGGAATACCCTTATTATGTCACTTCTGAGAATTTCTTCTTCTTTGCAATCCAGTCGGTCAGTTGGGTTAATCATCATAATTTAACATCTTATTTTAACTATAAATGAGTTTAAATTCTGATTCTCCTGCTCATGTGGCAGTATGTAGACTGCCAGGAAATGAAGAAAGGCATTTAATGGCATAAACTTGAGTTTAAAATATTGTAAAATATTTTCAGAACCTAGTAACAAAAACACAAGCAGTAAAATTAGAAAATAATAATTTTTTTTTTTTTTTTTTTGAGATGGAGTCTCGCTCTGTCGCCCAGGCTGGAGTGCAGTGGCACGATCTCGGCTCACTGCAAGCTCCTCCTCCCAGGTACATGTCATTCTCCTGCCTCAGCCTCCCGAGTAGCTGGGACTACAGGCGCCCGCCACCACACCCGGCTAATTTCTTTTTGTATTTTTTGTAGAGATGGGGTTTCACTGTGTTAGCCAGGATGGTTTGGATCTCCTGACCTCGTGATCCGCCCGCCTCAGCCTCCCAAAGTGCTGAGATTACAGATGCATTGAAGCACTGTGCCCGGCCAGAAAATAATTATTTTCTATCTAATTCACATAACAAACACACTTTCAAGTTAGAAGTACAGACCTACAGGTTCCATGTTTCTAATCCAGAAATCTGAAATCCAAAATCTGAAACTTCTTGAGCACCAACATGATGCTCAAGGAAATGGCTCATTGGAGCATTTTGGATTGTGGGTATGTGGATAAGAGACTGTGCAGCCAGTACGTGTAATGCAAATATTCCAAAATCTGAAAAAAAGCTGAAATCTGAAACACTTCTGGTCCTAAGAAATTTGGATAAGGGATACTCAACCTGTATCGTGTTCTTAAGTTCGCTCTGAACTTAAGTTATCTGCAAAGGCTTCAACTTTAGCCAAATGATAGGACTCCATTAAAGAGTGGGTTACATCATACATTATGATCACAAAGAATTCCCGGCATGGTGTAGGAGGGCCTTGGACCTACTCTTTCAGGAATAATTAGAATGTAACACAAGCATAAAAATAACTATTTTAAACAAAGAACCTACTTTCTTTTAACCTTATCTACTGAAGGTTTTCTAAAAGAATCGGATGGGTCCTTTCATACCCTAAACACATCATGTTAATCTTCTCCTTGCGCATCTAAATAACTGTATTTCCTTTACGGATGCATTCTTCTTTCCCTCTCTGCTTATCCATAACCAACTTCTACTTATTCACCAAGGCTTAAATCAATCCTTACCTCCTGTGATGTTTCCATCAGACCAGCCAGCACTGATCTACCTTAAAATTGTTTCTCTGCTCTCATTTGACATTTAATTGGACATTGCATTATTTGTTTTGCCTATGATAATTTAACTTCAAGTCTGAGTATATCTTACCTTTTGAAATAGTAAGATCCTTGAGAGCAGACACCATGTATTACACTTCCTTTTAGTCTCCACAGGACACAGTACAGTGCTGTGTGCATAATAGGTACTCAATAAATAACAGATATATTAATGCTGAGATGTGTAGGCTTTATTACTCAATTACAGAGAGCCACTTGGTTGCCTCACTGAATACTACAGGGAGCTAACTAATCTGAACAAAATAAAAAGTTCTACTAAATTCTTTCCTAATTAAAGTACTTGCCAGAGTTGGGGATATTAAATAATTAAGTCTTTCAGTAGATAAAGGCACAAATCTCTAGGAGCCAATATACTTTTGCAAAAACAGTTATTTAGCACAGATGAAGTGATACTGTTCAAAATAGCCTTATGAACCCTATCTTTCAAAGTAGCAGCCGGGCATGGTGGCTCATGCCTGTAATCCCAGCACTTTGGGAGGCCAAGGCGGGTGGATCACGAGGTCAGGAGTTCCAGACCAACAACCTAAACAACATGGTGAAACCCCGTTTCTACTAAAAAATACAAAAATTAGCCGGGCGTGGTGGTGTGTACCAGTAATCCCAGCTACTCAGGAGGCTGAGGCAGGAGAATTGCTTGAACCTGGGAGGTGCAGTCTGCAGTGAGCAGAGATCACGCCATTGCATTCCAGCCTGGGTGACAGAGTGAGACTCCATTTCAAAATAAATAAATAAATAAATGAATGAATAAATAAAAATAAAGTAGCAGCCAGACACTTTGGGGGCTGAAATAATTCACCAAATATTTCCCTGAAGAGTTTTTGGCATTTTATCTGGTATATTTGTTTTTTAAAAAAATGAATATTAATTCATCAGAAACATAAAAAAAAGTCCTCAAATTACAATGGTTCAAGTTAATGATTTTTTTTTTTTTTTTTGAGACAGAGTCTCACTCTGTTACCCAGGCTGGAGTGCAATGCCATGATCTTGGCTCACTACAACCTCCGCCTCTTGGGTTCAAGCGATTCGCATGCCTCAGCCTCCCTAGTAGCTGGGACTACAGGCGTGCGCCACCACGCCTGGCTAATTTTTTGGTATTTTTAAAGTAGAGACAGGGTTTTACCATGTTGGCCAGGTTGGTCTCGAACTCCTGACCTCAGGTGATCTGCCCGCCTTGGCCTCCCAAAGTGCTGGGATTACAGGCGTGAGCCACTGCGCCCAGCCAACTTAATCATTTTTTGACTTTACGATGGTATGGAAGTGATAGACATTCAGTAGAAACTGTACCTCAGGTATCCACAGAACCATTCTGCTTTTCACTTTCAGTATAATAGAAAATGAATTCAGTAAATTACACAAGGATGCTTTATCATAAAATATACTTTGCTAGATAATTTTGCCCAACTGTAAACTAATGTAAGTGTTCTGAGCATGTTTAAGGTAGGTTAGGCTAAGCTATGATGTTTGGTAGGTTCGTGTATTAAGTGCATTTTTTGACTTACAATATTTTCTACTTATGACGGGTTTATCAGGATGTAATCCCATTGTAAATTAAGGAGCATCTGTACGTAACTTTTCACCTGTAATTCTATTATTTATTTATTTTTTTGGAGACAGGGTCTCACACCTCAGCCTCCTGAGTAGCTGGGGCCACAGGCATGCGCCACTAACACCCGGCTATTTTTAAAATTCTTTGTAGAGACGGGGGTTTCCCTATGTTTCCCGGGCTGGTCTTGAACTCCTGGGCTGAAGCAATCTTTCTGCCTCAGTCTCCCAAAGTGCTGGGACCACAGGCGTGGGCCATTGCGCCTGGTCCAGCAATCCTGTTTCTTTTTTTTTTTTTTTTGAGATAAGAGTTCTGCTCTTGTTGCCCAGGCTGGAGTGCAATGGCATGAATCTGGCTCACTACAACCTCTGCCTCCCCAGTTCAAGTGATTCTTCTGCCTCAGCTTCCAGAGTAGCTGGGATTACAGGTGTGCGCCTCCATGCCCAGCAAATTTTTGTATTTTTAGTAGATACGGGTGTCACCATGTTGGCCAGGGTGGTCTCGAACTACTGACCTCAGTCAGGTGATCCACCTACCTTGGCCTCTCAAAGTGCTGGGATTACAGGTGTGTCCCACCGTGCCTGGCCGGGCCCAGCTATTCTATTTCTAATATGTTTATTGTAAGTCAATATGGATATGTGCAAAGATTTAGTCACAAGACTGCTCAGATTGTTCTTGAGTAAGCACTGAAAAGCTAGAAACAAGAAATGTGCCTAACTAGTGGATCAGTTGTATAAGTTATGGTTGATAATCCAATCTCATTAAAAATGATGCTGCCAATAAACAACTACTAACACAGAAAAGTTCAAGACACTTAAGTGGAAAAAAACCAGAAACAAGTTACAAAATTATGTACAAACATGATTATAAAGTAGAGGTACCTGGAGGTGAGCCCATGAGTCTTCCAGAAACATCTGATCCTGGTAATTTCCTCTTTAAAATTGGAACAATCTTTTCATCAAAGTACTCCATTGCCATGGAGGATATATCCCTTAATTCTTGAAGTACTTCATGAGCTCGCTGAGGGGCTCTGGTAGAATTGACGTATCTCAACACGCGATAAATCTCATCAATCACCTAAAATAATGAATTCTCATTAGCATTTTAGATGTTTCTTTTTTAATAAAGAAAACAGCTAAACAGGCAGAGAAGTAACTGCTTGTTCTGCAATTCCAGTAAAGACCTGTAGGGTGATTTAAGTGATGTACTGGCCACTGAAGAATATTGCTATTTACAACACATGGCTTTTGGGCTTGTTACAGTACTTTTTTTTTGAGACGGAGTTTCGCTCGTTGCCCAAGCTGGAGTGCAGTGGTGCAATCTCAGCTCATTGCAACCTCTGTCTCAGTCTCCTGAGTAGCTGGAATAACAGGTGCCTGCCATCACATGTGGCTAATTTTTTGTATTTTTAGTAGAGACAGGTTTCATGTTGTCCAGGTTGGTCTCAAACTCCTAACCTCAGAATCCACCTGCCTTGGCCTCCCAAAGTGCAGGGATTAGAGGCATGAGCCACTGCGCCCGGCCTGTTACAATACTTTATACTTGCATTTATTAAACACCGCTTATGTATCAGGTACTGTGTTGGGGCTGAGGAATCAGGATGCATCAAATAAAGCTCCTAACCCTGAAGGAAATCACAGTGTAACTGGGGAGATATGTGTGTACATAAGTGATACAAACAGATATACAAATTGCTATAGACACTAGAGGACTAAACTAAGAAATTAAATCTTGTATGGGAGCTAGGGTAGGGTTGGAGATTGCCCAAACCCCTATTTTATTAATCCTCCAAACCTGAATCTGTTCCCCTAAGCTGCAGGGACTCAGCGTGATTTCTCCGCTCTTTTTAATACTGCCCCCATGTGCTCTATCCCTTTAAGTTTTGTTTCTCTGAGGCTTGTTATGGATTGGAATGCAGTCTTGTCACTTCCTGTCATCACCAAAAGGTAGCAGAAGATCTTTTTTTGTTTTAATGATAATTGTAATGGGGAGAATACCTAACTCTCTTGCTGAAATGGTTAAGTGAACCTTCCTCAGGCATTTATGCGTTTAGCTTTCATCCCTGTGAGGTTATACGTTATCCTTAATTCTTCCCGTGGCTTCAGTATAGACCTAAAGATAAAATTCCTTTTTTGTTTTTTTTTTTGGGACAGAGTCTCGCTCTGTCGCCCAGGCTGGAATGCAGTGGCCGGATCTCAGCTCACTGCAAGCTCCGCCTCCCAGGTTTACACCATTCTCCTGCCTCAGCCTCCCGAGTAGCTGGGACTACAGGCGCCCGCCACCTCGCCCGGCTAGTTTTTTGTATTTTTTTTTTTTTAGTAGAGACGGGGTTTCACCGTGTTAGCCAGGATGGTCTCGATCTCTTGACCTCGTGATCCGCCCGTCTCGGCCTCCCAAAGTGCTGGGATTACAGGTGTGAGCCACCACGCCCGGCCTTTTCTTTTTTTTTTAAGATGAAGTCTCACTGTGTTGTCTAGGCTAGAGTGCAATGGCACGATCCTGGCTCACTGTCACCTCCAATCACAGGGTTCAAGTGATTCTCCTGTCTCAGCCTTCCAAGTAGCTAGGATTACAGGCATGCACCACCACGCCTGGCTAATTTTATATTTTTAGTAGAGATGGGGTTTCACCATGTTGGCCAGGCTGGTCTTAAACTCCTGACTTCAGGTGATCCACCCTCCTCAGCCTCCCAAAGTGCTGGGATTACAGGTGTGAGCCACCATGCCCGACCTAAAATTCCTATTTCTAAAGACCCCAATCTGGATGACATCTATGGGCCCTTACCTCACAAGAACTGAGGGTTAATCAACCAAACCATTGTGTCACCAAAATCTCAAACAACCTGGCATCCCACATATTCCTCCCACTGCATTTATCTAGCTTGTTCCCAACTCAGATCAATCTTATAATCCACCTTCCCTTCTCCTTTATTTAGGCTGCTGAGCACAGCCAGAGAAACAATCTTGCAGAATAGTATCAGGACAAATTCATAGCCCTTCACATTTTCTAGACTCTCAGCGTAATATGATGATCATTGTTAGTGGAGCATGATGTTTGCTTAATAAATGTCAGCAAAATCTAACTTTAGGATGTGTCCTTATCATAAGCCTGAGAAGACATCACAGAAGAGGTCAAGTTTGTGGGTCTGGAGAACTGAACAGGAAATGGCTTGGGCTGAGGTGGTGTCCAGATGCAATGGGAGGTGAGATGTGCTGATTTTGAATTACATGGGACATGTAGGTGATATTTGCTAGCAGGTGGCTTGAGATACAGGTTGGGAGTTCAGAATTTTGGATGATGGCTGATTGCCAAGGGAGAAAACACATTTATTTCTGGCAATATTATATTATGAACTCACTTTAGAAGATAACACTTTTCCCCAATAAAAACTTACTGAATTACTATGTTAAGAACTATTACAGGCCGGGTGCGGTGGCTCAAGCCTGTAATCCCAGCACTTTGGGAGGCCGAGATGGGCGGATCACGAGGTCAGGAGATCGAGACCATCCTGGCTAACACGGTGAAACCCCGTCTCTACTAAAAAAAAAACAAAACAAAAAACTAGCCAGGCAAGGTGGCGGGCGCCTGTAGTCCCAGCTACTCGGTAGGCTGAGGCAGGAGAATGGTGTAAACCCGGGAGGCGGAGCTTGCAGGGAGCTGAGATCCAGCCACTGCACTCCAGCCCGGGCAACAGAGCGAGACTCCGTCTCAAAAAAAAAAAGAACTATTACATACATATATATATATATATATATATATATATATATAGAAATGAAAAACGGAGTACTTTCCCTTGGACTTACAATTTAATTATGTAAGCCTATCATAACTTGTAAGATAAACATTATTCAAGTATTAATTGAGTTCTTACTATGTACTTGTCACTTTTCAAAGTACTGGAGTAAAAAACAGTAAATAAAGATGACAAGATTATCATTTTCATTAAGCTAAAGTAAACAAGAAAATAATTTAAAGGAGTGCCACATGGAAAAAAGAGGGTAATGTGATAGTTTCTACCAGGAAAGGCAGGAATAACATGAGACAGGTGGTTGGGAAAGGATTCTTTGCCATTTGTAAGGTAAAACTGAATGATGAGGAAGAACTGATCGATTGAAGATATGGGGAGAAAAGTGATTCAGGTAGAAATAGTAATGGCAGTGGCCTCAAGGTCAGTGTCAGCTTGGCTTGTTCAAGGAGTTCAAGGACTAGAAATAGACAAATTTTATATATACATGTATATATCCAAAGAGTAAATATTTGTGGAAACTAGTTGATCAAGCTTTAAAAGTTATGTAATATATACATAATTAAGAGAGAGTTAATAAAATTAAAAATATAAGCCAAAGCAGAAAACCAGTATTTAAAGGGTCCTTCATACTGACCGATATTTATATACAGTGCTAGGATATTAACTGACCCATAGTAGTTTTGTGTTTATCAAAGTTTAACATATGGGTTATATATAGGAAAAGCGGCACAGTACCCCATAATTTTTTGAGACGGAGTTTCGCTCTTGTTGCCCAGGCTGGAAACGACCCATTATTGGCTCACTGTAACCTCCGCCTCCTGGGTTAAAGTGATTCTCCTGCCTCAGCCTCCCAAGTAGCTGGGATTACAGGCGCCCGCCACTGCACCCAGCTAATTTTTGTATTTTTAATAGAGACGGGGTTTCACCATGTTGGCCAGGCTGGTCTCAAACTCCCGACCTCAGGTGATCTGCCTGCTTTGGCCTCCCAAAGGGCTGAGATTACAGGCGTAAGCCACTGCGCCTGGCCTTCCATAATTTTTAAATGTTGTCCCCAAAGGCTAATATGTTTCATCTATAGATACAAACTGGACGTCAGCCCTTGGAACTAAATCAAGTCCCCCACCGTTTTGCCCCAGGGCTTTTGTCCATTCGGATCCCTCTCCTGGAAAGCTGTCCCTGTGTATCTCCCTCACTTCAAATTCCTTAGTTATACATGAGGTCATAGTAACACTGTACTTTCTCAGAAGTCTTTTCTGAACCCTCCTCCAGTTTCAATCATGTTAACATCTTCATTCAACCCTTTATTCCCCTTCAAAATACACATTACAATTTGTAAGTATATCTTTTTGTTAATTTCTGTTTTCCCTATAATGTAGTAACTCTACGACAGAAGAGATCATACCATGTTTCACTGTCAGATCCCCAGAGCCTAGCAGTGTCTGGCACATGGCAGATACTCAACAAACAAGGGATAAAAGTAGTTAAGCATATTAATTGTTTAATATTAATTGATACATCTAAACGAAACTGTTTAAGGGCAAATTACAGGATTAAATTCAACATAAGAATTTGTTTTTTGGCCAGGCATGGTGGCTCATACCTACGGAGCCAGCACTTTGGGAGGCCGAGGTGGGACGACTGACTGGGGACAGGAGTTTGAGACCAGCCTGGGCAACACTGCGAGTTGTCTCTACAAAAAATTAAAAAATTAGCTGTGCACAGTGGCACATGCCTATGGTCCCATGAGCTGTGATTAGCTCAGGTGATGGGGCTAGACTATCTCAAAAAAAAAAAATATATATTACATGGTTTTTCAGAAGTCAGGTGATTATGTTTTGAACACAAAGGTCATAGTAAACAAGATTTCTATTGAGAGGGACTTGTAAAAATACATAATACTTAAAATGGTACTTATATGTTTAATAAAATACCCATGGCCTTAATAATACACCTCTAGATATTTTACGTATATAAATACTGGTAGACAGAAGAATATAGTGTACTTGAGCCAGAATACGACTGTTGTAATGGTATAGGTATGAATAAGACACAGATCCTATCCAGTGAAAGATGACTCTATGAAAGACCCACAAACAGCAAAGCAAAACTCAGACTGTAGTAAGTTCAATGTATAAACAAAGTGCTGTGTGAAAACAGAGTAGAGATTAAGATCTGCTTGAGAGAACTGGGTAGGTCTAATGAAGGACATGGTAATGAGGAATAAGTAAAATTTCAACAGGTAAGGGAAGTCAGAGCAGGAGGAAGGTACACCTGGCTAAACAAAGTGTGGAGTGGAGCACAGGGATGATGTGGATGGCTAGGTGATAGGATAGCAATTCAACAATTTTTTTTTTTTTTTGACTCGCTCTGTCACCCAGGCTGGAGTGCAGTGGCGCGATCTTGGCTCACTGCAAGCTCCGCCTCCCAGGTTCACACCATTCTCCTGCTTCAACCTCCTGAGTAGCTGGGACTACAGGCGCCCACGACCATGCCCAGCTAATTTTTTGTACTTTTTTTTTTAGTAGAGACGAGGTTTCACCGTGTTAGCCAGGATAGTCTGGATCTCCTGACCTCATGATCTGCCTGCCCTGGCCTCCCAAAGTGCTGGGATTACAGGTGTGAGCCACCGCACCCAGCAGTAATTCAACATTTATACAGTAGTTCTGCAGTACTGTCGTGTACCAAGCACTTATTCTAAGATGTTTCTTAAAAATATACATTATACAATTAGTCCTTTTCCATGATCCTTATTCTTCAGAATAACTTTCATATCAAAATATCCTTCAGGGATTGCTAACTGACAGTAAATTATTAGGTTGGTTCCAAAGTAACTGTGGTTTTGCCATTAAAAGTAATGTGAAAATATGTCTATAATTTGTGAAATATTATCTTTACTGTAGTCTTCTAAATATAGTATAAAAGCAAGTTAACTCTTTCAATTTGCCCCAGTCTTCCATTAAAAAAGAACATTTAACAATCTTACTGTATAGAGATTATTTTAGTGAAATGGGATAATCTGTGTTTTCAATAAAATTTAAAATAGTTTCTTTTCTTTATCCAAAAGCTTCAAGCAGAGGATAAGGTGAAGGAAAAAAATAAGGGAAGGAAAGTATGTGTGAGGACCATACTGTTTCTACCATTCAGAGTTTTAAGTGGCTGCCATGGCTTTAGAGCTATATATTAAGAAAGCAGGGTATTTAACAAATTTTCAAAACAGTTCATTTTCTGAGTAGATTTAATTTTTTTTTTTTTTTTTTTGCAAATTACATTAAGAAGAATGTAATGGTATGAGTCTTGAGGTCTAGTCGAAAGACCACAGGCCTTAGGAAGGTCACTTAAAGCTCTTAATGGTTGTTTCTACACCTTTCAAATGATATACTACATGTTGAACCTTACCCAGGCTGTAGGAAACAAAATAGTCAGTCCCTCCACATCCTTGGGCATTTGGGTCCGGGACCCATATTGCCAAAATGTGTGTGTGCTCAAGTCCATTATATAAAATGGCATAGTATATGCATATAACCTAGATCACTTCTAGATTACCTACACTACCTAATACCATGTCAAAGCTTTGTAAATAGTTGCTACATTGTATTATTTTAAAATTCATATTTTAAAAATAGCTGTGGTTTTAAAAATTGTTTTTCTTCTTTTTTTGAGACAGAGTCTCGCTGTCACCCAGGCTGGAGTGTAGTGGCGTGATCTCGGCTCACTGCAACCTCTGCCTCCTGGGTTCAAGCAATTCTTCTGCCTCAGTCTCCTGAGTAGGCTGGGACTACAGGTGCTCGCCACCATGCCCAGGTAATTTTTGTAATTTTAGTAGAGACGGGATTTCACCATATTGGTCAGGCTGGTCTTGAACTCTTGACCCTGTGTTCCGCCTGTCTCAGCCTCCCAAAGCGCTGGGATTATATGTGTAAGCCACCGCACCTGGCAACTGTTTTTCTTCTCTAAATATTTTCTCTTATTTGAGATGGAGTCTTACTAAATATTTTCTATCCATGGTTGGTTGAATCCATGAATGTGGAACCCATGAATACACAGCTTGACTGAAAGTTGTAAAAAGTATTTTTGGCCAGGCACGGTGGCTCACGCCTGTAATCCCAGCACTTTGGGAGGCCGAGAAGGGCGGATCATGAGGTCATGAGTTCGAGACCAGCCTGGCCAATGTGGTGAAACCGTCTCTACTAAAAATACAAAAATTAGCTGTGCATGGTGGCATGTGCCTGTAGTCCCAGCTACTCGGGAGGCTGAGGCAGAAGAAGGGCCTGAACCCAGGAGGCAGAGGTTGCAGCGAGCCCAGATCATGCCACTGCACTTCAGCCTAGGTGACATAGCAAGACTCAGTTTCCAAAAAAAAAAAAAAAAATTTTTTTTTAGTTTTATAAAAGTACAGTACAGGCTGTGGCTGGTGGTTCATGCCTGTAATCTCAGCACTTTGAGAGGCCAAGGGAGGCAGGAGTTCAAGAGCAACATAGCTAGAAACAGTCTCTACAAAAATTAAAAAGTACACCATCACATTTCTAACACACAGTAGAAGTACCATGCTTATGTCTAAAGTGGTACAATAACAAGTTATATACTATGAATATCATTTAGGCCTTTAGACTAATGTGGGTGAGAAGTAATCTTTTTTAATCTACTGTTCAGCAAACAAAGCTTCTGCTAAAATACTGAACCTCATAAATTCTCATTTTTTTCTAATTTTTCATTTTTGTCTTTTTGTTGTACTTGAGATTTCCTTAATTTTCCCTTCTACCCCTTTTATTTTTTTAAAAAATTTCCTCCATATTTTAAAATCTTCAGTAAATCTAAAATTTTCTGAATATTCTTTTTAATTTTCTTTTTTGGTGATAGTCTCACTCTATTGCCCAGGCTGGAGTGTGATGGCCCGATCTCGGCTCACTGCAACCTCCACTTTCCAGGTTCAAGTGAGCCTCCTGCCTCGGCCTCCTGAGTAGCTGGGACTACAGGCGTGTGCTGCCACGCCCGGGTAATTTTTTTTTTTTTTTTGAGACGGAGTTTCGCTATTGTTGCCCAAGCTGGAGTGCAATGGCACGATCTCGGCTCACCGCAACCTCCGCCTCCTGGGTACAAGCAATTCTCCTGCCTCAGCCTCCTGAGTAGCTGGGATTACAGGCTTGCGCCACCACACCCGGCCAATTTTGTATTTTTAGTAGAGATGGGGTTTCTCCATGTTGGTCAGGCTGGTCTCAAACTCCCGACCTCAGGTGATCCACCTGCCTTGGCCTCCCAAAGTGCTGGGATTACAGGTGTGAGCCACTGCACCCGGCCCACGCCCAGTGAGCCGCCACGCCTGGCCTGAATATTCTTTATATGGCATGTTTGTTTGAATATGGTTATGTGCTGCATCATGAAGTTACGGTCAATGACAAACCATATATGAGGGTCATCCTGTAAGATTACAATGGAGTTGAAAAATTCCCATTGCCTAGTATATATTATATTATACATAAGTCCTCATTTTAATGTTGATAGGTTCTTGAAAACTCCAACTTTAAGTTAAATGACATGTAATGAAACCAATTGCATCATAGGCTAATTAACATAAACAAGTGTTAAGTTCCTAAGGCACATTTCTGGTCACAAAAACCACCAAACCTCTAAATAAAGACCTAAAACACTTCTATTTAATTACTTAATTAATTAATTAATTATTTTTGAGATGCAGTCTTGCTCTGTTGCCCAGGCTGGAGTGCAGTGGCATGATCTCAGCTCACTGAAACCTCTGCCTCCCCAGTTCAAGAGATTCTCCTGCTTCAGCCTCCCAGTAGCTGGGACTACAGGTGCCCGCCATCACACCCGGCTAATTTTAGTATTTATTTATTTATTTTTTTAGTAGAGATGGGGTTTCACCATATTGGCCAGGCTGGTCTTGAATGCCTAACCTCAAGTGATCCACACAACTCAGCCTCCAAAAGTACTGGGATTATAGGTGTGAGCCACCACGCCCGGCCTCTAAAACACTTCTAATATCAAACACTGAAATAAATGTGAACTATACATACATTTAAGAAAGATTAATAAAAACAAGATAATGTATCCAATTTTTGGTCAATCAGTGAGCTATGGCAATCATATGGTGGTGGGTTACATCAGGGAATACATGTTTGTAAAGCAAAAATTTTAAGGAGCACCTCCTACCAACATGCAGTTCAGAAACAATAACAAATATGGAAGGCTTTTTGTTTTTTTTTTTTTTGAGATGGAATCTTGCTTTGTCATCAGGCTGGAGTGCAGTGGCGTGATCTCAGCTCACTGTAACCCCTACCTCCCAGGTTCAAGCGAGTCTCCTGCCTCAGTCTCCCAAGCAGCTGGGACTACAGGCGTGAACTCCCAGGCCAATTTTTGTATTTTTTAGTAGAGATGGGGTTTCACCATGTTGGCCAGGATGGTCCCGATCTCTTGACCTTGTGATCTGCCCACCTTGGCCTCCCAAAGTGCTGAAATTACAGGTGTGAGTTGCTGCGCCCGTCTTTTTTGTTTTTTTGAGACAGGGTCTTTGCCCTGTTGCCCAGGCTGCAGTGTAGTGGCATGACCATGGCTCATTGCAGCCCTGACCTCCTGGACTCAAACGATCCTCTCACCTCAGCCTCCTGTGTAGCTGGGACCACAGGTGTGCGCCACCATGCCTGGCTAATTTTTTTTCTGTAGAGACGAGGTCTCCCTATGTTGCTCAGGCTGGTCTTGAACTCCTGGTCTCAAGTGATCCTCCTATCTTGGCCTCCCAAAGTGCTGGGATTACAAGCATGAATCACCGCACCTGGTCCATTAATTAATTCATTCCTTTTTTTTTGAGACATAGTTTCATTGCCCCAGGCTGGAGTACAGCAGCACAACCTCAGCTCACTGCAACCTCCATTTCCAGGTTCAAGTGGTTCTTGTGCGTCAACCTCCCAAGTAGTTGGGATTACAGGTGCACGCCACCATGCCCGGCTAAATTTTGTATTTCTAGTACAGATGGGGTTTCACTGTCTCTACTGGCCAGGCTGGTCTCAAACTCCTTACCTCAAGTGATCCACCTGCCTCAGCCTCCCGAAGTGCTGGGATTACAGTGCAGTGTGAGCCACCACACCTGGCTATTCATTCATTTTCCAATCTGCTTATTCTAATTCAGGGTTGCAGGTGGCTGGAGCCCATCCTGGCAGCTCAGGGCACCAGGTGGTTATGCACCCTGGCCAGGATGCCATCTCACTGCAGAGTACCCTCACACCCACAGACTGGGGCCACTAAGACATGCCAATGAACCTAACAGGCACAGCTCTTGAGATGTCGGAGGAAATCAGAGTGCCCAGAGAAAACTCATGCAGATATATGGAGAATGTACAAATTCAACAGACAGTGGCCCTGGCCAGGAACTGATTTTTTTTTTCTCTTTTTTTTTTTTTTTTTTTTTTGAGACAGAGTCTCTGTTGCCCAGGCTGGAGTGCAGTGGCGTGATGTTGGCTCATTGCAACCTCCGTCTCCTGGGTTCCGCACGACCGCACCCAGTTAATATATGTATTTTTTAGCTGGGACTATAGGCCCGCACTACTGCACACTTGTTTGGTTGCTTATTTATTTAAGACAGAGTCTCATTCTGTTACTTATTTATTTACTTCAGAGTCTCTGTCCCCCAGGCTGGAATTCAGTGGCACAATCTTAGCTCACTGCAACCTCCGCCTCCTAGGTTGAAGCAATTCTCGTGCCTCAGCCTCCCGAGTGGCTGGGATTATGAGCGCGCACCACCATGCCCGGCTACTTTTTGTATTTCTAGTAGAGACAGGGTTTCACCATGTTGCCCAGGCTGATTCAAACTCTTCAGCACAGGCAATCCACCTGCCTTGGCCTCCCGAAGTGCTAGGATTACAGGCGCGAGCCACTGTGCCTGGCAAATTTTTTTTTTTGAGACGGAGTCTCACTCTGTCACCCAGGCTGGAGTGCAGTGGCCAGATCTCAGCTTACTGCAAGCTCCGCCTCCCAGGTTCATGCCATTCTCCTGCCTCAGCCTCCCGAGTAGCTGGGACTACAGGCGCCCGCCACCTCGTCCGGCTAGTTTTTTGTAATTTTTAGTAGAGACGGGGTTTCACCGGGTTAGCCAGGATGGTCTCGATCTCCTGACCTGACCTCGTGATCCACCCGTCTCAGCCTCCCGAAGTGCTGGGATTACAGGCTTGAGCCACCGCACCTGGCTAATTTTTTATTTTTAGTAGAGACAGGGTTTCACCAAGTTGGCCAGGCTGGTCTCAAACTCCTACCTCAAGTGATCCACCTGCCTCAGCCTCCCAAAGTGCTGGGATCACAGGCGTGAGCCACCGAGCTCAGCCTGATTTTTTTTTCCCTAATCAATATTACAACGAAACAACATTTAAGCTAAGTGTTATTACAAAAAAGTCAACAAGTTAAAACTTAAAGAACTCCTAAGCTCAAGTGATCCTCCCACCTTGGCCTAGGTGTTGGGATTGATCACAGGCATGAGCCACCATGCCTGCCCCCCCCCCTTTTTTTTTTTTTTTTTGAGGCAGAGTCTTCTCTGTCACCCAAGCTGGAGTGCAGTGGCACAATCACAGCTCAGTGCAACCTCCGCCTCCTGGATTCAAGTGATTCTCCCACCTCAGCCTCCTGAGTAGCTGGGACCACAGGTGCACACCACCATGCCTGGCTAATTTTTGCATTTTTAGCAGCGACTGGGTTTTGCCATGTTGGCCAGGTTGGTCTCAAACTCCTGACCTCAGGTGATCCGCCTGCCTCAGTCTCCCAAAGTGCTGGGATTACAGGCCTGAACCACAATGCCTGGCCCCCAAAATTAAAATAAATAAATAAATAAACGTAATGTATCTGTAGTCCCAGGTACTTGGGAGGCTGAGGTGGGAGGATCATCTTGAGTCTGGGAGGTCACGACTACAGTGAACTGTGGTCATGCCACTGCACTCTAGCCTAGGTGATACAGCAAGACCCAGTATCAAAAAAGAAAAAAAAAATTAATGTAGCCTCAGTATGCAGTGTTTACAAAGTGTACAGTAATGTCCTAGGCTTTCACATTCACTCACCACTCACACATTGACTTACCCAGAGAAACTGAGTTTCATCATAAGTGCCCTATACAGGTATACCATTTTTTTTTTTACCCTACTTTTACTGTACCTTTTCTATGTTTAGATATACAAATATGATTGTGTTACAATTGCCTACAATATTCAGTACAGTAACATGCTGTACAGGTTTGCAGTTCAGGAGCAATAGGCTATACCATATAGCCTATGTGTATAAAAACCATCTAGGTTTGCGTAAATACACTCCATGATGTTCCCATGACAAAGTGACCTAACAATGCATTTCTTGGGATGGATCCTCTTTGCTAAATGATGCATGACTGTATCTTTTTTTCCTGCTATGTCTCACCCAGGCTGGAGTGCAATGGATCGATCTTGGCGCACTGCAGCCTCTGCCTCCCAAGTTCAAGCAGTTCTCCTATCTCAGCCTCCTGAGTAGGTGGGACTACAGGTGTTTGTCACCACACGTGGCTAATTTTGCATTTTTAGTAGAGAAAGGGTTTCACCATGTTGGCCAGGCTGGTGTATCTTTTCTTATTTTTCAGAATAATTTTTTTTTTTTTTTTGAGACAGAGTCTCACTCTGTTGCCCAGGCTGGAGTACAGTGGCATGATCCCGGCTCACTGCAACCTCCACCTCCCAGGTTCAAGTGATTCTCCTGCCTCAACCTTCTGAGTAGCTGGAATTATAGGCGCATGCCACCATGCCTGACTAATTTTTTGTATTTTTAGTAGAGATGGGGTTTCACCAAGTTGGCCAGGCTGGTCTAGAACTCTTGACCTCAGGTGATCCGCCCGCCTCAGCCTCCCAAAATGCTGGGATTACAGGAGTGAGCAATCCTGCCTGGCCTGTTATATTCTCTTTAATATGAAAAAGACTTTTTTTTCTTTAAAGGCTCATGGCTGTATATATTTATTTTGGGACAAGCATAGTAAAAGGAGAAATGTTCCCAACTACTCTTGATTTTTAAGAGTGTCTCCACATTGGCCGGGCACGGTGGCTCACGCCTGTAATCCCAGCACTTTGGGAGGCCGAGGCGGGCGATCACGAGGTCAGGAGATCAAGACTATCCTGGCTAACAAGGTGAAACCTTGTCTCTACTAAAAAAAAAAGACAAACTAACTAGCCAGGCGTGGTGGTGGGCGTCTGTAGTCCCAACTACTCAGGAGTCTGGGGCAGGAGAATGGTGTGAACCCGGAAGGCGGAGCTTGCAGTGAGCAGAGATCGCGCCACTGCACTCCAGCCTGGGCGACAGAGCGAGACCAGTCTCAAAAAAAAAAAAAAAAAAAAAAAAGAGTATCTCCACGTTAAAATCAACTTCAAAAGAAACAAAAACAATATTCTGTAAGCATTAAACTTAAATGGAAGCATATCCCTCAAAATAACTGACCTATGTTCTTCAAAAATGTGAATATCAAGTGACACAAAGAGAGCTTAGGGAATTGTTCCAGATATAAGAAGATTAGAGTCCATGCATGGTTCTGGATTACATTCTGTATTAACAAAAAAAATTGATAGGAAGAGTATTATTGGAATATGTGATGAAACTTGAGTATGAACTGTCAACTACATAACAGTATTACATCAGTGTTACAATTTTCTGATTTTGCTCTCTGTACTATGGTTAAGTAAGAGTATCCTAGCTTTTAGGAAATACAATGAAATATTTAGGAACTAAGGAGCACAGCGTCTCCAACTTATTTTCAAGTGGTTCAGGAAAAAAAAGTATTTACATTTTATTTTCTTGAGACAGGATCTTGCTCTGTCACCCAGGACTGGAGTGCAGTGGAATGATCATAGCTCATTGCAGCCTTGACTGCCCAGGCTCAAGAAATCGTCCCACCTCAGCCACCCAAGTAGCTCGGACTACAGGTGCATGCCACCACACCCAGCTAACTAATTTTTTTTTGAAGAGACAGGGGTCTTACTTTGCAGCCCAGGTTGGTCTTGAACTCCTAGCGGCTTTAAGCCATCTGCTCGTCTCAGCCTCCCAAAGTATTAGAATTACAGGCATGAGCCACCACGCCTGGCCAAAAAGTATGTATGTATGCATGTATGTATGTATTTGAGACGAAGTCTCACTCTGTCACCAGGCTGTAGTAGTGGCGCAATCTCAGCTCACTGCAACCTCCGCCTCCTGGGTTCAAGTGATTCTCCTGCCTCAGCCTCCCAAGTGGCTGGGACTACAGGTGCGTGCCACCATGTCCAGCTAATTTTACTTTATTTTATTTTCTTTTGAGATGGAGTCTTGCTCTGTCACCCAGGCTGGAGTGCAGTGGCGCAATCTCGGCTCACTGCAAGCTCTGCCTCCCAGGTTCACGCCATTCTCCTGCCTCAGCCTCCCAAGTAGCTGGGACTACAGGTGCCTGCTACTACGCCTGGCTAATTTTTTGTATTTTTAGTAGAGACGGGGTTTCACCGTGTTAACCAGGATGGTCTCCATCTCCTGACCTCGTGATCTACCTGCCTGGGCCTCCCAAAGTGCTGGGATTACAGGTGTGAGCCACTGCACCTGGCCCATGCCCAGCTAATTTTTGTATTTTTAGTAGAGACGGGGTTTCACAATGTTGGCCAGGCTGGTCTCGATCTCTTGATCTTGTGATCTACTTGCCTCGGCCTCCCAAAGTGCTGGGATCACAGGCGGCAGCCACTGTGCCTGGCCAAAATGTATTTATAAAGAGAAAATAAAAGCAAACAGGATGAAAGGTAAATAACTGCTGGATATACAAATAAGCTATATGGGAGTTCCTTGTACTAGTCTTGTAATTTTTGTGTAAACTTGAAATTACAAGAAAACAAAAATTTACACACGAAAAAAGGAATTAAAAAAATGTACCACCACCAGTTTTCTTTCCCAGAACAATAAATACACGCCAATAATGCCTAATATATAGATTTTTATGTCTGTTCAGGGAAATATAGCTTCATGGCCTTACATAGTCAATTATACTCTAAAACCCCTAATTCTTGGGGACCACTGTGTTTCAATAAGAACAAAAGGTTTACCAGGGCTACTAGGGACAGTTAAGAGCAGAGACTGGGAAGGGTGCAGTGGCTCACACCTGTACTCCCAGCACTTTGGGAGGCTGAGGCGGGCGGATCATGAGGTCAGGAGATCGAGGCCATCCTGGCTAACAAGGTGAAACCCTTTCTCTATTAAAAATACAAGAAAACTTAGCTGGGCATGGTGGCATGCGCCTGTAGTCCCAGCTACTTGGGAGGCTGAGGCAGGAGAATCGCTTGAACCCAGGAGGCGGAGGTTGCAGTAAGCCGAGACTCCAGCCTGGACAACAGAGACAGAGTCCATCTCAAAACAAAACAAAACAAAACAAAAAAGAGCAGAGACTATGCTGCTCAGTATGGGGGCTCACACCTGTAATCCCAGCACTTTAGGAGGCTGAGGTGGGTGGATTGCTTGAGTCTAGGCATTTAAAACAGCCTGGGCAACATGGTGAGACCCTGTCTCTAAAAATATTTTAAAAAAATATAAATAAAACAGAAGAGCAGAGACTATCCACATCTTTTTTCATTATCTCTATGAACGGTTGGTTGCTCAATGCTCACATATAGTTGTGCTTCAGTATATGTGAACTGCTGATACTAACATGAATTTACTGTAAAAAGTGTAACTTCCATGTGTTAGACAGAAGATTTGAGAAATGTGTAAGGAGTAAGCCAACATTCTATAACATCTTAGTTCTGAGAGAAGATAAAGAGAATATCAATGTGGTAGTTAGGGTTGGCCAACTATGCCCCTATTTAGCCTATGCCTGGTTTTGTAAATAAAGTTTTACTGGAACGCGGGCACAAGCATTCATTTACCACACATTGCATGCAGCTGCTTCTCAGAATTGCATAGATGTGACAGAGAGCACAAGGCTCACAAGGCCAAAAATATTTATGATCTGGCCTTTTACCAAAAAAAAGTTTGCTGGTCCCTGTCCTAGGTAATAGCAAACTTGTAACTTGTCTAAATTCTTTCTGTGCGTGTGTGGCATGATCTCACTCTATAGCCCAGGCTGGAGGGCAGTGGCACGACCTCGGCTCACCGCAACCTCCACCTCCCGGGTTCAAGCGATTCTCCTGCCTCAGCCTCCTGAGTAACTGGGACTACAGGTTCATGACATCACGACCAGCTAATTTTTGTATTTTTAGTAGAGATGGGATTTCACCATGTTGGCCAGGATGGTCTCAATCTCTTGACCTCAAGATCCGTCCACCTCAGCCTCCCAAAGTGCTGGGATTACAGGTGTGAGCCACCGCGCCCGGCCCCAACTTTTACTTTAAAGGTCCACAATTCTGGTACATATTTGGCTATCTAATTTAAACTATAATGCTGCTACTACTCAGATTCACTAAAGTGAATAAAATGCTTACTGTAGACCTAAAGTTGGACAAAATGAATGTAGTCTATATAAAACCACAAAAGTGGGTTTTCTTTCATTCTTTTTTTTTTTTTTTTTTTTTTTTTTTGAGACGGAGTCTCGCTCTGTCCCCCAGGCTGGAGTACAGTGGCCGGATCTCAGCTCACTGCAAGCTCCGCCTCCCAGGTTTACGTCATTCTCCTGCCTCGGCCTCCCCAGTAGCTGGGACTACAGGCGCCCGCCACCACGCCCGGCTAGTTTTTTGTATTTTTTAGTAGAGACGGGGTTTTACCATGTTAGCCAGGATGGTCTCGATCTCCTGACCTCATGATATGCCCGTGTCGGCCTCCCAAAGTGCTGGGATTACAGGCGTGAGCCACCGCGCCCGGCCCAAAAGTTGGTTCTCTTAACAAAGTATAAAAGCTTCCGTGGCCAGGCACAGTGGCTCACACCTGTAATCCCAGCACTTTGGGAGGGTAAGGCAGGCGGATCACTTGAGGTCAGGAGTTTCGAGGCCAGCCTGGCCAACACGGGGAAACCCCATCTCTACTAAAAATACAAAAATTACCTGGGTGTGGGGTGTACACATGTAGTCTCAGCAACTCAGGAGGCTGAGGCATGAGAATCGCCTAAACCTGGGTGGGTGGCACAGGTTGCAGTGAGCTGAGATTGTGCCACTGGACTCCAGTCTGGGCAACAGAGCGAGACTCCATCTCAAAAACAAAAACGCTTCTGAACTTTTTTTTTGGAGACAGAGTCTTGCTCTGTCGCTCAGATTGGAGTGCAGTGGTGTGATCTCGGCTCACTGCAAGCTCTGCCTCCTAGGTTCATGCCATTCTCCTGCCTCAGCCTCCCGAGTAGCTGGGACTACAGGTGCCTGCCACCAGGCCCAGCTAATTTTGTTTTTGTATTTTTAGTAGAGACAGGGTTTCACCATGTTAGCCGGGATGGTCTCGATCTCCTGACCTCGTGATCCGCCCGCCTCAGCCTCCCAAAGTGCTGGGATTACATGTGTGAGCTACCGCACCCGGCCTAGACTTTTAAGTATATCCGAGAAGCAAGATCTCAGGGAAAACAAGAACAACTTATCATAAACACCATATATTAAATGAAGATTATATGTTAGACTGAAAATTTTGTATAATGTTCTTACTTCAGCATGTGGAAACTAAATGCCACATCCTTATTTTTTGCAGACAGGATGTGAAAAGTTTAAGCATGAGAAGTACAAAAAAGGGAACACTCCTGTACCGGAAGGCAGAGGTTGCTATTAGCCGAGACTGCCCCACTGCACTCCAGCCTGGGTGACGCAGCGAGACTCCGTCTCAAAAAAAAAAAAAAAAAAGAAGTCAACAAGTGGTTTCCAAAAAATGACAGGACTCAAGTGAATTTAACATTATTTGTTTGTTTGTTTTTGAGACGGAGTCTTGCTTTGTTGCCAGGCTGGAGTGCAGTGGCGTGATTCGGCTCACTGCAACCTCCAACTCCCTGGTTCAAGCGATTCTCCTGCCTCAGATGCCTGAGTAGCTGGGATTACAGGCACGTGCCACCATGCTCAGCTAATTTTCGTATTTTTAGTAGAGATGGGGTTTCACCATGTTGGCCAGCATGGTCTCAATCTCCTGACCTTGTGATCTGCCTGCCTTGGCTTCCCAAAGGGTGGGAATTACAGGTGTGAGCCACTGCGCCTGGCAACATTATTTATTTAGACTGTAAAGATCACCATTCCAAACACATGAGCCTGATCAACTAGCACAGAAACTGGTAACTTTTTGTGTAGAGGCCAGATAAGAATTCTTTTCTTTTTTTTTTTTTTCTTGGGGCAGTGTCTTGCTCTGTTGCCCAGGCTGGAGTGCAGTGGGGTGATCTTGGCTCACTGCAACCTCCACCTCCCGGGTTCAAGGGATTCTCGTGCCTCAGCCTCAGAAGTATCTGGGATTAGAGGTTCGAGTCACTACAACCAGCCTGGATCCTAAATATTTTAATCTTTGTAGGCCACATGAACTCTGTCACAAACTATTTAACTCTGTTACTTAACAACTGACTGACCTCTCTTTGAAGTTATGATAACTGTGAGATGTTTCTTAAACATTCATGTTTCTAACAATGAGATATGCAATAAAAACTATGATGCTATATGAAACAAGCAAAGTTCAAAGAACTTCTCAGGAACACTTAAAAGTTAAGGCCTTTAAGTCAGATTCAGAAAAATCTGGCATAAGAATCACTCTGAAGTATCTAACTGGTCACCCTCTTACAGCACCCTGTAAAAAGCATTAGTAGGTAATGTGCTGGTATGCAACAAGATCTTTAAAAGAAAATGTGGATAATGCAAAGAAAGCAAAATATACCAAAAATATTTCAAATACAATTATAAGAAATGTGATTCCCCCAAAAATAAACGTCAAAGAAAACTAAAAATGGACAAAGTACATATTAAATATTGCCAGTGTAAATTATCTTTGGAAATAAAAAGAGAACATTCAAATTTTACTAGATATTAATTATTTCCAACCATGTTAAGGGAACCTTTTGCTAGCATCAACCAAGTAGCAAAATGACCTTTAATTATATCTCTACCACTTCCATATAAAAAGATACAGACATACCTCAATTTATACTTAATTCAAGGAGCAGGGTACTACTGAAGGTATAAGTAGTGTGTTGAATGTTGGAGTTTTTATTAACTTAGTAATGGTAAATATGCCACAATATATTTATTTCTATGTTAAACCGGACTGCTATTTAGTTCTGGGAATATTGGTAAATAGCAATTGTTTATTCTTGTCAAATCTGAAAGTTTATAAAGTTGTCTTTATGAAACATTTCTCAAACAAAACAAAAACCAGCTTGTCCCTCCTATTCTACCTCCCCAAAATTTTGACAGTCTTGAAGGCAGGGACAATATGTATGTTGTTCATTGCTGTATCTCTGGTATCATAAGAAACAGTAAAACCTCAAATTTTATTCTTGAGTATGAACTCTTAACAAACTTCTCTAAATAATATTAGGGTTTCAACTGTCTATTTCATAATCAGAATTTTAAATATAAAGATCCCATAAATGATACATATTTATACTGATAACTGTACAGAAGCCAAATTCATTAGTAGAAACTCATTCAGAGAAGTAGAAACAATTCTAACATTTCTAAAATTAAAAATTCATAACTTTATAATAAGTTTATGTAGGGCAGTCCAGCTGTTCTAGGCAAGCAATTCTATTTTACCTTTCCTGGGATGAAGCAACAGAGATTGGAATCCACATATTTCATGAAAGTCATATTTAATAGTGACAGCCTTGTTTCAACAGCAGCAAGAATGTCTGCATGACGAGCTAATGAATGGTTTCTCCTTTCTGACTCTCTCCTATAATAATAATAATAATAAAAGCAAGGCAACCATTAAAGCAGTATTGTGGACTAAAATATTAAGCAATCAAGATAGTTTAATGAAACACTTTTTTACATGTTAATTTAGAAATCTACAACTGGGTCATAATTTAACTGTAATGATGAATGAATCACTATGCCTAGAAATCCTTACCAAGGACTGGTACTCACTGACAAAATATTTGAAAACAAACAAACAAAACCCAAATTACATACACATATTTTTTAATTAGGTTTTTTGGGGCCGGGCTTGGAGGTTGACGCCTGTAATCCCAGCACTTTAGGAGGCTGAGGCAGGTGGATCACCTGAGGTCAGGAGTTTGAGACCAGGCTGGGCAACATGGTGAAACCCCGTCTCTACTAAAAATACAAAAATTAGTCTGGCGTGATGGTGCACTCCTATAGTCCCAGCTACTAGGGAGGCTGAGGCAGGAGACTCGCTTGAATCTGGGAGGAGGAGGTTGTAGTGAGCCAAGACCACACCACTGCACTCCAGCCTGGGCGACAGAGCAAGACACCATCTCAAAAAAAAAAAAAAAAAAAAAAAGGTTTTTGTGGTTATCAAATCTAATGGCTATTAGAACCAGAGAAATTAGATAAATGAATGGATTACACATAGAAATATAGGCAGGAGTCTATATGCTTTTGACCATAAAATTTAACTCCTTTAAACTTTTTAACAATTTGAGGAATAACTCATCCATAATAAAATTATTTTAAAGAGGACAATTTAGTGGTGTTTAGTATATTCACAGGATTGTACAACTATCACCACTATCTAATTTCAGAATATTTTCATCACCACAGAATGAACTCCTGGAACCATTATCAGCCACTCCCATTCTCCCAGGCCCTGGCAATACTAATCTACTTTCTGTTTCTCTGGATCCACCTATTCTGAAGATTTCAGATAAATGGAATCATAAAGTGGCCTTATGTTTCTGGCTTCTTTCATTCAGCATAGTTTTCAAGGTTCGTTCTTGTTGTAGCATGTACCTTTTTATTGCCCAGTAACATTCCATCATACAGATATATCATCACTTTGTTTACTCATCAGCTGACGGACACTTGGGTTGTCTCCACTTTTTGGCTATTATGAATAATGCTGCTAAAAACGTTGTGTACAAGCTTTTGTGCAAACATTACGTTTTCATTTTCTCTTGGGTACTTATGTAGGAATGAAATTGGTGGCTCGGACAATAACTCTCTGTTTAACTTTTTGAGAACAGCCCAACTATTTTCTTTCTTTCTTTTTTTTTTTTTTTTGAGACCAAGTCTCACTCTGTTGCCCAGGCTGGAATGCAATGGCACGATCTTGGCTCACTGCAACCTCTGCCTCCTGGGTTCAAGAAATTCTCCTGCCTCAGCCTCCTGAGAAGCTGGGATTATAGGCACTCGACATCATGCCTGGCTAATTTTCAAATTTTTGTAGAGATGGGATTTCACCATGTTGCCCAGGCTGGTCTTGAACTCCTGACCTCAGGAGATCCACCTGCCTTGGCCTCCCAAAGTGCTGGGATTACAGGCGTGAGCCATCACATCAGGCCTGAGAACAGCTACACTGTTTTCTAAAGTGACTGCACCATTTTACATTCCCAACATTGATATATGAAGGTTCCAATTTGTCCACATCCTCCCCAATATTTTTCCACTGTAGCCATCCTAGTGGATATAAAGCACTAGTGGATATAAACTTCGTAGTGGTTTTGATTTGCATTCCCCTGATGACTAATGATGTTGAGCACCTTTCATGTGCTTGTTGGTTATTACTTATCTTCTTTGGAGAAGTGTCTATTCAAATCCTTTGCCCTTTTTTTGGGAGAGAGAGTCTCGCTCTGTCGCCAAGGCTGGAGTGCAGTGGTGTGACCTTGGCTCACTACAACCTCCGCCTTCCGGGTTCAAGCGATTCTCCTGCCTCAGCCTCCGAGTAGCTGGGATTACAGGTGCCTGCCACCACGCGCAGGTAGTTTTTGTAGTTTTAGTAGAGACAGGGTTTTACCATGCTGGCCAGGCTGGTCTTGAATTCCTGATCTCAGGTGATCCACCCACTTCAGTCCCCCAACATGCTGGGATTACAGGCGTGAGCCACCGCACCTGGCCCCTTTACCCTTTTTTAAACTGGGTTGTCTTTTTATTGTTGAGTTGTAAGAGTTCCTCATACAATCTGGATACACGATTTGCGCATGTTTTCTCCCATTTTGTGGGGTGTCTTTTCATTTTCTTAATGGTGTCTTTTGAGCCACAAAAGTTTTAAATTTTAAGTCCAATTTGCCTAATTTTTTCTTTTGCTACTTGTGCTTTTGGTGTCACTGCCTAATCCAAGTTCATGAAGACTTACTACTATGTTTTCTTCTAAGGATTATATATAGTGCTGACATTTACACTTAGGTCTATGATCCCTTTTGAGTTAACTTTGATATACAGTATGAGGAAGAGGTCTAACTTCATTCATTTTCATGAAGAAAACTAGTTGTCCCAGCATCATTTGTTGAAAACACTATTCTTACTGCATTGAATTATCTTGACATTCTTGTTAAAATCAACTGATTAAAAATATAACGTTTATTATCCAGACTCTTGCCTCTATTTCTTTGATCTACAGGTCTATCCTTATGCCAGTGCCATACTGTTTTGATTACTATAGCTTTGTACTAAGTTTTGAAAGTGGGAAGTGTTAGTCCTCCAATACTCCTCTCCTTTTTCAAAATTGCTTTGGTTATTGTCACGCTCTTGTATTTCCACAGGAATTTTAGGATCAGTGTATCAAGTTTTGGGAAAAAAAAAAAAAAAAGACAGCTGGAATTTTTGATAGGTGTTACAAAAAAAAAAAGAAGTCAAGAAACAAACAAAACATATTGTACCTTATTGTCAACCCTTATCACACTGAATGTGTAGATCAGTCTGGAGAGTATTGTCATCTTAACAATACGAAGTCTTCCAATCCATGAACACAGAATGCCTTTCCACTTATTTAAGTCTTCTTTAATTTCTTTCAATGGTGTTTGTAGTTTCTAGCATACGAGTCTTGTGTTTTTGTTATATGTATTACCAAGTATTCTATTCTTTTTGAAACTATGATCAAACGTGTTGAACTTCCTTTTTGGATTGTTCATTGCTAGTATATATAAATATAATTGATTTCTGTATATTATTTTTATATCCCATATCCTTGCTGAACTGGTTTACTAGCTTTAACAATCAATTAGCGTACTCCTTATCCACAAGATCATATCATCTGTGAACACAAGAGTTCTACTTCTTCTTTTCCCATTTGGACGCCTTATATTTCACTTTCTTGCCTATTTTCTCTGGCTAGAATCTCCAGTAAAATGTTGATCAGAAACGGTGAGAATGGACAAACCACTGCAGAAATCACATTGTGATCTTTGTGCCCTTTGCTATAAAAACTTGGAAAGCAATATATAAACCACGAGACTGAAAAAAAGAAGTCAAGAAACAAAACCAGCTGTGTATCATTGTCATTGCCACCCACAACATACCTTGGGAGTTGTGCTTTAACTTGTTTCTGACATAGATTATGGTATCTCTCCACTTTAAGAAATCCCTGATTCAACATTCTCTGGCAGACCAAGTCCATTCTTTTACAAACCTACAGGGAGAAAAAAGAACAACAAAAATCAATAACCAAATTAATAACAGACAATTAACAGAGACTCATAACTGATGGCTTAAAGCTCTCTGTATCCTACTATTGTTCCTCAGTTTGCTGTATGTACCTTGTTTTTTTTTTTTTTTGAGACAGTCTCACTTTGTTGCTCAGGCTGGAGTGCAGTGGCGTGATCTCAGCTCAGTGCAACCTCCGCCTCCCAGGTTCAAGTGATTCTGCAGCAACTGAGTCATCAACCTAAGGTTAATTCTCACCATATGGGGTAGATGTTGCAGTACAAGATATGGATAATTAGGAGCTGTCTTATGCTTCTTTCCATCTCATCCAAGCACAAATGATCAACAAATGTTTGTTGAAACGAAATGCTGATGAAACTCTTGATGTAAGTTGTTTTCTCCTGAGAACACAGGGCTGACAAAAATTCTGGCCAACTGGGTTGAAGTTCGAGAAGGCTTTAATATTCTAATAATAAAACCAGATATTTAAAGCACAATAAACTTTAGTACAAAGTAATTTCTTTTTTTTTTTTTTTTTTTTGAGACAGAGTTTTGCTCTGTCGCCCAGGCTTGAGTGCAGTGGCACAATGTTGGCTCACGGCAAACTCCCCTTTCTGGGTTCATGCCATTCTCCTGTCTCAGCCTCTTGAGCTGGGACTACAGGCGCCTGCCACCACGCCCAGCTAATTTTTTATATTTTTAGTAGAGACGGGGTTTCACTGCGTTAGCCAGGATGGTCTCGATCTCCTGACCTTGTGATTTGCCAGCCTCAGCCTCCCAAAGTGCTGGGATTAAAGGTGTGAGCCACCGCGCCTAGCCAGTTATTTCTAATAAGTAATGTTTGTTTGTTTTTCAGAGAGAGTTCACTCTGTCACCCAAGTTGAAGTGCAGTGCCATGATCTCGGTTCACTGCAACCTCCGTCTCCCGGGTTCAAGTGATTCTCCTGCCTCAGCCTCACGAGTAGCTGGGATTACAGTTACGCGCCACCATGCCCAGCTAATTTTTGCATTCTAAGTAGAGATGGGGTTTCACCATGTTGGCCAGGCTGATCTTGAACTCCTGGCCTCGGGTGATCTGCCCACCTTGGCCTCCCAAAGTGTGGGGAATACAGGTGTGAGCCACCCTGCCTGGCCAATATGTTAAAATACGGTAGAATCTATTTCTAACTAAACTAAACCAGTTATCAGTATTTGTTCAATGTCTACTGAAAAAAACAAAGACATAAACCCAGTACATATCAACATATGTAACTGCTTTTAATGAAAAGTAACATTTTTCTAAAACAAAACATTTAGTGATTAGCCTTATTTTACATTTCTGCAAGGCTTTTTGATATGTAGTTTAATATAACGCAGGTCAACTTTCATACCTGTCTCTGCATTCAATCAATTGAGGTATTCTTACCTCAGAAAACTCTGGAAAACACAAGAACACACAAGTGCACGTTTCATTAGCTATCAGTGTGATGCCATCATGTCATCAAATGTCACGTGGCTACTGGAAAACTCCATGTATAATTGTGGAAAAAATGAGCGTGCCAAACATAAATAAAACCTTAGTACTATATATAAAAAAAAAATAGTTAGAATTTATGGACCCTGTGACAGGATCTTGGAAACCTCTCTGGGGTTTCTGGACAACACTTTGAGAACCAGTGTTCCAATCCTGAATAATCACATGACCACAAACACCAGTACTGAACTTCATGTGGGGGAAAAAAAAATTTCATTATGTTATTGAAGGAAAGAAAAGGGAGTGTCTATGTGTGTGAAATGAGGGCAACAGGGCTAACTTCTCAACTTACTAGGAAGTTAACAGACAATATCAAATAGAAGAAAATCAGCCAAAAGACTTGAAAGTGGTGCCTCTGGGGAATAAAAACTGGGGACTATAGAAACTATGTTTTGTTGTTAAAACTATTTGATATTTTATTTTACTTATTTATTTATTTTTAGAGGGAGTCTCGCTCTGTTGCCTAGGCTGGAGTGCAGTGGCGTGATCTTGGCTCACTGCCACCTCCATCTCCTGGGTTCAAGCGATTCTCCTGCTTCAGCCTCCCAAGTAGCTGAGATTACAGATGCCTGCCACCACACCTGGCTAATTTTTCCTATTTTTAGTAGAGACAGGGCTTCACCATGTTGGTTAGTCTAGTCTTGAACTCCTGACCTCAAATGATCTCCCTGCCTTGGCCTCCAGAAATGCTGGGATCACAGGCGTTGAGCACTGCACCCAGCCTATTTGCTACATTAAATCATGAGATGAGTAGATAGTGGATTTAAAAATAAACTGAGGTACCCTGTAACACAACATTGTAGAAAAACACTTCTTGTCTCTGTAGACTCTACAACCTTGTTGATAATTTCTGAGAGAAATAATTTTTATCAGCAATATATTTACAAAGACAAAAATTAAAGTCAATTACTGATGTAACAATTTTCAAGGTTCAGTCAAAATTATTTTACTAGTTTTGCTGCACTGGATCTAGCTAACTTCTAGGGTCTAGATATCTTTCAATAACCTATAAACTCAAATGAATATGAGTGCTGACTAGCATAAGTATTTAAGTACTGACTGGATGATGAGAGTAAGAATAAATAATCGGATAGGCCCAACTAAGGAAGATTTCACATGACAGAAGATTTGAATCAGGCTTTGAAGGAGGAGAGGGCAAAGACTGCTAAGTTAGATGTAATGGTTTATGCAAAGGCACAAAGTCTAGAATGAACAAACCGTTAGTGAGCAAACTACTTCTGAAGACATGTGAGATGTGTGGGCCAAACTGAGAGGAATAAAATTTCCCATGTTTTGAGTTGAGAAATCAGGTAAGTAACTTTAAAAAGAGAATGAATGGCCAGGAGCAGTGGCTCACGCCTGTAATCCCAGCACTTTGGGAGACCGAGGTGGGCAGATCACTTGAGGTCAGCAGTTCGAGACCAGCCTGTCCAACATGATGAACCCCCATATACAAATTAGCTGGGTGTGGTGGCAGGCGCCTGTAATTCCAGCTACTTGGGAGGCTGAGGCAGGAGAATCACTTGAACCGGGAAAGTGGAGGTTGCAGTGGGCTGAGATCGCATCAATGCACTCCAGTCTGGATGACAGAACGAGACTCCGTGTCAGAAAAAAAAAAAAAAAAAAAAAAGAGAATGACCACCCTTCTGCAGAAGTTGGACTTAATAAATAAAAAAGAAGAAAAGAAAAGAAAAGAAAAAGACTACCCATCTTTTTGGTTATTTTCTGCAAGCACTATCTTACCAGGACTAAAGAGATGGTTCTGGAAATTTCACTGGAGATACTGAAATAAATGTACATGGACCCCAAATGAAGTGAAAGACAAGAAAAAAAAGGCCTATAAATGGAGCCTCAACTGACATTTATAATTAAAAGCTGATAAAAAGATTAGAGAATAGGAGGTCACAAAGACAAATTAGAATAACACTACACAAGCCAACATCAAAAATATTTCAAGCATAGCCAGGTGCAGAGGCATGGGCCTTTAGTTCCAGCTTCCCAGCTACTTGGGAAGCTGAGGTGGGAGGATCACTAGGAACCAGGAGTTTGAGGCTGTAGTGTATGATGATCACACCTGCACTACTCTATTCTGGGCAACATAGCAAGACCTCGTCCCCAAAGAAAAAAAAAAGAAAAATTATTTTAAGCATTAGGCAACATTGTAAGGAAAGAACAGTATTTAATGTGGTAGTTTTCCTGTATATTCAAATGTTCAAGGAGCACTGACTAACCAATAGCACAAAAACACACAAAAGATCATTCATCTTTCGGCAAGGCACATCAGCTGAGGTCAGAAGTTCGAGACCAGCCTGGTCAACATGGTGAAATGTCATCTCTACTAAAAATACAAAAATTAGCCGGGCATGGTGGCAGGCGCCTGTAATCCCAGCTACTTGGGAGGCTGAGGCAGGAAGGTCGCTTGAACCTGAGAGGTGAAGGTTGCAGTGAGCCGAGATCGCGCCACTGCACTCCAGCCTGGGTGACAGAGAGAGACTCCATCTCAAAAATAAAACAAACAAAAAAAGAGATCACACATCTTTTGTTTAGGGTTCAGAAATAAGTCACATCTGGAAAAAAGAAATATACTAAACTGCCCCAGGGCAAGCAATTTAATGATAGCTGCTGATAATGTATGCTAACTTATAACTCAAATTATCTCATTTAAAGTGTAGCTCTAAATTTAGGCATATTTTAATAATTTCCCAAAGCTAAAGGGAAGAAATTTTTTTTCCTCAGTGACTACAACCAAACAAAAATCCTAGCAATTTGGCAATTTACCCAAGACAGTAAAATAAAATCCTGAAGCCTAATATATGGAGCCTAAAGATGATGACTATGTCAAAAACTATCAGGGCATTGAAAGATTAGGAAAAGTATATACCATAAAGACAAAAGGGAATGAACAGAATAAATCACTGAAGAACAAAGATATATAGCTTGGGCTCCTGTTACTTGCTGTTCTACTGTAAGAGAATAAATGTAGTTTTGTTAGTTGTGGTCAGTAATGAAAAATTTTCTTTGTTTTTAGATTTGTTGTGCTACCATGGTCCTTCTTAATAATGCAAGACACACAGGCTATACATTTGTGAAACGTGATTTTCCTGTTTAATCTTTAATATCAAGTCTTTTTTGTTTGAGATGGAGTTTCGCTCTCGTTGCCCAGGCTGGAATGCAGTGATCTCCACTCACTGCAACCTTCACCTCCCGGGTTCAAGTGATTCTCTTGCCTCAGCCTCCCAAGTAGTTGGCATTATAGGCGCCCGCCACCACTCCCGGGTAATTTTTTGTGTTTTTAGTAGAGACGGTTGGTCAGGCTGGTGTCGAACTCCTGACCTCAGGTGATCTACTCGTCTCAGCCTCCCAAAGTGCTGGGATTACAGGCATGAGCCACCATGCCCGGCCTTGTCTTAACTAATTATTTTTAAAAAATTTTTATTTCTTTAAGTTTTAACTGTTTCTAAGATGCACATTTTTAAACATTTGACAGTGGAATAGACCTACGATACATAATGTCTTAGAATTATAATTGGCAGCATTTTTTTCTTGGATGCCTTGAAATATGGTATGCTCAACTCCTTCAATTTTAAGACGCTATAGAGACTTACAGACACGTTACCAACTTAATCACAACTTTTCTGGGAAAAAAAAAGGTACCACCACGATAATATACAAAAAATTGATCAAGATGCATTGATTTCAAAAATGTTAAATATGAAACTCTTATATCTTAGAATTAAGGAAATACTGTAATGGAAGCCAATTTTTTTTTTTTTTTTTAGACAGGCTCTCCCTCTATTGCCCAGGCTGGAGTGCAGTGGCACGATCACGGCTCACTGAGGCTTCCACCTCCCTGGGGCTCAGGCAATCCTCCCACCTCAGCCTCCTGGGCTCAAGTGATCCACCCACCTTGGTCTCCCAAAAGTGTTAGGATTACAGGCATGAACCACTGTGCCCAGCTGGAACCCAGTTTTAAAATGTATTCATCATTGTGTAAGATGAAGAGAGAATAAATAAATAAATATTTATTTAGGTTCTCTGTTCATCTTACGCAATGATAATTCCAATGTAGTAAGTGCAAAAATGATGCAATGGAAACTTAGAAATATTACCTACATAAACTTCAGAGAAGAATTACAGAAAGAGGTATATGCCAAAGGTACAAATATTTTCTAGGAGAGGGAAAACAGGAAAAAGCATGTGTTTGAAGAGGCCCAAGATATTCAGGAAACTGAAGAGCTTGATGTTTGTTTCAATCAATCTTAAGTACAAGATGCTAGAAATAGGTGTTTAAGGAAAACCTCTATTAAAGGTTATCTTTTGCTCCCAGTCTCAAAAATTAGGAAGTTGGATTTATATGCACAGGTCATCCTTTTAACACAGTATCTTCTTCAATCTTGTAAGAATCCATACTACTCAGTTTATCAAGGTATACAGATATATCTGGTGTCTTTTAAGAAATGATGATGATAAGAGATGGAAATTGTTTTGTTTTTTAAAATGCCCTTATTTGCTCCACCCACCAAAAGCTGTCAACCCTGCAGGTTCTCAAAAACAGTTTCTTAAATCTGACTGGTCCGTGAAATAAAAAAGCTGGGGGGATAGGAGGACAGTTGACCAGTAATCTAGAACATTTACAATTTCACATTTCCAAATTCAAGCTTATCTGAATCCCTCTAAGTCATTCTTCTCCAATCACTTCATTACTTTACACATCGTTTTTTTCTGCTGGGAATGCTCTTCTTCTACCTTTATTAACTGGATAAAAACTTATTATCTTTTTTTTTTTTTTTTTTTTGAGATGGAGTCTCGCTCTGTCACCCAGGCTGGAGTGCAGTGGTGGGATCTCGGCTCACTGCAAGCTCCGCCTCCCGGGTTTACGCCATTCTCCTGCCTCAGCCTCCCGAGTAGCTGGGACTACAGGTGCCCGCCACCTCGCCTGGCTAGTTTTTTTGTATTTTTTAGTAGAGACGGGGTTTCACCGTGTTAGCCAGGATGGTCTTGATTTCCTGACCTTGTGATCCGCCCGTCTCAGCCTCCCAAAGTGCTGGGATTACAGGCTTGAGCCACAGCGCCCGGCCTATACCTTATTATCTTGAGGAGGTCTTTCCTGATTAAGTCCTAATTAACCTCAACAATCATATTTAACATATTTGCATTTGTTATCCTGGTGCTATGTAAGTGTGCTCAAGGAAGGTACGTATATTTTTTCTTGATGACGATACAGTAGACAGAGTTACTGACTGAACCTCTTTACTTTGTGAGAACAGGAAGAATGAACTGCCCCCGAGAGATTATAATTTCTTACCTGTACTTATGCACTCATTAATAAAATCAACAGCCTGAAGAGACAGTGGGAGAAAAAAACAAAAAATCAGCAATAGAGTGTATTCTCTGGAATGTAGCAATACAGAGCAGTGGTCCTCAAAGTGTGGTCTGGGCAGTGGGAGATCCCCAGGGTCCCGGAGACCATTTCAGGAGGTCTGCAAGACCAAACTATTCTCTGAGTACCAAGAAGTTATTTGCCTTTTCCACTCATTCTCTCACAAGTATCCTGTGGAATTTTCCAGAAGCAATATGACATGTGCTGACATTATTGTTGACAGCTAATGGAATATGTTCTGCGTATTCTTGTGTTTTCTAGAATTTTCCAAGGTAAGTTCTCTGGGTCTTCAATAACTTTTAAAAGTGTAAAGGTGTCTTCAGACCAAAAAAACTGAGAACTCTTGCGCAGAGAGAGAGATACAATGAAGACAGCTTGCCTACTTAAAAACAAAAACAAAAAAAGAAGTAATGGTTCTTCATTTTCCTTCATATTTCCTACCAACCAACCCACTCTACAACTAAAATTTTCTAACATATTTGAAGAAAAGATGCGAAAGGAACTATAAATAGGTAACAGATTTAATTAGCTAAAGTGCTCCAGAGAAATATCTTGAGACAAAAGCATGCATTTATGTATTTTGTTGCTGACTGGAAAATTCATTCCAGAAAATAAGCAAGAATTCTCAACTTAACCTTTAGTCAAATTCAAGTTCTGAACCACTAAGAGGATTCCAATTAAAATAAGAGCTCCAGTTGAACCGCAGAGGAAAAAAATTGATAGTATCTCTCTAAAACATCTTTTAAAAGCCTCCTGTAGGGCAGGTAAAATTATATAATGCAGTGTTTGAAACAGGATAATTTTTTTCCCTTTTTATATTGTACTTTAAATAAATAGAATTTTTTTCCCCCTTTTTATACTGTGCAGGGGCTCATATCTGTAATCCCAGCATTTTGGAAGGCTGAGGTGGGTGGATCACTTGAGCACAGGAGTTTAAACTTAAGACCAGCCTGGGCAACGCGGAGAAACCTTATCTCCACAAAAAATACACAAAATCAAGGCTTCAGTGAGCTGTGATCGCGCCACTGCATTCCAGCCTGGGCGACAGAGGGAGACCCTGTCTCAAAAATTAAAAATAAATAAATAATTTAAAAAGCTCCCTATACTTATTTTTCAGCAGGTGAGAATATAATGCTCATGAGCATTACATAGGTTACATAGGTTCAAAGTTAGCTCTGATCTACTCCTGAAGGTAGGATCTCACTTCTTTTTTCTTTTTTTGAAACAGAATTTCGCTCTGTCACCCAGGCTGGAGTGCAGTGGCACCATCTCAGTTCACTGCAGCCTCCACCTCCCGGGTTCAAGTGATTCTCCTGCCTCAGCCTCCCAAGTAGCTGGGATTACAGGAGTGTGCCACCACGCCTGGCCAATTTTTTATATTTTTGGTAGAGATGGGGGTTTCACCATGTTGGCCAGGCTGGTATCGAACTCCTGACCTCAAGTGATCCACCCACCTTGGCCTTCCAAAGTGCTGGGATTACTGGCGTGAGCCACCGTGCTCGGCCAGGCTCTAACTTCTTAACCTTTGCCATTTGTTTCAAAGTCTCTCACCCACCTGCCAAGGGGGCCTGGGTGACATACTAACGCTGCATCAGCACAAATTTGTCTGTTTTACTGGAAAAACAACTCAAAGTACATGTTTTGTTATTTCAAAGGTTGTGTTCAGCCAAATAATTTTACATTGGAGGAGTCAAATATTTAAGGAGTAATTTCTGTGAAACCACCAGGCTCATGATACATCTTTTGATCAATAGTCAATGGCCAAAAAATAAAATAAAATGAAATAAAAAAATCCAGGCCTAGGTGGGTGGATTGCCTGAGCTCAGGAGTTCAAGACTAGCCTTGGCAACATGGTGAAACCCCATCTCTACAAAATACAAAAAATTAGCAGGGCATGGTGGTGTGCGCCTGTAGTTCCAGCTACTCAGGAGGCTGAGGCAGGAGAATCGCTTCAACCTGGGAGGTGGAGGTTGCAGTGAGCCGAGATGGCACCACTGCACTCCAGCCTGGGTGACACAGCAAGACTCTGTTTCAAAAAAAAAAAAAAAATCCAATTTATTTTTATTTTTTTTGAGATGGCGATCTCGGCTCACTGCAACCCCCGCCTCCCGGGTTCAAGCAATTCTCCCACCTCAGTCTCCCGAGCAGCTGGGATTACAGGTACCCACCAACACGCCTGGCTAATTTTTGTATTTTTATAAAGATGGGGTTTCACCACATTGGCCAGCTGGTCTTGAACTCCTGAACTCAGGTGATCCGCCCACCTCAGCCTCCCAAAGTGTTGGCATTACAGGCGTGAGCCACCATGTCCAGCCAAAAATCCAATTTAAAAAGGCATTCACACAGTCCCTTGGAAATCAGTTATTCATGGTAAGAGGAAACGAAGATTATTATCAACTAAACAGTACAAATAACCGAAAAATGTTATTGTAGCAATTTCAGCCTAGAGCAAATCTTTTAAAGAAAATGCAGAGTAGTAAGTACATGGATTGTGTACCTGTTGTCTACATTAGGTGCTAAGCATAGTTGTAACTGAGGTCCCAATAAGACAAGTAAACTGAGAAGGAAGAAAAAAAGTCCCTGAACAATATATAAACTAGCTCACCAGCTACCTAATAGCTGACATTTAGCTTCATGAAAACTAATTCTGTTCTTAATATTACCCCCTTCAAAGTATATCCAGCCTTAATTCCACTAAAAAATATACTTACAATGAAGAGAACTATGTAACTTATATGTCAGATAGCAGCATATACTAAAGTCTCTTGATATTTTGCAAACGATTCTTTAGGTATAAATGGCTACTCAGAAGGCATGTACAGTACACCGAGACACTCTCTTGACTGCCAATTTCAGAACAGATCATAATTAAATTAATGCTGACACCTAGTGGCAAGAAAGAACATCTTTCTTTTACAACGTTACCTGAATTGTACCTTCCCAGCAAAGACACTTCCAAATCCCCACAAAAGATTATCCATTTAACCTATTCAAGAATTATCCATTAGCCTTAAGTAAAGAAAAACAGTTCCCCATTACTAAAAAATCATATTTGCAGATGTAGAACGGGGCAGAATCTTTTCCTGGGGGTGGGCAACGGTACTGAAGGGACTCCTTATGAAAAATCTGTTTGAAATTACAAATTTATAACCTTAAAAGGCCAGAAAACTGCTTAAAATTTAAGAATGCAGCTGAATGTCTCACCTGACAGAGATGTCATTTATTCATAAATTGTGGGATGTGTTTTAACTCTGGTTAGGACAGGCTGGTTCCCCTGCTCCCCCTACAACTTTACATTTTTTTTTAATAGTAATATGATCAACAAACAAAACTCCATTTTTCTCAACACTTACAAAACAGAACTGTGAATATTCCAAGCTTTACCAAGCCATTGTCTAGTTGAATGGTTCAATTCAATCAAATGTTATATGCCCAATTTCCCCAACACCATGAATGTACAGCGCGAATTTTGATTAAACGCCATCATTTGTAAAAATCTGAAGGAATATTTAAGATTCTACATGAAATTCTAGGATGAAAATGTTTTGGAAATTCAGAGGCAATCAATTGTGAAATATCTATTTTCAGCTGAAGAAATTTTCCATCATGCAGACTGGTATGGTTGAACTGCTGTGTTGACTAGAAAAAAAATTGGCCATCAGTTTGAATTAACATTTATAAGCTCTCTTTTAAAAATAAGTTACGATTTCTTTTAAAAATGCAATTATAATCCACTTGAAACTGGAGGAGTAAGCCTACAATACAGCATATTGAGTAATAAGGAAATGTTATACACAGCACATTCAGAGATATGCCTTTGTCCTCTTAAAAACAATTCCCAGCACAGATTTAGCTTCTCCATAGAATCGGTTTGCAATCATTTCAAAATGTCCACCTCCTTCACTTTATTTGCCACTTAAAGATACATTCATTGAAAGGCAGCAAAATATCTAACTGAACTAACATTCACCACACCTTCAGTCAAACCTCTGGAGGGAAGTAAAAGCCCAATGGCAAATTCATTATTTTTAAAAATCATGGACTGAACTATTGTGATTTTAAGGTATAAAGAAACCTCTCCTAAAGCAGGTGGGTGGGCGTAAATCACTAGTTAAAAATAAATTGCAAAAGAGAAAAAACCCGTCAAGGAGTAAGTTGCTTCACTACGGTGGGAAGCTTTAGGATGAGGCAAAGCAGAAATGGTCATTTCCCAAGGCTCTACTTTAGTGGTCAACTAAGGCGCTGGGGCTAAGGCTAAGTAAACACGTTTGAATTCTTCGGAACCTCTACCTGGTGTGGGGCAGCTGAGCCACCCTACTCTACTCAATCTTCTCGAACAAGGAAACTTGGGTGGTTGGGGTGGGGAACAATACGTTATTCTTGCAAGATAAACCAAGCCTGGCTGGGATCATCTGCCTATTTCTGAGTTTTCTCCCCCAACCCAGGCCGGGGACTGGAAGCGGCATACAAAAGGCAGGCGACAAGACCTCTCGGGGTCCACTCTCAGGCCAGGCGGAAGGCGGAAAGACCAATTCCGCTACCCCTCCCGTAGAGGACCCGCTTCCGGGCGGGGGGCAAGGAGCCCCCAGGGCGAAGTTCCCTCAAGAAGTAACCCCAGCTCCGCAGCTAGGACGCAACTGGGAACCAGCCCACTCCTGCTGACTGACGCCAAGGGAGAGTTCGGAACCGGAGCAGCGCCCTCCCGGATCTGTAGCCGGCTGGGGCTCGCGGGGGGATCCCTCCCCGGGGAACGCGCTCCCTTCTTCTCCCCTCCCAGACCTCGGCCGGGGGGAGAGGGAGGTAGGAGTTGTGCAGGGGCCTCACCAGGCGGAGCTGGCTAATTTCGTCGTAGGACATAAAGCTGAGGATGTTCTCGATGGCTACGATGGGCAGCGCCACAAGCGTGTTGTTTTGAGGCAGCTGGTCCGGAGCCAGCACCGGGGCTGGCAGCGCCTGGGATCCCGGTTGTGGGTGCTGTGGCGGGGGCGGTGGGGGCTGTCGCTGGGTAGAGCCGGAGGCCAAAGAGGAGCCGCCGTCGCCGTGGCTGCCGCCTCCTTCTTCTGCCATCCGGTCCTCCGCCGCCGCCGCCATTTTGGGGGTTTGATTCCTTACCCCCGCTGCAAGGGGAACAGGGACACTTCCGGTGCGTCACTTCCTCCTCCTGCAGCCGCCGGGGAAGGGGTACCTGGAGGAGTGGGGAGGAGCCTGTGGGATAACAGGCGGAGAGGACTCACAGGATACCTTTCAAGTGGAAGTCAGGGAAGATCATGTAAACCCCAAGAAAGGTGATCATCCTAGACCCTTTTGTCTAACATTAGTAACTACTTGAGAGCAAGGAAACACTATTTATTAAAATGAACTTCACTGTGCAGTTTTCTTAAAGGGCTTCCTGACAAAGGATGATAAAGATGTTGCCTAATAAGTGTAGATGGAAATAATGTAGTTAGACTAGCACCATTTTTCAGGAATCGTAGAAATGATTGATTTAGGCAAATAAAAAGGTGTAAAATATCAATAAGAACTACAACATGGATGAACCGTGAGAACATATTAAGTGAAAGAAGTTAGACACAAAGGACCACATAGTGTATGATTGCATTTATATAGAATGTCTGAAATAGGCAAATCCATAGAGATAAAAAGTAGATTAGTGGTCTCCAGAGGCTGGGGGAAATGCGGAAATGACTGCTAACAGGTGAAGGGTTTCATTTTTGGGGTGATAAAAATGCTCTGGAATTAGTGGTGATGATTACACAACTGTATGAATATGCAAAAACCACAGAATTACTATATGCTTTAATGAATTTTATCATATATGAACTATATTCTAATAACTGATTTAGGCAAGAATCATCAAAAGGTACTAAAACTAGGAGGTAAACGTGATGAGGAACGTGATATTTACATTGTCTCAAAATAACTCCCCATAAATTATATATTATTTACAAAGATTAAAAGAAATAGTTTACAAGGCTGGGTGTGGTGACTCATGCCTGTAATCCAGCACTTTGTAAGGCTGAAGCAGGAGAATCACTTTAACCCAGGAGTTGGAGACCAGCCTGGGCAACATGGAGAAACCCCATCTCTATAAAAAAAAATACAAAAAATTTGCCAAATGTGGTGGCAGCACCTGTGGTCCCAGCTATTCGGGAGGCTGAGATGGGAGGATTGCTTGAGTCACAGAAGTTCGAGACTGCAGTGAACTGTCAGCCCACCGCTGCACTCCAGCCTGGGCAACAGAGCGAGACTCTGTCTCAAAAAAAAAAAAAGAAAGTTTACAATAGAGAAATTTGGTGGACACCATCATAACCAAATCATCGAGACTAACATCACAATTATAGGAGAAGCCAATATCATATGCCTGGTTATATGATACCCTGAGAAGGACACAGCATAATGTAGTATTCATGAAAAAAAACCACTTGAGTTGCGTTTGTAGACATCGCTAGATGACTGGCCCATAAATTATTCAAAAGTATTAACGTTACGAAAGACAAAGACTAAGGGTTTGTGGCAGATTAAAGGAGACTAAAGAGACATGGCAACTAAATCTATGGGTGGTCCTGGATGGGATCCTGGATTAAGGGAGAAATAAGTATGATGAACATTATTGTAACAACTGGCAAAATTTAAAAATGGACAGTATATTAGATGATATTGTAATCATATGAAATTTTTAAATTTGGATAATTGTATTATGGTCATATAAGACAACGTCTTTGTCTTTAGGAAATACACGTTGAAGGATAAGCATGCTTTGTATTATTTTCATTTATTTATTTATTTATTTATTTATTTATTTATTTATTTATTTATTTTTTGAGATGGAGTCTTGCTTTGTCACCCAGGCTAGAGTGCAGTGGTGCAATGCAGCTCAGTGCAAACTCCGCCTCCTGTGTTCAAGGGATTCTCCTGCCTCAGCCTCCCGAGTAGCTAATTTTTGTATTCTTAGTAGAGGCGGGGGTTTCACCATCTTAGCCAGGCTGGTCTTGAACTCCTGACCTCGTGATCCACCCGCCTCGGCTTCCCAAAGTGCTGGGATTACAGGTGTGAGCCACGGCACCCGGCTGCATGCTTTGTATTATTACACTTTGCTTTCTTGTGCTTCTCAGATATTGCGTTTTTAAAAATGAATTGAAGATTTGTGTCAATCCTTGAGCAAGTCTCTTGGTGCCATTTTTCCAACAGCATGTATTCACCTTGTTTCTTTCTGTCACATTTTGATAATTCCTATGATATTTCAAACTTTTTTATTATTGTTACATCTGTTATGGTGAGCTGTGATCAGTAATTTTTGTTTGTTGAGGCAGCATCTCACCGTGTCACCCAGACTGGAGTGCAATGACAGGATGATGGCTCACTGCAGCCTCCACCACCTGGGTTCAAGCAATCCCCCAACCCTGGCCTCCTGAGTAGCTGGGACTACAGGTGTGTGCCACCACGCCTGGCTAATTTTTGTATTTTTTTGTAGAAACAGGATTTTGCCATATTGCCCAGGCTGGTCTTGAACTTCTGTGCTCAAGCAGTCTCCTTGCTTTGGCCTCCCAAAGTGTTGAGATTACAAGAGTGAGCCACCATGCCTGGCAGATCAGTAATCTTTATGTTACTATTGTAATTGTTTTGGGGTGCCACCAATCATGCCCATATAAGATGGCAAATTTAATCAATACATGTAGGTGTTCTGACTGGTTGCTGTTTCCCCATCTCTCTTCCTCTCCTGCAGCTATGGTGGAAATAGCGAGAGAACTGAAATTAGAAGTGAAGCCTGAAAATGTGACTAAATTGTTGCTGCAATCTCGTGATAAAACTTGAATAGAGGCTGGGTGCGGTGGCTCATGCCTGTAATCCCAGCACTTTGGGAGGCCGAGGTGGGTGGATCACCTGAGGTCAGGAGTTCGAGACCAGCCTGGCCAATGTGGCAAAATCTCATCTCTACTAAAAATACAAAAATTAGCTGGGCGTGGTGGCATGCGTCTGTAATCCCAGCTACTCAGGAGGCTGAGGCAGGAGAATTGTTGGAACCCGGGAGGCAGAGGTTGCAGTGAGCTGAGATTGTGCCACTGCACTTCAGCCTGGGCAACAAAAGCGAGATTCCAGCCCAAAAAAGAAAAAAAAAAAAAAAAGAAAAAAAGCCAAACTTGAATGGATTGAATGGATGAGGAGTTGCTTCTTAGGAACGAGCAAAGCAATTGATTTCTTGAGGTGAAATCTGCTCCTAGTGAAGATGCTGTGATCATTATTAAAAGACAACAAAGGATTTAGAATATTACATAAACTTAGTTGATAAAGCAATGGCAGAGTTTGAGAAGTTTGAGTCCAGTTTTGAAAAAAGGTTCTACTGTGGCAAGATGTTATCAAACAGCATCATATGCCATGGAAAAATCTTTGTGAAAGAGTCGATCAGTATGTCAAACTTCATTGCTGTCTTACTTTAGAAAATTGCTGCAGCCACCCTAACCTTCAGTAACTACCATCCTGTTCGATCAGCAACTGTTAAATTGCAGTAAGACCCTCTACCAGCAAAAAGATTATGACTCGCCAAAGGCTCAGATGATTAGCATTTTTTAGCAATAAAATATTTTAAAATTAAGGTATATCTTTTTTTAGACATAATGCTATTGCACACTCAACAGACTACAGTTTTATATAAAGATAACTTTTATATGCACTGGGAACCAAAACTTTTGTGTCACTGGGTTTATTGCACTACTTTATTGTGGTGGTCTGTGTGGTCTCTCAATATCTCAGAGGTATTTCTCTATTTAGGGGTAGAGGGAAATGATGCCTCAAATTACTTTCAAATGGTTCAAGTAAATAGATAATGAGATTAATATAGCAAATACAACAAGTGTTATTAATTGATGGATTTGGTTGAAGAGTATACCAGAGTCTTCCTTGTACTATCTTGTAATTATTTCAGAATAAAAAAATTTAAAGGTTGCCTAAATTTTTCATATCTTGTATACTTATAATATCCTATGACAAAGATAAAGGTATACAAATCCCTGTTTTTTGTTTTTTGTTTTTTGTTTTTTTTTTAGACAGGGTCTCACTGTGTTACCCAGGCTGTGGTGCAGTGGCATGATCATAGCTTACTGCAGCCTTGACCTCCTGGGCTCAAACGATGTTCCTACCTCAGCCTACCAAGTAGGGACTACAGGTGTGCACCACCATGCCTGGCTACTTTTTAAATTTTTTGCAGAGATGAGGTCTTACTATATTGTCCAGACTGGTATTGAACTCCTGTGCTCAAGCAATCTTCTCACCTCAGCCTCCCAAAGTGCTGGGATACAGGCCTGAGCCACCATGCCTGGCCAAATCATTAAATTTTGAAGCTTTCTGCTCCCTAGTGCTTGGTCTTATTCTTAAAGCTTCCAATATGTCCTTTCTTTTGTAGCTTTCTTTTGGAATCTAATTTTTGCACAGTAGATGTGGAAACTGCAGAAAAAACTAAATATGACTAAAGGTTAAGGGAAGTGGGGGCAACTGAAGTGAAGAAATTAATTGGTGGTGTTGAGCTTGTCAGAATTGACATCATTTCCCCATTCACTTGGCATGTGAACAATTATCTTTTTACCTATGATTGTTGCAAAAGTTTTGAAGTTGTTCTTTTGATTCTCCTACTTTGGGGTTGTTTAGCATTAAACATATGCTTTATGCTTGACTCTTTCTGACATGTTTGCATATTTATAATATGTTAGTTTTATCTCCACTAATAGATTGTAATTTTACTTTTCTTCTACAATATTGCTATCTCTTCATGGAAACTATTACAACTTAGTCTTAATTAAATTCATTTTCTATCTTTTTAATTAAAATTAGATGGCTTCTTGATAGGTAAGATTGAAATATAATTTTTGTAAATAGAATCATGCTTTAAATTCATTATGGAAACTCATTTAAAGGAAACCCGTAGAAAATCCTTTAAAATATGAATCATCGGTCGGGTGCGGTGGCTCAAGCCTGTAATCCCAGCACTTTGGGAGGCCGAGGCGGGTGGATCACGAGTTCAGGAGATCGATACCATCCTGGCTAACATGGTGAAACCCCATCTCTACTAAAAAATACAAAAAACTAGCCGGGTGTGGTGGCGGGCGCCTGTAGTCCCAGCTACTCAGGAGGCTGAGGCAGGAGAATGGCGTGAACCCTGGAGGTGGAGCTTGCAGTGAGCTGAGATTCGGCCACTGCACTCCAGCCTGGGCGACAGAGTGAGACTCCATCTCAAAAAAAAAAAAAAAAAAAAAAAAGAATCATCACTCTCTATTTTGTAAATCCAATCATTACTTATTTGCTTGAAGTGGACATGTGAAAAGCCTTCCCACTCCCTTAACTCTCCGCTTGCGGTCAGCCAGTTAACATCCAGATTAGGTGACCTAACAATAGAACACATTGAATAGAATCATATTGATCTAACAATAGAATAAATACAATGTAGGGAACAATTTAAACCAGTTCCTGCCAGTAGCTCATTCAAATGGTTCTGTTTATGTATATTGGATTTGTGCCCTTATATCTCCTACATTTTAAAATTTATTTAAGTTCATATTTATTTATTTATTTGATGCAGGGTCTGACCCTGTCACCCAGGCTAAAATGCAGTGGCATGATCTCAGCTCACTGCAAATTCCGCCTCCTGGGCTCAAGCCATTTTTCCACCTCAGCCTCCCAAGTAGCTGGGACTACAGGTGTATACCACCACACCTGGCTAATTTTTGTGTTTTTGTAGAGATGGGGTTTCACCATGTTGCCCAGGCTGGTCTTGAACTCTTGAGCTCAAGCGATCTGCCCGCCTCAGCCTCCTAGAGTGCTGGGATTACAGGTTTGAGCCCCTACATATTTTTAATAAAGAGAATTTCAAAGCAAATGATAGATTTGTTTCACTTATTAGAATCAATATTTGTTTTAGATTTGTTTCAATTATTAAAATCAATTGTTGTTTTGGATATGTTTTCCAATCACAACAGTTATTGGTAACTAACAAATATTTGAACTCAAGAGTAGTTCTAGATTCTAAATGTAGTTTTATGCCAATAGACTATAATAGGACCTTTGCAAGACAGTGGTCTCAGGTATGAGATGGACACATGCTTTTTAAGATCTGTGTGTTTCTAGTTTCATATTTTTAAAAGGGGAGAATATTACCTCTCTTAAATCACACAGTTGAAATGAGGATGAACTGAGACTGTAAATGGGTGGGTTTTTGAATGCCTCTGATTAAAGGTGTTAAAATCAATTTACTACAGTGAGGACACTGTTATCCTTCTGCTTCCCTGGTTAGGGGGTGTGTTGAGGAGATGGGGGGTGTTGGGTGTGGTGGGGCATGGTGAGGGGTGATCTAGCCTATTCAATGGTACCACCATAGGAAGATGGGCTTTATATATTAAAAACAAAAGCTAAAACTAGATATTATTTTTCTATTTGTCAGCAGATTTGTAATATATTTAGAAAGAATGAAGGAAGAGCTCATATCCCAACTAAAAACAGATTTGAAGTTTCTATGGATTGCAATTAACTGCGTTTTTAAAGATCCATCTTTTAAAATATTTATTTATTTATTTATTTAAGACAGAGTCTTGCCCTGTCGCCCAAGTTGGAGTGCAGTGGTGCAATCTTGGCTCACTGGAACGTCCACCTCTCAGGTTCAAAAGATTCTCATATCTCAGCCTCCTGAGTAGCTAGGACTACAGGCACACGCCACCATGCCCAGCTAGTTTTTATATTTTTAGTAGAGATGGGGTTTCGCAATGTTGGCCAGGCTGGTCTAGAATTCCTGGCCTCAAGTGATCTGCCTGCCTTGGCCTCCGAAAGTGCTGGGATTACAGGCGTGAGCCACTGCACCCAGCCTAAAGATACATCTTTTGACTAGATTAGATGTTTTCTATCATGACTAATATGTGAAATTTCATGATTAGGTAAATTTTTTAAAATTTAAAGTTTGACTCCAGAAAAAGGTAGTCCACTGGACTTTCGATTCAGCAAGCATTCATTGATTGCTACATGGGTAACGCTAGGAAGATACTAAGATATAAACAATATTTCCCACCCTGGGGATGACATGAATCTGGCTGCAGTACCAGTCACCACACTGATGACCTGAATTGATTCTGCTGACCTGGCAGACTGGACTGGTGTTTCCTTATTTTCTCATGTGCAGTTTTCGTAAAGTTGTATATTCAGGAAGAAAAACTTAATTTCCTGGACTATTGTGGACATGTGATTCAACTGCCTCTGTTCTACCATTAGAAAGGTGTGTAAACAAAAATTATGGGAACACCAGGGAAAACTTCACAGAGAAGGTTCTCTTTCAGCTTGACTTCGAAGGACGATAATATTGGGATACTTGCAGTGGTTTTGTTAATTGAAAGGTGAAGAAGGGTGTGAGGACATTTCAAACAAAGGTAACAGTAAAAGCAAATAGCATGAATTATGCAAACATCCGAAAGATGAGAGAAGTGCATGTGTGCACAGGATTTTGGACTTTAATTCTATAGACCAGTGGTGATTGTTTTTGCTTTTAATTACTTAAAAAATGTTGTGTCAATTATCAATTGATTGCCTCTGAGCTCTAAATTCACCCTTTTTTGCCTGCTTTGTGAAAACACATATGGGCCCATTAAATGTTTTCTTCTTTATCAGTTCGCGCAGTGTAAAGCTATGTCAGTAGAGGGCTCCGGGGAGACATTGCAAGAGCAGAGTTTTGCTTCCTGGTTTTGGTGTGTTTGCTTGGCAGCTCCTGTAGCACACAGGTGGATTCTCCAGCACCATGTCCTGCCTGGCAGGGTAGTCAGTAGCACCTATTGACCAGCAGCTTCCCTTGGCATCACCTTCTCCCTTGAATTGCTTTGTAGTAAAGTGTCTCTGGTGCAACACCTCTCCATGACCTGCTTTCCCTGACATCTTAGAGGACAGATTTCTGGTAAATTCCAAAGGGCAGATTTCCAGCAAGTTCTGCCAGCACAGAACCACAGCGACTTCTCTGCTGCCTAGTGAGCCATACCTGTGCCCTCCAAGATCTGGGTCCTGGGCCTGGGGAGCCTTTTCCTTGGATATTCTATCCCAGCTCAAAGAACATGGCTACTACTTATATTTGCTATTCTTTTATTCTTTAGAGTTTTCTTTATTTCTTACTAGCCAATCCCTCATTGTTCCAATTCCCTGCTACAGTTACTCTTTCTTTTCCTTTTTTTTTTTTTTTTTTTTGATGGAGTCTCACTCACTCTGTTGCCCAGGCTGGAGTGTAGTGGGGCGATATCAGCTCACCGCAACCTCCGTCTTCCAGGTTCAAGCAATTCTCCTGCCTCAGCTTCCCAAGTAGCTGGGACTACAGGCGTCCACCGCTACACCCGACTAATTTTTGTATTTTTAGTAGAGAGGGGGTTTCACCATGTTGAACTCCTGACCTCAGGTGATCCGCCTGCCTCAGCCTCCCAAAGTGCTGGGATTACAGGTGTGAGCCATCAAGCCCGGCCAGGTTAGAATATTGTTAAATCCAACTCTCTACTTACTCCTTCCTGCATTAGAGAACTGAGAGTGGCTACCAAAATATATGCAACCTCGCTGACTGTTTTCACTTTAACTTTGTAATTGTGACCCTCCAGTGGATTCTACTGCTGCCCTGCAGTCACTGCATATTTTCCAAGTTGACTTCCTCTACTCTTTTTCTAAATGGTTATTTTACATCTTCTCCTCTCTTCTCACTCCTTCAATCCCCCATCCAACTATTGACCTGACTTTTTATTTCCATGTCAAAATAGTAGGTAAAGAGAGAAATTTTAGTGGGAGACAAGGAAACTTTAGTGGGAGAGAAGGAATTGCTGATTTCTTGAGTAGAGGAGAGAAGACAGGATCTGTTACGCAAGTGGAAATGTGGGTATCAGCTGGGAACTGAAAAAGTTCATCCAAAGTAACAGAAGAGGAGGCAGAGCACATGGGTAGGTGCAGACTGATGGGTAAATATAAGAGTCTGTGGATGTTTCTTCTGATTGCTTCTATTTCTCTTCCACATACACATATGCCATTAGTTCTCCCATCTTAGGAGAACATCTCTTCACCTCATCTACTCTTCCAGCTACTACCCAATCTCTGTCCTTCTCTTCATAGTCAAATGTCATAAAAGAGTTGGCCACTCTTGCTGCTGCCTCCAATTTCTCTTCTCATATTCTCTCTTGATCCCACTTCAGTCAGGCTTTTACTCTGACCATATCATCAAAATGGCTCTTATTAAGTTCTCTGGGGACCTCCACATTGCTAAATCCAAGGGTCAATTCTTAGTACTCACCTTACTTGACTTGTCAGGAGCATTTGACAGTTGATGATTCTACCCTCTTTAAAACACTTCCTGCACTTGGCTTTCAGGTCAGTATGCCATCCTGATTTTCCTTTTATTCCGCTGGCCTTTCCTCTACCTCTCTTCATCTCCCTCATTCTTTTTTTTTTTTTTTCTTTTTAGATCTGATTGCATTTGTTGATATGGTAACACTTCCTAGAGAGTCTTTATTCAGTGTACTAGCTCTAGCAGCTTTACACAAGACTGAAATTATTGTAACAAATTAAGTTTTCAAGACAATCTTATACGTTATCAATCAATTGCATCTTTTAAAATTATTACTATTTAATTTCAATAGCTTTAGGGTACAAGTGGTTTTTGCTTACATGAATGAATTACATAGTGGTGAAGTCTGGGCTTTTAGTGTACCCATCACCTAAATAGTGTAAATTGTACCCAGCAGGTAATTTTTCATGTCTCACCTCCCTCTCTGCTTCTGAGTCTCCAATGTCCATTACACCACTGTGTACCCACAGCTTAGCTCCCACTTATAAGTGAAAACATGCAGTATTTGATTTTCCATTCCTGAGTTACTTCACTTAGGGTAATGGCCTCCAGTTCTATTTAAGTTGCTGCAAAATACATTATTTCATTTTTCTTGTGACTGAGTGGTATTCCATGGGATATAAATGTAGTATATACTTATCCACACATTGGTTGACGGATGCTTAGATTGATTCTATATCTATGTAGTTGTGAATCATGCTGCAATAAACGTATGGGTTTAGGTGTCTTTTTGATATAATGACTTCTCGTGCTTTGAGTAGACACCCAGTAGTGGGATTGCTGGATTGAATGGTAGATCTACTTTTAGTTCTTTGAGAAATCTCCACAGTGTTTTCCACAGAGGTTGTACTAATTTACATTCCCACCAACAGTGTATAAATGTTCGCTTTTCAATGCATTCACACCAACATCTATCATTTTTGGATTTATTTATTTATTTATCTATCTATTTATTTATTTATTGAGATAGGGTCTTGCTCTGTTGCCCAGGCTGGAGTGCGGCGGCACAATCTCAGCTCACTACAACCTCTGCCTCCTGGGTTCAAGTGATTCTCCTGCCTCAGCCTCCTGAGTAACTGGGACTACAGGCGCTTGCCACACACCTGGCTAATTTTTGTGTTTTTAATAGAGACGGGGTATCACCATGTTGGCCATGCTGGTCTCGAATTCCTGACCTTAAGTGATGCGCCTGCCTTGACCTCTGAAAGTGCTGGGATTACAGGTATAAGCCACCTTACCTGGCCATGAATTTTTTAATGATGACCATTCTGACTGAGGTCAGGTAGTATCTCATTGTGGTTTTAATTTGCATTTCCCTGATGGGTAGTGATGCTGCATATTTTTTCATATGTTTCCTGGCCATTTGTTTGTTTGGTTGTTTTTGAGATGGAGTCTTGCTTTGTCGCCAAGGCTAGAGTGCCATGGCACGATCTTGGCTCACTGCAACCTCTCCCTCTTGGGTTCAAACGATCTACCCACCTCAGTCTCCCAGGTAGCTGGGATGACAAGCGTGCATGAGCACACTGGCTAATTTTTGTGTTTTTAGTAGAAATGGGGTTTCACCATATTGGCTGGGCTGGTCTCGAACTTTTAACCTCAAGAGATCTGCCTGCCTTGGCCTCCCAAAGTGCTGGGATTACAGGTGAGAGCCATCGCACCCAACCTCTTGGCCATTTGCATATCTTCTTTTGAAAAATGTCTGTTCATGTCGTTTGCCTGCTTTTCAATGGGATTGTGTTTTTTCTTGATTTTTTTTCAGTTCTTTGTGGATTCTTGATATTAGTCCTTTGTCAGATGTATAGTTTGTGAATATTTTTTCCCATTCTGTAGGTTATTTACTTTGTTAATTATTTCTTTTGTTGTGCAGACAGGTTTTTAGTTTAATTAAGTCTCATTTATTTATTTTTGGTTTTCTTGCTTTTGCTTTTGATGTCTTAGTCATAAATTATTTGCTTAGGCCAATGTCCAGAAGAAGTTTTCCTATGTTTTCTTCTAGAATTTTAATGGTTTCAGGTCTTACATGTACGCCTGTAATCTATTTTGAGTTAATTTTTGTATGTGGGGAGAGATACGGATCCAGTTTCATTCTTCAGCATGTGGCTATCCAATTATCCCAACACCATGTATTGAATAGGGTGTCCTTTCTCCAGTGTGTGTTTTTGTCTGCTTTGTTGAAGATCCATTGGTTACAGGCATTTGGCTTTATTTCTGGGTTCTCTGTTTTGTTCCATTGGTCTGTGTTTCTACTTTTATACCAGTACTATGTCATTTTTCACAGAATTAGAAAAAGCAACCCTAAAATTCATATGGAATAAAAAAAAAGCCTGAAAAGCCAAAGCAATCCTAAGCAAAAAGAACAAATCTGGAGGCATCACATTATCTGAGTTCAAATCACTACAAGGCTATAGCAACCAAAACATCTCCCTCGTAATTAACATTGCTGTGTCCCAGGGCCCAGTCCTTGGGCCTCTTCTCTCTCTCTCTCTCTTTTTTTTTTTTTTTTTTTTTTTTTTTGAGACAGAGTCTCACTCTGTCACCCAGGCTGGAGTTCAGTTGCATAATCTGGGCTCACTGCAACTTCCGCCTCCTGGGTTCCAGCGATTCTTCTGCCTCAGCCTCCTGAGTAGCTGGGATTACAGGCATCCGCCACCACGCCTGGCTAATTTTTACATTTTTAGTAGATACAAGGTTTCACCATGTTGGTCAGACTGGTCTGGAACTCCTGACTTCATGATCCACCTGCCTCGGGCTCCCCAAGTGCTGGGATTATAGGCATGAGCCACCACGCCCAGATGGACCTCTTCTCTTTATTGCCTTCATTAACTCTCTAGGTGATCTCATCTAGTCCTTTTAATTTTTATTTATTATAATTAAAAAATTTTTATTTATTTATTTTTGAGACGGGGTCTTGCCCTGTTGCCCAGGCTGGAGAACAGTGGCTTGATCATAGCTCACTGCAGCCTTTATGCCCTAGGTTGCAGTGATCCTCACCTCAGCCTCCCAGGTAACTGAGACTGTGAGACTACAGGCACATACCACCAAGTTTTTAGGTAGAGATGAGGTCTTGCTATGTTGCTCAGGCTGGTCTCAAACTCCTGAGGTCAAGCAGTCCTCCCACCTTGGTCTCCCAAAGTGCTAGGATTACAAGTGGGAGCCACTGTGCTTGGCTTTTAAAACAAACATATCTCCAGCCCAGACCATTCTTGTGAATTTGAGATTCAAATATCCAACTGCCTAAGGAATTTCTCTATTTAGATATTTAATAGACATCTCAAATTTAGCATCTCCCAACTTACTGTATCCCCAACTGAGCTCCGTTAAACTGGTTCTTCTCAAAGTGTTCCTTATTTCGTTAGAGGGGTGACTTCACTCTTCCTGTTGCTCAGACCAAAAATCTTGAAATCATTATTTTTTTTTAAAAAAAGCAATTTTATTGAGATATTATATGTATCGAACAGTTTATCCACCTAAAGTATATAATTCACTGGCTTTTAGTATATTCACAGTAATGTAACCATTACCACAATTCATTTTAGAATATTTTCATTACCCCACAAGGAAACCCCATCCTCCTTAGTTGAAATCATTCTTGACTCCTCTCTTTCACATCCCACATCCAATCCATCAGCAAATCCCATAGGCTCCACTTTTGGAACACGTTGGGAATCTTACCACTTCTTACCATCTCTGATGCTTGACCAAGTTGCCATCATCTCTTGTCTGGGTTATTGTAACAGCCTCTTAACTGATGTCCCTGCATCCCCCCGACCCCCTTTCAGTCTGTTCTCAATCCAGCAGCTAGAATGATGCTATTGTAATATAAATCTGATCCATCTCTTTGCTCAATGGTTCCCATTCCACTCAATAAAAAGCCAACATCCTCACAAAGACACATAAGACTTGATAAGGTCTGTCTTCTGGGTTTGCTCTGACCTCACGGTTTATGCCTCTTCTCTCTTTTGCTTCAGTCTCACTGTCTTTCTTTCCTTCTCACACCAAACTTTCTCCCTCCTCAGCATCATTCTTTTGGCCTGGAAAGTCCTTTACCCAAATATTTTCATGGCTCACTTCTTTGCAGAATTGGATTTTCCATAAAGCAAATGAATCTTTTTTTTTTTTTTTTTTTTTTTTGAGACAGGGTCTTGCTCTATTGCCCAGGCTGGAGAGCAGTGGTGCGATCTTGGCTCACTGCAGTCTCCCCCTCCCACGCTCAAGCCATCCTCCCACCTCAGCCTCCTGCATAGCTGGGACTACAGGTGCATGCCACATGCCTGACTAATTTTTGTATTTTTTTGTCGATACTGGGTTTCGCCCTGTTTCCCAGGCTGGTCTCGAACTCCTGAGCTCAAGCAGTCCACCTGCTGTGGCCTCCCAAAGTGCTGGGATTACAGGGCATGAGTCACCATGCCCAGCTTCATAAAGCAAATGCATCTTAAGCGTTGGCATCTTTCACTTGCTGCAGGACCCTTCTCTCACTTTCAGAGAACATTTTATTTTATTAAAAAATTAATTAACTTTTTTTTTATAGATTTAGGGGTACAAGTGCAGATTTCTTTTGCATATATTATATAGTAGTGAACTCTGGCTTTTTGTGTACCCATCGCCCAAATAGAGAACATTGCATGCAATAAGTAATTTTTCAACCCTCATCCCCTCTCCACCTTGCCACCTTGTGGAGTCTCCAGTGTCCATTATTCTACTCTGTATGCCCATGTGTACCCGTTGTTTAGCTGCTACTTAGAAGTAAGAATATGTAGTATTTGCCTTTCTGTTTCGGATTTATTTCACTTAGGGTAATGACCTTTAGTCAGAGAACATTTTAATGGAGGATAATGAGGGCTGAGGAGTTGGTAGACAGCAGGGCATTTGGATATTTGAATCTCAATATCCCAATTTAGTCTTGAGCCAGCTAGGCATTATCTGTCTATCTCTTGTTGCTAAAGGTCAGTATTTCTCAAAATTCTGGTGAGAAACTTGGATCAGAAACATCTGAAGCGTTTGTTAAAAATTAAGGTTCTAGGCTGGGTGTGGTGGCTCATGCCTGTAATCTCAGCACTTTGGGAGGGTGAAGTGGGCAATCACTTGAGGACAGGAGTTGAAGACCAGTCTGGCCAACATGGTGAAACCCCGTCTCTACAGAAAATGTAAATGATGATAATAATAATAAGAAGAAGTAAGGTTCTAGCCAGGTGCAGTGACACACACCTGTGGTCCTAGCTACTCAGGAGGTTGAGGAGGGAGGATCCCTTGAGCCCAGGAGTTTGAGGCAAGCCTGAGCAACACAGCAAGATCTTGTTTAAAAAAAAATTAAGGTTTTTGCACCGTACCCAAGATCTACCAAATCAGAAACACTGAGAATCTCATGGTAAATAAGCTCCACACCTGTTTCTCAGGCATACTATAGGCTCTGTCTGTATTTATATTTTACCCCCAAATCTGTAAAAAAGCTGCGGTAATTGTGTAACTGTGTACTGAAATTCATAGTACCATTGTAATTCGATTTTCTGAGCAGTAACTATTTCAGAACTCTTTTTACTTTTTTTTTTTTTTTTTTTTTTGCCATTTTCCTCTTAGTTTCAGACACTGGCCTCTATTTAAGTGATTTTCATAAAGCTTTGTGGGAGATAGGTCATCATTTGACTTTTTCTAATAAATAAATATATTTGATTTTTAAAATCTAGGGTTGGATTTATAATTCTTCTCGAGACAGAACTTGTCTCTCTTTTTTTTTTTTTTTCTGGAGTCTGCCCAGGTTGGAGTGCAGTGGCACGATCTCGGCTCACTGCAATGTCTGCCTCCCAGGTTCAAGTGATTCTCCTGTCTCTGCCTCCTGAGTAGCTGGGATTACAGGCACCCAACCACCACACCTGGCTAATTTTTGTATTTTTAGTAGAGACGGGGTTTCACCATGTTATGTGGCCAGGCTGGTCTCAAACTCCTGACCTCAAGTGATCTGCCTGCCTTGGCCTCCCAAAGGGCTGGGATTACAGGTATGAGCCACTGCGTCCAGCTGAGAACTTGTCTCATTTATCTTTGTATGCCTCGAGTACCTGACATGGTACATTGGCATAATAGAAGCTTGCAAATATCTAATGAATTAGACAAAACTATAATGATGCACAATGGGCAGTGTTCAAAGTTAATTAGCCATTGGTCTGGAATAGGGGTGAGGTGTTTGTTCAGCTGTTTAACAATGAGGGTTCAGCATCACTGCCTGCCATTTTCAGGGATTGGGCATTTGTGGATAGAGCAGCTGTCAGCTGTGTGAGCCACAGCCCGTATGCACTGTGAAGGATCCTCTTCCCCAAGTGAAATCCTAATCTATGCAGCTTCAGGATCAAGTGTTTCTGATTTAAGACTAACTGGAGACTTCTGTCTATGAAGTCTTTGACAGAAATTACAGTCCTGGAGATGACAACTCTCATTAATAACTGCTTCATTTTTTTTCTAGGTTTCATTTAAATGTGACACCATGGTTTGGAGTCCTTAGCCATAAACAGTAAGCCAGAATGATTCTGCAGCTTTCAAAAGAAGAAAAGTCTGCAAATTTTGGGTAGAAATACACCACACAGCATTTCTGATGTCTTTACTGTCCCCTGGTCATTGTCTTGCACCCACTGGAGGAAGCATGTTTTAGGGTATCAGCAGTGGAAGCAGGTGCAGCAGAAGTACATCAGAACCAGATTAGGAAGTGAGGACAGAGTTAAGGGGCAAAGGCAACTTGTCGCATGTCAGAACAGAAGACGCCAAGAACTGAGAAGCGTGGATTGCAGATTTGGAGGCATGAAATGGGAGAACTAATATTGTAGGAGAAAACTGGATGGCAAGGACTGAAGATTTGGGGGTGTCAGGAATATTTCTGAATTTAAATGATGGGTTCTGAACTAATAATTGTGGTTCAGACCCCATTCACCAGATTTGAATGCATCTCAGAAAGTAGGAGACTGGGGAGAAGAACTTTTAAAGAGCTACATGCCTGCCTTTCTGCTTAGGTTCTGAGATTCTTGAGGCATTGTTGTCTCTGAAGGAAATAAACAATTGTTACCCTGTAAAGGTGTATTTATCCTCAGCACTAGTACAAAATTTCAGATGCAGGCGTGCATCATTGAGCATCATTCTGATGTCCTTTGTCTATCAGTCATCTCTTATGATGACTTGAGTACAATGTCAAGGGCTTAGGTTAAGGCACTAGGTGGAACCAGAGTGGGAGAAACTGCTCCTTAGGATGGAGGAGCCAGCAGTCCATTAACCCAAGGGATTTCACGAACTGGACCATGACTTTTTTCTTTCTTTCTTTTTCTTTTTCTTTTCTTTTTTTTTTTTTGAGACAGTGTCTCATTCTGTTGCCCAGGCTGGGGTGCAGTGGCACATGGATCATGATATTCTTATCAAAGGACATTTTGTCTAGTGGGTTGGAGCAATATTTGGCAGAACTATGGTTTAAGAAATCATCTCAGACAGCAGGAGGTGAATGGGGAGAGGCTGATGAGAAAAAGGCATGCACGAGAATTCCTAGGTGAGCTAGTAATGTTCTGGGCTGGACTAAGTGTGAACTTGCAGAGTTAAGTGGAAAACCAGGGCAGGCAGTTGCCTAATCTTATGGGCTGGGCCAGCAAGATGCATAGTAGGGGTAGGCTCTTGTCCAGTACAGTGGAGGGCTGATATGGTTTGGCTGTGTCCCCACCCAGATCTCATCTTGAGTTGTGGTTTCCGTAATCCACATGTGTGGTGGAGGGACCTGGTGGGAGGTAATTGAATCATGGGAGTGGTTTCCCCCATGCTGTTCTTGTGATAGTGAAGCTCTCACAAGCTGTGATGGTTTTATAAGGAGCTTCTCTTTTCGCTTGATTCTCATTCTTCTCTCTCCTCCCGCTGTGTGAAGAAGAACGTATTTGCTTCTCCTTCTGCCATGATTAAAGTTTCCTGAGGCCTCCCCAGCCATGCGGAACTATGAGTCAATTACAACTCTTCCTTTTATAAATTACCCAGTCTCAGGCAGTTCTTTATAGCAGTGTGAGAACAGACTACTATAGGGGCGCTAAGTAACTTGGCTGCTCTCATCATCAGTTTGGCTGTTGCCTAAAAAAGGGGGTATGCGGTCTAGAACCAAACCACTGAGTCACTTGACCTGTTTTGTACTTTGTTCTTTCTCTTGACTCTCCCAGTACGTATCTTCACAGTTCATTTGACAGGTTCTGGAAACACCCTTCCCCCTTGTCACATATTGGAAATGAATATATGGCCACCATTTCCCCCTGGGAACTTCTTCACAGCATTTAGCCTAACAAAACTTGAGCTGGGTTCCTGGACAGACTCTGACTATGTAGCCACTTACCCTTAACTTGGGCTGAGGGTGGGAAGGAAAATGAAGGAACAGGGGTATCGTTCCCTCTGACTATAGGAAGCTTGATTTTGTGTTTCTATCTACTTCCTTCTTCTGTTATTACCCTCTTCCCAATCTATCATTGCAATCATTTTAATGTCACTAAAAAAAAAGCTTCATTTTTTCTGCCTGCAGATTGCATAAACAGTATTTTGGTCTGCTCTCTACCTGTAATTCATTGAGTAAACTAAGTCAGGCTCTAATTTTCTTTTCTGTTAGTATGTATTACTTGAGAACATTGCTATCCTTTGAGCTCATAGAAGAACAAGGTTGAGGTTCTTTAATAAGAGGGAATAAGGAGGCATGAGAAACATATACTTATGGGTGCAAGTCAATTGGTGGACACAGGCTCTTTCAAGTCACAATGATGTCATTTGCTGCCCTAAATTAGTGGTTGCCAAATCATCAGTGCTTATTAAAAACAAAGATTCTTGGGTACCTTCTCTGGAGATGTGGATTCAATGCATCTGGGGCGGGTCCAGGGAACCTATATTAACAAGAACTTCAGGGAGTTCTTAGGTTCAGCAGGTTTGGAAAAACCGGTCTTCAGGCATACATTGCTGAATAGTACCCACAAGATCTGAAAGTAAACATCATTTTGTTTTGTATAAAATTTTTCTTGTAAAAATTTATTGAACCAGCATTAAAGAAAAATTTAGAAAACATAAACTACCTCTATTTTTGCTATTCTAATACAGTAGTTTCACTTCTCTGCAATTCCTTGCATACTATACTCTCATTTCACATATTTTTAACATAAACATTTACAAATTTATTTATTTATTATTTTTTTTGAGACAAGGTCTCACTCTGTCACCCAGGGTGGAGTGCAGTGGCACAATCTCAGCTCACTGCAACCTCTGCTTCCTGAGTTCAAGCGATTCTTGGCCTCAGTCTCCTGAGTAATTGGGGATACAGTTACATGGAACCATTTTTGTATTTTTTGTAGAGACAGGGTTTCACCGTGTTGGCCAGGCTGGTCATGAACTCCTGACCTCAAGTGATCTACTCGCCTTGGCCTCCCAAAGTGCTGAGAATACAAATGTGAGCCAGCGCACCCAGCCAAAAATTTACATATTTAAACTTTGCACTTTGGGAGACTGAGATGGGAGAATTGCTTGAGCCCAGGAATTCAAGACCAGCCTGGGCAACATAGCAAGACCTTGTCTCTACAAAAAATAAAAATAAAAAATTAACTAGGCATGGTGGCGAGCACCTGTGGTCCAAGTTATTCAGGAGGCTGAGGCAGGAGGATCAGTTGAGTCCAGGAGGTTGAGGCTGCAGTGAGCCATGATTGTGCCAGTGCACTTCAGCCTAGGTGACACAGCAAGACTCTGTCTAAAAAAAAAAGTAAATACATTTTGGTTTTTAAAAAATATATATAACATATTAGAAGTATTTTTTCCTTGATGATATATAAGGTTGGTGACTTAGTTCATTCAAACTGCTGTAATAAAAATACCATAAACTTGGTGGCTTATAAACAATATAAATTTATATCTTACATACTGTTCTAGGGGCTGCAAAGTCTAAGATTAAAGTGCCAGCAGATTTCATGTCTAGTGAAGGCTCATTCTATTTCATAGATGATGCCTTGCTGTGTCCTCACCTGGTGGGAAGGATGAGTAAGTTTTCTTGGACCTCTTACATAAGGGCACTAATCTCATTCGTAAGGGCTCCATCCTTATAACCTAATCACCTCCCCAAACCCCCACCTCTTAATACTATCACATTAGGGAATAGGTTTCAATATATGAATTTTGGGGGGCATAGACATTCAGACCATAGCAGTTGGTAATTATAATGTTAAATGCCTAGGCTGGGCATAGTGGCTCACGTCTGTAATCCCAGCACTTTGGGAGGCTGAGGCGGGCAGATCATTTGAGGTCAGGAGTTCGAGACCAGCCTGGCCAACATGGTGAAACCTGTTCTCTACTAAAAATACAAAAAGTAGCTGGGTGTGGTGGCGGGTGCCTGTAGTCCCAGCTACTTGGGAGGCTGAGGCCAGGAGAATTGCTTGAACCCAGGAGGTAGAGTTTGCAGTGAGCCGAGATGCCACCAATACACTCTAGCTTGGGTGACAGAGCGAGACTCCATCTCAAAAAGAAAAAATGCCTATAGTTAACCCATCCATTTACCAAATATTGGACACTCTGGTTGTTTCTAATTTTTTTACTTACATTATAGATTAAAATTAAAAATTAAGAATATTTTAGAATAATTTATCAGGAGTGATATTATGTTAGGCTGTTCTTGCATTGCTACAAAGAAGTAACTGAGGTTGGGTAATTTATAAAGAAAAGAGGAGAGGTTTAACTGGCTTACAGTTCTGCAGGCTGTACAAGTATGGCTCTAGCATCTGTTTCTAGTGGAGCCTTAGGAAGCTTACAATCATGGTGGAAGGTGAAGTGGGAGCTGCCCCATCACATGGCAAGAGTAAGAGCAGGAGACAGGCAGCAAGGGGGGCAGGATGTGTCACACACTTTTAAACAACCAGATCTTATGAGAACTCACTCATTATCATGAGCACAGGACCAAGACATTCATGAGGGATCTGCGAATATGACCCAAACACCTCCTACCATGCCCTACCTCCAACATTGGGGATTACATTTCAACATGAGTTTTGGAGGGGACAAATGTCCAAACTATATCAGACATTAATGAATTAAAGAGTTTGAATATTTTAAGGTCAGAGTGGCTAATATTGGAACATAAGATATTTCAACATTGGTAGAAATTGGTAAAGTAGTTTCATGTTTACTTGCAACAGGAATACTTGCAAACGTTCTCTAATACATCTCTTCCATCTCTTTATAAGTGCATTTTTCTTTAGTAGTAGAAGTGGAGACCATGGACATTTGAGTCACTGAGTCTTCAAAAGGCCATTTCACCCCATAGCCCTGTCAGGTTGACACATAAAATTAACCATCACAGATTCAAGCAAGAGAATACCAGGTCAGAATGAACTTGGTGCTTCTGAAAGAAAGCCAGGGGGGTGGATGATAATGAGAGGGAGGTAATAGGCAAGAGGTAGATCACACAGAGTCTTCTAGGCCATAGGAAGATGACTACATTTTATTCTAAGGGCTCAAGGAAGCTAAACATTCAGACCAGAACAGTTGGTCTGTTGTATAACACAGAATTTGTCTGATCTTTGGTTCTGGTTCCTGAGAGGTAACTTCTAAATCCTTGGAATTTCCTGAGTTATACCAGTGTCTTTGTTACTCATGGTGGGCCCCTCAACCACACCTGAATTTATGCTAATGAGATGTCTCCTGATGGACCCCTGAATAGTTTCAGTATAGTCATTGGCCATGCTGGAATGACCAACTATGTGATTAGAGGGTTCGAACTTTCAACTTAACTTTCAGGGAGCAGAGGAGTTTGGAGATTGAGTTTAATCACAGCACATGACCTACATCAATCATGCCTACATAATGAAATGGCAGTAAAAACTCTGGACACTGAAGTTTGTGGTCTTTTCATCAGGAAATAACATATTCTGATTTGAAAATGTCACCAGCAGCTGGGCGTGGTGACTCACACATGTAATTCCAGCACTTTAGGAGGCTGAAGTGGGCGGATCACCTGAGGTCAGGAATTTGAGACCGGCCTGGCCAACATGGCGAAACCCCGTCTCTACTAAAAACATAAAAATTAGCCAAGTGTGGTGGCACACGTTTGTAATCCCAGCTACTGGGGAAGCTGAGACAGGAGAATTGCTTTAACCTGGGTGGCGAGGGTTGCAGTGAGCTGAGAATGCACCACTATATTCCAGCCTGGGTGTCTCAAAAAAAAAAAAAAAAAAAACCTCACAAAAAAACAAACAAAAAAAACAACCACCACTAAAAGAAAATGTCACCAGCTTCTGTGTGGATATTGAATTGGAAGAGGATATCGGTAGAATAGTCAGGAATCTATTTTAATATTCCAGGGCAGAGACAATGTTGGCTTGCGCTAGGATGGTGGCAGTAGAGATATAAGGAAAGAGATGGATTAGGATATATTTTGGTGATAAATCTATTAATAAAAGGATCTTTGATGGATTGAATGCAGTAGATGAGGTAAGGAGAGGAATCAAGGATGATTTCTAGTCTTTTGAGCACCAAGGTGAAGGATGATGCCATTAAATGGGAAGAACAGACTAAAGGAGGCACAGGTTTCAGCACAACGAGAATAACCAAGAGTTACATTTTATTTTTATTATTTATTTATTTATTTATTTTTGAGCCAGAGTCTCACTTTGTTACCCAGGGTGGGTGCAGTGGCAATATATCAGCTCACTGCAACCTCTGCCTCCCAGGTTCAAGTGATTCTCCTGCCTCAGCCTCCTGAGTAGCTGGGACAACAGGTGTCCACCACCATACCTGGGGAATTTTTATATTTTTAGTAGAGATGGGGTTTCACCACATTGGTCAGGTTGGTCTTGAACTCCTGACCTCAGGTGATCCGCCCACCTTGGCCTCCCAAAGTGCTGGGATTACAAGTATGAGCCAGCATGCCCAGCCAAGAGTTACATTTTAGCCAGGCCAATTTTAAGATATTCATGGTCAGGACTTGAAAGGAAAGAAAAATGGACTCATTAATTCATTTAGCAAAAATGTGTTGATCATCTTTAATGTGCCAGGTATTGCTCTAGGCTCTTGGTATACAGCAGCAAACAAAACATACAAAATACATTCTAGTTAGGGGAGAGAAAGAAACACATACAATATGTAAGATAAGTGCAATGAAGAAAAATAAAGCAGGATTGAGGGATAGAGAGAGAGACAGAATGCTATTATATGGGCCAGTTAGTGATGACTTCTCTGATGAGGCCTTGGGATATCTGGGAGGATGTCAGTGTTATTGAAGGCAAAGGCACAAGTCAAAGTCCTGAGGCGGAAGTGTGCTTGGTGTGTCTGAAAAACAGCATGGAGGATAGTGAGCCTAGTGAGTAAAGAGAATTGTAATGAGAAGTGTAGAGGTGTGTGCGTTGAGGGTGGGAGAGAATACGTGAATATGAGGGAGAGGGTTGGGGACAGATCACGTAGGGTCTTTTGCAGGCCATGTAAGTACTTTGGAATTTATACTGAATTAGAAAGGAAACTATGGGGGGTGTTGAGCGCAGGAGTCATGTGAGCAAAAATATTGCAAATGGATCACTCTGGCCATGTCAGGGAGAATAGTTGAGAAGTCAGGAGGCTATGAAAGCAGGGGACCACTTCAGAGGTTCCTGCGTCAGTGAGATGATAGTGGCTTGCACCAGGATGGAAGAGGGAAAAGTACTAGGAAGAGATCAGGGTCTGGATATCCTTCAAATATAGATGAAAATAAATAAAATGTAGATTAAATAGACAAAGCAGTCAAAGATGACTCCAAGATCTAAATAAATGAAAGAATGGAGTTGACATTTCCTGAGATGGGGAAGACTTGAGGAGCAGGTTTAGGGCAAGGGTTCTCTTTTGAACATGTTGTGGTTCCTTTTAAAATCAACTTAATAGCTGGGAGTGGTGGCATGTACCTGTAGTCCCAGCTACTCGGGAGGGTGAGGCTGGAGGATTGTTTGAGCCCAGGAATTCAGGTTCACCTTGGGCAACATAGTCTTAAAAAAAGCCTTGATAATGGTATAATTTGCATATAATAAAGTGTACACACTTATTGGTACAGTTTGATGAATAATAAATATATATCCTCATACAACCACCACCACAATCAAGATATAGGACATTTTCATCACCCTGAAAGGTTTCCTTGTGCCCCTTTCCAATCGGTTTCCATTTTCCCCACCCCCTGCCCCAAGCAACCACTGATATTCATTCCATCACCTTCGATTAGATGTATTTGGATTTATTTGTCCTAGAATTTTGTTTAATGGAATTTTAGCATGGGGGAAAGGAAGATGAGTTAGACATGGCCCATTGGCTGGTACAATGTTTCTCAACTTTTTTTTTTTTTTTTGAGACAGAGTCTCTCGCTCTGTCGCCCAGGCTGGAGTGCAGTGGCATGATCTTGGCTCACTGCAACCTCCGCCTTCCAGGTTCAAGCGATTCTCCTGCCTCAACCTCCCGAGTAGCTGGGATTACAGACATGCGCCACCACGCCCGGCTAATTTTTGTATTTTTTGTAGAGATGGGGTTTCACCATGTTGGTCAGACTGGTCTTGAACTCCTGACCTCGTGATCTGCCCGCCTTGGCCTCCCAAAGTGCTGGGATTACAGGTATGAGCCACCACGCCCGGCCAATTTTCTCAACTTTTAAGTCCATGTCTTCTTTTATATCCTCTTGATTATCTTTTGTTTTCTTTTTATTTAATACAGGGTTGCACTTTGTCACCTGTAGTGTCAGAGGCTGGAGTGTAGTGTTGTGATCATAGCTCACTGCAGCCTCAAGCTCCTGGGCTCAAGCAATCCTCCTGCCTCAGCCTCTGGAGTAGTTAGGGCTACAGGTGCACACCACCAAGCCCAGCTAACTTAAATTTTGTTTTTGTAGAAATGAGGTCTTATGATGTTGCTCAAGCTGGTCTTGAACTCCTGGGTTCAACTGATTCTCCTGCCTTGGCCTCTCAAAGTGCTGGGATTACAGGCATGAGCCACTGTGCACAGCCCCCATTATCTTTTATAATCATAACCATCCCAGGTCCTGTCCTGAGGTGCTGAGTATATCCACAGAAAGGCACACCCTCATTTCCCCTGCTTTCTTATGACTCTGAGAATCATTGTTTCTTGTATTCTCAGCAACCAACACTATTTTTTGTAAATGCTACTTTTAGAAATTTTACAGGGCTAGGCATGGTGGCTCACGCTTTTCCCAGCATTTGGGAGGCCAAGGCGGGCAGATTACTTGAGCTCAGGAATTTGAGACCAGTCTGACCAACAAGGTGAAACCCTGTCTCTACTGAAAATACAAAAATTAGCCGGGTGTGGTGGTGCACACCTGTAATCTTAGCTACTCGGGAGTCTGAGGGAGGAGAATCGCTTGAACCCGGGAGGTGGAGGTTGCAGGGAGCCAAGATCATGCCACTGCACTCCAGCCTGGGCCACAGAAGGAGACTCCTTCCATCTTAAAAAAAAAAAAAAGAAGAAGAAGTTTTTACAACAAAAATATGCATTTGTCCTTTTACCAATATAAATAATAGTGTAACATCATAATGTGGTTTCAATTTACATAGTCCACTTCTCCAGGTTCTGAGAAGTCCCCTTCATGGTAAGGGTTAGTCCTTACCTTTGAGACTCACTTGTCTTTTTTTTTTTTTTTTTTTTTTTTGGAACAGGGTTTCCCTCCATTTACCCAGGCAGAAATGCAGTGGCTTGACCTCCGTTCACCGTAGCCTTGACCTCCTGGGCTCAGGTGGTTCTCCCACCTCAGCCTCCTGAGTAGCTGGGACTACAGGCACATGCAACCATACCTGGCTAATTTTTTGTGTTTTTAGTAGAGATGGGGTTTCACCATGTTGCCAGGCTGGTCTCCTGAGCTCAAGGAATCCACCCACCTCGGCCTCCTAAAGTGCTGGGATTACAGGCATGAACCACCGCGGCTGGCCTTCACTTGTCTATTCTAATAATCACATGGCATTAGACAACCATAAGCATTGATCTGCTAAAGGACATTCTGGGAAGTTGTGCTGTGTTTTGCCTTATCCTGCCCCACTTTAAATGCTTGGCCTTTTATGGATGCCATTTAACGATCACAGACCAAAGCAATTACTCATGTCTCTGTTTTATAACCTTTGGCTTCCTGAATTATTTTTAATAGTTCTTCTATAATCATACAATAGGTGCATTTATAAGGCCATTTGAATCTAGGAAATAATGAGCATTCAAATAGGTGAGCCAGAGACTTCAAATAGCTACGTGTGGCAGGACATTCTCCTGCTGGGCTGTGGAAGGTGGTGTCGGAGGATTTAGATTTCACAGCAAAGAATAAGAATCATATGGCAACTTCAAAATAAGAAGCTATAAGTGTTTGAATCTAGTGTGTCTAGAATGGCATATTTACAATTTGACTAGGACCATATGCAATTGTGCCTGTAATCCAGCACTTTGGGAGGTCAGGGAGGGAGGATCACTTGAAGTTCGAGGCAGACTGGGCAACACAGTGAGGACCCTACCTCTACAAAAAATACAAAAATTAGCCAGGTGTGATGGCACACACCTGTAGTCTCAGCTACTTGAGATGATAAGGCGGGAGGAATACTTGAGGCCGTAGTTCAAGGCTGTAGTGAGCTATGATGACATCACTGCACTCCAGTCTTTGCAATAGAGTGGGACCCTGTCTCTTCTTTTTTTTGAGGTGTGTTATGTATAAAGTTTTGGTGCCACAAAAGGAATAGCACTGGAGTATAAAATTTTATTTTTAATTCTCAGCAAGGCAAGGTATTTCTATATACAAGGGTGCACCCTTACAGATGGAACAATGGTGAGCACACATTTGGACAAGGGAGGGGAAGGGGTTCTTATCCCTGACGCACGTGGCCCCTGCTGCTGTGTCCTTCCCCTATTGGCTGGGGTTAGACCACACAGGCTAAACTAATTCCGATTGGTTAATTTAAAGAGAATGATGGGGTGAGTGCTTTGGCAGGAGTCAGGGCAGAGCAGGTAGCAGGTAATCGGAATGAGTTGGGGTGGAGCATGTGATGGGAATCAGTCAGGGTGGAGTAGGTAATCGGAATGAGTCAGGGTGGAGGGTAATAGAAAAAGGTTGCTTTACGAGGCAGTTAAGTTTAAAAGTAGAAGGCAAAGAATTGAACATACTGACATGTTAATTCTTTGCAAAGAAATTTAGAACTCATACCTAACAAGGTGGAGTCTCGCTCTGTCGTCCAGGCTGGAGTGTAGTGGTGCGATCTTGGCTCGCCGCAACCTCCGCCTAATGGGTTCAAGCAATTCTTCTGTCTCAGCCTCCGGAGTGGCTGAGACTACAGGCGGGTGAACCAACACCTGCCTAATTTTTGTATTTTTACGGGATCACCTGAGGTCGGGAGTTTGAGACCAGCCTGACCAACATGGAGAAACCCCGTCTCTACTAAAAATACAAACTTAGACAGGTGCGGTGACGTGCGCCTGTAATCCCAGCCACTTGGGAGGCTGAGGCAGGAGAATCGCTTGAACCCGGGAGGCAGAGGTTGAGGTGAGCCAAGATCTCACCACTGTACTCCAGCCTGGGCAACAAGAGCAAAACTCCGTCTGAAAAAAAAATTAAAAAAAAAAAAATGTGACTGGTGGGCTAACGGAATGCAGAACATATATACAGAGAAAGGAGGATTAGTTTGTCAGCATGAAGGAAGCAGTTTCTTTATTGAGGGAACCACATCCTCCTTTTATTCCCCTTCCTTTTCTCCTTCCTTGTAGCCATTTTAGCAGCTATAGTGATTTTATATCTAGTCTTCATTTTCAGCCCCAAATTTTACAGGTTTTCCACTAATGTTCAAACCATCAAAGAGCAGGTATCAGAGAGTAGGAGGAATAAAAAAATTGAGAAAGAAAATTTAAAAAGAAAAAGAGATAAGTTAGGCATTTCATCAATATTTCTAATAATTCTAAAATCTGTGCATGTGTTGGACCATCAGCAGGAAGCTGGATAGCATTATTTCAGCATCCTATAGATATTTTTGAGGTGGTTGATGACCGTATTTACACAGTGTCTCCTTTGTGGGAGCCTACAGGAAAAATTTTCTTCTGGTTTCAACTAGGAATAATATATATATAATTTTTTTCCTGTGCAACTACTTTCTTTAATCTTTTGAGAGCTCTGTGGACCATGTGATTGATCATATATATTTTTTTATTTGCCTGGAATCTTGAACATTCAGAGTTAACTTTGTAATTTCTACCTCTCCGGTGAATAAACCCTCATAGCTTTCATTTTACTCTGAGCTTCATTCTATTTTTTTAATCTTTATATTCTCCTTGTTCCAATTTACTCAACTGATTTTATTTTAATTATGATGAACTGTAGAATTATTGAGATACTTTATATCCTCTTTTGTAATAATGACATATAAATAGATAGTAGTTAAACCTTAGGGGAAGCAACTCTTTGAAAGTGGAACTTTGGGAAATTAATGTGAAGCTTTGCAGTGTGAGGTTTTTTTTTTTGGGGGGGGTCTCACTCTGAGGCTGGAGTGTGGTGTCGTAATCTCTGTTTACTGCAGCCTTGACCTCCCAGGCTCAAGTGATCCTCCTACCTCAGCCTCCTGAGTAGCTGAGACTACAGGTGCTCACCACCACACCTGACTAATTTTTGTATTTTTTGTAGAGCTGGGATTTCATCATCTTGCCCTGGCTGGTCTTGAACTCCTGAGCTCAGGCAATTCACCTACTTTGGCCTCCCAAAGTGCTGGGATTATAGGTGTGAGCCATGGTGCCCAGCCTGCAGTTTGAGTTTTTATTGGAGGCAGTGTAATGTAGTGTTTTAGTGCAATAGTTCTGAATTCTGGCCACTAGGGGTTCAAATCTTCACTTTATGGCTTACCTCCTATTTGATCTAAGGTAAGTCATTCAGTCTCTCCGTGCCTCAGTTTTCCCATCTGCAATAGGAATAAGTATAACTCCCTCACAGAATTATTGTGAGAATTAAATGAGATAATTAATATAAAGTAGTTAGAACCATGCCTGGCATGCAGTTTAAGATGAACATTGTTAACATTAGGATTTATTGCCAAGCTTTTCCAACTTTGTTTCTAAGATAAGAAGTTCAGAATCCTGGTAGTTTTCCGCTTAAACAAATCCATCTCATTTTGTTATTCATTTAGCATTAGCATAGAAAATCTATTTCTTTAATTTAATTTTCCCATTGTCTGTGTTCAGGACATCACTGACTTTTAGTCATAATAGAGCCAGTGTAGTAGTTACATGTATTGTATAACAAATTATTTCAAAATTTGGCAGATTAAAACAACACATAATTATTATTTCACAGTTACCATGAATCAGGAAACTGGGAAGGGTTTAGCCAGGTCCTCTGCTTCAGGAGTTCTCACAAGACTGAAATCAAGGGTGTTGATGAAAAGGCCAAACTCTGTAAAATATTTGAAGAGATTTATTCTGAGCTAAATAGGAGGACCATGACCTGTGACATAGCTCCAGGAAGTCCAGAGAACATGTACCCAAGGTTGTTAGCTTACAGCTTGCTTTCATATATTTTAGGGAGACACAAATCAACACATGTAAGGTATGTATTGGTTAATCGGGAAAAGTGGGACAGCTCAAAGTGGGAGTTTACAGGTCGTAAGAGGATTCAAAGATTTTTTCATTGGAATTAGTTGAAAGAGTTATATTAATATCTAAAGACTAGGAATTAATAGAAAGGAGTGTCTGGGTTAAGATGAGGGGCTGTGAAGACCAAGGTTCTTATTATGTAGAAGAAGTCTCACAGGTGGCCACCCTCACAGGAAATAGATGGCAAACTTTTTTTTTTTTTTTTTAAGACAGAATCTTGCTAAGTTGCCCAGGTTGGAGTGTAATGGCATTATCTCAACTCACTGCGACCTCTGCCTCCCGGGTTCAGGTGATTCTCCTGCCTTGGCCTCACAAGTAGCTGGGATTACAGGCATGTGCCACCATGCCTGACTAATCTTTGTATTTTTAGTAGAGATGGGGTTTCACCATGTTGGCCAGGCTGGTCTTGAACTCCTGACCTTATGTGTGAGCCACTACGCCCAGTCAAATATTTTCTATTCAGATTTTTAAAATGTGCTAAACGCTCAGCTAATCTCTTAAGGATCAGAAACAGACCTGGAAAGAGAAGAGGATTTCCCCTACACGAGTTAACTTTGCAGAGCCATTAAAAAAATGTCAGGGTGGCCGGGAGCAGTGGCTCACGCCTGTAATCCCAGCACTTTGGGAGGCCGAGGTGGGTGGATCACACGGTCAGGAGTTTGAGACCAGCCTGGCCAACAGCGTGAAACCCTGTCTCTACCAAAAATACAAAATTAGCTGGGCATGGTGACACATGCCTGTAATCCCAGCTACTCTGGAGGCTAGGTGGAAGAATTGCTTGAACCCAGGAGGCAGAGGTTAAAGTGAGCCGAGATACCACACCACTGCACTCCAGCCTGGGTGACAGAGTGAGACTCTGTCTCAAAAAAAAAAAAAAAAAAAAAAAAGTCAGGGAACTATATTTTAGGGTAAACTACTTTCAGGGCCTGCTAACTGTCATGATGCTATCACAGAGTCAGGTTGCAATTTGGCATCTTATTGCTACAAAGAGTCTGCTTTGTCAGTCTTAAGATCTCTGCTTTAATATTAATGATGGTCAGTTGTGCCTGAATTCCAAAGAGAGGAGAGTATAATGAGGCATATCTGACTCCCAACTTCCCATCATGGCCCAAACTAGTTTTTTAAAGGTTTCTCTGATATCCCCTTGGCTGAGAGGAGGGGTCCATTCAATCAGTTGGAGTGCTTAGCATTTTATTTTTCATTTACAAGGGCCTCATCTGAAGGCTCCGCTGGGGAAGGATATACTCCCAACCTCACTCACACAGTTGATGAGATTCAGTTTCTCCAGCATCACTGACTGAGGCTTCCCTCAATACCTTGCCATTTGCTTCATCAAAGCCAGTTAAAGAGTTTTTCTACTAGCAAGACAAAAGTCACAATATTTTGGGACCTAATGTTGTTCAATAAAAAGTTAGTCTAGTCTTTGCTCCTGGTTCCTGGGAGGTTAAAACCTCTAAATCCTTGGAATTTCCAGAGTTCTAGGAATGTCTTTGTTACTCATGGTGGGCCCCTCAACCACACCTCAATTTATGCTAATGAGATAACTCATGATGGGTCCTCATATAGTTTCAGCATAGGGATTGGCCATTCCAGCACAGCCAACTATGTGATTAGAGGGTTGAAATTTTCAGCATAAATCCCAGGGAACAGAGAAGGTTGGAAATTGAGTTTAATCACATCACATGACCAGTGATTCAGTTAATCATGCCTACATAATGGAATGCCAATAAAAAGCTCTGGACACTGAAGTTTGGGTATACTTCCTGGCTGGTGAACACATTGATGTACCAGGAAGGTGATGTGTCCTGATCCCACAGACAAGCAGACGTAGGAACTCTGTGTGGGACCCTTCCTGAACTTGCTCTGTGTGTCTCTTCATTTGGCTGGTTCTGATTTGTATCCTTTATAACAAAATTGTAACTGTAAGTGTAGCACTTTCCTGAATTCTGTGAGCTGCTCTAGTAAATTATTGAACCTGGTGGTGGGAGGAGTCAAATCTCCCCAAACTTGTAGCTCATTGTTCAAAAGTGATGGTGGCCTGGGGACGCCTAAACTTGTAGCTGGTGCCTGACATGCAGGCAGTCTTGTTGGGGACTGTGCCCTTACATCTGTGGAGTCTGCTCTAACCCCAGGTGGTTAGCATCAGATTAGTATCAGCTGGCATTGCAGTATTGTACTTAATCATGAAAATGACATCACATTACGTTTGCTGTATTCTACTGATTGGAAGTAAGTTGCAAGGTCCAGGCCACACTGAAGGACAGGGGATTACATATGGGAATGAACATCAAGAGTCATGGAACGCTGGGAGCTATGTCAGAATCTTTCTATCACAATGAGTGTATCCCAGAGTGTGATGACTTGACTTAGGGAATCTTGATTAATTAATACACATGAGATCATGGATTGTAGAATTTTAATAGTGGAAAGGATGTTAGGTGCTGTCTAGTCCAGTTCAACCCTCTTGTTTTACAGATGAGAAAAATCAGGCTTAGTGAATGTAGGTGTATTGTTTGAGAACATGCAATGTGCGAGTATCATGGTCAGGACAAGAACCCAGTGCTCTTTTCCCAATACCATGCTGACTAAATGATTTAATCTAGCTACCAAGTACATTGAAATTGCTACAAGTGAATAGTTACATTCCCTGAAACACACCCATAGAGCTTCTGGACTCCCTTGCAGAGACAGAAAAACACCAAGGGTTAGAAGATTCAGGTAGAGTCAAAGATTTTGGCAGGCAAATATTTTGACTGGCAGAAAATTGTGAAAGGCTCTTTGTCTTCTGTTGCATTGAATTTTAAAATTTATTGTTTTTGTATTTTATTAATTTTTAGTAGAGACAAGGTCTTGCTATATTGCCCAGGATAGTCTCAAACTCCTGATCTCAAATGATCCTCCCACCTCAGCATTCCAAAGTGCTGAGATTACAGGCGTGAGGTACCACCTCTGGTCAATTTTTGTTAAAAATTAGAAAATCAAAAAGGAAGTATAGAATTTCAAATGCTAGAAAACAAAGTGAAGAAGCAAAACAAAAGCAAGCTTCACACCAGTACTTTACAGATAATTAGCAATGCTCTCCAGACTGGTCCATAAATGAATTTCTCTTCTTGGTTAGTGTTGTGATCAGTGTCAGTAGAGTTCTGGAACTAGTTCTCAGTGAAGGTTGCACAGCACTCAATGTGCTAACAGAAATTGTATCATGAGCTGAAGTGGTTTGACCTCAAATACAATGGGCAGAAAAAAAAAAATGCTGCTAGAACATATGCAAGAAGCTAATTGTGGCTTCTTTAATTAGTTTACAAAATAACTTCAACTGTGGCCTCTAAGCAGATTGCAGGAAACAGCAGTCACTGACATTATGGAGGTTGGAGGGAGTAGGCAGGAAGCAGTGCTGTGCTTCATTTTCGGCAAAGGCAGCAGGCAGCATGCAAAACAAAGTTAAATTTCTGGAAGCTCTGGCTTCCAGAGGCATTTGTGGAAGAAAACTCTGCTTACAGCAGAGTTGTGGCCAAGTCATGTCACTGAGTACAAATATGTCACTGACTCCCTATTATCTTCACCAACAAGAACAAGCCCTTCAATGTGTAATTCAAAACTGGAAACTCCCATCAATGGTATCTCTCTCATCGCACTCAAAGTGAGTCCTTTGTTCCATTCCAACGAGGTTACTCAGTGTTCCTTAGTCACGCTGTCACATCCTTGTCCTCACACCATTCCCTCATCCCATCTAAATCTTATGCATTTTTCTGGACCAAGTAAAGTCTACTCTTCTCTGGGAAGCCTTCTCATTCTCTCCACTTTATTATTATTATTATTATTATTGTTTTGAGACGGAGTCTTGCTCTGTCGCCCAGGCTGGAGCGCAATGGCGTGATGACAACGTTGGCTCGCTGCACCCTCCGCCTCCCAGGTTCAAGCGATTCTCCTGCCTCAGCCTCCAGAGTAGCTGGGATTACAAGCACCTGTCACCACACCTGGCTAATTTTTTTGTATTTTTAGTAGAGACAGAGTTTCACCATGTTGGCCAGGCTGGTTTTGAACTCCTGACCTCAAGTGATCCGCCCACCTTGGCCTCCCAAAGCGCTGGGATTACAGGCGTGAGTCACTGCGCCTGGCTTCCACTTTATTATTTAACAAAAGCCTTGCACTGTGCTGTGTGTTTTATAAATGTTTACTCATTCAATCCTTACAATAGCTTTAGGAGGTAGGTACTATCATAACTTAAAGGAAGACTCAGAGGCAGAAGCATTTAGAAAAGGAGAGAAAAGGCTGGGCACGGTGGCTCACATCTGTAATCCCAGCACTTTGGGAGGCCGAGGCAGTCAGATCACCTGAGGTCAGGAGTTCAAAACCAGCCTGGTCAACGTGGCAAAATCCCATCTCTACTAAAAATACAAAAATTAGTCGGGTGTGGGCGCCTGTAATCCCAGCTACTCAGGAGGCTGGGGCAGGAGAATCGCTTGAACCCGGGAGGCGGAGATTGCCGTGAGCCAAGATCACGCCATTGCTCTCCAGCCTGGGCAACAAGAGGGAGACTCCATCTCAAAAAAAAAAAAAAAAAAAAGAAAAAGAAAAAGTAAAAAAGAACATTTACTTGCAAAGAATATAACAGAGTGAGACTTCAGAAGTTCGGGCTTACCAGATACAAAATATAGGCATTTAAAGGAATAAAACCTACAAAATTAACAAAGGTACAAAGTTTACATATCTGCTTATGGTGGAAAAGCAACAACTTTCTCACATGATCATATTCATGAAAGTCATGACATATCGTCAGATACCAACACAGCAAAACCAAGAGATACATTTTTTTTTTTTGAGAGGGAGTCTCGCTCTGTCGCCCAGGCTGGAGTGCAGTGGCTCGATCTCTGCTCACTGCAAACTCCGCGTCCCGGGCTCACGCCATTCTCCTGCCTCAGCCTCCTGAGTAGCTGGGACTACAGGCACCCGCCACCACGCCCGGCTAATTTTTTGTATTTTTAGTAGAGACGGGGTTTCACCGTGTTAGCCAGGATGGTCTCGATCTGCTGACCTTGTGATCCGCCCGCTTCGGCCTCCCAAAGTCCTGGGATTACAGGCATGAGCCACTGTGCCTGCAAGAGATATATTTTTTTAAGGAGTTTGTAGGAAGTATTCAAGATTTTATTTGGGGGTCAGAATGAGACAGGGTAACTTATTTTGGTTTGTCTCATATTCAAAGTGTTCTGTTTTTTTTTTTCCTGACTGTGGAATGTAAGACATTTGATCGTATTGGAGACAATGGAAAGTGTCAGTTTTTGCTTCTACATTATCCCCACCCTTACCTCGGCTCTTTACAGATCAGAAACCAAGGTAGAGGTAGGTAAAGTAACTGGCTTCAGGTCATAGGGCTGGCAAATGGCTGAGCCAAGATTTGAATACAAGAAGCTGGGCTCCATTGAGTAATGATACCTCTCTATCCTCTAGTGATACCTCCCTTCTCAGAAAGTTAGTGGCTCAGCCTTGGCAACATAGGGAGATCCCTTCTCTACAGAAAAAAAAAAAAAAAAAAAAAAATTCTGGGCATGTTGGTGTGTACCTGTAGTCCCAGATAGTCAGGAGGCTGAGGCAGGAGGATTGCTTGAGCTTGAGAGGTCGAGGCTGCAGTGAGCCATGATAGCGGCATTGCATTCCAGCCTGTGTGTCAGAATGAGACCCTGTCTCAAAAAAAAAAAAAAAAAAAATAGAAAAGTGGGAGGCTGAGGTGGGCAGATCACCTGAGGTCAGGAGTTCGAGACCAGCCTAGCCAACACGGTGAAATCCCGTCTCTACTAAAAATACAAACATTGGCCAGGCGTGGTCCCAACTACTCGGGAGGCTGAGGCAGGAGAATCACTTGAATTCAGGAGGCAGAGTTTGCAGTGAGCCAAGATCATGCCGTTGCACTCCAGGCCTCGGCAACAAGAGCCAGACTCCGTCTCAGAAAAAGAAAAGAGAAGAGAAGAGAAGAGAAGAGAAGAGAAGAGAAGAGAAGAGAAGAGAAGAGAAGAGAAGAGAAGAGAAGAACCAGTTGATGGCTACTTAATGCCTGCCCCATTCATTTATCATTTAAGAATGCACAGTCCTATGTTCTTATTTCGTTTTGTGTATGTGATTATCCAATTTCCCCACTGGCCTTGAAGGCTCCTTAACAGCTGGTACTTGGTTATGCCGGAATTAGGAGGGCACTACACAACTGCTGCTCTGTAAATATTCATGGACTGGATGAACGATCTTCAGGTCCATTTCCACCAGTACCAGCTGATGGAGACTGCTTGCTCTCCACCAAACCTTACTTATACTAATGGTTAGTGGAAATATGTGCAGCATTAGTTTTGAACAAAACCAAAATATTGAAAATTGAAGCTGAGATTTCTATTAGAATCTAGGAGGACCTGCTATAGGCTTAGGAATGCCACAACCTATTTCTCTTTCCATTTACATTTAAAAGCTTCCTAGGCTTTCTGAAATGTCATTGAAGCTTGAAATTTGAGGTGGCAGCAAAGGGCTGCCGCCATCTAAGTTCATGGTCCCTAGCCTGTCCCCTTAGCAGTGACCAAGGAAAAATGGTTTAATCCTCTACATTTTTATATCCTGTAAAGCAAGCTTAAGAATCCATCAGTGTAATAATCTCCCCAAGGAGTCAAGGTGACAAATGTTGGAAATACGCTTTTCAAGTGAAAGAGATTCACAATAATAAAGTTCTGCCAAAATACACTTAACACAAAAGCCATCAATACACTTAACAGGCTAGAAAGGGCTCATCTTTTTTTTTCTAGTGAAAAATAATGTCTTTTTGACATATCTATAGTTTGCCATTAGTGGGTTATTTTATGACCACATTCTAAACTCTTGCCTTAAATAGCTCTCATCACAAAGTTTCACACGTCATTATACCAAAAAGGTATCTTTGACAGTATCACCTTCATCTCTGTAGCTTACAAAAATAATAATCTGACTTCCCCTAAGTATTTATACAGTGTATAATATTCTTTCATCTGCAAAATATTGGCTTCAAAATGCATATTTTGAATGTCATTTTTTCTTTCTTTCTTTTTTTTCTTGAAACAGAGTCTCGCTCTGTTGCCCAGGCTGGAGTGCAGTGGTGCGATCTCAGCTCATTGCAACCTCCACCTCCTGGGTACAAGAGATTCTCCTGCCTCAGCCTCCCAAGTAGCTGGGATTACAGGCGTGTGCCAGCATGCCCAGCTAATTTTTGTATTTTTAGTAGAGACGGGGTTTTACCACGTTGGCCAAGGTGGTTTCGAACTCCTGACTTCAGGTGATCCGCCCGCCTTGACCTCCTAAAGTGCTGGGATTACAGGCATGAGCCACTGCGCCCAGCCGAATGGCATTGTTTTGATGCAGAGAATTTCTTAATGTTATTTTGGCATACCAGAATATTGTACCACTTTCCTACTTAGATAATCTTTTTCGCCAATCAGTAGAAATCTCTTTTAATGAGGGTAAAGAAAACCACACAGATCGTTCAATTTCTCTCTGAAGATATTATAGTAGTACGTTACCTTAAATCTGTTTTAGACTAAGGTTCTAAATGCACACTCAAACAAATAAGTAAGCAAACTAATTACATGAAAGAATGAACTCCTCGAGGAACCCATAGGAACACACCATCATTCTATTTCTGAGTAACCCTAGAGCTATGGTATTACAACCTAATGAAAGATTTGGTTCTGTGCTTAGGCAGTTAATGAAATTATGTTTCCCCAGTTTTCCTCATGTGAGAAAGTTGTTGCTTTTCCACCATAAGCAGATATGTAAACTTTGTACCTTTGTTAATTTTGTAGGTTTTATTCCTTTAAATGCCTATATTTTGTATCTGGTAAGCCCAAACTTCTGAAGTCTCAATCAGTATCTTTCTCTCCTTTCATTATCTCCTTTGTTTGGGTGGTATACATCCTTCAGTACTTTCCTAAGAAACTGTATATAGGAGGTAATTTTTAGATAGTTCATGTCTGAAGATGTCTTCATTTTGCCCTTATGCTTAATTGATATGTGAATTTTGGGCTGGAAATAATTTTTCCTCAGAATTTTGAAAGCACTGCTCCATTTTCTTCTGGATTCTAGACATTTTGACTCTTGACTCTTTATATATGGCCTGTTTTCTTTTCTGAAATCTTTTATAAACCCCAGTGTTCTTAAATGTCATGTACATGTGTTTTTTTCTGTGGTTCTATTTTCACATATTGTGCTGGGATTAGATGGGCCTTTTCCATCTGAAAACTTATACCTTTCAGTTCTGATAAATTTTCTTGAATGATGTCTTCCATAATTTCCTCCCTTTCATTTTTTTTTTCCCAATTCTTCTCTTAGAGCAGGGGTTCCCAAATTCCTGGACTGTGGACTGGTACTGGTTCATGGCCTGGTACCAGTCCATGCCTGTTAGGAACTGGGCTGCACAGTAGGAGGTGAGTAGCGGGCAAGTGAGCATTATTCCCTGAGCTCCACCTCTTGTCAGATCAGCAGGAGCATTAAATTCTCATAGAGGTGTGAACCTTATTGTGAACTGCCCATGTGAGGGATCTAGGTTGTGTGCTCCTTATGAGAATCTAATTTCTGATGATCTGAGACAGAACAGTTTCACCCTGAAACCATCCCCCAACCCCAATCCCTGTCCGTGGAAAAATTGTCTTCCACAAAACTGGTCCCTGGTGCTAAGAAAGTTTGGTACTTTTGTCTTATAGAATTCTTGTTGTTCAAGTGCTAGATATTCTCGAATGATCTTTTTATTTTCCTTAAATCTCTACATTCCTATTTCCCATCTTTTTGTCATTTTGCTCCACTTTCTGGGAAATTTCTTCAACAGTATGTTTCAAATCTTTCACTGAGATTTTCATTTCTGCAAATAATCTCTAAATGTCCTTATTTCTTGAATGTAATATCTTCTTATCTTTCTAAGGTTATTCATTACAGTTTTGTGATGTCTTATTTTCTCTGCAGTCTGTTTCCTTCAAGTTGGGTGTTTTGTTCTCTGTTTGTTGCGGTCTGTTTATCATACCGGAGGTTTGCCTCAGATGCTTGGTGAGTCTTAGATAGCTACTTATATTCAAGAGAGGCACTCTTGCAAGCTGTTTGGAAGATCTGAGCATGTGGGTGGGGCTTATTTGTGGGCTTCATTGTATGATGATCTGGGGATGGGGGATGGTTTCCAGATGAAACTGTTCCACCTCAGATCATCCGACATTAGATTCTCATAAGGAGCACACAACCTAGATCCCTCACATGTGCAGTTCACAATAGGGTTCACACCTCTGTGAGAATCTAATGCTCCTGCTGATCTGACAAGAGGTGGAGCTCAGGCAATAACATTCGCTGGCCTGCTGCTCACCTCCTGCAGTGCAGCCCAGTTCATAACAGGCCATGGACCAGTACCGTGGAAGGGAAGAATGTCCTCGAGGAACCCTTAAAGTTGAAATTCTTTGGTATTTCCTCTTGGACTGGTTGGATTCTGTAGAGAAGATGCTTTAATATTTTGTTTGTTAAAAAAAAAAAAATGCTGAGCTGGCCAGGCATGGTGACTCATGCCTGCAATCACAGTACTTTGGGAGACAAAGGTGAGTGGATTGCTTGAGCCCAGGAGTTTGAGACCAGACTGGGCAACATAGTGAGACCTTATCTCAACAACAACAAAAAAAATACAAAAAATTTGTCAGGCATGGTGGTGTGCACTTGTGGTCCCAGACACTCAGGAGGTTGAAGTGGGAAGATGGCTTGAGCTGGGGAGGCAGAGGAGCTCAGATTGTACCACTGTACTCCAGCCTGGTTGATGGAGTGAGAACCTGTCAGAAGAGAAGAAAAGAAAAGAAAAGAAAAAAAGACTGAGCTGAGTATACTCCCTTTAATTTCCTGCAAACAGTATGCCAACCTTCAATAGTGCCTTATTGTCCAGATAATATGCCTCCTACTGATGAGGTGGAGAAGAAGCTCCAGGGATCCTATGTGTTCTTAAAACACGCTTCATCCAATCAATCTGCTTTTAGCCCTCCTTCCCCCTCACTTCCAGTAGAACCTCATACCACCAATTCCTGAGCCTTTTAGGACTTCAGGGGTGAATATCAAATTGCTTTTTGGCTTTCCTCGTTTCTAGATTAAGAACTGCTTTCTCAGATGTGCTAGTTAGTTACCACTTGGTCGTCAGCTTTTCAAATTCCAAAATTTTATTGCTGTTATGACTTTTCCATCTTTCTTTGTGAGTTTGTGCCTTAGAAAGAATCCTGTTATGTTGATTCATTGGGGTTTCAGGAGGAAGCAAAAATAAACACAGGGTTCCATCTGCCCTCTTAATTTAGTAGTTCCTCAGCTAGGCTTCCTAGTTAACTCCTTGCATTTCTGGGACTATTTCCTATTTCTTTTTCCTTGAAGATCCATTACTGATTCCTTTTTGCCTTGGACTTTTCTTATAGAATCTTTCACAACATTAATAAGATGAAATCTAACAGGGATAAACTGTAAGGTTTTATACTTGGAATTAAAATCCTGATTAAACAACCCAGAATAGAAGAGGTGTTGCTTAATGTCCACATGTGGAGAAAACTGTAAGACAAACATGCAGTAATTCAATGATGTGATATGACTGTTCTTTAAATGCTAATTCATAAGTGGGCTACATTAATGAAGAATAATACTCAGAACAGGGGAGAGAAGATGATACTCCCTCTCGCCTTAGTATTTGCTTCTGAATGCTCTGATGTCCCCTACCCCATACTTTAAGAAGGACAATGACAGCATGTAACAGAAACAGACAAAAGTGAGTGGGTGGGGTGTGGCATGGCGGTGTGCATTTGTATTCTCAGCTACTCCAGGAGGCTGAGGCAGGAGGGTCCCTTGAGTTTAGGAGTCCAGCCTGGGCAACATAATGAGACTCCATCTCTAAAAAAAAAAGTGAGTGGTTGGAGATAGGGTTTAAAGCCTCAGCATATGGGCCAGGCGTGATGGCTCACACCTGTAATCCCAGCACTTTGGGAGGCTGAGGCGGGTCGATCACTTGAGGTCAGGAGTTCAAAACCAGCCTGGCCAAGATGGTGAAACCTTGTCTCTACTAAAAATACAAAAAATCAGCCGAGCATGGTGGTGGATGCCTGTAATTCCAGCTTCTTGGGAGGCTGAGACAGGAGAATCGCTTGAACCCAGGAGGCGGAGGTTGTAGTGAGCTGAGGTCATACCATTGCACTCCAGCCTGGGCAACAGAGTGAGACTCTGTCTCAAACAAAACAAAACAAAAAAACCTCAGCATATGAGGAATGTGTGAAGCAACTAACGGTGCTTTGCTTGAGACAGAATTTGAGAGGGGAATGTGAAAAGCTGTCATGTGGGTTAAGGATTAAATTTGGATTATGTTTTCCGGGAGACCAGAATTTGAACTAATGGTAGAAAATACAGAGAGAAAGGTGCCAGTTCAAGATAAATAAGACTTTTCTTCTGATAAGAGCTCTTTGGAAAGGGCATAGGCTGGCCCAGGAAATGCTATGGTCTCTGTCCCTGAAGGATTAGTGGTTGAATTAAGTAACTAAGGTCCTTTCCAGTCCTATTATTCTATATCAAGGTCAAAGAATCATTCAGAGCTGGAAGGGCTATAAATATGATTTAGAAATATATTCCCCATTTTTTTTTTTTTTTTAACAGAGAAATTGAGAGCCAGCTGATCAGTGCCTGAGCAAGTTCTCCAACCAAGTCTTCTAATTCTCCACTGTGCATTCCTTTTGGTCTTCCACACCAGCCTTTTATAGTCCAAACTCCATTTGTTATTTTATAGCCCCTACCATATTTGAACATTTATAATGAGAGTTTCCTCAAAAAAATACGTGTAATTTTACATACTGTGCATTTGTATTTGAAAGGATGAAGACTTTCCTAGAATTTATGCACCTCTTGCAGCCTCTCAATGCTCAGGTCTTAAATAGATACCAAACTTGTCCTCAGGGCACAGGTGACACTGTCAACTCAGCAACAGTGACTACATATGTCTGCATATTTTTGCCCTATGATCTGAGGTGTGTTTTGAGAGCTATGCCTTGTGTTCCCTGACCTGGGTTTGAAAAGTCATTCACTTGTTAGTGTCCTGACACTGGCTGTAATATATGAACCTCATATATACAATATGCAAAATCTAAGGCCTTATGGCAAATCATTTGTGAACACTTGTATGGTTAATGACTCCTTGAACTGTCTGTCCTCATTAATCATAAACTCTGGGCTTAGCTATTTCAGTCTCACAATGGTTTCTTTCTCCCCAGACTGTAAGGATTAGCCTGGTCCAGAAGTCCAAAAATCAGAATTAAGAATTGGGCAGAAGGCAAGGATTTATGCATGCAGAGCAAGTGTTAACGAGTTTGCTGTTGCCAGAGGTCAAGGACAGGCTGGAATCTAGAGGGGCAAGTCACAAGCTAAGGGAAGGCAAATTTCCAAATCCAAGCAGACATGGGGTCAGGCCCAGAGGCCAGCACTCAGAACACTGGAATGGTAACCTCCTGGCACACATCAGAAAACTAGGAGTACATGGGCATAAACTTGAAAGTCACTTGTCGCTGTAATTATCTGCTTAGAGAGGGGATCAGATTCTTGGTAGAGTCTGCTGGCTTAATTAAAAAATAGCTTTAAGAATGCCACACTTCCTTCTAATTAACCATTTAAGGAAAAAACCGTATGGTAATACTCATAATATTCCTGCCCCAAACACCAATTACTTCATTTGCTTAAACTTTCATTGGGGAAAACAATTTCACTCTTGGGAGATAGGTAAAGGGTAGTTATGATGATGCATTTTCATGCTGCAGTTTTAGGAACTGATGGGACAAAATTTGCAGCAGCTTTTCATATCTGACCATCAATGAGCCACAACCCCCAACATTGTTTTATCTTCTTTCTTTTTCTGTGTAGGTAAAAGCAGGATAGTATCTCTCTGTTTGATTAGGCAAGGATCAGGAGGTTATGGTGGTGAACAAAAATTGGTGAGAAGTGTTTCTCTGTAGTGACTACATGTCAATTTCTTCATAGGCAGGATGAGTGACCACAGATGAAATGCTCTGTAAGCTATGATAAGGCCACTGAATCATCTAGTTTGACAGGGTACTATTAAAGTAAATCACACAGTGATGAAAGGAGACCAAAAAAGAAGTACTGACCTTCTTCTTTAGAAACCTTTTCATTTTCTTAGCTTAGGCTCATTTTATTTTTAGGAAGTATAATTGTTCTTTTCGGTCCACTCAAATAGGAGCTTCTTTTCTTACATTTTTTGGCAGGACTTGAATATAATAACCTTATCCTAGGAGACTTCCTGATTACCTTTGAAATGAGAGAGAGGGAGAAGCATAAGACAATTAAAAATAAAAGCCATGGTTGGAAAAAAACTTTTAGAGGTTATTTAATTTAACTCTCCTATGTAGTAGCTTTACTTGAAACCTGAACTATTTTAGGAAACTAAATTTCTTTGCTTGAAGATTCTTGGGAAAACACTCATAACTATCCTAGACATTTAGGCAAGTATTTAAGAATTGGGTCTCAGCGAAATTCACCCTGGTGTTTCTTGCTTCTAGAAAGGATTAAACCCAGTGATAATCTACAGAGCCTTTTTTTTGTTTTAAAAGATTCAGTAGGGAAATTAATTCTTAAAGGGGGGCCAGGTGCAGTGGCTCATGCCTATAATCCCAGCACTTTGGGAGTCTGAGGCAGGCAGATCACTTGAGGCAGGAGTTTGAGACCAGCCTGGCCAACGTGGTGAAACCTCGTCTCTACTAAAAAAATACAAAAATTAGCCAGATGTGGTAGTGCATGCCTGTAATCCCAGCTACTTGGGAGGCTAAGGCAGGATAATCACTCGAACCTGGGAGACGGAGGTTGCAGTGAGCTGAGATCATGCCACTGCACTTCAGCCTGGGCGACAGAGTGAGACTCCATCTCAAGGAAAAAAAAAAATTCTTAAAGGGGGAAGCTACGGGTTGTAATGCTCAAACTCCACGCAAATTTTCCTTTGGATCTCATCTTAATATTGGTAGTACACTTTTAAAACCAGTACTAGGTGTAAAATTACTGAGGCAAGAAAAAAAAGTTAAAAAAAAGAAACACTACTAGGGCATTTATACAACTGTGTAAGGCAGTTACAAATGAGGAAACTGAGGTACAGAGAGCCCTGGCATACTATTAGACCATCTGGCTTTTGGGACAAAGATGATGCTTCTTCTCTGGGTAAAGATTTATCCAGATAGTGGTTTCTACAGATGAAAAATGAGTTCCAGTAGAGCCCTCAGCCTTTGTCTGCTCCATATGATCACAATCTAAAATGTAAAGCTGGTGGTGATTTGTGAGGTGTGTGTGCTGTTCCTTGGAGTAATTTTTTTTTTTTTTTTTTTTTGAGACAGAGTCTCACTCTGTGGCCCAGGCTGGAGTGCAGTGGCACAATCTTGACTCACTGCAACCTCCACCTCCTGGGTTCAAGTAATTCTTCTGCCTGAGCCTCCTGAGTAGCTGGGATTACAGGTGCCCACCACCACGCCCGGCTAATTTTTGTATTTTTAGTTGAGACAAGGTTTCACCATACTGGCCAGGCTGGTCTCAAACTCCTGACCTCAAGCGATTCAGCTGCCTTGGCCTCCAGAAGTGCTGGGATTACAGACATGAACCACTGCGCCCGGCCTTGGAATACATGTTTATATTTCAGGGAATTTTTCGTGAGAAAAGTTTTGTTTTTGTTGTTTTTTTTTGAGACAAGGTCTCGCTCTGTTGCCCAACCTGGAGTGCAGTAGCATGATCATGGCTCACTGCAACCTCAACTTCCTGGATTCAAGCAATTCTCCTGCCTTGGCCTCCCAAGTTGCTGGGACTGTAGGTGTGTGCGTTGATGCTGGCTAATTATTTTATTTTTTTTGTAGAGACGGAGGTCTTACTATATTACCCAGGCTAGTCTCAAACTCCTGAGCTCACACAATCCTCCTGCCTTGGCCTCCCAAAGTGCTGGGATTATAGGCATAAGCCATGGTGCCGGGCCCATAAGGAAAGTTTATAACTGATTTTGAAAAAATTTCAGTAAAAACAGTTAAGAAAATTATTCTTAAAAATGACCAAATAGCAATGGAATTTTCATATATCAATTGCCAGCCTGTGGGGATGGTTTCGTGGTTCACTTAGGTTGCAACTTCCTTGTACACTTTTACCTTTTACTTCCCTTCACTCTCCTGCCAGAAAGGTGACAGGTGGGGCCTTTCTAGGCAGTCAGAACATAATCACTGTTTACTTTGGCAATCTGTTCTTACAGAAGGTGATACGCTTTTCTTTAGGGTTAGGCTTCTGAAGTAATTGCTTGACCAGGATCATTTTGTACTTTATAAATCAAGAGCTTAAAAAACAGATTTTCTGAAAAGTCTCTTCTTTCCTTTGTATCTTAGTTTGCCTTCTTTCTTTTTCTTTTTCTTTTTCTTCTGAGATGTGACCCAGGCTACAGTGCAGTGGTGCAATCTTGGCTCACTGCAACCTCCACTTCCTGGGTTCAAGTGATTCTCATGCCTCAGCCTCCTGAGTAGCTAGGATTACAGGCGCCTGCCACTGCACCTGGCTAATTTTTGTATTTTTAGTAGAGATGGGAGTCTCACCATGCTGCCCAGGCTGGTCTTGAACTCCTGACCTCAGCCTCCCAAAGTTCTGGGATTACAGGCATAAGTCACTGTTCCCAGCCTCTTAGTTTGTCTTCTGCATGGCACATTATCAGAGTTCAAAAAAATCTCACGATTGTCAAAGGAGTGATAAATAATAATAATAACAGTAACAACAACAACATCAGATAGACTTCCCAGTCACTGTTCTGAGATGTGTCTAGCATGCTTTTATAAATAAAAAGCCAAGGAAGCTACCCCTGTTGTCTTGGTAAATTACTTAGCAAATGCTGTGTGCCAGTGGGTACTTTGGGATGAAGATGCCAGCCTTTGCCATTCCTCATTCAAACTCTATGCCAAACCTCACCTTAAATCTCATGTTTTCTGAGCCTCTTTCTTAGGCTTTTGGGTGTCTGAGCTTGCTAGAAAACGCAGTTGGCTTTGAAATCCTCTAAGATTCCCTTCCCTTAGTAAAAGTGCCAAAGTTCTATTACTGTAATAATCTTGCAAAAATTAAACTGAAAAACAAACCTGCCCTACAAAAAGATTTAAATCACTATTGCTCACAACTAAGAAATCTTTATGAGCTGTGGATAAAGTTTTGTAACAGCCAACAAATATTAGCAGCCATAAATCCATAAATTAACTATGAATGTCAATGAATGTGCCTCTTGAATCAGATACCTGATACATTAGATTGTTTGAAAAAGGAAGGCCTCAAATAACACAAAACAGGAGCCCAGGAAAACATCTTTTTCGTCTCCTTTTGTCTAATGTGGGCATTGATAGTCGGGTCCACCCAGGGAGGTGGGAACCCTGGATCTGCTTTCTTTTCCTTCTCTGTTTTCATCCCTCCCATTGTTTCCCTAGCAGGTGCCCAGTGGACCCTCTGCAGGACTACTCTTTCAAAGATTTGGCTCTCCAACCAGAGATCAGGAGCTACAAAAAAAAAAAAAAAAAAAAAAAAAAGAGAGAGAGAGAAAGAAAAGATTTGCTCAGAATTCACTATCTTAACATGGTTTCTTTATTCTGTTCTGTTCTTGGGTTGCCCATTTCTGCTCATGTAAGCTCCCTGGCTCCTACATCTAATAAGAGTTTTTCTATTTTCTTTCTCATATGTCTGGATTTAGAAGAGATATCCTCTTTGATTCTTTAGTTGCAGTTCTTGCTCCATCTTACAGATTTACCACTGTCTTCCTCATATTTGACTGGCCTCCTGTGCAGTGTTACTATATAATAAGTGCTTTGTAAATATTTGTTGAGATTTGAATGAAAATGAAGTCAGAAAGCTGGAATAGCCTGAGTTTATTACCTGTGAGCTGTGGACAGCTGTAATCCGAGAGCTGGCAGGAGACACCTGAGAGGAGCATGATGAATGCATGATAGGAGTCACAGCCTTTGCCCCTCTGATTTCACAGGGTTTTCGGATTTTGTTCTCCCTTGGTAACTAGAAGTTACACTTATAAATGTCAGATGTATTTATCAAATTGGAAAGTAGGAACTTAGTAGTTTTAGAAAATCGTATGACTCATTTAAAAACCTTCCAAAGCTCAATCACTGACAATATTCAATAAAAATGCTTTATTGGGCTGGGCGTGGTGGCTCATGCCTGTAATCCTAGCACTTTGGGGGGCTGAGACAGGCAGATCATAAGGTCAGGAGATCGAGACCATCCTGGCTAACATGGTGAAGCTCCGTCTCTACTAAAAATACAAAAAAAAAAAAAAAAAATTAGCCAGGTGAGGTGGCCAGCACCTGTAGTCCCAGCTACTCAGGAGGCTGAGGCAGGAGAACGGTGTGAACCCATGAGGCAGAACTTGCAGTGAGTCAAGATAGTGCCACTGCACTCCAACCTGGGCAACAGAGTGAGACTCTTGTCTCAAAAAAAAAAAAAAAAAAAAGATTTATTGCAAATCATTTCTTTTAAATTGCAGAATAAAATGGCTTTATGAAAATGTCAAGCATAGTGATTATAATAATGCAAGCTTATACTGTACTTATCTGATAATTACCCTACAGGTGATTTAAATGTTTAATAAATGCCATTTTTGTGTCTGTGGACTTGTGAGTGTCTCTCTAGGTGAAGAATTTGGAGTGGTAAAAGGTTCATTTCTCGAAGATGGAAGCAAAACCTCAAGAACTCTGAGTAAAAGAAAACCTTTGCAATTCCCAGCAAATCAGAATTGCTCAGAGATGCCATTGCAGCAGCCTGTTTCTTTGCTTCTTAGAAGAACCACTGGAGGAGCAGCATTTAACACTGACATGCGCACCCTCTTCTAAGTGGGGCGAGGTAGTGGTAGAAATAATGGAATTGAAGGCTATGACACCTTTAGAATTGGATTCTCAGTGGGCCACACAGTGTTCTGTGCAAATGAGCTTTTTAATGTTCATAAGGAGAAAGACACAGACTCGTTAAAAGGAAAATGTAAAAATTTCTGGAAGGGACAAAGGATTAGAGGCCCCCTGTGGCCTGATGTAAATTCCTTCCCTGGTACTCTTTTTTACATTTTTTAATTATTTTACTTTATTTTTTGAGATAGAGTCTCACTCTGTCACCCAGGCTGGAGTGCAGTGGCACAATCTTGGCTCACTGCAACCTCCGCCTCCTGGGTTCAAGTGATTCTTCTGCCTCAGCCTCCCAAGTAGCTGGGATTATAGGCACACACTACCATACCTGGCTAATTTTTGTATTTTTAGTAGAGACAGGTTTCCCCATGTTGCCCAGGCTGGTCTTGAACTCTTGTACTCAAGCATCTCACACACCTCAGCCTCCCAAAGTGCTGGGATTACAGGCATGAGCCACCGCACCCGGCCTTTTTTAAAAACATTAATCTGGAAATCAGCTCCACCTTCCCTGGTACTCTTTAGCCAATTCCTTCCTTCTCTGCTAACACTTAGAATCTTTTTCTATTTTGGCAACACCCTTTTTCTCCTGCCTATAAACATGTTCAAGTTATCTCCCATCTAAAAAAGAAGCTTTCTCACTTCAGTGAAATTTTTAGGGGAAAATGTAAAAAAATGTAAAAGGAAAAGAAAAAGAAAAAAGAAACTTTCTTGATACTGCATTTTTCTGTTTCCTCCTTTATGTCATTACTTGCAAGAGTAATAGTCTACACAGCGTTTGACATGTAGTAAGGTACTTTATAGTTTTAGAATAGCAAAGGCATGCAAGTCGTAAAGACTGTGTCTTTATAAAGGTTTTATAAAATTTGTTTTGTAAAAAAAAAAAAAAAATTCCTTGAAAAGTAGGCATTGATAAGGAATAAGAGGAGTTCTGAGCTTTGGTGGTTTTAAAACATGGCCCCCAAATTCTGTGATGCTCTTCTCATTGAGAAGTGGGGTCTATGTCCCCTCTCCTTGAATCTGGATTCTGTGCCTACTTTGCCAATAAAATATAGCGGAAGTGAACAGTGCCAGTCTCCAGGTCCAGGTCTTCAGAACCTGACAGCTTCCACTTCATGTCTCTTGGACCCAGGCACCATGTGATGAAGCAGCCCAGGCCACACAGAGAGACCATCCTTAGATGTTCCAGCTGAGGGTCAAATAAAATGGCTATGGTACAACAGATATGTTTTGAGGTGGTGTGGTATGTAGTCCTAGATAACTGGAACTGAGCTGGTCTGTTCCTTTTCTAATCTTGCTTTCCATTAATCCTAACTGGCAGATGTAACTCCTTTAACTGGCCTGCAGGCTCCCATTCACTCGCATCTGTAGACCTATTTTGCCACTAGGCAGTAGTTATAAACTCAAATGGCTTCAGGGCTGTGCAGGGCAGAGAACAAAAGAATCTAGACCAGCATAGCCTAATAGAATGTTCTGATGAAAAGTTCTTAATCTACGAATCCAATACTCTGGCACACAAAATGTGGCTAGTGTGAATGAGGGACTGAACTTTTAATTTAGTTCAATTTTAGTTTAGTTTTTTTTTTTTTTTTTTTTTTGGAGACACAGTCTCACTCTGTCGCCCTGGCTGGAGTGCAGTGGTGCAGTCTCAGCTTATTGCAACCACCACCTCCCAGGTTCAAGCAATTCTTCCGTCTCAGCTTCCCAAGTAGCTGGGTGGGACTACAGTCATGTGCCACCATGCCTGACTAATTTTTGTATTTTTAGTAGAGACAGGGTTTCACCATGTTGGCCAGGCTGGTCTTGAGCTCCAGACCTCAGGTGATCTACCCACCTCAGCCTCCCAAAATGCTGGGATTACAGGTGTGAGCCACCATGCCCACCCAATTTTAGTTAATTTTAACATGAAATGTAAAAGTCACATATAGCTAGTGGCTAATTATATAGAACAGTACAGTTCTAGACAATACCTGCTTATATGAAAGAAAACACAGGTCTAATTATATTGTTTTAGCATTTCTTAAGTCAAAGTTTTAGTGTTTTCTGATTCTTAAAAATTGCATTAGTAGTACTAAAACAGCAGATTCCTGCCCCATCTTTTAGTCTCACTCTGCAGAGGCACCCACTTTCACTTCTCTTGGGCATTTCTTTTGATATTTACCTCCATATATAAATAATATGTTTAAGCTGTTATTTTAAAATTTATCGTTTTTGGACACTATCAATTCATTTCCTGCTGTAATAGACGAAGATTTAGCAAGTATTAGAGAATAGATAGTACCCAATCTTTTTAGCATCATAAAATAAGCCAGCTGGCTTGGTGGCTCATGTCTCTAATCCCAACACTTTGGAAGGCTGAGGTGGGCAGATCACCTGAGGTCAGCATGTCAAGACCAGCCTGGCCAACATGGCAAAACCTCATCTCTACTGAAAATACAAAAATTAGCCAGGCATGATGGTGCATGCCTGTGGTCCCAGCAACCTGTGAGACTGAGGCAGGAGAATTGCTTGAACCCAGGCATCGGAGGTTGCAGTGAGCTGAGGTCACACCTCTGTACCCCAGCCTGGGTGACAGAGTGAGAATCTGTCAAAAAAAAAGTTCTAATGTATCAGTTTCTTATCGCTGTTATAACAAGTAATCACAAGCAAGCCTAATGGCTTGAAACAACACACACTTATCTCACAGTTCTGGAGATCACTAGTGGGACATACACCTGGTTGGGCTAAAATCAAAGTGTTACAGGGCTGTGTCCCTTTCTGGAAGCTTTAAGGGAGAATCTGTTTCCTTGCCTTTTCTAGCTTCTAGAGGCTGCCAGATTTCGTTGGCTCGTGTCTCCTTCCTCCCTCTGTAAAGCCCACAATGTTGCACGTCTCCAACCATTCTTCTGTAGTCACATCTCCCTCTGACTATGAACTTGGCCAAGAAAGGTTCTCTGATGAAAAGAACCCTGTGAATGGATTGGGCCCGTCCGGATAATGCACGACAATCTCCCCACCTCAAGGCCCTTAATTTTTTTTTTTTTTTCTTTTTTTTTTTTGAGACGGAGTCTCGCTCTGTCGCCCAGGCTGGAGTGCAGTGGCCGGATCTCAGCTCACTGCAAGCTCCGCCTCCCGGGTTTATGCCATTCTCCTGCCTCAGCCTTCGGAGTAGCTGGGATTACAGGCACCCGCCAACTCACCTGGCTAGTTTTTTGTATTTTTAGTAGAGACGGGGTTTCACCGTATTAGCCAGGATGGTCTCGATCTCCTGACCTCGTGATCCGCCCGTCTCGGCCTCCCAAAGTGCTGGGATTACAGGCTTGAGCCACCGCGCCCGGCCAAGGCCCTTAATTTAATCACATCTGCAAAGTTGCTTTCACTCCATCAGGTAATGTCTTCACAGATCCCGGGGATTAGAATGTGGATGTCTTTGGTGGGTTATTATTCCACCTTCTGGATGTACCTTTCCTCTTTCTATTTTCAGCGACATTACCTAACCTTTAAAAACACTGTGGTGGGGCAGTATATAAGATCTTCAAACTGTTCCCCTCAGACTTGTTCATTTACCTCTACTGGATTTGTATTTCACCATGCAGGGCATAACAAACTGTACCTACAGGTCCTATATGGAGGCTGGTCTCCAGTCCGTGACAATTGCATCAGAAGTGCTGTAAAGAATCCTGCTTCAGTGAATCCAAACTGATGGTCCAATGAGTCTTGTTTCTTGGAGCTCCTTGAGGGCAGGGACTATTCTCCATTATAGTCCAGTGCCTGGCATATACTAAGTGCTCAGAAAATGCTTACCCCAAGACTGAAGGATCTCTTCCTGACACTGGAGAACCAAGATTAAAGCCACCTCCCTGGGCTGAGGGTCCTTAATATGTGTGGCCTGGAGCTTTGATCTGTAGGACCAATCCTGACCTCATAGAGAGGCACTTGACCATGTAAATCACCATTCTAGGACTGCCTCTAATTCACCCTTGCTTCTAGACTAGAGGAGTCTGTGAACTGGTTCCGATGCCTGGTTTGATGTGATCACTAATGTGCTTAGATCTGTCTAGTACCCTTTCTATTCAAGTCTCAGAGTTTACTTTCTTCCCACCAGTACCATCTACTCCAAAAAGCCAGTCTGTCCAAGGGCCATGGCCTGGAGATTGGTGGCCTGCATTCAGCGAACAGTTACACAGTGCTAACTCCCTGATTTCTGAGTATTATAGGTGGGGCTTCACCTGTCTCGCAGGACACCCTGAGACATCATGTTAGTCACTGGGTACTCGCCATGACTTTGTATATCATCTGAGTCATTGTTCTGCCTTCCTGTGAGGCAGGAAAATAGGGTCTGGAGGCAGGGAACATTAGGCCAATTCACACTTACCCTATAACAGAAAATATCCTCTCCATAGGGTGTACGCTGTAAATGACTGTAACTTTACTTCATCCTCTCCATTTACATGGGGCGTACCCAAAGTTACCAATGGAACTTTGTAGGGGGTATTTAAACTCCCAAAAATTCTGTAACAGGGCCTTTTGAACCCTATGCTCAGGCCTACTCCTGCAGTGCAGAGTGTACATTCATTTTCAGTAATCCTTCCATTCTTTCCTTGCTTTGTGCGTTTTGTCCAATTCTTTGTTCAAGATGCTAAGAACCTGGACACCCTCCACCTTTAACCCCTGAAGAATTTTCTCTTTGGTGCAGGTGCTGTCCTGCTACCTACTACTGGTCATTCCTCAAGCACCTACCACACCCCTGCTACCAGATCTAGTTCAGATCTACCCATCTTGCTGCCGTGCTAGCACTCAAATTGACATAGTGTGGCCATAGCATGACTCAGTGTATGGAAATGAAGATTACCAGATGGGACAGTGGTAAGTCTAAATAGTTTATGGTGGCACATGATTAGCAGTTTCTACATCATTGCAGAACAAGCAGAGCTGTGTTTTAAGGAATGATGAGCCTGCCATAAGGCAGATTTCATGTGTTTCCAAGTTTTATTATTTTCAGATCATTACAATTTTTTCCCTCTCTGGGAAGTTAAAAGGATATGCTCTTTCCTCCCTCCCACTAAATACACACTCCCTACATTTTGTTTACAGGTTTCTGCATCCAGAATGGGTTTTGAATGTCGTTACTCAGAGTGTCACAGGCGTCCATGTTTCTGCCTGACATAGAAATCTCTTCAACTTGGACCCCCCGCCAACCACACCTTGTGTAATTTACTTTTGCTGCCCAAAGAAGCAGAATATAAAATGTTCCCTCTGTTACCCCAGTGAGGGCAGAGCAGGGAACAGAATAGCTGAGCACAGAGGTCGCTACCAGAGAACTCTCAAAGAAAGGAACACTCAGATCAGAGGCAGCAGAAGCTGTAACCGGCTGTGAGCATTTTGTATGGTGGGTGTGAGGGAAATAAAGAGCCCATGTTGGATTTCAGTTGAACTTGGAGTTGGTGTGGTGCAAAGTGAAAGGCAGAGCCTTGATACGAAGTGAGCATTCAGCCTCCTGCAGAGGAGCTGCAGGAGAAAAGGAGGAATAGGGAGGAGGCCCACGGAACCAGACAAGGCAGCGAGGGAAACTGGGGATGGAGGCATGTTAACATCACAATTCATCATGGCCGAATTTGTCTTTCTCACTCCATGGTGTGGGTTCCTTCATTATCCTGGTTGTCTTTACAATCCCTGAGACTTATATACAGATGGTGGAAGGGGAAAGAAGAGGCCAGGGGAGCAGGGAAAGAGGCCTTACTTGTATTCTTTTTTTTTTTTTTTTTGAGATGGAGTTTCACTGTGTTGCCCAAGCTGGAGTACAGTGGCATTATCTCGGCTCGCTGCAAACTCTGCCTCCCAGGTTCAAGCCATTCTCCTGCCTTAGCCTCCCGTGTGGCTGGGATTATAAGCACTCACCACCGTGCCTGGCTAATTTTTGTATTTTTAGTAGGGTTTTGCCATGTTTTCCAAGGTGGTCTCGAACTCCTGACCTCAGTTGATCCACCTGCTTCGGCCTCCCAAAGCACTAGAATTATAGGCATGAGCCACCCCGCCTGACCCCTACTTCTATTCTTAAAGGCTTTGTAGCCATCTCTGACATGTGACGGTTAGGTAGATATCCAGACTCAGGACAGTATTCAATCCTAGTGCCAAGAGTAGGAATGCCAGATCAAGGGTCCTCCCAACAACCCAGCAAGGGCTCTTTCTGCCTAGACGTCGTGTAGTAGCACGGTTAAGAGCATCAATGCTGGAGCCAGATAGACCTGATTTCAATTCCTGGCTCCTCCACCAAGTCATTTTGTGAGGTCATGAAATGTATTGCCCTCTCTCTGCCTCAGTTCCTTCATTTGTAAAAATGGATAAATAATAGTACCTAGCTTATAGTATTCTTGTAAGAATTAAATGCCTTAATGCTGTTAAAAGGTTAGCATGGCTGGGTGTGGTGGTGCACACCTGTAATCCCAGCATTTTGGGAGGCCAAAGTGGGAGGATTGCTTGAGTAGAAGAGTTCAAGACCAGCCTGGGCAACATGGGGAAACCTGTCTCTACAAAAAATAAAAAAATTAGCATGGTAGAGCATACCTGTGGTGCATAGCTGAGTGGTCCCAGCTACTCAGGAGGCTGAGGTGGGAGGATTGCTTCAGCCCAAGAGGATGAGGCTCTGGTGAGCCATTCATGCCACTGCACCCTGGCCTTGGCGACAGAGTAAGACACTGTCTCAAAAATAAATTTTAAAAAATAAAATAAAAATTAAGAAGGCACAGTGTTTCATATACAAGCATTTAATACTTATCCACTACTATCTTGTAGTGGATACACTATGCGCTTGTTGCCCAGTCTGGAGTGCAATGGCATGACCTCAGCTCACTGCAAGTTCTGCCTCCTGGGTTCAAGTGATTCTCGTGCCTCAGCCTCCCAAGTAGCTGGGATTATAGGCATGTACCACCACGCCAGGCTAATTTTGTATTTTTAGTAGAGGCAGGTTTCACCATTTTGTCCAGGCTGGTCTTGAACTCCTGACCTCAGGTGATCCAAAGACCTTGGCCTCCCAAATTGCTGGGATTACAGGTGTGAGCCACCGCACCTGGCTCATCCACTACTATTATTTGTGAACATAGAAGAGCAAACTCTCCATTGGACCAGATGGGTAGAGGACTTCAGGATTAATTAGAAGAACCTATGAGGCAAATCAATGCCTTCTCGCTAATGAGGGAAAAAAACTGGTAGACCAATGGTATGGTCTGGCTCTGTGTCCCCACCCAAATCTCATCTTGAATTGTAATCTGAATTGTAATCCCCACATGTTGGGAGAGTGACCTCTTGGAAGGTAATTAGAGCATGGGGGTGGTTCCCCCCCATGCCATTCTCATGATAATGAGTGAGTCCCATGAGATCTGATGGTTTTATAAACGTCTGGCTTTTCCCCTGCTGGCACTTTTTCTCTCTCCTGCTGCCATGTGAAGAAGGACATGTTTGTTTCCCCTTTCACCATGATTGTAAGTTTCCCGAGTCCTCCTCAGACATGTGGATCTGTGAGTCAACTAAACCTCTTTCCTTTATAAACTACCCAGTCTTGTGTATTTCTTCATAGCAGCATGAAAATGAACTAATACAGTCCACATAACCAAATAACGGAATCCCTTTCCCAATGATCACTATTACTACTCAACTTAAAAATGCTACTGATAGGAGAGCTGCAGGTAAACTCTCCCCTTTTCTTACATGAAAAACCTATCAGAAAATAGAGGTGAAGCATCTGATTATTGAATGTTCTATTTTTGTGTTTTCTCTTTTCTCTTTCTAGAAATAATCCCAAACTTACAGCAGAGTTATGATAGTACAAAAATTTCCACATTTGCTTTACCCCAATTCTTAACATTTTGCCACATTTGCCCATCACTCCCTATGTTATTACTCTCTATGTATTCACATTACTTTTTTCCTAAATGATTGGTGCCCTTTTACTTCAAAATACGTTAGCAGAAATCTCCTAAGAACATTCTCCCACATAGCCATATGTATTAGTCTGTTCTCAGGCTGGGTAATTTATGAAGAAAAGAGGTTTAATTGACTCACAGTTCTACAGGCTGTACAGGAAACAAGACTGGGAGGCTTCAGGAAACTTACAATCAGGGAGGAAGGTGAAGGGGAAGCAAGTGTGCCTTACCATGGTGAGGCAGGAGAGAGAGAGGGAGAGAAGGGGAAAGTGCTATGCACTTTCAAACAACCAGATCTTGTGATTATTCTATCACAAGAACAGCAAGGGGGAAGTCTGTCCCCATGATCCAATCACCTCCCACCAGGCCCCTCCTCCGACATGTGGGGATTACAATTCGACATGAGATTTGGGTGGGGACACAGAACCTATTACCATGGCTCAATTAGAAAATTCAGGAAACTTAACCTTGATATGATATTGTTATCTAATATTATATCAGTCGCTGTTCAAATTTTACCACTTGTCTTAATAACCTCCTTGAGATAACTCTTTAGTCTCCTCTAATCTGGAACAACTCCTCAGCGTGTGTTTACTTTTCACGACCTTGCTGTTAAGTGTGTAGGCCTGTAGTTTTATAGACTGTCTCTCCATTTGGGTTTGTTTCATGCTTTCTCAGGATGAGATTCCAGTTGTACATGAGAACATGGTGAGAATAGCCAGAAGTGGTGGTTCATCCTTCCTGGGGCTGTACATCAGGAAACTCATAACTGTCAGTTTGTCCTGCTGTTGATGATGTTAATTATTTTTTGATGTTTTGATCATTGACAAGCAGAATAAGAACCAGGGGAACAAAGAATAACCAATGTGTTGGAATCCAGTTAAGTGGAAGGATTTCTTAGAAGAGTGCCATGCATTATCTGATTTTTTTTGGTGTCTGTTTCCAAGTTTCCTTTTGTGTACACCTTCTCATTTTCAATTTGTTTGGGAAAAGTAAATAATAGTAGTACTGTGGCAAGATGAATTTAAGGAAGGAGGATGTGAAACATCTCCTGACTAAGCCCAGGCAGGCCCAGGCTGGAGATGGACTGAAGGGCTGGTGGGCACCCCATCTTTGAGTAGCGGGTGTTAAAGTGGATGGGGTAATGAAGGGCATACTCTGGTCCTGGGACTTACCAAAGTCACAGGTGGACCCAAAGATTGGGAGGAGAGGCCTGATCACCCCCTTAATGCCTTCTTTCATTCACATCCTGCGTTCTAATGTACAACTGGTGCTGGCCATCCTGTTTCCCACTTCTGGCCTTTGCACAGGCATGCTGGTCCAAATGGATGGGAAGAGGAGAGACTCATGTTTTTTGAGCTTCTGCTATGATCCACTCACTTTCATGACAAATAGATGAGGAATGGTCAACTGAGTAATCAGGAAGTAGAGCTCAGTGGAGAAGGGAATCAAACAAAAGCCCAGGGAGTCAGGTGTCAGTGTCCAGAAGTTCCTTTTGAAAGAGACTTTCCTTATCTTTTAAAATGCTTTTTACTTATTATTATCGTTATTTTTTTAGAGACAGGGTACAGCTCTGTTGCCCAGGCTAGAGAGCAGTGGCATGATCATAGCTGACTGCAGCCTTAACTTCCTGGGCTTAAGTGATTTTTCCACCTCAGCCTCCCGAGTAGCTGGGATTCATGCGTTTTTAATGCCATATCAGGACTTGTCGCTTGGTGGGGGTAAGGGGGAGCTGTCTTTCAGGCAGAGAGACCTCTGCTGAGGGTACTAATAATAATTCTATCAAAAATAGAGCTGAAATTAAATGCTGCTATTTTAATTACTCAAACTATCTCAAAGGATATTCAAGAGTTGACTGAATGATGGGAATAGTGTTCAATAATGAATGAGTCACTAAAAAAAGATAGTGAAGCAAAATGCGTATTTGTCTTTGTGAATCAGTTATTATTGTTATTGTTTAATAACAAAATATGTATATTGCCATGTTTCTGGAGAAGAATTAGAGGGTGTGCTGACGCAAAGGGATGGTTTAGACTATTTAAATGCTAAATCTTGATCATTCACATGCGATAGTAATGAACTCTGCACGTGGCATTTTCAGAAGAAGGAAGATAGAGATATAGATTGAGTATCCTTTATCAGAAATGCTTAGGACCAGAAGTGTTTTGGATTTCAGATTTTTTCAGATTTTGGAATATTTGCATATATATTTAATGAGATATCTTTGGGCTGGCACCCAAGTCTAAGCATGAAATTAATTTGTTTCATATACATCTTATATACATAGCCTGAAGGTAATTTTATACAGTATTTTATTATTTATTTATTTATTGAGACAGGATCTTGCTCTGTTGCCCAGGCTGGAGTTCAGTGGTGCAATCTTGGCACCTTGCAACCTCTACCTCCCTGCAACCTCTACTTCCTTGCAAACTCCACCTCCCGGCCTCAAGAGATCCTCCCACCTCAGCCTCCTAAGTGGCTGCACGTGCACACCACCACTCCCAGCTAATTTTTTTATGTTTTATTTTTATTTTTTTGAGACAGAGTTTTGCTTGTCACTCAGGCTGGAGTGCAATGGTGCGATCTCAGCTCACTGCAACCTCTTCCTGGGTTCAAGCGATTATTCTGCCTCAGCCTCCCGAGTAGCTGGGATTGCAGGTGCCCATCATTATGCCCAGCTAATTTTTGTATTTTTAGTAGAGATGGGGTTTCACTATGTTGGCCAGGCTGGTCTCAAACTCCTGACCTCAAGTGATCCACCCACCTCGGCCCCCTAAAGTGCTGGAATTACAAGCGTGAGCCACCATGCCCGGCCAGCCTGGCTATTTTTTTTGTATTTTTGGCAGAGATGGGGTTTTGCATGTTGCCCAGGCTGATCTCAAACTTCTGAGCTCAAGTGACCCACTTGTCTCGGCCTCCCAAAGTGCTGGAATTACAGGTTTGAGCTACTATGCCTATGCCCGTTCTGTTTTATGCAATATTTTAAATAATTTTGTGCATGAAACAAAGTTTCAGCTGTTTTGACTGCGACTTGTCACTTGAGGGCAGGTGTGGAATTTTCCACTTGTGGTGTCAGGTTAGCTCTCAAAAAGTCTCAGATTTAGGAGCATTTTGAATTTTGGAATTTTGGATTAGGGATGTTCAACCTGTATTATGCTGATTGAAGGTGAGAGAAGGCATGACTGAGGACCCTGGCAAAGATGAAGAGGAAGTAACAGGATTTGCCGGAAATAGTGATGATCTGTTCAGATGCTTCTGTATGTATGTGAAGCTAACCAATACATTGTGGTCTGTCTAGGTCTTATTTAGTTTTTCTTGTTGCAGCTGCCCTCCAGGAATCATCTGAGCTGTAATTTTCTGATATAGCCACCAGGTGGCCTTTAATTCCCTTGAGTGCCTGCAGGACAAGTTGTGCCGGCCAATTGGCCTGTCGCGGGTCCCAAGGCGGGTAGGGACATCAGTAATTAATCCTGTCCTGGATATTCTTTCTTCTACCAGTACTGACCTATTACTGTGCCCATCTGGTCCTCCTTGTTCTGTTGGAGTGCCTGCCAGATGGATAGGCTCTCTTCTGTGAATTTAAACAACCATTCACACAACATAATGAATGCATTATAAACTATTTCCACTCCTCCAAATTAATTTTCTACTTTCGGTCATATCTCTGCATAGACTTATATCATTTTAACAAGTGCTTATCCATTATTTGGTATACTGCTTTTAATTCAATATTATCTAACATGTTAGAATTAGTCAATCTACATACTTACATTTTAGAAAGTAAAATCATGGCTGGATGCAGTGACTCATGCCTATAATCCCAGCATTTTTGGAGGCCAAGGTGGGTGGATCATGAGGTCAGGAGTTCAAGACCAGCCTGGCCAACATGGTGAAACCCCGTCTCTACTAAAAATACAAAAAATAGCAGGGCGTGGTGGTGTGTGCCTGTAATCCCAGCTACTCAGGAGGCTGAGACAGGAGAATCGCTTGAACCCAGGAGGTGGAGGCTGCAGTGAACTGAGGTCTCGCCATTGCACTCTAGCCTGAGTGACAAAGCGAGACTCTGTCACACACACACCAAAAAAAGAAAGTAAAATCATGTTTGTTATGCTTCTAATTTTGTTTATTAACATAAGTAGCATTGACATGAACCTGGGAGCTTTGGACCCAAAGTAGAACTAGAGGATAAAAGAATGATTTTATAATTCTTATATATTCCTAAATTGCCTTACAGAAATATAAAATTCTATTTAATTGCCATTTTTTCCTAAGGCTGCTTACCCCCAATAAACAAGTAAGTTGCTGATGCTGGTGTCTTGAAAAGCTGTAAAATGCCTCCCTCCCCATCTCCTCTTCTTACCACTTGCCCTCTTTTCTGTGCAGCTGACATGCAAACTTGCTCTCTCCATAAGAGTAGACTGGATGGGAACTTCCATGTATTTGAATGGACGTGTATCAGCGTTATTTGGGAAAAGGTACGCACACATCATTCAAATGAGTGGAACCATTTGGAAAGTTCCAGTTTTACTGGTTTTCATTATTGATAGTATAATGCTTCTTGATGTTGCCTAAATCTGTGTTTCTTTCATTAGTAACAAGGCTCGGCCCTCCCCAGCAATGAACCTGCCTGTATTCACTTCTCTGAAACCACTTAATAACTCTGACCACTCATCAAGGGAAATCTGAGCACTAATGCTATCCATTTTTTAATACTATGTTGGTAGGTTTTTCACGCCTATTTTTTCAATTTTCAATTTTCATTAAAACCTTTAAGTTACATTTTTCTAGTGAAGAAGCTGTTTAATTGAATAATTACTTACGTTTAAATAGTTTAATAAAAATCCAAAAAGTTTAAGACAGCATAAGTGAAAAGTTGTTTCAACATCAACCCACCACACCCCCACCAAGTCTTCCAGCTTCCTTCCCTAGAAGCAACCACTGTTTGGGCTTTTGTTTTCAGGTTCTTGTAGACATATTTAATGGATATAAACTATATATATGTCCTTTTGTTTTTAGACACTGAGAGTAACTACAAATACATCATTTTAGTGTCTTGCCTTTTAAAAAATTTAACAATATATCTTGGATATATTTCTATGTCAAGATGTATGAACTATCTCATTGTTTTAACAGCTGGGTAGTATTTCATTGTATGGATAGATATATTGTAATTCAGTACACAGTTTCTTTTGGATGGACAGAAAGGGTATCCGTACATTTTTGCATCCATCCATGTATGTCTGTAGGATAAATTTTTTTTTTTTTTTTTTTTTTAGATGGAGTCTTGCTTCTTCACCCAGGCTGGAGTGCAATGGTGCAATCTTGGCTCACTGCAACCTCCGCCTCCTGTGTTCAAGCAATTCTCCTGCCTCAGCCTACCAAGTAGCTGGGATTACAGGCACATGACAGCATGCCTGGCTAATTTTTGTATTTTTATTAGAGACGGGATTTCACCATGTTGGCCAGGCTGTTCTCAAACTCCTGACCTCAAGTGATCTGCCTACCTCAGCCTCCCAAAGTGCTGGGATTACAGGTGTGAGCCACTGCGCCCAGTCATGATAAGTGTTTAGAAGAGAAATTATGCATCAAAAGTATCTGAATTTGAAATTTGATAGCTATTACCATTTCCCCTCCATTGAGCTTTTTTCATTTGCGTTTTAAACATTATAAGTAAAGTCAGGAATATTTTTAAAATTGCCTTGATTTCTTAGAGCAGTTTTAAGTTCACAGCAAAATTGAGCAGGAGATACAGAGATTTCCAGTATGTCCTCTGCCCTACACATGCATAGCCTTCCCCATTGTCAACATTCCCCACCAGATGGGGTACACTTATTACAGTCAATGAACCTGCTTTCACTCATCATTATCACCCAGAGTCCATCGTTTACCTTAGAGTTTACTCTCCATGTTGTACATTCTATGGGTTTGGACAAATGTATCATGACATTCATCCACTATTATAGCATCCTATATAGTAGCTTCACTACCCAAAAAATCATCTGTGCTCCACCTATTCATCACTCCGTCCTCCTAACTCCCGGCAACTGCTGATCTTTTAACTATCTTCATAGTTTTGCCCTTCCAGAGTGTTATACGGTTGGAATCATACAGTATGTGGCCTTTTCACGTTGGCTTCTTTTACTCAGTAAAATCGTGGTTGCTTCAAGTTTTGGCAATTATGAATAAAGCTGCTATAAACATTGGTGTATAGGTTTTTGAGTGGACATAAGTTTTCAACTCCTTTGGGTAAATACCAAGGAGTGTAATTGCTGGATCATGTGGTAAAAGCACGTTTAGTTTTGTAAGAAATCACCAAACTGTCTAACGCTGTAATGGTCTTTTAGAAAAAAAGAAAACAAACAAACAAAAGAAACCACCAAATTGTTTTCCACAGTAGCTGTACCATTTTGCATTTCCATCAGTAATGAACAAGAGTTCCTGTTGCTCCATATTCTCACCAGCATTTGATGTCAGTGCTCTGCATTTTGGCCAAATAGATGTGTAGAGTATCTTGTTGTTTTAAGGTTAAGCATTTTTTGATATAAGAAGTCAGTTTTGTTTTTTTTTTTAGACAGAGTCTTGCTCTGTTACCCAGGTTGGAGTGCAGTGGAGTGATCTCACCGCAACCTCCGCCTCCCGGATTTAAGCAATTCTTGTGCCTCAGCCTCCGAGTAGCTGGGATTACAGGTGTGTGCCACCAGGCCCGGCTAATTTTTGTATTTTTAGTAAAGATGGGGTTTTTCCATGTTGGCTAAGCTGGTCCCTAATGTCTGGCCTCAAGTGACCCACCCGCCTCAGCCTCCCAAAGTGCTGGTATTACAGGCATGAGCCACTGCGCCCTGCCAAGAAGCCATCTATTTTTTCTCTCTTGAGTAATATCTGTTCATGTTCTTTGTGCTTTGCTGAATTTTAAAAATTGATTTATAAGTGGTCCTTTATATATTAAGGAAATTAGCCCTTTGTCATATGTGTTACAAATGTTTTCTGGAATTTCCACCTATGTCTCATTTTGTTCATTATATTTTCCTACAGAATTAAAAAATATGTAAAATTAAATACATGACATTAAAGCATATACAGATGTTCCTTGACTTATGATGGGATTACATCTTGATAGATCCATGGTAAGTTGAAAATATTAAGGCAAAAATGCATTTAATACACTTCATCTACCAAACATCACCAGCTTATCTTAGCCTACCTTTGAATGTGATCAGAGTACTTATATTAGCCTACAGTTGGGCAAAGTAATCTAATACATTTTATAATAAAGTGCTCATAATATAATACAGTGTTGAATATCTCATGTAATTTATTGAATACTGTACAGAAAGTGAAAAACAGTATGGTTGTATGGGTGTTGAAAGTACAGTTTCTACTGAATGTTTATTACTTTTCCAACATCATAAAATAAAAAAATTAAGTCAGAGACCACTTGTATTAAATGCATATGTATACATAAATACATATCATGAGTTGAGATTCTTATCCAAATATGACATCACAAGCTTCTTCCCCAACTCTTCCTATTCACTATCGTATCTCCCTTATGCTCAATTACTTTGCTCATTGTTCTATCCTATAATACATAACAAATAGTTGCAGCGCTGCATCACCAATGCCACTACTGACAATAAACCTGCTAAGTAAAGCTCAATATTTCTTTCTGGTTATGGCCACCAAAGGAGTCTCCATTTAATAGCATTGGTCTCCTCGACCCATTCCTGGCCAGCTATTGAGAAAATTAAGCCTGGATTTAGTATTGAACCTCTTCCTCAGTTCTTTCTGTCCTTACAATATGTCTCACTAATGGTGCATTATGTTAGTAATTTATTGAAATAAATTTCATTTGTGTAGTTATGAAATCAATTTAAAATGTAATATAGTTTATCAGTTTTTAAGAAATGGCATCTGGATTTTGTGTATACTTAGAACAGCTTCCCCTACCAAGATTATGTAGAACTTTCCCTATGTTTCTTTACGTACCTTAGTATTTTTTATTTTTACATTCAATTGAAGTGAGGAATGCAAAATTAAATAGAAGAGTAATAGAGGAAAAGAAAATTTTTTAAAAACCAACGAAAACTACAGAAAATGTACAAACAGGGCAGGGCTCTAGTCTTGGGAGAACCAGGATAGTGGTGACATTAACAGAGAAGGGATCTGGGGATGCAGGATCAGGCAAATTCCCACTGCTGGGAGCAGGTGCACAGGGACAGGCTCTGTCCCAGGAATGGATCGGAGGCCCATGCCTTACTTAAGGCCTTGGCGCTCAACAGCTGTGTCACCTGATGCTCATCCGGGCTGCTCCATGTGCCCTGATTCCCTTGTTTGAACACAGACTGGTTTTAGAGCTTGGGGAAACAGGTCCTCTGGCAGGTGATTTTCATAACATCGTAAGAGATTTAATGACCAGAAACTGGATTCAGATGCTTCAAATACTCACTCCCATTCCCCTTATTAAGGATGCTAGTGGTGTGGCTAATTTAAAAATATTTTGTAGAGACAGGGTTCATGCTCTGTTGCCCAGGCTGGTCTCAAATTCCCAGCCTCAAGCCATCCTCCCACCTCGACCTCCCAAAGTGCTGGGATTACAGGCATGAGCCACTGAGCCCAGCCAATGGTGTGGTTTTATTGTCTTGAGCCAGAAGTGGTCTCATAAACATTTTATTTTGTGATATGATTATTGTCAGAAAGAAGGATGGAGACTTCATATTTTAAATTATTGTTTTTGTGGATATTTTGAAAAGGTAGTTGTTATGATAGCCATTTAGCAGCTTGGTTGTTACTTAGGGATGTGTGTGTGTGTGTGTGTGTGTTGTAAATTTTTATTAAAGTGTAACACATCTACAGGAACCACAGAAATCGTAAGTGTACCTCCCTACGGTACCTTGATCAGAGAGAACATTACCACTCCCTGGAGGCTTCCCTCATGCTCCTTCCTTGCTCCTTTCTGTCCCTCTTGCAATTTACATCACCACAGATGAGCTTTGCCTGTTTTGAACTTAATATAAATGAATTGTGCAGCGTGTACGTTCTGTGTCTTGAGGCTTTCATGCGACACTATGTTGTGGCGTGCGGCAGTAGTTGGTTATGCTCATCCCTGCATTTCCCAGTGTTTCTCCCCCATTCTACTGTTACTGAGAATTTGGGTTCTTTCCAGTGTTTGATTATAAATAGTGCTGCCATGAATATTCTTGTGCATGTCTTTTGTGAATATATGTTTGCATTTCTGCTGGGTATATGCCCAGGAGTGCAAATGCTCAGTTATGGGGTATGCATGTGTTCAGATTTGGAAGAAATTGCCAACGATTTTCCAAAGGAGTTGTGTCCACAAATGTGAATTTTTCTCCTAACTCATAATGATAGATACTCTGAAAATCAGGTTGCTCAAAACCAAGTATTTTACTGGAACCCTTTTTTAAGAACACTCTAAGTGAAAACTATTTTGCCACTGTTCTCCAGTTTAGAACCTTGGGATCTTGCTCACTTTTTCATGTGCTGTGAAATGGGGTTATGGCCACCAAAGGACACTCCATTTAATAGCATTGGTCTCCTTGACTCATTCCTGGCCAGTTATTGAGAAAATAAAACCTGGATTTAGTACTGAACCTCCTCCTCACCCCACCCCTGGAAAACACACAGTTTTTGACTTTTCATTTTATGGATCTGATGAAGCCTACCTAGCTTCTTCAAGTGGGGGAGTGGAGCTTCATCAAATGGGGGAGGGGGGAGTACTCGTTGGGGAGGATGATGGGGAGGAGGGAATTGCTGGTGGGGAAGGGGATGCTGGTGGGGGGGGTGCTGGTGCGGGGGGAAGTGCTGATGGGGAAGGGGATGCTGGTGGGGAGGGGCTGCTGGTGGAGACAGGGAGGTGCTGGTGGGGAGGGGGGAGTGCTGATGGGGAGAGGGGAGTGCTGGAAGGAAGTGGGGTATCCTGGAGGGGAGGGGGAGTGCTGGAGAAAAGGTGAGAGTGTTTATGGGGAGGAGGGTGTGCTGGAGGGGAGGGGGAGTGTTGGAGGGGAGGGGGTTTGCTGGAAGGGAGGAGGGAGTGCTTATGGGGAGGAGAATGTTGGAGGGGAAGGGGGAGTGTACTGGAGGGGAGGGGGGTGTGCTGGAGGGGAGGGGGTAGTGTTAGAGGGGAGGAGGGTGTTGGAGGTGAAGGGGGAGTGTTGGAGGAGAGGGGGGAGTGTTGGAGGGGAGGGGGGTGTGCTGGAGGAGAGGGGTAGTGTTGGAGGGGAGGGATAGTTTTGGAGGGGAGGGGTTGTGCTGGAGGGGATGTGGGAGTGTTGAAGGGAAGGAGGGTGTATTGGAGGGGAGAGGGGAGTGTTGAAGGGGAGGGGTACTGTTGGAGGGGAGGGGGTGTGCTGGAGGGGAGAGGGGATGTTGGAGGAGAGGGGGGAGTGTTGGAGGGGAGAGGGGAGTGTTGGAGGGGAAGGGTTGTGCTGGAGGGGAGGGGGGAATGTTGGATGGGAGGGGGGAGTATTGGAGGGGAAGTGGGGGTGTTGGAGGGGAGGGTGAGTGTTGGAAGGGAGGGAGAGCAGGGGGCAGTGTTGGAGGGAAGGCGGGAGTTTTGGAGAGGAAGGGAGAGTGTTGGAAGGGAGTGGGGAGTGCTGGAGGGGAGGGAGGAGTGCCAGAGGGGAGGGGCTGTGCTGGAGGTTAGGGAGGAGTGCCGGATGAGAGGTGGTGTTTGGGTCTACAATTCCTCGCAGTGGGCATTTGCAAGGAAATGTAGCTGCAAACCCCACCTCACCTCTGGCAGTCTGCCCTAACCTCCACAACAACCTTGCTTTCGGAGATCAGTGTGGTGTGTTTTTGCTGATCTGGATGCTGGCCACTGAGAAGGACCCATGGCCGCTTCATCATTTTTCAGACCAAGCATGTGTATTATGTAGGGCTCTACATTGAAGAGTGCACAAGATCTATCTTACTTATGTGAACATTCCATTTCCTCTGGTATTTAGAGTGTTTACTTATACTGACAACTGATATCTGTCAAAAAAGAGAGGTTTTAGATTGTCATTCTGTCTTTTGTAAATATGAGTTTGTAAAACACCGTTCTAGTGGGCTCACCTAACAGAGGCAGCCTAGATGTTTTGGTGATTAAATTGGATGGAAGTAACTGGATGACTGTTCATGGGCTTATTTCCTGAAAGGCTGAGAAACTCTGCTCTGACTGGAAAATCTATGTAAAGACTCCAACATTGTCTCGCATGCAAGAGGATCATTCACCCATTCATCCATTCAACAAAATATTCAAAATACATTGTGAAAAAAATATATATATAGTGGCCCATGTACTATGTTTCTAGTGTGGGAGGGAAACAAAGATAAACTAAAAGTAAAACTTAGATTTACCAAACTTGATTCTTCATATCTAGAAAGGGGTTAGGCCAAATGCATACAGAGCTTGAAAAGAAAGTTCAAGTGTCAAGATAAAACATAAATCAAGTGTGCCAGGGGTCCAGATAAGAGGGAGGTTCTTGTGGCCTGAAGACTTTGGAAAAAATTATAAGGCAGGTGGGATCTGAGCAGGGCCTGGAAGGACGCGGAGGATGCAGACTGTGGAACTGAAGGAAAGGAATTCTTGTCATAACTCTCAGTGCTGGGGGGCTGGGAGTATCTGATACCGAAGATCAGATGGGCACAGTAGAAGAGAAAAATAACAAAGGCGGAGCCCAAGCTGAGACCCAAAATGTCTACAAAAATGGAAACTTTCCAAGAGGGGAAACAGGCACAAGCTTCTTGGTAGTAGCTGGGGTATATCTGGGAGTGCGCTCTTAAAGGGTGTCTGAGAGCGTGCTCCCAGCTGTGACTGACCCCTGGGAAACAGGATATGGAGGCTGTTTGTGGCTCTCACCTCTGCTGTCTTTTGGTGCACAGTAGGTGCCTTAAAGGGATGAGCTTCATATTCGAAATGCTGCCTGACTATGCCAGGCGAAGCGAATGTATGATCAAAGATCTGAAAGAGGGTTGCCTGGGATCTGTTTAGGAAACTGTCAACAGTGTAGCTCAGTTTGGTCAGCAATGGCGTGAAGGGGAACCAGGAGGCACATGATGTGGATGATAGTTTGGGTGAGACCATGCAGGACCTTCATCACCAGGCAAAGTGCTCTGGACATTTTTTTTCTGAAGGCGATAATATTCCTTTGAAGGTATATGTGATCTGTGCCAGGAAGATGATTCTGGCAGCTGTGTAATAATGAACCCAATCTCCATGCTTTGGGCTGTTTTAGAAGGTCCTTGAGGCTAAAGGTACTCATTTATTATCAGTCACTGTTTATTACCATCACCCTTTTTAAAAGGACGAAGTCTGCTTTTTGCAGTGTCTGTGTTCCCATTCCCAAGGTCAAGGTGAGAAAGAGGAGGGGTTGGGAGATTTCCTGGGAGCAGGGAAGGGGGCTTGAGCCAGGAAGGGTTTGAGCCACATCCTGGTTGAGCCAGAAGGCAACAGGATGTGTTCCTGGAGTAGGCAGCCTCATAGAGGAAGAGAAAGCACAGCCAGAGAGCTAACAGACACAACAACTTCGAAGGGTGAGCTGAGCATGAAACGGGGTCCTGCTCTAGACATCAGTGGCCTGCAGAGTTGAGACTAGGGCAGACACTTGGACAGTCTGGGACTTGTCTCTAACTTTTTACTAATGCCTGTACATAGGAGTTGTGGTGGAGACTGTGGTTGAGATCCTGAGCACTCGAGTTTGTGTCCTGATGCAGAGATGTGTAAAAATGGTAAAGCGGGAGGAAGAGTGAAAATGTGTGTGTGTGTATTTGTATGTATTGGGGACTATGTTCATTGTGGGTGGAAGGAAAAAAAATCAGGTATTTTCGTGGGCAACCAAATACTGAAAAATTACTTCCAAGCAAGGTCTTTACAAATGGTATCATTATGACATAGGTGTGACTTCTAAGCATTCTGATGTGAAAAGGGGTTCGTTGGAGGGGTGGGGTTGTTACTAATGGGGATCTAATGGGTCACACACAGGGCCCCAAGTGATACCTCTGAAGGGCTTGGCTCAACCCTTGGATTTTTTAGGTTCTAAGCCTGGATTTCCTTCATCCACCCTGCTGTGTGCTGAGCTGACCACAGACATGTTCATCAGAATTCTAGCAGAATGATTTGCAACAGGGATTTCCCCTTACAGTGACAGATCGCCTGGGTCACCAATCCATGCCCTTAGGAGGAGCACTGCCATCATTTCTAGTGGACGGGCTGTCAAGTGACACATCATTAATCAGAGGGTTCTTTGCTAAGCATGGAATCGGAAAGGAAAGCACCGCTGTAGGGTATACGTCACCTGCGTTCCCATAAAGCCTGATGGAAAATCTCTTCTCAGCATAGAATACTTCTCCAGTGACTGGTCTGTGTGTTCAGTGACCCCAGATGCAGAGTCTCGGATGGGGCTAGATGTTTTTGACAACTTATGTCTCCTTGTATCTATTTTTTCTTCCTAGCTCAGTTCCTCTCAGACACATTGTTTTTTTAGATGGCTTTAGTGCCACTGATTAATGCGACAGTCAAGAGCTATTTCTGCTGGCCTGGCAGATGACGCAGAGTCAAATGTTGCAGAATTTGAGGGGTAGATTACTGTCTCAGCTAATACTGTTTATTAAATCAGGAGCTTGGGAAGGATTTCAGCTTCCCTGCATTTTTTCTAAGTTGACTAGTCTGTTATTTATGTTGGGAAATCAACATGATCCCCTTTCCCAGAAGCCCTGATTACTGTCTTCTCTGCAGCCACAGTGAAGAAGGGCAAGCCATTCTACAGAAACATTCTAGAAAATATACAAACTCCTGCAACACACCTTGTACTCCCCTCATTTGAACTCCTGAACTCAAATGATTCTCTGGCCTCTGCCTCCCAAAGTGCTGGGATTACAGGTGTGAGCCACCATGCTTGGCATTGTCTGATTTCCAGTTGCTTCATTCACAAAAGTAGTAGGTAGCTTTGCTACAGGGAGTGGGCCAGGTCATTACCCTTGACACATTGCTTTCAGTGTGAATCTTTAGCTCACATTTCTCTGGTCTCACTCAGGGACTCTTCATTAATGCCTAATCTCTGACGCTACTTCCAGCATTACATACACCATGTTTCAGGAGTGTGTGTGTGTGTGTGTGTGTGTGTGTGAATATGTTTCCCTAAGAACATCTTAGAAAATCACATGGTAGGCTGGGCACAGTGGCTCACATCTGTAATCTCAGCACTTTGGGAGGCCGAGGCGGGAGGATCATTTGAGCTCAGGAGTTTGAGACCAGCCTGGCCAACATGGTGAAATTGTCTCTACTAAAAATACAAAAGTTACCCAGGTGTGGTGGTGAGCACCTGTAGTCCCAGCTACTCAGGAGGCTGAGGCAGGAGAATCGCTTGAACTGGGGAGGGGGAGGTTACAGAGAGCCAAGATGGTGCCATTGCACTCCAGCCTGGGTGACAGAGTGAGGCTCCATCTAAAAAAAAAAAGAGACAATCACATGGTAGAGATCCCCTTTTAGTCCCACTGCAACTCCCTCACAGAATGAGCCTGCAATGTGTGGACACTGAGGCAGAAGGTCCTTCAAATGGAAATCCCAGAGGATGGAAGTAGGTACAGCTCAGGGTGAATGAATGCCCTCAGGGTTGCTGGCAGGCTGATACATGGGCGAGGACCATGTATAGTCCTCGAGCTAGGATGAGTCATCTCAGGAAACAGAGTAAACAGGTGGAGATGGGAGGTAATGTCACACTGTGCGCACTTGTTTTAGAGTTTACGTGTTTATTGATCTGCAATGATTTAAGCAAACCATTCGATTCTGTTCTAGAAAACAAACATGGAAAACCCCATGTAGTCACGAGGTTGAGGTAAGAGATTAAGGGCCGTTGACCCAAAGGAAACAGTGCTGACCTGTCTCCTCGGTGGCATATCACTCTTCAGTCACCAAGCCCCCAGGTAGGTCAGGCTTATGTAGTAAGAAGGGTGGGATTTGGAATGAAACTGACCTGGGTTTTAATTACAGCTCCTCCACTTACTTGGCTTAGGTTACTTTACCTTTTTGACTGTTGTTTTTTTCCTCTGTGAAGTGGAGATATAATAAATAACTATTTCACAGAGTTGTGAGAAGTTAGTAAAATGATATTATAGATATGCTCTATAAATTGTAAGCACTCAATAAATGAAGGCTTCATTATCTAGGAGACTGAAAAATGCCCAATTTTTGGAGCTCTGTCTAAAGAGCTTCTTCCTCCTCTTCTCTATACTTTGAAATGCAATCCAGCCCTCGACTGACAGTTCAAATGTAACCTGTACTTGTTTCTATTGTTGTGTAACAAACTACCACAAAAGTAGTGGCTGCTGTGGTTTGAATATTTGTCCCCTCCAAAATGCATGTTGAAATTTAATGGCCATTGTAATGGTATTGGGAAGTAAGGCCTTAAGAGGTGATTAGGCCACAAGGGCTTCACATATATGGGTGGGTTTAATGCCTTAATAACAGGGTTTTCAGGAGTGGGCGCGCTTTCCTGGCCTTTCCACTTTCCGCCATGTGATCCAGCTGTCCTCCCTTCCAGAGGACACAGTGGGAAAGGCACCATCTTGGAAGAAGAGAATGGCCTCAGCAGATGCCAAACCTGCTGGTGCCTTGACCTTGGGCTCCCCAGCCTCCAGAACTGTGAGCCAAAAAGCTTCTGTTCATTATAAAATGCCCAGTCTCAGGTATTCTGTTTATTGCAGCACAAGTGGACTAGGACAGTGGCTTAAACCAACAGCCATTTATTGCCTTTTAGTTCCAGAGGTCAGAAGTCATAGCAGGCTCAACTGGGTTCTCTGCTCAGGGTCTCATGAGGTAGAAATCAAGGTGTCAGTTGGATTGTGCTGTTACCTGGAGACTCTGGGCAAGAATCTGCTTCCAAGCTCCTCTAGGTTGTTGGCCAGATTCACTAGAAATGAGGTCCCTATCTCCTTGCTGGCTCTTGGGCAGGAGTTTCTCCAGGTCTTTCCAAGGCTCTTTTCCATCTCAGCAACAGAGGACCTTCCCCAAGTCAAATCCCCCCTCACACTGAATTTCCTTGACTTCTTCTACCACCAGCTGAAGAAAACTCTGCTTTTAAAACGATTCATGTAATTAGATTGGGCCCAGCTGGATAAGCCCTCACTTTGCCATGTAAGGCAACATTATCATGGGAGTGGTATCTCTTCATATCCAGAGTGTGTCCGTACTCAAAGAGGAAGAGATTATACGAGGGTGCGGGGACATTGCGGGGTGGAGGGACGGTGAGGGGCCATTCTTAGAATTCTGCCTACCATACCACTTCTTCCAGAAAGCCCTTTTCCGACCCCTTCTTTTATTACTTATTTTTTTTTTTGAGACGGAGTCTTGCTCTGTCGCCCGAGCTGGAGTGCAATGGCCGGATCTCAGCTCACTGCAAGCTCCGCCTCCTGGGTTCACGCCATTCTCCTGCCTCAGCCTCCCGGGTAGCCGGGACTACAGGCGCCCGCCACCACGCCCGGCTAGTTTTTTGTATTTTTAGTAGCGACGGGGTTTCACCGTGTTAGCCAGGATGGTCTCGATTTCCTGACCTCGTGATCCACCCACCTCGGCCTCCCAAAGTGCTTGGATTACAGCGTGAGCCACCGCAACCGGCCTTGTGATCCCTTCTGGTGAGAGCTAGCTCCTTCCCCTGCACCCCATAGCACTATATGCTAATGAACGCATTTTATAGGCATGGGAGTTGCTGTGATCTAGCCTCCTCTCTGTACAGGGAGTAAGAAGCTCCTGGCTTAGCTTATCTTCCATTCGTCTTTCTTGGTATTGATTCCTCAAAGTTTCTGAATCATTTTTATGCCAAAATATATATTTAGTACTGTACTATATTTAAATATAGAGAGACACATGAAGGACAAAATCTCAAACTGTTCAAAGAAATGTACAGAGCAATGAAATAAGTTCTAGGGAAGAGAAAGTTCTCGAATCTAATTTTTATAAATGTTTTCCATGATATTTTTTGTTGTGTCTTCTTGGTGGGTTAAGTATGAAATATCCTTCTTTATTTCTTTTATTGCTATTTCTTTAAATTCTGTGATTTTTTTTATTGTGGTATTCTCTTTTCATAAGTGGTAAGGTGTATGTCTTACAAAGATCATTTAGGCTGGGCACAGTGGCTCATGCCTGTAATCCCAGCACTTTGGGGGTCCGAGGTGGGCGGATCGCGAGGTCAAGAGATCGAGACCATTCTGGCCAACATAGTGAAACCCTGTCTCTACTAAAAATACAAAAATTAGCTGGGCGTGGTGATGCGCCCTTGTAGCCCAGCTATCCGGCTGAGGCAGGAGAATCGCTTGAACCCAGGAGGCGGAGGTTGCAGTGAGCCGAGATTGCACCACTGCACACCAGCCTGGTGACAGAGTGAGATTCTGTCTCAAAAAACAAACAAACAAAAAGAGCATTTAACTGGAACTTTAAAATCCAGTCTAAGAGTCTATCTTTTAATTAGCATGTTTACCATTTACATTTATAGTGATGACTAATGTATTTAGACTTGTCACTGCTATCTAATTTTGTGTTTTCTTTTTCTTATGCTTTTTTCTTTTTTTCTGTCTTATTGAACAGAAATTATTTTCTTGTTATAATTCTAGGTGCAATATTTTGGTGGTTTTCTTAAATTTTTAACATCCATAGTCTTTTTTTTCCCAAAAAAGTTTAAAGTTAATCAGTATTTATATCCTCTTCCTGAATGAGGCAAGAATTTAATGCATTTTAACTTCCTTCCAAACTGCACTCCTATACTTAGTCTGATATTGGTATTTGGTTCAGTTTGTTTTTAAACCTACCAAACCCATTATTATTATTACAATTTTTTTTTTTTTTTTTTTTTTTTTTTTTTTTGAGACAGAGTCTCACTATGTCACCCAGGCTGGAGTGCAGTGGTATGATCTCGGCTCACTGCAACCTCTGCCTCCGGGGTTCAAGTGATTCCCATATCTCAGCCTCTCAAGCAGCTGAGACTATAGGTGTGCACCACCTTGCCCAGCTAGTATTTTTTTGTAGTTTTAGTAGAGACAGGGTTTCACCATGTTGTCCATGCTGGTCTCAAACTCCTGACCTCAAGTGATCCACCCGCCTTGGCCTCCCAAAGTGTTGGGATTACAGGCGTGAGTCACCGCGCCTGGCCCCATTATTATTATTGTTAATTGACTATTAGTGGTCAATGCATTTTTATATTTAGCTATACAGTCATGTATCACTTAATGACAGTGATATGTTCTGAGAAATTAGTCGTTAGGTGATTTCATCATTGTGCAAACATCAAAAAGTGTACTTACAAAAACCTAGATGGTATTTTAACATTTATTTGTATTTTTAAATATGGAAAATCAAATGTCCCAGCACTATTACTGAATATTGATCATTTCCCCCACTTGATCTGCAATGCCAATATCAAATGCCACATGCCAGATTTCTATATATGCTTCATTACAGTTGTATGGGACCACTGTTATATTGCATCCATTGTTGGTTGAAATGTCATTACGTGTCACATTACTGTATTATCATCTATTACCAATATTTCTGTTAATTCTTATTTTTCATATTCTATATCTTCTTTTCTTTCTTTCTTTCTTTCTTTCTTTCTTTCTTTCTTTCTTTCTTTCTTTCTCCCTCTTTCTCTCTCTCTTTCTCCCTCTCTCTTTCTTTCTCCCTCTCTTTCTCTCTCTTTCTTTCTTTCTCCCTCTTTCTCTCTCTCTCTTTCTTTCTCCCTCTCTTTCTCTCTCTCTTTCTTTCTTTCTTTCTTTCTTTCTTTCTTTCTTTCTTTCTTTCTTTCTTTCTTTCTTTCTCTTTCTTTCTTTCTTTGCTTTCTCTCCCTCTCTCTCTCCTTCCTTCCTTCCTTCCTTCCTTCCTTTCTTCCTTTCTTTCTTTTCTTTCTTTTCTTTCTTTCACTGAGTCTTACTCTGTCGCCCATGCCGGAGGGCAGTGTTGTGATCATGCCTCACTGCAGCCTTGACCTCCTGGGCTCAAGCAGTGCTCCCACCTCAGCCTCCCGAGTAGAAGGGATTAACCACACCTGGCTAATTTTTGTATTTTTTGTAGAGGTGAGGTTTTGCCATATTGGCCAGGCTGGTCTCGAACACCTGAGCCTCCAGTGATCCGCCTGCCTTGGGCTCCCAAAGTGCTGGGATTACAGACGCTGAACCACCATGCCCAACTTCCTTATTCATTTCTATCCTTTGGTAATTTTTCAGTGAGCGTATTTGGGCAGTAAACGTTCTAAGTCATTGTTTATTTAAAAATAATTTACTTTTTCCCTCCCTACCTATTCATCCCTGCTCCCTAACCCCTGGCAACCTCTGATTTTTTTTTTTTTTTTTTTTACCATCTCCATAGTTTTGCCTTTTCCAGAATGTCATATAGTTGGAATCATACAGTATGTAGCCTTTTCATATTGGCTTTTTTCACTTTGTAATATGCATTTTAAAGTTGTACTTCTTTTAAAATATTGTTTTGGTTATTTGTGTCACTTTGTATTTCCAGATACATTTTAGAACCAGTTTGTCAGTTCACACACACACTTGTGCATGCACATACACATGCACAAATACTTGTTAGGATTTTGGTTGAGATAATATTGAATATATAGATGAATTTGGGGAAAATTACTATATTTTAAATATTCAGTGTTACAATTTAACCTTTCATTTATTACATCATTCTTAATTTTTCTCAATAATGGCTTATACTTTTCTTAGTAGGGATGTTGTACATCTTAGAACCCTATTGGTTTTCTAATTATTCATCAATTAGCTTGGTAAATTGTACTTTACTAGGAATTAGCCAAGTTCACCTAAATTTGAAAATTCATTGGCTTAAACTTGTTCAAAGAGTCCTTTAAAAATATTTTTCATGTCTTCAGTTTCTATTAAGATGCTTCCCTTTTCATTTACAATGTTGATTATTTGAACTTTGTTAAAAAAAATTCTTGATCATTATCATCAGTTTCATCATTTGATTGGGGTTTCCAAAGGGGCCAAGTTGGACTCTGTTGTTCTTCTGTCTTGTGTATTTGTTTACAATTTGTATTGTTGTTATTTTTATTATTTCCTTCCTTCTGCTTTCTTTGATTTTATTTTGCTCTTCTTATATGACTTTCTTGGATTCTCATTGGCTCATTGCTTTTCAGCTTGTCTATGCTAGTCTGCTGGAGTGAAATGAAAGAATTACTTTTTTTATTTGTTTAAAAAATTTTTAATAACATAAAATTCAAATATATTCAAGAGTGAATGCGTCGTGATCTTTCACGTATCCATCACAGCTTCAACTACTAGCGCGTGGACATCATTTCATCTGTATCCTTACTTCTACTTGCTCCCACTGGCTATTGATTATTTTGAAGAAATTCCACATTATTCTTGCAGTGACAACAAACAATAATTCCTTACTATCATCAAATATCCAGTCAGTGTTTACATTTCCCCAATTCAATTCCCTTCTCTCTCCCTCTCTCCATAGTTTGATATTTAAATTCGGATTCAAATAAAGTACAGACACAGTCTCTCGTGTCTCTTCCTATGCCCGTCTCTCACTCCCTCTTTCCTTTGCAAGGTGCTTTTGAAGAAATGGGACCATGTAACCTATAGAGTTTCTCTTTGGATTTTTCTAATTGTGTCTCCTGGGTGTCATCTAACACATGGGTCCGTGGCCTGTTAGGAACGGGGCCGCACAGCAGGAGGTGAGTGGCGGGCAAGTGAGCATGACTGCCTGAGCTCTGCCTCCTGTCAGATCAGTGGCAGCATTGGATTCTTACAGGAGCATGAACCCTATTGTGAACTGCACAAGTGAGGGATCTAGATTGCATGCTCTGTATGTGAATCTAATGCTTGATGATCTGAGGTGGAACAGTTTCATCCTGAAACCATCCCTCCTCCCCACCTGTGTCCGTGGAAAAATTGTCTTACATAAAACTGGTCCCTCATGCCACAAAGGTTGGGGACCGCTGATCTAACCTGTTGTTTGGTCCCCTATATTTCCTGTAAGCCAGTAGTTAGATAAGAGGCTTAATCTTTCAGGTTTGATTGCTTTTGGCAATGGTTTATATCCAGAATACATAAATAACTCCCAAAAGTCAATAATACAGAAACAAACAACCCAACTTTAAAAACGCATAAAAGATAAGAACAGATACATTTCACCAAAGAAGATATCTAGGTGGCAAATAAATACCTGAAAAGATCCTCATTATTAGTCATTACTAAATGATCTAATTTTAATTATTTAAACTAATTCATTAATAAAAATCAACTAATATGATTACATTAATAATAATTATGAAAGTAACCATGAAAATTACTTGCATTAATGTATTTAAATTTTTATGTTAAATACAAATTAACAGCACAATGAAACATCACTGTCTAATTAGTAATCTAATTAGAATGGCTATAATGAAAAAAGACTGACCATACCAAGTGTTGGCAAGAATGTGGAGTAACTAGAATTCTCATACACTCCTGGTGGAACATAAGATGGTGCAAATACTTTGGAAAATAGCTTGAAAGCTTTTAAAAAAGTTAAATATATAGCTACTATATGACCACTCCTAGCCATCTACCCAAAAGAAATGAGAACATGCTGTGTCTAGGCAGACCTATACACTAACGTGTTCATAACAGCTTTATTCATGTTTTTTTGTTTCTGTTTTTGTTTTTTTGAGACAGAGTTTCACTCTTGTTACCTAGGCTAGAGTGCAATGGTGTGATCTTGGCTCACTGGAACCTCTACCTCCTGGGTTCAAGCGATCCTCCCACCTCAGCCTCCCAAGTAGCTGGGATTACAAGTGTGTGCTACCACACCTGGCTGATTTTTGTATTTTTAGTAGAGATGGGGTTTCACCACGTTGGACAGGCGGGTCTTGAACTCCTGACCTCAAGTGATCTGCTTGCCTCAGATTCCCAAAGTGCTGAGATTATAGGCGTGAGCCACTGCACCTGGCCTAACAGCTTTATTTGAAATAGCTCAAACCTGAGAACAACTCAAAGGTTCATCGAGAGATTAATGGACAAACAAATTTTGGTACATCCAGACCATGAAATACTACTTAACAGTCACGATAACAACAAAGAAGAAATGAAATATTGAGATACATAAAAACATAGATAAATCTCAAAATAATTATGTTAAGTGAAAAAAGCCAGCTCCCCTAAGTATATACTGTATGATTATACTTACATAAAATTCTAGAATATGCAGAGTAATCTATAATGAGAGAAATCAGATGGTGGCTACCTGGGGATGGAGTTGGGGAGGAAGGAAAAAAGAGGTAGGGATTTCAAAAGGTGCTGAATGTTAGGTTGAAACATAATCCCCAATGCAATAATATGAAGAGGTGTGGTCTTTGGGAAGGGATTAGGTAATGAGGGCTCTGTCCTCATGAAGGGATTAGTGCCCTTATAAAAGAGGCCCAAGAGAGCTTGTTCACTCCTTCTGCCATGTGAGGACACAGCAAAAAGTTGCCATCAATGAAGCAGAGAGTCCCCACTAGACGCCAAATCTGCTGGTGTCTTGATTTTGGACTTCCCAGCCTCCGGAACTGTAAGTAATAAATTTCTATTTATAAATCATCCTATCTAAGGTATTTTATTATAGCAGCCTGAATAAACTAAGACAAACGGGCACCAGGAAACTTTGGGGTGTGATGGATATGTTCATTATCTTGATTGTTGTGGCATCTTTTCACAGGCTTATGCATGTATCTAAGTCGTCACTTTGAATATTGCAACTTTTTATGTGTCAATCATACCTCAATGTGGCTGGCAGAATAACGGCCCTAAAAGATGTTCAAGTTTTGATCCCCAGAACCTGTGAATGAATATATTCCCTCTATAGCAAAAAAGGAATTCAGGTTACAGATGGAATTAAGTTTGTTAATCAGCTAACCTTAAAATAGAGAGATTATCCTGGATTATCTGGGTGGGCCCAATGTAATCACAAGTGCCCTTAAAAGTGGAAGAGGAGGCAGAAAAGTTGACCGTAAGGATGCTACCGGAGAGGGATTTGAGTTCACTTTGAAGGTAGAGGCCGTGCGTGAAGGAAAACAACTTCTGGAAGCTGGAAACAGCCCCCATGTTACAGTCAGCAAGAAAATGGGGATGTTGGCTTTGCATCTACAGGAATTGAATTCTGCAGCAAGGAAATGGATTCTCTTCTAGAACTTCCAGAAAAGGGTATAGCGTGCTGACACCTTAATTTTAGTCCAGTGAAACCCATACTGGACTTCTGATCCACAAAACTGCAAAATAAGAAGTTTGTGTTGTCTGAAGCCATTAAGTTTATGGACATATGTTATAGCAACAAACTAATGTACTCAATAAAGCTATTTTTATTTTAAAATGAATCTATTTTTAAAATTGCACTTCATAGACAGTATTGCATACTTCTGTCAAGAGGCATATAAAGTCTAGTTACCTATCTGTGACGTTAGCTGCCATCAATTGCCTAGATTTTTGCCTAGAACCATTAAGTCATCATCACTTCCTAGTGATGGCCTCTCAAGGCACAACATTTCCTTCTTGGTTAACTCAACCAAACTTCCTCCTGAGATTTCTACTCATTGAATCTAAGCCTTTTCTACGCTGTGGCTCCTTAAATATCTCCAATATGTCCAAAAATATTGAAGACATATCCTTACATTTAAAAATCATTTTATTATGAAAAAATGGAAACACTATATAAAAATATAATAATATAATGAACCCCTTTATGCCCATTTCTCATCTTCAACAATTATCAACTCCAGACCAATCTCATTTCATTTACACCCTCATCTACTTCTTCCATCCTTTATTATTTTGAAGCAAATTTTAAAAACTTTAAAAATAACCACAATATTATTATTACTCTTACGTTTACAATAATCTCATAATATCATTAACTATTCAATGACTTACTCCTATTGGTTAAGCATATAATCTTTATTTATTTATTTATTTATTTTTGAGAGAGTCTCAGGCAGGAGTGTAGTGGTGCCATCTCAGCCCACTGCAGCCTTGACATCCCAGGCTCAAGTGATCCTCCCACTTCAGCCCCCTGAGTGCCTGGGACTACAGGCACCCGTCACCATGCCTGGCTAATTTTTGTATTTTTTTGTAGAGACGAGGTTTTACCATGTTATCCAGGCTGGTCTGAAACTCCTGGGCTCAAGCGATACACCCGTGTGGCCTCCCAAAGTGCTGGGATTACAGGCTTGAGCTACCACACCCAGCCTCATATGATCTTTTTTTTTGAAACAATTCTCATGAAAAGATCTTTCTGACTTACAGAAAAAAAATGAGACACTCAGAAGAGGAGTAAATAATTTCACCTCCAAGTTGCATATGGTGACAATTTTTGTGCACATGATAATGTATACTTTGTCATTGGCAAAAACCTTATTCAGACTTACAAAACAATGATGTTAAAATGTAAAAAGTAATGCCTTTATAGAATTCACAATTATATAAAAATGTCATTTTTTAATCCATTGAAAGTTTATTTTTGCAAATGTTTTATTGTTATAACTTAATTGTTAATTCAATTTTTCATAACCTTATTGCAACTATATGTATAAATATATACATTTTTGCCGTGTCTGCATATTTACATATGCAAAAACATATCTGCATATGTATCACATGCAAAACAGATCTGCATATGCAGCATATGCAAAAATATATGCATATTTTGCATATGTAATACCTGAGATGAAATAACAAGTCTGCTATTCCCTGGCACTGTCTTACAAACCTCCAGTTCCTACACATCCTGACATGCTTCTTAGCAGCCACTCCATGGGTGCTCCAGTTGCCCCTAGATTATTTCAGTACATCATGCTGCTACTGCTGCTTGAGGTATCTGGGTGGCATTTCATTTGCAGTTAGAACACCTACACCCAGAGATTCTGCCTGCCCTCTTTGCAGCCCTTCTGTTGTGGAAAGCACCTCTTCTCTGCAGCACACTGAGTGAGCAGCTGGATGATCTGATTTCCCAGCTTTCTAGTTAACTGCTTTGGTTCTAGATACAGAGTTGACCACATGCTATGCACCCCATCTTGGTCTTGGACCATTTTGGTAGTTGGTAGCTAGGTTGCCTTTTCTTTTCCTCTGTCATTGCTGTGGTGGATGGCCTGAATTGTGCTCACTTGCTTGCTCTTTCCTGAAAGACACCTTTTTATTATTTTCCAAAATGGTTGACTCAACTCAAGAACCAGCATCTCCCCAGATTCAAAAGGGGTAAAGATTCTTAGTCTGTGCTGCTATAACAAAATAGCTGAGACCGAGACTGAGTAGTTTACAAACAACAGAAATTTATTTCTCATAGCTCTAGAGGCTGGGAAGTCCAAGGTCAAGGCACTGGCATCTCTTCAGATGTTGCTTTTTGAGTTGAATCAATCATTTTGACTTAAGTCTCCCATTTCTCCGTGAGGTTTCACTTCACCTATACAATAATATCTGATCCCCATAGCAATCCTGTGAAGTAGGAAAAACAGGCATTATTATTCCCACTTAAAGACAAAAACTGAGGCTTAGAAAGAATCATGTAGGGTTTTGAGAAGGCATAGATCTGTGAGGGAATGACTCGAATTAAAAATTCTGGCTGGGAGCTGTGGCTCATGCCTGTAATCCCAGCACTTTGGGATGCTGAGGCAGGCGGATCACCTGAGGTCAGGAGTTTGAAACCAGCCTGGCCAACATGATGAACCCTCATCTCTACTAAAAATACAAAAATTAGCTAGTCCTGGTTGTGCATGCCTGTAATCCCAGTTACTTGGAAGGCTGAGGCACAAGAATCACTTGAACCTGGGAGGCAGAGGTTGTAGTAAGTTGAGATCGCACCTTGGCACTCCAACCTAGGCGACAGAGTAAGACTCCATCTCATAAAGAAAAAAAAAAGATTCTTAGTCTGTGCTGCTCTAACAAAATACCTGCGACTGAGACTGAGTAGTTTATAAACAACAGAAATTTATTTCTCATAGTTCTAGGGGCTGGGAAGTCCAAGATCAAGGCACCGGCAGATTCACTGTCTGGTGAGGACCCAGTCTCTCTGCTTCCAAGATGCCATGTTGCTGCTGTATCCTCTGGAGAGGAGAATCACTGTGTCCTCACATGGTAGAAAGCAGAAGGGCAAAAGGGGCAAATGCCAGTTCCTACTATCCCTTCCATAAGGTCACTGATACCATTCATGACTTAGTCACCTCTTAAAGGCCTTGATTCTTTTCTTTTTTTCTTTCTTTCTTTTTTTTTTTTTTTTTGAGATGGAATTTCGCTCTTGTCGCTGAGGCTGGAGTGCAACGGTGCCATCTTGGCTCACTGCAACCTCCGCCTCCCGGGTTCAAGCGATTCTCTGGCCTCAGCCTCCTGAGTAGCTGGGATTACAGGCACCCACCTCATGGCCAGATAATTTTTGTATTTTTGTAGAGATGGTGTTTCACCATGTTGGCCAGAATGGTCTTGAACCCCTGACCTCAGGTGATTTGCCTGCCTCAGCCTCCTAAAGTGCTGGGGTTATAGGTGTGAGCCACCATACCCAGCCAGGGCCTCACTTAATAGTATCACATTGGCAATTAAATTTCAACATATAAATTTTGGGGAAACATTCACACCACAGTAGACAGTTTGGGGTAAGACTGGACAGCGACTTTGCTTGGGGAATGCAGAATCTAAAGAATACCATGGAGACCTGGGCTTCAGAGCCAAGGGAGACGAGGATTCTGGATAGAGAAATTCAGAGTTTCCCAAAGACTTTGCTTTACTAATCAGCACCAACAGCAAGTAGTCCTGAGTGGGGAGGGATCTGACTCTAATACTATGTAAAAATAGTTGCAGCTACCCCTTACGGAATGCTTATTAATGGGCCAGGGTCTTGGCTAAATATTTTACATATACCATCTCCTTTAGTTCTCACAGTAAGTGTTTTCCTTATTTTACAGATGAGGAAATAGAGGCTTCCAGAGATTAAATACGTTGTCCAATACCACATGGCTATTAAGTGGCAGAGGTGGCTTCCAGTAGGGTTCTGTTTGACACTGCACCCATAATTTTAGCCACTCTATTTCTTTTCAGGGACTGACGTTCTTGAACACCAAGTGGGCTTTATTTCAGGGGCATAGCTAGGTGGACTTATGTTGTCCCTAAAGGAGCTAATTTTCCCCTGCTTGTGTCTAAGAAACATTTGTTAACAGAGACTCAGCAGGTCTTTGATATCTCTCTCTCTCTCTTTTTAGAGACAGGGTCTTTCTCTGTCACCCAGGCTGGAGTGCAGTGGAATGATTATAGCTTACTGCAGCCTTGAACTCCTGGACTTGAGCGATTCTCTTGATTCAGCCTCTCAAGCAGCTGAGACAACAGGCATGCACCACTGTGCCTGGCTAAGTTTTAAATTTTTTTTTTTTTTTTGAAATGAAAGGACTCACATATTTATTACTGAACCCAGCCAACCAACACATTCATAATAGATTCAGAGAGGAAAATACGTCGAACTCTCCAGAGAGTGGTGACATTTTCAGTTTGATATGGTAATGTGATTGTGACCTTCAGACAGCACAAATATATGTGCCATCTCATGTACAATTCCTTATAGACCCAGCTTGGTTCTTCTCCAGTGTCTCCTTTTGGAGTTGTACCTTATTTTATTTCCAGTTTTCATCCGAATCCACTGGGGAATGGGACAATTTTGCTTTTGTTTCTTGGCCAGGAATCGCTTAATCCTGAAAGTCTTGTGAGAAGACATGGCGAGAAGTGGAGGCCTTAACATTTTTTTGTAGAGATGGAGTCTTGCTATATTGCCTGGGCTGGTCTTGGACTCCTGGCCTCAAGTGATCCTCCTGCCTTGCTCCCCACAAAGTATTGGGATTATAGGCATGAACCACCATGCCCTCTTGATGGACCAATCTGTTGTTGACCTGAAGGTCTTGCTGACCAAGAACTAACATACTTGGTAGAGGTTTTATTCTAGTCTGTTGAAAAATCCTTTTGTTTATTGCCCTGTACCTTTGTTTTTGGAAACTTATTCTGAAGCTTAAAATAAAAATAAATTAAAAAAAAAAAAGGGCCAGGCATGGTGGCTTGCGCCTGTAATCCCAGCACTTTGGGAGGCCGAGGCAGGCGGATCACAAGGTCAGGAGATCAAGACCATCCTGGCTAACACGATGAAACCCCGTCACTACTAAAAAAAAAATACAAAAAATTAGCCGGACGTGGTGGCGGGCACCTGTAGTCCCAGCTACTTGGGAGGCTGAGGCAGGAGAATGGCATGAACCCAGGAGGTGGAGCTTGCAGTGAGCCAAGATCGCGCCACTGCACTCCAGCCTGGGCAACAGGGCGAGACTCTATCTCAAAAAAAAAAAAAAAAAAAAAAAAAAAAAAAAAGATTTAGGCTGCTGGCATTATCTGAAAGTGACCACTTACCTTACCGTTATCCACCAAGATCTGCAAAAACCGCTCACCATTTTTAGGTTCAATCTGTTTTGGGTTTGTAGGCTTAACTTACCCCCTGGTTTAATGTGCAGCTTCAGCTCATCTTTATAGTCAACATTGTCTTATCTAAACCTACATACATACTCACCGGAAATGACTGTACCAGCTTGTAGCTATGAGGCCTCAGTTCATCTCAACCTTGCCTTCCGGGAGTAGCCAGCCTATTATCTGGTTCAACAAGTTCTGTCAGTTAACCTGAAGCCCAAGAAGATACTATTGTTGGTTCCATGTATGTCCTTGCTAGGATGTTTAGACCTGAGTCATGTATTTGGGCCCTACCTCAAAATCACAAGGGCTGTGATTTGTATCCCTTTTTATGGTTACCTAGAACTTTTGGTAGCCTTGAATTTGGGGAAGAAATCGGATACTTAGTAAACACCTACGCATTTGTATTCATACAAAGAAGCAGATAAGCTGACCAAAAGAAACCTCTCCCAGTCCTCATGGAATTCTAAGAAATGATTAAATCCTTCTTCAGAATTTTTAATGCATACCCTATCCCACTTCAATTTTTGCAGCCTTGAGCATACTAACAAAAGTGACAAGCTTTAGCCTCTGCTGGAGAACTCACAAGCTGTAGCTGCTGCTCTTATTGCTGCTGCTGCTGCTGCTCAGAGTTCCTGCAAGGTTTCATTCAGCTTTAGGAGGCACTACAACTTATGGTTAGGAGCCAAAGCTGTAGCTTCTAATTCTGGTCAAGATGCAATAACTGGCACTGGACTAGCCTTCCTGCCATGAACAAACATAAAACTAGATGAAACATATGAAGCAACTGTTTCAACAATTGACAGTCCAGGATTGTGATCCTTGAGGAAAAGAAAATGCATGGGGTGAGCCCCATTTGAACTGGCTATCTATCTGGGAGCAATTCCTAGGCTATGACAGCACTAGGTAGAGACCAAACAGAGCATGAGAGGACTCCTCTGACCTGAGGAGGCAGAGATTAGAGATTAGGGCTGCTGATAAGGTTTAAACCTGTGGGACAGGGCACTGAAGAAGAGAGAATGCTTTGTAGGGGAAAGAGGGCATGGATACCGTGAGACATATAAATCAGTGGGACAGGATGGAGAGCCAAGGAACAAACCTGCATATATATAGTCAATTGGTTTTTGACAAAAGGGCCAAGATAATTAAACAGGGAAAGGATCATCTATGCCACAAATTGTCCTGGGAAAACTGATATCCATATAGAAAAAAAAAAAAAAAAAAAGGAACTTTGGCTCTTACTTCACAACATTGTATTAGTCTGTTCTCACACTGCTAATAAAGACATACCCAAGACTGGGTAATTTATAAAGGAAAGAAGTTTAATTGATTCACATTTCCACATAACTGGGGAGGCCTCACAATCATGGCTAAAGATGAATGAGGAGCAAAGTCATGGCGACAGACAAGAGAGCATGTGCATGGGAATTGCCCTTTATAAAACCATCAGATCTCGTGAGACTTATCATGAGAACAGCATGGGAAAAACCTGCCCCCATGATTCAGTTATCTCCACCTGGTCCCTTCGGTGACACGTGGTGATTACAGGAACTATGATTCAAGATGAGATTTGGGTGGGGACACAGTCAACCATATCAAACATATACAAAAAATAACTAAAAACGGACAATTTCGCGCCAATCTTGACCGCGCGTTCTGTTTTAACGAGCGGGCTCGGAGGTGCTCCAGCTGCTGTCATGGTTTGTTCACTAAACTGCATCGTCGCTGTGTCCCAGAACATGGGCATCGGCAAGAATGGGGACCTGCCCTGGCCGCCGCTCAGGAATGAATTCAGGTATTTCCAGAGAATGACCACAACCTCTTCAGTAGAAGGTAAACAGAATCTGGTGATTATGGGTAAGAAGACTTGGTTCTCCATTCTTGAGAAGAATTGACCTTTAAAGGGTAGAATTAATTTAGTTCTCAGCAGAGAACTCAAGGAACCTCCACAAGGAGCTCATTTTCTTGCCAGAAGTCTGGATGATGCCTTAAAACTTACTGAACAACCAGAATTAGCAAATAAAGTAGACATGATTTGGATAGTTGGTGGCAGTTCTGTTTATAAGGAAGCTATGAATCACCCAGGCCATCTTAAACTCTTTGTGACAAAGATCATGCAAGACTTTGAAAGTGACACCTTTCTTCCAGAAATTGATTTGGAGAAATATAAACTTCTACCAGAATACTCAGGTGTTCTCTCTGATGTCCAAGAAGAGAAAGGCATCAAGTACAAATTTGAAGTATATGAGAAGAATGATTAATATGAAGGTGTTTTCTGGTTTAAGTTGTTCCCCCTCCCTCTAAAAAAAGTATGTATTTTTACATTAGAAAAAAAGCATTTTGTTGACTTTAGATCTATAATTATTTCTAAGCCACTTGTTTTTATTCCCCACTACTCTTGACTCTATCAGATACCATTTATGAAACATTCTTGCTATAAATAAGTGCTTCTCCAAGACCCTGACTGAGTCCCCAGCACCTGCTACAGTGAGCTGCCTTTCCACACCCATCGCATGTGACACTCTTGCCAGTCCTTGCCATTGTCGGGCTTTTCAGATGTTGGTAATATTTATTAAAGGTGAAGATCCACATACCCTTCAACTGAGCAGTTTCGCTAGTGGAAATACCAAAAGCTTCCTATGTATATATCCAGAGGTTTGTAGATAAATATTGCAGCCTTGTTTGTAACAGTGAAAAACTGAAAACAACCTGGAAGTCCAGTGATGGGAAAATGAGTATGTTTCTGTCTTAGATTGGGGAACCCAAAGTAGATTCCAAGACTGAAATTTCAGTGAAAGCAGTTTATTTGCTAGGTCATACCAGAAACCATCGGTTGAGGTATGGAAAAACTGAACTGAGAAGGTAAGAAAACCAGTTTAAAGTCAGCGAGCAGGTTCTCACTGGTAACAAGCTCCATACTGCTGAGATACAGGGAAATGGAGGGGGAGAAAACTGGAGTGTTGATTCCCCTCTCTTCCTTGGTTGTCAGCTCCCTGTCCTGTGGGTGGGTGGAACGTACTCCAGCTGCTCTATAGTAAGTCCCAGGTGTTTGCAGTAAGAAGCTGCTGGCATGCACGGAAACAGCGAATGCCAAACACTGAAAGCAATTCCATGTTTAAGTATATAAGCGCTTCATATATATATATAGTTTTTTTTTAGACAATTTCCCTCTTGTTGCCCAGGCTGGAGTGCAGTGGTGCAATCTCAGCTCACTACAACCTCCACCTTCCCAAATTCAAGCAATTCTTCTGCCTCAGGCTCCCAAATAGCTAGGACTAAGTGCACGCCACCATGCCCGGATAAATTTTTGTATTTTGTATTTTTAGTAGAGACGGGATTTCACCATGTTAGTAAGGCTGGTCTCAAACTCCTGACCTCAAGTGATTCGCCCACCTCAGCTTCCCAAGGTGCTGGGATTACGGGCATGAGCCACCACACCTGGCACATCTTCATTCTTTTTATGTAGTAAAAAGAATAAAACCACACATGGTTTATTTGAAATATTCTATAATTAAAAAAAATACAGAAACAGGAAAACCAATTCTAAGTTCAAGTGAGGGATGATGGTTGCTTGAACCAAAGGGTTGCATGTAGTAAGAACTTGTGATTTAAGATATATTTTAAAGTTGTAAGTAGCAGGATATTCTGATGGAGTTTGACTTTGGTATTGGGCCCACTGAGTTTGAGATGCCTTTGAGAAATGAAGTAGAGAGAGAATAAAAGAAACACTAGCTGGGCACAGTGGCTCACGCCTGTAATCCTAGCACTTTGGGAGGCCAAGGCAGGTGGATCAGTTGAGACCAGCATGGGCAACATGGCAAAGCCCCATCTCTACAAAAAACACAAAAATTAGCTGGGCATTGTGGCACACACCTGTATTCCCATCTACTCAGGGAGCTGAGATGGAAGAATCAATTGAGCCCGAGTCTAAGGCTGCAGTGAGTCGTAATTGTGCCACTGCACTCCAGCCTGGGTGACAGAAGAGACCTTGTCTTGAAAAGGAATCTGAAAACAATGGAATCATGCCTTCAGAATTCTAGAAAGTTATTTTCAACTGATAAATCTATATTCACCCAAATAATCAAAGGTGAAGGTAAAATACATTTTTAGACAAGCAAAGACTCAGGGGTTAGCTCCATGTACCCTTTTTTGGGAAGCTATTGGAGAAAATACTCCAGCAAAGTGAAGGAGTACACAAACCAGAGAATGACATAGATCCAGCAAATAGGATCCAACACAGGCAATATTCCAGCTATGGAGCTGCCTTTAAAAAGAAACAGTAAAAATATTAATAGGTTAGCTGGGTGGAATGGCCCATGCCTGTAGTCCCAGCTACTCAGGAGGCTCAGCAAGAGGATGGCTTGAGCCCAAGAGTTCCAGACCAGCCTGGCTACCTTAGGGAGATCCCTTCTCTTAAAAATAATAAGTTATTGCCAAATTTGGGGCATTTGGAAAGAAGTTCATTGACGATAAAGCAGAAGTAAAAAAATAAGGGGAAAGGGTTGGTTAGGCAATCATTAATTCTAGGGCAGAAAGAAGTACAGGATAGGAAGAGCATAATACGCTGTTTTTCTCAACAAGGAGCAATACATACACAGTCATAATGATGTGGTGACTGCTTAGCCCCTAAATATGGTAACCACTTTGGGACAATATGGGAGGAAGTGAAGATAGTGATGGTGTAAGAGCTAAATCCTCACCTGTTATATCCAGAAATCACTATATAATGTATAAAAGAATTAAGAAATGACTAAGTAGTTATGTGAGGAAAAAAACAGAAGACATTGCTGGAAGAGTTAAAAGTCATTGCTCTGGAGAATTAGGAGGGATGGGGCAGGGGACTCTTAGGATGCATTATAAACTGAAGAGGTTTTTTAAAAATTTTTTGTATTAATATATGCATTCACTTGAAAAACTAAAAAAATAACAATTTGGAAAAACCCATGAAGGTAACTAACAGAAGGAAAAACTAAGAGAATGAAAAGTGTTTGCCTCTGGAAAGAACAACTGGCAGGACTGTTGTTTTCATTGTAAGACTTTTGGAGCTATTTAATTGTACTTAACCATTTTAATCTATTTCTTGAATAAGAACAATTCTATCTTAATAAAGAGTTACACTTGTTCATAAAAAAAATAACTAAAAATGGATCATGGACCTAAAATTATAATATGAAAGTGCTAGAAAATGGGAGAAAATGAAACCTTGGGTTAAGCAAGATTTCTTAGAATGCAAAAAGCACAGCACAAAAAAGAAAAAAATGGTAAATTTAACTTCATCAAAATTAGAATGTCTCCCCTTTGAATGACACTGTTAAGAAAATGAAGGGGAGGGGCAAGAAGGTTGAATAGAAACATCTCCAGTCTGCAGCTCCCAGTGAGATGAATGCAGAAGGGGGTGATTTCTGCATTTCCAACTGAGGTACCCAGTTCATCTCACTGGGACTGTTTCGGCAGTGGGTGCAACCCATGGAGAGCGAGCAGAAGCAGGGTGGGGCATTGCTTTACCCAGGAAGTGCAAGGAGCCAGGGGACCTCTCAAGGGAAGCCATGAGGTATTGTGCTACCCGCCCGGGTACTACACTTTTCTCATGGATTTTGCAATCAGCAGATCAGATTTCCTGGTGAACCTACACCACCAGGGCCCTGAGTTTCAAGCACAAAACTAGGTGGCTGTTTGGGCAGGCACCCAGCTAGCTGCAGGAGTTTGTTCATACCCTAGTGGCACCTGGAACCCCAGCAAGACAGAACCGTTCACTCCCCTTGAAAGGGAGCTGAAGCCAGGGAGCCAGGTGGTTTCACTCAGCAGGTTCCACTCCCATGGAGCTCAGCAAGCTAAGAACCACTGACTTGAAATTCTTGCTGCCAGCACAGCAGTCTGGTCGACCTAGGATGATTGAGCTTGGTGGGAGGAGGGGCATCTGCGATTACCGAGGCTTTAGTAGGCCGTTCTTCCCTGACAGTGCTAAGGAGACGGAGAGGCGTGGACTGGGTGGAATTTGCCACAGTGCGGCAAAGTGACTGTGGCCAGAGTGCTTATCTAGATTTCTCCTCACTGGTCAAGGCATCTCTGAAGGAAATGCAGCAGCCCTAGTCAGGGGCTTACAGATGAAACGCTCATCTCCCTGGGACAGAGCACCTGGGGGGAGGGGCTGCTGTGGGCACAGCTTCAGCGGATTTAATCTTTCCTGCCTGCTGGCTCTGAAGACAGCAGCTGATCCTGACAAGGGGGATTCTCCCAGCACAGCACACCAGCTCTGCTAAGGGACAGACTGACTCCTCAGGTGTGTAACTGACCCCAATGCTGACTAGACAGTTAAAGATGTGCTGAAGCTACACATTAAACCTCCCAACAGGGGTCAACAGACACCTCATACAGGAGAGCTCTGGCTGGCATCAGGCTGGTGTCCCTCTGGGATGAAGCTTCCAGAGGAAGGAGCAGGCTGCAATCTTTGATGTTCTGCAGCCTTCCAGGCAAACAGGGTCTGGAGTGGACCTCCAGCAAACTGCAGCAGACCTGCAGAAGAGGGGCCTGACTGTTAGAAGAAAAACCAACAAACAGAAAGCAACAACAACATCAACAAAAAGGACCCCCACACAAAAACCCCATCCAAAGGTCATCAGCCTCAAAGATCAAAGGTAGATAAATCCATGAAGATGAGGAAAAATCAGTGCAAAAATGCTGAAAATTCCAAAAACCAGAATGCCTCTCCAGTAAGGGCATAAAACTGGATGGAGAATAAGATTAACAAACTGACAGAGGCAGGCTTCAGAAGGTGGGTGATAACAAACTCCTCTGAGCTAAAGGAGCATGTTCTAACCCAATGCAAGGAAGCTAAGAACCTTGATAAAAGGTTACAGGAACTGCTAACTAGAATAACCAGTTTAGAGAGGAACATAAATAACTTGATGAAGCTAAAAACCAAACAAACAAAGAAAACAAAAAGCAAAACAACACGAGAACTTCAGGAAGCATACACAAGTATCAATAGCTGAATCAATCAAGCAGAAGAAAGGATATCAGAGATTGAAGATCACCTTGCTGAAAAAAGGCATGAAGACAAGATTAGAGAAAAAAGAATGAAAAAGAATGAACAAAGCCTTCAAGAAATATGGGACTATGTGAAAAGACTAAACCTACGATAGATTGGTGTACCTGAAAGTGACAGGGAGAATGGAATCAAGTTGGAAAACACATTTCATGATATTATCCACGAGAACTTCCCCAACCTAGAAAGACAGGCCAACATTCAAATTCAGGAAATACAGAAAACACCACTAAAATACTCCTCGAGAAGATCAACCCCAAGGCACATAATCATCAGATTCTCCAAGGTTGAAATGAAGGAAAAAATGTTAAGGGCAGCCAGAGAGAAAGGCCAGGTCACCTACAAAAGAAAGCCCATCAGACTAACAGTGGATCCCTCTGCAGAAACCCTACAAGCCAGAAGAGAGTGGGGGCCAATATTCAACATTCTTAAAGAAAAGAATTTTTCAGCCCAGAATTTCATATCCAGCCAAACTAAGCTTCAAAAGCAAAGGAGAAATAAAACCCTTTCCAGACAAGGAAATGCTGAGGGATTTTGTCACCACCAGGCCTGACTTACAAGAACTCTTGAAGGAAGCACTAAATATGGAAAGGAAAAACCAGTAACAGCCACTGCAAAAACACACCGAAATATAAGACTATTGACACTATGAAGGAACTGCATCTACTAATGTGCAAAATAACCAGCTAGCATCATGATGATAGCATCAAATTCACACATAACAATATTGACCTTAAATGTAAATGTGCTAAATGCCCCAATTAAAAGACACAGACTGGCAAATTGGATAAAAAGTCAAGACCCATCAGTGTGCTGTATTCAAGAGACCCATCTTATGTTCAAAGACACACACAGGCTCAAAATAAAGGGATGAAGGAATATTTACCAAGAAGCAAAAAAAAGCAATTTTTTTTTTCTTGCTTGCAAGTAGGTTGCAATCCTAGTCTTTGATAAAACAGACTTTAAACCAACAAAGATCAAAAAAGACAAAGAAGGGCATCACATAATGGTAAAGGGATCAATGCAACAAGAAGAGTTAACTATCCTAAATATATATGCATCCAATACAGGAGCATCCAGATTTGTAAAACAAGTTCTTAGAGACCTACAAAGATACTTAGGCTCCCAGACAATAATAATGGGGGACTTTAACACCCCACTGTCAATATTAGACAGATCAATGAGACAGAAAATTAACAAGGATATTCAGGACTTGAACTCAGCTGTGGACCTAATAGATATCTACAGAACTCTCCACCCTAAATCAAGAGAATATACATTCTTCTTAGTGCCACATGGCACTTCTTCTTTTTTTTTTTTTTTAATGATGTTGTTTATCTCTCTTCTGCCTAATTTTATTCTTTTTAACGTGTATTTTAAAGCAAAATATTTCTTTTTTTAAAATTTATTATTATTATACTTTAAGTTGTAGGGTACATGTGCATAACGTGCAGGTTTGTTACATATGTATACTTGTGCCATGTTGGTGTGCTGCACCCATCAACTCGTCATTTACATCAGGTATAACTCCCAATGCAATCCCTCCCCCCTCCCCCCTCCCCCGGCACTTATTCTTAAACTGGCCGCATACTTGGAAGTAAAGGACTCCTCAGCAAATGCAAAAGAATGGAAATCATAACAGTCTGTCAGACCATAGTGCAATCAAATTTGAATTTAGGATTAAGAAACTTAAGACTTTCGCTCGCCGAGACGCGTATCAGTTGGAATTTTGAGGAGCCAACCGCGCCGTCTGTCTCTGGCAAGCCAGTGGCGGTTTAAAGGAGGTGGTGGGAAGCCTGTGTGTGCTCGAATTCATGACCCTCATGGTCGCTCCAGTTTTTCACACCTGAAAATAACATAGCAAAATAAGCCAAGATGTCTGTGAATCCAATGACCTATGAGGCCCAGTTCTTTGGCTTCATGCCACAAACGTGCATGCTTTGAATCTACATTGCATTTCAAGACTACCTATTTGAAGTGATGCAGGCCGTTGAACAGGTTATTCTGAAGAAGCTGGATGGCATCCCAGACTGTGACATTAGCCCAGTGCGGATTCGCAAATGCACTGAGAAGTTTCTTTGCTTCATGAAAGGACATTTTGATAACCTTTTTAGCAAAATGGAGCAACTGTTTTTGCAGCTGATTTTACGTATTCCCTCAAACATCTTGCTTCCTGAAGATAAATGTAAGGAGATACCTTATAGTGAGGAAGATTTTCAGCGTCTCCAGAAAGATTTTGAACAGTTACAGGAGAAGTACAAGACTGAATTATGTATTAAGCAGGCCCCTCTTGCAGAATTAGAAGAGCAAAAAATTGTTCAGGCCAAACTCAAACAGACGTTGACTTTCTTTGATGAGCTTCAAAATGTTGTCAGAGATCATGGGACTAGTGATTTTAGGGAGAGTTTAGTGTCCCTGGTTCAGAACTCCAGAAAACTACAGAACATTAGAGACAGTGTGGAAAAGGAATCGAAACAACTGAAAATACCTTAATTGCTCAGTAGTCAAAAGGAGGAGCCTGTCAAAAAGTAGAATCATAAGGAATTTATACCAGTGACTGTTCAAACCAACCATACTTTTTATTAGATTTGCTTTGTCAACTCTTTCTTGTATTCTGTGTCTTCCTCTTTTTTGGTCCACTTTCCCGAGGTATGTGTGTACTACTTTGAACTAGGCTGCAGCATCTGTTCCTTAGAGTCTGCTAATGAGTGGGAAGGGATCAAATGAAGAAGCCATGGCCAGTTAAAGATATTTGCAGAGTTACACCTTGGTCATAAGTTCTTTGTGATCTTGATGATTTTGACTTACTCTTTGGATGAGACCAGATGAGAAAAGGATTAAATGGGTGGCTCCTTTAGTATTATTGTTATTTTTGAGGCAAGGTCCCCTTCTGTTACCCAGGTTAGAGTAGAGTTCAGTGGCACAGTCTTGGCTTACTGCAGCCTCTGTGTCCTGGGCTCAAGTGATCCTCCTGCCTCAGCCTCCCAAGTAGCTAGGACCACAGGTGCGTGTCACCATGCTTTGCTAATTGTTTTTGCAGAAACGAGGCCTCACTATATTGCCCAGGTTGAGTGGCTTTTTTATTAACCAGTCATTACATTGTGGGACAGCCAACATAGAGTACTTTCTCTCAACCTGTAAATTTTCTTACATCAGGGAGTCAATATGTAGTGGAAAGAAGCGTGTAGCAAAAAAGACAACGTTGGTCTTTAATAAAAAAGAAGTTGGTTTATTTCCAAAATAAATCTGACAAAAAAACCTGGTGATGTTAAGCAATTTACTGTCTTAGAGTCCTGCCAGAGAAGACCTTAGACAAAAAAAGAGAACCCACTGGAATAGAGAAGGAAGCATATAGCATACTCAGTAGTGAAATTTAATTTTACTGACTGTTAGGTATCTATGCCAATTTATTTTCATACTTCAGTTGGTTTCGGAATCTGCCTTATACCTAATATTTAATTATTTATTCACACTCACAAGCATCAAACATTTAATTCCCTCAGTGGGAAATTTGTGTTTAAACTCAATGGAATCTAATATTTCTTTATGTCATTAGTCCCTGTAAAATGTTAGGTCACCCAAGGAAAGGGGAGAAATAGCAATGGCTGCTCCTAAGGTGTTGCTTGCCCTCCATGTCTTCCTAAAGAGCAGAACTTGGAGTTTCTCCTTTATGTAGAGAAGAAGTAACTTAGGGTGTATTTGCAAAGAAATATTCATAGATACTGAAAGCTTGTGTTTACATGAAATATGTTTATTATCAAGAAGTCCTTTTTCCAATTCTGTACATTAAATAAATATGTTTTAAAAGGGAAAAAAAAAGAGACTTACTCAAAACCGCACAACTACATGGAAGTTGAACAGCCTGCTCCTGAATGGCTTCTGGGTAAACAACAAAATTAAGGAAGAAATAAAGAAGTTCTTTGAGACCAATGAGAACAAAGAGACAATATACCAGAATATCTGGGACAGAGTTAAAGCAGAGTTTAGAGGGAAATTTACAGCACTAAATGCCCACATCGGGAAGCTGGAAAGATCTGAAATTGACACCCTAACATCACAATTAAAAGAACTAAAGAAGCCACCAGGTGCGGTGGCTCACACCTGTAATCCCAGTACTTTGGGAGGGTGAGGCGGGTGGATCACGAGGTCAGGAGTTCGAGGCCAGCCTGGCCAACATGGTGAAATCCCATCTGTACTAAAACTACAAAAATTAGTTGGATGTGATGGTGGGTGACTGTAGTCCCAGCTACTTGGGAGGCTGAGCAGGAGAATAGCTTGAACCTGGGAGGCAGAGGTTGCAGTGAGCCGAGATCCCACCATTGCACTCCAGCCTGGGACAGAGTGATACTCTGTCTTAAAAAAAAAAAAAAAACTAGAGAAGCAAGAGCAAACAAATTCAAAAGCTAGCAGGAGACAAGAAATAACTAAGATCAGATCAGAACTGAAGGAGATAGAGACACGAAAAACCCTTCAAAAAATCAATGAATCCAGGAGATGGTTTTTTGAAAAAATTAACAAAATAGGTAGACCACTAGCTACACTAATAAAGCAGAAAAGACAGAAGAATCAAATAGACACAATAAAAAATGATAAAGGGCATATCACCACTGATCCCACAGAAATACAACCACCATCAGAGAATACTATAAACACCTCTATGCAAATAAACTAGAAAATCTAGAAGAAATGGATAAATTGCTGGACACATACACCCTCCCAAGACTAAACCAGGAAGAAGGTGAATCCCTGAATAGACCAATAACAAGTTCTGAAATTGAGAAAGTAATTAATAGCCTACCAAAACAAAAAAAGCCCAGGAACAGAAGGATTCATAGCTGAATTCTACCAGAGGTACAAAGAGGAGCTGGTACCATTCCTTCGAAAACTATTCCAATCAATAGAAAAAGGACTCCTTCCTAACTCACTTAACGAGGCCAACATCATCCTGATACCAAAACCTGAGACACACACACACATACACACACACACACGAAAACAAAATTTTCAGGCCAATATCCCTGATGAACATCAATGCAAAAATCCTCAATAAAATACTGGTAAATCAAATCCAGCAGCACATTCAAAGCTTATCCACCACGATCAAGTCGGCTTCATCCCCAGGATGCAAGGCTGGTTCAACATATGCAAATCAATAAACGTAATCAATCACATAAGCAGAACCAATGACAAAAACCACATGATTATGTCAATAGATGCAGAAAATGCTTTTGATAAAATTCAACATGACTTCATGCAAAAAACTCTCAATAAACTACGTACTGATGGAACATATCTCAAAATAATAAGAGCTATTTGTTACAAACCCATAGCCAATATCATACTGAGTGGGCAAAAGGTGGAAGCTACGAGCTGCTTGATGGCCAGGTCATCACCAACAGCAATGAGCGGTTCCACTGTCCCGAGGCACTCTTCCAGCCTTCCTTCCTGGGCATGGAATCCTGTGGCATCCGTGAAACTACCTTCAACTCCATCATGAAGTGTGATGTGGACATCTGCAAAGACCTGTACATCAACACAGTGCTGTCTGGCGGCACCACGATGTACGCTGGCCATCGTGGACAGGATGCAGAAGGAGATCACTTAGCCCTGGTGCCCAGCACGATGAAGATCAAGATCATTGCTCCTCCTGAGTGCAAGTACTCCGTGTGGATCGGCACCTCTATCCTGGCCTCTCTGTCCACCTTCCAGCAGATATGGATCAGCAAGCAGGAGTATGACGAGTCTGGCCCCTCCACCGCCCACTGCAAATGCTCCTGTGCGGACTGTGACTTAGTTACATTACACCCTTTCTTGACAAAACCTAACTTGCACAGAAAACAATATGAAATTGGCATGGCTTTATTTGTTTTTTTTTTGTTTGTTTGTTTGTTTCTTTTTTTTTTTTTTTGGCTTGACTCAGGATTTAAAAACTGGAACGGTGAAGGTGACAGCAGTTGGTTGGAGTGAGCATCCCCCAGAGTTCTACATTGTGGCCGAGGACTTTGATTGTACGTTGTTCCTTTTTTTTTTTTTTTAATAGTCATTCCAAATATTGTGAGATGCATTGTTACAGGAAGTTCCTTGCCCTCCTAAAAGCCACCCCACTTCTCTCTAAGGAGAATGGCCCAGTCCTCTCCCACGTCCACACAGGGGAGGTGATAGAATTGCTCTGATGTAAATTATGTAATGCAAAATTTTTAAAATCTTTGCCTTAACGCTTTTTTATTTTGTTTTATTTTGAATGTCAGCCTTTTGGCCCTCCTTTTTTGTCCCCCAACTTGAGATGTATGAAGGCTTTTGGTCTCCCTGGGAGTGGGTGGAGGCAGCTGGGGCTTACCTGTACACTGACTTTAGACCAGTTGAATAAAAGTGCACACCTTAAAAAAAACAAAAAACAAAAAAACAAAACTTAGATGACGGGTTGATTGGCGCAGCAAACCACCATGGCATATGTATACCTATGTTAACAAACCTGCATGTTCTGCACATGTATCCGAAAACTGAAAGTAAAATTTAAAAAATTAAAAAATAAATAAATTAATTAAAAAAAAGAAAATGAAAGCAATGCAACTTTGGGAGAAAATGTTCTCAATACACATGTTTGTTAAAGGACATTTTCCCAGAATCTATAAAAAATTCTTACAACTCAATAATAAATAATTCAATTAAAGATGGTCTTAAATTTGGACAGATACTTCAAAAAAATACAGATGGCCAATAAGCATATGAAAAGATGCTTATCACAAGTTATCAGACAATATCAAGTGTTCTCAAATATGTGGCACACCGGTACTCTTTTGTACATTGCTAGTGGGAATGTGAAACAGTACAACCATCTTGGAAAAGTCTGCCAACTTTTTAAATAAATGTAAACATACACCCACCAATTCTATTACTAGATATATATCAAAGAAAAGTGAAAACAGGTCAGGTGCAGTGGCTCCCAGCACTTTGGGAGGCCAAGGTGGGTGGATCAAACTCCTGAGGTCAGGAGTTTGAAACCAGCCTGGCCAACGTGGTGAAACCCCTGACTCTACCAAAAAATACAAAAATCAGCTGGGCGTGGTGGTGGGTGCCTATAGTCCCAGCTACTGGGGAGGCTGAGGTGGGAGAATTGCTTGAACCTAGGAGGCGGAGGTTGCAGTGAGCTGAGATCATGCCACTGCACTCCAGCATGGGTGCCAGAGTGAGACCCTGTCTCAAAAAAAAAAAAAAAAAAGGAAAAAGTGAAAACACGTGTTCATAGAAAGGCTTGTACATAAATGTTCATAGCAGGTTTGTTCACAATAGTGAGAGAAATAGGAAACAACTCAAATATCTCTCTGTAGGTGAATGGGTACAAAAATCGTGGTACATGTAAATAGTGGAAAGTTATTTAGCAATAATAGAAATGAATTACTGATATATGCCATAACATGAATAAATCTCAAAAGATTATGCTGACTAGTAAAATTTGCTAAGAGAGTAAGTCTTAAATGTTCTCACCACACATACACAAATGGTAATTATGTGAGGTAATGGGTGTGTTAACTAACTTGATCATGGTAATCAGTTTACCGTTTATATGTATATCAAAGCATGTCGTATATCTGAAATATATATAATTGTATTTGTCAGCTATACCTAGTAAAGCTTGGGAAAACCCTTACACACTTAAAAAATATAACACTGTAAGAGGCAAACAGATGGCAATTCTGCTTTGCACAATACAAGCAAGGTTTGATCTTATTCATATGACTTTTAAAATTGTATATAAAAATGAGATTCAGGCCGGGTGCGGTGGCTCATGCCTGTAATCCCAGCACTTTGGGAGGCTGAGGTGGGCAGATCACCTGAGGTCAGGAGTGCGAGACCAGCCTGGCCAACATGGAGAAACCCTATTTCTACTGAAAATACAAAATTAGCCGGGCGTGGTGGCACATGCCTGTAATCCCAGCTACTCGGGAGGCTGAGGCAGGAGAACCGCTTGAATCCAGGAGGCAGAGGTTGCGGTGAGCCGAGATGGTGCCATTGCACTCCAGCCTGCGCAACAAGAGTGAAACTCCGTCTTAAAAAAAAAAAAGAGAGACTCGAAATTGAAGTATCTCTTTGAGAACCAGATACTTATCTGTGTAGGGTACAAGTATTTCAGATTATAATTCCCCCAAAAATATAACAACAACAACAAAAACGTTATGCTGAACAAAAGAAAAGCAAGACGAAAGAGTACATACTATTTCGCTTTATTCATACGACATTCTGGAACATGGAAAACTACTCTCTGGCATCAGAAAGCAGATCTGTGGTTGCCAGTGTAGGGAAGACTAATACAAAGGGGTAGGAGGGTGAAGGAAATGCTATATAACTTGATCTGTTTGTATTTGTAAGGGTGTATACATTTGTCAAAACTCAAATAACTATACATTTAAGATACGTGCGTTACTTTGTATGTAAATTATACCTCAATAAAGTTGATTTAAAAAATGAAGAATACAGGCTTTTGCATTAGAGTGACCTGTTACTGCTTCTCATTTGTATAAGTTACTTATCTAAGTTCAAATTTCTTTATCTGTAAACTGGGAATATTAATAGTATCAATTTCATAGGGTTGCTATGAGATTTAATAAGATATTATATGTTGTATACTTTCAAGATCTGTCATGGTACTTAAAAATCAAAGGTAGTTCCTATTACTGCTACACATGGTTTTTTTTCTAATCACATCATGAAAGAATGCGGTTGATAATTCAGCCCATTTTTCAGAAGAGCTGCCTTTATAGATCTCAGAATAGATGTGCACCTTTGCCTACCACCCACAGATCAGGCAGGCAGAACAGACAGTCCACACTCTGAAAAAGCACCTTCTTTAATGCCAACTATTAGCAGGGAAATTAGGCTAAACTTCCTCTCCCAGTTGAGCTAGAGTAAGACCATCTGTGTGCCTGGATACGGGGAGGGGCCCCACCTTTTAACACAAATTGAGACTTCTTTGGAGCAGAGCTACCCAGTTAGCCTAGAGCTACTCCAGGCTGACTCCAGTAAAAATGGGCTCCCTGACCCAGCTAGGTGTCAGAACAACAGATCTGTCTTAGATTCATCTGTGGTGTTATGTTTCACTAAGGTTTTCTGCCCTCCTTGTCTATGACAGCTTGCTTGGCAACTTGAGCCTGCTCTGCCCACAATTTGGTTCTCTGCCACTTACCTTATGATTACTATCTCAGTAACAGCTCCTGTCTGAACTTACCACTCACACACCAGTTTAATCACAGCCTGACTAGCCAGCTCTGCACCACCTCCTGCAGAACTTCTTGCCCAGATGGCTCTTCTCTTGGAGCCACCAGAAGAGTGAACCCTTCAGACTGAATAGCTCTCTGCTGGCACCTGGGAGAAGCAGGAAGAAATTTTTAGATTAAGCTTATTTGAACTTCTAATCTGAAGTATCAGAGATGCATTCCATCAACCCTGCCAGGGATTCCAGTCTAAGATAAGAATCGAGGATGCATAATGGTTTGAGATTAAGACCAAGGTTTGATGAAGCGGGGTTTGATACAGCTCATGCATACAATGCCTTATTTCTCTTTGTATCTCCTGTTTTAGAGGAAGCCTTTCTGTTTGCAAGAGTTTCCTCTCTTTCGACTTTTGATTCCATATGTTCCCTTGCCTTTGGATATTGCTCAGGTTAACCTAAAAACACACCCAGTGATGACAACGCATAGAACATTCTATTTGTTTCTTTAGGCAATATTACAGAGTGGTTTTCACCTTAGACAGGCACAGATCTGAATCATCTCTGCTATTTATGAGTTGTGTGATTTGGGGTGAAGCCCTCTGCTCTAGCCATTCTGGCCTTTCTTCTGCCTCTCCAGCATGCCAAGCTCACTTTTCCAGGGTTTTTGCATTTGCTCGTCACTCTGCCTGAGACCCTTTTCATTCAGGTCGTCTGAGGATAGTTTCTTCTTGTCACTCAGATCTCAGTTCAAATGTCATCTCTTTGGATAGAACTTTCCTCACTATTATTTCTAAAATGCCCCACCTCAGTCACTACTGCACCATCTTATTTTAGTGTCTTCGTAGCATTTATCTTATTTACTTGTTTATCATCTGTCTTCCCCAATTACAATAAAAACTTATAATCTGGGCACGGTGGCTCACACCTATAATCCTAGCACTTTGGGAAGCCGAGGTAGGCGGACAGCTTGAGCCCCAGAGTTTGAGACCAGCCTGGGCAACGTGGCCAAATCTTATCTCTACAAAAAAATACCAAAATATTAGCTGGGCTTGGTGGCATGCACTTGTAGTCCCAGTTACTCCGGAGGTTGAGGTGAGAGGATCACCTAAACCAGGGGAGGTTGAGGCTGCAGTGAACTGTGATCGTGCCACTGCACTCCAGCCTGGGTGACGGAGTGAGACCCCGTCTAAAAAAAAAAAAAAAAAAAAAAAAAAGAATAAAAACATCTAGAGAGCAGGGCAGGTCAGGAGGAACTTATCTTTTTCACCACAGTATCCCTAAAGTTTAGAATTGTACCCAGCACATACATAGCAGGTTTTTAGAAAGTTATCTGTTGAATCAGTCAGTAAGTTAGCATCTCCAAGCTTTAGTTTATCTATAAAATAGAGATAATAGTACTTTCCTATAGGGTTAATGAAGATAATATGAGGAAATGTTTGTAAAGGGCTTAGCATGATGCCTGACATATAGTAATTGTGCTATAAATAGTGGACATAGTTATTATTTTTTCTGCCTGCATTTCCCCTCTCCCGAGTATATAAGCTCCTCTAGAGCACAGATGATGTCTTATTTGTATATTTCATATTGCTATGGATATAGTAGACAATAAAACTTAGTTTCAATGAAATAAAAATTTTTCCTAGTAAATCAAGGCTTCAAATAGGCGAAATAGAAAATACACCAACTGAACCAACCAAAGATGGTGAGCTCATCTTTTGGACTCAGTTAATCAGCCCTCCTCCCAATGAAGGCTTTCCTGACTATCTCGTCCTGGGAGGGTCAGGGGATAAGGTGACTATCCCTTGTGTGGACTTCGGCCAGAGCACCAGTGCATTTGATTTCAGTCATGTGCTCGTAGGTACGTTTTCCTCTGCTAGACTGCATGTGCTTTGAATTACTTACCTTTGTATCCCCACCAGCTGGCCCCTTGCCTTCTCTCGTACTCAGTATAGAAGTATTGAAGAATAGAACAGTGGTAAAGGGGCAATAGCACTGTAGACTCTGGACTCAATGCATCTGGGTTCAAATCCTAGCTTCTGCCACTTACCAACTGGGAGGCTTCAGACAAGTTACTTGACTTCTCTGTGGGCCTCAAGTTCCTCATTCGTAAAATGAGGAACAAAAGTACCAATTTCACGAATAGGCAACGAAAATATTTTCTTCCTATAGGTTCCTAAAATAATGCTTTCTTCATTTTATTTTATTTTATTTTACTTTTTTTGAGACAGAGTCTTGCCCTGTTGGCCAGGCGATCTTGGCTCACTGCAACCTCCGCCTCCCAGTTTCAAGCAATTCTCCTGCCTCAGCCTCCTGAGTAGCTGGTACTACAGGTTTGTGCCACCACACCTGGCTAATTTTTGTATTTTTAGTAGAGATGGGGTTTCACCATGTTGGCCAGGCTGGTCTTGAATTTCTGACCTCAGGTGATCCACCCCCTGCGGCCTCACAAAGTACTGGAATTACAGGAGTGAGCCTCCACACCTGGCCAAATGCCTTCAATTTTATGTGTACTTAATTTCACATAGATGTGCCCCAGACAGTGACTGGATCATAACAGACATTCAGTCGTGTTTATTGAATTAAATTGAAAACTTTAATGTAAATTGATAATCAGGGGTAAAGAAAAGCATGTTTATTTATTTATTTTTGTAGCTGGGTCTATAAGTGCATGCCACCATGCTGGGCTAAATGCGTATTTAAATGGACAGGGAGAACTATAGTCAGTTCTTTTGTATAAGCATACTTTGATGACTTTTTTCAATTTCATATTTATTCTATTAGATGTGGTAAATGTGATGTATATTTGAAAATAGATTTCGGGGTATGTGTGGTTGGGGTATTCATGTGGAGGTCAGAGTGGAAGCAGGTGTGAGAGGGTCCAGCAGAAGAAAACACGGCTGCCAAAGTGTTTGAGTCCATCGGCAAGTTTGGCCTGGCCTTAGCTGTTGCAGGAGGCTTGGTGAACTCTGCTTTATATAATGTGGATGCTGGGCACAGAGTTGTCATCACTGATGGATCCCATGGAGTACAGGACATTGTGGAAGGGGAAGGGACTCACTTTCTCATCCCATGGGTATGAAAACCAATTATCTTTGACTGCCGTTCTCGACCACGTAATGTGTCAGTCATCACTGGTAGCAAAGATTTACAGAATGTCAACATCATACTGCGCATCCTCTTCCGGCCCATTGCTAGCCAGCTTCCTTGCATCTTCACCAGCATAGGAGAGGACTATGATGAGCGTGTGCTTCTGTCCATCACAACCAACATCCTCAAGTCAGTGGTGGCTTGCTTTGATGCTGGAGAACTAATCACCCAGAGAGAGCTGGTCTCCAGGTAGGTGAGCGATGACCTTACGGAACGAGCAGCCACCTTTGGGCTTATCCTGGACGACATGTCCTTGACACATCTGACCTTCGGGAAGGAGTTCACAGAAGCGGTGGAAGCCAAACAGGTGGCTCAGCAGGAAGTAGAGAGGGCCAGATTTGCGGTGGAAAAGGCTGAGCAACAGAAAAAGGTGGCCATCATCTCTGCTGAGGGCGACTCCAAGGCAGCTGAACTGATTGCCAACTCACTGGCCATCGCAGGGAATGGTCTGATCGAGCAGGAAGCTGCCGAGGACATCGCGTGCCAGCTCTCACACTCTTGGAACATCACCTATCTGCCGGTGGGGCAGTCCGTGCTCCTCCAGCTGCCCCAGTGAGTGCCTCCACCTCTGCAGGTTGATCGGCCACAGCCCTGATAATTCTTAACATCGCCTCCCTTCTGCCCCCACTCCAGAAATCACTGTGAAATTTCATGATTGGCTAAAAGTGAAGGAAATAAAGGTAAAATCACTTCAGATCTAAAAAAAAAAAAAAAGAAAGAAAGAAAGAAAGAAAGAAAGAAAGAAAGAAAAAATAGATTTCAGAGAACAACTACTTTAAGAAAAAACATCTTCAGTGGTTACAGTTTGAGGACTCATCAGTTTGAAGTGAAAATTCTTTCTAAGTAGATACTACTCTCCTTTTTCAGTTTTGTAGTCTCCTAAATTTACTTTCTCTGCTGACCTTTTAAAAGCTCCCTCTGGGCCTTAACTAGAGCAATAAAAAAAGAGTTTGACAAAGACTTTTAGAAATGTTACTCTTGGGCGGCTTTCTGAACCTGCCTAACAAAATACAAAAAAATGTTACTCTTCCTCAATTAATCTACATTGGGCAACAGTAGGGGGTGGGGTGAAATATTCTCAACTGTCAATTAATAACAAACTTAAATGTCTCATATAACAGTTATTAGAAGTGAGTTATGGATTCCTCATAAGTGGGGTTTAAATGATAATAAAAAATCATCTAGTTAGTTATTCTTTCTTTTTTTTTTTGAGATGAATCTCGCTCTGTCACCCAGGCTGGATACAGTCGCGTGATTTTGGCTCACTGCAACTTCCACTTCCCTGATTCAAGCAATTACCCCGTTTCAGCCTCCCGAATAGCTGGGATCACAGGTGTATACCACCACACCCAGCTATTTTTTTTTTTTTTTTGTATTTTTAGTAGAGACAGGGTTTCACCATGTTGGCCAGACTGGTCTTGAACTCCTGACCTCAGGCAGTCTGCCCACGTCAGCCTCCCAAAGTGCTGGGATTACAAGCACGAGCCACCTTTCTAATAAATTATTAGAAAAGTTTTTCCTTTTCTAATTATTTATCTTTAGCTATTCAGAGAAAAACTTTTGTGGCAGCAACACAATTATATTCATTTAGTAATTGAGAGTCAAACATTGTGTGCTAGGCTAAAGGGAATACCAAGAACTTTAAGAACTGGTCCTTTCCTCAAAGGAACTTAGGCCATGTATCTGTAAAGTCAGTGTACTTTTCATAGGCATTCTTGAAAATTACTTGAATAAATCCCAAGTTTAAAAATGATTTAAAAATGATTCTTATCTGACATTGTGTGTTTAAGAGAAGACCAAGAATAAATACACGTACATTCCTTATAGTAGAATAAAGCCCCTTTGCAAGGGGGAGAACGGAAGCTGCAACAGACTTTGTTGGTGGCCACTGGGCCTTTGTGAGTTCTTGGCACTTGGAAGCCTATTTTCAGTATTTCAGGTTAAAATTCTCCTGCTTGTCAATAGAGAAGCCTTAATTTTTCTTTCTAAAGTCTCAGAGTCTCACTCTTTTGCCCAGGCTGGAGTACAATGGCACCATCTTGGCTCACTGCAGTTTCCGCCTTCTGGGTTTAAGCGGTTCTCCTGTCTTAGCCACCAAGTAGCTGAGTTAACAGGTGCTCACCACCACGCCCAGCTAATTTTTGTATTTGCATTTGTATTTTTAAATTTATTTTAAGACAGAGTCTCACTCTGTTGCCCAGACTGGAGTGCAATGGCACAATCTCCACTCACTGCAACCTCTGCCTCCCGGGTTCAAGCAATTCTCCTTTCTCAGCCACCTGAGTAGCTAGGATTATAGGCAGCCACAACCACGCCCAGCTAATTTTTGTATTTTTAGTAGAGACAAGGTTTTGCCATGTTGGCCATGCTTGTCTTGAACTATTGACCTCAGGTGATCCACCCGCCTTGGTCTCCCAAAGTGCTGGGATTACAGGAGTGATCTACTGCACCCGGCCAGTGTATTTTTAGTAAAGATGGGGTGTCACCATGTTGGCCGGGCTGGTCTCAAACTCCTAACCTCAAGTGATCCACCTGCCTCGACCTTCCAGAGTGCTGGTATTACAGGTACGAGCCACTGCCTGGCCTCATAAATATAGTTCTTTACGAAAGACAACACCACTGGCCAATCATCAGAAGGGCAAGAACTTTAGGTCTGTATTTCAGTAAGAGATTTACATTCCATAGATCCTTTCACTCTCATTCAATCAGAACTTTTTGTAGGCATTTATGAGATGGCTATTTGGGGTGACAGATATAATCTATGGCCATAGAACTGGGAAATGTACAAAACACTGACTTGAATCATGTAAGCTACAGACAAATGAATAAATCATTCATTTAGTCACTCTTTAATTAATTAATGTATTTATTCATTCTACTATTATGGACTGAGCACTGTTTTAAGTACTGAAGAATCCATGCTAAATATAGTATTGTGGGAGAGACTGACATTAATAGAATAACCCAAACCAGTGTAATGAATACAATGAATACAGTGGTGATGCATGGTGAAGGTGAGGTCCTTGGAGTTATGCTACAGCATGTGCTAGAGGAAGCATGAAGGGCAAAAGGGAAACTGAAAAAGATGTTGTGGCTGAGTCTCACAGAAGGAGAGGACCATGGTACCTTGTACCACTGAAGGATGGGCAGAGACAGGCATTCAAGGGCTTGGAGGCAGAGTTAAGGAAGGACATCAAGCAGTGCTTTCTTGTGATCAGATTTATGAGAAATGATGGTAGCTTAAATGGCATGGCTGTAGTCAAGGAAGAAAGGGAGTTTAATGAGATATTGAGGAGACGGAATGAATAGAGCTTGATGATTGAATGGATCTTAGAGATGAGTGAGAAATAAGGTCAAACATGATTCTCAGGTTTGTTGCTTGAGAAAATGGAAGAACACTCGTGGCATACACTGAGATAGGAAGTACTAGATGAGAACCAGGATTGGGAATAAAAACTATCCCTTGGTTTTAGACACGCTGAGTTGAGACATGTTGATACGGAAATTCGGCACTATTCAATAGAGCTTTCTGTGAGGGTGGAGGTGTTCTGTACCTACACTGCTGAGTATTTTAGCCATTACTCACATGTGGCTATTTACATTTAACCTAAAATAAAAGATTTAGTTTCTCAGTGGCACTAGCCACATTTCAAGTGCCCAACAGCTATATGTGGCTAGTGATTTTTGCATTTGACAGTGCAGTTCTAGAGCCTAGAGAAGCAGCCTAGGTTGAAAATATAAAAAATTAGCCAGGCATAGTGGCTTATACCTATAATCTCAGTACTTTGAGAGGTCAAGCCAGGAGAATTGCTTGAGGCCAGGAGTTTGAGACCAGCTTGGACAACACAGTGAGATCCTGCAGCTATAAAAAAAATATGAAGATAGTCTGGGAGCAGTGGCTCACACCTATAATCCCAGCACTTTGGGAGGTTGAGGCGGGCAGATCACCTGAGGTCGGGAGTTTGAGACCAGCCTGACCAGCATGGAGAAACTCCGTCTCTGTTAAAAATACAAAATTAGTCTGGCATAGTGGCGCATGCTTGTAATCCCAGCTACTAGGGAGGCTGAGGCAAGAGAATGGCTTGAACCCGGGAGGCAGAGGTTGCAGTGAGCTGAGATCTTGCCATTGCACTCCAGCCTGGACAATAAGAGTAAAACTCTGTCTAAAAAAATAAATAAATACATAAACATTAAACAATTAAAAAGTTAAAAATTAGCCATACGTGATGATGCACACCTGTAGTTCCAGACTCAGGAGGCTGAGGTAGGAGTCTTGCTTGATTCCAGGAGTTTGGGGCTGCAGTGAACTATGACAGCACCACTGCACTCCAGCCCAGGAACAGAGCAAGACTCCATCTCTTAAAAAAAAAGAAAAAAAAAAAAAAGAGAGAGATGTGTGTAGATGAGGTTTAAGACTGTGAAGAAAACTTTCTAAGGAAGAAGGGAAGGTAGTCAGTGAAAAGAGGAAATGGCTAGGACTGAGACTACAGGACCTTCAACCTGTGAAGGCTGGTGAAGAAAAATGAGCCTTCAAAGGATACCAAGAAGTAATCAGGGAGGTAGGAGAAGAATGGTAAGAGCTTTGTCATATAAGTCAAGAGAAAAGGGTGTTTTGAAAGGGAGGAATAAGCAACAGCTAAGTGGTTCTAGAAGGCTGAGGAAGACTAGACTGAAGATGTTTATTGGATCAGTGAAACAGAGGGCATTGGTGACTTTGGCAAGAGCTGTTTCAGAGGAGGGATGAGGCTGAAACGTAGACTAGATGAGTGAGGAGGGGGTGAGGTAATGGAGAGAGACTGACAATAGAAGAAAATAAATCATGAGCTCCTTGTTCCATGGGCTACCAATAAAACAGGGAATTATTTTAGCCAAATCAAGCTAGAGTCATATATCATAGATATATGTCTTCAAAGCACTGCATTTATCCTACAATGTTACCAATTTTGAATCCTTTGTCATGAATATGAGGAGACATATGTCTGCTGGGTTTTATTCCTACTCCAACTACCTTGGAGGGTGAGTATGAAATAGACCATGTGAGGGCCTAGAGGCCATGTTGAAGTACTCTTTATCCTAACAACAATAAAAAGCAACTGAAGGCTTTTCTTTTTTAAAAGCCATTTTATTATCTAAAATGTAGAGCATACAGAAGAAGAGAGAAAAATGTAACTCATCACTCCCGGGTATTATTCATCACCTGACCCCAACACCCTTCAGCCTTTAGTTCTGGCCCATCCATACCCCATCGACTTAGACGAAAAGTTTTAACCATGGGAGTGACATGATTACACTTGTGTTAAAAAGACCATTCTTGCTGCTGGGTAGAGCAAAAGTCAGCACATTTCCAGATAGTAAATATTTTAGGCTTTGCTGGCCGTACAGACTCTGTTGTAACTACTTAACTCTTGTAGCTTGAAAGCTGCACTAGACAATATGTAAATAAATAAGTGTGACTGTGTTCCAATAAAACCTTATTTATGGACACTGAAATTTGAATTTCATATAGTTTTTGCATATCACAAAATATTCTTCATCTTGTTTTGATTTTCCCCCTCACAATTTAAAAATGTAAAAATGAATTTTGCTCATAGGCAATACAAAAACAGGTGAAGGGCCAAATTTGGGCTGTAGTTTGCTAAGCCCTAGGGTACAGAATGAATTGCAGCAGGCAAGAGAAGTTGTAGGAAGACTTGCCCAACGGTATTGCAGGAACCAGGACAAAAATCTCACTATTCCTGTACCTAGTAAAGAGAAAAGACAGCATGGTAAGCATTTATTAGGTACTATACCATTGAGTATCTGTTATGCCCTAGGCACAATGTTAGGGCTGAAGATATACAAATAAATGAATAAGAAATAGTTTTTGCAATTGCAGCTAGTTAGGGAGACAGATGTGTTTTTTTCTGTCATGTTGTAAATACCACAACATGGTACTATGGAATATACATGAAATATTGATTAATTCTGTGTGAGAAACATCAAACATGGCCTTAAGAGTGACATTTAGCCAGTGTAGTGGCTCATGTCTGTAAGTCCGACACTTTGGGAGGCTGAGGCAGGAGGATTGCTTGAGGCCAGGAGTTCTAGACCAGCCTGGGCAACACAGTGAGACACCGTCTCTACAAAACATTTAAAAATTAGCCAGGCGTGGTGATGCATGCTTGTAATTCCAGCTACTTGGGAGGCTGAGGTGGGAGGATGGCTTGAGCTCAGCAGTTTGAGGTTACAGTGAGCTATAATCATGCCACTGCACTCCAACTTCAGTAACAGTGTAAGACCTTGTTTCTTAAAATAAAAAAAAGAGACATTTAGGCATTTAGGTAGGAACTTGAAAGATGAATAGAAGTTTACCATATAGGGTAAGGTGGAGGGAGGGAAATGTTTTTAAGGCAGAGGGAAAAGTATAAATGGATGCAAAGAGGCTTGATACACAAGCTTCTGCCCCATCTTTCTTTCAGATTACTGCTAACTTGAGGGGAATGTAGGAGGTAACTGAATACATCTGTACAGGTTAAGGAATCTATAAAAATGGAGTATCTCTGGTTTCAAGAGAGAGGATAATTGGTGGAATATTAAATGATCCTACATGACCTGGGCACTGGCTACATCTTCCACCTCTCTTACCACTCCCCTCCTTGTTCACCCTGCCCTGGGCACACTTGTCTTTTTGCCATGTCTTTGAGATGCCAAGCACAAGGCTGCCTCAAGCTCTTTGTCCTTGCTGTTCCCACTGCCTAGAGTCCGATTCCCTCCCTCCCCTCATTCCGCAGAGGCCTTCTCTGGCCAGCCTATCTAAAATAGATGCTATTCTCTTAGGTTTACCTAGTTGCTTTCTTTTTTTTTTTCCGTAGCATTTATTATTACCTTATTCATGTGTTTGTTGTCTAACTCCTCCCAACTAGAATGTAAGCTCCATGAAGGCAAGTCTCTTCTCTGTTACCTCTAGAGTCTAGAACAGTGCCCGGCAAAATACAGCCACATGAGTATTAGTAAAATAGATCAACAAAAGGAGTGGGGAGAGGGTAGAGAAGAACCCAGATGAGTTGGTATTGCAGGAGTGCAAGCTCAATAGTCTCTGTTTCGTTGGCTGAGTAAGATGGGAATTCATCTTCTGAGAGGAGACTGGGACTCAAAGTTTTGAACATCTCTGGAAGTTGAGAAAGAGTAACACAGGGAGAAAGTTGGGAACTTAAACATTTGAACTCAAGCCAAACAGATAATTAATTGTACTGTGCCAAGGTGGGGGGTGGTGAGAACCAAAAGAGAAGATAGCTCCTCCCCACTCAGAATGTGGTAATTTGACTTATCTTTCTTGGAGTTGAATAGAGAATTATAGGGTGGGGAAAACCAAACAGAAGCTCTTGAAAGAATAAGCACGTGAGGATGGGAGTGGAGAGAAAGTGAAACTTGGTAGAAAACAACCCATCTGAGGGCCATGTTTGAGTGGTACAGAATCTGAGAGAATGAAACCGAAGCACAGACAAGGGTTCTTTGGTTTCATGCTTCTGTGATTAAAAAAAAAAAAAAAAGAAAGAAAAGTCCTCAACATACCTGCTGTTTGGCAGCTGGGAATTCTCAATTGGCTAGAAGTGAGTTTCAGGACATATTGCCAACTGCTGTCCCTTTTCTCCTCCCTTCCCTTGGGCAGGGCATTTGTGTAAACAGACAGCAAAGAAATAGAACTGGACTGTCTTATTCCAATTCTTCTCTCCTTGCTTCCATTTCTATTGTAATTATTTTATTAATAAGCCAGGGCTGCCAATGCTCATACTACATATAATTTACTATTGTGTACAACCAGTTTTAGGGTGGTAATGAGACACTGTTTTTTGGTGAGAACTGGAAGGTTAGCGACTAATATCCAGAATTCTTTTTCTGGATGACTGTGGATTATAATATCTTCGGCTGTTTTGGGGGCTTCTTTGTCTGCAAAAAAAATTAAAAAAAAAAACCAGTGGAATATGAAGTAGGTTTTTTGGTGTAAAATAGTCCCTTTATGAACTGCAGGTTACCAAAAAGAATTGTTGCTTCCCAGAACTACCATTCAACCCAGGAATCCCATTACTGAGTGCATACCCAGAGGAATATAAATCATTCTACCATAAAGACACATGCATGTGTCTTTATGTGTTCATTGCAGCACTATTCACAATTGCAAAGATGTTGAGTCAACCCAAATGTCCATCAATGACAGATTGGATAAAGAAAATGTGCTACATATACATGCAGCCATAAAAAATATCAAGATCATGTCTTTTGCGGGAACATGAATGGAGCTGGAGGCTATTATCCTTAGCAAGCTAATGTAGGAACAGAAAACCAAATACTATATGTTCTCACTTAGAAGAGAGAGCTAAATGATGAGAACTCATGAACGCAAAGAAGGGAACAACACACATTAGGGCCTACTTGAGGGTGGAGGGTGAGAGGAAGGAGTGGAGCAGAAAAGGTAACTATTGGGTACTGGGCTTAATATTTGGGTGATGAAATAATCTGTACAACAAATCCCTGTGATACGAGTTTGCCTATGCAACAAACCTTCACATGTACCCCCAAACCTAAAAGTTAAGGGAAAAAAAAAGAATTATTGCTTCCCACATACGTGCTAAATTTCAGTATCAGGGTATCTTTTATTATTAAGATTCTGAAAGTTAACATGTTCCCAAATGATCTCCTCTTTTCTGTAACTTGGTCCACTCATGGTCTTCTCCATTATGGTTTGTGGCAACTTCCATCCTTTGGGACAAAAACTTAGGGCTTCTTTCTCTCATATTCCACATCTGTCAGGAAATTCTGTGGGTTTGGACTTGAAAATATATCCAAAACCTGACCACTATTTGCCATAGCCCCTGTTACCGCCCTTGCGGAAGCCACTTACACCTTTCGCTTGGCTTATTACAAGAGTTTCTTATGGTTCTCTGTTGACTTTCAGTTTTCCACAGCAGCTGGAGTGATCCTCTTAAAATATGTCAGCTCACAGCACTCTTCTGTTCAAAACCTTTCCATAACTCCCCATTTCACTCAGTGCAAAGGTAAAGTCCTTAGAATAGCCTACAAGGCCCTTCTTGTCTGGCCCTTCATATCACTCCATCTCATCTCCTACTATTCTCCCCTCATCGTCTGCTCCAGCTATCTTAGCCTCCTTGATGGTCCCAGAATTTGCCAGGCAGGCTCGCACATTAGGCCTTAGCGCTGGCTGTTCCCTCTGCCTGGAAATCTTCCTTCATATTCGTGGAGTTCACACCCTCATTTCCTTCAAGACTGTGCTCACACACTGCCTTTTCAGTGAGGCTTACCTTGACCACCCTATTTAAAGTTGCACCTGTACACCTCATCCCCTTCCCTTCCCTTGTTCTATTTTGTTCACAATAACTACACTTGTCTTTTGAACTTTTTGTTCATTAATATATCCCTAGGACTTAGAAGAATATCTATGATGTGGTAGGTATTTAATAAATATTTACTGAATGAGGGATGAATTTATTTTGCTTAACTCAGTGTAACCCTCTTAAGAAAAACAAGACTATAAACCAGATTTTTTGAGAACGTTAACTTCTTTTTTTTTTTTTTTTCAGATGGAGTTTCGCTCTTCTTGCCCAGGCTGAAGTGCAGTGAGGCGATCTCCACTCACTGCAACCTCCGCCTCCCGGGTTCAAGCGATTCTCCTGCTTCAGCCTCCCAAGTAGCTGGGATTACAGGCATGTGCCACCACGCCCAGCTAATTTTTATATTTTCAGTAGAGACGGGGGTTTCACCACGTTGACCAGGCTGGTCTCGAACTCCTGACCTCAGGTGATTCGCCCGCCTCGGCCTCCTAAGGTGCTGGGGTTACAGGCTTGAGCCACTGCGCCCGGCCGAGAACGCTAAATTCTAATTGAATTAACCGTAATTTAGTATTGCCACATACAGTAGCTGAGATGGTGCAACAAGGAGTTCAATGGAGATTCTGGTAAGGGACATGGTGGGCTAAGAAAGAATTGTCTGTTCTTGAAACTAGATAAACCCAGGGGCTTTACTCCCCTTCAGGTTCTAGAATCATGTATAAAAGCAGAGAAAAGTGATTCTGAGTGAACTTGCACTGACAACTTACTAGAACGAGGTTTCCTGGAGTTAGGGTTCCCGGAGTATGTGTCTCCCTGGAAGGTGGAAGAAGAGCCTGAACCTGCTCTGCTACTCTTTGGAAGAGAGCCCCGCCATTTCCCTAGGCCTTGGCCTCCCTCCCTGGAAAAGGATGGTATCCACCGACTCCCCGTATGGGAGGCTGCTTGCAGGGTGTTCCCAGCACCTCCCAGGGAAGCTCCTCAGAATGCTGCCTGCCACATTTTTACGCTTTTTTAAAAAAATTATTTTTATTGTGGTAAAACATACACAACATAAAAGTTATCCCTTTATCCAGTTTGCGGTGTACGTTTGTTAACCTCACAGCAAGCAACACATGAGTTTTAAATTAGAATTTGGACAACGGCAAATGAAATGAAAGGCGAACAATCCGAGAGCCGGGTCACAGAGGAGCTCTGGGAACGCGCCGCGGGCTGAAGCCACACGGGGAACTCCATTTTGTCCGGACAGGGTCGGTCCTGGCCACCTTCAGGGAGTCGAGTCGTTTCCGCGGCGCGGCCCGGGCCTCCCCCGGGGGTCCGCCCGCCTCTCTCCGCCTGGCCCAGCGGCGCGGCCGCGGGAGGACTCTGTCCACTCGCTCAACCTCGGGCGCCCAGTTCTGAAGGCAAAGGGTCCCCTGCCTTGCACAACTCGGAGCCGCCGAGGAGGTGACGGCTCGGTGCCATTCACTACCATTCTATTTTCCTGAGGCGCCGCCTTCCAATTGCCCCGACTCCGCTAGGAGGCGCGCGCTCCAGCCGCTCCGCCGCGCGGCCCCGACCGCACTTAAGTCCGAGGCGAAGAAAGAAAAGGCTGCCGGCAGCCGCAGCTCCCTGTCCGCGCCGCTGGGCCCGCGCAGGCGCGCGCGGCTCGTGTTCTGGCGGGCGCCCCTCCCCCAGGCCTCCAGGCGCGCCGCGGGCGGGGTCGGCGCGGGGGGCGGAGCCGGCGCGGGCTCCGCTGGGGCCCGGCCCGGGATTAGTTGGTTTCGGAGCGGAGGAGGCAGCCCGGACTGTCGCGAGCGTCAAAGAGACAAAGCACGTCAGGGGGTCCGGCCGGGGGGGGTCGGCCCGGGGCTCGGTGGTGCCCCAGCCCGCGCGTAGGGCCCTGCGCACCCTCGCGCCGCCGCCGCCGCCTCGCAACAGGTCCGGGCGGCCTCGCTCTCCGCTCCCCTCCCCCGCATCTGCGACCCCCCGGGGCGCCTCAGCTCGGCCGGGGCCGCAGTCTGGCCACCAGCTTCCATGCGGTTCGGGTCCAAGATGATGCCGGTAAGGGGGCGAGCGGCCGGGGCGTCGGGCCCGGAAGTGTGCGAGGTCGCGTGCCGGGGGCTGGTCCGCGCCCTCAGGCGCGTCGGGGAAGGAGCCCGGGGCCCGGAGCCCGCAGCCCGCGCGGAGGCGCCGGAGCTTTCTGAGCTTCGAGCGGGTTTCTGGAGGGGGAGGCTCCATCCTCCGGGTTCTGCGCCCGCAGCCGGCCTGGGGGCGCGGCGAGACCCTGACCGCGAGGCGAGTTCCCCCAGCTGCTTCGGAGTCAGGCGTGCCGCCCACGAGCCCAGCAGCCACTCAAACTTTTCGTCTTTCACTGGGTCTTGACTTTTTTGCAGTTCTTGAAGGTCAAGAATACGGGAACTGGGGACCTTGTTCTTTGCTGGGTCTTTTTTTTTTTTCTTTCAACTTTTTACTGGAGTGAAACATACGTTACTGGAACGGGTACCTTTACTTTGTTTTTAATCGAATTTCGATCTTGATATCCGCAGTAGCAGCTAAGTTACCCTTACCTCTTTGTGGAAACTGGTTGTGGTAAATGCAGTCTCGGAAGTTTTAGATTGCAGGAAAGCGTACGTGCCTAGCTCCCTTCATTTCCCACAGCTTGTTTAGCAAGACCTCCGGAGAGGATTAGTGTGTTCTTTAGGAGCTCCGCAGGCTTTTGACACGGCCACCAGGCCACAGGTGAACAGCAGGTTTGAGACGTTTCTGAAATGTCTCTTGTCATTTAACGATCGCGGAATGGAGGTTTGCGGTGGGTTGCGGTGGCTTCTGCAGACTTAAGTAGCGAGTTTCTTCGTGGAAGTTGTACTTGCACCTCTCCCACTGAAGTGGGGACATCTTGCAGGTATCCTATGCTTGTGGCTCCATTTGTTTAGACAAAGAAACAAAAAGCTTTTACTTTTATGAAGTCTGTGGAATAGAGTGATGACAAAGTTTGCAGTCACGCATACAGAGTATATAATATGCTGTCCCTTGGCCCCCTACTTGTGTCATGGAGGGCGTCCTGAACTCTCATTGGGCCGACTTAACAATTCACTAGAATTAGTAATTGGGTTTAGATGGTTTGGGATATTTTGTCCTACCAGGATAAAAGGAATTTGAAAGTAGCATTATGCATCTTAGTTTAATGCCTGGTTATGAAGTCAGGTTTGTGGTGTGAATACCCAATATTGAAATAATGGACCATAGCATAGATAAGGGTGATGGATTTTGCTGTTAAGATTTTTATTTCCTGGATTTACATCTCTTTGTGTTGAAATAACTTGTACGGATTGTCTGTGAATTTTTCCTATTAATGGGAGCAAGAGAAACACGTATCAGTTGTTGCTATATGGTTTCTTCCTTGTTTTTTGTCAAGGTATCCTTTGGAGATACCCTACGAAGGTATCCGTTGTGTAGCCGAATTCATAAAACGTTATGTGGCTCTTGAGACTACATTCAATTTAGCAATATGGTTCTTCTGATTGCCTTCTGATGTCAGAATAGAATCCTAACACGGACTCAGTGTGGTGTGATGGCACGTGCACCAGCTTTGAAGTCAGACTAACACTTCAGTATTGCTCAGCTACTACCTTTAGTGGCTATAGCCACTTAAAAAAAATTTGTCCCTCAGTTTCATCATCTGTAAAATGGGGATAATAGTACTCAGCTCTTAGGGTGGTTTGAGGATTAGAGTTATGTTTATGAAGGAAGTGTGATTAGTATGTCTAGCTTGCAATAGGTGGTAGATAAAAGCCTTTGAATTTCCAGTGTTGGTTAAGCTGGAGATTCTCAGATTTGTGATATATAAAAATATGAAATAATTTTTCATTTAGTAGACTCATGTTATATGTGCCTTTATACTGTAATATTTTGGATATTTGAAAATAAAACTTTTATTAAGTATATTTCTCATCTTTGGCTTTTAATATGCTTGGACTTTTATTCCAACTTGAATGTAATTTTGTTACATTACTTTGAAAAATTTTAACCAACTTACCAGGAAAAGCACATTTAATGTAAAAAAATGGGTAGTCTCAGAATGTAGACAGTTGGCCTTGATGTACTTTTATTGTGGTAAAACATGCATGAAATAAAATTTACCATTTTAACTATATTTAAATGTACAGTTCTGTGGCATTAGGTACATTCCTTGATTTGCTTTTAAAGGCATTCTGAAGATGATGGTTTACTATTTAGACTGCATTTATTAAAAATGTGCAAATAGGCCAGGCGCGGTGGCTCTTGCCTGTAATCTCAGCACTTTGGGAGGCCAGGGCGGGCGGATCGCGAGGTCAAGAGATTGAGATCCTCCTGGCCGGCAAGGTGAAACCTCGTCTCTACTAAAAATACAAAAATTAGCTGGGCGTGGTGGCATGCGCCTGTAGCCTGTAGCCCCAGCTACTCGAGAGGCTGAGGCAGAATTGCTTGAACCCCGGAGGTGGGGTTGCAGTGAGCCGAGAGAGACTCCATCTCAAAAAAAAAAAGAAGTGCAAATAAATTGTGTTCATGTGTTTTCTCACCAAATGGTACAGGATCGAGTGGTTTTCTTTTATATGGGACACGAAGCGATAATTGGATCCAAAACCAAAAGTGGAAGATGTATTTTAGAAGGCTAACTAAGAATAAATAGCAAGCTCTGCAAATCACAGTAGAGGTAATGATAGGGTACTGCAGAAATGGGAGTGATAATTACTCTCACTTTCAGATACCTGCCATTGTTAGTATCTCTAGTTCTGTGATATTTCTACAACTTGCTGAGGAAAAACTGGTTATACTTTCATACTTGACATCATCTTTTTCCTGATGAAAGAAGAGATTATTTGCACTTTGAGAGTTTGGCTTTTTAGTGATCCATTCATTGTACTTGATTATCAAATAAAAGGAGGCAGTTATTGTAAACAAAAATTCTTAGTCATTTGAAAATTACATTAGATATCTTTTATTCATTACTTTGATTTCGTGAAGTGTTATGCTCAGAACAAAAATGTGTTCTTAAGAAAGAGCTTGGCTAACTCTAAAAGCTACTCTGCTCTTTTCAGCTAATAGTTTCATAAAAATTTTTGTTTGTACCTACTGTTGAAATGGTAAATTAAAAAAAATTATTTACAAAACTACACAGTATTTGGTAGCGCCACCTGGAAAACCAGAAGGCTTGAATTTGCCTGTCACTTGGTAGTTGGAGATGCTGTATATTTGGCCTGAGTGTCCAGCTGTAATGGAAATGCTCTGTATCTGTGCTGTCCAGCATGGCAGTCACCAGCCACATGTGGCTACTGCACTTCAAATGTGGCCAAGGGAACTGAAGAACTGAACTTAAGAGTTAATTTTAATTATATTTAAATAGCCACATGCCTGGTGGTTACTGTATGACAATGCAGTCAAACCGACATCATCATATAGCCTTTATACAGATATTTTAAAGAAAATAACAGCTGGGCCGGGCGTGATGGCTACGCCTGTAATCCTAGAACTTTGGGAGGTGGAGGGGGTGGATCATGAGGTCAGGAGTTCGAGACCAGCCTCAACATAGTGAAACCCTGTCTCTAATAAAAATACAAAAATTAGTGGGTGTGGTAGCGTGCGCCTGTAATCCCAGCTACTCTGGAGGCTGAGGCAGGAAAATCGCTTGAACCCTTGAGGCAGAGGTTGCAGTGAGCTGAGATGGCACCATTGCACTCCAGCCTAGGGGACAGAGCGAGACTGTCTCAGGAAAAAAAAAAAAAAAAGAATAGCTTATTTTAAAAAGCTCAGTTTAAGTGGTCATAGTTTAATTTCTAAGTTTATGGCATTTTATCTTTCAGTGCTGCACAGGCATAATTATTTCATGATACTGCAAAATAAAATTTGAGCTTCTAATTTTGAGGGTCTAGGGAAAAAATGGGATATTACAGTATCTCCTTTAGCAGTTTGACCAGCTGATCAGTAGAATTTGTGTATTTCTGAGCATAACTGCAAAGTATGCAACTCCACAGACCAGTAGTTTAACTTTTGCTTAAATTCTTGTATTATTATTTACAAAGGTCTGGTTTTATTTGCAGAGATTTGCACAAAACAACTGAAATTGTGTTTTGAAACTAAAAATCTTTCAAGTTATGTATTTGGAACATTATATTTGTATGATTTCAAGTTATGTATTTAAAACATTTTATTTGTATGATTATATCATATTTTGAAAGAATTCTTTTTGCTTGAGTAATAGTGTAGAAAATTAGCTTAGATCAGGCTTTATTCCAGAATAAAGTTTAGATTAGGTCCCTAAAGAGAGATTCCTATCTTTATAGAATTACAGTTACCAAAGGCTGTTAAACAAATAATCTATTTTTAGAGATGTGCAAAATATTTCACATTTCTTTTTTTTTTTTTTTTTTTTTTTTTGAGACAGAGTCTCACCACTCTGTGACTCTGTAGCCCAGGCTGGAGTGCAGTAGCACTATCTCGGCTTACTGCAGCCTCCGCCTCCCAGGTTCAAGCAGTTCTCTGCCTCACCCTCCCAAGTAGCTGGGATTACAGGTTACGCTCAGCTAATTTTTGTATTTTTTTTTTTTTTTTTGAGACGGAGTCTTGCTCTGTCACCCGGGCTGGAGTGCAGTGGTCGGATCTCAGCTCACTGCAAGCTCCGCCTCCCAGGTTTACGACATTCTCCTGCCTCAGCCTCCCGTGTAGCTGGGACTACAGGCGCCCGCCACCTCACCCAGCTAGTTTTTTGTATTTTTTAGTAGAGACGGGGTTTCACCGTGTTAGCCAGGATGGTCTCGATTTCCTGACCTCGTGATCCGCCCGTCTTGGCCTCCCAAAGTGCTGGGATTACAGGTGTGAGCCACCGCACCCCGCCTAATATTTGTATTTTTTAGTAGAGACGGGGTTTTACCATGTTGTCCAGGCTGGTGATCCACTAGCCTCGGCCTCCCAAAGTGCTGGGATTACAGGCATGAGCCACCGCGCCCAGTAGTGTCTCACATTTCATGTGCATTAGTTTTGTTGCCTTGTGACTTCAGCTCTTAAAAGCTGAAAGATGTTTGCAAATTTCTGTATTTTTATCTGTTTCAGAGAAATCAGATTTAGACTTTTTAAAAGAAATTTACACAAGCATACACCTGCTTATATTTAACAATTAAGGAGAATATATTTATCTGGAAGACACATGGAGGGTCATTTATTCACATACGCTGCTTCTAGGAAGAACTGTGTTCCCTCTGTCTTTATCCCCACCGCCCCAGCAGACAAGAAAACAAAACTTTCTTTTCTGGAGCTTTTAAGAATACTGTAGACCTTTATCTCTTTTGGTGATCTTCCGTAGTGTGTGGCACTCTTAAACAGTCTTTCTAAAGCTAAGTTAACACTGAGTATTCTTGAAGCTCGTGTTATCTAGCCTCTCCTTAGCTTAAATAGGATAACTGCATACCAGTATGTGCTCTCACCAGCTTCTCCACAAGGATCTCACAGAATAAGAAGAATAGCAATTAAGAGTTTAGGAATCCAGAGTGTTCTTTTCAGCTTATGCCACTTAAGCCGCACATTATTTAAATACTTGTTTTTTGATGGTGTACTAGTTACTGAACAGAACATTCTCTTTAATCAGATGTAACTGAAAAAAGAAAACATAGATAATGTGACTATGTATGAAATGTATAGTTATATTGAGTGGTAGGTGAGACATTAAAATTCTATGTCTTATTGGGTCATTCGGGGATGCTTCAGGAGCATTAAGTTTTAAGTAGTCAGTGATTTCTTAAAACACTTTGCATACCGTCTTATCAAAATAAATGTCTTATCAAAGAAATGCAACTTTTAAACATTATTAGATAATGGGCAGGAAAAGTAGTTTTACAGATTTAGAAACTTTTTTCTACATAAAATATACTCAAAACCAAATTATTTATTTGGATAATCGAACCAGATTTTTGATGAATAGGTTCATTTGGCCAGTAAGTACTGAACTTTCACTTTTTTGCTTGTTTGTTTGTTTAGACAGAGTCTTGCTCTATCACTCAGGCTGGAGTGCAGTGGCATGGCGTCATCTCAGCTCACTGCAACCTCTGCCTCCTGGGCTCAAGTGATTCTCTAGCAGCAGCCTCCCGAGTAGTTGGGATTACAGGAGTGCGCCACTACACCCAGCTACATTTTTTTTCTATTTTTAGTAGAGACGGGGTTTCACCATGTTGGCCAGGCTGGTCTCGAACTCCTGACCTCAAGTGATCTGCCTCCCAAAGTGCTGGAATTATAGGTGTGAGCGACTGCACTTGGCCGAACTTTGACTTTTGAAGTGCATACTTCAGTTGTTTTTCTGGATACAGGTTTATAACTTAATACTACTTTATTTAAATTTCAGACATATCAACCCAAAATCCCTTAAGGCACAAGCATAGAAAAGTAGTAGAAAACCATGATGAATAAACTATTATAGATTACCAGTAAACTACTTGTGGTAACAAAAAATGATTAAGACAGTTTACTGTTCTTCCACAGGGGAGTGAACAATTTATATGTAAAAGCAGGGAGAGTGGAAGCTTCACTCTAACTTCTCTCATGGAGATGAAGAGGGGCCCCCTTTCTGTGCCTCACACTGTGCCTGGTGATTTAGGTTGGTTATCCTGTCTAATCCCCTTATTACACTCTGAAGTTGATCTTCCCACTCTCATTCAACAGATAAGGAATTTGAAGCTCAAAGTGTTTAAGTAATTTGTTTCTGGTCACTAGTAGAAATGAGATTTGAACTGCCTTCCCGCAAACACATGCTCTGTTCAAGATGGCAAATGCTTGGGTCAGAATATTTTTATATGTTTGACAGGACAAACAGTGGTAATGATGTTCTTTTGGCTAATTGTAACTTCAAAAATTGCTTTTCAAAGCATAACCCTACTGTAGTTTTAAAGTAGAAAAGGAAAAATGGAAAAAAAAAAAAAATGGAGACATCTTCCCTTACTTAAATCCATACTGGATGAGAAGATTGGTAAATAGTTCTCTTATGGACTTGTTAAATGATGTGGAGGTGGTTACCTCCCCCTGGGCAAAGGAAACATCTCAATAGCTATGTCTTCCCACCTCTATCTAATAATACTACCATAGACATCTCAGATCTTCCACATCTGCAGGGAAAGAGAAGGGGTGTGATAATTAGCTTTTGTATAAGGGGTGTTAAATAGTCTTTCTTGAGATGATATCTGTAAATGTGGCTTGAAGGTGATAATATATTAGGTTGGTGCAAAAGTAATTTCGGTTCTTACCGTCACCTTTAATGGCAAAACCACAATTACTTTTGCACCATCCTAATAGGAAAGGAGGAGAGTAGGATAGGCATGTTGGGAGAAGTGGAGGACAGGGACACATACAATGTCTGCTGTGAGAAGACCAGTGTCATTCAGCCGTTTCCAGTTACTCGAGTGGTGCAGCAATGACTTTGACGTGTCCAGATGGGAGTGGAGTGAGTGTCTCCACTTGCAGCTTCAGGACTGTCCGTGTAGTAGGGAGCAGTAATTCAATGTAGTCAGATACCTTTGTTGGAAATAGATTAGGGGCTGATTTTTGAATGAAATCACATTAAATCATTGCTTTTCATTCTCCCTCATTAACCATTTGGTTGATTTTGGATGGCCTTTTGGGGATAACATCTGCTCAAAAGATATTTAGTTACTATCTTCCGTATTCCAGGCACTGTTGTAAATACTATGGAAACAGGAAAGGAAGTTTTCAGGGAGCTTTACCTTTCTTTCATAGTGCTTAATGGGGGATTTGGGTGGGAGAGAGAGAGAAAATAAACAAAAAAGAAAAACATGAGAGTTAAATGGGATTTAAGAAGTGTAATGTGACTGCGATGGCTACTTTAGATTGGATGGTCAGGAAGTGACCTTTCAGCTGAGACCTGAATGACAAGGAGCTGCTCCTGTGAAGATTTGCAGGTGGAGCATTTCAAGTGGGCATGATTCCCAGGGACTGGTGCAGAGGCCCCGAGGAAGCACTAGAGGCTGGGGCGGGGGGCAGCAGGGGCAGGGCAGGGCTTCATGGGCAGAGGGCAGAGTGACTAGAGCTAAGGAAAAGACCTGTCAGCATATAGGTTTTTGTGGGCCAGAGGGAAGGGTGGAGGTGGCATGGGAAGGGACGTGGGAGCCACAGAAGAGGTTTAGTTAGTAAAAGCGACAACCTGATTGATTAGGAAAGCTCACTCTGTTGCTGTGTGGACAGTGGATCTTAGAGGTGCCAGAGTGTAAGACTTGTGCAAGGTGGGAAGAGTAGGAAAGTCTATAGAAAGCTGCCAAAAATAAATTAAAGGGTTTTAATTTTATTTGTTTTTTTGTTTTTTACTACAACTAAGGCCCAGCTGACAGTAAGAATTGGTTGTGAAGGCACTCAAGAGTTTGTCACTTTCTCTGATAAATTGTTTTATTGACCCTCAGACGCCCCAGGGGTGAGAGGAGAAACAGTAGCACTTACCCAGGGTTGGAAGTAAGACAAGACAGGAATCGTGGAAGATCACTCCTGTATCCACAACTCCTTCCTGTGGGACTAAAGAGAAACCATACTTTTTATATCACCAGAGAGCTCTGACAGCTCCACAGAGCAGTTTAAATTTAGGCTTGAGAGAAAGCCTTCTGTCACCATGTTTCTTTAAAACCGAGTAGTGTGTATCAGGTTTCTCAAGGAAGCCATAGTCTGTCCTAAAATGCTTTAGGACAGCTTTACTTTTGATCACATGATCCGAGTGCGCTGGAAGCTTCTGATGCTTCAACTTAAAAGTTCCTTGACTCCCCTGCCTTTTTTTTCTAATTTTAAAACAATAATATCTTCATTTTTCCGGCATAAAGTAGCGAGTGACCTAGGAAAATCAAGTCAGAGTTAACTTTAATTCTAGAAACGGTCTCTTCGTGCCAGTGTTTTCTGCATCACAACAAGATCTAGATAATAACTGCTTAGTTTGTGATATGTAGGTAATTTTCAAAAATTTTGTTAATTTCCTGAAAAGGTTGGGGGGCATCTATTTTGGATAATGCTTTTATTTTAAAGGTAGATTGGCTCTTTCTCTGGTAGGTTTTGCTTGTTGCTTTTAGTAGCCAGGGACCTGGACTTTCATCCTGCTTCCTTTCCTCTCTTCTGTTTTCTCCTGGAGCTGTTGAGTCACCAGGGCACACAGATCCCTGTACTCCATTCCCTGGGGTGCCTGTTTGGCCTCACCCCTCTCCTACCTGTACTGTTGTAATGCTCTCCTTATCTATGTTCTTACCTTTTCTGTTCTCTGCCCCATCAGGCCATTTAAGGCACTGCTTCCGTGGTGGTCTTTTAGAAACAGCAGCGTGTCTCTTCCCTCTCCAGAATTCTTCAAGTCTGACCTCTGTTCCTTACAGCATAAAATATATAAACTCTTTAGTGAGATAGAAAGTTTCTTTATTGTGTAGCCCAGTGGATTTCAGCCTTTTTGTGTCATTGATACATTTCCATTTCAGAATTTTTAGCTGCATAATGGAAATGATTGAAAAACTCAAAACATCAAGTCATCTTTTAAAACATAGCACCAGCTGTGGCACAGTAGTGGGAATGCCTTGTGCTGTGCAGAAGAGCACTCGGTCACCTTGCAGTTCATTCGCCCTGCCTTTGGAATTGTGTTTCCTCTTGCTCACTGCAGTTTGTACTCTGTTGCATATTGCTCTCCACTCTTGCCTATTGCCCTCCATGACTTGCTCCACTCCATCGGACTTTGCCTTAACAGTGTGTGTATAAAACAAATTTTGTGCATTGAAAGTTTTTGCAGCACATTCGTGGCTTGTGGAATGAGAATTGACCCATCTCTTCTTATTTGTCCTGCCTTGCCTCCCACCTCTATGCTTCAGCAGTTCCAGGACTATAGTTGTGAGGGCATGCCACAGTTTCCTGTGTCTTTATACACAATGTTTCTCTACCTAGATGGTTCTCTTCCTGCTTGTGTTATTCATCCTACAGTTTCAGCTTAATAGTTCTTAATGTTAAGCCTTCTTCCACTGCTTGGAGGGGATTTTTTTTTTCTGTTCTCGCTGGACTTCAAATGCTTTAAATATACTTTCACCAGGAAGTTCTCATTTCTCAACATTGCACCCTTTTCATTGTTTGCAGTGCTTCTTCGTTGTTCCATAAGCTCTAAGAGGACGTGGACCATGCCTTTTCATCTTTGTGTTTCTAACACTTACACAGTGTTTGGCATACTGTAGAGATTTAATATTGTTTGAGTTAATAGATGAATGAATATTCTTATTTTGGATTTTCTTTGGTGAGTGTAGTTCTTGCCTCTACTTCCATAGCAAAGTGGGAGGTAGGAAGGAAATAACTAGAAGCAATGGATTGGTTGTAGTTCGATCATCATGGATAGATCTTAAAAAATGTAGTGCTTAGTGAGTAAAAATAAAAAATAGAATGAAATCTGTAACAGTACCTTTACGTAAAATAACACAAATGCCTGGCACACAACAAGGCTCAGTTTAGAAGGAAGCACACCAACACTAAACTTACCAATAGTTGGAGTCGGGGAGGAATTAACTAAATGTATTTGTTCTTTTGCTTTATACATTGGTTGTTTATGACATAATGAAGCAGAGTAGCCTAAGATGAGTTGCTTTAGAGGATACATTCAGAATTTGAAATCTATCTAAATTCAGCTTCAGGCATAGTTGAAAGAAGAGAAAAGGTTTCTTAGGTTTACTTAAGCAGAATTCTTTGAGACATTGTCTGGCTTTGAAAATGTTCACTGTGAAGTAATACCATTTATAGATAAACATTTCTTGATGCTTCAGGATGTAAACATCCTCTTTGTCATGTTCTTGTCGCCTGTTAACTTTCTTCTCTTTGTGGAACTTTGATTCCCTGAGTCACAGTTTCAGTTCAGTTCAACAAACTTGTATTGCATATTTGCTTTGTGTGAGATCTGACAGAGTTTTTTGGGGAGTGAGGTATAATGTAGGAGGAGAAAAATCAGGGAAGAAGCATTTAAGAGCCAAAACCTGTGTCCTAAAGAATGTATGGACCAGTAGGACAGATAAGACAGGGATACAAACAACTACAGTGTGAATGGTTGTCAGAGAAGCAAAGAGAACATTTACTTCTGGCTGGAGGTAGGTGTGTGGGTAGGGACGGATGGATTGGAGGAAGTTTTATGGTCTTTAAATTATTCTGGAAGGATGGGGATGACATTGACACTACAGGACTGTGTAGGAATCAGGTGAGCTACTCTGGGGAGAGAAGTGAGGAAAAGTGTGGCTATTTTTAGATTTCTCATTTGGTGACTTGAGGCTATAACTGTGGAGCAGATAATTTAAAATACGTTTTAGGTCTTAATATTTCTTGTAATTGAAATGGAATTCCTTGAAATTCAAAGTATGCAAATATAAATACCCGTGTATATGATCATAATGTATTGATATTGTTGTTGGGTTAACTACTGGTATTGTAATTAATATATACATAGATTAATACACACTGCTGTTACTTGCTAGCGAAACTAATACTCTACATTATTTACAGCAAATTACTCAGAAACCTAGCTTCATGTTACTTCCCTGCTCAAAACCCTCTAATGCAGTGGTTCTTAAGCTTAAGTGTGAGTACTGGGCCTCACCTCTGGGGTTTCTGAATCAGGAGGTGTGGAGCAGGGCCTGGGACTTCATATTTGACAAGTTGCCAGGTGATGCTGATGCTCTTTGAGAATTGCACGTTGCAAATCACCACTCTAGTGACTTTTCCCTTGCAATAAAGTCCATACTCCTTATTCTTGACCTATAAGGCCCTGCTCGAGCTAGCCCCTGTTCTACCTCTGCCCTCATTGGCACAAGTCTGTATTCCTGATGTGGCATTTTTTCTGGTCGTGGAATTACCACCTCTGGGCCTTTGATGAAATGTCTTCCTTCAGATGTTTCAAGTGACTGTGGCTTCTTCAGTCTCAGCTCAAAAGTCCCGTGCACCCTGAGCTGTCTTTCCTAATCACGATCAGCCATCCTCTCCTCATCACTTCCATAATTCTTTATCATATCACTTTATATACTATGCTCATTTGTGTACTACCAGCCTCTCTTCTCTGCCCTAAAGAAAGCAAGCTTTTTCATCACTGTGTTCCTTTTGCTTTAGCTGCTTTCTTAGTAGGTGTTTAGTAAGTACTAATGGGTGAATGAATGAAACTTCTTATTGATGTCAGCAAGAAGTTAGGATTGAGGGGAAGGCATAGAACCAGGAGCTTCTTTGGCATGGCTGGCTTTGATAGGATGTGACTCCTATAAGTTTCTATGTAGAGATCCCTGTTACCTGTTTATGTATACGAAGTGGTTCTCTTACCAGACATCTGTGACCAGCAGGGCTACTTTATGAATTTTTCCTTAATTAAAGTAACCACTTCATATTTGCTCTATCATTTTCTTCCAGAATGTTGATTATTTCAGAATATGATTGTGTGCTCCAGGTGGTATTGAATGGATGGTCAGGATAGTCCATGCATGATTAACGTTTTAACAGAATATTGTTCAAATTGATATTGAGACTTCACGTTATTGATTTCTGAATTCTATTAACTTGCTGTAAGTGAGCAAAGAAATAGTTTTTAAAAAAATCCTTTGAATATGATTTTATGATTTTACTTTAAATAAATTCAGATTAACTGATAGGAACTGATGGGTTGATGTTAAAAATATGCCATCATAAAAATTGGTACACTTAGTGTAGAAGTAGGTTTAATATCATTGAGCCTTAATAGAACATTGGTATACGTAACTCATGGTAATTGATGAAGATTTTTAAAAGCAGTTTAATGGCTCCAGGAGTGAACTCTAAAGAAACAGCTAAGAAATCATGATAGGCCTTTGTAAACAGTGATTCTCTCTCTGATAACTTTAATAAGGTTGGGACCCATTGTCAGGGAGGTAGAGAGTGTCTCTTTGAGGGAAAGGACTCAAATATGTAGTGTCCCTGTGACTCCCGAGGAAGGTTCCGGAGATCCCTGTGGGTTGCCTACTCAGATATTGGAGAGACAAGGAAGGACAGCCCAGGCCGGGGTAGTTGAGCAGCACTCTTCTTGCAGAATGCTGGCAGCCTAGCCCACAGCTAGGGTGCAGCATGTCTGAATTAGGGAGCCAAGCTCACCAGTGCCCTTGGTGTGCAGTCCCAGCTGGCGGAGTGAGCACTGGAGCAGAGTTCCAGGTCTGTGCAGAGACAGGCAGAGTATCCTCGAGGACTGGAATGGTCTGCATCTGCTTCCTAAACCCCGCCCAGTGTTAGAAGCCATGGTTGGGCTAAATGGCTGTGTATGAGTTTGAAAGAAACTTTGGTTATATCTTAATTTAATCCCTGCTCTGTATCGCAGTGTTGGGAGAGGTGTTTTTACTTGACTGGGTTATAGGAAGCCTAGTGGCATCCTCCTCTTACAAAAAATATTTTCAGGCCTTCCTTCGTAAGAGGTACAACAAAATATAGAAACTGAAGTAATAGTTTTACATTTATCTTTCTACAGAGGAATTGTGAAACACAGAAACCATTAGGATTTTCCCCTAATCTCTCTACAAACGTAATTGCCTGGCTGTTCCTGTGGTATTTCCTGTGAGTTGCAAAATTTGGGGAGGATTTGTGTCACTCTTTTTACAGATTGTTCATTTCATAATTTTCTCTTTTTTCCTCTTAGGTAAACTTGAAGGATTTGAGTTTTTATAAATGAAAACTCTGAAGGTGCTGTTGTAGAGCTTAATTTCCCTTTGGTGACAGGGAATATCTTATACTCTTGGTTACTTTCTTCTTTCTTAGAACTTCACATGATTTTCTGAATCAAATGAATAAACGTTAGCCTCTGACTCATTTTGTAAATGCCCTAATCATTTATTTTTGTATTTCCTCTTAGAAAAGTCTTTCAGATTTTAATCTGAAATAATTCCTCTTTAAAATGAGTCATTCTTGTGTTGATAGCATAACATCATAGTTACAGTACATACATGCTCTATAAACACAGAACTCTTAAATCTGTGACCCATTGTTTTTAAATGAAAATTATCTGTGACTTTGAATTTTTGGAAGGGCAAATCTTCATTTGGATATGACTGATATGAATTACTGTGCAGTGAGTCTGTAGGTGGCCTGGCACAACTTAACACAGTGTTTTTTTTTTTACCTTTCCCTGAACTTTCCTTCTCTTGAGATAGATGACTATAGGAGGTAGAAACAAGTTGTAATCACATTTACCATTTTTAATGAAATATTTTCATGTTCTTTTATCCCAGTTTGTATTAAGTATACTTTAAATTGTAAATTATTATAAAACTATTTTACTGTTGAGATTTTAAAAATTTAAAAGTGATGTCTATACTTGCCCCTGGTGTCGCTGATTTTCTGTGTATTTCATACAGGTCAGTGTATATATATATTTTAGATGGTACATATGTGTGTGTGCATGTACCGACATACATATTTTTACTTTTTTTTTTTTTTTTTGAGAGACAGCCCAAGCTGGAGTGCAGTGGCATGATCATAGCTCACTATAACCTTGAATTCCTAGGATCAAGCGATCCTCCCACCTCAGTCTCTTGAGTAGCTAGGACAGACTACAGGTACATACTACCACACCCAGCTAATTTTTTTTTTTTTTTAATATAAATGGGGAAATGGGGTCTTACTGTGTTGCTCAGACTGGCCTCTAGCTCCTGGCCTGAAGTGATCCTCCCGCCTCAGCCTCCCAAAGTACTGAGATTACAGGCAGGAGCAGGAACCACCCTGTCTGGCCAAGGTGGGGGGTGTGTGTGTGTATCTCTGTGTGTATGTGTGTATATATGTATGTGTGTGTGTGTGTGCATGTCTATATGTGTGTGTATATATATATATATTTTTTTTTTTGAGACTGAGTCTTGCTGTCTCCCCCAGCCTGGAGTGCAGTGTCGTGATCTCGGCTCACTGCAAGCTCTGCCTCCCGGGTTCATGCCATTCTCCTGCCCCAGCCTTCCGAGTAGCTAGGACTACAGGCACGTGCCACCATGCCTGGCTAATTTTTTGTATTTTTAGTAGAGACGGTTTCACCATGTTAGCCAGGGTGGTCTCGATCTCCTGACCTTGTGATCCACCTGCCTCAGCCTCCCAAAGTGCTGGGATTACAGGCGTGAGCCACTGCACCCGGCCGATGGTACATATATTTTTAAAGTTAAAAAAATCTAGTATTGTTCTGTTTTGTAACTTTTTCTTAACATTTTCCTAACACTATATTTATACTTACAGGAGTTGGTGGCCGGGTCATAGTCCTTCTGGCAAGTGATTTTAATTTACTTTTTCCCTGTTTAAAGACTTTTTCATGTTTTTGAATATTTACTTTTCCATCTTACTGTATGTGTAGACCTTACACTGCAGTGAAAATCTTCAGGCATTTAGAGTTTTTCTTCATTTCAATTTTTTTTTTTAGGATAAATTCCCAGGAGTAAGGTCATGAGATATACATAATTCTGTGACTTTTGATACTTTCCAAATAGGATTTTAAATAATTTATAGTACTACAATTGTGTATTTGAGTAAATAACTTTTTTACAACCTCATCTATGTTGGATCTTGTCTTTTAATTGAAGACAGCTTAATACAGGTTGAGCATCCTGAATCCAAAAATCTGAAATCTGAAATACTCCAAAATTGAAAACTTTTCTGAGTGCCTACATGATGCTCTAAGGAAATGCACATGGGTGCATTTTGGATTTTGGATATTTGGATTAGGGATGCTCAACTGGTTTTCCATATATTCTAAAATCAGAAAAAAATCTGAAATATGAGACACTTCTGGTCCCAGGCGTTTCAGATAGGGGATACTCAAACTGTAGCTGTTAAGTGGTACCTCATTGTTTTAATTAATATTGATTTCCCTGCATGTCTTCATATTTGTATTGTCTTGTGGGATCTGTCATTTATATCTTCTGCTCTTAAATATGCTTTAGAGTTTATTGTTTATTGATTAATGTCTTCTCTTTGTGGTTTCTACTATAAAAAATGATGTTCCTGATTTCTAAGTTCAAAGGAAGTTAACATTTTAATGTGTATGTGGTCACCAGAAAGGGCTGATCTAATATGCATATTTTCTGCCTAAGGAGGAAAAACTACTCTGTTACCAAGTAAGCAAGCTGTCATGAGCCTTTTCAGATGTCGCAGCAATTTGCTGTCCTTGTAGTATGGGTAGATCTGTAACAGCTGTGTTTTTTTTTTGACCTGATTATTGCTGCACTCTTTATGATGAAAACAATTTACCTCAGAAGTTGACAGGAACACATTTATAACTTGATTCAATGAGAATAGTCAGATTTCTCACAACAGCTTCCCAGAGGCTTTAACTCTAGGGAACCCCATTTTGCTTGGTTCCTTTATGGGAAAGGAGCTAATGAAGTCATCTTACATTCTTGAGAATATGGTATTTAAAAAACATAGAGTGTCAGGAAAAGGCATTTTGGAAGTAAAGTTATGACAGATAGTTTAAAAACATTATTTCTTTATGCTTACTATTAATTTATGTCTGTTTGCTGAAACCTCATCTACCTCAGTTCATAATCATCCTTTTCATTTCTGAATATCCATTTTACCCACATTCTCATTCATGTGATAGAGTACTAAATTGTTCTTTTATATATATATAGAGAGAGAGAGAGAGAGAGAGAGGGAGAGCGCGCTTTTGAGACAGGCTCTCACTCTGATGCCCAGGCTGGCGTGCAGTGACCTCCTGGACTCAGGTGATCCTCCCACCTCAGCTTCCTGGGTAGCTTGGACTGTAGGTATACGCTACCACTCTTGGCAACTTTTTTGTATTTTTTTTGTAGAGACAGGGTTTTGCCATGTTGCCCCGGCTGGTCTGCTCTCAAATTCCTGGGCTCAAGTGATCCCCCTGCCTCGGCCTGCCAAAGTGCTGGGATTATAGGTGTGAACCACCATGGCCTGGCCTGAGATTTTTGTATCTCTCACATACTAAGCATACAGTGGGCTCTTTTTTTTTTAATTGATGTATTCATATACCATAAAATTCACCCATATAAAATGTACAATTCAGTGGTATTTAGTATATTTGCAAGACTGCGCTGCTATTACCACTGATTACAGAACATTTTCATCACCTGAGAAAGAAACCCCATGCCTTTCTCAGTCACTCCCTATTCCCCCTTCCTCAGCCCCTGGCAATTATTCATCAACTTTTTGTCTGTATGGATTTGCATATTCTAGACATTTCATATAAATGGAATTATATGCTATGTGGTCTTTCATGTCTGGCTTCTATCACTTAGCATAATATTTTCAAGGTTTATCCATTCGGTAGTGTGTATCAGTACCTCATTCCTTTTGATGGCTGAAGAATATTCCATTCTAATATAGTGGACTCTTAAGATGTGCTTCTTAATTGCTTGTTTTTAATCATTCCTGACTAAATTTGAGGCAAGATAGACAAGAAAAACACTCTCAACAGACATTTGCCTTCCATATCTCACAGTAAGGATCCAGGGAAGGCACAATTTGTATGAATAAAAATGGTATACGGTTATCTTATTTTCATCATTGATTGCTTAAAGAATCAATTTTATTGTGCACGTGATACATTCTAGAAAATTTAAGCGTAGTTGAGTTCCTAAAAATTCACTTAGTCATCCCACCACCAGGGCATAACTACTGTTAATTTGGTGAATATAGTTTCAGGCTTTTTTCTGTGCCTATAGATGTGTATGCATAATAGGTTACAGTAAGCACTATTTTATAACAAACATGTATAACTGAAATATTTTTAATAAAAATGTTTCATTTTTTGTTCATTGCCTTCAAAAATATTTTTGTATCTGATGGAGGAAACTTCTTAGATTTAACGGTTTTATTTTTTATCTTTTAAAAATGATGGATTCTAGGCCAGAATTGTTTTCTGAAGGACTTAGTTGATAGAGTACCTAACATTTGTTTTCTAAGTAAAATTTTCAACATGCTGATAAAAACTGCTTCACTAAAATTCATTTATTAGAAAATTCAATTCCTTTTTGACTAATTCTTTTATCATTTTGTAATACAGTAAATTTGTAAAACAAAGATAAAAGGATGGTAGCAATAAAAACAACATGTGTGCCTGCATTTTCTCATGTTAACATGATAGGTTAGTGAAACCGGCCTCCCTTTCGATTATTTTTCTTATTTTTTTGTTCCCCTTCCAAGTAAAGGAAGGAAAAGGAAATTGATACATACTGGAAAAAAATAACCTTTATAACTTGAGGATATACTTATGTTTATCATTAGTTTCTTGTCAACACCATTTTCCCTCTCAACTAGGCCATTCCCATCAATTAAAATGATCTGTAAAAACTCTCATCTTGAGATAAAAACGAAACACTCCTTTTACCCTGTGTCTCCTTCCCTAGGTGGCTCCATTTTCTCTCCCTTGGGTTAGGCAGAACACACTGGAAGAACTAGTTGTCTGTACTGTGCCTCTGCTTCCTTCCCTCAGGTTCTCTAGCCTGTTCCTGCCGGGTACCTTATACCCATGACTCAGTGCTGGTGAAGGCAGTCAGCAGCTTCCACCTTGCCAAGTCTGACTGTACACTTTTGCATCTTCCTCCCTCACACTTTCTTCGCTTGATTTCTGGTGTCCTGCACTCTTCTGGACTTCTTCCTGTCTTTTTTTGGTGGCTCTTTCTTAGTCTTCTTTGCTGGATCCTTGTCCTTCGTGGGATCTCTGGAGGTTGCTTGATTAGCTCAGGACACAGTCCTCAGCGTTCTTTCCTGTCTCTAACTGCTCTCATCCAGGCTTAGGTTTTAAATGCCTCTACATGCTCATCTCTTGCTTACTCATCTCAGTCAAACTTGCATATTAAACAGCCTTCTCCTGCCTCCATTTGAACGTTCCATAGGTGTCTCATATTTAACATAGAGGCCTCATCCTGCGGGCCCTTCCCAACCTGTTCCTCCTTCCTCACTTTGTACCTGGTGCGTAGGTAGCAGATCCAGAGTCACTCTTAATTTCTTTCTACTTTCACATCCCACATTCTGTCCACCAAGAGAGTCTTGCTGGCTCTACCTTCAAATGATAACGCAAATCCAGCCATTTTCACCACCTTTGCTGTTAACTTGTACTCTGTGTTACCATCATATCTCATTTTGTGTGTGGCATTTACCTCTTATTTGGACTTTCATGCCTGTCCTCCTGTAGTTTGTTCACATAGTGAGTTTTTGTTTTTGTTTTTTTTTTGAGACGGAGTCTCGCTCTGTCGCCCAGGCTGGAGTGCAGTGGCCGGATCTCGGCTCACTACAAGCTCCACCTCCCGGGGTTACACCATTCTCCTGCCTCAGCCTGCCGAGTAGCTGGGACTACAGGCGCCTGCCACCTCGCCCGGCTAGCTTTTTGGATTTTTTAGCGGAGACGGGGTTTCACCGTGTTAGCCAGGATGGTCTCTATCTCCTGACCTCGTGATCCGCCCGTCTCGGCCTCCCAAAGTGCTGGGATTACAGGCTTGAGCCACCACACCCGGCCTGTAGTGAGTTTTTTTAAATGGCATGAATAGCTACCCTGTTCAAAATTCTCCAGTAACCTCTTATTTTTAAAAATTGAGATATAATTCACGTACTATAAAACTAATCATTTTGAAATATACAATTCAGTGGTATTTAATGTATTCACAATGTTGTGCAACTATCACCACTAATTCCAGAATATTTCCATCACCCCAAGAAGTAGCCCTGTACCTATTAGCAGTCACTTCCCATTTCCCCTTTCCGCAGCTCCTGACAGCCACTGATCTTTCTGTCTTTAACGATTTGCCTCCTGTGGGCTTTTAGATTAAAATCCACAGTCCTCGCTCTGGCCTTAGACAGTGGTTCTCAGGATGTGGTTTCTAGACCAGTAGTATCAACATCACCTGAGGGCTTGTTAGAAATGCAGAATTTTCAGTCTCCATCCCAGATCTCTTGATTTAGGAATTCTTGGGGTGGAGCCCAGCAATCTGTGTGTAACAACAACCCTCTGTCCACACCAAAGTTTGGGAACCTCCAGCCTATAAAGACGTGCATGATCTGGCTTCTGCTTGCCTCCTTGAATTAACCCTTTCCTCTTGCTCCCTCTGCAGTGACCTTCCTCTTGTGCAAATGTGACAAACTTGTTTCCTTCTCAGGGGCTTTAAATGTGTTGCCTCTGGTTGGCACGTTCTTCTTCCAGACCTTAGTTGGGCTGTGTCCTCACTTCCTTCAGATAGTTGCTTGGTTGCTCAAGAGCCTTCTGACTGCATAGTACAGAGAGGAGGGCTCCTGTGCTGGGTGTCTTTTTTTTTGCCCCTCTGCATTCACTTTTCATCTTCCTCCATCCTGCTTTTGTGCCTTAGGAGGTTGACTTCTCTAAATTGCATCAACCGCTTCCCTTGCCATCTGGTAGGTAGTTGGGTTTGTCCAGTGGGGAGTAGTGGGTGGACATGAGAGGGAAGGAGCCAGGTTGTGGTGTTTATTTTTTTGGCTTCCTTCCTGTGGGCTGGCTGTGCCCTTCTCCACATAGCTTTCTTTCTCTCTCTTTGAATTTTGTACTGCCTGTAGTATTGGCTGTTTAGTAAAGATTATTTCTACATTAGAACAGAGACCATATAGTAGATGATCTATAGATAATGAATGAAAATAATGTTGAGACAGAGGTAGAATGACGGTAGCAGAATGTAAGCTGAAGAAATGAGAGGACAACACACTGTCATTTGAGAGTATATAGCTGTGCTACGTACTACATGCCATACCGTTTAGCACTACCTGCAACAAAACTGACCGTGAAAATAAATCAGAGGTGAGATGATGGATTGTGGGCAAACTGTTGCTCTAAAAGACAGAACTGGAGGCAGTGAAACACTTGGCACTGTGTGGTCCAGATTCAGGAGAGTCTTTACCTGTATGCTCTTGAGGAAGGGACTCAATCTTGGTTTTGCCATTTAATAGCTATGTGACTAGGTGAGTTACTTAAATCCCTCTGTGCTTCAGTGTTTTCATCTGTAAAATGCAATCACATTTGCAAGATTTAATACTTAGTGTATGCTTGTTACATAGCAGGCACAGTTCTAGGTGCTGAGTATACAACACTGAACAAAGACAAAACCTTTGACTGTATGGAGCTTACTTTCTAGTAGGAAAGGCAGATAATAAAAATGAGTTACATAAATATACCATATGGCATGTTAGTGACTGTGCTAAGGAGGGAAATAAAGCAGAAGAATGGGCTAGGGTGTGTGTGTGTGTGTGTTTGGTGTTGGAATTCTAGGTAGGGTTCCTAGGTAAGGCTTCACTGAGAGAGTGACATCTGAGTAAAGGCGTGATGGAGATAAGGAAGTAAGAGTTATACTGGCATACAAAGAAGAACATTCCAAATAGAGGAACAGCAAGTACAGAAGCTCCCACGTGGGAACATGCCTGATGTGTTTGACGAACAGCAAAGAGGACGCTGATAGAGCACAGAGTGAGGGGGGATTAGAAGGGGATGGGGGCCAGATCATGACTACGGCAGACCTTGTAAGCTGCTGTAAAAATGTTTACTTTTACTCTGGTACCTAGTAAACATTTACTAAATAGTAGCTCTCAGGGAACTTTTTTTAAAAAAAATTAATTTTAATTTTAAGTTCCAGGATGCATGTGCAGGATGTGCAGATTTGTTACATAGGTAAACGTGTGGCTGTTGGGGAACTTAAAGACTCATTTTGAAGATGAGGATGCTGAGTTTCAGAGAGGTGACATTACTTGCCTAAGGTAGTCTAACTAATTATGAAGTATTCTGGAGTTTGAACCAGATCTCCTGCCTAGGAATCGACAAAAATACCATGTTGCTGGCCCAGCATCGCATACTGCTATACAATTACTAAAATCACCACAGAGCTAATCTCCATACATGATAGGTAGAAATGGGGTCAACTCATACACGTACTGTTGATACTGGTGTTAAACCTGTGGGAAAAGTAACCATAAATAGAACACATCTGTCATCATTCTTAATTATACTTTTAAATAAATGAAGCTGTTGGTTTTCCAGAAAGTAAAAGATCAGATCTCTGTTAAAGTGTGGGTAACTGGTTAAATGGAGCATTTCCTAATATTTTCTTTCTATAAAGCACAGCTTAAAGAATAGAGGATAGATCAGAAGAACAGAATTGTACCCTTACCTTCCCATTTCAGTAGGCGAGTAGATCACTTATCTGAGTCTTTTTCTTCATTTATAAAGAGAAAGTAACACCTGCTGTTTATCTGAGAGTTGATGTAAGTTTCTGAGATAACGTGTCTGAAAGATGAAGTTTAGGGAGGTAAGGTGCTATCTCACATAATAGGCTTTTATTTGTTGATAAGGTGTGTGTTTAGCATATACTCTGTATTTCCAGTATTTCTGTAACTTAACACCTCGAAGCCTCATGTTTACAATGAAAAGTTACTATTTTCTAAGTGATAAACTTCAAAGCAAGTTTTCCTGTCGGTAGAGAGTATGGAGAGGTAGTATTTAATGCTAAAATGTACATTATTTGTCTCCATCACTGAATATGCTGTATACTTTGGGAGCAGCAGATGAGTGTAATTCTGTGCTTTGTTATTTTTTCAATGATTTAGTCAAGCCTTTATGACTTTTGTGTCATAATTTTGAGTGCTGCTTTGTTGCCTAAGTTGAACCTTAGAACTATGTACCTTTATGTAGTCAAAATGTGAAAAACCTGAGATAATTAGCTTGAAAGCTTCTGAGCTCATACTGGGAAAGTCTACAGTGTTTTTTTTTCCCCCCATTAAAAATTGTTTCAACAGTGTTCACTATTTTAATTTTTCTGGATCACCCTCTGTTTTACCTGTTTATGTGAGTTAACAGCTTTAGTTGCAGAATGTGGAGGCTTGGACTGGCTTGAGTGCAAGGGGCCACCCTGTCTCTCATGTATATTTTCTCTTACTCTGACCAAATCTTGAGGCACTGAGTCTGATGTGTTAGCCAGTTTCCATCGTCATCCCTAACCAGGTGCTGCCTTTTCGCGAACAACATCTTAATGCAGCTTTCTCTATTTGGGGGTAATGGACAGAGACATTTAAACTAGAAGGGGAGTTGTGTGACTGTTGGTAGGCCCTCCGATTGCTGTGTGATGTCCTCGTGTCATTGTGGTCATAGTGTATATCCTACTTATTCTGCTTTTTTGCAGTCTTAAAACCTAAACTTTTCCCAGTGCTTAGCATAATTTCATTAATTATTTTAAAAGACTAAACTTGTCCCTCAAGTTTATGTTCCATAGGTTATGCATTCTTTCTTTGATTGGAATTACTTTCACAGGATGTATTCTCACTGTGAGGTAACGCTTTCAAATTATTATTATTTTTTAATCCTGATGCGTATTGATTTGCATGGAGTCAATACTCATTGAATTTAATAAACATATATGGGCTTACTAATTCGCATCACCGTCAAAAATTTGTTTCCTGTTTTACTTAGTTTCTTCGGCATTGGAAATTACCAAGTTTTTTTTTGTAATTTAATAGGTGTGAAAACTTTAATTCTTTAGTAGCAGTGTTTCTAAGAAACAGCGTCTTTTTTTACTAGGAGAAAGATTGTTAAGATTGTTTGTAAGGGTTTTTTTTTTGTTTTGTTTTTTTGTTTTGAGTCAAGGTCTCACCCAGGCTGGAGTGCAGTGGTGCAGTTGCTTCTCACTATAAGTATGACCTCCTGGGCTCAAGCAGTCTTCCCCACTCAGCCTTCCAAGTAGCAGGGACCACAGGCATGTGCCACCATGTCTGGCTGATTTTCTTTTAATTTTTGGTAGAAATGGAGTGTTGCTTCCTTGCCCAGACTGGTCTTAAACTCCTGGACGCATGTGATCTTCCCGACTTGGCCTCCCAAAGTGTTGGGATTACAGGTGTAGGCCACTACACCCAGCCTATTAGTGAGTTTTAAATGTAAACCTTCTGTTGGTCTCAGTGTTTATATACAAGGTCATGTAGGTGTTAGCATAACAGCTACTCATTTCTACTTAGACTTTGTTAATGAAATCTTACATTTCAAAGTAGGTATTTAATTTGCTTGAAACATTTTAGAAGTACAATTTTTTGGCCAGGCGCAGTGGCTCATGCCTGTAATCCCAACACTTTGGGAGGCCGAGGCGGGTGGATCACCTGAAGTCAGGAGTATGAAACCAGCCTGGCCAACATAATGAAACCCCGTCTTTACTAAAAATACCAAAATTAGCCGGATGTGGCGTGGTGTAGTGTGGCATGGCATGAGCCTGTAATCCCAGCTACTCGGGAGGCTGAGACAGGAGAATCGCTTGAACTTGGGAGGCGGAGGTATCATGCCATGCACTCCAGCGTGGGAGACAGAGTGAGACTCTGTCTCAAAAAAAAAAAAAAAAAAGTACAGTTTTTTGACTAGGTAATATATGCACATTATATAAAGATTAGGTTTATACAGCCCCCACAAGCTCTGTTCCCATCCCCCTCCCACTTCAGAAGCAGCATGTTATGTTCTTATGTGTCCTTCCAAAAAAGAGACTATGCATAAATAAGTATATATGGATGAGGTTATCTCATCAACCTTTACAGGATTAACAGGAAGATATATTTGTGATATGGGTCCAGCAGATGTAAGTATTTGGCAAACAACATTAATAAAACTGGCAAAAACAGATTTAATTTGAACTGGTGTGACTGTATTCCAGGGTCACTGGGTTGTAGAGCTACTGCTCATGGTAGAGGCTGGGCTCCAGGTCTCCCTCAACCCCTTGTCAACACCTCATCTTTGGCCGGGTGACAGCCAGACTGTTCTGTTGTACATTTGCACTTCCAGCTGAGATTTTGTTTGGAGAAAGGAATTTAAGGTGAATACTGCATTAGGCAGACAGTACCAGTAACTGTCTTAATTTTCTCTCTTAATTTTTAGATGTTTCTCACCGTGTATCTCAGTAACAATGAGCAGCACTTCACAGAAGTTCCAGTTACTCCAGAAACAATATGCAGAGATGTGGTGGATCTGTGCAAAGAACCCGGAGAGAGTGATTGCCATTTGGCTGAAGTGTGGTGTGGCTCTGGTGAGAGATGCTGATGGCCTCGTGCTTCAGTTCTTCTGTCTTCTATTAATGTTGGTTTGTAGATGTGGCACTGTGTAAGCGCTCATGTTTCTCCGGGGAGAAACTGTAGAATAGCACGTCTGGCAGAACATAGTCTTCCTGATCCAGCTTTGGTATGATACATGAAGTCTTTTTGCTGTTTTCTTTTTCTGCAATAAAATGGAGATACCACAATATAAAATATAAAAGGTCATCTGGGATGTTGTGGTCCAATGGATGGTGCTCAACAGTGTCTGTGTATGTGTAAGCTTTACTTAATTAGAAATTTGAGTCATCATGATTGGTTTGCCCTCCCTCAATTACTGTAAGTTTTTAGAGGAAGCTACTCAGTGTTGAGGAACTGTAGTGGCAGACAGCAATGGTGAACTCATGAGCATTATTGTAAGCCATGAAATCAATCCCTCTGTATGGTTCTTTGGAGCTCTAAAATGGGATAACCTGGTTTCTTTTTGGCTCCATACGAGTTGGTAGATGTGGGAGTAATTTTTCATCATTTCTGCCTTGTTCCTACACAGGCTGAGTGAACTCCTGCTGGTTTCCTTTTTCACCTCTGGGGATGCCAGATGTCCCCAGAGCAAGTTACACACTGTGTTAATTGAGTTCATGCCATTCATGATGGCTAACTTCAGCTGAGCTCCCCCTTCTTTTCAGGCAAGTCCTTTTATTCATCTTTGGTTGACTTTTCTACAATTGGATGTTCTTGAAGGTCTTCTGCAGTCTCTCCGAATTACTTTCTTTTCTCTTTATGTAGGAACCAGATTAGAACAATCACATGAAGAAATCCAAGGGATCTTTTGAAAATGAAAATCAGATAATTTCACTTTCCTGCTTAAAACTAGCGACTTCTCCTCCACTTACAATAAAATCCAAACTTTTAATATGAGGTTGTGAAGTTCTGTAGATTCTTAGTCTTTGCTCTTATCTGGTACCATTTTCTTCTCTGCTTCTTCCTGCAGCTTTAAAAATATTTCTTGAATGTGCTAAGCTCATTCCCACCTTAGAGTCATTGGTGATAGCCATTCCCACTGTTTGTATTGCTCTGTCTCCAGATACTGTCATTGCTGGTTCCTTCTGGATTGTAGCTAAAATGTTAACCTCCTCGGAGAGGCTTTTCCTGAGCACCCTGCCAAAAGTAGCCATGAAGTTAGTTCTCAGTTATATCATCCTGATGTCATCCTCTGCAGAAGGTGCATCACTCTGACTTTGTGTGTGTTATCCTGATAGCCCCAAACATACACACTAGAATGTAAACTATTTAAGGATATAGACCTTGTTTATCTTGTTCATTGCTATATCCCCAGCTCCAGGGGAGTGCCTTGTACCTAGTAGGTGCTGTAGAAATATTTTTGGAATGAGTAAATGAACTTCTAGCTGCTCCTGGTAACCTCCTTGCATTCAGCAAATTACCTTGTTTTATTCTTTACTGAGATAATTGAAACCATCCATTGTGTGCTTCCTCAGTTTTCTAACTCTGTACCTTAGATTCCCTCTATGTGTCTCCCTTTTTTTCTCATTTTCATAGAGGAAGAAGCATTCTTTCTTTGCTAGGGCTAAACTCTGTTCCTTGACACTTTTGATCCCACTTACTCCTCTTGCTCACTTGAATTTAATAACCTTTACTATGTGATGATGACATGTAAAGGATTTTCTTTCTTACAACTTTTTTTTTTTTTTAAGACGGAGTTTCACTCTTGTTGCCCAGGCTGGAGTGCAATGGCGCGATCTCGGCTCACTGCAACCTCCGCCTCCCGGGTTCAAGCGATCCTCCTGCCTCAGCCTCCCGAGTAGCTGGGATTACAGGCATGTGCCACCATGCCCAGCTAATTTTGTATTTTTAGTAGAGACGGGCTTTCTCCGTGTTGTTCAGGCAGGTCTCAAACTCCTGATGGTGATCCGCCTGCCTAGGCCTCCCAAAGTGCTGGGATTACAGGAGTGAGCCACCACACCTGGCACAACTTTTTAATTAAAAAAACTTTTGGCTGGACATGATAACTCATGCCTGTAATCCCAGCACTTTGGGAGGCCGAGGAGGGTTGATCACCTGAGGTTAGGAGTTTGAGACCAGCCTGGCCAACATGGTGAAATCCCACCTCTACTAAAATAAAATACAAAAATTAGCCAGGTATGATGGCGGGCACCTGTAATCCCAGCTACTGGGGAGGCTGAGGCAGGAGAATCCCATGAACTCGGGAGGCAGAGGTTGCAGTGAGCCAAGGTCACGCAACTCCACTCCACTCCAGCCTGGGTGACAGAGCAAGATTCTGTCTCAAAAAAGAAAAAAAAATTTTTTTAAATGACAACACCGATACGTGTTCTAGGGTTTTTTGTTTTGTTTTTCTTTTCTTTCTTTTTTTTTTTTTTTTTGAGATGGAGTCTTGCTCTGTCACCAGGCTGGAGTGCAGTGGCATGATCTCGGCCTACTGCAACCTCCGCCTCCTGGATTCAAGTGATTCTCATGCCTCAACCTCCCAAGTAGTTGGGATTACAGGCACACACCACCACACCAGCTAGTTTTTTTGGTATTTTTAGTAGAGATAGGGTTTCATCATGTTGGCCAGGATGGTCTTGAACTCCTGACCTCGTGATCCGCCCGTCTCAGCCTCCCAGAGTGCTGGGATTACAGGCATGAGCCACTGCGCTCAGCCTCTAGTTTAAAAGAGGAGATAATATAAACAGAATGGATATCTCTCTCCTAAGTAATTCCCCTCATCTCTTGATGTAATCGCTTTAGCCAGATAATTTCTCAGACCTTTTCTCTGCATTTGTAAGTAACTGTAGAAATATTTTTGTGGTGTTTCTATATATTTTCTTTATGTAAACAGTAGCATACATATCAGTGTTCTCCAATTTACTATTTTACCTTACAACATAGCTTGTAGATGTTTTCTTTTCAGATTAGTATGTGTAAATCTGTATCTTTTTTTTTTTTTTTGAGACGGAGTCTCACTCTGTTGCCCAGGCTGGGGTGCAGTGGCACCGTCTCGGCTCACTGCCACCTCTGCCTCCCAGGTTCAAGCGATTCTACTGCCTCAGTCCCCTGAGTAGCTGTAACTACAGGTGCCCACCACCACACCCAGCTAATTTTTACGTTTTTATTAGAGATGGAGTTTCACCATGTTGGCCAGGCTGGTCTTGAACTCCTGACCTCAAGTGATACACCAGCCTCAGCCTCCCAAAGTGCTGGGATTATAGACATGAGCCACCGTGTTATTTTTAAATTATCACATAATTTCCCCCAGTATGCATAAACTACAGTTGAGCTAACAATTGCTTTATTTACAAACATTTAAATTAATTATCTTGTTTTAATAAGTGCTGAGTAAAAATCCTTTTAGGAACCTCTTCTGATCCTATGCAAGCATTTCTCTAAAGGGTGGATGCCAAAAATGGAATTCTTTGGTTAAAAGTTCATAACATTTTTTTAATTTTCAAAAAAAATTTTTTCTTATTCTTTATTCCCCTCCCCCTCCTCCTCCCCATCCTCCTCTCCCTCTCCCTCCTCCTCATGCAGTAACCGATGTGAAATATTTTATTTTTTTATTGAGATAAGGTCTTGCTGTGTTGCCCAGGCTGGAGTATGGTGCAGTCTTGGCTTGCTGCAGCCTTGACCTCCTAGGCTTAAGTGATCCTCTCACCCAGCCTCCTCAGTAGTTGGTACTACAGGAATGTGCCACCACACCCAGCTAATTTTTCTGTTTTTTGTAAAGATGGAGTTTTGCTATGTTGCCTAGGCTGGTCTGAAACTCCTGGGTTTAAGTGATCCTCCAGCCTCAGCCTTCTAAAGTGTTGGGATTACAGGCGTGAGCCACTGTGCCTGGCCAGGCCACACATTTTTTTTTCTTTTTTAAAAATTTTATTGTGTGTATTTAAGGTATACAACATGATGTTATGGGATACTTATAGGTAGTAAACAGGTTACTGTCATGAACCAAATTAACATAAAGTTTCGCACATTTGAAAATGTAATACATATTGTCAAATTTTCTTCTGCAAAGGTTATATCAGTTCATACCTTTTCCAGTTATTTCTAGATGTATTCCTCATCAAGTTATAATATTTTAACTTTTACTAAACTGATAGCTGAAAACTTAACTTTTGTTTCAATTTGCATATTTCTGATTTCAAATGTGGTTGCCTGTTTTTTCATTTGTTCGTTGGCCATTTGGCTTTTTGGTTTTTGAAATTTGTTTCTTTATATCCTTTACTCATGTTTACTCTGGCTTTTTCCCTTCCCTCTTGATTTGAAGGCATTTAAAAACCAGGATCTCAGGCCTATCTATATGTGTGTTATTAAAAAAAAAATTTCTTATTCCAAAGCTGTAACTTAATTCTCTAAGTGTTAAGCCTTTCTTCTCCTCTCTTGTCTTCCTCTTCTTTCCTTTTTCATTTCCTCACTACCCACTTGTGCATTTGCTTAGTGGATATTTCTCGGATGCCTGTTATGTGCTAGGGACTGCACTTGATGGAGAGGGATAGAGAGATGAAAGTTACCTTTAGGTATCTTCCAGGGCAGAAAGAGAAACAAGTATCGACAGACATTTATAATACAATGTGATAGTTGCAGTAATAGATGTGTTTCATCTGCAGGAAAAAAGGGTGCTGGGGGGCAGATGATGCATGATAGGAATGGCTCGTTCAGAGTCATATAGGCAGGAATGCCAAGGAGATACAGTCGTGTGTCACTTAATGATGGTGATATGTGCTGAGAAATTTGTCATTAGGTGATTTTGTTGTGGTGTGAATATCATAGAGTGTACTTACGCAAATCTAGATGGTATAGCCTACTACACAACTAGGCTATACGGTATATAGCCTAACACTCCTAGGCTACAAACCTGTACAACATGTTACTGTATTGAATACTGTAGGCAGTTATAACACAGTGGTATTTGTGTATCTAAACATGTTTAAACATAGGGAAAGGTACGGTAAAAATATGGCCTTACGATCTTATGGGACCACTGTCAACATGCAGTGTATGACCGTAGGTGTGGTTGGCACACAGGTGTTAGCAGGGAGCTTTGAGAGCCTTTGAAGTGTCTGTTTCAGTTTATGCAGGCCTATGCCTGATCTTTTGCCATCATAGGCCCATCGGAATATCAGCCTGGAGCTTATAAGAAAGTCCATATGCTTCTGGGGCAGTCCGACGTGGACTGCAAGCTACTATACTTCCTTTGAGTTGTCTCTTTGCTCCTGAAACCTGGAGATTTTACTTGTTTTGAGTACAGCTTGTGTGTGTCTGTTTTGTAGGGGTGGGTGGAAGGGCTACTCAGAATTTCTTTTGGAGGGTTTCTCTCTAACTATGGTGTATCCTTTTTAGGGGGTCTTAGAATATGTGTGGTTTATAAAAGGGGATAATCTGTGTCAACTCTCAGTATGTTATGTGACTGGAAGTAGAACCAGAACCGCACTTTGTTGCAACCAAACAGGTTAAGTTCAGGGTTGGTTCACCAAATTGGCTGCTTGAATTGAATTGAATGCTTGCCTGCTCTGTTCTCTCCCATGTTTATTTAAGGTGTTGATTACTAATAAATGTGTTGAGTTTTCTTAGGGTATTTCAACATTCTTATATTTAAAAATTATATTGACATTACTGGCGTTTCGTTGATTTTAAGCAGTTGCTGCCTCAAACAGTATGTCTTGTTTTTATATCCAGATCCCTTGAGATTGGAAGATTTTTTTTAGGACAGCTTGAGATATATTGTTTCTCCTGAGGCTTCTATTTTTACTACGTATTTAGGTGTGCCCTTCTTTTTTTTTTTTTTCCAGAAAAATTCTGACACTGGTATTCTCACTGGAAGAAGGGCAAATATAGATACATTTTACAGCAGTAAATAGACTTTTATTTGGAAATGGATAGGTCTGATTTTTTTTTAACATTGTTTGTAAAATTATAATTTAAAAATAGCCTGTATTGAAAACTACAATAAAAAAAAAAAGCCTAGGCTATTTAGAAAGTTGCTTTTTAATTTTTTTGTATATTCAGAGAATTATGAACATTAGTGTTAGAAGGGACTGTCTGATCTAATATAGATTTTACAGAAACTTTTGGAACTACAGAAGTTAAATGGCCAGGCGCGGTGGCTTATGCCTGTAATCCCAGCACTTTGGGAGGCCGAGACGGGTGGATCACGAGGTCAGGAGATCGAGACCATCCTGGCTAACACGGCGAAACCCTGTCTCTACTAAAAATACAAAAAAATTAGCCAGGCGTAGTGACCTGTAGTCCCAGCTGCTCAGGAGGCTGAGGCAGGAGAATGGCGTGAACCCGGGAGGCGGAGCTTGCAGTGAGCCGAGATCACGCCACCGCATTCCAGCCTGGGCCACTGAGCAAGACTCTGTCTCAAAAAAGAATAAAAGGAAAAAAAAAAAAAAAAAAGTTAAATGGCACGCCTGTGGCCAGCATGGAGCCCACTGGATTAGACTACTGAGCTCCCGACAGCTGGCAGAGATGCATTGCCCTTTCTAGTATTCCACCCTGGCTTGACTCTGATCGTGTGTGTGGAAAATCTGTGTTACTTCATTTTCTAAGACGTGTTTTAATGAAAAAAATTTACCTGAGATACTAAGCATTTGCTGTATCCATAATGTATAATTTGCATGAAGGATAGATGGTGAATGATATGTTTATCTTTCTTTTACCTGAAAATAATGTGGTTTCTACTAATTTGCTTTAGAACGTCCAGTTGCGGATAATGAGCGAATGTTTGATATTCTTCAGCGATTTGGAAGTCAGAGGAACGAAGCTCGCTTCTTCCTTCGTCATGAACACCCCCCTGGCAGGGACATTGGTAGGTAGTGCTCTGTGAATTGTGACAGATATTTAAGCTTTTATTTTGTGCTGGTGGCGCATGATGAGAAGCCAGGTAATTTGAGAGGTGAAGGAGAGGTTAGGAAATGTAAACAGTGGAAATAGGATGAAGAGAAGTTTGACTATAGTTTTTTAATGCGCGTGGGAAGGAGTCATGAGAGTAGGGGTTTGAAACTCTAAGAAAGAGAATACTTGTTAGTCAGGGTCCCTGATTAAGTCCTTCTGCAGTCCTGAGGCAGAAAGTCCTCTTAGACAAGAGGAAGGATCCCTCTTCCATAATAACAGGACAGAAATAAAACTGTGGCAGATGTGGCTAAATTTGTGCATTTTGTGGGAGTAAGTTGAGGGATTTCTTATCTAAAAACATTTGTTTTCTCTGAGGTAGGAGTGATGATGGAGGTGGGTGGGAAGTTTGAGCTGTTTTGGAGATTAGGAGAGAAGGCTTACTAGGGAAGCCAGGCTGCTGGGAACCGTTGAGGCCAGTTGAGATTAGAGACCATGAGACCTTACATGATTTTTCTCCAGTGGTTGTCTACAGCCCAGGTGGGTTGTAAGAAGAGAAAAAACCAAAGGTATCTAGACAAATTCATTCTAGGCAATTGTCTAGGAAACCCAAGGTTTCTAGACAGATTCAATGGAAGGTCAGTGGGGATAACTAAGCTGGGCGGGGAAGAAGTGAAGACAGGAGGGACTTTGGGGAAAGAGTAGACAGAGTTAAGAGGCTGCTAGTCTCAGATGAAAGAACAGGTGTCGTGAGAGGAAATGAGTGAGACAGGCAGATTGAAAGGAAATAGTGTTCAAAAAACAGAAGGTTTGAATTGAAAATTTCGGAGGTAGAGGGCTTCTAGTGTTGTGGTCCCAGGTGGGGCCCTGAAATGAACCTGAATTAGAGTGGAGAGGAGAAAACTAGAACTGAGAGGCTAGCATTTGGGCAGTAACGTCATCCAGAATGAAGGCAGGACTTGGAGGTGGAGAGAACAAGGAAGTCAACTGGTCACATTGTTAGTGACCAGGATTGTGACCAGAGTTTATAGATGACTGTAAGGGGAGGGTGGAGGAGAGTGTGGGTGGGAAGCAGCAGTAGACACTGGGGACAGAGCCATCCCTGTGACCCAGCAGTCTTGTAGGATGTGGGAGAACGAGCAGGATTATTGGACATTATAAAAGCTCAGTTTTGGCTGAGCGTGGTGGTTCATGCCTGTAATCCCAGCACTTCGGAAGGCTGAGGCGGGAGAATCACGAGGTCAGGAGATCTAGACAGACCATGCTGGCCAGCATTGTGAAACCTTGTCTCTACTAAAAATAAAAAAACTAGCTGGACGTGGGACCTGTGATCCCAGCTACTCAGGATGCTGAGGCGGGAGAATCTCTTGAATCAGGGAGTTGGAGGTTGCAGTGAGCCAAGATGGCACCACTGTACTCCAGCCTGGCAACAGAGCAAGGCTCGTCTCAAACAACAACAACAACAACAAAACCAAAATTAGCTGGGCACCTGTAATCCCAGCTACTTGGGAGGCTGAAGTAGAAGAATCACTTGAACCTGGGAGGCGGAGGTTGCAGTGAGCCGAGATCACACCATTTGCACTCTAGCCTGGGCAACAAAGCAAGACTCTGTCTCTTAAAAAAAAAAAAAGCTCAGTTTCATTAACTAACTGTTGCATTAACGCATGTGTCTATATGGTACCTGACCATTAGGAATGATTAAATTTAGAGTATGGGTTAGCTGAGGGGCAGAATTGACTTAGTTTGGCCCCTTCTACCCTACAGATGAGAAATGCTGATACTTAGGGGTTAAGTGACTTGTCAGAGGCCACACACCTAGAGGCAGAGCCAGGAGTGGAACCTGAATCACCTCAGCCAAGCTGCCTGGTTGCCTTTTGGTGTCACTGGTGTCTTTAATTTTATTTTAAGTAAACATGTATTTTTTTCCGTAGGCTTTTTTTTTTTTTTTTTTTTTGTAGTTTTATATTGGCATTTGTATCTTATTTTTATTTTGTTCTCTATGTACATCGCATGCACTCTTTTCTAATTAGTTGAATTTTACCCATTCATCTACCTGTTCAAGTATCTTGCTGTCTAGTACTGGATAAATTATTGAATAGTCTCTCAGTAGTGCAATATGCAGTTTCAGTGTCTGTAATGTGAGAATTATAATCTGAAGATAAAGGAGCTGTTTTCACATTGTCACAAAACACCAGTGCCACATAGTGTTGAAATTGGGATAAAACAGGATTGTTTTTCAGTCTCCTTTATTAAGGTGTTAACTTACTCTTTTTGGTCTAGACCTCTCGATTAAGGATTACGAGACTGTCACCATATTCTTTTTCCAATTCAATTAGGACCAGTGACCCAGAATGTATATGAAATTATGTTTAAGGCTCTTGCTTCTTTAATTAGGTAACTGATTATACAAAGGAGGAGCTAGTTAAGTGCTCTTTCTTTAAGACAGCAAAGAAAGCAATTATTCTGAAATTATAGAAGTTTTTTTTTTCTTACAGAAATATTGTGGCAGATTACCTGAGCTATTTTGTCAGATAATTGAGCTGCATTTTAAAAATAAAAGCTGATTGTATTAGAATTAGGTGTAAGTGTGATACTTGGCTCTGAGTAGACATGTTTATTTATTTGTTTATTAGCAATGGGAATTTGTGCTAAGATTCCTGATGGTTATAATAGACATTTTACTTAAGTTTCTTGGGAGGTAATTTGATAATTTTTTTAATTTCTGGGAAGTACAGGTATGAGCTTAATGTATTTTTTAAATTCTCTGTTGATATTTTTGCTTCTTATAATGTATTAGTGGCCGGGCGCGGTGGCTCAAGCCTGTAATCCCAGCACTTTGGGAGGCCGAGACGGGCGGATCACGAGGTCAGGAGATCGAGACCATCCTGGCTAACACGGTGAAACCCCATCTCTACTAAAAGATAAAAAAAACTAGCCGGGTGAGGTGACAGGCGCCTGTAGTCCCAGCTACTTGGGAGGCTGAGGCAGGAGAATGGCGTGAACCTGGGAGGCGGAGCTTACAGTGAGCTGAGATCCGGCCACTGCACTCCAGCCTGGGCGACAGAGCAAGACTCCGTCTCAAAAAAAAAAAAAATAATAATAATAATAATGTATTAGTTTAAATTAAGATGTTTCTTTTTATGATACATTAAGTGGTACTGAAAGACCCATGTATTTTGACTTTAAAAATTCTTTTTAGCCAAAAAAGCAGAATATATAATGTTTCTGGATAGTTCCTTCACAAACTTAAACAAATGTTTTGCTTAAATAAATGTAGAAGTACTTCATAGTACTTACAAATTACCACAAAATGTTTGCAGTAAACCAAATAATTAAGATACTACTTGTTCCATTTTTAAGTGCTTTCTTCTCATAATAATTTAAAAATATTGTTAGTGAGTACAATTGATGTAATTTTCAACTATTTCAGTGAAGCTTTTCTTGATTTAACTACTGAGCAGCTAAATAGATGACTAGGAAGAGTAACTATTAGCAAATGGTATGAATTACTCATAGTCAGAAGTACATTAAGTTTGTTAAGTTTTCCTCCTTTGGTATGTGAATCAGACAGGTTTCCTAATGACTAGGTGGCATGTGATACTTAGTAGTGCTAAGTATTCACTGTTCCATGAAATTAATTTTGCAAAACACACTGAGTTATGAGACCGTAAGTCCATTGCTATTAGAAAGTATTTTGTTTTAAGGATATATTCAACTTAAAATATCAAACAGCAGTAATGACAGAACTTGGAAAGGAACTGGTTCTTAAAATATCTGTCAACTCTAGTGTTAATGCATAATTTTTGGATTTTGTCCTTAGTAAGTGGACCAAGATCTCAGGATCCAAGTTTAAAAAGAAATGGTGTAAAAGTTCCTGGTGAATATCGAAGAAAGGAGAATGGTGTAAGTTGTTTTAATCCATACTATATATACCACAGTCTATGTATTTTTTAACTTCAAATCTTATTCATTATTACTATGTTATTCAGTGGGCTAAGGATGGCCCCTTTTTAAAGGTTATTTTGAATTTGTTTTATAGAAACTTAATTTTAATGATCTCTTTATGGCTGACTATTGGAAGAAATTGTATGTTTAATGTGACACAAATTCAGAACAAAATAAAAGCTGAGCAAGTTTGAGGAAGTATTTCTTATTTGGTGATTTTATTTGTTGCTATCATCGCTTTATTAAAAATGGAAAATCGGCTGGGTGCGGTGGCTCACGCCTGTAATCCCAGCACTTTGGGAGGCTGAGGTGGGTGAATCACCTGAAGTCAGGAGTCCGAGATCAGTCTGACCAACATAGAGAAACCCCATCTCTGCTAAAAATACAAAATTAGCCAGGTGTGGTGGTACATGCCTGTAATCCCAGCTACTCAGGAGGCTGAGGCAGGAGAATCTCTTGAACCCGGGATGCAGAGATTGCGGTGAGCCTAGGTTGCGCCATCGCACTCCGGCCTGGGCAACAAGAGTGAAACTGTCTCAGAAAAAAAAGGAAAATTATATATTTATGCTCTTGCTATTGCATGTGAATTTGAGCATGCATCTTTGGTATATTTGGAAGACATTTCTTTTCAGAGGTCACTATTTTTAGTGCCATTAGGGATTAGCTAAATTATCTTTTTCCAATCATCAGTACATTTATAGTAGAATTCAGATAATCTTAAGTACCATTTGCTCTTACTATGTCTTCATATTCTTCTTCTTCTTTTCTTTGACTTATTTTTATTTTTATTTTATTTTACTGTTTTCTGGGACCAAGTCACATTCTATCGCCCAGGCTGGAGTGCAGTGGCATGGTCTCGGCTTACTGCAAACTCTGACTTCTGGGTTCATGCCATTCTTCTGCCTCAGCCTCCCAAGTAGCTGGGATTACAGGTGTGTGCCACCACACCCAGCTAATTTTTGTATTTTTAATAGAGATGGGGTTTCACCATGTTGGCCAGACTGGTCTTGAACTCCTGACCTCAAGTGATCCACCCACCTCTGCCTCCCAAAGTGCCGGGATTACAGACATGAGCCATGGCACCCAGTCTTTTCTTTGATTTAATAATTATCTTACAATGATGAAAGGATGATATGCAAATGATAAAAATGATCTTAGCCATTGTTTTAGTGCATATGGACACAGTGTATCTCCTCCACCAACTAGAGGCTGAGGCGGGAGGATCACTTGGAGCCAGAAGTTTGAGACTAGCCTGGGCAACAAAGCGAGACTGTGTCTCTATTAAAGAGGCCGAGACGGGCGGATCACGAAGTCAGGAGATCGAGACCATCCTGGTTAACACGGTGAAACCCCGTCTCTACTAAAAAATACAAAAAACTAGCCGGGCGTGGTGGCGGCGCCTGTAGTCCCAGCTACTCGGGAGGCTGAGGCAGGAGAATGGCGTAAACCCGGGAGGCAGAGCTTGCAGTGAGCTGAGATCCGGCCACTGCACTCCAGCCTGGGCGACAGAGCCAGACTCCGTCTCAAAAAAAAAAAAAAAAAAAAGATAAATTATATCTTTATATATGTATTTTTAAAAAGCTGCCAAATGTTTCCAAAGTGATCATATTATTTTACATGCCCACCAGAGTTTTACTGTTTCCACATCCTTGCCAGCATTTGGTATGGTCAGTTTTTTTAATTTTAGCCAGTAAAATATATGTGTAATGGTATTGCATTGTGGTTTTAATTTGTATTTCTCTAATGACTAATGATTTTGGACATCTTTTCATGTGCTTATTTGCTCTCTGTGTTTCTTCTTTGGTGAAATTATTTGTTCAAATCTTTTGCCCAGTTTTTTGCTCTCTTACTGAGTTTGAGAGTTCTAATAGTCTGGATCCAGTTTTTTTTTTTTTTTTAATGGAGCATACTTTTAGTGTTGTATCTAAGAACTCTTTGCCCAACCCAGGGTCACAGAGATTTTTTTTTTTCTTTGTTTTCTTTTAGAAGTTTTGTAGTTTTCAGTTTTACCTTTAAATCTATGATCCCTATTGAGGTAACATTTGCATATGGTGTGAGAATCAAAGTTCTTTTTTTGTTTTTTTTTTTTTTGAGACAGAGTCTTACTCTGTCACCTAGGCTGGAGTGCAATGGTGCGATCTCGGCTCACTGCAAGCTCCACCTCCCAGATTCAAGTGATTCTCCTGCCTCAACCTCCTGAGTAGCTGTGATTATAGGTGCCCACCACCACGCCCAGCTAATTTTTGTATTTTTAGTAGATACAGGGTTTCACCATATTGGTCAGGCTGGTCTTGAACTCCTGACCTCAGGTGATCCACCCTCCTTGGCCTCCCAAAGTTCTAGGATTACAGGCATGAGCCACTGTGCCTGGCCCTAAAGTTTATCTTTTTAATATGAATATCTAATTGCATAAGCAGTATGTATTGGAAAGATTATTCTTTTACCATTCAGTTGCTTTTGCACCTTTGTCTAAAATCAGTTGCCTCATGTATGGGGCTATTTTTGTACTCGCTATTCTGTTTCATTGATCTGCTTGTCTATTTTGACGTCAATACCACATGATTGGTCACTGGAACTTTTATAAGTCTTGAAGTCAGATAATGTAAGTTTTACAACTTTATTCTTCTCAGAGTTGTTTTGGCTATTCTAGATGCTTATTACTTCCATATGAATTTTAGAATCAACATCAATTTTTACAAGAATGCCTGTTTGTATTTCAGTTGAGATTTTGTTGAATCTATAGATCAGTTTGAGAAGAATTGCTGTCTTGACAGTATTGAGCCTCCAATTCATGGACATGGTGTAACTCTCCATTTATTTGGATTTTCTTTCAGCAATTTTTGAGATTTTGGTATATACATCTTACATATTTATTAAATTTATCCCTAAGTATTTCATATTTTTGATACTATAAATGGTATTTAAAATTTTTAAATTTATGATTGTTTCTAATATATTGAAATGTACTTGACTTTTGCATATTTGATTTTTTTTTTTTTTAATCCTGCGGTCTTGCTATGTAACCTATTTATCTGGTAGTTTTTTTTGGAGATTCCATAGTATTTTCTTCATAGATGATTATATTGTCTATGAAGGCAGTTGAACTTCTTTACCAATCTGGGTGCTGTTTATTTGTCTTTCTTGTTTATTGCATTGGCTAGAACCTCTAGGACAATGTAGAATAGATGTTGTGAGAGTGGATGTCCTTGCTTTGTTTCTGTTGACCCAATGTGTCTTGAATTTTTTAGTGCTATTGTATATTTAAATGATATTCCAGTGACTAAATTCTAGGTTTGCTGCCAGTGCCTCAATACCATGTTTAATATGATCAAATATATGATCTTCTGTTGTAATATAAATTACAGAATAAGGTAATTCTGAATTGTTCCATTTATGTCCCTGACTGTTGAAACTATTTAATTTTAAACTTACAACTTAAAATAAAAGATTATTGTATATTAGTATGTTTTATATCTTAAAAAGTCAAATGTGATGAGTATTAATGTAAGAATTAATGGTCTGCTTAATATTATGAAAGAAAAATCACTAAATAATTTTATCGTAGTTGGTTCAGATGAAGCTTTTACATAGACTTTTGAGGGTAGAAACTCTGTGATAGTTTTATAGTAAGTTGGGATTGTGTTTATTTGTGTTTTTACTTGTAGGTTAATAGTCCTAGGATGGATCTGACTCTTGCTGAACTTCAGGAAATGGCATCTCGCCAGCAGCAACAGATTGAAGCCCAGCAACAATTGCTGGCAACTAAGGTAGTATCTTCTTTTTTTTTGGAGATGAAGTCTCACTCTGTCGCCTAGGCTGGAGTGCAGTGGCACGATCTCCGCTCACTGCAACCTCCACCTCCTGAGTTCAAGTGATTCTACTGTCTCAGCCTCCCAAGTAGCTGGGATTACCAGCAGATGCCACCACACCTGGCTAAATTTTGTATTTTTTGTAGAGATGGGGTTTCACCGTGTTGGCCAGACTGGTCTCAAACTCCTGACCTCAGGTGATCTGCCACTTTGGCCTCCCAAAGTGTTGGGATTACAGGCGTGAGCCATCGTGCCTGGCTGGTAGTATCTTCTTTTAAAAGACCTAACAGGCCGCTATTCTTAATGTATGTGTAAGGCTATTTACGTTCTACCCCCATTAAGCCAATTACCTCACAGATATGAGGTGACATTGTCAACCCAAAAGCCACCTGCTGTTTGGTGCTCTCTTGGTGCTCTCTTTAAGTCCTTACTACAGCTTTTTGTAGAAATCCTTATATCATCCTAATTATTCAAGATCTTCCTGACTCCTGATTCTGATCAACATTAACTATGCTATGCTGGTTATCAGTCAGACAGGAAAGGTGGAAAGAGCCCTTCATCTTTGCTCCTAGGAACTACTGTGGGCCACAGCAAGAGGAATATTAAAGTTCTAACATGGCATGGTTAATCTTGGATCAGAATAATCTAATACTGTCCCCTTCTGGAGCTTGGAACCAATAATGGGCTGCTTGCCTTTTTTTGGGGAACATTCTTTATCCATAAACTAACGCTAGTCCTGGCCTTGAACAAGGAAAATATAAGAAGCCACTCCGTTACCATCAGAACTGCTGCTTCTCCTGCCAGCCATAGGCTTCCAATCTGACCCAAAAGCCAACAGACCTTTCTCTGTAAAGGGCTACATAGTAAATATTTTGGGCTTTGCAAGCTTTGCTGCCTCTATTGCAACTACTCAACTCTGCTGTTATAAGCTGTCATGGATAATAGGTAAACAGATAGTGTGGCTATGTCTCAATAAAACTTTACTTACAAAAACAAGATAGCAAGCTGGATTTGGCCTGCAGGCTATAGTTTGTCAACCCCTGGTCTTAACACCCAGGATCCACAACTGACCAGTCCTTTAGTGATTATAAGGCCACTGAAGCAGGGGTAGACACTTGTTGGTTTGTCATGGGCAAAGGTACCCAATAGGGCTTTGAAATAATGGCCAGGAATTCTTCAAGGCAGTTCTCAACACGCAGTGTGGACTTCCATTTCATACTTTCTAGGGTTCTTGTGTATCCATTTCTGTTTGTAATACCAGACCCCAGTTTTTCCAAAATCATATATATCATTGCTTCTCAAACTTTAAGATACATACAGATCTTCTAGGGATTGTGTTGAAAATGCCTATTCTGATTCAGTAGGTATGAGTTGAGATTTGAGCTTCTGCATTTCTCACAAGCTTCCAGGTGATGCTCATGCACATTACATTGAGTGGTAAGGATATATAGTCAAATAAAAAGGTTGGTTGTTGAAGAATAAATCTCTAACCTTTTTAGTCTTCAAGGACTAAAAAACAAGTGCTTGTGGGTTTTTTTTTTTTTTCTTTTGATATAGGTTCTCACTGTGTTGCCCAGGCTGGACTTGAATTCCTGGGTTCAAGTAATCCTCCTGCCTTAGCCAGGGTTTTTGTTTTGATTATTTCCATGTTACTTTTATGTTTTAGGCATATTAATCTAAGAACTAGTTTACCTGTGATTATAAATTGTGTGGCTCTGTTACTCAGTTTTAGTTAAAATTTTTAATGTAATAAATAAAAAATTTCTGCTATAACAAAAGTACTTTGGGGCAGGGGAAAGAAACAGTTTCAGATTCCATAATTGCAGCTTTCTAAAGGTGTTAAATATTTCTTTAGCTCTTTTCAGTGACCATTTATTGAGAATATACTACATAAAATACCATTCAAAGACATTTACATTTCACATTTCATTTAATCTTCACCGTAGTAACATTGGTAGTTACTATTGATCATCCCCGTTTTATAGATGAAGAAACATAGACTTGCATACTTGGTGAGGTTATGCAGTTTGTTCAAGGTCTCATAGCTAATAAGTGGCAGAGCTTGGGTTCGAATCTAAATGTATTCCAAATCTTATACATTTAAATACTTTCTTATAATGCTTCCCATTTCTACATGAGCTGCTTTTTAAAATTGTTGCAACAGTTTATGAAAACTAGTTCAAGAATTGCTGCATCCTTGCTGCATAAGAACCACTTGGGTTAAAAATACTGATTCCTGGATCTTATCCCCAAGATTCTAGGGTGGGCTCAGGAGTATCTGTTTTGAACAGACTTCCATTGTGATTCTGATGGCAGTGTTTAGGAAGAAGGGAGACCAGACCAGGGTTACAAGTGTACCTCAATCTCAACATCTAAGTGTTGCGGTTAGGCTATTTTGAGCTTAGTGGTGTACCTATCTAAAATGACATACCTAATGATTACTTTTATTTTTAGGAACAGCGCTTAAAGTTTTTGAAACAACAAGATCAGCGACAACAGCAACAAGTTGCTGAGCAGGAGAAGCTTAAAAGGCTAAAAGAAATAGCTGAGAATCAGGAAGCTAAGCTAAAAAAAGTGAGAGCACTTAAAGGCCACGTGGAACAGAAGAGACTAAGCAATGGGAAACTTGGTAAGTTGTTCCTCATAGATTTACTTTTTTCTACATCTTTTTGTCTGTTTTTTTTTTTTTTGGAGACAGAGTCTTACTGTGTTGCCCAGGCTGGTCTTTTGAACCCTGGCCTCAAGTGATCCTCCCACCTCAGCCTCCTGAGTAGCTGGGGTTACAGGTGCAAGCCACCATGGTTGATCTGTAGATAACTTTAAAGGGAATCTTTTGAAAAAAATATTATTCACTGCAGTTTTGATGCTGCAGGTTCCTCTGAATTGGATTCAGCTATTGAATGTTTTATACAGGATTTCTAAGATACCTTTGGAAAATGTAATATTTTTTCCCCTCTTAACATTTTTTGACTGAGAGTTTGATGAAGGCAAGGATTTTTATTCATGTGATAGCTCCATCTATTACAATACCATTTTAATCAGAATATTAGTGATTTAATAGACCCACCTATCTTATAAAATTGAAAGTTCTAAAGAAATTTTCATTGTTTCTAAAATTTGGAGTTTAATAATATTTTTAATGCAAATTCCAATAACGATACATTGAGATTGAAGTACAGAGATTTAAAGATGTCTCTGTTGATTTCAATTGCTTCTGAAAGAAGTAGGTTGCTTCTAGGACAATCTGAAAATTTTTTCTACTGTTTATTAGAAGGTTTATTGTAAAGCCTGGTTGCCTGGGAAGTAGTCCATTCTTATTTTTCTTTTCAACTGTTGTTGTTATTCTCTCTCTCATCTAGTGGAGGAAATTGAACAGATGAATAGTTTGTTCCAGCAAAAACAGAGGGAGCTCGTCCTGGCTGTGTCAAAAGTAGAAGAACTGACCAGGCAGCTCGAGATGCTCAAGAACGGCAGGATTGACGGCCACCATGACAACCAGTCTGCGGTGGCTGAGCTTGATCGCCTCTATAAGGAGCTGCAGGTAGACCGTAGCTGTTTGCCAAATGCTGTACAACCTCCTTTCCAGAAACAGAGTTGCTCATATAAGTAGCAAGAGGTGCTAGATTTCAGTTGCCTTTCCTTAAAGAGAAGGCAGGTTGTAGGGGGAAGCTAAACTCCAGAGAATCCAGAGTAAACTTTATAGTACCCCAGACAGGAAATTTGAGACATTCCTCATAACCACAACTGGTGGTCTTGCACAGGTGTCACTTAATTTTAAACCATGAGATGAGAAGTGTGGAGGGGTGGAGGGACCTCATATTTTTAGAAATTATGTAATAGTTAACCATGTGATTAACGTTTGAGACATTTTCTTCCTACTCCTTGGCTACCTTTTTTCCCCTCTCTTTTATTCAGCTAAGAAACAAATTGAATCAAGAGCAGAATGCCAAGCTACAACAACAGAGGGAGTGTTTGAATAAGCGTAATTCAGAAGTGGCAGTCATGGATAAGCGTGTTAATGAGCTGAGGGACCGGCTGTGGAAGAAGAAGGCAGCTCTACAGCAAAAAGAAAATCTACCAGTAAGTGGGCCGTTTTGTAATGGTTTGGGGGAGGAGGGAAAAGGATGACCAGCCCGGTGAGGTTACTCATAGGCACCTTCTTCAGAATCATTACTCAGTGTGCCGTCAGAAAACAGACGCTGTTTATGGATCCTCAAAAGACAATCCGCTGCTTTTTTACTTTTTAATGTTATTACCTGTGTAGCTCTGTTTGTCTTTCTAATACTTGTAATAAAGTGTGGGTGAGAGTTCATTAGGGAGTGTTTATTTTGGAATGTTTTTCTGTAGACTCTATGGCTAGATTCTGAAAGTCCTCATTTTAAAAAAGAAAATGTCACATCTTAGTTTCTAAGTCTGATCTCCTGAGGTGATTTTTAATACTGAAGGACCTGTGCTTCTTTCCTAAGGTTTCATCTGATGGAAATCTTCCCCAGCAAGCCGCGTCAGCCCCAAGCCGTGTGGCTGCGGTAGGTCCCTATATCCAGTCATCTACTATGCCTCGAATGCCCTCAAGGCCTGAATTGCTGGTGAAGCCAGCCCTGCCGGATGGTTCCTTGGTCATGCAGGCTTCAGAGGGGCCGATGAAAATACAGACGCTGCCCAACATGAGATCTGGGGCTGCTTCACAAACTAAAGGTAAAAAGTCCTACAGAGCCTAGTTCTTTCCTATCCCCACTATTCTTTCTCCCAAGTTTGAGTTTAAAAAAAAAATCTCTCTTTGTATTCATTATTCATGTTTGAATTCTAAAAATCCTTTTGTATTCTTTGCTAGTGTAATGGTAAGTTAAAAAAATTAAAATTGATACCATAGTTGTACAAGGATGATTTTTCTTAACCCTAAATAATACAATTCTATTCAGGAAATGAAATAAAATACAATATCTTTATAAAGCTGAAAATTGTTTTAAAAAGTTCCTTGTTGCTAAGGAAATTTTGATCTGATATTAATAACTTGAGAACTTTTCTTTTTGTGTAAAAACATATGTAAGTGTTCATGGTGTCATCTTTACAGAATGTGAGGTTCTGAATCTATTATGTTGATGAGTGGTGTTAAATATTCATATCTGCTTACATGTGAGAATTTGCTGATAATTTTTAGAATAACATTAAACATATCGGGAGATTAAAAGTGAAAATAGCAGAGGCTTCTTGTGTTAGTGATCTTTGCATTCTGTATACTTCTCAGATACATGGAGAGGTGCAAGCCAGTGTTTTGTAATGGGAAGAGAAAGTGTAGGGAGAATTGTAGGAAAATTGGGGGTAAAGCATCCTTTAATGACCTTACCATTCAGACCCCTGGACAGAAGAAGTAATAGCTAGTATTGTCTCTGTTCTCTGACCGTTATCATGTGCAAAAAAATAGGTGATTTTCAAATTATTTGTTATTTTCCATAATTACTACTGTGAAACAATAGTACCATGCAGTCTGGATTTTATTGTGGAAAGAGTTATATTTGCTTTGTTTCTGTGAGGAAAAATGAAAGCGGTGGCTTTTGAAATTTAAGTATCTGTGTAGAAAAAATCTGAATATGCTGATTTGTGAAAGACTGCAGTTGAAGTCCTAGAGTAAGGGTCCACATATTTACTGTTGTGCATGTGTCACTTAAAATACCATTTATAAAATACACCTTAGACCCTTAGGTCTCTTGAATTGGAAATTATTTTCTGGGTGTGATGGTGATGTTTTCTAATACAATGAAGAATAATGTGTCTTTGCTGGTTCAAGCAGACTTGCTGTGACTACTTTTAAATTGCTTGAGTAAAGTACTAAATTAGAATATAAAATATAAAATATAATACAGTATTTTCTAAGTAAATTTATTGAGGTTGTTGTGAGTCTGGAATTTAAAGCTGTTTTTAGAGATTGGAAGTCTTAGTAGTAAAAATCATTAAAAATCTCTTTAGAATGCTGAGTTATTTGTAGCTGCTTTTCTGTATTTTAGGCTCTAAAATCCATCCAGCTGGCCCTGATTGGAGTCCTTCAAATGCAGATCTTTTCCCGAGCCAAGGCTCTGCTTCTGCACCTCAAAGCACTGGGAATGCTCTGGATCAAGGTGAGATTTATTTGTGCTACTCCTGGACATTAAATTTTGGTCATCTAAAAGGTGCTGTGTATTCCTTTTAGATAGTTCATTTTCTTTCCTGTCCTTGTCCTTGTCCTTGTCCTTTCCTGTCCTTGTCCTTTCCTTTCCTTTCCTTTCCTTTCCTTTCCTTTCCTTTCCTTTCCTTTCCTTTCCTTTCCTTTCCTTTCCTGTCCTGTCCTGTCCTGTCCTGTCCTGTCCTGTCCTGTCCTGTCCTTTTTGTTTTGTTTTTTTTAGAGACAGGGTCTCACTGTGTCACCCAGGCTGGAGTGCAGTGGTGTGCTCATGGCTCACTGGTGCAGCCTCCACCTCCTGGGCTCAAGTGATCCTCCTACCTCAGCTTCCCTAGTAGCTGGTACTACAGGTGCGTGCACCATGCCTGGCTAATTTCTCTGTTTTTTGTAGAGATGGGGTTTCACCATGTTGCCCAGACTGGACTTCTGGGCTCAAGTGAACTACCTGCTTCCACTTCCCAAAGTGCTTGGATTACAGGCGTGAGCCACTGCACCCGGCTAATCGTTCATTTTCTAGTGTGTTAACACAAGGGACAATATTTAACAGAATTTAATTTATTTCCAGAACACCTTAATTTAGTGGGAGAACTCAGGTGCGATCATTATAGTGCTTGGGTTATCCTTTTATTAATTTAATTAAAAAATAGGAATGTGCTTTGTGGACACAGATTTTCAGGGAGATTTAGGAGAGAGAAACTTACAAGTGAATGAGATATTTTATTCCAAACAGTTTGAATGTCATTGTGATTTTTTGGTCTTTAGTTGATGATGGAGAGGTTCCACTGAGGGAGAAAGAGAAAAAGGTGCGTCCGTTCTCAATGTTTGATGCAGTAGACCAGTCCACTGCCCCACCTTCCTTTGGTACTCTGAGGAAGAACCAGAGCAGTGAAGATATCTTGCGGGATGCTCAGGTACCTACAAATATCTGGGTTTTTACAATTTAATAGTAATTCTATAATGTAGTGTTTAGAAGGGATAAAGTATTATGTGAGGGAGAGCAGAAGAAACAGGATGTACCTAGGAGATTAGAAAATACATTAGCATTCTGTTATTTTAATTTCTCTTGCGTGAGTCTGTGCTCTCACACCTGGTGGGAGAATGACTGACGTGCTTGTTTTGGGTCGTATTTCGTGTGATTCTCTAAAAAGTATAAGTGCATCAAAGAACACTGTATTTGTATTATTCAAGTATGTTATTTCTTCAAAATTACAAAATGATTGTGTGGTGAATTTTCTGTAACTGTTGCAGTCTTAATCGTTAATAACCAGGTTATGTGTGAGTGCTCCAAGTTAGGTGTGTTTTATTACAGTTGTCTAGATTGCATGAAATTCCAGTGAACAAGAATGGTTTCCCATTATTGATGCCATCTGAGTATGAAAGATGACAGCAAAAGTTTTCAAGTGGGCACTTAAATGTATTAAAATTGCCCAGATAGGAAGTGGAAACAAGGCGGAAGTCATAAAGGGGAGAGATTGTATTGCATTTATGAAGTTCATTATTAAATGTGAGTAAATATAGAGATTTAAAACTAGTTGCCGGGCGCAGTGGCTCACGCTTGTACTCCCAGCACTTTGGGAGGCTGAGGCAGGTGGATCACCTGAGGTCGGGAGTTCAAGACCAGCCTGACCAACATGGAGAAACCCCGTCTCTACTAAAAATACAAAATTAGCCAGGGTGGTGGCACATGCCTGTAATCCCAGCTACTCGGGAGGCTGAGGCAGGAGAATCGCTTGAACCCGGGAGGTGGAGGTTACGGTGAGCCGAGATCGCGCCTTTGCACTCCAGCCTGGGCAAAAAGAGTGAAACTCTGTCTCAAAAAAAAAAAAAAAAAAAAAAAAAAAAAAAAAAAAAAAAAAAAAAACTAGTTAACAGCCAGGCGTGGTGGCCCACACCTGTAGTCTCAGCACTTTGGGAAGCTGAGGTGGGAGGAGGATCACTTGAGACTAGGAGTTCGAGACCAGCCTGGGCAACAAAACGAGACCCTGTCTATACATAAATAAAAGAAATAAATATATAAAAACAAAAACTAATTAATTTAAAAATATGAGTTTATATATATATATTATTTTCCGAGATGGAGTCTTGCTCTGTCGCCCAGGCTGGAGTGCAGTGACGCAATCTTGGCTCACTGCAACCTCTACCTCCTGGATTCAAGTGATTCTTCTGCCTCAGCCTCCCAAGTAGCTGGGATTACAGGCGCCCACCACTATACCTGGCTGATTTTTGTATTTTTTTCAGTAGAGATGGCGTTTCACCATATTGGCCAGGCTGGTCTCAAACTCCTGACCTCGTGATCTGCCTGCCTCGGCCTCCCAAAGTGCTGGTATTACAGGCATGAGCCATTGCACCGTGCCAGAGCTAATATTTTTATAGTGTATACTTACATTTGTGAAATTAGGTTATCTAGAACATCCTGTGTACCCAGTTGTATAGTATTTTAACTGGCTTTTTGTGTGTGTGTTATAGGCTGCAAATAAAAGTGTGGCTAAAGTACCACCTCCTGTTCCTACAAAACCAAAACAGATTAATTTGCCTTATTTTGGACAAACTAATCAGCCACCTTCAGATGTTAAGCCAGATGGAAGTTCTCAGCAGTTGTCAACAGTTGTTCCGTCCATGGGAACTAAACCAAAACCATCAGGGCAGCAGCCGAGAGTGCTGCTGTCTCCCAGCATACCTTCAGTTGGCCAAGACCAGACCCTTTCTCCAGGTTCTAAGCAAGAAAGTCCACCTGCTGCTGCTGTCCGGCCCTTTACTCCCCAGCCTTCCAAAGACACCTTACTTCCACCCTTCAGAAAACCCCAGACCGTGGCAGCAAGTTCAATATATTCCATGTATACGCAGCAGCAGGCTCCAGGAAAAAACTTCCAGCAGGCTGTGCAGAGCGCGTTGACCAAGACTCATACCAGAGGGCCACACTTTTCAAGTGGTAAGGTTCTTCACGTTCGTAGGTGACGTGGTTAAGTTCTACACCAGAGCTGCCATCTCTCAGCAGACCGCAAAATAATCCCTATTTTGACTGATGCTAAGGGTTTTTAACTGTGGCTTCTGTTCTTTACTGGGAGTTTAAAAGAGTGCTTGCTAAATGTCTGCTCCTACAGTAGTAGGCACGAAAGATAATAGATGAATAAAGTGTGGTCTCAAGTCTGGAGGGGCTTATTGGTGAGTGGGAACCAAATATACATGGGTCATTACAGTGCACAAGGAAGGTGTGTGTCTTCACTGTAGGTTGACCAGATGTTCTTGTCACATAGAGGACTGGATCACTGCCCCGTCTGTGTGTGTGTGTGCGTGCGTGCATGTGTGTGTGTGTGTATATATATACATATATATGTGTGTGTGTGTATAGGTATATACATGTGTATATGTGTATATATACACATATACACATAAGCATACATAGACATGTATATATAGATATATATACACACATCATACACATATTTGTGTGTGTCTGTATATGTGTATGTGTCTATATGTCTTTATATATATTATTATTATTAAAAATATTCTCTACTGTGATTGGGCTCAATGGCTCATGCCTGTAATCCCAGCACTTTGGGAGGCCAAGGTGGGCAGGTCTCCTGAGGTTGGGAGTTTGAGACCAGCCTGACCAACATGGAGAAACCCCGTCTCTACTAAAAATACAAAATTAACTGGGCATGATGGCACATGCCTGTAATCCCAGCTACTCAGGAGGTTGAGGCAGGAGAATCGTTTGAACCTGGGAGGTGGAGGTTGCAGTGAGCCGAGATGGTGCCATTGCACTCCAGCCTGGACAACAAGAGCGAAACTCCGTCTAAAAAAAAGAAAACATGCATGTATTCTCTACTGTATTTTAGAGTCATTGTAATGAGGGCATAGCCACTAGCTAAATGTAAAAACATAAGATTAGTTCGTATTAAACATACACAGTTTGGAAATTTGTTGGGTTCTTTCTAAATTATTACTTCATAGGACTAGAATAAAACTGACCATGTTTTAATTGAATGAAAATAGCTTTGTAGTCATGAAATAACAATGTAATTGTGACCTAAGATGCCATAATTAAAATTAGACAGCAAAGAATCAGTATATATGCTACCTGTTACTCTTTTCATGGGTCTTTGGTGAAAATGGAATAATTTGGGAATTAGATAATTTTAATATAATCAGAATGTTAACAGGGATTATCTTTGGTAACTATAAGTGGTTCTTAATAATTTTGTAAGCCAAATAGAAGTTCTCAACGTTGATTCACGTTTAAAAAGTGAAAGATGTTTAGTTTTAATATGGACACATGAGAGGATTATCTGTTTTCATTGGTTCTAAATGTTTTTCACATTTTGTTATTTTAAATTTGGATGCTACAGTCAGTGGTTTTTTTTTTTTTTTTTTTTTTTTTTTTTTTTGGAGACAGAGTCTTGCTCTGTTGCCCAGGCTGGACTGCAGTGGCGTGATCTCAGCTCACTGCAAGCTCCAGCTCCCGGATTCATGCCATTCTCCTGCCTCAGTCTCCTGCCACAGCCTCCCAAGTAACTGGGACTACAGGCGCTTGCCACCGCGCCTGGCTGATTTTTTGTATTTTTAGTAGAGACAGTGTTTCACTGTGTTAGCCACGATGGTCTGGATCTCCCGACCTCGTGATCCGCCCGCCTCGGCCTCCCAAAGTGCTGGGATTACAGGCCTGAGCCTCCACTCCCGGCCAGAGACAGTGATTTCTTAAAGTTGGCAACATTTTCTTATTGTTTCATGAGGTACGGTGCATGTTACACTCAGTGGGGGTTTTGATTCTGTAATAAGTTTATTATGCAAAGATGGGTTCCCTGCTTTGTAATTTGTTATTTTTAAAAATTAATTATATTTGAAGGGGATTATGTAGTAACAACTATGAAATTAAAAGAGGCTTTAGTTATTGTTAGCTGTTTCTGTTTCTTGCCAGTTTTGTTTAATTAATGCTAATCAGGGCTTTTTTTTTTTCCTTTTCCAATTAGTATATGGTAAGCCTGTAATTGCTGCTGCCCAGAATCAACAGCAGCACCCAGAGAACATTTATTCCAATAGCCAGGGCAAGCCTGGCAGTCCAGAACCTGAAACAGAGCCTGTTTCTTCAGTTCAGGAGAACCATGAAAACGAAAGAATTCCTCGGCCACTCAGCCCAACTAAATTACTGCCTTTCTTATCTAATCCTTACCGAAACCAGAGTGATGCTGACCTAGAAGCCCTACGAAAGAAATTATCTAATGCACCAAGGCCACTAAAGAAACGTAGTTCTATTACAGAGCCAGAGGGTCCTAACGGGCCAAATATTCAGAAGCTTTTGTATCAGAGGACCACCATAGCGGCCATGGAGACCATCTCTGTCCCATCATACCCATCCAAGTCAGCTTCTGTGACTGTCAGCTCAGAAAGCCCAGTAGAAATCCAGAATCCATATTTACATGTGGAGCCCGAGAAGGAAGTGGTCTCTCTGGTTCCTGAGTCATTGTCCCCAGAGGATGTGGGGAGTGCCAGTACAGAGAACAGTGACATGCCAGTTCCTTCTCCTGGCCTTGATTATGAGCCTGAGGGAGTCCCAGACAACAGCCCAAATCTCCAGAAAAACCCGGAAGAACCAAATCCAGAGGCCCCCCATCTGCTTGATGTGTATCTGGAGGAGTACCCTCCATACCCACCCCCACCATACCCATCCGGGGAGCCTGAAGGGCCAGGAGAAGACTCAGTGAGCATGCGCCCACCTGAAATCACCGGGCAGGTCTCTCTGCCTCCTGTAAGTAATGTGCTATCTCATAGCCTTTTCTGGAGTCCTTTACTTGGTTATGGTCTTCTTGATGGTCACATTCTTCTTCCCAGTTTGCATTTTTATTTTACGATTCCCTTGGCACAGAGTGGATCTTATAAATGTTTTCATAATGCATTTTATTCAATATAAAGAACATTTTTCTGTTTTAGAGAGAACCCATTTATTTGTGAAAGAAACAGAGTTTTGTTCTTACCCCTGTAAACACTGCATTTGCTGTTTCTTCTCTAGCTGATGTCACATATTAGGGAAGCAGCACTCGACCGGGACTCAAAAGACCTGGGTTTGAAACTTTTGATTACTAGCTTGCTGTGTGAAATCAGGCAGATGGTGTAACTTCTCTCATTGCTGATGTCAATCTTCTTCAAAATTTTCTGGCGGCGAAATTTTAAAAAATGAAATGTTAGGTGAAACCTCAAACTTACAACAGTGGTAAAATTGGAAGGGCTTTGGATGAAGTGAGGGCAGGGAGGGGTAACTGGGCTGAGGGACCCCTCTTCAGCCTCTTCTTCCCCTTCAACGAAGTCTGAAAATCGCTGGCGAACATGGTGATCCCTAAGATTTCTTTGTACTTTAACATACGAAAGTTATTCTAAAATTTTGTGTGTTTTGACTTGAGTGCACCTTCCACACTCCTTCCAAATGGTAAGCTTTTGTTTGAAATTTAAGCTTCAGTTCTCTCACTTTGAAATAGGTGAGAGAAAATAAAAATCCCGGAATGTCTGAATGAAGTATGCTTTTTCATAGTTTAATTTGAAGCCACTTTGCTAAGCACGGAAGGAAGTAGGATGCTGAACTATGAGTTTAAAACCTGGTCAAAAGCAAAATAACATTAAAAGAATTTTTTGTAAATGTACTTTGCATTTGATTCCTTATTATCTTTTAGATATGATAGTATTCAAAGATAATGATTGTCCAGAGTTATTTTTAACAATTGGCTACAGTAAATGTTTGCTTAAAACTTTTATGTACTAAACATTTGAAGCTAGAAAAAAAAGTTTTAAAATAGAGGTTAACAGTTTTTAAACAACTCTGTGGCTCCTAAGTTCTAAGGCTTGATTCTCTTTGAGTTTTAAACATAAGAAAAGAAGGAAGTTTTATGCCACATTGACCTAAACTAATCCACGTTACAGCCACTTGTTATTTTCTGGCCTTTTTGTTGCTGTGTCAAAATAATCCACATTTTCAAGGAGAAAAAAGGAAAAATAGAATTGGTAAAAGCATCATACTTTCTTTTTTTTTTTTTTTGAGACGGAGTCTCGCTCCGTTGCCCAGGCTGGAGTGCAGTGGCGCAATCTTGGCTCAGTGCAAGCTCCGCCTCCCGGGTTCACGCCATTCTCCTGCCTCAGCCTCCCGAGTAGCTGCGACTACAGGCGCCCGCCACCTCGCCCGGCTAGTTTTTTGTGTTTTTTAGTGGAGACGGGGTTTCACCGTGTTAGCCAGGATGGTCTCGATCTCCTGACCTCGTGATCCGCCCGTCTTGGCCTCCCAAAGTGCTGGGATTACAGGCTTGAACCACCGTGCCTGGCCTCATACTTTCTTTTTAATTAAGATTCTGCTGTTCTTTTCCTAGTAAAGTGTCTTACTTTTTTCTTCTCGTTTTAAGTAAAATAGAAGCAACTATCTCGTACATTCTTTAACAGTGGGATTGACAAGTGTCATTATACTGTACTGCTTATGATTTATATTAACCACAGTCAGATAACATTCAAAGAACAACATTTTAGCCATTGCACATTGTGAAGTATATTGTCACTTAATGTTTTTTAAAACTTGGCGATTTTCCACATCTGAGATAAAATGAAAGAAGCATGTGGAGTACATGTATTACACTTCACGACAGTAAATGTCTCTACTTTGTTGGGTGTGTTTAAGAAACCTGTTTTATAAGATGTTGGATCTAGTCTTTAAAATTTTGCCTTTTTGTTTTTAAGCCTGATTCATTAAAAAGTTTAAGGTGGTAGGATTTCTCCTTGTTATACCTAAGACAGACTAACAATCTGTATTATTTACCTTAATTATATGCTTTCCCCTGAGGAGGCATTCTGGTGTGAAATGGTTAAGATGGCAGACTTTAAAGAAGCCAGCTTACCTGGATTTACATCCCAGCTCTGCCATTTACTAGCTGTGTGCCTTGGTTTCCTTATCTGTAAACTAGGGACCATAGGGTTTTTGTGAGGGTTAATGAATAATCATTCAATATAGGTTAGCTGTTGTAGTTCTGAACTGTGCTGTTGCCCACTTTAAGAGAGTGGAGTTTGCTATGCTATATTAGGTAGGCAGTCTAAAGACCAGTCTTGGCTAATTCTGATACTTGACAGAAAACTGGCCTGTTTTCCACTTCTGATTATACTCTTAGTTTAGTTTATACTATAATGTATTACCCAAATGTAATTATGTTAGTTTTTTTAAAGTTATGTTCCTCCAACTTTGCTCCATGGTGTTTGTTCACTTTGTGAAAATTCATTACGCTGCATATTAGTTCTGTACACATTTCTGAATAATGTTATACTTCAATAAAATGTGCCAAGTCTATGTGGTTAAAGTTCCTCTCACTAATGTAACTGAGAAGTCATTCCTTCCCATTTGCTAATGTTCTCTTGCTTAGACCAGGATCCTAAATTTTCCACCCATTTTCTTTGCAGGGTAAAAGGACAAACTTGCGTAAAACCGGCTCAGAGCGTATTGCTCATGGAATGAGGGTGAAATTCAACCCCCTTGCTTTACTGCTAGATTCGTCTTTGGAGGGAGAATTTGACCTTGTACAGAGAATTATTTATGAGGTATGATTATAATTAGTAAATTTCTAAATACGACCTTGTATTTTGTTTTAAAGCTCTAATTAGAAAGCTACTGTAGAGAAATTGTATTTTAAAATTGTTTTCCTTTTAGGCATTGTGGGGTTGTGTTGAGGAACTCTTGGGCATGCTTTAGAATAGGCTATGCTATTTTAAATTCTATGCTATAGAATTGTCATCATTTGGAAGTTCAGTTTTCACTTGGAGTCCTCTAGAATACTTTTCTTTCTTAAGAGAGATCATGACTGCCCTTTGGAAATTGTTCATGTATAGATTTGTACTATACTGTATTAGGTTAGAGATGCGGTCTCTACTTTTAGAAGCCTACTATTTAAAATATTTTTAGTTGACCTTTTTTTTTTTTGCTTTCCATAGCAAATGCAGCTTCTACTTAGAAACTAATTTGTGGTGAGAAGTTGGGAGGATAAATAAACAAAAATGACTATAAGGATATAGTTTCTCGGACTTCTTTTTTTTTTTAAAAAAATCTTTTTATAGTGACTGCCTACTTAATGTGGTTATTCTGTCTGTCTTATTTCTAGAATTGTTCTTGGTATAGTTTTCTTGGCTCCTTTAGGTTTTAATTATGATTTTTAAAAGTGTCACAAGAGTCTGTTTCTGTCCTCTTGACCCTAAAGTAGCCAGTTAGTAGTGACAGTTCAGGTGACAAGAAACTAGAGTTATGTTCACCCTTCTTATTGATATAGGTTGATGACCCAAGCCTGCCCAATGATGAAGGCATCACGGCTCTTCACAATGCTGTGTGTGCAGGCCACACAGAAATCGTGAAGTTCCTGGTACAGTTTGGTGTAAATGTAAATGCTGCTGATAGTGATGGATGGTAAGATTTTCTTTTAAACTCCAGTCAAACTTCAGTTGTGGGAATCGGTTTATAAGCAGTGTCATAGTGCTGTTGGAAGACAAAGAAGTGTGTCAGTGTATGTCCTCGAGCTTGTAATCTAGCTGGAGAAATGTGGTATCTATTTTTGAGGAATTAACATGTGTTCGTGTAACAGTCATCTCATTCCCATCCTGGAAGTACGTAGAGTTTTAACAAGTTTAGTAGTTAATGATAAAAATAAGTGTAACAAAGTAGTACGCAGTTAATTAGCATCCTTAAGCAAAGCTTAAGAGAGAAGTGCTGATTTAGGCAAGGTATCCCCAAGCCCCTGAAATGGTTCAGTCTTCAGTATATTAATGTCCTTTCTATATCTCTAAGAGGGGATTATAACTTGCAACATATCCCATATATATTTGACCATGGAATCCGTTTGTCATGGAACCAGGGTGTACGTAAAACACAAGCAGTACTACAAGTGATGAGTATTGTTTGCAGGATAGGAGAAATGTTAGTCAACATTAAATAATAACAGTAAAGGTCCTAATAAGATCCTGTCACCCCCAAAACTAGCAGAATAGATAGCAAATTTTGTATTTTATTTTAAAAGTTTTAAGTTAGAATGTGTTACTTTTGTGGAAGAATACAATTTACTTTTTTCTTTATAAGATTTTAAAAAGTTGTAATCACACTATATTTACTCCAGTATTTTAGTTTCACAACTTGTTTTTCTCATAATATGGAAAATAGTTACGATATAAAATTCTCATGTATGCATATATAAATTGCATGCACAGATACATACATCTCAGCCTCATATTACTCTATCACATGACTGCATACTCATTGTGACAGTCTCCCTTTTATTAGACATTGAGATTGTTTTCCAATTTTTGTTTTAATGCTTGGAGAAGCACTTTGGTTACAATTTTTAAACATTTATATTTTAATGTGTGTCCACTGTGGAAAACATGCAAAATAGAAATAAGAGGAAAACAAAGCCCATCTGTATCCCCACAGTGTACAGGTAAACACCATTCATATTTTAATATATTTTCTTCAGGGTCTTTTTAAAAAAGTTATTTTTAGTTTTGTAGAGACAAGGTCTTACTATGTTGCCCAGGTTGATCTCGAACTCCTGGACTCAAGTGATCCTCCTGCCCCAGCCTTTCAAAGTGCTGGGTTTATAAGTATGAGCCACCGTACTTGGTCCAAGCTCTTTTTCATATGCTTTTCACAAATGTAGTTAAGCTCCTAACATATGTAATGTTTAAGCCTATATTTTTAGTTTAACATTATAGCATAAACAAAACAAATTCTTACTGTGTCATAATGCCCTTGTTTTCCTAACATTGGGCATTTATGTTGTATATAATTTTTCATTATTAAAGAGCATGCAATGAAACAATCTATAGTAATATTTGCCAAACTATTAGTAATAGTGTTCTGGCCAGGCATGGTATCTAATACCTGTAATCCCAGCACTTTGGGATGCTGAAGCGGAAGATCACTTGAGCCCAGGAGTTTGAGATCGGCCTGGGCAACAGAGAGAGACCCTGTCTCTACAAAAAATTTTTAAAAATTAACTGGGTGTGCTGGTGTGTGCCTGTAGTCCCAGCTATTGGAGAGGCTGAGGTGGGAAGATTTCTGGAGCCTGGAGGTCAAGACTGCAGTGAGCTGAAATTGCATCACTATACTCCAGTCTGGGTGACAGAGCAAGACCCTCAAAAAAAAAAAAAAAAAAGTGATCTGGAACGGGGAATTTAAAAAATTTTTTTCTTTCTTTTTTTATTTTTTTGAGTCAGGGTCTTGTTCTGTCCCCCAGGCCGGAGTGCAGTGGCACCATCTTGGCTCAGTGTAACTTATGCTGTCTGGGCTGAAGTGGGCTGAAGCAATCCTCCCATCTCAGCCTCCCAAGTAGTTAGGACCACAGGTGTGTGCCACCACACCTGGCTATTTTTTTGTATTTTTAGTAGAGATGGAGTTTTGCTGTGTTGCACAGGCTGGTCTTGAACCCTTGAACTCAAGTGATCCGCCCACCTTGGCCTTTCAGAGTGCCAGGATTACAGGAGTGAGTCACTGTGCCTGGCCAAAAAAATAAATAAATAAATAAGTTTTTCTTTGAGACAGACTCTTGCTGTGTCACCCTGGAGTGCACTGGCATGATCTTGGCTCACTGCAACCTCCGCCTCCTGTTCAGGTGATTCTCATGCCTCAGCTTCCCCAGTAGCTGGGATTACAGGTGTGTACCACCACACCCGGCTAATTCTTGTATTTTTAGTAGAGTTGGGGTTTTACCATGTTGGCCAGGCTGGTCTCAAACTCCTGACCTCAGGTGGTCTGCCTGCCTCGGCCTCCCAAAGTGCTGGGAGCCACTGTGCCTGGTCTGTTTTTTTTTTCAAGTCTATATACCCAAGGAGAATAAAGAGGAGAGGAAACAGTAGAGAAACATTAAATCTTATGTACTTCAGAGCCTGATTAACAGTTTCAGACTCACCTTCTGAGTTTGGGCAGTGGTACTGGTTCTTGTTATACCTTTACTATTAGTCTAGGGTCGTTTATAATTTGTTATAAAACATTTGAGATGCTGGAGAAGTTTCTCTTTAATGGTATTAATAAATTGCTGCTGGCCAGTTACCTATAGTAGATTGAGATGTGTGTATTTTACAGTCACTTTTCTGGTCTCAATTGATTTGACAAATTTTTTCAATTAAAATTTATTTTAACTTGAGATTTAACAAATATAAAAGTGGTTCATATATGCAACTTAATTCCTTCAAAATTGGTAACAATAAATAGATATATTTAAAGCCCAGTGTTTTGAGTAAAGGTGTATAACTTAAATAACTTAAGGACTGTTAGACGTTCTACGCTGACAGAAAGAATTAGGCTGGGTGCTCCAGAACATAGAACTAAATCCGTTTTAATATTGTTTTTCTTAAATGTTTATACAGATTTCATTTCATTTATTTCATTTCTGTTTATTGATCTTTGATTCTTCTCACCCTTTGCCAAGCTCCCAGCCCCAGTGTGGTCCATGACTCTCTGAAATTTTCATTTGTGGCTGTAATTCTTTGATGGGTTCAATAATCTATGTTGAACTGGTTTTTAAAAAACTGTTTAAGAGGTTTTCAGAAGAAAGATTGGTAGATGAAAGACTCAACAACTTTCTTTCCAGATATCTTATCACAACAGGTGTCATTCAGTTTAGGAAAACAGTTCTAGCCCTTGTGTCTTGCTTCACAGGACTCCATTACATTGTGCTGCCTCATGTAACAACGTCCAAGTGTGTAAGTTTTTGGTGGAGTCAGGAGCCGCTGTGTTTGCCATGACCTACAGTGACATGCAGACTGCTGCAGATAAGTGTGAGGAAATGGAGGAAGGCTACACTCAGTGCTCCCAGTTTCTTTATGGTATGTGACAAGTAGAACTAAATGTATTGATTACTGCATTCATTTATTCATATCTCCAGGGTGTAATTCAATAAGTATGTTTGTTTGAAAAAAATCTTATATTATCCACAGTCGTGGACCTTGAAAATACAACAGCCTTGGTCACAGATAATACAGCTTCTGTTTGTATGCTTAGAAACAGCTATTGTCAGGGACTTCTTCAACTACAAAAGACAGTGCTGCAGCATCTGACCTAGTGGTGTTAATGACTACCATCAAAAGACCCTCTATTAAGGCTTTAGTACTTATAGATTGATGGTGTATCCTTGCAAATAAGTAAACAGACCCCCCTCTCCAAACAACATGATCAAGGGAAGTGCGGGATCAGTTTAAGAACCCAAATGGTCCCAAGGTTTCCTAAAAATCAAACTTGTCATATAGTGAAATAAAAGCAACATATATTTTGGAGCTGTCTTTTATTTTTTTTCTCTTTTAAAGTTTTCTTAATTTTGAGTTTATGGTTCTGATTGCTACCATCAGATCTGTACGTAGAGGAAAATGGACTTGAAGTTTTAGATGGATATATGTTGATTGGCGTTTGTATTTACAAGGAAATTTTTTTTTGTTTACAAGGCTTAGAAGTTGAGGTAAATTTTCCTCTTTAGTTGGGCTTAAGAGGAATTAAGGAAGGAGGGAAGACAGAGACAAATGAGGAGGTCCCAGAACTGCATACTGCTCAAGTTTTCAGTTAACTCCTTTCCCAGTTGATTGGAAGACCCCTAAGGGTAAAACAGACACCTCTGCCCTCTGTGCTGAACACTTTTCCCTCTGTCTCTCGGCCTTTTTTCAGGCCCTAGTCAGAGAACCACAAACCTCAAATTCCCTTCTTCATCTCTCTCAGCTGGTAGTTTTTATTGTTGATATTTGTGATTATTTTATTTTATTTTTTTAGAGGCGAGGTCTTACTCTGTCACTCAGGCTGGAGTGCAGCAGCATGGTCATCTGCAGCCCCGAACTCCCAGGATTAGGTGATCCTTCTGCCTCAGCCTTTCAAATAGCTGGGACCACAGGCATCTGCCACCACATCTGGCTGATTTTTTATTTTATTATTATTTATTTATTTTTGAGGTAGGGTTTTGCTGTGTCACCCAGGTTGGCGTGCAGTGGTGCAATCACAACTCATTGCAACCTCGACTGCCAGGGCTCAGGTGATCCTTCCACCTCAGCCTCCAGAGTAACTGGGACTACAGGTGTGTACCACCACACCCAGGTAGTTTTTGTATTTTTAGTAGAGATGGGATTTTGCCATGTTGTTCAGGCTGGTCTCAAACTCCTGAGCTTAGGCAATCTGCCTGTCTTGGCCTCCCAAAGTGCTGGCATTACAGGTGTGAGCCACCATGCCTGACCTTTTAAATTTCTTTTGGAGATGGGGCCTCACTCTGTTGCCCAGGCTAGTCTCAAACTCCTGGCCTCACAGAATCCTCTTGTCTCAGCCTCCCAGAGCTGAGATTACAGGTGTGAGCCACATGCCCAGCCTTTTATGTTTTGTTTTGAACTCTGGACCATAGAATATTTTGATATAGTAACATATTTAAAAATTGTTATATATATAAGTATACATTTTATATATATATATGTATTTTGTTTTTGAGACACTCTCGCTCTGTTACTCAGGTTGGAATGCAGTGGTGTGATCATAGCTCCCTACAGCCCTGAACTCCTAGGCTCAAGCAATCCTTCCACCTTGGCCTTCCAACATGCTGAAGTTATGGGCGTTAATGTGTTGGCCGGGCAGTGGCTCATGCCTGTAATCCCATTTCTTTGGGAGGCTGAGGCAGGTGGATCTCTTGAGGTCAGAAGTTTGAGGGACCTGGCCGGGCGCGGTGGCTCAAGCCTGTAATCCCAGCACTTTGGGAGGCCGAGGCGGGCGGATCACAAGGTCAGGAGATCGAGACCATCCTGGCTAACACCGTGAAACCCCGTCTCTACTAAAAAAATACGAAAAACCAGCCGGGCGAGGTGGCGGCGCCTGTAGTCCCGGCTACTCGGGAGGCTGAGGCAGGAGAATAGCGTGAACCCGGGGGGCGGAGCTTGCAGTGAGCCGAGATAGCGCCACTGCACTCCAGCCAGGGGCACAGAGCAAGACTCCGTCTCAAAAAAAAAAAAAAAAAAAAAGAAGTTTGAGGGACCAGGCTGGCCAACATGGTGAAACCCCATCTGTACTAAAAATACAAAAATTAGCCAGCTGTGGTGGTGGGCACCTGTAATCCCAGCTACTTGGGAGGCAGAGGCAGGAGAACTGTTTGAACCCGGAGGCCGAGGTTGCAGTGAGCTGAGACCATACCATTGCACTCTAGCCTGGGCAACAAGAGTGAAACTTTGTCTCCAAAAAAAAAGCCAGGTGCGATGGCTCATGCCTGTAATCCCAGCACTTTGGGAGGCTGAGGTGGGAGATTGAGGTCAGGAGATTGAGACCATCCTGGCTAAAACCGTGAAACCCCGTCTCTACTAAAAATACAAAAAATTAGCCGGGCATGGTGGCGGGTGCCTGTAGTCCTAGCTACTCTGGAGGCTAAACAGGAGAATGGTGTGAACCCGGGAGGAGGAACTTGCAGGGAGCTGAGATCGTGCCACTGCACTCCAGCCTGAGCGACAGAGCGAGACTCCGTCTCGGGGGGGAAGAAAATACACACACACACACACACACATATATAATGTGTTAATATATATTTTGCTGTATTAAATTTATTGACCATCTTGACCTGTATTTAGATATGGAGAATGATTTTTTTAAACATTAGAGATATTTGGTCAGATTCGTAAAATTTATGAAGTATATCATAGATACCAGGATGTGCTGTTTAAGTAATGATAATAGATTACACACAGTGAGTAATTGTGTACCCAACTTAGGAAACAGAACATAGCCACTATCTCTGACATCGTTTGGACTCCCCTCCCTGATGTGGCCCCTTCTTACGTCTGTAGTAACCACTGCTTTCACATTTAGCACTGCTTGTTGTGTAAAATAATTGCATCATTTGTATGTGAATCCTATAACTAATATTTTCAGTTTTGCTTGTTTTTGCCCTTTGTATAAAATCATACTGGTGATTCTGTGGCCTGCTGTTCTCATTCATCACTGTTTTTGAGATTCACTCGTGTTGCCTGTAGCTATAGTTTATTTTCACTGTACAATTTATCTTTTTATTCTACTTTCGAAGGACATGTGTGCTGTTTCCCTCCTTCCCTCCCTCCTTCCTTTCCTTCCACTGTAAACATCCTTGTGAACATTTTGGTACTTGTCTTCTGGTGTTTATCTACAAGTGGACTTGCCAGGTCACAGTGATACACATCTAGCAGAGGGTTCTTTTTACTCCACGTTCTCTTTAACTGTTGGTGGATTTGGAATGATACCTTGTTGTAGCTTTAGTTTGCATTTCCCAAGTTACCAGTAACATTGAGCATGTTTTTAGTCCCCTCAAAAAATTTTTTACAAAGTAATTTACAACTCTTAATCTGATGAATAGCAAAGTAATGAGAATTTTCCTCCATTCCTAATGATTTATTGGAGGCTGGGTGCAGTAGCTCAAGCCTGTAATCCCAGCACTTTGGGAGGCTGAAGTGGAAGGATCTTCTGAGCCCAGGAGTTCTGGACCATCCTGGGCAAGACCCTGGTCCCTAATTTATTGCAAATTGGGACTTGAGCTGTTATTTTGAGTATACTAAAATATCCAGAATCTCCCCCGTCTTTCTTCATTCCCATCTCAGACACTGTGGCCATTTTAAAAACTTTGTGAAGTTATAGTTATATAAAGTTTGATTGCCATGTGAGTCTGTCATGCTTTGCATGTCATCTTTAAACAAGAAAAGTTGGAAATTGTCTCTTTAGATTGGCAGAGCCTTCTTTTAGAAAAGAGCAATTTCTTGTTTCAGTTTTTCCCAGAGTGAGAGAAATATACTGTGCGCTATATCATTAGTTGATATAGGAATAATTTCATAATCAATAGTTTAGTGCTCACATAAGCTGAAAAAGCTATTCAAAAGCTAGCAAGTATTTTCCTGGTTTTTAAAAAATTATAAAAGTGAAAATAATAATTCTGAATTGTGGAGAACTTTATTACCTTAATTATTTTCCTTCTCCTCTGCTTTTTTCCTATTGCCTGCCAGTTGATGATTGTTATTTCTTACTAGCATTGCCCTTTAGGATAGGAAGGTGTAAGTGAAGAAGGGCAAAACTTAAATGTGTAGTTAAGTTGCAAATCTGTTGAAAGGTGGACTTCTGAGGATTTTTCCCTTCCTAGTTTGTGGATTTCAACATCTTTTAGAATTCTGATTCTTACTATATTAGGGTTGATTATATGAAGACTTTGATCCTGTCTAAAATGCCATATTTTTGTATTCTAACGTATTCTATATATATTTTTTTCTTCTGTCTTTCCCCTTTGGAAATTCATAGAGACCATTGTGCCTCTGTTTTTTTCTCTGTCTGCTCTGAATTTTGAGTAAAGAATGAAGTAATGTTTCTAGAGTTCCTTAGTCATTACATTTGGGAGTAGACTGAAATTGGACAGGCATATCGTTCACTTTTTTAATATCCTAGATTTGAATTCTTTTTTTAGTTCCTAAGCTTGCAAAAGTTTTTGTACTCTGAGTAGCTCCTTTAAGAGATGCTTATAAAGTGCTAGGTTTTAGAGCTGTTTTAGAGATGATAGCATATAGTAATGTGTCCTTCGTATGTTCCCTATACTTTGTTGCCTTCCGTTGCACTCTACCCCCCACCTCAGGACATTCTATTGTATATTTAATGTAGTACTAACATTCCAGCCTGTGCCTTTTTCTTCCCATTTTGTTTCATATAGCTAAAAGTTACAGAGTGGTGTACTTCAAGTTGTATATTCTGCTTTATCTTACTGTCATGATTTTAGGAGTTCAGGAGAAGATGGGCATAATGAATAAAGGAGTCATTTATGCACTTTGGGATTATGAACCTCAGAATGATGATGAGCTGCCCATGAAAGAAGGAGACTGCATGACAATCATCCACAGGGAGGATGAAGATGAAATCGAATGGTGGTGGGCGCGCCTTAATGATAAGGAGGGATATGTTCCACGCAACTTGCTGGGAGTAAGTTATTCTGACGCTTACGGTGTTTTCCTGTGTGCCAGAGAGGGGCCTTGTAAAACCGCTGTATGTTACGGATACAGTACATCCAACTGCCCTTTGTTAATAAGACATGGAATTTAAACATTTGATAGTCTTAGGCTTAAAGCCACATTTTCAGTGATTCTTATTATGATCAATAACATATGTTTGCCAGCCCTAGAGGTCAGGGGTCCTCCCTACATTTATGAACAGACTAAAGATAACTGGATAATATGATTGGAATTGAGCCTGTGACATCTGAAATCAGTTTTTAATCTTTCTCAATCAGGATTTGCAAATCTGGTAGAGAGCTTCAACAGGGCATTAAGGATAAGATTCTTTGTTTTTCTCTACTATTTGATTTATATTTCATAAAAAGCGAGAAAACAATGTCATGCCAGCACATATGTGCCACTTCTATAGTGTAGTACAATGGGACTGCTGTCATCATGTAAAGATTCTCCTGGAGTATTTTCAGGGAAAAGCTGGCATATGGTCAGACAGAGGAGAGAAAGTGAGAATAACAGATTCCAGGGCTTTGCGTTAAGCTCTTCGTAGATTCAGCTGTTCTCTTTTAGCAGTTTTGTGTGTACAAGGGGCATGAAGAGTGTATGAAATAGTGAGAGAAATGATCAGGGTAATTGAGAGATTGAGATAAAAGTTTAAAGTGCTTGCACAATCTGCTCTTGGTGAGGAAGTAAGGAAAGGGTTGAGGAAAGGAAGAGCCAGTTGTGATACACAAAAGATGGTGTGTAGGTTGTGAGCACTGGCCTCCACGTTGCTTCAGCTCCATCTGCAGCACCTGCTCTCTGGGTATCCAGGCTGCAGAAGGAACGTGGGGAGGGCTGGAGAATCCTGCCTCCTAAGATTGGTGTGAGGATAACTCAGAGGTCTAATAGAGAGCAAATGGTAGATGCTATTCTTGGTCTTTTCATCAAGTGTCAGACAGACATGGCCTCCACTCACATGGAGCTTTTACTCTGGCATCTAGGCTATGAACAGGATTCTGCGAGTGACCCACTACCTAGGCATTACTTTCAATGGGTTTCTTTGAAATGACTTCAGTGTTGGAACCTGACTGCCTGGATTCTGACCAGCATCTCTCCCTGACTCTCCCTTCCCCATTGTTGTTTGTCTAACGTGCAGTGTAAATTACTTATACACCTTGACTGTTGCTGTCCTGACAGCAAAATTTATTATGAAATAAACATTTCATAATAAGTTTTGAATAGATGATTAGACAGTATTCATTTGGGTGATCATAATGTAACTTTAAAGAATAATGAAAGTGAAAAACAAATAAAATTAGGCTATGGAGCCCTTAAAAAAAACTTTCAGGGGCCAGGCATAGTGGCTCACGCCTGTAATCCCAGCACTTTGGGAGGCCGAGGCAGGAGGATCACTTGAGGTCAGGAGTTTGAGACCAGCCTGGCCAACATGGTAAAACCCTGTCTCTACTAAAAATACTGTAATCCCAGCTACTCGGGAGGTTGAGGCAGGAAAATCGGTTGAGCCTGGGAGGCAGAGGTTGTGGTGAGCCGAGATCCTGTCACTGCACTCCAGCCTGGGTGACGGAGTGGACCCTGTCTTAAAAAAAAAAGCTTTCAGATTACCAGAGGAAAGTAGAAATATAAAGGTTGTTCTCTTTCGAGCACCCTCAGTCGCTTCTCCAGAGTCCCTAGCACTAGAGATGTACAGTCTCTTGCCTGCAGCTACTTTCCTTCTCTGATAAACATCAACAGTAAATAAGCCCTTTTGTTTTGTATAGTTTCTTATCTGGGAGAGATTTTACCTTCTTAGAACTAGTTGCTTGCTTGAGTCTTTTCTTTTTTTTAATTGGCAAAACTTGTATATATTTATGGTGTATAACAATTTGAAATATGTATACTTGTAGAATGGCTAAATCGAGCTAAATGATACATGCATCATCTCACATGGTCATCTTTTTTTTGGTGAGAACATCTATTTTCTTAGTGATTTTCAAGTATATAATACATTATTAATTACAGTCACCAAGTTGTACAATAGATCTTTTGAATTATTTAAATTTTCTAACAAAGAGGTCCTGTGGTTAATGACATGGGAAGCGTGGGTCAAAGACTGAGTTCTGTCTCCTGTGTGTGGTGTTTAGAAGATTCTGAAATTAACAGACTGGACTGAAGATTTTCATTTTAGTCCTAAATTTAGATTTTCTTAGTACTTTGAAAATCTTTTCTTGTTAGAAGTATCCTCTACACAACTTTTTTGGTTTGTTTTCCTGATTTTTTTTTTTTTTTTTTTTAAAGGAAAGTGCGTATTTGTTGTTAGGGCTCAGATAGAAGTCTAGAAAATTGTATTAGGTAAATGTCTTTTTTTTCAGATAGAAAAATAATATTTTCTGTAACATGGATCCACCAGTTAGTGTTTTAGTTTTGACTGGAAGTCTGACTCTTTTTCTTTTTAAAATTATTTATTTATTATTTTAAAACCTTTTAATTGGGATGTAATTAAAGCCTATGATTCTACTTTCTTCGAGTAAACCTTTTTTTTCCTCTTCTTTTGTCAAGAGGGGCTGCTTTTGTTTGGTGTGTCAGTTGAATTTACCAGTTTGACTTGGTTCTGGCTCAGGCCTAGAGGCCTTGCAACCTTCACTGGGACTCACCTTTATAGCTCTTGTGGAAACACAAAACCACAGAGTTCTAAAGCAAAAAACTCCACCCAATCTTCCTTCAATTTGTAGACTTTTAATCTGTGGCATTTCATTTCTGACAGTCTGAAGTCCCATGACACAACGTCATGTCCATTGTGAATAAAGGTAAAAGAATTCAGTCTCTTTCTTCCTTCCTAATAGAGAAGCTGGAGCGTAGAGCATACAGCAGTTTACCTTCCTTGTTAGAGCCGATTTACAGCTCAACAAGCTGTGCAGATTGAGTTAATACCCAGAACTGTCATGGGTTTTTATATTGCTGCTTTGTAGAGTTGTCACAGTTGACGGACTCTTGTGATCTTTGAATGTCCTGTGCAGTCTAGCTGATGAGTACGTTGCTAAACGTAAAGCTCTAGGTGCCACACACACCACAAAGAGTGCTTTTCTCACTTTGATTTCCTTCCCGTGACATCTGTCCCCTAACCTCATTATTTCTTGCAATTTTGTTATATTCCCATACATCTGTTATAGTATGTAAATATTTTTTTAAACTCTCTTGCAGCTATACCCAAGAATTAAACCAAGACAAAGGAGCTTGGCCTGAAACTTCACACAGAATTTTAGTCAATGAAGAATTAATCTCTGTTTTTAAGAAGAGGTAATACGATTATTTTTGGCAAAAATTTCACAAGACTTATTTTAATGACAATATAGCTTGAAAGCGATGAAGAATGTCTCTAGAAGAAAATGAAGGATTGAAGAATTTACCCTTAGAGGACATTTAGCATGATGAAATAAAGCATCTACGTCAGCAGGCCATACCGTGTTAGGGCAAAGGTGTCCCATGTAGCACTCGGAGAAGTATACAGCGACAATCCTGTTTTCTACAAGAATCTTGTCCAGTAAATAGGACCATTTATTGGGCAGTTGGGAAATCAGCTCTCTGTCCTGTTTAGTGAGTGTTTTCAGCACATGCTCCTAAACCAGTCCTCCTGCCAGAAAGGACCAGTGCCATCACATCGCCGTCTCTGATTGTACCAGGCACCAGCAGGCCGTTGCGGGGCTCACCTGAAGGCTCGAAGGCCCTGCACACTTGTATATTGTCATTGAGGAACTGTTAGTTGGTCGTCAGTGAACAGTAACTTTATTATATGAGTTCTTGTAGCATCTTAAGAATTATACATATGTTTGAAATATTGAAACTAAACTACAGTACCAGTAATTAGATGTAGAATCTTGTTTGTAGGCTGAATTTTAATCTGTATTTATTGTCTTTTGTATCTCAGAAATTAGCAACTTGCTAGACTTAACTGTAATATTTGTCAAGATCCTAGCTGACTTTAAAAACAGTTGTAATAAACTTTTTGATGCTAAGCTGTTTACTGGTTTTTGTTTTTGATGTCATAAATAGACTTTGTTTAATAGTCACAAGCCGTTAGGATAGCTTACCTAGCTGAAAAAGAACAAACTGCTTAACATAAGTATATGTATTGTAATAAGAGTTTTTTTTACCAGCCAAGTGATTCAATGTAAGTGGTTTTTAAAATGAAATACTGTAGAGATCATGGTGATAGAAGTCTACTTTACATTTTACCTAGAGCCTCTAATAGACTGTTTTAGTGTCCTCATTGATTTACGGGGTGAAAACTTATATAGGCAAAATCTCCACATCATTTTATTAATATGTTAATAAGTTTGTGAATTGTTTCCAAACCCATTTGCTTAGTGGAACTACTTTAGTAGAAGATACAAATGAAAAACCATGGTCACTCTTCCTTACACATTTTTATGAGTAGCTAAATTCTAGAAAGGAAAGTAAATGAAAGAACATACTGTAACTTTGAGAATACCACTTTTGAGAGTAATGGAGAAGGAGTGACAACAGAAACTAAACATCAGAAGACGTGTGGTAGGCAGAATTCTAAAGGTGCCCCGCACCCCATCCCTGTCTCCTGGTTACTCCTTGTATCACTAGGTGCAGTAAGTCCTTACTTAACATCATCATTAGGTTCTTGGAAACTGTGACTTTATTTATTTTTCTTTTTTTTTTTTGGAGACAGGGTCTCACCATGCTGCCCGGGCTGGTCTCTGATGCCTGGCCTCCAGCGGTCCTCCTACCTTGGCTTCCCAAAGTGTTGGGATTACAGGTGTGAGCCACTGCACCTGGCCAAAACTCAAAGCGAAAAGGTGTATAACAAAACCGTTTCTTTTTCTCATCAGTGTTCTAACAGTACAACATGAAGTGATGTTATTCGAGGACCTGCTGTTTCTTGTTGGTTTGTTTTACATCGTTTTGCTCAAATTTGCAGTTACCAAGAACCTATCCATGATGCTAGGTTTTCACGACTTACTGTACTTCTTTGAAGGACTTTTAAGATTTAATTAAGTTTACGAATCAGTCGACCTTAAAATAGGGTGTTTAGCCTAGATTGTCCTGGTGGGCCACCGTAATCACAAGATCGCTTCACAGCAGGAGAGGAAGGCATGAGGGTAGGCGGGGCGGGTGGGTGGGCAGTAAGACTTGGAGTGTGAAGACTTGACCTGCCGTTGTCAGCTTTAAAGATGAAGGGGGTCATGGAATGTGGGGGTCAGGGAACATGGAAGCTGAGAAAGACCCCACCCCTGGCTGGCCCAGCCAGGAGATGAGGACTTCAGTCCCTGTGGCCACATGGAACTGAACTCTGCCAACCTGAGTGGGCCTGGCTGGAAATGAATCCTCCCCAGGTCTCCAGAAGGAATGCATTAGTCCAATGAGACCAGCGTTGGACTTTTCATCTACAGAATTGTGAGGTAATGGCTATTTTTTTAGGCCACTAAGTTTGTGTTAATATGTTAACTATAGGAAACAACATGGATTCTAGTCCTGGGCTGTTGTACTTACCCATTAAGTGACCTTGCCAAGGACACTTGACCTCCCTGAGCCTTGTTCCCTCATCTGTGGAGTTTAATGCCATTGCCTTGACATGCTTCCGAGTTGTTGAAGAAAACCTAAGTTCTGTGCATGAAGGTACTTGGCAAACTAAAGAATCACACAGATTATGAAAAGAGAAGATGTGAAAAGTACGGAACTGTGATCCCGGTTTTGTATTCCTTAATCCTAAACTGAGAAGCTCATTGTTGTTAAGTCTTTCTGTTCTTTATTATTAAAGTAAGTATCCTTATATCAAAGTTCGTTATAGAAATAGTACAGAAAAAGGTTATGAAGGAGGGAGGGAAAAAGACCACTCTAGAGGTACTATTCATACTTGGGCCTATTTCTTTGTAGTCTTACCTATGATTTTTTTTCTCTATATATAGTTGAGTGCTTATTGTTTAAGCAATTCTGCATTCTCCTGTATTATACTTGATATTGTATCATAAATATTAGCATGAATATTTTTTTGTTTGAGCCAGAGTCTCACTCTGTCACCTAGGCTGGAGTGTAGTGGTGCGATGTCAGCTCATGGCAACCTCCACCTCCCAGGTTCAAGTGATTCTCACCTCCCGAGTAGCTGGGATTACAGGCCCGTACCACCACACCTGGCTAATTTTTGTATTTTTATTAGAGACTGGGTTTTGCCATGTTGGCCAGGCTGGTCTTGAACTCCTGACCTCAAGTAATTCACTTGCCTCAGCCTCCCAAAGTGCTGGGATTGCAGGAGTGAACCACCATGCCTGGCCTATTAACATGAATTTTAATGGCTTCCTAATATTCCATCATATCATTTATCTAATCATTTGTCTAATGTTGAACAATTCTTGTGTATTGTAATTGATGCTATAGTCATGTTTTTATGGTCGCACAGTTTTTAGGTCTTTACAAAATAGAAGGGAATAAAGCAGGTGGGGAACAGACTGTGCTGAAGGGGAGAGTATGCAAACCAGCTGTGCATATTCGAACGGCAGTGGAGCCACTGGGGATGTGGGGAGTGTCACAGGAGAGGAGATTGAGTTAGCCAGAGAAGCAGACCTGAAGGAAACCAAAGGAATGTGGGTTCTCAGGAGAATCGTAAATGGTGTTAAAGGCAGCAGAAAGGTCCAGGGAGATAATGGCTGGTAGATGTTTATAGGGTTTGGCATTAGGAGGTAACTGGTGATCATAAAAAGCAGCAGCAAAGAGGTAGGTGACTAGACAGACTGTAGTGGGTGGAAAATGAATTGAGATCCAGTGTGGACCGCTTCTCCGGAAGCAGAAGTTCGGCTCTGGAGGAAGGAGAGGCCACAGCAGGGGAGGTAAGAATATTAAGTATACGAGAGGCCACAGCAGGGGAGGTAAGAATATTAAGTATACTTGAGGATGTGGTCGGCATAAGGGAAGAGCTGTGGAAAGAAAAACGAGAGGGAAAGAGAAAAGAGGAGCTAATTGATAGAGGGCTGGCTGGCTGATGGGCCTGAGACTGCAATTCAGAGCAGAGACCGGGGAGGGAAGTAGTGAGGGTTGGGGGGTGGGCGGTGAGTTTGTACAGGCTCAGAAAGTTGAGGTTTACTTTGCTTATCATCTATTTGCTTATCTATTTTTGCCCCCTGTAAAACAGGCATTAACAAACGTTATACTAGGTGGGAAAACTCAGGATACTTGGTAATCTCTATTCCCTTTTCTTGTTCAGTCTTTTCTAAATTTGCTCTGATAAGCATATACCTTATTTATTTAATGTTATCTCAGAGACTAGGTCAGCCCCACAGATGAAAGTGCACCAGGAGACGCAGGGCCCCAGAACAGTAGTCTAGGTTTGGAATGGCTTCTGCAGATGGGAGGGGCCTCCTTTCTGCCCTACTGTGTACTAGTCTCTGGTGACCACTCTCTTCCTCAGAATCGAAAGCTGATCGATCCCTCCTGCCCTTCACTCCACCCCCTCCCAGCCTGGACCCTGGGGTCCTGTGTTGGAACCACTTCAGTCCCTACCCTCCATTCCCTTGTCCCCTGATCCTTCAGCCACCCTTCCCTTGCCCACCTCCAATCTTCAGTCCAAACATCTCCCACCTCTATCCTGCCACCTGTGCAGCTGGACAGAGAAATTACCAATGCGAGGAGGTTGGGACTCCTGTACTCTCATGGCCACCAGTCTCCCCTTTACCCTCAAAATCCACTTGGCAAGCAAGAGAACTTCAACGCATTTGAGCTGAGTTTGGGAAATCTATCATCTCACCTTGTTCAGGAAATATTAGGATGGCATTTGCCTGTGTCAAGTCATCTTGAGGAAATGATTCCTCAAGAACCACCAGCACCAGACCAGTGACTTAATCTGCATGTTTTCTCAGCTCCCTTGCTTGTCCCTACCCCAGGGGGAGATGGCCAAGGTGAAATTGAGGTGGCAGGTTGAGCAGGGAACTTCCTGAGAGGCACATATGTCTCTGTGCTGCCTAACAGCAGATCAATAAGCAGTAGAAATTACAGCTTCCTTTACATTATCATCAGATTATCAGAGTTTCTGAATTGGATTTAAGAAAATTTTATAGTTCCACATTTTAATTATAGGCAAGATGTCTTTTCCTTTGAATACATGAATTTACAGAGGCAGCATACCTTGTTAAAGTAGAAACAAGCTATAATCATGTGTGCTCATAAACCATCCTGTGGGGCTGACCTCCAGGAAGAAAAACATGGCGTGGTGTGATTGCATGGGGTAACCCTTTATTTTTATTTAACAGTACATTTGGAAGAAGATAAGGCAAAAAGGCAATATTTCTATAATGTTGCTAGCATTTTCCCAAGGTAAAGCCAGGAAACAAACTTGTGTCCTTTCTATAAGAACTTCTAAGCGATGTCCCCTCTAACTCCATGGGCAGACACTAGTGGTGGTGAAGTTCATGAAGTTTTGAGGTGGCAAACAGCTTATTTTGTCCTTTATCATAATTGGTTTGCAAATTGGATGCCTGGTTTGGCATACTGGTTCAGTTGATCAAGCGTGGAATCCCTTTGGTCTTTGTAAGACCTGATGTATAAGGCCAAATAAGGAGAACGATTTACTATTACCAATCAATATTATATAAAACCTGTCTTTTGTTTAACCCAAGCGACAGAGGTGCGTCTTCTCACCTGGACTCTCTAGATGCCTTGACAAGATTACTTCATGATATACTATGTTTCCCAGTTTGCTCACGGGCAATGGTTATCTTGGACTTATTTGGTAGAATCAACAGCTGCATTTTAAACTTGAAGTTGCTTTAAATATTCCCTGCAAGGCCTCGTGTCCTCTGAGAGTGACTCAATGTTTTTGCTCAGCTGTTAATTACCTCCCTGCATTTTTTTCCTGATTTAATATTGCTATGAACAGGAAAGTGTGTAAAAGTAAAAAGTGTGTACTATTTACAGATTTAAAGCTTTCTTTGAGCTTGTCAAGGGTTAAGCGACTCATTTGCATTTAGTATAATGATATGCAAATCTTTTACTTTGATGTGTGAAACTTCTGCTATCTCAAATTGACAGTATCATTATTTTCAGCTATGATCATCCGTTTAAGTAAATGTTCCTATAATTTCGAGGTCCAGATACAAAGTGTTTTTCTATGGAAGCTTAGTCCTTGGCTGATATTCCATCATGAGAAGTCTTCAGGCAGATTAGTTACAACTTCAAAGTACTGAGAAACAGAGCCACTGTGAGGAAGGAAAAAAAACCAAGTCAGCTCAGTGACCACTTTTAAAATTAAAGGCTTATTTAAGTACCTGTAGATTGTTCCAAAAAACTTGTACTGGAAAAGCTGATCGAGGGCTATGATATCAGTGTACTAACTCATATTTTTCTTACCTGATTTCTAGAGTCTAGCTTTTAACAGGTCAGTAGTCTGTGTGATTTGCATTAGGTGGTCATGAATCACATTACAGGGTTGACTGCACACATGAAAAGTGAAATTCACACAACAGAAATTAGCATTTTCACATCTCTGCCTCAGAGTATCACATCAGAAGTTAGTATGGGATGTGGATATCCCTGCAACTAGTGGTGTTCACTGGTTCTAAATTGTAGTGATATGGAAACTTTAAATCAGATTGATTCAGCTGCTTTGGGTTACAGCCGGGACACCAGGACTTTGGCAAAGCTCCCCACGTGATGGAATCTGCAGTCAAGGTTGAAATCCTTGCAGACTGAAGGGAGAGCTTCTGAACATGGCTCATCCTTAGCAAAGACTACGAGAAGCGAGGATCTCCAGGAACTTGCAAAAGGTGAGATTTAGGAGTGGCAGGAAAAGTCAGTGGGTAAGAAGATGCTTCTCAGAGGAAATGCGGAGGGAGAGGACTGAGCCAGGTGGACCCTGGGGTGGGGGTGGGCGGCTGGAGTAGAATAAGATATCTAGCAAGAATGACAGGCTAGGATTTCCAGAACTTAACATGTGGCATGTTTCATGTCACAGTTGTGTTGACTCTACTATTTATTATTTTATTTAAATTTTTTGAAACAGGGCCTCACTCTGTCACCCAGGATGGAGTGCAGTGGAGTGATCATGGCTCACTGCGGCCTCAACTTCCTAGGCTCAGGTGTTCTTCCCACTTTAGCCTTCTGGATAGCTGCGTCTACAGGCACGCACCACCATGCCTGGCTAAATTTTTATTTTTTATTTTTATTTTTGAAACAGAGTTTCACTCTTGTTGCCCAGGCTGGAGTGCAGTGGCACCATCTCAGTTCACTGCAACCTCCACCTCCTAGGTTCAAGCAATTCTCCTGCCTCAGCCTCCTGAGTAGCTGGGATTTACAGGTGCCCGCCACCATGCCCAGCTAATTTTGTATTATTATTATTATTTTTAGATGGAGTTTTGCTCTGGTTGTCCAGGCTGGAGTGCAATGGTGCAATCCCAGCTCACCACAACCTCCGCCTCCCAGGTTCAAGCAATCCTCCTGCCACAGCCTCCTGAGTAGCTGGGATTACAGGCATGCACCACCATGCCCAGCTAATTTTGTATTTTTAGTAGAGATGGGGTTTCTCCATGTTGGCCAGGCTGGTCTTGAACTCCTGACCTCAGGTGATCCAACTGCCATGGCCTCCCAAAGTGCTGGGATTATAGGTGTGAGCCACTGCGCCCAGCCTAATTTTTTATTTTTTTAGAGACGAGGTTGACTCTACATTGCAATCTAGGGATAGATATATTCCCTAGGATATGTAAAGTTTTAAGCAAGTTAGTGTGATTCGTAACCAGATAAACTATATTTCCACTTTGCTAAAGGTGCTTATATAATGCATAATAGCAGAACAAGACAATTATTTAGTTGCTGGCTTCTTCCAGAGTTCAAAATCCACAGAAAAGAGCTGCCAGTGCCTTAGACCTGCCCTCCTCACCACTTCACTCCTCTGTTACACAGACAGGACTGACAACTACCATTCTCATCCATTGTTGGCCACTTCACCCGGCCCTCTGTGGCCTTCCCTGAGTATAGAGGAAATGCTGACTGGAGCCAGGTGATAATGGAAGTATACCTCACCTGGCTTCTTTCTTTCAGTGAGAGAACTTCCTGTCATTGGGATAAGAGAACATTTTGTGCTTTGCTTTTTGTGAAATTAGCATACCCACTTAATTTAGATTGATGATCATTTCAGAGATGTGCATTGCTAGGGTTCCAGACACATGAGTGCAATAATAATAATAAATGGCAAACGTATTTACTAGTGTTGGTTTTATCTTAAATGGGGAGGGAGTAGAGAAAACTAATTTGCTCACAAAGTATTTTAAGTAGATCCATTCTAAAAATGATGGATCTTCCCAAAACCCAACTTGAATTTCACCCAAAGAATTTCTTTATATAAGCATGTTCTCCCTTGCATACGAATCAAGAGTTCATTTTTCTAAGCATCATCCTGCAGCCACTCCTTAGTTTAACCTTGAGCTACACTCAAGTCAAAGCTCATGGGAAGAGGGAGCTAGGCATGCATTTTGGACTTGAGGTAGTTGGAAAACAACTGCAAATAAAAGTGCATTGTGGGATCTTACAGCTGTGTACAGGCCTGGCCCCGACAGACCAAGAGCTCTTTAAAGCAAAACTTGAAAAAGCAGGTCACTCAAGTAATAGCCCTTTCCGCCCCATGCCTCCCCCATCCCCTTAGAAGCAAGGTGGGGGTATGAGCTGCTGACTCACAGAGATAAGGTCGAGCTCTATTGTTCCAGTATTCTCGGGATCCAGCTGCTTAAATATCTCTGTGGAGGGAGAAAAAAAGGATGTCACGAGTGAGTGAGCTGAAACAGATTACATTATCCTTTTTTCAGTTCAGCAACTGACTTCACTGACCGCCATACATGCTTTCTTCCTCACTCTCAAATTAGTAAAGAGGGAATTTCATTCTCAACTCCTGGAAGACATGTCTCTAGTTTAGATGATTTCACCAAGGTGAAAGGCAGGCCACTTTAATACCAAGATAACTGAAATGAGTCTTTCCCCAAATATCCACTTACTGAATAGCGTTTCCAGCCGAACCAAACACCGAACAAAATTATCAAAATCGATGATGAGCTGGTCATCTGCAAACCGAGCAACGATGACTTGGTGGAGTTGACAGGGCATCTTGAAACCTGAAGTTACATGAACAAACAAACTGATTGCTAAGCATTAGACTGTACCATTTAGCTGCACTCACAGGCTATGGAACCAAGTGGTGATTTAAATGAGGTATAATTGCTTTTGTCCCTTGGCTGCTCTTCTATGAGACTGGTTTGATTTTGCAAAGCCAGTACCGTCTGCTGTTTCTTTTGTTTCTGGACTGTCCACCTTCACCCTGCCTGTGTCTTTAATGACACGTAAGTCTTTTCTTGTTCTCATGGTCATGGTTGCTTCATGTTGTTAACCATGCTGCTGCTTTTTGATTTTTTGTTTAGCTCTGAATCGTCTTGGAGACCAGATTCTTCCTGGATATATGTGAGCAGAAGCTGTTCCTGGTAAACTCATGGTAGTTCTCCCTCTTTCCAGAGTAAAATAATTTCTATTGGTCCTGTGGCCACCTAGCTTCAAGACTGCATGTGCCAGCTTCCTTGCAGCCAACAGAGGCCTTGCGATCATAGTCTAGCTGGTAGGATGTGTGAGCAGAAATGGCCTGTGTGCCCTTAAAGGCGAGGAGCCTTTCTGCTGTCAACCTGTTGGCGGCATGTGTTTGTGGTGGCACGCCATCCCAGGTCCCTTGGATGAGGGCAAGCCTCGAAGGACCGGTGGGCATCATGGATGGGGGGAGACTGGGGGAAGAGTGATCACACAGTAGGAGAGTAGGAGACACCATCCTAGCTGTGGACTGCTGGAGCTGGGATTGCTATGCGACAGAAAGACGTACCTCGTTTAAACCACTGTTGTGTGGGGTCTCTGCGGCAGCATTATATTCCAGCAAATAGAATGAACAGCTTCATGCTATCGCATTTGTTCCCAAAGCCCAGCAGTCTCCCACTCTGCTGGTCTACCACTAGCTTGTGTCCTTTTATTGATATCCAGTTCTGCTAGGGTCTTACCCTAAGGGCTGAGTTGAAACATTCCATTTCTGCCTAACCAACCCTGCACCAGAAAGGAGGCACCTGGAGGAGTCTGTTGAGAACTGGCTTTGTCTGCTTGCTGTGCCAGGCGGCTCTGAAGGAAACTTGGATTCAAGAAGGCACAGAGGGCAGAGTATCCTATTGCATTTAATTTTACCAATTAGTCTTTAAAAGGGGAATGAAAAGGAGGTGTTTGTATTAAAACAGCACCTGCTTTATTTTATAGCTTTACCAAACCTTGTATTATATGGTATAGGATGAGTGTTCACATATTCTACAGCCAGATTAAACTAGGAATGAAAATGCAATTATAAAGGGTTACCTGCTGCTTCTAACGCTTTCCGCATTTCATAGGAATTCATGGTACCAGACCTGTCAACGTCGATTTCCCGGTAAATTTTCTGGAACACATAAATTAGTTGTGAGAACTATGACCCGAAGCAAAGCTGGTGAGTTACCTCCCTAGTATGTGCTGAGTGGGGATGAAGTTTTTCCAGCTCTGTGCCTCTAGTTTGGCCTTGGAAGAATCACCCATGTTTCTGCCTTGAATAACTAACAGTATGTTGCTTCTGTCTGTGAGCTGGTTTGTAAATATGCCCATCAAGTCAACCAGCCAATGCCCATAGGCCCATGTTCTTGTCTGATATAATTTTTGTACTTTAGCTGTCAAAAACCCTTTGCAGGAAACCTTTGATGGCGGCCTTTAGATGATCCCAATAATCGGGAGGAAGGGAACAGGCCACTTCACCTGCAAAGTCCTGGTTGGTTTTTTGTTTGCATTTCCTCAACCCGGTCTTTACTCACTCTGAGCTTCATTATGGGTAAAATCCCAATCCCCTCGGAAATGTTTCTCCATTCTGTGGAGGAGTTGCTGCATCTTAAAGCATACACACAGAATGTTCCCCAACACAGATCCACCCGCACCTCTGGGATCTTACTTGGTATTTTTGAATCTTCGTCCAGAGAATGTAGAACTCCTTCAGCCCCAGCTTGCCACTCCCGTCTGACTGCCTTCAGTCAAGGAAAGCCCTTGAGTGTGGGTCCATTTGGGCATAGTGTCACCTAGTTTGTCTTCTCAACTGGATCTTTTGAATATCATAGCACACGCACAGGGAGGGTTTGCAGAAGGATCCTTTTCCTGCTTTTCCCACTGGCTAAACCTCCGTTTAAAGGATTGGAGGAAGGGCGAGAACGACTTGCTGGCTCCCTGCCGATTCTGGTTGCTGTTTTGATCTGGAGGTGCTGTGGAGGCCCCAGATACTACTAAAAATGAGCTATTGGATGACATGCAGAGGGCTTTGGATGGCTTCTAGTGGCTAGGCCCTTGCTCTTTTCTTAGAGTATGTGGAGTATATCTAAGAGGCCTTTGGTGAAGGCAGCTAGCAGGTACACACCGTGAATCCACTAAATAAAACTTCACAGAAGTGGCCAGGCATGGTGGCTTACACCTGTAATCCCAGCACTTGGGGAGGTCGAGGTGGGCTGATCACCTGTGGTCAGGAATTCGAGACCAGCCTCGCCAACATGGTGAAACCCCAACTCTACTAAAAAGAGAAAAATTAGCGGGGTGTGGTGGCATGCACCTGTAGTCCTAGCTACTCGGGAGGCTGAGGGGGAAGAATCACCTGAACCTGAGAGGCAGAGGTTGGAGTGAGCTGAGATCATGCCACTGCACTCCAGCCTGGGTGACAGAGTGAGACCCTGTTTCAAAAAAACCAACCTACCAACCAACTAAACAAGCGAACAAACATACAGAAAAAACTTCACAGAAGCTCAGGCTGCCCCTTACCACCACTTCTCACTAAGCATTGGAAACAAGGGGCAAATGGATGACTAGTTTGCCTTGGGGACAGGCAGGTGGTCTGGGAAGGAGCTAGAGCAAAAGGGAAGTAGGATGCTTATGAAAGTAGCCCTTATCTAAATCAAGAAGATGATCTTGATCAGACAAAACAGATTCACATCAGAAATACTGTGGTTAGGGAATATTTTCCTAGAGGAAGTAATGGAAACACATCACTGAGGAAACAAATTTGAGCTGCTTTGTGCAAAGAAGTGATGGGCATATTGTCAGGAACTTCCTGCACCAGCCCCAGGAATGGACTGGTGGGCCTACATTCTTTTTCTTTTTTTTTTCTTTCTTTTTTTCTTTTGAGACGAGTCTCACTCTGTTGCCCAGGCTGGAGTGCAGTGGCGCGATCTCGGCTCAGTGCAACCTCTGCCTCCCAGGTTCAAGTGATTCTCCCGCCTCAGCCTCCCAAGTAGCTGGGATTACAGGCACATGCCACCACGCCTAGCTAATTTTTGTATTTTTAGCAGCGATGGGGTTTCACCAGGTTGGACAGGCTGGTCTCGAACTCCTGACCTCGTGATCTGCCCACCCTGGCCTCCCAAAGTGCTGGGATTACAGGCGTGAGTCATGGCGCCTGGCCGTGGGCCTGCATTCTAAGCCTTTCAGGGTAGGTGTTGGGGGGAGGTGTAGCATTTGCTTTCCCTCATCAGAAGATTCTCGAATTTCCCTAGTAAGGGAGGTCAGTGCTGCTGACTGTCCGACAGCAACTCAGCAAGTTGGGAACAACTGGCCATTTTGAAAGGGGAGAAGGCCATGTGTTTGAATCTTTCTGGAGTGAGATTTTAAACTCCCCTAGTCTCTATTCCCTGGAGCACATTAAAGGATACATCTAGCATGTCAACCATAATTTTGCATGTCTCGATGCTGAAGCCATCTGACTTGATATCTTGGCCTAAAAGACAAAATCAGTGTGACAGGAAAAATCTCTAAGCGGTGATGTCCAGTTGAACTTTCCACAATCATGGAGATATTCTTTATCTGTGCCCATTCCCATACAGAAGCCACTTCCATTATATAAATAGCCACACATGGCCAGTGACTACCAGATTGGGACAGTGCAGATGATGTCCACATTGTCCTGATGTCTCTGTATATTTGCCATGGGCAAACAGGGCTCTAAAAAGTGCTTTTTGAACAAATAAATAACAGAATGATCAATGGCTCGGCGTTAGGTGCCCACCGGATATAAAGTCACCTGTAGTTGTTGGGCAGGGAAAAAGAAAACAGAGAGGAGGTGTGTTAATTATAGGCTATGACCCGTGAGAGAAAGAGGTTTACTTGAACTGTCCATCTGCAGACATTTATGGACTGTGTCCCCAGCTGACTGAGAAACCTGAAGCCCTGGGATCTCTCCATGAGCCATCATGCTGCACTAAGGGAGTCCTATCCACCTGGTGTTGGCAGGTGGCATGAGACCCTAGTCACCAATGTGAATCTGGCTCCCCACAGACTTCACGAAAAGTCCAGCTTTTTTGTCATGTCCTTGAAAGAGGTTAGAGCCTGACCTGCCTCAAAACTGCCACTCTGGGCACCAACCCCTTCTTAGATGGTCATGAGGCTCTGGCCCAGCAGCCACGCATGCAGACTCTGGCGTGGAGCCCTCCAGAAGGCTGGAGTCACCAGGTGGCTAGGGCTAGGGTATTAAGCTCAGAGGCACGTGCAGAGTGAATGCTGCTCCCCGAGCAAGGAGTGGGCTGAATCCAGGCAAGGCCCGCTTCTTCCCCACCTCCCAGCCCCACCCTCCATCTGTGCAGAAACAATGAGGCTTTAGTCTCCTCAGCTCATGAGGATTGCATATCTGAAGAGCTCTGTGACCTCACTTGTGCCTGGTGGCCTCCAGGGTAAACACAGTCTTCTTGCCTTCCCTGAAAATTAGAGGAGGGCGGATAGAGACTGGGGCCCCTCTGGGGAGGCCCTGCACTGGACTGACTGTAGCCTGGCTGGCCCAACCCTCTTGGTTCACACTGGGAGGGAAGACCCAGCTGGCCCTGGACTCTTCTTTGGCTCTGAAAGGCAGATTTATTTTATCTCATGGAGTTAGGCTAGAGGCCATCTTATGAGAGAGAATGATGTCCCCTGAAGTCCATGAGGCTTCTCGAGATGATTCCTAGGGCTGGTATGCAGCAAACGACCATGATTACATTTGTCTCTGATGCAGATTCCTAGCTTCTGATATGTACAAAACTCTGCTTCCTGGATTGCCAATTGCTCTCTTATCAAATGCAGCATGATTCTTGTGATAATTTGAGGGGAAAAAATGTCTCTGTGTTGTGTTTCCCCGCTCCTCGCTGCTGGTGATCCACAGTAGGGGGTTGAATGATCAATCCTCTGACATTTTTTTGCTTAAGAAATAGTTACAAGGTGTGGCCAGGCGTGGTGGCTCACACCTGTAATCCCAGCACTTTGGGAGGCTGAGGAAGGCGGATCACTTGAGGCCAGGAGTTCAAGACCAGTCTGGCCAACATGGAGAAACCCCGCCTCTAGGAAAATACAAAAGTTAGCCAGGTGTGGTGGTGCATGCCTATAATCCCAGCACTGTGGGAGGCCAAGGCTGGTGGATCACTTGAGGTCAGGAGTTCAAGACCAGCCTGGCCAACATGGTGAAACCCCAACTCTACCAAAAATACAAAAGTCAGCTGGCTGTGGTGGCACATGCCTGTGATTCCAGCTACTTGGGAGGCTGAGGCAGGAGAATCACTTGAATTTGGGAGGTAGAGATTGCAGTGAGCTGAGATTGCGCCACTGCACTCCAGCGTGGGTGACAGAGCAAGACTCTGTCTCAATAAATAAATAAACAAATAAATAAATAAATAAATAAAATTAAAAAATTGATCACACAAAGCTAGTAAGTATGTAGTGGAAATGTGGATTTGATCTTTGATCTGTGGATGCTAGAAACACTTGTTCTTTTTTTATCACATCATACAGATCCTTCATCCACTTCTTGGAGGGGATGGAGGGTGGTGGTTTAGTCACAGCAGCTGGATGTGGAGGAAGAAAGATTTCCATGTTCCCTCCCATCCACAGGGGAAAGAGCAGGATGAGGTTTTGCAATGAGGGGATACTCACGCTTTGCTAGAACCCTTCTCAGGATGGTCTGCAGCTCAAAGGCAGAGATCTCTGCATCCTGTGGACACACAACCAGAGCATAGTTATTGGACCCCCATGGGTACTGGATGAGCACAGCGCAGGACAGCAGTGCATTAGGTAGGCCTGTGGTGGGGTCTATGAATGTGCATTTCTAACAAGCCCCCAGGCCATGTTGGGGCTGCTGTCCCCAGACCACACTTTGAGTAGTACTGCCCCATCCTGGATTTTAGATACAGTTTTTGGTTTTGTTCTTTTTAGAACACCCAGGCTGGACTGCAGTGGTATGATCCTAGCTCATTGAAACTTCAAACTCCTAGGATCAAACGATCCTCCAGCATCAGCCTCCCAAAGTGCTGGAATTACAGGTATGAGCCACTGCGCTTGACCTAGATACGGTGTTTTAATGCACAGATACAGCAGGGAGAGTCCACTCACCATTTCTTTGCTGTAGAGAATATAAATAATAAATACTCCCCTCTACCCATGTTTGTGGTCTTTCTTAACTTAGTTCTCTTACACCATTCCTCTTATCTGGCATGTCTTCTTCATTCTTTAAAACTCAAAGCTCAGACTTCCTGTAAAACTGGTGAAAACCAGCTGCCTCCAAGACCCAGCTGGCCCTCCTCTATGCCCATCATGCCAGGGTCCCTCACAGGCTCAGATGTCTCTATTCACTTATACATATTTATGTAACTCATGGATAAACTCCTTTGTTTAAAACCAAGATTGACTGCAGTCATTTTTGCCTTTTGGGGGTGTGTATGTGTGGGATTCAATCAGTGGGGAAAGAAGACGCTCATGGCCCCTTTTCTTGGGAATCTGGGAGGGAGCAGAGGGTGAGAGGCTGGTGGAGGCGTACAGCAGACGATGCCTGGCTTAGCACTTTGATGGGTCTTGGGGTCAGCAAAGGGAGCCCCAAATGAGCTCAGTGATTGCAAAGTTCCTCCACATAGTGAAGAAACAGGACGTTTTTTGGAGTTGTTGGGAAGAAAGAGGGCAAAATAACTTTGTGATGGGACTAAATGGCGGAGGGATTTTTTTAAGACCAGGGAAGCTGCCAGGTATGGTGGCTCACACCCGTAATCCCAGCACTTTGGGAGCCTGAGGTGGGAGAACTGCTTGAGCTCAGGGGTTTGAGACCAGCCTGGACAACACAATGAGACTCTGTCTCTCTCAAAAAATTAAAAAATTAGCTGGGCATGGTGGTATGAGTCTGTAACCCCAACCCTTTGACAGGCCAAGGTTGGAGGATTGTTGAGCCCAGGAGTTCCAGAGCAGCCTGAGCAACATGGCAAGACACTCTCTCTAGAAAAATAAAAATAAAATACAAATTAGCTAGCCATGGTGGTGTGCACCTATAGTCCTAGCTGTTTGGGAGACTAAGGTGGCAGGATCTCTTGACCCCAGGAAGTGGAGGCTGCAGTGAGCTATGATCACGCCACTGCACCAGCTTGGGTGAAAGAGAGAGAGACCCTGTCTCTAAAAAGAAAAGAAAGAAGAAGAAGAAAAGAAAAGAAAGGAAAAAGAACAGAGAAGCCTAATTCAAATACTCTGTTGCAGGTTGCCTGCATTCTTGAGATTTGAAACCCTTCCACCTCCCCAAATCCTTTGTGGAAATCAAGGATAAGGGGCCAAGTTTCATGCCTCAATTGGTGTAGAACAGAGAAAATAAAACAGCCACAAGGTGAGCCCAGGAATCCTAAGGAAGGGAGAACACAGAGTCAGGGCTGACCATGCGAACGGAAGCCCCTGGCAGCATGCGGAGGTCTTAGGGAGGACATACGCAAGAGGGCTGAGCTGGAATCCGAGGACCATTTGCAATTTCTCTTTGCTTTTGTTCAGTTTGTTTCCTCTCCCCTTTAAACTAAAGTCTCCCTGGGGACATTTGCATCCACCAGAGTGCATAACGCTGTTTTTGGGAACATTTACCTCCCCTGCCAACTGGGCAAACAGTCTCCTGAATCCATCATCAATGTCATCCTCGCTGATGTCGAACTGGAAGGTGAGGCAGAGACATGAGAATGCATCAGAGCGAGGCATGACAGCAAGTGCCCGCCTGCCCTTCCGTGGCGGCCACCTCCCACTCCCCTTCTCTATCCCTCTCTGGGACCCGAATTCTACAGTTATTTGGGTTGAGATCAGGTATAGTGTGAAGAATTAATATAACGTTGTTTTTTTTCTAATTAAAACCTGAGAGGGAATGTAAATTATGTGGGAAGGTGTAATATTCTAATCTCTCACAGAGGTATCTTCTCTAGCATCCAATTAAAATGGCCTTTTAGGATCTATTCTAGTGGGGACTCGGAAGCATAAAGACTAGCTGGAGTGTTCTGGATGGAGTTTGACAGTGGCTAGCACAGCCCAATAGGCAAGGGACTGGCCCATGCCCCCAAGCACAAAGGCCAGAGCTGACGCAGGAAGTTGACGCTTGGAATCCCAGTGCCTGGCTTTATCCTTAGTTTCAGGCTTTGTTCGTGAAGTCCAAAAACTCTTGGAGTTTTTTTGCTCCTCCACCCTCTGGACTGTCCAGGACGGAGTGGGTGAAATTCAAGGAGTTACAAGTACCTCTTCAAGATTGGCCTCGATTTCATCATCGACAGCTCTGGAAATAGAAGGAAATTATGTGTTACTGGAAGGCAGGTGAAGGCAAAAAGGAAGTGTTGCAGAAATCACTGCTAAAATGGAAGTGCAGTGCTAAATGCAGCAGGGGGTATGCGGGGTGGGGCGGGGCTGAGGTGGGGGGAGGTCTTCGTATTCCAAGTTTCTGCGATAACACCTCCCCTAAACAGCAACAATTTTTCTGCATTCCAAGTTTCTGTGATAACATTTCTCTGCATTCCAAGTTTCTGTGATAACACATCCCCTAAACAGCAAAAATGAAGGCAGAAGTGATCTGAAGGAAGTGTCGACCAAAGCAACGTGGGCAGCTGGAGATTTTTGCTAGTTTTTGATCTTTATCAAATAGCACAGCCTTCGCGTGTAGTGTGGTGTTGGTCCTAGCCTTAAGGAATAGCTTCTAAATTCCACCTGAAACATCCTTTGCCGACTTAGACTTTCACACTGAGAATCATGCAGTGCAAATCATCACCTACTTGTTCTGCCTCAGGTTGGAGAGGTGGGCAGTGTGGAGCCCTGTGTGTCATTTCAGCCAAAGCTCAGGTCAGGCAGTGGTTAGTTTATCCTGTGCACTGCCCCTGTGTCCAGGGCCAGGTCCTTCTGCTCCATAGTGAGGGTAATTGAGCTCAGGAGGGTCTTCCTTGGCCACTGCAATTTTAACTAGGCGACCAATAGTCCTATCTGCAGAGCCAATGCCTGGCAGAAGGAAAAGGGGACCTCTTGGTGCTGATCGCTGGAATCTGGAGCAGAAGGATTAATATCTTGGGACAAGGAAGTCAGACACCTTTGAGAGGTGGGGTGTCCTGTCGGGGTAGGAAGCTCACCCTGGAGAGAGTTGAGGGGTTGAGACTTCCCTGGGAGAGTGACTTGTGGCTGGCAGGGAGAGTAATGGGTTTGACAAAGGACAGGTTATTCTAATGCCGCCAGGTCATGCTCCTATTTCTTGTCAGTGAGGACTAAGCTGAACACACCAGGCTTCCTCTAAGGATCCTCAGAGCTGAGAGGAAAGGTCCCTTCCCCCATGGTAGGCTTTAGCTAATGAAGAGAGCCTGTCAGTGGCAGGGGGGCTACAGCCATGCTTTAGTGGCATTTATTGGTTTGCAGCTGCCTGGCATTGCTTTGTCTCCCTTTGCCATGGGAAATTATTTCTGCATCATGCATTATCTTGGGGCAAGGGCAGTTCCCTGCCTCTACCTCCCATTGGCTCTTCCTCTCCAGTAACCAGCAGGCCAGGTGGCTGACCCAAGCCCAGTGCCTCAGACACACTCCACGAGATCTTTAGACCTGAGCACATGACCCCGGGTCTGAGGGGTCATCTCACACCCCAGTCCTTCAACACATCCTTGGCTCCTGTTTTTCCTAGCCTGACCCCTACCTCCCATCAGTTCTGGAGTCTCCAATGGCCTTTCGATGCATTCCCTTTAGCTTAAATCATCCAAGGTAGATTCTGCCTTTGCCAATCAAGTGCCCAGCTGAATATACATGGTTGAGGCAGAAGTCAAAGTGGCAGAAGCCGTTGTGAATTGAGGCCACCTGGACAGTGGCAGGAAATGGTGATGTCAGCCACAAAGGGTTCTCAAACATCTGGGATCCCAAGAGGAAGGGGAGAGGGAGCTAGTGACTATAACAGGGAGAGTTTCCGGAGGTGGGAACCGTTGAGATGTTTCCCACCTTACATCTGTGGTGGCTCTCCTAGGCCAGGTGGCCTGGAAAAGCAAGGATTACACCAGCACTGCTCAGCTTTCTTCAAATGACGAGACTGGATTCATAGTTTAACACTCAAGTACCAACTTGAGAATTCAGAGACACACTTATGAAATTAGACCCTGCAATTCACTGAACAGCCACTTCTTTCCAACCAAAAATATCCACAGTGGCTTTTTCCATTGTTTACCATACTGTAACACTAAAACATCCCCAATCCATCAAATTCCCACACTAGTCCTTCGAGGCAGGCAGGTGCTACAGAAAAAGAAACTGACATTCAGAGGACGAAAGAGCTCTCTAGGGGCCGAGGAACAGACCAGCGGGTAGGGACAGGGAGGGGTGGGGAGAGGAAGCAACCAAACCACCTACTGGTAATCAGCTTTCTTTTCAGAAAAGACCCGGATGCAGAAATCCCCATCCTTGTTGGGTTCAAAAGTGGAAGGCACGAGAATGTACTCTCCTGGTGGCAGCTTGAAGCGGTTGAGCACCTCCCGGAGGTTGATGAAGGTGTCTGAGCGCTCCCTGGCGCGATTCGTCAGGAAGAAGTTTTTGCTGAGGTGGATGTTGGTCTGCCCACTTAACTGAGGAATAAATAGAGAAACATGGCGGTAGATGAGGGAACGGCTCCAGGAAAATGTCATTTTCATTCATTGAGATAAAAGCAGTTGGGTAGTGTGGTGGCTCTGTCCTGTTGTCCTGGTGTATAAGGAGGCAAGGCCAGGTGTCGGAGACCAGCCTGGGCAACACAGGAAGCCCTCATCTATATAACAACAATGACAACAACAACAAAAATAATAATAATAATATAAAGCAGTACAGTGACAATGCCTGGGTCATTTTAGACAAAAAGCAAACTTTTATTGGGTGTGGTGGCTCACGCCTGTAATCCCAGCACTTTGGGAGGCTGTGAGAGGATTGCTTGAGGCCAGGAGTTTGAGACCAGCCTGGGCAATGTAGTAAGACCCCTGTCTCTACAAAAAGTAAAAATATTAGCCAGAGGTGGTGGCATGCACCTGTAGTCTCAGCTACTCAGGAGGCTGAGGTAGGAGGCTCACGTGAGTCCGAGAGTTCAAGGACGGCAGTGAGCTGTGATCTCACCACTGTACTCTAGCCTGGGTGACAGAATGAGACCTTGTCTTAAAAAAAAAGGGCAAACTTTCTACCAAAAAACACAAATGCCTGCTGAGGAACTTGGAAGCACATGCCCGCAGGGGGTTTCACAACCATTCAGCTCTGCCTGCAGAGATGCCCGGTCTTTCCACACAGTGTTCCCAGCCTGCCTCTAAGAGACTCTCAGGCAGGAACAGCTTCCACATGGCAGGAACCCGACTCAGTTCTACGTGGTGTATGAGCACTAATAAAAGCAAAGACAGGACTGGGGGCAGGGAAAAGACAACCCAGCTTCCAAACCAAGCGTGATCCACTGGACCAAGGCTGGAGCAGCATCCAAAAGGGCCCGATGTACGACTGGTTGCACTGCCTTGCTGTGAGAGAAATGTACTCTGGTGGGCCAAAGTGCCCCTTGTGTCTACTTTAATAATCGTGACCTTGGAAGTCAAATGGCTACCATGCATCCCATCTGCTTCAGTCAGCGGTGATTGTGGGCCCAAATGCTCTTGCAAAATTTCATTCATTCCACGGTAGTGTAGTGAGGTGGATAGTTGACCAGTTTTACGGAAAAATAAACTGAAATGCAACCAGGCGCAGTGGCGCACGCCTGTAATCCCAGCCATTTGGGAGGCTGAAGCAGGCAGATCACCTGAGGTCAGGAGTTCAAGACCAGCCTGGCCAAAACATGGTGAAACCCCATCTCTACTAAAAATACAAAAATTAGCCCGGCGTCCTGGTGTGTGCCTGTAGTCCCAGCTACTTGGGAGGCTGAGGCAGGAGAATCACTTAAACCCGGGAGGCGGAGGTTGCCGTGAGCTGAGATCACACCACTGCACTTCATCCTGGGTGAAAGAGAGAGACCAAAAGAAAAAAAAAAAAAAAAAACCCAAAAAACAAAACAAAAAACCCCTGAAATGTAGAGAGGAGCCTTCATATGTCCAAGGTCACACAGCCTGGGAATTGGGTCCTGGTCTCCTCTGCGCTCCCGCGTTGTCTTCTAGTACAGTCTGTAGGGTTCACCTTTTCCCTGCCTCAGTCTTCTCCTAAGAGTGACACAGGACTCCGTGAAAAGCCTCCTGCAGTCTCAGGAGGATTTTAGATTTCTGCCCAGAACCAAACCCTGTATGGGCTCTGTCAGGTCACAGGGAGGCAGCGGGTCCCACAAGGACTTTCCAGAAATCTTGCCCAGAGCTTAGACCAGTGGGATCTAGAGCCTGGGCAACTTCGGCAGGGACCCAGGGGTGGCCAGGACTCATCCTTCATGGCCACCAGCCCCTGCCCAGGTTTCACGACGCTCCCTGAGCTCCGGCAGTCTAAGCCTCTCACTTTTTTGGTGACCTGAGCACCCCGGGATATGGGCCAGACGTACCTCCTCTGGAACCTGCAAAATAAAGGAGACGCAATTCAGATGCTCGAAAAGCAGTGTAAGAAAATGCATCAGTGTGCTCTTTTCTTTCGCTGCCCTGTTTTCTCTGTAGCATTAGCAATATCAACGAATTCAACTGAGTAACTGTTTTCCAAAGAACTCAAAGCCTCTCCAATACTGAAGAAAATCCTCTTATGACACGGCAATCATGTTGATAAGCCCTCACCTCCATTCCCAACTTACAGAGCATAAATCTGAGGCACAGAGATGTGAAAAGACTTGTCTAAGGTGGCAAAGCCCATATCTGCCTCCCACGCAGGGAAAGAGGGCCAGCTAGGCCCTACCGGAGGAGGCAGTAGGCGAGGTGAAATATACTCAGGGCTAGGACCTAGCAGTGCCGGCCTCTGTCAGCCAGGTCCAGTGGTCCGGTCTGCATTTCCTTGAGCAAGTCCCCTCCCCTCTCTGGCCTCAGTTTTCTTATCTCAAAAATAGGACCCAATGATCCCCAAGGTCCTTCCCAACTCTGAAAGCCCATGGCTGCATTTCCAAGCCCATAAGGTGGTGGGAGGGAAGCTGTGTATCACAATTCCATTTGCAATCTCCTTGGAGCGATTCTGTCCTGGATCTGAAGTCCTCAGCTCCTGTTTCAGAGATCGAGGGGTTTGGGCCTATGTGCATTTTTACAACTGATGGTGTTTGCCCAGCTCCCTTTCTCAGGTGGGTGAGCAGGTAGAGGTCAGTGTCCCATGGGTGGCAACGCTGCCAGTGGTGAACACACGGCCTCCTCTCCTGACACCTCATCTGGATCCTCCCAGGGGTGTGCTGGGAAACTGGCTCTTGGGAGAGGGTGGAAGCTCTGATTTGTAGTATTTGCCACTTTCCATGGTGTAAACAGGTCCCCGCCAGGGCCATTTTTCAGGCTGCTGAGGTGACCTCCACAGCCATGGGTCAGAGAGAAGAGATGGGCTTTGGGAGCAGGAAGGAGCCAGCTCCAGCCCATCACACCAAAATGTATCCCCAGTCAGTGCCCTAAAGCCTTCCTTGCATCCCTCTCCTCCCACGGCTACCTGCAGCCCACAAAAGCTCTTTCTTGTTCTGCAGAAGGGAATGGGGAGATCCCAGGGGCCCAGCGTGTTGGGTGAGTTCTCAGTGCCCCAGCCCCAGCCCCAGCCCCAGCCTGAAGGGGGAGAGGAGGCTGCAATGTGGCTGCCCTCTGGCTGCGACTCAGAGTGAAAGGAAAACACGCAGACAGCAGGAGTCTGTGTAGGGATCTGGGCTCCTGCCAGCAGAGCCGTGGGGGGAGCATCATGACCGATGTTCCCCTGTCCCCAAGCTCTCCACCATCCAGGCCAATGCCTTTGCAGAGTTCTGAGCAGCTGCACCTATGGACTCAGTCCTGCACTCACAGTATTGCCTGATGTGGCCCAGTATATTCTGTTCTTTGGAGATGGGTGGGCTGACCAGAATGCCAGGCCTAGAGGATGTGAGAAGGGATGTAGAGGCCATTTGAGAGTGGAACTCCCTGGAGGCTGGCTGTGGCGGCCCTGTGGAGGGCTTAGAAGGCCCCACAACCCAGACCTGCTGCAGGGGCCTCCCTGCAGGGGATACTCCTGAGCCTGGCCAGGCTGGTAGCTTTGCTTTTCCTTGGCCAAGCTCCCTGTCTGGGATCCCATTCCCAGTTCTGCCTCTGGGGTCAGCTTTCCATGCAGGGGCTGAGATGAGCACAGGGGGAAGGGAAGGCGGGCGCCCCTGCGCTCCGCACCTCGTAGATGCCAAACCCGATGGTGTGCATGTCCTCGCCCATCTTCCTCTGCCGCCGCCGGTGCTTCTGAATGAGCCCCACCAGGAAAGTGCAGCCGCTCTCCCCGTCCTCTTCATCCTCATCCTCTTCCTCCAGCTTGATCAGGTACTGAGGGTTCATCCAGAATGTGTCTGCAGCCAGAAGGGGGCAGAGGAGCCCAGCCCTGAGCAGGCATGCATGCAGGTGGGGACAGCTGCGGGGTGGCCCTGGTCTCAGGCTTGGAGGCTTCTAAGAGAGGGATGGAGATAAAGGGAGATGGCAGGAGATGGCGGGAGGCAGTGGAAGATGGTGGGAGATGGCAGAGGATGGCAGAAGATGGTCAGAGATGGCAGGAGATGTTAGGAGAGGCTAAGAGGTGGCGGGAGACACCAGGGTCGGGGTGCGGATTTCAGGCTTTGTCAGGCTGGGGATGGGTGACGGTAGCTGTGGAGAGAGGATGACCTGCACTTGCCTGAATCTAACAGGAACCTAAATTAGAAACTTCCCCTAGCAGTTCTCTCTCTGGCTCCAGGCTGGCTTGTCTTGGGGACTGGGGACTGGAACACAGGGTGGTTAGAGCCGTGACTTCCCCTCATGGTACCTTCTCTTCACTGGGCTCTGATGGGGTGTTTGGGGTGGGGCTCAGCTGGCCTGGGGGACTCCAGGATCTGCTCACTGCACTCGCCAGTCTCTGCCCCCTCCGTGAGCCCGGAGGCCAAGAACATCCTGTGTATAATTCCAGACTCTTGTTCTGCGTCCCTTGTCCTCTCAGGCCTATTCCCTTGCCCTGCTCCCGATGTCTCTGCCCTCCTTACTTCCAAAACCTATTTATTTACAAAATCTAAGATTCATTCATGTTTAAGGGGAATTACGCTAATTGCCTTTCCATACCTAATGGGATAAAACCTTAACTGTGGAATTAAAGGCACCATCTGTGTAGGGATTGGCAGCTACGGCCCCGCAGGCTTAAGTATGGCTGCCTTTGGGTTACAGCAATAGAGTTGTTGTTATAGAGACTGAGTGGCCCACAAAGCCAAAAATATTTACTGTCTGACCCTTTAGAGGGAGCTTCCCGACTCCTGATCTAGTGGGTGGGAGGGGTCCTTTCTGGGGGGCAGAGGGTCTTTCCAGCGCCACTGGGACTGCCACTTGATGGCTGCATACTTGAGGTGAGGAAGTCAGAGCCCCAGAGCTGTAGGTCAGCTAGTTCCAATCTGACTACTTGCTCTGTGGCCCTGGTATGCTACTTAGAGCCTCAGCTTCCTCATCTGTCACAGAGGATCACTATGTGACCATGACCTGCTGCCATTGTACTTACAGAGTGGCTCCACAGTCAGGGGCCTGGGTTCAAATCCCAGCATGCTCTGTGGCCTTCGGCAAGTCACTAGCCTCTCCAAGCCTCGGTTTCCTCGTCTTAGAGATGGAAGTGATAAGAAAGTGCCTGCCTCAGAAGTGTGTTGGGAAGATTAGATAGAATGTTACTCAGGCCAAATATCCCTTATCTGAAATTCTTGGGGCCAGAAGTGTCTCCTATTTCAGATTTTTTTGGATTTTGGAATATTTGTATATACATAACATATCTTGGGGATGGAACTCGAGTCTAAAGACAAAACTCATTTCTGTTTCATATGTAATTTATACACATAGGCTGAAAGGAATTTTATAGCATATTGAAAATAATTTTGTGCATGAAACAAAGTTTTGACTGCGTTTTGACTGCGACCTGTCACCTGAGGTCAAGTGTGGAATTTTCCACCTGTGGCATCATGTTGGGGCTCAAAAAGTTTTGGATTTTGGAGCATTTCAGATTTCACATTTTCAGATTATGGATCCTCACCCTGTGTACAAAGCACTTAGGGTAGTTCCAAGCACCGAAGCTGTGCCCCATAATTGGCAGATGTCATCATGTTCAGATAACTGCTGATGGACTAAGCCATGAAGGCAGAAGAATCAAAGGGCTCAACAAAGGCTGGACCAGAGGAGAAATCTTCACCCCATCTGGGCAGGGCCCAGTCAACATTTGCTGATTGAACTGAATAGGGGGCAAACAAACAGGGCCTGATATGTGGAGGCCTCCCTGGGTGCAGGGGCAAGGTTCCCCTGCAGGCTTGGCTGCCTGGGTGTGGGGTGCATAGAGTAGCTCATGGCCATGAAGTGGGATTGAGCACTGCTTCCGTGAGCATGGTGGAAGGTCGTGGCTGAAGGTCATGATGGGTGCTGGGGAATCCAGGGCCTGGAGAGGACATCACAGAAATAGCGGCTCTTGGGTTTGGCCTGGGTAGGCAGCAAATGAATGCAGGAGGTAAGGGACTGAGAAAGAGAGCAAGGCTCAGGGAGAAGGAAGACATAGAGGGTTCCAGTGAGCAAGAGCTGCCTCCTGGGACTGCTAGGCTGGGGGGTATGGCACACAGGGTGGGGAACGGGGAGCCTTGGCCTTTGGCAGCCCCACATTGCAACAGCCCTTACTCGGGTAGTTCCTGCAGCCTCCCGCGGTGGAGCCCCGCCTCCAGTTCCCATCCATTTTGGTGAGTTTCCACTTCTTGTAGGTATCGCTGGTGAGGGTGTCTGGGGTCAGGTTGCAGATCTCCAGGCGGGAATAGTGCCTTAGGAAGTCACTGAAAGACATCCTGGCAAAAGCAGAGACACAGCTGTCGCAGGTGACAAGAGGACACACTGGTAAGCCTTGACTTTCCATCATCATCAGACCAGGACCACCCAATGCCAGGCAGAGCAGCTCATTAGAGCTGAGTGGGTGGCCACCAGGTTCAGCTCAGATTCCAGTCCTGGCGCTGCAACTTTCTAGCTGGGTGACTTTGAGCAAGTTACTTAAACTTCTCTGAAGCTCAGAACTCTCATCTGCAAAAATGGGAGCCGGGCCCATCAAATGTGACAATATATGGGTCCCATTTGATAGAGTGCATGTTGTGCACAGTGCAGGCGGTCCCGCGAGTGGCACAGACACACAGACATGTGGGTCCCTTGCTGCTCACTAAGGGACCAGTTTCTTGAGGGGCGGGGATCAGTCTCCGGAACCTGGGGGAGAAAGGCCCCATCTTTCCCTTGTTTCCTGGGATCTGAACGTTACCAAAGGAATGCCTCTTAGCCTTTTTGTGAAGCCCCTCAGCTTATAAACCCCATTGTCAAGATGGACCGTTGAAGGGGTTTAAGAATTTCTTTATTCAGGCTCTTACAGTGAACTTAAAATAACGACAAAACCAGGATCCCACACCCCTGTGTCCTCAACATGGTAAACTCACTTCTGGCCGACACACTTTCTTATTAGCAACTTTCTAGTAAAGAACATTGGGGAAGACAGATGTTTTCTGTCTTCCCTGAAGCCTCCACTAATCTTACCAGAATTCTCCATCTTCATGCCGTCTGGTCAGCCTTTCTCTCTCCTCTGGGTCTATAGTGTTCCAGCTTGGGCAGCTGGAAAACAAAGTAATGAGAGAGGCATTAGTGTACGATGATTTCTCCCCAAAGGTCCCCAGAGTTGAGGAAGAGGGACATCTGCTCTCACCTCTGAGGGCTCAGGCTCCAGAAAGGGGGAAAGTAGCCCACATCTGGCTAACAGCTGCATTGAAATACTCTGACAGCACTTTAAAGAGTATAGAACACTATACAGATGTAAACCAGGGAGCAAAGTGAGAGGGTGAGTTGTGCTGGAAGACAGTGGCAAGGAAGAGTCCAGAAAATGAACACAGTCCATTAGAGGGAGATGGAGTAGCTCAGATCAGCAGCTCTTTTAAGGACAACTGAAGATCTGATGAGGAGCATCTGGCCTTGCCCTCTGCAGCTGGCCTGGGAAGCCTCAGCAGATGTTTGTCCGTCCACGGAGCAGAAGGATCTGGCCCTGTACATAGGGGCAGTGCACAAGATAAACTAACCACTGCCTGAGCTTTGGCTGGAATTACACACAGGCCTCTGTACTGCCCACCTCTCCAACCTGAGGCAGAACAAGTAGGCTGAGGTTGCCACAGCAGATACACAAACAAGTGTTTACCCCAAATAGTTGAGGGTTCAACATGCCTGCCAGTAAGCCCTGGAAATCAACAGAGGGATGTTTCTCTGGTCTTTGGTACAGAGTTCATATCCTGGAATAGAAGTGCCTGGGGGAAGGTGGGGTACATTTTTTTCCCGGAAAGCCCTATAGAAGGGTGGATTTGAGCTGGGGAAGGGGTGAACCCGGAGGCAGTGGGAGGAATGAACTTCACAGGAGCAGCTTGGGGCGTGGAAGAAGGCACCCATGCTGCTGGAGGAGTGTCCTGGTTAAAAGACTCTTTGAGGGCTCCTGTCCATGGGTCTCTCTGCACGTGGCCTGGGCTCTCCCGGCTGTATTTCTCAGCATAATGCACATGCCTTCTTCTCTCACCCTCTTCCCAGAGCCTCCCATCACAATGCACCCCTACCCAGGGCCCCGAGGCCTGCGCCCTCCTCACTTGTCATTCCACCGCCCTGTCCACTCCACTTCTCCCCAGGGATTTCGGATGCGGATCAGTTTCTGTAGGCTTCCGCTACTTTCAACCTGCAGGATTAGATAAAAGGGAGGAGGAAGAGGTTGAGTTCAAGCCAGGGCTATGAAGGCTTGGGCCTCCGACGCCTTCCGCATGAGCCAGGAGGTATGGGGGTGAGGACGGTGGGGAGGATTTGGGGGTTGAGTCCATGTATGAGGGAGGATCACAAAAGCTAGAGGGGGCTTGGCACCCAGATCTCTCACTGTTACCCAGCTTTGGAAAATGAGAATTAAAGCTCCTGGGATCCGGCTCATCGGAGATGGGACTGTTGGCACTTCACCTCTGAACTTCAGCTTAACTGACTAGAACAGGATGCGCTTTTGTTAAAGGAGCTCAGAGAAGCTTTACCACTTGTTGAAAGATCGTTGGTGATAACAGGCACATGCAGTGAGTGAATCTGGATTGAGTCCTGGACAGGGTAGGAGTGGGTCACCAGAAAGGACATTTTGGGCAATTGGGAAAATGTTAATGTGGACTTTATAATACATGACATTACTGAATTAATGTTTATTTTCTTAGGTGTGGCAATAGTAGCGGAATTATGTAAGAGAAGGTCCTTATTCATAGGGGGACAAATGCTGAAGTACTGAGGAGGGAAGTGTCATAACATCTGCCACTTACTTTCATATGACTCAAAAAAAGTGCACACATAGATAAAGCAGACATGGCAAATGTTAGCAATCGGTGAATCTAGGGGACTGGTAATGGAAGTTATTATGTTAGTCTTTCAACTTTTCTGTAGACGTGAAAATATTCAAATAAAAAGACGTGTGTGTGAGGGGGTAGTTAAAAAAATCAAGGTTAAAAAAAGAACACTGGACATGCAGAGGATCTGGGGTCTAGACTGGGTTCTGTAATTAACAGTGAACTTGAGCTGCTTGAGCTGCTTGATAATTTCTTTTTTTTGAGGCAGGGTCTTACTTTGTCCCCCAGGCTGGAGTGCAATGGCATAATCATGGCTCACTGCAGCCTCGACCTCCTGGGCTCAAGTGATCCTCCCACCTCAGCCTCCCAAATAGCTGGGATGACAGGTGCATGCCACCATGCCTGGCTTTTTTTTTGTAGAGACAGGTTCTCGCTATGTTGCCCAGGCTCGTCTTGAACTCCGAGGCTCAAGCGATCCTCCCACCTTGGTCTCCCAAAGTGTTGGGATTTCAGGTGTGAGCCACCATGCCAGCCCATAATATTTTCAATAACAATAGTGATCACAACAGCAAGGACAGCTACCTCCTTATATACAATGTGTGAGGTACCTCTGGGCACTTTACATATATTAACTTGATTGAATCGCCACGACCTTCCAATGGATATTATTATTATTTCCATTTTTTAAATGAGGAGACTAAGGGACAGAGAGTTCCAGTAATTGGCCCAGGCCACACAGCTGGTAAGAGGTGTCAGATTTGAAAATGGGCACAAATGCTTTTATGAGATAAAATGTGAAAGCACCTTATAGCGTATAAGACACTATGCAGATGCATTGTTTTATTATTTTTAGCTGATCAAAATAGTGAGTTCGTAACTGTAAAACGGTAAAATCTAAAACAAGAAAACCAGGACCCCGGCGCCGGCCACTGCGGCCACCAGGGGGCAGCGCGGCGCACCCGGCGCCCGAGCTGCGAAAGGGACGCGCTTTTCCTCCCGCGCGGAACTTCAGGAGTGCGCGGCCCGAGTGCAAACCGGACCACAGTGGGGCCGCGAGGGCCCCTGGGCATCACCACAAACTGTGCCTGTGACCATCGTGTTAGGACAGCAGGACCCCTGCACACCCGCGCCGGCCGTTACCTCCTCGGCTCCGGTGACCGAGTACGCGTGCCCCTTCACCAGCTTCTGATACGTGATGGCCTCCGAGTCCGCGGCGCTGGTGATCTGCAAACACGGAAACCGTCAGACCGGCCGCACCCGCTCTCCCTTCCTCCCGGAATCCCTCGCTCCCTCGTTCCTGTCCTACTGCTGGGCGGGACCGCGGGACGCACTAGCGCAGGGGCCGAGGCCTGGGGCCGGAGGCTCAGGGCTGCGCTTTCTTGCACTTGGAGAACCTTTCCTACCGCGTTCAAATGCTGAACGCCGAGAATACCAGAGAAAAGGCGGAATGCAGCCCTCTCGCGGAGCGAGCACACGCATTCCCGTGTGAAGAGCGCATCCACAGATTTCTGCAGGCTGGGGAGGGCGGAAAAGGGCGCACCGCCGAGAGAGGGCCGGTGGGGGTCCTCGATGGCCCAGGGCTGACACCCAGACAGACTTGAGTGGCCCAGGGGCACTGAGCACCCCCTCGCCCCACCACCAGCCCATGCTCCGTGGTCTGGCCCAGCCCAGCTGTAGGGTTTATACTAGAACGGTTGTTTATTCCGGTCTGAGTCAGAATTTGCTTCTGTTTTAAGAACGCCTCACAGTCTCTCCTTTCCCCCATCTATTCTGATGAAGGTTGAGCTTAGGAAGAAGGGCTGGGGTAGAAAGGGTCTTCTGCCTCAACGTGTTCTGCGGATAAACTTTGAGAATTCCTGCCTAGGGAGTCTGACCGAGATTTTGGCTCCAAAAGCCAGGGCTTCTTATCTCTGTCACCTGCAGAGACCAGAACCTGGATGAGACAGGGCTCAGAGGTTGGGCACAGCCTTTGCTCCAAGGCTCCTGGGCACAGTGCCTACCTCCCGTCCCCTGGTAAGCGTTGCCAGCAAGGGTATTATGAGGAAATCGTTCCTCCTCTTCCTCCTGAAGTCTCCCACAGGCCTATTAGCTCTGCAAGAGTGCAGGGGAAGGCTGCACAGCCCTGCAGATGGAGGGGAAGGTGTCAGGGGCAGCAGGTGTCAGGGGCTCCCAGGGAACCTGTGGTCAGAGGGGTGGGGGTGATTCAGAGCAGGCTGAAAGTGGGAAGTGGGCTGAAGACAGAAGGCTGGAGGCACCATCACCCCATCCATTACACCCCAGACAGCTTGACCTTGCCTAGCAACCCTTGGCTTCCAGGTGATGAGCAATAATGGTAGACATTGCGGCTCAGAAACCGATACCTCCAAGAGATGGCATTTGAAATGCTAAACTGAAGAAGCCTCAAGATCTCTCTGACCTCCCCTTTCCTTCTGTCTCTCCATCCACTCTCCCCCAAAGCACGGAGGAAGCTATTCTCTGAAGTTCCCTCACCTGCCTAAAGTCTGGATCTGCCAAAGATGAAAACAATGACCTCTGGTCCTTTCCTTGAGTCATTATGAACTGAACTCATATTGCAGGAAGAAAGACAAGTCTGTCAACATGGTTAGACAGACTTGTCACAAACCACTGTCTGCTCTGCAGTCCCAACAGACTTTATCCCAGACCATTTATGTTCTTTAAGCCCATTGAATTCCCCTAAAAATCATTTACGACATCCCTAAAATCATCCACACGTCCCCATCTCCCTTCCCCTAGGAGGAAGGGAATATAACCCTTTGTATCCCAATGTGTGGTAGGGAAATCTGTTGTGATTCTCCCCCGTGCACATTCATACATTTGTATGCCATTTCTTGTATTAGTTTTCCTTTTGCCAGTTGATTTTCAGTGGACCTTCAGAGGGTGGAGGGAGGTTTTCCTTTGGCCCCTATGTGGATGAGGGCTGCATCACGTTGTACACAGGAGCAGTGGGTTCCCTTGGGCACTGTGGGAGCCTCCCTTCAGCAAGAGCAGATGAGGTGAGGCTAGGGAAGGCAGCCTGGACTTACGTCGATGGAGCAGCCAAGGAGAGAGCCTTTTTGCAGAGCTTTCTGGATGATCTTGAACAGGTTGGGAGGGGGCTTCTTCAACTCATACCACTCAGCAATGCCTCCGGTGAAGTCTTCGAAGCCCTCAGTGGTGGCACCCCCTGAGAGCGCTTCATAGCATCCGTTGATCCTATAAGAGGGGTTAGATGCTGCCGCTACCCTTGACACTACTGATGCTATAATCTCTCAAATACCCACCCCCTAGTACCCTCTAGGTTGGATGCTCTAGGGACCCCCTGCTCACATTCTCCTTGGCCTTGTCCCCAGCCCGGGGTGCTCAGGAAGGCAAGGTATTGTATCCACAGTTACCATTTCCCTGGTATTTTGTGTTTTAAAGAAAATCTCAGGCCAGGCGCAGTGGCTCACGCCTGTAATCCCAGCACTCTGGGAGGCCAGGCGGGTGGGATCACTTGAGGTCAGGAGTTCAAGACCAGCCTGGCCAACATGGTGAAACCCTGTTTCTACTAAAAATACAAAAAAATTAGCCTGGCATGGTGGTGCATGCCTGTAGTCCCAGCTACTTGGGAAGCTGAGGCAAGAGAATTGCTGAAACTCAGAAGGTGGAGGTTGCAGTGAGCCAAAATTGTGCCACTGCACTCCAGCCTAGGCAACAGAGCAAGGCTCTGTATTTAAAAAAAAAAAAAAAGATTCTCATTCTCATAGGACCTTAAAGTTGGAAGGACCTTAGTGATTTTTCTGGATGAACCTCCTGTATTGATTCTTTCTACATCCTGACAAGAAAGGGGAGGTCTACTAATGGTTTGTTTGGTATTGATAGCTTAAAAAAGGACAACAATTCAATAATGGAAGCAGTTTCCCTGAGAAACAGGCACTGTGTTGGCAAGGGCTTAGTGCTCCTGATTATGGATGCTGGAGTCCAGTGGCTTCCTGCTCTGAAGTGGGGTCACTTAATGGAAAGAGCCAGGCGGCACAGCCAACATGGGGCCATTCTGGAGAGGGGCTGGTGTGGGGCTTCCTACTGAGAGTGGGCAGCCTGAGCACTGGACAAACTCAACTGTGGGCAACCTGGGTGGGAAGCAGCTGTGGGGAGATGGGGAAGCCATTGCTAGTCAGTGACATCATCTATTCTGCGCAAGTTTCCTACCTCTGCAATGAATAGTTTTGCCCGTTGGCAAAAACTCTGCTTTTTTTAGTTGATGCAAATGTGTCCTGTTAAGGAAGTAGAGCTCCTTCTCAAGGCAGCACAATCAGTACCATAACTTGTTCCTGTGCATTTGGTTAAAGATGGTGATAGCTGTCATTTATCAGCGTACAGTGCGGCCAGGCACGCTGCATGCACTATCTCCCTTGCATTTACAGCCTAAGTTTGGCTGAAGAAGTCCTTCTATAGAAAAGGACTTCCACTCAAAGTAGTCTTGGAATAGTTCTTATTTTTTGGAATCCAGGGCATTGGGGGCAGGCCATGGGGCCAGCGGAGGCATGACAACTTACTTGGCGTATGCTTTCTCCAGCAGGGCACTCCAGAACTCGCTCCCCTCAGCTGAATGCACAAAGAGCAGCTCCCCGTCCTTGGTGGGCAGCCTGTCGTCCACCACCACCTCCACCCACTCGCCGTATTGCCAGAACTGCAGAACAAGAGAGGTGGGCTGCAGGAGGAGCTGGTGGCAGCACTGGGACTCCGAGCCTCAGCTGCGTCTGCCTTCTCTTTCCCTGATACCCTGGCATAGGTTTCATGAGCCCGTCCTGGGAGGAGGTGCTCCCTTAACTCTCCTATGCAGGCCAAGTCCTCAGGCTCATGTCCATCCCTTCGAATCCACACCTGCCTCTTTAGCATCCTGCCCTGCATTGTAGGCTTTTTTTTTTTTGAGACCAAGTCCCACTCTGGAGTGCAGTGGTGCGATCTCGGCTCACTGCAACCTCCACCTCCTGGATGCAAGTGATTCTCTTGCCTCAGCCTCCCGAGTAGCTGGGATTAAGGGCACGTGCCACCACACTTGGGTAATTTTTTTGTGTTTTCAGTAGAGATGGGGTTTCGCCATGTTGCCCCAGCTGGTCTCGAACTCCTGGGCTCAAGCGATCCATCTGCCTTGGCCTCCCAAAGTGCTGAGATTACAGGTATGAGCCACCGCACCTGGACTGGACTGGCTTTTTCTTTCTTTCTTTCTTTCTTTTTTTTTTTTTTGAGATGGAGTCTCACTCTGTTGCCCAGGTTGGAGTGCACTATCTTGGCTCACTGCAACCTCTGCCTCCCAGGTTAAAGTGATTCTCCTGCCTCAGTCTCCCAAGTAGCTGGGATTACAGGCGTGCACTACGCCCAACTGATTTTTATATTTGTAGTAGAGACGGGGTTTCATCATGTTGGCCAGGCTGGTCTCGAACTCCTGACCTCAAATGATCCACCCACCTCGGCCTCCCGAAGTGCTGAGATTACAAGCATGAGCCACCGCGCCCAGCCAGCTTTTTCAAATATTATTTCTCATTTACCAGCATAAAAGGAGGAGAACTTTAACGTTTTGTCTCAAACATCAAATAATACATTTTTTTTTTTTTTAACTTGGGAATTATTTCCTGAACACCTTGTTCTACCTCCCTTTTGCAGGTCCCAAGCAACCCCCCAGGGCCATCCCGGCAGGGTCCCACATCCCGGCCATGGGTAAGCCAGGAAGCTTCCTGCTCTCACCCAATGTCCTTTGTAGAACAGCATTGGTCTTGGGAGTCTGCAAACACCGGGGACTGAAGAACCCAGCCAAGCCAGGAGACTGTTCTAGCCTCTCGGACCTGTTGAGGAACCACTTGAACCAGCCATTAAGTTACCTGGAAGTGAAAGATCCCTGCATAGTTTTCCTGGAAGCTCTGGTTTAGAGGGACGACTCGAGCCAGGATTTCTTCATTCAAGGTGAGGGAGGCAATGGCTGCCAGCAGCCAGCAGTCACCTGTGAACACAACACAAGGAGCTCTTATCAGAGGGTCTCAGATCCAGGAGGATGTTAAAAATCTTGTCTCCACCTTCAGGCGCTTAAAGCCTAAGACAACCTGTGAATGGACAGAGTGAAGTTTCAGGCGGTCCCCCATCTGAGGGTTGGGTCAGAGGACTTGGCTGTTATTAGTTTGGTGTAAAAGTAATTGTGATTTTTGCACCAACCTAGTATTTTGAGGGAAATGCAAAGGGAGAAATGTTTTTGCTGTGTTGTGGTTGGGCAGAGATAGGAAATTTCATTCCCTGAAATACCCAGAACTCTGGTGGCTGAACTGTGCCCTCAGAGCCCAACCCTGCATCTGATTCGCTGCAGATGCTCCGCAGTGAGAGAATGAAACCAGTGCAGTTGCAGAGGCTTCTGGGCACACAGGCTTTGAATGGGAGTTTGGGCTGGGTGTGGTGGTGTGCACCTGGAGTCCCAGCTATAATATTAATACTTGGGAGGCTGCGGCAGGAGGATCCCTTGAGCCCAGGATTTCAAGGCTGCAGTGAGCCATGATTGTACCATTGTACTTCAGCCTGGGCAAGAGAGGGAGACCCTCATCTCTAAATAAATAAACAAATAAATATATAAAGGGGAATTTGAATGAGAGAAAGAAAACGTAGTGCTAGATGGGAAGGGGACAAACATTGCATGCCTCCTAGGAGGAGGATCTGAACCAGGAAAAGAGGCTCCGGCAGGGAGTACAATCACAGGAAGTAAGTAGGGAGCAGTGCCGTCTCAAAAAAAAAAAAAAAAAAAAAAAAAAAAAAAAGAAAAGCCCTGAGTCAGAGGCAGAAGGCTGGACTGTCCCCAAGGGTTTCTGTGCAGAGGGGCAGAGGTCACTTCAAGGGGTGGACAAGGATGGGCACAACGAGGTGGGCAGCTGGCCAGGCAGCCTGGTCCCTCTCTGAGCCTCAGAACCCTCCTCCATGACGTGGATAAGTGTGAGGCATAATGAGAGCAGGTGCGTAAGCACTCGGCGCCCATTTGGTGCCAGTGCTAGGTTCTCAGCACAGCAGGCACCACAATCATTTCACGCAGTTAGAAGCAAGCTGATGCCAGCAACAGCACCCAGATGGTTTCAGGGAGGGGTCATCTTCACCACAAAACACAAAGGGGAGGGGGCCTGGGAAGAGGATGAGGAAGTTTACTCCATTCTTAAGGAATGTGCAGTTTCCTACAATTTCCCATGACAATAATGGGAAGTAGCCTCAAAGGAGTTTAATTCACTGTTGGATTTATTTTCGCCAATTGACAGGTTTATTAAAAATGTAATTGAAGACTAGGTACAGTGGCTCACGCCTGTAATCCCAACACTTTGGGAGACCAAGGTCAGTGAATTGTTTGAGCACTGGAGTTCAAGACTGGTCTCGGCAACATGGTAAAACTTCATCTTGACAAAAAATACAAAAATTTGCCAGGTGTGGTGGTGGACGCCTGTGGTCCCAGCTCAGGAGGTGGAGGCTGCAGTAAGATGTGATCATGCCACTGCACTCATCCTGGGTGACAGAAGAGCAAGACCCTGTCTCAAAAAAAAAAAAATATATATATATATATATATATATATATATAATGTTATATATGTAATATGTTATTGTTATTGATGTATATCAGTAACATATATATATATATGTTATTGAAGTTCACTGAGTTCTTTGGTTTTGTTTTGTTTTTTGAGACAGACTCTCACTCTTGTCACCCAGGCTGGAGTGCAGTGGTGTCATCTTGGCTCACTGCAACCTCCACCTCCTGGGTTCAAGTGATTCTCCTGCCTAAGCCTCCCAAGTAGCTGGGATTACAGGCACCTGCCACCATGCCTGGCTAATTTTTTGTATTTTTAGTAGAGATGGGGTTTCGCCATGTTGGCCAGGCTGATCTTGAACTCCTGACCTCAGGTGATCGCCTGCCTTGGCCTCCTGAAGTGCTGGGATTACAGGCGTAAGCCACCAGGCCCAGCTGAAGCTCACCGAATTCTTTGAATTCTAGTGGATGACTTAGCATGCTGAGAGTTCCTGACCTAGCTTGTCCTGTTAGCACATAGACACAGCTGCTTACAGCTCTTTGAGGCCTACATACGCTAATGACAGATCTATGGTAAGTGGAGACACATCCCCTCAGTCAGTCAGTTGGTAGCCTTGTGGCTCACGTCTGCAATCCCAGCTACTCGGGAGGCTGAGGCAGGAGAACTGCTTAAACCCAGGAGGTGGAGGCTGCAGTGAGCCAAGTTCGTGCCCCAGCACTCCAGCCTGGGCAACAGAGTAAGACTCTGCGCCCCCCAAAAAGAAAAGAAAAGAAAAGAAAAGAAAAGAAAAGAAAAAAGAAAAGGAAAGGAAAGGAAAGGAAAGGAAAGGAAAGAAAAGGAAAAAGAAAAGAAAATAAAAAGATAAAAGACGTCAGGCGTGGTGGCTCATGCCTCTAATCCCAGCACTTTGGGAGGCCAATGCGGGCAGATAGCCTGAGGTCAGGAGTTCCAGACCAGCCTGGCCAACATGGTGAAACTCCATCTGTACTAAAAATACAAAAATTAGTCGGGCATAGTGGTATGCGCCCATAATCCCAGTTATTCAGGAGGCTGAGGCAGGGGAATCACTTGAACCCAGGAAGCGGAGGCTGTAGTGAACCGAGATCGCACCATTGCATTCTAGTCTGGGCAACAAGAGCGAGACTCTGTCTCAAAAAATATATATATATATATATATACACATACACACACACACACACACACACATACACACACACACACACATTTTACAGCCAAAGATTCAAAAAGTTTTTCGTAAGTTTTCCAAATTCTGGAGTTGAAGGAGACTTAGAGGCCACTAAAGAATGTCTTGATTTCTAAAAAGAAGGGAAGCATTTGAAATCCCACTTTTTTTTACTTCTGATTCCTTCACTCTTTTCCTCACCCCAATCAGCAAAATATTTTGAACCAAGTTGGGAAGCTCGCTTACCCAACTGACTTCTTTCCTCTCTCGTGTAAGCATCTCAGTGACAAGATCTACACAATGATTACACAAAGGCTTAGATGTGCCAGGCCCCGAGCTAAAAGCCTTGTGCGCATTATCATGTTATCCAATTTCGTTGTCACAGAACAGTTCAAGGTAGGTACTATTTTCATCCTATTTCATAGTTGAGGAAACTGAGGTTTAAGGAGGTGGAGTGGATCACCCAAAGGTCCTAGCTAATTAGTGGCTGTCAGGTCTATCGGCAAAGCACAGGCTTGTGATGTATAACCAAAACAGTCTCCTCTGCAAAGAGGCTGGTGTCAATTGCGAATTCACCTAATTGAATTCGGAATGGACATTGTCTTGGGGACTTTTGCCCTTGAGAGGTGTAAAACATAAAGTTTCCTCTTCAAAGACCATCCCCCCCATTTAATTAGGAATAAATAGTAACTTCTCTTAGAAGCAAACTTTATTCAAAGACCTGTGCTAACATTCTTAAATATCTGCTAGCCGTGATAAAGAAATCAGTGTACTTTATGTTCTTAGCTCCCACAAATTAGCCTTTTCCCTGGCATGCTTATTATACTGGTCCAAGCAGTCATAGCCTGTTCCTCTTACTTACACCTTGGTGTACCTCAGAAGACTGTCTGAAGAGTGCACTTGGCACAAGCAAAACTCCTGCCTTCCTCTCCTGGGGGAATGTTCAGTTGTTACAAGCTCTTAGCCTTCCTGTTCAGGTACAAAATCTGTTTATGGGCCAGGTGTGGTGGCTCACGCCTGTAATCCCATCACTTTGGGAGGCCGAGGTGGGCAGATCACATGAGGTCAGGAGTTCGAGAGTAGCCTGGTCAACATGGTGAAACCTCATCTTTACTAAAAATACAAAATTAGCCAGGCATGGTGGCATGCTCCTGTAGTCCCAGCTACTGGAGAGGCTGAGGCATGAGAATTGCTGGAACCTGGGAGGTGGAGGTCGCAGTGACCCCAAATTGCACCACTGCATTCCAGCCTGGGGGACAGAGTGAGACTCTGTCTTAAGAAAAAAAAAATCTGTTTATGCTTGGTCCTGTTGATAACCTTTTGATCCTTAATTCCTCCATTTATTTCAGAGCAGAAACTGTTGTCTTGGGAACTTGAGTGCCTGAATCGTGGTGAGCTGGAGCTGAGTGCCTCATACATTCCAGCTGCCTCTTCATGTCCAGTCTACACCCTCCATCCTGCTGCTTGGGAGCTGACCTCTATGGGGATCTCACCGGGGGCCCAGGGCCTATGGCTGCTGGGGGCCAGAAGAAGGGAGTAGTGCAGTTAGGGTGTTTCTTCCCTGACTCCTTCTCTGAGAGCGTGGTTCGGCTCCATGTGGCTGTGTCCTGTGACTGCGGGGCACTGCTCCCTTCAGGTTGCACCTGTATGTGAACCACTTCCAGTGCTAGAATCCTGACAATGGCCCCCAACTCACAGATCCAGACCCTGTTCTGGGATGGACTCAGCCCGCTTCCTCCTCGGATCACAGAAGACTCCAGACACAAGCTGTCTGTTTCCAACTGTGTGCAGGGCTCCTCCGACTGGGGGGCTGCTCCTGTCAGCTGTTCACCTTCTTCACTGACTCCAGGTGTGCACGTGAGCCTGCCTGGAGGCGCTTGGACAATCATTTACCCCATTTAAAAAACCCGGCCTGCGTTCTTGACTGCAAAAACTCATTATCATAAAAATGCCAGGTCCTCTTAAGTTAGCCTATAAACTTAATGTAATGCTAATAAAAATAGCAATACTGTGGCTCATGCCTGTAATTCTAGCACTTGGGAGGCCAGGGCCAGAGCATTTCTTGAGCCCTCAGGATTTCAAGACCAACCTGAAATCTCACTATATTGTGAGACCCTGTCTCTATAAAAATTATTTAAAAAAAATTAGCCAGCTGTGGTGTCATGCTCCTATAGTCCCAGCTACTCGGGAGGCTGAGGCAGGAGAATCACTTTGAACCTGGAGGTCAAGGCTGCAGTGAGCTATGATTGTACCACTGTACTCCAGCCTGGGTGACAGAGTAAGACCCCATCTCAAAAAATAAATAAATAAATAAATAAATAAATAAATAAATAAATAAAAATAATAAGACTAAAATTTTTTTGAACTTAGCTGATTCTGATAAGTTTATTTAAAAATTAAATATGGAGCATAGATAGAAAAAAATCTAAAAGAGAAGGAAGTCTACCTCTATTAGATGTTTAAACACATCTAAAGCTACAGCAATTAAAACAGTATAGAACTTGTGCATGAGGATATAGATAAATATAAATGGCACAGAAAAAATCTAGACTCAAACTTCTCCATGCTCCTGTAGGGGGGCACAGTGAGATTCTTTTATAGCTGTTGGGTGTTAACACTAAGTATAGGGCCCATCTGTAGCCCCTAAGGTGCTTTTGACAGCATGTATGCCTTTTATTTTTTCCCCTCTCCAGGTTTTGACATTCCCTTTTTGCTGGATTGCTTTTCTTTTAGAACTGACTGTTTTTCTTTATAGTACATGGTGTTATTGTATTCTCTCTCTCTCTCTCTTTTGGTCAGGCCTTAGATTCTCTGTGGAATGAGGTGAGGCATATATAAATACTAAGCAATTCTGCCTAAGTCACTGTAAAGCTCCTACTCCCATCTCTCATCTGCCTTTCTCATCCCGGGAGCCTGACACCTGCCTCAGTCTGTCCAGCACCCTGGACATGACCAAGGACAAGTGTCAGAGCTGGGTCCCCAGGGGATTCTGCTCATCCATGGGACAGATGGTGTCTCTGTAGAGAAGGAAGGTGGCTACCAATGACATCTCCTGCTAGCAGGGCCCTGGCTATTGCTGGCCACATTTATTACTAAAGGCAGCAGATGAGGCCCTGCCCAGAGGTTCCTAAGCTGCCCCGTTAAGGTCCTGACCATGGGCTTGACAGACCAGCCATCCCTATATCCAGGCTGCCCCCACACCCAGCCGTGCCCCCACACCCAGCCATGCCCCCACACCCAGCCATGCCCCCACACCCAGCCATGCTTCTGTCCTGGAAGGCACTCAACTGGCACAGACCTGAGAGGCTGGGGACAGAAGATGGAGGGATTTTCTGCCTTGCTTCGTCTCCAGAAAAAGCCCACCTGGGTGCCCCATGAGCCTCATGCTTAGCCAAACAGGGGCTGCCTACACGATGGGATTTCAGGGGCCTCCTGTCCCCTTCCTCCACAAATCTCCCCTACATCTGGTCTTAATTTCTTTATCCTTATTTTTATTTTTTATTTTTTTGAGACAGGTTCTCAGTCTGTCACCCAGGCTAGAGTGCAGTGGTGCAATCATAGCTCACTGCAGCCTTGACCTCCCGGGCTCAATCCTCACCTTGTAGCTGGGATTACAAGCACATACCATCATGCCCAGCTAATTAAAAACCTTTTTTTTTTGTAAAGGTGTCTTGCTCTGTTGCCCAGGCTAGTCTCAAACTTCTGGTCTCAAGTGATCCTCCTGCCTCAGCCTCTCCTAGAATCACTTGAACCCAGGAGGTAGGGGTTGCAGTGAGCTGAGATTACGTCACTTCACTCCAGCCTGGGCAACAGAGCGAGACTCCATCTCAAAAAGAAAAAAAAAAAAAGAAAGAAAGAAAAGAAAGGTCCCAAGTAGGTGGCAGGCTGGCAGGGGCAGGGGCACCTTTGCTGGCTGTCCCCGTTGCTGCTGGGCACAGGCCAAATGGCTCCACAGAGCACCCCACAGCCACGTGGCGCCCTCAGGTGGTTCTCAAACCACAAAGGAGTATAATGGAAAGACATCCCAGATAGATCTAAGAGGCCAGACCAGAGGCGGGTGGGAGAGGGGCACTGGATTGTGGTTAGAAGACCTGAATTTTATTTTATTTCATTTCATTTCATTTCATTTTTTGAGATGGAGTCTCACTCTGTCGCCCAGGTTGGAGTGTGATGGCACCATCTTGGCTCACTGCAACCTCTGCCTCCCAGGTTCAAGCAATTCTCCTGCCTCAGCCTCCCAAGTATCTGGGATTACAGGCGTCCACCACCATGCCCAGTTAATTTTTGTATTTTTGGTAGAGACAAGATTTCACCATGTTGACCAGGCTGGTCTCAAACTCCTAACCTCAGGTGATCTACCCACCTTGGCCTCCCAAAGAGCTGGGATTACATGCATGAGCCACCACGCCTGGCCAGAGGACCTGGATTTTGGTCCTGATCTGGCCACTTAAGGTTGTGTAAGCACTTCTTAATTTCTCTGAGCCTGTGTGTTCTCAGCTGTGGAAAGAGGATAGTGATGAGGCGTATCCTTGGCAGGTTGTTAGGATCATGTGAGAGGAGGGAAACCGGGGGTCCATGGATGGGCTTTATTGACCTGGAACCCCAAATGTTTTGTGCAAATTTGGCATACATGCAAACACATGCTATTTTCTAGAGAGAGTAGTCTGTTTCTCTCCCACTCCCACCCCAAATGGTTGGGAAACACTAGAGCCAGAACATGGAGTTCAAATCCCGACTGTGACCTGGGGAGACTACTCCCTCTGTGCTTCAGTTTCCTCATATATAACATAGTTTAATAATAATAGACTGTCTCATGGTGCTGAGAATTAAATGGAAAAAAAATATGCAAAGCATTGAGAACAGTGTCTCCAAGTGTTTGCTCTTTTCATTTGCTGATTTTATAGGAGTGGAAACTGAAACCCAAGGGAAATGGAGTCTCGATTGGTACATGGTATGCCAGACCTTGGCCACATTTGGCAGTATTGTCCTGGAAAGGGTGCCAAGGTTGCCAAGGGTGCCGGCTGGTGAGGGGCAAGGAGAGAGGGTTGTGGCCGAGGGGCAGTGAGGAGGGAGGGGAGCTGCAGGGGTGAGTGGAGTGCATATGGGGCCCGTCTCACCATCTTGAGCCTTCCAAAATTCATCTTTGGAAGCAAGGGGTGTCCGAATAAGGAAGAAATAAAGGTAAATAGTGAGCACTGGGCGAGGTGTCCTGATGTGTGCCTGTGGTCCCAGCTACTTGGGAGGCTGAGGTGGGAGGATGGGTTGAGCCCAGGAGGTGGAGTCTGCAGCAAGCTGTGACAGCACCAGTGCACTCCAGTATAGGTGACAAAGCAATCTCTTTTTAAAAAAACAAAGTACATTTTTTTAAAAGAGGGGTGAGCACTGGGAAGGGTATAGATACTGAAGCATTTGCTGGAGACGAGTGTGGCCACTCCAGAGAGGAGTGCCTACCCAGGCCTGAGCGGGTCTCCAGCCGGGGCGGTGGAGCCTCCCCTGCACTTCCCTGTAGTGCTGGATCCCGGGGCTGAGAACTGCAGCTCCTGGGAGAGGCTGGCCTTGCGGCCCCTTCCCTGCTTTTTCCTCACACAACAGAAGGAAAGAGGGTCTCTTACCAGCCTCCCCCTTCCAGAGTCTGCGGTTGGGACCGTTCCTCTCCCTGCACCCCGGGCTGTCAGTTCTCTCAGGGAACGTTCACCACGTTTGTGCCTATGGAGGATGGGCATTCCTGTATTCATTTGCTCATTTGTTCGACGACTTTTTAGTGTCATTCTCTCTGGCCCATTCTGGGGCACCCACTGAGCTCAGTTAAGCTACTTTTGCTTATGGGTCTCTGGGAAATCCTCTCCGAATTCAAGCTTCCTCCACCCGTTCTAATTTGTTTGGGAAAGGAAGTTTGATTTGGGTTTTTAAATCATAAGCACAGCGGCCTTCCCCTTCCAAGACTCACGTGACCTGGATACGGGCTTCACTGCCCCCAGTGGGGCTACCGTTCTTGGGGGCCCATGGTGAGCACACCAGGTACCCAGCCCTTCCCTCCACTCCAGCTCACCCAGACCCTCCTCTGAGGACAAGGCACTCTCAGACAGACCTTATGAATGACTCCTTTAAACTACGGGGCCTTCTACTGAAAAGACAAATTCATTCAGGGCCATGTCAGTAAATTTCCAGAGCTGTGATCCCTGGCCTGGGTGTCCGCATCCTGAAGGTCGGCTATGTGACAGGCCCAGCCCATCCTGGGGGGTGGGATGCAGCTGGGTTACTAATATTTGCGGCTCCTGGAGGTTTTCCAAGAGGAAAGCATAATATTTGCTGTGCATTTTCTCCTTCTTTTCTTTCCGCTACTGCTGTCTTTCCCTCACAAACAGAAGTGAGGCAGAGTTGGGAAGCCAGGGGAGGGGGAGCGCAGGAGAGGCTGGGCTGAGGCACCCCTGAGCCGCACTAGAGTGCAGCGGCTGCTGACAGTCCTGCAGGACGGGAGGTGCGTGGGCAGGTTGGTGCTGGCTGTCACAGTCACACCCAGTGCCTGCACTGGGAAGAATGTGTGTTTGGTGAAGTAAAACACGCTGAATACCAGCGCAGCCCCCAGGAAATAACTGGGTTTGCTTACTGTTTTCTTTAGTCTCTTTATTTGTAGGCACAACTGCTCAAAGAAACAAGCTGGCCCCCGATGGTGCCAGAGTTTCTTGACCTCTGCCCAGATACCAGAGGGAGAGAAGACCCTAAAACTGGCAGAAACTGGAACAGGCAACCCCTTGTTACATTTAGAACTTTACCATGTCATTATAATGCTAACGTCACCACCTGTAGAAGAAAATCACCACTATTTCTGAACACGTGTCAGAGGCATGTGAACCAGAGCAACTCCATCTTGAATAAGGGCTGAGTAAAATGAGGCTGAAACCTACTGGGCTGCATTCCCAGAGGGTTAGGCATTCTAAATCACAGGATGAGACAGGAAGTCGGCACGAGATACAGGTCATAAAGACCTTGCTGATAAAACAGTTGCGGTAAAGAAGCCGGCCAAAACCCACCAAAACCAAGATAGTGACGAGAGTGGCCTCTGGTTGTCCTCACTGCTACACTCCAACCAGAGCCATGACAGTTTACAGATGCCATGACAACATCAGGAAGTTACCCTAAGTGATCTAAAAAGGGGAGGCATGAATAATCCACCTCTTGTTTAGCATATCATCAAGAAATAATCATAAAAAGGGGCAACCAGCAGCCCTCAGGGCTGCTCTATGAAGTAGACATTCTTTTATTCCTTTATTTTCAAAATAAACTTGCTTTCACTTTACTCTACAGACTCACCCTGAATTCTTTCTTGAGAGAGATCCAAGAACGCTTTCTTAGATTCTAGATGAGAACCCCTTTCTGGTAACACATCATGCATTGTATGGAGAGGCATGTTTATGGCCTGCGCCTGAGCGTCTAGAGGTCCCCACCCTCCCACCCTCACCCTGCACCTGCTTACACACCTCCCTGCCCCACACCTATCTCCTTACAACTCCCCAGTTTCCATGGCTCGAGGTGAAGGTGTCTTTAGAGCAAGAGTCCCCTCCTTCTCTTTCTCCTGGTCAGGAATAAAACCCTCTTGCCTTTTTTTCCAACTGAGTGTTCCTTCTTTGCAACTGATACCAAGCAGGGAAAGAACTCAGTTAACCGGTGACACACTCACACACACGCTTCACACACCGGCTGAGGGAGCTCATCTTGGAGGAAGAGCAGGCAGAACACAGAGCTGCCAAAGGGCAGCCCAGACTCCTGGATGCCCTCCGCTGCCTCCACATCCCTCACTCCATGCTTCTTGCCTGGGGCCCAGCTTGCCCGTGCCTCTGTGCACCTCTGACCTCGTGTAAGTCAACTCTGGAGGATATGTCTCTTTCCCCTCCGATCTAGTCTCAGGCTCCTTGTTGGTGCATTCCTGGCTCCGTGCCAGGCCTGTACTTGGTCTAGAGGAGACTGGTGCTGGCTCTCAGGCAGTGAGCTCACAGCTGGCAGGAGACAGATGGGGAAACAGAGGTTGCGGATGATGGGGGTGAGCATGAGGCTTTGAGTCTGAACAGGGCAGACTGGGACTGTAGGAGGGCTGGGGTGGGTGAGGATGACTTAGAGCGGGGAGCTGGGTGAGGAAGAGCAAGGGAACTTTCAGGGAGAGGGAAGGTCAAGTGCAGAGTCCAGAACAGACAGGCAGCAGGATGGGCATTGTGGGGTTGGGTGCTGGGAAGTGGAGAGAGCTGGGGCTAGGCGGATTGGGCTGGACGTCTGGGCCAGGTTAGGAATCTGAACTGGCTCCTGAGGGAATTTAAGCCAAAGTTCCTTCTCCCCCTTTCCCCTTCTGCACCAGACCCTCCAAGCATAATAAAATATTTGCCTTTTTCAGAATGAATCACTCCCTGCTTCCTCTTTGTGGGAAACCTTCCTTCCAATTCTCTCTCCTTAATCATCCTTTGGGGTATCTCTCTTAACCCCTTACTGTTCCCCTCCAAGATCCTCACACTGCATCCCAGCTGACTCCTAACATGATCTGAACTTGGAATTAATCCATCCGTTTAATCATTTGCCTCCACTACTTCCATAGCTCCCTGAGGACAGGTTCTCCGGCAGCAGTGCCCAAAGTGGATTAGATACAAGTATACATACTCCTTAACTTACAGTGGGGTTAGATCTGAACAAATCATCAGCAGTTGAAAATATTGTAAGTCAAAAACGCACTTAATACACCTTAGCCTACTGTAAACTAAAACTCAAAGTCTAAGCCCCTTAACTGACTGAATGGAGGATGCCCCCTTAGCCAAGGGGATTCCAAGGTAACCTGAAAAACAAGTTCAGGCCACAATGGGAAGGGAGGTCGTCATGCCTCATTATATCCTCCTCCTTTAGGAATTCAGGCACTGCTGACCAGCATTAACTGAAAACAGAGATCTTAAGACTCACAAAACAGACTCCTCCTAGCAATAAGATACCAAATTCTAACCAGACTCTAGTAGAGCATCACATGACAGATAGCAGGCCCTGAAATAATCAAAGTATTTTAGCCCAAAATATATTTTTCTGACATATTTTGAAATGTCTCTGCAAAACTGTCTCTTGTGGGGAAAATCTACATTCTATAGCAGGGGTGTCCAATCTTTTGGCTTCCCTGGGCCACATTGGAAGAAGAATTGTCTTGGACCACACATAAAATACACTAACACTAACCATAGACAATGAGCTAAAAAAAAAAAAAACCTCTTAATGTTTTGAGAAAGTTTATAAATTTGTGTTGGGCCACATTCAAAGCCGTCCTGGGCAGCATGAGGGTTGGACAAGCTTAATGTAGAGAATCACCTTCCCTCCAGTCTTTTTAGCTGAGCATCTAGTAGCACCTTTTAAAGGTCTGAATAGAAACATTTGCCATCTGTTGCCTTTGACAGTGGCCATCTACGAGACTTCATCTACATAATCAAAACCGTGGTCTCTACAACCTCTTATCTCAACCCAGACACACTTTTCTACTGATTTCAGGTCTTTTTTCTTTTTTTTTTTTTTTGAGAGAGTCTTGCTCTTGTAGCCCAGGCTGGAGTGCAGTGGTGCAATCCTGGTTCACTGCAACCTTCACCTCCTGTGTTCAAGTGATTCTCCTGCCCCAGCCTCTGAGTAGCTGGGACTACAGGCATACACCACCATGCCCAGTTAATTTTTGCATTTTTAGTAGAGGCGAGGTTTCACCATGTTGGCCAGGCCAGGCCAGGCTTGAACTCCTGACCTCAAGTGATCCACCTGCCTTAGCCTCCCAAAGTGCTGGAATTATAGGTGTGAGCCACTGCACCCGGCCTTGATTCCAGGTCTTTCGATAATAACTTAATGCTTTTAACTAACTGCCAATCAGAAAATCTTTGAATCCACCTGTGACTTGGAGCCCCTCCAGCTCCTGTGCCTTCCCCATCCACTTTAAGTCGTCCTGCCTTTCTGGATTGATGTCTGCCTGTAACTTCTGTCCTCCTAAAATGTAGAAAACCAAGCTGTAAACCAACCACCTTGGGCACAGGTTTTCAGGACCTCCTTGGGCTTTGGTCACTTTTATTTGGCTCAGAATAAACTTCTTTAAATCTTTCACAGAATTTGACTATTTTATCGACACTACCTAACACCATAGCTTAGCCTAGCCTACCTTAATTGTGCTAGGAACACTTACAGTAGCCTACAGTTGGGCAAAATTATCTAAGGAGGCAAAGTCTGTTTTAAAATAAAATGTTGAGCATCTCAATGTAATTTATCGAACACTGTACTGAAAGTGAAAAACAGAATGGTTGCATGGGTACTTCAAGTGCAGTTTCTACTGAATGTGTATTGCTTTCATGCCATCGTAAAGCTGAAAAATTGCATGTCAAGCCATTAAAATTCTGGGACCACCTGTAGGCATCCTGAGCAGACTCCAGGTGAGAACTGAGGCCTGCCTTGGAGTCATGGGGGAAGAGAAGAAAATGGAGGCTTGGTGATGAGTTAAGGCCCTAGAATGGAGGGACTGGTTGGACACAGAGAGGGAAGAACCTTGTATAGAGAAGGGATTGTGTTTTGCTTTTGTCTTTTTTTGCTGAAGTCTCAGCACACTGTTCTTCCTATAACAGATGCCCAGTAAAGCTGGCTGAATGCAAGCAGAAAGGCAGTTGCTGGCTTGTACGAGTCAGGGCTCCTGGGTCCCATGGGCATCTCAGAAACGCTTGGGGGTGAGTGGAGTCCTGAAGCTGGCACATCAGCCCAGCTTGTTAAGTCCTTCACTACTGTGTACCTTGGGAAGTCCCAGAAAACACATCCTCCCCACCCTGCAAACCATGAAGAGCTAATGTCCAAGCAGCTTGGGTTATTATTGGTAAAGGACAAGAAGGCCATTATTCAAAGGGGAGGAATTGTGGTGTCTTTCACAAATGGCGGCAACAATGTTTCAGGTTCCGCATGTTCTTCCAGAACCCTGCCACTCTCCATCTAGAAGTGGGCTCTATGTCCCTCCCCTTTGATCCTGGGTGAGCCTTCATTGATCTCAATGAATAGGAATGGCAGAAGTGATGCTATGTGACTTCCAAGCCTAGGTCGTAAAGATGAGACAGCTCCCAGGGCTTTCTCTTGGGACATGAGCTGCTGTAAGATGTTCAGCTACCTTCAAGTCCCTGTGATGGGGAGACCACAAAAGAGACAGAGATCCCTGAAGCCCCAGCTGATCCACCCTTCAGCCCTGGCACCAGACATGTGGGTGAGGGGGACTTCAGATGACTGTGCCCATCCCCATCTGATTGCAACTACCTGAGAGACTGGGAGAGCGTTGCCCAGCTCAGCCCTGTCATCCTTCAGAACCATAAGAGAGAACAAAATGCCTTGTGTTTCAAGCCATTTGTTTTGGGGTGGATTGTTACACACCAGATACAGGTGTGACAATACAGGGAGCTTGTGCTTGGGAGTCTGAACTGTAATGCATACCAGGGAGCCAGGGATAGTAAGATACACCTGCTAACAGAGCCTCCCACCGGGGGATGCCAGAAAGAGAATGGAGCCAACACTGAGAAATGCCAGTGTCAGGCCACCCAGCTGCTCTGCAGTTCCCCAGGTACCCTGGACCTGAGATGTTCCCACTGTCTCCCTGCTGATGTGTGGTTTGGAAAGACACCTGAGCTGGGAAGCTGAGCAGACAGAATGGCCTGCCAGGGGAACCATTCTCCAAGAGGCAGGGAGGGCCCTTCTCCTCCTTTGCTGTGTTCCTCCCAGTGCTAGTGGGAAGCTTGGATCTCCCCTCCTACAAGCTCAAATATCCCAGCAATGCTGCCCTGACCCCGTACATGCAATGTTTTCTCCTTGCCTACAGTATTTACTCGTAATTGTGGCTGGATTAGATTGAAGCAATGCTGGAAAGTATATTTAGTTTGTCTTCAGCAACTCACCTACTGATTACCACTGCTATTTCTACCTCCCATCCGGCCACTCCCTTGTGTCAGGCTCCCCAAATGGCATTCTGTGTGCCCAGTGACCCCCACAGTACCTCCCCCTTCACTCCTGCTCTGCCAGTGGTTCTCAGTTGGGGGCACTCCATGCACCTGCAACTCTGCCAAGCCCCCAGGGGACATTTGGCAAGGTCTGCAGATGTTTTTGAGTGCCACACTGGGGTGTGTGGGTAGAGGCCAAGGATGCAGCTAAACATCCTATAATTCACAGGACAGCCCCCTACAATGAACAATTATCCAGTCGGTTGTGCCAAGGTTGAGAAACCCTGATGGATCTCAAATCTTACTTGTTTTTTGTGGTATTTCTTTAGAACTTTTGTTCCTTTGCTTTGCACGCTGACAGCTAGATACATGATAAACAGATCAAGATACCGAAGACTGCGCCTGGCTAAATTTCACCCTTCCTGAGACAACAGCATTTTAACAATCTCCAGCAGACCTGACACTCTGTCCCAAAGAGACATATCTCTCAAGGTCCTAGGCAGCCCAAGAAGGTGGAGAGCCACATTTTCAGGCAGCCGTGAGTCTTCGCTTTGGAAGGGAGGAGAAGGAACCTCTGAAAAGCCAATTCAGGGCCACCCCTCTGAAACTGGCAGGGAGGGGCTGCCAGAGGAAGTGCACACCCCGCCAGCATGCTAGGCCTGCAAGAGGGTGGCTGATGAGTCACCGTGGGCCATCCCTTTGTTACTCATTTCACAGTCTGGCAGCAGCCCAGAAAAGGATACCCCCAAAGTGGAGTTCCCCATGCATGTACAATCACCCTGCATTTGTATCAGGGGCTGGGAGGGGAGGGGGCAGATCCTCCATTTTACTCATGCCCCACCTTCATTATCAGGAAGTCTTCAGCCTCCTTCCCTAAACTACACACACATCAGAACTGTGAGCCACAGCCAGTGATCCAAACCACGTGTCCCAGGCCTTTCCTTTCCCTTCTCCCTGCCCCACCTGCTAGAAGGGAGGCCCTAAAAGGGAGGATGGGAGGGAGGTGAGGGTGCTGGGACCTGACATTCACTCTCCCTCACTCTCACTCGAGTCCGTTGCCTGTCTCAGCCGTGCCCTGGACCAGGAGGACGTGACCTGTGGCATGTTTCATGGTTTTTGTGTCCCTGTTCGCTGCAGCCCTGACCCTCCTGGGCCATCGCCCCCACAGTCACTAGCCGATATCAGAGTTTTTATCTCCAGTACCCCAGCAGAGGTGGCTGTTCCTTCCTGATGGCTGCCTTCCCCCCAGGCGCAGGCAAACCCACCCTCTTCCTCCCCATCCCTGCTGTCATCACAGACCCCATAGAAGAAGGGAGGAGGAGGTGGAAGCTTGCCCTCAGCCGCCAATTCCTGTCTTAAATTCCTGCTCTTCAGGAACTCTCCTTCCTTAGGTCCTGGAGGAACCACAAAGACAGTATCTATTTTCCTGACTTCCTGGGGGGATTCACAGTGCCGAACTACTAAAGTCTCACTTGGACTGGGGTACCAAAATACAGGAGAAACATCATCCTGAGAACGGGCCCAACAAGAATGAACATGGGAAACGTTCTCACTCTGATCCTGATCCCCAGAGAGACGGAGGAACCCCACGAGGTCCTGGGTTCCAGTGGCACTTTTCTGTCACACAGTCTTAAAGTTCCCTGCCTTGTAGGAAAAGAAAAAGAAAGGACGCAAACATCGTCATTGTTCCCATTTTGCAGATGGGTGTGTGGAAACTTATGGCTAAAGATCACAAGGTACTGGCAGCACGTGTATGTGCTGGGAGAGGAGAGAATCCACATTCCTTGGCACTGAAGGGCCTCTGGCCCTCTGTGGAAACATCAGGAGGCTGTGACCATTGTGTGACCCAGGAAAATTACAGCAGGAGACTCCTCTGAGTCTCCTTCCGGAGCTTCCCCCTGGGACACCACCTCCTCTGTCACATCCCTCTCCAAAACTTAGGTGGCTGCCAATGTCAAGTGCTAAAGCCGGGACCCAGTCCGGTATTCAAGACATGGCACAGTGTGTCTCCACCTCAGCGACCTGACCTCATTTGACAGTACTCCCCTCTAGCTGTACTCTCCCCAAAGAGAACGTGCAATCTGCATGGATTAAACCTTTACTACATACCAGCCTCTGGAGCTCTGAGCTTTATGTCTATTATTTCATTTCATCTTTACAGTCCCCTGAGGTAGACACATTTTTTTTTTTTTTTTGAGATGAAGTCTCACTCTGTTGCCCAGGCTGGATTGCAGTGGTGTGATCAGGGCTCCCTGCAACCTATGTTTCCTGGGTTCAAGTGATTCTCCTGCTCAGGCTTCTGAGTAGCTGGAATTACAGGTGTGTGCCACCATGCCCGGCTAATTTTTGTATTTTTAGTAGAGACAGGGTTTCACCACATTGGCCAGGCTGCTCTTGAACTCCTGATGTCAAGTGATCCACCTGCCTCGGCCTCCCAAAGTGCTGGGATTAGAGACATGAGCCACCACACCCAGCCAGTAGACACTATTATTTTATTTTTATTTATTTAGTTTTTTTTGAGATGGAGTCTCACTCCGTTGCCCAGGCTGGAGTGCAGTGGTGTGATCTTGGATCACTGCAACCTCCATCTCTCAGGTTCAAGAGATTCTCCTGCCTCAGCCTCCCAAGTAGCTGAGACTACAGGCGTGTGCCACCATGCCTGGCTAATTTTTTGTATGTTGTGTTGTATTTTTGTAGAGACAGGGTTTCACCATGTTATCCAGGATGGTCTCGATAGTAGACACTATTATTCTATTATTGTCTTCATTTCATGGATGAGGAAACTGAGGTGTGAAGAGGATAGTCATTCCCTCAAGATGACAGAGCCAGTACATGGCAGAATAAGAGGCCAACCCCTAACTGTCAGACACCAAGTCGTCATTCTCTACCCTTATATTTACAGATGTTTATTGATGTATGTTTATCTGTTTGTTTTGAGACAAGGTCTCAATCCATCACCCAGGCTAGGATGTTGTGGTGCAATCACGACTCACTGCAGCCTTGACCTCCTTGGCTCAAAGTGATCCTCCCACTTCAGCCTCCCAAGTAGCTGGAACTACAGGTACACACCACCATGCCCAGCTAATTAAAAAAAAATTTTTTTTTTGCGGAAATGGGTTCTCATTATGTTGCTTGGCTGGTCTTGAACTCCTGGGCTCAAGGGATCCTCCCGCCTCAGCCTCCCAAAGTGTTGGGATTACAGACATGAGCCACCGTGCCCTGCTTGTTTACTGATGTCTGTGCATTGCTCGGCTCCGATGTGAATACTATCCCACTATGAAGAGTAAAGGCTGAGAGGCTGGATTCCAGAGCTCAACAGTCTGCTGCTGTGCAGTGTAGCAGCCACAGGGAGCATGTGGCTATTTACATTTAAATTAAATAAAATTACAAATTCAGTTCCTCAGTTGCATGAGTCATATTTCAAGTGCTCCACAGCCACATAGGGCTAGCGCTGCCATTTGGGGCAGTGCAGATATACACTGTTTCCATCATCACTAGAAGCTCTATGGGACAGGGGTGGTGGAGAGGTGGCCTCACTGCACACCTGCTGGCCAGGCCACCTCCTCCTGGGACTCAGTCATCCAGACAGTGTTGCTAGCCAGGACCCCACCAGACCTCATGGAACACACAGTCCTTCATTTCTCAAATCCCCAGATGAGAGTGTCCCTTGGCTGGTCCTCTTGGGGGCTGGTGCTGAGCAAGGTGGAGATATAATTCCTCACAAACACCAGTCCAGCTAAAGCCAGGTGTGTGAGGATGCAGGGGCTGTCGAGGAAGGTAACATTCTAAAGTCACAGAATGTCAGAAGTAGTGGGGCATCAGGAAAATCTGTTCCAACCTTCTAATCTCAGAGATAAGATAAGACAATTATGGTCTTACAGGGGTGTGGCCTGGCTCCTGGCCACAGGAAGCTGGTGGAAAAGCTAAAGGGGCACCCAAACAGGCAGAGTCACCCCTGAATCCAGAGCCCATGGGTAGCAGGCTGGAGCCCTGGAATCCCACTCTGCATGCCCTGTGGCTTTGCAGGAAGGCATATGGGAAATGGGGGATTCTTGAAGGGGGTCCCACTGCTCCTATTCCTGGAGAGGGGGCAGGGAGAGCTTAGGAGAGATTTGTTCTTCAGGCATCTGATGTAGCTGGAGACTGTGGGTACCATGGCCAAAGCTGGCGCAGCCAGGGTGGGACAGGGGCCTCCAAGCAACACAGAAGGGTTAGCGGTTCACCCAGACTTGTTTATGAGCTGTCTTAGATGCACTAAGGCAAGCGATGTCTCATCTCGTCTCTAAGATCTTAGATCTTAAATGCGGAGGGAAGGCAGCTGGGAGTGGGGACGGCAGGCACAAGGGGGAAAAGTGTAAGAGCATTTACAACCAGAAGAGAAGCTGAGGGGACACCATGGCCCATGGACAATGTCAGTGCCCTGGGAGGCTGGTAAGGGGGCTGCTGGGACTGGTGGTGAAGAGATCACTCTTAAGAAAAAGAATGGATTTACTTTCTCCATCAAACCAGCTACCATCTATTTGCTAGTCTTTAAAAATTTTAACTACATGGGTACTTATTTATTTATTTTTTTGAGATAAGTTTTTCCTCTGTCACCCAGGCTGGAGTGCAGTGGCTCCAGAACTGGGCTGGAGTGCACGGCTCACATTAGCTTCCACCTCCTGGGCTCAAGTGATCTTCTGCTTCAGCCTCCTGAGTAGCTGGGACTACAGGCATGTGCCACCAAGCCCCGGTAATTTTTTTGTAGAGACAGAGTTTTGCTATGTTGCCCAAGCTGATCCCAAACTCTTGGGCTCAAGCGATCCTCTTGCCTCAGCCTCCCAAAGCGCTGGGATTACAGGTGTGAGCCACTACATACTTATTAAAAAGGCACCACAAATTCCAGTAGATAGGCATCCTAAAAAATCTCTGACCAATATTCCCCAAAACTGTCAAGGTCATCAAAATCAAGGAAAGACTGAGAGACTGTCACAGCCCAGAGGAGCCGAAGGAGACTTGACAACTAAATGAAATGTGGGGTCCTGGATGGGATCCCAGAATAGAGAAAGAATCTTAGGGAAAAACGAAGAGAGTCTGCATAATAATAATACTGCATCAATGCTGATTCATTATAACACATGTACCACACTGATGTAACACATTAATAATAGGGGAAACTGGGTATGAGGTATCTGGAACTTTCTGTACTGTCATCTCAGCTTTTCTATAAACCTAACACTGTTCTTAAAAAAAGCCTATTAACATTTTTAAAGGTACTTATAAAAACGCATTTTTAAATTTATAATTTAAAAATTACTTGCCAGGTGTGGTGACTCACACCTGTAATCCCAGCACTTGGGAGGACAAGGCAGGAGGATTGCTTGAGTCCAGGAATTTGAAACAGCCTGGGCAACATAGTGAGAACCCATCTCCACACAGACACACACAAAAATTAGCCGGGTGAGGTGGTGCCTGCCTGTAGTCCTGGCTACTCGGGAGGCTGAGGTGGGAGGATTGCTTGAGCCCAGGAGGTCGAGGCTGCAGTGAGCTATGGTTCTGTTACTGCACTCTAGTGTAGGCAACAGAGCAAGACAAAGAAAGAAAAATTATTTAAAACACTGAAATATTCAATTTTTAAAATTGAGGAATGCACATCTGACCTCTTTGTGTTCATTGTCTCCCCGTATGTTTCTTCTTCTGAGTTTCAGTCTGTGTGTTACCCTAACACAGGCCACAAGTTTGTCTCTCCTCGTTTTGGCATTTCCACCCTTAGATTATGAAATTTTCAAGGATGAGGATCTGGTTTCCAACCCAACTTATTTTCTTCTCCTCCTCTTCTCTTCCTCCACCATTCTCTTTTTCTTCGGCAATTTGGCGAAAGGACTTTTCACATAACTGGAATTAGTAATGATAATCCCAGTCCCTTGAATTTGTCTGGGATTCTACAGTGTGCCAAGTGTATTTGCCTGTATAAATCTCACTTTCCTCCACAGCCCTGGGAAAGGAGCCTTATTATTCCCATTTCACAGAAGAGGAAACTGAGGCTCAGAGAGGCTGGGTCCAAATAAGTGTCTAATGAGTGGTAGAGGGAACAGGACTGGAAACTTCCCCATCTGGCTTGCCTTTCCCATTGGTCTTGCTCCTTCCCCACTCGCTGCTGAACTAGGCTGTGGTGTGGGGCACCCTGTGAGTGTTCTGGGGGTCCATGTGACATCTTGAGGAGGAGGCAGGTTGACCCACCCCTGAAGGGTCCAGGGAACATTTGCTGGGTTACAATGAAATGGGGGTGTGCTGTTTCAACAGCCTTGGCAGCCTTGGGCTCTCCCCCAGGAAGCCAAAGGCCTGCAAGGTGACCTACGCCTTCTTGGCTGGGGTAGCTGCCTTCATCTGTGAGCGGTGAGGCTATGGGGAAAGCTCAGTGGTGACCCAGTGCAAAGCAAAGCAACAGAGGTAGGAGCAGCTCAGCCTTGGACCAAGTTTTCTGGGTCCTTGGGAGCCATTTCAAGTGGCAAGCACCTGTAAGAATGTGGTTACTACCCCACAATTTCAGAGCCATATTTAGCTGCAGGGTCAGCCACTGGAGGCTCCAGCTGGGTCTCCAGCCCTTCCTCCAGCAGGGCAGATTTTTCTCTGCTGAATCAATTCTCACACAACTACGTTCTGCAATGGAGATGGCTCTTGGTGAGAGCAGCTCTGTAAACATGGTTTAAATGACTTTGGTGAAGCTTGGAATCTGAGCCTTCTGGGAAGGAGGGTGGGTATTTCTGGATTAACTATTGCTGGGCAGCACAGTAAACAGGGCAGGGCGTTGTGAAGTGTACAAGTCTAAGAATGTCACCTGCCCAAGTTCCCTGGGGGAACTGAGTAAGGCTCAGGGTAGAAAGTGCAGGTAGAGAAGATGAATTTTGCTGAGAATGGTTCCTCAGCACAGCACTATGGCAAATTGGAGGGAGCATGGGTTAGGAAGAGTGTAGGATTTAAAATCAGACCAGGGTTCAATCCTTTGGCAATTATTAGCTGTGTGGCTTCACATTTACCCTCCCCTCTCTGTGGCTCAGGTTTTTTTATCTGTACAGTGAGGTGAAAATATTTACTTTAGATATGGAATGAGTACATGACATGCTGTAGTGAAAAAATGCCCCATGAATTGCATATTGTTATGTAGGTGATGGGTGCTGTTATTACTCCTTATGTGTGTAATAAAGAATGATCTTGGCCGGGTACAGTGGCTCACACCTGTAATCCCAGCACTTTGGGAGGCCGAGGTGGGTGGATCACTTGAACTCAGAAGTTCAAGACCAGCCTGCACAACATGGCGAGACCAGGTCTCTACAAAAAATACAAAAATTAGCCAGGTGTGGTGGTGTGTGCCTGTAGTCCCAGGTACTCAGAAGGCTGAGGTGGGAGATCACTCAAGCCCAGGAGGCCAAGGCTGCAGTGAGCCAAGATCCTGCCACTGCACTCCAACCCTGGGGAACAGGGTGAGACCCTGCCAAAAAAAAAAAAAAAAAAAAGAGAGAGAGAAAGAGAAAGAAAGAGAGAAAAAAAGGATGATCTTGTGGTGCTCTAACCCTCTAGCACAAGGAATGAGGAATAGCTGGTCAGAAACCAGGGAATGGCTTTATAATAGCTGAATACAACATCTTACAGGGTGTCTGAGGTCACTTCATTCACCCTCCTTCCTTCTCCGCTTTTGGAAGTGATGGAAGTTCCAGGTAATTACTTGCCCGGTCTTCCGACTACCAACAGAGCTGATTCTAGGCTCATATCTCTGGCCATGTTGCAGAGTGTCACTGTCATGGCCTCTGTTCCTGGTGCTTGTGAGGTGGTTGGCATTTGGTGAAGATCAAGGCCCCATCAGCACCGTCTGCCCACGTGCCAGAATCAGGGCGAGAATACGGTATACCATATTTCACAGACTGATCTAACTAGAGTCCTCCAAAATGAAAGGCCAAAAGAACAAAATGACCAATACTGCATTACACACACACACACACACACCCCCCCGAGAAATTACAGACTAGGTACTAAGACATTTTTAAAAGGTTTACATTTTCATCTGGTTTATAATTCCCTTGGGAGGGGAATTTCTCCCAGGGATGTTAAACTTTGCTGTCTCCTCTCCAAATGGTCCAGTGGTATTTACACAGGACTTACATCATGTATTTGTTGCTTGAACTTTGGCCCTTAAGGTGTTGTTAAACTTTGAAGCAGTTGTTAGGCAGTTGCTGTGTTTCTTTCTGGATTCTCTCTCTCTCTTTTTTTTGAGATGGAGTCTCACTCTATCACCCAGGCTGGAGTGCAGTGGTGCGATCTCCACTCACTGCAACCTCTGCCTCCTGGGTTCAAGCAATTCTCCTGCCTCAGTCTCCCGAGTAGCTGGGATTACAGGCACCCAGCACCACGTCCAGCTAATTTTTTTTTTTTGTATTTTTAGTAGACACAGGGTTTCACCATGTTGGCCAGGCTGGTCTCCAACTCCTGACTCAGGTGATCCACCTGCCTCAGTCTCCCAGGGTGTTGGGATTACAGACGTGAGCCACTGCGCCTGGCTGTTTCTGGATTCTGTAAAGCCCCCAGGGTTGGTCAAAGTTTCCATCAATTCCATTTTCTCTAATGAATACATTTTCCTGGAGGATCGGCCTTGGGTTCCCAAGGACCTCTATCTTCTGTCTTTTGTGGGGCGAGAAGAAAAGAAATGAAAAGAGTATTTTCTGCAGGTAAGAATGTGCTCTGGCATCTCAGGAATCTGTAGAGCCTGAGCTCAGACAAGCTTTCCCACTCAGGTCACATTCTCCCTCACAGTCTGTCTGTCCTAATGATTCACACAGATGCCCTGACATCCCTCAGGGCTAGAAAATTTTCCAGGTCCCCTCTTAGGGAGTATAGCTCAGGATTTAAACATACCCTGAGGTCAGGGGTACCAGCCCCCACTTCAGTTGTAGGAGGACCTCTGCATCCTCATCTATGAAATGAGAATAATCACGGTGACTTAGAGATAAATATTAGCTGTTAGCAGCTGGTATTAGGGGTATAGGAATAACAAAACCTCTGCTAGGTGGGTGAGGACAGGAGGTACAACTCTAGTTGACTGATTTTGTTACTGATGAACTTGCCTGGGGAGCCAGCCAGCTGACGCTGATGGCAGAAAATAGATTTTTGGTTTATCAGAGCAAAATAATCTCCTCCAGTAATTACAGGCCCGCATTTATTATGAGTAAAAGAACATTGAGGGTGGATTCTATGAGAATCTTAGATAACAGCCCCAGGCCCCATTGCTGGGACTTCCTAGAAGCTTTGGGAGTTTTCATACTAAAGGTAGAGAACCCTGTGGGTTCAAACCCTCAACAAGGACTATCTCCAGAAACAAATCTGAACTTGGCTCCAGAAAGCAAGGTTTCGGACAATTCAGCTACTTCGGTTAATTTTTACTTAAATGATCATTACAGCTGTGATACCACGGTAAGCTGGTTTTGCAAACACTGAAATGCCCTGGTACTTTAACTTCCTTCAGCAGTAAGCATTAGAGTTTTCTCTTCCCTCACACTGAGTCACCTTCCCTGGTCCCTGAACCTCAGAGAACTGATGTCTCAGTGCTGTCATTGGCCTGGGGGAGTCCTCTCACCTGGTCCTCTGCCCAGAGCCTATTTCATGAACCACTGGTAATACTGGCTCCAGGAGGTGCATACCAAGGGGTGGCTGACATCCAGAAGCCCCCTGGTCCTCCCAGTGGCAGCATCTCTGTAACCTCAGCAACTAGCCCTGTGCAGGGGACACAGGAGGCCTCATTTGTGTGCCCCAGCATGGGGCTGAAGGTAGAAATATTGCCCCCTAGGGCCAAGAAATTCCATGGAGCTTCTGCAAATAGAAATTGCCAAGCTGCTCAGGAAGGGAGAGAAGCCACAGATTGTCCCTCATCTCTTCCACCCACAGCCTTACAGACAGGACCCCCCAGCTTGCTCTGAATCCATCACTTACCCAGGGCTCCTTGGCAGATGTCTGTGCGGGTGGCTCCTCCAATGATAAATTGGGGGTCAGCGCAGATCTCCTGGGAACAAGACCCACAAAGTGCTGTTAGCCCCCCAGGCAGGTGTTTCTGCAGCTAGGATGACTCCATTCTCAGTGGATCTTCTAACCCCTTCTCCCCTCTGGGGAAAGTGTGTCATCACAGTCAGAGCTCTGTGTCATGAAGTCCTTCTGACCCCTGCTTCCTGGGCCCTGATGGGTGGATGGGCGGTCCTGTCTGAGAAGGGCAGGCATTTGGACCCTACACACTCTGGAATGCCTAGAGCTGTTTCCCAGGGGCCACAGCAGCAAGTCCAGCCTCTTCTGCCAGACGTTGAGACCATCACACTCCAGAGCCACCCTATCCACTGGGCTAGCACCCTCTCTCCTCTGTTACTGCATGCAAGTTGTTTTGCTTGCATGAAATTCCTTCCTTTCCCAGTCTCTTCCCTCCTTTTCCATATTGCATCATACATTGAGGCTCACTGTCACCTCCTCTGTGAAGTCCTCCTTCCTAGTCCTTCCTAGTCCAATCTTCACTCATCCCTTCAAGTCTGAGTCCCAGAGTCTCTGGACTCTGCAATTTACTACTTAGGTACTACTCTGTCTTCCTAACACATGCCCTTTTGAGGGCAGGGGGGATCTAACCCTTTTGAATTATTCCATGGGGTCATGAAACTTAGAGCATCTATATATTCTGTACCTGCTTACATCAGAGACTGCGCTCAAAGCTTTATTGCATGGAATGGGTATTATCCCCCTTTTACAGACGAGGAAACAGCTCAAAAGGGTGAAGTGACGTGTCCAAAGTTAACACAGTTCACAGATAATAGACAGCACTGGCATTGGAACTTACTGATCAAATGCGCCAACTCTTTCTGCTCCTGCCCTGCCTCTAATTGATTTAGTACCAAGTGTCCAAGGGTGTTAAAATCTCCGGGGCCGTTGTCATGAGCAGACTGATGGAAGCCAATCTTGAACACTTCTTAGCCCTTTCAGTAGCCCTCCAAGTGTGTTTCGATTCTGAACAGCCCCACCCAAAAGCCACAGAGGAAGTTGGGGCACAAACTTGGGCCTCTCTGGGCTCAGGCAACCTTGCCTTGAAGGAGCTGCTCCTGCGTCTCATGTCCACTTGGGCTGCACACGCCTGCCTCCACCCAACGGCGCTCGGCATGCCCACTCTGTCAAGCAGAAGTTTGCCTATGTGAGACTTGGATCTAGCCCCTGATCATCCTGGCTCAGATTGTGGGAGCTCTTCCGGAAGCACCGTCTGCCACAGAGGACATTCCCTTCATGCCTCTGCCTTGTTGCTCTCTGCTCCTATTGGTTTTGGGGATGGCAGAGAGAATCAGAATGCTCTTTTGCTGAGGCAAAGGAAGCCAGCTTGGCCCAAGGCCTGTCAGCGAGCTCTTATCCAGCTGATGGAATAGATTGGGCTTGGTGCTGGGAGCCTGTTTATTATAAAGAATCACAGTGATAATCCTGAGTGTGCCAGGCACTTACTCCAGCAGGGTTTTTCCATTATACTTCAGAAACTTTCTAATGCCGTTAGCAGACTCTAGAGAAGTCAGAGGTCAGAGTGGTGCTGAGCGATGCTTCAGAAAACTGAAACTTGTGCACAGCATGCAGGGCATCGAATCAAATATGGGACTTACCAGCCAGTGAAAAGGGGTTGAGGGTTTGGGCTTTGCTGCATTATTCTGATAACCTGGGTTTAAATCCTGGCTCTGCCACTTATTGTATAGGTCCTAGGACCCTGGAAAGTCACCTAATCTTTTGAAGCCTCAGTTTTTTCACCTGCAAAATGGGAACGATGAAAATACCCAACTCAGAGGATTGTTCTGAGTGTTAAATGAGATAATGATGTAAACATGCCCTGGCAAGCACTCCATAAATGTGATCTATTATTACTACTGTTGAAGAAGTTGATGATAACAGTCACTGAACTTGGAGACAGGACATATGGGTTTGAGGCTGAGTTTGGCCAGCTGAAGATAAGCAAGTGAGAAACCTCTCAGAGGTTTGATTTTCTTGGGGGAAACATAGGGGCTCACAATATCTGCCCTTGCTCCTAATGGACTGGTTGCTGGGAGGATCCGATCTGCCACCCGGATCACGCCTGCTTTCTCCTCACTGTGCCCCTGCATGGCCCTTGGACCCCACTGGACTTACTGCTTTAATCCCCCTTCCAGGTGCTGGAGCCACTCTTGCCAGTGTTGTGAAATCCTCTCTCCGAGGAAGAGCAGCTCCTCCTGCTGCAAGGCTAACCTGCTCCCCTCTCCTGCCCACAACCCATATTCTCACTTCCTCAGGGACGCTGTTTCACTGCCCCCTCCCTGCCTTTATCTTTAATCCCTTCCTCCTCGTGATTCAACATATGACACATTCAAGTTGTTCTCATATGAAAAAAAAAAAAAAAACAGGCTCTCAAAATCCAGGTCCTGCTCTACCTATCAGTTCTCCTCTCTTCCCAGGGGCCCTTCTTAAATGAGTTGATCACGTTCTTCATTTCCAGTTCCTTTACTCTGGAGTCTATAACAATCTGGCTTCTACCCTCACCTTTCCATTGAAATTGCTCTGCTAAACTCACCAATGACCTGCTAGTGTTCAAATCCAGTGGAAACAATTGTGCTCCCCTTGCCTGACCTCAGCAGCATTTGAGAAGGTAGGATAGAGGCAGACAACGCAGCCATAAAGGGTGGGCTCAACATGCACAGACTACACACAGTCCTGGATCTATGGCCTATATCCACTTGACTCTGAGCAAGTATTTAACCTTCCCAAGCCTCAATTTCTTCAACTGGCAAATGGGGATCATAATAGTCACACTCTTCCTTGGTAGTGCAGTGCACAGCCCCACCTGCCCTAAGCAGTGGCCCTAGATCATCTCTAGACCTCTATATCCTCATCTGAAGTCCCACAGGCATTCCCAACTGTTGGGGGACCTGTCTCTGTCACCTCACTAGCCTCAGAAGTAAGTCTTCAGAAGCAGAAACCATACGCATTGTGCCTAGCATATAGGAGGTATTCGAGAAATGCTTATTGAATGAATGAAAGAATAAGTGAATGAGTGTGAACTCACTGTGTAAACTGTAAAGTGCCATGCAAATGTAAAGTGAACACATTCTCTTGGTTTGCGTTTCATTTTTATTTTTATTTTTTTACTTTTTTATAGAGACAAGTCTTACTGTGTTGCCCGGGCTGGTCTTGAACTCCTGGCTCAAGCGATCCTCCCACTTTGGCCTCCCATAGTGCTGGGATTACAGGTGTGAGGCACCACGTCAGGTCAGTTTATCACTTTTGCAACCATAATTTCATCTGAGGCTCATTACAATCCTGCATCCATTCATTCTACAGTCACTTCTTTTGTGTTCACTGGTGTATCTCCTGAGCTCTCAGGACAGTGCCTGGCATGTCATAGGTGCTCCATCAATGTTGTTGAATGAATAAGTGAATGAATGGATGAATACTGTGAAAGGCATGGCTATGTGCTAGGCACTGGGGATATACTGGTAAATAATATACACATGATTCCTGCAGTTCAGTAGGAAGAACAAATACATGTGATTATATTTCTAAACTGTGACAATGCTATGAAGGAAATGAGTGGGGTGAGAGTTAGAGAATAACAAGGTGGGGAGGTGGCTGCTAAGAAGGGTCAGAAAATACCTCTTTGAGGAGGAAACATGTGACTAAGCTGGAAAGAATGAGAGTGAGCCACACTCCAGGTAAGAGCGTGCGGTGCTGGTGAGAAGGCCTCATGCAGGAAAGAACTGGCTCTTTGAGAGACTGAAAGGAGGCCAGGATGGCAGGGTCTGGCGGGCCACGAAAGAGAGAAAATATCTAGGCAGGGTGTGTTATTTTAGATGAAGACACGGAGGCACAGAGAGTGTAAACGGCTTGCTCAAGGTCACCCAGCAGGTTAGCAAGAAGGTGAATCCAAGTGCTCTGAGTCTGGGCTAGGGTGCTTCCTGCAGCCCTCGCTACCTATGAGCTGGATTTAGGGTAACAGAAGGTGACCTGGGAGGCTGCCGGGTGTGGAAGCAGAGCTGGAAGGCTTGTTCTCATAACAGGAATCTAGAAGTTGGACTTCAGGCAGGCTTCCCTAGGCGTGATAGGGGAAGCCTGGGGAAGTCCCAACGGAGGCCGTTCCCCGAGAAACGGAATGGACAAGTAGATTGGGGAGGCCAAGCTGTCCCAGGGCCGGGAGGTCAGAGACCCTGGGGGACGGGATAATGGGGTCTGGAGGGCCCCCGGAGCTTTCCCCAGTGAGGATTCCCACCAGGCAAACCATGAGACACCTCCGTGTCCTGGGTTAATTACCAGTGTTGATGTTATGGGGAGGTATCGCTGGCTCCCCTTTGGAAAAATAAATGTAACCCCAGGGCTGCATGAGACTATCCTTAGTCACAAAATGACCAGGCTGTGGCCTGTCCCCCTCCACGAACAGACAGAACCCCAGCTGGAGACGGACTTTGTCTGGTGGATGGTGCCTCTCCTTTCTCTGCAGACCCGATTCCCCTCCTCTTCCAGGTCCCCGCTACAGTTCAATTACAAGTTTCACCTCGGCCTCCTGTGTCACCCTGAGTTTTTGTGAAGTCCTAAATTGGCCTGCTAGTGGGATTTGAGTGCAGTGATTCGCCCCGACCCGCCCAGGAAAGCGTGGTGGGTAGAAGAGAGGGCAGGCCCCGGGAGTTCCCCCACGCTCGAAAGGAGTCCCAGACTCCGGCGGCGTGTAGGTGTCGCAGGCCTGCGGGGTCCTGGCTTGCGGCTTCCCCACTGCAGCACCCGGGCTGCCCCCCGCCCCAGCGCGCCGCGGGCCAGCTGCACCCCTCCCTGCCCGGCACCCCGCCCTGCCCGCGTCCTGCCGCGCACTTCCTACCGTGGGTCGCTTCCACTCGATGCCCCGGGTTTTGCTGGAGTAGGGCCCCAACTCCTTGAAGCCCAGGGCCGAGGGGATGGCCGGGAAGGAGGGGTCCTGGAAGAGCGTCCCGGCCTCCAGGCACTCGTTCCGCAGCGCCTCATAGTCCTGGTTGAGGTACTTGATGGCCCTCTCGTGGGACCCCAGCCCCTCGGCCGCCTCCCGGTCCTTCACCAGCTTGGCCGCGATGCCCGCCATGCTGCGGCCCCGGCGGCCGTGCTGCTCAGAGAAAGGTCGGGGCGACTTCGCGCTGCGCTCGGCTGGGGCGCGGCCAGGGCCCGGCGCGCTGCTGCGGACACTGCGGGCGCCGCCGCTGCGAGCGATGATTCACCGGAGGGAAGCGGCCCGGCCCGCGGGGTGTGGCCTCAGCCGCTCCCGGCCTGATGGGCTCCCGGCCCGGGACCAGGCCAGCCTGCGGCCTGCGGAGCGCCGGGACCGCCGCGACCCGGGGCCGGTGCTGCCATCTGCGGACAGCTCCCGGGATGGCGCGGCCTGGCGCCGGGAAGGCTCGCGAATCGCCGTCCAGAGTTGGGGCTCCCACCGGAACCCGAGGCCACCTTTACACTCATTGGGGAGGAAGGCTGGGCGACACCGGAGGCTAGGGTAATTGTGGCCGTCCAGAAAACACCCGGGGAGTTAGAGAGGATCAGGTAGTGAAGTCGAGGAAACTAAATCAGCTGCCCTGAACCTTGTGCCAAACACCGTCTTAACGGCTCTGCATACATCATCTCATTCAATCCTCCCAGCAACTCTAAGAAGGCACTGATATTGTTCCCATCTTACAGATGAGAAAACTGAGCCTCAGAGAGGCTAAATGACTTCCCAATGTGGCACAACGGTCACAGGCAGAACAGGGACTCTAAGCCACGGAGGCCTGTTGCAATCATGATGCTGCAGTTACTACTGCTCAGCTGTTTATTTGATTACAGATAGGGTTGTCAGATTTGGCCAATAAGGCTGGGCGCAGTGGCTCACGCCTGTAATCCCAACACTCTGGGAGGCTGGAGGCAGGTGGATCACCTGAGGTCAGGAGTTCGAGACCAGCCTGGCCAACATGGTGAAACCCCATCTCTACTAAAAATACGTTGTGGCAGGTGCCTGTGATCCCAGTTACTTGGGAAGCTGAGACAGGAGAATCGCTTGAACCTAGGAGGCAGAAGTTGCAGTGAGACGAGATCGCGCCACTACACTCCAGCCTGGGTGACAAAGCAAAACACCATATCAAAAATAAAATAATATAATATAAAATAAAAAGATTTGGCCAATAAAACAACAGCCCTCCCAAATGTTTAATTTGAATTTCAGATAAACAACAGATACTTTTAAAGTATATGTAGGCCCCAAATATTGCATGGGCATACATACTTATACTAAAAGAAAATATGATTCATTGTTTATCTGAAACTCATATTTAACTGGTAGGATGAGTTGGGTTACTGTTGGAGAGGGTTTAGAATAGTGCCTGTGTTGGCTACTGTGACCACTCTGTTGTGGAGTTAGGGTGTGATTCTCAGCTCACACACAGAGACATGGGTGCGTGCCAAGAAATGCAGATGGGAAGAAATCACCTCCTCTCCTTCTCTATAGTAGTAGGAAGGAATTTGGGTTTCACTGGAAAATTGTGCATGGGGTACAGCAGTGGTTCTCCACTGGGGCAGTTGTGTCCCATATCCCACCCCAGGAAACATTTGGGAATGTCTGGAGATAGTTTTTATTGTCACAGCTAGGAGATGAGGTGCTACTGGCCTTTACTAAGTAGAAGTTAGGGATGCTGCTAAGCATCTTACAATGTCCGGGATAACTCTTGTGAACCCAGAAAACCTGAAACAGGTCTCAGTTAATTTAGAAAGTTAATTTTGCCATGGTTGAAGACGCACACCTGTGACACAGGAAGCCCTGAGGACACGTGCCCAAGGTGGTTGGGGTGCAGCTTGGATTTATACATGTTAGGGAGGCAAGAATCGTCAATTAAGTACATTTAAGAAATACATTGGTTTGGTTCAGAATGGCAGGACAACTCCAAGTGAGGTGGCGGGGGGTGGGGGCGTGGGTGGGGGCAGTGGGAGTGGCTTCCAGGATATAGGTAAATATTTTAACATTTTCTGGTTGACAATTGGTTGAGTTTGCCTAAAGGCCTGGGATCAATAGAAAGGAATGTTTGGGTTGCGATAAGAGGTTGTGGAGACAAAAGTTTTATCACATAGATGAAACTTTTAACTAGCAGGCTTCAGAGTGAACAGGCTGTAAAATGTTTCTTATCAGACCTAAAGTCTGCATTGATGTTCACACCGGAGAGGTATAATAAGGCATGTCTGACCTCCCCTTTCCTTCATGGCCTGAAAATTTCAGGTTAAAATTTTAAGAGCCCCGACTAAGGAGGAACCATCCATTTAGATGGTTGGGGGTGGAGGGGTGCACTGGGGGCTTAGAATTTTATTTTTGGTTTACATTCTGCACCCAAAAGATGATCTAGTCCAAGACATCAGTCATGCAGAGGCTGAGAAACCCTGGTTTAGAGCATCTCCTTCCAGAAGATCTGGCTCTAGCCTTTCGTTGTTTTTTTTTTTTGAGATGTAGTCTCCCCCTGTCAGCCAGGCTGGAGTGCAGTGACATGATCTCAACGATCTCAGCGAACTGCAACCTCTGCCTCCCAGGTTCCAGTGATTCTCCTGCCTCAGCCTCCCAAGTAGCTGGGATTACAGGTGTACACCACCACACCTGGCTAATTTTTTATATTTTTTGTAGAGATGGGGTTTCACCATGTTGGCCAGGCTGGTCTCGAATTACTGACCTCAGGTGATCCCCTTGCCTCTGCCTCCCAAAGTGCTGAGATTACAGGTGTGAGCCGCCACACAGGCCCCTTTCATTGTTTTTGAGTTATTTTGTAACTCTAAGTTGTAGATAACTGTAGCAACGTACAGTTATCTAAGTAACTCTAAGTAAGTTATCTAAGTTGTAGATAACTGTAGCAAAATAATTTTTCCTATGGATATGCAAATGCATTCTGTCCAGTAGAGGCCTACATTCCCCCTGTAGAGAGACTAGCTGTTTGTCTAGTTGCATATTCAATTTCAGTACTCTTTATGTCATGTAAATTGTGCTGCTTTGGCTTCTCCTTTGAACCAGTTATAACATCCACCAGATTGCCTCATTTAATCAAGTTAAATGGACTCTTTTATATATATTTTTTGAGACGGAGTTTCACTGTTGTTGCCCAGGCTGAAGTGCAATGATGCAATCTTGGCTCACCACAACCTCTGCCTCCCAGGTTCAAGCGATTCTCCTGCCTCAGCCTCCCGAGTAGCTGGGATTACAGGTGCCCGCCACCATGCCTGGCCAATTTTGTATTTTTAGTAGAGACAGGGTTTCTCCATGTTGGTCAGGCTGGCCTCAAACTCCTGATCTCAGGTGATCCGTCCACCTCTGCTTCCCAAAGTGCTGGGATTACAGGTGTGAGCTACTGCACTCCACTGAAATGGAATCTTTAAAATGTGTTTATTTTATACTAATATGAGAGCCGTGATTTTACCTTTTCTTAAAACAAGTATTTTTGTCACTATTATTCCTCTGCCCCATCTATTCTTGTCTCTGACCATGTGTCCATAGTCGCCCATTACTTACCCGCTTTGCTTGACAAAACTTTGGTCAGACTTCTCTCTTTCCTACAGGTCCCTGAACTCTGCTTGCCCCCAAGCCTGAACAAGTACAAAGTGGAGTGTCCCCGCCAAGTCACCTCCCTGCCCAGCTTCTCCTGGGAATCGACTGAACACAGCTAGATCCTTTTCCTGTCAGCTCTCACAGGTCATTTCCCCTCACTTGTCCAGCTTCCCCTCCAGAGTCTGCTTATCTACACTTGCCCCTCCTTTACCCTAGAAAATAAGAACCTTTTTCTGTTTGATTCTGAGATGCTTGCAGGTTCTGTGCATTGGAATTGTCTTTCTCTCTTTCCTCCCTCCCTCCTTTCTCTCTCTCTCTTTCTCTCTTTCTCTCTTTCTCTCTTTCTTTCTTTCTTTCTTTCTTTCTTTCTTTCTTTCTTTCTTTCTTTCTTTCTTTCTTTCTTTCTTTCTTTCTCATTCTTTCTTCTCTTTCTCTCTTTTTTCTTTATTTCTCCCTCCCTCCCTTCCTCTCCTTTCTCTCTTTCTTTCTTTTTCTTTCTATCTCTCTCTTTCTTTCTTCTCTTTCTCTCTTTTTTCTTTCTTTCTCCCTCCCTTCCTCTCCTTCTCTTTCTCTCTTTCTCCCTCCCTCCCTCCCTCCCTCTCTTTCTTTCTTTCTTTCTTTCTTTCTTTCTTTCTTTCTTTCTTTCTTTCTTTCTTTCTTTCTTTCTTTCTTTCTTTCTTTTCTTTCTCTCTCTCTCTCTCTCACTCTTTTTTTCTTTCTTGTTTCACTCTTGTTGCCCAGGCTGGAGTACAGTGGCACAATCTCCGCTCACTGCAACCTCTGCCTCCCAGGTGCAAGCGATTCTCCTGCCTCAGCCTCCTGAGTAGCTGGGATTACAGGTGCCAGCTGCCATGCCTAGCTAATTTTTTGTATTTTTAGTAGAGACGGGGTTTCATCATGTTGGCCAGGCTGGTCTTGAACTCCTGACCTCAGGTGATCCACCTGCTTTGGCCTCCCAAAATGCTGGGATTATAGGTGTGAGACACCGTGCCTGGCCTGCAGCAGTTATTCTTTCTGTCGAAGTGTCCCTTTATCAAAGTCTGGATTTTTTTTTTTTTTTTTTGACAGTTTCACTCTTGTCACCCAGGCTGGAGTGCAATGGTGTGATCTTGGCTCACTGCAACCTCTACCTCCTGGTTCGAGTGATTCTCCCGCCTCAGTCTCCCATGGTTTGGTTTTTATTTGACATCCTCCCTCTCTGGTTTGCAAGTCTGGGCACGCTGCCTGATGGGCAGGTACCACCGTCCACCACCAGGTTTTGCTTTCTGTACTCTTGAATAAGATGGGGACACAGCTTTCATTGTGTAATGGTTGGCGCTCTGGACTCTGAGTCCAGAGATGGGGATACAGGCATTCATTTCTAGCTCATGGGTTTCTGGTGCAAAGGTTTTATGAAACCATCACAATTGAAAACAGAGGAAAGAGACAGCCCTGTCCTGGAAGCTGTTCATTTGTTCCACTGTCTGATTTCCATTGGCCCCACCCTAACTTCTTCTGGGCTTGAGGCTCTTGGGAGAAAGCTTGTCCTCCTGCCCAGTGGGGCAGAGCTCAGGCTTCTCCTCCGCTGATCTCCTCAAGGACAGCTCATCTCTGGAGGAAGTGACTCCTCCCAGGCAGGTGGAGGTCGTTTCCCTCTCAAGTCATTTTAGCAACAAATGGGCAGATCAAACCTATCATTCCAGTCAAATCAGAAGCTTTGCGTAGCCAGGAAGCAGAAGAGCCTCCTGGGTTACCTGAACTGCCTCTACCCCAGCTAGGCAACACCATCTTTGGTGCAGCCCTGACAGCTCCCCTTACCAGCCTTCTAGGTATCGCTGTGCACACAGGGTTCTGCTTACAAAGGGCTTTAGGCAGTCCTATGCCACCCAAATTTATTTGCAAACACATACAACGACTACTTTCCCCAACCATTTGGACAAAGTCTAGTTTTTAAACCTGAGTAAATGCTGCTTTTTCTACTTCCCAAAGCCTCTCACACTATGCTATCTCACTGGACCCAGCAAAGTCTTCTCTTTCTCTGACCACACAGTCCTTTTCACAGGAACACAGGGACACAGACAAACCCTTCATAGTGGAAAACCTTCCTGGAGTGAGTCAGCCAGCCCTGAGGGTGGTGGTGAGTCAGAAACAGCTGGGATTGTCCAAAACTGCCTGGGTCTGGGCCACTGACCTTGTGAGTAAATGAGAGAGAGAGAGAGAGAGAGAAAGAGAGAAAGAGAGACAGAGAGAGAAAAAAAATGAGAGTAAGAATATGTGTGTCTCAGAGGGCCGTGGTAATGGAATCTTTTTCAGTAGCATTTTTCTTTAGATTATTTTCTCCTTGGCCCTGGATGTTTGAGATGCATCAGACGCACAATCTGCAGGTTCTGGAATTTTTGAATTTTTTTTTTTTTTTTTTTTTGAGGCGGAATCTTGCTCTGTCACCCAGGCTGGAGTGCAATGGCACAATCTCGGCTCACTGCAACCTCTGCCTCCTGGGTTCAAGCGATTCTCCTGCCTCAGGCTCTTGAGTGTCTGGGATTACAGGCGCTCGCTGCCATGCCTGGCTAATTTTTGTATTTTTAATAGCGATGAGGTTTCGTCATGTTGTCCAAGCTGGTCTTGAACTCCTGACCTCAGGTGATCCACCCATCTCGGCCTCCCAAAGTGCTGGGATTACAGATGTGAGCCACCGTGCCCAGCCAGGTTCTGGAGATACTAACCAAAACTTCCTTTTTAATTTTGCACCTCCACATGTCAGTCTCAGTTTTTATTTGACATATTTGTGCACGTTACACATATTTACACATATTTGTGCACTTAATCTTCACAGTTAGTCAAGGGAGAGCTTATCGCCTCATTGTATGGATGAGTAAACGGAGGCCCAGTGGAGCAGCTGACATGTGTTGTAGAGCCAGCCTGGCTGCCAGCACCTAGACCACGGTCCCCTGGGGTCTGTCCATGCCCAGTGTAGGAGGGCAGAGGGAACGGCAGGCCCAGGCTGAGGAAAAGACCCTGTTTTCTTCCCCTCCCTCTTTCAGGTCCATGATCTGAATCCAAAGGAGATCAGAAAGAATATGAATTCCACAGGGCTGCAAAGAACGGTTTCATTTGAAGAGATTTCTTTCTCTTCTGAAGCAGCTGCAGGGTTTCTTCTTTCCTCCTAGTTGTAGCATGGGTATTGGACAAGCCTGTTAGATGCCACTCAGAAGGGAGGGGGCTTCTCGAGGGATTCCAAGAGCTGAAGAGGCGATGGAAAGGCTTCTCCCTGGTGTTGCAAAAGATGGGAGGTGCTGACAGTAGAAGGAGAGAGGGAAACTCTGGAAAGAAATCCAGCAGCCCAGACAGTTTTCTAAGCCCCTTCTCTTTTCCCAGTCTGTTGGAGCTTAGGGTATTACATCCCACCCTTGCCAGGAGGCTAGAGCCGAAGCTGCAGCCCTTCACCCACCAGTGCTATCTCCCAGAGGGACTTTCATAGCTGGAGTTCCCTAGTAGTAACTTTACTAATAATACGTGAAGTCTTATATGTGTGGGGTCTGGCAATTTTCAAAATACTAACTATCCATTCTCTCATCTCTTAAAATGGGGAAATACTATCTACTTTGCATAGTTCTCAGGGTTGTTATAAGTGTCAAATCACAGTGTATGTGAAATTATTTGGGGAACTATAAAACCTTAGATGCTATCATTATCATCGGCAGCAATGGCGCCTTTCTTCTAAAGGCACGCGAGTACTTGACATGTGGCAGCAAATCATGTTTTCAAGCTTCCTGATGTATGGAACAAATATAGAGAAGCATGCTTTTCTCCACTGCGTGGGAAGTGATCACCTCAGATGTCAGCACCACAGGGTGCTGGGAGAGGAGCTGGCCCCATCCATAATTCCCGTCAGCCAGCTCCCTAATAAATATGTCTCCAAGCCAGAACAGGGAGCTTACCAAGCAAAAACAGCCACACAACAAGCCTCCAGTCCCCTGCCCCAAACTCCATCTACCATCCACATTTTATTTTTTTCATCCCTAAGTCCCTCCCACATCGAAATTCTAGAACTGGCCAGATATATGCTCGAGTTCACGTGGTAAGAAAGCCAAAGTAGCACTCTGCCACTCAGTCTTCCGAGGATGTTGTCGTGGTGGTCAGTATGTCATTTCCCCAACACATCTGCTGGGGCAGAAACCAGTTTCCCCAGTATGGTTCAGCAGTGGTTCTCTGCGTGCAAGATCACCAGTGCTTGTCTAAATTGTGATTTAGGTAACCATAGGTAACCTAAATGATTTAGGTAACCATAGGCTCTATCTTGCCTCTTTGTTTTGTTACTTTGCCCCATTCCATTTCTTTTCTCAGTGAGTCCATGGATAGACTTGTTAACAGGGAGTGATATTGAAAGTATTCCAAACCACTGCAGTGCTGACACTGGCTTACTGAATGGGAAGTTGGTGTTGACCCAGGGGCAGGAAGCCTCCACTGAGTTAGCCATTAATCCTGTAGTGGATGAACTGGGGGAGTATGGGAGTTGCCAGGAAGGAGCTGGTGGGCCAGGGTGCTGGAACAGGGAGGGGCAGGATGGGGCTCGGGGCAGCCAACTACCCATCTTGCTGTGACATATGACAGCCACCCAACTCCATCACCTACTCACACCGGGGCTCCACATTTCCCCTGCCTCCGTTACATTTGTTTTGTGACAGTCTAGATGTGTTTCTATGTTTTCCCCTCAATTCAATGTTGTATTTCCCCTGAGATCAGGAATTTTGTTGTTGTTGTTGATATCCTTGACCACCTCCCTCCTTCCAGGCACAGGGCTGAGCCCAGTGACATCGCATTATTGCTGTGGCCCGCCTTATTGCAGGGCTGAGATTTCAGATACCCTTCTCATCTCCCTTCCCTCACCTGTGGCTCCCTTTGGTTTTCCATCCTTGTGTCACACTGACCGTGACTCAGTGGCAAACTAAGACCTCAACTGTGGGTCTGAGACAAGTGTCTTGGTCTTCCTAGACCTCAATTTCTCCATGTGTAGAATAGGGAAAATGGTGCTGACAAAGCAATTATCAAATGGGAGGAGACTTATAAATATAGCTCGAGTTGCTAATGCAATTCAAACCAGCCTTTGGGCTTCCCTTCTGTAGAATAAGGCCCTAGGCGACTGAGGCGTTTTACACTTTGAGATCCATATGAAAGAATCCCAGGGTTGGATAGAACTTCAGTTCAATGTTTTTTGGTGTTTTTTTGAAATAGAGTCTTGCTCTGTTGCCCAAGCTGGAGTGCAGCGGCATGATCTCGACTCACTGCAGCGTCTACCCACTGGATTCAAGTGACTCTTGCGCCTCAGCCTCCTGAGTAGCTGGGATTACAGGCATGCGCCACCATGCCCTGCGAATTTTTGTATTTTTAGTAGAGATGGGGTTTCACCATGTTGGCCAGGCTGGTCTCAAACTCCTGACCTCAAGGGATCTGCCTGCCCCGGCTTCACAAAGTGCTGGGATTACAGGTGTGAGCCACCACGGCTGGCCTAGCTCAATGTTTAACAAACTTTACTCAGCAAAACATGTTTCATGAGATGTTCATGAGAGGGTCTGTGGTGTGTGTGGATGTGAGTGTGTAGTTTTTAGTGATCAAATGAATTTGGGAAATGCTTTATACTTTTCCCTCTTGATGAGTTATAATGTGTATATTTTAATATTAAAGGCTCTGACAAGTCCTGTAGCAAAGATTTCTGTTTAACTAAGTGTGTCAACTTGAGTCCTCTGGGAAGCAAATAACAAAGCAAAGTTAGACAAGCAAGAGACTTTTTGGGGTAAGTCCTGTGTAACTAGAGGGGAGAGAGAACAGGAGGAGTCCGGAAAAGCCTTCAGACCGTAACATAAGCCTTACACCTATGAAAAGAGAGGGGGAAGGAAAGGCAGTGTGGTAGGAGGATCCATAGACGGCAGTGCCACTCTGAGAAAGCCTTGGCCAACCCAGTGGGGATTCTGGAGCAAAGGTGGGCCAATAAAAGTCTGCATTGCACAGAAATGACCAGCCCAGTAGCTCTACTGTGGTGTCATTGGCTGCAGCAGCCTGGAGAGAACACGTTCTTATCTCAGGTGCTTTGCACATGGCCAGGCACAGCACATTGGGAGGCAGAATTGAGAGGACTACTTGAGCTCAGGAGTTTAAGACCAGCCTGGGCAACATAGGGAGACCTCCATCTAAACAAACAAAAAAAAAAAATCAAATGCTTTGCACATATTTACTCATTTAATCCTCAGAATAACCCTATGAGATAGGTCTTGTCATTGTTTCCATGTTTACAGATGAGAAAACTGAGGCACCAAGATATTCAATGACTCACCCACAGTTATACAGTCAGTGGGTAATGGAGTCGGCATTTGAATACAAAACTGCTTTTGGGAATCTCTGTCCTAGATGGGGCAATGTGGTTTCCAAACGGGGGAGAACATGAACATTCTGAGCCTTACTTGTCAGCACACTTCCAAGTGCAATGGCCACAGTCTCCGATGACTTCCTTGATTTGAAATCCAGGGAAACCTTCTCAGTTCTTACCCTCTGTGTCCAGCAGCTGCCACTGCCACAGTTGCCATTCCCTTACTTTCTTCCCTCTGCTTCCATGGACACCTCCCTCTCCTGGTTTTTCTTCCACCTTCCTGGCTGTTCTTTCTCAATCTCCTTCACCAGCTCCTTCCTCTCCTTCCTCCACTTGTAACTTTGTGGATTTTTTTTCCTCAAAACCTACCTAGGTCAACAACCCCTATGCTTCTCATTTCCAGTCACAGGGGCCACTTGGAAATGTAGCAGTGCTTGGGGGAATATCACCAGGACACTTCCACTGGCCGAGGCTGCGTCTCCCTCTGGGAGGTGGGTTATGTCCTATCCTCCTCGTTTTGTTCTCTTCTTGATATATATATATACGAGGAGACTTTTCTATGGACTTAGAGATAGTAATTTTTTAGCATATTAATTTCGGCTTTCACGGACAGCTAGTGGAAGTTTGATGGTGCCCAAGCCATTTTCCATATAATTTAGTATTATTTTCCTTCCTTTATTTCTTCCTGTCTTTTCCTTTCTTTTCCTTTCCTCTTTTCCTTCCCTCCTTCCTCCCTCCGTCCCTCCCTCCCTCCTTTCTTTCTTTCTTTTCTTTTCTTTTCTTTCATTTTTTTTTGAGACAGGGTCTCACTCTCTCACCCAGGCTGGAGTGCAGTGGTGCGATCTCAGTTTACCGCAACCTCCACCTCCCAGGCTCAGGCAATTCTCCTGCCTTAGCCTCCCCTGTAGCTGGGATTACAGGCATGCACCATTACAGCCCAGCTAATTTTTGTATTTTTAGTAGAGACAGGGTTTTACCATGTTGACCAGGCTGGTCTTGAACTCCTGACCTCAAATGATCCACCCACCTTGGCCTCCCAAAGTGCTGGGATTACAGGTGTGAGCCACCATGCCCGCCCGAACGCCCGCCCTCCCTCCCTCCCTCCCTTCCTTCTTTCCTTCCTTCCTTCCTTCCTTCCTTCCTTCCTTCCTTCCTTCCTTCCTTCCTTCCTTCCTTCCTTCCTCCCTCCCTTCATTCCCTTCTCTCTTTTTTTTTTTTTTTTTTTTTTTGAGACAGTCTATTGCCCAGAATGGAGTGCAGTGACATTATCTCAGCTCACTGCAACCTCCACCTCCCACATTCAAGTGATTCTCCTGTCTCAACCTCCTGAGTAGCTGGGATTACAGGTGTGCACCACTACACCTGGCTAATTTTTGTATTTTTAGTATTGACTCACCATGTTGGCCAGGCTGGTCTTCAACTGACCTCAGGTGATCCTCCTGCCTCAGCCTCCCAAAGTGTTGGGATTATAGGTGTGAACCACCGCACCTGGCCTTCTTTCTCTCTTTAAAAATATTTTTTTCTTTGCTTTTTTTTTTTGTATTCTCCACATAGTTGAACATCCTAGAAATTCGTTCCTTTGCATTAGTCTCTGAGGATGGGCCCGTTAGCTACAGAGCCATCAGAGTCTGAATGTCTGGCACCTGAGCTCCTCGTTGGCCCACAGAAAGGCTCTGCCCACCAGCTCCCCAGAGAGAATATGGAAATGCTGCTTGGGACCAAATAAGGGAATATAATGAAAGGGGCCTCAGGGCTGAGTCTGTGTCTGAGTCACATTTTAGCAAAGTGGCCACATAGCTTCTGACTCAGAGCACAAAGATTCTTCAATTCTTCATGGCAAGAATGAGACTCACAAGAGCATAGGCTCAGAAGTGGAAAGGAGGGTAGAGCTGTCTCCTCCTGTCTAGTCTAACCAAGGCAGCTAAGAAGCTGAGGCCAGAGAAGGGAGGGTCCCGCAGCCCTAGGGAGGGCTGGAGCCAGCTGGGGCTTCCAGACTCCCGGGAGAGGTGTCATCCTGCCACCAACTCTGCAGGCTCTGCTCAGTCTGCTTGGATGTTGGGTGTGTCGGGAGGCCCTGTCACCCTGCCCCGACCCGGTTATGCTGGGGAGACCTCAGCTTCCTGACTCATACTCAGAAGGGAGTGTCTTAGAGGAATTTCTTTCCACCCAAGCAGTCTATGGACTGATCAAAAGTGCAAGTCATGTCAAGACGTAAGTGTTCTCTAACATGTATTCTGTGATGTGGACTTGAATATAAACTGAAAAGCACAATAGTGAATAATTAGAGCTGTCATCTTAGCACTTTTTATGTAACTTCTGTGAGAGTGTGTATCACCTGGTGTTACAAATATTTACGTGTCCAATTCCCGGCTAGCCAGTCCATTTCTGAAACAGAGACACCATGTCTTTCTTGTTCACTTTTGTGATCCTGGCATAGTGCCTGGCACCTGGTGGGTGCTTAGTAAAGGTTTGTTGAACGAAGGGTCATAGGCACAAACTGTTCCCAGGCAAAACCTGTTGGCATCTTTGATGTTGGAATCATTGATTTAGGGTGAGGGAAACACTCCTTGGGCCCTATGTCCTGCTAAAGGGTTCGCTCAATTGAGAGCTTCGAGGAGCCCAGATTTACTATCCACTAGGATTGCTTCAAATGTCTGAGTTTAGGGTGGGGTGGAGTGAACCCTCCTTTACAAGAGAACCAGAAGATTTCTCCCCCAGGGTTTAATGCTTGAATTCCTCTAGGAGAAAGATAAGAATGTTGCTGGACAAAGCTGCACAAGCATTTCTTGTAGCTCCCTCCTCCCCCACCCTTTCTCTGAGGTTGACTGGTCTATCCGTAAGTTGTGGGGGCTGGTGCTGGTGTGGAGGGGGGATGAAGGGCCAAGGACATCTCTATGGGGTCTACTTGGGACCAGACTGGCTGTCAACACACAGGCCAGCCTCTCCACTTCATTGCCACTCCTGGGGGCATTTCGGTGGACTACAAAGTGCTAGAAACCACGGAGTCTCTGACATCCCCTTGGCCCCCTGAGCATTCTGTGTGTGGGGGTGGGGGTGGTTGGGTGTGTTCTGGGAGTGGGGTCCTGGGGGAGGGTGGTGGTGGTAATGTGAGGTTGGTGTCAAAAAAAAAAAAAAAGAAAAAATATTCCATGGCACTTGTTAAGGTATGATTAGGAAGGTTTTATTCAGGACCATTGCAATAGGAATAGGGGCCACTGCAGTGGGGTTTTGCAGGGGTGGATAGAGATTGGGCTCAACTCTGAATACGGCATGGCCAGGTGGGAATGCATAGCCAAGGATAAGAGTGGGGGTCAGCGACGGATAATTACTAAGAGGAAACATAAAGAATAAGGGGGATTCTGGCTAAACCCACCTAACCGATTCCTGGTGAAGACAGGACAGGGTCATTGGACGTCACCTAGATGGTGGAGGATGAGGAGCACAATTAGATATTGGGGATGATCAGATAGCAAGGCATGGAGGGGCTCTGGCTAAACTGACTTAGCAGGGTCCTCTTAAAACTGAATTTTTCAAGAAAGTGCACAGATGGGCCTAGGAAAGGATTAGGAGGCTCACTAAAGTTTGGTCAAGCAAAGAATCTTTGTCAAGGGCCAGAGGAGGCCAGAAGTGAGGCCAAGAGGTGAGGAGGGACTAGCTACTATAGGACCTTGTAAGGGGAATGGAGGGGTTGGAATTGGAGGGCAAAAGAGGTGAGTGTGGTGGTCAGGCTGGTGGGGAAGGAGTAGGGATCTGGGCAGCTCTGGTGGAGAGGCTCCTGAGCCCTACCACAGGTGTTCAGGGGCCATGAGAGCGTCTTCCTGAAAGCAAGACTGCAGCCCCTTGATCCTGCTGGCCTACCCTTCAGAAGCAGGCCCTGACAGAGAAGAACTTGGATTTTTATTTTTTTTAAGCGACAAGACCTTGCTGTCACCAGGCTGGAGTACAGTGGCATGATCATAGCTCACTGCAGCCTGCGTTTCCTGGGCTCAAGTGATCCTCCCACCTCAGCCTCCTGAGTAGTTAGGACTACAGGCATGTACTACCATGCCAAACTAATTTGTGTGTTTATATGTGTTTGTAGAGATGGGGGTCTTGCTATGTTGCCCAGGCTGATCTTGAACTCCTGGCCTTAAGTAATCCTTCTGCCTCAGCCTCCCAAGTGTGAGCTTGAGTTTATGAAGATACAATAATTTGGGGATTTCTCCCAGTCTATTTCCACCCACAATTTTTATTTTCATTTTCATTTTTTATGTTTTTTGAGGAGTCTCACTGTGTCACCCAGGCTGAAGTGCAGTGGTGTGATCTCAGCTCACTGCAAACTCTGCCTCCTGGATTCAAGCAATTCTCCTGTCTCAGCCTCCCGAGTAGCTAGGACCACAGATGCTCGCCATCATGCCCGGCTAACTTTGTATTTTTAGTAGAGACGGGGTTTCACCATAATGGTCATGCTGGTCTCGAACTCTTGACCTTTGGTGATCCACCTGGCTCGGCCTCCCAAAGTGTTGGGATTACAGGCGTCAGCCGCCGCGCCCGGCCCCCACTCACAATTAAACACAGCCTGCACACGTATTTCTGCACCAACAGGCTGACAGGCTCTCATTGGAGGGAAAATAACCCACTCCCTCCTTTTGTGGAATTGGAATGATTTGTGTGTCTTGGAAAGTTTTCCTGAACAACGAGATTCCCTGAACAACAAAAATAAGCTTATAGTAGTAACGTTACTAGACCACAATCATGCTTTCCGCTGTGAGCTAGAAGCTGATGACGGTAAAATGGAGCCGCCGAGGGCCTCTTTGATGTTGCATTAGCTCCCCCACGTGGCAAAATGCAGTATTGTTATTTCAAAGCAAGAAAATCCCTTATTTAGCCGTGGAAAAGGAAACCACTATCTCAAAAGGCCTTTGATGCTTTTCAGCATCTTGCTTTGGATCTCAGGCAGTCATGACTACAGATCCCAAAGCCCTCTGGAGTCTGATACTGAGCGCCTCATGAACTGATCCATCTGTTTATGTCTGTCTTTCTATCATCATTTGTGACCACATACGTGCCAGGCATAATGCTGGGTACTGACGCTTCAACCGTGAACAGGACACTGTACTGTCCTTACAGAGGACATAGACAGTGGGCAACAGGCCATTGCAATTCACTGTGGTAAGTGCTATGGAGACAAATTACTGAGGATCCTCACCCAGATTTGGGGAGTCTTGGGTTATTTCACTTAGCATAATATCTTCATAATATCCTCAAGTTTCATCTACATTGTAGCATGTGACAGGATTTCCTTCCTTCCTTCCTCTTTTTTTTTTTTTTTTTTTTTTTTGAGATGGAGTTTCACTTTTGTTGCCTAGGCTGGAGTGCAATGGTGCAATCTCAGCTCACCGCAACCTCCGCCTCCCGGGTTCAAGCAATTCTCCTGCCTCAGCCTCCTGAGTAGCTGGGATTACAGGCACACACCACCACACCTGGATAATTTTGTATTTTTAGTAGAGACCGGGTTTCTCCATGTTGGTCAGGCTGGCCTCGAACTCCCAACCTCAGGCGATTCACCCACCTCAGCCTCTGAAAGTCCTGGGATTACAGGCGTGAGGCACTGTGCCCGACCGATTTCCTACTTTTCTAAGGTGGAATGATATTCTATTGTCTTAGATATACCACATACACTGAGAAAGTCTTTTTATATTTAATTTATTTTTTAATTTTTGAGATAGAGTCTCACTCTGTCACTCAGACTGGAGTGCACTGGCGTGATCTTGGCTCACTGCAACCTCTGCTTCTTAGGTTCAAGTGATTCTCCTGCCTCAGCCTCCCTAGTAGCTGGGATTACATGTGCGTGCAAACATGGCCGACTTTTTTTTTTTTTTTTTTTTTTTGTATTTTTAGTCAAAATGGAGTTTCGCCATGTTGGCCAGGGTGGTCTCAAACTCCTGACCTCAAGTGATCCACCTGCCTCGGCCTCCCAAGTGCTGGGATTACAGGCATGAGCCACCACGCATGGCCAGGAAGTCTTTTTTTGAGACAGGGTCTCTCTCTGTCACCCAAGCTGGAGTGCAGTGGTGTGATCATGGCTCACTGTGGCCTCGACCTCCTGGGCTCAAAAGATCCTCCCACCTCAGCCTCCTGAGTAGCTGGGGCTACAGGTGTGCACCACCACACCTAGCTAGTTTTTGTATTTTTCATAGAAAAGGGGTTTCACCATGTTGCCCAGGTTGGTCTTGAACTCTTGAGCTCAAGTGATCCACCTGCCTTGGCCTCTCAAAGGGCTGGGATTACAGGTGTAAGCCACCGTGCCCGGCCCTAAGGGAGGAAGGCATCAACTGGGGCCTGGGAACTGAGTTAAATTCGTGTAAGGATGGATGGATAGATGGAGAGAGGATAGGAAGGGGAGAGGGCTCCAAAATGACTGAGTAATGGGCTGGGAACTGAGAGAAGTTTCGGTGGCTATAGTGTGGACTGTCAGACGAGGACGGTGATGGGAGATGAGGCCAGAGAAGAGAGCAGGTGCTGGGACACACAGGGCTTGTGAGTTCCGCGAAGGAGTTTGCCCAGTGTCCAGCAGGAGGCAGTAATGGTGGTCTCCCCATCTTGTTCTTACAGGCTGATTTAGGCTGTGGTTCTCGCTGCGTGGCTTCTCTGTGTCTGTTTCCTCAGCCAGATCTTTTCTGAGTGGACAGCACTTCGGGAAGACCTACGTGGGATGGTTGGATCCTGGAGGGGCCTACAAGTGGCCATCGATTCAGTCGGGACACTGTATTTGCTCTGGAACGTGCGGGACTGGCTCACATTAGCTCCTGAGAGGAGGGAGAAAATGTGCGCAGGACAAGTTGGAGATGTTGTCTTTCAGTTTGCAGTTGGTTGGATCATGTCAGCCCATCAGGATATTAGCCAGGATGGAAACGAGCCTGACAGAGCATTTGAGGATGGGGATTTGCCACTTGGGGAATTAAAGACAACAATGACAAAATGAGCTTATCAGAGGACCCAGTAGGATTCTCATTCCTATGGCTGGGTACTGTTGGCAGGAGGGCAACTTCCTGGGCACTCGAAGGCAGGAGGAACTTGACTCTTTGCTGGGGAGAACACGGCTAACATCCTGTATTGTACAGCTGTGGCCATGCTGTTAAATTCTTGTGTCTTCCAGTTATGTTTAGAGGAATTATATCTTTTTACTGTGTCTGTTGGTATTTTCACATCAATCACGGCCCGTCTTGTAACAATAAAAAAATCTTCCAAAAACTGTTTTTCTGTTTAAATTAGCCTAAAACTCTCTCTCTCTCTCTCTCTCTCTCTGTCTTTTTGAGACATGGTCTCACTCTGTTACCCAGGCTGGAGTGCAGTGGCACGATCATAGCTTGATTATATCTCACTGCAGCCTTGACCTCCTAGGCTCAAATGATCCTTCCACCTCAGACTCCTGAGGAGCTGGGACTACAAGCACACACCACCACATCCAGCTAATTTTTTTTGTATTTTTTTGTAGAGGCCAGGTTTTGCCGTGTTGCCCAGACTCATATTGAACCCCTGAGCTCAAGCAATCCACCTGCCTTGGCTTCCCAAAGTACTGGAATTACATGTGTGAGCCACTGGGCCCGGCCCCTAAAACTATCTCTATCATTTTTCAGCAAAAAGTATGATGAGTACTAATTTTCTTTTCTCCCAACTTTATGTCTAAGATTTTGAACGTTGGGTGTTTAATGTCTGAAGGTATTTTCCTTCATGAAAACGTGCAGGAGAGGGAGCTGCAGCTGCAAACTACAGTTCTGAGGCCTCTTCTCCCTGTTCTCCCGCAAGAAGTCCAAGGTTCATAGCACCATGGCTAAGAACACATCTTAGATAGCAGGGCCTCTGGGTAGAGTGCCAGGGGCCAGAGGAGACCAGGCTTCCCCTCCACAGGTATTAGTGTGTATGTGGGGGTGAGTCTGTTGTGGCTTGGGGCTGTCCCTGGCCATTCCACTGAGAAATAAGCTTCATGTGCTGGAGGGCCACCTGCTGCTTTGGTCCTTTCTGCCTATGATCCAAAGGGGAGGATGGTGCCTAGTTAGCCTCATCTCACTTGTTCCCTGCTGGTTGATTGAGAAGTGTGAGCCCCCACCCCTGGGATGGCCAGACCAGTCTGCCTAAGACTACACACCCTGAACTGATGTGATGGAGGCCGACACCAATCTTTTGGGGGGTCTTTTGAAGGATTTCTTTTTAAATAAACTTCAGATTTATCAAAAATGATGGAAAAATTGCAAGACTAGTCCAAACGCCTCCTGCATAATTTTTACCCAGATTCACCAATAATTTACTTTTTGCTTCATTTTTGCTTTATTATTCTACCATCCATCCATCTATATACACACCATTATATGCATATCCACAGCCTTATATCCCCATTACATATGCATATATGTGCTGTGTGCCTGTGTATGTATATTTTTTCTGAACCACTTGAGAGTCAGTTGCAGACATTGTGCCCATTTACTCCTAAGTACTTCAGGATGTATGAAAATCAGAGTATTTAACACTGACATATTGCTATGATTTAATCCAATTGATATTCAAATATCATCAATTGTCCCAATAATATCTTTTATAACCTTCATAATTTTTTTCTCAGGTAAATGATCCAGTACAGGATCATAAAATGCCTTTAGTCATTATGTCTTTTTAGTCTTCTTTAATCTAGGACAGTTCCTCAGCCTTATTTTGTCATTCGTGACCTTGACATTTTTGAAGAACACAGTCTAGTTAGTTTGTAGAATGCCTCTCGATTTGGATTTGTCTGATGTTTCTTTATGAATAGATTCAAGTTATGCATTTTTGGCAATAATATCATAAAAGTGATATGTCTTTCTCAGGACATTACATCAGGAGGCACATGATATTGATTTGCTCCATTTCTGATGATGACAATTTCGACCATTTAGTGAAGGTGGTGGCTGTCATTTTCTCCATTGTAAAATTACTATTTTTATAATACCTTTGAAATTAATCGATTATTTTTTGGGAACTACTTTGAGACCATATACATATTCTGTTCCTCAACAAACTTTTACCTACTGGTTTTGCATTCATTGCCTGAACCAACCACTACTATGATTATTACAAAATAGTGTTTTTAAAAATTACAGTATTTTTTCTTCCTTTATTGGCTGGTATATGACTGCTAGGAAGAGTTTTCCATTATCTCCCAGTTATTCACATAAATAAGGGCCGATGGGTTTCTATTTTGTTCAATGGATTAAACGCATTACTATTGTTATTTATTTTGACGCTCAAATTGCCCCAGATTTTGCCAGGGAGAGTCCCTTCAGGACAGCTCCTGTGCCCTTCTGACATGTCCTCATCATTCTCCAAGCATTCCCTTACTTCCTGGAACATGAAGATAGTCCAGATTCCACTTATAATTTTTCTGCCCTAGTTCTGGAATTAAACATTTCTTTTTTTGTGGGGGGGGGGGGGGCGAAATTAAGCATTTCTTCAAGGAGCCTTGTTTTTTGTTTTCATTTTTTTTTTTCTCTCTAGTGGGGAATAGTATTTAGAAACCAAGCTCTGACTGCTTACTGCTACTGAAATCGCTTCTAGTGCCTCAAGGCAGACAGATCTCTGTTCTCTGTATTAGAGGACACTCTGTTCACTCTCTAGCTAACAGGCCCAGCCAAGAATTTTCTTATTCTTTTTTCTTTTTTTTTTGGTGGAGTCTCCAGGCTGGAGTGCAGTGGCACGATCTCGGCTCACTGCAACCTCCGCCTCCCAGGTTCCAGTGATTCTTCTGCCTCAGCCTCCCAAGTAGCTGGGATTACAGGCGCCTGCCACCATGCCCAGGTAATTTTTGTATTTTTAGTAGAGATGGGGTTTCACCATGTTGGTCAGGCTGGTCTTGAACTCCTGACCTCAGGTGATCTGCTCACCTAGGCCTCCCAAAGTGCTGGGATTACAGGTGTGAGTCACCATACCAGGATGAATTTTCTTATTCTTTAGGAGAATGTACCTTGATTTGATCTGTTATTCACTATTGAATGGGGCCAGGACCATAATGTTACATATTAAGATGTAGATTTTTGTCTAGTATAGCTACAAATAATTTTACTTGGGGAAAAAAATAAAACCACAAAAACTAAAACAAAAAATAAAAACCAAACAAATAAAAAACAAAAACCCTAGATCCCAAAGGTTATAGTCTTCTTGCCCTGTATAACATTAACCAGTTTTGTATACCACCCCAAAATCCTATTTTAACATCTTTTATTCAGTGCCCATAATACTTAATCTTTCAAGTTCTCTTTAAACCAGCTTTACCATCCCACTCATTCTCTCATGAATGAGGTCAATGAGGTTTTAAAAAACCAGGTACATAAATCCTAAACATAATGCTTTCTTTATAAAAGTAAATAAATAAAATACAATTTTAACTCACAAAAAAATTAAACCTGTGCAGGCGCAGAGGCTCACACCTGTAATTCCAGCACTTTGGAAGGCCGAGGCAAGCAGACCACCTGAGGTCAGGAGTTCAAGACCAGCCTGACCAACATGGTGAAACCCCATCTCTACTAAAAATACTAAAATTAGCCAGGCGTGGTGGCAGAAGCCTGTAATCCCAGCTACTTGGGAGGCTGAGGCAGGAGAACTGCTTGAACCCGGGAGGTGGAAGTTACAGTGAGCCGAGATCGTGCCATTGCACTCCGCCTGGGAGCAAGAGCAAAACTGTCTCAAAAAAAAAAAAAAAAAATTATACCCAGCTGGGAGTGGTGGCTCACACCTGTAATCCTAGCACTTTGGGAGGTTCACGTGGGCGAATCACTTGAGGCCATGAGTTCGAAACCAGCCTGGCCAACATGGTGAAACCCCATCTCTACTAAAAATGCAAAAAATTAGCTGGGCGTGGTGGTGCATGCCTGTAGTTTCAGCTACTCAGGAGGCTGAGGCAGGAGAATTGCTTGAACCCAGGAGGCGGAGGTTGCAGTGACCCAAGGTTGCACCACTGCACTCCAGCCTGGGTGACAGTGAGACTATCTCTAAAAAAAAAAAAAAATTATACCCTGCCACTTGAGTTTAAATTGGCCTCCAATTCCAAATGACCGCAATGCAATTTACTTTAACTTTCCCTCTTTCCATATTTGTAATTCTCTTCTCCAACAACAAGAAATATTGCTTTCATCCTTCTGAATATATTTATTAATTTATTTGATTCAAAAATACACAGAAAGTAGTTTTAGAATCACAAACCCATACTACTATGAAAATTACAACTACCAACTAGGGTTCAATATTTGTTTACAGTTCTTTTTGTCCTTACTGAGAAGATACAGTCAAAATGCTATAGACAAAGTCTCTTGAATTAGTTATTTTCCCCCCTATTCAATCGATTCTTTTTGAATCTGTCTAGCATGAGCCTATAATCCTAGCACTTTGGGAGGCCAAGGAAGAAGGATTGCTTAAGGCCAGGAGTTTAAGACCAACCTGGCCAACATAGCTAGATCCCATCTCTACAAAAAAAAAAAAAAAAAAAAAAAGAGGGAGATAGAGAGATTCTTTCTGAATCTAAAATCTGTTTAGAACAGGAGTGGCTTGGCTTACTTCACTACCCTTAGCTAGAGTGTTTTTAACTGTGGAGGTTCCTTTCACGTGAAAATAGGTCCTTACTTTTTGCATAGGTGGCCATAGACATGTAATAGAAATAAAAATAAACAAGTAGCAGAATATATAAAACAGTTGCATTTTGATCACTTCCCAGGAGTTGTGCATTCAATTTACCAGTGACTTCATGTTTCTACTAGCCTTTTGCTGATATCCTAACTACACATTAGTTCTTTCCACCCCACATGGAAAATGACAGTATTGGCGTACTTTAATTAACTCCAGATATTTTTCTCTATTTAGAACTCTGAGAAGTTGATCTCTCTCCAGAGGACCCCAGATAATAAAAAGCAGTTCTAATTCTCTAGAGTTGGGCCATTCAAAGCCAGTTTTAAACAAGAGGTTGAATGATGTCCCCACATGTTCAATTTTATATATGGTGTTAGCATGCTTCCGGTGATAAGGGAGTTTTGTTAATGACTCGTATAAATGACAGCTTAATTTTTACTTTTTAATAGTTGTGCTGTGTGCTTTCCTCTCATTTTTAATAGTTCGCTGTGTGATTTGTGTCCTATTAGTAACAGGATTCTAACAAAACCTAACTCTGGGTGAAATCTGGAGTTTATCTTCAGGCCCCTGGCCCTGTTGTATCACCCTTTCCCACCTTGATGGTAGTCTCCCTATTTTCCTTGTATGCAGTGCCCTGAGGAGATCTTTTTCACACATTTAAAAGTATTCTTTCATCACAGTATCTGAAAGTCATTCACATGAAGTTGTAAATATCAGATAATAGCTTAAAGTGTTATTCTTCTCCCTTAGACTCCTACAGGACAACCAGAGACAATCAGCTTCACAGGAACCTATCCTCCTCGCTGGCCATGTAATTTACATAATTTGTAGGGCTGGGTGCAAAATGAAAATGTGCTTATCTTGCTAAAAATCTAGGAAAAAAAACTGTAGTTAAAATACTAAAATATAAACCTGGCGTGGTGGCTCACGCCTGTAATCCCAGCACTTTGGGAGGCTGAGGTGGGCAGATCACTTGAGGTCAGGAGTTCAAGACCAGCCTGGCCAACATGGTGAAACCCTGTCTCTACTAAAAGGACAAAAATTAGCCGGGCATGGTGGTGGGGCACCTGTAAACCCAGCTACTTGGGAGGCAAGAATCACTTGAACCTGGGAGGTGGGGATTGAAGTGAGTCAAGATCGCGCCACTGCACTCCAATCTGGGCAACAGAGTGAGACTCTGTTTCAAAACAAACAAACAAACAAACCCCTAAAATATAAAGCTTTTTTTTTTAAAATTAATTTTTATTTATAAAATGTAATGGGGATAATAGTGATATATGAGTCATGACATAAACCTACAAATTGCAAAAATGTACCATTTTTTGTTTCACCAATTTATATAATACAATAGATAACAATACTTTATTGATGTGAAATCTTGATTGGTCATAAGATTTTTCTGACTCACCTTTCTGCAACTCATTTCTAAAGCCATCAAAAGTTGTATTTTCTGTTTTATTTTTTAAAAGAGGGGTATGTTAATCTTCTCTGTTTCGTTCCAATTTTAGTATATGTGCTGCTGAAGAGAGCACCAAAATTTATATTTTCAAGATGATGACAGCAAAGTAAGAAATAAAAATAAAATCCTAAGCCTCCCAACCAACTGAATGGAGTGCCTGTCAGCCAAAGGGACCCCAGAGGAACCTTAAAAACTGAGTTCCCAGCCATGAGGGGATGGGAGGTCAGACACACCTCAATATGCCCCATCCTTATTCATCTTTAACCAGAAATTTTTCCTAAGGAGTATGCAGAAATCAACCCTGGGGAACAAGAAACAGATGACTCATTAACTTATTGCCTTTAGCCAGTTATCTGAGGCTGTGACTGGACTCCCCCTTCTGTGTGTGTGTGTGTGTGTGTGTGTGTGTGTGTGTGTGTTTGAGATGGAGTCTCGCTCTGTTGCCCAGGCTGGAGTGCAGTGGCGTGATCTCCGCTCACTGCAAGCTCCACCTCCCAGGTTCACGCCATTCTCCTGCCTCAGCCTCCAGAGTAGCTGGGACTACAGTTGCCCACCACCACACATGGCTAATTTTTTTGTATTTTTAGTAGAGACAGGGTTTCACCGTGTTAGCCAGGATGGTCTCGATCTCCTGACCTCGTGATCTGCCCGCCTTGGCCTCCCAAAGTGCTGGGATTACAGGCATGAGCCACCACACCTGGCCTTTTTGTGGTTTTAACACAGCAACTAACCAGCATTCCTTTCTAATAAGAGATCACTTGACCACAGAGTGGTTCTTGGCAGTCTGCAGAAGATGTGCGTTGAGCAGATAGATATTCCGTAGTTTAATTTCTTTAGCTTAGTGCTTTATTGTATAGTTAAAATTAAAAAAAAGAAAGCAAGAAAGGAATGAGCTAACAAGTTATGAAAGGACATTGAAGAAACTTAAACGCATATTACTAAGTGAAAGAAGTTGTATTAGTCCATTTTCATGCTGCTGAAAAAGACATGTCCAAGACTGAGTAATTTATAAAAAAAAAAGAGGTTCAATGGACTCACAGTTTCACATGCCTGGGGAGGCCTCACAATCATTGCAGAAGGTGAAAGGCACATCTTACATGGCGGCAGACAAGAGAGACCTTGTGCAGGGAAACTCCCGTTTTTAAAACCATTAGATCTTATGAGACTTATTCACTGTCATAAGAGCAGCACTGCAAAGACCCGCAAAAATCATTATTAGAGATAGAATGGGATTGTTTGTGATGATAGAGGCTCAAATCATTTTTCCCCATGATTCAATTACCTCCCACTGGGTCCCTCCCACAACATGTGGGAATTGTGGGAGCTACAATTTAAGATGAGATTTGGATGGGGACATAGTCAAACCATATCACAAGTCCATCTGAAAAGGCTACATAACATATAATTCCAAATATATGACATTCTGGAAAAGGCAGAGCAATGGAGACAGTAAAAAAAAAAAAAAAAAGGATTTCTTGGTGTTTGGTGAGGGGTAGATGAATAGGCAGAGCACAGAGGATTTTTAGGGCAGTGAAACTATTCTGTCTGATACTATAATGGTGGATACATATTATCATATATTTGTCAAAACCCATAAAATATAACATACTGAGAGGGAACCCTGATGTAAACTACAGTGATAATGACATGTCAACATAGGTTCATTGATTTTAACAAATGTACCTCACTAGTGTGAGATGTTAATAATTGGGAAGCTGTGTGTGTGTGAACACCTGATTTTCCTCTCAATTTTTTGTAAACCTAAAACTGCTCTAAAAAATAAAATCTATTAATTAAAAAATTAATAGGAGGCTGTGTACAGAGATTCTTTTTGTACAAGGAACAAAACCAACTCAAATTAAACCGAAAACAAAAGTAAATGCATGATAGGTCTTGGTCCTGCCGTGTGATGACTTAAATCTAAGGTTATAGCAAAACATCTGAAGCTCATTGCCAGGCTGTGATGTGCAAGACCTTAAACAGAATGCTCACAATGGAGAGGCTCATGACATTAAGCCACAGAGGCACTATGAGAAGCTTGCCACAGGTGACAGCAGCAGAGCTGTGAAACTTGCCTGTGGATCTATACTTCGGAAGTGGCCCACAAAATGAACTCGATGGGAAAGAGTTGGGCAGGTAGATCCATGGCAGGCCTGCTGAGTCCTGTGCATAGGACACCCAATGCAAAAACCTCATCCATTTTGTGCTGTCTCTTTTCTTCCTCCAAAAACCCATATGATGTATATTTCTCTTACCTTTGTTTCCTGCAGTAAACCTAATCCTATAGATGCAAGAAGGCCTGTATACACAGAACAATCCCTGCAGTCAGCAATGGAGCCTCTCTTCTATTAAGTGACAGAGAAACTGAGTCACAAAATAGCCTAGGAGTAGAATGATAGTTGCTAGAGGATACAAGGAGAGGGCAATGTGGAGTTGGTGTTCAATGGAGATAAACCTGCAGTTTTGGAAGATGAACAGATGAAAGCTGTGGTTTTGGAGATGGATAGTGTGATGTTGCCTAAGAATGCAAATGTATTTAGTGCCACTGAACTGTGCACTTAAATGCTAAATCTGGTAAATTTTATGTTATATATATTTTATCATGGTAAAAAAATGTCCAAAGTAAATGCATGCTAAAGATTCTGGAATGTCATTGTAAAACCAAGGTAGAATATGCATGGCCTCAGGAATAACCTAAACAGAGACTCAGAAAACATTGGGATCCCCTTTTCAAGGTGGGAGGAAAAGTGCCCACGCTTTATTTTTCACAGCTTCAACCATCAGATTCAAGCCCAAAAATCTAGGGAAAAAACTCATTGACCCACGTTGGGTCAGGTACAGTCTCCCATATCAATCAACTATGCACAAAATGTCCCCATGCCACCAGGACTGTGTGGTGTGTGGCGGCCAATTTTGGTAAGTACTCCATGTGCATTTGAAAACAACATGGACTTTGCTGCTGTTTGGTGCAGTGTTCTACATATGCTAAGGAAGCTAAGTTTGTTAATTGTGTTATTCAAATCTTCTATATCCTTATTGGTGTTTTTGTCTGCTTGTTCTATCCATTACTAAGAGTATTGTATTAAAATCTCATACCAAGATTGCATATTTTCCCTTTTTGTCTTGCCAATTTTTATTGTACATATTTTGTGGCTATGTTGTTATAAGTATGTAATTTTACTACATCTTCCCACTGAATTGATCTTTCATGATTATGAAATCTTTCTCTTTATCTCTAATAATACTTTTTGCCTCAGGGTGTTCTTTTTCTATTACATAGCTATATCAGCTTTCTTTTGGTGTTTGCATGCATTTCTTTCTGTGCTTTCATTTTTAACCTTTCTATATATTTATAGTTAAGCTATGTCCTTTGTTGCTTTTAACTAGGCTGAGAATTTTGTTTTTAATGTAGTCATTTAGATTTAATGGAATTAGTAATATATTTGTATCTAAACCTACCTTCTTCTTTTTGCTTTTTGTTTGTCCCATCAAGTCTATGTTTTCCTTCCTCTCCTTTTTTTTTTGTTTTTTTTTGCTTTCTTTTGGATTAACTATTTTTTATTATTTCGTTTCACCATTAGACTGGTTTTTACTATTCTTTTGGTGGTTATCCAAAATGTCAATAATGCAGAGGCTAAGAAACCCTGACTAGCCTCTTGTTTTCTCTAAACTGGCAGTGAAATCTAGAGGTTTGATTGGATTCAGTTCATTTTTTGGGGGAGGACAGAGGTCTTCACAGATGGACCTGTGTTGTACACTGTGTTATATGAGAAGACAATCATGTCCCATGCACAGATTGATGAGTGGCCTTGGGTGTTTCCGTCAGATCCATCTATTACAAAGGTCTCCTTTAGGCTTTCACCTAATTGTGTTAGCATCCATTGGTGATGGCTACCCAGACTCATTATTTCATTAAGGGTTGCAAGATGGTGACTCCTCTATCACTTGTTCTCCTATTCGCTGCAATTCTTAAGAAGAGCATTGGCTTGTTAACTACTTACAGTCCACACAGGAAAGGTGAGATAAATGCATGATTGATGAAGCAGTGTTACTATGCAATATTACACCAAACACTTGGTTTTAAATTAATCTATGAGGCCTGTTGAAGGAAACAGACATCTAGGGGGCAGCAGAGACCACCAGCTGCTGAAGCCATCTCTGATCCCTCTGACACGCATTATCACTGAGTGTTGTCGCTGCGCAGTGTAATTTCAGCTGCCTAGAATCCCAGCTGCTCTCAGAGGCCATATTCCCTTGCTCCTGCAGTGAGGAGCTGGGGTTGTCTCTGGTGCCTCCTGGTCCTCGTCACCTGCTGCTGGAAGGTGAGGAAGTATCTCACCTGGGACCAGCAGAGAAACCCAGCAGTCCTGTGTTGGGGGTAAGGGGGAGATGTGGAGGGGAGAGGGGACTCTGTCTGTGACAAGAATGCAGACTCCACCAGTTCAACTCCCTAAGTGCATTCTTTAAACAGTGTCAATATGGTATCTTGGATAAACGTGTGGGCTTTTAGCTAACACACTTGGGTTCCAGTCCCACTCCTACTACTGAGGAACTGTGGATGAAGCTCAGCTTTCTCACCAGTAGAATGTGGCTGATGATAGTTGCTATTGTATGGCATTGTTGCAGAAGCAGGAGACCGTGTGTGTAAAGGGGTTGGCCGGGGACCTGATGAGCAGGTGTGTGTGTGCACCTGTGTGGTGTCAGAACAGGGAGCCCCTCACTGTTCCCTGGTGAGGCTTGGCCCAGCTCCCAAGCTGATGGCTGTGTTCAATGCCCAGCAGCCTTTCGCCTCCAGAGAAGCATAGCTAGACAGGGTGCACAGGAGGGCTGGGCTCCAGGCTCCCACGCCTTCTGTGACAGATGAGCAAAGGAAGACCTTGAGTGACTTCTCCAGGTCACTCAAGAATGTGGCAGAGTAGAGGCTGGAATCTAGATTTGCAGACTCTCAGTCTTGAGCTTGTATTGGCTGCATCGAAGTTACTATTTTCTCTGGATACTCTTAGTGCTTCTCAAAATCCTTAGGTTGTCTTGGTTTAAGTTGTAGTCACAGACATTTTCAGAGACTCACACATGAAATGAGCCCTCAGTATACATGTGTACTTTAATTCATACAATTATACTCATCCCGGGCTTAACTATACTCTATCTCTTACCAGTCCAAGAATGTGAAATACAAAGTGCAGCCTACACCCTAACTGCAAGGGAGAGTGACTGAGGGGCTGTGGATACCACCTTCCTAGCTGATTTCACCGCCAGGCCTGTTGTGGAAACAGGCTTGTTAGATCTGAGGCACCTTGGACAGGATTCTTAACTCATAAATACCTCCCTCTCTACTTGCTGTGGGGATTTCTTTTTTTACTGTCCATGTTCAAAATTGGATTAATTATAATCCTTGATTCATAATACCCTCATTATTATTAGTCAACACAAGGCTTTCTTTACTTTATCTATCTATTTATTTATTTATTTATTTATTTATTTATTAGGCAGAGTCTCACTCTATCACCAGGCTGGAGTGCAGTGGTGCGATCTCGGTTCACCACAACCTCCGCCTTCCAGATTCAAGCAATTCTCCCGCCTCAGCCTCCCAAGTAGCTGGGATTACAGGCATGTGCCACCACATCTGGCTAATTTTGTATTTTGAGTAGAGATGGGCTTTCACCATGTTAGCCAGGATGGGCTTGATCTCTTGACCTCATGATCCGCCCGCCTTAGCCTCCCAAAGTGCGAGGATTACAGGCGTGAGCCACCGTGCCTGGCCAACACATGGCTTTCTTTAATTTCTTTAAGTTATTATTAGTAGTATGACGAACTGGTTGCAGTAGCTCATGCCTGTAGTTCCAGCTCTCTGGAAGGTCAAGGTGGGAGGATTGCTTGAGCCCAGGAGTTTGAGATCAGCTTGGGCAACATAGGGAGAGCCCCATCTCTACAAAAAATACAAAAAATTAGCCAGGCACGGTGGTGTGTGCCTATGGTCCCAGCTACTTGGGAGGCTGAAATGGGAGGATCAATTGAGCTCAAGAGTTCAAGGCTGCGGTGAGCCACGATCACACCGCCGCACTCCAGCCTAGGCAACTCTGTGAGACTGTCTCAAAAACAAAACAAAAAGTATGATGAATTCCTACGTATCCACCACCCCACCCAAGAACTAAAAAATTACCTAAAACTTACATTTCTCTATATGCTCCTCCCTCACTTCGTTTCCCACTCTTCAGGGCGAAAGAGACCACTATTCTGTTCTTTTTGTACGTATTTTCTTTTTTTCATGAGTTTTACTTCATATATTTGTATGCATATGTTACATTTTCCACATTCAAAATTTCTCCACTAAACAGGGAAAAGAGAAAGACCCTTTATGTGGAGAAGAGCTAATACATACTCCTTGAAAATAGAGCCTGGCAGCTTCCTATACATAATTCTTATTAAAAGTATTAAAAATTGGCCGAGTGCAGCGGTTCACGCCTATACTCCCAGCACTTTGGGAGGCTGAGGCAAGCGGATCGCTTCAGGTCAGGAGTTTGAGATCAGTCTGGCCAACCTGGTGAAACCCTACAATCTCTACTAAAAATACAAAAATTAGGCAGGCATGGTGGCGGGCACCCTGTAATCCCAGTTACTTAGGAGGCTGAGACAGGAGAATCACTTGAATCTGTGAGGCGGAGGATGCAGTGAACCAGGACAGCACCACTGCACTCCAGCCTGGGTGATAGAGTGAGACTCCATCTCAAAAAAAAAAAAAAAAAAAAAAAAGATAAAAGAAAAAAGAAAAAAAAAAGTTAAAAATTCCTCTTCCCAAAACAAAAACAAAAACAAAAACAAAAGAAACAACTTTGAATGAAATGCATAGTCCAAGAAAACATGTCGTGTTGATGCTTCAGCGTGTTGCCAAGCACCCCAGGGACATATGTCCCCAGTTGGAGAGCCACTTCTGGCAAGGTGGCTTTGTTAGGCTGAGAGAGGTACAGCCCTCTGGCCAAGGAAGTCAGGGGCTGGCTGCTGGGGGTGCAAGCACACCAGAGCTTGTGAGTTTGCAAACATACAGGGCTCCAAGGGGCGTGGGCACTGATGTCATGTGCCATAGGAACCAGCACCTTAGCTTGGTCAGTGACATGGGACCTGTGTGATCTGGCTTAAGAAGGTACCAGGGCCAATTAGATATTTCTCTTTTGGCAATTTAGACAGAAACACAAAGGAGTTATTTGCTAGTAAGTTGTGAGAGCTGTATTAGGCAAGTCACAAGAGAGTTGGAACTGGAGAGGCTATGATAGGCCATGGGGAAGTCCAAGTTGTGCCGGAGCAAAAACAGTGTGTAATCAGCTGGATGCGGTGGCTCACGCCTGTAATCCTAGCACTTTGGAAGCCAGGTGGGCAGATCACTTGAGGTCAGGAGTTCGAGACCAGCCTCACCAACATTGTGAAACCTTGTCTCTACCAAAAATACAAAAATTAACTGGGCGTGGTGGCGGGTGCCTATAATCCCAGTTACTTGGGAGGCTGAGGCAGGAGAATCACATGAACCCTGGAAGTGGAGGTTGCAGTGAGCTGAGATCATGCCACTGCACTCCAGCCTGGGTGACAGAGTGAGATTTCAATTCAAAGCAAACAAACAAAAAACGATGAGTAGTCCAACGAGGCCAGTGGACAGCAGGACTGAATTAGACGGGTGACCAGAGCTGAAGCTTGCTAATGGGGGTGCAGCAGCGTAAGGACCCACCGTTCTGATGCTGAGGTTGCTGGAGCCATGTGCAGCCAACATACAGCAGAATTCACTTGCTGATTTTGGGAGGCCTGGCACCATCAAGGCTCTGGTTCTTAGATTTCTTGCTCTCACATATTCATAACCTTACTTAATCCAACTTTCCATCTGCCCTATGCCTGACCTGCGCCTGTACAGCTCAGTGTGACTGGAGTAAAGCACACAATCAAGGTGTGGTAGTTTAAAAAAATGCCCATAAACGATTTGGTATTCCTTACTTTAAGAGGTGGAGGTTAATTCCTCTTTTGAGAGTGGGCTGGACATAGCAATTTGCTTCTAATGAATAGAATAAACCTGAAGTGAGTAGACAACTTCAGAGACTAGTTTGTAAAAAGCAGTTCCCTCTCTGATTTTTGTATCACTTACTTGTTGTGGTGGAAGTCAGCTCCCATATCATGATGCCATTGAAACAGCCTAAGGAGAGAGCTACGTAATGAAGAACCGAGGCCTCCTGTCCGAGGCCTCCTGCCCTTGGCCATGCGAGTGAGCCATCCTGATAGGAGATCCTCCTACCACAGCTGAGCCATCAGTTGACTATAGCTCCAGTCAGTATCTCATGAAAGTCTTAGAGGTCAGAACCACACAGCTAAATTCCCAAATTCCCTAGGCACCGAAATTGTAAGATAATAGATATTTGATGTTCTAAACCACTGAATTTGGGAAAATTTGTCATCTGCAAAAAATAAATAATATATGTGTTGATCTGTCTTACATTAAATTAATAGTCACTAACTCAACTGGCCCTTAATGCTACCTGGCAGCACCATGTCTTATCCATTTTTCAATATCACTTATTTTATTTTATTTTAAATTTCTTTTGAGGCAATGTTTCTTGCTTGTTGTCCAGGCTGGAGTGCAGTGGCATGATCTTGGCTCACTGCAACCTTCACCTCTCAGGTTCAAGCGATTCTCCTGCCTCAGCCTCCCAAGTAGCTGGAATTACAGGCATGCACTATACCTCCTGGCTAATTTTGTGTTTTTAGTAGAGATGGGGTTTCACCATGTTGGTCAGGCTGATCTCAAATTCTTGACCTCAGGTGATTCACCCACCTTGACCTCCCAAAGTGCTGGGATTGCAGACATGAGCCACTGTGCCCAGCCAGATCACTTACTTTATACCTCCTCTCTCTCTCTCAAACCTCCAACACCTCTGCCCCATTCTCACTCTCAGCTAAAGCCCTTCAGTCCCATTTCCATGAGAAAGGTCAAAGGGCTGAAAATAGAACTCCCCAAGGTCTTACTGTGACACCTATCCTCACACTGTATCTGCCATCTCCCCTGTGACAAGGGATGAACTATCTGTGCTCTTAGCTATGGCCAACCTCTCCCCTTGGGCTCTAGGTTTGATTTCCTCTTGGCCCTCAAAGACATCCCTCCTGAAATTCTTCCCCCTCTCTATTTCTAGGTGGAAAGAGCATCGACCCATGTCCAATTAGCTACTTAAAGGTCAACTAAGAAGAGGACTGAGAGTTAACCATTGGATTGAGCAACATCAAGACCACCTGGATATTGGCCAATGATTTTACCCTGAACATCTGCCTAGAGTGATGGTAAGAGAGAAAGGCAGGACAGAAATGAAGAGACAGTGAGAATACATACTACTTTCATGAAATTTTGTTGTAAAAAGAAAGGAAGAGGCCAGGTGTGGTGGCTCACGCCTGTAATCCTAGCCTGGCCAACATGGCAAAACCCCACCTCTACTAAAAATACAAAAATTAGCCAGGCATGGTGGCGTGAACCTGTAATCCCAGCTACTCAGGAGGCTGAGGCAGGAGAATCACTGGAACCCGGGGAGCAGAGGCTGCAGTGAGCCGAGATCATGTCACTGCATTCTAGCCTGGGCGATAGAGACTCCGTCTCAAGGAAAAAACAAACAAACAAACAAACAAACAAACAAACAAAAAACAAAAAACAACAAAAAAAAAAAAAAAAAAGAAAGGAAGGAACAAGACAGGGGCATGGAGTCAAGAAAGATTAAACATTTTTTTTTTTTTTTTTAAGGCAAGGGAAACTATAGCAAACTTGTATGGGAAAGTAAATGATCCAGTAGAGAAGGAGAAAACTGACAATGCAGGTGCATCTGTGGCCGCTTGGCAGTAGGAACTGAGGGTGGGGAAGCATGTGGTATAGTGACATGCCCAGCAAGAACAATCTCAAAGTACACTCGTAAGTCCCCATATTGCATATGGATCTCTGTGAAGGGTTGCATGATGAACTTGAGATAGACACAGTTCCTACCTTTATGGCCTTGTTTCTAAGACTAGGTCAGAGGACTCTCCACATTTATGCCATCTCTTTTCTATTATATTTATTTATTTATTTGAGACAGGGTCTCACTCTCACCTAGGCTGGAGTGCAGCGTCTATTTATGGGCATGATCATAGCTCACAGCAGTCTTGACCTCCTGGGCTCAAGCAATCCTCCCAACTCAGCCTCCCGAGTAGCTGGGACTACAGGCGTGTACCACTGCACCCAGTGAATTTCTTATTTTTTCTAGAGACGCAGTTTTGCCATGTTGCCCTGGCTGGTCCTGAACTCTGGGCTGAAGCTATCATCCCACCTTAGCCTCCCAAAGTGCTGGGATTATAGGCATGAGCCCCTGCACCCAGCCTGTCTCTTTTCTAGCCAGTAGTTTTCTTTCAGAGGAAGTCAAAATGTCTCCCTATTTACACTAAATATAAGTCCTGAACTGTTTCAGCTTCTGGGGTAGGTGAGGTGAGGGTCTCTGTCAAATGCTAGCATTCAGAGGTGTATAAGAAGTATTCACTGTTTCCCTCTATTCACAACACATTTCACTTCTAACGCCAGATATGTGGGTTTTTCCCCCTCACCGAACAATTTTCCCACATCAGCTGGGTGTCCTACAAGTTAACTCAATTCTGACACTAATTGCCTGGAGTTACAACGAGTTAATGGCTCAGTCCTACAAGATCACCCCCACTTCAGAGTCCAGTCATAAGTGGTGGGTCCCCAGGTCACCCAAAACTTCTGTCTGACTTGGTTACAAATTGGTGGTTCCCACAACCTGCTCTTCATGTTCACTTATTTGCTAGAATAGTTCACAGAGAGCAGAAAGAAAAGTTACTAAGTTATGTGTTTATCATAACACGATGCAACTCAGGAATAGCCAGATGGGAGAGATACATAGGCATAGGGCAATGACATGATTTGGCTGTGTCCCCACTCAGATGTCATCTTGAATTGTGGCTCCCACAATTCCCACATGTTGTGGGAGGTAATTTAATCATAAGTGCTGGTATTTCCCATGCTGTTCTCTTAATAGTGAATAAGTCTCATGAGATCTGGTGGTTTTATAACAAGGAGTTCCCCTGCACATGTCCTATTCTTGCCTGCCACCATGTAAGATGTCCCTTGCTCTTCTGCCGTGATTGTGAGGCCTCCCCAACCATGTAGAACTGTGAGTCCATTAAACCTCTTTCCTTTAGAAATTATGCAGTCTTGGGTATGCCTTTATCAGTAGCATGAGAACAGACTAATACAGGCAAGGTATGGGGAAAGGGTGCAGAGCTTCCATGCCCTCTCTGGGCACACTACCCTCCCAGCACCTCCGTGAATTCAGCAACCTGGAAGCTCTCTGAATTCTGTAGCTCAGGGATTTTTTTTTTTTTTTTTTTTTTATACCTGTGACCTTGCCTTCTCTCTCTCTCTCTCTCTCTCTCTCTCTCTCTCTCTCTCTCTCTCTCTCTGTGTATGTGTAGATTTCTTTCTTTCTTTTTAAAATCTTTTATTTTAGGTTCGGGGGTACGTGTTCTAGTGCTATGGTTTGGAGTTGTGTCCCCACCCAAATCTCATGTTGAACTGGAATTGCCAGTGTTGCAGGAGGGGCCTGGTGGCAGGTGACTGGATCATAGGAACAGTTTAATGGTTTAGTACCATCCCTCTAGTGCTGTTTTAAAAGTGTGTAGCACTCCCCCTTCCTCTTGCTCCCACTATGTAAGATGTTCTTGCTTCCCCTTTGCCTTCTACTGTGATTGTAAGTTTCCTGAGGCCTTGACAGAAGCAGAAGCCTATACAGCCTGCAGAACTGTGAGCCAATGAAACATCTTTTCTTTATAAATTATCCAGTTTCAGATACTTCTTTATAGCAGTGTGAGAATGGACTAATAAAAAAAATTGGTACCAGAGAAGTGGGGCATTGCTATAAAGATACTTGAAAATGTGGAAGTGACTGAAACTGGGCAATGGGCAGAGGTTGGAAGAGTTTGGAGGGCTCAGAAGAAGAAAGGAAGATGAGGGAAAGTTTGGAGCTTCCTAGAAACTTGTTGAATTGTTGTGACCAAAATGCTGATAGTGATATGGACAATGAAGTCCAGGCTGAGGAGGTCTCAGATGGAGACCTCTCAGATGGACCTTATTGGAAACTGGGGTAAGGTCACTCTTGCTATGTGTTAGCAAAGAGACTGGCAGCATTATGCCCCTGCTCTAGACATCTGTGGAACTTGAACTTGAGAGAGATGATTTAGGGTATCTGGCAGGAGAAATTTCTAAACCGCAAAACATTCAAGATGTGACTTGGTTGCTTGTAAAAACCTACAGGCATATGCATAAGGAAATAAATGATCTAAAACTAAAACTTTTATTTAAAAGAGAAGCAGAGCATAAAAGTTTGGAAAATTTGCAGCCTGGCCATGTGGTAGAAAAAAAAAATTTCAGAAGAGGAATTCAAGCCAGCTGCAGAAATTTCCATCAGTAAAGAGGAACTGAATGTTAATAGCTGAGACGATGGGGAAAATGCCTGGAAGGCATTTCAGCAACCTTCATGGCAGCCTCTCCCTTCACAGTCTCAGAGGCCTAGGAGGGAAGAATGGTTTTGTGGTCTGGACCCAGAGCCCCACTTCCCTGCCCAACCTTGGGACAGTGCTCCCTGTATCCTGGTGGCTCAAGCTCCAGATATGCCTCAGGCAGCTGCTCCAAAGGGTGCAAGCTGCAAGCATTGGTGGCCTCCACATGGCATTAAGCCTGTGGGTGTGCAGAGGGTAAGAGTTAAGGCTTGGGAGCCTCTGCCTAGATTTCAGAAGATGTATGGAAATAGCTGGATGTCTAGGCAGAAGTCTGCTTCAGGAGTGGAGCCCTCATGGAGAACCTCTACTAGGGTAGTGCAGAGGGGAAATGTGGAGTTGAAACCCCCATGCAGAGTCTCCAGTGGGGCACTGCCTAGTGGAGCTGTGAGAAGAGGTCCACCAACAGCTTGCACTGTGCACCTGGAAAAGCCACAGGCACTCAATGCCCTTGAGAACAGCCATGGAAGCTGAGCCCTGCAGAGCCACAGGGACAGAGCTGCCTAAGGCCTTGGGAGCCTATCTCTTGTATCAGTGTGGCCTGGATGTGAAACATAGAGTCAAAGGAGATTATTTCAGAGCTTTAAGATTCAATGACTGCCCTGCTGGGTTTTGGACCTGCATGGGGCCTATAGCTCTTTTCTTTTTGCCAATTTCTCCCCTCTGGAAAGGAAGTATTTATCCAATGCCTATACCCCTATTGTATCTTGGAAGTAACTAACTTGTTTTTGATTTTACAGGCTCGTAGGTGGAAGGGACTTGCCTTGTCTCAGATGAGACTTTCGACTGGACTTTTGAGTTACTGCTGAAATGAGTTAAAACTTGGGGAACTGTTGAGATGGGATAATTGTATTTTGCAATGTGAGAAGGACACAAAATTTGGAATGGGCCAGAGACAGAATATGGTTTGGATTTGTGTCTCCGCCGAAATCTCATGTCAATTTGTAATCCCCAGTGTTAGAGAAGGGCCCTGGTGGGAGGTGATCCGATTATGGGGGTGGTTTAATAGCACCATCCCCCTAGTGCTATCTTAAAAGTGTGTGGTACCTCCCCTCCGCTTCCTCCTGCTCCCACCATGTAAGATGTGCTTGCTTCTCCTTTGTTTTCACCATGATTGTAAGTTTTCTGAGGCCTCCTCAGAAGCAGAAGCCTCTATAGCCTGCAGAACCAAAAGCCAATTAAACAACTTTTCTTTATAAATTACTCAGTTTTAAGTATTTCTTTATAGCAATGTGAGAATGGACTAATACAGCAGGTTTGTTATATAGCTAAGCTCCTGTCATGGGGGTTTGTTGTACAGATTATTTCATCACCCAAGTACTAAGCCTAGTACCAAGTAGTTATTTTTTTTGTTGTTCCTCTCCCTCTTCCCACCCTCTACCTGCAGGTAGGCCCCAGTGTCTGTTGTTCCCTTCTTTGTGTTCATGAGTTCTCATCACTTAGCTCCCACTTACAAGTGAGAACATGTGGTATTTGGTATTCTTGCATTAGTTTGCTAAGGACAATAGCCTCTAGCTCCATCCAAGTGTTGGTAAAAGACATAATCTTGTTCTTTTTTATGGTTGCATAGTATTTCAGGGTGTATATGCACCACCACATTTTCTTTCTCCAGTCTGTCATTGATGGGCGTTCTGGTTGATTCCATGTTTTTGCTATTGTGAAAAGTGCTGCAAGAAACATTTGCATGCATGTATCTTTATGGCAGAATGATTTATATTCTTCTGGGTATATACCCAGTAATGAGATTGCTGGATCAAATGATAGTTCTGTTTTTAGTTCTTAGTAGCTCAGGGATTTTTATCTCATAGGCATGATGGATTATCAACCTAGTCACCAGCTCCTCTCCCCTGCCTGGAGGATGGGGAGTGTGGCTGAAAGTTTCAAGCTCTTTCTTTCCTTCTTTCCTTCTTTTTTCCCTCCCTCCCTCCCTCCCTCCCTCCCTCTTTCTTTCTTTCTTTCTTTCTTTCTTTCTTTCTTTCTTTCTTTCTTTCTTTCTTTCTTTCTTTCTTTCTTTCTTTCTTTCTTTCTTTCTTTCTCTCTTTTTTCTTTTCTTTCTTTTCTTTTGTTTCTGAGACAAGGTCTTTTTTTGTTGCCTAGGCTGGAGTACACTGGCATGAACATGGCCCACTACAGCCTCAATCTCCTGGGCCCAAGAGATCCTCTTGCCTTGGTTTCCTGAGTAGCTGGGACTACAGGTGTGTACCACTATGTCCAGCTAGTTTATTATTTTTTATTTTTAGTACAGATGTCATCTCACTATGTTGCCCAGGCTGGCCCTGAACTCCTGGGCTGAAGTGATCCTTTTACCTTGGCCTCTCAAAGTTCTGGGATTACAGTTGTGAGGCACATTGCCTGGCTTTTTCCAAGCTTCTAATCATGGCTTGTTCTTTCTGGTGACTAGCTCCCATTCAAGATCCTACCAAGAGTCACCTTATTAGAACAAAAGACTCTTCTATTCCCAGGAAATTCCAGGGATTTAGGAGCTCTGTGTCAGGAACTGGAGTCAAAGACCAAATATTACAACAAAAGATGCTCCTATCACATTTATCACCCAGGTCATTACAAAGATTTTAGAAGCTTTGTGCCAGGAACTGAGGACAAAGACCAAAATACATGTTTCTTATTATATAATAAGATCACAAGAAGTATCCTGGCTGTGTCTTCCCTTCCTCCACACTCATCCCCAGTTTCTGGGACTCACAGAGGAGAGAAACTTGGGAACTCCTCTCCCTGCCTGCTCAGCCCCAGTGCCACTACCTGAATTAAGCCATCATTGATTCTTGCTTGTTTCACAGCAACTGCACCCTAACTATAGAGAAGAAGTCTACACCCATTTAGGATGGCATTCAAGGCCCCCAGTGTTTTTCCTCTTGTTGTTTGCCTCCTGCCTCACTTCAGGAGTGAGTGATCTAGAATGATCTCATTCTAGCTAATTAATATTCTGTTGGTACTGTGTGCAGAGCTGTTCCTTATTGCCATTTTCTTGCTGTTCCCCTTGCCTCCAATGCCCTTTTTACACAGCCTTCTTTCAAAATCCTCATCATCCTTCAAGCACCTTATGCTACAGATCTAACTGGAAGGCCACCTCCTCCATGAAGCCTTCCTTATCACTCATCATCCTCAGAATCAACCACTCTTTCTTTGAACACTGCCCGGTCTTTCCATTGCATGGAAGTTCTTTGTGGGAAGGTATAGTGTCTATTTGTCTTTCAGTTTTTTCCTTTTCTTTTCTTTTTTATTTTTCTCGAGACAGGGTCTTGCTGTGTCACCCAGGTTGGAGTGCAGTGGTGCGATCTCAGCTCTCTGAAACTTCCACCTCCCAGGTTCAAGTGATTCTCCTGCCTCAGCCTCTTGAGTAGCTGGTATTACAGGTGCCTGCCACGATGCCTGGCTAATTTTTTGAATTTTTTGTAGAGATGGGGTATCACCATGTTGCTCAGGCTGGTCTGGAACTCCTGGGCTCAAGTCATCTGCCTGCTTTGGCCTCCCAAAGTGCTGGGATTACAGGCCTAAGCAGATGCATCTGGCCTCTATTTGTCTTTTTATCTTCCTGCCAGCATCGACCCCTGCCCAGTGGAGTGTTGGCACAGAGATGGCTTGCAGATGGAGGGCTGAGTGAGTCACTGGATTTCTTCCTTTTAGGCATCACGTCTCACAGCCTACTGCCCAGATCAGGTCTCCCTGTTGGTATGTGTGGGTAGCGTGCCTTAAAAAGAGCATGGGATTTAAAATCAGAAGACTTGGGCTCCAGTTTGCTACTTGAGTGACGTTGGGTAGCCTGACAATATGATCTTTCTTACAGACTTGTCACGAATCTCTAGACAGCCATGGCAGGAAAGTACTATGTAGACCTTGCATTCTACTCAAATGTGAGTTTTTGCAGCATTACTTAGTCATACCAGGTCAACAGGATCTGTAGGCCTCTAGGGGACAGTCTCAGCTGGCCTTCCAACTAGGTTTGACTGAGCTCTTTCCTGCCAGGATGAAGGCCTGAGGTGTGACCCCTAAGATGCCATGAGCGATCCTGCAGACCTGGAGAGAGAATGAGCCTGCACACCTCAACTCATCCAGACTTCTGGTTAGGCAGGGTTCACTCTTACAGCTCTATGCATGTGCCGGACACTTGATATCCTGGGCAGATGGGAAGTCAATCTCTTCCTTAGAGACCACCTACCAATGCTTGAATCATAGCCAGCCTTCCCCTCTGCAATGTCTTTTTTTCTTCTTTTCAATTTTAAAATTGAGATATAACTCACATAACATAAACATCGCCAAAGTGTACATTTCAAGTGTGATATTTATTTATTTATTTGAGACAGGTCTCACTTGTTCATCCAGATTCGAGTACAGTGGTGCAATCCTAGCTCACAGCAGCCTCAACCTCCTGGGCTCAAGCGATGCTCCCAGCTCAGCCTGACAAAGTGCTGGGATTACGGCTGTAAGCCACTGCCTGGTCTAAAGTGTGATTTTTAGTTGTGCAACCATCACCACCATCTCATTCTATAATAGTTTCATCACCCCCCAAAAAAAACCTTGTAACTATTAGCAGTCAGCCCCACTTCCCAATCCCTGGCAACCACTACTCTACTTTCTTTCTCTATGGCTTTACAATTCTAGACATTTCATAAAACTGGAATCGTACAATGTATGGCCTTTTGTCATTAGCTTCTTTTACTTTGCATGTCTTTAAGGTTCATCTATGTTGTAGCATGTAACAGTATTTCACTCCTTTTATGACTGAATAATATTCCATCATATGCATATAACACATTTTGTTTATCCATTTGTCCATTGATGGGCATTTAGGTTGTTTCCACTTTTTGGCTATTATGAATAATGCTCCTATGGGCATTTATGTGCACGTTTTTGTGTTGACATATGTTTTCAATTCTCTTTCAATCCTTGAAAGTAGGATATTACTCAGAGTTACTGTGTAATTCTATGTTTAGCACTTTGAGGAACTGCTGGACTGCTTTCCAAAGCAGCTGCACCATTTTACATTCCCACCAGCAACCTATGAGAGCTCTGTAATCCTCTTGACACTGGATTCAACCTCTGCTTGCCTTAGCATTCTGAAACTGTCAGACCCAAGAGAGAGAATTCTGCAGTTAGCTTTCACCCTTCTTTTCCCCAAAGTTATAGTTATGCAAGACAACAAGCTTTGCAAACTTTAATCATCTGAAAAGAACACTTGGACCCCTGGGTGTAACAAGGGTGACTCGTCTTCCTTTCTAAGGGGATAATACAGCCTTGATCCTTTTGACTGAGAGGAGCCAGGTATAGATACAGCTCAGCATCCCCACTTGGCTGGTGTGCACAGAGACGAGGCAGCACTCGCCTGGGCTGTTTGCCGAGAAGTCTTATTAAGGAGATGCTGCCAGGCGTGTGTCAGGTGTGTCTGCACACCCTCATCAGCCTTTAGTGGATCCTCAGGCTGCTTGGCAAGGAGCTGGCACTGGCTCCTGTGGTGCCTGGGGTGTGAGACTGGAGAGACATCTGTCCAGGTGGACAGAGACAATGGCTGCAGGCTACTACCTCCTGGGTACCTGACTGGAGAACGTGTAGACATTTGCTGTCTGCTCACAAAGCACTGGGGAGCAGAGACTTCTCAACTCCACTTGTTGTTTTTTTGTGCCTGGGTACACGAGGGCTCTATTTGCAGTGGCTCAGACCTGCCAGCCTCAATGAGGAAGGGTTTGTTTGTGCAGCATCTGGATGTGGGTGCGAGGTAATTCAGGCAGGTGGGGTGGGAAGGAGATTGCTAACCCCAAAGGAGTTCCCTTGTGCAGAAGGAAAATTAGCAGCTGTGCTTATTCTGAGATTGGGTGGAGGAAGGGCTTGCTCATTTCGGTCAGTCTAAGGGGAATGTTTCTGGGAGGTACAGGGGAGAAAGAGGCAAGAAAAACAATCCCATAGGATACTTGTTAATGAACTAATGACCCTGCCGGAAGGTGTCAGGTTCATCATACCTGGTGCACATTTATCCACAGCACATCTCATAACTATAGGTGTTTATTCATGCAACAAATATTTATTGAGTCCCTACTGTGTTCCAGGAGCTTTCCAGGGTTCAGGAATACAACAATGAGTAAAACAAACAGGGGTAATTATCCTCGTGAAGATCAGAGCCTTGTGGGATGGAGAGACATTAATTAAATGATTGCAGGAATTGGTGTGGGGCAGGATCTTGCAGGTTGCTATGAGAGCATATAAGAGGGGAAAATGGCTTAGTATGAGTGTGGAGTTGTCCAGAAAACCTCTCCTGGGGCACCCAGGTCTGCTGGATGAACAGGGCTGGGGTGGGGAGAAGAACATTTCAGGTGGAGGACACAGCAGATGTCAAGCCCTGAAGCAGTACAGAACACAACATTCCAGGAATGGAAAGAAAGCCAGGAGGGGAGAATGGAGCAGGAGGAAAGTTGGGCAGGGCCAGCTGCTCGAGGTCTAGTGGGCTGTGCAAAAGCCCCCTTGCTCTTCTCCCAGGAGCAGTGGGCAGCCATGGGGGGTTTTAAGCTTGGCAGTGACACGGCCAAGATTTGCAATGACCATTCTCTGTTGACTGAATGGAGTTGTGGTTCTGGTTTTAGGGGTGGTTGGGGCCACCCAAGCGAGAGAGGGTCAACTGTGTGGGCTGGTGAAAATGTAACTGTGAACACTGGATGAGCTTAATAGTGGGCAGATGTGGAATCAAGGGGAAAGTGATGTTGAGGGAAGAAAGATGGGGTCCCTAAGGGGGCATGGACCATAGTTTTCTGAGGCTAGTTTTAGCCTCTGAAGGCCATTTTGGCCTTGAATTTCTTTCTTTCTTTCTTTCTTTCTTTCTTTCTTTCTTTCTTTCTTTCTTTCTTTCTTTCTTTCTTTCTTTCTTTCTTTCTTTCTCTTTCTTTCTTTCTCTTTCTTTCTTTTCTCTTTCTTTCTTTCTTTCTTTCTTTCTTTCTTTCTTTCTTTCTTTCTTTCTTTCTTTCTTTCTTTCCTTTCTTTCTTTCTTTCCTTCCTTCCTTCCTTCCTTCCTTCCTTCCTTCCTTCCTTCCTTCCTTCCTTCCTTCCTTCGTTCTTTCTTTCCTTCTTTTTCAGACAGGATTTCATCACTTCGTCACCCAGGCTGGAGTGGGTGACTCACTACAGCCTTGACCTGACCTCCTGGGCTCAAGCAATCCTCCTACCTCAGCTTCTTGAGTAGCTGGGACTACAGGCATGCACCACCATGCCCAGCTAATTTTTTCATTATTTGTTTTTTAAGAGACTGGGTCTTGTTATGTTGCCCAGGTTGGTCTTGACCTCCTAGGCTCAAGTGATCCTCCTGCCTCAGCCTCCCAAAGTGCTGAGATTACAGACCTAAGCCACCATGCCTGGCCTGGCCTTGAATTTCTGATGAAACCTGGGAAACTACATTTTTTTCTGAACACCTGGGGAGCGACCCTTCTTTCTACTTGCTCAAACCTACCCACCTAGCTAAGTGCTTAACACATGGACTGTCACTGGCTTAGAAGATCAGAGTTGGAGGCCTCAGAGGTCGGCTGGTCCAGAGCTTCTCAGTGGGCAGCCCTGGATCCTTGTATTAGCATCATCTCTGGGGTAATGGTTTGAAAACTACAGATTCCTGGGTCTTACTTCAGACCTCCTAAATTATAACTCTTTTTTTGTGGGGGATGGGGGTGGAGGATTTGTGGTAGCACCTATTAAGGAATCAGCATTTTGAGCGAGTGCTCCGGGGGATTCTTCTGCACACTGTATTTGTTTCCTGCAAGTTCTGTAACAAATGACCACAGATGTGGTGGCTCAGAACAACATACATGTATTCTCTCACCGGTCTGGAGGCCAGAAGTCCCAAGGCTGTGAAGTCGACATGTAGGCAGGCCCACCCTCCTCCAGTGGCTCTAGGGGAGAATCCATTCTTGCCCCTTCCAGTTCCTGTGGCTGCTAGTGTTCCCTGGAGTGGGGCAGGATCTCACTAACCTCTGTCTGCCTCATCTCATTGCTTCTCCTTTTTGTCTATTGTCAAATCTTCCTCTGCCTTCCTCTCATGAAGACACTTGTGTATTTAGGGTCAGGATAATATTCCCATCTCGAGATTCTTAACTTAGTCATAGCAGCAAAAACCCTTTTCCCAGATAAGGGACTATTTACAGGTTCTCAAGATGAGGACTTGGTATCTTTGGGGGACCATTTTCTAGTGTGCCACAAACACTGAACTTCAGAAAGCATTGATGTGGTTGATATCCTTCAGGTAGACCAGATGTAGGAAACTGGAGCCCAGAGAGAAGTGACCAATCCAAGGTCGTACAGCTTGTAACTCACTTGTGAGATTGGAATCAAGGCTTCTGATTCCAAGGCCTCTCTGGGAATCCTGGCTCCAAGGAATAGTGATACCTGACATTCACTGAATGTTACTTCCATACTGTTCTAAGCAGATGACATCTACTATCTCATCACTCTTCCAAACAACCCTTTGAGGTAGGGTCTCCTATGATCTTCCAGTTTATACATTAAAAAATTTAGGATAAAAGAGGTTAAATAACTTGCCCAACATGACAGAGTGAATTACTGGGGGAGCCAGGATAGAAACCGAGGCAGTCAGAGGCCAAAGCCTTCACTCACAGGTGGAACCTCCTCCAGTAGGGCTTATTCCAAATCTGGCCTATGAATCACCACTCTCTGATATTTTTTGCTTTCCTAGGAAATATGGACCCAAACTTTTCTGGCAGGAAAGGAGTGCCCTGTAGTAACCACTTGCCTTCTTCCTGCTCAGAGCCATGCCTCCAATTCCTTGGTGAATATTTGCTTCAAGCTGCACAATGAGCCTTCTTATCTCAGTCAATGGGCTTGACGCAAGGCAAGCGGATCTTGCAAAGAGGTGTGTGGAGGGGATGCCGGGGTGGGGGTAAAGATCCTAATGGATTTCTTAGGCTAATGGCCTGGGATGGGCCCTGGAAGGTTCCCAGACCCCAAATTATTTGCAAAAGGCAGAAGAAGAAGGTGGGGTAGATTGGCCTGGACCTTGGGTACATATTTGTCCCTAACCATGACTCACTTCCTTCTGGAACAGGGCCTCAGGTGAAATGTTTGTCTGCTCCACCTCCCTTAGTGCCTTATAGCTCCCCTCCCAGTGGAGCAGGTGTCTGAGAGTACGGTGCAGCCTTGCCCTTCTGTCCACCCTACAGAGTCCATGGCATGGCAGCCCAGGCGGCTGGTGTATCTAGGCAGCGGGCTGCCGCTCAAGGTCTTGGCTCCAACCAAAAGGCTTTGAAATACTTGGGCCAGGATTTCAAGACCCTGAGGCAACAGTGCTTAGACTCAGGGGTTCTATTTAAGGACCCCGAGTTCCCGGCATGTCCATCAGCTTTGGGCTACAAGGATCTTGGACCAGGCTCTCCGCAAACTCAAGGCATCATCTGGAAGCGGCCCACGGTAAGGAAGTGGGCTTGCTGTTGAGTGACATACAGGGTGGGGGGGCCTTACATCTGATCAGGAGGAACTGAGGGAGAAGTTGAGGCTGTGGATCCTAAGTGTCTGGATCTCACATTTCAGACCCCTCCACCACCCCCCCCCCCTTTTTTTTTTTTTTTTGAGACAGAGCCTTGCTTTGTCGCCCAGGCTGGAGTGCAATGGCACGATCTCAGCTCACCACAACCTCCACCTCTTGGGTTCAAGTGATTCTCCTGCTTCAGCCACCCGAGTAGCTGGGATTACAGGCATATGCCACCATGTCTGGCTAATTGTGTATTTTTAGTAGAGATGGGGTTTCTCTATGTCGATCAGGCTGGTCTCAAACTCCAAACCTCAAGTGATCCACCCACCTTGGCCTCCCAAAGTGCTGGGATAGCAGGTGTGAGCCACTGCACCTGGACCCCCCCACCATCTTTTGAACTCTTTTTTTTTTTTTTTTTTTGAGACAGAGTCTCACTCTGTCACCCAGACTGGAGTGCAGTGGTGCAATCACAGCCCACTGCAGCCTCAACCTTCCTGGGCTTAGGTGATTTTCCTGCCTCAACCTCCCAAGTAGCTGGGATTACAGGCATGTGCCACCACACCCGGCTAATGTTTATATATTTTTGTAGAGACAGGGTTGTGCTGTGTTTCCCAGGGTGGTCTTGAACTCCTGGGCTTAAGCCATTTGCCCACCTTAGCCTCCCAAAGTGTTAGGATTACAGATGTGAGCCACCATAGCCAGCCTGAACTCTTGTTCAGAGGCAGTGAGGTATAGAGAGAAGAGCATGGATGAGCTTTGGAACTAGGTAAGTTAGATATGAATCCTAGCCCTGCCTGTGTTGTCTTGGGCAGGTAAACTCTGTGAGCTTTAGTTTTCTCATCTGTAAAATGGCATTTACTGGCACCTTATTTTTCAGGATTGGTATGAGAATTAGAGATAAATCTCAGGGCATAGTGCCCAGAACATAATAGATGCAGAATACATAGTTGTTATTAATGCATATGGTCCCTGGACCAGTGCACAATGGAGCAACTCAGTGCTGGATACAGTTAGCCCGCTGGTAAATTGTGACAACATCATTGCTGAAAGGGGCACGGTTGCTCAAGGTCATGAATTGACATTCCATCAGGGCTGGTGAGTGGAGAGGTGGGAGCTGGGGCTCTGGGGATGCAGACGGAAGGCAGGGGCTCCTAGATGTAGTTACTGATACTACCCAAAGCTCAAGGGCAAGGGGTGGAGAACGGTCCTCCCAAAACCTCGGCCCATGACCTATCACTATGTGACCCTTGTCAAGTGATTTAACCTCAGGGTTGAGAACCGCCTCCATACAGAGTGGTTGTGAGAATTGAGCTCATCCATACAAAGTGCTCTGTTCAACAGAGCTCATAGCAGTGTCTCAGGAGCAGGACTATGAAACGACCTGGGCACCTTTTGTCTTCTAAGCCATGATAGGGAAATCAAGTCAAGGTTCCTATTTTCTTGGCAGTGGTTGAAACAGGAAGATAAAGGGAGAGCACTTCTTCTAAAATGGTCAAAATCACTATTTAACTCCAGCTACCTCTACCCTTTTTGCTTTGATCCTGCTGATTTTGCGCAACAGTTTTCATCTCTGAGAATAACTCCTTGGCCATGCTGCCCTTCCACACACCGTGGTTCATCTTCCCATTCTCCTCTGAAATCTATGAGGTTACCTGGTATGTTGATAAAATCCAGATTGCGAGTTACGGTTTTATATTCTAATTTCAAGACGGCCACATTTCATTTCAACGGACAGTTTTTTTGGGCTTCTGTTTTGTGCCAGGCATGGACTCTGCACTGATTGGGAAGGTGGTCAGGGAGAAACTGAGGAATGAGCTGTGGTCTCAGCTCTGATGGAAAGTGTGGGGAGACACAGGTGTGAATAAAGGACTGATGCCCAAGGCAGAATGAAGTAAGAACTCTACAGAGGCATAAATGATGGGCCATGGGAACCTGGGCTGTCACCACTGGGTGGTGAAAAGCCTTAGGGAGGGGTACTATTGCAGATCCCAAGGGTCTTGGGGTAGGGGAAGGAGGGGGAGAAAAATTTCCTTTAGAGACCAAAGTCAGGTTTCAGTTAACCTTTGCTTAATTTTTCTCCTTTCTTTGAAATCCTTAGAGACTTTACCTCCTTAACCACGTAGCCTATTCTTCCCCAAACCGTGTCTTCACCTGTTCTCATGGTCTGTGGAAATGCGGTAATTGTAGACTGGATGTGCTGATTTGTGGCTGTCAATGGAGGAAGTAAAATTCAGAGCATGAGGCAGTGGAACCTGAGTAATGTGGAAGGTGCAATTGAAGGGCTCCTATCTGGAGTATTCAAGTGTGTGTTGAGTAAATAAATGTGTGTCAAAATTTAACCTCTCCATCCCTAATCATCAGTGAAAAATGATCACACAGCTGCTTTTGGGCAGGCTCATGCTCATATACCACAAGGTTACATTAGAGAATGCAGACTTATCCTCTAAGATCTTACAGGTTATTGAATAGACTCCTGAATCAGTAAAGATTCTGATCCTATCTCTATGAGGAACATACACTGAACGCTGAGAAAATTAGCCTGCTCCTAAATGGTTCATTATTATTTTTTTCCTCCCAAGAGGCCTTTCAAAGGTTTGCAAACAGATTGGGGTATCCAGAAATGTGATGCATTATAAGTTTACTTGTTGCATTTACTTATTTATTTTTAAATTGTGGTATGATACACATAACATACAATTTACCATCTTAACCACTTCTAAATGCACAGTTCAGTGGCATTAGGTACATTCCCATTGCTATGCAACCATCACCACCCTCCATCACCAGTATTTTTTTTATCTTGCAAAACAGAAACTAAATACACATTTAAAAACTTCCCATTCATTCTTCCCCCAATTTCTTTCCTTTTCTTTTTTCTTTTTTTTTTTTGAGATGGAGTTTCTCTGTTGCCAAGGCTGGAGTGCAGTGGCACAATCTCGGCTCACTTGCAACCTCTGCCTCCCGAGTTCAAGCGATTCTCCTGCCTCAGCCTCCCAAGTAGCTGGAATTACAGGCGCCCGCCACTATGCCTGGCTTATTTTTTGTATTTTTAGTAGAGATGGAGTGTTGCCATGTTGGCCAGGATGATCTGGAACTCCTGACCTGAAGTGATCTGCCCACCTTGGCCTCCCAAAGTACTGGGATTACAGGTGTGAGCCTTTGCGCCTAGCCATTCCCCTAGTTTCTGACAACCACTGTTCTACTTTCTGTCTCTTTGAATTTGACTGTGCTGGGTACCTCATATAAGTGGAATTATACAGTATTTGTCTTTTTGTGACTGGCATAACTCACTTAGCATAATATCCTCAAGATTCATCCATGCTGTGGCATATGTCAGAATTTCCTTCCTTTGAAGGTTGAATAGTATTCTGTGGTGTATATAGACCACAATTTGTTTATTCACTCATCCATTTTTGGTCTTGGGTTGCTTCCACCTTTTGGTTATTGTGAATCATGCTGCTACAAACATGGGTATACAAACTTCTCTTTGAGACCCTGCTTCCAGTTCTTTTTGTTATATACCCAAAAGATATGACCTGTGGCTGGATCATATGGTAGTTCTATGTTCAAGTTTTTGAGGAACCGCTGTACTATTTTATATAGTGGTTGTGCCATTTTGCATTCCCACAGCAGTGTACAGGGTTCTGGTTTCTCCACATCCTTGCCAGTGTTTGTTATTTTCTTTCTTTCTTTCTTTCTTTCCTTCCTCCTTTCCTTTCCTTTCCTTTCCTTTCCTTTCCTTTCCTTTCCTTTCCTTTCCTTTCCTTTCCTTTCCTTTCCTTTCCTTTCCTTTCCTTTCCTTTCCTTTCCTTCCTTTCTGATGGAGTTTCACTCTTATCACCCAGGCCAGAGTGCAATGGCGCAATCTCGGCTCACTGCAACCTCTGCCCCTCAGGTTCCAGTGATTCTCCTGCCTCAGCCTCCTGAGTAGCTGGGATTACAGGCACTCGTCACCATGCCCAGCGAATTTTAAATTTTTAGTAGAGACAGGGTTTTGCCATGTTGGCCAGGCTGGTCTTGAACTCCTGACCTCAGGTGATCTGCCCCCCTTGGCCTCCCAAAGTGCTAGGATTATAGGCATGAGCCACTGCGCCAGCCATTTTCTGTTTTTTGATAGTAGCCATCCTAATGGGTGTGAGGTGATATCTTATTGTGGTTTTGATTTGTGTTTCCCCAAAGATCAGCGATGGTGAGCATCTTTTCATGTGCTTATTGACCATTTATAGACATCTTTGGAGAAACGTCTAACCAAGTCCTTTGCCTTTTTTTTTTTTTTTTTTTTAAAGGCAGAGTCTCACTCTGTTGCCCAGGCTGGACTGCAGTGGCGCAATCTCAGCTCACTGCAACCTCTGCCTGCCGGATTCAAGTGATTCTCATGTCCCAGCCTCCCAAGTAGCTGGGACCACAGACTCCCACCACAACATTTGTCTAATTTTTTTGTATTTTTAGTAGAGATTGGGTTTTGCCATGTTGGCCAGGTTGGTTTCAAACTCCTGGTCTCAACTGATCCACCTGCCTCGGCCTCCCAAAGTGTTGGGATTACAGGTGTGAGCTACTGCGCCCAGCCCCTTTGCTTATTTTTAATTGTGTCATTTGCTTTTTTGTTTCATTGCTGCTTTTGAGGGTGATTTTGTATTTCTTCAGTGTTGGGGGCTTTAAGCCAGCTGACTAAATGTGACTCCTATGATCCTGGTTCCCACACAGACGTTAACTTCTACCGGCCTTTGGGGGAAAGGAGATGAGATGTGCTGAACGTATATGTACACATGTTTTTGTCCTTTCAATAATAAAATAAAGCTTGATACTTAGATGTTTTCTGAAATCATACCATTTGACATCTTGTCACTGCTGGGTGTTTCTGCCTATTCATAAGCAACTGAGCAAAGATTTGCTTGGGCTCTTGTCCCAAGGGTTTCAGGACAAGTTTGCCCAGAGAAAGGGCTCAAGGTCAAGCATGGGTTCTCAGGATGAGCTTTTGGTTATTCACAGTCCTGAGACTATTTAGGGCTGGGCAAGAACAATCCTATCACAAACAGCATGGTTGGCTATGCGAGATCAGGGGGTGTTCTTAGCAGGCAGATTTTTGCCTCCTTATTTTCTGACTTCCCTTCTGTGCTTGGTCAATGCCCAGCCCAGGTCCTGTGGTTTGAGGAATGCCCAGCATGAGCGGGCCCTGGTGCAGCGCAGTCAATGATATTATTCCCTGAAGTGTCCACTTTTTGGCAATTAAGTGGTTTATTGATCTTAAGGAGAAATACAGCAAGACAGCAATGAAGTGATGTCAGCTGCATAGTAAGGACCCAGTTCAAGAGAAATGTCAAGGGGATGAATTGTTGGGAGGTTAGGGTAAGGATGAGGGTGAGAGGCCTCAGCTTGGAGCCACTCTTTCTTCAGCTGCTATGTCTTGGATTAGTGAATCTGGAGTTTTCAGTTTAGCCGTGATTTATTGCGTGCTGGTTGTGTTCAGATGCTGGAGAGGAGGCTTTGTGGAGCTTTGGCTCATCAGGGAGAGACATATGGACAGCTGGCGGGCTGCAGAGTGGTTAAGAGCATGAGCTCTTGCGTCAGGTAGATCAGGTTTCTGGTCCCCTCTGTGCCATTTGCTAGCTGAGGAACCACGGATAAGTTACTAACCACCCCAAGACTCAGTTTCCTCATCCATAAAATAGGGATAATAATATTACCCACTTCACTGTTTTTTGGGAGGCTTGAATGAGGAAATCTAGCTATTATTACAAGACAGAATATCCAGAGGGTGAAATAAGTAGAAATATGAACAAAATGCATGGGAGTTCAGGGGAAGAAGCAGTTAATTTTGACAGTGAAATTGGGGCAGGTTAATTACTGGAGACATTTGAGTTGGGATTGTTGGAAGAGAATCGGGAGAGAGACTGAAGAGAAGGCGCAGGTGTGGGCAGAGGCACTGGGTTGTGGCAGTGCATCGGGAGCAAGTGTATTCAGAGGAAGGTGGGAGTCCGTTGTGATGGGAGGAGAGTCGTAATCACTCACTGTGGGAAACTGACAGACAAAGCTGGAAACATCCGGTGGGGCCAGATCACAGAGGGACGGAAGTTCTGGGTCAAGCAATGTGGCTGTCCTTGAAGGTGATGATGATGAAGATGGCAGCATCTCTGGGGGTTCTAAAAACCAGAGCTCCTAAAGTGCAAACCAAAGCTATCAGACATGGGTAACGCTCTAGGAGAGCAGTGTGGCCAAGTAGTCAGCATCACTGAGACAGTGTGGATTTCTGTCACTTACTGCCTTGGATTCTTAACTGATACCTGTATTTCCTTAGGCCTGGTCGTCAGAGGCTGATCCTAGGTTAGAGTAATTTGTATTTATGGAGTGTTTTAAAATCTTCGCTTGAGTAATAGAAAACAGTATTACTAAAAAGACACGGTTGTTATTAGGAAAGATTAAAAAAGGGTTCCAAGTGTGGGTAGGTGTGAGGCTGCCTCTTTACAGAATTCTGCCTCTTTAAAACCTCTCTGACTGCCAATTACTTTGTATTTCTGATCTGTGCTTCAACAGCAACTTAGGAATGGAGAGAAGACTTGGGGTAAGTTCTTTGGGCATCGTAGTGAGATGGAATCTCCTTGCAAAGCTGGGGATTTTCTTTTTCTTTTTTGAGACAGAATTTCACTCTGTCACCCAGGCTGGAGTGCGGTGGTGCAATCGTGGCTCACTGCAACCTCTGCCTCCTGGTTTCAAACAATTCTTATGCCTCAACCTCTTGAGTAGCTGGGATTACAGGTGCACGCTACCATGCCCAGCTAGTTTTTGCATTTTTATTTGTAGAGACAGGATTTCACCATGTTGACCGGGCTGGTCTCAAACTCCTGATCTCAAGTGATCAGCTCACCTTGACCTCCCAAAGTGCTGGGATTACAGGCATGAGCCACCATGCCCAGCCCAAAGCTGGGGACTTTCTGTGGTCCCTGAAAGATTCATGCAACGTATTAGTCATGACATTTATTGGTGTGTGTGTATGTGTTTTTCTAGGGTGGGGATATTTTTGAATTATACTGAGTACCACATAGTAAAATGGACATTCCATCTACCTACAAACCACTTAGCACCATTCTGTATATTTCACTTTCAGTTGTCTGTAGCCTTTGCCAATCACTCTGTCTTCCAACCCAAACTCAACATTTTAATAGAACTTGGGAAGCTTATTAGATATGAATCTAATGAAATTCTATCTCATGAGCACTGTGACACAAGTAATTGAAGATACAGCTCAGGGAGTTATTTTGGAAGCATCAGCATATTCTGCGGTTAATAGTTGAAGCCATGGGGTTGAATGATGTCACCGAGCAAAAATACTTAGGAGTGGTACTGCTGTATGAAATGGGATAATCTCAGAGGGTTCAGGACCAAGAGTCAGGGGTTCCTTGGTACTTAGGGGCAAGCACAGTGGAGGAATGCATGAAAGAGACTGAGAAGAAATGCTCAGAGAGGCGAGGAGAAAATCAAGCGTGAGTAAGGGTATGGAAGTTAAGGGAGCAGAACTTTCAGAGAGGAATAGCCAATGGTACCAAATCCAAAGAGAGGTTAGTTATTGGTGACATGGGTGAGAGGAGTTTCATGAAGCTATGGATGTAGAAGTCAGATTTCAGGAGACTGATAGATGAATGGAGAATGAAGAACAGGAACCTATTTATCTATTTATTTTCTGAGACAGAGTCTCACTCTGTTGCCCAGGCTAAAGTGCAGTAGTGCAATCTTGGCTCACTGCAACCTCTGCCTCCCAGGTTCAAGCGATTCTCTTGCTTCAGCCTCCTGAGTAGCTGGGACTACAGGCGCCCACCACTATGCCTGGCTGATTTTTGTGTTTTTAGTAGAGACAGGGTTTTGCCCTGTTGGCCAGGCTAGTCTGGAACCCCTGACCTCAGGTGATTCACCTGCTTTGGCCTCTCAAAGTGCTGGGATTACAGGCATGAGCCACCACGCCCAGCCAAGAACCTATTTTAAGAGAGTTTTTAAGAAAAGAGATTCTTCCAAACCTCTATAGAGTATGCTGTCTTTTCTTCCCTCTTGACAATACAGCCTTTTCCTTCTTTTGTTTTTAAGACAACATTAAAATTAAATTTTTTTTTCTCTTTCTTTTTACTTATTACTCTTTCAGATCTCTCTGCCTTTTGTTTGCCAAAAAATGACTGCCTGGAGACTGGGAGCTCTTGAGCACCCAGGGTGAACATTTGCAGCTACAGACTTTTAGAACACCCAGATTGGCTGGTGCCACCTTTCTCTTTAAGTTGCTGCCAGAGATTGCAAAAGACTGAAAGCGAATGAATAAACAAAAAACTAAAGGTCCACTACTAGAGAACTTTTATTTACAAATAAATAAATAGAAACAAAATAAGCAAGCTAAATAATGTGTGGTACTTTTAATGAAGTTACAAAGCTCTCTATGTCCTAAGAAAAGATGCATGTACAAGACATATGTGATAAAAATGTATGTACGTATATAGATGTGCTTTTATATCAGAAGACAGTTTCTGGAGGGACACTTAAGAAACATTACCAGTGCGGACTCTGGGGTGGAAGGGATTGTGTGTTTTACACCATTATTTACTCTTGGGGATTTTCTCATGTTCATGTGCTAATTTTTCAAAGAAAAACAGGTAAATAAATTTTATTGTTGTTGTTGTTTTTGAGACGGAGTTTCACTCTTGTTGCCCAGGCTGGAGTGCAATGGTGTGATCTTGGCTTACTGCAACCTCTGCCTCCTGGATTCTCCTGCTTCAGCCTCCTGAGTAGCTGGGATTATAGGGGTGCACCACCACGCCCGGCTAATTTTTGTATTTTTAGTAGAGGCGGGGTTTCACCATGTTGTCTAGGATGGTCTCGAACTCCTGACCTCAGGTGATCCGCCCGCCTCGGCCTCCCAAAGTGCTGGGGTTACAGGCATAAGCCACTGCACCCGGCATACATTTTTTTAATATTTGAAAAAAAAAAAAAAAGTCAGCCCAGAGGAACTGTTTCTGCCATTTCAGCAGGAGCCGTCACCTTACAGAGGCTATGGGGCTGCCACCTGGAAGGGTCCACCTCCCACAACAGAATCCCAGAATCCCTGTTGCCAGCTCCATCCAGACCCCAAACGTCTGCCCTCAGCCCACCCTCCTGCTTCCCGGTCCTTTTTGATCTGCCCTTTCTTCACCTCTATGAAGTAAGAACGAAATGATTCTCTCTCTCTGTGGCCAGACAGTCTTTGATGTAGTGCAGCCCAGGATGCCTCTGATTAAATGTAGGCTGACTTCCGTTTTGTCCGTTGAGGTCCTGTCCTTTTCCCCTTGTAGTTTGCCTGGTGAACAGGTAGACCCACCTTTTCTTTAGGAACCAGTACATAGACTGCTCCTGCATCCTACCTTTCTAACGGACAGGCGTCATCTCCCACCCACTAAATCTCGCAGCCATCATCCCTGTTGGGCCCTTCTCATTTTTCTCTCTTTGTGTTTTTTCTCCTTTTGTGGATATAGCCTACATTCTATTATTATGCACTAGCCTTTTTTCTCTGACTTTTTCATAATGTCAATCTTGGTTTCCTATATACACCACAAGCACCTTGAGGCCAAGAACTACGTGGTTTATTTCTTTTCTTTCTGCATTTCACCATGTTTCCCTCTTTCCCCTGCCTGCCATGGTTCAAAGGGTACTGGATACAAAATGGGCACTCAAAAAATCCTTGCTGGGTAAACAAAGAAAGGATGACTAAAGCATGTGTCATTGTGCCCCAACAGAGCACCAGGGCCATGAGACTGCTTGTAGGCAGATGCCAGTTGAGATAGGTGAGTGGAGGAAGTGCAGGTCAGGTGTGAATGTATCAGAGATGAGTTCTCTTCTCAGGATACATGGTACTTCTGACACCTCAGTGTGTCCATCAGCACATGGGGTCATTATCATTTAGTCAAGACTTTAACGAGTGCCCACAGGGTGCACAGCAATGTGCTAAATATTCTTCTAATCTTCTCTTTATGTAAATAGGGGTGTTTTCTGAATAGGTGATATCATTTTTCATCACATATTATCTCAGCCTTTGCCTTTCTCCTACCTCCGTGTTCCTCACCACCTTTTCACACCCACACACCCACACCACACATATAGTATTAAAACACTAGTCCTATCTGGGTACTGTGGCTCATGCCTGTAATCCCAGCACTTTGGGAAGCCAAGGCAGATGGATCACTTGAAGTCAGGAGTTCGAGACCAGCCTGCCTATAATGGTGAAATCCCGTCTCCACTAAAAATACAAAAAAACAAAAAACAAACAAACAAACAAACAAAAAAACATTAGCCAGGTGTGGTGGCACGTGCCTGTAATCCCAGCGATGTGGTAGGCTGAGGCAGGAGAATCACTTGAATCCGGGAGGCGGAGGTTGCAGTGAGCCGAGATCATGCCACTGCACTCCAGCCTGTGCAACAACGCGAGATGCTGTCTCAAAAAAAAAAAAAAATAAATAAATAAATAAAAAATAAACAAAAAATGAAAACACTAGTTCTGGCAGGGGCTCTGGACTCCAGCTCCTGCTCTGTTCATCCCCGGCTGTGTGACTGTGGGCAGGGCTCGTCTCCTCTCTGGGCTTCAGAGTCCTCAGCAATAAAACAATGTGTTGGACAGTAGACGATCTCCTGGGTTTCTTCCCGCTCTGCACTCTGGGACTCTGATGTTCCTTTCCCCAGGCTGCCACCGTCACTGAGCACCTTGTGACTTGTGTTTTGTTCCTAATTGCTTTCAGGAGTTGTGTCCCAGCCCTCAGTTTGTCACTGGTGGAGCCACACGCACAGACGTTTGTCAGGGCAGTCTAGGTGAGTAATTGGGGAGAGTCTTATTTGTTTTGGGAGAGGGTGGGTCTGTATGTGTCATGAGTAAACATCAGATGAAGCTGTGAGACTTCACTGAGTGAATTAGCTACCTGATGCATCTGTCTGGGTTTGTGCTTTTTGAGACTACATCCTTCACTGTGGGTCCAAATGCTGGAACTACCTCTTGGCTCCCCCTAATGAGAGATTTTGCCAGCTCACTTAACCACTTTAATGCTAGAGCAAGGAGCCAGGATTACAGGCGTAGAGTACCTATCTGTGCTATACCGTGTTTTTGTTGTAGTTTCCTTTAAGTAGACATAATTTGTCCTATGGAATGACGGGCGGTCATAATAAGTGCTTTTATAATTAGTAGGAAAACAAGAATCTTATTTTTCTAGCCAGGCATTCTTTCATAGGCCTGGGATCCTGTAATCAAAAACCTTCATTTCTGACCTTATCATATTCGTTTTAAATTGGGGGCAGTTGAGTTTAAGACATAATTTCATTTAGTTTTGTAAGGTCTAGTCTCCATTGTCAGAAACCGAGGCTCTCCTTGGTAGCAGACGAGCTTTATTGATCTCATTAGCTCTCCTGATACCAAGGCCTCACAGATGGGAGTTTCTGTGTTGAATTGGACAATCCTTACACTTTATGGACAACATGGCTCTGAATTGAATTTGAGGGGCTTCCAAACCACCCTCCAGTGACAGTTACAAAATACAGAACTGGAAATGAAGGCGGAAAAGAAACAAACGCTGCTCACTGAAAATCGGCAACACACACAGAAACCTCAGCATCACATGGATCCCATAACCGCCCCCCCTTTATTTTTTTCAGGAGGTTTTCTCTTTTTCTTATTCTTATTGTAACCAGAAAAGCCCTTTCTCTTCAACCTGCTGGAAATGTTCATGATTTTGAAAATCACAAGGCGTTTTATTTTAAATGCTTCCAATGTTCTCTCCTTTAATGAATATAGCAAATATACCTTAGAAAGAGCTCACAGAGCGTGACATCAAGCAGCGGGAATGATTCGGGGTGCCACATGCGAGCGCGTGCCCGGTTCCCTGAAAACCACAGCCTCAATTTCCCGAGCTTTTGTGTGAGGGCTCACAGAGGGGTAGCGTTCTGACCTTTTCTTGTTCTGGGTAAGTGTGGTGCCTTTTTACTTCCAGCTCCACGTTTAACCTAATTATGCCTGTGTCTCAGGGACACACAACCTCGAGTGCGCCCCAAACAGCTCCTTGTTGGAGATGTGTTAACTGTGGGAAAGGTATTTAATAAGTACCTTTTCCTTGATGGGCTTGGATGGATTTTTCTTTGAATAGTTTTAAGCAAGGAGAAGTGAGGGTTTCCAAAAAGCGGCCTGAGCGTTACCATGGTGAGTGCGTGCTGCCAATGGAGACGGAGGCTGGAAGCACAGGAAACGAACCCAACCAGCTCTCCGAATCCAGCTCACATCAGAACAAATGGGGCAGCCTCTGTGGTGGCTGCCCCGGGGAGCCCAGCCACTGCGGTGGTTTTTAATGAACAGAGTGGAAAGGGGCTAGGGAGTCCAACCTCCTGAAAGGAGCCAGGTGCAGACTGAGCCTCTGCCAGTAGAAAAGAAGATTCACAGCGCCAAGGCTATAACCCAGAGCATCAGGGTGGGGAGCTAGGGGCTGAGTTGCAACAGCCTCTGTGGCCTGAGGGATCTGAGTCAGGGCTGGTCCTGAACAGTGGGTAAATTGTGAGAGATTAAGAGGAGAGATTTCCCACTCGACATACTGTGTGTATTCCCAAAGAACAAGGGAGCAGCACACAGCACTTGTTGAATTGGGGCCTGATACGCATTAACGTTTGTTAAATGTTCTGTTGGCTTTTCAGAGTACAACACAGCACAGTGTAATCTGCTCTAAGGGTTTCTTAAAAAAATGTGTATATATATAAATAAATAATAAATAAATATAAATATAAATAAATATATACATTCATATATATTTATATATTTTTATATCTATATGTATTTTTTTTTTGAGACAAGGCCTGGCTCTGTCTCCCAGGCTGGAGTGCAGTGGCCCGATCTCGGCTCACTGCAATCTCCTTCTCCTGGGCTCAAGTGATCCTCCCACCTCAGCCTCCTGAGCAGCTGGGACAACAGGCGTGCACCAACACACCCAGCTAATTTTTTTGTATTTTTTGTAGAGACAGGGTTTTGCCGTGTTGTCCAGGCTGGGTTTTTTTTAAAACAGTTTATTTGTATGATGAAAATGATGTCTTTTTCATAGAGTTATGTGTTATTATTTCATCATTATTTTGAATACACACAATATAAAAATTAAAGCAACTGAAAAGCACCCAGTGAAGTCTGTTTCCCAACTGTCTCCACTGACTCCATTGCTCACTGCCTTGCAGCCACTCAAAAAATCTCCTCCGTGTTTCTTTATGCAAATTCAAGCAAATCTAAGTACATATTCTAAATATCCCTTTCTTGTATTGAAGGCAGCACACTATCAACACTGTTTGGCACCTTGCCATTATTTGGTGTTATTTCACTTAATAAAGTATTTGGGAGATCTTTCCACACCAGTCTATAAAGAACTTGGTTCTCTGTGAACCATTCCAAGTGTTGCACTCCGTCGTGAGTGTGCACTGTGGTGGATTTATCCTGTCTCCAAAGCATGGACATTTGAGTTATTTTCTTTCTTGCATTCTTATAGAACACGTGGCAGTGGATCTCCTTGTTCGCACTTCATATTGGCTGTGTGAGTCTATTTGCCAGCAGGTCCAAAGTCTGGCTGCTTCTGTCAGGGTGGGCTATGTGTTGTCCCTTCCTCCCTGCTGTCCTTGCTAAGCCAGATTTTCATCCTAAATGTGTGAGTCTCTTGGTTACCATCAGATCTTATGCTTACATGGAGCCCAGGAGCTGGCTTTCCTTGAAGACATATTTTAGGAAAATAAAGATTGAGGAAGCTGAATGCCAAGGATCCAATTGTTTCAAGTAATTTTTTCCTGTAGAATATGACTTTTCTTTGCGCAGCTCAGTCCCTGAAGGAGGACAGTATGATTTTACCTCCACTTAAGTAATTAAATGACTAATCCTTTGTTGAAACAGCCCTCAAATGAAAGCCCTCCCACAACACTCAGGCCTCCTGGCACACTGAGAAGGAGAGTTCTTCTTCAAAGTTGCTGTTCCTGGCAATCCCAGCCTTTCCTTGCTCCATCTTCTCAGTGGAGCCTGTTCTCACCATGTCTAGCAAGGGCCACCCACACTCAGTGTCTTACTGGAGTGCAAGGCAGACTCAGGGCTGCCCCATGTGGTGATGGAGTAAGCTGTAAGTGTGTGGTCCCCTGTGGGTCATGTCTGTGGGTGCTTTTTCCAGTGGATGCTCAAGGGTGCACATCACTCAGGAAACTGCAGGGACCCAGCCAGTCCCTCCACTGCTTATTCCATCACAGTCTCTCTCCCTTGCATTTTGGCCTATGCACATTTCAGAGCATCTCCAGACCTCTGTGGCCACTGAAATAGACTTTGTCCTATGAATATAGTACCCATTTCTGGCTTTGTGCAACGCCTTATAAGTCATACCCATATATCAACTAGAACTCCTTTGGTCACTGGCTTTCAAAGTCCAACCCAACTATTAATAGCTTAAGGAAAAGGAGAATTTACCGGCTTATCCAACTAGATCATGGAAGGGGAACGGCATTGTTGGCCTCGAAGCCTGGTTCCAGGGATCTAAATGTTCCTGGCACACTCTCTGCCCATCTCTCTTCTCTGTTGGTGTCTACAGGTTGGCTTCATTCTCTTCCATGGCAGACAGGACCTATCTGGCAGGAAACAGGACCACTAATGATTCCAGACTTTCTCTCAGTATAATCGTAAACCTGCTTTGGTTTTACTGATCTCAGAAAAGGACTGTGATGTTATGGTTTGGGTCTTCTGCCACTCCTTGAGCCAGTTACTGCAGCCAGGGCAGTGAGGTGCCATACGGTTAGCCCAGCCTGGATCAGAGGCCCATTCTTTTTGTTGGGAGCCTCTTGTGACTGGGAACCTTCTCTAAAACCACAGGGAGAACTATCCAAAAGAAGGGGCATGGCCATGGCTCTGGGCAGACAGAATAAGGCAGGTACACCCCAACATGTAAATGGAGGGGGATCCCAGGTCTGGTCCAGCCTGCACTCTCCCTCTCCAAGGCCACCTCTTCCCTCTGAGCCCCATGGCCCTGGCATCTTTCCCCCTCTCCTAAATCCATCATTCTGCAATGCTCCTGGAAATGTCTTTGCCAAGGGCCCCTCCTCTCTCTCTCTTGATCTACCACTAGCAGCATCTAATTCAGTTTGCACAGGTAGTCTTCTTGTTGCACCTCTGCCCTCCCCATCTCAGATTTCACAGCTGTAAAGTGCGGATATAATCAAAGCCAGTTGGTCAGGTGGCTGTGATAGGTAGAGAGTTGACACTTGGTTCCTTGTCCTCTAGGAAATGGGGGCTCCCATGGGTGGAGGGGTATGTTAATAACCCTGGGAGCCCTGACTGTGCGCTCCATGAGACTGTCTTACACATCGATATATCCATGGTGCCTGGTGCCTAGCAGGGCTCCATAAATGTCTGTTGCACTTTTGATCTGTTGGTGTAAACCCTCTGCCTGTCATCGTTATTAAATCATTTGAAAACACAGATAGCCTACATCCAAGGGTTTTTGTATTTTTCATTTTCCTTTGCCAGTATCACTCTTGGCAATCAGGCTGGATCAGGCATTTAGAATAAAAATTCCATCCTGAGGTTGCCTATGTGTCTCTATTTGCAAAAGATTTCAGAGTTTCATGCAAACCAGCTTGTCTGCATGTCTGTCCCCAGCTTGCTGACACTGCTGGGTGGGTACATTAAGAGGGTTGGAAGTTCTGGCTGATCCTTGACAGTGGAAGGATGTCCTGGGAACAGGTCATGAAGGAGACTGTCCCCAGCCTGTGATAGTGGCTGTGGATAAAGGAACACAGTGCTCATTGCATCCTGGGGACCCCAGCAGGACTCTCAGAGTAAGCCTGTCTCTCACAGGCTCAGCAGTAACTGCTAACTGTACCTGCCATGCAAGCTCCATCCAGTTCTTACCTGAGTGCATCCACAGGTAGGGAAACACTAAGGCATGGTATCATTTGTGCCTATGGTTGTGAAAATGCAACAGGACTTGAATCGTCTTTATGTGTAACTAGGCCCAGAGGCCACATGAGCAATGCTACATATAAAAGTAGAAGAACTTGGTCTCTAAAAACTGAAATTTGATGCTTGCTGCTTTCAGGAATGGGGAGCAAGAGACTTTCTTCTTTCCTAAATAAGGACCAGAGACTTCCAGAATGTAGAAAGAAATTAGAGTGCTTTTTGAGTAACACATTGCTAATAGGTTTATCCAAACTTTGAATCTAGTGGGTGGTTTATTTTCCACTGGGATTCATGAGTGAGATGAGCTTTGCCTTAAGGGTTTGGTAAGTGCCGGGGTTTCTTTCTCTGTCTCCTGCCTTACCCGTCTATTTTTCACTCTGTCTTATACTGCGTGTGTTTGTGCTTGTGTGTGTTTTTCTCTTCTAACTCCCTTTTCTCTATTGACCTGATTTTTCTCTTCACCTCTATGAAATGGATGTCTTTTTCATTTTTGTTGCATTTATTGAGTAGAGTTTTATATTCTGTATTTCTGTTTTGTAAAAAGAATGACTGGACCTTTTCATATGTCTCTAAAGGCAAACAAGGAACCAACAGCAACAACCGAAATCCAGTTGCCTTCTCTTCTGCATCCTGCACATTGATTTTCCTCTGTGAGTCCACGCTTCCCCACGGAGCCAGGCCTGGACTCCTGGAACAGGGGCCTGGCATGCACATCACTAGTCAGTAATTGGGAGTAGTGTCAGCATCTTTAAGATCACTTTCCTGGACACCTTTTGATCTGTAGCATCCTTCGAGGACTGTGGCAAAGTAAATCAATTCACTAGGACTGAGCAGATACTTTTAATGAGCAATCAGGGAAGCCTCAGGGAACGTAAAGGGCCAAATCTACTCATTGATTCTGGAGAGCACAGGGTCAGGCCTCCGGCAGGTGGGAAAAACTGCAGATGACAGCTCCATGCGATCCAGGGGGCTTAACTGATTCAGAGGAAGTTCACTTTGCTACCCGCGGTGGTTCCCTTTCTCCGCGGCACATCTTTTCCCTCAATCTTGGGTCCTGGTGCTCATCCCCCTCTGGTTTTGTTACACTAACACCACTCTCCTTTCTACTCTGAACAAAGGGTTCAGGACAACTCCTTCCACTTTAATGAGAGTTTGAGGTCGTGGATTACAGGAGGATTTGCATATTGCACGTTATTTCAGGAGCACGAAAGAATTCTGCTTTGCGTGGAGAGTTCCACAAACCTTCACTAACTTAGCTCCTTGCAGTATTACTGCAGGAGATGAAGTACAGTCATGGACATCAGGGGTAATTTTCATATCACATGACAGTTGCTGCAAATATCCAAAACCTCACGTCTGCTCACTGCCATTTCATAATTATGTTGTCTATCAGGCCCATCTCCAAATCTTTTGTTCAAGACATTAATAGAAAAGCATAGCATTATTATACTTTTTAATAAACATATTTTGATAACTTTCAGTATAATTGTTTTTATGGCCCTATTTTTAGTCTGAAGCATTTGCCAAAGAGGTCCTTCCTGTAAACCAAAAAGTGACCGCAGCAAGTCTCAATCAATTTGAGGTTTTATTTTGCTAAGGTTGAGGACACATCAGGGAAAAAGAAACACAAGTCACAGTAGGATCTGTGACCTGTTCTTTTTCCGAAGAGGGTTTTGGGAACTTCAACATTTAAAGAGGAAAGAGCAAGCAGGAGGGAAGAAAAAAAAGGAGAGGGTAGGCAATGAGGCAAGTGGTTACATTCTTGTGAGGCTCTGATTAGTGCTCAGTGAATCTACATTTTACATGTGAAAAGAAGTGGGCAGAGGAAAAGTCATTTATGCATTTTTCTTGTGTTCAGTAAATCTGCATTTTACGTAGGATAAAGCAAGCTTGTGAAATTACAACTATCTGTTTGGGAAGAAAAGAAAGGTAGTTCTTGGGCAACTCAATTCCCAAGTTCAAATTTTCCTTTACCATAATGAGTTTGGGGTCCCAAGATTCCACTTTTCTTTCACGATGCACAGGAAAGGTTAAGAATCTTGCCTTACAGGCATGCTGGGCTCCTTCTGCTAGGGGAGACTTCTTTTTGCCAGAAGAGAATTTTGTCAGCTTTCTCCAGTTTCACCTACTCAGAGGTGACCTGACTATTCCTCACTTTGTAAGAAAAGTGCAAAATTGCCAGTGAGCCTGAGTCTCCAGGAAGACACCTTCTGAACCTTATGAGAGGTGGCAGGTGGTCCCAGGCTAGGAGATGCTCTCTGAGCTCCAGCTCAGCTGGGCCGCCTGAGGTTTGGGTCTGAAAATCAAGTCCTAGAGTGTTGCTGATTCCTACTGAGAGGGTTGCTTGTTAAAATGAATCTGTTCTGCATTCTAGGGGATAATTATTTTAACACCTTTCACAGACCCCAGTGGTAGGACTTGACTTCACACCTACCAGCTCTGCTCTCTGCCTGTGCCTTCAGTTTTGCAGACATCATCCCAGGGCCAAAGGACAATTTCTCTGTCACAGACTGGCCGTGAGTCTTGGGTTTCTTCAGCTCTCTCTGACTTATTAGGGGTACCCTGCTGCCCTGCCTCAGCCATTAGTTCCAGCACTTGTGGATGGTTCTTAAAGGGGACAACTAAAAGAGATCTGAAGACAATGCAGTTGATTAAGCATCGTAATGCAATGTTCCAGTCCCCAAGGCTCAAGGGAGCCTATGCGTGCTCTCTTGGGGATGTGGTTGAAGAGAAAAAGGTGGAGGCAGGCTGGTGCAGAAGTAGGAAGCGTGAGGTTACAGGCTGTGTTAAGGCCTCTGTCACATTCAAGGCAGCTCTGGGCATTTACTGGAAGCCCTGGCAGCAGCATCTGGCACTGGCTGGGAGACGTACACCCTCAGTTCTTCAGTAGGCTGGCTCCCGCCATCCAAGGAATAGAGCAGGATGCTCCCAGAAAAGGCTGATCCTTCTGGAAGCAAATCCATACCACCTGCTCACGGGAGAAAGGACAGGTGATGCCCTTCTAAGAGGCCATGAACCTGAGGAATGGAAACAAGTCCCATCTAACAAGTCCTTTGCAGACACTGTTCTCTCTCTAGTGCTTTCTCTTGGCCCTGTGGTTGCTGTGTCACCTCCCTCTTGTTGTCTCAGCTGTTCTTGCTGCTTCGGGCTGGGCAATCCCTCGCCAGCTGGCAGAAGTGGATTGGGTCTTCCCTGTATAGAGTGCAGTCTATTTTCCCCACAGTACTCCCATAGTCACCTTGTAAATTTACAGGTGGCATTTCTTGCTGGCTTAGGGAATGGGCTGAAGCCACTCCATACTTTGCCCCAAACCTGCTCCTTGAAAGTGGAGCACTTTGGTTTACCCTCTCCCTTCTGCTCTGGGAGGCCTCTTCGTGCCTCCCTCAGGGGTCCCATAGGGTAGCTAAGCAGCCCTGGGATGTGTTCTCTGGCTTCATGACCCAGTGCCTGGTTACTTTGGTCTGCATTCTTGTTCAACCTTGGTCCCTGATGCTCTGCCACCTGGGACCCCAGCCTTCTGCTCTATAGTGGGAGAGAGACCTGGGGATCCCTCCCCAGTTGCATCTGGAGCCCCTTCTGTACATGTGTTCAGGACTCAAAAACTGTGTTTCTCCATCATTTAACAGGACAATGCCTGGAGTGGTCCCCCCATCCCCTTCAGACTTGGCTTAGGCTCATATTTCCTCAAATTCCATTTGCTCTGACTTGTTTTGCATGTCAGCTTGGGAGCAGTGTCTCCTTTCTCTGCTGGATCCTGGGTATCCAGAGTTGGAGGGTGTGATGGTTAATACTGAGTGTCAACTTGATTGGATTGAAGGATACAAAGTATTGTTCCTGGGTGTGTCTGTGAGGGTGTTGCCAAAGGAGATTAACATTTGAGTCAGTGGACTGGGAGATGCAGACCCACCCTCATTCTGGGTGGGCACCATCTGATCAGCTGCCAGCGTGGCCAGGATAAAAGCAGGCCAAGGAATATGGAAGGACAGCGCTTGCCAAGTCTTCCCAACTTCATCTTTCTGCTGTGCTGGATGCTTCCTGCCCTTGAACATCGGACTCCAAATTCTTCAGCTTTTGAACTCTTGGACTTACACCAGTGGTTTGCCAGGGGCTCTTGGGCCTTTGACTACAGACTGAAGGCTGCACTGTTGGCTTCCCTGCTTTTGGGATTTGGGGACTTGGACGGGCTTCCTGGCTCCGCAGCTTGCAGACAGCTTATTGTGGAAATTCATCTTGTGACCGTGTGAATCAATACTCCTTAATAAACTCCCTTTCACTATATCCTATTAGTCCTGTCCCTGTAGAGAACCTTGACTAATATAGACAGATCTAGGGAAGGATTAACTCTGGGGGCCACAACTCCGATGCCTACAGAGGCCACATAAATGAGTAAAATAGGCCAGGAGGAGGTAACAAGAGAGGGCAGTGGGGACTGTGGCAAACCCGAGAGCATGTGCTGTGTGAGGAGGAAGCCATGAGCGAGGAGGAGGAACCACGAGCGAGGAAGTCACCTCGCTCTAGCTGGATGTCACCACACAGGAGCTGGGAGACCTTCCCAGACTGCCCTGCGTTTCCTAGTGCTCCCCTAGAAACTCTCACTCCCCTCACCCTGCTCTGGTTTCTTTACAGGATTTACCACTACCTGTCACATGCGTTTATGTATTGTTTGCCATTCTCACTAGTATGTATACTCCATAACATCAAGGATTTTATTTTTCCCCACTGTTGTATCCTTAGGGCCTGGAATAGTTGGCACAGAGGGAATGCTCAGTAAACATTTGTAGAATAAGTAGAGAGAGAAATTTTGGCCAGATTTTGCAGTTTTTCTAAGAAATCAGAAATCTAGGAAATTCCATCATGGTGTACTGTGGTCAGGGCCAGAAAGTGCAGAAGGTTATGACAGAGCCCATCAATCTCATCTTCAGATTCTTACAAAATAGATCCCAGATTCAGGTATGGCTCTATGAGCAAGTGAATATCTGGATAGAAGGCTGTATCATTGGTTTTGATGAGTATATGCACTTTGTATTAGTTGATGCAGAAGAGATTTATTCTAAAACAGAGTTAAGAAAACAACTGGGTTGGATCATGCTAAAAGGAGATAATATTTCTCAGCTACACAGTGTCTCCAACTAGAAATGATCAATGAAGTGAGAAATTGTTGAGAAGGATATAGTTTGTTTTTAGGTGTCCTTTGTCCAATATGAACATTTATTCATATTGTTTTGATTACCCTTTTGTTATTACAAGATGACAATAAGTACTGTGGGATTATTTGTATTAATTTTTTTTTTTTTTTAAAAAAGGAAATCAGAAGTCTAGATTTTCTAGAAATCTAGAAATCACTACGCTGGCCAGGACTGTATGTGCTGGACAGACTAGATCTGCAAGCAGGTTAGGACAGGTTTATCGCCTTCAGTCTACATCAAGCCCCTATTGGGCCTGAATTATGGTGCGGACCCTGGGGACTTTCTACATTCCAGTCAGCTTTCACCTGTGATCTGCATTGAGCTACTGCGAGCTGTCCTCACTTTGGTGTTTGGAGAAACTCTGTGCTTCTGTAGATTGTGTTCCAGGCTTCTGTGCAGTCAGAAGGCTTTCTCTGCAGTTGCCCTGCCCACCAGCCTGGCCAGGGTCCCCTCTACTACTCCCTTTAAGAGTTTTGCTTCCTTTCTATTTCCTTTCACATATTTTTACTCTTCAGCATTGTACTCAGGATATTTTCCCCAGCCTCAAAATATCTTGTTTTCTGCTCACATCACCCCACTGGGTTCCTTGGCATTTTAACATTTGAGGGCAGTTCATCTCATCTCAGTATATTTGAGCCTGGAAGACCACTCTCATCTTGCTAGGAGATGCCATTATCTCTGTTTAATATTTGATGCAATTTGAAGATCTCTGTGCATTTGGAAACCTCAGGATACCTAGCCCGGAGTTGGAACTGCCGTGCCACTTAGGATCATTTTTGGAGGGGACGTTTGACAGTGTGTCAGGACTGTCCCCAGCAATAACGACAACGTGCCATTTTTGTATCTCATCATGTGTATTTCAGCCATGGCTGGAGCTAACAATTCCATCTCAGTGCTCATCTTTTCATTTCTTTCCCTGTTACACCTGACTTCTAGCATTTTTGTCTTATTTTTGAAACCAAAGAGCATTATAATTAAACTCAGTAAGCAAGCTGCTTTCCCTTGAAACAGGCTCTGAGATGTATTTACATAAGCCTCAAATATATTTACTCAGTGGGTTTTTTCCCCCTCTGGTGAATCAATTCCATTTTTTAATTTACTAAGAAAAATTTTTCCCTCTAAGCAGCATTAAAGGTTTGATTTAAAGCTGGAGGTGAGGCAGAAAGTCCTGAAGCTGTTTCATGCCATTCAGTCTTATTCCTTCCACAATCACAGAAACAAGATGGATGAGAATTGGCTTGGTGGGCTTCATAAGCAACTAGGAGGAGCTCTGAAATAATCTGAACAAGCTTCTTCAGCTGTGAAGAGTTTGCTTGCTTTTTTTTTTTGCCTTTCCCTCTCCACTGAAAACTTAGAAGGTAAGGCAAAAATGGCTTCTGATTCAAAGATGACCTGCCAGCCTTTCCTGTTCTTTCCTCTGTTTTGAAGTACATTAACTCTCTGGGGTGCTCTGTAGCTCCTGGAAGCCAAAGACCCCCCTGGCCCAGAATTGTCCTCGGCCAAATGCAGTGATGTGTGATAGCTGCCCTCCCTGTGGAGCTGGCCCCCACGCTGCTATCAGGTCTGACATCAGGTCTGAGAGGTCCCTTCTGGGTCGTCATGGGAACCAGGAGTGGAGGTGCCGGGAAACCTTTGGGGGGCAGCAGAAGTGGATTATTTAGTGTGCCTTATTATATGTAGCATGACTCCAAAGAGTTATTTTGAGGCTACAAAAAATATAGTTGCCATAAATGAGTCATGTTACCACTGTTCAGAAAAACACCAGTACTTTGGGGGCCAATCTTTGAAACTCTTTGTTTCAGAAAAATACCAGACTTGGGGCTAATCTTTGAAACTCTTAGTGACTTTCTTCCCTGGGTGACCCCAATACCCCACCATCTGCTGAAAACACAGCACTTGGGCCCTTTTGAGTTTTCTGGGTATCTGTTATGCCCAGGATTGGTGTTCTCTATAATCTTGCTTCTAGAACACTGGTAACTTGCTATCATCCACTCTAAAAGGAGGATGATGTTCTAGTAAGGTGTGCCAGGTTCTTAATTTACAAGTACAGTAGGAGGTGGGCTCACGGTGTTGAATGGTGGTGGATTGAAGTACTGTTGGTTGGTTGTGGATGCTTACAGGAGTGAGGAAACATGTGGTTTATCTGACATACTCATTTGTCAGAATCAGGAAGAACTTTCACAGCCCACTTACTCATTTAAATATTTGTCAAGTGTCTTCTTCATGCCAGGAAACAGCAGAGAACAAATAGGCACTCTTTCCTCTTCTAGGAAAGAGGGTGGGGAAGAGGGTTCCAGGCTGCAGGAAGGAGATGAATAAAGGTCCTTTGGCTAGGAAGTGCATAGCACTGGGGCAGGGGACTTGCAAAGTAGTGGTAGGACCGGGGCAAACATGGAGCAGTCAGTGCAAAGGCTGAGAGTGGAGAGGGGGCCAGTGGCCAGATCACGCAGGGCTCCAGCACTGTGTGAAGAATTCTGGACTTTATTCCTAAGGGCAATGGGGAATATGGAAGATTTTAGAGCAGGGCTGTTTATAGCCAGATTTGCTGCAGTGTGGAGAGTGCAGACACCAGAAAGAGACAATTGCAAGACAGGAAACCTTCATTATTTGCAGATAACTGATATTGGAAAGGGACCACTGAAAGTAAAATGGGGGCCCATATTTCTTAGTAAACAGTTTTTTTTTTTTTAAAAGGTTTGATTAGTATCTTACTTTGAAAAAAATACAAACAATATAAAAAATTTTCATGTGACTTCATATTTCTTGATACTTATGTAATAATTGCAGCTTTGTGCTAGCTCTTAGAACAAGGAATGAGTCAGTTATTGACTTTTTGGAGGGAGAACTCATGCTGAAAAGATGACAAGACATCAGGATGCAACACTTTTCACTTCCCGATTGAGTTTTGAGGAAGAATCATGAAAACTTTCAAAGATTTCATTAGTTTCTCTAAGGCCCTCCTTCAGTACTTTGACACTCAAACCATTCCCTTTTCAAGGACCAGTCCTGCCTTGAACCTCAGTACTTTTCCTTCCTCAGCTGCAACCGCTTTAACTCTGCCAACTTCTTCTTGGTCAGTGGCACTGAAGTAGATCTCCAGTATCACTTTCATCGACTTCATGAAATCCAGCAATTTGAGCAGAATGTTCAGTGTCACTTTGCAACCACCTTGCATTGTATCTGCATGTGAGGTGGGCATGGTTGGTAGTTCTAGTGTGTCTAGTGTTAGGTGGGGAGGGATGGTTGGGTGAAAACTCATGAATATTTTCACATCATGACAATTTTGCTTCTTTTTGCAACCTCCTAATTACTGCTCCTGGATAATGACTATTTGGAGAAAGAGGGTCCCTTAAAGTCTTACTGGGAGTGGAGGCAATGGCAGTAATGTTAGGGAGGAGGATAGGATTTGAGAGCTATTTAGGAATAAAATCAAAAGCACTTGGGAAGCAATTGGATACGAATGGAGTGAAGAAAAGGAATCAGAATGGCTCCTGGGCTTCAGCAACTGACAAACTAGTGATTCTGATGCCTGAGACAGGACACCTGGACAGGAAGGCAGGTGGTGGGAGTGAGATAGTAGTCCTACATGCTATACCAAACACAGGGGTGGATACGGAAGGACACCAGCAACTTCCTGGTATCATTTCAGTTTTTGTTTTCCTATAGGCAGTAGACGCTCAATAAACATTTGCTGATTCACTTGTTTGGGTTCCCTGGTGTTTGTGTTAATTGTATGTTGGGTGATAACAGTGAATAATAAGGAGGTTTATTGAGGGCTTTCTATGTGGCAGGCACTCAGCTATGCACCTTTTGTATCTTATCTTATTTTTATCTTTATAACAACTCTAGGAGTCAGGCTGTTTTATGTTATTGCAATGTAAGGAGATGCTATTTCATGAGGTAAGTCAGAGGGTGAACCAAATGCTAGCAAAGGATGGGGAGAGAGGGTGGTTGGTGGCAATTGGAAAGTGAGGATGAAAAGGGGCTGATGAGAAGCTATGTGTAGGTTTACAGGAGGAGGGACTGTTCCTGAAATTTCTTTTTTCTCTTGTACAGAGGTCTAGGGCATTTATTTCAAATGATGTGAATGTATTTACTTCAGCTTCCATGTGGCACTGCAAGATTTGGGAAGGCAGAAAACTCATCATCTTGCTAGAACTAGTCCTGGCTCTGACACTGTCCGGCCTTCAGGGTCCCTTGAGCTCAGAGCCTCAGCTTTACTTGTCTGGCAAATGGTCATTAAATAGCCACTTTGTCTTATGCAAAGCACAGGCAGATTGAAATACAGGAAGTGTTAAAGGAAAAACTTTAGACAAAATAAATGTGACAGGGTTTATTCAAGCAAAGAAGGATTCGTGATTTGGGCAGCCCTGAAAACCAGAAGAGGTTCAGAGAACTCCGCTGCAGCAGCGTGGGCTTTAGAGGCTGAATATGGAAGTCAGAGAAATACAACACATTTGATTGATTACATGGAAAGACTGGTTTTAGGGATTAGTTGGTGGTTTCTGATTGGTAAAGTCTCTAGTTTCATTTTACTGTTTGCATCGGGCTTTGGCTTGCTTAGGTAAAAACTTAAAGTGGTTTAGCTGCCCCAGTCTAATGGCTTCCCGATTAAAATGTTTGTAACAGAAGCCACTCTCCTTGTGCAATACACTGATGAGGGTGTGGCTTATGTGATTTCAACTCTTGGAGGGTAAAAGTCTGAGCCTACAGTACATTTTTTTTCTCATGTGCACTTTCTAGGAACTTACCCTGTCCAAAAGCCATCTGATTAATCTACTTTATTTTATTTACTTATTTATTTTTTGAGACAGAGTCTTTCTCTGTGACCCAGGTTGGAGTGCAGGGGCACTATCTCCGCTCACTGCCATCTCTGCCCTCTGGGTTCAAACAATTCTCCTGCCTTAGCCTCCTGAGTAGCTGGGATTACAGGTGCGGGCCACCACGTCCAGCTAATTTTTGTATTTTTAGTAGAGATGGGGTTTCACTATGTTGGCCAGGCTGGTCTCAAATTCCTGACCTCAGGTGATCCACCTGCCTTGGCCTCCCGAAGTGTTGGGATTACAGGCGTGAGCCACCTCACCTGGTCGGATTAACCTACTTTAATTCTACATTAGCAGGATTTATTGTGGGCAACTTCCAGATGTGCAAAGTCCATTAGGCTGAAGTACATTTGCAGGTTCAAAGAAGGTGCAGAGAATGGTGCTTTAAACCTGACTCAGAGCAGGCAGGTGGTAACGGGGTGAATGGATTAGGACAGAGCAGGGCCCCAGCATAGGGACTCATGTTTTTAACTGTGCATGTGAGCTTCTGCCTGAGATTATTTCCTTTGGTTCTACGTTGTTTGTTTGAGGGAGAGTAGGGACCACAGAGCCTGGGGTGTCAGCAGAAGGCCCTGCCTACAATTCCCGGAGGCACTGAAGGTCCTATTTTGTCCTGAATATGGAAAGGCCAGGGAATTGTTCCTTATCAGCAAAGAAGCAGTTGCTTATTGGAAGAGATTGTACTCAGTTGGGGAGAGAGAAGCTGGCTTACCCTTGGGGGAACATTAATCAAGATACTCCAGAGGCGCTCTAAAAATATCATACCTGCTGTTACATATACACTCATGTGTATCTTTGATATCTTTTATGTCATGATGTCCTCTCTAGCCAACTGGAGACTACACACACACACACACACACACACACACACACACACACACGCCCCATACACAGTCTTCCCTCTGTATCTGTGGTGTACTGGTTCCAGGATCCCCATGAATACCAAAATCCACAGATGCTCAAGTCCCTGATATAAATGATGTAATATTTGCATATAGCCCATGCATATCCTCCCATATACTTTAAATCACCTCTGGATTACTTATAATACTTAATACAGTGTAAATGTTATGTAAATAGTTGTTATATGGTATCATTTAGGGAATCATGACAAGAAAAAGTCTGTACGTGTTCAGTACAGACAAACCATCCATTTTTTTCAAATATTTTCAGCCTGCAACTGGTTGAACCCATGGATATGGAACCCATGAATATGGAACCCATGGATACAGAAGGTCAACTGGAGATATATACAGATATCCCTAAACATTTTTCTTGTTACAAATACGCCCTTTTTGCTCAGTATCAGATGATCTTGTACAATAAACTATGAGGTCCAAACTCATTTTACAGATTAGAAAACTGAGAATCCTAGGAGTCAAGTGATTGCTGCTGGTCACTCAACAGGTAAGTAAGGGTCTGGGGCTTTGAACACAGGCTTTCCGAGTCCAAAACCTGTGCTATTTCTACTCTTCTAAGTTTGTAGCCTTCTCAAGGGCAGAGACAGTGTCCTTTAGGTCTCTCTTGTCCCAGTGTCCTGCAGATGGCCCCACACATGTTGATGCTTGGTAAGCACTGGTGAGTGATGATGGCATACAGGAGCTACCCCTTAAGCCTGAAGGGAGAGGACCTCCAGGAGGGTTGGAGGTTGGTGCAAGATAGGGGAGATTTACTAAGTGATTCTAAGAAGATGGGAACTTAAACAGAGGATCCTGCTTAGGATGCTCAGGAGTAGGAACATGGCTGACTCATTCACTCCCCAGTCCCATGTGCCACCTGGCCAGCCTGCCCAGGTGCTGCTGCTGGATGGTGATGGGAATCAGGGGAGCAGGTGACAGGAGCAAACAGGAGTACCTGAGGATGCTAAGAGGCCATGGCAGAGCTGGAGCCATCTGTGCTCCAGGGCTAGGCTGGGGAAGAGGGCAGAGGTGGAGTGTGGCTACAGATAGTGCTAGGGCTACAGGGCGGGGGCACAGGAGACCCAGTTGAGCTGGTGTCTGCCAGGTTTAGAAAAGTCTAGGTTCACCTCTGGTCACAGTGGGTAAGGATTGGCATCTGTATCATTTGGAGAGAATGAAGAATGGTATAATTACATGGCTTGAGGGAAGTCAAAAGGTCAGTCTCTCAAATCCAGGTAGACCTGAGTCTAACCATGATACACATAGAGTCTTCAGAGAGGTGGGTGTCAGAAGGTGGGGGAGATGAGGCTCTTCTTGAGGCATGGGGACCAAGCTTGAGAAGCAAGTCAGAGCCTTTCTTTGAATGTCAAAATTTGCTTTTAGCCAGAGAAGGCAGAAGTGAGAGAAAAAGGGGCGAAGCAGAAAGTGGGTCCCAGAAAGCTTTACTAGTGACAGGCTACTCAAGATCTGAATTTTCAAATCACCTTTGACACAATTATACTGAGGTGAGTTCAGTCAGTAAGCATTTTATGCTGGGGTCTGTTAGAACCACTATGCCCACTGTCTGCCTCCAGGCAACTTCCAAGTCTAGCCAGAGAGATGGGAATTGTCAATGAAGCAAATAGAGATAAAAGTCAATGTGTGGGTCGACTCTGGGCACACTGCCTATGAATTAGCCCTGCTCCACAAGGAGTGGTTTAAAAAAAAGTCTGTGTGTGTGTGTGTGTGTGTGTGTGTGTGTGTGTGTTTTAAGGTAGTCAAAATGGCATGAATTAAACGCCAAGGGCTTCCAAAGGCATGTTCACCAAGTGGGGGAAGGGAGGCTCTGTGACTGCTTCATGGTAATGTACAGAGCTGAAATAGCTCCCTGTGTACAAAAACATTTAGAGCAGCCTTCTGTGGAAGAGTAGGCTAAGGATGCTTCAGCTGTGATAAAATATTGAAGATGGATTTTTAAAAAACAAGCATATATTAGCAGGGTCAAAATCTTTACATTACACTCAGATGTGCAATCAGCACAGCATTCATTATTTTGCTCAACTACTCTCAGCTTGCTGTGGAGCCCCAATTTCCATGGACCATAAGTAGGAAGGAAACATAAACTAGCCGATTAAAGGTATTATGCCTCTCCCTGTTTCAAGTTCTTCTCTCTTTTAGATAAACATTGCTTTTAATTACTCTATTTGAGTGGTGCTATAGACTGAATGTTTCTGTCTGTCCCCCCTCCCGCCATTCATATGTTGCAATCCTAACATCCAATATCATTGTATTAGGAGGTAGGGCCTTTGGGAGGTGATTAAATCATGAGGACAAAGCCCTCATCAATGGGATTAGTACCTTTATAAAAGAGGCCCTAGAGAGCTCCCTCACCCGTTCTGCCATTTGAGGACACAACTGGAAGACAGCCATTTATGAACAAGGAAGTGGGCTCTTGCCACATATCAACTCTGCTGGTGCCTTGGTCTTGGACTTTCCAGCCTCCAGAGTTGTGTTGTTGTTTCTAAGGCATCAAGTGTATGGTATTTTGTTATAGCACCATGAATGGATGAAGACAGGTGGTTTCTCACTTTGTAAAGTCTGGTTCCTCCCCCACCATCCCAGGATGGCACCTGGGTATAAGGAAGGTCAAACAACGTCCTTCCACCAATGGGAGAAGCCTGCTAGTCAATCTCAGCTCAATCTTATGTAATACCCGAGGGAGACTTGGGGGGCACTTCCATTGTCTCTCATCTTCTTCTTAAGTGCTCCATGATGCCATCTTTACTCTGCTCCTGGATTCCTGAATGGGAAGCAGGACATACGTGTTCTCTGCTTTGGCTTCTGCTTCCAACTATCTGAGGCTTTACTCTTGTTTCCACTTCAGCCATTGTTCAACCTCAAGGTAAGGTAGGGGCCACCGCAGGGATTCCGATGTCTGACCTCTCTTCTTTCCTTCCTCTTTCTTTCTACCTGCAGTCCAGAAGCATCTCCATTTCTTCCCTTGGTGTTTGGGAAATTCCGTTAAGCTATAGCTTGAGTTCTTGCTACCTACAGTTTATAATAACATTAGACATCAAGACCTTTAAGCTTTGATTTTCATGTGTAAAGGGAATTTTTGAATTAAGGGATTTTTTTTTAAAACAATGTTTGATTCAGGATTATTGTCTCCTGGTGGATTTTAATTTTTTTTTTTCTTTTTGAGGCGGCATCTTGCTCTGCCACCCAGACTGGAGTGCAGTGGTGTGATCTTGGCTCACTGCAACCTCTGCCTCCTGGGCTCAAGTGATTCTCTTGCCTCAGCCTCCCGAGTAGCTGGTACTACAGGTGACTGCCACCATGCCTGGCTGATTTTTGCATTTTTGGTAGAGACGGGGTTTCACCATATTGGCCAGGTTGGTATTGCACTCCTGACCTCAAGTGATCTGCCTACCTCGGCCTCTCAAATACATTTTTTTTTAAGAGAGCATTTGTTATAGTTTTGTGTTTTTTTTTTTTTTTTTTTGAGACGGAGAGTCTTGCTCTGTCACCCAGGCTGGAGTACAGTGGTGTGATTTCGGCTCACTGCAAGCTCCGCCCCCAGGTTCACGCCATTCTCCTGCCTCAGCCTCCTGAGTAGCTGGGACTACAGGTGCCCGCCACCACACCCGGCTGTTTTTTTGTATTTTTAGTAGAGATGGGGTTTCACCGTGTTAGCCAGGATGGTCTCGATCTCCTGACCTCGTGATCCGCCTGCCTCGGCCTCCCAAAGTGCTGTGATTACAGGCGTGAACCACCGCGCCCAGCCTTGTTATAGTTTTTTAGAGAGCATTTATCTCCGTTTGGGGGACCAGACACAGGCATTCCCATCCAGGTCTTCTAGTCTCCCTAGAATAAATGTAACCCAGTGCATGGGAAAATGTGTGTATTTGAAAGGCTATTCCCAACCTTATTTTGGAATTCCTTTTGTGGAATTCTTTTTTCAGAGCCAATTTATGGGGCATACCAAACCACTCTGTAGTCATGCTTCCAATATCAGTTAGAAAAACCTTCGGCTACAAGAAGCATAAAACCCACTGTTGTGGTTCAGACAAATGGGGGCAAGTTCTTCTTTTATAACAAGAAAACTAGAGGTAGATAGCCCGGGGCTAGTGTAACTTTAATAATGCCCTTGGAGAGCTAGACTCACACTGTGCTCTGCTCTGCACTCTCCTGTGCTGACTTTCATCTTGCACCTGCAGCCTTGGGATTGCAAGCTGGCTCTGCACCTCCAAGCACAATGTGGACTTTCCAGATGGGGACAAGGGGGAAGGGCAATGGGCAAAAAATACTGCCAGCCAAGCCTGCCCTACTTCATCAGGACATGGAAACCTTCCCTAAATTCCCACGGAATGCATCTCTGCTTAAAGCGCATGAGTGAGGACTAACTCCTGAGCAGCGCTAGCTGGAAGGTAGCTGGGAGGAGGGACTTGTCTATCAAGGTATTTCCCAGTGTTTTTTGTCCGCCTTATTCACCACCTAACTAGTATCTTAAAGCCTCCTGACTGCTTTTGAAATTAAAAAAATTGAAAATTAGCCAGGTGTAGTAGCTCATGCTTGTAATTGCAGCACTTAGAGAGGCCAAGGCGGGAGGACTGCTTGAGGCCGGGAGTTCAGGATCAGCGTGGGCAACATAGTGAGACCCCATCTCTGTATTTTTAAAAAATAGCTGGGCATGGTGGCACATTCCTGTAGTCCCAGCAATTTGGGGGGCTGAGGTGGGAGGACTGCGTGAGCCCAGGAGGTCAAGGCTGCAGTGAGCTGTGGTTGCTCATCTGGGCAACAGAGGGAGACCTTGTCTCAAAACAAAACAAAACAAAACAAACAAAACAAAACCTATGCTCCAAGATCAAAGCTGTTTTTCTGCTGGCAGGTCCCCAAACAAGTTTCTGAAATGTGAACAACAGAGTAAATGTCCATCTTCCAGGGGACTCTGAAGGGAAGCACATTTGGACATATTCCTTTGAAAACGCATTCTCGTCATGACAATCCATTCACACTTCATGCAGTAACTGACAAGGATCCAAAAGCCTACACAGCCACGGCATCTCCTCGAGCCTCTGTGCTTGCTTGCAAGAGCTGGGTAGACCCTGTGAAATGTCAGGAGTGAGGTAGATGAAGAGAAAATTAAACTCTCCTCCAGCTGGGCCACCTCTTTGATGTCAGCAACGGAGGGACATTTTGTTGCCGTGACTTGAATTGTAATATCTAGGGAGTGCTCTGGGTGGGCTGTCGGAAGAAGCTTAGACAGGGAGCCAGAACCTTCACATCAGAAGGGAACCAGGACCACGCCCAGTAATGAGGGCTATATGGCCGCTCTGATCTCTTTGAGAAGCCACTTGCTTTAGAGGTGTTACAGAGCAGTCGCCCCCCTTCACTCCCCAGAAGACTGGGCTTCTGTGCTTGGCTTACCTTGTTTATCTCCCACTGCCTGATGCTGGTGGAAGTGAAATCTGTCAGGTTCGATGCAGATTCTTGTTGAATGTCACTTCCCTACAGACCTGGGAGGTTGAGGTGCAAATATATGTAAGATGCTGTTGGAGATTTGCAGAAGAACAAAATATGATTCATTGATTCATGTGGTCATCTGCTTATTTGTTTTTATTCATCAAACATCTGTTGAGCTGCTTATATGTGTCAGCCGCCTGCTGGGGATGCCGAGATGAGTGAATCCACATTGCTGCTTTGCAAGAAGAGGTCAGAGAGTGAGAGAGAGAGGGTTGGGGAGAGAGATAAACAGATGTACTCAAGTGGCCTTAGAACTTGCTGGAGAGGTGTGAAGAGGAAGGGCTTGGCGCTGGTGAGACAGGCCAGGGGCAGGGGTAAGGAAAGCTCTGCCAAGGAGTTGATGCATAAATGGGGTTTTGAGGCCACTCTGGGTGTGAATCGTGATCTGAGGCAGCTTGTGATAACTCTGTGAGAGAAGCGTAAATAAGGTCTTTAGGACACATACAAAAAAGAAGTGACTTCTGGCTGGAGGGTAGGAGGTATCAGAGAAAGCTTCATGGAGAAGGGGTAAGATTCAGCAAGAAGTTTGCAAGCAGAGGGAACAAACAAGAAAAACCACATCAGTGAAAAAGACCAGGGTATGTTTTGTACATATCCAAGTTTGATTGGGAGATTAGATTCATAGCGGGGAGCGTAATAGGAAAAAGACTGGAGAAGTAGGTTGGAGTCATATTGTGAAGGGTGTTGATGCCCTGTTAGATTGCATTTCATTGGTGAGCAATGGAGGACAGTTGCAAGATTTCGAGCAGGGGAGTGACATGATCACAGGTGTTCATAGAAGAAAACTGGGCTGAGAGGAGTTGGGTGGGAGGAGGAAAGTGTGTTATTTTGCTCAACCTTTCGAAGTTGCCTTTTAATAAGATACAGCCCTGCTTGAGGCTTCTTTGGTGAGAAGCAACATAACTCATGCCAGTCCAACCACATCAACTCTGTTTCTCTCAGCTACCAGGTCTAGTCTCACCTAGGAGCCCTGTTGCCATTAGGAAGATAGTGTTTGTCTGTGAAGGAGAGCCTGGTGAGAGAGTGAGGCAGGAAGCAGGTTGCCTCCTGGATCAGAAAAGATCTTCAAAAAGTAATATGACCAGGCATGGTGGCTTGCACCTGTAATCCTAGCACTTTGGGAGGCTAAGATAGGAGGATCACTTGAGTCCAGGAGTTCAAGACCAGCCTGGGCAACATAGCAGGATCCCGTCTCTATGAAAACATTTTTAAAAATTAACCAGGCATGGCATGCACCTGTAGTTTCAGTGACTCAGGAGACTGAGGTGGGAGAATGACTTGAGACTAGGAGGTTGGGGCTGCAACGAGTCATGATGGTGCTACTGTACTCCAGCCTGGGCAACAGAGCAAGACCCTGTCTCTTAGAAGAAAAAGAAAGTAAATGAGTATCTGTGTGTGTGAGACAGAGAGAGAGAGTGAGAGAGCGCGAGAGTGCGCGCGCGAGAGAGAAAGAGAGGAATTAATTAATTTGGGGTCAGATCATGAACCTCTTTGTTGGGAAAGATCCACGCAGACAGAGGCCAGGGCTTTCTAGGCTGACCTGGTGATGCAGCAATTCTGAGTGATGATGAAGATGATGGCTCCTCAGATGTGGGTTCCTGGCTTACTGCTTGCTCAGGCAACTGGTTTTCTGAGAAAACCATAATGTGTTCACACTTACAATATGTATGTAGCTCTGGCCACAGTGTTAAAAGAAAACTTAGAGTGAGACAAGGTCCACAAATGGTCTCTAAAAGGTTGAAGGGCCTTACTTCTGAACACACATTGAAAAGATTCAGATCTTTTATATGGAAAAGATAAAGGCTGAAATGCACAGGCAGGATTTTGGAGCTGTTTGAATGGAATGAATAGGAGAAATAGGGACTTGTTCACCAAATCTTAGACTACTAGAGCTAGGGATCTACAGTGGAGGTGGAAAGAAGCAGTACCAGGCCAGAAAGATGCCATAGCCTTTCACACGATGAAAAGCACACTTGAGGACACTGAGACCTCAGAGGTTGATGTGAAATAAGCAAATAAGTAGAAGTGAGCAAAGTTACGTCACTTCCAAGATGACAGATTTGCCATAGGATGCTAAGGTAGGCAGTGGAGGCCTGGAGCCTGTGCTGCTTCTTTTGAAGTTGACACTGCAAGGGACAACGATGGCTCCCAGGGAAGCACCACTCAGTGGCATCAGTGTGGTGGGTCCCAACTTGCACAGAAAGGGGTTTTCTGTTTTCTTCTGCATTTCCTTGAATCTCCAATGTGACCAACATCAAACCGCAGGATTTGTAACCTCTCTTGACTTTTATTTCTTCTGCCTCAAATTATGATGATTTAATGCTAAGCAATATCTCAAGGGAGTTTTAAGCAATGAGGCATCAAGGCTCTCCTCGTGAACTCTGAAACAAGAAAGGGCAATACTGTAAACAGATCACGCAGAGCCAGCTCTCCATTATCCAAGGTCAGGAGGGGCAAGGAACACACACACACACACACACACAGACACACACACACACACAGACACACACACACTCTTACATGTACACATCGTAGATTGGATTAACAGCTTCAATATTTCCCTCAACCAACTTAATCAGAGCTGCTAATAAGGGGCCAAACGGACTTGACTTCTCTTCTCTTCTCTTCTCTTCTCTTCTCTTCTCTTCTCTTCTCTTCTCTTCTCTTCTCTTCTCTTCTCTCCTCTCCTCTCCTCTCCTCTCCTCTCCTCTCCTCTCCTCTCCTCTCCTCTCCTCTCCTCTCCTCTCCTCTCCTCTCTCCTCTCCTCTCCTTTCCTCTCCTCTCCTCTTTTCTTTTCTTTTTTCTTTGTTTTCTTTTCTCTTCCACTCCACTGGCTGAGTGTGTAGGAGTGGGGAAATGATCAGCATGTGGGGGAGGGGCAGCCACAGGGAGGAGCAAAGGATGGACTCCCGAGTAAACAAATCCCAGGGAGGCAGGGGAAGCTGATGACTGCAGGTGCACTTCCAGCACCGGAAGAGGAGACTCTGCCTGACTTAGAAGGGAATGGGGCAACGCAGGCTCTGGGTTAAATGGGACAGGGTCAGAGAACGCAGGGCCCCTGCAGGCTGGGCCTGACCAATCTGTGTCCCCCGTGACATTGTGCAGGTGACTGCTGGCTTCTGGCTGCCATTGCCTCCCTGACCCTGAATGAAGAGCTGCTTTACCGGGTGGTCCCCAGGGACCAGAACTTCCAGGATAACTATGCGGGAATCTTTCACTTTCAGGTACTGTGCTCTGCTCAGGCCCTTTGTCGCTGCTTTCCGTACCCTTAGGTCCCACCGCAGATCCACTGCATCAGAAATTCTGGGTTTGGGGCACAGTGATCTATGTCTTAACAATCCCTCTAGGTGACTTTGATGCACATTTCAGTCTAAGTACCTACTTCAATGCATCCATCCAGATATCCACACATCCACCCCGTTCCCAGCTCCCCCAGGCCAGGTGGCCTTGAGGAAAGCACTGTAGACTTGAGGGTCAGGAGGTGTGGGTCTGAATCACTTCCTGCTGCCACTGGGTGGCGCTGGGCAAGTTCTCTGGTGCACAAACGCAGACTCTAGACTAGATGTTCCCGGGTTCATCTGGCATCTCCTATGTGCACAGATAAGGCAGACACAGGTCCTGCTCCTACGGAGCCAAGATTTGAACACTGATGGCACAGAGTCCCCACGTGAGGTCCCCTGGAGGGACTCCCTTTACACATCTGCTTATTCATGTGAGCTGCCGCTGTGTCGCCTCTCCCCAGTTCTGGCAGTACGGAGAGTGGGTGGAAGTGGTCATTGACGACAGGCTGCCCACCAAGAATGGACAGCTGCTCTTCCTACACTCGGAGCAAGGCAATGAATTCTGGAGTGCCCTGCTGGAGAAAGCCTATGCCAAGTAAGTGGGGGAAGCCAGGAGCTGGGAGACACTGGAGCCTCCCTGAAAGCTCTCACCTGTCCCTCCCACGTCTGCCTCCCCACCCCAAACTCAGGGCGTCATGGCCACGTCTTTCCCAGCATCCAGACCCCCATGAGCTGGAGAGAGAGCACTTTTCAGTAACAGAAACAGAAATCTGGGCGGAGAGTTTAGCATCTCAGCTCTGCCTCGGGTGAATGTGTATGTGGTGGGGCGAGCCTCCCTGCTCCTCTGGGCCTGAGCTTTTCCTCTTTCAAATCCCAAGGTAGGTTCCTGGGGCAATGTAAATGTTTGAAAGAATGATGAAGAATAATAAAACAAATGTACTAGATAGCAAACTCAACAAAGTGTCTGCTCTTTCCTCAGGAGTTCTTCTCACCGGCGTTTGATGTTCAAAACCTTCTTTGGGGTTCTTTTAATTATATTTGTTTACTGATATCCTTTTCTGCAACCCCAGTTCCTTTCTAGTCCTATTTCCCAGTAAGCCTCAGCAGATGCCTCTCAGCCTTAAGGGAAAGTTCTCCTTCTCCCCATCTGTGGCCCCAGCCCCAGAAACCCAAGCAGCTGGGGCCAGCTCTGGAGGGATTGCCTTTGGCTTTGTAAAGGAGAGGGTGGCTGGAGAGAGGTTGGCTGAGGTCAGTTCTTAGTGAAGTGCTGAGCTGGGCACACGAAACAGTGGCCTAAGCACCTTCCTGGCCCAAAGGCAAAATTGGCAAAGAGCCCTCCTTTATCTTCCAGGCCACAGTGCATCCTAGCACTGTCCCAGTCCCCAATCCCTGGGTCTCCTTGCTGGGGGTGCTAATGGGGCATGTGTTCTTTCTTTTCCAATAGGCTCAATGGTTGTTATGAGGCTCTCGCTGGAGGTTCCACAGTGGAGGGGTTTGAGGATTTCACAGGTGGCATCTCTGAGTTTTATGACCTGAAGAAACCACCAGCCAATCTATATCAGATCATCAGGAAGGCCCTCCGTGCAGGGTCTCTGCTGGGCTGCTCCATTGATGTGAGGCATATGGCTTCTGTACTGCCCCATCTCCCCACCACGGCCACCCCTTGTGTGGTAGGGAAGGGACGAGACAGCGGGAAAGAGGCATAGGAAGGCTTTGGGTCAGAGCAGAGTCTGGGGCTTAGTGGGCAAGTCTGGTGACACATAGGCCTGCACATGTAGGGGCTGGTGAAGACCTAATTGGTAGGTAGGAACTGGGGTTAGTTGCATTGCGGGAGTCCCAATTTCCCTCTCGCTGTTAAAGCCCCTTCAGTACTGCTGGAATGGTCCTAAGAACATAGTTTAGGATCCCTGGATCCTTGGCCACCCGTTTGCTACGTCCTTTTTGCTAAATAATCTTGAGGTTTTGGAAAACAAATGTGATGCTTGATGATACCTGATGGATCTTGAGATCCCTGAAGAAAAGAGAAGTTCTGAAACCAGAGGCTGTGGCCGGACACCAGGCTGAGCTGTGTGGATTTCCAAGGTGGCTGTGGAAACCAGAGACTGGAGGCCCCCAGCCCTGAGGTCCTGTCACCACCTCAGCCTCCTGTGATCAGCTGCCTTCTGGCTGCTCTGTCTTCCTCTCTTGTCCTTATCTGGTGATTTTAGAAATGTGAAAGACAAAGTGAGAAGATCCTCCTTTTTTCCTGTCTCTGCAAACCCCAGCAGGAGACGTGTGTTTTTGGTGGAGGGGTGGCATGGGAGAGAGCGTGCTGAGGAAATGGGAAGGATAATGAGGAGTCGGCTCAGGGAGAACCTTGGAGGACTGGGACCTGTCCAGAGCCATCAGCATGGAGAATTAGCCTTCTTCAGGCAGCCGGGGGTCACTCTCAGAGAATAAATGACTTCCCAGTTTCTTGGTGGCATTTTGAAGGCTGGTAACTTGTCTTTCAGGCTTGGCAGGCACCTGCACTGGCCCAGAACTGCAGGACTAATTAAAGAGGGAGTCTGGTTGGAGATGGCTCTATTTACCTGAGGTTCATTGCCACTCCTGCACCCCTCGTCCCACACTGAAGCCCCCAGTGGCTGTGTAGTGTGTCCTTGGAAAGCATTCTATGGCCAGCCACTGAGAGGTAAGGGCCAGCCACTCTGAATGAACTTTCTCCTCTACCTAGGTCTCCAGTGCAGCTGAAGCAGAAGCCATCACCAGCCAGAAGCTGGTTAAGAGTCACGCATACTCTGTCACTGGAATTGAAGAGGTAAAATTTTGTGTGTGTAGGGAGAAGGTAACATGTGATAATATTTCCATGAATCCAAGCCATCCTGGCAGGAAGAAAGAGGTGATTACTACTAGAAGGTTCAGAATTGGCTTTTGAGCTTCATTGTCATGTTGGGGTGCACTCCGCCTGTGCAGAACCCCAATACCACAGATGTGCATTAGCTCTTGCTCATTAGAACAGCTCTTCTGGCCAGGTGTGGTGGCTCATACCTGTAATCCCAGCACTTTGGGAGTCTGAAGTGGGAAGATTACTTGAGACCAGGAGTTCAAGGCCATTCCTGGGCAACATAGTAAGACCTCATCGCTACAAAAAAGTATTTTTTTTTCCCCTAAAACATAAAAAATAAATACAGGCTCTTCTGACTCTTACTCACTTGAAGATGGACAACGTAACCTCTCTGAGCTTTTGCTCAATAGGTTTTAACTAAATGCAAGCCCTCTCCTTGGATGAGGCCAGCAAAGCTGTAGAGATTTTCGGTTAGATTCTACAGACATTCGAAAAAATATGTTTGTGTGGGCAAAACAGTGGGAACTCACAGAATCCCCAAATGGGAAAAGGGGCAGTAGTCCCAGCTTTTAGGGTGGAGTAGAGTCATGGAAAGGCAAGCAAGTATTCCTTACTCTCCAACCCAAGGAAAAAACAAGGGCTATACTATTCATTATTTTTATTTTCTACATTGTGTCTTCTTTCAAAAAGGATTTAAGGTGGCTTACAATTATTTTATTTATTTATGTATTTATTTATGTATCTATTTATTTAGAGATAGGGTCTTGCTCCTTTGCCCGGGTTGGACTGCAGTTGCATGATCTTGGCTCAGTCTCGACCTCCTGGGCTCAAGTGACCCTCCTGCTTCAGTCTCCCAAGTAGCTGGGACTACAGGCAAGTGCCATCACGCCTGGCTAATTATTAATTTTTTAAAATTTTCATAGAGGCACCATCTCTTTATGTTGCCCAGGCTGGTCTTGAACTCCTGGGTTCAAGCGATCCTCCTGCCTTGGCCTCCTGAAGTGCTGAAATTACAGGTTTGAGCCACCATGCTCAGCTGATGGTTTACCATTAAAAGAATAGACACAATAAAACCATATAAATACAGTAAAATACATCAATCCAGGCTGAAGGCAGTGCTATAATTGAGAAATTAATTTTGCTTTGGGCTTCCCAATGGCCAAGGCAGAAAGGGAAATGCAGTGAGTGTCCCACTTCTTGCTATTTATTTAAGTGAAATAGGCCAGGCATGGTAGGGCGTGCCTGTAGTTCCAGCTACTCAGGAGGTTGAGGTGAGAGGATTGCTTGAGCCCGGGTAGTTGAGCCTGCAGTGATCGCACCACTTCACTCCTGCCTAGGTGGCAGAGAGAGGCCCTGTCTCAAAAATAAATAAATAAATAGTGTTAAATGAAATATATGTTCTTTACATGTGTTTGTGTTTCATAGATACGCATTTTTTTTTTTTTTTTTTTAGATGGAGTCTCTCTCTGTTGCCAGGCTGGAGTGCAGTGGCACAATCTTGGCTCACTGCAACCTCCAACTCCCTGGTTCAAGTGATTTTCCTGCCTCAGCCTCCTGAGTAGCTGGGATTACAGGCATGCACCACCACACCCAGCTAATTTTTTTTTTGTATTTTTAGTAGCAACGGGGTTTCACCATGTTGGCTAGGATGGTCTCAGTCTCTCGACCTCGTGATATGCTGCCTTGGCCTCCCAAAGTGCTGGGATTACAGGCATGAGCCACTGCGCCCAGCCCAAATACGCTCTTTAATGAAGTTAATCTCATAAACGGGAATTGAACATATACATGTAAACATTGGGCCAGGCGAGTTGGGGGATACACAGGAAATGAAGACAATGAGGACCTAACAGCTTATGCAGTTGGTGTGTGCATATGTGAATGCAGGTGTGTGTGCAGGGCGCAAGGGGCTTATGCTTGAGTGTTCAATAAATAGGGGAAAGCAGTATATGTGGATTTAGAAGTGTGGGCTTTGGAGACAGACTGCCTGGGTTCCCAGCCTGCGCTCACCACTTACTAACTAGATAATCTTGGATAACATAACTTCTTTAAGTCTCAGATTTTTGAGCTATGAAATGAAGATAATTCTTTATCTTTTCAGGATTGTCGTGAGTGTTAAATGAGGCAATAACGCATCTTAAATGCTTAGCCCAACACCTCATCTATAGTACCTGCTCAATAAATGTTAACTGCCATGCTTTGGGGTTTGTTGGGAGGGTGTTTATTATCATTAGGCCTCATGTATTAAGAGCTCAGTCAATCTTAGTCAACTATAAAATCTAAATCTGAGTTAAAGCAGACATAAGCTTGTTTTTGGGTTAGACTCACTCTTCATTTATTCAAACAAATTATGAAAAATAGAGTACTTGGCTCAAGCCTGAAAAGATGCATTAAGGGAAAATAAAAGTGTGGTCCTTTAGGAACATTTGAACAATTTAATGCAGATCCTCTCAGGTGCAGACATGCCTGCAAGGCAACAGGAACATAGTAATTCAGCTGCTTTTCTGTGTGGAATTTGCAGGTGGATTTCCAGGGCCATCCAGAGAGGCTGATCAGACTCAGGAATCCATGGGGTGAAGTGGAGTGGTCGGGAGCCTGGAGTGATGAGTAGGTTTTTTCCCTGCTTCTCCAATCCTCTCTCCCTCTGCGGAAGGGTGTCGTGTAAAACACGCAATTATGAGAACGATGTCACAGTGAGTTCAGCAGCACGTCCTGTCTGCAGATCACACAGTGTGTTCAGCAAAGAGTATTAAATGGATCCAGGCTGAGGAAAGCAAAATAAAAGCCACTGGGCTGTAGTCTTCGATTCTGGCTTTCTGCTTTGGCATTTGAAAGTTTGGCGGCTCTGTGGAATTTTGCTTTGCGCTGAAAGGTTTTTGTGTTTTTTTACCTGACACACTGTGCTGGTCCAAAGGTCAAATCGATCACTCACAGTCTGTTTCTTTCCACTCCACAAACACTGGACACTCTGACAAAGGCCAAATCCCTCAGCACCAAGAAGAAACAAGGATGCTGAGAAAATGAAATTTGACCCTTGGAGCCCTGGGCCCTGGCAGCAGTGATGAATGAGGCAGCGGCACTCGCTCCTGCCCTGTGCAGGTTTCATCACTGACTGGAGAGACTCCTCTTGGGCGGGCCTCTTTGCTGAGTCGGTCAGAGGTGGTGATGTCCCAGGACAGCTGTGCCCTAGAATCTATGTCCCCATGATGCAGGAGGGTGGAAAGCATAGGATGGTTTCTGTCCAGTAAGCACAGCTGGCCTGGGGGAGGCAGGTTAGTGTGGGGGAGGAATTAGAATTAGCCAGTCTCGGCCGGGTATAGTGGCTTACGCCTGTAATCCTAACACTTTGGGAGGCCTAGGCAGGTGGATCACTTGAGCTCAGGAGTTCGAGACCAGCCTGACCAACATGGTGAAACCCTGTCTCTACTAAAAATACAAAAATTAGCTGGAAGTCACTTGAACCAAGGAGGCGGAGATTGCAGTGAGCTGAGGTTGTGCCGCCGCACTCCAGCCTGGGCAACAGAGCGAGACTCCGTTTAAATAATGATGATAATAATAATAATAATAATTAGCCAGTCTCATGGACAAAGAACCACCAGAAATGAAATTGGTCACAATAATGTCCCCTCCCAATATATCCTTAATCCTTAAGTGCTGTCGGTACTCTGTGATGCCACCAGGGCTCTCTAAGGGCATCACCACATTTAATCACAGCATCGTGACTGGTCATGACTGCACAGAGGTGTAGTAACTCCCTTCAGGGTTGTGTCATGAAGAAACACATGTCTCTAGGGCCACACATGAGCTTCCTGTAGGAAGGATTTTTCATTCCACTGCCTAAGTTTGAGCAAAACCCAAAACCTCCGTTCCGCCAACTTCCCTAAAAGGATGATAGGGCTATGTGAAATTGAAACCCTGAATTTGGGTCATCCTTACCAAAAGTCACTTACCGAGCTGTCCAAAGGGCTTGTTTGACTTTCTCTCCTTTCCCTGAGCACCTGCTGCCTGGCAGGTGGGAGGTGGTGACTGTCAAGGCCTGGAGGCCCCACCAGCTGGAGATGCAACCTGGGATAGTTACATATATCAGCTATTGGAGAAGGAGGGCGCTGAATCTCTAAGGCGACATCCCTAAGCTCAGCTCAGGGATTAGTGAGATTTTATTAAAAAAAAAAAAAAGTTTAAAAAAAAAAACCAAAACCAATTGGAGCAGTAGGTCAGATCTAGAATTTTCCAACTCCTGCCCTAATCTTTGTTTATAACAAGCACATTCTGAGATTTGGTTTTAATCAAATTAATGTTTCAATGAATTGAAGAGGCCCTGGGAACTGTCCTGCTGACCCCCGGGGTCTTAAAGCCTAGCTTGGAGGGAGAGGCTGGGCTGGAGTGCGCCCAGCTTTATGCTGGGGAGAGAAGGTGCTTAGGTTTTGCAGAAGGTATTCAAGCAGGGATTTATTTTTTTATTTTTATTTTTTAAGGTGGATCTTGCTGCTGCTCTGTTACTTAGATGTCACATACCTATTTCAGGAAAACCTAACTTTGTAAAGGTCAGGAAGCTGGAGATGGCATTTGAACAAAGTGCATGGATATTCCCCTTGAAAGGCTACCAGCAGGAGGTCTCACAGGTTGACGTTACTTCTGGGAAATTGCCGTAGTACTGGGCTGGATGATCATTCTTGCAGGTGGAAGGAAGTGAACCAAGTCCATGTCCCCAGAGCCGGTTAGACTCTGTCAGCATATTCACCCCAGATTGCTGGATAAGCCAGAGTGACAAGTGACTAATGGGTACTGGAGTGCCTGCCTTTCTAGTGACAAGAACTCATCCATGTCCTCTCCTGTGCCTCCCCATTCCTGAGAACAGGGGCCTGGGAGTCTTAATTAGAAATGTCAAATGTGTCTAGAGAGTAAAAATTAGAGAATAATGTTTGAGCCCTAATGTTCCTGTCGCATGTCCAAGGCCACCCTGCTAGTACCCATGGAGTACATGTCCTGGGTCTGTGTTCCTTCCCTAGACTGTGCTCACCCCACACTGTCCATCTTGCCTTTCTGTCTGCATGTGGTGCTTTTGGTATTTTGTTTCTGGCTCTTAGGGGGAAGTTTGGGTGCAGTAAACAGCTTGCCCTGTGTGTAGAACCCCTCAGAAGCGACCACCTCTGCTTGTTTTCCCCTCAGTGCACCAGAGTGGAATCATATAGACCCCCAGCGGAAGGAAGAACTGGACAAGAAAGTTGAGGATGGAGAATTCTGGTGAGTTTTCTGCTGAAGCGCTGTCCCATTGGTGATGGGTCCATTTTCCGTTCTGATGTGGGTGCAGCCAGTATCTAGGTCTTCCAGGAAGGCAACGTGATTCCTGACCATGATGAATTCATTCTTCTCCTCCTTTTGTCCTGGTAAAATTCCACCTCTATACCAGCACGTCTAAAGCTCTGAAACCATGATATCTGGGCCCTCAGCCTGGCTTAACTATCAGCCTGTCTTTCTCCGTTCTACTATCTTTCCAATGAACTGAGAGCACTGCTTCTATCTGTTTAAGCTAAGATTTACCTACCATCAATATGGGATAACTTCCTTTGCTAGTGAGCTAAGGAAGATAATAAGGATACTCCTTGAATATGGTACGGCTTAACTGTACATCACTCTGAATTAAACAAAAATAAACCTCTTGTGAGCTTAGACTTAACCCAACCTAGAGGCAGAGGCTTTGTTGAGATGACCTCCTGGGGTCTTTTGCAGTTTACAGTTCAGATCCTTTGCTTGGCTGTTAAGATACGTGAGGGGGGCTCCCTATAAGAGCCAAGAAGCTAGTGCTAGTGAAGAATGTGGACCGTCGTCTCTGCGTGTTTGGATCAGTGTGCTGCAGGAAAGATCAAGCTAGCCCACGGCCTCTAGGGCCTGTGCCACGGCTCCTTCCTGTGCCCGGTATGCGTGCCTTTAATCACAACCCAGCCCTCTTCACTGAGAGCCCTCTGGTACCTCTGCCCCCAGGATGTCATTTTCAGATTTCGTGAGGCAATTCTCTCGGTTGGAGATCTGCAACCTGTCCCCGGACTCTCTGAGTAGTGAGGAGGTGCACAAATGGAACCTGGTCCTGTTCAATGGCCGCTGGACCCGCGGCTCCACAGCTGGGGGCTGCCAGAACTACCCAGGTAAGGTGAAGGGCTGCCTCGGCCCAACCTCCTCCAGCTTATCCTCCCTGAGCTGGGTCACTTTATATAATTTTTTGTTGGTATGTTGTGTGTTTTTTTGAGACGGGACCTCACTCTGTTGCCTGGGTTGGAGTGTAGTGGTGTGATCTCTGCTCATCACAACCTCTGCCTCCCAGGCTCAAGTGATCCTCTCAACTCAGTCTCCTTAGTAGCTGGGACCACAGGCACGCACCACCAGGCCTGGGTAATTTTTAAAAAAATTTTTTGTAGAGACAGGATCTCACCATGTTGCCCAGGCTGGTCTCGAACTCCTAGGCTCAAGTGATCCACCAACTTTGGCCTCCCAAAGTTCTGGGATTACAGTTGTGAGCTGCTGTGCGCAGCCCTATATGTTAATCTTTGGATAAGGCCTTTGGACTTTGTTCTTTGACTTCTGGGCACCCTCTGGAGGTCCTGCTTCTCCCTAGGGCTTGGGGGCCAGGGTTGTGAGGGTGGGCAGTGGCTCTGCAGCCGCTCAGCTGCAGCCTGAACTGTGTGTTCAAACCATCCCTGCTTCGCCCACCCTCCCCTCCTCCAAAGGATGCGCTTTCCACACTAACGCTGCTCTTGGCACCTTATGCTAAGGCCTCCTGTTCTTCCCTTGGGTTTTTGCCCCTTCCTCCCCACTCCCGCAACCCACCTGGCTAACAGTCATCCCGCTGAGCTCTGGGACAGAGTGGCTGATGGTGTGCTAGGGGAACACGGGTACAACATCTGCTGTTTCAATAGACTGCATCCATTAGAGCTGCTGTTTCACTGTGTGTTTGTGCCTGAGTTGGAGGTGGAGGGGCAAAGACAGCGTGGTCCATGGTGGCCACACACAGGGCATGCATGTCATGGGGACTCAGTCCCTGGTGGAGATAGCATGGTGATAGTATAGGCATATAGCATGGCCTCCGCACTAACCCTGGGTCCTCACCTGATGAAAGGTGGGAAGCTTTCCTGGCTCACAGAAGATCACTAATGTGTCCCCTGTGTAGGCTCCTCCTAGGTTGAATCAGCTGAGGCAGCACCTGATGAAGAAACTCGGGAAAACAGCCCCACATCTCTAAGCAGAAATGAAGAAAAGCAAATCCTGCTCTCTCTACTTTTCACCTCCTGCTCCCCATGCTCCCTGCCTGGTTTGCTGTTGATGTGTTTATTGACTTAGACTGTAAGCACATGAGGCAGGGCCAGTCACTTTTTTCTCTTGAACAGAGCTCACTGCAGGGCTGTGCTCAGTGCTAGGGAAGCAGCATTAGAATAAAACCCCACCTGGGTGCAATGCTGGGTCTTGACAAGTTCTCTCTTCTTTCATCACCTATCCAACCCAAAGCTCCCAGTTCAGGCAGCTGTGACCAGAGTGCTGAACAGAGAGGAAGGAAAGGGGTCCATGTCCTGCCCTTGTTGTTTGATTTAGACCCTGGGAAGGGCATTTCCCTCTTCTGAGCTTCAGTTTCCTAATCCTCCAGATGGGGTTCGACCTTTGAACCTTACTGGGTCACTGTGAGCCTTGGAACACAGTGTAGGGAAGCACTTTGTAAACTGTGTAGCATTATGTAAACAGGACGCATTGCTTTATGGCCCATTCTCTTCCTCCAGTACTGTTAAGGAGTAAACAAAATATGTATGGATTGCAGTAATGTTGCATTTGGGAGAAATTAGAATCTGCTCACCATTAGCAAGCTCTTAGAAAATGTGTAGGAGATTTGCATGGATCATTTTCGGAGCTCAGAACCGTAGGGGGTGCCCAAGGTATCTGCAAACACCAAATCACAATCCCATCCTTGCCACCAACTAGCTGTCAGGAAGACATGGATAGTTCCTGCCCTTTGGTAGTGATGGAAGTATAGGCGATTACGGAATTTTTTCTGTCTCCTCTGGAATCCACAGATATCTGACTTTAAAATCCATACACTTGAGCCCTAAAATCAATCAATCAATCAATCAATCAATCAAACAAACAAACCTGGAAGTGGGGATTCTGGGAGGGTGGAATTGAATAAGAAATCCTACTGTAAAGAAAAGTGATAATCAATGGCTCTTGGTCAGCTGTGAATGCCTTGTTATTTTTCAAGTTAGACTCCTCCTTAAAGGATGTAAGGAAAAATCCCACGCCCTTCCACTTCTTTTTTCCTCCAGGGCACATGATTATTGAAATTGTTGAGGCCCTAGAGTGGAGACACCTGTCAGGCATGTCTTCTGCAATTATGCTCTGCCACTGGACTCTGTCATAGACTTGCTGCGTGTCCTTGGATGATCCTTTTAACCTCTCTGTGGCTTGGCTTGTGTACTTACTATTCTGAGAGATTTTTAAAAAGCCATCTTTGAAATGAAGGAATCTTTTTCAATATCCATAGGTGGTGTGGCAGGACTGCTTCTTAACTGCCAATCGTGATTCCTCATGCATTATTAAATGACTTTCTCTTGAAGAAAGTGTGTCTCGTCAGTTGGCTGCGACACTGAAGCCATCCTGTAAGGACCCTGGGGTGATAGACGGCAGATTAGTTCTCAGGGGTGCTGCCAGCTGTGCTCTGCAGCTGGGGCCCTCTCAGAGGGAGAATAGGTGTCAATCAGATGGCAAGAGCAGTTGTCTTTATAGTGTCAGGCAGAGACCTCTTTCTTAGCTAGTCTCTTCTGGGACTTTCTCCTCTTCTGTCCTGGGGACATGGTTTTTACCCAGAGATCTCCCTTCCTCCAGAAGGTGGGTTTGCCTTCACAGGTCAAGTGCTGAGAGCAAGGTGATGTTAAGTCTTTCCCCAGGAAGACTTGGAGGCAGTGCTGCCCAGTGTGGCCCTCGGATCACGGGATCCTGAATAGTCCCAGTCAAGCGCTTCTGGGCTCCTCATTGATCAAATGGACAAGTACACATTTCCAAATGCGATGGGATATGTCTGTGTGTGTGGATGTGTAGGGAGGTAGGAGGAAATGTCTGACCACCTTGTAAAGAACACTTTCTGAGGCCTGCTTACTAGGCACAGTTTGGACAGAGCTGTGCATTCATTAGGATGATCAAGGTTCTTCCTTTTACTTTATTCTTCTTCATCTCCTCACCCGCTACATGGGGAACCACCATCACCTGGGTGACTTCCAGCCACTTACTGGACCAATCCTCAGTTCAAAATCCATTTGGATGAAGTGGATGAAGACCAGGAGGAGAGCATTGGTGAACCCTGCTGTACAGTGCTGCTGGGTCTGATGCAGAAAAATCACAGGCGACGGAAGAGGATAGGACAGGGCATGCTTAGCATCGGCTATGCTGTCTACCAGGTACTGCTGTGCTGGGTTTGTCTTTCATTACTCACTTGATGTTTTGGGGCTGCATATCTTGGCCAGTCATTGTAGCACATCTTTCTTATTGCTGGAGTATTCCTAATCGAGAAGTGTCCTTGCTCCCCTATATAACAATCCCAGTGGCCTTACTGAGGCCTGAATTCCACAATTAGAGATTCATTGCTATGGCTTAAGTCTCTGCTGTTAACACTGAGATGTGTGACACGTTAACCTTTGCCTGTCATTGAGGGCTCAGTGTACAGGTGTTCATTGGACTCTTTTCCAAGTACAGGCTTCCCCAGGGACAAGAGCCAAGAACATGGGGGCATAAGGCACTTGAGGTGGCACAAGGAGGATGAGGGGCATCACTGAGTCAGGGAAGGAGGCTGGATATGGGAGCCAAAGACAACTATTCCCTGGGAGGCCTTGAGACACTTGGAGCACACAGGGCATGAGCTGGGGTGATGGAAACCACGCGCCCATTTTCAGTTCTGGTGTCTCTGGACTCTGGAATACAGCTGACTCTGGGCTCACGCTACAGTCCCTGGCTAACGTGCCAGTTTTCCTGGCAGCCACCCCTCTACAGACTTAACAGCCTCACAGATATATTAAAGTAAGACCTTTGTGTCTTGACAAGTCTAGCCAGAAACAAGTTGGAATCCACTTTTTTATACAGGCAAAGACTTCTTTTAGCAAATTCCAGCGGGGCTTATGGTGGTGGTTTTTTAAAACAATTTTGTTGAAAGAATTTCTTGGGAAAAATACAATTCTAATCAGGAAGACCAAGAGCTGACTGGAGGCCCAATATCTCAGTATAAATTAATGTATAAAAAAAATTGTAATAAGAAACCAGTAAGGAAATAGTGCAATTGTCAAGATCCTATCTGCATCCCACCCTTTATTTCTCATATTCTGGAATTTAGGGCTTTAGCGTTTAGGGTGTATATGTGTATGTGTGCACATGCACGGGCACGTGAGTGTATTTTATGTTGAAGAATGGGAGTTGGAAAATAATTGCTAATTGATGGCAGGAGAAAGGAATTGCAAATAAATAAGTTCCAATTCTACTCCAGCTTAGCTCTTTCATCTCCACCTGGAATGTTAGTAGCACAAAGCCAGACTCTGTTTGAAGAGATAAAAACCTGTTTAGGCACTTAGTGTATGCACATCAAGTCAACAAACTTTAATGAGCATCTACTATGTGCTGGGTGCTGTACTGTAAGCTGAGGACATGGAGGAATATCACATAGTTGCTGTCCTCAAGGTGCTCACAATCTGAAGTGGAGAGTCAGATGCACACTCCACTGGCAACAGAGCAGGGCAGATCTGCTGTCATGGGGACCAGACACAATGGGCTGGGGTCACCTCAGCTTCGTGGAGGAGGAGATTTTGATGAGAACCTTGAAAGATGAGCTGGATTTCAAGGGAGAACATTCCAGCCAGAAGGACATTTCTTGACAGCTTGAAAGTTAAGTGATGGTTTTGGAGAGTCGATAGTAGGTGGGCATGGATGCAAGGTGGGCTACTCAGTTCTTCATCCATCAGGTCTACCTTTTTTTTGAGATGGAGTCTCACTATGTTGCCCAGGCTGGAGTGCAGTGTTGTGAACTTGGCTCACTGCAACCTCCGTCTCCCAGGTTCAAGCAATTGTCCTGCCTCAGCCTCTTGAGTGGCTGGGATTACAGGTGCGTGCCACCACATCTGGCTGATTTTTGTATTTTTAGTAGAAATGGGGTTTCACCCTTGTTGGCCAGGTTGGTCTCAAACTCCTAACCTCAGGTGATCCACCCTCTTCGGCCTCCCAAAATGCTGGAATTACAGGCGTGAGCCACCGCACTCGGCCAGGCCTACCTTATATAACCAGACCAGCAAAGCATTCTTTCAAAGGGACTGAAATAGCTTTGTGTGGCATGACATTTGCACTTATAAATAATATATAAAGCATATCAGTTTTTTAGTCATCAGATTACTGTTGCTTAAACAATATTCCAGTGTATGTGATCTGTGGTCCTTCTACATCTGGCCAGAGGCATATAATTTAGAGCATGACATCCGTAAGTGAAAACAGTTTAAAAGTCAGGTTAAGAGGGTATCAGGAGTAGCTGGGGTTATAGGGAGTAGCTGGGGTTGCAGGGAGTGGATGCCATATTCTTATTCCTGTATTTCTCTCCTCTTGCTTTAACTGGAGTTTGGATTGAGGATGAAAACCTGCTGCTGACTGAGAAGCAGCCAGGCGCCTCCAAAGGCTAAAGAGCCCTCCTTGTCTGGGCTCCTCTCTCTCTGCATTATCTTCCTGCAGTGATGCCAGGCCAGCCTGTCATTTGCAGTCAGGATACTGCATTTCAAAGATGACTGTTTCTTTCCATCCACCCACGGGCAGTGGCTAAGGCCTGCTCCCTTACCTCGTTGCTCTGGATTTGTGCCACCAAGAGGCCCCACCTGCCTGGCTCAGTTCCTGTCGGGTGATTCTTGGCAGGGTGAATCTGGAGCATATTGATGGCAGCAGAGGTGGTCAAGTTGTTTGTGAAAAGATGGCCCACATGGTTAGGAAAACCCCTGCCAAGGGTGTGTAAAGGCTATTAGACCAGGAACCAAGAGGAAGATACTTGTGAGGCCTCCGCATGGGTGATTTTGGTTTTACACTCAAAATTAGAGGAATGATTGTGACCCTGGACTCTTCTGCTTCTGCTGCCAATGACACAGGGGGCTCCAGAAGTGAGCATGCTAGCATTTTCCCTAATATTGTTGTTTCTGAGAGTTTTCGGCAGTTGACCATAGACCTAAGTCACGAACAATGGTTATACTGGTCTTCTGGTCAAAAGGGCCTATGTGTCAGGGACAAAGAATGGAAAGGGACAAATTGGGGGGTTTGAATCCTCTTCTCTAGCCTGGCATAGGAACCCCAGGCATGGGGAAGCTCCTACTCTGGATCTGAGAGCTACTCTCTTGTGGGAGTCAACACTTCCAGTTACATAAAATAGAGCCTAACTTGAGCTAGGGTAGTGAAAAGAATGTACCAGCTCATGAAACCAAAGCAAGGGAAGGAGATGGAGGCTTGGGACAAGGGACTTAGATACTACCAGGATTATTTCTCTTGACATCTCCTCCCTAGTGTTGATGACATTGTGCTAGTCTAGATTTCTTCATTCCCTAATATCACTAGCATTAAGAAAGGATCCCCTTCTGTTAGTTCTGATTCAGAAATCCCAGAGAAGTAAGTCTCTGATGGGCTCAGCTTGGGTCACGTGCCTATTCTTGACCCATTTCACCACAGCCAAGGGCAGAATAAACTATGGCTCAGGTTAAGTGAGATTCCCTCACTCTGGTCAAGGTCTTGATCTTGGACTCTAGGTCTGTAGGTCTATAAGAAGAGATTAGCTCTCATTGAAAGTCCAAGGCTATTACTCTTGAAGAATTTGAGATCTTGGTAGATCCTACAACTAGAAAAGTATGAAAGTAGAACTTAGAAATCTGGTGGGCCCCTACCAGGTTTCTAGGATCCTGTTTATAGATGGCCTTGAAATTCATCAATAATGTTCCAGTTTCAGAAATGCTGACTGGCTTCTCACTTTAGCACAAACGTCTTCCTCAGTGGCCCCAGGACTGCATAGTCTGTTTGCAAGACATAGGAAGGGAGGAAAAGGAGCAGAAGGAGGACCTTGGAGCTCTCAGGTGATCTACTCTTTTCTTCTGCCCCACAGGTTCCCAAGGAGGTATGTGAGTGCTGACAGAAATTCCTTCCTTTGGTGAGAAATAGTTTGGCTGCCTTCAGGATGGGCAGCCGGCAGCATCTGTTTCCTGCGATAGAAGCTGGTTGTTCCACAGCTCTTACATGATCCAGTCATGAATCAAACCACATGAGTAGGCTGGTAGCTCTGAGAGTGGGTGAGGACCATTGCAAGTCCCATCTGTCAGGCCCTCATGGAAGGAACAGTGGTGACCTTTTCCCCCATGCCCCTGGTGGTCTGAACAACGTGATTCTAATGGGCAGCCAAGGTTGAGAACCAGTGTTCTATCTGGGCTTCCTCCAGCTGGAGTCAGTTGCACTAATTAGGTAGAGGTGTATCCACCCTGCTGCAGCTTTACCCCAGTTCTTCTGGGTTTTCAAGCTTGGCTAGCCATGAAGCATGTGCCAATAAGGCTCAATTCATCAAGTCTAGTTTATGCCTTGGTCCAAGGCTGCAGATTACTGGTCCACCTGCCCTTGGCTCACAAAGTGCATGTTATTGATTATGGAGGGAACAGACAAGCAAGTGAATGGTTTAGAGCAAATACCTCTTACTGATGCAGGACAGGTGAGCCCTCAAATTGGGGCTTAGCCTGGGAGGGTTCTTGGCTTCACCCAGGAAAAAATTCAAGGACCAGCCAGTGGTGTTAGACAGCAACTTTTATTGAAGTGGCAGGGTAGAGCAGCAGCAGAGGTCCTTGCAGAGCAGGGCTACCTCATAGCCAGTGAGCCCAGAGTAGCAGCTGACAGGCAGTTCCACACTCATACCAACTTTTAATTATATGCAAATTAAGGGGCAGATTATGCAGAAATTTCTAGAAAAAGAGTGTTAACATCTGGGTTGTCAGATTGTTGCCATGGAAAGGGGCAGTAACTTCTGGATGTTGCCAAGGCAACAGTAAACTGATATGGCACACTGGTGGTTATGTCTTATGGAGAGGTGCTTTCACCTCTTCCCTGTTTCAGCTAGTGCTCCATTTGGTCCAGCCTCCTGCTAGGAGTTGAGGCTTACCTCCTACCTCACTAGTACCAGAAAATAATTAAAACCAAAGCTGAGTTAAGTCTGGGTGATGGTGGTTCCCATCAGAAATGCCCCATTTCTATGAGTGAGAGGTGACATACACACACAATGGAGCTCTCTCCACCAGCACCTCACAGTGCCCTCAATTTGTCACCCTGGATCCTGTGCTCTGCAAGTGCCAGGCGGCCTTCAGGACAACAGTTGTCAAACTTAGAATGTGCTTCTGAATCCCCTAGAATGCTTTTTAAAGCACAGATTTTTGGGCCCTGCTCCTGGAGTTTCTGATTCTTTCAGTCTAGGGTGGGGCCTGAGAATTTGCATTCTAACAAGTTACCCTGGGGTGCTGCTGTTGATCCTGACCCCACACTGACAGCCACCCTTGGTTAAACCTGCCCAACCTCCATCCTGTCACTTTGAGCTCTGCTATGTCATGGGCAGATGTGGGGACCAGGGACCTTGTGGCACCTGCTTACTTGGGGTTCCTGGTAGGAGAGAGTCTTACCCGGATTTTGCCTCAGGGTTCTTCAATCCCCACTCTGGCCTCCCAAATAGGACTTTTCTAACCTGCTCCACCCTGGATTCTTGCTGGAACTCAGTTTGCCCCCTTCCCAACCCAAGTCAAATTACAGTAGCTTCCCTACTTCAACTCTCCTGAGTGCTTTCTCCTGCCAGTGCCCTGTCTCCTCCCTTTGCTACCATCAGGTATGGCAAGAATGACCTTTAACTCATGACATGTAGACCTTGGTCACATCCTCGCTGGCCACACCGTCAGCATTCTCCTGCCCAGAGTGTAAGCATTTTTAGGGAGAATCTCAAGGACTGTGGGCACCCTAGTGGCGGGGTCAGTGAGGACTTCCTGGGGGCTCTATGTGGAGTCCTGGCTAGGGTAGTGGGGGCAGGTGGCCTGCTTCCTTCTTTGCTTAGCAGGTCTGTAATCCAAAGAGGGTCTGATGACCACGAGTGAACACTGTCCACTCTGTGGTGGACATTTCAGCTCCAGGTCACACAGAAGTTATAGCCCTTGCAGCGTATCAGCACCTGGCCTCTGTCACAGGCATCTTGATGAAGATTGATCGTAAAGACGCAGTGCTATGGGGAGGCTTAATTACAGCAATAATAATGTTGGCACCTGTGTTTTGGAAGCACTCTGCAGTCACTCATTAGCCTGTGTCATGCACCAACAGCCTCCCACCTCCCCGCAACAAATAAGTGGGTCCTGGAGAGCATCATCGCCTGTTGAGGAGAGTCGAGGCCCTGGGGAGGCTGGGGGGACTCTGGATTAGGCCTAGCTGTGGCTGCCCCCTCTGCCTGTCTCTTTTAGAGCTGCCTCCCTGGGCTCCCAGACTGACCATCGTAGTCTCTTTGCAGAGCAGTTTTCCCAGATAGTCAAAGGTGAGCAAGTTTTTGTGGCAGCTTTTGCTTGAGGACTAGGATTTAAGCTCTTTTCTCCAGCCTTGGGCCTATACTGGGAAGGTCAATGCCACACTCCCAGAGACAGCTGCAGAATAAAAGAGTCTATTGGATTAGAGAGGAAAAATATCCAGGCAGAAGCTGAGCGCACACTAGAGATCCTGCTACTCAACCTTCGTTTAACTGGGGAGGCCCACAGGTCAAGGTCACAAAGGCAAGATCAATGCCTCAAACAGGGCCTGGCACCCAGAAGGCACTCAAAATACACTTGATGATTGACATACAGTGAGTTCACAATAGAATCCGTGGCCTCCTGATTCTTAGTGCAATGGTAAAAATCAATAATTCCTAAATCAGCATGATAAAGCTGAACTCTTGGGCTCTCATCTTCCAGGATTTAGCAATAAATTGACTCTGCCTGTTGTTTTGTGCAGCTGGAGAGCCACACGGAGGCACACGTGGGCCGGGATTTCTTCCTGGACTACCAGCCCTTGGCGCGCACCAGCACCTATGTCAACCTGCGGGAGGTCTCTGGCCGGGCTCGGCTGCCCCCTGGGGAGTACCTGGTGGTGCCATCCACGTTTGAGCCCTTCAAAGACGGCGAGTTCTGCTTGAGAGTGTTCTCGGAGAAGAAGGCCCAGGCCCTGTGCGTCTCCTTCCCTCCGTGGTGGGGAACAGTTGTCTGTGGGCCCACAAAGGGAAGTGGCCCCATGCAGGTGCAGGTCCCACCCCAGTTCCCAGTATATATTCCCAGAAAAAAGCTCGAAGAAACTACAAGGCCAAAGGACCCTTCGCTTGGTGTCCCCCTCCTACCCCTCCACCTTGCTCTATAGGTCAAGGAGAGAAAGGGAACCAGGAGACCAGCAGCGGCCTGGACTGGGGCTCCCACCCCTGCAGAAGGAGCATGTGAGGCCCTGAGAGCGGGACCTGGACCAGAGTACCCCTCCTCCCCTCACACACCCCCCCCATATACACACCACACATACACACATACACACCACATGCCACACACATACACACCACGTACCACACACATACACACCACACACATACACACACTCCACACAAACATGCACCACATACCACACACATACATCACACACACACCACACACCACACACATACACAACACACACACGCCACTCACACACACCATGTATGTACACACCACACACATGCACTACATACATACACACCACATGCCACATATACACACCACAAACACATACACAACGTGCACATTCTCCACTCACACACATACACCACACAATGCTCCCCTGACACACACCATGTATATACCACACACATATACACATGACATGTACCACCTACACACATATACATACCACATACCACACACATACTCCACTCACACATAACATATACACCACACATATCATGCACACACACCACACGTACATACCACACACACACCACACATACACAACACACACACACCAGGTATACACCACATGTACACACCATGTGCATACAACATACCATGATACACATACACCATGTACACACACATACACACACTACACACCAATCATACACTGCACACTATATACCACATACATTCCCCATACATAACCTGCCATTTACACACACCACGGACACACCATGCACACACATACACCACACACCACACACACATGAACATTATGTATTACATATCACACACATCACATACTACACAAACTATACACACTACACATACACACCACACATATACATCACACACACAACATGTATACCACACACACAGCAAACATACTATAAGCACATGCACACCACACATTACATATCACACACACCAAACACACCACACACCATAGGTATACGCTGCACACATCACACATCATACAGTACACACACCGTACACCACTCACACACACCATGTACATACAGTGTACACTCCACACAATCACACAGCACAGCCTCATACCACATACACACTATATACATATCATTCACGCACACCACATACATATGATACACACACACACACCCCCCACAGCACACACAACCTCTATGCACCCCTGCAACGACTGTGAGCTTGCTGCCTCAGTCCCCAGAGGACATGTCAACAGGGATCATCCTTCTGGGGAATTCTCTCCCTACCTTACCCCAGTTACCATTCTTGTCCCTGGGAGTGACCCATCAGGGTGAACACTCTGGAATCCTTGAAGGGCCAATTGCACTGGGAAGCTCTTGTCTCTGATGAAAAACTCTGGGTGGGGTGGAGGTTGAGGAGGTGAGGGAGACGAATCCTGGCTAAAGATTCTGTTTATACAGTTTTTAGTAGGAAATGAAGTCTGGGGTGTGAGGCCAATCTCTCAGCAGGGCCAAAATCTTCCTCAAAGAACCCAGCCATTAGCTGTACTTTCTGTACTCATGTTAGGTTTATTTCTTTCTTTGTATTTCAGAGAAATTGGGGATGTGGTGGCTGGAAACCCACATGAGGTATGCAATCTTTTTGTATGCCAAACTCTGACACTGTTGCATAGCAGTCATTTCAGGTTTCTTATTGATTTCTCAGAATTCTTTATGTATTAAGGATGGTAACTTCTTATTAGTTAGGGCCACAACATTTTCTAGTCCCTGTCTCTTCCTGAGGAAGATGAGACAGAAGTAGCCCTGGAACCCAGGCTTTGTAATATATCCCTATCCCCTGGGGGAGGTCTTAGCGTCATCTTGCACGTTTGATAAGCAGGACCCACAGATAGAGCACCCACTGTGCCTAAGCTGTGCTGTGAAGGATAGAGAAGTCCATGGGAGAACAGATCCAGTGTCCTGCTCTTGGATTGACCTCCAGTCTTTTGGAGGACAAATGATGAAAATATACACAAAAGATGAAGAAAAGAACACACCAGAAAACCCATCTAAACTTGAGGACATGTAGTCTGAGGGGTGCTGGGGGAGTGCCTAGTCTGGGAAAGCCCCATGGAGGAGATAGTTCTGAGCCGACTTTGGAGGAAGAAATATGTAGGGTTTGCGGTGTGGGTTCACCACCTGACTCCCTTTATCCCTCACTGTGTCTTAATGTACTGTCCTTGCCCTCAGATGGTGGTGTGCTGGGTGATGGGTATGTTGGGTGCTGCTGCTCCCTGAGAGCCATGCTGTGTCTGTGGCCAGTGGGCCTGGGGTGGGGCAGGACCACCTACATGGGGGCACAGGCCCAGCTTGCACCCCTCCGTCCAACACTGACGTGTCTCTGGCTGCAGATGCCATGCGGAGTGCTCCCAGCTGCTGGGCTTGGCATCTTCGGCTGAATGGGGGTGAGGGCAGACATATTCTGTGATTTGACACGTGTCAAATTTACAGGCTCCTGTTTCTGCCGATGCATGAGATGGTGCCAAATAAGGATCCATCTTGCCCTGGGGGTTTTTACTGTGAGTTTATCAGATAGAAAATGCATGTCCCATGTCTGTTTTTTCTTTTTTTTTTTTTTGAAGGTTTTTTTTTATTATTATACTTTAAATTCTAGGGTACATGTGCACAATGTGCAGTTTTGTATATATGTATACATGTGCCATGTTGGTGTGCTGCACCCATTAACTCGTCATTTACATTAGGTATATCTCCTAATGCTATCCCTCCCTCCGTCTCCCTCCCCACAATAGGCCCCGGTGTGTAATGTTCCCCTTCCTGTGTCCAAATGATCTCATTGCTCAATTCCCACCTATGAGTGAGAACATGCGGTATTTGGTTTTCTGTTCTTGCGACAGTTTGCTGAGAATGATGGTTTCCAGCTGCATCCATGTCCCTACAAAGGACACGAACTCATCCTTTTTTATGGCTGCATAGTATTCCATGGTGTATATGTACCACATTTTCTTAATCCAATCTGTCACTGATGCACATTTGGGTTGATTCCAAAGTCTTTGCTATTGTGAATAGTGCCACAATAAACATACGTGTGCATGTGTCTTTATAGCAGCATGATTTATAATCCTTTGGGTATATCTCCAGTAATGGGATGGCTGGGTCAAATGGTATTTCTAGTTCTAGATCCTTGAGGAATCGCCACACTGTTTTCCACAATGGTTGAACTAGTTTACAGTCCCATCAACAGTGTAAAGGTGTTCCTATTTCTCCACATCCTCTCCAGCACCTGTTGTTTCCTGATTTTTTAATGATTGCCATTCTAACTGGTGTGAGATGGCATCTCATTGTGGTTTTGATTTGCATTTCTCTGATGGGGAGTGATTCCAGTGAGTTTCTGAACTGGTGTGACTGGTTCCCTGCACACTGTACTTCAGCCAGTGGTCAAAAGCGGCCCCTGCCTCGAGTCGGTGGCAATACCTGGCACCAGAGGCCTTTTCTGTGCTTGTGACTCTTGGTGATCTGAGATGGGCAGAATTTTCCCTCCTACCCCTCGCCTCAGTTGCCGATGCCAGCTCAGCCTTCTCACTGCTCCCAGGAGGACTTATCGCTCACAGTGGCATCTCTTTCTATGGGTCCCAGGCATATTAGAAAGGCTGCCGTTTGCCAGTGTAGAGTATGGAGCTGAGCTTGAATTCAGGTGCTAAGAATTATTCTCCCTCCTTTTTTGTGTGGGAAGGGCAGGGTTCTGCTAAATCAACTTCAACTGATTCTAAGCCCCCCTTGCACCAGGTTGGCAGGAGTTCAATCTTAGTCACTACTGGGACTTCCCATCTCCACCTCTCATGGTATTGGGGTATTCTAAAGCCCCCAAGCAACAGGAAGTCTCTTCTGGTCCTGGGTCCATACTGGTTACCCCTGTGGTCAGCTCACAGGTTCCTTTATGACTGACAGCTCTTGGGCTTCTGTGCTCAGCATGGGGCCTAGAATCTTTGGTGAACTGGGAGTCCTCAGGCCAATGGTCCAGCCTCCCCTGCTGAGGTATCAGGACATGGCTCTGGAGCCATTCAAGGGTTCCCATATACTCAAGATCCTGCAAACTTCAACATCTTCTTGGTCTCAGGGAAACCCTGCTTTTTCTCTTTAGGGCACCACTGTGCTGTGACTCTGTCTCTCTCTCTCTCTCTCTCACACACACACACACACACACACACACACACACACACACTCCAGAATACACAGATAATGTCCTCAGGGGACTCAGGACTTAACAGGAGACAGGAAGGGCTATTGCCTTCAGGAACTTCTGTTTTACTCCCTGCAGAAATCTTCAAGTCACGAACAGTTGGACATTCGAAGAGCAGAATCACCTGCTTTGAATGAGGGAAGGAAAAATTACACGGTGAACAAACACACTCTTGGAATTTAGCCACGTTCACTTTGAGCAGGGTTGTAAAGATATTCCCAACATGTGATATAATGAATAACAAGAAAATAATTCCTTGCTTTTGCCATGCTGCCATACCATTTGCAAAGCATTTTCATATAGATTGTATCAGGGAAATAGAAAATTCCACTATAATAAGTTCCTTGAGAACAAAAAATATGCCTTGTTCACCATTGCATTCAGACGCAGGTTCTGAACAGTTCCCAACATGTGCCAGGTGTTCAGTAAATCTTTTTTTGAATGAACAAATTGTGAAGAACCACAGTTGCAACCATGTACACACGTTTCCCTCATTCCCAGTGTCCAAAAATTCCCTCATATCCAATGATAGCCAACAGTCCCGGGGTGCCTGCTCTGCGCCTGTGTGTGTCCATATCCATATACTGTTTTGTTGTTGGTTTTTTATATGCAACTTTATGCTTTTTCCCCAGAATAATAGAATATTACTCCATGTCCAGAATTTATGGACATCTGACAAGATTTTGGTATACTGTATTACATGAATGATATAATGTTGTTTTGTCCCCTACAAAACCACTTTAAAATCATAGATGTGTGATGAGATACGATGTGTTTATCATGTTTTCTTCTAAAAATCTAGATGTATTTTTGGATTAGCACATCTTCTATGTAAAACAGCATGGTAGACGTTAATATCCTCATTCTACACGTGAGGAAACAGCCCCAGAGAGGCTGAGAGTAGTCAGATGCAGAGAGCATCTTCTGTGATGATCATTCCAGAGGGTGGTGGAGAAACACACAGGCTGGAGTTTAATCTGGCTTCAGTGTTTACTAGCTGTGTGATCTTGGCCTGTTATATAACATTTAAAATGAAGTAACATTTAAAATTCCAGTTTATCCATTGGTGAAGTGTGGACCGTAATGAGACGAACCTCACAGGACAGTCATGAATATTAAATGAAATAATCCATGCAAAGTACCTGACAGGTAGTAAGTACTCAGCAAAGACAAGTATTATCACTACAGTGGTTATCCTTATGAGTACAGCATCATCAAGCTATATTGGGCCTTTTGTACTCATCTTAGTGATAGTTTTGGAAGAAATTGACCCGGCTTTCTAGAAATTTCATGTCATCTGGGAAGCTGTCACTTTTCCATTCTGTCTTGTGGTGACAGCTGGGCATTGTTCTATTTTGGGCAGAGCCCATTGTCACATCAGAAAGTCTCTGGACAGAAGCATTTATATATTGGTTTGTAATTTCCAAAGGACTTTGACTCACATTAGCTCTCATTTGATTCCCAAAATGGCCCCATGAAAATGGTCAGGTTAAGTCAATGTTAGAGTAGAGGCCATGGATGTTCAGAGCCCTGAGATAGTATCCAGTAAGGGGCCAATATGCTATTAGAACTCCTGGGTTCTAGTTCTGCTCTTTCTACTAGGCGATGTTCTCAACTACTTTTGAAATCATGTTGCTCTTTGTGAATCCGATGAAAGCTAAAAAAATTTTTTTTTCTGAGACAAGGTCTCACTCTGTCACCCAGGCTGGAGTGCAGTGGTACAGTCTTGGCTCACTGCGGCCTCAGCCTTCTGAGCTCAAGCGACCCTCCTACCTCAGCCCCCCAAGTAGGTGGGACTACAAGTGTGCGCCACTACACCCAGCTAATTTTTGAATTTTTTGTAGAAATGGGGTTTCACCGTGTTACCCAGGCTAGTCTCAAACTCCTGGGCTCACGTGACCTGCCTGCCTCAGCCTCCCAAAGCATTAGGATTTCAGGTGTGAGCCACCGTGCCCAGCCAAAAATGCGTTTAAATATGACCCCAAGTTTTCACGCAATTTCTGGAGTTCAGACTCCTTGGAAAATTATCAGTGATTCCCTTAGGAGTCCACAGATTCACACCAAGATTTTCTGGTGTCGGTGTCATTTTCTGAAAGTGGTTCAGGTGGTAACCTGAATTCAGAAATTCTGGGTTGGTGGGGCTCACTGCCCCAAGTCACTTAGAGAGAAAACTGCTAGGCCCCAGGGCTGCCTCCCTGCTCATCCCTGCTGGAACGTAAGCTCCCGGGGGCCGGAACCTTGGCTGTCTCTTGGTTTACCACCATGTGCCCCCACTTAGCCCAAAGCCTGGCACACAGTAGGTACATCATAGATACTAATGGATGAAGGAATGAATTTTAAATCTTTGTCTTTCATTCTCCTTGATGATTCCCATTTTAACTTTGCAAATGTCCTTCTTTTTAGCCACATCCCAGTGAGGTGGATCAGGAAGACAGCCAGTTCAAGAGCCTGTTTGAGAAGCTGGCAGAGAAGGTGAGTGGAGGGCAAACACGGCTTCCCAGGTGGGCAGGAGAATATTCAGGAATGTTCAGGTCACTTCAATCTTTACTCCCGGAGGTCTCTAGGAGTAAAAAGGGTGAGACTCAGATCTCAGGGGTCCCCAGCTTCTGTGTCTATCACCATCCTGTCTTAAGATCGAGGACCTTTCCTACATTGCTTGGGAATTGGTACTGAGGCCACGTTTCTTGCTGCATTGACTGATTCTTGAGAAAATAGAAAAGCCAGATCTCCAGGTCCTGCCAAATGCTTGCTGTTTGCAAATTGGCCCTGTCAGATTGGGGCCTCTGAATAAAAAGCTGGGACGGCAAAACCTCTCCAAATCGATATGCTTCAGAGTGGGGATTGCCCAGTCGAAGTGGAAGCCAGCTCAGCTAACCTGGCTTGGGATTAGTGTGCAGGACTAGCCCTGTTCCCTGTCACTGTCCTACAGCCCTGCCTGCCCTCTGGGAGACCAGCAGCCTGAGGAATCCAAGCTTTGCCTGACACGAATGTAACTTGGGCACCTGGAGCAGAGAAAAAAGAACCCCTGATCCTTCTCCCCTGCCCTGGCTTGCATTCACTTTGGTAACAGCCCGGTGGGGGCCATAAGTCAAAGCATAGCCAGGACTTGAAATGTCAAAACCGGCCCCATAAATACAGTGAATGTGTTGCTCTTTGGAGGATAATAAAGTGTGTGAAAAGGACCCTGAAGAGGAAAAAAACAATGGTCTCCACCGCCCCCCCCCCAGGGAAGCTCAGGGCGACTTTCTAGACTTAAGGATAAAATAGAAGAAAATACATCAGAATCCCTCGCAGGAAATAAAACCTGGGAACAGTTTCTTTGCATAGCCATTGAATAAAACCCTTGCAAAGATAAGCCAATTTATGTTTTAGATGGATTTATAGGCCAGTATTTTTGCTAACAAAACCTTGTTTCCTTAGCTGCCAAGGGGTCATATTTCATTAAGAACATCAAGAATGATGAAAGGAAAAGCTCATATTTGCATAGTTCTTCATGCACCTTATCTTACTTTTCTCTCTGGCTGCATGGGGCAGTATTGGTCACTCTCCTTGCTCTGCTTGTAAAGTGACCTGCACAGAGAGGTTAAGGAGCTGGCTGAAGTACAAGGCTTCATGAGAAATGGGGTCAAGGTCCAAATGTAGACTCTCGACATCCCATTTCTTTCCTGGCAGGCTAATGGGGGTGGTCTTCTAACCCCAGAGGCTTTTTAAAGCGGCCTTAGGTCTTTTTTTTTGAGACGGACTCTTGCTCTGTGACCCAGGCTGGAGTGCAGTGGTGTGATCTCAGCTCACTGCAACCTCTGCCTCCTGGGTTCAAGCGATTCTCCTGCCTCAGCCTTCCAAGTAGCTGGGACTACAGATGCCAGCCACCACGCCTGGATAATTTTTGCATTTTTAGTAGAGACAGGGTTTTGCCATGTTGGCCAGGCTGGTCTCGAACTCCTGAGCTAAGGTGATACACCTGCCTCGGCCTCCCAAAGGGCTGGGATTACAGGTGTGAGCCACCGTGCCTAACCCAGGTCCTCAGGCCTTATTATTGGGACTGATCACTCTGTGCTGGGGTGAGGCCAGTTGTCTTCAGAGGAGACATTGCTTTGTGCAGCTCTCGCCTCTCTCATTTCCAGTAGAATTGCCAGGGTCTGGCTAGTGGAGGATGGGAAGATGGAAAGTGACTGGGCTAAAGTCACATGATGAATAAGGGACTGGGTTCAGACTGGGACCCAGACATCAGCCCAGCACCCTTTCTCTGCATTTCATTGGTCATCCTGCCTGAGATCTGTCCTCTGTCTGAGAGTTAAGGGATGACTCTTCCCTCTGACTCAGTGTTTATCCCAGATGCACACAGAATATCCTATTCTCTCAATCTCTGTCCCCAGTTTGAGATGGGCTCCTGTGTGAAATACCAATTCCTGTAGGTGCAGTGGGGAAAGCTGGCACTTTGGGGTGACCCAACCTTAGGTTTCCAAGTCCAGTTCTGCCTCTTGGTAGCTACAAACCACAAGCAATTACATCACATGAAAGTGACAAATGATGTTGTATGTATACAGTGCTCAGCAGTTTACAAAATCGTGACTTCCTTAACTCAAAAATGGCTGTGGAACTGTTATGAGGATTTAAGGATCTTCCACACTGGCTCTGGCACATCTGGTTCAATCCTATCATTGCTGTTCCTGTTACTTTATCCCTGTTCAAGAGAGCCCTGTGAAAGGCAGCAGCGCCCTGGCATGTCAGTCTTCTGCCACACTGCATACCACACTCATGGCACTAACACACCTCTGGCCAGGCTGCTGGAGTCCCCAAAAGAAGAGGAGAATTTGAGTTTTTAAAGATGTCACCTGCTTTTAAAATCACAGGGTTGGCCGGGCACGGTGGCTCATGCCTGTAATCCCAGCACTTTGGGAAGCTGAGGTGGGCGGATCATGATGTCGATGAGTTGGACATCATCCTGGCCAACATGGTGAAACTCTTGTCTCTACTAAAAATACAAAAATTAGCCAGGTGTGGTGGCATGCATCTGTAGTCCCAGCTACTTAGGAGGCTGAGGCAGGAGAATCGCTTGAGCCTGGGAGGTGGAGGTTGCAGTGAGCAGAGATCGCACCACTACACTCCAGCCAGGGTGACAGAGCAAGACTCTGTCTCAAAAACAAAAACAAAAACAAAACAAAAGTCACAGGGCCAGTGGACCCGGTGTCTGACTGTGAGGAAGCACTGCATTAATTCACTGTCTTGAAACAACTTGTCAGGGCCTGACATGGCTTGCATTTGGGTTCCTCTTTCTAGGATTCTGAGATTACTGCCAATGCACTCAAGATGCTTTTGAATGAGGCGTTTTCCAAACGTAAGTTCCTTCTTGGGGTCTTTCAGAAAATCTTAGGAGATGCTGGGACAGGGTGAGGGAGGGGCAGGCAGGCATTGGGCTGGGAGCACTACAGGTAGGAGAAAGGGCTTTGGTGTCTGACCCCAGGGGTCCTGATTCAGTCCAGCAAGACAAGAGGGGAAGAAGGAGAGGCAGGAGAGGGGGAGACGACGATGGAGTTGAAGGCGGCGCTGGCGCTGGCGACCAGCCAGCCCCTGCGGGAACAAAGCTCCATAGTGTCAAATGAAATTGCAGGCTGAGTCCCAGGAGAAAAAGAGCTGGGCTGGGATTGACTTAAGTGAAATTTTTTCACAAAATTAATAACTTGGATATCGTGGAAACCTCTGCAGATGAAAGATCTAGTTTTGTAGTGCATCTTGGGGGAAGGAGGAAGGAGGAATGATTCTGACTCTCCTAGACTGTCCTCAGTTCCCCATCTTTAGATTTTTGCAAGCCTCAGAGCTGTCAGAGGGTCAAACTGCAAATCTTTCTGAGCCCCAGCCCATAGAAGGCCACAGGGAGTTGGTTTCTCTCCGAGTCCAGGGATGGGCCAGGTTAAGTCTTCCAGTGAGTGATGGGCTCTCATTCACTCACTGCAGCAGGACTGGGCTTGAGAATTCAGGAAGCAGAGGCTTGGCCCAGGAACCAAGTCATACCCTTCCCAGGGATGAACCCAGGGCTGAGCAGATGGATCCCCAGGGCTCAGAGCACAGGCCCATCTCCTCTCCAAACCACTCTTGCTCCTGCAGTTGTGGAATGGTGGAGAGAAAGAGAGGGGGTTGCAGGGTCTTTGGCACCTGTCTTGGCTCCCAGGTATATGGAAGGTGAGGGTGGAGGCCAGGGATGGCTTGAGCTCCAGTGACATGCCTGCAATTTAGTAAGGAAGGGCAGCAGCTGTCATTGAGTGGCTGTATGTTGTGATTAAAAGCTCAGGCTGTGGAGATGGCTGGCCTGCATTTAACTCCTAGCTTTGCTCCCTACTGGTTGTGACCTTGAGCAAATCATATAATCGCTCTGGGACTCAGTTTCCTCATCTATAAAATGGGTATAATGATAGCATCTACTACATGGAGTTATTTTGAAGAGTAGCTGTGCAGTGCTTATAACAATACCTAGCCATATAAAGTTAGTTGTTTTATTAAGAACTTATCATATATCAAGCCTGGGCTAAAACTTCACTTCTATTATCTCAATTAATACCCAACCAGTCTTTGGGGCAATTATGGTCATTGTTACTGTTATGATTATTCCCATTTGATGGAGGAGGAAATTATAGCACAAAGATATTAATTTGCTGAAGTCTGTGGCTTGTGGGGAGCCAAGCCAAGGTTCAGATGCTGTACTTGGATGCTGGTGCTTGTGTGTCCTATCTCCCAGGGCACCAGGAGGCTCAGGCATATCTGCCCACAAGCCTGCCATGACGCTGTCCTCATTTGGCAGAGACCAAGTTTGACTCCACACTCTTGGATGGTATCTTTGGGGGTCTTCTACCTTGGTGGTTCTTTCCCTCACCTTCAAATGATCAATTCCCACTCTCCTTTTCTATTTAAATCTTTAGGAACAGACATAACATTCGATGGATTCAACATCAACACTTGCAGGGAAATGATCAGTCTGTTGGATGTATCCTTTAAATGTTGCATTATTTTTTTACTTTCGTCCTGTTTTTAAAGACTCCTCCACCTTTCCAGCTAGAAGGAAGGGAAGGGTAAAAAATGAGAAGGGGAACGAGCAGGCATGGAGCATATGTCAGGGATTGTACTTGAAGCCTCAAAGGAAAAATGTATCATATCATGGATGTGCCTCAAAAAGCTTGAGATTATCTCCATTTCACAGGTGAAGAAACCGAGGTGTGTAGTGTTTAGGTGACTTATTTAAAATCATGTAATCTGGAGGTAGCAAGCATGGGGCACTTGCGTACCTCCTTCCTCCACACTCTGTTCATCTCTTCATCTTCCTCCTCCCCTTCATTTCCACCCATCCCCACCCTCACCCTCTACTGCTCCCTGCTTCCTGAGCTATCCACATCACTATCTGATCTTTGCTTCAGAATGTTAACATGGCTTGTGGACAGCCACTACTGATGGTTTAGAATTATCACACAAGATAAAACCTATTTGTTCTCCCTGATCTAATTTAACCCTCACTTGATATTGAAGTATGATGTGTTAGGCTGTTCTGGCTGCTATAACAGGAGACCATAAACTGGGTGGCTTATAAACAACAGAAATTTATTTCTTGCTGTTCTGGAGGCTGTGAAGTCCAAGATCAAGGTGCTGGTAGATTTTGTGGTGGATGAGGGCCGGTTTCCTAGTTCATAGATGGCATATTCTTGCTATAACTTCACATGATAGAAGGCGTGAGGGAGTTTCCTGGTGTTCGTTTTATAAGGGCACTAATTTCATTTCTGAGGGTTCTACCCTCATGACCTAATTACCTCCCAAAGCCCCATCTCCTAATACCCTCACATGGGGATTGGGTTTCAGCATATGAATTTTGGGGGACAAACACACTCAGTCTATAGCAAATGGGCAGTAGTTTTTGGGAGGAATGGAGGTTAAGGCATTCTAGGTGGAAGGAACCTTCTAGGTGTGAAGGCACAGAGGGTGAGTGGTATAACATCACTTCCTTAGAGCTTTGCCTACGGTGGGTCCAGGTTGCCATTCATCACAGTGCTGATGGTGAAGGTGATTTCTTTAAAAATTGAAGTCTTGGAGGGTCCTTCTCCGTTCCTTGGGGCCGCATCCATGATGAGCTCTGTTAATCCATGATGATCTTTACTGTGGGTTCTTTCATTAACTGCAGGGGAGGAAGGATTTTCCTTTGCGTGGTTGTCATGCAGTGTGGTCCTGGATGACAGAGCGTGTGTGCACACCTCTGCAGGGCTGATCTGCCATGGAGGTCTGGTGCTATCTTTTGGCTTCTGAGCTTCAGGCTGCCACTCCCTGCAAAAGGCTGGGGCTCTTTAGCCCTCGTGTCTTTTCTCCCTGCTTAACAATTTAATTTGTGGGCCACAAGGAACTGTTAAGTGTTGATTCACTTTACTGCAAATAGTTCCTTGGTTTCTGAATCACTGTCATCAAACCCTGTCTGTTGACTTCAGTTTAGATTTGAGAGTTGCCTTGTAATCTACCCATTCATTATTCCCAATGGTATTTGTGTCTTTCACGGTTCCAAGAGGAGTGTGACTCTCTGCCACTCTTCAGGAGTTTCTGTTCCACAGTTTAGGTGGTGTGGGGCAGTGGTTCTGAATCAGCAGAAATACCCATGGAATCCTTAAAAAAACAACAGCTCTATTGAGATATCATTTACATACCATACAATGCACTCATTTAAAGTATATCAGTCAATGGCTTTCGTGCATTCAGAGTTGCGCAACCATCATCACATAATTTAGAACATTGTCATTACCCTAAAAAGCAACCCTGTACTCATATTACCAGTCGCTCTCCATTTCCCCCAACCCCCACCCCCATCCCTAGGCAACCACTAATCTACTTTCTGTCTCTGTAAATTTGCCTATTGCGGACATTTCATATAATGAAATTATACAATATGTGGTCCTTTGTGATTGGCTTTTTTTACTGAACATGATGTTTCACGTACTATAGCATGTATCAGTACTTTATCACCCATGGGGTGTTAAAAATACAGTTAAAAATACAGGCTTTCACATGTCCTACAAAGTGATAGAAAACAATTATAAAAATTGGCTGAGCACAGTGGCTGATGCCTGTCATCCCGGGACTTTGGGTGGCATTGGCAGGCAGATCACTTAAGGCCAGAAGTTCGAGACCAGACTGGAACACAGTGAAATCCCGTCTCTACTGAAAATACAAAAATTACTTGGGCATGGAGGCACATGTCTGTAATCCCAGCTACTCGGGAGGCTGAAGCACGAGAATCGCTTGAGCCTGGGAGGCAGAGGTTGTGGTGAACGGAGGTCGCACTGCTACACTCCAGCCTGGGTGAGAAAGTGAGACTCTGTCTCAAACAACAACAACAAAGACAACAACAACAACAAACAAACAAAAACCCCTGATTCCTGGAGATCCTGATTCCATAGGTGTGGTCTCTGCAAGCAATTTTGTCTGGAATTGAAGACCACTGGTGTTCCGGGACAAAGGCTTAGAAACAGACAGGGGTCTAAATTCTGGCTCTACCACTTATTGAGGTATATAAATTTGGGGAGGTTGCTAAATGCTCTGAACTTCAGTTTCTCCTGGAAAATGGGATAATGATACCTAGCTTGTGTGGCTATTGTTAGGATGAAATGAGATACAAGTCTGTAGAGTACCTAGACCCAAGTGTTAGCTTCCTTCGCATACTACTCTTCTGAGATGTGTTGGTTGAATTATTAGTAAGGATTTGAAGGCTATGATGCATTCAACACTCAGTGCAGATTATAGATCCAATAACACCGACTTTCTTAAAGGATGAGGCTTACAAGACTTTTTGTTTGGCTAGTTAAAGGAGGTGAGAGTGATAGTCTGTTTTAGAATTCTAATGATTTGTTCAGAGATGGGGTCTTGTCATGTTGCCCAGGCTGGAGTGCAGTGGCTATTCACAGGCACGATCTGAGCTCACTGCAGCCTCAAACTCCTAGGCTCAAGCAATCCCCCTGCCTCAGCCTCCCAAGTATCTGGGGCTATTTCAAAATTTTAACATTGGTGCTGTAATGTACATACTGTTTATTGATTAGTTGTGATTGGTGAGAAAATTGCAGAGTCTCTAAGAGACTTAACTTTAGGAGCGTAAGTGCAGTTCAAAACGAAACCCCTGTTGACTAGCACAGTGTTAAAAAAACAAATAGTTGTGGCCCTTTGGGAGGCTGAGGCAGGCAGATCATTTGAGGTCAGGAGTCCAAGACCAGCCTGGCCAACATGGTGAAACCATCTCTACTAAAAAAAAGAAAAAAGAAAAAAAAATTAGCAGAGTGTGGTGGCGGGCGCCTGTAATCCCTGCTACTTGGGAGGCTGAGGCAGAGAATCGCTTGAACACTGGAGGCAGTGGTTGCAGTGAGCTGAGATCACACCACTGTACTCCAGCCTGGGCGATAGAGTGAGACTTTGTCTCAAAAAAAAAAAAAAAAAAAAAATGTTGTGGAGTAAATGTAAATTGGACACAGAAAATCCCTCATAATATCCTCCTGTTTGGTTGTATATTGGCCTATCGGCAGATCCTGTGGCTTAGACTCCCAATCCCATGGTTCCTGGCTCCTGATGTCTTTTCCCATAATATTTTGACATTCCAATAAACTCTAATTAGCTGAATGATCAATCACAGAAATGTAAATCTAGAAGCAAATTTACAGATCATACAGCTCCACCCTGTAAATAAACCAGGATGATTAGGGTATTCATGATTTTGCAGATTGGCCAGCTCATGACTTGCCCTTTTCTCCTAGCTCTGTGCTTGGCCTCAGAGGAGGGTCTTGGTGCGTGTTTGACTTTTAAATCTTTATTTGAACCTGTTACACACTGTCACCCCTACTGCTCTGCTTGCCACAGACATGGAAGGTTCACTAAGGCCTTAAGGCACTCGTGCAAGCTCACAAGAGAAAGAAATCCTTAAGGCATGTAGAATTTGGACTCAATCATGTTGGTCTTTAACGTGCCTAGAGCAATGGAACGGGCACTTTGGGGCTGGTGGAATTCAAGATGCTCTGGCTGAAGATTCAGAAGTATCTGGTAACTCTTCTCTTCCTTCTGGGCATCCTCTCTTCTGTTCTAATCCTCACTTACACTCATTCCTGGTCCATCATAGTCTGACCACATCCTTAATCATGGTCAAAACTATTGAGACCTGGGCACATTGGTCATGAAGGAACAAGAAGGCAATGAGAGACTCTCATGCCAACCACTGCCCTGAAAGCCCTGCTGTTCAGACAGCGAAGGGGCCAGCATTGGCCAAGTTCTTATCTTTGCTCTGAAACCTTCTTGGGAGGAGTCAATAGGGTCTCTTTTTGAATGTGTCCCTGGCCTTTTGAGGAAGCAGTGTGGTGGAGGGAGATGATTCTGGTAGGGGCTGTGAATGGCTGTTTTCTATTTGGGATTTCTTTCCTGCTTTAGGAGATCTATCGGGAAACTGATTATAACCACTCGGGCACCATTGATGCCCACGAGATGAGGACAGCTCTCAGGAAGGCAGGTGAGGACACATCCCATAGACAGGGTCTTGGGATCCAGGTGTGCACATTGTAAATATTTATTCTCATGATAATGATTGCTAATGATCATCATTTGTAGCTATCTTATATGGGATATCAAGGCAACAACAGAGCTTTGTTGAGTATCTTCTCTGTCCAGGAAAGGGAGAATATTGCTGGATTCCATATAGCATAATATTTTAGAATTTTTCCAAGATATCTGCCTGTTACTGGGAAGGTGACAGCAATTACAGAGGATGGGGCTATGAAGGAGACAGAGAGGAACTGGCCAGACAGGCAGCTGCCTCACCTTCTCTGCTTTCGCTTGCTGATGTCACCCATGGCTGAGTTGGTGCTGGTGCTAGTGCTGGACGTGGAATGAGGCTGAACCTGATGAGGAGTGGCTACAAGGAAAGGGATGGATGGCAGGACGCCTTCTGGGATCCCCTGGAGAAGGCAGAGTCAGACCTGGGTTGCAGATTGATACAGAACCACAGAGGGGCCCCTGCGATGTCAGCTCCTTGAGTGTTTATGGGAGACGGTGCTGAGTCCTCCGCTCCACCCGTGACCCAGGCCCCCTCTGCCCTCAGGTTTCACCCTCAATAGCCAGGTGCAGCAGACCATTGCCCTGCGGTATGCGTGCAGCAAGCTCGGCATCAACTTTGACAGCTTCGTGGCTTGTATGATCCGCCTGGAGACCCTCTTCAGTGAGTCACTCTGTCCTCCAGCGCCATCCTACTAATCCCAAGGTGCAAGGTGGGGCAGGGGCAGGACCAAGGGGCAGAACCAGACATTGCCTTTAGGAGGCCAGGGGCCCAGAAAATGATAGACAGGATTTCTGTAATGCTGGCATCTTGGGGGTGAGAGGCAACTGGACCTGAAGGGGCTGAGGAAGTCCAGCCTGGCCAGATCCAGGACGGAGGCTGCCTGTTTTTGGAGACTTACAAAGCTGCCATCCAGACTACTATGTATCTACAGTGTGCAGTCACTAGGCCAAGATGAATGAGTCCCAGTAACTGTTCTTAGATGGCTTCTAATGTCTATTTATATTTGTTTTTCAATACGGATCATATTGAGAGCATTCCTCCCAGTGAAGGGATGGAGGGGTCCCTCTGGAAGGCAATAGGCATTTTCCTGCCGTATTGGGCCTTGAGATTAGATATCTTATTAGGGAAGGATTTTTTCCTTGCACTGAGGTTTGGTAGGTGTTATGTTCTAGTGAGTCAAAGTCAGTTAGCCAGAGACAATGCTAAGGGGCTGGATTACCCACAAGCAAGACAACCACCATCTGTCTGACAACACTGCACCTTGATAAAGTAATTGCACGTTTCTGATATAAAGCTTCTGAGGATGGAGATGCCAAAGGGACCATCTCTGCTGGCAATGGGGTTTGTGTGTTTTGGCAGGGGGGCATCTGATCCCCCAAAAGCTCATTGTGTGCCCTGGATCTAGCTTTTTGAGGTCCCTGGGGCTAGGTGGGGACTGGAAGGGAAGAGGTTGTAAGGGAAAAGGGAGTTCCCCAGGTGGGGATGGGGCAGACAGAGGCAGCTCTCTGACAGTTCCCAAGTCCAGGAACAGCTTTATCTAATTTCATTCCTTCTCTGGTGTTTTAGAACTGTTCAGCCTTCTGGACAAAGACAAAGACGGCGTGGTGCAGCTCTCTCTGGCTGAGGTAAGTGTCCTGAGGTTTGATGAATTGCTGGCTGAAATTCTTGGACCACGTAGTTGCCGAGTGGTGCTTATTCCTGTTGACTGTCTTAGTTCCATGTGAATACCGTGCACATTCTGTGGCAGGCACTGGGGGGAGGAAGGCAACTGTTATACAGTTTTCCAAACATTTTTGTTTATTATTATTATCATTGTAACGATAAAGCTACAGCTACATTTCAGATAATTTCAGAGATGCAAGCCCTTGTTAATTTGGATGGAACTGTGGGTGGTGGGCACAATATAAAGTGTCTGGCTTCTAGGACCAGCTGTCTTAGAGGGACCCATGGAAGGATATAGGAAACAAAAATGAAATTGCAACAGGTAGAATGAAGATGCAAAATGAATGGGTGTTTTTACTGTGTACAAGCCACACAATGTTTTTGCAGAAAAAATCAGAGTACTTCCCCTGTGGACACTGCACCCCTGTATGGCAGAGGCCTTTACTGGCCAGAGGGGACAGCAGGAAGTGTGGAGATGTCTCTAGGGTCCAGGCAGGGGAAGGCATTGGCCTTTGACTTGCTTCTGAGGCGGTGGAACTAGAGCACCAGGTTATTACTGGCTGTGCCCAGTTGTCCATGCCCATCCACTTTCTTTTCTTCTCTAAAGTGGGAGTGCCATTGACCTCTTTCCTGTAGCCCAGGAAAGGACTTCCTAGAAATAGACCTGTGGATTCTTACAGATACCTGGACAATATAGTGTGGAACCTAAAATGGAGTGTGGTTGCGTGGGTGCATAAAATATACATATATACACATACACACACAAATATACATATATAGGAATATATAGATACATATAGAAACAAATACATATATAGGAAAAGATATATACACATATATAGGAATCTATAGGGATATATAGACACATTTTTTGTGTATATATGTGTGTATATATTAGTATACACTATTGTGTGTGTATATGTGTGTGTGTATGAATATACATGCACATACCTATTTTTGGAGCTCCCTTTGGGTCTAGAACTTTTTCTGAGTCACGTTTCTGTAGTGCCCTTGTTCAGGAGTTAGTGACGTAGTGAAGGCCTTCCTTGCTTCCCATGTTTGAGCAAGGCACTTACTGGAGAATGGAGATAAAAAGTTCATTGCCATGTGAGGCAGGAGAGCATTGATGGTGAAAGCACCCCAGCCCCTGAAAAGCCAAGAACTCAATCTCATCCTTTTCCTTTGCAGTGGCTGTGCTGCGTCTTGGTCTGACCTGGGGTTTCGGACATCAGTGACACTCCCTGCCCCACTGCTTGCCTCTTGTCACCCCTTCTCTACAATTTTATGAACATTTATGCTCCAGTGGCATTCACTGGTTGTTCATACCTTTTTTGCCCTGGGTCTCTTTCAGCAGCACTGAGCTATGAGCTATGTAAGCCGACCCAGTGGGCCCAGTGGAGGGAAAGCAATCAATTAAAGTTGTGAGCCAGAATGGTTTCCGCCTTTCTCTCGTGATATGCTATCTGGGCTGTATCCTGGGCTTTTTATCCTTTAGGGAAGAAAATGTTCTCGGGAAATGGCACAATACAAAACTGCTGAAAGATACAAAATGTAGGTTAATTTCTCAGAGGAGAGGTCTTCTGTGGACCCAGAGGCATCCGGAGGCCACCTTCAGGAAAGGAGCCCAGGAAGGGAGCAGGGATGGGATGCTGGGAGAACAGGGCTTTCTTCCTTATTTGCAGACACAGGAGGCTGCTGGACTGTACTGAGGAAAATTCTTACCTGGCAAATAGCTAGAGGGGAAAGGCAGTTCAGGTTAGTTTTGCTCACAGCTGAATGCTGGCATCTTTGTTGTTGGTAAGAAAATAGATGGCACAGCCATGGTGTCCTAAGGGAGGAATGGGGACAGGGCTGGTTGTTCTATGCAGACACAAAATATCAAGGAGAACACACACACACACACACACACACGCATGCACACACACACACGCCTTGGCCCTGGATCAGTCTGATTGATTATGGATTAATTTTCTCTTTCTGGAAGTAGATGTAGATGAATGTTCCTTATAGGAATATGACTCCTAAGTACAGCAAGCACTAGTTGGCTTCAATGCTGCCTTTGAGTCTCCCAAGACCCAGTCGGGAGGAAGGGGCAGGCCCTTCACCGAAGAGAGGAGCTTTTACAAGCTCTGGGCCCTCACTGATCAGGGAGGGGCTGTGCCATCACACCACTGCAGGGACGGCTCTGTTAATGTGATGGGAGAGAAAGAGATATAGTTGTTTTAGCAGCCTGCGGGTCCCAGAAGAAAAGGGGTCCTTCCTCGTCCAGTCAGGGATAAGACAGAGACGCTTCGGCAGCAGGACTCAGCAGGTGTGTGCCCGGCCATGCTCCGTCTGCCTGGAGAGGCCATGCAGCCTGCTCCTGTGCCCAGCTGGTGTGATTCTCATGCTCATCGACATGCCAACCAGGAACAAGTCTTTGTTCTACCCACTGTAGAGGACCACAACCAATTCTCCCTAAGTAGAAAGTGCTATGTTATAATCAACTTGCAACAGGTAGCTTTATTTTGAAGCCCTGCAGGGTTCAACAACTTGAGGGAATAGTCTGGTAATAAATAAAATACTGTCTCATTACAAAACATCCTTTGCTTTCAGGGTCCTGGGTCTGAGGTAAGGACTGTCCTGGGGACTCCTTACCAATACAGCCCAAGAAGCAGGTTAAAGATCCTAGCACTACACTTTCCCTCTCAAACGCATGAGAGTGTGCCTTTTGCTTCCTTCTCCCCAAAGATGAAGGCTGTGGGAGATGATGCTTTTGGTCATGGCCTTGTCCTTGCCCCTAGATATGGCTGCATCTCAGGAAAGCTCAGTGTCTCCTGGAATCCACAGCACCCACAATGCCCTGCACTTCCCCTCCGGGAGCTGGCACCACACTTTATTGCATTAACATGGTGACTTGCTTGTCTTCCCCACTCCAGTTGGATAGTCTGTGGATGCAGAGATGGAGTTTTCCTTGTTCCCTCAAAACCTAGAACAATGCCTGGTGCTTAATGAATGTGAACTCTGTCTTTCCCTTTGCAGAAGAGGAGGCTCTGTAGACTGCAGAGCCGGTGCCTCTCTGTGTTTTCCCAGCAGAGAGGCTGTGTTTGCACTGGTCCCTCACAGATGACACAGCAGCGCCTGACAGCAGAAGCCCCAGTGGGGACTGCCATTGATGTGCAGATTCATCAAAGCTGGGTCTCTGTTGGCAGGGAGGTGCTGGGAGTTGAAAGGCTATGGAGCTCTGGGAGGAGATGTGGCCCCTGCAGGGACTCCTGCTGAGCCAGTCCCTCCCCAAACTTCTCCCCACCCTGACAATGCCAGGAGGAGAGAAAGCCATGGCTGCCTCCCACGTCAGGGGTCTTTGATTTGTTCAGAGAACCCCAGGGAGCTCTGATTCCCCCAGTGGGAGTAGGGGTGGGGTGAAGTCAGCCTGGAGTCACGGGGGTCTTCCTCTGTTGCACTCCCACCCTCCTTAGCCTTCAGAGTCAATTCGTGTCACCTCTTAAAGGCACAGTTTGTTTCCTTATTAGTAAATAGGAAGAAACACAAGCACCATCAACTCCCAGACTCAACTGAGACCTTCTGGAACACGGAAGCTGACATTTCGGTGAAAGGTGTTTGGGGTGTCCGAAATATTCTAGGTAATTCCACCACCACAAGACCATCTTCAGTGAGCTCCCGTTTCCTGCTGAGAGTTGTGGATTAGCTTTCTCCTCACATCCACCTGCCCAGGCAGGACTTTTTGTAATTATGCACAATCACAGAAGCAGCTTGGAGCAGGGCTGGGAGAGCCAGGCAGACAGCCCATCCGCAGGCAACAGGAGGCTCTTCCTGGCCAAGGTCCTGACAACAGCCGTGTCTCAGCAGCCCGGCTTTGCGGGGTTATGCACAAGGGCCCAGCACAACTGGCGGACAGGCTCCCCGCCCGCCTGGGTGGTCTCTGTCTGCCTCATTGACTGGCTTCTCTCTCATACCAGCTGTTATTCTGAGTCAGGGCAGGCTCAGCCCGCCAGCTTCTCCGATGTCCAGCATCTCTGCAGCTTTGGATGTTCTAATTCCCTCTGAGCCCCAGCCCCTGTCATTGCTTCTAGCTCTGGCTCTGGGATGTGGCAGTTCCACCACACCCTAACCTACCTCTTTTCTGCTCTCCTCTCAGTCTCCCAACCATGTCTTCCATCCATATGTTAACCCTTTCCTTCAATTTACGTATGAGGTTGGCTGACCTTGGGAGTTGACATCATTGATGGTGAATAACCAAGACGCCCACTGACCTCTCTACTTCAGAAAAGATAGCATCAGAAAGAACCCACTTAGAGATGGACCCCGCTGCCACCTTTTCACTTTCTCTCTCTCTTTTTTTTTGAGACAAGCTCTCGCTTTGTCACCCAGGCTGTAGTGCAGTGGCGTGAGCTCAGCTCACTGCAGTCTCTACCTTCTGGGCTCAAGTGATTCTCCTGCCTCAGCCTCCTGAGTAGCTGGGACTACAGGCATGCACCACCACACCCAGCTAATTTTTTGTATTTTTGGTAGAGATGGGGTTTCACCATGTTACCCAGGCAGGTCTTGACCTCTGGGACTCAAGCAATCCGCCCACCTCAGCCTCCCAAAGTGCTGAGATTACAGGTATGAGCTACCACGCCTGGCATAGGTTGTAAGTGGTGTGACTATAGAGGCCATCTATGTGTTACAATAAGTGCTATGGCCTGAAGGTTTGTCCTAGGTAACCCAGTCCTGAATTCATACATTAAATTCTAACCCCCACTGTGAGGGTGTTTGGAGGTGGGGTCTTCGGGAGGTAATTAGGTCATGAGAGTGGAGTCCTCATGAATGGGATTAGTGCCCTTCTAGAAGGCACAGGAGAGCTTCCTAGTCCCTTCCACCCTTCCAGGACATAGTGAGAAGACAGCCCTCTATGAACCAGGAAGGGGGCCCTCACAGACACCAGATCTGCCAGTGCTTTGATCTTGGGCTTCTCAGCCTTCAAAACTATGAGAAACAAATTTCTGTTGTTTATAAGGCACCCAGTTTACAGTATTTTTTTGCAGCAGCCAGAACAGACTAAGACAACAAGGATGAAGAGACGCATCCTGGATATCCTCTGCCAGGAATCCGGTCTGATGTGTGGCACTCCATGCCCGAGCTTATTCCATTGGCTTTGGTCTTTGGAAAAGACAATGTTAGTCACTTACTAGTGGCAGTTGCATGGAGAAGGAGGGCTCACTAATGGGGGACAGGGTGATCATTTGGAGTTTGCAAGCTGTGAAGACAGATGTTGGCTCTTCACAATTTTGGAAGGGTTCACCAGTTAAGTGTAGGACCTTATGGGGAATGGAAATAAGGCAGAGGCATGGTTCTGGTCACTGAGTTCCTTAAGGTCTGCTGAAGGCTGCCGATGCATCTCTCACTCCCTCATTATGCTTTGGAGCAGAGCCAGGGGCTGGAGGAATGTGGGGTGATCCTTTCATTAACCACCATCTGTTGACACTTTTATGTTTCTTTGTGAAAACATTTATATTTATATCTTTATATTTAACATTTTTATTCTATATAAATCATTTTTTTTATTATGTACTTGTCAAATTATATACAAATTTATATATTTATTTATGTATTTAGATATTATTTATTTATTTGAGACATGGTCTTGCTCTGTTGCCCAGAGCTGGAGTGCAGTGATATGATCTTGGCTCACTGCAGCTTAGACCTTCTGGGCTCAAGTGATCCTCCCACCTCAGCCTCCCAAGTATCTGGGACTGACTACAGGCATGCGCCATCACGCCCAACTACTTAAGAAATTGTTTGTAAAGGCACAGTCTTGCTGTGTTACCCAGGCTAGTTTCCATCTCTTGGCCTCAAGTGATCCTCCTGCCTTGGCCTCTCAAAGTGCTAGGATTACAGGTATGAGCCACTGCGTCTGGCCCAAATATTACTTATATTATACAAATCTAATATAAGTAAAAGTAAAAGAACAGTATATTGAAGCCCCATCATTATGAATTAGGACAGAGCGAGACTCCATCTCAAAAAAAAGATATTAATATTTTATCATACCTATTTTGTCATTTTTTGCTGAAGTAAATCAGAGATACCATGACATTTTACCCTTCATTATGGATGTCTAGGAAAGGACATTTTATGACACAACCACAGCACCATTCTCCAGCTAAACAAAATTCACAAGAATTCTTTAATCACATCGAATAACCAATTTATATTCAAATTTCCTTGATTGGTTTCAAAATATACTCATAGTTGGTTTATTTGGATGACTCAAAGAAGACCCCTAGCTTGCACCTTTTAATCTAGAGCAATCTAGATTGAGTGATTGACAAATAATTGGACCTTTAAAAAGGGGCTCTGGCAATATGAATGTGCTTTACATGTTTCTCAGTCTAATTAAATCTCACGCGAAGTTCCCATTCTACCCAGCTTCCTCCCTCTCCCCAGGGCTACACAGAATGGTTTACAGGGGCAGCAAAATGGGAAAAGGGTGTCTAATTTTCCCTCCGCCGTGGTTGCTGTCGAAGCCTGCTTGTTCTTGGAGGTGCCATCTCCTGCTTCGGCCCCGTGGGCTCCAACACTAACTGGGCTGGGAGCCACTGCCTGGGTGTGGGAACGAGTCTCTGCTGTGGGAATCTTTTTCCTGGACTCTAAGAATCCCCCTTTCCTCTGAATCTTTCCTCCCTGACTACTCCTGACTCCCTTCCAGAGCTTCAGCTTTGAAAGAAGAAAAATCACAAAGGCATTCTCCTCGGGCTGCTTCTCTTGGTCACTTGTTGTCCCCTGAGGCCAGAGAGCACACAGCTTGACCACCCGCTGACTTGACCGCAGAGGGAAGGAAGCTTGAGTCCTTTGTGAATTATGCTGCCCATTAAAGAAGCAGCTCACCGGTGGAGAGAGGAGAAGAAGAGAAAGTTTACAGTCCCTGAAAGGGCTTCCCTGGGCTGAAATTTCATTTCATTGATTCATTCACTATTAAAACATTTGATTTCTACCACCCCCTCCCTCTTCAAAAAGATGTCTACGGATTTCCTCGACTGTCATCTTCCTTTCCCTGTGCCTCAGTTTCCTTACTGGTAAAATGAGATAGTAATAGATATATACCTTATAGGATTGTTGTTAGGATTAGTGAGACACTGTACAAAGGCGTGCAGAAAGTGCCCATTCCCCAGGAGATACGCCATAAATATCAGTGATTATTATTATTGCTTTTGTAGTTATTGTTAGAAGCAGAATTCAGGTCTCTTTAGCATCTATTGAGCCTTGTCTGCTGGGCTTCCCTTTGGTCCTGATCAATTTTCAATATAAGACAGAGGATCTTGAGGTTCAGCGATACTCTCAGAGTTGTACTATCAAGTGTTCCTGTTGGCCTGTGGGGGCAGGGCTGTGCTAATCCTGGCCTGTCTGAGGCTCTGAAGATGCCAGGCTCAGGGGAAGGGCATTGCCAAAGAGAATCAGCTTCTCAATTTCCACGGAAGGGAATAGTTCTGTTAGTAAAAACAAAGGAAAGCAGATGGAAACTCGCCGGGATTTTAGAAGGTTCTGCAGTTCTGTGTATATTATAAGCCTTCAATTTAGGCATGTTGAATTGAATTCAGTTCAACAAGGAAGAGAGGATTAGGAGATGAGAGGCATGATCTGGTGATGAAATTCAAGCCAAAAATCATCCCGCAGTCAAAATTATCCTGTGTATGCTCTGGAAGGGATTGCTGGGGAGTCTGTTCCAGAATTTCATGGATACTAATGAGTGGATTTGCACAGTGGATTTACCAAGCAGGCATGGGCTGCTCCTGCTTGGCTCTTCAGCTTCTCCTGGCTACCTGAAATGGGAACCCCCACCACCCTGAGGGGAGCGGACAGTCTCTCAGGTGATTGAGTCACTGTCTTTAATTCTGCTCAGTAATTCTGTCAATAAACATTTCTTAAGCACCAACTACATGTCAGGCTCAGTGTTTGCACGGAGAGTTTCTGAAAAGAGATGCAAAGATGAATAAGACAAGTTCTTGCCCCCAGTAAGCTTGCCATTGAATGGAGAAGACAGGTCCGTATACAGGTGGTAGTAATTTGAAAAGGCATCGCGTAAGTGCTATAGGAGACATACAGAAAAATCAAGCCAGCCAAAAGGAGAGAGAGGTTAATGCTGACTCAGGAAACAAAGCAGGCTTCATGCAAGATGGGTAGAAATTTGACAGGTAGAATTTCACTCATTCATCCAGTAAATATTTATTAAGCATCAGCTATAGTCTAGGTACTGTGTGAGGCCCCGGGAAAGGAGAGGGAAAGGTATTCCAGACAGAGGGAACAGCATGAGAGAAGGCAAGAGGATGGGATAAACTGGAGCTTGCCTGGGGAAGCCCACAGTCTTCTGGAGGAGATTGAGCTTCACCTTGTCTTTGAGACTGTCACTGCAGCTCCAACAGGACAGCCAGGGCCAGGAAGCAGTCGTCTTCCTTGCTTAGTCCTGTCTTCTGTTCCATGAACCTGTCTGTGTTACCAATGTGATAATTTTCCTTTCTATTTCAGAGAAATAATTTCAGGCTACTCCCCAGAGAGAGGAAAATCTTTGGACTCTCCAAGATTCAGGTTGCATGGTAACATCTACCCCATCCATTTCCTGGGCTGGAAGGGCCCTGAGAGCTCTTTGGGCAGCAAGAGACACCTTCTATGGCTGCTGCCTAGCAGTGGCTCAGAGCACCTTGATATGCAGCCAGCTTGTGGCCTTTGTAGCTATATCCTCACCGCTGAGGGTGAAGAAGGGAGTGCCAACCCTCAGAACCATAGAGGCCAGGTGGCATCCTTTACGGCGGATGTCCCTGGGTGAGCCCGAGATGCTTCCCTGGAGCTGGAAACCAATCCAGATGCAAGGCTGATGGAACGCAGTTGGCTCCCACTTCCACCTGCATTCTTGAAACATTTACTACTAATTAATTTCTGAATTACACAACAATGCACTTCCTAATTACACAGGGGAAGCACCAGCAGCTATAACAGGGTTGTTATCTATTGCACAAGTGATTCTATTAGATGCTGTATCAGAAAGGAGAGGAGGGAGGAAGGGAGGGGAAAGGAAGAGAGAAAGGAAGAGAGAGAGAGAGGGAGATGAACAGATTGAGACTGAGAAGAAAAGCCTGGCTGATAATGCTTTCTAGTCTCAGGAGGGAGGCTGGCTGACTTGGGACCTCAGCATCCCTTCCAAGAGATGTGCAGCTTAGAGAGAAAAGGCTTCCTCAAAAACTCTGACAACTGTGCAAATATCAACACAGAAATATAAATAATAACATGCAGACTTCATGAAACATAATTATGGCCCAACATTATGAGGAAAGAGACTCACCGGAGACTGGCCATATTTCTTTTTATCTGAAGGTTTGGTTTTGCATGGGGGTGATTAAAGCAAAGACTCTGGTTTCTTTCTGTCTCTCTCTTTTTTCTTTTTTTGGTTTTTACTGCCATATGGATTTTTAAAATATTTATGTCAGGTTGGACTGTTCATTAAAATGAGTGGCTTTCATATCCTGTTGAAATATCTGGGTTGTCAAATGTTTATTAGGCTCATTGAATGTTACCGAGCAGCTACTATGAGTGGGGCAAGGGTGAAGTATGCAGGGCAGTAGGGCTACAGATATGAATAACATATGGCCCTGCCTTTGGGTGCGTCGCCAGTCTGAAGAGATGGACAGGTGTAAAAACAAGCAGCTTCAAAATGAGATGATAGGAGCAATGGTGGGGACAGGTGTAGGGAGTGGTGAGGGTACAGGGAAGCACGAGCTTCATGTTGGGGTTCAGAAGAGGGTCTGTGGAACAGAGGAGAGTGTGAAACAAGAGTTGCCTCCAATGGAGGCTGGATTGGGAGGGCCAGGGAGCCCTTGCCCATCCTCTGTGCCTGCGTTACAGGTATGAGGCCAGGCAGGAAGGCTGTAGGCGCAGGTGCTTATCCTGAATGGTGGCTTGTATCTGCCATGTCCATCCATTGGGAGACTAAAACTGCACCAGTTATTTGGACAGAAAGAATTTAATGCAACAAATTGTCAAGAAAGTATAACATTGTAACTAGTAACTGAATGGATAAAAAGAGTACTTCAGGCTGGGCACAATGGCACATACTTGTGATTCCAGCACTTTGGGAAGCCAAGACAAGCAGATCACTTGAGGCCAGGAACTCGAGACCAGCCTGGCCAACATGGGGAACCCCATCTCTTCTAAAAATACAAAAATTAGACGTGGTGGCATGCGCCTGTCTCAGGAAGCTGAGGCAGGAGGATCACTTGAACCCGGGAGGCAGAGGTTGTAGTGAGTCAAGGTCGCACCACTACACTCCAGCCTGGGTGACAGAGCAAGACTCCGTCTCAAAAAAGAAAAAAAAATAAAGCACTTCAGGGTGTCACGGAGTTAACAACTGTAGGAGGAAGCCACTGCCTGTGGGGCTGAGTGAACAAAGGGATGAGGTCGGAATTATTAAAACTTTAAAAAGAGACCCTGTCAAGCTGAAACTCAGACCTCTGATGAGTTGGTGTCTTGGGGAGGACCAAGCTATGCCACGAGGGGAAGGCTGATTCTACAAATACAGGAGAAACTGCAAAGTGGATTCAACTGCTGCTTGCGCCCTCTATTGGCAGAACCTGGCATGGAACAAGGGGCAACTCATCACAGCTGCCATAGAAGGTGGCATCATCCCGTAGGCTGCAGTCAGTCATTCTACATAGATGTTTGAGCACCCACAAGATGTCAGGGACTTTTCTAGTCCTCGGGACACACCGGTGAACAAAAAAGACAAATATCCTTGTCTTTAGGGACTAACATCCTAATTTAGGGAAACAGAAAATAATCAAATACATGAGTAAATTATGTAGTATCGACAGCATCTTGTAAGAAGAGAAATAAAGCAGAGGGTGGGGAGAGGATAAGGAGAGGAGGTGTGTGTGTAGAGAAGGGGTAAGGGTTCAACTGTAAATTGAACGGTCTGAAAAGGTCTCTCTGAGAATATGGCCTTTGAGTAAAGACCTGAAAAACGTAGAGGAATATGCTGGGTGGATATTCAGGAGGAGAGCAGGTAAGGAGAGGAAGCACAGGAACACAGACATGAGAAGTTTAGAAACAGCTGGGAGAGAGATGGAGGGAGAGAGCAGGAGCTGTGTTATGTCAGGCCTTTAGGTCATTTGAACAACTTTGGATTTTACTCTAGTGAGATGGGAAGTTGCTATGGTTTGAATGATGGTGTACCATCTAAAATTCATGTTGAAACTTACTCCCCATTTTGATAGTATTAAGAGATGGGGCCTTTTTGGAAAGTGATTAAGTGATGCTCTGCCTGCATGAATGGATTAGTGCCTATAAAATGATAGGAGGGAACTAACTCAAGTGTCCTTTCTGCCCTTCTGCTATGTGAGGACATAGCAAGAGGGCCCTGACAAGACAACAAACCTGCCCAGGGCCTTGATCTTGGATTTCCCAGCCTCCAGAACTATGAGAAGTAAATTTCCATTATATATAAAATATCATCTCAGGTATTTTGTTATAGCAGAACAAACAGACTAAGACAAAAGTCACTCAGAGTTTGAACTAAAGAGTGACTAGGCCCTGCCTGCATTTTATTAGGACCTTTCTGGCTGTTGAGTGGAGAGGTGATTTTTAGGAGCAGCAGTGAAACTGCCAGGAGGCTGTGGCCACGCACAGGTGAGAGGGGACAGAGGCATGGGCCAGTCTGGCTGCAGCAGACATTGTGAGGAAGAATTGGATTCTGGACACATTTGCAAAGAGAGTTTATAAGCTTTGTGGTTCTGTTAAATATGCAGTAGAAACAGAGGGAGGAGTTGACAACGATGACAGTGTTTTTGGCTGGAACCAATGAAGGATGGAGGTTATATTAATGGAAGTTTTTATTTCTTTATAATATTTCAACCATCTGTGAACCCTAAATATGTGAGACAGGTCTAAGTCAATTTAGAAAGTTTATTTTGCCAAAGTTAAGGATGCATGCCCTTGGCACAGCCTCAGGAGATCCTGATGACATGTGCCCAAGGTGGTTGGGGCACAGCTTGGTTTTATACATTTTAGGGAGACATGAGGCATCAATGAATATATGTAAGATGAACATTGGTTTGGTCCAGAAATGCAGAACAACTTGAAGTGGGTAGGGGAGCTTCCAGGTCATGAGTAGATAAAAGATGAACAGTTGCATTCTTTTGAGTTTCTGATTAGCCTTTCAAAAGGAGGCAATCAGATATGCACTTACCTCAGTGAGCAGAGAGATGATTTTGAGTTCTCTCTTTCCTTTGTCCATAAGGAAATTCCTTGTGAGGTAGGTATATAGCTTTTTAATCTTAGTAGCTATCTTTTTAGGGAATAGAATGAGAGGCAGGTTTGCCCTTCCCAGCTTGACTTTTCCCTTTGGCTTAGTGATTTTGGGGTCCCAAGATTTATTTTCCTTTCACATATCTATGATTTTAAAGTGATGAAAAAAGATTTTGTTTTATTTCATTAGGACAGGATTAATCTGAAGAGAGCAAAGTCATAATGATCTGAGGTATATAAATCTTCTTTTTGAATAACTCAGAAGAGACTACAGTCATACCACCTTGAATGCATCTTTTTTTATTTTTTTTATTTTTTTAGTCAGGGTCTCACTCTGTCACCCAGGCTGGAGTCCAGAGGAGCAATCTCTCTCTGCACTGGAAACTCTGCCTCCCAGGTTCAAGCAATTCTTGTGCCTCAGCCTCCCGAGTAGCTGGGAGTACAGGTGCGTGACACTTCACCTGGCTAATATTTTGCATTTTTTTTTTCAAAGTAACGATGGGCTTTCGCCATGTTGGCCAAGCTGGTCTTGAACTCCTGACCTCAAGTGATCCACCTGCCTCGGCCTCCCAAAGTGCTGGGATTATAGCGTGAGCATCTGATCTTTTCTGAATAACTCAGAATATTCGCATGTTGTTTTTCTCAACACTCCTATGCCTCTCACAGAAGTAGAAATTCTTATTTCCCACATAGGCCCTGGGAGTTGAAGCAACTTTGTATACTCTGGGGCTCCACTTTCTCATTGTCCCATCCCTCCTAGATTTCTTTTTTTGACTCTGATTACCTATGGGTGGCTTCGCCATCTTTAGCTGTCAAGGACTTGTCTGTGCTGTCTGTCATCAGCTCTGCATTCCCTTGGGTTTCCTTCTCAGTCTCCTTCTCACACTCCCTGACGCTGTCAACTCGCAAATCCCCACCTCTTCTTCAGCCCAAATATCTCTGACTTGGTCTTGGGTTTCCATCTGTCTTCTGGGGATTTCCACGAAGTTGTCTTCAGGATATCTGAGATTCTCCATGTCCCCAAGTGAACTCACTCTTCTTCCTTTGTACCTCTTTTTTCTCCCCAGGTCCTTGATGCCACTTAATGTTACCACATAGCTATCTGGGCTACAAAACTCATTCTTTTTTCACTTCTTCCTCTTCCTCATCCTTATGGCTAATCCATCGCTGATTCTTGTCAGTTCTCTTTTTATTCTGTTCTGCTTTCCTCTATCCTCCCCACAAGTGGAATTCAGGCTGTTACTCTGTCTCTCCTGACCTGCTCATGTGCAGAGACCTCCTAACAAATCCTTCTTTTTTCAAACTCTTGCTTCTGTGTCTCCTGTATTAGAAGTTGCTTCCTACAGCACCAGGTGCATCATTTCTTCTCTTCTCAAAACCTTCAGTGGTGTCCTGTTGCCAACAGAACGAACATCAGACTCCTTAGGAGAGTGCTCAAGACCCCTCTTGAATGGGTCCCAAGCCATTTTTCCAGACTGTTCTCCAGCTTCATTGCTGTGTTTTAATCACCCAGGATAAAACTTGGTATTAACAAAAGTCACCAATGTGCTGCTATGGTTTGAATGTGTCCCTGCAAATTCATGTACTGGAAACTTGATCCCCAATGCAACAGTGTTGGGAGGTGGCTCCTAATGGGAGGTGTTAATGGCAGAGCCCTCATGAATGGATTTGTTACTCAAAAAACTGGAGTCCATTTGCCTGGCAAGTACCAAATGGCTCTCCACGAGAATGCAGGTTTTGGTCAATAGGAATTTAATTATTTGTCACAGGTAGGAAGAGGATTTTCCAAAGCAGTGCTTCCAAGGGAAAGTGACAGGAGGGTTTAATGGGGCGATGGAGAGGGGAGAAGATGCATCATCATATGTAGAGGAGAGTCTCACTGGAGTAGGTGCAGTGAGTTATCATGCTGGCACTAAGCCGTATGTTATGATAATGAAACTATACATCCTCCTGCGGTGTAGACTTTAGTATGGTAATGAAGAAAGTTTACTCCAATTCATCTGTAAGTCGCTGGTCTCTGTCAGGAGCTGGTTTCAGCTGACTAGGAGACCACATTCCACACAGGGCTTGAAAACATCAGGCTATAAGACAGGAAGCTGTAAAGCAGGTGGATTGCTCAAACTAGATGAATTTCTGTGATCCCTGAAGACCCTCCCTATCTGCTTACAGATTGTCATTATCTTGGGAGTGAGTTTGTTACAAAAATGAGGTAAGCCTCCTCTTGTCCTTTCTGGTACACTCTTTCACCATGTGATGTCTTCTGCCATGTTATGACACAACATGGCAAGAAGGTTCTAACAAGATGCAGACGCTTGATCTTGGACTTCTCAGCCTCCAGAACCATAAGAAATAAATCTCTCTTCTTTACAAATTACCTAGTCTTAGGTATTTTGTTATAGCAGCACAAAATGGACTAAGACACGTACCCACACCCTTGCTGGGACTAATCCTTCAACCTGTGCCCTCCTTTCCTCCTTCTTCATCCTCTACAAATTATCTATCCACACTGCCAACATCACCTTTATAGCAGAGCAGAATATGCAATCCCAAAATATGCCTCTGTGGCACGAGGATTATTTTAAGATTCAGCAGCCATAGGAGAAGCCCTTGAAAACAGAGTAAAAGTTATTCTTTTGTAGGAAAAATTTATATCTATAAAGAAAATCTCCATTTATAAGGGTATCTCCCTCTCTGTAGCAGAAGGAAAAGAATGCTATTAAATCACTAGAGACTCTTATCATTGGAGAAGGTACCACCTTAAACCTGCATAACAAACTTCAGCCTTGTTTACCCTGCTTTTCCTGGGTACCTCCCCTCCATCACTGCCTCCTCCATATCCTTCTTTCTTTGTGTCTGCTGAAGATGATATTTAAATCTGAATTCAAAGTCACCTCTTGGAGATTTCCTGTTTTCCCTGGTTATCTACCAGGTATACATAATAATAAACTTCTGTTTGTTTTTCTCATGTTAATCTGTCTTTTGTTATAGGGTTTTAAGGGTAGAGAAAAATTATTTCCTCCCTATACCTCCCATACCCACTACAGAAAGGAAAAGGAAGAGTTTCTTTACTTCTTTCCAACGTGCTAAAACCCCAATTATGTCCTATTCAGTCTGAGCCCCCTAGTCTGGAAGAGAGAGAAGAACAGGGCCCTGAACCAGAGGAGGGGCATGCAGGGCCCTGAACTTGAGCCAGTGAAGACCCATCTGCCCACCCCAGGCACAATTTCGGTTCCATCTGGAAAGATGGTTTTTCTATCCTGTCCCTTACCCTCTCTGGAGAAGGAGGCATTTCCCTGAAGTCTGCAATGGGCAGGCCTTTGTATGGAATTAACCGCTAAGTTCCTTGTATCCAGCCAAGTATCTGCAAAGCCAAGCCACTGCAGACTGAAGGGTGCATCTTCCAGGCTGGCTGTGACCTCAGTTTTTGTTTTCAAGAAGGAGAAGAGCCTCTACTGAGTTCTTGGTGTCCCCAGGTCCCCAGTCCGGCCTCTCTTTAGCACATCTCTCAGGTCAGCTTCCCTGGATCTCTTTTGCCAGCTGGGGCAGGGCACAGCCCAGTCTTGTGTTCCTCTGTCATCTCTGCTCCTGCTGGGGCTCCGGAGGAGAGAGCTGCCTACTCCCGGACCCCCAGTCCTGGCTGTTCTTCCCCCAGCCAGAGCTGTGGCTGCTTCATTGGCTTTTTTCCCCATTTGCACTTTAGTGGGTATTTTTATTTCTCTCCCTCCCCCTGCCTCACTTCCTATCATGCCAGACCAAGCAGACCAGGATTAGAGCCTATGCACCCCAGGGACATGCCCCCGGGGACCACCCAGGATATGCCCCAGCACCTACTGTCCTTGGGACTGGCTGCTCCTGGCCTCTGGGTTTTCCAAGGAGAAACAGATTTGAGCCAATACAGGTAGCTTAGTGGCTATCCTGAGGCTCCTCCTGTCCAGCTAGGGAGGAGAGTGTGTTTCAGTAGGGCCTTGAGGCAGCTTCACCCTGAAGATGGCAACAATTTGTAAGGCTGGGAGTTAGGAGATGTGGCTCGTGGTCCAGGCTGTGTTGCTGACAGTTCAGTGATCTTAGGGAAGTCCCTTCACCTCTCGGGCCACAGTGCCTGTGAAGGCTGCTCTCGGAGAACTTGTGTCATGGATCTGTGTTCTGGCTCTGGGTGGGCTTTGTGGAGGGCTTCTTCTGGTGGCTCCTGTAGCAGCTCCTGGGTCATGCTGGCCACCGAGGTGATTGGCTCCCTCCATCATAAAGACCTGCCTGCTTGTACATTGAGAGAGGCTGCATCCCAGCTGCTGTCCTCCCTTCCTTGAAGCCTGGGGCTCTGTTCTGCATTTCAAGAGTGTTGATTATTAAGTTTAAATTCAGTGCCCACCTTCTTTTATTTTGTTTCACATACTGAGTCTTTGGAGACCAACATGCAAATTTATGGAAAGCGACATGCAAATAAGAGTGTAGGATTTCCAGCATGCTGTAGAGAAAAAACTCTGAACTGTCAGGGGACCCAGACTCCCTGCAGGGCTCTGTTCTCACAGGCTCAGTGACTTTTCCAGGCCTCAGTTTCCTCATCTGTAATGTAACGGGAGTTGGGTTAGATGGTCACTCAGCATTCTTTCCAGCTCTCCAAAACTAATAATCTGTGTTTGGGAAAATTATTAGTGTCTATGAAGGGAGCACCTTCTGAAATGGGATTCAATACTATGACCTCTTTCAACAGGGATGTCTTGGGCAAAAATGGGAAGCCCGTAAAGTTAGGAGCCTAGGGTGTAATGAGACAGGGATTTAGCACAGAACCTGTTTCTGAAGGCTCAGGTCACAAAGACCCCTGCTGATAAAACAGAATGCAGTGAAGAAGCCAGCTGAGACCAGCCAGAATCAAGATGGTGATGAAAGCAACCTGTGGTTCTCCTCACTGTTCATTATATGCTAATTATAATGCATTAACATGCTGAAGGAAACTCCCACCAGCACCGGGACTGTTTACAAATGCCATGGCAACGTCTGGAAGTTATCATACATGGTTTAAAAGGGGGAGGACTCTGGGAATTTTCCACCCCTTTCCCGGAAAACTCATGAACAGTTCACCACATATTTAGTACATAATCAAGAAGCAACTATAAACATTGCCAGCTAACAGTCCGTGTGCTGCTACTCGGAGTGCACTGCCTATGGGTTAACCCCACTCTACAGGGAGCAGCCACTGTACACTGCTGCTTCTTCAGTCAACCTGCTTTCTTCTACCGCCAGCTTGCTCTTGAATCCTTTCCTGAGAGAAGCCAAGAGCCCTCCTGGGCTGAGCCCAAAAATGAGGCTTACCTGCCCTACATCGTCAAGGTCTCTTCCAATCAAAAACTTGTGTGTTTTTACCCCCGTTTGGCTTTTGTCTCCATCCTACTATTTTTATTATGCATAATTAACCACAATAATAGCTGACAATTATTGAGTTTTCCTAAGTGCCAGAATGTCTACTAAATGTTTTATGCATTATCTCATTTAATCCACAAAGCTTAACAGCTAGGAGCAGGGTTGTAAAGGTGGCCATCCAGCTTCAGAGTCTATCTCTGCCACTCACTGGCTGGGCCAACTGGCTATTTTTGACCTTTCTGTCCCTAAGTTTTCTCATATGAAAATGGCAATAATTATTGTACCTACCTCTGAGTTATGGTCAAGATGAAGTGAATTGGTCTATGTGTTCAGAACAGTGTCCAGAATATGGTAAATATGCCATTAAAATTTAGCTGCCGGTCAGGCATGGTGGATCATGCCTGTAATCCCAGCACTGTGGGAGGCTAAAATGGGCAGGTTGCTGGGCTCAACTCAAGTGTGAGCCCAGGAGTTCAAGACTAGTCTGGGCAACATAGTGAGACCCCATCTCTGTTTTTTTGTTTGTTTGCTTGTTAATTAGCTATCAACACTGCAAATGATAGTCTTCACAATAATCCTATGAGATAGATGCCATCATTCCCACTGACTGCTCAGGAAGTTGAGGCTTAGAGAGGTTAAAGTGGGGTGCCCAAGATGCATGCCTCCCCTTCTCCCCTTCCCTCAGATCTCTGGCTGTTCTTTGAGATTCTCAAATGGAGAAGAAAGCAACTGATACGTTCATTCACATGATTTTCCCGTGGAACCCAAGAGGGAGGCAAAGGACAAAGCCAACTAGTGACAAGGCTATTCACAGGCTGCTGCAACCTTCAAAGGTAATGCCTAGCGTTGAGGGGTCCCAGATTTGGAAGATGTCACCAAAGGGCCCATGGCCATGCTGCTGAACTGCAGACTCGAGCCTCCTGGATGCACGTGGGCTCCCCGGCACATGTGCCAGGGAAGAAGAGTTCGTCTGTACCCAGGGCACACACAACCACTTCGGTTTATCTACAGCACTAATGAATTCTGCCAATGTGATAATCAGCAGGAATGGAGGAGTCAACCAGAGCTAATTCTTTCAAGAGTGCAAGGTAATTAATTTGAAATGACTTATTTAGTAAAATGGTAATGATGAGGCTAATGTTATCGCCCCAGATGACAAGCCTATTAGTTGTATGCTGCCTTTGGGGTGGAGCAGGGGGCAGGGCCGTTACACAGAAGTGTGGGTGTCTTGAAGGGCCTCCCCTTTATCTCTCCTTCCCTTGGCCCTGCCTTAGCTGAAGGTTGATGGGTTTCTGCTCTGACTAGGACAGAGCAGCCATAGCAGCCCACTTCCCTCACTGCCACTGCCACTGTCCACAGTCCCAGGAGAGACAAGCCTATTGCATTGTCCAGGTGATGCCACGGTGACTGAAGAAGAGCCATGGCAGCTGATGGACACCTCTCATTTGGGAGGAAGTTCTGGCCCTAGAAGAACATCTGAGATGCGCCCCTGGGACAGAGCTCAGGAGAGCCTAAATATTAATACAAGACTTAGAAGGTGCCTTCAGAGACTGGGTACAGTGGTGCATGCCTGGAATCCTAGCACTTTAGGGGGCTGAGGAGGGAGGATTGCTTGAGACCAGGAGCTCGAGACCAGCCTGGACAACACAGCAAGATCTGTCTCTACCAAAACAAACAAACAAACAAACAAAACCCAAAAAGCAGTGCCTTCTGTCTGGGTAGGCCTAGATTTAAGTCTCATCTGCCACCTCTCAGCTGTGTGACCCTGGGCAAACCTCTCAAACTCTGGCCTACTTCTTTACGTGTAAAGCAGAAATGGTAATACCTGCCTCCTGGCACCGCTCAGGCTCCCCTTCCCTTCTTGGCTACAAGGGGATATCAGGGACAAAGTTATGGCCACACACAGCGAAGAATTTATGTAGCACATTTTGCTCTTTAATTTTGGTTTATGTGCTCTGTTATTTCTCTTTATTCTTTTGATTCTGCTTTTAATTCATACTAAGTTGGTCTTTTATGTAGTCTCATAAGGCTTCTTAACTCATTTCTGGAATAAAGTGGAGGATAAATAAATTACAAGTTGTTGTGAGGATTAAGTGACAATTGCCAAGTGTCTAGCACTTTATGGATCCTCCTTCCTGCTCTCCCCAATGGGATTCCATTGTCGGATTCCCGCTGTAGGTGGGAAGGGCCTGTGGATGGCTGCACAGCTGTGGGGGTGCCCTGTGAGGCTGGGGTGCCGGAGAGACAATGAGCAAACAGTGGAAACAGAGTCTGAGGGGGCCAGGGCCTGAGTTGAACAGATGGTCATCACATAGTTAGATGGAAAAGGCAGAACCCAGGAGTGATGTGAAGAGCCAAGTTTAACAGGAGCTGGTGATATGGACAGTCAAAGTGGGTGGTGTGGGGAAGGCGGACAGACTGCTGCGGTTCCTATGCTGATGTGCTGGCAACTGCGGCAGCTTTATCTTCGGTATGTGGAGTACTTAAAAGGGCGGGGGAGCGGGGTGGACTCAAAGTAGGGAGGTCTGCTAGGGCCCCATTTGATAACTACTGGTCATAGATGACCTGGGAGGTTTCTTTGTGCCCAGAAAGGATGAGAATAGGGTGTTCTGGGGGACCCAGGGCACTGACTAAGCCCAGAGGGGTGAGCGGTCTGCTGTAGGCCAGGGAAGGACTGTCTGTGAACAGAATCTCAGAAGAGCAGCCCTAAGCCCTAATTAAAGTTCAGCAAGTACTTCTCAGTCTCAGTTTTGGCCAAATGAAAAAGTGTTAGGATAGGCCTCTCGAGAAAGCACAACGAGGATGGTTAGACTGTCACAGGTCTTTAATCCTGATGCCATTCAGCAACAAGGCTTGGGTGCTTAGGGCTCTGACATACCTTGGCAGAGAAACCAATTTCTGGAAGTTTGCACTTTGACTCAAGAAATAAAAGGAGTATCTGAAAGGACAGAAAGTTCTTTCTTTGTCTGGGCAGTTCAGTTTCCTTAAGCCTGGAAAAAATGAAGTATTAGAGGCAGCAGAAATAGATAAATTGTAGACAAAATTCCAGAAAAATGTCCAGATATGACCGAGCATGGTAGCTCATGTCCGTAATCCCAGAACTTTGGGAGGCCAAGGTGAGTGGATCTCTTGAGCCCAGGAGTTCGAGACCAGCCTGGGCAACATGGTGAAACCCTGTCTGAAACAAACAAACAAACAAACAAACAAACAAACAAACAAACAAACAGCAACAACAAGAACAAAACTCAAAAAATCCCACAAAAATTAACTGAATATGGTGGTGTGTGCATGTAGTCCCAGCTACTCAGGAGGCTGAAATGGAAGAATTACTTGAGCTTGGGAGGCAGAGTTTGCAGTGAGCCAAAATAGCGCCACTGCACTCCAGCCTGAGCAACAGAGCCAGACCCTGTCTCAAACAAAAATGAAAAAGAAAGAAGTCAGGATGTGTAGTGGCTAAAACTCAGGCTATGAGTCAGACAAATTTTGGATACCCATTTACTAGCCATGGGACTTTGGATGAGTTACTTAATGTCATCAACCCTCAATTTCTTCATCTGTAAAATGGGGTAGTTAGTAGTGGATCCTGCTGACCTAAGTTACTGTGAGAATTGAATGAATTAATGCACATCCAGCACTGAGTTCAGGGAGGAGCACTGGGCCCACACTCCATAAGCATCAGTTCTTCCTCTTGGTTTTAGCATTAAAAGTAAACTTCACATAAAAAAGCTTTATATTTGTTTTGTTTTGTTTTTGAGATGGAGTCTGGCTCTATCACCAGGCTGGAGTGCAGTGGCACAATTTTGGCTCACTGTAACCTTCGCCTCCCAGGTTCAAGTGATTCTCCTGCCTCAGCCTCCTGAGTAGCTGGGACTACAGGCGTGTGCCACCACACCCAGCTAATTTTTATATTTTTAGTAAAGATGGGGTTTCACCATGTTGGCCAAGATGGTCTCAGTCTCTTGACCTTGAGATCTGCCCGCCTCAGCCTCCCAAAGTGTTGGGATTACAGGCGTGAGCCACCGCACCCAGCCTAGAAATGTTTTTGTTCTTTAAAAATACATTGTCTTTCTCTTTTTGACATTAGAAGGCACTTAGTCCAGAAAAATATAACTTTCTTTGTCATGGTAATGTTGTTGACGTCTTCTACTCTCTAATTTTTTTTTTTTTTCATTTTTCTGGGAACCTGATAAAAGCTAAGAGATGCTAGACTGCTGAAGAATTCAGTTGCCTAGAGCTCCATTAGAAATGAAAATTGAAAACATCTTAAAGTGAATTCTATTACATTTAAAAAATATTGTGTGAAGAGGGGCTCGTTTACATCTAATTCACCAAATATAATAATTGCAAATGCAAACAAGCTAGACACAATCTATTCCTCATAGATTTTAGAAGATTTTAAAAATATAACTTGTGCTGGGCATGGATGAAATGTTCTGTATATACCTGTTAAGTCCATTTGTTCCAAGGTATAGTTAAATCCGTTGTTTCATTGTTGACTTTCTGTCTTGATGACCTGTCTAGTGCTGTCAGTGGAGTATTGAAGTCCCCCACTATTATTGTGTTGCTGTGTATCTCATTTCTTAGGTCTATCAGTAATTGTTCTATAAATTTGGGAGCTCCAGTGTTAGGTGCATATATCTTTAGGGTTGTGATATTTTCCTGTTGGACAAGGCCTTTTACCATTATATAACGTCCCTCTTTGTCTCTTTTAACGGCTGTTGCTTTAAACTTTGCTTTGTCTGATGTAAGAATAGCTACCCCTGCTCACTTTTGGTGTCCATTTGCATGAAATGCCCTTTCTCCACCCCTTTACTTTAAGTTTTTGTGAGTCCTTATGTGTTAGGTGAATCTCCTGAAGGCAGCAGATAGTTGGTTGGTTAGTTCTTACCCATTCTGCGGTTTTGTATCTTTTAAGTGGAGCATTTAGGCCATTTACATGTAAGGTTAGTATTGAAATGTGAGGTACTGTTGCTTTCATTATACTCTTTGTTGCCTGCGTATTTTTGTTTTTTTGTTTTTTTCTTTTTAACTTGTATTTTTATTTTATAGATCTTGTTTGATTTATGCTTTAAAGAGGTTCTGTTTTGATGTGTTTCCAGGATTTGTTTCAAGATTTAGAGTTCCTTTTAGCAGTTATGGTAGTGGTGGCTTGGTAGTGGCAAATTCTCTCAGCATTTATTTGTCTGAAAAAGACTATCTTTCCTTCATACATGATGCTTAGTTTTGCTGAATACAAAATTCTTGTCTGATAATTGTTTTGTTTCAGGAGACTGAAGATAGGGCCCCAATCTCTTCTAGCTTGTGGGGTTTCTGCTGAGAAATCTGCTGTTAATCTGATAGGTTTTCCCTTATGGGTTACTTGGTTCTTTTGTCTCACAGCTCTTAAGATTCTTTTGTCTTAACTTTGGATAATCTGATGACAATATGCCTAGGTGATGATCTTTTTGTGATGGATTTCCCAGGTGTTCTTTGTGCTTCTTGTATTTGGATGTCTAGGTCTCTAGCAAGGCCAGGGAAGTTTTCCTTGCTTGTTCCCCCAAATATGTTTTTCAAGCTTTTAGAATTATCTTCGTCCTCAGGAACACTGATTATTCTAGGTTTGGTCATTTAAAATAATCCCAGACTCCTTGGAGGCTTTGTTCGTAATTTTTTACTCATTTTCTTTGTCTTTGTTGTCTGATTGGGCTAATTCAAAGACTTTGTCTTTGAGCTCTGAATTTCTTTCTTCTGCTTGTTCAATTATATTGTTGAGACTTCCCAGAGCATTTTGCATTTCTATAAGTGCATCCAATGTTTCCCAAATTTTAAATTGTTTTTTCTTTAAGCTATCTATTTCCTTGAATATTTCTCCCTTCGCTTCTTGTATCATTTTTTTTGGATTTCCTTCCATTGGGCTTTGCCTTTCTCTGGTCCCTCTCTGATTAGCTTAAGAACTAACCTCCTGAATTCTTTTTCAGGTGAATCAGGGATTTCTTCTTGGTTTGGATCCATTACTGGTGAACTAGTGTGATTCTTGTGGAATGTTAAAGAATCTTGTTTTGTCATATTACCAGAGTTGGTTTTCTGGTTCCTTCTTATTTGGGTAGGCTCTGTCAGAGGGAAGGTCTAGGGCTGAAGGCTGTTGTTCAGATTCTTTTGTCCCATGGGGTGTTCCCTTGATGTAGTACTCTCCCCCTTTTCCTATGGATTTGGCTTCCTGTGAGCTGAACTGCAGTGATTGTTGTCTCTCTTCTGGGTCTAGCCACCCAGTGAGTCTACCCAGCTCTGGGCTGGTACTGGGGGTTTCTGCACAGAGTCCTATGATTTGAACTGTCTATGGGTCTCCCAGCCGTGGAGGATACCAGTGCCTGTCCTGGTGGAGGTGGCAGGGGCCGGGGGGTGTGGTGTGTGTGTGCTGCAATGGACTCCATGAGGATTCTTAGCTTTGGTGGTTTAACGCTCTATTTTTGTGCTGGTTGGCCTCTTGCTGGGAGGTGGTGCTTTCCAGAGAACATTGGCTGTGGTAGTATGGTGGGTGGGGCCCGAGAACTCCCAAGATTATATGACCTTTGTCTTCTGCTAGCAGGGTGGGTAGAGAAAGACCATCAGGTGGGGGCGGGGCTAGGTGTATCTAAGCCAGACTCTCCTCAGGCTGGTCTTGTGGGGATGGGGGTGAGATTCCCAGGTCACCAGAGTTGTTCACCTAGTAGGTTTAAGGCTGCCTCTGCTGAGTCAAGCAGGTTGTCAGAGAAGTGGAGGAAAGCCAGCCTCCTCCCAGCTCCCACACCTGCCTTTTATTTCTTTCTAAATCAGTGAGTTAGGTTTTTTAGGAAATTTTTCAGTTCACTTACGTTTTTAACTTTATTGAGACAAAATTTTTCCTATATTTTCTTTTTCTTTTTTTTTTTTAGAAACGGAGTCTTGCCCTGTTGCCCAGGCTGGAGTGCAGTGGCACAATCTCAGCTCACTGCAACTTCTGCCTCCTAGGTTCAAGCCGTTCTCATGCCGCAGCCTCCCAAGTAGCTGGAATTACAGGCGCATACCACCAACCACGCTAATTTTTGTATTTTTGGTAGAGATGGGGTTTCACCATGTTGACCAGGCTGATCTTGAACTCCTGACCTCAAGTGATACATCTGCCACGGCTTCCCAAAGTGCTGGGATTACAGGCATGAGCCACCGCAAGGCTGTTGTTCCTATATTTTCTTACAATGCTTACAACTCTGCTGTGTTTGTAGTTAAAGCCTGTTTAATTCCATTATATTTTATTTGTGCTTTCTCTCTTTGATCGCTTTTTTAGGGTCTTGTCCCTATTTTATCATCAGTGTTTCAAAGCTTTGGCCTATTTGTCCCTATTTTAGAACAGGCTTGGCTTGTCACAGGGCTCTGCATTTGACTCTTTTATTTGCTTGTTTTCAGCTCAGAGGTAGAACACTAAAGTTATTACACTAAAGGATTGTGGGCTTTACACTGTCGTATTTTATTTCTGAAAATTTTCTTCACCCTAAGAATAAAGCTATCCCAACTGTCCTACAGAAATGGAGGGAAGTGTGTGTGTGTGTGTGTGTGTGTGTGTGTGTGTGTGTGTGTTTTGAGTGGTTTTGTTTGGCCTTTATTTATTTATTTATTTATTTATTTATTTATTTATTTTAACATTTTATTCATTTTTTTTTGTCACTCTGTCACCCAGGCTGGAGTGTAGTGGCACAATTAGGGCTCACTGCAGCCTCGACCTCCCAAGCTCAAGCAATCCTCCTGCCTCAGCCCTCAGAGTAGCTGGGACCACAGGCACGTGCCACTATGTTTGGCTAATTTTTGTATTTTTTGTAGAGACGGGGTTTTGCCATGTTGCCCTGACTGGTCTCAAACTCTTGAGCTCCAGCGATCCACCTGCTTTGGCCTCCCAAAGTGCTGGGATTACAGGTCTGAGCCATGGTGCCCAGCCTTGTTTGGCCTTTAAAAGCTGCCTTTGTATTAAATACATTGTCTAATGAATACAAACGCCATGCTATTAGGGGAAGGATTACTCCCCTTTAGAAGCCTCTGTAGATGTGGAGTGAGTAAGAAAACTCACAAACACAGATAAGATTGCAAAATAGTAGTTTTGTTTTAGTCTCTCACACTCTTTAAAGAATCAAAGGCAGGAATCAGTGTGATCTATGTCATCATAAGTTCCCCACATCAGGGCTGTTGCAATATTTTAAGTGAATTTCATTGCTGGTGATTTAAAAAACACATAAACACATCTCCTGTGGTCTGCAGGTGGCAATGGGGAGATCAAGAACGGGACAGGTCTCTGCTGACATTTAATTCTCAGTACACCGCAGGTGCCTCCCCACTGGAAACCTACTTTCCTGGCATAGATATGTGTGTCTCTGCTGCCAGAGATAATTTTTTCTGCCATCGATAGCATTTTATATATGTGACAATCGCTTACACAAGGAGTTATTTATGTGGCACTTTGCAAAGTGCTTTAAAAATATAATTGCTATTCAGTTATTCCTTACCAATCCCTTGTGAGGCAGACCATGTCTCCACATCAAGCTTTAGAGCATCTGGAGGCATAATGCTTCGTGCTTATGTCCCACCAGAAGTTGCAAGTAGGAATCTGGGTTGCCACCCCAGGATTGCCCACAGGCTCTGGATGTCTCTATTTGTGCTGGAAGCTTTCTCTGCAGGAGTCATTTCCAATTCAAATGAGGGATTAGCAGGGAATGGAAGGGCCTAGAAGTCGGGTAGCTGGTGTTTGGTCAGGGCATAGTGCTTAGGACACCCCAAGGCCCTTCCCACCTGTGCCCAGAGTCCAGGAGAGCTGTGGGGCAGAATGGCTGGTCGCTATGAACAATGATTTTCCTGAAGACATTCTTCCAGAATAGTCCATGTGGCTATTGTTCTCATTTAGATAATCACTGACTACCCAGAACCCAGACAAGGATGGGTCCTGTCCAGCCCTTCCCAGGAGTAGGCATGAGGGAGGTGGAGAGGCTGTCCCTGGTCCATGAGGGCCAGCTTTGCTCCTGACATGTGATTGAGCCTGGGAACAGGCCCAGGAGCCCCCATGAGGGCAGGCCAGGGTGGGATTGGAAGGAAGTGGCAGGAGGCATGAGCCCCAGCCCTTACAGCAGCAGCTGCCATCTTCCCCGTGGCTCTGGGACTTGGCCTCTCTATGGGGACAAAGGACAGATGGCTCCGAGCAAGCAGGAGAGGGAGGAGTTGTGCATCCTCAGAGGGCTCAGCCCCACTGGCCAGGGTGGCCACAGTCCCGTGTGGGGAATACTGGGAGTGGGTCCCCTGCCTGCCTGGTCTCCCTGTGCTGACAGCCTCTGAGTTGGGTGAAGAGAGAGTATAGTGTCCACACAGTGAGGATGCCCAGCCACCTGCTGCCCCCAGGAGCCCTGAGGCAGTGTGGGGAGGTAGCGGGGGAGGGAAGCTGGTCAGAGACTTCCCAGTCCGGGATGCGCCACCCCTGCACGCCTCATCTTGTCCGATGCTCACAGCAGCCCTGTGCAGCCAACGTTATTAACTCCATTTTACAGACGAAGAAACCAATATTCAAAGTGGTTATCAACTTGTCCAATATGATACAACTAATTAGGAGTGGAGAGTGGGCTCATTAGCTTCTCCAATGAGCCGGAGTAACTGTGTGTCTCTCTCTGGGGCTTCAGTTTCTTCAGGTATTAAATGAGTATCTTTTGTATTTCTTCCGGCCCCAGTGGCCTGTGGCTTCCTGGGAGGCACACAGCATTCACTTCAGAATTATCTGTGGCAAAGGACCTTTCTGATTTCTGCACTTGGTATGATCTCTAGTGAAGCCTTTACCTTTTCTCTGCTTTCCTGGAAGAAGCTGAGTGCACAGACAGAATGCTGGTAAGAGGCCACGGGGCCACTGAGATCAGTGAGTTTTCATCGCAACTGCAAGTTGAAGAGGCTGTGACATTTCAGTGAGTCCCCAGCTCCATCTTGAGGAAAAAGGGAGTGTCTTGGCCCACAGGTCCCTGCTGGGGATGGGGCTCTCCAAGCGTCTGACAAAGTTTGTCTCTGAACTACTGTTCTCTTCTCGTGAAAGCCATCTGGTTTTAGCTCCTCTAAAGGGCCCTGTGTGAAGCATCTGTTTTAACTCGAGCGTTCTCCTCAATTTCCTTGGGAACATGAACAAGACCCTTCTATTTCCCGATCCAAAGGCTTTCATCTCTGCGGCGACAGCTTTGCTCCTGGCAGTGGCTCTTCTCCTTCGGGGGTCTTCAGGTTTCCACTGCCAGGAAAGTCCGTCTCTTGCATGACTTGAGAACAAGATAACAACAAAACCTGGAAAGGCTCCTTTACTTGTGGTGTGGGTTGGCCTGACCAGCCACTTCCTGGACAAGAGGTGGGCAAAGGGGGACCGGTTCTTGGTGTCTGTGTAGGAGGCTTCTATATCAAAGGCGGAAATGCCCATTAGGAAATTGAGATTGATTGAGTGAGCACTGGTTTTCACTGGCTCTTGGATGTTTTATTTCTTAGCTTGTGTTTGCTGAACACCTGCTGTGCCAGAACCTTCGCCTATGGCTTTAGTGGAGAGCAAAGTCAGGGTGTTGTGGCAGATATACTTGGTTTCTGAACCAACAGTGTTTCCCAACCTCCTTCTTCCTTTCTGGCTGAGAGCGTCACTCTCAAGATAGAGGCAGTTGCAAATGCCATCTCACTTTCCAGGCTTCCTCAAAGCCATGGAGTGCACGTCGAACCCAGCGTTGACTAAGGAACCAGCAAGGGAAGCCTTCTAGAGAACTGCTAAGGAGGATTATCTCTCTGACAACAAGAGAAACGTAAAAGAGAGGCTATGCTCCCTTCCTTCTGATGGGCTTGTGTGAGGACCAGTGGTCAGCGGCCATCCGGCCACCTTGAGGGGACCAGATGACATTGAGGATGGCGGAGTACAAAGGGAGGAGGCAGCAGGTGCCTGACGACTTAATCACACAGAATTAACCAAGCCTAGAACTTCCTGTTTCCAGACAGCTCGACCTGTGAGATAATAAATGTCCTTATTGTTTAAGCCTTTTCAGTTGAAATATTCTGTACTCACAGCCAAAAGCATCCTAGGTGATACACACAGAAAACAGAGTCTTCTCACGTAGGAGATTAACACCCAGGGGAGACAGGAAATGCACCCATCAGGCATCTGAAAGAGCATTTACCAATCCACGTGGTCCCCATAATTTACAGCTGGGTCTTATTTTAGAAAAGAGATGCATTCATAGAAACAGTGTGTGATACAAGTTATAATTCTCCATTAATTTCATAAATGTTTCTGAGATGCCGTGTCTACATTCTTAATTGGTCTTCAACTAACAATAGCTCCTAACACTTTGGAGTTTCTTTCTTCTGGTTTGACAAGTAGTAAATATCTGGAAATCCCTACCATTAAAGTAAAATTATTTTGTAAACAAGGTATCCTTTTTACCAAATGAGTATTCATTCTTTAATTTACCCTTCTGATAATTTCAGATTTTGGAAATAAGGGTCCTCAGGAAAGCCCCACCTGAATGCCAGGCTCTGTGACCATGTCTGTTATTCTCAAAGACCAGACAAGGGTAAAGCATGTAATTGTGTCTGCATCTTAGTATTCCAAGTGTTTATTGTAGCCTTAGCTGTGATTGGTGTAAGGGGATGATAAAATGGTGCTTGTGGCTAAAACTCCTGGATAATACATCATTCAAAGGAAGAGGGAGTTTTTTGCAGAATTTACCATGGAGCTCTCCACAATCCCATCACATACATCTCAAACCCCTCATCCTTAGTGAGGGCCTCAAAGGCTTCGGAGTTGAAAATAAGGAAGTGGATTTTCAGAGAGAGTCCTGGTGAGCCCCATGGGGGATTGGTTCACCTCCTCCACCTCTCTCCTGTTCAGGAGCCTGTTCCCGGACTCCCTTGTTTGCAGAGTGTTGAGTATGGTTTAATTCTGCCAACAAGTGCCTTGAAGCTATACTAGGAAGCCAGAGTGGAGGCTGAGCCATTCTTCCTCTTCCAGCATGGTGGCAGATGTATTAACTCTGGCCAACATGAGTTCTTACAGAGTATTTTTTTTTTCCCAGTCACTCTTTTGCCTTAGGGTTGCTGGGCAGCTGTAAACATCAGCAGCAGTTTCTGCAGTTTTTTGACTCCCAACTGCAAAGTTAGAGGGGACAGCCTGCCTGACTGCCCTCACTCTGACACCAATCGCAAATTCAGGAGTTTCCAAAAAATCCTGAAATTATTTTCTAGAAGGCCTCACAGAACTCATGAAAAGCTGTTAGACCCCCGGTTACGATTTATTACAGGAAAAAGATACAGATTAAAACTGGTCAACAGAAGAATCCAGAAACATTCCAATGCAGAGCTTCTGTTCTCTTCCCAAAGTCAGGATGCATTAGTCTTCTGGTATTGATGCGTGACCACATCCATGGAGTATTGCCAACCTGAAAAGGTTCTACTGTTTCATCTTTTAAAATTAAAGTGATCAGCTGGGTGTGTGCCTGTAGTCCCAGCTACTAGGGAGGCTGAGGCGAGCCCAGGAGTTCGAGGCTATAGTGAGCCACGATTGTGCCACTGCACTCCAGCCTGGGTGACAGAGATAGACTCTGTGTCTAAAAATTAAACAAAACAAAACAAGTGGGTTCTATTTTCCTATATGATAAGGCATGGGAAGTACATCTTTCTTCTCCTCAAGTCAAGTTGGAAAACTTTGAAATAGATCATCCAGAAAGTTCAATATGGTTTCCCCGCAGTTTGGGGGACACATTTGACCAGGGTCTGAGCCTCCTTGAAGCACAAGTTTTTGCTGCACTGGGATTGGCCTGTACTCCAGGGGACTGCCAGGTCAAAGGATGTGGAACCTTGGGCCCTGTGTGAGAGAAGGTCATTGTTGTTCCATCTTAGGTCCTGTCCAAGGGGACCATTTGGAGAGACAGACAGACCTCAGCTGCAGGGAGCTGGAGTAATTGCTGGTGACTGAAAGGCTGGGGAAAGAGTGAAGAACCAACCCAATGGAGATGCTTTCATGTATATCAAGGGCTCTGATGGCATGAGACCCTCAGCTTTAGGGTGTCTCCAGAAAAGCCATGAAAATGCGTATGAGACAGAAAGTCTCGTTAGCTTCAGAAGGAGTCAATTGAGTCATAGTTTGTTGCTGTTGTTGGTTTTTGAGGCAGGGCCTTGCTCTTCTCCCAGGCTAGAGAGCAGTGGTGCAGTCATGGCTCACTGCAGCCTCAACCTCCTGGGCTCAAACAATCCTCCTGTCTCAGCCACCTGAGTCGCTGGGATACCAGTGCACATCATCACACTTCCTTTTTTATTTTTTGTAGAGATGAGATCTCACTATGTTGCCCAGGCTGGTCACGAACTTCTGAGTTCAAGTGATCCTCCTGCCTCAGCCTCCCAAAGTACTGGGATTAGAGGTGTGAGGCACTGCGCCCAGTGAGTCATAGATCCTTTGGGTTGTAAGACACTTCTCAGTCAGCTATTGCCATAGTAATTTTGCTTAACTACTCAAAACTTAGCAACCTAAAACAATAAGCATTTATTTCTGACTCCTCTGTCTGCAGGTTGGCTGGGTTCAGCTGCTCCAGTTTAGCTGGGCTTCAGTGTAGACCGTGGGTTGGGTCTAGGTCCATGCATCTCTCATCCTCTTTGTGGTGGTGGACACCCAGGGCATGTTCTTTCCATGGTGAAAGGCAGGCATACAAGATGGCAAGCCCAACCACTCCCATTGGCCTAAGTAAGTAACACAAGCAAGCCAAGAGGCAAGATGTGGTGAGGTGCACCCTGCTCACCCTAAAGCCACAGCCAAGCATGGATGGCTAATACTGTAAGAGAGGAGTACAGATTTGGGGCCAGTCATTCGACTGACTTCAGTACCATTTAAAATTTTAAATCCAAACTTAAAGATAAGTCATCCCCTTTATGTGATCTGGGTTCTCAGCCAAGCAGGAGGGAGTGCTGGGGCTGCCACTGGGGACTGACAGTCACTGGGGACACTGGGACACTGGGACACTAGACTTGGCACCAAGAGTCCCCAGCCTCACCCTGCTGAGTGAGCCAGAAGAAAAGTGATGTGAGATACCTGAATGCTCTGGGCTGGGACTCTTGTCTGCAGAATGAGAGGGCCTCAGCCTATGCCACTGAAACTAGTGCTAGTAAGGTCCCACGGGCAGGCTGACCTCGAGTTCATGACCTGTGTAAAGAGGAAGCTCTGGGTTTGGTTTAATGCTCTGGTGTTGCTGTCTCGGGATTCTGAATAGTTTTTAGACAACAAGGTTCCACATGTTCATTTTGTACCAGTCTTCAGAATTTATGTAGTTGGACCTGCCCATGGGAGTGCAGATTGCCTGAAGATTTACTCATGTAACCAGTAAATCCAGCCCCAGAGGGTCTGCTGCTCACTGTCATCTCATTCATTCTGCAATACTAATGAAGATTACAGCCACCATTTATCCAGTGTCCACTAGGGGCCAGGCACTGTGCTAATTAGAGCTTTACAAACAACATTCTAAACCTCTACATTAGTCCATTTTGTGTCGCTGTAAAGGAATACCTGGGGCTGAGTAATTTATAAAGAAAAGACATTTAATTGGCTCATGGTTCTGCAGGCTGTACAGGGAGCATGGTGCCAGCATCTGTTCAGCTTCTGGTGAGGCCTCAGGGAGCATTTACTCATAGCAGAAGAGGAAGTGGGAGAAGGCACATCACATGGTGAGAGAGGGTGCAAAAAGTGGGGGCAATGTGCCATGCACTTTTAAACAACCAGTGACATGGTTTGGCTGTGTCCCCACCCAAATCTCATCTCGAACTGTAATCCAAATTGTAATCCCCACGTGTTGAGGCAGGGATCTGGTGGGAGGTGATTGGATCATGGGGCCAAATTCCCCCATGCTGTTCTTGTGATAGTGAGTGAGTGCTTACAAGATCTGATAGTTTAAAAGTGTTTGGCAGTACGCCCCTCTCTCCTGCCACCTTGTGAAGAAGGTGCTTGCTTCTCCTTCCCTTTCTGCCTTGATTGTGAGTTTCCTGAGGCCTCCCCAGCCATGAGGAACTGTGAGTCAATTAAACCTCTTTTTCTTATAAATTGTCCAGTCTCAGGTAGTATCTTTAGAGCAGTGTGAAAACGGACTAATACAACCAGATCTCATGTGAACTCAGACCAAGAACTCACTCAGTATCATGCGGACAGCATGGAGCCATTCATGAGGGATCTGCCCCCATGACCCAAAGGCCATGATACCTCCCACCAGGCCCCATCTAACATTAGGGATTACATTTCAGCATGAAATTTGGAGGGGACACATATTTAAACCATATCAACCTCACATCAACCTGCACGCTTTTCAGATAGTGAGACAGCTTCTCTGTTAACATGTAGCCCACCCAATATCACACAGCCAGGATATGAATCCAATTTTGTTTCCCTCCCAAGCCTTTCCAGTAGACAATTTTGCTACCATAACTGCGGAATTGTGTGTACATCTGGGAATGAAGAGTACAGTCCCTGCCCTCAAAGGGTTAGCATCGTGCTAACAATACTAGCAAACACGTGCATGGCATGGCACTTCCTGTGTGTCAGACCCTGTTCTTAGCAACTTACATATATTAATTCACTTAATCCATGTATTACCAATCCATTGTAGTGGGTACTAATATTGGCTTAAGTAACTTGGCCACAGTCACGTGGCTGAAGGGCAGCAGGGTCAGGCTTTAAGCCAGGGTCTAGAGCCCCAGAGCTTAAGCACTTGCTCTACCAGCTCTCCCCTGGGCTTCCATGGTTACTTTTGCCCAGTGAGTCTTCTGCCTGCTTTGGTGATGAGGATAAGAAAGTAAATGAACTGTTGAGCTTTTTCCCAGGAGTTCCTACACTGGATTCTGGGGACTCAGATTCTGGAGATCAGCTGAGAACAGGACACAGCCCCTGCCCTCATGGAGCTCACCCTGCAGAGGGAGAGTCGGATGAGGAGAATGTGAGAGCCATGAAGTGGCCCTCGCAGGGCTTTCAGCGAGTCCTGAGAGGTGGAAGTGAGCCTAGACTCAGGACGGGAGAAGGAAGGCTGCCTGGGGAATCTGGAAGGGTGAGAAGGAATTAGCCAGGCAGGGGGCAGGGAAGGAACAGTGTGGACAGGGATGAGTGTTTGGGGGATGCACTTTGTTCAGAATGGCTGGAGGGAAATGCCTGAGGGGCCCTGGCACTAGATGGACTGGAGAGTTTACATCTTATTTGGAAGAAAATGGAGCCTTAGAAAGGTACCCTAGAAAGGTGGGGTCTGCCTTTTGGAATGTTCACTGTGAGAGTGGAACGGAGACCGAATTGAAGGTGAGACAGGGAGCAGAGAGGCTGGCTGGGGTGGAGACCAAGATGTGACAGGTGGGGGCCCGAAGTAGGGAGTGGCCCAGGGTGCAGGTACTACTGGGTTCATCCCATGACATGAGTTAGCAGGCTCTGTACACCCAGCTGGGGGAAGCTGCTGTGTGACTGAGATCCCGAGCCTTCTGCTCCAAACATGCTTGCTGCTCTTTCTTGTGTCTAAGTCCAAGGGGATTTATTTTCTCACCTCTCTTCTCAGCAGATGGTCTGATTTTACTGCTCACTTTCAAGAGAAAATCTCTGCATCCAACTGGATCCTGGGTCTGTTGGTGCTATTTGTTCCTCCCCAGGAAAACCAGACCAGAGGAAGAACATAGCTGGGTAGAGCTGGCTCCATGACCCACCTGTGACAGGGTACTCAGTGGGAGGGGTGTGCCACGTGGCCCCCACGTATCTCCACAAAACACCTACCTCATACCAGGGCCATGCTCGCAGAATGAAGTTCATTTTAATAGTGACCTAACACAGGCAGCTGGGAGTAGAGATTATAAAACCATTGCCAACATATTCCAGATAGCACAGCCTATGGTTTTGAAGTGAGTCCTGACTACTGCCTCCCATCTCGGCACAGGTAACTGAGAGCTGATGGGCATATCTTTACTGTTGCTTAGGGAGTTAAGGTCTACTTGGAAAGAGAAATCCAACTTGGCTTAGGAGAGCCTGCAGATTAGAAGGGGCTGTGGAGGGGAATGAAAGCAGAGGCCAGGTGATAGGAGGGAGGAGAGGGCTGGAGGACAGGAGAGGGATGGGGAACCCTGGATGGAAGCCCCAGCCTGTAGCTCCATGCAGAGGTTTTGAGGCTGGACAGACACATTCAGAGGAGGGCTGGGGTCCTCTCTAAATAGTCCTAGCAACCCAGATGGCCCTGGAGTTGAGCTCTTTGAGAAAGATTACACCCCATGAGAACATCCCCACTGCAGATCTGTGTTGCTGGCTTGTCCTAAGACAGAGTCAATACCAGAGAGTTTCTGGGCTGAAGCTTACAGTGGGCTGTGAGCTAACCCTCCTGGATGTGGCAGAAGCCCTCTCCTTCCCCAAATCTCTGACCATCCCCAGCTCCCAGGCACCATCTCCATACTTCTCCATGCAGAGAAAGGGTTCCCTCCTTCACATGGCAGTAGGCTGGTCTCTTCCCTGCCTCCTGTGCTGGCGCCCAAGGCCCCTGATGGCTGGGGCTGTGTCTCTCCTTCCAGAAGGCCTGCCTCTCAGCCTGGGAGCAGGAGACAGAGACCAAGGGGAAGGGGAGACAGACACAACTGAAATCATTTTCCCTCTGCTTCTATACATTTCTTCCTTTGGATAAAGATTGAGGCAAAGCCAATGAAATGCAAAATTCAGTACGGTTGGGTTGAGAAATTAAACAGAAAATCAGACGATGCAAGCATTACATTTCTTGTAGGAATATTAACTCAACTTGGTGGTGGTATTTGGGCTGGGTAGTGGGTCTGATAATTTGGAAGCCTCAAGATTGCTTATTCACAGTGCAATCACCATCATTTCCTATCTCAGGCATTTATAAAACAGTTTCTGAGTCTTCTTGCCCAGGTCACTATTGTAAATGAGAAGTTATTCCCAAAGGATCTTATCTAGTACAATAAATGGATAAAATTATTGAATTTATTAACATCTAAATTAAAAAGTCTGAAAAATTGAGTTCTAATTAATCAACTTGCAAACAGCTACCCCCAAGGATAAGATAACAGAGCCTTTAGCAACAGCTCATGATTTGAGACATATTATTTTTTTAAACAATAATAATATTTTCACAGCAGCTCATATCCGAGGAGTTCAAAGCCGTTCCACAAATGTTAATTATTTAAAGACTTTCTGAAACTGAAGCAGATAATTACTATTTTCTCGGGCCCTGTAATGAGGAAATGGTGCTGAGAGGCAAGGGTGAGTGCCTTTGCCCAAGGTTGTAGAACGGCTTGTCAGAAAGAGAGAGGAGCAGGACGCGGGCACTTGTCTGACCTTGGCCCTGCTCTGGCCTTGAGCCCTTTGGTTTTTTAGTTCCTGCTCTGAACTCCATGATCAGCCTCGTTCCAACCCATCCATCCCCATCCTCCATCTTCTTCTGGAGAAGAAGTCTGGAGACCTCACTGTCCTCCCTGCTTTGGAGCTGACTGGTGAAATTATCCCGCAGGGCCCTCTGTCATTCACACACATGAGACGCCAGCCAGTGCTGAGAGGTCCACCTTGTACTTTCCTGAAGCATGGTGGGGAAGCTGTGCTCCCTGTAAATAATGGGTCACAGAGCACTTTCATACTGGATACATACCTCTGTTCACTAGCACCCAGGCTCTGAGAGGTAGGAAGAGGCAGGCAAGATTAATCCTATTTTATAGATAGAGAAGGGAAAATTTTTTTGGGGTAATATTGTGTTGGGTAGTTTTATATATGCTGTCTTACTGAGTTCTTTCAACATTAGTTTTACTCTTTTTTTTTTTTTTTTTTTTTTGAGACGGAATCTCGCTCTGTCGACAGGCTGGAGTGCAGTGGCGTAGTCCTGGCTCACTGCAACCTCCACCTCCTGAGTTCAAGCGATTCTCATGCCTCAGCCTCCTGAGTAACCGGGATTACAGGCACGCGCCACCACACCCAGTTAATTTTTCGTATTTTTATTAGAGATGAGGTTTCACTGTGTTGGCCAGGATGGTCTCGATCTCCTGACCTCGTGATCCACCTGCTTCGGCCTCCGAAAGTGCTGGGATTACAGGCGTGAGCCACTGCACCTGGTCCCCCACTTTTTTTTTTTTAAATATGAAAATTTAACATCTGCTCAGAGGTTAAGAAATGTAGCCAACGTCACACAGCTAGTTAATGAAAAGCCAAGATTTGAGCCTAGACTGTCTTCCTCCAAACCTGGGCCCTTCCTGGTGCCTTCTATAAGGTCAAATAAGTCTCTTATAGTATCAGGTCAAGGAATCAGGGAGAGTGGGTGCGGTGGCTCACACCTATAATCCCAGTGCTTTGGGAGGCTGAGGTGGGAAGATCACTTGAGGCCAGGAGTTTGAGACAAACCTGGGCAAAATAGCGAGACGCTATCTCTACAAAAATTAAAAACAAACAAACAAAAAATACCCTGGCATGATAGTGCATACCTATAGTCCTAGCTACTTGGGAGGCTGAGGCAGGGTGGTGGAGGCAGGGGGTCCTGTGAGCCCAGGAGTTCGAGGCTGCCGTGAGCTGTTACCGTGCCACAGCACTCCAGCCTGGGTGAAAGAGTGAGACCCTGTCTCTATTTAGAAAAAAAAAAAAGGATTGAGGACAAGAAGCCCAGTGTCTTGATGGCCAACTCAGCCTTCTGTCCTCTACCCACTCCTGAGGGTGAGGTAGGAACCCATATGAAGATCGCTGATGGTCACCATGTAATCCAGCTAACAGTGGGTTGGGTGGTTCAGGAGCAACTTCAAGGGAGGCTCCTTTAATCCCTGTCTGGGTGGTGGTTCTGGCCCCTGGGGGAATGAGAGGCCCCTCGCCTCCTACCTGCGCAGATGCAGAAGGACAGAATTTTGTGGGGCCTGCTCAGCCTTTATCACAAGCCATCAACTTCCTGCAGTGGGAGTAATCAGGCTCCTGCTCCGTTTGCTGTGAACTAATTAACTCTCCTCCCCTGGAGCTGTTCCCAGAGCCCTTCGTCATCTAAAGAGCTATAGCTCTGCATTGGGGGTTGTGCCCATGGTGGGAGGACATGAGGCATGAGCAATGGCAATGATTTCCTCCATGAGTTGGAGAAGGGGCTGGGGTCCAGGCCCACTCAGGGCCACAGACCTCTGCTTCAGGGATTGGACTGTGCAAAATGGGGATTGAAAGGACTTCCTATTTCTGCTGATCACACATGCTTTCTTAGTGCCCATTCATTCTCTCCTTCATTCACTTACTTGCTGTGTGAACTTAATGCATTACTTGACTGTGTCTTAGTTTCCTCATCTTTAAAACGGGAATTCTGTTAGCACGACCTCAGAGCGTTGTTGTGATTAAATGGGATGATGTGTTACACCCTTCAGACAGTGCCTGGCACATAATCAATAGTCAGTGAGAGTTAGCAATCATTGATATTATTATTGACAATATTCTTAACGTCAATATTATTAACAACCTCTCAGAACTTCCATTTCCTCAGACCTGAAATGTGGACACCCCTATGCACAGGGCTTTTGAGGAAGTGAGATATAATGTAAGTAAGGCACCTAGAAGAGCATTTGGCCAGAGCTGAGTAGATAGAATGGCTTTCATTATTTTCATTCATTCAGGTGCATTCGTTAACTGCTTGTTTAAAATCTTGAGGACACAGAAGTAAGACAAGGTCTCTGGAGACAGTGCAGTAACTGTAACTGTATCTATCACCTGAAGCATGTTCTGTGAAGCAAAGGATGATTTATACTGCATTCACAGATACTTTTTAATTCTGCAAATGAATAGGGCCTTGTACCAGGCATATACCAAGATGAAAATCCCTCTAATGTGGGGTGTGCCCTTTAATTTATAAGTCATTTTCTTATCTATTTTCACATTTGACTTTTACATTAACCCAAGTAGTATGTAGACATAATTACCTCCACTTTATCGATAAGGAAACCACAGCCCAGGACACAGAGTCATTTCCATTTAGTCCTGAGATGAGGGTGGTTATTACCAGCATCACTTTGTGGGAGGTTTTTTGGTTTGTTTTTGTTTTTTTGAGAGTAGGTCTTGCTCTGTCACTCAGGCTGGAGTGCAGTGGCACAATCTCAGCTCACTGCAACCTCTGCCTCCAGGGCTCAAGTGATCCTCCCACCTTAGCCTCCTGAGTAGCTGGGACTACAGGTATGCACCACCACACGAGGCTAATGTTTGAATTTTTTGTAGAGATGGATTTTTTGTCATGTGGTCCAGGCTGGTCTTGAACTCCTGAGCTCAAGGAATCTGTCCACCTTGGCTTTCCGAAGTGCTGGGATTACAGGCATGAGCCACCACAGCCAGCCCATTTTGTTATCTATAAAAATATTATCCACCCTACCCCACCCTCCAGCTGGGAGGCAGAACCACTATGAGTTGCCTGTGATGGGCAGGGGAAGGGAGAGAAAGGGCTCTGATTCATTCATTCACTCATTCATTCACTCATTCATTCATTCATTCATTCATTCATTCTCTCAACAACTAATTGTTGAGGACCAATATGTTGCAAGTTCTCTGAGGTCCCCTGGTGTCTCTCAAGTGGTTCCAGGCATGAGAAATAAGGCTGGGGCTTAAATTTGCTGGTAGAAAGAACTAGGCAGGTAGAAGTTCGGGTTTGGAGGCTTTCAAAATTTCCATCTTCCTCCTGAGGGACCTGGGCCCCCTCTATGCTCAATGAGTCACATATTCCTTCACCGAGAAAGGAACCACAGTAGACTTTTTAATAAAAATGTGTGGTATAATGACTTTCAGGCCAGGCACAGTGGCTTATACCTGTAATCCCAGCACTTTCAGAGGTGGAGGTAGGAGGATCACTTGAGGCCAGGAGTTCAAGACTAGCCTGGGTGGCAAAGTGAGACTTTGTTTCTAAGGAAAAACAAAAAGAATAAAATTAGCTGGACATGTTGGCTAATGCCTATAGTCTCAGTTACTTGGGAGGCTGAATCAGGAGCATTACTTGAGCCTGGGAGGTTAAGACTGCAGTGAGCTGTGATAGTGCCACTACACTATAGCCTGGGTGACGAGCAAGGCTCCATCTCTAAAATATATATATTACGCGCACACATACACACGTAATGGCCTTCATTATTTTCTACCAAATATCAACAGAGGGAGGTGTGTAGGTTAAGATGCGGTGATAGAGGGCAGGCGGATAGGAAAAAGGGGCCGTTCGTGGACACACACGTGATGCTGAGAGAAGAGATCTCACTTGATCCCACCTCTGGTCCTTCACTCCAGCCCCTTCCCTATTCCCCTGAAAGCCCTTCCTCGTTTTCGTCTATCTAAATGCTTTCATTTCAACTTGATATCCTTCAGTAAAACAAATAAAGAAAGAAATGCCTTCCTTCCCCGCTTGGTTAACACTCACCTCTCTCCCTGATGTGACTTCTTAGACTTATCTTACCCATGCTTGATCTTTCCTTTCTCTGAAATTGTAATTCAGGTGGACTCAGGGCTACCCCCGCTAAGTTGATTGCCTTTGAATGTGTCACTGTTTACAGCTCACATTTCCCCAGGTTAGGAGCTCCCTGTAGGCAGGGCCATTTCCTAAACCCTGCAGTATGTTCACAGCATCGAGCTGTGAAGAATCTCATCTTCATTCCCATGAGCCTGCCCTAATGCAGGCCCTCATTGTGTCTTCCCTGGGCCAGGACAGCGCTGGCTCCTGGGACATCACTTAGCAGAAAGCACACCTCTGGTCCCACCTCTCTGCTTTTCAGATCCTCCCTCAGCTCCTCTCTCCTGCAGACTGACATTAGAGCATGTCTTCTGACTGCCATGTCTCACTGGCCACAGCCCCCATCGAGCACCTGATGATCTAGCCCCAGGGGCCCAAAAAAGTAGGCACATTGGCACCTCTCTGTCGAGCGCATTCCTGTTCTTCCGTGAGTCTGTCTGGAAAAATACTACTAATCTTTCGAGGCTGAGCAAAAATGTCACATTGTCATTTCAGAGCGCATGCTGCAGGCAGAGTTAATTCCCTCCTTCACCCTGATTCCCTGGCACGTTTTCTGTTTTTTTCTCTTTTTTTTCTTTTATTTTAGATGGAGTCTCACTCTGTTGCCCAGGCTGGTGTACACCTCCCCCTTCCAGGTTCAAGCCATCCTCCTGTCTCAGCTCCTACTAATAGCTGGGATTACAGGCACGCACCACCATGCCCAGCTAATTTTTGTATTTTTAGCAGAGACGGGGTTTTGCCATGTTGGCCAGGCTGGTCTCCAACTCCAGATCTCAGGTGATCCACCCACTTTGGCCTCCCAAAATGCTGGGATTACAGGCGTGAGCCACCGCGCCTAGCCACGTTTTCGGTTTTTAAAGCAGCCCATTCCTAGGCTCATTGGAAGGGGTCATGGAGCTCTGTGTCCCGGCTTAGTAGGTCCTCTGGGAGCATCAGTCCCATGACCCCCCAGTCCTTCCCTGCTTTGGCACTGAACCCCACATAAGTCTCTTTACAGCTCTTGCCCCCAAGCCTGCCCTCACCATTTTACTATTTGTGTCAAGTCGTCACCTTACAGAGACGCTGCCAAGACAAATGAGATAATATGTGACAAATGAGATAATATGTAAAAGTGCCTTAAGCTCCAGAAGATGGACTGTGTTATTATGGCTGTAAAGCTCTCTACTGGGGAAGTCAAACTTGATGACAGTAAATTGGGAAGGGGAAGATGAAGGAAGAGGAGGAGGGGGAAGAGGAGGAGGGGAGAGAGGAGGAGGAGAAGGAGGAGGAGGAGGGAAAAGAGGAGGGGAAGAAAGAGAAGGAGAAGGAGGGGGAGGAGGAGGGGGAGAAGAAGAAGGGGGAAGAGGGGGAGGAGGAGAAGGGGAGGAGGGAGAGGAGGAGGAGGAGAGTCAGCATGAGCAGAAGGACTGAACTGATCAAACCAATTCTCTTCTCCCAAACTCACCAACCAGAGGAGTCTTCTTCTGGGGGTGAGAGGGTGGTGGGCAGAGTGGGGCCAGGGACCTGGCACGGGGCAGGTTGCTCCTGGCCACCAGCAGGTCCATTGCCACCCGTTGGATGACTTGGCCAGCTAGCACTTGAAATCCCCCCTGCAGAGGTACAAATGACAAATGTAAGCAGCTGGGCCTCTTTAGTGGGGCTCCTGGAAGACAGAGCCTGTTCCAAGTAGCATGGGTGGGCGTGTTTACCTGAAGGCAGTGTTCCCTGGTCTCTCTGGAAACCACATGCCTTAGAAACAAAGGCGCTCGCACACAGCATGATTCAGGGCCACCGTTTGTTCCTCTCTGCCCCCTCCTGCAGTGGCTCCACTCATGGAAGGTGCCAAGGATATGCTCTCGGTTGCATGAGTAACTTGTTTTCCCCTCAAAGAGAGTTTTCATTTTCTCCCAGTCAGACTTAGTCATTACTTATTTGGTGAATACTTAAGTGGGCGACTGAGTGGACCGTGGAGGCCTTGGAGGAGGGGGCTCTTTCGTCCTTGCAGCTTGCACAGCTGGCAGCAGGACCCTGGAAAAATGAGAGGAGGGCGCAGAGTGCATGTGAGAAGCCTTTGTGGATTTTTCTCCTGACCCGAGCACCCACTTCCTGCCCCCAACTCCCTTCTAATGCTCTCGTTGAGAAGCTCCTAGCAATTTCTTCAATTCTGCCAGGGACCACCTCCTCTGGGAAGCTTTCTCAGAGAACCCTGATGCCCCCCGCCTGTCATTCCCCCCATCCCCAGTTCCCATGGCATAGAATTGGTGTATCTGTCAGCCTTCCCCACAGGATCCAGGGATGGTAGGAACTCTCACTCCTCTTTGTATCCCTGGGGCCTGATGCAGACCTGGAAATGCCTGTTCGTTGACTGACTGTCAGAGCCCAGGCAGGCACAGGCCCAGCCCCTGGGCAATTTGTCCTGTGTCCTTGGAGGAAATCAGGAAACTGTGCCCCAGGTCTTTTCCTTTTCGTCTCCTCACACAGCTGCCTTGTTTGGGAGCTTCATTTTGTTTGGAAACCTGGGAGGGGTGGCAGGGTCCCTAACCCCTCTGGGTGCCCAGGTCTGGTCCTGGCTCTCCACTGCTTCCCCCTTCCCTGCCAGCCTTTACAGACCCTTTGCCCTGCACCTCACGCCCCTCTGAAAGGGTGGCAAGCCTGGCCCCAGTGGCTGCTTCTGATGTTACTGATGAGGACTCTGGAGCCTTGAGCCATGCCCTTTTGGGCCACTCCGGTAAGTTACACATCACAGCCACCTTGTCTTTGGCAGATTGTATTCTTTTTTCCCCCTCTTTAATCATGGTAAAATGCACATAACGTAAAATTGACCATCCTAACCATTTTTAAGTGTACAGTTCACTTGTACTGATTATATTCACATTGTTGTCCAATCATGACCTCCCTTCATTTTTAGAATTTTTTCATTTATACTAAAGTGAAACCCATTAAACACCAATTCCCTGTTTCCCCCTCCCCCCATGCCCCTGGCAACCACTGTGGTTCTTTCTGTCACTGTGAATTTGTGGCTACTTATTTTAATGGTACAAAAGTACTTAAGCACAGGGTGAGCCTGGGTCAGGGTACAGACCACCCGTACCACATGGAGATTCCTTGGCACCAAGCCCTGTTCTGCTTAAGATGTGAGCTTGATTTTGACACTTCTCTTGTGGATGACAGAGCCCAGAGTGGAACCCAGGTTCATTTCATTCTAAAGCCATGTCCAAAACTCCAGAGAGTCAATCTTGAATAGGGGTTGTATTAGTTTGTGTTGCTATAAAGGAATACGTAAGGCTGGGTAATTTTTAAAGAAAATAGTTTTATTTGGCTCACTGTTCTGCAGGCTATACAGGCATGGCTTCATCATCTGGTCGGCTTCTGGTGAAGCCTCAGAAAGCTTTTACTCATGGTGAAGACAAAGGGGCAGCAGGTGTGGCATATGGTGAGAGAGGGAACAAGAGAGGGGAGGAGGTGCCAGGCTATTTAAACAACTAGCTCTTGCCTGAACTAATAGAGCAAGAACTCACTCATTATTGAGAAGAGGCCACCAAGACATACAACGAAGGGTCCAAACACCTCCCATGAGGCCCTACCTCTATCATTTCAACATGAGACCCAGGGAGAGCAAGTGGCTGGCCCTCGGACATACTTTCTGTAAGTGGTAGAGGCAGGATCCTGACCCTGCCTGTCTCATCCCAGTGACCGGCTTACCCCAGTCTTACCAACACCAAAGGCATTTCAGGAACCTTGTCAGAAGACAGCAGGGGGCTTGGGGCAAGCTGTGGCTTTAGAAAGTTGTGAGTTTGGAGTTCCTCAAATCATTCATACTTGACGGCTTACTCGTGAGACCAGTTGTGTCCATGGACACCCAAGTTTCACATTTTTCTTTCCTCCTTGCTGAAGGTTTACATTCATTCATTACAAATGAATGTTGACAGTGAGCTCTCCCAGGGGTGGTGCAGTCAATACCATTTCAGCCCGAGGCTGCTAGGCTCTCCAACTCAGCCCTGCCTCTTGGAGGAATAATAACCATACTCGCTCACTTTTATTAAGCACCTTCCATATGCCAGGCACTGGTTGACCCATGTAATCACATCTAATTTTCACAATTGTCTTAGGTTGGGTTTTTTAGAAGCAGATTTGAGATGAAGATTCTCATGCAGGTGGCCTGCTGAGTGAGTGAGTGAGTGAGTGCTAACAGGAGAAACTGACATGACAGTGAGGGAAGCCAGAAAGAACCGGCGACGAGGCCAGGCACAGAGGAGCCCCGTCTGGAGTCTTGCCTCAGCCCCACACAACCGGGCAACCTGCAGCCTGGGTGATATCTCGGAGTTGCCCTGCCTTGAGGCAAGGGCTTTGGTTCCTCTTATCAGTAGTGGGTGGGAGGGAGGGATGGGTGGGCAGGGTGTAGGGCTGGGGGCTGAGCTTCTCAGGAATCCCCAGGTGAGTTGGCTTAAGTGGGCAGAGGCAATTTTCCAGAGAAGGGTGCAGCTGGGGGCTATTAGCAGCCCAGACTGAGAAAGAGTGTCTTGGTGGGCCTTCACTGGCATCTTCTGGAACATTCTTCTGAGGTATGCTCTAACACTATCTCTAACACTATAGAGGAAGACTGAGGCCCAGGGAGGGCAAGTGCCTGGCCCTAGGACATACTTTCTGTAAATGGTAGAGGTGGGATCCTGACCCTCCCTGTCTCACCCCAGTCACCAGCTCACCCCAGTCTTACCCCAGGCTCACCCCAGTCACCAGCTCCTACACTACTAGAGACAGGAGGCTTCATTCCAGGAGCTGTGGCTGATTCTGGGAGTACTTCTGCCTTCCTAGCTCCAGCTTTTTGTACTGCATTAGTAGCGAATAAACCCGCAAATCCCCAGGGCCTACCACAATAGGAGTTTCTTTTTTGTTCACATGAAAGTCCAATTAGTGGTAAGGGAGGAGGTGGTGTCCTACAGTCATTCAGGGCCCCAGGCTGGTGGGGTTTGCCCTCCTCCCAGCACACCCCCATGGAAGCCCTGGGTATTAATATCCAGCTGGCAGATGAGGCAAATGAGAGCGTGGAGAACTGTGCAGGAGGCTCTGAGGGCCAAACAAGGAACACCACTTCTATCTTCATTCCATAGTTCAGAACCCGGTCACTGCCTCCTCTGAGATGCAAAGGGGACTTGGAAATGTGGTCCCCAGCCGGGCAGCCTCAACTCTGCAGAGTGGAGGGAGATCCTCAAACAGGTAGTCCACAGCTCCCAACTTGGCTTCATGTTGGCCTCCCAACTTGGCCCCACTTCTGAAGCAGCATCATTGTCTGGGGTAATATCTGAGGTTTGTCTTCTCATGCCAAGAGATGTCGTCTCTTGCAAGAGTGAGGGGCGCCCGAATGGGACTTTTGGCTGGCGGCGTGCACCGGACTTTATAGACAGGCTTGAGGAAGCGGTGTCTGCTTTACGTGGGGCCCACAGATTGGTTGGACCAGGTGTGACTTTACATAGCATGCCGTGAAGCTGGCCACCCCACCATAATCTTATTATGCAAATGGGCTTTCCACTTGGCGGGCGCCATGTTGTCTGCTCCTTATTGTACACGGGGCTGGCAAAGAGAAGGGAGGATGGAGCCGCCATGTTGGACATGCCTAGCCTCAGGTAGCCCTTTTCCTACTGGCACAACTGCTGGCATTCGCGGGTGCAAGCTTCTAACTTGCTTGTCTATGTCTGCAGCTCGATTTTACTGGCTGCTCTTTGTTAGAAAAGAAAATGATTTGGGGGCTGCTTTTTATTAAAAGAAAAACCTTACTAAGGACTTCCTTACCCTCACTACCTGCCTCAATAATTTCTTTTTAACTCCTTTATCACTTCCTTGGTCCTGGGTGGTCAACTTGGGCTGACATTGTCATTTCTTATCTCTAGCCCCATCTCCAAGCAGCTGAGTGTTCTTTTACTAGCAGTTGCCTGGGGTATATCTTCGGGGCTATTCTCAGGGTGGCACCTGGGCCCTGGAGCGTTGTTTCTGTCCATTCCTGGGAGGTGGGTGGGGTATGGGTGAGGATGAGGCTGCTGGGGGCTGGGAAGCTGGCTGGCTTCAGCATCAGCACTTTTTCAAAGAAGCCAAGTCAGACCCAGACAGAATGAAGATTTGAGGAAGGATTCTAACATCCTAACACTAAACAGAGTCTGCATCTCAGTAATCTGATGGAAGTCCTTGGACCTACTAGTGCTTCTAAACACATGTCCTAAGCCAGGCCCAGGTGATACAGAGGTTAGAGCCCCCACAGTGGAGCTCATGGTCCAGTAGGAGAGACAGAAACGACCGTCCACAGTGATGTCACAGCACAAGCAGCCTCATAACCGGGGGAGACCCCTGGGGCAGTGGGAGCCCCTACCTGAGGCTGGAGGAGTCTGGGATGGCTTCCCAGAGGAGGTGAGGCCAAGGCCCACATTGAGGGCTGATTAGGAGCTGTCCAATGAGATTTTGAGATCGGGGTGGGTAGTGGGTGAGTGCCTGTCCAGCATGGGGAATGGATAGGATCAAAAGTTGCATGGCTGGGTGATGGAGGAGAAAGAAGCAGGCCACTCATGGGAGGCCTTGAAGACTATTCTGGAAGTAGGCTTTCTCCTAGGGGCTGTGGGGAATCACTGAAGGATTGCTCAGGAAGAAACCTACCCAGGTCTGTGTTCCAACTATCAGGTGGAGGATGGTGAGGAAGGTGCTGCATTACTCTACGTGAGAAATAAGGACCTGAATTTAGGCAGTGACTGCAGGGACAGAGTGCAGGGGGTGGACTGCAGAGATATTTAGGGTAGAAGGGTGAGGAGGGAGGAGTGGGGATGATCCCCAGTTTTCTGGCTTGGGGGCTGGTAAATGGGGCCATTCACTGAAAGGGACCAAGGCCATAAATCCTGGGGCGGCATGGAGGCACTCAGTGTGGCGGGGAGGACACCGGCATGCAGCGCCAAGGCCTAGCTTCTGGTCCCCAGTTTCTCTTTAGAAGCCAAATGGCCTTAGGCGAGCCATTAAGCTTTCAGTGCCTCAGTTTACTCATCTGCAAAATGGCACCCATACCTGCCTTCCACCAGGGAAATGTGAGGATCAAATAAAATATGTGAGTGAGAGTGTCTTGAAAACTGCAAGGAGTTTGTGAATATAGGGAGTTAATGCAAAGAGAAGCGGCCACAGGAGAGGTCACAGATCCGACAGCCAAGACGTTGCTGGAGATCCCTGGCTTGGGGCACCATCTGAGATACACCTGAGCCAGCCCTGGTCTCAGAGCTCCCCAAATAACCTTCCAGCGTGCTGAGGCCTGAGTGCAGAGGCCTCACTGGGATATGGATCACTGGAACCATCCTACTGTTGTAGCCACTTGCAGGCACGTCCCATGTGGTGCTTCTGGGTGGGAGGTGGGATGACCTTTTCTCTAAAAGCCTCCATGGGCTTCGCAGGCCCCAGCAGCTTGTCAATTAGTGGGTTCTGAAGGCAGCAATGTTGCAGCCTCCACAATGAGCTGCAGCCCTCTGACTGCCCGGAGAGATTTGCAGGGTTCAGCCAAGGGCTCAGGGACAACGACCCTCTGGATTTAGATTCCCGTGAACACATTCCTCCCTTGCCTTTGAGAAGCATCTGTTTGCAGAGGCCGGTAGCTCCCCCTCCTTTGCTCTACAAAAAATGTTAAGCAAACATTTAGGGAATAAGGGCTTTATAATGATGAAAGTAAACATTGAAGAATACCAGCTATTATAAGACATAAGTGTTTTAAAAAACGAGAAAAGGAAAAACAAATGGAAAAATTCTGCTTTCCCTGAGGAGGCCAGTGTGTGGAGGAAAGGTAGAGGTTCAGCCTTTCTCACACCTTCTTATTTTGGGCCATAGCTCCAAGACTCAGGCCCGCAGAAGGCCCTTTAAGAGCCCCAGTGCCCAGGGTATTTTCAGTCCCAATGAGGACATTATCTGCCTGGAATCTTAGGCAAGCAGGACGGATAGAACACCAAGACCAGAGAAGATGAGCTCTGCTGAGCTCTAAATGGTGTGGAGCTTCAGGCTGCACACACTCTGAGAAAGAGATAAGGAGGGAAGGTCCAGAAGGAGACAGGACCACATTTGGGCAGCCTCCTGAGACTCCACCGTGCAGTCCAAAGTCTGGGAAGATGTGAAGGATTGGCGAGGCGCTCAGCACTTTGGGAGGCCGAGGCAGAAAGATCACTTGTGCCCAGGAGTTCGAGACCAACCTGAGCAACATGGCGAGACCTCATCTCTACAAAAAATACAGGAATTAGTCAGGCATGATGGGTGCACGCCTGGAGTCCCACTTGGGTGACTGAGGCAGGAGGATTGCTTGAGTTCAAGAGTTGGAGGCTTCAGGGAGCTATGATAGCACCACTGCACTCCAACCTGGGCGGCAGCATGAGACCCTAACTGGAAAACCAGTGATGTGAAGCATTGCCCTCCAGGAAGAGATCTTTACTCCTCTCCTCCCCAGTGCACACATACGCCACTAACTCCCTGTGTGCTGAGCTAAAGGAAGGGCCTGCAAGAGCTCCATGTCTGGCAGGCCATTTAGTCACCACTTAGCTTTATGGAGGTACAATGGATATACAAAAAAACTACATGTAATTAATGTATACAGTTTGGGGAGTGTATATGTACACACTTACGTTACTCATACCACACTCAAGATAATAAACATAGCTATTACCTCCAAAAGTTGCCTTGGGTTCCTTTCTTTTCAGTGCATGCTAAGAGTGCTTGTCTCGAGATTCCCTTTTCTAACACATTTTTAGGTGAAAAATACAGCAGTCCCTCCTTATCTGCCATATTGCTTTCTGTGGTTTCAGTTACCCACGGTCAACTGTAGTCTGAAAATATTAAATGGAAAATTCCGGAGATAAACAGTTCATACATTTTAAACTGTGCACCCTTTCATCGTGCTTCTGAGTAGCATGATGAAGTCTCTTATCATCTGCTTCATCCCACCTGGGACACGAATCATTGCTTTGTCCAGTGTACTCATGCTGTCCACATCATCTACCCTTTAGTTACTTAGTAGCTGTCTCAGTTATGAGATCGCCTGTCTCAGTATCACAGTGCTTGTGTTCCAGCAACCCTTATTTTACTTCATAAATTCCCCAAACTGCAAGAGTGGTGATTCTGGCATATTGTTATACTTGTTCTATTTTATTATTATTTTTGTTTATTTCTTACTGTGCCTAACTTACAAACTAAACTTTGTAATACATAGAGATGTATAGGAGAAAACATAATATATATGTAGGGTTCAGTACTATTTGCAATATCAGGAATCCACTGAGTGTCTCAGAACATATTCTTCACAAATAAGGGGGAATACTGTACCTTATTATTAACTATAGGTGCTATGCTGTACAGCAGACCCCTGGAACTTACTTGTCTTGTATAACTTCATACCCTTTGAACAACAACTCTCGACAACCCCTGTTTCTGCTCGGTTTTTCTCCTAGAATCCTTGCCCCACCTGTCTGGATGTAGAAGGTAGGAGTTTGAGAGACAGGGGTGCATCCTCATCCTGACTCTTTCTGGCTGTCAGCCCAGTCACTTACTGTCTCAGAGCCTTAGTAACTTCTTTACCTGTAAGTGGGTTCACAAAGGACCTACTGCACAGGTTGTTGTGAGGAGTAGATGAGCTGGATCATGGACCAGCTTGACCTGGGGCATAAGACATGCTCAGTAAGTGCCAGCCACTCTTAGGCCCCTTCTCTCTCCCTGCCCCAGGCCAGGATCCCCAGGCTAAGAGCCAGCGGTGGCCTTATTGCTGAGGTACACTTTCTTGGAATATGGGCTTGCTAGGTTCGCCCTGAAGCGAACCTCCCTGGGCTCCAAATTTGGTTTGGCCTCCTTCCAAACTGCTTTCCTAGCACCCCATACTATTCAGAAAGTTTAATGACTTCCAGGGAGTCTCTTTACCTCCCGCAGGAAGCCACTGTCACTTTGTAGAACGCCTTTAGAAAAGATGTGTTTCATTACATTTCAGCGCAGGAAGGGCCTTTAGAAATGATTCGCGGCCCCACAGGCCTCTCCAGCAGGAACGGGCTCCAGATGGGAGGATCAGCTGCAGATGGGGAGCAAGTGTGCCGTGGAATAGAGACGCCACCTCCAGAAAAGAGAGAGAGAAGGATATCATGCCTGGTGACATTTACTCTCTGGGAAAGTTTGATGAACTTTCGCTGGGTGCAGACTTTCAATTAGCTAAAGGCATTGGAAATTTGGGGGCTGTTGGTTCTCTTTGGGTTCCTTGGGGAGTTGAGCTTGGGAAAGTTGGGCAGAGAGGTGGAGGTTTCATGATGGAACCATTTAGGGAACTTTTGAAAAACACATATCCTCCCCTATGCTCTGCTCCAGGGTATCTCAGAACCTTCACTTTGGGGGAGTGTGTGCTGTGAAAAAGCTTCCAGGTGATTCTGATACACATCTCTGCCTCTGGCCAAGAAGCACAGGCCTAAGCTGTGGAACAGAGAATAAGCAGCCTCTCTAATGACATCACAGCACGGCCCTGTCTGATAGAGTAGGATGTGGGAAAAGGAGACCCCACATTTGTGTCATTTATAGTTGACCCATTCTTTTCACAGATGTCCCCTCACTTGATGCCCAAGTTTACACTCAGATAGTCAAGGCTGGCCTATCTCCATTTTGCAAATGGGAAAGTTGAGACTCTGTTAGGATGAGTGCATGCTGTGAAAAGGGAAGAACCGGGGGAGGAACCCAGCTCTTCCAAGTCAAATGGCAGCAGTCTCAATCCTGGGTGTACTGAGGGTGTGATGAGTGGCATTGTGGCCATTTCCAAGTGGAGGTGGGGAGACTTTAACATATGCTTTAAAAATGCATTCTTTGACCCCTTTGTCCAACTCACATGAAAAGCCCCAAGTTTCTTTGATGTCATTGGAGCCAGGCTGTCATAGTTCTCTTACGATCGTCTCTGAGCGGGCAGCCTCCAACAGTCATGCAGCGAGGGGAGCTTCTCAACTCTCCTGGCAAGGGCTGAGTGGTGAGATGATGTCCACACACATTATTCTTTGGTTTGATTGTAGCCCAGGAGTCTAGTAGGAAATAATTAAAGCCAGCTCCCAACTGGGGTTCAGGCACAGATAATAGCCTGGGTTTCCCCAAGTCAGGTGACTTGGAAGAACACATATGAGACTCCTGTGGGGAGGTGGCAGTGAGTGAGGCAAAGATCTGATGAGTGGAGCAGTCTAGGCAGCAAGGCCTGGTGCTGGAGGGAACTGTGGCCTACATTCCAGGTACGGTGGGAGACTGGCCTGGCCATCCTTACTCCGCCCTTCCATGGTACCTGGAGCCAGGGAGGCCAAGGGCTGGGGCATCAAGGTGAGTGCTGTCCCTTGTTACCCAATACCCCTTCTGAAGGAGCTGGTCATGAGAAGGGGACAGAACTTTTCTGCAAGCCAGAGGTAGGGCAGGAGGAGTGAGGTTGGCAGGCTGGAGGCAATCTGAAACCGCCTGGTCACTGGGCACACATGGGCCTGATTAGACTCCCATGGGCCTCTGAGTATGGGAGTTTTGGACAGGAGACAGAGGCAGCAGCTTTCTTATCTGTGAGCCCTTCTACTTCCCTGCCTGGGGCTTCTAGAGGCAATGACTCGACTGTACACCTCCCAAGAAAGCACTGGACTCTCTGCTGATCAAATAGGGATGTTTGTCAGTGCTACAGGTATGACATTGATAGACACCAGTGTGAAGCCTGCCCACATGTGAGTTACATTCGTTTTGGGAAGGATTTGTTGCAAATTCAGGCCATTTCTGTTGGTGGGACCTTGTTGGTCTCCATAGGCTGATGAAGCCTGGAGGGAATGGGGGCTGCAGAAAAGGAAGCTGGCACCCTGCTTGGGAAGTAATTTACCCAAGCCCACTGTAGTGAATGTTGGGGTGCACCCTTCAGATGCTCCACCTGGAACTGAGGTTCTCATCTCCCAGTCACTGGGAATGTTGCCTCCTGCTGGCTCACAGCTGAGTCCTTTCTGGGAATTGCCCTCAGCCAAAAAGAGCCCCAGCCAAGACCATGTCCCCTTCCTGGAATAGCCAGACTCACTCACCCAGCAAAGCTGTTGGTCCAAGAATACTGCCCAATAATATCCCTGCCTGCTAAGCTCTATCTCAGAGTCTGCCTCCCAGGAGTCTGAGTTAGGCAGCCCCCAGCCTGTGGGATTTACATCACTGCATGCTTCCTCCATAGGAGGAGAGACAGTGAACAGAGCCAGAGCCCTGCTGCCAATCTCAGGACCCTTAGATTTGAGCCGTGCCCTGAGCACTCTTTCAAAGCCTTGGAGATGTGTACAAAAAATGGAAGAAGCCCCTGGAGAGAGAGTGCTGCAGTTATCAGGAGCCTGTTTGCTATGTGTCCTCAGCCCCATGGGGGGCTTGTGAAAAAATGGAGACAGCAGAGTCTAGTCTAACTTTCAGACATGTTGGCTCTTTATTTACTCAGATGTCCAGTGGCATCGCAAGAACAAGCCATAGTAGGCCTTACTTCTAGCCAGAGAGCAAGTTTTGCAAAGATTTATACTTTGTTCAGCCTTTTGTAGTAGTTAGGGTTCTCTGGAGAAACGGAGTCAATAGGATGTTGAGAGGACAGGGAGATTTACCTTTTTTTTTTTTTTTTTGAAACGGAGTATCTCTCTGTCGCCCAGGCTGGAGTGCAATAGCATGATGTCAGCTCACCGCAACCTCTGCCTCCCAGGTTCAAGCGATTCTCCTGCCTCAGCCTCCTGAGTAGCTGGGATTATAGGCATGTGCCACCACACCTGACTAATTTTGTATTTTCAGTAGAGATGGGGTTTGTCCATTTTGGTCAGGCTGGTCTCGAGCTCCCCACCTCAGGTGATTTACTTTAAGAAACGGCTTCCGTGGTAATAGAGGCAGCTGGTAAGTCCAAAATTTGCAGCGTGGGCCGATAGGCTGAAGACCCAGAGAAGAGTTGATGTTGCAGCCGTAAGACAATGTGCTGGTGGTATTTATTCTTCCCCGGAGAGGTCAGTCTTTGCTCTGTTAAGGCCTTCAACGGATTGGATGAGACCCACCCAGAGGGCAATCTGCTTCGCTCAAAGCCTACTAATCTCACCTAAAAATACCTTCATGGCAACATCCAGATGTGTTTGGCCAACTATATGAGTGCCGCCAAGTTGATGCATAACTAACAGTCACATCCTCTACATTGTGAAATCTCCATTCATTTCAGTCCTGGGAGGCTTCTGCTCTCATTGCATTAACCAACCATATGTTCCAGAGCCTGCTAAGGTGGTGTCATTCTCAACTGGGCATGAATGTAAGCCCTCAGGGATCCTTCTGGGGCTTTACCTTTTCTTGTGCACGGTGCACATTTTTTGATCTATCGCATTTCTATTTACCAGGGTCTTGCAAGCTTGTTCTGTGAAGGGCCAGAGAGTAACGATTTTAGGATATGCAAGCCACATATATTTCCGTTGTATATTCTTCTTTGTTTTGGAACCCTTTGAAAATATAAAAACCATCTTAGCTTGCTGCCCACACAAAAACAGGCCAACGGCTGGATTGGCCTGCAAACTGCAATTTACCAGCACTTGATTTAAATTCCTAATATTTCACATGCGTCTAAATGCTTGACATTCTTGGGCCGCTCAAATCACTAAGTGCTCTCCTCCAAATTCTTCTGAAGCCTGGTTGTTCCATAGAAACCTAAATAACACAGACGCCGTGAGAACAACCAGAAGAGAAGAGCCTCCCTTTCTCAAGCTCTAATTACCAAAGTTCCCCCAAAAGATGTTTCAGAAGCTTGTTTTGAGAGAAGGAAAACTGCAGACTGTGGGGAAGGCATCTCCATCGTGAAAGCTTTATGCTGGGAGAACAAAGGGTAAAGAACACAGACCATCAGCCTCCCCAACCCTGTGGTTTCCCAGCACAGTCTCTTCCAAGTCGTTTCATGATAAAGGTCCCCAACAGAGAGCACTACCCCGAGTGTTCCCCCAGGCTGGGAGGAAGGGAGCCGCCTGGCTGTGACAGATGCCTCTGACTGACAGCACACTTTCCTGGAGCCTGGGGCCTGGGGAGGTGCCTGCTAGGTGGGCTGGAGCCACAGGCAGCCAGTGAGGCCCTCAGCCCCACAGAGAGCCTTCCAGGACCAGAGACATGGGCTATTAAGCCCAGCTTTTTGGTGTGTATGTGGAGGGTGAGGGGTGGCAAGGATGAGGGTTTTTACAAACCACCAGTGAATCAACTTAACTGCGTGATCCTTTATGAAAATGTGAACTCTTATCCTGGCGGATGATATTTTAGTGTGTGTGGGCTCCTCCCTGAATGAGAGTTCAGTGAGAATGGAAATAGCTCCATTCATTGCTCCCCTAGGTTTGTATTTGATCTTTGGTTTTAAAGAAGCCCTTTCTCATAACTTGAACTTTTCATTCTCAGGAATCCTTTCCTTCCCTTCCCTCTGTCCCTCCCTCCCTCTCTCCTTTCTTCCCTCCCTCCTTTCCTTCCTTTCTTCATCAATGATATGGTTTGACTTTGTGTCCCCACCCAAATCTCCTCTTGAATTGTAATCCCCCTATCCCCACACGTCAAGGGTGGGACCAGGTGGAGTAAATGGATCATGGGGGCAGTTGTTTCCCCCATGCTGTCATCATGATAGTGAGTGAGTTCTCACGAGATCTGATGGTTTTATAAGGGGCTCTTTTCCCTCTGCTTGGCACTTCTTCCTGCCACCTTGTGAAGAAGGTGCTTTGCTTCCCCTTTGCCTTCTGCCATGATTGTAAGTTTCCTGAGGCCTCCCCAGCCATGTGGCACTGAGTCAATTAAACCTCTTTCCTTTATAAATTACCCAGTCTTCAGCAGTTCTTTGAAGCAGCATGAAAATGGACTAATACAACCCCTTTCATCATCTGTCATGTACCTGTGATTGCAGGTGTCATGAGAGATAAGGTATTACCCCTACCCTCAGGTATAGTTCAGGGGAGGGCTTCCGTAAAGCAAATATGGAAGGATCTCTGTTCATTTGTGGTCTTCTCTTTCTCACCTAAAGTATTGTGCCTGTGATATTAATGGGAGAATGCAAATGTACCAAGCACTGGATTAGCTTGGGGACCCCTTCCGGATGAGAGCTGTTGCTACAGGTGGCATCCTTCCCTACACCTGCTCCCCTTTGTTCTGAGAGGATCCATCTTTGGAGCACCAGGCTGTGTAGGCTAACTGCCTTTCTCCTCACAGGGCTGGGCAGAGCTCAGCAGACAAGGGATCACCTGTCAAAGGGTCTCCACCCCACGGCTGAACATTGTGACCGTGTGGCAAACTCCAACCCTAAAGGGACCCGCCAGAGTGAGGTGCCCCAGAACAGAAGATCAGAAACAGACACAGAGACTGCCAAATACAGAGGGCAATATCTCTTAGGGGTTAGAACAAGAATAACTCCCCAAGACCTTTCCAGAAAGTGTAATCATATAGTTCAGAAAAATGCATCGTGTGTTTAGTAGATGAACACATATTTTGTCCTAAGTTTGTCTTTAGATTTGATTAAAAATGTATTGTTACAGCTGCTGCTGTTGGGGTCAATTAGAATCAAGCCTGTAAATGACTTTCTCCTACAGAGACTGTTCCAAGTCTGCCTGAGGTCCCAGAACTGTCCCCTGGGAAACCTGGGGACTGTGTGTGAGGACTTCTTTTTCTTTCTAAATGCCAGCATTGGACTGATCATTCTAGAGTTTGTACTTCTTTCCTAATTAATATAAAAATAAGGTTTTCGGAATCATCCCTTTTTATTACTTTTTCTTTGTGAAGTAGGACATTTAAACAGGATCCTCTTATGGTAAATCATTCAGATCCAGCTAAAGTTCAGGAGAATAATAATAGGTGCTCTGAAAATCATGGAGTGTGTCTTCAGAATTTGCAGCACACAGCACTATTTTAATTTCTGAGTTAATACAGGTTCTAACTCATGATAACAATGACTTTATGAAGACAGTCTCTGGATAACAAAGCTATTTTCATCCTTTACTGAATGGTTCAGAAATCATATTGCTTTAATCTGTTTTTAATATACTTTTTTCTTTGCTCTCTGACTTCTTGAAAAATGTTTTATGATTCAGGAAAGTAAGCCATGTTTGCATGATGGAAAGGAAGAGAGAAATGGCATTGTCATTTATTCACTTACTCGTCTCATTTATGTCTTCAATTTTTTAAATCAGTGAAATCAGAATAATAACAATACATTCCTTATAAGGCTGTTGGAGGCTTAGGGCACCTGCCATGCAAAACGTGAAACCTCAGTTTCCATCTTCCAGCTTCTTTGTTCCCTCTCCTCCTCAGTAACTAATAAACATATGCCATATGCTAGAGATAGTACTATATAAAGGATATACAATTTTAAGCAAAATTCCAAGTAAAATAGCAGAAATTATAATATAGAATGAAAAATGTTACAATATATACATAGTGGGAGATCCTCAATATTCCTCCCTTCTCCCTTTTTCTTCTTTTTCTGCTCCCATAAGGAGATCTTGGAGTTTCCTTGGTTTTTCGTAGTTGAGTAAGTCCTTTATGAGGCACTAAACGGAGCCTCTTTCACACCTGAAAAGGGGTGGGGGTGCTGGGTCCCCAGGAGAGGATCTGGGTCTCTGTGTTGAAGAGGGAGAGTGACTCCATCTTTGGAGAAAAAGGTGTTTTTAGACCCTTTGCATTTGGAGGCTGTTGGACCCCTGGCAATACTTAGGGTGACCACATTTCCAGGAAAGCTGTTGTCCTCTGTGTCCCAAGGCTGGAAGAGGAAAGTTGCCCTGCCTGCTGTGTGATGGGTCTTTAGGGAAGGCAGAACATGAAGACACACAGGTGGAGGCCTGAGAGGCTCCGCGGGGGCTCCTAGGATAGCTAGCCTTAGGGGGATGCCTGGGTGTGGGCCTGAAGGAGCTGAGCACCAGAGCCCTGAGAACTGAGGGAGCCACGTAGCACTAGGTGGGTGCACTCCTCCCTTGGAGATCAAGGAAGGCTGTTCTTGGTCAGAAGCCAGCACTGTCTTAGACTCAAGAGGACCAGCGTCAATGGCAGCTGACAGCAAAAAGCAGGGAGGGATACGGGGAGTACCAGGAGAGAGATTCTGGACTTCTCATTCCTCTGGCATGTGGGTCTGAGCTGGCTTTATTTTTTATTTGTAAAAAATAGAATAGGTATGACTTTCCTTGAGGCCTGAATTTGCAGAGCAGTTCACACTGGTTAGCTAAGCATATGCAGCAGGGCTATGGGGCTTGCTGTAGGGGAATCTTCCCCTCCCGCCACGGTCGTGTCTTCCTCGGACACTCATTCATTCATTCACTCATTCACTCAACGAACTATATGTCACAGTTGTTGTCTCAGCTCACTCCTTGTTCTGGAAGCTTCCACGGTTCCCCGTGATCCACTGCAATAAGGATAACCCTCTGCAGTCTGGCCCACACCTACCCTCATCTTTCCAGTCTAACCTCTCACTCCTTCACATGTACACTTCCTAGTCAGAATATAGACTCTTCCCAGATGTCCACACATGCCCTGGGCTGTCCTGCCTCATGCCCCTGCTGTTCACTGTCTCCTCCAACCCCTTCCAAAGCCCAGTTGTTCAACAGGAATCTAAATGACAGAGACCCTGTGAGGACACCGGAAGAGAAGGGCCTCCCTCTCCCAAGCTCTAATGACCAAAGCTCCCACGAAAGATGTCTCAGAAGCTTGTTTTGAGAGAAGAAAAACTGCAGATGATAGGGAAGGCATCTCCATCATGAAAGCTTTATGCTCGGAGAACAAAGGGTGAAGAGAGACCACTGGAAGAACACAGACCATTAGCCTTCCTCCCTCAGTGGGTTTCTCAGCATAGCCTCCTCCAGTTCTGTTTCATGCTTAGGGTCCCCAACAGAGAGAACTATCCTGAGTACCCTCCCAGGCTGAGAGGAGGGGAGCGGGCCTGGCTGACAGCTGCCTCTGGCTGACAGCACACTGTCCTGGAGCCTGGGGCCTGGGGCAGTGCCTGCTAGGCAGGCAGAAGTCACAGGCAGCCAGCGAGGCCCCTCAGCCCTGCAGAGAGCCTTCCAGGTTCTGAGTTACGGATTATTAAACCTAGCTTTTTGGTGTGTATTTGGGGGGGGTGGGGGGGGGTTTTTGATAAACCACCCGTGACCCTTGGGTGGTGTTGAATCTCTCTGAGTCTTGAGGATCTCTTTAGAAAAAGAAAAGGCTGTCACCAGACAGAGTTGCAGGGAAGTCAGCTTTGTACTTCAATTCCACTTGGTTGACTCAAACCCATTCACCATTAGGCTTTCCCTGATTCCTGATTCCGTGGTTATTAAATCTCTGACTTTGAACTCCTGCAGCATTAGGTTTGTAGCTCTCTCACGGCACTCGTAGCTGTGAAGTCGGATAGCTGTAAATTCCTGTAGGCTGAAACCGGCTCTGACAAATCTTTGTATTCCCCTGCCATAGCTGATGGAATGAAGTAGAAATTATTCACACTTGGTTGATTTGAAAGCTCACAATATTAACCAACATTTATGGAAGTTTGTTTTCTGTGTAGCAAGCAAGCATTTTGCACAGGCTTTTCTCATGTCGTCACAAGGAGACTTCATGGGGTGGGTACTCTGATGAGCCCCGGTGACATCTTGGAGAGGTGAAGTAACTTGGCAGAAGTCATTCAAGCAAGCAAGGGGTGCCTCGGGACTCAGCTCAGGCAGTCTGATGGCGGTCCACCTTCTCAACCTGCGGTGCTGTAGGTCTGCTAGTTCATACGCATGTGATGGTTTTACACCATGTGAAACCCCACCCCAAAAGGGGTTTCAGAAGGTTGTTTTGAGAGAAGGAAAACTGCAGACAACAGGGAAGGCTTCTCCATCATGAAAGCTTTAAGTTAGGAGAAAAAGGGAGAAGAAAGACCATTGGAAGGATGCAGACCAGCAGCCCCCATCTCCCTAACTGGCTGAGCTGATGGTTTGAGCTATCTTTTGCAGCTTACAGAAAATCAAGGTTCTCCTCAAAGAAGAAATGAAGATAACTACCCAAAAGACCGATGGCTTTACAGCTTGGCAGACATTGGGATCGCCTGGAGAACTCTTTTTTTTGACACCTGGTGAGGCCTGTGGAGAGAAACCTGCAAGGTAGTGTGAATCTTCCCTTGTTTTCTGTTTTTGCCCCTGGCAACCACCATTCACCTTTCTGTCTCTGTGAATTTCACTATTCTATGTACCTCATGTAAGTGGAATCATACAGTTTTTGTCCTTTTGAAACTGGCTTATTTCATTTAGCATAATGTCCTCAAGGTTCATTTATGTTGTGGCATGTATCAGAATCTTCTTCCTTTTCAAGGCTGAGTAATATTCCATTGTATGGATAGACCACATTTTGTTTATCCATTCAGCTGTTGATGGATACTTGTTTGCACCTCTTGGCTATTGTGAATAGAGCTGCTATAAATATGAGTGTGCAGATACCTGTTTGAGTCTCTGCTTAGAATTCTTTTGGGTATATACTCAGAAGTGGAAGTGCTGGATCATTTGATAATTCTATTTTTAATTTTTGAGAAACTGTTATACCATTTTACACAGTGGCTGCACTGGGAGGATTGATTGAGTCCGGGAGTTTGAGGCTGCAGTGAGCTGTGGTTGCACTACTGCTCTCCAGCATGAGCAATAGAGTGAGATTCTGTTTCAAAAAATAAAAATTAAAAAAAGTAGAGTGATGTAGATAAAACACACTTGCATTGATGGTGGCATTTAGTAAACATTCAGTAGATGCTACTCTCCTAACTGTTCCCCTTTCTTGCCTTAATCTCAGAATTCCACCTTGATACAAAACTGTATCACATGTGTGTACCTAGGGGAGAAGAAGAGAAACAGCTGGAAATGTGGATCTCACTGGATTACAGAGGGCCTTGAATGCTACATAAGGAATTTGGACTCTCTTCTGTGGATAGCTGCAGTAATGGGTTGAACTGTGTCCCCTCAAAATTCATATGTTGAAATTCTATTCCCCCAGTAATTCAGAATGTGAACTTATTTGGAAATTGGGTCCCCGCAGATGTAATTAGTTAAGTTAGGACGAGGTCATGCTGGAATAGGGTGGGCTCTAATCCAACATGCCTGATATCCTTATAAAAAGAGGACCTCTGGAGGCAGACACGCACACAGGGAGAGCACCAAGTGAATATGAAGGCAGAGATCAGGCAATGCTTCTATGAGCCAAGGAACACCAGATTGCCAGCAAACCATCAGAAGCTAAGCGAGAGCCTGGAACAGATCCTCCCCACTCTAAGCCCTCAGGAGGAACCATCTCTGCTGACATTTTGATCTTGGACTTCCAGCCTCAGGAACTGTGAGACAATACTTTTCTGTTGTTCTTTTTCACCCAGTTTCTGGTGCCTTGTTACGGCAGCCCTGGCAAACTAACACAGCTGGGAACCTCTGCAAGACAGGGAACCGGGGTCAATAGGAGCGGGTGCCGGTTAGCAGAATGTGCAGGGTGAGCTACGCTGGGGAAGCAAGAGATGCAGCCAGGTGGTGACAGGAGGGGATGGAGGAGACGAGAGAAGACAGGGCCATTGCTGAAGTGGTGCTGACAGATATGGAGATGAACGGAACAAGAGAAGGGGCTGAAGTGACAGCCCTGAGGTTTGGGCCTGGCAGGTACACAGCTCTGTTTGTGGGGTTGCAGCCCTTGGTGTGAAGGCGTGTGGGGAATCTCAAGCTGCTGCCCAGGCAGCTGTGGGCTCTGTCTCCTCCTGATCAGAGGAGCCCTCCAAGGCCTCTCCTAGGCTTTGCCTTTGATGTGCGTGTGCTGAGCCTTTATACCTTGTGGGGTTGAGAGATGCTTCTGTGCAGTTCACTGCCAAAGAAGACCCAGGGTGAGCTTGTGCAGAAGATATAAACCAGGGGTGACAGGGACAAGGGTTGGGGAGGGGTGGGGGATGGCAGTCATAATGAATAACTCTGTGCTCCTCCAGCTTCTGGGGACTGACAGCCCTTTCCAAAAGACAGGGAAGGAGAACAACATCCCAACACCCGTGGAATGAATCCTCATCATCTCTGAAATACAAAGATGATGCCAGTCCTCCCAGGCCTGAATGTGTCAGGCCAGTGGGTACAACACTTGGGACAGAGGAAGGGGCGGGGTCTCCTCACAACCTGAGACTTGCGTAGGACTTGGGATTGCATGGGCGATACTCCCACTCCCATAGTTCCAGTAGGGCCTAGAGGCCTAATTTCTTCCTTTCTAGAAACGAAAAGCCTACCCTTAGAATAGTTACTTTGTGTGGTGCTGAAATGTAGGCTCTTTTTGTTTTTGCATAGGGTCTTGCTGTGTTGCCCACGCTGGAGTGCAGTGGCGTTATCATAGTTCAAACCCCTCTACTCAGGTGACACCTCCGCCTTCATCTCCTGAGTAGCTGGGACTACAGGCACACACCACCACACCTGGCTAATTTTTGTATTTTTTGTAGAGATGGAGTCTCGTTATGTTGCCCAGGCTGGTCTTGAACTCCTGGGCTCAAGCAATCCTCCTGCCTCAGCCTCCAAAACTGCTGGGATTACAGATGTGAACCACAGTGCCAGGCTCAATGTATGTCCTCATGGCATGTACTGGATCATTTTTTATGGTATGTATTTTGTTGAGCCTGTTCTGTGGGTCAGGCATGTTGAAGCCTGGAGTTTAAAGGTAATCATGAAAGAGAAGGCACCTGTCCTTATAGAGCCTACACTCTAGCCCTAAGTAAACAGTGACTATGCAGTGTCATTTCTGGGGAGGGGTAGTGTCATAAATACCAATCGGCAAGGTAAAAAGCAGGGCACACATGCTGATGGGGGGTTGCTAATTTCTTAGCAACCAGGGCAGGCCTCTGAGGAAAGACTGGGGGCTGTGAGACAGCCAACGCTGGCCTGGGGGAGCACTGGAGACAGCACTGAGCACTGTGTGTTTGGGAATCAGGAGGTGACTGAGGCCCCATGGCGAGTGTGCAAGTATGCGTTTGGTCTCCGTGTGTTGGGCAGCAGGGGAACCATGGGATCCAACACACTTTTTAAATTTTATTTTTTGAGTTGGAGTCTCACCTGGTGGTCCAGGCTGGAGTGCTGTGGTACAATCTCAGCTCACTGCAACCTCTGCCTCGCAGGTTCAAACGATTCTCATGCCTCAGCCTCCAAGTAGCTGGGATCACAGGCACCTGCTACCACGCTGGGCTGATTTTTGTATTTTTAGTAGAGATGGGGTTTCACCATGTTGGCCAGGCTGGTCTTGAACGCCTGACCTCAGGTGATCCACACGCCTCAGCCTCCCAAAGTGCTGGGATTACAGGCATGAGCCACTGCACCCACCCCCAACACACATTTTGCAAGAGCAAATGCATGGAGGAATGTTCTGTTTGAGTGCGCTTGTAGCTGTTGGGCTCTGGGCAAAGCGTATGAGCCCTGAGATCCACAAGGAGAGGAGGAGTTCCTGGAAGTGGTGGAGGGGAGGGCGCCACCATGAGCTGCCTCCCTTCGGCATCCTCAAGTGGCGTCCTGACCCCTTCAAGTCAAAGGCAGACATGTTCAGGGAACACCTGCTATGAGCTGCTGCCTGAAGAGGTGCATGGGGTGGTCTCAAAAGGTGAAAAGACACAGTGAGGCCCTGCCCACACGGCCATCTCCTGCAGGCAGCAGAGGCTGGCTCACAGCAGCTCAGACAAAGAGCTGTAAGTCTGAAGAGCCAAGGGCGCTCTGTGCAGTGGGAGCTGGAGGAGAGCAGTGTCATTAACATCCCTGTCATTTGTCATCATCAAAAGGTATTTATTAAGCACCTAATTGAGCCTGATACTGTGCTTGTGTTTTATTTTCAGAGCTTGTAAGGACTAAACAATGTGCAAACAAGCAAAACAAATATCCATATAAGGCGGGTTACTTGTTTCATTAATTTTCCTTTTCTCTCTTCTCTTCTTTCTCTTCTCCCAGTTTTGAACTCCTCAAACCTGGCTAATTACAAATGACGTGTATGCAGAAAAGGTTATCATGGAGCTGCAGTTCACCGTCCAGTGATGACCACCTCACAGCCCCAACCCACACCCTCCACCAACACTCACTTGTATATACACAGTGCACACAAACCCCACACCACAAAATTACCCTCACACACATGCACAACAAACACACAGCCCAGACCACACATTCCTATACACCACATGCATGCAACACACATACCAGACACACACATACACCCAACACACTACACACACTACACATACCACACAACCCACAACACACCACACACACACAATCTGCAGGCTGTTTGGAGGCTGCTGCTGCTATCCAGGGAGACATTGTGAAAAGACCAAGCTTTTAGGGACCATGCAGGCTCAGCAATGGACAAAAGGAAAGCGCTGAGACAAGCAGGTGAGCTGAGGGCCACTCACCAGAACAGAGTCCCAGCAGGGCTGCCTCACACTGAGGAGACCTTCCCCAGCCCACAGTCCCACAGCCCCACAGAAGGCACCTCATGGCTCCCGCCTCCTCTCCCATGTCACTTCACTCTCAAAGAGAAGGGCTGCCTGCTTGGTCTGATTCTTACGTTAAAGCTGGGGGGCAGCAGGGGGTACGGCAAGGGTAAAGAGTGAGCGGATGAGGGTGCAGGGTGCGGGTGCCGCCCTCTGGCCCCTCTCTGAGGCTGGAGTGCGGAGGGCTCAGTCCCGGGCCCTCTGTCTCCCTGTCATTACCCTCTCACCCCCAAAACATGGGACAAGTGTCACTGCTCCCTTCTTACCATGACTGTGGGGTAAACCCTTCCTCACATAGGAACGGCAGCAACTGAAGTCTGGGTTTGGGAAAGCAGGCAAAGTACTCTTTGATCTGCTTGACTTGAGTTTCCCTGGCCCTTCCTTGTTGAGGAGAAAGGAGTCCTCTCTGCATCCCGCCTGGCTCCGGAAGGTCTGCATTGTGATTCGGGGGCAAGTTTGACTGTTCATTTAAGTGTTCCATTGCCTTATTTTGTCCTCCTTGCCTGGTGACTGGTGGCCCTGGGCAGGACCTAGGTAGTTGGTTTTCTCAGCTTGTGCTCTCCCTCATTCCCTCGCCTCCTCACCCCCTCACCCTCTCACCTCCCCGCCCTCTCACCTCCTCACTTCCTCACCCCCCCACCTCCTCACCTGCCCACCTCCTCACCTGCCCACCTCCTCACCCCGTCACTCCCTCCAATCCTCACCCTCTCACCTCGTTACCCCCCTCATCCCCAACCTCCTCACTCCCTCACCTCCTCACTTCCTCACCCTCTCACCTCTTCACCCCCTCACCCCCTCACCTCCTCACCCTCTCACCTCCTCACACCCTCACCTCCTCACCCCCTCACCCTCTCACCTCCCCACCCTCTCACCTCCTCACTTCCTCACCCCCTCATCCTCAACCTCCTCACTCCCTCACCTCCTCACCTCCTCACCCTCTCACCTCTTCACCCTCTCACCCCTCACCTCCTCACCCTCTCACCTCCTCACCCCCTCACCCCCTCACCCCCTCATCTCCTCATCCCACCTCCTCACCTCCTCACCTTCTCACCTCTTCAGCCCCTCACCCCCTCACCTCCTCACCCTCTCACCTCCTCATCCCCCCACCTCCTCACCTCCTCACCCTCTCACCTCTTCACCCCCTCACCCCCTCACCTCCTCACCTTCTCACCTCCTCACACCCTCACCTCCTCACCCCCTCACCTCCTCATCCCCCCACCTCCTCACCTCCTCACCCTCTCACCTCTTCACCCCCTCACCCCCTCACCTCCTCACCCTCTCACCTCCTCATCCCCCCACCTCCTCACCTCCTCACCCTCTCACCTCCTCACACCCCCACCTCCTCACACCCCCACCCCCTCACCCCCTCACCTCCTCACCCTCTCACCTCCTCATCCCCCCACCTCCTCACCTCCACTGGAGAGTATGAAGAGTATTGGGGCAGGTGAGGGAGTGCTTGGGGAATGCATGAGCACCTGGGGGAGATGCAGGACTGACTGGGGCCACTGCAGGGAACATGGTGACCTCGGGTCACTCAGGGGCCTGGGCAGAGTTCTAGTCAGTGGCAGGGAGGGACAGAAGAGGAGGCTGGAAGCCACAGCCTCATGTCCAGGAAGGAGGAGGACTTCCTCTTCCTCTCCCTTCTCCTCCTTCCCACACTTTCTCCTACTCCTCCAACTCCATCTCTCTTTTCTCTTGCCTTTCCTTCTTCTCCTTCCCCTCCGCTCCTTCCTCCTCCTGTCAATCAAAAATGATACACCAGGGCCCATTTTTAGGGCAGCCCTCCAGGGGTTCCTACAGTCTATGAAGGAAGGCAGGCAACAGGCGAGTAAGTCCATGGGTACCATGGGCACTGGCAGATGCTACAGGGACAGAAAACAGGTCAGTGAGACAGTGGGTGTGGAGTCACTTTAGTCAGGGAGCGCCACTCGTAGGGGGACATTTAGGTGGAGGTCTGGGCAAGGAGGAACAAGCCACCATGTAAAAATCTAGGGGGAGGAACAGCCAGTAGCAGGCTGGAGGGTGGGAAGGAGCTGAGGGCCAGAGGGAGGGAGGGGGGAGCAGGAGGCAAGACTAGGACAGGGAGCGAGGAGGGCTGGCAGGCCCCGTGAAGGAGGGCAGGGCGTGTTCAATCCTGATGAAAACTGGAAGGAGAGAGGTGATTATGCTACGTGAAATATGGACTATCAGCAGGCGAGGGTCGAGGTTGAGAGACCAGGAGTGGTGATGGTGGCTTGTATTGGGATGTAGCAGCGCTGATGATCATGAGAAGTGGTCAGACTTGGGATAGGCTTTAGAGGTACAGACTATAGGACTAACAATGAATTCAGTATGGGTGTGAGGGAAGACAAAAAGGAAAGAGAACTTGAAAATAAGTTTTTCAGGTGAGCCACTAAATGGTGTTATCTACTGAGATCAGGACATCTCATGTGGAGAGTGAGTTTGGTGGGAGGAGGGGTTGGGTGGAGGACCAGCTATTAGATTTTGGCCATCTTGGGTATGAGAGAAGGCATCTTGAGAAGGCTGCCCATCCTCCAGCCTGCTCTTGGCTGTTCCTTCCCTGAGATTTTTACATTAAGACAGCTGGCCATGCTGATGTGGAGTTTAGGAGGATGCCAGGCTATAAATTGGAGAGTCATTAGCACAGAGTTTAAAGCCATGACCCATGAGCTCACTTGGGAGGAGACTGTGGATAAAGAAAAGAAGGAGGCCAAGGACAGAGCTCCAGGGTTTCTCAAGATATAGAGGCCTGGGGGTGGCAGGTAGGGGGTCAAAAAGAAAGCTCAGAATGGGTGGCAGTGAGGTGGAAGTTGAGAGTGGTTCTGTGGAAGGAGTAATTGTCAACTCTTGGTGTGCAACAAACAACCTCCAAACCTCCGTGATGTATGAGGATGAGTGTTTACTCCACTTACCAGTCTAGTTTAGTTGGGCCTTGGCTCATCCATGCTGGCTCCGTTCTGCCATGCATGTCTCTCATTCTTCTCCCGGGACCAGCGGATTCTTCTCATGGTGATGGCAGAGGTGCGAGACAGCAGAGACTTTTCAAGTCTTGAGTCACATCATGCTGGCTAGCCCTCCATTGAGCAGAGCAAGTCATACTGCAGAAACTAAAGTTAAGGGGAGTGGGAAATAGACGCCTGCCCCTCTTTGGTGAGAGGAGCTGCAAAGTCACTTGGTGAAAGGAGTGCCTGCGGCAGGGCGGGGGGGTGGGGGGGTGGTGAAGAGCAGCAGCTGTCAGGGCATGTACCAAGGGAGACAGGGAGGAAATTGTTTCCAGAAGGACGGCTTGGCCAGTCATGTCAAATGCCTCTGAGAGGTCAGGTAAGATGAGGACAGGAACGTGGGCCAGATGGCCACCACTGGGGACCTTGACAGGGCAGTTAGTTCCAGCAGAGTGCTGGGGATGAAAGACTCGCTCAAGTTAGCTGAGGAGAGACAGGAATTGAGAAAGTAGAAACAATGTCTACAGACAACACTTCCAAGGTTTGCTGTGAGAGCCTGAGGGGCACAAAGTGTAGCTAGAGGGGGATGTAGGTTCCAGTAAGGGTCCCCCAACTCCTCTTTCTCCCCTCCTCCTCCTCCTTCTCCTCTTCTCTTCCTTTTCCTCTTTTCCCTTCCCCCCATCTTCCTCCTTCTCCTCCTTTTCTGCCTCCTTCTTATTCTCTTCTACCTCTTTCTCTTCCCTCCCCTCCTTCTCTTCTTCCTTTGCTGCCTCCTCTTCCTTTTTCTGTTTTACCCTTGCTGCTTCCTTGATCCCAGGAGTCAGCACTAAATCAATACTAATAATACTAAGTCAATATTTAACTATAGTTCTGTATTATAGATTAAACGAATTTCTGAAGTCCTGGCTACTAAATATTAGCATTGTTCTTATGGGAAGTTGTATTCTGCGTAACCAATAGCCAACTTAAAAAAATAACTTTTAATTTGGGATTGTAGTGTGTGTGTAAACATCCATTAATAGTACACACACCCCCCAGAAGTCCTTGTTTATGCCTTAGTCCTGGAAGTCACTCTCAGGTGTGTCTGATGAGAGAGAGGGAGGAGGCTCTCTGTGATGCTGATTCATTCGTGGGTAAGGGGCTGGAAGAAGGGGGATGAGGGCAATGAAGAGAAGAACTGTGGAGGCAGAGGGGGGTGGTAACTACTGTGGACATTGTGCTTTGGACCCAGGGCCCAAGAACTTCTGCCAGCTGTGGGGAAGGGACTGTGGGGAGAGGGAAAGCCTCTGAGGCCCAGGGCATAAAACAGGCTCCCGGGGCCCCAGGGTGACAAAGTGCTGGAACACAGTTGGAAACCAGGATGCTGATAGCAGGGCTAGTGTTGGAGAGAACAGATAGGCCAGAGTATAGCTGCGCTGGTGCACAACCATGGGGGCTCCTGGGCGTAATGAGACAGAAAGGACCTGGTTGAGTAAGTGGGAGCAGGCGCCAATGACATTTGAGTTGGAACTGATGCTACACCAGGGCTCATTTTTAGGTACCATATAGGGCCAACCTGTATTTGTTGGCTGGCTTATACACACGGACAATGATGTACACCCTTTAGCTTGTCCCCTGCGCTCATTTCAGTCATCCTTGCTAGGCATTGTGTGCTAGGGTGTACAGGACAATGGGCTTAAAGAAGTTTGGTGCTGCTTGTTTTTCTTGTGCAAGTCACTTAAGCTTGGTTGGCCTCAACTTCCCCATCTGTGATATGAATGTAATTAAATTTAACTATTCTCTAGAATTGTTTGGGAGCTCTTTGTAAACTATGATACACGTGCATATGTAATACATATCTATGTACCTCTGCATCTCTGTAAAGCACAGCTGTACCTGTGTGAATTCATGCTTATCTCAATTAGGATAGATTGTCTCAACTTCAAACATTCTGTCCCATCATATACAGGATGTCCCAGAGCACGTTTTGGCTCCAGGCTACCTTCCTTTTATTTCTCCAACAATTCTACTGAAATACCCTAGACTCAAGGGAATGCCATTCCTGATCTAGAATGTCCTCCAGCCTCACATCCACCGAATGAAATCCCACCCATCCTTTAAGACCCCCACTCCATGCCACCTTCTCCATGTAGGTTTCGTGGATCCCCTGTGTGATCCTTCCTTCATCCTCTGAACCTGCATGGTTCTTTGCACCTTCCTGTGGGATGGTCACATTCAGCTTTGGGTTATAGCTACTTTGTAAGTGACTCAGATTTGCATTTATCAAGTAAATGAATGAAGTGTGAATTACTCATTTCTTTAATAAACACAGAGGGAACAAAGATTGTGTCCCATTGTGGGAGACACGGTTCTGCCCCCAAGGGGTTTACAGTCTGCTGAGGAGTCTAATGAGTCATGAGCCTTTCATGGTGGAGGCCACATGCAAGGGGTGCCAGGCTCATCAGATGCCGCAGTTATGTGACCCCAGGCTTCTGCTGGGAGGCAGGGGTCATTTAGAATCTGTGTGGAACAAAATCATAGATGCCAGTTGGGCATGGATCGTTTAAATCAGCAAAAGGCATGTGGGGAGGTCGTTTGGGTGCAGGGACTACTTTAAGAGTCAGTCTTCCCTCCCCGGTTACTCCCACATTCAGGCCAATTTTCCCACTTTCCTTATATAGTTACAATTTTATCTCTATAAATTCCCCAAACTAGAACCTCATAGTGCATTAGGGCTTTGCCTTCAATGCATTACCACCTTAATTCATCATGCTGCTCTAAATGATGGCTGCTCAGAGCCCAATAAATCACTCTGCACTTCTGAGCTCACAGTGTAGTGAATATGGAGCTTTGGAAAGAGACGGAGTTGATTCTTTGTCTCCCTTCCCTGGCAGTCTCTTCCTTAGGAAAACCCATTTTAACTAAACTTGGGGGAAAGGTGGGGCAATGGTGGGATGAAGTGTGGGGGCACAGGACTAGGAAGCGGCGGAATTAGAGTCTAGGTTCCCTCCCTCCCTGCTTCCCTTCCTTCTTTCCCTCTTTTTTTCTTCCTTCCTTTTTATTTTAACAAGTATTTATTGAACGCATACTTCAGTGCAATAAAAGTATGCCTGAAATTCCAGAAACCAGATACCTGGGTTGGCTTATCCTTGCCTTAAATATATGCACCCTCCAAGAATCTTTAGTCAGTGTTGTCTCTGCTGGAGGGGTAGCCCCTATTAGCCATGAACGCCTCATCACAGTGTAAACTGGTGGATCAGATAAACCCTGGCACACACTGAGATCCTAAGGGACTGCAGCACACAGTGGGAGGGTCCAGGGAGTGACTCTGGGGAGGATGGGCTCAGGAATGCCAGCATGGTAGGGGGCTCTGATCAGTAAGAGATGAAGGTTTTGGCCCCTGATAGACCCCAAAAGGAGATCTGCAAAAATACATTGCATTTATGACATACACTGCATAATGACGAAATTATGCTCATGGAAGTTTGGGCAAGTCACTTTACATCAATACACTTTTCCATATTTGTAAAATGAGGATGTTCTCAATGATTTTTGCTTAGGAATTTATCCTAAGAGAATAGCTAAAGGCTGTATACAATGATTCACCTACAGGGACACACAATGGCATTGCTTGTAATAGCAAAATATTGAAAATAATCAGTGTCCAACAACATTGCAAAACTAGCAAATTACATGCTGGTACTTCACATAATGGTGCATCCACACAATAGATTAAAATGCAGTCTTTCAGCTTAGGTAGCACTGTCTGTATCTATTCAGGTCGGCCTACCTGTCTGAGAGAGGAAGAGGGAGACATAGAGATGTCGTGCATGATAAAATAAGTTTAAAAAGTAGTTTTCAAAAACTGATATGTATAGTGTACTTCTACCTGGTTTACAAATATAGCTATATCTATATGAATGTCTAGAAGCAGGAAGAACCTGAAGGAGTACGAGAGAACATTTGGAAGGACAAACACTGAATGTTCATAGTGTTATCTCTCCATGATGAGGTTCAGGATGACTTTGCTTTTCTTTTCTAATTATCTGCATTTTCTAATTTTTCTACAATAAGCATGAGCTATCTGTGTAATAAAACATTAAAATTAATAAACCTGTAGACCAAGGTTCATAGCAGCATTATTTACAAAGAGCAAAAGATGGAAATAATCTAAATGTCCGTCTACAGATGACTGGATAAACAAACTGTGGTATATACATACAGCCTTGAAAAGGATGGGTATTCTGACACAATGCTACCACGCAGATGAACTGGAAGACATTTTTCTAAGTGAAATAAACCAGTCACACAAGGACAAAGATTATATGATTCCACTTACATGAGATGCCTAGAATAGGCAAATTCTTAGAATCAGAAAGTAGAATAGTGGTTATCAGGGGCTAGGGTATCAGGAGTGGTTAACATGGAATTTGTATTTAATTCTACATTTATTACACAGCAGTTAGTATTTAATGGGTACAGAGTTTCTGTTAGGGATGAAAAAACATTTCTGGGTGGGATTGTGGCGATGGCTGGTCAACAATGTGAATGTACTTAATATCACTGAATTGTATACTTACAGATGGTTAAAAAGGGTAAATTTGGCCGGGTGTGGTGGCTCATGCCTGCAATCCCAGCACTTTCGCAGGTGGAGGCGGGAGGATCGTTTGAGCCCAGGAGTTCAAGATCAGCCTGGGCAACATAGGGAGACCTTGTATCTACAAATAATAGTAATAATAATAAAAATTAGGGCCGGGCGCGGTGGTTCAAGCCTGTAATCCCAGCACTTTGGGAGGCTGAGACGGGCGGATCACGAGGTCAGGAGATCGAGACCATCCTGGCTAACATGGTGAAACCCCGTCTCTACTAAAAAATACAAAAAACTAGCTGGGCGAGGTGGCAGGCGCCTGTAGTCCCAGCTACTCAGGAGGCTGAGGCAGGAGAATGGCGTAAACCCGGGAGGCAGAGCTTGCAGTGAGCTGAGATCCGGCCACTGCACTCCAGCCCGGGCAACAGAGTGAGACTCTGTTTCAAAAAAAAAAAAAAAAAAAAAAAAAAAAAAAAAATTAGCTGGGCATGGTAGTAGGCACTTGTAATCCCAGCTACTAGGGAGGCTGAGGTGGGAGGATCTCTTGAGCCCAGGAGGTCGAGGCTTCAGCAAGCCGTGATCGCACCATTGCACTCCAGCCTGGATGACAGAATGAGACCCTGTCTCCAAAAAAGAGGGTAAATTTTATGTTGTAACATGAGAAAAATAGATAGATAATGGATAGATGGATCAATCAATGGATAGATAGATAAAATCAAATGAAGAGGTGCTTCCCAATGGCCCTTCTGGGTATGACACTGTGCCACTCTCTATCTCTACAAGTCTCAGCCAGGAGGAGAGGAGGAGAGGATGAAAAGAAACAGCTCAATTCTCTGGAGTCCAAGGGTGGAGAGAGGGCTCCCATGAGTCCACTTGGGTTATTAGAGAGTCAGGGCCTTGGCTCTCCCCATGACGCCATGGCTCTGGCTGCCTAGTAAAGAGACCTGGAAGCTGGGGCACAAGTGGGGAGCGTTGTTTTTACAAGGCTAATTAACCAAATGTGTTTTCCTCTCTTGTGTCTGTGTTTTCACATTAGGTTTTGCTGCAAAGAGGATATTAGAGCTAATTAGACTCACAGCTTTGGACGGATCTCTGAATAACCAATAAGTTATCTCTTATGGAAACATACCAGCCAGCACAGCCATCCTCTGCCTTAATTGCATGTCTCTACAGCCCATAAGGTACTAAGGCTCCCACATTAGAAGATTTGTAGTCGACTGGAGACAGAATTCTAGGACACCTTTCCATCTGCTGCAGGAAAGCTTTCCATGCCTCAATGGAGGCTGGACTCTCACTGCTCTTCATCATGAGCTCTTGCCTCAGGCAGGTCAGATTCTCTACCAACCTCATCTGTGCTGGGGCCCCCTGCCTGATCTCACTGTGGGAGACCCTTCATGGGGAGACTTACCCAGCTCACTGGAAAGGTGTCTTCCTTCCTCAGCACTGAGCTGTCCCAATAACTCCCAAAGATAGGCTGCTATAGCCAAGTTTCTAAGGGGTTTTGCACCCCACCCTCACCCAGCCACAGCAGACTGGCCTTAGGGTGGACACCGGCCCAGGAGAAACCATTCCAGAGGTGAGACTGAGCCAATCCAATTCTCTCTTGGGGGAATCTGGAATAGAGACATGGAGAAAATGGTTCTGTTAGCTTCACAGTGCTTTTGTTTCACTCTTAAGCAAAGGTTTAGTAAGGTTAAATAATTGCAGCTGACCCAGGAAAGAAAGGAACTGAGATAGCTTGAGACACAGAACAGTAGGATCTCCTGGGCTGCCACTAACATTCTAAACTAGTCATTGTGTCTTGCCTTTCTGAGTTCAAGTTTGCAGGAGAAACAGGCTGGCTCAGCTTGGGTCAGGTGCCTACCCTCGGGACAATCAGTTCCAACCAGGGGCAAGATCACATGGGCACAAATAGTTCCTGGGGGCTTCCCTTGAGTTTTAGGGGTCTTCCCAGAGAAGGGGGCATTCTGAGGGCCAGGTAGCCACCTTGAGAGGTATCTAGGGGGGTTACTGAGATGAAGACAGAGCAGACAAAGGCAGTGTGCAGAGGGAGAGGGGAGAGAGCCAGATGCAGGAGATGTGGTGGAGGCTGGGGGGACAAGGAAGGGGATGCCCTCACATTGAAAGTTTAAGGGTGGGCTTCAACTTACATCTTGGAGTCCTGTCCTCTGTGGCCACCATCTGAGAGGCTCTTCCCTTGATAAAATCATTCTGCACATGTTCCATTTATTACTCCCCTCATGAGAAGATGTAGCTGCCTGTGAATCTGACAGCACTTGTGAAGCTGGGGTGGAAGGAAGGATTTGCTCTTATCTGATCATGACCATTTTCACCTGGCTGTGCAGGCAAGGACTACTTTGCTAAAACTTAATTCTAAAGGTGACTGCATCTGTTTCCACCTCCCACTGCTGCTTAGCTTCTGCCGGCTCCTACCAACTGAATATTAAAAACTAAGAGACAAGTGAGCATCGGCACCCCTGCTTGGAAGGGCCCACTCTTCCCATTCAAGTTGGGGTATCAAGGTTTTGAGAGCTCAGAATATGATGAAGTGCACAGCTGCCACCTCTGTGGGATGAAAGAACTGAGTTGTTCATGTACTTACTGGCATTTCTTACCGTCTCACCAGTTTCTGGCTTGGAGGACATTTTGCTCAAATTCTCTGCAAACTACCTGCAACTGTGGCTCCTTGGAAAGCATGGTGCCCTGGAATAATCAGAATGAAAGGGGAGCACCACAGGGCAGTGGGTGCCAGGTGTGTGAAGGCTGAGCATGGGCCACCCCTCAGGAGGGACAGTCAAGTAGAGGAAAGAAGGTGAGAGTGTTCAACTCACTAGCTGATGAGTGACACCTATGCATCAGAGGTGTTACTGTTATGGTGGGTGGATATGGGGAAACTTCTAGGAAAGGGTAGTTACTTTCAGGTTGTATTTTTGAAGGCAAGGATAGCCGTGGGTTGGTGAGCAGCATAAAGGTAACATGCAGGTAAGACATGCCGAATATCTGGGTATGAAAGAGAGTTGGCTGTAGGGGACCTATGCAGAGTGGGTCGGGAGAGGTCAGGACTGGTCTTTATGAATCTGCCAGAAGGAAATGGCTTAGATCAGAGATTCAGAGCTCGGGCTGGAGAAAGTGAAATCCACATGGTGCCACTGACCCTCAGCAGAGAAGAAAGATAGGCAGTTGGCCAAGCTCAGCCGTGGATCGGGCCCTGCTTGGGTCAGAGCCAACAGCCCTGTTGATTGTGAATTGACTTTAGGGTGTCAGCAAGAGGCCCAGGCCTGAGCGGGTGGAAGAAATGAAGCCAAGACCCAAGTGAGGTTTTAGAGGGGTCTATGAAAATACCAGTGTCAGGAGGAACTGGCTTCTAAGGCAGCATCATGTCCCTCCTTTAGGACTTGCTTTTCTCTGTCCGCTCGGTAGCAGTGACAGATTGCTAGCAGACATTTTTGCACAAAATGACCCTGCCCACTGGCCCTATTGATTGTCTCAGGAGTGGACACCATCTCTGACCTGGGCTGGGGGAATTCCTTCCATGAGCATTTGGGATTAAGGCTAAAGGATTCCAGCTTCTGTTTGGGTTGGATCCTTGAACAGAGTGAACGTAAATAATGGGGAGAAACGAGCAAGGTTTCCTCCATGTGTCTGCGTTGCAAAGAAAGCAACTTTGCAGAAACAGAGAGACGAATTGGGCAGGTAAACAGATAAAATAAGGCAGGGTGGGAGCAGAGAAGCAGAAGTGCATTTCCTTCTTGTTATGGTCTCTTCCTTAGGCCTACGACCCCTGTGACCTTGAGTCCCAGGAGACCCCTCTATAATATCCTACATTCTTAACAGTGGGGATATTGTTCCTTAGGGGACAAAATTATTTCTTGGGGGTCAAAAAAAGCCAATGTTTTGTGGCCCTCCAAAGGGTTATGGTCCCTAAACAGATATGTAGTACATCTGTGGTATTGAAACTTTACGGGAGGCTGGGACCTTGACAGTCAGACAAAAATGTCTGAAGTAGTTCCTAGGGGAGTGATGATGAAAAATAAGTTTTGGAAACACAGCTCTAAATCTTTGGAATGACTTCCCCTCCCCACTTCTTTTTCTCTGTAACTTCCAGTCTATTCACACGGAGACAGACATACTTGGCTGGTGGCTATGTTGAAGGGCTCGGGAGGAAGATGGGCTGCCAGGAATGGCTTGGCTGAGGGACTCTGAGACAGCAGAGACCCCTAAGGGTGACCCGCACTGGACGAACAAGGTGGGAGCCAATGGCCAGGACCAGAGAGGGGCTCTTGGTGGATCCTCTCGAGGATGCTGGGGATGGGGAGGGAGTAAAGCCACTGGGCTTAGCCAAGGCCTTCACTGGAAGCAGTTGCAAGAGCATTTCCAACGGGAGAGGAACATTAGCTCTGATAGTCCTCATTGTTCCCAAGGTCGTGGAATCCATTCTTAGCTCTATGTGGCTGTGTTTTAGGATTGTGTCTGTATTTTCACTCCTGTGTGTTAACCTCCTGAGAACTGAGGTTAGAGTTGGACAGTGTTGAGTGCAAAAGTCCCCCAGGCATAAAGTAGGAGACACAACCCAGTCCAGGGCAGACAGGGGCCCACCAGTATCCCAGACTTGGTTTATGCAGGTGTTAGCACCAGGGCCTATTTATTTCTTTTTTAAAACAACTTTCTTGGGATATAATTCACTTACAACATAATTCACCCATTTGAAGTGTACAAGTCAATGGCTTTTTGTATATTCACAGATGTGTACAGCCATCACCAGTCTATTTTATATCATTTTCATCACCAGAAAGAGAAATCTGGTATTCGTTGGCTATCAACAACCCTTCCCCACCCCATTCCTTCATTCCTTCTCCAGCCCTGGGTAGTTACTAATCTACGTTCTGTCTCTATAGATTTCCAAATTCTGGACTTTCATATACGTGGAATCATACAATATGTGGTCTTTTGTGACTGGTTTGTGTCACTGAGCATAATGTTTTCAAGGTTCATCTAAGCTGTAGCATATGAAGTATTTTATTCTTATGGATATAGCAAATTCTTTTTCATCCATTTGTCCATTGATGGTCATTTGAGTTGTTGCTATCATTTGGTTCTCAACAATGCTGCCATAAACCTTTGTGTACAAGTCTTTGTGTAGACATATGTTTTCATTTCTCTCGGGTACATGCCTAGGAGGGCCAGGTCATATGACAACTCCATGTTTAGTCATTGGAGAAACTGCCAGAATCTTTCCCAAAGCAGTTGCACCTTTGTACGTTTCACCAGAAGACCATGAAAGTTCTGATTTCTCCACATCCCTGACAACATAGGTTATTATCTGACTTTTTGATTCTCATCCTCCAAATGGTATAAAGTGGTATCTAGATATGGCTTTGAATCAGTGCCAAGTTTTGCAGTGGGACATGGTGGCGGGGGGAAGGAACATGCCAGAATACTTGAGGGTGGGCACATAGTGGCTGCGACATGGTTCCAAGATCAGTCTCCCAAGGGCAGAGGCCTAGCCAGGGGTGGGAGGGACAGGCACTTAGGTCACTTCCCCGGGAGAGATGGAAGGGACTGGGGCTCCAGTGAGGTGGGTTAGAGATCAGGCTGGACTTTAGAATCAGAAGAGAATGTGAGCTACTTGGGGAAACTGAGGTAGAAGCTATGTCAAATGGATGGCAAACACTCAACATATAGACACCCTCCACTGCTGCTGCCACAGTAGACACCATTAATTGATCATTTAATTCTTTCCTGCTCATCCCAGTAATAGTCTGAACATTACTGTCTAGGCAGCCACTATCAGAAGATAAGGGCTGGCATAAGATAAGGCACTTACCTGTAATCCCTAGATGAGGCCCACACAGGGAGTAGGGAGGGGGAGGCCTGACTCAGGAAGCACTCGCAGCTCAGAACTGGAGCCTGGAGAGCAAGACAGATACTGGAGCCCACTGAGCATGGGGACGAGGTTGCTAACACTCCCTCACCTGCTCAGGGTGGGCTCCCAATGGGGGCAGTCCAACTGAGCACAGGCCAGGGACAAAGCGAGGTGGAAACAGATCATTCTCTTACACACCTAAGGATGAGCTGGAGGAGGCTGGTGGTAGGATGATCAGAGGGACAAAATGATCCTTCCATGAGGCACCCCTGGACCTAGAAGACCATCTCACTAGGGAGGGAGCTTACTGTATAGGAGGCTATTGGTGGGCATGGGTGTCCCTGGGCAGTAAGGGGCACTAGGCAGGACAATAGTGCAATAGGTCCCAGGGCCGGGCGTCTTGGACAACGCATAGCCAGGGAAGACAGACAGGACTGGCTGAGGCATTAGGAGTCTGGTGACCAGGGTCTGCAGCAGGCCAGGTGGGCCAGGCACAGAGCTCAGATGTTGGCTGGGCTGACTTGTAAAGGCTGCTGTCAGAAGTCAGCCTGGAAGGGGCCAGCAGACCAGAAGGAATCTGAGAAAGGCAACCTGGAGCGGCGGCGCCCCTGCCACAGCCTGCCAACAACCAGAAGGACAGGTGCTCAGAGCAGCACCAGGAGAGAAGGCTGGGGGCTCTTTCTGGCCTTGACTTTGGGGTGTCAGGAGCCTGGCATGGGGGACAGTGGGCAATGAGGAGCACCAGGCTGGGTGAGGATTGTGTAGGAGGAATAATGCAGTCTGAGAGAGAAACAGAGCTAGTTCCAACAGAGAGAAAGAAGGTTTATAAACATAAAATGTCAATAATGATCAAACCACAAGCAGGGGTTGACCGTTCCACTGGTCTCTTTATTCACAAAGCAGATTTTTGGCCAGAAAATGTCAGATCTGAAGCATATTGTATGCTCAAAGCTGGCATCCTTGAGGCAACAGATGGGGAGCTGGCATCTCTAGGTCTTTGAGTTGAAATGGCAATAGGGAAAGGGACTTAGGAACCAGCTACTGTATTTTCAATATTATTATTTTTCCCTTTGGGTGATCCTCAGTTGCACACAGAAGCATGTTTGATAGATGTTCTATTAATCCTTTAATAGGACTCGTTGGACCTAAACACAGGAAAAGTTTTGCCTGCTATATTGTAGTCCTTCTTATCTGAAAAATAATGTTTTGAGAAGCAAAACTGGAATCTAGAATGTATGCCTGTATTGATTCATTTATCCAGCAAACAGCAACTGAAATACCAGCCAGGAATCTCAGAGAGACTCCCCCCCACCGTAAACAGCATTTTTTCCTGCATTTCAGTTCTGAGCTAATTGAAAAAAAGGCGAACAGTGGCGAGGCTGATGGAGACCAAAATATGACCATTATTACGGATCAAATCTTGGTTGAAAGATGTAGCTTGTAGTAAGAGCAAATGGGTTTATCAAACATACCTAGTTGCAGAAGGTGCTGGGTGCTCCCAGGCCCCCAAAAGCAAAGCCAGTGATGTATCATTGAGCACCCGACTCCCGCGAGGAAAAAGGAAGGAGCTGGGTCCAGTCAAGTAGGCACAGTTTGTTCTTCCCCAAATCACTAATCAAATAAAATCACATTTCCTGCCTAGGGTTAAGCAAATTGCAGGGCGGAAGACAATGATAGGAGTCTTAACATTTCCATGTGAGAGAAACCTTTAGGAACTGGTAAAAATTGTTTCCCTCCAGGCATTTCAGGGGATGGAAATAATAAAATTAAAGCTAGTTGGCATTTATTGAGAAATTAACATATGCCAGACATTTTTCAAGCACTTTTATGTCTATTATATAATTTAGTCTTTAAAAAAACCTCATAAGGTATATACTTTTATTGTCCCCATTTTATAAATGAGGAAAGAAAGGGCAAGGAACTTGTCCAAGGTCACACAGCCTGAAGGAGGTGGACCTGAGTCTTCATCGTAGGCAGCCTGACCCCAAAGGCCCCTCTTAGCTTCCAATTAATAAAACACAGGTCTTGCCTCAGCCTGATGAGGAGATGATACTGGTTAATAAATCGCTGTGATATAAGTTCAAAGATGAGAGGTGCAGATAAAGATGAAAGGTTACTCAGAGAGAGAAGAGATGTCATCAGAGGTACTTATTATCCAAGGATAATTGGTGATAAGAAAAACCCATTGAAATGGAGGCATTTACTAGCAAATGGCGTGATAACACTTTGATTGGGACTTTGTCTTGATAAATTAAAGTAAAAACTATGAATAAGATTATTCTGTTTTTGATTTAACACAAATTAAGTTATAATTACACATTTTCACCCTTTTTTAGAATGAATGAAAACTGGATCCAGCGTTGATTAGAGAATTTTTTTCGTAACTGTCAGTCAAAACTGTGTAAGTTTCACACAAGACAACTTTCTTCACCTCACTTCTGACTTTCACAGATTGATCAAAAGGGCTGTCTTTTTCCCAAAAGTGCTTGAAAGCTTATTCATTTTTCAAGAGCCTCTCCTAATTGTTTGGTATTCAATTCACAGTTTTCTAGAACTCCTTCAGAGTTATCATCTTCTTTGACAATCTCTTCTTCAACTATTACGTGTCAATGACTTAGCATGAGATCAACATCACTTTTATTAACTTCATGAAATTCCTTATCTTTCCCAAGATCCATCATTGAACTCTGCAATCAATTTGCATTGTATTGTGCATTATACCGTCGCTGTCTATGGCAGCCTTCCATCAGGGAAAAACTGATCAACAGAGGCTGAGTAGGGCGAGTGCTGGTGTTAACCGGGGTCAAGTGGGACTAATTTTATTAGGGGTCAGTTCCTCAGTCAAAATTTGCATAATAAGACAATTTTTATTTCCTGTGCACCTGGTACCTGTGAGACATAGACATAAATACATAGATAACAATGGTAAGGCCTCAAAGAGAAGATGACATTTGTGCTGGGCCTTAAGGAGGAGATGATTTGGACATGCAGAGACCAGGGAACAAGGCCTTTTGATAGGATGAGAGAGCGCCAAGAGCAGCAGAGGTGGTTAAGTACAACATGTGTATCAGAAGCAGCAAGCAGACCCATGAGCAAATGCCGTAGGGCAGCGAAGACAATGTCAAGACAGGTAGGTTTTGCAGCCAGATCATGGAGGACTTAGAGTAATGGACTTTGTCAGGTGTGGTGGCTCATGCCTATAATCCCAGCACTTTGGGAGGCTGAGGCAGGCAGATCACAAGGTCAGGAGATCGAGACCATCCTGGCTAACATGGTGAAACCGTGTCTCTATTAAAAATACAAAAAAATTAGCTGGGCATGGTGGCGGGCACCTGTAGTCCCAGCTATTTGGGAGGTTGAGCAGGAGAATGGCGTGAACCCGGGAGGCAGAGCTTGCAGTGAGCCGAGATTGCACCACTGCACTCCAGCCTGGGAAACAGAGTGAGACTCCATCTCAAAAAAAAAAAAAAAAAAAAAAAAAAAAGAATAATAGACTTTATTTTGAAGTCAATGGGGAGCCATGGATGGTTGTGAATTCTGAGCTCAGTGTGGAATTTGGCCATATTTGAAATTCAAAAAAAGTTGTTGAAAAAAGCTGATATTAGCAATGATAGGTACTGAATTGCAGCATACACCAGTATAACAAAACCTGGATGTCAAAAATACCTATTTCTGACTAATACCTGGATGTGCAAACTAGGTAATTACTTGCTTACTTAAATGTTGCAAACAGAAGACTATCCCCTTTGGAGTTTCTTGTATTGAAATTTGAGTTCCATATTGGAAAGTATCCTTTTTCAAAAGGGACACTAGTACATGCATTGCAGATAGAGGAGCTATTTCTTAAACTAAGACTTAAATTGAATTCAGCCATTGTACATCCCAGTGTGCTTTTTGAAGCTGCTACTATAAAGCATGAACATTTGACCTGGCTATGGGGAAGATGAACACAGGGCATGAAGCTTGTTTTGAGATCTAATTGGAACCATTTGTATTCCAAATTTCACTTCCTACTGATCTTTCAGTAACAACAACCAAGGAGAAGCTCTGTGTTTGGTTGAGCCTGTGTGTGCACACACATGCACGTGATCCTGTGCCCACAGATATGTTAAAGAATCAAGCACAGCCAGCATTCCTTAGGAAATAGGAAGGTTTTCCTGGGGGAAAACAAGAGCTCCTAGAACTCTCTGAGGCCTATAGTCATGTCTGCTGAGCCACGCTGGAGAACTCTTATGTTATAAGAGTAACTCTCATGTTACTCTTATACCGTGAGAGTAACAGATGATGTTCGATTTCTCACTCTGTAATTGCAATGATTAAAGACCTACAAAATCCCTCGTTCTTTTTTGGCAAAAAACCCAAAGGTATGCCAGAAATAAGATAAGATTTGAAATATGCAATAGGAAATGCTAATACCCTCTATGGTGACTTTTCAGGTAAGGAAGAGGGAATGAAAAACAATGAATGCTAGTTAGTTTACATTATTCAAAATTGTATTTTTTGTTCTTTCCAGCACTCTTAAGTGTGAGGAAGCAGGTTATTTAAATTTCACCCCTGTTTTTCAAAAATTAATAAGGGCCATACATTAGTGTAACATTCTGCCTGCTTCATAGAATATATTAGTAAAGGTTTTAATTACTGAAATTATACAGTCATAAAAAGATGATTTAATGAAAGCAATCATATCATTTGCATTCTGGGCCTGCCTGCATGCACGCGCTGCACGGAGCCGTAAATTACACGGAAGTGCAGTCGAATAATTACCACCGTTGTAATTCTGCCAGAGGACCCTAGGCTCAAATGACTTTAAGTTCTAAGTAAGTACCTGTTTGTTGGACAAGAAAACAAGCTTCATTTGAGAAGGAGGATTAGACATGACAATGGAGTCCTAAAATCCCTTTTCTTTCCCAATACCCAGAGCCTGTCTTTCCTGGAGGAATCCATAATGACCTCAACTCAGATAAGGGAAAGTTAATTGGTTTGCTTCTTTGTTGAAGAGGGTTTTGTGTTGGTTAAAATAATTAGAGCTGAGTCTGGAAGTGATGGCTGGGGTATTAAAAAGAGACATGGTTTTATTAACATGAGACAGGACAACAGGTGGGCGTGTGGAATTGGGCACAGGGAGGGGTTGTGCCTATCTGTTTTGCAGAGCCAGAGTGTGGGTAGGTGGAGCTGGACCTCCCTCCCAGGGCCTCCTGGGCTCTTCCCACAAAGGAGGGACAGACATGAGTGACACATGAGTAATATGGACAAGGGTCACTGAAAACCCTCTAAGGAACCATCTGGAATTCTGTACTGTGTAGTGGTGGTGGCCAGTTGGAAGGGTCAAGGGCCTGAATCATTCTATTCTACTTAGATCTGCTAAGATGTGAATTCTGGTCTCCCAAGTTAAATCCTGCCAAGTCTCCCACCTATTACACTTTCCGAATAAAATACAGCCCTCCATGGACTCTAGGGCCCATCCTTAAATGTGTGCATGTTGCCAGAACTGCAGAGATGAGGGATACGCTTAAGCCATTGTTTCTATTCTACCAATCAAGTAATCTAATGCTCCTTGTGAAGCTGCTATGCATAAGGCCCTGTGTTGGGTTAGCATGGGTTATCATTATGATAATGATTTTAATGCAAGATAGACTGGCATTAGAAAGACAGATATTCAATGTTACAGTGGCTTAATGACGGGGGAATAACAACACCACATTTAAATGAGCTGAGTAAGAGATTCTTGGGAAAAGCCACATTGAAGGACAGGGAGTAGACGGGGTCAGGGATTTCCGGAAGGTGGGCACAGCACAGGCAGAGGCAAAGGGTGAGAAAGTGTAAGGTGTGTTAAGAAAACGGAATGGTTTGTTTTAGGTGGGGCAATCGAGTGTAAGCCTGGTCAGAGGAGCAAGGGAAATAGGTAAGAAAGGCAAGCTGGGGTGCCTTGGGAAGGAGGCCTTGAATCCCAGGCCAAGGAGCCTACACTTTATTCAGGCAGCAACAGAGAAGGATTGGAAGACTTAATGGGGAATGCGTGTTGAGTCTGACATCTGGGGCTTTCGTGTGCAGGAGAGGGAGGAAGCAGGGGTCTGCTGGGTCTTCGGTATTACAGTTGCACTGATGAGCCACGGGAAAGTTGAAACAAGGGAGAGGAAACACTGGTAGAAAACCTTTAAGGCCCAGACAGCTGATGAGATGGGAGGGAACTGGGAGGAATAAAAGGTAACCAAGAGTCAACCTGTGCACCGGGCAGAGTGGAGCCTAATGGAGAGGATGCTGGTAAGTGAGAGGGGTGGTTCTGTGGGGGAGCATAGTGAGTGTTAGCACTGGCTTCCACAAGTCACACAGAAAGTGCAATCTGACCACTTCACAGGCGTGTTGTTGTCAGCCCGGCCACGTGTGGGTCATCCACCAAGACGGAGGCTCACTCTTGCTTTCCTTCTAAGCATTTGATTATTGGTGATGGAATGAGAGCTGAGAAAAAGCCTGAGAGGCAAACATTTGCTAGAGGGTCAAGTGCCAAACTGTACCATGATGTCACAAGTCAGACACCTTCCAGATGGCCAAATATTTGATTGAAACTAGCAACTAAAACTACCATTGTGGTTCTAGTCATGACAGAGTAGCTTGTATCAGACTAACTCCTACCTGCTCAAACAACTATAAAAGTTGGACAAAATACATAACTGATTAAAGACATTTGAGAAAAACCAAGGCAGGCAAGACTTGAGCTGCCATGAGCCTTGAGAGAAGGCAAACTCCACATTCTCTCTGACTCTTTTATTTTCCTTTCTTTCCTTTTCCTTTGCTTCCCTTTCTCTTCTCTTCTCTTCTCTTCTCTTCTCTTCTCTTCTCTTCTTTCTCTTCTCTTTTTCTTTTTAGCTTTTCTTTCATTTTGTGACAGGTTCTCACTCTGTCACCTAAGCTGGAGTGCAGTGGCACAATCATAGCTCACTGTAGCCTCAAACTTCTGGGAGTTTGCAGTGAGGTATGATTGAGTCTCAAACTCCTAGGCTCGAGTGATCCTCCTGTCCCAGCCTCCAGAGTAGCTGAGACTACAGGCATGCACCACCCCAGCTAGCTAATTTTTAAAAATGTGTTTTTTTGTTTTGTTTTTGTTTATGTTGTTGTTTTTGGAAAAGATGGGTGTCTTGCTTTGTTTCTCAGGCTGCTCTCAAACTCCTGGCCTCTAGTGATCCTCCCGCCTTGGTTTCCCTAAATGTTGGAATTACAGACATAAGCCACCACCCCTGGCCCACCCTAGCTCTTTCTAATGAGATTAGAGCCCCAGCAGAGAGTGATGTCTCACTGAGCTAAGGAGATGGAGGTTAGAGTTTCCAAAGTGGCTGGGATTTGAGAGTGAAAAACCTGGGGAAGAGGAAACTGCAAGGAGGGAGCCCCCGAGATCTGCATACCAATTCCCCTCAAGTCGTTGCTGACTTCTAAACTGCATGCAGTGGCTCAGGGAACTCCAACAAAAATAACCACCAGGAAGAGAACAAACTGAAGTAGAGCATTCAGCTCTTGGGTAGTGCTAGGGACACAAAGATTGGAGTTCAAGTTCTGCCAAGGTGGAGGGCCTTTGTAAATACCTCGGGCTTTCAATAGAGCCCCTGGAAAGGTCACACTTAGAAGTAAGGACCACACCCTAAGAATAAGGGCAAAAAAAATCTTAACAGATTTATTTTGGGGAATTTACATACTGATCCTAGAAGTTTAAAAGACTAAAAGAATCTGGACTAGCTAAGGTAAATCTTAGAGAAAAAGAGCAAAGCTGAAGTATTTATACTAGTAGCTACCAAAATTTCTTATGTGGTATTGGCAAAGATATCCAAATAGACCAATGGAACAGAACAGAGAATTAGAAGACAGGCCTACACATATATAGTCACCTGATTTGAGTCAAAGGCCCACTGCAATTTTGTGGGAGCAAGAGCTGCCTTTACTATAAGTGGTGCTGAGTCAATTAGATATCCACACCAAAAAAAAAAAAAAAAAAAAAAAAAAAAGAAAGAAAGAAAGAAAGAAAAGAAAAAAGAAAAACAACCTTGACCCATGACCTCCAAAAGTAATTTGAGGCAGATCGTAGATATAAATGCAAATGGTAAAAACAATAGAGTCTCTAGAAGAACAACACAGAATATTTTCATAATCTCGGGGTAGACAAACAGGATAAAACATGCAGCAGCCACAAAAAGAAGATTGATGTTAGGAACTTGTATTCTACAAAACATACCATTAGCAGAGTGAAAATGCAAGTCATAGCCTGGGAGATGGTGTTCACAGAATAGATACCTAAGAACTCACATACAGAATAGTTAAAGAAACTCTATACATCAAAATACAAAGTACATAATTCAACTTAACTTCATAAAAGGGTAGGCAAAAGACTTGAACAGGTACTTCATAAAACAGGATATCCAATGGTCAGTAGCATATGGAAATGGAGTCAACACAAGTACTCATCATGGAAAGAAAAATTAAAACCGCAATAGATTCCACTACACCCATCAGAATGGCTAAAATTAAAGGGACTGAAAATACGATTAGTAAGGATGTGGCGCAACTAGAACTCTCATACGCGAGAATGTAAATTATTACAACCACTTTGGAAAACTATTGACAGTCATCATTAAAACTAAACATAGATGTAATGTACCATCCAGCAATTTCATTCGTAGGTATACAACCAATAAAAATGAGTGTTCATGTCCATTAAGAATGCAAATCAAAACCACAATGAGATACCATCTCACAGCAGTCAGAATGGCTATTACTAAAAAGTCAAAACAGAATCGATGCTGGTAAGGTTGTGGAGCAAAGGGAACACTTATACACTCTTGGTGGGAGTGTAAATTGGTTCAACCGTTGTGGAAAGCAGTATGGCAATTCCTCAAAGAGCCAAAAGCAAAACTGTTAGATTGGTGCAAAAGCCTCAATTACTTTTGCACCAACCTAATATCATTCGACCCAGCAATCTCATTAATGAGTATATGCCCAAAGGAATATAAATCATTGTACTATAAAGACACATGCTTGTGAATGTTCATTGCAGCACTATTCACAATAGCAAAGACATGGAATTGACCTAAATGACCATTGATGACAGATTGGATAAAGAAACTGTGGTCTATGTACACCATGGACTACTCTGCAGCCATAAAAAACAAAGAGATCATGTCTTTTGCTGCAACAAGGATGGAGCTAGAGGCCATTATCCTTAGTAAACTAATGCAGGAACAGAAATCCAAATACCACATGTTTTCACCTATAAGTGGGAGCTAAATGACGAGAATTCATGAACACAAAGAAGGAAACAACAGACATTGGGGTCTACTTGAGGGTGGAGAGTGGGAGGAGGGAGAGGAGCAGGGAAAGTTGGGTACTAAGCTTAATACCAAGGTGATGAAATAATCTGTACAACAAACCCCCATGACATGAGTTTACCTGTATAACAAACCTGCACACATGCCCCTGAACCTAAAATGAAAGCTAAAAAGAGAATGTTTATAGTTACTTTATTCACAATAGCTAAATGAATGGGAATGCTCATAACCGTGTTATTTGTAATAGTCAAAGACCTGAAACAACGCGAATGTCCATCAACAATAAAATGGGTAAGAAACAACTTACTGTTTAACACTGTTAAGTGAAAGTTTTCTGATGATTCCACTTATATGAGGTTCAAAACCAGGCAAAATGATAGCAATAACCTATAGTAATAAGAGGTCAAAATAGTAGTTACCTTTTGTAGGATATTGACTCTGAGGGATGTGAGGGAGCCTTCTGGGAAGCTAAAAATGTTCTGCATCATGGTCAGAGTGGTAGTAACACAGGTGGCATATATACAAATTCACCAAGTTGTACCCCTAAAATTTGCACACTTCATTCTATGTAAGTCATGTGTGCATATAAACACACACACTATTATGCTCAACAATAAGAATTGTAGCTTAAATTTAGGAGCCTTTTTGGGTGAATGCAAAGAGAGACAAATAATGAGCAAATCATGTGCAAAATACTTTGATGTTGATGTCTTTGTCAAACCTCATGGGGGCTACAGTGTATGGTGGTTCAGAGCACAGGCAGATGGTACTAGATTGGATTCCTTATGCACTTTGACTTGACACACTTTCTAACTCTGCAACCTTGCACAAGTTGCTTAACTCTGACAGCTCAGACTACCTATTGGTACAGTGGGGATAGTAATACCTAACCATAGGATTGTTGGAGGATGATTTGAACATTGTATGTGAAGCACTCAGCACATGTCTCAATAAGGACTGGCATTATTGGTATTAGGCTGCGACCTTCATTTTTTTTTCAAAGATGAGAAAACTAAGGCTTAAAGGGTTTGCTAAAAACCACATGGAGAGGGAGTGGCAAAGTCAGGACTAAAACTCACGCTTCTGATGCCTATACCTCCACTCGATGCTCTCCCCCAGTGACAGACTCATGACTGTTAGAGCTGGAGGGAGCCAATGAGATCATCTTACTCACCTCCCATATTTCAGGGATAAGTAACCCAACCAGGTCCAGAGAAGTAAAGTGACTTGGCCAAAGTCAGCCAGGAACAGAATCCGGGCTGAAATTTGGTCAGAGGACAGGCAGTTGAGAATAGCCCACAGAGGCCTCTTTGTGTGTGAGGGGGATTGCAGGTCTCAGCAGGTTCTCAGAGCAGGTGCCCCTAACCATGGGCTCCAGCAGAGAAGGTACCAGGGAAGTGGGAAACCTGCTTCCTGCTCTGTCACCAGGGACATGCCCTGCACGGCACAAGCAATGATGAGGCAAAGGGAAGGGGATTGAGAAGAGAGATGTGGTGTTGCTGTCCTGTGGCCTTGGGAGAGAGAAAGAGATGCAAGTTACCTGGGGCTCCGGGTGCCTTTTCATTCGTCTGGGAAGCCATGGAGCTGGAGTGGAGTTCCTGTGTCACAAGGTCAGAGATGCTGCTGAGGTCTGCTGAGCTCTCCCAAGGGGTCAGCCTGGGCAGAATTAAAGCTACAGAGGCCTGTGTGGTGGGAGTGAATGGGTGGCCAGAGACCCAGCTCCCGAGGGTCCCACCACCTAAACAGAGTGAAAGAAGTCCATTAAGTGCCATGAAGTGCAGGATCCCTGTTGGAACTGCACTGTGCTCATCTCTGGGGCCATTTTAGCAAGATAGTCAGGCTGGCCAGTCAGAAAGCTGCTGACGGGACTCAGGAGTTCCAGGGAAGCCAGTTAGACAAAGGTGGCCTGGTGCTCAGAAGGGAGGCCAATTCTGAAAAGAAGTGCTATTACTGAGTGCTTTCTCTGTGCTGCACTATTCTAAGCACTTTACATATATTAATTTTAAAAATTCTCCCACCAACACTCTGAGATAGAAAGTATCAAGTGTCCATTTAAAAGATAAGATAACTGAGACTCAGAGAGTTGCAGTAACTTGACTGAGAACACCCAGTAAGTAGCAGTGCTGGGCTTCAAACCCAAAGGCTGCACTTCTCTGAAGCACAGCATAGCAACTGTCACTTGGACCTGTCTCCTTGCCAAGTCCCGAGGACTGAAATCTGAGTCCAATGGTGGAGCTGGGAGAGTAGAGAGGATGCAGGGAGAGCTGAAGTAAAGACTGAAAGTTGTTTCATGACATATCACATAGACTCTGAGGCACAGGTCAGCACAGTGTTAGTACTTAGATGACGAACCTGAAAGAGGAAAAGAGTGCAGCATGCTTTGTGAAGTGGGATCCAGGGCTCATAGCCAGCTGCTTTGATACCCTGAGGTCTGTAGTACTCTGGAGGTGGCAACAGCTGTGCCTGGTGAATGCAGCAGTTCCCAGAGGAAAAGGCTGGAGGAGATTCCTAAGCCCAAATGAGATAGCCCTGGATCTCCTAGAAATACATGGGGGCACATTGCAAGGGACAGGGGAACTGATTCAGTAAATGGCACCAGTCAACTAAACATCAGTTATGCCACGCAAAGCATCCAGATTTTCCAGGTCTCCTGAATTTTGACTACACTGAACATCATCAGCTAGTGTTACTTTCCTTCACTTAGGGAGGAAGGTAGGCCTTAGGTTTCTCAAGCTGTAGCATGGGAGTCCAAACATTTGCTAGTAATTGTTTGATTAGGAGATGGGTTGTTGGACTGAGGTCAAGAGAAATTCTCCAGGGATGGTGGATGCTGTGTGGCACTGCCAAATTCACATGCCCCCAGCAAGAATGAAGGATTGATTCCCCCAGCAGCTGCTAGTGGGTGAGGGCTAAGAATTTCCCTCAACAGAAGAAAGCTGTTTCACTCAAGTTCATGCCCCAACTGGCGTCCAGTGACTGGATAATGCAAAGGTACAAAGGCTTGGGGACCTGTACAAAGGCTGTCCCATCTTTGGAGCTCCCTATGGGGTAGGTTGAAGACTTGGCTGTGTCTCCATCTCAGCCCAGATCCTCCCCCAACCCAGCCCTGCTGCCCTCACTTTCCCTCATTTTCCTGTAAGTCTACAGCTCAGTAGACTTCCTGTTACCACTCCATCTCCCAGACACATGTGACAAGGGCCAAGGGATGGAATATGTGCTTCTCTTTAAAATCTTATGGAAAGTATAAGAAGAAAAGAGTTAAAGATCAGCATTGAAGATTTGAAGCTTGAAAATTCTGATGCCTGATCCCCACCTCACACCTAGGGATTGTGGAATCTTAGGGCTGAGGAACTCTGTAACGGCTGTTCAGATTTCCAATTTCTGGATGAACTTAAGAAGAGGAAAGCCTTTGAAAAATATTATCTCTGGTGAGCCAAATTAGCCAAATGACTGAACAAACAAGGAAGCATACAATCTAAACCAGCCATGGGACTTAACAATAAGCTTAATAATACAAAAGGCGAACAGGCTTCCAAAACAAATGGCAGGAAACCACAAGATAAATGCAACTCTAGTTGCTATGGAGCTAAAGTTAAAATGATGAAAGTTCATCATTAAGAAAAAAACCAATAAGGACTTGATGGGTTTCTCCATATCCTACTTAGATTGCCTCCTCGGGGAAGTCGTATAAGAGAGCAATGGTTTGAAAGCAGAGATATGTGTTGCCCCATGACCTTGGGCAATACACTTTCCCTGTCTGGACAGCTGTGTAATTACAAGTTCAGACTGCATCAGTTTTCCCAAGCTGTGTTCCAGGAAACACCAGTGCAACACAAGACATTAACCATTGTTACATGCAAGAAAAGTTCTATGACTGAGCAAATTTGGGAAAAGCTACATATTGCAGTACCCTTTTGAATACGCACAGTACACATAATATATTAAAACACTGTTTCCCAGAATTTTTTTGCATCCCTGCACACATGGAAAATGATGATACTCAATTTCTGTGACTCACTGGAGTAAACAGGAGGGGGTTTATATTTACATATATTGCATTTGAAAAAGTTAATAAACTTGAGCTTGTTTTCACAGACTTACTTTTTAATATCAGGTTTTATGTTTGAAATGAATGCATGTAAATCTTAACCAGGATCTTAATAGTCAGCACTGGAAATAAAGTTTGTTTTCACATATGCATGATAGCAAATGACACAATAATATCTCTTATTCTTCAACTGGCAGAAACTTCTCTCTCATCATTAGTAGGAATTTAGATAATTTGATCTCTTTAAATTGTATTTTAAGGGTAAGATAACTCTTTAAAACCAGAAACTCTACCTTTTGTTTTATTGACAAATATAATATCTTATGATAATATTTATGGATTTAGAATACAATCAAACTTGATCATATTGAGTATTTCTAAATAATGATCAAACTTTTCTCTAAGCCTACACATATTTTTCTCTATTGGTCTCTAATCATTTTTAGAGTTGATATGTTAGTCCTGATTAATATTACAGGTAAATCATATTAACCTCAGTTTTACTAAGTTAAATTTTTGTTCTGAATGCATAAACTTTGTCATACACATTTATATGTTTTCATGCAGTTCTGGTAATTTTTAATAAATTTCAATCAAATGCTCAAAACTGTCAGTTAAACCGTTTAGAAAAGTCATTAACTATTCTTTGGTATATCTGCATGGTGTGAATGATTTATAAAACAATTTTCAATTCTTTCTTTTAGTCATATATTACTGACACAATACTTTCTCTGGTCAGCCAATTAACTTCATTGTGAAATATCAGAAATGGATGTTATGACACCACTTATTTAGATAAAGCTGAAAACCGATGGGACTATGCAGCTTGGATTTCATTAGACTCACCATTTTTATAGTATCATTCACATGAAATTCAGATCTATAGGCAAACTTGTTCATATGAGGACTTCCCGGTGAATAAAACAATGTATTATTTGCATCACATGGTTTTCAGAATGAACTCTTGATGTACAACCTTGACACCTCCCTGTCATTGTAGCTATATCATCCATGCACAAATTTATGCAGGGTTCTGATAATATTTGTTTCAGTGCTTCCATTTATCACTTTGAGTATTTCATCACCTGTGCTTTACTTTGGTACTCCTTTGCAAAACAAGTAAGTTTCTTTCAAATCTTTTTCTTCAGGGATTTTTAGCCAATGCAATTATTGAGCACAATTACTAATATTTGTAGATATATCAACCTGCAACAGAAACATTTTGATTCATTAATTTGCCATCCGAAATGCCATGATGCGCTCACTAATCGCATTATTTAAAAGTGGCCCCTTTTCTGTTTCCCTTGTTTCATTGGTCCCAATGCAGCGCAGACAATTCAGGCAGGTGGGTCAAATGAGCCATTATGGAATAATATGGGATATTTTGGCTTTTAATTATTAATTGCATGACTTTATAGGTAGCTCCTTGAGTTTGATTTGATAACCAACTGATCTTTTAAAGTTACTTGTTTCTTATTTTGCACTTGAAGATACTTAGAACATTATTATTTTTTCCTGGTTAAGGTGGATGTTTTGAGATAACACGCTGACATACTTTGCTTGGCATCATGAGTTTTCTTCTTGTTTTCTTCTTAATTGTGATTAAATATACAGAACATAAAATTTACCACTTTAATAGTTTTTAGTTTTACAATTCTATGTTGTTAAGTACATTCACATTGTGGTGCAACCAATCTCCAGAACTTTTTCATCTTCCCAAACTGAAACTCTATACCCATTAAACAACAACTCCCTGTTTTCATCCCAGTCCCTGGCAATCACCCTTCTGCTGCCTCTATAACTTTGACTGCTCTAGATATCCTATATAAATGGAATCATACAGTATTGTTTTGTATCTTATTTCACTTAACATAACATCCTCAAGATTCATCCATGTTGTAGCATTGCCAGAGTCCCTTCCTTTTTAGGGCTGAATAATATTCCATTGTATATGTGCACCATATTTTGTTTATCCACTTATTAGTTGATGGACACTTGGTTTCCTTCCACTTTTGGCCATTGTGAAAAATGCAGCTTTGAACATGGGTATACAACTATCTCTTTGAGTCCCAGGTTTCAATACTTTTTGTTATATATCCAGAAGTGGAATTGCTGGATTATATAATAGTTTTGTTTTTTAATGTTTTAGCAAACACTATACTGTTTTCCACAGTGCAGGGGCTACACCATCTTATGTTTCCACCAAGAGCGCACAAGAGTTCCAATTTCTCTACATCCTTGCCAACACTTGCTATTTTCTCCTTCCTTCCTTCCTTGCCAACACTTGCTATTTTCTCCTTCCTTCCTTCCTTCCTTCCTTCCTTCCTTCCTTCCTTCCTTCCTTCCTTCCTTCCTTCCTCCCTCCCTCCTTCCCTCCCTCCTTCCCTCTCTCCTTCCTTCCTTCTTTTTTCTTTCTTTCTCTTTTCTCTTCCTTTTTTCTTTCTCTATCTTCTTTCTTTCTCTCTCCTTCCTTCCTTCCTTCCTTTCTTCCTTCTTTCCTTCCTTCCTTCCTTCCTTTCTTTCTTCCTTTCTTCCTCCCTTCCTCCCTTCCTCCCTCCCTTCCTCCCTTCCTCCCTTCCTCCCTTCCTTCCTTCCTTCCTTCCTTCCTTCCTTCCTTCCTTCCTTCCTTCCTTCCTTCCTTCCTTCCTTCCTTCCTTTTCCTTCCTTCCTTCCTTCCTTCCTTCCTTCCTTCCTTCCTTCCTTCCTTCCTTCCTTCCTTCCTTCCTTCCTCCCTTCCTCCCTCCCTCCCTTCCTCCCTCCCTCCTTTGTAGCCATCCTCACAGGTGTGAGGTGAAATCTCATTGTGGCTTTGATTTGCATTTCCTTAATGATTAGTGATGTTGAGCATTTTTACATGTGCTTTTTGGCCATTTGTGTATCTCCTTTGGAGAAATGTCTATTCAAGTCCTTTGCCCATTTTTAAATTGGGTTATTCAGTTTTTCGTTGTTGTTAAGTTGTAGGAATTCTTCATATATTTTGAATATTAACTCCCTTTTCAAATACGTATTGCAAATACTGCCTATCATTCTGCAGGTTGTCTTTTCATTTTGTTGGTTGTGTCCTTTGATGCACAAAAGTTTTAACTTTTGAAGTAATCTAATTTATCTGTTTTCAATTTTGTTGCCTGCCTGTGCTTTTAGTGCCATTGATTCACTTTGATAACTTATCCATCCCAATAGGACAAGGTTGAGCAATAATTAAATTATCATGAAGTTTAATCCACATTTCAGGAAATGCACATATTAGGTCTTAATTAGTGACTTTAACTTTTTTTTTTTTTTTTGGCTATGATTTTGCACATAGATCTGATGGAGTTTCTTGTGCCTGCATTTCTTAGGCATACTGATTAGATAGTTCTGTATTAAAAGTTTGAGAAGTCTTGAAGGGAAAAAGCAGGTTTAACTTTGTTTAACCAGGTTAACTTATACTTTTCTGAACTTATATGAAAACATTTCTTATTTTGCACAACACTTTGAAGGTTAGTGGAATTTCATGAAAGACCATGTAACTGATAAAATATGGGTTTGTTGACTTTCTGACATTCCTGAGTATGTGTTGGATGGGTGGTTCTGCTGACCTGGGTCAAGCCTAGCTCATTTCAGCTGAGCTCATCCATCTCTGGGCAGTCATTGGATGAGCTGCTGGTGGCCTTGGACAGGATGGTCCAGGCTGCCTCACATGGCCTGTCATGGAGCAGTCTGGCTCAACCTTATTTTCATGGCAGAAGTGGGAGTCTGAGAGAGAGTAAATGTGCAGGAACACCCCTGGAGGCCCGTGCATGGGGCTGGCACACTGTGCCTTCTGCCACATTCTATTCATCACAGTGAGTCACACAGACAGCCTAGATCCGAGGCAACAGGGGACACATCCCCTCTCTTAATAGGAGAAGAGGAGCCACAAAGTCATATTGCAATGGGAGGAGTGGAGAAGTGGAGAATTAGAGCCAGTTTTGCAATCGCTCTTCCACAATGGTGGTCAAGGTAGGTTTTTAGTGGGAAAACAAGCTGCCCGACCTCAAAGCAAAGAGTCTACCCGGATTTCCATAATCTTGACGAGAAACATCAACTCCTTACTCTGAAGTTACAGCAGAACCTGGCCTCCAGGTGTGCAGGCTTGGGGCAGATCACACTAAATGTGTTTCCCCCTTTCCCCCACCCAAGTCACGCTTTCTCTCAATATTTATGCAATTGAAAAAAGGTTAAAGTAAACATGAAGTATAACTCAGGAGGGGAAAAGAAAGCAGTAAAAGCTGGCATATAACATGAAAATTATGTGATGCAGGCGGAGGGCGGTGGACCTCGGCCCATCCCTAATGGGGGGCAAGGCAAGAATATAAGTACAAGAGTACAAGTGGAGGCCCATACATCAAATGTCTAGAGACATAAAGTTCTGAATCAAGCCAAAGCACTGTGAAGGGAAACATGATGTAGCCTCCCACTTGACAAATAGACTTTCCCAACATTCTGTAGGCCAGGCTTACACTGAAAATTCTTGAACTCCTTCTTGTTCTGTGCTGTGAGCATGGGAAGAGTTGGCTCCTGTCCCCCAGACCCTGGCCATGGTCCCTCCCTGTCTCTTTCACTCCTTACTCCAACACACACCGCAAAGGGCTGTGTGTGCTAGTGTACCCACACATGAGTGTGCACACCCATGAGGATGCACTCATGGACACGTGCAAGCTCCATCCATCCCCTCTGCCCATAGCTATCTACTTTTCAGGCAGCTCAGAGCTGGAGAGCAGCCCATGGACATCCTATAAGTGGGCTGGAGTCACCTGGGCAAGTAATTCTGGGTCTCCAGCATGGAGAGTGTGGACAGGGTGGGGTGATGATGGTGCAGACTTTGGGTGGTATATTAGGCCATTCTCACTGCTATAAAGGACTGATGGAGACTGGGTAATTTATAAAGGAAAGAGGTTTAATTGACTCACAGTTCCACATGGCTGGGGAGGCCTCAGAAACTTATGATCATGGTGGAAAGGGAAGCAAACACATCCTTCTTCACATGACGGCAGGAAGGGGAAGTGCCATGCAAAAGGAGGAAAAGCCCCTTATTAAACCATCAAGCCTTGTGAGAACTCACCATCACAAGAACAGCAGCATGGGGGTAACCACCCCACGATTCAATTACTTCCCACTAGGTCCCTCCCACAACATGTGGGGATTATGGGAACTACAATTCAAGATGAGATTTGGGTGGAGATGCAGCAAAATCATATCAGTTGGCCTCTTTGTGCTGTGAAGTGGGTGTGATTAGAGGAGGGCAAGAAGGGAAACTCTAGTCACAGGGTCCAGAGCAGTGACTGCTGTTGCCTAGGTCTAAGTGTGGTATTGCATATACCAACTGGTTTGCTGGGTGATAATGGAGGATTTAGAGTTGATTTTAAGAAAGTAAATCCCAGATCCTCTTAAAAGTACTTCTTCTCCAGATGTCTATTTTCCCTAAGTTCCAGTCTAGTCACCAATTATGGCAGCAGTAGGGGCTGGAGAAGGAAGGAGAGCAAAGCAAAAGCCAGGGATGATGCCCTGCGGAAGAGGACGAGGACCCTAAAGATGGCCTGAGCAGGCCAGTCTCTGCTGAGCACAGGGATCTTGCCAGAACTACTTGCACATACCCACATGCAGAAAGTAAAACCAGCCCCACTAAGCCGATGTGCCACCACTGAACCCGTGCCTCAGGTCCAAAGACTTTCCCATGAATGTTCACAGCAGCTTGACTTATAAAATAGCCAGAAATGGAAAACAATCCAAATATCCATCAACAGGTGACTGGATAAACAAATTGTGGTCAATGAACATGCAGATCATGGACTGCTCCTCAAAAATGAAAAGGAATAAACATTGATGCACACAGCACTGTAGATCTATCTCGATGATTACTGAGTGAAGAAAGGCAGACCAAAACAAGGGTACATACTGTATGATTCCATTTATATAGAAGTCTCAAAAAAGCAAACTAATCTACAGCAACAGAAAGGAGAATGGTGGTTGCCTAAGGAAAGGGATGGGGCATGGTGGGAGAGAAGGAGTGGGAGGAGGCTTTTTGTGGTGATGCATATGTTCATTATCTTGATAATGGTGATGCTGTCACAGTTATATACATACATCACAAATTATCAAATTGTACACTTCAAATTCTTGCAATTTATAGTATGCCAATCATATCCCAAAGAAGCTCTTAGAAACCAAAACATTATAAAAGAACCATGTATCCCATATATCTTCCCCTTAGAGTTAATGTCGGCCTTTTTAATAGGAAGTAGTAAGGCTGTGTCATACTTGATCTCAACTGAGTTTTTCTGAACAAGATGCTCTACATAACTTGGGGTCCAAAGTGGTAGCGTTTTCTCTTTCCCAGGTTAAAGGGATTCCTTTGAGTGTTCCAGGCACCTCTGCATAGCCCAGGTCCCCCTGTGACCTTCATTCTTTTCCAGCCCATTCCTCCATAGAGCCCTGCCTGAGATGAGATAAAGTGTCTGCACTGTACAGAGAGGCATCTTCACTTCCACATTCCTGCAGACACCACCAGTGAGGCTCTCTCTCCCTACCAGGGCGTCCAGACACTAACAAAGCTGAAAACGTGGTCTTCACTCTTTAACGCTGAATATTCTGGGCCAAGAGAAATGCTTGGGACTGTGGGGTGGCTTCAGGATTCTCATTTCTGGGCATTTCTGCCATATATCTCCTTGAGAGTCTCTTTTCTAAGAGAAATCCCAGCAGGCGTCGTGTGGATTAACTGGGTAATGTTCAAAAGCATCTCAGAGCTTCTCAGGGCTAAATAACACGTGATTGCCAGAGAGAGACTATCCAGTGAAACCACAGAGGTGGAAGACAGTGTGAGGGAAGAACCTGTCATCTCACCCATTGTCTACCATGTGCTAGCGAGAGGGAAAATGATTTTCCACAATCACTGTCCCTGAAAGCCTCATCTCTACTTTTTTGTTGTAGAAAGAGTTCACTATGAGACCTTTACCATTGCTGACCCAGAACCCATTTCCTTGTTTCTTCTTCCTAACAGAATCCTGATTTTCATTTAGCTATCCCGTCCACTCCTCCATCCCATGTGTTAGAGGTGGAAATGTTCCCCTCCACCCCCAACACGTTCGTATAATGAATACCTAACCTCGGTACCTCTATACCTTATTTGGAAATAAGGTCATTGTACATGTAGCTAATTAAGTTGCAATGAGGCCATACTGGAGTAGGGCAAGCCCCCAATCCAATATGACTGATGTCCTTATAGAAGGGAAAATTTGGACACAGTGACAGTCATGCATAGAAAAAAGACACTGTGAAGAGGCACAGGGAGAAGATGACCATCTAAAAGCCAGAGAGAGAGGGATCTGGAGCAGATCCTCCCCTCACAGCCCTCAGAAGGAACCAATCCTGTGGAAACCTTGATTTTGAACTTCAAGCCTCCAGAAGTACAAGGCGATCAATTTCTGTTGTTTAAGCCACCCAGGTTGTGGTACTTCGTTAAGACAGCGCTAGCAAATGAACACATCATGCAATTCTTAGTGAGAAGCTGACCCATCCCTGTTTCCAAAGATAAGTTTTGTCTGGCTTCCCCCTCCCCTGGCCACCTTTTCATTCAAGCAGTGCATGTGTTCTAGACAGTGTGGTGTGTAAATGAGATGCCTGGAACTGCTTGCAGCCATTTGGTGACCATGAGGAAGTTAGTCTTGGAGAAAGGAAAATAACTGGGTTTATGTTCACAATCTTGAGCTGCTGGGTCCAAAGCTTGCCCTGGCTCAAAAGTTTCCAGTTTGCGAACTAATACGTCACCTTTATTATTCAAGGCAGTTCAATTTAGGTTTTCTGTTTCTTGCTCCCAAAATCACTTTACCTTAGTGTAATATGTATGGAGCTTTTAGGTAGGTTTCCAATGAAAAACATGTAAAGACAGCATCATTCTCTCTCCATCCATCTCTACCCCACCCTCCCTGCTTTGCTGAGTTCTTTACATTGCTAATACCTTGATCTGAGGTGGGGAATAGACTTGGTTCAACCAACATTCATTGAATGTTTGTCATTGCAAGACATATACTAAGCACGGAACCAAGCTAGAACCCCACCTAAAGCTAGACCCCACCTAAAGGAGTTTAGAGTTCAATAAGGTAGATTATATTTACACAAATGACTGATACAAGGTAGAATATAATAAATAAAATAAATACTGTAAGATAAGCACCTGGGAAGCTGCATAGGATCATAAAGGAAAGCAGAAAGCTAATGATACAAAGAGGCCAGACACGGTGGCTCATGCGTGTAATCCCAACACTTTGGGAGGCTGAGGCAGGAGGATTACTTGAGCCCAGGAGTTGGAGGCTGCAGTGAGCTATGATCGTGGCATTGCACTCCAGCCTGGATGAAGACAGAGCAAGACTTGGAAGGAAGGAAGGAAGGAAGGAAGGAAGGAAGGAAGGAAGGAAGGAAGGAAGGAAGGAAGGAAAGAAAGAAAGGAAGGAAGGAAGGAAGGAAGGAAGGAAGGAAGGAAGGAAGGAAGGAAAGAAAGAAAGAAGAAAGAAAGAAAGAAAGAAAGAAAGAAAGAAAGAAAGGAAGGAAGGAAGGAAGGAAGGGAGGGAAGGAATATAGAAAGAAAGAAAGAAAGAAAGAAAAAAGAAAGAAAGAAAGAAAGAAAGAAAGAAAGAAAGAAAGAAAGAAAGAAAGAAAGAAAGAAAAGAAAGGAAGCTGATAATATAAAGAAAACAGAATCATTGTTGACCATTGGGGATCAGGTTTGAGTTGAACACAGGCCAGTTTACATTAAGTGTCTTTAATATGCTCAGGAGTGTGTTGACTACAGAGGAAAAGGCTATGAGGTGGTTGTTACCTCCACAATATTCATTTTTCCTTCCGCTTCCCTATCATTCCTGGTTTTTGTTTGGAGATCCATGTGGTTTCAGGTCAACTAATTTTGCCCTAGCCCTAGAAGTAGCATGCTTGTCTTAGGCAAAGCTAATCAGCCCAATTTACCCCCCACCCCACCCCAACACATCTAGTGTGGCCATTCGGGTATGGCCATGGGACCTTTTTCTTGGAGTGCCAGGACAAAGATGTTCTTTCTTCCTCTGAGCCACGTGGGGCACCCCTGCAAGGTGTGGAACTACTGCAATCATTTTGGCTACAATTTGTAAAGACAATCTAGGGTAAAGCCAAAAGACAAAGGAGGGTAAAGGCAAGAATATTGGAGACAGAGGATGTAGGGCTTCAATAACTTTGAACCTCTGGATTAAACCATGCCTGAAAGCCACGCAATTTATAGACTTTTTAGTTGTGTGAGTCAATGCATTCTTTTTATTATTTAAGCCAATTTGAGTGGGACTATCAGTTACTTGCATCTGTGACTATATTGATTGATGCAGAATTCAGGACTACAGCCTTTTATGCAAAATCCCTAGAGCCAGACATGTTTCTAAGTCAGAATTTTTCAGATTTAGAAAGGTACCTTAGTTTGTTCCTGCTGCCATAACAAACACCACAGCCTGGGTAACTTATAAAGATTTGGAATTTATTTCTTACAGTTCTGGAGGCTGGGATGTCCAAGAGAAAGATGCAGGCAGGTTGGATGCTTGCTGAGGGGTCTCTGCTTCCATGATGGTGCCTTGTTGCTGCATCCTCACTTGAGGAAAGCCTGAAAGGCAAAGGGGCTTGCTAGTTCCCTCGAGTTTTTATTTTTATCAGGGCTCTGCCTGCATCACTTAATCGCCTCCTAAAGGCCCCATCTCTTCATATTGTCACACTGGCATTTAAATTCAACACATGAATGTTGGGGGACATTCAGACCATAGCAAAAGGTAATTCAGCTCCCCTACTATACATTACGTAATGCCACAAGTGGGGTCTGGGCCAGCACTCTGCAAGCAACAAACTAATATTTGCAGTGGAATGTATGAATATTCATTCTAGGAGGATAAACAAAGACTATAGTCTCACATCAGTTCAGGTCATGTTTTACCGCCAAGGGAGTTCACCTCAAACTTTGAACAAAACCACATTCATTCTCAGAATTTTTGATTTCTAGAGTTGCAGGAAAAAAGACGGTGGATCAATCTGCACTTCTTCCTGACCTTAAGTTCCTTCTGGTCCAGTTGGAAGACAATATTTTCATAACTGAAGCCTTCTAGATAAAGGCAATCTGTAACCAGCACTGGGTTCTGTGATGCAATCACTGTGCTGCAAGGGCTCTTACCGCTATTTGGATAGTATTCATTCATAGGATTAACAAACTGGTCAATAAGTATGCACAGAGCATCTAATATGTTCATAGCATGAGCCTATGCCCAGAGGAAAAACCAAAGAGATGTAAGAATTAACCAGTTTGTGTTTAAAAGGATCCTGGCAGATACAAAAGGCTAAATAACAATTAATTGGTCAAATTAATATATAGTAAACCTGCAAACCTTAAGTTGTCCTCTCCCTACCAGAGGCTCCCTCAGAAAGAAAGCCAGGGCAGGTCTGGGGCAGTAGGGGAGAGATGGGAAGAGAGTGGAGGGAGGCTGCCTGGGTGAAATCTTGGAGGAAGCTATCCACAGAGTGTGTGGGACAGAAGGGTGGGCAGGTCATGGAGGTCCTTGAGTCCCTCAGTTGTCAGTTGCTGGTTTTGCACACTGTGTCAGCTTCTCCCATATGCCTCTCTGGCCAGTGAGCCTTCCTTCCCCTCCTGACCAGCTGCCCTGTCCCTCTCTTATTAAAGGATGCCTTGGGCACAGGCTGTTATCCTCATTTGGAAGGGTTTGGAAATTATACATGAGAGTAAGAAAATTCTGCTGTGGCTTTTTATGGTGAGCATCACTCTTAGCAAGCACGAGAACCCAGTTCTGTCCTTTGTAGAGGTTGTAGTGATTATTATTACTATTATTACTACAATAAACTCAGTGACACACTGACAGTATGTGTGTGATATAATAAAAAAATATGACTTTGTTCTTTGTCTCTGGTTCCTGGCACCAGAGCTCTTAAATCCCTTGGGATTTTCTGCATGATAACAGTGTCTTTTTTGTTCTAATGAGACCACCGTTGTTGGGTCCCTTGATAGCTTCAGGCTGGGGGCTTGTCACCAGAAAGACCAAGCCATGGTTAGAGGATGGGAACTCTCAGCCACAACCCCAGGATCCTGGGAAGGGGGCGTTTGGGAGATTGAGCTCATCATCAATGGCCAATGATTTCATTAATCATGCCTATGTGATGAAACCTCCACTAAAAACCCCTAAATGATAGGGTTACAAGAGCTTCCAGGTTGCTAAACATACAGAGGTGCTGGGAGAGTGGAGCACCAGAGTGGGCATGGAAGCTCAACGCACCCCCATCCCCATCTCTTGCCCTACATGTCTTCTCCAGTTGGCTGTTCCTGAGCTACATCCTTTATAACATAAGTAAAATGTTTCCTTGAGTTTTGCGAGACATTTTAGCAAATTATTGGACCTGAGGGGGGAGTCATGGGAACTTCCAACTTTATAGCCAGTTTGTCAAGAGTATGAGAGGCCCAGGACTTGTGGCTGCCTGAAGTTGAAGGGCAGTCTTGTGGAACTGAGCTCCAGAACCTGTGGGGTCTGCACTAACTCCAGGTGGTTAGTGTCAGAATTGAATTGAGATGTAGGACACCCAGTTAGTGTCTGAAGAGTCAGAGAATTAGTTGGTAAAATCCCAACCATTTGGTGTCAGGAGTGGTGTCATAAGAACAGTTCATAGGGCAGGACACAGCTCAAAACCTAGAGCCAGATTCATTCTCTGCTCAGTCCCCACATGTAAGGATCCCCACTTTCGTCCCTTGACTTTCAGAACCGTTTAAATGAGAGGTGGTCAGTTTGAGTAGAATTCATTGCTATTGGTAACTGAGTCATGAACATTTTCACAAGGATCTTTATCAGGCTTTTTAGACATGACGTCTTGCAAATCGTCCTTGGGGCAGCCTGAGAATGTGCCACTTGGATCTTCCACTGCATGGAGTGGGGCCGACTGGTGCTGCAGCTGGGCCCATCGCTGTACTGGCACCGAGGCCGGGCTTCCCCCAGACTGGTCCCAGTTAATGACTGAGCAAGGTGGAGGTGCTAAAACAGATCCATTCCTGCAGGATGGGGGCCTCCTTTGAGGAGCCACTTTGATTTGGGAGATTCCTCATGGGCCTGGTCCAATCTTTCTTAGAACAGCACTAACTTCTGCAACTCTTCCAGCCCAATCAATCATCTTTCCTTCTCTCTCTCCTCTACAGGGCCCAGGCTGCCATCACAGTCTGAAGGCTTTCCTCCCTTCTCCTGCTTCTTCCTCTTTATACTTCTGACATTTCCCCCAGTAAATCTCTTGCCGTCTGCTTCCCAGAGGACCTGGACTAACACAATCCCAAACAACTCTTTGATAGTACGACCCGTTGTTATGACAGAGGCAAGGGCTGTGTGACCTCCAGGCCATTTCCACCTTCCTCCTTGACTTCAAGAGTCTTCTTGGGCTAGGGGACAAGCACATCTTTGTGCCACTGGGGTTAGATAAGATTTCCCCTCTTGGCAAAAGTTCCTGCTTGGTGTGTGCTTATCTTTCCGACTGCTCCTGGCTGTTTTTGCTCTGAAACAGACACCAGCCTAGATCAAAGATGAAAATATCTAGAGCTGACAGCCTAAAGCAGCTACCATACAAATCAGGATCTCAACCCCCTTCATTGTTTTAAATAGGAAAATGAATCTTCTGCTCCCGCAAATTACACCTGGTCATGTAGAGATAACGATGAATTACATGCTTTCGGAGAAGCAATCCTTTAAGGAGGGCATGCGTGTTTCATGGTATTTAAGTCCAGATGTGAATGTCAAAGGGATTGTATGTGTGGCATTTTACTGTAAACAATATGACAGATTCTTAGTCATCACCCCTAAAATACCAAAGAGAGGAAAACAAATAATAGAGCTCTTTGGCCAGGTTGCTTCACCATATCCCTTAAGTCCCTACGTGATGAGAAAATTGTGAAGGGAATGAGCTGGGGATACCAACATAGGCAGAAAGCACCAATCAATTCTGAATGTACTTCCCTGTGGCACATTTACATAAAAATGGCACCGAAATGCCCACAAGAGCACATGCTTCTCTGAGATTAGCAGGCCAGCCCTCAAAATTATCCTCCTCATAGAATCGAGAATGTTAGAGGTATAGAGAGGACTTGTTCATGAGCTGGGCCTGTGCTCAGCACATCTAACCTTCTCTTGGGACTTGCTGCCCTTAGAGATGAGGTTGCCATGGTGGGAGCCCCAGGGTCCCACCTGGGTTGGTTCCCCTCTCCCACAGACCTGAGCAGATTCCCAGCCTTGTCTCTCTGCGGCTCCCTCCAACCTAGTCCCTGTGTTTCGGTGGCCACTGAGGGTCCAATCCTGCCCTTGCCTTCACTTTGTACCCATGCATGTCTTTCTTTATCCCCTGTGGTCTTGGCTGCTGCAGTTTATAATATGTTTCTAATATGCTGTTTCTATTCTGTGTATCTACATCATTAACACAAGCTCTGTGTCATTTAATAGGTTCCATTAGGTCAGAAGTGGTGGCCCACACCTGTAGTCCCAGCTTTTGGGGAGGCTGAGGTAGGAGGATCCCTTGAGCCCAGGAGTTTGAAGCTGCAGTGAGCCATGATAGCACCACTGAACTCCAGCTTGGGCGACAGAGCAAGACTTTGTCTCTAAAAAAAATTTTTTTAATTAATTAATTTTTTGAAAGTTTGATTACTACCCCGACTTTACAGATGAGAAAACTGAGGCACACAGAGATGATGTCCATTCTTCAGCCTGACTTTATAACCAGACATGTTTTCCATGTTTTCAAGAGCCTAGAGTACATTTTTACCTTAATGCCCACCCTTACCTCTAATGTATCATGTCCAAACCTCACATAATCATTTCCTCCTAAAATACATTCTCTTCCCACCCCTGTCCCACCTCCCCACTATCTATCTATCTATCTATCTATCTATCTATCTATCTATCTATCTATCTATTCATTTTATATACATTTTATGATATACATTTTATGTATATATCTCTCTATATATAAAATAAAGATGGGATCTCGCTCTGTTGATCAAGCTGGGCTTGAACTTCTGGCCTCAAGTGATCCTCCCATCTCAGCCTCCCAAAGTGCTGGGATTACAAGCGTGAGCCACTGCACCCGACCCCTGCCATCTATTTTTATTTACACTCTTCCTTCCTTCCTAATTACATTATTTCTAATAGTGCAGCTCCAATTTTTCCAGCTCCCAAAGACAGAAATCTAAATTTTCTCTCTTCATCATCACCAAGTCCTGTCATTAAAATGTTATTTCTTCAAATTGCCATTCTTCTGTGGGTTGGAAGAAAAAGCATTACTTTAAGAGGCTGGCATAGAGCCCTTCTCAGGGAGAGAACAGTATTGTTTAGAAGTTCAATTTAAGGGTATGTCTGGGATACTCTGGGCACACTGCCTATAGGGTAACCCTGCTCCACAAGAAGCAGTAAAAAAATTAATTAATTAATTAATTAAAATTATTATGATTATTTTTTAAAGGGGTGTGTCTGGTTGGAAAACAAGGCCCTCAGGTATGGCTGGAGTAGGCTGGGGAGTGAAAGTCCTGAGAGGTGAGACAGCTGAAAGGAGGGGGCCTTATTCCCCAGTCCCCACTTCTCTTATTCCTCTATTTTAAAAAAAAAAAAAAAAAAAGAAGAAAAGAAATTCCCAAATTTGGGCACAGGATTTCCCAGAAGAAAGATGGCAAATCCCAGTCCCCTTTGCAACTAAAGATGAACTTTTGCCCCAGTTGTAGCCAGTGGTAGACATGTGGAAGTGGCCAAGGCAACTTCTGGATATGTTCCACTTGAGTCAGAGAGAAGAAACCAGCTCCAAGAAATAGGCCAGGTGCAGTGGCTCACGCCTGTAATCCCAGCACTTTGGGAAGCCAAGGTGGGAAGATCACTTGAGGTCAGAATTTGAGAACAGCCTGGACAACATGGTGAAACCAAAAAATACAAAAAAAAAGCCTTAGCTAAGTGTGGTGGTGTGCACCTGTGATCCCAGCTACTTGGGAGGCTGAGGTGGGAGAATTACTTGAACCCAGGAGGCAGAGGTTGCAGTGAACCAAGATTGTGCCACTGCACTCCAGCCTGGGTGACGGAATGAGACTCCATCACAAACAAACAAACAAACAAACGAGAAGTGAGACAGAGTGAGAGCATGAGTTCAAACAAACGGCATGAGAAATGGCTGTGCACACATAAGCCTTTGCAATCATAGAGATGCCAGGGAGGCTGTAGGGCTTCCTGGGGGATATAGGAGGGTTGAATGTATTTTTACTAAATCCCAAATGTGACTCCATTGCACGTTTGCATTAGAGTTAGATTTTTCCAGTTTGCATTCCCATGACTACCACTTCATGTCTAGATTAAGACAGAGTTTCCAAGCTTGTCTTTCTGTCTATTGTCTTTCTCTGCTGCAGTACCTCTTGTATAAAGGCCAGATTTGCCTTTCTACAACACTAATGCAATCACAAACACGAATTCATCTGCTCAGGAGTCTAAATCCTTTCTGTTGCCTACAGGGCAAAATCCAGAGTCTTTACACTTGAAACCCCACTTTCCTTGCCAAGTCCTCCCCCCACCCCACCATCCAACGACCTCCTTTAATGCAACCTCCTTTCTTCCAGCTATTTAGGCCAAAAATGCTGGAGTCTTCCTTGAGTGCTTTCTTTCTCTTACATCCCAGGCTGTATCCTAGGCAACTGTCAACCTGTTGAGACCATCTTAAAAACATGCTCAGCTTCCCCTACTTCTCAACTTCATAGCCACCCTGCTGGTCCTGCCATCATGTTCATTTACCTGGGTACTTAGATTCTCTCCTGACCTGACTTCCTGCTGCCTCCCTAGTGGCAGCCCAGTAGCCAGAGAGAGACTGCTGAAGCTCTCCTCATGTCACTCAGAGTAAAAGGCAAAAAAAGTCCTTTCTTTTTATTTTATTATTATTGTTATTATTTGAGATGGAGTCTCATTCTGTCACCCAGGCTGGAGTGCAGTGGTGTGACCTTGGCTCACTGCAACCTCTGCCTCCCGGGTTCAAGTGATTCTCCTGCCTCAGCCTCCCAAGTAGCTGGGATTACAGGCGTGCACCACCACGCCTGGCTAATTTTTGGATTTTTATTAGAGACAGGGTTTCACCAATTGGCCAGACTGGTCTTAAACTTCTGACCTTATGTGATCTGCCCCCTCAGCCTCCCAAAGTGCTGGGATTATGGGGGTGAGCCACAGCACCCAGACAGAAAGTCCTTTCAGTGGCCTATCAGGTCATATACAGTGTCTCCCCATTATCTCATCAACTTGATCAACCAGTCTCTTCTTGCTTCTGAAGATATGCAGATTTAGCTCCTACCTCAGGGCCTTTGCCCTTGCTAGTTCATCTGCCTGGATCATTCCTCCTTTGGGTCTTCAGATAGCACGCTCTGTTAACTCCTTCAAATCTTTGCTCAAATGCCACTTTCTCAGTTGGCCTGAGAAATATAACCATTATATTTCTCATGTAACCACAAATATTTCTATATATATAAGATAAAAGGTTGCCCTTTCATCTTCCTTGCTTTTTTCTCCTCCATAGCACTTATCAGGTTCTGAATAATGTACAGTTTACTTATTATTTTATTTATTACATGTCTCTGCCCACCAGAATATACGCTCCATTACATTTTGGTATAGTGGACAGAGAGGTTTGTCTATCTTGTCTCCTGCTGTGTTCTCAGGACCCAGCTCAGTGCCTGCACATAGTAGATGCTCACTTGTATTAGCCAGGGCTCTCCAGAGAAACACAGCCAACAGGATATATATAGCTATCTATAAGAGTAGATACATAATGAGAATTGGCTCACATGATTATGGAAGTCAAATGCCATTTGCAAACTGAAGGCCCAGGAAAACCAGTGGTGTAATTGAGTCTGAAGACAAAGGCCTGAGAACCAGGGAAGGGAAGGGGTGTGGATGGGGTTGTTGGCATATATCCTGGAGTCCAAATGCCCCAGAACCAAGAGCTTTGATGTCTAGGGGCAGGAGAAGGTAGATGTCCCAGCTCAAGGACAGGGAGACACAATTTGCCCTTCCTCCACTATTTGCTCTATTCAGGCCCTCAATGGATGGAATGGTTCCCATTCACACTGGGGAGGGCAATCTCCTTTACAGGGCCCACTGGTTCTCTCCCAGAAAGACCTAGAAATAATGTCTATCATCTGTCTGAGCATCCCTTAGGCCAGTCAAGTTGACACACAAAATTAATCATTCTATCACTCTTAGCTGCTGAATGGACTTTATTCACCTCCTCTGGTCACCCCATCCCCTCTGGCCCAGTGTGTCACTCTCAGCTGGCCCCGCCTAGCCTGCGCAGGTCTGCCTCAGTTCCTCACCCTCCTGGGATCCTCATTCCTTCCATTAGCATTCATACCTCCTCCATGCCTCCCTCTCAACACATTTCATCCCACAGTGACTTCTCCCTCCTTTGGGTTCCTTTGCACTTGTAATATTTTGGACAAACCTGGTGACTTGGCTTGATCCCATCACATGGGGCAGGAACTAGCCAAGTGTAAAATTTCTCAGAGAGGAATTGCTTCTAATTTTTTTTCCCCTAAAACTTGTGATTTGAGCAAAAAGAGAGGAAGAGGAAAATGGCATGTGGCCATTGCAAAGAGATGGCAATTCAGATGGACAAACCCAAAGGACATTCTCTGTAACACAGAGGACAAGGGTGTGAAGTTTACAAGATCCAGCTCCAGGAAACAAGTGGCAATCATGCCTGCTGAAGCCGCAACACATGGTTGTTTGGAGAGACCCAGAACCAGCACACTGGGAAGTCTTAAAGGAAAGAGTGAAAGTGGCCCAAGCTGGCATCTGGTGGGGGCATTGGCATCTTGGCTTTCCAGGGTCAAGTTATAAACTGTCACTGAGATGTTCTCCCAGTCCTCAGAGTTTATATACAGTGTCCATACTTGGCGTTTGCACTAAGGATTATAGAGTGTCACTTGTGGATGAAATTTATTCATATAACAATATGTTAGAGCATTTGGAAGGAATGCCATGTTTGGAAGAACAGTGCCTAGTTAACCTGCAAAAATATTCCAGGGGAGCCCTATCCCTTAAAAAGGAAGTCCCTCTCGGGGTGGATGGCAGCCCATTAGTTATGCACAAAGAGTCAGGGCCACATACCATAGCATTGACTTTTTTTCTCATTATTTCACATATATTAGTCATTTCAAGGAAGCTGATAAATCTGTGAAGGGCCAGGATCATGTCAGGCTATACATGCTATACTTTCTCCTCCAAAATGCTTAGTTCTGAGCACACGGTAGGTTCTGGATAATTTTTGGATTGATGAACTATAAATTAAAGGCAAATGTCTTCCTATTTCTATGTGAGGGCTTAATCTAATATCTAATATCTAGCTGTTTTCTGAGAATCCAGCATTGGCACTATTTTATATTATCCTGTCCCCATTTACAGGGTGCCCCATGTAAAGTGAGAAAATAGATTCTGAAAAGGATTGAGGGGACTGGGAATTATTCCAAGAGAGACTGTTAATCAACTCATGGCACAGAATCAGAGAAGGATATTTTGGGCTGCAGAGGGCAAGCTCATGCAAAGCACAGTCACAGCCCTGGCAATTTCAGGCCCATTTGGATGAGTCAAGAGTGGGCTATGACAAGTCATTTCCAGGATTCTGTCCACCCACCTACCACCAGAATGCACCAGAGGCCTCAGCAACACCAGCTACCCTCTCTCAGCCCATTTCTGCTTACAGAGAGGTGTCCTTTGGAGAAAGACCAACTCTGCCCCACTTTCTGGGATCCATCATCTCCGGGACAGTGGCGTTTACAACTATTCTCCTCCCTCCCTCCCAGAAAAGGCCCAGAATAAATCATGTCTCCCAGGGACTGTTTGTAGCACTTGCTGATATGAGTTGTGGGGCTCTGCAAGGACCCTTTTGTTCCATCAGCCTGGCATCCAATCCTGGAGTAATATAAGGGGGTCCAGCTATTGGGGGGCATTGAGAGGATATAAAGGGGGCATTTGAGAACTCACTTTAAGTACCTCTCAGGACTGCTGAGAACCTTCTCTGCTTCCAACCAATCATATCAGTTCTGGGGGCTTGCATAAAACATTTCACCCCAGGACCAAGCAAATGCATTGTATTAGGTGATCTCCAATATCCCTTAATATCCCTTCCAGCTCCTGGAAGCTATGGTTCTAAATTCAGGGCTTAGCTAGCAGATGATGAAGGCCCTTTACTTATTTTCCTTTGCTGCCTGCATTTGGTATTTCACCTTGTTCCTGATCTCTTCTGCCTTATGGGACTAAGGGTAACGAAAAACTCAAATCCATCATTTTTGCAGTTTGTTGGCAGCTCTAATTCACCAGTTTTGTAGTTTGTTTGCACCTGCTAGAAAAAGGTTTGCTGGGGAGGGGTGATGGAACTTGCTATGGTTTGAATGTATCTCCCAAAGTTCATCTGTTGGGAACTTAATCCTCAATGCAACAATGTTGGGATGTGGGACTTAATAAGAGATGATTAGGTCATGAGGGCACAGCCCTCATGAATGGATGAATGTTGTTATTGATGGAGTAGGTTAGTTATCAAGAGACTGGGCTTATTATAAGAACAAGTTCAGCTCCGTCCTGCTCCCTTGCTCTCACACTGTCTTGCCCTTTCACCTTCTGCCACTCAATGATGCACCACAAAGGTCCTCACGGGATGCTGTGCCATGCTCTTGGACTTCCCAGCCTCCAGAATCATAAGCCAAATCAATTTCTATTGCTTATAAATTACCCAGTCTCTGGTATTCTGTTACAGTGACACAAAACAGCTAAGATACAACCACAGCCTGGTAAAGGAGACAACAATGCGATGGAATAAATACAGATAAAGTTTCTTAGAAGCATAGACAGAAAATGACAAACTGCTCAGGAAAGGGAGAGAAGACTTTGAAAAGTAATGTACTGGCATTGGCATTGGGTGTTAAGGAAAGCTTAGGAGTTTCCCAGTCCTTTATCTTTCCATCTGCCAAGAAACCACTGTTCCATTTACCAAGAAACACCCCTTTCAGCAGTTCCTGGGACTGGGTCTTCTCATCCTTTAAACTCGTATTTCACATGTCACTTCCTCAAACCCAAGTGTCCATTGACAAACACTGGATGTTTTAAAATGTGGTATAAACATACAATGGAATATTGTTCTGCCTTAAAAAGGAAGGGAATTCTGACGCATGCTACAACATGGATGAACATTGAGGATGTTACGCTAAGTGAAGGAAGCCAGTGACAAAAAGACAAACACTGTGTAATTCCACTTATATGAGATATCTAAAGAAGTCAAATTCATAGAGAAAAAAAGTAGAATTGTGGTTTCAGAGTCTGGAAGGAAGGGGGAATGGGGAGTTAATATTTATTGATTTTCAGTTACTGATTTTCTGTTTGGGATGATAAAAAAGTTCTGGAAATGAATGGTGGCGATGGTTGCTCAATAAAGTGAAGGTACTTAATGGCACTGAACTGTACGCTTAAAAATGGTTACAGTGATACATTTTATGTTATGTATACTTTGCAATAATAAAAAATGTTTAATTATAGCAGAAAAATACAAATTATCTTCTCAGAGAGGCTTTCCCTGGCCATCTAATTTAAGGAATTCACCCCACCGCAGTTCCTTATTTACTCTTTCTTTGTTCTACTTATTTCCTTCCTGTCATTCACCACAATCTTGTACTTGTTTCCTTATAAGCTTCATAAAGACAGTGACCTTGTCTGTTTTGTTCATTACTGCATCATTCTTACCTGTGCTTGGAGGATAGTAGATACTTAAGAACTGTTTATTGAAGGAAAGATTGAAAATTCTATAAAATGCAAAGTGCAATAGATACATCAAAATTGTTATTCATTGCACATGGCCTTTCTCTATCTGGAAGGATTCCATGTAGTGAGAACAGTTCAAGACCAAGGAAATCCAAATGCAGATCACCTTGTTGCTAAAGGCAGCAACAATTTGACTTGGAGCACCTTTTGAGATTGACTAATACAAGGCTGAAGCTAAGCCAAGAAGTGGATTGATGAAGCTTCAACAGGGCATGTCTCCTTGAGGCTGCTTTTGGCTGCAAGAACAGAAACTTCAGCTCAGAGTGGTTTGGACAAGAAACACAGTGTATTTTCTCACATTAAAAAAAAAAAAAAAAAAAAAAAAAAAAAAAGCCTTGAGGTAGGGCTTCAGGGATTAGCTAACTCAGTGTCTTAGTATGCCAGCAAGGCTCCAGTTTCTTTTCTTTCTTCTGCTCTGCCCTCTTCCACAGGTGAGCTTTATTCTTAGGTCAAGATAACTGCCCTAGTTCCATGTGTCACACTCAGACACAATGACGCCCTATTTCTGCGGAAGAAGAGAAACTGTCCTTCCTTGTGTCTTTTTGTGGGCAAGTGAAGGGATTTTTCACAGAAGCCCCACAGATTTCCCATGATGTGTCTTTGGCCAGAGATGCAAGCCCTGATCATGCCTAAACCAGACACAGTCAAGGGGAATGGGATCACTATGATTGGCTAAGACTCGTATGGACCTTTGGGATTGGGGATGTGCCTTCCACAAAGGACATGGCAAGCTGAAGAGGGGAGATAAATTTTATCCTTGGATAAAATTTGGCATCTTAGGAAGAAGGGAATACCTGTTGAGAAGGCAGACAGTAGCATCTACAGCAGGGTGAAATCAGGGGTTTGGATCCGTGCCGCAATATCCACCCTGCCATGGAAGCTTGGATCATTCGAGATGGGACTGACTGTGGAGCACTATAGCAGACCTCAGACCCTTGCTTATTCCCCACCATCCACCTTAGCTTACCTTGCCTGGGGTCGAATTGACTGCAAATGGTGGAATAAAGCTATGTATCCCTAGGAACTTGCTATTAAGCCATGAAAGGACAAGGAGGACCCTTAAATGCATATTTCGAAGTGAAATAAGCTAATCCAAAAAGGCTACATACTGCATAATTTCAACTCTATGGCATTCTAGAAAAGGCAAATTGATCTGATTGATCAGCTTTCAAAAAGATCAGCAGTTGCCAGGGGTTGAAAGGCAGAGGAGGAAGTGGTGCAGATGAGGCAGGAAATTCGGCAGGCCTTGGAGGCCATGGTGATGGGACGTCAGGGAGGGCTTTAAGCAGGAGCACGACATGACCTAATCTCTGCTGTCAACAGATCACTCACACTGCTGTGGGGAGGATGTGCTATGGAGTGGGAAGGTGGGTGGCAGGAGTGGAGGCAGGCAGGGTTGGAAGACCGCTGGAGTCAACTAGCCCAGAGACAGCAGGGGCTTGGTTTAGGGTTTTGACTGTGGAGATGGAGAGAGGTATTTGGACAAAAGGCCTACTTTGGAAATAAAGCCCAAAAGCCTTGCCAAACTATCTAAATGTGCATGAGGGAGGAAAGAGGCAAATCAAGGATGACTTCTAGGTTTTTGGCCCAAGCAATGATGATGTCACTGACTGGGTGGGAAATATGGGGAGAAGGAAGGACCTATTTCAGTGAGGACGGAAAAATCAAGGCTTATGTTTTGGACATGTAAAGACATCTGGGTGGATCAGTCCTCTAATTGGAGATGTGAGGAGGTGCTTTTGTGGAGTCTGGAACACAGAGCTGTAGATCTGAATCTGAGCAGTTTATGGATGGGTTTTAAATCGGGAGGAAATCACTTAGGGAAAGACTGCATAAGGAGATGTGAACTTACTAGCTGTGTGAGTTGAGCATGTTATTTAGCTTCTCAAAATGAGCTTGATTTTGAACTTGTCTACAGCAAGCTTTTTACTACCTATCTTGCAAAGTTTTTATAAGAATTAAATTAGATAATGTGTATGAAAGATACTAGTACAAGGCTCAGCTCATGGTAGATTCTAAGGAAATATTATTTTTAAAAACTCTGAGTATCCTCCATCTCATTTTTTTGGAAATAAAAGTATTCATATGAGCCATCAAGCCTGTAACCCCAGCACTTTGGGAGGCCGAGACGGGCGGATCACGAGGTCAGGAGATCGAGACCATCCTGGCGAACACGGTGAAACCCCGTCTCTACTAAAAAATACAAAAAACTAGCCGGGCGAGGTGGCGGGCGCCTGTAGTCCCAGCTACTCGGGAGGCTGAGGCAGGAGAATGGCGTAAACCCGGGAGGCAGAGCTTGCAGTGAGCTGAGATCCGGCCACTGCACTCCAGCCTGGGAGACAGAGCTAGACTCCGTCTCAAAAAAAAAAAAAAAAAAAAAAAAAAAAAAAAAAAAAATCAGATCTACACAGAGTGTCCAGGATTTGACCTTTTTGTTCTCTGATTCACCAACTTTCAAAATATTATTCTGGGCCAGTTTTGTAGCATGTGCCCTCAGGGATGGATAAAGAAGGATTTATATCATATTTCTCTGCTAAGAGAGCCCAAGTTTCCTTAGATAGATGTGCGGGCAGGTGGGGTAGGATTGGGTGGTGGTAGAATGGGGAAGGCATGGAAAAGGAAGTAAAAGGATAAAAAAAAAGTATATTAGGCAGCACATAATGGAACAGGAATGAAAAAACTCAAGATTTCAAACCTTAGTCCTTAGGAGAATGGTGTCATTGGGCCAGAAATAGAAACATCGAATGTGGGGTTCGTTTGGGAAGAAGAGAGAAATGACATGAGCTCAGTTTTGGCCAGGCTGAATGTGAGATCCAGACAGAGCTGCCTAGAGGAAAGGTCAGGCCCACAGCTAAAAATAAGGAGTTTATGTAGCTCAAGAGAGAGACTGGACCAAGAGCTAGAGATCTAAGGATCCCCTCATGGAGGAGATGTTTGGAGCCTTGAGATTGGATGAGGTCATTGATGAAAAGTCCAAGAAGACAGCCTTTTCTAAGATGGCTCTTTCATTTCTATTTCATATTTCATGCTGGTTATTTATACTTGACTTCCCTGTTTAATGATAAACTTAGTTGCTCCTCCACTCTCTGAAAGGAGGCTTGATAAATTGCTTTACCTCTCTTAGCTTCAGTACCCTTGACTCTAAAATGAAACGAATAACACCTTCTGCATAGGATTAAATGAGATTGTCTATTAGGGTGGTTAACACAGTGATGGGCACACAATAAGTACTCAATGAATATTAAATATTGTCTTGATTTTATTTATTTGATTCACCAGTAACTAAGCAGGCTCAGAGAAAATGCATGGACATGGAACACTCGGCCCCTGACATGAAGTGAAAAAAGGAGCCTGTTCTTCCTGGGATCCAGCCTCCAGGAGACCACGTTGCAGGGTCTTCCCACTGCCCACGTTCTGTCACTGGGATTGGAGGCTGTCTCCGCCCCCCACCTTCAGGAGATACCCAAGCTGAATCAGACCATTGTCACTTACTCTCCACTAGTCTGTGCTCTCAGAGAGAGGGTTGAATGAAAGTTTAATTAGATTTCTCAGAGTTTCCTAATGCCAGCAAGAGAGCCCTCAGGGTGTCTGATGAGTCAGTAGCTTCAGGCTACTTCTGAATTATTTTTAGGGCCATAACAAGTCAGCTCCTAAGACTTGAGTCTCTGGCTCAGCCATCACTGAACAGGCTTAGAGACAGGAGCACATGGTCTTTGACTTTCTGATTTCTCCCTCTCAGAAGCCAAGACTATCCTATGGGGTGACTGGGCAGGGGTGTATAGGGCATGTGTTCTGTTAGAAATGCAGCCGCTCCTCGCCACCATTCCCCATCATTGCCAATTTCTTCCTAAGCTATTTTGAAACAACCAGAAAAGGTTTAGAACTGGCTCAAATTCAGGTCACATGGTGATGTGGCTTACAAAGGTCTCAGAAGCCAGCAGTGTTCTCATGTCCAAGAATACCAGACTTGGCCATTGCTTGAAAAGTAGCAAACATTCCCAGCCCCCAAACCTGGTTTGGAAATATATATACATGTCTTTAGATAACTCAAAGAATAGCCCAGATTACTTTTTTTAATTTAGTTTTGACATAAATTTTCAGTTTATAGAGAAGTTACAAAAATAGTAGAAAATATTTTACTCAAATGCCTCAAATGCTAACATTTTACTACATTTGTCTTATCCTTTTCCCTCTCACCATATCTATTGATTATTGATGTAATGACTGATAAGATTGCTGTAATGTTATTTTCCAATCTATAGACTTTATTCAAATTTTGCCAATTTTTTCTGATAATTTCCTTTATAGCAAAAGAAAACCTGGACTATGTATTCAATTGTTATCTCTCTTTAGTCTTCTTTAATATGGAACTGTTCTTGAGCCTCTCTTCATATCAATGATGTTGACTTTTCTTCATAGTACTAGCCAGTTATTTTGTAGAATGTCCCTTAATTAGGGTTTGTCCAATGTTTCCTTGGATTGCATTTGGGTTGTGTGCTTTAGGTGGCAATGCTGTAGAAGTGGTGTTGAGTTCCTCTCAGTGCGGCTTATCAGGAGGCACCTGCTGAACTCTTGTCTCATTACTAGTAATGTGAATTTTGATCCTTTGGTTAAGGTATGAGGACTAAGCTCTGATTTTTTATCTTGCCCAAATTCCTCTCTAAGGGATCTAGGGAGTCATGCCCTGCAAACCATGGATTCTCATCAGATGGGTTTTATTTGACCCTGTGTATTGTGACTTGCTTTTCAATCTGACTCTGGCATAACATTATGAGACAAGGAAGAAAATATTTAACCCCAAAATATATCTCCTTGCCATGCCTTGAAATTGCCCTGCAAAGCCTCTTGTGGGAAAAATCCACATTCTATAGAGAATCCCCTCCACCCTTTGTTTTCCTTCCTTTCCTTCCTGATTCAGGAGATAATTAACTAAGAGCCAGGCACCCTTTTAGGTTTGAAAAGAAACATTTTACAACCTGCTCTCTCTGTCTCTAGAGTCTGCTGAGATATTCCTCTGCACAGTAAAACTTGGTTGCCACAATGCTTTATCTTAACCTGAACATTCTTTTCCATTAATCCCAGGTCTTCAGATAATCTCAACCGATTGTCAACCAGAAAATGTTTAAATTTACCAATAGCCTGGAAGCCCCTGGCTTTGAGTTGTCCCGCCTTTCTGAACCAAGCCAATGTATTTCTTAAATGTATTTGATTGATGTCTCATGCCTCCCTAAAATATGTAAAACCAAGCTGGACCCTGACCACCTTGGGCACATGTTCTCAGGACCTCCTGAGGATCAAGTCACGGGCCATAGTAACTCATATTTGGCTCAGAATAAATCTCTTCAAATATTTTACAGAGTTCGACTCTTTTCATTGACAGGTAGTATCAGCCAAGTTTCTCCACGGTAATATTACTTTCTAAAATAATTATGTTATTTTACTTTGCAATGTTACTTTATAATTAATAAGCATCTTGTGGGAAGGTACTGTGAGATTACATATGTGTTCCTTCAAATTTTACTCACTAGTTTTAGCATCCATTGATGGTTCTGGCCTGAATGTATGATAATGATGATGGTTGTCAAATGCCGGGGTTTTTTTTTAATATCATTCCTTTTACATCTATTTGTTGACTTTCTACTGTAAGGAAAAGCTATCTTGTTTATTCATTTATTTATTTACGAATTTATTCCCTCATATTTAAAAAACAAAACTGTCAGCATAAAATTAGTCCTGGTGTGAGCATTTTTCCTTGAATCCCTCAGTGAGAGTAAACTTGTCAAGGCCTGTCTGGTGAGCTGGTGGGCTGATGAGAGGAGTCATTTTGCAAGATGTGAATTGCACTGGAGCCCTGAGTGTGACTGAGGGAAATTTGAGTCAGGTTTCTGGACCAGGGGCAGGGTTGAGACGGCAGCAGGTGAAGGCTGAAGACACTGTCTGGCATTAAAGACTAGGAGTCTAAGAATATGATCAGCAGGCATGTGTGTCCCTATGACAAAGTAGGACTCACTGTGGGGGACAGCAATGTTCATTATACGTATTCTGGAAACACAGCACCTTGTACTGTAGAATATCTGAAACCAGTGGCTGTGGTAGTGCAGGGGAAGAGGGGTATTGGGGGCTCACTCCAGCCATGCCAGCCACTCTTACTTTCAGGAGAATGGGAGTAGGAGAGAGGCAGAACATGGCCCACATGTCAATCATGATGACTGCACCCACTATCCAGTTCATGAAAACGGGGGCCTCCTCTGTGTACTTTCAGGGGCAACTTTGCAGGAGCCTAAGATCCTATGTGAGCAAGCTGAGACCAAAGCCAATTAAAGTTGAGGGGTATTTCATGCTAGAGGCTGGAGACACCATGGAACATAAATTCTGATCCATACTGTGCTTTGACCTGGCAAACAGTCCTTGAAAATGTTAACTAATCATAATAGAGGCAGGGCTTGGGTTTGATTCAGAGCATAGTGCCAAGTTGGTAAGTGGCTCCATCTGCCAACTTCCCATGCTTGTCAACACAATTTGGTTGTGTCCCGCTCATTCATGGGTCCTTCCTTGGATTTTGCATGGCACAGCAACAATCCTTCTCCTGCAGTACTACATATACCCCAAAGGAAGCAATTCTGAGCTAAGCACTTGCATAGAGTGACAAATGCACAAAAAGATTTGTGTCAAAGAAAATACCCAAGGAAGAGAGCATGAGGCTATATGGTTGCATGAGAAAAGCAGCTTCACCAAATCTACCAATTAGCTCCCCAGGGAATTATTTAATCCCATCTTTCATTTAATTGAAGACCAGAACATTATTATCTCTGGCATGTGAAGAAGGCATCCAAAAGAAAATTAACAATAGTATTAATTTGTCATTGATTCAAACATAACTTGAGCTCCCTAAATTACAGTTTCATTGTATTTGGGCATCACATCAAATCAAGCCCAGTGCACCTGTCTTTAAGAATGAAGAGATATGGCAGTGCGGCCGGGTTCCTTCCACGGGACGGGGAGAAAGAGAGAGCGCGAAAGAGAGAGGATGTCTCTCTCAGATTGGCACCTGGCGGTGAAGCTGGCTGACCAGCCACTTGCTCCAAAGTCTATTCTTCGGTTGCCAGAGACAGAACTGGGAGAATACTCGCTTGGGGGCTATAGTATTTCATTTCTGAAGCAGCTTATTGCTGGCAAACTCCAGGAGTCTGTTCCAGACCCTGAGCTGATTGATCTGATCTACTGTGGTCAGAAGCTAAAAGATGACCAGACACTTGACTTCTATGGCATTCAACCTGGGTCCACCGTCCATGTTCTGCAAAAGTCCTGGCCCAAACCTGATCAGAAACCAGAACCTGTGGACAAAGTGGCTGCCATGAGAGAGTTCCGGGTGCTGCACACTGCCCTGCACAGCAGCTCCTCTTACAGGGAAGTGGTCTTTAAGATGCTCAGCAATAAGGAATCTCTGGATCAGATCATTGTGACCACCCCAGGCCTCAGCAGTGACCCCATTGCTCTTGGGGTTCTCCAGGACAAGGACCTCTTCTCTGTCTTCGCTGATCCCAATATGCTTGATACGTTGGTGCCTGCTCACCCAGCCCTCGTCAATGCCATTGTCCTGGTTCTGCACTCAGTAGCAGGCAGTGCCCCGATGCCAGGGTCTGACTCCCTTTCCCAGAGCATGCCCTCCAGCTCATACCGGGATATGACAGGTGGCTTCCTGTTTGAAGGGCTCTCGGATGATGAGGACGACTTTCACCCAAACACCAGGTCCACACCCTCTAGCAGTACCCCCAGCTCCCGCCCAGCCTCCCTGGGGCACAGTGGAGCTGCTGGGCCCTGGCCCATCACCCAGAGTGAGCTGGCCACCGCCCTGGCCCTGGCCAGCACTCCGGAGAGCAGCTCTCACACACCGACTCCTGGCACCCAGTCAGGGACACCCATCACCAGTGATCTCTTCAGCCAAGCCCTACAGCATGCCCTTCAGGCCTCTGGGCAGCCCAGCCTTCAGAGCCAGTGGCAGCCCCAGCTACAGCAGCTATGTGACATGGGCATCCAGGACAATGAGCTGAGCCTGCGGGCCCTGCAGGCCACCGGTGGGGACATCCAGGCAGCCCTGGAGCTCATCTTTGCTGGAGGAGCCCCATGAACTCCCTGCTTCCCCTAAACCCCCAGCAAGTTTCAGAGGCTGCTGCCCATGGGAGGCACTCATGAAGGTGCCTCCATCTCTCCCTCCCCCAATATATCTACCTGATGGTCAACTCTCAAAAAAAAAAAAAAAAAAAAAAAAAAAAAAAGAATGAAGAGATATGATGTTCGGAAGCCTTAATTTGAAATGCTGGGCGCATTTTTCATTGTTTATGCTTTAGCCATTTTTGCCTGGAAGTTGCTAGTGGTACAGTGTTTTATATAATGTAGTCTTTACGTCAAGCTTTCGAAAACATGCCAAGATTTACAAAGCAGGATAGCCATGCTCTCAAATGTTACTTCTAAAGTTATTTTCTTGACACTTTGAGATAAGCTAAAACCGTACTCCTGTAGCAGGGCTGGATGGTGTCCCAGTATCTGAGACACTTGTGTGGCCACCTAGAGTGTACCAGAGGTGGTTCCCTTTTTACAGGTCAGCGATGGGCACAGTGAGCTGATCTGTCGCCACTGGAAGTTGCATGTGCGAGGGCCTCCCAGGCCCCCTCATGCAGAAGTCATCCCACCTGGATTGGGGAGTCACGTGGAGCTCACCAAACAGCTGTCAGAGAGCCCTGGCCTGGCCAGCAGGGCCCTTCTCACAGAGCTGTAACATTTCAATTTCAGTAAATTGTACTGGCAGCCAGCATGGGAGCAGATGCTCTGCGATGTGGGTTCAGGAAGAACAAACAGTACCTGCCGTCAAAGGATGGATAACCTACTCGGGATTCAACCAATATTGAGGAAAACATGGTAGCGAGTGAACAGAGCCCGGGACTGGAATCACTGGGTTTGTGTTGGGCTCTGAAATCCTGTCACTTAGGGCAGTCTGCCTGACCTCTTGGCACTTCCGTGTCTTCCTCGTAACTGGAAAACAGCAGTTCTTACCTGGTAGTTTCTTGCGAAGATTAGTGAGAGAATGGAGACACAGTGCTGGCATGGTGTCTAGAGCAAAGTAAGCAGAGCTCAGTAAACAGTAGCTGCTTTAAGTGCCTCCTGAGTACTGGACGCTTTCATCTCTGTGATGTTCCATCAGCCCTAGGATTAGGCCCCATTTACAGAGATGGCATCGCAAGGCCAGAGAGCTGAGGGGCTTGCTGGTGGTTGCTGGTTCATCAGTGGTACAGCTGCGCTGGATTCTGGCCCTTCTGATTCCAGGCTCAATGCTCTCCTTGTCCTGACAGAATTGGCCCTTGTAATGTCAAGATCATTGATTGAGAAGAAATACTTCAGCATCTTCGAAGCAAACACAACACTAATAACAATGATCTCTTACCTTTGTATAACCCCTTTAACTTTCCGGAGCACCTTCACATCTACTATCTTCGATCCCATCTGTTTCAAAGCGTATTCTTTTTTGTTCAATGTGCAAAAATTACTTCTACCAGGACTTTTTCTGCTGCAAAACTCTGGATGCACTAAAGTGTGTCAGGATTAATGTTCTGGATGGTGTCTTCTTCAGCCTGGGCAGGGAGTAGGATGCCTTTTCTCCGGGGTTGATGAGGCCCTGTTTCTATTTTGGGCTTTGGGTGGCTGTCCTACCCAGTGCACCTCGCTGGAAGCTCCTTTCTTGCTTTATTTCCTGAACTACAGGAGCATTTCCTACTTTCCACACTACTTAAATTCATGTAGGGGTGAAGCAGAAGTCACGTTGGTAGGAGGCTTGGACTAATTGCTCATTCCTATGTCCCTTGTGTGTGTGTCCACATGCACCTGTGTGTATATTGGTTGTGCTCTCCAGTTGCCCTGTCTAATGAGGAAGGCTCAGTGAGCACTGATCACTAAAGTTTGGCTGATGATGTTTCTCAGGGCTCCCTTCCAAGAGCCCAAATGTTGATCCTCCTCGTGTTGCCTCTTTATCTCCTTTGCTTGGGGCTGCTCCCATTAATGTAGATTATATCAAATAGGTTCATTATATTTCTTCTCTTTGAGCGAAGTTATTTTTCAAACACTAAGCACAAATAATTATTCAGGAAACACTTTGCAGAAATGTTGGAGGAAAACGCTACAATCCAAAATCTATTTTGGAAGCTTTTAGAAAAAAACAGGAAATCTGACAGGGGTTGGGGGAAGCAAGTGCTACATTCTTTTGATGATAAATGCCTGTGTCCCCAGTGGGCAGTGGTGAGGGTGGGCTCAGGAGGCTATCTGACTAGTCCCTAATGGACTGAGAAGGCATTCCACAGCCTCTTTCAGCTCCAAACCAAAATGCCCTAGACTCAAGCACCTCTTACTATAAAGATAAGAATGAAAGGTCACTTGTACTGGTTCTCAGATTTGCAGGAAACAGAGCAAAGTCAGCAGTTAACTTAACGTCTCTGGAGGCCTCTGCCCCTCCCCGTGCTGAACTTACCATTTGGCACTAGTGCATGTGACTTTGGCAGGAAGTTCAATGGCAAGACAATATCAGTGCATGCTGAACAAGCCATGTCTGGAGTGTGGAGTATTCCCAAAGCGTCTTTGGAGGAAATATATTGAAATGTAAAGCCATCTGCTGAGTTACTCTTTATTTGTTACCTTTGTTTTCTACTCACAAGTCACTAGATTTTATTTTTATTTTTATTTTTTTATTTTTATTTTTGAGAGAGGGTTTCATTCTGTTGCCCAGGTTGGAAAGTAATGGTGTGATCATATCTCACTGCAGCCTGAACCTCCCTGGCTCAGGTGATCCTCCCAACTCAGCCTCCTGAGTAGCCAAGACTACAGGCACACACCACCATACCCAGCTAATTTTTGTATTTTTTGTAGAGATGGGGTTTTGCTGTGTTGGCCAAGCTGGTCTCAAATTCCTGAGCTCAAGTGATCCACCCACCTTGGCTTCCCAAAGCACTGAGATTATAGTTGTGAGCCACCGTTCATAGCTACAAGTCACTAGATTCTTAATGGAGAGGAACTTGAGGAATAATAAAACTGATAACAATAATAGCTGCCATTTTTCAGAACTTTCTGAGCCGAATGTTTCACATATGTTATCTCATTCACTTCATACCAATCCGGTGAGCTGAGCAGCATTACTACGTTCATTTTCTAGTTGAGAAAACCTACGTTCATTTTCTAGTTGAGAAAACTGAGTCCCCCAGTGGTGATGTCCCTTGTGAAAGGTCGGTCAATTGGTAAACAGCAGAGCTAATATTTAAACCAAACACTGCTTGACTCCAAATCACTGCTTGACTCCAAATCACTCCAAGTCACTGCTTGACTCCAAAAAACACTGCTTGACTCCATACTTACTGCACACCACATTCCTGTGCCACTTCTGTCCACGAGTCCCTCATCCAAGAGTAACCACTAACCTGATTTCCATGCAGAGATTAGTTATGATTGAATATGGTTGTCAACTATGCTCTTTGCTGTATAGAATTTCAGTGTGTGACTATGTCTCAATTTATTCATCCATTCTACCATTGATGGACATTGAATGGTTTCCAGTTCTTGGCTATCACAAAAAGTGCTCTTATGAATATAACATATAAACTTTTAAGATTGTGGATAAAATCACATCATCCATGTAGAAATCATATCATCTGTGAATGAGGTTTTAAGGGTTTTTTCTCCTTTCCAAACCTTATACCTTTTATTTCCTCCCTCCCTCCCCCTCTCTCTCTCCTTTCTTCCTTCCTTCCTTCCTTCCTTCCTTCCTTCCTTCCTTCCTTCCTTCCTTCCCTCCCTCCCTCCCTCCCTCCCTCCCTCCCTCCCTCCTTCCTTCCTTCCTTCCTTCCTTCCTTCCTTCCTTCCTTCCTTCCTTCCTTCCTTCCTTCCTTCCCTCCTTCTTTCCTTCCTTCCTTCCTTCCCTCTCTCTCTTTCTCTCCCTCCCTCCTTCCCTCCCTTCCTTCCTTTCTTCCTTTCTCTCCTTTTTTTTTTTTCTGACAGTTTTGTTCTCTCATCCAGGCTGGAGTGCTGTGGTGGAATCTCAGCTCACTGCAACCTCCGTATCCCAGGTTTAAGTGATTCTCCTGCCTCAGCCTCCTGAATAGCTGGGACTACAGGTGCATGCCAGCAAGCGCGGGTACTTTTTTTGTATTTTTAGTAAAGAGGGGGTGTTTCACCTTTTTGTCCAGTCTAGTCTCGAAGCCCTAGCCTCAAGTGATCCACCCACCTGGGCCTCCCAAAGTGCTGGGATCACAGGCGTGAGCCACTGCACCTGGCCTCCTTTCTTTCTTCTTCCTGATTTTAAAAGCCTTCCCTGTTTCATCATTAAAAATAATGTTTACTGTAGGTTTTTGGTAGATCCCCTTTATCAGATTAAGGAAATCTTTTTTTAATCTGAGCTAGTTAATTAAAAATAAATGAATAGATATTTTGAATTTTGTCAGATGTATTTTCTCCATCTATTGAAAAACAATATTGTTTCATTCTTTTAAGATGCTAATGTGGTGAATGATAATTACGGTTTTCCTGAAGTTAAGCATTATATTCTTGGAATAAACCAGCTTAGTCCTGATGTACAGTATTATTTTTTTTCATAAACTACAGGATGCATTTTGCTGATATTTGTGTAGGATTATTGCCTGTATATTCATGAATGAAGTTTTCCTATCACTTTTCTTTGCTGGATTTTTTGAGTTTTTGTATCAAAGTACAGTGCACTCATATAAAAAGTTGCGGAGCATTCTTTTTCCTTTTTTTTAACTTTTTTTTTCTGGTAGGGGACAGGTTCTGGCTCTGTCGCCCTGGCTGGAGTGCAGTGGGAGCAATCTCGGCTCACTGCAACCTCTGCTGCCCGGGCCCAAGCAATCCTCCCACCTCAGTCTTCTGAGTAGCTAAGATTACAGGTGCCTACCATTACGCCTGGCTAAGTTTTGTATTTTTTGTAAAGACAGAGTCTCACTATGTTGCCCAGGCTGGTCTCAAGTTCCTGAGCTCAAGCAATCCACTTGTCTCGGCCTCCCAAAGTGCTGGGATTACAGGTGTGAGCCACTGTATTCTCAAAGAGTTTGCATAAGATTAGATGATATACTCTGTGAATGGTTGGTAGAAGTTACCTGTAAAATAATCTGTGCCCAGTGATTCTCTTTGTGGGAGAATTAGACAATCAATTCACTTGTTTTAATGGTTATGAGCTATTTGGACTTCAAAAATTTTTTTTGAGTTGGTTATTTTTAAAAGAATGTGTGTTTCTTCTAAGCTTCTGCTTCTTTATGCATTTTTTGGGACATAGTTTTTAATAGTACACTATTATCTTTATAGTCTCTGCTGGATCTCTCTGTATATCACTCTTTTTATTTTTAACATTGTGAATCTCTTTTTTCTCCTTCCTTCCTTCCTTTTTTCTCTCTCTTCCTTCCTTCCTTCCTTTCTCTCTCTCTTTCTTTTCTTTCTCTCTCTCTCTTTCTTTCTTTCTTCCTTCCTTCCTTTCTTCCTTCCTTTCTTCCTTCCCTCCCTCCCTTTCCTCCCTCCCTCCTCCTTCCTTCCTTCCTTCCTCCCTCCCTCCCTCCTTCTCTCTCTCCTTCCTTCCTTCCTTCCTTCCTTCCTTCCTTCCTTCCTTCCTTCCTTCCTTCCTTCCTTCCTTCCTTCCTTCCTTCCTTCCTTCCTTCTCATGACAAGGCCTCACTCTGTCACCCAGGCTGGAATGCAGTGGGGCAAACATGGCTCACTGCAGCCATGACCTCACAAGCTCAAACAATCCTCCTGCTTCAGCCTTTTGTGTAGCTGAGATTACAGCCATGAGCCACCACACACGACTAATTTTTTTAAAAAAATCTTTTTTCAACTTTAAGTTCAGGGGTACATGTGCAAGATGTGCAGGTTTGTTACATAGGTAAACATGTGCCCAAACTCGTTTTGAACTCTTGGACTCAAGCAGTCTGCCCACCTCAGCCTCCCAAAGTGCTGAGACTATAGGCATAAGACACCATGCCCAGCTACAAGCCACTAGATTCTTAATACAGAACACCATGAAGAATAATATTGATAACACTGATTAAAAACCATAGCTGTCTAACAATCCTGTTAGAAGTTTAGTCATTTTATTTGTGTTTCCAAAGAACCAATTTTTGGTTTTGTTAATCATCTCTGTCATACCTTTGCTTTCTATTTTATGAATGCCTGTATTTATAGTTATCTTTCTTTTACTTTCTTGTATGTATTCTGTTGTTCTTTTTCTAATTTCTTAAGTCAGTTGCTTAGCTCGTTAATTTTTAGCTTTTCTTCTCTTATGTTAATAAGCATTTGAGTCTCTACATTTCTCTTGTATTAACTTTTTCGCTGCATGCCGTAAGCCTTGGTATATGGTATTTTTATTATTGTCCTGTTCTAAATACTTTAAAATTTCTATTAATGATGTTTTAATCCACAGAGCATTTTAAAATGAGATTTTAAAATTCTAAGCTTATGTTTTTGAGTTCCAATTTAACTGCATTGTCATTAGATAACTATATCTATAGGATATTGAATATTTGAAAATCTTGATAGTTCTCTTATGGCCTATCCCATGGTAAATTTTTGTAAATATTTCTTTCTTTTTTTTTTTTGAGATGGAGTTTTGCTCTTTTTGCCCAGGCTGGAGTGCAATGGCGCAATCTCGGCTCACCGCAAACTCCGCCTCCTGGGTTCAAGGGATTCTCCTGCCTCAGCCTCCCAAGTAGCTGGGATTACAGGCATGCGCCACCATGCCTGGCTAATTTTGTATTTTTAGTAGAGACGGGGTTTCTCCATGTTGGTCAGGCTGGTCTTGAACTCCCGACCTCAGGTGATCCACCCGCCTCAGCCTCCCAAAGTACTGGGATTACAGGCGTGAGCCACCACACCCGGCAAATATTTCATTGTTATATGGACTTTACATATGTCCAATAAACCGAGCTTGCTGATTTTTTATATTTTGACTTTTTTGTTTATCAATAAATAAAAGAAGTGTCTTTGAACATCTCTCACTCTGATGATGAGTTTAATTCCTCTATGTGTTCTATTGATTTTGCTTTACATATATGTAAGATTTTCTAGAATTGCTTCATCTTCCAGATCAATCATTTTGTTATTATACAATGGTCCTCTCTGTCTATGTAACGCTTTCTCTATTAAAGTCTTTATTCCCTGACAGCAGAAAGCTTTCTTTTGGTTATATTTGTTTCATGTATATTTTACTTCCAACATTTCCTTTTCCTTATGTTTAAATGTGTCCCTTGTGAATAGCATAACTGAATTTTAAAAATATCTAGTGTGACAATATTGGTCTATTATGTGATGAATTTAGTCTTTTTCATTCATTGTGGTGACTGACGCATCTGTATTCCTTTGTCTATTTGTTACTTTTTGCATCTTATTTATTCCATTTTTACTATGCCTATTTTCCTCTTCTTGACTATTAAAACTTTGAATTTTGGTTGCTTTCTTATTTCATTTTTTCTTCTACTTGTCTGGAAGTTATGCCATATTCTATTTCTGTTATTTTGTGGTTTCCCTCTAAATTTTACCATGCAAATCTACTAAACTCTAACATTAGAATCTCAACCCTCCTATCAAACCATTTAATAATTTCATTTTCTTTTTTTATTTCAGCTGCTTTAGGGGTACAAGAAGTTTTTGGTTACATGGATGAATTGTATAGTAGTGCCATCTGGGGTTTTAGTGTGCCTGTCACTCAAGTAGTGTACATTGTACTTAGTGAGTAATTTTTTATCTCTCATGCCTCACCCACCCTCCTCACTTTTGAGTCTCCTGTGTCCATAATACCATTCTGAACGCCTCTGCATACCCATAGCTTAGCTCCCACTTATATGTGAGTAGAGGCCACTCAACCTTATTTCTTCTCCCAACTTTCATTCTATTGTTTGTATTTTGATTTTGTCCTTTAAACATTTTTATTTCCATAAATTAGATGTGGAAATTAGATGACATTTTTATATACAACGTTTGTTAATATTTATTTATTTATTTATTTATTTATTTTGCAGGATCATTTTTCTTCTTTCCAGAGTGCATTTTATAAATGTTTCTTTGGTTTGGGTCTGCTAGTAGTAAATTCTGTTTCTGTTTCTCTGAAAATGTTTTTATTTTACTCTCATGAGTGAAGATATTTTTGCTGGGTGGACAATTCTAGGATGTTATTTTCTCTTGGCACTTAGAAGGTATTATTTCACTGTCTCTTGGCTTTGGTTTTTGCTGTTGACAAAGTTGCTGCCAGTCTGTCATTCCTTTGTAGGTGATACATTTTCTTTTTAAAATGCCTTTAAGAGATTCTGTTTGTTTTTGGTGTTCAGCATGCTACTTTCAATATGTCCACAGTTGGATTTACTGTCTTTGTATTTTCTGGAGACTGTCATGATGCTTACTGTGTCAATGTACTCATTTTTCATCAGTTCTAGAAAGAAATATTTTAATTTGTTCTCTCTCCCATTTTCTCTATTCCTTCCTCCTGGACCCTGATTTGCTGTTGAAACTTTTTATTTTATCTTCTGCATCTCTTAACATCTCTTTCACATTTTATATATTGTTTCTCTGTGCTGTATTCTGGGAAATTTCTATGGACCTATCTTCAAGTTCTCTAATTCTCTCTTCAGCTGTGTTTAGTATGTTATTTACTGCCACCCTTTGCGGTTTTTGAAATAGCAAAAAAACTATATTTTTATTTCCAAGAGTTATATTTCTTTTTCAAATATGAATAGTCATATATGCCATTCCCTTCTGCTTGCCCATTTTTATGATTATATTTTTTCTTAAACAATTTACATGTGGTTTTTCTCTCTTCTGATTCTGATAATTTTAATATTTAAAGTCTGCATGGGTTTTAGTTTTTTATTTCTGTCGATTATCACTCATTACAATTTGTTTATTTGTGTGAATGATCTTTGTGAACTCGTATTTGACTCATCTTAATCTGTGGAAAACTTGAGAGCTTAAATTGAGGATGCTTGCCTCAAGAGTGGATTTGTGTTTGCTTCTGTCAGGAGCCAGGGACACAATTACCCTGGACAAATGTCATCTCCTTTCAGGGTGTCTAGTATAAACTGGGTATCTCAGAGTGAGCTTATCCTTTTTGCTATATTGTTGTTTATCCTCAGAGAAGGAATTCTGCCTTTATGTGTACAGACTGTGTGTGTGTGTGTGTGTGTGTGTGTGTGTGTGAAGTCCCTGTGGAGGTTTCCCTTACTTCCAAAATCCTAGCAATGCCAATAAATTGTATTTTAGGAAGCAGATAGCTGTTTGAAAGCAGGAGGGCCCTCAAGAAAGTGAATCCCTCACACTGTGGGAAGTAGAGGTTTGGGCCTGTTTTTGCATTAAATGGAGAGGGAGTATGAAAATCCAAGGAAACATGGAAACATTTCATTGCCATTAAAGCCAACCCAAATAAATGTTAGTTATTGTTTGTGGGACATAGTTTCCTACATCTCATCTTGTGATTGTTCTCATGCTCTCTTGTGTGTACAAAGCTGTCCAATAACACCCTTGCCAATTCTACCCCATTCTGGTAACAGTCCCCATGACCCAATTTGCACACTAGACCAAGTATAATGCTATATGTTATAATACTATAATGGACACAGGTACAAGGGAAGGGCTTGTGACCAAAGCTTGCCCCATTCAAGTCTTCTTCTGGAATTCTCCATATCAGAGGCAAAGAAGTCTGTCTTCTTGCATTGCAAATGGGATGCAGGTAAGCCTGAGGTTTTTGGTGGTCATCTTCCATGCCACATGGAGAGTGTCCATCTTTAGCCTTGATTAACACATGGGTCTATTTCTGAGCTGAGACTATAAGGAAGATATTTTAAAAATGATTATAAAGAAGGAGGGTTAGTCACTGACAGTACATACATTCAGAGGGCTACAGGAAGGCTCCCTTGCTGTGCAACAACGGGGACCTAAACCTTCTGCCCCTTTGCCACCTTCAAGTCAGTAAAAGAGACATGACTTTTAGCAAGTGCCATCACCCACACAATGCAAGTGACAATTAGGCCAATGCAGAAAATAAGACTTAGAACCTTTTGGAGTGGCTCCCTCTTTTTTGAGAATTAGCTCACTTCTACTTAAACCACAAAAATATAAACTTGCCAGTGAATCTGACTTCCTCGTTCCTTTGAGTTAGAACATCTGCAACATCAAAGTGAAACAATAACTCCTTCTGAAGCACAGGAAAATTAGTTGGAAACAGAACTATTCTGGTTTCAAGTGCTATTAGAAGGGAAATGGGTCTAGTTATAACTAGACATAGAATTGGAAAATACCCAGAACTTTCTGACTTCTGAAAAAGGCAAGATCAATTGGCAAGTGTTTGATGTTTCAAAAATAATTTTTAAAAGCCTATTATTGAAAGACTCTTGGATTATGTCAGATATACAAAAAGGAGAAGAATGCAGCTCCAGATAATTTTAATGGCATTCCAGACCTAGGAAGGAAGGATTAATGCCTGAGAACACTCAGTTGGGTCAGCATTTCCCCCTAACCAATGCAGAATTGCTGCTATAGGATTAGGATGAAGGGAGAACATTAACAAAGGCTGTTCCAATGTAGATTAATTCAGTTATCCAGTCAGGGGAGAAGCACCTACATCCCCTAATGTCACAAGTAACTTCTTTTTGTTATTTTTTGTCATTTTATTTATTTATGTTTTTGAGACAGAGTCTTGCTCTGTGACCCAGGCTGGAGTGCAGTGGTGCGATCTCGGCTCACCACAACCTCCACCTCCCGGGTTCAAGCAATTCTACTGCCTCAGCCCCCTGAGTAGCTGGGATTAAAGGCATGTGCCACCATGCCCGGCTAATTCAAGTAACTTCTTTAAAAATTCTGAGGTCTGTAAGTTTAAATGCAACCAAGATAACTGTCAGTCTTGAAATTTCTACCATAAAAAACATGTATATTTTAATATTTGACAAAAGTTAGGTTAATTTGCCATTCATTCCTCCCAAATTCTGAGTGCACTTGCAATTCAGATTTTTTAAAATAAAAATTTGTGTCCGGCACTAGACTCAAGAAAAAATTACATAATAAAAACCAACATGGAATTCTTATCATTTGTTAGGCACTGTTCTAAATTCCTTACATGTATTAATTTGTTTAATCATCACAACCCTGTGAGTTATATACAGCACTTTCTGCCCTTTAGTTGGAAAAAGAAACTGATGCATGGATGGGTTAAGAACCTTGCCCAAAGTGACTGATTAGTTAAGGAATAAATCTTGGATTTTAACATGAGCAGTGTGGCTTCAGAGCTTGTGTTTTAACCATTGTGTCCTGCTTCCTTTTAATTGTTGAAAGGCCACATAATGTATGAAGACTGCAATGGGAGTCAGAAAAACCTGAGGCTCAAATTCCGGCTCTGTCATTTACTAGCAGGAGCATATCAGAAATCTTGCTCAACCTCACTGCTAAGCCTTAGTTCCTTATCTGTGAAATACTGTAGTATGTATGCCACAGAGAGGTTATGAAATTAAAGGAGATAAATGAATGTAAAAGAGCCTAGTATGTGTCAAGTGCCTGGCATATAGGAGACCTTTGATAAGGTTAGGCTATTAGAGGGTAGGATGTTTTGATCTCATAGCTTTGATCTGATATGTACTTAAATACAAATGTTTAAGTCAGAAAACCAAGGCTATTACACTTTCATTGAGCATTGATAGAGTATTTTTCAACCACAAATCCCTTTAAGCCAATTCAATTCTGTGATCAGTTTTTTTAATGGTATAGTCTCTGCTTCCAATGTTTTAATTTTTGTTTTCAATTTACAAAAACTTCTTCGGGTTAAGATCAATTGCACTTCTTTATTAGTGTTTTTGGCAATATCAAATGTGACCAATTATAGCCTCTGTCATTGTGGGCTTTCCTTTGTGGCAATTATTTCTTCCAGGTTCAACTTTCCCAGGTTGAATTCCGCATATGAAAGTGTTATAAAAACTTTGGTTCCATCATTCAATTTTAGTGTATCACAAATGTTACTATTTGCAGTTTTAGCCATCACTGAGTTTACTTTGTGCTAATAAATTTCTACCAAACCTAGTTTTTCTGGTGTCAACTTTTGAGGTTGTTATTGTTGACAACAAAATGTTATTTCTTTCTGCCATTTTCCCCCAGCAGTATACAATGTGCAGTTTTAGTAATGTCAGTTTTATTTGGTTTTCATAAACTTTTTATTTTGAGATAATTATGCTTTCACATGCAGTTTTAGGAAATAATACAGAGATCCTACATGCCTGTTAACCTGGTTTCTCCCAATGATAGCATCTTGTAAACTACAATACAATGTCACATCTAAGATATTGACATTGATAAAGTCAAGATACAAAACATTTCCAACACCAGAAGGATCCCTCATGTTTTGATTTTATAACCACACCCACTTTCCTCCATTTCCACTCATTTACAATCCCTGAAACCCACTAATCTGTTCTCTGCAATTTTGTTATTTCAATAATGCTATATAACTAGAATCACACATTATGTAACTTTTCGGGTTTGACTTCTTTTTTTTCCTCAGCATAATTCTCTGGAGATTTATCTAAGCTATTGGATCAATCAGTATTTGGGGCCAGGTGGGGTGGCTCACGCCTCTAATCCCAGCACTTTGGGAGGCCGAGGTGGGTGGATCACCTGAGGTCAGGAGTTCAAGACCAGCCTGGCAAACATGGCAAAACCCCATCTCTACTAAAAATACAAAAATTAGCCTGGTATGGTGGTGGGAGTCTGTAATCCAGCTACTTGGGAGGCTGAGGCAGGAGAATTGCTTGAATCCGGGAGGCAGAGGTTTCAGTGAGCCGAGCCCGCACCATCGCACTCCAGCCTTGGCAACAAGAGCGAAACTCTGTATTTAAAAAAAAAAAAAAAAAAAAAAAAAGTTGTTTTCTTTTTATTGCTGAGTGGTATTCCATGGTCTGGATGTACTACAGTTTGTTTAACCTTCAGCAATTGAAGGACACCTAGGTTAACCCTGTTTTTGGCTATTACAAATAAAGCTGTTATATATATTTACGTACAGGTTTTTGTGAGAATGTAAGTCTTAATTTTTCTGGGATAAATGCTCACGAGTCCTATCACTGGGCTGTATGATAGTTAAATCTTTAGTTTTCGAAGAAACTGCTACACTGTTTCCCAGAGTGGCTGTACCACTTTACATTCCCATCAGCAATGTATGAGTGATCCAGTTTCTCTGCATTCTTGTCAGCAATTGGTGTTGTCACTATTTCTTATTTTAGCCATACTGACAGGTGAATAGTGATATTACACTGTGGTTTTAATTTGCATTTTCCCACACTGCAGCTTGTCATTTTTTCCTTTTAACAGAGTCTTTCACGGAGTAAACATTTTTAATTCTGATAAAGTCCGATTTATCAGGTTTTTTTAATCGATTGAACTTTCCGTGTCAAGTTTAAGAATTTTTTGCCTAACCTTGGATCCTGAAGATGTTCTCATATTTTTTTCTAAAAGTTTTGTGGTACTACAATTTACATTTAAGTCCGTGATCTATTTTGAGTTCATTTTTGTATAAGATGTGAGACTTCCCCTGTGCTTCCCCCCACCTCAGAGATATCTACTTGTTCCAGCATCATTTGTTGAACAGGTTATCTCTCTCCATCAAATTGCTTTTGCATCTTTGTTGAAAATTAATCAGACATATTTGCATGGGTCTATTTCTGGTTTCTCTTTTATGTTCCTCTGATGTATGTGTCCCTTTACCAGTACCACACAGTCTTGATTATGGTAGCTATAGAAAAAGTCATAAAATTCCTCCCACTTTTCTTTTTCAAAATTGTTTTAACTATTCTAGTTCCTTTGCTTTTCCAGATATATTTTAGAAGAATCTTCTATATTTATAAAAATCTGGCTGGAATTTTGATAGAAATTGCAATAAATCTGTGTGTTAGTTTGGGGGGAATTGACATGTTTATTATGTTGATCTTCTATATGTAGTCTTCTGATCTACGAACAGTGTGTTTCTCCATTTATTAAGGTCTTTTATTTCTTTCAGCAGCATTTTATCGTTTTCAGCAGACAAGACTTATATATATATATATATATATATATATATGGTTTACATCTAGGTATTTCTTTTTTTTAGTGATTGTAAATGGTATTGTATTTTAAAATTTTGACAACATATGTTCATTGATAATATATACAAATACTATTGATTTTTTAAATGTTGATCTTGTATCTTTATACCTTGCTGAACTCATTCTTTCTAGAAGGTTTATGTAGATGCCTTACCATTTTCTACATAAGCCATCCTATTATTTGCAAATGGGATAGTTTTATTTCTTTCTTATTAATATGTATGGGTTTTATTTCCTTTTCTTGCCTTCCAGCCCTATGTTGAACAAGAGTGGTGAATATCAAAGTTCTTGCCTTATTTATAATTGTTTGGGGAAAGCATTCAGGCTTTCACTATTAGGTATGATGTTTGCTGCAGGTTTTTGTTTTGTTTTCTTTTTCTTTTCTTTTCTTTTTTTCTTTTGTAGATACTCTTTATCAAGCTGAGGAAGTTTCCTTGTATTCTTACTTTTCTGAAAGTATTATCCATGAATCGGTGCTGAGTTTTATCATATGCTTTTTCTGCATCAATTGATATGTTCATGTGATTTTTCTTTTTTAGCTTGTTAATATCGTGGCTTATTAATATGATGATTGATTTTAGAATATTGAATTTGGAATCTAAATTGAATTCTTGGAATCAGCTCCACTTGATTGTGGCACATAATTCTTTTTGTATATTGTTGAATGCAATTTGCTAATGTTTTACTAGGGATTTCATGTTTATATTCATGAAGGACATTAATTTGTAGTTTTTGTTTATTTCATCCATTCTTTGCCTGGCTTGGAATTAGGGTAATACTAGCTTCCTGAAATGAATTGGAAAGTGCCCTTGGGCTAGAGATTTTTGGAGGGAGTTTTTAAATTGTGAATTTAATTTTATTAATAGTTACGGGAATATTCAATAATCTATTTCATATTGGGTGAGTTGTGGTAATTTGTGTTTGGTCCATTCACATAAGTTGGCAAATTTATGTGTGTAAAGTTGTTTATGGTATTTCCTTGTTATCCTTTTGATGTCTGCAGGATCGGTAGTGATATACCTGTTTCGCTCATTGTATTGGTAATTTGTGTCATCCTTTTTTTCTTCATCAGTTTTTCTAGAAGGTTGTCAATTTTATTGAACTTTTCAAAGAACCAGATCTTTGTTTCACCAATTTTCTCTATTGTTTTTTATTTTTGCTTTGTTTTCTGCTCTTTATTATTTTCTTTCTTCTGCTTGCCTTGGGTTTATTTTGCTCAAGGTTCTTGAGTGGAAGCCTAGATGATTGCTTTGAGACTTTTCCTCTTTTCTAAAGTATGCGCTTAATGCTATAAATTTCCCTCACAACACTGCTTTAGTTGTGTCTCACGAATTTGACTTTTTATTTTTCATTCGGTTCAATGTGAATTTTTTATTTTCCTTGAGACTTCCAGCTTGATTTATGGATTATTTAGAAGTGTTTAATTTCCAAGCACTAGATGTTTTCTTCTTTTGTTATTTATTTATAATTTTGATTCTATTGTGATTGGAGAACACATTTTGTATGATTTCAGTTTTTAAAAATGTGTTGAGCTTGTTTCATGTCCCAGGATATGTTCTATCTTTGTATATGCTCCATGGCCTGGAAAAAAAATGCATATTCTACTGTTGTTTGAGTCTTCTGTAAATGTTGATTAGATCTTGTTAGTTGATAGTGGTTTTGTATTCTTCTGCATCCTTGCTGATTTTCTGCTTATCGAAACCTTCAGCTATAATTGTGGACTTATCTATTTGTATTTCCAGTTCTATTAGTTATTTTTTCTTTTATTGATTTAATTTTTTTGAGATGGGGTCTCACTCTGCCACCCAGGCTGGATTGCAGTGGCATGATCTTGCCTCATTTTGCGATCTCTGCCTCTCAGACTCAAGTGATCCTCCCACGTCAGCCTCCTAAGTAGCTGGAACCACAGGCACATGCCAGCATGCCCAGGTACAGTTCTATTAGTTTTTGCTTTACATGTTTTGTAGCTCTGTTGTTTGATACATGTCTAGAATTGCTGTGTCTTCTTGGTGGATTGACCCTATTATACATTTATAATGTTCCTCTCTGTTTCTGGTAATTTTCTTTACTCTGAAGTATACTTTATTTAATTTTAATATAATCACTGTTTTACAAATATTCTCTCAGTTTATGGCTTATTTTCTCACTCTCTTGATCAATAATTTCTTTGTCTTTAGTTTTAGAAGTTTATGTTGTATCTTATGGATATCTATGGGTTTATCCTTTTAGAGTTTCATACTTTATCACATTTGAAAAGTTTTCAGCCATTGTTTCCTTGAGTACTTTTCCAGCCTTCTCCTTATTGTACCTTTCTCCTGGATTCATACCATGAATGTTAGATCTTTTGTTACAGTCACATAGGCCCATAAGATTCTACTCATTATTTTCCCCAATAAATTTTGTTTCTCTGTTTGGATAACTTTTATTGTTCTGTCTTCCAGTTCGTGGATTCTCTCCTTTTTTCCTTTATTCAGTTGTTGAGTCCATCCACTGAGCTTTTGATTTTTGTTATTGTATTTGCCAGTTCTAAAATTTTCATTTCGTTCTTGTTTATACTTCTATTTGCTGAGACTTTCTATCTATTTGCAGAAATTTTCTTTTTTGTTTGTTTCAATGTGTTCACAATTGCTCGTTGAGACATTTTTATTATGGTGGCTTTAAATTATTTTTAAGGTAAGTCTAACATTTGTTCTCACGTTGGCATCTATTGATTATCTTTTCATTCAGTTTGAGATATCCTTGGTTCTTGGTATAAAGTGTGATTCTCAGTTGAAACCTAGACATCTTGAGTATTATAAGACTAGGACTTATTTAAACCTTCTGCTTTATCTGGCTTCCTTTGACACCACTCCAGAAGAGAAAGGGGGTCACTGCCTTATTGTTACCAGCTGGGGACAGAAATCCAGGCCCCTACTCAACTTCCATTGTCACCTGAGGGGTGTGTGTGTGCACTTTTATTACTGCTGGTGGGGGTGGGAGTCCTGGCTTCCCTTCAGGCTCTTTGATACCTCCCTGGCTGGGAGGTGTAGGAATACCTCATTACTTCTTCCTATGTGGCCTTTACAGGGTGGCAGGGGTTGGGGGCCAAAAAAGGGGTATTCAACCTTGTTCCTGCTGGATGCTGATAGAAGTCCTAATTCCACTCATCTTCCTTTGACACTATCTAGTGTGGAGGTGGGGAGAGATGCCTGAGGAGGCAGTGGTTGAAAGTCTGGGCTCTCCTGTGGTCTCTGCTGGCATTGCTAGGGCAGGAAGAGGGAGCTCCTTGTTTCAGTTTGTGAGGGTAAAAGTCTAGGTTCCTCCCTCAGTCTTTGCTGGCATGGGTAAGGGTGGAGTTTGTTGGAGTAAAGTGGTTATTGTCTGAATTATTTTTCTTGTTAGACTGCCCTTTGTTGGTTCTTTGACTGGAAAGAGCTGATTTGTGTTGGGGCTTTTTTGTCTGCACTTGGTGTCTTGGGGTTATTCCTTTCTTTGGCTCCTGGTCTGGGATATATGAGGCAAAAAAAAAAAAAAAAAAAAAAAAAAAAAAGCCCAGGAAATTTACCACTGTGTGGCTCCTTGGATCCTGAGGTCCCTAGCTGGTCTGTCATCTCTCCACCTTTCAGTGTTCTCATGTTTGTTTTATATATGATGTTGAGGGCTTTTGGTTGTACTTAAGGGAAAAATAAGAAAAAGTAAGTCTACTCCATTTCTGTTAAATTCATTTTGTATAGATTAGTTCTACCAGTAATATTCAGAATGAACTGGAAAAAATACAAGTCTGTATTTCTTGGAGCAAAAAGCAAAGAACATTCGGGAAAAACTCATGGGTTATGGAGGTGAAGTCAAAACATCCTGTTTTGTGGCCTTTATTTTGACTATGTATTGACCACCATGTTAAGTACAGTATAAAGAAGTCTAAGACAATGATCCTGGCTTCAAGTAGCATGTAGGTTAGTTAGGAAGCCAAGATGTGGATTGCAAAATAGGTATGCCATACAAGCAGTAACTACTAAGTACTCCATGGGCCATGCAGTTTGTCAGTGAAGAGTGATGTCAACATGGCGCAGCCAGGGAAGAGACAGAATGTGAACTAAGCGGAGAAAACCCAGGCATGGATATGGTGGAAGGGGGCAGCTGGGGAAAAGGCACCAAAGTAGGGAGAATGGAACTGACAAACGTGCAAGGTCAGGGTTATTAACCAAAAAACCCCACAGTATTTAACTGTAGGGTATGTATCAGGTTCTGGGCACTGTGCTGAACACCTTACATGGAGTAGTTTTTATCGTCCTTTGCAACCTGCCTTTGAAGTGCGAATTATTTTCCATTTTACAAACAAGAAAACAGGCTCAAAAAGGTAACTTCTCCAGCTTCATACAACTGTATCAAGAGGAAGAGCTAGAATTCATAACAAAGTCTGTCTGAAATGTCTTAAGCATTACTCTTGAATACTTGGGTTGCACATGGCATTTGGCTTGAACAGAGGATTAACTTGGGCAAGGGTAAGAGAATAAGGTTGGAAACTGAGGGAAGATATGTGAGCCCTTCCATTTTGAGCAAGGCAGCTGTCCCTGAACATTTTTGAGGAGAAGAATAAGGGTCCTACCGTAGGCCTCTTTGGGGATACCAGGCAGAAGGGACTGGGGCAAGGGAAGAAAATGGAATGGGGAAGAGGGCCTGGTTTCCATGATAAGAGCCAAGAAAGTGGACCTCAAACTGACCTTTGCACAAAATCCTTTGTCAGGTTACCTTTAATGTTGTTTTAGAATTACTAATAAGATATAAGTCTCCCAATGGAGCTTATTCTATTTCTCTCTCTCTAATACAAATGTGACACTAGGGGCTTTTTAAAGAAAACATTTAGAGAGTTCAATAAAGACTCTGAGATATGATGGGTTAATTTCTATTTAACTTTTGGCTTCTTATTTTTAAAATGTCATATTACTGAGTCATGCTTAGTCATTGACTCAGGGCCTGGTTAGGTTAATTAGACACAATGTGGGTAGACAGAATGACATCACATACCTCCTTCAAAAGAAACAGAGGAGAAATAGAGGAGAAGAGAAGGATTCCAATAGAATTTTATTCTGTAAGACTGGATAGGACTGACCAAAAAAAGAAGCAGACCAAATAGATTCCAATGAGATCTTAGATGATGCATTAGTCTGCTTTCATGCTGCTGATAAACACATACCCAAGAGTGGGTAATTTATACAGAAAAAGAGATTTAATGGACTCATTCCATGTGGCTAGGGAGGCCTTACAATCATGGTGGAAGGTGAAAGACAAGAGAGAATGAGAATCAAGTGAAAAGGGTTTCCCCTATTGAAACAATCAGATCTCTTTAGACTTATTCACTACCATGAGAACAGTATGGGGGAAACCCCCACCCCCATGATTCAATTATCTCCCAAGGCCTCTCCTACAACAGGTGGGAATTATGGGAGCTATATAGCTCAAGATGAGATTTGGGTGGGGACACAGCCAAACTATATCAGATGGTGTGGCTGTGGTGGAACAGTCAAGAAATAGTGCTGATGGAATTATAAATACTTCCTATCAATACAGGGAGGGAAGGCCAAAGAAGTTCACAATCAGATAAGAACTATAGAGTGCCGTTTTCAAAAATGTTTCACAGAACATCAATTCCATGAAATTATCTGAGAAAAAAAAGGGGCGAGGGGCATTAAACATTAAGTTTCTTTACTGCATGTCTTTAAAATTTTAAAGTGCATTATGAACTCCCAAGAGAGGATATAGTATGCAGGGTTCCCAAATCTACTCGTTCACAGGAATCTTCCCACTTCACTCTTTTTAAAATTTCTTTTTGTCTTGGAGATTTCTTATGATGCGTACTTTATACTTCACCCTTTCATAAGTTCTGGGACAGGAAAAGACTTAAGACATATCACAGAACTGTATCCCTAACTATAGATTTTTCTCAGGTGTCTCCAAAATGTGCCTGTTGTGTGTTTCTCAGATTACTTGAGAGCTAAATGAATATTTTGTATTCAAATCGAAATTCACAAAGCCAAGTCATTTTCATAGAAATTCCCAAAATTTTCTCCCCGACCCTCTAAACTATCCATGTGAATCAATAAACCAGTTCATGAGAGGAAATTGCAGCTATTTTATATGCTTTTTTTAAATCAATGTTCAATTATAATCAGATTACAAAAGGAATCACATTGCCACATCTCCTTCTGGCTGGCGCTGTAAGCCAGGCGTCCTTGGTTCTCAGTAATCCCTGTTCTGCTGACAGGCACGGATCTGGGCCTCTAGTACTCTCTGATCAAGGGAGCTGTTGGGAGGCGCTGTCTCCTCTCTCCTGGAGGCCTGAGGGAGCTTCTGGAACTCCTGGAAGTTTGGATCTTTCCCTTGGGTAATGTGCCGCACCCTCTGCTCCTTTTTCTTAATGGCCTCCTTGATGCCCTCAATGTGGCACTTTTCCTCCTTCTCGGCTTTCAGTTTCAGGATGTGGTGGTTTTTCTCCCTCAGGTGGTTGAGCTCCCGGAGGTGCTGCACCTTGTCCCTAGTGGTCTTGTGCACGTGATTCCTGGCCTGTCGGATCTTCTCATCTGCCAGCTCCACCAGAATCCTTTTGCGCATCTTCCTCTGCTCCTCTGACTCCCCTGCACGCCACCTGGCCTGCTGCAACTGCTCTTCCTCCTTCTGGGCCTTCTCCCTCAGCTCGCGGTGCCGCTCCTTCATCAGGCCCTGGTGTATCTCTTGGGACCGCTGGAAACTTTGTTCCAGGGACAGCTGCCTAAGGAGCTCCTCAGCCTTGGCCTGGCAGTCCATGAGGACCTTCCGGGCCTGGTAATTGATGAGAGAGCTCAGGTTGGTGTCCTGGACCTTCTTCTGTCCCTCCACGGCATGCAGATGCCTCTTGCGACAGGCCTCCACCAGCCTCCTCTGTAGCTGCAGGGTGTGTTGCTCCCGGAGGTTCCGTTGCATCTTCTCCTGCTCCCGCAGGCGCCGCACCTGGCACTGCTTTCGGTGCTCCGCCTGGGCGCGCGCCTTCTCCAGCTTCTCCTGGCGCGGGCTCTCCTGGTCCTCAGTTTGTTCCTTCCACCGGCTTTCCCCCGGGGTCACGTTCTTCCTCTGGCTGTCCCGCCGCCGGCAGCGCTGCTCAGGGCTTTGGAGGGTCTTGCGCTGCTCCTTCTCCTGCCACTGCTCCTGGCTCTGCTGCAGCAGCAGCCGGCGTTCCCGCTCCAAGGTCATCTGGACCTTCTGATCCGAGCGCTTCAACTCCTCCCAGGCCTCAGCCGCCTGCTGCTGCAGCTCCCGCATCCTCTGGGCCTTCTTGAGACGGCTCAACACGAGGGCCACAATCTGCTGGTCCTGGGAGGACACCGCTGCCTCTTCCAGCTTGCTCTTCAGGACCTGGGTGTGGGGGCTCCGCATCTCTTTACTAGAGGCCGAGGGCTGGGAGTCCCGGCTTGCTAATGACTCAACCTGGTCGCTGCTGTCTCTCTTCTGGGCGCACACGCAGGCTGAGTGCCTCCTGAACTTTTGGGAGGGCACAGAAGACCGCTCCGAGGGAACTGAGGAAGCGGACCAGCGACCTAGATGTCTGCCGAGCGGCACTGCCCACTGGTCTCCACCCTGTGCCTTTTCTACCCTGAATGTGCCACTCAGGGGAGTGCCAGCTCCTCCGGAGTAAGGCGGCGGCGAGTCTCCCTGGGCCAGTGGGTAATGCGGGCAGGGCTGCGGCCGCTGGGGTGGCAGCTGGGTCTGCGGCTGCCAAGCCGGGCGGGGCTTGGTTCCTGTCTCTCCCCAGGCATCTTCCAGGCGCCTGCTGCGGAGCCCGTGCTTCCTGGAGCGGTCCAGGGGCCTGCGGACCACATCGCTCAGGCTTCGGCTGCCCCGCGGTGAGTCTGAGCACGCGCGCCTGCGAGGCCGCGGTGTGAACGAACAGTGCGGGTGCAGCCAGCACGCCCCAGCTTCACTCTCCGCACCCGGAGTCTCGGCCCGGGAGCACGCGGGGGAGTCGGCTCCGGACCTCTGCCCGCCCAGCCGCTGCGTGGACTCTCGCTCTCCGCCGGGCCGCGGGGGTTCCCAGAGGTCCCGGTAGGGCGGCTGGGAGAAGTGGCTGAAGCCTGCCATCCCTCCCTCTGGGCACGCGCAGAGTCTGCGCAAGGGGTCTGAGACCTCCAGAGGACGCTGCAGACACCCGCCCCGCCCCCCAGTCCCGAAGTCGGGGTCGCCTGTGACGCTCCGGCCACTTCACAATGCGCCTGGCAGCTGGGTCCCCGCAGTCTTCAGCCCTTGCCCGGCGCCGCCCACCCGTTTTGCTAGCACTCGGAGCACCTGGAATGGGAAGGACAGGAGGCTGGAGATGGGGGTGGTGGGGGTCGGGTGGGGGAGAAAGGAGTTGCAGGTTGGAGGAGGGAATATGTGGGAAATCAGGATGATATTTAAAGATGAGGGTACATAGTGTCCCCCCACCAGTGTTTCAGGGAGAAATTTGAACTCGCATTTGCACACAAACAGCAGGATTTTAAGAGAGCCTGGGTGAAGGCATCACCCTCAGAATAAAAGGGGTGGGGAGAAGGGCCAAGGTGTAGTTTCAGGGAGGAGATACCCTCAGCTGCAGAATCACCGTCCTGCACGTGTGTACCTCTGCAACGTGGTCAAATAGAGCGGCTGTGGACGCACATTAATATGCGACACCATCCATTTGCCGTTTTAAATTAGCAAGCCCAAAGTATGCTTTAATGTTAACTTTTAAAGATTTTTAGAAAAGGAAGACGACGACTCTATTTTCTAATATGGTAATTACTGCTTTTGTCAAAATATGAATGCTGCGTGCACATTTCTGAAATAGCATCAGTGAACACCATGTTGAAATCACATTTTTCCCCCTTTTCCTCGAATTTTGTGGGATTCTTGTTCCTTGTTGAGACACCCTTGGCTAATGGGAAAAGCACTGGATCTGGTAGAGAAAAAGAATTTGAATCTCGTCTACCACTCTTCACTCATGGGCTCTTGGGCAAATTCCTTAAGTTTCCATGACCTCCAGTTCCAGCAAGATGGAGTGGGAAGCCGGGCCTCATCTTACCAGCATTGCAGGACTGTTGTGAGGGTCAGACGAAATGATGCATCCAGAGGTTGGCACCAGAATACATTCAATAAATATCATTTTGGTGCCATGCTAAGCGTCAGTTAAAAGTTTTAAGAATTGGGTTGGGTGGTGGTTCATGCCTGTAATCCTAGCATGTGGGGAAGGCAAGGCAGGAGGATCCCTTGAGCCCAGGACTTAGACCAGTCTGGGCAACATAGAGAGACTCTGCCTCTATATAAACATTTTAAAAATTAGCTAAACATGTGTGTGCATTTGTAGTCCCAGCTATTCCGGAGGCTGAGGTGGAAGGATTGCTTGAGTCCAGGAATTTGAGGCTGCAGTGAGCCATGATTATGTCACTGCACCCCAGTCTGGGCAACAGAGTGAGACTTTGTCTCAAAAACAAAGTGTTAAGACTTAAAGTAATATATGAATTTACAAATATTTCTGCAGATTTCTAGCTTAAGGAAATAATGCAATTAATGTTATCTTAAAATAGTTTAAGTAAAGGATAGAGTGCTAGAAAGGGGTGACTCCAAGCTCTGTCATGTTCACACCATACTGTGGATCCTGGCTAAGTCACTTCCCTTCTCTGGGGTTGCTATGGTCTGAAGGTTTGTGTTTCCCCCAAATTCTTAAGTTAAAATTCTAACCCTTAAGTTGATGGTATTAGGAGGTGGGACCTTTGGGAGGTGATTAGGTCATACAGGTGGAGCCCTCATCAGTGGGATAAGTGCCCTTATAAAAGGAGTCCCAGAGAACTCCCTCATCCCTTCTGTCATGTGAGGACACAGTGAAAAGATGGCCATCTCTGAACCAGGGAGAGGATCCTCACCAGACACCAAATCTGATGTCTTGATCTTGGGCTTCTTAGCCTTCAAAATGGTGAGAAATAAATTTCATTCATTTATATGCCACCAAATCTGCGGTATTTTGTTAATAGCATCCGGAAGAGACTAAGGCAGGGTTGTAATGAGGAAACAGTTCTGGATAGCATTCTCCAAGTATGACCATTCCTTAAAGAAGAAAAACGAGTATTTACCCACACCAATCCTCTTCATTCACGTATCCTTGAAGCATCACAGCAACCCCAGCTAGGAAGGACCAATAGCCTTGACAATATTTTCCACTGGACAAATCTAAGACTTGGCCATATTAACTGATTTCCCCAGAGTCACTTGGTCAATGGCAGGAGTTTTGACTTCAGATTTACTTCTCTTTCCATGATAGCGTGCTGCCTGCCTCTTGGGGAATGCACTATAAGTTGAGCCATGCTTTTAGGAAAATTATGATCTGATATACAGCAGAAGGTCATGGACACCATGTCCTTGAAGCCATGTGGTAGCAGCCTTAACTACAGTGGAAGGAGCCACTCTGCCTGATTAGGATCTCACCAGCATGTCTATAGCTGGGGATAAGAAGTTTTCTACCCTAGATTTTATTGGCACCATTTGTATCCCGTTAAATAAATTATTTTATGTGAATATAGCCCTTACTAGATGGTAATTTCAAAAGTAAACCAAATTTGAATGGAATCATTTAACTTTTGAAGTTAGGAAATATTTTTACATGTATTGAGTTGTGCTGATAGCTGAGTGTCATATCTCTCTGTTGAAGCTTTGTAAAACATTTTGCAGGGACAGGTGTGGCTCTGGTCAATACCCAGGCTACTCCCACAGAACAGTGTTATGTGGGTGAAAGTATACCCACCTGAAAACCAGGAGATCTGCCACCAGAGTCACCTGAGCAGTCATTTCACCTATGTCTTGGTTTCCTCATCCCTGTAAAGTCTCTTTCAGTCCCAAATGCAGCTGGAGAAAGGGTTCAATCTAGTAAATGCTTCAGCCTTTGTTCTGTAAAGCAAAAATGAGTTAATCCATGAAAAACGCTTACAGCAGTGTCTGTCTGCATGTGGTAGTTGCCTTATAAATATTAGCCATTAGAATAATCATTATCATTATGCCAAGAGCACTAAAACCATGGCAGTGTAGAGCTGAATTTAAAGACTTAGTTTGGGATGGAGCCAGAATGAGAACCCAAGGGCTCAGATTTCCAGTTTGGGGCTCTTTGACTTCTTGCTTCCTCTGAAGGTTCTCAGGATTCCTCAGGGAATTGTGTATGGCTCACTTATCTCTGCTGACACTGGAATAAAGGACAGAGTCTTCACTGCGTAATGTCACACAAATTTATTGATAATCTGGGCCAGGATTAAAAAGATGATATTGCTAAGAGAAACAGTTCTAGGTAGCAGATGTTGTAAGTGGTTAAATAGTTCACCTTAACAGAGTTCCCAGGGGAGAGTGGGGGTGTGCTCTGTCCGAATTGTTTATAAGAGGGGGCTCCATACGGATGATACTGGAGTGAAACCTGGAAGGACAATTAGGATTGTCGAGACAGGGATGAGCAGGAAGACATCAGGCCAAGGAAGCTGCTTGGGCTGCAGTGTGGAGCCTCAAATGCCTGGCACATTGGGGTCATGTGTGATTTGTGTAGCAGGGGCATGGGGAGTGTGCGCGAGTGAAGTGGCAGGTGATAAAGCCAGAAAGGTGGGCTGGGGCAGATTCTGCAGGGCCTGCTATGCCAAGCCAGGAAGCATAGACGTCCTCCCACTGGGCTGCAGCATCCCAGCTGTGTCCAGAAGCGCTCCAGGATTCCCCCAGAGCTGCATTGGGCCCAGCGGGGCAGGGCTGGAGGACTTTAGGGCAGGCTCTGAGGCCTCTGTCCTTGCTTTACCCAGGGCAACTTAGACTTTATCTGTTTTATATCTTGGGGCTCCTTGTAACACTTCACTGAAAAAATCTGGGGTTCTCCTATTTCAATCCTTTTTTATGAGAGTTGAAATCCACTGTGTAGATCACAGCAAGGAGTCAAGAAAAGCCTTGGAACCAGGAAAGTAACCCAATGGGATCTAGATTTTAGAAAGTTCATCCTGGCAGCAGCATGCATGATCAATTAGTAGGCTGGTTCAGCAGTCTGGGTGGGCAACAAGGAAACATAAACCAGGGCAATAGCCATGGGACAAGAAAGGATGGATTAGAGAAACAGGTCAGAGTTTGAGGGTTCCTGGCATTGGGATGCTTTAATATGGAGAAGAAGAGTTTCTAAACCAAGTGGTAGTGATAGCAGATCTCCAGTCTAGGTGATCTTGAAGACAACAATCTTGGAAATTTGGTAAAAGAAGTTGTAATAACAAGTGAACCCCACACAGAACAGCAAATAGAATGTCTGGAGTAAACCACCAAAACTTGAAAGAGAAACCTTTTCCTTTGAGGGGCCTGGTGGGGAAGCTCCAAGCCTTGGCACATTGTCACAGAGCCAAGAAAATCTTCCTCACCTGCATCTGTAGCATCTTAAGGAGACCCCTCAGAGGATCCCAGGCTGGAAGCTACAGTCAGCTCCTTCCTGGGGTAGATGAAAGAGATGTTTTGCAAATGCTACACTGCCAAGCATTCCCTTGATACTAAGAACAATCATTTTTATTTGGCAGAAAAAAAAAATCCTCAATGTATTTCGCTGGATGCCTTAGAATGTGAGCCTTCTGCCAAATGAAGACCTGGGCCTCCTAATTTGTTGGAGACTTAGAAAACATGGCAAAATGTGCTCTCACCCGACAATTTAAATTCATCTGTGGAATTGAAATGCGTTCCATGCCCTTCCTCAGAACAGATTGTTAGTTGTTGTGGTGACTTCAAATTTGATCTCTTAGCAGAGCGTCTAATTCTTGGATGGGTCAAATGGGAGAAAAAAGCTGTAGCTACTCTGTCTAATATGGCAGCCCATACTCACACATGGGATGTGCCCTTGAGCATGAATAATTTGAATTGATGTGTGCTGTAAGTATAAAATACACACTGGATCTCAAAAGCAGTATGAAAAAATGTAAAATATCTCAATACTTATTTTATATTGGTTACATGTTGATAGTATTTTGAACCCATTAGACTAGGTTAAATGTATTATTGAAATTAATTTCATATTTCTTGTTACTTATATTAAAGGGGCTACTAATAAAAATTGCACAGGTGCGTATGCAATAGATATCACAGTATATGTCCTTTGGGCAGAGCTGCTGTAGATTAATTGAGGTTCCCCAATATTCATGTAGTAAGCAAAAGTTATTAACATTTAGGTAATTTTTATTCTATATAAATGTATTGCTTTGAAACCACCTTTACTAACAGGATAATATTTATGTGGAAAGTTTTTTTTTTCCTTAATGGCTGGATGATAGGGTAAATTATTAATTTCCTTTTTGTTTTGTTTTTGAGACAGTCTCAAAGTGGCGCAATCTCGGCCCACTGCAACCTCCGCCTCCCGGGTTCAAGTGATTCTCCTGCCTCAGCCTCCCAAGAAGCTGAGACTATAGGCGTGCACCACCATGCCCAGGTAATTTTTGTATTTTTAGTAGAGATGGGTTTTCATCATGTTGGCCAGGCTGGTCTCGAACTCCTGACCTCATGTGATCTGCCCACCTTGACCTTCCAAAGTGCTGAGATTACAGGCATGAGCCACCGTGTCTGGCCCGTTTTCTTTCTCTCTCTCTCTCTCCCCCTCCTTTTTTTTTTAGACAGAGTCTCACTCTGTCACCAGGTGGGAGTGCAGTGGTGTGATCTCAGCTCACTGCAGCTTCGACCTCCCAGACTCAAGTGATCCTCCCACTTCAACCTCTTGAGTAGCTAGGACTATAGGCATGCAGCACCATGCCCGGCTAATTGTTGTATTTTTTGTAGAGATGGGGTTTCACCATGTTGTCCAGGCTGCTCTCAAACTCCCAGGCTCAAGTGATCCACCTGCCTCAGCCTCCCAAAGTGCTTGGATTACAAGCATGAGCTACCGCACCCAGCAATTATTAATTTTCAAAAATCAATTTTGCAGTACAATTTCACAGGATTTCTGTTATTTTATGCCCCACCTCCACTTTTTCCTCACTACACAGGAAAACATTCCCCTAAGTAACAGTATCTGAGAATACATTACAGGACCACTCTCTACATGAGCCTACGAGATATGGACTCGTTAAAAATATCAGACCTGCAAAACTGTAAAAACAAAACAAAAAAAAGTATGCAAACACCCAGGGCAAGAAATGAAAAACTCATGCTAATGTAGTGCTAAGAGTGAAAATTGTAGCCTATAAACTTCTTTTTTAAAAAAAGAAAATAGTGGGATAAGGGCCTAGAAATAGGAAAGTTGTTACCATGGAAACAATCACTTACCCACAATGCAAATATTCCATGTGTATGAGAGGTTATATGTATAAAAATGATGGCAGATACATATTGAGCGGGTGTTAGAGCACTGCTCAAAGTGCTTTATGTGCAAACCCTACCACAACTATGCGAAGTAGGAACTGTTCTTTCTGAGCCAACTGTTCTTTCTAAGAGAGAACTGCTCAAGATCACGAAATTAGTCGGCAGTGGAGTCAGGATCGGACCCCGGTCCCTCACCCCAACCTCACACCGGATGGCCTTCTGTGCTAGGACTGCATAATTATAGCCAGAGAAAATCACGTGTAGCCTGGAGAGCAGAAGAGTATTTTAAATACTTCTAGTTTTGCTGCATCTTAGGATTTTAATATTTTTCACATTTGTAACCTTCATGCAATTAAAAGCAGGAGATGATAATTAACCAATTCTTATGAAGAAGGGAAGAACTCGAAATAAGTATGCTTAGAGTTGACAGTGAGTTCAATTCCACAGGGAGATAACAGGACTGAGCTGCAGTTACTGGATCACTTAACACTGACACAGAAACACAAAACGGTGTGATAAAGTTGCTGATTTTTGAAATGTTATTACAAATAGTTTGTAGTGTTAAAACATAGGAAGACATTGACCCAGTGGAAACTTGAGGAAAGAGTCTCACTTAATAACGTATCCAATTTGGAGTTCTTTAATCCTCAGCATCACATAGGCATTACATTGAATAATTTCATTTTTTATTTTAAAGAATGTGTTTTGTTGAAACTTTAAAAAAAATGTGTGAGGGTTTTAAAGTTCCATTTAAAAAATTTTTTTCTGTTTTTGCTAAAATTGAGCATGAAGTTTTCAACCTTAAATGAAATTTGTTTTTCAGAAAGCTAGAAGTAAGGGAAGATAGCACTGCAATAGAAGTCTGGTGATGGATGATTTGCCGTGATTGCTGACTGTGCATGTATTGTAATATGCCATGCATTGTGAATCCTTGGCTGACGTTAGGTAAGGCAGGGCACCCTCAGCCCACTTAAATTCCAACCTCTGCATCGACCAGTTTTATTATACTATGAAAGAATTTTCAGTGGGCAACTCATAGTGTTCTTTTCACTCAAAGCCACCCACACATGGGGCTGGAGTAGAATTCAGCAACTGTGGGTGGCCCTGTCTGTGCATTCAGCAACCACTTCTGTCCACAGGAACCTTTTGAAAGCACCTTCAGCCACCCACCTGGGTCTCTGCTTGGCCATACCTCTGGGGAGAGTCATTAACTGTTCTCCCCTTTGCATGGAATGAGGTTCCTTCTTGAACTCTTGGTTCAGGGAAAGCCATCCCTGATCAGATTAAATCATCTATTATACACTCTCACAGCTCCTTTAGAGTAGCAGCTTCTCGCCTTGGTGGGTGTGTTCATTGCAGGCCCACACTTGAGAGTTCTGTGAAGATTTGATTAACCAAGTCATCCTCCAGTAAGTTCCACGAGAGAAAGGATCTCACCTGCTTTTTTCACCCCCACCCAGGAACTTGATAAATATTTGTCGAATGAATGAAATAAATGATTGACTGCACTAAAAATTCACAGTCGCTCACGCCTGTAATCCCAGCACTTTGGGAGGCCAAGGCAGGTGGATCACGAGGTCAGGAGATTGAGACCATCTTGGCTAACACGGTGAAACCTTGTCTCTACTAAAAATACAAAAAATTAGCCGGGTGTGGTGGCACATGCCTGTAGTCCCAGGTACTCTGGAGGCTGCGGTAGAAGAATCGCTTGAACCCAGGAGGCAGAGGTTGCAGTGAGCCAAGATTGCACCACTGTACTCCAGCCTGGGTGACAGAGTGAGACTCTGCCTCAAAAAAAAAAAAAAAAAAAAAATCAGTGTCTAAACGTTGGGTGCGGTGGCTCACACCTGTGATCCTAGCACTTTGGGAGGCCGAGGTGGGAGGATCACTTGAGGTCAGGAGTTCGAGACCAGCTTGGCCAACATGCTGAAACCCCATCTCTACTAAAAATACAAAAATTACCTGGGGGCATGGTGGCAGGCACCTGTAATCCCAGCTCTTCGGGAGGCTGAGGCAGGAGAGTTGCTTGAACCCGGGAGGCAGAGGTTGCAGTGAGCAGAGATAGCACCACTGCACTCCAGCCTAAGTGACAGAATGACACTCTGTCTCAAAAAAAAAAAAAAGAAAGAAAAAATAAATAAAAATTCCCAGTGTCTAACACTGCTAAGCCAGTCAGTGGTAGGTATCAGTGCCTCTATTTGTATATGTGCACCTAGTGCAGGGATGATTTCTAATCTTTTCTATCTGACTCAAGCCCCTGACCACACCTTTGCCCACTCACTCTTTGCTCCTGTTCTCAGCCCCCTACATTTTAAATAAGTTCAAGGTCATAAAAGCAAACTTCCTCAACTTCCCCTTCCGCTGGGTCTTCATCCATTGTCTCCTTCTTTCTGACACAGGGTGGAAACTGACCCTGTCTCTTGCCAAAGCCCATTCCCCCTACTCTGATTCTGTCCCTCCATCTTCCCTAGGCCCTTGCTGGCTCCTGCATCCCCTATTTTGACTCCTCTTCCTTCTTTTCTCTCTCTCCTTACAACTATGCTCAGGTGACTTCCATCTCCCATGACCCTTATAGTTTAGCTCTACGGCAGCGCCGTCCAACAGAACTTTCTGAGATAAGGGAAATGCTCTGCATCTGTGCTATCCAATATGGAGCCCACAGGAAGTTGCTGAGCACATGAAATATGGCTGACATGACTGAGGAAACATACTTTTAATTTTATTTGATTCTAACTTATTAAAATTAAAAGAGGCACATGTGACTGGTGCCCTCCATATTGGACAGCAGAGTTCTAAAATGTGAACTCTGAAGTCATGTTGCTTAGATTAAAATAAATTATAGTTTTGATCTCTGAATCATATGACCTTGGGCAACTTACTTAAGTTCTTGTAAGTATTCAACTTTTTCATCTAAAGTTGTGATAGTAGTACTGAAGTATAGGGTTGTCATGAATGAGATAATTCATATCATTACATTTAACAAATAGTGTATACTCCTAGCATAAACACTCAAAATGTGCTTCTTGTACTTGTCATCATCATCATCATCATCTTTGTTATTCAGACATGTTCACATTGTTTTTTCAAACTTCAGCTCAAGATGCATTAACAATCAACAACATCAATTTAGTGGACTTTGGCTAGCATTTTTAAAAAAGACATATTTTATAATACAATAAGAAATATGAGTGCTTCTCATGTAGTAGACATAGATATGAAGTCATGAAATGTTTGTTTCTATCTATGGGTGAACTGTGTACCAGGTGTTGAAGTAAAATATATTTCTTACCATAGGTTGCATTTTCTAAAAATGTTGTGTTTCTCTAGAAGTGTTGTTTTAGAGTTTAGAAGGTCAAGACTATGTTCTAGAGGCCAAATCCAGTGGTCTCTTCTCAGTATCATCTTGATTTCTTGGTCCTATTTGGCACTGAGGTCCATCTTCCATTCGACTGAATTTCTTTCCTTCCTTGACTTACTTTGCTTACTTTTTCTTCTCTCCACCCAGTGTTTCTCCAAGGGTCACTTGGGTTCTTTTTTTTAAAAAGGAGTCTCACTTTGTTGCCCAGACTGGAGTGCAGTGGTTGGATTATGACTTACTGTAGCCTTGACCTCCCAGGCTCAAGCAATCCTCCTGCCTCAGCCTCCTGAGTAGCTTGGACTACAGGCACATGCCAACATGCCCAGCTAACTTTTAAAATGTTTGTAGAGACAGGGTCTCACTGTTTCCCAGGTTGGCCTCAAACTCCTGAGCTCAAGCCATCCTACTACCTTGGCCTCACAATCACCTGCTAGGATTACAGGCGTAAGCCACAGCACCCAGACCTCCAAGAACCATTGGTATCAAAATCAGTCTAGAGGTGTAAGAACATGTTTATTATTCAAGGTGGGCCTCCTGATTGTGTCTCCTGTCACCCTTGTGACCTCTCCTCCCACACTGAATTCAACTCATCTAGGTAAACAATAGGATTTTGCAGACATGACAAGTGTGACTTATGAGGCTTTGTCGTAAAAGATCTTGTGGTCTCTGCCTTACTTTCATGGATCACTTGCTCCTGGGGAGCCAGATGCCATGTTATGAGGACACTCATCTTCATTCAGATCCTTTACCCAAGTTAAGTCTTTAGATCACTGCAGCCCAGCCGACAACTTGACTGCAACCTCGCCAGAGGCCTGGAGCCAGATTCCTGATTTATAGAAACCATGAGATCAAAAATGTTTCCTTGTTTTTTAAGATGCTGAATTTGGGGGTAATTACATCAATAGAAAAGGAAGCAGGCATGTGCTTTAAGTTGCATGTCCCTAGACCCCATTCCAGGCCTACTGAATCTGGTTCCCCTAAGACAGCCTCAGGATGGCCTCACAGTCTGCATTAACATTTCTGGGTACTGTTTCTACTCTCTACAGTTTAAGACCCACTGCCCTTTTTTTGTTTTCACTGACTATTCTCCCTCCCTCACTCCCTCCGTTTCTTCTTTCTCCTATAGCACAGGTCCCAAAAGTTCTCTCCAGGGCCTCCTCCCTTTTCATCGTGCACTCCTTATGCAAGTGCATCTATTCTGTGGCTTTAGCTGACAGCCTTGGAGCAGCTCAGGGACCTGCTTCTCTTCCTTGGAGCCCTCTACAAAGCTTATGAGACTGAGTTTCCAACCGCTTACTGGGTATCTCCATATGGACTTTTTTCTGGCAACTCAAACCCAACATTTCCAACACTGAATTCATAACCATCCTCACAAAATCTCCTTTTTTTGTTTGTATTCCCTGCTTTTATTAGCAGGTTTATAGCTCAGTCTCTTAAACTCTACGTCTTGATGTCATCTTTGCATTACCTTTTTCCCTCACCCTCAATACACAGGGGTCCCTGAGATCTTACCATTGCCCCTCTTCAGAACCTCCCTTGGCTGCTGCTATTGCTCTTGTTCATACCTCATTATCCCTTACCTGGATGGTTGGGAAGCTTCTTCATTGTCTCCTTGTCCTATTCTTTTCCCATCCAGACTTCATGCTTCCTAAAAGACTAGTATCTGGTTCAACTGATCATGATACTTCCTCACTCAAAATCCTTTGATGCAGTCTATCATTAATGGGCATTTGGGTTAATTCCATGTTGCTATTGTGAATAGTGCTGCAGTGAACATACGCGTGCATGTATCTTTGTAATAGAATGATTTATATTGCTTTGGGTTTACACCCAGTAATGAGATTGCTAGGTCAAATGGTATTTCTGGTTCTAGATCTTTGAGGAATCACCACACCATCTTCCACAATGGTTGAACTAATAGCATTCCTATTTACAGCCTCACCAGCATCTATGTGACACATATACATCATGGAATACTATGTGGCTATAAAGAGGAACAAGATCATGTCCTTTGCAGGGGCATGGATGGAGCTGGAAGCCATTATCCTCAGCAAACTAACATAGGAATGAAAACCAAACATCACATGTTCTCACTTATACATGGGAGCTGAACAATGAGAACACATGGACACAGGGAAAGGAACAACACACACTGGGGCCTGTCAGGGGTGGGGTGCTGGGGAAGGGGGAGCATTAGGAAAAATAGCTAATGTATGCCGGGCTTAATAACTAGGTGATGGGTTGATAGGTGCACCAAACTTGCCTATGTACCCTGAAACTTAAAAAAAATCACTTGATGGCTTCCCACTGCCTTTTGATAAAGTTCAATTTTTTTGTGTGACCCCAATAAGACGTTCTATCTGTATTTCTAACAACTACCTTGCAATCCACCCCTAAACACACATGCTCCCTAGGCGCAAAGGGTTGTCCACAATGTCCCAAGCATGCCCTGAAGTTTTCCAGATTTTTTTCATACTGTTATGATAACTATATAATTAAAATTCTCCCTTGAGAATAAAAAATCATGATATAAAGCCCATTGCAAAATTTACTTGCAACGCAATCTACAATGGTAGATGTAATCTGCTTCTGTGCCCTTCTATCCCAGCCCCCAAACCAGGCAGGGAGAAGGCAGGGTAGGGGTGTGGAAGCAAATCCCATCCGGCTCCTGGCTACTTTGTTGCCTTCTGATATTGTTTGGTTCTGTGTCCCTACCCAAATCTCATCTTGAATTGTTGCTCCCATAATCCCCAAGTGTCATCGGAGGGACCCAGTGAGAGATAATTGAATCATGGAGGTGGGTTTTCCCATGCTGTTTTCATGATAGAAAATAAGTCTTGGCCAGGTGTGGTGGCTCACGTCTGTAATTCCAGCACTTTGGGAGGCTGAGGCGGGCAGATCACCTGAGGTCAGGAGTTTGAGACCAGCCTGGCTAATCTAGTGAAATCCCACCTCTACTAAAAATATAAAAATTAGCCAGGTGTGGTGGTGGGCGCCTGTAATCCCCCTACTCAGGAGGCTGAGGCAGGAGAAAGGAGAATCGCTTGAACCTGGGAGGCGGAGGTTGCAGTGAGCCAAGATCACACCATTGCACTCCAGCCTGGGCGACAAGAGCAAAACTCTGTCTCAAAAACAAAAATGAAAAGAAAAAGAAAATAAGTCTCATGAGACCTTGTGGTTTTGTAAAGGGCAGTTCCCCTGCACACGCCCTCTTGCCTGCCTCCATGTAAGACATGCCTTGCTCTTCCTTTGCCTTCCACCATGATTGTGAGGCCTCCCCAGTCATGTGGAACTGTAAGTCCATTAAACATATTTTTCTTTATAAATTACCCAGTCTTGGGTATTTCTTCACAGCAGTATGAAAATGGACTAGTATACCTTCAGATAATGGAAATTTAGAAAGCCCATTCAGCATCCTGTGAGTCTTCATTTGCTTTGTCTACACTGGTTACGCTTTTGTGAAAAGACAAATTCATTCATTCATTGAGCCAATGAGCATTTATTAACCCTGTCCTAGCCATAGTGGTAGATATAAAGAGTAAGATCCAGTCCTTGTTCTTTTTCAACTTGGATACACCTTCTAGATAGTAGCAGTTGCCAAAGGAAAGATGCTAAAATATCAGAGAATTTCACAGGTTAAAAAAATCACTTCTGGATTGGAGATGTAGGGAGTGGAGATAAATTATTGCCTATCTCTCTCCACTTGTATATAAGCTCCATGAAGACAGGAATCTTTGCTTTGTTTAGTTGTATATTTCTAGCATGCAAAGCAGTGCCTGGCACATAGTAGAACTCAATACATATTTGTTGAATGAATAGATGCCTGAATTTTAAAAATGTATATAAAAGAAACATAGGCCTGGGTTTATGACTATGAGCTCTAAGGCTGAGATGATGTCTATTTGCATTTTTATGGATTTGCATTATGTTCAGCATATTTTAGGCACTCAATAAATTCTGGATGAAAGTCGAGTAAGTGATTTCATAGCTGAGGTTTGTTTTCTTCTCACCCCTTTTCTTGGTGTCATTAAGTATTAACCCTCCTGAAAAAAAAGTCCATGACAGTGGTTTTAAAGGTAAGAGTGTTTAAGAAACCAAAAAAAAAGGGCAGTATGGTAGAAAATGAAGGTAGTGTGATAGAAAATGAAATGAAAGAAAAAGGTCAGGAAAATAACATTTTAAAATGTAATTAACTACTGAAAGTATTTTTGAAAGCACTGATTTACCTTTACCTGGTAGTCAACTGAAATGGAAAACATGACAATAGGTTGTGATGATGTTGAATCATCTCATTAGCAATATTTGTTTAATTTAATCCAAGAACGAAATATTGCTATACAGAGTCCAAAGCTTAAAGTTATTGGAAGCATTTTATCCAATTCAGAATTAAATAAAAAAGTGAAAGGCCCAGAGAATATTTCTGTTGTTGTTTTTTTACCCCAGTGATATAAATTTAACTAGCTGAAATCATATTCTAAGTATCAGACATTTACACTGACTCTGAAGTGGCAGTTACCTTTGCATATTGAAATTACTTGGGGCTTGTTTAATGAGAAGCTTATCCATTAAGAACCCCACTGGATACAGAATTAATTGCTGGGGAAAGCATCCAAAGCAAGAGAACATCATAGTCCTTGCCCTAAAGGAGCTTACCATGTAAGCAGGTGAAACAAATATGAACAAAGCAAGAAAAAAACAGCAAATAAATTATGAGTGTAGATTAATTTACAGCCCTTTGGTAGAGTCAGCTAGTTGCCCATTGAAATCTGAACTTCCTTTCAACCTTAGGAACAGTTGTCCCTGAGACTACACTTCCCAGGTCATTTTGCACTTACGTGAGACCATGTGACTAGTTGGCCATGTGACCTCATTATGGTCAATGGAATGAGGGCAGAATAGATGTGGGCCACTTTGGGGCCTGGCCCATATATGACTTATCCTTTCTCCCCATGGGCTGATGTAAGAAAAATAATTATATGCATATAATAATACATTATATATAATGGTATGTATTATATCTAATTATATAAATATTTATGTGTAATATATATTTGTATTATATAAGGTATAATATATATTTATATTATATAATATATAATACATTATATATCACATATTATATAATATATAATTATGTAAAATATATAATTTTAATTTTATGTAAAATTATATAATATATAACATACAAAATTGTATATTATGTTATATGTTAATTATATATTTTATATTAATTATAATTAATTGATTATATAATTTTATAATTATATATAATTAATTACATTATATTGCATATTATAGAATAGGTAGTTATATAATATACATAATTATATATTATGCAATATATTACATATTATATAATAGATAATTATATATAGTAATATATGTAACACATATATAAATATGTATACTGTAATATAGATAATATACATTATATGTACACATATATATTTATATATTATATAAATATAATATTGTCTTGACCCAAGTTTTGAGGCCCTGTCTTAAGGCTGGTCAGTTCTGCTTCTTGATTAGCTGATTGAGTCCACAACCCCAATCACTCAACCAATTCCCTTTTTGGGCACTCATATGGGGCCACTGCCCTGGTTGCCCTGAGTACCAGACAACCAGAGGTAACCACTATCCTCCACAGCCCCCTGAAATTACTCAAATTACTCAAATCAGACAGTTCACAGGGAGTCCACAAAACCTAGCTAACCCCATTCCACTTGCCGTACATAAACAGGCCCAAACAGTCCTGGTGCAATCTCTGTGTGGCCCTGTGTGGCAGTCTTTTCTTGTTTGGAGCTGTAAGTAACAAATAATTCTACCTTTCATCTATCCAAATGCCACTGTGGTGTGTCCAGCCATCTTTAAATCTTATAACACAGCTGAAATGGCAAAGACCAGAAACTCTTGGAAACCATGTGTTGACTGGAACAAAGTTGCTTTCTGCCCGGGTTCCTGAAGGACTGCTGTGCCCCAGCTCCACTCATCCTCAACTCCCCAATTTATGCCCCTCCCTCATCACCCTGGACTGTCCTATGAGAGAGAAAGAAACTTCTATTACATTGGAGTCATTACATGTTTTGCCTTATCTGTTATGGCAGTTTAACCCACCCTAATTATCACAGGAAACCAGCCAACTCGCAGCTAAGGATATAGTGTGGAATGAGGAAACTTCCAGGGAGGGACAGAGGGGGCTCTTATCCCACCTCCTACGAGGAGGGGAAGCTCTGGAGGGGAGCTCAAGGTTGATCTTTAACAAAATGGCAAACGAGTTTAGCAGTTAACATTATTGCACATCCCTCCCTTCTTCGTCCAAGGGAAAGCCTTCAGTCAAAGAACCCCTTATGAGACAGATCTTATTATTTCTATTTTTCATGGTATTCTCAAAGTTAACTCCATCTCATTAAGCCCCAAGTTCATTCCCACTTTCTAACCTCTTTGTTTATCTTTTTTCTCGCATCCTGTGAATTTCAAATTAGTTCCTAATTACCCTAGTATTACATAATCTCCTCACCACCCCTGAAATAATAAAAGTCATAGCAATAAAACTAAAGTATTTTTGACCACCCTTCCCAAACAATTCAATCTGCTCACGCTAACCTGGATGTAACCCCACTGCGGTTAATCATTTCAGACTTTTTTCTTTTGTGTTCATATAAATCCATAGAAAATCTATGGTATTGCCTTTCCATAAATTGTATCTTGCTGTACATTGTGTTCTACAATTTGCTTCTTTTGCTCAGCAACAATGTTTCACAGAGCTCTCCTGTTCTTAGGTGGAAATCTAAATTATTCCTAATGGCTACATAGTGTTCGTTAGTATGACTAGACCACAATTTATTTAGTCATTCCATCATTCAGCTTATTTCCAATTTTCCACTTTTAGAAAAATATCTACAGTAAATATCTTTGGATCTACTTTCCTGAGCACTTACTATGTGCTAGGTGCTCTTCAGGAATAATGCCATTCCTCTTAATGGTTGTGTGAAGTAAGTACTGGCACCATCTTTGTTTAGTAGACGAAGTATCCAAGTGAATGCATCAGGGTTTCTTTAGGGGTAGATGCTGAGCAGTGCAATTGCAGGGTCCCTTTCTCGTCTTTTTTTTCTTTCTTTTTTTTTTTTTTTGAGATGGAGTCTCACCCTTTTGCCAGGCTGGAGTGCAGTGGTGCGATCTCGGCTCACTGCAACCTCTGCCTCCTGGGTTCAAGCAATTCTCCTGCCTCAGCTTCTCGGGTAGCTGGGACTACAGGCGTGTGCTGCCATGCCCAGCTAATTTTTGTATTTTTAGTAGAGATGGGGTTTCACTATGTTGGCCAGGATGGTCTTGATCTCTTGACCTTGTGATCCACCCGCCTTGGCCTCCCAAAGTGCTGGGATTACAGAAGTGAGCCACTGTGCCCAGCCTCCCCTCCTTGCTAGTGGTGGCCTGTTCTAAAAGGGCCTGGGATTTGTTTTAATTAGGTATGTTAAGACACACAGACATAGAAATGACTGTCATGAAGGAAAACGTTTTTAGAGTCAGAGGTGCCTAGAGGCAGGGGTATGGCACACCATGCAGGGCCACGTGGGGAAGCACCAGGTAGGTCTAGAGGCAGAAGGAGTGAGAGTGTGGTGGGGAACATGGACAAGAGCCTTTATTGTACCTTCACGGGAAGGAATAGGTGAGGCAGTGTAAACAGATTTAAGATGGGCTAGTTTGAATGGCTTCAGCGGACTAGTTTGAATGGCTTCAGTGGACTCTGGGGCATAGGGGCTGTGCCTAGTTGTCTGGTACCTGGACCTGGGGTGATAAGGGCCAGAGAATAGTGGTCCTGAGTGTGACAGCTCATAGAGGAGGGTGGGAGGGGGTGTAGTCTACCATCTCTAGGAATTGTCTAGTTCTGGGAAGGGCAGCCCCTTGAGGGTCACCAAGGTCCCAAATGTCAAAGCATCAAAATACAGAAAATAAAAGACGTGGTCAATACACAGAAATTTATAATCCTACCAGCAGAATATTGGAGCTCCCTTTTCCCTGCATTATCACCTAACACCTGATATTATCAAACATAGTATTCGTAATCCATCTGAAGGGTGAAAACAGTGTCTCTTGTCCTAATTGGCATTCCCCAATTAATTAATGATATTTGATATTGAGCACCTTTCACGTATCTATGGGCCAATGGGCAATAGTCCCTTTCTGGTTCACCTCTCCAGTTTCTTCCCACCCCTCCATGGTCTTCTCCCTTGGTCTGCAGACACAAGCTACACTTTTCTGTATGGCTTTCTAATATGGTCTGAGTGCTTCTCAGAAGTTTTATCTCTTGGCATTTTCCAACTTGCATTCTAAATTCTAACCTTGGTCTCTGTCCCCAACCCTTCCCTCCTGACCTTTGCACAAGCTATTCCTTCGGCCTAGAAAACTCACTGTATATCCTTTCCCCTTCATTTCTGACACACGCACACACCCACAGACACCCTCATATGACATATGAGGTCACCTCCAGGACCCCTTTCCTACCACCTTCTCTTATGTACTTTCCAATTACGGCAATTACCCCATGACTGTATAATTGCAGGTTTGTCTTTCAACTCTCCCCATAGATTATACACTTGTTAAAAGTAAGGATTGTGTTTTTGTTTTTGTATTCTCCATACCTGGCACAATGACTGAAATATGCTCGGTACACAGTAAATGCACTTCGAATGGAAGGAAGAATGGATGGGAGTGTGACTGAATGAGCTTATTTATCCTGTTCCACACTCCAGCCCCTGAAGCTTGTCTCCTTGCTGAGTGTGTAGTCTCTCCAAGGCAGAGACAATGGGTGAATCAGATACTTTGAAAATTCTAGATTTACACCCAAACACAGCATTTGGTACCATGCCAGGTTCATGTTCTGGTATGTTCTGGGCTCATTAAAGGGTTTGTGGTTGATTGTGTGTATTCCTGGGTGTGCAGGATTGAGGAAAGCCAGAAGAGAAGAACAACTGGCTCCAGTTTGGTTTTCAATGTCAGTAAGAGATTGGTGCGAATGATTTATTTTCCTTTGAATATTGATTAAGAAAAATAAGTCACCATCTCTATCTTCATACATAAGGTGTCATAGACTGCCCGTTTCCCATGTCCCCTCCAATCTATTCTCTTCTTTCTGGTCTCCAGGCTGTCCAATAAAGACTACATTTCCCAACTTCCCTTGCAGCTAGGTATGGCCATGTGACTAGGTTCTCAGTAATGATATGTGAGAGGACTAATTTGTGTAACTTCTTCCTCATTTGCCTGAAAGAAAATTGTTACCTTATACTTTTCTTTTCTTTCTCTCCATACCACCCCACAACGGCTTTCCTTTGGGCCAGACCCCAGAAATGCCAATGATCCAGCTTCAGTGATGCAAATGAAGACCTCAGGGAACAACAGAGTAATGAGAGAAGGAACCTAGGTCCCTGAATGACTCTGGAGCAGATATGCCCCAGACATTTTACCATGCCCCGTACCTCCAATGGTAAGAAATTTACATATGTGAGAAATAAACTTCCATTTAATTTACTATATATTTGGAACACTTTGTTACAACTTAGCCCATACTGTAACCTACATTTTTCTTCTACCTCTTCCCAAATTTATTATTCTGCTTAGTGCTTAACACCATCTAGCATAGAAAATGTTTTCCTTCTTTTCTTCTCATCTGTCTTCCTTAACTAGAATAGTTCCTGGAAGGCAGGGTTTTTTCAATTAGCAATAATCACCTCAGATAAACTTCATTGGCTATGACACTGCTACTGCACAAAGCTGAAGGCAGGGGTTTTTGTCTTTGTTCACTGTTGAACTCCCAGCATCTAGAAGAGTGTCCAGTTCATAGTAAGTGCTCAACTCTATATATAGAGTGAACTATTACTGGCCACCAAAAGTGAAATCATAATATATACCATGAGGAAAGAAGAGTGAAAACAGTGGGGAACTTCATGCATGGAGGGTAGACAGAAGGCATGTAATCAGACGGGGGGCACAGTCTCTAAGAAAAAAAGCCCCTGGTGCTCTCCTGTCTTTGGGAGGAGGACTCTGAGGTTTTGCTTTAGTTCCTGTCCCCACTGGTATTGGTTCTGGAGTCGAGAGAGGAAGAGAGATAAAGTCAGGTTTCCGTACCTGCTCCCACTTAATAGGAAGTAAACCATATTCTCTTCTACATTCCATCTACCCTCATTTCCTTCCTCTTCTTCAGAAAAATGTATAACAAAATAAATTCAAGATGACTCCTTTTGTAAACTCCCTTAGGTAGAAGGTATTCATAGAAATAGCTGTGGAATGGCAGAAAAACTATTAGGAAGAAGTTGAACTTTTTTTTTTTTTTTTTTTTTTTTGAGACGGAGTCTTTGCTCTGTCACCCAGGCTGGAGTGCAGTGGCCTGATCTCTGCTCACTACATGCTCCGCCTCCTGGGTTCATGCCATTCTCCTGCCTCAGCCTCCCGAGTAGCTGGGACTACAGGCGCCCGCTACCATGCCCGGCTAATTTGTTTGTGTTTTTAGTAGAGACGGGGTTTCACCGTGTTAGCCAGGATGGTCTCGATCTCCTGACCTTGTGATCCGCCCTTGGCCTCCCAAAGTGCTGGGATTACAGGTGTAAGCCACTGCGCCCGGCCTGAACTGTCTTAACTTCAAATCTGAGGCTTTCATTGGCTGGATGGTCTCCTAAAAAATGGATTGACCTCCTTTGTCTTCACCATCCTCACCCATGATGAGTATGTTTCTGTTTTATATTTTACACTTTAAAAAATATACTGTATTTTTGTTGTGGGATGTTACAGGCTTAATTGTGTCCTCCCCAAAATTTATAGGTTGAATCCCTAACCTCCGACACTTCAGAGCATGAATATATTTGGAGACAGGGTCTTTAAAAGGGCAATGAAGTTAGAATGGGGTCGTTAGGGTGTTCCCTAATCGAATATGACTGGTGTCTTTATAAAAAGAGGTGAAGAGAACACAGACACAACAGAGGAAAGACCATGTGATCACACAGGGAGAAGATGGTAATCTGCAAGCAATGTACAGGGACCTCAGAAGGAACAAACCCTGCTGGCACCTTGATCTTGGACCTCCAGCCTCCAGGACTGTCAGAAAATAAATGTCTGTTGTTTATGCCACCCAGTCTGTGGTATTTTGTTTTGGCAGCCCTACAAAAATAATACATGGGATAATGTAGAAAATGATTAGTAATAACATATGTAATAATAATAACAATATGTTATGCTGTAGTTGCCCTCCAAATGCTTGTCTTCTTCAGTTGAATTAATAGAAGCAAGTTGTTTAAAATACAGAAAGCAACACTACTGGCCTGTACTGGTCAGAATCCACAGAATGAAAGTAGGGCCTCTTTCTGGAAACAAACTTTGATTGTTGGGGGTGGATGATCATTGAGAAACTGGGTTAGAGAAAGGCCACAGGCTGGTGAAAAGTCTGGGAATTGCTGCACTGAAGGAAATGGCTATGCGTGACCCAGAGAAGAGAAGACTCAAGGGAATACGAAGCCATCTCCAAAGCCATGAGATGCTCTCCTAAGAAAGAGGAATTCTATTTAGCTGCGTGGGCCCACAGGGGAGAGCCAGAATCAGTGGGTAAAGGTTTCAGGGAAGTAGATTTCAGTTCAATATAAGAAAGACTTTTCTAAGAGACCTGCTGGCAAATATAAACAGGCTACCTTGATAAGTATTCAATGAGGCTGAATGACCACTTATTAGAAATGTCAGAGAGGAGACTCAAGCATAGATCCCATGTTTGGATCAGATAAACTTGAACGTTCCTTTCAGTCCCAACATTCTCTGTAAAAATAGATTGTACTCCAGCCAAAGAACAGATTTCAACAGCACTTGGATATACCTCTTACAACTGTTAAGAACATGTGCATGGTCAACAAATATTTCTGACCGTCATTGATTTGGTGGATATTTAAAAAGATTTAGAAAATTTACTAAGAAAGAAAAATGGAATAAATATTCAAACTGTAGAGGACAGTCACAGGACCTTGGGAAGGTGGAAGGTCCCCTACTAATATTTTGGGGTCCCAAAGTACAAGCTGTAGCAAAGCTGGACTTGTGCTAGTCAAAATCTTGTTTATTTTGTGTAAAGCTGCCATCTCAAGTTCACACACACGCAAAAACAAAAAAACAAAATAACGGAGCTTAACTTATCTACTAAAAGCTAATCTATCCTGAAAGAATGTGTTAAAATCACTCCCAGTAAGAGTTGACACAGTAAAAACTGTAATTTCCCAACTACCATCAGTATGTGAGATTTTGGGAAAGTCGACAGAAGCAAGGGATGATTTGGTAGCTGTATCAGGCACATAGTTTTCATATCCATAAATTGCTACAGAGTCATGGAGTGTCACTGGTTCTAAAGTGCGGCGGGTGGACGCCACCTCATTACCTGACACCTCTTAATCAATGCGGCTGGAATGTGGGCTTCCCTATCTTGAAACCGACCGCGGGCCGTCAGAGCCCTCAGGGAGTGAGAGCTGCAACCACTGCGGGCTGAGCTCCGACAAAAGAATCGGCGCAGAGAGAGGGGATCGACCAGGCCAACTCTCTCCACTTGGGGCTGGGAGGGCAATTACCACCGACCTCTTGGCTTCCGATCTAAGACGCCGGAAGCCTCCCCTCCTCCAGATACCCAACCTGCGTGTCACCGATCACCCGCCACCCCCGCCTCCCCGCCTAGGGGAGCGCCTCCCAGGCCGAGGCTCCGAGGGGCCTGCGCATCCCCAAGACCGGACAGGGGTCCTAACTCACAACGCCTGCGGCTGGCAGAGGGAAAATACCAAGGGTGCGGGGGAGGGGGAGAGTGTCTCTCAGCTGCCTCAGGTTGTCCTTCGGTCTCCCCGGGGACGCGCAGAGCCTCGGCGGAGGTGGGAGCGGGGAGGGGTTAAAGCGGGAAATTGAGACTTGAGCAACTGGCAGTGCTCAAGTTAACCGAGTCCGTGGCGAGCGTTCTGGGGATGGGAGCGGCCGGCTGCGCACTAGTCCCGGGTCTGGAGCCACCGCCGCGGCGCCAGTTCTAGGGCGGAGCGCTCTCCCGCGCCGCGCCGCGGCTGGGGGCACCAGAGGCAGCGCGGAGGCCGGGGCGGGCACCTGACCTGGCGCGCAGCCTGGGCAGGGACCGCAGTCCAGCGCCGGGGAAGGGGTGACCCAACTGCGTGCTTGTGCGAGAGCCGCAGCCGGCGCCTCGCGCCCCGACAGGTGCAGGCGCGCGGGCTTCCCATTGGTCGCGGCGGCTGGCCCCTTACCCGTCCCCGCCCTCGCCGGTCGCCGGCCCCGCCGCGGCGCCGGCTGGGTTGGCAGAGGCGCGCGCTCGCGCGCCCGCGCACCCTTCGCCCCGTCCCCGCCCCCCACCTCACCCCGTCCCCGCCCCCTCCCTCTCTCCGCGCCGCCGCCGCCGCGCGCTCGCGAGTTCAGGTAGCGGGCGCGCGGGCCCCTCCGCGGGGGCGCGCGGCCGGGCTCCCGTCCTCCCCCCGCACCCGCCCGCTCGGGGGCGCCTGGGGAGGGAGCGCGCGGGCGGGGGAGCTGGAGCCGGGCGCCGCCGCCGAAGCTTCCGTCTCGTTCGCTCGCGCAGCGGCGGCAGCAGAGGTCGCGCACAGATGCGGGTTAGACTGGCGGGGGGAGGAGGCGGAGGAGGGAAGGAAGCTGCATGCATGAGACCCACAGGTAAGACCGAAAGCCCCGGAAGGGGCTTCCGTCCCGGGGAGGCGCTCGCAGGCCGGGGAGGGGGAGTTGGTGCCTAGTGCTGCTCCCCAAAGGAGAAATTCTTTTTTTTTTTTGACAGCGCATTGAAATCTCAGTGGGGACTGGGGCAGTAGGATCCATCCCAATCCCGAGGAAAACCAGAGAAGTAGCTGGGGGAGACGGTGCCACATTGTGAGATTCCCAGAGTGCAATGTATAGGCCCAAGGAAAAGTGTCCTCTCGGCCCCGAGACGCTGGGAGGCTTTAGACTTTCCTGTGGTGGGCACAGCTGCTGAATCCCGGGGACCGGCGCGGAGCCAATGTGCGCTAACCCCTGCCCTCCCTCCTGTGCTCCATCCCCCAGCACGCGCAGCATCCCACGGCGGCTGTTACTCAGTGCACCCGGCTCGGGGGAAGGCGGGGGACCTCGCCGTGGGAAAGGGGGCGGGGGCCGCGCGGGGGAGGAACCAGGATGGAGCCTGGGAAGCCGAGGCGCCGGGTCCCAGAGCGGAGGAGGGAGAGCGTGGCCCCCGAGCCCGGACAGACTGGCTTATTGTGGTGTTCCGCTTCTGGTTGCAGACCCTTGCAAGCTGGATGCCCTCTGTGGATGAAAGATGTATCATGGAATGAACCCGAGCATTGGAGATGGATTTCTAGAGCAGCAGCAGCAGCAGCAACCTCAGTCCCCCCAGAGACTCTTGGCCGTGATCCTGTGGTTTCAGCTGGCGCTGTGCTTCGGCCCTGCACAGCTAACGGGCGGTGAGTGACCCAGCTGTGTTGGGAGGGCCTAGGGATGGCCCAGAGGGGAGAGAGAGCCTAGCTGCCAGGACAGCCTTGCACCCCTCCCCCATACACCCAGACTTCAGGAGGATCTGACAACGCGAGGGTGCCTGCGTCCCAGCCTATGGCCGTCCTTCTCCGAAACCGCTGGAGTTCCCTGAAAATTCCCCTGTGGAGCCCGCACAGATTCACACACCCACATTCTGTCTGGAGCTTCCCACCAGCCTCCGGGCCTGGCTTCTGCCTAGGAAAGACAATAAAGCCTGGCCCATTATTACCACTTTGGCCAAGAAAGGGGGGGCAGGGGAGTGATGTATTTGTGGACCTCTGACCCTTGTCAATGCCTTCAGCAGATAGAAGTCAGATTTCAGCCTCTGGATTTAAGCAAGAGTTGTAAGAACCACCTTTGAGAATGTGAAGGGTCTGGAAACGTGGTCAGACTGGCTGAGGGGCAGGTTTATTTGAAAGTTAACTTTCCCTTTCCCTGCGTGTGCAGCGTGTCTGTGTATGTTGGGGGCGGGGAGGAGGTGCAGAGGTGTTCTTTCAGGTGTGCCTCTGACAGTTTGCTTTGCTCATCGAGGTCTGATTTCGGGGAATAAAGTGAATCGCTCTTCTATGAAGTAGAAGTTAGCTGAAATAAAATTGATAGCCTCAGCCTCCGTGGGCGGCTAATCTATAACGTATTTGGTTCTGGGGGAGGGGTATCTTTTGATTGTGGTAGAGGAAGACAGATGGAGTTCCTGTCTGAATTTCAGAGCCTAGTCTCCCTGCCTCCACTGCTCATTGCTGTCCGTCATTACTGTCCATTGCAAATGTTCTCTAGAGCTTGTTGATATGGACGTTAGAAGGAGCTGAGATACTGTTAATATATAAATAAATTATAATTGGTTGAAAAGCAAGTATTGATTGCTATAAATAAACCATTTTAGCGTTTTAAAATATTGCTGTTTCAGAGAATTCGAAGGTGAAAATGGAAAAAAAAAGAGTGAAAAATTAGTAAAAGTGGAGGAGAGGTGTAACACGTTGGGCTTTAACACAGAGTAATCAATGAACCAGGCATTCCAACTTAGACTTCTGAAAGATGCCCAGAGTATAAAGGTGTTTATTGCAATATGCATATGTATCAAAATTAGTGAAAAAACACTTGCTTTGGGTGGACATTGGTTTTTATTTTTATTTTTGTATATTTGTTTTAAGAAGGAATAACTTTTTGGGTGCTTGTAGTTTTTGTAGAGATTTATCTGAGGTAGGCTTCCTCTTCATGGAGGAAAAGGTCAAGTGTGAGGCCAGGCCAGCACGTGTGTGGCCTGCCAGGGCTCTGGTCACAGCCTCTGATCTGCCGTGGACACCAGCTCTGCTTCACAGATGAGTGGGAATAGAGGGGCAGAACAGTATTTGGTGAATCTGGATCATTTCCTCCCCTCCTCTCTGCTTTTGCCTCCCAGTTCTAGCTTTCATTCTCTCAAACCAGGTCCACGTGATTTTCCATCTTCTTGGTCCATTTATCTTCTGTAGATGACAGACTAGTGAATCAAGGTTCATTTACATTTGTCTTGACTATTGTTATTGGATGGGTGAGGTCTGAGCACAGCCGAGATTTGTTTTGTGCTCTTGGTTCTGCTTGGTCGTGTTTACAGAGCATCCTCCTCAACATTTCAGAGCTCAGTGTATGTCATGGCCACCTTGGTCTTATGACAGTTACCTCTAAGGTTCCTATAGCATGTCTTTTTTCCCTGCCTTCCTGGGGGGGTGGGGTGATCATGCCAGGCAAAAATATCCAGAGCCTTGGAGAAGAGGATAGGAGTAAGGGTTTCCTGTCACCTGTCAGTCTCAGAGCTCTTTCTTTTTAGGCACTCATACGCTGCAGGAAGCTAGCCATCAGCTTCGTTTCACTTTGAACTCCTTCAGGCTGAGAGTGTGATTTCTGAAAGAATATTTATCACTTCACAGTTCTTCTATGAATAAACCTTTTGGGCAGGCAAGGGTGGTGGGGGATGTCCTATGGAGTTCACTATACAGAGATTTTTTTTCTTGGGAAAGAAATGCACATGGAGGCTCCAGTAAGGCAATAAAAGCAAATACACCTTAGGTCTAGACCTGTGCTTCTAAAACTTTAATGTGCATACAGATCACCTGGGATCTTGTTAAAAGGCAGATTCTGATTCATTTGGTCTGGAGTGGGGCCTGAGATTCTGCATTTCTAATAAGCTCCCAGGTGAAGCAGTTACCGCTGATCCAAGGACCACACTTTGATTAGCAATGCTTGAGACCAAAGCATTCCTTAAAATAAGTTGCTTCTACTCCAGACTTTCTGCCATCATTCTCGATTACTAAATGCAAATTGCCTGTGAGGAGCAGAAGTCTCACCCACTATCTAATCTTCAGGTGATACACAGAGCTGAAAATCAGCCCTCAGAGAGTGCTTTTTTCCATACACAAAATGGTGTATATTTAATAGACACTGTTCTGAAATGTGGATTTTCATTTTTGATTGCTTTCAATGGAAAAGGAACACCACAATGGCAAGATATAATCGTCTCAGCTAGGAGAAAAAAAAAAAACCATGTGCCCAGTGCAAGTATTGAAGAAAAAGCCTGAGCTAGAAAGGCAGACATTGAGAAAATGATTAGACAAAGAAAAGTAGGAATAAGAACTCCGTCAAAAATGAAATGCTTTGTCTTAGAATGCCAGAGCTCCAATTCAGTTCTTTGAACCCTAGGGAAACTTTTATAAGCCTGACTTGTCCTGAGGTGATGTTTGGGTGGCTCTCTGCAGGTTGTCTTTTGTCATTAAGGAAGAGGGCCCTCATTTGGGGCCACTGAGACCAAATGCTGTGCAAGAACTCATATTAGGTTGGTGGGGACATATAGGACCCTGCCGTGCATGGAATCTGCATGGAGCATGGCTTCAGCCGTTTCTGTCCTTTCTGCCCCAGTACACTTGACCAGAGATCTGCTGGGCTTTGAAGGATGCCCAGAGTACCCCTCACTCCCAGGCTTCAAGGAAGAGAGCCAAGAGTTTGTTCAACAAGTGACTCCTTTAAGGTGAATTCTTTAGCACGTTTCTATATTATAAATAACTCAATACTTTAGCTATATTTCTATATTATAAATAACTTTCTATATTATAAATAACTTAAATAACTTTAGCACATTTCTATATAATAAATAACTCAATCGGGCTCTGCCACTTGATAGCTTTGGGGTCTCAGGACTTGGGAGCCTTAGCTTCCTCATCTATAAAATGAGGATGATGGTGCCTAATTTATGGGGTTGGTGTAAAGGATGGGAAACATGTAGGCACTTAGTAAATATAAGTAATAGTAGGGAGGAGGGGGCTGAGACAATGCCATAATTTTGGAGACCTTTGCTTTATTCATTCAATAAACATTGAGTGCCTGTCCCCTGTCCTGAGCCAAGCACTATTGCATAAATGTTATTTTTACCTAGAACTCTCTCTTACTCATTTTTTCCCTAAGTGAGCAAATTTTCTCCAATTTCTCTCTATCCCCAACTTTTAAATGCCATAACCTCTCTCATATTTCCTTAGTCAGTAAGTTCTTCCCTTACCTGGGTTTCCATTGCACTAGCTGCAACCCTCTATAATAATATTGTCTCGTATACTAGACCACAAGCCCACTGAGGGCAAGAACCTCGACTTTATTCATTTTTGTGTCTCAGTCACCCAGCACAACATCTGACACATAGATGTTCAGCTAATTTTGATTGAGAGCAAGAAAAAAGACTCCCAAATTACTGCCATACCATTTAGAAAATAATTACCATGAGTGAGTTACTTTTTACAAAAGTGCAAAAGTTTCATGATAGCTGGGGCCACACCCAATTAATGGTAGTCTGTGAGGTTGGAAGGAAAATCAGGAAACGCTCTAGAGAAGAGGTGGCACTTAGGATAGGATGGTGGGGAGGGAGGATGCATCTCAGGTGGAGGGATAGCTCGTGCAAAGGTGTGGAGGTGGTTATGTGATTGGACTCTTCAGGGAGCAGAAAATAGTCTTTTAATCTAGAATATACTATACCTGCAAGGAATCAGTAGGGTAGAAGGAAAAATAGGTTAGAACCTTATTGTAAAAGTCCTAGAAGCTCCAAGGAGGGTTCTGAAAGTCACAGCAGGCAGTGGGGAACCCACTGAAGGGTGGAGAGCAGGAGCAAAATATCATCTGAGCTTGGATTGTCTTCCTTTCTCTGTTTCTAGGTCTCTGACTCATGCAAACCCCCGGTCTAGCTGCCCTTTCTGCATACCCAAGTCATGGTCCTAGTACAGCTAAATTGAGCTTCTGGAACCCTCATTTGGTTCATGTCACTTTAGTGCTGTGCTGTGTGCCAGCAGGTAGAAACAGATGCTTTCTGACTGACTTACTGATTTGTAGATGTTAAGTCCCTTGGTTTTATTGAGAAACACTTTCTTACATGGTAGACTGAAAGCTTTTCATTCAATGCTACATCTAAAATTCACAATTTCAAACTGCACTTAATCTGTACACAAAGTCCCAGCTCCTCTAACTCTAACGTATGTTTCTTCAACAAAAGGCTACCTTAATATAAGCAGCATGGAAACTCTTTTGATTTATCCAGTGGGTGAAATCTAAAAGCTTTTGGAGGCAGAAGGATTTTGTATAACAAGTAGCAAATCTCTTGTCTCAGAGGCCTGAAGAGGCAAATCAGAGAATCAGTGGTTCTTTAATTTTTGAATGTAATGAAGAATGTAAGTGAAGACCTGTCTCCAGTAAATACTGATTAGATATTTGAAGAAAAGCACCTGAATTATTCTGTTCCTGGTTTCAGAGACATATTTCCAAAGCTTGCAAAAAACCAAGGAGGCTTACCTTTAGATGGGAAGCTGTGGTATAAACAAGAGCTCTGCATTCTTTATAGGATGGATAGAACTCAAGTTCAGCCTCTGTCCTTAAATTGCCACCTAGCTTTGGTCAAGTGGTGTGACTTCCCCTTGACTCAGTTCCTTTCATACCACTAATATTCGATTCTGTGATTACAGGAATTTGATGGATTCTAAAATCTGGGTAAAGCCGGCTCTCTTTTTCCCACCTGTCCATCCATCTTTTTCCAGTGTCTGTTGTATATCCTGGGGATACACAGTTAAGGGGATACAGTTCTTGCTCCTGAGAAAACATACAAGTAACGGTTGGTGTTTTCTCAAAAGTTTAAATGCAAAAAGCATGCATAAAATTATTTTTTCACACATATTTTAAATTTGATTTAAAATTTCATGTTAGTGTTTTCTGTTGATTCTGATGAGAAAAGTGATTTTGCAGACTGCTCCTCTTTATCCTTGCCCTGCTTTGAAAGCTTATTTGCTGTTTGACAATTGAAATAACCACACATGGTAACAGTATGTCTAAATAGATCATTGGGATTATTGCCTCTGAGTTGAGGGAAAGAAAGGGGCAAAAGGATAGGCTTTCAAATTTGTATACAAATATGGTCCTGCTTCACCAAAACCAATCACAGTATCTAGGACTGATGGATAGATGTATATTCTTACATATTTTATTGATTTATTGGTCCATTCTCATAAGAATGAGCTGTTCAACTATTGTTAACCATGGGAGATTGGGAAAAGGGACAAAATTTTAAATTGGTCAACATTTGGGTGATTGATAAAAGTTTCCAAATTGTTAATAGTACTTCAATAATAATTGAAGAGTGCTTATTACATACCAACTCAGTTTTCCACACTTCGTGTATAGTAACTCCTCACAGCTGTAACTTAATTCCTCACAGCTGTATAAAGTAGATTTCGTTATTTGTCCTTATTATATAGAAGAAGAAAAGAAGGCATGGAAAGATTAAGCAACTTGTCCAAGATCACCTAGCTTACAAGTGGGGCATGGTGACCCAGATTATTCTTTTAATGATAATCTTTCTTTTAGCATGCCAGGGCTTGGAAATCCCAATCCCTAAATACATTTTTTCTTCATATTGTATTTGACTCAAACATTTTTCTTTAAGCTGAGTTATCAAATATTTTGGAACACCCCCTGCCCTGAGAGAAGGGAAATCTTTTGTGTTGTGAGCAAAAAGCAGAAAGCATGTAAACAAATCATTAACAACAACAACAAGAAAAATCCCACAACTCAAAACAAAGTGAAGGCCAGAGTGCCTGAATCTTGGGCTCTGAATGGTGAATAGTAAGAGGACAGAAACCCATGTGCCTGTCGTTTTGTGCCTGTTGGAAGAAGGTAGTCAGAATGGGTTGTGCCTGACTCTTACCTGCTCTGCCAAAGGTGAGTAAACAAGTGGCTGGTTTCTGGGGCCTTCTGCTAGTGACTGTCACTGCCATCACCATTCCCTTCTGATGGTTCTCTGCGCTCTGTTGCTACCTTAGTGAGAGCCTTCCTAAGAGTGGTTCTTTTTCATGTAATTTGGATAAGCACTTGACAAGTATACAGTTTGCAAGATGTTTTTAGTTGTATCGCCACCTTTAATTTTCTTAACAACCTAGTAAGATAAGGAAGAGATTTTGAGTATTTCTCTCTCTCTCTTTTTTGATTTCTGCCTTTTTTTGTTGTTGTTTGTTAAATTTCAAGAGATGTCCTCAGTGAGGTTGCTGTCCCAGGGTTCCACAGATATCAGACAAAGCCTGATTAGGAGTGATATCTTCTATTGGTCAAGACTTTCCTCTTTGTTTCCTCTTCGTCATTTTGGTCCAGACTTTGAACTTATCTTCTCAACTGTATGATGTAGATGAAAATCTAGTTAGTATATGTCAAAAGGTAAACAAAAAACAAAATCTGGCCAGGTGCGGTGGCTCATGCCTGTAATCCCAGCACTTTGGGAGGCTGAACTGGGAGAATCACTTGAGCCCAGAAATTTGAGGCTGCAGCGAGCTATGATCGTGCCAGTATACTCCAGTCTGGGCAACAGAGCAAGACCCTGTCACTGAAAAAAAAGAAAAAGAAATCTGAGGTTTGTGAATGTGTGTAAAAGTTCCCCCTAAAAGGTTAAATTTGAAGTAAAAATAACGTTTGATAGTTTGTAAGATCTGAGAGTCACTTACTCAGAAAGTCATGTTAGATGGTATGAGCTTAAGATGCTGTGTTTTAGGAAAGAATTGGGCCCAATATTTCTTCTTCTCTCAGAAGAAGGATGTTGTACTGCCCTAAGAGAGAAGAAAACTATCCACTCAAGAAAAAAAAAAATAGAAATAATTAAGTGAGTTGCTCAAATAGCTTCTTAATTGAGAGTATTGTAATTGCTTTATTAATCTTAAGGTAAACTGGGAACATCAGAGAAGTCAAAATAATCCTTGATATTATTTGGAAAGGACAATAAATTTGGGAGTGCCATTATAGATGAACCTCCCCTGTGTAACAGAGGCATGTGCAGGCGACAGCACGTCGGGGCCTGCAGGCAGACAGAAGCATGACCCTATCTGTGTACCAAGAGTGCACACCCAGTCTCCGGGAATAGATTTTGGTTCTTAGGAGTAAGAAGAATTGCAGAACCTGGTAAACCTGATCAGTGATCATTTCGTTATCATCCCAATCCACTGAGTTTTCAAGAGAGGATGAGTAAGGGCGACGTTCTTTGCAAGTGAAGGTGTAGCCTAGTTATCTCATGTTTCTGTCGGAAATTTGTGACTTTTGTCTCCCAGAATTACCAGCGTGGAAGTGGAAATGAGCAAGAAGGATCACCCATGCATTATATTCGTTTTTTTCTCAGAGTAACACAATATAAAAAGACCTTATTTTTTGGGTCTGATTGCATTTATAAAAGACATATGTGGTTGAATTGGGTGAATCAGTAAGAGGGAGGTTCTTTTTAAGAAAGAAAGAAAATGGGCACGGTGCGGTGGCTCACATCTGTTATCCTAGCACTTTGGGAGGCCGAGGTGGGTGGATCATTTGAGGTCAGGAGTTTGAGATCAGCCTGGCCAACGTGGAAAAACCCTATCTCTACTAAAAATACAAAAATTAACTGGGCATGGTGGCATGTACCTGTAATCCCAGCTACCCGGGAGGCTGAAACAGGAGAATCGCTTGTACCCGGGAGCGGGGGTTACAGTGAGCCGAGATCGTGCCACTGAACTCCAGCCTGGGTGACAGAGCAAGAGTCCATCTGAAAAAAAAAAAACCAAACAACAAAATAGCCGAGTGTGGTGGCACATGTCTATAGTCCCAGCAGAAGTGCAGTGAGCTAAAATCAAGCCACTGCCCTCCAGCCTAGGGGACAGAGTAAGAGCTTGTCTCAAAAGAAAAAAAAAAATGCATTCTTATGGTGGATTCTTTAACATCTTTGTATCCACAGCATTGTTGCTGTTCTAACTAGTTTCAAATTCAGATTCTCAGTATGTAGAAGAATGCTTCAGACTTCCCTAAATACTTAAACCTAGATTCTGATTTTCTCCAGGCAAGAAACAATAGGATCTGCTTGTTTTGTAAAAATTTAATAGGTTTAGAATTAATCTTGTGAAAGGCTCTCAACAGTCCTTTTAAGCTACCACTATTAACCAACTCTGAGTGTCAATGTTAGAATCCAACCCAAGGATGCATTTTCAGTTAACGTTTTGTGTGTGTGTTGGGGGGCTCATCTGTACGTTTCGGTTATAGCATGACAGCATATACTCGGTGGCTGATGAAGGCTACCTCAGTGTTTAAATTATTATTATTAATTAATTTATTTATTTATTTTTTGAGATGGAGTCTCGCTTTGTCGCCCAGGCTGGAGTGCAGTGGCGTGATCTCGGCTCAGTGCAAGCTCCGCCTTCCGGGTTCATGCCATTCTCCTGCCTCAGCCTCTGAGTAGCTGGGACTACAGGCGCGCACCACTACTCCCGGCTAATTTTTTGTATTTTTAGTAGAAACGGGGTTTCACCGTGTTAGCCAGGATGGTCTTGATCTCTTGACCTCATGATCTGGCCGCCTTGGCCTCCCAAAGTGCTGGGATTATAGGCGTGAGCCACTGCGCCTGGCCTAAGTGTTTAAATTATACTTACACAAAAAGGGGGTGTAATATTTTAGAAATATACAGTTCCTCTGGTTTAGAACAATATGGTCTGAATTGCTCTGTGACATTTAAAAGGCTTGCCGAGATTATTCCCCTTAACTATAAGTGGTGGACTAGGCTTTTTTCTATCATCCTTCTGTTTACAGCATTGTTTTGTAGATGGGAGGTGCTCATTTGCCTTTTTTTTTTTTTTTTTTTTTTTTTTTTTTGAGGCAGAGTCTTGTTCTATTGCCCACGCTGGAGTGCAATGGTGCAATCTTGGCTCACTGCAACCTCTGCCTCCTGGGTTCAAGCAATTCTCCTGCTTCCCTCCCGAGTATCTGGGATTACAGGTGTGTGCCATAACACCTGGTTACTTTTTTAATTTTTGGGGAGAGACAGGGTTTCACCATGTTGGCCAGGTGAACTCCTGACCACAAGTAATCCAACCACCTTGGCCTCCCAAAGTGCTGGGATTACAAGCATAATCATTTGCTTTTAATAATAACTTAAGTTTTTTTGAGGCGAAGACTTGAAGAAGTATAGGGTCTTGTAGAAAACACATAGGGCCAGTTTTCCATGCTATTGTCACCAACTGGCTGGGTGACAGTAACCTAATTACTGCCTCAGTTTCATTATCTATGAAAAGACAACAATACTTGGACCATCTGCCTTCCATGGTTGTGAGAATCAGGGGCATCATTGAGGGAAGTATCATTAACTATTTGAGCTACCAACATCACCACCAACGAACTGGTAATGCACTCTTGCTACATTCACTGTGCTGGAGTTAGCCCTACCAAGAGCTTCCTTTGTCCTGAAGGGGTATAGCATAACAATGCATCCCAATACCCAATGGCACAGGCCAAAGTAGACCCGTGGAATAGATGAAGCAATTGTTGGCCTCAATAGTCCTATAGGACTAACTGTCATGATTTGGTATGGTATGTCCTGTAGTGGAGGTTTATTTCAGAGACTCTGGGGAGAGGGAGGAGTAGGGGAAGGCTTACCAAGGAATATGACATTTGAGCTAAGCTTTGAACAATGAAATAATTTTCCAGGCAGAGAAGGTGTCAGAAGGTGATATTTTTCAGGAGAGAGGATTGGGAAAGCAGAGATTTGAATGAGAAATAATATGGACTGGAGACAAGGAGTAGCTCAAGGCAGCTTCAGTAGAGGGCCAATAGATTGAGAAGAGAAGAGGCCAGAAAAGCAGGTTGGCCTCACATGCCCAGCTGACTACAATGTTTAGGAATTTGAACTTTATACGGTAGCAGCTGGGAGCCTACAAGATATGTCTTCAGGGGCATGGAGGGATCTGATCTGTTTTAGAAAATAATGCTTTAACAATGTGGGAGTGGAAAAGAAGTAGAGAGACCTTTGCTCATTGAGTGTTTATTGTGCATCTATTAGTGAACAGGTGGAGGATACACTGGGGGAACAAAACAAAGCGCTGCCCTCAGATTTATATTCTAGTGTGGGCTACTTAGGAAACTCTCGCATTGACCTAGAAGGGACGTGATGAGAGCTTTCACTGGAGAACAATAAATGGAGGTAAAAGACGCAGAGAGGGAGAATTCACTGGGGCCGGACAGCTGGCTGGACATGAGGATGGAGGAGCAGGAGGAGCCACTAGCAGAGCTCCAGCAGTGGTCATTCGGAGGGAAAGCTAATGAGTTCATTCTGGATGAGGAAGCTTGCGTTACCTGCAGGACATCCATTTGGGCACCATCTATCAAACAGCTGAAAACTCACTTTGGTGTTCAGGAGAGGGATTGGGACTGATAATGAAAATTTGTTTGTCATCTACGTTGAGAGGGTCGCTAGAGCTGCAGGGGGAGCTGGGTTTCACAGGAAGTGAGGGTAGAATGAGCAGATAGGAGAGTTTGAAGATGAAGCCCAGGGGACACATTTTAAGTGTCAAGAGAAGCCAGTAAGGAGGCTGAGGAGTTATGCTGACCATCAGCATTGGTCATAATAAGAATTTGTAAGAAACCAACAACACTTTATTCTGGCAATTGATTGCACCTCTTATTTGGGGGCAGGAGACTTATTTGTATATTATTCGGTTACTGTTTAAGTAATCTGAATTCTGGATGCCCATATCAACTGGACAGAAAGTTGACAGAACCAGAAGGGTTCTAGGTTAATGCGACCCTTCGCATAGGTCAATTGACCCTCCTAGGTCAATGCGAGTCTCCTAAGTAGCCCAAACTAGAATATAAATTTCCTGAGGGCAGTGCTTTGTTTTGTTCCCCCAGCCTATGCTGAGGGTGTGGAGAATCCACACAGAACTGTCCAAGGCTCAGCTGCAGAAGAGCCAGAACCTTTTCTTTTTCTTTCTTTTTTTTTTTTTCTGGAGACAGAGTTTCAGTCTTGTTGCCCAGGCTGGAGTGCAGTGCCACGATCTCGGCTCACTGCAGCTTCTGCCTCCCCATCTCAATCAATTCTCCTGCCTCAGCCTCCCGAGTAGCTTTCTAGCCTTCAATGGGAGGACAAAGCTAAGAGGAGGAGTACAGCAGGGTCAGTGTGGCCGTGAGTGGCTTTGAGTGTTTCCCTTCCTGGGGACATTGAGCAGAGGGGTCTGTCACCTGAATACTGCAGTGATGGTGGCCAGGGGGCGTCATCCCTGCTGCCGCCCCTACCTCTGTCCTGGGGCACTGGGATTTTTAAAAATATGCTCAGCGTTCCGGATACAGATTCTCCCTGCACAAGTTTTTTGGCAGCCATGTCCTTGAGTTTTTCAACGATTCAGTCTTCTGTGGCTGTCAGCTCATCTTCAAAATATTCAGTTGTTAGAAAGTGATTTCTCTGTCACCCCATCCCCTGTGACCAGCTCTGTCATCTCTGAAGCAAGTCCCTTAACCTTGCCACGCATTGGTTTCTTCATCTGTAAACCAGGGGCCATAAGGCTTGTTCCTCTGGACTTCACAGGGACATAGGGTGTGCTGGTATACAGGAGGCAGTGTCAGAGGCATTTGATAAATACAAAACAGAGTAATTATTGCGCATCTGGAGGGAGACATCTCTCCACTACACCTAGGGCTATTTTTGCCTTTTGCCTCCCTGAGTACAAAGGGAGGGTAAGGAATGCTCTGCACAGCATGTAAATGCCTTCCCACGTGCAGGTCCTGACCCCCGTGAAAGCTCATTGTGTGTGGACATGATGTCAGGCAGCTGGAGGAGCTGTTTTGCTGCAAAATGGGATGTGCCAGTCTGTTCTCAGTGCCTGCTGCTGGCATGTTCAGTGAATGGTGACGTCTGGAGATGGAGAAGGTCCTTGTGGCGTTAAGAGGAACTTCTCAATAGCTGTTGGCCCAAGCCCAGTCGGCTCCTTTTGTGTGCACACAGAAGCTTCAGGAAAAAGAAATTAAACATGTGAAGCAGGCAAGTGATTTGTTATAGGTGCTCCGGAGGTCCATGATGGAGAGAGGTGCTCCATGCATCCCTCACTCTGCCTCCCCCTTATCCAGCATGCTATTTCTGTTGCTGGAAGTGTGCGGGCATGGTGAGTTCGCCCCCATGGGCTCAGGTAGGACAGTGGGGTGAACCGGCAGTTGCATTTAAATCCAGTGACTCACTAAGTGCCTATCCTTGTTGTTGACTGCCTCCTCTCACCTCCAGCTGCCTGCTGTCTCTAACTCTTGGGAATTCTCTTTATAGCTTTGCAGGTAGGATGCTGCTTCTGGGTGTCTGTGGGCTGGAGACCTTGGGATTCCTAGTCCTTTGCGAGAATGCCTGGAAATCCTCTGCAGTCCAGCCTCAGAGCCCTTCAGGAAAGCAACCTGGTAGCCTGCTGATAATCACTTGCTGCAGCCTCTTCTCGGCCCCAGACCTTCCTAGATCTTTGCCACGTGTGGGCCCCTGGAATGCCAGGGCCTGATTTGAGGAAGTACTCCTTAAAGTGCAGTCTGTGCAATGGGCTTTGAATTAATCAGGGAGGGTCTTGTATGGTTTAAGGAGGTAGAAGAGCATTTATCTGTCCCCTCGAGAGTGGCTTTGCTGAAAATCTGCTGCTGAAGTTTTCATTTACATGGAAATGAGCACACAGAGAGCTCTTGCCCCTTGTCATCTCCAGATGAAGGAAGACCCAGTTCTTTGGAGCTCTTCAAACACACAGAGTATCTAAAGCTGGGAGTGAACCTACCCTATCTCTGTAGCAGTTGCCTTTGCATCTTGGGTGGAATACTGCAGCCACACTCAAGGGTAGACTCCTGTTACTCTGTCATTGCTGCTATCAAAATTGCTGTTTCTCATTTTCCTCCATGCAGTGTGGTTAACAGGGGCTTTAATCAAAAGCAGAGTTGGCTACTGGCCTCTACCTTCACTTTGCTGCATGGTTTGTGTGCATCTTGCTGCCTACGTGCCTTGGTCTTCCAATACTTGGTATTTTCTTATGGTGCCTGCTGTGTTGATGTTGTTGCTAAACCGGGTCATGTTCTCAGTGATGTAGCCTAAGCTAACGTCCATGGAAATGCAAAAGACTGTACCAGCCCATTGCTTCCTGGACCTTCAGTTTACATTGAAACTATTCTTTCAGTACCATTACTGGATTAAGTTACACACACTTTCATAATGTTGAAGAGTGAGATGGCCGTATGTTCACATGAGCGAATGCACCCAGGATGATGCGTGGACTTGGGAAAGCAAGGATGGAGCAAAATTCATGTCAGCCCTGCTGACCCCATTCATTGACTCTACCCTAAGCCTCTGCGCCCTCTCCTCCAGCTGGCCTTTCCACAACTGTTCCTGCGTCTGGGCACCCCTCTGTCAGCTTCCATATCACTGCCACAACCTCCTGAGACTCTCAGATGGTCCTTGACTTCCTCCCCAGCTCCAGGAAATCTCTGTGTTCTCAGAACTCCCAGAGCACTAGAATCATGGTGTGGGGTGCTGGAGAGAGCCCAGGAGATGGTCTGGGCTGGGATTTGCAAGGAGCCTCTTGCTCCCCTGTGGGGTCTTCCTGGACAGAGTGGGGACTGAGGGCACCTGGCTGAGCAAGCTGCCGCTGGACCCACCTGCTCCCAACTGACTGCTCCTACTTTTGATGTTGTGCCCCCTCCTATCCTTTCACCAACATATGAAAATTTTGCACATAGTGCAGCTGTATCATTCTAGAGATGAGGGAAAGAAGGGCTCTGTCACCATGTGGCAATCCTGGGTAGATTGGAATCCCTGCTCTACTGCTTTGGTAGCTTTATATATGGGGCAAGCAGCTTAATTGCCTCTGCCTCCATTTCCTCTTCTGTAAGATGGGGGATAATAGTACCCATGTTATAGAACTGTTGTGGGAATTAAATAAGTTAAATCTATAGAAACATACAGAAGAATGCGTATTATGTAGTAAGATTTCAATAAATATTGGTATCTTCATTGTTATTGTTATATTTTTAGTTATAAAAGCTCCTTAAAGCTAGGATCCACCGCCGATTCATCTTTTTTTCACCTGACTGTGGCCTGTGTGTTCTAGATACTCAGTAAACCTTTGTCTACCAACTTACAAATGTGGGAAGGACTGAGAGCAAACCCTAATGTCAGACCTCTCCAGCCACATTACAGATTCCTCGAGGGCAGGCACTATACTTTTCCTCTTGTTTATCTCTCAAACCACAGCATACGTACATAATCCCAGTTGAGTACTCATAGCTTGATTAAGGGTTGAAAGACTCCATAGCCAAGTTGAACAGCTAAGACCTGCTACTGTGTGAATAAAGGACATCAATGAGCCAAGGGTTTTATTATTTCTGAATGCTCTGTCCTTTCCTGTTTACTTCTGACATCTGAGTCATGCGGCAACAACAGCTGCAGTGATGGGCAGGGAGGACAGTGAGAGGGTTGATGTCTGGCCTTGACTTGCGCCTTGCCCCTCTCTTGGGAGTGACAGCACCTGGAGTATTGAGGTTTTCACTGACAGTGATGAAGGTCCAAACATGGCTTTGCAGTCAGTCCTAAGGGTGGAAAAGGGAGGAAGTCTTTCTGGCTTCTTATCTTCATCCACTCTTACATTTGTTCAACAATAATGTATTCAGTGCTTAACTATGTTCAAGGGCTGCCTTAGGTGCTAAGACTAGAAATAAGAACACAGTACAGTCCTGGCCCTTAGGAGCTCGAGCCTATGTGGGATACTGTCTCCGTCAGCTTGGGCTGCCTTAACAAAATACCATGTTGGATGACTTAAACAGTGGAAATTAATTTTGTCACTGTTCTGGAGGCTGGAAGTTCATGATCAAGGTGCCAGCAGGGCTGGGTTCTGGTGAAGGCTCTCTTCCTGGCTTGCAGACAGCTGCCTTCTTGCTGTGTTTTCACATGGCCTTTCCTTGGTGTGGGTGCAGGAGTGGGGATGGGAGAGTGCTCTCTGGCCATGTTGGATTAGGGCCCCACCTTATGACTTCGTTTAACCTTAATTACCTCTTAAAGGCCCTGTCTCCAAATAGAGTCATATTGGGGGTTAAGGCTTCAATGTGTGAATTTAGAGGGACACAATTCAGCTCTTAGCAGATACCAAAGAAAGACAAATGTTAATTCTGATGAAAATGTGCTGTAAGGAACCCAGAGCTCTTATCCCAGCTATGCCAGTGTTTGTATATGGTGAAGGTGACAGGGGCTACAAACCATTAGCTTACCTATTCATGCATTTCATTAAGTCATTCATCAAACATTTCCTAAGTGTCTGCTATTCATGCGGGCACTGATGATGGAGTCCAGAGATGATCTGGAAACTCAAATTTGCAGAGTTTCCCAAATTACAGGGCCATAACATTTGCTCTAATCTAATCAAACTACTGCTAGACACTCACATTATTCGATTACAGCTGCTGGCCACTAAAAATCAATTGCAAGTGGCGCCCCAGGCCATCCGTTGAGCCCACCCTGGTTTAGGTCAGGTAAATATTGAATTATTATGGGGAGTTATCCTGCAGAGAACTGATGAGTTAATATCCATAGTAATTGGAGACCATCACATATATTTTTTTAAGTCATTTTGAATTTATCTTTTAAGGGACATTTTCTTCTCTCCTACTCAAAACATTTTCTTTGTTCTTTTTTCTTTTTCTGATATTTAAAGTTAAAACCTCTGAATGGCCGGGCGCGGTGGCTCACGCCTGTAATCCCAGCACTTTGGGAGGCCGAGGTGGGCGGATCACAAGGTCAGAAGATCGAGACCATGGTGAAACCCCGCCTCTACTAAAAATAGAAAAAATTAGCCGGGCGCAGTGGCGGGCGCCTGTAGTCCCAGCTACTCGGGAGGCTGAGGCAGGAGAATGGTGTGAACCCGGGAGGCGGAGCTTGCAGTGAGCCGAGATTGCGCCACTGCACTCCAGCCTGGGCGACAGAGCGAGACTCCGTCTCAAAAAAAAAAAAAAAAAAAAAAAAACCTCTGAATGATTCATGAGTCCAGGTTTGGTGCTGGTGCCGTTCTAACAGGCCCATGTTATGAGACCTGCAGGCCTTTTTGTTAGAAAAGGAGTCTCGTGCTCCCTGGCAGAGAGCATGGTGGCTGCGTCCATTGTGGTCTCAGTCTCTTTGCTTGCCCCTCTCTGCTTAGCACCTCCCAGAACTTCTTAGCTTCTTGCCCATGGACCAGCTCCTGGAGGTCTCCGAACCGTCCCCCAGCCCCACTTCTGAACATGTATGAAGACTTGTATATGCATTTCTCTTAAGTGGGTTTGTAGCTTTCAGCAGAATCTCGGATGAGTTCATTAACCCAACAAGCTTTTAAAAAAAATCACAAGCTTAGAACAAACTGCTTAGAGTAAGTCTGTACCTAAACTGTTAATACAGATCACGAAGAGAAGGAAACAGTTTTCAAGAGATTGAGGTTTTGGGCTTATGCACCTTTAGGCTAGGGTTGGTAGTGTACTGGGAAGGCCTAAAGAGAAAAAGTGGGCAGTGCTGGCCAGCAACTCTATTTGGACTGGTAGGTGTTAGAGCTGTCCCTTTAACTTAACCCTTCACCCACCAAGGTAATTGAAAGCATCCTGCAATTTAGAAAAGTTTCCTGCCACAACTGGCTTGGAAACTTGTTACAAAGTGGCTTCTGTCTACAGGGCATAAGAATAAATAGATATAAAACAGGTAGACTGATTAGCAAATATATGTGGAGTCTGTTATATGCAAGGCACTGTGCTAGGCAGGACGGGAGAGTCAGAGATGAATGATAGGTAAGATTCAAAAGCCTGAGTTACAGAAAATTATGAGTGGAAAAAAATCATATTTATTTTTTTCCCACTGAAAATATGGGCAGAATGAGAAATATTCCAATAAACAGGCAAAAATGACGCTTTTGTCTCAGTTATCTCTGTAATTCAGCATGTTGTTATGACATATTGAAGCATTATGGACTTTAGCACTGTGATTATGCTACTGTTTCTAGTGTTCTAAACGGATGGTTTAATTGCATATGAACAAAGTTTTTTCTTTTCTATTTGAATATTAGAAGCGTAATGAATGTTCCCGTTGTTTAGATCTGTAGTCCACTCAGTCTGGGCTTGGGGTTTGTCATGTAAGAGCTGAAGGGGCCATAGAGGTTGCCTTATTTACTGATGAGGAAACGAAGACCCAGAAAGTAGAGTGAGGTGCTGGTTTCACAACTGGTTAGTGGCAGAGCTGGGACGGGGACCCCAGTGTGTGCTCTCAGATGGGGCTTCTCTGTAACATCATTTGCTTTCCTCCAGACAACTGGGAATCATCACAACAGGATCCACCTCTTGAGGCTTATGTGGATTAAATGAGATAATAGAAGGAAAAGTTCTTACAGTAGGTATGACTCAGAACACAAGCTCAGTGAATGCTAGCCAACATGCTTGTATTATTCTTACTGCCTATGAATCTTGTTCTCCCTAAATTCATGTAAACCCTTATTTACTTATTTGTATAAATGTATGGGGTACAAGTACAATTTTGATGCATGCAGAGTGGTCAAATCAGGGCTTTTAGGGTTTCCATCGCCCAAATAATGTACGTTGACCCCATTAAGTAATTTCTCCTCATGCACCCCCTTCTCACCCCCTCACCTTTCTGAGTCTCCAGAGTCTGTTATTCCACTCTCCAGGTCCATGTGTACACCTTTTTTGGCAACCACTTCTGAATGAGAACATGTAATATTTGTCTTTCTGTGCCTGCCTTATTTCACTTAAGATAAAGACCTTCAGTTTCATCCAAGTTGCTGCAAAAGACATGATTTTCTTCTTTTTTACGGCTGAGTAGTATTCTGCTGTGTATATATACCACATTTTCTTTATCCAGTCATTCGGTTATGGGCACTTAGGTTGATTCCACATCTTTGCTGTTGTGAATAGTACTGCCATAAACATACAAGTACAGGTGTCTTTTTAATGTAATGATTTCTTTTCCTTTGAGTAGATACCCAGTAGTGGGATTGCTGGATCCAAATGGTAGTTCTACTTTTAGTTCTTTGAGAAATCTCCATAGTGTTTTCCATAGAGTTTGTACTGATTTACAATTCCACCAACAGTGTATGAGTTCTCTTTTCTCCACATCTTTGCTAACATCTGTTATGATCGTTTAAAATCTTTTTCATTATAGCCATTCTGACTTGGGTAAGATGAGATCTCATTGTATAAACCCTTCTTGAATAGCCTCTTCCCCACCCCCGTGTCGCTGCTTGGTGAATGTATTTCATATATATATGATCCACGAAGTACTTCTTTCAATTCCCTCAAATGCATTTGCCTTTCTTCTGGCTTCAGATGGCGCCCCCTGGTTATAGGGAACACTCAGATACGCCTTGTACTTTTTTGTGGAGTTTCAGTAAGCTATAGTCCTTCAGACTTACCTCCTTAGGAAGGTCACTCCCCATCCTCTGTCACCTCAGTTTTTCTGTATGTCTCAGTCTCCCTCAGCTGGGGCTCTACAGTTCCCCTGCGGCTTGGCTGAGGAGCGCTGATAGACAGCTGCCCAGACATGTGGGCAGGCCCAAGGCCAGAGTGACAGGTTCCTTTCTGATGTTGTCCAGAACATTGTGGACAGCTGTTTCTGTTATCTCCAGAGGACAGAGGCCCAAACTCTCAGGCCGTTTTCTGGGGTTCCCTGGTGGCCAGGAGCCCATTGTTTCATGAACACTGTGTAGTGTCAACTGTTTTTCCTGTGCCAGACTGTCTTGCAGGAACAGACATGACGAGGGACCTTCATGCTCAAAACCTCACATTCATGAGCATAAACTGTGAGGTTTTACAATGCCTTACTATGGTGAAATCATCAAAGCCAACTCAGAAGCAAAAGCAGGATGAAGCAGTTAATGATTTATATGAGAATATTAATGCAACACTTACATACTTTTAAAAAGTGGAGAAATGGTATTTGTCATGTTTCAGACCTTTAACAAGTGGGAAAGTTTGAAAACTTTTCTGTTACATATATAGGTTAGCAAGAATATGCGGCTTAGTCCAGCAGAAGTTCAATATTCATATGCCTTAAAATGCTTGTCTCGGGCAAGAAATCACAATATTGTAAAATAGCGCCTTAGATTAATTATTTCATGGATGCATTTGAGCATTAAGTTACTAAGTACTTTGGAAGTACTTAGTAATTCTCACTTAAATGCATGCATGAAATAATTAATCTAAGGCATTCTGTGCCAGGTTCTGTAGGGGATCTACTGATCCCCGAATAGGGCTTCTACCGTAGGGACTGGGATTTATTTAGTTGGGAAGTGATTCTGTCACCTACAATCATGACATAAGATCTTAGGCACATAATCAGAGGGTTGTGGGGTTCAGGAACAGGAAAGATTGTTCTCACTTGTTTGAAGAGGGGAGAGTTTGTGACAGAGATGACATTTAAGTTAGGCCTTGAAAGGCGTGTACACTGGGAAGGAGAGTAGAGGTGGGGTGGGAGGGGAGTGGAGGTGGGGTGGGAGGGAAGTGGGGATGGTTAATGGGTACAAACAAAATTTATTATTGGAAAGAATGAATGAGACCTAGTATTTTATAGCACAACAGGGTAACTTTAGTCAAAAATAATTTAATTGTATATTTTAAAATAACTAAAAGAGTGTAATTGGATGGTTTATAACACCAAGGATAAATGCTTGAAGGGATGGACACACTATTTTCCATTATGTGATTATTGTTTATTGCATGCATGTATCAAAACATCTCGTACCCCATAAATATATATACCTGCTAAGTACCCACAAAAATTACAAAGCATTTTTTTTACAAAGAAAAATCACATTCACACAGAAAACAAAACGAAACAAAAAGGTAGGAGCTTAATAAACATTTGTTGAATGAAGAAAAAATATGTGTGCAATTTCAACAGGAGGAAGTGAACCGCAGAGGATTTTAGCAGAAAACATGAGCATAGGCCTTGTTGGGGCAAGCATAAGGTAGGTTCATGGCCAGGGAAGGACTGACTTTGGCGTGTACCAAGAGCATGTTTTGGAGACAGACCGGCAATATAGCAGGAAATGTAGTAACAATATTAATAATATGAATGGGTAGCATTTATCAATTACTTGCTTCATGTCAGGCACTTTTGAGGTTTTTTACATAAATTAAGTCACTGAGCCTCACAACAACTCTATGAATTAGGTACCATTTTCATTCCTATTTTCATAGGAGGAAACTGGGGCAGAGACAGGCTAAAGGATAGGTTGAGGGTCCTAGAATTAGAAGTGGTGGAACTGGGTCCCAAATGCAAGCCATCTGGCCCTGGGGCCTGCCCAGATATTCACCTCTCCTTGCCTCACTGCTTCCAGGCTGGGGGGTACTCAGCCATGGGAGCCTGGAATGTAAGACCATGGATGGATTTGCCAGCTAATGCCATCTGCTTTTCCTCTTAGACCTTCGTTCTCCTGTACACCTAGAACCCTAGCCCAAATGTGGTTAAGCCCAGAACCTCGAGAGAAAGGGAATCATAAATAGGAAAATGAATTTCCTAACTTTGAAAACTATTTTCTTCTTATCGATTCCTCAGGAGGCCATTGATGAGTCACTGAGAGTTTCCGAATGGAGGAACATGTTTAAGTCATACTTTAGGGTTTTGGTTCTCAAATGGGGTGATTTTTGTCCACCAGGGGACATTTGGCATTGTCTGGAGACAATTTTGGTTGTCATAACTGGGGTAAGCGGATGGAATAGAGGGTGTGTGCTACTAGTATCTAGAGGGTGGAGCCCAGGGATGCTTAAAACATCTTATAATGCACAGGACGGCCTCTACAACAAAGAATGATCAGCCTCAAGTGTACATAGGGCTGAGGCTGAGCAACCCTGCCCTAGGGTGATTGGCCTGGCGGCTGCAGTATGCAGGGGAGGCTGAGGGGAGACATGGAAGCTGGTAGCCAGGAGGAGGAGCTCCAGGTGAGAGGTGCTGAAGGCCCAGAGGAGGTACTGGCAGCAGAGAAAGCCAGGGTGCACGTTTCAAAGACTGAATTCTGGAGGGCAGAGGGCAGACCAAGGAAGATGTTGCAGCCAGGGGTTTCTAGTGTAGGCATGGGAGAGAAGCCTGGAGTCATTAACTGCAATGGAGATTTCAGGAAGAACAGCTTATTTTAGAAAGATGATGAGTTTGGTTTTAAGATATTTAAATTTTGACATGCAGGTGGAATTGTCCAGAAGGCATTTGAGAATAAGTGGTAGAAAGCCGGATGTTGGCGTTATAAATGTGATATAGGAACCGTCTTATGGGCAGCGGTAATTATAATCAGTGTTCAGTAGTGGTCCTGGGAGAGGACTGAGGGACACAGGGACTGTGAGAGATCCCCCTGAGGGATGCAGGAGAGGGAGCGGCAGAGCCTGGATCTGAACCCTGCCTCCATCTCTTAAATAAGCACATGATCAGAGGGAGTGTCAGGGCCTGGATCTGGATCCTGGCTGCATCTCTTAATAAGCACATGATCTTGGACATGTCCTTGAACCTCTCTTTGCCTTAGTTTCCTCACAAGATACCAAGAGAATATTCACAGAGATTGGTGGGGAGCCAAGATACAGCATTACCGAAGCCAGAGATGTGACGGTTTCTGAGAGGGGATCAGCGGTGTGGACCTCTGAAGGGGTTGGGGGGATCCATGAGAATGAAAGACCGCCTCGTGTTCTCAGTTCACGAGTGACTTTGGGGCAGCATTTTCATTGTTGGTTTGTGAGCACCACTTCAATGTAAGTTATCCTCACTGGTGTTACCACAATGTCCAGTTATCTATTTTCTTTACAGTGTGTGACAGGAATAGTGTATATGTACACTTAATAACAAATTACTCATATTAACTTTAGTTTTCCCTTAAGTAAGAGCAATGAGCCATAGAGAAGGAGAGGGTAAAAGAAGGGTAGATAAGTTATAAATGAAAGTGAGGAGAGGCCAGAGAGGAAGTTTTGATTATTTCTGCAGAATCTGTTTTTCTTTTAGTTTCCAAATTCCTAGCCTTGAACGTAAGAAGGAGCGCTAAATGTTCTGAACTCAGGAAAATTGTCCAGATGGGCCCAAGGAAGCAATCTGCCTGCCCTCCACATGTACACGTGTTAGGGAGGCCTGCTTGGATTTAGGAAGAGCACACTCAGTCCCCAGTGGGAAATGTCCATCCCCATTAAACGAGGGCCGCAGAGTGTGGAAAACATGGGAAGTGTTGGAGAGTTTTTCTGGGGTTGAAGTTTGAGTCTCACTCTGACCAGACTGAACCTACTGAACCCACACTGATAAGGAAAGTGAACATTGTCCTTGGCAGCCCTTCAAGGCTAAGCCTTTCTCGGGGGTGAGCAATCCTTGAGCAATTCCTTCAGTGCATTAAGTGCAAAGTGGCTCTTCCCTTAGCTACAAATAAGCAGACCAGTGTTAATCTCAGGAAAGGAGGCCCCCAGGAGAGTGCAACATCAGCACAGCCTTACCGTGTTCACTGCACCAGGCGGGTGGGTGTAATTGAACAGTCACGAAATGTATTTTTGTGTGAGACACTCACCTGAGAGACTTGTTGCCATTTCCACTCTATCCCTAGCAGCTGACAATGTTGCCTCTCTAGGTCTTGCTCATCTTGTACACCATGTATGCCAAACACATCATATCACCCATCTCTTTGAAATACTGTCAGAATGATCTTTGCTGTGCAGTATTAAAACCTGCAAATGCCCTTGCTCCATTTTCTTAGGTAGTCAGGCTGTCTACATATATTTATTGAGAAGACAGTTCTGAAGGCTAAGCATAGACAGGTTCCTGAAAAATTATGACTCACATTCCATTTTAACTGTTTTTGGGAATCTAGCTATTTAGTGGAAATCTCAGGATTTCCTAAAGTGCTGTGTGCTCATACATTTAGTTTTTATTTCCTGAAAATGGCTAACTTGGGACTTGGAGATGGCTCAACAGAGGTTGACACGTTGGTTTGGATCTGGGCCATGTTCTCTTACTCTATTGGTGGTGGAAATAAAGCTGGAAGGGTGGAGAAGGGTCAGGGAGAAGACAAGGAAAGGGAACCCACTGTGGTTCCTACAGCAGTTGAACAGGGACTCCACGGTTTACAGAGGGAAACCATAGCCAGTTTTAATCTTTTTCCCTTATTAAAAGCAGCTCTATATATGGAGATGTATGTGTATTCATTGTTGAATTTTTTAGGAAATACAGATGAGCAACATTAACAAAGTAAATGTCACACTAACCCTCTGTTAGAAAAGTGATGTGTGTCTCTTTTCTGTATATCTTCATTTTCCCTGCAGATAGTATATAGACATTGTTTTGTAACCTACTTTTATTACTTAGCAATATATCATAATATTTTTATTAATCTTTTAAAAATAAATCTTTTAGAGCATCATTGTAACTCACTGTATTGTATTCTATTTTGTGCATACCCTATAATTTATTTCACCATCATGCTGCACATGCACTGGTCAGCAAAAACAGAGGCAGTTTGTCCAGTGGTGGAGATAAACAGTCCAATAATCACAAAAATAAGTACAAGCTGTAAAAAGTGCCATGAAGGAAAGTGACTTAGCGTTGAAAGAGCTTATAAGGGAGAAGAGGGAGAAGCTCACTTGGTCCAGCTGGGTGAGGTGCTCAAGGAAGGCTTCCTGCGAAAGGTAGCTTTGCATGGAGAGGTGATAGATTTGAACCAGGTGAAGATCAAGAGAGAGTGTGTTCTCAGTGGAGGGAACAGCTATCACATAGGTCCTCTGTCGGGAGGTAGCATAGAATGTTCAAGAACCCGAAAGAAGGCCAGTGTGCCTGGAGTGTAGAGAGCCTTCCTCTTTTTAATTGACTATTTGTGTTTATTGTTTTGAATTCCATTCACGTTCTTTGTCCGTTTTTCTGCTAATGTTTTTAATCTTTTTCTTATTAATTTGTAAAAACTCTTTTCAAGTATTTGACCTTTCACATATCAACAATGATCATTCTTGCAGTTTTTACTGGCCTTTAATTGCATGGATGATAATGCAGTCAACTTTTTTCTCTATGGTTTCTGCCACTTGGTATTATGCTTAGAAAGTTTTTGCCAACCCAAGGTTGTTTAAATAGCCACCTGTGTTTTTCATATTTTATTTGTTATACTTAAACATTTAGTCAATTTGTGTCCTGGGAGATGTAAGGATATTGTTAATTTTTATCCAAATGGTCAGCCAGTTGTACTAACAGTATTTATTGAATAGTCTATCCTTTTCCCAATGTTTTGAAATAACACCCTCATAATATACTAACATTGTATAGATATTTGGGTCTGTTTCTTGGCCTTCTGTTATATTCCATTGATTTGATGTCTCTTCCTGTGCCAGAACCACACTATTTTACTACTTGTACCTTTTAAAATTGGATAGAGCAAATCCCCACTCATTACTCTTCATTTTCAAAATGTTCTCAGCTAGTCCTATGAAATCACTCTTCCAGATAAATTGTGGAATCATTTTGTTAATTTTGTAGATTAATTTGGGGAGAAAGGACATCTATTCAATAACAGTAGTCTCAGAAAAATGGCAACCCTTTCTATTATTTTAAATCTCCTTTTGGGTTCCTCGGTAGAAAGAACATTTTTAAAGACAACATCAGCCCTGAGGACATTGCAGTTTCATCTAGAAAATATCACTGACCCAGAGAACATGACCTCAGTGAACACTAGACAAACAGTAAGACACTGAGGGCCCTTTGCGGTTCTCTGTCTTGGGTACCCAGGCCCCCCGCCCATCCTCCCACCCCTGGTGTCACTGTGGCTGTGGTCCACCAGGGCAGACCTCAGCTATGACTAGGAAGGAAGTAGGAAAGGCAAGGGATGTTTATTTTTGGAGGCTCGTCTAGGCTGGGCACCCTCCTCGGTGCTTTGTGTGTTGCCTCATTTACACTCAACATGACCAGCACATGGGCAATCATTCGCTCTGTTTCATACCAGACTCTGAGGCCCTGAGAAGTTACTTAACTTGGCGAAGACAGGGGTGGTGATGGGTGAGCAGGAGGCATGGTGATCCCTGTTGGCAGACGGGTGAAATGGGTTTGTACCCAAGCCTCTCTGAGCACAAAGTCCGCCTCTTTCCATTCCCTTCTTGAGGCTGGGTGACACGCTCACTCACCCTCACCATTGGTCACTAACTAGGAAGGGAGAGTTGGGAACACCCTCCGTGGGTGTAGCTGCATGTGCAGTTGTTATGGTGCCTGGGGCATAGGGGAGCCATGCTGATTGTCCCTCCATTTGTATATTTAAAACAAGACCTGAACCTGAGAACACGTGGGTGCCCTGTCAGTGGATCTGGAGGCATTTCTGCATCGGGTGTTCTGAGTGGGGGCGCTTGATGAGAGCCGGCCCCTTCTGCTTCCCACGCAGCCTTCACAGCTGGAAGGTGGATCTGGGGAGGACAGAGAGGGGGTGGGTGGGAGGTGGGACCCTCTCCAGGCTCTGCTGGCGGCAGCTGCCCTGCCTCGTGTGGAGCCTGGGCTAGAGAGATGCAGCCGCGGCTTTGCTATTTTTAAGCTGTCCGCTATGCTCTGGTGGAGGCTGCCCGCGTCAGATGCTGAATCATGATCCAGCTTGCTAATTGCAGCAGTGCCTGTGGCCTGCCAAGTACCCAGACAGGCATCTGGTTCTGCATTTCTGGTTCCCATGTTATAGTAGGGGACAGATGGGCGCCCCATGACAGGAGTACCAGGCAGGCCCAGCACCATCACAGTTCTTGTTACCTTTGGGCTTTATAAAAAATTTACAACAGCAGCAACACAAAGAAAAATAAAAACACCTCCCCAAAGAACACCAGATTATTACAATATCTGTTTCGAGAGGAGGAAGAAAGCTTTGGGACTTTCCATATCAAACATGTATATTTTAGCAATCAAGGTTGCTTTTATTCTATTAGAACAATCGGCACATAACATGCAAACCGCATTAAACGAATATGTGTAACACACAGGGAATTAGGTGGATGAGGTCAAGTGTGTCTTTTTCTAGAGGTCAGTTTCAGCTAAGCGCTTACTAGATTTCTGAAACAATAGAGTTTTAAGAGATGTTCCTCTGGGGAGTTCAGCAGCCTTTGACATACTCTCTATCAGTGAGGGCCTGTTTGCATGTGTTCTCTCGCTCTGACTACCTGTCTAACTAGGTCACAGGGCTGAGAAGGGACACATTTCCCCTCCTGTGGGGAAGAGCTCACCTGACCTCTACCTGGATCTTTTGCCCAGAGCCTCTAAACCAAGCTCCCCAGCCGTCAAAGCAGGCTGAATATCATGACTGTGGACAGAAGCTGCCTTTGGATTTGTGGGGACGGAAAGGACTGCGTGTTGACAGCTCCTTCCTTACCTTTGACCATGGCACACTGCTCTCAAAGCCTTCCCTTCTCCAGGACAATTTTTCTGTCTCTTCTCTAACACAAAGGTGACGCATTTTTCATCGCAGCTGCAGCACGGAGTGCTGCCCCAGCTCCGCACCCCCAGCAGAGGCCTCAATGGGTCAGTGTATCCCTTTGTATCTGTCAGATGCCCATCTGTGCCCTCTGCCCCCTCAGAAGGATGGGCAAGCCACTGCCTGAATTCTTGTCTGTTCCAGGAGATGGGACCAATTTCACAAGAGCTGAACTGTCTGAGCAAAGAAGTGATGGGCACACATGAGCTTCCCTAGTTCTCAGCCAATGGAGTGTTTAACTTCTGGGTGTTGTTCTGCTTTTTTCAGGGTGCTGGACCTAGACTAAAGCCCATGGCACCAGCCACAATGCTCCTGCAGGATTTGGCTGCGTATGGACATAGTCAGGGAATGCGATTGGAGCAGCTGCTTCCAGGGCTCGATTCCCCACAATTCTTCCTGGCCTGTGGGGTAAAGGAGACGGCTTTAAGGAGATAAGGAGTTGAGTGTCGTGGTTCTGCCAGAGCGGAGCCGGTGGAATGAGAGCCCCCTTTTCTTCAACTTGGCAAATTAGTGTCTGCCTTTCAGACTGCTGGAAACAGCTGTGTGTGTAAGGGGAAAAGTTGTGGGCAGGACTCAGGCCCGGCCAGTCCTGGGAGAGCAGGGGCCCAGCCTTCTGCTTCCTATGAGGCTTCAGGTGTATACACATGAAGCTTGTTACATTAGTGGTGTCTGAATGCCTCAGAAATCTCCAGAGAACTTCTGCAAAGACGATTCCTTGGCCTTGCCCCCATAGATACTGAGAAGGTAGATCTGGGAGGATCACAGAAATCATGCCTTTAAAAGGTGTCGTGAGATTCTGATGGGTGACTCGCTAGGTTTGCTAACCCTGCTGCAGTGACTCCCTCAGTCTCACACCAGCTCCGACAGGACCTGGCAGGGGAGGGATTAGACCTTTGGGAGCATGGCAGGTGAGAAGGGAGATGGCGGGTTGGAGGGATGGGTCCCTTTGTCCTGCCCCTCCCCCTTTCCCCCGCTGACTCCTGCTCTGCAGGCAAATGTATACAACCTCTCCCCTCTCAAATGAACCTTCCTTTGATCTTGCCCTTGCCCTGACATTTTCCTCCCTCCACAGCTGAGCTCCTAGAGATAATAGTCCACATTTAGTCTCTTTCCTCATCTCCGACTCACTCTTCAACCCACAGCAATATGGTTCCACCCCCATCGTTCCTCTGAAATTATCCTGGTAAATGTCACCTTCAGAGACGTGCAAACACCAAACCCATGTACACAATGGGTCTTGTAGTTCTCCTCTTTCTCAGTCTCTTGGTAGCACTTGGCTACTTCGTTTTCTTGAAACAGTTTCCTCCTGTGACTGTCAGGATATTACTCCCTTCTGCTTTTTCTTCCTCTAACCAGTCCTTGCTGGTCTTTGCTTTTCCTCCTACGCTCTCCCCGGAGTTCTGTCTTGGCCTCTTCTCATCTCATCACACAGTCTTCCCACGTGACCTCATCTCCCCTTGTGATTTGAATTACCACCTGGAACTGGATGTATTTCTCCTGCTCAGACTTTTTCCTGGCTCTGATGAGGACATAGATGTAAGTGCTTACTGGACATCTCTGAGTTGTTCTCCACATACCTCAGCTTGTCTAAAATGGAGTTATATTCTTCCCTCAAATTGCCTTTCCCTCCAAGTTCCCCATCACAGTGAATGGCATTAAGATCTGCCTCATCCTACAAATCAGAGGCCTGGAGCCACCCTGCAGCTGCATGCGCAGCCTGTCCTGGCAGTTTCCTCCCATAAATGCATTATCCCTTCTCCCGATGCTCTTATCCAGCCTCTCTTCCAGCCACTCCTGGCCCACTGGAAAAGCTTCCTGGTGAGTTATCTGCCCCTGGCATTGCCCTCTTCCAGCTCATCCTTCTTGTGGTGAACAGAGTTGCTCCAAAACACGTATTTGATTGCATCCTTTTACTGCTAAGTGCCCCTTGATGCAGGGGGAGATAGAAACTCCAAAGCATGTCACACAAAGCCCTGCCTCCGTCAGCCGTTTCCCCCATTTTGTTTCTCTGATTTTTTCAGTTGTACTAAATGACTGAAAGTTCCCTGGGTACTTGTGCAGTCCTGGTGGATCTGATGACAAAGCAGAGGACCCAGAAATTCGGCTGAGAACAGCAGCTCATGACCTCACTCCTCGGGGTCCCTTGTATTATTTCCAGTCCACTGACCTTCTGTTTTAAAACAGCCTGACTGCCTTTATGAAGCAGTGGTTAATTTGTGTCTCTATTTTTGGTGAAACATGTACGTTTACATAAATATCACTGTGTTCAACATGGGGGAAGTTTTTTCAGTGCACTGTTTCCAATCCAATCAAAGAAACCTGAATTTTTACATTACCCTGTGCAGATCTGTCCTGGATAAATGTACTATTTCCATTCACCTTTTTAAAGAAATAAAAAATAGCTCAATTATTCCCTAGGAGTCCAGAGACCTTGAGTAGAACAGATTGAGCCTTGCTTGAGAAAGAGGCTCTGCCCAGAGGGCTGGGTGGCCTCCAGTCGTCAGACTCTGAGGGGCTCCTCATGTCTTTCTTAAGGAGTTTGGTGTGCTTTGGCCTCATTTTCTCCCTCTAAGTCTCCCTTGTTTTTGTCTCTGTTTGTACTAAAAACAACAGCCCTTCCTCTTGAGAACAAAAGCCACCCTGAGGGATGGCTCTGTAAACTGACCATGTAGTTGGTGACTATGCAGCGGACACAGGCAAGGGAGGGGACAATGTGTCCTGACGATTTGGTACACAGCTCACAGAAGCAGGCACTGGAGTCTGGGCTTCCAGGCTGTGGTGTCCTAATTGCCACCTTTTGAACAGATGGCTTACTCCTATGGTGTTAGGTTGCAGTAGAGCTTCAGCTATTAACACCCAGTTGCAGCAAGAACTTCCATTACCTCCCCATCCCTATTTATAGGAGTTCATTACTTAGATATATTTCTCCCTCACACCTCAAGCTAAATTTAGACACCTGAGGTTTCATCCACAACACAGTCTGTGGATAGGCTCTATAAAGTGTCATCCATCCATCCATTCATTCATTCATTCATTTATGCATTGTCCTAACATTTGAGCTCTGTAAGGTGACGTTCATTCCTTCATGCATTCAACTGACATTTGAGCAATGTAAGACGTCATTCATTCCTTGACACATTCTACTGACATTTGAGCTCTGCAAGGTGGCATTCGTTTCTTCATGCATTCTACTAACATTTGAACTCTGTAAAGTGGCATTCATTAATTTATTCAGCTAATACTTGATCTCTACAAAATGTCATTCATGCATTCTGCTAATATTTGAGAACTGAACAAATTATGGTGACTATGAGAGATACAGCTCCTACCCTTATCCAGCGTGCAGTAGGAGAAAACAAGTTAATGACAAAGTATGAAGAGTACTTACGAAGTACTTCCTGTGGGAATGCTGGTGGTGGTGTCCTTTCCCACCATCTTAGTGGCCAGCTCTCAGCAGGCTCCATGCACTTCAAGTGAGAGTTTCTGGGCTGTTCAAGGTGGGCTGGAGTCACGAGTGTAGCATAATCATCACATTTCACCAGATACTCTTTGAATACCTCTAATGTGCCAGATGCTGTGATAGGACTCAGTGAGATAGAATTAGCATTTAATTTGGTTCCAAGCACACTTGGAACATCAGCTTTGTGAATTTTGTTAAGTCCCTTAAAAAAAGAAAAAAAAAAAAACAAAACAGGACTAAAACTCTGTTACAGTCACCCAGATACTACTGCATAAATGAAACCAGTTCATACAAGTCCATAGAGGAATTTACCAAAATTCTTACCTGTTAAATAAGACACAGGCATGAATTCTACTAAGCAGAGAAACCATGACCTCTGGGCAAAGATTTCAGAAGAGAAAGAGCAGTCTCTCTGCTGCCCTTCCAGTCCTGAGTGCTAGTCACGCCTCAGAGGCAGCCACTTCCAATACTTCTGACTGGTCTGCGGCTACTTTCACATTTCTTGATAATTGCTTATACTGGTATTTCTTGCTTTATAAAATTTAGATACTAAAAATTTTAGCTATTACCTATTGATTTCTTAATATGGGTGATGACATCAGTTTCCTTCTCCATTTCCCATTCTTCTTTCTCTCAAGGTAGTTGTCTCCCAATTGTTGTTTAAAATGATAGTCATTATTGGCCGGGCGCAGTGGCTCGTGCCTGTAATCCCAGCACTTTGGGAGGCCGAGGCGGGCAGATCATCTGAGGTCAGGAGTTCGAGACCAGCCTGACCAACATGGAGAAACCCCGTCTATACTAAAAATACAAAATTAGCCAGGTGTGGTGGTGCATGCCTGTAATCCCAGCTACTCAGGAAGGCTAAGACAGGAGAATTGCTTGATCCCAGGAGGCAGAGGTTGCGTTGAGCCAAGATCGTGCCACTGCACTCCAGCCTGGGCAACAAGAGCGAACGTCGGTCTCAAAAAAAAAAAAAAAAGATAGTCATTATTTACATCTTGGGTTTGTACATACTTTTCACTGCTGGGCCAAAAAGTCTACTATAATGACATTTTCTTTTTTTTTTTTTTAAACAACTTTTTGTTCTTTCAGGAGTTAACAATCACTTTGTTGTTGCCTTGCAATATTTTCTTTCTACAGTATAATGAATTCTTCCCTAAATTGACCAAAGAATTCAAAATTTTTCTTAACACCATTTTCTATTTGTCAAATGCAATCGGTAATCTAGCAAATCTCCATTTTCCCTGCAGACATTCTTCTCAGAGCCCTCCGATCACCGTCTCAGTTGGGACTGACCCTTCTCTAAGTTTGCTGCCTCGTTATCTTGATGCTTGACTGCTCCGTGTTGGATTCCCTGTTTTCTGAATCTGTGTCTTCTCATTGCTTGGATTATGTCCTAAATCAATGGAGCACATCTTTTACTAGCTTTCTTGTGTCTCTGAGGATATTAATGACTGTTTGTTCTTTCTGTATTGTTTTATATTTCTTCATGGTTTGCCTTTCAAATTGGAGGCTTCCTTGACCATCATTGTTAAGACTGAGACAAGAAGAGAAGCTCTGTGTTCATGGATGGGTCTTGTCTATTCCTGGGTATTGCTGAAAATTGACTGAAAAGGAGATATGGGGGTAGATATTTTGAGATTTGGCTGTTCGAAATGCCTTTTGTTTGCACTGAACTGATAACTTGGCAAAGCATGGCATTTTAGGTTAAAAATCATTTCCCTCAGGACACTTCTACACTGCTGGTGGGAATGTAAACTAGTACAACCACTATGGAAAACAGTGTGGAGATTCCTTAAAAAACTAAAAGTAGAACTACCATTTGATCCAGCAATCCCACTACTGGGTATCTACCCAGAGGAAAAGAAGTCATTATACCAAAAAAAATACTTGCACACACATGTTTATAGCAGCACATTCACAATTGCAAAAATGTGGAACCAACCCAAATGCCCATCAGTCAACAAGTGGATAATAAACTGTGATATATATATATATGATTGAGTATCAGTCAGCCATAAAAAGGAATGAATTAATGGCATTTGCAGCAAAGTGGATGGGATTAAGACTGTAATTCTAAGTGAGGTAACTCAAGAATGGAAAACCAAATATTGTATGTTCTCACTCATAGGTGGGAGCTAAGTTATGAGGATGCAAAGGCATTAGAATGACACAAGAGACTTTGGGGACCCAGGGGGAAAGGGTAGGACTTTAGGGACTCAAGGGGAAAGAATAGGAAGGGGGTGAGGGATAAAAGACTACAAGTTGGGTTCAGTGTATACTGCTTGGGTGATGGGTGCACCAAAATCTCACAAATCACCACTAAATAACTTACTCATGTAACCAAATACCACCTGTTCTCCAAAAACCTATGGAAATAAAAACATTAAAAAAAATCATTTCCCTCATAATTTTGAAGGTATTACTCTGTAGCCTTCCAGCTTCTGGTTTTGCTAAGAAGTATGATGTCACCCGATTCTAGTCTTTTATATGTGACCAGGTCTCTCCCCAGATTTTCTCTTTATCTTTGGTTCTCTGAAATTCCCCAATAAGGTAGATGGTATGGGGTCTCTTCATTTATTATAGCCTTGTCAGTTTGGAGACTCATGCCTTTGATTTCTGCGAATTTAAAAAATATTCTTTGATGATTTCCTTCTCTTCATTTTTCTCTCTTCTTTCTGGATTTTCTATAAGTAGGAGGCTGGAACTCCTTTCCTGATCCTTAAATGTTCTTATCTTTTCTCTCCAGTTTTCTTTCTCTGTGCTTTTCTGCTGTCTTTTCTGAGGGATTTCTCTAACTTTTCTTCCAGGTTTTTTCTGTTGAATCTTTTCAGCTATCATATTTCAATTATAAGGACCTATTCCTCTGTTTCCTTTTAAAACAGCATTCTGTTCTTGTTTCATAGATGCATTATATTCTCTTGTATCTCTGAGGATATTAATTACAGTGTTTTCTTTCTATATTGTTTTGTATCTTCTCATGGTTTGCCTTTCAAATTTTGTATCTTCTCATGGTTTGCCTTTCAAATGGTCAAATTCCTTGACCATTACAGTTAAGACTGAGACAAGCAGAGAAGCTCTGTGTTCATGGATGGGTCTTGTCTATTCCTGGGCAATCCTGAAAATTGACTGAGCTGGGATTCGGCCATTTTACTGGGGATAGGAGGTAGGGAAATGTGGGAGGTGGTTCCCTAATGTCCACATCTGTAGGGCTTTTCTCTAAGGCTTTTCATTTTCTCTGAGTCTGAGGCTTCCACAGAGCGAACCTTTCCTCTCATGCTGTAGTGGGGAAGAGGTGGTCATCTGGAGGCCCCAGCCAGGAGAGAGGACCTGGGGTGGAATGACCTCTTTATATATTGCAGCCAGTCCCTCTGCTTTCAGTCCTGCACCCCTTCCCACTTCTGCAGAACCTGGTGCTTCCAATTCCCCAGCCCTTCTAGGACTCCATGGCTTGGCAAGAGTGCCCCCTAGTTAACCTTTCTCTGTTCTGCTCACTCCTTGATCCACTTCCCATTTTCTAAAGAAGCAGAGACATCTTTTGCATTGTCGCTTCTCCTACTTTTTGTGTTGTTGGGGGTTTATGCCATTTAATTATTTCTTCTTATGTCAGTGGAACTTTGAAGAGGAAAATGATCACATATTCAATCTACCATGTTCAACGGGAAGTCCTAGTTTTAATTTGTTTCAGAAAATTTTTTTAATTGAGTAATAGGACTAGGCACTCTTCTTGGTGGTTTGTGTATAATCTTATAGAATCCTCACTGTTGCTCTCAGGAGGTGCTGAAAGCCCCAATTTGCAGGTGTGGAAACGTAGCCAGAGAGAGGTTGAGTAATTTCCCATGCAGGGTAGTGAGTGGTGGAGTGTGGATTGAAATGCACGTAGATCTAAGCTGCACCCCCTGCTCCTGGCACTGCCTCTCAGGAAGGAGGGTGTGCACCTGTGGGTGTGTGCACCATTATGTCATCACTGTAACAGGGGAGGTTACAGTCAGTGCCTGGGGTGGGCGGGTTTCTTTTAGGAAGAAAGGTCATGCTGGGCTGTGGATGGAGAAGCCTAAGGAAAGAGTTTGGCTAAGAGGGTCTGAGGGTCCTGCACTTGGTGCTGACATGATTTCCCCGGGACAACTGTGTGGGAGAGGAGGGTGTGGTGTGCAGTTACGGCAGCGTCCACAGAGAGTGTCAGGAGCAGGTGGCCATTTCTTCCACCAGAAAGAACATGGCAGAAGATGGAAAGATGGCCATTGCGAGCCACTCCCAGGATGGTCTCCACCCTCCCCAGTACCCCCTTAGCTGGAGGGAGGCATAAAGGACAGGGGCAGGACAGAGAAGGAACAAGCCTTAGACCTCCAAGCCTCAGCAGGAATTTTACCCCTGGTTCAATTTCCCTGTGACACATGCCCTGAAGGAGACACTTGTCCGAGGAGGTGCCTGTTTCCCCACAGCTACCCCCAGTCACTGAGAATTGCAGAATTACTTGCTACAGTGTGGTCAGGCCATGTTTCAGTGCCTGAGATGTATTTTTTAAATCTTGAATCCAAATTACAGCATTAAAAATAACTAACGACTTCTAGTTTAAATGGACAGATCCTAAGAAACTTTATATATCTCTGTGCAATGAACTAGGAAAGCTGGTGTTAGGTAATGCTAGTGCCTGAAACTTGTTACAGATACCAGCAGCAGTAAATATCCAATTTTTGTAAGAGACCTCACCAATGCAATTTAATCCTTTTGATGCTTGTTGGAAATTCAGGTACTGTGTCTGAATATAGATATGCCATTTATACATACACTATGTTATTTTCTGTAGATATGTGTGTATATGAGCATGTATAAAACAAGTTGCTTTGAGGTAACCTAGCCATGCTTCCTAATAGCACCCTCCAAATATTTTATGAACCACATCTTAGGTATTTTATGGCTACACAGAGCATTCCTGACACACCACCCTGAGTGCTGTTTCACTTAGTAATTGGCATTTGCCCAAGAGGACTAGAAATCAGCAACTGGAGAATAGGGGGCTTTGTAACCAGGCTCACACTGTGCCCCATCACTCAGCTTTCTCTGCACGGGTTCAAGGAAGCCCTCCAGAAATACCACCTTGGGATTTCATGAAGCAGAGCACAGGTGAGAGGTCAGCATGGTGTGGAGGATGGGAAACTGGGATTTCAAACCATCCCTTTAGGATTAAAGTTTTCTCTTGCTGTTGTTTCCAATACAACCTGGACATTTCATCATTGGCCTTCAGTGGGTTTGCAGGGTGATTTCTAGGGGAGGCAGAGGAGAAGACACGTCTTCCTTAGCATCTCTCAGTTGACACCACCAGGCTGGGGCGCCGCCTTGAGCCCTGCTTTTGGGAGTAGATGGCTTGGTCAGATGGAGTCACTCTCTTCTGGTTAGGAAGGGGACAAAAGGTCCTGTGAGTTGAGGCCTCAAAAAATGTGTGAGTTTGTCAGGCAAGTTGCTGTTTAAAAGTCTCAGGCCCTGAACACCTCCTTTTCTGACTTATGCAGATAGCATCAAAGGCCTTGGAGATCAACCGAGGGCTTTTAAGTAGGTGGAGTGGAAAGACTATGATTGCCAGGCTGTGCTTGCATTTGGCTTTTGGAGGCCCTTTTAGTTGTGCTCAACCCCAACCACATGGGGACACAGGTTCAGCTGTGTTTTTGCTGGAAATGACAGAGCTTTGTTGGAACACAAGGTTTTACAGCTGGCTGGGAATGAGAAGAATAAAGAAAAAAGGAAAGGCTTGCAGTTGTAACCTCAGTGGCCCAGGGCAATGTTCTGTGCTAAGGAGCAGGTCTCTCTGTGATGCTGGAATGTGAAAACACCTTGTGAACTCCAAAGCGCCCCCAAATTGAATCTAAGTTGTGATTATTACTCTTCTGATTCTTAGCAGTCATCACCACCCTGAGCAGTTATGATTGCTAATTCCATCAGTGAATATAGTAGGAATCTGCTGTTAAAGCATAAACAAACAAGTTTAGTAGGTGACCTTTGAGTGGATGCACTGAAGGGCTTGGTAGGCCTGCCATGGAGAAATGCCCTCACCCATGAGACAGCTAGTGTACCTCTGCCAGTGATTATGACAGTTTGAGGGGGGCGGGGAGGGTGCAGCAAAAGGAGTTTGTAAGTACAAGGCATTTTTATTAGGACAGACGTCCCAAATCACCATTTGACAGCACTCCTCATTCTGTTCCCTTCTCTCTGCCATCCTTCCATCTTCTAGTTCTGATGGGTGAATATTTCTGTGATGTGGAGGCCCTAGCTGGCTACATGGGGCCGTCTCAACATGAGACTCCCTTGTTTTTACATGAAACCCACCAGCTATGGTGAATAGTGCCATGGCACTAAATGCTGCAATCAATTGTGTCTACAATCTCTTTACTTGAATTCATCTCCACTGTACTTGAACTCTGTGGCTCCTGTTGCCTGGGGTGCTAACTGTACATTAGCTGCATGAGGCTGGAGACATGCAGTTTTATTTCTATTAATGCCATGAGAGAGAGCAAGTTAAAAGCAGTAACTAAGACAAATGATGTTGTTATTGGCAGATATTCCTTTCGCCATCGACTAACCTATTTTATTTTTCTTCGTGTGGACTTTATTTTCTCGTTTGTTGTTTTCTGAATCTCCTTACTTATGACTTAAAATGTGATGAAAGTAGGCAATGAGAGTTTTAGGAAAGAATAGAGCTATTCCAGCAGAACTTGGAAGGCATATTAAGCAGGTGAGAGAAGGAAGGCCTGGGGAATTTTCCAAACAGAAAACTTTTATTTCCTAAATATGAGTGAGAACAGTGATATGTGTATTGTGGTTTAGCTGGAAATCTAGCCCTTTAAGTTTTGGACCTTTTATAGCTTTCTCTTGCTACAGTATGCCAGTGTGCTTTTAATTTAGTGGTGGCAGTAGAGAAATCGCAAAACCTCCCCAGCTGAGAACGTGCTTAGGAATCAAATGAATGTGATAATGAGAATGAATGCGAGTTGCTTTTCCAAAGAAATACAAAAGGAGAGGAGGTTGTAGTAGCATGCATGAGGGAATGTCCCTTCTTCCCTCCTTCCATCTATCCACCTGTCATCAATCCGTCTATACTGCCATTCATCCACCTGTCCATGCATATATTCGTCTGTCCATTCATCCATCTGTCTTTCCATTTGTTCATCTATTCATCCATTTATCCATCCGTCTGTCTGTTCATCCATCCATTCATCTATACTGCCATTCAGCCATGCATCCATCCATCCATCCATCCATCCATCCATCCATCCATCCATCCATCCATTCATTTATCTATTCATCTATCTGTTCATCCGTCCATCCTTCTGTTCATCTGTCCATTCACTAAATCATTTTCATGGAACTCCAGTGCTGTCATTCATCCATCCATCTGTCCACATGTTCATCCATCCATTGTTCTGTCCATCTGTCCATTCACTAAATTATCTTTCACTGAGCTCCATGCCTGTGAAAGGCCCAGAAGTGAGAACTTTAGGGATGCAGAGCCAAATCAGGAGTGTGTGCCTTTCAGGAGCTTAGAGGAAGAGATGAACAGAACACAAATGACTATAAAATAGAGAAAGCAAAAAGGAATATGTAGGTGTAATGCTGGGAAAAGCTAGAGGAGGGAAAGTTAGAACTTTGGGAAAAGGGACATTGGGCTTGCACTTAGAGGGTGCACATATGGGGGAAGGCAGGGCAATTTCAGGCAAAAGTGTTTTTGGAATGAGATGATAAAGTATCAAGTCAGAGCAGACAACCTACAGCTATATATATCCTTGTTCATTATTGATCAAGAATAGGACAACTTGAGTAAAAATGAAGGCCATTGATAATCCCATATTTTGTCTGCATGTGAGTTTCAGCCTTCTCCATGATGATAAATACAATACTGGACTTCAAAACCCCCATTCTCCCTCTTCTCTATGCCCATTGATAAAGCTGTAAATTGAAGTGGGAGTTACCCCCAGAGAGTTCAGGGAGCTGGAGAGGAAGGGAAGATGCTGGTGGAGGGAGGCACTAGGACATCTGAGTCTTAGGACGGGATCATCAGCTTTGCACAACTGTAAGTCATTGGGCAGGACTGAACACAGTGACTAATTTTTGCTTTCTTGGCCCTAAGCTGTCCAGTGACAGAGAGATTTGGAAATCTTGTGGATGGCGGATGGTGCTAATGGTCATAAAACTCCAGGCCAAAATTAAAGTTTGTGGAGTCATGTGGTAGGGGCAGATACAGCCAGGACTTGCCTCCACCAGGGAACCAAATTTGACCCTTAGTGGCAGAAACCCTGACTGATTCTGAGGCGCCTGCTGGTCTACCAGCCAAGGAAGCAGAGCCTGCCCCTGAGCTGTAGCTGCTGACACATGGGTCTGGTAGCACTGGCTGAATCAGGTCGACATAAGCCAGTGAGCTTTGCAGACACTCCTAAAATCAGAACTTGGGGAAATAATGAGAGGCTTCAGAGGCGCTTGATGAGCAACAGAGGCAACAGTGAGCATTGTCTTTCTTCACCTGGATGGTAATACTGTGTCCTTGAATGGTGTGTGCAGGCAGGTGGAAAAATAAACACAGAGGTACCTTTTGACAGGGAGAAGTCACTGGTAAGTCTCACCAGAGGAATCGGGAACTTCTCAGGAACAGAATAGGTGTATTCTCTCTTCAGAGCAATTCAGGCAAACCTGCCCTGAGTATTGGATGGCCAGAGAGGAGGAAGGGGACTGGTAGGGCTTAGTCCTGGCTCTGCCACCTACTGTGAGACCTTAAGCAAGCCCCTTAACATCTCAGAGCCCCGGCTTCCTTATCTTTAAAATAGAGGCTGTAAGGACCGAATAGGAAGGATTAAGTGAGACGCTATACTGGAGAGCCCTTTATAAAACACGAGTCCAACAAATGTAAGATGTTGTTACTAATAGTCCACACTTGGACATCTTGATATTGTGATTATTATGTCTAGTAACAGAGTTGAAAAATGCCAATAGTCTTTTAAAATTTTTTTTTTTTTTTTTTTTTTTAGAGAACACTAGTTAGGAATGACAGATGACATTACCCCTGTAGTGCTCTTTCTCCACTCTTGAGTATGGAAGAAAAGGTTGCCTTTGTGGCTAAAGAGATTGGAGACAGGTGTTGGGAACTCTTGTCTCCCTACTGTACTCTTTCTTGGGGATCAGAGCCAAACAAGACATCATCCCTCAAGAAGATATATTTTCTGCACACTGCTGCTTTCCAGATGATTAGAGGGTTTGACCAAGGAGATTTTGTACGTAAATGCAACCTCTTAGCGAATTTCTGAGGCAGGTGACAACTGCCTGTAATAGGGTTATGCAGTTGGCACCTGGCCCAAGGTGCCGGGTAAGGACAGGCTTTGCTCATTATGCCTGGGCCATTCCTGGGTCCTGACCTGGAATTGTGTCTGCCTTTTTCTAAATGCTTGAAGGCTCCCTATGGGCCGGAAGTGGCCTTGTGCCCTTTGCTGGGTTATCAGAACCATGAAGTCCACAGAATCTAGGGCCTTTCTCCAGCAGCTCCTTCAGCCTTGTGGCCCCAAGCGTGGCAGGGTCACACAGTCAGGTTTGAATCATATGATAGGAAGGTCATTTTCTCTGTTTTTAAAACATTTTTATTTCCATAGCTTTTGTGTTACAAGTGGGTCTTTTGTTGCATGGATGAGTTTTATAGTGGTGAATTCTGTTATTTTAGTGCACCCATCAGCTGAGTCATGTACATTGTACCTAATATGTAGCTTTTTATCCCTTTTCCCTACTCCCAATCTCCCCCTTCTGAGTCTCCAAAGTCCATTATGTCAATGTATGCCTTTGAGTACTCATAGCTTAGTTCCTACTTATAAGTGAGAACATACTGTTTTTGGTCTTTCACTGCTGTGTTACTTCAGTTAGAATAATGGCCTCCAGCACCATCCAAGTTGCTGCAGACATTATTTTGTTCCTTTTTATGGTGAAGTAGTATTCCATGGTGTATATATGCAACATTTTCTTTATCTAATCAGTGGACACTTAGGTTGGTTCCATATTTTTGCAATTGTGAATTGTGCTGCTATAAACATACATGTACAAGTGTCTTTTTCATATAATGACTCCTTTTCCTTTGGGTAGATGCCCAGTAGTGGGATTGCTGGATCGAATGGTAGATCTACTTTTAGGCATCTCTTTAAGGCATCTTCATTCTGTTTTCCATAGAGATTGTACTAATTTACATTTTCACCAGTAGTATGCCATTACCTTTTCCCCACATCCACACCAACATCAATTGTTTTTTGACTTTTTAGTAATGGCCATTCTTGCTGGATTAAGGTGGTATCTCATTGTGATTTTCATTTGCATTTCCCTGATGATTGGTGATGTTTAGCATTTTTTCATGTTTGTTGACCATTTGTATATCTTCTTTTGAGAAATATCTATTCATGTCCTTTGCCCACTTTTTAATAGGATTATTTGTTTTTTTCTTGTGGATTTGTTTGAGTTTCTTGTAGATTCTAGCTACTAGTCGTTTGTCAGAGGCATAATTTACAAATATTTTCTTTCATTCTGTGGGTTGTCTGTTTACTCTGGTTATTATTTCTTTTGCTGTACAGAAGCTTTTTAGTTTAATTAAGTCCCATTTATTTAATTTTGTTTTTGTTGCATTTGCTTTTGGGGTCTTAGTCATGAATTCTTTGCGTAGGCTGATGTTTAGAAAAGTTTTTCCCGTGTTGTTTTCTAGAATTTTTATAATTTCAGGTCTTTAAATCTTTAATCCATTTTGAGTTGGTTTTTGTATAAGGTAAGAGGTAAGTGTCCAGTTTCATTTTTCCACATGTGGCTTGCCAGTTTTTCCAGCATCATTTACTAAATATGATGTGCATTCCCCAGTTTATGTTTTTGTTGTTGAAGATCAGTTAGCTGTAAGTATTTGGCTTTATTTCCAGGTTCTCTATTCTGTTCCATTGGTCTATGTGCCTATTTTTATACCAGTACCATGCTGTTTTGGTAACTACACCCCTGTAGTATAATTTGAAGTCCAGTAATGTTATGCCTCCAGATTTGTTCTTTATGCTAGGATTGTTTTGGCTATATGGACTCTTTTTTTGGTACCATATGAATTTTAGGGTTGTTTTTTCCAATCCTTGAAAAATGATTTTGGTATTTTGGTGGGAATTGCATAGAATCTGTTGATTGCTTTGGGCAGTGTAGTCATTTTCACAGTATTGATTCCTCCCATCCATGAGCATGGGGTATGTTTCTATTTGTTTATGTTATCTATGATTTCTTTCAACAGTGTTTTATAGTTCTCCTTGGAGAGATCTTTCACCTCCTTGGTTAAGTATATTTGTAGGTTTTGTTGTTGTTTGCAGCTGTTGTAAAAAGGATTGAGTTCTTGATTTGATTCTCAGCTTGGTCATTGTTGGTGTATAGCAGTGCTACTGATTTTTGTACATCGATTTTGTAACCTGAGACTTTACTGAATTTGTTTATCAAATCTAGGAGTCTTTTGGAAGAGTCTTTAGGGTTTTCTAGATATATGATCATATCATCTGCAAATGGGGATAGTTTGACTTTCTCTTTTCCAGTTTAGATGCCCTTTCTTTCTCTTGCCTAACTGCTGTCTCTAGGGAAAGTCATTTTCTCTTGTTCTTTGTGGTGAATGAGTGAAACCATAGGATGAATTAAACCTGGTTTACAGAACATTATGTGTGTTGATGAAACTTGGTATGAATTATAAATTTTCTTTCCTTGGAATTTGGTAGAATTACCATAACTTCCAAAATTAATCTCCCTATCACTCTTGATATATTTCTGTTAGAATCATGTCTTTTCTGAATTTCATCTCATGGCTCATGGGAAAAAAATGATGGTATTATTTGGAATTTTTTATATTTTAATTTGCTTGGAGTTATTTTTTGTTTGCTTTTTGTTTAAATAAAGACCTCAGCACGTTGGAAAGTTTTTCTTTTCTTCTGGGGAAGACAGGAGAGAAGGAATACTGATGCCAAGCTACATAATGAGAACTGGCTTTCATTCCAGTCCTGGCGGATATGACATAACCAAATCATAAGAATTTCCAAATGCCTTGGTTTCTTCCCCTTGGCAAAATGAAGGTGGAAGAGTCGTAGGCCCATCTCAACTCCTTTGTGGAGTGGGTATCAGAGACAAACACAAGTAAAGTACCCCTTCCTGGAGTACGGTGCATTGATATTAGGGAGGAGGTGGGGGGAATGTGAGTACGTGTTTACAAATAAAGACCCTGCTAGTGAGAACAGCAGATGCAGTTAGAGTTAGGCTCTGCCTGCTGCTTCTACCCATGAGTGTCCATTGCCTCCTCTTTCCTCATTCATGAAGGGACCTGGTTCAGCCTTTACCCTCCCAAGTGCTGTTGTAGGTGGTATCTCGTCCATCTAAAGGAAGTCTGCAGGTCCCTCTAAAGAAAGTTTGCTGCCCTACTAGATAGAGCTGGGTATCCATGAAGGGTCACATGGAAATAGATCCTGGAAATGGAGATAACTGCATTTCTGGACTGATCTTGAGAGAGGAGAAGCAAAGTGCGTTTGTGTCTTATTGATCCAGCATCTTTGGAGGAGTGGTAGGTTCTATGGAAATTAATATTATTATCAGCTATGTTTTAAGCCTTTAAGATACCTTTTTAAAAATAACCATTTTGGATGGGAATCTTTGTAAATATGTATTTTCCTACCTTCTTTAATATAGAAATCTTGATGTCTTGGGTCTTCATTGTGAACAGTCACTATGAGGTGATTCTGTCAGCCAATGGATGACAGTCTCAGCAGCCATTTGCCCATACACCCAATGGCCCCAAGAAACTCTGCCTTTGTCACAGCCCTTATGTCTTTGATTCTGTGTTTTGTTTTCCTTTCTCTTTGTGACCCTCTGTTAGCTGTCACTTGTCATTGCTTCCTATGTACCTAGGCTGAGCTCATCTTCATAAGCATTTACTGCATGCCCACTGTGTGCCTGATGCCATACTATGTACTGGAATTACAATGGGATGTGGAGGAATGGAGGAAAGTTGAAACGTATGCATTGCGCTCAGTTGGATGTGCCAAAAAGTAAAGATAAGAAATAGATGTGCTCTTTACTTCCTGTGGCTTTCATGTGACAATGAAGCCTCACATCCACAGATGGTGAAAGACCCCTTAAATGTATTTCCCGTAAGCTAAATTAGCTGCTTCAGTTAAGGTCTCTCTTTGGTAAATATTTGGGCAGATTGATTCCAGGTTCAGACTTTCTGTCTGGGTTGTTTCTGCTTCTCAGATGTTCTCCCTTTGCCTTCCTCCTTAAATGGCATCTGGAGTAGAGGAAGCCTTGATGCCCTCATAGCAGTGGGCCGGGGCATGCTGATCTTGAGTGCTTCTCCTGAGTCCTTGCCCTTTTGTCATCATGCATCCTGTGACTCTCAGTCTTGAGGTCTCTTGGCACAGTCACCGGCGGATTGGTCTCTACCCTCTGAGTCTCGGCCCCATCCTGCATCCTGTCCTTGGCCTGGGTGGCCTACCCTGCCATTTAGCTATGAAGCCCTCATCCCTCTCTCCATGGCAGCTTCATGGCTGGACCCCCCGCCCTCAGTCTTCAGCTCCATTACATGTCTCTCATTGGATCCTTTCATGCCACGTGGAAGCAAGTAACTCCTGTGAGTTAACTCTCTGGGGTCCCTGTTGACCAGAACTCTACACAGCACCATTTTCTGTCTACTGGGGACATCTCATGTTGATGTGGAGGCAGTTGCATGGTGGTTTCATGCACCCATAGTCTCAAAGGGATGCAGAAAACAGATTTTAGCTTCTTCACTTAACCTCTCTTCTTCCTTTTTTCCTTTTTTTCCTCCTTATTTTCCTGTTTCCCTCCATCCCTCCCTCTCTCCCTTCCTTCTTTTCTTCCTTCCTTCCACCCTCCCTTCCTTCCTCCTTCCTTTTTGTCACTCTCCCTCACTCCCTTCATCCTCCCTCATTGTGAGATCAGCCCCTAGGAGAGGAGGAGCAGGAACATGCTCCCCAGCACTGCTCTTCAGCTCCTCCTTTCTCTCTTCTTTCAGTCTCTACCTAAAGGCGAAACCAGAAGGGCCGTCTGCTTCCTCTGCCTGTGGAGGCAGGTGCCACCCTTTCTCCGTCATATCCTGCTTTTCTCTGTGGCCCTCCTCGGTGCTCTGCTCTTCTTCCTCAGGGAAAGTCTTAGCTATAATTGTGTAAAGGCTACAGGGAGCATGATTGTAAGGGAGTGAAAAACATATCAGTTTAATATTTTCAAAATACCATGCCTGTTGCCTAAGCATAAGTAAAATATAGTCTCTGTCGACGAAAAGCTTACCCTAGTCAAGGGGATAGATTCATGACGAATAATTTCAAGATAATTTGATGACTGCACCATTTCCAGTGCAGTCTTCTACTCCCCACCTCACATGCATATGCACACACACACATGTACCTACATGTCAACAGACACACATGCACATGCCACACACTCACCATACATGCACACACATCCTGGGGCTGCCTACCTTTCTTATCTCCTACATCATGGCATTTGCCACCTCTTATCTTATATCACAATTATTTGTGTACACATTTTAGCTTCTAGAGGGCAGGATCCTTGTCTGTTTTGTAGCACCTGGCACAATGTCGTAAATTCATTAATTAAAAAATTGATGTGTTAGGTCTTTCCTGTGTACCATGCTCTGTGCTTGACACTGAAGTTGGATAAATAGGACATGAATGCTTAGAAACTCACAGTCTACATCAAGATTCTCAACAGAATTCAAGAGGTCTGTGAGCTTAGATGAGAAAACAATTTACCTTTTAATTTTACTAATCTCTAATCGAAGTTTAACATTTCCTTTTCTTCTGGAATAGGAAATTGACCAGAGTAACCTGAGCAGCACCTGTGACTTTGTCACCTCTAGGAGTCACGGATATTTTTGTATCACCTACAGTTGTTATAAATATCTCACAGTCCTCAAAAAGAACTCCAACAAATTTTCAAGAAAAAAACAAACAACCCCATCAAAAAGTGGGCAAAGGATATGAACAGACATTTCTCAAAAGAGGACATTCATACAGCCAACAGACACATGAAAAAATGCTCATCATCACTGGCCATCAGAGAAATGCAAATCAAAACCACAATGAGATACCATCTCACACCAGTTAGAATGGCAATCATTAAAAAGTCAGGAAACAACAGGTGCTGGAGAGGATGTGGAGAAATAGGAACACTTTTACACTGTTGGTGGGACTGTAAACTAGTTCAGCCACTATGGAAAACAGTATGGCGACTCCTCAAGGATCTAGAACTAGATGTACCATATGACCCAGCCATCCCATTACTGGGTATATACCCAAAGGATTATAAATCATGCTGCTATAAAGACACATGCACACGTATGTTTATTGCAGCACTATTCACAATAGCAAAGACTTGGAATCAACCCAAATGTCCATCAGTGACAGACTGGATTAAGAAAATGTGGCACATATACACCATGGAATACTATGCAGCCATAAAAAAGGATGAGTTTGTATCCTTTGTAGGGACATGGATGCAGCTAGAAACCATCATTCTTAGCAAACTATCACAAGAACAGAAAACCAAACACCACATGTTCTCACTCATAGGTGGGAACTGAACAATGAGATCACTTGGACCCGGGAAGGGGAACATCACATACCGGGGCCTATCATGGGGAGGGGGGAGGGGGGAGGGATTGCACTGGGAGTTATACCTGATGTAAATGACGAGTTGATGGGTGCTGACGAGTTGATGGGTGCAGCACACCAACATGGCACAAGTATACATATGTAACAAACCTGCACGTTATGCACATGTACCCTAGAACTCAAAGTATAATAATAAAAAATTTAAAAAATAAAAAAAAATAAAAAAATAAATATCTCACAGTCTCATTTATATTATCAATTAGTGTTATTACAGGCTAAGTATCTCTAGTCTGGAAATCCTAAATCCAAAATGCTCTGAAATCCAAAACTTTTTGAGTGCTGACCTGATGCTCAAAGGAAATGCTCATTGGAGCGTTTTGGATTTTGGATTTTGGGATTTGGGATGCTCAGTTGGTAACTATATGGTAAATATTACAAAATCTGAAAACATTTGAAGTCTGAAACACTTCTGGTCCCAGGAGTTTTAGATAAGGGATATTCTGCCCATATTAGACCCAAAGTAAACATTGTTATTTGATGTTTTAATAAAGAAGCACACATACTGCTATATCACAGATCTGTTTAAAAAATATTTTGATAACTATATTTCAGTATAATCAGTTTCCTTCATAATACTATGCTTTTTATTTTATGCATTTAAAAACATTATTTTGAAAGGGTCCATGTGCTTTACCAGATTGCCAAAGGTAGCCATGGTTCAAAAAGGTTTAGAATACCTGGTTTCATTGAATCAACAAACACATGATTCCAGCAACAAGGTAAGTTCTAGGCTAGTGATGGAAACATGGCATTAGAAAGAGGCAAAGGAAGAAACACATGCTGCCCAGAGAAGTCAGCAAATTCTCCCCAGAAGAGATGAAGGGCACTGGATGATGGTAAAGATGATAACAGATGCTGATTACTTACCATGTGCCAGGCAGAGTTCTCTGTGAGCTACATAGAATATCTCCTTTAAACCTCATAACAGCCCTGGCCAGTAAGTAGTTTCTTATCTCCATTTTATAGATGAGAAAACTGAGACCTAAAGAGGTTTATTGACTTGCCCTAAGTCACACAGCTAGAAATGGACTGAGTCAGGATTGCATGCAGGTCACTGCATCTGTCTTTGCCGTGTCCTACCTCCCAAAATGCTGAAGAAAAGCAGGAAGGAGCCCTCGGGGCTGGTACCTGAGCCTGGAGCAGGCCTGTCTCTGCTTTTCACTAGCTGTGCAGTGTCAGCGTTTCTTTCAGAGAGTGGGCGCGTCTTGTGGAGTAGATGAGATGATCAGATGAGAAGCGGGCTGTCACTGAAAAGACACCTGCGAACACTCGAACTCTTTGGTCTGGACAGGTAAGGCATGAGAGAGGTCAGGATCGAAATTGAGAAGATCATGCCACATGTGGAATGAGAGGCTATTAGAATGAGGTTAGTACTTTTGAAACTTGGAAGAAGTAAATCTAGAAAAAAATTAAAGGAAATACCACTTCACACAGAAGTCCAGGTGCAATTTGACTGGTTTCAAAAAGGATGGGGGTAAATTTATGAATGACAGAGTTGTTAGTGGAGCCAGGTCCTCATCTTGGGGCTTGTGGAGATGAGGCACTGTCCTGGGACGGCTCTTCCCGAGCTCAGGGTATTCAGCAAGAAAACATACTTTTGTAACAGTAGTGCTCTGAGAGTCTCAGACTAAAGAGAGGTGTCACTCTCCCTGTGTGAGCTGCAGGGTACTGGATCCCACAGCTTCCTTTATTTTCTTTTGTAGGAACCCTTTCTGTGTGTCTGCTGCCCCCTTGCTTTGTTCCACTCAAAGAAGATGTTGATATTAGCAGACAAACCCATTGCCCCCATTCCTGCTACTCGTGTTTAGCCAGATGTCCTTGGGGGCCTCTGTGCAACACCCTGAGAAGCAGAGGGACACAACCACCCAGGGTATGCCTGTGTGGAAGGAGAGCAGCCAGCTCAGGCCCAGAGGGAGCGCCTGGTGTCCTGGTCTTGTTCTACATGCTGAGTGCATTTCAGCTCACAGGCACAGTGCTTCTTCAAGACCACTCCATTCCCACCCTGATGATGTCGTCACATTACAAACAGAACAGGGCAGATACTGCATGAGGCACTGCTGTCTCTTTTAGGTGTGCGATATTTATTGAGATGTTGGGGACAGAGAGAGAGAAGATAAAATTGCTTTTTCTACATTCACCTACTTTTTTTTTAAAGGACAAAAGTGTAACTCCCAGAAGAAATCATTTAACAAAGAAATCTCTCCTGGATGAGCAAGAACAAAGGGAAGCTTTGGGAGGGCTCAGGAGGTATCCCTGCATCAGGCATTGTGCTAGCTCTTAGGAGCACTTCTTTTAATCCTCATCACAATGCAGTGGGTGTTCACCTGGCTTCGCTGAATAGAAAATAAAGTCACAGGAGGAAAGTAACTTGTCCAGTCAAGACCACCTTCCTAATAAGTGATATGGCTGGATTTGAACCCAGATCTAATTGGCTTCAAGCCCTTGCCTTTTCCACCATCCACCCCTCCCACCAATACTTGTGCCATGAAAAAGGTAAGGGAGGGGGAGCATGCTCCTAAGCTTTACTTTCTTTGTGTGAAACTTTTTATTTCATTGACAAACATAAAGAAACCATGGATTAAAATTCAGCAAGAAGAAACATGCCCCTAGAAAAGAAGCTGATCCTATTGAAAGAGCAGCTGTATTCCCTCCTATCTGTGAAAACCAGTCTGTCTTGTGTTTCCTGTTGTCTCATGTTGGTGTGTTGGTGAATTTTCAGTGTATGCTTTGGGTAGATGCAGGTGACCCAGGAATGGATTAAGGGGGTGTATTGTGAGCAGGTTATTAACCCAGTCTGCTGAGAGGGGCAGAGCCTGCTGGGCTCGTTCATCTTGCATTAAGAAGGGCAAGCATTGACGAGCTCCCAGTGAAGTCAGAGCAACTCAGGGCAGCAAATCTGGGGCAAATGGGCTTCCTGGCCTCATGAGAGACATTGATTTGAGTTTAATAATAATAACAAATATAATAATAAATTTCCTTTTGGGAGTAAAGGAGAAATATGAACTGTTGGCAAAGACCATTTACCCAAGTTGCTTGAGGACTTTCTGAAAGACTAAATGCAATTTCAAAACAAAGTACCTCCAGGACCAGGTGGAGATACAAGAATGTCCAAAGACTCTGCTGCTTGACCTGAAGGCCTTTCTCTGTTACAGGAAAGGGGTCCCAATTCAGACCCCAAGAGAGGGTTCTTGGGTCTCATGCAAGAAAGAATTCAGGGAGAGTAGTCCATAAAGTGAAAGCAAGAGGAAAAAAGAAGGGCTACTCCATAGACAGAGCAGCCCAGAGGGGCTGGTTACCCATTTTTATGGTTATTTCTTGATTTTATGCTAAACAAGGGGTGGATTATTCATGCTTCCCCTTTTAAGACCATATAGGATAACTTTCTGATGTTGCCATGGCATTTGTAAACTGTCATTGCGCTGGTTGGAGTGTAGCAGTGAGGACGACCAGAGGCCACTCTCGTCGTCATCTTGGTTTTGGTGGGTTTTAGCCGGCTTCTTTACTGCCACCTGTTTTATCAGCAAGGTCTTTATGACCTATATCTTGTGCTGACCTCTTATCTCATCCTGTGGCTTACAATGCCTTAACTATCTAGGAATGCAGCCCAGTAGATTTCAGCCTCATTTTATCCAGCTCCTATTCAAGATGGAGTTGCTCTGGTTCACATACCTCTGACACTTCCATCAGCCTAACCTCTGGTTGATGATGCCTTTACAAGGTCCGTGCTGCCTGTCTCATTGTCGTCTCCAAGGCCCCCCTCCTCTCCTAGGTGCATCTCCCTGCCTCAGACACCCTCTCTTGCCTTCTTTGGCCAACCAGATCCTACAGCCTCTAGGGATGGTTGTATAGGGAGGCAGAGGGGGCCAGACAGACCTGCATTCGGATCCTGCCCTGTGACCTACTAACTCGGGGACCTTGGGCAAATTACTCGACTTCTCTGAGCCTCTGACTCCTTGGTTATAAAATGGGCGTGTGAATGTGAGCCCCAGCTCAGTCTGCCTTTTGCCCTCCACTGGGCATGGTTCTGACCTAGTAGTTCCGTCCTAGACCTGGAAGAAGTCCTTTTGAATGGGGCAGCATTCTGGCACAGACTCATCTTCAGAGAAGGAGGAGGCAGATTGACGGGCTTCTCCAGGGGCAGTTGTCAGGGGTGAGGAGAGACATCCAGTCCTGCCTGGTGTCTGTCCTGGCTTTGCTCCAACCCCCTTCTTCCAGGTTCCCATGTGGCCAGGAGTGTGGAGGAGAGTGGGGAGGAGCTTGAAGACTGAAGGAGCCATTCCTAGCGGTAACCCTGCAAGCCATGGGATGCAGCAAGGCAGTATTATTTCAGCACCCCCATCAGAATGCTATAAAAAGGAGAGATATGCTCCCTCACTTCCCCCAGAAGTGGCTGACCTTGTGCCGGGTACTGATTTCTGGATAAATGCACCAGTGAAGTTTCTCTCCATCCCCATCCCCCTACCTTTTTTGGGTGCTTAAGATTTTTCCAAGTCATTTTGGGTTGCAGCCTCTCTTCTGCCCTGTTATTCTCCTTGCAAGCCCCTGCTGCATCTCTCTGCATCCTTGGTCACCTTGGTGCCCTTCCTTGCAGGCTTCGTACGCAGATCTTACATCTGAGCCACTTTCCCTGGGTGGCAGAGCTTCTCAACACTTGTGCGTCCCCTTTTCTTCTAGAGTCACACTATAGAATCAGCCCTGTTTTTCTTTGACCTTTTGAAACCCTGCCATTGTAAGTGTAGGCTTTTAAGACAGACTGTATACGTCTAGCATCCCCTTCCCTTGCAATCAAGACTTCTAATCAGCAGTCTCTTCCTCCCGAGGGCTTGTCACTTTAACTTTAATGTCTAATTCTTGAAACTCAGGCTCAGGTACTGAGGAGCAGCTGCCGTAGTAATCAGATCTGTTCTCTGAGACCAACTTAAAGAGAAATAGCAGAAATTTTTTTTTTTCATATGAATTTTACCTGGAATTGTAGCCATCTGATGGATTCTTCCTGCCCCCTGCATAGACAAAATCAGACTATGGCAATGCAATAAAGAAAGCGTTTAATAGACAGAAGGCCAGCTGTGCTACATGGAAGATGGAGTGATTACTCAAATCATTCTCTCTGAAAATGCAGACGCTAGCGTTTTTCAAGGATAGTTTGGCAGGCCAGGGAGTCCACTTGTGGGTGGGGCCACAGGACCAGTTGGTGGAGTCCGCAGGTCCAGGTGGAGCCGTTGGTAGTCAGAAATGCAAAAACCTGAAAAAACATCTCAAAAGGCCAATCTTAGGTTCTGCAATAGTGACGTTATCTGCAGGAGTAATTGGAGAAGTTGTGTATCTTCTGACCTCCAGAATAATTGCTGGTAATGGTTTATGTCTACACCTTAGCAGAATTCAACCTTCTAACATCCTCCTAACCTGATGGCCCTTCATTAGCTCTGCAAAGGCAGTTGAGCTTTGGGGGAAGACCCGCTATCATTTAAACTATAAACTAAATGTCTCCCAAACGTAGCTTGGCTTACACCCAGGAATGAGCAAAGACAGCCAGCCTGTAAGTCTAGAAGCAAGATGGGGTCAGCCATGACAGATTTATTCTACTGTCATCATTTTGCGAAGGTGGTTATAGAACTCTAGTATAGAAAACGTAAATTAAGTGGTGGTCTCAGAGTTCCACTCCCTCAGCCTCCTCTTTCCCATCTGAGGCAGAGCCTGAAAGAAACAACCTTTGTTCTAGGGGAGAAAGTTCTCGGCAGGTAGAGAACTCATCAAATACTCTCAGATAAGATTTCTGGAGTGTATTATTTCATTTTCATGCTTCTGTTAAAGACATACCTGAGACTGGGCAATTTACAAAAGAAAGACATTTAATGGACTCACAGTGCCACGTGGCTGGGGAGGCCTCACAATCATGGCAGAAGGTGAAAAGGACATCTCACATGGCAGCAGACAGGAGAAGAGAGCTTGTTCAGGGAAACTCCCTTTATAAACCGTCAGATCTCTCTTGAGATCTCTTATTCACTATCATGAGAATAGCACGGGAAAGACCCGCCCCCATGATTCAGTGACCTCCCACCAGGTCCCTCCCACAACGTGGGAATTATGGGAGCTACAATCCAAGATGAAATTTGGGTGGGGACACAGCCAAACCCTATCATGGAGCATTTTCAGCTCATCTTCCTATTTTTGAAATCTTTCTATCCCACTCATGTCTCCCTCAGTCTGTGGGTCATGACATCGTCACGCTCACCAACGAGCACCCTACCCTGAGTCTTAGATGTGATGCAAGTTGTAGATCTACGTAACTTTCAGCTCTGCTCCACCCACCCTGCTGAGGTCAGATTTCTGCTCACTGAATGTTTATCCAGGACTTGGTGTGGTGTTTCATTCAGTGCTCATTACTCCATGGGTCAGGCATTGTTTTCCCCTTTTGCCAGAGTGAGTTTGGGGAGATGAAAAGGTTTAGTAACAGGCATAAAGTCACAAAACTAAATGATGGTAAAGCTGTTACTGATCTGGACCCCAAGAGAGGGTTCTTGGATCTTAAGCAAGAGAGAATTCGAGGCAAATCCATACAGTAAAGTGAGAGCAAGTTTATTAAGAAAGTAAAGGAATAAAGAATGGCTACTCCATAGGCAGAGCAGTTCTGAGGGCTGCTGTTTTGCTGTTTTTTAAGGTTATTTCTCAATTATATGCTAAATAAGGGGTGGATTATTTGTGAGTTTTCCTGGAAAGAGGTGGGCAATTCCTGGAACTGAGGGTTCCTCCCCTTTTTAGACCATATAGGGTAACTTGCTGATGTTGCCATGGCATTTGTAAGTTGCCATGGCGCTGGCAGGAGTGTCTTTTAGCATGCTAATTAATGTCTTATAATTAGTATGTAATGAGCAGTGAGGATGACTAGAGGTCACCTTCATGGCCATCTTGGTTTTGGTGGGTTTTGGTCAGCTTCTTTACTGACCTTTTATCAGCAAGGTTTTTGTGACCTTACCTTGTGCTGATCTCCTTTCTTATCCGGTGACTTAGAATGTGTAACCTTCTGGGAATACTATAGTCCAGCAGGTCTCAGCCTTATTTACCCAGCTCCTATTCAAGATGGAGTCACCCTAGTTCAAATGCCTCTGACACTACTACCCCCTCAGGTTTGATAATTTACTAGAACAACTCGCAGAACTCAGGAAGATAAAGGATATATAGGATATAAAGGATACAAATCAGAACCAGCCCAAAGAAGACACACATAGGGTAAGGTCTGGGAGGCTCCCACATGCAAATCTTTCTTGTCCTCTGAATGCATCACCCTGCTGGTACATCCATGTATATCACTAGGCTCACCCAAGCTTTGGTGTCCAGAGTTTCTACCAAGGCTCCATTACATAGGCATGATTGATTAAGTCATCAGCCACGTGGTTGGACTCAATCCGCATGCCCCCTCTCCTTGTCAGAGGTCAGGCTGATATCACATGACTCAAAGCCCCAACCCTCTAATCACATGGTTGATCTTTCTGGCATGGCTAGCCCCCATCCTGAGTCACCTCTGTAGCATAAACTATCTGGAGATTGCCATCAGTCGCCTTGTGAGCATAAACTATCAAGGCTCACCATGAATAATAAGATACTTCTATAAGGAAATTCCAAGGGTTGGACAAAACTCAGGAAGCAGGGACAAGGCCAGCCAAATTCTTTGTTACGTAGTGGAGCTATATTTACTCTTTTCCACTTGCCTGTTTCCCCAGACTTGCTCTGCTTGGTGTCTTGACTTCTATCAGCAAGTTGCCATGACTTGTTACCAGGTAACATCACTGTGTTCCTACACTGGAAATGGCCTAGGAAACATAATGGCTTTCAGCCTCCCTTTCCTCACCTGCCTCCCTGGCTGATGGGTGACACCGTCAGTAGAGAGAGAGGAAAATGTAGGGATTTTCCTTGAATTCGGAATGAGGGAGCCCAACCTCATGGCTGTACCTCCATAATTGCAGTCAAATCTGCTGCCGTTGGGCCTCAGTTTAACAATCCAGGTATCCAGGCCATTCTCAAATTGCATTTGAACAGCCTTTTGGAGTTTTCAAAGCACCAGGGATTCTTGCCTCCCAGGTGCTCCACAGCTCTGAGAGATGGACAGGCTAATTCCACATTCCTCTGTTTTTAGATGTGGTCATGAGGCTCTGGAAGCTTCTCTAATTTGCCAAAAGTCATGTATCAGTGAGGTGATGGAACCTGCCTAGCAGCCAGGATTTAGAGCCAGGCGCCCTTTCCCCAGCACCAGCCAGTCTAACCCCATCCCCAGAGAGCCCAATTGAGTGATTTGATACAGATCACTTTTTTCTGTCCTGCAGAGTTGAGGCCTAGACAGCTTTTAGTTCCTAGCCTATCCTATTTGCCCACTAATGAGACAAATTGTAGACTCCATAAAAAATTAAATAGCAGCTGCTTCATTTTCTTCCTATTGAACTTTGAAATGATGATGCTCTTATTTGCATGGCTGCTCAAGGTATGAATATCTGGGCCTGCAGGATCCAAGAGTCCTTAAATTTAACCAGAATCATATGTTTTTTTCAGATTGGCTGGTGTAAAATATTTTGAGAACCATTCATGAACCGAACCATTAGCTGTACAAATGGAGCACGTGATTTCTGCTCACCCTGTTGGCTGCTAATTAATAATACCTTCCTGGTGGAGGTACTACCTGCAGGCTTCTCACTGGAATAACATCAAAGAGATGAAATTAGAAAATGAATTGAGTTTAGAGCAAATCAGCAAACAGCTGAATCCTAGAGCATAAAGTTCTATACTGCTCTCAGCAATGAAAGGACGCAGACAGATACAATGCAAGCCCCTGTTGCGCCTAAGTTCTCAGTACAGATTTTTCTGTTTTGTTTTCTGCCCTATAATGATAGTACAGCCTGCATTTTGACACTAGAGAAAGGAAGACTTATTTGCTTCTGTGTTGTAGAGGTCTGAGGATTTATAATGTTTTGCAAGAAAAACAAACAACAAAAAATCTGAGCCTATTTCTGAATAAACAAGAATCTGTTTGCAATTTGTTCCTTGCACTCATCTTACATGAGTTGATTCCCATATTTGACTATTCACAAACACCGTCTACCTCCATCACTACTGTAACATGCCACTTAAACCATAAATTAAGGTAGAAATCTGCAGATAAAAAGGGCCAGTGCCTCCATGCCCTTTAGTGACTGTGATTATCATCATTAGTATTATTATCATTATTTTGGAAGCAAAGCTGTTCAGCAGCAGCACAGGCTGCCTGGAGAGCACTAATGTCATATGTAGCATTTCCTTTTATCCTCCAGGTAGTGTTTAGGCTAAAACCAGAGAGAAACATACTTGTTTTGGGAACTGGTGGTATTTCATCAACCCATTTCTGATTCACTTCCTTTCTTTACAAACCGACTAACTCCATTGACAGCATATTTATAGAACAGTGTTTCGGAAATTAAGTAGCTTCAGATAGGATGTAACGATTCATTATCAATCCTCAACAGACGGCTGCTTTTTCCTCGGCATCCATCTGTGTTATTTCTGTCCTCGTCTCATGGTACCTGCCTAGTGTGAACACCATTTATTTGCAGCATGCAGGCTACCCTCTTGGGGAGGAGAGCTATAAAGCACACCCACACATTCTACATGTCAGCACTGCAGACCTTCAGAGTCTTGGGCAACTCAGACTGAACGCCACTCCTCAGGCAGGGAGATGATTTAGGGGGGGCCACTAAAGGGACATTATGTTATTTGCAGGCACCTCTGTGGAATTTAATACCCACCAAAACACAGCTAGTCCTCTGTGCCATATGCTTCTAGAGGCACCTCATTGCTTTGTTTTGAATCTTTGAGACTGTGTCTGTTGAGGGCCACGTGGGCCATTTCTGACCCACCCTCAATTTAACATTCTGTGCCATTAGAGTTCATTTTTTAAAATAGCATTTTTTTCTTGATTATGAATGTTCATTGTAGAAAATTGGAAGAAACAGAAATGTGTAAGGAAAAATAGAAAAATCACCCATCAACATTCAATCTTAAATAGCATGGTTAATATTTAGGTATATTTCTTTTCATTTTTTTCCATGTGCACGCATCGTTTTTGTGTATTCACTCAAAAAAGAATCATGCTGTATACACTTTTGCATTGTGTTTCTTTTGTTGTTGTTGTTGTTGTTTTGTTAACATGTATATGGGGAATTGTCCCATAATCATTAACACTAATAATTAGCGAATCTTCAAAAATATAGTTTCAGTGGTTTCTGAATAGATGGTTAGCAATTGTTTTGGCTCAGGTGCCTCATAAAGAGGTGCTCCTGAGAAAGTCTGACCCTGCTTGGGAATCGGGGTGCTATAAGATTTTATAAAAGCCTTTCCAGTGGAGGGATAGCAGGGGGCCCACATCCTTGCTGCAGCTCAAGGTCATAGCATCACAGCTGTGCTTATGTAAGAATCACAGCACTGGGTTCAGAGGCTGGTTCTTCCACACAGAGCAGCATCCAGGTCACTGACCTCTCTGTCTGGTTAAAGGCACTGTCCCAGGGCTGTCCAGCTTGGGGAGAGAAATGGCCCTCCAGGACCATGGGACTCAGTAAGAGATAAAATGAGCAGCCCCTTCAGGCCTGCACCTGAAAGTGTCCAGGTCCAACTTATCACCAATGGGCCATCAGTGAAGCCCACCTGTCAGTCCCAGGCACACCCTGGTCCTCTCCAGCCACGGTGCTGGAGTTCTTGAGTAAACCAGATGTTAGAATTCAGAGACACAACTCCAGTGGAGTTGATGTGGAACTCTGTAAGCACAGAGGTCACACAGGAGAAACCAAATTATCCATGATTTATGAGTGGTAAAATAGGATCAGAAAAGTCTCTGCTAGTCAAATATATGTCAGGATGTTATTCAAAAAGACTAGTCTTTTGGTAGAATGCATCTTGTCCTCAGGAATTCCTTTCATCCAGGCCTCAGGCATTCTAGAATAGCTGCCACCAGGATTCATACCTGTTCACACCAAACTTACACACCAGGATTGATGCTTAGTGTGGAGAATGAGACAAGAAATGTTACCATCCTGTATTTCTCTAAATTAAATATGATCCAGCCAGCATCTTGGGCACTCCTATTCTGAGAGGGCTCAGGTTGTCCCTTAGGCACTCAGTCCTACTCACGGTAGCCCCTCCCCAGTCCTGAGCACCACTTCAAACCTGGTGCTATGACCTGCGAGTAGAACCTAGAGAGGTCCTGTTGCTCCCCTCTTATCCCTGGAGAAGCTCTCCAGGGTCTCTGTCCTCTGTCCTCTATTCTCCCACAAGAAGCTTTCTTCTGCTAACAAAGATAACCAATAATGAATAGGTAGACAGCAGAGTGCAGGTGTAAGTGCACTCCTTTTATCCTCAGCCATTCAAAAGAAGGAGGCTGATCCATGTGTAGTGGTGTGCAGATACCTCCAAGATAGTTGGGGTGTGTACTGGGTTACCTCTTTATATTTAATTATGCTACCTCTGTAATTTTACTTTGAATCCCTATGGTTTGTTACAGCAAGGTGTTTTTGTTTGTGTTGTATGTCTTATCCTGTTAAGCTTGGAGATGGTTGATTAGAAGAGGGAGAAAAACAACAACTCTCTTTCTGCATCAGAAGAATAATGTTTCCCCAATTTTTTATAGTCAGAGAATGACATACTCTATACAAGTCTTTTTGGATGAGTTCATATAATCATCCTTATAAGTAAATCCTTTATGTTTCATCCTTGTTTAGAGGGAATTCTTTATATTTCATGGTCTTTGTGATTTTCTGGGAGAAAACTTTTGGTAGTGGTCTGAAGTACATGTACCATCAGGTCAAGATGCCATTCCAGTAGGGGGCAAAGTATTGTAGGCCCACCTCAGAGGATTGTTTTGCTGCCCTCAGAATAGAAGGAAACCCAGATTAGGGATCTGGCTCCCAGGTTCTAGTCCCTCTTCTCAGAGCTGTGGGAGCTGGCACAGTTGTTTACATTTTTTGGTCTCAAATTTCTCAACTATAAAATGAGGGAAGTTATTTAAGTAAATTCTAAGATTTTTATCTAGCAATAACATTCTGCAATTTCATTATTCCTGAACACTTTCAGCTTATATATGCTTATATATTATTTCTTAATGTATTAGGCCACTCTCGCATTATTATAAAGAAATACCTGAGACTGGGTAATTTATAAGGAAAGAGGTTTTATTAGCTTACAGGTCTGCAGGCTGTGTAGAAAACATGATGCTAGCATCTGCTGGGCTTCTGGGGAGGCCTCAGGGAACTTACAATCATGGAGGAAGGCGAAGTTGGGGAGCAGGTGTCTCCCATGGTAGGAGCAGGAACAACAGGGTCGGGGAGGTGCCATACACTTTAAAACAACCAGATCTCAAGAGAACTCACTCACTATCACAAGAACAGCACTAAGGGGATGTGCTGAACCATTCATGAGAAATCCAACCCCATGATCCAATCACCTCCCACCAAGCCCCACCTCCAACACTGAGGATTACAGTTCAACATGAGACTTGGGTGGGGATACAGATCCAAACCATATCACATAGTTTTCAGAAGTTTCTTATAAAAATTCCATTTGACTTAAATAGCCTTGAAAAAAAGGTGAAAACACTTTGTATTTAAAATATATTACTATTTAAATAAGTTATCCCACTATATTCAGATAAAGGATCTGCTTTATCTGCTTTATTGGGATCTGATCCCAATAACTGATCAATAAGTAGCTGCTGTTGTCCAAGGACAGCATGGGGGGGAAGAACAGAACCAGTGGCTACCAGAACATCTGGGAAAGTTTTTTATGATAAATTTATAAAGGTGATAGAAGCAGGATTTTCCTCAAGCTAATCTTTAAAACAAACAAAGTAATGACAACAACAACAAAACCCAGAGCCCTGATCTTGTTACTTGACTAAGCGTGTATTGAGGTTCACCTGTCACAAGCACTGCAGATAAGCCGGGTAATGAAAGAACATAGTCTTCCTGCACACACCCTCTGAAGTCAGCCAGCGCTTTCTATTTCCCATAGTATCTTCTATTTCACATAGTGTCTTGTTCTTCCTCCCCATCTCCAGTCCCCCCGCAAAAGTCCCAGTGGCACTTGAGAATCTGCATAGAGATTGAAAACCTCACATGCGATCTGGACTCTAGTTTACGAATGAGCCATGTAGAGGAGGGAATATTCAGTATCACTAAAAAAAGAGTGTTTGAAAGTTGTTACTATTAACAGTTGGATTTTAATAAAGCAACTGTGAGAACTAATCCTATCAAACTGTCATTGATCTCATGGGGTTGTTGCATGGATGAAATGAGATTGTGTATGTAAAACCCATTGTAAACTGTGAAGTTGTATGCATGTGGAAAACATATTTTAGTATTGCACTAAAGCTGTTGCTCACAGAAAAGAAAGGAAATTTGATTTCGTAAAAAACAAAAACAAAAACAAATAGCCATAGGCATGTTGAGATTGCCCCATGTATTGTCTTCTGGGCTGCTTCAGTCTAAGTGCTTGTGCTTTGGGAGGTTTTTACCAATTTTTGTCAAGAAGAGGCTGGCTGGATGTGGTGGCTGATGCCTGTAATCCCAGCACTTTGGGAGGCCAAGGAGGGAGCCACCTTCTGGAGTTAGAGACCAGCCTAGGCAACATGTTGAGATCCTGTCTCTATAAAAATAAAATAAAAATAATTAAAATAATTTTAAAAAGAAAAGACTATAAACTGTAGAATTTAGAAGTGGAAGGGACCCCCCAAAAAAACTCATCCATATGCTTCATTTAGTGATAAGATATTAACACCCAGAAAGATCAAGTTACTTGTCTAGCATCACAGGGCTAGCTAGACAGGCAGCTTTCATTATACTCAATAAGGATGTGCTTTAGAAAAGAGCCACATCTTTGACTATATTAATCAGTTAAAAAAATTATCTGTTGGCTTATGCCTGTAATCCCAGCACTTTGGGAGGCCAAGATGGGCGGATTGCTTGAGCTCAGGAGTTCAAGACCAGCCTGGGCAATATGACAAAATTCTGTCTCTACCAAAAATATAAAAAAATATCCAGGCATGGCGGCACACACCTGTAGTCCCAGCTACTCAAGAGGATGAGGTGTGAGGATAGTTTGAGCCTAGAAGGTGGAGGCTGCAGTGAGCTGAGATTGTGCCACTGCACTCCAGCCTGGGTGACAGAGTGAGACCCTATCCCCCAAAAAATTATCCATGCCTTCTTCAAATGTTTTGACAATTGATAATCTTAAAACTTACAAATGCAAGACTTTCCTGCCGCCATCTTCCTGTTGATAAAGTGAATCCTCCTCAGATCTTCCTGATGAGTGGTTTTCTGTGCTTGCTTGATTTTGAATAGATGAAGGTTTATTCTGTTTTCCCATGATATAATACCACAATCTGGAAGAATTTTGTGATGTTGCTGGGCATGCTTTTATAGAGCAGTTTCATGAGACTGGAGTGAAAATCACATTATGAGTTAGCATTGTTATCAGTTTTATTGGAGCTGAAACTGAGTGAAAGGATTTAGGAATAATTGAGTAATCAAAGCGAATTAAATCAAGAGGGGGAAAATATCAGTTCTGGCATCAAATGGGGACTGCAATGACTTCCACATCTGTGGTCTTTATCCATTTTAATCAAGTCTAAATTATGCTATTAAGACTTATTTTTGTGACGTTTACTTGTTCAGACATAGCCGACTTTATATTCATCTCTGAATATTTCTTGAAACATTAAAGCATTCTCACTATTTCTAGGCAAGAGTTACCTAATTTGATTAGCATCCAAATATTCAGAGTTGCAACTGTGTTTACAATCATGAGTGCAGTGTTCAATGTGGTTTCTGTGTAATAGAATCTGGATACTAAGCCTTCAGCCCACATAGATGAATTCTGCATCCCCCAACTCATTCCCATGTCTTCAGAAAACTAGGTTTAAGTATGCCTTGTTGGTATAAATTTGCTATAATAAATAGTATATCGTGCTATATGGCAGAAGTATCACTATACTAACTAGCCCAGTCTTGCTTTCTGGTTTTCTTTTGTTGTATTTCCCAAGGGGTACTGCTTTTGCAGTGAAAAATCTATTTAGCCTAATAAATGGTAACAGTAATCAACTTCCCCTCCCAAATCTTAAATATGTAACTGACAATATACTGAATTAAGGAATGACATAGCACTAAATTCACAAACAAGACAATTTTGGGAACCTTTGATTTCTTTGTTGAATTTTTTGTATTGTCTCTTATTAGAAAATTTGTCTTCAGCCTCTTTTTTTGCTCCAGGCTCTTTCCCCATAAATCTTAGAATCCTTGGTGTTCCCATTTGGTGGTTGGGTTTTGCTCTTGCTTAGACTCATGGGTGCCCAGGAACATCATGATGTGCTTCCCCCTGCAGAGAGCCTATGAATGGACGTGCAGTCAGGAAGGTTTCACATCATCAGGATTCCTATCCCAGGAAAGCAGATGTTCATAGCTCTGGGAATGGAATGAGACCCTTGTGGAGAGCCTATAAATGGATACATGAGGGGCACCTGTTCATATGGATAAGATAGGGCTATAAACGCCCTCATCTTGCCACAGCTCTTCTAGGCCTCTTTAGGGTTAAGACATACTCCCTTCTGAGAATTTCTGGTCTAACTGGTTGTCTAGCTTCACGTCCTGTTTCTGTGGATTGTTTGCAACCAGCCTTTGCTGCAACTGTTACTGCTGATTAAAATATCTTGCTAATCATAGGTTATGGAAAGACCGTGTTTCTGTTTTAAGGCTCTTAGAAATTACTGATGTACACACTATATTGTAAATTCCTATCTCCGTATACTGTACTTCTGCATACAGATGTTATGTTAAAGAATTACTTCATCCCCATGTGACCATCTCACCTCATAATCAAACAACCCTAAATCCCTCACTAACCTACCCCCACCCTCACTAAACTTAATAATAAATGCTGGTATATCCCGTGCATTGGTGGTACCGCGGGACCAGAAGGAGGTGACCCCCCTGGACCCAGCTTTCACTAACTTGTGTATGTCTGTTATTTCTCGACCTGCTGATCCACTTGGGAACAAGGAAAGAGCCCCGTTGCATTGCGGGCTGCTGGCCAGATCCCTCAATACTACTATAAGGTCACAATTTGCAGATAAAAAACTATTGAATGTCCTAGATGTAAGCTCACTCTTTGGAAGCCTCAGGTTCCCATTGTTGGTTCAATGAATGCCTCTCCGCTCCTTCCCCCAGTGCCCAACACTGTTTGTTGATGGTGTGAATATATAAACAGATTATAATTTTTCTTTCTTCATCTCTATTTTTAAAAATTCTTTTCTCTCCTTCCCTTTTCTTTTTAAAAACCAAGAGCCGAAGTTTTCCCGAACAGTGATTGTTTAGACTGGAACAGCTGTCAAGGAACACTAAATAATGATCTTGTTATGGACATATGTGTTATCAATGATTTTGGGGGTGTTTTTGAGATAGGGTCTTGCTGTGCTGCCCGGGCTGGGGTGTAGTGGCAAAATCAGACCATAACTCACGATAGCCTCGAACTCCTGGGCTCAAGTGATCTTCCCACTTCAGCCTCCTGAGTAGCTAGGACTATGGGAGCATACCACCATGCCCAGATAATTTTAATTTTATTTATTTATTTATTTAGAGATGTGGTCTTGTTATGTTGCTGAGGCTGATCTGAAACTCCTAGACTTAAGCAAAGCGATGAATTTTTATAAAGCAATCACATTTCTTTATTGATGTTAGTTGTAATTTTCACAGTGTGTCTGTATCTCCTGCTGTTTCTAGTGCCTGCTGGTTCTGGGACATTCTCTTATTCTCCTGGCCCACACGGGCGTCTCCTTCATAGGCAGGTTAGTTTGGGTGTGCTTTTCTTCTGCTCCATCTCTTTGACAGTTGAGGTATTCCCAGGCAGCCCTGGGGTCTGGGTTAGTCAGTCTTTCTAACATTTTCTGGAAAATGTTTGGCAGACCCTGAGCTACCTGTCATTGGGGCAGGGGGCCCTCAGAATGTTTGAGCCTGACCTTGGCTCAGGGTGAATCTCCAGAACATGTAGAACTTCTCTAGACTCAGGCTCAGGAGGAGTCCTCCATCTATTGTTGGTGCAGACACACACCTGGAAGCAACGTCAGGATGGACATTGGTGGCAAGAGCATGGACCAGCCTGAAGTACAGTTGACTGCAAAGTGGCTGGAAATTTCTGGCATGCCAGACAGTTCTGTGTTGTCAGACCACTAACAGCCAGGAGCACCGTGTTTTGAAATATTAGTATTAGAGACTTGGTTTATTTGTTTAATAGGTTTTGCTTAATATGATTTCCTTATTGTTGCCTCTTTCCTTGTCTTCTTTTCATTGCTGATGCCTTGGTCTAGATACAATATTAGCTCAAATAGTTGCTGGGCATTTGTCTTACTCTGGATAAGTCAGGCTATCATTGGACATGTTCATTTATGAGTTAAGGTCTGTATTAGTCCGTTCTCACACTGCTATAAAGACATACTTGAGACTGGGTAATTTATAAAGAAAAGAGGTTTAATTGTGCTCATGGTTCTGCAGGCTGTATAGGCTTCTGCTTCTGGGTAGGCCTCAGGAAACTTACAATCATGGTGGAAGGCAAAGGGTAAGCAGGTGCGTCTTACGTGGCTGGAGCAGCAGGAAGAGAAAGCAAAGGGGAAGGTGCCACACACTTTTAAACAACTTGTGAGAACTCTATCAGGAGACAGCACTGGGGGATGGTGCTAAACCATTAGAAACCACCGCTATGTTCCAATCACCTCCCACCAGGCCCCACCTCCAACACTGGGGATTATAGTTCAACATGAGATTTGGGTGGCCACATGGAGCCAAACCATATCAGGTCATTCTAAGAGCAAGGGATTTTGAGATGATGGGAAACTCAAGGTGGTGTAAGATGAGGTGTGTGTTGGCAGTAAGGAGATGGTTAAAAGGCCCCTCATCAACAGATCCTCCAGAACCGACACGATTCATTTTAGTTTGTGTCCTTTACTAACATGCCCAGATGACTAAACTTTGTCTTTAAAAATAGGCAAGATTTTTTGAAGTTTTTCCTCTCATGGGACAGAAAGATTCCTTCCTCAACATAAAGGGTTATTGATGCACAGAGATATTTTACCAGTTGGGTGGTTTACCTGCTTTGCTGGTGATGAGAAAAAGGCAGATCTTAGTCTGTGGGAAGCTAGATGAGAATGTTTAGAAGTAAGGAGGGGAAGCCCTTAAGTGGGTCAAGAAGGGACTTCTTCAAGTTTACCACGTCCTTCTCTCTTTATTTTACTGCTGAGGGCAATACGTACTCCAGTCTCTAGAACTAACTCTATTTCATGAAACCAGTATCTGACTTAGGTTGTGTTCTCCCCAAGAACACCATTCATCCCCAGGAATATGGTACAGACCATTCTGTGGTCAATAGATGTTTGAGAACTGATTGCCTGGATTCTGGGATGTTTTAAGTGACAAGTCAGGATCCCGGGCCCCATCACACTGAGACTGTGTGCTAGGAGGTGTGGGCTTTGGGGAAAACATGAGGGTTGTATTGTATAGAATCATTAAATATTACAGCATTGCTATTTGCTCAGCCCTGTTTTAACAGATACAAAGACTCAAAAACATTTTAAACTGTTCTTTCCCTAAAGAGTTTATATAATATCATGAAGATCTGAGTCATTCACAAACTGAGATATGATAGGAAAAGGCTAAGTAGAGACAACATTGTTAGCAGCAAGAACTTTGGACTGTAAGTCAGAAGCCTCAGAGTTTAGTCCCAGCCCCATGCTTAGTTGTTAGAGTAATTTTTCAGTTAGAATAACCCAAAAGATTGCTTTTCACACCTTTCATTTTTATGATTCTTTTAAAAGACTTCTTATGTTGTTCACAGCCTCAGTGTCCTCCTCTGGGGGGTCAAACTAGATGACCTCTAAAGTGGCTTTAATGGCAACTGTGTGAGACTGATAGTGAAATTCAGGATGGGGGATGGGCACGCTTTGGGGTTGGCCTTGATTCCAGTGAGCATTTGCAAGCTCGTCTGTTTAAACTTTCACAGGGATGCCCTTTTTCGCTAGCCCCAGGACCCTCTCACTAAGTCAGTGCATACAAAATCAATTTTTGTGTGTATATCCTGTTTCTTCCTCCAAAGCCTCATATAGCAGTTTACAGAGAAATGGAAACCCAGCCTTAGTTCTAAATTGATTTGGCTACATTTGATACACTCTTCCTCTCTAGAATATGACTTTTCAGTTATAATAACCCAAAAGATTGCTTTTCACACCTCTTTCATTTTTATGATTATTTTTAAAGACTTCTTATGTTGCTCACAGTAAAGGTGGTGGGTTTCAGCAGGGTCAAAAGTAATCCAACCAGCAGTGTCAAGACTTTATAAAGAAACTGAGGGTTTTTTTGCATGAGAAGAGAGGGGCACTCTCAATCCCTGTTATTCACACAGTTTTTGGTTAGGAGAAAAGAAAGAGGGGATTTCAGCCTTCATTGAAAAGCAGAGTCCAAATTACAATACTGCCCCTGATTTGTTCCAGAGGTCACAAATGCTGGGCAGGGAAATGGGTGCCAGTGACGGTGATGCCAGTAATGGAGAGGGTGTGTCAGCCCCAGGGAGTACTGCAGGCCAGGAGCCTGCCCCTGGGCTGCTCTGAGCCCAGGACCCAGGTGCTTTTCCCACTAGATGACTGCTTACCAGAACTCAAGGATCCAGAGAGAGAGAGCATCCTCTAGGTGACGGACATTCAGCATATGTGTCATTCACATTTGTAAAGTACTCTAGTATTTTAGGGAAACTGTATGAGTCTGGGTTCTCCAGAGAAACAGAACCAGTAGGAGGACAGATAGATGTCTCCTTGGAGACCCAGGAGAGCCAGTAGTATAGTTCCAGCTTAAGTCCAAAGGCCTGAGACCCAGGAGAGCCAATGATGTAAGTTCCTGTCTGAGCTCAAGTCCAAAGACAGAAGAAGATCCATGTCCTTGAAGACAGTCAGGCAGAGAGAAGAGAATTCTCCCTTACTCAGCCATTTGTTCTATTGAGGCGTTGGACAAATTGGATGAGGCCCACCCACCTTAGGGAGGATAATCTGCCTATCTCCGTCTACCAATTCAAATGTTCATCTCATCCAGAAACACCCTCACACATACATCCAGAATCATGTTTGACTGATGTCTGGGCACCCTGTGGCCCAGCCAAACTGACACATAAAATGAACCATCACAAAGGCTATCTCTTATATATATAAGTGCTCTACTCTGAATTAAATTTAGGAAGAACTGCTAAAGGATGCCACTTCTGAGGGCTGATTAAAATGGAATGTTTTCTTCTCCTCCCACTCCCCTCAAAAACAAACATATTGGAATCATTCTGTGAACTCTTTTCTCTTCTCCAAGCTGTGACTACTTAGTTCTCATGCGTGAGCAGAATATGAAGAATGGGAAGGAAATAGGTTGGGACTTTGAGAATACTGGTTCCTAGGATAAGATGATTTGAATGGGCCTGCATACAAATGATTTTCCACTTTGCTTCCCTAACACCTACACCAGCCCACTCCTTAATGGATATGTTATTTGAGGGGGCTGATCATCGTCATTATGGAAGGACACTAGCAGAATAGCTCTTCAGAAAAATGACCCAGGCTGGGAATTGATCTGCTAGGGGATAATTTGAAAAGTAGAATTTGAAGCTCTGGCAGGCCCTAGAAAATTACTATCTTGCTCAATGGAATTAGTTGACCAAGATGAAGAACATTTTCTTCTTGTACCATCTTATCTTCTGATGGCTCTCTTTTCACCACTTATTCTTAATTCCCTGTTCTGTGCCAACGGTTGGAGCCCATGGCCGGCAGCATTCCTGATCCTCAGTGCTGTCGGGAACAGAAACAGTCAGAGGTTAACTATGCTTACTTGAAAACAGAGGAAGTGCATGGGAATGTTCTTTTAAAGGGAAAGGAATAAGCACAGAAAGAGTACAGAATTAAATTCATGAGGAAATTGTGCAGCTCTCACGTTGTAACTTCCATGAAACTCTCATCATTTATTTATCAGTGCAGGAGTCATTTTTCTGATGGATTCAGGGCTGGATCTTCAGTTCTCCCTTGAATTGTCTGTCCTTCTCTGAGAGCAAAGAGTGGGGGATACGACCAGCTGAGGGGTCTGTACCTAGCACTCAGCTTTCAGCATGCCTTGTTTGTTAGCAGAGGGTGACTGGTCAAAAAGTGTGTATTGGGGAACTTAGATGTCTCAGTCAAATCCCTCACATAGACCCACCTCTGGCCCCCCATACTGGAGAGGGAGAAAGAGGCCTGAAGTGTTTGGAGCTGTGGATTGGGAGAAGTTTATAAAAAGTAATTAAGGAATATAGTCTACTGAGGTTGGGAGAAGAGGGAAAGGTGAAAGGGTGTTAGGAGAGAGTGTGCCTGTGTTTAGGAGGGCATTTCACATCTCCCTTGTCTGTGGAATTCATAAGCTCCTGGGACTGTCAGTGCCATTGGTGTTACTGTTTGGTGGGTGGAAGTGGTTCCAGATGGGTCCAACAGGGTAGTTGGCATGAGGCCCCATCCATCCATCTATCCATCCATCCATCCATCTATCCATCCATCCATCCATTCATCTATCTGTTTATCCACCCATCCAGTCCAACCCATCCATCCATCCATTCATCTATCCATCCATCTAGTGATGCATCCATTCATCTATCTATCCATTTATCTATTCACCCATCCAGCCAGCCATTCATCTATTCATCCATCCATCCATCCACCCATTTATCCACCCGTATATCCACCCATTCATCCATCCATCCATTTATCCATCTATTCATCTACCTATTTATCCATTCACCTAGCCAACCAGCCAGCCATTCATCTATTCATCTATCCATTCACCCATGTATCCACCCATTCATCCATCTGTCCATCCATCCATCCGTCTATCCATCCATCCCTGGCTTTATCCTTCATTAGCAACACTTGTAGAATGTCTGCTTTATACCACACAAACATGCCAGATGCTGAGGAGGTGAAGACTAAGACGTACTCTTCCCCCCCAGGAGTTCACAACCCAGTGGGGGAGACCACTAAGTAGAGCAGTGATGATGGTCAGAGTGAGGAACACTGAGAGAGGTGAGCCCAGGGTGTGTTGATGAGAAGAGAGGCCTCCTATTCAGACTCTGCAGGGGAGCTTGGAAGGCTCTCTGGAAGAGACACTATTTCAGCTGTGTCCTGGATGATGAGTACATTATTGGGAAAACTTTCCCTTGGTAGAGATTCTGGCATGACTTCCCTTCCTGCTTCAGTGGGAGACAAGTCCTTTATTCAGGGCCTGGGTCACCTTCCAGCTCACATTCAGGTGGGGACAACTTACCCCACCTGCCTCCCCCTCACTTGTCTTCATCCACAGCCTTTTATTTTACAGTGTTTTACTTCCTGCTGTGTAGAGAACACATTCAGATCTCTTTCATCTTAAAGTTTTAATACAACAATAATAAAAACCCTCCCTTGGCCCTAGTCCATGAGCAGCTGCCTCCCTATGTTCTTCTCTTCACACTAAGCATCCTGAAAGAGCAGTTCATACATACTGTGTCACCATTCCCTCTCCACATGTTGGCAGACAGGCTTCCTCCCCAGGGACAGTACTTTCCTGTCCCTGCAGCTGCCTGGGCAGTGGTCCCAGTGTTCTCTGTCTTCAGTTAGTGGATGCTTTCAGATCTTTACTTAGTTGACCAATGGGTCACATTGATGTGGCTGTCCATTTCTTCCTTCCTGAAACTGTTTTCCTTGCTTTGGGAACACTGGTTAGGTCTTTCTTCTTGATGGTCCTGGATTTTCCATACCCTTTATATTAGTACGTTCTCACACTGCTATAAGGACGTACCTGAGACTTGATAAATTATAAAGGAAAGAGGTTTCATTGATTCATAGTTCCACAGGACCAGGGTGGCCTCAGGAAACTCACAACCATGGCAGAAGGGAAAGCAAACGCGTCCTTCTTCACATGGCGGCAGGAAGAAGAAATGCAGAGCAAGGAGGGGAAAGTCCCTTATAAAACCATCAGATCTCATGAGAACTCACTCACCATCACAAGAACAGCATGGAGGTAACCATCCCATAATTCAATTACTTCCTACCTGGTCCCTCCCATCACATGTGGGGATTATGAGAACTACAGTTCAAGATGAGATTTGGGTGGGGACACAGCCAAACTATGTCGTCCTTTCTGGGTGTCCCTTATTTGTGTGTCCTCAGCTGCTCCTCCCTTCACATTATGCTACTTCCAGGAGGGCATGCCCACCCATGCCTTGGACTGCTGCCTGTACGTGGATGCACACACAGGGCATGCAGAACTTCTGGCTCGTGCTCCAGCTGATGGCTAGACATCTATACCTGGCATCCTCAAGAACTCAGACTCACCACACTCCACACTGAACTCTTCCCCCTTCTCCCTGGGCCCACTCTTCATCTTGTTCTGTTAATCTGAGCACATGGCACCACTGTCTACCCTGACATTGATGCCAGAACCAGGAAGGTATCCTGGATGCCTCTCTTCTCTCTCACTCCCACTATCACTCCCCTATCCAGGAGGTCACCAGGTTTTGTGACTCTGTGTCCTTAATGTCTCTTAATGTCTCTGTAATCCTCTCGGTTCCACTGTCTCTGCCTTGTTCTGACTCACCTGGAGTACTGCAGGAGCCTTGAAATTCCGCAGTTCTCAAATGTCTGCCCTCAGACAAGTGTTAGACTGGCTGTCCAAGAGTAGCCCCACCCCACCCCATGCAGAGAGAGCCAGGCTCAATTGATCAAACTGCCTTTGATAAAGCTGCCCAATGACCTTGAGGCGCAACTGGTGTCCTGGAAGCCATTTCAAATTATCTTCCCACCCTTTTCCTGGTCGGTAGCCATCAGTCCTTCACATGGGCACCAGAGAGATCATTCTAAAATGCGAATCTGATCCTAATCACTTCCCTGCTCAAAACTCTCAGTCTTGACCCCGGTGCCCCTCTCTCCCACATCGAATCCAAACACTGAGCTAACACAGAGCTTCCACAGTCTGCCTCCATCTCTTTCCCTTCCTTTATCCCCACAGCCCCACCCCTAGCAGGCACCCTGTCCCCAGCTGGCAGAACCACCTCTTTACTGACAGGTGCTGGGCAGCTTCCCACCTCCATACCTTCCAACCTGTACCCACAGCACCCTTCCTCCTTTCTGGCTACTCTTCACAAGGATCCCACTCAATGCTTTGCAGAGGTTCCCATCCTCTGTTATGGCACACTCATCTTGCCCTTCTGTTGCCACCCATTGACTGATACATGTGCCCCACCCCAACATTATGAGAGCTGACACTGGTTCTATTTGACTTGGTATGAGAGAGAATGACTTTCACCTATGGACAGCCAGAAACGTCCAGATTACCCAGGTTTCAGGGCTCTGGATAGCTGTGCTTCTAGGCCTTCTAAACTATATAATACCATGAATTCCACTGCTGCTAATTTTTCCACCTCAATAGCATCGCGAATATATGTTTCAATATATGTACACAGCAGGCCCTCCCTTATTCTTGGCCCTCGCTATGGCCCATGACACCCATGTTTGCTTATCTGCCTTCATCCCAGCTATCTGGGCACAAAATGTCTTAGACCTCTTCCTCACCCCAACATCCAGTCAGTTGATAAGGGGAGCCTGAAACCCATGGCTCAGTATCATCATGAATATATGTTTCAATATTCATGATATTCATAAATACATGTTTCATTATTCATGATGGTACTGAGGTAGAAAACCTAGCAGCAATAAAATGGGCATGAGATTGCCCTTCCTTCCAGATGGAAGGAAATGATTGACATCCGTCATTTAGGAACCACTTGATAATCTAGAATACTTTCCCCCAAATTAAAAACATGCAGCCATCATTTAATGACTTTCAAATACCCCTCTGCTGGGCTACAACACAACTCTTGCTACCGGAGTATTCAATCCCAACAGAGCGGCAGCAGGAGGGCTGAGAAGGCTGGATGCTGTCTCCCTTGTAAAAGCATCATCAGTTTGGTAAAATATCAGACCTGATCCTACTTAATAAGTACAAGTGTCAGATGTGGATGCTGTGCCCTCCTCCTGCCTGCCTTCGAACGGCTTTTCCCTCCCCCCAATTCTTTGTCACCTCTGCACAAAGTGAGCACTGTAACAATGACTTCTGGGCATCCTGCCAGTGCCATGCCTCCTGTGCTGTGTGGCTTTCAGCACAGCAACACTGGTAGAGGGTCTAGCATCATAAGCCAGGTGGGTAGGGAAGCTAGTGAATCCTACACAAGCACATAAAAGCTGGGGTGGGGGAATTCACCTGCTGCTGAGGAACTTTTGCAAGCGCAGTATGTTAGAGAAAACCAGATATCTTATGCGTTCGATATCTGGGCATCACCTAGAAACCAGGTAAACCTTGCAAGAGCCCCAATGATACTTACTGTCTCCAAGGTCTGGGTTGAGACTTCCCCATCACATCTTGATGGTGTCCAGGCTGACCTGGCACTAGCAGGCTGTGCTGAGGGTGGGGACGGATGGGCACACCAATTCCCATCTACATAGAGTTATGTATATTTGTTCTTGGTACCCATTCAGTAAGGATTTGTCTATTGATTTTGTGAGTAAGAGAATGGAGTAGAATGCCTCTGTAGGGCTCAGGAATTTCTTGTTCTGGAGTTTGCATTCCTCCCTTTGAGGACACGGTTAGAGCATTATGCACACAGCAGACCCTCCCTTATCGCTGGCCCTCACTGTGGCTCATGACATCTGTGTTTCTTTCAGGGATCTGCCTTCATCTAAGCTGTCTGGGCACAAAATCTCTTAGATCCCTCACTCAGCTCAACATCTGGTCAGTTGAAAATGAGAGCCTGGAACCCAAGTGTCCCAAGTTTGGAGCATTTAGAGTAAGGACACATTAGGAGCATTATGCACATAGCAGACCCTCCCTTTTCCTTGGCCCTAGCCGTGGCTCATGACATCCATGTTTGCTTATCTGCATTCATTCCAGCTGTCTGGGCACAAAATTTCCTGGGTCTCCTCCTCACTCCAACATCCAGTCAGTTGACAAAGGGAACCTAGAACCCAGGTGTCCCAGACACCAGCATCCTCCTTGTGTCTCCACTGCTCTCAGCCCATCACCCCTTACCCATACCCTTGCTTGCTCTCCTGCCTGGGCTTCTGGGCTCTCTCTCTTTCAGTCAGTCCCTCAAGCTGCTGCCCTCCAACCTCATTTATTCATTCAGCAAACTCGTATGGAGCACTGAATAGAGAGGACACTGTGGTAGATTCTGGGGATGTCAAGATGGAGTCACAGGACTTGTTCTTGGAGGACTTACAGCCTGGGATGAGAGGCAGTTGTTCTGCAGGTAATTCAGCACAGAGCTGTGTTCACGCTACAGCAGTGGAACAAAGTAGGGATGAGGCAGGCGGAGAGTGGAATTAACAAAGGCAGTCGGGTGGAGGAGAAACTTGAATAGGTCTTGAGGAGTGAGTGTTCCCCTGGCAGATAGGAGTAGGGGTAAGAGAAAGAGGAAGGGCATTCCCAACCACCCCTACCATATACCCTGGGTTATAACTACATTCCACTTGCTGTTCCCTAAACACACCCTGCCATCTTCCAGTCCCCAGCCATTCATTGTTCATGCCATTTCCACCATTAGAAAACCACCCATGCCTGCCTGCATAGAGTTCTGTCTTGAAATTTCACCCCTTCCTCAAGGCTAGGCTCAGATGCCATCTCTTTGAATCTCTCCCACCCACTTTTCCCTCCTCGACTCTCTTCAGCATTTTGTACATCTTTTATGGCACTTGTCATGTGAAATCCTTTTTGTCTGTTTCCTTCTCCCTCCTACTGTAACTTCCTTGAAAGGCTAACTTGGCCATTGAACAGAAAACTCTACTCAGTGCTTTTCTGAGCAAAGAGCTAACAGCAGAGTGGAATGTGCACTAAAATGGCCTTGGCTTTGTTGGTGGGGTAACTGGAGTGTCCAAGGCGTATAACATCATGCAGGGTCTGCCATTTATGTAGGAAGGCCCTTGGCATTGGGAGAACATATTTACAGGCGCCTTTTCCTCTCTTTGTTGATGTAGGGTTCGATGACCTTCAAGTGTGTGCTGACCCCGGCGTTCCCGAGAATGGCTTCAGGACCCCCAGTGGAGGGGTTTTCTTTGAAGGCTCTGTAACGCGATTTCACTGCCAAGACGGATTCAAGCTGAAAGGCGCTACAAAGAGACTGTGTATGAAGTATTTTAATGGAACCCTAGGCTGGATCCCAAGTGATCAGTCCATCTGTGTGCAAGAAGGTAAAGTGCCTACCTCTCCACAGAAGCCGCTTACCTGGCTCAAGTTGCACGGCCACAGGGGTGCCGGGCTGTGTGACAGCTCAATACCCTGGGCTCTTCTCTCTGATGCAGGGCTGCATCTGCATGCTGACCAGAAAGCAGGAGTGTGTAATGAGGGCTGAGATAGAGGGTTAATTTATCTCTGCATTAGAAGTAATACTCTTTTTTCCTCTATCTCAATTACAATCTAATTTATCACCATTTTTGTCAATGCAAGAGAGCAACTCAGATAACATTAGGGGTATTTATTATTAGGCTGCCAACTCAGCACTCATTTTCATGTTACTCAATAAAATGTGCAGTAAATATACTGTGCAAAAAATGTATTTAGTCATACAGAAGATGTGCGTTGCTCAGAGGATTAAATCAATTACTACTTATCAGTTCTGTGTTAGATGTGATTCATTTAGGAAAAGAAAGAACTGTGACAGGCAGTGACAGATTGACAAGGTAGACATTTATTTCTAGCAATTATCCCTAAATGAATTGGTAGTGACAAGATATTCATTTACTTCTGGCAATTACCCCACATCTGTTGGTTGAAACAACTTTATATACTTTTTTTTGTTTTTACTTTATGTGGATACATTCAAACTTTTTAAAAATGCATGGAGTTTAACTAATTAGAATGTCAGATTGTTGATGAAAAATCTCAGAAGACCAGCAGGGCTGAAGTTGGAATAGGCATGAATCAAGAATTAATTCTGGTCCCAAATTTCCATGAAGCACAGAACTTATATTTCATTGAGTTCATTAGAAATTAGTTTCAGTTTCTTTTAACACTGAATTTATTTTGGAATGGAGTTTTTATAATAACATGGAAACTATTGTCATGATTTAGTGTACATTTCCTTTATGAAACTTTTTACTTTTTAAATAATTTAATAAGCTCTTTTTTTTTTTTTTTTTTTTTTTTTTTTGAGATAGGGTCTCCCTCTGTCATCCAAGCTAGAGTGCAGTGGCACGATCTCGGCTCACTGCAACCTCCACCGGGCTCAAGTGATCCTCCCACCTCAGTCTCCCAAGTAGTTGGGACTACAGACATGTGCCACTATGCCCAGCTAATTTTTGTATTTTTTGTAGAGATGAGGTTTCACCATGTTGCCCAGGTTAGTCTCAAACTCCTGAGCTCATGCAATCCACCTGCCTCGCTTCCCAAAGTGCTGGGATTACAGGCATGAGCCAAGGCACCCAGCCATGCTAAGCATTTTATAAGTGCCTATTTTGCTCCTCCTTCTGGAAATTGTAAAGGATGGATAAGATGGTGTCTTGCCCTTAAAGTACTTGCTATCTTTGCTTTTATTTTCAAGGTACAAGAAAAAGCCATAATAAATATAATAAAGACTTAAGGCTTTTAAAAATAAGTTCATTTTTTGCTCTTTCATGCAGCCTGTGCAAGCTGTGGTTTCCCTGAGATTCTATTTAAAGTTTACTTGGTTCGTATATATATAGACTTCCCTGCCAAAACCTCTGGCCTACGTTACCCAGTGCTTTAAAAACAGTCAAGCTTAGGAACATCAGAGAACAGAGAAAACCAAAATAGGCTTCTTAAATATTGCCCAGAGATGAAGGCCTTCTGTTAAGCTTCTTTCCAACCCTATACATAACTAGGTACCATGTAGTCATTCCAAGGAAGGAAATGAGAAATCACCTTAGAGTAGGGGGCTTCTATTGTACTGGTCTACATGTATCATTCTTTTTTCTTTTTTTCTCTACTTATCTAATGAAATTCATTTACAGTTCTTAACACTCAGCCCCAGATGTGCAGGGAGGGTCTTCTACATAGGCATGGCCGCAGGGAGTTAGCTTTTTTATTAGGCAACCGCAAATAAGACCACGTGTGTCCAAAGGACAGTTCAGGTCCTTGGATTCCAGTCATGATGTGCTCCAATCATTTTTGGAAGTTTGGAAGAGCAGATATTGCCTTTCTAAGTACAGTGATGTATTTATTTTTAATCTGAATGGTAATTTTGTTGGTCTTTGAAAGATCTGTATAAAGAGATTGTTTGTGTTGCCCTGATGGTAGAGAAAGTCATGATTGTTAACACTCTAGGCTTTCTTTATTCTATGTGGTTTATAGGGGGCTGGAGGGAGACCTAGAAGTCTATACCACTGATGTCACATAGCAGTGAAAAAGCTAAACTTTTGGAATGTCTTTTTACTGCTTTGTAAATAGCCATGCTCCCTGCTCAGGATTTATTCTGGGCAAATAGTAAGGGCTGCTGAATTCATTTGTTATCCTCGCCAAATAATTCTTAGAAGGCTAATGAATTTCTGAAATGGTGGTAATAATAGTAACAGTAATAATTTATCACATTGTTATAGGTCATTAAAGTTTAAAAGTGCTTTCAGATTCACTATTTCATTTAACATGCACAACAATTCTACAAATGAGTCTTATTGTTTCCTGGTTAGGAAACTGAGGCTCAGAGAGGCTCACTCACTTTGTTAAGGTCACACAGTTGATGAGTAAGCAGTCTGGCTAGAATTAATCCCAAACCAGCATTGTTTTTCCTCTACAAGGCTGAGTCTAAGCTTCTTTATGTCACAACAGCCCCACTCTAATCCATTACACAAGAGCACCTTGTTACAACAAATGACATCATCCAGGTTTGAAGTTGAAGGAACTCAGAGAAATCATGTAATTCAAGCCCTCATTCCAATTTAGTTTTTATTTGACCTATAGAGAAACTGAGTCTCAAATAAGGTAAGAGCCTTCCCAGAGTTAAATGACAATTTAGGGAAAGACCTTTTGCAGTCCCCAGGCTTGTCACTGTTACCTGTACTCCTTTCATGCCATGGGTCAGTCCTGTCTGAGATGCAGATTTTTTAAAAACTAAGTTCATATCCATTAAAATGCTTTATGACAGTAAAGTGCTCTACAGAAGCAAGGTGGTATTGGGCAGCTGTTCTCTTGGGTGCGCACAGATCCCTCTCTTTTATTCCCACCTCATCCTGCTACATGTACAGCCATTCCCCCTTTTTCACATGGCCCCCTTCTTCCAATTCAAATTGCTTGTTCCAAGTGAACTCAATTTATAGAGGTCTGAATTTACAGAACTGAATGAATTCACTTTATGGCCCCCAAAGTCTCCAATCTGAGAGATGTCTGTGCTTCTTCAAGCTGCTTCTGCAAGACTGGAGCCTGCATGACCCCAAGCATGGTTGAAAATGTCTATGGCCCAGGGAACAGAGGAGGTGACATATATGGTGGAGAGGAGACCCTAGAATTGGCAAAGGACTGAAAATACACCCTGTGGGCGCAGGGCTGCTGATCTAGTAAGTACAGTGACTAAAGGCCAGGGTGCTGGCCACCATTTGGGCCGCTTCCTTTCCAAAACCAACTCAATTATGTCTACTTGGGGATACTTTTCCAGAGTAAATATACCCCGTTCCTACATTTCATGAGAAAAGACAGAGGTGAAGCAAGATTGCCTTTCCTGAATTCACTTTACAAGCACTTACTCAACACATACATCCTCAGGAGATAAAAAATGCTGCATCCTCACTGAAGCCCTTGCTGCAAGGAGTAGCAGTCAGACTTTGTGTGGTGATGAACTTTGGTTTGTACATCATAAATAATTAGCACATTTAAAAAGTAAACATCTTAAAGAGACTAAAATGGAATCAATTCAGGATTCATTTATATTGTGAACAACTACTATATGAGAGAAAGGAGAGAAGAATCAACCTATGTCTTGCCAAAATCCGTTGTCATCATTGATGAAAGTATTTCCTTACTTAGCCATCTTTTGGGCTACAGAGTTCATCTCAGCCCTTATGGCATTGGCTATACTGGCTAGATAGGAGTTTTTGGTTTTGTTTCTTAAATAGAGAACCAAGTAACTGATTGCACTCAGTTCCTGGTTCGGGTGAGAGTCTTATGTAGGCTCTGAGATTATGTTGTACAGCACCCAAATTCCTCCTCCCTTAGGATTCAGTTCCTGGGAAGGGTGGTGTATTAGTCCATTTTCACACTCCTATAAAGATACTACCTGAGACTGGGTAATTTATCAAGAAAAGAGGTTTAATTGACTCACAGTTCTTCATGGCTGGGGAGGCCTCAGGAAACTTACACTCATGGCAGAAGGCAAAGGGGAAGCAAAGTACGTCTTACATGGTGGCAGGAGAGAGAGAGCACACAGGGAAAACCCCCACTTTTAAAACCATCAGATCTCATGAACACTCCCTCTCTACTACGAGAACAGCATGGGGGAAACCGCTCCCTTGATCCCATCACCTCCCACCAGGTCCCTCCCTCAACACATGGGGATTACAATTCTAGATGAAATTTGGGCGAGTACACAGAGCCAAACCATATCAGGCGGTTATGACATTTTTAAAACCAAATCCCTCTAGCAGGGCTTCAGCACCTGGGTAGATTCAGGGTGTTCCTTGAACACCTTTGGGTATAGACAATATGTTCCTTGTGCAGAAAGAGAACTCTCTTTTCTTCTTTGAGTTTCCTCTTTGCAGGGGGAGTGTGCTTTTGGAGACTAAACTGGAGCCTGCTGCAGACTTAAATTTTTATGAAATGAGATTTTAATGTTGAAGGACTTTTTAATAGAGCTTTTCTCTGTAAGGTGGAAGAAGACCCTTTCTCTTTTTATCTAACCATTTTCCTTGAGCAGCTTTGAGAATAGTCACTGGTTGCATTGGTCACTTGGTTTTAAGTAAACTTCAGATAAATCCATATTAAGCGAATAAAGTATTTTCATGAAGCTGGAGTCCCATAGGTCTGTCAGACAGCTTGTTTAAGTGAGAGTCTTAAACGAATAGGTTCCCAGAATACCTTAAAACCACTGCAGGGCTCTTCTTAATCCCAGCATAAGGTCCTTAAGAGAACTTATGGGGCCTCCACAGAGCAGCAGTTGCTTTTAAAATGAACTGCCTAAGCAGAAGACTTTCTCAGGAAATTCCTCCTCTGTAGTTGGCCAGTCAATTCCTTTGAGTGGGAGAGGAGCAGAGGGGTCAAATAGAAGGATTGTTGAAACTGCACATTTAATGTACCTTCAAAAGCTACCTCTGGGCTGGGTGCAGTAGCTCACGCCTGTAATCCCAGCTCTTTGACAGGCTGAGGCGGGCAGGTCATTGGAGGCCAGGAGTTCGAGACCAGCCTGGCCAACATGGTGAAACCTCGTCTTTACTAAAAATACAAAAATTAGCCAGGTATGGTGGCTCACGCCCATGATCCCAGCTACTCTGAGAGGCCAAGGCGTGAGAATTGCTTGAACCCAGGAGGCAGAGGTTGCAGTGAACCGATATTGTGCCTCTGTACTCCAGCCTGAGCTACAGAACAAGACTCTGCCTCAAAATAAAAACAAACAAACACTCTGTAAGTCAAGCCCATCCCTGGGATGGTTTTCCTTGTTTTGAGAGCAGACACCCACCAATGTAGCCACAGGCTCTGGCTCAAAATCCTGGATCCAACCTACACAACCAGAAGAGCAAGGCTTCAAGATGTGGCCATGGAGTGGAGGGAAACATGGCTCGTCTTCGTGAGATTCACCTAACAACGCAAAGAACAAGCTCATCCAACCTTGCAGTGCTTCCCTAGGGAGAGGTTCCTTGATCTGAAAGGGAGATCTAGGCACAAATGACACACTTGAGACAGTCTACATATGATGGCCAGCCCCAGGCACTTGCTTAATGTTGTTATTTATTACCTGCATATCCAAGCAGGCAATTCCCATCCAGGAAAGGGAGGCCCGATGGCAGCTCCATTTTCCTTGCCTGTCTTCTTTAGTCACTTGGCCATGAGTGTGTTGGAGCCCATTGCCTCTGTCTTTGCCTGATGCTCCCCACAACCTTTAGATAGGTGGTCCGGTTAAGATTTGCATTTCTCAGGCCGGCTGCAGTGGCTCATGCCTATAATCCCAGCACTTTGGGAGGCCAAGGCAGGTGGATCAACTTGAAGCCAGAAGTTCTAGACCAGCCTGGCCAACATGGCGAAACCCTGTCTCTACTGAAAATAGAAAAAATTAGCCGGGCATGGTGGTGTATACCTGTAGTCCCATCTTCTCCCAGGTGGGCCTTTGCCCATGGATATTCACACTGAGTTCCTTCAGCTGATTTTTTTCTTCAGACTTTTTGTTTTTAACTTTTATTTTAGGTTCAAGGATACCTGTGCAGGTTTGTTATATAGATAAACTATGTGTCTTGGAGGTTTGGTGTACAGATTATTTTGTTACATAACAAGCCTAGTACCCCATAGGTAGTTTTTGATCCTCTCCTCTCTCCCACTCTTCACCTTCAAGTAATTCCTGGTGTGTGTTATTCCCCACTTTGTGTCCACATGTTATTGTTTAGCTCTCACTTGTAAGTGAGAACATGAGGTATTTGTTTTTCTGTTCCTTTGTTAGTTTGCTTGGGATAATGGCCTCCAGCTCCATCCATACTGCAGCAAAGAACATGATCTTGTTCTTTTTTATGGCTGCATAGTATTTCATGGTGTATGTGAACCATGTTTTCTGGCCTTTTACTGCTTTTGCTGACATTTGGGTTCCATTGTTAATCATTTACACACAAGGAAAGCAAATGGGTACTCTTTCCTTCCACATTTCTGATTGGCTTAGTGCATACCTTATCATTGCTTTGGCCACAATTAACATTGTCAGTACAGTTGAATCTGAGTTCTCTATGAGGCATTGTGAATTGAGTTGCCTGTCCAAAGTCATGTATTTTGGGGATGCTGACAAAGATGGACAGGGATTCAGAGAGGCAGCAGTTGAAGGAGAGGGAGGAACATCCGTAGACATCTGTCCAGAACCTGGTCCCATCCTCAGTCACTGAAGGCAAAGCCTCCCTTGGTGTTCCTGCCCACCCCAGCATATATTCCTCTTCCTGGTCTGCATGTTGCCCTTGTTTTCCTTTCCCCAACAAGACTGCAGTGTTTTAAGGAGATGTCTGTCATACGGATTGGGTACCTATGTTTTATTTTTAATTTTATTTTTTAAATTGACATATAATTATACATATTTATGGCATACATAGTGATGTTTTAATACATATACGTGTAATGGTCAGATCAGGGCAATTCACGTGTCCATCATCACGAATATTTATTATTTCCTTGTGTTGGGAACATTCAATATCTTCCTTCTTGTGATTTGAAACTATGTAATATGTTATTGTTGACCATAGTTATTCTACAGAGGTATAGAACTCTAGAACTTATTCCCCCAATCTGGCTGTGACTTTATGTTCTTTAAGAAATCTCTCCCACCCTTTCCCCTATCCTTCCCAGCCTCTAATATCCTCTTTTCTATTTTTTACTTCTATAAGATCAATCTGTATTAGCTTCCACATATGAGTGAGAACATGCAGTGTTTAACTTTCTATTCCTGGCTTATTAAAATAAGCCTTAAAATAACGTCCCCCAGTTCCATCCATGTTGCCGTGAATGACAAAATTTTATCCTTTTTTATGGATGAATAGTATTCCATGGCATTTATGTACCACCTTTTCTTTATCCATTCATCTACTGTTGAATATGTAGGTTGATTCCATATCTTGGCTATTGTGAATAGTGCTGCGATAAACATGCTTATGCTCTATATACATCATCATCTTTAATGACTACAGCAACCCTGCAAAGTAGGTTCTACAACCTTATTTTACAGATGAGAAAGTGAAGGCTCTGAGAGGGTGAATTTCCCATAGTCTCCTTGGTAGTGACAGAGTTGAGATTCAAATTTGAGTTTTCTTTCCAGTATGGTCATCTCACCTGACCAAACATGATTTTTCCCAGGTAAGGAGAAGGGAAGGAAGGCAGGTGACACATTATAATGGCCCCAGGCCCATACCCCATTAGGGAGGGATCTCGTTACCAACACACTTGGTAAGAATCTGTTCATGCAGGGGACTGGTTCTTAAAGTATGTGCCAAGGACTACCTGCATCAGAACTTAGGAAAAGTACATATTCAGACCTCCTGCATTAGAATTCTAAGGGTGGGGCCAAGGAATCTGCATTTAAAAAAAAAAAAACTCCCAGCTGATTCTTACACATAAAAATGTTTGAGACTCACTGATTCAGGGATATGGTCTGATACTGCTTTGTAAGAAGGGAGAATAACATAATTTTCTCTAGTGTTCAACAAAGATCCTTAGAGATGATTAATTCTTAGAATCAGAAATGTCAGTGTTGTCATTTTCCAGATGGAGACACTGAAGCCTATAAGAGCTTTAGTGACTTATAGAAGTCACACAGCAGGAAAGCTGGGAACTGGACCAGTGTCTTGAGTCCTTGTCCAGTGCTCTTTCTATATCCTGGTGGTCTGCAACCCAGGCTGCCTGTCAGGATCATTTGCAGAACCTTTAAAAATAAAAGTGCCTGAGATCCACTTCAAGTGACTCTGTTTTAGTCGTTCTGGGTAGTGGGAGCCCAGGCATAGGTATTTCAACCTGTGCCTGGGCACAACCAGGGATCTCTTTTCAAGGGATCCAAGGTAATTTCAGTGTGCAACCAGGGATCCCTTCCACCTGTGCTTTTTGTCCCAGGCTCCCTGGTTACCTGATTGTGGCTAATGGTGGCATAGAGCACGGAGGAGGAGCTGTTCCTGCCACAGCTCTAGTTTGCACTGTTTCCATGCTTAACCCTTCTTTGTCTCGGTTTCTTGCAGAGTGCAAAAAGGAAAAAAAATGTCATTCATTCATCAAGCATTATTTTTAAGTACTCGCTAAAATATTTTGGCTCCCATAGACCTGACCAGGATTGCTATAAAAGATGAATAATTTGATGTTAAGAAGTTTCTTTGAGCTTCCTGGGAAGAAAGGTGCAATATGAGTTTAAGTGTTATTATTACATTATAAATTTTTAATTAAAAGATTCAGCTCGACTCATAAGCTAAAGCTGGCAGTAAAATTGGCAGATAACTCCTTTATTCATTGAAACTGTGGGGGTGCAGACATTTTTCAAAAGTGGGGTGGTCATACTCATGTTTTGCAGTTACTCATATATTAAGTGAGCTGTCTTCCAGCTCCAGAGGCTTCATCAAAACAGGTAGATGCTTTAAAAATATTTTATTTGGAATTTTTTTTTCTCATGTACATTCTCTATCATCTAAAATTTCTTTCTTGTTGCCTTCGATGTGAATTATCAGAAACGACAGCCTAGGCCCACAAGGGCAAGTATTTGCATGTCTTCCCTCAAGATATTCTGTCCTCATTTTCCACCTCCTAAGAAGGGAAGGAGCAGAGGGATGCTTCTACTTGTCCCCAGGACCACTGTCATTTCTTATTTATGCTGCTGTTAACAGAAGCCACTGCTCTCCTGTACTCACTCCCTTGTGACTTCCATGTGAGTTTAGTTTTTGTTTTCTAAAAGATTTATTTAACTTAAATGTGGCCAGACTTGAAAGGGAAAAAAAATCCATAGGAAATAATATCAAGTCAGGTCAAGACAGATCCCACAAATATAAGTGACAGAAATGAACAGTTATCATGGTTGCAAGATGACAGGTGGACCGCCACAGACAAGGGTTCTCAAGCCTGTGCAACCAAGCCCCCAATAAGTACAGAAGGAATGGCCAAATCTTGGCAGTGTTACTCCCGAACCAGTTGCCTCAGGCAGTCCTGCATACATGAGTGCTGAGACCTCACCCTTTCTGTACAAGGGCTGTGGAGGTAAGGAGTTGCTCGGAATCCCAGAATTGTCAGGCAAATGGAAAACAACAACATCATCAGCACATACACAGATCCTTGTCAGATCCTGTAGGAAGGTCATGCAGTGACTGTTAGCAACCTTGAACACCAAACTGACGGGGGATTTCCCCAGAAAGCAGTTTTTCGCAAGCTTGCAACTGAAACTATCCAGAATTATGTTGGCTACTTATGAAAAATGCAGACCTACCCCCACTGGGGTCCTTCCAAACCCACTGCAGATGAAATTCATCTTCTCTCATACCAGTCTTTGAGCAGTTTGGGGGCCGACCGTGGCTTCCAGGCAGCATCTTGTGAGTCCTATTTACTGATTCAGATCTCCATGGAACCCCATGCTGGGTCTGCAAGAGTGTGAGGCCTCGGTGTGCCTTGGTGTCCCAGCTTGCTCGGATTAGATTCTGTTCTTTATTACATTTGTTGGAGACAGCTGCTAAGAGTTGGGCCAGGGCTTGTTAAATTCCGAGCCAGCCTTTGAGTTTTGATTGCTATTCTTCAGTCTATTCGGTCACCCAGACTGACTTTGCATATCCCATCACATGGTGGTTCTCAATGTTTGACTTCATGGTAATTGCCGGGGGAGGGGCGGGGAGCCATAAAAAAAGGCACATTTCCAGGTCCCAAGCTCAGATGCTTGTATGCAACAAAGAATCAGAATTTACCAGGCATCTCCAGGTGATTCTCATGTTGTCGAGCCTCAGAGGATTCCTTGAGATGCTTACTATGTGCACTCTATGAGCAGAGCATGAAGACATGGGGTAGAACCTCTGGAAGTCATCAGCCCATGAGAAGGGCATTTGACATGCCTTCTTTTATTTTTCTTGTGAGTTCGCCTCTGGCCTCCAAGTGCTTTCTGTCACTTCCTTGTTGTTGAACTTTCCAGAAGGTGGAAAGTGACCTTAAAGTTTCTTTAAAGATAAAATAATTAAAATTGGGTTTATTAAGAGAAAAGCAAGAAATCAGGTTAGATTTGCCTTCTAGGACAAAACTCTGAATCAAACCCAGTTTCTCCAACAACCTACATAACCTACATTCAGAGGTCAAATTGTCTTCTGAAAATTTTCTGGCAAATATTTGAGGTTTTATGCTTTTGTGAATTTCAGCACCACCCCCAATATGTTTAGTCGTTCATTCCCCAAAATTCTGTTGAGCACTCTCTACTTGCCAGGCCCAGAGGCTCCAGATGAGGTAGAAAGACAGCTGCATAGGCAGTGATGTCCTTGTTCTTCTTTCTCGATAAATTTTATTGTTGTTTTAACTTTTAAAAAATGTATGAAATAAAACACATATAGAAGTGTACACAGCACTGAACAGTCCAATGAACTGTCACAAAGCAACACCACTGTCACTATTATTCAGATGAAGACATAGGACATTGCTAGTACCCCAGAAGCCCCCACTGGATCACTGCCTCTTCTCCCTCTCAGAGGGAGAGAGTAGCAAGAATCACTTCCTATGATAATTACTTAGCCCAGAAGGATGTGTTTCTAAACATGATACTATTTTAAGTTTAATGTGCTTTTGCCTTATTTTTGAGTTTATATACATGAAATTATAGGGGAAAGATTACTTGACATTTATGAAATCCATGCATATTAATGCATGTAACTGTGATTTTATCATTTTCATTGCTGCATTGTGTTCTATTACATGACTATACCATAATTGGAACATTCTGATGTTAATGGAAATTTGTGTGTTTTTTTCAATTGGCTTTCGTTACAAATAATGCTGTTATGAGCATGTTTGAACACACCTCTTGGTGAATACACACTCACATTTCTATTGGCTATTCATCTAAGAGTGGAGTTGCTGAGGCATAGGAGATGCGTTTGTTCCTTGTTAATAGCTACTATCCTCTTTCCAAAGTGGTTGTACCAATTTACCCTCACCAGCAGAATACACTGCTTGCCAACACTTGGTATTATCAATATTTTAGCCATCTGGTAAGTATGTAGTAGTATCTCCTGGTTTTAATGTACATTTCCATGGTGAATAATGAGGTTGAGCATCTTTTTGTGTTTTTCGGCCAGCTTGTTACTCTCTCTCTCTCTTCTGAAGTGCCTGTTTAATTCACTTACCCATTTATCTGTTATCTGTCTTTTCCTTATTGATTTTTAGGAGTTTTTACCTACACTCCTAGGTGACAGGTGCTGATCTTCTGTTTTTATGTTTTTACTTGCATCTTCAGTGTCTTTGATTAGGCAGAAGACCTTAATTTTTTTTTTTTTCTTTTTTGAGATGGAGTCTCACTTTGTCGCCCAGGCTGGAGTGCAGTGGCACCATCTCGGCTCACTGCAAGCTCCGCCTCCTGGGTTCATGCCATTCTCCTGCCTCAGCCTCCGAGTAGCTGGAACTACAGGCACGCACCACCACACCCAGCTAATTTTTTGTATTTTTAGTAGAGACGGGGTTTCACCGTGTTAGCCAGGATGGTCTTGATCTCCTGACCTCGTGATCCGCCCGCCTCGGCCTCCCAAAGTGCTGGGATTACAGGCGTGAGCCACCACGCCCAGCAGAAGACCTTAATTTTAATGTAGTCAAATTTATTAATCTTTTTCTCTATGTTGGTCTTTTTATTGTCTTCTTTAAACAATGTTTTCCAATACTGACCTCATGAAGGCATTTTCCTATACAATCTTCTCAGAACATCATTATTATGACTTTCACATTTAGATCTGCAGTCCATCTGGACTTGATTTGTGTGTATAATATAATCTAGCACCATTTATTAAAAAGTCTGTCTTCTCCCACTGCTCTCAGTCATAAGACAGATTTCCTCTTTCAGGACTCTGTTCTGGTCCATTGGTCTTTATCTATCTTTGCATCAGTTCCATACCGTTTTAATTACTGTAGCTTTATCATAAGTCTTGAATTCTGGTGGAGCAAGTTTTCTTCCAGACTGTCTTGGTTCTTCTTGGCCTTTTGTATTTCCATATAAATTTTAGAATTAGCATGTCAATTGTCAAAACAAATCTGAATTTTAAATATAACTCATCGAGTTTATGGCCGAATTAGGGGAAATAATGCTTTTACAATATGGAGTTTTTCAATCAGGGAACATGGAATATTCCCCCATTTATTTAGGGCTTTACAATTTTTTTCAATAATGTTTCCAGTTTTCTGGACAAATGTCTTACATGCCTTTTGTTAGATTTATGTCTTAGGAATTCAAATTTGTTTATGTCATTGATAAATATTTTAAATTTTGTTTTTAAATTAACATGTAGAAATTCATACATGCTAAACTATTTTACTGTTTATCTGTGTAAATTCTTTTGGGTTTTACTCCATACCCATTCATGTGATATGTGAATAATACAAGTTTAATTTCTTTGTGATCCTGATACCTTATGTTTCCTTTCATTACACTTCTGCTTTGGTTAAGAACTCCAGTGTGATGCTGGATGCAAGCAGGAAGAATGAACTTTGTCGTCGTCTTTTCAATCTCAAATGGAATGCTTTCAGTATTTTTGTTATAGTCTTTAAAAATACATTCTTTGTTATGTTAAGGGTGTTTTCTTCAATTTCTAGCTCATTATGATTTTTAAAAATATGAATGAATGTTAAATTTTATCAAATACTTTTTCACATCTATTAAGATACTTTTTTTATTCTGTTAATGTAGCAAGTCGTATTGGTTGTCAAACGTTAACCCAATTTAGCATTCTTGAAATAAATCCAACTTGTGATGTATTTTCTTTTTTATTTGTTGTAGGATTTTGTTTGTGAATATTTTAAGTTTTGCTTCTATGTTAAGATGGATTGGCCTAAATTTTTCTTTCTTTGTAGTGTTCTTGTCAGGCTTTACAATCAAGGTTAGGCTGCACTCATAAAATAAGTTGGTGTTGTCCTTCAGAATAGAACACTGAAAGAGTTTGTATCAGACTGGTGCTATTTCTTCCTTAAGTATTTAGTAAAATTCATTCAGAAGCCTCCTAGACCTGGAGTTTTCTTTGTGGGAAGGCTTTTCATTTTGAATTCGGTTTATTTAACATTTTATAGGAGTGTAACTATTTTCTGTTTCTTCTTGTGTCCATGTTGGTAAATTATACAGTTTATGTTTGTTTATTTGTTTTAGGAATTTAACTCCATTTAAATTTTCTTATTTCTTGGTGCAAAGTTTTTGTAACATTCTCTCATTTTTTTAAATATAGAATTTGTAATGGTGTCCTTTTTTAATTCTTACATGGTTATGTGTGCTTATCTCTCTTTGTTTCTTGATCAGTTTCACCAGTGATTTATCAATTTTTTTTTTATGTCAAAGAACCAACTTTTGGTTTTATTGATCCTGTCTTATCTATGTTTCTTCTCTGTTTCATTAATGCTCACTGTTGTTTTTGTAATTTATTTCCATGTGTTTTCTTTGAGTTTAATTGTCCTTTCTCTAACTTTCTAGCAGGATTCTTGATTTTTGATACTTAATAATAATTCTAAATTTGTACACATCTAATAATATACTTCAAAATATATAAAGCAAAAGTTAATAAACTTTAAGGACAAATCCATAATCCCAGTGAGAACTTTAACTCCTCCTCTCTTAGAAATTTATGGAACAAGCAGGAAAAATTTAAAAAATGAAATAAGAATCTAGAAAACTTGAACAATGTGGTTTCCAAACTGGACCTAAGCAACTGCAATATACTCTTGATTTTTAGATATTTATCTTTTTCTAATATGTACATTTATGCTTATAGGGAAATATAGCTATAGTTCTATCTGCATAGCCTATATTTCAGTATGTAGTATTGTTACTCAGTTCAACATATTTTCCATTTTTATTATTTATTTTTGGACTCATAGGTTGTTTAGAAAGGTATTACTCAGTTTTCCAACATATGGAGATTTTCTAACTATTCATTTCTATCTTAATTTCATTGTGACCAGAAAAAAAAAGCTCTATAATTTCGTTCTTTTGAAATTGTTTTGAGACTTTCTTTATTGCCCAGGTATGGTCATTTTTTGTAAATGTTCTACGTGTGCTTAGAAGTATGTGTAGCAGTCTCAGTCCCTCTAAGTGAACAGCTAAGAACCCACAAATAATTGCCCTCAATGTGTTAAATATAGAAATGAATGCTTTAAATAATAAAATACAAATCTACTAATTGCCTTTGTCAACCACAAATAAATAAAATATTCCAATCTATGCACCAGACAAAGACACTAAGTACAAGAAGCATGCTTATTATCATAACTTTTCTTTGACCGAGTGTCTTTAATGGGGCTTCTTCTCAGTGGGTTCAAACCAGGGCCAAACTACCTTCAGCTGCAAGCCACAAGGTCTTGAGTGTCTGGTTCCAATGCTTCTTCAGGTTTCAAAGAGTCAATATGCTTTAAATGTAAAAGAAACAACCTGGACCAGCCCTGCTCTCAAAGCAAAACTATCCCACATGGTGGTGCCTCCTATTCTATGAAGCATTCTCTCTCTCCAGTCATCTCTGAAGAGCATCCCTTCTTGCCCCTCATTTTCTCTGCCTTTCGTTAATTGCTGATGGTCAAATCATTTGTCTCAGTTGGTTTCATTCAGCTTCTTCAGCCTGATCCTGAGTACACTGTGGTGGTTGGGACAGTGTTCTCTGAGCTGTGCTGAAATGACAGTTCTTTAGAACAGCAGAAGTGTGGAACGGCACTGATATGGAACAGTGCTCCTGAGGGATGTTAGTGGATAGTAAGTGGAAAAAGCATTCTATGGTACTAAGTTCAGAGTCCCCAAGATCACCCTCACTTCTGATACCAGCTATAAGTCTGGGCTCCCCAAGATCACCATCAGGTTCAAAAATTCACTAGGACTCAGGAACTCAGACTCACAGAACTCAGGAAAACTAATTCTACTTGTGGCTAAGGCTTTTTACAATGAAAGGACATAGATTAAATCAGCCAAGGGAAGAGGTGCATAGGGCAGGGTCCAGGAGTCACCAAACATGAGCTTTCAGTTGTTCTCTTCCAGTGCGGCTATATGGACAGCAGCTCTTTTTTCCAGCAACAGTGTATGACAATATACACGAAGTGTTGACAACCAGGGAAACTCACCAAGCTTCAGTGTCCAGAGTTTTAATCAGGGCTTAGTCACGTGGGCATGGTTGACCACAGCGTGGCTGATCTTAGTTCCCTGTTCCTCCAGAAGTTGAGCTGATACTGTGTGGTCCACAGCCTAAAGCTTAAATCACATGTTAGCATGGACTAAAATCCATGTTAGCTTGGACCAGATGGCATGGCCAAGGCCCCTGCCATACGGCATACTGTTAGCGTAATCTGTCTAGCGTGGCCCAGGGCCTCCAGGCAAACAAAGACACTCATCTCAGGCCAGACATTCCAGGGGCTTACCTCTCAGGAGCTGAGGGCACATGCCTAAACCTCTCCTTGGGTAAGTTAATCCTTTACTGTACATATGGCAAACCCTTTGAGGATATAAATCAGATCATGCCTTGGCCCATGCTTAACAAACCCCAGTAACTCCCTATCACACTAAAATAATTATCTGCCCTAGTCTACAAGGTCTTGCATGATCTGGACTGTCCTTCCCCTTCTTGGTCACTATATTCCAAATACACAGGTCTTCTTTAGTGTTTTTAAGGACACAGAGCTCTATCCTGGCCTTTGCACTAGCTGTTCCCACTGCCTAACATGTTCTTCTCCAAGAGCCACACATAATTGAATTATTCTTGTCATTCAGATCTCAGCTTAATAAATGTCATTTCCTCAGGGGCCCCTTTCCTATCTACCCAAATTAAAAGAGTCCCTGAGTCAGTCCCTATTATGTCACCTTGCTATGTGTTCATCGTGGCAGTGAGTGTTGCCTGCTACTTTCTAGCACCTTTAGCTGTTAATTTGCCCATTTGCAGTCTTCTTCCATGCAAGTGCTGTAAGATCGAGACGGGCGGATCACGAGGTCAGGAGATCGAGACCATCCTGGCGAACACGGTGAAACCCCGTCTCTACTAAAAATACAAAAAACTAGCCGGGCGAGGTGGCGGGCGCCTGTAGTCCCAGCTACTCCGGAGGCTGAGGCAGGAGAATGGTGTAAAACCGGGAGGCGGAGCTTGCAGTGAGCTGAGATCCGGCCACTGCACTCCAGCCTGGGCGACAGAGCCAGACTCCGTCTCAAAAAAAAAAAAAAAAAAAAAAAAAAGAGTAAGGCTCTTGACTCTTTATCCCCAGCACCCAGGACACCCTGAACCTAGAGTGAGTGCTCTGTAATTCACAAAATGGATGAATGAACAGCTGGATGAATAAACAAGATTGACAAATGCTGGTTTAAGCAAAATTAAGTAGAATTCTTTACAGTAAGATCTTCCAAGCCTTTAATCTACTCTGTGGATTGTGAATCTCTTGAGTGTGTATTATGTATTCATGTTCTTGGGAACAGTTTTGGGGGAGTATTAATGTCAGAACTTGGTGTGTTGAAGGAATTGGATTCATTTTCAAGTATAACTAATTTTTAAAGAATAGTAAATCCTATGTATGGCACATTTTCTTTAAAATTTCTTTTACTGTTACTATTTCTGCTCCATCCCTTAGGCAGTGCTCTCTGCTAACTAATCTGATAAATTAATTTGTACTTGGGTATAAATATGCAATGCTGCCTTAGGATCTTTTACTCCTTCTTTTATTTATTCACTATATTGAATTCCCATTGTTACGGGAAGCAGGATATAGAAATAATGACAGTGTTGGGCTGGTGAAAGATGATTTCCAGAATGGAAGGCTTTGATATCCCTCAAGTTACACCCTGAAAGGCCTATTTATGCCTCATATACATAAGTTCTAATTGTTGACCATATTCAATAGGACAGAACCAGATATTGATAAATATTTTTATAGAGTGCAGTGGCGTGATCTTGGCTCACTGCAACCTCCACCTCCCAGGTTCAAGCGATTCTCCTGCCTCAGCCTCCCAAGTAGCTGGGATTACAGGCATGTGCCACCATGCCTAGCTAAGTTTTATATTTTTAGTAGAGACGGGGTTTCACCATGTTGGCCAGGCTGGTCTCAAACTCCTGACCTCAGGTGATCCACCCGCCTTGGCCTCCCAAAGTGCTGGGATTACAGGCGTGAGCCACTTGCCTTCAAAATTCTTTCTATTGACTAGATTAGTTTATACTATAGAAAATTGTGTTATTTCTATTTGAGACTTCAGAATTGATGGATAATAGACATTTACTGTCAGATACTAAAGATCCTAGACTCTTTTTTTTCTATAGAAAGAAGGTCCATGGTTTTTCACTACCACAGAGAATTCACTGGACACATACTTTTTTCTGGATTCCTTCTTCTTCCTACTTCACCCTTCTTCAGGGGAAGGATCAGATGCCAGACTTTGTGGGTAAAGAAATAAAAAAGGCTCTGGGTAATGTTTTCTCTGTCAAGGTTAAGTTTTTTGATACAGCTGATCTGTGTTTGTCTTGTACTCATTCCTAGGGCACTGCCCCTCCAGGTCTCTTCCCCGTGCTGGGATTTGAACCCTACTTCTTACTCCCTAGTTGATATGTGGCTCCTCCCACATAGTAAATTGGCCTGGCATCACTCCCTGTGGTGACTCTTCTTTCAGCAGGGCACATCATCACTGGGATTCGGGAGGCTGTGAATTCCCTCTAACCCTGTGTCTTATATTCTGCAATAGTCCCCATGCCATGTTTGGGGAAACTTTAGCTCTAACTAGAAGTTGAAAGCATTCTACAATACACAACACTATGAGAAATTACTCTTAGAAACCAGGCTTGGGTGCTTCTGCTCCCAGCCAGCCAATGTCCATGTGTCCATAATGCCCAACTGAACACTTCTGTCCATTGACTGTATTCTCTATAGCTGGCCACCTCCTGAATGTACCAGCTAATTGTTGAACAAGTTTTAAATCAATCATGAAAATAGTTGTTTAGATGTGTAAATTACTGCCGCAGTACCTATTTACAGCCAAGATTTTACAGACGGATGCCTTGATAAATGTGTTTTTATTTGCTGTGAATAATTTCTGTACAGTGCCATTGAAAAAACATAATTCACATTTTCTATTAAGAAGGCAGCAGCAGTGTGTGAAGAGTTGTCAGTGATTTTGTGACCCCAGTTAGGATTATTCTGGGATTGGGGATGATTCAGGGGAAATTCAACTACACTAGCAGGAAAACTGTTGGTTAAACATGAAGTTAGAAAACCCCTTTTCAGGCTGGGTGTGGTGGGTCATGCCTGTAATCCCAGTACCTTGGGATGCAAGGAGGGCAGATCATGAGGTCAGGAGTTCCAGAACATCCTGGCCAATATGGTGAAACTCCATCTCTACTAAAAATACAAAATTAGCCAGGCGTGGTGGCATGCACCTGTAGTCCCAGCTGCTCGGGAGGCTGAGGCAGAAAAATCGCTTGAACCCTGGGAGGTGGAGGTTGCAGTGAGCCAAGATTGTGCCACTGCACTCCAGCCTGGGTGACAGAGTGAGACTCCGTCTCAAAAAGAAAAAGAAAACCCCTTTTCATGGCCTGAAACACAAATATGAAAGGTAAAACCAAAACCAGAACACAGTTCTTCAGCCCAGACTCTCTTTGTTGAAATCATGGACAAAGAGAAGGCCTGATGACAGGTGTCCTCAGGGAAGGCTGGGCTGCAGGGCTGTGCCCCAAGCCTGTTAGCCGGGCTTCAGAGGGCTGTGCACTCACAGCGAGCTTGGGCAGAGGTTCAGACAGCTCCTTTCAGCACTCTTTCACCAGGCGTGTGCACAGGTCAGAAGCATGGCAGGAGGGTCAGAGGAAGTGAGCAACACAGTCCCTGCTCTCAAGCTAATGGTGGTGACAAAGGCTGAGATAAGGGCAGACCTGGACTTACAAGCATTTGACTTCAGATGACCCATGCAGGCAGTGAACAGTCACCACCCCTGCATCCCTGGCTGCCAGGCTCTCCCCTAACTTGTAAGCCCCTGTCTGCCTGAGTCTTTCCCATCATTGACATCCTATTTTCTGAAGTCTGTTGTGTCATACTTCCCATTTCTCCCAGTAAACCCAGCCCCAACCCCACCTCGTAGCTCCTGGATGTGCCCTTTTTCAAGCCACCAAAGTTCCCAGCCACCAGAGCCACCCACTCACCCACTAGCCACAGCTTTTCCCTTCTCTTCCACTCACATCAGGGCTCCCAGGGCCCAGTGCCTCAGATCTGACAGTTCAAAGCTTAGAGCAACTTAAAGGTGAGGGTTCCTGTTAGTACTATTCTGGCCATATTGTGGATTTCGTAGGATTTGGGGAATGGATAAGAGACCTACAATCTTTTAAAGAGTTGAGAAATTTCTGGAGGAAATTTCTGTGATGCACAAAGTGCTGTTCTTGGTTTTTGTCTTGTTTTAAAAAGTTAAGAATCAACACATTTGGAACATAACCCATCTGTAGGTCATGCTCACAAACACGTATGCATATAAAACCAGAAACATTAAACAGAGATGTGCTCATAAGAGATGGAGAGAAATACATCGCGATCAATGTGCCTTAAACCAGATGGGATGACTTAGGCAGTGTTTAGGGTGGAAGTGGAATCCCAACTAGGCAGCAAGGGGTGGAGTGGCCTGGACAGTAAACTGGAAGTAGCTGCAGTCGGAAGTGGGTAATGATCACTTGTTCGTTTTATTTGATCTTTTTATCATTTGCTGCATGGCATGGGCTCCTCGTTCCTCCAGTGGCGTTCTCCTCCCCCAGCCCCCAGCCTTGCCTCTTCTCCTCCTGTACATGTACCTTTAGCTCTTACTCCATTTTTAGGAGGCAGTACAGTGGCTTGCTCTGAGCCTTTGTGAGATTGGCAATAGCATGTGCTGCTCTATTTGTTATCTCTTTTAAAACAGATAAGGTGGACAGGAAATGCTAATGGCAAACACAGCTGCAACTCAACCCCTGTGCTGTTTTGCAAAGCACATTTTCTTATCAGGCTCAGGGCCAGGACCCATAGACAGAGGTGGCATGGCTGGGCAGCTGTGAGACTAGCCCATCAGGCCACACTGTGTTCTGTTCTGTTCACAAACACAGTAAGTATGTAACCAGATAGTTCCGGCTAATCCTCAACACTTCTCTTTCTTCACTTATTTCCAAAATTGTTCATAAGATCAGCTGTACGATTTGAAGTGTCACAGGCAGGAAGTAAAGTTCTTTTTGTGGTTGGATTCCCACACCCTGGGTCCCTCTTTTTGAGCCACCTTTTCATTACTCCCGTGAAGCTAGCTCTTCTGCTTGTCATTGGCACCTGAACCCAGTGACAAATGAGGTACCTTTTATCAGATCGCTGTGTAGGTTGAGACCAAGTCTGAAAATAAGAGCTTTCTCGTGAAGCTGTGAACCACAACCGTTTTAAACTTCCAAAAATAATGTGTACCTTTTACAAAATTGCAGATTGCCGTATCCCTCAAATTGAAGATGCTGAGATTCATAACAAGACGTATAGGTATGGAGAGAAGCTAATCGTCACTTGTCATGAAGGATTCAAGATCCGGTACCCCGATCTATACAATATGTTTTCATTATGTCGCGATGATGGAACGTGGAATAATCTGCCCATCTGTCAAGGTACAGAACTGATGCTCCAGTTCTCAGCTGGGCTGTTCTTCTCTTAGACTGTATTGTAGACTGTGTACATGTTTATCTAATAAAGTGATAGCGATGATGGGGGAAATAAACAAAGCCATCTACCCACATGGATCCAGTTGCATCTTTACTACAATTGCCAAAGCTCTGTTCTTAGACTCTCCATCACCACTCCTTGTAGCTTGCTCAGCTCCATACACCCAGTTTTAAAGGATAAACAGGAAACACCTTGTTCCTTGGAATGTTGGATGTCTCCTTTGCTCCAAAATATCAAAAGTAGTTTAAGAATCAGGAGACTTGTAACTGGGCTGCTAACACAATGAGGAACTATTATATATTTAATGGAAATAACAGAGCATTTATGCTTATGTCAATAGTCATGAAAATATAGTTAAAGCCAATCTTAAACAGAGGCTGTTTCCTCTTAATAGTGTTTTTATTTATATATAATGCATGAAGAGCAGAAAAATTATCAAATTCAAATTTCATCCAAACAACCTGGTGAATATTTATTCCCTCGCATTTTTTAGATTTGCCTGGGCCATCATAGAGGGCCCTGTTTGTGAAAATAAGCCCTCAAGTTCAGAATAATTCTGATTTTATTTTTTGACGTGTGACTTCAACCAAAGAACCAAGAAGGCAATGCATAATTCATAATTTGAGGGAGAAGGAGAGCAATCTCATTTGCTCCAAAAGCACCGGCGTGCTCAAGCTGAGATGAATGTTAACTTTGTGCTTGGAAATCACAACTGGCAGACTCTGATATTGCTTTGGGTGCCCTGTTCTTGGAAATAAATAGTTTCCTTACATGAGAGCTTAAGAGTCATGACCCCTTGAAGGAAGAGAGGCTTGAGCATCAGAAGGACGAAAGCAGCCCAGACCATCACACTCCCCTGGTCTCTCCCAAGAACTGCCAGTGTTGCTGAGCATGTTCTGTGCTGCATTTTTAAAGGAGACATGATTTATTTACACTTTCAGATGTCTACAAAACAAGCAGCTGGCTGTTTAGTTGGGCTACTTATTCAAACAAACTTTATTACCTGCTGATCCGTTTCATTCCTCCGACACGATCAGAGTGATGGCCAGGAAAACCACCCCAGACTGCAGCCACTTCTTCCCTTCCTGTTTTCCATGTAACCTTTCGCTCTCCCATCCTTTCTATTTCCTTTTCTGTCACTTAAATACAGAATGCTCCTTTAGGAGTTATTTTTTCCCCAGTGATTAAAAAAAAGAAATACCCTGTGTTGGTGTGCCTCTCAAAGTGTCATTTCGAGGCTTTAGACCCAGGCTTTCCTATTGCTCTTTCTGGCCACTGTTGCCCCCACTCCACCTCCCCTTCCTCAAATCCCAGTCAAGACATAGCTTTTCTAGGTCTGCAACAACAGAGCCAGTCAGTTACCCTGAAGAGGTATGCTTCTTCAAACGATGCAAGCCCTGCCCACCTCTCCCTCCTCCTCAGAGGTCTCTGTCCCACAGAGGGTGGTGGGTGCCCTGGCCTGTGCCCTACCCTCTAGTGCACCCCATGCCTTGCTGCACAGAAAGATAGGTCCTGCCTGCTGGAGCTGCCACTGCCCCAGTGTTGCTCACTGGCTGCTTGCCTGGCACACCATAGGAAATGAGGAACTGAAGTTGCTTTGGACAGCCTGACACCCCTCTGAGCCCCCAGGGGGAATATAATTGGTCCTAAGAGTGACATTTCATTCTCTAACTTTTATTTGCACCTATAGATCCAGGAGCTAAAGCCTGAGGAGGCCTCTCTCTGTTATCTAGAAGTGCAAATGGAAATTACATTGAACTATTGAGTTGAAGCCAGTTTTCAACTGTTATATTTAGGACAGGCTGTCTCTAACCAAGAGTGAGCATATCTTTCCTTCTCCTCTGATTAACTGCACGAATTATAACCCCAGTCTGAGTCAGAGTTAGTTTTTATTTGAGAGAAACCAGCTATCTGTGTGGGTAGTTTAGAACTACAATTCCTTCCTAGGAAGAAGAGCAAGCACAATCATTTGTGCCAACTCGTTTGAACTACACTTGAGGGTTCTAAGGTGCTCACTTGTTCACGTTAATGTGCTTCTCTTTTTTTCCTCAGTTATTGAGTCTGTTTATTCCTGATCCCCAACTTCCTCCCCACTGCATAAACACACATACACTTCACTTTTACTATGAACATTGTCAGTTTTCAGCTCAAAAAAACAATAATAATCTAAGGTTATGGGACTGTCTACAAAGATGGCTAAGCTCCATACCTTTTAGGGTATGGTGCATCCCAAATGTTGGCCAGTTCAAAGCTATGATCTCCTTGGTCTACAGAGCCCCATGGCCCCATGACACAGCAGTGCAGGATTAGCACTGCCCAACCCTGACAGTGAGTGCCTCAAATTCTGCACCCGCCTCACCCTCACCTACTCTGATGCGCAGACACCATATACTGGGGTTTCAACCAAAGCAACCTGCTGAAAGATCCCTTCAAGATACTTACAATGTCCAACAAAGTCAGCTTAGGAGAAGGGTTCAGTCATCTGCTGCTGTGCATGGGACACATACAATCTGTATCTGGTGACTTGGAAGGGAAAGTGGGTATTTTCATTATACATTATTTACTTCACACACAATTAGTTCTCTCCTGGATGAACACCAGCTCTGCAGTGTCATTATTTCCTCCAGTGAAATTGCTGAAGCAGTAAGAAATGCCTTGATCACAGGGGATGCCACACACAATAGAATTCTCTGCCACCAGGAGTGTTCTACTGGGCTGCACAGACTTCAGGGCAAACAGGCTGCTTAGTGTTCCACAGAAGGAGTGTGGGATCCAGGTCCCACTTGCACGCTGATTGCACACAGCATGCTGTGCTCGATGCACAGACTCAGGACAGCAGTGGTTCTGAGTGTGGTCCCGAGACTGGCAGTGGCAGCAGCAGCAGCAGTGCCTGGATGTTGGTAGTGCAGTTGTCAGGCTCCCTCTGCCCCAGACCTGCTAAAACAGAAGCTCTGCAGGTGGGCCCAGCAGCCTGTGTCTAACAAGCCCTCTGGATCATTCTCGAGTTTGAGAACTACTACACTGTGGGATTCCTCATCTATTTTATATAAAACACAACTGGATTTTCAGAAATTTAAGGCCACCGTCTCAGGCATATTTCTGTCCCCAGATCCACTCTAGTGGAATTGAGTTTGGAACCTAAGCTTGCCAAGCTGCTCTCACCACCACTGAAACCATTGGTGGTGTCTGTGTCTCTTTCCTCTTACAGCACCTCAGTGGTTCTCAACCTGGCTGGCACATCAGGGTTACTTGGGGAGCTTTAAAAAAAGATAATGATCCCCAGGCTCTCCTCAGAGCCTGGGCATGGGGCCCGGGCACTGGTGTTTTGTAAAAGCTTCTCAGGTGATGCTGAAATGCAGTCAGAGCCGGAACACGCAGCCTGAGGGTGTACAACCCACAGTCAGACACTCACCACCTTCCCTCCATCCATCTTAGCTACTCCTCTGACCCTCTCGGTGCCATTTGCAAATAGCAGAGCAAATACCTACATGATAATTAGAATAAGGAACCTGAGTATTTGAGACCAAGGTGCTTCATTCTTCAGAGGTGGTGCCATTTTAACAGTGGGGGAATCCTAAAAAGTTCCAGCATTCGGTGTGACTTTTCGATGTACAGAGATGACAGAGTGGAATCTTTCCCATTTTCTTTCACCTTGCACAGGCTGCCTGAGACCTCTAGCCTCTACTAATGGCTATGTGAACATCTCCGAATTCCAGACTTCCTTCCCAGTGGGGACTGTGATCTCCTATCGCTGCTTTCCCGGATTTAAACTTGATGGATCTGCGTATCTTGAGTGCTTACACAACCTTATCTGGTCGTCCAGCCCACCCCGGTGCCTTGCTCTGGAAGGTAACACATCTTATTCTTTCCGAAGTTGTATTTTGTATTATTAAAGTGAGGAAGAAGATCAATAGGAGGAAGAGCTGCGAATTATGATCAGCAATAACTTTTCTTCTCTGCGTACGTCTTTCTCACCTTTGTCCAGAGCAGAGATCAGCTGCCATGAAGCCATACTTACAATTAGACATAAAACTTGCTTCCCTCATCCTTAGGCTTAAAGAGGAGAGCAGATAAAAGAAAAAGTTGTGAGCATCAAAGGTTAAATTACAAAATATTGCAAAGTTAAATGAAATGTCTTCAAAAATTAATTTTCTCTACACCAAATGAAAACAGATTGTATCATGTCATTAATCTCACCCCTCATTTTATTGTTGTGTCAATGTTTCTTCCATATTTCCATGCACTTTATAGCTTAGCTGTAAATGTTTTGCTGCAAGCACATCCTTGGATGCCTGAAAGCAAGAGCTCTTTTCCTCCCTGTTTTTGTTATATCTGTATGACTATAGATTGTGATTCACTAAAGACTACTACTCAGTAGTATGAAGTAGTAAGGAGAATGGGGCTTCCATTGGCAGAGTCAAGGCAGTGTCTGTAGGGGAAAAGTCCATAAACATTTCTGCTAGGCAAATTGGATATGCTGGTTCAACTCTTGCTTTAACTCAGATCATGAAAGTATGCCTGAAGAGAACAAACACCAATGTGTTTCTTGGCATCTGAGTATAGCAGGTAGGAGGGCTCTATATGGGGAAAGAAAAAAAGTGAAGAAACCTCAAATCAGGAGGCCCTTCAAAGCCTATTTGCAGCCTTGTTTGGGAAACAAAGCAAAACAATGGAATATGGAAGCAAATGAGTTCTTACAAGTTTATAGCATCTCTGCACCTCTGTGTGGGAGGAAGTCAGGGCAGGACGTGTGTCATGGAGGATGACTATTGCTCAGAAGGATCAGAGACGGCCTCTCTAGGGATGTGGAGTGGGGTTGGCTGGAGCCATGGCATCTCTTTGGAGAAGAGTGGGGGAAGGAGGGCAGGGAGTGAGAAGGCCAGCCCTTCCCATTGGTTTTGTCACACTCTGAGACTGGTCATTAGAACTCTCCTCACTCCACTTCCCACCCATCCCAAATCCCCCAGGGAATTGGAGCCTAGCCTAGAGATGCCAGATAAAATGTAGGATACACAGGTAAATTTGAATTTCAGATAAACAAATAATGTTTTAATATAAGCATGTCACAAATATTACATGGGACATACTTAGTATAAAAAATTATTCTTTGCTTATCTGAAATTCAAATATATTTATAACTGAGTATCTTGAATTTTGTTTCCTAAATCTGGTCACCCTAGCCTCAAGGGACAAGGTCATCCCTTTTGCTTCCAGTGGGAATAGCCTTCCTGTTATCTGGATGCTGCTGGTAGGCCGTGGACCTCTGATGGAAGGGGCTCTTCCCTAGTTCTGGAGGCTTCTCCCTGCTCAGATAACCAGACAGAGAGGGCCCTTTAAAGGTACCGTCATTATGATTTTATCAATTTGAAATGCCTGTTTTCAAATCTTTTCAAATTTGGTTTAAATGTGTTCTAAGCAGTCAGGTTCTGATAAGCTTTATTTTGGGATTTGAAAAGCAGTCTTTATGGAGCCTAGAGAATATGAATGGATAGGCATAAAACAAAATCTAAGGTTATAAACAGGGAGCTGAGAATGGCTTCGGGTTGAAAATGAGTCTTCTAGTCTAACATGTCCCCTTTTCTCTGCCATCCTCCACTATGGATAGATGGGAAAACCCTGGCTGACAGCTGCCTGTGCCAGGAAGGCCACTTAGTGCCTTTTTTCCCTAGGGTTTTTGTTTTTTTAATAAGGTTTACATCTCTATTTTCAATAGACATCCCTTTAAATTATCTGATGGCATTTGTTGGTGAGCGCTTTCAATGCAACACTGGCTAAAGGTACAAAGTTGTGATTCTAAACTGAGAGGCACAGAGGCGACTAAAGGTTATTTTTTTCAAGACTTGATAGCAACTGTGCAGTGGGTTAAACTAATAGGTAAGGATTCGTGAGCAAGTTATCCAGATGTACCTGGGGGTTGGCATTTCTCTCATTCTCACTTTAATTGTGTATCATCTTTTTAAAAGATGGCACCTTATTTATGCAATATTGTCATAGGGTATTGAACATAGATGAACTGTCACAAGGAGATCGACCATTTCATAGATCACCCACACTTTTAACTCATCTTTCTGTCTTCCTAAGCACACGATTTGCACAATTTGACTTTTCTTGATGACACAGTGAAAATTATTGCACTGGGCTGTGGAATTATGATGTCTAAGGAGCTTTTGAATATATTAGAACTCTCTGACCCCTGCAGTAATGGTGTGGACAGTTCTGCTGTGGAAGTCTTTCTCTTTGAGTTTTCTATCCCTTTCCCATTCCTCTTTCACTATCAATCCATCAGCTGTCAGTGTGCCTGTCACACTCAGGGTACCTGTCGCTGCAGCTGTCCTTCACCCCCAATTTCTTTTCTAACTTGCTATAAGCCAGGAGAAAGGTTCACCAGGCTCATCATGGAAGGAGCGTAGCATATCAATTACCAGTGCAGGCTGACCTCGGATGGACTGGCTTCACATCCTGGCATCCTACTTAATCACTTCACCTGGGGCAAGTCACATAGCCTCTCTCAGCCTCCATTTCTTCCTCTGTAAAATGGGGGTGATGAATCCCACTTGCCTTGTGGGACTGGGAAGAGTCAGTGAGATAACAAATCTACCCATTTAATGAAGCGCCCAGCCCATAGTATGTGGTCAATCACTTGTCTATTGTTATTAATGCACTTAGAGTTTTATATAAAGTCACAATAAATAAGAGAGAATCTAGCATGACTCTCTGTGGATACAGTGTCCAGGCTTTTAGACATGTACATTGTCACACAATTTTGGTTGTTGATGTGCTATTTTGGTTACTTGCATATTCTTAGCTGTGTAAGATGACTCTCAGACACCAAGAGAAAATACTGAACAATAAGAACGGCCACCATTAATTTTGAGAGCTTACTACATAGGTGTCAGGCTACTGCTCAAAGTGTGTGACACAGTGTCTCCTTTAATCCTCTTAATGCCATTTGGAAGCAGGTACTACTAACCCTCTTTAGCCGCTGAGTAAACCCAGCCTTCTAAAGGTTCAGTAACTTGCTCAAAGTCACACAGCTAGGAAGAGAGGGAGCTGGGACTGTAGCATGGATCTTTGTCACTTCAAAGCTCATGTTCTTAATCACCAAGGTACATTGTCTATTTAACATGTTCTGATTACAATCTAACAGGGGGAAAGCAATTTGATACTTTTATAGGCATTTTCTTAAAGCAAAAAAATACAATAATTATTGCATAGGAAAGAATTTGTCTTTCTAGTTTAGTTATCATCTCAGAAATCCCAGCAGCAGGGGGAGGCTCTATGCCCCCTGGGTAGCCGCAGGCTCTTACTGCTGCTGCCCCACAGTGCCTGTTAGTCTCCCACATGGCCATGGAACCCCCCTGCAGCCAGTGAACCAGGCAGATGTTGTTGGCCTCCTTTTACAGATGAGGAGACGACTCCTTGGAGAATGCCATGACTTGTCCCGACCCTCCAACTGTTGGTGTGTGCTGTCTGCCACATGGCACCTCCTCTCCCTAGAGTAGTGGAGACCACTTTGTGAGGGTCAACGTTTGAGTGACACCTGTCACACTCACATGTCAACAATCTCATAGTTGATACCTGGCATCATGAGAGTTGATAATTTGGAAGGAAACGCTTTGGCAGCCTCACCAAAGGTGACAAGAGTTCCGAAGCCCAGTATGAAGGTGTGGGGTTGCATGTTTTAAGGCCTGCGCTATTGCACTCATGGATAGTGGGAAGATTCTGGAGCATATATGGGTCCCTATTGCTGTGTTGTCAGATAAAACACACAAAATTTCAAAGCGTTGAACCAGAATGATGGCCATAATGTTTTAAAATCAATGACTGTATAAAATTGGAGCTGGAAGGAGCTTTGTGCATCCCTGTGTGCGCCTGTGGGCCCCGTCTTGCTGTGGGCCTGTGCGCTTTGCCTCGTCTATGTGTATCTTAGTGCTTTCCACTCTCGAGTTCTCTTCCTCCCTGAGGCCCTCACCTCCGTCTTTCTCTTTCATGTGCATGCACAGACACACACACACTGAATGCAAGAAATCTTTAAAAAGCAAAAAGGCTCTGACAATAAATGTGGGGAATTTCTCATTGTTAAGTGCTAAGAACTCCGTTTGTGTTGTCACCAGTGATCGTTGAACACCTGCTAGGCTCAGAGCAACACCGAATTGGGCACTGGGGAATTACAAAGAAAGGAAAGGACATAATTCCTTACTTTGAAGAGTTTACAGTCTAGCGCGAGAAAAAGATGACTAAGTCCATTTCCTAGAGAATAACATCATTACAGATGGCAGCCACATACACACACAGCTACTTTTACCAAGGGGCACGCGGGGGCTTCTGCATTTGGAAAGGATAGAAGGGCAGTTTCAGGGGGTGATATCACAATTGTAAAATGAAATTTTCTACCCAGGGATTTATGGCATTTTTTTTTATTTTCCCCAGAGACCAAATAATAGCATGTTTCTGTCTTTTCTGTCTCCACTTGAGCCTTGGGGAAAGAGAAGGGTCTGAACATCTCACTCCTAGGGAAGGACTGTGCATTTTGAAGCACGGCGGAGCTCATTGGTGTAGACACAGCCTGCCCTAGCATGTGTGAGAGGCTCCAGCCCAGTGGTTTGAAGGGTGGGAATATGGAAGGATATTGAGGAGCATAACAGTAAGTAAGTGAACCAACCATGTAGCACATAGTTGCAGGGACGGACACAGACACACACGGGAAGTTTAGGAAGAAGAGTCACTAACTGCCCAGAATCCCCTGGACACTGTGTGCTTGGGGTTGTGAGGGCTGCTGGTTATGAGTGGTTGCAAGAAAGGGCTCTTCTCTACAGGGGATAGGATCACCCACAACCCGTTAGTATCTGGAACATTGTCTTCACGTTCAGGTTTTCAAACAGCCTGGAAACAGCACGGAGGTGCTGGGTATCCAGTTATAGAAATCTCTGGGGGCAGCTCTTTCAACAGCAGAGATCACAGCACTGTGCCTCTTTGAGGCAGGTTGCAAGGGTCAGAAGAACAGATGATGGAAGCAAAAACTTAGAATTTGGGGTCCTTAATTGTAGCTGCCACCCACTTAAAGATTCCTGTTTCTCTAAGTGCTAAATTAGAGGACTTAGGATCCTGGATCCTTTATCCAGAAGTCCTCCCTTCAACAACTCTCTAGATAAAAAGATGGAATCAAATTTAGAAAGGACCAATCAAACATTTAGGGATATTAGAGTTTAAAAAGAAAGAAACCAAAATCAGTGGTATATACCATTTCACGTAAGTGCCTCTGAGGTGTATGGATTCATTCAGTCAACGTTTTTATGCCTATATGCTGAGTATTTTGCAAGGTCCAGTGCAAACAGTGGCAAACGAGTTGTGTGAAGTCTCTGCCCCCCTGGGGCTCACACAGCATGTGTTGCTAGTCCTGAAATTGCAGTCTCCACGCAGGCAGAGCTAGGTTCTAAATATTCCATTTGTAAGTTATCCAGGGCCTCCCGTGGTAGAGAAGATTGTTACCTACACTGAAGGCCACCTAGAAGGAGTTCTAAAGCAAGGTCTCCATGGTTTCGAAAGAACTGGGAGGGTCAGGCTGCTGAGTCACTCTTTGCTGTGTGGGGTTGGCTCTGAGACGTGATGCCTGGTCTGCTTTCAGAAGGCAGCCGGGTTTTCAGAGAAAGCAGTGAGCATGGTCCCAGAGGCCCCAGGGAGTCTGGTCTGCTTGTTTGTTTGCTTTTCCCCAAATAGGGGAATAAATCACTCTAGGATCTGCAGGTACCTAAGGTTTCATTTGTAGTGACTTGGGCGGTGGCTTCCCTGATGCTGACATTTTCAAAAGGCTCTTTCAGCCTCATGTCTGGCATTTCTCCCAGGAACAAGTAAACCTGACCCCATTGGAAGCCAAACATCTGAAAGTTTGGGTTTTCAAATCTGCCCAGTCCCCAAACCCGGAATGCCCCAAGTGATTCCCCCCAGCCCCATTCATCTCAGAGCCCAGATAGACAGAGATGGAGTTTTCATCAGACAGCATCCAATTCAATCACAGGGAATGCGGCAGTGTGATTTCCTAAGAACCTACAAATGCCCAGGAGTCCTTTTAGCTCTGTATCCTTTTGTAAGAAAAGGAGGAAAAATAAGAAACTGAAGAACCTTGTTTGGCCAAATGTGAAATGACTTGAAAGGTTCCAATTTGGGATCAAAACTCAAAGCCAGCTTGGATGTGGAGGGCTCCCCAGCTCTCAAGCTACATTTGCAGTGTACTTTGTTCCTGAGTCAAAACACGTTCAGGTACAAGAGGCGCCTGGTATAAGAGGCGCCTGAAGTGATTTCTCCCTCCAGGAATCTGCCTTCACTCAGAAGTGCCTCAGAACTTCAAAGTGAATCCTGTGTAGGGAAGAGGAAAGACACAGCAGAGAATCCGGGCCTCCTTGGATGACAGAGCCTACCCTACTCCTGGAGGCAGGCTGCAGGGGACACTCAAAGGGGGTGTGATGAGGACCCACCCTGGGACAGGCCGCTCCCATTTTACGAATGGAAACTTCAGACATAAAGAGGAGTCCACACCGTTCCCAGTAAGGTCGTCAATTACTGTTCGTGATGAGGCCCAGTGTCACCTTGGTCACTTCCCTAGACCCGAGTCAGGGACACTCTGTTCTCCCTATGGAGTTCCTATCGTCCTCCTGCCACCTGTCCCCAAGCAAGTGGGGGAGATGCCGGGTCTCTCAGCTCCCTGCCTGGTGATCCACAATAAGAAAGCGTGGGCTCGGGTCCATCCTTTGATGAACTTGAAACTATTCTGCATCGGATTTGAAGTAGCACATGGGAAATGACAGAAGAAAAGTCATATTGGGGATTTCATGCCACTGATTTTGAATTACTGGTCATAGGATACAGAGCTTAGACATCACCAATTTCCCTTTCTCCTAAGCCAACCTGCCGTACCCCAGTGTATCCTTGTAGAGATGAATGGAAAGTGCCAGAGAGTGGTGGGCTTGGCCACAGTGGTAGCCTGGGAGAACCAGTCAAGGTCCCGCATCCACCCTGGGCTCCGGCACCATCAGGCTGCCTTGAGTAGGGAAGGCCCATGCCACTTAATCTTCACTCCCTTCCTTTCCTATGGTTTGTTTTTTTTTTTTTTAATTGTAAAAATGTTTTTGTAGAGACTTGGTCTCACTTTGTTGCCCAGGCTGGTCTCAAACTCCTGGCCTCAAGCAGTCCTCCCACCTCGGCCTCCCAATGTTCTGGGACTACAGGCATGAACCACTGCACCCAACCCCTCATCTACATCCTTGAACAGGTAGAAATAATATTTCAAATTTCTTCCTCCTGTGAACAGGTGACTCCAGGGCAGAAAGCGCCTTGTTGCTCCCTGCACTCCTAGCTCCGGCACATGCTTTATATTCTACAAATTGCAACTGTTACAACTAAAACTTCTTTTGATTAATTTGACATTTTTGGATGCCTACTGTATGCCAAACACCCTGTGGGTAGTTTATTTGACGATCTCTCCTCTAACAACAGTCACGAGAAGCAAGTGTGGCGCCAGCCTATAAATGAGGAAACTGAGGTTCAGACAGCTCTGCTGCTCCTTCCCCAAGGTCACTCTGTCCACAGCAACCTGGCCCCTGTGCCTCCTGAGCCTACACCTTCTACTGACACTACTCTTCTAGCCCTTCTAAGACCCAGACTACCTGCTGGCAGTTTTGATCTGGGTTCTAATCCTAGCTCTGTCCATTTCGTCAGATAGAATGGAAAGGCTTTGGAAGGGTTGATCGCAGAGGTTCCTTCCTGGTGGTCACATTTTTTGATTCTGCTCTTAACCAGAACTCACACTGTTCCCAGAGAGGCTGCCTTGTCCCTGGCTGGCTCTGGAAGGCAGGTGGGAAAATGAAGGGGAGAGGTGCTAGGAGAGCTTCTCCCTGCGACGCTAGCTAACAGAGTTTCCCTGAAACTCACGTTTGCATAGTCAGCCTGTGAGCCTGGAGCCATCTGCAGGAGGAGAGTGGCAGGAAAGGAAGAGATGTGTGTTGACGGTCATCTTGGTAGCAGGCGCTTCACCTGCTATCTTTAGTCGGCCTCTAGACAACTCCAGGTATTACTGTCCTCTCTTTTCAGATAGGAAGCAGGCCTGGTCACACCCCCCTGGCCTTAGGGAGTAGGCTGCAGAGCCCAGATTCTAAACCAGCCCTGACCTGCCTCCCGGGCTGTGCTTTCTCCTGTGCTGCACTGCCTTCCGTGGGAGAGACCAGCCCGGCCGCCTGAGTAATCTGCGCAGCCACTCATTGATGGCTTCTTTTCCATTCGTGTTCTCAGGAACCTGAATTTTTATCATGTAAAAGGTTTTGGAGGAGGGAGAGGGAAATACCATGTGATCTGCCCCAAGCTACACTGTGTACAATGGTGAGCGATGGAGAATTTTCCTTTCTTCCTTCCCTCCCCCACTCCTTCCCAGGTAAGGCTCTGGTGCCAACCAGGGATGTACAATGTGCCAAGTGGCCATTGCTGTTAAAGGTTCAAGTCTTGTGTACCTCTCTGTAAATGATAATAGCAGTGACCACCTGGACACTGAATACCCACTCAGCCTCCCATGGTTCTGAATAAACCTGCTGGCCAGAGATGTGGTCTCGATTAGCCTCTCCTGGGCCCTCAAGCTCCCTGCAGACTTATCCGTGATTCTATCAGCAGCTGGACCCAGCATAAAATGTAATTGGCAAAAAAGGAAGAAAAGGGCAGCAAATGCCTTTTTTACTTGATATAGCAGGGGGGCTTCTTTCCATGGGACAGTAGAGGGAGGGCTTCTGATTTATCTGCTTGTCCTAGGTTCTGCCCTTCTCTCACCTCCTCTAGCTAATACAAGGTTAGGTAATGCTTGGCCAGGAGTTCTGGAATATAAGGCTCTAAGGCCCTGGGAGTTCCCTGGGAAGCCCCAGGTAACTTTGATCCAGGCTCCCCCAGCCCCAGTGGCTCTGTTTTATATATTTACATATTATGTTCTCACTCAAGATTTATTTGAAGGAAGAGTTTGCTGGCATGATATATGAAAATCATACATCAGGTTCTGCCTCCTTAGGAACTTGAGACCAGAGCAATGAAATGATTGGCTTGGGTCACACAAACCTCCCACCGCCCATCTCTTTAGACTCCCAGCCTTCAAGGATATAAGTAGATGGCTAATTTATAATCCTAATTAGGAATCCGGCTTACATCAGTCAAAGTCTTATGGGATTTTTAGATCTTATTCTCAAAAACAAAAGAATCTTCAGTTCTCTTTGAAGATAAATGTGCGTTCCCTGGGCCTAGGAAAGAGAAAATCTCAGGCCCTTTCCCTCATGTGTTTCTCCCTGTCTGAAACAAACAGAGGTCCCTTTGTGAAATGAAAATGAATTCTGCAACCTGGGCACATACATTAGTACATACCGTCCCCTTTTGCCATTTTGTTCCCTGGTGGTGAAAATCCCTGTGTCTGGTGCTGTTTGTATTACCATCACCTTGCCTGTGACCCTGGTGGGTGTTTTATTAGAGGGAAATGCAAAATAGCAAACAATCCTGTTAATTTATTGTTCACCAGCAATAGTAAATTATTCTAATATCATTTCCATGTACTGTTCGTATATTACAGCAGAGTGATTACCAGAAAATAGCTGCTTGCATGCCGTACAGCGTTCTCAAGGATCACTGTGCTTAATTTTCTCTTCTTCTTTTACAATAAGCAATTGCCACTGTAGCTTCTTCCTCTTCTTGGTCACACATCTCTCCTGTACTCAAGATAGATTGTGCCATGGCATAAGAAGCTTCATTATTCTTTTTTTTTTTTTTTTCTATATCAAATCCAGAAACACTGATCTTTTTGTCTTAAGAAAACCAAGAGACCTTATTCCTTTTTTTCAAGTAGATCCAAGTTCTCAGGCATTCCTGCTGTTACTTCTTAGGCTCTTTTTCTCTTGCGTTTTCTGATTCCCAACATGATCGATGGTCCTCATCCTCTCTCTCCGAATCTGCTGTTCACTAGCTTAAGCCCCTTGGCAGGCTCCTGCCTCAGCACCTTGCTTTCCTTTTAGCCTTGGTGGAAACACAACCATTAACCCTTTGTTTCTCCTGGACTCCTTAAATTATCTCTCTCTCTTTTTTTAAATCTCATGTAAGTGCAGAGATCTAGACTGAGGTCAAAGGAAGAAGAGAGGTGATTCTTCTCCCACCAAAGGGGAAAGAAAGCTGAAAGTTTCATTGGTTTGAACTACTTCTCCAGCAAAATCAAGAAATGAAGAGAACACCCAAAGGAGGACTCAGATAATCCCCTCTCCCCACCATTCAGAGATGGGATCTCACCAGGCTCAAGCCCAACTGCACCCAAGTCCCCATCCCTTGGTTCTCACCTGGGCAGGTAGCCTGTTCCGGGGCCTGCATGAGCCTGGAAGGCTTCCCTGTTTGGAGCAGGGGATGGGGAACATGTCCCTTTCTTTCACTGGTTTCACAGTTCTCACCAAAATATAATCCTCCTTTGCACCTGTAATCCCCTCCTATTTTTGCACACCCACAGATGTGCAAGCTGAGGTTTTTATTTTGTGATGCTTAAATGTCAGGTCACTGAAGGAAGTGCAGAGCTAAGCAACAGCAAAGCTGTGACCAGGGGTATGAGCCTCTAGCTTGTGCCACGAGCGTGACTTCATTATGCTCAAAAAATAGATGACCGGTACAAATGGGAGATTCTCAGTGTTTGTCCTTAAACTCTAGAGTATCTTCTCCATTCCTGCTCCAGGCAGGATTTATTTCTTTCTTTCCTCTCTGGGAAGTAAGATGACCTGTATTTCATAGTAATAAAACCTCTTGCAATCAGGTAGAACACAGAAGGTAATAAATCCCTTCAGTCACTTCAGGGGCCTTTTTCAGGCTGGGAGTCACTCGGCAATGTTCGGCGGGTTGTTTGGAGTCATTCCTCTCTGTTGTTCCTTTCTTCCTTCTCCACCCCAGTTCCCACCCCCATCTCCACTTTCCTTCATAAACCATTGCCGTAATTCCCTGCCTTTTCTCCCAAATTAATTAGACATTTGGAGTGATGGGTGGGTAAGATAGTCATACCTTTCTATTCCCCTCTTTTTGTCTCATGCCATTCATTTTTTTCATAGAAGCGGTAACCATCATGCCTATGTTCACGATCATTTTCTTTTTTGTACTGAAGGGAGTTTTTGTTGTTTTTGGCTTAGGTTCTGTAAAAAGATAATGCCTGACTCTAAACTGTGCCCACATTCCTCTAAAGTTAGAGTGTGCAGAGAGGACAGTGCCTTCATCCCATGGCACATCTTTTATGGCTTCTGAAGAAAAGTCTGGGACTTTGTTTACATTCTGGCTGGTTTGTTCTTTGGTGGATGAGAACCTAATGCATTTTCTTTTTCTTTTTTTTTCTTTTTTTTGGAAATGGAGCCTCACTCTGTCTCACCCAGGCTGGAGTGCAATGGTGTGATCTTAGCTCACTGTAACCTCCGCCTTCCGGGTTCAAGTGATTCTCCTGTCTCAGCCTCCCAAGTAGCTGGTACTACAGGCTGCACTGCCATACCTGGCTAATTTTGTATTTTTAATAGAGATGGGATTTTTTACCATGTTGGCCAGGCTGGTCTCAAATTCCTGACCTCAGATGATCCACCCGCCTTGGCCTCCCAAAGTGCTGGAATTACAGGCATGAGCCTCTGCACCCAGCCCCTAATGTATTTTCTAACCCCGTCTTCTCCATTCCTGGGAAGGGATTTCACTGGTCCAGGCCTTAAGAAGAGGAAGCATGACTGGAGTTAAAATAAAAAATAAAAATTTTTAAAAACCAATTATATTGAAATTCAGATTTTAAAATTAGTCCTTAGTTCAAGCTATCACAAGTAAACACCTGTGCTTACGTCAGTCTGTATTTTCATACTGTAAGTATATTATTCTGATGGAAATTATTTTGAATTGGGAAGAAAAGTTCATTTGTAGGAAGCTGGGAAGCCAAGAATTCTCTAGCCAACCATGACTAAAGCAGCATGCGAGAGGCACCTTTGCCTGCCATTCTACTTGACATTTTTAAAGACTCTGTGGCCCTTGGAGTTAGCTGTGGGGGACTCTACTGTCCCCGGAGCGTAAGGATCCCCAGTCTGGTTTCTGCTGCTGCCTTACTCCTTGGCATTCAGTGGCTTGTCGCCGCTTCACTCCAGCCTCTGCCTCGGTCATCACATGGAGTTCTCCCCTGGTGTCTGTGTCTTCATATGGCCGTGTGTCTCGCCTCTTTTTCTTATAAGGACACAAGTTGATATGTTTTGGATGTTGTTTCCTCCACATCTCCTGTTGAAATTTGATTCTGGAGTTGGAGGTGTGGCCTGGTGAGAGGTGACTGGATCATGGGGGTGGATCCCTCATGAAGGGCTTAGTGCCATCCCCTTGGTGATGAGTGAGTTCTTGCTCTGAGTTCACATGAAATCTGGTTGTTTAAAATCATGTGGCATTCCCCCCATGTCTAGAACCCACTCTTGCCATGTGACACGCCTGTTCTTCTTTGCCTTCCGCCATGATTATAAGCTTCCTGAAGCCTGTGCCAGAAACAGATGATAGAGCCATGCTGCTATAGCCTGCAGAACCATGAGCCAATTACACCTCTTTTCTTTATAAATTACCCAGTCTTGGGTATTATATTATAGCAACACAATTAGCAGAATAACCTAACAGTCATATTGGATTAAGGGCCCTCCCTACTATAATGTAACCTCATCTTAATTTAATTACATCTGCAGTTACCCTATTTCCAAATAAGCCCACATTCACAGGTACAAGGATTTCAACATAAGAATCTGGGGGGTACCCAATTCGATCCACTGCAAATGCTCTCCCTGCCTTAGCTTTGGAAGAAGCAAACTCCCTTCCATCTTCCCTCTAGCTCTTGCTCCCAGGTTTAAAGGACTATCTTTGAATCTTCCCAAACCCCAGTTGGCCAGCATCCTTTGGCCTGCCCACAGTCCTTTCCTGAGCTAACTTTACCTCTTGCCCAGTACACCACACCCTGCTTATTATACCAGCTGAGCCAAACAGAGGCTTCCCTGTATCTGTCAGGGTTCCTCCAGCTCTCTTTTCCTCTAGCTCTGGAGGCCTCAGGCTTTTCCGAACTCTAATCCCATTGTGCATAATACATGTCTTAGCAGATAATGAAATCATTGCTCTTCCACTTGGCTCTTGGGAGGCACTATGCTCCCTTTCTCCTGTGCTCACTTAAAACCCCATGGCATGACTCAGTGAGAGATGGCAGCTTTGAAGTCAGCAGCACATAAAGTCCAGTCCCAGCTCGCTATTAGTTTACTAGATGACCTTGGGCAAATAACTTCACCTTTCTCAGCCTCAATTCCCTTATCTTTGCAAATGAGGCAATAGTAACACCTGCTCTGCAAAATTGTTGTTCGGGTTGAGTGAAATAGTGTGCATATGTTGCCTCACAGTAGGTTCTTGTGAAATGTCATTGCTGCTCGCATTTCATCTCACTGGCCCGTAATGTAGCTAGTAATAGCTGTCTCTTTTTATTGAGCATTTACTTTTGTGCCAGGCACTTTGTGCTTGCTGATTTACAGATATTATTTCTAATTCTTATAAATTTCCTGCAATGTAGATATTACTATTTCTGTTGACAGATGATGGAAACCAAAGCTCAGAAAGAACATGAAAATAAAATTAATGAAAATGAAAATAAGGTGAAAAAGTAAAATGCCCAAGGTCATGGCCAGTAAGTGTTTGAGCCAGGATTTAAACCCAGGAAGGTGCACCTTTGCACTCTTGCACCTTTGCACTAGAGGCAGTGCAAAGTTGCCTCTCTAGAGTCTCTCATTAATCTACTGATTTTCTTATGTCTTCTTAGCCTGTCCTTTCTCACATTCTCACCCTCACACTTTCTCCTATCGTGTTCTCCTAGCTGACTTTTCCCTTTCTTCCTCTCTTTTCACTCTCCATGTCTTCTAAGCCGATGTTTCTTAAATTTGTTCAGATGTCAGAAAAACATGGTGCATTTCACAGAATAGCATGCGTTTTTTGCAGAACACTAAGAAATACTGATAAAATTCTATCATGTAAACCTTAGAATTACCTTTGCTAGTGGAAAATGTGGCTATTTTCTATGGATAATATAGAACTTATAGAACTAACTATAATATAGAACCCTTAAGTGCATACACACATACACTCAAGCACAGCTAGGAACAAAGCATGACCAATTGCTTCCTACTCTTCTTAACTCACTACTCAATTATGTATTTCCTCATCTATTAGGACTTGCTAATAGACAAGAATGAGAAGGCACTAAGGATTTTCCTAAAAATCTATGGGAGGAAAACTGGAGGCTCAGAAAATTGAATACATGAATGTATGTGTGTCTGTGTGGCACTTTGGTCCAGTTTGTGGATACACTAGCACATTTAACTTCAATGTCATCTCTGATAATAGAAGGGTTTGCTGATTGCAGAGAGGGTCAGAAATGATCTACTCTAAATGCTCCCTTACCTGTGGGCTTCCTAGGTTACATGGTGGGACACACACTTCATTTTAATCTTGTTCCCCTGATTTCCTTTCCTTACAAAAATTTCAGTTGCCCCAATTATCTTTAGGAGTCCTGACTGTAGGGGGATCATGTATTGGAAAGGTTCACAGACGTCAAAACACTCTGATTCCACGGATGTCTTGTGATTTATTTTCACCTTGTGGTGGTGAAGACTGACCTTAGTGTAGCCATCGGGGCTCCCATTAATGCAAAGAGAGCAAGCAACCTCATCAGAACACAGAAATACGTGTCAGCTTTTGATTTTGGCACCAGCCATTCCCCGCTGCTGCCAGAAGAAATCACGGGTTTACACCTGCTCCCTCACCTGTGTGCGCCTCTGTGGCTTCCTTGTGGCTTCGAAACCAGGCATGCTTCAGATTTCTTATGTGAAGCTATTTTTTTTTTTTTCACTGAAGTTTCACAGTTGTCATCACATGCATTTTGTATTCCTTCAGGGACATCCTAACGTAGTGACTCAAAGATGGAAAGCAGGTGAGAGCCCCTCCCTCAGCACTGCTGGGTACTATTGATCTTAAACTTGATCTGTCAGCACATCTCTGAACGGGTAAACACCATGCCCCATCCTGCTCGGAAACAAGCAAAGCCCTAGCCTCGTCATCATTGGCTTCCTTCAGTAGACACATGTATTGGCCTTCTGTGTTGTACAACAAAACAAAAGTGGAAAATGTAATGTGCTGTATAATGTTTATTGATTTTCCCTGAGCTAAAAGCAAAGTTTCAGACGTAGCCTTGGAGACGGCCAGGACTTTGGTACGGAGGGTTCCGTGCAACTTCCTGGAATCATTATCCAGATTTAGATCGGACTGGGAACGGCTGGTGCAGTGACAGTTTTGTTGATTAGAATTCAGCAGAACTCCTGAAGAGAGAGGTTGGGTGGTTCTGTACAATGTGGGAGCAGAGTCCCTGTCCTCCTGTTACTACCTCTCAGAGCCACATAGCAACATGCTGGGCTGTCTTGAGACAATGCCTTTGCACTCAGTATACAGGATCACTGGCTTTCCTGCCACTTCTCCACGCTCTTCAAGGCCAACTTGAGACTTGAGACTGTAGCATTAAGAGTCAGCTTTACTACTGAGCTCAGCTACAGAGTTTCCTCGTGATCTGGAACAGCACTTCCCAAACTGCACTGTGCCTGTGAATCACCTGGGAATCTTGCTGAAACAAAGTTTCTGATTCAGTAGGTGTTGCTAGAGAGTACCAATTTCTAATAAGCACTTAGCTGATCCCAAAATGGACAGTCCCTGGACTGCAATTCATATAGCAAGAGTCCCGTGAAAGGTGAAGACCCAGACCAGACACCATGACAATTTAATTTGCATACTGGCTCCACCATCCATCCTCAGCACGTAGGGGATGGAGGACGTCCCCTGACCATTGCAACTGTGGGGGCAGTGCTTCTCAACTTTGTCTACCCATTAGAATCACCCTGGGGCTTTAAGACCTATCCAAGCCCAGGACCCACTCCAGACCAATTAGGCAAAGTTCCCCAGGTAATTCTGTGTAGCCAGGGTTGAGGAAGCAGTGGCTTAAGTCATTATTACACTCTTCAAATGCAGCACTAACATGGCAGAAGAAGGTGAGTGTGGCAGTAATAATAGCAACAAACATCTGGAGTGTGCATGTTTTGCTGTTTCACAAAGCAGATTCACATCTGTTATTTCTTCCTTATACCAACTGTATATGGTAGACTGCTGCTGTAAGAAGGTTATCAAAAAGGGGTGATGGCTCACAAAATGGAAGTTTATTTTCACGTAGTGGCATTGAGTGAATATTGATCCACCAGTGCCTCTTCACCCAGTCATTCAGGGGACAGTGGAAGCTCTGCTGGCTTCAAGGTGGGCTTCTGAGGTCCCCTAGGAGGGATCATCTCCATTCTAGGCAGGCAGAAGCATGGAAGGGCTTTATGGATCAAGCCTGAAAGTAGTAGCTGTCATTTCTCCTCATATTCCACTGGATTGGCTAGAACTTAGAGAAACAAGGCACAGTGGGCAACATGGGCCAGCTGGGTGCCCGTGGAACATGGATTGTGGTGAGCAGCCGGCAGCCTCTCCGCCAGCTGTGTGGGGTAGATGTGAATGCACAGACTAACGGGGCAAGTCTTTCCTACATGAAGAACACCCAGGGGGCTGTATGGACCTTTGGAAGAAGTAAGAATGAAAATATCCAGTCAAAGCACCTGGGTTCAGTGGCTCAGAAGGATTTAGTAGGTTAAAATATTCTACAATACTACATTAGTATTCATTCATTGTACATTCTAAATATCCATTTAGTCGGTTAAAATATTCTACATTCATCTGCCTCCCCCCGACCCCTGCCCTGGAATTATTTGTATGGATAGTTACAAGGCACAGAGACTGGTTTTAAGCCTCATTTTATTATTCTGCATGCAGTGAAACATATACATGGGTTAAGGACTGTGATAAGTGATACACAGTTCTCAACTCGGCCTCCCTCCCACTTCTGAGCTGTGGCCTTGCCTCACACTTCATTCGGAAAAGGGGAGAGGGCAGCTTATTCATGTCTCCACCACCCTGGCCACCGATCTGCTGGGGCCTGTGTCCAGCATGCTTCCCTCCAGGCCCTCCTATGCCTGTCAAAGGCCAGCCCCTCCTTCCACTCATGTGGAGATCACATCTTTCTCCTCCTGAAAGACTGCCCTCCTGCCTGGATTACCAACCTTGTACCCTGTATTGAACCACTCCTGCCAACATCTTAACAAGATCAAGAGCTCTGGGGTGGGGGCGGCGCTCTCACTGGCCTCTGCTTTACCGCTTCCCTGCGGCAAACTTCTCTAAAGAGTCACCTAAGGTTGCCCTCCTCTTTTACTCCCCAACTCACTGCAGAATGGCTTCCCCTCTGCCACTCTATCGAAGCTGCTTTTCTTAGGGTCTCTACTGACTCCCCTATGGCCAAATCCAGTGGCCACTCTTCGTTTTCCATCCTTCTCAGCTTGTGAGGATCCGCTCCCTCTTCCTTGAGACAGTCTTCCCTCGTGGCTTCTGTGATGCATCCCAGTCTCCTCTGCCATCTCTTTCATCCCTGTAGGGTGTCTCAGCGTTTGGACTGGGTCCCGTTCCCCTTTCTGTCTGCCCTCTCCCACATGTGAGTGCATGCAGTCCCATGACTGTAAAGATTATTTCTATGCTCATGATTTCTGAGTTCTGCATTTATCCCAGACTCTTTCTCTGGCTGCGTAACTGACCTGGATGACTTTCCCACTGGAAGCTCAAACGTGACCAGTGCAAAACCAAGCTCTGTACCACTCCCTTGCCATGAAACAGATAAACCCAACAGAAACTAGCATAGTCAATAGTACCACAGTCGAGCCAGGTCAGAAATCGGGGAGTTATCCTTGATTCTTTTTCTCCTAGCCCCCTAATCACCAAACCCTATTGTAGAAACAGAGGAAGGACATTTGAGTCACTCTTCTTCCCACCACATTGGCTGTCACTGTCCTGGTCTGGGCCACCATCATCTCTCCAGGCATGGCAGCTGTGTCCTGGCAGTCCTGCCATGTCTATCCCTGCTCTCCAACAGCCTGTTTTCCACCCAGCTAGCTTTTAAAAAATACACTAGTCCCCACTCTTTGCAGTGTCCCTTCACACTATGATAAAATCCCGACTGCTTGCTGTGGTGCCATGCAGCTGCACACACACTGTGTGTGCCTGCCTCCCCTCCATCACACTGTGCAGCCCTCTGTCTCCTGTACACTCAGCCACCATCCAGGCCTCTCTTCCGTGCCTCCAGCCCACCTTCACATGTGCCATCCCCTCTGCCAGGCACGTCCTCCTCCAGCACTTCCTGGACCAAGTCCTTCCTAGTCTTTATGCATCGTGCATTCCTGTATGCATTTATGATTGGATGAGGGTCTCTCATCTCTGTAGTGAAGGGACCAGTGGTTTGGTTATTGTTTTCCAATACACTGCAGACCAATAATACACAATAAAAACAGATTCTAGATAAAATGAAAAGACAAACACATAATACAAGTCCCATTTTTAATTATCAGATTCAACTGTAGTCAAATTGCATTATTTAAATGCAATTTAGTTATTGAAAATATCTATCAAAATAGAAATTGAAAACACATGGATGTTGTGACAAGGTCAAATTGATTTCTCTATTTATTTGTCATGGATTTGTAGCCAACAGTTGGTGTACCAGTAGGGTGCACCAGTGGTCTATGGACCCCACTGTGAATAGGGCTGTTCTAGATTTCAGTTTAAAAGTCATCTATTTAGGGGCTTTCCTGGACAGCTCATCTAAAGCAGAGTCTTGCACGCACACCTAATGCTGTTGGTCTCTCTTCTGTACCTCCTATTGGTCTCCAGTGTGGCACAGAGAATTTGTGATTAGATGTAACGTGAGCAGTTTCTTATCTTGAAATCAGTCTGTTGCTTAGCTGATAAGTAATTTCTTCCACCTCTCTGACCACCCATATTCCCTGTTGAAGGTACTTTGGGCACCTGCCTATGATTGTGGGGAAAGAGCAATTCCCTACCACCCTCCATCAGAAAACAACACCCAAGTCTACACCAAGATTCAAGCAGATTTTAGTCACCAGTTCTCAGTGGTGGAATCCAATCTGTAGTATCGGGGTGGGGTTGGAGACTCAGCAGGGTCCCTGCATTATCTACATTGAGGGACCAAGACCATGAGACATCCCCACGTGACCTGCCCTCTCTTGATAGAGACTGTTCCACCCACAGACTCTCCTTCTTCCTGTTTATTTTCTCTTTTCCATTGCTCCCCAGCTGCACTGGCACCTTGAAGTCTCTCCTCTCACCTTCCCTAGGCCCGGGCCCTTTTCCTGGCCTCCTCTTGTGTCTGGAGACTCCCACATGGGGTGCACATGGCAGCTGTTCTCTCTGGCCCATCTCCACTGCAGAGGAAGCAAGGTGGGCTGGCCTTTAGTTTTTTAAACCTACTGACTCCTGGTTATCTAATCTGCTAGTAGCAGCATATACTTTGGATCTTACTGTGCATAAAAGAACATCTACCTCCTTTTGGTTCAGGTGCCTTCCAAACCCTGGTGGGAGATGTGGTGCCCGAGAGCTCCATCCCAACTCCTGTGTGTGTGAGATTGTGCTATTAATGTTTTTCTCAGCAGATAGAGGAGAAGGCCTATCCAGCCATGTAAATATCTATGTGTTTAGTTATTTGTCATCTGAGGATGGGACTGAGGTAGTATCCGTGGTTGTCCAAAAAATATTTGTTAAATAAGTGAATTTTAAAATGAGTGAAAGATCATAATTACTATACTTAGATAAGCGAATAAAGAGGATCTTATTTCAGAAAGTCCAAAATGCAAATTGTCCAAGCATAACAGTCTCCCTTATCTATGCTGGAGGAGGTGCCATAGTGCTGGTAACGCAAAGCAGGAAGAGACGATGGAGGAATTCTTTCTTTCTTTCTACTTAGTGCATCGGCCTTGCTTTCTAGCTTCATTGTGCTTTGGGCAATAGGATTAGTTGCCCTTCCCTGAGCTCAGACAGTGTCAATGGGGGCCTGGATGTACCTAAAGACAGGAGAGAAGTGTTTGAGATTTATTTGCCTGTAAGCAAATGAAAATGCTCCAGCCACATGCTGGTAGTGGAGACAGCATGGGCTTCTGCAGCTGACACCCCCAAATCACAAGGTGGCCTTTGCCACCTGGCCCTGTAGGCCCTCTGAGCCACCCACCTTCAGTGTTGTGAACGGCACTCACCAAAAGGGGCCAGGAGTCACCTGCAGAAAAAAATCAGAGCTGGACAGAAGAAGAGTGACTTCAGTGGGAGAAAGTGGCTCTGAGTCCCCTGCCAGTGCACAGGGAGGCTAGGTGACTCTGTCCCCAGGAAGCCCCATCTCTCCAAAGGATGGTGTAGTTCACCTCCCAGAAGAAGCCAGCCAGGGTCATCCAGGGCAAGGCAGGCAGCGCAGCCCTGCTTCCTTAAACCCGTGGGGCTGATGTGCCTCACAGGCCTCCTTGGAGCAAGGCAGCTTCTGTCTCGCTGAGAAGATCCTGTGGCGTCTCCATGTGGGAGTGGTCACAGAGCTGGCCATTGTGCTCCAGGGAGGAGCCCATTGCAGGGTTCCCTGTGGCCACTGTCACCAGGCTGCCCATGATGGGGAGCATCTGGCCAGGGGGACACTTTTCTAGCTCACACACTTAATTGGACCACACCATGGGATGAGGAGAGGATCTCCCTTCAGTCGCATCTCTATTGAGACAGAGAAGCAGCAGGGTCAGACACTTTTGCCTAGGCTAAAAATGGGATGTGAGGAATTTGGGGACTCAGACAACTGGAAGATGCTTTCTTTTCCCCACACTTTCCAGCGGCTTCACCATGTGGCAGGGTCGGGGTCATGGATCCCCTTCCCAGAAAACAAACGAATATTGGTACCTGATGTGAGCCTCCCTTAGCAAGCCACTGGCTCAGGCCCTTAGCTCATGCAGCCCTCACAACAGCTCTAGTGAGTGGGTATTATTTTCTTCATCAGACAGATGGGGAAACTGAGTGAAGAGGAGGCAACTAACATGCCTGTGATTATTCAGCCAATGAGTGGCAGAGCTGGGCTTCAAACCCTGACTCATCTGCCTCCCAGTCACTACCAGGCATCCTGCCAGGTGGACAGGGATGGGCCTGGGCCAGGTTTGAAAGTGAAGAACGAGTAGAAATTCCAAGGGGTGATTCCAGGGACATTGGGAGCATAGCAAGGGTGGGGCAGTAGAGGATTTGAGGTTGTTCCAATGGCTTGGAGATGCTGCTGTTATTTCCTGGGCAGGCAGAGGTATTGTTAAACCCCCACAGCATGCTGGACACTGGACAGTCCCACACAAGAAATGAGTGCCTGGCCCGAATGCCACCACACCACCAGAGAAGCTCTGCAGGCTAAAACCCTTATGCTTACTTTTTCTGTGTTCATTGAGATGCTGTGTAATATTAAGAAAGGTCGGCCGGACGCGGTGGCTCATGCCTGTAATCCCAGCACTTTGGGAGGCCAAGGCAGGTGGATCACGAGGTCAGGAGATTGAGACCATCCTGGCTAACACCGTGAAACCCCATCTGTGCTAAAAATACAAAAAATTAGCCAGGCGTGGTGGCGGGCGCCTGTGGTCCCAGCTACTCGGGAGGCTGAGACAGGAGAATAGCATGAACCTGGGAGGTGGAACTTGCAGTGAGCCGAGATCGCGCCACTGCACTCCAGCCTGGGCGACGAGCAAGACTCCATCTCAAAAAAAAAAGAAAGAAAGAAGTCAAATTTTGGCTGGATTCAGTGGCTCATGCCTGTAATCCCAGCACTGGGAGGCCAAGGTGGATGGATCTCTTGAGTCTAGGAGTTCAAGACCAGGCTGAGCATCATGGTGAAACCCTGTCTCTACAAAAAATACAAAAATTAGCTGGGCATAATGGTGTGTGCTTGTAATCCCAGCTACTTGGGAGGCTGAGCTGGGAGGATCACTTGAGCCCAGGAGGTTGAGGCTGCAGTGAGCCGTGGTCATGCCACTGTGTTCCAGCCTGAGTGACAGAGCAAGGTCCTGTCTCATACTTACATACATACATACATACATACATACATACATACATACTCTAATTATTACTAGCTTCCCAGGCCCCTGTAAAAGGGAGGTGGTAGGATTGTCTTCCCCAAGAAGACTAAGTAACAAGTTTCCAGGACTCTGAAAGGCATTGCTTTCTTTGATAGTGGATGGCAGTCACTTCTTAATTGCTGCTCAGACACAGAGCAGCCAGGCAAGCACTTAGCTCTTAAGTCAGAGATTGACTCAGGCCCCGTCCAGAAAGGACTGCTTGTCCACAACCATCACTGGTCTAAAAACTTCAGTAACCCCTTGAAAAGCCTTTGGGGGGAGTTTCAGTTTCTGGTTCTGCATGTAAGGAGTTCGGAAGTCACCAGTCTGTCCTAACAATGAGTAAAAAACCGAAGAGACTGAAAAAATCAAGAACTCTTCAGGTATCCATAGGAGAAGTAAGGTCACACGGCAAACTGCTGCTCTCAGTATGGAGAGACAGAAAAGTACAGAGAGTCACGGCTTACCTGAGCAGAGATTCACAGGTGAAAACCACCAAGGGAGACTAGACAGTGATTGGGGAAGGTGTAAGAAACCTGACTATAATTGATGAATTGTTGCAGCCTCAGTGTGGCCAACTCTAGAGGTAAAAGCTCTAGGGGGACCCAGTCATGGGGGGTCCCCATACTATGTGAGTTTTACCTCCAGGAGCTCTACCAGGTTCTCACAGTAAACATTTTTCTCACGCAGAAATCCCCTTGTGCTTCTGGCAGGGGGAGGAGAACGAGCCATTTTGAATTACGCTGGAGCAGTCTGTTCTTAACATGGTCTGTCCCCCAGAGAAACTTGCTAACCGCAGCCAAAACTGCTGCGGTGTTATCAGAGCCTAACTGACCTGGAGGAAGGGAATACCCAACTCCTGCCCCCTCTAGCCATCCTGTACCACCTAAGGCAGTGAAGAGAAACAAAACAAAACTGAAAAGCACTCGTGAAGCTCACGGTGCAGAGGCTCCGGCTCACTGAAAGACTGAGACCCACTCTTATGACTGCGGAGTGCTTCTCCTTCCCCTGCGTGGCACCACCACATTACCAAAAGCCTCCTTACAGCAGTCCCCTTTACCTGGTACACCTTGTCCAGTTATCAAGAAGAAACTACAAGAGATATTAAAAGGCAAAAAACACAATTTGAAGAGACAGAGAAAGCATCAGAAGCAGACATGGCAGAAATGTTGGGATTCGCAAACAGTGGATTTAAAACAACTATAATTAATGTGCTAAGGGCTCTAATGGAGGAAATATTCAGCATGTACAAAAAAATGGGCAATGTAAACAGAAAGATGGAAATCCTAAGAAAGAGTCAAAAAGAAATGCTAGATATCAAAAACACTGTAATGGAAACAAAGAATGCCTTTGATGGGCTTATTAGTAGACTGGACATGGCTGAGTAAAGAATCTCTGAGCTTGAGGATATGTTAGTAGAATCCTCCCAAACTGAAAAGCAAGGAGAACAAAGACTGAAAAAAAAAAAAAAAAAAAAAAAAAAGAACAGAATATCCAAGGACAGTGGGACAACTACCAAAGGTGAAACATATGTGTAATGAGGATACCAGAAAGAGAGAAAGAAAAGGAAGAAATAGTTGAAACAATAATGACTGAGGATTTCCTCAAATTGATGTCAGACACCAAACCACAAATCAAGGAAGCTCTGAAAACCAGACAGGATACATGCAAAACAAACAAACAAACAACAAAAAAAAACTGCAACCAGAAATATCATTTTCAAACTACAGAAAACTCAAAAATAAAAAATTCTGAAAGAAGCCAAAGGAAAAACACCTTACTTATAGAGGAACAAAGATAAGAATTATATCTGACTTCTCAGAAACCATGCAAGCAAGAAAAGAGAGGAATGAAACATTTAAAGTGTTGAGAGAAAAAAACCCACCAACCTAGAATTCTATAGCCCACAAAAATGAACGTTCAGAAGCGAAGGAGAAAGGAAGACTTTCTTAGGCCAACAAAAGTGTAGAAAGTTTGTTGCCAGTAGGCCTTGCAAGAAATGTTAAAAGAAGTTCTTTAGAGATAAAGAAAGTAATATAGGTCAGAAAGTTGGGTCTACGTAAAGAAAGGAAGAACATTGAAGAAGGAATGAGTGAAGGTAAAATTAAAACTTTTTCTTTTTCTTGATTCATCTAGTAGATAACAGTTTATTCAAAATAATAATATCAAAACAATAGTAACAATATACTTGATTACATATACTTAGGTATATTACACACACACACACACATATATGCTTATATATAAGTGACATGAATGACAGCAATGATACAAGGGATGGAAGAGAGGACAAATTAGGATCATTTTGTAATTATAAGGTACTCATACTACCTGCAAAGTGGCATTGTGATATTTGAAAGTGGACTTGGATTCATTGTAAATGTTAATTGCAAACTGTGGTTGTTAAAGGCAACCACTAAAAAAAGTTAAAAAAGAAGTATAACTGATATGCTAAGACAGGAGAGAAAATGTAATCAGATAAAATGCTCAATTAAAACCAAAAAGAAATGCTAGAAGTGGAAGAAAAAGTGGAAGATAACAATAGCAACAAAGAACAAAGGCACCAAACAAAAAAAAAATAAAAAATATGGTAGATAACTCAACTATATCAATAACCACTTTGAATGTCAATGGTCTAAATACACCAATTAAAAGACAGAGATGGTCAGAGTCGATTTTTTTAAATGATCCAACTGTCTGTTTTTTACAAGAAACCCATTTTAAATATGAAGACAAATTAATATAAAATAAAAGAAAGTATATGGAAAAAATGTACCCTGCTAACAGTAATTAGAAGAAAGGAAGAGTAACTACTGTATATTTATTCCAAACAGAACAGATTTTATAGCAAGGAAAGTTATCAATGAAAAAGAAGAGCATTACATAAAAACAAAGGGGTCAATTCCCCAAGAATACCTAACAATCTTTAATGTGTATGCATTTAACAGAGCATCCAACTACATGAGGCAAAAACTGATAGAACTGCAGGGAGAAATAGATAAATCCACTATTAGAGATTAACACACCTTTATTGGAAATGGACATATCCAGCAGGCAGAAAATCAGTAAGGACATAATTGATTTCAACACCATCAATCATCAAACAATAATTGACATACATAGACTACTTCATTTAACAACATCAGAAAACACATTCTTCTAAGTCCATATGGAACACTCACCAAGATATCCCACATTCTGAGCATAAAACATACCTTAACAAATTTAAAAGAATGGAAATAATACAATGTCTGCTTGTAGACCACAGTAGAATTAAACAGAAATCAACACCAGAAAGATGATAGGAAAATCTCAAAATGCAAACAATGTACTTCTGAATAACATGAATCAAAGAAGAAATCTCAGGAGAAATTTTAAAAATATTTTTAACTAAATGAAATGAAAACACAACTTATCAACATTTGTGGGATGCAGTGAAAGTAGTGCCTAAATGAAAATTTCTAGCATTGAATGCGTATGTTAGAAAAGAAGAAAGATCTAAAATGAGTAATCTAACTTTTTACCTTAGGAAACTAGTAAAAGAAGAGAAAATTAGATACAAAGTAAGCAGAAGAAAAGAAATAAGAATTAGACCAGGAATCAATGAAGTTGAAAACAGGAACTCAATAGAAAGAATCAACAAAACCAAAAGCTGGTTATATGAAAAGATTAATAAAATCAATAAACCACTAACCAGGCTAACTAAGTAGAAGGAGAAAGAACATAAATTACTAATATCAGAAATGAAAGAGTGGACATCACTACAGATCTCATGGTCATTAGAAGGATAATAAAGGAATGCTGTGAACAACTGTATGCTCACATATTTGATAACCTAGATGAAATGGGCCAAGTCCTTGAAAGACACAATCTGCCAAAACTCACACAAGAAGAAACAGACAATCTGAATAGGCCTATATCTATTTTAAAAGTTGAATCAATAATTAATAACTTTTCCAAACAGAAAGCACTAGGCCTAGATGTATTTGCTGGTGAATTCTACCAAACATATAAGGAAGACATTATACCAATTCTCTATAATCTCTTTTGGAGGATAGAAGCAGAAGGAGTACTTCCTGACTCATTTTGTGAGGCCAGCATTACTCTAATACCAAAACCAGACAAAGGCATTACAAGAAAAGAAAACTACAGATCAATATCTTTCATGAACATAGATGCAAAAATCCTCAACAAAATGTTAGCAAATCCAATCCAATAAAGTATTAAAAAATTATACACTATGACCAAGTGGAATTTATCCCAGATATGCAAGGCTGGTTCAGCATTTAAAAATCAATTAATGCAATTCATCACAACAACTGACTAAAAAAGAAAAATCATTTCAATAGATACAGAAAAGGCATTTGACAAAATCCCAAACCAATTTATGATTTTAAAAAAACTCTCGGCCGGGCACGGTGACTCAAGCCTGTAATCCCAGCACTTTGGGAGGCCGAGATGGGAGGATCACGAGGTCAGGAGATCGAGACCATCCTGGCTAACACGGTGAAACCCCGTCTCTACTAAAAATACAAGAAAATTAGCGGGGCGAGGTGGTGGGCGCCTGTAGTCCCAGTTACTCGGGAGGCTGAGGCAGGAGAATGGCGTGAACCCGGGGGGGTGGAGCTTGCAGTGAGCCGAGATCGCGCCACTGCACTCCAGCCTGGGGCACAGAGCAAAACTCCATCTCAAAAAAAAAAAAAAAAAAAAAAAAAAAAAAAAAAAAAAACTCTCAGTAAACTAGAAATAAAGGGCAACATCCTCAACTGTATAAAGAATATCTACAAAAAACCTACAGCTAACACCATACTTAATGAAGAGAAACTAGAAACTTTCCCATAAGATCAGGGACAAGGCAAGGATGTTCTCTCACCACTCCTTTTCAACATCATACTGGAAGTTCCAGTTAATGCAGTAAGTCAAGAAAAGGAAATTAAAGGTATGCAGATTGGAAAGAAAGAAGTAAAACTATCTTTTTCACAGGTGACATGATCATCTATGTAAGAAATCCAAAATAATTAATGAAAAAACCCTCCAATAACTAATAAACAATTATAGCAAGGTTGCAGGATACAAGGTTAGTATACAAAGATTAACCACATTCCTATATACTAGCAATGAACAAGTGGAATTTGAAATTAAAAACACAATACCATTTACATTAGCTGTCCCTAAAATGAAATGCTTAGACACAAATCTAACAAAATATGTACAAGATCTATATGAGGAAATCTACAAAACTCTTATGAAAGAAATCAAAGAACTAAATAAATGGAGAGATAGTCCATGTTCATGGATAGGAATGCTCAATATTGTCCAGATGTTCGTTCTTCACAACTTGCTGTATAGATTCAAGGTACTCCTAATCAAAATTCCAGCAAGTTATTTTTTGGTATTATTAAAGTAATTCTAAAGTTTATATGGGGAAGCAAAAAACTGAGAATAGCCAACACAATATTGAAGGAGAACAAAGTGGGAGGACTGACATTGCCTGACCTCAAGACATACCATAATGCTACAGTAATCAAGACAGTGTGGTATTAGTGAAATAATTGACAAATAGATCAATGGAACAGAATAGAGAGCCCAGAAGTAGACTTACATAAATATAGTCAACTGATATTTGGCACAGGATCAAAGGCAATATGATGGAACAAGATAGACTTTTCAACAAATAATGCTGGAACTATTGGGCATCCATATACAAAAAAATAAAAATAAAAAAAGCTAAACACAGACCTTACACTCTTCCATAAAATTAACTCAAAATAGCTCATATGCCTAAATGTAAAATGCAAAACTGTAAAACTCTTAGAGTATAACATGGGAGAAAATCCAGATGACCTTGTGTATGGCGATGTCTTTTTAGATACAACGCCAATGGTATGATGTGTGAAAGAAATAATTGATAAGTTGGACTTCATTAAAATTAACAACTTCTGTTCTGCAAAAGACAATGTTAACAGAATGAGAAGACAAGCCACACACTTGTAGAAAATATTTGCAAAAGGCACATCTGATAAAGGACTGTTATCCAAAATATACAAAGAACTATTAAAAGTCTACAACAAGAACACAAACAACCTGATTTTAAAATGTTCCAAAGACCTTAACACCGTAGAAGATATACAGATGACAAACAGCATATGAAAAGATGCTTCATGTCATATGTCATCAGGAAATGCAAATTAAACAAAAGAGATCACTACTTACCTATTAAAGTGACCAAAATATGGAACACTTACAAACCAAATGCTAAAGAGGATGTGGAACAACAGGAACTGTCATTTGTTGCTGGCAGGAATGCAAAGGGATATAACCACTTTGGAAGACAGTTCGGTGGCTTCTTACAAAACAAAACATACTCTTGTATGATCCAGCAATCTTTCTCCTTGATATTTACCCAAAGAAACTGAAAACTTATGTCCACAGCAAAACCTGCACACAAACGTTATAGCAGCTTTATTCATAATTGCCAAAACTTAGAAGCAACCAAGATGTCCTTCAGTAGGTGAATGGATAAATCAACTATGGTACATCCAGACAATGGAATATTATTTAGCACTAAAAAGAAATTAACATTCAAACCATGAAAAGATATGAAGGAACTTTAAATGTGTATTACTAAGTGAAAGATACCAATCTGAAAAGCCTATATACTGTCCTATTCCAACTATATGACATTTTGGAAAAGGCAAAACTGTGATGACAGCAAAACGATCAGTGATTGCCAGGGTTTGGGGGTGGGTGGGGCAACGAACAGGCAGAGCACAGAGGATTGTGGGGGGGGGCAGTGAAACTACTTTGCATGATACTTGAATGGTGGATACATGTCACTACACATTTATCCAAACCCATAGAATGTATGACACCAAGAGTGAACCCTGATGTAAACTCTGGACTCTAAGTGATAATGATGTGTCAATGTAGGTTCATCAGCAGTAACAAATGCACCACTCTGGTGGGGATGTGGATAATGGGGAAGGCTGTACTTGCGTGGGAGCAGAGAGTATACAGGAACTTCCTGTACCTTCTGCTCAATATTGCTGTGAACCTAAAACTGCTCTTTAAAAATAAAGTCTTTATTTTTTTAGAAAGAAAAGGACTGTAAGGTTTTTTTTTTCAATCAATCAAGAGAAATAGTCTTCTTATGTTTTCATATTTACACTTCTTTTTTTCAGGAGGAAGACCTGAACATCTTTTCCCTGTCCTTTATTTCCCACACATCAGGTTGGCAGCTGCTATGCTTTATTTTTGCCCTGTGTTAAAGTCCTCTCCCACCCCAGCACCTACCTGTTCCTCAACTAGCACCACCACATCTCTGTTCTAAATGTTGTTTTCCTGCAATAAAGGACGTTTGAATTAAACATTCCATTTTTTTCGTATACTGTATTTCACCATCATCTGCACACCTGTTAGTACACCAAGGGAAGAACCAACTGGCATTGTTTTGAAGGTGTTAGAAACGTTGACCTCTTTATTTTAGTGTGTATCTCAGAGGTGGGACTGGCAAAGCTCTATTTCACGTCACTAAGACATCCCTAAAATGTACACAGATTCTTGCGTGTGGTGTCCGTCGGGTGAAGCTATGAGGCTATGAAAAAACTATTATCATGTCTCACCTTTTTTCCCCCACTGAAAAATGAGACCAGACACAGCATGAAAATTGCAGCTTATTGACAACAGGAGAGAAGCGGACAGGGAACCACCTCTGGTTTATTGTGAAAACTTTGACATTTCCATTCACTCAAATAGCAAATGTTTATCAAGAATCATGCTGGATGCTACAGGAGTTAGAAAAACTCTAGAGACACGGCCCCCGTTCTCAGAGCTTACGGATCTGTACAAGTATTAGGCATGTAAAATGCACAAAATGCCCGGAAACTCCAAGATCACTGCCTGTGCGCTCAGGGAAGGCTTCCCAAAGTGGCTGGTGTTTGTGTTGGAATTAAATCTGCATAGGAGGAAATAGCCAGAGGGAGGGTGAGGAAAGGACACTAAATTGAGAGGAGGCTGGACCAGGAGGGAAGGCTTATCTGGGGAAATTGCAGTCTTATAACAGCTCCATCCAGCCCAGCTCAGGCCATTCTTGGCCAACACAGGGAAGACTTCAGGTCCCATGCCTCAGCACCCCATCCTTTGGTCCTGCCTCCCCCTATCTAGCCCACCTCTGGGAAGTTCCATAAGAGACTAAATATGGTAAAAACTGGACTCTGCTGCCATTTGTGTAGGTAGGAATTTTCCACCTAGTCTGAAAAGAGCCGTTACCCTCCGTCATGAAACAAGGAGCAGAGACTTCACGCTGGGACAGAAGTCATCCGTTTCTGGCTGAGTATCTGCAGAGCCTTGCTTGGATTCTGCCTGTAACTGAATGTCCAGACTCCAAGCCTCACAAAAGCCCTAACTGTTGCTAATAATGTCTAAAGTAAGAAACATTAAGAAAAATGGAGTTGCAGAAGGATCTTTTTTCATGCCACCCACAGGTTTTCCCCGGGTTTATTTTCCTTAGAACTAGCAACTGACGGGATATGAGTCACAGGCTGAGCCTAAAGGAGTTCTAAGATAAGAACAGAAAAAGTGCCATAGCCCGGTCCACTTTTACTCACTGGAATTTCTAGGAACACACAGGTTATTTGAAATGCCAGCCACGTGGCCATTGTTCACGGGGCTGTTTGACACGTGTCTGAGGCCTCTGGGTGTGGGAGTGTGTCCGTCCGTCTGTCTGTGTGGAACTGTCTGTCTGTTAGGGAAGGTGTGGAGAGGAGGTGGTAGCAGAACTCAGTTGAGCCCCATAGTGAGAGGCTGCGTTGGGTGAGAGGTGGAAGTCCCCTGAGCCATGGGTATTTTTATATTGGGATTTTAAAATAAACCTCCCTAAAGTTTATAATTAATAATACTTTTGTTGTTGTTCCCTTCCAAGTTAAAAGAAACGCTCCCACCCTCTACCCTCACCACACCACACGGGGGTTTCCTTTACAACAAAGTCTGCCGGGTGCAATCATTATAAACACTACAAGGTGTGAAGATAAATGTTTCTACTTGGGGGGAAAATGCATCTCCATTACCAGCCGATTATGACAGTCTCAGAGTTAAAGCCTCTACAATGGATGGTTTTTATCTGGCCTCTGAGAAAATGTGGTGATGAGATGCGTTCACATTCTCTGAATGTTTGGGACCTCCCTGGTGCAATCCTAGGTATCCTAATTGCATAAGGAGCCTGGTGGTGCCCCAGTGAGGGAAGGGTAGCATGGGAACCCCAGCAAGTTTGGACCAGTGATACTAATAGCTATTATTTCTTAAGTGCCTACTGTGTCCCTGGCATTTGTGTTATGCGGTTCTCATACATCTTCAAATCCTCGCAACAACTGGAGGAGTTGGGAATTGTTTCACTCATTAGACAGACGGGAAAGCTAAGACCCCACGAAGTCAAACAAGCTGCCTAACACCCTGAAGCTCATCAGTGGTAGAGCTGAGGTTTGAACACAAATTTGGGTAACTCCACAGCCCACGCCGCTATATGCCACTCTGTGCTGCCTGCCTTTGCTCATTAAATGATTGATCAAATGGTTGATTTGTACGGTACAGAAATTCTTGAGCACACCATGGGACCATTTGCCTCGGAGTGAATGCAGTGATTTGAACAGTCGTTCATTCTTTAGGCCCAGTGAGAAAAAAATGCTGCTGATAACAAACTTGCATACATTTATGTGGGCTCTTTCATGACATTTTCTGTGCTTTGAGAACAGTTTTGGTAATTTTCTAATCCTACAGTGGCCCTCAGGGGCTTGTTTAGAGAGCCTTTGAGGAGAAGTGCCTTCCTGCTCTGTGTACCTTTTTCTCTTTCATAAAAATGTTAGATATTTAAGGTGTACAACATGATGTTTTGAGATACATCTACATAGTGAAATGATTAATACAGTCAAGTAAGTTAACATAAACCATTTCCTGAAATCTACTCTGTTAGTGAATTTCCAGTGTATAATACAGTGTTATTAACTGGAGTCTGGATACTATACATCAGAGCTCTGGACTTCATCCTATGGAACTGCACCCTTTTACCCTTTGACCTACATCTTCTGATTTCTTCCACCTCCCCGACCCTGGTAACCACTGTTCTGCTCCCCGTTTTTATGTATTCAACTTTTTTAGATTTCACATATAAGTGAAATTGTGCAGTATCTGTCTTTCTGTGCTTGGTTCATTTCACTTAGCAGAATGTCCTCCAGGTTTATCCATTGTATCCTAAATGGCAGGATTTCCTTCTTTTTTAAGGCTGAATAATATTCAGTGGTGTCTATTGCCCATATTTCCTTTATCCATTCATCTGTCAGTGGACACTTGCCATACCCTTGACCACAGAAAGGGACTCCTGTCCCAGAGAAGATGCCGCTCCTGAGCGTACAGCAGTGCTGGGGAACCCTTCAGCAGTGCGGGGAAGGGGGTCCCCAGTCAGTCCTGGGGCCACTGGAGACCCCTTCCTTGTGTTCTCCCAATAAGTGAGTAGAGGAGAAGCAGCATGGAGGAGGGCCTCCGAGGAGAGAAGAGCCCTTACTGCCGCATCCCTGTATCTCCCAGAACCAGTTCAACAACACGGCCAGTGCCTTTTCCCTCTCCCTCTTCCTCATCAGCTGTCCTTCCCTTTGCTTCCTTCTACTTTATTTCCTAGGGATGCTCCCAGAGCACCCTGGTGGTAGCAAATTTGAAAAGAGCCCCTGTTTGTGGAAATGCAAGTGGTTATGTGACTGCATTTGCCAGCCCAGGAGATACCCTGGGGCAGGGCAGCAGAAAGCTCCTGGGCCTCAGAGTTAGAGTTCAAAGCCTGTCTCTGCCAGTGTCCACCTGTGGGATCCGCACAGCAGCCACCTGACAGCCACCATTTACTGAGCACACCCTGGGCCTGCCAGCCTCAGATCTCCCCTGGACCTTCCCTGCACTGCACCAGATCTAGACAGGCTGTCCGTCACAGACCCCGTTTCCCAGATCCCCTTGGCACCTGGCTCCTCACTGGCTTTGTCCAGAGGGAGCCTGGAGGGTGAGCAGGTGGAGAACCAAGCTACTTCTCCCTCACTGTTCCTACCCTGGGGGCATCTCCAACAGGGTCTGAGTATCCCCCCACCAGCCCAGGAGTGGTAGTGTCTTCCTACTCTTACTAATCTCAGGGTGTTCCTGCTGGCTTCTCCACTTTGCCATCACCTCGTTAAATTCCATCTCTTTAGATACTCGAGTCCTGGTTTTCCCTGAATAATCACAGTTTATCAGCCCTGAACTAAGCCCTCACCAGCATTTCTCAAAATAGCCCTCAGAGACTCTTGTACAGCTGAGGACCCTGAAGCTCAAAGATGAGCAGGGATTGGTTTAGGGTCACTCAGCTGGTGAGTAGTTCAGCCGGAATTCAGACCTAGGTCTGTCTAGAGCATGTCTGGACTTCTACTCACTACTCTAGTTACTTCTGTGAGTTTCTGTTTCTCCCCTTCTCTGAAAGAACCAACAAGATCTACACTGCAGTGTTTTGTTTGCAGGACTAGAGAGAGTGCCTGTAGCGTGCCTCTGACCCTGCTTCACACACCTCGGGACACCCCCAGCAGGGTGGCCTGCTCTGCAGGGAGGGCACCTGTTACCCAGCCTCAGTGGGCACCCACTGCTGCCAGTGAGTAGTTTCAGTGGCCAGTATGGAGAGGGCACCTATTCTAGCCTATATGGTGGGCAGTGCCTGTTCTGCACTGGCCAGGGTGTTTGGTTACCCCAAGGAAGGGAATCAAAAGTTAACTCTTTTTGGTTTTGGTTGGTTTTTTGTTTGTTTGTTTGGTTGTTTTTGGCCAAAGTTCTTACTGGTTTCCATGAGTGTGGGTTTGAAGCTGGCATTGGCAGAATCGGTGGTTTGACTGTTTTTTAAAGAATGTTTAAGCGGCAGCGCTGTTTATTTCTCAGTCCTCACCCAAGAAAGAGCTCCTTGTGGCATAAAAGGCACCCAACTCCCACTGAAGCCGTCTTTCTGGGACAGAGATGGAACCATTCTTACCTTGCAACCTAGAATGCAGTACCAAGATAGGACACTAAAAACAACTTTTTCTTCCCCTAACATGATGGAATATTCGAGTCAGAACCCTAAGGCATCATCCTAGAATAGAATAAGCTTCCATTTGACAGAGGAGAAAAATCAAGGCTCAAAGAGGTTAAGGGATCTGCTTAAGGTCCTGCAGTGTGGTGTGGTGGCAGAACCAAGCCTCATGCCTAAAGCACCTAACTCTGGTTACCATGGAGGCTGTGCCCTGGCTCTGCAGGCAGAGCTAGAAGAACTGCTCCATGTTCGTCATTGGCCAAGCCTCAGCAGGGCTGTAGGGGATCAGGTTAGGGACACTGCCCTGGATTTTAATAGACCCAAATTACTACTGTCGTCACAGAAACAGGCTTGGGATAACGATGCCTTTCAGTAAAGATTTTGTCCAGAAATATCTTAATTTTATTTACTAGGTTATCTGGCACATAATAGCATGCATTATTAATAGAGTAGCTTAATACTCTCTATTGAATAGGCACACTCTTTGCATTGTAAAACGAACCTCTCTTTTATGATGTACTTCACAATGCCATGTCACAAAAGCACGTGCTCAGAATATTACAGCAGGCTTCCATTCCACCTTCCATGAAATACTAAAAAAGAGATTATCTCTAGTGCAACTCAGTAGCCTCGTGATTAATCCATAAGCACATCTTTAACTGAGTTCTCCTAGGCCATTCTTTGTCTTAAGGGCTTCAGACAAAGGTGAGCATGTGGTTCTGAAACTCTTATTCTCCCCTACTGCCCAAGTTTGTCCACTGCCTCCAATGGTGAGTCACGGAGATTTCGTCTGCCATCCGCGGCCTTGTGAACGCTACAACCACGGAACCGTGGTGGAGTTTTACTGTGATCCTGGCTACAGCCTCACCAGCGACTACAAGTATATCACCTGCCAGTATGGAGAGTGGTTTCCTTCCTATCAAGTCTACTGCATCAAATCAGGTAAGTCTGAAGGTCTCGCCCTTGACAATGATGGACCCTCCTTGGACCATCTGCACATAGTGGGCGGTGGTTATGTACCAAGCTGTCTCTCTCCTCCCACGCCCAGTGTCAGGAACAGGATATTGAAACATATCATTGCGGGTCGATGGGGCTGCTGTTGGGCTCTGTGCCAGATGCTTATAGGTCCTGTTCAGAGGGTCGGGGTCAAGAGTATTAACCTGTCTGCTGGAGGTCCTTCCATGGAGGCTAGGGGCCTAGGGACCCTGTTCAGAGGGTCAGGAGTATTAACCTGCCATTCCCAGGTTAAAATGCTGACCCTCTGAACAGGGTCCCTAGACCCCTAGCCTCCATGGAAGGACCTCCAGCCTCTGCACTCTTTTTTTCTCCCAGCCTTATTCTTTTCCACTGGTAAGGACACAGGCCTATGGGTGTGACCAGAATTACATGCATTGCCCTGGACCGAAGTGATGCATAACTTTACCTTTCTCTTCCATTCAAGGATGCATATCAGAATACAAATGATACTGTGGGTAACACCTGATCTCACTTATAAAACTATAGGCCATTTGCAAGCTTCAGGGCTTCATAGTTAAAAGCAACTGACTTACTTGCAAACCACCTTCCCCACTGGTCTCAGTGCACCCGGGTAGTGACCACAGGATAGAGATTGGGGCACCAGCATACACCCACCGTCTCCTTCCCACTCTCCCCAGCCCTTTCCAGGCTGGGGATGCTGCCCTGAGCAGTGCTGATGACTGCATGCGTCTCCCCTGGACACAAGGAAGCGCTTGTTAATGCCGGGTCTCTGGAGGCGCACATATGATCCTGTGAGCCAGCGAGGGGAGAAGTGCAGAGAGAGTGTCTAAGAGGGTGGGCATGACAAGGCAGGGAGGTGTCTAGGAGACAGGGTGGACTGTGCCCAAAGGATAAGAATCTCTTCTGGAAGGGTCTGCTTCTGCTGCCCCTGACCTGGCAGGCAGTTGATAGGGCATCAGAGCTGTGGAACAGGGGTCCTCTTTACCCTCTGTTTCTTGCTTTACCCAACCCCACAGCATATCCCAGAACACTCACAAAGGGCCCAGCTTCCCACTCCCCTAGCCCTTGGTCCATTTCGGAGCAACTTCTCCAGGCAAGAGGGATGCCCACCTTTGTTCTCAAGAGGCAGATGCGTTATTTGAGCCTGTGCCAGGCCTGCGCCTGGGACTAGAATGTGAGCATGCAGGTCTGCAACCTGGCAGAGCCCATGCCGGAGACAGGTTTTTAGTGTTGGGTGGATCCTGATGCAATTTCCATGAGCTGCAGGGGCACATGGTATCTCCGGGGAGCCCTGGGGATCAGAGGCACCTTGCGTACATCTCTTGTGCCAAATAAATCCAGCAAATGAGCCCACGGGGAATCTTGGCACCTCTCATGGTCTGGGAGCCTCACATACAGCTTTGTTCTCCCTCACGCAGAGCAAACATGGCCCAGCACCCACGAGACCCTCCTGACCACGTGGAAGATTGTGGCGTTCACAGCAACCAGTGTGCTGCTGGTGCTGCTGCTCGTCATCCTGGCCAGGATGTTCCAGACCAAGTTCAAGGCCCACTTTCCCCCCAGGTCAGTTTCATGTCTTGGCAGCTGTGGCTCAAGGTCTGACTCAATGCAGCCACCCTTAGCAGCAGACAGAATGTGATGAGTGAAAAGTTGGAGCTCCTGAGGGAAACAGAGGAGGGCAAAAACCATGTTCTGGGATGTTTTGAGCACCAAGCTGGAGACCTCATTTTCCTCTTTCTTTCCTACCTCTCCCCCTCCTTCTTGCAGTAGACCATTCGCAGGTGGGCATCATGGGGGGAAGCGATGGGATCACAGGGTTAGGACTGTGGGCTGTGGACTGCTCCACCCAGGGGCACCATTCCCACCATGGTCACCCTGCATGTGGCCCTGGAGTGAGGCACCACGCAGCTCAGTTCATGGGGAGGGTAAGACGCGCACACAGCTGACTGGGACACAGGTCAGAGGTGTGTGAACAAAGGTGTTAGGCATTGAGAAGCCTCAGGAAGGAAAAAAGACTTTCCTGATTCCAGGGAGAATCAGGAAAGGGCTAGTGAGAGTCTTCCATGAAGTCTGATCTGAAACCCTGAAGTGGAACATGTGGAAGGCACTTCTCCATCCTTCTCAGCTGCACCCATCAGCTCGGGTTGGTCTCTTCAGCCTCAAGTCGTCGTCACCAACGAGAACTGCACCAGCACCCTTAGGAACAAAGAAGAGCCACCCAGCACTACTGCTGGCCAGTCCGTTCCTGGAGGGAGAAGTAGTTTAGAAAGCAAAAGGATAAGTTTATGAGCATTAAGAAGAGGAGGTAAAGACAGCAAAACACCGCAGAACACTAGCCAGAGCCACTGATACAAGCTGTCTTTTCCTTGCCTTCTGTGGCCATGTCAGAGTCTTCTCATTTTAGAACCTAATGCTTCAGAAAAGGGCATTTTTTTTTTTTTTTTTTTTTTTTTTTTTTGCCCACAGGGACAACCTAGTCCCTAGAGTCATATGTACCTGAAAAAGGGACTATTGCTCATGGAGGAGAAGGCTCCTGGAATTAACCACTTCTCTCTTCCCTCCAGGAAAATGCAGTGTGTCTCTCACACCGTCCAGCTGTGAGAGGAGTGAAGGAAGTGGGCAGAGCTGCTGGAGACAGCGCCTGCCCACCTTCGCCCTTAACCTCACACCCCACAGGGCAGCCTTCCTCACATAGCAATTCTTCCCTGTCTGGCAGTAGGGACCCCCCATGGTCACAACCTGACAGGCACATCCCTCTCTCCCTAGCCACAAATGTGTGCTAGATGTGGGTGTCACCTGCATCCCTCCCCAGGCCCAGAGGTGTGTGAGTGCCATCCTGGTGCCACAGCAAGCTCTTGCTACGATGCTGAAACCTTCCTTCCTCTCCAACCTGCCATCTACTCTCTGTCTTCCACCTTATTATATATTCATCAAGGGACCATATCCTATCATTGAGCAATTACAGTATCTCAAGAAGGCCTAAGGATTACAAAGAAAAAGCCAACCCACAGGGCTGTGATTGATAGTGCATTCGAGTGCTTTAAAAGGGCCCTCAGAGCTATTTTTCTCCATAATCTTGGAAGAAAAGTTTCCAGGATATCCACTAGGTATTAAGGTTTTTTTTTAAATGTTCTCAAAACCCTTTCACATGATGTTCTTCAGCCCTTGAGTCTTTCGTCTTATATTGTTCTTGAGTTGTTTTGGGAAGGTTGGCTTCAAATACATGACATGAATCCAAATACATGACCAGAATCTCAAGGGCAAACCAAGAATGGACTTTTTTCCTCCAGGTTCCACAAGAGTAGAGCCTGCAGGGATGTTGATGAGGGGTGTATGAGAGCTAAGTTGCATGGTAGGTACATGTGGAGGGGAAGCTGCCAGATCGTGGGAGCTGTAGCCTGGGTGTGGAATGTTAGGGTGAGGAATGGAGAAGAGAGGCATCTGTTCACCCGGGCCTAGACAACATGGAGGTGCCAGGGACAGTGAGGAGGCAGGGAGTCCCAAGTGAGAAGGAGGCCAGCACAAGACGGCGAAGTGGCCGGAGAGGATGGGAGCATCATTGTCAAGGACGCAGTAACTAGTGGTGGCTGCGGACGGAGAGCAGTCTGGCTCGGAGCAAGCTCCTCCTTTCCTCCCGCCTCCTGCCTTCTACCCGCTGAAGAGCATGGTCTTGGTGGTCTCCCGCCCTCTCTGGGCAGCTTTTAAGAGCTTCAGGACAAGGAGTCCACCACCATAATCTCCAAGCCTTTGCAAGATGTTTCAAAAAGTCAGTGGACTTGAGCATTAGAGAGACACACAGCCTTTGCTTCCCCTCCACCCCCAGACATTTCATTTTCTTGGGTTTAGAGCCCCTGCCGCCAGCACTCAGAGATTCAGGGTCTGCCCACCCAGCTGGGTCTTCTCTTCCTGATATTTTACCTTTGGCCTCCTCCCTCAGCACCAGTTCCCAGCAGAGACAATAAGAAACCAAGTTCCAACTGGACACGGTGGCTCATGTCTATAATCCCAGCACTCCAGGAGTCCGAGGCAGGTGGATCACCTGAGGTCAGGAGTTCGAGACCAGCCTAGCCAACATGGTGAAACCTTGTCTCTCCTAAAAATACAAAAATTAGCTGGGGGTGGTGGCGCATGCCTGTAATCCCAGCTACTCAGGAGGCTGAGGCAGGAGAATCGCATGAGCCCAGGAGGCGGATGTTTCAATGAGCTGAGATCGTGCCATTGCACTCCAGCCTGGGTGACAGAGCAAGACTGCATCTCAAAAACAAAAAAAAAGAAACCAAGTTCCATTGGCTACTTCTTAGCCACCCTGGGTTCCTCTTGATGCCAGGAGCAGAGTGTGGGGGTCACACGGAGCCCAGGCTGTGACGTCAGATGCCCCAGGCTCCAATCGGACAGTGTTGAATATGCAGAGTACTGAGAAGCAAAGGGAGCAGGCCAGGAGCTGCGTGCGCGCCCACGCGAGGGAGCCCTGCAGACACGCAGACTCAATTTGCCGCGGCTCCTGGAGCCCTCACAGCAGCAGCCCAGGCCTTGCTTAGATGAGTGGTGGGAGGAAGGAGGTGGAGGTGAGCCTGTGCAGCTCGAACAGGGTAGTGACATGGTGCTTACAGCTTTCCTTTTTTTTCCTTCTTTCCTGAGTTTTTTGTTTGTTTGTTTGTTTCTATCTAGACTAAGATGTAGTGATTTTTATACTATAGCAGAAAACAACAAAGAAACATGATGAGCATAGGGCCAGCTAGTCCCTCTGGGCACTCAGAGTCCACAGTTACAGTTTTTTGTTTGTTTGTTTGTTTGTTTGTTTGTTTGTTTTTAAGAGATAAGGTCTCGTTCTGTTACCCAGGCTGGAGTGCAGTGGTGCGATCATGGCTCACTGCAGCCTCAAACTCCTTGGCTCCAGGGATCCTCCTGCCTCAGCCTCCTGAATAGCTGGGGCTACAGGCACATGCCACCACATGTGGCTAACATTTTTATTTTTTGTATAAACAGGGTTTGACTGTGTTGCCCAGGCTGGTCTCAAACTCCTGGGCTCAAGCAAAACCTCCCAAAATTCTGGGATTGCAGGTGTGAGTCACCACACCTGGCCTATTTTCTATACTTTTAACAGTGCTATCCCACTTTCAATCCCATCCTACAGGACACTGCAGAGGAGCGCTGGCATGCTCTGTTAGAAAGGGTTATGTTGTCCCCTGCCCCATGAGCTTATGGCCAGAAGGCCAAAGCCCACAGGTCAAAGGAGCAAGGGAAAAGCATGAGGAGATAGGAGGACATGAGAGAGTGACAAAAAGAAGACCTCCTCTGTCCGGAGCATCGGCAGCCGGGATGGCAGCATCGTCTTCCAGAGGAGCCCGTGAAAGGAGGCTGGTTCTTCCATATTATCCTCCATACCAGGCTCTGCTGCCCACCGTGGGCCCTGAGGACCCCGAGTGCAGGAAGGAGCATGGGTGGCCTCATCCCCAGGGTGGCATGGCTCTGACATGTTGGCACTTCTTTCCTTTACACAGGGGACCTCCCCGGAGTTCCAGCAGTGACCCTGACTTTGTGGTAGTAGACGGCGTGCCTGTCATGCTCCCGTCCTACGACGAGGCTGTGAGTGGCGGCTTGAGTGCCTTAGGCCCCGGGTACCTGGCCTCTGTAGGCCAGGGCTGCCCCTTACCCGTGGACGACCAGAGCCCCCCGGCATACCCCGGCTCAGGGGACACGGACACAGGCCCAGGGCAGTCGGAAGCCTGTGACAGCGTCTCAGGCTCTTCCGAGCTGCTCCAGAGTCTGTATTCACCTCCCAGGTGCCAAGAGAGCACCCATCCTGCTTCAGACAACCCTGACACAATTGCCAGCACGGTGGAGGAGGTGGCATCCACCAGCCCAGGCATCGACATTGCAGATGGTAAGTGCTTGCCCCAAGGCCCAAGCCACACCTGCAAACACCTCCGCACCAGCATCTTCAAGCCAGCTCCTTGCTCCACGCGCTCCACCCCCCAGCACAGAGTCGAATCCATCTGTTTACCTCTCACTCAGCTTAAATTGCTTCATGCTCTCTCTACATGTAGAGGCCTTGGGCAAGGCCAATTATTGTAAGGAATGATCATCATCTTGCAAGTAATGAGCCCATTAATGGAAATTTCAAGAGGCACCAAAAGGCAGTGAGCCATTCAGAGTAGAAAGGCAACAGTGGCCGGTGCTTTGTTTTTGTAGTGTCCTTATGATCCGGGATGTTTTTCGTCTTTATTCCTTAATTAGGTAGGACTTCTGGAAGGGGGGTTTAGGGACAGGATGGCGCATGCATGCCAGGAAGAAGGATCCAGAGGCACGCACTAGGGCCCAGCAGTGTGTTCTAGCCCCAGAGTTCTGTGTACGTAGAAGTTATTTTTACCAGATGTGAAGTAAAAGATGTATGTGTACCTGTCATAAGGAAGGGTAGATTCATGGTAAAATAGGGAAAATGTGTCAGATTGATTAGGTCTCTGTTTCCTACAGAAGGGGAGCCCCAGTGCCACTTTGCAAATGAGAACACTAATTTGGCTTATATTGAGAGTAAATGGCAGTAACAACATGGAAACAGAGGTCTCCTGGGCCACCACAGTGTTCCTTTTCTGTAAACCACACTGCCTTTCTGTACTTGAATTTGCAACTTTCTGGCTTGTAGCACCATTAGGGCCTATGGTTAAAATCTAACATTTTATTTTTTATGAACTGGAAATAAGATCATAATTGTTTTCTGGCAAAAAACAATTGTTGCAGAAAGATGTTGTATAGGAGGTTGATTTATTTGGTTATTAACTGGTATGTGAAACTTAACATTTTCTTCTCCTCACTGATTTGAGAAACTGTAGATATTTTAATGAGGCATATAATTCCAGATTGTCCTGGTGTTTTCTGGTTATGTTAAGCTAATAACCGTCTCTTCTTTTACAGAGATTCCTCTAATGGAAGAAGATCCCTAATATGGGGCAGGATCCAGATGACTTTCCTGCTCCTTTGGGGAAAGGACCTTGTATCTTGGAGTGAGATCACAGAAGGATAGAGCTTGGGGGCAAAATGTCTAACTTACCTACATGGGGACCGCCATTCACATTGTGCGTCTCAGGCTCCACAGTGAGGCTGACAAACTGCAATGGCAGTGCTTTTAAATGAGATTTGAGGATTCGCCAAGACCCATGGGGAACCAGGGGCAGCGGAGAAGCCCTCGCGCGGTCTTGGATGGAGGTGTTAAATGTGTATCGTGCTGTGGAACATGAGACAATTCCACGCACATCCCACCGAATCATCATGCATCCCATTGGCTGACAAGTCCTCCCCGCCCCCTCTGAAAGCATGTCACATTATGTAAATTTGCTTCTAAAACCTGCTTCCAACTGGCTCTGGACTCCAAATGTGGATGGGCCAGCCTCTGCAGAAAGTTTGTGTTGAGCTGCTGGAGGAACAGCAGAGCCTCCTGCACCCTCAGCAAGGGGCCGGCTCCCAAAGGAAAGGTCCTTGTGTGACATTTGGAGAATCTTCTTTCATCCAGACAACTCTACTCGAAGCAAGATGAAAGCAGGATGTGGCAGTTCCAGTGAGAAAGGAAAGGAAAAAGACGGGCAGACTCTGCTTTCTGGAAATTTTTTCACGAAGTAGAGCTCGTGAACTCTGTGCTGTCTTCTGGTAACATATCATCAGTGTTTGTATTCATGAGTGGCACATGGATCCATGGCATTGGGTAAATCTGGGGGGTTTTACACATGGTCAGAATGTATTTAAATACATCTCATGATGGAGACAGTAACCAAGGTAATGTTTTGTTTCAGCATTTTGAAAAGACTTAACATTTATCTCAGAATCATGAGCCTCTCTCTAGTTGACAATTGTCATTGTTCCCCCAGCCCCAAATTCAACCATACATTTATTTTCCAAAACAGAAATTGTTTCTGTAAACATATCTCACCTTCAAAAGAAGTGTGAGGTTGGATTTTTCCCCCTTTTATTTGTCCTAAGATTCCAGAAGGCTGGCCTCCCAGCCCAGATAGCTCAGCCACCTCACCTGCCTATCATTCCTGCATTCCTACTTTGAGGGTCTCATGGTGCCCACTGGGTGTTGTTCCTAAGAAATTGATTGATTAAAAAATTTCCCAAAGTATCCTGAAGTGTCTCTTCAAATACATGCTGATCTGTGGAGTTGATTCCTTTCCTTCTCTTGGTTTTAGACAAATGTAAACAAAACTCTGATCCATAAAATTGCTATGCTGATAGAGCGGTGAGGGCTGGAAGCTTGATCAAATCCTGTTTCTTCTTGACACAGACTGATTAAAAATTAAAAAGAAAATGACAGTTTGAAGTGTGACTTTAATAGTGCAGTAGAGTCGGGTGGGCAGGGGCAGGGTGGTGACAGTGATCATGGATGATGGGATTCAGTGTAAGATTAAGAACAAGAGATGGAAGGAGATAACACACAGACAGTGCTCACCATCTAAATAGAGGTTGTCTCAGAGACCACTGGGCAAGTGCCTCATTTTCTACCAGGAGATTCAGAAGAAGCATGAGGGGCTATCTCTGATAGTCTCCCCTACAAAGTAGACAGCAGCAACATCAAGCTGCCTGACTGGCAGACCAAGTACAGGGATGCCTCTCCAGCCCACAGCACTTGGGGAGACAGGTACTAGAGTGTCTTAGTCCACTTGTGTTGCTATAAAGAATATCTGAGGCTGGGTAATGCATAAAGAAAAAAAGTGTATTTGGCTCACAGCTCTGCAGGCTGTATAGGAAGCATGGCACCAGCATCTGCTTCTCATGAAGGCTTCAGGGTGCTTCCACTCATGGCAGAAAGGAAAGAGAGAGTTGGCATGTACAGAGATCACATGGCAGGAGGAGGCCAGAGAAAGGGGAGGGGGCCAGGCTTTTTTTTAACAGCCAGCTCTTGTGGGAACTAATAAAGCAAGAATTCACTCATTACTGCAAGGCTGGCACCAAGCCATTCATGAGGGATCCTTCCCATGACCCAAACACCTCCCATTAGGCCTCACTTTCAATACTAGGGATCATATTTCAACATGAGATTTGGAGGGATCAAACAAACCAAACTATAGAATTCTACCCCCTAGGCTTCCAAATCTCATGTGATTTTCTCAGTGCAAAATACAATCATTCGTCCCCCAAGCCTTAACTTGTTCCAGCATCATCTCAGAAGTCCATAATCTCATCTGAGACTCAAGGGAACTTCCTTATACTGTGGGCCTATAAAATCAAAATCAAGTTGTTTACTTCCAAGATACAATAGTGGGACAGACATTGGGTAAACATCCCCATTCCAAAAGGGAGAAATCAGCCAAAACAAAGGGGTAAGAGGACTCACAGAAGTTCAAAACTCAGCAAGGCAGACACTAAATCTTAAAGGTCCGAAATAATCTCCCTTGACTCCATGTCTAGCATCCTAGATGAGGGGTGAGCTCTCAAGGCTTCAGGTAGCACTGACCCCATGGCTTTGCTGGGCACAGCCCATGTGGCCATTTTTGCAGATTGGAGTCTAGTGCCTGCAGCTTTTCCAGCCTGAGGTTGCATGCTGCTGGTGGCTCTATAATTCTGAGGTATCCATAGCAGCCTCATTCCACAGCTCCACTAGGCACTGCTCTAGCAGAGTCTCCCTGCAGGGGTTCTGCCCCTGAGGAGGGTTTCTTCCTGGGCACCCACGCTTTCCAAAACCCTCTGAAAGCTAGGAGGAAGGTGCCAAGTCTCCACCCCTCTTGCATTCTGTGCAGTTGCAGATTTAGCACCACATGGAGGCTGCCAAGGCTTACTGCTTCTATCTCTATAGTAGAACCAAGCAGTACCAGGGACCTTTTGAGCCCTGGCTAGAGCCAGAATGCAGAGATGCAGGGAGAAGCAACCCAAGGTGGTGAAGGGCAGCAACATCAGGGCCCTGTCCCCTGAAACCATTCTGTCCTCCTACACCCCTGGGCCTGTGATGGGAAGGGCAGCCTTGAAGATTTCTGAATGCATTTGGGGCCTTTTTTCCAATTGTTTTGACTATTAGCCCCCAGCTCCCTTTCTCCTTGCTAATCTCTCTAGCCTTGGATTATTTTCCTGAAAATGCTCTTTCCTTTTCTACCATAGCCAGGCTGCAAACTTTTCAAGTTTTAATGCTCTGCTTCTCTTTTAACTACAAATTTCAACTTTAGGTCATTCCTTTGCTCTCATACCTGACCATAAACTGTTAAAAGCAGCCATGTCACTTGTTGAATGCTTTGCTGCTTAGAAATTTCTTCTGCCAGATACCCTAGGTCATCACTCTTTTTTTTTTTTTCCCCCAGACAGAATGTTACTCTATTGCCCAGGCTCACTGTGTGATCTCAGACCACTGTAACCTCCACCTCCTGGATTCAAGTGATTCTCAGTGATTCTCAGCCTCCTAAGTAGCTGGTATTACAGGTGTGTGCACCACCATGCCTGGCTAATTTTTGTATTTTTGGTAGAGACAGAGTTTCACCATGTTGACCAGGCTGGTCTGGAACTCCTGACCTCATGATCTGCCCACCTCAGCCTCCCAAAGTGCTGAGATTACAGGTGTGAGCCACCGCGCCCAGCCAGGTCATCACTCAAATTCAGCCTTCCACAAAGCCCTAGGGCGTGGACACAAGGCAGCCAAGTTATTTGCCAATTTATGACAATGCTGGCCTTTGCTCCAGTTCCCAATAAGTTCCTCATTTCCATCTGAAACCTTGTCAGTATGGCCTTTACTGCCTATATTTCTAACAGCATTTTGGTCACAACAACTTAACCAATCCTTAAGAAATTTCAAACTTTCTCTTTTTCTCTTCTTCTGAGCCCTCCAAACTCTTCCAGCCTTCAGCCATAACTGGGTGAAGTTCCAAAGCCGCTTCTACATTTTCAGATATCTTTATAGTGATGCCCTACTCCTCGGCACCAGTTTTCTATCTTTGTCCATTTGTGTTACTATAAAGAAACATCTGAGGCTGGGTAATTTATAAAGAAAAGAGGTTTATTTGTCTCAAGTTTCTGTAGGCTGTATAGGAAGCATGGTACTGGCATCTGCATCTGGTGAGGGCCTCAGGCTGCTTCCACTCATGGCGGAAGGTGAAGGGGAGCCTGCAAGTGCACAGATTACATGGCGAGAGGAGGCAAGAGAGAGGGAGGGAGGTGCCAGGTTCTTTTTAACAACCAGCTCTTGGCCAGGCACAATGGCTCATGCCTGTAATCCCAACACTTTGGGAGGCCAAGACCAGCGGATCACCTGATGTTGGGAGTTTGAGACCAGCCTGACCAACATGGAGAAACCCCATCTCTACTAAAAATACGAAATTAGTAGGACGTGGTGATGCATGCCTGTAATCCCAGCTACTCAGGAGGCTGAAGCAGGAGAATCGCTTGAACCCAGGAGGTGGAAGTTGCAGCGAGCTGAGATTGTGCCATTGTACTCCAGCCTGGGCAACAAGAGCGAAACTCCTTCTCAAAAAAAAAAAAAAAAAAAAATAGCTCTCATGGAAACTAACAGAGCAAGAACTCACTCATTGCAAGACTGGCAGCAGGCCATTTATGAGGGATCCACCCTGTGACCCAAACACCTCACATTAGGCCCCATTTCCAACATTGGGGATCACATTTCAACATGAGACTCAGAGAGGACCAACGTCCAAACTACAGCACACTGGTGCCACATACATCAAGTTATTAGTGTCCACATTGTCCTAAAACAGAGGCTGATAGGAGGGCAGAGCCTGCTTACTTGCAGCATCAGACAGTGTCTAACCAAGTCACTGGGCCTCTGCCCTAGATCCATCTACTTTGGGGTCACATCAGAGTCTCACCCACAAATATTGTTTACAGTGGTTGTTTTTTCTCATTATAGTGCACTTACATGGCAGGAAAAAATCCTCGTGATATTCCAAACATGTCATGATCCCAATTTAATTTTCTTTTAAAAATCTCCCGAGGCCTCCTGGATACAACTGAACAGAGCCAGCCTCTCTCACAGCGCTCAGGAATGAGGAGGTTTGGAACAGGTGGGGCTGTATTGTGTATTGTGCCTTATCAGTGTGTTGTGAGAGAACCATGCCCAGCACGGTGCTTTCTACTTTGGGAGAGGGCAAGAAGGCTGCCCCTCAGCAGTGCATTCAAGTGGGTACAGTGGCAAAGCCAAGGGTGTGCCATCAAGTCAGCCTGAGAGGTTCAGCTCAGTGTTGGATCCAAGGAACTGCAGAGCAGCAGTTTTCTCCATGACAAGCACAGCAGAAGTCACAGGTGCCTTCACACTCCACTTCCATGTAGCTTTTTTTAATCGCAAGGTTGTGATTTGCCCGTGTGGAACATTTAGAGCCTTTCCCACCTAATTACAGCCTACCCAGCAGCTGGCACACAGCCAAAGCTGCCTGTCCTGTCCCTGCAGAAGTGTTTGCCCCTGGCCGCACAGCAGGCCTAGGACTGTCAAATGCAAAGGCTGGTGGGCTATAGCCCTGCCAGCTCCAGGTGCCTCTCCCACTTCTTTGTTCTCTCTAAGCCCGGCAGGCAGACCCCATCCCTCTCCCCTAATATGGTCCTAATCTCTAGGAATTCCTGCAGAGGCAGTGCAAAATCATGAGAGAGCGTGGGCTTTAGAACGGGCTCATTGCCTGGCTTCAAAACATACCTCTGCTACCAGCTGGCCGTGTATCTCAACGTCTTCATGTAGAAATTAGAGAAAGTTTACTTCTGCCTTCCTCACTGGGCTTTGGCAAAGATGACAGCTAATGTAAGTCAAGCACCCAGTGCAAAGCAGGCATTTGATAAATGACAGCCGCTGCCCCGTGTGAGAGGGTGGGAGCGTTTATGTGGGTGATGAACTCCATATGCATACCAGTCACCTGTGGCCTGCCTTGGTTCCTTCCCCCTCGAATGTGTTTGCAGGTGAAGCTTATTTGGATCTGCCCAAAGCAGACAGACTGACATGTGCTACCCCCATTCCTCTGGGTTCCTCTTCCCAGAGCCCATCCCTGGCTTCTATGTGCTGAGTTTGCCATGCAAAGGGAAGTTTTCACTCCTTCGCTCAGGGGGCATTTGACCTCCTTCCAACCACAGCCCTTCTCTGCATGCTGCAGAAAGTTTTGCTCAGGGAGGGGAGGACAACCTCAGAAATCCCCTCGAGGACTCTGAAGGACTCAGATTATTTCCACAGGCAACCCTGTAGATTAACACTAACCTGCTTCCCTAATTTTATCATCTATTTTAGATTTAAAGCATAAAAGTTAATGCCCATACATTCCCAAGGCAATAAAGGGGAAAGACCACAGTAAAGATGACTGGTCTAGCAGGCAGAGCAGAGCCCCGGAGAGCAGCAGTCACTTGTCAGGGAGGGCAGACACTGAGCATGGTGGTGTTGAAAGCATAAAACTTAATGCAGAGTGTGTATGCATCCACCAGCCATGCTCAGCTGCTGTAGCAGCCTTTGTACCATCTCCACACAGGGATAAAAACCAGTCATGCCTTGTTTTAAATGGTCAAGGAAGTAGTCCAGCCACCTGAATAGGAGCCATGAACCTGCCGTACTTAAAGCCTCATCCTATCCACGTGTTCAGAGCCACTGCGGCTGCCCTTGGTGCCCTGTCCCACTGGTTCTCCAGGGCCATGGGGAAAAGGAATCTAAACCACCTCTCTATGCATCTATGCAGATGCATAGAGAGGTGGGGAAGGGGATGAGAGGGAGACTGAGGGAATTGAGACTAATATTTTTTGCTTGTAGCCTATAAGAAGTATTTATAGACCCTGTTTCAGTCAATAAATATTTATGAAGCACCTCCTCTGCGCCAGGCTCTATCTGTGCTCTCCGGCCCAGTGGGAAATAAGGGCTGGTAGGCCGACAGCTACAATCGAGGGACTACAGGACACTTGACCTAGACCTGGACTCTCAGGGAAGGCTGTCCTGGAAATGGCAGCCCTGCTGGTAGCAGGCAGAGTGGGAGACGAACTGGGGGTGGAAGAGCACACATCCTGTCCCAGAGACAAAGGACAGCTGGGTGGGTGGGAAACATAGGGGTGTTCAGTGCTTCCAGGGCCTCGGGGTTGGGGATGGAGAGGAGGCTGAGTGGGGGCGGGGAGGTAGGTAGAAGGGGAGAGAGATGGGACTGGAGAGATGAGAAGGACAGCCTGTCAAGGCCTGAGATACCATGGGAGGGGAGGTAAGTGGTTCCTCTCAGAATGAGAAGCCATTAAAAGGCTCAAGGCAGAGGAGTTACGTGGGTGAGATGGGAGTAGTGCTCAGGCTTGAGAGCTGTTTTGCCGGCCCATTCAGTCTGCAAAGCATGAGCCTAGGAGTCAGGGACAGCCCAGCCTAGCATGAGACCGCCACTGGGTCCCTGGGGGATGCCTCCAGGCCCCGTTTTCTCAGCTATGGAGTGAGAGGATGGAAGAGATGGTCTCAAAGGTCTCCCAGCTCTGGCAGGGTGGAAATTCTCTTTGCTTGCTTAAAAAATTTTTGTAATCCAGAGTCAAACATCACCCAGCTCCACTCCTGCCAGCTCTCTTAGCAGCTGCTCCCTCCTTCTCCTCCACCCCTCAGCAACTGCCTTCTCCCAACTCAGGAGCAGCCCTGTCCCAGTGCCTCCTTAGGATGGGGTCCACACTCTCGAAACTCTGAAGCCGCCCTCACCCTCTGATCAGGACAAGAGACACCAGTTACAGCCATTCTGGCCTCCTGTGGCTGTGCTCAGGACCCCAATCCATTTGGTCCTTGGCCAGAAGGAGCAGATGCCAAGGCTACCCCTCCTGGAGTCCACTTGAGTATAATGACTTGAAGCAACTAAAAGCCCAAAGAAATCTCTTAGATTGATTTAGCCCACAAGTTTTTAATAATTGTGTAGCATTTCCCATTCTATGGAGCATGTTCACCTACTGCATACTTATTGGAGGGAAGTGGAAAGAAAGTGAGCACGTTACATTTGATGTTGGCTGAGCCTGTTTCTACATCTGTCTACCTCAAGGACTGAGGAGGGCGCCCTTCTCTGTATAGTTCTCCGATTCCCATGAGTGCATCAGCAGCATTTCCCCGGTATGCTCTAGGTGCGATCACAGAGATCTCTGTATTAATATATTTTACTTTTTAGAACAATTTTAGGTTTATGGAACAATTCCTCAAAAAAATAGAGATCCCATACACCTCATCTGTCTCTTTCACTTTCTCTCTCTGTCTCACACACACACGCACCTTTTTTAAATTTAACATCTTGGGGGGCGGAGCAAGATGGCCGAATAGGAACAGCTCCAGTCTCCAGCTCCCAGCGCCAGCGACACAGAAGACAGGTGATTTCTGCATTATTATCTGAGGTACTGGGTTCATCTCACTGCGGAGTGCCGGACAATCAGTGCTGGTCAGCTGTCGCAGCCTGACCAGCGAGAGCTCAAGCAGGGTGAGGCATCGCCTCACCTGGGAAGCGCAAGGGGGAAGGGAATCCCTTTTCCTAGCCAGGGGAACTGAGACACACAACACCTGGAAAATTGGGTAACTCCCACCCCAATATTGTGCTTTAAGCAAACGGGCACACCAGGAGATTATATCCCACACCTGGCCGGGAGGGTCCCACGCCCACGGAGCCTTCCTCATTGCTAGCACAGCAGTCTGCAATCTAACCACAAGGCAGCAGCGAGGCTGGGGGAGGGGCGCCCGCCATTGCTGAGGCTTAAGTAGGTAAACAAAGCCCTGGGAAGATCCAACTGGCTGGAGCTCACAGCAGTTCAAGGAGGCCTGCCAGTCTCTGTAGACTCCACCTCTGGGGACAGGGCACAGCTAAACAACAACAACAACAACAACAACAAAAAGCAGCAGAAACCTCTGCAGACACAAGCGACTCTGTCTGACAGCTTTGAAGAGAGTGGTGGATCTCCCAACACGGAGGTTGAGATCTGAGAACGGACAGACTGCCTGCTCAAGTGGGTCCCTGACCCCTGAGTAGCCTAACTGGGAGATATCCTCCACTAGGGGCAGACCAACACCCCACACCTCACACGGTGGAGTACACCCCTGAGAGGAAGCTTCCAAAGCAAGAATCAGACAGGTACACTCGCTGTTCAGCAGTATTCTATCTTCTGCAGCCTCTGCTGCTGACACCCAGGCAAACAGGGTCTGGAGTGGACCTCAGGCACTCTCCAACAGACCTACAGCTGAGGGTCCTGACTGTTAGAAGGAAAACTAGCAAACAGGAAGGACACCCACAACAAAACCCCATCAGTACGTCACCATCATCAAAGACCAGAGGCAGATAAAACCACAAACATGGGGATAAAGCAGGACAGAAAAGCTGGAAATTCAAAAAATAAGAGCACATCTCCCTCTCCAAAGGAACGCAGCTCATCACCAGCAACGGATCAAAGCTGGACAGAGAATGACTTTGACGAGATGAGAGAAGAAGGCTTCAGTCCATCAAACGTCTCAGAGCTAAAGGAGGAATTACGTACCCAGCACAAAGAAACTAAAAATCTTGAAAAAAGAGTGGAAGAATTGATAACCAGAATAATTAATGCAGAGAAGGCCATAAACGAACGGACAGAGATGAAAACCATGACACGAGAAATAAGTGACAAATGCACAAGCTTCAGTAACCGACTCGATCAACTGGAAGAAAGAGTATCAGCGATTGAGGATCAAATGAATGAAATGAAGTGAGAAGAGAAATCTAAAGAAAAAAGAAGAAAAAGAAATGAACAAAGCCTTCAAGAAGTATGGGATTATGTAAAAAGACCAAATCTATGTCTGATTGGGGTGCCTGAAAGTGAGGGGGAAAATGGAGCCAAGTTGGAAAACACTCTTCAGGATATCATCCAGGAGAACTTCCCCAACCTAGTAGGGCAGGCCAACATTCAAATTCAGGACATACAGAGAACGCCACAAAGATACTCCTCGAGAAGAGCAACTCCAAGACACATAATTGTCAGATTCACCAAAGTTGAAATGAAGGAAAAAATCTTAAGGGCAGCCAGAGAGAAAGGTCAGGTTACCCACAAAGGGAAGCCCATCAGACTAACAGCAGATATCTCAGCAGAAACTCTACAAGCCAGAAGAGAGTGGGGGCCAATATTCAACATTCTTAAAGAAAAGAATTTTAAACCCAGAATTGCATATCCAGCCAAACTAAGTTTCATAAGTGAAGGAGAAATAAAATCCTTTACAGATAAGCAAATGCTTAGAGATTTTGTCACCACTAGGCCTGCCTTACAATGGACCCTGAAGGAAGCACTAAACATGGAAAGGAACAACCGGTACCAGCCATTGCAAAAACATGCCAAAATGTAAAGACCATCGAGGCTAGGAAGAAATTGCATCAACTAATGAGCAAAATAACCAGTTAATATCATAATGGCAGGATCAAGTTCACACATAACAATATTAACCTTAAATGTAAATGGACTAAATGCTCCAATTAAAAGACACAGACTGGCAAACTGGATAAAGAGTCAAGACCCATCAATTCGCTGTATTCAGGAGACCCATCTCACATGCAGAGACATACATAGGCTCAAAATAAAGGGATGGAGGAAGATCTACCAAGCAAATGGAGAACAAAAAAAAGCAGGGGTTGCAATACTAGTCTCTGATAAAACAGACTTTAAACCATCAAAGATCAAAAGAGACAAAGAAGGCCATTACATAATGGTAAAGGGATCAATTCAACAGGAAGAGCTAACTATCCTAAATATATATGCACCCAATACAGGAGCACCCAGATTCATAAAGCAAGTCCTTAGAGACTTACAAAGAGACTTAGACAATAATAATGGGAGACTTGAACACCCCACTGTCAACATTAGACAGATCAACGAGACAGAAAGTAAACAAGGATATCCAGGAATTGAACTCATCTCTGCAGCAAGCAGACCTAATAGACATCTACAGAACTCTCCACCCCAAATCAACAGAATATACATTCTTCTGAGCACCACATCATACTTATTCCAAAATTGACCACATAATTGGAAGTAAAGCACTCCTCAGCAAATGTACAGGAACATAAATGATAACAAACTGTCTCTCAGACCACAGTGCAATCAAACTAGAACTCAAGACTAAGAAACTCAATCAAAACCGCTCAACTACATGAAAACTGAATAACCTGCTCTGAATAACTACTGGGTACACAACAAAATGAAGGCAGAAATAAAGATGTTCTTTGAAACCAATGAGAACAAAGATACAACATACCAGAATCTCTGGGACACATTTAAAGCAGTGTGTAGAGGGAAATTTATAGCACTAAATGCCCACAAGAGAAAGCTGGAAAGATCTAAAATTGACACTCTAACATTACAATTAAAAGAACTAGAGAAGCAAGAGGAAACACATTCAAAAGCTAGCAGAAGGCAAGAAATAACTAAGATCAGAGCAGAACTGAAGGAGATAGAGACACAAAACCCCTCCAAAAAATCAGTGAATCCAGGAGTTGGTTTTTTGAAAAGATCAACAAAATTGATAGACCACTAGCAAGAATAATAAAGAAGAAAAGAGAGAAGAATCAAATAGACGCAATAAAAAATGATAAAGGGGATATTACCACCGACTCCACAGAAATACAAACTACCATTAGAGAATACTATAAACATCTCTACGCAAATAAACTAGAAAATCTAGAAGAAATGGATAATTTCCTGGACACTTAGACTGTCCCAAGACTAAAACAGGAAGAAGTTGAATCCCTGAATAGACCAATAGCAGGCTCTGAAATTGAGGCAATAATTAATAGCCTACCAAACAAAAAAAGTCCAGGACCAGATGGATTCACAGCTGAATTCTACCAGAGGTACAAGGAGGAGCTGGTACCATTCCTTCTGAAACTATTCCAATCAATAGAAAAAGAGGGAATCCTCCCTAACTCATTTTATGAGGCCAACATCATCCTGATACCAAAGCCTGGCAGAGACACAACAAAAAAAGAGAATTTTAGACCAATATCCCTGATGAACATTGATGCAAAAATCCTCAATAAAATACTGGCAAACTGGATCCAGCAGCACATCAAAAAGCTTATCCACCATGATCAAGTGGGCTTCATCCCTGGGATGCAAGGCTGGTTCAACATTCGCAAATCAATAAACGTAATCCAGCATATAAACAGAACCAAAGACAAAAACCACATGATTATCTCAATAGATGCAGAAAAGGCCTTTGACAAAATTCAACAGCCCTTCATGCTAAAAACTCTCAATAAATTTGGTATTGATGGAACATATCTCAAAATCATAAGAGCTATTTATGACAAACCCACAGCCAATATCATACTGAATGGGCAAAAACTGGAAAAATTCCCTTTGAAAACTGGCACAAGACAGGGATGCCCTCTCTCACCACTCCTATTCAACATAGTGTTGGAAGTTCTGGCTAGGGTAATCAGGCAAGAGAAAGAAATCAAGGGTATTCAGTTAGGAAAAGAAGAAGTCAAATTGTCCCTGTTTGCAGATGACATGATTGTATATTTAGAAAACCCCATTTTCTCAGCCCAAAATCTCCTTAAGCTGATAAGCAACTTCAGCAAAGTCTCAGGATACAAAATTAATGTGCAAAAATCACAAGCATTCTTACACACCAGTAACAGACAAACAGAGAGCCAAATCATGAATGAACTTCCATTCACAATTGCTTCAAAGAGAATAAAATACCTAGGAATCCAACTTACAAGGGATGTAAAGGACCTCTTCAAGGAGAACTACAAACCACTGCTCAGTGAAATAAAAGAGGACATAAACAAATGGAAGAACATATCATGCTCATGGATAGGAAGAATCAATATTGTGAAAATGGCCATACTGCCCAAGGTAATTTATAGATTCAACGCCATCCCCATCAAGCTACCAATGAGTTTCTTCACAGAATTGGAAAAAACTGCTTTAAAGTTCATATGGAACCAAAAAAGAGCCCGCATTGCCAAGACAATCCTAAGTCAAAAGAACAAAGCTAGAGGCATGCTACCTGACTTCAAACTATACTACAAGGCTACAGTAACCAAAACAGCATGGTACTGGTACCAAAACAGAGATATAGACCAGTGGAACAGAACAGAGTCCTCAGAAATAATACCACACGTCTACAGCCATCTGATCTTTGACAAACCTGAGAAAAACAAGAAATGGGGAAAGGATTCCCTATTTAATAAATGGTGCTGGGAAAATTGGCTAGCCATAAGTAGAAAGCTGAAACTGGATCCTTTCCTTACTCCTTATATGAAAATTAATTCAAGATGGATTAGAGACTTAAATGTTAAACCTAATACCATAAAAACCCTAGAAGAAAACCTAGGGAATACCATTCAGGACATAGGCATGGGCAAGGACTTCATGTCTAAAACACCAAAAGCAACAGCAACAAAAGCCAAAATTGACAAATGGGATCTCATTAAACTAAACAGCTTCTGCACGGCAAAAGAAACTACCATCAGAGTGAACAGGCAACCTACAGAATGGAAGAAAATTTTTGCAATCTACTCATCAGACAAAGGGCTAATATCCAGAACCTACAAAGAACTCAAACAAATTTACAAGAAAAAAACAAACAACCCCATCAAAAAGTGGGCAAAGGATATGAACCGACATTTCTCAAAAGAGGACATTCATACAGCCAACAGACACATGAAAAAATGCTCATCATCACTGGCCATCAGAGAAATGCAAATCAAAACCACAATGAGATACCATCTCACACCAGTTAGAATGGCAATCATTAAAAAGTCAGGAAACAACAGGTGCTGGAGAGGATGTGGAGAAATAGGAACACTTTTACACTGTTGGTGGGACTGTAAACTAGTTCAACCATTATGGAAAACAGTATGGCGACTCCTCAAGGATCTAGAACTACATGTACCATATGACCCAGCCATCCCATTACTGGGTATATACCCAAAGGATTATAAATCATGCTGCTATAAGACACATGCACACATATGTTTATTGCGGCACTATTCACAATAGCAAAGAATTGGAATCAACCCAAATGTCCATCAGTGACAGACTGGATTAAGAAAATGTGGCACATATACACCATGGAATACTATGCAGCTGTAAAAAAGGATGAGTTTGTATCCTTTGTAGGGACATGGATGCAGCTGGAAACCATCATTCTCAGCAAACTATCGCAAGAACAGAAAACCAAACACCGCATGTTCTCACTCATAGGTGGGAACTGAACAATGAGATCACTTGGACTCGGGAAAGGGAACATCACACACCGGGGCCTATCACGGGGAGGGGGGAGGGGGGAGGGATTGCATTGGGAGTTATACCTGATGTAAATGATGAGTTGATGGGTGCTGACGAATTGATGGGTGCAGCACACCAACATGGCACAAGTATACATATGTAACAAACCTGCACGTTATGCACATGTACCCTAGAACTTAAAGTATAATAAAAAAATGAAAATATAAAAATAAATAAAAATAAAGTTAACATCTTGCATTAGTGTGGCACAACCGTTACAACTGACTAACCAACATGTGGTATATAATATTAACTAAAGTCAAGAGCCAAACCTAATATAAACTATTGACTTTAGTCAATATACCACATACTTTCCAATATATGTTTACATTTCCTCCCTGTCTTCTTGTTCCCTTTACTTTAAAAGGAAAAGGAGAGTGACCCAGTGTGCAGAACTTGAAACTCCATAGACTTAATAGGCTTCTTGGCTTGTGCGGCTGGAGAAGCTTATGAGAGGCCAGTGGGTCTATACCATGGTCTCTCCCCCCAAGGCCATCGAGGACTTGGGGAAAGACCATCCCACAGGTTCCCTCAATACCATGTTCCAGGGGATGACAATTTCTTCCTTCTATCCTCCCATCTCCTGTGGCGTTTGGTTGAGATTTTGTCGCACATGCATGCCCCTGACTTCAGGGGCTTCTATCTTTTCTTCATACTCTACAATCTTTACATTCATTTCAATCCCCTTACCAACACTTATGGAAACCCCAGCATTGCCACTCTGCTCAAAGCTGAGGGTCCCATGTGGATGAAATGAATCTAAAGGGGAGGCAGACATGCACATAGGAAATTATAGACCTCGGGGAGGGGCAGGGACAGCACCATGTATGGGGTGCCTTGCAAGTACACAGGAGAGGCCGCTAACTCCACCTGGAAGGTAGAGAAAATCTCCCAGAGAAAGGGACAACTGAGCCCCTTGGCACACCATGACTATCTTCTTTTTGTGCACAGCCAAGCCACTCTTTCCCCGCCTTCCAATCCAATCTCAGAACTGAATGGGACTCTAAATCTCAGGCATCTGGTAGCTATGAAATCATTCTCTGCTTCAGTTTCCTCAACTGTAAAACGTGGAAAATAATATAACCTTCTTCGTAGGGTTGTTGGGAGGTGCTAAAGGAACTAATTTGTGTAAAGTGCTTAGAACCACACCTGGCACAGAGTACATACTTAAAGGTGTTAACTGTTATCATCATCATTAAATCCAGACAATTTTGTAATACTGGCTCCCCTCCCTGGTATCTCAGATATAGTGAAAACCTACTTGCTTCGTGCTGTTTGCTTTTCACCACAAGTATGTCACGGTGACATTTTTCATTCTGATTGTTGAATCATCTCCAGTTTGCCACTGAGAATTCCTCTAAGCCCATATTGGCTAATCAGTTCCCTTGGAGCACAGGTCTTTAACCCATCAGAAAGCAGCCTGCCCTGGTATTGTCTAACTCATGTCTCCAAATCTATCCTCACGGATTTCATGAGAGCTGGGAGCAGATGCTCTATGGAAAGCCATCTGCAGATTCCCCTCCACCCCTACCTCCCACCCAAGCCATCAGGAGAGCAGAGCCATAAAGAAGAACAAAGTTGGTCTGGCATGATTTGTTCTTTGTTAACTTACGATCTTACAGTGATTCTTTTGTTGTTGTTATAAAAAGAATATTTGTTTAGAATAAAAATACAGAACAATCTCACACCAGTCAGAATGGCTATTATTAAAAAGTCAAAAAATTACAATAATTCTTATCAACCATGCATTTGGCATCTAAGGGCTGACGAGACATAGGTTTAGTAACTGATCCAGATGCTTGTCTAACATCAGCACGGAATTCACAAGACAAGGAATTCACAAGTCCATAGGTCATAGGAGGTCCACAGAAGGCCCACCTTCTCCTCCATTTTTGTCAAACACTGTCCCAGATGAGCCCCTCCGGTCTCGTAGGAGTGCTCTGACCTCTGGAGTTTCTCCTGGGCCCCTAACCTTTGTTTAGTAATATCAGCTTTAGGTTTTCTGGGTATCTGGAATGGCACTTGGGCAGTGCTACCTACTGGTTTAACTCATGGGCACTGAAATTAGACACACCTGGGCTTAAATTTCAGTTCTGTCATTTACAGAAGCAAAGTCAGGCAAGACAGTGGACATTTAAGCCTCAGAGCCTTGCCAAATGAGGACATTGACAGCATCTACCTCCTAGTTAGCTGTAAGAATTAAGTACCATGATGACATAGACTGCTTAGAATGGCACCTGGCATGATGTCAGCACTCAAAACCAGGAGCTGCTCTCACCATTCTGTTACTTCCCCTTCAGTACTCCAAAGGAATTTAAACATGCCCCTTTCTCTTCATCTCCTGCAGCACTGCATCATCCTTTAGGGCAGCCTGCGGCCCTACCATCCTCGTTCTTCTGGCTCTGAAAGAACCAAGAGTCCCCTGAGGTTGGAGAAGGCATCTTCTACACACCTGCCTATCTGGGGTTAGCCCCTGCTCTCTATTTTTCAGATCTGGGGCACCCATAGGCACCCATGAGTCACTGTTCTTCTCCATCCCATCGTCAGCTCGCCAGGACTGGGCTCCCCTGGACTCCCAGTTGGAATCACCATGGTGCAGGCTGCCAACACTCCAGAGGGACTTTCCTGTGGACTCTCAGGCCGAGAGACCAGTTCCTCTTGACCCTGACCTTACTGAAATCTGCTGTCCTAACAAAAACAGGATAGAGCACCTCAATGAGCACTCAGGCGTGGAGGCATGATCGTAGTGAACTCCCAAGAATCCTCTAATATCACATTACACATCTAACACAGCAGTTCTCAACTGGGCCATCTTGCCCACAGGGGCATGTGACAGCGTCTGGGGGAGACATTTTGGGTTGTCACAACTGGGGGATGGGGTGCTATTGCATCTTGTGGGTCAAGGCCAGGAATATCACACATCCCACAGTGCACAGGCTAGCCCCAACTACCCCCATACCATCCCCAGCAAAGAACTATGCAGCCCTAACATGAACAGGGCCAAGGCTGAGGAACCCTGATTTAGGAGAGACATCCCACGAGGCTACAGAACTTAATGTCCTCCAGCTGGTAAATGATACAGTCAGGATTTGGCTCAGCCACTCTTGCTGAGTCAGGGCATCGAAACCGTTCTGTAGCTGGAGTCCTCTGACAATCTGGTGGGGCGTATGGAGGCTTTCCCAGAAGAATATTTTTAAGTGCATAAAATAAGACCAATGAATTATGTTAAACCACAGTTATCAAAACACTTTTGAAAACTAATACATAACATAATTATATATATGTGTATATTATGAGTAACAAATAACAAAGTCTACAGCAGGTCTAATAACCATTATAAATGCAAAGTCATGACAAATTGCATAAACAGTATTTTGAGATACTGGTAAACACTGTAATGTCAAATGCAGATATCTGTAGTTTCTTTCAATGGCAAAGCTACAGGTCTGGCCAACACTGATTTATTGCCTATGTGATAGGTGAGGGAGGTGCTAAATTCAGTGAAAGGTTAGTGAAAATGACGCAGAAGTGCTTCTCATCCAAGTTCATAGACCCCATTAATTCCATCTGCTGACCTGGGTTAAAACCGTTTGCTCTAAAGGCTATATTCCTAAGGCTTAAGTTTGCTTCCAAACAGACTCAATTTCTCTGCCCTGACAGGCGTGCATGGGTTCTGGGCCTTATGAGCTGTCATTGGCCCCAGAGTAGCCCTTGTCATTTAGCCTGTGGTCAGGTGATACAAGAAAACCTGAATTCACAGCCCATTCCATCATCCACTACCCATTTGGCTTGCATTAGTTACTTAACCTCTGCAAACCTCAGTTTCTTCATCTGTGAAATGGAAAGAATACCACTGCTCTGTAGGTTTGTTGTGAGAGTTAAATAAGGCAGCAAACATAAGATACCTAATACAACATTTAGTACAAAAATAAGCATTCAAACTATGAGAAACAAACTTAACTGTTCAAACCCAAAAAATGGACTTAGAGACCCAGAGAACAGCAAAGTGAGACTTTTAATGACAGCTTTGCAAGATTGTGTGTTTGGCACACAGGCACACCCAGCACAGTTTTAACAAGCAATTTATCCCCTAGCTTGCAGGTCCTTCCCCGCTGTTCTTCATAGGCTGAGTACTATAGGGTTGCAATTTTCCCGGACAGACGTCACCTATTGATTGTTAGGCAGGGGCTTTAAGTGTTTTCTTTAGGGTTGTCTTGCTACATTTTTTTGCAACCCACAATGCATTGCAATCCTAGTTAACTCAGGGGCTCTTCAAGTATTTGATTTATGACCTAAGTAGCTGGGCAGACTGATAAGAACAGACAAAGTGAGCTATTTTGCAGACTAGTAAACTTTTATTTTAGACCAAACTATTTTGGTTCCGGTGACGGCAACTAAGTGGGGTGGTAGGCGGAAGGGGAGGCTGACAAGCAGGCATTGGCTATTCAAGCAGGGACCTAGTATATTCAGTTTCTTTTGTAGTTTGCTATCCTAAGCCCATTTAAGGCACTTTGTTTTGGAAATGGACCGCTGTATACATTATTTCCTTCAATTCCCTCCTCTTTTACTTTTTACCTCTACTAGTCCCATTTCCACGTTTATTTTTGTGTCCTGTGGTCCTGAAATTCATTAGGTACTCCTTTAGTGGCTCTTATTGAGTTAATATAAATGTTGGGATTAAAGGAATTTGTTAGATCTCTCCAACTTTGGTGGCCATGTGGATTTTTGGGAGTTTCATGGAATGCCAAGGTGAATGGAATGACCAGTTAAACTAAGGCACAAGTCTCGGTTCAATTGGACAGTAACAGGTCGCAGAGGTTCCTTTTCCCACAATACCACCAGACATTAGCGGGGGTATATGAAGAGCCAAGTAGTTGCCTTTGTTTGACTTACCAGTAACGTTTAGGATGTGGGTACAAGTTAAGAGTTGAACTCTACACCCTGCCTAGAGAGACAAGAGGAGTGGTTTATATTTCCTATGGAGAACGAGGGGATTGCTTTAGGAACTGACCTCCACAATGCAGGAAAGAGCAGTGATAGACTTTTGTAGATCTTATTACCCCATGCATCCCTGTCCTGGTATAGAGCGAACATACAATGCATTCCTTTGGGACTGGTATCCCTTCTTAGTGGAAACGGAACTACCTGTGCCTGAAGCTGCCCAGCAGAGCATCCATAACAGTCACCTTTATTAAGAGCTAGTACCGAAAATTTGACCCATTCGACCCAGGCATTTACATCCCATATCCAGTCTTAATTTCTAAAGTTTGCCTTAAGTTAATCACCTTAATTATTTTTACTTTTCTGGGTTATTGTTTGGTGAATTAAAGGAAGTAGTGTGATAGGGGGTTATAGTAATCCTGAGTGGGCTTGGAGTGGAGTTGGTGACTAGCCTAAAAGCTAACTGTCCCATGGGATCCCTTCCTGAGATATTTATTCCTAATCCATACCTCCAAAGTTCCTGGTCTAGAGTAGCTGGGTTGTTTATGGTAATTAATATAGGATCGTATTTTAATTTTCTACAGTTAGGTGGTGTAGGGCCCTTATACAAATGTATTTTATTTTTTAAGGGTTTGTTTTTGGAAGAATGACTTACCCAGCCTTGACACTGGGTGGTCCATCAGACCTCACTCCAGCTAGCACAGGGCTTTCCCTAATAGCGACCTGTTTCAGGACATAGATATTTGTTTGCTTGTGACAGCTGCCTTTGGTTTCCTAAATTCCCTCAATGTAAGACTTGGCAGGCATTGAACTTTATTGTCTGGTCTTAGGGGTGGAGGTTCCAATCATGTTGACTATTAGTTTGATTGGATATTCCCTATTTTTCACCCCTAGTACTGGGCCCTATTTAATTTTTAGGTCTCCTTTTACCCCTTGTGTTAGGATTAATCGTAAACATTTTCGCCCCCAATAATGGTGCCGGCTTATAGCTTCCTTTTAGGTTTTCCTTAGAGTTAGCTTTAAGCGTTCCTTAGGTGATTTATACACTTCCCATCAACCCTTTCCCCTTCTTCCGGGAGTTATTTTATCAGTGTTTTGACCAAGTGTCATGTGTTTACCCGCATCCAGCTGTTCCTATGGCTGTCTTAGTGATCAGGAGCACTTGACAGGAGCCTTCCCAGCTTGGGTGGAGCTGGTCTTCTTTCCAAGTCTTAATTAGCACCGAGATGCCAGGCTGGAAGTGGTGAGCTGTGAACTTAAGAGGCAGGGTTTGAGTTAGAAGTTCTTTTAACCTAAGGGATGACAGGGTGGAGGATATGGCCAGTACATAATTTCTTAAAAATTGGTTCTTGATTTCCACAATAGGAAGGTTAGTAGTCCTGCCTAAATATGGGAATGCTTTGAAATGGCCTTAACCCAGCAGGTCTTCTTCCGGTAGTCTGTTTTTTAACTACCTTTTTGTTCATTCTCTGGCAGTTTACACAACCCCCACACACTTGTTTAGCAAGGGTATAAATCCCTATACACCCCTAATTCCTGAGTATTGCATCACACATGGTCTGGGGACCCCAGTGACTCCCTTATGCAGTATAGACATTGATTCTCTTATGGGTTTGCTTATTATTTCTCTCCCATCAGGGAGCATCCACCTCCTATCCTTAGTTTGAGTGGCCCCTATTTTGCCCAGTTTTTCCTCCTCCTCCTTAGAAAATTGAGGTTTTAATGCCACCTTAGGGATACCTGGGTTTAGGCTAAACAGTTTAACTTCTTCCTTCATAGAGCCTTGCTTAGCAGCTTTATCTGCAAGCCTGCTCCCTAGAGCTTCTATAGTGTTTCCTTTCTGATGGTCACTTACATGAACTATGGTTATCTCTGCTGGAAGCAGGAGGCTTTTTAGAACTTGTTTAACCAGTTGCCTATGTACCAACTTTATCCACCTGCCATTTATTAGGCCCTTTTTGTTCAGATCTTTCCAAATGTGCAAATGTACCATGGGTAATTGTTATTCTTAAGGGAAGTCAGGAGCTGAACAATACTTTCTACAAGATTCCAGAGAGCTAAAATAACGACCTGTGGTGTCTGCTTGATGTCCATCACATCATCCATTTCTCACACCAGGTCAAGCGGCTTTTCATGAATTCTGCACCAATCCTTCCTTTCCCCTCTCCTGTTATCCACATATAAATCCCTAGAGGGCCTTTTACCCCCAAAGCTACAGGTTAACCTGTGTGTGTCTCCTATACCTGCACATCTGTCCTCTGGGAAGGTCTAGTCTTTATGACTGGAGCTCAGCCACTCAAAGCATGGCTCGTCTGGATTCTCAGTGGTAAGTCTAAGGCTGTATGGACTGCCCTGTGCTTGAAGCAGTTTGGTTTTTAGGTAGTGATTTCTGATTTTTTTTTTTTTTTTTTTTTTTTTTTTTTTTTTTTTTTTGAGACAGAGTCTCCTTCCGTCACCCAGACTGGAATGCAGTGGTGCAATCTCGGCTCGTTGCAACCTCGGCTCGTTGCAACCTCGGCCACCTGGGTTCAAGCAATTCTCCCACCTCAGCCTCCCAAGTAGTGGGGATTACAAGTATGCACCACTGTGCCCAGCTAATTTTGTATTTTTTAGTAGAGATGAGGTTTTGCCATGTTGGCCAGGCTGGTCTTGAACTCTTGGCCTCAAGTGATATGCCCACCTCAGTCTCCCAAAGTGCTGAGATTACAAGTGTGAGCCACCTCACCCGGCCCAAGTTCTGATTTTCTGTCTTCAATTTTTCTAAACTCTGAACAGTATCCCTGTCCTCCATGCTTGGATGCCCCTCTTGCCCCAGTTTACCCAAGCTCCCTCCACTCTTAGTATGGGCCTAGCTAGATTTTCTTTAACTAACTTGAAAAGTTATGTTAAATTATTTTCGTTTGTTTTTTTTTTTTTTTTTTTTGACAGAGTCTCGCTCTGTCACCAGGCTGGAGTGCAGTGGCGTGATTTCGGCTCACTACAACTACCATCTCCTGGGTTCAAGCAGTTCTCCTGCCTTAGCCTCCCGAGTAGCTGGAACTACAGCCGTGTACCACCACACCCAAGTAATTTTCGTATTTTTAGTAAAGACAGAGTTTCACCATGCTGGCCAGGATGGTCTCCATCTCTTGACCTCATGATCCGCCCACCTCAGCCTCTCAAAGTGCTGGGATTACAGGCATGAGCCACCGTGCCTGGCCGCCTTCTTCTTCTTCTTCTTCTTTTTTTTTTTCTTCTAATTGACATGGGGTCTCACTGTATTGCCCAGGCTGGTCTTGAACTCTTGAGCTCAAGCAATCCTCCCACCTTGGCCTCCTAAAGTGCTGAGATTACAGGCATGAACCACCATGCCCGGCCTGGTTATGTTAAATTAAATCCAATTCAAGCCCGTGTCCAGTGAGTGTCAGGCTCCTTCTAGCCCGAGTTGAATGTAACATCACTGAGAAATATGTGCCACAAAAGTGTCTTATATCCGGAGGAGGAAATCAGTTGTGGGGTCTCCTGTGGGGTCTGGGACCTTCATTACCCTTACTTCTCTCTCAGGAAGTCTCTATGTGACGGTGTTTTCTTAAATGCGAGATGTTAATACGTGTTGGATGAAAGAAGGGTTCTGTGGGAAACTTTGGGGGAAAGTTTCATTCACCCAATCAGGTTTCTTTACTGAAGGGCTTCTCAGAGTATTTAACATGGTAATGGTAATATAGAGTCTCCCACATGTTATGGACTGAATGTATCACGCCCCCCACTACCCAATTTATATGTTGAGATTTAATCCCCAAAATGAGGGCATTAGGCGGTGAGGCCTCTGGGAGGTGATTAGGTCATGAGGGTGGAGCCCTTGTGAATGGGATTGCCAACCTTTTAAGAAGAGACCAGAGAGCTCTGTTGCCCTCTTTCCACCATGCAAGGATAGAAGAAGTCGGCTGTCTGCAGCCCAGAAGAGGGCCCTCACCAGAACTCAATGGTGCTGGCATTCCAGCTCAGACTTCCAGCCGCCAAAGCTGTGAGCAATTAATGACTGTTGTTTATAAGCCACCCAGTCTAAGGTACTTTGTAGCCTGAACTAAGACAACCAGGGAGCCTCTTCTTACAGGGCATCCCAGGCCCCTCTGGGAAATGCTAACCCAGGACCAGACGGGGATTGACCATGAGGCCACCAGAGCCCGCACCTCATGGCCCTACACCCAAAACTGGCCTTTCTGTGCCTCAATGCATTATCCTTGAGAGCTGGCTGGGAGGCCACAGTGGCCCCAGCAGGGCATATTGCCCCAGCAAAGGTCACACACTCCCCAGCAGGGTCCTGGACTACAGGCGCACCCCACCTTCAATGGCAGGGCTCCCACGTGTTTCTGGGGGGCCTCACTCACCAAAGCTCCACACACTTCAACTCCAGGAAGAAAGAGCCAATAAGACCCTGCTCAACCTCCCACTCAGAGGTCACTCTATCCCCCACCCCAGGACTGGAGCAGCAGAGGCAGGTGAGGGGCAGATGCCCATGTGGGCAAGGCTGTGACTGAGCTGCTGCAGCTGAGGGGGAATTGAGGGACAAAGGCCTGGGAGGCTGATCAGGAGCTCACACAGCTGGACAGAGAATGGCTGAAGTGTGACATTACCAATGCCAAGCAAAGAAGCCGAAAGATGCACGTTTTCAAACTACTGAGGATGAAAAACGAAACTCGGACCAACCACGTTTATAGGAAAGACAGAATTACATTTTCTTCTCCCTATAGAAAATGGTAACACAAAATTATTGTCCTGTGAAGAAATCAGAGAACATACAGCCAAAACATGCAAGGTAAAAATATTATAGATGAGTGCCAGCAGAGGATCAATAATTGTTTATAAAATATATTTTTATTCTTTTCTGGGTTTTTGCGATGTCTATATATCAACTTTCAGCTTTTTGAAATGTATAATTTGTTGTGATTTCTCATTCTGAATAAATCTTCATTTCTGTATTAATGTCGCTTACAGTTTTCGTTCTTTTTCTTAAAGAGGACCTCCCTCCAAGACCCTGTTCTCACCCCACCCAACCCTGGCTGAGAGGCAGCGGATGGTCTGGGTGACCTGTGGGATCCCTTCCAGTGCTGTCATTTTATCAGCCTCGATAATACCCAGGTGTGAGGATAATAAGCCTGATAATAAGGTGATAATAAGGACTAACATTTGTAGAGTCTATCACGTTTTCACAGCATTTTCATCCCATTATCTCCTTCAACTCTCCCTAACAACTCCGGGGTAGGTCTGTAAATATGCCATGGGCCTGAATAATACATTCATTTTTTTAAGAAAAAGGAAGGGAGAGGGTAATAAAATCAACATGCTGCATTTTCTCCATGGCCTGACCTGTCCCTCTGGCCTTTGCTAGTGCCGTCCCCACTCTCCCCTTTCAGCCTGGGCTCCTCTGGCCCCCATGATGGCCTCAAGGGCACCAGGTGCTCAGTTAGCTGTTGCCAGTATTTACCTAGTTTGTTTATTTACTAGACAAAGGGCATTCTCTGGTGAGGCCAGGAGGCCTGGTTTCCGGGCCTGGGTCTGTCACGAAATGCAGGTTTCTCCCTCTCTGGTCCTAAGTCCTCTCTCACTCCTCTCCCCGACCCCCACCCTCACCTCCCTCACTCTCCCAGGCCCACTGGATGAACAAGTTTGATGAGACTAGATAACTTCCAGCTGAAACAGCCCCTAGAGTGAGGACCCCTAACTCCCTCTCTGCAGATGTTTCAGGGCATGAGCTCACTCTGCCCTCAGAAGGCGCCTTGCACCAGCTCACTGGGAGCAGCACCTGCCTGCCAGGCCTGCTGTGTGCTCCGTGTGGTGAGACATACCCCAGAGAGAAAGCATCCAGAGCCAGAATGAACCGGGCACGGGGCCACAGTTAGTGCTGAGGTTGCACCGGGTGGCTCTCTACTCTCCCTCAGCAGAGACAGCGGAGTCAGTGAACTGACTCCAGGGGACGCAGACACCTGCAAGGCTTGCTCCGGAAATGCCAACAGCAGCATGAACAAACTGACCAAGCTCTCTCCTCCCTCTCCCAGGCAGGGGGCTGATAAGGCGCTATAGGACAGTTCCAAAGATGAAGGGCCAGGCGGATCTGCACCATGGAGCCAGCCCTGGGGATTCCAGAGCTGGTGGAAATGGACAGAGCCCTGAGCCAGGAGCCTGGCTTCTGACCACCTGTGGGAGTCTGCCTCCCACTCCTCCCCCCACGCACAAGCACAGAGTGCCCACTCTGCCCAGGAGCTACATTACCCAGCGCCTCCATTCTTTATACCTACCTGCTGGCCAGGGCCTGGCCATGGTCCCATCTGGCCCACTTCCCTCCCAAATCACCGCATTGCCCCTCTCCTACTCCTTCCATTAGCTTCAACTCCTGAAGGCTCCCCCTCACCCTCCCCTCCTCATCCCTGCCTCTGCCCAGGGACTCGGAGAGCCCCCCATGGTGCTGGGGAATGGAGTACAGCCTGCCGCACCTGGAGCTCCTCATTCAGACAACAGAGGAGGCAAAGGCCAGTGCACAACCTGTGCCCAGGAGAAAGGAGCAGATGCTCGATGAAGAGCATCCAAGGAATCCCCAAAGGACAGCGGCTCCTAAATGCAATTCCATATGACCTGGACAGCCCAGGCTGGGAGCAGTAGGAAAGGAGAGTGAGGGATCAGAGGGGGAGGGGAGAGGGCAAAGCTGGAGGAGGAGGGAAAAAGCAAGGGGAGGTGGTATATGGAGAAGAGGTGGAACCTGGCAGGAGAAAGAGCCCCCACCACCCCAGGGCGGCCTGCAGCCTGGCAGTCTCACAGCGGACAGACAGGTACCCTGCCCCCACCTCGCCACCTGCACACCTGCTCAACATGCTGGTCAATCCCTGCTCTCAAGCATGATCACCAAGGCAGCACCATGCTTCGTGACTCAGGCGGCATGGCTGCGAGGCTGATTCCCTGCCACGTTCCCTCTGAATGCTGATTTGGCTGGAGGGAGAGACACAGCCCTCTCCTGCTGGACTCCTCAGAGGTCAGAAAGAGCCTGGCCCATTATTGTCTCTATTGATTTTTCTTCTCCCCAACCCCACAGGCCAGGGCAGTCTGGTGCTTCATAAAGGAGCCGGGAAGGCAGCCCGGGTGCAGGAAGAGCAAGAGAGGGGGAGTCAGGAAAAGGACTTCCACCCTGGTTCAGCTATCTGGGCCTCAGTTTCCCCATCAGGAGAGAAGAGGAGTGAACACTGATGGCTCCTAGGGTCCCTCTGACTGATATTCTCTGCTTCTACTTCCTTCAGTGTGTGGTCCATATGAGCACAAGGAACATAACATGGCCGAAGTAGCTCAAAGCATAATTTCTGAGCCTCTGAACACCTGTGTGCCACTAGCAGCAAGCTGTTAGGTCTGGGAGCTCTGGGTGATGATGAAGAAACATGAAGGATGAGCATGGAGAAAGAGTCACGTGTCGGCTGAGCTGGGGTGGCCAGGCATAGTGTAGGACCAGCCCGGTGCCCATCACACTGGGTCCTCCCATGGCCGAGGGAAAATCCAGGATTACTCTGGGAGGAGGCATCCCACTTGGATGTTGGCAAAAAAAAAGGTTTGCCTCCAGCCCTCCCATGTAAGCTAGTTTCCTCATTGGTAAAATGGTCAAAGCAAACCATTTTGAAAGTGCAGTATTTTATTTATTTTTAATTTATTATTTAATTTTTGTATTTTTAGTAGAGATAGGCTTTCACCATGTTGGCCAGGCTGGTCTCAATCTCCTGACCTCAAGTGATCCACCTGCCTCAGCCTCCCACAGTGCTGGGATTACCCACACAGCCTCCCACAGTGCTGGGTGGCATGAGCCACCGCACCCGGCCGAAAGTGCAGTATTTTAACAGTGTGAACAAGATACTATGTCTGCAAAGAGCTCAGAAAGAGAAAGTGAGAGGAGGAATTAACTGTGGGTTGACTCCTCATGGTGCCACTGTGGGACTCCCTGACATTCACTATCTTGCAAAATCCAGTGATCCAATAATGTCACTGGAGGTCCTGTGACTGGGTCAAGCCCACCCTGCTGTACTTGAATTCAACTTTTCCTGATTCTAGACCCATCTCTGTCAGCATCAAATCGGCTAAAAGTGGCAAAAGTTCCTGTGAATTGGCAAGTCTGGGCTGTCCTATCTTCCTCATAAAGCTGAACTCAGGCTGGGTTCCCAAGGCACCTAGAGGAAGGCATGTCATGCCTACCTGGCACCAGGGCACGGGAGGTGATGCAGAGGGCTCCTGTTTTAGCTCTCTTTGATCATGTATTTATTTGACAATATTTTTGGTGTGCCAGGCATTGTGAGAGATCCAGGGATTCGGAGTGAACAAGAGTGACAAGGACAGCCCTTAGATTACTTCGAGAGCAGAGGAGACAAGCACAGGGCAAATGCAGCCATACACCAAGCATGATGGTAGGGGACAAATGGTTTGCCCTGGGAGGCTCCAACAGGGTCCCCAAGCCTTCCGCTGGCTGCCGGGAGCCTTGTGGCCATGTTGAGGAGGGTGGGCTTCATCTCTAGGGCAGCACGGAACCATGGCAGGGTTTTGGGAGCACCCCCAATGCACAGTGTGGCATGAAGCAAGACTGGGGAAGGGGAGCCTTGAGGGGTCTGTGCTGAGAGGCAGCGCGGCTGGGCAAGGCACGTGGGAAAGGGACTGGACTGAAAAGATAATCTTCAGGCAGCGCTGATGGGCTGTTTTGCTTGATGCCTTGGGGCACGGAGGAGCAGGCCAAGAGTTTTTCCCAGTGCACGGCTGGAGCAGTGGGTGGTGGGCACCAGTCACGGTGATTGGGAGCAGCAAGTCTTGGGGTGGCCACTTTGCATTTTGAGTTTGAAGAACCTGAAAGGCTTAGCAATGAGAATAAGAAGAGGCCATGGGTGTGAAGCACAAGAGCAAAACAGGCTGGAGATGGACATGGGACCCTCTCCATCTCCCACCCTCTCCATCTCCCACCCTCTCCATCCCCCACCCTCTCCATCTCCCACCCTCTCCATCCCCCACCCTCTCCATCCCCCACCCTCTCCATCCCCCACCCCCTCCATCCCCCACCCTCTCCATCCCCCACCCTCTCCATCTCCCACCCCCTCCATCCCCCACCCTCTCCATCTCCCACCCTCTCCATCCCCCACTCTCTCCATCCCGCACCCTCTCCATCTCCCACCCCCTCCATCCCCCACTCTCTCCATCCTGCACCCTCTCCATCTCCCACCCTCTCCATCTCCCACCCTCTCCATCCCCCACCCCCTCCATCCCCCACTCTCTCCATCCTCCACCCTCTCCATCTCCCACCCTCTTCATCTCCCACCCTCTCCATCCTCTGCCCTCTCCATCTCCCATCCTCTCCATTCCCCACCCGCTGAATCTCCCACTCCTCTCCATTCCCCGCCATCTCCATCTCGCACCCTTTCCATTTTCCACCCTTTCCATTTTCCACCCTCTCCATCTCCCACCCTCTCCATCCCCCGCCCTCTCCATCTCCCAACCTCTCCATCCCCCGCCCTCTCCATCCCCCACCCTCTCCATCCCCCACACTCTCCATCTCCCACCCTCTCCATCTCCCACTCTCTCCATCCCCCACACTCTCCATCTCCCACCCTCTCCATCTCCCACTCTCTCCATCCCCCACACTCTCCATCTCCCACTCTCTCCATCCCCTACCCCTTTCCATCTCCCACCCTCTCCATCTCCCACCCTCTTCATCCCCCACCCTCTCCATCTCCCACTCTCTCCATCCCCCACACTCTCCATCTCCCACCCTCTCCATCTCCATGGCCCATAAGTAGACCGTCTGCTGCATGGAAAACTGGAGTCACTTAGCCCTTAGAGCATGTCATCGGTGAGCAAATCTCGGTCTGATGAAGGGCAGGAGGACCCAGCCATGGTGTGGGGATTGAGAGGAGCAGACAGCAGCGCTGAACCCTGAGGAAGAGCATCCAGTCCACGGGCCGGGAGAGAGTGCTCAGAGGGTGGAAAGGAACCAGGGGGTCGCCTGGCAGAGGCAGAGATAGGTAGAGGAGCATCCTGTAGTGCAGAAGGCCACGGAGGAGGAGCCACAGCTTGTCATTGTATCTGGTACAGGAGAGGTCATTTCTACGAAGTTTCTGAAATTGCAGTGTAACTTTTTCCTGCAGACACTGCCCGAATAAAGGGCTCCCCTCCACCCTGCCCTTCTCATCTCTGCTTTCATGAGTGGCCTCTCACAGCCCTAGCGTCCCTCCCTCTTGGACCACTTACTCATGGCGGGTCCTGTGACCCCCATCTTCAACCTGCCGGCCCTCAGCTGGATCTGCACTAGAGTGATCATCTCCCCTGATCCCCATCCCCTCATCAGAATCATCCTTCCAAGAGGCAAACACACAAAACTCAAATCCATCCTAGACTTTCCATCCCCTGGGACCAAGGTCAGACCCCAGGGTTCCCAGGTCCCTTGTTCTTTGTGGCCCTTTTGCCAGCTTCTCCAGATGCCCACCAGTCCCCCTGGCACCAGGCCCCTCAGTTCCCACCTCAGCAAGGCATATTCTCAGCTCTGCATAACCGCATTGTCCTTATGTGCCGCTGGAGCCCCACTCCCTGGATGTCTTCCCAGACCAGTTCACCTGCTGGTTGGCTGCCCTCTTTAGGGCCCACCACCCCAGGCCACAACCACGGACTCCTGCAGCTTCAGGGCAGCATCAGCCCTGCTGTGTATGGGAATATGGGCGTGGCTCTGATTCCCCCATGTAGTGTCAGGGGCTTCACCCAAGTGTTCTTGGATCCAAACAAAAGCCCAAAGTGGGCTTCCTGCTGGTGGAACATGAGATAATGTTATGAGGTGTGTGGGCAACCTTAATATTTAGGCTTTATTTTTTTACTTCCATTGATAAAAAGTGAAAATATTTTTCATTGCATATAATAATACAATATCTTTTTTAAATTAGTACATTTAATTTAACATTTTTAAAACTGACACATAATTGTACACATTCTATGGGGTACATGATGATGTTTTGATCCATATAATATATAGTGATCAGATCAGGGTTATTAACATATCCATCATCTCAAACAATTTTAAGTGAATCAAGTAAAGAAAAAAATCAGCAAAATAGCATATTCAAAGGTGTGAGCATGGTAAATGAGTGACATCTGGGAACCACTGCAGTAGACAGATGAGCTCTGTTGCCCCTCCTGGCCCCAGCACTCCCCTCTCTAAGCCATATCTGCAAGTCCCATCAAAGGACCATCTGCTGTTTACAGAAGCAGAAGCTGTTAGTCCTTAGAGCATGGCAGCCATGCCCACCTTCTGAGGTGGACCGGACCTTGGGTGTATACTTCGGGGAGGATGGTGGGCTGCGGACTGATTCCAGCATAATTACACTGACCTCATGTTCTCATCAGCCCTGGGTCTTAGTCAAAAGCATAAAGGAACACTGTCCTGGGGAACGCTTTGCCACACCAGGTCACAGAGATGCTGTTCCAGGTGGACTTGCTCAAAGCAATCAGATGTCAGCTAAGTCAGAATCCCTTGGAATTCCACATGCTTTCATACAGCAGGTGCTGAGGTCACCATCTGGCTCTGGGCTCAGAGGCCCCTGGATGATGAAGCAATTCAAACAGCCTCCTCCTCCCCAGACTGGCTAGACAGGGGAGCGAGCCAGCACAGGGAGGCAGCAAGGCTGGACAGCTGCCCGTTAGGTGATACTGAGAACCCAGGCTGCCAACCTGCCAAATGCCAACCAGCTGTGGCTGCGTCCCCTCACTGGATGGAACGTCCAAGCCAGTTGCATAGCAGCCTTACCTCAGACCCTGCAGGGCCTTCCTGTCACCCAAGGAACACACCGAACTTCACACAACAGGCCCTCCCCAGCCAGACCCAGCTCTCACCCCTCCTCCCTCACACTCCACACTCCACCCAAACTCTACATCTCTCTCTGGGCTCCTCAAATGCTCCCTGCCCTGGAGACCCCTAGGCATTGCACATGCTGTCCCTCTGCCTGGAATCCTTTTGCCCCACCTCCCCGTTTGCCTAGCCAACTTTGTTTAACCTTCAGGTCTCAATTTACGCATCACTAAATGTCTCTCCTGCCCTCTGTCTCTGGAGCCCTCCCTGCTGTGTCACTGCTTGTCCCGTGTTGGTTTCCCCCTCTGGACTGGAAGCTGCTGGAAGGCAACACCAGGTCAGTTTCCACCAGATCTATACTTGTGGGGTCCCATTTATGCTCTTTGAATGAATGAGTAATTGTGTGCTTCCAGGGATCTATTACAAATAACAAGACACTTGTGGAAATTGTCATAGATGGTGACAATTTCCTGAGTCCCCAGACTCAATTTCCTTCTGGGGACTCACTGGGGACTGAGTCAGATATCACATAACCACATCAAACAATTCCAAGATCTGTCTGTCCTCTCCAGAAAGGGGTTACCTTCCCACTCTGCCTTGAGTGAGGAGTCTGCACCAGTCATCCAGGATCTCTGGAGCCTGCATGACTTAGGCCCACGTAGCTGAGCCTTTCTGCTTCTCCCCTGACAGACATGAAAAGGATGGGCTGTTGAGTGTTGAGTCAGGGAGTACACAGCAAGCAGGTGAAAAGGAGTAAAGCAAGGTGGCCTGGACCTCCTGCCTATCCTGGAAAGGCAGGGCTACACTTTCCTGTCTAGGCGGGTCCTCTTCTCACCGACTACCAGGAAGGGCCTGGGAAGACACACACGTTCCTCCTCCTGCAGGGCCATCCAGACCCACAGGCGAAGTGGGCTATATGATGTACTCTCTCGCCCAGAAATATCTCCCGGCTGCTGCCTAACCTTTTGCACAGTGAGAGCGTCATTTAGATCAGCAACTGGGTGTCAGCAGTGTGAAAGCTGATCACAGGAAGTGGGTCATTCTTGTCACACCCAACTAAAACAGTCAAGAAATCCGGGGTGGAGGGGAGGCTGGGCACCGTGGCTCACACCTGTAATCTAAGCTCTTTGGGAGGCTAAGGCAGGCAAATCACTTGAGGCCAGGAGTTCAAGACCAGCCTGGCCAACATGGTGAAACCCCATCTCTACTAAAAATACAAAAATTAGCCAGGTGTGCTGGCACATGCTATAGTCCCAGCTACTTGAGAGGCTGAGGCAGGAGAATCACTTGAACCTGGAAGTAGAGGCTGCAGTGAGCCAAGATTGCACCATTGCACTCCAGCCTGGGTGACAGCAAGACTCTGTCAAAAAAAAGAAAAGAAGAAGAGGAAGAGGAAGAGGAAGAGGAAGAGGAAGAAGAAGGAGAAGGAGAAGGAGAAGGAGAAGGAGAGGGAGAGGGAGAGGGAGAGGGAGAGGGAGAGGGAGAGGGAGAGGGAGGAGAAGGAGGAAGAGGAGGAGGAGGAGAAACAACCAGTGGGGGAAAGCACTCAGGACACATAACATTGCTCCAAGAATGTACACCTCTGCAAGTCTAGCTGCTGAAGCTGCTGGTTGTAATCTGAGGCCAGTTGTATACATAGCTGCTGAGCTAACTTGCTGCAACTCAGGGACTACCTTCACGGCTTTTGCCCAACTTCATGGCTCACCAGTCAGAGCCTGCAGTTCCCAGGGCTTTGCTAATACCAATGAACTTTCTCCCAAGAACACATGCTTCCCTTTTTTATAAAACCCCCAACCTTCTCTTGGTTCTTCAGGCGTACCGTCTTCGGAAGACCACTCTGTCTGTGTGTATGCCATGAATTTCAATTCTTTCTTCCCAAATAAAATGCTGTATTTAGAGATTCATCTCTCTATTTTTATTTTGGTTCATGTCTACTTTTTTTTATTTTGACTTCAATAGTAGACAAGGAAACAATTCACACAGACAATTTTTTTCCAATTTTAAAATGTTCTAAAAGTATTAAATTTTTAAAAATTTTGATATGTATTTTGTAATATAATACCATCTTAACCATTTTTAAGTGTATGTTTCATCAGCATTAGGTACTCTCACTTTGTTGTACAACCATCACCACCATCCATTTCTAGAACTGTTCATCTGGTAAAAGTGAAACCCTATACCCATGAAACCATATTTCCCCATTACCTGCTACCCCTAGTCCCTAGTAACCACCGTATTCTACTTCCTGTCCCTATGACTTTGACTATTCCACATACCTCAAAGAAATGGAAGCATATGGTGCTTATCTTTTTGTGTCTAGCTAATTTCACTTAGCATACTGTCCTCAGGTTTCATCCAGCAAGTTGTAGCTTGACGTAAGTTGTAGTTTGTGTCATAATGTCCTTGCCTTTTACGGTCAAATAATATTCCTTTATATGAATAGACCACATTTTGCTTATTTAGTCATCTATCAATGGACACTTTGGTTGCTTCCAGCTTTTGGCCATTGTGAATAATGCTGCTATAAACATGGTGTACAAGTATATCAAGACCCTGCTTTCAATTCTTTTGGATATACACCCAGAAGAGGTATTACTGGATCATATGGCAACTTTATTTTTAGTTTTTTGAGAAATAGCCATACTGTTTTCCATAGCTAAAAATGTAATATTAAGAAAGAATGACAGCCGAGAGCTGAAAACAGCCCAGAGCCTCATCAGGAGAAGTGTGGCACGTCCATACAATGAGATACTGTTCAGCAGATGGAGAGGAGAGGAGAGGAGAGGAGAGGAGAGGAGAGGAGAGGAGAGGAGAGGAAGAAAGGAAGGAAGGAAGGAAGGAAGGAAGGAAGGAAGGAAGGAAGGAAGGAAGGAAGGAAGGAAGGAAGGGAGGGAGGGAGGGAGGGAGGGAGGGAGGGAGGGAGGGAAGGGAGGGAGGGAAGGGAGGGAGGGAGGGAGGGAAGAAAGGAAGGAGGAAAGAAGATAGAAAGAAAGAAAGGAAGGAAGGAAGGAAGGAAGGAAGGAAGGAAAGAAAGAGAGAGAAAGAAAGAAAGAAAGAAAGAAAGAAAGAAAGAAAGAAAGAAAGAAAGAAAGAAAGAAAGAAAGAAAGAAAGAAAGAAAAGAGGGAAGGAGGGAGGAAGGGAGGGAGGGAGGGAGAAAAGGAGGGAGGAAGGAAGGGAGGGAGGGAGGGAGGGAGACATGTTGGCAAGCATGTGGAGACAGGAACCCCTGTGCACTGTTGCTGGGATGTGAAGTGGTGCAGCCGCTGTGGAGAAGGATATGGCAGTTCCTCATAGAGAGGAGGGCATGACAAGGCAAGATGCTGACAGGTACACCTGCTGGAACCTGATGGCCTCACCAATGGCCACAGGAAAAGAAGGATCTATCCAGGGGTTGGGAGGTGCGGACAAGGGGGGCCCGATACAATGCCTTAATCATCCTTGTATACTTACCACGTGGATGTGGCCTGGAGATAGTGTTCAAGAGATAATTGTCAAATATCTCACATTCATATGGCGCTTACCATACGCCTGGCACAGTCACTGGGCTTTCATATATTAATTCATTATTTAATCCTCACAACAACCCTATGAATGCTGTTATCTCCCCGTTTTACAGATTAGGAAGCAGAGACAGAAGCAAGTTTAGTCATGTGCCCAGGGTAACACGGCTGGTAAAAACGTCTCTGTGGAGCTGGCTGAGTGAAGAGCAAGAGGCTATAGGCTGAGAAGGGGGCAGTGGGGGCACAGCCAGTCAGACAACCAGGAGGACTGGCACTCCCTCAGTACAATCTCTGGAGAGGTCAGGGCCTGCAGGACAACCTCACAGATACCTCCAAGCCCTCCAGCCCACCAGGTCTCCACACAGACAGACTCTTCCCTGAAACACTGCCTTGGACCATGCAGGAGTGTGTCCTCTGAGTGTCACCATGCTTTGGGCCTGGGCTTTACACAGCCCAGATGGCGGGACGGCCATCACCAGGGTCCCTCTAACCCATGCACACCTGTGTGCAGAGTCAAGGGCACCCCTTGGTCCAGATGGGCTCAGCCCCACAGCAGGACGCAGCTCTACAAGCAGAGCATGACATGGGTTTCAGCCCCCATGTGACCCTAAACCACCTTTGTATACAAACTTCCCAGCGATGTCAGTAACTTTCTTTACTGCCTATAATTGCTGCCACCTTGTCCTGGAGCCCCTAATCCCTTAATGGTAAGAAAACACAAAGCTGCTCACTGAAGGCCACTTAGTCTCTCTCTGGGGTTTAAGTCTTTTGGCGTTAACTCAATCTCATTGAGTACATTCTTGGTCCATTCGAAGTTCAAATTCCTGATTCAGGCTTTTCCTTCTTCTCTCAAGGGCAGCAATCTCAGTTTGCCCAGGACCAAGGAGTTTCAAAACTAGGAGACTCCTGGGCAAACAAGGACAAGTTGGTCACCCTAAAACCTTAGGTGGCCCTGTTGCCTCATTTGTTGAATTTGTGTTCTCTGAGTCTCCTTTCATGTGTTTTCTGGGTGCTTGGATTGCCTCTTCTGCAAATTAGCAACTCAAAGTCCTTTATCATTTTCTTACTACATTTTAAATTTATCTTTTAAAAGTATAATTAATTCACAGTTTTTCAATGGTTTAAGAGATTGATTGTGTGGTGGAAATACATTTCCTAGTCTGTTGTTTGCTCTTTGATTTTGCTCATGGATTTCTTCTCTTATAAAATGTTTAATTTTCATGGAGTCAACATATATCTCCCCCTTTGCTGATGGCTTCTGGGATTTCTAGCTTGTTTAGAAAGTGCTGCCTCCGGCCGGGTGCGGTGGCTCACACCTGTAATCCCAGCACTTTGGGAGGCCGAGGCAGGCGGATCTCTAGAGGTCGGGAGTTCAAGCCTGACCAACATGGAGAAACCCTGCCTCTACTAAAAATACAAAATTAGCCAGGCATGGTGGCGGATGCCTGTAATCCCAGCTACTCGGGAGGCTGAGGCACAAGAATCACTTGAACCCGGGAGGCAGAGGTTGCGGTGAGCCAAAATCGTGCTATTACACTCTAGCCTGGGCAGCAAGAGTGAAACTCTACCTGAAAAAGAAAAAAAAAAAAGAAAAGAAAGAAAGAAAGTGCTCCCTCCCTCTATGATTATAGAAATAGGCCCCTAAATTCTATCCTAATATCTTATTTTGACACGTAAATATTTAATTCACCTAGAATTTATTTCTACATATGGTTAAAGTAGAATCTCTTTTTGTTTTTCTTAAAGTTGGATAAACACTTGTACCTGAACAATTGATGGAACTACCCTTTCTCTCTGACTGAAAATGCCACCACCGTATTTTAGATTTCTCTACTCATCTATTTCTGGGCTCTCAGATCTGTTTCCTTAATGCATTGGCCAGACCCAGTGCCAGCAACATACTGTTTTGGTGTTGGTTGCTTGAGTCTGAGTTTTATTGTCTGCTAGAACTGGTCCCCATGCATTTGCATTTTCCTCACTACTTTTCTCTGAACATTTGAAATGCACAGTTATTTTACATTTACTTTACAATTATTTTAACTACATAGAATCTAAAATTACTTTATCCAGTTCTTAGAAGCAAAATTCTAACTGCAATTGCATTAAATTTATATAGTAATGTCTTAAATTTAATATATTAGTTTTTTAAGAACTGGCATATTTTTTATGTTAAATCTTTCCACCAGAAACATGGCTTGTATATATCCATTTGCTGAGGGTTTTTTAAAATGTCCCTTAATACAATTTTATCATTTTACTTCTGTAAATCGTTTACCTTTTCTTGTTAAATGCATCCTTAGGAACTGTATAGTGCCTGCTGTTATTATGAATAGGCTATTTTTTTCATTTCCCTTCTCAAATGTTTATTGCTACCATGGATCAAAGCTTTATATTTATATATTTATCTACCTATCTACCTTACTAAATTTCCTTAATAATTTTAATATTGTATTAAGCTCTATAGGTTGCCTAGGTATACTCTCAATCATCTGCAAATTAAGACATTTCTGTCTTCATTTCCAATGCTTATTCCAATCAATTCATTTTCCTCTTATTGTTATTAGTTAAACCCAGCAATGCTGTGTAGTCAATAGTGATGACAGCAGGCACTCTGTCTTGTTCTTGAATTAATAGAAATGACTTCAGCATTTTTCCATGTAGTAAAGTGTTTGCTCTTGGTCTGTAATAAACATACTTTATTGTACTCTTGAATTAATGGAAATTACTTCAGCATTTTTCCATGTAGTAAACTGTTTGCTCTTGGTCTGTAATCAACAGACTTTATTGTATTTAAGTAGTTTCTATCTATTTACATAGAACAGTCTCTTAGAGGAAAAAATATATGTACCTGTCAGATACATAAGAGAACTACCAAATATCTATGATATTGGCTGCCTAAATTGTGAAGCATGAATCATATTTCTATTTGATCTGCCATGGTGAGAAACTCATAACATTTTTGTGGTTAGAAAACTTAAAACAATAGAAAACTAGGGTCATTTTAGAAATACCCAATGCCACTTTCTCATGGAAAAACCCAACCCAGGTGTGTCATCTACACTCCCACATCACGAATTTGCTGACCACAGGGGCCCTGCTGAGAGCTCAGCAGCCAAGAGACAACCCCCATGGTAGGCTTCCAATCCGGGTGGGTGGCGGGCAGAAGGCAAAGGGATGAGAGACCTGAGGCAAAGGTGGAGTATAGCGGAGGGGACTTATGAACCAGGCCTACATCCCAGCTGGACAGGGTTGGTGGGTTAGAAAGGAGAGGCCAGAGAAGGCCAGAGCACAATGAGACAGAGATGGGACAACTTCTGGCACCTCTGCAGCTGTCACTCTTGCCATCCCGTGATATCATGTTGCTAAATAGATTCTCTCTCAGAAGTAGAGCTGTGGAAAGGAGTCCGAAACCCACTTAAGCGGGAACCTTGCAAATCCTTTAGTGTTTTCACAGCTGCTAGGAGGCACACCCCTGAGTCATCCTGGGTAGAGAGAGGTGGGTGTCTCCTTATCCTGTTCCTCTTCCTCCTCCTCAGGCCCCAGCGCAGTGTTTCAGTGTCCATTGTCTGATTTGACACATGGAAAGAGAGGATCATGGCCCTGTCTCCAGGGAACACAAGTCCAGCACTGAAAGGTGACACAAAGGTGATGCACACAATCAAACGTTTGGTCTTGGGGTTTCTGACTCACCTGCAAATTGGCATCCCAGCTCCCAGCCAGGACAGCTCTTGCCCTTCCCCCTCACTTGGCTGTGGCTGACACCTAGTCCCAGTTGGCAGGTCCACCTGCACCAGCCCCCACCTGCACCAGCCCCTAACCGTCACAGTGCCCACCTGTATCAGCCTCCACCTGCACCAGCATCCACCTACACCACCCCCCACCGGCCCCTCCACATGCACCACCCCCCACCTGCACCACCCCCCACCTGCACCACCCCCCACCTGCACCAGCCCCAACCCAAACCACCCCCAACCTGCACCAGTCCCCACCTGCTCCAGCACCCACCTGCACCACCCCCCACCTGCACCAGTCCCCACCTGCACCAGTCCCCACCTGCACCACCCCCCACCTGCACCAGTCCCCACCTGCACCACCCCCCACCTGCACCAGCCCCTAACCGTCACAGTGCCCACCTGTATCAGCCTCCACCTGCACCAGCATCCACCTACACCACCCCCCACCGGCCCCTCCACATGCACCAACACCCACCTGCACCAGTCCCCACCTGCACCAGCCCCAACCTGCACCAGCCCCAACCGGAACCACCCCCCACCTGCACTACCCCCCACCTGCAGTAGCCCCCACCTGCACCACCCCCCACCTGCACCAGCCCCCACCTGCACCAGCCCCAACCTGAACCATCTCCCAACTGCACCAGCCCCAACCGGAAGCACCCCCCACCTGCACCAGCCCCAACCTGCACCAGCCCCAACCGGAACCACCCCCCACCTACACTACCCCCCACCTGCACCAGCCCCCACCTGCACCAGCCCCCACCTGCCCCAGCCCCAACCGGAACCACCCCCCACCTGCACTACCCCCCACCTGCACCACCCCCCACCTGCACCAGCCCCAACCGGAACCACCCCCCACCTGCACTACCCCCCACCTGTAGCAGCCCCCACCTGCACCACCCCCCACCTGCACCACCCCCCACCTGCACCAGCCCCAACCTGAACCATCCCCCACCTGCACCAGCCCCAACCGGAACCACCCCCCACCTGCACCAGCCCCCACCTGCACCAGCCCCCACCTGCACCAGCCCCCACCTGCACCAGTGCCCTCCTGCACCAGTCGCCACCTGCACCAGTCCCCACCTGCACCAGTGCCCTCCTGCACCAGCACCTTTCCAGGAACCCCTTCCCAAGGACAAGGGGATGACAAAAGAGGCCTGCAGAGCACCCCATATCAGGGAGATTCTTGGAAAGCAATTCCTCTTCCCCCTGCCTCTCTCATGTCCAGTTTTTCCAGGACAAGCAAGGTCTCACTGGCTTAAGTCAACAGGAAAATTCCATCAACACATTCTGAGTGTCTGTGACCATGGCCTGGTGCTGGAGCTGTGCAGGTACAAGGTGAGAAGGAAAGGGCTCAGAGAGCTGGAATACCTCACCCATACAGGAGCCACCCACCAGGGGACAAAGGAAGTGCCCAGCACGGAGGGAGGGAGCAGTTCCACCCAACAAAGGGCAACCAAGCCAGGGTGTCTGCGGGCGCCATGCACCCTGGGAGGTTCTTTCTCCACACAAGGGCTGCTCAGAAAAATCCACAGCCTTGTCCACTGTCAACAAGCCACAAAGCACCATGTTTCTCATCTCCCCTGACTTCTCTTTCTCTTCCTCTTCCTTCCTCCCCTTCTTCCTCTTCCTCCTCTTCCTCTTCCTCTCCTTTCTCTCTTCTGTTTTCTCTTCTTCTGCTCTTTTTCCTCCTTCCTCCTCCTTCTTTTTCTCTTTGTCTTTTCTTTTTCCTTCATCTTCTGCCCCTACACTGCCTGCTGACAGGATTTGCAGCTATTTGCTTTCCATCCATCCACCCCCACCCCCATCTGTCCAACAAATATTTATTAAGCATATGTGTAGTGCTGGACATGTAAAATCACATTTTCTATTTACAATGGGAAATCAAATAATTCTACTTTGTTTATGAGTAGAATTTTAAAATTGTTGTTTGGTAACTTCTAGCCTTTTCAAACACTTCTGCCTCTCTCCTCCCCACATTCACGGTTTTAAACTTCTTATTTTGATATCATCATGGATTGACATGCAGTTGTAAGAAATAATGCAGAGATCCCATGTACACTTTACCTAATTTCCCCTGATAGTAACATCTTGCAAAACTACAGTACGGTATCACAGCCAAGACCCTGGCATTGATACAGCTAAGAAACAGAACCTTTCCATCATCACAAGGGGTCCTGGAGTTGCCTTTTTATAGACATACCCATTTCCTTCCCTTGGCAATGCCCTCTCCTCCTCCTTAACTCCTACCAACCACCAACCTGTTCTCCATCTCTATAATTTTGACATGCTAAGAATGTTAAACTAATGGAATCACAGACTATGTAACAGCCTTTGGGGACTGACTTTTTCTTTTTCTTTTTCTTTTTCTTTTTTTTTTTTTTTTTTTTTTTTTTTTTTGAGACGGAGTCTCGCTCTGTGCCCCAGGCTGGAGTGCACTGGCGCAATCTCGGCTCACTGCAAGCTCCGCCTCCCGGGTTCCCGCCATTCTCCTGCCTCAGCCTCCTGAGTAGCTGGGACTCCAGGCGCCCGCCACCAGGCCCAGCTAGTTTTTTGTATTTTTAGTAGAGACGGGGTTTCACCGTGTTAGCCAGGATGGTCTCGATCTCCTGACCTCGTGATCCGCCCGTCTTGGCCTCCCAAAGTGCTGGGATTACAGGCGTGAGCCACCGCGCCCTGCGGGGATTGGCTTTTTCTACTCAGGATAATTCTCTGGAGATTTATCCAGGTTGCTTTGTGTATCAAGGCTGTTTCTTCTCATGGCTGAGTAGTATTTCACGGTATGGATGAACCAGTGTGCTTAATCATTTACCAACTTGTTGAAGGACACGGGGGTTGTTTCCAGTTCTTGGGCTATTACGAAGGAAGTTGCTATAAACATTCTTGTGCAGGCTTTTGCAGGAACATAAGATAAGTCTTCATTTCTCTAGGACAAATGTCCCAGAGTGCAGTTTCTGGATCATATGGTAGTTGCACGTTTAGTTTTTTAAAGAAACTGCCCAAGTTTTCTAGAATGGCTGCACCGTTACCTTCCCACCAGCAATGTGTGAGTGATCTGGTTTCTCTACATTCTAACTGGCATTTGATGCTGTCACTACTTTTTATTTTAGCCATGCTGATGGGTGTGTGGTGAGATCCCGTTGTGGTTTTTATTTTTCATTTCCCTAACGGCTAATGAAAATGTACATGTTTTCGGCCAGGCACGGTGGCTCACGCCTGTAATCCCAGCACTTTGGGAGGCCAAGGCGGGTGGATCACCTGAGGTCGGGAATTCAAGACCAGCCTGACCAACCTGGAGAAACCCCGTCCCCACTAAAAATACAAAATTAGCCGGGTGTGGTGGCGCATGCCTGGAATCCCAGCTACTCGGAAGGCTGAGGCAGGAGAATTGCTTGAGCCCGAAAGGCGGAGGTTGCGGTTAGCTGAGATAATGCACTTCAGCCTGGGCAACAAGAGTGAAATTCTGTCTCAAAAAAGAAAGAAAAGAAAATGTACATATTTTCATGTGCTGATTTCTGCCTGTACACCTTCTTCAGCAAAACATCTCTGTGTCTCTTGCCCGTTCTATTAGTTTCCCATTGCTGCAGCAGCAAATTTCTGTGAACTTGGTAACTTAAACACAACACATGTTTGGCCTGGCATAATGGCTCATGCCTATAATCTCAACACTTTGGGAGGCCAATCAAGGACAGAGGACCATTTGTGCTCAGGAGTTTGAGACCAGACTGGGCAACATAGTGAGACCCTATCTCTAAATAAATAAATAAATAAAAATAAGAAAATTTGCTGGGCATGGTGGCAGTCACCTGTAGTCCCGGCTACTCAGGAGATGGGAGAATTGCTTGAGTTCTGGAGGTCCAGGTTGCAGTGAGCCGTGATTGGATTACTGCACTCCAGCCTGGATGACAGAGTAAGACCCTGTTTCAAAAAACAAAAGAAATGAACACACACATATTCATTCGCTTATAGTTCTTGAGGCTAGAGTCCAAAGACAGCTTCACTGGGCTCAAATCAAGTTGTCGCCAGGGCTGCACTCCCTCTAGAGGCTCTAGGGGAGAATCCACTTCATTTTTCCAGCCTCTAGAGCTGCGTTCCTTGGCCTGTACCCCTTTTCCTCCATCTTTCATACTGCCATCTTAGCATCCTCCAATTTCTCTGTGCTTTCATCATCACATTGCTTTCTGCCTTCCGAGTCAAATCTCCCTCTTCCTTTGTTTTACTAGAACACTTAGGATTACATTTAGGGGCCACCTGGCTAATCCAAGATAATCTCTCTGTCTCAAGATCTTTAATTGAATCGAATATGGAAAGTTTATTCTGTTATATAAGGTAACATTCCCAGGTCCCATGGGTTAGTATCTGACTAGCTTTCAGGCCACGATGTAGCCTACTACACCCACGTTCTAATTGAATTGTTTGCTTTTTAATGTTAAGGGTTGAGAGTTCTTTATATATTCTAGCTACTAGTCTTTTGTTGGACATGTGGTTTGCCACTATTTTCTCTTACTCTCTAGCTTGTCTTTTTATTATCGTAATGGGTCTTTCATAGAGCAAAAGTTTCTAATCTTGATGAAGTCCAATTTATCAGTTTTTCCTTCTTTGGGTCATGTTTTTCATCTTAGGTCTAACTGCTTGACTAGCCCTAGAGCCCAAAGATTTTCTCTATGTTTTTTTTTCTTTTTTTCTGTTTTATAATTTTACGTTTAAGTCTGTGATCCATTTTATGTTAATTTTTGTATGAGGTGTGAGAATTAGGTTGAGGTGCATGCATTTTGCCTATGGAAGTCCAATGGCTCCAGCACCATTTGTTGAAAGGCTGTCTTTCCTCCACTGAATACTTTCGTACCTTTGTTGCAAATTAATTGCCACATTTGTGGGGATCTATTTTTGGCTTCTCTGTCTGTTCTGTATGACTCTTCCTCCACCAAGACCACAACAATCTTGATTGTTTTATGTTTTCAATTTTATTAATTTCTGCTATTGTCTTTTTCTTTCTTTCTTTTTAAGAATCAAGGTCTCTCCCTGTCGCCTAGGCTAGAATACAGTGGTGTGATCATAGTTCACTGTAACCTTGAACTTCTGGGTTCTAGTGATCTTCCTGCCTCAGCCTCCTAAGTAGCTGGGACTACAGGTGTGCACCACCATACCTAATTCTTTTTTTTTTTTTTTCTTTAATTTTTAGTAGCGACAGGGTGTCCCTATGTTGCCCAGGCTTGTCTCGAACTCCTGGATTCAAGTGATCCTCCAGCCTCAGCCTACCAAACTGCTGGTTTGACAGGTGTAAGCCATCGTGCCCAGACTACTCTTATCTTTATTATTTCTTTACTTCTGCTTCTTTTGGGATTATTTTGCTTTTCTTTTCCTGGGTTCTTGAGGTGGGGCTTAAATTATTGATTTGAGACTTTTCCTCTTTTCTAATGCGTGCACTTAGTGCTATAAATTTTCGTCTCAGCACTGCTTAGATGTGTCCCACAATTGATTTGTTGTATTTTCATTTTCATTCAGTTTAATGTATTTTTTATTTCCCTTGAGATTTCCTCTTTGATGCATGGATTATTTCGAAATATGTCATTTTGTTTTCAAGTATTCGGGAATCTTCCTCTTATCTTTCTGTTCTTGATTTCTACTTTGATTTCACTGTGGTCAGAGATCACACTGTGTGTGATATCAATTTCATTTTAATTTGCTGAAGGTCAGGCGCAGTGGCACCCACCTGTAGTCCCAGCTACTCAGGATCCTTGCGCCCGAGAGTTTGAGGTTATAGTGTGCTGTGATCATGCCTGTCAATGGTCACTGCACTCCAGCGTGGGAAACATAGCAAGATTCTATCCCTGGAAAAAAAATCCTAATAAAAAATTAATTTGCTGAGGTTTATTTTATGGCCTATCTTGAAAAGAATGTGTACTCTGTTGTTGTAGGGTGGAATGTTCTACCGTGTCCATTAAATCTTGTTGCTTGGCAGTATTGTTAGTTCTTCTATAGTCCTGTTGATTTCTGTCTAATCGTTCTATCAATGGATGAGAAAGGTATGTTACATCTCCAACTATTATTGTTGATTTATCTATTTTTCTTTTCAATTCTTTCTGTTTTTATATTACATATTTGCAGGTCTGATGTTTGGCGCATATACATCTAGGATTGCTATGTCTTCTTAGAGGGTTAACCCTATTGACATTAAATAGTCCTTCTGTCTCTGGTAATTTTCTTTCCTCTGAAGTTTACTTTATCTGAAATTTATATAACCACTCCTGCTTCCTTGTAATTAAAATTTGCATTATACATTTTTCCATCCTTTTACTTTCAACTTGCCTGTATTATTGTATTTGACATGAGTTTCTCATAGAAGCATAGAGTTGGGTAGCAGGTCATATTTTTTAATTCATTGTACCAACCTCTGTCTTTAATTGTGTGTTTAGACCTTAAATATCTAATGTATTTATTGATATCTTAGGGCTTAAATCTGCCATTTTATTTTTTGTTTTCTGTTTGGTCTGTTTCTCATTTCTTTTTTCCTTTTCCAGCCTTTCTGTGGGTTACATAAACTTTTTTTTTTTTTGAGACAGAGTCTCGCTGTGTCGCCCAGGCTGCAGTGCAGTGGCACGATCTCAGCTCACCGCAACCTCCACCTCCTGGGTTCAAGCAATTCTTATGCCTCAGCCTCCTAAGTAGCTAGGACTACAGGCACATAAACATTTTTTAGAATTCCATTTTGGTTTATCTATAGTGCTTTTGGATGTATCTCTTCTTATAGCATTTTTAGTGATTGCTCTGGGTATTATATTAGATATTCATAACTTATCAGTCTACTGATATCTTTATTTTACCAATTCAAATCACATATAGAAAGCTTACATCCTTTTGTATCCCTTCCCCTCTCCTCCTATTTATAATATAATTGTCTTAAATATTCCTTTACATAAATTTAGAACCACATCAAGCAATGTTATAATTTTGCTTCAACTGTCAAACATAATTTTTAAAACTCAATAAGAGAAGGAAGGTCTATGGTATTTACCCATATTTTTGCTTTCTTCTGAAGGTTCTAAGGTTTCTTTTATCACTTTCTTTATGTTTAAAAAATTTTCTTTGGGTAGAACTTCCATATGATCCAGCAATTCCACTAGTGGGTATATATCCAAAAGAAAGGAAATGGGTGGGGTGCAGTGGCTCATGCCAGTAATCCCAGCACTTTGGGAGACCAAAGCAGGAGGACTGCTTGAGCCTCCCTCCTGGGAGTTTGAGACCAGCCTGGGCAACATAGCAAGACCCCATCTCTACAAAAAAATAGAAAAATTCACTGGGCATTGTGGTGTGTGCCTGCCTATAGTCCTAGCTACTCAGGAGACTGAGGCGGGAGAATCACTTGAGTCCAGAAATTTGAGGTTGTAGTAAGCTAGGATCATGGCCCTGCCTTCCAGCCTAGGCAAAATAGTGCGACCCTGTCTCAAAAAAGAAAGAAAGAAAGAAAGAAAAGAAATTAATATATCAAAAAGATAGCTTCACTCTCATGTTTATTGAAGCACTATTCACATTCATGAAAGTATGGAATCAACCTAAGTGCCCTTCAAATGTGGTACATATACACAGTGAAATATTATTTGGCCATAAAAAGAATGAAATCCTGTCATTTGCAGCAATTGGAAGCCATTATGTTAAGTGAAATAAACCAAGCACCAAAAGACAAATATTGCATATTCTCACTTACATGCAGGAGATTAAAACATGTATTTCATGAGTAGAGAGTAGAATCGTGGTTAGCAGAGGCCAGGAAGTTGGGAGATGAAGGGGAAAAAAATAATATAAATGTATTTATTAGCACTAAACTACATACTGGTAAAGATGGTAAATTATATATGTATATTTTATCTCAATAAGAAATATTTTAATGGAACACAACTAGTTGAAAGGAGAAAAATTCTTTACAAAAATTCAACTAAGAGCAGTAAGCTGTGATTGTACCACTGCACTCTAGCCTGGGTGACAGTGTGAGTCTGTCTCAAAAAAAAAAAAAAGAAGAAGAATTTAGCTAAAAAGTACATAGATGAAAGACTGATGATAGAATCCCAAAATCACATTTTGCAACTCTGAATAAAACAGTAGGTCTAGGCAACAATCAACAATGCATCCTAAAATCATTACGGGAAAGTGTGATTGGACATTTTATAATGAGGATCAGGCTAACATCACCTGGATCCACTGACAAATCTTATACTTAAATATGAGGCAACCGGATATCATGACATCTCTTTGATGGGAAGCAGTAGGAAGTGAGAAACATCACATATGAAGTGGATTTGTCAAATACTTGAGCCTGACTGTAGTTTGTCCTCCAAACCTGCCAGTTTGTAGGACATATAGGGAATAGAGGAAAGTTCGTATGTACACTACGAGGGAGTAATCAATCAAGAACAGACTGTGGGACATTTGATTGTACGTGTTAATGGAATAAATAAGACAAGGAGCAACTGTTGTAAAACAAAGGAGACTTAGAAGACATAACTTAATGCGGTATGTAGACTGTGAGGGATGCAGAATCAAATCAATTAAGTGAACAAAATATTTATATCATATTAAGAAATTATTGACTTTTAAAGTGTGATGATTATTTTAAAAGTCTTCTCAGAGGAGCACACTCAACTATTTACAGAAATACCCTGATCTATGAGTTTTGTTTGAAATGCTCTGGCTAAAATGTGTGAGTCAACAAGTATTAGGTGAGTGCAAAAGTAATTGCGGTTTCTGCCTTGTTGGAATTTGCTGTCTGATATTGGAATACATTCTTAAATAAATGTGGTTATGTGGGCATTTCTCGCTTTAGAATTTTTGCTAATGAATTATTACTTGCTATTTAATGTATTGTATTTATTTTAGACTATGGAAATAATGTTAGACCAAAAGCAAATTCAAGCAATTTTCTTATTCAAGTTCAAAATGAGTCATAAAGCAGCAGAGACAACTCGCAACATCAAGAAGGCACTTGGCCCAGGAGTTGCTAATGAATATATAGTGCAGTGGTAGTTCAAGGAGTGTTTGCAAAGGAGACGAGAGCCTTGAAGATGAGAAGCATAGTGGCTGGCCATAGGAAATTGACAATGACCAATTGAGAGCAATCATCGAAGCAAATCCTCTTACAACTATATGAGAAGTTGCCTAAGAACTCAACACCAACCATTCTACAGTGGTTCAGCATTTGAAGCAAATTGGAAGGTGAAAAAGCTCGATAAGTGGGTGCCTCATGCATTGACCAAAAATAAAATTTAAAAAAAGTCATTTTGAAGTATCCTCTTCTTTTATTCTGTGCAACAACAATGAACCATTTCTCAATCGGATTGTGATGTGAGATGAAAAGTAGACAACCAGCACCGACCAGCTCAATGTTTGGACACAGAAAAAGCTCCAAAGAACTTCCCAAAGCCAAACTTGCACCAAAAAAAAAAGGTCATGGTCATTGTTTGGTGGTCTGCTGCCATTCTGATCCACTACAGCTTTCCGAATCCTGGTGAAACCATTGCATCTAAGAAGTATGCCCAGCAAATCGGTGAGATGCACCAAAAACTGCAGTGCTTGCAGCTGGCATTGGTCAATAGAAAGGGCCCAATTCTTCTCCATGACAATCCCCAACCTCATGTCGCACAACCAATGCTTCAAAAGTTGAAAGAATTGAGCTATGAAGTTTTGCCTCATCCACAATATTCACCTGACCTCTCGCCGACTGACTACTACTTCTTCAAGCATCTCAACAACTTTTTGCAGGGAAAATGCTTCCACAACCAGCAGAATGCAGAAACTGCTTTCCAAGAGTTTGTTGAATCCTGAAGAATAGATTTTTTATGCTACGGGAAGAAATAAACTGACTTCTCGTTGGCGAAAATGTGTTGATTGTAATGGTTTCTATTTTGATTAATAAAGATGTGTTTGAGCCTAGTTATAATGATTTAAAATTCACAGTCAAAAACCACAATTACTTTTGCACCAACCTAATAAATTGAGATTGGTTATATGTTGCTGCATATACAAGTCGGATGATGGGTACATGAGGGCTGATTAGAGCGTTCTCTGTACTTCTGGTTATGTTTAAAATTTTGCATAACAGAAAGGGAATAATCATATTCACTGATAAAGGATGAGATCACAAATGAAGAAGATACATTTCCTATGACTAAGGACTTGATGACACAGTGGCACAACTGGATCAAATCTAGGCATGATTTAGAGCTGATTTGAAATTAATAGACATTGTTCTGATGTCACCAAAAAAAAGGAGTGTTTCAATGTCATATTAATTACCATTTTTATAAATTGATTTCAAGTCAAAATCAAAATTTCCCTTTGTTGTTCTTTTAAGCTACATCTGCCAGTGACAAATTCTCCTAGTTTTTCTTCATCTGAGAATGTCTTGATTTCTCCTTCAATCCTAAATAATATTTTTTCTGGGTATAGAATTCTGGACTGACAATTGTTTTTTTCCAGCACTTTAAAAATATTGTCCTGCTTCTTTCTGGCCTCTGTGGTTTTTTAGAAGGAATCTGCTGTCATTTGAATTTTTCCTCCCCTACAGGTAAAGTTGCTGTCTTCACGGGCTGCTTTCAAGGCTTTTTCTTTGTTGTTAGTTTTCTGAAAGTGAATTATAATGCTATTGGGTGTAAATTTTTTGGTTTTATCTTGTTTGGGGTTTTCTCAGCTTATTGAATCTATAGGTTTATGTTGCTTTCCAAATGTGGAAAGTTTTAAGTCATTATTTTTTTTATGACATTTTCAGTCCCATCCTCTTTCTGGTACTCCTGTGACATAAATTGAGGTGTTTGAGGTTCTGTTTTTTTGTTTTTTGTTTTTCCTCAGTCTGTTTTCTCTCTGCTATTCAGATTGTATAATTTCTCATGTCTTATTTTCCAGTTCACTTTCCTCTGTCCCCTCCATTCTGCTAGACCATCCACTGAGTTCTGTGGTCTTTTTGTTCTTGTTTTGTTTTGTTTATAGTTATGGTATTTTTCAGTTCTAAAATTTTTATTTGTTTCTTCTCTGTATCTACTATTTCTTTGCTGAGGTTTCCATGTTTTCATTTGTTTAAAATGTGTTCCTAATTGTTGACTAAAGTACTTTTATTGTGCCTGCATTAAAATCTTCATCAGATGATCCTAACATCTCTGTCATCTCGGTGTTGGCCTCTGTTGAATGTCTTTGTTCATTCAGTTTGAGATCTTCCTGGTTCTTGGCATCATGGTTGATTTTTTATTGAAACCCGGATGTTTTTGTATTACTTTATGCAACTGAATTTTTCTTAAGCCTTCTGTTTTAGCTGGCTTTCTGTGTCAGCACCCTGGAGCAGGAGAGGGAAGGCACCCCCTTGATGCTGCCTCGTGGGGTAGACGTCAAGGTTCTACAATCATCATCTATTGACACCCAAGCTGCGGGGCTTCTTGTTACTACTGAATGAAAGTTAGGGTTCCAGGTTTCCATATGGTCTCAACTCACACAGCAGTAGGAGAATCTTTGTTACCAGCTACTGGAGACGAAAGCCTTGGCTCACTACTTGGTCTTTTCTGACACCACTCTGGCAGGCGTTGTTGAAATACCCCATCATATCCTCATGAGGGTGGAAGCCTCTGATCCCCACCAGGCCTTTGCTAGCATGGATTGAGATGGGGCCACAGTTTTTACTGTAGTGCTTGGAGCATAATGGTTATTGTCTAAAAGTCTTCTTCCTTGCTAGGCTGCCTCTTTCCTTATCCTTTAGCTAGAGAGAACAGTATTTTGTTGATTGTTTCTCTCTTTCTCTGCACCTGTTTCTGGCTTCTGCAGCTTCAGGCCCAGAGCATATGAGCTAAAAACAAAAACGAAAACAAAAAGAAACAGGAAGCTCATCACTGTGTCATTCCTCAGGTCTCAGAATTCCCGGCTGGTTTACCTCCTCTCTGCCTTTCGGAATCTTCTTATTTTTATTTATATAAACCAACCCAGAGTTTCTAGTTGTCTTTAGCATGGGGAAAGGGGAACAGTACATCTATCCCATCATTCTAGAAACATTTTTATACACACACCTCCATATACACACTACATTTATGTTAGTATAAACTGTCAGGCCCTAATGTTCATTCTCCCTTCACCGTCTTCTTTGTACTCCCCATTATGTGCCATTTTCCTCTCCCTCCCTCTGTCCCACACTCTTAGATTTCCTGTGCTCCCTTTTCTAGCCTCCCCCTTTGTTTTCTTCTAAGACTGAGGAAAGTCTATTGGACATAGCAGAATCATTTGGCAACTATTTCAAACTCATCAATCCTTTCATTCCACCTCATTCAGTCTCACCTCCCACATGGTCTCACCCCACACCTGTGCACATGGGGCCCGGCCAGGCTTGCCGAGCACTGCAGGAATCCACCTGCACCTTATAGCTCACAGACATCCAGGGATCCCCCTAGGCATCCTCAGCTCATATGATCCCACAATTGCACTTTCCTCATGATTATTTCCGTGACTAATTCTTCCCCTTGTCTCCTAGTGTGTGGTGCTTTATGCCTTCCACGTTTCATTCTCTGAAGTTTTAATTGATTTCTTACACTTCCTCCTCATGTGTGTGGATTCTTTACTTGTTACAAAATCACGATTGCAAAAGCCTTGATTATAAAAGTCTCTGGCACAAGCTTAGCATCTGCTAAACTGACTGCCCACACCCTTTCTCTGGACTTGTTTTAATCTTTTTTGGTTCCACTCCAAGTGCTCTATGGTGTGGTTGTTTCGTAGATTTGGTGCTTAAAGACTAATGTCTCACCCTGTTGTGCCTGCTGGGTTTCTAAAGAGGGAACCAAGTAGCTAATAGTCTATTTATTTTTCCAACAGTCTCGGGAAACAAATTCATGCAGGGCATCTATCTGCGTAAAAGAAGTAGTAGCTCCATTGCCCTAGCTAAAGGGTAAAGCCACATTGGTATGCATTGCACAAAAGTAGAGGCTGACTTTAAGTCATAATTTGCATTTTCTCTTTGCAGAGCTATTTATCTGGGGATGTTAGAGTTCCCTGTATGTGGGAAACTCTCATTTAGCATTGTATAAATGGACTCTGGCTGAATCTGTGTAGCTCAGGCAGATATCTAAAAGTGGGCAACATGTTCTCTGGAATAGCTTTCCATAATTCTGTAACAACTGGTGTCTGGTCCTGGTATGAAGGAACAGTTGAACTTAATTCTCTCCCCATGAGAGAATTCCAGAAGAGATGGCTTAAACCCCAATCTCAGGGGTTTTAAGGAAATTCACATCTCTAGAAGGGACTGTGAAGGACAATGACGCTCAACTATTTTAAGTTAGCAAAATGTCTCCCTTAGTCAGAGTAGGGAGAATGTAAGGTAAATATTTAAACAAGTGAAAGGGGGCAGTAAGCAAGAAGACAAAACCAAGTCTACCTTCAAAATCATACAAAGAAAGAGGCTGGATTCAATTGGAATTAAATTGATGGAAAGGTCCTGGAGCAGGCTGTGTCCTCCCCATGTGGCTGCAGTGGACACTGGGCAAGATCCACTGGTTTATTTTGTGACTTTCACTCATGTGATGCCATTTATCAAGGTCACATGGCAAGCTTTTGGGAAAATCCACCCGGACTGCAGGTCTTTACTTCATCCCACTGTGGTCACACAGCTTAGCCACCAAGGGATTGGAGTAAGAAAAGTGTGTGGTGGGAGGCTGGGGTTGATGGTGCATTTATTTGGTAATAGAGGTCCTTGGGCTGGATGTGCTCTGAATACAGCGATCTCACACAGACTTGCTCCCATTCAGGGACCTTATTACATATATGTCTCTCTTTGCCTCATGGTCATTCTTGTGTCACCAACCAGACTCCAAGTTTCTTGAAGACAGGGACGGTGTCTCAGACTTAAACATTCCCTGGTATCTAACACAGTGCTGGGCTCAATAAATGCTACATCGACTTGAGAGGGCTTGACAAAGGCTGGGCACAGTGGCTCACGCCTGCAACCCCAGCACTTCGGGAGGCTGAGGCGGGAAGATCACTGGAGTCCAGGAGTTGGAGACCAGCCTGGGCCACATGGCAACACCCCATCTTTAAAAAAAAAAAAAAAAAAAGGAAAAGAAAGAAAGACATTGAGACACAGAAGCCAAAAATAACAAAAACAATGTTGGATAGAAAACCCATTTGGGGTAATTTATAAGTAAGAGAAAAAAAATTTAAAAATAAAAGGGCCTGACTAACATGCATAGTAGTTCCTATGGTCAGCCTGAGCCACGGAGGGGCCGAAGGCAGAAGGAGCAGGAAGATCTGAGATGCTTCAGCAGAGAAGGGGACCTCTGAGGAGGCTGGATAGAAGAACCAGCTACAGAGTCAAACTAGTGAAGGAAATACTTAAACTCATTGAAAGAAAAAGTACCCCTCCCTCAAAGAGGGCTCCCTACCCCAGACAATGCCTGGAGTTGTCTCCTCCCTCACAGCCACAACTCGGAAGGAGTGGATTTGCGTCGTATCTTCTTGACTTACTGACGCAGATCAGAGAGGGGCTCCTTGGCTCTGCAGCGCTCAGAGACTTTACCCTCCCTAGAAGAGCTGGTCTAGTCATTGCTGGTGCCCCTTCTTTAGGATCAGGCTGTCTAATCATCCTTCCATACCTTGCCAGTGGGGTGCAGGGGCTTAAAGGTAAAGAAATATTTCCTAGAAAGTAGTTTAGATAAATTTTGAGGATGAGGAGATTGATGAATTGGCAAGGAGAGTTGGGGGTGGGGCATGTAAACCTCTATGTAGGAGAGGAGAATCAATTTGATTAGGTTTAAAAAAAGAATGGGGTCAAAATACAAATGGATATCATGGGTCTCTCTCCCTCTCTCTCTCTCTCTTTCCCCCTTTCCCCCACGCACACACTCACACACACGCTTACACACAAACACAGTCACACACAAACTCACCCACCCCAGGGCTTCTGCTCTCCTCCTGGGGCTACCTATGTGCCAGCATCATTAACCTGCATCTCCCGCTTATCACCTGCTGCACTCCCTGTTCCCACTGATGCTTTAGCTTCTCCAGGGCCCTGCCTGCTCTTCATTTAATCTCACAGCCTCTCATGGTGCTGTGACTCCAAGACAGGGGGAGAACAGCACTATATATAAATCTCTCCAGCCACTCTCCCTCCTCCCCAGTCTCCCCTTGGCTTGCAGGCTCCCTGTGACCCCAGAGACTCTGAGATGAGATGGATGGAGATTCCTTCCTGGTCCACTGGGCTGTCAGAGTCCCCAAGACTTGTTGTGCAATTTTACACTCTTCCCTAGATTAAAAACAGTCTTTATGAAAAATCTACCTGTCCTGAGTGAAAGCCTACATACATATAGCAAAGGCTGCTTTCCCATGCTTCTGCTGGGCTAGAGCTAGGGAATTGGCATTACTGGGGGGCAGTAAAGGTTAGCCTTTTTGTCTTCTTTCTTGGAAAAGCCATTTTTACACATCGCTATTTTGAAAATAATAAAGCACTTTCTTTGGGAACTTGGGGTCTTGGTCGTGTTGTGGGAGTTGGCTTCCCAGCCTCTGCTTTATTTCATTTGTCTGCATTTCTTTTTTCTTATTGGGACTCCCTGAAAGAGTTCAGAATGTCTCCAGACTCGAGCATCGTCTTCTCTCTGCCACTTCCTTATTCCTTGTTCCTCAGATTAGCAGAATACAGTGGTTGACAGCACTGGCGGGTTCAGGGACAAGCCAAGCTCAAGTTCCAGCTGTGCTGTTTGGTCACTGTGACCTTGGGTGAGCTCTCTCACCTCTGGCACTGCAGGCGTGATGACAGTACCTTCCTCAAGGGGTTGAGGCAATGCATGTATAAAGCTTCACTGGGGATCCGGGGTGCTCTCTAAATGTTAGTGATTGTCCTTATTATAATTTTGGAAAGCAAGCTTCCAATGCCAGAGTAAGACCTTCACATACAAAACATTTAGAGAGTTGAGGGGCCTCCAGGGCCCGGAGTGAGAGCACCACAAGGACACCTGTACTAAAACTCACCCCTAAATATCCTGGGCCTGGCCTTTGGACGCTGAGGGGCTACATAGTGGAGGCAGGTGTGGGCAGGGGAGTTGGAATAAAAAGCAGACAGATGGGGCTCTGAAATCTGTCTCACTCTTGTGACCACAGGCAAGTAGCCCCCCTCTCTGAGTTTCTGTTTCCTCACCCATACAATAAAGATAATAATTTCCAGCTAAGAATATTTTAGTGAGGTTTAAAGACCATGCATCTAAACATGTAACACCACTTGGCTAAGAATGCATGCTCAGAACTTTTAAAATTATTTATGTGGTGACATCAACTTGCCTACTTTGTGATAAGCATCACCTGCAGTGGGTGCCAGACCTCTGTGAAAAGGGGTAGTGGGGAGACAAGCAAAAACAGGGACACAGTCTCTTCCCCTTAAATAGCACATAACCATTCCCAATATCCTTTCAAATACATGATCTTACCCCCAAAGGCACCAAGCTGCTCTAAGTCTGAGCAAGTTTGTCAGCCCCTCCGAGGAGTGGGCAAAGGGGCTGTCTTAGTTCTTTTGAGGCGCTATCACTAACTACCATAGACTGGATGCCTTGTAAATAACAAACACTTATTGTTCACAGTTCTGGAAGCGGGGAAGTCCAAGATCAAGCTGCCAGCAGGTTTGGTATCTAGTAAGCGTCTACTTCCTGATTCATCGATGGCATTTTCTTGCTCTGTCCTCCCATGGAGGAAGCAGGGAGGCTGTTTTCTGGGGCCTCTTTTATAAAGGCATGAATCCCATTGATCAGGGCTCCACCCTTATAGCTTAATCACTTCCCAAAGGCCCTACCTCCTAACACCATCACCCTGGCGATTAGGTGTCAGCTTATTAATTTGGAGAAGGACATACGCATTTGGCCTATAGCAGGGGTCAGAGGTCAGAGATGCTGAGCTATGCCTGAGGCCATGTAACCTGAAAGACAGGGCCAGTCCCCACACCTGCTCTCCCACCTCATCCCAGGCTCTCTGCCACACCCATGGCCATGCCTCTGCAGAACTGGGAGTGTCCCAGGCTTCTGGAGGGGGAGCCATATTAGGACAGGGAATATGTTTAGTCAACTATGACTAGCATTGTTTAAAAAAGAAATAGAATAGAACATAACAGAATAGAACACAGCAGAATGACATAGAACATTTCAGATGCACTGCACATAAGAAGAGGAAATACTGTCTCATGAAATTTTTTTCACATGTATGTACGTGTTTTTCTGCATGTGTACTGAGTACTGATATAAAATGTACTTTTTGATTGGGTCACTGTCAAGAAAAATTTGAAAAACACCTTATTGTTTTATTGTTTATTCCTATATCCAGAACTAATATCCTTTTTTCTAACCACCCCAATTATTCTCCATTAGAGAAAAGCAGATTTTGTCTCAAATATTTTTCAGTCTGATACAATGGTATAAAACAAATTCATCCAAACCTATTTTTGTCATAGGGAAACCCCCTTCCAGCTCTGAACACTCTGCGGTTTCACATGCCCTACAGCGTAAATCCAAATTTCCCTTAGCTTCCAATGTTCCACCTTTCCAGCCATACCTTCCATAACTCCTCAATGCCCGTGCTCCTGCCAGGCTTGTCTTCCCAAGGTAGCTTCTGTCTCCCTAAGAAAAAAGCACCCCCTTCACCTCCCCATCTCTATCTCTCAGGCCCTGAGCAAGTTTCACTTCCCTCTGACACTCTTCTGCTTTACAGGCCATGGTGATTCCAGTTTCCTATGAAAACAGTATTTCTTGTGCAATGAGTGCATGGGGTCTCTTGTCACATGTTGCTGAGTTCCTGCATTAAAAATCACACTCCCTCAGCACAGTGCTTTTTGAGAGTCGTCTCTGTGTCATATGCATCAGTAGCCTGTTCCTCTGTTCTCAATCTCTAAGTAATAACCCATGGTATTCCATGGATAAACCAAAATTTGCTTAGCCATTTGCAGTGAGCTTGCCAAACTGCAAAGTCTGGGTGAACAGTCCCCATAAGACTGTCCTCTCCTCAGATGCCGAGTGTGGGGGTCCCCAGGGTTACCCTCACTTCAGATCAGCTGGCTACAAATTCAGAGGTCTCCACAACGACTCTCAGGCTTGAAAATTTCCTAGAACAACTAACAGAACTTGGGAAGGCCCTATACTTACAATTACAGTTTTATTACAGTGAAAGAATACAAATTAGAAATAGCCAAAGCTTCTACTGCGTAGGGCAGAATCTGGGAGAGTTTCAAATATGAAGCTTCCACACCTGCAGGAACATGTTATCTTCCCATCATCAACATGTGGCAATGCGCACAGAGTACTGTGGATCTTGGAAGTTTGGCTGAACTTTGGTGCCCAGAGCTTTAACTGGGGCTCAATTGCATACTGCCCAAGCAACTGACCTTTAGTCTCTAGCTCCTCCCGGAGGCCAGAGTGTACTGCGTGTTCCAAAGGCCCATCATAAATCACATCATTACGCTTTTGCTGGCCAAAGCCCTCAGGCAAACAATGACACTCCTATTGCAGGACACTTCAGAGGCCTAGAGATCGCCTGCCAGTGGCCCAAGACAAAGACCAGACCTCTGTTTGGTTAATTCTGAACTACATGCCATTCACCTGCTGATGGACATTTGGAGTGTTGCCAGGTTTTGACTGTTAGGAATAAAGCTGATGGTAAATGCAACAACCTAGGTGAATCTCAAAACTATTAGGCCAAGTGAAGGAAGTACATATATATGATCCCATTTATAGAAACTATAGAAAAGTCAAATCTAACCTAAGGTGATGGTAGAACCAACTACAGCTACATAATTTGTGGGGCCCAGTACATTTTACTGTGTGTCCCCCTCAGTACCTCAATGAAGTAGATTTTTTATTTAAAAAATACCATTTACTGAGCTCTTTCTATAAGACCCCCGTTTGTGGAGGTCCCTGAATTTGTACCTAGCTGATCTGAAGCACTTTACTAAGCACTTCACAATATTAATACATTTGTGCTCAGATGATACTTACAGATGAAGAAATTTAAGCTGAGAGAAGTAACCCGCCCAAGGTTTCATCTGGCGAGTGACAGTATCTGGATTTGAACCTGGGACTGTTAGGCATTGAAAGCAGTGTGCCTAACCACCAAATACCAGTACGCCTGTCCTCTGTTTAACTCCTCCCTACGTCATGGTCTGGCTTTTCATATGTGTTTTTCTGGTCTTTCCATCCACTATAAGTCCCCAATAACAGAGATGTCATCAACAGTTGGGTCCGCTGTGGAATACACACAGGAATTTCTTTTCAGACAGTTTTTGAATACGCATATATCTTTATACACAGGGATATAGTTTTTGTTTTTTAAATAAAATTGAGATCTCACTATGCAAACTATAACATGATTTTTTTTCATATAATGTTTCATGAGTTCATTTTTCCTCAAATCTTGGTGTTCACTGCATTACTGGTTGGTTGATTTTTTAAAGCAAGAAGGAAGATAAAGTTTTTAGGTTTTTAAAAGTGTCTGTGACATGCTGTTTTGCTGTAGATGATAATCCTGCAGTCATACGTGCACAAGATCCTTTTATTACAGTTGAGGGTGGTTGTTTCCTGTATATATTGACACTAAAGAAGATCAATAACTTACAGGAAAAAAGTCCTTCTGTCAAGAACATTTCACTCTGTTTTTAGAACAGTTACATTTCTCTAAGGGCAGCTCTAAAGCGTAAAATATAAAATGTTTGCAAATATGTATATTATATATACACCTTAAATGTACATCAAAAACATTATATTTAATGACTGCATGTATTCCAAGAAGTAAATGTATCATAATTTATTTAGCCAATTCCCCATTATTAGATAACTCACCTTCCCCCATTTCTTTGAAATTATAAACAATGCTGCAATACTGAGACATCTTCGTGAAGTATGAATTTTACTTAAAAGTTTCTGGGGTAAAGAGTTAATTACTTTAAATGATACGTAATTTGAAACATTGGTTTTATTTTAAAACAAGCAGATATGAAATTGAATGTAAATTTTGAATTTGTTTTTAAAATTAAAAATCTAATTGTGGGCCAGGTGCAGTGTCTCACTGCACTAATCCCAGCACTTTGGGAAGTCAAGGCAGGAGGATCGCTTGAGCCCAGCAGTTCAAGACCAGCCTGGGCAGCACAATGAGACCCACTTCTACAAATAATTAAGAAAATTAAAATTAGCCAGGCATGGTGGCATGTGCCTATGGTCCCAGCTATGTGGGAGGCTGTGGTGGGAGGATCACTTGAGCCTGAGAAGTCAAGGCTACACTGAGTTCTGACCATGCCACTGCACTCCAAGCTGGGCAATAGAGTGAGACCCTGTCTCAAAAAACAAATCTAATGTATAGACCACTTGAGACTATATTCACTTTCTTCTTTACTAACAGAATCCAATTTTGTTGGAGGTCCCAGTTGAAAAATAAAATTACCTTTCCCAGCTCCCCTTGAAGATGGAGTGGCCACGTGTCTGCTCTGGCCAGTGAGCTCTAAGTGGAAATCACCAGGCAGGACTTCACAGAGTGCTCCTTAGAGGTGGGTGGATTTAGTTGGAGCCTCCTTTTGGCCTTGACCGTTCTTCCTGCTTGGAAGTGACCACAGGACAACCATGAAGAAAATGCCAAGAACGAACTGGGACTTGGCCCTGACATCTGTGAGTCTTTGAATCATACCTTCATGTGGCCATCTCTGAAATTCTTATACCAAGAGAAAAATAAAACTCCTAAGTCATCTAAAGCACAATTTGTTTTTTGTTTTGTTTTGTTTTGTTTGTTTGTTGTTGTTTTAGGTTTGTTTTGTTTTTGGTTTTTGTTTGTTTTTTGAGACGGCGTCTTGCTCTGTCGCCCAGGCTGGAGTGCAGTGGCGCGATCTCGACTCACTGCAAGCTCCGCCTCCCGGGTTCACGCCATTCTCCTGCCTCAGCCTCCTGAGTAGCTGGGACCACAAGCACCCGCCACCACACCCGGCTAATTTTTTGTATTTTTAGTAGAGACGGGGTTTCACCGTGTTAGCCAGGATGGTCTCGATCTCCTGACCTCGTGGTCCACCAGCCTCAGCCTCCCAAAGTGCTGGGATTACAGGCGTGAGCTACTGCGCCCAGCCTAAACCAGTTTTTTAGGTTTCTGTTACACCTGATTGTAGTTCTTCTATTTTCAGTATCTCTCCATTTTCTACGAACTTTTACCTCCTTTCTATTTTTTACCTTCTCCAAAATGTCACTGCCAAATTCTGAGTCTTCCAGTCTCATCCTATCATGCTCCCCAAGGGAGTCCCTGGTTCAGGGTGCTGAAGGGAGGAGAACATGCTGAGGGCTGGGAAGGAGAAAGAACCCATCTGGATGGAGCTAAGAACAAATAACTGGGCCCCCCTGCCCATGAGAAAGCTCAAATGCGTGTGACTACTTTTATTATTTATTTATTTATTTATTTATTTATTTATTTATTATTTATTGAGACAGGGTCTCACTCAGGCTGGCAGGTCACCCAGGCTGGCATGCAGTGGCGTAATCTCAGCTCACTGCAATCTCCACCTCCCAGGCTCCAGTGATCCTCCCCCTCAGCCTCCCGAGTAGCTGAGACTACAGGCACCACCATCACACTCAGCTAATTTTTGTATTTTTTGTAAAGAAGCGGGGCAGTGGGGATGTCTCACCATGTTACCCGTTAGTCTTGAACTCTGGGCTCTAGCGATCCACCCACTTCAGCCTCCCAAAGTGCTAGGATTACAGGTATGAGCCATCCCACCCAGCCAACATGTGACTCCTCTTGATCCCTCTTCTCAACTCCTCCAGCTGCCGTTGTGAAGTCTGCTAGGAAGCTGTGAGCCTTGGGGTGCCATAGATGCAAGTCCTGCTCTTCTTTCTACCCTTTACAAGCCATGTGTTCCCCCTTATTGCTCATTCATAATGACACCTTCTCCACAACTCTATGGGGCTGATGACACAGAAGAATGTACACACAGCACCTGGCTCAGAGTCTTGCACATCAGGTAGTCTTGACATATTGAATTATCCTTCTGCCTTTGAGGTCCTGAATGTTCATTTTATCCTCCTATCACCTGGATGAAAATGTTGGCCTGTGGTAAAGCAGGTTTCCCCACAGCATGGCTTTTCCTCCCAGCTCTGTGACCCCAAGAACAGCTCTGGTGAATGGAAGAGTTCGGGAGTTTAAGTTTAAGGCAACACCCAAAGATTAGAGAGGTCGACTCAGAGACTCACTGTCCTGGGAGAGGAGAGCGAAGACCGCACTTAACTGAAGCTCAGAGGAATGAAGTGAGGTGATACTAGAGAGAAGCAAATGGGGACGGCGCACTGCAAATTATCTGCCACTGGGATTTTGGGGAGGGTGTCCACGCATCCCTGATGGCTCTTGGCTCTGCCATCTTCTCAATCTGTGCTCGTTTCTCTTTTTGTTATTTACCCTTTAGATTTTTCAGAGAAAATAGTTGGTCTTTAATTCACTGATTCATAGAGTCATTTATTTAAGAGAGGTTAATAGCGCAATCCTCTTAATGGAAAGAGTCAAACAAAGAAATAGAGTTCGAATCCCAGCTGTACTACCAACTAGCTGAGTAACTGGAAAACTCAGTTCATCTCTATGGGCCCAATGAAGGGAAAGGATATGAATATTCAGAACTTCTTATTAAGATACATTTTAAAACATACAGCTTTGTAGAGGATAATAAGGCCAGACGCAGTGGCTCATGCCTATAATCTCAGCACTTTGAGAGACTGAAGTGAGTGAATCACTTGAGGTCAGGAGTTCGAGACCATCCTGGCCAACATGTCAAAACCCCAGCTCTACTAAAAATACAAAAATTTGCCAGGTGTGGTGGCGGGTGCCTGTAATCTCAGCTACTCAGGAGCCTGAGGCACGAAAATCACTTGAACCAGGAGGCAGAAGTTGCAGTGAGCCGAGACTGGGCCACTGCACTCCAGCCTGGGCAACAGAGCAAGACTCGGTCTCAGAAAAAAAAAAGAAAAAAGAGAATAATATGTACTCATGTGCTCACATGAGGCTTTATCCAATCTTAGCATCTTTTGCCATATTTGCTTCCTTAAAAAAGGACATTACAAATGTATTTCATAATGTCAGTCACTGTGTGGACATTATTCTGAGTCATCAGCCCCAGAATACTATGGAGTAGGTCATTACGGATGAACAACTAATCCCTGTCCCCTCCTTCCTTCCTGAAGGCAAGCATAACCTGAATTAGTTGTTTTTTATTCCCATGAATGTTTTCATACTCAGATCTATCCTCCCTTATCCACAATTCTGAACTCTGAAAAGCTGCAAGAAACAGTTTTTTTTTGTAAATTTGTGACAAACTCATTTGGCAGTAAAACTTGAACTGAAATGTAGTTATTTATGGACTTTATATGGCTCATTTTAAGTGGTTGCACATAGATTTCACTGAAGAAATACTGATGTATTTGAACCTAGGTCGCTGCCTCATATCCTGTTAGTGATGTTCTCTTCTCTGCAGCCCCATGTGACCTTTCTAAAATGTGAACAACTCCAAATATCAAAACATGCCTGGCCCCCAGGGTTTAGGATGAGGATTATGACTCTTCAGTACACATACAAACCACATAGCACCACTCTCACCGTGTGTCTTTATACAGTGTGGACCTATATGATTTTCAACTTTTATTGAAATGTTTATACAAAATGCTTCCTTTGGCAACTTGTTTTTATTCACTCAATATTTTCTTAAATTTTTTCCTATCAATAAATGTGACTGTGTGGCACTCCACTGTCTGACTTTATCATGAATTATTTATTCATATTGCCTGATGATGGACATCTAGGATGTTTTCAGTTTTCCATTTTTGTAAACAGTGCTGACTGAACACTCATGTTTATGTGGGTGAGGGTATCTTCCTAAAAGAGGAAATGCCGGACCCTAGGGAATCCACATCTTCAAGTTCAGTAGTGCTCAGTTACTCTCCAAAATAGTAAATTGGTTTACTCTTGCATCAGCAGCACTAAAAGGACTTTTTACTCTAATTTCTTGAGAACACTTGGCATTATTCGATTTTTTTTTTTCCATTTTTGTCCATTGGTGAGTATGCTTTGGGGAAACTCAACCAACAGGATACCTTTCCTTGCCCAAGTTTTGAGCCAATTGGGAAATAGACAGAAGACTTAAGAGATGGAGAACCAAGCATCACCTTTACCAGCGATAAAGTTGGGTTAATGCGAGAGCCAGAAAGGCCTTGCTCGACCTTGGAACAGCCCACTCATGGGAAGACTGAATCTGGAGCAAAATCACACTTGCCTGGGTGGCTGGATCATGCTGGTCGAGGTGGAGAGGGAGAAACAGACCAAACCCCTTGCATGCAGGATCTTTTTCAGATAAGTTCCACCCAGGAGAAAAATGTAAGTCAAAAGCCCCCCAACCAGGGAATTTGTCCCATCTCCATGAGGAGGAGAAAGGGTAAGACGAGAAGTCATGAGTCAGGGGAAATCTCCTTTCCTGAGGAAAACATCAGGAGTAGGGAAGAAACAGTTTTCTTCTAGCCACTATGAAATGGCAGCTCATTGTTTTTAGTTGCATTTCTCTGATTACTACTGAGGTTGAGCAAGTTTTCATGAGTTAATGGCCATTGATGCTATCTCTCCATTGAATATTCATATTATTTGCCTGTTTTTCTATTGCATTATTTGTCTTTATCTTACAGGTTTGTGGGCATTATTTATATATTGTGAATGCCATACTTGTGTCAGCAATATACATTGCTAATATATTCTTCTAGTCTTTGAGTTGTGTTTTCACTTATTTACAATGAAATAGAAATATAAGAAAACTGAAGATGTTTAATGTCATCAAATCCTTTGTTGATTCTCCCCTTTAAAGTTCATGGTTTTTGCATCTTATTTGAGAAATTCTTTGCTATCTTGTAGTCTGGGAGTAGCAAGAGTTTCAGGATACGTATGTACCAAACGACCTGGGTTATATCCCAAGGAGAGATATGAAAGTTTAGAGCACCAACCTAATGACAAGGTGGGGGCATGGAAGGAAAGGAAGACAGAGAGCTGGAGGACTGCCAGCCTCCACAGCCCAGCTAGTCCTGACCAGCAAAACCTTCTGGGGTTCCACTAGGCTCAGAACCTGCATGCAATTTCTGAGACTCTCAGGTGGCAGCCCTGGGCCCTGGGAAAACGGAGCTCCTCGTCGCAACAACCAACAGGCCAGGGAACACTTCTGGACGTCAGCAGAGAGGAACTTCCCAAGACAGAAAGTCCAAGGATTCCAGTGGAGCATGGTGAGGACTGCCCACAAAAGAAGGTCTGGACATGTTAGGGGGACACTCTGAATCTTAACTCAAGATGGCTCCTTTTTTGTTTCTCAGACTGCTATAACAAAATAAACTGGGTAATTTATAAACAAATGAAATTTATTGCTCACAGTTCTCGAGGCTGGGAAGTCCAAGATAGGGGTGCCAAAAGATTCTGTTTGGTGAGGAGCTGTTCCCCATCAACAGGGCCTTTTTGCTGAGCTGTCACATGGTGAAAAGGCAAAAAAAAAAAGTCTCCCTCAAGCCTCTTTTATAAGGCAATAATCTCATTCATTAGGGCAGATCCCTTATGAGCTAATCACCTCCCAAAGGCACCACCTCTTAATACTAATGCTAATACTATTACATTGTTGATTCCAACATATGGATTTGGGGCCACATTCAGATCATAGCACATCCACACTGGGGATTATCTTCCCGTGGCCTACATCTGAGAGGTTTGGGGAGTGGGACGGCTGAGACTGGACAGGTCCTGGGTCCATCCAGGTAAGAAGGGACCCAAGGAGACCCAGGTGGGTTTGTGGATGCAGAGCTGATGAGCCGTGATGGCTGCAGGGATAAGCTGTCCCTAGAACAGGGTGCAATAAAGAATGATGCACTGAGTTTACATCTGGAGGGCAATTTTCTTCAAATCATCACCTCTGCTCACTCATTCTCTGAGGTGCCTCCAATGAGATTATCTTTCTTTCTCTTATGTGCAGCTTCTGCCCTGAAGTCAACTGGCACCTACAGCTCTGGGGCTGTGTCACCTCCCTGTCTCCACCACCAGGGCAAGCTCAATCAGCAGCTTAGCAGACTGGAATCTTGGTCTGTGTGAAGACAGTCTTTGGGTGCCTTTTGCCCCTAGCATGGGCTCGCCACCCCGCTCCAAGGACAGTTCTCTGCTGCTTTCCGGTCTCTCCTAACAGTCTCACCTTCTGTGTGTAAACCATAACAGCTTTAGACTTCCTCTTCCTAGGCCTTCTCCCCCACCAAACTTTTTCTAATTTACGTCACAACTCAAACGGTTATTTGCTGCATTTAGCAGACTGCTGGTGTCATTATTTCCCCAGGGATGCAACAGTCTCACCTCTCATCTGCTCCTACCTGGCAACACCCCACCTTCCCCAGAACTAAGAACACAGTTTAATATAATAAGAGTGTATTTTTGTAATGTGTAACTGTATCTGTTGTTTTCACGTGGGAGTGCCCATGGCAGCCCTGGCTTCCCTTCCTCATCCTTCTTTTCCCATCTTTATCCTGTAGTTTGTCATAGTAACCAGTGGGTGGCTGTAGTACTTATAAGTACACATACATGTGTGTATGCGCATACACACACAAACACACACACACACACTCTCTCTCTCCAAGCTATTCATTTTCATTTATAAAGTTGCTAAAAATAAGCGAATGGGTGTTTGGAAGGACAAATGTGTGAGTAAATGACCAAATAAATGAATGAATTAGTAAATGCTCAAATGATTGAATGAATGAGGACAAAGGAGAAGACTGTCGACAGGAAGGCACTCAGCAGCAGTACATATCAAAACACTAGAATTATTTTATAGACTCCAACTGTTCAGAATGTCAAAGAAACAGTCCATGGGAGCCAAAATATTTGCCATTTCAGTTCCGCAATATAGAATATCTGAAATAACAAATAAAAAGAGGAAGAAAGTATAAGAATAGGGGGAGTATAAAGGTGGAAAAAAGACAGGATACAAAAATAAGAGAAAGCAAAGGGCAGTTTATGTAGCTAATTCCAGGACAGACAATACATTAGTTGATATTAATATCAATTTAGATTCAAATACTTCCAAGAGCCTCGTACGTGTGAGGCACTGAGTAAAACATCCACATGCCTTACTCATTTAATGCTCCCATCAACTTTGGGTGGGGAGGCATCATTCTTTTTGCTTTTCAGATAATTAAATCAAAACTTTAATAAATAGAGCCTTCGGACACAGTGGATCACACTTGTAACCCCAGCACTTTGGGACGCCAATGTGGGAGGATCACTTGAGGCCAGGAGTTTGAGACCAGCCTGGGCAACATAGTGAGACCTCCTTTCTACCAACAAAAAAAAAAAAAAAGAAAAATACCCCACTCTTTTTGAGTAGTTGGGCATGCTGGCATGTGCCTGTAGTCCCAGGTATTCAGGAGGCTGAGGTGGGAGGATTGCTTGAGCCTAGGAGTTGGAGCCTGAAAAAGAAAAGAAAGAAAGAAAGGAGAGAAAGGGAGAAGGAGAGAAAGAAAGAAGAAAACAGTGCCTTGCCTGGCTCTCAGCTGTGTGCCTGAGGAGGGTGTTTTGGGCAGCTGGGCAGGAGAGCAGGAACACAATGTAAGTGGTGGCTGTAGGGGGCAGCATGTAGGTCACAGAAGGAGCATCATTAGCATGCAGGACCCACCCTGTCCTAAGTTCAGTGAATCATTGCCGTTTCCCCCTCCCAGGCACTCAGGCACAAACACTCCATCCTTCTGGCTTTGCAGCTTCCTTCCTGCTCCAGAGGTTCCAGGAGCACTTGAAGAGCAGAGCCCAGTCCTTGCCCTCAAGGAGTTTCAGGCTAATTTAGGCGACAGAGCTGACACCATGAAGCAAAAAGGCAAAGTGGGCCTAGAACAGGGGCCGAAATGTGTGGCTCAGACAAAACGTGTTCCATGAATTCAGAAGAAAGAGAGACCCGTGAGAGAGTAAACACCAAGGAAACATTCTGGAGAAGGGGAGGCATTTCTTAAGGATTAAATCTGGTGGAGGAAAAAGGATTCTAGGGGAGAGGCACCAAAAGCAGGAACAAGGGATGAGCCAGGTGTTTGTAATAAAATGACCATCTTACCCTGACTGGAGTGGAAGGTCCTAGGTGTAGTGGAAATAAAGCGGATGAGAAACAGGGCTGGAATCCCAGGGGCCTTCAGAGTCAGATGGAGGTAATCTGTGCACTCTGATGCCAGTTACTGGTTGCCACATTTGTAGAACTGGATAGAGAAGCCCAATCAGAGCAGACATGAAGAAGTCTACTTCAACATAGATAGGACCCTCATCCCTTCCGCCACTGCCTGACCTTGATTCCAAAACACAAAATCTGTATGGACCAGAAAACCAGGCAGTCAGACCACAGAGCAGTTTCTTACAGAAGGAAACAAAGACTGTGCCTTCTCCTCCCTCCCTCCTTCCCTTGCCCCTCACTGGCACCTCTCTTTATGTATCCATTTCCAAATTCAGTGAGGCAGACAGTGAGAGGAGGGAGAAAGAGGGGGCACCTCCAGGAAGGGCCCTGGTGCCAGTGAACTTAGAAGACTGACTTTGGTATATCAGAGAACAAGGTAAGAGGGGCTGGAGAAGAGGCCATTGGTCCAGTTGCCTCTGGTGGGGAGATGAGGGGATTGGGCTGGGAGCTCTGCTCCCTGGCTTGTCCAGAGATGGATCTGGATGGGGAATTTGGCAAGTAGCTAAGTGGACAAAGAGAGAATTGCCACAGTGAGCCACAAGCCCATCTGTGGATGTACACCAGGCCCGGGGAGTCCCTACTGCCGGGAAGAGGGGTAACCAAAACCCAAGACAGGACCCATGAAGGCCTCCTATCGAATATGGGGGGGGAACCATCATCACGAAGACCTAGATGACATCCCCAGCTCTGGAAGTGATTTTTTTACAGAAACCAAAGGGGAAATTGAGTACAGGACTTGGCAGTCTCTAAAGGATACTAAAAGATAGGGTTTTCATGATCTGTGATGAAAAGACAGCAGGTATTATTGTAGGAAGAGAAAGATAAGAAATTATTACAGGGAAGCGAAACTTGCACTAGCAGATTTAAAATCCACATTGGTGCCAAATATCACCCCACAGATCACCTACCTGCTAATTTCCAAAAGGAAATTAGAGCTTGACAACAGAAAGCCCTGATCACTACTACCTTAACCACACAATCAAACCGAGCAGCCTTAATGATAGGACATGGGATGACTGATAAAAAATAAAGTAGCACTATGAACTATTCTTGCTAAAAACGTTAAGCAGAATCTAACCACACCTTCAAACCTAGCTTCTACTTTATAGCACATACAGGGATGGAGCAACAAACTAAATATACCAAATGGAAACAATCAGACTAATCCAGAATGTGGGAGAGTCTAAAATTAATAAATGAATAAAGCAGGGGTGAGGAAGATCATTCTAGGTTAACAGACTAAAGAGGCAAAACAAAAAGCAACAGATTAACCTTGATGGTATACGGACTCGGGGGCAGGAAGACATTTTGAGGACAGTTGAGGCAACCTGAGTATGGTCTGGATTTAATATCAAGGAATTAAGTTTCTTAGGTGTGATCATGGTATTGAGGTTATAAAACAAGAGTGTCCTTACTTTTAAGAGATACATACTGAAGTACTTAAAGGAGACATGTTATAATATTTGAAACTTATTTTTAAATGGCTTAGCCCTTAAACAAGTCCGTATATATAAATGAATAACAGATGGTGAAGTACTCTCAGTTATTGAAATTATGTGATGATCCTTATTCTCTCAACTTTTTTGCTTGACAATTTTTCACAGTGAAAAGTTGGGGTAAAATCACAGGGCATTAGTAAAGAGCAGAACTAACTGTGCTCTACTACAGCGGTCCCCAACCCTCTGGCCACAGACCCCTACCATGGCCTGTTAGGAACCGGGCCACACAGCAGGTGAGCAGCAGGTGAGGGAAGCTTCACCTGTATTTACAGCCACTGTCTTATCAGTGGTGGCTTTAGATTCTTATAGGAGCACGCACCCTGTTGGAACAGCACATGCGAGGGATTTAGCTTGCATGCTCCTAACGAGAATCCTGATGAACAGTTTCATCCCAAAATCACTCCACCCCGGGCCCCCTCGTCCATGGAAACATTTTCTTCCATGAAACCGATCCCTGGTACCCAAAAGTTTGGGGACCCACTGCTGTTAGTAGAGCAGTCTGTCTGTCATGTAGAAAACAAACTCAAGAAGCACTCCCAGGAAGCAGAAGAAAAGAACAAAGAGGTAAAAACGATGAGAAAGAAGGTGACAGATACGTAGACAAACATCAAGAAAGCTTGGGAGAGTGTGAATGAGCAAGGGAGACAAAAATGAATCTTATTTTCCAAGCAACAGAAATGGAAGAGAAGAAATTATGAATGTTCCTAAAGGATGCATTAGAACAGACAGAGGAAATAATTCGACATAATTAAAGAACATGTTGTAGAAATGATAATAGATCTGAGTAAGAATAAAAACATGGTCTGGATTTCAGGCAAAATCAATTATTTGACTCATTTCTTGAAACCTTTTGAAAATAGCTTCTAATTATAAGGAATGCAAGAAAGTACTATAAGCATTCATGCAAGGAAAATTTTTTGATTTGCATTATAAGCAAAGGAAGAGATTTTATGTTGCAGACTTCTCAGAAATGCTAAATATTTTTTTAAAAGTCACACTCAGAGCATTTTGAGTGAAGAAAGTAAGGATTCAATAATTTTATTCCCGGCCAAATTATTTGTAATATGTGGAGGCAGCATAAAGATATTCTTATATATGGGCATGGAAAACATAACTTTTACAGAAGAAAATTACATGAGCATATGTTCCATTCAACCAAGTGATAAATTTAAAACACAAGACTGGCGAAATCACATCTGAAAGTATTTGTGGATCCTTTCTTGCTGGATTTAGATCCCAATCATAGTAACTCAGTCCAATTATGTGTCTACCGTGAGCAACCATGCCGTCATCTCATCACTTTCTCTTCTGCTAATGTGCCTTTTCCAGCACTAGGAGGTATGGTTTTGAGCCGTATCTGTCACCCCATAATTGTGATGGTATCCCTTGTCATCCTTGATAGGCAGCAAGAACAATGACTGCTGCTGTTCTGTTCCAGCAGATGCAAACAATAGAAAATGATTAACATGTACAATGTTATGCTAGGAGAATTACTGAACTCAGCATCCTTTTTTTTTCTTTTTTCTTTTTTTTTTTTTTTTGATCTTCCATTATTGGGCCACATAATAATAAGGAACTCGAATGGTGATTTGTATACATCTTGAGTGGTATAAAATTTTTGTTTGTGTTTTATATTTTTATTTATTTATTTATTTATTTATTTATTTATTTATTTGAGAAAGAGTCTTCCTCTGTTGCCAGGTTGGAGTGCAGCGGCATGATCACGGCTCACTGTAACCTCCACTTCCCGGATTTAGGCGATCCTCCCACCTCAGCCTCCTAAGTAGCTGGGACTACAGGTCTATGCAACCATGCCTGGCTAATTTTTGTATTTTTTGTAAAGATGGGGTTTTGCCGTGTTGCCCAGGCTGTTCTCAAACGCCTGAGCTCAAGTGATTCACCCACCTCGGCCTCCCAAGGTGTTGGGATTACAGGCATGAGCCCCTGCGCCTGGCTGTTTTCGATTTTTAAAAAGCAATAAAATGCCAAGAAGCAATTATGATGTCATTAGCCTCTGTTAATATAATCTTCCATCTAAAACTTGTGTACATTCTTATACTAATTATTCCTTTTTTTTTTTTTTTTTGAGACAGAGTTTCGCTCTTGTCGCCAGGCTGCAGTGCAATGGTGTGATCTCTGCTCACTGTAACCTCCACCTGCCAGGTTCAAATAATTCTCTTGCCTCAGCCTCCAGAGTAGCTGGAATTACAGGTGCATACCACCATACCCAGCTAATTTTTTGTATAAAGTAGAGATGGGGTTTCACCATGTTGGCCAGGCTGGTCTTGAACTCCTGACCTCAGGCGATCTGCCTGCCTTGGCCTCTCAAAGTGCTGGGATTACAGGCATGAGCCACTGCGCCTGGTCCATTAATTATTCTTTAAAAAGAATATATGTTATGTGATCTTGACTATGTAATTTATACAACACATACTAATGCCTGTATGTTAATAAAGGGAGCTTGAGAAAGTGAGACAAGCATGAGTCTTATTTTCCAAGCAGCAGAAATTCTCTCTCGGGAAATATTTCCTCTTGCTAGAAGTATCTTGATGAGCCTTAGGGTGAACGGTGACAGTGCAATTGGTAGTTGTGATTTTTCCAACCGTGTGGCTTTTGTTTTGCTGAGTGGGGGATACAGCATGAGGTGGCAGTTGAATTGCTCCAAAGCATAGAAAGGATTGGGGAGGCAAAAAAGGATAATAATATTACCATAGCTAATACGCCTTATGTGCCAGACACTGCCATAAGCATTGTTTAAGTACTAACAATTCTGCAAGGTAGATGCCATTATTATCCCCACTTGACAGATGAGGAAACTGAGACCCAGAGAAGTTAAGTCACTCATCCAAAGTCTGACAGCTAGTAAGTAGCAGAACTTGGGGATCAAACCAAGCAATTCTGGCACATGAATGTGTGCTCACAGCCATCAGAGCTAGGGGTAAAAGAGTGAGGAGAACGTGGATATGTTTCTGATGGATAGGCTGTGATGTGGATTCTCTTTCATGTCTTGCAATAAAATCTTTTATAAAATATTCAGGTGTCCTTCATGTGTTCTAAAGTTGAATTTGTTTTGTGGGTTACAGTGAAATGCCAAGTATGGGGAGTGTGTGTGTGTGTGTGTGTGTGTGTGTGTACAAACAGAATGTAAGAATGCAGTTGAATCTGTGTAATTTTTTTCTCCTTTGCATTTTGATTTTCTGTAATATTCTATGGCTGAATGTATACTTTTACAATCAGAAAAAAATTATTTCTTAAAAATAAATATACTGAATTTTGTATTTGCCATATGATGAGTGCATTTCAAATGTTCATAGCAAATAGCCTGGAACAAAACTCATAAAATGTAAGCAATGATTATAACTAGATGGAAAAACTAGGGGTGATTTCTTTCTTTCCTTTCTTTACTAAATTTTCTAATCTTTTTATAATGACCAGATTGCAATTTTGAAATGAAAAAAAAAAAAACATAATTTTAAATAAAATCAAGGATAATTTTAGATGTAATGAGCAATGGGACATTATCAAAGTGAAGTGGCATGAAGACAGTGGGTTTTAGAAAACTTTCTCTGATGGTACCAGAATTGACCAGAATAAGGCAAGAAGCCAATGATTGGAATACCAAACGTCCCCCCCTTTCAGCCCTGTCAGCTTTCCAGCCACAACAAGATATCCACGGCTTACTGATGTATTCAACAAATGATTATTGAACAACAGCCCTGGGCCAACCATGGGCCAGGCACAACAAACAAGGAGGAGTTTAGATTGAGTGGGGAAGATAAGCACTAAACAAGTAAACCAATGACTACACAGCTATTTTCAGATGATGGTACAGGATGTGAAGGGGAATAAATATGACACTGACCAGAAAATAGGTATTGGGGCACTGGCGAAGGAGGGTTTTGCTTTAGATAAGGGGCACAGGGAATTAAGGTTTTAGCTGAAGCCTAAAGGATAAGAAGGAGTTTCCCAGGCATTTCAGGCAGTGGGCACTACAGGGACACAGGCTGGGAAGAGGGAATAGAAGCGATAAGAGGGATATCGGAATTGAGCAGGAGCCAGTCACATATGGTCTTTCAGGCCATGCAAAGGAGTCCTTATTGTATTCCAAGTGCAAGTAGAAGCCACTGGGAGGTTTTAATAATGGAATTATTAAATCTGAATTATGCGTTAAAAGGTCACTCTGACTGCTCGTGGAGAATGAGTTGAAGAGGAGGAAGAGAAGTTCTGCAGAGACCAGTTAGGAGGTCAGCATGATTGCTGGTGACAGATGATGAGGCCTGACTATGGCAGACTCTGGAAAATGTGACTCAGCTTCCTGTCTTTCAAGAACGTGTCCAGCAGTTGCCTCCTCCCTGAGGCTTTTCCTGACCCTTCCCAGGGGTCTTTGTGACACCAGAGATCACCTCCTATTGCAACTGTAGCACTGTATAGCACTCACTGTGTGTATGTCCATCTCATCCTTATAAACAGTCAGTCTCCTTAAACTTCTAACTGGTGCCTAGCACAGCAGCTTGCCCTTAGCGATAAGCAACAACTAGGGTATTGAGTGCCTATAACCTGCCAGACTCCCACTAAGCAATGTACATACTGTGAGGGTTCATTTTATTAACAACTTAACTGGGTTAAGGGACACCCAGATAGCTGTCAAAGCATTATTTCCGGGTGTGTCTGTGAGGGTGTTTCTGGACGAGATTGGCATTTGAATCCACGGGCTGAGTGAGGAAGATCTGCCCTCACCCAGTGTGACAAGGCACCATCCAATCCATTGAGGGCCTGGATAGAACAAAAAGGCAGAGGAAGGCAAATTCTTCCTTTCTCTCTTCTGGAGCTGGGATGCCCTTCTTCTCCTGCCCTTGTACATCAGGCTCTAATTGCACCTGCAGCCCTCCAGGTTATCAGGCCTTTGGCCTGAGACTGAGAGTTAGACTGTTGCCTCCCCAGGTTCTCAGCTCTTTGGGCTTCTCTGGGGCTCCAGCTTGCAGACAGCATATTGTGGGGACTTCTCAGCCTCCATAATTGTGTGAGGCAGTTCCCCTAATAAATTCTCTCTCATCTGTATAACTATCTATCTCTCTATCTCGATCTCTCTGTTTATCCTATTGTTTCTGTTTCTCTGGAGAACCCTGACTAATACACATTTATTGCATTATTTTAATCCTGTTAACAGCCTGATAGGTAGGTATTTGTATTAGGTCATTCTTGCATTGCTATAAAGAAATACCTGAGGCTGTGTAATTTATAAAGAAAAGAAGTTTAATTGGCTCACAGTTCTGCAACCATACAGGAAGCATGGCACCAGCCTCTGCTCCACTTCCTGATAAGTTCCTCATTTCATCTGAGACCTCAGCAGCCTGGACTTCCCTGTCCTCATCACTATCAGCATTTTGGTCACAACCATTTAACCAGTTTCTAAGAAGTTCCAAACTTTCCCTCATCTCTCTTCTTTTGAGACCTCCAAACTCTTCCAATCTTGGCCTGTTACCCAGTTACAAAGTGGCTTCCACTTTTTCGGGTATTTTTATAGCAATGGCCCACTCCTTAGCACCAATTTTCTGTATTAGGCCATTCTCGCATTGCTATAAAGAAATACTTGAGACTGGGTAACTTATAGAGAAAAGGTTTAATTGGCTCCCACTTCTGCAAGCTGTACAAACAGCGCCAGCATCTGCTCAGCTTCTGGGGAAAGCCTCCGAGAGCTTTTACTCATGGCGGAAGGCGAAGCAGGAGCAGGTTCCTCACATGGCGAAAGCAGGAGCAAGAGCGAGAGTAGAGAGGGAGGTGCCACACTTGACAACAGCCAGATCTCAGAAGAATTCATTCACTATCATGAGGACAGCAACGCACTGTGAGAGATCAGCCCCCATGACCCAAACATCTTTCACCAGGCCCCACCTCCAGATTTGTGGATTACAATTCAGCATGAGATTTGGGTGGAGACAAGTTTCCAAACCATATGAGTATTATTCTTTCCACTTTACAGATCAAAAACTGAGGTTTAGAGACAATGAAAAATTCATCAGCGTCACACAGATAGGAAGTAAAAGAGCATGGGCTTTGAATGCAGGTCTAGCAGGCTCTCAAGCTCAGGTCACTATTGAGCAGGGCATCAATAAACAGGTGTTAAGTGAACAAATGAAGAGATAAGGACCTGGACTAGGGCACAGTGGATGAGACTAGAAATAAAGAGCTGGCTACAAGAGAAAGCTCAAAGGAAAGTCTGGATAAACCTTTGTATCTATTAACTGTGGGCGGTGAGCAGTCATTCAAGACAGCCTCAACATGGCCCCATCTTAAGACTAGAAGCACACAGGGACCTCCAGGTCATGGAAGTGGGCGAGGGAGCTAATTTCAGAGAGAAAATGACATTTCTGGATCTCCTGAAGAGCTGTGATAAAAAAGGTCAGGAAAAAAGGGAGAAGACAGCTTAGAGGAGATGGCCATCCACTTGGTCAAACTCTTTCCAGGTCAAGTGGATTAAAAATAAAACATTTTTTATTACAGTGTGGTTTCTGAGGAACCCAAATTGCAATACCACCTAAGGTTATTTTGCAACTTGATTCCTTAAAAGGGCATCAAGTCTGAGTGAAGTGAGGTCATGGAGCCCATTTCCACCCCATCTGCCCTCCTCCTGACAGCCACAGGGAGGAGATGGCACAAAACCATGAGGCAGATTTCCCCCAAGACCCAGGCACCTGAAGGCTCCTGAGACAGATGGTAGCTCATCTAATAGGGGAGCCTCCCTCCAACACGCCACCAGAACATAACTGCACTCCAATTATATGGTTTTCTGTTCTTGGACATTGGCCTGCCGGGAGCTATGTTTTAACCTTGTAAGCACGCCATGGGGAGAGCATGAGGGTTGGTAGAAAATGAGTGACGTATAGGTCTCACCAGGCCCCCTTCATGATTTTTCAGACATGTTCCCTCACTCAAATGCAGCAACAACTTGACAGAAGATAAAAATGGAGAGAGAAGAAAACAATTCATGCTCATGGCTGAAGAAATGCACAACCACTAGAAATGCACAATCCACTAGAAAGTCTGAAGAATGCACAACCCTGTAATGGTATCTTGGCAGTGCTGCAGCTATGCCTGCAACTGTGATTTCAGGCACGTGGCTCACAGAGAGGTGGACTTGCATCGCTTCAACAGCTGAGCACTCATGAACAATGTAAAAGGCACTCCACCTTGATGGGGGCTACGGAGGAGGAGGGGTAGGGAGAGTGGAAACAAAAATGTCCAGGAAGGGCAAACGGTGGTTCATACCTAGCCTATAATCCCAGTATTTGGGGAGGCTGACGCGGGGGGATTGCTTGCGTTCAGGAGTTCAAGAGTAGCCTGGGCAACATAGCGAGACCTCATCTCTACTAAAAATTTAAAAAAATTAGCTGAGCATGGTAGTGCTTGCCTGCAGTCCCAACTACTTGGGAGGCTGAGTGAAGAGGGAGGATGGCTTGAGATCATATATATATATATATATCCACCAGAAAGAAGCAACCAGATCAGTTTCCAGGAAGTGAAAATCTTTGCTTTGGTAAAAAAAGAAAGGAAATTTTTTTAAAAGGAGAGAAAAAAGGGGTGGAGGATGGGAAAAGAGAAGGAAGAGAAGAAGGAAGCAATGCAATTGACATCCAACAGCGGATATTTCCACAATAACAGAAGGTTGAAATCTAGCCCTGAACAAAATGGACATCAATTCACCTAAGCGGAGTGTGAGCAAAGCCAAGCAGCTATTTTCTTTCCTAACCTAGAGTATTGGCCAAAGGATTCTTCTGAAATTCAGTTATAAAACCGGAATTACACTGCTTTTGTCATATACCGGAGTCCTCCAACTGTTTCACACTCTCAAGGAATTGACAGTCCTGAGGAGCTCTAAAATAACCGTGCCAAGAGGCTATTAGAAACATTCACTCCTCAGATCTGAGGCCAGCGGTAGACAAGGCCATCCTAGCTGTCCTCTCCGTGGGCTCCTTTTCCATGGAGTATAGCCAACTGACCCTGGAAGGGGGACAACCACAGTCACCCACAGGTTCTTCCAGGGCTTTCAAATTACATGACTTATCAGTGGCACCACAGAACCCCAGAAGCCTGAGGCTGCCACAAAGAATGTCCACTCCTCACATCCCCAAAGTATGGTTCCCATGGGCATGATGAAGAGCCAGGAGTCTTCGCCCTTCTTTGGGTCTTTCCTTTGGTTAACACTTATTGAGAATTCATCATTATTGAGCATTCATAGCCAGAGCCAGGGATGGAAAGAAGGAAGGAAGGAAGGAAGGAAGGAAGGAAGGAAGGAAGGAAGGAAGGAAGGAAGGAAGGAAGGAAAGAAAGAAGGGAAGGAATGAAGGAAGGAAGAAAGGGAAAGAAAGGAAAGGAAGGAAGGGAAGGAAGGGAAGGAAAGGAAGGACTGGAAGGAAGGAAGGAAGGAAGACAGAAAGAAAGAAAGAAAGAAAGAAAGAAAGAAAGAAAGAAAGAAAGAAAGAAAGAAAGAAAGAAAGAAAGAAAGAAAGAAAGAAAGAAAGAGAAAACTTTAGAAAGAGTCCTGCTTTCTTGGAGCTCACAGCCTGGCAGGGACAGTGAACAGGATCAAATTTAGATTCAAGGTGAAAAGCATAGCCAATGACATGAATGAGCTGCTATGGCAGCACAGGGTGGAAGTCGAGATTGATTTGAGCCACATGAGCCAGGTAACAAAGTGAAGGAGGCTTTATTAAATCCAAACAGAAGGACAACGGGTTAGGGAAGGTATGCCATAATCCTATTTTAAAGGCTTCACACGATCTCTGTCACCCACTCTACCCTTAGGTCATTGATGACCTGCTATATGTATTTTCTCCTATTGCATAAAAAAATACAAGAAATTTATTGACATAAAACAATAGCCATTTATTATCTCACAGTTACAAGGGGTCAGGAATCCAGGCATAGTGTAGCTGGGGTCTCTGCTCAGAGTCTTACAAGTTGAAATCAGGGTGTTTGCTGGGCTGAATTTCTTCTGGAGTTTGGGGTTGTTGGCAGAAACCAGTTCCTTGCAGCTGTAGAAATAACATCCTATTTGATCATTGCTGCTTGGTGAGAGTCACTCTTAGCCTTTGAAGGGGGCCACATGGCCAGAACCTGAAGTAAATAGTTCATAACATGGCCATTTGCTTCTTTAAGGCCAGCTGTGAATTGCTAGACAGCCTGCTCGAATGGAGTCTTACATAACAGCACCTAATCAAGGGAGCAATCATCCCATTATAGTCACAGATCCCATCCACAAAATGGAGAGGGGTGCCAAAGATGGGAATCTTGAGGGCCATCTCAGAATCATGTCTGCAAACCAGCAACTTGTCGCATCCAATGGGGAAACTTCACTCCTTTTGGTATTTGACTCTAGAAGAGTTGGCACCGTTGACCACTCCCACCTTGAAATTCATTCAATGATTCCTAGTTCCTCTCTTTTGATTTTTCTCCTGTTTTTTTCTTTCTACATTCTTTGTTTCCTTTTTTCTCTGTTTTGTAATTTTTCAAATGTGAAATATGTTACACATATATAAAAGTGCATCAAATATAACTGCACATTGTCATGAACAATCATAAAGCAAACCCTTATGTAACCATTCCCTAGGCCAAGAAACAGAACATTCCCCAGCCCTGAAATGACCCCTGGGCCTTTTTCCCCATAATGCTTCCTTCCTTTGGCCACCCTGACTTCTGCAATAATCATTTTCTTGATCTTTTAAAATTGTTTCATCACCTACTTATGTGTGCCTAAACAATATAATTTAGCTTCACTTGTGTCTGAATTTTATATAAATAAAGTAACATTTACCTATTCTTTTGAGTCTTCATTCTTTTGCTGAACATATGTTTGTATGTTTCATCCATGTTGCTGGATAGCCTTTCCAATAGTGTAATGCTCCATTATATGACCATTATTGATCAGCAATTTATTTATCCATTCTACTTGAAATTTTTTTATTTTTATTTTTTATTTTTTAGCGGTTGGCTCTCACTATGTTGCCCAGGCTGGAGTGAAGTGGCTATTACTAGGTGTGATCATTGCACACTACAATCTTGAACTCCTGGGCTCAAGACACTGAGCCCAACCCAGCTTATCCATTCTACTTTTGATGAACATTTGAGGGATCTCTAGTTTGGTGATTTGTATTAGTTATCTATTGCTGTATGGCAAATCATGCCAAAACATAGTGGATTAAAACACCATGTATTATGTGACAGTTTCTGTAGATTGAGACTCTAGGCATGGCCTGGCTGGGTCCTCTGGCTCTGGTCTCTCACAAGACTGTAATCAAGGTGTTAGCTGAGGCTATGGTCTCATCTTAAGGCTTGAGCAGGGGGTGATTCAATGCTAAATTCACTCAAGTGATTGAGTGGTTGTTGGCAAGAACCATTTTCTCATGGGCTATTAGACTGATGGCTTCAGTCCCAAGCCAGTTGTTGGCAGGAGGCCTCCCTTGAGTCCTTGCCATATGGGTCCTTCCATAAGGCAGCTGACAATGTGGCAGCCAGCTTCATGACAGCAAGCAAGAGGGCCAGAGAGAGAGTGTGAGCAAGGCAGAAGTCACATCCTTTTGTAATCTAATCTCAGAAGTGATATCCCATCAATTTTGTCATGCTCTATTTGTTAGAAGAAGTCCCTAGGTCCAGTTCACACTTAAGGAGAGAAGATTACAGAAAGGCATGAATACCAGGAAGCAGAAATCTTAGGGAGCCATCATAGAAGCTATCTAGTACAAAGGATATACAAACAATGCTGCCTTACAGATTTTTGTATGTATATTGTGATATATGCATATCAGTTTATGCACCTAGGCATGGAGTTTCTAGGTCTTAAGGCATGTGAATCCTCAACTTTCCATGACAATGCCAAACTTTTCCCAAGTGGTTACACAAATTCACATTCCCACTAGCAACAAGTGAGAATTCTGTTTGCTCCATATCATCACCAACACTTTTTATTATCAGACATTTTATTTTTGGCAGTATGATTTATGTAATATGTGATGTATTATAGCTTTAATTTGCATTTCTAAGATTACTAGTGAAGTTTGGCACTTTTTCATCTATTCATGGGTCATCTCGTATTTCCTCTTTTATGAAGTATCTGCCTGAATCTTTTGTCCATTTTTCTATTGACTTTTCTTTCTGATTTGTATGAGTTCTGAAGATAATCTGGATGCTTGGGCTGTGGCAGTTACATGTGTTGCAAGCATCTTCTCCGGTTTTGTTTCCTATCTTTTTATTCTTTTAAATATGTTTTTTGATGAACACAAGGTCTTCATTTTAAGGCAGTTGAATTTATCAATCTTTTCCTTTATGAACTCTTGGACTAAGCCTGTCTTCTGGCTATTGTTTTCCACCTATGTCTCCAGCTGTCCACCCCTCTTGATCCCCCGCTATTGTCTCCATATAAACATCTTTTCTATGCTCTGGACATATGACTTCAACTGTTCACTTGATGGCTCCACCTCCATATCCCACAGTCAGTCCAACACCAATTTACCCCAAACTGAACTCATCCCTCCAAGTTCACCTTCCGCCACGCTACCACCTGTAACTTGTATTTCCTAACTCCATGACTGACACAACTATCCACCAATCACAAAGCCAGTGTCTTGTGAATTTGCCCTGACTGCTCTTTCTCTTATAAGGATCCAGTGTTTCTGATTCTACGATCTAAATCTTGCCCCACTCTGTCTTCTCCTCTACATCTCCAGTGTCAGAATGTAAGTTCCATGAGACCAGGGACCTTGTCCAGCTTGCTCATTACCACAATATCAGTAGGGGATAGTGCTTAACAGCATGAATTTTGGAGCCCAATTACTTGATTCAAATCCTGACTCCATCAATTATTAGCTATCTAAGGAAGTGGAAGTTACATGACCTCTTCTCCCTCAGTTTCCCCATTGGTAAAATGGAGGATGATGATAGTACTGATTCATAGGGTTGTGGTAAGGGTTGAATCAGTTCATGCATGTATAGTAGTTAGAAAAGAACAGGGCACATGGTAAGCACTCAATAAATATTGACTATTAATATTATACCCTACCACCTAGCATGGGGTACCATATAATATTAAGCATCAAAATATATTTTAAGCATCAAAAAATATTTATCATCAAACAACTAAGCATCAAATAATACAGAAATAATCAACAGAAATGAATGAATGTCACTCCTCTAATTTAGACTCTTACTATCTTTGCTTAGACAATTGCAGTAGCCTCCTAACTGGGCTTACTTTCTGCTAACCATCCCATTCCCTTTTCCATTCATTCTACACACTACCATTAAGGTTATAACTTCTTGTATATAAACACGAAGGTGTGGTGCCACTCCATTGCTTAACACCATGCAGTGGATCCCCAAGCCCCATGGGGAGCCAGGGCATAGTCCAAACTCCTCAATAGAACACATGTGCATGAACATGTGATCTGGCAATTGCCTGTCTCTTTACCCATCTCCATCCTTCACACAACCTGCACTCCATTTACCAAACCACTGGCAGTTCCCCAAATGAGTCACATTCCTTTATTCCTCTCCTGCCCAGAATGCCCTCCCTCCGTCCTGCCCAGGTGACAAAGTCATCTTTTTCTTTTTTGCCAAGTCCCAGATGTAGGCACTTCCAGGCAGAGTTAGATACATTTATTATTGCAGCATTTATCAAATTACACTGTAACCATTTATTTACATGTCCACCCCCACTCCCCCAGGCTGCAAGCTCCTGAGAGCCAGCTCGTATTTAGATTTGTATTTCTGGCAAGAAGCACAAGGGCTATGGAAGCTTAATATCAATTTGCTGAACGGATGGTTAGTTTTAAGAAGTACCTAATAAACCTTGGTATTTGTATTTCCTTAAATACTTGTTTTGGTTGCTACCTTTCTTAATAGAAATAGTCACTACTGCTTATGTTTACAAGTTTATTGGGCTCTAATTTTATCCTTTAAGATAAAAATTGCTAATATAATTCATTCATTCATTCATCAATAAATATTTATCAGGAGACATTTGTCAGATACTGATTTGAAGTGAACAAATCAGACATGGCCCCTACCCTCATGAGGCTTACAGTCTATTAAATCTATTAAGGATGAAGGACAGACTGACCTTGAACCAATAAACAGGTCCATGTAAAATCATAAATTGAAATGAGAGTTGTGAAGGAAAACAACAGGTTATAAAGAGAAAGAACAACGGGAGGGACCTAATTTAGATAGAAGACTTAGGGAAGTTCTCTTTGAAGAAGTTAATTAGAGGGAACACTAAAAAGTGGGTAGGAGTGAGCCACACAAAGTCATGGAGAAAGAGCATTCCAGGCAGAAGAAACAGCATGCGTGAAGACCTTAGGCAAGCAGAAGGCAGCTGCTGAGGCTGGGGCCTGGGAGTTGGGGACTGGGAGCAGACAAACCTAGAGAAGTTGTCAGGGGTTAGACAATGGGGTTTCGACCTAGAATATAAATTTCGTTTGTAGTTCATAGGGAAGACATTGAAGGTTTAACATATGGGAATGACAGGAACCTCTGGCAGGGCTCTGCCTGTGAGCACCACATAGCACTCTGAGGATGTGTGTGCTACTCTAGGTTTCAGTGGAGAAAAAAGCAAGTGACAACCCTTCTGTCCCTGCTCAGTAAAAGCTTTGATCACCAGCCCCTTCCCCTGAATATACTGGAGAAAAATAATGGAAGTGCATTTCAAGGGCCGCATGTGAGAAGATTCTAAGCTGTCCTGGCTGTTCAGGTAGAAGTTGTCATCTTCCCCAATGATTTCGGCTGTTGGAAGACATGGCCAGGCAGACAGAATCTAAAAGTTCTTCCAGGTGTGACATGAGTCCCTGGAGGTCAGTGACAGAAAACAGTGTCCAAAGCCAGATGCCACCCTGGGAAGGGGGGCTTTGGAAGCTCCTGGGAGGCCATAACACTGCCTGGAAGGCTCCTGTCTCCCACATATTCGCAAAGCTCCATGATAAGCCAGGCCCCTGCTGGTCTTGCAGCGTCCACCTACGATGCAGAATAAACAGTGCCACCCGTCAAGCTGTCTCCAACCTTGCCCTCGGTTCCACTACCAAAAGAGGGAACCTTGCTGGGCTTGCCCCAGCAAGGTGTTATTTATGTTAAGCTAGGGCCACCGTGGCTTCCAGCTCTTATTGCTTTCAAGATGCCCTTACAGACCTTCCCACTGCCCCCTGCATATGCCAGAGTGTGAACAGCCCCTCCCTCTCCACAGCCCCCACAGTCGGGTTCGGGTGGGCGGGGAAGTGGTTTCATCCCTCTACATGCAGCCCTTGGAGACCTACTTAGGCAATTTGTCACTCAGGCTTCAAGCTGCCAGCGGAGGAGGGGAGCTGAGAAGACTCTATAATGAGATCTTTGTGCTGTAATTAAGTGCCAGGCTTTGTTTTACACCTATCTTTCCCGCCTTGCCCGATTCCACCGCCAAGCTCCTCCAGGCAGTGAGTGGGGAGTGTCAGCAGCTCTGTGATTACACCCCAAGTGGCAGGTGGCAGGGAGCTCATCCGCCTGCAGTCTGCACCCCACCCCCAGGCTTCCCCCACCACTAGTCTTAACTCAAGACAGTGTATTTCTGTCCTTGAACTAGATTTCACCCCAGAAAGTCACTCCACCGCTTTCTCATAAGGCTACCTCCTTTTAACCCTATGGTTGCAGGGCCTCTGGGGTGTCCATTTCTTTCTTTTGACACGTTCCTTTTCCAGAAAGTTTCAGCAAACCCCATAGGCAGAGGGGGTGTGAAAAAGGAAAAGATAAGTTAGGGCAAAAGAAGCACTGTTCTTATAGGACAGGAAGGGTCTGTCTTCTCTCTTGGGTCCTCCACACAAAATCGGAGCTTCCAAACACCCCAGCTCCCAAACATACGCAGTAGATTCTGCTGGCAAGAATGTGTCACTGTGATCTTCACATTTTAGCCTGAAGTTTAGCCTAGCTGAAGAAGCACCGGATTGGCAGTCGGAGAACATGGGATGGTGCTTCTCTTTGGCCTGGCTGTGCTTTCGGACAACACTTCAGGTCTTCGGCCTGAGTTTCCTTCTCTGCACGATGAGGAGAGAATGGGAAGGGGCAATGCTGGCCTGTGTGATCTCGATGGACATTGTGGGAGTCTGCAGAGACCGAAGCAAAACCTCCGCCTCTTCTCCCCGGGCCTCGCCTCTCACAGCCCTGGGAGAAAATCCTTCCCTGTGCTGGGGCGTGGCCGAGACGGGGGCGTGGCCTCGCCGGTGGGCGGGCCCTTCCGTGGGCGGGGCCGCGGGGCTTTGTGGAGCCGGAGCAAGGGCGCAGCTTCTGCGGCCGGGAGTAGCCAGACGAGGCGCTGGCGGCGCGGGGAGGCGTCCCAGAGGTGAGCGCCCTGCAGCGGCAGGGGACGGGCCGGGGGCCCTAAGTCGTAGGCGGCGCGGGGCGGGGACGCGGCTGCCTGCGGCGGTCGGACGCCTCTCCGCCCTCCCCCGGTCTGTCCCGGTCTATTTTCCAATCTATGTCCAACTCGCGCCGCCTCACTAGGCGGCGCTCTCTGCCCCGCGGCACCCGCGAGACGTGGGGTCTGTCGGCCCGGGGACGGCGTGAGGGTGTCATGTGGGTGCCCTGTGCCCGACAGGTTGGAGACGAGGAGCTCTCGGCAGTGACGAAGTCACCCACATCCTCTCCTTGAAACAGAGCGTGTCCCTCTTGTGCTGTCTCACTGTCACTCTCGCCTCTACCCTGTGGAAGAGGCAGGTGGCTTGTCCCCACTTTCTTCCTTGGAAAAGGGAGACAGAGGGCCACCTCCAGCAGGGCCGTAGAAATCCCAGAAAGTCACTGAGCTGCTCAACAAAAGGCCCTAAACACCCCACCCCACAGCAGCAGGCAGTGCACCCTGGCCAAGACTCCGTGGTAAATATTGCCGCCTTTATGTTGAGAGGGGAAAAAAAAAGCCTGCCCGTGAAGATCATCGCCCAGTGGCCACTGTCCTGTGAAAACACAATTGGAAAACCATGTCCTAAGGGGCGAGGGTGGGTCTGGGACCATGCTGTGGCTTGGGTGATTGATGGTCACGGGAGTGAGGGTGCTGCCCCGGGAAGGCGCTGAGGCCCTGTTGGGTGGGAATCGATGGCTGCGGCTTTCTCCGGGAGGAGGGAGGGCGGTGTTGTTACCTAGTGTTAGGAGCACGTCCGTCCAGCACCGTGAATTGCCAACAAGCAGAGTAACTCCAGTGTCCTTCAGATACTGTTGCTGAGCAGTGACCTAATCAATGAGATGCTCTGTTTGGACGGCAGGTACATCTGTAATGCCGCCCTCTTGCTCAGTGCCTGGAAGAGGCATTGGTGACTCCCCGCTAATGCTAGGGGTAGCTACCCTGCCGGAGCAGTCAGGCTCTTGCAGGGCCTGTGTGGTTTTATCAGTTTTCTCCTGCATTTACCCATCCCCTCTGAATTCTGAAAAGTGTGTCCAAGATCTCTTGGACTCCTTGACTCACTTCATCCTTGTTCCAGTGGGCAGAAAACAATTCCCAGTGTGTCATGCACAGCCAGTCAGAAGGGAAGCCCTGGAGCAGAGCCCTGGGAAAAGTTCTGTGGAGCTAGATGCTAATTATTCAGTTACTGGATTGTGAGGAAATTCCAGGGGAGGTCCCAGAGGAGGGACCGGGCTAAAGCTAATTACCAAGCAGTACAAAAATTATATATATATATATATACACGCACTTTTTTTTCTTTTTTTGAGACGGAGTCTCGCTCTGCCGCCCAGGCTGGAGTGCAGTGGCGCAATCTCAGCTCACAGAAACCACTGCCTCCCAGGTTCAAGCGATTCTCTTGCCTCAGCCTCCCAAGTAGCTGGGATTACAGATGCCTACCACCATGCCTGGCTAATTTTTGTATTTTTAGTAGAAACGGGATTTCACCATGTTGGTCAGGCTGATCTCCAACTGCTGACCTCAGGTGATCCGCCTGCCTTAGCCTCCCACAGTGCTGGGATTACAGGTGTGAGCCACTGCACCGGGCCAAAAATAATCTAAATTTCAACAGTCAGTGTGACCATGTCTGTGCATATGGGCCTAATTATCAGTCTGACTGATTCTTCCTTCCAAAATGATGGCAGAGGATCACCTCTTTGGACATTTACAGCTCTGAGCAAAGCAAAAAGCATGTAGGTGCCATTGTCTGAATGTAAAATCAGCCCTGCCAGGCTTTTGATGTTGTTCCTGAGGAGGAAGCACCTCTCTGGAGGAAGGTGTTTCCAGAACAGTGCCTCCGTTGTTCATTCCTGTGCATCAGGAAGTTTGGCTCTGCTGAGTGTTGAAAGCAAAACTCTCCTGTTTGTTTGTTTCTGTATGCTGACAGACTTAGACAGCAGACAGCACTGCAGTGTCCAGTTACTGCACCCAGATGTGTTTGTTTCACTCCTAACATTGTGGGAAAGAATGCAGAAGGCAGATCCAAAGCTTCAATCAGATTTCCCGAAGCTTGAGTGATTCCCAGCCTTGGTCCTTTAATGTGTGAGCCACAGCGTATAGTGTCTTCAGCATATAGTGTCTCTGGGACAAACCCAAGTTTGAGGCACAGTCCCTGCTGTCCAGAAGTTCCTAGGTTTAAGTGGGACGACAAAACCAGCACCTGTGAAACAATTAGAGAGCAATTAAGTGCGAAAGTATGTGGCAGCATCTGCTAGCTCAAAGTAGACAGCTAGTGTGGACTGACTGGGAAAGGAAGAGAGAGCTTCACAGAGCCAGCTGGTGTTCAGCTTGACTTAAGAATGACCATCAAGGGCTGGGCCAGGCCCAGGAAAGGAAGCATGAGGATATATGAAACTCACAATAACCAAAGGCACTTGCTGCCCAGAGCCAATCCAAATTCCTGCCTTCCAGGAATTCTGGCTGTGGGTCCTGCCACTCTCTTCCTGCACCCAGTCATACTGCCCTTCTTATAGCATTCTAACCATGGCTTTTTTTTTTCTTTTTTTTTTCTTTTTTTCTGAGATAGAGTCTCACTCTGTCACCCAGGCTAGAGTGCGTTCGTGTGATCTTGGCTCACTGCAACCTCCGCCTCCTGGGTTCAAGTAATTCTCCTGCCTCAGCCTCCCGAGTAGCTGGGACTACAGTCACGTACCACCATGCCCAGCTAATTTTTGTATTTTTAGTAGAGACGGGATTTCACCATGTTGGCCAGTCTGGTCTTGAACTCTTGACCTCAGGTGATCCCTCTGCCTTGGCCTCCCAAAGTGCTGGGATTACAGGCATAAGCCACCGCGCCCGGCCTGACCATGCGTTTTTTGTGTGCCTCTTTCACTTTATGCCTACTCTCCTATGCTCAAAATGTTCTGCTGAGCAATCCTCTACAGTTTTTAAGAAGCAGCTCAAATGACACCTTCTCCAGTGAAGACTTCCCTGGCAGGCCCCTATCCGAGTTTTTGAGCAGAATTGGAGGATTTTTCCTTTGTCCTCCATTAGTCCTTGCATAGACCTCTTTGAAGCTCTGTATTGTCCATAGGAGTTAAGGGGTCTTTGACCCACTCACTGAAGCAGAGCTGTGTCTCACTTACCTAGGGCTCCCCTGAGCCAAATTTGGTGTCTGGCACATAAGAGGCATTTGATAAATGATTCTTGATTGAAATTCAAGTCCTTATAGGTAACGGTGAAGTGCCCCACCAACTTGGAGTAGAAGGCATGGGTTATGTGTTATAGAGAGTCTCAGATTGGATAAATTACATGGAGCCAATTCCCAGAGGCCTTGAGGAGTCTGAGTGCAATGCAGTGGTGGTGCTCAAAACTCATAGCACCCCCTATTGCCTTCACTGTAGAATTCTGCCCCCAGCATATCCTCTTTAGCCTCATCTTCCACCAGCTCCCACCTTGAACCCACAAATCTACCTTCTGAGCCACTCCAGCCCCAGGTAGAGGGCTGTCTCTTCTCCTTTGTCCATGCTGTTTGGCAGCCTTGACCAGGAATGCCTACTGCTCTCCCCAGCTAATTCCTGATCATTAAGACTCCAGATCTGAATCCTCTATGTGCAGAGGCCCCTCAGGCTGGGTTTTCAAGTTCTCTGTGCTCCATAGCACCCTGCACAGCCTTTAACAGCATTTACCACACCCTCTTATGGCTGCTGTTTACTTGACCATCTCCCTGCTGGTTAGCTCCCTGAAGGCAGGGATTGGGTTAATCCTGGATATATCCCCCATCAGCTAATGTTGTTCCTAGGAGATGGTGTCCAATAAGTGTGCACTGGATGGCAGGCTGAAACAGGGTGGTAAAAATATCAAAAGAAGGACAAATCTAGAGACATCTGGAAGGGGAAAACTAGAATTTGGTGATTAGTTATATAAAAAGAGTGTATTAGTCTGTTCTCAGACTGCTAATAAAGATATACCTGAGTCTGAATGATTTATAAAGGAAAGAAGTTTAATTGACTCACGGTTCCACATGGTTGGGGAGGCCTCACAATCATTGTGGAAGGCAAGGAGGAGTCAAGTCACATCTTACATGGCAGCAGCCAAGACAGCATGTGCAGGGGAACTCCCATTTATAAAACCATCAAATCTCTTGAGACTTATTCATTATCACAAGAACAGCACGGGAAAGACCTGCCCCCATGATTCAATTACCTCGCACTGAGTTCCTCCCACAACACGTGGGAATTATGGGAGCTACAATTCAAGATGAGATTTGGGTGGGGACACAGCCAAACCATATCAAAGAGTAAGGGACAAGGTTCCTTAAAACTTATGAGGCAGGTGGAGATGGTGTCCTACAGGGGTAGGATTCCCTGGCCTGGGGAGAGGTCCGCTTATATGTCTCTGAGTACTATGCAAAAATGTTTTTGTTTCCTGGAGGATTTTCAAAATTCAAAATATTAAGTCACTTTGAGACATGTTGAGTCTGAATACAAAATGGAAATGTTCTAGAGTCAACTGAAACACACCTTTGAGTACAGGTGAGGTTGGGCCTAGAGAAAGATTTTGGGAGCTTAGTGGTGACAGTTTAACTTGTGAAAGCAAATGTGGTCACTGAGGGAAGAAGCCTAAAGCAGAGAACAAGGTCTTGGGGAAACCTGGAAGCCATGGGAGTGGGAAAAAGAAAAGGATCTGTTGGAAAATAGAATGACAGAAAGATAGGGAAAAAATCAAGGAAGCCAAAGGAAGAGATATTTCAAGAAGAAATAGGTGGCCAAAACTGCCCAATGCTAAAAAAACAAAAAACAAAACACCAAACCACACACACACACACACACACACACACACACACCCCACTAGGAGATTCAAAAAAGAAAAGAGGCTAGGTACAGTGGTTCATGCCTGTAATACCTTGGGAGGCCAAGGCAGGAGGATTGTTTGAAACCAAGAGTTCAAGACCAGTCTGGGCAGCATAGTGAGACAGTCCCCTACACACACACACAAATTATCTGAGCATGGTGGCACATGCCTATAGCCCCAATAATTCCAGAAGCTGAGGTGGGAGGATCACTTGAACCCAGGAGTTCAAGGCTGCAGTGAGCTCCGATCGTACCACTTCACTCCAGTCTGGGTGATGCAATGAGACCTGGTCTCAAAAAAAAAAAAAAAAAAAAAGGCCAGACCTGAGGAGGTTAAAGAGAGGCTAGTTACTGAGTTACTGGGCAGTGGAAATATTGGGTGGAGTTTTTAGACTTCTTGTCTGAGGAATTTGGCCGTAAAAGAAAGAAGGAAGGAATGATCTACTCAAGAGAAGACGTTCTGTTTGTTTTATGGTAAGAGAGATCTGCCTGCCTTTGATCACACTAGGGAAGGAGCTCATTTATGCTAAAGGAATATGGATAAATATTTTATTGTTCACATTGGTTATATTTCATTTAAACCTTCCTATCCTGCTTTCCCCTCCCCTGCAAGTGTCCCATAGAACTTTCTTTCTGGGGAATTGCCAATGTCATAGTATTGCTAAATCCAGTGACAGGGTGTTGCAACACTGAAATGATTTGTTCTCACCTCACTGGCCTGTAATAAGCTTCTCTCAAACGCCTCCAAACAACTTTCCTTCCTAGTAGTGCTAGTCAGGCATTTTCTGTTTTACTGTGCACAAATTAATAACACCAGCAATAACAGCAAATGCATAGATAGCACTTAACTCTGAGCTAGAGACTATTCTGAGTACCTATGAGGAGTAAATGGTGAACTAGTATTCAAGCTCAACATATCTATCTTCAGGGTCCATGCACTTAAAGCACTATGCTAAATTCAAGATAAATAAGTTTATATTTTACCATAGATTGATGTTCATGTTCCTGACACTACTACAACATTCATAGTCCTGATGCTACTGACAACGTGGCTTGTCCACAGTCACCAAACCAGGCATCTCTCTGGACCCAGGTTTACTGTGGGTTGGACTAGCTTTAATAGTCAATAAGGCCAGGGACAGTGGCACACGCCTATAATCCCAGCACTTTGGGATGCTGAGACGGGCAAATCTCTTGATCCCAGGAGTTCGAGACCAGCCTGGGCAACATGGCGAGACCTGCTTCTACAGAAAATAGAAAAATTAGCTGGGCATGGTAGCATGTGCCTGTAGCCCCAGCTACTTGGGAAGCTGAGGTGGGAGGATCACCTCACCCGGGGGAGTTCGAGGCTGCACCATGATCACGCCACTGCACTCTAACTTGGGTGACAGAGTGAGAATCTGTCTCAAAAAAAAAAAAGAAATTAAAAAATAGTAAATAATTTGATAGTCAACAAGTAATCTGCCACATGCAAAGTATTGCAAGGGACCAAAAAATATAAGCTATGTGTCCCATCTCATTTACTCTTCATAACCATCCCATTTTATAGTCAGGGAAACTGTCTGGATTTGAACTCAGAAGACCATAATAAAGGCAAAATCGAAAGCCACTTTTAGTCCTGAGTTTCTGGGGTCTGAGATTCCTCCTCATCTTGGTCAGCGATATAACTAGGTTCGGATAGTTTCAAGACTACCTTTTATTTTCTTTCCCAACCTGTGAACCAAAAGGGTAGTGAGTATGAATCTCTAGTATGCACAGATGTGCAAAAAATACTATCTCTCCTCTATTTTCTAGATATTAATATTGGTTTAGAGCCTTCATCTCATCTGGCTGGCAACCATAGAAACCACCCCAGGTTGTGTCACTGTGTCACAATTTCAGATCTTTTATGCATTGCCAAGATCCCAGGGGCACGGGTGCAGGTATCTCCTGCTCCCCTATCTGGTCCACTCGGGTTACCACTGAATGCACTCTTGTGCCTGTCTTGCCTAGCAAGTCCCCACTGCTTCCAGACCACATAGCTAACACTGGGGTCCTGCCAGAGTCCTGTCTTCCTGGGACCCACAGGCCTCTTTTCCCTTCCTATCTTCCTGTTTCTAGAAGCATGCCTCTCTGTTTCTACCCATCAGCACCCCCCATCCCTCTTCCCCCAACTTGGCAAAGCCTTGTGTCCCAACCTAAGGCCCTGTTTGGGAAATCGAAGCCAGAAGAACCTGCAAGCTATTCCTGGAAGGGTTCTGACATATACCTGCCCTGGGCCAATGACTAGGGAGCTGGCTACAGAGGTGGAGGTGAGCCTAGGAAAGTAGAAATACAAGGAGAGGGGGAAAAAAAGTTGTCTAATCTCAAAATATCTAGCCACAGACACAAGATCCTCTGAGGGTAATTTCTTGAGGGGGGAAAACATTGCTATTTAAAGCTAGGATATATGTGGATGCATTTTTTTCATTGGTACATTAATAACATCATTTTCCACTATGTGTCTTCAAGATCTAGTGTAACAGGCTTGTAAATTTGCCAGAATGAAGAAGGAATGTTCTGCTCCAGGGAGGATTGGCTCTGGTCTGTGATTGCTGTCATGATGATACTGAGCAAGTTTCCTTAGATAACTTTAGAGTTAACAAGGATGTAAAAATGCTTCCATTTCAGACTCACCGTTATACATACGCAGAAACTGAGGACAATGAAAGTTAGACTTGTCTAGGATACCCAGACTGTAGCTGAAGGAGGATTAGAACTGAGATTTACCCTCTCCCAGCCCGGCACTTTTGCCATGGTCTCATTTATCTTGGAAGTTACCACCACTAGCAAGTTGGAGCCCAATCAACTAGCTGACTCCCTGCCCTGACTCAGAATGGAGCACAGCCACCCTGGGCAGCCTGCCCAGGCAGATTCCACATGCAATAAACCTCCTTTGGGTCCCAGGACACTGGGCACAGGGTGGGGACCTGTGCTTCCAGCAGGGGTACGCTCCCCAGCCTCACCTGTCCCTGCTTACAGTCCCTCAGGCAACACCAGTGAAATCGCTTCCTCTCAGGGCGTCTTCGTCCTAGCCTGAGTGCCCCCCACCTTTCCCTCTCAGCCTCTTAAGGGTTCACCTTGCATCAGGGGGTGTCTCCAGCAGCTGCATGGTGCATTGGATTTTATCTGCCTGGGAAACTTTCTCTTGATGCCTTTGCTAGCCCAGCACAGACTACACATCCCTCTCAGAACAGTTCTCAAGTGCTTGATACTCTCTCTTGACATTCCTATTCCGTGTCTAACCGATCAGTTTAATAGGGTTCCTAGTCCCCGGTCACCATCCCCACCACAACTGTTTCCAATTTACATCACAATCCAAATGATTTTTGCAGCGCTTAGCAGATTGTCTGTGTCATTACTTTCAGGGATGCTATATTGGACTTCCCTACTCTCATCTGCTCCAGCTCCCTGACCTTACAGTTGCCCAGCTTTCCTGGCAATTGACTTTGCTCATCAATACACAGGATTTAGCTGAGTAGCATCCAGGGAGGATGTCGGAGCCTCAGATGTTAATTTTCTAATTGAGAATATTGGCGCTGTCTGAACCTGGAGACAGGTAGGGATGTTCACTTTGTAGACCAGCTACCTTTTCCCGACGATTTTAAATGTTATGCTAGTTGTTCGTTTTTAATATCACTCAGACAAAATGATGTCTTTCAATCAGATGCTTTAAAATTGTGTGATAAAGAGTTATAATGTGCTGACAACAGGGAAGCCATTCTGTACCTAAACCATGTGGGTTTTCAACATAACTATTTTCAGAATATCAGCGCCTTTGCTTGCTGCTGTTTTTGTTGTTTTCTGATGCTGGGAATTACCACCTAAAGATAGTAAAGAAAACAGAGGAAGCTTTCCGGTAGTTTCCCACTCATGCTAAAGAAACACAAAATCACCGCAGTGCCTTGAGAAATTTCCTTTCCCTCTCTCACTTTCCACTTCAGTGGTGTTCTAAAGGGAAGGCGTTTCTGGTGAGGGGTAGTTGCGTAAATGATGGCTGCCTACTTCAGCAAGCAAGAACTGTTGGGAGTATTAAGCATAGGTAACTGGATCCTCTGGTTTGGGCACTGGAGGATCCTTGCAAGCCAGAAGCAGGCTGTTGCTGCCGGGGTAGGGGGCGGTGGGAGTGGGAGGTAGAAACTATTATTGCTGTGATTTTATAGGCAGTAAACTGATGCTCAGAGAGGTTCAGCACTTGCCCAAGCTCACATACCTACTAAACTGTGGAGCTAGGATTTGAATCTAGCTACAAACTTAGTTGTCATTGAAATGTCTAAATGCACTCTGTTGCGCAAGCGATAGGAACTTCCCAGCGGAGCTCAGCTCAGGGCCGCTTGCAGCTCCTCCCCGCCCCGCTCGACTCCCCCGCGGCTCCGCGGGCTCCTCCCCCTCGGTCCCTGCCCCTTGTGCGCCCTCTGCTGGTCTCCAGGGAAAGCGCCTCTCCTGAAACCAGAGACGTAGCACCCAAGCTGTCCTGTTTCCTTAGCTCCTAGTAAAGTGATATGACCCATCCATCCCCTCCTCCTCAAAGCCTCACATGAATCTTCTTTGAGGCACTCTCTGATGCTTCACTCTTCAGCGCTGAGAAAAATGGGGAGGGGGGAAGTGAATGTATTAGTATAGCCCCTTCTCAAAACCAATCGTGCAGCATCTTAGTCATGCCTCATCCTGGAAGAATGAGGCAGCTCACATGGGCATGGGGATAATGAGCAGGGAGGTGAATCACAGGCTCTTAGGTTCTCACCGCGAACAGTGTGGTCAGTGGACCGGCAGCAGCATCACCTGGGAGCTCGTTAGAAATGCAGACTCTCAGGTCCCGCAGCCACAGCCCTGATGAATCAGAATCACCGTTTCAAGGAGGTCCCGGGCCGTTTCAGGTTCCGAGCTCGCTTTGAGACCCTGTGGATGTTTTGCAGCATATTGAATTTTGATTCTGTTTAAAGGTCACAGTGACAACTAAGTTTGCAGCTGGATTCAAATCCGAGCTCCACAATGTAATAAATATGAGATCTTAGACAAGTGCTTAAGCTGTCTGCGTTAATCATCTATAAAATAATGAAAAGCAGTATAAGTCAACTCTTCAACTTTCAGGACATTGTTCACCCGAAACCTGAAATCCAATAACTGTACACTGTCTTCTAACACAGCCATAATTTACCTAGATGTACTGCTTAGAAGTCTCACTCTGATGGTGACCTTAGTTCTATTTGTCCCTGGAGAGCCACCAGACCATTTTGTCTGGAGGTTCTCTGCTCACTGGACAATAGGGACGGTGGAATTGTCCTCATCCTTGTTCATGAGTCTTTAGAAACCAAATGACCCCAGAAATGTCATGGAAGAGATTTTTAGGTCCCAGAGGAACTGAATGCCTTAGGCATCCACCTTCTGAACAGAGGCTGGGCCAGAGATTTCTCAAGATCCCTTCAACCTTGGTGTTCTGTACACCTTGATTTACAAAGTGGTCTTGATCTTTTCCAGTTAAAATTCCATTTAGTAGAGATACACAGAAAGTTTGCAATTCTTCCACAAGAAAACTGCTGTATGGCATAGAAAAATATCTACGTAATTTTTTTGGTTTCTTCTTCTTAATTAGCTTTCCTGTTCTTCCTTAGGTAAACAAAAAGCCGTTTCTCCTGATTCACCAAAAAATAAAATACTGACTGCCATCACTGTGATGAGATTCCTATAGTCTCAGGAACTGAAGTCTTTAAATAACCAGGGGACCCTCTGCCCCTAGAATAAGAACACATTAGAAGTCCCTTCTGCTAGGACAAGGAGGTAAGTGCTTCTGGTAAAAATGTATCATATGTGTGTATCTGTGTGTGTGTGTGTGAGATACATATACAAATTTATACATATTTGTACATTTATATACATATGTACAAATATACATACATATGTATGTATATTTGAAATAGGGTCTCTCTGTTGACCAGGCTGGAATATAGCAGTGTGATCATAGTTCACTGCAGCCTCAAACTCTTAGGTTCAATGGATCCTCCTGCCTCAGCCTCCCAAAGAGCTCAGACCACAGGTGCACACCAGCATGCCTGGCTAATTTTTCTATTTTTTGTAGAGACAAGGTCTCACTGTGTGGCCCAGGGTGGTATGGAACTCCTGGGCTCAAGCAATCTTCCCATCTTGGCCTCCCAAAGTGCTGGAATTACAGGCGTGAGTCACCATGCCCAGTTCTATCTTCAAAATATTAATGGGGAAAAATATTGCTGGGGTACTTAAGTTGTGCCAAGTACTACAGGGGGATCCTGTGTGAATAAAACTGAGTGCCTGCCCCTCAAGACTTACAATCTAGTGGAGAAGGCATAATGTAATAAACATGCCATGATGGAGATGTACCCAGAATACCAGGGGAGGGAGGTGAAGAGTGTATGTAGGCCGGGTGTGGTGGCTCATGCCTGTAATTCCAACACTTGGGAGGCTGAGGCAGGTGGATCGCTGGATCCCAGGAGTTTGAGACCAGCCTGGGCAACATGGTGGAACCCTGTCTCTACAAAGCAAAAACAACAACAACAACAACCAAATTAGCTGGGCATGGTGGTGCAAGCCTGTAGTCCCAACTACTTGGGAAGCTGAGGTGGAAGTATCACTTGAGCCCAGGGGGTTGTGGCTGCAGTAAGCCCTGATTGCACCACTGTACTCCAGCCTGGGTAACAGCGAGACCTTGCCTCAAAACAAAAGAAACTAGTGTACGTAGAAGTGTGAGAAGTGCACGTAGAAGTCTCATGGCAGAGGTGGCCTCTGAGGTGGCCTTCAATGGGGCAGTTGGAATGGGATGAGCAGATGAGATGTGCACGAGCATTCTAAGCCCTGGGACCAGCCTAGACTGAGAGATCAGGTGGAGGGCAGACTCTGAGAATGGCAAGTTAGACGTTGAGCACAAGGCAGTGATGGGACGCCAGTGTAGATACAGCCAGGAAGGCAGGGTGGCCGGAGTTTCCCCCCCTGTGAAATGAAAGGGTTCAAGCACTGAGGGCCTCTCCTGTCAGCCATTCCAGAATTTACTTAGAGTCTGTGGTGGGGACCCTGAGGTCATCCTGAAGAGTTTGAGTGGTATGGGCATGAGGAATCAGTGAAGACTTCTAATCAGGGTCTTCTAATCAGAAACCCCCTCAGATAGCAAGGGGTGTGTGTGTCAGGGTCAGGTTTACTCTGGGAGCCTAGCAAGGTGGTATCTCCCATATCTAGAGAGGAGGCAGTGGAGCCTTGCAGCCGAGCAGTGGCTGTAGAATTGGAAGAAGGGGAATGGTTGCTGGAGGCATCCTGATGTGAAATTCACAGAACTGGCCGCCAACAGCATTGATGCCCTGCTTGAGGCTTCCTCCAGCTGGGAATTAAGGAAACCAGAATGACCTCACCCTCCTGGTTAGATTTTAAGGATATATACACTAAAGACAGAAATAAGGATCCATGAGCAAAGATGAGTATGAGGCAGTGTCTGACCAGTGAGAAGGGTCTCAGAAAGGCCATAGCCCTAAATGCTCTGAATTTGGGGGAAATGCTACAAATATGCAAAATGATTTTTCAAGCTCTGTTCAGATAAGGAAGAAGCAACAAGCTCACTGTCAGAAGCAGATGGTGCAATGGTATAATATTAGCAGATAACCACTCCCTGACAGGAGAGAAGTGATGCCAGCAAGTGACGTGTGGCTGTTCTGAATCTGCCCGAGTCCTTCTCAGCCCAGCCCATCCAAGGAACCCAGAGAACTGGCAGAGGAGCTCTCTGCACCTAGCAGCCTTTTCTGCAGGGCCACGAAGAGGGAAGGAGGCGCCAGGCAGGATGTGAGCAAATTCATTCATTCAGCAGATATTTGCCAACATACTACATTCTAGGTGCTGGCAACACAGTGAGCCAAAGAGAACCAAACAATACCTGGCCTCCGGAACAAAATTCTGATTCACAAAATGGGACACAGGTGGGCTTTTAAACCACAAACCAGTGAGCTTGACAGCAACTGTGGACAAATTTCTAGGAGGTTTGGTAGGTGGTCTGCAGCTCTGTGGAATGGTTTGGGGATCCCTCTGTGTCAGCCTGTGTTTCTGAATGGTGAGTCACAGAGAACTCAGCTTGTTTCCATCCTGACAGGGTTACCCTTTTCTAGCAACTCTAGGAATTTGGCAGGGCATTGACAGTCTCTCGGGGTACCCCCCAACCCCCAGCCATTGCTAATGGAACAAAGGCTGCACATAAAAGTGCACATGAAAGGGAAATTTAGGCTACACTTAATAGATGTGCTTTGCATTACGGAATCATAAAGACCTAGAGAGGCAAATAGACCCTAATGAGACCACCGGGCAACAGTAAATAAATCAACCATTCTGCAGTGCACAGAAGCCTCGTGTGCTGATTCTCTGAGTCCTCTTTAGATAACAGTAGTCAGTCGTCAGACTTATACCCCGCTGTGTTAATCCCCGATGCTAATGACTGTTGCTGCTCAGGCGTTTGTGATGGGTCTGAGGAGAAACCTAGGTAGGAGCTCGCTTTCCATTTTGCTCACATGAGCGAACTGCCTGTTCCTGGCCGTGGAGTGCATTTTGCACTCACGTTTGCACGAGTGAGCTGCCCTCCCTCCCTCACCTCGTTAGGTTGAGTGTGAGCTGCCTAGGGCCCAGTCACACCTGCCTGACCCCAGCTTCCCCTCCCAGTAGCGCTGCTGGGTGCTGCTCCCCGGGGCTGCGGCCGAGCCCTCCTCGCGGGCGCCGCTCCTGACATGGTGTCCGGCCGCACGGATCACCGGTAGAGGGCAGCAGCGCGCTCCGGGTCCTGAGCAGGGCCTGCTGTGTCAGACTCGCTGCAGGTCCGCTGCTGAGGGACGGGGCCTGATGGGCTAGGGGCAAGGGCAACCTGGTGAAGGAGTGGGATTACTGCAGGAGGAAGAGAAAGAGGAGACGTGGAGAAGTGGTGCTGACCACATTGGCGTGTTGAACACTGCACATTTATGTGGGCCCCAATGTGCCTGGTGCGTGCACGCGACCGGAGCCCAGCCGTCAGGTGTAGACATGCAGGAGGCTGGCAGATGGGTTAGAAGAGCAAGGAGGCGCAGCAGTTGGAGGTGTCGAAAGAGGGTTTGAAGAGAAAGCCCGGAGCGCCTGGAATGGTTAGGAGGCATGAGGAGGCTGACACCGTGAAAGGCAGGGACGGCTCAAGGGCACTTTCAAGGCCATCAGGGAATGGTGTGGAGAAGTGAGCGTGCACAACAGCTGGAGGGGGCGGTTGTGAGGAGGGTCAGAGAGAAGGCCCTCCTTTCACCGGTAGAGGGTCGTGACTGCAAGGTGTCCAGGTTTTGGGGTTTTGAACAAAGAATTGGACAAAACACCTAGCAAAGCAAAAAAAGAGTGAAGCAACAAAAGAACAAAAGCAGGGATTTATTGAAAACAAAAGTACACTCCATAGTGTGGGAGCAGAGCCAAGCAATGGGCGGCTCAGGGGCCTGGATGCAGAATCTTCTTGGGTCCAAATACCTGCTAGAGGTTTCCCATTGACCACTTCATGCTCACCTTATGTAAATGAAGTGGTGGCCCGCAATCAGGCTGATTGGTTGCAGAAAGCAGCCGACCAGAGGCTGAACTGAAGTTACAAAGGCCAGGCTCCTGTGCAAATACCTGATTGGTTGCAAAAAGCAACCAATCAGCGGCTAGGAAGAAGTTACAGTTATTCTTCTATGCAAATGAAGACTCGGCAGGGAATCAGTCTGATTGGTTGTGGACAGCAGCCATTCAGAGGCTGGAGTGAAGTCACAAAGTTGCAAATGAGAACTCACCTGCAATCAGTCTGATTGGTTGCAGACAGCCAATTTCCCATCTGCTGTGCAGAAAAGGACAAAGGGAGTAGCGTCTGGTCCTTTTGTTACTTAGGCGTGGAAAGTTTGGGTTTTCCTTTCAGTTTAGTTCTAGGAAGTCAGCGTAAAACAGCCTTAGGTTCCCTGCTTCCAGACCCTATTCTGCCTCACTCCCACATTGTTCCATTGTCAGGAATAAACGACTCTGGGGGTAAGGTGGACCTCCAGATGAAGATGAAGGTAGAAGGGGAGGAGAGCCTGAGAGGCTAACCTGCCACTGGGACCCAGGGCCAAAGCCCTTTATGATTGAGGGAAAGTAACCACAGATCAGCAGATGATGGCTGAGAGATGTACTGGAGCGGGACCGTGGTCCGGTCCTGAACAACACATGCAGCCATGCCCAGAGATGCTAGGTTTGGAGGCTAACATGCAGTAGACAGAGCTGCTTGACCTTAAGTTACTTAACTTCTCAGGGCTTCAGTTTCCCCATCCGTAAAATGGTACCTACAGTAATGGTATTCAGTAATAGTACCTACAAAAGACTGGGAAGATGAGGGAAGGGAGGGAGCTCCCAGCTGTGTGGGGAGGAGCCTACAGGCGAGGGTAACCCACCATATGGTATTATAGGGATTTGTGTCTATTTCTGTCCTCCCTCCAGACTCTAGCCTCGTGGTTCTCAGACATGGGTATGCATCAGAATGACCCAGATGCATTAAAAACACTGCCAGGTCCGAGCCCCAGAGCTTCTGATTCAGTGGGGCTGGGATAAGGCCCAGTAATTTGCATCGCTCGCTAAGCCCAGGTGCTGCTGCTGCTGCTGGTGGTGGTTCCGAGACTGCACTGTGGGCACCACTGCTCTGGAGTCTGTAGAGCCCCAGCAGGGACTCCTGTTGAGAAGAGACGGGCACATAGTGGGAGTAACTCTAGGACAAACAAAAATTCCAGATACAGTGCAAGAAGAGGTAGTGCTGAATGAAAAAGCGATCACTCTAGCAAAGCTTTGAAGTCATGGTGGTTTATGAAGGAAGTTAGAGTTGCACCTGGGGAGCAAGTGCTGCGGGTAATGGCAGTGCAATCCCCCGTCTGTTTTATTGGAACTGTTGTCAGAAGCAGAATGCTGGCCTGGCGGGACTATGGCCCTAGCAATGTTTTGGACTTGACAATGCCCATTTGGTGGGCATGATTCCAGTGGGATGCTATATTATGCATCTAGAGAATGTATTTGTCCTGGAAGAGTTCACTTTGTCCACTGCCCTCGAGCCTTTACCCAAGGCTAAACCCACATTCTGTACCCACATTTGGAATTGGTCCAGGAATTTTATACGTGTGTCAATTTGGAGAAACTCTCTCAGACACCCATTTGGAAATGAATTAGTGTTTTTCTCAGACAGTGAGTCCTCCATGCTTGCTGTTCCAATGGCCCTCCAGGTTTGGGCCCAGCACCTACCAGGAGAAGCATTCCCTCTGTAGCTTCCACCTGACCACAGCCAATCCAAGCCCCGCTCAGAACCCCAGGTCTGCCAGCGAGCCTGTGACTGGAATTATCTGTTAGGGATCAAGCATTAACTTGGCACAGGAGCAGCCCTGGTGCAGCTGGAGGCATCCGCATGCTGTGGTGCCCCAGGAGCAGAGGCACCCCTGAAATGCAAGCTGTGTGTTTGCTGCAGAGACACCATGGCCTGTAACTCCCCAGGCGTAGGTGAGCAGCTCTGCTGTCCAGGCAATTAAGTCAAGAAAGGGAACCAGCCCAGCTAATGGCTGGGATTAAAGCTAAATGAATTCAGCTCAAATGAAAGGGATACTGACCCTTCTCCCTCTGGTCTCATTATCTTAATTAACAGTGCTTGGCAGGGGTATTGAAGCCTGCATTGATTGTTCTGTTTCTGTTTTTCCCCCTCAAAGCCCTAGATACAAGTTAAATCAGCCTTAATAATAAAAACCCAATACTCAACAGCCCTCAGATTTTCTTACCAGCCCTCCTTCATCTAAGAGAATCACTTGGTTTCTGAGTTGGAGGCGATCCGTTAGACCAACCCTTCTCAAAGCATGGCCTGAGACCACTAACATCAAAGTAACTGGGATACAGATATAAAATGCACTTTCCAGGCCTCAGAGGCCTGTGGAACTGGAATATTGGGAAGTCAGGTTTGGGTATTTGTAGTGGGTTTTTTGGGTTTAATTTAATTTTTTAAATTGTGGAAAAATTGACATATAATTTTCATTTTATAAAAAATGTCCATTTTAGTAATTTTTAAGCAGACAGTTCAGTGACATTAAGTACATTCACCTCTGTTCGTCTCCAGAACGTTTTCATCATCTCAGATTGAAACTCTGCCCATTAAACACTAACTCCCCATCCTCTCCTCCTCCCAGCCCCTGGTAACTTCTGCTCTGCTTTCTGTCTCTTTGAATTTATCTGTTCTAGATATCTTTTTTTAAAAATATATATATACTTTAAGTTCTAGGGTAGATATCTCTTATAAGTGGATTCTTGCAATATTTGTTCTTTTGTGACTGGCTTATTTTACTCAGCATAATGTCTTCAAAGTTCATCCATCTAATACCATATGTCAGAATTCCACTCCTTTTTAAGGCTAAAAAATATCCCATTATATAGACAACAGATTTTGTTCATTTATTCATTCATTGGTGGACATTTGGGTTGTTTCCACCCTTTGGCTATTGTGAGTGATACTGCTATGAATATTGGTGTGCAAATATCTGTTAAGCTTCTGCTTCCAATTCTTTTGGGTGTACACCCAGAAGTGGAATTGCTGGGTCATGCGGCGATTAGTTCTGTGTTTCATTTTTTGAGTCAGTACTGTTTTTAAGCAGCCCACGTGGTTCTAAGGTGCAGTCAGGGTTGCAACCAGAAGACCAGGTGATCAGACTCTGCTGGTGGAATCATCTGAAGACTCTGAACAACCCCAGATGCCCAAACCACACTCCACACCAACTAAATCAGCCTTTCTCAGATGGGACCCACACACTTGCATTTTTTTAAAGTCCCCTGGTGATTCCAGTGTGTAGTCAACTTTGAGAACCATTGGTTTCCATCAGTGATCCTCAAATTTGAGTGTGTATAAAATTCACACAATGGCTAAGGATACAGATTCCTGAGAGAGCACACCACCCCCCCCCCCCCACCACCACCACCAACAACAACCCCAAAGAGGCTCATTTAATGCATCTGTGGTCAGTCTGGGCTTCCTGGGTCTGAAGACTTCCCAGGTGATTCTAATGTGTAGCCAACGCTGAGAGCTACTAATCTTGTTCAGTCTTTCAATGAAACATGAGAACACTGAGACTGTGAGGAGTGACGCGCTCTGCCCAAGTCCCTGAGCTCGTTGGGGTCTGAGTCTGCACTCATTCCCAGGGCTGATTTTCAAGACAGTCCCACAGGTTCTCCATACTCTGCCTCACAGGTGCAGGGGGTAGAATCACATATAGAACCTGCATCTTTTCTACTCTTAATTTGAACTGTAATCCTTGAATTAGAGTGTAGTCAGTGCTGCTATAAGGCTTGTTTTGAAATGTAAACTTGTTTCTAACATGATTGATGTATTAGGGAGCAATATTAATGTGTTGGGAAGATTATTGATATGCTAGAGAATATTAACATATTCAAGAATGTGAATTTCACATTTGCTTCTGTGTAATTTCTTGCATGTAAAAGCAGAAAACTGCACCCAGCTGTGCCAAAACACAAAAGAATATGCAAAATATACCTCCAATATTAGTCAGCTACCTCATTCTCCATGTGTGATTTGAGCCACATGCACCCACATCTGTTGCTGTAACTTCCCCTCTGATATCAAATAACCCTTCTTCCCCCATTCACAATAACTCACTGGTTGGGTGCGGTGGCTCACACCTGTAATCCCAGCAATTTGGAAGACTGAGGTGGATGTCAGGCCTCTGAGCCCAAGCCAAGCCATCGCATCCCCTGTGACTTGTAAGTATATATGCCCAGATGGCCTGAAGTAACTGAAGAATCACAAAAGAAGTGCAAATGCCCTGCTTCACCTTAACCGATGACATTCCACCACAAAAGAAGTGAAAATGGCTGGTCCTTGCCTTAAGCGATGATATTATCTTGTGAAATTCCTTTTCCTGGCTCATCCTGGCTCAAAAAGCTCCCCCACTGAGCACCCTGTAACCCCCACTTTGACTGTAATTTTCCTTTTCCTACCCAAATCCTATAAAACAGCCCCACCCTTGTCTCTTTTTGGACTCTCTTTTTGGACTCAGCCCGCCTGCACCCAGGTGAAATAAACAGCCATGTTGCTCACACAAAGCCTGTTTGGTGGTCTCTTCACACGGACGCGCATGACAGTGGGTGGATCACCTGAGGTCAGAAGATCGAGACCACCCTGGGCAACATGGTGAAATGCATCTCTACTAAAAATACAAAAATTAGCTGGGCACAGTGGTGCACACCTGTAATCCCAGCTACTCAGGAGGCTGAGACAGGAGAATCACTTGAGCCTGGAAGGCGGAGGCTGCAGTAAGCTGGATTGCATTCCAGCCTGGGTGACAGATCAAGACTTCATCTCAAAAACTAAAAATAAGATAACCACAAGCTGCAACCCTTCAAATGCCCACTTCCACAAGCAAACTGCAGGTCATTTTCAAAGTCAAGTGCTGTATTTATTATACATTTTTAAGCATTTAACTTGGCTAAAACTGTGCTACCATAAGGGGGATTCCAATCCTTTCTCTTTCTTTCTTTCTTTCCTTTTTTTTTTTTTTTTTTTTTTTTTTTTTTTTAGACAGAGTCTTGGTCTTGTCGCCCAGGCTGGACTGTAATGGCATGATTTTGGCTCACTACAACCTCCGTCACCTGAGTTCAAGGGTTTCTCCTGCTTCAGCCTCCCAAGTAGCTGGAATTACAGGCTCCCGCCACTGCATACAGCTAATTTTTGAATTTTTAGTAGAGATGGGTTTCACCATGTTGTCCAGACTGGTCTCGAACTCCTGACCTCAGGTGATCCACCCGCCTCAGCCTTCCAAAGTGCTGGGATTACAGGCGTGAGCCACCGCGCCCGGCCCAATCCTTTCTTTATATGCATGCCACTGAGTTTTCAAGTGTGAAACACCCTAGCTCCATTTTTCCCATGAGCCTTGTGGTTTTTATTGTGTGATTTTGAATAGTGTAATGACTTGTAAAAAGGAATGTGTATGTCACCTGATAGAAGAACTAACTGTAGAAGTAATTATACACATTGCTTTTTAGCATCCTTTTAACAATGGTTGAGAAACTCACTGCCCCCTTGGGAATTTTAGTTCCTGTCCCTCCCTTTCCTCCCTCTATGGCCACTAGATGGCGCACTCCTCCGCTGAGGTCGGGGGCTGTTCTCGGTGCATTTGCAGCGGCAACCTGGTCCGCGTGGACGCCGTTCTCTTGAACTCTCGTCTCACTGAGGTTTGATCGGGTCTGGAACAACTTCACAGCCTGGTTGTCCTCTTTAGATTGGATTTCCCCAATCCCAGTGCTCATTCAAGATTTACTTCCACCCATTTTAGCTCTGGCTCCTTTTTGGATGGTACTTCCTCCCAGGCTGTCTGCAGGAGCTGCCTCGCTGCACACCTCTGCTCACCTGCTCATCTGGTTCTTCTGCTCACCTGTCCTGCCGTTTAACACACAGAGATCTACTTCAGAGACACAAATGTCGTTGTTTCATGCCTTTCTGTACTTCATAAAGAAATCGGTCTGCGTGGTATCTTTGTAATACAACATAAGCCCAGATAATGTTCTTTCACATCCATTTGTTCAGCTGGCTTTATCTACCTTACTTACTTACTTTCATTTTAGCTTCCCTATTATGTAGTTGAAAATTCAGTATCCTGGAACATTTTTCGTTTAGGGCTGTCTTTCACTCATCTTTACCACAAATTCAAGGTCATCTAGTTTCGTGGCGTGTTTGGGAACCAGCAGTTGAGTCATCCATAAAAACAAATAATTTAAACTAAAAACTGTAACTGTTCTTCGGAGCTGGCCTTCTCACTCCCACATCCGCAGGGATTTCTCCGATGATAATTTCCTTCTCGTGTTTGGATAAAATAGCAGCTGCAAAACTGTCAGCAACTTGGGGTCCAAGTTAGTTCTTTCCTGCAAATACTGGTAGTTCAGCATTGGAACATATTTATATCTTACAGTCACTTAAAACCCTCATTTCTGAAATCAAATTTTCTATTCTCTTTTCTTCTAGAATAGAGATCAACAAACTGCGGTCTGTGTTTGGACGGCAAAACCTAAAATATTTACCCTCTGGCCCTGTAGAGAAAACATTTTCCATCCCCTGTTCTAGAACCTAAAGTGTGATTGTTTAACAGAAACTAAGGGTCCTCAGTGTGACATGGAGGTGGACAGGCCTCAGGATGTCAGCGAATCCTCTGAAACTGGGTTCAAAATTTGGTTGTGATGCAAATGTGCATTTTTGTAGGAAAAAGAATCAAAGCTATCATTAGAGTCTCAAAGGGGTCCAAGACTTCAAAAAGTTTAAAAACATATTGTCTGCTGATGGGCAGTGTGACTGAGCATGAGAGCCCACCATAACATCCTAGGCGTGAGCAATGAGGCCAACATGCTTACATGCCTTGTAGGGCACTTCAGAATCTACTTCATACTATAAGATGTGGAAAAGGTTATGTGGAACCTAATACAAATATGGTCTTTCCATTACCATGTATTTTCCTCCTTCGGTGGCAAGGCCTGTTCTCCCCCACTATTCTTGTCTCATCTGAAGTACATCTTCAGATTCTTCACCCCAGGTACCACTGAGTAAGGGCTCATGCTTCCTACCCACACCCTTATCTCTGCCTCCCAGGATTATATCGGTTTCTAGAATCATAGCCTTCCAATTGCACGCCAGGAGCCCTGGAGCTGGATTTAGAGCCCATTGCAATAACTGCCTCTCATCTCGTCCCTTGTGACATCTGTCCCTCTCTTCGTAGATTCTATTCTGCCTTTTTAGGTTGGTTTATCATCTTGATGCATATTTGATATTATTGGACACTATGGAGTGTCAATGATAAATGTGTAATTGAGGGTGGCAGGGACAGAGCAGCGCACCTCACATGGCACCTGAGAAAGCCTGTCCCAAACCTTGGAGGCAGGAGGGATGGTGTTTGCCTTTAGGAGTTTCTTCTGAACTGTAACACCCTTGTCTGCCCTGATTGGTTTCTATTTTCTTTCAATAATTCTTCATCTTATCTATTGAGATCACTTTGAACTTTTATCCTGTTTTCCAAAATGCAGCCTCCCGCCTGTGTGTCTCATCTATAAATACAAGGTCATTAGCTCTGAGGCCCATTTGAAGCCACAAGAAATTCACTGAGACAGAAAGTGGCTACTTCGTTTGCATTACTCAATCTCATCACCTACAAAAGAAACAAACACTGGCCAGGCACATGGCTGTAATCCCAGCACTTTGGGAGGCGGAGGTGGGCTGATTGCTTGAGCCCAGGAGTTCGAGACCTGTCTGGACAATATGGCAAAACCCTGTCTCTACAAAAAAAAGTACAAACATTAGCTGGCATGGTTGTATGTACCTGTGGTCCCAGCTACTCAGGAGGCTGAGGTGGGAGGATCACTTGAGCCCAGGAAATTGAGGCTGCAGTGAGCTGTAATTGCACCACTGCACTCCAGCCTGGACAGCAGAGTAAGACCCTGTCTCAAACAAAACAAAATGATCACAGACTGTGTAGGTGGAAAGAATACATAGGATTCACAGAATTCCTGGCTTTCATCATCAGAGTGCCTGTAAGGAATGTGGAAAAAGACCTGCAAGCTTTACCTCTCGGCACTGCAGCACTGTCAGACCCAGGCCTCCGTTTTATAACAAATATTTGAAATGACCTCTTTATTATTTTGAAATGATATTCATAGATGTAACATAATCCACCTACATGCATAATTTTATAGAAATCAATATACTGTCCTAACTGGGATATAAAAAAGAAATAAAAGGGGAAGTAATTTATAATGAATTGGTACATGTCTCAGTGTGTGAATGCTTGTGTGCAACTAGAAGATGAAATGAGTTAAACACTCACACCTACTTATAAAGAAGATGCTTGGATTTAAGAAAAGTAAGATAATATTCAACTGACACTTCTTAAACATTTTTTTTCCAAGGCAGGGTCTTACTCTGTTGCCCAGGCTGGAGTACAGTGGCACAAACACAGCTTACTGCAGCCTCAAACTCCCAGGCCTCAGCTGTCCTCTCACCTCAGCCTCCCGAGTAGCTGGGACTACAGGTATGCACCACCATGCCCAGCTAATTTTTGCATTTTTTTGTAGATATGGGTTTTTGCCATGTTGCCCAGGCTGGTCTTAAACTTCTGGGATCAAGTGATCTACCCACCTTGGCCTCCCCAGTTGCTGGGATCACTGGAGTGAACCTCCACACCCTGCCTCTTCTCAAACTTTTGTATTACACTTGACATTTTGAAATGAGGACTAAGTAAATTTGCTCACACATAAATGCTGTCACCATATGGTGCAGACAGGTACAGTGTGTGACGTTGTTTGACTCTCCACAGAGGCACTGGCCACCATGAAGTGATTTTCTGAAATGCTGAATAACACTGTCAACAAAAAAGAGTCAGATTCTGTAAAATATTTCAAGAGGTTTATTCCAAGCCAAATGTGAGGACCACAACCTGTGACAGCCCCAGGAAGTCCTGAGGACATGTGCCTAAGGTGTTGGGGCTACAACTTGGTTTTATATATTGTAGAGACACACGAGACATCAGTCAGTCTATGTGGGGTATGCATTGGTTTGGTCTGAAAGGCAGGACAACTCAAAGCCTGGGGCTTCCAGGTCATAGATGGATTAAAAGACTTTCTGGTTGGCAATTTGCTGAAAGAATTAAGTTTTTATCTAAAGTCCTGGAATCAAGGGGTTATGAAGAAAAGTTCTTATGCAGATGAAGCCTCCAGGTAGCAGGCTTTAGAGAGAATAGATGGTAAATGTCTCTTTCATGAGAACTAAAAAGGTGCCAGATTCTTAATTAAATCTCTCCTGCATCAGGAAAAGACCTGGAAAGTGAAGGGGATTCTCTACAGATGTAGATTTTCCCACAAGAGACAGCTGTGCAGGGCCCTTTCAAAATATGTCAAAGAAATATTCTATTTTGGGGTAAAATACTTAAATTTATTTCAGGTCCTGCTATCTGTTGTGTATTTTATTTTATTTTATTTTATTTATTTTATTTTATTTTATTTTATTTTTGAGACAGTCTCACTCTGTTGCCCAGGCTGGAGTGCAGTGGCATGATCTCTGCAACCTCTACCTCCTGGGTTCAAGTGATTCTCATGCTTCAACCTGCCAAATACAGATGCCACCATCCTGCCCGGCTAATTTTTTGTATTTTTAGTAGAGACGGGGTTCCACCATGTCAGCCAAGCTGGTCTTGAACTCCTGACCTCAGCTGATCTGCCCACCTTGACCTCCCAAAGTGCTGGGATCACAGGTATGAACCACTGTGCCAGGCCTATTGTGTTGGTATCTTATTGCTGCAAAGAGTCTGTTCTATCAGTCTGAAGATCTCTGTTTTAATGTTAATACTGGTCAGTTGTTCCTGAATTCCAAAGGGAGGAGGGTATAATGAGGCGTGTCTGACCCCTCACCTTTCTCATCATGGCCTGGACTAGTTTTTCAGGCCCCTTCTCTTGGCCAAGAGAGGGGTCCATCAGTCAGTTGGGGAGCTTAGAATTTTATTTTTGGTTTATAACACTTTATAAAGGTCCAAACTAAACAAGGTACAGTCTTTCCTAGATTGACAATTACCTAGATTGACACAGTAGTTGCATTCCTGAAAAGTTCAGTATATATTAAAACAGTGCAAAAATTATTTTTTTGGCATATAACACAAAGTTTGGTTCTGAGGTAATTTTGAGCAAGTTTTTGACCCTTAGGGACTTTGCGCAGGACATCCTACAGCTGTGTGGATGCTGGCCAATTCTGCATGGTACAGGACTGTCATGCACATGTAAACCAAAAATTAAATTCAAAGGCCCCACAACCATCTGAATGGACTTTCTTTTTTCTTTTTTTCTTTTTTTTTTTTTTTGAGATGGAGTCTCTCTTTGTCACCCAGGCTGGAGTGCAATGGCACAAGCTCAGCTTACTGCAACCTTTGCCTCCTGGTCTCAAACCCCTGACCTCAGGTAATCCGCCTGCCTCAGCCTCCCAAAGTGCTGGGATTATAGGAGAGAGCCACTGTGCCCGGCCCATCTGAATGGACTTCCTTCTAGGTCAGGGCACTCAAAAATTTAACCTAAAAGTCTAGTTTAGGCCATGATGGAAGTGGGGGCTGAAAATGCCTCATTATACCCGCCAACATTGACATCAACACAGACCTTAGGTCTGATGAGAGGCATTTACATTCTGTTCTCTGTAGCTGGCTACCTGGAGGCTTCATCTGCATGATCAAACTTTGGACTCCACAACCTCTTATCCCAACCCAGACATTCTTTCCTTTTGATAACTCTTTTTTTATTTTTATTTATTTTTGAGATGGAGTCTTACTGTGTCACCCAGTCTGGAGTGCAATGGCACAAGCTTAGCTCACTGCAACCTCTGCCTCCTGGGTTCAAGCAACTCTCCTGCCTCAGCCTCCTGAGTAGCTAGGATTTCAGGCACACACCGCCATGCCTGGCTAATTTTTGTATTTTTAGTAGAGATGGGTTTTCGCCATGTTGGCCAGGCTGGTCTCCAACCCTGACCTCAAGCGATCTGCCTGCCTCAGCCTCCCAAAGTGCTGGGATTACAGGCGTGAGCCACCACGCCTGGCCTCTATTGATAACTCTTTCAACCAATTGCCAATTAGAAAAATATTAAATCTACCTATAAATTGGAAGCTCCCCCTCGCCCCTCAAGTTGTCTCGTGCTTCTGGACCAGACCAATGTGTATCTTAAATGTATTTGACTGATGTCTCATGTCTCCCAAAAATATATAAAACCAAGCTGCATCCTGACCACCTTGGGCACACATTCTCAGGGTCTCCTGAAGGCTGTGTCACGGGCCATGGCCCTCATATTTGACTCAGAATAAATCTCTTCAAATGTTTTACAGTTTGGCTCTTTTCATTGACATACATTATTATGCCATTCTGATTACAGGGGGGATACCCACTCCTGTCACTGCGACAACCAAAAAGCAAGCCTGCAAATTTATAGCTTCCTAGAAGGCAGCTGTCCCCATCAAGAGCCACTGCTTTTAGAGAGTGTTACAGATAAAATGCACTGAGGCAAAGGTCCTTGAACAGATCCAATCCCTTTATCTTTCTGTTGATGGCAGTGTTGTTCATTCAACATATTCAACATACTCTTTCCTTTTTTTGTGTGAGCACCATGCTTCTTTCTAACTGTTTGCTGTGTGGAGAATATAGTCTACCAGGGGACAGAGATGTTAAGTATGATAAATAAGCAACCAAATAGACAAGACAATTAAGGGCTGTGATCATTGCTTTGATGGAAATAAGATGGTTTTTGAAAGATTAACAGGGCGGGGGAGTTATTTCAAATAGTGTGTGCAGGAGAAGGCTCTGAGGAAACACTGGTGTGAGATCCAGTCGCAGTAAGAGCAGAGAGAAGAGGGTTCACATGGAGGAGGCAGCACGTGCCAAGATCCCGAGACTGGAAAGAGTTTGGAATGATGGACCATGTGTGTATTCCAGGATGGCTGGAACTTCCACCTTAGGACCTTGGTGCTGGCCACTCCTCTCCCTCAAACACTGGGTCTCTCCACATGTTTCCTTACTTCCTTCAGACTCCTGCCCTAATCTCATTATATCAGAGACACCTTTCCTGTCTCCTCTCTATAAACAGCTGCCACCACCCCAGCCCTGGCACCCCAATCTCCTTTTTCCCACTTTACTTTCCTCCATTGCATTTACCTCCACCTGTCAGTACCTATTTCCTCTTCCTTTTGTTGTCTATCACCTCTTCCATCCACCAGAATGTAAGCTCCATGAGGGCAGGCTTGGTCCATTTTGTTCACAGCTGTATCTCCAGCTCCTAAAACAATGCCTGAGGCTTGGTGTGCTGGCTCATGCCTGTAATCCCAGCACTTTGGGAGGCTGAGGCCGGCGGATCACTTGAGGTCAGGAGTTGAAGAACAGCCTGGCCAACATGCTGAAACCCCATCTCTACTGAAAATACAAAAATTAGCTGGGCATGGTGGCACACACTTCTAATCCAAGCTACTCAGGAGGCTGAGGTGGGAGGATCACTTGAACCCGGGAGGCAGAGGTGCAGTGAGCTGAGATAGCACCGCTGCACTCCAGCCTGGGTGACAGAGTGAGACCCTGTCTCAAATAAATAAATGATAAATAAAACAGTGCCTGACACATGATAGGTACTCAGCAAATTTTTTTTAGTGAGTTATTGAGGAGAAAAACTATTCAAGATAATGTTGACAAGACAGTCAAGAGCTGAATCATGTAAGTCCTCGTAGGATTTTATTCCAAGTACAGCGGGAAGGAAGGGAAGGGCCCTGTACAAAGAGGAATGATATCAACTAGATTACGGTTTTAAAAGATCATGCTGGCTGCTGGCTGGAAAATGAAAGCAAGACCAGAAATAAGAGAGCCAGTGAGGAGTCTCCAGTCTGGCCCACACAAAGAGATGGCGGTGGCTTACAGTAGGGCAGTGGATAGGCTTGGGAGGTGGCACCAACAGGACTTGCCAATGGATTGGATATGGGGGTGATGCCTAAAAGAATGAGGGTGACTCTGCTATGTTGTCACCCTGAGTCTCTGGATGGATATGGTGAAGCCATTTACTAAGATGAGGGAGAAATTCAGAGTGGTGATAAACATTCTCACCAAGTTTTTCCTAACAATTATCAGATGCCTGAGTTTGATACTTTGAGTCAACCCAGGCATCGATGCCTACTTCTGATTTGCTGTAGCTTGTGTGCCACGGCCTCACAGTTTCTGTGGAAACCCCACCATACATCAGCCCCAACACAAAACACAGCCTAGTTAGAGATAGCCTACCTCCAGCACCGTGACTGCTCCAGGCTTAATCTCTCCTGGTGTTGACACCTTTGCCAGTGATGTTGTCTCATGGGATCATGGGATTCATGCTCTTTATAAACCATTGCCTTCTTCCTGTTTCTTTCATTTATTTTTCCTCTCATTCACCTGCCCTCTGAGCTATGTAACTTTTCCTTTACCTTCCAACAGAGGCCTTTCGTTACATTTAGAGCAAATGGAATGCATAGCAGGCACCAAAGATGGAGGTGCTATGCAAATAACAGACACCAAGCTCTCTGTGGGTGGGGTTCTTGTGTGTTTTCTCTTCATAGCACCCAGCACAATACTTGGAACACAAGCCAGACACATTTATTGAGCACCATTTCTGCTGCACCCATGAAGAAAACACTCAACCCACACAGACAGACAGTCAGCTCCCCCACAGGACTTAAGCAAGTGGGCCGGTCTCTGTTTATTGTTGTACACTCACACACTCACACAGCTGTCAGGTGAGCACTAGGCACTTATCACATTTTTATTAAGCCCATCACATCTGACTGTAGGGATGCCAGAAAGTGCCCGATTTCTGCATGATGGGATGGACTGTGTGTGGAGTAAGGTCAGACAAACGGAGATGGGCCAGTAGCCTAGACAAGTTAAGGGAGAAAAACAATGAATTTATTTTCCACTCATCAGTCGAGCTTTCTGTGGGCTAGGAACGGGGTGCCTGGCTAAAATGAAGCAACACTGTGTCTCTTCCTGCTGTTTTCTCCAACTCCCCTCAGCAAATCATGAATGAAAAAAACGAATGAATGAACAAACGTAGAGTTATTATAAGGATTAAGTGCAGGCAGGGTGCAGTGGCTCATGCCTGTAATCGCAGCACGTTGGGAGGCTGAGGTGGGAGGATCACTTCAGCTCAGGAGTTCAAAACCAGCCTGGGCAACAAAGCGATACCCCCATCTCAATTTTTAAATTTTGATTTAGAATAATAAATAAAATTTTTTAAAAAGATTAAGTGAAATGTTTTTTAAGTACCTAGAATAGTGCCTAGTATATAGAGAATTCAACATAAGTGTTTGATAGAAAGAGAACAAAAATAGGCCAGGTGTGGTGACTCATACCTGTAATCCCAGCACTTCAGGAGGTTGAGGCGGGCAGGTCACTTGAGCCCACAAGTTGGAGACCAGCCTGGGCAATGTGGTGAAACCCCATTTCTACTAAAAATACAAAAATTAGCCAGGTACAGTGGCGCATGCCTGTAGTTCCAGCTAATCAGGTGGCTGAGATGGGAGGATAGTTTAAACCCGGGAGGCGGAGGTGGCAGTGAGCTGTGATGGTGCCACTGCCCTCCAGCCTGGGCGACAGAGCAAGACCCTGTCTCAAAAAAACAGAAAGAGAGTAAGAATAGCTTTGTCTGTGTCTGCCAGCAGCCACGTTTGTGGAGTCAGAGGAATGAAGGGATCAAAGGGAACAGGAACATCATAGAGAATACCCCCAGGATCTGAAGACCCCAGTGCAATACCTCGAGCTTAAATGCCTGTGTTTTCATTCTCCCTTCTTCTCCATAGGATCATGGGAGACCACCTGGACCTTCTTCTAGGAGTGGTGCTTGTGGCCACTCCTGTGTTTGGATTTCCTTCCTGCTCCTTTGATGGCCGAATAGCCTTTTATCGTTTCTGCAACCTCACCCAGGTCCCCCAGGTCCTCAACACCACTGAGAGGCTCCTGCTGAGCTTCAACTATATCCGGACAGTCACTGTTTCATCCTTCCCCTTTCTGGAACAGCTGCAGCTGCTGGAGCTCGGGAACCAGTATACCCCCTTGACTATTGACAAGGAGGCCTTCAGAAACCTGCCCAACCTTAGAATCTTGGACCTGGGAAGTAGTCAGATATACTTCTTGCATCCAGATGCTTTTCAGGGACTGTTCCATCTGTTTGAACTTAGACTGTATTTCTGTGGTCTCTCCGATGCTGTATTGAAAGATGGTTATTTCAGAAATTTAAAGTCTTTAACTCGCTTGGATCTATCAAAAAATCAGATTCGTAGCCTTTACCTTCATCCTTCATTTGGGAAGCTGAATTCCTTGAAGTCCATAGATTTTTCCTCCAACCAAATATTTCTTGTATGTGAACATGAGCTCGAGCCCCTCCAAGGGAAAATGCTCTCCTTTTTCAGCCTCGCAGCTAATAACTTGTATAGCAGAGTCTCAGTGGACTGGGGAAAATGTATGAACCCATTCAGAAACATGGTGCTGGAGACACTAGATGTTTCTGGAAATGGCTGGACAGTGGATATCACAGGAAACTTTAGCAATGCCATCAGCAAAAGCCAGGCCTTCTCTTTGATTCTTGCCCACCACATCATGGGTGCCGGGTTTGGCTTCCATAACATCAAAGATCCTGACCAGAACACATTTGCTGGCCTGGCCAGAAGTTCAGTGAGACACCTGGACCTTTCACATGGGTTTATCTTCTCCCTGAACTCCCGAGTCTTTGAGACACTCCAGGATTTGCAGGTTCTGAACCTTGCCTACAACAAGATAAATAAGATTGTGGTTGAAGCATTTTACGGACTTGACAACCTCCAAGTTCTCAATTTGTCGTATAACCTTCTGGGGGAACTTTACAGTTCGAATTTCTATGGACTACCTAAGGTAGCCTACATTGATTTGCAAAAGAATCACATTGGAATAATTCAAGACCAAACATTCAAATTCCTGGAAAACTTACAGACCTTGGATCTCCGAGACAATGCTCTTACAACCATTCATTTTATTCCAAGCATACCTGATATCTTCTTGAGTGGCAATAAACTAGTGACTTTGTCAGAGATCAACCTTACAGCCAACTTCATCCACTTATCAGAAAACAGGCTAGAAAATCTAGATATTCTCTACTTTCTCCTACGGGTACCTCATCTCCAGATTCTCATTTTAAATCAAAATCGCTTATCCTCTTGTAGTGGAGATCAAACCCCTTCAGAGAATCCCAGCTTAGAACAGCTTTTCCTTGGAGAAAATATGTTGCAACTTGCCTGGGCAACTAAGCTCTGTTGGGATGTTTTTGAGGGACTTTCTAATCTTCAAGTTCTGTATTTGAATAATAACTATCTTAATTCCCTTCCACCAGGAGTATTTAGCCATCTGACTGCATTGAAGAGACTAAGCCTCAACTCCAACAGGCTGACAGTTCTTTCTCACAATGATTTACCTGCTAATTTAGAGATCCTTGACATATCTGGGAATCAGCTCCTAGCTCCCGATCCTGATTTATTTGTATCACTTAGTGTCTTGGATATAACTCATAACAAGTTCATTTGTGAATGTACACTTAGCACTTTTATCCATTGGCTTAATCACACCAATGTCACTATAGCTGGGCCTCCTGCAGACATACATTGCGTGTACCCTGACTCGCTCTCTGGGGTTTCCCTCTTCTCTCTTTCCACGGAAGTTTGTGATGAAGAGGAAGTCTTAAAGTCCCTAAAGTTCTCCCTTTTCATTGTATGCACTGTCACTCTGACTCTGTTCCTCATGACCATCCTCATAGTCACGAAGTTCCGGGGCTTCTGTTTTATCTGTTATAAGACAGCCCAGAGACTGGTGTTCAAGTACCATCCCCAGGGCACAGAACCTGATACGTACAAATATGATGCCTATTTGTGCTTCAGCAGCAAAGACTTCGCATGGGTGCAGAATGCTTTGCTCAAACACCTGGACACTCAATACAGTGACCAAAACAGATTTAACCTGTGCTTTGAAGAAAGAGACTTTGTCCCAGGAGAAAACCACATTGCCAATATCCAGGACGCCATCTGGAACAGTAGAAAGATTGTTTGTCTTGTGAGCAGACACTTCCTTAGAGATGGTTGGTGCCTTGAAGCCTTCAGTTATGCCCAGTGCAGGTGCTTATCTGACCTTAACAGTGCCCTCATCATGGTGGTGGTTGGGTCCTTGTCCCAGTACCAGTTGATGAAACATCAATCCATTAGAGGCTTTGTACAGAAACAGCAGTACTTGAGGTGGCCTGAGGATCTCCAGGATGTTGGCTGGTTTCTTCATAAACTCTCTCAACAGATACTAAAGAAAGAAAAAGAAAAGAAGAAAGACAGTAACATTCCGTTGCGAACTGTAGCAACCATCTCCTAATCAAAGGAGCAATTTCCAACCTATCTCAAGCCACAAATAACTCTTCACTTTGTATTTGCACCAAGTTACCATTTTGGGGTCCTCTCTGGAGATTTTTTTTCTTTTTGCTACTATGAAAACAACATAAATCTCTCGATTTTCATATCAACACCATGTTCTGTCTCACTAACCTCCAAATAGAAAATAATAGATCTAGAAAATTGCAGCTGCCCTTAAAGATTCCCAGTCTCCATTGGTTTTCTTTCAGATCCAATAATACTGTTCTGTCCTGCTGTGTTGATTATAGAATGTATCCCTAATCATGGGAAGGACACCTTGGGATAAGCTGCAGATGGCTGACGTGCTTTCTCTAGCATTCAGCTCAAAAATGAGATGGTCCATGATTCTGGGTTCTCTGTGTTCTGCAAAACAACATTAAGTAGAAAACAAACAGAAACAGAGGCACATTTCCTTCTTTTGCCACAGAAACAATGCCACTGTTGAGTGCAAGTCACGCTTTGTCTTGTAGATAACAGGTGGCCCCAAAGAAGCTGGGATGAATGAGTCACTCCCTCTCTTGTGGCTGTACTGCACTTCATGTTCTTACCTTCAGCTTCTCCAGGTCTTGCCCAATGAGCCAAGAACTTTCTTTCACATGCTGCCTTTATTTCAGCCTGGCCTTCAAGACCTTCCATGATTTATCACCAACCTACCTTTTCAGCTTTATTTCCTAGCACACCTCATTGATCAGCCGCTCAGGCTGTTGCATGAAAAACACGGACTTTGCACACAGATCCTGAGTTGAGTTCTGAGTCAGCTGTGTATCAACTGTGTAACCTTGGCCATGGTATGCCTTTGCTGGGCCTACATTTTCTCACATAACAGCATCTATGTCATAGAATTCCTGTGAAAATTAAATTGGCCAAGGATGTCAGGGCCTCTCAGATCTTTTCCTTCATTGCCCTAATGACCACAAGAGCACACATACACTGAAGGCCTTCTGGGGGCAGTCACCATTTCATTGAAGTTGTACTTTTTTATCTTAAATGAAATCTAAGTGTATTTTCCATTCTGTTCCTTTTTTCATGTTTATTAATATAGAAATGTGTTTTTGCAAAAGGATTAAGAAGGATTTAAAGCAAGGAAACTGTGCCAAAATTACCCCATAGCTTCACACACTGCCTCCTCCAAGTCCAGCATAACTCCAGGTCACCTCCTCAGCTCTCCAGACTGTCACCTTCTTCCCCTCACTGGGCCCCTCAATCCTGACTCCTACAATACACACACACACACACACACACACACACACACACACACACGCTATTCTCATCCCAACTTCTTTCGGCCACTTATAATCAATGAGACCGAACTTGCTCTGCATCCAGTGATGGCATTATTTTCATGCACATCATGCAGGCCCCACTCTTCCTCTTTCCTCTGGATTCTTCTCCCATCTCTGCACATCCATCCTACATGTTCAAAATCTAGCCCATGAAGCTCCCTGGGATCCCTCCAACCCAAAGGCCTGTCTCCCTTTTGTGAAAACTCTTGACACTTTATCTGGTCTTTTAAAAGTAGCTCTTACTACCACTTCCTGTCTTCTTTGTTCTGAGCCTGCCTGGCCGCCCGCCCCTCTAGAGGATAAGTTCCCTGAGGACAGACCTTGTCTTCTGTGTCCTGCCCTCACTGACTATAGCAGATCACTTATGGTTTTGGGACCATTCACGGGTTTCCCACCTACACATTTGCCCATGCTTCTTCCTCCCCATGGAATTTCTTCTCCCCATCCTACCACCTGTCTGCCTGGTGAATTTCCTTGATTAGCACAACTGCCCATCCCTCGTGACCCCAGTGACAGATTTTCTGTCACAGATACATGACATTGTGTTGCACCAGTGTGTTTGTGTATGTGTGTGAATGGCTTAGTTTGTGAGACACTGCAGTCAGGACCTTGTCTTGTTCATCTGTGTACACAGGCCCATTATGGTGCCTGGCCCACAGTATGTGCTTAATAAATGTCTTGTGGATGAATGAAGTATATTGGGAAGCCCAGCCTTCCTCATGTCAACACCTGCTGTTATTAGACTTTCCACAGGAGGCACAGGGAGGATGAGGGCCTGAAAGAGCAAGATATCCATGGAGGTGCTGAGTGGTGAGCTGAAGAGGGCAGGAGACCACAGGCTGTTAGACACCCCTGAACACCATTTCAAATGGCTAGGCGTGGCACAGGGCTCCTGGGTAGTGGGACAGTGGCAGCCTGGATAAGCAGCTGTGAGTGGGGCTAGAATGGAGAGCTGAAGGGGTGGGGAGGAAAACAGAACCCACATGAATTTGCAGTGAATAAGGTCTCCTGGAACCTTGTGCTAAGAAATACAGTAAAACAGAGCCAGGCACTGGTGGCTCATGCCTGTAATCCCAGCACTTTGAGAGGCCAAGATGGGCCAATCACTTGAGGTCAGGAGTTTGAGACCAGCCTGCCCAACATGGTGAAACCCCGTCTCTAGTAAAAATACAAAAATTAGCTGGGCGTGGTGGTGCACGCCTGTAATCCCAGCTACTAGGGAGGCTGAGGCAGGAGAATTCCTCGAACCCAAGAGGTGGAGATTGCAGTGAGCCACCAAGATGGCACTATCGCACTCCTGGGTGACAGAGTGAGATCCTAACTTTAAAAAAAAAAAAAAAAAGGAAAAGAAGAAGAAAGAAATGCAGTAAAACCAAACAAACGTATACTGTGCCAGTAACAGGTATAACTGCAAATCAGGAAGACTGGAAAGACCACTCCGCCTCGGTTCATGCTCTCCTGTCCCACCTGCTGCTCAGCCATGGTTTTCCCCCAGCTCTAGGGAGTGCGGAAGGGGCACCCAGGACACTGAAGAAATCTCCTGGTCAGAACACCTTGTAAGAAACTCCTAGGGAAAGGGGTTTCCTAGTCTGGCTAGGGTTTGGAGGTAGTGCTACAACAGGGACCTCCCTTGGTTTGGGTGACCATCGCTATGACTCTATTTTCCAAACCAAACCTGGGACATGTAAAATGACAAGTGCAGGTGTATTTACAGGAAGAACAAGCTGAAACACAGATAACTCTCAACATAGGAAAGAAGTCTATCTCACAGCCTTTTCTAATCTTCTTATTTAAAAACACAAATTACAGGTAATTTTCCTAATGAAACACATTTAAAAGGCACCTTTTGTGGTCTTTGTATAGAGTGTATGGGGGACCTGTTCACTTCTACATCCTAGCCACTGTTGGATTCAACATACCACTCTATTTCAAAACTTCCTTTTTCTGGCAAAGTTCCAAAACTTACTAAAATTATTTTAATTTGTCTTCTTTTCCATGGTCAGGCCCAGCAGTTGGAATTCTTTTTGAGGCCATTTTCCCAAGTATTTATCACGTCACAAGACTTGCTGCGTGCCTGACAAAAGGAAGGCCCAACAGACGGAGCCACGTTGGGAAGTGGGCCCTGGGGAGTCTGCTGAGACGCTGGTTGCTAAGTGACTGCCCTGTCTTCCACGGGGCAGTGATTCAAAACCATGCCTCAGGAAATAGATAAATTCTACATAGCATGGACCTCTGGGGTCACTCCAAAATAGTGAGAAACTACCACAGTTCAATCTCAGAACGGCTAGAGCTTTCTGTAGTTGAAACTGTGACTATTCTGGAAAGATCTAGAATATTGACTAGGGCTGCTGAAAACTTCAAAGAGAATCCCACTCATGCCAAATACAACCGACTCTGAAAATCCCTTGCCAACCACATGCCCTTGCAGTGAAGAGTGTTTTAGAGTCTTGATATTATGTAGAGCAAATGTGGTTTGAAGTTTTAAATCATGAAAGAACCACATTAAGAGGACAAGAGACTGTGGAGTAAAAGTTTAAGACAGTTAAATGCTCATGTACCACAATATAAAATTGATTTTAAAAAGTCTACAATATTAAATCAAGAAATAGCATTGCAAATATATGTATTTCGAAGTATGAAAATGCCAGAAGAAAGAACCAGACAAATTAATGATGATTGCCTGAGGAAGTTCTGCCCAATTATTCCATTTGGAGCATCTAGAAAAGCTGGAGAAACTATTTTTTAGAATCTATTTAAAGACACTGGAAACCTACAAGGTAGTAAATGGGGCCAAGAGGCAAAAGAAGAAGGAAATCAAGAAAGATGACTACATTGCAATTAAGACCATCTATTCACCAAAGAAAGACTATCAGTGAATGAAAAGGAAAACTTTAGCATGGAGAGAGATATATGTAATACACGTATCCAAAAAGGACTCAAGTCAAAATCTAAAAGAACTTCTACAAATCAATAAGAAAAAGACCACAGAAAAGAAAAATGGACGTGACACTTAAGAATTTCACAAAAGGATATCCAATGTTCAATAAAGAAATGAAAAGATATTCAGCCTCCTTTAGTCAGCAGAGATGTACAAATTGAAACCACATCGCAATCCCACTATCCACCCACCAGAATGGCTAACGTTAAGAAGACTGACAGTACCAAGTATTGGCAAGGCTGTGAAGCAATTGAAACTTCCCTGCGTGATTGGTGAGAATGTAAATTGGCACACTATAGAGCAGGGTTCCCCAACCCCCAGGGCCACAGACCTGTATCGGTCTGTGGCCTGATAGGAAGCAGGTCATGTAGCTGGAGATGAGCAGCAGGCAAGCGAGTGAAACTTCGTCTGTGTTTGCAGCCACTCCTCATCGTTTGCATTACTGCCTGAGCTCCGCCTCCTGTCAGATCAGCCGCGGCATTAGATTCTCATAGGAGCTTGAACTTCATGTACGAGGGATCTAGGTTGTTTGACCCTTATGAGAATCTAATGCCTGATGGTCGTCATTGTCTTCCATCACCCCCAGATGGGACCATCTAGTTGCAGGAGAACAAGCTCAGGGCTCCCACTGATTCTACATTGTGGTGAGCTGTATAATTATTTCATTATATATTACAATGTAATAATAATAGAAATATAGTGCACAATAAATGTAATGGGCTTGAATCATTCTGAAACCAACCCACCCCTATCCCCCACCAGTGGGTGGAAAAATTGTTTTCTATGAAACTGGTCCCTGGTGCCAAAAAGGTTGATGACTGCTACTTTTATTTTTTATTTTATTATTATTTTTTTTTTGAGAGGAAGTCTCAGTCTGTCACACATTCTGGAGTGCAGTGGTACAATCTCAGCTCACTGTAACATCCGCCTTCCAGGTTTAAGCAATTCTCCTGCCTCAGCCTCCCAAGTAGCTGGGATTACAGGTGCGTGCCACCACACTCAGCTAATTTTTTTGTCTTTTTAGTAGAGATGGGGTTTCGCCATGTAGGCCAGACTGGTCTTGAACTCCTGACCTCAAGTGATCTGCCTGCCTGGGCTCCCAAAGTGCTGGGATTACAGGCGTGAGCTGTGCCCAGTCGGAGACTGCTACTTTAAAGAACAGTTAGTCGTCTACTAAAGTTGAACCACACATGCCCTGTGATGCTGAAATTCTACTCATAAGTATATACACACTAGAAATCCATGCACTTATGCACTAAAACACACGTACAAAAACGTTGGTAGTAGCATTATTTGTAGTAGCCAACATTGGAAACAATCCACATGTCCGTCAACCACAAAATAGATCAATAAATTCTGGTAATTGAAAGCCTTGCAGAAATGACAATTAGCCAATTATAGCTACATGTAACAACATAAGTGAATCTTGAAAAAAATGTTAAGTCAAAGAAGCAAGGCATAATGATGAGACACCAAGTAGTTGCAATTTGAGAAATTTTAACAAGGCAGAACTCATCTGTGGTGATAATGAGGACAGTAGTCACCTCTGGGGAGGAGCGGGTAGCGCTGGAGGGGGCTTCGAGGATGCTGGGTATGTTTTATGGCCTGACCTGGGTGACAGCAAGACTTTTGATAATACATCTTATCTGCGCTGATGAATTTGTTCACTTTTCTGTGAGATACTAGTTTTCCATTTAAAAAACAATTTTTTCCTTTTTTTTTTGAGATGGAGTCTCACTCTGTCACCCAGGCTGGAGTGCAGTGTCACAATCTTGGCTCACTGCAACCTCTGCCTCCTGGGTTGGAGCAATTCCCCTGCCTCAGCCTCCCAAGTAGCTAGGATTACAGATGTGTGCCACCAGACGCAGATAATTTTTGTATTTTTAGTAGAGACAGGGTTTCACCATGTTGGCCAAGCTGGTCTTGAACTCCTGACCTCAGGTGATCCACCCACCTCGGCCTCGCAGAGTGCTGGGATATGAATTAGGCAGATTTGTTGGTTAAAGGAATAGAAACATGTAGCAGACTAATTCACGTAGAGCTTCTGGGACATTCTTCCCAAGATACCTTATTTTTGTCAGGGATGGCCTCTGATCTAAATGTTTTTCCATGCTCTGCTCCCACCAAAGGAAAAACACAAGTGATTATCCTGGAGGGCTTAGGGAGATTGGAGGAGTCAGGGAACTACAAGCTTTTATTACGAGTATTTGATATTATTTAAAGTTTAACTCTGTGCATGCATTTCATTAATAATATTTAAAACAGACAAAAACAAAAATAAATATGTATTTACATAAAACTGAGACAGTAACTCCTGCCCTTGGCAGAAGACAGAGAATCTAGAAATAATTAGCCAAAAATCTAAAATTAAGCCACCAACAAAAAAAATTACTTCAACAGGTGAATATGCATACAAATGATATACACACACATATATAATATATTTTATGTATAATGTTTTGCCCAATTTTATTTTTCTTAAGATTAAAGGCACTTTTAATCTCTTTTACTTAGCGATTAAATATTTGATTTCTTCATGGCCACAATAACTTCCATTTAGATAGACTTTAAAGAAATTAAACATTTTTATTTCACAGAAAATTCCATGGAAAGAACTCACTAAGGCTTCCATGGTCCTCTTAGACACCACAGTCCAGGAGAGTCTGACAAGGTGGCTTTATTCCTGAAACTCAGGGATCTGATCCAACGAACTGGAAATTGTGTTTCTTTTCCCTGAATAGCTCAGGCTATTCACCTCCTCAGGCCCCTGTTTTCCTGTCTCCTCCCCAGGAAGGTTGCGATAAAAATCAATGACATCATGTCTCATCGGGCCCCAGCCACCCTTCAGGAAGCAGGTGCTTTGGCGGAGTGGAGACTGGGGCATTTTTCTGCAGCGCTGGCCTGCGTCTGCCGTTAGCCCTAGCCCTAGGGGCCTAACACTTGAGGTCACCTTCATGGTTTTTCCAGCGACCTTGGCCATTAATGAGCTCCCAGGGCTTTCCCCAGCTGCAGCTGTGTTGTAGTGCCAGGATCTTCCAAGCCTGCAGGTTGTGCCAAGCCTGGAAGGATTTGCAAAAGTAAGTCACCAGTAGTTTCCATGCACTGGTCCCTGCGAAAACAAAAGAAGCTTTTTGGAGTGTGAACTAGGGATCACCACTGGTTATTTAAGGAAGACACTCAGGCTTAGGTGTGAAATAAAGGAGAAGCTGGTGTGGGGAGTTCCTGGCTGGCAAGGGACAACCCCAACGTGAGCCTCGGGTAAGGAGTTCCCCAGCCGGCTTCTTCTGGGCTTGGAATGAGAATGCGGAGTTGCAGTCTTAGCTGTGTGTTGTTTCACCCCTTGGAGCTTCAGGGTTTGGTTTGTTGTTGTTGTTTCCCCCAGGATTAAAAGGTATATGGAACTAATTAGCACAGTTCCTAGCACAAAATAAATGCACATTAACACCTGGTAGTGCAGAGACAGAAACTATGTTGTGGAAAAGTTGACCATCTAGGTTTCTCTGGGTTCCACAGGTCTGCTTCTAGTTCCACTGGTCTGGACACAGTTCCTTATCCCTGGGGTGAATCTAATCTCTTTGGAGGTCAAGGCAATACCTCTGGAAATCTGAGAAGAAAATCAGTAAACTGGGTTTTTCTTAAACATACAATAAAATGGATACATTCCAAATGTATATTTCAGTGTCTACACCCATGTAACCATTACCTCCATCAGCATATAGAATGTTTCCTTTGCTCCAGAAAGTTCCCTCTTTCCCTTTCCTGCCAATCCTTACCCCTGCCCCAACTCAGACAACCACTGTTGTAATCTATCAACATAGACTGATTTTGACTGCTCTAGAACTTCATTGATTGAATCATTCGATCAACCTTTGCATCTGTCTTCCTTTATGTAACATAATTTTTTGAGATGCTTCCAGGATATTATAATATCAGTGAGTTTCCTTTTTATTGCAGTGTGGATATGTTACAATTTATTTATCCAGTCTCCTATTGAGGGACACCTGGGTTGTTTCCAGTTTTTAGCTATTAGAAATAAAGCTACTATGTCCATTCATTTACAAATATTTTTGTGGACATGTTTTCCTTTCTCTTGGATAAACATGTAGGAGTGAAATTGCCAGGTCATAAGGTAGGTGTATGTTCTCCTGTTGTATTAGTCTGTTTTCATGCTGTTGATAAAGGCATACCCAAGACTGGGCAATTTACAAAAGAAAGAGGTTTATAGCCTGGGCACAGTGGTTCCAACCTGTAATCCAGCACTTTGGGAGGCTGAGGCATGTGGATCACCTGAGGTCAGGAGTTTGAGACCAGCCTGGCCAACATGGCAAAACCCTGTCTCTACTAAAAATACAAAAATTAGCCAGGCATGGTGGCATGTGCCTGTAATCCCATCTACTAGGGGGGCTGAGGCAGGAGGACTACTTGAACCCAGGAGGCAGAGGTTGCAGTGAGCCGACATTGTGTCACTGCACTCCAGCTTGGGCAACAGAGCAAGACTTCATCTCAAAAAAAAAAAAAAAAAAAAAAAAAAAAAAAAAAAAAAAAAAAAGAAAGAAAGAGGTTTGTTGGACTTACTCCATGTGGCTGGAGAAGCCTCACAATCATGGTGGAAGGTGAAAGGCACATCTCACATGGCAGCAGACAAGAGAAGAGAGCTTGTACAGGGAAACTCCCCCTTACTACACCATCAGATCTCATGAGACTCATTTGCTATCACGAGAATAGCACAGGAAAGACGTGCCCCCATGATTCAATTACCTTTCACTAGGTTCCTCCCACAACATATGGGAATTCAAGGTGACATTTGGGTGGGGACACAGCCAAACCATATCATTCTGCCCCTGGCCCCTCCCAAATTTCATGTCCTCACATTTCAAAGACAATCATGCCTTCCCAATAGTCCCCCAGAGTCTTAACTCATTTTAGCATTAACTCAAAAGTCCACAGTGCAATGTCTCATCTGAGACCAGGCAAGTCCCTTCTGCCTATGAGCCTGTAAAATCAAAAGCAAGTTAGTTACTTCCTAGATACAATGGGGGTACAGGCCTTGGGTAAATACAGCCATTCCAAATGGGAGAAATTGGCCAAAATGAAGGGGTTACAGGACCCATGCAAGTCTGAAATCCAGCAGGGCAGTCAAATCTTAAAGCTCCCAAATTATGTCCTTTGATTCCATGTCTCACATCCAGATCACGCTGATGCAATAGGTAGGTTCCCATGGTCTTGGGCAGCTCCACCCCTGTGGCTTTGCAGTGTACAGCCTCTCTCCCAGCTGCTTTCATGGGCTGGCATTGAGTGTCTGCAGCTTTTCCAGACACACAGTGCAAGCTGTCAGTGGATCTACCATTCTGGGGTCTGGAAGACAGTGGCCCTCTTCTTACAGCTTCACTAGGTAGTACCTCAGTAGGGACTCTCTGTGGGGACTCTGACCCCACATTTCCCTTCTGCACTGCCCTAGCAGAGGTTCCCCCTGAGAGCCCTGCCCCTGCAGCAAACTTCTGCCTGGACGTCCAGGTGTTTCCACACATCCTCTGAAATCTAGGCAGAGGTTCCCAAAACCTCAATTCTTGACTTCAGTGCACTCACAGGCTCAACACCATGTGGAAACTGCCAAGGCTTGAGGCTTGCACCTTCTGAAACCACAGCCTGAGCTCTACATTGGCCCCTTTCAGCTACAGCTGGAGCAGCTGGGACCAAGTCCCTAGGCTGCACACAGCATGGGGAACCTGGGCCTGGCCCATGAAACCACTTTTTCCTTCTAGGCCTCTAAGTCTGTGATGGGAGGGGCTGATGTGAAGCCCTCTGACATGTCCTGGAGGCATTTTTCCCATTGTCTTGGGGATTAACATTTGGTTTCTCATTACTTATATAAATTTCTGCAGCCCGCTTGAATTTCTTCTCAGAAAATGGGATTTTCTTTTCTATCTCATTATCAAGCTGCAAATTTTCTGAACTTGTATGCTCTGCTTCCCTTATAAAACTGAATGCCTTTAACATCACCCAAATCACCTCTTGAATGCTTTGCTGGTTAGAAATTTCTTCTGCCAGATACCCTAAATCATCTTTCTCAAGTTCAAAGTTCCACATATCTCTAGGGAAGGGACAAAATGCCACCAGTCTCTTCGCTAAAACATAAAAAGAGTCACCTTTGCTCCAGTTCCCAACAAGTTTCTCATTTCCATCTGGGACCACTTCAGCCTGGACTTAATTGTCCATATCACTATTAGCATTTTGGGCAAAGCCATTCAACAAGTCTCTAGGAAGTTCCAAACTTTTGTACATTTTCCTGTCTTCTTCTGAGCCCTCCAAACTCTTCCAACGCCTGCCTGTTACCCAGTTCCAAAGTTGCTTCCACATTTTTGGGTATCTGTTCAGTAGCACCCCAGTCTACTGATATTAATTTACTGTGTTAGTCCATTTTCACACTGCTGTTAAAGACATACCCAGACTGGGCAATTTACAAAAGAAAGGTTTATTGGACTCACAGTTCCACATGGCTGGGGAGGCCTCACAATCATGGCAGAAGGTGAAAGCCACATCTTAGATGGTGGCAGACAAGAGAAAAGAGCTTTTCAGGGAAACTCCCCCTTATAATACCATCAGATCTCATGAGACTCATTTGCTATTGTGAGAACAGCATGGGAAAGAACTGCCCCCATGATTCAATTACCTTTCACTGGGTGCCTCCCACAACAGCGGAATTCAAGATGAGATTTAGATGGGGACACAGCCAAACCATATCACCTGTAAAAGAAACCACCAAGCTGTTTTCTAAAATAATGGTAACGTTTTATACTTCTCCCAGCTATGTATGAGGTTCCAGTTGCTCCATATCCTTGTCAACACTTGATATTGTCAGTGTTTTGCATTTTAGCCATCCTATTGGGTGTGAAGTAGTAGCTCATAGTAGTTTCATTTGCATTTCCCTAATGACTAACATGCTGAGTACCTGTTCACATGCTCATTAGCCATTCACGTATCTTCTTTTATGGAGTGCCTGGTCAAGATTTGTGCTCATTTTAACTGAGTTGCTTGTCTTTTAGTATTTATTTGTAGGCATGTTTTATGTATTCAGATACAAGTCTTTATCAGATATATGTATCACTATTATTTTCTCACACTCTGTGGTTTGCCTTTTCATTTTATTAACAATCAGTAAAGCTTTTAAATTTTGATGAAGTCCAATTTATCTATTTATTTTATGGTTTGTGTTCTTGTATCCTGCCTAGGGAACATTTGCCTACACCAAGATCATAAAAATGTTTTCTTCTAGAGGATTTCTAGTTTTAGCTCTTTATGTTTAAATTGAGGGAAACTAAATGTATGGCCTTAAGGAGCTGTTCCAGCCTTAGACTATACACCAGCAGAAAGGAACTCACAGCACTGAAAATATTGTTCTCCGCCCTCCCTCATCCCTCTTCTTCCTTAATGGGAAGAAAGAGTAAGAAGCTGTTCCCTCCAGCTGAAAGCAAAGGAGTACCCTAGTCCTCTGTGATAGCTGACGGCAGCATCTTTGTTAAGCAAATGGATTGTCTCTGCCAAGAAGGAAGAAAAAAAGAAGCATTAATTGGGCACCTTCTGCTTCCAGGCTCCATTCTAGAGAATTTACCTAAATCATCTCATTGAATTCACATAACTAGATAATGTAAAGAGTGGTCACCTCCCCATTTCACAGATCAGGAAACTGAAACTCCGACTTGAAAGATGAAGCAACTTGCCTAGCTAGTGATTCCAATCTGAGTTTTGCTGATTCTTTGCTTAACCTTCCTCCACCCCTGAAATGCCCCTTTTCTTCTCCTCAGGGTGGCTCTCCCGGAGAGGCCGCTCTGTTTGCTGGAATTTACCTTGTTCTCTCCTCACTGCTGAAGCACTGTCACTGCGTCCTAACAAAACACCACAGGATCCATAAGGCATTGCCTCTCATTGGAGGTTTGCTCCTTCTCCCTATCTCAGACAGGATTCAATCAAGAAAACAGAAGCCACTGTATGTACTCCAGGTGTTCAAAGTTTTAATTTAGAGAAGTAAGGGTATACTGAAATATTGCAAGACCTGGGGAAGGGGAGGTCAGGAAAGTTGACACTAAAGACCTCATCCCAAAACACTCAAAGAGATGTACACGTCCCATGCTTGTTGGCAGCAGCAAGCATGTTTGTTCCCAAATCTCAACTCCTTACAGATCTGGCTGTAACTACCCCTGAAGAACAAAGACCTTTCCCCTGCCTCTGTCCTAATCTCAAGGGTGCTTCTCATTTGCAAACTCGAACCAGGAACCAGACAGGGACAGAGTTCAGGGAAGTATTCCTGGCTTTGCTTCTCTCTGCAGAAGGGACTTTGGCTCTGAGGGAGGGCCAGGGGTTGGTGGTAATGCCAAGTTTACTGGGACAATCCAGCACTCTCTCTGAGGATGGCTCCAGCCCCTTGAGGGGAGTCAGCACTCTGTGAATAGCATTTTCAGCCTCTCCCAGGAAGCTGGGGCTTGGAGTGGGAGTGTCCCCCCAGGAGAGTGGCAGGGGCGGGATGATTTAGGGTCAGCCCAAACCTTAGAGACATTCCCCAAGGTGGCCAAAGCAACCATGAGCAAGAGCCAATGCCTTAGTCAACAAGACAATGGAGGGCAGCTCATCTGAAGGGCAAAGCAAAGGCTGAAGTGAGAGAAGTAAGTGCTGTGACATGTAGACCAGGTCAGGACAGGATGGATGGCTCGGGAACCAGGCTTTTAAGGAGAGAATACTCAGCACTTCTGAGAACACGACAGCCCGAGGACCCGTGCTGGCCTGGGCCCACTCCCATGGCCTCTGATGGGAGCCTGTGTGCTCTGCAGAGAGCTGTGCCCTGTGATCAGGGAGTCTGCGACCTGGGAGGGAATACACTCGATCTCACACGGGTTGTGGAAACCTGTGTTCCCGCACAGCCAGGGAAGATCGTGAGCTGCTTTGTGAGTGTGAGACATGAGGGGACTTACAGGTACAGCAGCCAATTGACTCAAGCAAAACTATTGCAGGAAAGAAAAGGCTTTGTGAATTATGGAGTGCTGTGGGCTGAGTTGTGGACCCCCAAAATTTATTTGTTGAAGTCCTGCCCCTAGTGCCTCAGAATGTTCCTTATTTGGAGATAGGGTCTGATAGAGTTTAGATATTTGTCCCACCAAATCTCATGTTGAAATGTAGTCCCCAGTGTGGAAGGTGGGGCCTGGTGGGAGGTGACTGGCTCGTGGAGGAGGATTTCTCATGACTGGTTCAGCCCCATCCTCGTGGTGCTGTCCTCATGACAGTGAGTGAGTTCTCATGAGATCAGGTGGGCTGAAAGTGTGTGCCCCCTGCTTCTCCCTCTCTTGCTCCTGCTTTGACTGTGAAACCTGCCTGCTTCGCTTGCCTTCTGCCCTGAGTAAAAGCTCCCTGGGCCTCCCCAGAAGCTGAGTAGATGCCATAGCCATGCTTCCTGTACAGCCCGGAGAACCATGAGCCAATTAAACCTCTTTCCTTGATAAGTTACCCACACTCAGGTATTTCTTTATAGCAGTGCAAGAACAGACTAACACAGGATCATTGCAGGTGGAATCAGGTAAGACAAGGTTATACTATAGTAGGAAGGGGGTAATCCAATATGACTGGTGTCCTTAAAAAATGGGAAATTCGGAGGGCAGAGCAAGATGGCCAAATAGGAACAGCTCCAGTCTCCAACTTCCAGCACGAGCAACACAGAAGACCAGTGATTTCTGCATTTTCAACCGAGGTACTGGGTTCATCTCACTAGGGAGTGCCGGACAATCGGTGCTGGTCAGCTGCTGCAGCCCGACCAGTGAGAGCTGAAGCAGGGCGAGGCATCGCCTCACCTGGGAAGCACAAGGGGGAAGGGAATCCCTTTTCCTAACCAGGGGAATTGAGACACACAACACCTGGAAAATCGGGTAACTCCCATCCCAATACTGCGCTTTAAACAAACTGGCACACCAGGAGATTATATCCCACACCTGGCCGGGAGGGTCCCACGCCTACAGAGCCTCCCTCACTGCTAGCACAGCAGTCTGCAATCTAACCGCAAGGCAGCAGCGAGGCTGGGGGAGGAGCGCCCGCCATTGCTGAGGCTTAAGTAAGTAAACAAAGCCTCTGGGAAGTTTGAACTGGGTGGAGCTCGCAGCAGCTCAAGGAAACCTGCCTGTCTCTGTAGACTCCACCTCTGGGGACAGGGGACAGGGCACAGCTAAACAACAACAACAACAAAAAGCAGCAGAAACCTCTGCAGATGCAAACGACTCTGTCTGACAGCTTTGAAGAGAGCAGTGGATCTCCCAACACAGAGGTTGAGATCTGAGAAGGGACAGACTGCCTGCTCAAGTGGGTCCCTGACCCCTGAGTAGCCTAAAGGGGAGACATCCCCCACTAGGGGCAGCCTGACACCCCACACCTCACACGGTGGAGTACACCCCTGAGAGGAAGCTTCCAAAGTAAGAATCAGACAGGTACACTCGCTGTTCAGCAATATTCTACCTTCTGCAGCTTCTGCTGCTGATACCCAGGCAAACAGGGTCTGGAGTGGACCTCAAGCAATCTCCAAGAGACCTACAGCTGAGGGTCCTGATTGTTAGAAGGAAAACTATCAAACAGGAAGGACACCTACACCAAACTCCATCAGTACGTCACCATCATCAAAGACCAGAGGCAGATAAAACCACAAAGATGGGGAAAAAGCAGGGCAGAAAAGCTGGAAATTCAAAAAATAAGAGCGCATCTCCCCCGGCAAAGGAGCGCAGCTCATCACCAGCAATGGATCAAAGCTGGACGGAGAATGACTTTGACAAGACGAGAGAAGAAGGCTTCAGTCCATCAAACTTCTCAGAGCTAAAGGAGGAATTACGTACCCAGCGCAAAGAAACTAAAAATCTTGAAAAAAGAGTGGAAGAATTGATGGCTAGAGTAATTAATGCAGAGAAGCTCATAAACGAAATGACAGAGATGAAAACCATGACACGAAAAATACATGACAAATGCACAAGCTTCAATAACCGACTCGATCAACTGGAAGAAAGAGTATCAGCGATTGAGGATCAAATGAATGAAATGAAGCGAGAAGAGAAACCAAAAGAAAAAAGAAGAAAAAGAAATGAACAAAGCCTGCAAGAAGTATGGGATTATGTAAAAAGACCAAATCTACGTCTGATTGGGGCGCCTGAAAGTGAGGGGGAAAATGGAACCAAGTTGGAAAACACTCTTCAGGATATCATCCAGGAGAACTTCCCCAACCTAGTAGGGCAGGCCAACATTCAAATCCAGGAAATACAGAGAACGCCACAAAGATACTCCTCGAAAAGAGCAACTCCAAGACACATAATTGCTACATTCACCAAAGTTGAAATGAAGGAAAAAATCTTAAGGGCAGCCAGGGAGAAAGGTCGGGTTACCCACAAAGGGAAGCCCATCAGACTAACAGCAGATCTCTCGGCAGAAACTCTACAAGCCAGAAGACAGTGGGGGCCAATATTCAACATTCTTAAAGAAAAGAATTTTAAACCCAGAATTTCATATCCAGCCAAACTAAGTTTCATAAGTGAAGGACAAATAAAATCTTATTTACAGATAAGCAAATGCTTAGAGATTTTGTCACCACCAGGCCTGCCTTACAAGAGACCCTGAAGGAAGCACTAAACATGGAAAGGAACAACCGGTACCAGCCATTGCAAAAAACATGCCAAAATGTAAAGACCATCGAGGCTAGGAAGAAACTGCATCAACTAACGAGCAAAATAACCAGTTAATATCATAATGGCAGGATCAAGTTCACACATAACAATATTAACCTTAAATGTAAATGGACTAAATGCTCCAATTAAAAGACACAGACTGGCAAACTGGATAAAGAGTCAAGACGCATCAGTCTGCTGTATTCAGGAGACCCATCTCACATGCAGAGACATACATAGGCTCAAAATAAAGGGATGGAGGAAGATCTACCAAGCAAATGGAAAACAAAAAAAAGCAGGGGTTACAATACTAGTCTCTGATAAAACAGACTTTAAACCATCAAAGATCAAAAGAGACAAAGAAGGCCATTACATAATGGTAAAGGGATCAATTCAACAGGAAGAGCTAACTATCCTAAATATATATGCACCCAATACAGGAGCACCCAGATTCATAAAGCAAGTCCTTAGAGACTTACAAAGAGACTTAGACTCCCATACAATAATAATGGGAGACTTCAACACCCCACTGTCAACATTAGACAGATCAACGAGACAGAAAGTTAACAAGGATATCCAGGAATTGAACTCATCTCTGCAGCAAGCAGACCTAATAGACATCTATAGAACTCTCCACCCCAAATCAACAGAATATACATTCTTCTCAGCACCACATCACACTTATTCCAAAATTGACCACATAATTGGAAGTAAAGCACTCCTCAGCAAATGTACAAGAACAGAAATTATAACAAACTGTCTCTCAGACCACAGTGCAATCAAACTAGAACTCAGGACTAAGAAACTCAATCAAAACTGCTCAACTACATGGAAACTGAACAACCTGCTCCTGAATGACTACTGGGTACATAACGAAATGAAGGCAGAAATAAAGATGTTCTTTGAAACCAATGAGAACAAAGATACAACATACCAGAATCTCTGGGACACATTTAAAGCAGTGTGTAGAGGGAAATTTATAGCACTAAATGCCCACAAGAGAAAGCAGGAAAGATCTAAAATTGACACTCTAACATCACAATTAAAAGAACTAGAGAAGCAAGAGGAAACACATTCAAAAGCTAGCAGAAGGCAAGAAATAACTAAGATCAGAGCAGAACTGAAGGAGATAGAGACACAAAAAACCCTCCAAAAAATCAATGAATCCAGGAGCTGGTTTTTTGAAAAGATCAACAAAATTGACAGACCACTAGCAAGACTAATAAAGAAGAAAAGAGAGAAGAATCAAATAGACACAATAAAAAATGATAAAGGGGATATCACCACCGACCCCACAGAAATACAAACTACCATCAGAGAATACTATAAACACCTCTATGCAAACAAACTAGAAAACCTAGAAGAAATGGATAATTTCCTGGACACTTACACTCTTCCAAGACTAAACCAGGAAGAATTTGAATCCCTGAATAGACCAATAGCAGGCTCTGAAATTGAGGCAATAATTAATAGCCTACCAACCAAAACAAGTCCAGGACCAGATGGATTCACAGCTGAATTCTACCAGAGGTACAAGGAGGAGCTGGTACCATTCCTTCTGAAATTATTCCAATCAATAGAAAAAGAGGGAATCCTCCCTAACTCATTTTATGAGGCCAACATCATCCTGATACCAAAGCCTGGCAGAGACACAACAAAAAAAGAGAATTTTAGACCAATATCCCTGATGAACATCGATGCAAAAATCCTCATTAAAATACTGGCAAACCGGATTCAGCAGCACATCAAAAAGCTTATCCACCATGATCAAGTGGGCTTCATCCATGGGATGCAAGGCTGGTTCAACATATGCAAATCAATAAACATAATCCAGCATATAAACAGAACCAAAGACAAGAACCACATGATTATCTCAATAGATGCAGAAAAGGCTTTTGACAAAATTCAACAGCCCTTCATGCTAAAAACTCTCAATAAATTCGGTATTGATGGAACGTACCTCAAAATAATAAGAGCTATTTATGACGAACCCACAGCCAATATCATACTAAATGGGCAAAAACTGGAAAAATTCCCTTTGAAAACTGGCACAAGACAGGGATGCCCTCTCTCACCACTCCTATTCAACATAGTGTTGGAAGTTCTGGCTAGGGTAATCAGGCAAGAGAAAGAAATCAAGGGTATTCAGTTAGGAAAAGAAGAAGTCAAATTGTCCCTGTTTGCAGATGATATGATTGTATATTTAGAAAACCCCATTGTCTCAGCCCAAAATCTCCTTAAGCTGATAAGCAACTTCAGCAAAGTCTCAGGATACAAAATTAATGTGCAAAAATCACAAGCATTCTTATACACCAGTAACAGACAAACAGAGAGCCAAGGCATGAATGAACTTCCATTCACAATTGCTTCAAAGAGAATAAAATACCTAGGAATCCAACTTACAAGGGATGTAAAGGACCTCTTCAAGGAGAACTACAAACCACTGCTCAGTGAAATAAAAGAGGACACAAACAAATGGAAGAACGTACCATGCTCATGGATAGGAAGAATCAATATCGTGAAAATGGCCATACTGCCCAAGGTAATTTATAGATTCAATGCCATCCCCATCAAGCTACCAATGAGTTTCTTCACAGAATTGGAAAAAACTGCTTTAAAGTTCATATGGAACCAAAAAAGACCCCGCATTGCCAAGACAATCCTAAGTCAAAAATACAAAGCTGGAGGCATCATGCTACCTGACTTCAAGCTATACTACAAGGCTACAGTAACCAAAACAGCATAGTACTGGTACCAAAACAGAGATATAGACCAATGGAACAGAACAGAGTCCTCAGAAATAATACCACACATCTACAGCCATCTGATCTTTGACAAACCTGAGAGAAACTAGAAATGGGGAAAGGATTCCCTATTTAATAAATGGTACTGGGAAAATTGGCTAGCCATAAGTAGAAAGCTGAAACTGGATCCTTTCCTTACTCCTTATACAAAAATTAATTCAAGATGGATTAGAGACTTAAATGTTAGACCTAATACCATAAAAACCCTAGAGGAAAACCTAGGTAGTACCATTCAGCACATAGGCATGGGCAAAGACTTCATGTCTAAAACACCAAAAGCAATGGCAGCAAAAGCCAAAATTGACAAATGGGATCTCATTAAACTAAAGAGCTTCTGCACAGCAAAAGAAACTACCATCAGAGTGAACAGGCAACCTACAGAATGGGAGAAAATTTTTGCAATCTACTCATCTGACAAAGGGCTAATATCCAGAACCTACAAAGAACTCAAACAAATTTACAAGAAAAAAACAAACAACCCCATCAAAAAGTGGGCAAAGGATATGAACAGACATTTCTCAAAAGAAGACATTCATACAGCCAACAGACACATGAAAAAATGCTCATCATCACTGGCCATCAGAGAAATGCAAATCAAAACCACAATGAGATACCATCTCACACCAGTTAGAATGGCACTCATTAAAAAGTCAGGGAACAACAGGTGCTGGAGAGGATGTGGAGAAATAGGAACACTTTTACACTCTTGGTGGGATTGTAAACTAGTCCAACCATTATGGAAAACAGTATGGCGATTCCTCAAGGATCTAGAACTACATGTACCATATGACCCAGCCATCCCATTACTGGGTATATACCCAAAGGATTATAAATCATGCTGCTAAAAAGACACATGCACACGTATGTTTATTGCAGCACTATTCACAATAGCAAAGACTTGGAATCAACCCAAATGTCCATCAGTGACAGACTGGATTAAGAAAATGTGGCACATATACACCATGGAATACTATGCAGCCATAAAAAAGGATGAGTTTGTGTCCTTTGTAGGGGTATGGATGCAGCTGGAAACCATCATTCTTAGCAAACTATCACAAGAACAGAAAACCAAACACCGCATGTTCTCACTCATAGGTGGGAACTGAACAATGAGATCACTTGGACTCGGGAAGGGGAACATCACACACTGGGGCCTATCATGGGGAAGGGGGAGGGGGGAGGGATTGCACTGGGAGTTATACCTGATGTAAATGACAAGTTAATGGGTGCTGACAAGTTGATGGGTGCAGCACACCAACATGGCACAAGTATACATATGTAACAAACCTGCACGTTATGCACATGTACCCTGGAACTTAAAGTATTATAATAATAATAATAATAATAATAAATGGGAAATTCATCAAGGGCAGATTGGATAAAGGAAATGTGGTACGTGTATACTATGGAATACTTCACAGCTATAAAATAGGAGAAGATTATGTCCTTTGCAGAAACATGAGTGGAGGTAGAGGCCATCATCCTTAGCAAACTAATGCAGGAACAGAAAACCAAATGCCGCATGTTCTCACTTATAAGTGGAAGGTAAATTATGAGAACACATGGACACATAGAGGGGAACAGCACACACTGGGGCCTACTTGAGGGTAGAAGGTGGGAGGAAGGAGAGGATCAGAAAAAACTATTGGGTACTAGGCTTAGTACCTGGGTGATAAAATAATCTCCACAACAAACCCCAGTGTCAAGAGTTTACCTATATAACAAAAGTGCCCTTGTACCCCGAACCTAAAAGATTTTTAAAAAAAGAAAAGAAAAGGAGCTGGGCATGGTGGCTCACACCTGTATAATCCCAGCACTTTAGGACACCCACGTGGGTGGATTGCTAAGCTCAGGAGTTCAAGACTAGCCTAGGCAACATGGCGAAACCCCATCTCTACAAAAAATACAAAAATTAGCCAGGCATGGTGGCATGTACCTGAAGTCCCAACTACTTGGGGGGCTGAGGCCAGAGAATCTCTTGAACCCAGGAGGTGGAGATTGCAGTGAGTCGTGTTTGTGCCACTGCACTCTGGCCTGGTTGACAGAGCAAGACCTTGTCTCTAAACAAAACAAAACAAAACAAGAAAGAAAAGAAAAGAAAAAGAAGAAAAGACAAGAAAAGAAAAGGATATAATCAGCCAAATTCAAAATGTGTGAAATGCTACAAGGTAAATGAACTAATTTTTTCCAACAAATAAATGACAAGAAAAAAAGAGAGAAGAGGAAATTACTATAGATTTTAAGAAATTTAAGACATATTAACCAAACACAATGTGTACATAGACCTTGTTGAGACCTTGACTTGAATAAATTGACTGTAAATAAGGCTTTTGGGGAAATGTGAACACTGAGTATCTATCTGGTAATACTGGGTTTTTCGGTTTTGGTTTTGTTTTTTGAGACAGAGACTCACTCTGTCGCTCAGGCTGGAGTGCAGTGGTGCAATCTTGGCTCACTGCAACCTCTGCCTCTCAGTTTCAAGTGATTCTCCTACCTCAGCCTCCTGAGTAGCTGGGATTATAGGTGCCCACCACCACACCTGGCTAATTTTTGTAGTAGAGACGAGGTCTCGCTATATTGGCCAGGCTGGTCGCAAATTCCTGACCTCAAGTGATCTACCTGCCTCAGCCTCCCAAAGTGCTGGGATTACAGATGTCAGCCACCATGACTGGCCAGGTAATACTGTTTTGTTTAGTTAATAGTGAGATAATTGTATCAAGATTATGTATTTAAGAGTTATTGACTGGGTGCGGTGGCTCATGTCTGTAATGCCAGCACTTCAGGAGGCCAAGGCAGGTGGATCACTTGAGATCAGGAGTTCAAGACCAGCCTGGCCAATATGGCAAAACCCTGTCTCTACTAAACACACACAAAATTAGCTGGGCATGGTGGCATGTGCCTGTTATCCCAGTTACTCAGGAGATTGAGGCATGAGAATTGCTTGAACCCAGGAGGTGGAGGTTGCAGTGAGCCAAGATATCACCACTGCACTCTAGCCTCGGTGACAGAGTGAGACTCTGTGTCCAAAAAAAAAAAAAAGTTATCATTTAGAAGACATGTGACTGACATTTATGTAAATAAAATAATGATAATTAGAATTTGCTTTTAAAATATTTCTGTAGAGATAGGTGCAGGGAGGAGGAACAAATGAGGTAAGATTGGCTATACACTGGTCATTGTCGACGCTATGTAATGGGTACATGGGGGCTCATTATACTATTCTTTTCTTGTATATGTCCAAAATTTTCTACTATTAAAAGTTTTTTTTAAATTTAAAATAAAAAATAAGTAAAAATGGGAAATTTAGAGGTAGACACTCACACAGAAGTGCCAGATGAAGATGAAGGCAGCAATCATAGTGATGCTTCTACAAGCCAAGGATCACCAGAAAACCACCAGAAGCCAAGGGAGAGGCCAGGAACAGACCCTCCCCACAGCCCTCAGAAGGAACCAACCCTGCTGACACCTTGATCTTGGACTTTCAGTTTCCAGGACTGTGAAACAAGACCTTTCTTTGGTTCAAGCCACTCCATTTGTGCACATAGTTATGGCTGCCATGGAAAACCATCCACAGTGGGTCGGTTCCTATAGAGGTGGGGTGAGTGACGAGATATTCCTGACTGTGCTGACAACAGAGAACAAGAGAGCTTAGATGTGGATGGGAAAATAACTAGAAACTTCCCTTGATCGCTCAGCATCCTATTCCTTCCCTGTCACTTCGACGTCTCTCTTTCTTGAATATGGAAGCAGCCCTGGGCCCAGCTGTTGCAGGTGGCCAGGAAGGAGCCTGGGAGGGTGACGGGGTTCCTGAGCTGATGGAACTGGGCTGTGAGTAGGCAGAACCCTGTTCCACCACACACACCCCAGTGGAGGTCAGTACCCCAAATCTGACACCAGGATGTAGCGTGTCCATGGAGTCTGTCTGCTGACACCTGTCCCACCCTCCCCTGGCCCGTAACTTTGAGAGAGACAGCAGAAGACAAAATTCCTACCTATGTTGCTGCCATCCTTTATTCAACCCATTATCAGAAGTGATGACACATTGCAAAATGTTCAGGCCAGTTGAATTTCTGCAACAGGGCAAGGCAGTTAAATCCTGTCCTTCCTAGAGTCTCATTGACCAGGCTTTGAATCCCAATTCTACCATGGATTAGATTTGCAACTTTGGGCAAACTGATGAACTCTTCTGAGCTTTGGACTAATAATAGGATTTTGTGAATAATACCTGAGATAATGCGTGCACAACACCTTGCATGTTGTTTAGCACCTACTAGAAGTGCAACTAACCCTAGCTGTTATTGCTAGTTTTTCTCTTGCTCCATCTGCATTCCTGAGATGTGCATAGCTACTCTGTGTTTGGTGTTGGGAAGAGCTGTAGAGAGTTGTATCCTCTTCCTAAGAATGGTAACTGAACTGCCCCCTTGGGACTGTCCAGGGTCCGGCCCTTAGCCCCACGAGGCAGCAGCAAAACCAACAAGCCAAGTCTGTTTACTCTCCTGGTCTGTAATTTAAAATGTGTTTGATGCTATTTTTTTTTCTTTTTAGGATGTTCTGTATCTGTGATGAATGATCACTACATATATTGTATCTTTCAGTAAAAACAGTGGCGTTTCAGTAGTGTTACCAGCCAAGCTGCTTAACTCTCACATTACAGATGTCAGTGACGCCCCTTGGTAGGTATTGTCTAAAATTAAATTTATCTGCTTATGTACACAATTATACTCTCATGAGTTTGAATGTTGGGGAAGGATCAAGGAAAGACCAGACGATGAGATGGCAGTAGCACACAAGAGCTTTATTTGGATGAGGCTCGGACAGACTGCACAGAAGGGGAAGTCCCTCATGGCAGGAGGCCTTCCAGAGGCAGTGGCAGGGCCACCAGAAGAAAAGGGCAAGGACATTCCCAGGGGAGAGGAGTATCAGAGAGGAGGTTACAGGTCTAGCAGATGTCACAGGTCTAAAGGAAAAGAAAAGGGGCCAGGTGCAGTGGCTCACACCTGTAATCCCAGCACTTTGGGAGGCCCAGGCGGGCAGATTGCTGAGCTCAGGAGTTTGAGACCAGCCTAGGCAAGCATGGCGAAACCCCATCCCTAAAAAAAAGATTTAAAAATTAACCAGTCATGGTGGCACGTACCTGAAGTCTCATCTACTTGGGGGGGACTGAGGCTGGAGGATTGTTTGAACCCAAGAGGGTTCATGGTGGGGAGCATCATGGTGAGGAGTCTCTGGGTCAGAGAGCTCCAAAGAACAGCAGCCATTTGGGGTCTTTTGTAGCTCTTACCTATGGTGAGAGGGTGCTGGCTGTGGTTTTGCAAATTATCAATGCAGGCAGGCTCTAAACGGGCAAATAATATTTGGGCTACATTTAAAGAAATTGGGTGTGCCAGAATTTGAGTTTGGTGCTGGCTGTCTTGAGTTAACGGTCCTGGGCTGTGGTGCAGAAGTAAGCAGCATGGGGACCAATACACAGGGGATGTCTTGAACTCATTCATACAATCCATTTATAACCTGTTTATAACTTGTTTATAACCCATTTATAGCACATACCCCTACGCAAATAGCTAGCAGATAGCATGCAGGACCTATTTACCTGGCCTCCTTCAATGGCATCACATTCTGCACCACCACAATGGTTAATATGGACGAGCCCTAGCAGCTGCCCAGTGAAGTCCACACACTACTGACCAAACCAGCTCAAGTCCTTAGTTGTCATGAAAATAATGTGAGTTCCCACAGCCATAAAAGGGAAAGCAGCAAGAGCATCGTGAGCATCCCCGGAACCCTGGGAACAGTCATCGGTGTCATCTTCAGGGTCATGTCCCCACTTGCAGTTCTCAGGCTCCTGCCGAGGGTCAGAACAGAGCTGAAGTCACAGGGTATCAGAAATGGGTAAGCCCAACCTCAGCTCACAGAGGAAGTGCTCAGCTGATGGATGATTGTGTTATCTCAGTGAAGCCACATGGCAATGTACTTGGCCAATGGAACATCTTGTTCAATGGATCTCCAAGGTGGTTTAAAATTAAAGTAAAATAATGCCATTATATGTAAGATGTCATTGATTGTAAGATGCTCCTTTATTTGATGTACCACTAATAAATAAAAACACTGACATTTAAACAATGACAATTGCATAACACATCTGCTTGTTCAATGTTAAATATGAAAAAATGTGCTTTAGAATTATGAGATGCAGTGGCAAAAACCACTCTCTGTGTATGAGGCATTTGATCTCCCTGGGCCTCAGTTTCCCTCTCCACCCTGCACCAACCCTTCCACCTTCTGATGTGACAAGGAAGGGCTCTAAAGTCCCTTTCTGCTCTCACATCCTATGGTTTTGGTCCAATCCCTTCCTTGTGGGGCCTCAGGTTGCTTTCCACAGCCTAGCTCTCCCCCTGGGAGATGGCATCCCTTGGGGCAGCACTTTCAGAGTTTCACTGGGTCTTATCAAGAGACATTGGCCCTTGATTTTCTTAAAAGCAGAGCACACCTGAATATTGTCATTGTCCAAGACTGAAGTAGAGTGTTTCTCAATTGCCATGACTGCAGGCAGCAACGGCAGATTTAGGATGAGGGCAAAGGTGGAGAGAGTTGACCTCAGCCTGCAGCGGCCACCATTTGCCCCCTTGACCAAGTCAGGAAAGTAAGAACTGTGTAGGCCTTCTTCTCCTGCCTTAGACCTTCCCACGCAGTCCATCACCAAGCTCGGCCAGTTCTACCTCCTAAGTGTTTCTGACTCTACTTCCTGCCATCCCCAGGGTCTGGCTCACTCATCTGGATTACTGTGATAGCCTCTTACTCAGTGGTTCTCAGCCATAGGTCCACATCAGAATCACCTGGGGAGCCTTTCAAAACTCTCAACACCCAGGCCCCACTCCATACAAATTATATCAGGATCCCCGGAGGTAGGACCTGGGCATTGTTTAAGGTTTCCCCCAGGTGGTTCTCGTGCAAAACAGATTAAGGATCATTGTTCTAATGAGGAGCTTTTAAAAATCCTGTGGCCTTCCCATGGCCTAGGTCATACCCCAGAACAATTGCATAGGATCTGTAGGGGGGGACCCAGGCCTGGGGGTTCTGTAAACTGCCTGGAGACTCCAGTATACCCCAGGATTTTGCATCAGTGCTCTGAGAACTACTCCAGTCTTCTTATTCCTTTTCCACGCGGCAGCCAGAGGGACCATTCCAAGAACAAATCTAGCCTTGTTACCCATGTCACCCTCCAGCTAAAATCTTTAACTGAGGTCAGGCGCTGTGGCTCATGCCCATAATCCCAGCATTTGGGAGGCCAAGGCAGGAGAATCACTTGAGCCCAGGAATTCAAGACCAGCCTGGGCAATATAGTGAGACCCCATCTCTAAAAAGTAATTTAAAAATTAGTCAGATGTAGTGGCACACACCTGTGGTCCCAGCTACTTGGGAGGCTGGGGTGGGAGAATCACTTGCACCACTGCACTCCAGCCTGAGTGACAGAGTGGTACCCTGTCTCTCTCTCTCTCACACACACACACACTCACACACACACTCTTTAAATTGGACCTCACACACGCAATCTTTAAATTGGACCTTACTGCTTTTAGGATAGAATGCAGAATTCATTTATTTATTTATTTTTTTGAGACGGAGTCTCGCTCTCACCCAGGCTGGAGCGCAGTGGCGCGATCTCGGCTCACTGCAAGCTCCGCCTCCCGGGTTCACACCATTCTCCTGCCTCAGCCTCCCCAGTAGCTGGGACCACAGGCGCCCGCCACCACGCCTGGCTAATTTTTTTTTTTTTTTTTTTTGTATTTTTAGTAGAGACGGGGTTTCACCGTGTTAGCCAGGATGGTCTCGATCTCCTGACCTCGTGATCCGCCCGCCTCGGCCTCCCAAAGTGCTGAGATTACAGGCGTGAGCCACCGCGCCCGGCTCGTTTATCTTAAAACAGCATCTTCTAGGGCTGTTCCTGAGCTGTGTCCAGCCTCCAGCAGGGGGAGCCTGGGAGGCATCCTGGAGCAGAGGAGATGCTCCGCTGAGCTTTCCGGGTTTAGAACTCACTAGGAGCTGGAAAGCCAGATGAGGGGAGGTTATCGGAGCCAAAGGAGTCATCCGGAGTCCATCGACCTGGAACCGGGGGAGCCGTGCACCTGCGTCGTAATACTTGTGGTGCTAGTCTAAGATTGTTCTGAAGAGCTGACCCTCCCCACACGCCTGCAGGAACCCTGCTCTTTGTCTGCTAGCTTGTCTGTTTCATCTCCACATTCTCGGTGATCAGCATAGCGCTTGTCTGGCACATCCCAGGAATGTTTGTAAAGGAGAGGGAAAAGGAAGCAAGGAAGGCTGGACTGCCTGCTGTGCCCCTGGGGCTGCCCAGGGAGTCCGGAGAGCGGACGTTAGAGTGAACGCCATGATCAGTTCCAAGCTGAGAGTTTACACTTTGTCCTAAGGACAACAATGAGATGTCGTGGAAGTATTTTAAGCTGGAAGGGACATGACTGGATTGCAATTTTGAGGAAATAATCCTGCTACAGTGAGGAGGTTGGGTTGCAAAGATATTACCTGAGAGCAGAGAATATTAGTTAGTAGACTTTTTTTTTTTTTTTTTTTTTTTTTTCATTTAGAAATTCAGGAGCAAGGGCTGAGGGCAGAGGAAATGAGGCCCGAGCAAGTGGGACCCCAGGGCTCTGACCCGGCTGCATTTTGAGGCCAGGGCTGAGCACAGGAATGGGGGTGCCGGCTGCTTTGGAGTTGCGACATGAAGCACACGGAGCAGCCAAAAGCTGTGAAGCGGCCACAGCAGGCTGGGGAGCCCAAGAGGCGTTCACAGGAAGGACCCAACAAAACCCACCCTGGGCCTCAATTTTCCCATCCGTAAAATGGGATAATATGGGTACTGAGCTCACAGGGTCTGAAATCGATGAGGTGCTTATCTCAGCAGCTGGCACACAACAGGCACTGAATACATGTTAACTGCTGTTATTATTTAAAAGAGAAGAGGCTGCAGTTGGGGTCAGTAGGAAGCGGAGCAGGTCAGGGCAGGTGGGTTGGAGGTGGAACTGGGTAACGCCCTGACTTCTGGTATGTGGTGCTGGGATCCCTCATCTAGAGGCATGGGGGAGCTGGTAAGGGAATCAGACTGCTCTGCCTGAATGGGAGAGACCTGAAGTTGACTAGAAGGAGAGGGAGGAGTCAAGGATGGCCCCAGGATTCCAGAGACATTCCTGAACACAGAGTCATGAGTGGGCTGCAGGTAATATGGCAACTTAGATCAAAGCCCTGATCCATGAGAAGCCAGCAGGCCTCTGGAGCTTAGGAAAGAGGCCCAAGTGGCAGGTGCAGGTTTGAGAACCATCAACACAAAGGGAGAGGTGGGATCGGGTGCAGAGCTTGCAGAGTGAGAAACCTGAGGTTAAGGACGGACCCCTGGAAAAAAATGGCATTTAAGGGGAGAGTAGAAGAAGAGATGCTAGAAGTGTGGGCAAAGGAGAGGTGGGGTTGGAGGCAAAAAGAGCAGCAGCACAGAAGCCAGGAAGCCGACTCCAAAAGTAAGGGCCCCTCAGATAACCATGTGGCAAAGGAGTGGGTGAATGGGTGGACGGTCATCGTCAAGTGCTGCTTGAAAATCCCATGAGAGAAGGCCTGAGAAACATGACCTTGGCTTTGGCTATGAGGAGGTCACTGATGAACTCCCAAGGATGTCAGGAAAGCATCAGGCAGTTGTTTTGGGGGAATGCGTGGATAGGAAGGTGGAGGCAGCAAGTGTAGACAGCTGCAGCAAGCAATTTGGCTGTGAAGGGCAGAGGAGCTATAGGGTGTTTAGGAGGGAGACATGGGGTTGAGAGGTTTCTGTTCCAAGGTGGGAGAGGCTTGAGGACGTTGAAGTGCTCATGGAAAGGAGAGAGGAAAAAGCTGAGGACTTGGGGAAAAGAGGAGGTCCCTGATTGGGGGTGGGTAAGAAAACAGACACGGACAAGGGAGCCTCCAGAACACTACAGAGACCCTGTGGGAGCAAATGAGTGTGGAGTGGGGGAAGGAGGAGAAGGGCGAGGCGGGGACTCCCAGACCTCTACGCAAATACCAGTGGCTGTGTTTATAGGCAAGGCCATAAGGATGCGTCTGCACTTGGAAGAAATAGAAGCCAATTCTGAATAGGATAAAACTCCAAGTCTTTACAGAGCTGGCAGCAACCTTGTTGCAGCAAGAACCGTTTAAGCTGTTTTGCATCTAGACTCTAACCCACCCCCTTTTAGCATATAGAAAACGTATTCATGGCTGAACTGCTTCCTTGTTTTATGTGTTTTTAGGAAACTTTCTTCAGTGGTATTTTCAAAGAATATAGTTGAGTGTGTGTGTGTGTGTGCGCACACATATGGGTGCATGCAATTTCATCTTGTTTAAAGTTTCAGCTGGGAAAATTAAGCCATACAGATTCGTAATGGAAAGAAATGCTCACTCTCATAATAATCTGATGTGGCACAGCAGCAGGCGGTGGATCTGTTACACGTTTTATGTGTGTTTGTCAGGCAGCGCGTAATTGACATTACAGCGAACACTGAGGAATTCTTTCTCCCACCAGATCTCTCCTCATTAATTGCACTTAACTTTCACGGAAAAAATTTTCCTTGAAGTGTTCCACGATCTGAGTCATACTTGGAGTGAATCTTTTGGGGAAAAAGTGAGCTAAAATTGCTTTAACTGTTTTTGACTGATGGGATGTTGGAAAACACAGACAGACACACACACACAATTTTCTCTCTTCTTTAAAAGAGAGGGAGGAAAAAAAACACTGACCTATTTTTACACTCACGCAAGTCACTAGCAGTGGAGCTGTAAACTCCAAACTTGGCAAGGCTGGGGCTGACATCTTTGAAGAGGCAAACCCAGCCAGCTCAAAAGAAAAAGACCACAGACATCACAAAAGTTTAAAATCCTGCATCTGAGCCTACAGAGGGAAATATTTCCTATCCAGAATTTCAGCAAACCTCATTATAGCAGCCCCACTAAAAAGCTTCAGGGATATTGCCAACTGCCATTTCTTTTCATTTAAAACAAGGCTGAAAAAAAAAAAAAGAAAGAAATAGAAAGCAAAGCAACATTTATCACCCAGCAGCACAATGAGAAATTAGCAAACTCCTAAGCCTGAACTTCAAAGACCTAAGCTCCCGCAGACACCTTCACTGACTCCGGAGACAATTGCCAGAGTTTTTCAGGATTGATGTGGGTATTTAAATCTGCATTTGAAGACAGAGATAATACAATTGCAGGCACTGGGGAGCTGAATGTCAAGCCTGTGAGAGGAGTAAGGAGAACAGAAGATCGTATTCCCCACAGTGCACCTTAAAATTCAAACACAGCAGATCTCCTATTAAAAAATGGCTCAGTTTGCCAGGTGCAGTGGCTCACACCTGTAAACCTAGCACTTTGGGAGGCTGAGGTGGGTGGATCACTTGAGGCCAAGAGTTCGAGACCAGGCTGGCCAACCTCATCTCCACTAAACATACAAAAATTAGGCTGGGCGTGGTGGCTCACGCCTGTAATCCCAGCACTTTGGGAGGTCTTGGCAGTTGGATCACAAGGTCAAGAGATTGAGACCATGCTGGCCAACATGATGAAACCCCGTCTGTATTAAAAATACAAAAATTAGCCAGGCATGGTGGCAGGCACCTGTAGTCCCAGCTACTCAGGAGGCTGAGGCGGGAAAATTGCTTGAACCCAGGAGGCAGAGGTTGCAGTGAGCCGAGATCACACCACTGCACTCCAGCCTGGTCACAGAGTGAGACTCTATCTCAAAAAATAATAATAACACAAAAATTAGCCAGGTGTGGTGGCACGTACCTGTAGTAGTCCAGTTACTCAGGAGGCTGAGGCACAAGAATCACTTGAACCTGGGAGGCAGAGGTTGCAGTGAGCCAAGATCGCGCCACTGCACTTCAGCCTGGGCGACAGAGAGGGCCTGTCAAAGGAAAGCTCTAAAAACAAGGCTCAGCTATCCCCTAGGACAAACTGTGATGCCCACAACCTCATAAGAAAAAGTTAGACTTGACCTGGCTTATCTATAAGGGATGTGCTCGGTCCATGCCAGCTGTGGGGCTAGAGGAGACTTCCCCATATGCATAGGGTTTGGAGTGAGCTACACACCCTGAGGAGACAAAAGGCCAGGAAGTCAACAGAGCATGGGATTTGGAATCACAGGACCCAAGTTCAACATCCAGCTCTGAAAATTATTGCTATTGAAAGTTACTTCTTCCAGTTTCAGGTTCTTCTTTGCAGGGCTGTGGTGAGACCTGGCACAAGTATGTGTCCAATAAGCAATTCCTGCATGTAAAAATAATAGTAGTAGAGGCACCTGAGCCACAGGGTCTGCCTCTGCCATTTATTTCTTGTGTTTCAGGCAACCCTAGCTTCTTCGCGCCTCAGTTTCCTCATCTGTGAAATGGGGGTGATGATGATGGCGACAATGATGACAGCTACTCTATCTAAAGCACACTCCTGTGTGCTCCCATGCATTCTCTGCTGGTTCTTGGGGGAGCTTCCATTATATGCCACATGAATATGTAATGTGTAAAATACATATTAATCCACATTGCATAAGTATTTACACATTTCCAATGATGTGAGTGTGTCGGGGGCTGGTTCTCTCTCCCAGTAAGCCAACAGCAGGGCTCCCCCTGACCTGGTTTGAATATGGGCACTGACAAAGACTCTTTGCTCAGTGCAAGCCTTTAGGCTCCTCTGAGTCCTCTACTCAACTAGGTATGACTTTGGGCTTCACTCTGTCTTTGTAGAATCCAGTTGGAGCAAGAATCCTATTGTCAGTTTAGCAACAACTCACCACCCTTGGAATCCAATCACCCTGGGTATCTTCTCAGCCTGGCCTGCCTGCAACGAGAATTCTGTGGTCAGTCTAGCAAAAATGCCTCCTCTTAGTAATTTTCCATCCGTGGACACCCACTCTGCTCCTGGTCTATGAATCCTCACTTGTCCCTGTTGGACTCGGTTGAGTCAGTCTCTCTCCCCACTGCAAGACCCCACTGCAGTGGTCCCGAGGGCTACTGTGATCCCCCAGTCAATAGAGTCTGCCTTACCATCTATAACAAGTATCATGAGTAATTTTTTCTTTGACAGCACCCCAAAGTCACGGGGCCCTCTGAGGCCAGAGCATTCAGCAGCACCAAATCCCAAGGTAGCAAGGGGACATAATCGTTATCATTGGTTACTGGCCCACTGGAGTTTGTAATCACAGGAACCACGTTCAAAGTCCAGCTCCTGGCAAGAGCTGATCTCCTGGAACAGCCTCAAAGAGGGCCCCTCCCCAGCACTCTTCTCACTGCCCTTCCCTACCTTGGAAACATCTTCTGGCCTCAGATCTCCTCCGCATCCTCAGTTCATTATGTGGCCCTGCTCCAGCCCTGGGTTCTTTCCAAATTCTCCCTCCACCTAGACCAGCTGCTTGTCCTCCCAGGAGGGCCCTGACTCAAAGCCTTCGGCATCAGGTCTGGGGGTTGTGAACCCGTTGTTCCCTAATCTCTCGTTACAATCCGTCTCGAACACATTGTCCCTGAAGCCATTATCATCCATTTCAAACAGAATTTATTAAGTGGGAAGAGACGCTCTGAGACTCTCAGGCAAATTCCATTTCTTTGGTGTGGAAAGAAAACAGTCACTCGGGGCAGCCTGGTTTCCATCCACTACAGTGCCAAATGCCTCCGCCTTCTTTCCTGAGGGCCTGAGATCAGAGAGAGCAGCAGCCGGCCTTGTCAAACTCGGGCCCTTCAAGTAACTTCCAAAACCTCCAGGGGTGTGGCCAACGTTGTTGAGAATGGGAATATCGGCAGAGGACCTTAGGGCGAGCCTCTCCAAAACTGAGAAAGTACAAGGTGTGGGGCATGCCTTTCATTTCCATTCTAGCCCCTCCACAGGTACATGGGGAGCCTTGGCTGTGGGCAACCCCAACACTGTGCTAAGGCTGGCATAAGGGAACTCGATGGGTTCCCAAGCAGCCTTCAGTTTACAGGCGTGCGCCTAGCGCCTGCCGTGCACAGTGTGGTATATTAGGCACTGTGGGGGTGGGGCTGGGGAAAAACAAAACTCAGACCGTACACGTGCACCAGCATCAACTGGAGAAGACAAACATATGCGCCACAGTTAATTAGCCCTACAAAACAGCACCGGCTAATGAAGTGGCACTGGAAATAATGTGTGTGATATATTTACTGTAATTTAGTTTGGTTTTTGCCAGAATAACGCAAGCTCAGACGTGCCAGGAAGAAGGACGTGAGTTAGTCCTGGAAGGGTAAGAACGCTTTAGATCCACCGGGGCTCCCCCTGGGCGCCTCCGTAGTGCCGGGGCATCCTCACATTGCCCCTGACCCAACACAGATCTCACTCCAGTCTAAGGATTCGTAATGTAATCCTTGCCAACATTTTCCCAAGGAGATGGAAGGAAGTTTTTCTCACAACTGAAACAGCAAAAGCTTCCCCCCAAACCCCTTTCCACTATACAGCTCTGACCTCTCTGCTCCCACAGCAGTGGTGTCATCCACCCCCGACACCCCCAAGACCTCCTCCTTGCGTTCTCCAAACTTCAAAGCCATCTTTCATTTCAGAATCCCATTCCCTTTAGCTTTCAGTCAGTTCAGCAGTGGCTGGCCAGGCCAGAACCAGGTATGGTGGGTGGAATTGTGTCCACTACAAAAGTCATTTGCTGAAGTCCCATGTTGCTCAGAATGGGACCTCATTTGAAGATAAGGCTTTAGAAAGGTAATCAAGTTAAAATGAGGCCATTACTAATCTAAAATGAATGGTGTCCTTATAAAAAAGAGAAACGTGGAGAGAGCCACACACCCAGAGCGCCGTATGAAGACACATGAAAACTACCAGCCAAGGAGAGGGGCCTGCAACAGATTCTCCCTCATAGCCCGCAAAAGGAATCAAACTGCCAACATCTAGATCTTGGGCTTGCAGCCTCCAGAATTGGGAGGCCATGGGTTTCTGCTGTGTAAGCCTCCCAGTCTGTGAGACTTTGTTACAGCTGCTGTAGGAAGCTAATGCACCCCTCCAGGAGACTGGCTGTGTGCGGGAAGCTTCAACTCACATGCTAAGGTGTGAGGGGGGCATGGCAGGTGCTCCAGGAAGGGGAAACGGCAAAGCAAAGGCACGAAAGCAGGATATTCAGGGAGGCCAGCAGCCTGGCTCTGGAGAGGAGTTTGTGATGAGGAGCATATGATAGCAAGGTGGCCAGGCCAGGTCAAGTACAAACAGGGCTAGATGCTGAATTTAGGTGTGACATGTATTGCAATATTCATTTCTTCTTTGTTCCACAGAGATTGCAGGCAGCAGGTTAGCCTTTCCAGGTGCTATAAAGAGTCATTTCTCTGGGGCCCAGACTTCAGTCTGAGTGTCTTCACAGCACATGTGTCCTGTGGCTGGTACCTCTTGGTGTCATATCCTCCACCCCATGCCTATGGCTCCCTCCGCAGCACTCAGCTCTGTGCACATCTTGGCATTGTCTGGGTCTGCCTCTCTCTGTTTTCCCTGTGGCCTGGTGTCCCTCTGCGGTTGCCCAGTCACACACTCTGCATGGGGGGAGGGCCACACACCGTGGACAGCAGTGGAAAGAGCACTGGGCTTAGAGTCAAGGGACTGGGCTGAAGGAGTTTGGGAAGTGCCACCCAAACACGGTATTTGAACTTGAACTGAAGGCACTGGGCAGCACGGGAGGCAAGCGGAGGTTTGCTCTGGGCTGCCTTTGTCTACCTAAAGACAGATCCTCCAAAGGGACCTCAATTGTTGTGAATCCCTTCTCCCAGAAATTCATGAGCCAGGGGAGACTCGCATCACAGCAGAGGGGACTGGAGGTCGATGCCATGCCCAGGCTTTGTCATAGGCTACCCACATTCCCCCAAGGGCCCATTCATCTTTCCCCAAATCGTTCATTCTTCCCATGGCACCTCCATCCCCTCTCCCGCCTCCGCAGTGAGTAAGGCGCATAAGCTTCTAGGTCTCTCATTGGTGTGGGGATATTCACTTTTCTTTCTCATGATGCATCCATGTGCCTAATAAATGTGGTCACCCTTCCTCCCGCTAATCTGCCTGCTGCCAGCTTATTCCATAGACTCCATTATGGAGCACTCAGAGGGTAAAGGTCCTCTCTTCCACGAAGCCTTGCTGAGCCTCAGTTTCCCTATGAGGTAGGCATACTTAACCATCTCATTTCAGGCTGGATACTCATTCTAAGGCTACACATGAATATGAGAATATTCAGGTCTTTTAGGTTGAATATTCTAGGAATCTTAAACGATGGGTACCTCTTAGTGGAAGCGGTATTCTGACAAACCAATGGGGCAGGGAGGGTGGGAAATGGTGTATTATGGTCACTCTGGGATCCCAGGCAGGGTAATCCCAATGGAAGCTCAGGCTTTTGGGGCGGGCTTTTTTTTTTTTTTGTTTCGTATGTACGAATGGAAACATGAAGCAGATTCTCAGTATCTCCCAGGGAACTGGACAGTCTACTCTGGGGCCGGCGCAGGAGAGATGACCCCTGGCCGCCTCCCAGGAGCGCTGGCTGCGGCTCGACCCGAGGGGGCGTCCTCCCGAGCCTCTGCAGCCACTCTTCTCACCGCCCCCAGATGGCGCTGCAGGACCACAGCCTCGAGGCTCCTCCGCCCCAAGTTCCCGCCCGGCCGCTCCAGACCTGCCTGGATTTACTCCCTCCAGCGGGAGGAGGCACCAAGAGGCAGACGTGTAAATTCCAGGCCTGGCCTTCTTCCAGCGCTCCAAAACCTTCTGGAGACTTCTCAATCAATAGACTCAAAGGCTTTTAGCGTGTCCCTGACACTTGACGTCAGAGGTGACACGGGTCTGTGAGCCTGGCTGCTGGAATTCACACTCAGCCAACACCCAGGTCGGGGCTATTTCCCTTGAGCCTGTCCCAGCACCCGGAGGGGCCTCTTTCCCTCATTCCTCCCCCTTCTAGAAACCCAAGACTCAGCGCCAACACCACACCCAGAGGCGCCGGCCTCAGGGGAGAAACCCCTGTGAGGCGCGAGCTCACAAAACACACAACAAACAAAACGCCAACAGAAACCACAAAAACAGTCTTCATAGATGGAGCCATCTGGCTGGTGACACAACCACCGCCAGCACCTGCACCTGCGGTCCGTCCCTGTTCCCCCACACCACTCAGGGGACCCACACACACCCCACACACGCCACAGCACACTCACCACACACACCACACACAGCACACTGTATACCCACCACACACACGCACACACACCCAGCACACAACACACACACCACACATACACAGCACACACCACACTGTATACCCACTGCACACGCACACACGTCCAGCACACAACACACACACTACACATACACAGCACACACCACACTGTATACCCACCACACACCACACACGCACACAGCACATACACCACACACAGAGCACACACAGCACATATACACAGCACGAACATCACACTGTATACCTACCACACACACAACACACACACCACACTATATACCCACCACACACAGTACACACACCACACACAGCACCCACAGCACACATACACACACATACACCACACTGTATACCCACCACACACAGCACATACACACACCCAACCACACACAGCAAATCACACTGTATACCCACCACACACACCCCACACAGAACACACACACCACACTGTATACCTACCACACACGCACCTCACACATGTCACTCACAGCACACACGCCACAGCACACACACCACACACACACCACACACACCACACTGTATACCCACCACACACACACCACACACACCACACTGTATACCCACCACACACACAACACATGCACACACCACACACACACATCACACACGCCACAGCACACACAACACACACAACACAGCACACACACCACACTGTATACCCACCACACACACCCCATACAAGACACACACACAACACACACACACATCACACACACCATATACAGCAAACACACCACACTGTATACCCACCACACACACCCCATACAACACACACACAACACACACACACAACACATACAACAAACACACCACACTGTATACCCACCACACACACACCACACGCACACACCACACACACACATCACACACGCCACAGCACACACAACACACACAACACAGCACACACGCCACACTATATACCCACCACACACAGTACACACACCACACACAGCACCCACAGCACACACACCACACTGTATACCCACCACACCTCCCACACATGCAGTACACACACGTCTACACACCACACACGCCACACCATGTACACCTCCCACACACAGCACACACACCACACTGTATACCCACCACACACACCCCATACAAGACACACACACAACACACACACACACAACACACACACCACATACAACAAACACACCACACTGTATACCCACCACACACACCCCATACAACACACAAACACACACACCACACACAACAAACACACCACACTGTATACCCACCACACACACCCCATACAACACACACACACACAACACACACAACACATACAGTAAACACACCACACTGTATACCCACCACACACACACACCACACACAGGTCTACACACCACATACCGTACAGTATACCAACTACACACACTACACACACCCCACATACACACAAACCACACACACCACACATCTACACACCATATACCACACAATATAACCACTACACACACTGCCTACACGCACACCACACCCACACACCTACACACCATACACACACATCTACACACCACATACTACACAATATACTCACTACACACACCACACACACCCACATACATATGACATACCCACACGCTGCACCCACACATCTACACAACACCCACACCACAATGCATACCCACCACACACACCATATACACACCACATACATCACACCACACACAGTCCACACATACGTCACACATATGTGTCTACATACCAATACCACACAGTATACCCACTACAGACACCACATATACACCACATACATCACAACACACACACAACACACACACGTCTACATACCACACACACACCACACAGCATACCCCATATACACACCCACACATCTACACACCACACATCATACCATATGTACCCACCACACACACCACAGACCACACACTACACCACACATACACAACTACCCATGCCACCCCTACACATCTGCATGCCACACACCACACAATATGTACCCACCATATATACCCCCACACACACCACACAGTACATACCCACCACATTCACACCACACCCCACATACTCACACCCATGCCACATCCACGTACCTCCACACCACACCGTACCCACCACCCTGTCACCACACACCACATCCACTCACACCTCACACCACACTCACCCACTGCAGTGTCTACCCACCACGCGCAACACACCCACATACACACCAACACCTCGTGCCACACCCGTATATCTACATACCACACACCATGCGATACATACCCACCACACACAGTACACAGACACCAAAACACACAGCGGACACACACCACACAGCGGACACCCACCACACACACAATACACAGACACCAAAACACACAGCGGACACACACCACACAGCGGACACCCACCACACACACAATACACAGACACCAAAACACACAGCGGACACCCACCACACACAGTACACAGACACCAAAACACACAGCGGACACCCACCACACACACAATACACAGACACCAAAACACACAGCGGACACCCACCACACACAGTACACAGACACCAAAACACACAGCGGACACCCACCACACACAGTACACAGACACCAAAACACACAGCGGACACCCACCACACACACAATACACAGACACCAAAACACACAGCGGACACCCACCACACACAGTACACAGACACCAAAACACACAGCGGACACACACCACACAGCGGACACCCACCACACACACAATACACAGACACCAAAACACACAGCGGACACCCACCACACACACAATACACAGACACAAAACACACAGCGGACACCCACCACACACACAATACACATGCACCAAAACACACAGCGGACACCCACCACACACACAATACACATGCACCAAAACACACAGCGGACACACACCACACACACAATACACAGACACCAAAACACACAGCGGACACCCACCACACACACAATACACAGACACCAAAACACACAGCGGACACCCACCACACACAGTACACAGACACCAAAACACACAGCGGACACCCACCACACACACAATACACAGACACCAAAACACACAGCGGACACACACCACACACACAATACACATGCACCAAAACACACAGCGGACACACACCACACACACAATACACAGACACCAAAACACACAGCGGACACCCACCACACACACAATACACAGACACCAAAACACACAGCGGACACACACCACACACACAATACACATGCACCAAAACACACAGCGGACACACACCACACACACAATACACAGACACCAAAACACACAGCGGACACACACCACACACACAATACACAGACACAAAACACACAGCGGACACCCACCACACACACAATACACAGACACCAAAACACACAGCGGACACCCACCACACACACAATACACATGCACCAAAACACACAGCGGACACACACCACACACACAATACACAGACACCAAAACACACAGCGGACACCCACCACACACACAATACACAGACACCAAAACACACAGCGGACACCCACCACACACAGTACACAGACACCAAAACACACAGCGGACACCCACCACACACACAATACACAGACACCAAAACACACAGCGGACACACACCACACACACAATACACATGCACCACACCCTGCACACACATGCCACAGGTCAGCCTGGAAGCATGATCACAGAATGGGACCCCGTGGTGAAATCCTCACTGATCTAGAAACAGCTACACGGCCACCCTTCCCAGGGAGCGTCCCAGGCCCCCAGGAAGAGCCCCAAGACGCAGCCCGGCCCATGCTTACCTGCAGCCCAGCAGCAGCAACACACCTGGAGGCAGAGAGAACTTTGGAATATGCTAGAAAGCCAGTAAGCGCACGTCTCCTCAGAGCTTTGCTACTTTTGTCAAGAGTTCCATGCTACTTTATGAGGGAATGGAAAGACAAGGTTAAAACTGACTGAGGTCAAGCTACATCTTTTACATGTTAAGGACCCTCATTAGACCCTGGCCCTGGCTACTCACGAGGGAGACTTTTCCTCCCTGTCCTGTGGGCCTGTGTGAGGCAGGCATGGAGCTTTGCCTGGGCACTGGTCCTCCCCTCCCAGGGCTGTGAGGGCAGGATCCACAGCCCTGGCAGAGTGAGGCTGGGACCAGCATTGGAGCCTGAGGGGCAGGAGACCCCAGAGCATTGGGCATTGGGGTCAGAGCCCGTGGCCTTCAAGCCTGGTTGCTGACACCACTGCTGCTCAGTACAGCCAAGGTGGTGCAAGAATCCAAGAGAAAATGTGGACAGAGAAGCTCAGTCCTGCGGGCCAACCCCAGGGAATGTGCTCCCTGGAGAACTGGGAGGCCTGAGCCCTGTCCTGTGGCTGCGGACAGTCCAATCTGCGATGCAGCAGATGCTGGGGGCCTCACGGAGGGTTCTGAACTGAGGGTCCTTTCCACCCCTAGCCCAGCCTCAGGTCCAAGAAAAGAAGGTGCCCAGTGACCCCACATGAGCTCTTTCCTGGGTGCATGAATTTCATGCAGTTATATTAAAATAGAAATACTCAAAGCCACCTGGACCCAACTGACTAACTGGGCATTAACATGGTGCCTAGGTAGGTAGGGCCTTCCTGTATTCAAGCTGTTGGACCCTGTTTCTCAACAGTGCTTACTTACACAAGCAACTAGGGATTGGCCCCCAAAATGAGGATTGCTGGGACTTGCAAATGATAATTGTCACCAAATAGGGTCTGGATAATTAGAACGGAAGATGATTAAAAGCGTGAGGAATCTTGGGAGTTTAAAGAGTCCGGCCTCTCTGCAAGTATAGGAATTCATTCTCATTCTCCAGGTAGGGATGATCTGGCCTCTGTGTGAACACTTCTAGGGACAGGGCACCATCTTTTGGAAATCAGCCCACTCCAGTGTTAAAGAGTTTATTCTTCACTCCTGCGTGGGTGTAAAGTCTGCCTTCTGAGACTTTGGCCTGGGGATCTGAATTCCACCTCTGAACCTCCAGAGAGGAGCCTTCGCCTCCCATTCAGCAGGTCACCCGTGTCTCCGTCACTGACCGCTGTCTGCAAAGGCGCTGTTTAAGAGGGCAAGGGTAAGCTGGCAGCTACTTGGATCAAGGCGACCTGCCACACTCATTCCTGGGAAATCACCAGAGCACATGGCCCAGGCTGGAGGGCAGATGTTTGAGCCTGTCAGAGTCTGTGCATTGTCAGGATCCAAAAGCCTGGGACTGCAGAGGAGAGGTTCATAGCTGCTGTGCACCCCTCCCCATGTGGAAAGGCAGACATCAGGTGCCTGTGGCCCTCACATAGCATGCAGGGTCTCCAGTGGCGGCCTTGGACCCCTCCTCCCCTGTGATCGGGTCCAGTAAGAGGCAAGGCTGTCCCCCTTGCCCCTGCCTCGAGCCATAGAAGGAGCAGCAGTCCTGGGCCCAGCCTTTAGCCGTCTTGGCAGTTTCTTCTTTCTCACGGGGAAAGCCAGCGACCACACCGTAAAGCAGCGCTGATGAGTCTCCTGAACAGTGAGCACTCACGTGGGATAGAAGCTTCAACTCTCCTCTCCCTGACCATCTTCAATCATCCATGTCCTGGTTGTACCACGGTTGGCGCCAGCACAGCCCTGCAACAATCCTGCTTCTGCTCAGGACTGCACTGCCTGCTGCTCCTAAGCGCCTCTGCCAGCTGCACCGCCCAAGCTGGAACCTGGCTGGGGGCCTCCCTGCTCCCTCTGGCCTCACCTCTTCAGGTGATCCACCCTCAGCCTCCCAAAGTGCTGGGATTACAGGTGTGAGCCACCATGCCGGGCCTGAAGGCCTCATAAATATTTATTCCATTCCTTCCCTGTCCCTTGCAGCTCTGCTGAAGGATTAGCATGTTGTGGGGGCTTCTGGAGGAAGAAACGAGGGTAACAGAATGCATCGCTGCCTGGAGTGCAGGGCCCCTATGCAGCATGGAGTGAGAGTCGGATGGGCGCCTCCCTGTGCATGTCCCATCCCTTCCCCAGAGCAGCTACAGACATTACCTCATCTCTCTGAGAGTCTCTGGCACAGGAGGGGAAAGTGGCTCTTCTTCCCCTGCTCCCCACACCCAGCCCTGTGTGGCGCCAGGAAGGCAGGCAGAGCCTGGCAAGGCAGAGCAGGCAGCCCAAGGGTGCTCACAGGACAGAGTAGAACCCATCCCCATATATGGCTCCAGAGAAAGGGTCCCCTGGAGCCCTAGCCAGCCCCTGCCTCTCAGGGGTGTGAGGTGGCCCTCTGGGGCTGAGGCCTGCTACACCCTCCACCTCATGGCCAGGGCAAGGGTCCTGGGCCCGGAGATCTGCTGGCCTCACTTCTGTTCCCCTGCAGCCTGGCCGTCGTGTCCGGCCTAGCTGTGTGTCTGTGTGGCTCTCCCTGTCTACCTCTGTAGCCTCCAAGGAGGAATGCTGGATTCATTTTGGTGTCTCAGAGCCTCTACTGCAGGCAATGCCTTTTATATGATACTTGTTCAATGAGTGAGAAGTTAAATGAAAGAATTAGAGCTTCGTAGCGTGGAGTGATGGGGAAGGACCTTAACCTTGCCTAGAACCCAGAAGTTAGACTCCAGGCCAGAGGCCTTGCCACACCCAGCCCCGCCATTCATAGCTTCAGCCACAGACCCTGTGCGAGGCACAGGTACCGAGAGATGGCCATGAGGGGCGACACTCATCCCCAGCTGCCCTCGGGTTGCACACTCAGGGTTGGGCGGGTCACCTCTCTCCCTGTGGACGTGGAGTGGCCCGCACAGAAGGATGGAAGGGAAGCGTTCCTGGAGCAGAGCCCATCACTTGCTGCAGAGGCATCCCCTGAACTGGCCTGTTGTGGGGTTCCTTCCTTTCCCAGGGGCTATTATTGGTATTTCCCACTCATCTTTAAGAATGAAAAGGAATATTTGAAAACCACAAGAAGGGGAGGGGGCGTGGGGAGAAGTTCCCTAAGCCGACTCCTGGAAGTCACTGATCTCCCAACAGGAAAGCTGGTCTTTCCTGTTTAGACATCGTGTCTGGCAAGAGGAAATGAAGACCAAAGTAACAATAATAATTACATAAACCTATGATATGTTAACATCACTAGTATCAAAAATGGTTCTGTTTGCAAAGGGCCTGCCAGGCACACCAGGGCACAAAACCTGACGGTGGGCTGCTGTGGTCAGAGGAGGAGCTGTGGAATTTGGAAGGCTTGACTAGGGACACGCACGCCTGGGGTAACCTTCGGGGTCAGGGGAACGTGACTTCAGGCAGAAGGAGAAAGTAGCATGAACTAGCAGAAGGAGCGTGGGCTTTGCTCTCTGCGCAGGTTCAAATCACAACCCCAGCTCCTAACAGCTGTTTCACTTTGAACTGGCTGCTCGACTTCTCTGTTTCAGCCTCCTTGATACCAAGAGGCAGGTCATACCAAGCTCATATTGGAGCTCTGTGGGATGAGAAACTAGCAGCATGCCTGACACATATGACCCTACCCTTGGACGTTTATGAGCCATGCCGAGCCAATGTAAAGAAATACATAAGCCGGCCGGGCGCGGTGGCTCAAGCCTGTAATCCCAGCACTTTGGGAGGCCGAGACGGGCGGATCACGAAGTCAGGAGATCGAGACCATCCTGGCTAACCCGGTGAAACTCCGTCTCTACTAAAAAAATACAAAAAACTAGCCAGGCGAGGTGGTGGGCCCCTGTAGTCCCAGCTACTCGGGAGGCTGAGGCAGGAGAATGGCGTAAACCCGGGAGGCGGAGCTTGCAGTGAGCTGAGATCTGGCCACTGCACTCCAGCCCGGGAGACAGAGCGAGACTCCGTCTCAAAAAAAAAAAAAAAAAAAAAAAAAAAAAAAAAAGAAATACATAAGCCAAAGGCACAAGCCGTATTTAAAACTGAGAAGAGGAAGGTTGGGACAAGCGTCAAAACGACTTAGTTTCTAATGGGAGAAAACATCTCATATAGGGGCCACTTGATTCCCTAGCTTTGCCCAGAGAATCCCTCAGGCCTTCAGTCAGTGCCAGCAGGAAGGCATCTGCCTGGGGTGGCCTGCAGTGCCAGCCTCACACCGCCCCACGCGGGTGTGTGCCCAATGCAGGTTCTCAGACGTGTTGGCTGAGAGCTGGCTCCATACCGGGCAGCATGCTAGGCAGATGTCTGTATATTCCAAAGGAAGGGGGAAAAGAGAATGTGAATGGCTCCAGGGAATCCAGCGCTGGCTGGGAGGAACAAGGTATCAGCTATTCCTTATCTGTGGAGAGTGGTCATTTCACTAGCATTTCAGCTAACAGTACCCCCAAGGGACTTCTAGTTAAGTACCAGAAGGCACCCCCTGAGTGTAATGATTGTGCGCAGACAGTCTTTTTAATTTTTTTTTCAATTCTTTTAGCATGTTTCAACTGAAATCATGTTTACAGAATGAACCAATAAAGAAGGAAACTGAAGCACACTGGGAGGAAGACTGCCCCAAATTGACACAGCAAGTGATTTGCAAATCCGAGAGTGAACCTAGAGAGCTTGTCAATGTCCAGCTAATTCAGGTGAATATCTCCTGTCCATTCATTCTGCAGGGTTGTCTTGGCTGAAACCGCCTTTGCAAAAATCACAACTGAGAAGATTATGACAGTGAAAGATATCAGACCTAACTGACCCCATGTTGCTTCCAACCTCTAAACGGTCCTTGTTCATTCCTGGACATAGTCCGAACCAGCTTTGGGAAGGAATTTAGTTTATAGTTTAAATAATAGCCCTTCCAAAAAAGCTAAACTGTTCTTATAAAACAAATGAAAGACCACCAGCCACCAAGTCAGGAAGAGGAGGGCTGGAATTCTAAATATTCCCAAACATTATTCCGGAGGTCATAAGATTTGCAACTTCCCCAATTACTTTCGGAGGTAACATCACTATTGTGAACCTAAGATTGGCCTTTTGCGATGAGTTTTCAGGTGCATTTCCAACAACTGGATGACCCCACCTGGACCTGCCAACCAGTTTTGTGGCCCCCACCCAGGAACTGACTCAGCAGAAGAGAACAGCTTCGTCGCTCTGTCATTTCATTGCGGAGCCAACCAATCAATACTCCCAATTCACTGGCCCCCTACCCACCAAATTATCCTTAAAAACTCTGATCCCCAAGTTTCTGGGGAGACCGATTTGAGTCATAATAAAGTTCCGTTCTCTTGCACAGCCGGCTCTGCATAAATTACTCTTTCTCGATTGCAATTCCCCTGTCTTGATTAATCGGCTCTGTTTAGGCGATGGGTGAGGTGAACCTGTTGGGCAGTTACATGGCTTTTTAATCTAACACTTGTTTTTATTTAACTGTGTCTGATATCTTCATGAGACAATTAAGACATAAAAATGTGTTTACTGAACCTAAGAAACTGTGAAACAATGTATCTAAACAAAAAGCTCATTGTTGAACTATAAATTTTTAACACACTGCTGATGAACCAATAGCCTTTTTAACAAGGACATTGAATAAACAAGCGGTGGAGTTTAGAGCAGACATTCACCCAGGCGCACGCTCCTCATTTGCAGGCTGCCAGTGGACACGAAGCGTCCACACCCCCACCCACATCCACAAATACTCGCTGCCCCCACAGGACAAACATGTCACAATGGCCCTGCACAGCCCATGACTGCGCTGTCATTTGCTGCCTTCTCAAGCCCACAGAAAGCAAACTATCTCTTTCTAAAGAAAGAAGTGACCGCCAAGCATGGGGTGTTGGAGTCTTGCCGCTCCTGCAACTGTGGTCACCACTCCAGGTGCTGTCTGTCCCCCAGGATCTCGGTCACCTCTGATCACTCAGGCCCCTCCCAACCACCACCACCCCCTGACCCCCACATCTCCCACACACACCCTACCAGACCCTGCAAACCAACAGCGTCATTCAGCACACCAGGGGCTCCACCAAAGCCAGGAAGTTTGCTCTCCCTTCACTTCTATTTTGGGAACTTGGACTCAGCCCTGGAATTTTACAAGCCTGGGAGGAATTGGCTGGGCCTTAGCACTTTCCTTTAACCCTGCCTCCTCTCCCCACAAAGCCCCTTTTCCTCCAGATCCCCGGGACAGAATGCACAGCACCCTTGGGCATCATGCGGGCTGCAGAAAGGGGATAGGCGGGAGGAGCAAGGCCGCAGCCCTAAGCTTTCCAGGGAGAATCTAAAAACTTTGTGATTTTCTGCAGCGAAAGTGTAAGGTCTGTAATCTCCTCGACTAGAATATCTGGGAAGATTCCCTTAGCCAATATGAGGGCAAAATACACTGCCTTCTTGGCCGGGAGTGGTGGCTCATGCCTGTAGTCCCAACACTTTGGGAGGCTGAGGCAGGTGGATCACTTGAGGTCAGGAGTTCGAGACTAGCCTGGCCAACATGGTGAAACCTCGTCTCTACTAAAAATAGAAAAATTAGCCAGGCATGGTGGCAAGCGCCTGTCATCCCAGCTACTCTGGAGGCTGAGGCAGAAGAATCACTTGAACCCAGGAGGCAGAGGTTGCAGTGAGCTGAGATCGTGCCACTGCACTCCAACCTGGGCAACAGAACAAGACTCTGTCTCAAAAAAATAATAAATAAATAAATAAACTACCTTCCATAGAGACAGGCTCTTGGCTGTAGAAATAAACTGTACCGGCTGGGCGCGGTGGCTCATGCCTGTAATCCCCGCACTTTGGGAGGCCGAGGCGGGCGGATCGCAAGGTCAAGAGATCGAGACCATCTTGGCTAACAGGGTGAAACCTCATCTCTACCAAAAATACAAAAAATTAAGCGGGCGTGGTGGTGGGTGCCTGTGGTCCCGGCTACTCAGGAGCCGAGATTGCGCCACTGCACTCCTGCCTTGGCAACAGAGCAAGACTCGGTCTCCAAAAAAAAGGAAAAAAAAAAAAAAAGAAAGAAATTGTACCATGATTACTTGTTATTACCTACTCCCCAACTAGTGTGTGGTTTCCACTGGCCCTGGGATGTTTGTCTAACTCACCGCTCTGTGGCCAGCAGAAGGAACAGAGTACCTGGACTATGGATTAAGTTCATAGTGGGTGCTCAATACATGTTGAGTGAATGAATGGATGGACGAAGACATGGGTGGACACAGAGCACTCCTATTACTCCATCTCACAACTGTATGTCCTCAGACACAGGACACAAAGGAAAAGAATGGGAATGGATCTATGCAAAGCACCCCCTCTACCAAGACTTAAGGGGTAAAAGTCTAGCTCCTACTGACCAAAACCCCGAGCACACCATCTTCACATGCTTGCTTTAGTTCCATAAACCGTGTCAAGGCAGGATGAATTGAATCGAGAGAGACTTGAGCTAGACATTTAGAAGAATTTATGGTCACTCCTCTAACATGGCTGCTATGTGGGTGACACACGTTTACCACTGACGGGGCCCTACAAGAACCTCAGGGACATCTAATGGCAGAATCTTTGTGTTAGGAGAAGCACCACTAACCAAGTTTATAGAAATCACGTATTTCCAGCATCCCAGATTCAGACTGACTTCTTCTCTGCTTGGCAAGAATCATAGAAATTTAGAGCTAAGAATAAGGTTTTTCACCTTCAGCACTATTGACATTGGGGCTGGATCATTCTTTGATGTTGAGGGCATCCTAAGCATTGCAGCATGTTTAACAGCGTATCTAGCCTCTACCTACTAGATGCCAGAAGCACCCTCCTCCCTCAGTTGTGACAACCAAAAAATGTCTCCAGACATCACTAAATGTCTTCCAGGGGAATAAAATTGCCCCCAGTTAAAAACCACTGAGTTAGAGCGAATTTAAATAACTTTACTTTACAGATGGGGAAAGGGAGGTCTGGAGAGATGGAATGAGTTGCCAAATGCCATAGTAAGTAGCCCAGGACCAGAATTCAGGGGGCCAGAAAAAGCACCTCTCCTTTGTGTGATAGTACCTAGGATGTGGTAGATGTTAGAGAAACGTCTGTTGTCTGGATGAATGCAACAGTGCACTCACCAGACCTGCATTGTTTGTTCTCAGGAAATAGGATGAGGACATTTCTCCTGCTTTATGGATGGTTGGGGTAAGATGAGAAAGACAGATGGCTTTCCCCTTAATGGAGACGCCATCATTCCCCTGAGGACTGTCCCTCACTTGGGATTACAGGAATGGGTTGAAGAGTGAATCAAACCAGCTCTAGGCCCATGTATCCCTTTGTTCGGGGTCTCAGAGGTGTTGCTTCAGTTAGACTAAACCTGGACTCCAGAATAGTAATTCTTAGAAGAATTGTCTTTTCTCAACACACCCTCCTGAGATTGCCCCCTTCCCTGTTTTATTGAGAACCTTTCCTATTTTTCTACCCCATGCCAAGTGTTTCGAGGTGTGGCAAACATTTCTGTTTCTTTCCCATCATGTAGAGGTGTTGCCAGGGCACTCACGGGAACTGCATTTCCCAGCTTCCCTTGCACCTCAGTAGGGCCATGCGAGGGTTCTCAGCTGTGGCAGATGCATGGAAATAACAACTGGCACCTTCAGCCCAAAGGTAACATGGAGATGTCTCTTCCCCATGGTGCCTCCCTCTACCCACTGGCAGAATGCAGAGAACACCAAGGACTTACAGAAGGCACAGCCTCATGATGGAAGGAGCTTGGATCCCTGAATGACCATGTGGAAGGTTGACTGACCAGGAACATCCTCTTGGGACTGTGAAGTACACAAGAAATAAATTTTCATTGTGCTAAGGCCCTGGGATTTCAGGGTGTGTCTGTTACAGCAGCTAGCATTACCTTAACTAATATAGTAGGCCACTGGGAAAACACAACTCAGAGAGGGCATTTTGGATCTCAGATGATCTTGCTTAGGGGACCATAACTGTCAATGCACCAGATGGAGGTGGCTGTCAGGCCTGACACAGAGCTGCAGCAGCTCTCCCAGATGACAAGTTTCCTGCACCTAAAATGAGCTCCAAAGCAATTTCTGAGTGTATAATTCTAAGCAAGAAGACTTGTGAAAAAGTCACTCAGTGGCATGCCCTTGTTTTGGGGAAATAAACCACCAATCCTGGCAATCCTATCCTCAAAGGAGCCCCTTCTCCAATTTTCTCTCTTCTATTCCAGAGGCACCCAAAAGCCAATGTTTGGCCAATTTCTTTACTGTAAAAATCTATCGGTTGGAATGTACAGCCTTTTACGCTATTAAACAGAAAAATAATGATCTAGGCTTGTCTTTGTCTATTTCAGCCTCCTGAGAAGCTGGGACTACAGGCACGTGCCACCACACCCGGGTAATTTCTGTATTTTGTCCTTGTCTATTTCACCAGTACTTGTCCCAAGAATGAACAGGTACCCAATGTACACTGGTGTGACAAAAGGACTCACAAAGTTATCCCCCTGGCTGAGCAAGGAATTTAGCCCCAAAGCTGCCGCCTGCTTCTACTTTCAGAACCAAATGAAGAACATTTGGATTACTATTTTTTTTTTTTTTTTTTTTTTTGAGATATAGTCTCACTCTGTGGCCCAAGCTGGAGTGCAGTGGTTCCATCTTGGCTCACTGCAAGCTCTGCCTCCTGGGTTCAAGCGATTCTCTTGCTGGGATTACCGGCGTGCGCCACCACAGCTAATTTTTGTATTTTTTGTAGAGATGGGGTTTCACCACATGTGGCCAGGCTGGTCTCGGACTCCTGACCTCAAATAATCTGCCTCCTTCGGCCTCCCAAAGTGCTGGGATTAAAGGCATAAGCCACCTCGCCTGACCTGGATTACTTTTAGAATAACCCTTTTCTTTCTGCTTTCAAGCATACAGAAATATTGAGGCTCAATCTCAGAGTGCCCAGTTACTTGATAAAGAAAATATTTTCATAATCAAGAAAGACACATTCATTTTTGCCAGTCAGAAAACTCCTATATCAAATTGCACACATAAAAACTAGACTTCTGCTGAATGAAGTCTGGACAGCCCAGGGTCGGCAAACCAAGCAGTCTTGGTTTCTGGTCTATTGAGTGCCACGTGGTCTGGCATCAGCAGATGTGGGAGATTTTTCTCAATGCAGATAGAACAATACCTCATGAGACTATGGGTTGCCGTAAACAGAGTTTTTGTCCCCTCAATGCTCCCATTGCCTGGTTCTCAATGAGTGTCTGCTGATTCAATGTTTGTCGCTCAGAACTGAGCTCATATCCTCTTCCCTCAGTCACACCACCTCATTTCAAACATTTCAAACCAATGACCACTGGTACCATACGAGGGTACTGTCTTCCATACTTTAACCACTCCCAGACTGCCTGGTTATTCCCTTCTTAGCCCTTAGGATCTGATCACCTTCTTGGCACATGTTCATTGATTTAACAAACATTCACTGAGTACCTAATATATACAAAGCCATGGAAATGAAGAACAAATAAATCAAATGGCTTTACCTTTCTGGAGACCTGCTGAGCATTATTTATAATCAAAGCTTTTTCCCTCTTTCAGCTCTAGCTTGATGCCATTAAGCCATCACATGTTCACCCTCTGGCTCTGCTTCCGGGCTTAATGACATCTTCTAGTGACCACTCAGATTCCTAAGCAGCCTGACTGTTACCGGAAAGGAGTCCCAATACAGACCCTAAGAGAGGGTTCTTGGATCTCACACAAGAAAGAATTAAGGGCAAGTCCATAAAGTGAAAGCAAATTTATTCGAAAAGTAAAGGAATATAGAATGGCTACTCCACAGACAGAGCAGACCCAAGAACTGCTGGTTGCCCATTTTTATGGTTATTTCTTGATTATATGCTAAACAAAGGGTGGAGTATTCATGCTTCCCCCTTTTAGACCATATAGGGTAACTTCCTGACATTGCCTTGACATTTGTAAACTGTCATGGTGCTGGTGGGAGTGTAGCAGTGAGGATGACCAGCGGTCACTCTCTTGCCATCTTGGTTTTGGTGGGATTTAGCTGGCTTTTTTACTGCAACCTGTGTTATCAGCAAGGTCTTTATGGCCCGTACCTTGTGCCGACCTCCTGTCTCATCCTGTGACTTAGGAGGCCTAAGTGGCTAGGAATGCAGCCCAGCAGGTCTTAGCCTTATTTTACCCAGCCCCTATTCAAGATGGAGTTGCTCTCATTCAAGTGCCTCTGTCATGACTATAGAGAGAGAACTCTTCAGACTCTTCAATCCTTAAGGGTTTCATTCTGGTCTATACATCAACCTCTGTGAGCTTGGATAATGTGAGTCTCTCTCGAGACAGAGATATTCTTAGTGTGCTAACAGCAAGTTTCTTGGTATATGAGGCTGAGAGGTACAAAGTGGGATTATCAAATTCATTGAGAAGAGGCCCCTGTGGACCTTTCCTGAACTCATCCCTCCTCTTCACTTTGTACCTCCACAAACTGATCACAGTGGTCTCACGACTGAGGAAACACACGGTCATGTGGGGCATGCTCATTAATATGCATGGACAGACCTCAGAGCCTTCACACGCTGATGGATTGGACCTGCTTGGCCCTGGCCTCAACCCTGAAGGTGCTCAATAGATGTTTGTTCATGAGTAAAGCACTGATAAATGCCTGATTTAGAGCTTTAAAAAAAACCCAGAAGGTTAATTAAAAGGAGAACGTGCTTTCAATGACTTGAAAACAGTGAGTGCAAGACAATTAAATTAATCAGCCTCACTGTTTTTGTATTCAACAAAGTGTTTTAATTCAATTACTTCTACTTCTCTATTATCTCAATAGAAAGAGAGTTTTACAATAATTAACTTATTCTAAAAAATAAAATATCAGACAAATACTGAGCCAAAAAAAAAAAAAAAAGTGTGAAGAGGTACAGGAGAAGGTACGGAGTTTCCATGCAGCCATGCTTAGAGATGGCTCATCCACACACAATGTGCCGAGATCCAGTGATGCTAATTCAGTCTCAAGATCATCACAATGTTCTGTCTGTTTCTCCGAGTCTACTCATTAATGGGCTAATGTTGATCTTAGCCAGTGCTTGGACCTTAGCCAGAATCTAGGTTTAAGTAATTTTTTAAAATCACCCTTTTATGGAAATTCCATTTCTTATACAAAATCAGTGCTTCTTCTAAGGCCTTCCCCATTTCCTTGGAGCTCCACCCTCCCACTGCCTCTCCTCTCAGCCAAGGTCCAACTTAAGCCCACATCACAGATTCTCCTCTCTCAAGAGGTAAATCATGCCAGAGAGGAGGCGAGACTGAATCCTGGAACCATCTGGTCACTTGAAAATGCTGCTTATTTTCTATTTTTCTTTATCTTTTTCTTTAAAAAAAAAACAAAAAACAAAAACAGAGACAAGATCTTTCTCTGTCACCCAGGCTGGGAGTACAGTGGTGTGATCACAGCTCACAGAAGCCTCAACCTCCCCAGGTCAAGCAATCCTCCCACCTCAGTCTCCCAAGTAGCTGGGACTACAGGCAAACACCACCTTGCCCAGCTAATTTTTGTATTTTTTTGTAGATCTGGAATTTTGCCACGTTGCCCAGGCTGGTCTCAAATTTCTGGGCACAAGCGATTGCCTGGCCTCCCAAAGTGCTAGAATTATAGGCATGAGCCACTGCTTCTGGCCCACTTATTTTCATAATGGTATATTGTATAGTGGCAAGACTGAACAACCCATGTCTGTGTAACAAAGATAAAGCTAAGGAATTCATCCATCTACAACCTGCCACAATCTCTTATGCCTCCTAGGAGATGGCATGGAAACCTAGGAGATGCTTCTGTGTACCATGAGTGCAGCACTGTGCTCCAGCATTTGGCCATTCATCTGTAGACTCCCTTCCCGGGCAAGCGGGGCTGCTGTTCTTGCCTGAACCAAGGTTCAGATGGGGCCAGGCTAACCTTTGGTGATGACTCAGGGAGCTGGGGCAGAAGCTTATGGTGGAGGACCTGAGAACCAACCGGAGATCTAGTTTCAGCTTTGAAGGATCTAGCGGAGGGGTAAAACACCCAATCCAGCATGGAGTCTTAACCCAGCCGGTCAGCTCAGGAGGATGAGCTAGAGGCACATCAGGAGAGGGACTGGGAGTCTAGGGGGACCTCCGGGCCCTTTATGGGTACTTTATGGGCAGATGAGCAGGATGGGCACTGAAGCTGGTCCTACTGTTCTACTGCGCCTGCCAGAAGTTGCCCTGCAGCTGGGCCTGTTAGGACACAAGACACAGCAGCGGCTGGGATGAGGACCTTTTACCACAGCTGCCCTGCTGCCTGGAAAACCAGAAAGAACCTGTTTCTCGTGTGTTCATATTCAAATTGTCAATGCTGGTGTTTCTTCTCCAACAAGATCATGAGCCTCTGAACAGCAGAGGACATGTTTTATTCATCTTCACATCAACTACTCAATAAACCTTTGTTGTGCAATAATAATTACATTAACAAGAAAGAGATGACAACTCCCCAAGTGTCTGGCACTTTGCTGGGTGTTTGCATTAATGATCACATTTACTTCTATGGACAATCATAGTCCGTGAGAATCAACGGCTCCATTTCAAAGACGAGAAAATTAAGGATCAAAGAGGATAAGCAACTTGCCTGGGTCCTCCCAGTGGAAAGTGGCAGACCTTGGCTTTTTAAACCAAATATATGTGACATTAAAATCAGGGCTTCCTCCACAAAGGAATCTTATCTCCAACTCTGAGCAAAGGGATAAGGAACCAGGCTGTCTAGGGAAGTAACAGGGAAAGTTACAGCGAATGTGTCTTTTGAGGGGAGAGTCTGAGAATTTATGAAAACAGTCATTCCCCTGCTCTGAGAAATGTCTGGATACAGCATTCAAATAGCATGACAAGGAGAGCTTCGCCTTGTCTCCAGGCCCCCAAACTGCCAAGGGATGGCTCATTTATGATCCAACTGAAAGTTACAGAATCGTCATTTACCTTCATGGGAGAAACCTACATACCTGGAAATGGCTGGAGTGGGGATGGGAGAGGCTCCAGGTCACGCACTCAGTTGCTCCCCACTTTGTGAAAGGGGGAGCAGCCGTCTCTAGGGAGCAGCTGAGGAGCTAAAAAAAAAAAAAAAAAAAAAAAGGGAGCACGTTAGTTCTTGGAAACCCCTTGTGAAAATAGGAATAAAATGGCCCAACTGTAAGGTGAGCCTCCAGTTATTCTAATTCTACATGGAGACAGAGCCAGATTCCTGGCATATGAGCCAGGCGTAGGGACAGATGGCCCTCAGACCTCAGGACAGCACCTTGGGGTTTGCTAGGGCCTTTCCAGTATCATACACACCTCACAACAACAACCCTAGGAGGGTTACAATCACGCGTATATTTGTAAGCCCATATTACCAATAAGGAAAATCAGACTCAGAGAACTTTCCAAGGTCATGCATTTCTTACCAGGAGACAAATCCAAGTTTATTGGTCACCCCAGCATTCTTCTGAGACAAAGCAAGGAAGGATGTGGATTTGGTGTTGGAATTAGAAAGGTCTTTTGAGGCCATCTAAGCCATCCCGCCCAGCAGGAATCTCCTGGGGCCTGGGCTGAGAGGCATCACTTAAGCATTCTAGTACGGGTACAGTTGCCCACCAAAGCAGCACACACACTTTGGGATAGCACTGATGATACAGTGCTTGTCCAGTGCTGGTTTGCTTCCAAATCAGTAGTGCCCACTGCCTGGTCTCTGTGTGAATGAGGCACGAGGGGTGTGCCGGCTCCTGTGACAGATGGAGGACATGTCTGCATCATGTATAGCAGGATCGCATACATACCCACAAGATGGAAAGCACTCCAAGAAATCAGCAAGAGGCCAGGTGCAGTATCTCACGCCTGTAATCCCAGCACTTTGGGAGGTCAAGGCAGGCAGATTGCTTGAGGTCAGGAGTTTGAAACCAACCTGGCCAACATGGTGAAACCCCGTCTCTACTAAAAATACAAAAATTAGCCAGTCTTGATGGTGTGTGCCTGTAATCTCAGCTACTTAGGAGGCTGAGATAGGAGAATTGCTTGAACCTGGGAGGCAGAGGTTGCAGTGAGCTGAGATGGCACCACTGCACTCCAGCCTGGATGACAGAGCAAGACTGTCTCAAAAAAAAAAAAAAAAAAAAGAAAAAAGAAAAGAAATCAACAAAAGAAAGCTAATCCCATGGAGCAAAAAACAAAGGATGTGCTTTGGGAGGCCAAGGTGGGTGGATCACCTGAGGTCAGGAGTTCCAGACCAGCCTGACCAACATGGAGAAATCTCATCTCTACTAAAAATACAAAATTAGCCAGATGTGGTGGCACATGCTTGTAATCCCAGCTACTCGGGAGGCTGAAGCAGGAAAATCGCTTGAACCTGTGAGGCAGAGGTTGTGGTGAGCCGAGATCATGCCACTGCACTCCAGCCTGGGCAACAAGAGTGAAACTACATCTAAAAAAAAAAAAAAAAAAAAAGGATGCGCCTGGGCGCGGTGGCTCACACCTGTAATCCCAGCACTTTGGAAGGCTGAGGTGGGCAATCACGAGGTCAAGAGATTGAGACCATGCTGGCCAACATGGTGAAACCTGTCTCTACTAAAAATACAAACATTTGTTGGGCGTGGTGGCGTGTGCCTATAGTCCTTGCTACTGGGGAGGCTGAGGCAGGAGAATCACTTGAATCTGGGAGGCGGAGGTTGCAGTGAGCTGAGATAGTGCCACTGCACCCCAGCCTGGCAACAGAGTGAGACTCTGTCTCAAAAAAAAAAAAAGGTATTATAAGCAAATCACAGAAGAGGAAAAACAAATGGCTAATGAATACACGAAAATGTGCTCAACTTTTGCAGTACACACACACACAAAAGAACAATTATTATTATAAATCCGTTGGCAAAAATCAGAAGGTATTGGTGAGAATGTGGGAAAACAGGTACTGTTTGTGAGAATGCATGCTAATATAGACATTTTGAAGTAGATTTTAGTTGTATTTTTTTTAGAAATGGACAAGGTCTTGCTCTGTTGCCCAGGCTGGTGTGCAGTGGCAAAATCCTGGCTTACTGCAATCCCAAACTCCTGGGCTCAAATGATCCTCCTACCCTGGTCTTTCAGATAGCCAGGACTATAGAGTAGCACTACCCATCTGGCTGATTTTTAAACTTCTTTGTAGAGATGGGGTCTCACTATATTGCCCAGGCTGGTCTCAAACTCCTGGCCTCAAGAGATCCTCCCACCTCAACCTCCCAAAGTGCTGGGATTATAAGCATGAGCCACCACACCCAGACATATTTTAGCTGTGTTTATTAAAATTTAAAATATGTGTTCATTTAGACCTGTGCTATTCAACATAGTAGCTGGTAACCATGTGTGGCTATTTAAATACAAATTAATTAGAATTAAAACAAAATTCAAATTTCAGTTCTTCAGTTGCACTAGCTACATTTCAAATACTCAATAGTCATATGTGGCTAGTAGCTACCACACTGAGCAGTGCAGAACAGAACACTTTCATCACTGCAGAAAGCTACTGGGCAACTCTGCCTTATACCTGGAAATTTCACTTGAAGCTGTTCAACCTGAAAGAAATGATAATGCACGTCCGCAAAACCACATGTGCAAAGGTGTTTCCCAAAGCTGTATTTGCAGTGGAATAAAATAGAAAAGCTGCAAACAAGGACTACTAATGAGGGAATGGTTACATCACAGTACACCCATACTGAGGAATGGTATGTAGCAGTCAAAAAGAACGAGACGGTTTTCCATTTAACTAACATAAAAGATCTCTAAAACGTATCGTGAAACAACAAAAATCCAATTCAAAAATAATAGTATTGGCAGGGCCTGGTGGCTCATGCCTGTAATCCCAGCACTTTGGAAGGCTGAGGTAGGAAGGTCACTTAAGCATAGGAGTTTGAGACCTGCCTGGGAAACCTAGTGAAGCCCTAGCCCTACCAAAAATTTAAAAATTAGCCAGGCATGGTGGTGCATGCCTATAGTCCCAGCTACTTGGGAGGTTGAGGTGGGAGGATTGTGTGAGACTGGAATTTCAAAGCTGCAGTCAGCCAAGATCATGCCACTGCACTCTGGCCTGGGTGACAGAGCGAGACTCTGTCTCAAAAATAATAATAATAATAATAGTAATAACAACAACATCCCATATGTATAAAAATATTGTAAAACAAAATGCCATATTCCCATGACTGGCAATCACCACTACCCTCTGGATATCATCCATGAATCATCGTACATTCACCCACACATATTTATTAAGAACCTGCCATATGCCCTGTCCTGACACCCTGGTAGAAACAAGTCAAGCAGACAAGTCCCTGTCCTCAAGGAGCTTACATTCTAGAATAGGGAGACACACAATAAACAACAAAACAAATCAATACAATTGCTGTGATAAAAATGAAGTCAGGCAAGGAGATATGGAGAAAAGGAGCTATTTTAAATAAGGTTGTCACCAACCTGATGAGGTGACTCTGAGCAGAAACTTGAGAACTTTGCAGATGGGGCCATGTGGATAAATGTCGGGAGAGGAGCATTGAATCAGGCAGGTAAACCAGCAAGTGCTCAAGGTGGCAGCAGCATGGGATATCTGAGGAACAGCCAAGAGGCCAGCATGGCTATGGCATCACAGGGGGACACTCTCCTGCAGGGCCTTTGAGTGAGTTGGGAGACCAGCTCAGGACTTTGATTTTGCAGTCACTCATGCTGGCTGTGTGTGGAGGGGAAATGATAGCAGAAGCTGGAAAGCTATTATAGGAATCCAGGAGAGAGATGAAGATGCTGCCACTTGGGTTAAAGGTAGAGCCAGCAAATGACAAAATGAATGACTTTCAGACTTGCTTTTCATGTTGTCTAGAAAGGGACGGAAGATATAAAAGCAGTCAGTCTCTTGACTCAGTTCTGCTTGCTAGTGCAAAATCAGCCCCTATTATCATGAGCGGGGCCAACGGTGATGCTCTGAAAAGACATCAATGATGAAATGTCTGATTTTTACTCAATTTCATAACCAATCTATTAAATCACAGCAGAAACAAAGGTAGGGTACCATCATATTGCAAATAAATTTACTCCCTGAGTTCAATCAAGAACCAGCTAGAAGCCCACCTGTGGATCTGATAGCAAAAATTACTACAAAGGACCCAGGCTAAAAATTGATGTTCTCATCCTGCAATGCAGTCAGAGAGCCCAAGTCATCTCTACATTCCTCCTAGGGATGCTGAAGACAATTCTCTGTGAAGAGAACTTTTGAGAGACTCTGAAATGGTGACTGTCACAAAAAGCAGACCACTTCAACTCAAAAGTTCTGTTTGCAGATTAGGACTGAATCGAAGCAAAAAACCCAGCCCAGTCCTACCCATATGTGGTCTCAGGACAGCCTGGGCCAGGGGAATGGGCAGCGGGTCAGCAGGCAAGATATTTAGATTCTGGTCCTAGGTCTGTTTTGATTGAATGCTGTGACCCAGTTTCTCCATCTATAATAGTAGTATCAATATCTTCCCTTTCCTCCCTTGCTGGGAGACAAAGGTCCCAGCTATACCCAAGACACCATTGCAATGTTTGGCAGGGATCTAACAATGATGATTCAATTGCTGTCTCAATACAGGAAAGACAGGACTGCATAGGGTCAGATGCAATTACTTTGCCTTGCACAAGAGAAGCGCTTTCATTTTCAAAGCACTTTCTAACCATTATTATTGACAAAAAGGCAAGAATGCCCACTGTCATTACATCTATTTAACATTATACTAGAAGACATAGGAAAAGTAAAACAGTTTCTATAAGCAGATGCCAGCCGGGCACGGTGACTCACACCTGTAATCCCAGCACTTTGGGAGGTCGAGGTGGGCAGATCACTAGGTCAGGAGTTCAAGACCAGCCTGGCCAACATGGTGAAACCCCACCTCTACTAAAAGTACAAAAATGAGCTGGATGTGGTGACACGCACCTGTAATGCCAGCTACTCAGGAGGCTGAGGCAGGAGAACCGCATGAACCTGGGAGGCCGAGCTTGCAGTGAGCCAAGATTGCGCCACCGCACTCCAGCCTGGATGACAGAGCAAGACTCTGTCTCAAAAAAAAAAAAAAAAAAAAAAGCAGATGACATGATTATATATGTAGAAAGTCAAGAAAATCCACAAACTATTAAAATTAATAAGTGAATTTAACAAGTCATTGGAAAGAAGGTCAATATAAGAATTAATTTTATCTCTCCATATACTAGCAACAAAGAATTTGGAAATTAAAAAGTATTTAAAGTCATTCACAATAACATCAAAAAAGCTCATCAAATATCTAGGAATAAGTCCAAAAAAGATGTACAAGACCTCTATGCTAAAAATCTGCAAAACATTACTGAAAAAAAAAATTAAAGACCTAAATAGAGATACGTACCATGTTTGTGAATTGAAAGACATAATACTTTTAAGATGTTAATGCTCCCTAAATAGGTCTATAGAACCAGTACAACCATAAAAAGATTCTAACAGATTTTTTGAGAACTTTAAGAAGCTGATTTTAAAATTTATATGGAACCACAAAGGATTAACCAAGAACGTTTTGAAGAGGAACAAATTTGGAAAGCACGAATTACTAAATTTCAAAGTACAGTAATTAATTTCAAAGATATAATAGTTTAAGAGAGTATGGTATTGGTGTAAGGGTAGACATATAGACCAGTGGAACAGAAGGCAGAACCCAAAAACATATAGGGTCTCTTGTTTGATGACTGCAATTCAGTAGGGGAAATGGATGGTCTTTCCAATAAATAGTGACAGGGCAATTGGATATCCGCAAGAAAACACATGAAGCTTAACCTCTACTTCACACTACATACAAAAAACAATTTAAGATTAATCATAGGCCCAATGTCAAAGAAACAAATAAAACTTCTAGAAGAAAATATGGATGTATATCTTTATGCCCTTGAGTAGGCAAAGATTTCTCAAATTAGACACGAAAAGATTAATTGTGAAGAAAGATCAATTTGTAAATTGGACTTCTTTAAAGTCAAGAACTCCTGCTCATCAAAATTCTACTAAAAGAATGAAAAAACGAACCACAGACTGGGGATAGTCTCAATACATGCAACAGATAATGCACTCATATCCGAAATATACAAAGTACTCCTAAAAATCAATATCAATACCAATAAAAAGACAAAGTCATTTAAAAGATGAGCAAGTCACTTGAATACACATTTTACAAAATATCCAGAGTCAATGACAATATGAAAAGTGCCCAATATCTTTACTCATTAGGGAAATGCAAACTAAAACCACAGAAAAGTATCACCACATCCCAGCCAGAATGGCTAAAAGTAAAAGGATTGACAGTACTAACAGTTTGCAAGGAATGTGGAGCAACAGGAACTACATTTCCATTGCTAATGAAAGTGTAAATTAGTAGATGCAATCTTTTTGGAAAACTGCCTATCAATATCAAATAAAGTTAAACATACATGTGCACTATGACATGGCAATGTGACTCCTAGGTATATAACCAAAAGAAACACATGCATATGACCACCAAAGAAGAAAGTATAAGAATATTCATGCCAGGTACTGTGGTTCATGCCTATAATTCCGACACTTTGGGAGGCCAAGGCAGGCAGATCATGAGGTCAAGAGTTCGAGATCTGCCTGACCAACATAGTGAAACCCCATCTCTACTAAAAATACAAAAATTAGCCGGGCATGGTGGTGTGTGCCTGTAATCCCAGCTACTCAGAAGGCTGAGGCAGAAGAACTGCTTAAACCCGGGAGGCAGAGGTTGCAGTGAGCCAAGATAGCACCACTGCACTCTAGCCTGGGCGACAGAGTGAAACTCCATCTCAAAAAAAAAAAAAAAGGAATATTCATAACAGCCTTATTCATAGTACCTAAAAATTGGAAACAATCCAGATGTCCATCAACAGGTGAATGGATAAAAAATATATGGTATGTTCACACAATGGAATACGACTCAGCAATTAAAAAGAACAAACTACTGATATACATGACATGGATGAATATCAGAGATATTATCTTGAGCAAAATCTAGACACAAAAAGGTATATAGTAGATGTTTCCATTTATACGATACTCAAAAAGAGAAGAAATAATTTCTTTTTTTTTTTTTTTTGATAGAGTCTCGCTCTGCTGCCAGGCTGGAGTGAAGTGGCGATCTCGGCTCGACTCACTACAACCTCTGCCTCCCAAGTTCAAGCGATTCTCCTTCCTCAGTCTCCCGAGGAGCTGGGACTACAGGCGTGCACCACCACGCCCAGCTAATTTTTGTGTCTTTAGTAGAGACGGTTTTTCACCATGTTGGCCAGGATGGTCTTGCTCTCTTGACTTTGTGATCCGCCCGCCTCGGCCTCCCAAACTGCTGGGATTGTAGGTATGAGCCACCGCACCCGACCCTGAAGAAAGAAATTAAAATCATGGATGCCAATGGCAAAGTTTTCTTCAATCAAACACAAAATGCTTAATCACAAAAGAGTGCTTAATAAATTAAACTTCATTAAAATTTAGAATTCTGGCCAGTCGCAGTGGCTCATGCCTATAATTCCAGCACTTTGGGAGGCCAAGGTGGGCAGGTCACTTGAGGTCAGCAGTTTGAGACCAGCCTGGCCAACATGGTGAAACCTTGTCTTTACTAAAAACACAAAAATTAGCCAGTCATGGTGGCATGCACCTGTAATCCTAGCTACTGGGGTGGCTGAGGCATGAGAATCACTTGAACCTGGGAGGTGGAGGTTACAGTGAGCTGAGATCATGCCACTGCACTCCAGCCTGGGCAAATGAGCGAGACTCTATCTCAAACAAAAACAAAAACAAAAACAAAAACAAAACAAAACAAAACTTCTGAGACCAGATACAGTGGCTCACAGTTGTAATCCCAGTACTTTGGGAGGACGACGCAGGTGAATTGCCTGAGCCCAGGAGTTTGAGACCAGCCTGGGCAACATAGTAAGAAATCACCTCTGCAAAAAATTTTAAAAATTAGCTGCGTTCAGTGGCATATAGCTGTAGTCCCAACTACTTGGGAGGTTGAGGTGGGAAGATTGCTTGAACCCGGGAGGTTGAGGCTGCAGTGAGCCATGATCATGCCACTGCACTCCAGCCTTGGTGACAGAGCAAGGCTCTGTCTCAAAAATAAATAAATAAATAAATAAATAAAATAGAATTAAGAACTTCTCATCAAATGTACCACTAGGAGCATGAAAATGCAAACCACAGACTGGGAGAAGATATTTGCAATATAAATAATTGATAAAACATTTATATCCAAAAGATAGGAAGAATGACTAAAACTCAATACTAAAAAGGCAAGCACATTCATTTAAAAAGGAGTTTTAACGCAGGAGGGAGTACATTTACTGACAGTGGGAAGGGGACATTCTTCTAAGGTGATGGAAGTGCTCTAAATCTTGATCTGGGCGGTAGCTACACTGAAATGAACACATTCAAACACTTGGGCTGTACACTTAGGATTTGTGCATTATCTACACTTTATTGTATATACACTATACCTCAATAAAACACATTCTGCCTCAAGAGAAAGCAAATAAGAATAAGAATAAATGTCAAGAAAAACCCCTCTACTTCCTGAATGAGCCTTCCCACACAGTGTTTTAAGGCATACTCATGTTGCATGGGAAGTTATTAGGCACATCAGGTAAAAGGAGGTCCATGTTTAAATAAGTTAGGGGGAAAACTGGGATCGACAAAGATAAATATTTTTTATTGCAAGACTTCTTAGAGCTTTTTTACATTAGGATTTTTGTAAATGATCATAGGAAAGGAGGAGAGTAGGCAAAGCTTCCTGATGGTATCTGGCCTCTTAGAGCATGTGTAACACAGTTGTTCTGCAAAACACGGTTTTGGAGATGGCGATGTGAGATACTATGATTACTAGTATAACTCAAGTTTCAAGAAATCAAGGGAATTATTATTTTGTCAGTGTGTCAGTTGGATCCCTGTGGGAGGCAGACTCTAAGAGGAAGTTAGAAGGGCAAACGATTCACTGGGGTAATGCCTGCAAAAGGTACAGATTGTGATGGAGGGAGGAGACGGAGAAGAAAGGAGGATTGGGTAGGAAAAGCCTCAGACTCAGATGCAGCTCCAAGAAAGCCTTGGCCAGTCTAAGGGGGTACTCTAACAAAAACTGCCCTTAGTGGAGTCCCAAGTTGGACAGAAAGAGCCAGGCCCTAAGACCCCTACCCTGTTCTGTCCTTGGCTGGAGTCTTCCTGGGAAGAACCTGGTCTCAGGTAAACACTGCACCTGGGGGAATGACAGCTCACTGCACTCCTCATGGCTGATTGGCAAGTTCCTTCTTGGAGGGAGATCCAGTGGACACATTTCCATGGTTGTTGCAGGAAGCCTACAAGCTCTTCTTGAAAGATGAAATTTCCCACTATGAAATTCTACAAAGAAAGCATTACATGAGCCTCTTACAAGGAGCAGTGAAAAATACAGGAAGAGATACAGGAAGAGACATGGGAGCAAGGCATGATTTGGTGGTTTACTGTAGCATTTGTTTTCGTTTTCTAATCCATTTTGTGAGTAACCATATTGAGTCAAGGATTTCCTTACTATTAGCTAGGGTATATCCTGTAAATTTCACATTAATTTGATAAAGTCCATCTTACCTACAGACCCTTCGGCACCCACAAGCCCTCCTACAGATACAAAACTAAGCAAAAAGGACTTTTTTTTTTCTTTTTCTTTTTTTTTTTGAGACAAAGTCTCACCCTGTTGCCCGGGCTGGAGTGCAGTGGCGCAGTCTCAGCTCACTGCCATCTGTGCCTCCCAGGTTCAACTGATTCTCCTGCCTCAGCCTCCCGAGTAGTTGGGATTACAGGCACCCACCACCACGCCCAGCTAATTTTTGTATTTTTAGTAGAGATGGGGTTTAACTATGTTGGCCAGGCTGGTCTCGAATGCCTGAACTTGTGATCCACCCGCCCTGGCCTCCCAAAGTTCTAGGATTACAAGTGTGAGCCACTGCACCCAGCCACAAGGAGGACTTAAATAGCAGGGCAGCTGGCCACATAGGGTCTGGGTCAACAGTGGCTTCCTGATATCACAGCTGGGAGTAAATAAGTCCATGGGAGCATCATGGATTCTCCAAGCCCTGCACAGTCTCCAGTCTCCCCTACACACACACATAGGGCCACTTACTGTCTGCAGCTTTCCAAAGGAAGAATCTAGAGTCCACCCTCTCACCTCTGAGTTCCATCCTGTTTCTGATGAAATTTGAAGAAATCCATGGTCTAAGTCAAATTACCTATGATAACCCATCAATTATCAGCGCTATGCACCTAATTTGGAGAAACAACTGGTATTGAAGAGGACATAGGTCTAATGTTCATTAAGCGTGGACTCATGGAGAACCAGGACAGCCACGTTGTTCTTCCTGAGTCCTTAAAGCTTTTGTAATTAAAAGTTCTGCATTCCATGATTCATCATGGGAAAGATAAAATAATCCAAATTAAATATATTACTTAATAAATATATTAAGTAACTTATAAATTGCTAAAATAGTTTATAACCAATGTTTGGTTTGTCAAATCCATATTCCTGGGAAAAACAATCAAAGCTTCAGGTAAATTTGGTTAGGATGGGCCATTTAAACATTTTATAAAACATTTTATCAAAGGATTTCATTCAATTGTTATTTTCAATGCATGTTTTCCAGTTGTATAAAAGCTCTTCCATGCAAGAGTGCTGATATTATTTAGTATATTATTATGCTACATATATGTAATGATATGTACATATGTGTAATAATATATATTAATAATATGTAATTATAATAATAAGATGTAATAGATTATTATGCTACAGTGTATTTTCACCAGGTAAAGTGAAAATTTTTATGAATTTATGAGATTCACCAGTAAAGTGAATTTTTATGATTCACTGAGGACAGTCAACCCCTTCATAATCTAGAACCTGAAAACTGGATCTTCCGAAAATATCAGAGAAAGACTGTCCTTGCCATCCACACTGCAACAAAACTTTAGGATCTTGAAACTTGGGTTCATAATCACACAACTGAGAAGGGTCCCTCCACACTCTTGGAACTCTACACCCACTGGAACCCTGAAGGTAAAGCTAACCAAGGAAGTCTCTCCCCAGACGAATATGGCATCCTTGATGTGAACAACTTTTCCTAAGGTTGTGGATGAAGACTTCTCCTGTCATGAGACTCTTATCTTTGAATATTTTTTCCTTGCTTATGCCTCTATGAACAATAGAAATGAAGAGGGGGTCTGCTGCATGCACTTATGGGGTATACTTTTATTTGTGAAGGATTTTGCAGACAGCCTTATACATGGATAACCTTATACTTTGAGAGACAAAGGATGAAGGCCCAATGTAGTTAAGAAATGTTAATGGTACATACACTGCCTCATAGTCAGCCAGAAACAGTATATTGGTTCACTCTTCTTAACCTACATCATGGATTAAAGAGAACATTGTCAGGATGCCTTCACTCTTCCAGAAGGGCATCATTTGTTAGGTCTTTTTTCTATGTTTTGGAATAAAAGAGGCAATGATCAGAGATGTATCCCTTATGATAGGCTTTGTAGCAGATTTTACTGTAAAGGCTATAGTTAGAAGACTTTCAATTCTCTTGTGAAAGTTAAGGTAAATAATAGAACTAGCTAGACAGAAAAGTGTCTATGTTTCTGCTGGCACTTCTGGCCTAGGAAGAAATATATCAGGTATTACAGAGATTCAGTTGTAGGGGATTAACAAAAAGACCACTTAGTTAAGTGAGTAGACTCTTAATCTAGCTCATTCTTTGATCTATTTGATTTTAGGTGGTTTGGTTTTTGGGAAGCCTGGGTAAGAAGCATATTCCAAACTCTTGGTATTATCCTCCAGACGGTCATAATAACAGTCTCTCTGGTGCTCTGTGTTCTCTCAAAGGTTTTAATGTTTGCGTGCAGCCATCTCTAGAATGTTAAATAGTCTCTATTCAACTGGAATGACAAAAGCTGAAAGAAATGTGTGACCAGGAGGACACTGTAAGCTATGAATGACATGCTGAGACGGGAAACCCAAAATGGTGGTAACCGAGAGTGGCGCTAAAGCCCTAAGTTTTGGTCGCACTCTCACCTAAGTGAGAACCTGGCCAAAAAGGGGGAATTTTTTAAAATAAAATTATGGGAGGCCATTGTTTTGGACTGAACTCATGCGCTAGATCTCCATAGACCAAACAAAACAAAACTGGAGTCACTCATAATAAAAATGACATAATCAAACTAAGACTTTAAGGAAACATAGATCCTAGGCCAGAACAGACCAGGTTTTGTTTTTCTCCTGTATACAAGACATTCCAACGTAAGGAGGTACTCTCTACTCAATCCTTGTTCCTATCTTTGCAAAACTCACTGTTCTACTGTTTCCTAGTGAGTTTCAAGGCCAAACAAGTACATTTACGATGGTGATAGTAACATCAAGGAAAAAAGTTTTGGTCAATCTCTCAAAATTGAGAAAATGACCAAAATGGGGGAATTGTCAAAGCAAACTAAATATGGCTTGAGAAGGACTGCCTACTTCTAAATTTCAGTCCTCGTGAATGAACTTCAGCCTAATAGGCAGACAGGATTGAAACCCTAATTTAGGATTTAGAGTATGCTCCTGTAACAACTGCTGAGTCTCGGCCAATCCCAGCAGCCATACTTCAGTCACTCATATGCTGCTGAGTATTCAAACTGTGTTCAAATAAGGCAAACATCAATCTGTAAACAACCCAACTGTTTCTGTACCTCACCTCTGATTTCTGTATGTCACTTCCCTTTTTTTGTCTATAGATTTATGCTGACCATGAGGCATCCCCAGAGTCTGTGTGAATCTGCTGTGATTCTGAAGGCTGCCCGACTGCTGAATCGTTCATTGTTCAATTAAACTCTTTTAAACTTAATTCAACTGAGGTTTTTCTTTTAACACATTTCAGGACACCACTGAAAGAGAAAAATCCCTGGGGGGTTTTCAGGAAGAGAACAAAAACATAACAAGAAGTTCACCACAAAGAAACCAGAAACTTACTGGCACAAGACTTCCTGTCTCTAAGATGGGACAGTAATATAGTCCCCAGAATTCAGCACTTGGCAAAAGACCATTCTTTTTTTTCTTTTTCTTTTTTTCTTTTTTGGAGACCAAGTTTCGCTGTCATTGCCCACACTGGAGTGCAATGACATGATCTTAGCTCACTGCAACCTCCGCCTCCCGGGTTCAAGTTATTCTCCAGCCTCAGCCTCTCGAGTAGCTTGGATTACAGGCATGTGCCACCACACCTGATTAATTTTGTATTTTTAGTAGAGATGGGGTTTCTCCTTGTTGGTCAGGCTGGTCTTGAACTCCCAACCTCAGGTGATCCGCCCACCTCAGCTTCCCAAAGTGCTGGGATTATAGGCGTGAGCCACCTTGCTTGGCCTAAAAGACCATTCTTATACAAAATAAAAACTTTAGACAAATAAGGACTCAAAAAGTTTTTCACTGGAAAAGTAAAATTTCTAAGAGCAAATAGAGTATATCTTTCAATTTATAGAAAAGTAAATAAAAAATGGATAAAGAAATGGCATATAGTAAAGATAAGAAAGTATGGGTAGGCATGGCTAGCTGTAAAAATAGTATTAGAATGTCTAATGTACCTGGTAAGAAAGAACCCTTAAAAGAAGCATAAAGAAAGAACAGGAATGATAGAAAAATAAGGAAATACATAAATTATAGACAAATAAATAGAGCATTTGGAATGGTAACTCAGCAGGCTGAGTAGAATTTCCTTAATTACAGAGGCAAGGGTGTGAAATGTTTAGAAGAATTTATTCTGTTAAATGTAGAACGAATGGACCATGAATCTGAGACCATGTGATTTTCATTTCAACACCAAATTACCTAATATACTCCCCAAACAATATGGTTTGCTTATTAGAGTTCAAGGATTAATCCAAGGTAGGCTCCCAAATGTACATTCTGGAAAAACTGCATATTAAGGAAAACCCAATAAACTACAAGTGTTCCTTTGCTGGCACAAGAAATAGGAAAATATAGCCATGGCTGGAAGGCACTAAATAAACTAAAGTCTCCATGAATTCCACCACCCATAAATAGTCAGTGTTCTCATTTGGACGTCTTTCCTTCAGGGTGTCTTCAGGGTACATGAGGTCCACCCATGCACACATCTGACCAGGCTGAGATCCCGCCAGGGGCACTGGGCCACATGATTTCTCATCTGTGGATGGGTGGTCACCTTCTGCATTGCAGGGACACCTGCTGACTGTCCACAATGCTGCCACTCCCCTGAAGTGTTCGTCTAAGGTCCAGGAGAGTAGTTGCCTCTCAGGGTGGTGATGAGCAGGTATTGACCAGAAGGGGCAGATGGGAGCCTTCCTGAGAGCTGGCATTGTTGGATGTTTTGATCTGGGCGATGACCACGTGGGCATATACATCTGTAAAATGACATTGAGCTGTACACTTAGGATTCATGCACTTTACTGTATGTATGTGACTACCAAAAACAAGCAAACAAACAAAAAACAAAACCAAAAAAAAAAAAAAAGAAAAAAAAAACAGAAAAAGAAAAATGAAAGAGAAGGGGAGGAGACGAATGGGAGGTGGCAAGTAAAGGCTCTCTTGAAGAGTTTTGCTGTAAGAGGGAGCAAAGAAATGGGTCAGTGGCTGGAGGCAGATGTGAGATCAAGGGAAAGTTGATGAACATGGGAGCTATTCCAGCACGTTTCTGTGCAACTGGAATGTTTCAGAAGACAGTGGATACTGATTATGAAGAATAGAGTGGTATAATTGCTGAGCAGGGAGTCTAGTAGAGAACTGTAGCTCTTGGTTTTTGATGGGCAGTTCCTCCATAACAACAGAAGGAAGGCTGAGAAGTAGGGCGTAAATGAAGGAGGGGTCTAGACAGGATGGTGACAGCATGTGGCATCCTCTTCTGATTGTTTCTCATTTCTCATTTGTTACTAAGCTGTCCACTGAGAATGAGCATGGTGAAGGAGGTGTGAAGGAATGAGAGAAGCAGAGGTGCGACATAATGCTCTGGATAGTGGGAAAGTGAATGGACTGAGCTTGTCAGGCAGCACTCAGGGTCCACCTGAGGTTAATGGGCATAAACCTGAGATGAGACTGCTCCGCATGGTGGGTTCCTTCTTCAGCCCTGTGCAGTTGCTGCACAGAGTAGTCTGGGATTTGGCTTTCACCAGGTGACTAACACACAAGGGAGCAAGGAAGTTCCAGGTGTTTGGAAAGGAGGGAATTCTACTGATAGGCCATGGAACCTCAGCTGGAAAAGGAGGTAACTGAACACAAAGGTGGGTGACAGCTGTGAAAAGATGGTAGAAGGAATGGACTATAATCCCAGTGCAGCCACAAACAGTAGGTACTAGATGGAGTGATCAGGAAAGTGGTTGGAGAGAGATACAACTTTCAGTTGAGACACAATTGAGATTATGGAGGCGGTGCTTTAATTGGTAATAAATGGCAGGGTCTAGGATATGCCCACTGGAGCATGGGACTGAAGCTCAGTGGAGGCCAACATGAGTAAGGAGAGAAGTTCAAGGAAGGAAAGGTCACAGTCTAAGAAAAATCCTCCCAGTGCTCAATCAGGAGCGGTGTTGAGATTGATGGCAATCTAGGCATTAAACATCAAGGAATGAAAGGGGAAAGCTCAGGGCATCTATAAATGACTGTTGGGGGCATCTCAGAAAGTCTCTCTAATGACACAAGACTAACTTCTAGGTGTTTTAGGGAGAAGCAGCAGTAGAGTGGAGAAAAGAAGACCCCCACCTCTCCTCTAGGTTTAGCAGGACAATCCCATTGAGTAGAAAAGATTCACCATATGAGGGAGTTTTAGGGAATTGGTGATCTCGGGGGAGAACAGGTTTCCATCAGAGCAAGGAGACAAAGGGACTGCTCAGAGAAGAACATCTGGGATTTGGGGAATGCTGGATGATGATTCCCAGAAGGCACAGTGTTGAAAGTGTGGGAGATGGAGTCAGATAAGGGATTGTACAGTGCTTTATGGGGACAAGAGTCCTGGGCTGAGGGATGTCCTGGGAGGCACTGTCCTCTGAAGTCCTGCTCCACTCCCAGAATCTGGCCTGGGAAGCAATAGGATATTCTCAGTGACCCTGGGAGGACCCCCAAGCCCCTGCCCCAGTTTGCAGACCTTCCTCAACCCCACCAGGCTCCACTTCCCACACCACCCCCATTCCTGCAGCTCTTCCCTCCATTCCCCCCATGCCTGGGAGAATGCCAGGCAATCCTCCTATATCTGTCCATTCTCACATTGCTATAAAGAAATACCTGAGACTGGGTAATTTATAAAGGAAAGAGGCTTAATTGACTCACAGTTCAGCATGGCTGGGTAGGCGGGCCTCAGGAAACTTACAGTCATGGTGGAAGGTGAAGGGGAAGCAAGGCACCTTCTTCAAAAGGCGGCAAGAAGGAGAAGTGTTGAGCAAAGGTGGGAAGAGCCCCTTATAAAACCATCAGATCTCATGAGAACTCACTCACTACCACGAGAATAGCATGGAGGAAACCACCCCATGGTTCAATTACCTCCACCTGGTCTCTCCCTTGACACATAGGGATTATGGGGACTAAATTCAAGATGAGATTTTGGGTGGGGCAGAGCCAAACCATGTCACTTCCCTTGTGGCTTTGAGCCATAGGCTGCTGCTCCCGGGAGCGTGGGTCAGGAACCTGACTCAAGTCTGTGTCTGTTCTCACCAAATCCCTCTCACACAAGGATAGAGTCAGCTAGAGAAGATTCCATTGCCCAATGCCACTGAGGTTGACTGGCATAAAAACAGCAGAAATCCAGTATTAAAACCTTGTTTTAAGTGTGATGATGGACAACTTACTTCTCTCAGTTTCCCCTTCTGTAAAGTGCGGTGATTTCTGAGGTCTTTTCAGCTCTGATCTTCCAAGCCAGTGAGTTCCAGGACCAGCCTGTTTGGGTGCTGTGGACACAGCCTGCTTCAGTGAATGCCTGGTGCCTGGCCGCTTGGGACTCACAGCCCCAGGATCAAAGCCCACAGCCACCAAGTTTGAAAACCAGTTTATAAATTAGGAACAGAAGGCAAACAAGCATTTGTGAACAAGACAGGACACTGGGGCTGATGTTGGGGCCTGTGCTGTGGACACAGCCAGGCACAAGACAGAAGTGGTGCCCCAGAGAGGGGCCGGCCTGCAGCGAGCTCAGAATACACACCCGAGCCAGCGGCCTTGTCTGCCAGGTGGGGAGGAAGTGTGAGAAGAAACTCAATGGGGACTTTATTGGGTGTTGGGCTTAGGGACTGTTTTCATTTGGGATCTAGTCATAAATTAAAATCCTACACATAACTGTTCCCAAGGAGAGAACCCAGGAAAAATATTTCAAATTTAGGAGAGATGGAATAAAACTCTGTTTCCAAGGCCCAACAGAGTTCTTCTTGCTCTCAGCCTCTCTCTCTCTCTCTCTCTCTCTCTCTTTCTCTCTCTCTCTCGATGTCCAGGGCCTGAAGACAGGACCTGTTCTTCCAGGAGGGAGAGGAGGAGGGAGCAGGAAGGCCGGCGGTGATCAGGGCCAGGGAAGGCAGATGAAGCTGTGTGATTTGGCTACACTTGCCAGGCCTTGGTCCCAGCCCAGACCTTCAAAAATAGAACCTGCCAGGCCTGTGGAAGGAAGAGGACAAATGCAGAAACGCACATAAACAAATTTTAAAGAGAAACGTGAGAGAGAACAGGCGGCCCTGGGAAGGTGGTTGCTGCACGGTTACTCCCTCCCGCTCCGGGTCCCCCTCTCGCAGGGCCCAGGCAGCACCAAACACAGTCCTGACAGCGCATGAAAGAGGTGTAAAGAGGAGTACTGTCAGCCAGGCGGCTTGAGGTAGAAGTGGAAGTGGAAGAATTTTGTGAGTGGCATGGGACCCCAACCAGGGGGCTCTGCACTGCTTCCAGTGGAAAAACTGCAGAGACCCTAAGCCACTGCCCACAGGGGTCACTCCCACTTTCTCTTTGTGCTACGAGAGGCCTAGGGGGCCTTCCCTTCCACCCTTACACAAGAGGGGGTTTCTGCCCAAGACCCAAGCTTTACAAGGCCCCCCTTCATCCTCCTCAGGCCACAGTCCTTCTCACCAGGAGAAGAGTCCATAGGACCAACAGGATGTTACTGCTAGAATCCAGGCTCTGTTTTCTAGAACCTAGACCATGTTTGGTGGACCCAGGACCCCCAAATTATCTATCCAAAGGGCCCCAAGTCAGCTTCCAGGCCCTGCATGAGACTCTTCTGCAGGCCTGTCTCTCCCAAGTGATGGCCAAAAAGCAGTATTTGTGCAGATGTGAGCAGAACTGAGACATGTGGGCCCAGGGTGCTGGAAATAGAGGCTGGGAAGATAAAGGGGGGCTGTGGCCAGTGCTTTTCGCGCCTCTGGTTTCTGACACAGAACTCCAGAGAATTGACAAGTCTAATCTCCAATCTGGCTTTCCAGGTTGTTACAAAAGCAGAGTTGAGGCTGGGCATGGTGACTCACACCTGTAATCCCAGCACTTTGGGAGGCTGAGGCAGGCAGATCACCTGAGGTCAGGAGTTCAAGACCAGCCTGGCCAACATGGTGAAAACCCATTCCAAGAAAAATACAAAAATTAGCCAGGCATGATGGTGGGTGCCAGTAATCCCAGCTATTAGGGAGGCTGAGATGGGAGAATCGCTTGAATCCTGGAGGCAGAGACTGCAGTGAGCTGAGATTGTGCCACTGCACTCCAGCCTGGGCAACAGGGCAAGACTCCATCTCAAAAGAAAAAGCATATTTGAGCTAGGTGCAGTGTCTCACGTGTGTAATCCCAGAGATTTGGGAGGCCAAAACCAGAGGATTGAGGCCAGGGTTTCTTTCTTTCTTTTTTTTTTTTTTTGGAGAAGGAGTCTCGCTCTGTCGCCCAGGCTGGAGTGCAATGGCCGGATCTCAGCTCACTGCAAGCTCCGCCTCCCGGGTTCACACCATTCTCCTGCCTCAGCTTCCCGAGTAACTGGGACTACAAGCGCCCGCCACCTCGCCCGGCTAGTTTTTTTGTATTTTTTAGTAGAGACGGGGTTTCACCGTGTTAGCCAGGATGGTCTCGATCTCCTGACTTTGTGATCCACCCGTCTCGGCCTCCCAAAGTGCTGGGATTACAGGCTTGAGCCACCGCGCCCAGCTGAGGCCAGGGTTTCAAGACAGCCTGGGCAACATAGCGAGACCCCATCTCTATGAAAGTAAAATTTAAAAATTCCCTGGTGTAATGGCACACTCCTATAGTTCCAGCTACTTGGGAGGCTGAGGTGGGAGGATCACATGAGCTCAGGAGGTCGAGGCTGCAGTAAGCCGTGATTGCACCACTGAACTCCAGCCTGGGTGACAGAGCAAGACCCTGTTTCATTTTTGTTTTAAGTATATTTGTGAAGGATGGAGACTAGAACACATTGTATGTAATGGTTTGTTAGCTTCTTATAACTTTTAAATATTTAGACATATGGTATGGGGGTCCCTCTGTGAGCCCTTGCCCTGAATCCCACAGGGGAGAGCAAGTCTACTAGCAATGAGTCAAAGAAGGGGTCTTTCTGGAGAGTTGGCGCAACCCTCTGTTAAAAGAAAAACTTCAGCCGAATTAAATTTAAAGGAGTTTAGTTGAGCAATGAGCAATTCGTGAATCGGGCAGCCCCCAGAATCACAGCAGATTCACACAGACTCCAGGGATGCCTCCTAGTCAGAACAAATTTATAGACAACAAAAGGGAAGTGATGTACAGAAATCAGTGGTGAGCTACAGAAACAGCTGGATTGGTTACAGGTTGGCGTTTGCCTTATTTGAACACCGTTGGAACACTCAGCAATGTATGAGTGACTGAAGTATGGCTGCTGGGATTGGCCAAGACTCAGCAGTTGTTACAGGTGCATACTCCTAAGTTAGGTTCTCAATCTTGTCTACCTATTAGGTTACAGTTTGTCCACAAGGACTCAAATATAGAAGCACGGAGTCCTTCTCAAGCCACCCCTTTGCATTGGTTACTCCACGAACTCACTCAAAGTCAGACTAAGAGAAAGCAGATTAGCGTGTGACCAGAGCAGATGCAAATCTGATGGTGTCATTATGTACTTAAAACCCTTCAATGTCCCTGGCTTCCAGATGACATGCTTTGGTGTGGCATTCAGGACCCTTTCCATCCTCCTTGTCTCCTCAAATTTATCCCTCACTTTCCACCTACACCCACCCAATGTTTCCCACAACTTTCCTGTCCCCTCTGCCTCCCATGGTCCCACATTTTGGCCCTTCACTCCTGCTTCTTCACAGGCCACTTCCTATTTGTCCTTCCTGAGCCAGCTGAAATGTCACCTCCTTCAGAGTGTCTTTCCTGAGTCGGACACCCCTCTCAGATTCATAGCACTGCTCACCCAGTCCTCCAGCGATTTCTTGGTCTTTCTCTCTCACAGACAGTGGGCATCTCGGGAAGATCCATGTCCTCTCTGCACTGCTAGGCTGAGGGCCTGCTTGATAAGGGAACAGACACGTAATCGTGGAGGTCTCTGACCCACCCTGTGGGCAATGTCCTTCTCATAGCATTTGGGAACTAAAATTCCTCAGGGAAGAAAGATTCTGTTCCTAATGCACAGGAAGCTGCCTAGTCGAGATGTTGGGGGTTCTAGAATGTTCTTGGGATCTATCCAGGGGACTTATAAGCACCAAAGGGATCTCCATTGATTGATGCAAGCTGGCTATGCCTGGAGTCCATCATGGATCCTCCACGCTGAGGAGCACAACAAGACCCCAGGTCTTTTGGATGCATAGAACTGGTCCTTGCTAGTCTCTCCCAGCATGTTTTACCCAGACCACAGCTGCACTCCTGTGGCCTCAGAAACAGACTCTCCAGTGTGGAAGGGGGGCAAGATCTGTTAGGCTTAACCTGAGACAGTGCCATATTATGGTCAGAAAGCATGTTCCACATCCACAGCCTTGTGACCATTCCCAGAACCCCCTCTTCCACAGGGTGGAGACCTCAGATATTCAAGTCCCATTGTGGAGATGCATGAAACAGGTAGGAATGCACAAAAATGAAAGAGAGCAGTGCTGGCCAGGCTCAGTGGCTCACACCTGTAATCCCAGCACTTTGGGAGGCTGAGGCAGGTGGATCACGAGGTCAGGAGTTTGAGACCAGCCTGGCTAACATAGTGAAACCTTGTCTCTACTAAAAATACAAAAATTAGCCGGGCATAGTGGTGCACACCTGTAGTCCCAGCTACTTGGGAGGCTGAGGCAGGACAATCACTTGAACCCAGGAGGCTGAGGTTGTGGTGAGCTGAGATCACGCCACTGCACTCCAGATTGGGCCAGAGGGCAACACTCTGTCTCAAAAAAAAAAAAAAAAAAGAGCAGTGTTAAGGAATTCCAGAAAGAGTCAGCAAACATAAAGCCCCTCTGATAGCTGATTTGGCCAGGGCTCTGGATGGTCTTGAAGAGTCTTTCTTAGATGCACGAAGGTCTGGAAGGCTTCTATTAGAGGTTCCTTCACACTTTTCTTCTTTCAGGGTCAGACTCACATTGTGGTCTGATGATTCTTCTCTTCTCTTCTCTTTCCCCTTCCCATTTTCTCTCACAGGTATTTCCCCCAATAAAATCTATGCAGGTTTAATCCCATCTTGGTCTCCGCTTCTTGGAGGACCCAGACTAGCACATTGACCTCGGGTAAGTAGGTCAATGCGTGCTGCACCCTCAGGATCCACATCCCTCATTTGTTACATAAAAGAGATTTAATCATGACTCTCATATTAATACAATGAATGCAATAAATATGGGTCAAACATTTATTTACCTCACTAATTAATGAGGAAACCAATATGATGTTGTGTCTGTATGCATATACACACACATACACACAATTATATATTTATATTTTATATACATACGTATATAAAGAACGCTGAAATGAATTTACAGAGAGATCCAAAACAGGTCAATAATCAGTTGCATTCCACTGTGCACAACTAATTTGCTTCTTTGCAGGCAAAAAACCATTTGCATTATTGTCAATTTTCTACAACTTAGAGTTGTAAAAATGCTCTGAGATAATGAAAGGCAGATTCCTTGGAAAGTACACTACACAGGATACTCAGTCATCTTTTTTTGCACATGTCATCAGTCTTTCACAATTTCTGACGGAAGGGAAGGGATTGGATGAGATGATTTCTGAATTTTCTTCTAGCCCATGTGACCGTGCCCCCAAGGCTCACCTGTCATGCTGAAAATCTGGTTCCTCTGCCTACTGCATGCATCTCCCCTCCCCTCCCCACCCCAAGAGAATCAACCCATAGCCTTCCTTTGAGCACTGCCCCCTTGATTAGGAATTGGCACTCTGTGGATTCTAAGTCAAATGTTAGCTGATACTTAAAAACAAAAAGCGCGGTGGCTCACTCCTGTAATCCCAGCACTTTGGGAGGTCAAAGCAGGCAGATCACTAGGTCAAAAGTTCAAGACCAGTCTGACTAAAATGGTGAAACCTTGTCTCTACTAAAAATACAAAAATTAGCCAGGCATGGTGGCACACACCTGTAGTCCCAGCTACTCGGGAAGCTGAGGCAGGAGAATCTCTTGAACCTGGGAGGCAGAGGTTGTGGTAAGCCAAGATTCAGCCACTGCACTCCAGCCTAGTGACAGAGCGAGACTCTGTCTCAAATAAGTAAATAAATAAATAAATAGCCGGGCGCGGTGGCTCAAGCCTGTAATCCCAGCACTTTGGGAGGCCGAGATGGGCGGATCACAAGGTCAGGAGATCGAGACCATCCTGGCTAACACAGTGAAACCCCGTCTCTACTAAAAAATACAAAAAACTAGCCGGGCGAGGTGGCGGGCGCCTGTAGTCCCAGCTACTCCGGAGGCTGAGGCAGGAGAATGGCATAAACCTGGGAGGCGGAGCTTGCAGTGAGCTGAGATCCGGCCACTGCACTCCAGTCTGGGTGACAGAGTGAGACTCCGTCTCAAAATAAATAAATAAATAAATAAATAAATAAATAAATAAATAAATTTAAATTTAAATTTAAAAAAAAATAAAATAAATAAAAATAAAAAGCATGGAGAGTATTCATCTTTTACAGATTGTAAAGCACTAGTCAGTGTTCTGTTCCAAAGAACAGAAATTGGCTCTGGTTAACATAGTAGGAGAAGGGTCAGTAGCTCATAGAATCATGGGAAGGCCAGAAAACATGCCCAGGCAGGAAATAGTTGGGAGCAGGGGAATGGTGTCAGCTGGAATGTTGCTACAGCAGCCAGCAGGACCATGCTAACTGTCCTGGTGACACTGCCGGGCACCAGCTGCTGAGCCATCAGACCATCCACTTGGCCACAGTCACTGTTTTAAAAAGTCTCTAACTAACCTGGAGGCTTGGTTTACTTCCTCCAAATTCAGAAATAGTGGCAGGAATGTCCAATTGGCTGTGTTTAGGGGACATCCTCACAGTCAAGCTGCCTGGAGTTGGGAAAAGAATATCTAGTCCTGTGATGCTTACTATTGGGGTCAACTTGAATGGACTGAAGGATGCCTAGACAGCTGGTAAAGTATTGTTTCTGGGTGTGTCTGTGAGGGTGTTGAGGGTGTTGCCAGAGGAGACTGACATGTGAGTCAGTGAACCGGGAGAGGCAGACCCACCCTCAGTGAGGATGGGCACCATCCAAACGGCTGCTAGTGCAACTGAAACAAAGCAGGCAGAAGAAGGTGGGATAGGCTGGCTTGCTGGGTCTTCTGGCTGCTTTCTTTCCCCCATGCTGGATGCTTCCTCCTGCTCCTCCTGCCCTTGAACATCAGCCTCCAGGTTCTTCGGCCTTGGGATTCTTGAACTTTGCCGGAGGTTCTTGGGCCTTCGGCCACAGACTAAAGTCTGCACTGTCAGTTTCTCTGCTTTTGAGGCTTTTGGACTCATACTGAGCCATCAGTGGCTTCTTTCTTCCCCAGCTTCCAGACAGCCTGCCGTGGGACTTCGCCTAGTGATCATGTGAGCCAATTCTCCCTGATAAACTCCCTTTCGTATATACATATATCCTATGTCCCATGGGACAATTCCATGTCCCATTTTGGCAATCAGAAAAGCTCACACCTTCTTCTCATTTTTTTAGAGAAATGTTAAGAGATTCAAAGTCACACATGCCCACTGTACTCATTTCTGAAGACTGCCATAACTAGGTACCACAAACTGGGTACATAAAACCAAAACCAAAGAAATTTATCATCTCACAATTCTTAAGTCCAAAGTTAAGGTGTCAGCAGGGCCACACTCCCTCTGATACCTATAGGGCAAGTCTTCCTTTCCTCTTCCTAGTTTCAGGTGGTTTACTGGCAATCTTTGACATCCCTTGGCTTGTAGCTGCATCACTCCAATCTTCAGTCTTTAGAGATGGTTCTCCCCTTGTCCCTGTCTTCTTGTAAGGACACCAGTTGAATGGAGTAGGGGTCCACTCTACTCTGGTATGACTTCATCTTAATATAACTAATTACATCTGCCATGATTCTATTTCCCAAAAGATCACATTTTGAGATGCTGAGAGTTAGAACTTCAATATATCATTTTGACTTACTAATATGGTTTGGCTGTGTCCCCACCCAAATTTCATCTTGAATTGTAGCTCCCATAATTCCTATGTGTCGTGGGAGGGACCCAGTGGAAGGTAATTGAATCACGGGGACAGGTTTTTCCTTTGCTGTTCTCGTGACAGTGAATAAGTCTCATGAGATCTGATGGTTTTATAAAAAGGAGTTCCCCTGCACAGGTTCTCTTGCCTGCCTCCATGTAGGACATGCCTTTGCTCCTCCTTTGCCTTCTGCCATGATTGTGAGGCCTCCCCAGTCATGTGGAACTGTGAGTCCATTAAACCTCTTTTTCTTTATAAATTATCCAGCCTCGGGTATGTCTTTATTAGCAGCGTGAGAACAAACTAACACACCCATCAACAAGAGCTTCCTGTTCTGTGTTTTTTAACTTTTTCTCATCCATGTCCCATTTTGACAATCAGAAAAGCTCACACCTTCTTTTCATTTTTTTAGAGAAATGTTAAGAGATTTAGTGACAACCTCAATCGTAAGTTGGAAGTCTTCTAGATCACTTTTGTAAACTATAATCACCTCCCCCCTTCCAAGGACACACACTGCTCCTGTTAGAAGCAACCTCCCTCTTAAGTAAACAAAGCCCAGTAGGAGTCCAAAGGACAAAACCAGAATCTGACCCATAACTTCTGTTTTTGCCCACTGTTCTTTCATAACACACCACAGCCAATGGCAGAAACCACAGCCACACCAACATCTCTCAGAGAAAGGAAAGTAAGAGCAAAAGAGCCTTAAAATTGATTCACTGGCTGAGTTCTTCCTTAAGCTAAAGAGGTTCTCCCACAGCCTAGAGTCCTTCCCCAACTCAACAGCTCTTTCTATCCAAGACAGGAGGCATCTCTAGTTTCCTGAAACTAAGGGCAAGTTCTGATGTAATCCGCCTTGTAACCTGGGACCCTCCCCATATCAGGAAATTGTCTCTTTCCCAGACCCTACTTAATAGCCCCTGATGTGCAACTGTCTCTGTCATTGGAAGCAGCTTCCAAGGAACTGAGAAACTTTTTCGTGGGAGCACAAAGCGGGAAGGGTCCCAGTTAGCAGACCAAGTACTGATGCTTTCATCTGCTGCCAAGTGAGCTGGCTTTGAACTAGGTCTCCTAATCTTTGACATGCATCTCCTCATCTGTCAAAGGTCTTACCTTTGACATATTTATAGACTATAAAATACTTCATACAACATAAAATGCTAAATGAAAATAAGGTATCCTTATTGTTGCTGCTGTTACTGAATTTAGCACAAGAATTTAAAAGGAATGAGTAAGGTGGAGGGGTCTTTGGCTGGCATTTGGCAGATCTCCATAGTGCTCCCTCCAGTGCATCTTGATGTAAATTTATTTATATTTATCCTGCTGATGATTCATTATTTCCTGAATCTCAGAATTCATGTCTTTCATCAATTTGGGAGCATTCTCAGAAAAAGCAAAAATATCATTGAACATTGTCCCTCTCCCAATCTCTATTTTGTCTCTTTCTGGCACTCTAGTTATATGTACGTTTGATTATTTTATAATATCCTCCATGTTACTCATTTCTTTTTCATATTTTCCAACTCCCTTTTCTTCTTCTTTTGTTTGCTGTTTTTTTTGTTTTTTTTTTTGAGACAGGATCTTACTCTCTTGTCCAGGCTGCAGTGCAGTGGCATGATGATGGCTCACTGCAGCCTTGACTTCCTGGTCTCAAGTGATCCTCCCAAGGAGGAGCAAAGGCATGTCCTACATGGAGGCAGGCAAGACAGCCTGTGCAGGGGAACTCCCTTTTATAAAACTATCAGATCTTGTGAGACTTGTTCACTATCACGAGAACAGCATGGGAAAAACCCATCCCAGAGATTCATTGACCTCCTACTGGGTCCCTCCTACAATACATGAGAAGGGACCCAGGAACTACGGGCACATGACACGATGCCCAACTAATTTTTGTTTTTTGTGTTTTGGGTTTTTTTTTTTTTTTTTTTTTTTTTTGTGGTAGAGACAGGGTTTTGCTATGTTGCCCAGGCTGGTCTAAAACTCCTGGGCTCAAGTGATCCACTCACCTCAGCCTCTCAAAGTGCTAGGATTACAGGTACAGCCACTGCACTAGCCACCATCATCTTTCTTCTTTGCACCAAGTTTTGAGTAATTTTTTCAGATCTATCTTCCAGGTAATTAATTATCTCTTCTGTTATTTACTCTTTCTGTTGTGTTTTTAAATTCCTCTGGCTACTTTTCTTAATTTTCAGAAGTATTTTATTTTTCAGTTGACCTGGTATTTTTTTATACAGAGAGTAAGCTTATCCTTTTCTCATGTTTTTTTGTTTGTTTGTTTTGTTTGTTTGTTGTTTTGTTTTGTTTTATGTGAAACGGAGTCTCACTCTGTCACCTGGGCTGAAGTGCAGTGGTACGATCTTGGCTCACTGCAACCTCTGCCTCCTGCTTCAAGCGATTCTCCTGCCTCAGCCTCTCAAGTAGCTGAGATTACAGGTGCCTGCCACTACACCCAGCTATTTTTTTTTTTATTTTTAGTAGAGACAGGGTTTCATTGTGTTGGCCAGGCTGTTCTCAAACTCCTGACCTGGTGATTTGCCTGCCTCAGCCTCCCAGTGTGCTGGAATTACAGGCATGAGCCTTCTTCTCGTATTTTCAACTTTACTTTTAAGTTTCTGTAGTAAGTTTAGGCATATCTATTTTATAATCTACATTTGATAATGTGAATATTTCATTTTCTTGGGATTTTAATTCTTAGTTGTTGTTTTTGTTGGTTCTTGTTCTTGGTAGCTTATTTTTCATTTGAAATTTTTTATTTTTCATTTGAAATTTTGAGCTCATATATATATTTTTTGACACGAGGTCTCACTGTGGTTTCCCAGGCTGGAGTGCAGGGGTATGATCTCGGCTCACTGCAACCTCTGCCTCCTGGGCTCAAGTGGGTCTCCTGCCTCAGTCTCCTGAGTAGCTGGGACCACAGGCACACACCAGCATGCTCAGCTAATCTTTTGTATTTTTGGTAGAGACTGGGTTTCACCATGTTGCTCAGGCCAGTGAGTTCATATTTATAGGCTTATGAGAGGACTCCTGGCCTGGAGTAAAATCATCACCTGTCAGAAGGGATATGAGTCTGTTTCTGTCAGGCACCCCAAGAGCATTGCCAACCACTGTTCATCTTTTAGTTTTTGTTCTTAGAGGTTACAAGGCCACATCTTACTGGTTTTCTCATTTACTAATGAGTGAAATAGTCTTTGTTCATTTTACTTATCATTTTTTATTTTTATTTTTTTATTTTTTATTTTTTTTAAGACTGAGTCTCACTCTGTCACCCAGGCTAGAGTGCAGTGGTACAATCTCAGCTCACCACAACCTCCACCTCCTAGGTTCAAGCGATCCTCCTGCCTCAGCCTCCAGAGTAGCTGGGATTACAAGTGCCCACCAGTCCCAGATAATTTTGGTAATTTTAGTAGAGATGGAGTTTCACCATGTTGGCCAGGCTAGTCTTGAACTCCTGACCTCAAGTGATCCGCCCACTTCGGCCTGCCAAAGTGCTGGGATTACAGGGGTGAGCCACCGTGCCCAGCCCATTTTACTTTTTAATACTTTATATGTGGTTTTGTGTGTGTTCATTGATTTGATTCTTGTAGCATCAAAGAACTAGAAATAACCTAACTATCCATTGTAGGGAACTAGATAAGAAAATAATAGTACATCCGTTAGATGGAGTACTTGTCAGTCACTGAAAAGAAAGGTGATTTATGTATGTTGATATAAAACATTCTAAAAAGTTATGTAAAAAAATAAGAAGATGCAAAAGAGCCTTACAATTTGCTGGAATATTCATTTTAAAATACTTATTTTATTTATATATGTATATGTATATATTTAATTATGTATAAACTATGAATTTTTTTTTTTTTTTTGAGACAGGGTCTTGCTCTTGTAGCCCAGGCTGGAGGGCAGTGGTGTGATCTTGGCTCATTGCAACCTCCACCTCCCGGGTTCAAGCGATCCTTGCGCCTCAGTCTCCCAAGTAGCTGGGATTACAGGCATGTGCCACCACACCTGGCTGATTTTTATATATTTAGTAGAGACAAGGTTTCACCAAGTAGTCCAGGCTAGTCTCGAACTCCTGGCCTCAAGTGATCCTCCTGCCTCAGCCTCCCAAAGTGCTGGGATTACAGGTGTGAGCCACCGTGCCTGACAACTATGATTGTTTATCCAACAAAAATGTCTAGAAGAATGTTTTTGTCACTGGTAGTTAACTCTGGGTAATGAGACCAAATAGTTGTGGGACATTTGAATTGTTTGAATTTTTTAAATGAGGATTATATTGTTTAACCTAGGGGTTTTTGTGCATTTTGTTTGTTTGTTTAAACATGATAAGGTAAGAGGAGAAACATAAAAAAGACCAGTTTACTGTATTGTAACTACATCATGTATTGTTGCTTCATTCCCACATTCAAAGCCAACAGCCAAACATAGGAACTGGTATCGAAGGAACAATTTTTTTTTTTTTTTTTTTTTGAAACAGAGTCTTACCTGTTGCCAGGCTGGAGTGCAATGGCACGATCTTGGCTCACTGCAACCTCTGCTTCCTGGGTTCAAGCGATGCCCCTGCCTCAGCCCCCCGAGTAGCTGGGACTACAGGTGCATAGCACCGTGCCTGGCTAATTTTTTGTATTTTAGTAGAGAGGGGGTTTCACCATGTTGGCCAGGATGGTGTTGACCTCCTGATCTGGTGATCCACCTGCCTCAGCCTCCCAGAGTGCTGGGATTACAGACATGAGCCACCACGCCCGGCCCAAAGGAACAATTTTAATACATCTTGGCAGAACACCTCTTACCCATACTCCTACCCAAGCCTGCCTCTCCCCACCCCAGCGTCTTTACCCATCATTTTATTAGTTCTCTAATCATTCTCCCCACAAGGTCTTGAGAACAGGAGTAAGAACAGGTATTCTCCCTCTTGGCAAAGAGGAACCTGAACCCAGGGTTAGCCCTAAATCCTTAGGGAGCAAGCCAGGCACAGCTGCTATGCTCCTCAAAGCTCTGCCCAGACAAATACCTCACTGGGGGCTTTAGGAACTTCTAAGAGCCCCCTTTACTTCTGTTGGTCAACCTGTGGAGTGTCCAATGACTTTGAGGCCAAGGCAAGTCCTATTTCCAGTGTAGCCTTAGGAGCCCTTCCACTCAAAACTGGACATCAGAGAGCTCTCAACATGCTCTAAATTCTTGCATAGATGCCAGGCATGATGCCTGCCTTCAGGGTAAAATTAACCTCCTGATCTTCTCCAGCTTGATCACATGCCAGTAAAGACTGTCAAAACCAACAGTCACAAACCACAGCCTCTGGGCATGCGGTAGGAAGCAGACAGGTGAGCTCTCCCACTCCTCCTCCTCCCAACCCCCAACCCTTGCCTCCCACAGACTCATGAGGGCACTTCTCCAGTCAAAAGAAAAAAGAGTGGTGAGGGGGGACAAGAGCCTCAGGGGCCCGGTGTCCTACCCAACTTCATGAAGAAAGACCTCTTAGGAAAACTGAGAGGGGACAAAATCTCTTGCTATTTCCATTTAGAGATTCCACTGCTGTCTGGCTTTTCATGACACTTGGACTTTCTCAAGGTGAAAGCACAGGAGTTATTCTTGATTGCTCTGGCGTCACCTTCCACAAACAATTCCTTTTCAAGCCTCATCAGACGCTACATCCAAAGTACTTCCCAAATGTGTTTACTTCTCTCCCTTTCACTGCCACATTCCCAGTCAAAGCCATCACTCTCTCTCTCTCTCAGTCCTATAGCCAATTCTACCAATAGCCAATGGGTAATCAGAGGAGGTCATTGCTGTGCTACAAGCCCTCTAAGAACTTGCCAACATGGCCGGGCGCGGTGGCTCATGCCTGTAATCCCAGCACTTTGGGAGGCCGAGGCAGGCAGATCCCTTGAGATCAGGAGTTTGAGACCGGCCTTGACAACATGGTGAAACCCCACCTCTACTAAAAATGCAAAAAGTAGCCAGGCATGGTGGTGCATGCTTGTCATCCCAGCTACTCAGGGGGCAGAGGTGGGAGAATCGCTTGAACTCGGAAGGTGGAGGTTGCAGTGAGCCGAGACTGCACCACTGCACTCCAGCCTAGGTGACACAGGGAGACTCTGTCTCAAAAAAAGAAAAAAAAAGAAAAAGAAAGAACTTCCCAACAGCACTTAGAAGCCATCCCAGCTGTGTACGTGGTCCCCATGATCTTGCCTTGCTGCTCCCTCCAACCTTCCCCTCCCCCTGCCCCTTGCCCATGACTCTGCAGCAACACACAGGACCCCTCTCTGTCCCTCAAGCATGCCAAATGTGTCTCAGCCCTGGGGTGTCCTTCTCCCTCCTCACCTGGCTGACTCCTTATCCTCATTCCATTCTCAGCTCAGGAGAGGCCCTTGACACCCCTCTGGTCTCCTGTCACCCCTCCATGTGCACTGCTCAGTTCTATTTTCGTCAAAGCACTCCACGCCATCTGCAATTAACACATTATTTTATTTACTTGTGTGTCTGGGTCCCCCAAGGAGGTAGGCTCCAAAAGAGCAGGACCCTCACTGCTCACCTGTTTTGTCCACTTCGTGTCCTCAACAGCTGGGATGCTGCCCGGTAACACAATGGAAATGCTGCCAGTGAATGAGTTCTCTTTCCAGAAGTGGAAACGGCATGATTGAAGCCATCCACATCCTCTTGCTGCTGACCAGGATCAGCGTCTCTGCTGGAGTCAGCTTCGTGCCTGTTGTACAAAGTTAACTGGCCCATCAGGGGTTGTGCCTGAGTCTCCTCCATGCAGAGAAGTTTCAGGGGCAAGAGGTCTTGCTTATATCAGACACAGACATACTCTCAGAGCGGGAAAAGAGCACATGGAAAATCACACACTGGCTCTGGAAGCTTCTGTCCAGTGGGGTGACACACATCACCTCCACTGAACATTCATTGGCCAAGCAAGTCTTGTGGCTGCGTCTGGTTTCATAGGGCCAAAATGAGTAATCCACCTCTTTCTATTTTTCTGTCTTTCCTTGTGTTTCCTTAATTATTAATTTTACAGTCAGAAAACTAAGCAATGTTCAATAAAGAACTATATGGCACCCCTTTATAGACTGGGCCATGTACTCTCCAAGACTCATGGGGGAGATGACATTAGATCTGAGTTTTAGGAAGGCCAGGAATGGATTCGAGGGGCAGGACTGGAGAGAGGGAGACCAGTTAGGAACCTGGCCCAGCTGTCTCAGTGGGAAGGAAAGAAGAGGAGGAACTGAGTCCCAAGGATCTGTTTTGGGCAGCTGGATAAATGGATGCCCTTCCCTGACCCGGGGAAGTAGTTGTTGAGAACGTGTTGAGAGATCCCACCAGGAAGGGTGCCTAAACCCAGGTGGAGACCCCAACCACCCCCAGAATCTGTGAACTCAGTCCGTCGGTGCTGTTTTGTGGAACCAAAGGGGCAGCCGTCTGGGTTAGCAAAGGCACAACCTGCAGGGCTAGGGTTGAGGGGAGGTGAGGGAGGTGACAAGGTGCAGAATTGAAGGACACTCCTCTCCCAGGTCTCAGGGCCATGCAAGGGCAGGCTGGTCCTGGGAGTGATGCCTCCTTGGAGTTGACATCCTTGCTCCTCACTCGCCTCATCCTATCCTTGGCCCGATCACAAAATATGTCAGGCCTGAGACATTCTTCCCAGGGGTCCTGTGAGCACAGTCTCCTACCTGCTGGGCTGAGACTCTCCAGGACCCCTTGTCTGATGGGATGGTGGACACTGACTTGGCCTTTCCAGTCCGATTTCCCCACCACCTGCTGCTTCATCTGACCCTGAGATCTTGCCATCTGGATTCCTATGTCCCCTGCGTGGTCTGTACTAAGCAACCTGGACTTGACAGCCCCCCGCCAGACTCCACACATTCCTCTGTGCCCCAGGGACCCGGCCTTGCAGCTGCTTTTGGGTCCCTGCTCTGACCTGACTCCATCATGATCATGGCCTAGTGAGCTCTGTGCAGGCTGCTGACCGTACAAAGGCCCCTCTGCGAATGCCAAATAAAGTGAGCAGCTCAGGGGCAGCCGACGCCAAGCAGCGCCCTGGGGCCTTGGGCCAGCCGAGTCCCAATCCATGTCAGGCAACTATGGCATTTACACAGGCGGGCTGCCATCCTCTACAAATCTGGAAATGGGTCTGCCTGGTTACAGGAATCCCATAAACAGCCATGCAGAGGCAGGCGGGGCCAAAGGCCCAGAAGGCTCCCAATTTTGTTTGAGAGGAGAAACACCCAGTCCCCAAAGCCACTGAGCAAAACATGTGATCCCCGCCTTTAAACACTGCAGGGACTCTGTCTCAGTGAGGAGGAGGCACACACATGGGAGCTGTAGGGAGACTCAGGCGCAGAGCCCAACCGTGCCCCAGGCGCAACCACACCCGGAGCCCACCACGGCCAGAGCGGGCCCTCCCTGAGCAAGAACTGTTCTGCCCCAGGGTGTGGGCTTCACCTTTGCCGGCACAGTGCAGACAGGAGGTAAAGTCACCAATGGTCAATCTTGACAGTCCAGAAGTGATGAGACGTAGACACAGCCGCGGGAGCCCCACACCCCGGCACTTCTCTGTCCCCAGAACTGCTGCTCTGGGCAGAAGCTGTGAGGCCAACAGAACTCCTGGGTCCTCCTCCTTTGGATGGCATGAATTCCTGGGCCTACCTCAGAGCCTACACTGCAGCAGAGAGCACCAGCAGGAATCTCCCCTCCTCTGTCCTCTGCCCTGGAGGATGGCCTCCTGGAGGCCTGGGAGGAGGGAGGAGGCACTATCTTCGCATCTTGGGATTCCTCACCACTGGCTCCTGAAAACAGCCTGGACTGCTCAGGGGGAAGACCCAGTGGTGCAGACACAGGGACAGGGAAGTGCTGGCTAGAGAAGGGCGGGGTCCCTTGCCAGGTCTCCACCCTCAGGCCTGTGCCTGCGGACCTAAGTGAGAACAAGCACTCCTGTTTTCATGCCCAAATGTTGCGTTTTCCAAGACCACTCTGGCCTGTCATGTCCCCCATCCTGTGCCCATATAAACCCCAGACCTTAGCAGGCTCAGACACACAGGCTGAACACAGAGAGGAGCAGAGGAATAGAGCAACAAAAAGCAGTGGGGCAGCACGGCAGAGAAGGACGGAATGGGCTGAGAACAGCTGGACTTCAGGGGAAGACCACCTTCCCACTCCATGCCTCCTCCCAGCTCTCCATCCATCTTGCTGAGAGGCACCTCCACCACTCAGTAAAACCTTGCATGCATCCTTCGAGACGGTGCGCGATCCGATTTTTCCAGCACGCTAGGCAAGAGCTCCAGATAGAGAAAGCTGTCACACTTTGTCCATTGAGCTGATTAACACACAAGCCATCTGCAGATGGCAAACCTGAAAGAGCCTGTAACACATGCTCACTTGGGCTTTGGGAGGCTCAGACATCCGCCCCAGATGCTGCCTGGGGTGGGAGCCCAAAAGCACGTGCCCCGGCCTTTGTACCTGCCTGTCTGCATGCTCCCCGAAGGAGTTTGTCCTGCAGGGTGACCGAACAGGCAACACCCCTGTCGCATGCCCTGCAAGGGGAATCAGAGAACTGTCCCATTTCACCAGCGGCCCCATGTCCTGCGAGGGGAATCAGGGAACTGTCCCATTTCACCAGCAGCCCCATGGCCCTCCTTGCCCATGATTTGCTGGTGGGGTAGACACAGGAGGAAGGTGGTCCGTGGAGTGGGGCTTCATGCCAACCATCTGAGAAGGTCAGGACTTCTTGTGTGGGTTTGGGAGATGAGAATCCAGCTGCTCTCTGGTCTGTTGGGCCCTGGGCGGTGCCTGGACCTGAGATGGAATGGGCAGAGGTGCAGGAAGGTCGGGAAGCACACCTGGCCTTGCTGGTCCAAAGCGGGCCCATTCCTGTCTCCGTTGCACGCAACTTCTTGCTGACAGCCTTTCTTGCTGCTGCTTCTTGGCGGCAGCAGCTATAATTTCCCCATATAGCATCTAATTTGAACTTCTACAAGCCTCCTCCCCTTAAAGTGCTTAATTATTATGTTCTTCTAAAATATCAGAGGGAATCTTCCCAGCCATAAGAATTTTCCCGGAGGAGAAAAGGATAAACCAGCAATTAGTGCCATGAACTCAGATCCTGGAAAGTCCACATGGGTCCAGGGGATGTGTTCAGCCCCAGGACTCCACCTGGGAGAGTGTGCCTGCTAGGAAACCAAGGACACGCTGACTTGCCTGAAAGGCTGTTAGGGTGGCAAGCATGGCATGGGGCTAAAGTGCACCTCCGCCTTTACTTCTGCTGCTTCTGACTCATGATTTTCCCTGTTTCTCTGACAGCACAAAGCCACTCTCGCCCCCAAAGCCCGCCAAGCCACAGTGCTTGAAGCAGGATTAGTCCTTTACTGCTTTACTTGTGTTTCCAGAACATTACCTTTACCTTCATTCAAAAATCTCGTTTTTAAAAAAATTCTAGGTCTCCTGGTTACATCATGTCATGTCTTGAGTCACTTGTCCTTGGAATGACCCATGACCCTCCACTTCCCTCTCAGCCTTTTGACTTCCTCCTTACTTATGACAGTCCCATTCCATCTTGGCCACACTGTCCCCTGAACATGCCCCAGGTCATGTCATGACTCACCAAGACCACCAATGACTTCTCCAAAACCAAAATGTCGCCCTCTGGTTCTGAACACAATTCCCATCTCCTCCTTGTCTTGCACCCTTAATTTCACTATTCCTACTCGGGGACGTCAGTGAGTCCTGTGCACGCGCGCGCGCACACACACACCCCTTCCACTTTCTCCCCATGTAACAAGCCTTCTTTTGATGAGAAAAATGCTCTCATGAACATGTCACCTACCTCATGTCCCTAAGACTCCCAACCAGCCTGGGCTGGTTTTGATGTTCTCCAGGGAATTAGATGCTCTGTCCCAGCTTCTGTGCACAAGTGGCTTTCTCTGGCCTTCCACCTCATGGCTGAGTGGGAGAAAATCTAACCGAAGCATGCACTAGAGCAACTTCTCACTGCAGCGCCACTTACCAATCCTTTCATTCCTGTTTGTTTAGATACCCAGCATTGGGCCCTAGTGGTAGAGGAGCTAGAAAGAAATTATTTAGGCAGATAGTGAGGGTAAGAGTCCTTGGCAGAATTTCCCTTTTAACAAAAACCAGCCCCCAAATAATTTATTTTCTAACAAAAAGCAGCCTGAAAAATTGAACTGCAGACATAGATAAGCAAGCTGGAAGCTTGTACAAGCGAATGCCGGCAGCTGTGGCAAAAGGGCGACCCGGAAGCCAGGCGTGTTCAGTTCGGAGGCTCCATCTTCCCTTTTCTTTGTCACCACATGTATAGTAAAGAAGCAGGTAACGTGGCTCCTGCCAGGTAGAGAACACATCTGCATAATAAAACATCAGGGTAGGGCGGCCAACTTTTTCATGCCCTATGCAAATGGTACATCGAGTCCTAACCAGTTTTTTGTGCCTTATGCAAATGGCACACTTGGTCCAACAAATCTTTCATGCGCTATGTAAATCAGACACCACCTCCTCAAGCTCATCTATAAAATCCCTTGCATTTTGCCACAGACCAGAAAACCTGCTCAGGACCCCTCTCTCTGCAGGAAAGAGCTTTTCTTTTTCTTTTGCCTATTAAACTTCCACTCTGAAGCTCGCTCCTTGTGTGTCCGTGTCCTAGTTTTCTATGGCTGTGAGATAATGAATCTTGGGTATTAACCCCAGACAATGACACCACTTCACTAGGACCCTAGGACAACCTGGGCTGGCCTCCTGTATGGGCAAGAAGAGCAGTGCAGGGACCCACCAAATTCCCACAGACAGAGATGTGATTCCCAGGCTGGCATCTTTCACTGGTACAGGCTTGTGAGAGCAGAATATGAGTATCCTGTTCCAACCTAGGTCAGTGTTGTCACTCTGGTGACCTGAAATCGCTTTGGTGGGAATATTTACGCCATGGAAACTGGCAGATGCTATGAATTGGTCCTGTCTGTATTCCAGAGGGCCACTAACTAGCACACCACTGCCAGTACCTGCCACAGAGGCCAGAACCCAAGGCTTTGCCACAGTGATTGCCCAGTTTTGCTGGGGACAAACAGCTGTCGTGGGCTGCGAGGTAACTGAGACTCTTTCTCTCTTAGGGAAAGAGATTGCACCAGGTGCTGCAGAGTGAACAAATCACTTTTACTTATTTTGTGTTAATTTTTTTTAGAGACAGGGCCCACTCTGTCACCCAGGCTGGACGGCAGTGGCATAATCATGAAACCACTTTTGCAAAAATCATAACAGTGAGAAAATTATGACAGTGAATGAGATCTCATCTAACCAACTCCATCTTGCCTTTAATCTTCAAACTGCCCTTGGTCATTCCTGGGTATAAGCCAAGTTAACTTGTTGAGAAATTTAGTTTATAGTTTAAGTGATAATAGCCCTGTCCAAAATTAATTCGTCTTTATAAAACTAATAAAAGATCACCAGGTTAGGAGGATGAGAGGGGCTTGAATTCTGCTAAGATACAGATGTAGTTAAATAATTACCAACCATTATTCCAGAAGTCACAGCATTTGTATCTTCCCCAATTACTCCTGCAGATAACATCACTATTGTAGAACCTAAGATTGACCTTTTGAGATGTCTTTTCAAGCTTTTGCTGATCGCCTCACCTGGACCAGACCCTCCTCTGTGGCTTCTGCCCAGAAGTGGTTCAGTGCTCACAAGGGCGGTTTTCCACACCCCTGATTCCATCCTCAATGAGTCAGCCTTCCCCTTCCTTCGCCCCGTGCCTGCCAAACTACACTTCAAAAACCCTAGCCTCTGAATCGTTGGGGAGGTTGATTTGAGTAATAATAAAATTCATCTCACGTTTGGCTAGCTCTGTGTGTATTTAATGCTTTTTCTATTGCAATTCCCTGTCTTGATAAATCTACTCTATCTAGGCAGCAGGCAAGATGAACCCACTGGGCAGTTATACCCATAGCTCACTGAAGCCTCAAACTCTTGGCCTCAAGCAATCCTCCCACCTCAGTCTCCTAAGTAGCTAGACCTACAAGCACAAACCACTACACGTGGCTAAGTTTTTTGGTTTTCGTAGAGATGGGGTCTTGCTATATTGCCAGGCTGGTCTCAAACTCCTAGCTTCAAGCTGTCTTCCCACCTTGGTCTCCCAAATTTCTGGGGTTATAGGTGTGAGCCACTATGCCTGGCCTTAAATATGTTAATTCTCTCTGGTGACCAATATAATGCAAATGCTTTAGATATTTCATTTTTTCTCATTGGTAGGTACTTCAGACAGCCCATCAAAATGCCCAAACTCAGAAATACTGTCTTATAATCAGATAAACTAATTGCACTTGAAGAGTTAATTCCTGATGATAGCACAACTTAAGTCAGTGCTTTGAAATACTCTGTTTATAAGGCCTATGACATGTCCCCTTACAAGTGTTACAGGAAAGGGGTCCTCATCCAGAGCCTAAAAGAGGGTTCTTGGATCTCGCACAAGAAAGAGTTCAGGGCAAGTCCATAAAGTGAAAGCAAGTTTATTAAGAAAGTAGAGGAATAAAAGAATGGCTACTCCACAGACAGAGCAGCCCCGAGGGCTGCTGGTTGTCCATTTTTATGGTTATTTCTTGATTATATGCTAAACAAGGGGTGGGTTAGTCATATCTTCCCTTTTTAGACCATACCGGGTAACTTCATGACGTTGCCATGGCATTTGTAAACTGTCATGGCGTTGGTGGGAGTGTAGCAGTGAGGACCACCAGAGGTCACTCTCGTTGTCATCTTGGTTTGGGTGGGTTTTGGCCGGCTGCTTTAATGCAATCTGTTTTATCAGCAAGGTCTTTATGACCTGTATCTTGTGCCGACTTCCTGTCTCATCCTGAGGCATCTCATGTGACTTAGAATGCCTTCACTGTCTGGGAATGCAGCCCAGTAGGTCTCAGCCTCATTTTACCCAGCCCCTATTCAAGATGGAGTTGCTCTGGTTCAAACGCCTCTGACAAAAGCAATAATGCAGTGAGGCTTATAATGTCCCTTGTCAGGACACACTGGCCTTTCTATGGGATTTTATAGAACCCCTGGATCTGGGCACTGTGGCAGACCAAAAGCTGAGGCCTAAGCACAAGGTTAAGTGTCTCATCCAATCCTCTTGGCAAGTCTGTGAGGTGGGCACTATTATTATTCTCACTTTACAGATGAGGAAACTGAGGCCCAGAGAGGTTAAGGAACTGAGGCAAAGTCACACAGCTTGTAAGTGGATGAGCTGGGTATGAGTCAGGCTGTCTGTCCACAGAATCTGCACTAGAATCCACAACCCAGGAGGATTAAGGAGGGAAGAGCCTGAGCAATGCCTGGACCAGGAGGCCTGGAGGGGTGCTGATCTTGACTTTCACTTTCCACAATAGGGTGAGAGCATTTGCTTCCAGGAAGGAAGGGTTGGGATGTGAAGTTTAGGAATACAAGGACTTTGCCCCCATTCCTAGGGAGGAAGAAAGATGCAAGGAAGTTACAGGAAAAGAGGTGATCAGACCCTGTTGGCCACTTGGATTTTTTCAGCAACTGCTGCAGGGTGGGGCTTATTCATTCCCCAGGGCCATCAGTGGATTTGATGACTTCCTAAACATGTGCCTCAGAAGCCAGGCTGCCTGAGGATCCAAGAGATGACTGCTGCAAGTGACTCACTCCCAGTCACTGGAGGCCCGCACCTCCACCCAGAACTGATGAGGGAAACAAACCAACCCACGCGGACGCCATCGTCAGCCCCAGGAGTGGAAGTCAATGCCAGGGAGGACTTGGGCCAGAGGAGGCTGTCCAAGCTGAGGATACTTCCACACCCTTCTCTGCTGCTTTTTAACCAATAAGATTGAACATCTTTGGTGTGGAAAGGACACTTTTTGTCCAACTGTGCCCAGAGGCAGAGAAGTGAGCCCTAGGGCTTCCAGCCCGGAATTCTGCCTAGACCGGGATCCCATTGCTCCACTTACTCCAGGCCAGCCAGGTCTCAAGGCATTTCCCATGGGGAATTTCACTCAGTGCCCATTTCCCATTCACCACAGCCTAGAAGGAGTGGTTATCGATCTACCCTAAGCAGCCTGCAGCTTCCCAGCTCCCGAATCTACTGCTTCTCTTTTTGCTTCAAGGCAGAGTCTCCCCTCACCTCCCCTCTGACCACCATCAACCCACAGAGACCACTGCATCACTTTGGGGGCTTTACTATTTCTGTGAATTGTGCCATAACATCTGTCGGTTGCTTCTGTTCTCTAGTTGTTTTTGTTATGCTTGTTGAATATGCATGAGAAGTAAAGGGTTGAAGTGTTCCGCTCTCTCTGCCTCCTCTAAAAGCTTAATCAATGGTGGTGTTTACATGAAAGAGTGAGAGACGGCATGTGTGAGCCAATGAGCTTGGGTGCCATTTCCTCGTCTAGACCAATGGTTCTTTCCTTGCCTGCATGTTAGAATCACCCCAGAACTTTCAAAAACCCTGATGCCTGGGAGCATCCTAACCAATTACATCAAAATCCATGGGGAGGGACCCAGACACCTGTATGTTTCAAGCTCCCCAGCCGAAGCTGAAAAGCAGCACACGGGCCCTGCTTTTGAAACCACCTTTGCAAAAAGCATATCAGTGAGAAAAATTGTAACAGTGAGCTGAGCTAACCCACTCCCCATCTTGCCTTTCCCTTAATTATTTGTGAGCATTTGGGCTGAGCTAACATTGGAAGACATTTAGGTTATACTTTAAATGATAATAGCTCTTCCTCCAAATTCAACCAGCTTTGTAAAGATAATGAAAGACCGTCAGTCTGGGGTGCAGAAAGCAGCCTGATCCTGCTGAGATGCAGACATAAATTGCCAGCCATTCCCGCAGGTAACACCGCTATTGCAGATTAGCCTTTGAGATATCTTTTCAAGTGTTTTGCATGTCTGACACTGATGATTGCACCTGAACCTGCCACACTGCTCCTGTAACCCCACCCAGGACTGATTCCACTCAGGAGGACAGCGTCTACCTGCTGTGATTTCATCTCTGCCTCAACCAGTCAGTAGCAAGCCTAGCCACCCCCACCTCTCCCCTACACTGCCTTTAAACAACCCTGACCTACAAGTTTTGGACGAGATTGATTTGAGTAGTAACTCCATCTCCCATGTTGCGTGGCCAGCCTCTTGTCTATTAAACTCCTCTTTACTGCTGTGACAGGAAAATAAACCTTGGGACCCCCAAGTCACTAAGCTAAAGGGAAAAGTCAAGCTGGGAGCTGCTTAGGGCAAACCTGCCTTCCACTCTATTGAGTCATCCCTCTACTCACTGAGACAGATATGTATCTGATTGCCTCTTTTGGAAAAGCTAACTCAAAACTCAAAGGAACTCAACCATTTGTCTCTCACCTACCTATAACCTGGAGGCTCCCTCTCCACTTCCTTTACTTCCAGTTGTCCCACCTTTCCCTACCGAACTGATGTTCATCTTACATATATTGGTTGATATCTCATGTCTCCCTAAAATGTACAAAACCAAGTTGTACCCTAACCACCTGGGGCACATGTCGTCAGGACCTCCTGAGGCTGTGTCATGGGCGCACATCCTTAACCGTGGCAAAATAAAAGTTCTAAATTGACTGGGACCTGTCTCAGATATTCGGGGTTCGCACTGCAATGCCGCAGTCTTTATTTGTGCAGCAGGCAGGAAGAACCTGTTGAGCGGTTACACTGCTCCAACATTACTTTGTATGTAAACCCCACACAGATCGTGTTGAAGGGAAGATTGTGATTTTGCAAGGAGGAAATGGAGCTGAGATTCTGCATTGAGAACGAGCGCCCAGGTTGGGGGCCTGCTGCTGGCCCCACGGGCCTCACTTTGAGTGGCAAGACACTAGATTACTTGGAACTTTTTAGAACTGCCCTGCGTACCACCCCATCTTGGCCCTCTCACGCGTTTTGTGGTTGCTTGATTAACCTCTCACTAGACTGAGGGCAAGATACTCTCTGGCTCCCCACTGTATCCTGGGGTTGATAGCACAGGGTAGCGTTCCATTGTTGCATGCGTGCATGAAGTGATTAAATGAATAGAATGAATTTCAAAATGCCCCCAAAACATGGTCTGTTAAATGTCCCCCGCCCAAACAGACCCAAGTGCCTATTGCTTGTGGACTGCACCCAGTATTCTCTCCCTGGGACAGTCCAGAGCCCACCTGGTTGATGCCTGAGCTGCTGACCACCTGAGGCCAGGAGCTTAGAGACTCAGAAGCCGATAGGTACATCCTGGACTGAAATAGAAACCAGTGGAGGCTGCCTGAAGCTTCCTAAGGAAGGGTGGGCCCAGCCCAGATGGGAGAGGAGAGAAGAGCAGAAGGTTAGACTAGGGGAGGAGGAAACGGCAGGGCAGGAGGGCTGGCCCCAGGGGAGAAGGGCTTCTAATGATGGTAACATCTGATCTGCCTCTCCTTCCTGCTAATCCTAAATCACAACAGTGTGAAATCTGAGCAAGTGTGAATGCCTCAGGCTCCAGCTGTTTTTCATATCAAGCCCCAGTTCCAGCCTGTCACAGAGAGAGGCCCCCATGCTGAGGACGCAGCAGTGAGAGGCTGCAGGGCTGGGGACTAATCCCTGCAAAGTGGTGGGGAGACACCACAGGCTGCGGGGACACCTGTGGGGAACCTGGCCAGTCTCTCTAGTCCAGCTGCCACCGTGGCTCTGGGTGAACAGCCCCCATTTCTGCCCCTGGAGACAACTGGTTCTGCCTTCCTGCCTGTGTGAGTGTCTCCGGGCCTCTGGGATGCAAACCAGGCAGGTAGGGGATGGGCAGGGGATGGGCAGGAGCAGCTGCCTCCCTCGGAAGCTACAACCCTGGGGGAGTCAAACAGAGACAAACCCCAGCCAGGCCTAAGCCATAGGCCTAGGACTCAGCTGGGGGCAGCTCAGTTGCTGGGGCTGGATTAGCCAGAGGAGACAAACAAAGGAGGCTTCACAGGGATTACCGGGCACATTAGATGGGCTGGGCCATTAACCCAGATGGAATTGCTCTCACGGAGGAAGCGCCTGGGGCTGGAGGTGTTGGGGAAGTGCCTGCTGGCACCGGTGTCTAACTGTGGCACTGTGCGGAGGCTGGGGCTCCTGTTACCTTCTCTGGAATTCGCTCCTTGAATAGAGGCCTGGGTGGGACTGAGGGAGCAGCAGGCTGGGGCAAGAGTTTCCTGCTGCCTGTAAGGAGAGATAGGACCCAGCCACCTTATATTTTCATTTATCACACCTCAAGCCCTGCCAGTGCACTGACACGTAAATGTAGGGACGCACTGTTCAGCCTCAGAGCTGACGGGGATGTTCGTCTTGACCTGCGACAGATGCCTTTCGGAGGTATCTTCTCCACCTTTCGGAGGTATCTTCTCCACCTTCCTTCGGCTGCCTGGGGAGAAGCCAGCGTGATGTTCTCATGGCTCTGCTCCTCCTTGGCTGTGATGGTTGAACATCATCCTGCAGAGACCTGACCCCGGGGAACTGACCCAGAGGCCAGACTGGCCCAATCAGATTGTCGCTCTTGAAATTTGCAACGCGGACTCTAAGAGCCTGGGTCAGTTTGCTGCTGGAGCTGGGTGATGCAGACCCAGGGCTGAAGGCGCCATTTTGGAGTAGCCCCGACAAGCCAAGTGCAAACTGAGCAAAGGAAGCCAATCCAGAGAGAGGGAGGAGAAAGAGAGAGAGAGAGAGAGAGAGGGAAACAGACACAGAGACAGAGAGAGACAGCAGAGACAGAGACCGGGGAGAGATTTCTTGCTTTCAGCCCCTTGGGAAGCCTGCCTGTGGGTTCCATGAGCCACCTAATTCTTCTCACAAAAATCTTTTACTCTGCTTAAAATAGACCAAGCTGGTTTCTGTTCCATAAAAGCCCATCATTCAGGGCCGAGTATAGTGGTTCACACCTGTAATCCCAGCCCTTTGGGAGGCCTAGAAAGTCAGATCAGTTGAGATGAGGAGATCAAGACCAGCCTGGCCAACACAGTGAAACCCCATCTCTACGAAAAATACAAAAATTAGCCGGGTGTGGTGGCATGCGCCTGTAATCTCCGCGCATGGGAGGCTGAGGCAGGAGAATCACGTGAACCTTGGAGGCAGAAATTGCAGTGAACCAAGATCATGCCACTGCACTCCAACCTGGGAGAGACCAAGACTCTGTCTCAAAAAATAAAATGTCCATCATTCAAATAAAGTTCATCCATGGAGGTAGCTAAGGCCAGGCCGCAGGACAGTGCTGAGCCCAGAGGCCAGGTCAGAACCAGGGATGTCCAGCCTGGATGGTGCTTCGTGTGTCTCCAAGGAGTCCTGGGAGCTGAGGGGAGCACAAAGATCACAGACTGGCCTTGACTTTGGTCCTGATGTGGGTGGTGGCATATGCGGATCCTGTGAGGACTACAAGCTGCCTCTTCCTTCAGGAATCCATGACTTCGTCCAGCCCATTAGCCCCCAGCACTGCTCCTGGCCATCAGAGGAGATTTTGGGCGATGAGACCTGCTACCCCGACCCCAGCTCCTTCCTGATATCAAGGAGCAATTGGCCAGGCAATAGCCCAATATCCAGTTTCTGGGAAAGGTGGACAACATTATTTGAACCTGAAACATGCCAGAGGTAATCAGATCAGTCACAGAAAACTGAGAAGCCTGTAATTTATGGAGAAGAGCTTGGAGACAGGAACCACCAGCCCCCTCCAGTTGTCCCCAGGGGGTGGGGAAGGTGCCGAGATGAAAGAGTCACCTCCCCCTGGCAGAGTGACCCTCTCTCACTGAGGGAGCATGGGTCTGAGCCGTAGGCAGGGATGGAGGGCTGCACGACTTCACAAGTTTCTACTCCCACCAGGCGGGATGGAGACTGGCTCCAGGGACAGATCCTAAGCCTCAGTGGTTGTTTCTGAGGTCCTGGAGTTCCAGATGGCTGCTCGGGGGTTCTGAGGATCTTTGTCATCCCAGATTCCCCTGTGATACCTATGTTAAGTGTCTGAGCCACTGGGCTTCCCAAAGGCCTTTGGGCTATTTCTGGCTGTTTTAATCCATCATGATGGGGGCACCTTCTCCTCAACCCCATCTCCTGGAGAAAGCCCTGGTCAGGATTTTCCCAGCCCAAACCTCAGTTTACCAGCCAACTACTTTCCTATGAGAACTGCAAAAGTTCAGAATTCAAAGATGTTGAGGGACAAACAGAAGTCGTGTTTATAAGGAGGGAGAAGAGGATGCTGGTGGTGGATCTGTGGTCCCATCACAGAGATGAGGGGAGATGGGCTACTTGCAGGCCTCGTCTCTAGGTGCTGGTTTACTGGAAGGGAACAGGAGAGCATGAGGGATTGAAGAATGCAGACAGGAACTCACCTTTATTGGATTCCTACAAAATTCCATGTAATCCTTGAAGTCTTCTTATAAAGAATTACTGCATTCCCTTTCAGATGAGGAAACTGAGGCTTAAAGAATTGAGTAATATGTCTATGCTCACGGGTGTGTCCTATTCTACCACCGTAGGCAGACATACCCGGGTCTGGCCTCCCCACCTCACCCCTCACCATCAGCCTCCCATTGAAGTTTGGCAGCACTCATTAAGCCATTTAATAAGATTTACATACAGTCATGTGCATAGCAGCATTTCTGTCCATGACTGGCCACTTATATGACGGTGGTCCCATAAGATTACAATGGAACCAAAAAACTCCCTGCCACCTAGGGATGCCACAGCACAACCCATTACCTTTTCTACATTTAGATGCACAATACTTACCATTGTGTTCCAATCACCTGCAGTATTCAACACAGTAGCGTGCTGTACAGGTTTGTAGCCTCGGGGCAATGGGCTGTACCCTATAGCCTATGTGTTTAGTAGGTGACACGATTTAGTTTATGTAAGTACACACAATGATGTTTGCACAATGTAAACCCAATGTATCTGAGACAGGTCTCAATTTAGAAAGTTTATTTTGCAGCTGGGTGCGGTGGCTCACGCCTGTAATCCCAGCACCGAGAAGGGTGGATCACGAGGTCAGGAGATCGAGACCACGGTGAACCCCATCTCTACCAAAAATACAAAAAAAAAAAAAAATTAGCTGGGCACAGTGACGGGCGCCTGTAGTCCCAGCTACTCAGGAGGCTGAGGCAGGAGAATGGCGTGAACCCGGGAGGTGGAGCTTGCAGTGAGCTGAGATCTCGCCACTACACTCCAGCCTGGGTGACAGAGCGAGACTCCGTCTCAAAAAAAAAGAAAAGAAAAGAAAGTTTATTTTGCCAAGGCTAAGGCCATGCCTGTGACACAGCCTCAGGAAGTCCTGATAACATTTCCCCAAGGCTGTGGGGTAGAGCTTGAGTTTAACCATTTTAGGGAGACATGAGACATCAGTCAATACAGGTAACAGGTACATTGGTTTGGTCCAGAAAGGCAGGATAACTCAAAGCAGGGGCTTCCAAGTTATAACTAGATTTAAAGATTTTTGGATTGGCAATTGGTTGAGTTATTATCAATAGAAGGGAATGTCTAGGTTAAGATAAGGGGTTGTGGATGCCAAGGTTTGATCATTCAGATGAAGCTTTCAGGTAGCAGGCTTCAGGGAGACCAGACTGTAAGTGTTTCTTATCAGACTTAAAGAGTCTGTTCTGTCAGTAATTCCAAAAGGGAGGAGGGAATGATGAGGTATGTCCAGCTCCCGCTTCCCGTCAAGGCCTGAACTAGTTTTTCAGGTTAATTTGGAAGGCCCTTGGCTGAGAGCAGGAGTCCATTCAGATGGTTGGTGGGGCCTTACAGTTTTATTTTTGGTTTACAACAATATCAAAATTACCTAATGACATACTTCTTAGAACATACCCCTGTTGTTAAGTGACACATAATTGTAGATAGATGGAATGGAATGGAAATAAAATGATGAAGGCCAAGGCTCAGAATGAGAAGAGAGTAAAAGAGAAAGCTGGGCTGGGAAGAAAGAAAGGAGGAGGAGGAGGGAACAGATGGCCAGGGGGCCCCTAAATCAGAGTGTGGACTGCCTATTAAGGTGGGACTCCAGAACCTTTCCCCTGACCTCTCCCCTGACCGGCTGAACCCAAATCTCTGAGTCCGCTTTTCAACAAGCTCCTTGGGTGATTCTTATACGCATGAAAGTTTGGGAACCACTGCAGCCTAGCCTGGGCTAGCCAAGGCAGCAGCCACTAACTGTGGCCATTTAAATGGGAATAAGCTAAAATTAAAGATTCACTTCCCCCCTCACCTGAGCCCCATATTAAGTGCTCAATAGGCGCATGCAGCCGGGGCTATCGGGCCCCGCTATCCATGTGCGGTGCTGATTCCTGGCTCTCTCCAGGTGCCTGACACAGGAAGGGATGACTGCCCCATCCTTAGTCAGGCAGTTCTCTCTGCATCCTCGGAGGGTTCCCGCAGTCCTGGTGACTATGGATTTGGCGGGAGTCTTCCATGTGTCTAACAGTGACGTGGGTCAGACTCCCAACTGTATCCCCAGCTCCACCCAAGCCCCAACTCAGACCTGTGGTTCCTAATCCCCTACAGAGAGGGCAGGTCATCGAGTGGCCACAACATCTTCTTAGGCCCTGTCCTGCAAGGACTCTGCAGAGGAGGGGCCAGTGTTGAAGACTGAGCAATTTGGGCAAGGTCTTCTCTTATTCTTGTCCCCACCCACACAGGCAAGCTGTGGCTTCAGAATGACCAAGTGGAACCAGGCTGTGCAGTTTCCTAGCAAATGCCCACCTGGGGCCTGAATGTGGTGTGTGGAGGGTGTGCACACCGTCACAGGCAGCCCAGGGAGGCAAGCAGTGTGACCCCCATCCACAGATGAGACTCAGAAAGGCTAAGGTGCGGGCTTAGCTCACACTGATGAAGGGTGGGTCTGGATTTGAATCCGGGCCTAGCTGATCCTCAGACAGTGCTCCTATGATCCTGATTTCTCTCTGCTTTGTCTCCCAAAGCCTGGCCTCGAGGGGCCTCGGATCCTGGCTCCAATCCTGAGAGCATCCTGGCCATTGGTCCCCAAAATCAAACGTGCATCTCACCCCTTCCTACTGTGGGTCTGGAAGGATTCCTGACTGAGACCATCTTGATAATCAATGTTAAGATAATATAGTTTGGCTGTGTCCCCACCAAAATCGCAACTTGAATTGTATCTCGCAGAATTCCCACATGTTGTAGGAGGGACCCAGGTGCAGTCATTGACTCATGGGGGCTGGTCTTTCCCGTGCCATTCTCATGAATAAGTCTCATAGATCTGATGGGATTTCCGCTTTTGCTTCTTCCTCATTTTTCTCTTGCCACCACCATGTAAGAAGTTCCTTTTACCTTCTACCATGATTCTGAGGCCTCCCCAGTCATGTGGAACTATAAGTCCAATTAAACCTCTTTTTCTTCCCAGTCTCAGGTATGTCTTTAACAGCAGCATGAAAACGGACTAATACACAGGATATCCCTTCCTTCCAGTTAAAGAGGAACACCTCATCCAGGAATTCCCAGTGCTGGGACAGCCTCCTGTTTACCCCTCGGCCTGCTCCGTCCCGGCAGATAAGGAAGAGCCACCCATTCTCTCCGTTACACCAGTGCAGGTTTCCTGCCGGACTCCAGGCAACTGCTTCCTAGCCAGGCTTTTTCCCAGGGCCTGGGGGTGGAGGCCACAGGCTCTTCAGCTTGTGAGAAAGTAGGAGAGAGGGAGCTCTAGAGAAATACCAGCAGGTGGGGAGGTGGCGAGAAGGGGCCCCAGCCTGCCTGTGGTGGGCTCTGCATGGCCTGTGGGCCCTGCCCTCTAGCACAGGCAGAAAGTCCCTTGGCTTTCCACAGAAGACTGACCACTTTTCTCCAGCCATGATCCCTTTGCCCCTGCACCTGATGGAAAGCCAGAGGCAGAGCCACACAAGAAGCAGACTGACCCCACTGACCACCTGGCTGGCCAGCACTGGGCAGATCTGCAGGGCTGGATGCACCAAGATCCGGCAGTGGGCACCACAGGCACTGCCCACCAACAACAAACCTCCAGCCAGCCTGGAGCCTGCCTTTTCAGCAAGCCCGATGTCACCAGACAGCCACTAATCATCTCAGAAGTCTTGCTTCCAAAGAGACAGGGCGCACCTTGTTGGCTTGAAGAGCTTGCCCCATTTCTCTTCCCCCAACCTCATCTCCCAGATAGGTGCAGGTCCCTGTCGGGCAGTAAAACTTCCCTACCCAACATCCACTTGTTGGTCTTTTAGTCTTTACTTCTGTTTTCATAAAGCTCTGCTTACTACACGAGGAAGAATAATTCTTCCCCTACCTCCAAAGATGACAGAGAGCTAGGAAATCATTATAACTACAGACTGGCGTCACATGGCCTCAGTGTGCAAATCCCAACTCCAGGCTCCCCAACTAACTCCCACGCTAGCGTCTCAGCAGGAAGGCCCAGTTCTCCTAAATTCCCCTGGGCAGATGGGAAGCTCTCCCAGGCCTTTTTCCTTAAGATATGACTCCTCTAACGCACAACAACCTGCACGAGAACCTCTTTGTATGTTTAGTCCTCTGAATCCACGTCCCATTATTAGAGTGGGCAAACAGCCTAGGACCAGCCCAGCAGGCTGCGTGCACTCCAGCCATACTTCTCAGTGATGTCCTTCCCCAGCGCCTGCATCAACAGATCATCTTCTCTTAAGAAATCAAAAGTCCTAGTCATTTTAGAAAGTTTGTTTTGCCGCTGGGCGTGGTGGCTCATGCCTGTTGACACAGAGATAGAGAGAGACAGCAGAGACAGAGACCAGGGGAGAGATCTCCTGCCTTCCAACCCCATGGGAAGCCTGCCCGTGGGTTCCATGAGGCACCCCAATTCTTCTCACAAAAATATTTTCACTCTACTTAAAATAGCCGAAGCTAGCTTCTATTTCATGAAAGTCCATCATTCAGGGCTGAATGTGGTGGTTCACGCCTATAACCCCAGCACTTTTGGAGGCCGAGGCAGGTAGATCACTTGAGGTCAGGAGATCAAGACCAGCCTGGCCAACATGGTGAAACCCTGTCTCTAGGAAAAATACAAAAATTATCCAGGTGTGGTGGCATGCCCCTGTAATTTCAGCTACTCTGGAGGCTGAGGCAGGAGAACTGCTTGAACCTGGGAACGGAGGTTGCAGTAAGCAGAGATGGCCGCACTGCACTCCAGCCTAAATGACAGAGCAAGACTCTGTCTAAAAAAAAAAAAATCAAAGGACTTGAAAGTTGTCTTCTCACCTGTCTGCCTCCCCTCCTCAGTTTTCAGTCTTCTTTTCAGACAGGTGGGCATCCTAGGGAACTCCCTGTGGGAGTTAGGCATAGCCCTTGCCTCTCTTCTATCAGTTATGCATTTTGGCTGAGTTGTCTCCATGGTTAGCATTTGCTGGGGAAGTAAATGTTTCAGAGGCTATGAGGTCAAGACATTACTACTAGAGTATTTATAAACAAATAAAAGATGTAATTGCCTTGGGGCAGAATTTAAAACGCTAAGGGAAATTCTGAACATGATTAGAACTCATTAACCTTAAGGAAGTGAAGACAAAGTGTTAACAAAGAGGCCAGCACACTTTATTTCATAGCTTTCTCCATTCCTTGTTTGAAGCTAAGACCAGCAGGGTGATAGGATGGCTCTTCCTCTCCCCTTAGAGTCCCTGTGTTATGTGGTCATGGTCCTGAGTTGCAGACAATAGAATCTATTCTAGCTGGTTTTCATCAGAAGAGCATTTATTAAGGACATTAGAAAACTCACTGAAATGTTGCAAGGACTGGAGGCACCCAAGCTTCTAGAACAACTTCCAGCACCGCACTGAAGAATGGTCCTGGTAAGGGAGCTACTGACATTGACAACCCCCAAATCACATGCATTTGCTGAGCCCTGGTCCCTGCTGGTTTCATCACTTTTTTTTTTTTTTTTTTTTTTTTTTGAAACAGAGTCTCGTTCTGTTGACTGGGCTGGGTCTCGGCTCACTGAAACCTCTGCCTCCCGGGTTCAAGCGATTCTCCTGCCTCAGCCTCCTGAATAGCTGGGATTACAGGTGTGAGCCACCACATCCAGCTAATTTTTATATTTTTAGTAGAGACGGGGTTTCACCATGTTGGCCAAGATGGTCTCGATCTCTTGACCACATGATCAGGCGCCTGCCTTGGCCTCCCAAAGTTCTGGGAGTACAGGCGTGAGCCACCGCACCCGGCCTGTTTCATCACTTTCAAACCAAAGTCCATCTGATTGGTGGAAACAGTCACGTGTGGGCAGCCTTATGGCAAGCGAGGCTGGAAATCCCTGTCTGGCTGCCATGCTGGGAAGGTAGATCCACAACATGAGGGAAGCTTTTGAAATATGGAGAGGCTGTTAAAATGTGGATATTCAGGAATGATCACAGTCCACCACACACACAGAATTCCCCTTTCCACAAATCACGGTGTGAGACGGGAAGTCTAGATTCAGATCTGCCTTCTTTCTAGAAGCCCCTGTTCAAGCCCTTAGTTTTAGGGCAAATAAAGAAAGCTGTAGAAAAAAGATTTTAATTTTGGTGTGACTTGAAGACTCTTTTATAGTCTTCTTGTTATCAGGTGTGAGAAATTTTTACAACTTCTCCCTGTTAGAAATGTTCCTGTGATGGGCTAAATTCTTTGAAGTCTCTGACTCTTATCTGCTGTTTCCTCTGCCTGGATTGCAGCTCTCACCTCTGGTGGCATCTATAATACCTGGCCCAAACATTCAGGTGGGAGCTTGCTAAACAGGCCTGGGCTAAAATCTATCTCTGCTGCTACACAGCTGTGTGACCTTAGAAGTGTTACCTAATTTTTCTTATCCTCAGTTTATGAATCTGTAAAATAGGGGTAATACTACTGACTTCCTAGATTGTCCATGGATTAAATGGATAATAGACAAAAAGAGACCACATAAATAGTAAACACACAGGATTCTGTCCCTTCTTCTCCTTTTTTATGATGTTTTGTACATTCCTGGGTTACAATACTTACACTAAACTGTGCCATTTGGACGTTCACCTATTTTTAAAATAACGGGTAGACAGCTCCTTCTCTCCTGTGTGGCCCGTTGCTTTCTTGCAATGTAAAAAAATATACAAAATACAATATTGAAAAACACATAAAGGAAAGCTAAAATCACCTATTTTCCAAGCACATTAAACAAATTATGAAATAATGTTAAATTACTCCGTCATTTGCAGGTAGTCTTATTCGCCATAGGAAACCTTGCTAAAAGTTTTGTTGTATCATTCTATTTTATTTGCAACTTATTTTTTTTCCTTAACGATGTACCATGAATATCTTTACAGGTGAGTTCATACTAACCTACATCATTCTTTTAAAGGGCTACCACGTATTCCATAGCTTTCTCTAACCAGGGCTCTTCTGGTGGACAGCATTTGTTTTGAATTCTTGTGATGAGCACTCCCATACATACACATGGCACACACGTATGCCATCATTTCTGGAGGGTAGATTTCTAGAAATGAGACTCTTCTATCACAGACTGTAAACATCCACGGTGTTGTCAGAAACCACCCTTTCAAAATACTGTGTTGATTTTCAGCCATCCAAACAGTACCTCTTTCACCCACTTCCTTTCTAACACTGGAAGCCATCTATCTAAAATTCTGGACAACCGTGTAAGTTAAAATGGTAAGTCAACTAGTGAATAGATTGTCCATTTGTATCCTTCCTGTCGAGTGCCTGGCTATTTGCCCACTTTTCCACTGGTTCTCTTTTCTTTTACATTGCCTGATAGAGATGTTAATCCTTTGTTTGTGAGGGCTGTTGTAAAATTGATTTTTCTTCCAAGCAGTCATTTATCTTGTAATGGTTTGTTTACTACACTGCACTCTTGGAAGGGAGGGGCCGTGTCTTATTCAGGCTCTAGTAACTGAGACAGTAGCTGGCTTATTGCAGGCTCTCGGCAGTGTCTGTTGGATTAATGAGTAAATCTATACATGGATGGCAGACAAATCAAGGGAACTTCAGTGTGCATTGGCAAAAGCACCGAGTTAGGGGATTTTAAAATAAAACGTGTATTCTGGAAAATGTCAATTGTGTCTATCCATTTTCTCAAAGTTTCATCTAAAGTTCAGCTTATTGTAGCAGAAACCACTGCAGATCTTGGGTTTCACTTTTCAATTTCTGAGTATTATGAGACCCTCAAAATGAACATGAAGCTAATATTATGTGACAAAACCCATAAGCATAAGTAGCAAATAAAAAACTAGAAAAATATGTATCTACCTTGAATAAGAACTAAGTCAAGAGAAATAGACTAGTGAATAATTCTATCAGAAGAGGGGTCATGGGATGGTTAAAACTAAAATGATATCAAGGAATCCTGAACCATTTTTTTAATGACTTCATCATGGTAGGATTATATCGTGGAAAAAACTCTGGACTCCTGCTTTAAAACTTGTCAGGCAAGTGATCAAGTCCCTTCACCTCAAGGTCATCTGTAAACAAGGGAAAACTATTTGCCCCGGCTACTTCAACAGTCTGTCTATCCTTTCATCCATTTACTCATTCATTCCTTCAAAATTTTTTGGCAGACAACTTATAGTGAAGACCGACTTAATTAATTTATTCATTTATTTTTGAGACGGAGTCTTACTCTGTAGCCAAAGCTGGAGTCGGTGGAGCAATCTCGGCTCACTGCAACCTCTGCCTCCTGGGCTCAAGAGATTCTCATGCCTCAGTCTCCTGGGTAGCTGGGACTACAGGCACGCATCACCACACTCGGCTAATTTTTTTTTAATTTTAGTAGAGACAGGGTTTCACCATGTTGCCCAGGGTGGTCTTGAACTCCTGAGCTCAGGTGATCTGCCCGCCTTGGCCTCCCAAAGTGCTGGGATTACAGGTGTGAGCCACAGCGCCCATACGAAGACTGATTTAATTTAGATAAGTGTGCATGGAAAAGGGACTTGTAAACTATAAAAAAAAAATGCTACAACCAGAATATGAAGGATATCCTTAACATTATTTAGCTTATAAAGTCAGAGTAGAAAATGCCTCTATGGTACCCCAAGAAGGTAGTGAATGGATACACTGATACAGCTTTTGGAACATAAATAAAAACACCTTATTTAAAACACAGCAGAGGTCACAGTGAGACAGACTAGAGTAGAATACAGTTTTTATTATATTGAAGTATTTGCAGCAATTCTATACATTGAAAATATGTATGTACATACATTTACATACTATATATAATATATGCAATGTTTGCAATATATGCAAATATATATGTAGCATCTGTATGACAGGGAATCAGCTGACAAAGGATGGTCTGCTCGAATGTTTGCAGGATGAGCTTTAATAAGTAGAATCGAATGACATGATGATGAGCATAAAAGCTATTGGATAGTAATAGTTACACCACAGCCTCTTTAATGCGTCGCATCTCATTTAACCTTTGCAACCCTGTAAGGTGGGTCTCATGCATTTTATGGATGAGAGAGCTGAGGTATTAGAAAGTGGTTGGTCTTGCTCTTCAACCCAGGTCTTTGTTGTCAAAAACAAAGGGATTAAAAAAAAAAAAAAAGCCCTCGATTTTTTTAAAGACCTTGGAGTTGCAAACAGGAGTGACTGTAAAATGCTCAGGACTATCTGAATCCTAGTTTCATTTTTGTCTTTTAAATTTTATTGTTGTTTATGAGGGTCTCATTTTGCTGCCCAGGTTGGTCTCAAACTCCAAGCTTCAAGCAATCCTTCTGCCTCAGCCTCCCAAAACGCTGATTATAGGCATGAGCCACAGCACCCGGCCATGAATCCTAGTTTCAACATATTTGCCTCTTATTTTTAAAAAGTCTTACTTGTGCAATATGTGCTTTGCAAATCCTTTCTTTTTGGAGGTCTTTGATTTAGCTTTTTCAGGACAGTAGCTTTCTTGAAGGCAGAGGCTCTTGGTCATCAGAGGCCCTGCAAAGGGAGGCACAAAGTGCCCTGAATGCAATGGACTTTCAGTTGAATTTTGTCACTTCAGTGAAACAAGGTGCTGACGAGAATGCCTGCTCTCTAGGAGTTAGTCTAGTGAGGGAGACGGATCAATCATCGGACAATTATCATACGGGGCAATAGATGCTGATGGTGAAACCTGGTGTCAGAACAAAGGCCTAGATAGTTTTTCTGCTCCCTTCTCTAAAGGAGTTTGGAGTGCAAGCAGGTGAGGTTACCTGTAGTTTCCTTCAGGATGGCCCAAACTGCTCTAAAAAAAGACTCATCAACCCAATTCACCCAAGACCCAAATATGACATCAAAACACAGAGAATAGAAAACTGTCCCTCCAGCTCTGTGGGGCTGAAGGTAAATACTTCCACTTCCATGTGGTTTGTAATGATCAACCCACAGATGAGAAAAATCAGTTTTTGTTTCCAGGATAGGAGATGTGCTTAAATGTTTTCTGAATCACAGTGACTTAGAGGATGGATTGAAGTTTTGTCTCAAAATTGGCTTTTCTGACCTCTGCTTCCTCTCGGTTGGCATCGTGCAGATATTTACTAGAGAGCTGTGTAATTTGTCATGATTGGCAGGGAAGCCATTCACTGAAGGGAATTCCCCTTTATCTACCAGAGCCCAGGGTCCTTTTCAGGGCAGGGCATGGCAAAGAAATTCAAATTGGGATCTGTGACAGAATTATTCAGCAATTCAAGATTATTCGGTATATATCTACTCCCATCCCACATATATGACGAATAACACATGCACTCTTCAGGAAACTAAAAGTAAAGAGATCAAGCTCTAGAAAAGAACAAACACCGGTGAACTTCAATCTGAGTGAGGATATTGTCAGAGATTTGCTTGTTTCACAAAGCCTTTCCTCAGATCTCTTTACAAACAGAAATTTTACTGGAGGGAGAGGAATGCTTGCGGCTTCACACACCCCGTGGTCTAAAGCTCCAGTGAATTAAGCTCTTGATTGCTGCCACAAAAGAGAGAAATAGAAGTCACTCTGTGGGTGAGAGAGTTTCCCAAGATAGAATAATGCAGCTGGTGGGAGTGGGGAGAATCTCAGAAAGACCACATTGAGGACCATCTGAAAACACATGCTATTTTCCCATTCTCACCTAGTATTTAAAACATCTGGTAAAGTTTTGCCTAGAGATTATCCCACAGGACCCTTTTAAAAATTAATAAGATTTGTAATGATCATGTTATGTTGCAAAGACAGTAACACAACAGTTTTTTAAACTCTAGAAGTTGTTTTCTTAGGCAGGCTAAACAGGCTTTTTGTAATCCTGTTTAGATTATTGGTTTATTTAGCAAATCCTTTCCCCTTTAAATAGTGGAAAGTTAAAAGTCCAATGCATTGATCGAAAATGGCCAATTAGTGGATAGAGATTGAGCCAATTTTACTTTGTTACTTTGCCTCAAATTAAAACCGGCTCTTATTAAGAACCTTATTGGGTTCCAAAGAAAAATATTTTTCTTTTCCTTTTTTTTGGAGATGGAGTCTCACTCTGTTACCTAGGCTGGAGTGCAGTGGCACCATCTTAGCTCACCCCAACCTCCTCCTTCCATGTTCAAGCGATTCTCCTGCCTCAGCCTCCTGAGTAGCTGGGATTACAGGCACCATCAGCCTGGCTTTTTGTATTTTTAGTAGAAACAGGGTTTTACCATGTTGGCCAGGCCAGTCTCAAACTCCTGACCTCAAGTGATCTGCCTGCCTCGACCTCCCAAAGTGCTGAGATTACAGGTGTGAGCCACCATGCCCGGCCCCAAAGAAAAATATTTCTTGCTAAAAATAATCTGCCCTTAATTTTTTAGGAAAGTGTAGATTACATTACAGAAAGTTATGTTAAAAAAAAAAAAGAGAGAGAGATTTGAAAATGTGAATGTTGAAGTTTAGTTATTGCAGTTGATTTAAGAACATGGAATTGAACTATTTCACTGTGATTGTCCCAGGGTCGTGAATATCAGTCACTAAAGGAAATACAAAGTCAAGAAGTGTAATCATTTTATGGGTCAGATGAGAGCAGCAGAGGTGTTGACTGTTATTTCAAATGTTGGCTTAAATCCCTTAAGAAGGGAACCTGTTTTCTACAGCATCACTCTGAATAATTTGGGCCACTGATTTATCTTCTTATTAAAAAAAAAAGTATATGGTTCTCAAGGTTACCTAAAACCGTAAGAATAGGCAAGCTAGAAAGAGCTCCTTCTTGGACTGACTTCTGAATGCAGACCATCATTGCTGTATTTCATGTCCCCCTCCCTAAAACTTAAAACAGCACTCACGGCCCCAGAATCTCAGGAAAGCATACTTATGTGCAACAAATGCCCATCAGGCTCCACTGAGTTAGTGAACTGTGTCCTAGTTGTCCCCTGTATTGTCAACTTCATGTTCTGATGGTTTAGGGGATCTGATGGAAACTCTTGTTGATCCTGATTACTTAGTTGTTTTTGTGTGAGCACCCTTTGGTTTACAAAGCTAACAAAAAGAGAAGTGACATCTTTTCTTTACACACACACACACACACACACACACACAAATCCAAAATTAAGGCAATTAAAACACTGTTAAGAACAAAGGGCACAAGATACCACTAATCAACCTTCCATATTCGTTACTTTTTTCTTTTATATTTAATGCAAAGATATGAAACCTTAGTGTACAAAACCAAACATTAATGAAAATGTCTAACAAAAAAAGTAGGTTAATGTAACAATAATTAGAGATAAACTAAATGCCAGCAAAAATTTCAAGAAGCTCCACTATGGCATCTGGCGTATTTGGACGTGATAGTTTCTTCTGCATAAAAAACAATCCGCTTGTGATTTCAACACATTTCTATTTTTGTGGTTATGTTTGAACCTTATGAAAAAATCTCAATTGAGTCTGGATTTTTTTAAAACATAGGTTTAATTTTTCTTCTAAAATGACTCTCCTCATTAAAGTGAAAAGATGCAGCTGTTTTCAAAGACACTGTTTGCTGCTATTTCATTCAGAAACTATCCTAACTGCTGGTGGAAAGATGGTTTCCATGTGAGACAATGGGAACCGGGAACATTTCCTAATCTCCTGGAAGATCACATTTGTAAACTACTCTTCACATCACCCCATGCAAAAGTTTAAAAATTTAGAATGATTGAAGCTCAGGCATAGATTATTACAATAACATTTAATAGCAGCTTAGCCTACCTTTAAAGAATATTATTCTAGGAGGATGTGCATTTTACAGCAATTACACACAAGAAATGAATACACACAGATGAAGCGGTGTGGTTATTTCAAACACAGCTTGTCCCTGTGAAAAAATCCTTGCTCTTGGCCTCTTCCACTTTTCAATAAAATAGGGGTTTAAAAAGTGACCTTGCAGGGAAGAAGTCAGGAACAAGTTTGATAACATGGACTCAAACCTCAGAGATGTTCTCTGTTGTAGTGAGTCTGCAAATTCTTTCCATAACCAAATACCTTCCAAGTTACAAGTATTTCACAGACAGAGGAAAGGGATCTTTTCCCTATGTATAATTTAACCTCTTATCTGTTTTGAAAATTATCTAGAAGATTGGATGAAATTTTTTGTGAAACATTACTAGAAACAGTGATCCTCTGCTGCCCAGTAATGAATTAAAAAAAAAAAAAAAATCTTAAAACTTTCTAGCCCCAGCAAATAAATACTTTTTTAAAAAAAGAAATCCATTTGTGAAAAACATAGTCAATTCAAAGTCCCAAATCTGGAGATGAAATAAATGTGAAAAGGGTTCACTGTTGCATTCAAAGTTCAGGGTAATTAATCAGAGATGGGGGATGGGGGATGGGCGAGGCCCCTCCAGCCCCCTGGAGCCAGAGCAGGCAAGGTGCACCGTAACCATGCCTCCCTGATGGAACCCAGGGAGAAGACATAGAATGTTCCCCCTCCTCCCTCTAGTCTTCATTTTCAAATCAAATGACACTTAGCTTACCTGAAAGTCTTACAGGTTAGGTCATCCGTAAACAAATTTTTTTTTTTTTTTTTTTTTAAATGCCTTTAAATTCAATCTGTGTGTGTGCCCAAGAAAAAAGTGCTTTTGGGCCACTAAATTTTCACATAACTTTGTGGTTACACATTTCAGAGGGAAATCAAAGACTCTAGTGTTGGGTTTGTGAGTCCTGTTTTCAAGTGTTGCTTCTCCTCCATATATTCCGTATTTATCTAACAGAATTAAGTGCGATGGGAATGGACATAAATTCCTGAATGTCAGTGTTAAAAAATCTAACTGGTTTGGAGAGGCAGCTTAGCAACAGAACATGTGAGATACCTAGAGGGTCTAGTTCCCTGTACGCTGCCTGAAAGTTGGCTGTAATACTTGAGCAAAAGTTATTTCCATCCCTGTGTGAACTAGCGGGAGTGCCATCCACGCTCCTGGGGGCTGGTCCTCCTCCTTGCAGTGTAATCAGAGTCTGTGTATTTCAGCTACACAGTGCGGAGATGCTCAATCTGTGTTCACGGGATGAACTCAGTGAACTGCGAATGTTAGCAGGAGGGATGTTTGCTTTCACTTCAGAGAACAGAATGAGGACAAACTGGTAGAAAAACTACAGGACAACAGATTCCAGTTCAACCAAGGTAGACATGTAGTGAGCTACTGGTCACCGGAGTGTTCAAGCAAAAGCTGGAAAGTTACTTAACAAATCTGTGGTTTAGTGGATGTGGGCTGGAGTCAATGACCCATAAGATCCCTTCCTGCTCCTGACAGCTTTTTTTTCAGGCCCTGGAATAACATGCAGATCTAATTTGGAAAACTATTCTTAGAAAATAACCAATATAACGTTAGGAGGGAACATTGTATTTACAAATATTTCCACTGTTTTCTTCGGAGGACCAAATTGGAGGTAGAACTCCAGAGGGAAGCAGAATGCAGAGGAACACTTCCAGGATGGGGCTGGAATGCACAAAGGATCAGATGACACCCTATGATGACGGCTGTCATCTGAAGCCTTATCCAGAAAGCAGGCTCCAACAGCTCAATTACTGTCAACTGATCTAACATGAGATACACAAGTGTCATTTAAGATGCTGCCTGAAGGCTCAGTATTTCCAGGTGTTAGCTGCACAAGAAAATAATCCTTAAGTGTCTTGAGACACTCTTTAACAAAGCAGAAAGCAGCCTTCTAAACATGGCCCCTCAGGGGCAGAGTTGGAAGCAAGACTTCATCCAAGTTCCCTTGCTCTGAATGCTCACCTGACCTGGATCTGTCTCTGGCATCAGGCAATGTATCCTGGGAAGTGCAGCACTGTTTTGTGTGATCACATCTCTTCATTCATGCCCTTCCTTCTGTGCCTCTAACATAATTGTGGCCTGACACAGATGATGCTCATGGCTCCTGGGTTAACAGCTAAAATAACTGAACAACTGTACATTTTGGCTAAAGTGGAAAAGACACTGGTGTGGATATGTGTGTTCTTGGCTTCATGTAAAGTCTACTGAAGCAGACATGTGGGATGCATTATTAAGGTGCTTGGCAATTGATTTTTTACATGAAGCCTCACCAAAAATGTAAATTTTAATGTTGTTTAGTTTTTGGATCCCAAATGAAGTGGCTCAATGAAAATTAGAGCAATTCCTAGTATTGGTGTTGAGCGATCCGAAGTCCTGATCACTGCCCACAAAATATACTAGAATGAGGATACCAGGTGAATATGATGGCCCAGGAGAACAGAAACTTTAATTCAAACTTTAAACCTCCAGTTCACTGCAGTGGGAGTGTAGAAAGAGATATAAATATATAAATATTTATATATTTCTATATTTCAAGCTGGGCATAAATGTAAAAAACAACTATACTTTTTGAAAATATAAAATCCAACAATCATCCAATCTAATAACCTAATGCACTCAGCAGATTTGTAAGTTTATTGTTCCTAAGAAATATAAAAATATTCTATAATTGTTAATGTGAAACACGCTTGTTGCTGTATTTTTGGGCTTCTTTTCTAAGCTTCTGGATTTTACTTCCATGTTAAAAGAATAACTGAGGCACTGGTTCTGAATTGAATGCTGTATTTATTATAGTGTTTTTATTAACAAACTTTCACCAGAAAGTTCCGAGTGTGTTAATACAGCAGGCACATTGGCTTCCATGTTTGGCATCTGACAGTCCACAGAATTGCACTTCACTCTCACAATTCCGCCACAGCTTTGTGAATTATTTGGGCAGGACCTACAGCCAGCCTCCCCCATTAAATGATTAAATATGATTTTTGGTTCATTCTGATTGAAATGTTCTGAGTTCACACTTGCATCCATCTGTGACAGGCTCAGCTCCACTTTCCCTCCTGCCTTGTTTTCAGTCCCTCCACTGCTCTCCATATTGCTCATGTCTCTATTTTTACAGAGTTCCCTTTGTTTATTCTCGAGGTCACAACACGTTTTGAGAAATGATCCAGTGCTTCTGCAGACAAATGATGATGGCTCTGCCATCTTTGGAAGATGCTCTTCTATGCTCCTCTGAAGACTGTGTACATTGGTGTGGCCAATTTTTTCTTGGGCCTGAATGTGCTGCACTGGCTGGAGGAAAAAATTCCTAGGCAGAGAATTCTGCATTCCAGCTGGCTTTACTCTGCCCTGCAGGCAGGGACAGTGGTGGATGTGTGTGATGGGGTGCACAAAGCCCTCGGCAGCTTGGTGTGTGGCCTTCAGAGGTGCCATGCCGTTTTGGATCTGGACAAAGCTGCTAGTGGTAGGAGCGCACTGGTGGCACACGCAGTTCCCCATCTGCTGGCAAGAGTGTGGGCCGTATTTCAAGCGTTTGTAGGCATTTGGGCAGCCACATCTCTGATTCAGAGAGAAGAAGTGACACATGGTGTGCTGTTCAAGAGAGGCCTGTAACAAGGCAGAGCCAGTGTCATTTTTAGTGCTTTTGCTGAGTTCACTGTTGTAAGCTGCATGCACAGGCATCCCTAAATTCTTTGCTTGGCTGTTGAAAAATTCAGAGCAGATGTGGGTCTCTTCATAAGTGGTCTTCTCAGAGGCAGTGCAGCTGTGGGAAGCCAGAGGTTCTAATTCATAAAACTCATGCTCCAGTTCAGATTTGGGGCCCCTGGGATCTAAATAAGCATTTACGGTATGTGTTTTGCTTTGTCCCTTGTCACTAGGACTTGTAGACAAGGCATGGGAAAAGGCACTGCACTGTAGTTTTTTAGGTAAGGGAATCTGACCACAGGTCCCCTGTGGTCCAAGGCACCGGCACATACACTGGAAAAAGAAGGTGGCGAAAGCCCAGCTGATACACATGATGAGCATCATGAAGGTGCCCAGCTGGGTGTACGCTAGAACTGTGGAGGGCATCATCATGGCCCCTGCCACAAAGGTGGTCAGGGCAGCCATGGCAATCGCAGAGCCCATGCGACTCAGAGAGAAGATCACCTTGCCTTCTCGGTCGGGATCTGGAGCCAAGCGGTAGGCAACCCCATAATGGACGGCAAAGTCTACAGACAAGCCAACGGCAACGGAAATGGTGACAGATTCCAACACATTTAGCTCCCAACCCAGCAGGACGAGAGAACCAACAGTGACAAATATCGTTCCAGCAATTGAAATGATGGCATAAAGGCTTATGATGATGTTCCAAGTTGTCAGCAGCATCACACTAAATGCAACAGCAACTGAAAGCCCCATGGCAATGAGGGTGCCATCGGAGAGGCTATCCTGGAGGTCATAGAACTCCAGATTGCTGACAAACCAACCATTGCTGAGGCCTTCAGGGGCCGAACTCAGCTCATTGGATATCCATGAGTCCACCTCTTTATAAAACTGATGCATCTTTTCATAAGCCAGTGTGAAGAGGTAGGTACTCTGGAACTCTAACACCACTGCCCTGATAGTATCATTAATATCAAACCTCGGCCCTGGGGTTTTGCTATCCAAATGGTACCCTGTACTCCTTTCCAGCTCCATGATAGCTCTCTTGATGCACAGTTCAAAAATCTCTTGCTTGTAGGGGAAGCTCCAGTGGCTGCAGCATGGGTACAGGGCAGGCTCATCACAGTCCTGGTTCTCCATCCACTGTTTGAACGTCTCAATGAAGCAGCTGGTGAAGTCCTGTTCATCAGTCTGGTAAAAGAATGTTTGGTTTCTCAGTTTTTGACAGAAGTGCAAAATCCATGCCTGGGAAGCTGGGCTGGCGATGTTAAAACTGCTATCTAATGTCAACTTCCCTTTACTCTTGGGATTTAGTGGATTGCCATTGTCTTCTGGGGACACGCCCCAGATTACTGTGATAGGCATGTGGAGCTCCTCACCATGGTGAACACGTTCAAACATGAAAAGCTTTTTGTATTCAGCATCATAACGCTCAAAAGGATGAGACGACCTGAACACCTGGAACTCGGATAACTCCAGTGAGGGCAGTTTCATCTTTGGATTTATACATACAATGTAGGCCCCACCTACAGTTAAGGCAAGGAACCCAAACAGCCAAAGGTAGCGAAACTTAATGACAATGCATGGCAATACTTTTTCAAAAAAAATTCGAGATGCTTCTGAAATGGCAAAGAGTACTTTGTGGCACTTCTGGCAAGCCACTGTCCAGCAGCTTTTGTTATCATATATTTGGGGCTGGGGCTTTTTGAAGCAAGTGAATATATTAAGAAGATACCGTTCATGCAGCACAACAACTGCTGGAAGCCATGTGACCATCAAAACATAATTCACCAAAATAGCTGTCCCTGCATAAACTCCAAAGCATCGGATTGCTGTAATGTTGCTAACATAGTTAGCATAAAAGGCAGCAGCAGTGGTAAAACTGGTGACGAACATGGAGAGGGCAGCGTGCTGCAAGGTGATGCTTACAGTTTCTGAGGTCTCAGCATGAGGCTTATCAAATTTTGTGTAGTTCCAAACATCACACAGGACAAAGGCATCATCTGCTCCAATTCCAACCAAAATAATGAGGGCAGTGAGGTTCATAAAAGGAAAAAATTCGAAGTGAAATACTACACGATAGAGAAAATAGGAAACAATCAAAGAACTGATTATTGCAAACATTGTCATCAGAGTGATAAACATGGACTTGGTGTAGACACACATGACTAAAAGGACAATCACAATGGCTATGGCAGGATACACAGTATCCATTAGAAGATAATCCTGAAACAAACTGTGTTTGATACCAAACTCAATCCCGGTGATGGTAGTCACGCCGTCAGAAGAGTTCCAGTTTTCAAAGTTGTCCAAGTAAATGTTCATCATGCTCTCCCCTTTCTCTGTGGGAGAGAAGAGCATGCTGTATTTTAAAGCTGGCGTGGCATAGTCAGCCGTCTTTGGGGTCATAAAGTCTTTGTCCACCAAGTAATGGAGGATCTGGTACACGGCATTGTACTTGGTACATTTGCGTGGGACATTGGTGCACTTGAGCTGGTCCTTTCTTCTGGCTGCCATGTCCCAGCAGTCTGGCCCGAGAGTGCCATTTTGGTAGTGTTTGGCACAAGTCCGAAGCAGCTTCAAGGTATGAGAGACATCTCGCTCGACTATCTTCTGACAGGACGATCTATTGTTCAGAATGGCGATGTAGTTTCCCAGTGTCCAGCTGGGGCAGCAGGAGGCAGCAGTGGTCCTCTGGCAGAGATCACCAAACTGGGGGTGAGATCTGATCTGCAGAGATAGCGACAAGCAGAAGGACTACAGTTTAAATTGGTTCACAATCGTTCACAACTGGAAAGGTCTGCACTAAGGTGACCTTGAGGGACAGGGAAAGTTACAAAAGCTAAATCATTATCCTCTTAAATTAGGAATCAGTTTGAAAACAGGGTGAAATTTCCCCCTAAATGGCCTCATGTTACAGGATGCCCTTTAGGTTACTTTATTTTGAATTAAAAACTACTGTTTGGGGATGACATGCAAGTGTGAAACAACTTCAACCAATGCTAGTTTTGTTTACAAAAGGAGATCAAATTAACACCTACTTAGTCAACAAGACTTTTCAAAGTCACTTTAAAAAGCAATGAAGTGGACAGGTTGTGAAGCTTAGGTATGTACCTGTATAGGATGAAGAAAACAACTGTACAATTGATACAAATTTGTGGTTTTGCCTAAAATTCTGGTTATCAGCATGAAATTGTTGGTGACTAAAGTACTATATTTCAATCAACAGTTAGAAGCAAAGATGATATTCCCTAGAGAACTGCTTTGGCCTGAATGTTTGTGCTTCTCCCAAATTCAGGTTGAAACCTAATCCCCAGTGTGTTAGGGGGTGTGGCTTTTTTGGAGGTGACTAAATTACAAGGGAGGAGCCCTCATGAATGGGAGTAGTGCTTTTGTAAGAGTCCATGAGGACGCATAGAATGCCCCATCTATGAGGAACAGGTCCTCACCAGACTAAATCTGCTAATTCCTTGATCTTGAACTTCTCAGCCTCTAGAACTATAAGAAATAAATTTTTGTTGTTTATAAGTTACCCAGTCGGAGGTATTTTGCCATAGAAGCCCAAACAGATTAAGACAAAAACTGCTTGGTGAATCAAAAAGTGACCCCAGTAATATCAAAAGTGCTGATGTAAAGAAGCATCGGCCAGGCACGGTGGTTCACGCCTATAATCCCAGCACTTTGGGAGACCGAGGTGGGTGGATCACCTGAGGTCGGCAGTTCGAGATCAGCCTGGCGAACATGGTGAAACCTCGTCTCTACTAAATATACAAAATTAGCTGGGCGTGGTGGGCGCATGCCTGTAATGCCAGCTACATGGGAGGCTGACGCAGAAGAATCGCTTGAAGCCAGGAGGCGGAAGTTGCAATGAGCTGGGATTGTGCCACCGCACTCCAGCCTAGGCAATGGAGTGAGACTCCATCTCCAAAAAAGAAGCATAAAAGTCTGGAATAAAATTGTTTCCTGAAGTATGAGTAGAAAAGGGCAATGTTTCTAGATTAAAATATGATTTATATCTGATTTTTAAATTGGTATATACAATAAAATAAATGCTGAAGAATTTAATTATTTCTTCCATAAAGTTTATTCAAATTGGCAAAAATCCTTTTTTGGAGAACTTTCTCTTTTGGTAAATGAGGGCCTGCTGCATATTAGCAAGTATGATAATTCTGGATTTGGTGTGGAAAGTATTTCATTTAAAACATTGTTCCAGGAGAAGGCTTTCCATCTTACAGCTATTGTTATAAAAAATTGAAAAACTGTTCCATCACTGGTTTGCTAGATTATGGTAAAGTCTGTACCATTCCATTCTGTAAATTAGATGAGTAGCCCCTCTTTTCTGAGGTGAGAATAAGAAATATTCCTCTTCTCCTGAGCCTGACCAGAGAGTTCTCTTTAGGAGAACTAGAACTAAAGATGACCTGGTCCTATCAGTTTCCCTCATCTCTATTTACCAAAGGCTGTTACAGGCAAGAAACTCCAAAGTTCAAAGAGGAAGTGAGTATTTTTTTTTTTTCTAGTAGGATTAAAAACACTCTTTACCTTGATTAAACTAGGCTTTATCAATCATATATTGAAATGTCTTCTCAAAGTAGAGCAGCAGCAGGCATGAATCACCTCTTTAGAACTTGGACTTACCCAAGAACCAAGTTACCTACGATCCCTGAACTCTGTTTACCAGGATACTTTCCTGGGATTAATCCTGTGGGGGTGGGGTGTAGATGAAACAGGACTAGCCACGTGTTGAGAACTGTGGAAGTTGGGTGACCTATTTCGACAGTCCATTACACTATTTATCTACTTTTGTATATGCTGGAGGATTTACATAATAAAAAGTTGTTTGTTTTTCTAAAGATAACGCTATTGAGGGTAAAGAAAAATGAACCCAAAAGGTTATTGTTCAAATGTACTAAAATAATGTTTACTTTAACAAAGGCTTCATTTTAAAGCTCATTTTTGAGGAACAATCATAGACGTCCCATAAACTAGGATAATTCATACTTGACTGTTTCCAGGTAAAAACATTCACATATGCTAACTTAGGGAAAAATGAACCACCTAACAACAGGAAACCCTGGAATGGCATCTCACTGGTTTTCATGGCAGATTACCAGTTTTACCTTACAAAGAAGTAACATACAAACCACTAGGGTCAGCTTGATGAACTGAATGAAAGGTAATGCAACCCCAATGTCTGACAGTTTTCAGATGGAAGAAAATGAACTGTATCCATTGTGAAAATCCATTATCAGCTAGAAGGAAAATGACCTGTAGTTGTTGAAATAATCAAATGTCAAAGATAAAGGACATGGAGTTGCCAAGTAAAACTGGGAGAGAAAGCATAGAATTCTGTCCTTGAATAATCTTTTCAAATAATAGCACATTTTTAGATGTGTATAGTTGACCAAAGATTAAGAAGTTAGACATTCTAAACACAGACTAAATACTATTTTGATGGCTGCTAGTAAAAACAAGTGCTAGTAAGTCACTGGGGAGCCAATTCTCCAACTGAAAGATGGTACTGATTGATGTTCAACCTTTGGGAAACCAGTTTTCGAGAACGCATATGGGGTAAGAAACAAGGACAGAGAAAAGACATCATGACTGGTTTTCTCTACCGTGAGTTGGTTGCCAGCACTGAATTTAAAGGAATGGAGTTCAAGGAATTGTCTATACTTTTAGGGAGTAAGGTCATATGTTCTTGATCTATTCATCCATTCAAAAGCAAATTTACTCAGCATCTACACAAGATGAATAAGGCACAGTTGTCCTTCCTCTCAAATGGTTCACGGTGTGGCAGGGAAATCAGACACAAACATAAATAACTGTAATTCAAAGCGAGAAGTATGGTATTATATGTAAGGGCTTATGGTGACCTACAGAGAAAGTACCCAAGTCTGTAAGTGTGATGTGACAATGGCACTACCTTAGTCACATGTGAGTGAGATATAGAAACACAGAAGCATGTATTATATTATGGGGCTTGAAGAGACTGGAAAGCAGGCATGTCTTCACACAGAACAGATATGTTTTTGCCATATTTTTGGAAGAGGGATTCATATGAATAATTTCAAAATCTTTGAAGTTTATAAAAATAAAAATGGAGTTAGTGGAAAGAACTTCTTATAGCTCTCATGAGGAATATAGCCCTTCTAATTCTAGTTATTCACAAGATGGGTGCTTAGGGGAACCATTGTGCTTATGTGGTTATAACATGTCTTTGTGTACTTCCCTAGTTAGATAGTGGCAGGGGTGGAGTTGACTTAAAATAGAGGGTAAAGGAAGAGAAGAGAGAAAAAGAAGAAACCAGCAGAGAGTTTTAAATGATACCTTAACTTTTAAAACTATTGGCTAAGTTGAAGATATTTTAAGAAGCTGAGAAAAGAACAAAAGGGAGGAAAATTAAGCCCTTAATACCAGGTTCAATTGATTGCTGGACCCTCCTCCCTGCGTAACAAAGCTCCCTATGTATTAAACATTTAAGGGGAGCCTAGGGAGAAAAGAAAAAGCAAGGGCTCTGTAGCCCTCTTTAAAACAAGAATAGGAAAACATGTTTCTGGAATCTTCTAAGCTTCAGGGGTTTTCCAGCTGTTCACAAAAGTCACCCTAGTAAACAGTCTCTGACACCAAATTTCAAATCCCTTTACAAGCTGAGTCCTCAGAGCTCCAACTTCTACATTGTACAAAGACTACAGAACAAGTAAATGGTTTCCAGCAGTCAAAATTACAGAGACTCACTTCTGGTTACTAATGACACGAGTGTGTCCTTTAGGATGTCAAAGGGTAGAAAGAGGCAATGAAGAAGAGTAGGGGAATCAACTGAAGCTCCTTTTGAAAGTGTGTAAGAAAACAAGCATTTCTGTTAGGAGGTAGAAAACAGGATCAGAAACAGAAGCACTTCACTTTGGAAACCAATGCTGTCTGAATTATGAGTATAAATGGCATGTAATTTAAAGAAAATCTACAGTTTGAACTAAATGTGCTGTAAACACAGGCAGGCGACAGTTGAAACATCTGGTCTCACTGGGATGTTATACTAATTACCAGACGTTTTCTGGAGTCAACCTCCCAACAATTAAGGTCTTCTGCTTGCTATCACTTGGTTGTGCCCCATTTAACTTCAGAGTTGTTAATAATCAAGTGCTTCCATATAACAACCAGGATCTGGGGGCTGGGGGAGAGGAACAACTGCCAAGTAGTCTTAGGACAACTCGGCTCAAACCACTGTAACAAATAAAAATCCTAACAGTGTCTTGAACTGGGAGACTAAAAAAAGGTACAGTAATAATCTGAAAGCCGAACTGTTAACCAATAGTTATTATTTAAGATAGCAGATGAATATATCATCTCTATGAGAAAGTTTATTACAGGTTCATAGAGTTTGAGACTAGAATACAAAGGTGTTTATAATTGGTAAAAATAGTATTTAACAAGTTAAAATGATAACCATACTCTTTAAGGTAGACTTTTGGGGCTCTGATCACCTATTTATTCATTTGTTGGTATGGATTTATAATTGGCCATACCAACCATTCATTTTGACATGTGTCTTGAGTCTGGTTTTCAAATTCTCACAAGAGGACCACAATACTACTCTCTTCCTAATTAACTGCCAAAGCATATAGATAATGCTCTTAGTTGGTGACTTACAAAGTATGTACTAAAAACATATAGTTGTCCTGTTCTTGCCAGGGATTAAAAACTCAAACTCACAGCTGTCCAATCCTTATCATCAACTCAGTATAAAGACAGACTTAGACAAGCAGAGTACATCTATTCCTTTAGATAGTCTAAATTATGCAAATGCAACAAGCTAAACCATTAGAAAGCCACATAGTTAGACTCCATTGCTTTTATCTCTTATAGAAATGCTTTCGCTATATAATGTTTTCTTGCTACCAGCCTACCTATGTTTTGCAAATCAGCTGAACTTTAATATTGTATCTCTTCTAAGCATGCTGTTAACAATTTTGTATACAGCATCACACTTCTTTTATGAAGACCATGGGGGAACTGTCTCCTCCTGTCTTAGCAGGAGGAAAAGCTGGGCTTCTAAAAAACAAATTTGTTACCCTATTTTTATGACTTTTGTTACTGATTGTGAAATTCTTTTTGCTCTGGCTGCTGGGAGGTTAGAGATAAGTTTGCAGCTCCCATGAGCAAATGTACAAGATTGTGGGGTGTGCATTATTATAAATCTCATCTTAGCTTTATTATTTTCCTCCCATTGTTTTCCCTTCATGTAATTCTTTCAAATTATGTATCCTGTCCTTTGCATATGCTTTTCTGTAAACTACCTCAACATGATGATTTTTATCATCCATCGATCTGCATAAATCATGTTGAGGTAGTTACAAATATATATATACAAATACATACATATATACATATACATATATATATAGAGAGAGAGAGATTAAATAATATACTCCTTTTATTTATGAAACCCATCACGGCATACTATTGCTTACTGGCTTTTGAGTCTCAGAGTCTAACATGCACTCATGGAATAAATTGCTAGAATAAATTCTTTTTTTTAAAAAAAGGATACTTATTCCGGACCACAATGACTTTTTAAGCTTCATTTCTGTGGGAAATGGCACTGTATAAGGAAACAAAATGGGGGAGGTATCTTCCTCACTAGAAGCATAAAGCAGGGTGGGTAAAGGCAGACTCTGGAGTTCAACTTGGCTGGGTTCCAATCCTGGAAGTGCCCGACCACAGATGTGAACTTTCCTCAACTAAAAAACGGGCTATTTAGTATTTAATTCATAACACTGTCATCGGGATTAAATGAAATAACGTATTAAAGTATTTAGAACACTTCCTGGCACATGATAAATATGCACTAAATATCACCTATTAATTAACTGAGTGAATTCAATCACTTCAGAGTCTTCGGGAAAGGGAAGGTCTGAAGATCAACCAAAGGTAGAAGAATGAGGACAAGAAGGGATAGAAGTTAATGAACTGCACTCATCCAAGGTGTGATTATAAAGTAACCAGACTGGCTTAGCTTCTCTAACCTTAATTTATCATCCGTGTAAAACACATTATAAATTCCAAGGTCATAGATCCATTGTGAATGATGTACAAGTACCCAGCATAAAATCTTGCACATAGTAAATATCACTACACATTTACAACTTTAGAGTTAACTTTCTGTATAAGAAGTATCCTAATGCATGACAAGGATAAATAGGTTCACAGCCTTCAAATAAGGAACTGATAGCTGTAGAAGAAAATATCACAAATAAAGATTGATCACCAATTAAGAAACTTTGGTCTGTTTATAGATCTTTTGTGGTTTTGTCTATGTGAAAGGAAGATGGCACTGACAGAAAATCCCAATACCTCAGTCGATTGGAAAGTCATTTTCAAAATGTACAGCCTCTTAGAATGAAGGATGGGGTAAATCTGGGAGATCTGGGACCAACTAACTAGGTTACCTGGTTAAGATATGTATTTCTTAGAAGGTACTCATATTAGCACAATGAGACTGCTGGTTTGGGTGATCTCTTCTTTCCTTTCTACTGCCTATTTCATTAAGATATTTCCCTGTTGATAGAACAGGTGATTACATCAGGTTGTCAGGCTAGCTCTCAGCAGGGCACATGATTCGATTTTTAACTAACCAGTTATTTTACATTTTAGAGTTATGTGGGAACACAAAGTGTTCCTTTTATGCCAGTTGCTTTGCTTGGACAAGTTCATTAGTGACATCAGATAGCAGTTTCTATTTAGAGAAACTATCTCTGAACATATGAAATTGACAGCTCTTCCAAACCCAGAAGCTCACTAAATTTTCTGATGCTGACATGTTTTTGGCTCTAGAGAAGACTGAGAGACAAAGCGCTTGTCTTCTTGCATTCTGGTGTCTCCCAAAGCAACAAGGTGTTTAGCATTCAGGGCAGTCTGGATTGGATTACTCTGGCCATTTACATAGATACTGTATTTATGCTCTTTGAATGTCCCCTTTCCCAGCCTGCTCCCTAAATTTCCCTTTGAGGTCACTGGCCCAAATGACCCAGTGATTGCCAGAGAGGCAGACATTTCATTGCACAATTAAGATGCTGACAATTGCCTCAGGGCAGGAAATAGGGACCGATGAAACTAGGTTAGGAAATCAAAAATACAACAAAAGAAGAAAAACAGTCTTAAATATTATACTGAAAAGAAATATTCTGTGAAATAACAGAAAACACCATCAACAGCCAGAGACCATGAATGCGAAAGAAAAAGGAAGATGGTATGTTTTAAAGTTGGAGAAGGAAACACGGACACTTTGATCCTGGGATCTGAGAGAATGCAAAGCTGGCCTGCTGGAGTTTACTTCTCAGTAGGTAAGCCTCTTAAGTACTTTCATCTGATCAGACACCAGGGTCAGCAATAAAAGGAGTTTCAATAATACAACCTTATTTGTGCTAAGGAGATTTTAGTTTTATTTTACATACCCTGGAATTATCTACATTGCACATCGATTTAATTGCAGGTAAATTCCACAATGTCTCCCCTCCAGATGAAGTAAATACCACTCTGGAATATCGGTCACCTGGTGATATGAAAAAAAAAAAGGAAATAGAAAGGTTTATAAATTATTCATTTATTTCATAAGACTCAGGATTCGGAAATAACTCAAACTGGGAAACCACATGGACGATTCATTAGCGGCAGGAAATTCTTTCCTTTGATAAATTCCAGGAGAAAATGTTAAAAGAAACAAACAAAAAAAGCAATGCCATAATATTGTCTTAGCGCAAAGCCTTTGTCTACTCACTACATCTTAATATTGTATGAAATATATAGCAAATCTATTTTTGGTCAGACTATAGGAAGAAAAATCCATAGGAATTTACAATAGGAAACTAATTGAATATATCCCTTTTAATTTCACAACACATCACCATAATAAAAAAAGATGCACTAGGGAATACCAAGAATGGATTACAGGGATGTTCTCCCTGGCAGCTAACTAGAGAGGAAAGATGGTGGGTGATCTATTTAAAAATCATTAAAAACAGTCAACTAAGTACAGAATGCTGGCCATATTCCAGTTGAGTACATGGTCTCTCTAGTATACTAGAATCTAGAAAAAATATTTTGAAAATCAGATTAACATAAAATATGTTTCTGAATAAGGGAGGCTGTATGATATACCAGAAAGGGCATGCATGGTCTTTAAAGTCAGATTAGGATATAACCAGGTCCTGTCATTTACTAGCTATGTGACCGTAGGCAACTAACAACTTCTCTGAGCCTTGGTTCCTCATTTGTAAAATGCAGACAGCAATATCTATCTCAAATAGCTGTGAGAATTAAATGAGATGATAACAGATGCCCAACAATATTGTTTCTGTATCCTTAGAACAGAAACAACATGAACCACATATTAAAAAATATGAACCACATAAAACAAAGAAGATTAATTTTACGTTAGTTAAAATGCCTAATTGTGCTAACAAATCAGCAGGTAAACTTATGAATAAAGCTTTATTAGAAAAAGTTTTATCTATGATCATGAAGTTTTGGCTATTATCTTATGTTGACTAATTTTGGAGAGCAAAATCAGCCTGGTGGAAACTGAAACATTTCATTTACACAGAGTTGGTAATGGCTTTAGTCAAGGCAGAATCTACTTATGAGACAATATTTAGCATTGACTATTGAAATGTAATGTTTTTCCTGGTTAAGTTCATAACTAACGATGTTGGTTAAGCAATAATATATAGTAACACTTTGATTGAGAGAAATAAAACAGCCAGAACATGCAAGTAACCAGAGTTCAACTTCCTAACGTTTTTTAAGAGAAGACACAGAAAAGGAAACATGTATTGCTTCCTGGGATCAGTATAAGATTCTGCCTAATCTCCTACTATCTATTACTATACAGAGGAAGAGATCAAAATAAAGATCCTGAGACTTGGTAAGCTCCAGAAACATCAATGATCCAATCAGGTCATCTAGTGTTCTATTAAGTGTTCTAATAAGACAGGAAAACATGCATTTAAGAGGGATTTTCAATAACAACAGCAAAAGCTGAAATCAAAAGAGCTTTAATGTTAATATTTACTTAATTAGAAATTACACTATCCACAATTCCTCAATCCTAATCACTATGGCTAATCAATGGCTTACATACTTATATTCATATCCTCTAGGCTATGCCTTCCTTCTTCCCTGGCAGCTGCAGAGTGATCAGGCTGACTCCATGTTACAGCAAATTTTGGGTAGTGAATTTGTTGCCAACATTTAGAGATCTGATGATTCCACATTCAAATCTGGATTTTTGGCCAGGTGCGGTGGCTCATGCCTGTAATCCCAGCACTTTGGGAAGTCGAGGTGGCAGGATCACCTGAGTTCAGGAGTTCGAGAGCAGCCTAACCAACAAGGAGAAACCCCATCTCTACTAAAAATATAAAATTAGCCAGGCATGGTGGCACATGCCTGTTATCCCAGCTACTTGGGAAGGCTGAGGCAGGAGAATCACTTGAACCTGGGAGGCAGAGGTTGTGGTGAGCCGAGATGGCGCCATTGTACTCCAGCCTGGGCAACAAGAGCAAAACTCCATCTCAAAAAAAAAAAAATCCGGATTTTTGACCTCTGGCAAGTTCTTGCAACATTTGGGTCCTCATTTCTAGAACCCCATCTTTTGTCGCGGCTAAGTAGCAGCTGATTTCTTTAGACAGGGCAGATGTTCCTTAGCGTTCCACAATCACCATCACTTCTCTTGTCATACCTAGCTAGCTTTATTCACTTGTATTATATGACAGGCCCGAGGTATTCAAACTTTGAACCTCTAGACTTTATTTTTTTCACCTCTCTACCTCTACTGCCTAGTGATGAGGCAGCACACTGACGGCTCTTAATACAGTACTGCTTTTTGAATGAATCAGAACTTTAAGTCATTTTCTGATTCATTTTAGAATGAATCAAAACTTTAAATGATTTTTAAATAATTCAACAGATTATTTCAAGGTTCAATCCAAAAATATGTACCTGTATTTGATCTAGAAATAAACAGTACAAGAAATGTTTAAAAAGACTTCAAATGTTGGGCGAGGTCGAGAATTTCATTAGATTTATATCTTCCTTAAAATAAGAAAACTCAATCATTACTTTTTTCATTAATTTAAATAATAAACTCAGACTAGTAGTTGACTAAACTAGAGAAATAAAAGAAAAAGTTAATTAGCCAAAATTTCTTTAGGTTCAACAGCAACAGTGAAGCTGTGTGACTAGCCACACACGACTATCAGTCTAGACTGTGATCATGTTCAATTTTAAATGCCAGCAAACCGCTGAGCGTGTGTTCATCTACGATGCCACTCACTTGGAACGTCGCAGAAAAAGCTGTCCTTGTGGAAGTTCCAGTCAACTTCTCTTTTCTCTCTTTCATAATGATCATCTGACCATCTATCATCCCGATGGCTGAAATGGAACGACAATTTGATCTTCAATAAAATTCTCGCTATTTCAAGGCTGATAAGCATACTGGAAACAGTACTTCCTCAAAGCCATTACCTGCTTAGTTCTTGATATTAAGTTGAAAGGATTAAAAGAAGCAATCAACATTAATTTTCTCACTTCTTAAAAAGAAAAAAAAAAAAGAAAATCTCACCTTTTCATCCTACTACAACAAAATCTTCAAACACAATGACAAGCTAAACAAATTCAGTGGCAAAGATTTTGAGCCACACATTTTACATTTAAATTTTTTGTTCAGGCAGTATTTTAAGAGGAATTCATTAAGCAATGTTTTATCTAAAAGTTATATAAACATAAATAATTGATTACCTTTTGGCTTGTTCATCTGCATATTTAAAGGGATAATTTGCTAATGTTGCTTTGTATCCTGTATTTTTCACCATATTATTCCATGTGACCAGTCTCTGGCCTATTGCTGTTCCTCTTGGTTCAAAACCCTAAGGCAAAATTACAAGTGCTCGTTAGTGTATTTCATTTCAGGCTAAGTATAGTTACAATGAAAGCTTGGGAAAGCAATGTCAAAGTAATGTATAGCTTTCGACAGAAAATACAGTTCCTCACAGCTACTCCAGAGGTGACTGCATTAAAACAAGATGCCTTGACATGATAATCATCACCTATTTGCTGTGACAAAACAGTTTGATTCTTTGGTATGATACATGTCTAAGGAAAGTTTATCTTTTCAACTCATGCCTAAGCATTTAGTAAATACTTATTTTTATCTTATAAAAATTATGATAAAATTAAATCATGCTACACATTGTTAGTATTTTTACAAGAGTGTTTCATTATCCTTGATCATAGTTTCCTCATAATTCCACTCCAGAGAAACATTTACTTAAAAACAGACTCCGCTATCTGTTAGTAATACTGAAATTCCTTTAACTTCTTTGGGAGAAAACAGAGACAGTGTTAAAGACTTTATGAGAATAATTTTATAGAAGGCAGATTCTCCAATTTATTGCTTTTTAGCTTAAACATGGGGACCAAGAAGCAAACCTTCCAGATTTTTGAGGGTAAGCAAGTTCCTAGATCTTTTAACAACCTGATAATACAGATAAAGTAATGTCTTTACTTTTCAGAAAGAGAATTGTTGCTTGAGAAGGTTTTTAAAGAAATGGGTTACTAAATAACCTAAGGCAACATGTATTAAAATACACAATATTTGAAGATGATTTTAGGCTAAAGAAAACATAAATGCTACTCACCAGCAATGGATCGGAGAAGTCAGGAAGCTCTGGCACTAATACTCCAACCAAGGCACAGACCACGATGAACATGGTGCACATGCCCAAGACCACCACTGGCCAGTCAGCTATCAGGGCTGCATAACTACAAAACACAAAGAAGTGTCAGCTATCAGGGCTGCATAACTACAGAAACACAAAGAAGGCACAAAGAAGGCCCTTTGCAGAAATATTTTTGGTACTTAAGAGAGCAATTTATTAAATCCTCATATTGTAGACCAAATACAGGTATTTATCAATACAATATCTAATGGGGTTATAAGTATTTGTATGTAATTGTAGTAGAAAGTTACAAGATCATTCTCCCCTCATTTTTGTGATCAAGAATGTTCATATATGACAAGTAACATTTTATATCTACATCTATACCTGTAAAAGATATAAAATACACACTTCATTAGTGGAAAGAAAATAAATTTTAACAGAGGATCCATTCTCCATGCAGTGTCTTCCAGAACTTTTGTTTCTCTAGTTATTCCCTTTCTCCACACCTTTACTCTCACAGTTCTTAAAGAATAACTCAGTCTATAAACAGGTTCATATAGTGCAAATCTTAAAAATAACCAAACTGAGGGCCAGGCATGATGGCTCACACCTGTAATCCCAGCACTTTGGGAGGCCGAGGCAGGCGGATCACAAGGTCAGGAGTTCGAGACCATTCTGACTAACATGGTGAAACCCTGTCTCTACTAAAAATACAAAAAATTAGCCAGGCATGGTGGCGCACACCTGTAGTCCTAGCTACTCGGGAGGCTGAGGCACGAGAATTGTTTGAACCCAGGAGGCGGAGGTTGTCGTGAGCCGAGATCGTGCCACTGCACTCCAGCCTGGGCAATAGAGTGAGATTCTGTCTCAAAAAACAAACAAACAAACAAATGAACAAACAAAAACAAACTAAACATTTCCCACAAACCTAGCTAAAACTACAGTGAACATATTGACCAGATATGTGAGTTCCATGAGGGCAGAAATTCTTGTCGGATTCATTTAGTGTACTATCGGTGGGAGGTGATCTACTGACTAAATGAACAAACACCTGGTGCTTGTACTCTCCAGCTACTACAATCTGGCTTTAGTCTCTTCCCACATGTGGGGAACTGTCTCTATTACCAAATCCTACTACCGGGCCCTTTCTTCCAGATGTGCTTCCCACACCCTCATTTGTTACCTCAAATTGAAAGACCTGTTTCTATATTCCTTCTATGAGGTCCTGGATCACACGTTATTATTTTGACACTTCCAAGTCTTGATATGAGCTAAGTACCCAACAGCAGCTGACTAAACTGAACTTTTTCTAAAATTCAAAACGCATCCTGCAAACTTCTGGTTTCTTGAATCTTTATTAGAAGAAAAGCAAGACAAAATATTTAACTTGTGGACCACTACTCTCAAATTCTCAGCAATGTTAGCTCATTTGGCTGCTACAATGGCTATTTCTGGCTCATTTGAAATAGGATTCTTACTCATATATTTTTGAGTTATTTCTTCAAAATCATGCTAGTAGTTACAAATAATTCTGGTGGCTCTAAATGTCAGTCTGAAAAAAAAGCTACTACATGTCTTTAAGAATCGACTGCCAATTTTTATAATCTGATGTCTTAACTTTATTGATCTGGCTTTGTGGAGATATTTGCTTCAAATTATAATTCTAGTAAGGTTATTAAAATACAGCGTAATTATGCTTTAAGGGAGCATGTGCACAGGCACTTTTCACTGCTGCTCTTTTAAAGTAATCTTATAAGGCCAGACGCAATGGCTTTATAAGTGGTCTGTAATCCCAGCACTTTGGGAGGCTGAGGCAGTCAGATCACCTGAGATCAGGAGTTTGAGACCAGCCTGGCCAACATGGTGAAACTCTGGCTCTACAAAAATACAAAAAAAAAAAAATACAAAAAATACAGGCGTGGTGGCACACGCCTATAGTCCCAGCTACTTGGGAAGCTAAGGCAGGAGAATTACTTGAACCTAGGAAGCGGAGGCTGCAGTGAGCAGAGATCACATCAGTGCACTCCAGCCTGGGTGAGCAACACTCTGTCAAAAAAAAAAAAAAAAAAAAAAAAAAGCAAGCAAGCAAGCAAGCAATAAAGGAAGGAAGGAAAACGAAAGAAAGAAAGGAAAGGAGAAATCTTATAAAAATAAATAAATAAATACAAGCTCGCCCTTATTCAGAATACCAGTTGCTCTTATGCTTTACATAAATTATCATCTCGTTCAATTCTCACAACAACCCTTAGAGATGAAACTAAGGCATAGACAAGTTATAGAACTTATTCAACGTCACAAAACTAGGAACCTAGATAGTCTGGTTCTCGTGTCAGGCCTTTTAATCTCTGGGCTGTCATTTCTTTCTTCAGACACAAGAGTAACTGGGAGCATTACGAATAACTACACTTGGCACAAATGCTTCCCAAAACTTACAATTAAACATTCCTAGCCCTACTTATAGTTAATTTCTCTATGCAAAGTCATATGGGTTCTAAGTTTGAACATTATTCACTAGACTGCAAATTTTGGATTTAAAAACTCATTCAGGAAAAGTGATGCTAGATAAGACAGAATAACCTTTTAGAATAATTCTGAATATAATAAAAACATATAAGTGACAATAAGCTGATTGTGGTTGTTCAAATGTAAACACCAAGTGGCTAGAAGCTTTCACACTTCTAGGACACACCCTGTGCAAAAACATTCTCCTTACTTTATTTCCTCCTCCACCAAATGCAAACTAAGATGAAAGTAACTAGTTTTGAAGCCATAAAGTCTTCTGTCTCAATAGCACATTTGAGACTACATTCATTGCTTCAGACTTAAAAAGAGTCCTTTACATTTTAGACCATTAAAATATCAGCCCTGTGAAATGAAAATGGCCCCAGGCTTATACAATTATTCATTACACTTTATTTTAAATGGATTCATTTTCTCTCAAATGAATCAGAAGTTATGCATTTTTACCTACTAACGTTATCAATAGAGGGCAATAGGCCCCAAATTGCTTAGTATTCATACTGTGGTTTAATTTACCCATATAATGATTTTTTATTTTGTGTTCTTGAAAATCTGCACACACATGTATAACAATCTTAAAAGCCCCATTCAATAATTGCTTTTCTTCCCTTTGAAAACATTTGGTTTTGATTTTACAGCACTACTACGTACCATATACGTGCACTGACTACATATGGAAACTTTATGGCATTAGTGATTTCAGCACATTTCTTCCAAACACGTTTAACCTTGCTTACTATAATTCCACTTCCTTACACGCCCGATGTTTCCCACGCTAACCTTTCCTAGAGACAACTTCACATTTAAGTAATGGGATCACCATCCTGAGTATATAACACACCACGGGGGAAAGCCCAATCATTCTGAGTAAATTTTACTCAAACAAGTGTTTCTCCTCAACACCACAAAATTGCTGAGGCTAATTCTACTCCTCCTGCTATCTATGCAAAGATACAGTATAGCTGTGGGTACCACATGGGAAACAGAGTTGCATGCGCAATATGAAATCCAGACAATGGTTGTAATATGAAGATAAAAATCCAATAAAGTAGGAAAATTGGAGAAGTAAAGGAAATTAAAAATGGCCTATAAATCTCACAAATATATATATATATTTGATGATGCTATATATACATATATATATATCCATATCCTGTGCATTATTCTCTTTGAAAAGTGGACCACATGTGCAGTAGAAGAATTTTCAAAGGAACCATTCTTTTAACTATCATGTATTTTTCTGCATATCAAATAATACTTGTCTTTCATCCACCTGCTCTAATATTGAAAATCTTTAGACACCACAATATAACTGTAAATGTGGCCCACCTCTGTAACACCTGGCTTACAGCAGGTAGTCATTTTCCAGTGAAAGACCGTTTTCCCGGAGGCCCTACTGCTGCACTAGCTGCTGAGGTTAGGGCCCACAGCTCTTTACAGGGCACTGCGGTATGCAAGTTCACATCATCTTCTCAATAGGTTAAGTCTCAAATAGGAGACAGATCTGAAGGGCTCGTTCTCCTTTTACAGAAGAAGAAACAGAAGCAGCAGAGGTAATGAAACGTGTTCGTGGGTGAACCGTGGATCTGAGTTAGCAGGCAGGCTGCCTGGCATTCTGGTCCAGGGTGTTATGGCCATGCTGGAGTTTTCACTGCTACTCAGTGGAAGCCCCTCAAACATAGTCAGAGATTTTCAGTCACCTTATTATTGGGTTTACTCTGGAAACAGATCAGAAATAACTGTTAAAACAAATAAACGAAGTATCTTATAGAGCCAACTTATGCTCAAGTGACATTAAAATAGGGGCCAATTTTAAGTGGGTCATTTATATTATAACATTCCCCCATAATAAATTTTCCTCTTAGCTTACAAAGATTTTTTTTTTCCCCTTGCTCTTTGCTGCGTTTCTCAAAACACTCTTCTTTTTTCTCTTTCCTCTGAGCAGAAAGCCATGTTTCAGATGGTGTAAGTCAGTCCCCACACCAGAGGCTTCCTTTTCGTCACCAACCACCGGATCTTTAACCCCTTACAGCTTGGCTTTTGCTCTCATGACTCTTCTGAACTGCCCAAGTCAACTAACTGTTATTGGTTTTGATCTTCCTTGACCTGAGCAGAATTTAACACTGTTAGCTACCTCTTTCTTCCTAAAAATCCTTTCCCCTTTGGTTTATTCCTTTCTGTTTCCCTTAATAGCTCTTTCTTATTCCTCTTGTCACTTAAAGATAGACATTTCAAAATGTTATTAAGTCATAACTTTTCCAGTGGCATCAACTATCAACTTAGTGGGAAGAGTGATTGAAGTTTGAGAAAATTAAAAAAAAAAAAAAGAATATGCAACTCTTTTTTTCTTGTGAAGTAACAAATTCATTCAACAATTAGCATTAAACAGTAAGGATGCAAGGCATTCTGGAAATACAAAAATGGCAGACTTGGATCTTGCCCTCAGGGAATTTACAGCCTAATACAGAAAATATGACAGGCACATGAATATCTACAAGACAGGTTAAAAAAATATATATGTGTGTGTGTGTTTTGTTTTTTTCTTTCCCCCCTGAGATGGAGTCTTGCTCTGTCACCCAGGCTAGAGTGCAGTGGCATGATATTGGCTCACTGCAAGTTCCACCTCCTGGGTTCAAGCAATTCTCCCGTTTCAGCCTCTGAGTAGCTGGGATTCCAGGCACCCACCACCACACCCAGCTAATTTTTGTATTTTTAGCAGAGATGGGGGTTTCACCATGTTGGCCAGGCTGGTCTCAAACTCCTGATCTTGTGATCTGCCCACCTCGGCCTCCCAAAGTGGTGGGATTATAGGCGTGAGTCACTGTGCCTGTCCAAAAATATGTGTTTTTTAGAGGTGTACAGATGAAATGTTTTGTGAATTCAATAAGGGAAGCAATAAGTTCCAGCCAAGGTGGGAAAGGGGAATCAGGAAAGGCTTTGTTGAAGAAGTTATAGTTATATGCATATATACTTAAAAGAAATTATAACTTTGTTTTAATAATACCAATTTAATAACAGAGAAAGAAATGCATTTTTTCAAAGTAAAATTTTTAGTCATTTGAAAAACCCTATTTATAGAAAAGTAGAAATTCGTTTTCTTAATATGCCATATTTACTTGCATACCTCTTTCCCTTATTCTTTCTTTCTCTCTTGTTTTTTTGCAAAAATGAAAAGCGAATTGTTAAACAAAATGTGGTATATACATACAATGGAATATTATTCCAGCCTTAAAAAAAGGAGATTCTAATACATGCTACAACATGAATGAACCTGGAAGACATCATACTAATTGAAATAAGCCAGTCACAAAAGGACAAATACTGTAGGATTCGACTCATACGAGGTACTTAGAGCAGTCAAACCCATAGAGACAGAAAGCAGAATGATGGTTGCTAGGGCCCGGGGGTTGGAGAAAATGGGGAGCTCATGTATAATGGATATAGAATTTCAGTTTTACAAGAGAAAAAAAGTTCTGGAAATGGATGGTGGTGATGGTTATACAACAATATGAATGTACATAATGCCAAAGAACTGTACTCTTAAAAATGGTTAAAAGGCAACATATATGTTATATATACAACAAATATAAACATGTTATATATACAACACATATAACATATAAACATGTTATAACATTTAAAGTATGTCAATGTTTTAACTATCATATAAACCTGTTATATATAACATATAAACCTGTTATATATAACACATAAACCTATGTTATATATAACACATATATGAATGCATGCTCTCTCTATATATATATATATGTGTGTGTGTGTGTGTGTGTGTGTGTGTGTGTGTGTATATATATATTTTTTCGAGACAGGGTCTGGCTCTGTCACCCAGGCTTGAGTGCAGTGGTGTATTTCAGCTAAGTAAAAACTCTGCTTCCTAGGCTCAAGAGATCCTCTGACCACAGCCTTCTGAGTAGCTGGGACAACAGGTGCAAACCATCATGCTTGGCTAACTTTTTGTAATATTTTGTAGACACAGGTGTCCCCATGTTGCCTTGGCTGGTCTTAAACTCCTGACCTCAAGTGATCCACCTGCCTCAGCCTCCCAAAGTGCTGGGATTATAGGCGTGAGCCACTGTGCCTGGCCTATTATGTATATTTTACCACAATTTAAAAAATATATTTTTTAAAAATAGAAGGATAGTTTACTACTTAATATTTATGTAGTAATTTCACTTCAAAGAGAGGATAACTCCCTTGAGGCAGGCATCAGTGTTATCAGCATCTGAGCTTCTTTGGCAACTGAATTTCAAAGATCGCTTAGAATTTCTTAAGTGTAATGACATTGTATCTGAAATTACAATGTGTAAGAACATCTGATGAGAAAATGCTTTTTAAAGGAACTCTTATCTTGTTAAAATTTTCTCTGTTGAAAGATAAGCCTTAAACATTTCCACATAAAGGAATACTTCCATTGGTAACAAGATTTTTAAAAAGAAAGACAACCCCTCTGAAATAAATTGCCATGAATTCAAGTCCTGGTAGTTGGCAGAACAGTATCTCTTTCCTCACTAAGTAAGCCACTGGGAAGCCAATCCATTGCAGGAAGGAATGCAAAATAAACAAATATAAATGTTTATGCACAAATATAATTTTTTTTTTTTTGAGACAGAGTCTCACTCTGTCCCCCAGGCTGCAGTACAGTGGCACAATCTTGGCTCACTGCAACTGCCACCTCCCAGGTTCAAGCGATTCTCCTGCCTCAGCCTCCTGAGTAGCTGGAACTAAAGGCACGTGCCACCATGCTTGGCTAATTTTTGTGTTTCTGGTAGAGATGGGGTTTTGCCATGTTGGTCAGGATGGTTTCAAACTCCTGACCTCAGGTGATCCACCCACCTTGGCTTCCCAAAGTGCTGGGATTACAAGCATGAGCCACTGCACCTAGCCCTAGACACAAATAGAATTTAATACAGTTAGAAATCTACCTTAAGATTAAAACCACTTTTGGAGATATGGAATTCCTCAAGCAGCCAACTCATGGGAATTTCTTTTTCTTTCATAAAAATATGAGGAAAGTGAAAAGAACAGCAAAATATGGAGAAAATACTAGACTGGAAAAAGTATGCAGGTAAGTTTATTATTTAATAAGATGACCCAGATTACTTTACCTTTTTGGCAACTTGAAAGGTCTGGATGGTCTGGAAAAAAAAAAAAAAAAGGAAAAATGATCAAAAACAAAGCATCATAACATAAACAAAGGCTTTACATATGTATTGAACATTTTACTTGTTATCTCTATTACAAAGAATCCTGGAAGCATTAAAAAAAAAGAGGCAATCTATTTGAGAGATTTTAAACGATGAATGTTGGCTACTTTACATACCAGTAGAGACAGCTCAAGTGGCTACTCAGGAGGCAGAACCTTCCCAGACTCCGTATTACCGTCTCCTGATGGAATCATAGTCACACTGTATAATATTCTTCTCTGAGATCTACAGCTACCAGATTCAGTCTTCTCTCTCATAACAGGAATCCACATCCCTAAGCCTCCAATCTAAGCTGCTTCCTTACATAGCAAAGATCCTAACACTTAAAAAAATAGAATGTTAGGTATTCTATTCCCTCTTCAAGATACCAGTTGCTTCTCCATTTTTCAATTTCTTAATATCTAACTTCGCAATCCACTTCAACAGATATGGGCTTGTGTTTCCAATCAGCTCTTTCCCATACCCTGTTTTATTATTCCCACTTATCCTTGCCTCCCAGATATAGGATGAGCTTGCTAAAGAAACTCCAAACTCAGTCTCAACCTCCAAACTCTGTATTCCTATCAGATTTTTTTTTTCCTATTTACTGGAAAGCATTTAATAATTTGTTGAACAAACAAAAGTACACTGGTTATCACATCATGGTCTAAAGACACATGGGAGTTCCTGAGACCCTTTCACGGGGTTTGTGAGACCTCCCTTTCCCAACTATAGATCTGTGTAAAGTCAGATTTTCTTCATATACTTCACATATTTCAACCAAATGGCATATTGCCATAGATTACAGAACAAATATGAGAATCCTGCTATCTTCTAGTAAGCCACGTGTCAAAGAGATTTGCAAAAATGTAAAACAATGATACTTACCTTGCTAAACTTCTTAGTTTTGAAAAATGTAATTATTATTCACAAAAAGTGTTATTTATGTTAACATGTAATGGGCTTATTAATTTTAATGAGTTTCATAATTTAATATTTGTCAGTTCCAATTCCGATATGGTACATACAGCTATAAGACATAAACAAAAGCTCTTTGAAGATTCTCAACAATTTTTGAAACTGAAAGGGGTTGTGTGACCCAAAGTTTAAGAACCACTACACTAATTTATTGAGGATATATAAATATTTGCTGACTGAATAATTGAATTGCCTAGCCACATACTCTTTCTGAAAGTGAAATCTTTCACCAGACTGTACCATACTTGGAGGGAACAAAACAAAATGTAAAAACCTGTCCTCCAAACTTTCTATTTTCAGCTATTACTTTTCCAGTAGTTGGAACCCTACCTTGGAATTTCTTGAAGATCTAAAGTTCTCTTTCCTATTTTCTCTCTCTGTTTACGTTTCTCACTCAGATACATGTATGCACTCTTACAAAGAAACATTTATCTAATTCCTAGTATATCCATGAACAAGACAAACAGGGTTCCCAACTACACAGAGCTAACATTCTAGAACGCACTTTGTATTAAACTGTTGAACAAAAGGGGCATGTGTTCTAAATTTCAAGCTTCATTTACATGCCCTCATTATGGATTCCACGCCCATTAAAATATTAAAACCAAGGAGATGGAACAATCTCAGAAGTTGCAAGCACTGAAAATAATTTTAGGGAATATATACTCCAATTCCACTGTAGCCTCATTTTCAGAGATGGGCCTCAGTTTGCCTTTGGTCTCTCAGCGTCTGAATAATGGAGCTGTAGTGAGAACTCAAGTCTCTTGATGCCTAATTTGCTGTTCTCTGTACTGTGAGTATTTGTCTGTAAAACCAAGGAAGAAAAGCCCATAGGGAAAAGAGAAAGTATTAATCTCTTATACAGAAAATAATTGTCTTTTCTTTTGGCAGATGTGGAACTTAAAGTCTGAGTTTCCACTAAGAACAGCATAAGATAACTCGTTTTTTTGTTTTGTTTTGTTTTGTTTTTGAGACAGAGTCTTGCTCTGTCGCCCAGGCTGGAGTGCAGTGGTGCAATCTCTGCGGGTTCCAGTCTTCTCTGCGGGTTCCAATCTCCTCTCGGGTTCCAGTGATCCTCCTGCCTCAATCACCTAGGTAGTTGAGACTACAGGCGCATGCCACCATGCCCGGCTAATTTTTGCATTTTTAGTAGAGCTGGTGTTTCACCATGTTGGCCAGGCTGGCCTCGAACTCCTGGCCTCAGGTGATCCACCTGCCTGGGCCTCCCAAAGTGCTGGGATTGCAGGCCTGAGCCACTATGCCTGGCCGAGAACTTGTTACTTTAAGAAAAAAGATGAGACTGAATATTTACAGCATTATAAAGGACACCAAAAATGCATTCTTTTTATATACATAAAGATAATGCATTTTTAAAAATCTAAAAAAAGACATTAGATACATAAAAAGGAACCATATCTTATTTGTATTCATATCTCCATAACTAGTATAATGTATGGACCTCCTTAGTGGCTGTCAGATCAGTGTGTGTTGGATTAATGAATGGGGATATTTCATTACTTTTCCCACACTCAACAGCTTCGAAATCAGTAGACAACGAATTAGAAAAGCAAGAAGCTAGGGACATAAATATTAACATAGGTAAATTTTATTTTGTTTCTTTTTTTCTCTTAGACACACACACACACACACACACACTTTGTTACATCAGCCCATTCCTATCTGTCAATCCTAAACTCTTTAAACATTTTACTAAACTTTGTAAGTTTCTCTTTGTGCCTCTGTATCCTATAGTATAGGCTCTCTGTTCAATGCTGCAGGAATCATTAGTTTGTTGGTTATTCAGAAAGGTTAATTAAAGAGAAACATTTTTTGAAGTTCTACACACATTCCTTAAATATCTAATAGTAACTTAAACATAAATGTCAATCTATTCTTACATAAACCATAGAACTGCTACATTGTCTATGACTGAGTTTTTGAGGACTTAGGATACTTGTGAGTATCCTGGGTATACTGACTACAATACACATCTAAATTTTGATGATTTTTTCCCAAATCTTTTACAATTTTTTCTCCCGTGCCTAATTCAACAGTATACATTTTTTGTAGCAATTAACCTTTTTTTCCTAAGGCTACAATTTTCTTTTCATGAAAACAACTTTTTCTTTTAGCATCTATATATAAGTGAACTAAAAAATTTAATCAGATGACATAATTACCAAAACAAGCCAACTGGCATGCATGGGTTTGGTAAGCACACTTGTCAAATGCCGGGAGCAGAAGTGTGTGGCTGTAGGAGAGCGCAGCCTCCTGACCTGCAGCACTCAGCTGGCCAGGGCCATCCAAGTGTGCAGAGAGGAACGGAGCGCAGGGCCACTCCAGTGAGCTGGTGAGGGCTCAGCAGCTTTACACAGACTGGGCTTTCAGTGAACACGTTCACATCTGAAGAAGCCACGAAGCACGCTTAGTTTTCTGGTGAATCTACAAAAGACCAAAAACCCCCCAAAACCTGTATTTTCAAATACAATTACATATTGATTTTTCAATACGAGTTTTATAGGGATATAATTCATATACCATATACTTCACCCAATTAAAGTGTACAATTCCATGGTTTTTAGTACTTTCATGAGTTATGCGACCATCACTACAACTATATGTTGATTTTATTTAAAAAATTTTTAATTTAAATTCTTTTCTTTTGAGACAAGGTCTTGCTCTGTCACCCAGGCTGGAGTGCAGTGGGCCAGCTCACTACAGTCTCCATTTCCTGGGCTCAAGTAATCCTCCCACCTCAACCTCCTGAGTAGTTGGGACCACAGGTGTGCGCCACCACACCCAGTTAATGTTTTAGATTTTTTATTTGTAGATGTGGGGTCTCCCTATGCTGGCTAGGCTGGTCTTAAACTCCTGGGCTCAAGTGACCCTCTTGCCCAGGCTCCCAAAGTGCTGGGATTACAGGCGTGAGCCACTGTGCCTGGCTTATACATTGATTTTAAAATAATATGCTGACTGGGCACGGTGGCTCACGCCTGTAATCCCAGCACTTTGGGCGGCCAGGGTGGGTGGATCACCTGAGGTTGGGAGTTCAAGATCAGCCTGACCAACATAGAGAAATCCCGTCTCTACTAAAAATACAAAATTAGCCAGGCGTGGTGGTACACGCATGTAATCCCAGCTACTCGGGAGGCTGAGGCAGAAGAATCAGTTGAACCTGGGAGATGGAGGTTGCGGTGAGCTGAGATCGCACCATTGCACTCCAGCCTTGGCAATAAGAGTGAAACTCTGTCTCAAAAAATAAATAAATAAAAAGAATATGCTATCTGAACATCAGTGATGAAACTATTAATGAGCTATGAAAGCAAATGTATTTTTCCAGAGAGTAAGGCACTGAACAAGGAAGCAAATCACTTGTCTACAAAAATCTTAATTTTTCACTCCCAGTGTTTCACTTATGCATCCTTAAAAGTACATCTTGAATTTCCAAGATAAATTACGAGATTTTGCTATCTTTAGAACTAAAATTATCCTCATAGCCATAAGTCTGGAACATGTACTGAGCAAATAAATGGTATTTTGCTATAGACACTTGGGTTGTAACAAATGTAAACCCTCTCTCTGCCACTAACTTTTTCTTTTAACTAAATAGAAATTCATGTATCTATGACTAATTTATTCCCTAGAGAAAAACAACTAAAGATCATCATAGTCTTTCTGCTTGAGTAAAGATTTCATTTTATGTTAAATTTGAGACAGTAAGTAGAGATTGTCAACATCAGTTGGAAAAGAAAAATTGAGGTTACCACAAAGAAACCTCCTGGGAAAACATTAGATCCCTCTGAAGTTTCTATACTAATGGACAGGACAAACAGATGATGGAAACACCGAAACCACACTACAGGTAAAACATGAAACCTGTTTGATTTACAGTGTTGCCTTCTTTAATTCTGCTTTTGCAGTCTCTTACCAGAAACATCTGTGAAAGGAGGCTAGCAAGGGAGTCTACCACATACTTTCATAGATCAAAAGCAGTCTTCCTCCATTTGTAAAATCCTTTGGATTTGCTATTTTTAATATCTACCTAATAAAACCTGCGGATGACTTTCACCCTAACTTCAGTCTTGTGTTGATAAATAACTAGTAAAAACAAACAAATCTAACCTCGGAGAGAGAAACTATCTTTTCCCAACATTCACCTTTTAATAAAAACAAACCCAAATAAGCAACAATAATCTTCAGTGGGAACATTTTCCTCTTCTTGGATTAGGTTTTTAGCCTTTTTTTTCTGAAGGGAATAGGCCCAAGGAAAGATGACATTTGCGTGTCCCACCACACACTCCCACAGGCTGTGGTGTAGGTAAGCTTTGGTCCCCAGAGAGTCCATCAGCTGCAGTGTCATTCTTTCTCTCCCACTCAAGAAAGCATTTCTGTATGCAAGTGAGTGACAGTGACATTATTTTAGGGCTAAGCTCACATCTGTTTTTTAAAAAAGCAAAGGATGTACAAACTGGGGTACTCATAATTAGTAATAAATTGCCCTTGGCACTTCACACTTGAGAACTCTAACAGCAGTTGAGAACCTTGGCTATAGTACTCTGATGACCAGTGAACTGCGGTATGTGTACATATATCGGTCAAGAGGACAACTAATGAGACTGTAAAGTTCTCAGAAGGAGGGAGAGTGGGAGGTACCAAGTGGAGTAATCAAGATAATAGAGTAGATATAGAGGCAACGGAAATTTTTTAAAAAGGTAATAGAAAAAAAGGAGCGTGAAAGGGGTAAAGTTAAGAAACAGAAAAAAAGTGGAAAAGCTCCTAATCGTCTATTTCTTTGTTTTGCTCAACTTTTCCCTCTTTTAATAATTTTTGGAAAGAGAAGGGGAGCTTGTAGAGTAAAGGAAATGAGAATACTGAAATACAAAAACTTTCCCATCAGTCTAGAGAATTCTATTCTAGATATAACTGCAGAATTAATACCACAACTTACAAAGGGACAGTCTCAGGTGGGTGCGGTAGCTCACGCCTGCAAATGTCAGTACTTTGGGAGTCCAGGCAGGAGGACTGCTTGAGCCCAGGAGTTCAAGACCAGCCTAGGCCTGATAGTGAGACCCTATCTCTATAAAAAAAAAATAATAATAAAAAAATTAGCTGGCGTGGTGGCATGCACCTGTAGTCCCAGCTACTCAGGAGGCTGAGGAGGAAGGATTGCTTGAGCCCAGGAGGTCAGTGCTGCTGTGAGGCAAGATTGCACCATGAAGAAAACATACTTTCAGCTTTATGGTAGTAACAAAATTTTTAAGCAAAAAAGTGCTGTAAGTAGCACATTTTAACCTCAAAAGTCACATTGGATTGTGCTATATTCTCTTTCTATGAGAAGCTATTCTGCAAGTAGTAACTTTAGTTCGGCACTGGTAGGTTAGGAAGAAAGTATTTGAAAATAAAAAAAATCCACACTTCGATGCGTATTCTTTAAAAGATTCCCAACAAAAACAAAGCCATTCTTCATATTAAGTATTTCCATGAAACATCACTGGCACACTTGTGTTCTATCATGAAGATGAAACAGATACCCTGCAGACAAGCTAAGCTTGGCCTCTAACCCATTTTTCATGCACCAGAGCTAAATGTTTATGGTCTGTGTCAAGTGATTTTAAGGATAACGAAAACCACAACTACTTGTGTGATGCATTTCCTAAATGCTTACGAGATGCTGACTCAAAAGTGTTGGTCATCTTGATGTCTAGAACTGTTAAAACTGAACAAAGTGCCAGCTTCTATATAAAATAAACTAGGAGGCATGTGACAAAGGTTGGGAATTGCGAGACTAACATTTAAAGAGCGCCTTATAAATACTATGCACTTTATAAATATTTAAAAAAGAAATGTAGTATATACTGAATAACCATTTTGAGTATCAGAAAAATACTTTTTTTCTCTTTAAGAGAACAGTGAACTTAGAAATCAAAAGATGTGAAGTTAAAGTCTGGACCCTGAAACTTATTAGTTGAATGATCTTGATGATCTTGAGCAATTCCTTTAATTACTCAGGATTTGTGAGAATGAGATAATACTTTAAAATAAGCTGGCGTGTGTAACAGTTTTCTACAAACTGTTGAGAATTATCCAAGAGAAAACAGGTACTACTACCACACTATTATTTTTTCATCCAAAAATGGCATTCAAACATCAGTTAGGAGTAAGGCAAAGACTCATTTAGAGTAAAGCATAAGGTCCCTTTATTCGTCAGCATTGTACACTTTTATGATTTACTTAACAAGATCAACTGATTCTTGCTACTAGCTGAATATAACATAAAAATTGATGTCACACCCATAAGCCTAATTAGAATAAGAGACTGTCAAAACTGTAAGAAACCTAAAAGTCATCCCACTTAATACCTTTATGAAACAAAGGAGAAAAGGGTCCAAGATCATAGAGCAAGTCAATGGCAGAGCCAGGTCTAGAATCCAAACATCTTGACTTTAACCTGTGCTTTACTGGCCACACACTGAAAAGGAAAACCTGCACACTGACGCAGGCTATGAGGTATTGCTTGTGAATTAAAAATGAAAAGGAACGCAGAAATGGGAAGAGCTTCCTAACCAAAAGCAAATGGCACTTGTGCACAAGAGGGCATATGCAACGATGTCCATTGAAGTGTGGCTTACAGTAAGGAAAATAAGTGAGAGCAACCTTAATGTTTACTTATTAAGAAGAAGATTCTTAAATAACCTTAATGTTCACTTATTAATAAGAAGATTCTTAAATAAATGGTGGCACATCCATGTAATGGCGCACTACACAATGTGAATACACATTCATATACAAACATATACATACATATATACTGATATGGAAAGAATTTTAAAACAAAATAATAAGTTTCAAAACAACTCATACTGTATTCATATGAAAAAAGAAAACTAAATACAAAATTCGTAAATGTATTTTAGAAGCTCAGAAGGGAACTTGGCAAATCAATAGGCCTGTTTACCAGAGAGGAAAGAAAAGGGTTAGGAAAAGAATCAAGAGTGACTTTCATTTTGTAATTTTGAATTCCTCATGAGCATATGTTCATAAATTAGTCATATAATTAAAAAGTGAACTGAATTTTTGTAAAGGGTAACTGCATATGTATTAATTTATGTACATGTGATAGAAACATTTTATTTGAAAATTTCTCACTTCTACATAATTTGAGGAGAATGGGGTATCCTGGCTAACTCTAATTTAGATGAAAAGAAGTAACATAGATCATACATTTCCAAAAACTTAAAATACATTTAATACAATCTATAGTTAATTCACTGCCAGTTTAAGTGACACCAAGTAATTTGATGACCACTGGAATCACCTGGGTAGCTAACTAAAACTAGAGATTGCCAACCCCCTCCCCAGGGATCTGGTTCAGTAGGTCTTGAAATAGAGACTACACAGTCAGAGCTTGAACCACTGTCTTGGACAATCTGCCAGGAAAATATGACCTCCAGACAAGAAACAATTGGAGAATAATACAAGAAAGTAATTATAACATATAGGTATAGTACAGACATTAAGTGAATGGGAAATAGGAAGATAATATTGGACCAGAGTAATCCAAAGAATAGCCCCTGAAACTTGACCTAAGAAACAGAATTTGAATTAAGGTTTGACAGAAGTAGGTTTCAGATAGAGAAACAGAAAGCAGAGGGAAAGGAAACAAACCTTGTGTCAACACCTATAAGCAAAGTCAGTGAGGATTTACTGTGAAGGAACAGTGAGGATGACAACTTACTGGATTGGGGGTTGTTTGAGGGGAAGCAAGAGACTGAAGTAGATAACAGAAATAGGAAGAGGCTAAAGTTTCTTGAGTAACAACTGATAGGATAAAACCACTATTTTCGGAGGACTGATTTGGTAGTGATGTGCAGGATGAATTAGCCAGAGGAAACACTAATGGGAAGGAGAAGCAGGTTAGGAGCTACTGCAGCGATCTAGGATAAATAGAGAGAAAAAAAGGAAAATAATCTTTTAATAATTCAGAAAGCCTCTGACAATCTTATCAATATGTGAGTCAAAATTATAAGCATCTATTGTCATAAATATATATGGTATTACAAGAAAATAATTCTGGCGAAATTTTGGATAAACCAAAGTTTATGTATCCTATGCATGTTACAATAACATATTTCTATATTCACTATTATTTAATATTTTATATAATTATGTAAGTACAATTAGAAGTGCCTCAAACTATAATTGAAAATAATATCAGTGCCTACTGAAGTGAAGTTAGTGATAATTTGAGTTACAACACAAATAAGTTGTTCAAAAGATTAGTCTACAGATTGAGGGTACGGTTGTATAAGCATATTTTGGGACTTACATTAAGCCTAATTCAAATATATTTTATTACCTTCATTAAGATAAGGTACACACACATTTCTCACTTTCAAAATTTTATGGATCTTACATAAAATACTAAAACCTTTCTGCATTTTCACTATAAACTATACAAATTGCATAAAGAGTTTGTGTGTTAATTATAACCTCAGTGAAGGTATGTTTGCATTTCTTAAAGTAAGTTCAAATTATGTATTTTATATCTAAGATTCCATCTCAAATTTGCTCATTTATTAACAGGACAAGGCCTTTATCAATGAGACCATACATCAAAAGTATAAACACAATCATAATTCATAAATGTGTGAATTCTCTTTTCCTCCAACATTTGCTTAGTTTCAATTTTTAGTTTGTCTATACTGTGTTCAATGTAAGAACTGTTACTTGAGCTCAAAATTACAGAAACATTATTAATCTTTCTTAAGTTCATTTCCCACATATCTTGGATCATTTTGTCCCTACAAAATTACTCAGTATTGTACAAGGTTGAGTTTGGAAGTGTAAAAGTCACACCTGCTATCAAAAAAAACCCAAAAACCAAAAAACAAAAACATGGGGGGTGGGGGTTAAAAACTAATAAAAAATCCACTGTATCAAAATGAATTCCAACGGTGTAACCAATACCTTGCAGCTGTTGTGATATCTTCATTTTACAGGCTGGGAGGAGAGACATTTCCCTCAAACTTGTATAGAAATTCCTTAGTTATGCTTCTAAGGACAAAAATATATAGTGAAATTGATTTTTCTTCCTGATCTAAATGTTCTCATGCTTAATCTCTAACTTAAAATTTTTGTTACTGAAATCATTGTCAAAAGTTTTAATAAGGGTCAAAGCAAAACTCTAACAATCATCGTTAATAAAAATAATATTGATTTAGAAAAAGGTTTTCTTCTCAAAATCTGAGATTAGAAAAGAAAAAAAAATCAACTAAACTTAAAATAATTAAACTGAGGAAATAATGAGACTTTTCTGAAGAAAAATAGGGAAAGCCCCAACATGCTGGGGCTGCATGATCTCAAACTGTAGTAATGTCCTTGTTACACTTTGGCACTAGGGCAACCAGGGAAAACTTTAAATTCATCGTATTCAATTTGTCACGGCATAGATTCTGTTTGCAACTCCAGAATCTATTATATATGCCAGTGACACCCAAATACTATGTGACAACTTTCAGAAACCAATTCTAAAGTATAATGTATTTTTTAATAGACGGCAATGAGAAATCAGAGGACCAGTTTCAAACTGGGTGTTAATCTTGGGTTTTAACCTCTTTGGCTTCAATTTCATCTGTAGAATAAGGAGAGTTGGATTAAATTATTTCTAAGGTCCTTTCCTGCTGTGAGATTCTATTGTATTTTCCTGTGGAATTTTAGATAATTCAAATCACCACATATTTTAGTCTCCTGAAGTATTTCAACACTCTGGCATGGCTAAAGCTGGTGAGCCAGGTTCCTGTAATCAAAATTTGACGGTAAAATATTTCACGTGAATAGGCAATAAAAATGATCCCTCCATAAGGTAGGCAAGAACTAGTATTTTAAAATGCTTTGAAATTTTGAAATAATGCTGCATATTTTGAAATAATGCTGGCTCTTTATGTGAACGGCTAGAGACAGACTTTTTAAATGACTAGATAAATGGCTTAATAAAAAAAAAGTGTTCAAAAATGCTTGTTAGGAAGACAGGGCAGAATTCCCCATCTGTCTGCTTTAGATGAAGGTGGAGATTGATGAACGAGTGACACCAGTAACACATCCGTGTTGGTGCATGTCACACTGTAGGAATTAATGCCAGGTTACTAAAGATGGTCATGTTGAGATTGCTCAGGAATCATCTAGTTTACCTACTGAGTGAGTTTTATCAGAAGAGCAAATATGAAAGAGTGCTCAAATTAAACGGGGTATTTAAAAATTTCCCAAAGTACTTTTCCTGAGTTTCTCATTTACTATCTCAGAAAGGCAATATACACCCCTCTTTTTTCATTCTAAAAATTTTCCTTTAGTAGACTTTTTCACTTAATGTTTTGTCTATTCTAGAATGTAAACTTTAATTTTTAAAGGAAAAGGAAAGCTTTAATGAGGAATATATTTTCTGTTTTAATGTTGGTTTTGTTTTCTGATTATAAAACTAACACATTCATTTTCTTGAAACCTAAGAAAATGCAGAAAATTTCACAATCACCCATATTCTCACTACACAGATAAAACATTGTAACTCTTTTTGATGTATTTTCTCTGAATATTTTTTCCTTTTTGCCTAAATATAGAAATTAAATATAAACAAAATTAGGATCATACTAGATGCATAAAGTATTATCACTTTGGATTAGCATTTTCCATGTAATTAAAATCTTCTGAAAACATGAATTTTAGTAGCCATATATTCCATTATATTTGCCATTACTTATATATCACACGATTGTAACCATACTACTATGTTATGTTAGATCTCAACTTGTTTCTCATTTATTTATAAGAATCTTGAATTAAAGCTAGGAAACATAACATCCCTAATTGTGGCAAACAGTTTTCCTTGTTTGTGGTATTTTTTAAGATGGTTTTCGGATAGGCATTAAATTTTTTTTTTCAAAACTTGTAATTTTTCTTTGTAGTTTTTTTTTTTTGAAACCGAGTTTCACTCTTTTTGCCCAGGCTGGAGTGCAATGGCATGATCTCGGATCACTGCAACCTCCACCTCCCAGATTCAAGTGATTCTCCTGTCTCAGCCTCCTGAGTAGCTGGGATTACAGGCACGCACCACCACGCCTGGCTAATTTTGTATTTTTACCAGAGATGGGGTTTCACTCTGTTGGCCAGGCTGGTCTCGAACGCCCGATCTCAGTTGATCCGCCTACCTCAGCCTCCCAAAGTGCTGGGATTATAGGCCTGAGCCACCGTGCCCAGCATTTTCTTAGTAATTTCTATGACTGTTTTCACAATTAAAGAGTCATCCTTGATCCAGATGTTAGTTTTTCTCAATTCCACTTACTTAATAATCTAGGTCAGCTCTATTACTTTCTGATGCTTCAATTATCATCTTTGGTAAAACTCTTTTTTTTTTTTTTTTTTTTTTTTTGAGATGGAGTTTCGCTCTTGTCGCCCAGGCTGGAGTGCAATGGTACATTCTCGGCTCACTGCAATCTCTGCCTCCCGGGCTCAAGCGATTCTCCTGTCTCAGCCTCTCAAGTAGCTGGGATTACAGGCATGCGCCACCATGCCTGGCTAATTCTGTATTTTTAGTAGAGACAGGGTATCATTATGTTGGCCAGGCTGGTCTCGAACTCCTGACCTTAGGTGATCCACCTGCCTCTGGCTCCCAAAGTGCTAGGATTACATGCATGAGCCACCACGCCCAGCCAAAACTCTGTTTTAAGGGGAAAAAATAATCTAAAAATTAATTTTCACAAAATATACAGCACCCAATATTGTGAGAATAGTAGCTAATCATGGCACACTTGTGCAGTTATGGGATTGAATTTCCAGAGTCTGGCTGAACTGTCCAAATTGGCTGAACTGTCCAATGGGCTATAGTTTCATGCAATCTAGTAACAGTTGTTCACTGAGGTTTAATTAACAGTGGGGATGAACGTAGATTCTGAGTCGAATGGTCTTTCTAGAACTACAATAGTGGTAACAGAAATCTCTCAGGTAATTGGTGCCCATTTTGTTAGCCAGGTTTTGGGAAACTGGGCTATGAGAATAGTGGGAAAATGGGGATCTATTTTCTGTTTCCTCATTTCCTGAAGGGGAGTTGCATATAGTTTCTTGGCTTGTAAGAAGAAAGGAATTTTAGTCTGACCTCATTTGAGAATGGGAACTAAGTGGAAGTCAGGAGCCCACTGAGTTATCAAGGGGTTTGACTTTATGGAAGTTTTATATGTGCTGTGCAGTCTCTTTCATTTTTCCTGGAGTATCCATTGATGTGTCTACCAGTTCCTTTCGCAGAATCACATTGTTTTATTTTGGCTTCAACATGGGCAAGTCCCAGGGCAGAATACATTTAAAAAATCCTAATTCCCTTTTTGAGAATGGGTTTACAGTGTTATTCTTGCATCTGTAGCTTGAAAACAATTCTAGTCAGTGAAAGACTGGAGGATTAAATGGGCCCCAAACCAAATATAAGAACTATAATTCTCTACGGTATGCACATGCTAAATTACAGTCTAGAACAAAGATCCTGAAGGGGCTTTCAGTTCATTCAGAGCAACTTCATAACACGACAAATGCATGAACACCAAGACTCCCATATGCTTTCCTGTGCATACAGATCTTTCTTACAAAGCAAACTCACATTCAATGCCAAGTCAACTGAGCTTACTCAGTTTTCCCAGAACCTGACTTACATCATAGATTGAAGTATTTTGGAGGAAAAAGGCTTAATATATGTAGAATCCAAGGGCTCTCTGTTGTCATAAATGTTCAAATCACCCTTCCTATTCCTTCTTCTGGACTTAAATCTGGCTCTTTCATATGGAAAACTTAAATATTTCTATAATCTTGGCTTGCTTCTAGATACCATCTTTGACAGAGAGATAGAAAAGATGTGTTACTACCTTTCCTAAGAAGGGCTGCCTAAGGACAGCCCTTTATTTTCTCAGCATTATTAAATCATTCCTTTTGTCATCTCTTCTCCACCCTAAAATGGAACACTATGAAATAAAAGATACAATTTCTACTCTTAAGTACCAAACTAGGAAGATGGGAGGCTAACAGAGATGCAAATAAGAAAGCAAATAAGGGAAGACAGGTGCAAGAATGTGATCACGTCACAAAGTCCTCCACTTCTTGGATTCTGCAATCAAAATGCTGCTTAATGTTGCCATCTTCAAATCAAGGGGGAATATTTCTACATATGTATCTATTCCCCCTTGATTTGAAGATGGTGGCATTTTGAAGATGGCGAGGTGGCAACTCAGAGTGGAATTGGGTTTATTAAGAAACTCTAGTAAGAGCAGACCTGAAGGGAAATCATCTCCCTCTTCCTCCAACTGCATAGATCCTCCCTCCCACTCCATACCAGGAATACGAAAATTAATAGAGTATTGTCCCTGCCATCCAGGTATATACAGACTAGTCAAGAGGGAGAAGGAAATTTTAAGACTGGTGGTGGGGAGAGTTCTTAAATCCCTCACGTCATTCTTTTAAACCATTCTGATTTCACTCAAGTCTTCAGTGAAAGGCACTAAGTTAAAGTGTAGAGTTTGACGCATTTTTACCTGTGTACACATCTATGTAACCACTACCCAGATCATGAGATACAACTTTCCCCAGCACCCCAAAGGCTCACTTGTGCCTCTTCCCAATCGATAATCATACTTTGTCCCCAGAGGCAATCAACATTCAGGCTTCTATCACCACAGATTAGTTTTGCCTAAAGGATCACCATTTAAAGACAGCCAAAAATAAAAGTTTAAGCAAAACCTCACATAATTAAAATTCAGGTTAATTCAAGTTTATGAAAATACATAAAAATGAAGTCCTAGTAATGTTTTAGTCTTAGTAATGAGTGACTCCAAATGAGATTTAATTGATTTTTTTCTCTTGACGTTTTAGAAATACCTTTTCCAATGACTTACAAGGTACAGATCTTATATAACCTATAGAAGGCTTCTGACGAGCAACAAAACTTCACTGATCTACAACAAAACTACTACTGGTACTGTTATTTGTCATTACATTATTTTTACTAGATTATTACTTTTTAAATCCATACTATTCTGCCTCCCTACATTTTAGTTTCTTTCCGAGTTTGAGTTCTCGCCTGAATCTACAATATCTAGTTACAATAAGTGCATATACTTATTGTAATAAACAAAGAAATGCTTCAGTGCAAAAATTACAAAGTATAATCTTTAACTCTGATACTTTGGTTTGACAGAATATATCTATCTATCCATCCATCCATCCATCCATCCATCCATCCATCCATCCATCCATCCATTTATTTAGAGACAGGATCTTGCTCTGTTCCCCAGGAGTGCAGTGACCCAATCATGGCTCACTACAGCCTTGACCTCTTGGGCTCAAGTGATCCTCCCTCCTCAGTCTCCCAAGTAGCTGGCACCACAGGCATGTACTACCATGCCCAGCTAATTTTTTTTTTTTAAGAGACGGGTCTCACTATGTTGTCCTGGCTTGACAGAATATTTAAATAAAGCTGTCCTGCAGGCTAATGTGAATATAAAACTAACCATAACAGTGATAAATATAGATAGGAAATAAAGATATGAAATTTTAAAAACTTGATGGGGGTAAGAAAAATGCTGAGTGAGACATTATGGAAACGACAGTCATGTGAAAGGGTGGAAGAGGAGGCTCTGTTAATTGTGAAAAAGGGCAGAAATGGTCACAGTGCACAAAATGAAAAGAAAGAAAAGCATAAGATCACGGAATGCAAAAAACCAAAACTTTAAGAAGAGGTGGTAAACAGAGATTGCATGCTATAGAACTAAACAGGAGAAGAAATCAAATGAGTTTGTCAAAGGAGTCACTGACCTGGCATTGCCAGGAAAGTAATGGTGACAGACTCCAAGGCACTAGGAAGAAAAAAGACCATATGAAGTCAAGGTATTAAGTATAATAATACATTTAAAATAACAACAGTCGACATTTACAGCCTTTACTATGTGCCAAACACTGCCCTAAGCACTTGACATATATTACAATATTCTAAAATTCTTAAAATAATCCTATAAGGCAGGCATAGATTTTATAGATGGAGAATTAAGGCACAGAGAGGTTAAAGAAGTCATCCAAAGCCACATAGATAAAGAGGCAGGATTCAAACCCAGGCAGCCTACTCTGGAGCCTACATTCTTAACCACTAGGCTATACTGCAGCAAAAAATTTCTATTGTTTTCATAAAGTAGAAGGTGCTGCTGCCCATGTATGGGTGCTGAGAGAGTAAACTATTCTTTGAGTTAACAAGGGATAGAAGAATACTTGAAACAAACAAACAAACAAAAACTGAAGGAAGTGTGCTTGGGAGTTAGCCATTAGAACTAACTTGTGACAGAAGCATGAAACCAGAATGGGTAAAGACTGCACTGTTTCCATTTTCTTTCAGCAAGCAGCGTTTGTTAGCCTGGGAGCTGGAGCAAAGGCATCAAAATTCCTGAAGATGACAACACAGAGCTTTAACATTTAAACTAGAAAATTCAGTTCAGATAATTTCTCCAATTACTACTAGCATTTCCAAAAACCCACTGAAAAACCCACTGCGTATCCTGCACCAGGTAAGCTGTTACAGTACAACATGATATAAACAGGGTAAAGAAATTAGGTGGAATTCTTCTTCAGGGTCTGTGCAAGGTAGCATTGTGAATACGCTGTTTCTATGACCTAAAAATGACCAGGGCAGCCTACGACACATCACCTATACCTTCATGATTATTTGTGTGATTTCAGTTCTACGATCTCAAGACTGAACCTGTACAGCACCTACTACATAGTAAGCACTTAACTGTTTCTTAAGCTATTACTGAAACGAAAAAAAAAAAAAAAGTTATAGCAAGAAAACAAAACATATCTCATTCTCTTGTGTTTGCACAGCATAGAGTGGTGATTAAGAGGAAGGCCTCGAATCAGACACACTTAAACTTCATTCCAGATTCTACCACTTATTACTAACTTTCTAATTAATCCTCCAAACACTATTTTTTTTTTTTTTTTGGAGATGGAGTCTCTCTCTGCTGCCAGGCTGGAGTGCAGTGGTTGCAATCTTGGTTTGCTGCAACCTCCGCCTCCCAGGTTCAAGCAATTCTCCTGCCTCAGGCTCCCGAGTAGCTGGAACTACAGGCGCCTGCCACCATGCCTGGCTAATTTTTATATTTTTAGTAGAGACAGGGTTTCACCATATTGGCCAGGATGGTCTCGAACTCCTGACCTCGTGATTCACCCGCCTCAGCCTCCCATGAGTCACTGCACCCAGCTCTTTTTTTTTCTTTTTTTAATTAAGGATCAAGATAATTATTTAGGTAGAGGACCTGAAAGAGATAATCCCCAAATTAACTTGTAAATGAGATTCTAAGAATTCTTCTGAGTTTTATAAAACTTAAAATTATTTTTTTCTCTTCTTTAAAATTTACTTTAAGTTCCAGGATACATGTGCAGAATGTGCAGATTTGTTACATAGGTATACATGTGTCATGGTGGTTTGCTGCACCTATTGACCCATCTTCTAAGTTCCCTTCTCTCACCCTCCACCCCCCAACAAGCCCTGGTGTGTGTTGTTCGCCTCCTGGTGTCCACGTGTTCTCATTGTTCAACTCCCACCTATGAGTGAGAACATGTGACGTTTGGTTTTATGTTCCTGTGTTAGTTTGCTGAGGATAATGGCTTCCACCTCCATCCATGTCTCTGCAAAGGACATGATCTTTTTCCTTATTATGGCTGCATAGTATTCCATGGTGTATATGGACCACATTTTCTTTATCCAGTCTATCATTGATGGGCATTTGGGTTGGTTCCATGACTGTGCTATTGTAAACAGTACTGCAATAAACATACGTGAGCATGTGTCTTGAATGATTTATAATCCTTTAGGTATACACCCAGTAATGGGATTGCTGGGTCAAATGGTATTTCTGGTTTTAGATCCTTGAGGAATCGCCATACTGTCTTCCACAATGGTTGAACTAATTTACATTCCCACCAACAGTGTAAAAGTGTTCCTATTTCTCCACAGCCTCTCCAGCATCTATTGTTTCATGACTTTTTAATAATCTCCATTCTGACTGGTGTGAGACAGTATCTCATTTTGGTTTTGATTTGCATTTCTCTAATAATCAGTGATGTTGAGCTTTTTTTCATGTTTCTTGGCCACATAAATGTCTTCTTTTGAGAAGTGGCTGTTCATATCCTTTGCCCAATTGTGATAGGGTTTTTTCCTTATAAATTTGTTTAAGTTATTTGTAGATTCTAGATATTAGACTTTTGTCAGATGGGTAGATTGCAAAAATCTTCTCCCATTCTGTAGGCTGCCTGTTCACTCTGATGATAGTTTCTTTGGCTGTGCAGAAGCTCTTTAGTTTAATTAGATCCCATTTGTCAATTTTGGCTTTTGTTGCAATCGCTTTTGGCATTTTCATCATGAAGTCTTTGTCCATGCCTATGTCCTGAATGGTATTGCCTAGGTTTTCTTCTAGGGTTTTTATGGTTTTGGCTTTTACATTTAAGTCTTTAATCCACTTTGAGTTAACTTTTGTATAAGGAGTAAGAAGGGGTCTACTTTCAGTTTTCTGCATATGGCCAGCCAGTTTTCCCAGCACCATATATTGAATAGGAGATCCTCTCCCCATTGCTTGTTTTTGTCAGATTAGTTGAAGATCAGATGGTTGTACAAATGTAGTGTTATTTATGGGGTTTCTGTTCTGTTACAGTGGTCTATATGTCTGTTTTGGTACCAGTACCATGCTGTTTTGGTTACTGTAGCCTTGTGGTAAAGTTTGAAGTCAGGTCATGTGATGCCTCCAGTTTTGTTCTTTTTGCATAGGACTGTCTTGGCTATACAGGGTGTTTTTTTATTCCATATGAAAATTAAAGTAGTTTTTTCTAATTCTGTGAAGAATGTCAATGGTAGTTTGACGGGAATAGGATTGAATCTATAAATTACTTTGGTAGTATGGCCATTTTCACAATATCGATTCTTCCTATCCATGAGCATGGAATGCTTTTCCATTTGTTTGTGTCCTCTCTTATTTCCTTGAGCAGTGGCTTGTAGTTCTCCTTCAAGAGTTCCTTCACATCCCTGTTAGCTGTATTCCAAGGTATTTTATTCTCTTTGTAGCAACTGTGAATGGGAGTTCACTCATGATTTGGTTCTCTGCTTGTCTATTGTTGGTGTAAAGGAATGCTTGTGATTTCTGCATGTTGATTTTGTATCCTGAGGCTTTGCTGAAGTTGCTTATCAGTTTACGGAGTTTTTGGACTGAGATGATGGGGTTTTCTTCTTTTTTTTTTTTCTTTTTTTTGAGACAGAGTCTTGCTCTGTCACCAGACTGGAGTGCAGTGGCGTGATCTCAGCTCAATGCAACCTCTGCCTCCTGGGTTCAAGCAATTCTCCTGCCTTAGCCTCCTGAGTAGCTGGGACTACAAGCGCACACCACCACGCCCAGCTAATTTTTGTATTTTTAGTAGAGATGGGGTTTCACCATGTTGGCCAGGATGGTCTCTGTCTCTTGACCTTGTGATCCACCCACCTCGGCCTCCCAAAATGCTGGAATTACACGCATGAGCCACCGCACCTGGTGATGATGGGGTTTTATCAATATATAATCATATCGTCTGCAAACAGATACAATTTGACTTCCTCTCTTCCTATTTGAATACGCTTTATTTCTTTCTCTTGCCTGCTTGCCCTGGCCAGAACTTCCAATACTATATTGAATAGGAGTGCTGAGAGAGGGCATCCTTGTCTTGTGCCGGTTCTCAAAGGGAATGCTTCCAGCTTTTGCCCATTCAATATGATATTGGCTGTGAATTTGTCATGAATAGCTATTATGTTGAGATACGTTCCATCAATACCTAGTTTATTGAGAGTTTTTAACATGAAGAGATGTTGAATTTTATCAAAGGCCTTTTCTGCATCTATTGAGATAATCATGTGGTTTTTGTCTTTGGTTCTGTTTATGTGATGGATTATGTTTTTTGATTTGCGAATGTTGAACCAGCCTTGCATCCTGGGAATGAAGCTGACTTGATTGTGGTGGATAAGCTTTTTGATGTGCTGCTGGATTTGGTTTGCCAGTACTTTATTAAGGATTTTTGCAACGATGTTCATCAGGGATATTGGCTTGAAGTTTTCTTTTTTTTGTTGTGTCTCTTCCTGGTTTTGGTGTCAGGATGATGCTGGCTTCATAAAATGAGTTAGGGAGGAATCCCTCTTTTTCTGTTGTTTGGAATAGTTTCAGAAGGAATGGTACCAGCTCCTCTTTGTACTTCTGGTAAAATTTGGCTGTGAATCAGTATGGTCCTGGGCTTTTGTTTTGGTTGGCAGACTACTAATTACAGCCTCAGTTTCAAAACTTATTGGTCTATTCAAGGATTCAACTTCTTCCTGGTTTAGTCTTGGGAGGATGTAAGTGTCCAGGAGTTCATCAATTTCTTCTAGATTTTCTAGTTTATTTGTGTAGAGGTGTTTATAGTATTCTCTCAGGGTAGTTTGTATTTCTGTGGAGTCAGTGTTGATATCCCATTTATCATTTCTTATTGTGTCGATTTGATTCTTGATTCTTCTCTCTTTTCTTATTAGTATAGCTGGTGGTCTATTTTGTTAATTTTTTCAAAAAACCAGCTCCTGGATTCATTGAATTTTTTCAGGGTTTTTTGTGTCTCTATCTTTTTCAGTTCTGCTCTGATCTTAGTCATTTCTTGTCTTCTGTTAGTTTTTGGATTACTTTGCACTTGCTTCTCCAGCTCTTTTAATTGTGATGTTAGGGTATCAATTTGAGATCTTTCTAGCTTCTTGATGTGGGCATTTAGTGCTATAAATTTCCCTCTTAACACTGCTTTATCTGTGTCCCAGATATTCTGGCATGTTGTCTCTTTGTTCTCATTGGTTTCAAAGAACTTCTTGATTTCTGCCTTAACTTCATTATTTACCCAGGAGTCAATCAGGAGCAGGTTATTCAATTTCCATGTAATTGTGTGGTTTTTGAGTGAGTTTCTTAATCCTGAGTTCTAATTTGACTGCATTGTGGTCTGAGAGACTGTTACGATTTCAGTTCTTTTGCATTTGCTGAGAAGCGTTTTATTTCCAACTATGTGGTCAATTTTAGAATAAATGCCATGTGGCACAGAAAAGAATGTATAGTCTGTTGATTTGGGGTGGAGAGTTCTGTAGATGTCTATAGGTTCACTTGATCCAGAGCTGAGTTCAAGTCCTGAATATCCTTGTTAATTTTCTATCTCATTGATCTAATATTGACAGTGGGGTGTTAAAGTCCCCCACTATTATTGTCTGGGAGCCTAAGTCTCTTTGTAAGTCTCTAATAACTTGTTTTATGAATCTGGGTACTCCTGTATTGGGTGCATATATATTTAGAATAGTTAGCTCTTCTTGTTAAATTGTTCCCTTTACCATCATGTAATGTCCTTGTCTTTTTTGATCTATGTTGGTTTAAAGTCTGTTTTGTCAGCGACTAGGATTGCAGCTCTGTTTTTTTTTCCCCCATTTGCTTGGCAAATTTTCCTCCGTCCCTTTATTTTGAGCCTATAACAGTAATTTTTCTTTTTTCTTTTCTTTTCTTTTTTTTTTTTTGAGACAGAGTTTCGCTCTTGTTGCCTAGGCTGGAGTGCAATGGCACAATCTCGGTTCACCGCAACCTCTCCCTCCCGGGTTCAGGTGATTCTCCTGCCTCAGCCTCCCGAGTAGCTGAGATTACAGGCATGTGCCACCATGCCTGGCTAATTTTGTATTTTCAGTAGAGATGGGGTTTCTTCATGTTGGTCAGGCTGGTCTCAAACTCCTGACATCAGGTGATCCACCTGCCTTGGCCTCCCAAAGTGCTGGGATTATAGGTGTGAGCCACTGTGCCCGGCCAACAGTAATTTTTCAAAGCTTAGTTTCTTCATCTATAAAATGAAAATGACAGTAATAGCACTGAATTCCTTGGGTTGTTTTCAGTATTAAATCAGAGAATGTATGTAAAAATATAGCACAATGCCTGGCATATAGTAAGGGTTCAATAAAATAATTAATACTATTGTTATAAATTGTAATTGCAATTTTATGCCATTAAAGTCCACTTACTTCACTAATGACACAAGTTCAGTTCACAATCAAGTTCCGTGTCATAATTTTAAAAAATTCTTTATACTCAGGGAAAAGTGTTCATAATTACAAAATATTTTGGAATATTTATAGTAATGATAAAATTTATTAAAATTCTTAGAAAGGTCATTTTGTTATAAAAATCACAAATTACTAAAAGGAGATAATAATGTGATGAGAATTAGAGATAATTTAAATATTATGCAATCTAAATTGCAAGGTTGATAAAAAACTAAACATTCTTAATTGTTTATATGACCTGATATAGTCAAGGACATCATTAATGTGGAAGCCATCTATAGCTGGTTACATGCTCACGCAAAGCCTATATATCTGCAGGTGAGATAAAAGGAAATATATGACTTCAAAATGTTCATCTTTTCCCATTTTGAAACCTTTATGGGACACTTATTATGTTCTGGTTAAGCATATTCTATAATATAATCTAAATTTTAAAGACTTAATTCACAATGATGAAGAATTGCTTTTCTTTTAAATCATGATTTTTAAACAGAATCTCTTAGTTTAACTAAAGAAGACCACAAATATATAATTTCTAAACTATGCAATACAAAATTGTATTTAAAATCATGTTGAATTTACCTCTCTTCAGATATATCTAGACACCGATGATTATAACCATTTCTACCTTCAATAATGAATGTCCACACCTTAAATTTACAAACGTATATTCTTTTTATAAATGACAGGAATATGCCAGTCCAAGGGAAAACATAAAGCATGTGTTTCAAAATGACTAAAGGAGCTGCTCAAATGTCTATGGATTATGGGCAATCCTACTGATTAATTTTCTTTGCTGTCTTTTACTTTTGTCTACTTTAAAGTCAATTTAAGCATTCAATAGCTATTGATTAGCTAAAAAACAACACACCTCTAATTCAGTGGTTAGATAATTTACAATTTCCCCCCTGGAAACATTAAGAATATTGCTGAGAAGATGTGTTAAAAGACTGCAGTGAACAATGACAGAAATGTGCTGTGTGCATGTATTTATAAACCCCAGTGCCAACTCAACCGAAACTCTTTGGTAAAAGAAAGATATCTGATAATTAAGTATGTCAATCTGATGGAAATGCCACAGAGCAAAAATGCACACTCATTAGATCTGCTTAACAGTCATCTCAATTAGAAACTGAAGAAGGCATTTCTACATGATGTTACCTTCAAAAATGGATTTTCTGCATAATGTACGTGGTCTCTGCCGATTCCCTATGAACTCAAAATCCTATAAACTGGAACAAATCTAAGCTGGAACAAATCAGACTTTCATGTAACAGCTTCAGTTCCAACTTAGGTTAGAAAGAAACTTTTCTCTTACTATAGCCTGGTCCTAAGTAGAAAGCAAGAAATGATACTATTTGTTATTTCAGTAAACAAGAAAGGAATTGTGTTTTCTAAGACTGGGCAGGAATGGGGGAGAGATCTTAAGGTGTCATATCCTCTTATTAATCAATTATTTATTCTTACGATGAGTTCCAAGGCCTAGCTGATCACTAGTTAAAGGGCAGCTAGGTGCCCTTTAGAAAGGCGAAAGAAGCAGGGTATGGGAAATCCCTTTATATTCTTTTTTTTTTTTTTATTGAGACAGAGTCTCATTCTGTCACCCACACTGGAGTGCAGTGGCATAATCTCGGCTCACTGCAACATCCACCTCCTGGGTTCAAGCAATTCTCCTGCCTCAGCCTCCCGAGCAGCTGGAATATACAGGTGTCCACTACCGTGCCTGGCTAATATTTGTATTTTTAGTAGAGATGGTATTTCACCATGTTGGTCAGGCTGATCTCGAACTCCTGACCTCAAGTGATCCACCCACCTCGGCCTCCCAAAGAGCTGGGATTACAGGCGTGAGCCACTGCGCCAGGCCGGGGAAATTCATTTTTAAACACATTTTTCTCTGCCACTTATCAGGGGGAGAAGAAAAGGGCAGTACTAAAGGTCAAAATATAATGTGGCTCTGGTCCCCCCATACAATGCACACCCCAAAAGAGGAATCTAAGAATGCTTTTTTTTTTTTTTACAGTAGTAAAGAAAATAGAGCAATTAGAAATCTGAAAAGGACGATAGGTTAATTCAAAGTATTTTTAAATGACTGAAAAGTAGCTTTGGTTAAAAGGAAACATTCTTCCTTAGCCTATGAAGTTACAATTGCATGGTTTAGTTGGAGGTTATAAAGCACAGTCCCATGTGTTACATTTTAAAGTTACACTAAATTATAAAGTACTTACCCTTAAACTCAAGCCTCTTCATGCCAGACTGTTGCTGTGAGCCCTGTACAAAACATGCTTAATAAGAGTATAATATATAGTTTTCTTAATAAGATGTGAATAATAATCATTAATATGAGATCCAAGAAAAGCCCATAAGAAAGCCAGAAAAATCTTATTAAACTTAACTAACTTAAGAGCATGGAATACTGGAATGAAGTCTACAATCCTCAAGCCAAAACACTCACCAAACACTGATGTTGCTCAGTGAGAATTTTAAGCTGTGGGAGAAGGAGGTCAGGGGTAAAGAGGTTAAAAAAAAACCAAAACAATTTGGAGCTCTGTGTAGAGTTTTACCCTATGCATTAGGGAGAAGCATTTTAACAATCAAACAATACTTCATAAATAAATCTTTACTAGGGATTGCTTTATAATGAAAAAAACCAACCAACCAAAACAAAACAAAGTTCTAGAATACCACCTAAAAAACAAAGACCCAGAATATATAACCTTGTTAGATCCTCATTATGTATAAGTGGAAACAAAGACAGAGTCATTAATCTGACTTCTTTCTAAACTTCTGAAGTGCTGGGGAGAAAATCCGCCACAGTAATATGCACTGAGATCTGTCACCTTGTTCCTTCCTATCCAGGGCTAGGGGACTCTTCCTCCATGAAGTACCCTTTCCTCACCCACAACACACTCCATCCCTCAAAGGGAAACTTGCAATGCCAGGTCAAGGAATTTGGGGAAACTGGAAGATTTCTGAGCAGAGGAGTGACATAATGAAAGCAGTGTTTTAGGAAAGAGGAGGTGGGCAGGCCCGAGTGCCCACAGACACACAAATAGGGTCCGAAGGAATGAATGTACTAACTGTCCATTCTTGTTTCTTACTAGCACAACAAAATAGTGCTTGGAAACAGTAAATTGCTTACATTCCTGTAGAAAGCATTAGGCTTGAATATCAAAGTATTTGGTATGTATTAGAACCCTGTACCATTCAAATGGGGAAAAGAAACTGATTTCACTAAATTAACTCAGCAAATTCACATAGAATAAAGGTATCAAATTTGGCCTTGAAGTCTTTCATTTTATTCTGCTTTCTAGATTCAGAAAAATACATATGAACAAAGAAAAGACAAAAGTCTTATTTAGGAACTGAGGGTTCATCCACCAGTTTTATAAGCTACTGACTCCTTTACGGTTACTTCCACTAGATTGGTAAATGTCCTGAAGGTGGTCAGAGTTGAGCAAACAGAAAGGTTATTCCCTGACTGACTCTCCCTGGGGCACAGTCTCCTGGTCCCTCTCCATCTTCCCCTAAAGTATGGAATATCTCCTGTAATTTATTAAATACTATACTGAAAGTGAAAAACAGAATGGTTGTATAGGTACACACCATCAACACACACAGCTGAAAGCACACTGGGCCTGGGCCCAGGAAAAGATCAAAATTCAAAATCGGAAGTACAGTTTCTACCAAATGCATATTGCCTTTGCAGCACTGTAATGGCAAAAAATCATAACTCAAACCCTAAGTTGCAGACTATCTGTATTGAATAAATGCTTCAGGCTGGGTGCTGTGGCTCACACCTGTAATCCCAACAATTTGGGAGGTCGAGGCGGGTAGATCACTTGTGGTCAGGAGTTCGAGACCAGCCTGGCCAACACGGTGAAATCCTGTCCTACTAAAATACAAAAATTAGCTGAGCATGGTGGCATGCATCTGTAGTTCCAGCTACTCGAGAGGCTGAGGCAGGAGAATTTCATGAACCTGGGAGGCAGAGGTTGCAGTGAGCCGAGATTGCGCCACTGCACTCCAGCCTGGGCAACAGAGCGAGACTGTTTCCAAAAAAAAAAAAAGCTTTACAATGATTACACAGCATTCAGAATTCATTTTATGGGCGCAATCTTCTTGGACTAACTAGAGTGTATCGTGATGCCTTCTCTGGCCCCTCTCCAGACAAAGGGGACTGCTTGCATTCCCCAGCCCCATACCCCACCCCACCACTTACTGCCATGTTCTTGGTGCTTCCAGGCCTCCTGTTTCTGTATTTCAGGCAGTTGCACTCTTGTTCATTTATTTTATTTTTATTTTTTATTTTTAGTATAAACAGGGTCTCACTACGTTGCCCAGGTCTAGTCTTGAACTCCTGGGCTCAAGTGATCCTCCTCCCTTGGCCTCTTCAAGTGCTGGGATGACAGGTGTGAGCCAGCCTGGCCCGGCCTCTTGTTCATTTTTGAAAAGCCCCTCACCTCTCCTATGACACTTTCTCTTAGCTCTCCTATGATTCCATCTCCTTCTTTAGGACTCACATAACCCTCTAAACCCTGATTTTGGCATTCAGAGAGTTGGGTTCTTTTTGCTGAAATCATCCTTCTCCTTCTAGACTATAAGCTGTTTGATGGCAGTGACCAATTAACTTCATGAGGCTTTTGCTGTTGTTAAGTTTTGTTAACTTTTTACAGAAAAAGATGTATTTTGAGAATTTTTTTTGGTAATCATTCATTGATTCAACAAGTATTTACTGAACCATGAATGGGTCCCAGGCCTTAGGCTCTATTTCAAACTCCAAAATACCAAGTAATCAGTTGAATATCTGGTTTGTGTTTAAAAAAAGGAGACAATTTTGTAGAGTCAATTTTGCTGAAAAGAACACAAAATATTACAGCAATCAAAATTGTCCTTTAAATGTTAAGTTCTATAAATTCTTTTAAATTATACCTAACAATCTATTTAAGTTTGAAAAGAAGATGCAATAGATCACAAGTGCCTTTTCCCTGGAATTAGACGTGTAACCGATCCATAACAATGTTTTTTTTTTTAAGTCTCACTGTTTGCCAAATATTTTTTACAACCTTTTGAATTTTTTTTTTTACCAAAAAGAAAAAACCTAAAGCATTTCTTTTTTTCCCCTTTACTCTCCAGTATCTGCTAAACAACTAGCACTAATATGGAAAGGGGATGAAGAATATATTTGCTTCATTCCAAAACGTTATATTAATTTTATGAAATAAAGAAAGCATTGTTTTCTGACATTCATTATTAAAGTAAAAGATGACCAAGGCTCATATTCTAAAATGTATTACAGAATGTACAATGTATTCCTTGAGGCATAGCACACTCTAAAATCTGTTCATTTATAATAAAAGAAGAACTCTCTCAAAGAAGTCTTTCTAAAAAATAGGCCTTCACTCCGTCTGACTGCCAAGCTGACTTACTTTGGCAAGCAAGCCTGGAACATTTTCAATTTTATAAACATTATCCCTTTTAAAAAGTTAATTTGACTGCTTTAAGGAATGTCAAAATAAATCCTGGTTTCAGTGAAATCAAAATTAAATCTTACCAGACTTCTTCTAAAATCAAATATCATAATCAGATTATGTAATCAGTATAAAGTGTAAAGGCTCTGAGTTTGGGGGGCTAAAGAGACCCATTTATTCTTCATGACCCCTTTTCCTCCTCCAGAAGGCAAATGAGTGACCATCTTTTCCTATAGGTTGATGGTGTGAGGTGTGTCATTTATAAATAAGAATGAAAAGGAACACATCATGTCTTTATTTAAACCAGGATTCAGTAATAGCTTCATTTCTAAAACAATACCAACAGGATTAAGCACAGGCATGAAACAATACAACAAAACTTAAGAGAAAGTGAAAGGAACAAAAATGGAGAACAGAAGGGAGATTATAATTTGGTACCAGACACTGTGTTAAGTGCAAGATAGCTACTGTTACTCCCATTTTACAGAGATGCTCTTACTACTTAATGTTGTACAATGAGGAAAGAATTCAGAAAAGAAAAATAAATTATAATGTAGCAACAATGATTGCTTCTAGAGACTAGCTATACTTCTCTACCCTGGAGAAAAACTACATTTTTACATTTATATTTTAGATCTACTTACAAAAAGCCCCGCAACTATAAACTAAATAAGATGATAGTTGTTGACTCAAAGATATGCAGTGACTTTTGTGGAATGTAATTGTGGCCTCTAGAAGATTCTGAAGGATATTGCCTACTTGTTACACAATTTTTGCTAATATAGGACTTTTAATCCTTCAGTTTTTTTTTTTTTTTTTTTTTTTTTTTTGACGGAGTCTCACTGTGTCACCAGGCTGGAGTGCAGTGGCGCAATACCAGCTCACTGCAACCACTGCCCAGGTTCAAGTGATTCTCCTGCCCTCCCAAGTAGCTGGGATTACAGGCACGGGCCACTACGCCCAGCTAATTTTTGTATTTTTAGTAGAGATGAGGTTTCACCATGTTGGCCAGGATGGTTTCAATCTCTTGACCTTGTAATCCGCCCGCCTCGGCCTCCCAAGGTACTGGGATTACAGACTTGAGCCACTGCGCCTAGCTGTCCTTCAGGTTTTTGAAGGGATTTTTTTTCTTTTTTTTTTTTTTTTTTGTCATTTCTTTGTTATTTAGTAAACAAAACACAAGCAAATACTAAGTAGAATTATGTCAACAACAACAAAGTATTCACTGTCAAATATTGCTGTTATTCTATATCATATAAGTTTCATTTGCTGCTGTGGACTTTGAAAAGGGATCTCAGCTGTTTTAACAGAGCCAAGGAAGGTAGTCCTGTTCAATAAAACTCTCTGCAATTATGGTAATATTCTCCATCTGTGCTGTGCAAAATGTTAGCTACTAGCCACATGTGGCTACTGAGTACTGAAAATGTGAACAGTGCCAAATTTTCAATTTTATTGGCTTTATTGAAAAACCAATGGTTTATTGAAAAGCAAATGTCTAAAGAATACAGTTTAGCTATTCCTTCTTGCAAAAGACACTTGTCCAGCAGTTCCAGAGAGGTAATAATTTATATAAAAAATAAAGGCAAATGATTGTTTCACTATTAGTAATCTTTCAATGGTAAGAGAGGAAAAGAGGGGAATATGAATTTGTAAAACTGTATAGTCTAGTTCTCTTTTTGTATTAATATATAATAAAACTTGCCTGTGCCTCTGTAAAAGCACTGGTATTTAACTTCTGTGGTCCAGAGAATACAACAGCTATTCTGTAAACACCAATCAAAGATGACAATCTACCTATGGTCACCCTATGCTAAAATCTAAGTGTCTTATCTTGTCCAATTCTACATCTTTGAAGTCAGGAACCAGACTTTGCCTTTTCCACCTGTCTCCGGCACCTAAGGCTTATTAAATACTCATTAAGCACTTGCTGAATAAGTGAATAACTAACTCTGACTTTCTCCACTCATTGCTGCAACATCTTAGAGAAGCATTTGAATGCACTCTGGGTGATGTGGGTAAAGCAGAGACTGTGGGATCTGTGTCAATGGGCAGGTTCATGCCACAATGTTGATGAAGTGTTCAAAGTGATTTCTGGCTCAATTTTTCTGGCTAACAAAATAATACAATCACCAGGGCTAAGGAAAGGGGAAAGGGTGGGTCATCATAGGCCATGTGCAGTGAAGTAAGACACTTTGGGAAATGATACTCAGAGCTGTAGTTTTACCCCTGGATGTCATGATACAGCACATGCCAAGAAACAAGAATTCTGGTGGTAGAATACTTGTCTTTTTAATATAACAAGAGAATTCTCATTTCTTACTTTTTTTTCATTTTAAAAGAGGCCCCTTCACAGAAAGTAACAAATGTCCTAAAGGGAAACAAAAAGAAAACCTCTGAGAAAAGTGAGTCAGAAATTAGAAAATTATTAAAGAAATGAAGAAGAAAGGAAATGTAAGTTACAAAAATTATACAGTCATAACATATGGGGGTGGCAGGGACAATATTTAGTTAACCTTAAGGGGCTAAGCTAGTCCCAGGGTTCCTCAGTCCCCTCTATGCCAAGCATTCTTAACTCTATATAGCTCTAATTCCTCTAGTGAGTCACTTGAAACATTCAAAATGGCCATCTGTCTATGAAATCACCTTAGGTAAATAAAAATGCATTTGGCAGGTATCCAAAAATATCACAGGTTCCCTATCATGATAATGAGTCTGTAGCATTGCCAAGTATCATTCATGGAGTCCTCTGTTACAATCAAGAATATTTCTTTGCAACACCAAATTAAAAGGTAAGTATAGTTTAGATTAGAACTCTAGTGTGCTATTTTTGGATGCAGAACCCCTTATTAATTGTGCAATAATACCATTACTCTTTCACTTTAATACAGCAATAAGAAGATCCCAAATGAATAACTCAAAACTTGCTTCAACCAGCACACGTGGAATGTAACTGGCTTTTGAGAGGCATTTTCCAGCTCTCTGGAGGATAAAGAACAGATCATCAAATGGACTGTTCAGGAGGTAGACTGGGGACACCCACAACGACCCTCCGCTCCCACAATCTTGTTCTCTTTACCTTTCTTACATGTTTTAGTCCCAGCTACTCAGGAGGCTGAGGCAGGAGAATGGCATGAACCGGGAGGCAGAGCTTGCAGTGAGCCAAGATCAGGCCACTGGACTCCAGCCTGGGTGACAGAGCGAGACTCTGTCTCAATAAATAAATAAATAAATAAATATATATATAAAAGCTTTTGCTTTTGAAAGCTTTCCCTTCACAACTTTCCTCCACTCTCCATGTTTTGCCTCCTCAAGTCCCTTCATTAATTTCTAGTCATCTTTCAAGGGCCATTCATGTTTTGCTCTTCTTAGTCAGACTGTCCCTAACCTCAATAACCTACAGGGATCCTTCCAGGGGATCTTTCCCACCTCTCAACTCTTAGAGTTATTTATTGTTTCTACTGCAAAAGAAATGTCTTCTTCTTCTTATTCTACTTATTTTATTTTTTAACTCCCCAGGTGACTCCAAAGACAATCAGCTAGGTATAGGACTTGTTGGTATAAGTCTTTCCTCATGGTGGGGAGACACTATTTTCTGCCTTTTAAAATTCCTTACTGTGGCTGGGCGATGTGACTCACACCTGTAGTCTCAGCACTTTGGGAGGCTGAGGCGGGCGGATCACTTGAGGCCGGGAGTTCAAGACCAGCCTGGCCAACATGGTGAAACTCCGTCTCTACTAAAAATACAAAAATTAGCTGGGCATGTTGGTGTGCACCTGTAATCCCAGCTGCTCAGGAGGCCGAGGCAGGATAATCGGTTGAACTCAGGAGGTGGAGGTTGCAGTGAGCCGAGATCATGCCACTGTACTCCAGCCTGGGCAATGGAGCAAGACTCTGTCTCAAAAATAAACAAATAAAATAAGATAAAATAAAATTTGCTATTGTTCTCAATTAGACATGTTAATTAATGGCTGAGTAATGTATATGAGGACAGGAATCTACAAATGTAAAAGCCTGAAGCTTTAAAATGAAATCTAAAGCTTTAAAATAAAATCTATTTAAGCTACTTAATATTTGGCAATAATTAAAACAGATATATTAAATGTGATCCTTGCAATAATCTTTATTTTATTTTATTTTTATTTTTTTTGAGAGTCTTCCTCTGTCACCCTGGCTGGAGTGTAGTGGTGTGATCCTGGCTTACTGCAACCTCTACCTCCCGGGTTCAAGTAATTCTCCTGCCTCAGCCTCCTAAGTAACTGGGAGTACAGGTGCTTGCCACCACCCTGGGCTAATTTTTGTAGTTTTAGCAGAGACAGGGTTTCACCATTGCTGGCCAGGCTGGTCTCGAACTCCTGACCTCAAGTGATTGGCCTGCCTCAGCCTCCCAAAGTGCTGGGATTATAAGCTTGAGCCACCACACCTGGCCTTAATTTTATTAATCAGAAGACTAAAAAAGAATTAAAAAAAACACAGATGGTTGATATAATGAATCTTTTAGAAAGATTTATTGGAGTTTAAAGAATCAAAAGGGGATGAAAGAGAGTCTACTATACAAAAGGCGGTAAGCAGTAAATGGTCTAGACTAAAATTGTATTTTCTATCTGATTGAGTCTTTAAAACATTCTCTATGGCTAAAGTGCTTTATAAACAACAACAACAAAAAACTTCAAAAAACACTTTCAAATACAAACAGGTGGGCCCATTTGTGGTCTAGGTGCAAATAGCAATAAAAATTGATAGCACTTAGGATCTTCCATCACCATACAATTTTACTCTAAGGCGGTCAATGTTTAAGATATCCTTTAAAGTAATGTGAAGTCATAAATACATCTTAAACATTAATTGAATAATATTTCATTAAGTACTTACTTGATGTTATCAATTTAGAAAGAACTTGAAAATTACATAGCAATAAACCACAATAAAGAAAACTAAAAAGACTTGAAGTTTCTGGTAGAGATCAACCTCTAGAACCTTTGTTACAGTAAGTTCCTGAAAGAGTTGTGTAGAATAATGAAAGGCAGTAAAGCATTGTACAGCATCCTCATTTTCAGAATTCCATACCAAGGACATCCTGTGCAGACTTTCCCAAACTGCCCTGTTCTCCCATACATAGCAGCTCTATCCAAGAACACATTTGCTTCTGTGGATATTTTATTGGTTGGGGAAAGGACGAGACAGCACCTCACTCAGTGCCTTGCCCATAGCACAATTCTGCAAATATAATACCTGCTGGCCTGAGTCAAAGTGCTTCAGTGTTCATTCTAAGATAAACCCCACCAGTATTGCCCTCAGTGCATTGTCATGTATTACCTAGCAACCTCATTCTTTCAAAGAAGCCCAGGGGACATCACTCTTTCACTGTTACTGTTACTCTGTAGTCCTCTCTGGAAGCTCAATGTCTCAGCTCTGTTTACTTAGTTCCCTTCTTCTGTCTTCCCCATTTTAGTGAATGGAATTACCAACTACCCAACCAGTTGCTCAAGCCAGGACACTGAAAATCAGTTGTGATTCTTCCTCCCTTTGCCCCTCCGATATACAATTATCCACCAAATCTAGTAGATTCCACCTCCTAAATCTCTCTAGAATGAATTTATTTATAAATCATGGTTCAAGTTATCACATTTCTCACTTGAACTACTGCAGCAAGCCTTCTAGTGTTCTTCCTATCTACAACAGTCCTGATCCAATGCAATTTGCTCTCCACAATGCAAATGATGAAGTTTTCTAAAATGTTTCTTACTGTGTGTGTGTGTGTGTTTTTTTTTTTTTTTTGCTTTAAAATTTATAATCTCACATCAATTAGGATGCCTACTCTTAAAAAAAAACAGATAAAATAACAAATGTTGGCAAGGATCTGGAAACATTGGAACTTTTTGCACTGCTGGTGTAAAATGGTGCAGCCACTATGGAAAACAGTTTCTCAAAAAGCTAAAAACAGAATTACCATATGCTCCAGCAATTTCACTTCTGGTCTGAGCATATACCCCAAAGAACTGAAAGCAGGGACTTGAACAGAACCCAAGTTCATAGTAGCATTATTCACAATAGCCACGACACCCAAAAGATGGAATTGTCCATCAATGAACTGATACAATGTAATATGTAATTGATAAAATGCTATAATGTAATATACAAATATGCAATGGAATATTATTCAGCCTTAAAAAGAAAGGAAATCATGACGCATGCTACAACATGAATGAACCTTGAAGACATTATGCGGAGTAAAATAAGCCAAACAAAAAAAGGCAAGTACTGTAGGATTCGACTAATTTGAGGTATCTAGAGAAGTCAAATTCATGGAGACAAAAAGTAGAATGGTGGTTGCCAGGGGCAGGTCGATTTATAATTTAGTGAGTATGGAATTTCAGTTTGGGAAGATGAAATAGTTCTGCACAAAGGTAGTAGTGATGGGTGTACAACAATGTGAATGTACTTAATGTCACTAAACTGTATACTTAAAAATGATTAAAATATTAAATTTTATGTTATGTATATCTCACCACAATAAAAAAAATCACAAACACACAGAAATCTACAATGGGTCCTCCTTAGCCTCAGGATGAAGTCTGGAGATTGCCTTAATGTGGTTTACGATGCCCTTCAGGATTTAGTCCTAGTATACCTCTCCTCTTGCTACCATTCTCTCTTCCACTAGGGTCCAGCCATACTGACCTATGCTGGAGCTGAGCGCACACCACCTCGTAAAAGTATTTGCATAAACTGTTCCCTCTACCTAAAAGACAAGCCTCTTCAGTTCTCTCTCCATCTGTAACTTTTCTTCATCTTCAGCCCTGTGTATTCCTTCTTGATAGTGCTTACCACAATACTGTAGCTGCCTATTTGCTTTACTGTCTCCCTTCCTACTAAAGAATGTCTCAACTTGTTTGGAATTACATCCTCGGTGCCACATTGCAGATTATATAACTAATGTAGAAAATAGCAAAGTAATAATTGAGGCACAATAAAGTATGTCATATACACAAATGGACATATACTATTCCTCTGCAGGCATCTTTAAAATATTTTATGTCTATTACAAACAGATAACCGAAAGCTCAAATTCTTGAGATACAATTCTAAATATAAAAAATTTCCCTCATACTAATCTACTTTCTTCTACAACTTTTTTTGACAGACAATTGTGGCAATTTTTAAGTCAGCGTTTTTCAAATTGAGTATGAGAGTGTTTTTATTTCTCTCATAACTTTTAAAATGTAAACATTATATAGTTCAGTCACAGCCTTTACTTCCAAGCAACTTCTCCATGGGTCTCAATTCCCTTTTAAATAACATACTTTTTTTCCGGAAGGCAGTTAGCTTTTCCATCATTCTTTCTCTTTAGATAACACACAAAGACAAATCCTATACGGACAAGTCTGTGGACCCAGTGGTCATACACAGTCTGAAGTCAGTCCACCATGATTGCAAAAGCCCCGGTTCCAACAATGACTCCACAACCAAGGGTAGTGACAAGCTCAGCCACCTGCCTATCAGTTTGTTTTTAAATGCCATTCTATTTAACGTATACACAGGGATCTCGTTGCTTTTGAATTAGGTCACTGAGAAATGCTAAGTAAAAATCCTGAAACTCTTGGCACAACCTTCCATATTGAAAGGATTGGTTATTTGTCCACAGTTTTATTATGTTGTGATTTTTTTAAAGGAGGTATCAGCTTCAAAATGCAGAAATATCTATCTTATTTCATACTTTGCAACCATATAATTTATTATTTGAAACATCAATATTTATGATAATTTAAAAATCAACTGTTCACACAATTTGATTCAAAATGGAAAGAGTCTAAAACTAGTCATGTAGCACAAAGCTGTCAGGACAAATCTTCTAAGAAATGACTTTGGTAAATGTGAGTTCTTATCATAGCCTATAACTAAAAGACTCTCAAATCCAATATGGAAAGTGTATTCAGAAACTGCAGAAACATGCTGTGAAGGACTCTCCTCTTTTCCCCTCCCCACTCCTTCTTTCTGCTTTATTACCACGTTTCCCTTCCTCTCTTTAAAGAGTGTAACCAGATAATCTCAACAATGTTCAAAACCTGATAAAGGTCAAAAGTATTTATCTCTTAATCCCTTTTTGGAGCTGACTCTTTTTCCCTGTTTTTTTTTTTGTAGATACAGAGTCTTGCTGTGTTGCCCAGGCTGGCACTGAAGTCCTGGGCTCAAGCAATTTTCCCACCTTACAGAATCTTACAGGGATTCTGTAATCCCTGCAGCCGTGAGCTGCAGCACTCAGCCCTGACTCTTTAATCAAAAGTGAATTTGCTACATGCATACAGTGGATTACTACTCAGCAATAAATGGAAAAACAAATACATACAATAATTAGATGAAACTCAAAAGCATTATGCTGAGCAAAAATTGCCAAATATGAAAGAGTACATACTGTACGATTCCACTTATATGAAGTTCTACAAGCAGGCAAAACAAATCTACAGTAATAGAACTCAGCAGTGATTGCTTCTGGTGAAGACAGAGGTAATAACTGAGAAGGGGCACGAAGGAACTTACCTTCTGGGGTGACAGAAATGTTCTACATCAGACCAAAATGTGGGTTACGCTTTTGTACACATTTGTCAACACTGTTCAAACTGAATAATTAATATCTGTACATTTCCCTGTGTGTAAACTATACCCTAATTTTAAAGAGAATGCTCTTTTTCTAGCTAATTAAACTTTATTACTTAAAAATATGAAATAATACTAGGTCTTTACAAAGTACTTAGTATTTTATAAAATATATTATCATTGCTAACGTATGCTGAATGCAACTTAACTTACCCATGGAAAAAATAGCTGAAAAATCATATATATGAGAAACTATGGGCTGAGGTGGAAATAAGCACGGACAATGATATTGATTTTTCTAATACTTTTCAATCTACCAGATCTAAAAACGCTTTACAAAAAATATTTTTTAAAGTCCCATGCTACAATTTACAGGTTTCATCTGCTATGAAGGCAATTGCTACTTTCATCTGATCTTAGCGTACTACATAGTCACCAAAACACATGAATAGAAATTGTCGAGTACAGTCATAAGGCAGCATAAGGAAGCAAGGTTTTTTTTTGTTTGTTTTTTTGTTTTTTCTGGGAGATGGAGTTTCACTCTTGTTGCACAGGCTGGAGTGCAATGGCATGATTTCGGCTCACCAGTCTCCACCTCCCAGGTTCATGTGATTCTCCTGCCTCAACCTCCCGAGTAGCTGAGATTACAGGCATGCACCACCACGCCTGGCTAATTTTTTGTATTTTTAGTAGAGATGGGGTTTCTCCACGTTCGTCAGGCTGGTCTCAAACTCCCAAACTCAGGTGATCCGCCTGCCTCGGTCTACCAAAGTGCTGGGATTACAGGCATGAGCCACTGCACCTGGCCAGCAAGGAGTTTTTTTACTTCTTTTTCATAAATGCTCACCACTATCAGTAACAGCAAATAAAGGATGGCTGCTTAGGTAGTCTCATCATAAATATGCTTCCCATGTACAATAATAGAAATTGCTAACAGTAAAACTTTTTGTTGAATTTTATAACTTAAGGTCTAGCAGAAATTCCTAACCAGTTTGCAGACAGGAAAAGGGGAAGGGAAGATTTGACTAAGAAGTCAGTGGATACAATAGATATACTGTATTATTTTATTTGCGTTTTTCTTGGCTTCACACAATCCATAGAATATGCATTTTCATAAGTTTTCTTTCTGTGCCACATTTTTCTCCTCCCCTTTCAGGAAAATAAACACAAGTTGTCATGTTCATGTGGAATTAGTTGAATGCTAAAAGCAAAACTTTCAGACCACTTACCTTATGTTGGCTATGTGCTGTTGCACAGGCTGATGCTGAAAATGGTCAGGCCACGGATGATGCAGGCAGAAGGATGGAGAGGGCTGAAGACAGCACGTAGTCTGATACACAGGTGAATGATTTGGACAAAGAGATGCAGAATACTCGGAGTGTGGCTGCATGCAACACGAGGCCAAAGCAGAGGGTGCTGCAGGGCCAGCCTCAGGATGGCACTCTTGGTGACTGCTATGGCTAGTCAAAGGGTGATGGTATGGGCAAGGATGGCAGCATTGGGGTAACATCTGAGGCGTTCTTTGGTTGTCTAAAGGCAGAAAGGATGATTTAACTGTGCCATTAAGTTGCAGGCATCCATTTGGACTCACTTTTGTTCTTGTTGCTTCTTTGGGTGTGAGCTGCTGGGCTGCATGGTCTCCATCAGAGGGGGTAAGGGGACTCGGGTTAGCAGCACTGGTTGTGATGCTGCTGTTGCTCAGAACCACAAAATCATTGTTTCCATTACTCATAGCCATGCTCCAATTTCTTGACCCTAAGAAAGAAAATCATATAAAATCACCCAGTTATAGTCAGGCAGGCAAATATGTAGGAAAGACAAGTATGATATTTAAAAACAGCTCTTTAAAAATGAGGGTTCTTGCAGAGTTTGAGACAGTAGTGGAAATTCAGCAGCATCTGTGATGGAGCCAGCCAACACAGTGGCACTCCTCTTCTTTCTACCAGCTATTTTATGCACCTTAAGAACCCTCTTCTGTTCCCATTGATCACTTTCCTCCTGCCCACCTCTCCTTTCAGTGCCTTTTTTCTCACCTCATCCTAGATGCACAAGTAATCAGTTAAGAACGAGACCATTTTGCATATGAGAGGAGAGGATACAAATAGCATCCTTCAGCTTTTCAACAGTACCATGCTTGGCTTGTATGTTCTGATCTAGGAGTGACGGACAAAATGAAGGGCCACTCTGAGGGTAATTAGTTGTACAAGGTTAAAATAATTTGAATAATCTTAAGAATGTTTTATATCTTAGAAAAATCTCAAGAATATATGACTTTTCCTCTTAGTCATTCAAGTCTGAGGATAATAAATTAAAACCAGTCAGGAAAGCTAAGAATTCTAGCAACCAAAATGTCAGATGCAAAATTCTATATAATATACTATAGGTAACAATGCTTGCACATAAGAAAAATAATACTATGGGCGGGATTTGCTTCAAATGATTTTTTCTTTCTTTTTTTTCCTTCCACCAAAGGGTTCAGGCCTTCAGTATAAAGGAAGATCCTTAGATGCCCAAATTACCAGCAGCAAGTGTGTCCAATCAACAAACAGAAAAACAGACAATCTCCCTATCTCTTTGCCCACTACACACCTGCCCTCTGAGCAACACACACACAAAATCTGGGAATGCACAGTAAAAAAAAAAAAAAAAAAAAAAAAAAAAGTCATCAAATGCTATTAGTCTATTCAACATACACATGAAAGCCAACAACAACAACAAAAAAGAAAACTGTAATTTGGCTCACTAACCCTTCTAGCATGCCATTCTCTAAGTAGACAAAACGGCTTGTGGAGGGATCTCTCTCCAGTCCTTCCCCACCTCTGGCAGACACACAGGTAACCAGAAGAAATCCTCTTTTTCAGTCTGAGTACATCGTAATCTCACTGGCAAACCTGGATCTCCCATGAGGATTCCTGTGTACATTTTCACCCAGTATGTAAACTGCTCAGCAGGGGCGTTTGTGAGCAGAGCATGCGCATACTAGGATGTAAATTTAGCATATTTACCTTTCAGACAAAATTCCTCAAACACACCCTACCCCACATACACAAATTCAGTTAAATAAACATCATGCAGTAGGAATTTCTTCATAAATTGCTTAATGGGAAGACAAAGCATTTAAAAACATCAATATATATATAAAATCAATTAGATATGACTTCCCTCATTTAGTCTTACATCACTTTTGAAAATGGCTTGCCAATCCCAAGCTTCCTTTTATAATGACCATTGAGAGGGATTCTGAACTGTAGTATATACAGTTGCTCTCTCCTTCATTAAATCACTTTCCAATGTATCCAATGTTAAACAAACATCCACTGTAAAGCATTCAAATCATATACCCAACACACAGTAATAGTAGTTAAATATATTATGTAAACTAGCAGGAGGTAGGGTAGATATACTGACTGGCAAGAGCACTAATCTGATCCAGGAGGCGAGAACTCATCTCATCGTTTCCTGAATGTGCCATCTCAGCAAAATCTGCTCATTTACTCTTCAGTTTACTGAAGAATATAACCTCCCTTTTGTTGTTAACAAAAGAAAAAGCCATACGCAAAGGTTATGAAGATAACAAAACATAAATTAAAGGACATTTAAAGAAGCACTGGACTTTTCTTAAAAAGCTAATTGAAATGTAAGATGTTTAATTGTGTGTTAGATAATGTAGGAAACAATCACTAGATGAGATCAATGCAATTATTTCCCAGAATTAGAAACTCTCATTGTGCAAGCACTCCATTCAAAGAAATCACTGAAGGCTCATGCTTTTCTCCAACCTCCACCTGTACCTCAGTTAAAGCTATCACAGCTGATGGGATCTGCCGGGCTAACTGGGAAAGTCAACAACTCCTCCTGTCCTTTCTATCAGGAGGGTTGAAGGAAGGAATACTTCTAATTTGTTGGTTTGTTTTTACCATCCCAGGTTAGTTAATTTATTATTTCAAATAGTCTACTTTTTCCTAGGTATTTAATTCAATCAATTCTACTGATTCTAATCACAGACGCTGGGTAAGTTATGCTAGTGAGAAGCATCTAATAACAACAAATGACTTAAAAGTTTGAAAGTGCAACTGGCTGACAGGGTTTGGATCTGTGTCCTGCCCAAATCTCATGTCGAACTGTAATCCCCAATGTTGAAGGTGGGGTGGAGTGGGAGGTGATTGGATTATGGGGCTAGATTTCCCTCTTTATGCGGTTCTCGTGATAATGAGTGGGTTCTTGTGAGATCTAGTCATTTAAAAGCATGGTACACACGTCCCCCTCAACTTTCTCCTTCTCTGACCAGCTTCCCCTTACCTTCTGCCATGATTGTCAGTTTCCTAAGGCCTCCCCAGAAGCTCAGCTGGTGCTGCCACATTTCCTGTACAGCCTGCAGAATTGTGAGCCAATTAAAGCTCTTTCCTTTATAAATTACCCAGTCTCAGGTTATTTTTTTTCTTTTCTTTTCTTTTTTTTTTCTGAGACAGAGTCTTACTCTGTCGCCCAGACTGGAGTGCAGTGGTGCGATCTTGGCTCACTCCAAACACCGCCTCCTGGGTTCATACCTTTCTCCTGCCTCAGTCTCCCAAGTAGCTGGGACTACAGGCGCCAGCCATCATGCCCAGCTAATTTTTTTTATTTTTTAGTAGAGACGGGGTTTCACCATGTTAGCCAGGATGGTCTCAATCTCCTGACCTCGTGATCCACCCGCCTCAGCCTCTGGAAGTGCTGGGATTACAGGGGTGAGCCACCGCGCCCGGCCTTTTAAATTTTTTTTTTTTCTGGAGACAGGGTCTGGATCTGTTGCCCAGGGTGTAGTGAAGTGGTGTAATCTTGGCTCACTCACTGCAACCTCCGCATCCCGGGTTCAAGTGATTCTCCCACCTCAGCCTCCTGAGTAGCTGAGACCACGGGTGTGTGCCACCACACCCAGCTAATTTTTGTATTTTTTGGTAGAGACAGGGTTTCACCATGTTGGCCAGGCTGGTCTGAAACTCCTGACCTCAGGTGATCTGCCCACCTTGACCTCCCAAAGTGCTGGGATTACAGGCATGAGTCACTGTGCTCAGCCCAGGTATTTCTTTATGGTAGTGCAAGAACTGAATACATTGGGCTTCAGACAGAATCCCATCAACCTCTAACTCCCTTCAAAGAACCCTGAAATGCCCCCTAGACCCTTCTCAATCTTCATGTTTCCCTATCTTCTAATTAAATCTGCTTATCCTCAGTTAAAAAAAAAAAAAAAAAAAAAAGTTTTCTTTGTAACGAGAATCACAACTATCATTCTCTTTTAAATTTATTACAAATGTATCATTTTGTAGTTACACAAGAGTTAAATAGATTCTTATATGCCAGCCAGGGACCTAATCATCATTTATAACATTTTTTTTCCCACATGGTAAAATGCAGTTCAAATGCCAAATAACTGACTTACAAATGAATTTTTGGAACACAACCTATTTTGTAACTTGGGAGACTTCTTGTAATGAAGTAGGAACTAGTAAAGAACAATTTGAACTCTGGCTTGTATTTGAAGCAAGTCACATGAGTGTTCTCTAATTCCATTTCTTTAATCATAACATGGGACTAATCAATTTGACCTCATAAATAAGTAAAAACTACAGGTAAAAAATTTAGAAGTAAAAACAGAAAAAATATTTTATGAAATGTCTATAGATTATTTAAGTTCAACGGATGCATTTGGGTAGGTGTTCAGATGACCAGCCAGAATAGGAAAGTATTTCACTCTGACATCAAGAGTTGACCCTAAGGCTCATACAGAGAAAGATCATCCCTTCCCCCGTTCATCCCTTCTTTCCTTCCCCACCTTTATTTTTAAGACAGGGTCTTGCTCTGTTGCCCACGCTGGAGTGCAATGGTGCGATCATGGCTCCCTGCAGCCTAGACCTCGCAGGCCCAAGCAATCCTCCTGCCTTAGCCTCCTGTGTAGCTGGGACCATAGGCATGTACCATCATGTCATGCTAATATTAAATTTTTTTTGTAGAGATAGGGTCTCCTATGTTGTCCATGCTGGGCTCAAACCCCTGAGCTCAAGCAATCCTCCTGCCTCAGCCTCCCAAAGTGCTAGGATTACAAGATGAGCCACCATGCCCAGCCTCCTTTTTCTTTAGAACTGAGATACATGAGGAAAAAATCCAGTCTGAACCTAAGATGGAGGGAACTAATAGGAAAGACATGATAGAGGAAGCATAAGTATAAAAAGGAGTGGAATAAGGAGTTCCTGAAAGAGAGTGTTAATACCTTTACATTTGTCAAATTATTGTGATAAGTGTAATGGTACATGATTATGAATGCAGTGATAGTAATATTTATAGTGAAAGTTTAAAATTGGTTTTGGGTAAAATATAAAGAGTAACTTTAAAAGACAGCTATGTTGAGGTTGGGCACCGTGGCTCATGCCTGTAATCCCAGCATTTTGGGAGGCTGAGGCAGGAGGACTGTGTGGGCCCAGGAATTTGAGATAAGCCTGAAAATATAGTGAGACCTTATCTCAAAAAAAATTTAAAAATTAGCCGAGCATGGTATTGCTTACCTGTAGTCCCAGCTGCTTGGGAGGCTGAAATGGGAGGATCACTTGAGCCCAAGAGATGAAGGCTGCGCTGAGCTTGAGAGCACACCACTGCACTCTAGCCTGGGTGATAGAGTCAGACCCTGTCTCAAAAAAAAAACCACACACAAAAAACAGCTATTGTTGAAATCTCCTGTTCTCCCAGGGCCATAACACACAGGAGAATGCCAACAAAAGAAAAAAAGCAAGCTATTATTGAAGCATTGGCTTGAGATGTGATGGGCCCACACCAAGATATTTTAGTGCATTTCCTGCTGTTCATGAATATAACATGCCAATATTAATAAATTCAAAGCCTCTAATCTCATATCCCCTATTTTACCTTTTTAGCCAACATTTTAATGTCCAGAATGATTTAGCAGTTTTGGGGCTACAAGGTCTTTGGCCAAAAACCATCTTTTGATTAAATTTTAAAATATACATTTCATAGGATTACTGTGAGAGGGTAGAAATGTTTTGAAAACCATAATGGGCTATATAACACAAGAATGTTAATACCCTTGTATATATAACACTATGTATGTATACATATATATACACACACACACACCCTTGTAATACCCTTGTATAATACGTAACAGAAGTAAATTGATATACTGAAGTATAGAGAGGGGCCGGGCGTGGTGGCTCATGCCTGTAATCCCAGCACTTTGGGAGGCCGAGGCGGATGGATCACGAGGTCAGGAGATGGAGACCATCCTGGCTAACACGGTGAAACCCCATCTCTACTAAAAATACAAAAAATTAGCCGGGCGTGGTGGCGGGCGCCTATAGTCCCAGCAACTCGGGAGGCTGAGGCAGGAGAATGGCGTGAATCTGGGAGGCGGAGCTTAGAGTAAGCTGAGATCACGCCACTGCACTCCAGCCTGGGCGACAAAGCAAGATTCCGTCTTAAAAAATATATATATATATAGATAGATATAAAATATATGCGTATATATATGTGTATATATATCTATATATGTATATATGTGTATATATATCTATATATGTATATATATGTGTATATATATCTATATATGTATATATGTGTATATATCTATATATGTATATATATGTGTATATATATCTATATATGTATATATATCTATATATATGTGTGTATACATAGAGAGAGAGACATTTCAATCATACTGAAATGTAAAGAGAAAAGTGTCAGAGTTCATGTGATTAGATGGTTCAAAATAATGACATCGACTCTTGTTTGGAACTCAGGAAATATACAAATATATAATAAATGGAAATAATAATGCTTCAGACAAAATGTTGCATCTCATTGAAAATGCTGTCAGGATTATGATAATTTCATTTGTCAACAGACAATCACATATCACCTAAGGATGGGGACATGTCCTGAGACATGCGTCATCGGGTGATTTCACCATTGTGTGGTCATCACAGTGGACTTCCATAAACCTAGATGCTGTAGCCACAGTTAGGCTATATGGCATGGTCTATTGCTTCTAGGCTACAAACCTCTACAGCATGTTACTGTACTAAATACTGTAGACAACTGTAATGCAGGGATTTATCTACTACACATATCTAAACATAAATAATAAAAAATGATGATAAACATATCTAAACATAAAAAGGTAATGTGCTGCACTCCAGTGTTACCATGGCTAGGCGATAGGAGTTTTTCATCTCCATTATAACATGGGACCAACATGGTATATGTGGTCTATCACTGACCAAAATGTCCTTATGTGGCACATGACTGCATCATACACCAAAATATGTTAATGACACACAATTTGTACAAAGGATGCAATCAAACTAGATGGCTCCCAGAATAGAAATAGCGTTAAGAAAACCTCATAGCAGCTACTTGGAATTGGCGGTCAGAACTGCTAGTGTGGCCAGAAAACTGCCAAGGTAAAATCTAAATGTACTGTTGAAGAGAATACACAGACCTGTTCCAATTACCACAGTAACCACTTAGCAAAGCCATCACTATCCTTAACAAACACAGGGATCATATAGCCTGAAGGAACACCATTTTCATCCCCATCAACTGTTACAATTGTACACCTCTTTGCTATTTCCAAAGCACTTTCTCACAAATGATCTCACTTGAGTTGATCCTCCTAATAGCCCTCTGGAAAAACGGGGGTGGGGGGCAGGCATTACCACTCCATTTTGCAAGAGAAAACAACACAGAGATTCTAAGTAAGGTGCTCAAAGTCACACATTGATGATAAATGAAGCTAGGAAGCATAATGCCAAGGTTTTGAGAGCTTTCTGATAAACTGTATTCTGTACACTCACATGATGTATTTTAGAATAACTCTTTGCTTCACCAGATTCCTAATACCAAACTTAAGAATAAATACCAAGACTGGATCACCAACAAGATCCCTTGTTGTAGCCAACCATCTTTTTCAGAAGAGTCATGCTCCCTCTAGCAGTTTCATTAGATAAATACAAAACACCAAACCAGGGCTTCCAAATATGAGGATCACCTAGAGATGTAGTTAGAATAAAGATTTGATACAGTACATCAGGGGTAAGGCAACAAGTCTCCAACAACATGTCCATACTGCTGATACCTGGAATATATTTTGCATAGTAAGAGAAAACCACAAACTAGGTGAGGAGACTACAAGAGAATTATACTTCAGGTATGGCAAGATACGCACAATTAAATCAGAACGAACAAAAATAAGTAGGGAAGGTTAACAACTGACAGAAATAAAGGCCCATTTTTCTATTTAAGGCAGATAAATGTAACAAATTTAACAACAGAGGTTCTAATCGATAATCAAGTTTAATCATGGCTTGTATCATGACTCCCAAACTGTTTTTCGTGCATGCAAACAACAGCTGTTAGGATTTTGATCTCTTTAGTGCAACTCCTATACACGGACTAAAGCACCTGCCTAGTTAACTGAGACACACATTTTTCCCTCTCAAGTGGCACTAGATATTAAAAGATGGATATATAAAGAGACCGTAAGTCTTTCTTTACATCAGGTATAAAGGCAGTCTGGTGATACCTGTATCCATTATTTACCAAACCTGTTTTAATATGAAATGGTTCCTCTACAATTGCTTCATGCTTATCCTAAAATATGGACTAATTTCTGACTACTGGTACCATGTTGGCCTATTAACATTTAGTGTTATGGCCAGAGAAATAAGTAGCTGCTCTAAATGCCAACAGAAATTGATAGAGAACTGTAAGCATTTCTGTAGAGGGGCTATGTAGAAGCCAAATCAGGCAAGTTTTGTCTCTAGGAATACTTTTCCCTTCAAAGGGCTATTAAGATTTTTTAAAATCATCTCACTATGTCAAGTCACTTTTTTCACAATACCCCTATGAATTTATTATTAAACCTATTACAGAGAAAACTGAGAATCAAAAATATTAAAGTAACTAATCCAAATCACATGATTCAATCTCAGACCAGTATGACTCTAAAGGTAAGGCTTTTCCACTACCTCAAGATGCCTCTAGAGCAATGCCAAGTCCAACTAGCTTTTATAGGACCACAAGAGGCTACTGATGTAAAATTCTGTCTGAAGGTCCACATGAAAAGTAGCCTATGAATTCGATATTTCCCAAGATTGTTTTAAAAGGTACAATTCAGCAATCAAGAGTGTCAGAGACGTATTTCACTAAATTAAGGAAAGGTGTTATCCATCCATATATCATATTATGCAAACTTTAAAAAGCAAGGCAATAGATTGATCTTTGTTGTTATGTAGTATACTGACTATTTAAGAATAATGTAATTGTGACGTTACAGCAAAATCTGTATCTTTAATGAAAGAAACAGACACTTGTGAGGAACTAGAAAGGATGGTCTTAAATGAAGAAATATAATCTTTTTCCCTTCTGAGACAAATTACATTTTCTTATTTTCCTTTAAGTTTGTAAACTTTCTACTGTTAAACTGTCCTTCATGAGAATACTTATAAATAGCTTCACCAAATCACTCATTGCAAAGGACTATACAAAAATAAGGTGTTAATTCTAGTATTCCCCTTAAGCATAAACTGCAATAAGTTGAAAGCCATTTTCCCAAAGAAACAACATTATATATTTGAAGATCTATACCACTAAATATATATTTCATAAGAGCCTACTAGGTATTGGTTAGCTTTCTGCCACACTAGGAGAAAGCCAACTGAGTTCCAGGAAATATGAAAATGAAGGTTAGCATTCTTTTACAATGAGAACATACTGTTCTTAATATTCAATTTATGGGTAGTTTCAACTTCTGATGATAAGCACCACCTTTGAAAATGAAATATACCTAACGGTTTTAGATAACCTCTATTAATATAATTACATACATGATATATATTGATAGAGGCACTAAGATATATGGATAAACTGTAAATGTTTTGTTTCAATATTCATGGTATTTACAAACAGCTTAATGATACAGAAGAAAAATTAAAGTTTCCAGATAAAGTTTCCCCCTAGAGTTACAACAAAAAATATGAAAGTAAAATAACCTTAATGATATTGCAGTGTATCTGCCATAACAAATCTGAAAGCCCTACATTTGGAAAGCAGTATTACTGCTAGAAATGAGTTAGGCTGTAAAAGCAGAAATTTTCATATATAGGGGCGAGTGATAGAAATTTCAGGGTTGTAGAAACATCAATTTCATTTTTGTCATTTTGTTTTACATCCAATGTACCTTTGGTCAATGTGGGAACAGAAATGTGGGTATAAAATGAAGTTTACCTCTTTCAATCTCAGATAAATGATATCAGTGATATTCTCCATTTAGCATAAACATTTATCTTCCTAAATACATATTTCAAGAGCACTCTCACAATATTGCAATTATTATTATTATTATTATTATTATTATTATTTTTTTTTTGAGACGGAGTCTCGCTTTGTCGCCCAGGCTGGAGTGCAGTGGCGCGATCTCGGCTCACTGCAAGCTCCGCCTCCCGGGTTCCCGCCATTCTCCGGCCTCAGCCTCCGAGTAGCTGGGACTACAGGCGCCCGCCACCTCGCCCGGCTAATTTTTTGTATTTCTTAGTAGAGACGGGGTTTCACCATGTTAGCCAGGATGATCTCGATCTCCTGACCTCGTGATCCACCCGTCTCGGCCTCCCAAAGTGCTGGGATTACAGGCTTGAGCCACCGCGCCCGGCAATATTGCAATTATTAAAGCACTTTTCAGAGATCTCTTTTCCAGGTTCATCCACAAAAATTATCATTCCATGTAATATTCACCACTTCTCTCCACACTCAGTTGTAAGTACTGTGCCCATAAGCATCAATGCTGGAAAGAAAGAGGTAGGGGAGACTTCTTATAGCTTTGCACTTCTATTTCAGATGAGTTTAAATTCCATTAAGCTGCACTGATTTCTTTTGAACCCTAAGTTTGGAGAATTATGTGAAACTGTATAACCAAAAATATACAAAATAAAACTAGAGAAACTTTCTATAATCAGGGATGTCAAACAATGGTCACTTTAAAAAAATTCTACAAAGTTCTCCTATATAAGCAGTTATTTGACCCTAAAACTAGCCAAAACATTTAACCAGGCTCTGCTATAAGTCTTAAGGTATGCATTAAATATGAATATTCATAAAATTACAAGTCTATCACAGCAGTCTCATCCCTGGCTGCACATTAGAATCACTGCAGTAATATTAAAAAAATTATGATAAAAGGGTCCTGGCCCCAGAGATTGAGGTTCTGATTTAATTCATATTGTAGCGAAGTGTGGCCATTAGCATTTTTTAAAGCATCCTGGGTGATTTTAACATGCAGTCAGAGCTGAGAGCCACTGATTTATACTTTATATAATTAATGCTGATCAACTTATAAGAGCAAGCAACTGCCACTCAAAATATTCAACATTCTGAAAATACTGCTTGAAATGCAGAATATTGTTGCATATTAGAAAACAGTTGGACCTGGCACTCTAAGTTTATACTATTTTTACTTTTTTTTATTGCTCTTGTTACAATGAAAAGAGATTTCATCTGCAGTACTTCTTAAGCTGGAAGGGTGGGGACAAGGGTGCAACAAGGAGAAAGCCTTAATAAGATACTAGCTCAAGCAAGACAACAGTGCAGACTTTATGTGGAACAATGTTGTGGAAATGTGAAACAAGTTGCCATAAAGCCTTTATTATTTATTAATCTTTTGAAGAAAATCTGGGAAGTAGCTAATTTGACTAATGAGTTTATTTAACACTCAAGAAAAAGTATGTCCTCAATGTCTGGTCAGTCTCTAAAATGAAGGCTCAAGATCCTCTAATAAAAGAGTATGTTCCCTAAAGTTCCATGCCAGGAAAAAAAAAAAAAAAAAAGATTTCTGGTGGCATTTTAAGCATCTTAAACTTTCCAATTCTAGGGTTAGACAGTCTCCAGATACCAGGACTGTTATTTAGCCTCACATACCCACCAAATAAGAATTACAAGATGGTTTGTTAATAAACAGGATCCTTAAGATGTGATAGGTGTGTCTTTAGGCCATGAGATTTCATTTGAAACTATTTTGTCTCAACTAAAATCACAAAATGGGCAGCTTTACAACTGAGCAATCTAACTGTATCACTATAGCTCTTCCCCAGTAGAAACAGGATCATATTACTGAGCTTAATAAATGTTGTTGAACACATCACAAGCATGTCTAAAAGATACCACGCATGTTTAATACTTCACACATCTCAAAACCTCAAAACTTAGCAGCCCAAAGGGGGAAAAAAACACCACTGAGGTAAATCAAAGTAAGAAAATTTTACTCCCACACATTGTTAGGCAAAAGAATGTGAGAGAATTTTAAAAATGTCCTTCATAAAGCCAAAAACTGAGATCAATCACCATAAAGCACTTAAAAGTTGTTTGATTTAGATGGTAGTGTGTTGTTTTTTAATACCACACTTAGAATAATCTAAACTTTTCCCACAAATGTTTAGTATCTAATACCCCACTCCCTGCTGTTTTGTGAAGTTTGAGAAGTAGCAAATCAAATTTCCTAGAGCAGCTCCCCAAATGGGTTCTTCCCTGCAGAGTCCAGCAAATAATGTCTTATGAGTATCCTTTAGTCTACTGAGCAACTTGGGAAACATCACTCAAGGTATTTGTATAAAACACAATTAAAGAAAACTCTGAGATTTGCTTCAAGCTTAGAAAAACATCAAATTTATAAAGACTTTATTCTTACTTGAATTGAATCAGTAAATTCACTCTTAATAAGAGCCTGGGTGCAACTTTTATAAATCTTTCTCTATTCCTTAAATTATTACTATAAATGCTCAGGAGTTCTGCTGTTTGCTTTCTTGTATATATTAGATGAACTGAAATTACATTTACTATTGTGTGGGATTCTTGTTTGCTTACAAAGGTAATTAAATCATATTTTTCAGTTAAATGTCCTTATGTAGCAATCATTTTGGTAAGCACCTGCTAGGTTCCTTATACAGTTTTCTTGGAATCTAAATATGAGCCTGTAATACATAAGCCTGTTTAATAGTGATTAAAATAAGAGAATAGAAATCAAGAAGGAGAGAACAAAAAGCCACCATCTTCTCCGAGTCTAGCTTTTCTAATTTATTTTAGTTGCTCTGTCTTATATTTTTTCCAAAAGGCTGATAGACTAAGGAGCTCATATGTCTTGATCCTAAACAACTCGCTTTTGCTTCTTGTGTTAGAATGTAATCAGGAATTGCATTTTTTTCAAAAATAGAAAATGTTCATATCATCTGTATATCAAGGCTGTCCATCATCCACACTGAATTACAAGAATCATACAGCAAGAATGCTCAGATCCAGCCCCAGAACTCAAAGCAGTTAGAACACAAGGTAAAGAAGTGATGCATAGCAAACACTGAAAAGCAGATTTCCCCAAAAGGCTCAACCGGTTCAATATAAACTGCAAAGCAAGTGAGATTAGATTTAAATTTTGGATGAATCCACTTTATAATACGTATTTCCCAGACTGAATTAAAGTAAACATGTATTTTCTAAACTACTTTGTAGGTCAATCACTTCAGACACTGAAAACATTACACATTTTTTCATAATCAATGCAAATAGTTCATGATAACAATTCTAAAACTGGGGTCTAAGATGTGAGCTATATGATGCATAGAAGATACATAAAAATATCTTTTTTAATACTAAAACAAAAAGTCCCAAATAAAGTAAAATCAATAAAATATCCCAATATTTGATATGTTGGCAATAAAAGCAATCTAAGATAATCTATTGGAGATGCAAGACTAAAAAAAACATGAAATAATGCAAAAAGTTTTAACATTTTAGAAAGTAGAAATGTGTCGCCAGATATTAAAACCACGGGAAGTAGAAAACCCACTACCTGCAAGTGAAACACTCATAAATTTAGAGCTTATTTACATAGTTTAGTGATTTGCCAGCCATCAAAGGGAACTGTAGTTTTCTTAATTATAAATAGTATGATCTAAAATAACATTTTGTGGGTAAAAAGGACACGTTTCATTCTTTTTCGTTCCACAAGAATACCTATTTGTAAAATTTTTTAGCAAATTGTAAAGTATGTTCTCTATTTCTTGGATTATCATTGAATGAAGTCATTTATGATCAGTGATGTGCAAGAAATACTCAGTTTTCACTAAATTTCTCTGTTTAATTTTTAATGTATATTTTACACCAAACATAAACATATTTCACGTTAAACTAATTTGAATTTTTCTACCAGTTGCAAATAAATTATCCATTCTCATTTTAAGCAAAAGTCAATATAGCGAATATATTTTGACTTGTACTTTAAATAGTAAATCCAATCATAACACAGTCACTATTGTAGTTACCATATAATGCATGAAACATTTAAACAACTAAAACCTAGTTTGAAGGCCTTTACCAAGCTGTGTATCTGAAATGAACTCTGATAAGAATTACTTGCTGTTGAAGGTTAGTTCACAAGAGGGTATCTTCACCAAACTACTCTCTTTGCAGGAGGGAAGATGCTAATAATTTTCTATTTTATTATAACATTTAATTCACAAAAGTGACTAATGTGATTCCTACAATGCTACATTTATTTTTCTATCATCTAGTAATGGCAAGCACATATTTTCAAAATTTTCTGATTTAGATAGTAGTTAAATAAGAATCTCAAAGTATAAAACAAACTTCTTTAAAGCTTAGGTTTCCTTCCAACTTCACAAAGACATGACATTTTAATAAACTTAAGAAATGGCTGGCCTTACCTTACGGTGTTAGACTACAATTTAAATAAACTTCACAAGATTTTAATGTGTTAAAATGCCAAATGCTGTTCAAAGTTTACACTGGGGAAAAAAAAACAGTCAGCTGGAATTTTAAATACAATCCTAGAAACGAAGTTCAGTTTTTAAATAAATTCTCCTAAAATAACAAATTCACACGCATTTCTCACACATATATTCACACAGCAAGAGTAAATGTATTACCTTTATGTTAAAAGAGGGAACTTCTCTGGCTCAGTTTGGTGCAAATGATTGCAGTAGCAACAGCGGCAACTGACTGCAGGATCACAGCACAGCAGAAAGCAATGAGTTGGCAGGAGCAGCTCCACAGAGCGGCAGGACAGACTGAATGACAAGCACATGCAGATTGCTTTGAATTAGGCATGTTAGGGGCTGGAACTTTCAGTGTTTGCCCTCCAATAGGACAGGAGAGTTTTTCTCCTACTTAACCCCTTGGGGCAAGGTCTTAATAATGGTAACAGCTGGCATACAGAGGGGCTTGATCTGAGCACAAGGTCAGCAAGCCAGGATATGAAGGTGACATGTAATTTCTAGCCTTTTCCTGCTTCCACAGGGAAATTGCATGAAGGTCTGTTTTTAGTTATAACTTCCTTTGATCTTTTGGATTTTAAGTTACTTAGTAGATTAAAGCCATGTTAGCTGATATTATTTGCTTGCTTAGCCTGACTTAAGTGTTACAGATTCAGTTTTCTAACACACAGTGCTACTACATTTAAAATAACACAAATAAACACCAATCTGCATTTATTTCCAAGTTCCAGGGATTCCTGTGTTCTTTCACAAAATGGCTTGAGACCCTACTTTTAGGACAGAAAGTTCATGGTTTTAAAAAGAGGCGAATCTTCTTTTAAAATGTTAGAGCCAGTTTTAAGTATTTTTCTTCCATTTTCCAAACAAAAACAGCAGTTTGTTAAATAACTTTGACACTGCTTTTTTAAATGTTGGCCCTCATGATGCCAGTATTTAAAATCCCACAACCACAATATAAAAATCTCTTAAATACTACAAACAAATGGTTTAAATTTACAAATGACATCCCTTAGCAAGTAAGTTATAATTTATTGAAACCGTGAAATCTAACTCTTCATGACTTCGGTAATAAAAATGTGTATGCAATTCTTTTAGCAGGATGTACTGAGTAACTATATGAGGATAGCAGTTTCAAAAATTTCAAAAGCATAAGCAATCAAAGAAAAAATAGATAAAATTGGACTTCATCAAGATAAACTTTTGAAGATCAAAAGACAGGATCAAGAAAATGAAAACACAGAATGGGAGAAAATATTTGCAAGTCATATATCTAAGAGTCTAGTATTCAGAATATATATTTAAAAGCTCTTACAACTCAACAATAAAAAGACAAATAATCCAATTTAAAAGAGGTAAAGTGTTTGAATAGACACATCTCTAAAGAAGAAATACAAATGGCCAATATGCACATGAAAAGATGTTCAACGTCATTAGTGATTTAGGGAAATACAAATCAAAACCACTTATAAGTGGTATCTTATTAGATAACATGCTTTAGCTTCTGCAAAAAAAAAAAAAAAATAGCTTGGTACTTCCTCAAAATATTAAACATAGAACCACCATATGACCCAGCAATTCCACTCCCAGTACAGTTGATCCTCATTATTTGTGGATTCTATATTTGCAAATATGATTATTCACTATAAATTATTTGTAACCCCCAAATAATCCTCATGGTGCTTTCACAGTCATTCAGACGTGTGAATTGGCAGAGCGGTAAAAAATGTGAGTCACCCAAACAAGACTACCCTCTCGTGTTTGGCTCTCATACTGTAAACAAGTCTCCCTTTTCCGGTTGATTTGGTGCCACGTTTTTCATATTTTGTGCTTTTTTTGGTGATTTCACTGTTTCAAATAGCCCCCAAGTGTAATGCTGAAGTGCTGCCTACTCTTTCTAAGCACAAGAAGGCTGTGACAGGCCTTGTCACATACAGAAAATATACCTGGTTAGGTAAGCCGCTTTGTTCAGGCATGAGTTATGGCGCTGTTAGGCATGCACTCAATGTTAATGAATCAGCAATAAATATAAGATGTCTTTAAAAAGAAACACACATAAAACAAGGTTACATATTGATCAATCGATGAAAATGTGACCAGAATCTTACAAGAACCTAATCCTGTATTTCTCCGAGAACCAGTAATTCAGTATTCACTAATTCAGTGTTTGCAGTGACTTTATGAACTACCACAAATAATGAGAACTACCTGTATATACCCAAGAGAAAATATGTTCATACAAAAACCTGTACATGAATGTTCATAGTGCCTTATTCATAACTGCCAAAAGTAGAAACAACCTAAATATCCATTAACTGATGAGTGGATAAACAACATGTGTACATCTATCCAATAGAATATTATTCAGCCATAAAAATAATGAAGCACTGATACATGCTACAACACGGATGAACCTTGAAAACACTGTGTTAAGTGAAAGAAACAAAAGGCCACATATTTTATGATTCCATTTATATGAAATATCCAGCAGAGGCAAATCCATAGAGACAAAATGTAGGTTAGTGGTTGTTGGGCGCTGAGGGGTGGAGACAGGGGTGGAGTGACTACAAATAGGTATGGAGTTTATTTTTGGATGGTGAAAATGTTATAGAATTAGATAATGGTGATGTTTGCACAGTCTTGTGAAAACACTAAAAACCACTGAAATGTCTACTTTAAAATGGTGAATTTTTTGGTATGTGACTTATATCTCAATTTTAAAAATAAGGAAGGTATAAAGTTCCGGTCGTTAGACCAGTGGTTCCTAACTTGAGTGTGCAGGAGGATTCCCTGGAGGGCTGCTGAAAACAGATTCCTGAGTCCCATCCCCCAAAATTCTGATTCTGAAGGTCTGGGGTAGGGCTTGAGAATTTGCTTTTCTAGTAAGTCCTCAGGATGCTGCTGCTGCTGCTGCTGTTCTGGGACCCACATTTTGAGAACCATTGTATGTCTGAGCTCCTAGAGGGTAGGAAAGGTAACTTTCATCCCTGTTTCTCCTAATTCACCTAAAACAGAGCCAATCTTGGGGGGAAGAGGACAGCGAAAAGGAAGAGTGAAATATTTACTTGAGGAAACATATTAAAGGAGTCAGTCCCTAAAATCTTAGGATATGCTGATTTCATGTCATATGTATGCCAAATGTTATAATACCAAAAATTCCCATGACAAAAAGGAATTAAAGAATTAAAATAAAAATGAAGGTATTTTAACACTCTTTGATCATCTGAACAGTATTTTGGTTCACTTTATTAAAGCAGCTAATCCTATTTCACTGTGCTTTTCCTTTCAAGAAATGCAAACAAAGGTTCTAGAGTTGTTGATCCTATAAAGAAATCCCTTAAATTAAATAAAGTGTCACAAAAACCAAAGACCTGTATTCTCTAACTCAGAACTTGTAAATTCTTATTTACATTTTAATCAAAATTACAGATTTGTATGTCTAATCACTTCATTTAAACATTTGGGGTCCATGTAAAAATAGACAAGTTAAAGTACATTTTTGGTATTGTCACATGGGACACAATTATTTTATAAATAAATATTATTCCCAATTACTTCAATATGTTCCTCAATATATTATTCAAAGTGAAAAGAAGAGTACTAGTGACCTTACAATGTTCTAATATTTTCTGAAAACAGTATTCTTTTTGTCTTAGATCCTACTATTTAGGTATCTTTCTTCATTATTAGGAAGACAAGGGCATGGGGGAGGGAAAAAGAGACCAGAGCCAGCAGGAGACATACAACACTTGGTACTTTTAAAAAAGTGATAAAACAGCTGCTGATTAACAAACTCTTTCCCAGCTGCATCTAGTCAAAAATGCAATTCCGGATTCTGTTACCTTTATTAACATTTAAAAGTCTTGTCTATTTATCTTTTTTCTTAGCATTAAGTGTCAAACAGTTATGAATAAGTAAACTGTGGTATATTGTAGATACTGCTTCAGCAAGATTTTTCTTTCAGTATGGTCAGATTAATATTTTAGTAATTTGGAAGTATAGGTTCAGAAAAACTAATCATACAAAAGTTCTGAAGATAATATTCTATATTGTATTTTGATGTTTCCAGAGTACAAATAGTTCCATACCCACTGAAAACTTCAGACCAGAGCATTATGCTGCCCAAGTCATAGCCCAGTGCAGGGAATCACTGAAGACTTGAAGTTAGTCTCAGCTCTATCACTCACTGGCTATGTAACCTTGAACTAATCACTGAATCAAGAGATTACAGTCTCCTTATCTACAAAATCCAAACATTAGATGAGATGATCTCATAGGTCCCTGCTGGCTCTGAATTCAGTTTTTATGAATTTGGATATCACTGCAAATAGATAAGATAAATCCCAACTTTACTACTCAAATCTGGATTATTTAAGAAAAGACCACGCATTCAAAGTTCAGTTAGCAAGTCTGGAGCAAAGACCATATTCCAAGCAAATTGGAGGGAAAAAAAAAAATCAAGGGATGCTGAAATTCCTCCACAACAATTTGGAAATATATACATCTGTCTTATATAGTCCTCTCACCCAATGACGAACATTTCTTTCTTATCTCATTTCCTGTTGAAAATTCTACCTCTAAAATCTACCATTTTTACAACAGAAAATTTTATGGCCTTGCTCATCTTCCATAGTCTGACATCTTCACCCTTATCATGACCTCGTGGCTCTAGAGTCTTTATCCATGTCCTTTCCTATTTTTACTTGCTTTGTGCTTAGTTAAGGGCTCATCGTCAGCATTTATTTACTTCACCAGCATTCCAGCCTTTCAAAGAGCTCCACTAAACTTGCTCTCCCTGCCCTTCTTTTTTTCCTTTCTCTCTTACGTTTAGAAATGTTACTGGAAAAAGTCACCAACAAGGAAGCAGAGACCTAAAACAAATGCACACTCTCAACTCCGGAGGGCTTACAATGCGTCTGTGATTCATCTATCATAGATTCTCCACTGGAAATCTCCACAAGGATGGCCGAAAATCTTTCCCATGCTCCCTACCTTAACCTTCTCAGCAAACGATGCCACCTATTTTATGGGAAAGAATGAAACTATTTGACTATGAGTTCCTTTAAACACTACCACCTGTGCTTCAAACTTTTTCTGGAACTTGTCCCTTATCCCTCAGTGTCCAACCCTCTTTCCTGCTATTAATTACTCTATTTATACACTGTATGTTTGCTCCCCAATAAGGTAGCCACAAGCCACATGTGGTGACTTAATTTTAAATGAATTCATATTAAATGAAATTTTAAAATCTCAGTGTTCCAGCTGCACAAGGCACCACATTTCAGGTGCTCAGCAGTCATATGCAGTTCACGGCTTCTGAATTGGGCAGTGCAAAGAGAGAAGATTTTCATCACTATGAAAATAGATTTAGAAACTTAGAAACCTTTAGAAACTTAGAGACCTATAGATTTAGAAACTTAGAAACCTTTAGACTTTTAGACTTAGAAACTTAGAGACTTAGAAACTTAGAAGCTTAGAAACTTATAGACTTAGAAACTTAGAGACTTAGAGACTTAGAAACTTAGAAGCTTAGAAAAGCCCTAAAACACCCACCCAAATTCCTGGAACTCAAACAGAAGAACAAGTCCGGGAAATACCCCGCGCGGGTTCAAACCAGGTTCAAACCAACCAATCAGAGTAAGACACCTTGCTCAGGCCATAACCTGCTCCAATCATCTTGTACCTCAAGCTTTGTAAATTTTTGTGGTTTTTGCATTTATAAACTGTCTGTAACAAGCATTCGGGGTCCTGTGGCCAACTTCGGACATAGGACCCTAGCGCGCTAGCAATAAATCTCTCTGCTGTGACTTCCGTGTCGAGTGGTCTCTCGCGACGACCCCTGCCCAGGAAGGAATCTAAAAACTAGGTTCCAACAACTACAGACAGGCTTACTGGACACAGGTGCTCTAGATCTTGACCACCATGTTTCTTTACTGTGTCTCACTCTGCCTCCCCAAGTCCATCTTCATTTTCCCGTCTTTGTCAGATTGTTATTTAATTACTCATAAAAAATGTTTAGTTTTCCCCTAGCCTGAAAAATTCCTTCCCTTGGCCTGCTAATCCTCAGGCTACTCACCTACCTTTTCCTTTCCTTTGCCAGACAATACTCAAGCCTCACCCCATCTCGTTCCCTCACTTCCTACAATCTTACCTACCATCTAATAAAACTGTTTCTTCAAAAATGAAACCCAGTGGTCCTTTCTCAATATTCATTTTCTTTACATTTCTTCATTTACCAACTTTGTTGGTAAATATTCTTTTCTCTTTACTCAGTTTCTATTATCCTAACATTTTCTATCTCTTTAACCTCTATTCCGTTTTCTTGGTAGATCCTCTTAATTCTGTTAGTCTAAATCCTGAGCAATATCCAGTGGTCTTGTCCTTTGAACTTTCTTCTTTATGTTTCCTGCCTATATTGTCACACTCAATTTCTATAATAAGTTCCATTTCTGCAGCTTCTACTCTCTAAGGACATTTCAATGTATATATCCTGCCAGCAGCTCAGACTCAATTTAAAATACAAATGATCTTATCATCCTCAAACAGCTTCTTGATTTTCCTATTTCTGTCCATCCTTTCAGTCATTTAAGCCCAAAATTGTCACTTAAATATTTATTTATTGAACACCAGATCTGTGCCACATCCTGAGCTAGGGAAGGAGTCATCTTTGACCTTTACACCCTGTATACCCTTGTTCATTCATTCCCAAGTCCCAGCCATTGCCACATATACCATCCTTTCCAATTCCTCTGCCACTTTCTTAGATTAAATTTCCCTTGAATTGCTACAACAGCCTAATAGATGTGACCATATCTATGGTCTCCTACCTTTTCTTCCTTATCTAAGCAACATAGAGCTTCTAGATACATCATATAAGAAATGGATCTGATCAAGCTGCTCTTCAGTCAAAAAAACACTCATGGCTCCCCCATTAATTTAAATATCTTAGCTGGCACACAAGATTCTCCATTATCTGGGCCCTTTCCCCTCTCACTCACTGCCCTTGCCAAACAGAATTTGCTTTACTCCAAACAAGCCTTCACACACACCCTCACACCCTCAGTGCTTGTGCTAGTCTTTCTACCAGCAATGGCCTTTGTTCATATTTCCAACTTCCATAATCCCATCCATTCTTCATAACACACAGCAAATAACATGAAACCTTCTCTGATTACCTAAGCCAGAAATTCTCTCTTTCTATTCCAAGTTATATACATGACCTGAGATCTCTTATGGTACTTAGCACATGTCTTTTTTTTTTTTTTTTTTTTTTTTATCGTGGTCATTTATATATCTCTTTTACCCTCTTAATCTATATGTAAAGGCACAGGTTCTATTATAATCATTTTTATACCCCTTAAGAAGGGATATAAAGTATATAGTACCATGTACTAGGTCAAATATTTATACTCGACAAATATTTATTGAATAAATGACATAACTTGTTGTGGGGAAAAGAGAGAGATCAGCCTGTTACTGTGTCTATATAGAAAGAAGTAGACATAAGAGACTCCATTTTGTTCTATATTTGAGATGCTGTTAATCTGTGACCCTACCCCCAACCTTATCCTTGCAAGAGACAAGTGCTGCGGTGACTCAAGGTTTAATGGATTTTGGGCTGTGCAGGATGTGTCTTTGTTAAACAAGTGCCTGAAGGCAGCTTGCTGGTTAAAAGTCATCACCATTCTCTTAATTTCAAGTACCCAGGGACACCTACACGGCCAAAGGTCGCAGGGACCTCTGCCTAGGAAAGCTAGGTATTGTCCAAGGTTTCTCCCCATGTGATAGGCTGAAATAATGCTAAAAGGTTTATGGAGATGTTTGCATATGCATCTCAAGGCACAGCATTTTCCTTTAAACTTATTCATGTCACAGAGGTTTTTGTTCGTATGTCTTACTGCCGATTTCCTCCCTACAATGATCCTACTGTCCTGCCACTCCCTTATATCTTTAAGATGGTAAAGATAATTATCAATAAATACTAAGGGAACTCAGAGACCGGTGCCGTCGTGGGTCCTCTGTAACCGGCGTGGGTCCTCTGTAAGCTGAGCGCCGGTCCCCTGGGCCCACTTTTTCTTTCTCTATACTTTGTCTCTGTGTCTTATTTCTTTTCTCAAGTCTCTCGTTCCACCTAACGAGAAACACCCACAGGTGTGGAGGGGCAGGCCACCCCTTCAACTTGTTATTACATATATCCTTTATTAAGCAGAATACAGTATTGAAATGTAGCCTGCAAGATAATATTCAGCATATAAAATCCTATTGTACTGCTGATTTATATGGGCCTCACAATATGTTGCAGTATTCTCAGCTTTTAAATTCTGAATACTAAACTGCTACTGAATAATAAGGAATGATAGTAATTAGCTTTTCACCCTTTTCTCAGTAGAGGTTGCTCCAGAAGCTAACATGCAAGCATATTCTTGGGTAGTTTTTATAATTTTAGTTTTTGTTTTTGAAGGTAGAATTTTCCCATGGCATTGACAGAAATATTTTTAAACAAGGAAAAAAAAAAATAAGAGTTTTCACCTACAGTGAGCCAATAACTGTAAGTCTGTAGCTTAATTGCCAATTACTTTTTTTTTTTTTTTTTTTTTGAGATGGAGTCTCACTCTTTATCCCAAGCTGGAGTGCAGTGGCATGATCATGGCTCACTGCAACCTCTGCCTCCAGGGCTCAAGCGATTCTTGTGCCTCAGCCTCCCAAGCAGCTGGGACTACAGGTGTGTACTGCACCTAGCTAATGTTTGTATTTTTAGTAGAGACAGGGCATTTCACAATGTTGGCCAGGGTGGTCTCGAACTCCTGAGCTCAGGAGATCTGCCCCCCTCAGCCTCCGAAAGTGTTGGGATTATAGGCGTGAGCCATTGTGCCTGGCTCAATTAATCTTATAATAGCAAATATGATTTCTGTGATAAAGTGTCTTGGAAACAAGTGAATCTGGGAAATCTTAGTTTTTATTCATTATGATCTTTCCTTCATTTGATTATAGACTAGAAAACTATATGCATTTTATCACTAATACAGAAAGCATTTTGGTCATCTAGAATGAAATTTACTTAATATTCATTTATATACTATTATATAAATTTTTGCCAGGAGGCAAAAATTTTGATAGCGATCAGAAACTAGGGTACATATTTTAAAGCAAAAACCATAAAGATCAGTAAATTTCAGAGAAATGTAGTTTTTCATTTTTCTGTGAAGAAAAAAGTCTGACTAATCCTAAAAAATAGGCAAAAATTCCAACCCTCCTTAATGTAACCAAAAAATTACTATTAAGAAAACTTTTTAAATGTGAAAACTAAAGTAGGTTAGTTTATTACAGATTTCATACTGGAATTCAAGGGAACATTTTGTCTTTAACAAGACCTTTTCTCCCACACAAAGTATAGTGTTATGTTTTAGAGGACAGAAGGCTCACATTTGATAGTTTTATATCAAAAACAAGCCGAATCACTTCAGCCATAACAAAATAAGTAGACTGTAGATCATCTAAAAATATAATCTGCGCTGCACTATGATTTAAAAGCAAAGCACAATAAATCCATGGGCTCTGGAGAGTTTCCAAAATATTTTTGGTTTGTGATACAGTATTTCAAAATGTAATATTTTACTTTTATGATAGAAACTCTTGGCAGGAGATCTACTCCTTGAATGAAGACCACTATGTCTTGACTCTGATCTAATCAGAACATTCTCTTTAACAGTTTCAGTTGTATTTTGTTACCAAACTCTAAATGAATCTACATGAATGTGGTATGCATATATTAAGAGAGGTTATAACTAATAAACTGAAATTTTCTGTAAGACATCAAATATTTATAGAGAAGGTTATATTTACTGTATGTCATGAAATAAAAATACATGCAAGTTAATTTTCCAAAAGTTAGACTTTGTAGGACTATAAATATCACCTGCATACAAATACCTGTCATCATTGCTAAAGGCTTAGATTAAGTATAACTTAGATTATAGCAACATTAAGAAAATGACACATCACATTCCCAAAAATAAAATGAAATTGTATGGAAAAAGGGAAATGAAAATTCAAATCCCATTTTATTTATACTTTCTGTAATATCTGGTAATATTTTTGGCAAGGAAAGAACTTTAAGCTACCCAAGCTCTAATGTAGAAAACATTAGGGTTAGTAGGGTTAGTAGGTTTAGATATTTCATTAACGTAGAGGGAGTTGTTTTATATGTTCAAAACACGTGCATTAGTTATTCAGAAGTTCAAACAGTTCAAAATTATGTCATGCTATATCTAGCTTCAGAAATTTGTTTATATGAAATAAAGTGCTGTGGTTTGCCACAGTTACTATGGTTACCACAGGACTGAATGAAGGGAGACGAATGCAGAAATGAAAACCTAAAACAAAAGAAACTGTTTTAAAGAAGAGGGCCCCTTGCTTCTAGTGAGCAAAGCCAGCAGCCCTGAGCTTCTACAGCCCTTCATATTTACTGGGTAGGCAGAGCAGGGAGGAGCAGGTAACGATTGCTCAGCTGCTTGATTGATCACAGGTTCACATTATTGCTAACAGGCTTCAAATGTGCCTAATCACAAGACACACTGCACTTGGGGCATGGCTGCCCTCAGCATTCCTTCTGGGCGGCAGATGCAGTTTGTCAGTTCGCCAACATTCTGCATTTATGAGAACAGTTTGCTGTTTACTCATATAGCCTCCAGTGGTATACTGAGTTGATCATGATCCCCACTCTTCCAGCCTACAACATCTCTCTGTTTTTTAATTAATTGAGAAAGGCAATTGCAGGCTGTGCAGCCCTTAATTGCTGGTTGGTGGTTCCTTCAGTCTTCACATTCAGATTCAACTGGCTCATGGCTCGTACTGGGGGAACCAAGACCGTGGTTGGGATCCACGGGTCCCTCCAGTCTCCTGTTCCATGGTTGCACACATCTTGAGGGCACCCACACGGTTTGTACATTTCCTATAAAAACACAAGCATACCCTCATCCCCACATGAGTAAATCAACTGAAACAAAAGCAAAGGCTTTTGTTGCTGCAGCCAGGAGGCATGCCGTTGCTGAAGCATCTGCTTCACAAGCTCTATCTCAGCTTCTGCCTCTTTGGTTAATTACCGCGGGGTAAAACTTTCCATTGATAACAAGATACAGGCTCTTTCTGATTAACAGAAGGCACAGAGAAAACAAATCAAGGCTTATTCTTCTTGTGCAACAGCACAGTAAAAAAAATCAGTCCTCAAGATCTATTACCATGAGAGACCAGTCTCTTGCTCCCATATCCATAAGCCCACACAACTTCTTTTCTTCAATCTGCACTGCACAAGTGGGTCTACTAGATACGATGGGTTGTGATAAACCTCCCATGTAGTTGTACTTCCAAATCCCTGATTCCCTCATTTCTCCTTTTGTGGAGAAGGGTGCAATTTACAGGGAATAAGCAACAGTTGAGCAATATATTTTCCCAGTTCAAAAACCCAAAGATCTTGTGCCATTACCACTACCTGAATTTCTCCTTCACAATCAAAATCAACACTCCTGGGACTACAGTAATGCCCTATAAGTTAAGGTGACTTTTGCCCAAAATTAATCCCATGTATCCTGTTGGCAAAGGTCCCCAAATACCAGTGGGAATCTTAGTGGGTTTGTTTCCTCCAATTAACGTAACCCGTTCTCTGACTGGGACATCCAACCCTGTGCGTCCAGGTGTTTCTGGGGAGAGGGAATCAATGTGCCTCTGGAGGCCCACCCCTGAAACGGAATTGTGGCCTGGACGGGGAATGTCCTCATTGTTTGAGGTGCCCGGGTCCAGGCCCCCTTCTAATTTCCCGACAGAGGGGTGCCATTTTGATGACAATTTGAATGGCATTGATTAGCACAATGATTTCCCTTATTGCAATGAGGGCAAAGTCCTGGCATTTTTTCTGTTGAGAGGGGAACTGTGTATAAGATCCCTTCTGCCCAGAGGTCTGACAGCATTCTTTTTTGAAATGTCCAATTTTTCTACACTTACAACATTTTCCCACTTTAGTCCCCTTAGATCAACTACCAAATTGGCCATTGCTTCAACCAGTATTGTAGAGCAATGAAGCTCAGTTCCCATATCTTGACAAACTCTGAGAAAACCTCCCAAGTTTTTTGTACATCTCACAGGTGCCAGTGTACATTTACAATCCACATTTGCATTCTCAAAAGCCAAAGTTAAAGTCAGCCTTCCTGTAGCCACAAAAGAAGATGGTACAAGGCAATTTTCATCCTCCCTCTTCTGTTCACCACCCTCGATAGGTGCTGTGGGTGGGGCAAAAAATTCTCTCAAATTTTGAAATAATGACAAAAGGACAGTATGAACCAAATTCCAAACAGAAAAGCGAAAAGTGAAAAGAAATAGTCAAATTCTTTCCCATGTTACCCTGATTCAAAAACTTCCCGTTCTCTGTACCTCTTTAGGGCACTGACCTTATATTGCTGCCGGCAGACTCGTAATGGGGTTTCTCATCCGTCTGGTCAGTCTTACTTTCTCTGTTCCAGCAGGCCTTCCTCGTTCAAGTCCCTATAGGACCCTATCTGTCCCTGTCTGTCCCTCTCTGTCCCTGCAAGTCTCTGCTAGTCTCTATCAGTCCCTGTTTGCCCCTATTTGGGTGCCACTTGCCACAGTTTGCCACAATTACGACGGTTACCACAGGACTGAACGAAGGGGGATGAATGCAGAAATGAAAACTTTAAAGAAACTGTTTTAAAGAAGAGGTCTGGGGAAGAAGAGGGCGCCTTGCTTCTAGCGAGCAAACGCAGCAGCCCTGAGCTTCTACAGCCCTTCATATTTACTGGGTAGAAAGAACAGGGAGGAGCAGATAACAATTAGTCAGCTGCTTGATTGATCACAGGTTCACATTATTGCTAACAGGCTTCAAATGTGCCTAATCACAAGAAACACTGCACTTGGGGCATGGCTGCCCTTAGCATTCCTTCTGGGAGGCAGACGCAGTTTTGTCAGTTTGCCAATATTCTGCATTTATGAGAACATATATAGCCTCATATAGCCTCCAGTGGTATACTGAGTTGATCACGACCCTCACTCTTTCAGCCTGCAACAATAAAATTCTGCAAGACGGTTGTGAAAAGATAAGAAATAAGGTAATGACAGATGGGCAGGAGTAAGGATATTTATTTATATCAGAATTTAAGAGCATGAGAAATATGCTAGAATATTTTACTTAGGCCTCTTAAAAAACCCTTGAAAATATATCAATACAGATGTGTTGTTATGCTCAAAACTTAGGTCTGGCTGAAAGAATATATTTATAAATGACATACATTAGAAACTACAATTAAGTCATAGAAGGCAAAAGGGTATCCTAACATATTGAAGGGCAGCATGTCACTAAGCTCAGCAAATGCCATTTCAAAAACACTGAAACAAAACTCATTACAACTGATCGGCATGCTCCACAGTCAGGCTCTTCAAGACCAAGGCATCTTTCGCACATTTATCGCAAACTCCAATGCTGAAAGCCTAGGCAAGTCCTAGCTGACCATTACCATCCCTAAATGGTAGACTTTCGTGGGCTGTTAGCCAGAATGAGCCTCCTGGGTGTGGATCAGTAAATGCTCCAGTTCGTGTTGTGAAGTGTGAACACAAGAAGGCAGCTGTCCCAATGCCCATATCAAGCGACCAGATATGTGCCATAAAGTATGCTACTATGTTGGGGCACAACCAAAAGACTCAGAATGCTATAACTGGGGCTAGATAAAACCCATAGCAGTCATCAGAGGCACCTTTAACCTCAAATATTTTAGAGAAGAAAAATCCACAGGTTAACCTGTTCCAGGTACTCAACCCAGGATCATTATACTTTTGACAAAAAATGAAAGGGGTAAATATTTAAAGTGAATTCTAACATTTCTATTTTTATACAACAACTCACTACCTAATTTTATAATGAAAATTGCCATGACAAATAGGTTATAAGTGTTGGTTCAGGCACTGAATTTGCAAAGAAACACCAAAGGAGATGGGCATTCTAATAGTTGGGTTACAAAGCATCAACAACAACAAAAAGTAAGCATACACAATCACTGATAGCAGGAAAGTATTTTATTTAGTAGCAGGTCATGGTATCAGAGTTCTGAGTTATGTTAGCAACAAGATAACCTGTGCCTTAAAGAGAAACAGAAGAGACATTTATGACCATGCTGTTAGTAATATTGAGTATTAGACCTTGCAAAGATCTGTCACCGACAATGCCTTATACTACAAGAGAATGAAAGATGAAAGAAAAAGTTGAGGAGCTGGAGAAATGAAAACTAGTAAGTTCTTTGTTGCATTCCTAAATTAAGGCATCTGCCCTGGTTAATCACCCAACACTATTTGCTTTCCTGGATATTTTGGTCAATGACCAAGAATTCTAATGATCTAAGTATGGACTCTACTTAACATCTTCAAGTCACATTGTCTTACTCACACAGTCAACACAGCCCTCAATCACACTGAAGGAATGTTATGCACTCCTCCTTCCCATCCCTATGGGATATTAGGCAATGCAGTATTCATTCCTTCCTTTGCCAAGTGTAAGGCCTTGGTAATACACACCTACACCCTTCTGGCTTTACAGGGAGTTAGTCAAATCCAGCATCAAGGATCAAGCTTAGATCCCCTATGCAGGAAAAAATGGAATTGTCATAAATCTCTAAAATAATCCCTAATCTTGCATAAAGCTAAAATGTACCATTGATTTAGATCAAAGAAGCATAACTTTTGGAAACAATTGCTTTTCCCAATCTCTGATTGTACTTGCAATGATGGTTACTGTTGATACTGATACATTGACAACGGCTACTCAGAGACAGTGTCCAGGACAACCACAGCTGAACTCAGATTTTAGAAAGCCAGGAGCATACGAAAAATGCTCAGTCATTGTTATTATGATCTTTTTTTCCCTTTCCTTCCTTCCTTTTTAATGAATGAATGAATGACAGAGTCTTGCTGTGTCACCCAAGCTGGACTGCAGTGGTACAATCATGGCTCACTGCAGCCTCAAACTCCTGGGCTCAACCAATTCTCCTGCCTCAGCTTTCTGAATACCTGGGACTACAGGTGCAGGCCACCATCCCCGGCTAATTATTTTAATTTTAAATTTTAGTAGAGATGAGGTCATGCTGTGGTGCCCAGGCCGGTCTCAAACTTCTTGGGCTCAAGAGATCCTCCTGCCTTGGCCTCTCAAATTGCTGGGATTATAGGTGTGAGCCACCACACCTGGCCTATGATGTTAACTTATTCACACCGTTTGACATTGCAGAAAACTAAGTTTTACAAGATCTCTCACTGTATCTCTGGGGATGGGAGGAGGGAAGGAAGGATAATGGTCTCATATTCGTAATAGTATTTGTAGTGCCTATTCTCACAGTGATAAATGACTATAATCTTTTCAAGAGGATGAGTGAAAGAAAGAGGGAGGTGAGAATGAAAAAGGAGGTCAGGTCCTGGTAACATTTCATCTTGTTTCTAAAGACAAAACCCCTTGAACTGTTCCAAAGAAGACTTACAATCCAAATTAATAACAATGTACAGACATCACCAGGTCACAAGAAAAAAAATTTTCTGAACCCAACTTCAAAGCATAAAATGAATATCCCTTTGGTGTAATATATTTTGGAAGGCAATTAAATTTGTATATAGTAATACACATTTATTTCTGGATTTAAGTAATATATTTGAAAAGTTCAACTGAGTATTTACATAAGTCTCCCTAAAATAGTTTTTATTTTTAAAAAGTTTCCTTTAAAAACTTAAATCCTGGTCCCTTTGATCCAGACTAACTTCAAATACAGAAGCAAGGAATTTCAAATAACCCAAAGATTTTAATGATTTCCTTCGGATCACCTAGCATTAGAGAAAACCCATGTAAGCCTGGGTAAAAACAAAAAAACAAACAAACAAAAAAACCCCTATATACATAAAACATATATATATATATGTATGTATATAACAGTATGAGTTACATAAGCAGACCCTACCCATTTTTTTTAATTTAGAATGTATTTGAAAAAGATGAACTATTCCCACACTTAAGTACAAATTTGGAAATAAAACAAGTTACCCCCACTTGGATTTAGAGTGTATCAAACAAGGAGTTTGAATCTCAAATTTTATAAAAGTTATTGCAAAGATAAATAATACTTAGAGATTTCTATTTACTCCTTTTTTTTTTTTTTTTTTTTCTTTTTTTTGTAGAGATGTAGTCTTGTTATGTTACTGAGGCTTATTTCAAACTCCTAGTCTCAAGAGATCCTCCCATCTTGGCCTCCCAAAGTGCTGGTATTACAGGTGTGGGACACCGTGCCCAGCCTTATCTACTCCTTTACTGAATGTTTAGTGCTAATACTTTGCAACTTTTTTTAAAGACAAAAAGTTAAGGAGTAAAAGCAGAGAGTAAAGAGAAAAAGGAAGCCCATCACAGATAATATCTTATTGCTAAGCAAATAGAAGAATGATTACAAGGGAAATATAATTCAAGTAATTTAGATATTTTATGATTCAACTTCTTTTGCAAATAAACTCTAACTTGGAAGTTCATATTCTAGATCATTTGAGTTTAACAGTAACATCTCTATATTGATATGTGCAAGCTAGCATTTTGATATATAAAAGTGAATGGTTTTATCTATAAAAATAAAACCTAATTTATTTGCTTAATTTGTTAATATTCTATAAAATAATTTGGTCTTAATATTATATTTCACTTCTAACTATTGTATAGGTACATCTTTAAAGAGAATACAAGCAACTACCAAGTACCAAGAAGGTGGGGTACCGGCCATACTTCTCACATCAAAACAAACCTTTCTAATTTACTAAGTTTCAGTCACTATTTTTTTTACTATATTCCAAAACTTTAAAGTCTAATTAGAAGTTTTTTCCAGTACAAATTTCTTGTTTTTGTTTTCATTTTAGCATTCCTGCTGTAAATATCTAGTCATGCAGGTTGAGAGTGCAAATTGTCTCATATTCCAAGATCATATCACTGCGTATGGCAACTATGCTTCATTCTTGTTCCCACTACATCACAGGTCAATATTCAGACATGAAAGCACACCCCTATCACTCTGTCATTTTTCTAGCTCACATTCTTTAGTGAAACCTCAAATAACCAAATAAGTTCAACAAAAATTTACTCAAACTTAAGAATATACTATGACTGGCTTTATTCTTCTGCTGGCTAATAAGGCCTGACAATAAACTAAAGTTAAAAAGAAACACTTCGATTAATCCATGAGTCAAGCCACGATAATTAACCTTTAAGAAACCCCTTTAAGAAAAAGATTTCAACAAATGAGGAAACCACGGCAAACAGAAATAGAGGAGGAGAGAATGAAGAAAGGAAGTAACAGAAGGCAGACTGTAAAGGAAATGTGGGAAAAGGAAAACAGCCATAAGTAGTATCAAGGTGATAAATGTATGACATACACTTCAAATAGTTGGAAGAACATAAGCAAAGCAGAAGCTAAGGCAATCTGAGGGAAAAGGAGGAAACTGAGGGGAGGGGACAAAATACAACACTGTAAACAGGGAAGTCAGAAGAAAAAGTAGGTGCTTTATGCTGCAAAGTAATCTGGCTTCTAAAACAATTTATTGAGAGAAAAATACATAAATGGTGCAAATTGCTACTCTATGCAAACCTACAGATGACTTGCAGAGATATGAAGATATGATTAAGCCCTCTTGCAAACATTATTCTTCAAGTTCCAACTTATTTTTTTTCTTATTACCTCAAAAGATTCATTACAATTCTGGACACATAGCAACTTGGTTAAAGCACATTAGTAAGAGCTTATGAAAAATAAGGTACTTCTGGGAATTCCAGAGACAAGAGTCAGTTTCATCCAGCCCATGGTCAAAGATCACATGAGTGCTGGCTGCTGCAACCACCTATTTAATTCCTTGCTATTCTTTAAGTTGGCACCCACCATCTCACTCCTTCATAAAATAATCTCATCCTAGTCCACTCGTAGTTCATAAGCAAGATGATTTGGTTTTCATGCTGGTGTGTGAGACGTGCCTCCCTCAAACCTTGTTACTATGTTGGCACAATACCAGTCTGATATGAAAACAAATGGGCCAGGGATAGTGGCTCATGCCAATAATTCTAGTGCTCTGGGAGGCTGAGGCGGGAGGATCACTTGGGGCCACGAGTTGGAAATCAGCCTTGGCAACATAGCAAGACCCTGTCTCTACAAAAAAGTACACATACAAACAAAAAATTACCTGGATGTAGTGGCATGCACTTGTAGGCTCAGCTATTTGGGAGGCTGAGGCAGGAGGATTGTTTGAGCAATCCCAGGAAATTCCTAAGAGTTTGAGGCTGCAATGAGCTATGACTGCACCACTGCAATCCAGCCTGGACAAAAGAGCAAGAAAACCTCTGATTCAAAAAGAAAAAAAAAGTTAAAAAAAAAAATCTCTTCCATCTGTAAAAGAGGGAAAAGAAGGGTACTAGAAGGCACCCTCCTTTAAGAGTTCCTTAACCCTTGCTCTACAGTTTTATACTTGAAGCAAGGTAAATCCCAACTTCTCCCAGTCTCTTTGGTACAAAGATACCCTTTGTTCTCTAGACAATACAAATTGGAAGCAGCAACAGGCTCTGGTTCACAGAAGATTCTCTCTGATGCTATGATATCACTTACTTTATACTAATATCTAATTGGCCTTCATTCAGTCTAAGGATTAACCAAGGAACAAAGCGAAAAACAGGTTTTAACCAAAGCTGATATAACACAAAGAGGTAGAGCCTTTCAAATTATCTAAGCTAATCATCAGAAAAAAAAAAAAGAAAAGAAAACACAACTTGAGAATATGGCATTTTACCAAAAAAAGAAAGCCCTGAAGACAATTACTATGAATTTCCTAAAGATACATATGTTGCTCATTTAGAGAAGACAAATTACTAGGGCTTGCCTAGGAAAAAAGTCAGCTAAAAAGGATACCATCTCATTGATCTCAATACAGATACCCCAGTGCCTACTCCAAAAGGTTCAAAATAACCTCCCCAATCACTCTCTTCCATAAACCCTGGCCAAACTACCCTCAAAATGAGTCATAAACATCACTACCTAAATGCAATTTGGTCATATTGCTCCTATTCACTGCACAGTCTCCAATGAGATTGACAAAGGTAAATCCTACATATTTCTTCAAGGTATACCTAAATTTCCTTTTCTCTGTTTAGACTGCTTTGACTCAGAAGTCCTAACCTAACAACAAGGTCCTATTGGACATATTAGACATTTGCATTATCTTAAGAGCTTATTTTTTGTAGTTTAATTAATGCTATAATTGAACAAATCGTGTTCACACATTCTCAAATACAAGAAATGACTACTTACACCTCTAAAATCTCAATCAATTTCAATATTATTTTCTAAGCTCACCACACCTTCCCTCTGGGACATTTTTTCCTACTGAGTGCACCATTTAGTATTTCTTTTAGAAAGGTTATGTAAATGGTAAATACTCTTATACTCTTATGCTACATACTTTTAAATGTCTTAATTTTGTCCTCATCCCTTTTTGTTTGTTTTTTGGAAACAGGGTCTTACTCTGACCCCCAGGCTGGAGTGCCATAGTGCGATCATGGCTCACTGTAGCCTCGACTTCTCCAGCTCAGGTGATTCTTCCACCTCAGCCTCCTGAGTAGCTGGGACTACAGGTACATACCACCATATCTGCTAATTTTTGTATTTTTTTATAGAGACGGGGTTTTGTCATGTTGCTCAGGCTGGTCTTGAACTCCTGCGCTCAAGCAATCCTTCCACCTTGGTCTCCCAATATGTTGGTATTACAGGCGTGAGCTACTGCGCCCAGCCTCATCCTTGAATAATAGTTTAGAAGGATGACCTTAGGGATATTACAGAATCAGCAGACCACTTTTTCAGTTTCTGGTCACTAAACTGTGTTTTTATCCTACTTTTGCCTCTTAGTTCACAGCTTACAGTAAGACCACAGCCCCAGGCAGAGCTGGCAGCTAACATTTTAGTGTCAATGATGGAAAACAGGCAGGGGGAAGGATTCTCCTGGCTTCCATCCCTTCCTTCAGGCAAGAGCTCCCCCATCTCCTGAGAAGTGGCTGAGGGGTAGTTAAGCAACTTTCTGCTTCTGGCCAGGAGCTTGGCAGTCTCAGAGTTCCAGGGCTACTTATCACTTTCTATTTCTGGTCACCTCCTGGTCCTTAGAGATGTTTGTCTTGATTTTGAGACTAGGTATGTCGTTTTAGTTTTATCTTGTATATCCTTTTGTTGCCATGTGGGATATGGTGCTGAAATAAGACCTTCATGGAGCCACCTGACTGGAACTCTCCTGTGTTCCTCCTTGACACTGGGATGCTCGGCATGGTGCTGACTATAGAAGAGTTGATAAATGCTGATAATTTTTACATAAGTTCAAGTAAATGTGCATATATGCAAACATGTCAATGGGATCCTGAATAACAAGAGAAATAACACATTCATAAACAATCCTAGTGGCATATAGGCTTTACTTGCCTTGATTTATAACAACCATACTGTCCATCTTATCCAAATGAATGTAATAATCCTGGGTTATTCATAATGAGCTTCAGTTACAATTTTAAGAAAACCAGGGAGCTGATAGGTATAAATCATACACAGTGTTGACACATCTCTTTCTGACTTCCTCTGTTCTCTATATACATTATTGAATTATAGAATTCAATACATTTATAGATATAAATGTGTATCTATATATACAATATAATTTAATATGATTCAGGATATAATTCAATACAATTATAGAATTCTAAAAGATGTTTATCTTGAATCAAAAACTGAAATGAACATGAATCAACTTGAATGGTTTTGACCCACACAGCCCACATCATCCTCAGAAGTAACCCATCCCAAGTCTTTTGTGCGTATTCTAAGGAAGAATGAGGTGTACCCCAAACAGCACCACGATACAATAAATTTACAAAGTGTAGTATATCAACATCACAAAGAGAAAAATAATAATCTCCATGAATCCTTGGTTTTTTTTTAAAGCAAAGAGTCAAAAACTAAAAATTAATCAGGGTATCTTCTGTAGTGATTAGAAAAATATTGTCTTTGCATCTGGAAAAGGCTTCTACTTATTTTACACTGACATATTTATGCTATGAAGAAAATAAATTCACTAGGTTATTGATTTCAATTAAAATATTGTTTAAGAACATCCAGGCCAAGCACAGTGGCTCACGCCTGTAATCCCAGCACTGTGGGAGGCCAAGGTGGGCAGATCAAGAGGTCAGGAATTCAAGACCAGCCTGGCCAACATGGTGAAATACCATCTCTACTAAAAATACAAAAATTAGCTGGGCATGGTGGCAGGCATCTGTAATCCCAGATACTCGGGAGGCTGAGGCAGGAGAATTTGGGAGGCAGAGGTTGCAGTGAGCCGAGATCGCGCCCATGCACTCCAGCTTGGGCAACAGGGCAAGACTCCATCTCAAAAAAAAAAGATCCAACTGCCTCTGATTTAATTATCTGTTCCTCACACAACCTTTTTTTAAAAATTTTTTTATAGACAGGGTCTCATTCTGTCATCCAGGCTAGAGTGCAGTGGCATGATCATAGCTCATTGTAACTTCAGACTCTTGTGTTCAAGTGATCCTTCGGCACACAACCTCTTTGATTGATAACTTTATCTTCTAAGATAATCAACATACCAAATGAAAGTGTACTGTTCTGATTTGAGCCAGTTTTTTTAATCTACTATACACAATAAATTGACATTGTACTTTCCAATCACTTTTGGGTAACTGGTAAAAATGAGTTCTTCCACCCATGAAGCTGAAAGCCTAATGGTTCTCCACCAAAGTGCAAACATCTCTATTAAAAAAAAAAAAACTCTGTACATCCAATAATTAATCATCCCTGCACAGCCATACTAAATAATCAAATCTTTCTTTTATTTTATGTATGTATTTATTTATTTTGAGACGGAATCTTGCTCTGTTGCCCAGGCTGGAGTGCAATGGCACAATTTCAGCTCACTGCAACCTCCGCCTCCAGGGTTCAAGCAATTCTCCTGCCTCAGCCTCCTGGGTAGCTGGGATTATAGGCTTGTGCCACCACACCTGGCTGATTTTTGTATTTTTAGTAGAGACGGGGTTTCACCATGTTGGTCAGGCTGGTCTCAAACTCCTGACCTCGTGATCCACCCACCTCGGCCTCCCAAAGTGCTGGGATTACAAGCACGAGCCACTGCACCCAGCCATAATCAACTCTTTAAATCATTCAATTTACAGTTGGAAATAATCTTAGTAATGATCTCTTCTATAATCTCTAATCTCACTGCTTTTACCTGGTACCTGATTTTCCTCCTCCAGCCCAGTGGTTCTCAAATGTTAGCCTAAGGATATCAGAATCCCTTGAAGGGCCCACTAAAACACAGGTTGCTGAGTCTCCCTCCTCCTCGCTCCTCACCGGGAAATTCCCATTTAGTAGTTCTGGGTTGGCCCTAGAATTTGCATTTCTAACAAGCTCCCAGATAATGCTAAAGCTGCTGGGTGTGGGACCACACTTGGAGAATCTCTGCTCTAGTTTCTTCCCCGTTTTACTCCTGTAGAGTTAATAAAACTAATTTTACTTAGACTAGACATTTATGACCCAGGGCTCTCATACTGAAGTGAATTGAGTTTAACATGGAAGTCCTTCTGATTATTAGAATCCTCATTTATCCTGAGCTCATCTCTTGACCAACCTAGCAAACCGGTTCACAATTCTTGCCTCCACAACAATCCTGCCTCAGTTCTCCCTCTGCTAGAAGACTCTCCTTTTCTGCAAATCAATGGCCACTATTTTATCAATCCTTACTTATTTTCTCATTCATTCATTCAATAAATATTTATGAAGTACTTGCTATGTGTTAGTCACCATGCTAAGTGGTGTGAAAAAAGACCAAGGTCAAAATCTTCCATGACTAACCTTAAATCAACTCCAAATACCTCATGACTTTGTTACTCAACGGCGTACTGATCCAGACCCTAAGGGAGGGTTCTTGGGTCTGAGCAAGAATTAGAGGCAAATCCACAAAGCAAAGTGAAAGCAAGTTTATCAAGAAACCAAATTTATTAAGGAATAAAAGAATGGCTACTCTCATAGGCAGAGGAGCCCAGAGGGCTGCTGGTTGCTCATTTTTATGGTTATTTCTTGATTACATGCGAAACAAGGGGTGGATTATTCATGCATCCCCTTTTTAGACCATATAGGGTAACTTCCTGATGTTGCCATGGCATTTGTAAACTGTCATGGCGCTGGTGGGAGTGTACAGTGAGGACGACCAGAGGTCACTCTCATCACCGTCTTGGTTTTGGCAGGTTTTGGCCGGCTTCTTTACTGCAACTGTTTTATCAACAAGGTCTTTATGACCAGTATCTTGTGCCGACCTCCTGTCTTATCCTGTGACTAAGAATGCCTCAACCTCCTGGGAATGCAGCCCAGCAGATCCCAGCCTTATTTTACCCAGTCCCTATTTAAGATGGAGTTGCTCTGGTTCAAACGGATGGAGTTGCTCTGGTTCAAACGCCTCTGACAACTTTGTATCCACCTTAGAAGTTAAATTGTTCAAACAAGAAAAAAGTACCCCCAAAGCACATCAAACTGTTTTTTCCAGGAGTGGAAATAAATATGCCACGAATCTGTTATATTTTCTTTCCTGGTCTTCTTATAACTTAATATCCATTTTAGAGAGCTCTAAAAAGAGCTACGGGTCTAATAAAGATGCCACTATTTATATGTTGAATACACTTGCAGGATCTTCCTCTCAAGCGGTAGGTTTTTAAAAAAAGTAACTGCTGGTAGTTAAAAGTTGACGCTCGGTAGAAGGAAACTAAAATACTTGAGGGCAGGAAACAAGCCTTCCTTCTTGATGTTTCTGGAGTTTACCTAGCAGGTGCTCCAAAGTGAGACGAATGGATGAAACCACCCACTGCTTGTTAAACTTTTTAGACAGCATATTTTTACAGATAGCACTACAGCAATACATAGTTCATGGTAACATTTTATGCACTCTTGAGTAAATCCTCAAAGTCCTATGACAATATTTTAAAATTTGCTTTTACTCATGCTTAATTTTTAAATAATATTTATTCATATTCTAGAACAAGTTTGAATGAAGTCATACAAGTTGTCCAAGACTAATAACCCCATGGAATAAATAAAATTTATTAATGATAAAGGAAGCTTTCAGATAGACCCAATTAAGTCAATCTTATAATTTTATTGAAGCTTGACAGAAGAGTCCATGTAAGTGCAATAAAGTTTAATGGAAACTCAGTCTGGTACTAAAAGAGTAGGCATTATATGCAATGAAAGTATAAATTATAAATAAGAAATAGTCTTATAAGAAGTTTGAATTTCCTCGAAATTAGCCAACATACACTTACAATCAAATTTATATGTTCAGTTAAGAAGACAGCTACAGTGATGCTATATATTGTTTGTACAGTCTGCATTTGAAAAATGAAGTTATTCTTTAATTAGCCATTTCTAAGCCAAAGTTAATGGTTGTTTGAAAATGAGGCTCATTACATGATTCTGCAAATGTACTCTGTAATAACTAACATTACCACACAGCTGTGTAAACATATTTACCATGACATATTCTTTTACCACAGGTGTATGTTTTCCATTCTGAGCATTATTAATATGCATCTGAGACTAGTCTGATGTAGAACTAACATTTAAGGGAAGAAATATTTCTTAAATTATTTAACTGTTTATAAAATAATATTTTAACTGGAGAACACTTAATACATCATAATCCATGTTATTTTTAGTGTTTTTATGCTCCAACTTGTTCTTAAATTGGTTTATGATAGTTATTTCTTTCTTATTTAAGATCTATTAATAATAGAATCCTCACCTAAAAAGTCAATAAAATCAGTCCCGAAATAAATGATCTGATTTGTATTTACCAGCATGCATATTTGCAGCATGAGTAGTTTTTATGTCTTTCTGGTAACAAATATAGTTTTTGAAAGTAAAAATATTCCAAAAATATAATCAAATGACTAGAAATTATTAGTTAAAATATGAGGCCGGGGCAGTGGCTTACGCCTATAATCCCAGCACTTTGGGAGACCGAGGCAGGCAGATCATGAGGTCAGGAGTTCAAGACCAGCCTGGCCAATATGGTGAAACCCTGTCTCTACTAAAAATACAAAAATTAGCCAGGCATGGTGGTATGTGCCTGTAGTCCCAGTTACTCAGGAGACTGAGGTAGAAGAATTGCTTGAATCTGCCAGGCAGAGGTTGCAGTGAGCTGAGATTGCGCTACTATGTTCCAGCCTGGGCGAAAGAGCAAGACTTCATCTCAAGACAAACAAACAAAAAAAAAGAGTCTCTGAATAAACTAAAGTTAAATTACCGTTTCTAAATTTATATAACATATCATATTAAGAGAGAAGCTATCAGAAATAAACTTTAGTCTCTTTTTAACATCATGAATACTAATTAATGTACTAAATGATACTGAAAACATCTGTAAGTATGTTTCTATATAAGTAACATCTTCAGTATAGCTCAGAACAAAAGGCTTAGTAATGACTTACGATGTAATAGTGAAGACTGACAATACTTAAGCACAGAGGCTTCAGAAGCTCACACAAATATATTTTCTATCTGACAAGTAGTTCAGACAATCTTGGAGATTACTTTTTAATTTTGGAAATGTAAAATACATTAAAAACCTCACATTGGCAGGTACTGGTTTTAAAAGATGTCTAAACCTTTACATGGACATGAGAATATTTTTTCAGCTTTTGTCCAATAACTATTAGCTTCATCCTTCCCGATTAGAGAAATGAATAAAAAGACTATTTTTCTTTTCCATAAAAGGAATTTGAATGGCAGGAGTACAAAGCTCATATGCTAGGTTTTATTTGATCTAAGTAAGGCTGCCACACAAACACTAAAGCAGATTAAAATAAAAATAAAATGTATTTAAGCACAAATTTGATGTTTATGCACTCTACTGCCTCCTTCTGAGGAAAGACCCAAACATAAGTCTTCTAATGCACAGAAGTAGTTATCTTCCCTAACCTCTGAGTAGACACCTCAGAACCTAGGAATGGCTTAGGTATCTGATTCATAACGAATTTAGACTAGTAATCTTCAGTGTACTTGGAAGGCAATGTCAAATATCTATGATACCATCTAATTTTACATAGTGTAGATTAAGGTCACACTACATCTAAAGTTCTTAAACAGTGATCACAAAGCCAGCTTAAAAAAATCTGAGCTCTTTAAAAACAGTCGGCAGAACTTTGTTTTCCCTCTCATCACAAAGGGAAAGAAAAAATAAGCAATTGGTTATATTAAAACAGATATCCCAAGTTATCCAATATCCTAGTAAATATATTTACATATATAAATTTAGTATTTACTTTTTATAATATGTATTTAGACATATCAAAATATCCATTTCTTTGCTCATTTTGATTCTTATATCTCACACTTTCCATCTGGGTTCAATTTCCTTTTAGTGAAGTATATGCTTCTGTAGCATTTCTGACAAAAATCTATGAGTATTGGCCAGTGGCTCACACCCATAATCCCAGCACTTTGGGAGGCCAAGGCAGGTGGATCACTGGAGGTCAGGAGTTCCAGACCAGCCTGGCCAATATGGTGAAACTCCGTCTCTACTGAAAATACAAAAATTAGCCAGGTGTGGTGGTGATGCCTGTAATCCCAGCTACTCAGGAGGCTGAGTCAAGAGAACCACTTGAACCTGGGAGGTAGAGGTTGCACTGAGCAGAGATTGTGCCACTGCACTCCAGTCCAGGTGACAGAGTGAGTGAGACTCCATCTCAAAAATAAAAACAAACGAACAAAAATCTATAAGTATTACATCCTCAGCCTCTGCAGGTCCCCAAATATCTTTGTTTTTCGCTCTTACCCTTAAATTATTTCCCTCAGTACTTTAAAGGTATTATTCCATTGCCTTTGTCATCTATTAGAAGTTAATTTTCAATCTTCATTTTCATTCTTGGTAGAAAACCTATTTTTTGTCTCTAGTCACTGTTAATACTTTCTCCTTTTCTTTCAGATATCTATTTCATATGCTTTCCTGGCTCCTCAAATCTCTCACGAATCCTTCATCCTCAAGCTTGGCTCATGACCTACTTTACTAAGAATACAGTAAGAATATACAAGCAATCAGAAGAGAACTTCCACAATTTGTCACCACCAGAGCGATTCACCCACCAGTATCTGTTTGTGGGTTAGTTTTCTGCAATCCTGCATGTTTCTAGAGATAATCTGTCCTTACTTCTAAAAATAATCTATTTGTGAACTATATTCCAATTCCTCTCATCTACTCAACAAGACCATCAAATACTTCTCATCTTTCTCATTTTCCCTCTCTGTTGGATCATTCCCAACAGCATACAAATATGCTTTTTTCTCATTTTAAAAACAACACAAAACAAGTAAAATACCTTTCTCAGTCCTACAGCTCCTTAGAAATAGTGCATAGATTTCCCCACAAAGTACCTAACTTTAGCTCCCACTCATCACTCTGTTCATATATTAGTAAAAATAATAGTTAACTTGATGGAGATCATACTGCAATCAATTAAAAACATCATTGACTTCACCACTTTCATCTTGATCTCCTATCTCTAATTTGTCAGATGAGTTATTATCCTGCCTTAAAAGTATGTTCTGGGTATTTTGGTTGTTGCTATTTTAATTTAAAGCATAAGTACAGTTAAGTTTCACTTTTTCCGATTATCCAAGTATATAGTTTACAAATGTGTTGAGGATCATTACTTTTCTATATCATAATTAATTCATTACTCAGTAGGATCTCCAACAGAAAAAAGAAAACAGAAGCACTGAAAATCCACAAATTAAGTATGCAATAATGTCAAAACTACTCATCAACTGGATTTTCTTTTTTATGTATCTCATCTACTGACATAGACAATCCAAATTAACTGTACCATGTGAATGGGTATGTATGACATAAATGGTTTCACATATATCATTTTAATCCTCATTCTTAGCAAAAGAGGCAAGCACTAAGATTATCCTCATTTTATCAATGAGAAAACTAAGGCTTAAAAATGTTGTCCCTAGTTATACAATGAGAAAGTGATAGAATTTACATTCAAACCTAGACAGTCTGAATCTAGAGCCTAAATTCATAACTGCTGTACTATATTCAATCTCAATTCTACTGATTAATGTTAATAAGAAAATGTATATGATGATTTTAAGAACTAAACTACGTGTATTTTACTTGTTTTAATCTTACCAGTTTACATAATTACACAGCATATCTTATGCCTTTTATTAAACTTTACAGTAAAATTATTTGAACTCTTGAAATCAGAAGCATTTTGGGGTTGCTAAAAACAAAACCATGATTTTTTAGAAATTTTTCATTAAGGGAACAATCAGCTCTACATAGTACTTAACATTAAACTTCCTCTTGCTGGCCAGGCATGGTGGCTCATACCTGTAATCCCAACACTCTGGGAGGTCAAGGCAGATAGATGGCTTGAGCCCAGGAGTTCAAGGCCAGCCTGGGCAAGAGTGAGACCCTGTCAAACAAAAAAAAAAGAAAAGAAAAATTTGCTCTTGCTGAGGTAGGTGTGGTAGCTCACGCCTGTAATCCCAAGTATTCAGGGGACTGAGGCAGGAGGATCCCTTGAGTCCAGGAATTTGAGGCTGTAGTGAACTATAATCATGCCACTGCACTACAGTCTAGACAACAGCACAAGATCTCATCTCTTAAAAAAAAAAAATTTCCTCTTGCTCTAGGTTAAACAATCTCAATCCTGTAAGCCAGACAATATCAAACAAGACCCTCACCCTTGGCAGTGAGGACATAATTAAGTTGGAGATTTTATTTTGACTACCTGATGCACATAAAAGTTAGCATTTAATGCTCAAAATACTCTCAACCATTTATTTAATTACTCTTAACCATTTCACCAACTTGAAAATCACCCATGATAATTCATCAACTAAGAAGACATGTTCTGATTATTTCTCTGGCAGATACTGAAAACAAGCAATTTTTAAAAATGCTTTAAATATCCTATGTTAGAACCTGAGACTATTTTCTTGCTCCCCTCACAACCCCTCCTCCAAATTCAAACAGGCTGAAATTTGGGGGAGGCAGCACAATGACATGGAAAGACTGTATTAAACATAATTTCTGTGAGCCTTGGTTTTCTCATGGCCTTGCTGTGGGAATCAAAAAGATAAAGGACTATATCCATACAAAGTATTCTTACATAAGAATGTTATATATTCCTATATTTATATAAAGTGTTATTTCAAATAGAAGCTGCTTAAAAGGTATTCATAATTTATTTTGTAAAAAGGTATTTAATTCTTTTCTCCAGAAACATTAAAGATTAAATGTCACAAGGTTAAAATAACTTCATGTTAGGTGTGTGCACAAGTAAACCGGATCAGGGCCCAAGTATATCAACTAGAGAGATAATTTAAACTAGTCATGAAGTTTAGCTGAGATATACAGTAGACATAAGGCAATGAAAATAAGTAATATAACCAAACCCTGAAAGCAGCCTCATACCTTATCTATTAAACACTGCAAACAGTATCTTCCTGCCAAGTGCAGTAAACTGTCGTGTGGGTCATGTGAGTGACACATTTGAAAATGTTTTAAACCATTAGGCATCTTTTAATTCAAAAAAATTCTGTTATTATTAAATTCCCCAAGCCTCAGTTTACCCAAGTAACAAACCTGAATGTGTACACTTTAATCTATAATAAAAGTTGAAATTCAAAAAAAAATAACCAATGGTACATGGCACATAGGTACTCAATATGTAAAATGGTTTAAGGGATACGTGTATTAATATATGCCTGAATGTGAACAAATGAAGGAACACTTCAAAAAATTTTTGGCAGGAAGTTTCAAGAGTTACAAATTAAGAATTTTCCATTTGTTTTTCAACAAAATCACTTTTACTCTTTAAGAACACTCTATGCCACATAAAAACAAAGTTGATACTTCAGTAACTGTGTTCCCTCCCCAACAATCGGCTCTATGATCTCTTCTATTTAGAGATCACAGAGTGTTTAAGAAAAAAAATCTATTTACCACTTCTGAAAAAGACATTTTGATACTGGCTTCAACTTTTATACTGCATCTGCTAGTGCAGGCTTTTTCCACCCAAAACAATGTTTATATCCCTGCAGTTAAATTTCTGCCACATACTGTAAGACATAATCCACATACTAAAAGCTAAAATCCCTGACCAAAACTTTACAGATAAGTAGATTCAATAAGAAAGTGTATGTTTTTCCTCAACAAACATTTTTCCTCAACGAACATGACTAGTGAATATCAGATGTCACCAGTTCATTGGGAGGATATCAAGATACAAAGCAGGGGAAAAAATTACAGTAGAAATGTACTACTTACTGGGAAGATTTAAGACTTAAATATTCCTATGATTCAGATTCGATGGGGAATATCTTTTTGAAAATAAATTTGAAATGGACATGTACATGTTTTTACATTACATGTATGTTTAAAACACTAAGTACTTTAGCCTCTGTACATACAGAAAAGTAAATATAATAAAACTGGTATGTATTTTTAAAATAAAAACATTCAAGTGAAAGTGAAAGTGATAGATGTTAAGAAATGTTTCCCTGAGGGAATAAAGCTTAGCTCATTATTTCTAGATTTAACCACAACCATTAGGTGCAAAATGAAATTATTAATGACAGGTTCATTGAATTGCCACCTAGAAAGCTTAATAAAGTATCCTAGAAATACAGTACAAATCCCCATAAATTTAGCTGACAAAGGCTTTTAAAAAGGATACAAAACTATATGCTAATAATATTTTTCATTATTTTTTAAAGTTTCATGTTTTTATTTCTAAACAACTTTGAGGTATAATTTATATACAATAAAATGTACAAATTTTAAACACATAGTGCAATGAGTTTTGACAATGAATAGATGCATCCATGAAACCACAAGTTCAATGAAGTTATAAAATATTTCCATCACCACCAAAAGTTCTCTTGTACGCCTTTGTAGTAATCTCCCCACGATATCCCATCCCAGACAACCTCTGATCTAATTTCTATCATCATAGTTTTGCCTGCTCTAGAACTTCCTAAATGGAACTACATAATACATATAATATATACTCTTTTGTGCCTAGGCTTTTATTCAACAGATATCTATAAGATTCATCCACACTGTCTTTTCATTGCTGAGGAGTATGCCACTGAATGATTATATCAAATTTTGTTTGTCCACTTCCCTATTCATGGATACTTAGATTGTTTTCAGTTTGGGGCTATTATGAATAAGATTGACATGGACACTCATAAGTAAGTCTTTTTGTGGGCACATGTTTTCATGTATGTAGGGAATTACTGGGTCATAAGGTACATGCATGCTGACTAAGAAACTCCAAAACTTTCCAAGTGGTTATGCCATTTTACACTTGTTCTTCATTCTCTCTGATACTTGAAATCTTTGGTCTTTTTCATTTTAGCCATTCTGGCAGTTATAAATGGTATCTCATTGTGGGTTTTAAATAATTTCCCTGATGACTAATGATGATGCTCATCTTTTCATGTGCTTATTGGCCATCTGTACATCTTCTTTGTGTGTCTTTTCAAGTCTCTGCTCGCCTTTTAAAAGTTGTTTGTCATGTAAGAGTTCTTTCAACATCCTAGATACAAGCCCTTTGTCACATATTGTATTACAAATATTTTCTCCTACTTTGTACCTTGCTTTTTCCTTTTACTTTTCTTTCCTTTTTTTTGAGACAGAGTCTCACCCTGTCACCCAGGCTGAAGTGCAATGGCGCTGTCTCAGCTCGCAACCTCAACCTCCTAGGTTCAAGCAATTCTCCTGCCTCAGCCTCTGGAGTAGCTGGGATTACAGGTGCCCGCCACCACACCTAGCTAATTTTTGTATTTTTAGTAGAGACGGGGCTTCAACATCTTGGTCGTGCTGGTCTCAAACTCCTGACCTCAGGTGATCTACCCGCCTTGGCCTCCCAAAGTGCTGGGATTACAGGCATGAGCCACCGCGCCCGGCCTCTTTTTATTTTTTTGAGACAGGAGTGTGCTCTGTAGCCCAGGCTGGAGTGCAGTGGCAGCATCACGGCTCACTGCAGCCTTGACTTCCCAGGCTCAAGAAATCCCCCCACTTCGGCCTACCAATAGCTAGAACCACAGGCATGCACCACCATGCTCAGCTAATTTTTTTCATTTGTAGAGACAGGGTCTCCTCTCCCTATGTTGCCCAGGCTGGTCTCAAATTCCTGGAGGTAAAGCTATCCTCCCACCTCGACCTCCCAAACTGCTGGGATTACAGGCATGAGCCACTGCACCTGGTCGCCTCGCTTTTTCATTTTTTAAATGGTATATTTTGAAAAGCAGAAATTTGTAATTATGATAAAGTCCAATTTATCAAAACTTTAAAAAATCTTATGAATAGGTTTTTTTAAAAAAAATATTGAGAAATCTTTGCCTTTCCTAAGGTCACAAAGATTCCCTATGTTTTCTTCTAAAAGTTTCATAGCCTTAGGTTTATAGCATTTAGGCCTATAATCTACTTTTAGAAAATTTGCTGTGGGATAGAGATCAAGTTTTCCTTCTCCATCTGCAAGAGATGCAGTTAACCCATCATATGTGGAAAAGACTGATCCTTCTTCATTGAATTACCTTGGCACCTTTGCTGAAAAATCAATTGGCCATATTTGTGTGGGTCTTTCAGGACTCTATTCTGTTCCATTGATCTGTTTATCAATCATATTCTTTTAAAGAGATATAATGTACATTAATTCTTGTGTTTGTTATAAAGAGTCAGAACTGGGCAACTACTGATGTATTCCCAGCATTCTCTCACAAAGAAAAAGAAAATCACAGATTGCAAAAAATGATGAGATAAATGGCAGAAATTTGCATTTCATTATTTTTTTAAAAATCAGTTATTCTTAATAAATAAACCAAATTAACAGTAAAATGTGTTGAATTTATTTTCTAAGTTGACTGGTATTCGATTAACTACTTGGAAGGAGTACAGTGGCAAAAAAGCACCAAGGTCTATAAAAGGTTCCTAATGAGCCTTTCAGAATTTCCCTGATATACTTCAGCTGAGCCTTCAACTGGACAGTATCTCCTTAGGTTCATCCCTGGTCAGCTGTTCCAAACCGTAACAACCTACCTCTGGTATCCCAGCCCCGCCCTTTGTCCATCACAATTAAGGAGTGTGAGTGTACTCCTTCTTTGGAAAGAAAACTGAAACTATTCTCTAGATTTTCAAATTCATCTGTATTTCTACCTATCCTGAAATCCTTCCCTCAGAAAAAGGAAAAAAGAAAGGGCGTCCCTACTCAGATGCTTATTTTTCTACCTGTGGGTCTTTAATCCCAGCCTTTGGGTCAAATCAAAGGTGGTGTTTCTAAATCTTTAGGAAATAAATTGGAATCTACAAGAATTCTCAACCTCATAACTTATTCTGTATTTTTCAAAGATTTATTTATGTGTTCTTAAATAATAATGATGGCAGCTGCAGCCCGTCTGGGGCAGCCGCTGCAGTGTCGCCAGCTGTAGCAGGGGAGGCACAGCCGGGCTCGGGGTGCCTGTTCCAGGGAGCCAGCAGGAGCCGGGAACAGGTGGGAGCCTCATCCATTTCCGAATTGCAAGGCAGGAGCCCCATGCTCCCAGGCGCAGAGACAGCTACCCAGCCATGGCTGCAGACCCAGGCATCTCTGCACTATTGGGAGCCCGGGAAGCCCCCTGTCCCCACCGGCCTGGAAGAGGCTGCTCCCGCTGCCTGGCATCTCCCTGCTCCCAGCACCCGCTCTGATTTCGGAGCAAAGTTGAAGCCAAGTCCAGGCGCTGTCGCAACCTGGCCGGGTGTGCGCATACTTGAGGCAGTGCTGACACTCCAGCCCCCTGCTGTCTCAGTCCCCTCTGGACTTTGGGTGCCTACGGGGATAGGAGGGAGCCCGAGGGGGCACTGAGGGTGGCTCAGCCATTGGCCTACAGGTGCCCCTCTGCAGGAACAGCCTGGGCATGATAGACTGAAGTGACTTATGGTGTCAGGAGGCAGACTGGCTCCTAGGTGGAAAGGGATAGGTCCGTGGTGAAGCCCCCCACCTTCAAGCCAGGGACGGCCTGAACCCTGCGGGCCGGGCTGCCAGTTCTAGGTGAAGTCTGCACTGGGAGTGAGAACTTAGGGAGCTTTTTCTGGGCCCACCCATGGGTCAACCAGCACACACTTCCTGCCTTATGAGACCCATAACCACCCACCCAGTGTGTCAGACTCACACAGACATGAGGACTACCAGCTGGGAGAAGGAACTACTCACTTCACCTCCCGCAGGATGACCTGCCTGCGGGAGGACGCTACCCACTTCGGGTCTTCTGAGAACTGTTCTGCCACTCAATGAAGCTCCTCTCCACCTTGCTCACCCTCCAGTTGTCCATGTACCTCATTATTCCTGGATACCAGACAAGAACTCAGGACCCGCCGAATGGCAGGACTGAAAGAGCTGTAACACAAACAGGGCTGAAACATGCCCCCCCCTCTATTAGCCACATTGTGGGCCACAAGGAGAGAAGGGAGCCCACACCTAGGGGCTCCCGGAGCCAAGGTTGTGACACTCTCTTTCGGGCTCTGCAGTTCCTGGCGTCTCCAAGCTTCCAGGCACCACCACATTCCCCTCATCCAGACATGAATGCCTGCAGTGGAAGCTGGATGCAGTACATCTGGTCCAGCCGCAGCCTTCCACGGAGTCAGTGCTGGCGCCTGGAGCTGCCCGCCCTGCCATAGCAGCTGATGTGCCTAGCTGTGCACAGTGGCCAGACCTCATGCTCACTCGCCCACACAGCCCTCACCGCTCCGGCCTGGCTTGCCTTTGGCAGGTGTGGGATCCGGGCCGGTAGCATGAGCCAAGCACAGCCTGCCAGGTCGAGTGGGCGGAATGAGGCCAGCAGGCACAAGCAATGCTCAGGAAGAAGGCTCCGCCAGCTACAGAGGTTTCCAGCTGGCAAGTAACACCCCAAGGATCCTGTGACAATAATGAGTGACAGTAATTATTCTATACAGTGAATAATTTTTCCGTGATAGGGTTATTATCCATTTAGTAGAAAACCACTGAAGTTTTAGTAGTTTTCTGTAACACAAAAGATTTAATAATAAAGGCATGGTTTATAATTATCAACCAATATATTGTGGTATTGTGATAAGATCGATATTTTCATAACATAAAAATGATCTCTACCTGATATAGACATCTAATAATAGAAAACATCAAGTGAAGTAAACATTAACACATGTCAAATAGAAATTATTTAAAAATTTACAGATGATATCACAAATATTTGATATTTAAAAGCCACCAATTTTTAATAAAAATTAAAAACACATAAAACATTAATTGCCTTATTTGAGACTTGACTTTGGTTTCATGACAAACATTCCAGATATAGAAAACTTTCTTTCATGTTGCATAGATGTTGGTGTGATCACCAAGCTGGACATTCAAACACATTTTGCTTCATTTAAGCTCATTTTCTTTTTTAACAATGAAAATAGTTTGTATGCTTGCCCTGATTTTGGTTTTGTCATTAAAATGAATACTGCTTTGCTAATCCAGATTACAGATGTTTCTGATTTCACATCAGAGTGTTCCACAGCCACACTGTGATCATCTCTTGCATTTATTCTGTCAAAAGTATTTACAAATAATTGTAGCCTGTAGCAGATACCAAACACTGGGAGCCCTCAGCAAACATTATTAGGTATAGTACTCAAGTAATGTAACATTCAGATCTCCTAGCAATGTTAATAGCACTACAAAAAATCACATGTCCAAATGACCAATTTAAGATTTTGCTGTCAAAACTTATTATTTCTTGGGATACCACTCACTGGAATCATATACAAAATATACTATGTGAATAAGCTTATTAATACTTGTTATTTGCAAGAATGATTCACCATTAGCAGTAGTCAGGGTGAGGAATACACACTAGTACATGGCAAAGCCACAATAAGACGTAAAGCTTTCCATCCTGGGTTCCTCTCCAGCTTCCCAGAAATAGCCATCTTAACCTTTGACTCTCTGTGTCATGTTTCCTGCTGTTGCTACAGACTTGGTGTCAATGAATTTAATCAGTAACCTCTGCCTTGACTGCTAAACTTGAAGGAAAATTATAATACCCTGCCTGTTTTCCTGCTTTTCCCACCAAATTTCTCAGCATTTGGGAATCTAGAAAAACATAAAATTCCTGAGAAATGCCAGGAAGCAAATCTTGAATGGCAACACTTCTCTTGGGTAAATTGACCTAAGGTATCACTCCCTCCTCTCCTCTCCCCATCCCCATTAATTTTCTTGCTCTTGGCTTTCAGTCATACATGTTTTTCCTAAACTCTGTACCATCTTCTAAAATTTGTATGTGCTTCCCTGTATCACCTTCCCTTCATTGCCAGTTCTTAAGATAGTCGTTCATATTTACTCTTTCTGCTTCCTCATTGGCCTTTTACTCCTCAATACACACACACACACACACACACACACACACCCTGGCTTCCACTTTCACCATTCTATAACCTGTTGTACTCACTAAGGACCTCAAACTGGCAAATGAAATCAGATCTCTCTCCAGGTCTTATCCTACTTTACCTTCATGTAGCATTTGATGCCATCTACCAGTCCCTCCTTCTCAAAACTCTCTTCTAGCTTGGTTTCCCAAGCAGTAATCCATCTAGTTTTTCTTACTGCATATTGCTTTTCCTGCTTTTTTGATTTTTTTTGTTGTTGTTGGCTTTTTGTTCTGGTCCCCTCTTTAAATATGGATGTTTTTTAAGGTTCTAGGTCCCAGCCCTCATCTAAAGGCATTCTTCCTGAATAATTTTAGCTAACTTTTGACCAATAACATAGTTTACTTCCAAATCCTTATTTCCAGCTTCAACCTTTCCCTTGATTTCAGGCAGAAATTTGTCTTTCTACCCGAAAATGGTGAAAATACTTTCATCACAGCTATAGGTAGGAAATTATCTTTGATTATTCTTTCCTTCACACCATGTTCAGCTGGTCATTAGGCCCCATCTATCTATTCTACCTTTAAAATGTCTCTGGAATTGTGTCACTTCACTCTTCCTCTCAGTTTCTATGCTTCAGCTATACTTCGTTTCTTTTTTTTTTTTTTTTTTTTTGAGACGGAGTCTTGCTCTGTCGCCCAGGCTGGAGTGCAGTGGCCGGTTCTCAGCTCACTGCAAGCTCCGCCTCCTGGGTTTACGCCATTCTCCTGCCTCAGCCTCCCAAGTAGCTGGGACTACAGGCGCCCGCCACCTCGCCCGGCTAGTTTTTTGTATTTTTTAGTAGAGACGGGGTTTCACCGGGTTAGCCAGGATGGTCTCAATCTCCTGACCTCGTGATCCGCCCGACTCGGCTTCCCAAAGTGCTGGGATTACAGGCTTGAGCCACCGCGCCCAGCCTACACTTCGTTTCTTAAATGAGCCATGCTTTTCCAACACAATACCTTCACACACGCTGTTCTCTCTTCCGGAAGTCATCCCCCTCTTCTCTTCACCTAGCTAACTCCTGGTATTGTGAGTTGGATTACGTCCACCTCAAATTCATATATTGAACTTTTAACCCTCAGTACCTCAGAACGTGACCTTATTTGGAAGTAAAAGCTGTTGTAGAGATAATTTGTTAAAATGAGTTCATACTGGAGTAGGGTGGGTCCCTACTGCAGTATGACTGATGTCCTTATAAAAAGAGGAAATCTGGACACAGACAAGCACAAGGGGGGAACACAATGTGAATGTGAAGGCAGAGATCAGGCTAATGTGTCTACAAACCAAGTAACACCAAAGATGTCCAACAAATCACCAGAAAATAAGAGAGAGGCATGGAACAGATTCTCCCTCATAGCCCTCAGAAGGAACCAGCAACCCCGCCTACACATTGATCTTGGACTTCTAGCCTCCAGAACTGAGAGACAATAAATTTCTGTTGTTTAAACCACCCAGTTTGTCATACTTGTTATGGCAGCCCTAGAAAACTAACACCTAGTTGTAGCTCAGATTTAAACTCAAAAGTTACTTCCTCCAGGAAGTCTTCCCTGATTCCCCCAAAAGGAAATATTCCTCATCTCCCTTATTTATCAGCTCTCATAAACACTCATCGCTTTTCCTTTACAGCATTTATCATATTTATCTATATGATTAATTATACTAAAATTATCTCCTCTACTAGTCTGTAAAGTAGATCAGCTCAAGTACTTCATTAGTTCTCCCTGTATTACTGCCTTTGAAGTACTGATCCCTATCTGAAATGATCTTAATCATTTACCTTACTGTATTTATTACTTATTTCTCCCTCCACAAAGCATAACCCTAAATTATACAACAGTGTCTGGCACATAGTTGGTGTTCAACAATTATCTACTAAATGAACTAATGCATAAACTCCAATAGAAGAACCTATCAATGTTTTGCTCACTAATGCCATTATATATCCAGTTCTTAACATATGGAAAGCTGGTCATATAGAAAGCAATAATTATACATGTTGAATAAATGAGCCTACTTAATAATGACAAGTATTTCATTATAAGGAAGTTTATCACTTTAAAAAATCACTTGTTAATATTAACAGTTTAGATATGATAACCTTCCATATGCTAAAGTAATCTTTTTTTTTTTTTTTGAGAGGAGTCTCACTCTGTTGCCCTGGCTGGGGTGCAGTGGCGTGATCTCGGCTCACTGCAAGCTCCGCCTCCCGGGATCATGCCATTCTCCTGCCTCAGCCTCCTGAGTAGCTGGGACTACAGGTGCCCGCCACCACGCCCGGCTAATTTTTTGTATTTTTAGTAGAGATGGGGTTTCACCGTGGTCTCGATCTCCTGACCTCGTGATCTGCCTGCCTTGGCCTCCCAAAGTGCTGGGATTACAGGCGTGAGCCACCGCGCCCGGCCAGTAAATCTTTTTTAGTTACATCAATTTACTTCTACTTTCCAGTTGGTATTTAATATTTAGAAACATGTGCCAACAATACAGCTTGAAAGGCACAGCTCTAAGCTATGACTGATTTCAAAATCATTTAAATTCATAGAATAAAAATACAAAACTTCACTACTTCCTTAAGGTTTCTGCTCTGAAACAACAAAATGGAAAATACAAGTTTAAAAGAAGTTTTCAAGATAATGAAATCAGAAATTGTCTTCATTTTATATTATATATTACTACAATAATGCTGACAACATTAAGTAATTTTTAGAAGATATTTTTGCCCATTATCTCATGTCTCTTAACCTAACAGGCATTTCCTGTTTCTACGTTTTGTGTAGTCTTTGCCCAAGGCATATATAGTTCATGTAGTTATAATAAAACGTGGCTCTGTGAAAAAAAAAAAAATAGTTGCATGGGGAAAATGATAAACCAAACCAATGAAAAATTTACATTTGGAAGAAAAACTGTATCACAGGAGCCAAAAGATATTATCCCAAGTGCTACTGTTTGCATTCTCTCACCTTTAATCAGAAAATCTCTTGAAAGAGTTCCCTTTAAATAGGAGTCTTAAGGAATTGAGGAAAAGCACTTACTGGAGGAAAACAGAATCACCTCTCATCAATCAGTTCAGCAGACAAGGTATACAAGGTAACTAGATACCAAACAAAACCCTGGCTTTCAAAGGATTAAACATCAATTTATTTAATGCTAGCCTGCTTAGATTTTGAGGGGTTTTTCTTCTGTTCTTAACATAAAACTTCTTGACCTCAAAAGAATCCCAATACCTTTTCTCAAAATATGCCATATATTGTAATAAAAATATAAAATATACTCCACCCAAATTATAAAGTATATTTTTACAGAGTTGGAATCTTAAGGGAAAAAAACATTTATCTTACATGTTTCAAAGTAACATTCCCAACACAAAAAAATGATAAATGTTTGAGGTGATGGATATTCCAAGTACTCGGATTGATCACCGTACACCAGATGTATAGAAACATCACTATGTATTGTACGTATCCATGGATACGTACAATTATTATTTGTCCATTTAAAAAAGTTTTTGAAGGGAGAGAAAAAAGTAAGCAACTAAATAAACTAAGAAATCTCTTCGGAGACATTCAAATACACACACACACACGCGTGCGCGCACACACACACACACACAAATAACATAACCAGTCACTCAAGATAAAGTTGTCACTAAAATAACAAAAAGAAATCTTGCATTTTAATTTTTCTATAAAAGGTAATATTGTTGATATTTAAGAAGATGTAGTTACTCTCTCAGTATGTGGGAGAAAATACGAATTTTCTAAATACTTTCTGGTTTGCCTTTTATCTTCAATGTGCAACAGAATACATTCTGATAAACACACTACATAACTCAAAATTTAATACAGCCTCTCCCATTACTTTGGGCATTCTAATTTCACAATTTTTATACTACCCCACCCTCAGCATTCCCTTGCTCCAGAAAAAAATTTACTTAAAGTAAAACTTTTTACCCTTTTCACCCAATAAAAATACCAAAGAAAATTTTACTTAGAAAATAATATTTTCCTTAAGATTAGTTTCTTCAATTTATGTAATGGCTTTAAATTTTTAACTTTTTAAAAGATGGTTTGTTCAATATAATAATGTATGTAGAGATGTGCTCTGTCTCATTCACATGCATGCAGTAAGTAGCCAGCCTATATTTCATATGTGATACTCATTATGATTGGCTGGGACATCTAAATTTAAAAATTACTAGTGAGTCTTTCTTTCCATTACACACTGATCACTTACCAGTGAACCCAGGAAACTCAAGTAGGACTGTATTGTGATATTTCAGGTAACTTTATAAAGCTAAACCATCTCCTAGAAATGTTCTTAAATGAAACAACTAGTATGAAATGCAACCTGCTCCTAAACAGTCAGGCAGATCAATTTTTAAAATCCACCCAAAATTGTGAACTGAAACTTCTACAGTCAACATTTCAGGGGTTTGAAGCCAAGAACCCAAAGGGTCCCAACCTGAACCCAGATTTAATATCAGTGACTGAAATAATGAAATTATAATGGTTCAGCAGTGCCACTTCTCTGCTACTGTGACCTCTACACCCTGTTCCAATTGGTCAAATTAGGACAAAAGATCTATTTCCATTCTCAAAGACATCAACATTTTGAACATAAAAATATTAAAAACAAAAACAATGTGACATTTATAAATTACCTAATTCAGGAAACTATTATGCTTAAAACTAACAAATATTTTAAACTATGAATTTAAGAGTAATGAAGAAGAAAATACTGACAAGTTTCTTTAATCTCAACTGCCTGAAAAATGCCCAGATATTCCGGCTACAATCAGAACAGCCAATCAGAAGGATGACAAACAGGCAGGAAAATAAGGGCTTGTACTTCAGGTATTCAAACAAGTATTTTAAAAATGTGCCTGCCTTAACAAGCAACATTTTAAAGTGTAAGAGGGTAACATATGCCAGCTTTCAGTTTCCAATTTCCCATTAATCTGACATTGAGAAAGAAACCTGATAACTTGGTATCTCTGAAACTGAACCTTCAGCTTCTGTGATTATTTTTCCCCCACTCAAAATCTTTTTTAGCTGGTTAAAAAAAATGTCTCAATCACATACTCTGTGTTTATGTAAAGTTGTGCATTTATCTATAAACAAACCCAGAAATGACTGCAGTTAAACATGCCAGTGCCCAAAAAATTCTGAGAGATGCAATACATCAAACTAGAAATTCCTATAAGGAATCATTTTGAGCAACTAATCCTCTGCCTCTAGGTAAACCAGATTAATTCCAAATGATCTCTCTCAAAACTCTTAAGTAAATATGATGTTTCAGATCACTTATAGCTACTTTCAACTCTTTTCTGGCAAAGGATTTTTGTGTCTAGGTTTTCTAGGTCAAATCATTGGCCCTATGTAAGCAAAGATTGCCTTGAATCACTCTTCTTCAAAGGAAATACAACATAAATGGTCTCTCAAAACAGTTCTGACATCAAAGTACAATCTGGCTTCCTATACCTTCAGAATTGACAGGGTTAGTCTATGCAAGTTAAGGAATTTCAAAGAGCTGGCACCTAGCCAGCCACATTTGTGCTCAGTTGTCTTCTTCTATACCAAGTTAATCCTCCTTAAGGAAGAAATGTAGGTATTATTACCAGGGAGATCTAAACTTTATCTTCACAGAGTCAGTGGAGCTTTATATCTGAAAATAAGTTTGGCTGGCTTTTGCAGTGTGATTTTTAAGCACATAGTAGATGCTCAATAAACATTTCATAACTACATGAATGTCTGAACCTGACAGCATATGAAACAAGTGCAAACTAACAGGTGTGGTAGCTACCCCATCATTGGTATTATTGCCTAATAAACCTCAAAGCGTTGCTTCTCTTGCTGTCTCTACCATTCTCTCAACACTCACTGTTCAGATTTTCTATAGCCTACCTCTCTTTGCCATCAGCATCAGAAAAATGTAGAAGTATAAAAGGAATTTGTGTATGAGCTCCATTATCTGACCTGGAAAGGTGCCGCTGAAAGGTCTTTTCCGTCATCCCCTTGTCTCCCCATGATTGACATGGAGGAACTCTGAATGCTATATTATATACATCAGTTTAAGCCTATATATCTCCTTCCAAGTTGCCCTACGAAGTAGTTTTCAAACTTATTCACACCGCAAAGCACCAAAAAATCATGACGCTTTTATATTTAATTCTGTCATACAAATTAGGAATAATCTCAATAGGAGAAAATACTACTCCATGTGTATGTGAGTGTCTGTGTGTGTGTGTATGTATATATATATATTTTTTTTTCTAAAAAAAAAAAAATTCAAGGTAACCAAGGGCCTGTGTATCACAACAAAAGATAATCTTATAATTGTATAGGATCATTTCAAGGTCTTCTATCAATCACAATACAATTTAATTGTTTATTTGTCTTGTTCTTGATGTTTACTAACAGAAAGTAACAACAGATATGTACAATTTATAAAAGAAAAACTAAAATTGAGCAAGTTCTATCCATCTAATTTACTTTTCAGTCCACTTGGAGAAGACTACCTTTATTAGAATTAGCAGAGACACAGCCGAGGCAGCTCATGGGATACCACAGTGCCACAGATGCTTAATTTGACAATCACAGCTATGACATAACCAGGAAGAGTAAAAGAGAGGGGTAGCTGCACCCCAAACACAGCCCCTAAGTATACCCCTGCCAAACATCTGTGGAGAAGCATTTTGGAGGCCATAGACAGCTACGGCAAACCTTTTTTCCTTAGTTTAGGAAGAAACTCTCCTAGACACCCCAGAGACCCTTTCAGGGGATGTAAAGGTAAAAAAAATTTTCATAACAATATAAAGTCATTATGTGCCTTTTTTCACTCTCATTCTCTCACAAGCATTCACTGGGATTTTCCAGAGGCTACATTATGTATGATACTACAACAGATTGAATGTAAAAGCAAATAAGAAAATCCAGCTGTCTTCTATTAAGTCAGACATTAAAGAGATTTGCAAACAATGTAAAACAATACACTATTCTAAACTTTTTTATTTTGGAAAACGGTAATTTTTCATCAAATGTTATTTACATTAATGTGCAACAGGTTTATTGTATTTTTAAGAATTGATGAATATGCTTTTTTTAAATTCTGTTCTGGCCAGGTGCAATGGCACACACTGTAATTCTAGCACTTTGGAAGGCTGAGGCACGCAGACTGCTTAAGCTCAGGAGTTTGAGACCAGCATGGGCAACATGGCAAAACCCCATCTCTACCAAAAATTCAAAAAATTAGCCCGGTGTGGTGGCATGTGCCTGTAGTCTCAATTACTTGGGAGGCTGAGGTGGGAAGATCACTTGAGCCCGGGGGAGGCGGAGGGTGCAGTGAGCTCTCATTGTGCCACTACACTCCAGCCTGGGTGACAGAGCGAAACCCTGCCTCAAAAAAAAAAAAAAAGAAAAAATTATATTTTAATTTCTACTATTATAAATATTGATATATATATATAACTCACAAACAAAAGCTCTTTGAGGCCCTCAATCAACTTTAAGAGTATGTGTAAACAGTTCTTTCTAGAGACAAAAATGTTTGAGAACCACTGGCTTAGGAAGTCTGAAATTACTATAAGACTGAAAGGACAATACTAGGAAAGCCACATAGATGTGGCATAGATCAGACTCCTAGATGTGGGCCTAGAGTGACACCTAAGCAGCCCACATTTCCACAGTGCCTGGGTGAGTTAATCACTTATACTTAGAGCAACGTCACTATAATAATTTTTTAAAATATATTTTAAAGACCAGACCTTTCATTAATTGGGACTAGATCAATTTACCTAATGTAACACACTAATTAATCACTTAAAACTTGAGCTCCCTTACATTCTGTTGTTGAGGGGAAGTGGGGATCTTTTGTTGCCATAGACACTAATCCCAAATGAAGGGCCTCCAATTCGAGCTAGATCACAAAGCTTCTAAATATCAGATATCCTGGAAAATACCCTGAAAAACATTTTTTTACTTAATCCAGGTGCAAAACTATCAACATCTGCCCTCAACACCTTTTCCGAAAGAAAATCATCATTTCTATGCTACATAGTAGTAGAATCTAAACTTTTGTTTTCTTCCCTTCATGAGCAAAGTATTCATGAGCACACACCCCCAATATAGGTTATACAAAGTATTTTAGTATCAAGAAATTACGTAAATTCAAATATGCACACAAATTAGAAACTTTAAAAGGCCAGATGGGTGAAGCAAAAAAAACTTTAAAATACTCTAATTTATTAAAGTTTCCAAAACTTTCAATAAAACATGATGTTAATTAATTGTATATTAACATAGTGAGAGCAATGTTATTACATGTTTTCCTTTTCTTGTCTTTGTTTTTTGAGACAGGGTCTTACTCTGTTGTCCAGGCTGGAGTACAGTGGTACGATCAGAGCTCACTGCAGCCACGACCTTCCCGGCTCCCGTGATCTTCCCATCTCAGACCCACAAGGAGCAGGGACTACACAGGCACACGCCAACACACCCAGCTAATTTTTGTATTTTCTGTAAAGATGAGTTTTTGCCATGTTGCCTACGCTGATCTCAAACTCCTTGGCTCAAGTGATCCTCCCACCTCAGCCTCCCCAACTGCTGGGATTATAGGCATGAGCCACTGCTCTTGGTCTTCTTTTTAAATCTTGATTTAACCCTTAATGATGACGTGGTTTGCAAATTTGACTCTAATTTCAGTTAATTTAGGTACTTAGTTTTAGTGGTTGTCACGGTGGAAAAAAAAAAAAAATCTCACAAATAACATAGGTCCAAAACAGAAGCAGCACATCTTTAGCTGCATTGCTAAGTCATGAGGTTTGTCTTCACGTACTAAGTGTTAATTTAAAATGTTTCATCTGCTATTAGTGGTGACTTCAATAGTACTTCAAGGTACAATATGCACATTGAGTGAAATTAATCATTAATAATGAGCACATATTTCATAACCGGTAGAACTGGGATTGAAAGGCAGAAAGTATGATTTCAAAGTCAGTGCAATAAAGACCCTGACTACTTAAAGTGTGGTCCACAACCACTGTGCCTGCTGGGAGTGTTATGAATGCAGATTCTCAGTTCCCTTTCCAGGATCTACTGACCCCAAATCCACTTTTTCATAAAATTCCCAGATGATTCACATGCACATTAAAATTGAAAAGCACCATTCTAGGACATTTATATATAGGCTTCCCTCTGTATCTGTGGGTTCCAAAGCCATGTATTCAACCAACTCAGATCAAAAATAATTGAAAAAAAATTTCTTCTGTACTGAATGTGTACAACTTTTTTCTTGTCATTATTCCCCAAACAATACAGTATAATAACTATTTACATAGCACTTATATTACACTGGGTATTAAAAGTAATCAAGAGATTTAAAGTATATAGAAGGATATGTATAGGTTATATACAAATACTATGCCTTACCAGGGCCTTGAGAATCTGCAGACTTTAATATCCCAGAGAGGTCCTGAAACCAATCCCACACAGATAGTTAGGGATGACTGTATATATTGGATATATGAATCACCTGAGTGTCTGGTACGTAAGAATACTTAACGCATGTTTACAGGCATACACTAGAAAATTCAATTTCAAATGGTCTGAGATCTAGACACTTCTAAAAGCCAAAAATGACTTATATTTGAGAGAATCAGAGACATACATTTCTTTCCCTAGATTTTTATCATAATAGTTCACTACAGAGATGCAGTCTGTACTGGTTAAGCTTTCTACAGAAAAGCTTTAAAAAATTATGATTTATTATAATGTTAGCCTCTTATGTTGCATTTCAATGTAAGAAACGGTCACTGTATTTTCTACAAAACTGCTAGATGCCCCCCAAAATGTGAACTATTTAAAGGCATGAACTATGTCTTAGTTATTTTGAATCATTAGGAAACAGTACAGTGCCTCAGTACATAGTAGCAATGCAATTAATATTTGCTAAATTAGTATATGAAAGAATACAGCTATCACTTTGGCTCTCGCTTTGTGCAGGCATTGTGATAGATATTTCATATATATTTTTTCTCGCCCCCACAACAATCCCTAGAGGTAGGAATCAGAAGCTCAGAGAGGGAAAGTAGCTTAACCAACATTACATACCTGATAAGAGGCTGAATTTAAATTCAGGGCTGAATGACTCCAAAGCCCATGGGTAGTTCTCAGTGTTCTGAAAACAGGTGAAATGTCAGAATCATCTGGAAAGCTTTTAAAAAAGAGCTTTCCACTTTTCTGAGTTCAATTTTTTTTGTACTGCTCTGACTCTTAACACTGTGATGTTTCACATACTCACAAAATAAACAAAGAAGTAAAACCAGGATGAACCCAAAGCTGAATACAAACAATAACAAATGATCCCAACTGTATTAAAAGTGAATAACCCAGCCATACTGAAGAGGGTGGATAAGGAAATAACTAACCCTAATTAACTTTAGATAACAGTGTTTGACGATACTATAACATGAAAGAAAGAAAAACCTGTACACAAGTATTATCTTCTAGTTAGTAAACTTATTTCTCACAGGGATACAGGCTAGCAATTTTGAAATTGTATGTATACACACACACACAAAACAAATATATATGTGTGTATATATACATATGGACATGTTAGCACATATACATATATTTCCTCTCTCTGCCCTCTCAAAGGACCTAGAAGCAATGACACCAAGGAGCAGGAAGCACATCTAGCACTCAGACTTGGTTTCTAAATACTATTCTTCAATAAAAGAAATCAGGAGCCCGGGTAACATATCAAGACCCTGCCTCTACCAAAAATTAGGAAATTAGCTAAGTATTGTGGTACGCAGCTGTAGTGCACACCACAACACTTGGGGAGGCTGAGGCAGGAGGATCACTTGAGCCCAGGAGCTGGAGGCTGCAATGAGCTGTGATTGCAACACTGCACCCTAGCCTGGGTGACAGAGCGAGATCTTGTCTCAAAAAAAAAAAGAAAAAGAAAAAAAGAAAAGAAATCAGGGCTCCTTGGAGCTCTAGGGTGGGTGCAGGGAAAATATAAGATGAGCCTGGAATATCTTGTGGCACTTCAAAGTACGGAAGTGCTCAAAAACATGTGGAACGGACACAAAAGCCAATTCAAAAGAACTTCCAATGGCCAAAGACGGAACAATTTAAGCAAAAATATAAATTAATAATCGTATTGGATTATAACCCATGGAATGAAATAAATATTCATGAGGCCATACTTACATAAATAAATGAGGAAGAATAAATGGTTCTTCCTTACAGTAGCTTTCCAATTACTGAATGTAGAAGAAATGTAGAAATTTAAAAATCATCATTAGACAGGCTGGGCGTGGTGGCTCACACCTGTAATCCTAGCACTTTGGGAGGCCGAGGCGGGCGGATCACGAGGTCAGGATATCGAGACCATCCTGGCTAACACAGTGAAATCCCATCTCTACTACAAGTACAAAAACAAAGTTAGCCGGGCGTGGTGGCGGGCGCCTGTAGTTCCAGCTACTCGGGAGGCTGAGGCAGGAGAATGGCGAGAACCCGGAAGGCGGAGCTTGCAGTGAGCCGAGATCGCACCACTGCACTCCAGCCTGGGCGACAGGGAGAGACTTGTCTCACAAAAAAATAAAAAATAAATAAATAAAAAATAAAAAGCCGTCATTAGACAAATACCATAGTAATAATTGTAGGCAAGAACCATCAATGGATGCTAAAATCAGTGAGCAAAAGATACGCATTAATCATGAAGGGAAAAATAGTAACTTTACAGAGTAAAAACGGGGCAGACACCTTAACCAAGTGGCCAACGTTAACATCACCAATAAGGCATATGGACACCATATACCCCCGATATGATGCGTTAAGACTTATACAGCATCCCTTCTGTAGGATGCATAGCCGAAACTGCATAGCCTCCATCTAAAACATAAGCTATACCCAAGCTGAGGAACATTTTATAAAAGAAACCTAAAAAGTGCTCTTCAAAATTGCCAGGGTCATGAAAGATAGAGCCAGACTGGAGAACTATCACACACTAATAGATTGGAAGAGATTAAGGAGACACAACAATTTAGTACAGTGTGGGATCCAGGATTGGATCTGGACCAGAGAAAGGATATAAGTGAAAAAACAGGCAAAATTTAAATTAATAGAAGTATTATAATAATGCTAGTTTCCTTGTTTTAATAATTGTGCTCTATGGTTATATAAGATACTAACATGAAGAAAAGCTGAGAACCCAGGAACTCTATGTAAGTTTTCTGAAAGTTTAAAATTATTTCAAAATAAAAAGTTAAAAAACAAAAAAAAAGAGTTCCTGGGCCAGGTGAAGGGATAAGAATTTCAAGGCAGAGAGCCCAAGTGATTCAAATTCAGTCATCTGGCAGGAGTTTGGGAACCTTATTCAGCAGCAGTGGTTAAAGAGAATAACAGATCCAAACAGTAATTATCTACTGAAAGTCAATTATAGGACAGGCACTCTATTAGGCCACCAAGATGAATAAGAAAAGATGGGTCCTGGTCTTCAAAGAGCTGTCAGTCCAGTAGCTTTCCTTACGATCAGAGCCCCTCTCACCTTATAAAATGTAAATGGAATGCCTTCTATTTTCGCACAGGTAGGTGTATTTTGCATTTTGTCTACTTGTGAGCAAACACAGTATACTGTCAGTTTTCCCTGTTTTAAGTACAGAATTGTAACACTACACAGTGTACACCTCTAGAGTCTAGTATATATTTTAACAGACCTTTTTGCAAGCACACTTACCACCATGTGTATAATTAACAAACCTGTGTATGCTTATGCCTGTGCAACTCTTTCTTAAAATTCTTGAACAGCTTGTCTCTAAACAATGTATAATCTTTATTTGTTTATTAATTTACTATTATTTTGAGACAGAGTCTCACTGTCGCCAGGTGGGAGTGCAGTGGCGCAATCTCGGCTTGCTGCAACCTCTGCCTCCCATGTACAAGCAATTCTTCTGCTTCAGCCTCCCAAGTAGCTGGGACTACAGGTGTGTGCCACCATTCCCAGCTAATTTTTGTATTTTTACTAGAAATGGGGTTTTTACCATGTTGGAAAGGCTGGTCTCGAACTCCTGACCTTGTGATCAGCCCACCTCGGCCTCCCAAAGTGCTGGAATTACAGGCGTGAGCCACCGTGCCCAGCCATTTTTATTTTGAAAAATGTGGAAATTGAAAAAAATAATGTTTCTTTTAAAACTTTGTATATATGTACATCGTTGGTGGTGGTGGTGGTACTGTCACTTCTTCTAAATTTTTTTTTAGGATTAATTTTTATGCTTGGAATTACTGGGTTACTGGGTTTAACATGTTAAAATGTTAAACATGAACATTTTTACGATACTTAAATTGTATTACCAAATTGCCCTCTAAATCCTACACCCAGACTAACTGGGCCTTAACATCCTTAAATACAAAAAATGTTAGTTAAAAACACATGAAATTATTTCCTACCTTATTTGAACTGGCATTTCTTTTATGACTAGTACTATCTCATAAGTTTCTTCACTATATGGAGATTATGTATATTCTAAAGGTTGATCTAATCATAATTTACATGTAACAGATCTCAAGATCCTCTCTGAAAAATTTCTTTTCCAAAAATTTCTTTTTTAGCTTCTCTAATACTTTTTAATATTTTTTCAGTGTATATTAATTTATAAGCATTTACACAAATACACTCTGCAGATATTTAATATAATCTTAATTGTCATCAACATTCATTTCCAGTAAGTTTAGCCTGTCACAGAAGATAAAGAATTTATATAACTCCATCATTAAATGCTTTTTTGTTCTGTCAAATTCCATGTAAAACCAAGTCAGAAAAATGGGAAATGACCTAAAAGTAAAACATATAATAAAGGAAAATTTAAAACTGGAACAAAGGAAGCATACAGAGAATATTTTTCTCTATTCATTCATAAAGTTACAAAGAGAAAAATGTCCCTTTAAATTAACCTGCAAATTTGCAATATTTCTAGACAAAAATACTTTTAAATCTAATGCAGAGAAAAGAAGAATTCACCAAACTTTAATTTCCTTCTCCTTCTGCCATTGTATTAGAGTTCCTCTAAATATTTGCCATTCCCAGATTACTAAAATAGAATGAGAAACCACTCCTTTGTAGTGCAGATGGCTGGAATAACCCTCTAGTAGTGAAGAAAAATTCTCACGCCTTCAAGAAGGAATTAAATTGAGAGGATGAATGATAAAAAATGAGATAAAATCATTGAAAAATAAAATGATTGTTCTTTGTAGTGTACAATTGTTTTATTCTTGATTATCTCACAACATGAATACACATGGTAAACAGTCCATAATGAAATAAATTAAGAAAACCTAAAACATCTCCAGGTCTATTTCATATTGAAATTAGGTAATTTCTTGTATGTTCATGGCATATTGCTTTAAAGCTTTGTCAAAGTTCCAATTCTACAGAAAAGAAAATATCTGCTATTTTTCTAAATTTTAATTGTTAAAATACATACTCCTCTCCACCTCAGAATTTCCCTTTTGCTGGTCCAGTCTTGTTAACTGCCTTTTTAAATGTTTCGATTCAATGCAATGGTATTAAGTTATGTGTACATGTCAAATACACAAACGCTCACAGACATACACATAAATATACATGAAGGTACTTAGCAACTGTTCCGGCCCATTCTTTTTAGTATAAGAATATCTTTATGTCCTTTCCAAATTTAGAATTAAAGATTGTCAAGGCAATATTTTTCCTTTAAACCACAATTAAAGGCAAAAATGACCCGTAAAAACCTTCAAGCAACTGAAACAACTGAAAATATTATGTTGCTAATTTTACGATCTCAAACTCTACCTGATGCCAGTAGGCCCTTGCCAATGAATCCACTATAAAGCTGCAAGCATGGCTCTTATCTCACAATGTAAAGAGAACTGAAAGAAGAAAAAACAAGAACACCCCATCTGAACATCTTGTTATTAATACTTCCTTAAAATCCATTAATGTCAGCAACTAAAGCACTACTTTATCAACAATTCTAGGCCAGCCACGGTGGTTCACGCCTGTAATCCCAGCAGTTTGGGAGACCGAAGCGGGTGGATCACCTGAGGTCAGGGTTTCGAGACCAGCCTGACCAACATGGAGAAACCTTGTCTCTACTAAAAATACAAAATTAGCCGGGCGTGGTGGCACATGCCTGTAATCCCAGTTACTCAGGGGGCTGAGGCAGGAGAATCGCTTGAACCTGGGAAGCAGAGGTTGCAGTCAGCGGAGATGGCGCCACTGCATTCCTGCCTGGGCAACAAGAGCGAAACTGTGTCTCAAAAAAAAAAAAAAAAGCAAAAGAAAAAATAAAAAAAACTCTAAAAGATACTGACAAGTTCTGCTTTAGAGATATATACTAGGCCTATCAAAGTCAAGCAAGTTAAAATTAATTTTCCTATATGTAACACTTTTCTAAAACTCTCCCAGACCTTTGTGTTTTTGGAGACAGGGTCTTGTTCTGTTGCTCAGCCTGGAGTATAGTGGTGCAATCACAGCTCACTGCAGCCATGAACCCCCTGAGCTCAGGTGATCCTCCTGCCTCAGCCACCAGAGTAGCTAGGACCAGAGGTGCACACCACCACACCCAGCTAATATTTATATTTTTTATAGAGACAAGGTTTTGTCATGTTGCCCAGACTGGTCTTGAACTCCTAGCCTCAAGTAATCCTCCTGCCTCAGCCTCCCAAGAATTACAGGCATGAGTCACCACGTCTGTCCCAGACATTTTATTTTAAGATGACTAACCACCAAGTTACATGTAGTCTTCTCTCTCCACACAGGAAATCAACACTTTCTACCAGAATCATCTTTATTCTTAGGTGATTCATTCAAAAAGGAAAATGTTGCCCACTCTTTGAAAGACCTAAATTTTTACCTATGATAAACAGCTTTCCGTGAATAGAAATCTGCAAAGGCCTGTGCAGGCTGTACTCCCTAGCATTGAAAGGTCATTATAGAAGGGATTTTATTTTATTTTTATTTCATTATTTTATTTTTTGAGAAGTGATCTCAATATGTCACCCAGGCTAGAGTTTAGCGGCGTGATCATAGCTCTAGAAGTAATTTTACATAACATTCACATACTTTTTGATTACAAAAGTAGTACATGCAAACTGAAGAAAAATTAGACCACACAGAAAAGCATGAACAATGAAATAACAATCACCCATGATCTTAATGCCCAAAATACCCTCTTAACATCTTGATGTATATATTTCCAGACTTTTTTATATGCCCGTCTGTTTCTCTTTGTAAAATATAACTGAGGTTGTACATCCTGCTTTTTCTCCACTAATATCATAACAATCACTTTCTCAAGTTAATTTAATCTCCATAAGTGTAAATTGTAATGAGTACAGATATCTCATAATTTATTCAAACATTCTCCCCACGATTAAACATTTTGATTGCTTCTGATTTTTGTTATTATAAAAAGGTATTTCAGTCATGAATTATCATGAACGGTAATATCTTTGATGCAAGACTTTTTTTTGTGTGCATACTTGTTATTTCCTCAAAAGTCGTCAAAGTGGAGTTTTCATACATATTGTAAAGTTTTTTTCTTTAATATTATGCTCCTCTATATTCCACAGGCAATTTTCAACAATTTTTCAACAATATAGTGTTATTTTGTTAATCTTAACAACAGTATTGTGTTAATCTTAACAATAGTATAGTGTATTTTGTTAATCTTAACAGTATTTTATTTTAAACTTATATTTCTTTGATTACTAGAGAAATTAAATTCTTTTTAATGTAGTAATGTATGTCTTGTTGAGTGAATTGGCTTTTTACCCATTAAGACTTTGATCTTTTTCTTGTCAATCTGTGTTTTAAACAATTTATATTTACATATATTAACTTTATCTTTCTTAACCCAACTACAGTATTACTAACTTGCCTTACATCTTTTTTATTTATAAGTTTTGTCTTAAAAATGACAAAGATTAAAAGATATTCTTCATAACCTACAGAAATGTACACAATCACATTTTATTCAAATAGAAAAATTCTATGATATATGAATATTCTTTATATAATTTCCAAAATATCTTTGCCATCCTTCATGACATCACATAACATCACATGAAGTTACTGAAAAAACGAACAGGACATATTTCATTCATTTCCTCATTACCACCTCCTTCCTTCACACCACAGTACTCCTCATTTTTAACAGCCAATGCTAAACATTCCCAAGAGTCATAAATAGGTATACCATGTTCTTTAGCTTTAAAGAACTCAATATATTTTGTGTTGCAAAGGAAATGGAAAAGTAAAAATATTTCCTACAGAGCTAAGCCAGGTGTCTCATTGCCAGAGAATGGACTGTCACTTAAGATATTAAATAACTTTGTTTTTAAAACAAATGTTACACTAACAAGCACAATTTAAAAACTAATAGTCTTCAAAAGTCCTAAGAGGGCCAGTTTCAGTATGAGGTAAAACTGTTAAAGCCCCTAACGTATTATAGGACAGACTCTCTAACTGCTCAAAAGAAGAAACGAAGAACCAGAAAAAGAACCAAGCTGCCAAATAAAGAAACATTAATTAAAATGCTTCCTTTATTTATACCTCCAAAAGCAAGTATTTACATTTCATCTCCTTACACATAAAATTGCTATTGCTAGAGAGCAGACCTCTGGTTTCCTGAAATTAATTTTTAAGATTACAGAAGCTCCCTTAAAGATCTTTTTAAGAATTAAAAGTAATATTTGAAGGTGCTGCTCTCAAAAGTAAACTTGCAAAACCTAGAAACATGTCATATTTCTACAATACTTTAGGTTTGCAAAAATGCTTTATCCATAAAGTGTTGTAGTTGATTGTTATTGCCTGTCTTTCACATAGGCACCTATACTGAGAATATTTTATGATTTACCTTAAAGCTAATCCCTGAGCGGACCTCCTCCCTGGAGATCTTACCATATACAGAACATGGGGCCTTGGAGATAGTAAACCCTCAACAAGTATTTAATTCATCAATATACAAAAAACACTTAAAACATTAACATATTAAGTACTTCAGTTGGGGGGTATACTGTTAAAAAAGGAATTTAACAGTATTCTAAATAGATTCCATTATGTACAACCAATATTACTAAGTTCACCTTCGTTCACCATTTTAGGCTTTAACTTTGTGTATAACCATACAAACTTAGAATCTGTACAACAGGATCTCATATTTTTAAAAGAATCATTAGGGTGAACAGTTATTGGCAAAAAAGAATCAATGGGTGACCAGTACTCCAGTGGATATGGTTTCTGCGTCTTCACTCTCATCTTCTTTTGAAAAGCTATCAGTATTAGCTCTGATTGCTCTGCAGTAGTTTACCAGATCATTTTCAAGGACTCCATAACAATACCTCATTGTTTAAAGCTGTTTTCAAACAGTCCTTGAAGCACTGCTTCTGTTCTCATTGATATTCGGGAACTTTAGCTTACTATGATAGTCAGTGGCTTCCAATGGTTCTTTCCATATACCCCAAATTACCCAATGGAGACTACAGAGTTCTGTAGGATCTGACTCGTACCACTTCTCCAGCCTTATCTGGCACCACCACTCTCCCACTGGAACTCTCTGCTCCATTTCAGTGGCCTCTCTTCAGCTTCTATTGGCTGTGCTCCTTCCTACATCTCAAGGTTGTTCCCTTTGGTTGGACCATCCTGCCCTCCCTTCTTCACCAAGTTCCTGCTCTTTTCCTTAAAAAACCAGTCTCAAGGCTTTTCTCAAGGGGCATTTCAAGACTTCCCAACCAACATGAACTTCCTTATTAGAGGGATTCACAGCACTTGTCCTTCAAGACACTGATAATAGGTAAAATTTACATTTATTTGGGTGATTAGTTGATCATCTGTCTGCTCTGCTAGACTCTAAAGTTATATACAGGCAGGACAATGTCCATGTTGCTCACATTTTATTCCCAGTGCTTGGCACTTCTGGATCCTAAACACTACAAAAGGCTGATATAGTTTGGCTCTGTGTCCCCACCCAAATCTCATCTTGACTTGTACTCCCATAATTCCCAAGTATGTGGGAGGAACCCTGTGGGAGATAATTGAATCATGTGGGCATTTTCCTACATACTGTTCTTGTGATAGTGAATAAGTCTCATGAGATCTGATGGTTTTATAAAGAGGAGTTCTCCTGCACAATCTCTCTCTCTTTGCCTGCCACCATGCATGTAAGAGTGACTTGCCCCTCTTTGCCTTCCGCCATGATTGTGAGGCCTCCCCAGCCATGCAGAACTGTAAATCCATTAAACCTCTTTTTCTTCCCACTCTCGGGTGTATCTTTATCAGCAGTGTGAAAACAGACTAACACAAAGGCATTCTGGATAACCTATTTATTCCTCACAAGAAACTGGGATGAAGACATTATTATCCCCATTTTATAGATGAGGTAATAAGCTCAGAGAGGTAAAGCAGCTCTCCCAAAGCCAGAATCAGGAAGAAGCAGAGACAGAACAAATTCATGCCCCTCTGACTCCAGAAGCCTGGTTCTTTCTCTCTCTTTGCTGTTTTCACAACATGTTCATATACTCATCTTAATTTGCGTGCAATATTTCAAACATAAGATAAAGAGACTAATATGAATACCCATGTATTCTCCTTTCGGATTTATAAAATCTTAATAGTTTTTCTCATTTGTTTTTTTTTTTTTTTCTTTTTAAATAAAACATTACAAGTACAATGGATCTCCCCAAGGAATGTTCTGGAATCCTATTCCCTTTCTTTCTTCTAAAGAGGTTATCATTATCCCAAATTTGTAGTTGTCATCCTATGAATGTCTTACACTATTACTACCTGTGTATCCATAAATAATGCATGTATTCTTTTGCATGTCTTCCAACTTTATACAAATAGTGTCAGATGATATCTATAGTTCTGCAACTCTTTTGCTCAATGCTGTTTTTGAGATTTATGTTCATACACAGCCCTACTTTGTTCTTCTGAACTGCCCAATTTTATTCCACAGTATAAAGACATTAAAATTTCTTTACCTCTTCTTATTTGATGGACATTTAGGTCGTCTTGATATTTTACAATTATAGACAGTGCTGCAGTGAACCTTTTTGTCTCCTTATACATATGTAGGAATGACTCCCCTGTATTTCACTAAGAAGTGAAATTTCTGGGAAGAAGGGTATGTGAGTAGAAAATGCAAAACTGTTCACCACAGTGTTGCTACTCTGCTTCATTTATATTTATCTTTATTGAAGATTTAAGAGATATCACAGTATATACTCCAGAAGCTGCATCTTACTCTCCTTTTCCTCCACCATGACTGACCACAGCCATACCTCACCACACACAATTAATGTTTATGAAATAAAATGAATATCCAAATCAGGGAAGTAAGACTAGCAGTTAAAAATGTATTAAACATTTGTCTGTGGCAGATGTCCTAATAATTTTAAATAAATAATACCTTTTAAGCCTCATGACAAGAGGCAGATACTGTTATTACTCGCATTTTGTCCTCTGATAGATCAAGTTTCCCTCAGCAATTCTCCTTTTCAGAATTTCCCTGTCTGTTTGTACATTTTTTTTTTTCAGGAAAACTTTAGAATCAGGTACATATCTTAAATACAATAGTGGCGAGAGATAAAACTCATTTAATGTTAATTCATAACAGGCATCTGATGCTATTTTCTTCTTCTATTCTTTTCTTTTTTCTTCTTCTTTTTTTTTTTTTTTTTTTTTGAGATGTGGTTTCTCTCTTGTTGCCCAGTCCGCAATGCAATGGCACAATCTTGGCTCACTGCAACCTCCACCTCCTGGGTTCAAGCAATTCTCCTGCCTCAGCCTCCCAAGTAGCTGGGATTACAGGCATGCGCCACCACACCTGGCTAATTTTTTTTTGTATTTAGTAGAGACAGGGTTTCACCACATTGGGCAGGCTGATCTCAAACTCCTGACCTCATGATTCACCCACCTCAGCCTCCCAAAGTCCTGGGATTACAAGCATGAGCCAGTGCACCTGGCCTTTCTGATGCTATTTTCTATCTAAAATTCTCTTTGTCCCTTTCAGAGGTCAAGAGAGGCTCTGGTTTCCTACATATAAAAGGGGGGAAAAAAGCCAAAACAAGAGTTACAATAATTTGTAGTATATTTTATAGTTTAATGTCTTTAATACACATACAAAAAAAAATACAAGTGTGTATAAAAACTGAATTGGGGATATTTAAAAATCTTTGTTTTATTATTTTTTTGAGACGGAGTCTTACTCTGTTACCCAGGCTGGAGTACAGTGGTGCGGTTTGGGCTCACTGCAACCTCCGCCTCCTGGGTTCAAGCGATTCTCCTGCCTTAGCCTCCCGAGTAGCTGGGATTACAGGCAAAAATCTAAATTTAAGGCACATCATGAATTTAAGGCCCAAGCTAAATGACTCACCTACCCCATCCTGTTATAAGCCCCAAATTCTCTCTCATTTTCTATCCTTTACTCATCTCCTTCCCCAAATTGGTAAACTAATGGTTTACCAAATCGTTTACAATGGTAAACTAATGGTTTCCTTTGACCTAATAATTATCTAATTTTCACTAAGAGTTGTAATAATAGTAGGTATTAAGAGATAGTAAGAATTCTTCATGAATTCTTTAACGGTCTCATTTAAAAGCTAGAAAATATTAAGAAAATAAAATTCCTCTATTTTTCTTTATAATTATCTTATCATCTACAGTTTATTTTCTTCTTTGGTAGCCTGCATCAACTAATCCTTAAAGTTATCATCGGCTTTTAGATCAGATGCTCCTGGTTTCTCCAAGCTTTGCTAGCTCCTCAGAGTGAAAGAATTCCTGTGTTAAAATGTAGTGCTTGAATCAAGTCTTGGTTACAAACTAAATATATTAATTTGGTGGTGCCATAATGAAAAAAAATAGAAACTTATAACAAGAGCAGCTGACTATAACATACACACCTAAATTGAGAAAAGGGCTAGTATTTTGTTTTCTCCATTCCAAAGACACTCAAATTGTTACTGGTATTTTTCTCACAGGTTTTTAAATGACTGCTATTTAAATTTTATATAAAGAACAACTTTGTTAGTGCTATGTGAAACCTATGACTAACAGGCTTCTAGTAAATATTTACATCCAAAAATATTTTTCTTTTATTAGTACCTGTGATCTAAAACAAACAAATAGCCTCTTAAGACCATAGACATCCCTAATGTTGGAAAATTACAGGAGCATTTACACTTATTTGGGGTTATTGAAGGCTCAAGAGCCTTAAAACTTCACAAAATGCAGGAGTTTATTTTTTCCTCTTTTAAATAAAAATTGTAATTACAAAAAGCAATTCATTTCTTGGCAAAAGGAAGGTTTAAGTCTTAACTAAATCAAAGGCATTATGAGAATTTCTTAACTTTGTTTTTGCATGGATACAATATTCATCTTTAACTGAATATATTAACTTTAATTAGCTTGCTGCTAAATATGATATAGTTGCAAAAATCTACATATGAATCTTTTAAAAGATTTCTAAAATAAAATAAATGAAATCTTTAACATTATGTGAATCAAGAATACAGGCAACTGAAACTTTTGATCTTAGGGAAAGCACATCTAAACATTAGCTTCAATATGTTCCTTTCTGCACATATGTTATTATTGAAGAATTTCAGTATATTAGAAATACCAGAGTAGAGTCAATTCACAGCCAGATCATCTGTATTTTTCTTCTATGGGAAGCTCTACTAACTGACATCACTGTTGTAAGTTCATTTTAAAAAGTCATAAATACAAAAAGCTATAAATGGATTTATTAGATTATTAGATATAACAAAATAGATGCTTCATGTAACAAATTAAATAATACAACAATAAATGAAAAGTAATAATTCCTCTCCCAAATTCTTCAATGATATAATGAATAATTCCTCTCCCAAACACTTCATGATATAATGAATGTTATTAGCCTGGTTATTTCTCCAGGCTCACTCAAATATATACAAATATATACAAATATCATATCTATAAATATATACATATATAAACATATATACACACATATATATACATAGAGTTTTGTTTCATTTTTTTCATGGGATAACACATATTACTCTGCAACTTGCCTTTTTCACTTCTGTCATCACTATGCCTTCAATCAGTAAATACAGAGCTACTTGAATCTTCTTTTTTTTTTTAAGAGATGTTGAGGGTCTCACTATGTTGCCCAGGCTGGACTCAAACTCCTGGGCTCAAACAATTCTCCTGCCTCAGCCTCCCAAGTAGCTGGGACTATAGTCAAACACTACCATGCCTGACTAATCTAGTCTTCTCTTAATACCTGCAAAAAATTACACAGTATAGATATAACATAATTTAGTATCCTCCTAATCATTCGCCCTGCTCTTGATAGAGGTTCAGACCCTTTCCATGTGTTTGCTCCAAACCTGACACTGTTAAAATTCCCCTTTTTCTTTAAAACTTCCTCTCACTAACTCCCTCTGTAACAACCAATTGGCCTAAGCATTAGGGAGTAGAGAAAAGCTTAGTTTAACCAATTTTATATTTAAGGCTGCCCCTCAAAGCCCTAAATTTTAATATATATCATTGCCTATATAAATCTACACCAAGACATTGACATATAAGGCAGTTAGAAGTCAATTATTTACAACAAAGATACACCTGACAGAGAACCATAAAACCCAGGCTCTATTTCTAGCTTTGACACTAACTATTGATGTGACATCGACAAGTTACTTAACTGGAGGTCCATTTCCTCCTCTAAACAGTAAATTGCTTGAACTAGATACTCCCTAAAGTCCCTCCACACTGAAGTCAATAATATACTGTTTAACAAATGCAGACTTTATGACAGTCCAGAGAGGGGAGTTTACTAAAAGAACCTTTGTGTACCTTGCACAAAGGGTTTCCTAACAAATTAACCACATGAACAATATTAAAAGAAAAAATATTTTAACAACTCAAGAAAGCAAGCCACTTAAGTACCTCCACAAGAACATTATAATTACCTATGTACAGACAAAGAATATGCTAATCACAACTATAATGGTCAATTCATTGAAGCAGCATGTCTAAAAATTTCATTTTTATATATGTTTGGCTTAGTTCCAATTATTACATTGAAAATAATAAAAAGATTTCTTTTAAAAATGTAGTAAATGTTCGATGACCATCAAGAGTAAGTTGGGCTCTGCTTCTGCCTAAGCCATTCAGTCTTTAGATTAAGTTTCTTCATCTCTAAAATTAAGAAGTAAACCAAAAGCTTCTAAGATTCATTGATTCATTCAATAGACCTTTACCAAGCATTTAAAAATCACCAGTTGCACATAATAGATGCTTTCTACTAGGGATACAATTGTGAAAAAGAAACATGAACACCACCCTAGGCATTGCTAGGATGGTATAGTTCTAAACCATTCTGCACTTCAGATGGTTTTCTAATCTAAACTGGTCCTCCTTCTTCATTGGATTAAATTTAAATTTTACTATGCATCTTTTAAAAGATTCATGTATTTTTTTGCAAATATTCTGCTGCATTCTTAAAGACAGAAGGGAATATTAGTTTTCACTTCAAGTGGCAAAGAAGCTTGCCAAACTGCAAATTTATGGGAAAGGAGTGGCAATAAGTTATTTAATATCCATAACTACCTTTAGATCATATGTGATATTAAAATATACCTGGATTTTATTTTGTTTCATCTTTATCTTAAAAACATACAAAGAAGAAGGAAATACAAAACTATCCCAGGAGTTGGACACGGTGCCTCATGGCTGTAATCCCAGCACTTTGGGAGGTCAAGGGGGGGGGGGGGCAGGTCACGAGATCAGGGGTTCAAGACCAGCCTGACCAACATGGTGAAACCCTGTCTCTACTAAAAACCCTGTCTCTACTAAACCCTGTCTCTATTGTCTCACTTAGCCAGGAGTGGTGGCACATGCCCGTAACGTGCTACTCAGGAGGCTGAGGCAGGAGAACTGCTTGAACCTGGGAGGCGGAGGTTGCAGTGAGCGGAGATCACGGCACTGCACTCCAGCCTGAGCAACACAGTGAGACTCTGCCTCAAACAAAAACAAACAAACAAACAAACAAAAAAACACTCTCCCAGGAATATCATGTACTGATCATATTTCTGAGGTTCAATTTTCCTATAAAAGGCAAGAGGGAAAATAAAAGAAGCCATAGAAAAGGCTGAGGGTGAGGCTAAAGGGAGTGACAGAAAGAAAATGGCATTTGCTCCAGCCAAAAGAACTAGAAAAAGAGTACCCCAACAGTTCCTCTGCCACCCTCTCCCCGACATTCATTTTTTTTTTTCAAAGGAGGAAAAGAGTAAGCAGGGAGAACTAGACATCGACCTACTGAGGTCAACGCTGACCCTCGGTTACCTGGGGTGGCCAGTTTCCTCTCTCTTAGTTACTTTTACCTCATCTGGGTTATTGTTTCTGTACTCCTATGAGAAGATACTGTATGACTATAAAACCCAACAGTGGGCCGGCCCCTAAGGGAAAATCCAAGGAAAAACAAAAACATAACTGGCTAAAAGTGCAAAGACAATTTGGGAAATATGCCAAATATACCCACCTCTTATAGTTATTATTCTGTGTATATGTGTGTAGGTACAAAATCAGTAGTACCAGACTAATGTTGGAATAAATTCTATTTATAGAAATAAGGAACAGGGAATCTATGATATGACAAAACCACTTTGCCCCCACAGAAAAGTACTTTTTAAACAACAGTTTTTAGATTTTACCTTTAAATGTCTATACTTAAAAGATACAGAATATATCTTTGCCTATATATACAGAACTTTGCTTTTAAAATTTAATCTAGGAAAAGAAGACTATTTGTATAAATTGCAGCATTTCAGCTTTTCTTTAAACAGGAAAGGCTTTTAAGATGGAAGTGCTTTAAATGTTTTGATTTTCCTATTAATTTAAAAAGACCCACTCCCTCTTCTAAGTATGGCGGGGGCAACTTAAATGTTTCTACACAGGGCTAAAGATGTTATCTTGGAGAACATTTTTTTTAAAACAAAAAGTCATCAATTCTCAGCCAGTTTTGTGAAAAAGTCTTACTAATATAAAAATAACCACTTTTCCAACTTTTCCTACTTCTCTGGTAGTATGAATTATGACAAATTTTACATTTTGAATTCTATACCATAAATTATAATGCATATGATACATTTAACATAATTTAGGTAACTAGAAAAAGCAAAGATAGAAAAGGATAGGGCCCTTTTTAAGCAAGTTTCTAGGAATAAAGTATCAGTTTATGAGCAAGGAGTTGTTAGTTTTAATTACATCGGAGAGAAAAATAGACCACGTTCCCTGAGGTTTAAGGAAAAAACAAAAACAAAAACAAAAACAAACAAACAAACAAAAAACCTATCTCAAGAATTAGTGTCATTAATGGCTGTCCTAAATTGTAACTCTATAACCTCTGAGGGCACAGGCAAATGAAACCCTACTGTTTTTCCCCAAATTACTCACAGAGTTAATAATATAATTTGGGAATGAGTCTTAAGGTTATCAGAAATTTCTAGTCATTTGCTCATAAGTTACCTTCAAGCATTCTTGTTTATAGCAGCTTAATAATAAGCAGCAGTGAAGTGAAAATTCTTTTTGCCTGACAGCAGGGGGTATAGGAAGAGAATTCAAATGAAGAACATATTTCACATTGCTAGAGCTGACATATGTGAAAAATGTGCCAAACTCTGCAAGGCACAATTTTCATAACTAGAAATTCTGAAATCTTTTCAATGATGTTGCCCATATCAAAGTTTTTTTAAACAAAAAAGGAATTCTTTTTAATAGATCAATTCGATTGTTACTTATGACTTTTTCTTATTGAAAAAAGGACTGATTGTTCATATTAACCGAATTTACAAGGATTCATATTTAAATGGCAAAAATATGAGAGTACTCCTACAGAGTCGCTTCTCATGTGGTTCAAAAATATATAATAAATGTATTGGCAAGAAGAGAGCTATTTGCTCAACAAAGTTTTATTTAGCATCTATTAATACCTAATGCCAAGCATGAGTCACAGCAGTGAGAATACATACTGAGACAATGCCATAACTATGTATTCACTCATTCATTCAAATGCTTACAACATATATCAACTACTTAATGTCAAGGCCTGAACAAGACACTTGGGATACAAAACAATACCATGGAGCCAGGTTTCTCACTGTTGGAAATGGGAATTACGAATATGGAGAGAAACTAGAATGAACCCTGGAGTGCTGTATTTGAACTAGAGGAGTCAATATGAACTCTTAGTTTAGCTACAAAACTTTAATTTAGATGTACATACATTTCTGAGCTTGGTCCCTGAGAGATCTGAGAGAGTCTAGAGCCAATGCTATTAGTAGCAATGAGCACACTCAGCACCTAGATCTTGGTTTTAAAATACCATTCTCCATTAAATAGAACCAGGACAGCCCAGAAAAAAAGTTGACTCCAGGGCTTGGACAAGGAAAAGTACAGGAAGGACCTAGCATATCTTATTACACCAAAAAAGATAAAAATTCTCAAGGAACGTTGAAGACAAAGCAAAACAACAAAGGAACAGTTTGCAGGGACTCCCACTGACCAAATCTGGAATGCCTTAAGCATCAAAATAATTAATGATAGTAATGGATTACAACTAAATGAATAAAATAAGAATCTATGAATTCAAACTAATATAAATAAAAAATAAAGGGAAGGTTTTTCTTATAGTAAAATGCCAACTAATAAATGTGGAAGAATCAAATGATGGATGCTAAATTTATTGAGTGTAAGTTTCATAAATGAAGGATGAGATATTTACAGTTTCAAAGTATCTCCCCACAGATTTTTTTTTTTTTTTTTTTTTTTTTTTTTGAGATAGGGTCTCACTCTGTCACCCATGCTGGAGTACAATGGTGGAATCATGGCTCACCGCAGCCTTGAGCTCCCCCACCCCACCCTCGGGCTCGGGTGGTCCTCTCACCTCAGCCCCCTTCCCAAATAGCTGGGACCACAGGCACATGCCACTATGCCCAGCTAATTTTTATATTTTTTGTAGAGACAAGGTTTCACCATATTGCCAGGCTGTTCTTGAACTCCTGAGCTGAAGCAATCCGCCCACCTCAGCCTCCCAAAGTGCTGAGATTACAGGTATGAGCCACCGCGTTCAGCCCTCTCCCCACAAATTACACCAAGGAAAATATGGCAACTTTACAGTGGAAATACCCTGTGGATACAATTTAAGCAAGTGATGAGTTGCTAATATTTGTGCAAAGTGGCCTCATGTGCCTAAAGATATGATGTACTGAGAACAGCACAGCATCTCTTCTGTGGTTTTCCAGCCAAAACTGCAAAACCTCAATCTAATCAGGATACATGATACAAACCCAAACTAGGAATATTCTTCAAAATTATTTTTTAAACTCTTCTAAAAAATGTTAAAGTCAAGAAAGAAAGAGAAATACTAGAGTACTGTTCCAGATTAAAGAAGGCTAAAGAGACATGAAACTTACATGGAATGTGTGATCCTGGATTGGGTACCAGACTGAGAAAAATAGCTGCAAAAAATACAATTGATGCTGAGCGCAGTGGCTCACACTATAATCCCTGCACTTTGGGAGGCCAAGGTGGGGGACTGCTTGAGCCCATGAGTTGAAGACCAGCCTAGGCAACATAGGGAGACTCTATTTCTACAAAAAAATTTAAAAATGAGTCAAGCGTGGTGGCACACACTTGTAGTCTCAGCTACGTAGGAGGCTGAGGTAGGAGGATCACTTGAGCCTAGGAGATGAAGGCTGCAGTGAGTCATGATAGCACCACTGTACTCCAGCCTGGGCAACAGAGTGAAGTCCTGTCTCAAAAAACAAAAACAAAAACAAACTATTGAGACAACTGATGAATTTGAAAACAAACTGGATTAGGAAATATTATATCAATGTTAAATTACTAGATTTTGATAAGTTTACAGTGTTTTATTATAAAAGAGAATGTTCTCGTTCTTAGGAACTACATACTAAAGTATTTAGGGGTAAAAGGGTATAATGGCAACAACTGAGTCTCAAATGACTCTGAAAAACAATATATGAATATAAAAACTTTAAACTTAGTTAACAATTGATAAATCTGGGTTAACAGTATACGGGATTTCCTTGTACTAATCTTGTAAGTCTTCATTAAGTTTTAAACTATATCAAAATAAAAAGTTACAAACAAATAAAGCAACACGATAGTTAATTCATTCATGCATGCAGTCATTCAGTCAACAGTTAAGATTTTACTATATGCCAGACAATAGACAAGGAGGTGATGAGCACAACACAGATTCCTACCCTTGATGACATCCCAGTCTTAAAAGGGTTGCTCAGCCTTTCAGAAAAACAGGTCGCAAAATTATCTTATTACTACTCCCTTAATGCAGCCAATGTCTTCATGAGAAAAATGTACTATAAAAAACACATATTTCTCATGAAGTAGTAAACATTTTCCCCACTGTACCAGAAGTTATATAATAAACATTCCTAAAAATAAATGAATCTATCCTCTGAGAAACATGTTTTTGCTTTAAAAAATGAGTTGTTAATATGACCTATAGTGTAATTACATTACTAGAGAATTCAGAAAAAAAGTATAACTTGCTTTATTAATGTTACATATTATTTTTAAATGCAAGTTTAATCACTTATTGTGGTGTTTTGAAATATGCTAATAATCAGAAATAACAAATGATAAATGGTGAAAACATTTGTGAGGTAGAGGGCCTTTAGGTGTTAATTTGAAACAGAAAATGATAATACTTAGAAAAGAGGGTTTCAGAAAAGAGGTTAAGTGACATGGCTAGCAAGTGATAGCAATGGGATTCAAATCCAGGTTTGTCTAACCTAAAAGCCATGTTCTTAAATTTACATAATTTCCTTCTCAAAGAAATATGAGGATAATTTCAATCATATGCACATACTACTAGATAGCCACTGAATAAATAGTGAACAAAACCAGCAATCCCTGACTTCACAGAATTTAGAGTCTAGAATATGTAACTGACTGGAACAACACTGAAGCATTAATAGCCTTATCGTGGAGGTTGCAATAAAGTAACTGTAACCACAAGTGACTTAAAAATCTCATAGAAAGGAACTCAGAGTTAAAACAGGAAGTCACCACAAAATAGACAAGAAAACTTACAGGCTAAGTATTTCAAGCCACATGGTTATGTCTGAAGAACACATCAATTCCAAAGAGAGGTGAGTCGGCAAAGGAAATAGAGAAAAAGAGAAGGACCATACCAAAGAGAAGATTCCCTGGCCCTAGGATAGCCATATTCTGGTTCATTGATAAGCATGGCCTTAATATGGAAAATGATGTGGCCTGGTACCATTAAATATCTTAAATTTCTATTTTATCAAAACAATTCATTTAGATAGTTTTAAAATTAGTTCTACAAGGCATATAATGGGGACAGAAAGTGGTCCCCTGCCCCACTTTTTTCTAGCAATCCCTTCCTTCCTTCCTTCCTTCCTTCCTTCCTTCCTTCCTTCCTTCCTTCCTTCCTTCCTTCCTTCCTTCCTTCCTTCCTTCCCTCCTTCCCTCCTTTCTTTCTTTTCTTTCTTTCTTTCTTTCTTTCTTTCTTTCTTTCTTTCTTTCTTTCTTTCTTTCTTTCTTTCTTTCTTTCTTTTCTTTCTTTCTCCTTCTTTCTTTTTCTCTTTCTTTCTTTCTTTCTTTTTCTTTCTTTCTTTCTTTCTTTCTTTTCTTTTCTCTTTCTCTCTCTCTCTCTCTTTCTCCTTCCTTCTTTCTTTTCTTTTCTTTTCTTTTCTTTTCTTTTCTTTCTGAGACGGAGTCAGGCTGGAGTGCAGTGCCATGATCTCAGCTCACTGCAACCTCCACCTCCTGGGTTGAAGTAATTCTCCTTCCTCAGCCCCAGGAGTAGCTGGGACTACAGTCTCACACCACCATGCCTGGCTAATTTTTCTACTTTTAGTAGAGACAGGGTTTCACCATATTGGCCAGGCTGGTCTCAAACTCCTGACCTCATGATCTGCCTGCCTCGGCCTGCCAAAGTGCTGGGATTACAGGCATGAGCGACCATGCCCGGCCCTAGCAATTACTTTCAACTATTTCAGCTATCTCTAACATGCCCATAACTGCTTTTTAAAATTTAATATCTCAGGCATTATGTATTGGCTTTCTACTATAGATGATGTGGATTTTGCTCTCCTGTAGCATTGCTCTTCCCTGCTTTCTCAATACTGTCACACCACAATTGTTGGTTAAATCAATATTTAGTGTTTTACATTATTATGACTATCTAAATATTATTCCCAAGTGAATCACTTAAAGAATAAATGGGGCCGGGCTCATGCCTGTAATCCCAGCACTTTGGGAGGCCGAGGCAGGCAGCTCACCTGTTGGTTCAAGACCAGCCTGACCAACATGGAGAAACCTCATCTCTACTAAAGATACAAAATTAGCCAGGCCTAGTGGCCCATGCCTTAATTCCAGTACTCGGGAGGCTGAGGCAGGAGAATCACTTGAATCTGGGAGGCAGAGTTTGTGGTGAGCCCAGATCACACCATTGCACTCCAGCCTGGGCAACAAGAGTGAAACTCCATCTCAACAAAACAAAACAACAAATGAATTTCCTTTATTGAAAAAAAAAGTTTCTTTCTGATTAGCTGCCTCTTTTTAAAAATTTGCTTAGTTTTTCTATGCCTCTTCTCAACAAGACACAAGAATAATTTCAGTCAAAATATCTGAAGACCTACTATGTGCACAGACTGTGACAATGATTAAATAGTGAACAAGACCAACAACATATTCCCCAACATTCCAGAATTTACAGTCTAGGTTATAGAATGAACTAGGTGAACCAATTCATCCCAAACTCTATCTGGAACTCCTACTAGTCAAACATTGGAGAGCATAGTTTTCCTCTAATTGTACTTTCTTTTATCTTACATCGCCACTTTATTTTCTATCTCTTAGTCTTTTTAAATCTGCTTTTGGGAAGATAGTCTCAAATTTATCTCCCAACTCTTCTACTGAATTAACAATTTTTGAAATACCCAAGAGCCTTTATTTATTCTTTAAATGATCCCATCTAAATTATCCTGTTATTCATTTGTAGATACAATATCTTCTCTTATCTCTGAGAATTTTAATTACCGCTTTTTTAAGTTCTGGGGTACAAGCACAGAACGTGCAGGTTTGTTACACAGGTAAACATGTGCCATGGTGGTTTGTTGCACCTATCAACCCATCACCTAGGTATTAAGCCCAGCATGCATTAGCTATTTTTCCTAATGCTCTCCCTCTCCCCACCCCACCTCCCGACAGGCCCCAGTGTGTGCTGTTCCCCTCCCTGTGTCTGTGTGTTCTCATTGTTCAGCTCCCACTTAAAAGTAAGAACATGCGGTGTTTGGTTTTCTATTCCTGTGTTAGTTTGCTGAGGATAATGGCTTCCAGCTCCAACCATGTCTCTGCAAAAGACATGATTTCATTCCTTTTTATGGCTGCATAGTATTCCATGGTGTACAGGTATCACATTTTCTTTATCCAGTCTATCATTGGTGGACATTTGGGTTGATTCCATGTCTTTGCTATTGTGAATAGTGCTGCAATGAACATATGTGTGCATGTAACTTTGTAATAGAATAATTTATATTCCTTTGGGTATATACCCAGTAATGGGATTACTGGGTGAAATAGTATTTTGGTTCTAGATCTCTGAGGAATCACCACACCGTTTTTCACAATGGTTGAATTAATTTACATTACCACCAACAGTGTAAAACTGTTCCTATTTCTCTGCAACCTCGCCAGCATCTGCTGTTTCTGGACTTTTTAATAATCACCATTCTGAGTGGTGTGAGATGGTATCTCATTGTGGTTTTGATTTGCATTCCTCTAATGATCAGTGATATTAAGCTTTTTTTCAAAAGTTTGTTGGCTGCATGAATGTTACCTTTTGAGAAGTATCTGTTCATGTCCTTTGTCCGCTTTTTAATGGGGTTGTTTCTTTTTTTCCTGTAAATTTGTTTAAGTTCCTGGTAGATTCTAGATATTAGACCTTTATCAGATGGATAGATTGCAAAAAAAAAATTTTCCCACTCTACAGGTTGCCAGTTCACTCTGTTGACATATAATGGGGAAAGAAAGTAGTCCCCTGCCCCACTTTTTTCTAGCAATCACTTTCTCTCTTTCTTTCTTTCCTTCTTTTTTTTTTTTTTTTTTTTTTTGAGACGGAGTCTCGCTCTGTCCCCCAGGCTGGGGTGCAGTGGCATTATCTCGGCTCACTGCAATCTCCACCTCCTGGGTTCAAGTGATTCTCCTTCCTCAGCCCCCAGAGTAGCTTAAGTTTAACTAGATCCCATTTGTCAATTTTTGCTTTTGTTGCAATTACTTTTGGTGATTTCATCATGATATCTTTCCCTGTGCCTATGTCCTGAATGGTATTGCCTAGATTTTCTTCTAGGGTTTTTATGGCTTTTGGTTTTATATTTAAGTCTTTAATCCATCTTGAGTTAATTTTTTGTATAAGATATAAGGAAGGGGTCCACTTTCAATTTTCTGCATATGAAACACAACTAGACTTTCTTTTAGGGCCAGTATAGATATTATACATAATAGTAATCCCAGCACCATTTATTAAATAGGGAATCCTTCCCCCATTGCTTGTTTTTGTCAGGTCTGTCAAAGATCAGATGGTTGGAGATGTGCAGTCTTATTTCTGAGTTCTCTGTTCTGTTCCACTGGTCTATGCATCTGTTTTTGTACTAGTGCCATGCTGTTTTGGTTTCTGTAGCCTTATAGTATAGTTTGAAGTCTGAAGTCTGGTAACAGATGCATCCAGCTTTGCTTTTTTTGCTTAGGTCTGTGGTGGCTACACAAGCTCTTTTTTGGTTCCATACAAATTTTTAAATAGTTTCTTCTAATTCTGTGAAGAATGTTGTTTAATGGGAATAGCATTCAATCTATAAATCATTTTAGGCAGTATGGCCATTTTCATGATACTGATTCTTCCTATCCATATGCATGGAATGTTTTTCCATTTGTTTGTGTCCTCTGATTTCCTTGAGCAGTGGTTTGTAGTTCTCCTTGAAGAGGTCCTTTACTTCCCTTGTTAGCTGTATTCCTAGGTATTTTATTCTCTTTGTAGCAATTGTGAATGGGAGTTCATGACTTGGCTCTCTGCTTGTCTATTCTTGGTGTGTAGAAATGCTTGTGATTTTTGCACACTGATTTTTGTATCTTAAGACTTTGCTGAAGTTGCTTATCAGCTTAAGAAGCTTTTGGGCTGAGACAATGGGGTTTTCTAGATATAGGATCATGTCATCTGCAAACAGAGACAGTTTGATTTCCTCTCTTCCTATTTGAATGTGCTTTATTTCTTTCTCTTGCTTGATTGTCCTGGCCAGAACTTCCAATGCTATGTTGAATAGGAATGGTGAGAGACAGCATCCTTGTCTTGTGCCAGATTTCAAGGGGAATGCTTCCAACTTTTGTCCAGTTCCAAAGTCTGCAATCTCTATTCTTCATTCTATATCACACTGTTTTTTTCTTTTTCTTTTTTTTAGATATGTAGTCTCACTATGTTGCCCAGGCTGCAATGCACTAACTATTTACAGATGTGATCATGATATACTACAGCCTCAAACTCCAGGCTTAAGGCATCCTCCCACCTCAGCCTCCTGACTAGCCAAAAGTCACGCTGTTTTTAAGTGTCAATTAAGACAGTTTAAAATGCAAAATGAATCCATTCTGGTCTGATTTGAATAGAATAATTGGTGATGACATTTTGAATGTTTCTGAAAATTCTATTACTAATAATGATTATAATAGGCTGGGCACAGTGGTTCACACCTGTAATCCCAGCACTTTGGGAGGCCGAGGCAGGTGGATCACATGAGGTCAGGAATTCAAGACTAGCCTGTCTAACATGGTGAAATCCCATCTCGACTTAAAATACAAAAAGTAGCCAGGCATGGTGGCATGCACCTGTAATCCCAGCTACTCAGGAGGCTGAGGCAGGAGGACCGCTTGAAACAGGAGGCAGAGGTTGCAGTGAGCCAAGATTGAGCCACTGCACTCCAGCCTGAGCAACAGAGTGAGACTCCATCTCAAAAAAAAAAAAAAAAAAAAAGAATTATAATAAACATAAAAACATATTGTCCCCTTAATTCAATATTCTTGCTCAAATGGCAAGTGCCATCAACAGATATTGTATGGTAGGGAACGGATGCTTTCCATGACACCAGCTTCCAAAAATTAGGGGCAAATCCCTAATACATTCTTGTTTTTCCTTAATACCCTACCATGTGCCTGTCTCCCACTGTTTTATGTTTATCATCAAACTCCTATCTGTACTAGCCCTAAAAGAAAGTCTAGTTGTGTCAGTGTGGAAAAGGACAGCTATCTCTAGTTGCTGGAATCTAAGAACATTATCTCTAACTTCTTGTGGGAAAAGACAAACGCTGCCTTCAAGTTCAGAAAAGGAAAATTAAAAACAGTAAGCATCCATACCTGGATTAGTAATGAATGACAGCAACACAGCCTGGAACTATTAGTTTCATCTGGGCTGGAAAGAGTCTCAGAACAGGATTTTTGGCTGCAGCTGTGCTATTTGCTGAGAATTTTGAAAATTAAACACTGATCCACTGAAAGTGGAATGTGCCTTTGTAATTCACAGTAACATGTAGTCCCTTGCAGCTAAAGGTTTATATATCTCATAAAGGACTACATGTCAAAATAAAGTTCTCAATTTTTCCATTTGAACTCGATAAAAAATAAATGACAGTGATGGAGTTCAAAATATTCACACCCTGGAGCTGCCAAGCTAAATAGTTTAATATCTTTTTAAACAGAAGAATCTTTTCCCCCAGGACATATTTTTCAAAATATTAAACGTTCTGTTAGTTTAGCTCTCCTCTTGCAAGCAGCTGCATTCTTTTTTTTTTTTTTTGAAACTGGAGAATGATGGTCTTGTCTCTCTTATAATTGGAGAAAAATTCCAGTTGCATTAGATAGGAAGCATTCAAATCACATACCTCTATGGCTTATAAATTATAGTACTCTTAAAATTATGTGAAATTGGAATTAGTCAAAATATCTTCAAAATTTGGGGAGAAAAAATGTTTTAAAATAAAGAGGAGGGAACCATTTCACACTGCAAAATTAAGCTAGTCAATTCTTCAAATTTCATTTCATTAGGCATGTAAGGCATTTAGCAACCAAGTAAGATTAACTGTGAAAATCAGACTGCACTGGTATAATGAAGAATTGGTCCTTGACAAAATAAGTATGGTGGCATAGCTGTATCTGCTAGTATATAATAACGATTTCCATGTGCTAACCCTGCAAAGGTTAAGGCTCATTACTGGCTAAAATACACTGCTTTCTAACTAGTTCAGTTTGTTGATTACTTTCATAAATATTCTTCCTAATGAAGATAACACATACTTCCATTTAGGTAGAAGATTTAGGAACATAATTTTCAGGGCTTTCAAATATTGTTTAAATCTCTCTTTTCTAACAGATCTTAACTAGTTCCCAAGGCCTGGTACTTAAGTGTTTGTGTGAGGAGAAGAGTAGAGGAAATGGCAGAAAAGAAGAAGAGAACACAGGTGAAAGGTCTTGATGTGGCTCCTCGTCATACATGATGAAAGCCTCAAGAGTTGGTATACAAACAGTAACTCAGGAATATTCTATGACAAAGAAGCAAAAGCTAATTTATTATCTTCAAAGTTATTTGTTTTCCTTTATGTCTAGTAGAAGTTCCTTAGTTAAAGGTTGTAGGGATGAGACCCCTGCCCTTCTTGGCAACTCTATTCCCACTAGTAGTACTGAGGTTCCTCTGAAGAGCCCCAGAGCTCCCTGGACAAGTTTGAGAATGATTCAGAATGAACTATCCCACTTCCCCATGCCACGTAAATAACCGTTAGGTCTCTAAAGAAGCCTTTATCCTATTCCCCAAAATCTTGTTCATCCCAAGCAGTTAGGTATACCCATTTATCTCCTTAACATTTGGGTTTCAAAGCACCATATTCTAGGTAGGCACAATATTTGCCATTTATGATGGAAAAAAAAAAAAAGCAAAACACTGAAAATTTAGGCTCAACTATAGGATTCCCAATTAACCAACTGAAAGGAGGACACTGAAACCCACCAGCTCACTGAAACCTACCAGTTCACCATCTTTAACATAAAAGGATCAGTGTCCAAATGGTACTCCTTAGTGCCCGGAATTCAGAACTATCTCCAAAACAGTGATTCAAGGGTCCTAGTGATATGGTTTGGCTATGTGTCCCCACCCAAATCTCACCTTGAATTGTAATAATCCCCACATTTCAAGGGTGGGACCAGGTAGAATTGGATCATGGGGGCAGTTTCCCCCATGATGTTCTCGTGATAAAGAGTGAGTCTCACAGGACCTGATGGTTTTATAAGCATGTGGCATTTCCCCTGCTTGCATTCATTCCCTCTCCTGCCACCCTGTGAAGAGATGCCTTCTGCCATGATTGTAGGTTTCCTGAGGCCTCCCCAGCCATGCAGAACTGTGAGTCAATTAAACCTCTTTTCTTTATAAATTACCCAGTCTTGGGCAGTTCTTTACAGCAGCATGAGAACAGACTAATATGCCTAGCTTCTATGATTCACTCTTGTTAAGAGATCTACGAATCAAGGAAACAGAGTTATAAAAAATAAAGCTGTTTCAGTTTTCTTTCCCCTATATTTATAGTCTGTGGCCAACATCTTGCCATGGTGTTTTCTTTCCAGAGCAAATTTTATATGTTTCAAGGCACAAAAATCTCGATGAGAGCTTCTTTTTTTATTTTATTAATTGACAAAAAATAATTGTAAATATTCATGGGGCACACAGTAATGTTTTGATACATATAGTGATCAGATGAGGGTAGTTAGCGTATTCATCATCTCTAACATTTATCATTTCTTTGTGTTGGGAATGCTCAATATCCTCCTTCTAGCTATTTGAAACTACACAATATATTCTTGTTAACCATAATTATCTGCAGTGATATAGAACACTAGACCCTATTTTCCCTATCTAGCTGTAATTTTGTATCCCTTAACAAACCTTTCCCTATCCCTCCCTTTCCCCTACCCTTCTCTGTTCTACTTTTTACTTCTACGAAATCAACTTTTTTAGTTTTCACAAATGCATGAGAACATGCAGTGTTTAATTTATTGTTCCTGGCTTATTTCACTTAACATAATGTCCTCCAGCTCCATCCATGTTGCTGTGAATGACAGGATTTCATTGTTTTTTATGGCCAAATAGTGTTCCGTGGTGTATATATACATTTTATTTATCCATTCATCTGCTGTTGGACACCTAGGTTGATTCCATATTTTGGCTATTGTGAATAATGCTGCAGTAAACATGGGGGTGCAGATATCTCATTGATACATTATTTCCTTTCCTTTGGATAAATCCCCAGTAGTGCAATCACTGGATCAGATGGTAGTACTGTTTGTAGTTTTCTGAGGAAACTCCATACTGTTCTCCATAGTAGCTGTACTAATTTACATTTCCAGTAACATATAAGTTCCCTTTTATGCACATCTCCACCTGCATTTGTTATTTTTTATCCTTTTCATAACAGTCATCCTAACGGTAGGATACCTCCAATGTGAGCTTGGTAGTTCTTTTCTGAACCGCCAAATATCATGGCCTGCCACCAACTTCATTTTTAAAACACAGAAAACAAATTAACAGAGACTAAATGACTCTCTTTTTTCTATGAAATAACTAATTTTTCTATGAGATAATTAATGGCATTCTAAAGCAACATTTACTCTCTCCTCAGACCCTATTCATTTCTTCACTGCACTTACTACTATTTCTATATGAATACATTTGTTATATATACACAGACATATTTGTTTTTCTCAAATACTCACTACTCACTATTGTACACCCAGAGCCCTGCATATGCCAGGCACTCAGTTCACTTTTGTTAAATATGTATTTGGCATTGTATTATCTACGCTCTACATGCTAACCCAAGGTTCATCATCAGTGGTTAAAAAAAGGAAGGGGGGATACACAAGGTTTGTGTTTGTTCATTTGGTTTGCTTATTCCCCAGTAGAGCCAAGGTCTTAAAAATGGGTATTTTATTTTTGAGGTCAGAATTATCCGTGCAAAGATTAAAGCAGTGCTATTTTCAAAGGAATAGTTTCCTTCTTTAGACATTTAAACATGAACAAGATGTGTAAAGAATGACTTACTGGGTTATCTCCTTTTCTTAGACGAGTTCTACATTTTTCAGGCTGTCATGATGATTCATGTGAATGATGATTTTAGTTAAGAAAACAACTTTGGTGCCAGGCACGGTGGCTCATGCCTGTAATCCCAGCACATTGGGGGGCCAAGATGAGTGGATCACTTGAGTCCAGCAGTTCAAGACCAGCCTGGGCAACATGGTGAAAATCAGCTTCTACTCCAAAAAAAAAAAAAAAAAAAAAAAAACCACTGAAAAACAAACAAACAAAAAACAACTTTGGCTATTTGACCAACTAGAAAAAAAATGTACTAAAAGCCTACATGACTGTTTTGTTATAGAAGGCTTTTTAAAAAAAAACCCAAATGCTGTCAATTTGCAATTTTTTTTCTAGTAAATTTATTTATTTATGTATTTGTTTGTTTGTTTGTTTTTTTGAGTTGGAGTTTCGCTTCTGAGGCTGGAGTGCAATGGTGCGATCTCGGCTCACCACAGCCTCTCCCTCCTAGGTTTAAGCGATTCTCCTGCCTCAGCCTCCCGAGTAGCTGGGATTACATGCATGTGCCACCACGCCAGGCTAATTTTGTATTTTTAGTAGAGATGGGGTTTCTCCATGTTGGTCAGGCTGGTCTCGAATTCTCAACCTCAAGTGATTCGCCCGCCTCAGCCTCCCAAGTGCTGGGATTACAGGCATGAGCCACCACGCCTGGCCTCTAGCAAATTTATAACTAATTTTAAAACATTATTTTTCTACTGGACTATTAGCTTCTAAAATGCTGAATGCTTTGGTTCGAAGCTGGCTTGGGTATTTTACATAGAAATGGAAAAATAAAATAAAATGAAAAATATTTACTTTGTTTTAAATTGAGCTGACCATTTGTTATGAATATTTGAAACTGAGAAAAAGAACTTTTAGGGAATGCACAATGCAAAAGAAGTTTTAAAAACAAAGTTGTTGCTTATAAATATTACAACATAACACAGTGATGCCACAATTAACGAATTACCTGGGGATGAAGTTCCTTTCTAATACTATGATGCAAATCCAGTACATACGCTGAGTAACCCTTTTTCCTGTATAGAAAGTTTCCCTAATATCAATGAGGCAAATGGCAGAGAGGCTCAACAAATCAGGTGGGAGGGAAGGGTTGCTACATCTTATCAAGCAATGGTTCTTAAACTCATAAAATTAGTGAAGTCCTCTGAAACCCTGTAAAGAACTATGGGACCTCTCCTTTACAAAATGCATATTCGGCTGGGTGCAGAGGCTCAAGCCTGTAATCCTAGCACTTTGGGAGGCAGAGGCGGGTAGATCACTTGAGGTCAGGAGTTCAAGACCAGCCTGGCCAACATGGCGAAACCCCAACTCTACTAAAAATACAAAATTAGCTGGGTGTGGTGCCACATGCCTGTGATCCCAGCTACTTGGGAGACTGAGGCAAGAGAATCACTGGAACCCGGGGAAGAGGAGGTTGCAATGAGCTGAGATTGCACCATTGCACTCCAGCCTGGGCAACAAGAGTAGCAACTCTGTTTCAAATAAATAAATAAATAGATAAAAATGCATATTCATAAAATGTTGAATAATTTCAGAAGTTCATAAGTCATCTGAAGGACATTCAGAGATCTCAGATTAACAGCCCCTCTGGCAGTAATACAGAGATACAGGCCTATGAATGAAAGAGTGGCCATTGGGCCTGTCAGATAAAAGAATAGGAGTTGGCACTATTCACAATAGCAGAAACATGAAATCAACCTAAATGCCCATCAATGACAGATCAGATAAAGAAAATGTGGTACACAGTAAATGTACATTTATTATACAGCCATAACAAAGAATGAGATCATGTCTTTTGCAGGAACATGGAGGCCATTATCCTTAGCAAACTATTGCAGGAACAAAAAAACAAACATTGCATGTTCTCACTTATAAGAGGGAGCTAAATGATGAGAACCTATGAACACAAAGAAGGAAACAATAGATACTGGGGTCTACTTGACAGGGGAGAGTGGAAGGAGGGAGAGGGGCAGAAAAGATCACTATTGGGTACTGGGCTTAATAACTGGGTGATGAAATAATATGTACAAAAAACCACCATGATACGTGTTTACCTATGTAACAAACCACATGTACCCCCAAATCTAAAATTTAAAAAAATTAAAATACAGTGGAAAAAAAAAAGTATAGCAGTTGGAGGATGGAAAATTTTTAAAGAATAATAAAAACCTGGGGTAAAGTGAAGAAAACAGAGGGGTTAAAAAGAGAGAACAAGGGAGCTAGTGAAACAAAAAAAAAAAAAAAAAAAGGAATGGTTACAAAACTAAAGAGAAAGGCAAAAACAATAATAATCATAATCAAGAGGGTTAGCAGAAGAGAGAAAAATGGAGGGAAAATGCACAAGGAAAAAATGTCTACTTATGTTGAACTTTACTGCCAGCATTTATTAAGGATTTCTCATGTGCTGATAACATGCTAAGCATTTTTTTAATGTCACTCATTTAAATCCACAGAAACCCTATGGGGTCTATCTTATACATTTTACAGCTCAAGAAATAAGGCAGAGAAATGTTTAAAATACCGTTCAATAGCCTAGAAAATGACAGAGTTAGGATTTAAACAAAGCCAGCCTCAATCTTTATTAGCCATATCCACATAAAACCTGTCTTTCTAACACTCTAAAAGGCATCTCTAGACCTCTCCTGTTTGTGTTCCTTCTGAAGACAATTTGCTAATAAGGAAGGTGACACTAGAATAAATTGTATTTCTTAATAGGTACGGTACCAGAATCTAAATTACACTCTCACTGAGATCTAAAACTGGTATGATTTTCATTTCAACCAAAATGGTACCTTTATTTGGGTTTTTAATTTTTTAGAAATTTCATAATTTCACTTGTCAAAATACTTCATGTACATTAGAATATTTTCAATAGTGTACACAGAAATATGACCTGTAACAGTCTACTAGTATGTGCTAATACTCACTAAGGTGCTTCAAATTTCACAGCCTCCTGCTAAGGTACATGTTTGTCAGATTGGTGGCCAGCTGTTTCGTTTTAGTTATTTTTGTACAATACTGTTTTGTTAAAGCTGCCTTCCCAAATCATGGATACATTTTTTTTAGCTACATTGATCTAGAAAAGTTTATGTTATACAGATTTGGTCTATTACATCTCAGTGTGGTTTTCATTTAGACAGCCTTTTTTTGTATAAATACTAGAAGTAACTTCATTCTTCTCGGCGTTTCAGTAATTGGTATTTTTCACATGGCTATTTGTGCAAAAAATAGAATGTATGCTTCAAAGCGGGGTTGCCCCTTGATAATGTGTTTCTCTTTTATAAGTGAGTCTTTGAAATAATCTTGTCACAGGTGTGGAGCAAATAGAGAACAGATGTTTGGATTAAAAATGCATTAATTTGATCTTATAAAAATACAAATTCATTACCTGATGGTAGTCAAATAACTGAAAGAAGCATTCAGAGAAAATAATACTAGAATATTAGTGCTGAAATTACCATTTTATTAATATGCGGTATACACACATTCACTATTGAGGACTACACATGGAATATATATTAAAAGCAGAAAATACAAAAGACACTCCAAATACGTGACTTTTTACCTTCTTTGTGGTTAGTATTATACAAAGATTTGGTGAGGTACAATCAAGCAGTTTGGGACATAGCTCATGGGAAGTCAGCATAAAAATACTGTTTAAATATTCTCATCCCATCCCCATATTTAGAAAAATGCCTCAGTGAATGTGTAGAGCTCTGATATAAATATTTTCACATTAATGGAAGACAACTAAGTACATTGCTATACATATATTAGCCCTCTGCAAGTTATTTATATTTATTTGTTTATATGTCTGTTTCCCCAACTAGCCTGTGAGCTGCTCACGGTAGGTATCATATCCCATTCTATGCTCAGGTCCTGACGCGGTGAGGTGCTAAATAGGTATTTGTTAAATGAAATGAGACATAGTCTCTGCCCTCAAAGAGCCTGCAATCCAGGACATCTGTAAGTCTAAATAGCTTAACTTTATCTAATATTGGACACATTTTTAAACATAATTTATCTGTATATAAAGAATATGAACTTTTGCCATTCCATACACAAAGTATAAAAATTAAGAATCCTACAAGTTTTTATTTTTTTTAAAAAGTCACTACTTACTTTAATTTTTACTTTTTTTGTAATTTACTCTCCTATTGTTTGTAAAGTTTATTCCTTTTATATTGAGATGCTAATGGTTGCTAATATGTGTTCACCATTTTATACTACATAACTGGTACCATACTGACCATTTTATGTGCATTCTCATTTAATGTTCACAGTCACTCTAGGCGATAAATACTACACTGTCCCACTATCAGGCATGCAATTTAAAAAACAAACAGATAAGACAGAAGAATACAGTAACAGAACAATGTAGAACAGGATACAATGGAGATGGCATTTCAAATCAATGGAGAAAAGATAAATCAATCAATAATGCTGAAATAACCAGCTATCCATTCAGAAAAATAAAATATAAAATATTTCCCAAATAAATCTCAGGTGTACTAAAAATTAAAATGTAAAAAAACCAATAGGTTCACAGAAACCAAGGGAAAAAAAAGGCATAAAAAGTAGTATGAAGTTTATTTTCATGAGCTTTATTTGTGACATAAAAGCCAGAAAAAAGACATTAAGAAAGAGAAAGATGGACAAAACTGACCATTCGCAAGTTTAAAATTACATGCTCCTTCCTTTCTTCTATTATTTTTAACCATGGGGCTAATTCAAAAAAAAATTCATTCGGAGGAACTTCCTTCCCTCTTCCTTCCCTTTCATCCTTCTCCCTTCCCCCTGGGTTGCACATGGCTGTTGGGGGTGGGGGTTGGTGTGTCTTACAGCAAAATATATTGACTTAATAGGAGCCAGGTTTCCACTGCAAGAGGAGGGAATTGCAAACATGGAAAAGGAAAATGACAGAAAAAAATATATATATATTGGACTGGATTGGAATTGGAGGTATAGGTGTAAACTTAGAGTTATTTTTAAAGATGGTTTGATATAGAAAATAAATATGGATATATGTGTACCATCTATATTCCTGTGTGTATATGCACATACACATTTTTATATGTGTAAATACAATTTATAAGCTCTGTTCACTGACAAAACGTAAAAGAAATGATGTCTTCATAGCAATGAGCACACCCAGTGTTCAGATCTTTGTTTCTAAATACCATTCTCCACTAAAAATAACCAGGAACCTTGAGTGAAATGGCTGAGTACAGGGCTAGCCCAGGGAAAGTATAACATGAGCCTAGAATATCTTATTATGACAGAATTTAAGAAAGTTCTCAAATAACCATGAGGACATGTCAAAAGGACACAATAGTTAGCTTAACGTATGTCATTTCCCCTGGCCATGCCTGGGATAATATGAGCATCAAAATAAATAAGGATAATACAATTTTACCTCTGTGGAAAGAATAATATGAGATGTCTGGATATCTAGACAAATACTGACGGAATATCCTTATTAGTGGTCAAGTTGTATTGAAAACAGAGGAGGGAAATACAGTGGAAACCACTTTAGTGGCATTTTTTTTTTTAGTCATTATTTTATATAGTAGATATAATAGTTTCACAACAAAATTTAAATACTGATGAAAAGCTACAAAAATTATCACAATGGAAATTATGTAATAACATAAAAAATTAGTCACAGTGAATTAAAGAAAAAATGTTTTCACTAAGAATCTGGCTGTTCCTCAACATGTATACATGTGGACAAGGACAGAATGTCCTGCTATCACATAAACTCAACAGTTTGAAAACAAAATTCTTCTCCATTCACCACAATGGAGAATCATAAAACTTCCCTTTGTCCTGTATTCCAGTTTTTGCCACAGGCCATACTACTTTCTGGAACCATAGGCCTTAGATTCATCTTTACTTCTACCTCCATGCTCACTCCCTATCCAATTCATTCTGTCTCTAAAATGTCATCACATCTCTCCTCTTCCCTGCTTTTTTGATATGCAGAACTGCTATCGTAGTTCTAGTCATTATGAACTCATATTCCCTGTCTTTTCACTCTTTCATTTTTTGAGACGGAGCTCTTGTTGCCCAGGCTGGAGTGCAATGGCATGATCTTGGCTCACCGCAACCTCTGCCTCCCAGGTTCAAGTGATTCTCCTGCCTCAGCCTCCCGAGTAGCTGGGATTACAGGCATGTGCCACCACACCCAGCTAATTTTGTATTTTTAGTAGAGACGGGGTTTTGCCGTGTTGGCCAGGCTGATCTCGAACTCCTGAACTCAGGTGATCCACCCGCCTTGGCCTCCCAAAGTGCTGGGATTACAGGCATGAGCTACCACACCCAGCCTTTTCACTCTTTTCATTGCAACCTCCACACCGTCACTAAAGTTCTCTCTCTGTACAAACATTTTGAAAACAGAAAAAAAATGCATAGTCAACATACATAAAAATTAACTCAAAATGGATTATAGACCTAAACAAAAAAGCCAAAAACTACAAAATTTCTAGAAGAAAAATAGAAAAAAATCTTCAAGACCTTAGGCTAGGCAAAGATTTTTTTAGACCGCATACAAAAAGTACAAGCCTTGTAAGAATAACTGATAAAATGAACTTCAATCAAAATAAAAATGTCTGCCAAGGACATTGACTAGTCACTAAAAATCCAGATTCACTGCAAATTGTTTTGAATATTAAAGCATGTCAAGTGGCTAATACATTTCCAAAAATTACATTCCAAAACAAATTTCTACCCCCAAAGTTATATATCATAGAGGGAGAAAAAAGTAAATTATCTTGTGATAGAGCTGACATTAAACCGTCTTGTTGAGACACAGATAGAGCCAAAACACACAAATACACACACATAAACAAATCAGTTCACAGTCATAACAAAAATAATTCAAAATGACCTAAACATATTGTTCAAAACTCCAGAAACTCACAAAGCACAGCGTTAAGAAATATGTATTGTGCTAATGTAAATTGCATTAAAAATCTACATAATGTTTCCAAAACACTTGTTGAAACAGATTTAATATTTGTGGGATTTTTCTCTTTTACATGGAAAAAATACCTAAGTCAAAACAACTTTGAATAAAAAACATGCTGAGATTTTCTTTGAAGAGTCCTTTTAAGCAACAGTATCCATGGTTAAATGTCAAAACAACATATAAATCATTAGATTATATTTACTATCCATCTAATAATTGTCTTCCACTTCTTTTTTTTTGTTTTTTGCTTTAGGATGACAAATGAACTGAAGAATCGATTTTGAATGCACTTACAATACTTCACTGTGCCTTTCTTTGGCATTTACCAAAAGCAAAGTAAATTAAATATTCTTTAAAAGAAAAATCATTTTTGCAAAGCTCTTTAGCACTACCAAAAGCTAGCAATGGCAAAAACTGCAATTACGTTTGCACCAACCTAATATTTTAAGTGGAGATTTGACCTTTTTAACACTACATCACAAAAAGCCATTTTACCTTAATAAACTACAATTAGCAATTTTCCTGAAATATAGAGTCAAAAAGTTAAAGCATTCCCTTTTAGTAAATTCAGTTGGCTAAACCCTAAATGTTGAGTTTGAAGTTTTAATTGCTGCCCAGCAATTCCCATCCTTTTTTATACTAAAAATACCTCTTTCGTGGTCTACAACTAAATTTAAGCAATTGTTGAAGCTGCTGGGGAGTTATTCTAAATCTCACTTTGCTTCCCAGTAACTTAAACAACTCACACAGAAATACAATTATCAACACAAATCTCATTGTAATTGTTCCATTCTATTGCCTTGTTACAAGGCATAATGCTGCATAATCCTTTTTTTGCATTCAGAAAAACTCAAAAACTAAAAAACAGCTTTGAAAATTGGCTCGTGGCCTATTTGCAAATGATACTAAGGCTTAAATACCTTTCCTGCAAAATTACACTAACTTCAAAATACTCTGGGATTAACCATTAAAATGTTTCTGTTTCGGTTACAACACTAATGAACACCAAATGTTAGAATTTGTTCTAATGGTGTAATACATCAAGGATTTTCTTAAAAGGAAAGGCTGGATCGGCTATCCATTATATAACTGAAGGCAGATTAGTCAGTACTGACCCAGAGAATACTTGAAAGATTTAATACTTAAGCGTACAATCAAGCATAAGAAGTTTAATTCAGAAAACCTGCTAAATTAGCCATCATATTTTTTCCCTATAAAAATACCAAACTCCTGTTTTCTGAGCTACACTTGAAAGCCTTCCTTTCACTCCATACACAAGCCACTTAACCTTCAACCTGATTTCCCCATTCCTATAAAATGAGGTGATGCTACTATGCTGTCTTATATCACAAAGGAATAAAAAGAAACAAAGGAAGCAAAAAGGGAATTGAGGGAATCTCAACACATCAGGTCTATTAAAGCCTGGTAAAAACAACTGATATGATGGGATTTTACGAAACAAATGTGTAAATGCTGTTTTAAAAACACAAAAACAAAGACTGGAGAATGAGCTACTCTGGATATATTCTAGAGATATACATTTGGCATGTAAAAAGGTAGTACTTTAAGGACTATCGCAATTCCACGAGTGCCTTTCCTAGCCCCAACACCACACTTCAACTGGGGTGTAATATATCTATATCTTCAGTGTAAAAACAAGAATGACATGATTTATCTACTTTTTCTGGGGCTTTTGCATCTTTTAATGCTGACTCTTCTGTGGAATGTAATCTGTTTGAGGCCTCCCCGATATCTAACCATCCTGGTTGCTACAAGTTCATCTTTCTCTTCCACCATGTTTTCATTTTTCTTTCTTGTCTTTTGATTGCTATTGTGATTTAATAGTTTGCCCTCAATCTGGACTTTTACAGAACTCAAGAAGCAGATGCTTTTCCTTTTAGTTAATTATTAATCACTCCTTTCAGCAATAATAGTCAAATGTTTGTTCTTGTTTGCTATTTTTATCACTGCTCAAAAGAAATTTCTTCCCCTTCCTTCATTAGAGAAGATCTCTCCCCTGCCTTATTTCCATGTTTCATTCTATTCTCAATTAGGATACAGATCACTCAGTAAATTTTTACAAGCCATACCATATTAGAAATTTGAAATAGACTACTCTATAAAGAAATGGTTTAGCAAGTAAATACTGTAAATAAGATACATGTAATAAAAGCTAAAACTTTTGAAAAAAATTTTAAATAATGTCATTTATTTCAGAAGTACCTATATAATTCCAACTGAACTAATTACAAGTCACTGTTATTTATTCTTTAAAGGATTTCCACTCAGAATCTTCTACTTTGGACTATTTTGTTGGTATAATTTTAGATACAGTATTTGCAGTGATAACACTGCATTTCTTTAAAAACTATTGTTTTTTTTTTTTTTTAAATACTATCTTGGATTTGCCTAGCTTCCTTGATTAGTCAAAAATAATGAGGTTTACCATTCTCTCATTATATATCAAGTGAGAGATTAAAGTCCTTGGTAAGTAATAGGTCTATAAATGCAAGGTCCAATGTTATATAAATTCAAGGAAGATGCATTGTACCTCAAATTTCTAATAACTTTTAAATGCCATTCCTAAAATCCATTTATTAACTATGAATGAACTAATAATGGCATATTTTTGATGGGCTACTTTTCTGAAACCTCATCAAAATAACAGATCTACTGTTATACTGTCACAGAATATAGCATTATATGCCAAAGAGCCGTCTGTGGAGCACAAAGTGCATCAGACAACCACAAGATTAGGAAAGAAAAGGTTCTGAGGTCAAACAATGTGGGAAATGTTGAGCTAAACAAAATTAAATCCATTTTTATTACCACAGGACTTCTTAGTACCATTAATACATTATGTATACTGTGACTCTCCAAAGCCTGTGTGTTAACAGATGCATGTTTGTATGTTGGGAGGGGCAGTATTTATGCAATTGTTCCTCTATTTATGATTATAAAACCATATTACAGCAAGCCATCTCCCATGGAACATACTTTGAAAAATACTAATATACATGGATCACTGTCACTATTGATTGCTGTTTTTGATATTTAACATAAATCAATTTCTGCCAGATACTATATTTATAAAAGTACTAATTATTTAGGGAAAGAGGGAAGGCATAAAAAGAAAGTGTAGCTATTATCTCCTTCTAAAACAGTAATACCTAAAAGGACAAATCGTGTTCTGTCCATATTTAACCCTTCTGCTGTGGTTATAGAATAAAACAGACAATTCCTTTTTTTTTTTTAAATGACAGATTTTATTTAACAGATGCCTCAGTGAATTTGGACATCTCATTTTTAATTAGGCTATCTGAGGGCTTTAAACAATCAAAATACCAAAAAATATCGCAAAAGGCTTTTAAAAAGAGCTGCATATAGCAGTAAATAAAATGTGAATTTAAGCACCTTGATTTGTAAACTATCAAACACAAACTTAGACTAGACTAGAGTTTGAATCTTCAGACCTCTTTCCTAGACCACTAAACAAGGCAAAGAATAGAAACACTCCAGTTCCTCAGGTACCAAAATAGCAGATATGGGCATTACCAGGTTCAAAATTCATTAGGTACTTATCACAAATGACAAAAATAATTGAAAGATGTCTAAAATTCCAATTCCTCTGGATTCCACCTCCCATTTTTCCTCTAATATTTCAGAGACGCTTCAGTCAGAAAGAATACTTTACTAATACCAACAGAAAGAAAAGCACTCCAACAGTCACACATACATATTCCATCACATTTTGAAATAATGCCAAATTTTACCAATATCATTTTATCAATATAATTATTAGCATACAGACATCAAATACGTTTATAATAAATATCACTTTTTAAAATAAAACAGTATACTCACTAAAGAGCTTGATGATAAAAGACAAGTACAGTGAATATTACCATTTGAAAATTTCAATTTTAATAAAATTTACTGTAAATAACAACAAAAGCCTCACTAGTAAGGGCAGTCTTCTAGAGATGGAAATAATTTTTAGAGCTGGTACTTTTTTTTTTTGAGATGGAGTCTTGCTCTGTCGCCCAGGCTGGAGTGCAGCAGCCGGATCTCAGCTCACTGCAAGCTCCGCCTCCCGGGTTCACGCCATTCTCCTGCCTCAGCCTCCCGAGTAGCTGGGACTACAGGCGCCTGCCACCTCGCCGGGCTAGTTTTTTGTATTTTTTAGTAGAGACGGGGTTTCACCATGTTAGCCAGGATGGTCTTGATCTCCTCGTGATCCGCCTGTCTCAGCCTCCCAAAGTGCTGGGAAGAGCTGGTACTTTTTAAAAATAGGAGTCTGTCTAGTGTAGTGGTTAAACACATAAACTTTGGAACTCAGACATGAGTTCAAGTCCCAGCTGTGACACTTACTAGCGGGATAACCTTGAGAGAGTACCTAACTTCTCTGTGCCTCAGTTTCCTCTTGTAAATGGAATATTAGCAGTAACCACCTTATAGGGTTTTTATGAGGATTAAATGGTTTGAGAACAGCACTAGGTACACAGTAAACAATGTATAAATGTTTGATAAACACATCTTTGTTTATGTGTTATGAGAGCCTACTAAAAAATAAAACTACTTAATGTATAGTGAGCTTTTAAAAGAAGTCAAATATGTAGAGAAAGAAAATAAAATATGCTAACAAAAGAAAAATTTACAGATGAAAAAGGTATGTATCCCACTACACTAATTAGCATATACACACAGATTTAGTCATTCATTCATTCTTTCAAACATATATTAATAGCATTTTATATGTCTGGCACTGTGCTATGTAATGGAATCACAATGATAAATAAGATAAAATCTCTGTCCAAGATTAATCAGGTGCTCTACTCACCTTTGCATTTATTATTATAATAATTTGATGACAGTTGTATATATATAGTATGTAACTAAATGGTATAACTATGCACAAAATTGGGGTTTTGTAATTATTTTTATTTTTTTAAGAACCCTTCTAAACATACTACAAACAAAAGCTGAACACTAGTGATACAGAGGGAGAATAAACATATCTAATCACGTTTTTTATTAACTCTTGTCTCAGAACTCAGTTGCTAAAGAATGTTGGAAATAATAACCTAGCTTTGGTAGCTAATCTTAAACTAATACTATTTTTGGTTATCAAATAATTTCCTCATTCTGAGAAAAACAAACAAAGAGTAATTTGAAGCATGTAGTTTGCTTCTTTCCTCTTAGGCAAATTGGTGGTTTTCCTCACATCCTCAAACTTCTGTTATGGGTAGACTGACACTTTTCAACCTGCATTGCAGCGCTATGACATAGGTATCTTCTTTTTAACTAGGCCAGTTACATCTTACAACTCTAGATTAGATTACTTAAGTATACACCATATACACAAAACTTCAATCAATACAGATAAATGTTCAAATGGTATTTGAAAGAAAACTTTTATAAATATATAAAAAGTATTAAATCTACAGTCCTTTTAAGAGCAGACAGTAATGACCAAAATGATTATCTCCCTCTTCATGCTCTTGGTAGTTGACATTAGCAGCATATTCCTAAACTTAAATATTTAGGAAATGTGATAATACATTTTTAAGAATAGTCACTTAAACTTTCAGATTTCTCCATGCCTTGCTAGAATATTCCACTGGAGAAAATTAGTTGCCTCTGTTTAAGTAAATTGATTTTTCTCAGTTTTTAATTGTGATAGAATACATATTAACATAAAATTTTCCATCTTAAATGGCAATTTAAGTGTACAGTTCAGTAGTGGACCAACATTCACATTGTCATGCAAACAGTCTCCAGAACTTTTTCATCTTGCAAAACTGAAACTCTATATCCATTACACAGCTCTCCATTTCTGCCTTCCCCCAGTCACTGGCAACCACCCTTCTACTTTGTTTCTGTGACTATTGCCACTCCAAGTACCTCATATAGGTAGAATCACAGAGTATTTGCCTTTTTGTACCTGGCATATTTCACACAGCACAATGTCCTCAAGGTTCATCCATGTTGTAGCATGTGTCAGAATTTCCTTCCTCTTCAAGGTTAAATACTAGTCCATTGTATGTAATGTCACATTTTGTTTATCCAGTCATCTAGGAATACTTGGGTTGCTTCCACCTTTTGGCTATTATGAATAATGCTGCTACAGATATGAGTATAAACTGATTTTTAATTGATTCACCAAAGTTTATACTGTCAGCATTATTGAATGGTACATATGAAAGGCAAGAAAAATAAATACAAAATAGATTTATCATATGGTTTTAATTTTTCTTTTTTTGGAGACATAGTCTTGCTCTGTCACCCAGGCTGGAGTGCAGTGGCACAATCTCAGCTCACTACAACCTCCGCCTCCTGGGTTCAAGCGATTCCTTTGCCTCAGCCTCTCGAGTAGCTGGGATTACAGGTGTGTGCCACCACGCCCAGTGAATTTTTGTATTTTTAGTAGAGACAGGTTTCACCATGTTGGTCAGGCTGGTCTCAATCTCTTGACCTCATCATCACCCACTTCAGCCTCCCAAAGTGTTGGGACTACAGCCGTGAGCCCACCATGCCCGGCCTATCATATATATATTTTTTAAAGCGTGTTCCTTTCCATGGAATAACATAAAAAAAAACAGAAAATAACAAAAAGTCCATTTTTTTATTTGAATTGTCACGAAGTTCTATTTCTTTCACAATTAAGTTTAAAAGTATATCAGGTCAATTAAATGGTATCTTAGTCCACTTTGTGTTACTATAACAAAATAACATAGACTGGGTAATTTATAAAGAAAATAAACTTATTTATTTTTATTATTTTTTTTGAGACGGAGTCTCTGTCGCCCAGGCTGGAGTGCAGTGGTGCGATCTCTGCTCACTGCAAGCTCCGCCTCCTGGGTTCACGCCATTCTCCTGCCTCAGCCTCCCGAGTAGCTGCAACTACAGGCGCCCGCCACCATGCGCAGCTAATTTTTTGTATATTTAGTAGAGACAGGGTTTCACCATGTTAGCCTGGATGGTCTCGATCTCCTGACCTCGTGATCTGCCTGCCTTGGTCTCCCAAAGTGCTGGGATTACAGGCATGAGCCACTGCACCTGGTCAGAAATGTACTTCCTACCATTCTGAGGCTGGCAAGTAAAAGGTCAAGAGGCCTATTCTGGTGAGGGCCTTCTTGCTGCATCATAACATGGTACAAGGGCAAGTAGGCATGCAAGAGAGAGAGACCACAAGAGTAAGCTGAGCTCATTTTTATAATAACACATTCTCTTGACAACTCACTTCCTAGAGAACTAATTATCTATATAATGGCATGAATCCTTTTATGACGGTTCTGCCCTATGACCGAGTCACCTCTTAAAGTTCCCACCTCTTAATACTGTTATACTGACAATTAAACTTCCAACACATAAATTTTTGGGGAACACATTCAAACCATACCAAATGGTAATTAATTTTTATTTCTAACATAAACATATATCAAAACACTCTTTCTTTTTTTTTTAAGTCAGGGTCTTGCTCTGTCACCCAGGTTAGAGTGTGGTGGCACAATCACACTTCACTACAACATTGATGTCCCAGGTTCAAGCAATCCTTCTATTTTAGCCTCCAAAGTAGCTGGGACTACAGCTGTATGGCACCATGCCTGGCTAATTCATTTTTCTGTAGAGATGGGGTCTCACTGTGTTGCCCAGGCTAGTCTTGGAACTCCTGGGTCTCATGTGATCCGCCCACCTCCACCTTCCAAAGTGCTGGGATTACAGGCGTGAGCCACTGCACCCAGCCCAGCAAATACTCTTACAATTTTATGAGAAAGCTTAAAACAATGCCTGGTACTTTCATTAAACACCCTTAAAACTTCACTAATTCACATTTTTTCAAGCTCCATATTTCAAAGAGAAAACCTAAGATATCTGTTTTTAAGAAGCATTTAATCACATAATCAATGAAAGCTGCTTAAAGGCTTCAAATATCAAGGATGAGAAATTATTAAGTCTTGTACAATACTAAGTAAAAGCTGTTCTATTAGACAAATGTGCTTATGAAATGGACATAATACATATATACATATGTCACAGCACTTGCTTCATCTTCTAGTTAATAACATTATTATTCTGTGTTCAATAATCCTAAAAGCTTAAATTATACCATTTAATTTCCACACCAAACTGGTGCTATTGTATAGCATTAGATATGCTACCTCATAGTATTCTTCTCCGAGCACTACTCAACAATAAATGCACTATTGGTCCTCATATTTACCTGGTAATTCCTTCCTTTAAGAAGTTTCAAGATTGTTTACTATGCTGCCACTGGAAAAAAATACGAAGTATCCACATGTACTTATATGGAAAGAAATCTAAAATTCATTGTTCATGAAAAAGCCAAACTGCCAAGACAATTCTAAAAAGACACTCAAGGTTCTCAGAGGGGTCCGAATGGGAAGGTTAGTAGAAAAAGACCTGTTCTTTTCGCTTCAAAACCCCATAGGGGATTTTTAAGGCAGTGAAACTATTCTATATGAACTGTGATGCTGGATACACATAAAATGATAACATTTGTCAAAACCCATAGAATAGTACAATAAAAGAATGAATCTTAAGGTAAACTTATGGCCTTTAGTTAATGTATCAATGTTTATTCATCAATTGTAACAAATGTATCACATTGATGAGGATGTTAATAATAGAGGGAAACTGGAAGGGAAGGAATTAGGGGGTATAAGAAAGCTCAGTACTTTCCACTCAATTTTTCTATGAGCCTAAAACTGGTCTAAAAATAGTCTACTGATTAATAAAAATGAAAGAAAAGTGTAGTTATATTTTTCAATGACAAGTATAAGAAATATCTCTCTCATAATATGGGAAATAAAATTTTTTAATGTTAAGAACTCTTGGCCAGGCACAGTGACTTACGCCTGTAATCCCAGCACTTTGGGAGGTCGAGGTGGGTGGATCACTTGAGTTCAGAGTTCGAGACCATGCTGGGCAACATGGCAAAACTCTGTCTCTACTAAAAATACAAATATTAGGCAGGCGTGGTGGTACATGCCTGTAGTTCCAGCTGTTTGGGAGGCTGAAGTGGGAGGATGGCTTGAGCCTGGGAGGCAGAGGTTGCGGTGAGCCGATTATGCCACTATACTCCAGCCTGGGTGACAGAGAGAGATTCTGTCACACACACACACACACACACACACACACACACACACACAAAATAATAATAATACATTTTTAAAAACCTCTAAATAATCATACAATTAATATTCAGATTCAGGAAATGAAATCAATACATACTATCTAATTGCAGGGCTTTCATTCAATGAGAGCACATATTTTGCCATTTAAAGTAGGTTAGTATCCAGAATATAAAAATGCATAGTATATACCAACTAAGAGATATCCTATGCAGGTGGGTCCCGCTTTTACCTCTATATACCAGATACTACACTACAAGGATCTATACTCTAGATCATTTCTCACCTTTTTTCCCTAAAATGCCTTTTGAGACAGGGTCTCACTATGTTGCTCAGGCTGGTCATGAACTCCTAAGCTCAAGCAATCCTCCCACCTCAGCCTCCCCAGTAAAATGAGACTGCAGGCCCATGCCATTCCACCCAGATTAAGGTCCTTTTTTGACCTTTTTTTCTCTATCATGTTCTCCTATAAAGTTTTAATACCTGAGTTTCTCCTCGTTTAGAAAAATAATAATAAAACATTTTTAAAATTTTAATATCATAGATATACAATTATTTTGTATTATTATGAATAGCCAATCCCTCCATAAACTAAATTGCAATCTCTTGTTTCTATATCTTAAGGACCAAAAAGACGTAGTCAATTCTAATCAGCCCTTCTAAAATTTAATTGAGGATATTCTATATTGCACATAAGAGAGTTCAGAGAAGAGTTACTAAAGGTTTTGATAAATACTCCCAAATTGCTCATTAATGATTGTACTATAAAACCCTACCTATCTAAAATATGCAATACTTATTTCAGAAAAAAAAGGAGAACATGTCAAATATTATAACTTTTTGATGTATCAATAGTTTTTAACAGTATTTTCTACTTTGTTTATAGCAAATAGTACTTCTGCAATGGGAAAACCTTTATAATAAACAGTTTTAACTAGCTTGATTAAGCATTTGACACTTTTCCAATTTTCTTATTTAAATATAATTAATTTGCCATTCCATCAAAAGTGAAAAAGACAAGACTATGGCAAGAAGATAAAATCGTCATCAAGTAGAAACATCATAGGAATGGAAGCAAAGACCAAGTTCACCAAAGAAAAGTAAAAATAACTATTATCAATATTCAAAGAGAGAGATCCAGTATAGCATAGTGTTTTAAGAATGTGACTCAAGAAACAGAATGCATGGGTTTAAATGCCAGCTCTGTCTTTTCTTAGTTATATAACAAGGCAAGTAACTTAACTTGTCAAAGACTCAGCTACTTTATCTGGAAAATGAAGATACTAAAAGTCATTATCACACAGGTTATGATCAAATGAGATAATGCCTCTAGCACAGAGACTGGTACCCAATAAACACCCAATAAATGTTAAAGACACAAAGACAGATGTATCAATATGTGGCACTAAGTAGGACCCTTATGGCTCCTCAATTGCTCTACTAGGTAGGAACACTGCTCTTGAGCCATAGGGCATGCAGGTACACAGCCCCACTGTTTTCCATGAAGGTATCATTTGAATGATGACCAACTCATTACACAGAAGCCTTGTTCACAATATAGAAATTAACACTAATATTATGGAATATAAAAGAACAATCAAGAAACAGACAGTCATACATGAATATTGAACTGTATGACACCAGGGTCAGCATTCTGATTGGGAAGGTACAGAACTCTGAGAGTTGGATGATACATTTAAAAATCTTGAATCTCTGGAGTCCCAGAGTCCCAGGAACTATCAGATCCTGCAGAAATTAGCCTTTCCTTTGCTCAAGATGAAGCACATGCCTCTTCCTTACAAGATAACCTATGTCTTCCCAGATCTACCTCCACCTCTGGTTCTTGACCTCCAGACCAATCACAAATAACCATGTTTGGGAAGTGCTGAATCTGCTGAGGAGGAAAAGGACTATATGGCTGAAAGAGCTGCACAACTTAGTCAACATGTAAAGCAAGAGCTGGAAGAACAGACTTAAGGCTGGATTCTGAAGACACTGGACCAAGGGAAATAGAATATGAAGTTGGATAAAAGAAGACTTACCTAACTGAGAGCACTCTCCCATTATACTGAATTTAACACCCTGACAAGGCCCCTGGAAATGATACTACAATATTAAGATGGCTCTTGAAAGTTTGGAAAAAGTGGAGGCACATAGTAAGTGAAGGAGAAATGGCAGAACTGCTGTGGCAGATAGTAAATTTAGGGAATGAAAGGTTCCAAAGAAGTGGCCATGCTACAGATTATATATGAAGGAAGGCTGAAAACTGCCTACTGACTATGCTCTATGAGAGAGCCCAAAGGGCATTACATTTCCCAAAGCATAAGCAATACACCGATGAAAAGGGCAACCATATTCCTGAGCTCAGTAGTGGCTGTCCTCATATTAATAGGAGATACTATGAGAAGCTGGGCTCCTTGAAGTACAAAGACCTGGCCCCCGTACCTAGATTTGGGACTTCTTTGCAGGTTAATCCCAGGTTTGGAGTTCCCCATAGGATCAACTGGTGTCTTGGATGCAGCTGCACTATGGATTAGCTTCTCCTTCTGTTGAATCTGCTTCACAATCCTTCACTTCCCTACAGGGGTTGGTTGCCAAGAGGACTGCCGAAAAAATCTCCTGCATGCAAATTTCTGCCTCAAATCTGTGTATTCCCTGCAGAACCAGACCTAGGGCATTCTCAAATATCTCAAAATGCTGGATTAAATCAAACAAACATTCCTTTAAATGCATAGTAAGAAATTAAACATTCAGAGGCCAAAACAAGACAGGATCTGTAATCCAGAACAGTAAGCAGAAACTGATTATGGTTATTCAGGGGCGATTACCAGCCTCAATAACCAAGATATTTGAATCTTAATACCTATTAACTGGCTGGAATGAGCACCAACCCTAGGACACAGAAAGTTAGAACTAAAAGACCCTCATAAAACCAAATTCCCCAAGTAAACATAACTATCTTGGTCTAGGTTCTAGGTGAACAAAAAAAATCTACACCAATAACTTAAATCCTGGGCCAGCCTTCGCAGTGGTTTGAAGTTCAAGTTTATACCACCTGTATGATCCAAGAAATTCAAGGCTCAGAAATGTATAAAAAGGGTGATCCCGGGCTGATAATATTCCTGAGGTAACTAGCAGAAGCAAATGTAAAACTATTCCGGACCCATAGAATTCCCATATTTAAAAAAAGCCTCACTAAAGATAAGCTCATAATCTAAAGCTGTAACGCACAAGAAGAAATAATTCACCATAAGGGGACAGCAGACACAAAAATTAGTAGGATTAGACATCAAAAAATGTCAACTGATAGTGCAGATGGAAATTATAAAATAAGTATATTTAAAATTATTAAACACATAAGAGACATTATAAAACATGAGAGAAAAGGAAAGACAATAAAAGACCCAAAAAAAAAAAAGACAGTATCAAAAGACCAGGCAGATCTGAGGGGAAGGAAAAAACAAACAGAATTTTATATGAGCATTGAAATAAAAAAAAATACACACTGGGTTAAACTGCAGATTAGATACAGATAAAGAAATAATTAGTTTTTAAATGGAAAATAGAGTTTAGGAAATTACTTAGAATGCAGAACAGAGATAAGGAGACAGAAAATAAGCAAATGGGACTAAGAAATACATAGGAGAGGATGAAAATGTCTAGCAACATCTATCAAATCAAGAAAGAATACAAAGGGGAAAAAAAAAAAAGCAATGTTTGAACAGATAATAGTTGAGAATTTTCCAAAAATGATGAAAGCCATTAATCATCAGATTGAGGAATCACCAGCATAACATATCCCAACTAAGACAAAAAGAAATTACAAAACACCAATGACTAACAGGGTATCTCAAAAGACCAGACAACACTGTCTCAAGATGAAGAAACTACAAGGTACACTAAAAACAAAAATTAAACAAACATAATAATAGCACATTAAGGAGAAGACTCTATGCTTGTATTATTGTCATTCAATAAGCAAATGTGGAAAAGGGAAATCAGATGAAACAGCATATGAAGGAAGAAAACATAGAACCCTTCCTCTGAGAAAGAGGCATCTTGTCAGGCAACCAGGAATACAATTATTTTTTTTCTCAGGATTCATTAAGACAAGAGAAAGGAGGTAAGGAAGGATGAAAGAGAAAGGGAGAAGAAAAGTTTCTTTAGGAGGGACTATCAAAAGGTAGAATTTAAAAGTCTCTAAAGGCAAAAAAAAAAAAAAAAGAATGAACGAAAAAAAGGCTGGGCACAGTGGCTCAGACCTGTAATCTCAGAACTTTGGGAGGTGGAAGCAGGAGGATCCCTTGAGCCCAGTAGTTCGAGACCAGCATAGACAACATGGCAGCACCTGTCTCTACAAAAACAAAAAATAATAAAAATTAGCCAGGCACGGTGGTATGAGCCTATAGTCCCAGCTACTTAGGAGGTGAGGTAAGAGGACCACTTGAGCCCAAGAGTTCAAAGGCTGCAGTGAGCCCTGTTCACACCTGGGCGACAGAGCAAGACCCTGTCTCAAATAAAGAAAAAACAACAAGAAAATTAAAAGCAAAAAACAATCACAACTAAAGGATATTGTGGTTACCTCCCCAACATCCATGTTTGTTCCCTATTTTAATTTCTGAGTATCACTCCTGACACACATTCTATAAATTTTGGGGAAATATCACTACCCTTGCTCTAGAAATGGGACATGAGACTCAGATACAAGTTACTCAGTGCAAATGCTCCACCTTACTGGTTCAAGGGTCAGCATGGACTTAATTCAAGCCAGTAGGTCTAGACATGTTTTCTAGAAATTTCTCGGAAACTCTCTCTTCAACTGAATGATGTGATATGAAATATGATACCTGGAACTCCTGTAGACATTTTGCAACTGTAAGGGAAGTCAGACTAAAAACAAAGATTAGAGCAAAGCTGAGAGAACTGCAGAGCAACAGAGCCACAGACTTGACCAAACAATATCTGAAGACTGACCTCTCTCTAAACTTTCCAGTTAATTAATAAATCCCATTTCTTGTTTTAGCTAGGTATATTTACTATTATTTTGCAACTAAAAGCATTCTATTGGATACACATGGCACAAGGTTAAAGCTCTATTTGATTGATCACAAAAATTTCCTCTGATTTAGACTCAATATTGAGCTATGAAGTAGAAATTTATTATGTTAATAAATACATGTTGTATTTCAGAAATGGCTTAGGAAGAAAAACAAGACTCTGCCTGACATTGGAGATTTTCAGCAGACACACAACTATAATTTGCCAGGTGCCAGAAAAACTGACCTTTCCCAACATCACAGGCCCTGTATGTGCTAACACAAATTGTGCAGAAAGGGGCAAAGATGCTGCAGCCAAATGGAAAATAGGACATTCTTAAATGAAGTTTGCTTGCTATTTTGTTTAAATTGTCTCAATTTTTAAAAATCGAAGGATTTCTAATTAAAAATCAAAGACTGGATACATGCATTTATCTTCACTTGCTCCCAAAACCCCACTAACATCACAGTAAAGAAATGTTAAAAATTATAAACACTGAAGATAATGGCTGGAAGAGATAAAAGAAAACAAAAAAGTTAATAAAAGCTTGGAAGATGCAAAGCAGAAGTATAGTTTCTGACTTAGCAGAACAGAGAAAGTTGAAACATAACATGTGTAGTTAAGAGAGAGACACCAGCCAGCCATGGTGACTCATGCCTGTAATCCCAGCACTTCAAGAGGCTAAGGCAGGTGGATTGCTTGAGCCCAGGATTTTGAGACCAGCCTGGGCAACAGAAAAACCCAATCTCTACAAAAAATACAAAAATTAGCCAGGTGTGGTGGTGCATGCCTGTAGTTCCAGCTACTTGGGAGGCTGAGATGGGAAGAACTGCTTAATCCCACAAGGTCAGGGCTGCAGTGAGCCAAGATAGCACCACTGCATTCCAGCCTGGGTGAAAAAGCACAAGGCACTATCTCCACATGCACACAAAAAAGGAACACCAACAAGAAAATAATTCACAATAGAGTCCAGAAATGGGGCAGAGTTATGGGTAAGGCTAAAATCAGAAGGATGACAGAAAGTCCACATAAGGAACAATTAGATTTTAGATGTCCTGTTGGGTGTGGTGGCTCATGCCTGTAATCCCAGCACTTTGGAAGGCCAAGGCAAGAGGATCACTTGAGCCCAGGAGTTCAAGACCAGCCTAGGCAACATGGAGACTGTCTTTACAAAAAATTTTAAAAATTAGCCAGGCTTGGTGGCGCATGCCCATAGTCCCAGCTACTGAGGAGGATGAGGTGGGAGGATCACTTGAGCCCAGGAAGTCAAGGCTGCAGTAAGCTGTGATTGTGCCACGGCACTCCAGCCTGGGCAACAGAGCGAGACTCTGTCTCAAAAAAAAGAGATTTTAGATGTCCCTCTACAACTCTGTGACTTGCATTCTGGCAGGAGAAAAGCAGTTTACTCTCTAGAAAAAAAAAAAAAAAAAAAACTGAATCAGACAGATACCAGACTCTGGGACTATAAGCACAACTGAGTGTGAGGATAAGATACCGTACTGATGGCCAGGCACGGTGGCTCACGCCTGTAATCCTAGTACTTTGGGAGGCTGAGGTGAGTGTATCACTTGGGGTCAGGAGTTCAAGAACCAGTCCGGCCAACATGGTGAAACTCCATCTCTACTAAAAACACAAAAATTAGCCAGGCATGGTGGTGGGCACGCCTATAATGCCAGCTCCTTGGGAGGTTGAGGCACAAGAATTGCTTGAACCTCAGAGGCAGAAGTTGCAGTAAGCCGAGATCATGCCGCTGCACTCCAGCCTGGGTGACAGAGTGAGACTCGGTCTTAAAAATAAATAAATAAATAAAACAGATACTGTACCGAAAACAGGGAGATTCAATTTATACAGTGGTCCCTGATTTATAATAGTTCGATTTTACCATGGTGGGAAAAGAATATGCATTCAGTAGAAACTGTACTTTTGGTATGGTATGACCGTTCTGGTTTTTATTTTCAGTACAGTTTTCGATAAATTACATAAAGTATTCGCTCTTTATTATAAAATAGGCTTTCTGCTAGATGATTTTGCCAAATTGTAGGCTACTATAAGTGTTCTGAGCACATTTAAGATAGGCTAGATTAGGCTTCATTAAGTTAGGTGTACTAAATGCATTTTTTTTTTTTTTTTTTTTTGAGACAGAGTCTCGCTCTGTCACCCAGGCTAGAGTGCAGTGGTGCAATCTCAGCTCACTGCAACCTCCAGCTCCTGGGTTCAAGCAATTCCCCTGCTTCAGCCTCCCGAGTAGCTGGGACTACAGGCGACCGCCACTACGCCCAGCTAATTTTTTGTATTTTAGTAGAGACAGGGTTTCACCATGTTGGCCAGGATGGTCTTGATCTCTTGACCTTGTGATCCACCCACCTCAGCCTCCCAAAATGCTGAGATTACAGGCATGAGCCACCGTGCCCGCCTCTAAGTGCATTTTTGACTTATGGTATTCTCAACTTCCAATGGGTTCATCAGGATATAATGCTACTGTAAATTAAAGAGCATTTCTATACTAAGCAGTGAGATCACTCTCTACCTCTCAGTTCTCTTCCTTTGTTTAACTGTCAGAAACTAGTAGCAGCTTGTACCTCCCAGGCAGGAGAAAGACTCTTCTTTGGAAAGAGAAAACAGCCCAAGAGAAAAGGCTATAGATTACTGGTCCCTAACCTTTTTGGCACTAGGAAGCGATTTCATGGAAAACAATTTTTCCACAGACAATGTGGGTTGGGGCAATGGTTTCAGTAGGAAACTGTTCCACCTCAGATCATCAGGCATTAGATTCTCATAAGGACCGTGCAACCTAGATCCCTTGTATGCACAGTTCACAACAGAGTTCACACTCTGATAATCTAATGCCGCTGCTGATCTGACAGGAGGCAGAGCTCAGGCCTGCCACTCACCTGCTGTGTGGCCCAGTTCCTAATGGGCCACAGACTGTTACCAGTCTACTGCCTGGGAGTTGGGGACCCCTGCTATAGATATTAAGAGTCAGCAATGTCTCAATAAAATAAAGCTGATATTCAACTAACAGCCCTACAGTGAAACCCATGCACACAGAGTTTCCAAGATTTTTAGTATTAGCTAAATGTTTGAGGACCAACCAAGGAATGCTCCTATCATGAAATAAATAAACCAAATCAAACAGAAAAACAAACAAAAATACAATACACAAATTATTTTTTAAAAACTAAAATTATTTGGACAGAGGTGAAATTATAACCACAAAACAGTAATAGACTATAAAAATGAATGCTCAGAAAAGAAGAAAAGGCTTTGAAAAGTTTACTTATAATATTTTTGAGACATGGTCTCACTCTGTTGCACAGTGGCACAATCATAGCTCACTGTAACCTCTAACTCTGAGCTCATGCAGTCCTCCTGCCTCAGCTTCCTGAGTGGATAAGCCTACAGACATGTACCAATGCACCATGCTAATTTTTTTTTTTTTTTGTAGATGGTGTCTCACTATGTTGCCCAGGCTAGTCTTTTAACTTCTGGCCTCAAGTGATCCTTCTACCTGGGGCTCCCAAAGTACTGAGATTAAAGCCATAAGCCATCGTGCTCAGCTGAAAAGTTTAAATGAGAGCAGAACATTTAAAAATATATAAAAATAACATTGGAAGAAAAGGCTCAGAAAATCTCCCAGACACTAGGAAAGTAAAAATTAGAAAATCAAAATGCAGGAGTTCAAATATTAGACAAAAGAAATTCTAGAAAAGAAAAAATGGGAATAAAATTTATCAGGGATACAAGATAATTTCCCATAAACTCCAAGAAAACAAGTCTTAGAAAAACAGTAAATGTAATCATAATCACTGAGTAGCTCAAGTATGAATAATACATAATTTTAACAGTGAAGACACTAACCAAAAATAGTGATAACTCCATTAGGGAAAGAAAGTTGAGGGGGAAAGGGAAAAAACTTAAGTATAAAAAAGCTAAATCTTCCTTTGCCTTATTAGTAAGTCAACATATATGATTAAAATGGAAAAAATTTTAAATGGCAGCATAATATCGAGAGGATTATAAGTAGTTGCCTCTGGGGATAACCATTCAGGGATGAGAAAGGGTGGACCAGGGAACCAGTGTTTTTCATTATATGCATTATGTCATATTTGAGTTTTTAACATTAATTAAACCTATAAACTAACCTTTGTGAGAAACAATGTTTTATAACATTAAGTAACAAGAAATAGCTCTCCATAAATTTTATGGTATTTTGGTCTTAATTAAACTGTTTCTCATAAAAGTCTTCTTGCCCATTTCTTATTTTTTCATTCTAGATAAATTATATTTTTGGTTACCATTATGAATGACACTATAAAATTTTGTTCTCTAACTGGCTATTGCTAGTTATTTTATATACTTCTGTTAAATTGTTAAGAATCCTTGTTTTAATTGTTCTTAAATCCACTGATAATAGAAACTATTTCCATGATCGTTACATTTAGCATTGCTCCCCACCCACAATAGATGGGAAGTAAATATTTAACAAATGATAGATAACACTGCTAGAGCACCTACTGATAATGTGTCACCCACTAAACTAGGCAATTTATAATCTCTAGCCTTCACAACTCTTTAAGGTAGCATTTTGTTTAGGCCACTAGGTAGACTAATCAGCTGTAACAAAGAAATACCAAAAAAAAACAAGGGCTTAAAGAAGATAGAAGTTTATTTCTCTCTCACATAACAGTGCAAAAGTAAATGGATAACCTAGGGTGGAGAGTCAGCTCTGCTCCAGGGAACCCAGACTAGCCAGTCAGTTCTGCCGTCTTCATCAATTGGCGTCCATCTCTGGATCCAAGACTGCTGCTTTAATTCTTGTCATTTCCCAGCCAAAGAGAAAAAAGAAAAGAGGACATCCAGGACACATGGGTTTTTCTTTAAGAAGATGACCCAAAAAGTTGCCCGCATCTCTTCCTTGCACATCCCAATGGCCCAAACTTACTGGGCCCAATCTACCAGCATCTACCTGGGAAACACAGTTGGAAACACTTGGGTAGTCATGAGCTAGCTTAAACTTCAGGCAGGACTAGAAATTTTATTTCTGAAAAGAAGAAACGCAGAATGGCTACTGGAGTATATCTGGCAGTCTCTGTCATAGGTAGGTATTATAATCCCTATTAAAGATAAGAAAATTGAAAATCAGAGTTATTTGCCTACGGCCACATAGCCAGCAATGATTAAGCCAGGATTCAACTCCTCTTCTGTCTCTGGATCCCATACTATCTCCCCGCTAAATCATGCTAAATAACCATATATATACAGATATATATATACTCTTTTTAATTTCTTGCTCAACTGGATGATTCTAACCAAATAGTCTTGGGTGTCCTCCTTAATACTATTTGTTTTATTACAAAATTTCCTTCCCTTAGGTGGAAAGGACCTTGATATTTAATTCTAATGCTCTCATTTTACACAGTAACTAAAACTCAAGAGATTAAATGAGTTGTTTAAGGTCCCACAGCCAGTTACTGAAAAAAAGGGCAAGTAGAGACCCTGGGTTCCTGATTTTCATTCCACTGCTCTTTTCACTATCCTACTCTATCTTCTACTGAAAATAAAGTTTGTCTGTCATAATTATAGTCATTCCCAGATGTTAAATGGTTTAAAATGATAATTTTTTTTCTTCCAAATGATAAGAAAGCACTAGTTCCAAGCAGATATTAAAGTTTGGTCACACATTACCACTTCTGTACATTTACTGAGAATTCATGAAGTAATGTTATCTTTGGACTAGCATAAAGCTACAGGAAGAAACCTTCACAGTCACAGTAGCTTCTCTGTGTATCTCTAAAACCTAGCATTCTTACTTACAAACATCATGAGAGTAAAAGAATTTAAGCCTGTTTTTTTCCCCCAATTATGTTTACCTTCATTTCATGGTCACTTAAAGATTCTGGTACCAAGTGTGCCCTCAGAAAATAAAACAACTTATTCCTCCTATCTCAAAAGTCAAAATTATTCATAGTCCACTAAAAGCTCTATTTGCTACTACTATCTTAAATACAAAATAGAGATCTAGGAAGTCTGCTGAATTAAGTTCAAATTTTTTAAAAATTTATTTTATTTATTTATTTTTTGATACAAGAGTCTCACTCTGTCTGCCAGGCTGGAGTGCAGTGGCACGATCTCGGCTCACTGCTACCTCCTCTGCCTCCCAGGTTCAAGCAATTCTCTTGCCTCAGCCTCCCAAGTAGCTGGGATTACAAGGCATGTGCCACCACACCCGGCTAATTTTTGTATTTTTAGTAGAGACAGCGTTTCACCATGTTGGCCAGGCTGGTCTCAAACTCCTGATCTCAGGTAATCCGCTTGCCTCGGCCTCCCAAAGTGCTGGGATTATAGGCGCGAGCCACCGTGTCCGGCCACTCGATTTTTAAATAGATGTCAAGGTTGCCTAAAAGTAGTATAAAAATTTGTCATTGCATACAACTTCTTTCCAGCTTCTCTCCTTCCTACTCCAGTAACAAGCTCCCCACTGAGATGATTCCAAATGCACTTGGTATTTTGCATTTAAACAAAATACATTTAAAATCATTTGGGAAAAAATTTTAAATATTTGCGAGGAAACAAATTATTTACATTGTTCATGTCATATAGCATGGTAGTGCTCATTGAGATTGGAAAATCAACTGTATTACCAAAGATTTTTTTAAAAAAGAAAAAAACTCCAATACGGAGTGAATATGATATAATAGGGATGTTCTATAGTCTGAATGAATCAAATTTAGTGTAAGAGAACCATTAATTATCTATGCCAAGTATACAAATATAATCCAAGTAAAATTAAAGAGTAAATGACCCTTTCAAAATTTGAAATTACCTTTTAAATGAAGCTGCTTCTGACAGCTTGGTATATGCCTTTTGAGTTACTAAATATAATTCAACAGAAATAAGATGGTGTCTGCTCTCTCAGAAATCTATGAAAGGAAAACATAATATATATTTAGTCTAAAAACAAACACCGAAACCCACAAGACCAACAACATTTGGAATGTTCATACTATATCAATAGTACTGTCAAATGATATACAAATAATTATACATTAAGCCTAGATCAAAAAATAATAATTCTCACCATTAACTGAATCCCTACTGTGCACTTAGTACTGCACTAGGTACTTCACATGCATTGTTTTGCATCCTAACAACAACTCTGCAAGGGAAGTATTATTCTACTTTAAGGCATGGGAAAAACAGAGTCAAGTAAGTTGGATAACTTGCCCAGTATCGCACAGCTCATGTGTAACAGAGCCTGGATGAGTCAAATAATTCACTCTCAGAAAACTAATTTGAAGAGTATATTTAACCTACTAAAAAGAATTATAGGGGTACTATCTGAAAATATAATCTTATCTGTCCTCTATCACCACAGGAATGCTGATTTACATACATAAAAATATAAACAGGGTATCATTTTTTAAAGCAGTCTGAATTTCCATGTATAAGCTTAGTATGCCCTACCTAGCTGTGACAGAATGTTTCAATAGTAAGACCTCGTGTACGCCTTTATGGTCTAGATCATCTTTCCCTGGACCCAACCCAAACTCCTATTCTGGCTTCTTCATTCAACTGCTATTCCTAAATTCCTGCCTATCTCTCTAAGTTTTACTGAAACATTTTTCATTTCAGGTTCCCATCCATTATCTTGTTTCTTTTTATTTGTGGCAGAAATAGAACTAAAAGAGAATCCCATTGTAACCACCCTCCCTCTTTACTTTTAAGGACCAGCCCACAAAGAGTTAGCTTATCTATCCAACTACAGGACAGGGTGCTATGCTCTGTTAATATCTTTTTTTTTTTTCTTTTGAAGATGAAGAATCATCAAATTTCTAAGGAAAGGGGGTAAGCAGAAGAAAAATGTTTTAAAGTTTTGAAACTTAGAAATAAATAAACACCATTCTGTAAGATGCTGCAGATGCAGCAGTACAAAATAGACAAAGTCTGTACTCACAGAGCTTACAATTTAAAAATTTGTGCCTTAGTGTTGTAGTTGCTCCAAATGATGCTTAAGACACACTGCATGCCTCCAAAGACTCACCATGTACCAAGGACATTGGGCATTTAAACAGCTCTTTAGAATTTTATAAAATGCTTTCTTGGCATCTCATTTAAGCCTTATTGCAACAACCTCACAACAACCTACAACGGTAATAACTATTGAAAGTTATTATAAGAAACAGATTAAGAAAACCTACATTTTGTGGCACAAATAATAAGAGAAAGAGCCAAGGTTCAAGCCTAGGTCTTCTAGCTCCAAATCTACTATACTAAAAGTCTCTGCATAAAAATGAATCTGGCTTCTGTCAAGTTAATTAGAGCTCAGTGCATAACATCTGAAATGAACACCTCATAACTCATACATCATACCATAGTTTTACACAGTCATGGCAAAGCAATGCTCATAGGAGGAAAGCAATTAAAGGGATGTAAATTCTAAAGAACAAGGCACAGCACCAAGCCTTTCCCTTCTCCTCAGGCCAAACCCCATTTCCTATACTCTCCACTGCAAGTCTTGCCACACAGTTTGAATATATAACTAAACTATTCCACAGTATCAGAGATCAAAAGTTAGTTTATAGTAATAAATATGTAGGGTACTAGAGGGTGGTCGTGGGGCATACAAATATTAAATACCACTAAATACCACTGATCAGAACCCATAGAAATGTCCTGGAACAAAAAGTAGAGTGTACGGAAGAACCTACTTAATAATACCCACACTTTTGCTACACTAATATGAACAGTAGTGAAGTTATATTTGTGACTTATCTCAACTCTTATCACTTTGTTAAAAGTCTATTCTCAATCAGATATCTATCCTAAACTGTCTATAACAGAGGGTGGAAGTTGTAATTCTGCCTACTCAGTATGCGTTTCTAACCTTCTTTTCTGATTTAAACATCAGCAGCAACAACAAATAAACATCTACCTTGTGTTCGCAGAAGTCAAACACAGAACCCCCATGTCCTCCTTCCTCCAGTTGAAGAGATGGGTACAAGATTATTTGGGTTGTGATTTATTTAAGGTGTGTTTGAGTTTTAATTTTCAACTTATTTAAATTTAAATTTAATGTGTGTAATCTAATTTAACTTACATTTACTTTCATTTTTTATTTCTTTGAGACAGAGTTTCCCTCTGTCACAAAAGCTGGAGTGCAGCAGTGCAACCTCAGCTCACTGCAACTTCCGCCTCCCGGGTTCAAGTGAGTCTCGTGTCTCAGCCTCCCAAGTAGCTGGGACTACAGGCATGAGCCACCACACCTGGCTGATATTTTGTATTTTTGGTAGAAACGGGGTTTCGCCATGTTGGCCAGGCTGGTCTCGAACTCCTGACCTCAGGTGATCTACCCGCCTCAGCCTCCCAAAGCGCTGGGATTATAGGTGTGAGCCACTGTGCCCGGCCTTCCTTTTAATTTTAAATTTGACTTAAAATTAAATTCAAGAATATCCAAAAGAAGTCAAAATAGCTAAAGTAATCCTGCATTTTAAAAGGTCTCAACTAAAAAACTTCTCTGTGAAATACTAAAATTTTTTATATTAATGATAAAATAGTTCTCTATCTCTTAGACCAGTAACCAAAAATCAAAGTTCTTATAAAAATTTCTTAGACCTTAACATTAGAAATTTTTATAAAAATCAATGACTTGATGATTTAACAAATTTATCATCACAGATAGACTTAGACCTGTCTGAGAGGGTTAAGAAACTTACACAAGGTCATTAAGCCAACAAGTAGTAAATCAGGACTTAAACTTGGAAGTTTAGTTGCCCCAGGGCCTGTGAGATGAGTCTCACTCTATTGCCCAGGCTGGTGTGCGGTGGTGCAATCTCGGCTCACTGCAACCTCCGCCTCCCATATGCAAGTGATTCTCCTGCCTCAGTCTACCAAGTAGCTGTGATTACAGATGACCACCACGTTTTTTTTGAATTTTTAGTAGAGACGGGGTTTCATCACATTGGCCAGGCTGGTTTTTAACTCCTGACCTCAAGTGATCCACCCACCTCGACCTCCCAAAGTGCTAGAATTACAGGCGTGAGCCACCATGCCCGGCTGCTATGTGATTCTTACCCATTCTACTTTTCTGCTTAATTGGTACCTGGCACACAACTGATACTCAACTGGTTACAAAATGAATAGATGATCAATCACCTCAGTGTTTCACAAACTTCAGAGTTTTCTCAAGATGGTACTCAAGGTCCTATATGTCCTAGCCCCAATCTTATCTTCCCTTACTCTCTAAAATGTATCTCATATATTATAACCAAACTGGTCCCTCAAACACATGCTGCAACTTCCCATCTTGTCCCAGGCTTCCTCTACTGGGTACTTGTCCCCTACGCCTCTATGCCTCTACAAATTCTATCTTCAAGTACCAGTCCCAAGTCATTATGTATAAAGTTTTCTCTAATCTCTTTGTCTTGTGATGTCTCTCATGGGAACTACTACTGGGTTGGTGCAAAAGTAATTGCAGTTTTTGCCATTAAAAGTAATGACAAAAAGCTTATTTTTTTTGACAAAAAGTGACAAAAAATGACAAAAAGTATAGAGCTTATTAATTCAGCAATTCTAAGCTATAGGGTCTTATGGACAATTCTTTATTCTATAAGAAATAAGAACGTACAGCTATTTATAAATCTACCTGGCATCAAACGTAGTTCCTTATACACCATAGGCATTTATTACATATTTAATTTACTGAATTTAAGATACACTTATTATTCAAAAATAAACCTACTACCTCTGAAATAATCTCCCCATTTTTTACATATCATTGTCTAATTTATGATTCCACATGTGTATGTGTCCATACGTATGTCAAACTAATCAATACTTAAAATGGGGTAGTAACTCTTATCGGATAACAATGCTGAAATTCTCAATGTTGACAGAACCCAGTTTTTAAAAGAACCATTAAAGAAGTATTTCACATTTGCACAAAGGTCAGCATATTAATGGTTCTGTACAACTAATCCATACACATATCCTACAGAAGAAAGAAGGAATCCAGGAACAATTTGAATAGTAAACATATATTTAAAACATTACAGGCATTCAAATCCAAAAGATCCATCAGTCACATGTGCCACCATAACAATTTAGGCGGGTTCTTCACAAATTTAGATAGCATTCTTTAGGGATTAGGCTCCTTTCCCATTATGCCTAAAACAAAAAGGACCAGATCTAAATAAAATGCAGCAGTCACAGTCACACAGACACTTGAGTCACTGTCATCTCTGAAAGACGGCCACAAAATACCATATACACAAATTGATTTTATAAAATAAGTGAATGGCCTATCAGCCTTGCTAAAAGCTAACTGCTAATGGCAGAGACCGTGTTGGGAAGACCAACCAAAAAGTACCACAGAAATCTCTGCATTGAAATTTGTTTTAAAGAGGGTGGAAGGAGCCAGGCACTGTGGCTCATGCCTGTAATCCCAGCACTTTGGGAGGCCGAGGAGGGAGGATCACTTGAGGTCAGGAGTTCGAGACCAGCCTGGCCAACATGACTAAACTTTGTCTCTACTAAAAATACAAAAAACTAGCCGGGCATGGTGACACGTGCCTGTCGTCCCAGCTAATCAGGAGGCTGAGGCAGGAGAATCGCTTGAACCTGGGAGGTGGAGATTGCAGACAGCCGAGATCACGCCACTGCACTCCAACCTGGATGACAGAGCGAGACACTGTCTCAAAAACAAAGGAAGGTTGGAGGAAGGATGGAAGGAAGAAAGAAGGCAGGAAAGAAAGATGAAATAAAAAGAAGGAAAGGAAGGGAGAAAAGTTCCAAAACCCATACACAAATTGCACAATCTTTTCATTGAAATGACCCCAAAAATAAAAATAAAATATACTTTCAAAGAGTCCTTTGAAAGAGCTGCTTGATTTCATGGTCAAGTTATGTGGTTTGTAAAACTTGAAGATATTCAAGTCAGTGATAAACACTAGATCACATGACCCACTTAAGGAACAGGCAGCGAAAAAATCATCTGGAGTTTATACTGGCTGTGCAAATGAATGTACTTAGTCATTACTGAACATCATGACTTACAAAGCAAGCAATTGTTTCCTTTCAAATCCTCATCTTTTCTATCAGTGCTAACAAAATTATTGCCAAAAACACTAAATCAATACCATCTGCTAAAAAAAAACTCAAAACGTTAACCTTAACCCATTAAAAAATATGAGTTAAACATCTTTTCAATTAAAATACTATTTTTAACAGTGTTCTATCAGGTAAGCAAAGCAAAACACAACACATATATTCTATGTAGGTAATCATATGAGAATATATGAAAAAAACAGAATATAGAAAATACTATTCTAAAGTTATTTTCTATTTCTTGGCTGGGCACAGTAGCTAATGCCTGTCATCTCAGCACTTTGGGAGGCTGAGGTAGGTGGATCACCTGAGGTCAGGAGTTCAAGACCAGGCTGGCCAACATGGTGAGACTCCATCTCTACTAAAAATACAAAAAATTAGCCAGGCGTGGTGGTGCATGCCTGTAATCCTAGCTACTCAGGAGGCAGAAGAATCGCTTGAACCTGGGAAGGCAAAGGTTGCAATAAGCCGAGATTGTGCCACTGCACTCCAGCCTGGGCAACAGAGTAAGACTCTATCTCATGAAAAAAAAAAAAAAATTCAAAGAGAACTGATGAAGTAAGTTACCATCTCTTTGAAAACTGATATGCTTTAAGAAGTTAAGTCCTAAGAACAAATTTTGTAAAATTCCAATACAAAGATGTTTTGGCATTTTCATGGTAATTTCAGCCTTAATGTTACAAATTTTCTTAGAGCATCTGCTACCTAAACTTTACAACATGGCATCCCATGCACAGAGCAAGTAATCCTTGGTTCTTGTTTATCTTAGAAAAAGATGCAAGGGAAAACATACTTAATGTACTATTAAAAGATCTTTCTCAGATTTTTTTCTTCCTCCAGAGGGCAGTTAATATAAACCTTCAGTAAGGGGAGTTTTCAAAAGTGCTTTTTGGAAGTCATCTGTTGCTTCTTCATCAAACAAAGAGTTCATTTCTTATGACTCTAAATGAAAGAGTTTTATCAGTTACTAGAAATTTATTTTTAAATAAATTTTTAAAAATCCTCTATGCATCCCCCAGCCAACAGGTTCAATACAAAATACTCCCATGAAGCACAATGACAACATGGACTTTTATTTCTGGCAATGCAGCCCCATGGCTGGAGATCATCTAAAAATGTTGTATTAAGTGCTTAAAATTTTGTTTTAATGTATGGAAGAGCCAACAACAAAGTAAGAGAAATGCTCAGGGGCAGAAATAATTTTTTAAAAAGTACAAGTCTAGAGAGGTGAGTTAGTGCTGAAGCCAATGTTCCCCTGGGGAATCAACATATCCCTGGTGGAACGAACCTGATGGAGGACAGGAGCTATAGAAAATAGGGTAATAGGCAGCAAAACTTGAGGGCCTGTACAAAATGGAGAGCCTGAGCAAAGACCGTCTCACATAAAGCTCCTGAGGGGCGGTAAATTAAAAAACAGTTAATCTTACAATCGATACACATGAAGGAATGGTCAGGGGAAAAAAGAGTAAATGCATATGGGTAAATCTAAACGCTGTTATTTCTGGGGCTGAAAGATCAAGTCCCAAAACTATAGTATCTCCTAAAAATAGTTCTTGTCAGAAGGAGGTTCAGAAGAAGGATAAAGATTGCATTTACATTTAGACTTTGTTAAGTATGCATATTAACAGTTCTATGGTAACCATAGAGAAAAGAAGAAATAGAAAATTTCCAACACAGTTCAAGGGGGGGAAAAAACAAACAAAAGATGAGAAGAAAGTATATGATATGGTAGAAAGAATTAGGTCTTGGAGTCACATATTCTGGGCATAAGTCACAAATCTACATATATTTCTTCTAACCACAGACAACTCACCTACTTTTAAAATTTCAGTTTCCTCATCTTTAAAAGAGGAATAATAATACAAACTTTTTAGCCTAGTATTTGAGTTAACATGCAAGTACACTATACCTAGTACAGTCCTGAAACAAAGATTGTACACAGATACCTTTTCCTGTCCTGTTCATTTCATGACACGGAAGCATGCTCAGCTAGTGAGGAGGTCATTATTTTAGGCTGCTGGATCAGACTATTTTCAGCTTGAGTATCACAACTATTACATAGAATTTTTCCTTGACTTTCTATGTACTCCTTCCTTATTCAGGATTAAAAAGCTTCTAAATTAAATTATATGTAGTACCTCAAGTTTATTATTCCTAAACTATGCTTAAATATGTTTAGATTTTCACAAGGAAGATTAAGTTAAATCTAATGCAAATACCCCTTTCACAGCAAAATGCCACAATTAACAATGCATATAAAATAAAACCCAGCTGTTACTTTTCAGATAGCTAACTACCCCTGACCTCAGTTCTAGAAATAAAAAAGAATGATTATTAATTATATAAATTTAAAGATGTATAACTCACCTATTAAAATTTGTCAAAGTTAAGAATGAGCATGTAACACCAAAATTTGATAAAATAACATCTTGTTGCATGAAGATTATATCAGGAGTTTAGAAACTGTACTCCCAAAATTAAAGTGTCCAGTAAAAGCTTAGTAAGTCAAGCAATCCCAGTAACAGTATTATAAAAGTTGACTCTAAGAATAAAAAAAGCAATAAATTTAATTCAATAACCCACATATGGATGATCCATGCCCCTACCCCTTTTTATAATTCTCCAAGGCCAATTTTAAATTCTGAGTGGAATTTTTCTCTTCAACACAGGATGTTTCCAGAATTCCACCATCTGTACATTTACAGAATAAAAATTATGTATCTAAGACAAACTTCAAATGGCAAATCTGTCCCCCAAATTATAACATAATCCAAAAGAAGTACTGTACATGCTTTAACTGTTTGTCTCTACCGGTACAGAAGACTAACTTTAGAGCATATATGCCAAGAAGTCATCAAGGCGACACAATCCTTTTACCTGAAATAAAAATGCTAAAGGCAGAAAACGTCTTCCAAGAAACCAACTGGCAACCACTAAAACTAAAGATGAAAATCTTAAATAGGGGCTATATTATTTATAAAATGGGAGGTATCAGCTTTATAGTAAAAGAGTTAAGAGCTAAAACTCTGAAGTCAGATTGTCCAAATTCAATGGTTAAAGAAATTACATTTTAGTTAGTAGCTCCCTGATAGGAGTGGATAATCTTAATACGCATCACACAGCATTCAGTAGATATATAATAACATAAAGGCCAATACCAAACAACCAAAAATCATTAAAAAATTCTTAAAGTGTAGGCCAGGTGCAGTGGCTCATGTCTATAATACCAGCACTTTGGGAGGCTGAGGCAGGAGGCTCGTTTGACCTAGGAGTCTGAGACCAGCCTAGGCAACACAGTAGAACTCCATCTCTGTAAGAAGTTAAAAAAAAAAAAAAAAAAATAGCTGAGCATGGTGGTACACACCTGTAGTCCCAGCTACTCAAGAGGCTGAGGCGGGAGGATCACTTGAGCCCAAGAGGTTGAGGCTTCAGTGAGCTGTAATCACACCACTGGACTTCAGCCCAGGTGATACAGTGAGATCCTGTCTCCAAAAAAAAAAAAAAAAAAAAAAGTATTAATGTGTAAAGGACACTGCTAATCTGCAATTGAGCCCAGAGCTCTAATTACTAATAATCAGGTTATAGTCTTAAAGGACTAAAGGAATATTACTATACTATACTGCTGCTGAAGTCATCTTGAGGGGCAACCATGAGGAATAATCAACTATACTAAGAAGAAAAACCCAGGATGGGCATGGTGGCTCAAGCCTATAATCCCAACACTTTGGGAGACCAAGACAGGAGGACAGCTTGAGCCCAGGAGTTCAAGACCAACGCAGGCAATGAAAGGAGACCTCTGTCTCTACAAAACAGTTTTTAAATTAGCCATGCATGGTGGTGCACACCTATAGTCCCAGATACTTGGGAGGGTAAGTCAGGAAGATTGCCTCAGCCCACAAATCAAGGCTGTAGTGGGCTATGATCTCACCACTACACTCCAGCCTGGGTGACAGAGCAAGACCCAGTATCAAAAACAAACAAACAATTTGGTAAGCACAGCAATTCAATCTGCCCGGCACATAGTTTAACTGCTGAGAGGGTGAGGAGGCTGGGATAACAATGTATTAGAGATACAAGCTATTCAGCTGGGCACAGTGGTGGCTCACGCCAGTAATCCCAGCACTTTGGGAGGCCAAGGCCAGCAGACTGCTTGAGGCCAGGAGTTCGAGACCAGCCTGGCCAATATGGTGAAACTCTGTCTCTACCAAATATACAAAAAAAATTAGCCAGGTGTGGTGGTGGGCGCCTGTAATCCCAGCTACTCAGGAGGCTGAGGCACAAGAATTGCTTGAACCTGGGAGGCAGAGGTTGCAGTGAGCTGAGATCGTGCCACTGCACTCCAGCCTCGGTGACAGAGTGAGGCTCCATGTCAAAAAAAAAAAAAAAAAAGAAAAAGAGAGAGAGAGACACAGGCTATTCCAAATGGCTTAGTTCTCTCAGGTTCCAGTGAGTTAAAAAAGGATCTATTGCAGAAAATTACTAAAGTTTAGTTTGCATTTGACTTTTCTAAAATTTGTTAACTGACAGATAAAAATTGTATATATTTATGGTATACAACATGTTTTCATATACGTATATATTATGAAATGGCTAAATCAATATATTTGACCTTGACAGCCTATGAAAATCTAGGCAGTTTCTGAAAAAGTAACACCCATGTCTAAAACCTACAGTTGGGAATGAAAAAGAAAGACTCTGAAGAATGCTTGAATTCTTATACCACCACCTCCCCCCACCCACCAACATTCCCCACCCCTGGGGAGAAACTATTTGAGACCGAACTGTTAACTGGCAGCAACCACCATCAGCATCACCTGAACAGGCTTCTAGGGCAGCAATCTAATAACCACTCATTTAGTGGCCACTAATTTACTCTTCATTTCAAAGTGGTCTTTTTATCTAGGTTTAAAAAAAATGAAACTGTCTAAAAATTTGTTGCAGCAGCAGCGGCATATGGAAATACATTCATCATTACCCTCCATTATCCTTTTCAGCTGGCAATAACTTGGGGTTGTAAAGCAAAGAAAAAAGAGTTTGGGTGATTTTAATCAAACCTTGGATTCCAGCCCTGCCCTGCAGCATGCTGTAATATGAGGAAGGTTCCAGCCTCACATTCCAACAGAAACGAATTTTTATGTGAAGAGCCCCCCTCCATTAACTGCCACCTCTCCTTTCGTTACTGTTTTGAATCAATGCAGCAAATATTTTTAAAGTATCTGCTACTTTCAACTATGCTAGATGCTACATTAATTATGGTACCATCCTTGAAAAAAATAAATGAATTACATTTAACAAATGCTTAAAGTGGAACAAAAGGAAAATAAAACACTTTTAGGAGTATGAAGACATACAAAAAAAGAAGTAGAATCAACATGCTGCTAACTCTCTCTAAAAAGTACTTTAAGTATCAGCACCAAATCATTTAAGGTGCTTTTGAAATGTAGAAGAAAACAGTGTATAAGCAAAAGCAGAAGGGCTTTAAAATAAGCTCCACCATTCACAGGTAGCACAAGCTTAGACAAATTAATCACTCCAAAAGTCAAATATAAACATCTACCTTATATAAGGGTTGTTGTAAGAAATGAGTTACATCTCTCATTGTAGTGCAGTGTCTGGCATATATGATTAATAAATAGAGGCCAATATCATTAGAGGCATTTTCAACACATTTACTGGTGAATTTTCCTGTTTGGTGGAAAAAATTTATCATGTCAATAAAACTTATTACTGTTCTGAAAAACAAGGTAAAATAAGTTTCATAAATTAATATGTAACTTAATATATAAATTAGAAGTATTTATCTTATAACAAGTTGGGAGATGGGAAACTGCAACTAAGAGGCATATAATATTTCATCAGGGAGTATTTAAACAAACAAACAAAAAAATGTAATGAGATTCTGAGGACCTGGAGAGGGAAAAAAAGTATGAGAGTAGCTATACCTATTTGTCAAGTTGAAAAAGGTCCTGTCTCCTCCCATTATTCTTCCTCCTCTTCTCAACTCCTATAGGGAAGAAATATGTTCTCAGATACTGGGAGTCAAAAAAAAAAAAAAAAAGGAAAGAAAGAAAGAAATCTGAAGCAACAAGGTAAACAAGGAAGCAATCTACATATATTAAAATACTTTGCTAATTCTTTAGGTGAACAGAACTTTTCAGTTTTACAAGCTTCACTTCAAAATACATAACACTTTTTTTTGCTTTTTACTTATTTATTTTTATTTATTTGCATAAATTTAAGGCGTCCAAGTGCAGTTTTGTTACATGGATAATGGTGAAATCTGGCCTCTTGTGTAACCGTCACCCAAAGAATGTACGTTGTACCCATTTGCAATTTCTTATCCCTCAGCCTCTCCCACCTTTTCCAGTCTTCCATGACTATTACTCCACATTCTACTTCCATGTGTATGTGTTATTTAGCACTTATAAGTGAGAACATGTAGTATTTGACTTTCTAAGATAATGCCTTTCTAAGATATCTTTCACTTAAGATAATGCCCTCAAGTTCCATCTATGTTGCTGCAAAAGACATGACTGCGTTCTTTTTTAAGCTGCATAGTATTCATGTGTGTTTGTTGTGTGTACATCACATTTTCTTTATCTAGTCATCCATGATGGATGTTTAGGTTGATTCCGTATCTTTGCTATTGTCAATAGTGCTGCAATAAACATACTGAGTGCAGGTATCTTTTTGATATAATGATTAATTTTCCTTTGAGTACATACTCAGTAGTGGAATTGCTGAATCAAATGGTAGTTCTACTTTTAATTCGCTGAAAAATCTCCATATTGTCTTCCATAGAGTTTGTACTAATTTATATTCCCACCAACAGTGTGTAAGTGTTCCCTTTTCTCTGCATCCTGATGTAATTTGGAATTAGGTCTATCAGTCATTCCACTATTTATTCTCAATTAACTCAGATAATTCAGACTAGCTAACAGGAGAGAAGCAGATTCCCTTTGGGAAAAAGGTTAAGGGACAAGAAAGAGAAATGTATGATTTTAATGCATGGACACTTAGGAGATGAGAAAGCATCATTAACCAAGGAGAAAGTAACAGAGCAGAGAAAAGGAGGAGATTTTAAGAAGGTGTGCACCAAAGGCTATGGAACAAATATAACGATCAACATACCACTCACTGATATTTTAGAGGCAATAATTTGCCAGCATGTCTCACTCAAAGTGAAATGCTGCTGCAGATTACCAAAACTTATCAACTGTAGAACCGTGAAACAGAAAACCTTATAATTTGATACACTGAGGTCTGGATATATGCAGCTGTCCTATCTCATGATCAAATTGTATTAAATCATTTATGGAAATCATTATCATTGAAAATTCAATGTTTAATTACATCTTTAAAAAACAGTTGGAATTACAGGAAAAACATGCAAACTTACTTCTTCCCTCAAAAGCCTCTGTCAAGCTTTGCTAAACTCTTTCTGCCTATAAATGTAGAAATACATAAATTTCTCAACTTAAATTTAAAACCTAGCATACAAAATGATATAGAGAGGTTCTTGTCAAGCTTGAAGGGTTCCAGAAAGAATCCTTCCTAATAAATCTTCAAGCACTGCAAAGGCTCCTGAGAATGATAGCTAAACATACCAAGTCACTCTGAGTCAAATGCAAATTCTACCAACCTTCTGAACGCAAGTGAAATGGTTTCCAGGTCTGGTTCAGAAAGAATTACACTACAAAGTTAAGGCAGATACTCTATGCCTCCTACCTAGTAATCTCACTACTGGATCTTGAGCCCAAATATGTCATTCAATCCTGTATAGTCCATTTTCACACTGCTATAAAGATACTACCTGAGACTGGGTAATTTATAAACAAGAGTAAACAAGAGGTTTAATTGACTCACAGTTCTGCATGGCAGGGGGAGACCCCAGGAAACTTATAATCATGGTGGAAGGTGAAGGGGAACCAAGGCATGTTTTACATGGTGACATGGTGGCAGAAAAGAGGGAGAGCTCAGGGAAAACTCATTTTTTTTTCTTTTTTTTTTGAGATGGAGTCTCCGTCACCCAGGCTGGAGTGCAGTGGCACAAGCTTGGCTCACTGCAGGCTACACCTCCCAGGTTCAAGGCAATTCTCCTGTCTCAGCCTCCTGAGTAGCTGGGATTACAGGTGCCCGCCACCACACCTGGCTAATATTTGTATTATTTTTAGCAGAGACAGAGTCAGGCTGTTGGCCAGGCTGGTCTTGAACTCCTGACCTCAAGTGATCCGCCCACCTCAGCCTCCCAAAATGCTGTGGTTACAGGCATGAGCCACTGCACCTGGCCAAAAACTGCTACTTTTAAACCATCAGATCTCATGAGAACTTCACTATCACGAGAACACCATAGGGGAAACCACTCCCATGATTCAATCACCTTCTACCAGGTCCCTCTCTTAATACATGGGGATTACAATTCGAGATGAGATTTGAATGGAGACACAGAGCCAAACCATATCAAATCCTTAAGTGCTTTCATATCTTACGATGCATCATCCCAGAAAATGTCTTTTTTAACCAATTATCTTTGGAGCTGGCATCTGTCAAAATAGTTTATTTTTATTCAAATAGTTGCTTACTCAAAACCTGAAGGGAAGAACCCTTTATAGAAAAAAGTTACTTCAAATGCTTGTGCTTTCCACTCCTCTTCCCAACCCCATCTGAATAATTACATTCCAAAGCAAAAAAAAAAAAAAAAAAAAAAAAAGGCAAGAAGAGTAATAAAATTAATTGGAGATAGCACTGTAGTTAAGAACATCATTTCAGTTTGAAGAGATGGAACCTGCAATGAAATACAGCCAAAAGGTGCATTGGTCATTCAAAAACAACAGCCCTGCTGATCACAGAGGTAGAGAAGTACTCTACATATGGCCAGACACACGCACCTGCTTAGAAATTATAAACTTGAAGGCAAAAGCATGCCAAAGACCCATGGGATGGATAAGCATATTTCTGAAGTCACAAAAAAATAAAATAAAATAAATTTTAAAAAATAAAAATAAAAAAGACCTGTGGGAGTAACATACAGCTGTAGGAGGAAAAAGGGATCTCATTTTAGTGATATTTTCTAATAACACCCTCAGCCAGCTGCCATGTAAAATAAATGCTACAATTTCTTGAGTACTATGTGGCAGGCATTATGCTAAGCACATTATATACATTATCTTGTATTTCCTATAATGACTATGTACAGTAGGTATTACTATGCATATTTTGCAGGTAAAGCATAAAGTTCAGTAACTTGCCTAAGGTCTCTTTTAACTGTGCTGAGATTGCAAGTGAGCAACAAATGACAATTATTATTATTACCATAATTCAGCTCAAATTAATGCCTGAAACCTGGCAAGCTTCTAGAATATCCATTTATGTCCTATAATGTTCTATCCCCCAAGGAGTCCTTAAAATTCTCTTCTGGAGGGTTTCCAAGTACTTGGGTTCCAAAAGCACCATGCTTTCCTATCTTTAACTGCCTCCGAAAGGAAGTCCTCTCAGTAACTTCTCTTGGTCCATGTGTTCCCTATCCTTAAGGTCTTTTCAAATACTCCTTGTGAATCACCCAATGGCTAGCTTGCAAATCCCTTCAAGCCCCATGGGTATCACACTTCACTATGTGCCCCAAGGAGTTATGTAGTCTACTTAGATATTTTATGATGTATCTACTCTCTGCTCTTCCTTCCCCTAATATAACTGAATAGCCCGAATATCACCTCCGTTCTCATAACAATCAATTCATACTCCCTTAAATAGAGACTGAAAATCACCCTCCTTACAGAAAATTTGCCCTTGATTAGCTTCACTTAACTATAACTACTTTTGTAACAGAAAGGGCACTGGATTGGAAACAAAGAGATCTGGCCTCAAATTCTGGTTCTTTTACTAGGTATGGTACCTGGGTAAATCATCGTTCTGGGACCCTTTTGGTGAACATAAATGAGAGGAATCAGGCTAAATAAGCACAAAACTAATTCCCAGATCTAAATATTTAAGCAGAAAGATTAGCAAGAGCATAAACTTTAAAAAAAAGTTACAAAATTTAAAAATGTTTTTAAACACCTTAAAGTAAAAATATATATACAACGTATTAGCTGGGCGCTGTGGCTCACACCTGTAATCCCTGCACTTTGGGAGGCTGAGACAGGTGGATCACTTGAGGTCAAGAGTTCAAGACCAGCCGGGCCAACAGGGTGAAACCCCGTCCCTGCTAAAAACACAAAAATTAGTCAGGCATGGTAGCCAGTACCTGTAATCTCAGCTACTCCAGGAGGCTGAGGCAGAAGAATTCTTTGAACCCAGGAGGCGGAGGTTGCAGTGAGCCGAGATTGTGCCGTTGCACTCCAGCTTAGGCAACACAGCGAGACACTGTCTCAAAAAAAACAAAAAACAAAAAAAACCCACAAAGATGTGTGTGTGTGTGTGTGTATATATATATATATAAAATATTAAAACCACAAAAAGAGAGTAACTTTTAAATGTCAGAGAGTGCAGGGGCCATTAAATTGTCCATTTTCCATTCTTTGGCATGATGAAAACCCAGGTTTTCACTGCTTTTAAATCCCTTAAAAAGTAACTGGGCTATGAATTTCGATACTTTTATTAGTCCAGTCTCACACAGCTATAAAGAATTACTTGAATGGATAATTTAAAAAGAAAAGAGGTTTAATTGGCTCACGATTCCACAGGCTGTACAGGAAGCATGGCTGGGGAAGCCTCAGGAAACTTACAATCATGGCAGAAGGCAGAGAGAAAACCGGTGTGTCCTACATGGGTGGAGCAGGAGAAAGGACCAGCACGGGGGGAGATGCTACACACTTTTAAACAACCAGATCTTGTGAGAACTCTACCATGAGACAGCACTAGAGGGACAGTGCTAAACCATTAGAAACCACCCCCATGATCCAATCATCTACCACCAGACTTCACCTCCAACACTGAGAATTACAGTTCGACATGAGATTTGGGTGGGGACACAGAGCCAAACCGTATCAATATTCTCCTATTGACTATGCAATATTTTATATGCCCATATTAGTTTAATACACCGAAAGAATTTTAAATGCTGTCATGGTTAGCCTTATGTGTCAACATGGTTAGGTTATAGCACCCAGCTATTTAATCAAACACCAATTTAGGTGTTGCTATAAACATATTTTGTAGATGTAGTTAATGTCTACAATCAGTTGACTTTAAGTAAAGGAGATTACCTTCCATAATGTCGGTAGGACTCATCTACTCAGCTGAAGGCCTTAAGAGCAAAACCTGAGGTTTCCCAAAGAAGAAAGAAAGCTGCCTCAAAACTACAGAATCAACTCCTGCCTGAATTTCCAGCCTGCTGGTCTGACCTACAAATTTTGTACTTGCCAACACCCACAATTGCATGAGCCAATTTCTTAAAATAAATCTCTTTAACAAATACACATATATATGTGATAATGGTCTGTTTCTCCAGAGAACCATAATGATACACTACCACAGTGAAAATCAAACTGGTACTATTTTGCTTCAAGAGGCTCCACCAGGTCATTCACACAAGAGGTGGGAGGGATTCCCCTCCTAGCCACCTGCAGGTAACCAAGGAGTGCATCATCTGTGTGGTATTTAAAAACTGTAATAAAACCAACTAAAAGTCTTTCTGCTATATTGTCACCAGGAGCTGGCAATTCTAAACCTCAGTGCCAAAATACTCTTTCCAACTATAGCAGACAGCTCCCACCATCAAGACCCCTAGTATGTCACTGGTAGTGGTCAACTTCCCCCACCCCCCATGCAAATCATTTATCCAATAGTTCTTCTATTCCTTAGGCTCTCAAAATTAAAAACAAAACTAATAATAACAACAAAGGTTAAGGGCCATCAGTGTGTTTTCTACAATATTTGCCATTGTGAGTTACAGCCTATCACTTTAATAGAAAAGTTCATCGATAGTGTCATGTGATGCCTCACTCAAAGCAAAACTGAGTCTACTTATATAATCCAACAAATTATGATTTAGTGTTAAAAGTATTTTTAAAACAACAACCTAAACAAGAGGTTCACAGTCATAACTACACATGCCTAGAGGCCGGAAAATGTGCCAAGATTTATGGGATCACATTCAGCAGAATGGACAGGGCCCTACTAACAGGACTGCAGTGACTCATCCCCTTTTGAATCACTCTGAGACCCAAGTGATCTTGGTCACTATCAGAGAAAAGGCCTAACTTACCAGAAGAAAAGGACAGAAAGTGATACTAAAAGCAGTCAACCCTGTGTGAGTTAACCTCATTAAGGGCCACGCTTTTCATCAGAGGCAGTGCAGCAGCTGGACCATAAGTTAGCAGATCAGCACTCTTTGGTAGCTCCTCGTCCAAAAACTGTACTTCCCCGTTGTAACAAATATTCTTGATTCTATCAAGTGGCGGGAAATGGCTTTCTAACTAGGGTATGCAGATAATTGAGAACGTACTATATAATAAGAAAATTGATAACCAAAGAGCATAGAACCAATGAGCTCAACTTAGCAAATTACTTCATATTTTACAAACTAAAGATTAAGGAAGACAAATGTATGTATATATGAAGACAGTGTTTTGGTTATACCTATTTTGATAGTTCTTCCAATACAGACACTGTACATATTTCGGAAATAAAAAGAAATAGTGACTCTCTAAAATAGCCAGCAGTTCACTGTACTTAATTGAAAACTGCCATTATTGGTTAAACTGTAAAATACATCTAAATCCTACGAAATAACAAAAATAATTTACCTAGATAGAAAGCTAAATTTACTAAACAATTAGAAGAAAGAATACAATTCCAAAGATTCTCCAGAATACAGGGCAATCAAACCTCAACATACCATTCATATATACAGCTAGCCCAACTTGCCCAAGAGGGCAAGTGCTCTTGTGTTTCAACAACGAGCACTTCCTCCAACCATGAACTAATGTCTAAAGACTTGCATGCTTTCCCAAGTGCTTTATTTCTCAAAAACCATGGGAAAAGGCGGAAGAAAAATAAAATCAAGCCTTATCAGATAAACAATATTGTCTACTTAAAAGAAATAAGATTAAATTGAGACATACACAGAAATTAACATGACAGTTAATTCAATTACTTTAGAGATCAGTGTTATCTCTTCATTTTGTAATTTGAAAACTTATTCAATATGCTCATTTACATATTAAGGCACTGTTTATGTTTAGGCCTTGCGTTACACTTGTAAATATCAGCAGTCCTCCTAAACATAAGGACACTATAACTGTGTATTTCACTCAAGCATATTCAAGGCCATCAAGAATTTACAAGCTAGCAAGACATCGCAGTACCAATAAATATAAAATGTTCTAGTTTTCCTGAATTAGTTCAAGTCAGACCACCAAATCAGATCTAAAAGTTACCTGTAATAATACAGTAATTTTTAAAACAAAAACGTCTAACATTTGAAATATGAAACACCCGAAACACGCAAAGCAATCATCAGCTCTCACCCTTCACCAATAACAGTGTTATGATTCTTCCCACTTTGTGACAAAATCCAATTCAACTACCATCTACTCCTTTCTAATTACACTGAGTGAGATACTATATTATGTAGATTAGGAAGCACATATTAATCACATCCAATAAAACATAAATACAAGGTAAATAACAACTAAATAATTACCTTTGGTAATAATGAGCCCACATACCAAACACTGGCCACTGGGAAAACTAAATGTGCTAATGTGTGTGTAACAACAGATCTTGGGTTATCAATATTTTTTAAAAACACTGATAATGGCAAATATTTATATATATATATATTCTCCTTATAGCAGAAATAAAAAGGAACAGTAAAATCTTAAGAACTGCTAGTAATTTGCTGCACCCTGATGTAAAATTGCCTTTACTGGTTAAACTAAAAGACTAAACCCAACAAAATAGCTTTTAGAAAAAATGTGTTAGAAAGTTGGGCAGAAAAACAATGAGTTGCAACTGCAAACATTGACAGCACTGGCTTTCCATGTGATTATCACCATAATTCTAAAAGCATTTAGTTCATCCCATGACAAAGGAAATAAGACAAGCTAAACACTGCAGGGTAGAGAGGAGTTCAAAAGGAAAACTTTGGTTGGCTTCCTTGGGTGAAGAGAACTTTTAACTACTATCAGTTTGACAAAGAAACGCAGAATGTGGGTGAAGCAAGAGTTCAAGCGGTCCCTAGGAATATACAATATTTTCCCGAAATCCACACGCGCGGAGCGGGATAGATTTCTTTAAAAAAAAAAAAAAAAAAAAAAAAAGGTGCATGAATTGCAAATGAAGCAGTAGGAGTTCAGCATCCAATAGGTGGCTGGTCATCTTTCTGGTTCGTAAGGTCAAGACGCCCTTCTCATCTACGACCCGCAGAGAAGAACTGACTCCCTCCTCTCTAACCTCTCCCTAGTAGCCAACCTTTGCCATCTCATGCCACCCTCGCAGACAATCCGCCAGGACCCGGGACACGCCCCCACGAATGACTACTTTCCTCCGGGATGCATCTCTGCCCCATGTCATCCTCAACCTCCAGTCTCAGGGCCTCTTTGGCCTCAGGGTCCCCGGTGCCTCCCTCCCCAGCCCCTCACGGCTGCCCTTAGGGCTCTCCTGGTTCCCCGTTCTCAGTCCTGGCCCTTCTCGCACGCCTCGGGTCCCGGCTCTCCCTCCACACGCGCGGGAGGTGCCGCCTCTGCCGTCCCTACCCGGTCTCCCAGTCCCGCGGCGCCGGGCGGCGGCACGCCGAAAAGCATCCACTGAGGAAACAAGTGCCTGCAACGCTCCGGCTGCGAACTCACCTCCAGTCCGGGCTCTCAGATCCTGGCCCGGAGCCGGGCTTCCGCCTGGCGCGGTCCGCGTCGCGAGCGGGACCGGAAGTCCCGCCCCCCGCCCGCTCCCGGCCGGCTGGCCTCGCTTGACTACAGCTCCGCGGGAGAGGGATTGCCGGCGGCAGGCTGCGGGCGGCGGGCAAGGGGCAGAGGGCAGGGGAGCTTGGCTTGAAAGGGCGAGGCAGGCGCCAAAAAAATTCCCTTTCGCGCTCCTGCTCTTTCTAGTGTATCCATCGACCAGTGTGCAAATGCTTGACCAGGCGTCTATTCTGCTCAAGCCCAGTGAGGCACAGGATGACTCAGACACCGACCTCTGTCCTCACAATCTAGTTAAAAGTTGATATAAGTAAAAACAGAAGTAAATCACTCCGCAAGACAGTGCGATAATTCACATTATTATCACCTGCTGTATATGGCCTGTGAACAACCAGCCACTGCTGTAGGGACTGGGGATAGAGTGAACAGAGGACAGCCCCAGCTCTCGTGGAGCTTACACTCAGGGCGAGGAACTAGCTATAGAATAAATCTAGCTATAGAATAAAACTTGCTATAGAATAAACAAATAAAACTAGCTTTAGAATAAACAGCGGCGGCTCCCTGGGGAAGCTTATGCACAGAAACACAAATATATAAGCAATGAAACCCTCAAGTGTTAGAGGCACTCTGGTGGTGCAGTAGGGAACGGTGCGACATAGGGAGCTGGGCAGAGAAGGCTTTCTAGAAATAACGACTCTTCAGTTGAGACTGAAATAAATGATGAATAAGAGTTGAAGGACAGTCAAGGTGGAGAAGGGCATGCAGAGGAGAAGAATGGTATGGAATGAGAGCTTGGCTTGTACCGGTAGCTGGCCAGGAGTTAAGCAAAGTGTCAGATGGTGGATGCAAGAGCAAGCATAATGAGAAAAGACAAGGCCAGATCATGAAGAACGTTGTACCTTATGCTTAAAAATTTTGGACTTCAGAGACTCCGTGCAACGGAATCCATGGTGTCATCTAAGGGAATAGACAAAACAGTGAGTCATGGGGTTGACTAGGGGGATTGTCCTAGTCATCAAAGAAAAATAAATAGATCATGAATAGCATGTTTTATCCTTGAGGATGCTTTCTTGAACTGCCATACCCAGATGTAAAGGCAAAAGATGGCTACCACAACCCTATAAAGGCAGGACCACAAGGGATCATACCCCTCAGGTTGCTGCATTGAGCAAATCACCCCAACCAAATGAGATGCTAAGTGAAGTCACAGGGAACTATGGAATGAGCCCAGAAGAAAGAAGCTTCAATACCAGCTACAGTAATGAGGACTGTTGCAGAAGAAAGAAGCTTCAATACCAGCTACAGTAATGAGGACTGTTGCATTTATTGTTTGTTTTCTTTGCTCCATTTCCTTCCTAATAAATACTCTCTTGCACACCAAGCCCTTTCTTTGCCTTTTTAAAAAGGAATGGTATAATACATCAATTTTTCTTTTTTGCCAGCAAAAGGCCATATGTTGCAATATATATGGAGATAGGATTACAGTAGAAGAAAATGAGGAATGGATATCATGTAGAAAGTCTGTACTTAGACGGCATAGCATTAACTCTAAAAGAGGTAAAAGATTACACCTTTGAGTTTTCTCCCATTGGTAAGGTTAGTAGTCCATTTGTGGTGGTACGTGAAATAATCGATTCACATAGCGACAAAGTATGTTTTTGAAAGGAAGGGAAAAAGAGAGTGTGCATGTGGTGTGGTGTGTGGTGTGTGTGTGTGTGTGTGTGCCCACACTGGGTGCCAAGAAGTAGAATGTAATAGACGCTCTGTGAAATGTTTCCTTATAGCTTCCCACAATTCCTTTTTTTGTGGGAATGGCTGAAATACATAGAGGCAGTCCTTTTATGGGCCACATATGCACAAGAGACCATGTCCTAGTTGACCAGCTACGTGTTTGTTAAAGACTGAGGGGGATACCAGGATGCTGGACTTCCGGTGCTTAACCTGTGATAGTTTGGGGAAAACTGAGACAAACTGATTGCGCTTACCATGTCCCCTGTCTACATAACAGATTAGTTCAAAGGTGGTCATATCCTAAACCAGACCATTTAGACTCTTTGCTTCAGAAACTTTAAATGAGGCATAGAGAAACACAAAGAGAATATAGTTACTGAGTAGAACTGAGTCACAAATGGCAGTTCCCTAAAGAAAAAAATCTATTAACACCCTTTACCAAAGACCCAGGACCTGCCCTGTTTCCTTTGGTTATAGGAGATATCCCTGTATAATTCCAAAACTTTTTTTTTTTTTTTTTTTTGGCTAGTCAAAGAAGATTGCTGCTGCTTGCAACCAAAATAATCTTAAGGAGGTATTCATATCCAATCCTTGTTTAAGATAATGTGCTCCAAGAGTCCCTTCTGAATGGGCACTGAGCTGAATGCACCACAGTCATTGCCACAGCAAACCAGACCAGGTATGAACACTGAACTCAAACAGGCCTAGAAAGTCTCACGTCATGGATTTTGCAATGCACAATACAGGGCTCCACTCTTGCAAGCTAAATTAGAAATGTCATCCAAACCTATAATTAGGTTAGGCATCAGTAAGATGTTCAAAACTGATGGGAAAAGGTGGAGAGCAACAGGAATGATGAGAAGGAAATAAGGATAAGGAGAGAAAGATGGAAAAAGAGAAGACTTATCTGAGAGGTGATCATCTTAGTTCCCTTTTTTTCAGTTTTTGATTCCCCAGTCCCTTATGAGATCCAGCTAAATGTTCTGCCCTTAAGTTCTATGAAAATTCCATGTCCTTCCAGTAAATCTCCCATTTGGCTAAGAATCGTTTTAGTAGGTTTCCCCTCTTAGCAATCAAACCCCAAGACATCAATTTATAAGACACAAGGTTGCCAGCTCATCCTATAGCATCCACCAGCGCTCTGGAGCCACTTTCTCTCCTCAGGCTCAAGAACAGGAGAAGGATTTGCACACCTCCATGGCTGCCTGGTCCATTCAGGAAAACCGTCACAATTACCATGGGTTTGATGACTTTACTATTAAAATCACACAGGTGGGGACAATCATGCAATCAGAGTGTAAAGCTGGAAGGAGACTTTGGAAACCATGCATGTCAACAGAGGAAGGAACTAACGCCCTTCCAGCTAGGCATAGTGGTTTTCCTAAGGCCAAATTGCTCGGTAGTCCCAGAGACAGGACTAGTTAACAATCTCCTCTCTCCCAATCCTGATCTTCCCGGTTAACTAACTGATCTTTGAATCTTGAGGGAACTACTGTGAAATCCTTAAAAGTGCACTATTCAGTCTCCTCCCACTCAGCTCCTGATCTTTGGCGTTTACCCACGTCTGTATAATGGCATCAGCCTGACTGCAGAACTGTGAGAGCTATTCAAAAGCTGTTTGTGGGTGACAATAGATAATGGACATGTGAATCTGAATCAGGAGAGAAAATTTTAAGGAAAAATTTCCTGCTTTTTTTTTTTTTCCGTACTCACCAACTGGCTCAGACAGGTAGATGGGTTAATTAGCAGAGCTAATAAGGTTAGTTATTCATAAAGTTTATTTACACATTCTACATTCTCTTTGGTTCATACATGGGTATATGCCATTTCCTTGCTTTTTTTTTTTTTTTTACCACCAACATAAACATCGATATCATTTGCAGTTATGTCTGAAACTATATCCTCGTCCCTTTGTAATTTAGTGGCAATTTACTAAATTACTACTAAATCCAGTAATTTAGAAATTTGTGGCAAAATCAACTACTCTACACTTGGAAGCAATCACAACAGCATACTCTCTGCTATATTAACCATTTGGTGTAAACTTGTATTAATTACAGATTATGAATTGAGTGATAAATAAGGTCAGCCAGGGATCTCCAGTTAATAATTCCTAACTCTTCTGCAGCTTATTAAAGGCAAGATATTTTCTATGAAGATCTTAACAACTCTTAGATAAAGTGAAAAATTAATTACTAAATTTAAAGTGCTATTTCCTTCCTAATGATGTGAAACTATTACTCACCATCATCATCTCCAGAAATTTGGCACTGTTGCCCAGGCTGGAGTGCAGTGCTGCGATCTGGGCTCACTGCAATCTCTATCTTCTGGGCTCAAGTCATCCTCCAACCTCAGCCACCTGAGTAGCTGGGACTACAGGCATGCACCACAATGTTTGGCTATTTTTTTTTCCTTTTTTTCTTTTTTTTTTGTTTTTAGAGATGAGGGTCTCCTTATGTTGCCCAGGCTAGTCTTGATCTCCTGGGGTCAAGCGATCCTCTTGCCTCAGCCTCCCAAATTGTTGGGATTACAGGTGTGAGCCACCGCACCCAGCCCAGAAATTTTTCATCTTCCCAAAATGATACTTTGTATCCATTAAACAATAATTCCCCATTTCCTCCTCCCCTCTGTGTTTTGATCTAATTTTGTTTGCATATCCTGCAAAAATATTTTTAGCACCGATTCATATCTTCTTGAAGTAAACACATTTCTAATAGAAATAATATTTTGCCTTATTCAGCTCTTTACTCCTGTGGAATCCAAATAAAACATGTGATTTCCACAGGGATGCCGTTCTGCTTCAGACCTCTTTAAGATCTAAACCAATGGAAATTCCATGTGTAAAAGAAACATAACAGGGAGACTTGGCATGATACTCATTAACTAAAAACCTGGGTGGATGTGTTCCTAAGGATTTTTGTACACGTTAATACTTTTGAACTCCAATCCTGCTTGTTTCTCTGCAAAAGCAATGGGCATTCCATGTGTTTGATTGGTGCACAAGCCTCCCTTTGTTTTCCTCCCAGGAAAATCAAAACTAAGCAGAGATACTCCCGCCAGAGAAAGCTTCACCTGCTAAATTCCACAGCAACTAATAAAACAAGGCTTTGTTTTCCAATAAAAATTTCACTCCATGGTTGGTAACTAAAATAGATCCACAGCTCTAATCCTAACTTGGAAACCTCACCAGTAGGTAAGTAACAGAATGAATTTTCAGTTCTGCATCTCAGTGATAAGAAACATTTCCTAAAACAGAATTAACTACAGGCTGGGAATGTTGAGGCAAAACTTTTCCTGTAGAAACAATGGATTCATGCCTTAAAGGGGGATACACCTCCTTTACCTCCTGATTAGTTAGTGAGAAGTGACTTCTTTTATTTTTAGCATTCTCTTAAAAACTTTTAAAATCAAACAATAAAGCACAGGTTGATTATAGTTGCCTTGAGTACACGTGGTAGAACCATAGCGTTATTTCTTTTCTTTTCTTTTTTTCTTTTTTTGAAACAGAGTCTCGCTCTGTCACCCAGGCTGGAGTGAAGTGGCAAGATCTCAGCTCACTGCAACCTCCGCCTCCAGGGTTCAAGCGATTCTCCTGCCTCAGCCTCCCAAGTAGCTGGGACTATAGGTGCCCACCACCACGCCCGCTAATTTTTGTATTTTTAGTAGAGACGGGGTTTCACCATGTTGGCCAGGGTGGTGTCGAACTCCTGATCTCAGGTGATCCACGAACTTTGGCCTCCCAAAATGCTAGGATTATAGGCCTGAGCCACCACGCCCGGCCAGCAGGTTATTTCTGATTCCTCTGTATTTTTGTCCTGAGAGGGACCTTCTCCGCACTGCAAATACTCACTACCCAGAAAAACGCCCTGCACATAGAGTTGCCAGATAAAATATAAGATACTCAGTTAAATTTGAATTTCAGATTATTTTGTAGCGTATGTCCCCAGTATCACACAGGATATACTTATAGTAAGAAATTACTCATTGCTTATCTGAAATTATATTTAACTGGGTGTCCTGCATTTTTATTTGCTCAACCTGGCCAAACCCTACTTACACACAAGTAAGGTTCTTTAAATATTTCTAAAGGAAAGTTTCCTTAAATAAAATTAATGCAATTCCCCTAACCCCACCAAAAGTGTGAAAAGAACATTTGACTGTCAATATACTATATAACTATCTAGCATTGTATACTTTTATTACTTTGTAATACAAAACAGAAGCAAGACCAAAGGTCTGTGACGAGTATTAAGAATTAAACAGAAAGTGGGCCAGGTGTGGTGGCTCACGCCTGTAATCCCAGCATTTTGGGAGGCTGAAGCAGGCGGATCACAAGATCAAGAGATGGAGACCATCCTGACCAATCTGGTGAAACACCATCTCTACTAAAAACACAAAAATTAGCTGGATGTGGTGGCACGTGCCTGTAACCCCAGCTACTCGGAGGGCTGAGGCAGGAGAATCACTTGAACCTGGGAGTCGGAGGTCGCAGTGAGATGAGATTGTGCCACTGCACTCCAGCCTGGCGACAGAATGAGACTCCATCTAAAAAAAAAAAAAAAAAGGAATTGAACAGAAAGTGTGTAAGACTGAATCAGAGAAACTGATCTGATATCCACATGGCTGTAAGATTAATAATTTATGGATCGGGTGTTATTTAGTATGGTAATCTAGGACGCTGCTTTCTTAGAGTGGACAAATGCTATCCAACAACCAATATCTTCATGTAATTACTCTTGAAGTGCTTTTCTGTAGATTTTTAAGGTTACGTTTTATTATTTTTATCAATTTTTTTCTCATGGCAGTCAAATAAGAATTTTGGTATTGAAGGAGTACAACCCAAATAATGTTGGAGGGATTTATGTGGCATTTATGGAAAATGGAACATTGAGACTATATTTACAAATAAACATGCAGAAATTGCTGACTTTTCTCTCCACACCCGCATCAACATTCACTCCAGCAGAGCCAAATTGTGTATAGTTTCTGAGACATCACTGCTGCCCTGACTCAAAGTCTTGTCTACGTATGTCCTCTATGCTTCCAATCCTTCAGGCCTCAAAATGAAGGTCCTTGCAAATGTCCTCTCTCCACCCCAGGTCATGCTTTTTTACCTAAACACAAAGGGTCACTGCTGAAACCCAATTCCACAAGTTCTGTTTGTGAAACACCTCCTTCGGTTTCTTCCTGCAGCCCCTCTCTACATGAGAGAGAGATCGATAACGTCCAAGACAGACACCATATTATCCTTATTAGCTTTATTAGCCTCTTGCCCAAAAGAACATTCTTATTCTTCCTCAACTAAGCATCGGCTCATCCATATGGTCATTCAACAAACATTTAGAGAGTGTCTACTTCTAGATGCTGGGGACACATTGGTGAACAAAAGACAACAACTTCTGCTGTGATGGTTAATTTTAGGTATCGATTTGATTAACAAATACCTACATAGCTGGTAAAGCATTATTTTTAGGTGTGTCTGTGAGGGTGTTTCCATTAGTATACTGAGTGGTGAAGATCCACCCTCAACATAGGCAGACACCTGAGGGCCTAGAGTGAGGCAAAAAGGCAGAGCAAAGGTGAATTCACTGTCTCTCCTGAAGCTGGGATACCCTTCTTCTCCTGCCCTGGAACATCAAAATTCCAGGTTCTCTGGCCTTTAGACACTGCGACTTGCACCAGCAGCTCCCTGGGTTCTCAGGCCTTTGGCCTCAGACAGAGAGGCCATTGACTTCTTCACTGGTTCTGAGGGTTTCAGATTTGTACCCAGCCATGCTACCTGCATCCCTGGGTCTCCAGCTGGCAGATAGTCTATCATGGGACTTCTCAGCCTTCATAATCATGTAAGCCAGTTCCCATAATAAATCCCTTCTCATCTAGCTAGCTAGCTATCTCCTGTTTGTTCTGGCTATCTAGAAAATTAGGGCTAATATACCTACTCTTGCAGAGTTTACATTCTAGTTGGAGGAGACAGAAAATAATAAACCAATAAATAAATATGTTATAACTAAATATATTCATGTATCTAGCATGATGATAAATATTTATTTATTGTAATTTAACAGGCTTAATTAACATAATGATAAATACTTTGGAAAAAAAATAGAGCACGATAAAAGGGCAGGGGTGGGAGTAGCAATTGCAGTCATCAAGAAGTGACACTGAAGCAGAGGCTCGAAGAAAGTGAAAAAAAAGTGACCGGGTGCGGTGGCTACGCCTGTAATCCCAGCACTTTGGGAGGCCAAGGTGGATGGATCACCTGAGGTCAGAAGTTCGAGACCAGCCTGACCAAATATGGTGAAACCTTGTCTCTACTAAAAACACAAAAAGTTAGCAGGATATGATGACTTGCACACCTGTAATCCCAGCTACTCAGGAGGCTGAGACACAAGAATCTCTTGAACTGGGGAGGCGGAGGCTGCAGTTAGCTGAGATTACACCATTGCACTCCAGCCTGGGCTACAGAGCTAGACTCAGTGAGAAGGGAAGGGAAGGGGTGGGACAGAAGGGGAGGGGAGGGGAGGAGCGGGGAGGGAACAAGGAAGGAAGACCAGGGCAAAGACCCTGAAGCAAGAGCACACAAATCAAATTCTGGATATCCAGTTCTCTAGAATGCAACATGTTCAAACATATTTCACTTCCAGCTTAGGCCTAGACTGAACCTCCTGCTAGAAAGCTTGAGCTGCTTGCATTTCCATCTGCACAAGTCAGTCCAATGGACATTTCTTCTTTGCCAGTTGCTGTCCAGTAGACTTTGCCAATAGGGGGCAAAAGAAGGATACTGAAAGGAGACAGAGAAGGGACATTCTCTTTCCTGTCTGCTTCCTATTTCCTATCAGTATCACCTGGAATGGTCCTTCTCCTTGGGAATGGCTGTCAGGACCAGTTTCCAGCTTTTATCCTACTTCCAAAACCAACTTCTTCAGTTCCCCAAGAGTATCTGCTACTGAAAGGTGGCCCCTCCTCGAAGTCCCAGGCACCACTTCTGCAGCCCCTGCTCTTCCCTTTGTTCCTCCAGCCCTAGAGATGTGAGCTGCTTCCTGCAACTTCTGTCTCTCTATGACCTCAGTGCCCCCTCTTGCCTTTTCAGTTGTCCATCACCCACTTAGCCAATTCCCAATACTGAATTCACTCTGTTACAATAACTAATGTGGTTTCTTTTTATTGATATGGGGAGCTGGGAGGTAACCTTCCTGAAGTCACAAACAATGTTTTATTTGTCTCTGACTCTAAGCAATTAGCATGAAACCTAGCATATAATAGAGTTCAATAATGATTTGTTGAATAAATAGTGAGCAAATGTCTTATCTGTTCACTGGCAAAGTAAATTCAGACAAATTCCTGGACACTTAACACCCAACCCCAACTTTCCCATTAAGTATTCAGAAAATTGCCTTGGCTTGCCTTGTCAGGGCCTTAATGTGAACAGCAACCTCCACCCCTCACTCCCATCAACCACACAGAGGGAGTCTGTGCCAGTCAAGAGGGAACACACGGAGAATGCAGGCAGGAACAACCACGTCCTTAGGCAGACCACCATTAGTCCGTGGAGGTTTTAAAACAAAAAGAGAGTGTTTGGGTTCAAATGATTTACTCAAATCATTAGAGATTGGCCCACTGCCCACCCAAACTCTGGCAAAACATGAGCCACTTTCTGACAGGGATTCATAGCAAGACACTAGTGGCTTATTTTCGTTTGGTCAGAAAATATGAAAGAACATCTCTCTGGGAATACCTGTGCATGAAGGAAATACCATGCCAAATGTTAAATGCTAGATTATATTTCTACTAGGAAATTTAGTTGTAATAAAAACGAAGCAAATGATACCTGAAAGTAGAGCAGAGTTGCACCAGGGCTTGCGTGAATGAGCATGCAATAAATATTTGCTAAGTTCTTCTATAGCCACTCTTTATCAAAGTTCTGATTTATGATGAAATCATTCAAGAGAACTCAGAGTGCTTTGCATCCCACAGCAAGCATATAAGAGATAAAATTTTGACACAGTATGTTTTTTGATGTACTTTTCCATCCTGGCCACTGTCTCAATACAAACTCTTCTGTTTGGATTATTATAACAGCCTCCAGACTAGTCTTCTTGCCACTAGCTCTGGGCCACACTCCACATTGCTATCAGTTATTTTTCTAAAACTCCCTTACTTAGTTCAAATCCCAGTTTTGTCCACTACTATCTGTGTGGTCTTAAGTAACTTACCTAACCTCTCTGTGCCTCAGTTTCATCATCTTAAAATGGGAATGATAATAGTTCTTACCTCATAGGGTTGGTACAAAGTCTAAGTTAATGTATCTAAAATACTTAGGACAATGCCCACCACAGTGAAACTGCAATATAAGTGATAGCTATTATTATTACAGTTGAAAGCGCTAGTTGGCTTCATGTTGCTTATGGGATAAAATCCAATTCCTTAACAGACACGGGTTTTCCTACTCAGAACCACCAGTTATGGTTCCAGACTCATCCTCTATCTTTTCCCTCGCTACCTCTCCCCCAAATTACCTATCTTCTCACCCCTTCTGATAAAATCTAGTTTTCTCTTAAGAGCTTCCATGAAACAGACCTCCAACTACCCTGTCTTTCCAGTCTCTTCTTACTGAGTTTCTTTGCATGTGTTTTTCTTTGTACCTGGAATGTCTTCCTTCTGCCTCTTCAACTGTTACACCTTCAGGACTATCACAAATGTGACCCGATGAAGCCTCACAATGCCCTCCAAGAGGAGGTAATGAGTCTGGTCCTCTGGCCTCATCCACGGCTTCATATCTGTGTAGTGTTAATGATCGTACTACATGCTATCATTTACGCATTTACATAGCTGTCTCTTCCCACAGTAATTTACATTCCTGCAGAGCAGGAAATATACCCAAAAAGATGACTGTGCTTTCCAGTGACTGACATAGTTTGTGTCTGATAAATGACAAGGAGATAAACAAATCAACACATGAATCAATAGGGGAAAAAAGCTATTTAAAACAGGCAGAAAGAATTGTCCATTATTTGAGACCTCCAAACAGATGTGAATGATGATCTTCCACCATTGCTTTAATGAGAAGTGGGTGAGTTTGGGCCAGATGACCTAACTTCTGACTCTAAGATTCCAAGAGAATCTGGAATAAAGCTTTGGTATGTGTATTAGTGTATTTTGCTTAATATAAATGAATTCAAATTGGACTTTAATGTTATTATTTTATTTTACACCATTCAATTTTTTAACTAAGAAGATATATTTAAATACACACAGACACACACACACACACAGCATATGTAATATACCAAAAATTGGTTCTCTGGCTCACGAATGGTACAAAAGTTCACAGAAGAAAGAAAAGTTCACAGAAGTTCACTCATCTTCACTTGTATTATATGTAAAGGGTCATTCCCCAACTTGGACAATTTGAAAAATGCAAATTTAATCTGTTTCTTTTCAAAAACAAAGTCAGATACAAAGAAAGAAGAATGATAAAATGGTAGGTAAAGAAAGGTAGGTGCTATAAGGAGAGAGTTAAGGAACTGCCGTGAGACTAGGAAAAAAAAAAGATAATTGACAGTAAGGTGAACAGAAAGTGGTCTTAGATGACTCAGGAAAGCTAACTGTCTAAACAGTTCCAAATCTAAAATTAATGTGTTTATTTAAATAATACATGAAATGGAAAAAGTCAAGCAGCAAAACCACTAACAGTTTTTCCTTGACAAATATGCAGCATTCATAGCTAGAAAAATACCTCTTTTCATTGAAGAAATTTCTCCCTATTGCAGACTCAGGTACTTTACATTTCAGTGTAACATGAATCATTTCATAGAAGCAGAGGTGAAAGAATAAGCCTAAAATAAAATCACTTCTAGTTACTTTAACAAAACAAATATATGTTTAAAGTATTAAAATCATTCAATCTTGATGTGAAATGTAGTTTTTAAACAAGAAAAATAATTGTTTTCGCCGAATCAACATGAAACACTTAAAATAGTCTATTACCCAACCAACTCAGTTTTCACCTTCCTATTCCTGTGTATTCATAGTCTAAAGAGAAAGATAACTCTCTTGCTTTTTTTAAGGTCCCAAAGAGATCTCAGTTTACAAAGGTAGATAACATTCTTTCCATACATTCTAAGCATCAGTTTATCTTAAAAGCTGGACTTCCCTCAAACACTCCCAGAATGCCAGCATTCAGATATTCTTAAAAACATCAAAAGCTATTTACTGTGGACTTTTTAAATAGTTCATCCCTAGGTGCCCAAATAAGTTTGTTATGGTTGATAATAAACTTTTCTTGACAGCTAAAACATATGACAATAAAATATACAGTTTTAAACAATAAAAGTCTTTAAACCAAAGTGTCCAAATAAAAAGCATAATATTACCCAAAGCTTTAGACCAGTAATTTTTCTACAATTTTTAAGGGGAAGAAAAGTTTACTTTACATTTCATGTGGCATCTAGCCAGCAGATCTAATTGTAGGTTGGGAAGGGTGTAACTCATAAGTGAAATGGGAGTCAGCCACCTTTGGTAAAGCTCATTATAATCTCAGGTATCCTATCCTATTATCCATGTAAGTATACTTACACTTGTCAGTTCACTGGAGGAAAGTTTTATTTCAAAAATTCGATCCCTGAACCTTTGACATGTAAGCCAATAATGATTTTAAATACTGCTGGGACAGGAACACTGAAAAAGGTAGGTTTCTTAGCAAAATTATGGAACATAATCATCACCCTCTCATATTTCCTCTGTGTTCCCACCCCTTGTTATGGTATTAACTAAAATTTGAGGTGGAAGCTGAAGAGGTCTTAAGCATTGATCCTCCCAGGCGTATTCTTTTATTTCCTTGGAAAATATTCATTTAAAAAAAAAAGGCTTTCAAGAATTAATGAAATGAAGCATTAATAGTGGATTGACATATGGAACAGGAGGGCCTCAGTTTACCAGAACAGTGCTATGGTCCCAGGCCCTTCCACTCTTCCTCCTGGGAGATGTGAAGCTCTGCAGAACTGCTGTCCCTCAGTCCATGTGCCCTTCCCCTTGTGTCTCTCCCTTCCCACCTCCCTCCTGTCCCTGCATCTAACTGCTCCAGTGTCACCATACATCCTGAATTCCTAGCTAAGAGTGAATGAATAAAAACAGATATACTATTTTGGAGAAAAATGACCTCTGGCCAAATCATAAACTAACTGAAAAGACCTGAAAGGAACCACCTATATGATGATTCCTTTATCTGGTCCTCAGTTAAGGTCTAAGCACATGAATTCAGCCAGTATACTCCCTCCTCCTCACCAAATTCCTGCGTGTTTGCTGAAGTAGTTACCCACCTATGGTTCACATCAGACATCTTTCCTCTGTCCATTAGGGCTTGGCTGGAGAGTCTTTTGACCTGAATGATTTGTGTGAGCCTGCCTCAAAAAAATCAATTCTGGCAAATGAACTCAGAGTATTTGCAATAAATAAACCCTATCATTCCGGGATGGATGGCTTTCTGTTCCTGGACAGCTATTTTCTAGTTCGATGCTTCAGAACCATTGCCTGTGCCATTCCTTCCACCCACCCCTCCGGCTGTCTTGTACCAGCATTAGACTTTGCTCTTGGGCTCCTTGGTTTTTTTTTCCTTTTTTTCTGGTTCTCACCCAGAGGTCAGTGCTTTTTGCCCTTATTTCTATCATGAGAATGATTTCCGTTCTGAAAATATGATTCACAATATACACCAATTCTTCCAGGAAAAAGCCCATGCTCCCACACACAATTTTACATACAATATGCTCATGGATGATCCTGTTAGGTCCATGATCCCTTATCTTGGGAAACTGTGACGGATTACATAGGCAAAGTTAACCCAATCTATTAGAGACAAAGTATACCCTGCATTTATAAGTGTATATGGTTCAACATAGCACAGTTCATTAGGGAACAAAGTTTGTGGGACTCTTCTTTTTTTTTTTTTTTTTTTTTGAGACAGAGTCTCACTTTGTTGCCCAGGCTGGAATACAGTGGTACAATCTCAGCTCACTGCAATTTCCACTTCCCAGGTTCAAGCGATTCTCATGCTTCAGCCCCCTGAGTAGGTGGATTACAGGTGCCTGCCACCACATCTGGCTAGTTTTTGTATTTTCAGTAGAGACAGGGTTTTGCCTTGTTGGCCAGGTTGGTCTTGAACTCCTGACCTCAGGTGATCTGCCCACCTAGGCCCTCCCAAAATGCTGGGATTACAGATGTGAACCATCGCACCCAGACTGTGGGACTTTTCTTGAGAAAACCACACTATCAGAACTAACCCAAAGTCTGCTCCCCTTAGGATACTTTCAAGATGTATAGAGTCAAAGATTCAGTCTTCACTTATTGTAGCTAGAGGAATGCCAACTAGTCTACAATTTTTGCCTAAGGCTCCATTTTTCTATTACCCAAAACATAATTTGAATTATCATTTCATTTGAAAAGTGTCATGAACAGTTTATATTTCCTTTTCCATGCCTTTACCTTCCCTACATCAATTTTTTTAGAGGTGAGGAAAAAGGAAACATGATCAGGATAAGAAAATCCAACAGCATTTGTTAAGTACATGTGGTGTCACCATTTGTGAGTTTCAGAGAGTAATTATGTGACAACTCAGGTTGCTGAAGTATAATCGAGTTAAGATCATTCTCTTCTCATTCTCATGTAGAACAAATCCTGAGATGTGAAGAACTTAATGGTGTCATTATAATTACTGAGGATTATAATTAATTTTGGATTATGAGTGTCCATGAATTTGAAAATGACAGTTTAAGTGCAGTTTAGCTCTTTATGGAGACACTTTTACATTTATAGAGTGAAATATAAGGAATATAGTATTTTTAAAAGTACTTTCAAAGCCTTCTTGATAAAATCTATTATAAATCTCCAAACCACTAGTTAAGTTACTTTGAATCTGCAAATTCCTGAGTAAAAGGAGAGTAGATGGAAAAGGAGAGAAATAAATAGAAATGTTGCAGTTGTTAAAAAGTGATATTTCTGCTATTCAACATTTTTGAGCATGCATACATTCTTACTACAGAACATTAAAAAGAGCATTAACAGCATATCTGCAGTTTCAACATGTAGCCAGACAGAGTACAATGAAAAATACCACTGTGGGACATAACTCTGCAACCAGAGAAGGGATGAATTCCTGTCCCTCACATCTGCTTCACTGGATCATCTAAGGCAGGATGAACAGGCTGTTGTCTTAGGGAATGAGGGACCAAGGACCCAGGGGCTGCTCCAGATTCGGTGTTAAAGGAGGGATGTCCTGGTTAAGAACAGGGCTAAGGAACGTCTCCTGAAGCTGTTTCCAAAGCGAGCCTATGGTTTTCTCTTAAATTATAAAAAGTACTGCCCATGGATTGCACTTATTTGGGATAGCTTGAGGAAGGGTAATGGAAGCTATCATGTGTGGGGGTGTCCTTAAAGTCCCACTCCGGAGCTTCTATTACACCTGCTTTCCTGTTTCTCCCACCCTTCCCATACTGTTCTCAGAAATACCTTGCTAGCCACTCTTCACTGGATCTCTCGCCTGAGCCATACCCTTCTCTGCTTCCTGCCCTTCAGTGAGCTTTATTTTACTGCTAGCATCACCTCTGCCTGCAAGTCCTGATGAAGGTGACCAGTCTTCTGAGTGAAGTTAGCTTACTGGAGATTTCATCACCATGTCATCAGGGCGGCTTAAGATTCTTCATTAAGACCACTTAATGCGGCCGGGTGCGGTGGCTTACACCTGTAATCCCTACACTTTGGGAGGCTGAGGTGGGCAGATCACCTGAAGTCAGGAGTTCGAGATGAGCCTGGCCAACATGGCGAAACCTCGTCTCTACTAAAAATACAAAAATTAGCTGTACGTTTTGGCACACACCTGTAGTCAGGAGGTTGAGGCAGGAGAATTGGTTAAACCTGGGAGGCAGAGGTTGCAGTGAGTCGAGATTGCAGCACTGCACTCCAGCCTGGGTGACAGAGTGAGACTCTGTGTCAAAAAAAAGACCACTTAATGAGTACAATTATTTCAGAGGGGTTTCAGTGACCAACCCTCATGGTGATAAAAGTGACTAGTTTCAATTAATCTATTCATTCAAGGGCTTTACATGAATCTACTCATTTAATCCTTACAACAACTAGATATTAATTTTGCTCATTCTCAAGCTTTGTAATAAAGAAAGAGTATGTATTCTTTTGAGTAGCTTCATTCATTCCACATTACGTTCTTTCATTTCTGTGTAGCATTCCATTGAGCAAATGAGAATAGGATTTCCTAGCTTAGGTTTATATGAAGACTATTGTGTTAACAGCTCAACAGAGCAAGACAGGGTTTCTTTCTGTTTAATTCCAGCATTTCTCATGTTTGAGTTACTGAAGTTCTTTAGACTTTTTTTTGTTTTGTTTTTGGAGACATAGTCTCGCTCTGTCACCCAGGCTGGAGGGTGACAGCAACCTCCTTCCCCCGGGCTCAGATGATCCTCCCACCTCAGCCTCTGAAGTAGCTGGGACTACAGGCACATACCACCACACCCAGCTAGTTTTTGTATTTTTAGTAGAGACAGAGGTTCACCATGTTTGCCAGGCTGGGCTCGAACTCCTGAGCTCAAGCTATCTACCCACCTTGGCCTCCCAAAGTGTTGGAATTACAGGCATAAGCCACTGCACCAGGTCAGAAATATTTTCATTACACTTTTAAAATTAAGGTTTAACTGAAAGAAAAGAAGAGGAAAGCATTTAGGGTTAAGAGTACTTGTTTGTACTGAGAGTTAATGGGGGAATTCTGAAGCTATTCTGTGAGCCCTCTGAAGTTTTAAGGTGAATGCTAGATCTTAATAAAATTTAGCAAAGGGTATAGAAGAAAGGGCTTCAGAAGCTGAGGACATAACATAGGGGATGGGAAAAAAAGAAGAAGTTAAACTTTTAGGTCAGAGTTCTCATTCTCTAGAAGTTAAATTTCCAATAACTCTTCAATCCCAACTGGTGTTATACCCACAGAGAAGTGTGCTAGAGATCAACTCTGAATGTGTGTGTTTAACCCAAACTTCTAGATTTGGATACACTGATGCTTGAAGACATAGAAACTTGGATGGTCAGTTTCTTTCAGTTACCCCTTTTAAGTCCATAATTTGCAAGAGAATGGAAAATAACCCCATCATTTCTTTTTCAGAAAAGGAGAAAGTATATATTTTTGTTAAAATGTCAGCAAAAATGTATAATTCTCTTTATTCTTGCAGGAGTTTCCCCTTGTACAGATTAAATAAATATTTATTGAGCATCTACTGTGTGCAAGTCCCAGTAATAGGTCCAGTAAGTACATATAAATGAGTGACAGACATTTCCTTCCATTGAGGCACTTAAAATTGGGAGAATAGGTGAGTTAAAAATACAAAGAATCTGGACAGGCACAGTGGCTCATGCCTGTAATCCTAGCACTTTGGGAAGCTAAGGTGGGTGGATAACCTGAGGTTGGGAGTTCAAGATCAGCCCAACCAACATGGTGAAACATCATCTCTACTAAAAATACAAAATTAGCCAGGCGTGGTGGCATATGCCTGTGATCTTGGGAGGCTGGAGAATTGCTTGAACCTGGTAGGCAGAGGTTGCAGTGAGCCGAGATCACACCATTGCACTCAAGCCTGGTAAACAAGAGCAAAACTCCATCTCAAAAAATAAAACAAAACAAACCAAAAAAACACAAAGAATCAAAATTAAAGCTGCAGAAAATGAGGACTATGAGAAAGGCACGTGCACACCCAAAATGTGGTAAGGGAACCAAGAGAAAAGACTGGCAAAATCAAGTTTGGAGCAGAGGAAAGCCTTTATAGAGAATTTGGTAATGGCATTGGCTTTAAAAGATGGGCCGATTTTGATAGTAGAGAGAAGATAGGTAGCTGCATTTGCCCAGTGAGGAAAACAGTAAGGGCAAAGCTATGGACACTGGCATATTAGGAAAACAATGAATAATGCAACACATAATAATGCATAATAATAATACAAAAGAGAGATATGTTGACCCCTCCCTCCTGTGGTCCCAGTGTTCTGCCCAACACCATTTCTCCAAACATTTATTGCATTTACTTATTGTCTTTGTCTGCTAGGGCTACCATAACAAAATACCTACAGGCTGTGTGGCTTCAACAACAGAATTTGTTTTCTGATTGTTTTGGAAATCCAAAATCAAGACTGTGTTATGGGATCTTTGGGGTGCCATTTTTCTGGCTGGAAATCTCTGTAGCTGGTGGCACCTTTGCCCAAATTTTGCTCGGGCCTGCTGGGCTCTTTTCTCCCACTTGGCTATAGGCAGGCTGCACTTGTCTCACACTACTGGCCTGGGCCCCATGCTTGTCAAGGATGAGCCAGGCATGGAATGGTGAGGGGTGTGTGAATGAGTCTGGAGTCCGGCCACTGCACCCAGACAGACATGCTGGCTGCTGCAGTGGGGTGGGCAGCTCCAGGTGCTGGCATGGGTGCCAGCTCTCTGAGAAGCTGCAGCTGAACCAGATGCAACACAAGTAGCTCCCATGGCTGGCACTGGGGAATATGGTGACACCTGGAAGCTTGGAGATCCCAGGAACTGCAGGGCTTTAAAGAGGGAGTCACAGCCCTGGCTCGGGGAGCTCTGAGGTCTGGGCTCCTTGAAGGGCCACAGCTCATCTCTCCTTTTCTTTGCCTGCAACATGGCAAGCAAGGGGCATGTTTCAGCTCTGTTTGCATTATAGCTCTTTTAGCCCCACCATTCAATGGGTCCTGAGTTCTTGTCCTGTGACGAGGAAGAATGAGGTATGCAGACAAGTGGAGAGTGGGCAAGATGAAGAGGAGCTTTATTGAGGGATAGAACAGCTCAGTCTCCCACAGAGGGCGGCTCCTTTCTGTAGCCAGGGTGTCCCAGTGGCAAGTGTTCAACTCCTAGCAGAGAGGAAATCCTGGAGTAGGAAGCTCCTCTCTGCAGACAAGTTATGCCATTGTCTCTGCAGCTCTCAGCAGAGAGGAGTCCCTGGAGTGGGTAGCTCCTCTCTGCAGCTGTTCATCCCAATGTGTGCTCCGCTCTGGATGAACCCAGGACTTTTATGGGCCTCCGAGGGGAGGAAGTGTGTGCGATTGGTCCACAGGTGGCCATGGGTGGGCCTGGAAAAGGCACCATGAGTTCCTACTCTGGTCCATAGGACTGGCAGTCCAGCCCACAGTCTTCAGGCCCTCCCTTGCCTGAATGTGGAGCCTCACCAGGGATCTGCCCACTTCCACCCAGGAACCTGTCTGCCTCCAGCTGCCATCCACGGTATCCAGGCTGTAGTTGACAAGGGGCACTTGCAAGCCAGCATCGAGCTGCCCTCAGCCTCCCTTGGCTTCCTTCCTATGCTTGTTGGTGCCCAAAGTCCAGAAGTGGCTGAGATGGCAAGGAACTGGCATGTCAGCACTGCCCCAAGTGTGTGCACACTTGGCCAGGCTCCAACAGTGCCTGGGCTCAGCCTGACTTTGCTTCAAGATCGAAGCAGGTGCCTACAGCAGGAAGAAGCCAGGCAGTAGGAGCAGGCACTTCCAAGCCTGTGAGGGTAGGAGGAGGCCTGCCGGGGCCCCTAAGAGTGTAGAGATGCCTGGGTCTGCAGCCACAGTTTAGGAGGCTGCAGTTGTTGGGGTGGAGGAGGGGCAGGAGGGGAGGTGACTTCTGCCTGCTCCATGGAAAGGGAGGCCTGGGTCTGCAGCCCCTGTTTGGGCAGCTGAAGCTGTGCACCAGAGGTTGGAGCGCCCACCTGCTCCTGGGCCCCAAGAGCACAGGGATGCCTGAGTCCGCAGCTGTGGCATCCAAGAAGCTCCTGTCCCAACTCAGAAGGGGTGGGGCTCCCACTTCTCCCCAGCTCCTGCTAGCTTTACGAAGCATGCAGCCCGGCTGCGCCTCCCTGCTGCAGCTTGCATGTTGGCAGTGGTTGCTCCAAATGGCCTGCCACTGCCGTCACCTGGAAGTCCACGATCAAAGTGTTGGCAGGTTTGGTTCCTCCTGAGGTCTCTTTCCAGACTTGCAGATGGCTGTCTTCTTTCTCTCTGTGTCCTTACGTCACCTCTCCTCTGTGTGTGTGCATCCCTGGTGTATCTCTCTCCTTTTACAAGAGCACCGTCCTACTGAATTAGTGTCTTACCCTCATGACCTCATTTAACTTCTTTACCTCTGTAAAGGCCATATTTCCTAATACATTCTAAGGGACTGGCAGGTAGGGTGTCAACATATGAATTGGGAATGGACACAATTCAATCCATAACACTTATTTAGTAACCTTCTGCTTGTCATGAGGGAAGGGCTCTGGTCTTATTCATATCTCTACTCCATGTGCCTTAGTCCAATGCATGATACATAAACATTTCTTAACCCACTTTTTGTTGATTTAGAGGTAGAGTGCAGACTATGGAGGTTGAAGTCAGGTGATGGAGAGATTTAGATGCTAAGAATAGGAGTTCAAATGCTTAGAATAAAGAATGGGGGTGGGAGTTGTGTGGTGAGAAGTACTCTTCAAGAGAATTACTCTGTTAGCAATATAGAGGATTTGTTGGAGGTAAGAGGAAAAGGAGGCAGGAAAGTCTATCACTGTGGCCCAGGCCAGGGGCACTGAAGACCTGTTCCAAACCTTGGATGTGACAGTTGATTAGGAATGGAAGCAAAGGAGAGAAAGCAGTTAAAAACACACACACACACACACATGTTTGGGTTTTTAAACTTTATTTATTTTTAATTGACAAAAATAATTATGTGTATTCATGAGGTACAATGTGATGTTTTGATCCATGCACACATTGTAGAAAGATTAAATCAAGCTAATTAACATATCTCTCACTTCATCAATTTATCTTTTTTCTTGTGAGATGTTAAAAATCTATTATTTTAACAGTTTTGAAATACATAATACATTACTACAGATCACTTAAACGTATTCCTTCAGTCTAAACTGAGGCTTTGAACCTTTTGATCAACATTCCTTCCCTTTTCCCACCCTTCTCCCCCCGACTAGCCTATGGTAGCCACAACCATCTTTCTGCTCACTATCTCTATGAAATTTACTTTTTTAGATTCCACATATAAGTGAGATCTCCCAGTATTTGACTTTCTGTGCCTGGCTTATTTCACTTAGCATAACTGAGGTTTTTGAGCTTGATGACTTAAGAGAACAAGTGATGTTTCTATTCAAGTCAAAAGGTGGTGCTGTGGATGAATATGATGAGTTTGAGAAACAGTTCAGTTACATAGATGCTACCTGAGAGATTTTCAATGTGGGAGATGCAAAGATAAGTTTAGTTCCTATCGCAATAGAAAGTTGAAAATGTGGGTCTGTTGTCCAAGAAAGAGCCGTAAGAGTAAGCTGCATGGTGGCCAAAACTTTGTCTGTTTTATTCACTCCTGTATACTCAGCTCCTAGTCAATGTCTGGCTCATATATAATGTTCAATAAATATTTGTTGAATAGATGAAATAGGGATTGAGGAGTGATCTGCATTGCAGGCACTGCAGTGAGAGAGATGGTTGTTAAAATCGAGGGCATGAAAGAGGAGAAAGAGAGGAAGCAAGAATAAGGCCAGTTACTCCTACTTGACTTCAAATTATTTCACTTCAAATTATGTGAAACACAACAGGTAATTCTCAAAATCAAATAGAGAGAAATCAATCTCAGTACCTCTGCAAAAAAATACAGGCATTTGGGGGTGGGCAGGGTGTTGATAATGTGTTATCAAATAGCAACACCTAGTGATCATTCCCAAAAACAACATGAGGATTTTTCAATAAGCTTCTTAGTGAAGTTTTTCATAGAACTCAGACATGCAAAAAAGGAAACATCAAAATTGACTACTTTTGCAGGTGGTAGTAATGATGAAAATAATATTTGTATGACACTTAATAACTTATAAAATGCTCTCCTATACTTTATCTCATTTGATAACCAATGGATATTGTTGTAGAATAAAGGTGAGGTTGAAGTAGAGAAGATAGTTGGGGTCTGGGCTACTTGTTATGATTGAATCCAGCACAGTGGTGGGCAGCCAAAGAGGAAGATTTCATTTCTGAACAGATTTTACTCCAATAATTTATCATAGAGTGTGCGCAGGTCCTCATCTCTGCCTTTTGTTGCAGAAATGGTGAGATATAAGCGGTGGTAGGCAAGAAAAAGGGGATTTAAAGAAGCATCTCTAAGGAGAGCCATGCAGTTACACACACACGCACGCGCACGCAAGTACAAACACATACACACATATGTATGCACACACACACACACACACACATACACTTTCCCCTTCTACCCACAGGTGAAAACTTAATCCAGTTTGTCAGCCCCTCTTGTTGATTTCCATTTGAACCTCAGCAACCTTTTTAAATTTTCCTGCTCTCAGTCCTTGAATCTTGAATTGCAGAGGCTGACTGCTCTGGGACTTGAATGCCAGTTCCAATACTTCCTTACTGCCTGACCTTGAACAAATCGCTTAATCTTCTGTGTCTCAGTTTCACCACCTATAAAATGGGAGTAATAACAGAGCCAACCTCCTAGGTTTGTTATGAGGTTTAAATGAGTTAATATATCTCAAGCTAATTAAAAATGCCTATCCTATAATAAATGTTAGCAGTTATTTTTCTATCATCATATTCTATTTGTTTACATTTTATGTCTTTTTCCCCGAACTTCAGCTTCCTTGAGTATAGAATACTTTTTCTCCTTTTTTTTTAGAGATGAGGTCTCCCTATGTCGGCCAGGGTGGCCTATAACTCCTGAGCTCAAATGATCCTCCTGCCTCAGCCTCCTAAAGTGCTAGGATTACAGGCATGAGCCACCATGCCCAGCCCCTTGAGTAGAGAATCTCGTTCATCTCTGAAACCCTAACACTTAGGTATGGCACGTAGTAGGACTAGGTAAGCAGTTAGCTTCAGAGATTTCAGAGGAATAGCAGGATGTCTGAAGAGTTTCCTGGAACATGCTGCTATTTAAAGCAGTTCATATTAGGGGAACAAGGCAGGCTGTCTAGTGTAGAGTTCTCAACTGTCCTCGACTTGTGAATGGGCAGTCTTGGGTAATCTAAAAAGTAAGGCACAGCAACGGAAATTGGAAAGGGATCCACTTGCAAGAACTAAGGATAACATGGGTAAAATGACTCAGGATTCAGGAACAGGACAGAAACTTTGATGTCAGAACTGGAGCAAACCCAAGGCTGGACTCTCACTGCATCTTTCCTGGATAGATTTGATAGTCTCTTAAGTCTCCCTTTTTTCAATGATTTCTCACACTGCCACCAGAGTTAGCATTCTAACACTCTCATTATGCCATTTCCTTGTTCATAAATTAAATGTTCAATGGCCCACTGTGTCAGCCATTGTCTCATTTTCAAACCCCTCTTCTATACTCAGCTTGGTGCTGCTGGGATCAGGACTTTGCAAACCACTTTTCTGTTTGCCAGCTGGTTCCAAGTTAGACTCTGCCAAGAGAGGTTGGTAGAGGGAGACTGCAAGGCTGGAGAAGAAAGAAGGAATTTCTTTCTGCTTCCTGTCAGTCTCACCCTAGTAATTCTTCCTCACCAGGCAGCAGCAGTTCGTTTAGTCCCAGTACCAGCACTTGGTTCCAGTTTGCAGTTTTTCCAACACTTACAGAGGCAGCCTGATCATTGTGGCTCCTTCAGAGACACCAGTAGCAGTCAGTCCATCCCCACCATGCCCAGAGGTCCAGGTCCCAGCCCCACAGGGCCTTTCCTCTGAGCTCAAAGACACCAACACTCCAAGGCCTGAGTTTTAGCTCTGCAAGGCTCTTCTTCCAAACTTACAAGTGTTTTTGTTTTGTTTAAATATTGATAAATATGTAACATGAAACTTACTACCTTAACCATTTTTAGTGTGCAGTTCAGTGGTGTTAAGTACATCCACATGATTGTACAGCCAATATCCAGAACTCTCTTCATCTTGCAAAATTGAAACTCCATACCCATTAAGTAATGACTCCCCATTTCCCCTTCCCCCCGTAATAGTCCATTTTTGCACTACTGTAAATAACTGCTTGAGACTGGGTAATTTATAAAGAAAAGAGGTTTAATTTACCGACAGTTTTGCATGGCTGGGGAGGCTTCAGGAAACTTACAATCATGGTGGAGGAGGAAGGAGGCACGTCTTACACGGCAGCAGGTGAAAAAGGAGAGCGGGAAAAACCGCCACTTATAAAAACATCAGATCTTGTGACAACTCACTCACTATCACAAGAGGAGCATGGGGGAAACTGCCCTCATAATCCAATCACCTCCCACTAGGTCCCTCCTCCACACGTGGGGATTACAGTTGGAAATGAGATTTGGGTGGGGACACAGAGCCAAACCATATCGCTCTCACAGGCCCCTGGCAACCACCGTTTCTGTTTTCTGTTTCTATGATTTTGACTACTCTAAGTACCTCACCTAAGTTGAATCACACAATATTTGTCTACTTGTGCCTGGCTTATTTCACTTAGCATAATATCCTCAAGGTTCATCCACACTGTAGCATTTGTCAGAATTTACTCTCTTTTTGGAGTTGAACAATATTTCATTGTAGGTAATTAAAACATTTTGTTTATCCATGCATTCATTGATGGACACTTGGGTTACTTCTATCTTTTGGCTCTTGTGAATAATGCCTCTATGAACATGAGTGACAGAGTTTGGCTCTGTGTCCCCACCCAAATCTCATGTTGAATTGAAATATTCACTTGTCAGGAAAAGGGCCTGGTGGGAAGTTACTGGATCGTGGGTGTGGATTTCCCCCTTGCTGTTCTCATCAGAGTGAGTGTGTTCTCACAAAATCACAAAACTTTAAACCCCAAAATGGTTTAAAAGTATGGCACTTCCCTCTTCTCTCTCTCTCCCCTACCACCATGTGAAGACCTGTCTTGGTTCCCCTTCGCCTTCTGCCATGTTTGTAAGTTTCCTGAGGCCTCCACAGCCATGCAGAACTGTGAGTCAATTAAACCTCTTTTCTTCATAAATTACCTAATCTCAAGTAGTTCTTCATAGTAGTGTGAGAATACAACATGTGTACAAACATCTCTGAGTCCCTGCTTACCATTCTTTGGAATATATACCTAGCAGTGGAATTGTTACATTGTAAGTAATTCTATTATAATTTTTTTGAGAAACTGCCATACTGCTCCATACTTCCAAGTTTTAATAACTCCATATTCTCCTATTAGTTTCCTAAGCCCTAGGGAACAAAGCTTCTCCCTGAACCTGCTTCCTTTCTGATACCTTAGTTATTTTTAGTTCTTTAATATCTATTTAATAGTTATTTGTATTAAGTTGCTGCTCTTAAAATAACAGTTATGGTTAGTCTTTGTTGGAGATTAATTTTGTGGGAGGTAAACTTTACAAATTAATATTTAGTTACAGAGTATTCAGATTACATTATGATTGGATTTGAGGAATAATTAACAGTATTTTGATTGGATTCAGATAACTGTGTCCACTATTACATGACAAATCAAGGACAGCTCTTCAGCACATCCTCCAAGTGCTTCTCATGCACTGGGTCACTCCCACTTGGCCCCAAACCAGCTTTCTAGCCATGTTCTTCATTTACCCTACCTTCCTCTCCAATGAGGCCTCTACCCATTCTCCCCACAAAGTCTTCAGCCTGCTCACTCTATTTCCTCCTCTATATAGGAACAGCAGAACAGAGGACTGGGTAAACCTGTTAGGTGCTGGACACCGCGGTAAGTACTCTCATGCATGTCATTTCATATTTTACTCAACCTTGTGTCTTAGACTGTTCGGTCTATTATAACAAATACCATAAACTAGGTGGTTTATAAACAAATTTATTTCTTGCAGTTCCAGAGACTAGAAGTCCAAGATCAAGGTGCCGGTAGATTTGGTGTCTGATGAGGACCTGCTTTCTGGTTCATAGTACAGCACCTCCTGACTGTGCCATGATAAAAGGGGCAAGCAAGGAAGCTCCCTTGGGCCTCTATTGTAAGGGCATTAATCCCATTCATGAGGGCTCTGCCCCAGTGACCTATCACCTCCCCCAAAAGCTCCACCTCCTAATATTATCACCTTGGGGGTTCAGATTTCAACATACAAATTTATCAAGGGACAGAAACATTCAGATGATAGCACCTTGTGTCATCATTTTCCTAATTGTAATCACAAGAGAATTAAAACTCAGAGAGGTTAAGTGACTTACTTAGGGTCATACAGCTAATTAGTTTCACAACCAAGATTCCAGCAGCCTCAATATCTTTTTCCAGTGCTATGTGTTAAAACGTTATCTATTTTTCAACACTCTGTGAACATTCTACCTGTTCCATTAAACCTTTGCCAGTCCTTCTATGTGGAATAAAATCTTCGTTTTTCTGTTCACCAATAGCACTGTGTCTGAATCATTTTTAGAGGTGTTACAACATCATCTTACTTAGGTGGAGTTTCTGTTTACTATGTTTTTGTCTCCTTGAGGGCAGGTATCATGCCTTCTTTACCTTCACACACCCACCACTGGCACTGAGCAGAGTGCCTTGTATATTATAGCACCCAATAAATGTTGATGGGCTTGAACATCTAGGGATTACTTAGGGAGCTTTGCACCACCAGGATTCATCTCTTTGGAAAATGGCTATTTGGTTACCCTGTGACCCAGTGTTTGACTCTTGGGGTTTTGTAGGAGTCCGTATCAGTACAGTCAGATATTCCTTTTTCAGTGCTACAAACATATGCTGTTCACAAAGCTCACTGGAGGATCTCACATCTGGAATATAACCTCCCTTTGCTCCCGGGGTTCGGCTGCCTTGAAGTGGGAGGCGTAAGGCCGTAAGGCAAATAATAGTGTTTAAGTCATTTGTTTTGTGTGGTTTCTATGTTTATTGGGATTCACTTGACCAGCTAACATGGAAGAGGTTGAGATACATTATAATGACTGTTATTTATCTCCTTATGTGCATTTACGGAGCACTTTGAAGGGATGCAAAAAAAGTGCTTAGATACTGTTTCGGGGCATCCAGGACAAAGCCATGAGTAAAATCTAAGCATTGTGCCCTCTACAAGGGCTTCCAGATGAGGACAGCAAGCAGAGCGCACCTGGCCTCCACAAATCAGGCCATGTGTCCACTGGTGGTATCCTTCCGAGGGGGTGCCTTTTTCTCATTCACACAGAGGCACCGAAGGGTCTGGTGGAAGGGCCCTAACTGTGACCACTCCATCTGATGAAGTTTTGCCCCTTATTGCAAAAGGTTCCTAAAGTTTAGTCCATGGTCCATCAGAATTCCCTGAGTCACTTATGTCAAGAGATCCCTGGACCTTCTTGATGAAAACCTCTGAGGGAGACCAGGAATTTGTATTTTTAGCAAGTCCCCTTGGGTGATTCCAATGCACAGTCAGACCTGTGGATGCAGGTGTGTTGGCCATCTCTCACCCAATTTTTTATACTAGTATTTGGTCTTTTGTGCATTTTAGACTTGCCTCCCTATTGAGAGCATAACTCCTGGAGGGTAGAGATTCCACCATATAGTACATAGCCACTGAGCACCTCACATGAAACAGGGTGCCAAGGAATGCATAAACTACGAGGGGCTCAATTCCTCAACAACAGGAATTCATGAACCATATAAATGTCCATTTGATAAATACTGCTTGAGCACCTACTATGGGCTGGTGCTATGCCAGGGACTGAGGAGACATAGCTCTACCCACATGGTCTCTGCCATCTGGGCTACAGGCAAATAAACGGGCAATTACAATAGACTGTGGCAGTGTACGAAGGAGAAGGGATGAGTGATGGGAGCCAGGGGAGAAGCAGCTTAGGCTTGGAAGGCCAGAGGTGCTCAGAGAATGCATCATGGGGAATCCTGGGAGTGAAAGGGTAGAAATCGTCATCTGGGCAAAAGAAACATGAGTGACAGCCTAGAGGTCAAAGAGAACTTTGTTAAGGGAGGCTGGAGAGTAGGTTCTAAGGAGAGGAGGGAGATAAGGTTGGAGAGATAAACAGAAGCCAGCTCATGAAGGGCCTTGTATGCCACTGTAGGTAGGGTGGACTTGGCCTTGGCATTAAGTACAAATGTCCCTCCAGCACAATAGACCTTTTATGTAGGAGCAAGTTTGGAACCAGTGTCCTACAGCTTGAAGATTCCCGGCTCATCTGCTCAGGGTTAAAGGAAGAACATTGCTTTCCCCAGGAGGACTTCCAGACTGGCAATCTCCTCTCTCTGTTATGTCAGTCATGTTCCTTCCATCCCTCAGTGCTGGTGGGGGTTAGGGGGTAGAATACTAATATATAGGCCTGGCTAGAAAACAGTCCTTTGCATGGGGTAAGGAAGATATATTGCAGGTTTAAGAGAATTGTTCAGTCTAGGAATTGGAAGAGCTGAAGAATGCAGTCTTGGCACAGGACCAAGAATACCAGGTGCTGAAACAATAGGAAAATTTAGATTCGGCTCTGCATGAGAAGACATTACTGAATCAATGTTAAATATTATGGTGATGTGGAAGATTACCTTTATTCTTAGGAGATAGTTGCTGAAGTATTTAGGCGAAAATTGTCATGATATCTGCAACTTACACACACACACCCATATATATACACACATACACACATATATCTATTAATATATCTATATACATACACACATATATACATATATATGAAAGCAAATGTGACAAAATGTTAACAATTGGTGAACTGAAATAGAAGGTACCTCTATAGATGTTTACTGTGCTGTTCTTTCAACTTTTGTGTAGGTTTGATATTTTGAAAATAAAAAATTAGGGGAAGAAGAGAAGAAAAGACTGTCAAGCATCTGGCACAATTCAGTTCTCAGACCTCAAATTTCCTGTCCGTTTATTTGAGATCATGGCAGTGCAAGATTTTCAACCTAGTTTATTGACAGCAGGCTCAATTCAGCACTTTGGAGCTTCCAGAGTACATAAGATCTTGAGGATCTGTTTTGAAGTTGCAAAAATACAATTTCTGTCCTTCCTCAAAATCAAAACACACATGCTAAAAGACTAAGAAATTGTTTTGCATGCTCTGCAAGATTCTGTTGCTTTTTGTGTTGGCAAAGGATTTACACAAACAACCTAGTCAGCATTCATTTTAAAAATACCACATACAAAATTCAAAGAATGTTTCATTGTTTACGTTATATCTTTCTTGGGATTTTGGTTTTAAACTACCAATTGAATTCTCATTTTAGGCACTCAAGATCTGTGCTGCTTTAAATAATTCAAGCACAACTGTATCATCTGTTCCTACTACATCCTTCACTCCAGAGATTTATAAAGTCTGTTTTTAGGTGATTGCACACGCACTTAAGAAATATAGCAAGGGGTTCTTTTGAGAGAAGAAGAAAATGACTTATAACTAGTGAATGCAATAAATGACATGAGGATAGGTGTAATTAGCAAAGGAAAGCTGTATGCTTGAACAGTTTGCTCTGAGCTTCAACAAGTGGCACATGATATGCAATCTTCAGGAAAGTGATTTTTCAGGAAAACTCAATCTGATCAGAAATCTCTCAGTCTGCTTATCTTTTACCATCTATTCGTTCTGTAAGCATGTTTGGCAATATTCCTAAAGAAACAGAGCATGACCCCTTTTTCTAACGAGATGTTATCACACATAATTCACTCCCCATATTTCCACTGGATGTAAACCATTGTACATTTCAGTGCAGTGAAATCAATAAGTCAGTGCTCTTCAAACTTTTTAACCTTTACCCAGAGAAAGAAATACATTTCCACAGAGACCTAATACACACACATATCTATAAAGTCAAAACAAAAATTTCATGGAACTATTTTACTGCCTGCTTTCTGATACTTTCTTTTTTATTCCACTTCATTTTTTTTTAAACTGATGTTTGAGGCTTAGTTAATCCATTTCAAAACGTTTTGGTTCTGACCTTGAGGGTGAGGAACTCTGAAATAGAGGACTACCTCTTCAGACAAATCTTTCTGATGGAGAAATAAAACACCGAAATGGAAAAGAATAGGACAGTTGTAGGTTCTTCACTCCACAGAGGTTTGGACAAAGAGCTAATGTCTGATAATTCAACAAAGAAAGTTCTCAGCACTGTGCATTCTGCCTGGCACATGATAGGCACTTAACAAATGCCAATCAGTGTCTGCAGTAATAGCATTTCCTACTTGATGTTCAGAGCACGAATCCTGAGAGTCTGCTTTTCTTTTATATCTTGTTTCTTAGCCTGTCCTCTGCATTGTCAGTGTTAGATACTACCACAGGCAGTAGTTTTGTTCTATTTTTTCTCTTCACACAATCAAATATCCTAGAACTGAGATTTCAAACATGAAAAAGGATCTGTTGGCTTATCAGCCAAAAGACAAAGTCTTTCTTTACTTCTCAGAGAGAGGAAATAATTATGATTCCCAAGTCCAATTTAATTCTGCATAGATACACTGGAAATTAGCGTCTAGCCAATAACACTAAAATTTACTGCCTTATTTCCCTTCCTTCTGGAGACATATGGAGAATTGCTGCCCAAGAACAGCCCTCGCTAGATGGGGCATTTGGACACTGAAACCTCCTATTTTTGATACCCTGGAAAGACAGTCATGAGACCTCTAAGAAGGCAAAATGGCATCAAAGACTTATGCCCTGTTCTCTCCTGATGCCAACACTGTGGGTACTTCAGCAACACAATTAGATGAGAAATAGATAAGCATATTCCAGCAGGAGTCCAGATTGCTTAGTCCACCTTCACTAGGTTTCACCATCTCTTCCCTATTCCAGCTAACCCTACCACTGAAGGCCCCAAGGAAAACAAGAAACTCTGTGGCTAGAGAGACTCCTGTCCCACTTTGTTCTTGCCAATCCCAGTTCCAGGGAACTGGAAACTCTTACTACTGGTCTCCACCATGCTTTGCATAGATAGGATTCTGCCCTCCATTGGGCATTGTCACCGTCTCTGCTCATCACTCCCAGAGCTGTGATCCTCGAGTTATCCAAGTCAGACTGAGTTTTGGTCACTTTTTTCAAAAAACCTTGTAGAATTAAATCACTTTTATATGTTGCAGTATTTTAATATATTTCCCCATCATGTCCCTTAGTAGTTCTCTCTTGAATGACTCATTATAATTATAAATGTTATATGACAAAAAAATTAAAAACTGTGTAATGTTCAAAATCACTGTAACCATCAACATTCACCTAAGTGATACCTGACACAGAGTAAGCACGTGTGCACACGTTCATCTAAGTTCAACATCTGTGGATGCTCCTATGACTGTGCTTGAAGGCACTCAAGTTATTCTCTTTCAAAAAAATGAGAGCGTTCCCTCTTCCTCAGTTTTTTGGAAGAACGTGAGGAGGACTGGCATGAATTATTTAAGCGTCTGATAGATTGCAACCATGAAATCATCTGGTTCTCGGCTTTTCTTCGTTGGGAGATTTTCCAATTCAATCACCTTACTCATTATTGGTCAGTTCAGATTGTCCATTTCTTTATGATTCAGGCATGGTAGACTGCATGTTTTCAGGAATTTGTTCATTTCTTCTAAGTTATCTAATTTGTTGATGTATAATTGTTCATAGTGGTCTCCTGTGATCCTTTGTATTTTTGTGGTTTCAGTTATAATACCTTCTCTTTCATTGACAATTGCATTTATTTCAGTATTTTTTTTCTTGGTTAGTCTAGTTAAAGGTTTGCCACATTTTTTACATCTTTTTAAAAAACCAACCCTTAGTTTCAACGATATTTTCTATTCTCTGTCTAATCTCTATGTTATTTATTTCTCTTTTTTTTTTGTAGGAGTCTCACTCTGTCACCCAGGGTGGAAGTGCAGTGGTATGATCTCAGCTCACTGCAACCTCTGCCCCCTGGGGTCAAGCGATTCTCATGCCTCAGCCTCTCAAGTAGCTGGGACTATAGGTGCGTGCCACCACTCCTGGTTGATTTTTGAATTTATAGTAGAGATGGGGTTTCACCATGTTGGCCAGGCTGGTCTTGAATTCCTGACCTCAGGTGATCTGCCCATCTCGGCCTCCCAAAGTGCTGAAATTACAGGTATGAACCACCGCGCCCAGACTATTTCATTTATTTCTGCTCTAATATTTATTTCCTTCCTTCTGCTGACTTGAGCTTAGTTTGTTTTTCTAGTTCCTTGAGGTGTGAAGTTAGGTTATTTACTTGGTGTCTGTCTTTTTCCTTAATGTAGGCATTTATCACCACAGACTTTCCTCTTAGCGCCACTTTTGCCCCATCTTGTAAGTTTTGATATGTTGTGTTCCATTTTCATTTGTTTCAAGATACTTTGTGAGTTTCTTTTGATTTCTTCTTTGATCTATTGGTTGTTCAGGAGTGTGTTGTTCAATTTTACGTATTTGTGAATTTTCTAAAATTCTTCCTATTGTCAATTTTTAGTTTTGTAACATTGTGATCAGAAAAGATACTTGATATGATTTCAATCTTCTTAGATTTAAGAATGGTTTTGTGGCCCAACATGTGATCTACCCTGGAGTAGGTACTGTGTGCTCTTGAGAAGAATGTGTGTTTGCTTCTGTTGAATGGAATGTTCTGCCTAAGTTTGGTAGGTTGATTTGTCTATAGTTTTATTCACATCTGCTATTTCTTTACTAATCTTCTCTCTAGATGATCTATCCATTGTTGAATGTGGGGTATTGAAGTCCCTTATTATTATTGCATTGCTGTCTGTTTCTCTTTCTAGTTCTGTTAATATTTGTTTTACATATTTAGGTGCTCCAATGTTAGGTGCATATGTATTTTCAATTGTTTTACCCTCCTGATGAATTGACCTCTTATCATCATATTGTGATCTTCTTTGTCTTTTGTGACAGATTTTGTTTGTTTTTTTTTTTCAGGATAATGTCTGGCTTGCTGCCCAGGCTGGAGTGCAGTGGCACAACCTTGGTTCACAGTAACCTCTGCTTCCTGGGCTTAAGTCATCCTCCCACCTCAGCCTCTCAAGTAGCTGGGACTACAGGCACACGCCACCACACTTGGCTAATTTTTGTATTTTTTGTAGAGATGGAGTTTTGCCACGTTGCTCAGGCTGGTCTTGAACTCGTGCGCTCAAGTGAACCGCTCACCTAAGCCTCCCAAAGTGCTAGCATTAAAGGCATGAGCCACAGCACCTCTTGTGACAGATTTTGACTAAAAGTCTAGTTTGTCTAATATAAATGTAGCTACCTCTGCTCTCTTTTGGTTTCCATTTGCATGGAGTATCTCTTTCCACCCCTTCACTTTCAGTCTGTGTGCCCTTGAGACTAAAATGAATCTCTTGTAGTTGGTGTATTATTGGATCTTGTTTATTAATCCATTCAGTATCTCTGTGTCTTTTGATTAGTGAATATAATCCATTTATATTTAGAATTATTATTAATAAATAAGGACACACTGTTGCCATTTTGTTAATTGTTTGCTGACTGTTTTGGATATGTCAACAAAAGGACAACCAACAAAAGCAAAAATAAACATATGGGACTATATAAAACTGAAAAGCTATGGAACAGCAAATGAAACAATCAGCACAATGAAAAGGCAACCTATGAAATGGGAGAAAACATATGCAAACTATATATCTGACAAAGGGTTAATATCAAAATGTACAACAAACTCCACAGCAAAAAAAAAAAGTAACCCAATAAAAAAATGGGCAGAGGATCTAAATAGGCATTTTTCCAAAGATGACATACAGATTGCCAACAGGTATATAAAGAAGTGTTCAAAATCACTAATCACCAGAGAACGCTAATCAAAAATCACAATGAGATATCACCTCATATCTGTTAGATGGCTATTATCAAAAAGAAAAAAGATAACAAGTGTTGATAAGGGCATGAAGAAAAGGGAACCTTGTATACTGTTGGTGGAAATACCAATTGGTACATCTATTATGGAAAACAGTATGAAGGTTCCTCAAAAAATTAAAAATAGAACTACCATATGATCAAGCAATCCCACTTTTGGATATATATTCAAATGAAATGAAATCAGTACCTTGAAGAGATGTCTATATCCCCATATTCGCTGCAGCATTATTCACGATGGCCAAGATATGGAAACAACCTCAGTGCCCATTGACAGATGAATGAGTAAATACAATGTGTTAGATACAATGAAAGATTATTCAGTCATAAAAAAGAAAAAATCCTGTCATTTGTGACAACATTGATAAACCTAAAGGATATTATTCTAAGGGAAATAAGCTGGACACAGAAAGACAAATACTGTATGATCTCGCTTGTATGTGGAATCTCAAAAAGTTGAACTCGGGCAGAAAGTAGAATGGTGGTTGCTAGGAGTTCAGAGTGGAGAAAATGGGGAGATGATGGTCAAAGAGTACAAACTTTTGGTTTTAAAATGATAAAGATCTAATATATAGTATAGGTGATAATAGATGGGTTAATTTGTGCATATCACAATGTATATGCACATGCCTCTCACATTGTACACTTTGAGTATATACAATATTTGTCAAATAAATATTTTAAAATAAAAGGGAAAAGAAAAATCATAATTCATTTTAAAACTATATCTCAGTATTTAAATTGGTATCCTCATAGTTTTTTTTATCATTCCTACTAAAAAAATCATAGCCTGGCGTGGTGGCTCACACCTATAATCCCAGCAGTTTGGGAGGCTGAGGTGAGTGGATCACTTGAGGTCAGGAGTTAGACACCAGCCTGGCCAACATAGTGTAACCCTGTCTCTACTAAAAATACAAAAATTAGCTGAACATGGTGGTATGCACCTCTAGTCCCAGCTACTCAGGAGGCTGAGGCACAAGTATCGTTTGAACCCCAGAGGAAGAGGTTGCAGTGAGCTGAGATCATGCCACTGCACTCCAGCCTGGACAACAGAGTGAGACTCTGTTTAAAAAAAAAAAAAGCAGTAATCATATGGTAAAAATAATAATAATAATAAAAGAACAGGGAAATTCTTTAGTCTCCTTTTGTTTGTTTCCTTTCACTCCTCTCCTCTGCCAAAATTTACAATCTGTTATCTATTCTTTCATGCTTCATTTGTATTTGTATAATCACATATAAACTATATATAATAAGCTTTTCTAATTAATGTGTATTTTACAAATATGGGATCATATTATAGTTATTGCTGTGTGTCTAGTTTTTTTACTTTTTTTTTTCACTTGATACATTATGGAATTTCTCTTAATGGTATACATCCAATTCATTCTTTGTTTTCTTTGTTTTTTTTTTGTTTTTTTGTTTTTGAGACAGGTTTTCCCTGTCACCCAGGCTGGAGTGCAGTGGTGCAATTATGGCTCACTGCAGCCTTGACCTCCTAGGCTCAAGCAATCCTCCTAGCTCAGCCTCCTGAGCAACCACACCTGGCTAATTTTTAAATTTTTGTAGGTACAGGATCTCTCTGTGTGGTCCAGGCTGGTCTCAAACTCCTGGGCTCAAGCAATCCTACTGCATTGGCCTTCCAAAGTGCTGGGATTACACAAGTGAGCCATCATGCCCTGCTGCAACTCATTCTTTTCAATAATTAACTTATATTCCACGGCCTAATTGTATCACAGTTTCTTCCACCATATTGAAAGGCATTTACTGAGTTTCTAATTTTTTGGCACAAAAAAAAAAAAAATGTTGTAGTAAATGTCTTTGCGTCTATATTTTTACATATTGGAATTTCATTTATAATAGATTTCCAGAAGGATTTCTCCGTCAGTCTGTAAATTGTAAAACTTAAAATATATATCTGCATTGCTTTTCATAAAAGCTGTAACAATCCAAATTTCCACTGGCAATATATGCAGAGAATAGGTTTTTTCACATTTTCATCAATAGTAAGTTCTTATTGTCTGCTAATTTGATAGATAAGTTGAGATATCTCATTGTTACTTTAATTTGCATTTTCTCCATATTAGAAAATATTTTTATTGGTTTATTGACCATTCGCATTTCTTTTCTATAAATTGACTTTTTATATTTATTTGTCTCTGTTTCTGTATTCTGTTGATAATCAATTTGCAAGAGCCTTCTGACTGATATGCATATTCATTTCCTTATGTATGAGTTATTTTTGTGCCACATACTTTTTATCAATCTTTTTGTCTTCTGATTTTGTTTTTATTTTGCCATATAACATTTTATATTTTATGTATCAAATACATATGTTTTATGTTTTATTGCCTCTAGGCTCCTGTCTTGATTAAAAGGTTTCTCTCTGCAAACCCTAGCTTACACATATATTCTCTTAAAATTGTTCTATAGTTTTTGTTTACATATACAGTTTAAGTTTTTCTGGAAATTTATTTTTGTATATGGTGTGAAGCAGAGGCCCCAGTTTTATTCTCCTCTAGGTCAGTTGTGCCATAACCAATTTAAAATAAACCATTGTTTTTCCCATTAACTAGAAATAGCACTTTTGGCATACAGCCATGCCTTGCTTAACAATGGGAATACATTCTGAGAAATGCATCTTTAGGTGATTTTGCCTTTGAATAAACATCACAGAGTGTACTTACATAAACATAGATGATAGAGCCTACCAAACGTCTAGGCTATATGGTACAGCCCACTGCTCCTAGCCTACGAACCTGTACAGCATGTTACTGTACTGATATTGTAGGCAATGGCAACACTGTGGTATTTGTGTATATAAACATAGGAAAGGTATGGCAAAAATATAGTATTATAATTTTATGGGACCACTGTCATATATGCAGTCCATTGTTGACCAAAATGTAGTTCTATAGCGCCAGACTATACATTAAGTTATCATATATATACTGACATCTATTTCTGGACATTTTTTTCCCTTCTACTTTTCTTTTTGCCTATTACGATACCAATATCATAAGGTTAATACAAAGGCCAAGAAGGAGAAAATAGAAGTATACTTTTTCTATTGTCCATGCCCTAGGTGTGTAGTAGGCTATACAATTTAGGTTTGTGTAAGCACACTCTGTGATGTTTGCACAATGACAAAATCACCTAATGATGCATTTCTCAGAACATATCCTCATTGTTAAGCAACATCTGACTGTATGCCAAAAGCGCTATTTGAAGTCAATGGGAAAACAATGGTTTATTTTGTACTGGTTAGGACACAACTGGCCTGAAGGAAAATAAAGTTAGACCCCTGTTTCACACCATATACAAAAAATAATTTCCATAAAAACTTAAAATCTGTATGTAAACAAAAACTATGGGACAATTTTAAGAGAATACATGTATAAGCTTGGGTTTGAAAAGAACTTTTTAACCAAGACAGACCTAGAGGCAATAATAGATAAAAACTATTCTCTTTGATGTATTGTTGATAGAAGTAAGCATCTTATATCACATGTGAAGTGGTATAATATCACTTGAATGTAGACTGCGCTATGTAAAGATGTACACTATAAGGCAACCAGTAAATTAACAAAACAAAGAGTTATAGCTAATAGGCCAATAAAGGAGATAAAGTCATATTTAATCCAAAAGAATGAAGGGTAAGAGGAAAAAGAACAAAAAACCCAGATAAAACACATAAAAAAATAGAACCCCAACCATATTAACAATTATGTTAAATGTAAATGGTCTCTATATCCCAATTGAAAGGCAAACATTGTCAGACTGGTTGAAAAGTAAGACCCAGCTATATGTTGTCCACAACAAACCCACTTTAAATATAGACACATGTAAGCTAAAGGTAAAACAGTGAGAAAAAATATCATCTTATGCAAACCCTGATAGAAAGAAGGCTAGAGTGGCTATATTAATATAGACAAAGTAGACATCTGGGTGAGCAATATTACTAAGGATAAAGAGGGTCAATCATAATGATAATGAGCAACTACCATAAAATTTTAGTACCTAGATCTTAACATATGTTTTAATATCTGGAAAGGCAAGTATCTTTCATTATTCTTCTTTTTCACAATTTTTAAAAAGTCTTTAACATTTAATCTTCTATAAAAGCTTTAAGATAATTTTATCCCATTAAGAATACAATAGTGGCCAGGTGCAGTGGCTCTTGCCTGGAATCCTAGCACTTTGGGAGGCTGAGGCAGGAGGATTGCTTCAGGCCAGGAGCTCAAGACTAACCTGGCTAACATAACATGACCCCATCTCTGAAGAAAAAAAAATAGAAAAGTGAATCTCATTGAAGTATATTCTATATGCCTATTAATATTTGGAAGATTATATTGTCTTCCTAACTAAAAGCGTAGTTTTTTATTGGTTCTTCTTTGATCCAGGATTTATTTAGTAAGGCACTTCTTAATTTTCAAGTAGAAAAAAATACAATTACCATCCTTTAGTTATTTATATTTAATGTAATTGGTATTTGATTAAATAATGTTGCCTGCAAAAAATACCTACTTTAAAATTTTTGTTAACAACCTTTATGGTCAAGGTAATACCAGCTTTGGAAAATGCTTCACAAACAATAAAATAGTTCTCTATTTACAGGACATAAAACTTTGGACTTTTATTCAGGCTTTATATGTCTTACGTTTTTTACTACTGTACCTATTGATCTGAAAGACATGACATAAAATCTCTCAGAGTAACTGTACATTTTTTATCAAGGTTTCATATTTTAATTAATTTTGACTTCATATATAATGCAATGCTCTTTAGTATATACATAATTATTACACATCTTCTTTGTAGATTGTGTCTTTTATCATTATATAATATTCTTTTTTATCCTGTTTCAAGCTTCTAAATTTACATTCCACCTTGTCTGATATTATAGTTGCCATTCCTGATTTCTTTTTGTTTGCATTGTATCTAGTGTTATTTGTCCATCCTTTTATTGTTAATCTTTATCACCTTAGGCATGATATGTTGATATATCTGACATTTATAATCAAATATACTTATTTTTGTTTTTTACTCTATCAAAAAGTTTCTGTCTTGAATGGATAAAATTATCCTGTTCATACATAGTAAAATAACTGATGTGCTTCTTTTCATCACTTCCATTTTTATTTTTATTAGGTACTTTGTGGCTTTTTCTTTTCCTTTTTCATTGTTTTTGGTGGTGTAATAAAATTCCTATATAATTCTTGTGGGTTTTTTTGTTTCTGTTTTTGTTTTGTTTTAGTTTTGGTTTTTTGGGACACAGGGTCTCACTCTGTCATCCAGGCTGGAGTGCAATGGCACAATCATGGCTCACTGCAGCTTCAACCTCCTGGGCTCAAGTGATCCTCCCACCTCAGCCTCCCGAGTAGCTGGAACTACAGGCATGTACTACCACACCTGGCTAATTTTTGTATGTTTTGTAGCGACTGGGTTTTGTCATCTTGCCCTGGCTCCTCTCAAAATCCTGGGCTCAAGCAATCTGCTTGCCTTGGCCACCCAGAGTACTGGGATTACAGGCATGAGCCGCCGCACCCAGCTTTTTCTCCTTGTTAACTTGAAATTTTTTACCATATTTTCCCATTCCTGATAGTTACCTTCTCTTCTCTGACATTTATAATCAAATATATTTCTTGACTATTTCATCAAAAAAGATGCCACCTGTCCGCACCCAGGTGATTTACTTACCACTGGTCTCCCTCCTAAGAATATGAAACCCTTATAATGTTATTGCCTATTCTCCATATCTGTTCTCCTGCCCCAAAATAAGATGAGACCCAAGAGTTGGTTTACTTCCCTTCTTTCTCTTTCCTCTATCCCTAGGTTTTGCTGAGATAATTTGGTACCTGTAATTTTAACTTTTTAGTAAATTTTTTCTTGCGGAAAATATTTTCTATTTCAAAAATTCAAATTCCACCTATATAATCCCACTCAATCATTATCTATTTAAATTTTAGTACACGTTGCAAGGCTCATTTCTCATCATTGTTTTCATCTCTTTTCTTCTTCTCTCTTGAAGTCTCTACACGGTCACATCACTATGGACCAAAGTCCATATTTTAGAACACACTCTTGGTGTGCTTTCGTTGGGTTTAGACAAGTGTATAGTGACATGTATCTACCATTATACTATCATATAGGGTAGTTTTTCCATCCTAAAAATGCTATATGTTCCCCCATTCATCCCTCTTTCCCACTACTATTTTTCACATGTAAGGTCTTTTGGATTTGTCATTCCAATCTTTTATTTTTATTATTTTATTTTCTATTTTTTTTGAGACAGAGTCTTGTTCTGTTGCCCAGGCTGGAGTGCAGAGGTGCAATCTCAGCTCACTGCAACCTCCGCTTCCTGGGTTCAAGCAATTCTCATGTCAGCCTTCCAAGAAGCTGGGAAGACAGGTGTGTGCCACCATGCTCGATTAATTTGTGTATTTTTAATAGAGACAGGGTTTTACCATGTTGGCCAGGCTGATCTCGAACTTCTGGCCTCAGGCAATCCATCTGTTTTTGTTTTCTGCACCACATTTACTTCTCTATATTTTTTGCCCTGTGCTTTGAGATACTGCTTCTGTTTGAGCTTTTGGGGAACTAATTAGTGTTTCAACCGTGAGTATCTTTTCCCTTCAATTTATCCACTAAATTTTTGAATGTAAGAGTTCTTTATAGTTCCAGAAAATACTTTGCTGTAACTTTGTGTCCCAGTTATATTTCCTAGAAGTTGTCTTTTCTGTGTATTCTGCTTGCTGTTTCTATCTGGCTGCTAGTCTTCACGAGTGCAGCATTCTATAACTTTGCCTTCACATGGCTTTATTCACCCTTGGGACCCAGATCTACTTCCTTAGTGTGCTTTTCAGCAGCAGCCATTCGGTGAACTATAAGAAGACACATACATGGCCGGGCGCGGTGGCTCATGCCTGTAGTCGCAGCACTTTGGGAGGCCAAGGCAGGTGGATCACTTGAGGTCAGGAGTTAGAGACCAGCCTGGCCAACATGGTGAAACCTCCGTCTTAATATAGAAAAATTAGCCAGGTGTGGTGACGTGTGCCTGTAATCCCAGCTACTTAGAAGGCTGAGGCAGGAGAATCTCTTGAGCCCAGGAAGCAGAGATTGCAGTGAGCCGAGAGTGCACCGCTGCACTCCAGCATGGGTGACAGAATGAGACTCTGAATTAATTTTTAAAAAAGAAAGAAAGAAAAGAGAGAGAGAAGAAGAAGACACATACAGCTGGCAAGTTGTCAGTTCCTTGTCAAGAAAGAAACCCTTTAACTTCCAGTCTCCTCAGCTATAGGGTGTGCTCTGCCAGCCTCAGGAGTAGGAAGGACCCAGCCTGCTTCTCCAATTCCCTCCATGCTCCCCGCCTAGGGGCCAGGGAAACCAGAAGATCCCCCCACCCCCGCAATTCGCAGAGCACTTAGAAAGGCTGTGGCTCCCCTTCCTCTAAGAAAACCCATAATTCACACACTCTAATCTCTGCCCCAGAGCTCTGCTGTAGATCTTCAACATCTGGTAGGATCCAGAGGGGAATAAAGTTCTTTCAAGGCTTTCTATGCCCCTGCTGTGGCAGAGCCCCAGGCCTTGTTCATATCCTCCAGAATGCACTTGCCTACTGCCCTCTGAGATCATCCACTCAGGACAGGTGGTTGGTAGCTGGAGTGAGCAGAAGGACAGTATCAGGGCCTTACATTCAGTCTCCTGTATGCCTGTAAAAAAATATTTAAATGTTTGTTTTCTTGGTTGCTGTTTAAAATTATATGATTTTAAAACAATATAATACATGCAATTTTTTAAAATAGTAAGAGAACCAAAAAGACATAATGCATTCCTAGCCGTATACCCATACGGCAGCCACAAAGATGTGCTGCCCATAACTCCTTTTAAGAGAGATGCTGCCACAGGGAATGCGTCTAACTGACAGCCTTCAGCTGTGGGTGACTCTAGGATCTGCCTCAGCTTTCTTTTTTTTTGTTCTTTTATTTCTTTCCTTTTCTTTTTTTTGAGACAGGATTTCACTCTGTCACCCAGGCTGGAGTGCAGTGGCATGATCTTGGCTCACTGCACCCTCCGCCTCCCGGGTTCAAGCAATTTTCCTGCTTCAGCCTCCTGAGTAGCTGGGACTACAGGCACTGGCCACTAAACCCACCACCATGCCCGCGACTACAAAAATTGGCTAACTTTTGTGGGCTTTTTTGTTTGTTTTTTGTTTTTTGAGACAGAGTCTGGCTCTGTCACCCAGGCTGGAGTAAAGTGGTATGACCTCAGCTCACTGCAATCTCCACCTCCCACGTTGAAGTGATTCTCCTGCCTCAGCCTCCTGAGTACCTGGGATTATAGGTGCCCGCCACCAAGCCCAGCTAATTTTTGTATTTTTACTAGAGACAGGGTTTCATCCTGTTGGTCAGGCTGGTCTCGAACTCCTGACCTCAGGAGATCCGCCCACCTTGGCCTTCCAAGGTGCTGGGATTACAGCGTGAGCCACTGTGCCCGGCCCATTTTTTTATGTGTTTTTTGTAGAGACAGGGTTTCACCACGTTGGCCAGGCTGGTAATGAACTCCTGACCTCAAGCCATCTGTCCACCTTGGCCTCTCAAAGTGCTGGGATTACAGGTGTGAGCCACTGCACCCGGCCTGCCCCAACTTTCAAGCTGAGGCTATGTGCTTCCTGGGCCGTCCCCAGCCAAAAACTGGTCAAAAGAACCGTCACTTTTTGCCAACAAGGGACCCTTCCACGGGCAATCTTTGTTCTAGAGCTTCTCACTGGGCTGGCTGAGACTTTCTCAGAGCTGCACTGCAGAAATATCTGAGGCTCTTCCTACTCAACCTCTTTCCTACATCCTCTACTTTCACAGGTGAGACGAGCACCATGGTCTGAAGGTTCTCCCTGCCTTCCCACTCCCTATGCCCCTTATCTTTCACAGATGTTACCCCCAAGAAATCTCTTGGGCTTCTAACTCTGTGTTAGTGTTGGCTTCCTAAGACCAACTGACACCATCTAAGAGAAATTCTTACTTATGAACATCACGAAACATGTACAAGAATGGTTTTGGCAATACTGTTCATAAGAGAAAAAACTGGAAGCCACACGAGTTCTCCAACTTTCATAGTGACAAAGAGGTACCACGAGTCATTTATTTACTTAATTAAAGACAAAGAATCTTAAGTTAAAATGGGGCTTTAGTTCAAAGATTTCAAACTGGCAGCCTTTGGGGACAAACCCATCCTACTGAAGTGTTTTGCTTGGCAGGCACAGTGTTATTTAAAAATTTAATGCAAATGGCTCTAACCAGATTTCGTGTCTCTAGTTTTCCATGGCCTCTCCCACATAGTATTTTTACACTGGCCTGATTAACATATTTATGTTACAAACTTGGATCATGTAGACATTTGAACTAACACCCTGTTAGTCCTGGAAATTGAGGCCGAGAGGTGAAGTGACTCACCCAAGTTCATATTCCTTAGTCCATACAAACCTTTCCTGACCTCCATAGCATGAAATCCATGGCACTTGTATAGCTATCATTTTTTTAAAAAGCATATTCAACAGGAGTGATATTCCCCCCAAGGAAGCAAAAATTGGTTCAAGGTTGGGGGCAGGAGTCTTGCTCTTTTTATGTATAAAATACAGATATACGTATAGTACATAAATGTGTATATAAAGTATACGTACAGTATTAAAATTTCACGGTGGGAGACAATTCAGAAAAGATGTCTGAAAAGGCCCCTTAGGGGACAATGATGTATAAAGGTTGAGAAACACTGAACCATACACTCAATAAATGTTTAGGAATTTTTTCTTTATATAGGCACAGCAGACACAGCATTGCACAAAGCAAAACTGCTCCCTAATCTCAGGTGAGAGAGAGAGAGAGAGACTGAATTCACATGCCTGGGTTTGAATCTTAGATCTGCCACTTGCTGGCTGTATGACATTGGACAAGCTTAATTTTTATATTCCTTGGTTGTGTCATATGAAAAATGGTGGTAGGATAGTCCTCTTTAAAGACTTGTGTGGATTAAACAATTGACATAAAGTAGTTAACATTATGCCTGGCACATGAAAAATGATCAATGAACATTAGCTATTAAGTAATATATGAATATATAATTTCAAATTGTTGCAGCCATGCTAAATATCAATTGCCTCTCATTTCCATATTCACCCTTCCTTGTTCACTCTATGAAGATGGATCTGGGCCCTTTAATTTTTTTCCCTTTTGTTAGTTGGCAGTAGCCTTTGTCAGTAGAGGGAGCTAGAGAGACATTGAAGAAGGAGGATGTTTTCCTTCCTGGTTCTGACATGATCTCTCCAGAGGCTCCTGCAGCATACACGTGGCTTCACTACCACCTTGCTCCTGCAGCACAGGCAGCTTCTCCAGCACCAGGCCTCTGATGTGCACCCAGCAGCACCCAGGAGACAGCAATGTCCCCAACATCCCTTCCCTCAGGTGGTTGTTGTTTTTTTTCCCTCAGGTGGTTTTGTAACAGAATGCCTCCACTGAGACACCTCTCCATAAACAGCTTTTCCTAGCACCCTAAAGGGCAATTCTCTAGCAATTTCAGAGAGCAAGTTTCCAGCAAGTTCTATCAACATTAACCATAGTAATTTCTCTGCCACTCAGGGAACCAGGGCCTTGCCTTCTCCAATAAGGTTTGGATCTAAGCCCTGAATTATGAAGGCTCTTCCTTTGTATACTCTATGTCAGTCCTAGGGAAATTAGCGAATGCTGCTTCTATCTGCTATTTTTATATTCTTTAGCATTCTCTGTACTTCTTACTAGCCAATCCCATGTTATAGTAATAATTCTTTATAGTAAACATTCCCTGTTCAAATTACCATGTGATTTCTCTCTCCTTTTTGGACTCAAGCTAATACAGCAGTCCTGAGACCAAAGAGTTCAAGAGCCACTGCCTTAGAACACTAGTTCCATGGGATATGAATAGCTATTAATTGATGGTCAAAGTTTAAGACACTCTGAGTTAAGCAAAGTGAAATAGGATTCTCTACTGCAGGACATCTCAGAGGTAAAAAACATACTGTAAATCTGCAAGAAGGGATTCTGATATGTAGCATTTCCCAATTTTATTTGACCATGGTGGTGTGTGTGTGTGTGTGTTTTAATGGAGCATTTTGTGGTACTGGTATTCTAAGGATCACACTATAGGAAATACTGAGTTAGCAGTTGTATCTACTAATTTGGAAACCACTTATTTGGCTGTTTCTTGGAAGTTGCTCGCCTTTTTAAAATCCACTTTTTTGTCCCTTTGTATACTACCTTGTTTATTCTCTAATTTATGGCTGCCCAGTCGAAGTTTTTTAATCTTTGTTTCTACAGTGGCAAATGAAAGGTTTTTACTTTTTCTTTTTCTTTTTTTTTCTCCTACTCTGGGGCACATTTCCAGATGTTCACCACAGGAATCAGTCTACAGAAGCTTCCAGTGTAATGGAGTGTAATATTTTTGTAGGTTGAGTCCTGGGCAAAGACAAACATTATAACATACTTTTTAAGTGGACTGGGGAGAACAGTAATGGTCTAACCATTGAAAATGGCTTGCTCCATTAGGTTTCATATACAGATTAGTGTGTTGTTTTTTCCTTTGGAGTAATATGGGCAATTTTAAGTTTCTTCTTCCAGAAATATCAACTCAGAACAATGCTTTTTTCAGCTGTGTTGGAAACTGAGAAAGACTGTATGAAAAACTGCCAACTTCACATAGTAATTAAAGTCAGCTCACTAAATGTCACTACTGGATAACTTCTGAACTGTTATGCCTTCAAAAATATGTGACATAGGAAAAGATAGCTACTGATGACAAAGAATTGACTTACAGTAGTACATTCAGGGCCATGGAGAAATGTCAAAATTTTCATTTGCTCTTTAGGTTAGGTGAAAAATAGACCCCACCCACCTTTCACCTCTAATCTTGACCTTATCTTTTTAATTAAATTCATTGTTGTGCCTTCCATATGCATAGGTCCTATGCTAGGTGTTATGGATACTACAAATGTACAGAACAGAATGGCCTTCCAGAGCCTCAGTGGGAAGGAAAGGAGCAGAAAGCAGGTATAGACATAGCCATATATGTATTGTCCTCGTATTTGCATTTTAAAGTGATAAAGGTGTCAGGAAATGTGAGAAGAGGGCAGGGGAAAGGAAAAATGAAAGGAAAGAAGGGGGAATCGAGCAAATCCTACTTCCATTTAGAAGCCAGGGAGTAAAAATAAGCTGCCAAAAACCTGGAGCCTGGTTAACCACTTCCTACCCAAGTTCTCCTACCCTCTTTTCATCCCCAGCCTAGGCACTATCTTTCCTCTGGTATTAGAGCTCCTGAGATCAAACATACACCACAATGTGGTCAAGCTTTTAATACCCTTTCACTTGCTGGGTATAAATGATGTGCCCAAGCTGCTGTGATGGCCCTGCTGGAGGAGGCTGTCACACCATCACTTAGATCATTTTATTTACAAACCAAGGAGGGATCCCGGAGGGTGCTGAACAATCCCATTGTTGGAGGGTTTATTTTTATTTTTATTTTAGAGCCAATTTGGTGGGCAGAGAATTTCATTCCTTGTGGTAGGATATCATACCAGGAGTTCATATAAAACTTACTAGGAGTGCTTTTACAGACACAAATATCCAGGTTCCCATTCCAAGCCTCTTGAAATCAAGATCTCCAAGGGTGTCTCTGTGATATGTGAGTTTGTAAAAACTCATGGAGGAGATTCTTTTTTTTTAGACAAGGTCTCTTGTTCTCTTGCTCAGGCTGGAATGCTGGAGTACAGTGGTGCAATCACAGCTCACTGCAGCCTCCACCTCCTGGGATCAAGTGATCCTCCCACCTCAGCCTGAGCCCACTTTCAAGTAGCTGGGCACTAATTTAAAAAAATTTTTTTGGTAGAGACGAGGTCTCACTATGTTGCCCAAGCTGGTTGCAAACTCCTGGACTCAAGTGATACTCCTGCCTCTGTCTCCCAAAGTGCTGGGATTACAGGTGTGAGACACCATATTCAGCTAGAGATTCTTACATTCACCTATGATTAGGAACTGCTGCCACACAGGATCCCAGGTGCTCTCTTACACTAGGACTTAGAAAGATGCACAGTTTCTGTAAGAGAGCACCCAACAGGTGTCAGCAATTTGGGACCATCGTGTATCCTTTCCGCCCCCAAATTTTATTATGAAATACGGCCAAGTTCAAAGACTACGATAGTGAATACCCTTATATCCATAGCATCTTGATTCTATCATTAATAATTTACTGTCAGTTGAGATCACACCACTGCACTCCAGCCTGGGCAACAGAGTGAGACTCTGCCTCAAAAAAATTAATTTTTTTTTTACTATACTTGCTTTATGATATATCTGTCCATCTATTCATCCCCCATCCATCCATGAATCCATCTTATTTTTGATGCATTTGAAAGTAAATTTCAGACAATAATATATTTCCTTCTAAATACTTCAGCATACAGATTGTTTTATTATTATTATTATTATACTTTAAGTTCTAGGGTATGTGCACAACGTGCAGGTTTGTTACATAGGTATATGTGTGTCACGTTGGTTTGCTGCACCCATTAACTCGTCATTTACATTAGGTATTCCCCCTAATTTTTTTTTTTTTTTTTGAGATGGAGTCTCGCTCTGTCGCCCAGGCTGGAGTGCAGTGGCGGGATCTCAGCTCACTGCAAGCTCCGCCTCCCGGGTTCACGCCATTCTCCTGCCTCAGCCTCCCGAGTAGCTGGGACTACAGGTGCCTGCCACCTTGCCTGGCTAGTTTTTTTTTTTGTATTTTTTTTAGTAGAGACGGGGTTTCACCGTGTTAGCCAGGATGGTCTCGATATCCTGACCTTGTGATCCGCCCGTCTCGGCCTCCCAAAGTGCTGGGATTACAGGCTTGAGCCACCGCGCCCGGCCGTATTCCTCCTAATTCTATGCCTCCCCCTGTCCCCCACCACGACAGGCCCCAGTGTGTGATATTCCCCGCCCTGTGTCCAAGTGTTCTCATTGTTCAGTTCCCACCTATGAGTGAGAACATGTGGTGTTTGCTTTCCTGTCCATGTGATAGTTTGCTCAGAATGATGGTTTCCAGCTTCATCCATGTCCCTGCAAAGGACATGAACTCATCCCTTTGTATGGCTGCATAGTATTCCATGGTGTATATGTGTCATATTTTCTTAATCCAGTCTATCATTGATGGATATTGGGGTTGGTTCCAAGTCTTTGCTATTGTGAATAGTGCTGCATTAAACATACATGTGCATGTGTCTTTATAGTAGCATGATTTGCAATCCTTTGGGTATATACCCAGTAATGGGATAGCTGGGTCAAATGGTATTTCTAGTTCTAGATCCTTGAGGAATCGCCACACTGTCTTCCACAATGGTTGAACTAGTTTACACCAACAGTGTAAAAGCATTCCTATTTCTCCACATCCTCTCCAGCACCTGTTGTTTCCTGACTTTTTAATGATCGTCATTCTAACTGGCGTGAGATGGTATCTCATTGTGGTTTTTTGATTTGCATTTCTCTGATGACCAGTAATGATGAGCATTTTTTCATGTGTCTGTTGGCTGCATAAATGTCTTCTTTAGAGAAGTGTCTGTTCATATCTTTTGCCCACTTTTTGATGGGGTTGTTTGTTTTTTTCTTGTAAATTTGTTTGAGTTCTTTGTAGATTCTGGATATTAGCCCTTTGTCAGATGGGTAGATTGCAAAAATTTTCTCCCATTTTGTAGGTTAACTGTTCACTCTGATGGTAGTTTCTTTTGTCATGAAGAAGCTCTTTAGTTTAATTAGATCCCATTTGTCTATTTTGGCTTTTGTTGCCATTGCTTTTGGTGTTTTAGTCATGAAGTCCTTGCCCATGCCTATGTCCTGAATGGTATTGCCTAGGTTTTCTTCTTGGGTTTTTACAGTTTTAGGTCTAACATTTAAGTCTTTAATCCATCTTGAATTAATTTTTGTATAAGATGTAAGGAAGGGATCCAGTTTCAGCTTTCTACATATGGCTAGCCAGTTTTCCCAGCAGCATTTATTAAACAGGGAATCCTTCCCCCATTTCTTTTTTTTTTTTTTGGTCAGGTTTGTCAAAGATCAGATGGTTGTAGATGTGTGATGTTATTTATGAGACCTGTATTCTGTTCTATTGGTCTGCCTCTCTGTTTTGGTACCAGTACCATGCTGTTTTGGTTACTGTAGCCTTGTAATATAGTTTGAAGTCAGGCAGCGTGATGCCTCCAGCTTTGTTCTTTTTGCTTAGGATTGTCTTGGCAATGCAGGCTGCTTTTTGGTTCCATATGAACTTTAAAGTAGTTTTTTCCAATTCTGTGAAGAAAGTCATTGGTAGCTTGATGGGGATGGCATTGAATCTATAAATTACCTTGGGCAATATGGCCATTTTCACAATACTGATTCTTCCTATCCATGAGCATGGAATATTTTTCCATTTGTTTGTGTCCTCTTTTATTTTGTTGAGCAGTGGTTTGTAGCTCTCCTTGAAGAGGTCCTTCACATCCCTTGTAAGTTGGATTCCTAGGTATTTTATTCTCTTTGTAGCAATTGTGAATGGGAGTTCACTCATGATTTGGCTCTCTGTCTGTTATTGGTGTATAGGAATGCTTGTGATCTTTTGCACACTGATTTTGTATCCTGAGGCTTTGCTGAAGTTGCTTATCAGCTTAAGGAGATTTTGGGCTGAGACGGTGGGGTTTTCTAAATATACAATCATGTCATCTGCAAACAGAGACAATTTGACTTCCTCTTTTCCTAATTGACACCCTTTATTTCTTTCTCTTGCCTGATTGCCCTGGCCAGAACTTCCAATACTATGTTGAACAGGAGTGATGAGAGAGGGCATCCCTGTCTTGTGCCGGTTTTCAGAGGGAATGCTTCCAGTTTTTGCCCATTCAGTATGATATTGCCTGTGGGTTTCAGATAAATAGCTCTTATTATTTTCAGATACGTCCTATCAATACCTAGTTTACTGAGAGTTTTTAGCATGAAGGGCTATTGAATTTTGTCAAAGGCCTTTTCTGCATCTGTTGAGATAATCATGTGGTTTTTGTCTTTGCTTCTGTTTATGTGATGGATTGCATTTATTGATTTGCATATGTTGAACCAGCCTTGCATCCCAGGGATGAAGTTGACTTGATCATGGTGGATAAGCTTTTTGACGTGCTGCTGGATTCGGTTTGCTAGTATTTTATTGAGGATTTTTGCATCAATATTCATCAGGGAAATTGGTCTAAAATTCTCTTTTGTTTGTTATGTGTCTGCCAGGCTTTGGTATCAGGATGACAGCATACAGATTATTAAATGGAGTTTAATACTTCTTACAAATTTCATTTATGGTAAACTGTGTATTAAACAAAATGCACAAATCTTAAGTATGCATTGTGTAACCCAATGTACAGATCTTTGCATTTTAAACTGCTAACAAGAGAGAACATTACCATGACCCCAGAGAGTTCCTTCATGCTACTACCCAATCAATCCCCTCTCCTGCTTCCCACAGGAAATCACTGTTTTAATTTTTTTCAATCATAGATTAGTTTTGCTTATCCTAGTTTTTAAGATTTTGTCTTGTGGCATGTATACATATTCGTAGCTCATTCCTTTTTATTGTTGGGTTGTATTCCATTTTATGAATATGCCAGTTTGTCTTCCATTTTTAATTATTATAACACCATATATTCTTGAGCAAATAATCATTAGCATCAGACTGTATTTGTGAGGGGTATTGCTACCCTGTACTGGGATCCACCTTGTACAAAGCAAATACACAACACACAGTTACTTTCTCTAGGATTTTAAGTCTTAAGATATTAATGGGGCCAGGTGTGGTGGCTCACACCTGTAATCCCAGCACTTTGATAGGGTGAGGCGGGCAGATCACTTGAGTTCAGGAGTTCCAGACCAGCCTGGCCAACATGGTGAAACCCCATCTCTACTAAAATACACAAATTAGCTGGGCATGGTGGCTCGTGCCTATAATCCCAGCTCCTCAGAAGGCTGAGGCAGAAGAATTGCTTGAACTCGGGAAACGGAGGTTGCAGTGAGCTGAGTTTGTACCACTGCACTCCAGCCTGGGTGGCAGAGTGAGACTCTGCCTCAGTAAATAATAAATAAATAAATAAATAAGGAGTGATTTGTGGAATATGAACTGTAGAGACAACTGAAAGAACAGATGAGATAGAATACTTTCAGTAGTGCTTTGAGTTTGTTTTTCGAGTAAATCTATTCCTGTGCCATGCGTCTATTGTAATGATTTCTAATGTTTTTAACATTGCTGTAACCATATTTTACCATAATTACCATTTTATATATTTGCCTGTCCAATTAACTGGAGGCTCCTTAATGGCAGAGACTGCCTCCTTGGTATCCCCAGCACAGAACCTGGCACATAGTAAGCATTTAGTAAATGTTTCATGAAGTATTGAATGAAGAAAAAAAGCATTCATTGAATGACTTATTTACTCAAGCTTCTGCTTCCCAGTCCTTCTCTACATAATTTAGGCAATATTTTCTTACGTCTGCTTATTTCTGGCTGTGGAGTATTGTTCCAGTCATGTGTGCTTTGGTTTCTCACTAGACTAAAAACTAAAGGCAGGGTCAGGGATGTATCTTCTGTATCCCTTAACAGAGAAGTGGGGTGAAGTCAATATCACCTAAATGCTGGTTTTAAAAACGTTTATATTTAGAATGATAGAACTCCCAGAAGGTGCCAAGATCATAGAGTCCCAGCCCCTGGTTCTTCAAAAACACCAGGTACGCCGAGAGGACAAAAAATGTCCTATGTATTTGGGTCTTCAGGACCCAGTACATGCCTGGTGGTAATTGGCATTCAATAAATATTTAGCAGAAACAACGAAAGAAGGAGGAAAGGGAGGAAGAAGGGGAGAAGAAGCTGGGAACTGAAGCTTAGAGTCATAAAATGATTTCGCCAAAACTTACATCAGAACCCAGACCTCTTCTTTCCTGGTCCAGCTCTGCTTCTGCTAAATTGTTTGAATTTTTAGCATTACTAATGTCAAAAATGGCATCTCTTTTCCTTTTACCGATGGCAATTTAATCATGAAAGCAGTTGCTTTGCTTCACTGCAGCTGTTGCCTCCACGTACCTGAAATGCCAGTGCTCCAGCTGTCTTGATTGAGAGGCCTAGTTTGCAAGAAAACAAGACAAAATACTTTGCTGCCTTAATTCCAGTGGGAATTTAATTTAATTAGCATCTGATTTACACAATGCACTTCTGACAGCTGTGTTTGTGGCGTCTCTGTGGAAGCAAGAAATTACCATCCATTGAAATCATCATCAAAGCTTATTTATCATCCTGCCACGTCTTTCCAGCCTTCAGCGTTGGGAACTTCTGTGTGTTTATTGCACATTCATGAAGGTTACAGTAAATAATACTCAAGTAAGTGCATCAGGATTTGTGGAGGGTTTAGTGCAGGCTTGTTCCAGAGCCTTAATAGGATAAATCTGAAAATGAGGCTTTGGAGGTTTGATCAAAGGACAGGTGTCTTTTAATGTTGAGTTTTTAAGAAACATTAAGGAACTCAAATGAGAGAACACTTACCACCTGGACAAAAAGGACATTCAACAGTGGCATTTGGAGCTTGTGCAGTTACTGTTTGAACAGAGTAACTGTGAACTGTGAACTGGCTTAAGAAGAATGTGAGAGATTTGGGATGGACTTGCAATGAGGCCTCTCCTGAAGGAGAGGACTAGGAACCGGACTAGGGCAACCAAGGAATTGATGGTAAGGTCTTAACCATGTTTATGTTCCCTAGTGCCTAGCACATAATAAATAGTTGTTGAATGACTGATTGAATGAATGAGATCAGAGATGATTGAACTGGCTGCAGTTTTTGTGCCTAGTCCAGTCATTCACTGTACCCCTCTGTTCAATAAATGTATTATCTGAAGAATGATTAGCATGACTTTATAGATCATCATAATACCAGGACGGGGCATATTAGATGAGAGAGGTACTAGCCGAGTACAGAGCGGGGAGAGCGCACATCTAAATAAGTGTGCAAGGGAACCTTTCAAAGAAGAGGTTGCATTAGAGCTGGGTCTTGAGTGATACAAATGTTTTATTGGAGACAAGTGTTTTAATAAAGGAGGAATCTCAAGGACAGAAAGTTATGTGAAAAGAGATGAAAAAGCGTGAAATAAGATATCTTTAAGGAGCAGGGAACTTGGCTTATAGAGATAAGAAAGGGAAGTTAGGCCTGGACATTGACTGACTTTGAAGAATTTAAAATTTTATTCTGTGACAATGTAGGACCTTTGAAAATATTTGAGAAGAGGAGTAACCTGATTAGATTCATGGTTTGCAAGAAAAACCTCTGGCATGAAGGTAAAGAATAGACCGGCAGAGAGAAGGAGACTTTTCCTGTCTTTGCTAGAGAAATTTTCAGGGTTTCCGCCAGCAAAAGCAACAATCAAAACACAGGTCCATCAGTAAAGCCTGGAAACAGGATTAGTGACGTAGAAATGAGTTTCAGATGAACTATCAGGATTTAGCAATGGACAGATTGATGGCCGAGAGTCAAAGTGGCCCCTAAAGTACTGAAGTATCCAGCTTGGCTGACAGCAAGAATGGTGACGCCATTAAAAGAGGAGAAAGTTTAAAGGAGACACTGGTAAAATAAAAACTATTTTCTACTCTAGCATGTCATTCATACAACCGGCAAATGTCCACTTTCTTGGCACCACACCAGCTTTATAGAACAAGAACATTAGAATTAAAAGGCACTTTATAGATTTTCTAAGTTAGTGTTTCTCAAAGTAAGTTCCTCAGCCTGCTACTTCCGGAAATACTCCGTGCACAAGTGATTTTATGACCAAATACATTGGGAAATATTGTATACTGTGTATTTTTGTTTTGTTTTGTTTTTTGAGACAGGGCCTCCCTTTGCCACCCAGGCTGCAGTGCAGTGGCAGGAACATGGCTCACGGAAGCTTGGAACTCCAGGGCTCAAGTGATTTTCCCACCTTGGCCTCCCAAGTGGTTGCGACTATCTGCCTTTTGGAGCTTAATGAGGCACATTAGTTTATTAATACCCTGAAAAACTCTGTGGCAATGATACTTTTTTGTTTTGTTTAACCAAATTCCTCCAAAAAATTAAGTTTCTCAGATCCTCCTTTTTTATATAAAACTTATTTGGCTGCTGCAGTGGTTCACGCCTGTAATCCCAGCACTTTGGGAGGCCAAGTCAGGTGGATCACTTGAGCCTAGGAGTTCGAGACCAGCCTGGGCAACATGGAAAAATCTCGTCTCAAAAAAAAAATTAGAGGGGCATGGTAGCATGCACCTGTAGTCCCAACTACTTGGAAAGCTGACGTGGGAGGATGGCTTCATCCTAGGAGCTCGAGGCTGCAGTGAGCCTTTTTTGTGCCACTGCCCTTCAGCCTGGGCAACAAAGCAAGGCCCTGTCTCAAAAAACAAAACAAAACAAAACAAACAATTTATTAATATTCAAAAGAACATACTTTAGGTAAAGCCAATTTAGGCCAAACCACCTCATTTCATAAATTAGAAAACCAAACCCATAGATAGTAAATTTTTCTAATGTCATATAACTTTTTAGTGGCAGAGTCAGGACTAGAATCTAATTTTCATGACTCATTATCCAGCATTCTTCCCACCTCTCTAGGTTTCTAATTGATATGAAGATGATGATCGGTGTCTCTTTCCTAAACTACTATCAGCTGAAGGGTTTGAGACGCCATTTGCCCCATCCTGCCCACTTCCCTCACTTCCACCCCAGGCAAGAAGCTCTCTCAAACCCCTAAGGTTGGTGAAGAGCTTATTATATGGTGAAGAGTATATTATTATATATGTTTCCCACACAATGACATGTCTCCTCAGATAGGGACTAAATTGAACCATTTATAACTGTATAAACATGGGGTGGAGGGGGTGAATATAACATATTTTGTTTTCCATAAAATCACACCTCCTATGGGAATTAATGCAGAGAAGGGCATAGGAATAATCTTTAGCACATGTTCTCATTGTCTAGTTTTCTATTTCTAGATATTATAGATAGGGGTTGAAGAGACCAAAGGAGATAAGGTAACACTGATGTGCCTATGGTATAGAGCTTTGATTAATGCTTTCACATACAGGATCTCAATTAATTCTCACCTTTCTTAGGGATGCTGGTTTTTTATTATCCTCATTTTGAGGACAAGTCTGATACTTGGCCTGTGTTATGGTCCCCCAGCTAATGACTAGAGATCCTGGAGTTAAAATCTAGGTTTCCTGGCTCTTGAATACTCACTATGCTTTTCCTTTAATCTCCAAGTTCCCTTCTCAGATTCCAGGCATTCACGTTCCACCTCTGGTAGGAACTGCTGGGCCTGTCTTTTATCCACTCCCTGTCCCACAGCCAGCTGGATGGAAAGGTTTTAGTTTTCAGTTACGCAGTTCTATGTGATCGCAATTAATCTGTAGAAAGAGTGAACACAGGCCCAGGTACTTCTTCGTAAATATAAAGATGTTAAACGTCATTTGAAAGGTTTTTGTGCAAGAATGTGAGAGTGTGAGCTGTTTAAATCTGGACTGTGTGAACTAAGATGAAGCAGAGAAGACAGCTGTCCTGCACACTGCATGATGAGAATATTGGCCAACTGGCCCACGTAATAGTTAACTAAATATGGTAGTTGTAACGTCCTAAATGCATGTTGGGTAATAGCTTTATCAGAGTTCTCTAGAGAAACAGAATCAAAGAGATTTATTTCAAGGGACTGGCTTACATACTTGTAGGGGCTGGCAAGTCTGAAATCTGTAGGGTAGGCCAGCAGGCTGAAAACTCATATAAGACTTGAGGCTGTAGAGGGTTTTGTTTTTTTTTTTTTTGGTTTGTTTTTCTTTTTGTTGAGACAGGGTTTCGTTCTATCACCCTGGCTGAAGTGCAGTGGCACCATCATGGTTCACTGCAGCTTGAATATCCTGGGCTCCAGTAATCCTCCCACCTTAGCCTCCCGAGTAGCTGGGACTACAGGTTCATGCCACCATGCCAGACTAATTTCTGACTGTAGAGATGCGGTCTCACCATGTTGCACAGGCCAGTCTCGAACTCCTGGGCTCAACCAATCCTCCTGCCTTGGCCTCCCAAAGTACTGAGATTACAGGCATGAGCCATCATGCCTGGCTGATGCTACAGTCTTGAAGCAGAATTTCTTTCTTTTCAGGGGTTTGCTCTTAAAGACCTTCAACTACCTGGATGGGGCCCCAATCATATTATCTAGCATCATCTCCTTTACTTAAAGTCAACTGATTGTAGATGTTATCTATGAAATACCTCTGCAGCAACACCTAGCTTAATATTTCATTAAGTAACTGGGTACTAGAACCTCGCCAAGTTGACATAGGAAACTAGCCATCACATCAGCCAATGAGGAAAAGTTGATATTTTGATCAGTTCCTTAAAATTGGCACTAATAATTTTATATACAAAGTTTTGAGAAGTACCTTCTTACAATTTGAAGAGAAAGAAGTAGATTTTTCCACCATCACCACATTCTTGGGAGCTGTCTTACTCTTGGGGTCATCTCGCTCTGTCACTGAAACAAATTTTTTCCCCAAGACACCAAAGACCATCATAAAATGCTTACCTTAGGACACATTTTCTACAGCAATTCACTCAATTCTGAAGAGAATGTTGTTTCTGCCACTTTGCCCTGATTTATACAGCCAGCCAGCCTGAGGGCAGGCTTGAAGATGACAGATTAAGAAAATGTTCCAGGAAAATAGTATCCACTTCCTTTTGAGTAATTTGTTGGGGGTCCTTCATTTTCTTTTTCCCAGTAAAAATACTTCCCACCCAGATTAAATTCAGACTGATAGAAACATGCCACTCCCCTCTGGTTCCCAACCTAAATGAAAACTTACAGAGAAGATTTTCCCTAAAGAGCTTTCACCACTTTTGCCCGAAAAGCTGACCACTGTGTTTCCCGGCTCTTGGCAAACCTATATAAGGTACCTGAGAATGAAAACAGTTCAAGGTGTACTTGGCTTCACTTTGCTGTAGGTAGAGGAAATAATTATATCTTGCAGTTGGAAGTGGGGTAATTTGGCAGAGGATAGAAACATTTACAGATAATTGAAGAACCACCTCACCAACAAAGATGAGAAAGACCCAAACAAATCTTGGCAGGGCTGCCCATTCAGGGAAAGCCATTTGAATTATGTATGTATGAAGATAAAGGCGGAGCCAGGGGGTGGGAGTGGGGGTGGGGGGGTGTTGCCTGTGTGCATTTGCTAAAGAGCTTCTTTGATTACTTGAGACTCCCTGAATTTCCACTCTGAAGGTTAGGGTTTATATGACTCCATCATTAGAAAGAGAAATAATAAAATTAACTTTCATTTACCTGCATTACGCACAATGAAGTATGGTCATAATAAACAACCCAAAACATCAAGAACCAGATAATTATTCAAATTTAGTTTATTAATTAAAAGACTTTCTGCTACATAATTTGTTTAATTGGGGATATTTTTGGCTTGGCAAGAGTCTAGGGCTTACATGTTGCTGGAAGGGGAAGTGAGTTACTCCTTTCCCAATGTATCATTGAATCTTGGAAGCTGCCCGATAGAGCAGGGCAATATGTTTTCTCCACATTTTGTTTAGCATCCATAAATTTACAAGTGGCAGAAATACCTCCTGGGAGGAAAAGGACTAGGACTGCAACTCCTTCTCTCAGGTTCAAGGGGAGAAAAATGAGTTAAGATGGGCTGGGATGACACTGACCAAGACCAGGTGGCATGAAAAGATAATAAAAGCTCAAGAGGAAATCTACTATAAAAGAGGGGGAGTCTGGACCCCTGACAAGTACTATACCAGTGTCCAGATTGTTGATGAAGAGCATTGGTTCTGATAGAGTATGACCAGTGGCGGAACCTCTTCTGATATGGTTGTCCCCACCCAAATCTCATGTTCAGTTGTAATCCCCAACGTTGGAGATGTGGCCTGGTGGGAGGTGATTGGATCATGGAGGAGGTTTCTGGTGGTTTAGCACCATCCCCTTAGTGCTATCTTCATGACAGAGTTCTTATGGGATCTGATTGTTTAAAAGTGTGTGGCACCTTCCCCCTGTCTCTTCCTCCCGCTCTGGCCATACGAAGGGCCAGTTTTCCCTTTGCCTTCCACCATGGTTGATGCCAAGCAGATGCTGCCGTGCTTTCTGTACAGCCTGTGGAACCATGAGCCAATTAAACCTCTTTTATTTATAAATTACCCAGTCTCAGGTATTTCTTAATAGCAGTGCGAGAATGAACTAATACACCTTCCTACTGAGTCAACTTGACATTATGATTGTGCTTTGGTGAAAATGGTATGGTTCTCTGAGTGAAATATTTTATCGCTAAAAAGCTGTACTTTCTGGGAACCTAAACTTTTTGCTTTGGGATGTTCATGACTAATATTTCAGAGAAGTGTTTTTCCTGGTATATTGAAAACCCCTTTGGGTGAATCAGCAGGTGACAAATATGGGAATTGGCAGCGATGGCAAATAAAACAGCCAGATTCAACTTACAGGCAATGGTTGCCTAGTTAGGCCCCGACACAGCGCAGTAAGGCAGGAAGCATATCTGATACAGCTCAGTGAGTTTCATCTAGCCTTGAGGGAGTAAGGTAAAATCCCTGCACTCCTGGGTGTATTATAGTTCTTGGATGAGTTTATCCTTAGAAGTCCTTAGGAATATTTAGGAATAAAAAATGCAGGAGTTATCCATTGCACTATAAGAAATTACCATAAAATTTAGTAGCTTAAACCAATAAACATTTATCTAATATTCTCTATGAGCCAGGAATCCAGGAGTGGCTTAGCTGGGAGGTTCTGGCTCAGCATCTCTCATGAGGTTGCAAGCAAGCTGTTGGCTAGAGCTGCAATCCTCTGCAGACTGGAGGAAGGCGGTCTTCCAAGCACGCTCATGTGGTTGTAGGCAGGCCTCGAGTTCCTCAAAGGTTGTTCACTGGAGATCCTTAGCACTGGTTGTTCCTTAGCACAATGAACTCTCTCAAGTCTTAATCAGTTCAGTTCAGGATGCCATAATAGAATACTGCAGACTAGGTAGTTTGTAAACAACAGAAATTTATTTCTCATGGCTCTGGAGACTGGAAGTCTGAGATGAGGACGTCAGCATCGTCAGGTTCTGGTGAGGGCACACTTCTGGGTTGCAGACTGCTGACTTCTCGTATTCTCACATGCTGAAAGACAGCCAGTTAGCTCTCTGGCCTTTCTTATGAGGGTGCTTTTGGTGCTAATCTCATTTATGAGAGCTGCACCCCCATGACCTAATTACCTCCCAAAGGCCCCACCTCCAAAATCATCACACTGAGATTAGGGTTTCAACATATGAATTTGTGGGGGAATATATTCAGTCTGCTGCACTGGCTGAGTGTCCTCATAGCATGGCAGATGACTTCCTTCGGAATGAATGATCCAAGAGAAAAGTAGTGAGAAAGATCAAGACAGAAGCCATAGTATCTTTTAGAACAATCTCTGGAGTGGCATACCATTAATTCTGCCATATTATTTTGGTTACATAAATCACCCTGGTGCAGTGTGAGAAGGAACTACACGAGGTATGAATAGCAGGAAGTGGAGATCGTTGAGGACCATCTGAGAGGCTGGCCATACAAAGACTGAGTGTCCTAATAATTTATCTGTTGGGAATTAAGGACCAACAGGAAAGTAGAGATTTTTGTCTGTTTGGTTGATAGTACCTTAAAAAAACAAAAAGAAAAAACTGGCACACAGTAGATGTCCAATTAATATTAAATAATGAATTAATTTTAATATTAAAGAAACTGTGGACTTGTCCTGCAGGAACCGTCTGATAAGATCTGGGTGTTGGGTTCCATTTGTCGTCTTTATTATATTTTGCTCAAGATTCAACTGATTTGCATATGGTCACTGACCATAAGAGAATCTTTTCTTTTAGTGAAAAAGAAAATTAAATTGAGAGTATAACATTTGCTAGATAAAAATCCACTTCTTCAGTTCAAATATCACACTTTGTTTTGCCTAGTTCTTTTTTTTTTTTTTTTTTTTAGTTTAGGAGCAGAAGTTTAATGGGCAAAAGAAAGAGAAAGGAGAGCAGCCGTCTTTCTCTCATGAGAGAGAGGGGTGTCTGAAAGGGAAAAGCCCACCTGGTTCCTTAGAATCATCAATAAGTGGATATTCAAGAAGTGGATAATTCTTCAGAAAAGTGGAAAAGTCAGCCGGGTGCGGTGGTTCACACCTGTAATCCCAGCACTTTGGGAGGCTGAGGCGCGCGGATCACGAGGTCAGGAGATCGAGACCATCCTGGCTAATATGGTGGAACCCCGTCTCTACTAAAAATACAAAAAATTAGCTGGGCGTGGTGGCGGGCGCCTGTAGTCCCAGCTACTTGGGAGGCTGAGGCAGGAGAATGGCTTGAACCTGGGAGGCAGGGCTTGCAGTGAGCCGAGATTGCGCCACTGCACTCCAGCCTGGGTGACAGAGCAAGACTCTGTCTCAAAAAAAAAACAAAAAGGAAAGTGGAAAAGTCAAAAACAGTCCATTTCTAGGGCTATTCTGAAGCAAAATAGTAAGTAAACAGGCATAGATCGTTAGTATGACTGGACACTTGACTGAAGTAACAAATGCTTAACTGCTAGACTTGGTCACTTCTTCTGCAATATGATAAAACCTTCAGATTTACTTCGCCTTGACACTGGACTAACGGAACACATCAGATGAAGAACTAAGACTGACTCTTCAGTGGGGACAAGTCATTCAGAATCCATGAAACCAGGATTCTCATTCAATGTTGTATTAGTCAGGGTTCTCCAGTGAAACAGAACCAATAGGATAGATTTATAGAGACATAGGTAGATAGGTAGATAGACAGATAATTGGATAGATAGATACAATGAGATTTATTATGAGGAATTGAATGCATTACGATTATGGTGGTTGAGAAGTCCCGCAATCTGCCATTCACCAACTGGAGACCCAGGAAAGCCAGTGATGTAAATCAGTTTGAGTTAAAAGGCGTAAGAACCAGAGAAGCCAATGTAGTAAATCCCAGTCCAGGGGCAGAAGAAGGTGAAATGAGATGAGCTATCCAAGCTCAAGCAGTGAAGCAGAAAAAAGGAGCAAATTCCTCCTTCCTTGGCCTTTTGTTTGATTCAAGCCTTCAGTGGATTGGGTGATGCTCATCTGCATTGGGAAGGCAATCCACTTACTGAGTCCAACAATTCAAATACTAATGTCATCCAGAAACACCCTCGCAGATACACCCAGAAGTAATGTTTAATCTGGGCATCCTGTGGCCCAATCAAGTTGACATATAGAATTAACCTCATCAATATTAATAATAATAATTGATACTATGACTTAAGCATCTAATTAGAGCCACAGCTTTACATGCTTTTCCTTAATTTTAACATGAAACAGTCATGGGATACCTACCTAGCTCACCTCAATTTCCTTTTCCTGAGAACCATCCTTACCCAGAAATAGGTCCCATAACCATGTTGCTACTACAAGGCTCCATCTCCCTGGCCACAGTTGATTGAATTAGAGAGTGATACTTGACAAAAAGGAGCGAAACAGATTCTATTCCCACTATACTTTGAAATGGGGATGAAAGATTAGTATATCAGTCACTTGAATGGAAGAGTTATGAAGAGCTATAGAGTGGGCATCTTCCTCATGTGCGAGAAAGATGAGAGAGGGACAGAGAGTATCTGTTGGGTGCTTGCTTGTCACATTGTTCAGATCCTATTGAGACTAATCTCCCCTTGGCATCCATTTGATAACTCAGTGTACTTTCCCCAAAATTCTTTTTTGTTGCACAAAGATGGTTCAAAATATATTTGCTTCCTGCTTCCTGTCTCAAATCTGTTTTATATCTGAGAATGTTGAAAAGTTGAGTAACTTGCACAGGGCTACTGGGTTACAAAGAGGCAGCAGAGCTGAGATTAAATCAATATCATATTAACCCTTGAGCCTACCATTTATCTCCTATGCCATTAGAAGAGAGTGTTTCCTTTTCTCAGCTATCTTAGGAGGCTCAGACTCGCGTAAAATTAATTATAGTCATGTGACTTGCTTTGGTGAAAGAAACATACACAGAGGTGACATGATTCATTCTTAGTGGAGATATTGATTGCCACTGCTTAACTCTCCATGCTGTTCCTTTTCCAGCAACCCCGAAAGCACATCACAGTATGGAGGAAACATAAGATCAAAGAAGCATGCAACACTGAGCTATCACGTGGAGAACACCTGTCTGGGAAGCCACCGAAACTGACAGTGGACTTCTCAAGAGAAAGAAATAAACTTTCTTATTTTAGGACACTGAGATTTTGGAGGTGTCTGTGCAGCATAATCTATCTTATCCTACTATATTCAACTAACAACCCCTTATGTTCCAGGACTACTTTTGTCTTTGATTTCATATTAAATTAATTCCAACTTCCTCTTCTTTTACAGCTACAATTTCAGTTATATATGGCTGCATAACAAACCACTCCAAAGCTTAAAACAACAATAAATTATTATTTCTCATAATTCTGTATAACAATAACAAGCAAAGTAAAGTCACCCCTATTTTACAAAGGAGACTGGAGCTCAGAAATCTGGACACCTCAAATAACACACCTAGTAAATGGGAGAAGTGAAACTGGAACTCATATCTTACTACTGCAGGCCCTGTGGTTTTTTTTCTTTTTTTTCTTTTTGTTTTTTACTATTAATGTATCACAGTTACTTTGGCTGACACACCCTGTGTTATCTAACAATGATTTCCATGTTTGATCTTTCCAGGTTTTGAAAATTTCTTGACAAATGAATAAGAAAATAATCCATTGAAAATATTTTTTCTAGAGCGCATATTATTTATTGATTGTTTTAATTTGGAGGGATGTACCTGATTCTCAAAGATCTTGATAATGATCTTATAACAGAGCTATTAGCAATGTTTACTTATTGTAAAGCAATCCCCAACTAAGCCAGGATGGTTGTTGGAAGTACACACCTATGTCAAACCCTGAAAGGGGATTTATTTAGACTTCGTGGTGCCCAAATTTTCTTCTGAGGAATAGAGCTTCTTTACTGTACCCTCATCCCATGACAGAGGATTTCAGCCAAAAACTCCCAGTCCCAAAGTTCCTTAAGGCCTTTATGCTACTATGCAAATATCAGTACTCATTGTACTTGTATCACTGGGGTGGAGTCGAGGTGGGGTGGCTTGCATATAAAAATTATTCTGAGAAAGTGTCAAAAATTACTCTCATTATTGCTTGTAATTCCTGGATGCTTGAGACTAAGTTACACGGAGATTAGGATCAGATCTGGCTCAGAAGTGCTACCTCTGGTGGTGTTGCCATGGTAATCAATGGCCAAGGAACAGAGATCCAGGGAAACTATAGTCTTTGCTGCCATCATGAGCTAGAATCTGCCACCAGACCTTCCCTGGATGAGGTACTTCACTGAGAAATGGCTTCTGCTGTGTCCTGTTGTATGGTTCCATACTCTCGGTCCCCAGCCTCCAAGTGACACTTTTCATTAGGAACCTCAGCTGCCTGGGTCTTTGATCCATTCCCTTCACATTCGTTGTCACTTTTCTGTTTTGGAGAGAAATAAGGAAATGTTTAACTGTACAAACAAAGACCTCTGAACTCCCCCTCTTGTATATAATGCCCATGTAAGAAGCTTCTACTTTAAGCAATCTCAGGCTTCACACCCAACTACCTTCTTCTACAACACAGCTCATGGCATCCTAACTTCGCAGGAGTGAGGCAAATATGAAGAAGTGTCCTGGGGCAAGGAGAACAAGAAAAATAAGTCAGTCTGACTATGGGAGCTTGGTGAAACTGTAATGCGTGATGACCAGGTGGGAAAAATACTTTTCTATACTGGCCTAAAGTTGGAGCAATCAATATTCCCATCTCAGGCCCCTTGCCTCCATCAGAGTGTCACATACCTTGTTTTGTATCCTATAGTACTCATTTAACACATACTGATATTTGGGTTGAGTAAGACCGAAGAAGACAGCAAATCTTCCACCAAGGAATTCACATGCTAAAAGAAAGAACAAGCACTTGCGTAAACTGAATTACTAACTAAAGCTTCGCATCAGTTGAGATGCCCAGAGTTTAAACTACTCTGCAAATGACCTATTACTATACCTAACTTCAAGGCCGACAAAACATTTCAATTGCCTTGGCCTTTCAAAGATTCTAGGATTCAAAGGAAATTTGTCAAATCTTCTATCTTTATATGGGATCATATAAAAACTATTTTTTCCAGATGTATATATCAGGAGAGATTTTCAATATACTTTCACAACAGGTGTAGCATGGGTCCTGAGCAATCAGAACAGGTACTGCTCATTATCCCCATGCATACCAGCTAAACATCCGCTCCAAGTATATTTCAAATTAAACCCAAACTCAATCCAGTGTTACCAAGACCCACATCAGTAATTCTTCCATGCATCCAGACAGACTTCTCAGAAGACGTTTAAGGCCTTCCTTGTCTGCCTTCAGTGGCAAGGTGGCCTGCAGGCTCAGCACTGGGATTGTTAGAGTCAGGGATAAAGACGTAGCATGAATAATGAGTGGTTTCCTAAAGATGTCTCCTAGAAAAGTTTTCCTTTACGATTACAGGATTTCCAACAGGATTTCCAACAGCCTTCTCTTACCACCCCCCCCCCCCCCATTTATAGGACTTTCTGATTCCTCTGACTCATTCTGCCTCTTGGGATATTGCTCATATAGGGCATCAAAATGATGCTATTTTAAAATATGTCTTATCTTTTCATTAATATGCTATCTCTTTGTTCTGTTTATCTGCAGTGTCTAGTACATGTGTAGAAGATAGGGTTTTTTTAATATTAAAATAAATCTTAGGAAGCTTTCCTGTTTACGACCTACTAGAATTTTAAATTGAAAAAGTTAATTACTAGTGTCATCTGGGTTCTAGCTCCATTCAGACAAAATATCTGTGTAGAGAGACCACAGCACTGACTGCTAGCATTTTTATGCCTCCACTACAATCTTGAAGCCCCAGTTAGGAGCGTTTTACCACTGCAGTTCTGTTTGGAACTTACAAGGAAGCTAGGCTCACCATGCATCCTATCCCTGCAATCTTAAATCAAAACCCAACATGCAAATCACTCTGCTTCTCCATACTCTCAATCCCATATTGAGTTTTGCTTCTTTTACCCAGCCTAATCTTCTCTGATTCCCTCCCTCTAAAACATCTTTTCAAACCCTTTTGCCTTAACCTAAGTGTAGAGAGCTCTTGGAAGACAGCATTTTTTTTTTTCTGTTAACATATTATGGTCAGGGTAGGGTTAGTATTCACTGGGATTTTCAATGTAACTTCCAAATCACTAACCCTCTGCGCTTGTGTAAAAGCACTTATTTCTTGAAGGTTCATACTATCTGCCTAAATCACCCCACCTTTACTTTTTACTGTAATCTAAAGACTCTTTGGTCACTTTCATGGTCCTCAAGCTAGCCTTAGCCAGTCACACTTCCATAGCTCTCTTAAAGTGCCTCCTCCATATGTCAGCATGCCCGAGTCTTCCAGGTCAGAGTCCCTATGCACTTCCTACCCTGGCAATTGTGACAACAAATTATAATTGCGAGCATGTTTGCTGGTCTATACGATTCACTGAATATTGAGTCCCTTGAAAGCAGAGACTGTCATTCATCTTTATGTCCCAGAGTCCAGCACAGTGCTGAGCATATAGTAGACACTTACTAATGTTTTTTAAATGAATGAATGAAGATCAGTTTCTAAGAGCTATTAATACAACTTCTATTTTCTCAGACTCTTAGTTTGCCTTCCTATCATATTCACAAGATGTGCAAGTTAGAAGGAAATGAGTAATTAGATGTTGTCAACTATGTCTTAAAAAATTGGTGAAAGTCAAGCAAAATAAGATTTAGTATTTTAGTTGTTATAAATATTCACTTAGCCCATTCATTATGCCCCTAAGAGGGATCAATAAAGTTCATGTTTATAATAAAGCAGTTATGTTTAGGGAAGTTAGAAGTTTAGAACTGTGTCATACAACAATAATTGTTTTTTAACTTGGAAGTTTATTTAGGTGAAGAGTCAACCCAGGGAGGACTGATTATTGCCCTCAAATATGGGAAACTTTGTCCTATGAAAGACGCATCTAGACCAGTTTTGTATGGTTCTAAGAAAGATAAGTAGGAACTTTAGAAGTAGATAACATTTGGGCCGAGATAAGAATTTCCTGATGAGAGTTGGTAAAAGATGAAGGGTCTGCCTGAGGATGCGAGGTTCTGTGCCTTTGGGAATGAAAGCTTAGCCCAGATCTCACTTATTCAGGACGCGATGGAGTGGCTTACACAATTGGAAGTCCCACATAACTCTGAGGGCCTATCGATATATATATATATTTGTTTAGGATAGAAAAAACATAACCTTAGCACTACTTACTAGAAAATGAGGTGCTTGCTATCCGTCCTGCCCAAAATCGCAGGTAGGGTCCCCAAGAAAGTTTAGACTGAAAAAAGGAGAAATTGAGATAGAGTAATTAATAAGAGGAATGGTGACTGCAGATTTGTTTTAATGTAGAGATTTCAAAATGCTCTACATAATATGTTCCATTTTCTCTGTCACAGATGAAGAGACTAAGATGATTAAAACTCTAAGTTGCCTGCACATGGATCTAGAAAGCAAAAAAGGAGACCAAGGACTTAGCTTAAAGCTATTCTTTCTATACACCTTATCTGGCTCAATCTCTTGTTCATTCACCGCCTCCCTCACCATGTTCCCTAATATTGATATACTAAGCTTACAGGGTCAAGTGTTGAATTTGTGCTCTGTTCCTCTTTTTCCTCTTCCTCCTCCTCCTCTGTGCTATATTCTTCCATGATGTCTCCGTCAACAAAATGGATAATCCTTTTAGGAGTAGTCTTTTTGGAAGGTACACTCTTCTCTAGGTCTAACTGCTGGAAACCGTCTATCTCCATAATGAAACAAAACAACTAGAAAATTAAAAACAGGGCACCTTAGGGCAAGTTACCCAGAGCTGAGAGTTATCTAGTTATTTTCAATGGATAGTAAAGACAGAATTCAGAGGTAATCACAGTTGTGACCTCATCAATTCTTCAAATCCAAAAAAGGATTGTTCTGTTCTGTACCAAAATGGAAGAGATTTGATAAGTAGTGAAAATGTGAACTTTCAGTCTTCAAACAAAAGTGTCAACAGGGTTTTCTTACCTTTTGTTAACGTTAAAACCCATAATTGCTGGAAGGAAGGGGTCACTGCCCTGCAGAAGTTTCTTGATTATTTCAATAAATATTGAGAAGCAATGTAGGAAATGGTTAAGAGTACAGACTTCACACAGACAGGAGAAAACATGTGCAAAGTATATATTTGGTAAAGGACTTATTTTCAGAACATGTAAAGAATGATTACAATTCAATAGGTAAAAGGCAAATAACTCAATTAAAATATGGGCAAAATATTTGAGTAGAGATTTAATAAAGATATACAGACGATGAATGTCATTAGTCATTTGGGAAATGCAAATTAAAATCATAATGAGATATCATAACATACCCATTGTAATGGCTAATTTTTTTTTTTGTTTTTTTGAAGCAGACTTTTGTTCTTGTTGCCCAGGCTGGAGTGCAATGGGATGATCTCGGTTCACTGCAACCTCTGCCTCCTGAGTTCAAGCGATTCTCCTGCCTCAGCCTCCTGAGTAGCTGGGATTACAGGCACTCACCACCATGCCTGGATAATTTTTTGTATTTTTAGTAGAGACAGGGTTTCACCATGTTGGTCAGGCGGTCTCAAACTCCTGATGTCAAGTAATCCACCCATCTCGGCCTTCCAAAGTGCTGGGATTACAAGCATGAGCCACCGTGCCTGGCCTAAATTTTTTGGGGGGAGGTGCAGAGACAGAGTCTTGCTCTGTCGCCCAGGCTGGAGTGCAGTGGTGCAATCATGTCTCACTGCAGCGTTGACCTCCCGGGCTTAAGCGATCTTCCTGCCTCAACCTTTTGAGTAGCTGGGACCACAGGTGTGTGCCACCAAGCCTGGCTAATTAAAAAAAATATTTTTTTATAGAGATGGGGTCTCACTATGTTACCCAGGCTGGTCTGGAACTCCGGAACTCAAAAGGTCCTCCCATCTTGGCCTCCCAAAGTGCTGAGATTACAGATGTGAGCCACTACGCCTGGGCTGTTAAAAGTTAAACATAAAATCTTGTAATTTCACATCTAGATATTTATCCAAGAGAAATGAAAACATATATCTCCCTAAAGATTTGTATGGAAATATTCGTAGCAGTTTTATTTGTGAACGCCCCAAACTGGAGTCAACTCAATGTCCATCAATTGATGATGGATAAACAAAATGTGGTCCATATATTTAATGGAATACTCTTCACCAATTAAAAGTAATAAATAATGAATATTTGCAACACTGTAAGTGACTCTCAAATGTATTATGCTAAGCAAAAGAAGCCAGACACTGCATAGTATATAATTCTATGTATGTAGAAATTTAGAAAAGGCAAAATTATAGTAGAAAACAGATCACTGTTTGCTAGGGGAGAGTGGGTAGGGGGTTAAGATTAACTATAAAGTGACAGAGGGAGCTTTTTGGGGTGATGGAAATGTTCTAATAGATATCATGATCATAATGTTGGTTACTTGACTGTATAATGTGTCAAAATGATTCAAATTCTACACTTAAAATTAGTTCATTTTATTATATTTAAGGTATAACTTAATATAGCTGGAAAGCTTTGGAGACAGACTTCCTGGATTTAAAATCCCATTATTTAATATCCCAGTGTCTTGGTTTTCTCATCTATAAAATAATAGTATGAAATGATACAGTGCAACCTTATAAAATTGTTATGAAGAGTAAATGAGTAAAGATAAATAAAGAAGTTAGAACAATTCTTAGCAAATGGTAACTGGTTAATAAAAGCTGGCTATTATTAAGTACCTATAATTTACTTAGCAGTGTATATGTCAGGCAGTATTCCAGTGTTGTAAGCATATGTACACATGTATTGTTGCTTTTTTTTTTTTTTGAAACGAAGTTTCACTCTTGTTGCCCAGGCTGGAGTGCAATGGCACGGTCTTGGCTCACTGCAACCTCTGCCTTCCAGGTTCAAGTGATTCTCCTGCCTCAGCCTCCTGAATAGGTGGGACTACAGGCACCCACCACCACCCCTGGCTAATTTTTTGTATATTTAGTAGAGACGGGGTTTCACCATGTTGGCCAGGCTGATCTCAAACTCCTGACCTCAGGTGATCCACCCTCCTCGGCCTCCTGTATCCCTCGGCTGGGATTACAGGCGTGAGCCACTACGCCTGGTCTCATATTGTTTTAATTAATATTTAAGATATTTTAAGATTATATCAACAAATATGGCTGAACTGATGTAGAATAATTCTTCCTATTCCAAACACGCAGAAATGCTGGATGAAATTAAATGAAAACGTTAAATCAAAAGTACACCAAGGAAGTAGAAAAAAGAGATAGCCCTAGGGATAGAGATGAGAGAGAGAGGGGCAGGGGGTTGAAAGCAAGTCAGCCAGTCTAGATGTCAGAATAAGAGAAAGAACAAAACTGTAAGTATGAGCTGAAGCCAAGATGGTTGTTGAGGTGTTTGGAACCAGATATAGGCCTTGGGGCTGGAGTTTTAATACCCATAGAGAGAGGAAAGTCCAAATCTCAGATCCCATGAGTGTGGAGAGCTGAAATGAAGCCACCTGCATAAAACTAAGATAATAAAATACTATCTTATCTATAAAATATGGACAGGAAAATCTATCCCCTGGCTTGCAAAAGTAGCAAAGTATTTGCTATCTCCTAGCAACAAGGGTAGAAATAGTCACCTAAAAAAATTGGAAACCCCCGCCAGTACCACATGCTGGTGTGTGGCCCAAATTCATAGTCCTCATATGCTGTGAAAACCTAAGATAAACCTGAGTGAACTAAAGGCAGTGTAATCCACTGAACTCTGTCAGATGCCAAGTACAAAGTCATCTTGGAGGAATAATTCAACAAGACACGGTATACTTAATCTCCACTAAAAACAATTCCTGGCTGGGCAAGGTGGCTCACGCCTGTAATCCCAGCACTTTGGGAGGGCAAGGCGGGTGGATCGCATGAGGTAACGAGTTCCAGACCAGCCTGGCCAACATGGTGAAACCCCACCTCCACAAAAAATAAAAAATTAGCCAGGCATGGTGGCAGGAGCCTATAATTCCAGCTAATCGGGAGGCTGAGGCACTAGAATTGCTTGATCCCAGGAGGCGGAGGTTGCAGTGAACCGAGATCATGCCATTGCATTCCATCCTAGGCGATAGAATGCGACTCTGTATCAAAAAACAAAAACAAAATCAAACAAAACCCCCAGCAAATGCCTGCTGAGGATGTGCTTACTGTAAAAACTTACAAACTACATGAGGAAACTAAGCATCTGGAGGAAGGTTCAGCTGATGAGAAAACTGGAAATCCTCACCTGAGAATTAGGAATGATAGGACAACAGGAAGCTTTAAAATTAGTGTGCTTAATATTAGGTTGGTGCAAAAGGAATTCCATTTTTTGCCATTAAAAGTCATGGATAAACCACAATTACTTTTGCACCAACCTAATATATTCAAAAACATAAAAGAGGCAAAATATAAAATCCCAAAAGAAGGTTGACTTGAAAAAGTCAGAAAAACTGCAGAAAAAAATTGCATAAAAAAAATATTGTCACATAGTGGTAAGTTGGATATTGATTAAGCATATGAAAAAATCTGAGAAAAGCTCTCACAATATAGTATAATTTATGTTGGAGTGTGGGGTGAGAGAAAAAGAGATACATATTTAATGTGAAAGAAACGTTAGGTGATAAAAAGAATAGATGAGAAAGTTCAGTACATCTAATAGAAGTTTCAGAAGTGAATTCAGGCTGGGTGCTGTGGCTCACACTTATAATCCCAGCACTTTCGGAGGTTGAGGCAAGAGACTCACTTGAGGCCATGAGTTTGAGACCAGTCTGGGCAACATTGTGAGACCTTGTCTCTACGAGAGAGAGAGAGAGAGAGAGAGAGAGAGAGAGAGACAGAGAGAGAGAGAGAGAGAGAGAGAGAAGACAGAGAGAGAGAGAGAAGGAGAGAGAGGAAGGAAGGAAGGAAGGAAGGAAGGAAGGAAGGAAGGAAGGAAGGAAGGAAGGAAGGAAGGAAGGAAGGGAGGGGAGTGAAGGAGGGAAGAAAGAGAAAGAGTTGAGCAAGGTGGTGCATGCCTGTTGTTCCAGCTGCTTGGGAGACTGAGGTGAGAGATTTGCTTGAGTCTGGGAGTGTGAGGTGAGGTTGTAGTGAGCAGCGATTGTGCCACTGCACTCTAGCCTGGGAGACAGAAGATACCATCTCAAAAAAAAAAAAAAAGAGTTCAATATCCAGCTAAACAGTAAGTGGGAGTAACGTAATAATATATTCAGACCTACAAAAACTGAGCATTAACCATTCTGGCATCTTTATTGAAAGATTAATAATAGGAAATTCTATGTCAAGAAGAAGAAAACTAAACCCAGAGGTAAGAAAAAGTAAGATGTCCCAAGCATGGTGGCTCATGCCTATCATCCCAGCACTTTGGGAGGGCAAGGCTGGGCCAGGAGTTCAATATCATCCTGGCCAACATGCTGAAAACCCGTCTGTACTAAAAAAAACACAAAAATATTAGCCGGACTTGGGAGCATGTGCCTGTAGTCCCAGATAATCAGGAGTCTGAGGTGGGAGGATTGCTTGAACCCAGGAGGCGGAGGTTGCAGTGAGTTGAGATTGCACCACTTCACTCCAGCCTGGGTGACAGAGCAAGACTCTGTCTCAAAAAAAAAAAAAAAAAAAAAGTAAGATGCAATAAATATAAGTAAGAAATTAGTAAACAGGATAACAAACCCAGGTGCGGTGGCTCACGCCTGTAATCCCAGCACTTTGGGAGGCCAAGGTGGGTGGATCACGAGGCCAGGAGATGGAGACCATCCTGGCTAACATGGTGAAACCCCATCTCTACTGAAAATACAGAAAATTAGCCAGGCGTGGTGGCGGGTGCCTGTCCCAGCTACTCGGGAGGCTGAGGCAGGAGAATCGCTTGAACCCAGGAGGCGGAGCTTGCAGTGAGCCGAGATGGTGCCACTGCACGCTAGCCTGGGTGACAGAGTGAGACTCCGTCTCAAAAACAAAACAAAAAACAAAAACCAAAAACGCTATTTTGGTGGGGACAGTATAAAGACAAAACAGTATTAAGTATTAGATAATAACAAAAAATGTGAACTGACTTCTAAGTATTGTTTTGGGATAGGCTGGATAAGATATGTTGTTAAGTATGCATATTAACAGTTGAAAGGTAAATAGACAAATAATGGAATTAGAATGTATAGCTCCAAAGCCAGCAGAAGAAAATAAAAAAGAAAAGAAACACTCTGAAAGAAGGCAAGAAAGAAGAAACAGTAAAGAAAAATCATGATTAAAAGAAACACTAAATAAATTATTAGCATTAATTCCAAGTAAGTCAATAATCATAATAAATGCAAATGGATTGCCAGCCATCCATTAAAATGAAGACTAGCAGATCAAATTTTAAAAATATTTTACGGGCAATGCAAACATGATTGAATACACACACATATATATTCATACATGCATACTCTTATATATATATGTACAAATAAATCACCAAATCTTATTGCTACAATGCTGAGTTTAATGCCTTTGTCAAAGGTCAGAGTTGCAAAAGATCTGCCAAAGGTTACATCTGTCATCCACAGCAAGATGATGTGATATCTGCCCTGTCTGGGGACCTCTGAATGGTACACATGGTTTCCCCTGACTTAGTGATGGTGTATCATAGAAAAGCCGCAGTAAGAAGTAGGAAGAGGTGTTATCATTTAGTTTCTGATGCTGAAGAGCAGCAAAAAATACCCATTTTAATTTGGTATGTAAGATCAACAATATGTTAAGCATAATACTATTGCACAAATAAATACTATCAGTGCCATAAGAAACAAAACACATTCTGCAACAAACAAAAGAAAATAAAACATTTTCAAAAAGTAACTTACATGATTCCTCTGTATTTTTCATTAATTAGTGATGTTGAAAGTAGTACAAATTTTGATGTTATAAATTGTTCAATAGATGATAAAGTTAAGAGTTAAGGGTTCTGTAGGCTGAGGCCATACAGTGCGTTTGGATATGCTGACGTGGAAGTGTTCTCTTGCGTGTCTTACAGGGTGGAACATGTTTGAGTTGTGGGAAGGTCAATATTTACACATCCAATATTAGCTAAGCCCAGTGGTTCTCAAAATTATTTTGTTATGAGAATCATCTGGGGGTCTTTTAAATAATTTCAAAGACAGGCCACACCTCAGACCACTTAAATCACAATCTCTGTGGGTGGAACTCAGGCCCTAGTATTTTTTGAAGCTGTCAGGTCATCCCAATGTTCAGGCAAGTTTGGGGACCAGTGCCCTAAAGAGAGTGAGAAAAGAAAAAACTTTGAAACTGAAACAGAAAGAGACTTGTGATTTAGGGATTCAGTGTATTACAGAAAGCTTAAACATCAGGCTAGTTGTAAGACATCTTGTCTATTTTTTTTCCAAGAGGCTTTCTTGCTTTTGACTTTCTGAACACTTCTTCACCCTGCCCCAAGCTAAAAAACTTAAATAACAAACGTTTAAAAATAAGGCCTAAGAGTCTCATTATAGTCAATTTACTCCTCTTAAGACTGTCCAAATTCATACATTTCCAAACCAAATGAAACACACACACCCTCATCCCCTGTACACCTGGTTTGCCTCTATTAGCTTACAGACTGATGATATCTGTTGGCTCTCTGAAGAAAATACCAGTCTTCGTTCTTCATGATTATGGTGTTGTGCATTAATAGCCATACACATCTTTAAGTTCAGAGGACTCTTTGGGAGGTTGGAGGGGAGTGGAGAGAGACTGTGAATGAGCACAAGAGTGAACACTAGCTAGCTCACAGCTGGTTTACTGAATGTTTTTCTGCCACCTAATGGGCATTTTAGAATATGCTATGCAAAATTCATCTTTGTAATCAGTGCATGTCACACAGAGGGGCCTCAATAGTGAACAGCTTGGAACTCAACTTACTTACAAAAACCTTGGGAGAACTGCTAGCTTCACACCTAGACGTGGATGTTTTGTAAGTGATCTTCTTTGGGCTTCAGTTTAATTTTTTTCTTTTTTTTGAGACACGGTCTTGCTTTTGCCCAGGCTGGAGTGCAGTGGTGCAACCTCAACCTCCCACAGGTATGTGCCACAAGCCCAGCCTTTCTTTTCTTTTCTTTTTTTTTTTGGAGTTTTTGTAGAGATGAAGTCTTCCTATATTGCCCAGGCTGGTCTTGAACTTCTGGACTCAATCCTCCTGACTCAGCCTCCCAAAGTGCTGGGATTACAGGCATGAGCCACCGCACCCGGCTCAGTTTAATTCTTGGGAGCACTTCTACATTTTGTTTCTTAAAAACCCCAAATATAGATTATGAAGGATAGTTCCTAAGTATGTAATGTAATTAACAGGCCATATAATCTCTCTGACCTTTTAAATATTGTATTACTCCAGGGCTCAATGATTGGACTTCTTCTCTTTTCTATCTGCTTTCTTGATGATCTCCTTTGGCCCTATGGTTTTCAATACTATCCACACACAGATGATTCTAACATTTATATTCTCCAGGTCAGTCTTTTTCCCTGAATCTCACAGATCCAACTACCTGCTTGACATCTCTTCTTAGTTATCTAATGGACATCTCAATCCTAATTTGTCTAAATCTTTGCTCACGCTGTCAGTGCAACTCTCCCTCCATTCCCCCAACATGCACATACTCACACATTTACCTCTACTCTTCTAGCAGCCTTCTCATCTCAATAAATGGCAACTTCCAGTTGATTAGGTCAACTACACTAAAGTCATTCTTGGCTCTTCTTTAATCACACCTCACATCAAATCTGCCAGGAAATCCTCTTGGATATTTCTGGAATCATACTTTTCATTACTCCACTGCCACCACCCCGGTCTATCATCTCTCACCCTTGCTATCGTCTCTCACCTAGTTATTGCAGCGGCCTCCTAATTGGCCCCCTCCAGTCTATGCTCGAAAAGGAGCCAGAATTGTTAAATCCTAAGTGAGATCATGTCATTTATTTGCTTAAAACTCTCTAGTGGGTTCCCGTCTCACCTAGAATGAAAGCCAAAGTCCTCACAATGGCCTAAAAGGCTGTATATTTAACCCTTATGAGTTTTCTGATGCCATCTTGTACTACTCTCCCTCCACTGACATCACTCGAACCACACGGGCCTTCTTACTGCAATTCCTTGACCACACAGGTCCGCCTTCTCTCTCTGCAGAGAGCTCTGTGCTGACTGCTCTATTAGTCTTTCTTTCCTTAGACTGTTTCCTTGCTCATTTCCAGTCTTTAACTCAAATGGAGACTATGCTGAGTTCCACTTTCAAGGCAACCTCCCATTGCCTTCACCACCACCTTCTGCATCTTACCTCCTGTTTCATTTTTTCTCCTTAGCACTTACCAACGCTGAACACTTCATATTCCACGTATCTCTGTCTTCGCTCTCCTCCCTGTCCCGCTCCTTGGCAGAAGGGGAGGGTTTTACCTGTTATGTTCACTGCTGTATCTTCTGCCCCTACAATGCCTTACACATAGCTGGAACTCAGTATTTGTTTAACAAATGAATCATACATGTAGTTAATGTTAATGGGTGGGAGGAAGTATATAACAGATTGGAAAAATAAGAGCAGACTTGTAACTGTCTTTCTTTTCTGCTTTAGAAATGACTATCTTCATTTAAGATTTTTCTGATTACATCTATGTACGAATCATTTCATTTTAATTAGCTCCTTCACTGAAACACAGCATTGTAATCTGTATCAAGAAAATAACACACTAGTTCTACATCTTGGCATTTAGTTTCAATAAGCAAATATACTATTTTAAGTATATAACACTTAAACATTTTTCTAGAGTTCTTGGCCATTTTCATTGATCTAGAAAATGTTTTCAAATGGACTATGCTAACATTCAGCTGAGAACTGACGTTGCATCATTACACTGGAGCTAATGAGCGTTGCTTGCCCAGAGCTGCCGGTCCCCCTTCCTGCTTCCACCTTTCCTTCTTCCTGAGGTGGCTGAAGGTCAAACCCCTGGTGACAGGAGAGCCAAAGCCCCACTGTGCACCTCAGGATGCAGTTTCACAGCACAGTATTCACTGACATTTCTCTAGGCCCCTTTGCCTGAGGGAACTGCCCTGCTCCAATCAGTGACTTGCAGTGTGTGTGTCAGGGGCAAGGGCAGAGTGAGGAAAAATGTGAAATAAATCACTGCTGTTCCTTGAGAATTACAGAGCATCACCTGGCAGGATTTTTGTATCCTTATTTTCAGTATTAAACCACACACATGCACCCCACTGCCTGCATGCCTGTCCCTCTGTAGTGTTTCCCAACATTTTTTACATCATGGCACATAGAGAAAATTGTTTGGAATTCTGGAGGCGACCAGCCTGGGAGCTCCAGCCACCTTAAGTGCTGCCCAGCTAGCCACCCAGAAGGCCTCGAGACAAACCACTTGAGAAGCTCTGCATTAGAGAAGCAAATTCAAGTCTGACATCTCAGGGGAGTGCTCTGAAAGTGACTATGTAAGCTTCTACCAACCTCAAGAAAATCACAAGCATTAGATACATTAAATTGCTGATATGATAGCTCTGGCTTTTTGAATATGCACAAATATAGTTTTATGTTTTATAATTTGTCAACTCCCCTTCCAGATTAACTATTTTGATCCCTTTATTACAACACTCCTAAATAAAAATTTAAATTTTAAACAAATTATTCAAATGTCAAATAAAATCTTTAGATACAAACTTATGGTAACCCAAAGTGACATTCCAAGTTTATTTTACACACATTAAGAGATAAGAAAGGCAGTATTTTCTAAAGCATGATTACTCTAATTCTAAAAGAATTCTGCATATGGTTTTATTTCTGCATGCATTTATACAACGCTAAAAGTGCTGCCTCAAGTTTGCAAGGAATAAAGTTTTCTACAGATTATTGTACAATGATAAACTCTTTAGCTTAGCATACCATAGTACAAATACTGCATCATGTTGGATTTTACTAAGCATGAGACATAAACAGGCCAATCAAAATCCTTTGAGGTTAAGAAGTGATAGGTACCAATAAACATAAGTAGAAACTGAACAAGTCAAGGAGTGTTGAATATTTAATGAACCCATGAAGCATAAAACAATTGATGCAAATGTATCTGTCATTTTATTTTTTTTGAGGCAGGGCCTCACTCTGTCGCCCAGGCTGGAGTGCAGTGGCATGACTATGGTTCACTGCACGTACCACCACACTCAGCGAATTTTTTATTTTTTGCAGAGACAGGGTTTCACCACGTTGTCCAGGCTGGTCTCAACTCCTGGGCTCAAGCAATCCTCCTGCCCCAGCCTCCTGAAGTGCTGGCATTATAGGCGTGAGCCACCATGCCTAGTTATCTGTCATTTTAGAACATTACTGTGAAGAATAATTTTGCACTGTTTTAACTGTTACTGGCTTAGTAAGTATAAAAATATTTGTCGAAAATGAAAGATCTCAATGAAATTGTAAGTAAAATTACTTTTATTTTCATAAATAAAAAGATAACCCATTATACACTTTTAGCTGAAGTAACGTTAGTTGTCACTGCCAAGTATGAAATCCATGTAATAGTTAACAAATAGTTACATCTCTCTATAACCTTCATGCAACTTCTAGATATGTGATAATTTCCCAAAATTTCGAACATTTCAAAAAACATTATATATAATGGGATATTTTAGTCACAAAGTGTTACTTTTGCTGAGTCAACAAAATATTTATCTGCTCACGTAAAAGATGCCTACTGATGTAAAGTAATACTAGTATTGCTGTATTTTACAGAAGTACTAAGCATATTACATTTTCCATTTCAGATATGGTAGTATCATTCCCAAAACTGTCAATGTGAAAATTTAGTAAGTAGATTAATAAGCACAAGTACCTAAGAGAAATAGGTCCCACAGCCAGAGAGTAAAGAGCTGGCATCAAGTACTGTTTAAAGTTTTGTCAGTAAGTGGCACACAACAAATAGACAAGTGATTCTGTAATAAAGACAACATAAAATAGAGTGAGATGTAATGAAGTATTTTTTCCATAGATACTGAAATAAAATTAAATGCCTGTTTAGTTATTACTCCACTTATTCCGGAAACTACAGCTTCAAATATTAATATTATGTTGCAAGCAGTATTTAGTATTTCTATATGTTAAGAAAAAAACCTCACTGAATTTATGTACCTTTTTTTAAGGAGTGTAAACTATGATATATGATTTAAGTAATCACTTATTTGAATGCTATATTGATTCAGATTGGCATAATTACTCATTTTTCATAATGAAATGCATATTCCTATTTCAACACTTTATGCAGATTTTATTTATTTCTCACAGGGCTGCTTTGTGGATTCAATAGCTTATCTATGTAAGTGTCCAGCACAGTATCTGGCACACAGTAAGCTTTTAGTGTATGCTACTTGTATTATTTATATTAAGTGAATCAATCTGTCACTTATAATAGAAAAATTATCTAATGACCCAGGAGAATAATCAAAAGATAAACCTACAGATGTGTGACTTCTGTTAAAAGTATTATGCATCCACTATTTCCCAAATTACTAAACTAATTGTTTAAAATGTTACAATCTATTTTTAAGATCATATTGTATCTATATTTGTTCTCTGTTTTTGCTATGGCCTTTGGCCTAAACCAATACAATTCTGACAGGACATTATCAGAAAACCACATAAAAACAATGTACACTGAAATCAGGTAACAAAGGCATCTTACTATAACTTCTTTAATAAAGAAGTAGAGTTACCAGTGTAATTCAGGACAACCTACTCATTTAAGTTTAAAGTTTTTTCTTTACAACATGCAATATTTGACTTCAAAAAACATTTTCCATTCTGTCTTCTCTTATATATAAACATTAAGAGCTATTACAAAGTTCTGTCCTCTAAGTAAAAAACCCACTAGAAAAGATATTTGTAAAAATCATTGCAGGGTTACTGATACTGAACGAAGCACAGGGCTACTGGAACAGGGATAAGTTCTTGGATAAGGTCCCAACATACCTATAAAAACTGATTTTTTAGTAAATTATTGATTCTAACATATGTAAAGGATCTGGTGTGATAATTTTCTCATCTTTAAGTGACTTTTTATCCCCCACCAGAAAAGATAAATGACTGAGGATGTAAGTCTGTGCTCTGATTAACACAATGGAGAAATGGAAAAACTATCTCTGTTAAAAACTGATTCCTGTCATTATTCTGATATCAAGTAAGAGGAAGGAAAATAAATTTTTTTGTGTGTAGACAGAAAAACATATCTGAGGCCAGGTGCAGTGGCTCACGTCTGTAATCCCAGCACTTTGGGAGGCCAAGGTGGGCAGATCAGTTGAGGTCAGGAGTTCGAGACTAGCCTGACAACATGGTGAAATGACATCTCTACTAAAAATACAAAAACTATCTGGGTGTGGTGGTACATGCCTGTAATCCCAGCTACTAGGGAGGCTGAGGCAGGAGAATCACTTGAATCCAGGAGGCGAGGGTTGCAGTGAGCCACGATCGTGCCCCTGCACTCCAGCCTGGGCAACAGAGGGAGACTCCGCCTCAAAAAAACAAAAAAAAAGAAAAAGAAAAACATACCTGAAACCACATGATTTGGGCCTATATTGACCTGAAACTTATTACTATCCAGAGTTTAATAAAAAGACCCAACCCCCAAATATACCCTTTAGAGGCACAATAAAATCTTTCAAATGTTGTCCTGATTAAAAAGGAGAGGCTGAAAACAAAGCAAGAAACATCTCCACTGTATTAAAAATCAAAAACAAGTAAGCTGAAGGCAGATAACCCTCTGAATGTAATAGTTATTCTACAAGCTTCAGAGAAATCATTTTGAGAAATAAGAACGGAAATTCTGTGGTTTATCTTATCTCCTGTTAGAGAAATTCTAAGTGCAAACTGTATTTCAGGAATATTTTAGGAGATGTAGCACCCAGTGTCCTTTTGAGGTTTGATATCTGGTTCTTTCACGGGTTTCACTTCTTCTTCTGGTTTGGGTTTAGTCTAGGGAGAAAAAAACCACAGTTTACTAAGATTGAGAAAACAAACACCAAATCTTTTCCACTTCAGACTTTTAAAAGATGCTATATTAAATTATATAACATGGATACTGACAAAGCTATTTCCAGAAACTATAGACCAATTCATTTTAAGATATAATCAGAAAACAACATTTCAGTAGAGATGAAAACCTAGTTAGGTAGGCAAAAATCAAAATACTGGTACTCCTACTCCATGCTCTTTTCTAAGTGAACTATCTATACATGTAGAACCCTAAAGCTTAGACATAACTTATGACAGTAATAGGCTGTCTCTTAGGGCATTATTTTATAGCTGAACATAATATAGTTATTTTAAGGAATAAATTTTAATATGGAAAGGAAATTATATAAATACAACTCAATCTCAAGAAAAGAGCAATGGCTATAAAATATTTCCTGTTCATTTGTCACAGATCCCTAGTCTTTTGGTAGTTAGACCTCAAAATTTCCACTTAATTTACCATTTGATTTAGAACACCAAGATGTACTTAGATACCAATAAATAAAAGCATTCTTATTTTGCCCCTGGATTCACAGAATACTGAAATTAGGCCAAATCTTCAAACACTCTGCAATTTGCTAAAACAGAGTATTGCCATAGCAATACAAACATGGATGATCTTTTCTCCCACATTCTTCTTAAAGGAGGTACTGACAAGTTGTAAAGAGGCAAGATAATGTGTTGAAAAGAATGTCATTATGTAGAAAATCAGAAGACATTTAAGGCTTAGAGGTCTTATCTCTGAGAGTGTTCTACCACAGATTACACTAAGCACCATAACTAGCTAACTTAACATTTAGACAAAGATATGTATCTATTTAGAGAAAAATATCAAAATGCGAACTCTGAAATTTCCTTTCAACTTCTGTGAATGAGAGAGAGAAAAAAAAATCTCATACACTGTCGTCCTTGGGTCTTTTGGTGAGATCAAATGCAGCCAATGTTTCTGGTGTCCACTGAGCGCTTGTAGGAGGAAATTCGAAAGGTACAGGCTCTACGAGACCATAATTTGCTTTGAGTTCCAGCTGTGGGGCTTCTGTTGGAATTTTTTGAAAGTAACTGCAAAAAGTAATTTAAATAGCAATTCATTCATTTGTTCATTATTTGAGTGCCTAGTATGTTCAAGGTTATGTTTGGGACAATGACAATTTAATGATGGATAAGAGGTTGTTCTGCCTCATGTAGGAAAGCGAAAAAGTCAAGAAATTTTGTCAATTACAATGCAATGCAACTGGAGCTACCATGGATGTAGAGTGCCATGAGAATGCAGACAAGGGGAATTAACCCAGAATTAAGTTCAGTTACTTCCAAAGGAAGTGATTAAAGATGAACTAGGCATGTTTAAGGAAGTGAAAAGCTCAGTATGACTAGATGAAGAATATAAGGGGAAGAGTGTAAGGAGATAAAAGCGGGAATGAGATTGAGTCTACCCACCTACACAGATGATGATCTACAGTTTGAACAGCACTGATTTAATAATGGAAAACCTCTTGAAAAAAAAAACAAGAAAAACTGGAGAGAAAATTTATTTTCCTTCTTTATAGGTAGCTGAAACCAGAGTGAGATGAATATGCAAAGGAAGTTGAGAAGATATATTTAAAACATATGGAGGACGAACGGCAGGGAAACAGAGTTAAGAGAAAATCAGGATACTGTGAGTGTCCTAATGAAGTGAACTCTATGTTAACAACTCATGTTTTAATTTCAAAGTCTGCTTTTATATATTATCATCCTAAGTAGAATAAAAGGCCCTACACAATTGAACTTTATCACCAATTTAAAGAGAAAATTAATGTGAAATGTAAACACTATATATATTTGAGACAGTGCCTCACTCTTGCCCAGGCAGGAGTGACATGACTCAATAATGGCTCAGTGCAGCCTTGACTTCCCAGCCTCAGATGATTCTCCCACCTCATCCTCCTGAGTAGCTTGGATTACAGACGTGTGCCACCATGCCCAGCTAATTTATATTTTCTGTAAAGACAGGTTTTGCCAAGTTGCCCAGGCTGGTCTCAAACTTCTGGGCTCAAGGGATTCACCCACCTTGGCCTCCCAGAGTGCTGGGATTACAGTTGTGAGCCACCACACCTAGCCCATAAGTGCTATTCAGCATAAAACTTTTGGGAATAGAGACTAACAAAAATGGTATTACTAAAATATTAGTATTTTAATTATAAATCAATATCAATAATATTAATATTACCAAAATAATATTAAGCTGTACTCACATAAATCCATTTTCTCTCTGACATTTTTCTAAGGTGTTCTTCACAAGGTTTCCAAGTTTCCGAAAGAATAGATGTCCTGAAGGTTTGACTGTTGGTCCAGGTCCTTTGGTTTCTCCATATTCTTTACACAGTGCTTCTGCCTTTGCATACACTGCATGTGAAAGAGATATAAAGTCTTTTGATTATAATTAACATGGCCCATTTATCCCTATAAGGCTTTAAATTGGAGGTGGTAAGACATTTACTGCTCTTTACCTAACATAACAGCAATACCAATAATAATACTGTAAGTAGAAGGTGTGGATTTTCTACGGTTCTAGGTCTTTGAAACATTTTTTTCTTTTCTCCAATTACGTCACCCATTTCCATTTCCCTTTCATGAACTCAGCCAAAATCTCTTTAAGCACATATTCCCTTTTGTGATAAAGTCATTTGTTTTTTAAAGGGGAGTTAATCTTCTGGCAGGAATACTCACATTTTTCTGCTTCTTGGAGAGACCTGATTGCTTCACCGCACTTATCACTAGCCAATAAGGTCTCACCATGGTAACAGTAAGCCTGATGAAATAAACAAATTTTTATTCATTCTCTCCCTTCAAGATGCTTTCCCCTATTATTGTTTTACGTATCTATCAGATAAATTAGTACCTTCACACACTGAAGTATCAATGCAATCCCTTACATTTCTTTACTTGAGTAAGCTCTTCTCCAACCTTTGTTCATAGAAAAGGTGGAAATATGTCAAGTCTTGAGCCAAAACAGCCTTCTAACCATGTACTGAGCAAAAGTTATCTGACGAAATCTGTATTTAAAATTAGGAAATAGTAGATAAAGGAGGAAACTGTGCTAATGCAGAGGAAGAAGGAGGCATAAGAAATATTATCTACTCAGACCTGAAAAAGGTTTTCGATGATCTCTCATATGATATTCTAATTAATAAAACAATTAAGTTTGGTGGGTATAACAGACTGATACGTAACTTCCAAAATGATGTTTATTGATGGTTCTTCACTAAGCTAGGTGATATATTGTGTGGTATGCCTTCATATTAGAATTAGTAAATATGTTTCTCAATGCATAGAATGAAACAATTGAAAGAATTTCATTAAGTATGCTGAAAGTGGGTTTTGAATCAAACAATAATTCTATTGCTATAATCCACTTCTACAATCCTACATCATCTCTTTCCACCCACTTTAGTTCACAATGGTTGCACTGACTCTCAGTGAACATTTACTGAGAGTTAGCTGTCCATTATTTGTAAAATGCTAATGAAAGACTCTGGTGAGAAGAGAGACCTGGCACTCCAAGGACTGGAGAAACAATAATTTACATTGTTTTTAGCATTATGAATACTTACATAAGCTGTGTAGAAACACATCTTCAAGTGAAGATATTTTCTCCATTTGGCAGAATATGCAGGCTCCAAACTGGATAAAGTATGATCTAAAGTTACATTTTAAAAAGCAAAATATAATTTCATCCTGATTCACTAGAAGACTTTTAGTTCATGTGTTCTGATGATAAAAGCAGAAAGAATGCCATTCAAGTCTAAAACTCAATAATTTAATTTTTTTTTAAAAAAACACCTTTACTTGATTTTCCCAAACCTATACTTTCAGTTACACATGATTGGTTAAATACTATAGCAGCTCTTTGATTTGATGGTTAATATGACTTTAAGTTAAAGATAATGATAAAAACAGATTGTGACCAAGAACTTCCAAGTGAATACTGTTTATACCATTGTATTAGCTAATTTAAAAAACGTATATAATATAGCAAAGCAAATAGTAGACTAGTCACTCAAGTCAGAAATAGGATACTCTCCTCTCCACCCCCATCACTGAATTTTATATAACACACACACATATTCACTCACATATCCTTCTACCAAATATCTCTCAAATCTATTTTTTCCTATTTGCTACTTTGCTGTATTTGCCAAAGCTTTCATCATTTCCTTCACAAACTTGAAGAATTTCTTAAGTGCTAAGTTGTTAGCCTATTACTCCTTCATGAAGCAAGCCTATCTCTAATACTGCAACTATAGGGACCTTCCTTAAATTCAAATCCAATCAAGTCAGCCTTTTAGTATTCTAACAGATCCCAAGTGTCTACAGAATGAAAGGTCAAAGGCTTACAAACCAATGTTTGATTCCCAAGCAAGCATACTTTTTCAAACTTTTCTCCTACCACTCATCTTGTGTTTCAGGTAAGAGCAACTGTCTGAAGTTTCCAGAATGTGCTAAGTTCTTTCTTATGTCTGTACTTACTATAGAATTCTGCACCCAAACTCTAAAGCTTCCTAGGGAACATAAGATTTTTATTTACACTTCACAATAAGACTAAAGCATCTTCTTCTAGAGTCCTTCTCTAGCATGCCCAGTTTGTTAAAGTTCCTAATTCACTGCTGTGGTGTCTTACTTCAGGATTTAATAATGGGGTGACATGTTCTTCTTCCCTAAACTGCAAATCTTTTCTATTTACCTCTCCTTAGCAACAAAAACAGTAACTATCCCATAAATAAAAATACATGCATGTTTCCTAAATAAGTAAATGAAGAGTAATAGGCTTATCACAGTAGCTGTGTTCTATGCCCAATCTCCCACTTTCTAGCAGTTAAATTACAGGTCAGTTAACTCTCTGGATTTCGGATTCTTGTCTAAAGCATAGTAACTATAAGATTGCTATAAAGACCAAAAAAAAAATTTTAAGCCAAAAATGCTGTATAATTTTATTAAACATCACTAGTTTTCCCTTCCATTATAAGTTATGCAGCATACTAAACATGAACAGTTCTATTTTAAATGCGATAAAGTATTACTCCAGTTTTGCAAATAATGACAGAATCTGAGAAACCTTTTGTTTTGTTCCCTATTAATTCAAGATCAAATAAATCTGAAAAGCTAAAGACTAAAAAATGTAACAACAGAATTAGAAGCTTACCAGCTTTTTGATAGAAATTGGCTGTTTCATACGCCAGTGCAGCAATTAGTCCAGGAGCATGTTTTAGTTCAATTGCTCGAGCAATTGTTACTGTAACCAAACACAATAAAGTGAATCTATAATTAAGTTCACTCTATTCATCCTAAATTCAATTATAATAGCAAAAGACAGTCTGACAATCTCTCTGGGATTTTAATACAGTTTGTTAAACGTTTTAACATGCAAAGTTATAGAAAATGCAAACATTAACAAACAAAAAACACTGAGCTTGTTGGTTCTGATGCCATTTCTTTAAATAAATCATCAGTGAATTACTAGCTAATCATAGAGAATCACTACTACAAAACAGCATGACCTAACAGCAAATTCTTTTTTTCAAGACAGGGTCTTGCTGTCACCCAAGTTGGAGCGCAGTGGCTTGATCAAGGCTTACTGCAGCCTCAACCTCTTGGGCTCAAGTGATCCTTCTGCCTCAGTCTTCCAAGTGGCTGAGATTACAGGTACATGCCATGGCACCTGGCTAATTTCTTTTTCTTTTTTTTTGAGATGGACTTTTACTCTTGTTGACCAGACTAGAGTGCAATGGCGTGATCTCGGCTCACCGCAACCTCCATCCCCCAGGTTCAAGTGATTCTCCTGCCTCAGCCTCCCGTGTAGCTGGGACTGCAGGCATACGCCACCATGCCCAGCTAATTTTGTATTTTTTAGTAGAGACAGGGTTTCTCCATGTTGGTCAGGCTGGTCTCGAACTACCAACCTCAGGTGATCCGCCTGCCTAGGCCACCCAAAACACTGAGATTACAGGCGTGAGCCACCACCATGCCCAGCCAACTGGCTAATTTTTTAAACAACTTTTTGTAGAGATGGAGGTCTTGCCATACTGCCCAGGCTGGTCTCAAACTCCTGGGCTCAAGCAATTCTCCTGCCTCGGCCTCCCAAACTGCTGGGATTACAGGCGTGAGCCACCAGCCCAGCCATCTTCAGAGGAACACTAGAGTTTGAAATAAAGAAAAACAAAAGCCTACAAAGTTTCTTAACTGTTTCACGCTGAGTGTCATTATTACTTGCCATTGAAAGGTGAAGACTTTAAGGTAAGCCAAAGAGTGAAAGAGAAAAAAGAATGAGCACAGGAGAGAGAGAAAAGACGAATTAAAGAATTAATGTTGTACTGTCAGAAATAACGTGAAATCAAAATCCTCTTAAAAAGAGCCATTAAACTGTAGGGCCTTTTCCTGCTAACTAAGAGTGAAGGCAAATGGTAAAGGTAAACTTATTCCTCATTCAAAAATTTCTCAAAATCTAAAACCTGATTCCAGTTAATTCTGATTTTTATTTATTAATTAATTTTTTTGAAACAGGGTCTCACACTGTTGCCCAGGGTGAAGTGCAGTGGCATGGTCTTCCCTTACTACAGCTTTGACCTCCCAGGCTCAAGCCATCCTTCCCATCTCAGCCTCATGGGAAGCTGGGACTACATGCATGTGCCACGATGCCCAGCTAATTTTTGTATTTTCTGTAGAGCTGGGGTTTTGCCACATTGCCTAGGCTGGTCTTGAACTCCTGGGCTCAAGTGATCTGCCCACCTTGACCTCCCAAAGTGCTGGGACTACATGCATAAGCCACAGTGCCCAACGTCTGATTTTTAAAGAGGAATTAAATGACAATACAGACTTTCATTTTAAAAAATCTTACAATATTTAGGATACCTTCTTGAGCTTCAGCCTGACATTGAATAACGTATGCTTCTATGAGTCGTGACTCTAAATCTCTTCCTTTTTCTGCAGGTGTAATGAGTTTTGGGGTATGACTTTCCTGAGAACAATGACAAAAAAGACATAAAATAAAGCAGCCAGATTTTACTTTAATCCAGTTGTTAGAGATGAAGAAAATGAAAGTTACAAGACATTCAATTTGGATGCTTAGCAGAAATTCGGGGTATAAACAAAAACTATAAAAACTTAACAACAGTGAGCTTATAAAGAATAAAAGTTCCTGTGTACTAAAACAGCTTTTATAAGAACAAGAAATTCAAGAGCAAAATTTAAGTCATGATAGATTGCTGAGATACCCAAGTCACACTATCATCTTGAAAAACGTTAACGGAAATAGTAACCAAAATTCCTTTTGCGGGATAGCCTGAAATGTTCATTCACATTAATAATTAAAGATATAAAGAGGCTGGGTGCGGTGGCTCATGCCTGTAATCTCAGCACTTTGGGAGGCTGAGGTGGGCAAATCACAAGGTCAGGAGTTTGAGACCAGCCTGGCCAACATGGTGAAATCCTGTCTCTACTAAAAAATACAAAAACTTAGCTAGGCGTGGTGGCGGGCACCTATAATCCCAACTACTCGGGAGGCTGAGGCAAGAGAATTGCTTGAACCAGGAGGCAGAGATTGCACTGAACCAAGATCGCGTCACTGCACTCCAGCCCGGGCAACAGTGTAAGACTCTGTCTCAAAGAGAAAAAAAAAAACCCACTACAATTCTACATCTAACTCAGGATCAGAGTTTTCTAATCACTATAAAAAGCATCTTATTTTAACATGAAAAAACTCAACACTGGCCTCCAGGAGGCCTTCAATAAAGTGATTTAATTAGAATGAACTGGGGGGACATTGCTTAAAAGACACGATATTCTTTCTCCTAATTCTCATCACATCTCCCAGCAATTTAATATAATTAGAGTCCACTGATTGTCCCTCTAATGTTTTTGGTGAGATACAGAGAATACAATCAGAAGTTCAGTTCTGCAGAATCAGGACTAATCCTGGTAACTTCTGTGGAGAGTAATGAGGTAGGTAAGAACCATCAATACTTCTGCTTTCTTTTCTTCTATGTTTTCAAGGACACAGAAAAATAAGCAGAGCACTAAAACTTTAGTTTTCTAATTATAAAAGTCACTGGTGATTTTAAAACAAAAATGGAGATATTTAATATTTAGTAACTGGCTGCACTCATCAGTAACATACTTAACATAAGGTAAACAGAACACATAGTACTTTTTTTAATATAATGAAACAGTTCTTTCCCCATATCCCCCAAAAAGAAAAATTACTCAAGAACTAAAGCATTAAGAACAAATAATGGTTTGTGTTTGTTTGTTTTACCTTTAAATGTTTAAAAATCCCAGCTGCAATCTTTAGGCTTCGATGAACTTCTTTTGCTTCATCTTCTGTTATACTTAAAGATAGGGGTTACATTAGTTAGAGGATGAATTCCATTTCTGGTATTAAAACACAACAACCAATACATTATTATATATCCAAAGTAGTCATTTATGTTTCTCACTGCTAATTTTCTTCCTTTTAAAAAAATCTGATTTTGAGGCCAGGCAGGATGGCTCACGCCTGTAATCCTAGCACTTTGGGATGCTGAGACGGGCAGACTGCTTGAGGCCAGAAGTTTGAGACCATTCTGGCCAACATGGCAAAACCCTGTCTCTACTAAAAATACCAAAATTAGCTGGGTATGGTGGCAGGCACCTATAATCCCAGCTACTTGGGAGGCTGAGGCACGAGAATCACTTGAACCCAGGAGGCGGCAGTTGCAGTGAGCCGAGATCGTGCCACTGCACTCCAGCCTGGTCTGGCGACAGAGCAACACTCCATCCACCCCCCACCAAAAAAAAATTAATTTTGACACCTAGAAAAGGAACAAATGCACATGAAATGTACATTTATAGAAAACTCGTAACAACTGTAAAGGATTTTGAATGCCAAGCCAATCGGTATTCCACAAAAAGGTCTTGAAAACAAGTATATGACATAAAGGTAACATTAAGATGGCAAAGTCTATCAATATGTCTCCAAAAAGAAGACACTACAAACGAAAAACAAGTATACGACATAAAGGTAACATTAAGATGGCAAAAGTCTATCAGTATGTCTCCAAAAAGAAAACACTACAAATGAAAAAAGAGAGACGCTAACTAGAGGTAAAATCTGCAGGCAGGCATGGTGGATCATGCCTGTAATCCCAGTACTTTGGGAAGCCAAGGCAGAAGAATCACCTGAAGCCAGGAGTTTGAGACCAGCCCAGGAAACATAGTGAGACCTAACCTCTACAAAAAAAAACAAAACAAAATAAAATCCGGACAAAGCCTTCTTCTTTTTCCTTACAGACATTTGTACATAAATAAGACAAAATATTACATACTTAACGCATATATATGCTTAAGAAACACACAGATATACAATGGTAGCTATAATCATTACTCTGCTCTTATTTTAATCACCTACTTTACTTTAGAGATAATTTTACAACAGCACATACAATTTGACATCATTTTCAAGTGGTTGCATATTGTTTCCACGTATGGATGAACCATAAATTGACAGTTTCCTATTGCTGTATCAAGTATTGCTATTATAAAAATTGTATCACCTTTTATAATTCTTTAATCCTTCAGAACATCTTTTCACATACTATTAGCCTTCTGTATTTGTTTTCTGTGAATTGCCTGTTCATGTCCTTTGCTTTTCAATTGATTTGACGGTCTTTCCTTTGCTGATTTATAAGAGTATACGTTATAAAAACAATGTATCATATGAATTGCAATGTTTTTGACCAATCTTGACATTTTTTTTTAACTTTGTTTATGGTCCTTTGATGTAGTTAAATAGTCATGCTTTTACTTTATGGTTTCTAGATTTGGGGTCTTAGCAAGACCTTCCATATGACAAGACTATTAAAATTTATTTTACCTCTTAACACTAGGTGCCATAATTCTGACACTCAAAATACTAACATTACAAGGCAATCCTTCACATGTCCAAAGTGGTACTTTTTAAAATAGATTTTTAAAATAATTAAGCACCATATACTTGAAAAATAACACAGATGTACACAATTCTCTCCTTTTAACTTACTTTTCTTTTCCAGCCAGTCTTGAAGCATATTTGGTATACCATAAAGCTACATTAAATCCCATGGAAATTAATTCAAAAACAGCATCCTGCTGGGCACTGGAATTATAAACACGGATCATTAGGTTCTGTCAATTATCAAGACATCACACCATGAAGCCTATTGGACAAACGACTCAAAAGTACAAAGAAGTATATGCTAACTGGTATGTATGAGGAAAATGGCTGTGTTTCATACAGATGGGGAGATAAGACATACAGGTAATTAACTACAAATGCCTAAGTATAATGGTCCAGAAGGTACTATGTACTTAATAATAAGCATGGGAATAGGAGTTCCCAAAGTTTACTGTACATAGAGTAGCTTTTTAAAATACAGATTTCTGGGCCTTATCAGAAAGCCTGAGATGGGGCTTAGAATCTGTATTTTTAACAAGTACTCAGTCAATTCTCAAAGGTGTGGCTCTTATACAACATTTTAGAAAAATCAAATTCAGAAGATTATTTCAGGCTAGAATAATTAAGAAGGTTTAATGGTATATATAAAATCTGAACTGTCCCTGGAAAGATGACTAGAAGGGAAGCAAAAGGACATCCCAGCTAAGGAAACAATGCCATCAAAGCACAAGAGGAGTATAAAAATTTTTCAGATAGAAGTGACCCAATGAGCTTGATTGAAGCAGATGGTATGTAAACAAGAAATGAAGGAAAAGAAGGGCAAAAAGAAAGCTGAAGGCAAACTGTGTAAGATTCTGAATGCTTAGCCAATCAGCATTCCAGAAAAAGGTCCTGAACACAAGTATATTTTATACCTTGTTTGTTTGCTTCAGATTCTAAGTATGAAATAAAGATGGCAAAAGCATATCAAGCAAATAAGATATTCGTAACAATATATATTCACTACTGTTCTTAGAAAAACCTGAAAATTTTTTACACATGATCTCATTTATCTCAACTGATGAAGAAAGCAGAATATTCTTATTTTACACATGTAATACTAAGATACAGAAAAGCTGCCCAAAAAGAAGAAGAAACCAGAATTATCGCTCTAGTTTTTATTTTTTAGTTACTTGTTGCCCCTGTCTTAAGAGAAATGGAGATATGGCAACTTTTTAAATGAAAAAAAAAAAAAGTGTTATATGTGGTAACTAAAATATAATGTCCAAACTATCGTTTAGTATAGATTATAACATCCAAAAATGACAGTTATGAACAAACTTCTCAAAACAGTTTTATCCTCCTGAAAAAAATTTAACACATAGTGTAATAGTTTATTCTTTTCTGCATGGAAACTATCAAATGAATTACATCTGGAGATCTAGTGGACATGTCTAATTTATAACTTTACCTTTAAATAATATAACTGTTTGGCTAATTTATGTGAAGTCTCATAAATAACTCTCTTCCTTTATAATCCTTCATTTATGTCAACATGCCTTGTTTCCAAACACTCCATTTCTATGACACCACATAAAAGTAGTAGTCATAGCATCTATAATGGAAAAAATATTTTTCAGAACAGATAAACTCACAATATGATTTCTACTGAGTAAGTAGCAATCAAGAATAAAGTAATTTAGAAGTCTCACTTGTGCAGAATATTTAGTATTAAAGTCTTCATCACATAATTCTTCACGATCTCATAACACTGCTGAAAAAAGGTTAAATAGTAGTTCACTTTTTTCTTTCTTTCTTTCTCTCTTTTTTTTTGAGATGGATTCTCACTGTGTTGCCCAGGCTGGAGTGCAGTGGCAGTGGCGTCATCTCAGCTCACTGCAACCTTGGCCTCCCGGGTTCAAGCGATTCTCCTGTCTCAACCTCCCAAGTAGCTGGGATTATAGGCACCTTCTACCACGCACAGCTAGTTTTTGTATTTTTTAGTAGATACGGTGTTTTACCACGTTGGCCAGGTTGGTCTCGAACTCCTGAACTCAAGTGATCTGCCTGCCACGGCCTCCCAAAGTGTTGGGATTACAGGCATGAGCCACTGTACTTGACTTTAGCTCACTACTACACGGAAGCAAAATGTGGCATGCTTGGAAAAGCGTCAAATTCATGAAATGCACACATTATAGAATCTGTCAAAATAATGACAGAGGTTTGATTGTTTAAAAAAGTCTTAATTCAAAAAAATTCCTTAATTTTGGATTAAAAACAAATGGGTCACATTAAAAAACAGAAAACAAGGTCTTAGAAAATCTGAGTATCCCAGAATATTATGAATTCTACATAAAATATTCCCAAGGAAGGAAGGAAATGAACATTTAATGAATGTCTTATAAGCCTAGTACTGTTATCAGTCACTTAACAAAAATTTTATTTTGCTTCTCACAAAATACTGTATCTGTAGCCCCAAGATACAGTTGAAGAAGCAGATGTTCATGCAGTAGAAAACCTGGACTTGCATCTAAATATGTACAAACCCAGTGTTCATACTCTTTCCACTGTAATGTATAGCCTGCTCTGGTCTTTCAGCAACCTCCACTCCTTCCTTTCTGTTTTTATAAAATAGTAATTCTAAAGCAAATTGAGATTAAAATATATGGGCATTTAAACAACAAAATGGTGTTGAAAAACAGTAGGTAAGTAAAAAATTAACATCTTTATGATCTATTTCCTGTTATAATTAAACCTATTAGAAGTAGTTTCAAGTGAGTGATAAGCTCTGAAGAGAAGTTTTTAAAAAGAGTAGAAATAGGGAAGAGAGATAAGGAAGAAAACACATACTGTGAATCAAGAGTACAGAGTTGGAGAGAAAGAATGAGACAGAGAAAGACTAATGGAAGATACATGATGTATCCATCAGCAAAAGAAAAGGAAGGGAAAAACTTAAATTCTGCTCAGCTTGAATGTAGGCACATACTGTTTGGGTCCAAATCCTCAAATCATCCTTTGTGTGTTATTAAAGGTCAAGGCTGTTCAACTATAGTTGACATTTGTATTGATTACCTCAAAAATAGATTTGTTTGGGAGAAATAAATTATATTTTTACTTACTATGTACTAGGATTGAGCTCAAATTCTTTTAATTAATTTCCTGGTAAGAGAAAATGCAGATCTGTATTTTTCTTCTCCAAATACAGAGACTATGAGTTAACCACTGGCTACAGAGTTACAAAAACTGGCTCCAATTTAGTACTACCTTAGTGTTGCTTACCTTGGAACCTGTCCTTGTAACGTATCAGTCCACTTGAAATTTTGAATATATCGTAACTTGCTTTCTTGGGTAGATTCATCCAAAGAATTTATGAAACCTACAGAAAGTACAAGATATTTTAGTTTTAGAAGAAATATTGAGTGTTCTGTTTGGAAAAATTTTCAGATTACTTTCCCAGGTGTCTGAATGAAACTTCTTGCCCTTTTCCAAAGAATATAGTCTGGAAGAATAAACTAATCAAATTTGAAAAGTCAAAGAATTAAATGTAAACTTCTAGACAGTTTTTTAAAAAACCTCAAGTTCATATAAATAACTAACCTTGTAAAAGTGAAAAATATGAATCTGCTGCATTCTTCATCATTTCTGGATTACAGCTCAAATCAGTGAACAGTTCAAGGAGTCGTGCCCTGGATGACCTCAAGTCACTTATAAGAGATAGAAAAAGACAGTAAAGTTAGCTGTACTGCAATCAATCTCACATAAAACTGGTTTCCAGGTTTCAGTGTAAAAGCTTTAAAACACACACACACCAGGTTTCAACGTAAAAGCTTTAAAACACACACACGCATGCACATGCCCACCTCCTCTAAGGATTACCAAATACACAGAAATGAATTTAATTAGAACTAAATCTAGAGAAAAAATTTCTAATAACTGCTTTAAAAGTTGTACTAAAATAAACTCAGACCAATTAAAGAGGCAAATACTAAATTCAATTACATGATAAAAACGTGTAGCAAGTTTTCATTAAAAAACAAACAAATGCATGCATTTAAGATGTGGGGAAAGAAGAATGAATAAAAAACTAAGCAGTTCACAATAAGTTTCCTGAAAAATGAAAATTTATCTGTATATCATTTTAATATCTCCTTAAAGTTTCTAAATCTGACATAAAACACAAACATGTGAAAATATACTGCATAAAAATATTTAAAAAATAAAATTACATTATATATAATTACATATTCTTGACGTATAATTCAATATATACATCAAGAATATGCAAAACATGTGGCCATTAGTTGTTTTAAAACTGCTCCCTAATATATATTCTCCTTTACTTCTCTACAGCAATAAATGTTGTAGATCCACTTTTTCCTTCTTGAAATTATTTCTCCTCTGATTCCAATAACACCAAATTTTCCAGGTGCTCCCCTTATCATTTTAAAGTTCCTTTTATATTTTTTTCTGTGTCTCCTTTTCATTCCCAACTCCAGAAATGTTCAGTCTTTGGCTTTCTGGTTTTCTCTCTTTTGAGATCTCATCGATTAGTATAGCTTCAACTATATCAATTCCTAGCTCTCCATCGTTAGCTTTCACTTGGTTCTATTTCAGTTCCAAATCGAATTCAGAAGGCAATTAGCTCAGTGAGGCTTCCGAAATTACAATACATGGATATGACCAAAGACCCTTGAAATATGTGTAAACCATTAAAGAAAGACTAAATTTAAATGGTAAGCATCAAGAGAGTAGAGGCTGTATATCCAGAATTGGGTAGGTGCCTACTAGGATAAAGCACATATTCAAAATTACTAATTGAGTGGAAGAATACTAACTTTTCAAATATTTTCTTTTGAGATTTAGATTAAGATAGCAGTGATGTTTAAAAGAGAGCACAGACTTAATCCTGAATGGTCTAGATGTAGTACTTATTCATTGGTACTAACTCTAAGGAGGCTTATTCCAAGAAGTGTATGTATGTATTGCCAATTACAAACAGCTGACTGAAAATGTGACTGGCCATCTTATGAATTAATCATTGTTTGAGGTATATCTCTAGAAGCTGGAAAGTGATTCAATTCCTGGACTAGGCAGAAATTTGAATCCTTAAAGCCTATTCTGCACTCAAATAGTTTGCTAGCTATTTCCATATTGATGCTTAATCATCACCTACAGCTCAACTTGTAAAGTTCTATTCATCTTAAATTACAGAATTTGAGAAAAATGTACCTCAGATATATTTAATTGAGGCTGTTCATTTTATAGATTAGGAATTAGGCCCAAAGAAGTTAAGGGACTTGCCCAATGGTACAGATAAAACAGCTAAGCTGGGACTTGCCTCCAGGAGTCTAGATCAGAGGTTGACAAACTACAAACTGTAACCAGTTTTTGTATACTCCACAGCTTATTTTTGTTCAGTCCTCAAATTAAGAATGGTTTTTACATTTTTAAAAGGCTTGTAAAAATGAACAAAGAATCATATGCAATAGTGACTGCATGTGGACCACAAGGCCTAAAATAAATACTATGCAGCTTTCAAAAAAAGTATGAGGACCATTGCTTTAGATTAATAAGCCGATTATCCTATCTTTTGTTGTAATCACTTCTTCCCATAAAAGCGGCAAGTCTTCAGATTTTCCTTTATTGGTACCACCAATGTCTTAATCATTTAGGTTCTGTATCTCATATAGACTGAATCCTTTTCAGCCTCCCAAGGCAAATTAGTCAATCAGGTCCATTGACTCCCCCTTCAACACATCTTTTGCATTTATCGCTTTCGTTTCAGCCAAACTGCTCTACTCACTATCACTAGCACAAAGGTTTTCCTGACAGAAATAACCTTCTCCTTTCCCCTCTGACAATCTAAATCAAGAATACCCAAATATTTTTTTGGAAAGCACCAAATAGTAAACATTTCAGGCTTTTCTGGTAATAAGGTATCCATTGGAACTATTAAATTCTGGTGTTGTAGAGAAAAACAGCCAGAGGCAACCATACACAGTATGTCAATAAATGTGGGGCTGGTTGTGTTCCAATAAAAACAAGCAATGATCCAAATCCATAGGACAGTTTGCCAACCCTTGATCTAAGCCATACAATTCATTTAAGGCCTATCACAAGTACTTTTTCCTACGTGAACACTTTGAAGGCATTTCAGGTCATAGGGATCTCTCCCTACTCTGAAGTCAAGAAGTTTAATATGTGGCCAATTTAAAATGTCCCTATACAGCTGGGCATGGTGGCTCACGCCTGTAATCCCAGAACTTTGGGAGGCCGAGGCGGGTGGATCACTTGAGGTCAGGAGTTTGAGATCAGACTGGCCAACATGGTGAAAACCCGTCTCTACTAAAAGTAGAAAAATTAGCAGGGCGTGGTGGCGGGTGCCTCTAATCCCAGCTACTTGGGAGGCTGAGGCAGGAGAATTGCCTGAATTGCTTGAACCTCTGCCAGGAGGCAGATGTTGCAGTGAGCCAAGATTAAGCCATTGCACTCCAGCCTGGATGAAAAGAGTGAAACTCCATCTCAAAAAATAAAAACAAAAATAAAAAATAAAAATTTTCAAACACTACTTTGTGTAGTCTCTTGTACTGTTGTAATACACAGATTAACTGTTTTACTATGATTGCTTTAGCCTCTCTGAGACTCATTTACTGATCTAAAATTAAGGATCCAGGGCTAGAAGACTACCAAAGTTTAAATAATCTATGATTTAACTGTTTACATGTCATTTGTAAATTTATAACGAACTTAAAGTTAGAAACAGTGTGTTACATATTTTTGTATTGCCCATGGAACCAAAAAAAGTACCTTGCATCTAAGAGTGGTTTAATCAATAAACTTACTTGCATATTTTTGAAGCAGAAGGGCCAGTGACTACACCATAGTAATTAAAAGACACAGGAGCTGTGGCTTTTAATGGGTTCCTATGAAACCAATGGGTCATTTTCTCCAGATGTTTTCTACAGACAAAAAAGTAAAAAATGTACAAAAATTAAATATAAAATATTTAATAAACAAGGTAAATAGTATAAAAATTTATTTCAATAGTATAAAAATCTAATTCAAAAATTAGCCTGGCTAATTTTGTATTTTTAGTAGAGACGGGGTTTCACCATATTGGCCAGGCTGGAATGAAACTCTTGACCTCAAGTGATCCACCCGCCTCGGCCTCCCAAAGTGCTGGGATTACAGGCGTGAGCCACCGCGCCCGGCCTCAGGTATGTTTTGTCTATTTATGATGGTCTATGTTCAAATCAGGCCTATAAAAAAAAGCAGAACAGCATTTGAAAATCTGCCCACAATAACTTCAATGTTAACATACCTATATAGGAGCAGTAATGTTTAAACTCTAACATACATAAAAATCACCTGGGGGTGGGTGGTTTTGTCAAATGCAGGCTCTAAGTCATTAGCCTGGGGCAGGACCTGAGATGCTGATGCTGCTGGTCCCCACACACTTCTGAATAGCAAAGTACTAGATTTTGGTTGGACAACTGCAAGTAAAAAGGGCACAGGACCAGATGAATGTAATTTCCAAAACGGGTTCAAATGGTAACCCTGATTATATTGCTAAGGCTACTTGTAATAAGTTTCAAGTTAATTGCTGTATTTCCGACATATCGCTGACAACAGTGGATTGGTTATAACATGTGTTCTACAATAAAATGTACTTTCCAAAAAATATCTAAAGAATATTCTTAAAATAAAAATGTAATACAATACTTGACCAATAAATTCTATTATAAAATGGAAACACTGGGCTGGGTGTGGTGGCTCACGCCTGTAATCTCAGCACTTTGGAAAGCCGAGGTGGCTGGATCGCTTGAGCTCAGGAATTTGGGACCAGCCTGGGCAACTTGTTGAGACCCCGTCTCTACAAAAATCAGCCGGGCATCGTAGCCACGCCTGTGGTTCCAGCTACTGGGGAGACTGAGGGGGGAGGATCCCTTGAGTCCAGGAGATGTAGGCTGCAGTGAGCCCTGATCTCCCCATGGCACTCTAGCCTGGGCGACAGGGCAAGATCTTGTCTCAAAAAAGGAAAAAGAAAAAAAAAACTACCTAAGTGAGATGCCAACTTAAAAAAAAAAATTGAAGTTCCATACCCTCTACTTAATAAATGAGCGGTGGCTCACGCCTGTAATCCCAGCACTTAGGGAGGCCGAGGCAGGAGGATCACACAAGGTCAGGAGATCGAGGCCATCCTGGCTAACACGGTGCAACCCCATCTCTACTAAGAGTACAAAAAAAATTTGCCGGGCATGGTGGCAGGCGCCTGTAGTACCAGCTACTCAGGAGGCTGAGGCAGGAGAATGGTGTGAACCCAGGAGGCGGAGCTTGTAGTGAGCCAAGATCGCGCCACTGCACTGCACTCCAGCCTGGGCGACAGAGACTCCATCTCAAAAAAAAAAAAAAAAAAAAAGCAAAAAAAAAAAAAAGCAGCATGTCTTGTCTAAATGTCCTCGAGTAGGCAGTGCAGCAGATTTTACGGAGAAAGCCAAGGCGAAGACCTAAACATGGCAATTAGCTTCCAGGAAGCAACAAAGAAATTCTGGTAAGGTTCACTTAATTTGAAGGCACTGTACAAGCCTGACAATCGACTTTTCCTATTATTAGAAAATAATGTTGGCTGCACAGTGTACGAAATGCCTACATTAAGTGCTTCCTTTATGCTATTTATTCATGACAAAGCCTGTTTTGAGGAGCACCACATATTTAACGAATAGAGAACGCAGTGTGTACCCAAGGAAAAACTGAGCAGGTTTATTTAGGACTCGAAACATTTAACGAGCTATTTCAGAAAATACCATCATCTACACATCTTCCATATAAATTCCGATAGCCTAATATAGCATCTACGTGCCTACAAATAAACTTAGAGTTAGTATCACACTCAGCACTTAATGCTGCGAAATCTTCCACAAATACTTCTTTTAATGCGGCCTCCTACTTCCTGGATGAAAATGTCTGAAGTTTTGCGTATCTTTACTTCAGGAAAGAAGAGGGTAAGTTTCTGCCCCATCTTCTCCCCTTCTGCGACCCGGCGCTCTTCAGTTTTCGAAAGTTCCTAGGGTGGGATAGAAGAAGGACACACCCACCCGCAGGGACAAGGGTGACTTTAGAGCCACCAATACAACATTCGGATCGAAGCTGTAAGCTAACACACTTCCACAAGAGGACTCCCGTTCCTGACAAGGGATCCCCACTCCAAAGGCCCCGAGTCCCCGGAGTAACCTACCTGAGCGCCGCCCCCGAGCTCTGAGGGCCCACTTCCTGTTTACCACCCAGCCTCTTCCTCCCCTGCCCAGTCCCGTTCGAGGCGGCGGGCGGCGACCGTGCGCACGCGCCAACACTTGAGTTCCCCTTTTTCCAAACAGGCATTTTTGTGGAAAGCCGATACTGTCAACCCGGGAGAGGTGGCCAGACAACGGCCGAACGAACCCCAGTTTAGCTTGTATTATAAGCTCTCCAAAGACCGATGGAGATGCGGGGCAAGGGGATTCAGCGGATCTAGCTGTTAATGCTACTGATTTGTGGGAACCAATATGGATTTTCTTTCTGTCGTTTGTTTCAAGGCATTAGAAGGAGACTTTCGGTCCGCTGTCCAGGGGTCTATGGAGACTAATGTAAAAGGGGGTGACCCTATTGCTTGAGACTCCGGAGAAACAGCGGTGGGTATTACTGAGAAACACCCATCCTCTGACATACTTACCAAATTTCTCAGAGTCGGTACAGCAGTTCTTCTAAGGGAAGAATGGCAATATCGGAGTCCACAAGCGAGGAAAAAGAGGGAGTCGGAGAACCGAGACTACAAAACCAGAGTGACGAAAAGCGAGGCCGGAGCCAAGTCGGAGTCACGTGGCCCGGCGGCCATGACAGCTACCGAGGCGGTAGTGCGCGCAGTTCAAGGGCGGGGATTGCCGCGGCGTCACAGTCCCCTCAAAACGCTCCGTTCATCAGCTCTTTCTAACTTCTCCTCCCTCGGTTTTCCTTTTGAGCTATGGTCTTTATCCCAGACAGGAAGAGAAGCGTTGCCCCTGCCTGCGGAGCGGAGGGAGGATGCCGCAATAGCTATGGCGGCCCTCGGCGGAGTGGGGCGGCCTCAACCTAACGCGGGGCGGGGCCTCGGGGGCGGGGTCTCGGCGGGGCGGTCGCTTTTGGAGCCGCAAAGTTTGGCTGTGGCGGCAAATGGGCTTGGGCGGCTCCTCGGCGGGTGGCGGTGGTGGCTGTAGCGGTTCCTCCTGGCCCTGTTAATGTCGGGGCCAGGCCCAGGGAGGATGGCGCCCTAGAACCCAGCCTTGCTGGGGTAGGGGCGGGAGGGGACGGGGTGGGGACCGGCCATGTCGGAGGTGACCCGGAGTCTGCTGCAGCGCTGGGGCGCCAGTTTTAGGAGAGGCGCCGACTTCGACTCTTGGGGCCAGCTGGTGGAGGCGATAGACGAGTATCAGATGTGAGTGACTAACCGCGGGAGCGGGCCAGACCGGCTCCAGTCGTGCGCCTCTCCCTTGTTTCTGTCGGTGTCTCTCATCACTGTATCTGCCAGCCAAGGCTTCTCAGGGTGGGGCCCCGCAGGCACTGAGGCTGAGATCCCTCGCCACCAGCCCCAGCGAGGCTGCTCTGGGGACAAGGGCTCCGCTCTCTGGGGTGACTCGCCTTCTTCCCCCTCCGCCTCCGCAGGGAGAGTTCCATTCAACAGGTAGCCCTTCTTTCTTGGGGCGCCGGCCCTAGTAGGCTATCTACTTAGTTCCTTTCCACGGTCTCACGGGTCCACCACTTGGCAGTCAGTTTCCTTTCCTCCTCCTCTCCCAGGTTGCCCTTCCTCGATTTCCCTTTGAAATTCTCTGAGGAATACTTGTGTGTTCTCCGCCCACGTTCCAAGAATGAGTGGCCTTGCTCTGTGTGTGTCTTCCTCCTTCCATGTGTAGGAAAGGAGGGAACTGGTTGCGATTGAGGGGAGGGGGTTCCCCAGGAAGCAGCGAGGGCCAGGGATACCTCTTCTGCCAAAAGAAGGGTCTCCTCTCGCGCTCCTTCTCCACCCCTCTTTCTGGTGAGCCGTGTTTTCAGAATTCCACCTCGATTTCGTTTCGGTTTCTGGGACTGTTATTTGGTAGGCTCTGAGTCCCACCCACCCCCTCGCTCGGTTGCCTTGGGTGGAGTCCGCGCAGGATGTGAACAGAAGAGAGCAAAATGTGAATTAATGGACCACGCACTGGAGCACCACTCCCTCCTTGGATCCCTCCTCCTTTTCCTGTATATAATGTATAGCCGCAGGGTACAAGTGAGTACCAGTTTCCTTGAGCAACCTAAGACCAATTTCTTGCCCTTTCTGGTTTCCGCAGAAAACTTCAGGGATGTCTTAAAAAATAAAAGACAAGATTTATATACACATAAAACCTTGCTTAGGTTTTTGCACATTTTTCTGAACTTAAGAACTGCCTGCCAAATGCTATTGTTTGCAAACTCGCCATTAATTATTCTTTGTTTAAAGCAAGTTGTTTGAGATTTCACTGAGTATTAAACCGTGTATGAGTAGAATAACCCGGCCTTCCCCACCACCCCCTCTCCGCCCCTGACACACAATGATTTCTGGAAAGAATAAACGCTTCGTACTTGGAAGATCTAAACTCTTAGCCTGTCCCCACAATAGTTGTTTTTAGCTATTAAGATAATTTAAATCTGTAGGTACTGACTTTGAATTGCCTGTAGTTTCAAAAAGCTCCGACAAAAACCCGTGCCCTGGGCCATTTTGTGATGTGTAACAACTAGTAGCATTTGTTTTGCACTTTCACATGATTTCATTTGCTCTTGCAATAACCCAGTGAGAATATAATTATTCTCATTTTACGAAATGAGGAAAACTGAAGCTCAGGTTAAACAGATTACTCAGGTCACAAGCTGATACCACTGAAATCTGGGATTTAAAGAAGAAAATCCAAATCCTATTTCTACTACAGAGCGCTTAAGATGCACTGAGAGAGTAATTCTGTAAGTGAATTAGACAAATTATAAGATTTTCTTTATTACCGGAGAACATAACCTTCCATACTGCAGCCAATTAGACAGTAAGCACCTATGTATACCCATTCTGTATATTAACTAATATTGCATAGCTTGAAATAGAAAGCCATATCTTACTTGTGATGTGAGATCTAGCAGCTGTTGACACTGGGAGGCTGACTTCACAATGGAAAGTGAAGAATACCATGTCCAATTGAAATTACAAAGGAAAATTGAAAATGCAAGCTGTTTAGTGTGAATTTCTAGGAACATGAAGGTGAGGGTGATAGGCACGTGCAAATCTATTGTTGGACCTCGGTACTAACCACTGAACTTCATGATTCTAGTAGTCCTCAAATTATAAAACCTGCCAGGGTCAAATTTCAATGAAGACATGTAATGATTGGCTTAAATTCTGTAAACATGTAGGCTACATATAAAATGAGGTCAAGAGTTTAAAATTACTTAATATATCCAGAAATGAATGCAAATTATCTTTTTCATTTGAAATACCTGGGAGGAAAGGCTGCAGCAAAAGACATGAATTGAGGGCCACTATAATGATGTAAACAAGAATTGACAGGATTTAGTTATTGACTGGATATCGAGGGTGTAGAAGGAGGAAGAGTCTAGGGTAATTGGGATGTCTAATTGGGTAGGCAGCAGTCTTTTTATAGCCATACAACATACAGGAGCTGCTTTATGGGAGGGATGTAGGGGGAGAGATAGTACATATCTGTATTATCATACTATCTCAGATAGTATGATAGTACATATCTATATTATTACTACAGTAGTAATACTGTAGCTTAAACAATTTCATTACTCAACAAGTAAGGGTTGGGGATACAAAGATGAATAGAATTTGATTTCTGCCCTCAAAGCACTGAGAATCCAATGGAAGATTTTGGAGTAACTGAGTGTTGCAATTATAGAAGTATGAAAAGAATAAGTGCTCCCACATTCCTTGCTATTTCCTGAAACGTAGTTCTGCCTTAGGGCTCTTGTATTTTTTTTTCTGGGACACTTTTTCCCCCATTATCTGTTTGGGTCACTTCGTCACCTCCTTCAGGTCTTTGTTCAAATATCCTCAGTGAGGCTCTCTCTGGCCACACCCTGTTTAAAATTGCAAAGTCTCTTGTCCACCCCCACTGCCTCTATCTCAGTTTCACACCTCCTGTTCTCCATCTTGCTTCATTTTTTTCCATGGTACTTACCACAATCGAAAATATATTTTCTTTTGTTGTTGTTGTTTCTGTTGTTTTTTCTGAGACAGAGTCTCGCTCTGTCACCCAGGCTGGAGTGCAGTGGCGTGATCTCGGCTCACTGCAACCGGTGCCTCCCGGGTTCAAGCAGTTCTCCTGCCTCAGCCTCCTGAGTAGCTGGGATTACAGGTGCACACCACCACGCCCAGCTAGTTTTTGTATTTTTAGTAGAGACGAGGTTTCACCATCTTGGCCAGGCTGGTATTGAACTCCTAACCTTGTGATCCACCCGCCTCGGCCTCCCAGAGTGCTGAGATTACAGGCGTGAGCCACCGTGCCCAGCCACAGTCAAAAGTATATTTTCTGTATTTGTTTTGTTTACTGTCTCTCTCCCCACTGGATTGTAAGCTCTTTGAAGGTAGAGTATGGGCATATGTTGCAGGGTGTTGGGACGCTGTCTATTTTGTTCTCTACTGTATACTTAGTGTCCAGAATAGTAATAGGCTCTCCACATGTCATTATTTGTTTAGATATTTTGTAGTTATTCTATTGAATGGATGAATTTAGGAGTATGCTATGGGAGCATTAAGGAGTCGATGCCAAACTACAATTGGAAGACTTAAATGAATTCTGTCAAGACTAAAATAGTCATCCAAAGTATTAGATGGTCAATTAAAAATAACTGCATTTCACTATTTGGGGATATATGGCCCCTAACTTATGGTAGAGTGGCACAGAAACTGTTGCTCAGAATCAGGCATTTCACAGGATCAATCCTGAGGTATTTATCTAGCACATGGATACTCAGTAAATATCTGCTAACTGGTTGGGTGTGGTGGCTCACGCCTGTCACTTTGGGAAGCTGAGGCGGGCAGATCACTTGAGGTCAGGAGTTCAAGACCAGCCTGGCCAACATGGCGAAACCCCCTCGCTACTAAAAATACAAAAAAAATTAGCCGGGCGTGCTGGTTTGTGCCTATGGTCCCAGCTGCTCAGGAGACTGAGACACAATCATCGCTCGAACCCAGGAGGTGGAGGTTGCAGTGAGCGGAGATCGTGCCACTGCACTCCAGCCTGGGTGACCAAGCGAGACTCTGTCTTAAAAAAACAAAGAAGTATCTGCTAAGTGAATCGATGAGTCTGAAGACTGGATAATGGCCACTTGTCTTTTTTTTTTTTTGAGACAGAGTCTCGCTCTGTCACCTAGGCTGGAGTGCAGTGGTGCAATTTCGGCTAACTGCAACCTCTACCTCCCAGGTTTAAGCAATTCTCCTGCCTCCGCCTCCGGAGTAGCTGGGACTACAGGAGCATGCCACCACACCTGGCTAATTTTTTTTAAATTTTTAGTAGAGGTGAGGTTTCACCATGTTAGCCAGGCTGGTCTCAAACTCCTGATCTCAAGTGATCTGCCTGCCTTGGCCTCCCAAAGTACTGGGATTATAGGCAGGAGCCACTGGGCTCAGCCCTACTTGTCATTTTTGCTGTGTTTTATGTCTCTGCTGCTGAAAGTGTGGTCCACAAATTGGTGATGGTCTACAAACTGTTACTGCTATGCAGTAAGGTAAGGAAAGAAATTGAGAGTAAACATGTGGAAACTTTATAGCAACCTGACATCCTCATGATATTTTTGCAATTGTATTTTACGTAAGTATTAGTCTAGAACAAATTTGGTGGAAAAGTGATCCTTTGCTACAGATGGTTTGAGAAGCACGAATTTCTGTGTCACGGAATGCTGTGGGGTTTCCAGGAGTTACTTATGTATGTGCTTAAGGTATGTTTAAAACTCTCCCTTGAGAATAGTTCTGTTTTACTTGTAGGCACCTTTGTAGGGTGAGATGAGTCTCTAGAGAAGAATATTTTTGACAGATTTATTTCACTTTTCCTAATAGAATGTCAACTTTTATTTGCTCATTTAATATTCAGAACAGTAGATTTCCCTCAGTGGACAAAATCAGGTGTCACTTTGTCTTAAAATGGTATACTCATTTGTGGATATAGAAAATTAATTTTTCATGTCGGCTTGAAAAGTTCTTTTTAAGGCTGGGCGCGGTGGCTCATGCCTGTAATCCCAGCACTTTGGGAGGCCTAGATGGGTAGAATACTTGAGCTCAGGAGTTCAAGACCAGCCTTGGCAACATGGCAAAACCCAGTCTCTACAAAACATACAAAAATTAACCTGATATGGTGGTGCTCACCTGTGGTCCCAGCTACTCAGGAGGCTGAGGTAGGAGGATTGCTTGAGCCCCGGAGACAGAAGTTGCAGTGAGCCAAGATCATGCCACTGTACTCCAGCCTGGGCAAGTTTTTTTTTTTTTTTCCTGTCTCAAAAAAAAGTTATTTTACAAACAACTTTATTGAGGTATAATTTATATACATGAAATTCATCTATTTTGCATGTACAATTTAATGATTTTTTAGTGAAATTTACCAAGATGTGCAACCATCATTACAGATTTTAGAAAATTTCCATCACCCCCACAAGATACCTAGTATTCATTTGCAGTCACTCTATATTCCCACTCTAGCCCCAGACAACCACTAATCTACGTTTTGTCTCTATAGATTTGTCTTTTCCAGACATTTTATGTAATTTGAATCATGCAGTATGTGATTTTTTTTTTGAGGCGCAGTCTTGCTCTGTTACCCTGGCTGGAGTGCAGTGGGGTGATCTAGGCTCACTGTACCCTTTGCCTCCCGGGTTCAAGGGATTCTCCTGCCTCAGCCTCCCCAGTAGCTGGGATTACAGGCACTGGCCACCATGCCCAGCTAATTTTCGTATTTTTAGTAGAGACGGGGGTTTCACCATGTTGGCTAGGCTGGTCTCGAACTCCTGACCTCAAGTGATCCATCTACTTTGGCCTCCCAAAGTGCTGGGATTACAGGCGTGAGCCACTCTGCCCAGCCTTGCATAATTTTTAATAGCACGATTCTGTTTGAATTGAGCATCCTTCCTTTCCCTATTGCCAATTAGCATTTGAACAGGAGTATAGCATTACACCCTTCTGACAGTGATTCTGCTTAGGTTGATGGCCACCACTGCAAATTATGTATAGAATTACTCAAAGAAAGAAACTCATTCCACACTGTAACTTCTCTGAGTTCAGGGATGTATAGTTGATGTTGTTAAAGATACAGAGTATGGATTCCTTGGGAGTACTCCATGCAGGTGGTAGGCCAGTAAGAGTTAGAAAAGAAACCAAGTACAGAAGAAAGACAATGGCTATGTTGTTACTATTTGTACCTTTTCCTGTACAGAATACACAAAAAGTGAGTCTATGAATGACATTTTAGGGAAAATATGAGGCTTCCAGCTTTGGGAGAAAAGAAATAAATGAATGGAAGCAGTTCAACTAAGTAACACAGTGGAGCTATCTTGGAAATATTAAGGGTTTTTTTTGTGGCTAATTCTGCTTTATGTTAAGGAGGATGCAAACCTTTCATAAATTGGATAGAGGCCAGGAAGAATAAGGTACTTTATGCCTTATCTTTAAAGACATGATTGCACAGAACTCCCATCTAGTACATTTTATTTGGAAACATAAACTATCTTCTGCAATTGGCTTGGTAGAGAATCTAGCACTTGCTACCCTTTGTATTCCTGTTCCTATTGCCCACACAGAATAATACATAGTATGTTTGGGAGTTTAATTTTCAAATTCTTTTGCTAGTTTTTTCCCCTATATTTTTTAGAAATTGAGATAAATATCACATCACATGAAACTCACCAGTTTAAAGCATACAATTCCATGGTTTTTAGTGTATTCACGGTGTTGTGCAACCATTTCCACTGTCTAATTCCTGAACATTCCCATCACTCCCAAAAGAAACCCCATACTTGGTATCAGTTACTCTCAGTTCCCTCATCTCCTGGCCACCACTAATCTGCTTTTTGTCTCTGTGGATTGATCTGGTCTGGACATTTCATATAAATGGAATCATATCACGTATAATCTTTTGCATCTGGCTTTTTTCATTTAGCATAATGTTTTTGAAGTTCATCTGTGTTACACGTTAGTAGTACTTCATTCCTCTTTTTGACTGAATAATTTAATTTTCCATTGAATGGATATACCACATTTTGTTTATCCATTCATCAGTTGTTGGACATTTTGGTTATTTTCACTTTTTGGCTGTACATTTGTGTTCAATTTTTTTTGTAAACATATTTTTCAGTTCTCTTGGATATATACCTAGGATTTTGAAATTGCTGAGTCATACAGTAACTCTGTATTTAACTTTCTGAGGAATGGCCAAATTGTTTTCCACAGTGGCTGGTACCATTTTACGTTCCCACCAGCAATATCTGAGGGTTCCAGTTTTTCACATCCTGTCAGTACCTGTTATCTTCTCTCTCTTTCCCCCATAAGGATGCAGTTTCATTTTTTAAAAAAATTGTACTCATTCTAGTGGGTATGAAGTGGTATCTTATTGCAACTTTGATCTGCGTTTTCCTAATGACTAATAATGTTAATCATCTTTTCCTGTGTTTACTGACCATTTTATATCTTCTTTGGAGAGCTGTCTATTCAAATCCTTTGCTCAAAATTGGTCTTTGTATAGTTGAAACCATAGTTTTATAGTTTAGTTTGTAAGGGGATTGACTTTTACAAACTAAACTGTATGGGTTTTTTGCTGTCTCAGAAGTAGCTTTGGGTCCTCATTGTTGAGCTTGGACTAATAATATAGATCCATCCATTAAAAACTCATGCAAAGCCTAGCTGCTATTTTAAAGTGTAATGATAATTGGACAGACAATAATTTCTGTTGCTGATTGGTGGAGAATTTTCTTTATTTTCCATGAAAACATGTTTTCAAAAGTATATATTGATAGTAGGATGGATTATTACCACTTTGTCATTGCTGTAATTTGGATTAGGACTAATTTTACTACCAAATTAATGATAGACTGATAAAGTATCTCTGGTTGGTATTATCACTGGTGCTCTCTGGAAGTGTTTAAGCAGAATCTGGACAACTACTTATTGGCTTATTATAGAATAAAGTCACCTATACTAAAGAAAGTTGGATTAGATGCCCTTTGAGATTCTTTCCAGCTCATTTTTACTGCCTAGAGCTGAAGTTTGTCCCAGTGAAATGGTATGAAAAGTGTTGTATCTTACTTTCATCATCATTGTATAAAGAGTTTGGTTTTTTTTTTTTTTTTTTTTTTGGAAGAGTTTGATTCTCAGTGTAGATTTATATTTTAAAAACAGGACAAGATATAATTGTACTTCACATTGTTAAAAAGCTTTAAATTGTTACACTTTGTTGCAGTAGTTTGCTTTTCTTGCATTCTAAAGAACATGTTTTCTTCTTACAGATTAGCAAGACATCTCCAAAAAGAGGCCCAAGCTCAACACAATAATTCTGAATTCACAGAAGAACAAAAGGTACCATAAAATAATCTGTAGATATATCAGATTCCAAACAAAAAGTGTTTTGTCTTTTGAGTTCATTAAGCAAAACAAAAAACAACAAAACAAAAACAAAAAACTGTTGTACTTAAGTAAAAAGAATGATACTGATTATGCTTTGCCTAACATTAAGTGATTATTTAGAGATACCATAAGACTTATCACTTTAAAGCAATAAAATTGTTGTACTCAGCCATTTAGGCTTTGCTTAACTTTGCTTAACTTTAGTGGAGACCATCCATGCTTTTGCTGAAGAGGGGGAGAACCCAATCCACACTTTGGTGAAGACTGGGGAAACCCAGAAACTGGGGTGTGTCTAGAGTCCTTGGGAAAATAGAAAGATTGTGGGTAGTTGCATTCCACCTCAACACTTATTTGATTCTGAACTTTCATAACTCCTATCTACCTCCTCTCAGAACAAACAGACACACACAAAAAACAAAAGACCAGGACAAACCAAAACACCTCTCCACTGAAAAAAATTAGTTCAAGTCAAGAATTCGGCATAAAAATCCATCTGCAAAATAAATGCATAAGGTTGCAAAATGTTTCAATCGTGCCTTTTCTCCTTGAATTAAATTTTTTGTGTGTCAAGTTGAGTCTCTAAACTGTTAGTTATTATGAAAAATGGGCGACTGAAGCTTTAAAAGAGAAGAAATGGGAGGAAACAACTCCCATTTTCTCTTGGCTCAGAGTATCTAGTGTTAAGTCAATGTTTAATCTTGTAGATAATGAAAAAAAAATTGTCAGTCTATCCCCCATCTCCTAAGAAAAGTGTGAAAACTATTATGACTTAATTTGTTCTTACCTATTCTTTCTGTACAAAGGGAGTGGTAATGATTTTTTGCACACTTTTACAGTAAGCCTAACAACATTCATTTTAGTCTATTCATCTATGTTCATTTGATTCTTATTATATAGGAGTTGGGAAGAAGCCCCTAAAGATTAGGGGCTTACACAAGTTTGTATATTTGCATTTTAAAATATTTTACACATATTTCTTATGCAGGTTTGTATATTTGCATTTTAAAAATATTTAGGATCTACTTTATCTAATGTACTTTTTAATTTGGTATTTAAAAAAAAATTACTATAATTTAAAAGAATTTTTTTTTTCTTTTGGCCGGGTGCAGTTGCTCATGCCTGTAATCCCAGCACTTTGGGAGGCCGAGGTGGGCAGATCACTTGAGGTCAGGAGTTTGAGACCAACCTGGCCAACATGGTGAAACCCCATCTCTACTAAAAATACAAAAATTAGCAAATTGTAGTGGTGCGTGCCTGTAATCCCAGCTACTAGGGAGGCTGAGGCAAGAGAATCACTTGAACCCAGGAGGCAGAGGTTGCAATGAGCCGCGATAGGACCACTGCACTCCAGCCTGAGCGACAGCCAGAGCAAGACTCTTGTCTCGAAAATAAATAAATTAAAAAAAAAAAAGAATATATTTTTTTCTTAGTAGTTCCTAGTATGCACAGTAGATATTAGGAGTCTTAGGATTTTAGCCCTGGAAAATAATGACCACAGCGGAAATGACTGATTAGCTTAAGGAAAGGAGCCTCTGTAAAATCTGAAATTTCTCTAGGAATTGATTAGGAAATGATCAGCTGGCATCACAGAATTGGGAGTTACGGTACCTAAATTTTGATAAACAGAGTATCAGATAGCTACATATATAAATTAATAGCTATCAGAATGTGTTATGAATATGGAAACAGAATGAAAACTCAGGGAATTAAAAAATGTTTAATCTTTAATCACCTGTTTGAGTTACTTCTGTTTCCAACACTGAGGTATAGGATATATGAGCCACATGACCTCAAATATTAAGTGATTTGACCTAAAACACACTAAAAACTATATTTTAAAAAAATACCACTGGGCATGGTGCCACATGTTTGTAATCTTAGCACTTTGGGAGGTTGAGTTGGGAGGATTCTTTGAGCCCAGGAGTTCAAGACCAGCCTGGGCAACATGGTGAAACCCCATCTCTGCTGAAAATACAAAAATTAGGTAGGCGTGGTGGTGTAAGCCTGTAGTTCCAGCTACTTGGGAGACTAAGGTGGGAGGATCACTTGAACTCGGGAGGCGGAGATTGCAGTGAGCTGAGATCATGCTACTGTACTCCCGCCTGGGCAACACAGTGAGACCCTGTCTCAAAAAAAAAAAAAAATCAAGAAATGAGCCTATCATATAATGATTAGATTAATGAGAAAAAATTAACTTTTTCTTAATTTTCTTTAACTTTCTAAGGCTGAAGCTGGTGTTTGATAATGCTATTTAGTCTTAAATTTATAGCTTTTCCTTAGCAGCCACATGACCACTATATTTTTGGCCACAGGAGGCAGCATGACTTAGAGGACAGAGCTGAGACCTGGAATCAGAAGACTGGGAGTCTTGCTCTTGCTGTGGCTGTGGCCTTAATTTTCTTATGTACGAAATGAGGGACTAGAGAACTCTAAATGATCTTTAGAGTATCCCTGAATCTTCTCATGTCCTTTACTTTGAAGTGTTCTGCACCTCCTTCTTTACTAGAGGTCTGATTTCGGAGGCGTTTATTATTTATGATACCTGCCTAGGAGGCATTTGTGGCTGCCAGTTGAGACTACAGAGAGAGCTTGTGCCTGCCTGCCTATTCTGTGGGCTTGGATAAAAACCCCAAATCACTGTATACTACATTGTGACTATAAGGCAACTTGTATGACTTTAAAAGTTTAATTTTCTTTAAAAATGCAAGTAAAACATTCACAGTGGGCCAAAAAAAGTCATACTGACATGTAGGCCTTATTTCAATGTCACATAAGGAAGAAGTTATCAGAGGCTCTAAATTAATAAATAATTAGAAAACGGAGATCTTCCGGGTGTATTCTGGGGAACATTGGTTCTGAAAAATTAATAGATGTTATTGAACAGATAGAGTTCGTGACTTCTTGCGACCTTTAGTATGCACATGTGTATGTTGAATATTTTAAAGAGTTTGGGCATGTAGTATTTTAAAATTTGTTTGCTTTTGGAAGTCTCCCTCTCCCTTCAAAGAACATTTCATTGAGTTTAGTGTTCTGAAACATATTATGGGAAATTTTGATTTAAACTGTTGGATCTGCAAAATTAATTAAATGCCAGACCTAGCATGCAAGCCAAAGGAGAAAAAACTCAATTGTGTTTTCTTCAAAAGAGGAACATGGAGAATGTTCTTTACATTATGCTAAGCAAAATTGTTCTTTCTTGAATTGGAATTTTTATGCTTTTACTATTTTTAGTGTTTTTGTAGCAGTGACAAATCTTAGAATTATGCCAACCATTCAATAGTTTGTACAACTTTGAAAGAAGATTTAAAAAAAAAAAAAAACATACTTTGGCCGGGCAGGGTGGCTCACGCCTATAATTGCAGCACTTTGGGAAGCCGAGTCAGGCGGATCACGAGGTCAGGAGATCGAGGATGGCCTGGCTAACACAGTGAAACCCCGTGTCTACTGAAAATACAAAAAATTAGCCGGACGTGGTGGTGGGTGGTGGCGGGCGCCTGCAGTCGCAGCTACTCGGGAGGCTGAGGCAACAGAATGGCGAGAACCCGGGAGGTGGAGCTTGCAGTGAGCCGAGATCACGCCACTGCACTCCAGTGTGGGCAACAGAGCGAGACTCCCTCTCAAAACAAACAAACAAAAACTATACTTTTAAAGTGCTTTTTTAATGAAACTTGTTACTGTCTAGCGCACAGTAAGCTCTTAAAAATATTTGATGGGCCAGGCATGGTGGTTTACGCCTGTAATCCCAGCACTTTGGGAGGCCGAGGCAGGCAGCTCACCTGAGGTCTGGAGTTTGAGACCAGCCTGACCAACACGGAGAAACCCCGTCTCTACTAAAAATACAAAATTAGCTGGGCGTGGTGAGACATGCTTGTAATCCCAGCTACTTGGGAGACTGAGGCAGGAGAATTGCTTGAATCCGGGAGGCAGAGGTTGCAGTGAGCCGAAATCACACCACTGCACTCATGCCTAGTCAACAAGAGTGAAACTCCATCTCAAAAAAAAAAAAAAAAAAAAATTGATGAATAAATGCTATTCTGTGTCTTAGGTGTTGATATTTATTCACATGTGATTGTTATTTAAGACAAGATTAATTCTGAGTTTTTAGATACATTCTCGTTTTTGAGAGAATAACTTACATTCATTTTCACGATATTTATTTTAAGTCTAACGAGCTCTAAAGCAGAACTACTGATCTCTAAACTTTATTAATTGGTAATAAATAGTATGAAAACTTCATTTTTTTTATTCTTAATATTCTCGGCAATTTCTGGTGCAAAATTCATGACACTTATTTGGTCCTCTTTTATGATTAGTTCACTTAGCTTTTGTTTCAGTTCCTAATAGTGTTGTCGTTATAACAACTGGGTTTAGTAACCAATGAATAGCTGCCAAAAGCTTTCATTCCACCGAATTCCCGACTTTGGTGTAGTAGATTTTCTCAAGTAAGTTTCTGGACAGAATAGAATATCCTGTCTTATGATGCTTAGAAAGCATTTCCCTGTTTTGAGTCAAATTTGGTGGTAATAAGAATTCCAGCACTATATGCTTGTTTTATATTTTATAAGGCTCTCCTTTCCACCCTTACCCTGATCTCTTCCCCCACAGTTCTACCTTCACCACCTCCAGCTCCCAGCTAGACAGTAGATTACTGGCTGTTTGAATCTAAAAAATTAAGTCTAGATTAACTGAGAACATTCTACCTTATGTGTATTTTTTAAACCTATTTTTTCTTACACAGATTGAAGACATTTTAGCAAAATTAACTTAGCTCTTTAATTGTCCATTTCTATTCCATCTTTTCCTTTAACTGATCTTTTGAGCTGTCAATTTTCCTAGCAATCACAATCGCCAATATTTTGAAAATGAAAGCATTTTCCATTTTTATACCATATTGGATATGAGCAGTTAATTTGAGTGCTAATAATTCAAGTTTTAATTGTCAGTACATATACTCTGAGACATGTGAACTTGTGCTTCTTAATCATTTTTCTGAGTCATCTGTTTCTAAGTGAAACAATTACAGTAGCAAGTGCTTGATTTTGATCTCAATACATTCTATATGTTTTAGAAGTTAATGCTATAGCCGAAATGATAGTGTTCTACTCCTTTTTAAATACTGAGGTTGGATGTGGTTCCTTAAAATAGTTATGAATAATGCCTATGGAGGTATTTTGCCATAGTTCAGTAGATTTCTGTATAAAAAACTGTTGCAGCCGGGTGCAGTGGCTCATGCCTGTAATCTCAGCACTTTGGGAGGCCGAGGTGGACAAATCACCTAAGGTCAGGAGTTCGAGACCAGCCTGGCCGACATGGTGAAACCCTGTCTCTAATAAAAGTACAAAAATTAGCTGGGCGCAGTGGTAGGTGCCTGTAATCCCAGCTACTTGGGAGGCTGAGGCAGGAGAATCGCTTGAGCCTGGGAGGCAGAGGTTGCAGAGAGCCGAGACCGTGCCACTGCACTCCAGCCTGGGCAACAGAGCGAGAGTCCATATATTAAAAACAAACAAACAACAACAACAACAAAAAACTGTTGCTTCTGCTTCAAGAAATGTTTAAATTTAAAATAGTTTATTAGTGGACTCATAGTTGTTAAATTTTAACATTTTACCTTAAATGTTAAAAGCATGAAATCACATGGATTTTATAGTAAAGAAAGGAAAAGAAAGTAATGCTTTAAAAGACTTAGTAATTGACATATCTCACTTAATACAGACAGAATTCTTTTTAAAAATCAGTTTTCAAAGAACATAAAAGTATAGCTAAATGGTATTGATATAGAAATATTGCTTTGTTGTATATATTGCTGTATCGCATAGAAGGCAATGCTGGTCTGCCACCATACCACCCTGAATGTGCCCAATCTCATCTGATCTTGGAGGCTAAGCAGGGTTGGTCCTGATTAATACTTGTATGGGAGAAGGCATTGATGCCTAGGGCAAGTTACTTAACCTCCCTGTGCTTCAGTTTTCACACTTTTAAAATGGTTGTATCTAACTCATAGAGTTATAGTGAGGATTAAATGAATTAATGTTTGTAAACCACTTAGGAGAGCCTGTCACTTACTAAGTGCTCAGTAGTTGTTAGCCATCACTATTACTATTATATTTATATTTAGAATTATTTACTAGTTGTGTTAGAATTGAGTGGTGTGTTTGAATAACAATAATTTGAGGATGTTGGATTCTATATAGAAAAGACTATTGCTGGTTTCTATGCAACAGTTTGAGAGTGAATAAATCTATGAATATCATGAAATCTTTTGTAGTTGCCATATATAAATGTAATTTTCAGATGTAATCTTTAAGTTTTCAGAATAAAATTGGACATCTTCTAAACTCTTGTATTGGGATTAAAAAGAATTTTTAGAGATTGTGGAGATGGTTCAATATTGTCACTTGTTCTTTGGCATCGAGTGATATCTTACTCAGTAGTGGTTTATTTTGTGAGTTGTTGTATCAGCCGTTTATTGTACATGCGGTAGTTATGTAGTGCCCACTTGCATAAGTGCTGGGGCCAGGACAGCACTTGTTACTCCTCTTTGCTCCTTATTCACCTTCCAAAGAAAATTGATAAAAGAGAAAACCACCAAGTCCAATTTACTAAACTTTTGCAAGTTATCAATACATTTAGAAAAACATGCTTTTTTCCTTCCCAGAATATTCATTGTGTAGGCATTGCAGACATTGTACATAAATACTTTTATGATCTGGGTTTATTCCTAATAAAAGCTTAAGAAACATCTCTTTTGGAAGGACTTAAAAGCCTTGATGGACATAATTCAGCTGCCTGCCCTGATACATGTTTCTTATATGAATCTCCCTTTAATTTCCACCCTAGTTATTCCTATTTTTGTTCTGATTACTATTTACCTGGACAATTGAAATAACCTGATTGATTTTGCCTTTAGTCTTTGCCCTTTCCTACTTCAATCTATGTATACTTTTATTACAATAGTCTTCTTTTTTTTGAGATGGAGTCTCACTCTGTTACCCAGGCTGGAGTGCAGTGGCGTGATTTCAGCTCACTGCAACCTCCATCTCCCAGGTTCAAGTGATTCTCTTGCCTCAGCCTTCCCAGTAGCTGGGATTACAGGCATTTGCAACCACACCTGGCTAATTTTTTGTATTTTTAGTGGAGACAGTTTCACCGTGTTGGCCAGGCTGGTCTTGAACCCCCGACCTCAAGTAATCTGCCTGCCTCGGAGTCCCAAAGTGCTGGGATTACAGGCGTGCGCCACCACACCTGGTCACAGTAGACTTCTTAAAGGGCAGATCTGAAAGAGTTTAAAAAAAACAAAAAAAAAAACCCTTCTGTGTAATTACTGCTAAAGTAATCACAGATTCTTCAGCTGGTTATTGGAGGTCCACCTCAGGATAACAGCCCCCTTCTCCTACTTTACTTTCCTTCTGCTTTCAGTTTGAGACTTGAGACAATTGAACCATGACAATTTTCTAAACTCTTTAATTTTAGAAATCCTCCTGGTCATTGGGGCTTGATTCCTAATACAGATCTTGTTCTGTTTCTTTAGGTCATATAATGACATATCTTGCTAAAGCTCATACAATCAAATGTCTGCTTTCTTTTATAATGATTTTATATTTGTCTTATCTCTCCTAATACAACATGAGCTTATTAAAGGCAAATGCTATCTATGCCCTATCATTAATATCCATTTTACAGCTCATGTTATATAAAACAGATCCAACTATAAAATTTATCACCGTTTATCACAATATCAGTTTTGCTTAGTGTTGCCTATGTATTTAATTAAACAAGTTGGTGTTGGACTTAAGTCAAAATTAAATTAGTTATACCATTGTGCTAACTTTCAGATATTTTTAAGCCTTTTAAAAAGTGGATTTTAGGCTTTATGGAGAAGAAAAGGTGAAGCTTGGAACAGAAGATACCAGGCAGCCCTTCAAATCATATCTACAGCTGTCATCAAAGCAAACTTGAGTTAGAATTAGTTGTGGCACATTAGGTCAGGGGAGAATATATATACTTACCTTCTCTCCCTCGTCCTTTGCCTCTTATTTCTTTTCTCTAAAGTCTGAAAGATGCCAGAAAGAAATAAAGTTTAACTTATTTAAGAGAATTATAGATCTTTTATTAATAAAAATTAACTTGATGATTTGAACTAACAGTTATGATAATTTTGGTATTTATAGCTTTTTCTATTCCTCTACAGAAAACCATAGGCAAAATTGCAACATGCTTGGAATTGCGAAGTGCAGCTTTACAGGTAAGGAGTTTTTCTCCTCTCTTATACAAGGAAAATAAATTATTCTGCATTATTCTCATAAAACATTAGACATTCATTTCAAAAGCAGTATTGTCTCAGAAGTGTTTTATAACAGCATATATTAAATTCATACTTTTTTAGTTCATGTTTTGTACATTGTAAAATAAAATATATGACTTCAGTTTTTTCTGTTATTTTTGGCCTGAGTGTTCCAAAAATAAACAAAAACCAGTTTGGGACTTTTCATTTTCTACCTTGAAAGCAAGAAATAGATTCCTTTTGAATATTTGGTTATTGCCGCTTAAAAGACAGGGTGCAGTGAAATCTTTGTAGTGAAAAGATGTAATATGCTTATTTTAAATTTAGTCCACACAGTCTCAAGAAGAATTTAAACTGGAGGACCTGAAGAAGCTAGAACCAAGTAAGTTTAAGTTTATATTTTTTTGTGATACTCCTTTGGAAAATTAATCTATTATAGATGTTAACGCTATTTAACAAAGATTCTGATTTGATTTATTTCTGTTAATATCTAGTCCTATGTGATTTTTTTGGGTGCTTTTGTTACTTCTGTAACATTTATAGTAATTATTTTTTGGATTTTATCTTCTCTATAGAATGTATGAGGTTGTACCTCATCTAAATGTGTATTAGCCTTTATTTTGTCTTGCTCACTTTAATAAAACCACAGTTACTTTGGTAAACATTTGCAGCAGCATCTACTGGAGGAAGTAAAGCTTTAGTCATTGATGCTCATTTACACTACATGTCATTGAAAACTACAGTCCAGCTGTTGGAGCTGCTCTGCAAAATATTTTTTTGTTGTCTTCATTTTCCTTTCTCTTTAAAACTCTTTTGAAGTAAATAATTTATTCAAATGTTTTGGTGGTTAGTGTGCTGCCACATAAAGCTTTTTTGCTAATTCGGATGAATGTTCTTTGCAATATGGGCAAATGCACAAGAGTTGAATATAAAACTGAATCTAAGTCAATATTCTCATTTTTCATTGAGACAAGATTGCACATCTTAACATTTTCATGTAAATAGAGTTTATTTATCCATCTAAGTCAAATTTCTAAGCAAGGAATCATAAAATCATAGCATTTTAGAACAGAAAGGAGTTTTAAGAGTCATATAGTTGAGTTCTCTCACTTTATAGTTGAACAAAGCTGAAACGATTTGCTGTTTCACTCCAACCCTTAGTAGCCTCATCTAAGGAAAATTAATGACTGTAACTTGCATTATGTTGAACTAGGTTGGTTGGTTTTGCTAATGTATTCTTCAGAGTTTTAAAAAATCTCTTGAAAATCATGTCCGAAATTCATACTGATTGTGAAAATACATTTAATTTGCTTATAATAATCCTCAGTCACATACTACTTTTTACTCAAACATATCTCTTCATGACCCTGTAAAATTCCCTTCAATAAATTCGTCCTTCAAAGTCCCTCAGATGTCCCGTCTTTCTCTGTTCCTCTAGCTATATTAAACTCAGCTTCCTATCTTTTATAGTAACACTTTTTATATCCATCTTCATTGTTTGTCCTGTATTTGTTTCACTCCTTAAAGAGATTGTGAATAACCTTTGTATTTTTCCCACAGAGCCTGATTCAGTGCTTTGTATGTAGTATGGGCATGGCAAATTTTGTTACATTGAATAGAATTGAATGTCTTCAGGGAAACTTCTCTCATATTAGAAAATAATCTTTCAGATGGGAACAGTTACCCATTTTGTCTACCACAAAAATGAAACAAGTCAGTGGCAAAGACAACACATGTTGATATTTGTGTGTGTGTCCCATTTCTAGAGTGTAAGCTTCAGGAGGGTGGCAGGTCCATGTTCTGTGAGAGCAGTGCAGTTTTTACTAGTAGGGTACGTCCCCGCATCTGCCATTCAGAGGTCCTCAGTGTGTAGAGTCTACTGAATGAGCCAGTGAGTCCCCAGCCCATGATGTAAGGTATTATGCCAAAACAAACATTTCCTTTTCAAAGCATTGATACCTAAGAAAAGAAAATACTGTTTAAATTCTTCTATTATAGTACAAATGGAAGATATTCCTAGTAACTGATACAGTTTTCAACTTTTTCATTGGTGTTTTACACAAATTAAAGGTTGATTTTTCCCCCATTTTATTATTAAAATATTACTGTACATTTTTGTTTCTGATATGAAGGACACATGGTCCTTTTTGTCACCTGTTCGCCTTTCCCATTCTTAGTATCTAATATAATATTATGTTAGTGATTAACTGATATTTATTGAGTTGAAGTTATCTTTTACTCACAATGAGCTATCATGTACAAAGTTTAGAAAGGATGTTCTTATAATTTTTTTTTTAAAATAGTGCTTTTTAGTGAGATCTGAAATGCAAAGATTCTAGTCAGCTGAATAGTGATAGAGAATGAGTTGTACAATAATGTAGGTTTATACTTGTACTTTAAATTTTTCTATGTAATTTCATGATTTTAATTCTCACAACACTCTGAGGAAATGTTCTCTTTGTAGAATTGAGGAAACAGATTCAGAGTGGCTATGTGAATGTTCAAGTCATTGGCATAATTCTTGGGCTAGGATTTGATTTGAAACCTTCTAACTTTCATCTTCTGACACTTCTGCCTTGCTTATCAAACTTCTGCTATACAGTTGCTTCTATTCCTTGAACAAGCCTGACTAGTTTCTGCCTCAGAGCCTTTGTTGTTGCTCCAGGCTGATCCCTGGGAAGCCCTTTCCCTACAGCTGCCTGCAGATGGTACCTCTCATCCTAGGTCATGGCTCAGTGTCTTCTAATAATTTAGTTTTGAAAGGCTTACCCTGACTACCTTAGCTAAAGTTTTCCTTCTTCTCTACTTAATCCATTTGCACACTCATCCTGTTTGTGTCCTTTATAACACTAATCACAGTTACATTATCTTACTTGTTGGCTTATCGCTTTTTCTGATGAGAGTCTGAGATCCATATATGAGGGCAAAGACTCTCTGTCTTGATCACTGTTCTTTTTAGCACCTAAATCAGTGACTGGAACATTATAGGCACTCAATCCATGTTTGTTGAGAAGAAGAAAGAAAGAGAATAAATGAGAATCTAGACACAAGCCTCAGAGTTCTTTCTCACTGGAGGGTTTGGTATAGATTACATATATAAGAATGAATATACTATGGATTATGTATATAAGATTATATATATAAGAAGGTATAGATTATATGTATGAAGAGTATAGATTATATATAAGATTATATGTATATATACAGGTATAGATTATATATATAAAAGAAGAAGATGAAGGAATGTTGGAGGAAGTCATGGAATTGCAACGTGCAGTCTCTGGTTTTCCTCCTTTGGGATGCCAATATGCCACAACCATTTTAGCTCTAAACTGCAGAACTCCAAAATTAAAGATTGAATAAATTGAATACAAAATCATGGAAGCCTTTTAGGTCTTCCAGTTAACGCCGTGAATTCACTTTAATGTAATCACGGGTAGTTACTGGGCACCCATAAGGCCAGAAATGAAGCTGAATTACATACTTATAGTACCCTTCAGAGGTGGCTAGAATTGTAAGATGCCTCTCTTTAAGTATACATGTCGGAAGGTAACCGTTGAAATACAGATTGATCACAGCCAGAACACAGGAGGTGGTCCCATATTGTTTGAAGACTTCTCTTCAGGATAAATCCCTCTTTGTGAATGTGTGTGTATAAATATGGAAGTACATGTGTGTATATACATATGTAAGTACCTATGTGTATATATACGACAGGGATGCAGTCAGGGAAATACAGCCTTAGGTGACTTCGTTGTGTGAGCATCATAGAGTACACTTACACAAACCTAGATGGTAGAGCCTGTTGCTCCTAGGCTACAAACCTCTACAGCCTGTTACTGTACTGAATACTGTAGGCAATTGTAACACAGTGGTAAGTTTTTATGTTTGTAACGTAGTAGAAAAAGGATAGTAAAAATACATATAAAAGATAATAAATGGTATACCTTTATAGCGTACTTACTGTGAGTGGAGCTTGCAGGACTGAAAGTTGCTCTGGGTGAGCAGTGAGTGAGTGATAAGTGAATATGAAGGCCTAGGACATTATCATACACTACTGTAGACTTTATAAACACTGTACAATTAGGCTAAACTAAATTTATTGTAAAAATTGTCCTGTCTTTAATAACAAATTAACTTTAGTTTATTATATATAAACTTTATTAACTTTAACTTTTTAAAACTTTTTGACTCTTTTGTAATACCATTTAGCTTAAATACAAACACTTTGTACAACTGTACAAATATATATTCTATATATATATATATATATATATATATTTTTTTTTTGAGACAGCTTTTGAGACAGTCTGGCTCTGTTGACCAGGCTGGAGTGCAGTGGCATGATCTCCGCTCACTGCCACCTGCATCTCCTGGGTTCAAGCAATTCTCATGCCTCAGCCTCTGGAGTAGCTGGGATTACAGGCGTGTGCCACTAGGCCTGGCTAATTTTTTTGTATTTTTAGTAGAGACAGGGTTTCGCTATGTTGACCAGGCTAGTCTCAAACTCCTGTCTGCCAGTGATCCATCTGCCTCAGCCTCCCAAAGTGCTGGAATTATAGGTGTGAACCAATGCGCTGGCCACAAAAATATTTTTTCTCTATGTCCTTATTTTATAAATGTTTTCTACTTTAATTTTTGTTTGTTTTTACGTTTTAAACTTTTTTTTTTTTAACAACTAAGAAACACACACACATTAGCTTAGGCCTATACAGGGTCAGGATCATCAATATCACTGTCATCCACCTCCACGTCTTGTCCCACTGGAAGGTCTTCTGGGGCAGTAATACACATGGAGCTGTCATCTCCTATGATAACAATGCCTTCTTCTGGATACCTCCTGAAGGACCTGCCTGAGGCTGTTTTATAATTAACTTTTTTTAGGGGGAGGCTGAGGCAGGCGATCACCTGAGGTCAGGAGTTCAAGACCAGTCTGGCCAATGTGGCAAAACTCTGTCTCTATAAAAATACAAAAATTAGTCAGGTGTGGTGGCTCACGCCTGTAATCTTAGCTACTCGGGAAGCCGAGGCAGGAGAATCGCTTGAACCTGGGAGGCGGAAGTTGCAGTGAGCCGAGATCATGCCATTGCACTCTAGCTTGGGCGACGGAGCGAGACTGTCTCAAAAAAAAAAAGAAAGAAAGAAAATTAACCTTTTTTTTAAATAAGTAGAAGAAGTACACTCTAAAATAATGATAAAAATATAGTAAGTACAGTAACTTCTATGTAAACAATATACTATAAAAAGTATAGTATATACTAGGCAGTTGGAATTTTTCAGCTCCATTATAATCTAATGGGACCACTGTCACATATGTGGTCTGTCACTGACTGAAACATTATTATGTGGTGCATGACTGATTATAATAATTTTTAAGCCTCAGAATGCCAGGACTCAGTATAATAAATTTTATCATAAAAGAAATATGAGAATTATAACCTTGCTGCTACAAACTACCAGTTTGATGATATTGAAAGGAAATCTTCTCAGGACTGAGAATAAAATGTACTCATGTATCTCTAACTGGGCGTCTTCTATACAACTTTTTTTTTTTTTCTTTTGTTAAACAGAGTATCATTCTTGCCCAGGCTGCAGTGCAGTGGCATGATCATGGCTCACTGCAGCCTTGACCCCCCCGGGCTCAAGTGATCCTCCTACCTCAGCCTCCTGAGTAGCTGGGACCACAGGCCTGCACTCCCATGCCTGGCTCATTTTTATTTTTATTTTGTAGAGACAGGAGTCTCCCTGTGTTGGTCAGGCTCAAATCTTTTAATTAAAGCACTATAGGGAGGAGGCCTTCTCTTTTTCTGGTACCCCATGTCTCACCTAAGACCTTGTAGATAGGATTCATTTTCCATGAGGGCTCTGAGACTCTGGAACTTACTCTTCTTGGAGATCTGACTTTACTCTGAGGATACTGGTACCTAGAGTACACCATGGATATTTTAATTTTGCTAAGACCTTCAGTAGACAAATGTACTGTGTAGCTCTCAAATGGTGTAAGGCTGGGAATTTAAAAATATATATTAATATGCATAATAAAATTGATTAAAAATTAGTCATTTAAGATATAATTTTTTATTTTGCTTCACGGAAGAATTCATGTTTCTTTATCTTCTTATTCTAGTCCTAAAGAATATTCTTACATATAATAAAGAATTCCCATTTGATGTTCAGCCTGTCCCATTAAGGTAAAAGAAACATTTATATTTGTTTTCTTATTTTATTTTATACCTCTTTTTCAGATATTTCTGGGTTTTCTTAAATATCAACTTTGGTATTATTGATATCATTGACATCAACAGTGATAACAGTATATCAGCATTTTATTTTATTTTGTTTTGTTTTATTTTATTTTTTATTTTATTTTTTTATGGTATTTTATTTTATGTTATTTTATGTTATGTTATGTTATGCTATTTTATGTTATTTTTGAGGTGGAGTCTTGCTTTGTCGGCCAGGCTGGCATGCAATGGTGCTATCTCGGCTTACTGCAACCTCCGCCTCCGGGTTCAAGCAATTCTTCTTCCTCAGCCTCCCAAAGTAACTGGGATTACAGGTGCACGGTGTCATGCCCAGCTAATGTTTTTGTATTTTAGTAGAGACGGGATTTCACCGTGTTGCCCAGGCTGGTCTCGAACTCCTGAGCTCAGGCAATCCACCCACCTCGGCCTCCCAAAGTGCTAGGATTACAAGCATGAGCCACCGCACCCAGCCTATCAGCATTTTTTAATATCAGTATCTTGCCTGGGAAACGAGTATTTGTGAGGCTTCTCTAGTATATTTAGTTTTGCAGTTCGTTGTTTTTTTCTGCCGTTTTTCATGTAGAAGAATTTTGGCACCTGGTGAAGAAGAGAATTTGGAATTTGAAGAAGATGAAGAAGAGGGTGGTGCTGGAGCAGGGTCTCCTGATTCTTTTCCTGCTAGAGTTCCCGGTAGGTATCACTTATTAAAAATAAACATTACTTAACTGCATCCAAAGTCAGGGTGTTTGAAACTTATTTTGGTGTTTGCTAGTGGGGCAATACAACCACTCTAAAGCTCATGCTAATCTTAGGCAAATTTTATTGGCAGTAGCTATTTCATAAGTATGGTGTGAAGTTATCTTACTCTCTGTCAGGGGTCCTCAGGACCATCCCCATGTTCAGTGATTCTCTAGAACAACTCACGAGGCTCACTATATAGTTGTATTCATAGCTAGGAATCATTACAAGAGAATGCAAGAACAAAATCAGCAGACAGAAAAGCCATTCAGGCAAAGTCTGGAGGTAACCAGGTGCAGGCTTTCAAGAATCCCCTTCCTGTAGAGTCATATAAGATGTACTTAATTTCCCATGCAACAAGTTGCGACAACGTATATGAAATGCACAATGTTGTCTACTAGAGAAGCTCTTTAGAGTCAGTGCCCAAAGCTTTTACTGGGGACTGGTTTTGTGGGTACTTTCTGCCTGGCACAGACCAAAATTCCAGACTACAGAGGAAACAAGGTGTTTAGCACAGACCATATTGTTTACACATTTTAGGCACAGTGACCATTCTTACCAGGGAATGGTGGGAACCCTCCCCAAATCCAAGATCCCAGATGCCAGCTGTGGGCTGACCTTGCAAGGAGGTTTTCTAAGAATAACAGTCTTAGGCCTGCTATGTTAATTCTTTTCTGTATACTGTCATAAGTACTTCTTTTGTTTTGTTTTCTTTTGAGACAGAGTCTCGTTCTGTCACCTAAGCCCTGGAGTGCAGTGGCATAGTCTCGGCTCACTGCAAACTCTGCCTCCCAGGTTTCAAGCAATTCTTGTATTTCACCCTCTCAAGTAGCTGGGATTATAGGCACATGCCACCACGCCTGGCTAATTTTTGTATTTTTGGTAGAGACAGGGTTTTGCCATGTTGGCCAGGCTGGTCTTGAACTCCTGACCTCAGGTGATCCACCTGCCTCAACCTCCCATAGTGCTGGGATTACAGGCATGAGCCATTGCATCCAGCCATAAGTACTTCTTTAATTAATCAATTTGTGGTGGTTAAAAGTGGACCCATGGGAGTGGATACTGAACAATTGCCCTTTCTTCCCCATCTTGTTTTAGGGAAGCAAAGAATATATGGCAAACTTCTTTATTTCCGGAAGCTCTCCATGAGTATCTTCCCTCCCTGTAAATAACCTTGGCAAGCAGCCTGGGTAAATTTCTTGCCTCTCCCAATTACTGCTTTACTCTGTTCTGTTCTGTTCTGTTCTGTTCTGTTCTGTTCTTATAAAGTATAGTTTTTATTTCTGATAAACTAGTTTACTTTGGGAAGTATAGCAATCTGCTATAATATTGTGATGCATTTTAGAAGAGATTCTAGAAGCTTTCCATTATAGTTAAATACAATCTGTGTGCTGTTCAGATAGCTTTCATCATAATTAATATTCCAGTATTTTGAATACTTCTTGAGGAGGAGTCATTTGGAGTAGGAACAATATAGGCTCGGACCAACAGATAACTGGGCTTTTGAGTCTGGGCTCTGCTAATCACTAGTTGAGGGACTTTGCACCTGTGTCTTAAACCAATCTGAACTTCTGTTTCTTTATAAAATGGGATAATGATAGTGCCTAACTCATACATAAGGTTATTGTGAAGATTAACAAGATACTAAGTTTAAACCGTTTAGCATGGTATTGTTCATATGCTGAATATTAGTGGCGGCTGTTACTCTTATCATCATCTCTACATGGGGATAACAGTACCTACACTGCAGGGTTATTGGAAACATTGCAGGCACTATCAATCAATGGTAGCTCTTATTGTTAATAATGTTTCTTTGGTACAAGGGCATTATTTCCAATCTACTTTGCTTTATGAAGAGAGAGCTATATTTTTCTTGCTTTTATAGGGTATTTCAAGATTGCCAAGATGATGAGATATTTTGCTGTTTCACTGACTCGATAACTTTTATTGCCTTTTCAAACTACATACTGTAATTGGTGTAGCTTCCAGTTCTATAAATTTCTATCTGATTTGGTTGTTTTCCTGCTTACTGTACTTCTGTAGCAAACAAGAAGCAGATGATGTAAATCATGAAATGGGCAGATTAAGGTCTTTATGGGGTTCAGATTGCCCAGTTGAAAAGGAACTTCTATCATAAATCCATTTGCTATGTAAGATTAAGCCCAAACTGAATTTGTATTCTGATACAGCATTGTGATATTTCGGTTTCAGAGATACAAATGCATTACTGAACCATTCTAGTCCCTGAATTTTTTCCCCCTAAAAGAAAGAGTATGTATAGTTTAATTAGCTATATTTGGTTTGGGATCATATTGTTCAGGGCCTGTCTTATTGAAAAATAGCTTGTAAAATTATATTCATTGAAATAGCAAGATGATACTTTTAATTATAGAGCAAGAAAGAGTTTCTTGTGACCCAAAGGGAACACAAGATTTAAAATCAGTTTTACTGGGATATTTACATATATGAAATTCACTTGGCTGGGCGTGGTGGCTCACGCCTGTAATCCCAACACTTTGGGAGGCCGAGGCAGGTGAATCACCTGAGGTCAGGAGTTCGAGACCAGCCTGGCCAACATGGTGAAACCCCATCTCTACTAAAAATACAAAAATTAGCCAGGCATAGTGGTGGGCACCTGTAATCTCATCTACTTGGGAAGCTGAGGCAGGAGAATTGCTGGAACCTGGGAGGCGGAGGTGCAGTGAGCCAAGGTTGTGCCATTTTACTCCAGCCCAGGCCAACAACAGCGAGACTGTGTCTCAAAAAAAAAAAAAAAAAAAAAAAAGAAAGAAAAAAGAAATTCACTCTTTTTAATATATACCTTTAATGAGTTTTGAACAACTCATATACTAACCACTACCACTGTTAAGCTAATGAGGTGTGAGGGTATGACGTATGGTCTGTAGATACGGTATGACCAAGAATAGTTTTTTTCTGATTTAAAATTTAAAAATGACTTTCTAGGCAGTCTGTCATGAAAAGAAAAAAAAAAGGTTTCAAGCTTACTTACCTTTCTTGATACTAATCTCCTTCCTTCCTTTTTAAAATTTTTTGATTTCATAAGGCAAACATATTTATGTTATATAATTGGCTTAGCCAAAATGAGAGTTAACTTTTCTAAAGATAGTCTTGGTAGATTTCATTTAAATAGAAAGTATAAGCTTATAGCCTATTATTTATAACCTAGAAATTTACTCACACTCTCGAATAGTAAAGCTATAAAATGATAAACCAAAGCAATATAACTTTAAAAATAGCCAAGACACAACTTTTTACAAGACTTTTAAAAGCATTTGCTTACTAAGTAATGTGATCCAAGCTCAAATAGTCCTAGCAGTTTCAGAATTATTATGCATAGGTACTGGTTCTTCATCTCTTACATAGGCTTATGTATGCATAAAACATTATTTTTGACACTCAAAATAAACAATGAAATTTACCTATTTAATGTCAAGCCTGTATTTATTTTCTGCTGTATAACTACTCAATTCTGAGCTGAACTTGAAAGAAGAAAACATGGATTTTATTTTCAGCTGAAATGAAGCAGTTTCTTTTCTTGCTCACACACATATAAGAAAGTCAAAAACTGCAGCAAATGTTCATTGCTTTCCTGTGACTATCAGGGCATTCTTTTTTTAATGGAAATCCAGAACATGTTTAGGGGCCAAGCAGTTAATATCACCTGAAGTGTACGGTTATGTTTACAAACAACTTTAATCAGGTATCGTTTTAATTCAACAGACCTACATATAATATAATTTCAATGATAATGGCCCCTAAAATTTTTTCAAACTTTTAAAATAATTTCAAAATGAACTTATATTTTCAAAGCCTTTCTCTTAAAAGTTTGAGGAACCCATGTTCTTCAACTGCTAATCAATTGCTAGCTAAAATAAATGGTATATGTATTTTAATATTTTACCACAAGTTCTACCTCTAAATGTAACTCAGCAATTCAAACAAATAAATGGTATCACCATGACCATTATCTATGTGCAATGCAAATTGCAAAGATTTTCTATTGCCAGATTTTCAAGACACATTTCATGTGTTACCTGCCATCTACCAAATATTGTAGCCAGTTTGAGCAATATCTTTATCTTAAATTGTGTTAAAAATTATCTCAAAATAATGCAAAGCATTATCAAGTATATCTTTTTTTATTATATTTTGGCAGCACAAAGAAATATATACTCAAAACAAATTTGGATGACAGAGAAAATCAGATATGTACCAGATATGCAAATTTAATTACAAGTATGATAAAAATGGTGAAAACTAGCAATGCGTATATTATCAAAACGTATATATATTATCGTATGTATGTATTATGATATGATAATGTTGAGTTTGCATTTTAGACACCTCAATGAACTCTGTCCTAAAAGTGTAGATAAAAAAATTATGTACTCCTTGTTCATGACATTTAATTTTCAAAGCACCAAGATAACATAAAGACTGACCTTTCATTGAAGTACCAGTGCCTGTGACAAGCATCTATAAAATATTGTATAAAAATCAAACAAACTTAATAAGCAAATTCAAATTACAATGTTTTCAGAAGATACAATCCTTAGTGATTTTCTGAGAAGGCTTTGCCTCTTTAACGTTCTGGTCTAGGTGATGATACACTACTATTTTAGAGCAAAGACCATCATGCCATTTGCCCTTTTGGACCAAAAGAAAAATTTTCCTTTTGCTGTGGTATATGATGTAAACAATAGCAATTTTTTTTAAAAGCAGAAATAATGAGACAAAAAAGGAAATGGCAGCCTTCCTCTTCTCTTTGTGAGAACAGGGTCTTAAAGGATTTCCCTGACTTCAAGTTCCTTCCATGTGACCCCACACTCCTCATCCATTCATAGTCTCATTCTCCGTAATCTCCATTGTCCAGAGTGCCTTTGGCCACACACAGAACTAGTCAATGTGAGAAGATCTTACTCCTTGCAGGGATCTCCATTTTTATCAGCTTCCTCTTGGAACAGAGAAGTTGTAAGTGAGGGGCCTCAAATATCCCTCCACTTTTCTCTGTACCAGCTGTAGGAGGGAGAGTGGTACTGATTGCTGGACACCTTGGTGGTCGGGGATTCACATGGCCAGCCTGGACAGAGGACTTGCTTGCACAGTCCCCATCTCCTCCCCATGGTGGCAGTGGCTATAACACACTCTTCTGAGAGCCTGCCCTGTTGCTAGGTTAGGCACTTGTACAGTTTTCAAAACATTCTTTTTTTTTTGAGACAGAGTCTCGCTATGTCGTCCAGGCTGGAGTGCAGTGGTACAATTTCAGCTCACTGCAACCTCTGCCTCCCAGGTTCAAGCAGTTCTCCTGCCTCAACCTCCCAAGTAGCTTCAATTACAGTCATGCGCCACCACACTGGCTAATTTTTGTATTTTTAGTAGAGACAGAGTTTCACCATGTTGGCCAGGCTGATCTCAAACTCCTGACCTCAGGTAATCCACCCACCTTGGCCTCCCAAAGTGCTGGGATTACAGGTGTAAGCCACCATGCCCAGCCAATTTTCGAAACATTCTTGAGTGAACTGGTCTTTTTTGAACAAACTTAGCCATTTCTGTGATACCTAGAAACTCTTTTCATTTTATTTGTGAGAATTTTGACAGTAGCACCTCAGTGAAGAAAGCCATGAGTTGACAGTGTCAGGGTTTTCTGTTTGACACCACAGTGTACAGCCCAGGGCAGTTCCTCAGAGGTACATGTGAAGACAGGGCGTGAAATCCAGCTTGGCCTTTGCTTGTTTGGGGCCTTCACAGCAAAAAAAATTTTCTTGAGTTCACCATTAGTTATAGACCTTACAAATGCTGTAGCATGTCATTTATTGGTAAAATTTGTAGACTCAGTAGAGAAGCTATTTTTTTATAGTTTATCACAAAACCTCTTCAGGATATGAAAAGTCATCTCTGTGTGCACTTATTGTGCAGTTTGGGAGTAGAGCCTTTTAAATTTCTTATACTATATCTTGTCCTAAAAACATCTTGTAATTTCACATGCAGGCATTATGAGATCCTTGCCCACTGTGTGACTTTTCTTTCTCTGGGCCTTACGTTGTGCTACTAAGTAATTTCCTTTTTGAGCCTTTTTTAACTGAACATTACTTTAAAAAAAAAAAAAAAGCTTTACTCTATTTTAAATGGCCATTAGGATATCAAAATAATCAGTATCTTTACTTATCAGTGGTTGTGACTTGTAGTTGCGATTTTTCAATTTTGTTGGATCCATCGCTGCATTGATAAAGTGTTTTTCACAGATGATGCAACCTGGAAATTATCCATCCAGGTACAACCTTATTAATAAAGTGTTTTTCACAGATGATGCAACCTGGAAATTATCCATCCAGGTACAACCTTATTAATAAGTAGGTCTCATCATTAAATGGACTTTTTTGTGTTCCCCAGTGCACTAGTGCAGTGAAAGGATTCAGAAGTTTGAAATTCATTGTTTTTACTTAGAGAGAATTGTCTCTATGCTTAGGCTTAGAACCTTCCTCTCCTAGCTCATACCTCTTCTTTAGAAGTCACATTGAATTGAAAAATTTCCTCCAGTTTTCTTTGCTACAAGTAGAGCATGTTTGCTCCAGCTCTTGGTGCATAAGGGAAGGTTGGGGCAGATAAAGCTGAAGAGGCTGACATCAGACTGCTGTATAGAGCTCATCAGCTACCAGTGGCTTCCCCTGTCTCCTGAAAAAAAAAAATTAAATGGACCAAATCAAGTGAGTATAATCTTAACTGCTTACTGCCATATGAGGCTCAAAGACCTATAATAAAATTGCTATAGGGGCTGCATAGTCTCTTTCCATCACTGTGAACCTGCATTGCTCAGTACAAAGCCCATTGCAGGAGCTGCAGATGGTAAAGTTTTATAAATGTAGTTAGTTACTTATTCTCATATTACTCTATACAGTTGAGTGCATCCATTTTTGTTTTAGAAATCTGGCTTTTAATACATTGCCTTGATTTTTAATTATGTATGTTTTTATCTTTGACACACAAATATGTTAACTTTAATCTAGCCCTGGAATGGTATGGTATTACCCTAGTATTTTATCTTCTTTCATGCATATTATATAAGGCAGTACATTGATAATATGTTTTCAGGCCATGTGTTTACTAGAGCATAATAACCTCTAAAACTGTAAAATTCATTTATCATTCAACAAAATATTTCTAAAACAAAGATCTCTTTATTACTAGTGCAAACAATACAAAAATGAACAGTTACTCATCCCCGTCTTTCAGGATGCTCACCATGTAAGACAGAGCCAAAAAAAGTACATCATGGTTAGAGGTGGACACAGTATATTATGAGTGAACGAAAAAAGGACTGAAGGAGTTTAGCAAAAGTAATCTAGCCAGAACTGAGACTCGAAGGGAATGTAGGAGTTGACTAGGCAGGGAGAGAGCACATTAGAAACCACTGAGAAATATACCTTTCTATACTATCTATCGTCTTAATTACATAGTTTCAGCTGTTCCTTAGTCAAGATAAAACTGAACCTTCATGATGGAGTGCAATGTTTTATGTTCTACCTTGAATTAGGGAAGAACTGAATAAATTAGGTATCTTTCCGGCTTGGAATCACTGCCTCCATATTACATTGTTAGAAATATATTTAGTAGTTAGATTAAACCTTATTATATTCTCAGGCAGAAAAAAAAGTTTGTTGGTAAGGAAGAAAGAAATGTCAGCCTCGTTATTTCAACTAAAAGATCTAGACAATTACAGGTTATGAAAGTGATTCACCTAAAGGTGGAAGAATTTTTAATGTTTACTTGGGAGAAAATAGTCTATCTTCTCTCTTTTGTCTGTCAGAAAACACTATAATCAAAGTCAAAATGACAAAGGACTAATATCCTTAATATATAAAGAAAATTTTAAATTGTGACAACACCCCCAAAACATTAAAAAATTTGTTAAAATATATGAACAGACAGTACACACCCCCCCTCAAGATATACAAATAGCTCTTAAACATATTAGAAGATACTCAGCTTCACATATGATAAAAGACATGCAAATTAAAACTACTGTTGCTGAGGCAATAGGGAAATGGGCTCATTCATCACTGGTGGGAATAGAAAGTGGTAATAGTCCCTTTAAAGGAAAGTTCAGCAATAGCTCAATAATAACAAAAATATACAAGTTTTCTTAGTTTAGCAGTCCTGTTCCTAGGAATTTTCTCTGAAGATACACTTCCAATAATGTGTAAAAAAATTTTTTTAAAATACTTGCATATACACCAGGTTCTCTATTGAGGTGTTTTTGGTAATAGTAATATATTAGAAACAACCTAACTGCCATACGAAGATTGGCTGAATGAATAGCCAATACATGGACTATTACAGAAAATAATTAGGAAAATCTCCATAAACTATTGCATGATTTTTTTTTTTCAGAATATATTGTTAAATCAGCAAGATGCATATATCAAGGTAATTCACATTAGCAGATTAAGGAGAAGAATCTCATGATCTCAAGAGATGCCAAAAAAGTTTTCAATTACATTCTAATTTCTTTCATGATTTTAAAACTTTCTTAGCAGACCAAGAACAGAACATTTTTAATCTGATAAAAGGTAGCTATAATGACATTTAGTGCCTCAGTCATATTTTGTGATAAAATAGAAAGCTTTCCTTTTCAGATCAGGAACAAAACAAGGGTGCCTACTATTAACTGTTTTCCTCAACAGTGCTTTAGAAGTTCTAGCCAGTGTACTAGTGTAAGAAAAAGAAATAAAATATAAAAATTGGAGGAAACTTGTCCCTTTATTTGCAGATGTTATGAATATGTATTTAGAACATGAAAGAGCACCTATGGATAAGTCGTTATTAATAAGAGAGTAGGGTTCCTGAGTATAAAATCTGTACATAAAAATCAGTTCTTCCTACCAGCAGAGGTATTATTAAAAAATCGATCTTATCTCTTTAAATAAGCAATAAATGCTCAGAAAATGAAATATTATAACATCTATAATAGTATCAGAAAATTATCAAGTATCTTATAATAAACCCAACAAAAGAAGTATAAGACTTTCGTGAAGAAAAGAATAAAATTCCATTGAGAAAATTAAAAGTCTTTAAAAAGCTGAGAGATAACAATTGATGGATTGGAAGAGGCAATTTCTAAAGATGTGATTCTTTCTAAAATTGATCTAAACTTCACTGCAATTTCAACAGGTGGGTTTTTTTTTTTTTCCCTTAATGTTCATAAGGAAAAGAATGGGAAATTAGACTGTAAGATTATTCCATTAAATACACAATTACTAAGTTGTAAATTATTTCCTGTATCAATAGTAACTAGTGGCAAATGCCTGTAGTCCCTGGTACTCGGTAGGCTGAGGTGGGAGGATCACTTGAACCTAGGAGGTTGAGGCTGCAATGAGCTGTGATTGTGCCACTGCCCTCCAGCCTGGGTGAAAAAGTGAGACCCTGTGTCAAATAAAAAGTAATTTAAAAGGATTTGTTGATCAACTCTGGTATTATATTTCTCAAACATTAGGATAATATAAGACATATTTTAAAAGTTTTTTCTTCTACCACTTCATACTGAGATGCGAAGTATATTATATAAATAAGCATATACAAAGTAATGAGTTTATTATTAATTATGTGGTAATTTATAATTGGGCTTCCTGGAGTGACTTGAATTTCTGACAAACTTGAATAATTTCTGCTTTAGTGGTGACTATGAGACATGGAAGTGCAGATTTCTCTTATGTATAATTAAACATTTGAAAAAAAAAATGCCAAGTATTTGGGAGTTTTGGGAACCAAAATAATGCCTGGCTGGTTATTAAGTCAGTTACGAGCAAGGCTGTATCTTCTCTGTGTTTGTTAAAATGCTTATTGTGAAATGACATGAAGCTTTTATTGCTTTTTCCCTGTTGCCAGGTACTTTATTACCAAGGTTGCCATCAGAACCAGGAATGACGTTACTCACTATCAGAATTGAGAAAATTGGTTTGAAAGATGCTGGGCAGTGCATTGATCCCTATATTACAGTTAGTGTAAAGGGTAAGTAACTCTGTTTACTTTTTTTCCCTCAGGTGAATTTTATAATGTTGCTTCTTATTTGGGACAGCTTTTTTTTGGTGGTGGGGCAAGGAGTCTTCTGCATGTGACAACTCATTTTAGTTCATTCTATTATATAATGAGGCAAAGTCCCTGAAAGAGACTTCACTGAACACTTTTGAGAGATTTACTTATTTTCTTATTTATAACTTACACTGTTTTGCTTTTAAGTTTTTCTTTGTGTATATCTTTTTATTCTTAAAATCCCACCTGGGGTGCTGGCTACACATCTTTATCAGCAGATACATCATTTAGGATACAGGTTAACAGAATATCCCTCACCTTCCAAAGGTGTGTAGGTTTGTTTGCAAAGCCCAGTGTTCTGTTTCCCTCCTGCGTTAGGCCCTCTCCTTCCTGTCCAAGAGAGAGGTCTACATTGGAGAGTCCTCCAAAGGTGGATGAGAATCAGGCCTTAAGTGAATGATCAGTGAGGACAGGGAGGAGGACAGATCCATAGCATGCCTGCTCTGAACGTAATCCTGTGGAGCATTCAACAAGTGAAGTATTTCTTATCCTTAACTATGTTACTGTGGTTAGGAAGCATAATTATTCTTAGGATTTGGTTTTTTTCTCCTATCCAGTGTGGTGGTTAACCTTTTCAGTCTTTCAGAGGGAAACCACATTTGTTGAATTCTTTTGTTGTTGCCAAACATTGTATATAGTACTTTCTTTATAAAGTACTTAACAGTCTTTTAAAAATAATTATTGGGCAATTGAGAATGAAGTTGTCATACTCCTATCCAGAAACAACTGCACAGCTAATCCAAGTGGTTTACTTTAATCTGTGATTTGAGGCAAGTCAAAGAAACAGATAGGGACTGAAATCAAATGAAGAGAACTTTTGTCAGTCATAGAAATAAATTCAGATTCAAAAGTTCATTAGTGCCAATTAAAATAAAAAGGAATTTGGCCATAGAGAGGGATTATTTGGAGACCATGATCCACAGCACTAATGCTGTGAAACTTTTAACTTCTGATGTTATCAGTTATCAAATATATGGCCTACTGGAAAGTATATATACTCTACATTATAGTTTGATCGGTCATTTACAGAACTGTGTAACTCATTCAGGAATGTACACTGTAAAACACAAAGATATTTAATGATATTGTAGTAGCTGTTAAGTTACCTTTGCATACATGTTGAACTAAAACATATTTTTGTAAATATCTTTAAGAACTGAAACAATCAATGAACTATATTGTTTTAAGTTCTCTAAGACAAATCTGTTGAGTAATACGTAAACACTTGAGTAGTCATTAAATGAGTCCATGTTGAATTTGATTAAACTGGAAGATTCCTGGATCCAGGAAATTAAAACCATACACAATAATTTAGTGTTCCGTCTAGTGGGTATAAAACAGGTTGTTAAAACAAATATAATGAGAATTTAGATAATATTTGTAAAAATTATTCATTGATGGAAGGGTTTCATTGGCAATTTTCATGTCCATTTTTGGTCCTTAGATTTGAATACAGCAGGGGGATTCTGATAATGTTAGATTTAAAGGCTTTTCCAAACCATACACTTGATCAAGTTTGGAAATTAGGGGTAAGGTCCCATTGAGGCATATTATTTACATTCTAAGTTTTTATTGCAGACAAAAATATAGTGGCCTATTTCCTAAGGAAAACAAAAAGTTCTTTTCACTTCTTCCCTATAAAGATGAAATTTTGTGTTCTACAAGCTTTCTTTTGTACCTGATTGAGATAGGTTTCCTCCTTCCCACCGCGAAGTCTCCCATCCCCTCACTCCGCCCCTCCACATGCCTCTGTGATCACCTGCAACTCTTCAGATACCTGCTCACACCAAATGGGAATTTCTATTAGTCCAAGAATTTCCTCTCACCTTTCTGCAAGCATCCTTATGAAATATACCCCCTGTAGTTGGCAGGGTTTTTTTTGTTTATTTGTTTTTTGTTATTTTGACACGGAGTTTCACTCTTATTGCCCAGGCTGGAGTGCAGTGGCGCAATCTTGGCTCACTGCCACCTCTGCCTCCCGGATTCAAGAGATTCTCCTGCCTCAGCCTCCCAAGTAGCTGGGATTACAGGTGCGCACCACCACGCCTGGCTAATTTTTTGTATTTTTAGTAGAGACGGGGTTTCACCATGTTGGTCAGGCTAGTCTTGAACTCCTGACCTCAAGTGATCCACCCACCTCGGCCTCCCAAAGTTCTAGGATTACAGGCGTGAGCCCCCATGCCCTACCTAGTTTGCAGTTTTTTGTTTTTTGGTTTTGTTTTTGAGATGTCACCCAGGCTGGAGTGCAGTGATGCAATCTTGGCTCACTGCAAACTCCGCCTCCTGGGTTCATGCCATTATCTTGCCTCAGCCTCCCGAGTAGCTGGGACTACAGGCGCCTCCTATCATGCCCGACTAATTTTTTTGTAATTTTAGTAGAGATGGGGTTTCACCGTGTTAGCCAGGTGAAACTGTGTTAGCCAGATCTCGATCTCCTGACCTCATGATCCGCCTGCCTCGGCCTCCCAAAAGTGCTAGGATTACAGGCGTGAGCAACCGTGCCCAGCCTGCAGTTTTTAAGTCTGTATACTTGAATGTTCCTAAAGAGAAACTTCTTTTCTCTTTAGATCTGAATGGCATAGACTTAACTCCTGTGCAAGATACCCCTGTGGCATCAAGAAAAGAAGATACATATGTTCATTTTAATGTGGACATTGAGCTCCAGAAGCATGTTGAAAAATTAACCAAAGGTTTGTAATCCTAAATAATAATTGGCTTCTTATGGACAGAATTCTCATCTTATTTGTGTTTGTACATGTGAGGGACCTAGCATAGTTAGTATCTGGCAGAAGTAAATGTAACATAGTGTTTATTGATTTGAATAAATACACGTATTTTTAAAATTTAGAAATTAGGAATTGTGTTATCTACTTGTCTGATAACACTGTTATATAGTAAAACAATCTTTGATAATACAATTTTATTGTCTTTACCAACAAAACAAAGTTTTTCACACACTGAAGGGCTGGGAGACGCAGGAGCACCCTAAGGCTCCCTGATGATTAAGTTTAATGATTAAGTTTTAATCTTAAAATTAAGAACCAGGGTTTTCTTCCAGGATTTCTAGTTTGGTAGCACGATAACTTGCAGTTAATTGTTAGGAAATAGGAAAGGACAAAAGCAAATTTTTGAAACAGTGAGGTTACATTGCCAAGTACAGTTCTTAGTATTAAATACCCATGCTTTTTGCCCAGTGAAAATTTCGGTGTTCTCCAAAAAGGTGACTTCAGAATCCCTTTATCACCTGAGGGTTCAATTGCAGTTTCTGAAATGTTCAAGCTCTATAGGATATTCAAGTGCCTTTTGAAGTGATTGCCTCGGCATCTGAAATATTCGATATTTCACTTCTCAAGTCTGATGCTGCTGCCTCCTCTGTTCTTCTACTAAAAGACCTTTCAGTGCTTCTGTTAGAACAGTGGTTCTCAGAGTATGATTCCTGGAACAGCAGCAGCACCTGTAACCTTGTTAGGTGGCAACCCCGGACATCCTGAATCCGAAACCATGGGGACGGGCCTAGCAGTCTGTTTTAGGAAGCCCTCTAGGTGATTCTGACATACACCAAAGCTCCAGAGTCGCTGTGTTAGAAGACTGTGTATGTAGGAGGTGCTTAATAAATAGTGTTGAAGAAATTTCAGTTACAAAGTATGTCTTCTGAACAAAACTGTTGATTTGTTTCATTTCTTTAACTCTGTTGCCTTAAGAAATGTTTGTGATGTGGAGGGGAGAAGGTGGAGTGTTTCATGGGTTAACTTTTCTATTTTATTACACTGTGTTCTTTCTTTTTTTTTTTTTTTTTTTTTTTTTTTGAGACAGAGTCTGACTCTGCCGCCCAGGCTGGAGTGCAGTGGCCAGATCTCAGCTCACTGCAAGCTCCGCCTCCCGGGTTCACACCATTCTCCTGCCTCAGCCTTCCGAGTAGCTGGGACTACAGGCGCCCGCCACCTCGCCCGGCTAGTTTTTTGTATTTTTTAGTAGAGACGAGGTTTCACCGGGTTAGCCAGGATGGTCTCGATCTCCTGACCTTGTGATCCGCCCGTCTCGGCCTCCCAAAGTGCTGGGATTACAGGCTTGAGCCACTGCGCCCGGCCCACTGTGTTCTTTCTTAATGACTCGACTCACCAGATAATAAAAGTAGAACTAGATTAAAAATTTGACTCTATTCGTTTTCGCCAGCTTCAAACTTACTGTTTACTGTTACTGTAGTTTTAACTGATATTAGTGTTAATGACCATACTTTCATGTTTACAAACATTTTAACTTAATCTTCCCAGGATATTCTTGTTTTATGTTTTGTTCTTTCTTATAAAAAGCATGATGAGGGATGCAGGAAATATATTATTTACAGGTGATACAGATTAATAATTTAACTTCCTCAGAATGATGGTAACATATTTGAACTTTGGCATTGTTTTGAAATGTGACTTTATCATTCACATTTATTCAAACCTCAAGACACAATCATGAGGAGGAGATGGGTTTCCTAGCTGAAAAGACTCTGGTATCTTAAAAATCTTTGAGGTTTTCTAATGACAAAATGCCTCTGAGTGTTGTGGGAGGGAGAAGAGAAGCCACCGTTTGTGGAAATGGCAAGGTCACACACCTAGGGAAGAGATGTTACCAGTAACCTAACTATTGCAATCCTTTCGAGCATGTTGGGAGTGGATGGCTGACTATGCCCATCTCTCTCTCACCCACATCCCATTGTTTCCTGAACGACTGGTTTTTCTTTCCTCCCTTGCCATGTGATGTGGTCCATTTGGACCCAAGTGCCAATGCTGTACACACATTTCTGAACACTGCTGAACTTCTAGTGACTTGTGAGTTTTGTCATCAGTGACAGTATTAAATGTATGTTGTCTTTGAAAGCCAAGCTCCTGGACTGCTCTGGTTAAGGCAGTATTTAGAAGTAACCAGTGAAGAGTGAGACACTGACTTCCTTCCTTCACTTTTCATGTCTTCTTTAGAAATTCATTTTTCTTGGCCACATTGATGAAGCAACTTATTTCTCCATTTTTAGCTTTTTTCTGCAGGATTGGGGGAAGAGTTTATCTGTTGGACTTTGGGGACATAGGACTGTCTAAATTGCTTATTTTTTTCTTTTTTTGAAACAGAGTCTTGCTTTGTCACACAGGCTGGGGCACAGTGGCATGATCATGGCTCACTGCAGCCTCAGTCTCCCTGGGCTCTGGCAGTCCTCCCTCCTCAGCCTCCCGAGTAGCTGGGACTACAGGCACCTGCCACCAAGCCCGGCTATTTAAAAAATTTTTTTGTAGAGGTGGGGTCTTACCATGTTGCCCAGGCTGGTCTCAAACTCCTGGGCTCAAGTGATCTGCCCACCTCTGCCTCCCAAAATGCTGGGATTACAGGCATGAGCCACTGCACCTGGCCAGAACTGTCTAAATTTCTCATCATCACTTGCTCATTGGAGGAGAGTGGCAGAATAGATAGATTTGCTCTTTGAACCTTTTGTCTTCTACAGCACTGCCTTGACACAAACATGCAGTTCCAGGAAAAACACAACAGTGCTTTGAATACTGCAAAAGGTATTAGGGAAAGAGATAACATTTTACAGCTCAGCCAACATGTGATTTATGTTGTTTGAATTCCAAAATACCCCCAAGACTGAATTTTTGAGTTTTTGTTTCGGGGTAAGGGAAATAATTCAAGCTTAAATTTTTTTAGGAACTCTTTTAAATGCATTTTCTACCTAATGAGTTTCTATGTGTATTGAAGTATCTTCTTTGTTCTTCTGTGGCATTTCGTATTTTATAGCAGCTTATGATTCTACCTGTGTACATAACTGTTATACATTCTTGAAGCAGTGTAGCTCAAGAAGTTTTGCTATAGTTTGTAGAATTGGATGATAAGGAGAAATGTCACTCTTCTAAGATACAGACGAGTTTGGGGTGACAACCATAGTAAGTTACTGTCAAATCATTGAGACTGGCACAAGTTGTTTTGTCAAATTATGCCCGCTGTAGCTGTTCATATGCTTCTGGTGATCAAAGAAAATGAATTGACACACAAGAAATGTGCTATCTGTGGTTTATGTGGCTTGTTTTAATTCCTTAGGTGCAGCTATCTTCTTTGAATTCAAACACTACAAGCCTAAAAAAAGGTTTACCAGCACCAAGTGTTTTGCTTTCATGGAGATGGATGAAATTAAACCTGGGCCAATTGTAATAGAACTGTAAGTGGTGTGCATATAGAGTTAGTACTAATTTGATGGTGACTAGTATATATTTCTTCTAAATCCCCCATATCCAGTATTTAACCTTGGAAGAGTTCAGTTATCAAAGTGTTTTAAACAATCATCCTTCTGTTGTGATTACAGATACAAGAAACCCACTGACTTTAAAAGAAAGAAATTACAATTATTGACCAAGAAACCACTTTATCTTCATCTACATCAAACTTTGCACAAGGAATGATCCTGACATGATGAACCTGGAACTTCTGTGAATTTTACCACTCAGTAGAAACCATCATAGCTCTGTGTAGCGTATTCACCCTTCAACAGGCAGGAAGCAAGCCGTACCCAGACCAGTAGGCCAGAGGGAGTCCAGTGCAAAGCTGTACCACAGAATTCAAAGTCCAGCACATCACTGACATATAGGACTCCTTTGGATACAGGTTTATTGCAGATTTTGAAACATGTTTTTACTTTTCTATTAATTGTGCAATTAATAGTCTATTTTCTAATTTACCACTACTCCTACCCTGCTTCCTGGAACAATACTGTTGTGGGTAGGATGTGCTCATCTTCAGACTTAATACAGCAATAAGAATGTGCTAGAGTTTACACATCTGTTCACTTTTGCTCCAGTATGCTCTTTTGACTTAACTTCAAGCTTTGGGTTGATGTGGGTAGGGTAGTGTCAAACTGCTTTAAGAGGAATTGGACCAGTTCTGCGGCCTAAGAAGGTCTGTCTGGATGTTTATAGGCAGCTCCTCTGAAGTGGCCTAAATTCACCCTGATCTGATAGTTTTCCTGCTTAGAAAGTGTGCCTTGGCCAGATCAGTATCCCATATGGGAGTGTTCCCTAGGTTGTAGCTGTGATTGTTTCCAGATGACCAGATTGTTTTTCTGAAAATGAGCATATTTTTAGTCATGTTGATTAGCTGTTCTTCTACATCACGTTGTTACTCTTTCTGATGATGATTCTAGGGTTAACATTGGAACCATCTCAAAGTAATTACAGATTTTTAGATGGGTTTACAATGTCTTCTAAACATGTAATCTAAAAATAATTGAGTCAGATGCTAACGAGATACTGCAGGCATAACTGCTGTTTTTCTGACAACTGATTGTGAAACCTTAAAACCCGCATACCTCTTCTTATAGTGAGGAGTATGCAAAATCTGGAAAGATATTCTATTTTTTTTATATAGGTAGATAGGATTGCCATTTATTTCCTATTTAGATATACTGACATTCATCCATATGAAAATATGCAGGTCATTAGCTTACTATGATTTGACTATTTACTTTTGACTTAATGGGGCATAAATAAAACTTTCATAGTACACATGAGGTGGATATTTGATACACAGAACATTTGTGGTGGGCTTTCTGTGGGTTAGATGTAAAGCCCACATATTTTAATATTCACTATTTTAAATGAGCAATGCATGAGGGGAATGCAGTGTCAGTACCTGGCCTATTTTTAAACTAGTGTAATCACCCTAGTCATACCATTCAGTATGTTTGCTTTTTAAAATAAGTAACCACAATTAAGTTGTTTTAGCCCTTGCACTTCAAGAGATCTAGTCTTTACTTTCAGTTGTCTGTTATGTCCATTCTGTTTACTAGACGGATGTTAATAAAAACTGTGTGAGCCTGAACGAATTCTCGGCCAAATTTAGTCTTGTCTCTCATCTTGATTGGATTAATTCCAAATTCTAAAATGAGTCAGTCCACAATAGCTCTAAGGGATGAAGAATTTGCCTTACTTTATTGTTCACTCAGTTCCTAAGACTGTGAGTTGTCAAATCCCTAGACTGTAAGCTCTTCAAGGAGCAAGAAGCGCATTTTCTCCGTGTCATGTAATTTTTCTAAGGTGCTTGGCAGCACTCTGTACCCTGTGGAGTACTCAGTACCTTTTGTTTGATGTTGCTGACAAGACCTAAAAAACAATCCCTTAAAAAAAACGATTAAAATGTAGCAAAACCGATGTATTATTTTTTCTCTTTTCTCATAAACCGTAAGATATGTATATCAAAGTGATAATTTATATGAAGCATCTGCTATCCTTCACATAAGTATGGTTTATATGAACTACAAATACCTTTCATCAACATTAAAGAAGCTTAAATTGAACACTGTGTGATTAGCTTAACTTTAATTCGGACTTGAATATAATGAGAAAATGAGTGATTGTCTTGCAGTTGACACAGAATATACTACATCCCACAAATTACTTACTTTCCAATGAAAAAAATCAGCCATTGACGATGTCACTACAACCATAGCAGAAATGCCTTCAGGCTGAATATTGCTGCTTCATAAATAAGACAATTTTAGCAACTAAATCCAGACACAATTAGTTGGAGATGACTTCCGAAATAGATGAAACTTTGGAGATGGAAAAGTGATTTGACATACTCCCTATGCCATCTGCGTTTTGGCGCCCTGCTTTGGGGTTTGCTGCAGAAATGGTGCAATCAGATGGATGTGAGAGGAAGCAGTTATGGACTGGCTCACAACTTCTCAGAGAAGCTACACTGGAATCTCCACAGCTTGCCAGTTTCTCAATTATGTCAGATACAGAATCATCACCAAAAAAGGCTTTAGAGGGGAAAAATACTCTAATTTTGAATTTTAAAAATAGATTTAATTTACCTTTTCTACTTACCTTCCTAGATGGCATAATCTACACTTAAATGACATTTAAAATTAGAAATTATATTAATTTCAGCATTGTTTTGTGTCCTAAAGAGACTGACAGGTAAATTCAAAAATTGTATTTGTGACTTAATCTTATTTTACATGGCTAAAAGTGGCCTATGCTCTTCTGTGGAGTTTTCCTCTTAATTTCTTCTATTCTTGATATTAAATGGGAGGACATATAGATTGAATTCTCTTTTCCTGAAGAATTTATATATTCCTTATGAACTTTGACAGAGTTGCCTTCTTTCAAAGTCCTTATCTTTTTAAACTATCTATCTTCAGTTGTTTAGTATAAAGAGAAAATTGTTCCACATTGAAGCTTTTACTCCTTTTTACAAGATATTCTTAATCAATTAAACATCACAACAGTGACAAGACATACACTAGGTTTCAGAAATATTACATCATAGGACTTCAATGAATGGAAGAATGTAACCTAGCAGCAAACAAAAGTATCAGCCTTTTATGATTTTAGTTTTAGTCTAGATCTTAAACTCCTTAAAAGGAGTGCTATTATTACTGTAATTAAAATGTCTGAAGTTAGTTCTTAGAAATGCTGTAGAGTATTTAAAGAAACATTGTTTTAAAGGCACAGTGTAGTAATGGATAAGACTTTAAGTATGCTGCAATTCCAGATGGTTAGTTACTGATTTTTAAACAAAAGCACCAATGTTTAAATATTAATTTTGGAATAACACCTGTCGCCCCCCCTCTTCCTCCCTTAAAAAAAACTGATTTCAACCCTTGATTGCTGACCTAGGGCATGTTGTAAGCCTCATAGTCCTAAATCATTCTTTCTCATGGCATTATACTCTTCCAATCTTTTTATTATATTCCTCAAAAATCAGTGGCAAGGAATGGGAAAGACGAGACTGTACATTTAAAAATTTTTAAAGATTTCTGTACTTTTATGGCCATGACACATCATTTTCATTTTTCTGTTGTGTACCTTTTTTCTACAGGAATGGTAAAAGCAATAGAACATCAGGTCAAACAACTTGCTACTAATGTAAACTCACTCTCAGAAAACCATTCTAAATAGACAATGAGGATCGTAAAGAAAGCATGTGAATGCTATACAAGTGGGACATAAACTTCTTTGAAATGAAAAGACATCACTTGTAGAGTTCACAGGTGACGGGGTAGCAGCCGGAAGTGTGCCACCAGCCACCATCTTCAGTTCTGGGAGCCTGAGTGTACATGTTCCCCAAATCGCACAAGCCTCATTAACAGTCCAATGAATCAACAGACACTTGGGAAATATTAATAACAAATTTTTATGAGCTGTTACTACAAAGAACTTCAGCAAGAGGGGAGATGAAGTTTAGTGATCTTTTAGTAAACATTTTTAGCGTAACAGTCTTTGTGACCAGATAGTTTTAAAAAAAAAAAAAAGCTTATAAACACCATTGCTCCGTATTCAGCTGGTGTACACTAAAAATAGGATAATGGAAATACATGTTCTTAAAGCATTTCCACAGGAAATGTTCATATTTTTCATGACATTCTAAATCATTTAGCAATTGCATATGCTACATTAGCTAAAACACAGGTATTCTTTATTGCACATTTCAAAGTTGTAAGGACGCTCTAGCTTAAAAGGTGTCTCATTTAGGGAAGAAATGACATTTCTGAATTGTTTGGCTCAAAAATGCACACTGCCAAGGCAGCGTAGTTCTAACAACAAACCTTTTAAAATCAACTTTTGGATTTTGAAGCCAATGAAATCTTTTACTGTAATGAATAATGCACAGTACACTTTCTCTCCAACGAAACGTCAGAGGTCATAGTTATGGGCTCTGTTTTAAAGCCTGTGAACAGTCCTGGCTAGTGCTCTGAGAGGCAGGAGGAGGATCATCTCTAGAGCCTGATGGCGGTAAGTCTCTTGCAGCAGGTGGTGGTGGGTAATCCTGGGGACCATGGGTTGGGGGTGGTAATCGGGCACCAGGAATAAAGTACTCTCTTGGGCCAAGTGGACCTAAAGGTCTAAATGGTGTGTGTCCAGGTAAAAATTCCCGAGGGTGGAGAGGCAGGTCCCGTTTTCCTGGTGGAACGCCTGGTGCAAATTCTCTTAAGCCTAGTGGTGGACGCATACCAGGGCCTGGAAAACAAAAATTATTTCTAGTAAATTCCTAGGAACATATCTAAATTAAGATAATGCCAGGTATGTTAATACGGTCTGTCATCCTTTCTTTTTTTTTGGAGGCAGAGTTTTGCCTGTCACCTGGACTGGAGTGTAGTGGAGTGACCATGGCTCACTGCAGCCTCAATCTCCTGGACACAATCGATCCTCCCACCTCAGACTCCCGAGTAGCTGGGACTACAGATGGATGCCACCACTCCCAGCTAATTTTTGTATTTTTTGTAGAGATGGCGGTTTCACCATGTTGCCCACGCTGGTCTCAAACTCCTAGACTCAAGGGATCCACCCGCCTCAGCCTCATCTAATGAATGGTGGGATTCATAAAGTGCTGGGATTACAAGCGTGAGCCACTGTGCCTGGCCTATCATCTTTATCTTAAAAAGAGATAGATTTGCACTCCACCATACCAAGAAGACAGACTAAATATGGCTTCATTACAATAAAAATTTTGATAAATTCCATTAACTACTGTGTATCAGTTACAAATTTATGCAGTACACTTTGGGAGGCCGAGGCGGGCATATCACGACGTCAGGAGATCGAGACCATCCTGGCTAACACGGTGAAACCCCGTCTCTACTAAAAATACAAAAAATTAGCCGGGTGTGGTGGCGGGCGCCTGTAGTCGCAGCTACTTGGGAGGCTGAGGCAGGAGAATGGCGGAGCTTGCAGTGAGCAGAGATCGTGCCACCACACTCCAGCCTGGGCAACAAGCGAGACTCCATCTCAAAAAAAAAAAAAAAAAAAATTATGCAGTAGCTCAAGATGGAGCTAATAATGCCTTAAAAATTAAGGTGCTTGCCCTGCTGAAAAAGGCCTTCCAGCTGCATCTAATTAAATTCAGCAGCATTCATTAGATAGCTGTTAAATTCTACCTTCTCTTTCATATCTCCTTCCTTTGTATTCCCAAGGTGAGAACTGAGGGTTTGCATCTTTCCCTAATATCCTGTGACCTACTGCTTATGCTTCCATTATGGGTGATTAGAAGCTTTATGTTGTAGAGTGTGTATATTTGTGACCTACAAGACATCTTAATTAGGGGATATATTTTATCTACCTTGCTATCCATTGCAGAGCCTAGTACACAGCCACAAATGTTCAATAAACGTGCTTAATATTTCTGGCTTTTTATGAATAGCCCCTTTCCTTGTTCTATTACAGACAATTATTGCCCATCTAATCACAGGAGATTATGCAGCACCCTTTGTGTCCTAAGAAACTTGGGGAAAAGTTAACAATGTACTCAATCAGCTTCATCACTGCATTGCAAAGCCCTGCAATTACAGTTGTATTAGCAAGGGATAGAGGGAGATGAATGTGCTTTACAAGTCAATCACTACTGTTCAGATCATCTTACCAAAGGGTGGAGGAAGTGGCCGAGGCCCGAAAGGTCCGCAGAGCTGAGGTGGTGGTCCATATCGAATGGGTGGTGGTATAGGGCCTCCTATAGGGGTGCTCATGAGAGGGACTCCTGAGAAAGGAGGGGGCCCTTTTGGAGCCATATTAACCTGCAGAGTAGGAGCAATTGAAGTTTTGAAATACTCTGGTATGACAGACAAAAGCACCAACACCAGTAAAAACTAAAACCCAATGAAGCAGATATCAGGCATTTGTCCGAAGAGCAGAATTAGTGCAAAAAACTCTACCCCTCTCATTTGTTACCACTGATAGCTTAGAAAGGTTAAAAGTACGCCGCAGGAGTGAACACTTGCTATAATCATATTATTGCTTACATCTGCAAATGGAAGGGAACGCACAGGTTATAAATGGAGGTCATTCCTGACTAATATAGAAGTTATGCCATTCATACGTCTATTTCTAAGGCAGTCACTCCCTCTGCACATCCCTCCCATCAGAGTAATTTCCATATTATGGATGCAGAGAATGAATGGGAATGAAAAATCCATTCTCTACCATGTAATAGTGATTATTCAGAGTACCTTCTGTAGGCCTTACATATATTAACTCGAATTATCACATCTCTAAATCTCTAATAGGACCATCTTGTTCTAAATATGCAGGAACACAGGCACAGAGAGTATTAGATTTGCTGACGGTCACACCGCATGTAAGAGGCTGGCTGGAATTCAATGCCAGGTTTGACTCCAAGGCCACGTTCTTTCCACCTCTGCTTCTCCTGTCTCACAAAACAGCCTCTACACTCTTTGAAGTCTCCTACTTCAAAGGGGTCTTGGGTCTTATCCAAGCTGCCCTTGGATAAAAACATTTCTCAAGAGATGTGTATTCCTGGAGTCCTCTGCTGGAACTTGGAAGTATTTTCCAAGAGAAACAATGTTATGTATACAAATTACACAGGCACAGCTCTATCTACCTTCATTCACTAGTAATACTGTCTACTATGAGATACTGATTAATCATTTCCTATGGGAAAGTGGGTTGGAAACTCTCAATCATTAAACTTATTTTAATTTCAATGTAGAGAATCACGGTGAGGTATGATCAGAGGACTTACTAGCCATAACAGCTACACAAGTTACAAGAGAATATACTTATGTGAACACTGTTTAAGGACACTGCTGGGAACTGGCTCAATGGGTAATTATAGACTTTCACTATTCAGTATTTCACTTCCAGCAAACATTCTTCTGTTATCGATCTGTAATTTCAGATCATTCAAAATAGGGTTTGCCTAGTATACAATTGGAGGTATTCTTAAATACCACACTTCCAAATGAAGACATAGTAATGAATTACACAATTTACAATGAATTTACTTTGCCTAATAGCATTAAACACTGAAACACACAAGAGTGGGGACTTTTCACTTTTGTTTAAGTTAATTACAGTTACAGCAGATGCTCTACACAGGTTAAATGTCTAACCAAACAGGAGAGAGGAGAAAAGGCCAATGAATCCATCAGATTTCAGCAACACTCCCAAGTCAAGGATAAAAGTAAGATCAATATTGCCATGCAACTTATAGCCCAGTTCAGTCCACACTTCTAAGTACTTACTGCTACTGGACGCTCAGCCAAAGATGTAATGCTGGGAACTGAGGGGACTTCAGGCTCTTGCAGAACAGTTTGCTTTTTTAAAAAATAAATGAGATAGTACAGGTAGAACACACAAATAGGAGATGAGGCAAAGACAGAGTTGTAGGAAAAGCTAAATGTCCTGAAATAACTAACTATTCAAAATGGGTGCATTTACCTTGCCTTCATCGATTACCCTGTTAGGGGAAGAGCCTCTTGAGCTGCTGTTCATCATGGCAGCTGTACCAGATCCTGGATCTGTTAAAGACCAGAGAACTGATTTAGACTTACCCTGACTTGTGTACTCTGTAAGGAGGATTTAAAAAAAAAAAAAATTCCTCTGCCCACTTCCTGCATGGTTTTAGACTCTTTGAACACTCTTGCTCCCTTACCAGAAGGAGAGGGTTTCCCAGATGCCTCAGCTGACCATCGAGGATGAGGTAGAGGCCCGTCCACTGATCCTTGAGAAAGAAATAACAGAGCCCTTATATGTATTTTTTGGAAGAAATAATCAATTGTGGACAGGTCAGGGTTCAAGTCTATCTGGAAAGCAATATTAAAAATGGGTCTCCCAATCCTTATGAAGGGAAATCACTTACAATTTATGCACGGACTTAAAGAATTAAAATAAAAACTGCCTTGCACTGAAAGAACAATAAATCCTGCACATTAATGGCTCTGGTTCTACACTTCAAGCTACAGACTTCCATGTATTGTATTCTACATGGTGATTTTTGTTCAGTGTATATGTAATCTGACTTCTGTATCTTACCGAGTATTATAGACATATTTAGGATTCAAAATAGACTTAACAGCGTTTCATACTATAGTAATGAGAAGTGGAAACATGTATGCCGCATAAAGTTATTAAGGCTACTTTATAATACAGTTGACTCTTGAACAATGCAGGGGTTAAGTGTGCTGATCCTCTGCGCAGTCAAAAATCCACGTGTAACTTTTGACTCCCTAAAACCTACCTACTAATAAATAGCCTACTATTGACCAGAAGCCTTACCAATAACATAAACAGTTAATACATATTCTGTATATATATTGTATACTGTATTCTTACTTTAATAAAGCAAGCTCAAGAAAATGTTATTGAAATCATAAGAGGAAATGTATTTATAGCACTGTATTGTATTTGTACTGTACATGTAGATGGTCTGTTTACAAGTTGAATCATCTGACTGAAATGACTGATAACTGCTACTGCACACTCCAATCTATGGTATATATCAAAGCAATTCAACTTTCTCTAGTAGTGTCATGACTCTGCTTCTGGAGAATACTTCCAGCATCACTAGTGGCATTTTATATGGGTCCCATGGTGTTATTCAAGTTTATGGTATTGCACTAAACGTGAAAAATACACAAGAACCATGAGAGATTATGTTTACTGTGATACACAATTTACTGGAAAGATGAACTGCCCACATGGAGATTAACATCACATGGTGTTTTAAGCAGATACTCACAACACTTGAGCTCACTGTAGTAGCAACAGGAGGTGGTTATGAAATTATTACAGTAGTACAGTATGTACTACAGCTAATCTTATGCATTTATGATTTAAAACTGCATCTTTACATATGTTTATTTTTTCCCAATTGTGAATGGTATCAGGTACATCTGTGCTTGTGCAAGTTTTGATAAATTTTAACTTTTAAAAATAGATCTTTGTATATTTTACAATAGTATATGATAAAATAGACTAGTATTTACATACATTTTATGCATTCACGACATACATAAATTTTTCTTAAATTTTTTTATATTTCTAGGCTATGTGGTTCATCTGCAAGTTCTTTCAAATTATTGCAAAGCTCCAAAAAATTTCCCAAGATATTTTTTGAAAAAAATCTGCATAGAAGTGGACCTGCACAGATCAAACTTGTGTTGTTCAAGTGTCAGCTGTATTTGGGAGAGGAATCCCACAGAACTTTAAATGAAAGATAAAAGCTTATACTTCAGAGTAAAAAAATAAGAAACAAAACAATAAAGGAAAATAATAAATGCCTTCTGTTCTAAAGCAAAATATTTCAGTTGAATACTTGCAGTTGAATCCGCCAAGACAAAGTAAGAAATTTTCTTTTCTATACTGGACAGACCCGAATTCTAAAGTGTTTGCATTAGAATTCTCAAATAAAAGGGAAAAAAACCACCCAAAAGAGTATTGCAAGGAAACACGTGAATGCTCACCAAATTCACTTCTAGGCATATCTCTTCGACTGAGCGTAGCAGAGAGAGGTCTCACGGGTGGCTCCACTGTCAATGGAGGGGAGCATTCTCCACCACTCACAGGGGATGGGCCAAAAGAGCCATTCTGGCTCAGAGGACCTAAAGATGACAGCGTCGTGTTAACATTTTAAGACAGACTTTTTTCCTTTACTCAGTTCTTGGGATTATTCCTAGGGTACCATACCATTGCACACAGAAACAAAAAGTCACGTATGTACATTTTACATCAAAAAACAGATTGCTGCCCTTTACAAGGTGCTCCCTTACCTCTCCGTGGAGGGTTTTGTGTATTTGGTCTTCCTGGCATTGGTTTTACAATCACAGGTTCTTCTTGCAGCATTGCCATCTTTTGTGTTAATTCTAATAATCTTGAATATAGAGAAAGAATATTTAAGACAGACTTAAATATGAAACAGAAACCAATTCCTTAAGACATCACACACTGAAAATACAGGCATCAAAATCACATACTTGTGTCTCAAGTTGGCAGCTTCCCTTTTCTCTTCAGCTATAGCTCTTTCTGCAGCACGAGCTTTGAGCTATTGAAGAAAAATATCCAAATTCAGCTGTGGGAGACTAGGCACAAAATAAGGTAAAGAAAAAACAAATCTTACCCAGTTTTCATGAGCTTTCTTCTCATGGGTAGCGATCTGAAAAAGATAATACATCACAAAATATGCTTACAGATTCATTATAATAGCCTGTAGTAGTTATCAAAGAATTCCGGGCACTATATAGTAGGGCACTAGAATTATTACCTGGTTTTTAAATGACCGCTCTGTCTTCTGTAATTCATCCTCCATTTCTTCAATTCTCCGCCTAAGAATTACACTTGGTTTTATCATTTAAAGCACAACCAAATAAAAACCCAAACCATCTGACTATGTTAACCTTTACCCTAACAACTGTACCCTAATACAGCTTATCCAGAAATATAAAGCATATTTTACATGGTTGGTTATAACAAAAGTACAATATGATGAAAACTAATGATACATAATTTCCTTTAACAGCTGGAGATTCTGAGTTGATAAATTAAAATTTCTTTAACTGTTCCTAAATATGTTCTCAAATAATCCTATTATTAATATCTTCCACTATAAACCTTTTTTCATCCTTTAATTATATTATAAAAAAATTTCCCAAAGTTAGGACTACTGGGTCTATCAAATGGCAAAATCACTTTAATGGCTTTTGACACATACAACAAACTGCCCCCACGCCCCCCGACCCCCAGAACTGTTTGCATGAATCAAGTTCCCTTACAGTTTTGCCAACACTGGCTATTTGTTAATATTTTTCCATTTGTTAACTTAAAATATAGTTTTTCTTTTTTGTGAACTGATGTATTCATGTCCTCTAACCATTTATTTGTGCTTTGGTGCTAATAAAAAAAGCCAACACTAGTTTCATTAGCCACTGATACCCTCTTTAGAAGGTGAACTTACTTGTAAGTTTTTACTTCCTCTGCAGCTGAAACTGCCTTTTCATCTGCAGCTGACAGCCTGTGCTCTCTTTCTTGTCGTTCATACTCTTCTTGACTCAGTTTCCTAAGATAAAACTGGTTGTCAGTGGAAGTGTTTCTCTTTTCCTCCTGGCATTCTGTCTGAATACTCTAATAAAATCTCACTTCCTATCCTATTCTTAAAAATGCATAGATTATACAAAGTCATAGGAAGGAACTCAAACTGTTCTTCAGGATAAAAATCAAAGTATGGCCTGTTGATACATCACCTGCATTTTCTAATGTCTCATAATTCTCTCCTCATTAGTAAATAATACAAATGTAAAAAGCACTATGTGTCCCATGGGAAAGACTGTTGTGTTGAAATGATGAATGCGCACTTTTCTTCAATGTAGAAAGCCAGGACTGATCAACCTAACACAGTTAAGCTTATTAGGATAATGCAGGAGATAATTACTTCTCTTATTTCTAGCCATGGAAAGACCACTAATTAATTTTCTTATGGGCTCTTTCTCAATCCAAGAATGGTACCACGATAAAGACAGCCAATGAAAGAGCTTTTTAGAACATGTCCTTAACTGTACAATTAACCCCAGAACATTTTCACACTACAGACATGGAGCTTTCCTACCTATTTCAATGGAATCATGATTAAGCAGAGAGACAAATCTGAGTATCGGCAATGTCTGTTGAACAGAAAAAGAATCCAAACTGTCCCGTAATCAGGGTGCCATGTACTGGAAACTGGTTTTAACCTGACAACCTTCAAGCTCAAGAGGTCAGCCAACTATAACACAGATTGTAAAGGCAGCAACGTTTAATGGTTTAAAAGTGCTACCTGTAGTTACCCTTGTATTTCTTTACTTATAGTTCTGATGCAAAAGGTACTTGAAAATTTTCTACAAATTGGAAACAAAAATAGAGAAGCTATAGTAAAATAGTAAAAAGGGTTATTAACACTAAAGAGAAAGAAGTTTATGTACTCTTTTACAACTGCTCATTCAATACTTCAGCAAATATTTCATGAGTGGCTATAATATACTAGTTACCTTGTAAGAGGCTAAGATAAAGGCATGGGTATGGTAAGTACCACCTCTGCACTAAAGGGGCTCACAGTTGAATGTGTAAAAGGTGCACATAAGAACAGAACAATCCCTCTCTGACTCTGGCTTAGGAAGGGATGTGGAAAAAACAAGTCTTGAAGAAAGATTCAAGAGAATTTTGTTTCCAATAATGGATGAGTTAGTCTGCAAACACTGAAAATAAGAACATATGGACAAAAATATAAAGAATGTGCTTTAAGGCATCAGAAAGCTAATAAGGCAGTGAAGGAAATCCAGTAGGAAAAAACACAGAATTATAAGTAAGCCTGGCATCTTAAGCCATTTTCCCCCAGGTTCATCCGTGCATTGAAGACAATGCAGACATATAAGAAGGTTGAAAAGAACTTTCAACAGATCCCGGGGTTCAGAGAAACAAGAAGTGGAGTTCAGGACTGCCAATGAGAAGGACCCCTAGTAAAAGCCCTAGGCTTTGGGTTGAGACCAGAAAAGAGCTGCACACTTGGAGTACTGAACGGGCAATAAATACAATGTCCTTTAAAGGGATTAAGCCGTTTTTGAATGATTTTAATTGCTAACTGGAATAAAGTAATGACCACCCACTAAAGGTAATCTCATATATTTTCTGTAGGACGATAACATCATCTTAGACCTCAAATTTCCCCGACAGTTCACCACTCCATCAAAACCAACCAGGCATTCCACAAGACAAGACAATGTGATCACAATCTAAAAGACCAGAGAAACACACTCATAAGGGATCCACATGATAGGATTACCACATAGATTTTAAAACAATTGTGCCTTACATATTGAAGGAAGTACAAGTCAAGATTACACATTTCAGCAGAGGATTAGAAACTATAAAAGTGAAAAATAGTGAAACCAAAAAGAACTCAATGATTTTAGCAGATTAGACAACTGAGGTGAGATTTTAGCACATTGGAAGATAGGTCAGAAGAAAGCAACCAGAATGAAGCAAATTCAGAATGTAGGAGGCACTGGGTGAGGGGTAGGAGTGGGAGATCCTAGTATGTTTAATTGGATTATCAGGACAAGTGAGAATGAGATAGAATTGATATGTGAAAAAAGAGTCCCCAAATTCAAGAGATGTTTACAACCTCAAGCAGTATAAATGCAAAAGAAAAAGCAGGGGGGTAGCGGTGGAGGGGTGATGACAAAATCCTACATGTAGCCACCTCCCAGGAAAACTGCTGAAAAACCAAAAAGAAAAATGACTAAAGGCAGCTAGGGCAGGCATAATACATTTGAAAAAAGAGAAAAGAGAAAATAAGAATGATAATAGATTCCTCAAAGAAATTTTAAAACCAGAAGATAATTGGTTATCTTTAAAGCGCGAAAATTAAACAACTATCAAAATTCCATAACCAGCAGAAAGATCCTTTTAAAACAGAGTCAAAATAAAGACACTTCCACACAAAAGTAAACTCACTGAACCTGCATTAAAGTATATTCTTCAAGTAGAATGAACGTGATCCCAAATGGAAGACTGAAGATGTAGGAAAATGAAGGATGACAGGAACTATAAATAGGTGTGTAAATTGAGTATCAGCAGGTTAGCGCTGTAAAAGACAAAACATTTTGTGGAGTTTGAGCTACACAGACCATTAAAATACATGACCACAATAGCATCTAAATCAGGAGGAAGTTAAAGCCCAGAAAGAGGTAACTCCTCTATTAAGAAAGAGGTAACTATACTATGTCAGACTTTTTAATAAGTCCAGGATACATGCTGTGGCCTTTAACAAGAGGACAAGTAGAACAACTTGTAACCACCAAGCTTAAATAGAGAAGAGCAGAATCATTTAAAATACTCTAACAATTCAAAAAAATGAAAAAAGGAACACAGAACAGGCCATCAAATAGAGAGCAGATACCAATATGTAGATTTAAACTCAAACACATATTTAGGAATTATATTTAAGAAGCAAATGAGTACTCGGTCTCTATGGCTACTTATTTATTTATGCTACAACTCACTCCAAAAAAGACTTTTAGGAGCATAAACATTTGAGTAGGTAGGAGACTGCCAGGCAGAAACAATAAAGGACATTTTTACTACAGAGAAAACAACATACATAAAGACAAAGAGGTTTAGAGTGGCATGGAGGAACGGTTCAGAGTCTGCAGTTCAAGAAGCATCAGAAGAAACTACAGGAAATGCACCTGGAGAGGCAGCTCAGGACTAGCTGAGGGGAAAGTGGCCTCTACCTGTTAAGGAGTCTGGAATTCACCCTGAAGGGAATGGAGCATCCTTGATAGATTTTAAGCACATAATGACATGGACAGACTTGTATTTTAAAAAGTTTACTCTAGCAACTATATAGACAATCGGAACTGGGAAGAAGCTGTATAAGAAAGACTGGAGATGGGGGGCCGAGCGCAGTGGCTCACACCTGTAATCCTAGCACTTTGGGAGGCTAAAGCGGGCGGATCACGAGGTCAGGAGATCGAGATCATCCTGGCTAACATGGGTGAAACCCCATGTCTACTAAAAATACAAAAAAAATTAGCTGGGCGTGGTGATGGGCGCCTGTAGTCCCAGCTACTTGGAAGGCTGAGGCAAGAGAATGGCATGAATCTGGGAGACGGAGCTTGCAGTGAGCCGAGACTGTGCCACTGCACTCCAGCCTGGGTGACAGAGTGAGACTCCGTCAGAAAGAAAACAAGGAAAGGACAGGACAGGACAGGACAGGACAGGAAAGGAAAGGAAAGACTGGAGATACGTGATTAGCTAGGGACTGGCATAAAAGATGACAAGGGCCTGAACTAACACAGTGACTTTAGGGGTAGACAGCAGAGTACAAACCAGACAAGGAGACTGAATGAATGTTGGGGAAGTTGAGTAAAATACTGCCACATCAATGGGTTAACTGTATAATGAAGAAAAACAGTTGCCATTTAAGTAATTCACATTACTATTGGAGGCAGAGAAGTGTTTGTTTTTAAAAAGTAATGAAATGGGGAATGTCACTCTGAAGCAGAACAGGCATTTAGAGCTGGCCTGAACAAAACCTGGAAAATCTAAACTGGCTGCTTGGTGAGCAAAGAATTAGAGAAAACATTAATGGCATAGTTTCAATATTTAATGGCATACAGCACCAGCAGTCTAAGCATTTTAAAAAGTTAAATTTGCTTAGCAAGAGAGGCCTTCTCACACACTGCCATATATACCAAAGAATAAAAGATAAGAGCAAACACAAATAGCAACTGCCACAGATAACCTATTTTTAGAGAATTCAGATGTTTTTGTGGAGAAAAAACTTGAACTATAAAAATACAGCTTTCAAAAGGTGCCTCGCTCAAAATTTGAGACATGTATTTCAGAGGATTAATATCTAAATATACACGCCAAATAGTTTTATATTCAAAACTCCTAATATCTTTGCCACAATTATATTGAGTTTGAATATTTGACTCTGTGAAGTCCAAAACTAAATGTACCTGCAATAAGTAAATTTTCCTTTTTTGAAGTTTTTATTCTAGTAAAACACATGTCATACAAAATCACTCAGACTTTTTAAAGGAAATTACATAATTGACCACAAAGAAAGGAAAGTGAAACAAGTGGTGGAGCCACAGACAAGGCATGGCTAGATCTTCCAAAGAGAAGCACTCCACAGCAGCACCTGTGGGCACGAGCACACTGCTCCCCCTTCAGGGAGCTACAGGCAACAGTTTCTGACTACTGGTTAGAAAGGAAAGAAAAATGCAGCTTATGAGAAACAAAGCAGAAAGAAAGAAAGACAAATTTATACTAATTACAGATGTAAAAAAGTATAAATAATCCTAAAAAATGATAACAGTATCTGTATTAGTACACATTTATTTAGTCACATGACAATACAGTTCACAGGAAATGATGACAGTCTTACTTTTGCAAAGCCATCTCCTTCTGCTGATAGAGTTCATTCAGAATCTCCACTTTCTGCCTCAGGGTTTTGCATTCATCTTCCAGTCCAGCTTTGGCAGCTTGTAGTGAGTTGCAGTCATCTTCCAATTTCTTTATCTGGTCTGTAAAGGATAAAACATGGGAGTTTTATGTGTGTGCACAAGAACTTGAGAACTTGGTTGGGGGCTGGTGCTGAGAGAAATGAGACGAATGAAAGCAGGAAGCTGCTCTTTATCTTTCTAATGCAATTTTGTATCTTTCCAAGATATAGCAATTTCTTCTCAAGAAGCAACCTACCTTCCAGGTTACATTTAGTGGACACGGAGGCTCTTAGCTTAAGTTGTAAAAGTTTTAGATCCTCTTCAACTACCGATATTGCAGTCTGTGTCTAAAAATTGCAGAAGAGAGAAGTATTCATAAAAGTGAGGCATAGCAAAAGCATTCACAGGTAATTATGGGACTCTAAAAAGGATTATACCCGAGAGACGTCCATCATCTGCTTAATCTGATTTTTCATCTTCTCATTCTGGTCACCTAAAAAACAAAAGGATTTCTTTCATTGCTTTTTCTTCCTTTGCTTTTTAAATCCATATTTTCTTGATTTACCCAAAACCAAACCATTGTCATGTTCAAACATTTAAAGAACAAACAAAAACAGAACAGGGTTAGACTGACTTTTAAGAGAACTGCAAACTTAAGACTGAAAAAGTGAATTCCCATTTGTACATAAACATGTTATACATGCCATTCTTGAGCAAGAAGAAACATGTGAGATAAAAGCTCTTTCTTCTCTCTCATATCTACCTCCATCTGGGCTTAGTGTCTTATTCAGAAACATTCCCTCCTATTCTCCTCCAGAATCTGCTACCAGGTGTGGTTTAAACACCCACTACACAAGCAATATCCAACTTGAGAGAGGGCATCTAGAAACACTGTCCTCATCAGTAAACACTGCTACCCTATAGCCTCCACTCTCATGGCCTTAGTTTATGGATCCAACTACCTCGGCACTCTCAAAACCAGTTGTGGTTTTCTTTCATGGCCTTAGTCAGTTTATGCCTCCAACCACCTCAGTACTCTTAAAACAGTTGTGGGCCTTAAAACCACACAGCTACTGAGATGACAAGTTTTAACATGTTATCTTCATGAAACTGAGAAATAAGTTTCTACTACTGTATGTGTTCAATACTTAGAGGTGTAAGACATGACCAGTGCAGCTCCCATGCACCCTTCTAGTCTCAATGTAAAAACAAAGTCAGTGTTCACTGCATGTTTATTGCTACACCACACCCTAGCAATCCACCTCTGCGCAATGCAAGCAGACATACATTCAAATCCAATGATACGTGTTTACAACTCGAAAGCTTAAGAGGAAATTCAGCCAGGTGAAAAGTAGCACTGGTGCACTTAAAGACAGGAAGGCAAAACGGGTCCATCCTCCTTGGGACTGATCTTACCTCCCACTTCTCCATTTGCTAATTCATCTGAATCATTTCCATCTTTATTTTGACCCTCAGATTCAGATTCACACTCTAACCGATTCAACTGTGTAATGCAATTAGTCAAAGCCTAGAAAAGAAGTAAAAGGGCATTAAGAGTCTTTCCATTTAATTCTACAGATTTCATGATAATTCACAAGAATTAAGCTTGTATTCATGAGAACGTACTTACATTAATATTATCATCCTTGTGAGTAAGAGCTACTTCCAAATCTTTCTGAGACTTCTCAAATGATTTGATTTGCTCACTGAGCTCAGCATGTAATTTACTCCAGTCTTCGATTTCCTGCTGCAACTGAAAAGTTAAAACACAAGATTCCCACAGGTTAGGGCTTTTGTACTGGAGACATTAGGACCAAGTGAATGAGACAGGGAAATAAGGAGCCATGCCGCTCCTTGGCCTATCACTATGTGCTAAGACCTTAGTTAAGCGGGAGGAGAGAGTGGTCCCAACCCTCAGAGCTACAGTGAGAACATCAGAGCTGTCAAGGAAACTGGATCTCGTTTATTGCATCCTTCAGAAAATGGTAGCCAATTCAAATAATTCACTTCCAGAAGGAACAGAAGGGTTCATCCTGCTATCTCCCAAGTCCAGACTCCTGCTCATGTAACCTTCCCTTGGCTAGTGAAGCAGTAACTACTCAAAGGAGGGTTATAAAATATCTAACTCTTAGGTCTAAAAAGCCAATCTATTACCCACTGGAGGCTACTCAAGTTAACAGCAATTGGTGTTTGCCAAAACAAGACTACACACTCTGATAGCCAAAATAAATTGTACAGAACAGAAAATCCAGAACAGATAGAGAATGTATACCTACACTCAATTTTGGAAGCATACTTTAAACTTTGCATATCTAAGAACAGAATCCTGCACATATATTACCTTAAAATAGATCTGAGAAAAGGCATTCATGAGGTATGATACTGGGTTCTCTATTTTACATGACCTAGGACACGCACTTTCCTTTACCTGCTCTTTTTTCTTCTTAAGCCTAGCATTTTCTTCTTGAACCCGATGGCATTCAGACTTCACCTTCTCTTCACTAAGCTTAGCTTCATTAAGTGCAATCTGAACCTAATGCAAAACACTCCTATTAGTGAATTAATTCCAAAGAAAATCAAAAAAAGTTACTTTCCCAGCCCAACATCATGTAGTTTTCATTTTTTGCACATTTTAGCACACATCAAACTTTTGCTCTGCAATCAAACTATAATATAGTATTAATATCCTGCAGGAATTATAGTCAGCTTTACCTCTGAAAATTCTGAGGCATTCATTGAAATAGCATCCTTTAACTTCTCTATAGATTTCTTGTTTTCTGATATCTGCCATGTAAAAACAGAACACAAAATGTATATTAGGATTTCAGTAGAAACACTGGGATATGTACTGAAAAGAAGAAACATCAACAAAGTATGTCCTAGAGCCATCCCCTATGTTTCAGGTAAAAGCAGGTGTTTCAGTTTTGCCCTAGGGAAAAATCAAGAACTTAAAGAGGTAAGGGAAAATAATCGAAGGCATAAATATTTCATGGCATACACAACCTTCCTGGTTAGAATAAAATGTGGTAGATGACCAGACTAAAAGGTGAAATAAGAGAAACTGAAAAAACTTTTAAGTAAACCAGTTCAAATCAATGCGACTTTTTTTTCTTGTAGCAAGAGAAAAAAAATCCCCAAGGTACTTTAAAAATGCTCTTGCCTAAATTAAAAATGGTAGGACTGGAGTGAAAATAGACAGATCACCCATACAGAAGAATTCTAGATAATTTATGAAGATTCTGGCTCCTCAAGGGGACACAGCATAACCCTTTTTCACTGTGGGCTGTGTTAGTAACTTCCTTCCAAAGGGTACAAATAATGCAAAAAGTTAAAAAAAAAAAAAAAGTAATTTTACAGTGAAGAAATGTGGTAATACTACCTCAGTGAGGTCATCAAGATTAATAGGGTGTGGGATTTATGGGTACACTCTCTACTATCTTTGCAACTTTTAGGTCATTCTAAAAGTATTCTATTAATAAAGTAAAATGTTTACAGCAAAAAAAAAAAAAAACTTTGCAAAACAAAACAAAATAAAACACAAGGACTGTTGTTTCCTAGTTGTTCCACATGTTTCAGAGGGCAGAGCCAAGCAATATGACAATTACCTAGGGTTGAAAACCAAAATACTTCCTAGGCCCATAAGAATAACTTCTTGTGTAAGTATTTAAAATTCCACAAAAATGGACAGAAGTAGGTTCAACTTCCCTGACTCGCACTCTTACTTCACGTAACAGCAAGGAAAATAAAGAGTTCAACTCAATCTACAAAAGAGTTCAAAACCCAAACTGTTAGTAACACTTAGCAGCAAAACTCTTACCAAGTCCTGATTCTTGACATTCTGTTCTCTCTCTGACTCTAACATAACACGAAGATTTTTAGCTGCGTCACCCAGAATTTCATTATTTTTTTCAAGTGTCTTGATTTTATCCTACAAAAAAGATATTAAGGTTAGTTATAGTCATTACTTATACTTTTGTTTTAAAATGTAATCCTCAAAATAATTTTTTACCTTAAATTTAATTGCTTCATCAGAGAGAATCATATTTTGTTTCCTGGTTTCCTGAACATGTTTCTTTGATTCCTTGATCTACATAAAATAAAGCATTCAGAATCCAGAAATACAAAGTATAGTGCTACCAGAACTCAATTTCAAGTGACTGACCTCTTACAGAGGAGAACAGTACTTTACACATATGACTGCTTAAGATCTGGATGGTTTATAGGAATTAATGGCATAATAAATATTATTTTAAAATACCATAGTAACTGAACTATAAGATAGGTGAAAATAATTCAAGCTGGGACCATGGAAAAAAAAACCAAAAGAATAACTATACCTTCTGTTCATAATTTGACAATTTTTGTACAAGTTCTGTATTTTCTTTCATGATAATCTTCAACTTCTCAGAAATTTGCTGTTCCGTGACTGAAAAAAGAAAAAAATAATGAAGTTATTATGATCACTAAATGAAACTGAATTACCCAATGGATCAGCAGCAAAGACATGTTATCTGGCACTATCAGGAAAAAGAACTTCTTAGCATAACTATTATAGTTTTAAAAAGTGATATGGTTTGGGTCTGTGTCTCCACCAAATCTCATGTCAAATTATAGCCCCCAGTGTCCCCAGTGTTCAGGTGGGGCCTGGTGGAAGGTGATTGGATCACGGGGTAGATTTCTCACAAGTGGTTTATCACCATCCCTGTGGTGCTATTCTATGATGGTGACTGAGTTCTTGTGGAATCTGGTTGTTTAAAAGTATGCGGCAACTCCCCGCTAACTCTCTCTCACTCCTGCTCCCACCAAGTAAGACGGCCTGCTCTCGCTTTGCCTTCTGCTATGAGTAAAAGCTCCCTGAGGCCTCCTCAGAAGCAGATGCCGCTATACTTCCTATAGCCTGCAGAAACATGAGCTAATTAAACTTCTTATAAATTACCCAGTTTCAGGTATTTCTTTTTTTGAGACAGGGTCTTGCTCTGTTGCCCAGGCTGGAGTTCAGTGGTACAATCTCAGCTCACTGCAAACTCCACCTCCCAAGCTCAAGCAATTCTCCTGCCACAGCATCTTGAGTAGCTGGGACTACAGGTGTGTGTCACCACACCCAGCTAACTTTTGTATTTTTTCTAAATAGAGACGGAGTTTCCCCATGTTGCCCAGGCTGGTCTCGAACTCCTGAGCTCAAGCAATCCTCCTGCTTTGGCCTCCCAAAGTGTTGGGATTACAGGCGTGAACCACCACACCTGGCCTTGGGTATTTCTTTATAGCAGTGTGAAAACAGATTAATACAAAAAGCAATCTGCTAACAAGAATAAGGATGTAAAAATACTGTTATAATTAAAGAAAAATATAATAAGAACCTTTATTTCAATGAGAGTCTAATTTATTTCCAAGATAGGAAATACAGTAAAATGTTATAGCTCAGTATTCCTCCCTGCATGAAGCATCTTTCTTCTCAGAAAATGGCATCACTTCAAATATGTCATTTGCAAAGAGAAACAGAAAACGCAGTCATGCTGATTTACATTTCTAGTCCTCAAATTATCTACTTAAATAAATATTTAATGTACTGACTAAATCATTAGCAAAGAAACACTGGTCACATGGAATAAATTGGTACTACATCAACATTTAAGGTCAGTCTGCCTCAAATTAATTATCTTCTCCCTACTCCCGTAATTTGTTCCTCTTCATCTCCTATCTCAGTTGGTAGCATCACCATTTCCTCTATCATCCAACCTGGCAACCTAGGAATAGTCAAGTTTTCAGAAGCTATAAGTCAGTCAGATATCAGAAGTCACTAAAACTACTTATATATAAAACCCATATCAAACAACAATACAGAGGGAATAGTACAAAATAAGCCAAAAGATTTACCTTGATATACTCTACTCTTCACCTAGAAAAGAAAAATAAAATTAAATTTGATGTCAAACATTTTATTAACAGATGTACATAGTTTCCAATACAACTGTCAGAATTGTAACCAAATGAGAATTTAATAATAGTTTGGTTTAGCATGAATCCACAAGATGAAAAAAATTTAAAAAGGTTAAAAAGCATTTCAAACATTACCAGTAGTGATATGCTGTAGTCTGACAGATACAGCACTAAGGTAAATACCTTACTCTGCAGCTAAAGAGACGTTTATATATCTAAATGAGCACCAGTTTTATGAAATGAGCACTTAGCTTGAATAACAGAAATGGCTAATATTTTTGTAATAAATATATTAACATTTTATTTATTCATTTTATTTATTTGACAACTCCAAATAGCCAGAATGATATCTAAAAACAATGACTACTCAAAAACACTCTGAGGAAACAAAATTAAAGGTATGATCTTCGTACTAAGACACACACCTCTTTTGCTCACCAGAAAACATCTCAGAAATCCTATTCAAAATTGACTAGTAGCTGAATTTAAAAATAATTCTATTAATACTAAACTAGATCATTCGATTTTCCTAGACCACTAAAAACAGTGCTCATAAACCTGACAGGGAAGGGAAGACTGCTAGAGGAAAATGCATAAGCAACAAGAGAAATGACAACTATCATCTTCCTGAAAGGGCAAAACCCAAATCATCCCCTAAAGACAGCACTAAATTATAGGACAAAAAAATATAAGCAGTAACTAATTTTTTAAAAAGAATATTACCAAATTTCTTTGCAACCCAGAATATATTTTCCCTTTCAAATATTATGTTGATGAGATGCTAACACCAGTCCACAAATCATCCATAATCTCAGCAAATACACTGTTTACATAATATACTGTATTACTGTATACAGTAATTAATATACTGCATACATAATAATTACAGTATTTAAATCTCACTTATAATACCATTGTTATAGGAATATGCATTCAGAAAATTCCAACACGGAAAGAAATTACTATCCCTCTAATGTCACGGCCTTGCTAATGAGAGTTAACTTCCTCTGCTCCATTTTACCCAAACTAACAGGCAAGTAGAGACCAAGGTTCCAAAAGTCAAGTGCTGAGGAACGACAGTTAGGACACAGAGCCTATACAACTTTCTAAAAAATGAAAATGGCGTCAGAATTTTTTTTATTAACAAATAGGAGAAACGAGAGGGAAATGTAAAATGTTTTCACCTTTTCCCCTTCCATTTACCCTTTGATTCTCCCTTTTTATCTGAGAAAAAGCACCACGAGGTTAGAGAAGGCCTCACAGGAGAAAAGACCCTTCTTTTTAAGTAATTTTACAATCAATTGTGAAAGCAGAGAAAATTTATTAATGATGATATATGTGATATAATTATGAAATCAGAAAAAGACTACTCAGTTTTAGAAGATTGGCACACAATAATTTTGGCCATTTTAACTGTGAAGTTTCAATAGGAAGCTTTTCATCTGCAAAGTTCATTTACACAAAATAATCTTCTCCCAATTATGTTAAATAACTATGAAGCCGAATGCTACATAGTATAATCATAAGTATGTACAAGTATGAGTATACACACTTATACATACATATGTTTAAGTCTGAAAGACAAATTCTGCACAGCAGATAAAAAAATTAATGGTGTGTCTTTACACAGGATATAATTTGTATTTACAAATAAAAAGATATTTTCTGAGTAAAACAGTACATGATCAAATCAGAAAATCTGGGAAATACACATTTTTAAAAAACTGAAAACTTACCTCATCTCCTAGATATAAGAATTTTTATCATTTTGTTGTGTTTCCTTGCAGCATTTATTTTCTGTGTGTATGCTGCTGTAATATACAGTTTATACCTTAAAGTCTTGGTTTCTACTTTTCTTCTACTTCATGTTAAATTGTGAGTATTTGTTGTGCCCCTATGTCTTTGAATTATATCAAGCAGCCTAATATCCCATTATATGAACATACAATAATTTAACAACTTTCCCACTGTGAATCACAGTAGGTTGTGTTCAAATTTTCACTCTAATAAATACTGTTCTGCTGAATGCTCTTATGTAAGATATTTAAAACTTTTTTTTTGAGACAAGAGTCTCATTTTGCCACCTAGGCTAGAGTGCAGTGGCATGATCTGCCTCCCCGTTTCAAGCGATTCTCCTGCCTCAGCCTCCTGAGTAGCTGGGATTACAGGCTCTCGCCATCACCCCTGGCTAATTTTTGTATTTTTAGTAGAGAAGGGGTTTCATCTTGTTGGCCAGGCTGGTCTCGAACTCCTGGCCTTATGTGATCCACCTGCTTCTGCCTCCCAAAGTGCTGGTATTACAGGTGTGAGCCACCACACCTGGCCATGTAAGATATTTAACGCATGATCGGTTATTTCTTTCTTTTTTTTTTTTTTTTTGAGATGGAGGAGTCTCACTCTGTCACCCAGGCTCGAGTGCAGCGACGCATTTCGGCTCACTGCAGCCTCCGCCTCCCAGGTTCAAGCGATTCTCTGCCTCAGCATCCCGAGTAGCTGGGATTACAGGCATGTGCCACAACACCTCACTAATTTTTGTATTTTTAGTAGAGATGGGGTTTCATTATGTTGGCTCGGCTGGTCTCAAACTCCTGGCCTCAAGTGATCCGCCTGCCTCGGACTCCCAAAGTGCTGAGATTACAGGCGTTAAACTACTGTGTCTGGCCGACTGGTTATTTCTTTAGGATTGATTACTAGACATGTTATTAATACAATATAAAAGGATATAACCATTTTTAAGGCTTATGATAGACATCATGAAACTATTTTTCAGGATGGCTCTAAGAATTCCTAGTTCTAACAGTGTACATATGTCCTACCTAATTCTTTCTTTTTTTCCTTTGTGAGTTGAAATAAAGACCCACCTAATTCTTAATATTTAGATTTTGATATAAGGGACATATAAACTGAAGTTTTCCCATTGAGATTATACGTGTTGTCTTATCCACTTAAGAATCTACCAACACAAAAATTATACTAAATTATTGTACAAGATTAGCTTGAATTAAAAGCATTAATATCTGTTCACATTAGAAACTGAAAAAGAAATAAAAGGGCTGTGATTATAAAACCATACTTGAATTTATGAGTTAAAGCATGCATTAATTTACTCACAACAAGGACAGTTCTCCAGAAGAAAACGGCAAACGAAACAATTCCCAAGAAGGCAGTGATAAGTACAGGTTTCCATGGCAATCCATAAAAATCAGGCCCAGGCTGAACATCATCAGGCAATGTAGCAACTAGCTGAAATGGGCATGTTAGAAATAATGAGAAACCTTAAAGAAGCTTACCATAAAGCAGTCACAAAGATTCATTCACAGAAATTCTAAACCAACTCTATCAGATACCTATCCCCTCAAAAATCTTCAGTAGCTCTCACTGCTTCAAGAAAAATAGGATACTGGGAGTCTCACACTTATTGTTTGGCTTGTTGTGTTCTGAAGTACTATGAGTCTGAATGTCTTTAGGTTGGGCATATATTTCTAGTTTACAATAGGCCCTGATACAATATGTTATCTAAAACATGGCTGGAATCTCTCTGCATCACACTTTTCTCTCGAACAGGTTTTTTATTGCTGAAAAAACCACATAAGATATAAAACCTTATATATATAAGTAACCGACTTTCTATGGCTGCAAATAAAACCAATATGATGATAATGAATACCACAAATAATGTGTTATTCTTCTAAGATTTAAAATCTTAAATCGACTCTTACATAAACAAAGAACAAATGCTAAGTTTGGATAGCCCCTGATAACTGATCTAGATAAACCGCTTTGAATTTAGTGCCTTAATACTAAATGTTTCCTTGAAAACAGTGCATTAAACACCTGTCTGATCTATGCTGTTTTCACAGCCCTCTACAAGTACACTATCATACTGGTCCCATCCCCCAACAGAGCCGGGGGTTATGCGGAAAAGACCTGTAAGCCCTCTGTGTTTTGATCGTGACTTCACACCAGAACATAAAGTGCTGTAACTTCGTAAGTACGCAAAAAAAAAAAAAATAAAAAATAAAATAAAATAAAAAAAAGGGGACGAAATTTTCTCAAACACACTCCCATCTGCCTCCCTAAACAGCATAGAAACGTCTTGCTTTCCTCGGATCTGACACACTCCATTTCTCCTCTGCACAATCAATGCACCCACTCTGCTCAGAACTCTTCCACCCGCCTGTGACAGCTTGAGTCCCTCCCTGGGAATGGGGACTGTCACCTCCAGCAGCTTGGCTATGAAGGCTGCGTAGAGCACCGACAGGGGTCCCAGAAGTTCCGGGTCCCCCGGGGTAGCGGTGATAGAAGGCACAGTGGCAGGTACTGAGTCCATTGTGTAGAACAGCTGAATGCAAGCGACAATTCCCAGGGGAATGGCACTGGGTCCCCTGTTTTTCAGAGCTTCCTCCTGCGGAAAGGCCCCAGTTCAGGGGGCGGACTCTGGGATTGAACTTCGCCTTCCACCGCTGCCGGCACTTTCGCTTTATGCCGCCTATAAAGCACGTCATCAGCCACGGCCCCTGGCGCATGTCAAGGCACCAAAAGAGTTGGCCCGCGAGGGCGGGACCAGAGCAGACGGAACCAACTGTCGAGGTGGCGGGGGAGAAGAGCGAATGGGGAGCGGAAGACTTCAAGTAAAGGGAGGCGGAAGTGACTGGCGCTTCCGCCAGGAACCTGCGACTTACAGAGCCCCGGAGTAAGGAGGCAGGGATCTACGTAGAGGAGGATTGTGGGCAGCAGCTGGGGAAAAGGAGAAAGGCAGGCCTCTCGTGCTGGCCCGGAGCTGACCCTTCCTGTCACAGCGTGGAAGGACCACCGCTCAGATGGGGCGCCGCTGCCGTGCACGGCCTTTCTTCCCTGCCTACTCAGTCCTCTGCTTAGCGTTCCGCCTGCTGACCTCCATTGCACTCGCTGTCTCACATTCTTGCCGACACTCTTATTAAAAAGCCTTACCCAGGAGTCATGTCATCGTGTCACCCCCATGCACAGGGGTTCAGTTATGGGTCCCACTTTTTTTTTTTAGATGGTGGCTGCGGGAAAGGGGAGGGAGTCTCCCTATGTTGCCCAGGCTGGACTCAAACTCCGGGACTCAAGCCATCTGAGAAGCTGGGACTACAAGTGGCCGACCACATCTTAAGGTTGGGGTTACATGACTTGTGGAAAAGGACAAGGATAATGAATAGTATGGAAATCACGTTCCAGAAGTTGAAGAAACCGGGGACATTTAATCTGTGGGGGGAAAAATGGTATCTGTAGATAAAAATACCATTTTTAGACCTTTAAAGGTTTATCTTCGAGTTGAATATAAAGTCAACTCAGAGGAACAATCAAGCAAGAACAAGCAGGAAAACCCTAAGAAAGAAGATATATGAAGGGTGTGGTACAAGAGGAGGGCAAGATCTGTAGTAACAGTATGGTACTGGCCCAAGAATGCAGACCCACCACGGGGCAGAATAAAAAAATCCAGAAATAGACCCCACTGCACTGGAAATTTGGGATACAGCAAGTCCGCCGGTTAACAGACTTTTTAATAAGTGGTATTACATATCTAGATAATATGGAAAATAAAACTGGATCTTTTTCTCTCATTGTTCATAAATTCCAAGTTAATCAGAAACCTGAATGTAAAAAATGAAAACAAATGGTTGAAAAAATTGAGTGACTGTCTCTGTGTATTATGTGAGTGGGCAAGACCTTCCTAATTATGTATCAAAATCCTAAAGCAACAAAGAAAATGATTTGTAAATTTGATTACTGAAAAACAAAAAAAAACGCCCAACCCCATCCACAAAAATTGCAAAATAATCCAAGTTTGGCAATGGTAACCTAAGAAAAAATATTTGTAACAAATTATGAAGGATTAATATTCCTAAAATATAAAGTGCTTTACAAATAAGAAGATAGCCACCAGCAAACCTATAGAAAAATGGGCTGAGGTAATGAACAGATCCCAGGAAAAGAAATGCAAATAATTTAAAAACATATGGAAACATGCTCTGCCTCACTCATAATACAAGAAATACAAATTGAACCTACAATGAAATATGATTTCTCACTTATCTTGGCAAGATCCAAACATTTGACAACACACTCTATAGGTGAGAGAATGTGGAGGAAGCAGGCACTCTCATTCTATGCTGATCTCTATATAAAATCATACAACCCCTATGATTTGGCAACATCTCCAGAAATAACTTGTATATTTATCTACTGACTCAACAATCCCACTTCTAAAAATCTATCTCAAAGATACTGGGGATATAACAACAAATGCTGAAAAATATATGCACAAAACTGTATTATTCCAGCATTACTTATAACAAAAGACTAGAAACAACCAAAATGGCCATGAATGAAAGACATATTGAATACAACAAAGTATACTGTGAAGCTATAAAAGAAAGTAATTTTATATACTGCTAGGGCACACTGTCAGAATACATTTTTTTAAAGGTAGAGAAAAGTAGACTACTACTTTTATCTAAGAAAGTCAGGATTTTTTTCTTTATAGCTTTGAGGGAAATATGACATTCAATACGTTATATGTTTTTAAAGTACACAGTTTGATCAGTTTTGCATATGAATATGCCTGTGAAACCATCATCACAACCAACATAGTGAACCTCCCAAAGTCTCCTTATTCCCTTGGTAATCTCCTGCCCCTTTTCACCCCTCCCTGCCCCTGAAACAGAATTTCTGTCATAATAGATTAGTTTGCATTTCCTAAAGTTTTATATGTATGTAATAATGCACGGTTATATTTTCTCTGGCTTTTCTCAGCATAATATGAAATTCACCTACATTGCTGCATATATCCATAATGGTTCATTTGTTTTTATTGCTGAGTAGCATTTCATTGTATGGGTGTGCCATAATCTGTTTATCTGTCATCTATGGATGGATATTTGATTTTTTCCAGTTTTAGGCTTTTATAAATAAAACTTCCAAGACTATCATGGAGATGAATCTGCCACAGCTAGAAATGCTCAAGAACCAGCTGGACCAGGAAGTGGAGTTCTTGTCCACGTCCTTTGCCCAGCTCAAAGTGGTACAGACCAAGTATGCAGAAGCCAAGGACTGTCTGAACATGCTGAGTAAGAGCAACAAGGGAAGAGAATTATTCATCCCACTGATGAGTTCGATGTATGTCCCTGAGTAGCTGCATGATGTGGAACATGTGCTCATCGATGTAGGAACTGGGTACTATGTAGAAAAGATAGCTGAGGATGCCAAGGACTTCTTCAAGAGGAAGACAGACTTCCTAACCAAGCAGATGGAGAAAATCCACCAGCTCTCCAGGAGCACGCCATGAAACCGGCTGTCATCGAAATGATGAGCCAGACGATTCAGCAGCCCAGAGCCCTGGGGGCACCTCAGGCTACTGCTAAGACCTGAGAGTTTGTTGCAGAAATGGGGCAGAGGGATACCCCTTGGGCGTGGCTTCCTGGTGCCAGGGAGGGGAAAGGTCTTATGTTTAATGCCAATAAATGTGCCAGCTGGGCAGAAAAAATAAACTGTCAAAAACATTGATCTACAAGTCTTTCTATGCATGTATAATTTATTTTCACTTGGGTAAATGTGTCTCAGGTAAATGTTTAGGAGAAGAATGGCTGGATCACATGCCCAGTGTAGGTATACCTTCTTAAGAAACTGACAAACTGTTTTCCAAGATAGCTGTACCACTTCACATCCCCACCAGCAGTGTATGATACTTCCATTTCCTCCACATTTCTCTAACACATGATATAATCAGTTTTTTAAATTTTAGCCATTATAATAAGTGTGTAGTGGTAACTCATTCTGTTTTAAATTGGCATTTCCCTGATAATTATGCTGAACATTTTTTAATGTGCTTACTTGCAATTGGTATATCTTCCTTGGTAAAGTGCAATTTTACTGCATTACATTTTTTTTAGATGAATGTTGAAGTTCTTTATGTATTCTGAATACAAATATTTTATCAGATAGATGCTTTGCAGTGACTCTTTCCCAGTCTGTAGTTTGTATAACAGTGTTTTTTAAAGAGATGTTTTTATTTTGATTAAATCCAAATTATCAAATTTCTCCTTTATGAATCATACTTTTGATGTCAACTGTAAGAAATCTTTGCCTAATCCAAGTTCAACAAAATTTTTCTCTTAATTTTTCCTAGAAGTTTTATAGTTTTAGGGTTTACATTTAAGTCTGTGATCCACTTTGAGTTAATTTATGTACATGATGTGAGGTATGGATCAATTTTTTGTATATAAATATCTAATAATTTGGGTACCATTTGTTGAAAAGACTTTCCTTTTTCCATTTAATTGTCTTTCCACCTTTGTCAGAAGTCCATTGTCATATATGTATAAATCTATTTCTGGATTTTCTATTTTGTTCCAATGGTCTATTCATCTGCTGTCTTAATTACTAGAGCTTTATAATAAGTCTTGAAATTACATGATGCTTGGGCTATTTGAGGTCCTCTGCATTTTCCATATGAATTGTAGAATCAGCTTGTCATTTAAAAAACATCCTTCTGAGATTTTAATTGGGGTTATGTTAATGCAAGTGATCAAATTGGGGAGCTTAACAATATAGTCTTCTGACTCATAAACGAGGTCTATCTCTCCATGTATTTAGGTCTTCTTTAATTTCTATCAGCAATATTTTATAGTTTTCAATGCATATGTCTTACACACTTTTTGCCACATTTATCTGTAAGTACTCCATATTTTTGATACTATTGTACATGGAATTTAACTTCAATTTCCAATTGTTCATTGCTAGTACATATAAATACAATTGCTTTTAGATGTAAATCTTTATCTAGCAACCTTACTAAACTTAGTACTTATCTAGCAGGTTTTTTCTACATCCCACCAGATTTTATGCATGTTGTCTGCAAAAAAAGACAATTTTACTTCTTTCCCAATCTGGACGCATTTTATTTCTTTTTCTTGCCTTAGTGCACTGGCTATTGCCTTACAACACTGAACAGATGTAATGAGAGTAGACATTCTTGTTTCACTTCTGGATCTTGGGGGGAAGACATTCCATCATTCACTATTAAGTATGATGTTCATTTTAAATCTTTCATAAAAGTGATTTAAGTTCCCTTCCATTCCTAGTTTGTTGATAAATTTATTGTTTTTTAAATTATACAGTAATCAATTTTAGATTTTTTTCAAAGTGGTTTTCTGTGTTTACTGAACTGAACATATGGATTGTCTTTTTAAAGTTTGTCATTATGGTTAATTACACTGATTTTCAAATGTTAAAGAAACTTTGTATTCTCGGTATAAATCCTATTTGGTCATAGAGTATTTTCTTTTTTATATATTGTTGGATTTGATTTGCTAAAATTTTTGTTTAGAGTTTTTGTACCACTGTTGATTAGAGATACTAGTCTGTGGTTTTCTTTCTTACTTGTCTTTGTCTTTGCCTTGTTTTGATATCCTGGTAACATTAGCTTCATACAATGAGCTGAGAGGTATTTTCTGCTCTTCAGTTTAATAGATGAGTTTGTGTAGAACTTGTATTATTTCTTCCTTGTAAGTTTTAACAGAATTCAGCAGTGAAGCCATCTGGGTGTGGGGTTTTCTTTCTGGAAAGGTTTTTAGCTATAAATCCAATTTATTTAATAGTCATAAGGTTATCTGTTTCTTCCCGAATGAGCTTTTGCAGTCTGTGTCTTAGACAGAATTTCTTCATCTAAATTGTCAAATTAGTTGACGTAAGTTGCTCATAATATTCCCTTATTATAATTCTAACATTTGAAGAATCTGTGGTGATGTCTTTCTGATTGCTGCTATTGGTAATCTGTATTCCCTGTCTTCTTTCCCTGTTCACTTTGGCTATAGGTTAATCAATTTTATTAATCTCAAAGAACCAGGTTTTGGTTACATTGATTTTCTCTCTTTTCCTTTTGTTTTCTATTTCATTAAATTATGCTCTTATCTTCATTATTTCTTTTCTTCTGCTTACTTGAGGATTAGTTTGCTCTTCTTTCTCTAGTCTCTTACAGTGGAAAATGAAGTCACTTATTTGAGACCTTTCTTTTTTCTAATATAGGTAGTGCTATACATTTCCCACTAGTGCTTTGGCGACATCGTACACACTTGATATATTTGTTTTCATTTTATTTTCTTTATTCTTTTTTCTTTTCTTGAGACAAGGTCTCATTCTGTCACTTAGGCTGGAGTGCAGTGGTGCAATCCCTGCTCACTGCAGCCTCGATATCCTGGGCTCAAGCAACCCTCCCACTTCAGCCTCCTGAGTAGCTGGGACTACAGACATGTGCCACCATGCCCAGCTTTTGTGTGTATGTGTGTGTGCATGTTTTGTAGAAACAGGATTTCACCATGTTGTTCAAGCTGGTCTCGAAGTTCTGGGCACAAGTGATCCTCCTGCCTCAGCCTTCCAAAGTGCTAGGATGCCACTGCGCCTGGCCTGTTTTCATTTTCACTCATCTCAAAATACTAATTTCTCCTTTTCCTTTTAAACTCATAAGATGATAAGAAAAAAGTGTGTCACCTAGTTTCCAAATATTTGGGGATTTTCCAGATATTTCCATTATTGATTTCTAACTCAATTATATTGTGAAGAGAACACACTTTGTACTACCTGAATCATTTTATATTCATTAGACTTGTTTTATGGCTGATAATATAGTTCATTTTGGTAAATGCTTCATGTGCACTAAAAAGTATATGTATTCTGCTCTTCTTGGGTGGAATGTTCTATAAACATCAATAAGGTCAAGTTGGTTAATGATGACGTTCATAACTTCTAGATCCTTATTATCGACTTCCTATTCCATCAGTTATTGAAAAGGGGTACTGAAATCTCCAATTATAATTGTAAATTTATCTATTTTTCGTTGTCATTCTATCCATTTTTGCTTCATGTGCTTTGAAGATACATTATTAGGAGCACATTCATTTAGGATTTTTATATCCTCTTAATTAATGGACCATTTTATCATAAGAAATGGATTTTCTTTATCCCTAGTCATGACTTTGCTCTGGAATCTTCTTTGGTTTAATATAGCCACTCCAGCTTCCATTTGACTAGTGTTAGCATGGGATATCTTTTCTCAATCTTTCTAGTTTTAACTTTTTTTCTATCTTTTTATATAAAGTTTATAGACATCTAGTTGGGTCTTGCTTCTTTACCCAATCTGACAAACTTTTCCTTTTAATTGGGGTATTTAGGCAAGTTCCACCTACTGTGATTACTGATATAGTTAAAAGTTTAGCATCCTCTTTTTTTTCAATTTGTCCCACCTGTTCTTTGTTCCCATCTTCTTTCTCTTATTCTGCCTCCTATATCAGTCTTTTCAATTATTCCGATTTATCTCATTTATTGGCCTATTAGCTATAACTCTGTTATATTAGTGGTTGCTTTATAGGGTTTATAGTATACATTCTCAACTTATCACAGTCTATCTTCAAATGACACTACACTATTTCATTTATATAATAATAACTTTATGATAGTTACTACCATTTCTCCCTCTTCTGACCTTTACACTATATCATCATACATTTAACTTTTACATATTTTCTAAACCCCATATTATACTGATATTTGTCTTTAAAGTCAATTAACTTTTAAAGATATTTAAATAATAAGAAAATGGTTTTATATATTTATCCACAAGGTTATCATCTGGCATTCTTCACTCCTTTGTGTAGTGCCATATTGTCATTTTCCATCAGTCTAAAGGACTTCCTTTAACCTTTCTTATGGTGCAAGTGTGTTGGTGAATTCTTTCAGCTCTTATATGTTGTTGTCAGAAAAGGTCTTCATTTCATCACCTTTGGTTTTGAAAGATACTTTGCCGGGTTTGATGTTGCAGGTCAACAGTATTGCTCTTCAAGTATATTAAAGCTATTACTCCATTGTATGCTCTCATGCCTTATTATTGACAAGAAGTCTGATGTCATCCGTGACATAGTTCCTCTCTCTCTGTGTAAAATGTCTTTCTGCTCTGTTTTGAGCAATCTGATTATGACAGACCTTGGAGCAGTTTTCTTCATGCTTCTTGTGCTATGGGTTTCACTTAGCTTCTTGGGTCTGTGGCTTTACAGTTTTCATAAATTTTGGAAAAATTTCAGTCATTATTTCTTCAAATATTTTTCCAAATGCCTTTTCTCCCCTCTTATACAGAAATTCCAGTTATACATCTATTAGGCTGCTTGACAGTGTCCCACAGGTCACTGATGTTGTGTTCACATTTCTCAGGGTCTTTTTCCCCCTTTGTGTTTCATCGAGGATAGCTTCTATTGCTGTATCTTCGAGTTCACTAATCTTTTCGTCTACAGTGGCTACTCTGGCACGAATCCCTTCTGGTGCATTTATCGTCTCAGGCACTGTGTAGTTTTTCATTTCCAGAAATTTGATTTGGGTCTTTTTAAAAAACAACTCTTTCATGTCTCTCCTTACTTTTTTAACATCCAAAATACAGGAATAGTCACTGTTTTAATACCCTTGCCTAAATCTAATATCTCTGGCAGTTCTTAGTTGGCTTTGATGGTTTGATTTTTCTCCTCATCCTGGGTCATATTTTCTTGCTTCTTTGCATGCCTGATAATCTTTGATTGTATGTCATGCTTACGAACACATATCCTTGAGCTTTGCTCTAAGATGCAATTCAATTACTTGGAAACAGTTTGGTTTTGAGTCTTAAAATTTGTCAGGCAAGACATTAGTATCATTTAGTCAGAGGCAAGATCCTTCTAAGAACTCTGGATCTCCCTACTATTATTAGGTTTTCCAGGCACTATTTCTAGCCCTGTGTCAAAAACCATTCCTTCTGATCACTTAGATGATTTCTGTGACTTTGAGTAGTTCTGTTACACACATGCTTACGAACTCCTAACCTCCCAAAGTGCTGGGATATCAGGCATGAGCCACCACGCCCAGCCCATAGTATCCATCTTTCTGGTACCTTTTCCTGCATATTTCAGATGTCTCCGTCTCCCTGAACTTTGATCTTTGCCTCCTCTGCAAGATGGGTGTACTCCGCTTGTGTTCCCCATCCCTGCACTGAGGTCAAGAAAGTACTGCCAGGTAGAAAGCTGGGAGGTTGTAGAGCTCACCTATTTGTTTCCTTTCTCTCAGGGGTCACAATTTTGTGCTGCCTGTTGTTCTTTATATGAAAAACAGTTTTTAAAATATATTTTGTCTAGTTTGTTTATTGCTTTCAGTGGGAGGGTGAGTCTCATCCCAGTTACGCTGTCTATGGAGTTCTTTCTGTTGTTGTTGTTGTTACTGCAGTGCATTCATTGAAGAAACAGTTTTGTTTGGTTCCTAAGGTATATGATGGTCTAGATTTTGCTGACTACATCCCCCTGGTATATTTTAACATGTTTCTCTGGTTCTTTATATTTCCTGGGAATTGGTAGTTGGATCAGTAGTCAAATTCAAATTCAATTTTGTTTGTCAAGAATACCTAATAGGAGATGTTGTGTACTTCTATCAGGAGGCATTTAACATCTGGGTGTCCCTCTTTTTTTTAAATTCTCTTATATTGTTCCTTCATTTAAAGGCTGGGGTATTTCTACAAAGAGAAAATTATGATCAAGTATTCTTTACACTGAGATTTGGCTTGTATAGTTAAGGCAGGGTAAATATTTGATTCTTTTTCTTTATTTAAACAATTTTCAAAATAATGAGTTAGACAACTCATTATTCTTGGCATTATCAAGTGATGTCCAAAGGGTTCGAGACCAGCCTGGCCAAAATAGTGAAACCCCATCTCTACTGAAAAATACAAAAATTAGCCAGGCGCAGTGATGGGCACCTGTAATCCCAGCTACTCGGGAGGCTGAGGCAGGACAATCACTTGAACCCAGGAGGTGGAGGATGCAATGAACCGAGAAGGCACCACTGCACTCTAGCCTGGGCAACAGAGCAAGGCTCTGTCTCAAAGAAAAAAAAAAGATGGACACTATGAACAAAAAGAGTTCCAGAAATATGCAAGGAGGTCTCCCCTTCAGCCTCAGCCCGAATTCTAAACAGTATCTGTGTAGGGTAAGACTCCTTAAGGATGGGCAAAGAATAACTAAAGGAAAAAAGAACAACTGTAAGCTAAACAATTCCCAGAGTTGTCACAGGGCTGCGAGACATTTGAATTCCAGCTAGTCAGAGTGAACTGACACACAAAAAGTATGGCCAATAAGCAGTGAAAAAGTGCTCAGTATCGTTAATCATCAGGAATGACAATTAAAACCGCAAAGACATACCCACTACGATAGCTAAAATTTAAGACTCATAATACCAAGTGTTAGGGGAGGTGTGGTCAAATGGAAGTTTCATTAATTGCTGATGGAAGTATAAAATGGGACAGTCACTTTTGGGAATTATTGGGCGATGGTCCCATGGATTCTCTGCTTTTGTATATTTGAAATTTTCCAGGATAAAATGCTAAAATAAATTAAAATATAACTTCAAATATTTAAACGATTACTATGTAAAAAGGGAATTAGATTCTATAGAGGAAATCATGGAGGAAAATTTGGAGTCAGTATAAGAATGAACTAGGCAACAAAGGAATGTATAGTCTTGCAAGGTAGGCGGCTCACACTAGGAACTGGTGATGCACAGGTCCTAAAAAGGCAGGATTAGAGTACAGGGAATTGCTATGACTACTGAGAAGTTTTTTTAAGCCTTTCAAAAGTCAGAATTACACTTTATACCTCTTGGAATCTTTTATTCCTAGCACAATTTCTGGTACATATTTAGCCATCAAAATGCTCTTTTGACAATCCCTCTCAAGTCGGCATCTTATAACACTGTGCCTTTATATCTTGCCATTCATGTCTGTCATTCCCTGTTATCCCCTAATCACAGATTGTATCCTACACCACTCCTATATGCCCCAACCCAGGCCTAGAAGAGGGCTCTGTGTGTATCTAGAAATATGATTAATAAAGAATTCCTTCTACAACTGGGGCTGTTAAATTTTTCAAGTGATAATTTCATTCTGAAAACCAAATTCTGAATTCTGAGACTGTCTTAATCCCTGACAGTCCAACTGTACAAATTATTCCAACTGTACAAATTAAAATACACACCTTTACCCAGGTGACTATCACCAGCACAAAAATGAATAATACTGAAAAACGGTTTGGATTTCCTACTTGTTTTCCATCCTGGTGGTCTTTCCCCTGAAAACCCCAGGTATTCAATGTCTTTCTATGCCCTTTGACCATCCAAATGAGAATTAGGTGAGGGATGAGATCTTACACAATGCCAGATGCTACACCAGATATTTTACATTACCATGTCATTTAATTCTTACCAACAATTGGAGTAGGTATTATCTAAATTTTTCAGATGAGAAAGTTGAGGTTCAAAGTTTAGTAATTTTCCCTAAACTTCTAATCGATAGCTTTGGGATTTGAAATAAAATCATCTTGGCTTGAAACCCATAGATTTTAACAGAAAAACAACAAAAATGCTCTTTCCTATTCGAGTCTTGAAATAACAGGACCTAAAGGAAATGGCTTTGGTGAGGAGCATACTTTCTCTGTAGCCCTAAGGGCAACCTGAGCTCCAACTTCGAGAGCTTGCTTGTTCCTCTAATTTAACAAGAAAAAAATGTCAAATTCTACCAAGTACCACAAGGGGGAGCTAAGTCCTAAAAAGCCTAGATAAGCTTCTAGACATTAAATGTCTCATTTGGAGCATGGCTCCCTTTAGAATAAATATTCTGAATAAATATTCTGCCGTAAGTGACTCTTGCTAAGAAGCAGACCTGACAATCCCTTTCCTGCTTAAAATCTTCCAAGGATCTCTGCCAACAATGGTCTGACCATTCACCATGGCACACAATTTCCTTATTTCCTTTCTGACTTTCCCTGCGTCCCTCCAACAGATTTTCCCCCTCTTAACTCCATACTTTTTTATTTTTATTTTTTCTGAGACAGGGTCTTGCTCCGTTGCCTAGGCTGGAGGGCAGTGGCACGATCTCAGCTAACTGCAACCTCTGCCTCCGGGGCTCAAGTGATTCTCCTGCCTCAGCCTCCCAAGTAGTTGGGATCACAGGTGTGCCCCAACCTGCCCAGCTAATCTTAATTCCACGCTTTAACACCACCAACTGGCGGGGAATAGTGGCTCATGCCTGTAATCCCAGCACTTTGGGAGGCCAAGGTGGGCTCCCATGGGCTCAGGAATTCGAGACCAGCCTGGGCAACATGGCAAAACCCCACCTCTACAAAAAATAGCCAGGCATGGTTGTGCGCACTTGTGATCCCAGCTACTCATGGGGCTGAGGCAGGAGGATCACTGAGCCCAGGAGGCAGAGGCTGCAGTGAACTGAGATTGCGCCAATGCACTCTTGCCTGGGCTACAGAGCAAGACCCTGTCTTAATTTTTTAAAAAAACAACAACAAAAGAAAACACCAACTACCCATGCTTCCCTGACTTCCCCAAATAACCTTTTCTTCATGCCTCCATTTCTCTGAATGTTTTCTGCCTGACTGCATGCTGCCCGCCCCACCCCCGCCCATCTCCCTCCCCTAGCCCTTCTATTTGACAACTCCAAGTCAAGCTCCCATCTATCTTTCAACTCTGCTTAAAGCATGTCTCAGCAAACTTCTGGCCTTTCCTACCACTCTCCCTCCACAATGAACCAATTTATGCCATCGATTGTTCTACCATCAGGTAAATACTTCTCTTCCTGCTCATTATCATATTACATTTCAAGTGAATGTCTTTCTCTCCTGGCTAAATTGAAAGGTTCCTGAAAGGAAGAACCGTGTTTGACAGGTGTGCCTGTGCCCAGCTCCAGCATACAGCAAAGCCTCCGCATGTGCTGAACTAAGAGCGCATTAAAGCCACACACCTGTGGCTCATTTCAAGATCTCTCCTCAAAGGATCAAGAGTCATGTTCATAAAGACAATTTAAGTTCTTCACCTCATGCTCAAAATCAACTTAAAAACTGTAATAATCAACATTTTAGTTTAAAAAAAAAACTATGTGTCAAACTTACCAACTTAGTTAAATAAAATATGAATGAATACATTAGAAGGATTGCATTTTCCAAAGCTGTGACACTTGCTGGCTCTTCGGCAGCTGTCTCTAGTTGCTTGTTTGCATCAATAGCATCCACAGGAGTGTCTTCTCCTGTAATTGGCCCTGGAATTGGGAGGAAAATAGATATTTTGTGCTTCAGAATAAGAATGGTTTCTATTTTAAAAAAATACTGATTGAATATCCACTAAATATTAGGTACTGTGCCTGGAAAGTAAACATTCTCATCTCTCACTGGATGTTTACTGTGCACTGTGGTGAAATACTCTTCGTGTCAGTCAGTCTATCCTGGACTATTACACACTACAGTGTTCTGTACTGTCTCCTATGAGCTTATGCTATAAACATACTTGGACCCCTTCACTGTATTTTAAGAAGTTTTATTTACCAAGTCCAGATAGCAAATCAAAAAAAGAACTGCATTGCACTGTATTTTATTTGGAAAGAGAGGGGTAAAGCAGAGGAAAAACTGAATTTGTGAGTTTTAGAGCAGTGGTTCTCCAACCGTAATTTGCATCAGGTCAGTCTTTCCTGGAAGGCTTGTTAAACACAGACTGCTGGTCCCACCCCCAGAGTTTCTGATGCTGCTGGTCTGGTTGAAAACTACTGTTTTAGAGCATAAGGCCTTTTAAGAATAATATTTTAGATTGAAATAATTTACACAAGATAGTGGCAGCCAAACACTGGTTTGTAGGTTAGTTACAGCCTCTGGTGTCTCTCCTATTTTTGATCTCCATCTGTCTTGACGCCTGCTTTTCTCTCAATTAGCTCTGGGATCCTTTTTTCATTTGAGTTTAACAAGTCTCTAGCTCCTACCTTTGACAACGAATCTCCTAGAAGGCCTTCTTTATGATGTCTCCACTTTGTAGAAAAAAATTAGCAAGCTTTACCTGGATCCAAGTCTTTCTCAGTATTTGGCTTTGGTGACACTTCCGAGGCATGAGTGTCCCCGATCACACGCCAGTCCAAGTCTTTCTCAGCATTTGGCTTCGGTGACACTTCCGAGGCATGAGTGTCCCGGATCACATGCTGGTCCAAATCTTTCTCAGCATTTGGCTTCGTTGAAACTTCCGAGGCATGAGCGTCCCCAATCACACGCCAGTCCAAGTCTTTCTCAGTATTTGGCTTTGGTGACAATTCCGAGGCATGAGTGTCCCGGATCACATGCTGGTCCAAGTCTTTCTCAGCATTTGGCTTCGTTGAAACTTCCGAGGCATGAGTGTCCCCAATCACATGCTGGCCCAAATGGGTGGGCTCTTCAGAAACCTGCACATTAAATTCTGCTGTGTTCTCTTGTGAGAAATTATCTTCATGCAGTGGTTGCATCTCTATAGGTGAGAAGAACACACTGGGTTAGCACAACTTGATGACATTACCTGTTAGGGTAATCCCACTGACCATACCAGCTCCAGGGCACCTCAACATTGCCCTCCATGCATGGGCATCCCATGGAGCATAACTGGGCAGAGAAATAAGAGTTTCACTTTATTCCATTTAAAGGATGACTAATCTACATAATAAAATCTACAGAGGAGTATTTCATAAATATATTTATGGTAGGGACTTCAGTAACATCTTTCCTTGGCAAATCAACCTATGCCCACACAAATAAATTTGCAAAAGAGAATTCTACTCAAGAGCAGAAATGTGAAACATCTATTCTGCAGAGAAGTAACATGAACTCTTGCATACACAAGCATGCCTTTCTCACAGAACTAGTACAGACAGGGACATTCCATGCCAGGGCAGCTTGCTGAAATGTCCTTCGAATACTTTCAAAGTACCTCTAAGAGTCAAAGAAAGTGAAGCCATCTCCTTTCCAATGTGATCCACAGCAAAGGTGAATTTCCTTGTAGCCTGATATTTTACCCTGAAAATTCATCTGAATATTGCCTTCTTATCCAAAATACATGTTTTAATTAAATGCAAAAAAGTTCTCCTCCCCCAACTCTCAGGAAAAATTAGCACTCTGGAGTAGTACATTTTCCTGTGGCTTCCTGTCCCCTTGATACTCTCAATTCAGATACATCTGTCTGAAAAGCCGGGATACACCAGGTGCGGTAGCTCACACCTGTAATCCCAGTACTTTGGGAGGCCAAAGTAGGAGGGTCACTCGAGGCCAAGAGTTCAAGATCGGCCTAGGTAATATATCAAGACCCTGTCTCTACAATAAATAAAAAATTAGTTGGGCACAGTGATGTATGACTACTACAGGCTGAAATGAGAGGTTTGCTTGGGCCTAGGAGTTGGAGGCTGCAATGAGCTATGATCATGCCATTGCACTCCAGCCTGGGTGACAGGGTGAGATCCTGTCTTAAGAAAAAAAGAAAAAAAAAAAAAAAGAGGAAGGAAGGAAGGAAGGAAGGGAGGAAGGGTGGGTAAAGGAAAAGAAAAGAAAGAGAAAAGCTCAGATGCAGAGAACAGAACAAGGAACTAGGAATCAGAATGCTTATGTCAGGATATTGGCTCAGGGTTAATTCAACTGAATGGCTTCCACGCATCAAGCACTGCATTAGAAGGCATCCCTGTCCCAACCTTGATTAATCTGAATGCAAGAACCTTACGGCCCCGGAAAGTTTAACTGGAGTAAGCGCTCCCAAGAAACAGGAAGGACAAGCCATCCACAAAAGACAAAATTGGGGAGAACATAGGAATTTAGCCAAGGCATTGATCTAAAAGTTATACCAGTCAATCCATGGTTAGAGAGCAGTTATTTTACAATTGAAAAATTGTGTTCAATAAAACCCTTTCATAATTTTACATGACATTTGTATTTTGTACATTACTTTCTGGTTTATATCTTTCTCTTTAGGTTTTTACAAAGTTTCCTTTTGAAAATGCTAACCAGTCTCAACTATTCTAAGGGAAACAGCAAGAAATCCTTCTCCATGCTCCAGCCTAAAAGAAAGAAGGCAGGAAGGAACATGCGGACCTCCCTGTGTTGTCCCTCTCCTTTAGGCACACTAGAAACCGAACAGAGCTTCACAAGATAGGAGGCACCACAGCGACCCACCCGCCTGCTTCTCCAGCCCAATTCTGCAAGACCATAGGCACCTCACCTTCCATTGCTCCACCCAAGCCTTCTTCTAGAGGTGGTGCCATCACCAGTGTGGCTGTCTCCTCTGCTGTGGAGTGCTTGTACCTGACAAAATAGATGAGGTCTTGAATGTCATCAAGCACTGCAGCCTCTTCAAATATGACCTGCATTCCCAGATCTTTATGTTCGTTCACATAAGCATCAAGCCTTTCTTCTGCTATGCTCAGAATTTGTGACTCAAAAGCACGGAAGACCTTATCTAGGACTTTTTCCATATTATAGGGCAGGCTCTCCTGCTGTGCTGACTTCAGTTTTGATGACATTTCTTGTAGCAAGGCTTCCAGCTCATGGACATTAAGGTACTTCTGGAACCGCTGCAAAGACTCTTGCTCTTTAAAGAAGCTGCTTATGATAAGCAAGTCCTCCCTCTTGTCACTATACTCTCGCTCTACACTTGTATGTGGAGTCCAGAGGAACGAGTCATCTTCAGGGTCTGCAGCAGCAGAACTCTGGCTTTCTGTGCCCACGTATTTCTCTGTGTTCTCATGGTCCTCTTTTGAGAGTTCTCCCTCAAGCTTCCCTGCAAGCCCTGAGGTCTTCAGATGTTCCTCAGGGTTGTTGTTCTTCAGATAATCAGAATCTTTATTCTGAAACATTTCACCTAATTCTGGAGTCTGAGTTTTTATGCTGTCAGAAAAGTCACTTCCTTCAGATTGCCTCTGTGCTTTCTCATCTGCCAGAGGGCGTTCTTTTTCCACCACTGTATTTGGTTCCCTGCCTCCTGTGTTGACCCCTTTGGCAGCAGTCTCACTTTTTTTGTCACTATCTAAAATCATGCTAGTTTCTTGCTTGCTTTCTTCAGTTTCTGGATCTGGATGAATGGTCCCTAAAACCGCTCTGTCAGGGACTTGCAGATTAACATCAAACTGCCTGCCCTGATTCCCAGGGTTTTCTTCTTTAGACCATTTTGCACTTACAGCGTTTTCATCCTCTAGTAGTTCTTCAGAGGGATAATCGTCCTCTTCTGCTTCAGAAAGGAAAGCTGGTCCTCCTGTGCTGTCAGTTTGGTCTGTCTGTCCTACTCTCTGTGTGCCCTGCATTGCCTTGTGATGAAAAAACTCTTCATCCAAGGAGTCCTCTTCGGCTTCTCCCTCAGACAGCCTTATCTTCTCACTCATTTGCTTATTGACTGTGGCAGCCACATCTCTTTCTTGTTGCCAGAAAAGATTTCCTCCCAGAATGGGAACCTCATCTTTCAGTTCTCTGGGCAAATCAATCTCATCTGGAGAGGAGAATCTAGGTTGATTTTGAGTTTTAAGAACTAATTCCTCTTTCAATTCCTCACGTTGATGCTCCAGTGAAAGCGTGTACGGTTTGGCCCCATTAACCAAAGCGTCTCCCTCCACACTGTCTCCGGATGCGTTAGGGTGGTTATCTCCCATGAGTGGTGCATTACCCAAGGATTCCTGTTGAATCTTTTTGTCATTCATTTGATTCCCTGCAGCTTTCTGTGCAGATTCACTCTCTGAGCCACCTTCCAAAATCTGCTCTCCAGGCTTTTCTTCACGGAGCATTCCTTTTGAGATATGAATAGCTGCTCCTTTTAGGTCATTTGCTTTATCATCATAAGCCGATTTTAATGTGTCTTTACCCTTTTCAGCAGCTGGCATAGAGTTGAGGTTATTGCTGTGAGCAGAACTGTGCACAGTCATGCCTTCTTGCTTTTCATCCTCTAATTCTGTCTCATCTTGCACCAGGCCCCTCTTGGATTCCTGAACTCCCCTCCCTTTTCCTTTAATGTGATGTTCTGTGTTTACTTCCGGGTCTTTGTCATTATTTGTTTTAGGAACATCTACAATCAAAAGACCATCATCTACATTGTCAGGGTCACTATAATCTGTTGCTGACTGTGGTTTCCCCAGTTTGCTCTCTGGGACTAATGCATCATCATCATCTTTTTCTTCCTCTGAACTAGAGCTCTCTAAATCCATCGTACCTCTATTTTCTTCACCTCCTGTGACAATAGAGAAGATAGTGTCCCCCCAGGTTGTTAGTATATTTTTATCATCATTTTTGATGCCAGGGGGCACAGTTAGCTCAATCTTATCCTCTTCATTTGAATTCTGCTCTTTATCTGTTGGATATTTCTCAACTCCAGACTTTGCTGGAGTTTTCACATCTTCCCCATCTGTAAAGGTAAGTAATGGCAACTCATCAAAGTCTTCTTGGTTCTCCTCATCTTCCTTTCCAACTGCATAATACTCAGCATCCAATTCCTCATCAAAATCATCTTCTAATGAAGTAACAAGTCTGGTTGTCTCATCATCAGATACAAGTGCATCAGCTGTTGAGCCAAATTTGGTTTTCAAGTCTAGAGTCATTTCTTTTTTCAAAAGTTTATAGGCATCAATCTTATCCTGTTCATTTGAGACCTGAGAACTATTGCTGGTTTTGTTGTTTTCACTTTCTGGCACTTTTAGTTTATCTTGCAGCATTTCTTCAAAAGATTCAAATGAAGGCTGCTCTCCCTGAGCATGATCTGCTTGGCTGTTTGCGTGGGAGTGGTGCTTTTGAGTTGTAAACTGTTCCTGAAGATCCTCAGTGTTTTCTGAGAATACACTATCACTTTCCTCTGAGTTGGCTTCTACTGGTTCAGGTTCAGGTTCCCTTTCCGTAGATAATTCAGAGTTTTTTTCCATATCCTGTGAAGTTTTTTCTACAGCTTTCTCGGAATCTCCAGCTGCAGAATTGTACAGTTCCAAAAACCCTAAAAGTTCTTCTACATTATAATTATCAAAATCATCTCTTCCTGCATCAAAACAAACAAAATCCGTCTCCTGTAAGAAAAAGAAAAACATTAGTGTGTCAACAGCCAAGTGTCACCAGAGCAAACTCTTATCCATGTTAATGATTGAGATAATCCCAAATTCATGTTTGGCTCTAGAGGAGCTTTTGCATCAACACTAGGCACTGACTATTCTTGGGCAGTGGGTGGATAGGATACTGGAACCCACTTTCCCATCTGAGTAATACTCCTGGCTTCCCTTCATTCTCTCTTCCCCAGGGGAAGAACGATTCATGTGGCTGGTGAGTTTGCTCAGTCCCATTCCTGTTTTCTGTTTGGGACCTGCTGGAGAGAAAACACATATTCTGCTCCTCCATGCTGTCCATTTGACAGAGACAGTCCCGCCTGGGGAGACCCCTAGTTGGGTAGCTCTGTCTGTGACTGGATAAGTCCATCTTAGTTTAGACTGCCATGTTAGAAAGCCCATTAGTTCTGCACACTCCAAACAGCTTTATCAGTAAATAACGGGGTCATTTTGATCTCCTATTTGCCCAATTTCTGGGTCTCTCAATTTGTTTTGAGCACAGGTGGGGAAAAGTGAGGTGTCATTTATTGGGTTCCCCAACTCCCAACATCTATGCCTGGTGATCTGGGAATTCACTTCATAATAACGCATCCAGGAGGAGCTGAAAGACCGGCAGCTTCTCTACATTGTGCCCTCTATGTCATACTTCTGCTCCCCCAGTCAGAAACAGGCAGAATCACCTGGCTGTCAGGTTCTCAGTCTACATGGATTTGGGACTCATATTTTCCTTGGACTGGGAAAGATAAATCAGCTTCAGAAGGAACTTACTGAGATACAGATGCATGTGATATAAAAATGTAAGAGAACAAAGAATGGTGTAAAGGAAGCTTCCCATTTTACTACTGCCACAAGAACAACTTGAAAACAAGGTTCACTAAGGTAGGTACCTGACTCCAAATAAGCATTCTAGGCAGTCACTAAGATCTGCTTTCAGGAATATTGAGTAAATCTATATTTTTCCTTTCCTCTACCAGTAAGCAAATTGACATACAAGGAGCCATAAAATGATGAAAAAGTTAAAAAAACAACAAAGATACTTTTCTTCCCCTAACTAAACATTCACAATCTTCTGGGGAGACCTGTCCAGTATACCAGAGATGAATGATTTCCCCCTTTCCATCATGCACACTTCTGAGCCAATTTTTTAAATATTTAAATATTAAATATATTTAAATCCTTTTAGTCATAAAGCCATTGTGCACTATAGATAAATGCTCTATAGAATGTGTAGTCAGCGCCTTACAGATACGAGACTGGACCTTACCTGAAACTCTCTGGTTCCCTTTTCTAAATCTATAACTATAATCCCTTAAATCACTAAGGAGTCAATAATAAGAAAACCTTTGTAAGTTTGCATTTCTGGCTCAGTATAAAATAAGAGCTTAATTAATTTAACCTGATTTCTGTATCCTTAAAATGTCTAACAGCTATCCAGTAATATCCAGTAGTTTTCAAATTTCTCCTTTTGCTTGTGAAATGAAATTATTTGCCGTCTAACATTAATAAGTAAATACAAAACTACAGAACTCTTAATTTTTCACATATGAAGCAGGAAAGAAAAGCCTTGTATAAGAGTACACGGCCTTGGCCAGGAGTGGTGGCTCACGCCTGTAATCCCAGCACTTTGGGAGGCTGAGGTGGGCGGATCATGAGGTCAGGAGATCAAGACCATTCTGGCTAACAATGAAACCCCATCTCTACTAAAAATACAAAAAATTAGCCGGGTGTGGTGGCAGGCGCCTGCAGTCCCAGCTAGATGGGAGGCAGAGGCAGGAGAAAGGCGTGAACCCAGGAGGCGGAGCCTGCAGTGAGCCGAGATCGCACCACTGCATTCCAGTCTGGGCGACAGAGCGAGACTCCAACTCAAACAAACAAACAAAAAAAGAGTACACAGCCTTATGTAAGAATATCTAAACAACATCTATTTCAATATATTAGATAACTATCAGATTATGATAAAATCTCATTGAAATTATTTTGAACTTTTTCTTCTTTTCTAGGTAGTCACTTATAAGCCAACTTACAACTGAGGACAAGACAGAAATCCACAACTTACATCTGCTGGAACTCGTAGCTCTTCTTTGGTATATTCATGGACTACCTGGATTAAATCTTTCGGAAAATATCCAAAAATACGCCCAACCTATACAAAAGAATGGGCAAAAGGGACAAATATCAATCAAATTCTGTGTGAGAAATATAAATGAGAGACTTCTTAGTAGTGTAGAAAATATACAAATATATAGGTAAGTAGATATAACTAAGAGAGGTAGGTAGTTGCTGTTATAATTACACTGAGATTATTACTACTCTGATAATTTAAGTACAGAAAACTGTTAAGCGAACATTTCTAAAACTCTGGAAGTTTTCTTAATATATTCGGCTTAATTATAAACATAGTACATGTAAAGTTAGTGTTTAGAAGTAGATAAAAGAGCTATGTAAGGGAATATTATTGTATATTTTTATATTATTAAAACTATGCATAGTAAAGCTGGTTATAAACACAATTCCAAATAACCTCTAGCAAAAATGTACCTACCCATTTCATAGTATTGCTCACAACCCAGAACTTATAAGTCTTTCTTAAACAATAAACAACAGCCATGTAATAAGTAAAAAGAATGCAGAATTTCTGAAATATATGACCACTACAACAAAAGGCAAATACGGCTGACCTTAAACAACACAGGTGTTAGGGGCACAGTCAAAAATCTGCATAGAACTTTTTTTGACTCCATAAAAACTGAACTACTAATAGCCTACTATTGACCAGAAGCCTTACCAATAACATACAGTCAATTAACACATATTTTATATGTTATATGTATATGTTCTCTTCTTACAATAGAGTAAGCTAGAGAAAAGAAAATATTATTAAGACCAGGCATGGTGGATCATGCCTGTAATCACATTGGGCAGAGGCAGGTGATCGCTTGAGTTCAGGAATTGGAGACCAGCCTGGTGACACAGTGAGACCTCGTCTCTACAAAAATTTCTTTTAAAAAATTAGCAGAGCATGGTGGCATGCACCTGTAGTCCCAGCTACTGGGGAGGCTGAGGTGGGAGGATGACTTGAGCCCAGGAGGTTGAGGCTACAGTGACCCATGATGGCGCCACTGCACTCGAGCCTGGGTGATAAAGTGAGACCCTGTCTCAAAAAAAGAAAAGAAAAGAAATGTTATTAAGAAAATCAAAAGGAAGAGAAAATATATTTACTATTCATCATTAAGTAGAAGTGGATAATCATAAAGGTCTTCATCCTCATCATCTTCATATTGGGTAGGCTGAGGCAGAGGAAGAAGGGGAGGGGTCGGTCTTGCTGTCTCAGCAGTGGTAGAGGCAGAGGAGGTAGAAGAGGAGGCAGGAGACACAGGCACACTTGATGTACCTTTGTGGAAACACAATGTAATTTCTGTCTGGATTCTTTTGCTTCTTCATTTCTCTAAAAATGTTTCTGTATGGTACCAACCCTTCTACTGTTTGCTTTATTTTCAGTACCCCTATCAGAGAATGGTCCATGTTATAAAAGAAGTTAACAGCTGTCTTTAACAACTAAAACCCTTCTATCAGATTGTCTGGTGTTGACTTGTTTTGTGGCCTTTATGTCTTCTTCCTCATTTTCTGGCACTGGTTTGGAAGCACCTATTTCCATCAAGTTGTCTCCTGTTAATTCCTCTGGTGTGGTGTCTATTAGCTCTTGAATTTCCTCAAGATCCATATCTTGAAACCCTTCACCCTCACCTTTTTAGCCATATCTACAATCTGTTTCATATTTCCTTGACTGGCTCTATCATAATCCTGTGAAATCAAGCACAACGTCTGGATACAGTTTTAGGGCTTGACAGCTTTTATGGCCTTTTCTATAATGATGATGGTATCTTCAATGATATAATCCTACCAGAACTTCATGATGTCCTCTCTATTGGCATTCTCTTCCAAGGCGTTGGTGATCCTTTCCATAAAGTATGGTATGTAATGAGACTTAAAGTTCCTCATGACCCCCTAATCTAGAGGCTGAACTAGAGATGCTGTGTTTAGGGCAAGTAGACCATTTCAACTCCTTTGGTGTTGAACTCACAAGGTTGTGGGTGGCCAGGGGCATTTGTCCAATATGAAAAGAACTTTAAAAAGCAGTTCCTTATTGGCAAGGTACTTCCTAACTTCAGGGACAAAGCATTGATGGAACCAATCCAGAAAAAGGGTTCTCATTATCCAGACCTTCTTATTGTACATCCAAAAGACTGGCAGTTGGTATTCAACTTTCTCTTCAAGACAGATAAAAGCAGAAGGCAGTCCTCATCATAAACCCAACTGCATTTGCACAAAGCAATGGAGTTGGCTAATCCCTTCTTGTCTCAAATCCTGGTGCACATTTGTTTTTCTTATTTACAAACGTCCTTTGTGGCACTTTTCCCCCCCAGAATAGGGCACTTCTGTCAACATTAAAAACCTGTTCAGGCAGATAGCCTCTCTCCTAAATGATTTTCTTAATGGCACCTAGAAACTCTTCTGCTCCCTCTTGGTTGGCAGAAGCTGCTTCTGCTGTTGTCTTGACTTTCTTTAAGCCAAACCTCTTTCTCAAATTATCAAACTATCCTTTGCTGGCATTAAATTCTTCAGTGTTAGACCCTTCACTTTTCTTTTATTTTGAGTTGTTATATAATGACTTTGCTTTGTCTTGATTCACATTAGAGTCTATAGGAATGTCTTTCTAACAGCAAGCCTGTACCCACATAAAAGCTGTATTTTTAATAGTACATAAAATGGTATTTTGCAAAAAGTGTAAGATTTTCATAACTGCTGGCATAGCTGCAATAATAGCTTCATGGATTTCCTTTTTTTTATAATGGTCCTTAAGCTAGATTTGTTAATCTTGCAACCACAGCTGCAAACCTCAATCTACAGCACATATCAAGCAATCAACTTTTTCTTGTAATGTCATTACTCTTCTCTGCTACTTGACAGCACTTCCAACATCACTAGTGACACCTTGTATGGGTCCCAGAGTGTTATTCATGGTTTATAGTATTGCACTAAGCACAAAAAACACATGAAAACCACAAGAGATCACTTTTTACGCGCTATATAATTGACTGGAGAGATGAACTGCTCACGTGGAAATGACATGGAAATGACGTGGAAATCACGTGGAAGTGACAGCGTTGCATGGCATTTTAAGTGGATACTCATAATACTTAAGCTCACTAGAACAGCAAAAGGAGGTGGCTATGCAATATATAGTACAGTATGTAGTACAATTAATTTATGCAATTACAATTTAATATTTTATCTTTACATGCTTACATTTCTCTCGACTGCGAAAGGCGCCATTAAGATCTGCGTTTGTGTGTGTATGTTTCGATAAACTGTAACTTTTTATACAGATTTGTGTATGTCTTATGGCAGTAAAGAATAAAATACACTATGATCTACATGTAGCTTACATACTAATAACATATCTAACTTTTTCTTAATTTTTTTAGTAATTTCTATGCTATGCAGTCTGAGAGTTAACAAATTATTGCAAATCTCCACAAAATTTTACAATATACTTATTGAAAGAAATCTGCATTATAAGTGGACCCACAGAGTTGAAACCTGTGTTGCCCAAGGATCAACTGTATTTGCGGATATGATGTGTTATACTGCCATTTTCCAAAAGGATATTACAGGTAACTGGAGACAAAACAAAATTACAATGTAATACACACTAATCTGCACACCAAGCTTTTGTTTCATGCAAACCAAAATCTCTATAGAACATAATTCCATTCATTTTCAGCACTAGTAAAATGTGCCCTCTTGAGAAACACACAGTCTTTTACTAGCTACTGTCTGAAAGGAAGAGGTATATCTTCCAATCATTAAAGGAGGAGGTGGCATGTAAATCAAATGCATGAAAAGAAAAAAAGACGATTATATCACTAATTCACAAAACATCTCCATTCATGAGTGCTCTTGTTCTATCTGAAAACTATCTGAAAGTCAGTAGTAGTAGTAAAATACCGCCATGGAGATTAGATAAAGGCAATTAAACTCTGTGTTATTGGCAGATCAAGTCTAAAATGCTAAGAAACCAAAAAAGACTGCAGAATGAAAACTAAGAAACAGAAATGAGAATCATTTTGAAAGCTGAAGACAGAGTTTTTAAATTCCTAAGAATAAGGTTCACCAAATTAGAGGGAAGACTATTTTATTAAGGGAGAACCTGGAAAAAGGAAACAAATCAGAGGTAGAGGTATACAGAGAAAGGGAAATACTATACATTTACCTTCCTTAATCTTTGTCAATTGGGACCACAGGTGGCATCTCATTTCTTATGATTTGACCAAAAAAAAAAAAAAATCATAGGTCCACATGACCAGAAGCAATCTTTATGTCTAATTTTGCTTTCACACATCATTTCTGCCAAGGTACTGTTGATTTCTTTTGGGCAGGGGGTGGGGGGGAAAGTAGAGTATTACCTTAAGAGAACAAATTCTGCATAAGATAATATCAGGACAAATACAAATAAATGCCAATGCCCTGTAAGGAAATACTGAAAAGGAAGACAGATAAGGCATGAGCCTTTCCATTAAAGAGTCTTCGATTTTATGTGAGCTAAGACAGTATACAAATTGACTGCCATACAAAGCAGTAAAGCAAATGCCACATGAACAGTGCAAACAAAGTGCCACCTAAACAATCACCAGGCAGCAAAGATCCCTTCTGGCTGGGTGCCGAAGGCAGCGTTCCTTAAGAAGGCAGGATGAGAGGTGCGACCCAGAAAGGCTGACAGGACATCCAGAGGTGAATACGTGAATGAGCAAAACTGCAGTGGGAGGAAAATGTTAAGTCAAGTTCATTCATCCAAATGCTCATAGATGAGGAGAGAAAAAAAAAACTTAACTGTTCTATGAAAACCGCAGCCTAGATACATGGAAAAACATTTCCAAGAGTAAAGAATATCAACAAATCTCATTAGGGAGACTTGAAAGAAACAGAATAGATTTGTCTTCGTATGGAGGGAGCCACTTGGGATGCTCTCTAAATAGGAGAGCTGAACCTGACCAGTGGTTGTTTCCCAAGATTACTCCTGAGGAACCTGGAATGCCAACAAAATCAGTCTATTTTTCCCAAGAGGATTTCTTATTTTCTCTTTGTTTGTTGTTTTATTGAGAGTGAAAACTTTCATAGTTGGGATGGGTATTTCTCTAAGTGGGGACAATCCTAAAGATATCGAGGACCCTTACTACTTAAAGTAAAAACACAGTCCACACATCACTCTTTCTAAAAAGGAAAGGACAATAACTCATAAGACAGGCCTCTCAATTAGGTCACTCCCAGTGAATATCCTCGTTAAAAACACTAAAGCATTGATTGCCATGTCTGGTATCAGGGCACCCATAAAATCAGCTGGGAACAGAGCCCCCGGGGTAACCTCCAGACACAAGTGTCTGAAAAGCAGGACAAGGATGACCCCAAAGCTGCAAACAAAAAACAAACAAGAAAGCACATGGGAAACACAACATTTTGCTTTTTTACAGACTTATAATAGCACAGATGATTAGGGAACTGTTCCCAAGACTGCCACTTTTTCATAAATAAAAATATAAACAAAGAAATATACATAAAATCAACTTTAAACTTACATGCCTGAAACACTCTCTCAAACACAGTTTACATAGGAAGTCTAATTCCTAATTCCTATGAATCTTTCCTTTTTGAAGCAATGAAGTAAAGAATTTTTCAGCTCTTACCATTTCAATCCCTAATATGTATGGAGTATCCTAGAGGTTGACGCTGAGGGGAACTTGCCAGAATCAGCTCTATTTCAGAAGACTCTGCTGAGCCCCTACTCTGTGTAGACCCAAGGTCTGCTGGGTACACAGGGCCATCTTTTTTCACAGTCAGGCAGAGAGGACAGGTTAACTCCATCGAGCGTCCCAAGAAAATTCAGTCATTTAAATCTACAGTGCTAAAGAAGCCAGTAAAAATTAAGCAAATAAAGTATGTCAAAATTTTACTCACACTTCCAGCCCAAACTTCAGGCCATGTCCTTGCCAGTTTATAGTAAACATATACAGGATCACCTTTTTTAAAATTCACAAAACGACAATCCGGGCCTGTGAAATCTTCTAGAGCCTCACCGCGGTACATTAACACTGTATATAAAGAGAGAGAGAGAAAAAAAAAATAGCCAGATATCAGGATTCAGTGTTCACAGTGCATATTGATTTATCAGGAAATATAAGAATCCCACTATAAACAACAACCAAGTTTTTCCAGTACTCTCTGGAATTTCTTTCATATGCTCAAAGAAAGTATCTCAAATCCTTAGAGCTTTACTGCTATAAATCATATCTTCTACAAGCAGACAGGGGAAAGGAAAACCTTCTCTATTTTTCTCTATGGATAATATTGAGAAACAAAAAGCAATGTGTCAACTGCCACACATGGCTTTTCTCACCCAAGTGAAACTCTCGATTCCCTCTCTAACCTTCTAGTCCTCAATCTTTTCTGTTTCATATTCATAAAAAGCTTCCTTTTGCAAATGGGTAAATTCAAGCCCAGATGATGACTAGCTTAAGCATGACTACATGAAGGGTAATAGGGAGCTAGAGTACCCAGGAACCCCCAAGAGGTCAATTAACTTGAACTAACCACTAAAAGTCTCTATCTTCAAGTGGCTATAACCGCTACTATGTAGCAGTAAACACTGTCAATTTCATTTGCAGCCAAGTTGTTCCCTCAGTACAGTGTCTGGATAAATTGATGGGAAAGGATATCTATCACACCCTACTGTAGATTCAATTACATCACAAGGGAATCTTTCCTGAAAGTAAATAATATTGACTGTATCTAACATTAAGTTTCAAAACAAAGGAAAAAATACCCTTATGTATATTTTTCTATAAATAAAATCAAAAGTCGACATCCCATTTGGCTGGGACTAAGCAAAACTGTAAGAATAGGTCAGTAATTCAATCACGCTTGATCTAGAAACTGGTAGAAGCAGTACTTTTATTTTTGTTGACCACATACACAGTTTCCCATGTAAGACGAAATGGACAATAAATACGCTGAAATAGCAGAGACAAAGAAGGATGAATGGAAATAAGATTTTTTTCCAAAAGCCAATTTGCTATAAAATACATTAAAAACCTGCCTTTAAATGGCTGTACATGCATATAGATTTGGAAGGGGTTACTTGTTTTTTGAAGCTAAACTCTGATTATTTTCCAACATGTCAGCTTTGTAGCTCAGATATAATTGAGTGTGAGGCCAGGTTTAACGTGATGGACAATTTAAGGTTGGGAATAAGATCAGAAATGAAAATGGCAATGTTTTTCTTGCTCCCCCTCATAACAGATCATAGAGGATTTATAATAATACATCAGAGGCCAAAAAACTGCACCTTGTGGAACAGCTATTTGAAAAGCACACAAGGGCACCACACACACTCACATTACTAAACACTTTATACAACACAACACACATGCATCTAGATCTTGCTCCTGTTGATGCCTATTGTATTTGGTTTACTCTGTTTGAACACATACCATTTCTCAAGTTATGTTACAACCGTGAGCTCTTCTAATCACGCCTTAGTACTGAAGAAGCACCAGTGATGTGATGATTCTCCAGGTACCTGTTTTGAGGGACCCAGGCAGGGCAACGCTTGCAAGCAAAGAATACCAACTATCTTGCCATTGCCAACGGCAAATGGGTAACAGTGTGGTTTTGACCCAAGAAAACTAAAGGGAAAAATCATGGCAGTTGTACCACTTTTGTAGTGTTTATTTACATCAACCATAGGGTTATCTCTAGGAATGGCTTCACACTCATTAGAGACCACTTTTCTTGATTAGTGTTGTAGAGATACAAACAGTTCATATTATGAAATTTGGTTTTCATAACATCAATTTGAATATAAATAGCTAAACCGTAGGGTTCTTGGCCTTCTTAAAATGAATACTTTTCTATAGGCATTGCTTAACAATGTATGAAAAACGGTTTCTGCAGCGGCTATCAGTAAGTTACAAGGTTGAGCCTGCCTGGGAGGCCCTAAAATGATCCTGGTCCGGCGAACACAGAGGGAAGGGGTTTCAACACACAAGTGGCTAAGGCTAAACCAAGCTTGGCTTATGAGACCCTTGGAGTATTTACTGTCATTCCTGTAATAACCCTCTTCATCCGAGCCTGAAGATCTGTGCCCTCTCCACCGCCCACCTCCAATCCCAGACTGGAGAGCAATTCCGCTTCCTGCGCACAGAAGAGGAGGCTGCCGGTCCCAGGTGGCCGGTGCAGATCCTCGGTCTCTTCGCAGAGCGAAAGATTTTGGTCTTCCTGCAGCCCTGCCCGGCAGTCTGCAAGGAGGCTTCCAAGCATAGAAACGACAGGATTGATCAAAGTCGGGGCAGAGACCTCGGAATACAATGAGTGCTTGGACTCCGGACTCGTCCCAAACCTAAACTCCCAATTTCTGTTCAAAAGGCGGTACAAGCCCAAATCCCAATAAAGCAGAAGGGCAAAGGAGCAGCGCCAGAGAGCCTTTCCTGAGAAACCCCACCATCAACCTGCCACTGGGAAAACGCCCACCGGCATCTGAGCCCTTAGCGCATCTGCCCGGGTATTGCACCCACCGAGGTCCCCGCAGCGCGGGCAGGATAGCTTTGGCTGCGGCGTGGGGAGCCCAGACGCGCGGCGCGCAACCACATCTACCCTCCCAGCCCGGGCGGATGGCGGGGGGTGGGAAGGGGACGCTGTGAGCCACTCCTGGGGAAGCCGGGGACCACCGCAAGCAACCCCCAGCCCCAGCAGAGGAAAATAAAACGCTGGCAACAAGTGGGAGGTGCAGCCCCCCATGGTCAGGCCCGCAGGGCTGGGCGCTAACAGAGCGGGAGAAGGCAGACACAGGGACCCGGAGCGCGCCCATCCCCGCGTTCCGCCCGTCCCGCCTGCGACCCCCAGGACGGCCCGCTGGGCTGCGGAACTCCGGCCCCCGCACAGCGAGGCGGCGCCGCCGCGGAGACCCCGGGGCCGGCCGCCCACCGGCGCACTCACTGCTGCATTCGTCGTCCGCGCAGAGTTTGTGCTCCGAGAAGCGCTTGCCAGTGCTGGGGTCCAGCTGGCCCGGTACCCGCCAGGGCAGCCCGAGCACGAGCAGCCAGACGAGCAGCCCAGGCGCCGCAGCCATGTTGTGGTCACTTCGGGGAGCCGGTGACGCGGAGGAGGAGGCCGGGGCGGGGGCGGGGGCGGGGACGGGGGCGGGGACGGGGGCGGGGATGGGGACGGGGGCGGGGACTGGGCGGGGGCGGGACAGGGGCGGGGACCGGGACAGGGACGAGGGCAGGGACGGGGCGGAGCGCCGGGGGCGAGTGGGAAGACAGGCGCGGAGGGGCGGCGCCCGGGAAGGTCTGAGCAGTTTTCGACTGACACGTCAGCAGAGGCTCTAGGAGGGATGCGGGAGACCTCCAGGAGGAGGACTGGCAGCCGCCTCGTCCTCTCCTCGAAGCTTTCTCCTCTGGTCGCTGCCTTGGCAACCAGGACTCTAAGTGTTCTCCCTCGTCCAATCACCTGCCTTTGCCCCAGTCCCTCGCAGAACCTCCGCGTGACTCCATTCGTTGTTCGCCCCTCCCTGCGCGCTAGGGTCCCTCAACCCTGCGCCATCTCAACAGGTCCCTTCTGGCCCTTTCTTGCAGCTTCTGGTTTGTGGCCTGTCCCGAACCAGCGCCCCTCCACTTCACCCCGCTACCCCCACTTTTGGTATGGTACCTCCTTTTCTGAACTACCAAATCTCACCCGCGATTTGCCACTATTAGTCTCTGGTTTCAGGCTCCCTCCCCTTCAGCCTCCCAGGGCTTCCTTAGGGGCACCATCCCGTGATGCTCTTTACGAAAGCGGGAGGTGAATGGAATAGGGGGCTGAGGATGTAAATCAGAGCCTGTGGCCTGTTTGGTCTTTAATAGAAATGGGTAATATTCCTTGGGCTGAGATCTTGAGATTCCTAGATCTATATCCATAGGGAAAAAGTAAACTAATTCAATAACAGTGTGATGAGCTTCCATTTTGTACTTATTTCATGCCTGACATTGTATAAAACACCCAGGGTGGTGTGGGAGAGGACCTTGTCTAAACAAGTCCACGACTTAGTGAAAACCAACTGACATGAAAATAACTAAACAATAAATGTCAGAGTAGGGAAAATTAGTTAATAGCAGCTAATATTTATTGAGTACTTTATGCCCAGTTGTTATTCTAGGGTCTTTCTACACATGAATTAAGATTAATTTAATCTTCACAACAATATCACCTTAGAGTAGTAGGTCCTATTATGATCCCCATTTCAGAGATGACTACCATAAGGCATTCAAACACCTAGTGAGTGATGGAGCTAAGATTCAAACCCAGGTGGTATGCTCCTTTTTAATCACAACTCTGTAAAGCCTCCATCAAGCAACAAGCAATTTTTGTACTTTCTTTCTGAGTAGGAAAACAAAATCTTATTTAAATCATATTATAACTGGATTATTTATATGTGCAATTAAAAAAGCGGGGATGGCATGAGCAGATCAGCCCAGAGAAGAGTGGCTATAATGCTCTCTAGCCCTGGTTGAAGAACTTGGCATTTTTCTGTGACCAGGAGCTTCTCATTGCAGTCTCTAAGGTTATTCATCAACCTTGAACAACAAACCCAGCAGCTGGTTTCCCAAACAAATCGTATTATTTAAAAGCAAGAAGAAAGAATATGGCTTGTCTGTGCAATCCATTATATTGAATAAGGAAAAAACAGTAAACAGATGCTCACTAATTTTTGTCTGTAGGAGCCGTGAGAGATCCTATTGGGCCAATGTAATTCCAATGCAGTCCTGAGAAAATATACATTTGGTAAGGTCATGAACAAGCACTCTCTATCCAAGTAGTAGTTCTGTTCATTCTTCATTTCTTTTCTACTGTGTATTTATTAGTTTTAATATCTTAGATGTGTCTAATAGGCATCTCTAACAATATGTTGAAAACCAAACTCTTTATTTTTTTCTCTCAAACTCTGCTCCTGTCAGTCTTCCCTATTTGAGATAGGAATAGGAGTGACAAGTTAATTCCTATCTTCCAGGTGCTTAAGCCAAAAACATACAAACCATCCTTGACCTCTTTTCTCTCACACCCAAGTCCAATCCATCAGACAATCCCATGTCTTTTTTAATAGCTTCATTGAAGTGTAATTAACCTACAATAAATTGCACATGTTTAAAGGGTACAATTTGATAATTTTTGACATATGTCTACACCCATGAGACCATTACCACAATGAAGTTAATTAACATATTCATCACCTCTGAAAGTGTTCTCATGATCCTTTATAATCCCTCCCTCCCTTCTTCCATCTGTCTTCAGACAACCTTCTGTCACTGTAGATTGGTTTGCATTTTCTAGAATTTGATATAAATGGAATAATACAGTATACATTCTTTGTCTGATTCTTTCACTCAGCATAAATATTTGAAATATTAAGAATCTGACCACTTCTCCCCATCTCCAGTGGCAGCAGTGCAGGCCAGGCCACCCATCTCTCACCCGAATAACTGCAATAGCCTTGTCATTTTCTTGCTTCTGCTCTTACCCTTCCAAAGTCAGTCTCAATAGTAGCTAAAGCAATAGTTTTATGATATAAATGTGGTAATGTCTCTCCCCTGCTCATAACCTTCCTGTGGCTTCCCATTTCCAAGTAAAATGCAATTACTTTTTTATGGAATATACTGTCTTATTTAATTTTACTCCTCTCCCCTTTTACCCTCATTTCCTGACACTCCTCCCTTGCTCTGTTGGTTCCACCCAAATACACCAAGCCTAATCCTGCATTCATGTATCTGCACTTGCAATGTTCCTTCAGTCTGGAATAATTCCTCAAATAGTCTGCCTGGCTAACTAGTTTCCTCAATCGTGTCTCTGTAACAGTGCCATATCTTACAAGTGAGGCCTTCCCTGATACCCCTACATAAAACAGAACTCCTTCTCATGACTAGCTGGCTCATCACCCTGCTTTATTTTTCTTTAGAGCGTTTACCACCTGCCTTATGTTTATCTACTTTACTGCCACCCAACCTCCAATATAAGCTCCATGAAAGCAGGGGATTTGTCTGTTTTGTTCACTGCTGTAATATCAGTGCCTAGAACAATGTCTGGAATATATAAGGTACTCAACAAATGGTTTGTTGAATAAACCCATGGATCTTCACATATTATAAATATATTACGCTATTAACCTAAATAAAGCCTCCATAAAATGAATAGTACCAAGAGGGAATATACCATGAAAACAAGGCATTTGGTGTCTTCCCCTCAGTGGCATCCTTAACACCAAAGACAGAACCTGAAAAGTATTTACTGTTGAATGAGGGTGTATTTGTTGCAGAGGGAGTGGATGAAATACCACGTATTTTTTCCCTATATACTACCAGAATATTAAAGCAGATTTAAAGCATGATTTTATCTTATTTCTCCTTAGATTAGAATTAATAACAATTCGTTGATGAAAAAAACAAAATTCCAAAATGATCTAATTGAATATTATTACTTTACAAAGTGAATAATATTTAATTTGACTAATATTTACTACGCTTTTACATGAAAGGTCAGAGTGCTCTGTTACTGAAGAACTAGCTACTTAAGTGTGTAGATTTTATAGGGTTTTGATTTATCTACATTTTTGAAAAAATTACTTTCTTAAAAAGATATTGACAAGCCGGTGGATAATTAGAAGACAGTTCTCAACTGACCACAATGAAGGTAAGGGTGGTGGTTCTTCCTCCTAGAGTTTATAAAATTAGGGGAAGAATCAGCATTCATTTTCACTCATAGCATTTGAATACGTGGTATTGATGTTTAACATAAACTCTAATCTTGCGTGTATTATTTGGTAACACTTCAAATGGAATTTTCAAATGGGTCAAGACTGAGTAAGAGTTAAAAATAGATTTGTCTAGTTTTGGGTGGAAGATACATAGAAACATAAGATTGGAGGGTTTCTGACCTCAGGGAATTTGCAGTCTAAATGAGAAAACAAGAGATATCTGAAACAAATAGGAGACATCACAATAACATATATCATTGTAAACTTGCCATGGTGCCTAGCCATGAACATCCGGAAGGTCTAACACTGAAGTTACCAGTAAGAACCTAGTCTATTGCCAATGATGAAATCACTCAATGTTTAGAGAATGGAGTAAAACATTTATTGAGGACTATAGCTTCCATCCAAGATGGAGTAACAGGGACAGGATTTACCCTTTCACATTAAACATCTAAAAGCCTGGACAAAACGTATGAAATATTTTCAGACATTGGACAATAAGCAATACAGAACAGTAATCCCTAAGATAAACTTGAAAGATGAGATGAGTGCTATGATTGTCCTTGCTTACTGCCTGGAGATTTCCAGGACACAGCCAGGGAAGGGAAACTTAAATAGGAAATCTTCTCGAGTTAAAGAGACAGATTTGAGAGTTTAAGGAAGCCAATGTAGCTAGAGTTCACAGGGCAGAGTCCAAGAGAGGAAAAAAAAAAAAGCTACACGGAGAAGAGAGAATTGTACAGAGAGAGCGCCAGAGATCTACAGAGGATTTCCTTCAAGTCTTCAGCTGAGTAACAATAAGCATATATGTGTGAGGAACTAGCTGATGCCAGGAAAAGAACACCAGGGAGGAATGGAAAAGACAATTGTTAGAGTGCAAAACAGTTTGTATTATCACCAGCCAGAGTAGAAAATCTGTAATAAACAGGGCATCAAGTAAAGTATTCAGTAAAAGGGAAAAATTAGCCCAAGATTAGAGGCTACTCTGGTCCTGCCTAGCAAAACTTAAAAGCAAGCCTTGAAAAGATCAAAATGCTTCCAAGTAAATTAACTGCATTCCAGAATAAAGCTCTGGCATATTTAAAAGAATACAAAAATATCTAACATTCAACAAGGTAAATTCATGATGTCTGGAATGCAGTGAAAAATTACAAGGTATGCAAAGAAGTAAGAAAATGCAACCCATAATGAAGAGAAATCGATCAATAGAAATTATTTTAAAAGACACTAATGATAGAATTATTACACAAGTATTTAAACACAGTTATAGTCCATATGTTCAAAATGCTATAGGAAAACATACGTATGTAAAAGAGAAGCAAGATATAAAAGCAATTGAATTCAAACTTAGGTGAAAAAAACCAATGCCTGAGATAAAAAATACACTGGATAGGATTAACAGAAGATTGTATACTACAGAAGACAATATTAGTGAGCTTGAAGATGTCGCAATATAAACTCCTCACAATGAAACCCATAGGTATGAGCTGACAGATGTACAAAGCAAAAAAAGAAAAACAAAAACTTTTAAAAAGAAAAAAAATAAAACAATGAAACATGAAGAATAAAGAGACGGAAAGAAATGAATAGACTGTCAGTGTGCACAACTTCAACTAGTCCAATATATGTGTAATTGGGGTCTCTGAAGGAGATGAAGAGACAGAAAACATTTTTGAATAAATAATGAGTGAAGGTATTCCAAATTTAATGAAAACTCACAGATTCAAGAAGCCCAACAAACCGCAAGCACAGGAAACATTAAAAAAACAAAAGAAACAAAAAAACCAATGCCCATCAAATTGGCTAAAACCAGCGGTAAGGAAAAAAACTTTAAAAAGATCTACAGAAAATATACATAATATATAGAAAGGAGCAAAGATAAAAATGACAGTATACTTCTTTTCAGAACCATGTCAGTTAGAATGCAATAGATCTTTTTTAAGTTAAAATAGAACATTTTTAAGTGCGACATTCTGGAATTATATACCAAAGATGAGGTAAAGTCTTTTCAATGAATGATGCTAAGACAACTGAATATCCATGTGCAAAAGAATTAAGTTGAACCCTACCTCATACCACATATAAAAATTAACTCAAAATGGATCACAGACCTAAATGTAATAGCTAAAACCATAAGACTCTTAGAAGAAAACCTAGGGGTAAATCCTGGAATAGGCAATGGTTTCTCATCTATGACACCAAAAGCACAAGGAACAAAATAAAAGAACAGATAAATTAGACTTGATCAAATATAAAACTTCTACGCTTCAAAGGTTACCATCAAGAAAATGAAAAGACATTATATCAAAACAAAATTTAAAAAAAGAAAAATGAAAAGACAGTCACAAAGAACAGAAGAAAATATTTCAAAGTAATATATCTGATAAAGGACTTGTACCTAGAATACACAAGCAACTCTTACAACTCAATAACAAAAAGATAAATAAATAGCCCAATTTGAAAATGGGCAAAGGGGCCAGGTGTGGTGGCTCACACCTGTAATCCTAGCACTTTGGGAGGCCGAGGCAGGTGGATTGCCTGAGCTCAGGAGTTCTAGACCAGCCTGGGCAACACGGTGAAACCCTGTCTCTACTAAAATACAAAAAATTTAGCTGGGCGTGGCAGCGTGCACCTGTAATCCCAGCTACTTGAGAGGTTGAGGCAGGAGAATCACTTGAACCTGGGAGGAGGAGGTTGCAGTAAGCCGAGATTGCACCACTGCCCTCCAGCCTGGGTGACACAGCTAGACTCCATCTTAAAATAAAACAAAACACAACCAAAATGGGCAAAGGATTGGAATAGACATTTCTCCAAAGAAAATACTCAAGGCCCTTATGCAAATGAAAAGATAGATACTCAACATCATTAGCTAGTAGAGAAGTGTAAATCAAAACCACAATGAGACACTATTTCATAACTACTAGGTTGGCTATAAGATAAAAGAGAGTAACAGATGTTGGCAAGAATGTGGAGAAATGGAAACACATATACATTGCTGGTAGGAATATCAAGTGGTACAGGCACTTTGGAAAATAGCAGTTCCTCAAGAAGATAAACATAGAATTACCATATTACCCAATAAATCTACCCCTAGTTATATAACCAAGAGTACTGAAAACTTATATCCACACAAAACCTTGTCCACCAATGCTCATAACAGCATTATTCATGAAAGTAAAAAATGAAAACAACCCACACGTTCATTCAACTGATGAATTAATGATAGGTATAAAATATGGTAGGTATATCAATACAATAAGGAACGAAATAATGATACATACTACAACATAAGCGACCTTTGAATGCATTTTTCTAAATGAAAGAACTTAGCCACAAAAAGCCACATACTGTGTGGTTCCATTTAGATGACATTTTCAGAATAGAAAAATCTGTAGACACAGAAAGTAGGGCTGGAAGAGATGGGAACTCAAGGACTGACAGGTGAAGTGTACAGCATTTCTCTTTGGGGTGATGGAAATGTTCTAAGATTGATTGTGGTGAAGGCTGCATATCTCTGACTATACTAACAACCACAGAACTGTACACTTCAAGTGGGTGGATTGTATGGTATGCGAGTTATAGGTCAATAAAGCTGTACCCCTCCAAAAGACTCTCATGTCAAAAATTTCTAAATATGCAAAATAAAGCAAGACAAAATATGGTAAAATACATTTTCACATGCACAAATGCTGAAAGAATTCATCACTACAAGATCTACAATACAAGAAATGTTGAAGCCCTTTAGGCAGAAAAAAAATACCAGATGGAAATCTGAATATACAAAAAAGAATAAAAGAATGCCAGAAATGTATATATGTAGGCAAATATAAAATATTTTTCTACTTAAAATATATAAAACATGTTTCTTATTTTAAAAATCTCTTTAAAAGATAATTACCTGTTTAAAGCAAACTAATAACAGTATATCACAAAATATACAATATATGTACATTAAAATGAATGACAACAAAAGTATAAAAGCAGGAGAGAAGAAATAGAAATAAAGGTCTTAACCTATAGATGAAGTGATAAAATATTCCATGAAGGTATAGTATAATAAATTAAAGATATATATTATAAACCCTGAAACAACAACCAAAAAAGCACAGTTATAGCTAGTAAGTTCACAAAGGAGATAACATGTGGTTAATTAAGAAGTAGATGACAAGAGTAAAAGGAAAAAAAACAGATGGGACAGACAGAAAGCAAATAACAAGACCCTAGATTTTATCAATCATACCAATAATCACATTACATGTAAATGATCAAAGGCGGGATTGTTAGACACAATTCAAAAGCAATACCCTACTAGGTGCTGTCTGCAAGAAAACACACTTGAAACATAATGACACAAATACATTAAATGTAAAAAAAGATAAACCATGCTAACATTAATCGAAATAGGCTAGAGAAGCCATATTAATATCAGACAAAATAGATTTAAGAGCAAAGAATATTACCAGAGATAGTCATTTCATAATGTTAAAGAAGATAACTCATTAAGATGATACAACAATTTTAAATGTATATACACTTAATAATAGAGCTTTAAAATACATGAAGCAAAAACTGATAAAAACCTAATAGGAGAACTGCACAAATAGTTGGAGATTTCAACACCCCTCTCTCAATAATTGATCAAACAAGAACCCAGATAATCAGTAAGAATGTAGAAGCCTTAACACCATCAATTAACTTGGCCTAATTGATATTTGTAGAGCACCCCACTCGTCGACAACAGAATACATATTCTTTTTAAGTTTTTGTGGAATATTTACAACAATGTCATGGGCCGCAGAACAATATGTTTTTAAAAATTCAAATTATGCAAAATATGTTCTCTGACTACATGGAATTAGAAATCAATAACAAAAAGATATCTGGAGGATCTCCCAAGTTTTAGAAACTAAATAGTATGGTTTGGCTCTGTGTCCCCACCCAAATCTCATCTTGTAGCTCGCATAATTCCCACATGTTGTGGGAGGGACCCGGTGAGAGATTATTGAATCATGGGGGTTGGTCTTTCCCATGCTGTTCTTATGAGAGTGAATAGGTCTCACGAAATCTAATGGTTTTTAAAATGGGAGTCTCCCTGTACAAGCTCTCTTTTTGTCTGTTGCCATCCATGTAAGATGTGACTTGCTGCTCCTTGCCTTTTGCCATGATTGTGAGGCCACCCTAGCCATGTGGAACTGTGAGTCCAATAAACCTCTTTCTTTTGTAAATTGCCCAGTCTCAAATATGTCTTTATCAGCAGCATGAAAACAAACTAATACAGTAAATTGGTACCAGTAGAGTGGGGCGTTGCTGAAAAGATACCCAAAAATGTGGAAGCAACTTTGGAACTGGGTAACAAGCAGAGGTTGGAACAATTTGGAAGGCTCAGAAGAAGACAGGAAAATGTGGGAAAATTTGGAACTTCCTTGAGACTTGTTGAATGACTTTGATAAAAATGCTGATGGTGATATGAACAATAAGGTCCAGGCAGGGGTGGTCTCAGAGGGAGATGAGGAACTTGTTGGGAACTGGAGCAAAGGTGACTCTTGTTATGTTTTAGCAAAGAGACTGGCAGCATTTTGCCCCTGCCCCAGAGATTTGTGGAACTTTGAACTTGAGAGAGATGATTTAGGATATCTTGCAGAAGAAATTTCTAAAAGAAAGCATTCAAGAGGTGACTTGGGTGCTGTTAAAGGCATTCAGCTTCAAAAGGGAAATGGAGCATAAAAGTTGGAAAATTTGGCTGGGCACAGTGGCTCATGCCTGTAATCCCAGCACTTTGGGAGGCTGAGGTGGGTGGTTTACAAGGTCAAGAGATCAAGATCATCCTGGCCAACATGGTGAAATCCCATCTCTACTAGAAATATAAAAATTAGCTGGGTGTGGTGGTGTGCACCTGTAGTCCCAGCTACTTGGGAGGCTGAGGCAGGAGAATCACTTGAACTTGGGAGGCAGAGGTTGCAGTGAGCCGAGATCGCACCACTGCACTCCAGCCTGGTGACTCTGTCTCAAAAAAAAAAAAAAAAAAAATTTGGAAAATTTGTAGCCTGACAATGTGATAGAAAAAAAAATCCCATTTTTGGGGAGAAATTCAAGCTGGCTGCAGAAATTTGCATAAGTAACAAGGAGCCAAGACAATGGGGAAAATGTCTCCAGGGCATGTCAGAGACCTCTGTGGCAGCCCCTCCCATCACAGGCCTGGAGGTTTAGGAGGAAAAAGCGGTTTTGTGTGCTGGGCCCAGGGTTCCTCTGCTTTGTGCAGTCTAGGGACTTCGTGCCCTGTATCCCACCTGCTTCAGCTGTGGCTGAAAGGGGCCAATGTAGAGCTTGGGCCATGGATTTAGATGGTGCAAGCCTCAAGCATTGGCAGCTTCCATGTGATGTTGAGCCTCTGAGTGCACAGAAGTCAAGAATTGAGGTTTAGGAACCTCCACCTAGATTTCAGAAGATACAAGGAAAGGCCTGGATGCTCAGGCAAAAGTGTGCTGCAGGGGCGGAGTCCTCATGGAGAACCTCTGTTAGGGTGCTGCAGAAGGGAAATTTGGAATGGGAGCCCCCATGCAGAGTCCCTACTGGGGCAATGCCTAGTGGAGCTGTGATAAAAGAGCCACTATCCTCCAGACCCCAGAATGGTAGATCCACTGATAGCTTGCACCGTGCACCTGGAAAAGCTGCAGATACTCACTGCCAGCCTGTGAAGGCAGCTGGAAGGGAGGCTGTACTCTGCAAAGCCACAGGGTTGGAGCTGCCCAAGACTATGGGAACCCACCTATTCCATCAGCATGACCTGGGTGTGAGACCTGGGGTCAAAGGAGATCGTTTTGGAGCTTTAAGATTTGACTACCCCACTGGATTAAGGACTTTGTTTTAGCCCCTTTGTTTTGGCCAATTCCTCCCATTTGGAACGGCTCTATTTATGCTGTGCCTTTACCACCCTTGTATCTAGGAAGTAACTAACTTGCTTTTGATTTTACAGGTTCATAGGTGGAAGGGACTTGCCTTGTCTCAGATAAGACTTTGGACTGTGGACTATTTTTTTTGAGACAGAGTCTCACTCTGTTGCCCAGGCTGGAGTGCAGTGGCACGATCTTAGCTCACTGCAACCTCCACCTCCCAGGCTCAAGTGATTCTCCTGCCTCAGCCTCCTAAGTAGCTGGGATTACAGGCATGTGCTACCACACCCAGCTAATTTTTGTATTTTTAGTAGAGATGGGGTTTCGCCATATCAGCCAGTCTTGTCTCAAACTCCTGACCTCAGGTGATCTGCCCACCTCGGCCTCCCAAAGTGCTGGGATTACAGGTGTGAGCCACCATGCCTGGCTGACTGTGGACTTTTGAGTTAATGTTGGAATGAGTTGAGACTTTGGGGAACTTTTGGGGAGGCATGATTGGCTTTGAAATGTGAAGATATCAGATTTGGCAGAGGCCAGGGGTGAAATAATATGGTTTGGCTCTGTGTCTCCACCCTAATCTCATCTTGTAGCTTCCATAATTCCTGCATGTTTTGGGAGGGACCCAGTGAGAGATGATTGAATCACAGGGGCAGGACTTTCCTGTGCTGTTCTCATGATAGTGAATGGGTTTCATGAGATCTGATGGTTTTTAAAACAGGAGTCTCCCTGTACAAACTCTCTTTTTGCCTGCTGCCATTCATGTAAGATGTGACTTGCTCCTCCTTGCCTTCCACCGTGATTGTGAGGCCTCCCCAGCCATGTGGAACAGTGAGTCCAATAAACCCCTTTCTTTTGTATATTGCCCAGTCTCAGGTATCTATTTATCAGCAGCATAAAAACAGACTAATACGCTAAATAACAAACTTTTAAATAATGCATGAGGCAAAGAGGAAATCCCATGAGAAATAAGAAAGTGTTTCACAGTGATTGAAAATGAAAAAGAAAACATATAAAAAGCCACTAAAATCCTGCTTAGAAATAAAATTATCACCCTAATTTGCCTCTATTAGAAAAACCAGAAAGGTCTCAAATTAATATCCTCAGCTTCTACCTTTAAAAACTAGAAAAGGAAGAGCAAATTAAAAACCTAGTGAGCAGGGAAAAGGAAATAATAAAGATAAGATTTATGTAAAACAAAAAGAAAGTAGAGAAAATCAATGAAACTAAAAGTTGATTCTTTAGGAATATCAATAAAATTCATAAACTTCTAGTCAGACTGATCCAGGGGTTAAAAAGAGAGAAGATACTAAATACCAATAATAGAAATGAGAGAGAGAACATCACTACAAATTCTAGACATTAGAAGAAGAAATAAGTTAGACAACTTAGATAAAATATTTAGCCTCTGAAAGACACAGACTACCAAAGTTCATTCAGTTAAAAACAAGGTAACCTGAAAAGCCCTGTATTTATTATAGAAATTAATTGGTGGCTAGAAAAAAACAACCTTCCAGGCAAGGCACAGTGGCTCATGCCTGTAATCCCAGCAGTTTGGGAGGCAGAGGTGGGTGGATCACCCAAGGTCAAGAGTTTGAGACCAGCCCAGCCAACATGGTTAAACCCCGTCTCTACTAAAAACACAAAAATTAGCCGGGTGCCGTGGCACACACCTGTAGTCCCAGCTACTTGGAAGGCTGAGGCAGGAGAATAGCTTGAACCCGGGAGACAGAAGTTGCAGTGAGCTGAGATCGTACCACTGCACTCTAAACTGCGTGACAGAGCAAGACTCCATAAAAAAAAAAAAAAAAGAAAAGAAAAGAAAAGAAAAGAAAAAGGAAAAGGAAAAGAAAAACTTTCCAACAAAGAAAACTCCAGATCCAGATAAATTCAATGGTGATTTCTACTACACATTTAAGGCAGAAATAATACCAACTGTACACAAACTCTTCCAAAAAATTCAAGAGAATGAAATATGTCTGTATTAATTCTTTAACGCCAGTACTACTCTGATATCCAAACCGGAAAACAACCTTATAATAATGACATTACAGAAGATTGTCATCTTCTGAACACAGATGCAGTAATCCTTAACAAAATTTTAGCAAGTTGAACCTGTCAGTATATAATGATGGTAATGCATCACCACCAAGCAGGTTTTATCACAGCAATGCAAGGTTATCATTCAAAAGCCAATTGATGTAATTTATCATATTAATAGATTAAACAATAAAATCTATATGATCATCCCAATAGATGCCACAAAACATTTGACAAATTCCTTCCTTCCTTTTTTTTTTTTTTAAACAAAGTGTTCATGTTTGTCTCCCAGGCTAGGGTGCAATGGTGTGATCTCGGCTGAGTGCAACCTCTGCCTCCTAACTTCAAGCAGTTCTCCTGCCTTGGCCTCCTGAGTAGTTGGGGTCACAGGCATGTGCCACTATGCCCAGCTAAATTTTGTATTTTTAGTAGAGATGGGGTTTCACCATGTTGGCCAGGCTGGTCTCGAACTCCTGACCTCAGGTGATCTGCCTGCCTCAGTCTCCCAAAGTGCTGGGATTACAGGTGTGAGCCATAGCACCCGGCCCCCACATTTATTCCTAATAAAAACTTGGCTAAATGCCGTGGCTCACACTTATAATCCTGGCACCTTGGGAGGCTGAGGCAGGTGGAACGCTTGAGGTCAGGAGTTTGAGACCAGCCTGGCCAACGTGGCAAAACCCCGTCTCTACTAAAATAATAAAAATTAGCTAAGCATGGTGGAGCATACCTGTAGTCCCAGCAGCTTATAAGGCTGAGGCACGAGAATTGCTTGAACCTGGAGGCAGAAGTTGCAGTTAGCTGTGATCATGTCACTGCACTCCAGCCTGGGCCACAGAACAAAACTGTGTCTTAAAACAAAGACAAAAGCAAAAACAAAAACAAAAACAAAAAACTCTCAGCACACTGAGAATAGAAGGAAACTTTTCCAAATTGATAAAGGGCTTTTACAAAAAATCTACTGCTGGTGTCAGTCATGTTGGTGATTGATAGAAAACTTTCCCTCAAAGAAGGAAAAAGTCACAGAGGTCTGCTTTTACCACTTCTACTTAACAATGTAATAGAGGTTCTAGCCAGTGAAATAAGGCAAGAAAAACATAAAATGCTTACAAATTGGAAAGAAAGAAGTAAAATTTGCAGACAAAATGATTGGCACTATAGAATATCCTAAAGAATCTAAAATAAAGCCACTAAATTAAAAAGTGAGTTTAGTAAAGTTGCAGAATAAAAGATCAATATGATCTGACAACAGATGTGAAAAAACTGAGCACTGAAGAATACAAATCATTGCTGATAAAAAGTAAAGAATAATTAAATGGAAAGCTATGCCATCTTCACAGATTGGAAGACTTAAATGTGTAATGATGTCCATTTTCCCCTAATTACTTGATGGACTTAATACAAGCCCAATGAAAATTCAGAAGGCTTCTTTGTAGAAAGTGACCAGCTAATTTTAAGATTTATATGGAAATCATATAATAAGGACAGGGAATAGCCAAAATATCTTTGAAAAGAACAACAAAGTTGGAGGAGTTACATTGCCTTTACCAAGATTTATTATTAAGTTGTATTAATTACAACAATGTGGTATTGGTGTAAACACAGACATACAGGTCAATGGAACAGAACTGAGGGTCTAAAAATTGACACACACATATATAGACAACTGATTTTCAACAAACATGGCAAGATAATTCAACTGGAGAAAGGTAATCTTTCTAATAAATGGTGCTGAAACAACTGCATAGCCATAACCAAAAAATAAATAAATAACTTCAATCCTTGCCACATACCATATACAAAATTAACTCAAAATAGATCATAGACCTAAATGTCAGAACTAAAGCTATAAAACTTCTAGAATAAAACATATTTTTAAATACACACACAACCACGATCTCTAAAAGAAGTAAATTAATCTATTGGGCTTAATAAAACTAAACACTTTTGGCTGGGCATGGTGGCTCATACCTGTAATCTCACTCTTTGGGAGGCCAAGATAGGAGGATCGTTTGAGCCCAGGAGTTTGAGATCAGTCCTGGAAACACAGAGGGACCCCACCCCCCAACTCTTCCCTCCAAATTTAAAAAGTTAGCTAGGCATGGTGGCACATACCTGTGCTCCCAGCTACTCAGGAGGCTGAGGTAGGAGGATCACTAGGGCCTGGGAGGTTGAGGCTGCAGTGAGCCATGGTTGTGCCACTGCACTCCAGCCTGGGAAACAGAAGGAGACCCTGTCTGAAACAACAACAAAAAACTTTTGCTCTCTCTACATTCACTGTTATGAAAATAGAAAGCTAAGCCATAGACTAGGAGAAAGTATTTGCAAAACATGTACTCAAAAAAAGAATTGTATTTAGAGCATATAAATAATTTTTACAACTTATCAATAAGAAAACAATCCAGGCAGGGTGTGGTGGCTCATGCCTGTAATCCCAGTGCTTTGGGAGGCCAAGGTGGATGGATCACGAGGTCAGGAGATCGAGACCATCCTGGCTAACATGATGACACCCCGTCTCTACTAAAAAATACAAAAAATTAGCCAGGCGTGGTGGAGGGTGCCTGTAGTCCTAGCTACTCGGTAGGCTGAGGCAGGAGAATGGCATGAACCCGGGAGACGGAGCTTGCAGTGAGCTGAGATCATGCCACTGCACTCCAGCCCAGGCAACAGAGCGAGACTCCATCTCAAGAAAAGGAAAAGAAAGAAAAGAAAACAATTCAATTGGGGAAAATAGGCAAAAGATCTGAACAGACATTTCTTCAAAGTAGACATGCATATGGCAAATATATACATGAAAAGATACTCAACGTCATTAGCCATTAGTGAAATGCAAATCAAAGCCACAATATTATTATTACACATCCACTAGAATGGCTAAAATTGGAAAGGCTGATCATAACAAAGATTGACAAGATAAGGGCAATTGATATTTCATAACATTGCCAGCTAGAATTTAAATGGTACAATCAGTTTGGCATTTTCTTTAAAAGTGAAACCACATCTATTATATGAACCCAGTCTTTCCACCCCTGGGTATTTACTCCAGAGAAATAACAGTATATGTCCACACTAAGACTTGTACACACAAATGTTCATAGTAGCTCCATTTGTAATAGTTAAGAGCCCCAGATGCACATCATCAAGTAAATAGATAATAAATTTTAGAATACTACTGGACAATAATAAGGAACTATCAATACTAGCAACAGGGAGGTTGAGTGAAATAAACCAGATAAAAACAAGACATACTATGTAATTCCATTTACGTAAAATACTAGAAAATTCAAACTAATTTATAATGACAGAACACAGATCAGTTGCTGCCTGGTGAAGGGGCAAGGAGGCAAGATAAGGAAGAGATGGACACAAAGAAATTTGGGTGTCCTCCCCCTCATGAATGTGGTGATGGCTTCAGGTGTATATGCATGTGTCAAAACTCATAAAACTGTACAATTAAAATACTTAAATATCCTTTATACTGAAGTAGAGTTGTCAAAAAAACTTATGTAGAGAAAATCTGTAAGTTAGACAGAAAGAGATAAAATTCAATTATCCTTAAAGGTAACTCAAGAGTTACAAACCAAGTAAAGCCTGGTAAAGGTCTTAGTAAAAATAAAAACACTATGATTGGTCACAATACAGTGAGTCAGAAAAATGATAACAAACATATATTTCTTTATTCTATCAGGTCAGCCTGCAAAATCTCATTTCCTGCTGGGCGTCATGATGTCTCTTTCCTTTCTTCCCTCTTCTGCAAGTTCTCACTTTTTGTGTGTGTTTGGCCAGTGTCTAGAAGATGGGTCCACCTTTATGCCTGTGCCCAAGGAGCCCTAAATTTGGCTCCATCCCCGAGGGTGGAGGATGACTCTGAATCCTCATCCATATTCTTCAGAGTGGGAACTCCTAAAAGATAAACAAGCCTCTCTTGCTGATACCAGTTACTTCTCTCAGTAAGAATAAGGGGGTGGGGCATACAAAGAACCCTGTCCTGCCACACAATAAGTGCTCAAATGTGTTTTACTACAAATTCTAAGCACTAATGAGTTAAAAGAAGGAGGAAAGTAAGTGATGGTGGTGGAATTTGAACTGAGCCTTAGTGAAGACATAGAATTTAGATTCTAAACAGAGAGGATAGGGCAAATGAAGAAAACAAGATAGGAAAAGACACAGCAGTAGCAGAAAGCAATTTGTTTAAAGGACAGTACAGAGACCTAAACTTACTAGAGTGAAAGAATTCTATTAGATAAGTGGGGGACAGGCTGGGTGCGGTGACTCAAGCCTGGAATCCCAACACTTTGTGAGGCCGAGGCGGGTGGATCACTTGATATCAGGAGTTTGAGACCAGCCTGGCCAACATGGTGAAACCTAGTCTCCACCAAAAATACAAAAAATTAACCCAGGTGGTGGCTAAGGCAGGAGAATCGCTTGAACCCAGGAGACAGAGGTTACAATGAGCTGAGATCACGCCACTGCATTCCAGCCTGGGTGACAGAGTGAGGCTCCATCAAAAAAAAAAAAAAAAAAAAAAAAAAAAAGAAAAGAAAGAAAAAACAAAAGTTTGGGCAGCTAGGATGGGTCAGATTATTGAGAGCCCTTGAAAATCAGCATGAGAATTTAGATTTAATAGAATAAAATACAGAAAGCTATCAGATTTTAAGTAAAGGGAGCATATAACTGCAGGGGAATTTATGCAAGTATCTTGTTCTGAAAGCCAGTAAGAACAGAAGTTTGTGTTGGGCATGGTTAGTAGGGAAAAATCTCTCCCAACAAATAAAAAGTCATGTCAAAGGCTATGATCTATTGGGAATGAGTCATCCATAATATAAGGTCTATCAGCATGTACTATTTGTCTAGTCCTGGCAAATATTATTCCAATTTCTATTGTACAAAGAAAGAAACTCAAACATCTCAAATTGCTACTAAAATACAGACATATATGCAAGTTCCTGTTTCCGGTTCCACCTAATTTACCTTGGCACCATTTCCACAGAAGTCAAATATTTGGTGCTTTGAAACAAATGTAGAACAGATTGCAGGGTGTGGCCTGTACAACTCAATTTCCACAGTTTGGCTTTTCCATGTAATTTTCAGATATAAATTACTTCCCTACCAGGGCAACAGTGGAGGCAGGGAATAGAGTCAAAAGCATTGGCTAGGAATCAGAAGTCTAATTGTGTGACTATAGGCAAGCCATTAGCTTTTCTGAGTCTCAGATCTCTCTTCTAGAAAATTGGGGCTAAAGTCAAAACTTTATAGTGTTTCTTTGAGAAGGCAATCAGATACTACATAAAAAGATTGTCTACTTATGTTATATAAATAATTAAACAGCAAAATTGCAAGCTGTTACAGTCAAGAGATGTTTGATGATGCAACAAGAATTGTTTGATGGCAAACCAATGACTTCTACACAAAGGAGACATTTTTAGATAGTACCTTCGCTGGAAACTGTTTTCTTCTCACTAAAAGTCAGCAAGACTGGAACAACCTCCCAAGCTGTGGTTGGAAGATTGAAAGCGCCTTCTAGAGGAGACACTGAGAACTGAGAAGGAGAAAATAGATTTCTGAGAATACTATGCAATCACAGCTGATTTGTTATAGATCATACATTCAGACAAACCTTCTGAATCTTCAGTGTTTTTTATTGATACATGTAGTATAAAATTAGAAACAGGAACATAAGTACTATTATGAAAACTATACTCAAGTGTGGATACTGATCAACTGACACAGAAAAAATAAGAGTATGCTGTAATTGGTATGGAAGGAAGTTCACTGCTATCTAAATACATGTGGAACGTGAAATGGTATGGAATACATAAGAGGATCAGTGAATGACATTCAACCAGAATGATTACATATAGCATCTAAACATGACCTACTTTTGTTTATTTCTCACTGATTCCCTAGAACAATGCTGTCCAATAGAAATGTGTTAGCTACATATGCAATTTGAATTTTCTAGAAGTCACATTTTAAAAAGTTAAACAAAATAGGTGATCTTAATTTTAATAATATGTTCTATTTAACCAAATCTATGCAAATTATCATTTCAACTCATTATCAATATAAAAATTATTAATGAGATATTTTACAGTCTTTATTTCACATAGAGTCTTTGAAATCTGAAGTGTATTTTACATTTACTGCACATTCCAATGCAGACTAGGCACATTTAAAGACAGCCACAGCTCTAGAAAGTAGGGATTGGAAATTAACACCAGATTCACACTATATATTTGTAGATTATTTTCTATATACCATTTTTAAAGAAAAGCAAAGCTTCAACTTGCATTTAGTATTTACAATATTTCTGGCCAAGCTCTCTTGGAACTTCTGCAGAAGAGAGAAAGAATAATGATGGCTATCTGAAAGACCTTAGTTTTTTGTTTGCAATCAGAGGTTGAGATATTTTTTGGGACATCTGAGAATTTTATCACCATTTCAAATGAATGTGAAGTCTTCAATTAAAAAGTATAAGCCAGAAGCCATCATTAAGCTCCTATACTAGTCATGCTTTTATCGCTTCTCATAATTATCTTAAATACATTTACTATTCATGACACACAAAATAATTAAACATTGCATTTAAATGGATAAGAAAATAATATGACTTCAGGAAGGCCCTTATCCCTTTAGACAGAGCTATAGGAAAACACAGTTGCAGTTAGGTAAAGGACCAGAGCAGATTATCTGTGCAAATGTGTAACATCCATGCCCTGGTCATGAACTTTTAGTAGCATCCCTAGTCATGGTAGCAAAATAAAAATTGCTCCCACGCATTTCCAAACTCCCCTTAGTGGGAATGATACCACCCTCCCAGTTTGAGATGCACTGCTTGAGACTTTTGTTAAAATTTGATCAGTTAACAAGGCACCTGTGGTTGTAAACATTCTGTTTTCTGTAGTTTCTCTTACCAGTAAAAAGGAGAAGATTATAACATCAATATAAAAACAAAAACAATAAAACCCACATAAACTCAAAAGTCCATATTCAAGTGACTTTGCTTCACATTTTTTTTTTTCATTTAAAGCTAACATCACCTTAAAGGATGTCTCACACTTCTGAATTTATATTTCCTGACCTCCAAAAGGGATCCTATCTATTATTAAAAAGTCAAAACATAACAGATGCTGGTGAGGTCGCAGAGAAAAGGGAATACTTATACAATGGTAGGGTGGATAAGAAAATGGAATACCATGGAAGACCATGGAATACTACGTAGCCATAAGAAAGAATGAGATCATGTTCTTTGCAGCAACATGGATAGAGCTGGAGGCCATTATCCTAAGCTAATTAATACAGAAACAAAAAACCAATTACTGTATGTTCTTACCCATAAATGGCAGCTAAACATTGAGTACACATGGACACAAAGAAAGAACACCAGGGGCTACTTGAGGGTGGAGGGTGCAAGGAGAATGAGGACTGAAAAATTGCCTATCAGGTACTATGCTTATTTATTAGTTGGGTGTTGAAATAATCTGTGCACCAAACCCCTGAGACATACAATTTACCTGTATAACAAACCTGCACATGTACCCACTGAAACAGAAAGTTAAAAAAACGAACACAAAAGGGGTCTTATATTGTTCTACTTCCACATTCTCACATTTGTTCCCTCTTCTGCACTATCTTACCTCAAATTTACATCTTAATGAGTTCTATTGTTTGTGTGTGTGTGCGTGTTAATAGTTGAACCATTGATACAATTTGACCTATTTGGAATGGGTGTGAAGGACTTTTTCTTTATTTTAATTAAAGCACATGTTTCTCAATTAGGACCTAGGGAATATAGGTTGAGACTTAGTACATAGTCGTTAGAATGACAACTGAAATTGAAATTAAATAAATATGTATCGGTTCATGATGGTTGACCTCATTTACCCCATTATAATCAGTGCCCTCCACTACAGAACAGCAAACTCACTCCTAGCATTGACATCTACTAGTTGTATGTTCGAGATTGCAGAAGAAGCAATATAGAGTTAATGACTGTCATAATGACTGAGATGCATGATGACATCAGTAATTTTTTAGTAGATCTCTTTTTGGACACAAAAATCACCACCAATATGACTATGTGTCTTTAAAACTATATTTACGTATATACATATATATACATATTTAGGTATATAGCACAACCAAACCTCTATTGGGAGTATAAACCTTTTTTTTTTTTTTTTTTTTTTTTTTTCAGACGGAGTCTTGCTCTGTCCCCCAGGCTGGAGTGCAGTGGCGCGATCTCGGCTCACTGCAAGCTCCGCCTCCCGGGTTCACGCCATTCTCCTGCCTCAGCCTCCTGAGTAGCTGGGACTACAGGCGCCCGCCACTGCGCCCGGCTAATTTTCTGTATTTTTAGTAGAGAGGGGGTTTCACTGTGGTCTCGATTTCCTGACCTTGTGATCCGCCCGCCTCGGCCTCCCAAAGTGCTGGGATTACAGGCCTGAGCCACCGCGCCCGGCATGAGTATAAACCTTTATAGGTACTCCAGAGCAATGGTTAGCAAACTATGGCCCACGAGCTAAATCCAGCCTCACATCTGCTTTTGTAAATAAAGTTTTAATAGAACACAGACATGCTAATTCATTAATATATTGTCTATGGCTGTTTTAATGCTATATAGCAGCAGAGTCAAGTGGTTATGACAAAGACTGTATGACATGCAAAATCTAAAATACTCTGTCTCTACAGAAAATGTTTGCTGACTCCTGATATAGATTGTAAATGAAAGGTCAGCAGAATACATGTGCATTTTTTCTTTCTTTTTTTATTGCTAGAATCGGTTGTATGATATGGGATCAAGGAGCTGCTAATTGTGGGACCAACGTCTCCTCCCTACAGAGCTAGAAATCTTGGCACTGTGTCATGTCAAAGATGAAAAACAACAAATGAAGTTCATTTTGATGAGGTTTAAGAAATGTATTTTCTAGCGCATTTTGAGGTGTATCTAATCTTTGGGTTGTAGAAAATGACAACGTGCTTCAAAACAGTTGAAAAGAACGTTTTAATCTGTTATGTTCATTAGTATTTTATAATAATTTCAGAACTATCATCTAATAAAGTATCATAAAAGACTATATTGAATTGCAGTAAAAAGTTTTGAGTCCATCTGTTAACATTTATTTGTCTAGTTATTGTGGATTTCATGCTTATAAAACTATTTGTAAAACATATGATCATTTAAGTCATATTGCCTCATAAATTTTGGCCAGCTTATTTTTCGTAGACCCATGTTGGGGTTTACTCCTTCAGCTGATTTTGGTTTTCATGGACATTAAAAGAGATGCTACAGAGTTTCTCTATAATTTGCCGTTTAATGAGTGTCTTCATCACGAATGATGGAAAAGTGTATAATGAAGTTAGTACGTTCGCTTCGAACCATGACTAAGTACCTGGTACTGGACTTGCCTTCCTGTCACAAACGAGTAAGAAACTAGAAAAACTACTTAAAGCAACTGTTTTCAGGCAATGATAAACAGGCAGCATGTGACTGATCCATGAGCGCAAAACACGCAGGTGAACTCCATAATCAGGAAGGAGACACTTAAGTAAAGTGGTGGCCTTGCTGAGTTGAGGAGGAAATTATCAGAGTTCAAGGTTGTTGGAATGGCTGAAATTTTGTAGGCTAGAATATCTGAGCGCGCTCTCTCTCTCTCTCTCTCTCTGTGTGTGTGTGTGTGTGTGTGTGTGTGTGAGAGAGAGAGAGAGAGAGAAAGAGAGAGAGAGAGAGGAAGAGACAGAGAGAGGAGAGCCAGAGAGACAGAGAAGGGGGGGGGGGGAGAGAGAGAGAGAGAGAGACAGAGAAGGGGGCAATACTGAAAGCTTGTATGGAAATTCACTGAGGATACAGATGTGCCAGGCGAGACCTTGCAAGACTTAGCAGAGTTTGCCTGCTGTAGGGGAAAGGCTGAAGAGTGATACTAAGGGTGAGGCAGTGCTGGAAGACATTAGATTTCCAACCTAGCAGTGGAGTAACTTCACTAATACCTTGAGCACTTAATTGAGAATCCAGAACCAAGCCTTAGGAGAAAGACCCACACAAAAGAGTAAGGGGAATATGCTAGGACTAAATTTAAAACCAAATAAGACTTATACAGAAAATGAATAATACCAAATTTCACATGACCCAAAGAATCCACCACTAATTAAGCTGCATGCCACACAAAACATAATATCATTTAAATAAGCCAACATAATCCAGATTCCCTATAAATATCACTACAAATGTCCAGTATACAATTAATTTTTATCAGATATCCACAGAGATAGAAAGATGTGAACCATAAGAGAAAAGGCAGTCTATTAAAAAAAAAGTCTGTGAGATGATCCAGATGTTGGGATTAGCAGAAAAAAAATTTAACCTAGCTTTTGTACTTTCAAGGACTTAAAGGAATAGAGTCATAATAAATGGGATATCAGCATATAAATGAAAACTTTTTTTAAAAAAGACATATTTCAAGAACTAAGAAGTACAGAATTTGAATTTAAAAATTCACAATATGGGCTTATTAGTAGACTGGACACTGCAAAAACAACAAAAAAGTTAACTTGATGATAGATCAATAAAAGTATTCAGTCTAAAGCTCAGGAAAAAAATGAACTGAGTCTTAGTACATATCAATATGGAGTGGTCTTACATACATATAATTGGAGTCCCAGAAAGGGAGCAGAAGCATAATTGCACAGAAAAAATATTTAAGACAATAATGGCTGAAAATATCCCAAGTTATCATAAAGCAAATGGACAAATCTAGGAAACTCAGTGAATACCAAATAGGCTAATTACAGAGAAAATCACACCTAGACACATTATGGTCAAACTGCAAATAACCAAGTATTGGGAAAGAAAAGTTTTACAGGCAGTCTGAGAAACATAATACATTATGCATGGACAAAAATAATAAAGTGATAGCTGACTTCTCATCAAAAACAAGAGGTTAAAATCATCAGAGGGCTTAAAGTGCTGATGATGTATAAAAACTGCCAATCCAGAATCCTATATCTAGAAGAAAATCCTTCAAAACCGAAGACAGAATCGATATTTTCAGACAAATAAAAACAGAAAATTCAACACCGATAGACCTCCACTGTAAGCAATGCTAAAAAAATTCTTTAGGATGAAAGATGACATACCAGATGGAAACTGAAATCTGTAATGTTTTAGTTATCCTTTTGATATAATAGATTTAGTAATTTAAAATAATAATCATTTATTATTTCTCCCTATTCTATAGCTTTGCTTACCTGGATGATTCTCCTGCTCTGGATATTATTGGCTGGGGTCACTCAGGTGGCTGCACTCAGCTGGGTGTTTAGCCAGGGCTGGAACTTCCAAACTAGCTTCATTCACATGTCCGGTAGTTCAGCTGTGTGGCTGAAACGGTTGGGATGGTTGGCTGAAATGTTTTCATTCTTTAGTAATCTACTCTAAACTTATTTATTTGTTGGCCAGATTTCTAGAGGATAAAAGTAAAGGTGTGTATGGCTTCTTAGGGGCTAGGCCTAGAATTGGTATGACATCACTTTCACCATGTTTTGTTCATCAAAGCAAGTTAAAAAACCAGCCCAGATTCAAGGGGTGGGAACATAGATTCTGTTTCTTTTTCTCTTTTCTTTCTTTTTTTTTTTTTTTTTTTGAGACAGAGTCTCGCTCTGTCACCCACGCTGGAGTGTAATGGTGTGATCTCGGCTCACTGCAACCTCTGCTTCTCAAGTTCAAGCGATTCTCCTGCCTCAGTCTCCCAAGAAGCTGGGATTACAGGTATGTGCCACCACGCCCAGCTAATTGTGTGTGTGTGTGAGAGTGTGTGTGTGTGTGTATTTTTAGTAGAGACAGGGTTTCACCATGTTGTCCAGGCTGGTCTCGAATTCCTGACCTTGTGATCCACCTGCCTTGACCTCCCAAAGTGCTGGGATTACAGACATGAACCACCATGCCCGGCTGATTCTATTTCTTAAAGGTAGAAGCAACATGCACATACAAGAATGTGAATACTTTTTGACAGCTATTTTTAAAGATAATTCACCACAAACAGGAAGAAATGAAAAGAACTGGAAATAGTAAAATGTAGGTAAATACATAAAAGGTAATATATATTTTTCTTCTCTTAATTTCTTTGAAATACATATGACTAAGGCAAAAATAACAATGTGCATAGATGTTATATATATGACAACAAAGCACAAAGGACTTGGGGAGGTGGTAAGTAGAACTTTACTACTGCAAGGCTGTTTTATTTTACATGAAGTATCATAATTTTAACTCTAAGGCTGTGATAAGTTAAGAATGTATATGATAATTCTCAGAAACACTGTAAAGCAATAATGCAAAAAGATATAATTAAAGCCAACAGAGGGATTAAGATGAAATACAAAAACATTAATTAACCCAAAAGAAAGCAGAAAGTGGAGAACAAAGGAATACAAAACTAATGGGACAAATAAAAAACAAATAGCAAAATGATAGACTTAAACTCAACTATCTGTTGTCTGTAACAGAAGCACATTAAATTAAAAAACACAGGTTGAAAGTAAAAGGATGGATAAAGATATAACAGTAAACAGTAAGCCAGGAAGGCTGTAGTGGCTATACTAATATTGGATGAATTAGACTTCAAGATAAGGAGTATTATCAGCGATAAAGACATTTCATAATGATAAAATGGTCAATTCATCAAGAAGACACAAGAACCACAAATGTTTATATGCCCAATAACAGAGATTCAAAAATGCAAAAGAAAAGCTGAAAAAAATAAAGTGGCAAATTCACAACCACAGTTTGAGTTTTACACTCCTATCTCAATAATTAATAGTAACACTACACACAAAACAATCAATACAATATAGAAGATCCGAAGAAAACTATTAACCACCTTAATCACATTGACGTTGATGGACACAATGCTCAGTAACTACAGAATACTTATTCTTGTCTACTGCTCATAGAACATTTACCAAGATAGACTATATTATGGGCACAGTAAGTCTCAAAAAACTTTAAAGTATCAAAATTTCAGAGTTTGTTTTCTAACCATGGCAGAAATAAACTGGTAATCTCCAACAAGAGTAGTCATAAAAAAGAGAGAAGATGCAAATGATCAACATCTGTGTTTCATTTATCTATTCCTATGTAAGAAATCAGTGCAAACTTCAGTGACTTAAAATAACAACCGTTTTATTGCTCATAATTTTGTGAGTATAGGGCTGAGAACAGCTCACCTCTGCTCCGTGTGTTGTCAACTGGTCTCGCTCATGTAGTTGCATTTGGCAAGTGCCTGATTTAGGTTACACAGAGTGAGATGAATTTCTTCACATGTCCAAAACCAAGGTGCTGACTGTTGGTTCCATGTGGTCTCTCTTTCCCTGTGGTCTTTCACACTCCAAGGGCTCTTTCTTCACCTGGCCACTCTCTCCAGCAGGATAGGCTGGTCTTCTTTTTGTAGCTACTCAGAGCACTGAAACATGAAAAAAAAAAAAAAGAAGAAAAAACTGTGTCTTTGAGGATGCAGTCCCTGGGGTGGAATTCTAGCCCGTGTATTTTAGTTTTCTCTATATTATTTTCTGAGATATTTTTGTTTGTATGCTTTCATACCACATTCCTTTTTTATTCCTGTTAGCTGTGATATAGGATAGTCTATTTATGATGAAGTCTCTTCAACTGTTTGGCTGTGTGAAGTTTGTCCTTTAACAGATTGTACAGGAAGCGTTCATGGAAATAATATTCCTTAACTGACAGTTTGCAACTTTAAAAACAACATAATTCATCACCATATTAAGTTGCTCTTTAGTACAAAGCAATTGTTAAGAACATCTTTTTCTTAGGACATGTTTTCTTACAGATTGAAATCTAGAAAAGTCTTTTGCATGCTTTATGTTTTCATATTTGTCACGTCTTTTTTTTTTTTTTTTTTTTTTTTAGACGTGGTCTTGCTATGTTGTCCAGGATGGCATCGAGCTTTTGAACTTTTGAGCTCAGCGAGCTTCCTGCCTCAGCCTCCGGAGTAGCTAGGACTACAGGTGCTTGCCACCGCAACTTCCCTCCTTCCTTCTTGTTTATGCTATTGGATGTGATCTAGTTGATTTTTAAAAATCTCTTCTCTCCAACACATTTTCCGTCAGAATTGTCGCCTGGGTAAGAAAAAGGGTAGGTAGGACACATTAAGTTATTCCCATTGTTTCCTACTGCTCCTTAGAGGTGTCTGAGAACTTCAAGGAAAATCAGAAAGTTCTTCCTCACTTTCGGGAGAACATAAACTTTTAGCCATGTAAAATAATTTCTGGGCTGGTTTTGGTGAATTTATACCTCAAGCCAATGGGAGAAAAGTAGCCAGACTAAGCCTCTAGTCAAGAAAGTAATGATTATGTATGTTATTTTGTGTGTGCTCTCCTGAACTATGCATAATTTATGTTAGCCCTGCCTGTAGAGTTAGAGCACAAGCTTGAGTGAGGACTCAAGAACTAATGACAGAAAGAGCAGCAGAAAGAACTTTTCTTGCAAGTCCTTAACTACTGCATATTGTTTATGAAGACAACATAGAATCAACTATTTGTAGCATTTTAAGGAATCCATGTACAATTTTTTTTTTTTTTAAGACAGGGTCTCATTCTGTCGCCCAGGCTGGAGTGCTGTAGCGTGATCACAGTTCACTGCAGCCTCCTCCTCCCCGGGGTCAGGTGATCCTCCCACCTCATCCTCTCGAGTAGCTGGGACTAGAGGCATGCACTACCACCCCAGCTTATTTTTAAAAATTTTTTTTGTAGGGACGGGGTTTCATCATGTTGCCAGGCTGGTTTCGAACTCCTGAACTCAAAACGATCCGCCTGCCTTGGCCTCCCAAAGTGCTGGGATTACAGGCATGAACCACCGTGCCCAGCCTCAAACTCTTACTAGACCCTTTAATTTCCCCTCCGATACTCTGATTCTACCCAAATTGTTCACCTTCACAGAGGAAACTCAGTGATTCGTGGGGGAGCTTATTATTTGTGCATCCTCATTTGTGGACAAAATTCTTTCTTGCTGTGACTTGAAAGCAGCCTCCCTTTAGCTTTCACTTATTAGTCCTAGTTCTATTCTCTGCTGCTAAGAAAAAAGGTCTGATTCTTCTTTCACGGATCAGCCCTCCAAATATTGGAGAAGCACACTGCGTTTCCTTAACCGTCTTACTTTTGACCCATATTTCATTTATTTGTCTCAACGTCCCTCATGCAAGTTGAACCAGATGGGTCCGCAGAACAATTTTTGCTGAGAAGGCAAAAGAAATTCTCGCCCAAATTGTGGAGAAGGGAGTCGAACCAATTAAACCCAAAGCTAAAACTGTAATAGAAAAGAACCTTCAAGCTCGCAATGAACAGGATATGCATGCATTTGTCTCGTCACAGCCACTAGCCACGCCTCCACTCGTGCAGTGCGCCTGCGAGCCGAGCAGAAACCAATGGCCCATCATAGTGAATTTCTCGGGTAAAATGACATTCTGCGCTTTTGAATGCTCCCTTCGCCCAGCCGCCGACCCCTCGCCCCAATTTCCATTTTAAATGAAAGTCTCTCACTTTCTAGCTGAGACAGACAAAAATAAAGCTCGGGCAAAACTAATCGGAGAGAGGCAGTTCACTGTCACTTCCTGGGTCACTTCCAGAAGTCACTTCCGGGGTCGAGGCGAGGCCAACAATACGCCTGCTACCGCAGGAGTTACGAGCTGGGCCGCGCGCAGCCTGAATGCCTAAACCAGGTTTTGCGCATGCTCATATAAAGCTCTCCTAACCCGTCTTCCGGTGGGAATTTCTTCACGTGGTCCGGAGTCGGAGACTGAGTTTAGCTTTACTGAGGAGCTCTAATTTTAAGCGGGTAAGTGCCGCAGATATCGTCCGTGGTTCCTGCGTTTAAATGGGACGGGAAGGGGTGTGTCAGGATTCATCCATGTTCTCCTGATATTTCTTCCTAATACCTGAAACCTTTGGAGTCTGAGAACGAGAGAAGGGGCTAGAGAAGCTTTGGTTGCCGTGGCAACTGCGGGACACCAATTTGGATTTTTGAGGATTTGGAAAGGGAGGATTTGTGTAACTACTCCTCAAAATACATGATGAGTCAGATTCAAATTCATTTGTTACTTATAATTCATACTCGTAGCCACAGAATTTGATTTTAGAAGGTTTTCTCTGGGTGTAATGCAGAGAAGCAAAATCTGAGCCAGGGTAATTATTTAGAAAGCTAATGCAGTAATTAGGCACTGTTTGAAGGGGTCTTGAACTAGGGTAGTGCTGTAGGATTACAGAGAAGAGGGGAAATTGGGGAAATTTGGGAGGCAGTATCAGGGGCACTAATACTCGATTTCATATGGGGAATGAGGAAGGGGCCCTGAGCATCTTTAGGAGTAAGTCCAAACTCAGCTTGGCTTATGATTATTTTTTTAGATTCGTTTCTCACCTTCCGCAGCCCCCTCCACACACACCCCGACTTCTAGTCATGCTAAGTAGTTTAGTGTTCTATTTCCTGGAATAACGTCCTCACCTTTTTTGTGATGTTAGGCAGGTTCTATCATTTCACTAAGCCCCTCAGTTTTTTCAGTCTTAACGTGGAAGAAAGTAATAGTACCCACCTCAGGATTGCTGTGGGGATTAAATTAGATAATTTATACTTCTGGTGCGTAGTAAGGGCCTAATAAATATTAGCTGCTAGTACTATTCTTATTATACTTCTCGTTTTGTTATTATACGTTTTGCTGTTTCTTCGTCTAGACCTGAGATTTTTTTAAATTAGAGGGGCAGTATCTTACTTATCTTTATATGGACTTGAAACATTAGTAGTTCGGTCTTTTTAATGTCTCATTCGTTTTGGCTGTTGCTGACATAGTTAAATTCATTTTTTTAAAAGAGCTGACAGGTATCATGCATTTTGCTGATCAAATTGTATTTATTAGATAAAAAGATAGCTCTTTTTCTGTACAACTCAGAAGACTGTGGATTAAGATGTACAGAAAGTAACTGATATCTCAGTTTGTAATAGGTATGAGTGATTTCAGTGAAGAATTAAAAGGGCCTGTGACAGATGATGAAGTGGAAACATCTGTGCTTACTGGGGCAGGAATGCATTTTCCTTGGCTTCAAACATACGTAGAAACTGTGGGTAAGTAAAACAGTAACATTGAGCCCTTTTAACTTAAAATGTAAGGAGATGGTAAGATTCAATATGGATACAAAATCAATAACCAGGCTGGTTTAATTTTCAAGAGGAATATGTGGAGTGTTTTTAGGCTGTAAGCCAAAAAAAAGTGTTTTTTCTTTTAGAACTCTTTGACTTTGGATTAACAGTAGTCTGTATTATGCTAGATACACATTTTTTCCAGTAATACTTACTGAGAACTTTTATTTCTGGCATTGATTAAATATTGGGGAGTCATAGATGAAGAAGATATGGTCTCTGCCATTGAGGAAAACATGCCCAGGAAGTGTTCAAGAAGTTGCTGTTGAATTGCATTGAAATTATTTCAAATAGAATTGATCACATAATAGATTTTTTTAAATTTATTTATTTTTTTTTTGGAGACAGAGTCTTGCTCTGTTGCCCACACTGGAGTGCAGTGGCTAGATCTCGGCTCACTGCAACCTCTGCCTCCCGGGTTCAAGTGATTCTACTCAACCTCCCAAGTAGCTGAGATTACAGGTACCCGCCACCACGCCTGGCTAGTTTTTGTATTTTTAGTAGAGACAGGATTTCACCATGTTGGCCAGGCTGGTCTTGAACTCTTGACCTCAAGTGACCTGCCCTCCTCAGCCTCCCAAAGTGGTGGGATTACAGATGTGAGTCACTGCACCCGGCCTAGATAAAAGAGCATTTTCCCTCATTTTTATCTAATGTAAATGCAAGCATGTTTTTCTATGGGATCAAATTTCCCCCATTTTTATCTAATATAAATGCAAGTATGTTTTTCTATGGGATAAATTCCCTATAAGAATTTATTTAATATAAGTATAAATAAAAGAAGCTATTATTTGCATGCTGGCGTATTGAGTGGTTTACATTTGGGATTACATTTGAACCAGCATTTTACTTACTGCCCTTAAATATGTATTTTTTTGCCCAGACTTTTCTCCCCTTGACAGAGATTCCTTGGCTCCTAAAATTTCACTTCCATTTTTTCTTTCGATCTAAGTATCATCTCATTTAATGATCTCAGTAAATTCTCAATAAATTTTTGTGCTAGGCAGTTTAAGTAGGAGGAAACTGAATCTCAAAGACATTAAATTCGTAAGTGGTGGTATCAGAAGTAAAATCCAGGTTTGTCTGATCTCAAAGCCTACACTTTTAACCACTGAGATATATTTTTTAAAATGAGACAATATATGTAAAGTACCTAGCATAGTATCTCATGCATAGTGAGTGTTGAAAAATAATAGTGCCTTTCCTCTCCTTATTTTAGTTTTGCTAGATTAATGCACGTGGCTTAAGGCAGATTTGAATGAATGATACTTCAGAGATAGTGCTACTTCATCCCTGGTAGGGAACTAATTTAAATTTCCTATAGTTATATCATACCTGGGTATGTTTCTGTTTCCAGTGTTCTATAGAAAGTCCGAGTCAGTCTGCAAGCAGATAGGTTTAAGACCAAAATTTACATGCTTAGAAATATTTTATATGTCGTGGATAGCCTGTTAAACCCAAAATACTTTTGGTCTGCAATGAGAAAATACTTGGAAGTAATATTGACATTGTGCTGGTAATTAACCATAATAGGAAAACAAAATTGCCTAACAATTGCTGTATTTCTTTTTTATGCTGGTAGATATCTTTTGGATTTTGAAGGGCATGCCCAGAAAGCCCCTTAGAACAAAAACTTCGAAGACAGGGCCAGTCTGGATTGAAGCTGTATGATGAGTACCTGCAGTAGTGCTTGGCACACAGTGGTGCCCAAAAAATATTTGTTGACAGACTGATAAGTTTCCAGATTCTTTGAGTAGCATATTAGAAGTTAGGTTGATGACACTAGTTCTTTATTGTACATCTCTATTCCATGTAAAAATGTGTTTTCCTTGACAATTTTTTTTTTTCTTAAAGTTATCAGGATCAAGTAAGACTATCTTTTGCTCATTAAAGAATGAAATGAGAGGAGAACTTTTCCTGAGGTAACTAGGCTAGGTTGGAAGACCAAAGTATTTTCCAAGCATTTAGGTATAGTTATCTAAAGTCGATTTGTAGTCTCAGTTGTGAAAGTTTGAGCGATAGAAGGGAGCTTAGCCTGAGAACAGTTCTCTCCTTTAGGTAAATAAAAGATGTTTTAAGGATGAGGTGTTTTGTCAGTTTCCTAGGCTGGCTGGCTGGTATTGCCACCGACGCTGAGCAGCTTTGGTGTGGGGATCTTATAAAATGCAGCTTCTGATTCAGAGAGCTGGGCATAGTACTCTGTAGTTGTAATGAGATTCCAGGTGATACTTCTGCTGCATGTTCCAGGACCGCATTGAGTAACACGTGCAGGTCCCCAGGTGATTTGTATGTACGTTCAAAAGTCTGAGAACACTAGCGCAGTAGTCTTCAAACTTTTCACTTTTGTATCCCCTACTTTTTTCTGAAAAATTGAGTACTACCTTGCACAGTTTTAAGGAATCATCTGAAAATATTTTATTGTATGTTTAATATTTTCAAGAGATGTAATTTCCAGCACGTTGGTATTTTTAAATGAATACATATTACTTTATATGTGATGGAGTACAGATAGCATAGGAGTGACATACAGTTTTAATACCTTGCATTATCCATTTAAAAATTAAGAAAAAGTTTTTAATAGATGGAATTTTATGTTCCTTTTTGTTGTACTTCTTGCAATAAAAGTTATGTATCAACATTTACACTTTTTTGTGTTTATATACTATAAGTTTTAAGAATTAAAACTTTTCTAGGTTGAGACGTTGCTATCATTAATAGTTGTACATAGCTGATCAATATAACATGTACTAAAAGTGTTGCTGGCCAGGTGTGGTGGCTCATGCTCATAATCCCAGCACTTTGGGAGGCCAAAAGGAAAGATCACTTGAACCCAGGAGGTCAAGGCTATGGTGAGCTATGATTGTGCTAGTGCGGTCCAGCCTGGGTGACAGAGCAAGACTCTCTCTTTTTCTTTCTTTCTTTTTTTTTTTTTTTAATAAAGTTATCTAAAACTTTTTCCCAATTTTTTTTATATATTTGTGGGTGACTTTTATGTATTTCTAGGATGAGAAAAGATTTAGCATTGATTATGCTATTTTTTTTTAACTGACGTAAATTCTGAGAAACTTTAGTCACATAAGTAAGAAGATGGCAGTGAATGGAGTTTAATTATAGCCATGCATCAGGTCCTTGAATTTCTTCTAAATTATTCATGAAAAATTACATGATTTATTGTAAAAAATTATGTTGTTCTGCAGTTTTGATAAGCAAAGAATTGGGAATTGCCTGACTTGCCAAAGATGTTAGAGTTATTTACTTTTTCAACACCTGTGTTTTCACCTTCAGATAATATGTAATGATTTTGATTGTGAAACTTTGACTATGTAGGCACAGCTGTCTAGGAGATTAACTTGTGGAAAGGGTATGTAAGGAAATCAAAGATCTGCAAGTTAATTGTTTTAAAAGTATCTTTGCAAAGTACCTGTTGGTCTTTGTATACTTACTGGGGTACAATTACCCAGCTGGACTAGAGGGGTCTCGTAGTTCTGTGGGAAGAGAAGAAGAGGTAGCAATGTAACTAGTCATTCATATAATAGCCCTGTATCTAAGCCCAAATGTTCTTAACATTGGGATTGCCAATACTTTAGAGATATAAATGTTTATTTTTGCAACTGTTTTAATCTCATTTGTATTTAATATCATTGAGTTACTAGGAATTTGGTCCTTAAAAAATGAAAGCCCACTTGGAGTTTGCAGAACATGGGTAGGTAATAAAGACCATGTTTGCCTAGAATGACCTGGCATTTTACCCATTCTAAATACCTGGGACTGTGCTTTTGGGGGCCTGTTTGAGAGATTCTCCCCAAATTATTTAGCACAAGGATTAAAGGATGATTGAATCAGATTTAAAGGCTCTGGTGACTCTAGTAGCCCCAAAACATCAAATTAGATATTTTTTTTATCTGCTAAAAATAATTAATATAATGTAGAAGGGTTTGTTTCAAGTGAAGCTGGCTTTGATACTGGAAATGGGCTGGGTCAAGTAATGCCTACTGTTTACTTGTTAAAACTTCTCATCAGAAGTAAGTTTTTTGAATAGTTGAACTGGAGCCATTGTGGATAAAAACTCTTTTCTTTTTCATTTTTATAGCCATTGGAGGGAAAAGGAAGAAGGATTTTGCTCAGACAACAAGTGCTTGTTTAAGTTTTATCCAAGAAGCTCTGCTGAAGCACCAATGGCAGCAAGCTGCAGAATACATGTACAGTTATTTTCAGACCTTGGAAGATTCAGATAGCTACAAAAGGCAGGCTGCACCTGAGGTAAACAAAGTTTGAGTTTGCTGGAAGAAATGATAGATTCCCAGGAGTTTCTGCCTCCAGCTTCACCTTCACCTATAGTACCTTTTACAGAATCTCAGTGATTTTGCTAAAAGCTACTAAAACTACTTTTGGGTGGAGAGTTTGTATTGGGACCTTATTTACACACTTCTTTTTACCTGTTATTTTAAAGGAGAATAAAATATTCATTCCAGTAATTCTTCCTTTTCCCCCCTCTTTATGGATGTTTCCCATCATCATGTAAAAATTTTGTTACTCTTTTTTTTTTTTTTTTTTTTGAGACAGGGTCTTGCTCTGTTGCCAGGCAGGAGTGAAGTAGCACAATCTCGGCTCACTGCAATCTCCACCTCCTGGGTTCAAGTGATTCCCCTGCCTCAGCCTCCTGGGTAGCTGGGACTACAGGCGCGCACCACCACGCCCGGCTAATTTTTTGTATTTTAGTAGAGACGGGGTTTCACCATGTTGGCCAGGATGGTCTCAATCTCTTGACCTCATGATCCGCCGGCCTTGGCCTCCCAAAGTGCTGGGATTACAGGTGTGAGCCACCATGCCCAGCGTATTCTGTCTTAAAATCGTCTCTTGACGCAAACTTCCCCCATTGACTATGCTTCCTAGTTTTACTCTCTTTCAGCAAAACTTCTTGAAAGAGTTGTTCTCTTTTTCCAACCAGAGTGATCTTTTTTTAGTTTTATCAAGACATTGTTAATACACCATCATCCATTTAAATTGTACAGTTCAATGTATTTTCATATGTTTACAGAGTTGTGCAGCCAACCATTACCACACTCTAAATTTAGAACCTTTTTTTCTCCCATGAAACCAAAACACTGTACCCACTTGCAGTCTTTCCCCATCTCTCCTCACAGCTGCCAGACACTGGCAGCCACTAATCTTTACTTTCTTTTTCTTTTTTTGTTTTCTTTTGAGACAGATTCTTGCTCTGTTGCCCAGGCTGGAGTACAGTGGCATGATCTTTGCTCCAGCTCCTGGGTTCAAGTGATTCTTGTACCACAGCCTCTTGGTTGGCTGGGATTACAGGCATGCACCACCACACCTAGCTAATTTTTTGTATTTTTAGTGAAGATGCGGTTTCAACTCCTGGCCTCAAGTGATCTGTCCGCCTTGGCATCCCTAAGGTGCTGGTATTACAAGCGTGAGCCACTATGCCCAGCCTAATCTATTTTCTATTCTGGACATTTCATATAAGTGGTTCCGTACAGTACGTGGCCTTTTGTAAATGGTTTCTTTGACTTGGCATAATGTTTTCATGGTTTATCCATGTTGTAGCATGTATAAGTACTTCATTACTTTTATTGCCAAATAATTTGTCATATGGAAATACCATGTTTTATTTGTCCATTTATCAGCTGTTAGACACTTAGGTTGTTTTTGCTTTTTGATTATTGGAAATAATGCTTCTGTGAACATTTGTGTGCAGGTTTTTGTGTGGACATTTGTTTTAATTTCTCCTGGGTCTACACCTGGGAGTGGAATTGCTGGTCATATGGTAACACTATGTTTAGCCTCTTGAGGAGCTGCCAGACTGTTTTCCAAAGTGGCCATACCATTTATATTCTCACCAGTAATATCTGAGGCTTCTAATTTTTCCAATCCTTGCCAATATTTTGTTATTGCCCTGTCTTACTGATAATCGTCATCCTTGTGGTTGTGAAGTGGCATCATCCTGACTATGATTTGCATTTCTCTAATGACTTATGATTCAGAGTGAGCTTTTTAAAACATGTCATATCATGTCACTCCTCTGCTGAAAACACTGTAATGGCTTTCCATTTCATTCAGTAGAAGCCAAAGTCATAATTGCCTGTAAATTCCTATATGATGTGCTTACTCCCTTTCCTTGTTTGACCTCTCTGACTTCATCTCCTGAAACAGGTGGAGCATTCCGAATTCAAAAATGTGAAAACCAGAATGCTACAAAATTCAAAGCTTTTTGAGTACTGACATGAGATAGTGACACCGTTGCTTTCTGATGGTTCCATGTATACAAATTTTGTTTTGCACACAAAATTTCAAGAATATTGTATAAAATTACCTTCAGGCTGTATGTATAGGTGTATATGAAACATAAGTGAATTTCATGTTTAGCCTTTGGTCCTATCCCCAGTCTCATTATGTATATACAAATATTTAAAAAGCTGAAAAAATTTCAAATCTGAAACATTTCTGGTCCCAACGATTTCAGATAAGGGATACTCAGCCTGTATTCTTTTGCTTGTTTTTTCTTTTCCATCCTCATTGGTCTCCTTGTTCTTACTTGAATGGGCCAGGCATATTCCTGACTGATTGCCTTTGCCTTAACCAGTTCTTGGAAAGCTCTTTCTTCAGCTATCACTATAGGTACTTTCCTTCAAGGCCCCTTTTCAATGAGGCCTACCTTGACTATTTAAAATTGCAATTGCCTTACTCCATCTGCAACCTGCACTTTCTGAATGGCACTCCTGATCTCCTTATCCTGCTCCATTCTTTTCCCCTAACACTTGATAATTTAATTATATTTCTTGGTTATTGTTTGTCTCTCTGCATAGAATGTAAATTTCACAGGGCAGGATTAAAACAGTGCCTGGCATGTACTACTAAATTTCTTCAGTAAAAGACAGTTTACCCACAAATAACTTGACATGAGTGTCTCATAGGTTTTACTGACATAGTCACCATTGCATCAATTAGTTATCTTCTAAAGCAAAAAAAAAGAAAGCTGAAAAAAAAGTTTAACCATTCATTGAAAATTTAATTTGTGGACTTAAGTTACATATACCTGTGAAACACTGGACATGTTACAGCCTCTTCTGGTCCAGATTTTGTTTTGTAAAAATGAAGGAATTGGATGAGTGGTTTTTGAGCACTTCTTTGGCTCTATTTGGATCACCGAAGGCTTTCATTGAAAGTATAAATTCCTCTACTCCACACCCCTGTCTTACTGAGTCAGAATATCTTTTTTTTTTTTTTTTTTTTAGATGGAGTCTCACTCACTCTGTCTCCCAGACTGGAGTGCAGTGGCACGATCTTGGCTCACTGCAAGCTCCACCTCCCGGGTTCACGCCATTCTCCTGCCTCAGCCTCTTGAGTAGCCGGAACTACAGGCGCCTGCCACCATGCCTGGCTAATTTTTTGTATTTTTAGTAGAGATGGGGTTTCACCGTGTTAGCCAGGATGGTCTCCATCTCCTGACCTTGTGATCCGCCTGCCTCAGCCTCCCAAAATGCTGGGATTACAGGTGTGAGCCTGTAATAGAATATCTCTTTTTAACAGGTGTCCCATGTAATTTTGTGTACACTGGGTGTAAGAATAGCTATAATAATCTCGAAGTTTTCTTTTTTTGTTTTTGTTTCCTGCTTTTTTTTCCCCCCTGCATTTACCCATCCCTGGTGGTAGGTGATCGAAGATCCAGGTTTTCTTTTAAGTTCCCAGATACTACAGTGTGATATTCTACAGATGAAATCTTGATATCTCTGAGTTGGGAAGATGAGGATCATTATACCAAATGATAATATGTGTGTCATATATAATTATACCAGTGATAGTATGTGTATCCACATATAACCAATGTGTATGTTCATAGAAATAATTGATTTATGGTTCAGTTTAATTTACTTTGAAGTTGGTATTATTGTTGTACTTTAAATTGAGGTTAGAGAAATAGAGATTTGCTCTCATGAAAAAAGAGCTCCAAGTTCTGCCCCCAAAGTTTTGGTGGTCTGAGGATAAAATTTTTTTTATTAAATTTGTCCATAGCTAATGAAAATTCTTAAATTGGCCTTCTAAATATAGAAGAAATGTCGTCCATAGTTGTAGAATTTGATGGGCTCTCAGGAAATAGGTAGTTTGTTGCCCTCATTTTGCAGATGATGAAGATGAGGCTGAGAACAACGAAGAAGCCAGTATTATTAGAACCCAAATTTTCCGACTTTAATATTCTTCCTTCCATGCCAATTAAACATTTTATATGAAATATGTATCTTAACTGCCTTTCTTTAAACTACTGAATTAGTAATGATACTATTATACTATCTGGTATTTTAATAGAAATCTAGAAGGTTGAAACTATCACATAAGGAAGTAGTATTAATTTTACATGGCAAAGTGGAGTAAAATGTTGACGGTAGTGGTCTCTAGGAAAAGGAATCATAGGTTATTAATGTTGTAATCAGGAAAACAATATGTTAGACAGAAACTGAATAAGGCAAAAGTTTTACATTTTGGCAGTATTTCTGCTTTGACAGATTATTTGGAAGCTTGGAAGTGAAATTCTATTTTATCATCCCAAAAGCAACATGGAGACTTTCAATACTTTTGCTGACCGGATGAAAAATATTGGCGTCATGAATTATTTAAAGGTGAGAATATGGGCTTTGTGAATTTACCCTTGCGGTATTCTTTTTTTCTTTTTTTATTGCTTGTGTCAGTGATAAGGTAGTTAACCTAAAAAATGTGGGACAAGGATAAGGCATCTGGATAAATAAGAGAAACTGAAAGAAAAGAGCATTATGAGAACCATTTACTTCTTGATTTTCAGTTACCTCCCGTGTTCTCTGACTGAAAATTCCTTTTTTTGTGTATTTCTTCTGGCTGCCAAAATCAGTTATTCAGAGATTGCAGTGGTATGAGGATGGGCCAAATTCTGAAATGTTTGCTGAAGTCATTTGAGCTTAGAGTTGGTGTTTAGAAAAAGGAAAGAGCTAAACACGTTGGGAATTTAAATACGTGAAAATATTTTAGTACTCCTAATGTTTAGGTGGAATCTTGACCTCCAGATTCATATATTCTTTTGTAAAAGTCTTATTAAAAAAGATTGAGATATTTTCAAAATATTGTATTTCCCTCTCTGTGTTTTTGTCTCAAAGGGCACTTTTTCAATACAAGTTTGTAAATGCTTTGCTTTAAAAAAATGTTTTGAGTGTCTACTTTATGTGCCAGGTGCTCTTATGGTTTTGTTCTCTGGTAGACCAGGTATACTGTGAGTGGAAATTAAATGGAGGCAGTTTACAGTTCTACTTAAGAAAAGCTTTCTAACTAAACAATTGGAAATGGGAATGGCCTACCCTGATGTGTGCTGTGCATCTGTTTTTTCAGGTCTAAACTGGATAGCCATTTGATTGCGGGGGGAGTGTGAAGTTTAAACTGTTGGTTAGGTCCCTTTTGGCTCCTAGAATCTACTCAGTTGAAGTAAAGAAACTGAAAGGGAACCTCATTTCTCAATAAGAGTCTGAGAGTAATAATTAGGATAGATAATAAAACTTTTTTTGTTGTTAATAATTTTAAAAACACTTATTGCCGCTTACCAGGTACTGTTCTAGACATGATTCTTATAGTAGAGGAAGATCATGTAAATGGCATTAAGTGTTATGGCTACCATAGTAGAAATGTAACATATAGTGAGAAGATAAAGGAGAAAATGGCCAGTTCTCTGGAACTAGAGAGGGTTAGGATTTAATGGGTAGGGGAATCAGGAAAAGAATGAAAGTGATACTTGAGATAAGTTTGAAAAAGCTGTTGGTTGTTCACTAGGCAGATTAGGGGAAAGCAGCCCTTTGTGGCAGGGGTTATAAAGAGTTCAGAAGCCCTACATCCAATAGTTGAGTTACTCTAAAAATCATTTGGGTAGAAGTCGGAGGAAGTAGGCTGGGCACTGTGTGCTGCACGCTAGGAACTTGGATTTTAATTCTGTAGTCAGTGGGAGCCATTGAAGGAGTTTATGCAAATAACTAACAAGATGAGATTTCTTTGGTAGCCACTTGAAAGATGAATTGTAGGGAGGCAGGAATGGAGAGGCCAGTTGACAAATTATTGCAGTACTTTGGCTCTACCCATATGATTAATTGTAGTTCTAATTATTCTCCTCTTTAATGTCTTCCCTTCTTGTAATACTCATTCTTTGTATAATTATTCTTCCTGCTTCTCCTGTATCAGGGATACACTTTCCTTTCCATCTGAACTGAAGTCATTCTTCAACATCCCTTATTAACATATTTTCTCTAAGTTTATATAGCATGTATAAAATAGTAATATTTATTGAATGTCTGCTATGAGCCAAACTATTAGGTGGTTTGCAAGTATTATCTCATTTAATCTTGAAAACACCCTTCTGAAGGGGCAATAATGTTCCTGTAAAACAAATGAGATTCACGAAGGGTGAATAATTTACCCAGGTTTATTTAGTTTTTAAGTGCTGTATTAACCAAGACACTCCATCTTCAAAGCCTCTTTTTTCCTCAGTATATCACACTGTCTTTTGTTTGTAAGTTTACATAATTTAGCTCATATTTGCAGAGTGTTAATTGTTTCCTATGTCTTACTTCTTTGCCAGATTGTCCCCAACATCAAAATTTTCAATGTCAGGTTATTTGTATTCTACCAAGGTCTTAGCCCAGCATGTATTATATATTTACTGAGCTTTTTGACTAATGGTTATCAAATGGCTTAAATGGCGGTGTGCCCTTATTATTTTTGCAGATCTCCTTACAACATGCATTATACCTTCTGCATCATGGAATGCTTAAAGATGCTAAGAGAAATCTGAGTGAGGCAGAGACATGGAGACATGGTGAAAACACGTCTTCCCGGGGAATATTAATCAACCTTATTCAGGCCTATAAAGGGCTTTTACAGTATTACACCTGGTCTAAAAAGAAGATGGAATTGTCAAAGCTTGGTGAGTAAATACAGGTAAACTTTTTCTTGTGATGAGACTGAGGGGCAGAGGGATCTTAAGGAGTAATCTAGTAATTTCCTTATTGACTTCATCCAGATATTACGGTGAACAGACTTTTTATGGATTTAAAATTCTTGATCCTTTATAACACTTCTGATATATAAAAGGCTTCAGTCACAAATTAGATGGTTCATAATTAAGTTCATGATTATTTTAGATTCGTTGCTGTTTTGAATGTGGTTTAGACAAGGATAAACACAGCCAGACATTAGAGCAGTGAAGACAGGTTTGATTCAGTAACTACTGACAGGAGGAAGAGCTAAGCTCCATTCCAATTTCTATGGAGGTGACTTGGGGTTGTAAGGGGTGGGGGTGGGGAGGCTAAAAAGCAGAAGGCAGAACCACCAGTAAATTTTTCTGGAGTTTTCCCAGGCACGCATTTCAAGAGGGGCTGGCTGGGGTAATCCTGGGGATGTGGCCTTGAGCTGTTAGAAACTATGTTACTGTCGGCCGGGCACGGTGGCTCAAGCCTGTAATCCCAGCACTTTGGGAGGCCGAGACGGGCGGATCACGAGGTCAGGAGATCGAGACCATGCTGGCTAACACGGTGAAACCCCGTCTCTACTAAAAAATACAAAAAATTAGCCGGGCGTGGTGGCAGGCGCCTGTAGTCCCAGCTACTCGGTAGGCTGAGGCAGGAGAATGGTGGGAACCCGGGAGGCGGAGCTTGCAGTCAGCTGAGATCTGGCCACTGCACTCCAGCTTGGGCAGCAGAGCGAGACTCTGTCTCAAAAAAAAAAAAAAAAAAGAAACTACGTTACTGTCTGTTCAAGTTTTTATTGGCCAAGTTTGAGGCCTAGTTCAGAAGAGAGCTTAGAGGAGCCTGGCTGGAGTTTGGTCAAGAAGAAAGTCTTTGCCAATTTCTAAGAAAGGCTATAGGTTTTCTTTAGCAGTCATTATTACATATAATAAACATTTCTTCCTGTGTGCCTAGAATGGAGTTTAATTTATTTTGTAATGTTATTATGTTATTTCTCAGAATAATATGTTTAAAGAATACGTCAAAATGGTCATTTCAGTTTTGTATAAAGGTTATAATGGACAATTTCTTGATTTATTGACTATACCAGAAGTTGACCATTCAGTTCTCAAACTGATTCCCCTTCTCTTAACCTTCAGTGCCGTTATCATCTTCATTTATGCCCAGATTTGCATTCATTGGAGGTGTATGATTCTTTGCAAATTGCTTCCTTGCATAGTTTCTCCATAGTCTCTCTAGGATTAACCCCTTCTGTTTTCATTCTCCTCCATGTCTTAGTCCTAAGTAAGTAATACTGCTTAGTCCTAAATACTAGGACTAAGTAAGCAGTATTTCCTTATGTGATAAGTGGTATCTCCTTGGTCTCTGAGCAGGTAGTTTCACTAACTTCGACTCCCTTCCCTCTTCTTTCAAGATACTCTGAAATGCTGTCTTCATCACAATAATCTTGTGAGGTCTTTGTAGAGTCTCCTCATCTAGAATGCTCTCTACTCTTCAAGACTCATTGGATTGCTGTTCCAACCCCTCATTCTTACACCTTAAACTTAATATATCAGCTGCATGTTCAGCTTGAATCATTTGGCTATTCATCTCTTGCTTTCTAATTGTGCTAAGTTTTTTCAGGTGTGTTTTATTAGTGTAGATGTCTTCCCATTTAGACTAGTCAGTCTTTGATGTCATATTCCTCTATTTCTTTTGTTAGTCTTGTCATATTTTCTGGTGTAATACTTCTTTTTCAAAAGAGCTTACTCATTGATTAGGTTAGTTTTAAAGTCAATATTTACTTTTCTTCTTACACATGGTTAGGTAAAACCCAAGCAAATATTTGATGATTAAAGCTGTTGGAACATCCCATTTGTAATGTTACTTCTGTGGATAGATGATTCAGTACCTTTCCATAGCTGACAGTTATGTAGCAACGATAGATGATGATGGGATAATACGTAGAGGTCTTAGATGATCATTCACCTCAAATGTCTATTTAACGAGAAAAAAAGTTAGGACTAGTTCTTCATAACGAAACTCGTAGGCACTTACCATGTGAACTTGTATTTGGAGTCAGCTTGGGACTTTCTTGCTGATATGTGTGGCTCTGTCTTGGTTGGGGTTGATGCACTTAGTGACTAGGAACCTTCTTCTATAATAAATTCAAACACGATTTATACACAGGGATCTGCCCCTTTCTCTTTGAGACAGAGTCTTTCTGTCACCCAGGCTGGAGTGCAGTGGTGTGATCACAGCTCATTGCAGCCTCGACCTCCTGGGCTCAAGTGATCCTCCCACTTCAGCCTCCCAAGGACCTGGAACTACAGGTGTGCACCATCATGCCTGACTAATTTTTTTTTTGTAAAGATGGGGTCTTACTGTGTTGGCCAGGCTGATCTTGAGCCCCTGGGCTCAAGCATCCTCCTACCTCGGCCTTCCAAACTGCTGGGATTACAGGCGTGAACCATCCTGCCCAGCCCTTTTTTAAAAAAATTTTTTTCCATATCACGTCTTACCTACTTTCCTATCACCTCATTTCTAAGTTCATATTGCTATGTATTTAATCGATCTACTGGGAAAAAGATACCAGTGCCTCTGTTTGGTTTGCAGTATCTTGTGCTTCTAATAGCTATTTTTGAAAGACTTGAGTAACTTTCCTTGTAAATCTTTAAGATTGAGAAATAGATACAGAAAAACATATAAAACAAATGTGAGATATAATGAATGAATTTAAAATGAACATTCACATCACCACCACCCAGATTAAGGAACACAAAATACTGTCACCCTAACCTGAAAGTTCTCCCTGTGTGCCTTCCTGACCACATTTCCTCCCATTCTCTCTCAAGAAAATCCCTGTCCTGACTTACGGTAATCACTCCCTTGTTTTTTTAATACTCTTTCCACTCATGTATACATTTGTAAACAATGTGGTTTAGCTTTGCCTATATCTGAATGCTGTATTTGGAGTCATACTGTATATGTTCTTTTAGGCCTTGCATATTTTGTTCAAAATCAGTTTTAAGATAATACATATTATTGGATATAGCTCTAATTTTTTCATTTTTATGGTTATAAAATATTTTATTTTATGATAGTCACACTATTCCTTCTATTACTGATGGCCATTTAGGTTATTATTTTGGGCTATTATAATTCTGCTTTGAAATTAACCCCTATTAATTTCTGTATACCGGTGCACATAAGTATGCATTTCTAGGAGTAGAATTGTCATAGAATATGTTTTGTGCATCTTTAACTTTAGTACATAATATACTAAACTCTTTCCAAAGAGGTTACCAATTTGTACTTTACTGACAATCTGATTAGAGTTTTCTTTTGTTTGTATTCTCCTCAGCATTTGCTATTGTCAGAGTTTTCATATCAGCCAGTTTGTTGAGTATAATGATCTCCCATGGTTTTTTTTCTCTATAGCCTTATTGAGAATTAAGATATAATTCACATACCACACAGATTCACCCACTTAAAATATACAACTCAGTGGTTTTTAGTATATTCATAGAGTTGTAACCATCACTACAATTTTAGAATATTTTCATGACCCTAAAAAGAAACCCTGTACTCTCCATTTCTCCCCACCCCTCCAGTCCTAGGCAACCACTAATCTGCTTTCTGCCTCTAGAGATTTGCTTATTCTGGACATTTCATACAAATGGAATCATACAGTATGTGGTCTTCTTTTACTTAGCATAATATGTTTTTGGTTTTTTTTCCCTAACAGAAAATTTTGACAAAGCATGTTTTTAATGTTATAGCATGTAATGGTACTTCATTTCTATTATTGAATAGAATTCCATTGTGGATACCACATCTTAGGTTCATTCATCAGTTGATGAGCAATTAGATTGTTTCTACTTTTGGCTATTTCGAATAACATTGCTGTGAACATTTATGTACAAGTTTTTGTATGGACGTGTGTTTTTATTTCTTTTGGGTATATACCTAAGAGGGAAATTGCTGGGTCATGTAACTCTTAAGTTTATCCTTTCTAAGAACCACTGGACTATTTTCCAAAGCAACTGCACTGTTTTACATCCCCAGTAGCAGTGTATGAGGGTGCAAATTTCTCCACATCCTCACCAACACTTGTCATTATCTGTCTTTTCCGTTATAGTCATCCTGGTGGGTGTGAAGTGGCATCTTGTAGTTTTTATTTGCATTTTCCTGGGGATTAATGACTTTGAGCATCTTTTCATGTGCTTATGGGCCATTTGTATATCATTTTTGGAGAAATTTTTTTCAGATCTTTTGCTCATATTTTTATTGAGTTACCTGCTTTTAGATTATTGAGTTGTTGTAAGAGTTCTTTAGTTGTTCTAGACAGAATTCTCTTCTCAGATACATCAGATTCATGACTTGGAAATATTTTCACCTTTTCTGTGGGTTTTCACTATCTTTTTATTTTATTTTACTATTATTATTTTTTGAGACAGAGTCTCACTCTGTCACCCAGGCTGGAGTGCAGTGGTGCAATCTCAGCTCACTGCAACCTCTGGCTCCCAGGTTCAAGTGATTCTCCTGCCTCAAGCTTCCCGAGTAGGTGGGATTACAGGTGCCTGCCACCACGCCTGGCTAATTTTTGTATTTTTAGTAGAGATGGGGTTTCACCATGTTGGCCAGGCTGGTTTCGAACCTCTAACCTCAAGTGATCTGCCTACCTCGGCCTCCCAAAGTGTTGGAATTACAGGATTGAGCCACTGTGCCTGGCCTTCTTTTCACTATCTTGATGGTGTCCTTTGAAGCATAAAAGTATTTCATTTGATGAGGTTTAATTTAACTGTTTTTTCTTTTGTTGCTTGTAGTTTTGGTGTCACATCTAAGAAGCTATTGCCTACTCTAAGGTCACAAAGATTTTTACTACTTCTGAGAGTTTTAAAGTTTTAGTTCTTACATTTTGGCCTTTGATTTATTTTGAGTTAATTTTTATGAAGTGGGTAGGGGCCCAACTTCATTATTTTGTATGTGGATATCCAGTTGTTGTAGCATTTATTGAAAAGTCTATTATTTTCCCACTGAATTGTCTTGGCACCCTTATTGAAAATTAGTTAGCAGCTGGGAGCAGTGGCCATGCCTGTAATCCTAGCACTTTGGGAGGCCAAGATGGGTAGATCGCATGAGCCCTCAGGAGTTTGAAATCAGCCTGGGCAACATGGTGAAACTGCATTTCTACAAAAAATACAAAAATAGCTGAGTGTGGTGGCATGTGCCTGTAGTCCTGGCTACTTGGGTGACTGAGGTGAGAGGTTTACTGGAGCCCAGGAGGTAGAGTGAGACTGCAGTGAGCTGAAATCATGCCACTGCAGTCCAGCCTGGGAGACAGTGAGGCCCTGTGTTAAACATACACAAAAGAAAATTAGTTACCTATAAATGTGGAAGTTTATTTCTGGACTCTGAATCTTCCATTGATCTACATATGTCTCTCCTTGTACCCATATCATACAGTCTTGATTACTACAGCTTTGTAGTAAATTTTTTTTTTTTTTTTCTGAGACCGAGTCTTATTATGTCACCCACGCTGGAGTGCAGTGGCATGATCTCAGCTCACTGCAATCTCTGTCTTCCAGATTCAAGCGATTCTTGTGCCTCAGCCTCCCAAGTAGATGGGACTACAGGCTTGCGCCACTATGCCCAGCTAATTTTTTTGTATTTTTAGTAGAGACAGGGTTTCACCATGTTGGTCAGGCTGGTCTCGAACTCCTGACCTCAGGTGATCCACCCACATCGGCCTCCCAAAGTGCTGGGATTATAGCCATGAGCCACCATGTCTGGCCGTAATCATAGAGTACATTCCCCAACTCTGTCTTTTTTGTTCTTCTTTGGTTCCTTGCATTTTCATATGAATTGTAGAATCAGCCTCTCAACTTATGCAAAAAGGCCAACTGAGTTTTTGGTAAGAATTACATGTATCTGTAGATCAATTTGACAATAGTAAGTCTTTCAACTGAACATAGAGTGTCTTTTCATTCATTTAGGTCTTTAAAACTTTTTTTCAACAGTATCACTTTTCAGAGTAAAATTTTGCATCTCTTTTGTAAAATGTATACCCATTTTGTTACTTTTGATGCTTTTGCAAATGGCATTGTTTTCCTAATTTTATCTTCTGGTTGTTCATTGGAAGTGTGTAGACACAGTTGATTATTGTGTATCGATCTTGTACTCTGCAACCTTTGTGAACTCATTTATTAGTTCAGTAAATTTTTAGTGGATTCTTAGGATTTTTCTGTGTACAAGATCATGTCATCCACAAATAGAGTTTTACTTCTTCCTTTCCAATCTTGGATATCTTTTTGTTATGTTCTTGCTTAATTGTCCTGGCTGGAACCACCAATATAATGAACAAAAGTAGTGAGAAAATACTTACTGTCTTATTCCTGATTTTAGGGGGAAAGCATGCAATCTTTTATCATTCAGTTCAGTGTTAGCTATGAGTTTTTCATAGATGCCCTTTATCAGATTGAGGAAGTTCCTTCTATTCCTACATTGTTGAATGTTTTTATCATGAAGGGTTATTGTGTTTTTTTCAGATGCTTTTTCTGCATCTATTGTGATTATCATGTGGTTTTGGTCCTGTATTCTTTTGATTTGGTTTAGATCAATAGATCTCTATTTTATTATTTGCATTAATTGATTTTCAGATGTTAAGCCAACCTTGCATTCCTAGTATAGATCCCACTTGGACATGACGTATAATGCTTTTTATATGTTGCTGGACTCAGTTTGCTAATATTTTGTTAAATATTTTTGCAACTATATTCATAAGAGACACTGATCTGTAGTTTTATTGTGTTGTCTTTGGTTTTGGTATCATGGTAATACTGGCTTAGAAAAAGTTAGGAAGTATTCTTTTCTGTCCTTTTTTGGGAGAATTTTTGAAGAATTAGTATTTTCCTTTAAATATTTGTTGAAATTTACCGTTGTAGCTATCAGGAACTGAGTTTTTCTCGTGGGTAGCTTTTTAAATTACTACTTTAATAGAAGTCCTCAATATTTAATGAATGTTAAGAAACCTTTTATCTTTGGGCAGATAAGGATGATTATGCTTACAACGCAGTAGCCCAGGATGTGTTCAACCACAGCTGGAAGACATCTGCAAATATTTCTGCATTGATTAAAATTCCTGGAGTTTGGGACCCTTTTGTGAAGAGTTATGTAGAAGTAAGTAGAATTTTCATAAAATGTATTGGTTTTATTTTGTCAAAAGCCTTCACAAAGACTCCATGCCTAATCTTTATTGATCAGAAAGAAACTAATGGAAAAAATTATTTAAAAGGAAACAAAAATATTATGTCTCGTTTTTGGTCTGAATTTGTTTATTTTCACCAGTGTATAACCCATCATGGCCAAGTATCTATAAAATAAATAGCAGTATAGTTGTAAATGTTAATTCAATCTTATTCTTGTTGAATTTAAAAGAAACACAGTAAGATATTTTATGATTTGGTGGGATATAGAAGGAAAGAGGACAAAAATCTGAAAAAGTGGGTCATAATATATGAGATAAAGAATGATGACTTTTTGGAAGTTTGTAAGAATGTCCTGTCATCCCAGAGTCGTCGTAAAAGGACTGAGGGCCTTGGTGCTAGGCACTAGGAATAATAAATAATTTGCTTTGTGAAAGTTATTGAGTGGCGAATTGATAATTGTGTTGTCAGAAGATAATCTCCAAAATCATAACCTGGAAATTCCTGTGTAAGGATGGGAACAGAAGGAAAGCAACTACAATTCTTGTGCACTCCTTTTGTGGCTGCAGTGATGTGGGCACTGAGGTTAGTTGCATCACATTTTCAAGCATTAGTGTTCCCTGCTTTGAGGACTCTTATTTTTTATAGGAAGAGAATTTATGTTGAGGTGGCTGCATTTTTTATTAGTAGTAACAAAATATAGGGAAAAAATGGGAACCCTGTCAGTTTTGTGATTTTTAAAAAATACCCATCAGTAAACTTATGCTGTATATTATCTTTCGTACAGCTGTCTTACAGAATTCAGCTAAGGTATTATGATTTATTTTATATAGATGCTGGAATTCTATGGGGATCGAGATGGAGCCCAAGAGGTACTCACTAATTATGCATATGATGAAAAGTTTCCATCAAATCCAAATGCCCATATCTACTTATACAACTTTCTAAAGAGACAGAAGGCACCAAGATCAAAAATGATAAGTGTGCTTAAGGTATAGAATTTTTATCTCAATGTTTGAACCGGGTTGGGAATCTACATTAAAACATTCTTAGGCCATTGCTTTCTAACTTTTATAGCATCCACAGAAAATGACAATAATGTACAGTACACTGAGATAAACAGAAAGTTGGCTCCAGCTGCCATCTCCATGTATGCATCATTCACACTATCCCCTGCTGCCTGGGTGAGACTGAGGAGAGAGGATCAGAAGTCTTGTTCAAACCTGGTTGGAATACTCTGCACTGATATTTTTTGAAAATCAACTTTATTGAAATTTAATTTTCAGCGAGTAAACACACTTATTTTAAGTATATGCTTAGATGCATTACATTCATGAACCACCATTCTAATCAAGATAAGAGAACATTTCTGTCACCCCGGAATGCCTCTCATTTCCCTTTGCCCCATACCCATGGCCCCAGACAATCACTCATCTGCTTATTATCACTATAGATTAATTTTTATCTCTTCTAGAATTTCATATAAATGGACTCTTATGTAGTCATTTTAATATGGCTTCTCTTGCTCAGCATAACATATTTGAGATGCATCTATGTTATTGTGTATATTAGTAATTTGTTATTATTGCTGAATAGTATTTCATTTTTATACATTCACTTCTTGATGGACGTTTGAGTAATTTTTTACTTTTTGGCTATTGTGAATGATGCTGCTGAGACAAGATTGTGTATACACATATATTTTCATGTTTCTTGGGTAGCTACCTGAGAGAGGAGTTGCTGCCTAAGACTAGTAAGGAAAGTATGTGCCTAACTTCTTAAGAAACTGCCCAACTGTTTTCTGAAGTGACTGTACCATTGACATTCACACATCAATATGAAAATTCAGTTTCTTCACATCTGTGCCAACACTTGGTATTGGAGGTCTTTTGAATAATGGCCTCTTGTGGGTGTATATAGTGGTGTCTCACGTGGCATTAAATTGTATTTCCCTAATGACTGATGATGTCGAGCATCTTTTAATATGTCTATTGGCCATTCCTATATCTTCTTTTGTCAAGTGTTCAACTACTTAGTCTATTTTTGGGGGGATCAATTGTCTTCTTGCTGATTTGGAAATTTTTATATAATCTGGATATAAGTCCTTTGTGAAGAATATTAATTTTGAATATTTTCTCTCTGTGCCTTGCCTTTTGATTTCCTTAATAGTGTCTGTCAAAGAGTAGAAACTTCTAATTTTGATGTTCAGTTTATACATTTTTTTTCTTTTATGGTTAGTGCTTTTTGTCTAAGAAATCTTTGCCTATCTCAAGATAATGAAGACTCTCTTTTTCTAGATGTGTTATATAGTTTTATGTTTAGGTCATGGTAGATTTTTAGCTATTGTTTTGTGGATAGTGTGCGGCAAAGATCAAGGTTTATTTTTTCCCATATGGTTGTTCCAGCATTATATTGAAGACTCTCCTTTCTCCATTTAGTACATTTGGAACTTTGTTGAAAACCGGTAGGCTGTATATGAAGTCTGTTGTGTTCTAGTGATGTATATTTCCACATCGATATATGAAAATTCAGCTTCTTCACATCCTTGCCAGTAGTTGGTATTGTAGGTCTTTTAAATTTGAGTTATTGCCATTCTAGTGGGTGTGTAGAAATATCTCATATGGCCTTAACATGATTACTGTAGCTCTGTAGCAAGTCTTGGAATCATAACATGAAAGTCATACAAATTTGTTCTTTTTCAAAATTGCTTTTGGCTTTTCTAGGTTCTTTAACTTTCCATGTATATTGTATAATCAATTTATCTGTTGCTACAAAAAGGTCTTGCTGAGATTTTGAATCTGTAGATCAGTTTGAGAGAATTGACATCTCAACAGTATTGAGGTTTCCAAAGTGTAAACATGGCATGTCTCTCCATTTATTTAGGTTTTTAATATCTCTAAACTGTTTTGTAGTTTTTAGTGTATGTATTTTGTTAAATTTGTCGCTAAGTGTTTCATGGGGTGGTTGTACATAATATTGCTTAACATTTTAAATTGTGGGAAAATATATACAAAAATAAATGTTACCATTTTGATCATTTTTAAAGCACATAATTTAGTGGCATTAAGTACATTCATTCAGTTTTGTGCAACCACCATCACCGTCTATTTCGAGAATGTTTTCATTATCCCAAGTAGAAACTATTCATTAAGCAGTAACTCATTGCCCACTCTTCCCAGCCCCTGAAAACCTCTATGTTAATTTCCATCTTTGTGAATTTGATTATTTTAGGTACCTCATATAAGTGGAATCATATAACATTTGTCCTTTTGTGTCTTGCTAATTTCACTTAGCATAATGTTTTCAAGGTTCATGTTGTAGCATATATCAGAATGGCCATTTTTATTTAAGGTTGAATAATATTCCATTTTATATACCCACAACATTTTGCTTATCTATTCATTTTTTGGTAGACATTTGGGTTGTGTTTGTTGTTTGGCTATTATAAATAATACTGCTCTAAAGATTAGTGTACAGGTATTTGTTTGAGTCCCTGCTTTCACTTCTTTTGGGTGTATACTTAGGAGTGAAATTGCTGGATTATATGGTAATTCTTTAACTTTTTGGGGAATTGTCAAACTGTTTTCCAGAGGAGCTACACATTTTACATTCCCACCAGCAATTCCACATCCTGGCTAACAGCTTCTATTCTCCATCCCCTTTTTTGATCATTGATATCCTAGGACAGGGATCCCCAACCCCTGGGTCATGGACCATTATGACCAGTATCTGTGGCCTGTTAGGAACCAGGCCACACAGTAGAAGGTGAGTGGCAGGCAAGTGAGCATTACCTGAGGTCTGCCTCCTGTCAGATCAGCGGTGACATTAGATTCTCATAGGAGCCCGAACCGTATTGTGAACTGCACATGCGAGGGATCTAGGTTGTATGCTCCTTATGAGAATTTAATGCCTGATGATCTGTCACTGTCTCCCATCACCCCCAGATAGGATCATCCAGTTGCAGGAAAGCGAGGGCTCCCACTGATTCTACATTATGGTGAGTTGTATAATTATTTCATTATATATTATAATGTAATAACATAAAGTGCACAGTAAATGTAAAGTGCATAAATAATGCAATCCTGAAACCATCCTCGACCCTCACCCTGGTCCGTGGGAAAATTGTCTTCCACGAAACCAGTACCTGGTGCCAAAAAGGTTGGGGACCACTATCCTAGTGGGTGTGAAATGGTCTCTGTGTCTGATTGTGGTTTTGGTTTGCATTTCCCTAATGTCTAGTGATGTGTATCTTTTCATGTGCTTATTGGCCATTTGTTTATCATCTTTGGCAAATGTCTGTTCAAGTCCTCTGCCCTTTTATCAATTGGGTTGTTTGGTTTTTGTTGTTAAAGTATAGGAATTATTTGTATATTTTGTGTTCAGTTTTTAATAATGGCATTTTAGGGATGAAAGACAAAGGTCCTTTTCAACCTAAAGAAATGACAGAGAAAAGTTCTTATCTCTGTTTTCTTTTAAAAGGCCGATTATCTTTATACTTTTCATGATCAAAATTGACATTATCAAACCTTCAGATGTGAAAACTATGTTTTATAAATTTTTCAACAGGCTTTGTTTTACTAAATAATCCTTTGCTGCTGCTGTTGTTTGAAACAGGGTCTCACTCTGTTGCCCAAGCTGGAGTGCAGTGGCATGAACACGTGAGGCTCACTGTAGCCTCCACCTCCCCGGCTCAAGTGATTCTGCCACCTCAGCCTCTCGAGTAGCTGGGACTACAGGCCCATGCCACCATGCCTGGCTAATTTTTTGTATATCTGGAGAGACGGGCTTTTGCTATGTTGCCCAGGCTGGACTAAACAATACCTTTGAAGTTGCTATTTTTATTTTACTCTGTTAAGATAGCTTTTGGCTCATTTATATTAAAAAATATTAAGGATTGTGTTTAAAACAAAAGCAAGACTGTGCTCATTCAGGTTATCAATCACTAATGGTGTTTTTGAAAAGATTTTTTAAAATGCTACAGAAAATAACTGTTGAATACTTATCTCATTTATATTCAAGACAAGATAGATTTAGAAAAATTCTGTTTTTCCTTTTGAAAAATACAGTATTTGGAATTAAGATCTCAATACATGGGTTTAATAGCAGATTGAACATAGCAAAAGAGAGGATTAATGAACTGCACAGAAAATACCAGGCTAAACCATGGAGAACAAAAAGGATGAAAGGTGCAGAAACGAGCATACAAGTGAATTGGTGAAAAGATCTGACATACTTGTCATTGGAGTCCGAGGTGGAGTACCTCTGAATAGAACAGGGCAAAAGCAAGCAAACTAATTTTTTAAAAACCCTAACATTTGAAGGGCTCATGACTAAGAATTTTTCAAAACTAATGGAGGATTTCTAGCGTTCTGGTGATGTGCTATTATTTGATCTGGGTGCTGGTTACCTGAGTGTTTAACTTTGTGAAAACTGACTGGATGCCATGATTTGTATACACTTCTGCTACATGTTATATTTCAATTAAAAAAAAAAAAAAAAAAGTGAGTTGAGCCATAAACAGAATTCTATAAAATCATGAGACAAATGTGTCTTTCATAGGAACCGAGTTTCAATAATATTCTCTGATATTGGTGTATTGATCTTGATTGATCTTTTTAAAAACGATTAACAGAAATTAACAAAATTTACTTTTAATTTTGTTGGAAATTATTTCAATGTAAGGTCAAAGTACTTTAGTAAGCAGAATGAATTCATTTCTAGAATTAAATGTATTAAAATGAAAAATACAGTATTATTTTAAATTCCATTTTTTGAATATTCATAAAAATAGTTCTTCCTGTTTTTTAAAAGAGAAATTTTTTCATTGTGTGAAAGTTTGTTAAAATATTTACTCATATACCCTTAGTAAACTGTTCCTGAGCACAATCTGTGAAATTAACTCCCAGCCTTTTTAGTTTTTTTGCTTTGTATAAATATTCTGTGATCTCTTCTGTTTAGTAAACAAGTATATTTTCTCTGTGATAATTGATTTTTTTCTTTTTTTCCTTCAGTCCTGGCTTCTGAAATAAATTGTTTTAAGTTGTTGAGCATGGTAAACAATATAGATGTATATAAGGAGCAAATAAAAAGTCCCTGCCTATTTCCCTCGATTCTCCTGACTGTCTTGTTGGCAGGGACTTTAAAAAACAAAAACAAAAACAAAAAAAACCAGCTTTACAGAGAATACTTTTCTATACTTAGATTGAAACTAGATAAAAAGCAAGGTAGTTTAAAAATACTTAATAAATTTATGGAGAGCATATTAGATAGTAAAAACTTTATTTTGAAAGTAAGCTGAAATCTGAGAAATGCTTTTACAAGTATGTAAAAATTACAAGACTGTTCTTTCTTTCAGATTTTGTATCAGATTGTACCATCTCATAAATTGATGTTGGAATTCCATACATTACTTAGAAAATCAGGTAATAAATAAATTTTGTTTTTTACCTTGTGTAGACAAGCTATAGACTAGGGACCAGCAAACTATGGCCCATCAGCTAAATCCACCCCTTGCCTGATTTTATAAGTCAAGTTCTGTTGATGTCCATCTGTTTATGTATTGCCTGTGGCTACTTTTGCACTATAGTGACAGAACTATGTAGTTGTAACAGAGACTGTATGCCTTACAAAGCTTAAAATATTTACTATCTGGGCCGTTATAGAAAAAGTTTGCCTACTCCTGTCGTACAATGTGAAGGCAGTAGTTTGCAAAAGAGAAATGGCTCGATTTTATATAATTCACTCCATTTTAATCCCTACTAGATTTCAGCACACCACAGAAAAGAGCATACTCTTTCATAGAAGGAAATAAGTTGGCTAAGCCCAAACTGGTCCTAGGACTGCCTAGGTTCCTCTCTGAATATAAAAGAACATGTATAAAATGCCCAAACAGGGCAGGTACTTTAAGTAATGTTCTCAGTAGAGGAGTGTAACCCACATTGAGATCAGACTCACCACCATTACCTCATTAGCAGGAATTTTTATTGAGTTTTTCAGATTCATTGCAAGAGTAAAAGCATAATGAATTTTTAAAAGCTGTTAACCAGAAGGCTTATGATTCAGTATTTTATCAACAACATATATATAAAGTATATATACAGTTGATAAAATATATACATGTATATTTTAGCTTTGTACACTTCAATACCTTATGTAAACTTGAATTGTTACAACCATTGCAGAAAAAGAAGAACACCGTAAACTGGGATTGGAGGTATTATTTGGAGTCTTAGATTTTGCCGGATGCACTAAGAATATAACTGCTTGGAAATACTTGGCAAAATATCTGAAAAAGACCTTAATGGGGTAAGAAACATACAGTATTTATTACTAGGTCATCATAAATAATATTTCCCAATATTTTAGCTAATATCTGTCAATTTTTAAAGATCTTTACTTATGTTTTTGGATTTTTTTGAACTGTGTCTTTAGCTGTTTTCTGAGTACATTTTCTTCTGAAGCAAAGAAATACAGAGTCATAAGGGGAACATACAAAAATCTATCAATTTTTTTTATGCCATCAAAATAAATCCTGTGCTTAGCACTGCTGCTTGCTAAGGACTACGTATGTGTTTTCCAGTTGGAAATAAAGACTAGCAGGGATCACTCTTTGCTAGAGACTCGTGATTTGTGTGTCATTAACTTGCAAGATCACATGGGAAGCAGCTTTCCTCCTACCTGTGTTTGATCATTTTTTCAGTGAGTATTTTTAGGACCTCACAAGATCATCATACACTATTCATTCAATAAGTACTCATTAAATGCATTATGACCTGGGTATCTAAAAGTGTACCTCTGATCATAATACTATTAGTGTCACATTTTGAGTAAAGGAAAATGAATTTCCTGTTATTTTTACTTAGTGTGTGAGAAGAAGAGATATCACAAAATTGTTTCATATATTTGTTATATCCAGTTTAGTTGTTAGGCAATTCAGTATCAGTTGGAACTTGTTTCAGGCTTCACATCTGACTTGTCTTGATGGGACAGTGCTGTTTATAAAATGGTTTTGGTGTCATATGTTGACGTACTCACTGTAAACCATTTTCTAAATCTCAAGCACTGAATAAACATATTTTCGAACTGCTGTTTGTTCTACCATAGGGGGCACATGGGTGCCAATAAGCATTTGCTCAATTAAATTACAGCGATCTAATGTGCAACACAGACTGTCGTTGATATTGTATTGCATATAGGAAATTTACTATGAGTAGAGTTCAGGTGTTCCCACCACACCAAAAAGTTTATATATATAAAACATGTTGTATACCTTAAATATATGCAATGAATAAATTATTCACTGACACATAGAATTGCCTGCACTTAACAGTTTAACCTATTTGTTCATGTATTTGTATAATAAAGGCATCTTAATTTGGATAGTCATTCATGGCAGCATATAATTTTAAGTAAGCTTTTACTTAAGTAATAGTAATAGATAATGTTGATTGAATATTTACTATGTACCAGACACTATGCAAAGAGCTTTATATAAGACCTGCTGTACCCTACTACTGGAATAGTTTAATCTTAATAACAGTCCTATGAGATCCATACCACTAATGTCCTCAAGGGCACTGAAGCTCAGAGAGGTTCAGCAACTTGCCCAAGATCACATATATAGTAAATGGAAGAGCTGATATTTGAATCCAGGAGTCTGGCTTTGAGTCTTAGCACAGACTCGAAGACACTGTGCTAAACTGTCTGTTTAGTGAAATGGAAAATGGGATGTGGAGATAGACGAGAACAAAAAAGGATTTGCTTTCCTGTTGTTGCCAATCATGTGTTATGCCTTGGCCATATTCAGAATTTAGCTTGGAAACGTCTTCCTTGTCGTCTTTCTGTAGACTCTAAGTCTAAATTCTGGTAATATAGATTTGTTCACATCATTGACCCTCTCTTTTGACATTTTTCTTTTCCAGAAACCACCTTGCGTGGGTTCAAGATGAGTGGAACTCCAGGAAAAACTGGTGGCCAAACTTTCATTTCAGCTACTTTTGGGCAAAAAGTGATTGGAAGGAAGATACAGCTTTGGCCTGTGAGAAAGCTTTTGTGGCTGGATTACTGTTAGGAAAAGGTACATGTTTTTGTTTTCGTTTTATCTAGACATAGCTTTTGGCTGATTTTGGAATAATTCATTTAGAGCTTACCTAATGTGGTACCTAAAAATACTAGGTGCTTAAGACGTAACTGCTTAATGGAAGAGTGAATCCTGAGTTGGGACCAGGTCATGTGCTTAGATTAGAAGCAGTGATTTCATATCATTGATTGTGAATGGTTTTCGTCTCCTGACTTGAGTGTTGTTAGAGGGCATTAAGATACATGATACAGACTTTTCACAAGAATTGACCATTTGGCCTTGTTTTATAGAAAGTTTACTGATATTTTCAAGTATCAAAATACTCTTTATTGACCTCACTGTTCTTTAATAGCTTCACATTATACCAGTATTTACTTGTCTATTTCTGTAAGCATGAAACATTTCCTCCACTTAAGAAAAAGAGTACCTTCTACTAGCATATGAAAAAAATTATCTTCAAAGAAAAGGAATATTGATTTTTTCTTCAAAGAAAAGAAATATTTTGGGTGGTAAAACTCTTACCTGCTTTCTACAACTGAAATATTGAAAAGGTGGCCAGTACCGAAATGAAACTATCACAGAGTATTGTCCAGAAACGACGAAAATAAATCTTACAGTGACCACTAGTAAGCAGTCCATTGCTAGGGAGCTTAAGGTGTCCTGAAGAGATTCTCCAATTCGTTTTTGAATATAGTTTCTGTTATTTTGGAATTAGTAGTCTCAGTGAATGTAATAAAATGTTGATTAAGAAGAAAATAAAAATTCTCTAATACACTGATGACAAGGAACAGAAAGGTGATTTGGATTGTCATTTTTCTACTACTTTATGAGTAGAGAGGCATCTAGCACAATTATCAGCAGGTCTCTTTGAGCAGAGTAGAAGGATCTGGGTTACGGGAGGTGGAGGTTGCAGTGAGCCAAGAACGTGCCACTGCACTCCAGCCTGGGCGACAGAGCAAGACTTCTTCAAAAAAAAAAAAAAGAAAGTAAAGATCTGAGTTAATTTTCCAATTCTCTCACTCACTTGCTATGTAACTTAGGTCAAGCAATTAACTTTTAGGAGCCTTTTCTGTGAAGTGGGCATTGTAACACCCGTCTTATTGTTGTAAGTATCATGTGAACATCGCATCAAAGTTCTTCGTAATTTCTAAAGTGCTCTACAAATATGAGGCATCAGTTACTCCCGCAAGTGCCACATCTCCTCTCAGGCTGTTAGTGTAGGGTTAAATCAGTCTATTCATTAGTTAAGCTGGGCTTTCTTCTTGCTCTGGTTACCAACCTTACTTTATAGGATTCAAATTCTAGGCATGATCTGCCTTTGCTTTGTGCTTAGAGTGGGGTGTGATGGCTCTCTTTCTTTCCATGTCTCGCTAAAAGCAAGCCAGGCCCATTTCTCCTTGGAGGGGACTTTCCTTGTTGGCATTGAAGCTATTTGGTTGCCCTGTGACTTCAGCTCTCATGGACTTGAGAGTTCATATTTGTAGTTTTTAAAGCTTTTTCTCTATGTTAGGGTGGGAATGAAGTTCTTTCCAGCTTTCTATATAGGTACAGGCAAAAATTTGTGTGCAAAATATTTTGTTTTTTACTAAGGTAGTATGATATGTTTAGAAACACAAATTATTTTGGTAATACTACAGACACCACTGCTTCCCAGCTAGTAAAACGTTACTAGCTGGGTGTGGTGGCTTGTAGTGCGCCTGTAATCCTAGCTACTTGGGAGGCTGAGGTGGGAGGATTGGTTGAACCCAGGAGTTTGAGACCAGTTTGTGTCACATAGTGAGACCCCCTCTCGGGAAAAACAACAAAACAAAAATGTTAGCAATTCTGGCATGCTAGTTTCAGGAATAATAAAAATGGTTACTATAGATACGGTATATATCCTTGCATTTTCTCAGGTAAAATGGATGCATACAAGCTGAAACTGTAATGAAATTAATTTTTCTTATGTGATTTATGGTCTTATTCATTTACCAACTCTAAAAATCCTCAATATCCAGTTTACGTTTTTCTTACGGAAATATGATTCATTTGTCTGAAATATTTGACAAATGCTTGACAGTCCTTTGTGTTGTAAGACTATGAAGAGCAGGTGGAACTTCTAATGAGCACGACGCCCCTCTGTCAGAGCTACGTGGTCTCCACCTTGCTGCTCGCTACATGGCTAGAATGAATAGATAATATTTGACCATTTCTAACCTATGATTTGTTTATTCTAATCCTTCACACCAAGATTTTCTACAGAGAACTTTCTTAGTGTTATGAATGTAACTTTGACTGATTTACAAGCTAACATTGAGAAGGAAGCTGTACAAATGTGCTTTTGCAGAAGGCTCATTTAATATGTGACTGTATATAATATACCTATCACCATCACTAGGGTCTAGGAGGAAGGGTAGAAAACAAGCTAAAGTCTATGCTTTAATTATGATGGATTACAAACATCTTTGTGTATGGGAAGAAATATATTTCATTGGGCACAGTTGAGAATATACTTTCGCCGTATTGGTAATGCAAATACATTTTGTATATAGGAAGAAATATATTTCATTGGGCACAGCTGAGAATATGCTTAGGACATATTGATAATATAAATAAATCTATTTTCATAGTCATTAGTGTGCTAAACTTAAAGCAAAAATTTAAAAATGTAGAAATATATTTGAAAAATGTGAAAATGTGATGAGTATTAAAACTTTTTATTTTGCTTTACTTTTTAGGTTGTAGATATTTTCGGTATATTTTAAAGCAAGATCACCAAATCTTAGGGAAGAAAATTAAGCGGATGAAGAGATCTGTGAAAAAATACAGTATTGTAAATCCAAGACTCTCATACTGAATTTTAGTTATTTCACAGTAGTAGCTACACAGTAAGTAGCTCAGTAGATAGTTATTGAATGTGTTTATGTAGTTATGTGTTATGTATTAAGAAGCTTATATTACTACAAAAAACTTATTTTTATATATTTTTATATTTTTGTATTATTTATAGCTAGAGAAACAGTATTACTGCCTTTGCTCTTTGTAACTTTGTCTGTTTTCTTTTTTGTAATGTTAAATGTTACATTTGTTAAAGAATAATTCTTCAAATGACAAAATATTAGAGAATATAGTTCTACAGCAGTTATTGTTTGCAAATTCTTTGCCTCTGGCTATTGTGTAATAAATGATAACTTGTGGTGCTGTGATGTGAATTTATATTCTTTTATCTTCTACTTAATCAATTTTAGGTATACCACCATGAAGAAATATATTGGTGATGAGTTCTGTTGAGGAATTTTGAAAAGAGAGAAGGATTTAGAAAACACTCTTTCTCGGCCAGGTGCGGTGGCTCACGCCTGTAATCCCAGCACTTTGGGAGGCCTAGTTGGGTGGATCATGAGGTCAGGAGTTTGAGAACAGCCTGGCTAACACAGTGAAACCCTGTGTCCACTAAAAATACAAAAATTAGCTGGGCGTGGTGGCAGGCACTTGTAATCCCAGCTACTCAGGAGGCTGAGGCAGGAGAATCGACTGGGCGGAGGTTGCAATGAGCCAAGATCACGCCACTGCACTCCTGCCTGGGCAACAGAACTAAACTCTGTCTCAAAAAAAAAAAAAGAAAAGAAACTCTTCTCTTTCAGTATAAAGACATGACAGTTTGGGGCAAAATAACCTCCTGCTAGAGAGAGACCTTTTGCTCTAGAGGACTAATTTGGGTTGTAGCAGTAGGGAGGGCTCGCTCTTTTCAGTTGGCGTTGGCCTCACCTCAAAAGGCTCTCGGCTTTTTGGTGCCTGGCACAGCAGTCTAAGATCATGAGGTCAAGAGATTGAGACCATCCTGGCCAACATGGTGAAACCCTTTCTCTACTAAAAATACCCCCAAAAAAATTAGTCTTGGTGGTGTGCACCTGTAGTCCTAGCTATTCAGGAGGCTGAGGCAGGAGAATTGCTTGAACCTGGGAGGTGGAGGCTGCAGTGAGCTGAGATAGTGTCACTGCACTCCAGCCTGGCAACAGAGCGAGACTCCGTCTTGGAGAAAAAGAACTCATGCATCCCCTCTCCTTTTTCTCTTGGAAACTAGGATGCAGCGGTATGTAGCTGGACAGTGGAGGAAACTTGCCAGTGGAATAGTATCCCTGAGTCACACAGTAAACCCACTGGGAAAACCTAGCCAGAAGCCAACAGCAAGTTTCCTGGTTTATGGGCTGAGCTTTATAATATGTTGGGATAATTGGTAGAATAAGTGATTCTTCAGAAATGTCGGCTTTTACATTTACTGCTGGGATAACTAGTAGTTGAATTCCATGAAAACTCACTAACTTCAGAGCAAGTCTAATAGTTAGATGGCGAGACACACGTTTCCCATTGGCTTATATTCCTACTAATTCTAAACCATCTGCAAGAAGATTAGGGGACAAATTGTGCTTTGTGAATAGTTTATATTTCAATATTACTTAGTAAGAAAGGTCTATCAATAAAGAAGTACTTAGAAAGTACATGTAAAATGAGTAGGCATTCCACAGAGCCAAAATAAACCAAGTTTAACTTTTAACATAAATAGGGTAGCTTTACTGCTGCGAGTCCATGATTCGGTTGTGTAGGAGTTCTGTATAAGACAAATACTCTAGCAGTGAAATTCCCAAAGTATGTGGAAAACATCTGAAAGCATAGGCCAAGATCTGCTTCCTGAAACTTTTCGTCAAAAGCAATGAAATAGGATTATGATTTCTTTTGATCTCTAAGAAAATGGAGGTAAGAATAAAGAAATGAGTAGATATGTTCTTGGTTTCCATACAAAGCTGTCTCAACATTTTTACATCAAATGTTCTTATCTAATTGTTAGTGCAATTCACCTGTGAAACTTTTTTTAGGTCCACTGATGTTTAAGCTGCTTCCATGAATAACAGTAATAGCTAAAATTCATCAAGTACTTTGGGCTTTACCTTTCATTGTAAAACCACCACAGTCCTATGAATTATCCGTATTTTACCAATAAAGAAAATGAGGTCATTGGAGATGAAGTAACTTGCCAAGGTCACAGCTCATAGGTGTTGGCACCAGGATGCTAACCTAATCATTGTGGTTCCAAAGATCACACACTCACATAGTATCTGTATGGCCTCCCAGTGCAGTCGGTGTTGACTACATGCCGAGCACTGAGCCAGATGGAGTGAGACAAAGCAGCAAAGGTAAGAATGCAGGTCTGCTCATTTCTGCCTGCCAGCGTCATTTCACAAAGCCCCTGACGCTGTGACGACATGCAACTCTCTGGAAAGATGCCTTGAAGACAAAACAGCATAAAGCACAGGGCACCCCCATGTCTCTTGCCTGAGTCACTACATTCCTTAAGTGACCCCAGTCCTTGCCTTTTCCTACACATGAGATAAAGTCTGATAGGATTAGTGATTATGCTTCTGTAATCCATAACCAGATGTACTCTTACACCTAAACCTTGATGAGATTCTGCTTGAATGTAACTTTTGAGCAAGTTTGATGTGATTTTGATCTACATGAACCCTACCACCTGTATATAAGCAGTGAGCTGAAATACTGTGCTGGAACAGTCTGACAGGACTGCTTGCTTATATGGTTGCTACTTACAACAATTCATCACTACTACTTTAAGACACTTTAGCAGTAACTAAATACAGATAATTTAAAGTCTTGTTTTCTCCTTGAAACCTCTGAATGTATAGATTTAGGATGTACAACCTGATGTTTTGATATGCATTCTGAAATGATCACTACAGTCAAGCTAATTAATATCTTCATTATCTCTACATAATTACCATTGTGTATGTATGTGTGATGAGAAGATTTAAGATCTTCTTAACAAATTACAAGTATGTAATACAGTACTGAGCTGTCATCACCGTGCTGTACGTTGGATCTCCAGAAATCATCTTGTATCACTGAAACTTTGTACCATTTGACCAATATCACTCCATTTCCCCCTTCCCTCAGCCCCTGGCAACCATCTTACCCTCTGCTTCTATGGATTTGACTCAGATTTCACATACAAGTGAGATGATCATGCAGTATTTCTCTTTCTGTGGTCTTGCCTGTTTTAATTTTGCTCAGCATAATGTCCTTCATGTTCCGAATGGCAGGATTTCTTCCTTTGATAAGGCTGAGCAATATTTAATTGTATTTTTATAAACCCTATCTTTATTCATCTGCCAAAGGACATTGAGTAATGCTGCAATGAACATAGGAGTGCAGATATCTCTTTACAATCTTGATTTCAATTCCTTTGGGTATATACCCAGAATTTTCTATTTTCAATTTTTTGGGGGAACCTCCATATTGTTTTCCATAATTTACATCCCTGCCAGCAGCATACAAGCGCTTCCTCTTTTCATCCTCACTAGCGCTTATCTTTGACCTTTGATACTATTCATTCTACCAGATGTGAGGCTGTATCTCCTGGTTTGATTAGCATTTCTGTCGTGACTGGAGATGTTGAGCACTTACTCATATACCTGTTAGCTATTCGAATGTCTTTTGAGAAGTGTCTATGTAGGTCCTTTGCCCATTTTTAAAATTGAATTATATTTTTGTTACTGAGTTATATGAGTTCTTTCTGTATTTTGGATTATTCGCCCCTAGCTGATTAATTATATGGAATGTGAATTACATCTCTGTAAAGCTGTCAACACCCCATTCCCTTCCTACCTCCCCTCATAGAAAGAAATAAAAATGTTCTATGGAGTCAGAAAGGTCTGGGTTCAAATTCCAGCGTGGCTGAAGCCCCCCAGCTAGCTGGGCCTTACCGTTATTCTGTAAAATGGGATGGTCTGGAAAGGTTGATATAAAGTGCTGAACATGATTCTTGGCAAATGTTTTTTCTCAATAAATAGAAACATTGTTTTATGTTAACATTTTTGAAAAAGGAAAAGCAACAAAAATTAAGAAAAAAACAGAGAGGTGTGGCCTTTTGGACCCAGTTATTTACCTGTATTTACAGCACAAGGGCTTTTTCTGCTGGATTGAATTAGAATCTTTGTATTTTAAATATTCCAAAAGGAAACAAGCAAGACCTTTGATGGATGGTCTACAAATAATATGACTAACATCTGAATAAGTCAATCCAAGATTCATGCTTCTAAACCAATCTGCCACCAAGTAAGAGTCGACTCAGTCCCACAAAAAATGCGGAGCCGACTTCTATGTTGTTTTCATAGTTATGAAGGTAGCCTTTAGCTCGTGAGTAGAGGCAGCTCTTTGTTTCTGCCCATCAGTCCCATAGTGCCAGTTATTTAATTACAACTCCCCTCATGCCTATACCAAGAACTCCCAGATAATCTTATCAATGGAACTGAATCATCAGTCAATACACTCTTCAGTAGGCTGCATCCGAGACAAATTTTTCCAAATGAAGGACAAATAAAAGTGATAACTGTACTTTCATTCTTTTTGGGTACATCATGATGGAATGAAAAATATCTGGGCTGTAATTCAGAACTCCTGAATTGTGTTGCCATCTGTATTCATCTAAAGTGGGGCCCTAAAATATTTCGCTTAACCCCTCTTGGACTTCATTCATTCATATGCTCGCTGGTAATGTGATATCTACCTTGCTGACTTAATTGTCTTGAGAGAATTGAAGATCAAATGAAATGCAGTGTGAGAAAATACTTTCTAAACTGTAATGCTTCGTACAAATGAGTTGTTATACTTTCTCTAATCTCAGGTACAACCTGTTCATCTTTAGACTGTGAGAGAGGGAGTCTGAAGGCAGATAGTTACATCAGTAAACTATGTGAGAAGCTACTGAGCTAGAACATTTCTTTTTATATTTTTTTCTGTTATGTTCCATGACCTGATTTAGGATAAACACCTGACTCTCAACATCACTTTTTAAAAGACACTTGCATTGGGCGTGGTGGCTCACGCCTGTAATCCCAGCACTTTGGGAGGCTGAGGGGAGTGGATCTCTTGAGCCCAGGAATTCAAGATCAGCCTGGGCAACATGGTGAAACCACCATCACTACAAAAAAAAAAAAAAAAAAGTAAAAATTAGCTGAGTGTGGTGGCACACACCTACAGTTCTAGCTACTGGCACCACTGCACTCCAGCCTGGGTGACACTGAGACCCTGTCTTGGGGGGGTGGGAAAGTTAAAAGGCACATGCTATATGAAACTGTGTGCGTGTGTGTGAATGTGTGTATTACTGCTATGGACTGAATTGTGTCCCCTAAAAAAGAATGGTTGAAGTCCTACCCCCCAGTACCTCAGAATGTGACCTCATTTGGAGATAGTTTTTACAGAGAGAATCATGTTAAAATGAAGTCATTATGGTGGGCACTAATCCAATATGACTGGTGTCCTTATCAAAAGGGGAAATTTGGACATAAATGCGCACAGGGAGAAGGAGCACCATGTGAATGTGAAGACAGAGCTCGGGGTGATGCGTCCACAATCCGGGAATGCAAGATCGCTGGCAGACCCCACCAAGTTAGGGATCAGGCATGGAGCAGTGTCCCTTGCGGCCTTCAGAAGGAACCAACCCTGACAACATCTTAATCTCAGACTTCTGGGCTCCAGAGCTGTGAGACAATAAATTTCTGTTGTTTAAGCCACCAAGTTTGTGGCTGTGTTACAGCAGCCCTAGCTAATGTTTTAAAAGATTATGTTTGCTTCAAAAGTGGAAACTGAAGTGATTTCAGATACTCTGGTCCTAGCTTATAGTTTCAGAGTTATTTCATAAGCTCACCTAACGTTCAGTGAAAATGTGTTTTCTGTTCTTTTCCATCCGTAACATATCTAAAAGCTCTACTCAACTTTCATTATGATATTCCTAATCCCCTGCAGCCAAATATCATCTCTCCATCCTTGGGATCTCTAATGGCAGTTTATTCCTCCCTTATTACCTTAATCTTATATCTGCTTGTATTATTTGGATACTTTAATCCCTTTTTCTCAGAGCATAAACTCCTTGAAAAAGTTTGTTTTATATGTCAGTTTTCTGTTAAACATTTCTCTTCCAGCGTAATATTTCGCACAAAATAGTATGTATTTACTGAATTGACACCAAGACATCTTTGTAAAATTATTGCATGATTATTATATAATTACATACATATATATATATATATATATATATAGAGAGAGAGAGAGAGAGAGAGAGAGAGACGGAGTCTTCTCTGTCACCCAGGCTGGAGTGCAATGGTGCAATCTCTGCTCACTGCAACCTCCGCCTCCTGGGTTCAAGCGATTCTCCTGCCTCAGCCTCCTGAATGTCTGGGATTACAGGCGCATGCCACCATGTCCAGCAATTTTTTTTTTTTTTTTTTTTTTTTTAGTAGGGACGGGGTTTCACCATGTTGGACAGGCTGATCTCAAACTCCTGAGCCTGTGATCTGCCCACTTCGGCCTCCCAAAGTGCTGGGATTACAGGCGTGAGCCACCACGCCTGGCTATAATTACATATACGATTATATATAAAACGTAGTATCACCTGAAATGTTATGTATTTTAATAATCAGAAACTCATACTGTCACTGTCTGATCAGATTATGCCCACCAATCTTTCTCGGCTAATCTTGCAATGACTCTGCTCAAAACAATAAGATCTCCATATTTTTCACAGCAAAGGGAAAACAGAGACATAAATGTCATGGGAAGATCAGAAAATACTCTCAGGTGCTACATGAATGAGATAATACACTCATCCTTACATATCCCAGGGTTAGATGGTTCTGAGAAGGTAATGGGGGTTAATTCACTGGCTGAAATTAGTCCAGTGTTACTCCTCCTGCTTAAGCCTCCAGAACCATGACATTCTGTGACATTTGAGCAAATAACCCAGAAGAAATAGCACAGTCAACAGTGACTCATGGATGACATTTATTTTATTTTATTTTTTATTTATTTTAAGACAGGGTCTCAGTCACCCAGGCTGAAGTGCAGTGGTGCAATCATGTCTCATTGCAGCCTTGAACTGCTGGGCTCAAGCAGTCCTCCTACCTCAGCCTCCTGAGTAGCTGGGACCACAGCCATGCACCATCACATCTGGCTAATTTTTAATTTTTGTTTTTGTTTTTCTTTTGTAGAGACAGAGTCTCACTATGTTGCCCAGGCTGGTTTCAAACTTCTGGGCTCAAGCCGTCCACCCACCCACCTCAGCTTCCCAAAGTGTTGGGATTATAGGTGTGATCTATGTTTTAAAAAGCACCACTCAACTAGGTATACTTTCGTTTTTTTTTTAGGCAGAGTTCCACTCTGTCACTCAGGCTGGAGTGCAGTGGTATGATCTCGGCTTACTGCAGCCTCTGCCTCCCAAGTTCAAGTGATTCTCCTGCCTTGGCCTCCTGAGTAGCTGGGATTACAGGCGTGTACCACCATACCCAACTGATTTTTTTTTTTTTGTATTTTTAGTAGAGACAGGGTTTTGCTATGTTGGCCAGGCTGGTCTTGAACTCCTGGCCTCAAGTGATCCACCCACCTCAGCCTCCCAAAGTGTTGGAATTACAGGCATGAGCCACAGCACCCGACCAACTAGGTGTAATATTGAACAGTACAAATAGGAAAGCAGGACTATGCTGATGATCATTCTGACTACTCCCTCCTATATCTGTCTATCTATCTATGTATCTATCTATGTATCTATCTATATATGTATCTATGTTTCTTTCTTTTCTTTTCTTTCTCCCTTCCCTTCCCTTCCCTTCCCTTCCCTTCCCTTCCCTTCCCTTCCCTCCCCTCCCCTCCCCTTCCCTCCCCTCCCCTCCCCTCCCCTTCCCCTCCCCTCCCCTCCCCTTCCCCTCCCCTCCCCTCCCCTTCCCCTCCCCTCCCCTTCCCCTCCCCTCCCCTCCCCTTCCCCTCCCTTCCCCTCCCCTCCCCTCCCCTCCCCTCCCTTCCCTTCCCTTCCCTTCCCTTCCCTTCCCCTCCCTTCCCCTCCCTTCCCCTCCCCTCCCCTCCCCTCCCCTCCCCTCCCCTCCCCTTCCCTTCCCTTCCCTTCCCTCTCTCCATCCATCCATCTGCCTGCCTACCTATCTACAGGATCTCCCGCTGTCACTCAGGCTGGAGTACAGTGGTGTGATCACAGCTCACCACAGCCTTGAACTCCTGTGCTCAAGCAATTCTCCCACCTTAGCCTCCCAAGTAACTAGGACTACAGGTACATGCCACCACGCCCTGCTAATTAAAAAAAATTTTTTATAGCAACAGGGTCTCACTATGTTGCCCAATCTGGTCTCAAACTTTTGGGCTCAAGTGATTCTCCTGGCCTCCCAGGAGGCCTCCCAAAGTCCTGGGATTATAGGCATTAACCACACCTGGCCAATTTTGTTTGTATTTTAAATGCAATTTGGGGCTTTCATAATCCAGAACATTGTGAATATAGACTTGGCTAGACTGAGATTCACTGTCCCTTCTTGATGATACCCTGGCCAATGCTGTTTCTGGCGATCAGTTGGGCAGCCAGGTAGGGCGCCCTCTGTAGCAGCACATCTGGAACAAGAAGAAACTTGGACTTCATCTGCATTTCAAATGGAAGCTTTTGCCAGTAAGGAAATTCAAGGTGGACCAGAACCATGGAAAACGCTGAAAGGAGAGTTAGCTTAAGTGCCAAATGTCCCCATGGACTTACGCTTTGGTTCATGCCTGTTTGGGTTTGGGGCTGTGTAAGTTTGGGACTCATGTTCTGCATTTATTCATTCAACAAATATGTATCAAAACCTGTTATGTGCAAGGGATGTGAACAAAGGAAAACACATTTTTATTTTATTTTATATTTATTTTATTATTATTTTTTGCGATGGAGTTTCACGCTTGTTGCCCAGGCTAGAGTGCAATGGCATGGTCTCGGCTCACTGCAACCTCTACCTTCTGGGTTCAAGCGATTCTCCTGCCTCAGCCTCCCAAGTCGCTGGGATTACAGGCACCCGCCACCACACCTGGCTACTAATTTCTTTTTCTTTTTTCTTTTTTTTTTTTTTTTTTTTGAGACAGAGTCTTGCTCTGTCACCCAGGCTGGAGTGCAGTGGCATAATCTTGGCTCACTGCAACCTTCACCTGCTGGGTTCAAGCAATTCTCCTGCCTCAGCCTCCTGAGTAGCTGGGACTACGGGCATACGCCACCATGCCCGACTAATTTTTTCTATTTTTAGTAGAAATGGGGTTTCACTATGCTGGCCAGGCTGGTCTTGAACTCCTGACCTCGTGATCCACCTGCCTTGGCCTCCCAAAATGCTGGGATTACAGATGTGAGCTACTGCGCCCGGCCGCTAATTCTTGTACTTTTAGGAAAGATGGAATTTCACCATGTTGGCCAGACTGGTCTTCAACTCCAGACCTCAGGTGATTCACCTGCCTCGGCCTCCCGAAGTGCTGGGATTTCAGGTGTGAGCCACCGTGCCCGGCCATGAAACACATTTTTAAAATACTAATGTGGGAACATATGGTAAGTGAGGAGGAGTGTCCGTACAGCAGGTATAGATTTGGCAAAGGAAGGCACCCAGTTGTCCCGTGCTTCCTGAGGAAATTGTCCCAAATAGTCCTTGTTGACTCCTTGTTTTCACTGTACTACCCTCCCTCTTTTACGGTCTGAATGTGTCCCTCCCTACCTCAGATTCATATATTGGAATGTAATCGCCAATGTGATAGTATTAAGAAGTGGTGCCTTTGGTCTGTGATTAGATCACGAGGGCAGAGGCCTCATGGAAAAGATTAGGGTCCTTATAAAAGGCCTTGAAGGAGTGGATTTGAACCATTCTATCCCTTCCACCGTGGGAGCAACAAGTAACCATCAATGAGGAACAGGGCCCTCATCAGACACTGAACCTGTTGGAATGTCTTATTTTTTTTATTTTTAGAGATGGTCTTGCTCTGTTGCCCAGGCTGGAGTGCAGTGGCATGATCATAGCTGACTGCAGCCTCAAACTCCTGGGCTCAAGCAATCCTCCTGACTCAACTTCCCAAGTAGCTGGAACTACAGGTGTGCACCACCATGCCTGGTTAATTTTCTTTTTGCATTTGTAGAGATGGGGTCTCACAATGTTGCCCAGTCTGGTCTCAACCTCCTGGGCTGGAGTAATCCTCCTGCCTCAGGCTCCCAAAGTGCTGGGATTATAGGCATGAACCACCGTGGCCAGTCCCTACTGCCTTGTTGATCTTGGACATCCCTGCCTCCAGAAATGTGACAATACATTTCTATTATTTATAAATTACAGTCTGTGGTGTTTTGTTACAGCAGCATGGACTAAGATTCCCCTTCTTTTCCTTCACTGTGTCCTCTTTCCTCTCCTTGGTCCTTACTGTGGATGCAAGATTCATGAAATGCCCTCTTTCTACCATTCCAAATATACACCTTGCCAGATCCCAGGAGTTATGCAGCACACCCCGCCTCCTGCCATGGCCCCTCCATATGCCCCACCCCCTTGGGGCCCTTCAGCACTGTAGGAACCATTGAAGCTTTCCTTCTACAGAGCGTGAAGTCTGGGATGATGTAATATATGGTGTTCTCATGCTGACTCTGGGCCACTCAGCCTGTGAAGAAACAGTAAAAAAGTGTGAATTTCCGGGCATCCCCACAGACAGCAGGAATTTTTCCCAGTTTTAAGGAATCGAGCACCTCTGCCACTGACGCCATTGCACTTTTGGCTAAGCAAAGGTGTGCCCCCATAACACTAGCAGCACTAGAGTGGGGCTTCATGTTTAGATGGGCTGGGGGAAGGGGGAAGGGACACCTCCCACTACTTTCAAAGGGAGCCCGCAGGAGGGACACTGCTCAGAAACCACCTTAGCAGGGAGAGGCGGGGAAGAGGAGGAAGGAGGAGAAAACGGGGTGGAGTGGGGAGAGGAAGAGAGGGAGGACCTTGGGCAGGGCAGGGAAGCCAACCTGAGCAAACACAGCAGCCCGAGTGTTCCCAAGGCCACAATGCTGAGAATGTCCACTCCTAATCTGTGTGGTGGTCTGCATTGCTGGGCCCCCTGGCTTTCTTCTGGCATTCTCTGCCTCTGCCTCATATTCTTATTGGGCCAGGTGGGCTTGCTGCAGGGACACCCCCAGTGCCTGGATTATGGGCCCCCTTTCCAGCCCCTTCTGCACCTTGAGTTTTGCTCTGACTATGAGTCCTTTGGCTGCTGTGACCAGCACAAAGACCGCCGCATCGCTGCCCGGTACTGGGACATCATGGAATATTTTGATCTGAAGAGGCATGAGCTGTGTGGAGATTACATTAAAGACATCCTTTGCCAGGTAGTGAAAAGTGCCTTCCAGCCCCAGGGGTTTGGGTGCTGGGTTGCATGGTGTGGGTCCTGAGCGGAGGGTGCTTTGGGAGCCCAGCCCTTTAGAAGTTCAAGTGCCGGGTGCCTCATCTTTGAGCTGCCATCTTTGGATGCGCACACTGACATGAGCGTGTTCTGAATTTGGTCTCCATGGGTTCCCCAAACCTCTCCCTCTGGGATTCTGCTGGCCCTGATTCTTCTCCAGGCTCCAGGAGGATGAGAGCAATACTCTTCCCGGAGCTCTCAGAGCAGCCATTATTTGCCACGGGCCCTCTGCGGTGCATGGCAAATAACTATTTGCATCCTCTGTGGTGCTCAGAGAGTTAGGCACTTATACTCATGGCATTTACCGAGTGCATTAAGGGAGGGAGTGGTGGCATCTGTTGGGGTCCAGTCCTTTCTCATCTGGCTGATTTGTGCCAGGGCATCTCTGGTGTCACGATGGTGGCAGCAGGAGTTGGGGACTCTCCCCAGAGTTCTGTCTGCCCAGCACTCCAGAGCTGGAAGAGAGAGATGCAAGCTGCTGAGTAACAGTGACTCACAGTTTCTGCTTCTCCTGGTTGCCCAACAGCCAAAATCCACATCCCTGGGAGGCATCGTTTTGGTTGAGCTCAGCCTGAAAACAAGACGGGTGTAGCCTGCACACACAGACTTTGTAGGAAGAGGATGTTTGGGGGTTAATGGAGAGAGGTCAGCATTTGGAAAGCTGATGAAAGAGGTTGCCTGGGGAGGACCCCTCTAATGATGTTGGGGAGGACAGACAAGAAGTCCAGGCAGCCTTTTGAACTGAGACCCCTTGGGCTTGTCAGCACCATGACTTGGCTATCCACGGGTGTCTCTTCATGACCACTGTTCCTGAACTTGCTGACCACCGTAACTGCCACACAGATGTGGAGTGGTTAAGTGAGCTTCCCAGAGTCCAGGAGAGAATTACAGCTGAGTCTAGCCCAGAAAGTCAGCCACCTGGGTGGCACCGCCTGGGGCTACACTCTTGGAAACACTCCTCAGCTGTTTCCTGGAGAATTAACTCTAGGATACCCATTAGGGTAGAAGCTGAGCTTTTACAAGCAGCACTGAGAATGTTTATTTCTGAGATCTCCCCTAGTAAAAATGTATACCCCTGACCCTTCCCTCTTGCATAACGTTTCAGAAAGTCAAAGTCAGCAGTTCTGTTGTTTCAGAGATTTGAGGAATAAGAACAATTTCAGCCAAACAATCCTACACATGTTTATTCGTTCCCATTTGTAAGGTCCTCTTTCTTCCCCAACACATGTAGTGTGTACCCAGCAATGATTCTGCAGGCAGTTGTTATGATCCTCATTTTACTGATGAGGGCTCAAGAGTTTAGATGACTTACCCAAGGCAAAACAATCCTGGGGCACAGAGCTAGATGCTCAGGCTCCAAGTTTTGTGCCCTTTCAGTCACACCATGCTAAAGTATAGTAAGAGCAGCACTGGCTTGTTTACTTAATGGTTTTCTGAGGTCCCCAAACTATATGCTCCATTGGAAGGAGACTTTGTGCGTTTCGCTCCCTGCTGCATCCCAGTCAATGCAGAGAACAGTGCCTGGCACGTAAGAGAGACTCAACAGGAGGGTCACATAGGGATCTTTTTTTTTTTTTTTTTTTTTTTTGAGACAGAGTCTTACTCAGTCACCCAGGATGGAGTGCAGTGGCATGGTCTTGGCTGACTACAACCTCTGCCTCTCGGGTCCAAGCAATTCTGCCTCAGTCTCCTGAGTACCTGGGACTCCTGGTGTGTGACACCATGCCTGGCCATTTTTTTTTTTTTTTCTTATTTTTAGTAGTGACAGGGTTTCACCATGTTGGCCAGGCTGGTCTTGAACTCCTGACCTCAGGTGATCTGCCCACCTCATCCTCTCAAAGTGCTGGGATTACAGGCGTGAGCCACTGTGCCTGGCCAGAGACCTTATGGCCTTTAATTGTCTTCCTTTAAAGTAGGGAAGTATCTGTTTAGTTACTGTGCTAATTGAGTAGAAGCAACTTTGCAAACTCTAAATGGCTGCATGAGAGTGTGCCATAGTAGTGGTTCTCTTTCCACAGCCCCCTTCTATTCTCTAGTATTGGATCCTTAATTCAGTCTCCCCTCTCTCTTTTTCCCACTCTCCGAGAGTGGACAGAATGAGTAAGGGGACACTTAAGAGTGGGTCGGTCATGTTGCTTCTTGACAGCTGCTGTAATAAGTGTCTTAAATGGAAACAGACACCCTGAGGGGAGCCTGTGAATCTCTGGGCTCCTTCTTCCCCTCTGCCCAATGACCGAAAGCTGGCTCTGCAATCTACAATGAGAGGAAATAAGACAGAACAGGGAACTCACATATACATGAAAAACGCTGCTGGTCCTTTTGTGAAGCGATGGGAGCACAGAGGTGAATGAGATGGTTCTGCGCAGACTGGCTGGCTCAGGAGAGTCATTAGTGATCAGAAGGGGGCTTCTGGGCCAATAGGTGAACTCTGCTGGAACGCACGGCTCCAAACGACACCCTTTGAATTGGACTTTCTTACCTTTCTAATCTCAGTTGCGTCTGCCTTTCATCACTACTGGGAGTCACTCATCTGCTCACAATATTCTATTTTCCTTCTAAAAAGTGTTATAGTCTAGGGAGGTCTGAGTAGCAGCTACTCCTTTGGGCAAATAGTCCTCATATGTTTGTGTAAGGAGCAGACATATTGTCCCATAGCCACAATTCAAATGTGTATAGGTTCCAGCATGGTACTTTGCACATATTAAACACTGAAATATTTTAAATAAATAATTGAAGAAATTGCTAGACACCTAATCTCCGAGAGTGATACATCCAATGTCCATTCTGATAATTTTATTTTTCATTGTAAAATATTCCAAAAATATGGAAAAGCACAGAAAAATTAAATTAACACTGTATCTCCAACAACCATATTTGAACAAATATGAAATTTTTGCCAAATTGTTTCATATTTGTGTAAAGAAATAAAATCTTAGTAGATACAGCATCCATAAGAAAATGAGGCTGGGCTGACACGGTGGCTCATGCCTGTAAATGCCAGCACTTTGTGAGATTGAGGAGGCAGGAGAATCACTCGAGCCCAGGAGTTTGAGATCAGCCTAGGCAACATGGTGAGGCCGTCTCTATGAAAAATAAAATAAAATGAAAATTAAAAAAACAAAAAGAAAGAGATCTAGAAATTAGTAATTTTTTTGGAAAAAATATTCATGCATAATTTAATAAAACTTTAAATGTCAAAAACTAGCTGAAATGTTAGAGATAGCATAGTGAATATGAGAGATTTTCCCTGCTTTCTGCCTTCCAGGAGCATTAACTGGGTAGAAAATCACAGAGAAGAGTTTTAGCAGCAGTTGGTAACAAAAACTCCAGAATCCTGACTTTTTTCCCCAAGGACCATTTTTTCTTTTCTGCTTGCTCAAAACGTGAGCTTGCTCAAAGCGCCGGTATGGCAGGTCTGATGCTGAACCTGAGCTCCGCGTTCTTTTCTAGGAGTGCTCGCCCTACGCGGCCCACCTCTATGACGCCGAGAACCCCCAGACGCCCCTCCGGAATCTCCCCGGCCTCTGCTCTGATTACTGCTCTGCCTTCCATTCTAACTGCCACTCCGCCATCTCCCTGCTGACCAATGACCGAGGCCTCCAGGAGTCTCACGGAATGGACGGTGTCCGCTTCTGCCACCTCCTGGATCTTCCTGACAAGGACTATTGTTTCCCCAACGTCCTGAGGAACGACTATCTCAACCGCAACCTGGGCGCGGTGGCCCAGGATCCTCGGGGCTGCCTGCAGCTCTGCCTGAGCGAGGTGGCCAACGGCCTGAGGAACCCCGTCTCCATGGTCCATGCCGGGGACGGCACCCATCGCGTCTTTGTTGCCGAGCAGGTAGGAGTGGTGTGGGTCTATCTCCCTGATGGGAGTCGTCTGGAGCAACCCTTCCTGGACCTCAAGAACATCGTGTTGACCACCCCATGGATCGGGGATGAGAGAGGCTTCTTGGGGTTGGCTTTTCACCCCAAATTCCGCCACAATCGCAAGTTCTATATTTATTATTCGTGCCTGGACAAGAAGAAGGTAGAAAAGATCCGGATTAGTCAGATGAAGGTTTCTCGGGCTGATCCTAACAAAGCTGACCTGAAATCAGAGAGGTGAGAGGTACTCATGAGAGCCTGCTGCTGTACTGTGTTCCGAAATAATGCCCACCAGGTCTGTGGGATAATAGAGGGGAATTTTACTGATTTTACAGAACTACTGCAACTGTTGAGAAAGGAGTCACTGTGGATTGAGGACGGCCCAAGTTAGATTCTTGAGTTAAGGCTGTTTAATGGGATGTAGCCATCACCTTACAGTTACCCTAAATAAAGACATACTTGTCTGTCTTTACAAAGGGTAAGCAAGGACCAACAGTCATAAGGGTCTGAGAAAGAATTATAGATAATATCAACATGTGAAACATAATAGTAGCCTCTGATTATTATGTGGCCATTACATCCCAGGCCCTTTACTTTGAATGTGGGATTTCTCATTCTAACTGGAAGCTGTGGCACAAGACCATCAAGCTACGGCTGCACGGCCAAGTGAGGACTCAGTTTTAACTGACCCTAAGCTCTTTCCACCCTACCACTCTGCGTTTTTTTTTTTCCCCTTCTTCTCCTTTCTCCCTTGCCTCTTTTCCCATGGTAGACAGGTTGGAAGATTGCAAAGAGCATAAGGAACTCATAGATTAACCCCTCTTAAGTTGCTCGAAAGAAAGGATGGAGCATTCTGGTAGGGCAGAGAGTAAGGGCAAGCCCTAGAAAAGGACGGTTGTTACCCTGGCTGGGTCCACAGCTCATTAAATCATGGTATGAAAGAAAAATGAGGCCGGACATGGTGGCTCATGCCTGTAATCCCAACACTTTGGGAAGTTGAGGCAGGCAGATCATTTGAGGTCAGGAGTTCAAGACCAGCCTGGCCAACATGGAAAAACCCTGTCTCTACCAAAAATTAGCCAGGCATGGTGGCACATGCCTGTAGTCCCAGCTACTCAGGAGGCCGAGGCAGGAGAATTGCATGAACCTGGGAGGCAGAGGTTGCAGTGAGCCAAGATCACACCACTGCATGCCAACCTGGGTGACAGAGCAAGACTCCAGCTCAAAAAAAAAAAAAAAAAAAAAAAAGGCAGATGTGGTGGTAATCCCAGAGTCGGGAGGCTCTCAGCTGAGGCAGAATTGCTTGAATCCGGAGGTGGAGGTTGCAGTGAGCTGAGATTGCACCACTGCACTCCAGCTTGGATGCAGAGTGAGACTCTGTCTAAAAAAAAAAAAAAAAAAAAAAAAAGAGAGAGAGAGAAAAGAAAAATGAGCCATGAAAGAGTTATACCAGGAAAAAAGGGTCATCTCAGAGCCCCAAATCTACCTGCTTTGTGATCCTCAAAAACTCAGAAGCAGGTCTTGGCTGACTTGGCAAATCTTGGTGGCTTGGACTAGTCATTTCTGGGTATCTCAAGAGGATGTAACTTCAGCTTGTGTCAAATCCTAATGCATGGTTTCTTTTTTCTCTTCCAGGGTCATCTTGGAGATCGAAGAACCAGCCTCAAACCATAATGGCGGACAACTTCTTTTTGGCCTAGATGGCTATATGTACATATTCACTGGGGACGGGGGACAGGCTGGAGATCCCTTTGGCCTGTTTGGAAATGCTCAGAACAAGTAAGCTGGATGGAGGCTGGGACCCTGTCCCTTCAGAGTGAGCCCCTGGTACGGTGTTTTTGCAGGGATGGCATCAAACTCAAATCACATGCTGCAAGATGTAGTCCACTCCATTGAGGCAATGGGAGGAACGTTTGGTTTTCATTTCCATAAATTTCAGACATAGTATATTTTGGTAGTTAATATCATTGATGCTCAATATAACTGTCAGAATGTTATGTAAAGGAGAATTCGGGATTTTAAAAATATATATATTACCACGTCATTATTCACCACACTAATCATCTAATTCAATTCAACTCAATATTATTATTGAACACCATGTTCCAGGTGCTGTGCTAGGCCTTGGAGACACATGAGAAGTTAACTACTGAGAGCCAATGTGTATTGGGTGCTTGCAGCTTGTCAGGCACTGGTCTAAGTACATTTGAGAAGGTAATTTTAACAACCTTCAAGGGCAAGAATTTATATCTAATATCTATTTTGTTAATTGATATATCACCAACACTTAGGACAGTGCCTGGCACAAGGGAGCCTTTCCATAATTACACAGGGAATGAATGAATCATATGAAGTATACATATAATAGTATCCATTTTACAGACAAGCAAATGGAGGCACAGAGGTAATACAATGAGTAAGTGGAAAAAATAGAATCCCAACCCACACGATGTGGCGCCAGAGCCCAGTGATGCTGTGTTGCCTAGATAAAGGTCATGTGGTCCTTCTGCCCTTTGCACCCAGTAAGCACTTGGCTTCTATTGTTCCTAGTAATAGAAATATTGAGGTTAATAATAATACAAAGCTAACATTTGTCAAATACCTACTGTGATTCAATAATTGCATTAAACGCTATGTACACAATAACTCATTTAACCCTTATATCAAAACCACACTGCAAGGTAAATAATATTTATCTAGCAATATATTTGAAATAGAGATGGGGTCTCACTGTTTTGCCTAGGCTGTTCTTGAACTCATGGCCTCAAGCTATCCGCCCACCTCAGCCTCCCAAAATGTGAGATTACAGGCATGAGCCACTGCACCTGGCCAATATATTAAAAATAATAGCAGCCTCTGATTATCATGTGTCCATTAGATTCCAGACCCTTTACTTGAGTGTGAAATTTCTCATCGTCATAGGAAGCAGTGGCACAAGGCCATCAGTTACTCTCCTCTGACTTTCAAATGAGGAAAGTCAGTCCCAGAGACCATAGTCATTGGCAGAGCCTCTCAAAAGCTTCTGTTCTGTTCTTTTAACTGACCAGGTTGTTAAATAAAGAATAAACAATGTAACTAGCTCCTTTTAAAAATTTGTCATATTAGACCAAATCAGAGAGTAGCTGTCCTCATCATTAAAATAAGAATTGAAGCTGCAACTTGCTCAGGGTCAGATGGGCCAAGATCACATCAAACTTTTGCCTCGTAGTTCTTTTCGAGCCAAACATGGGGCAGTCTTAAATATCTTGTATAGATTTAAAAGAAAATCTTCAAGCTCATTCTTGCTGGTACAAAAAAAAAAAAAAAGGAAAATAAGAAGTCACATCTTCCCATGTGATCCTTAGCAGTCTCTTGGCATCAACTATGGGTCGGCCCTTGTGGATTGTCTCTTCCAGTCCTGTGGCTTTCCTTGCTTACCTGATTCTGTTTCCTGGCCTTCTTTCTTTCAGAAGTTCCCTGCTGGGAAAAGTTTTAAGGATCGATGTGAACAGGGCAGGCTCAGATGGCAAGCGGTACCGAGTCCCCTCGGACAATCCGTTTGTTTCTGAGCCAGGGGCCCACCCTGCCATCTATGCCTATGGGATTAGGAACATGTGGCGCTGTGCTGTGGACCGAGGGGACCCCATCACGCGCCACGGTCGAGGCCGGATATTCTGTGGGGACGTGGGCCAGAACAGGTTTGAAGAGGTTGACCTCATTGTGAAAGGCGGCAATTACGGCTGGAGAGCAAAGGAAGGGTTTGCATGTTATGACAAAAAACTTTGTCACAATGCCTCTTTGGGTAAGTAAGAAGCTCTCTCGGTGATTTCTTGGATGAGTGGAGCGGGCTGGAGGTGGAGATGGGGAATAAAACCTGAATGTCCTGCCCTGCAGGTCATTTAAATCACGCCTTGTTCGTGTCCTGTGGTGTAGTGCTTCTCCAATCCGTCCTCCAGCCACTCACTGGCACCAGAGACATCTCGGCAGTGGCTATTTGAAAAGACTGAATTCCTAGACTCTGCCTCAGACCTAATGAATTTGAATTTTGGGTAGATTGGAGAAATAAGATTGACGTAGGAATCTGTATTTTCATAAGTTACCCACATTAATTTTAGGCATATTATTTTGAGAACCACTGGCAGAGCAAAATTGGTGTATGTTTTTATTTATGTCCCAACTGGTACAGGCCACTGAAATGATATTCTGCATACAGTCAAGTAAGAGGACACTTTCTTTTCTTTTTTTTAGACAGAGACTTGCTCTGTCACCAGGTTGGAGTGCAGTGGCACGATCTCGGCTCACTGCAACCTCCGACTCCCTGGTTCAAGCGATTCTCCTGCCTCAATCTCCTGGGATTACAGGCATGTGCCACCACTCCCAGCTAATTTTTATATTTTTAGTAGAGATGGGGTTTCACCATGTTGGCCAGGATGGTCTCGATCCCCTGACCTTGTGATCCACCTGTCTCAGCCTCCCAAAGTGCCGGGATTACAGGTGCGAGCCACCATGCCCAGCCCAGGACACTTTCTAAACACCAATAATCAAGGTGTGATTTAGAAACTCCACCTGGCTCAAAATTCTAGTGTTCTGACTCTATTACTACTTCTTAGTCTTTTCTTGTCCTCTGAGTTATAAAGCAGTCTTACAGACTGTGACAATATTTTCCATATCCTTAAACCAGGGTATCTGCCATATCAACCTACAGGGAAAACTTAGCCATGTAGATTTCCAGGTCACTGCCTCATAGATGGAGGGAATTTTTGGCTTCCTCTCTGCCTAAGGATAGCAGTTAAGTAGGAAGCTTGCAAATATTGTGAATGGCCTATTGAGAACAATAAACATGATTTACTTGCTTGCCTGTCCTACTGAAGACCAAGAGGTAAAGTGTTCTTCACTGAATTAGGCAACTGCATTAAAAAGTCCCCTTCTTCCTCCTTGAAGCTTTCAATTTTAGGCCACGACTCTCACTCTCTTTCCTCTCCCCTGGACAGATGATGTTCTGCCAATCTATGCTTATGGCCACGCAGTGGGGAAGTCAGTCACGGGAGGTTATGTCTATCGTGGTTGTGAATCCCCAAATCTCAATGGCCTATATATCTTTGGAGACTTCATGAGTGGGTAAGGAAGGACTGATGTCCCTTCTCTCTCTTTTTATTTGAACACTTTTACTGAGGTATAACTTACATATGGTGAAATATAATCATGTAGGAGCACAGTTGTATGATGTTTTACAAATGTATGCACTCATATTTCCAGCAACCATATCAAGAGGCAGAACACTTCCATCACCCTAGGAGGCTCCTTCTTTTCTATTGCCTCTCTCTCTCTCTCTCTCTCTCTCTCTCTCTGTTTCTCTCTCATACCAGGGGCTCACTTTAAAGGGACAGGGGCCCAGCTTCCATCCAGCTTACTTGCTCTGAGCATTTCCAAACATGCCAAAGGGATCTCCAGCCTGTCTCCCGTCCCCAGTGAATATGTACATGTAGCCATCCAGGCCTAAAATAAATTGTCTCTCTCTCTGTCACACACACACCTACACACACCCCGCAGCCAGAGATAAGCACTCCCACCACAGCTTAGTTTTGTTTCTGGAACTTCGTATATAAATGGAATCATTATAGTATGGACTCTTCTTTCTGTGCTTGGCTTCTTTAACTTGGCAATGTCTGTGGGATTCATCAATGTTGTTTCCATGTATCAGTAATTTGTCTTTTTTATTGCTTTGTAAAATTCAATTGTATGAATACACCACAATTTATTCATCTATTCTCTGTGTTGCTGATGGACATTTTGGCTATTCCCAGTTATGAAATATTGTGAATAACATGGCTACTATATTTTATAGTTTTCAGTGTAGAGATCTTGCATATTTACTTATCTCTTAGTGTTTGATGTTATAGTAAATGTTATTTTGTTAAATTCCAGTTTCTGATTGTTAATTGTTAGTATGTAGAATTTTTTTTATATTGAGCTTGCATCTGGCAACCTTGCTGAACTCCTTGTTCATTCTGATTGCTTTTTTATAGATTCTACCGGATATTCTATGTGGAAGGTTATTTTATTAGAAGGTCTGTGAATATAGACACTTTTGCTTTCTTTCTTTTCTTTCGTTTTCTTTTCTTTTTTTTTTTTTTTTTGAGATGGAGTCCAGACTGGAGTGCAGTGGCGCGATCTCAGCTCACTGCAAGTTCCATCTCCTGGGTTCACACCATTCTCCTGCCTCAGCCTCCCGACTAGCTAGGACTACAGGCGCCCGCCACCACGCCTGGCGAATTTTTTGTATTTACTTTCTTTTTTTTTGAATTGGAAGCCTGCTCTTATTTTTTTAACTGGCTTACTGCTCTAGCTTAATCTCAGTGCGGTGTTGAGTAGAAGTGGGGGAAAGCATTCATTTTCACCATCATATTGGTGTGATGTTACTGTGTGACATCACACCAATATGATGTCAGCTGTAGGTGATTTCTACACACCCTTTATCAAGCTGGGGACATTTTCTTTTATTTCTAGTCCTTTGAGAATTTGTATTAGATATAGATGTTGGGTTTTGTCAAAGGCTTCTTTTCATCTTTTGATGAATCATGTGGGCTTTTAAAATTTTTAGTTTCTTAATATGGTGAATTTCGTCAATTGATTTAAAAATTGTTAGAGCAGTCTTGCATTCTGAGAAAAATACCACTTGGTCATAATGCATTATCTTTTTTTTTCTGAAACAAGGTTTTGCTCTGTTACGTAGACTGGACTGCAATGGCACGATCATAGCTCACTACAGCCTCAAACTCCTGGGCTCAAGTGATCCTCCCACCTCAGCCTCCCAAGTAGCTGGTGGCACCCAGCTAATTAAAAAAAATTTTTTTTTGTAGTAGAGATGGAGTCTTACTATGTTGCCTAGGCTGGTCTTGAACTCCTGGCTTCAAGCTATTCTCCCACCTTGGCCTCCCAAAGTGCTAGGATTACAGGCATGACCTGCTGCCCCTGGTCCCATCCTTTATATATATATAGATTTGATTTGCTGGCACGTTGTTTGAAATTTTAAAATCTATGTGCATGAAGGAATAGTGAACTGTAGTTTTTCTTTCTTGTAATATATTTGTCAGACTTTGGAATCAGGGTAAACACGCTTTATAGAATAAGTATTCCTGTTCAATTATCTGGAAGAGTTTGTGTAAAATAGGTATTATTTTTCCTTATGTGTTCTTCATTCCAAGAAAAACTATCTGGGCCTGAAGTTTTCTATGTGAAAAGACTTTTAATAACAAATTTAATTTCTTTATTAGATTTAATTATTCAGTTTATCTATTTCTTTCTGAGTGAGCTTTGGTAGTCTGTGCCTTTCAAGGAATTTGTCCAGTTTGTCTACGTTGTCAAATGTATTGGCATTCATTTGTTCATAATATTCCTTTATTATTCTTTAAATATCTATAGAAACTATGGTGATGTCACTTGTCTTGTTCTAGGTACAGCTGGTAGTTGTGTCTTCTCTCTTTTTTTTTAAATCAGTCTGGTTAGAGGTTTATCCATTTTATTGATCTTCTATAAGAACCAGCTTTTGTGTTCATTGATTTTTTTTCCTATTACTTTTGTGTTTTTTTCTATTTCGTTGATTTCTTCTCTTTTTTCTTCCTTCTGCTTGATTTGGGTTTAATTTGCTCTTCTATTTCTAGTTTCTCAAGATGGAAGTTGAGGTTATTGATCTGAGACCTTTCATCTTTACTAATATATGTGTTTAGTGCTATAAATTTTCCCCCAAGTACTACTTTAGCAGCATCCTGTAAATGTTGATATATTGTGTTTTCATTGTTATTCAGCTAAAAATATTTTCTAATTTACCTTTTCATTTCTTTGTCCCATGAGTTATTTCAAAGTGAGATATTTAGTTTTCAACTACCTGAAGATTTTCCAGAGATCTTTCTGCTATTGATTTCTATTTTAGATTTACTGTGGTCCCAGAACATATTGTATATGACTTGGGGAACTATCTTGGATTTTCTGGGTGGGTCCTAAATGAAATTACAAGCGTGTTTAGAAGAGGTAGGTAGGGGGAAATTTGAAGATGTGAGAGATAGAAAGTGATGTGACAATGAAGGCAGAGGGAGAAAAGGTGACGTGATGTGGGGCCATGAGTCAAGGCATAGGGACAGCTTTCAAAAGCTGGAAAGAGTGAGGAAATCGATTCTCCTGCAGCGCGTCTGGAGGGAGCACAGTCCTGCCAACACCTTGATCTTGGCTCAGTGAAGACCGTTTCAGAGTTCTGGCATCCAATTCTATAAAAGAATAAGTGTATGTTGTTTTAAGTCACAAAGTTGTGGTAATTTGTAGTCGTGGTAATTTGTTACAGTGGCAATAAGAATATTATCATTCCTAATGCTCTCAATTCCTTTGGGTAGATGCATGTTTCTATCTGATATCATTTTTCTTCTGTCTGAAGAACTTCCTTTAACATTTCTTGTTGATGGGGTCTATAGTGATGAATTCTTTTCACTTTTGAGTCTTTATTTTGCCTTCATTTTTGAAAGATGTTTTCTCTGGGTATAGAAGTCTGTGTCAGCATGTTTTTTTCTTTGATTCTTTAGAGGTTGCCCCACTATTTTCTGGCTTGCATCATTTCCAATGAGAAATCTGCTGCCAGACTTCTCTTTGTTCCTTCATATGTAATATTTCATTTTTTTCCCTATGACTGCTTTTTAAGATTTTCCCTTTATCATCAGTTTTGTGCAATTTCATTAAGATATGCCTTAGTTTGGTTTTCTTCATATTTCTTGTGCTTAGAGTTTGTAGCAGTTATTGGATCTGTGAATTTATAGTTTTCACGAAATGTGGAACATTTTTGGCCATTTTATCTTCAAATATGTTTCCCTCTGTCTCCCACTCCTTCTCTCCTTTTTTTTTCTCTTTTCAATTTTTTTTTTTTTTTTTTATTAACAAGCTACATAACCAAGAACAAAAACACAACAACCTTAAAGCTGAAACAGCATTAAGTCAAACTGCTGCTGCAGTTCACAGATGTACCTGGGGTATGTGCTCCCTCATTGCGAGGCAGGATGTAGGCACATGACTGTACATTCAGGCATATATGTGACCAAGAAGAATGAGAGAAATGGAAAACACTGGAGAACAGAAAGTATCAAGGACTTTTCATCAGGCAATCCCAAAGTGCTCTGCTCTCTTCCTCTTCTTTGCCTCTGTATCCTCTGTGGTTCCAGTTCCAGCTGAACTTGTAACAATCCCAAATCGCTCCTTCCTCTTTTTCAGTTTCTCATCATCTTCAGACTTTCTGGAGATTGAAGAGACATTCAAACCAAATCTTTGAGCACTTTCCTTCGGCTTATCCAAGTTAACTATAGGTTTGTTATCAGATGACAGACCTTTTGTTGGAACTGAAGAAATCCCAAACCTAGCTGCCCGACCAGCTTTCTTACTCTCCAAGCACACAGGTACATTGAATCATTCAGCTCTCTTCTGCATTCTCTCAGTCTGTGGTATTTCAGATGTAATCTTCACCGCTTTCTTCTCTGCTGCCACATCAACAGTTTTTTTTAGGGGGTTCTTCCTCTTTGACAGGGAGCTCAATGGGCTTTGTTTCTTATTCCTCTGTTTCATCTCCCAGAACATCTTCATTTGCCTCCTCTTCAGCGTGTTCTTCAAGATATGCCTGGAGTCTGTGGATAAGATCTTGCTTTGTTCCCTTGGTCTCCAAACCATGAGCAAGATATTCTTGCCTTAGTTCAGCAAGCTTCAGCTTATGGATCTCCACCGTCTTGGTTGCTCTCTTGTTACCCCTCCCTTCTCTCCTTTTATTCAGAGGCTCTAATTACATGTATATTGGGCTGCTTAAAGTTGTTCCACAGTTCACCGATGATATATTTATGTCAAAAATTTTTCTCTGTGTTTCATGTAGGGTAGTTTCTATTGCTATGTCTTTAGTTCATGAATCTTTTCTTTTGTAATGTCTAGCCAGCCATTCATCCCATTGAGAGTGTGTGTGTGTGTGTGTGTGTGTGTGTAATCTCAACATATTTTTCACCTCTAGAAACTTGATTTGGGTCTGCTTTGTATCTCTCATATCTCTATATAACTTTTTAAACATATGGAATATAGTAAGAATCATTGTTTGAATGTTCTTGTCTGCTAATTTTAACATCTTCGTCAGTTCTGTGTCAGTTTCGATGGACAGATTTTACTTTTTATTATGGGTTCTATTCACCACCTTCTTTACTTGCCTCGTAATTTTTGATTGGATGCCAGAAATTATTAATTTAACTTAGTAGTGCTGGATATTCTTGTATTCCAATAAATGATTTTGAATTTTGGTTGGAGACATAGTTATTTGGAAGTAGTGTGATTCTTTCAGGTCTTGCTACTAATTATTTACTAAACAGAACCAAGGTAGTGCTTTTTCTAGAGCTTTCTGTTCCTCACTACTGAGCTCTATTCCTCACTACTTATGCTATTCCTGATCCCAAGTAAATGCTAAGTACTTTTTCTTCTAAATCTTTCCTTTGTTTTTAAATATTTTCTCACATGTACCTGCTGTTGAGTATGCTGACGATTACTTCAGGGGAACCTTTTGCAGCTCTCTGGCATTCGTTCTCTGTGCAATTTTCTTCTCTCCAGTATCTATCCTGCAATCTCTTACTGCATTGGTCTTCCTGGACTCTCAGCAATGTCTTTTCAGCTCAAGGAGCCTGCTAGGCTTTGCCTGTATTTTCCCTTTCTGTGCTGGACACTCTCAAGGTAGTATGCTGGAACAATCATAGGGTTTACCTTGTTTGTTTCCTATATCTCAGAGAACATACTCCTATATTGCCTGATCTTCAGTATCTTTGAAGTCATTATTATTCTATCTTGTGCAGGTTTTGGAATGTTTAAGATGGGAGAGTAAATCTAGTCCCTGTTAGAAAAGGTGTTCTATTTTTATGCTGCAATTCTTAGTTACAGAGATGGAGTAAAATGAATAATTGGTCAGGTCCTTTATCATCACTTACTAGATCTTTGGGATTTCATTGTTCTTTATGTTTTTCTCCCTACAACCTCCATTCACTACTGCCCCCATACGCACATCATTTGGTTAACGTGCAGTGATTCTTTCTTTATTTATTTACTTTTGAGACGGAGTCAGGTTGGAGTGCAGTGGTGCAGTCTCAGCTCACTGCAACCTCTGCCTCCTGGGTTTAAGCGATTCTCATGCCTCAGCCTCCCAAGCAGCTGGGACTACAGGTGCGTGCCACCATGCCTGGCCAATTTTTGTATTTTCAGTAGAGACAGGGCTTTGCCATGTTGGTCAGGCTGGTCAGGTGATCTGCCTGCCTCAGTCTCCCAAAGTGTTGGGATTACAAGCATAAGCCACTGCACCCAGTCATAGGCAGTGATTCTTAACTGAGGTGTACTTATAAAAATCCCTTGGGTTTGGGATCTCTGTTTCCATAAAACTTTCCAGGTGATTCTGACGAGCACCCTGGGTTTAACCAACTTCCTTTCCCTTTTCTTCTAAAAAGCTGTTTTTAGTTCAGATAGATGATAGAGGGATAAGAAGCATCTTTCTGCTACTATATAAGCATACAGCAATAATAATAACAGTAGTTTTTTTTTAACCCTTACAATGTGCCACACACATTGGTGAGATCTTTATGTATATTATTTTATTTAACCTTCAAAATTCTCCCCTATGGTAAATTATGTTATCACTCCCCATTTTACAGATGAGGAATCTGAAGCTTAGAGATATTGGGCAACTATCCAAAGGTCACACAACTAATAAAAATAAGATCAGTCTTTTGTAGTGGTGCAGCCTACACAGTGCAGTGAATCAAACTCTTTTTTTTTTTTTTTTTTTTTTGACACAAAATCTCGCTCTGTCACCCAGGCTGGAGTGTGCAGTGGCATGATCTTGGCTCACTGCAACCTCCACGTCCTGGGTTCAAGCCATTCTTGTGCCTCAACCTCCCGAGTAGCTGGGACTATAGGCGTGCACCACCCTGTCAGGCTAATTTTTGTATTTTTAGTAGAGATGGGGGTTTCACCATGTTGGCCAGGCTGGTCTTGAACTCCTGACCTCAAGTGGTCTGCCTGCCTTGGCCTCCCAAAGTACTGGGATTACAGGTGTGGGCCATTGGGCCTGGCCCAAACTCCTTTTATAATAGAACATGAACTTCCACATCTAGGGCAAGTGGGTGATTGAAATATCTCTGAAGAAGCTTTTTGGTTGCTTGGAGGGAAGCTAGTTATTGATCTCTCAATGGGAGACTCAGTCCTAGTACTCAAGGGTCCCTGATTCTAGGAGAAAAAGTATTCTGCAGAGTGGATATATGGATTCCTAAAACATAAGGTTTTAATTTTCATCTAGTCGACTTATGGCTTTGCAGGAAGATAGAAAAACCAAGAAATGGAAGAAGCGGGATCTTTGCCTGGGCAGCACTACGTCCTGTGCCTTCCCAGGGCTGATCAGCACCCATAGCAAGTTCATCATTTCCTTTGCTGAAGATGAAGCAGGTAACATATGTACAGAGTTGTTTGATTTCTACTTCCTGGAACTTGGATAATCACAGGCATCAACTAAACATTTATTTTAAATAGTAATTATCACGTCTACTATGATCACTATCACTTAGTCATCTTTTATAATGTACTGGATACTATTCTAAGCACGTCATGTTTTTCACCTTATTTTGTAATCATAACACCCCCATGATAAAATTACTTTTGATTTTTTCTCCTTTTTTTTTGAGACAGAGTCTTGCTCTGTCACCCAGGAGGGAGAGCAGTGGTGCCATCTCTGCTTACTGCAACCTCCGCTTCCAGAGTTCAAGCAATTCTCCTGCCTCAGCCTCCCAAGCAGCTGGGACTACAGGCATCTGCCACCACGCCCAGCTAATGTTTGTATTTTTAGTAGAGATGGGGTTTTGCTGTGTTGGCCAGGCTGGTCTCAAATTCCTGACCTTGGGTGATCTGCCTGCCTCAGCCTCCCAAAGTGCCGAGATTACAGGCGTAAGCCACGGTGCCTGGCCCCGTGATGTAATTATAATGCTCATTTCACCAATGAAGAAACAGACTGAATATGCCAGACTACTCCTTCCAGGTTGAACCACACAACTCACTGTGAGGGGGAGATCTATGCTGAACCGCAGTTCTAGGAATGTGGAAAGGGCCAACAGTGGACCAGACTAAATGGGCAGTGGGTGTTTATGCTGCCGGCGCTGTCTGGGAAACGGACCTCTAGTGATCATCTCACTGGTTGGGCCAGGCTCTTTCCTGACCTTGCCAAGAGTTTGTGAGCAAAGGAGGATTTTATTTATTTATTTATTTAGAAATCTGAGAAAAAGGTAGACATCTAGGTAGGAGGTCCCTCAATAGACAGACTAGGCACGTGTTAAGGGCTTCAGTGAAGCATGATGTGCACATGTACATGAGAGAGAGACCCAGAGAGACTCAGTTCTAATACGTTTCCAAACATTTTATCATCAGAAAACCGATTTTTAACTTCAGCTTTACATAAGTTATGTTTCACTCGGAAAGATAAAGTTTCCAAATTTTAAATATTTTTGTTTTGTTTTATTTGAGGACAGTGAACTTTCCAGTATTTGGCACTAGATATCATCATGTTTAGAGGCAGAGATAATAAGGCGATCTCTCAAGGTCCCTTCCACATCTAGATTCTCTATAGGTGGAAAAAAATAATAATTAAACAACAGAAAACAAAACCAATCAAAAAGAAAAAAAGAAAAAAAAAAGATTCTCTGTAGGTATAAACCAGAGTCTCAAAGGATTCTGAAATATTTGATTTCTTTCCCCTCTGGGCTGTGAGGTGGCTGCCTGGGACCTTCACTTGAGTAGGATATAAGGAGACCCAGTCATCTCCCAGACCCTTTCCTCTCAGTTAGCTGATGAACGGATAGTTTGAGATGAATGTTTTATAGGAGCAGAGGAAACTTCAAGAATTTTGGGAAGTTCAAATATTTTAACAGAAAAAAGTCTATGTGAGTTTCAAATTGGAAGTCCAAACATATGAAAAAGGAGAGAAACCACAAGCTGGCAGGATGATGGCCAGTGGAAAGAGAGTGATGTGAAAGCTACAGGCAGTGGTGGGGCCTCTCCTTTGCCGGACACCGCCGTGGGTGAAACCCCCCAGAGGCTGGACCCCCAGAGTCTGCCCAGGGATCCTGGGCTGCCATCTTCTGTGGCTGTTCTTGGCTTTGGTGACTTGGTTTGTTGTGCTTGTAGATGTCTCACAGTAGAAAACAGTTTAAAAAAAAAAAAAAAAAGCCAAAAAACCCAGTCATGGTACATCTGGCAAACAAAACAGAGTCCTTGGCTGAATTTTATGGGGTAGACTTGCCAGAGTGTTCCCAAGCCTTTGCCCAAGGGCGGCCCTCAGGCTAATGAGGCTGTTCCTGAGGCAGGTTATTATTATTTTTTTCCCCAGAGTTGCTTGCTCTTGTGTTTTTGCATAAACTGATTCATATTTTCTGCTCTTGGCATATTCTTTTCCTCTGAGAGGCATTTTTAGATCTGAGCATTATTTCATTATTTTATTACCAGTCCACTGGCTTTAGGTAAGTCACCTTTTACTTGGAACTCGAGCTCTGCCTCACCTATGGCTACAGTTCACGTCCTGGGTCACGTCCTACGGTTCACGTCCTGAGAGTTGATAGCTGGTATGAATTACTGCTGAGCTGTAATGGTGCAGAGCTGCCCATTGCTGAGGATTCATTGATGGGATTTCTGAAAGTCAGTCACTGAAGCACATTCCCAAGAGGGCTGGTCAAATGAATTATGTTTGCAGTAAATTTGTATAGCATGCATTTTTGTTTTACATGGCATATTATAGTTTTTTGTTGTTGTTGTTTTTCTCCCCTAAGACATATATTAAAACTATCAGTTGGATACTACAGATGAAATTCACCTCTAGCATTGTTTTAACCTAAAAATAAAATGGGAAGTCTACGGAATGTGGAAGACATATAATTTACACAAACAGCAGTCCTGCATAGGCAGGGTTTTCAATTTTCTTTTTAGACTAGGAAGGCCTTTGCATGGTCTTGAGGGGCCCCTGCTTATGTACTCGTGGACCTTTCTTAGACACCACATTTATCGAATGGTAGAATCACTCCGGATGGTGCCTGGGGTTCCCATTCCGACGGAGCAAACTGACTCTGAAGGAGGGTGTGTCCTAATTCATCAGATCTCTTACATGGGGAAGATGATAAATTTAGTTTGTCAGTACACAAATCATAGTCTGTTAGGCAGCTGCTACCCTGTGTAGTGGCTATGCAAAGACCAAGAGGCTCACACTTAGCACAAGACAAACACTGGTCTCTGTTCTCCACAAAAAGCAGTTGTTTAGAGCTGTTGTGTGGTGGCTCATGCCTGTAATCCTACTGCTTTGGGAGGCTGAGCTGGGAGGATTCCTTGAGTGCAGGAGGTTGAGACCAGCCTGAGCAACATAGGAAGACCCCATCTCTACAAAAAGTTTAAAAAGTGAGCCTGATGTGGTGTCATGCACCTGTAGTCCCAGCTACTCAAGTGACTGAGGTAGAAGGTTTGCTTGAGCCCAGGAGGTGGAGGCTACAGTGAGCCATGATTGTGCCACTACACTCCAGTCAGCAACAGAGCAAGACCTTGTCTTAAAAAAAAAAAAAAATCAGTTGCTTACATAACCCAGAGCTGTATAAAGCCTTAGGTTTTTCAGAATTGCAACTTAATAGACATTTTCTTTCATAAAATTGAGAAAGAATTGTGTAAGGCACATAACAGCAAGTGAATTTAATTCAGTGTAATGGCACAAACATTGGGTCAGAGAGATGAGAAAGTAATAACTACGATTATCGAACACCTTTTTTCTTTTTGAGACAGAGTCTCGCTCTGTTGCCTACTGCACTGGGAGTGTAGTGATGTGGTCTTGGCTCACTGCAACCTGTGCCTCCCAGATTCAAGTGATTCTCATGTCTCAGCCTCCTGCATAGCTGGGATTACAGACGTGCGCCACCACGCTTGGATAATTTTTGTATTTTTAGTAGAGGGGGGTTTTGCATGTTGGCCAGGCTTGTCTCAAACTCCTGACCTCAGGTGATCCACCTGCCTCAGCCTCCCAAAGTGCTGGGATTACAGGCGTGAGCTACCGCGCCAGCCTGGTTATCTAACGCTTTCTAATTGAATACCTAACAATCACTTGAGGCATTGTGATCCCCATTTTACAAATGAATAAATATCTTGAGGGCTGTGCAGGTGAAGACGTCTCCCAAGATAGTATGGAGAGGAACTAGTGTTATCAGAAATCAAACCAGACTTCTGGGACTCCCCAATGGGGCTTATGACCCCACAGCATAATGTCCCTCACAAATAACTAGAAAGCAAGGAGGAATGAGGTAGTTACTGTGAGAAAAGAACATTTCCCAGAGCTCCAACTGGCAGAAATGGGAAGGAGCGGGGCTCTTTCTAAGAGTGTATTAGTCCGTTTTCACACTGCTGATAAAGACATACTTGAGACTGGGTAATTTACAAAGAAAAAGAAGCTTAGTGGACTCACAGTTCCGCATGGCTGGGAAGGCTTCACAATCATGGTGGAAGGTGAAAGGCACATCTTACATGGTGGCAGAAGAGAGCAAATGAGAGCCAAGAGAAAGGGATTTCCTCTTATAAAACCATATAAAACCATCAGAACTCATGAGGCTTATTCACTACCAGGAGAACAGTATAGGGGAAGCTGCCCCCATTATTCAATTATCTCCCATTGGGTCCCTCCCACAACACGTGGGAATTATGGGAGCTATAAGTCACGATGAGATTGAGTGGGGACACAGCCAAACCACATCAGAGAGATACAGGAGAGAGTGGGTAGAGGTGATTTTTGTGGGACATGGAAAAGACCAAGAGAAGAGGTGGAGAGTGGGGAGGGTCACCAGGAAATAAGGAACTCAAGGACGGAATGAAAGAGGAAAATGGGAGTAAGGCTGAAGGGAAACAAAATGACTAAAGAAGGGACAAAATAAAGTGATTGACAGATGGTCCTCAGCCTGCAGACTGTGTGTATCCAAGTGTTCACAGAGGAAAGAGGTAAGGAAGGAAATGGAGATTCACTGAGGTGAAGTTTCTGAGAGCAAGGAGGTGATAAGGGAGAAAGCTGTTTGGTTTGATAAACAAACATACACATGAAATTACCTCTGCTAGGCCATACACTCAGCTAGTCTTTGGGGGTTCGAAGATGGACTTTCTCCTCAAGGAGCTCACAGCCCAGCGAAGCAGACGTCAGTTAGGTTTCTGGGATTCCATTCTTGGGGCTCACTGCATTTTAGGGCCATAACCTCTTTTTGACCGTTTTCTGTGCATCCAGTTCTGTGTCTCAGTGCTGCCTGATGTCCCGTTATTGCCTGTCTATTTTTGTTGCCTTAGGGGAGCTGTATTTCCTGGCGACCTCTTACCCAAGTGCCTATGCACCACATGGATCTATTTACAAGTTTGTTGACCCCTCAAGGTAAGATTTGATGTCATTTTCTTCTCAAACGCATTTTTCTCATTTCTTATCTCCATGGCAGGCCATAAAAACAATCCTCACTGTCCCTCAAATTACCAAAAATTATTGATGAAGCAAACTCATGTTCTAGATGAAAAGCAGTTTGGACAAATAATGGCATAGGACAATGAGTCTATAGAAATTATGAAATACTTGGGAAACGGTCTCTTTGCAGTTGGACATGAAGACCTTGAGTCTTTCTAGGGTTTTCTGACCTAGTCTAGGTCTGTGGCTTTTTTTTTTTTTTTTTTTTTTTTTGAGATGGAGTTTCACTCTTATTGCTCAGGCTGGAGTGTAATGGTGCGACCTTGTCTCACCGCAACCTCCGCCTCTCAGGTTCAAGTGATTTTCCTGCTTCAGCCTCCTAAGTAGCTGAGATTACAGGCATGCACCACCATAGCTAGCTAATTTTGTATTTTTAGTAGAGATGGGGTTTCTCCACGTTGGTCAGGCTGGTCTCGAACTCCCGACCTCAGGTGATTCACCTGCGTTGGTCTTCCAAAGTGCTGGGATTACAGGCGTAAGCCACCATGATAGGCTATTTTTTTTTTTAAAAAATATGCTTCTAGAAGTGTCTGTCTGAGGTCATCTAACAACAGACATACACCTCTAAGCACCTGAGTAAGTACTGCTCCCCTGTCCCCTGGGCTTGGTGCAGATCTCCAGGTCTTTGGCAAATACATTTAACTGCCAAGTTCCTTAGTAGCTCCAACTGACCTTTTCTGGAGTTTAGTGTTTATTCACTTGCTGGGCTCTATGCTGTTTCCTTCTGCTTCTTTGCTTATCTCTCTCAGAGGCTGACCAACCTCCACCAGCACAGGCAAAAGCCACAATACCACTTCCCGCTTGAGAGGTTGTTGGGTCTGGGTCAGGTTATCTGCCCCGGGGAGGGCGATGCAGTGTATCCATCCTGAGGAGTCTGGGCAGTGCACTAGATTTTTTTTTTTTTTTTTTAATAGAGTCTCACTCTGTTTCCCAGGCTGGACTGCAGTGACACGATCTTGGCTCACTGCAACCTCTGCCTCCTGGGTTCAAGCTATTCATGTGCCTCAGCCTCCCAAGTCACTGGGATTACAGGCATGCACCACCACACCCGGCTAATTTTTGTATTTTCAGTAGAGATGGGATTTTGCCATGTTGCCCAGGCTGATCTGAAACTACTGGACTCAAGCGATCCACCTGCCTCGACCTCCCGAAGTGCTGGATTTACAGGTGTGTGCCACCACGCACCCTGCCCCGTTGCTCTAGATTTATCTGGAAATTCTTGCCAAAGCAAGAAAATCTCCCCCTGAATTAGCTTACAGATAGACCTACAGAAGAAAATTTTCCCCTGAGGCTTATGTTACCCACATCTGGATTGGCATACAGTAGACATGAGGCAAATAGGTCCAGCCACTGGTTAGGGCTTTGGGGCCAGCTCTAGCTCAGCTTCTGTTTGGCCACAGGGCTCTCAGTTTGTGTATTCTTGGAAGTTCCTGGAAGAGTCTTGAGGCTGTGCCCGGGGTGATGTGCGGATGGTGGAGGGTGGATAGCCAAGGGGTGAATTTAATACTGGGCTGTTTCCACTGCTGAGTCTGCTTCTGTGCACATATCCTGGGCTTAGGAGCTGGAGCAGACTCAGGGTCTTTAAAGTGCTTCTGATGGTTGATGATGCCTTGGTGGGGAGTTCTCTTTCCATTAATAGGCTTCCTATGTGAATCCATTTTTCTTTCCTTTGGCAGTTTTCTGATTTAGCTGGCAGATAATTTAACTCCCCACTTTCACAAGAGCAGCTGTGAGAAGCCATACGGAAAGCGCCCATAAAGCATTTTCACACTGAAGACATCCTTACTCGTTCACCTTTTTTTTTTAAAAAACTGACATTTATGGAGTTATTCCTGTGTGCCAGGCACTGTGCTAAGTGCCATGCATGCGGGCTATCATTTAATGCTGACAGAACTCCAACCAGGCAGGTTAACATCCTCACTCTATGGATAAAGAAACTGAAGTCTAGTTAAGTTAAATTACTTGCCCCAGGTACAGCTAGTAAGAGGAGCCTGGAATAGGAACTCAGTTCTCTTTGTCGACAGGTCATTTCAGCGCTACTCCCTCCGTTCAGTTATAACTATATTGAATCACATAGACTTTTTAAAGCTTCTATAAGTGGACCAGATTCTGCTCTGATTACTTATTCAGCTTGTCTTTGCACTAAATGCGTCACTCCCAGCATTTTGAGGGCACCTGACTAATTTATGTATCCATTTCTCCCTCCCATTGTTTTCCTCCTACCCTTCCTTTAGGGGTAGCTAAATACAGTGGTTGAGAACACGGACTTGAGCCTGGGCTTGGAATCTTGGCTTTGCCACTGACTAACTGTGTGGCCTTGGGCCTATTTCTTAGCCTGTGTGAGCCTCAGTTTCCCCTCTGTAAAATGAGTATAGTAATAGTACTTACTTCACAGCATTGTTAGGAAGACTCAGTGAGTTAATATTTGCAAAGTATTTAGAATAGTGCCTAAGCACTACATAAGTGTTTGTTAAATAAATACAATTACCTTTTCTTTCCCCTTCACCTGGACTTGGGAGGATGGCAGTGAGAGATAGAGTTGGAGCAAGGCAGAGAAGGCAATGGGGACAGGCTGGGAAGTTCCAGCTCTGCTCTCTACAGTGGAAGTACTCTCTGTCCTCAAAGTCCCTTTTATTTTAGAAGATGCACCCGGGGACAAGCAGTTTAAGAATATGTGTGTTACTAGGCAGAGAAGCAGGCATTGCTTAAGGGCTGTGCCTTGAGTTCTTGAAGACATTTTCTTTAAAGGGAGTCACCAGCACCACCATCAGAAGCAGCAGCAGAATCATCCTCATCATCAGCCTCATCCATGAACTCTTGTTATGTGCTGGGCACTGTTCCTAGGAAGATGGGGAATATTAGGTTTTGCATTTTATAGATGTGGAGACTGAGACTTAGCAAGGTTTATTTGCCCCTGATTACAAGGATGTGAACCCGTTTTGACTGCCACCATGCCCATACTCCTAACTCCCTTTCTGCACTGTCTCTCAAGGGCCTGAGGTGCCCTGTTCTGTCTGTGCCCTTTTACCTCTCCTTCTGAGCTCATAGCATATTTCGTATTACATCTACCCCATCCCCATGGATAAGTAAAGGCTGACCCCAATTGTTGCAAATATACACCCTCTGGTGACCTTGATTTTCTGGTTGCATCTGCAGAGTCTTGTGTCCTCATGCTTTCTGTTTGTGTTTTTAGGCGGGCACCCCCAGGCAAGTGCAAATACAAGCCAGTGCCGGTGAGAACCAAGAGTAAGCGGATCCCATTCAAACCACTCGCCAGTGAGTCCATCTTTGAGTCTTAGGCTCAGGCCCTGGTGTGGAGGCTAAGGCAGTGCCCTCAGCAAGCAGGCCATAATTCCCACGGTGGAGTCTTAGTTACCCCCTGAGGGAAATTAAGTCTATACATCTCCTCTGCATAACAGAGGAGTTACGAGTGTGAGGATACCCGCTTGCACTGTGACTGGTTTCCTCTATTCATTCATTTATTCATTCATTCATTCATTCACTCATTCATTCATTTGTTGATTCATTCATTTAATCGTTCATATATTCATTCATTTGGCATCATTCATTTCATACTTTGTGGCAGGAACTATGCTTATCCCTAGAGATACAACAATGAACACTTAAAGCCTATGACGTGTAGGAATTCAGAGTTACATAGGAGTGGGGATGGGAAGTGCAGGCAAATAAAGAAATAAATGTAGCAGTAATGTTCTGGTATAGAAGGATGTTCAGGGCACTGAGAGGGCCCCTAGAATGAGGAATGTTTCCTTGGGGCAGGGTGGGGAGTCAGGAAAGACTTACAGGGGAAGGATACTATCTTAAGGAAACAGAACCATGCATCACTGGAGTGACCCTTCTAAAAAGCTCATATATTTAGATCAAGGCCAGTTAGGGAATTAAAAAGTATTAATAAAAAGAATTTATATTAAAGAACTCTAATGCAGTTATAGGTTTCTCTTATAGCTACTTTCTGGGACTTATATTTTTCACTAAATAAATGCTGATTTCTCAGAGACAGTCTTGGACTTGCTAAAGGAGCAATCAGAGAAAGCTGCTAGAAAATCTGCAACCTTAGCTTCCGGCACAGCCCAGGGTTTGTCTCAGAAAGGCTCCTCCAAGAAGCTGGCTTCTCCTACAAGCAGCAAGAATACCCTGCGAGGGCCTGGTACAAAGAAGAAAGCCAAAGTGGGGCCCCAAGTCCCCCAGGGCAAGAGGAGGAAGAGCCTGAAAAGCCACAGTGGCAGGATGAGGCCATCAGCAGAGCAGAGGCGAGCTGGCAGAAGTCTCCCGTGAGCTATTGGTCAAGGTGGCTGGCAGGGTGACGTGAGAGAGGAGAGCCACCTCATCAAATGAAAGTCACTGCTGAATAAAGACCTTAGAAGTCTGGGAAGCCAGGATAGAGGTGGGGCAGCGTGGTTTTCCTCTCCCTGGGAAATCTTGCTATCTGGTGAATAAATAAATGCACCTTCTCTGTATGCAGTGCTTCTGTAGGAGACCATATCCCGGATTGCTGGTGCACCTGGGTTATGGTGAGCACTAGTCCATGAGCCTGCTTGGAATCACACTGGATGTCTCCATTTTGTTTTGTAAATGCCTACAATCGGAGGTAATAAATCAACATTTGTTCAAACTGACACATATCCTTTGATATCCTGGATATTTGTTTGACATTAGGAAATCTAGCATGCTGTACTACACTTGCATAAGAACCATACTTCACCCTCCTGCTTCACCCCAGGTCTAAGAGGAAGCCTGTGACAAGCTTACAAGGAAAGACCCTTTAAATGTGGTATCTCCTTTCCCCAGCCCAAAGCTCATGAAGTGAACAACAGCAGGTTCAGTTCTGTACCTCCAGCACTTACTACAGTAATGGCCTGACAGGTTCTTCCTGTGTAGTGCACAGACAAAACCAATTCACTGAAACTACAATATTGCAGTAGAAAAACAGTTTAACACAGAGGCTGCCAACCAGAAGGACTGGAGTTATTACTCAAATAAGTCTCACAGAGAACTCAGAGACTGGAGTTTTTATGGATAGTTTGGTGGGGGGAGGGGCTAGGGAATGTGTGCTGCTGATTGGTTGAGAATGAAATCATAGGGGTGTGAGGAACCGTCCTTGTGCACTGAGTCTGCCTCTGGATGGGGGCCACATGAAATGTTGAGTGATGAATCACAAATCTGGATAGATTAGTTGGTTTCCAGGGTGCAACCATCTGAAAGACATCTCAAAAGACCAATCTTAGGTGCTACAATAGTGATGTTATCTATAGGAGCAACTGGAGAAGTCATAAATCTTGTGACCTCTGACCACATGACTCCTGAGCAGTAAGGGATTATAGAAACGATGCTTACATTTTAGCAGAATTCAGGCCCTTCCCATAATCTAGTGGCCTTCCATCAGTTTTACAAAGGCAGCTTCAGTCCCTGAGCAAGGAGGGAGTTAGTTTTAGGGAGGGAGGGACTATTATAATTCTTGCTTCAAAGTTAAACAATAAACTAAATTCCTCCCATGGTTAACTTGGCCTCAGTCAGGAATGAGTGAGGACAGCCAGTCCATGAGGCTAGAGGCAAGAGGGGGTCAACCATGCCAGGCTTCTCTCACTGTTATAATCTTTGCAAAGGAAGTTTCACTATTTGGCTTTATTGTGCACATAGCATAATAAACTTAACTACATTTTATTTGAATACCTACTATGTGCCAAGCTTATACCTTATCTTGAAACCTCAAAGCCTTGCTCTTCTCTGTTGCCATAAAACCTCCATTGAAGATGAGAAAAGTGAAGCTTTGTGAGGTTAAGTGACTGTATCACAGTGGTGTAAGGGAACAGGGAACAGTTCAGTTGGACTAGAACCAATTCCCCCTTGCAGTCTGCTGTGCACCTGCCTTCATGGAGGCCCTCAATGAAGGATTGTGACTTTTGAACTATGTATCTGAGGATTGAAGAACTAACAGAGGAAATGGTCCCTATATTCATCAAGTTCTTCATATTATGCAAAACATCCAGAAGAGTGTAGACAATTTGGTTTTAAGAGAACAAAAGCATAAAATACCAGGGTTGTTAACTTTTAAGGTCATATGATCACTATTTTAGATAGGATTGGACATATTCTGGATAGATTTTTTTTTTTAAAAGACTTCTATAGAAGCAGTTTCCATCTTTTTACTTTAGGTAACCTTACCTAACAGGAATCCATCAAACCTCTCTGATTCTTTTTCTCTTGTTCTGTCTTTATGGAAGCTGCTAAACACCTGTCATCGTTTTCTGCAGATCATTTTTTTTGATCGTCTTCAAGTCTTCTTCCTTCGCCTTTTTCATAATTTTAGTTTTCCTTGCCTACCTTTGTAGCGCTTATGTATACTCTCTAGGATCGAAATGAACTTCAGAGTCTAACCAACTTGATATTTCACACTTTTAGCCTCTTCTCAGATGAAGACAGCAACTTAAAGGTGGAGGGGATTAACCCAGGGTTGTTTTGTTGGAAGAGCTGAAAACCCCAGGCCAGTTCAAGGAGATTGGATCTAACCTCTGGACTAAATGTTTGAGCCCACTCTGCTTTCTTTGCTCATATGGTCTTTCTTCAAATACATGGGGCAAAAATACAGTCTGGACTGGAAGTGTTTGAGCTGGGGGAAAACCCTCAAAATTCATGTATCAACTTAAAGGATCGCACACACCAAATCCAAAGCATTTGGAACATGGTTTCGCATTGGAGGGTATTGCATGGGTCTAGATCGGGAAACTGAATGGGGCCTCTGAAATGTTGGAAAGCTGGGGGAGAGGCAGAGTGTTTTTCTCTAGCAAGTGGCTTTATTTTCTGGAAGGATGCCTGGTGATGCCGGTGAGCCTTCCTGGGAGGGTCTAGGACTGTTAGAAAACAATCTCTAGGGCATTGAAAAGCCAGAATGTATTCCTCTTCCTTACAGCCTAAGGTGTTGAAAAGTTCGGAGAGTTGAAAAATACACATGTGCAGGTACTTGCTCTCTCTAGAGATCAGCTTGTGTCAGGGGAAGGGAGAGGAATGATGACGACTGGCAATGACTGGAGGGAGATGGGATTAGAGAACTTCAAAAACTTCTCTTTCTTACTACTTTGTTACTTGATGACCAAGTAACTCAGAGTAAGTAGTCCTGGGACTAAGGTATTCAAGGATCCCAAATGGCTTTGCCAAAAGGCATTCAGTGTGTTAGTAAAGGGCTAATACTTTTGCGATAATATGGGTATTTTTCTTGCATCAGTGGGTCCCATGTCCTCAAGGCACTGTGAACACTTCACCCCCACAGCAGTGCTAGCAGTAGATATCCTGACCACAGAAGGCCAAAATAATTAACAAAGTATGAGGGTGTTGAGTGTGTTTTCCTAGATCTAAAATATTGCAAGCCAAAACAGAAAGTCTTACAGTTGCATCACTCCCAAAGCGAACTCAGTTTAAGAAACATATTCCTTGTAGTGGTTCACACCTGTAATCTCTGCACTGTGGGAGGCCGTGGCGGGTGCATCACTTGAAGCCAGGTGTTCGAGACCAGCCTGGCCAGTATGGCAAAATCCCATGTCTACTAAAAATGCAAAAAATTAGCTGGGCGTGGTGGTGGGCACCTGTAATCCCAGCTATTTGGGAAGCTGAGGCAAGAGAATCACTTGAACCTGGGAGGTGGAGGTTGCAGTGAGCTGAAATCAAGCCACTGCACTCAACCCTGGGCGACAGAGGGAGACTCCCTTTCAAAAAAACAAAAACAAAAACAAAAACACCACCACCAACAACAACAAAGAAAAAGAAAAAAAAGGAGATAAATTCCCTGGCTTTAAAGAGCTTGTTGGGGAGATATTTAATTTCATCTCAACGAACGCTGTGCTTACTGCTTGTCAGGCACAGTACTGACTCCGGGGAGACCCAGAGATGAAAGAGACTTTCTCTGGCTATTACAGTTTACTTAGTGGGAGCCAGATTAAGAATTAACTTAAACGCAAGGTCAGAGGACTCTGGGTCCCTAACCTGCACCATCTAACAGAAAGATAAACGAGAGCTGCAGACTCTGGGTCCCTAACCTGCACCGTCTAACAGAAAGATAAATGAGAGCTGCAGATGGGAGCCACAAATGTAACCTAAAATTTTCTAGTAGACCAATTAAAAAAAATACAGTTAATTGTAATTATACAATTTTTAATAATTATTTTAATTACAGTATATTTTATATAATCCAATATATTTCAACATGGAATCAATTCAAAAATTACTAGTGAGATGGCTTACATCCTGTTTCGGTTCCAAGTCTTTTAAATTCCATGTGTATTTTACTCTTTCAGGACATCGCCATTTGGACTAGCCACATTTCAAGCACCCAGCGGCCACACGCGGCTTGTGGCGTCTTTACACACAGTCCTTTATCAAGCTCTGGCCCTTAGATCTGGGAAGAGAAATCCTGGGTTGGAAAAATTCATGTGGTCAGAAAAAAGGCTGTTGGCACTTTCCTCTGGTGACTCTGTAGTCACGCGGCATTGAGGAATTCAGGGAAAACACGGAGTCAGAAAGGCTGCAAACACTGGCTTCCCAAGCAACCCGGGACTATTTTTGGGAGTCGCCTCGGAAGGGGGCAGGACCTTGGAGCCAGACCGGGCTGTCGGGCCTGGGCTGCCACGTGTCAGCCAGGGGGCCACGCTGGCCGCGCTCTCGGCCCTGGCAGGGCGTGGAGAAGCGCAGCCGCCGGCCTCCCGGGAGGCGATGGGGAGCGGTGCCACAGCGCCGCCCGCTGGCCACGCACCGTAACGGCAGGCGCGGCGCCGCCACGACCCGTCCTGTTAGCCAGCAGCCGAGTTCACTGCCAAGGCCGCCGCCTCCACTTGGTTTTCATTGAGGGAATGGTGCCTGTGTGCAGGGCGTTAGCCTCAAGCCTCCATTTCCGGTACTCCGGCCTGCAGGTCCGGGTAATACTGGAGCTGCCGGGCCAGTTTCCCCCTCCTCCTACCCTTGCCTGCTTCTTGTTGGGGGTCCAGGATTTTCTCCTCCGGGTCACTTCTAATGCACATTAAGGATGCTCATCATTTGCATTTCAGGAGAACTAATGTTTAACTCTGCTAGGCGTAACGTTTTCGGAAATCACGTTTTCCATTTTGGACTCTATTCTGTATTTAAATACTATGGACTAAAATAAAAGCAAGCCGACAGTAGGCCCCAGCGAGGATCGAACTCGCGACCCCTGGTTTACAAGACCAGTGCTCTAACCACTGAGCTATGGAGCCCACGTGAAACGTTGCTTCTAGGAATTCAGAGATCTTACCAACAGCATTGGTTTACCTGGCGGTCTGTGAGAATTTGACCCCATGCATCTACTATCAATGGTAGTTATAAAGGCTATGAAATGATAGAGAAAAGTGCTTACAACATGATGACAAATGTAAAACATTGAAGCCTCGAATCATATGTTTGTGATTACAATACACTAAATCATACCTAACTTACGTATACAGACAAGGGCTGGGAGGGAAAGTGCAAAAATGAAATGGTGTTCTGGTCATATTTTCAGTGGGGTGTTTCCTCTCAATAAATCTTTCAATCTTGCTTCCTTGATAAATTGTATCAAGTTTGGTACTTTCAGGGAAGTGGGAAGTTATGGGGGGGTCTTTGTTCTCATAAACTAAGTTACTGATTTGGGATGAATTAATTGCTTCAACACATATTTACTGAGTACTCAAATAATGCTAGATGAGGCAGAATGAACAAGCAAAGCTCTGCCTCTGCTTTGTTTTTCCTTCCTTCCTTCCTTCCTTCCTTCCTTCCTTCCTTCCTTCCTTCCTTCCTTCCTTCCTTTATTTCTTCTTTCTTTTTTCTATTTCTTTTCTTTTTTTGAGACAGAATCTCGCACTGTCGCCTGGGCTGGAGTGCAATGGTGTGATCTCAGCTCACTGCAACCTCCGTCTCCCGGGTTCAAGCCATTCTCATGCCTCAGCCTCCCAAGTAGCTGGGACTACAGGTGTGCACTACCACGCCCAGCTAATTTTTGTGGTTTTAGTAGAGACAGGGTTTCATCATTTTGGCTAGGATGGTCTGGATCTCTTGACCTCATGATCCGCCCACCTCGGCCTCCCAAAGTGCTGGAATTACAGGCGTGAGCCACCGCACCCAGGCCCTGCTCTATTTTTAATGGTCAGGATCACTATGCTTCATTCCCTTTTGGTTAATGAACCATTTACTAAAGGAATGAAGTCATGGCCACAACATGATCCGTCAGTGCGTGAAAAAGAGAATGAAGATCATGCTCCCCAAGTGGGCTGCAGGCATCTCTCCCTCATCTCCAAGTGTCTGCTTACATCCACTCTCTCAATGAGAGTTGTCCTGAAACCCTATTTACAGCTGCACCATCCTCCTTATTCTGCTCTTTTTACTCCATACTACTTAACTTTCTTTTGTAGTAGATAATGTGCTTATTGTTTTTTATTCTTCATCTATCTCTCCCTGATAGAATGTCAGCTCTTTGAGGGCCGGGGCTTTGATCTGTTTTATTCACTGTTGCCTTTTCAACACCTAGAATAGTGTCTGGTTCATAGTAGATGCTCAACAAATGTTGAGATGAATGACATCTCTGATGATGTTCATTTAGTAAATTAAGAGAAAAGAGAAATCAGGAAAGTGCTTTAGGAGCTGTCTTCTCATCATTTTGCCTTATTTTCACTTGCACTGCCTCTCCATCTGTGTTGGAATTTTGCACCACCCTTAGATTCTGCAGCTTATCTGGTTTTCTCCTTCTCCTGCTTCCCCAGTCCATTGCTCTGAGATTTACTGCCTAATGCATGGCTCTTGTCCCTCCTCAGCTCCCGGAACCTCCAGTGCCTTCTCACTGTACTCTGGGTAAAGGTCAAACTCCTCAGTCAATTGCATCTTTCATAAACAAATTTTCCCTCCCTCTCAAGCTACCTGCAGGCACCATTATCTCTAATTTCACATGTTCCTTCCACCTGAAACGTGTAAGCCTGATTTTAATGTCTTATGTTGCCTTGGCAAGAGCCTTAGAGAGCTGGCTTATTTTCCACCTCAGAGGCGATTTTGAGGAGTGCATTAGTTTGCTAGGGCTGCTGGAACAAAATACCTCACACTAGGTGACTTAAACAACAGAACTGTATTATCTTCTAGCTCTGGAGGCTAGAAGTATGAAATCAAGGTGTTGATAGGGTTGGTTTTTTCTGAGGGCAGTGAAGGAAGGATCTCCTTGGCTTGTAGATGGCCGTTTTCTCCTTGTGTCTCCTCACATCATCTTCCCTCTATGTATAGCTCTGTACCCAAATTTCTCCTTTTTATAAGGACACCAATCATATTGGGTTAGGGCCTGCCCCACTGACCTCACTTTAACTTGATTACCTATGAAAAGACTCTTTCCAAATAAAGTCACATCCTTAGGTACTGGGGGTTAGGATTCCAACAAATGAATTTTGAATTTCCCTTCTTCCATTCCCTTGACCTGGCACGGCACCATCCCTGGCCCCTCCTCCCAGTACTGATGCGCGTGATCTCCCAGCAGCAGGAGGTAGCATGTGATAGACAAATGGAACCTCTCCTCTTTTCAATTCCAATTTCTGTACTGTGAGAAAAAGGACACAAAGTTAAATGGTAAGATGAAATAAAGATAAAGAAAGTAGACATCCTATAAAGACTGTAAAATGGAGGTGACAATTTTGCCCTGTCTGTTTCAGAGCATTTTGAGGGTTTCAACACAATAGTGAACTTGAAAGTGCTAGGAAACTGTGAAATGCCAGAAACGAACATAGAAGGGAATGTTCTTCAAAGGTTGAGCATTTACTTCTGGTCTATGGTCGACTCTGAGCAGAAAAACACGTGGAGAGATTCCAGCTTCTGGCACTGCCAGGAGGGAAGGCATCCCAGGGTCCAGTTTTGTTGGGAGAGAAAGGAGATGAAAACTAGCAAGTCCCAGCCATGTCCCTCAGCTGTTTTTTGTGTTAAAGGGACTTCTTTTTGCTTTAAGAAGATAGTTTCTTTGCTTTCTCACCTCCTTCACCCTCATTCTCTCCTTTGTCCCCTGCCTATATCCTCTCCCCTTCCCCATTGAATCCCTGGTATCCCTGAGGTGGTGGGAAACAGGAGACAGCCCAGGACAGCTCTCCCACCCACTTGGTGTAGAGACTGTCTGGCTCTCTTCTGAATCATTGTCCCATGCGCATCCTCTCCTCCTGGGAGCAGACCTTCTACTGTCCTGTCCACAGTCAGACTCAAGGTCGGAGAGTATGAGGATGTCAGAGCCAGAAGGAATCTTTGAGCTTATCTAGTGCCAGAAAAAAGCTGCGACTTCATGAGAAGAAGGAACTTGCACTCCATCATGCGTGAAATGATGTGCTGGGAACATTTCTAACCTTTTCTACTAGTTATTTTGAAATATAAAATACATTATTGATAATTATAGTCATCCTACTGTGCCATCGAACACTAGAACTTATTCCTTCTATCTAACTGTATGTTTGTACCCATTGACCAACTATATTAGTCTGTTCTCATGCTGCTATAAAGAACTGCCCGAGACTGAGTAATTTACAAATGGAGGAGGTTTAATTGACTCACAGTTCCACAGAGCTAGGAAGGCCCCAGGAATTTACAATCATGGCAGAAGGGGAAGCAAACAAGCAAACACGTCCTTCTTCACATGGCAGCAGGAAGGAGGAATGCCAAGCAAAAGGGGGAGAAGCCCCTTATAAAACTATCAGATCTCATGAGAACTCACTCACTATCACAAGAATAGCACGAGGATAACCACCTCCATGATTCAATAACCTCCCACGAGGTCCCTCCCCCAACACATAGGGATTACAATTTGGATTACAAGTCAAGATGAGATTTGGGTGGGGACAGAGAACCAGAGTGTATCACCAACCTCTCTTCACCCCCTCCTTCCCAGCCTCTGAAAATTACCTAACTTTTGAAGCTCCTGTTCACCTGAGAAGTGGGGCGAGGAGAGTACACACTTTCAGGGTGTAATGTGCTGCTGGGTGCAAAGAGTTCAGCACGGGTCCGGCCTCACCTCCCTTCATGGACTGTCCACCTGGACCTTTGTGACCGGGTTCACTTTCCTGCCTGCCCTTCGGTTATGGTAGAGGAGCTTTATCTGTCCCCAAAGACAGCCTTCTTTTTTTTTTTTTTTTTAATGAGACAGAGTCTCACTCTTGTTGCCCAGGCTTGAATGCAGTGGCGTGATCTCAGCTCGCTGCAACCTCTGCCTCCTGGGTTCAAGCAATTCTCCTGCCTAAGCCTCCTGAGTAGCTGGGATTACAGGCGCCTGCCACCATGCCCGGCTAATTTTTGTACTTTTAGTAAAGACGAGGTTTCGCCATGTTGGTCAGGCTGGTCTCAAACTTTTGACCTCAGGTGATCTGCTCGCCTCGGCCTTCCAGAGTGCTGGTATTACAGGAATGAGCCACTGAGCCTGGCCCAGCCCTCTCTTCCCTCTAAGGACCCCAGCAGGACCCACTATGCCCTTTATCCCTTTATTCAACCTCTTATGCTCAACTGGATCCTTTCCATCTGCTTCTGTGTCTCTCTCGTGGAAAATAAAATAAAATAAAAACCACCTTTCAACTCCAGTGAGTTGTCCCCACACATTTAATCTGACCCTTACCTTTCAACATTCCACTTGCCCCATCTGTCTTCTGGCCCTATGGCTCCACCAAAATGACCCTCATTGGCACTAGGTAAGCTCTGTGTGGGTGAAGGCTTGGTGTCTTGGCAGCACGTAGTGCTGATGACTGCTTTTCCTCCTAAAACTCTCTCTTCCACTGCTTTCCTGACTCTTATGCATCCCAATGGCCTACCTACCTCCCAGGAACCCACTTCTCAGCTTTGCAGACTCACCTTCTATGACAGCAGAGGGTGAGCACACACGGCCCTGGGGGCCAGCCTGCTCGTGTCTCAGTTCTGGCTCTGCTCCTGCCAATTTGGGGATTAAGTGGTCAGCCAATCCAGATGTGGCCTCTGCTCTTGCCAAGCATAAAGACTAGTAGGAAAACAGACATTATTCAGATAATGGGTGGACTGTGGGGACCAGTGCTAAGGAAGAGGAACAGGCAGTACAGTCAACTCAGATTCCTCATTTACAAAATGGGAATGATGATGATAATATAATACCATCTCATGTGGGGACTTGTGAAGAATAAATGAAATGAAGCATGTAAACACTTTAAGCAGAGCTTAGCATCTGGAGTATAGTAAGTGGTGTAAATTACTTTTATTGTTAGTTGTATCTTAGAGTGCTGCATGAAGCTCTCCTGTTGTAGAAATAGGGTTGACAGGAGGCATAGAAAAGGGTGAAGAACATGGGGCTCATAAGGCCAAAGCTTCTTTCAGGCACCTGCTAAGTGAGACATTATCACTCTTCTTTGGGAGCTGAAATAGAAGCCAGTGAGTCATGTTCATAAAGGGGAGATTCTCTCACCTCCGGAAAAACCACAGATTAGAATTAACCTTATTAAAGTCAGACAGGGCAAGCATTCAATGAGGCTAAGGAGAAGATAGTCTTTCACTGGACACAACTGTCTTCTGTCATGTTCCCTGCTCTTTGCAGCCTTTGGTAGGAGTTTCCAACCCAAATGTACCACAGGAGAGTGGGATGGGGTTTCAATACCTCTTGGTGGTAGAATGAGATGCTGGGAATGATCAGTTCAGGGACTGCAGGACAGTTGAGACAGTCAGAAAGTTCCAGGAAATTAATCAAGGCTTTTGGGACAGCCTTATGAGACAGAGAAACTAGCCACCCCCCAGAATGGATCCCAGTAAAGGAGAAAAGTGGCTTCTGATCCTAGGAGAGTTGGGACCTAAGTTAGAAAAACAGAACTAAGGGTCTCACTGTTCATCAACCTCATGGGTATCCATTCTGGCTATCTATTAGAGTCACCTGAGGGTTTTAAAAATATCATTGCCTGGGACCCAGAGATTCTAGTTTAAATGATTTGGGGTTGGGCTTAAGCATTCCATTTGAAAACTATCAGGCTGTTTTCACATTGCTATAAAACAACACCTGAGACTAGCTTATCTATAAAGAAAAGAGGTTTTGTTGGCTCACAGATCTGCAGGCTGTACAGGAAACATGATTTTGGCATCTGCTTAGCTTCTGGGGAGGCCTCAGGAAATTTATAATTATGGTGGAAAGCAAAGCGGGTGCAGATATGTCTTACATGGCAGGAACAGGAGCAACAGAGAAAGGGGAGGTGCTACACACTTTTAAACAACCAGATCTCATGAGATCTCACTCTCTGTCTTGAGGACAGCACCAAGGGGGAAATCTGACCCCATGATCTAATCACCTCCTACCAGGTCCCACCTCCAACATTGGAGATTACAATTCAACATGAGATTTGGGTGGGGACACAGATCTAAACCATATAATTCCACCCCTGGCACTCCTCCCAATCTTATTTCCTTCTCACATTTCAAAATACAATCATGCCTCCCTAACAGTCCCCCAAAGTCTTAACTCATTCTAATATTAACTCAAAATTCCAAAGTTCAAAATCTCATCTGAGACAAGGCAAGTTCCTTCCACCTATGAGCCTGAAAAATAAAAAAGAAGTTACTAACTTCTAAGATACAATGAGAATACTAGCATTGGGTAAACATTCCCATTTCAAAAGGGATAAATCTGCCAAAAGGAAGGAACTACAGGCCCCATGCAAGTCCAAAACCCAGCAGGGCAGTCGTTAAATCTTAAAGCTCCAAAATAATCTCTTTTGACTCCATGTCTCACGTGCAGGTTACAATGGTGTGAGAAGTGCTCTCCCCAGGCCTTGGGCAGCTCTGGCCCTGTGACTCTGCAGGGTTCAGCCCCCATGGTTGCTCTCACAGGCTAGCATTGAGTGTGGCTTTTCCAGGTACATGGTGCAAGCTGTTGGTGGCTCTAACATTCTGGGGTCTGGAGGACAGCGACTCTCTTTGTGCAGCTCCGCTAAGCAGGGCCCCAGTGGGGACTCTTTGTGGAGGCTCCAAGTCAACATTTCTCCTTCATACTGCCCTAGCAGAGGTTCTCCATGAGGCTTCTGCCCCTGCGGCAGGCTTCTGTCTGGACATCCAGGCTTTTCCATATATCCTCTGAAATCTAGGTGGAGGCTCCCAGGCCTCAATCCTTGTACTCTATGCACCTGCAGGCTTAATATCACATGGAAATTGCCAAGGCTTATGACTTGCACCCTCTGAAGCAGTGGCCTGAGCTATATGCCTTTGAGCCATGGCTGAAGTTGGAGTGGCTGGGAGGTGGAGAGCAGTGTCCTAAGGCTGCATAGGGCAGCAGAGTCCCCAGGCCTAGCCCACAAAAACATTCTTTCCTCCCAGGTCTCTGGGCCTATGATGGGAGGGGCTGCTGCAAAGGTCTCTGAAATGCCTTTGAGGCTTTTTCTCCATTGTCTTGGCTATTAGCACTTGGATCCTTTATATGTATGCAAATTTCTGCAGCCTGCTTAAATTCCTCTCCTGAAAATGGGCTTTTCTTTTCTACTATGCAGCCAAGCTGCAAATTTTCCAAACTTGTATGCTCTGTTTCCCATTTAAATATCAGTTGCAACTTCAGGTCATTTCTTTGCTCATACATATGAGCTTAGGCTGTTAGAAACAGCCAGGTCACATCTTGAACACTTTGCTGCTTAGAAATTTTTTCTGCCAGATATCCTAAATTACCACTCTCAAGTTCAAAGTCCCACAGATCTCTAGAGCAGGGGCATAATGCAGCTAAGCTGTTTGATAAGGCATTTCAAAAGTTACCTTTACTCATTCCCAATAAGTTCCTCATTACCATCTGAGACATCTTCAGGCTGGACTTCATTGTCCACATCACTATCAGCATTTTAATCACAACCATTAAACAACTCTCAAGGATGTTCCAAACCTTCCCTCAACTTCCTGTCTTTTAGCCCTCCACATTCTTACAACCTCTGCCCATTTCCCAGTTTCAAAGTTGCTTTCACATTTTTGGGTATCTTTATAGCAATATTCTACTCCTGGTACCAATTTTCTGTATTAGGCTATTCTCACATTGCCATAAACAAACACATGAGATTGGGTAATTTATAAAGAAAAGAGGTTTAATTGGCTCATGATTCTATAGACTGCACAGGAAGCACAATGCTGGCATCTGCTTGGCTTCTGGGAAGGCCTCAGGAAGCTTACAATTATGGCGGAAGGCAAAGGGGGAGCAGATATGTCTTCACGGTAGGAGCCAGAGCAAGAGAGAAAGAGAAGGGAGGTGCCACATACTTTTAAACAACCAGATCTCATGAGAACTCAGTATCTTGAGGACAGTACCAAGGGGGAAATCTGCCCCCATGATCCAATCACCTCACACCAGGCCCCACCTCCAACATCGGGGATTACATGAGATTTGGGTGGGGACACAGATCCAAACCATATCAAAAAGCTACCCAAGTGATTTTAATGTGCAGCCAGAGTTGAGTACCATTGCTCTGACAAATTTTTTATCTTATAATTGAACAAGAAGAGACTTCAAGAGCTTAAGTAACTGACCCCAAATAAAGGCCATACAGTCAATTACTGGCCAAGGCTCTGACCTGCTCTATTACCCTATTGGAAAACCTCCGCAGCAGTCACACTTTGGGTCAATTCCTTATGGAGGATAGCTACAGTCTTTATGTCTTTAAATCTAAGTCTAGATATATTATTTGAGTAGTACTAGCATACTCTGTCAGACCTTTTGAGAATGAGGACTGTTCCCGAACTATCTGTGCTATGTGGCCTTGGGATCTGGAGGTGGTGACAGGCTCTGATTTTAGAGTCAGGAAAGTCTGGTTTCAAATGGTAGCTCAGCCACTGACAGCTCTGCACCCTTGGCCAAGTTACTTGGCATCTCTGAACTTCAGTTTCTTTGTAATGTGAATGCTTTGTCAACACAGACTGGTTTCTTGGTTGTGAAGACTAAATAAGATAAGGCCATAAAGTCTCAGCACATAATTAGTGCCTTTTAGGAAGCCAGTGACTTATCCATTAGCTGCTGGTGCAATTTTACCTTTTAAATGATAGCAGTACTAGTAATTATTACTGTTGTTGTTCTTCTTATATTCCATGTATTTGCCTTCCAGTTAGGTGGTTCTTAAGCAGAGGTGATTTTGAACCCCCAGGAAACGTTTGGCAATGTCTATAGGTATTTTGATTGTTATAACAGGGGTGGAAGTTTGGGGACAGTGGTGGGGTGCCAGTGACACCAGTGGGTAGAGGTCAAGGATGCCACTAAATGCTCAGAATGCACAGGCAGCCTCCCAACAACAAAGACCTATCTAACCCAATGGTGCGAAGGTCAAGAGACTCTGCTGCTGTAGACATCCGTGAGGAATTGGGAGCTTGAGGGCCCAGAGCCATTGGGTGGTGACAGGATGATAATTCTCAATTTTTGCTGTCATGTGGCAAGGGGGCAATGTGTTTAGGGGGTTGCAAACAGCCCCATCTCTACTCTCAATCACCACAGAGGAAGGACTTTCCAACTCTTTACATATGAGTTGCTGTGGTAACCTGTAAATAATTACCCTGGGGTTTATACTCCTTAGAAGTGCTGTGAGGATAATCTTGCACCTAAAGTGTAGAAACACTGGTATGAAGGGCTAAAAAAGACAAGAGGATTGTATCAGATTCCACAGGAGTGCTGTCTTTCTCCATGCTTGTGTTTTGGGCACCTGGGGGTTGCATTAGCCTCCTCTCTCATTAGCTCATCATTTGTAAATGACAGCCGCCAAAGTCGGGAAGTATGAAACAGTTGTCAAGTGGAGAATTTGCTCAGCTTTCTTGCTGGAGCCTTGTGTCTTAACTTATTTATGTTAAAAAATAAAAGGAGCACAATTCTGCTGGGCAAGCTCTGCTATGTGAGAAGGGAAGAATGCATGTAGACCTTCTTGCTGAGAGCTCAAAACATTTTCGTGTCTGTCGAGATCACCGTAGCTGTTGAACGTGGCTGCTGTTGAGCAAGTGGTCAGTAGGTGGCGCTACGTCATCGCTGAGAGGATGCTCCTGCCCTAGACCTGAATTACTGTCAGTCTTGGAGCGCGCACACCCCAGAGTGAAAAATATAGTAACAGGAAAGATTTAGTTCTTAAAATAAGTCAGCAGCTCAGCGAAGCAAATACTACCTCGGCAGGTACATTTTCTTTCTTGAACTGATGGAAAAGGGCATTTACTGCCTGCAGGCTTCTGGCTACAGAAAGCAAACAATCAAAATATTCAATTAAATGAAACCACGCAGCAGGCCTGGCCCCAGAAAAGAATGAGAACCAGCTGGGCTCAGCCCTGTGTCTGGGATCCGGTACCGATGTTCCTCTGTACTGACACGTCCAGAGCAAATGTCGAGTCACGAGTCACCCAAGCACGGTTTTCTCTGTCCAGTGAAGGCTTTGGGTCCTGAGATGTGCAGTTGTAACGTGCAGCATGGAGACCATTTTAGTGATCCAGCTAGATCTTCTTAATTATGGGAAACTTGGCCGTACATGTAGGTGAGGACACCACCTTTCCCACCTAGGTGAGAAGGTAGGAGAGTGGAGATCCCTTGAGGCGCTGGAACAGGAGTGTTGTCATGGTGATGGGGGGCCAGTCACAGGGCTCACCAGTCCCTTTGGTGGAGTCTCTGCCTCAATTTTAAGGGGATTTGGAATCACTGGGTCAGATGCAAGTTCACCATCATGTTGCCACTTTTTTCCACAATCTATAGCCCCCGCTGTGAAAGCTCCAGTGGGTCATGCTTTAGAAAGGGGAGGGAGGTAAAGAGTGGGTGGGGGGCTTTGAATTCAATAGTCCTATATCCCAGCTCTGCCACCGGTGAGCTCTGTGACCTTGCAAATGCCATTTTGCTTAAGCCTCAAAGCTGTCCTCTGTAAAATATGCACAGAATGGGCAGGAGGGTTGCCAATGAGCCGCTTGAAATGAGTTCACAACTCTTGGAAGCAGAAAAAGCTTACAAATAAAGTGTCCAGACAGCCACACGTGATCTTAGAAGAACTGTTGAACCCAGACAGAGGCCTCGAAAATGGAGATGAGCAAATGCCAGTCCCACCATGCAAATCCCTTTCTCATTTTTGCTTGTGGCTGCCCAGACTTCGTCCCTACCCATGCTTAATACATTCTTACAATTTATTCTGCTGCCCTTCAGCTTGACTTGTAATAATGTAATGATGGCTATCAGGGTTGGAACAGCAAGCACAATACCAGCACTTTAGGAAGATTAGTCTCCTCTATTTAATGCTCATGATTACCTGCAAGGTAAGTATTATCGCACCGGGTACAGATGAGGAAATGAAGGCAAATCTCTGCGCAATGTCCTGGGTGGGTGGGCCAGAAAGTCAGGAGCCTGACTCGGGTTTATCTGAGAAAACAGGTGGGCAGTAAACTCAACTGCTCCACATGAGATGCAGAAGTTCTGCCATTTTTTTCTCAGATTATAAAGTGTCAGAGGCTGCTCTGGAAAAAAAAGGTGCAATCATTAATGGTGCTTCAAAGGACATACAGGCCCATGCACACATCCTTCTGTGTAGGTACAGAGCATTATTTTTATCCTGAGTTGCATACATTTATCATGTTATTAATAGCATGGACTCAACTGGGTGTCCCACAGAGTGATTCTTCTAATGACCGGTTAGGAAATTTGCCAACAAGTAAAGGGGAGCTGAGCCTACTTTCTGGTCTGGGCCTGAGTGACCCCCCATCTTCCTCCATTTGGTTGAGAACAGGCTAGAGGTCAGACCACAGCCACTGGGATACTGAACCAGAGCTTTCTGGACCAGCGCCTCTTTAGGGTTGAATACTCACCTTCCTGCAGTACAAAGCCGTGGGCAGTCTCTAGTGCCCTTCTGAGGTCAGGCTGTTGGTGTGGAAATAGTTCTTGAAATGCCTCTGATTTCTAGCTTGCTAGCATCTCATTGTCTCCCTTAGAGTTTTAGTCTCCCTTAGAGTCCTCACACCTTGTCAAAACGGATGCTTCCTGGAACAGGATCTCTGAGCTGTGGAATGGAAAGTGCCTTTGTCATCTTTGCCTGTCTCCTAACAGGTTTGTCCCTTGTCATTCTAGGTCAGTTTCAGGTAGGGTGGCAGGAGAAGGGAATTTGTTGAGGGCCCACCGTGCTTCAGGTACTTATTAGGTGCCTTATATAATTATCTCACTTAATACTCAAAACCACCCAGTCAGGTGGGTGTAATTAGCTCTGACTTAGAGATGTTTTCAAGGAAGACCTTGTTTCTAACCATGCAACTTGCAAATGTTGCACTTGGGCTTTAAAGCTCAGATCTGAGCTCTTTCTAGTACATCTTTCTCTTGAAATGTGTGCCTTAACACATTTATTTAATCATCTTTTTTTGCAAAAAGGACTGTGCTAGGCAATCTAGAGTGAGGCATGGTTCTTGCCCTGAGGGAACTCCAGCACAGTTGTGGGAGGAAGATTCACATAGATTAATGAATAATGTGAAGAAATGTCACACATGTCCAATGAGAAGAGATGATGTGTGCTACAGGACTTCAGCTGAGGAACAGATGCCTGCGTGGTCAGAGGAGGCTCATGGAAAAGGTAGGAAATGAATTCGTATTTGAAACATGAATAAGATTTGGGTGGGGGCAGAGATGGGACACATTACACTTGCAGCGAACCCACCTGGTGTGTTCTGAGAATAGAGCAGCTTCATGATGGGAATAGGGGTGGAAGAGCAATCCATTTGGGGTGGGAGCCTTAATGCCAGGTTCTGGAATTTGGACTTGGTCCTGAAGGCAATGGGGGAGCTACCAGCATTTTCTGAATGGGGTGGCGAGGAGGAATGACTTGAGAAAAATAGAACTTTTAGAAATACTAACGAGGAAACAAAGGGTGGAAAGGATTGGCGAAAAGAGAGACTCGGGAGGAGGGAAGAAGGGAGAAGACTTAGGAAGCTGACCATTTACCCATCATGTAAGTGCCAAGTAATATGCTAAGAAACTTTGTGTCACCTATAATCTCTTATCCTCAGTCAGTCCCTATGCAACATCTATTATTATCCCAGGTTCATAAGATGTTCATGTGTCATTACCATCCAACAAACCTGTTTTCTCTTCTTCCTGGGAATAGAGCTAGACCAAATATTCCAGGCTCTTTAGGTGTGGCCCTGGGTATCCCTTCCAGGCCTGGCTTACACAGTCTCTCCTCCTCTTGCCCTGTCTGCTGGATGTTGATGAACAAGGTGACCATTGTGGCTAGCTACTGGGGGCTTGTCTTTCCCTGCTTCATTCTCTGGATTCCAACAGAGACCCCTGCCTTAGCAGGGAAGGGACAGGAGGCAGCAGAGACCAGCGTCCGGACATCAGTGATTGTAGCTTCAAGGAGAGCATTGGAGTCTCTCATGGGCTGATCCATGGACTGCGTGTGCCACCTTATGTGTACTCAGGGTATTTGGAGAGGGGAATTGTGGAAAGAAACTGGCCATCCTGCTCCTCTAGGCAGATAGGGGCTAAGTGTGGTTATGGTTTGAAAATTAAAACAAACATGTTTTATCCTTTCTTTTAATTGAGATGAAGTCTCACTCTGTCGCCTGGACCGGAGTGTAGTGGCGGGATCTCGGCTCACTGCAGTCTCTGCCTCCCAGGTTCAAGTGATTCTCCAAGATGTGATAATTTAGTTACCAAATGATGGCAGTGAGAATGAAAATCAAGTGACAAAAGATGATCAATACTATGGGGTGAATAAATACCACATTTGGTGATTGATTCAAGATTTAAGATATCACAAATATAGCTTAGAGATAAGTGATTAGGGATCTAAGGGAGGAGTTCACGAGAACTCTCTCTGCCCGTCTTAAGCCAAACTCCCGACGTGTGCTTTGGTTCCTAAACCCTCCCTCCGATCAAGTGGTTTGCTTCTGTGATTACTTTTTTCCCCTGACGTCTTCACATTTTCCTTCTCCCCTGGCTCACACTTATCAGCATATAAATATGCTGGAATCTCCTAACATAAAACGCCTCATACGAGACTTAGTTTTAACTCCTCCTCCATCTCTCTGCTCCTGTTTCTCTTAAAGCTCCTGGGAAGGGCTGTGTGCTCTTGCTGTCTCTGCTTCGTCCCTCACGTCCCATTCTCTCACAGGTTCCCTCCCATGCACCACTGAAACTACCCTTGTCTCCTCTCTTTCGAGCTCCAGGTTGCCAAAGCCAATGGTCGATGCTCAGTCTTCACCCTACTGGGGCCCTGGGCTTGGCCAACTCTTCTTGAGATGTTTCTTTGCTTTGCTTCTGGGAAAGTGCGCTCCTGATTTTCTTCTAACTTTCAGGCAGCAACAGCTCCTTCTGTCTCCAGGCTGCCTTTTTGTTTTCCTCTGTTTTTTTTTTTTTTTTTTTTTTTTTTTTTTTTTTTTTTTTAAGATGGTGTCTGTCTCTGTTGCCCAGGCTGGAGTGCAATGGCATGATCTTGGCTCAATGTAACCTCCGCCTCTGGGTTCAAGTGATTCCCCTGTCTCAGCCTCCCAAGTAACTGGAATTACAGGTGTGTGCCACTAATTCTGGCTAATTTTTGTATTTTTAGTAGAGACGGGATTTCAGCATGTTGGCCAGGCTGGTCTTGAACTACTGACTTCAGGTGATCCGCCTGCCTCAGCCTCTCAAAGTGTGTTGGGATTAGAGGCGTGAGCCACTGCACCCGGCCCAGGCTGCCTTTTCATTCTCCTCCAAGTCTCCAAATGTCGACACACCCTGGGACAGGTCCTCTGCTTCTTTTCTTCCTACAGGTTCGCTTACCGAATGAGCTTATCTTGACCCAGAGCGTTCAATACCTGTGTGAAGCATTAGAAACTCCTAAAACTGTAAGAAAAAGAAAAGAAAATGGAGCCCTCCCCACCATGCTCTCCTAAGCCTGCTATATTTTTGTCCACAGTGCTTATCACCACCTGACATGGTATTTTATGTTTACTCTTGGCTTATTTTGTGAGTTCCCCCATCCAGGAGGACAGCGGCTCTGTCCCGCTCACTGCTGCAGCCCCCGCCCCTGGTCAATGCCCACACAGGGTAGGCACACAGTCTGTTCTTGCAGGATATGTGACAGGACAGAGCCTGGCTCCTGATGAGGAATGTGAGTCAAGGGAGAAGCTGGTTTGGGAAAATGGGGACTGATCCCGTGTTGGGCCTGCTGAGCTGCAGGCCACCCAGGTGGAGGTGTTCCACATGTCGCTGGACATTCCAGGCTGCAGCCTTGGGGAGGCCTGAGTTGCAGATGTTTGTTCTCATCAAGGTGCTGCTGGGCTGGGCGTGGTGGCTCACGCCTGTAATCCCAGCAGGCATGAGAGGCCAAGGTGGGTGGATCACTTGAGGTCAGGAGTTGGAGACCAGGCTGGCCAACATGGTGAAATGCCATCTCTACTGAAAATATAAAAATTAGCTGGGTGTGGTGGCACGTGCCTGTAATCCCAGCTATTCGGGAGGCTGAGGCAGGAGAATCACTTGAACCTGGGAGGCGGAAGTTGCAGTGAGCTGAGATTTTGCTACTGCACTCCAGCCTGGGCTACAGAGTGAAGCTCCATCTCAAAAAAAAAAAAAAAAAAAAAAAGAAAAAAGAAAAAAAAAAAAAAAAGAAAAAAGAAAAGTTGCTGCTGAAATCAAAGCGTGGGTGAGCTCCTAGGACCCAGGAGATCAGCAACGGGGGCCTAAAGTTGGGGAAATGAGGTGCAGGTTGGGGCTGAGGAACAATGGGGAGCACAGAGATGTTATTTTGTCTGGGAAAGAAGGCAAGAGGTTCAAAAAATATGGGCTGGCTAGCAGTTTGAAACATTGTAGAAAATCAAATAAAATGTGCTGAATTTGGTAATTAGGTCATTGGAGAATGCAGCTGAGTGGAGCAGAACTGATGATATTTCAGGAGCTTCAAATATTGGAGTATTGCAGGCTATTGTGACAGGGGTTTGATATGGGAAGGAGAGTAAGGTATAGGATGGCAGTTTAAGGGGGCAGCAGCGTGTGTAATAGGAAAGGTGTTTTGTCCCTTAACGTTGGGAGGCCTGGGTACAGGTGACACCCTGCTCATCAGAGCTTCTGAAGACCTAGGGTATACAGATGAGCAAAACTAACAAGTTCATATAACAGATTATTTACATCAACAAATAATGTTTATACACTGGCGTAAAGAAATCAACAAATTTATATACCACAGCATTCAAACAATGTTCTGCTGGGTGCAGTGGGTCACACCTGTAGTTGCAATCCTTTGGGAGGAGAGGAAGGAATATTACTTGAGCTCAGGAGTTTGAGACCAGTGTGGGCAACATAGTGAGACCTTCATCTCTGCGAAAAGTAAAATAAAATAAAAAATTAGCTGGGCATGGTGGCACACACCTGTGGTCCCAGCTACTCAGGAGGCTGAGGCAGGAGGATCTCTTGAGCACAGGAAGGCTGCAGTGAACCATGATCATGCCACTGCACTCCAGCCTGGGTGACAAAGCAAGATACTGTCTCAACAAAACAAAATGAAACAAAACAGCCAACCAAAATACCCCTCCAAAACAGTGTTCTGCAACTAACAAATTAGCTCTATGATTGATCATAATCTAAGTTCTTAACAAATTGATGACATATATGAATCTTAGCCACACCCAAGAGCTGAGTTTTCTCCTAGAGATGTTAGGAGCTCAGGGATGAAGCTGTTTCAGATTATAACTTCATTACCAATTTGACCCAAAAGGCTCTTTTCAGAGATGGGGTCCACCCAGAAGGAATTTTCTCACTTGATCGAGAGTAAGGTGTTAAGGCCAAACACTCTCACTTAGAGATAAATTGATTAGTGAAATCGATGTGTGGGTTTTGATTCATTCATACTGGGCCTTACTCATTAAGCTAATATGTACCTCATCTATTGAATTCCTACTGTTTGCCATACCCATTGCAAGACATTGTGGATGATCCCAAGAGGAGTAAAAATGGTGATCTCTGTCCACAGGAAGACACGAAAATGCCTAACATTTTTGTAAGCCCTATGCTTTGCAAATCCTTTCTTATATGAGATCTGAGAGATGAGTTTTATTACTATCTTAGTTTTTGTCTGGGCACAGCAGCTTTTGCCTGTAATCCCGTTGCTTTGGGAGGTTGAGGTGGGAGGATTGCTTGAGTTCGAAGCAATCCTCCTAGGATTGCTCCTAGGAACTCCTAGGAGTTCGAAGCTGCAGTGAGTCATGATTGCACCACTGTACTCCAGCTGGGGCAACAGAACAAGACCCTGCCTGTCTTTCCAAAAAATCAAGAAAAAATCTAAAGAAAAAAATTATCCTCGCTTTTATAGTTGAGGTTAAGTAAACTGCTCAAGTTTGTACAGGAGTAGAGATTGGCCTAATAAGTGGAGTGGGGGAAAAGGCTTGAGGGAGAAAGCAAGATTGGGGAAGTCAGAACAAGGGGAGGGTAGCCTGAGCCCAGGAAAGAAGGCCTTTGGAAGGGAGAGTGGTTGGTCTTCTCCGATGTGGTGGAAGGAAAAAGGATGGGGGCAAAGTGGAGGAAATGGGGACATTCATTCTGTGGTCCCCAAATCATGGTGAAATGTGAGATGAGATGGTAGGCTTTGTGAGAGAGTGAGAGTTTTAGGGAGGGTAAGACAGGTTTGACCCCAGCACTGTGGGCAGTGGGAAGGCCTCAGCAGAACCATAGGGAGTCTGGTGACAGTTAGGTGTTTGGATTCCCCGGAAGCTCAGTGACCCTGGAGCAGGGATAGGGAGGCAGCATTCAGGACTGCAAATGGGCACTGGGTTCTTCCCTTTTTCTTGATTATTAGATCCTATGGTGAAGACATTGGGTTTTCCCATGTAAAAAAATGACGTGTTGGTTTGTGCAGTGCATAAACTAAGTACAAAATACTTTTTGTAGGGGATTCAATTTACGGTCTCCTAGCTACTTTTAAAAGCAGGCTCTGATGATGAGCCCAGAGAGCCGCTTTTTCCTGCTTTTCATCCTAAGTTTTCCTTTATTCATTCCACACTATTTAATGACTTCACACTCAATGTGAGAGATGATGCTGTGTGAAACATAAAAATGAATCAGACATTGGTTCTGTCCTCAGGAAGCTTTAAACTATGACTTGTACTTAAAAGTAGTAAGTGCTAAAAGAGAGGAAAAAATGAAGTGAGGAGAAGGGGATGGTCACGTCCGTGGGGGATAACTGGAAAAGCTTCATGGAGAAGTGGGCCTTGAAAGAGTCTGGGTTTGGCCAATGCAGAGGGAAGTGTAGTCCAGCTGCACTCAGTAGGTGTTTTTTGAATGAATGAATAAAAACTGAATATGATGTCACCTAGTAAGGTGATCAGAAAGGAGGACCAAGTCCAAATAAGGATAACAACAAACTTGTAACCCATATCATGCCCCAGACACTGTTCAAACACACTTTTATATATTGTTAACTTGATCCTCATGACAGCCCTATGACACAGGGGCCATGATTTCCAAGTTTATGGATGAGGAAACCGGCCCAGAGAGGATAAGTAACTTGCCCAAACATTCACAGTTTGTGAGTGGTGAGCAGATTCGACTCTTGGCCATGTTACTGGAAGACTGAGGTCAAGAAGTAAGCATCCTTCTTGTACTTTTGTCTGCTATCATCAGCCTGATCCACAGACCTGAATGCAGAAGCCCTCACCTCCATTTTGGTCTCATTATTGTATGCATCCTCTCTCTGGTTAATGCCTCCCACGCCTATGCTCACTCTCTTTCCGAGGCTGGTGATGGCATTGGGAGGCTGCAGGTGGCACCAGGGACCTCATGGGCAGAATCCCAGGGGAGCACAGGCTATTTCTGGGCAGCTCACTGCAGATTCAGGCGGTGAGTGGTAATTACAAATAACTGCAGCAACGGGTCTTAGTTTAACCTTGCTCATTTGCAGAGTTCTGCGTTTTTGATTTTGTAGATTTTGCAGCATGGTATTAATGCCAAAATAATTTGGATAAATATAAGCCCCGCAAACTCCTTGGCCTATGGTCAAGTTTTCCCTTCTCCGTGTCTAGTTTTTTATATGCACTGATGAATAGGCCAATCTGTGTGCCGGTATTAATAAGATTCACCACAGCGATGAAATTGCTTCATCATGCCTCTGCAGCTCAGAACTTGGGGATGGGGTGTTGAATCGACAGGAACAACACTGACGTGTGTCAAAGGACTTGTGTCTGGAAAAAGAAAGGGAACCTAAGAGGGTCCCATGTATTTGCTGTATATTATAACAGCTTATGTTGAACCTATGTCAAGGCACAAGGATCTTCTGACATCTAAGACCTGGTAACATCACTCCATTTGGCTTTATGATTGGGCTTTAACAGTGACCACCAACATGAAGATCCACCATACGCCAGGAACAGGGCATGATATTGGAGAGCTACCAATGCCTGAGGCTTGAACCCTGCCTTGGGGGAACCCAGCTTCGCAGAAAAGATAGTTACATAAATGCATGATTCATGCTGCCATGTGCATGGACTATCCCAGAGGTGGGTATAGGGTGCCCAGGAACACAGATGATGGGGCATGAGGAGGTAGGGAAGGCTGAGATGGCTACAGAGAGGAGCTGACCACTGAAGGATGGTGATATAGTTTGGATATTTGTCCCCTCCAAATCTCATGTTGAAATGTGATCTCCAGTGTTGGAGGTGGGGCATAGTGGGAGGTGTTGGGTCATGGAGGTGGCTCTCTCATGAATTGCTTAGTGCCATCTCTATGGTGATGAGTGAGGTTTTGCTCTATTAGTTCATGCCAGAGCTGTTTGTTAAAAGGAGTCTGGCACCTCCTCCTGTCTGTCTTATTCTTTCTCTTGCCTTGTGACACACCTGCTTCCCCTTCACCTTCTGCCATGACTGTAAGCATCCTGAGGCCCTCACCAGAAGCAAATGTTGGCACTGTGCTTCTTGTACTGTCTGCAGAAACGTGAGTCCAAATAAACATCTTTTCTTTATAAATTGCTCAGCCTCAGATATTCCTTTGCAATGCAAAATGGGCTAACACAGATGGGTAAATGTGATTGATCTCGTGTTAGTGGATTTACTATTTAGTTTGAAGGGTCTGCTTGGGATAGAATGATGTTCTACATGAAGTGATTGGGTGAAAGACAGACTCATACACAGATTTATCACAACTTTTGTAGTCTGAATGCCACAGTTTCCTCATAACTCTTGCCACTTTCCCCCACCCCAACCTCCGAGGACCAAGAGTCAGGTGATCCTAGTGGTTTGATTCCCACTTCTGTGGTGCAGAGAGCTGGACGCAGGCATGAGTGACCCAAGGAAGGTGAGGCCCTTGTTTCCAGAGTCTTGTCTAGAGCTTGGTTTCCACCTCCCTGGAATGGCTATGAGGAAGTTGGTGAGGGAGTCGCCTAGAGATTACCTAGCTACCTCCATCTTGGTCTCTCAACTCTAGTAGGATTGGCACTGCTCTAGGCCCTGGGATATTGCTAAGAGTAGAGGAATGCAGCTAGAGAGAGCTGGGAAGGGGAAACAAAGACGTGCAGAGGAGGATTTTGATGCCGAGCCTTGGTAACATTAACCCTTATTTTCAAAGCTCCTTTTTCCCCACTCATTTACCTCCCCAGGTCGACACATGTCTGCCATGCATCTGACTTAGCAGCAGGATTAAGTGTGCCCCTGGATTCAGGGCACAGAGGTGAAGGTGAGCCGTCTGACATTCTCATCTGCACGCAGGGATAAACTGTGCTTGAATCTAATCCACAAACGAACGTGTAAAGCTATTAGGCAGGCCTCGAGGCAGGATTTTACTGGACAAAAGTGTCTATAGTGGCTATTCATACCTGATAGATAGTTTTGGAAAGACTCAGTGTGCATATTAATTCCCTTCCTCTACAAAATGAAACCTACTTGCCAGCAGTCTTGGCTTGTTTCACAACAGGCCAGAATCCACACTGATGAATAGAAGTGATGGTTGTAGAATTCAATTTTGGGCTAAACTACATGCTTGGGGAGGCTGTACCCTCCTCTGATGGTAGTTTGCTCTCTGGCTTAACTGCTCTGGGCTCTGGTACTTTGTTCCTTTCTTTGCCAATTGGTGATGGAAATCTTTAGCCTGCTTTTTTTTTTTTTTTTTTTCAAACAAGGGCATGCAAAGTTAATAAGATGGCTGAAAATTTCTCTGCAACTACAAATTGGTCCAGGAATCTCTATTTGGTGTAAATTCATATGTGAAGCATAAAATCAGACAGAAACCTAAAAAACTCTTGGCCATTTATCCTTTTACTTTTATTTTTGGCTTCAATGCCTGTCAGAGAAGCAAGTGCCGAGGAATATGGGCAGGGATATGAGCAGCAAAGGCTCCAGCAGTGTGCAGTACCTGAGGGTCCATGTCTAGGAAAATGCGAGGCTTGGGATAAGCAGTCCTTTTATACAGTAGTTTTGGGAAAGAAAATTGATTTTGGATTCTCTTTTTTTGGTGATGGTTTTCCTAAAGGGAAATAATGGCCATTTACAGACTCCAGAAGAAGAGATCATTTGAGTAGCCGTGGCATCTAATTGCTCTTTTCTCTTTATTTTAAAGCATATTTTCTAAATGGCAAATCACAGAACATTACTCCTGAGTGACGTTCCATGATAAGAATTTTGTGGTCATAGTGGCCTGGGAAGCCTGAAAAGTGTAGTACGTCTTAGAGATTTACAGCTCACGGTAGCAGGTTAAAGACTCTGAGAAGTCCTGCAGAGAAGAAATGGGTTTACATTTGTTTAACCAAGTACTTCCCAAACTTATTTGACATGAACTTCTTTTAATGCTTGTTACACTTACACTTTAGAACCTGAGTTAAAGGGAAGTTAGGAGTAGCATTGACTGAGCTGCTTCCATTTCAGGAACTCTGCCGGATGCCTCATAGACATTATCTTCTTCCTTATATCAGCTTTCTGAGCTATGTATTGTCATTCCCATTTTAAAGATTAAGAGACTGAGGTTTAGCAAGATCATGGAGCTTGTTCAAGTTATCCAGCTAGCAAGTGGTGGAGCTGAGATCTGAACCTTGGTAAAGGTGTGACTCCAAATCGTATTCCCTTTTCACCATGCCAGATTTCATAATGCCTCTCCCATTTTTAACCAAGGAGGCAGGAAGGGGTGGGTGGGAAACACACTAAGGGACTTAATATGAGGGCCAGTCAGGTGCGAATTTTTTTTCTTCCCTGTGGATGCAATCAAGATCAACCAGCTTGTAGGAATCTCTCTGCCAAGAGACATGCTTGAAAGGTAGCCAGGCCCCATAAATGATTGTGATGAAGAGCCAGCTGCCCTTGGGCCTGGAGCACGGTGATGTTTAGATGGAATAACAGAGGCCCATTGCCTTTATTGTGATCCTTCCACTTTGAGTAATTCTTTCATCAAGTTGTCCCCCTTCTCATCTGTTGAAGCTCTGGTGGGTTATGAAATGTATCCCACAGAAGACCCTGAATAGATAAAGCAACCCTGAGCCAAAACAGCAAAGCTGGAGGCATCCATATGAAAGAACAGTTTGCCACAGAAACCAGCAGGATGAAAATGTCTGGTGAAGCATCTGATGCCCTGTGGCTGCCCCTGGTTTGTGGTCACCCACCCTCAGGCACCCCACATGAGAGCTGCCTCTGCCTAAAGGCCCTCAGGGGTTGGTGGCTGGTCTAGGGCTCATGGAGCTGGCTACAGGGCTGGGGTCCTCAGGCTTGTGGCCTGAGAGAATGAGGACACTGCCGCTCACAAGGAGTCAGGATAGGAGGCCCTGCTATAGTGTAGGGAGCTCTCCATTCTTCTGACTCTCTCCCAGACTGTTGTTGACCTTCCTGGTGTTATGAAGGGGCTTTGCCACCAAACTTGGCTTCACCTCACAGTTTAAAAGGTTTACTTCATGTGGCCTGCCATAGAAGCCTATCTTAAATGAGAGGTTTCACAGAGAACAGTCAGGAGGTGATAAGCATCCTTTGTGGCTTCCCTCTGTGCTCTGAAAAGGAAGGCAGGACCACACACGTCTGGCTGAATGATGCTGGTCTTGGGAGAGATTTGAAGAATTCAGTAGCAAGACCGTGGCCTTGGTCAATGCATGCAATTCACCTAAGATGCTTGTTGTGCTGGCTGGGACTCAGAGACCAATAAAATGAAGATGAACAAAATAAAATACTCCTGTTCTCAAGGAGATTAGCCTTCTGGGAGGACACATGTGAGCATGTAATTGCCAAACAGTGTAGCAAATGTTTTATGAGAGGGACTTTCAAAGTGGGGAGGCAGAGGGTGGTCAGTGAGACCAGAGAGTGAGGGTCTGAGATGGTGTCATAGCAGATCTTGGAAGTGGGAACTTCTTGTTGGACAAAAGGGCAGGGAGGAAGAGAAGGGCATTCCAGGCAGAGGTAATGTTGCGTGCAAAAGCAATTATGAGATTTCCATGGCTAGTGAGAATTGGAGAGGAGCTTCCCTAGATGGAAAACACTAGCTACTGGATGCAGGCTGGCAGTGGGGACTGGAAAGGAGAAAGGAAGACCACAGGCCATGGATCCAAGGGGTAGGGGAGAGTATCTCAGCACATCCAAATACTTTTACTATAGGAGATATCACCCGGGGTCACTCTACAGAGAACCAGGTTATCTTCGGGAGAGTATCCTGGGCTAGGTTTTGTGTATAGGGTAGGAGATTTAAAATTTCATTCTCAATCTCTTTTCCTGGAATGACAGTTGGGAGGGGTTGATGGGGTCTCTGCTCAGCCTTTCACAAAGCCAGGCACTGGTGCATGCAGCTGAACATTAACCTGACTGCTCACCATCCCAACCAGGCAGCTTGGATGGGGTGGCAGGATCTTTACTTCTTCCTGAACCTTTGGGGCAGACAAGTGAGCCCTTTTCTCAGCTGTGGTTGAGTGGCCTTTCTGCTGGGTCTGAATACCAGCTCTATCCCAGCTTCAGGTTGCAGACTGTGGTGGAGAATGTCCCCATTGTGTGCGGGAAAGGCATTCTGTGGAGCTGTCAGGGCCTGAATATATACAGCGACCCACGCTGCAATATGTCGAGTTGCTATCAAAAAGAAAACAAGGGAGATCTCCAGGTCTGCCAAGATGTCACACCTCATAGATTTAAAGCTGGACAAAATGACTTGCTGACCTCCATACTACTCACTGGGGGCACATCCGTCTTCCCGTTATATAATCCTCTAGTGTCTCATTGACATTCCAGCTGGGTGAAGCTTTGCTGATAAATACTGTGCCTAAGCCCGTGGGTCACATGAGAAGCTCTGCCTGCCGTACGAGGCCTCTGCATCTCCGGAGCAGAATGCATGAGAATTCTGTTTGCTTTTTTCTATTTGTCTTAATCACTCCCAGTGATTTCCATCAGGGTTTCTGAGGAATAATAACAGTAGAAAAATGTAATAGAAGAGAACCAGGGAATGGCGATGACAAGTATCAGCTCTGTGGCCTAATGGATTCCTCCTCATGCTTTGAATAGAGGACATTCATCAAGTCCTCCGAGAAGGGAGGGACTTTTGAACCAGTTGGGGTGAGCAGGTGTTTCTGATGGGTGGAACTGGGGCTGAGATAGATTGAGAATGACTAGGTGAGTAGAGCAAATGAGTATATGGGTCTGTGAGTAAAGGGTGGGAGAGAGAAAAGGTCCTGAGTACAACATGGCCGTGCAGAAAGGAGGCTGGAAAAGAGGGAAATATACATTACAGGTGAGGTCCAGGCTCTTCATCTCACCCCAGGTGCTTCCAGAGAGCAGGTGTAGAGAAGGAGGTATGTTTTCCTTTAGGGCTGCTTTTCCAAGCCTCTAGAAGAAGTCAGGCTATGGTGTAGGAGGATGGCCACGAACCTTTAGAAACATCTGCCTGGGCACTTGACCCAAATCAGCAGTGTTCTGTGAACGAAGCTTTTTTTCTCCTTCCCTCTCCCTCCTCTTCCACCTGTCCCCACTCTTTCTGGCACTCCTGTATAACTCCAGGTTTGAGAGAAAAATCTGCACTTGTTCCCACCCCTAAACATGAGGTTTCGTTATTTCAAAACTGAGCTTCTGATGTGAGCAACTTAAGGTTTCTGGTGATGGGCTGGTGAGTGCGTACTTCTCTGCTCTGGGTAGGAGAGGTGGTGAGAATGGGTTAGAAGCTCTCTTTTCTGTCCTGTCTCTTCCAAGCTGTCAATCTCTAGTTTTGAAGGGCTGGAGGAGTCCAGGAGCTGAGGAGCAGCCACAGTCATTGCTGGAAGGGGGTGGTGTGAATGTCATTGACTGTTGGGAGAGGGCAGGTGTGTCACATGCAACATGGAGTCAGACTTTCTCCCACTCCCTGTGAGGTGGGTGAGAAATTGTGATGTGAAAGTAGAATCCTGGGTTACTCAGGGCTCTGGGTTGTCTGTAATCTGTCCTTGCTTGGGATCATCATGGTGGTGGCCACCTGGCTGTCTGAAAGGCAGGCAGGGGCCCAGGTGCCCCCAGCAACTTGCTTCCAATAATGGTTTGGCCAAGGAAAGCTGTTCTGCAGCCCCTGATTAGAATAATTCACTGCTCTCTGTGCATGATTAAATCAAGAGCCCAGGTTGTTTATCCAGAGGGGTGATCGATCACCCAAATTCTCCACTTCCTTTCACCTTCTGCTTTTTCAAACACACACTCAAATTAACAAACTTGGAAAACCAACAAAAGACAAAAAAGGAGACAGCCTGGATGCAAATCATAAGCACATAAAATGGTTTTCTTCCACAGGACCCTTCTATATTAACTGCCAATGCCCCTCCACCCCCATCCTCTTTCCACATTAAGGTAATTATGTTGAGAGCTGGAATTTTCACTGTAGGAAGCTGGAGTCCCACTTTTGAGATGGTTTTGTGAGAAGGTTGGGAAAAGGTGACATGGCCTAGGCTAGGGGAATGTTAACTTGGGGGCAGCAAAGATAGAATTGGTTCCTTTGCTTCCCACTGCGAATGGGGGGATGAGGGAGGGGAGGAAAACACAGTTAATAACCAAGTGTGTGGCCGGAGAGAGGAGAGGTTGCAGTCCCTCAGTCAAAATGAGGCCTTTGAGCAAATGGGCGTCCCTGCCCTTGACCTTGGCCTTTCCGTTCTGTTCATTTCTACCATTCTGCCCTTTAAAAGTGCAATTGATAAATGGGATGTTCTAAATTTTTTAGTGCTGGGCAAGTCCTGGTGGCCTTGTTCTTGTTACAGCTTTGGACGCAGGCATACAGGATTTGTGCAAGGGAGCTATATTATTTAACATAACAACTGAAAAATATTTCAGAAACATTTTATATTAATAGCAAATCCTTTAAATATATCTTAACTCCCTGGAAAGTCCTATGTTAGCGTTATAAAACTTCCAGGAATCACATATCTCCATCCATCCCTAAGCAGTCTGTTCAAATGGTTTTGATGCATGTAAATCCGATCTCTCCCCTGTGACATGGTATTGTTGGGGCAGGAGGAAATAATGTTTGTTTATTCCTGCCATGGCTGGGTGCTTCATAGCTTCATATTTCTTATCTTACTTAGTCTGCCCAATCTGTGCCCTACCCCCATTCAGGTCGGTTTTATCCCTACTGTGCAGGTGTGGAAAATGAGGTTCAGCATGTGGGCGACCTGCCCTGTTTAATCAGGGTTAAGGGACAGGAGTTAAGAAGGTTCAGTGCTGGGATCTGAGCCCAGACCAGCTTTACTTGGAAGGTTTTGTTCTTTACACCACCCCATGCCATCTTCCTATGGCTTTAGTTCTTGTTTTAAAGGTCACAAACACAAAACAGTTCATCTTTTCAGGTCAGGTGTGCCAAAGTTCCAGGCTTGGCATTGGACTCTTGGCCTCTGCAGATGCCTTCGAGGTGAGTCTGTGATTTGGGTATATGACCCCCTGCCTCTCACAGCTGCGGGCTAAGTTGGGTTGAGAGGGCAGGTGGCACAGAAGGTGGATAATTGATTTTTTTATGACTATTCATTTGAGGTTACTTCTCCATCTGCTCTCCTGCAATTTCAAAATGGCCAATGAGTACTGAACATGAGCAAGCTTGTCTCTTTCCTTCTAGGTCACTCCTCGACCACTGGAGGATCAGGGCTGAGCATGAACAGAGAGGGCTGGGCCAATGGTTTGGGCTTGGGGCTTTTCCAGATTGCATATTTTTAATTGTATTGAGCTCTTTGGAGCAATGTGATGAATTGATTCCTAGGTGGCCATCTGCACAGAAATGCAGGGCTGCTTGCGGAAGGACTAGGAGGTGGTGATGCCTGAGTTTTGCAGCTGAGCCATTGGGTAGCTCTCAGAAGGGAAGGGCTCATAGGGTCACTGATAATAGTCCATGATGGAGAGAAAGAACCATAAAGTGCAGAGGGCTCATTAGTTTTGATGGATCTGGCTCAAATAATATAACATTTTAGTCTCTTGTGTAAAATTCAGGCTAAGTACCAAATAGAAATGTCTTATTGGACCCATTGTAGTTGCCTCTTGAGGGAGGGAAAATCTGGTGACCCTTTCACTATGGTTCAGGGGTTCAAAAGTGAATAAGTTTATGTTAAACTCATGTCTGTGCCATAGAAAAGGCTGTGTATCTGGTATTCTATCAACAATAACTGAATATTGTGTGACACTTTCCCCTATCTATAAAATCTGACAGTTTTATTTTTATGTGTGTGTGTGTGTGTATGTGTGTGTGTGTGTATATATATATATATATTAGAGATAGTCTCTTGCTGTGTTTCAAGGCTGGTCTTGAACTCCTGGGCTCAAGCGATCCTCCCACCTTGGCCTCCCAAAGTGCTGAGATTATGGGCATGAGCCACCATGCCCAGCAGAAATGTGATAATTGCTATTTCTAATAATGACTCCTCAAGACAGAAATGTCTTAAATGGGCCTCTGTATCATCGCAGAGAGACAAATTATGTTCATTAAAGTTTCAATGTAAAATGCATTTCATATGGTATCAATTCTTTGAAAATTGTTACTCTTTGTGTTGTATATTTAGAAATACTCTAAATGTTGAGATAATTAGTACGATTTTGGCCACAATGAATAATATATAGCTTATTTTATGTATTCTTTCAACATTAATTCATTTATTATTTATAGTTAACTCATTCTTTCTTTACATAGTGCCTGGCATGTAGTATACAATCAATAACATTTAGATATTATTATTATTATTATTTGTTTGGAGACGGAGTCTCACTCACTCTATTGCCCAGGCTGGAGTGCAGTGTCAGGATTTCGGCTCACTGCAACCTCTGCCTCATGGGCTCAAGTGATTCTCCTGCCTCAGCCTCCCGAGTAGCTGGGATTACAGACATGAGCCACCACACCAGGCTGATTTTTTGTATTTTTAGTAGAGACAGGGTTTCACCATGTTGGCCAGGCTGGTCTCGAACCCCTGACCTCAGGTGATCCACCCGCTTCAGCCTCCCAAAGTGCTGAGATTACAGGTGTGAACCACCGGTCCGGGCCTAGATTTTATTGTTTTAACAAGAGCATGAATTGAGCAAGAGTCTAGGCACTATGACAGGCGCAGGAGTGCTGAGTAGGACTCAGCTAGTGCTGGGGTAGAACTTAGGTCTAGTGTGAGCTACAGGCAAGAAAACTATGCAATGGATGCCTCAGTAGAGGCCACAGAGGAGGAGCACCTTTCCTGGACTTGAGGGGCTCAGGGAGTCTGAAGGATAAGTAGGTATCATCCAGGCAAATGGGAGGGGTGACTGAGGGAGTGTCATCTGCCTGAAGGTGAGAAAGAGAGTATTATATTCCGAAAGGGTGGTGGCTCCCCTAGAGAGAGAACACTGACCTCTGTTTCTAAATGGCCCTGTTGTAGCCCCAGCCTTTCCTTTGGAGGAACTCTGTCTACCCCACTGACTGGGTAGATTTTGCTGCTTTTCCCCCCTTTCCCACCCCTTCCCTCTGGAGAAATTGGGCAATATCTGGAGACATTTTTGGTTGTTGCTAGTGGAGGGGTTGGGGGACTCTTGGAGTCTAGTGGGTATTGGTCAGGGCTGCTGCTAAACTTGACAGTGCACGAGACAGCCGCACATCCCCTGGCCCGACTACAAGGAATTATTCAGTCCGAAATGTCAATAGTATTGCTGCTAAGAAACCCTGGTGTGCACTCAGTCTCTACACTAATTTTGGCCTGCATATCCTTTGATGAGCACTCTTAGTAGGAAGTAAGAGGTGCACAGCCTGGGCTGGTTGGTGGGTGGATCAAGAGCCTTTTCTCAGGTCCTTCTGCTGGGTGTTGAAGAAGGGATTTTCTCCCCTCAGTTCACGTTCCTCTCGCCGCTAATACAGAGCAGTTGGTTGACAATTAAAATGGATGGAGGCTGGGTGGGGTGGCTCACACCTGTAATCCCAGGACTTTGGGAGGCTGAGGTGGGAGGATCACTTGAGGCCAGGAGTGTGAAATCAACCTGGGTAACATAAGAAGACTTTGGTTTTACTAAAAAAAAAAGAAAAAAAAAAAAGTCATGTGTGGTGGTGCACAGCTGTATTCCCAGCCACTTGGGAGGCTGAGGTGGGAGGATTGCTTGAGCCTTGGAGATAGAGGCTTCAGTGAGCCATGATTGTACCACTACACTCCAGCTTGGGCAACCAAGTGATACCCTGTTTCAATAAAATAAAATAAAATAAAGTAAATAAACTGGATCGAGATAGAAGCTGCTGCCTTCCAATGGCATTTTAACCAAGAATCATCCTGAAGAGTTTGTGTATAATAGAGATAATAGCATCATATAGGGCGATTGTACAAAGTAAAGGACATAAGATATGTGAAGTGTTTAGAATGGGACCTCCGTAAGTGCTGCTGGTTTTTATTGTCTTTATTTAGAGTGATGGCTTCTTTGATGTGTCAATTTGGCTAGGCTACAGTTCTCGGTTATTCAATCAAATGGTAATCTAGGTCTTACTCTGAAGGTATTTTGCAGATATAACTAGTGCTCTTACTGGGTGATTTTAAGTAGGGGAGATTACCCAGGATAAGCTGGGCGGGCCTGACTGAATTGCGGGAAAGGTCTTAAAAACAGGGCTGAGTCTTCCCAGGTAAAAGAAGGAATTCTGCTTATGGAGGACAACTTTGGCCTGTGCCCGTGACCTTGGCCTGAGATCTTCCTTTCTGGCTACCTGCTGTAGGAATATCAGACTTGCTTAGCCAGCCTCAACAACTATGTAAGCAATTTCTTGTAATAAATCTCCTAATATATGTATCTCCTAATGGTTCTGTTTCTCTAGTTGAATCTTAACTGAGATAATTAGAATCCATAGTATTTTATGTCTTCTTGGTAGGAGGTGTTTCAAGGTCCTTGAAACATGTTTAAAAACAGTTTCTGCTCAAACCTCTGTTCCCTCCCTCTTGGAGGAAAGAGATGATTGTCACAGGACCCTCGGGCTAAAATGCAATCTCTTGTAGTCAGTCTTTCAGGATTTGAGGCCCAGAAGGTAGACTGCATGTGGAATTGGTCTGGCTGGTTAAGTGGACAGGACCCCTATCTTCTGGAAACTCCCATCTGAAAATATGTTTCAGGGACAACTTACTTATTTTGGATGCATGGTTCTGCTTTCTAATGAGGGTGGACCCCAGGTTGAAGCATTTACTGTATTTATAGGGCTGGGTGATGAGGGGGCAGATGCAAGTTACAGTGAATCTTTTCTAACACACAGAGGTGAAGAGAAGCAGAGTAAGGGCTGGGGAGAAGGAGCCCATGGGGGAAAAGTGGGTGGCTGTGCAAGGAGAATTTCATGGGAAAGAATAGAAAAGTATGCAAGGGATTTTAAAGAAAGTTTTGCTATGGTATGAGAATGTAAACCTTCTTTCCCATCTTCCTATATAATCTTCACTAAAGTATTTTTTGTTAGTAAATTGTGAAGTCTGATCAATTTCTGGGTGTATTAAAGTGTTGAGCCCTGCTGCAAGGTGAGTGTATGGTATGATAGAGGCTTCCTATGGGACCCAGTCACCTATGGCCTAGAAAGCTATTGAAGATGCACATTACATAGTTTTGGTACATCAGTTAAAAACGCTTATTTATGATAAAGTAACTCATTCATGGATTCCTCATATATTTATTGCACTGTCCTTGGCTCTGTGCTAGTTACTGGGTATGTGTCTGAGAGTAAGACTGCCATGAGAATTACGGTTTGGCTTGGGAAACAGGATAAAAATAAATAATAGAAAATTATAATATAATGTGGTGTGATGAAAAGGCAAGTTAGAGGAAGCTATGGGGGCCATGAGAGCATATAACCTGGACCTGAAGGGTCATGGAGATTTCTGGATAAACTGACATTTATTTTGAACCAGAGGATGAGTATGAGGTAAGAAGCTAATGAGCTACAGATATGTGGTTAATGCCCTTAGTCTAGCAAGCAACTTATTGAATGGATGCTATGTTCCTAGGGGCTTGTTATCACTCTTTTATTTAGACATTTCTCTTGTTGGAAGTTTCATGTGGACCTTGTATGTTGACATGAAGTTGGGGCTTTATGTGAGGCTAAGGCCTTTAATGTCATTTCTAGTGGAAAAATCATTCACGCTGAAAACCTTTGCTATGCACCCCACACTGTAATTAATATGTTGATTCCTGACCCCCAAGGTAATGATATTAGGAATGATATTAAGGGGGGGACCTTTGGGAGATGATTATGTCATGAGGGCAAAGTCCTCATGAATAGGATTAGTGCTCTTTTAAGAGTGCTGAGGGAGCTGGTTTGCCTCTACCACCATCTGAGGACACAGCAAGAACACAGGTTTTTGAACCAGGAAGCAGGAGGCCCTCCACTGACACCACATTTGCTAGCACCTTGATCTTGGACTTCCCAGCCCCTAGAGCTGTGAGAAATAATTTTCTGTTGTTTATAAGCCACCTAATTTATGCTGTTTTAAAATAGCCACCCACATGGATGAAGACAAAATCCCAAGTAGGAAGAGTAAGAGAAATCTAGCTTTGTAGCCATTCTGTACATACAGGTTAAGCGTGGTACATTAGAAGTTACAAAACTTGTGGAGGACTTGAATGGCACCAGCATTGACCTGAGGTCAAACCAAACAATAACAGAATTTAGAGACAATCCTTAAAACCTGAGAGACATTTTAAGAAAAAACACAAGGAAAACCTTCACAGAGTTTATTTTTTGGAACTTTTATTCTCTAAAATGTATCACACACTGAAATTATAGAAAAGTTCAAGACTTTGGACAAATAAATGTCTGATGGACTCATAATAGGCTATTAAGGAAATCTAGGGCAATTTAGAATAAATCACATTATTATTAAGTTTTGACATCACGGAATGTTTAAAATGCCTCAATGAAACTATCAGAGGGAGACACTGGCAGAGATGGATTAGGAGACCCAAAATTACGATGCCCTTTCCCTTAGTGGGTATCCTAAATGACATGTGTTTTTGTTTGTACAAACACTCTCTTGAACTCTTCTTTTTACCTTCCTGAAGAAAGGCGTGTAGCATCAGAGAGTTGTGAGTAACCGCACACAGCAAATAGCAGGTTTGTTACCTGTCTCACTGCCCATTTCTCCTGCCATATTTACCAATACATTCTCTGTCTTTTTTTTAGACCTTGATTCCATACAACTACCTTAAAAACATCATCAGTGCCTGCTGGTTTATTCCTTTCAGAGCTCTGAACTCGAATCTTGAGTTCATCATCATGGGAGTTTCTTTCACAGATGTTAGTATGGGAGTCAGCTGGTGAAACAATAGCTCACCATTTGATATGGCCTTTAGATGAATCTATCTGTCCATGGAAGTCTTGTATGTTGATTATGTCAGGACATGGAACACAATTCTTCAGGAAAAAACTATGGAAAAGGGCTCTGGCTGAGTGGTGAAATGACCACGTTATGTCGTCTCATTTTTTGGGGAACTGCTTTCCTAACCTACAGGGACTAGAGAAACAGTTGTTCAGCCAACTCTTCTTTCCAGTTAGTTTCCCTGAATCATCTAGGTGATCACTGGTGTGTTTTAAGGTATATTTTGGTCAAAAGTTTCAAGATTGTTGGCACAGTGTTTTATGTCCCTTTGTCCTGTGCAAAGATTATGTCATAATTTGGCGAACTGCAGGAACAGGCAGCAATATTACCAGGGAATGGTGGTGAAGATGATCTTGAGGCTCTCCCCTGAGACCTGCTTGAACTCTTTTCTCCCACCTGCTCCTGGCTGCTCTCTGCCTTAGGTGGGTTTGGCCTAGCATCTTCATCTACCTTCAGGAGAACTGCATCCAAATCCTACTGTCTACTACCCATCCCTCAGAGTAGTTTGTAGCCTTGGTCTGCCTAGGAGTCTGCCTTATTACTTCTGTCCTGTTATTAATGGGCTTTTAAAATTCTGATGCTTTTATTTAAAATGGAGAGAAGAACTTGAGTAAGGAAAGCATGCAGCTGAGATACCAGATAAGGTGAAGTAGGAGTCTTCAGATGGGGCAGGGTGGGAGGTGACTTCTCATTCCTTAATATTTTATTCTAAGATTCAAATGACAACTTCTTATTTTTCTACATAATTTCTAAATTTGTTGTCATTATGTGTATTGAGTAAAAGATAAAATGTCTTTAATTTCTCTTCCTCCAGAAAGCTTGTGCTTACCTGCCTGTTAGAGCAACTGAATCTCTCTTCTTTAATAAATTTTGGAAACTTTTGGCAACTTATTCAGTAGGTTAAAGGAAAATTACAATCTTGTTTTTTTTTTTTTTTTTTTTTTTTTTTTTGAGATGAAGTCTTGCTCTGTTACCGAGGCTGGAGTGCAGTGGTGTGATCTTGGCTTGCTGCAAGCTCTGCCTCCCGGATTCACAGCATTCTCCTGCCTCAGCCTCCCAAGTAGCTGGGACTATAGGCACCTGCCACCATGCCCAGCTAATTTTTTTTTTTTTTTTGTATTTTTAGTAGAGACGGGGTTTCACCTTGTTAGCCAGGATGGTCTCGATCTCTTGACCTCGTGATCTGCCTGCCTTGGCCTCCCAAAGTGCTGGGATTACAGATGTGAGCCACCGCGCCCGGATACAATCTTGTTTTTTGAGACGGGGTCTCACTCTTTCACCCAGGCTGGAGTGCGGCGATGTGATCATGGATCACTGCAGCCTTGACCTCCTGGGCTCAGACAAGCCTCTCACCTCAGTCTCCAGAGTAGCTGGTCCCACAGGTGCATGCCATCATGCCCTACTAATTTTTAAAAATTATTTTTAGATATAGATATAGGGTCTTGCTATGTTCCTAGGCTGGTCTCGAACTCCTGGACTCAGGTGATCCTCTCATCTCAGCCTCCCAGAGTGCTGGCATTATAGGCAAGAGCCACTGTACCCAGCTGAAAATTACAAAACTAATACAGGCCATTGTAATATGTGAAACAATACAAGGATATATATTTTAAAAAGCTAGTAATATTCTGTCTAGTACCCAGTCCCCTCAAATCCTATTGTCATGAACAACTAGTGTTAAGGCCTGATGTGTATATACTTCGCCATCGTTCTTCATGCTCATAATAGGCCCATACAAGCATATATGACAACATGCCTAGGTTTCCTCCTCAAACATGAGCTCTTACTATATAATATCCTCCGCTTTCCATTTTTCCCCCTAAAAATGTACCATGGGCATCCCTCTGGATGAGTGGATGTCTCTAACCCTGTTGTGTCCAATGCAGTAGCCACTAGCTGCATATGGCTACTGAGCATTTGAAATATAGCCAATCCTGATTTCTAGGTTTAGTGTGAAAATAAAAAAGAATGTACAATACCTCACTTATAATTTTTATGTTGATTATAGGTTAAAAGAATACTTTGAATATATTGAATTAAATGCAATATTATTGTGAAACTAGATTTTACCTATTTCCTTTTATTTTTAAAACATGTGGCTACTAGAAGATTTAAAGTTACTTGTTTCATGTTTGTGTTGGACAACACTGCTCTAACCCATTCTTTATAATGGTGCATTATACTCCTCATAACTTCGTGTAAATATTAGTAAGTTGGTGATTTATTTCTATAGCAAAAGTATTTTGTTTGAACCTCTTTCCATGGAGAATTCTTTATCTGAGTATCATGGTCTAGAAAAGTGGTAATTTGTTTTTGAAGACCACACTAAAGCTGTCACAGCTAATGTAAAAGATACATTCCTAATTGAATTTTTTTTTTTTTTTTTTTTTTTTTTTTTTTAAAGACAGGTCTTGCTCTGTTGCCCAGGATGGAGTGCAGTGGTGATCTTGGCTCACTGTAATCTCTGTGATATGGTTTGGCTCTGTGTCCCCACTCAAATCTCACCTTGAATTGTAATCTCCATAATCCCTATGTGTCAAGGGTGGGACCAGGTGGAGGTAATTGAATCATGGGGGTGGTTTCCCTCAAGCTGTTCTAGTGATAATGAGCGAGTCTCATGAAAACTGATGGTTTTATAAGCATCTGGCATTTCCCCTGCTTGCACTCACTCTATCCTGCCGCCCTGTGAAGAAGGTGCCTGCTTGTCCTTTGCCTTCTGCCATGACTGTTAAGTTTCCTGAGGCTTTCCCAGCAATGTGGAACTGTGAGTCAATTAAATCTCTTTCCTTTATACCTTACCCAGTCTTGTAATGAGATTGAACTAATTCACTCTGCCTCCCTGGTTCAACGATTCTCATGCCTCAGCCTCCCAGCTAACTGGGGTTACAGGTGTATGCCACCATGCCCAGCTAATTTTTGTATATTTTGTGGAGATGGAGTCTTGCCATATTGCCCAGGCTGATCTTGAACTCCTGAGCTCAAGTGATACCATATACCATATATGATAGCATATATAGTATTTGGTTCTCCATTTCTGAGTTACTTCACTTAGAATAATGGTCTCCAGCTCCCTCCAAGTTGCCGCAAAAGACGTTATTTTGTTCTCTTTTATGATTGAGTAGTATTTCATGGTATATATATACCACATTTTCTTTATTCACTCATTGGTTGAGGAGCACTTAGGTTGGTTCCCTATATTTGCAATTGTGAACTGTGCTGTGATAAACATATGCATGTAGGTGTCTTTTTTGTATAAAGTTTCCTTTCCTTTGGGTAGACACCCAGTAGCGGGATTGCTGGATTGGATGGTAGATCTACTTTTACTTGTTTAAGGAATCTCCATACTGTTTTCCATAGAGGATGTACTAATTCACATTCCCACCAGCAGTGTTTAAGTGTTCCCTTTTCACCATATCTATGCCAACATTTATTGTATTTTGACGTTTAAAAATGGCCATTCTGGCAGGGGTAAGGTGGTATCTCATTGTGGTTTTACTTTACATTTCCCTGATTATTAGTGATGTTGAGGATGTTTTTCATATGTTTGTTGGCCATTTGTATATCTCTTTTTGTGAAATGTCTATTCATGTCATTTGCCCATTTTTTTGGATGGGATTATTTGTGTTTTCTTGCTGATTTGTTTGAGCTCCTTGTAGATTACGGATATTCGTCCTTTGTCAGATGAATAGCCTGCAAATATTTTCTCCCATTCTGTGGGTTGTCCGTTTACTCTGATTGTTTCTTTTGCTGTGCAGGAACTTTTTTAGTTTAATTAGGTCCTATTTATTTATTTTTGTTGCATTTGCTTTTAGGGCCTTAGTCATAAATTCTTTGCCTAGACCAATGTCCAGAAGAATTTTTCTTAGGTTTTCTTCTATAAATTTTTACTGTTTCAGGTCTTAGATTTAAGACTTTGATCCATCTCGAGGTGATTTTTAAAATATGGTAGAGATAGAGAGCCAGTTTTATTCTTCTACATGTGGCTATCCAGTTTCTCCAGCACCATTAATTGAATAGGGTATCCTTTCCCCAATTGATGTTTTTTTATGATTTGTTGAAGATCAGTTGGTTGTAATCACTCAGCTTTATTTCTGCATTTTCTATTCTGTTCCATTGGTCTGTGTATCTAATTTTATACCAGGACCATGCTGGTTTGGTTGCTATAACCTTGTAGTTTAAAGTCAGATAATGTGATGCCTCTAGATTTGTTCTTTTTGCCTACTATTATTTTAGCTATTTGTGCTCCTTTTTGGTTTCATATGAATTTTAGGATTTTTTTTTCTAATTATGAGACAAATGATGTTGGTATTTTGATAGAAATTGCATTGAATTTGTGGATTGCTTTGGGCAGTATGGTGGTTTTCACAATGTTGATTCTTTTAATCCATGAGAATGGGATGTATTTCCATGCGTTTGTGTCATCTATGATTTATAGAATTTGGCTGTGAATCCATCTGGCTCTGGGAATTTTTTTGTTATAGTTGTTGGCAAGTTTTTAAATTACTGATTCATTCTCACCTACTTGTTATTGGTCTGTTCAATATTTCTGTTTCTTCATAACTCAAGCTTGGAGGGTTGTATGTTTTAGGAATTTATTCATTTCCTCTAGATTTTCTTTACTTTTCTTCCTTTCTTTTTTATTTTTTTTTTAGACAGAGTCTTGCTCTGTCACCCAGGTGGGAGTGCGGTGGCATGATCTTGGCTCATTGCAACCTCCACCCCCTTAGTTCAAGTGATTCTCATGCCTTGGCCTCCCGAGTAGCTGGGATTACAGGCATGTGCCCCTACGCCCAGCTGATTTTTTTGTGTTTTTAGTAGAGACAGGGTTTCGTTATGTTGGCCAGGCTCATTTTTAACTCCTGGTCTCACTGATATGCCTGTCTCAACCTCCCAAAGTGCTGGGATTACATATGTGAGCCACTGTGCCCAGCCTCCTCTAGATTTTCTAGTTTGTGAGTATGGAGGTGTTCATAGTAGTCTTGAACAATCTTTTGTATTTCTGTGGTGTTTGTTGTAATGTCTCTATTTTCATTTCTTTTTTTTTTTTTTTTTTTTAAATTTATTTATTATTATTAAACTTCAAGTTGTAGGGTACATGTGCACAACGTGCAGGTTTGCTACATATGTATACTTGTGCCATGTTGGTGTGCTGCACCCATCAACTCGTCATTTACATCAGGTATAACTCCCAATGCAATCCCTCCCCCCTCCCCCCTCCCCATGATAGACCCCAGTGTGTGATGTTCCCCTTCCCGAGTCCAAGTGATCTCATTGTTCAGTTCCCACCTACGAGTGAGAACATGCGGTGTTTGGTTTTCTGTTCTTGTGATAGTTTGCTAAGAATGATGGTTTCCAGCTGCATCCATGTCCCTACAAAGGACACAAACTCATCCTTTTTTATGGCTGCATAGTATTCCATGGTGTATATGTGCCACATTTTCTTAATCCAATCTATCACTGATGGACATTTGGGTTGATTCCAAGTCTTTGCTATTGTGAATAGTGCTGCAATAAACATACGTGTGCATGTGTCCTTATAGCAGCATAATTTATAATCCTTTGGGTATATACCCAGTAATGGGATGGCTGGGTCATATGGTACATCTAGTTCTAGATCCTTGAGGAATCGCCATACTGTTTTCCATAATGGTTGAACTAGTTTACAATCCCACCAACAGTGTAAAAGTGTTCCTATTTCTCCACATCCTCTCCAGCACCTGTTGTTTCCTGACTTTTTAATGATCGCCATTCTAACTGGTGTGAGATGGTATCTCATTGTGGTTTTGATTTGCATTTCTCTGATGGCCAGTGATGATGAGCATTTTTTCATGTGTCTGTTGGCTGTATGAATGTCTTCTTTTGAGAAATGTCTGTTCATATCCTTTGCCCACTTTTGGATGGGGTTGTTTGTTTTTTTCTTGTAAATTTGTTTGAGTTCTTTGTAGGTTCTGGATATTAGCCCTTTGTCAGATGAGTAGATTGCAAAAATTTTCTCCCATTCTGTAGGTTGCCTACTCACTCTGATGGTAGTTTCTTTTGCTGTGCAGAAGCTCTTTAGTTTGATGAGATCCCATTTGTCAATTTTGGCTTTTGCTGCCGTTGCTTTTGGTGTTTTAGACATGAAGTCTTTGCCCATGCCTATGTCCTGAATGGTACTACCTAGGTTTTCCTCTAGGATTTTTATGGTATTAGGTCTAACATTTAAGTCTCTAATCCATCTTGAATTAATTTTCGTATAAGGAGTAAGGAAAGGATCCAGTTTCAGCTTTCTACTTATGGCTAACCAATTTTCCCAGCACCATTTATTAAATAGGGAATCCTTTCCCCATTTCTTGTTTCTCTCAGGTTTGTCAAAGATCAGATGGCTGTAGATGTGTGGTATTATTTCTGAGGACTCTGTTCTGTTCCATTGGTCTATATCTCTGTTTTGGTACCAGTACCATGCTGTTTTGGTTACTGTAGCCTTGTAGTATAGTTTGAAGTCAGGTAGCGTGATGCCTCCAGCTTTGTTCTTTTGACTTAGGATTGTCTTGGAGATGCGGGCTCTTTTTTGGTTCCATATGAACTTTAAAGCAGTTTTTTCCAATTCTGTGAAGAAGCTCATTGGTAGCTTGATGGGGATGGCATTGAATCTATAAATTACCTTGGGCAGTATGGCCATTTTCACGATATTGATTCTTCCTATCCATGAGCATGGTATGTTCTTCCATTTGTTTGTGTCCTCTTTGATTTCACTGAGCAGTGGTTTGTAGTTCTCCTTGAAGAGGTCCTTTACATCCCTTGTAAGTTGGATTCCTAGGTATTTTATTCTCTTTGAAGCAATTGTGAATGGAAGTTCATTCCTGATTTGGCTCTCTGTTTGACTGTCACTGGTGTATAAGAATGCTTGTGATTTTTGCACATTAATTTTGTATCCTGAGACTTTGCTGAAGTTGCTGATCAGCTTAAGGAGATTTTGGGCTGAGACAATGGGGTTTTCTAAATATACAATCATGTCGTCTGCAAACAGGGACAATTTGACTTCTTCTTTTCCTAACTGAATCCCCTTGATTTCTTTCTCTTGCCTGATTGCCCTAGCCAGAACTTCCAACACTATGTTGAATAGGAGTGGTGAGAGAGGGCATCCCTGTCTTGTGCCAGTTTTCAAAGGGAATTTTTCCAGTTTTTGCCCATTCAGTATGATATTGGCTGTGGGTTTGTCATAAATAGCTCTTATGATTTTGAGGTACGTTCCATCAATACCGAATTTATTGAGCGTTTTTAGCATGAAGGGCTGTTGAATTTTGTCAAAAGCCTTTTCTGCATCTATTGAGATAATCATGTGGTTCTTGTCTTTGGTTCTGTTTATATGCTGGATTATGTTTATTGATTTGCGAATGTTGAACCAGCCTTGCATCCCAGGGATGAAGCCCACTTGATCATGGTGGATAAGCTTTTTGATGTGCTGCTGAATCCGGTTTGCCAGTATTTTATTGAGGATTTTTGCATCGATGTTCATCAGGGATATTGGTCTAAAATTCTCTTTTTTTGTTGTGTCTCTGCCAGGCTTTGGTATCAGGATGATGTTGGCCTCATAAAATGAGTTAGGGAGGATTCCCTCTTTTTCTATTGATTGGAATAGTTTCAGAAGGAATGGTACCAGCTCCTCCTTGTACCTCTGGTAGAATTCAGCTGTGAATCCATCTGGTCCTGGACTTTTTTTGGTTGGTAGGCTATTAATTATTGCCTCAATTTCAGAGCCTACTATTGGTCTATTCAGGGATTCAACTTCTTCCTGGTTTAGTCTTGGAAGAGTGTAAGTGTCCAGGAAATTATCCATTTCTTCTAGATTTTCCAGTTTATTTGCGTAGAGGTGTTTATAGTATTCTCTGATGGTAGTTTGTATTTCTGTGGGGTCGGTGGTGATATCCCCTTTATCATTTTTAATTGCGTCGATTTGATTCTTCTCTCTTTTCTTCTTTATTAGTCTTGCTAGTGGTCTGTCAATTTTGTTGATCTTTTCAAAAAACCAACTCCTGGATTCATTGATTTTTTGGAGGGTTTTTTGTGTCTCTATCTCCTTCAGTTCTGCTCTGATCTTAGTTATTTCTTGCCTTCTGCTAGCTTTCGAATGTGTTTGCTCTTGCTTCTCTAGTTCTTTTAATTGCGATGTTAGAGTGTCAATTTTAGATCTTTCCTGCTTTCTCTTGTGGGCATTTAGTGCTATAAATTTCCCTCTACACACTGCTTTAAATGTGTCCCAGAGATTCTGGTATGTTGTATCTTTGTTCTCATTGGTTTCAAAGAACATCTTTATTTCTGCCTTCATTTCGTTATGTACCCAGTAGTCATTCAGGAGCAGGTTGTTCAGTTTCCATGTAGTTGAGCGGTTTTGATTGAGTTTCTTAGTTCTGAGTTCTAATTTGATTGCACTGTGGTCTGAGAGACAGTTTGTTATAATTTCTGTTCTTGTACATTTGCTGAGGAGTGCTTTACTTCCAATTACGTGGTCAATTTTGGAGTAAGTACGATGTGGTGCTGAGAAGAATGTATATTCTGTTGATTTGGGGTGGAGAGTTCTATAGATGTCTATTAGGTCTGCTTGCTGCAGAGATGAGTTCAATTCCTGGATATCCTTGTTAACTTTCTGTCTCGTTGATCTGTCTAATGTTGACAGTGGAGTGTTGAAGTCTCCCATTATTATTGTATGGGAGTCTAAGTCTCTTTGTAAGTCTCTAAGGACTTGCTTTATGAATCTGGGTGCTCCTGTATTGGGTGCATATATATTTAGGATAGTTAGCTCTTCCTGTTGAATTGATCCCTTTACCATTATGTAATGGCCTTCTTTGTCTCTTTTGATCTTTGATGGTTTAAAGTCTGTTTTATCAGAGACTAGTATTGCAACCCCTGCTTTTTTGTGTTCTCCATTTGCTTGGTAAATCTTCCTCCATCCCTTTATTTTGAGCCTATGTATGTCTCTGCGTGTGAGATGGGTCTCCTGAATACAGCAGACTGATGGATCTTGACTCTTTATCCAGTTTGCCAGTCTGTGTCTTTTAATTGGAGCATTTAGTCCATTTACATTTAAGGTTAAGATTGTTATGTGTGAACTTGATCCTGCCATTATGATATTAACTGGTTATTTTGCTCGTTGGTTGATGCAGTTTCTTCCTAGCCTTGATGGTCTTTACATTTTGGCATGTTTTTGCAATGGCTGGTACCAGTTGTTCCTTTCCATGTTTAGTGCTTCCTTCAGGGTCTCTTGTAAGGCAGGCCTAGTGGTGACAAAATCTCTAAGCATTTGCTTATCTGTAAAGGATTTTATTTCTCCTTCACTTATGAAACTAAGTTTGGCTGGATATAAAATTCTGGGTTTAAAATTCTTTTCTTTAAGAATGTTGAATATTGGCCCCCACTCTCTTCTGGCTTGAAGAGTTTCTGCCGAGAGATCTGCTGTTAGTCTGATGGGCTTCCCTTTGTGAGTAACCCGACCTTTCTCTCTGGCTGCCCTTAAGATTTTTTCCTTCATTTCAACTTTGGTGAATCTGGCAATTATGTGTCTTGGAGTTGCTCTTCTCGAGGAGTATCTTTGTGGCGTTCTCTGTATTTCCTGGATTTGAATGTTGGCCTGCCCTACTAGGTTGGGGAAGTTCTCCTGGATGATATCCTGAAGAGTGTTTTCCAACTTGGTTCCATTTTCCCCCTCACTTTCAGGCACCCCAATCAGACGTAGATTTGGTCTTTTTACATAATCCCATACTTCTTGCAGGCTTTGTTCATTTCTTTTTCTTCTTTTTTCTTTTGGTTTCTCTTCTCGCTTCATTTCATTCATTTGATCCTCCATCGCTGACATTCTTTCTTCCAGTTGATCGAGACGGTTACTGAAGCTTGTGCATTTGTCACGTATTTCTCGTGCCATGGTTTTCGTCTCTTTCATTTCGTTTGTGAGCTTCTCTGCATTAATTACTCTAGCCATCAATTCTTCCACTTTTTTTTCAAGATTTTTAGTTTCTTTGCGCTGGGTACGTAATTCCTCCTTTAGCTCTGAGAAATTTGATGGACTGAAGCCTTCTTCTCTCATCTCGTCGAAGTCATTCTCCGTCCAGCTTTGATCCGTTGCTGGCGATGAGCTGCGCTCCTTTGCCGGGGGAGATGCACTCTTATTTTTTGAATTTCCAGCTTTTCTGCCCTGCTTTTTCCCCATCTTTGTGGTTTTATCTGCCTCTGGTCTTTGATGATGGTGATGTACTGATGGGGTTTTGGTGTAGGTGTCCTTCCTGTTTGATAGCTTTCCTTCTAACAGTCAGGATCCTCAGCTGTAGGTTGTAGCTGTAGGAGATTGCTTGAGGTCCACTCCAGACCCTGTTTGCCTGGGTATCAGCAGCAGAGGTTGAGCAGGGAGTCTGTCCCTTCTCAGATCTCAACCTCCGTGTTGGGAGATCCACTGCTCTCTTCAAAGCTGTCAGACAGAGTCGTTTGCGTCTGCAGAGCTGCTGCGTTTGTTATTATTTACTGTGCCCTGTCCCCAGAGGTGGAGTCTACAGAGACAGGCAGGTTTCCTTGAGCTGCTGTGAGCTCCACCCAGTTCGAGCTTCCCAGCAGCTTTGTTTACCTACTTAAGCCTCAGCAATGGCGGGCGCCCCTCCCCCAGCCTCGCTGCTGCCTTGCCGGTAGATCACAGACTGCTGTGCTAGCAATGAGGGAGGCTCCGTGGGTGTGGGACACTCCCGGCCAGGTGTGGGATATGATCTCCTGGTGTGCCTGTCTGCTTAAAGCGCAGTATTGGGGTGGGAGTTACCCGATTTTCCAGGTGTTGTGTGTCTCAGTTCCCCTGGCTAGGAAAAGGGATTCCCTTCCCCCTTGCGCTTTCCAGGTGAGGCAATGCCTCGCCCTGCTTCAGCTCTCGCTGGTCGGGCTGCAGCAGCTGACCAGCACCGATCGTCTGGCACTCCCCAGTGAGATGAACCCAGTACCTCAGTTGAAAATGCAGAAATCGCCGGTCTTCTGTGTCGCTCGCACCGGGAGTTGGAGACTGGAGCTGTTCCTATTCGGCCATCTTGCTCCGCCCCCTCTATTTTCATTTCTAATTGAACTTATTTAAAACTTGTCTCCTCTTGGTTCATTTATCTAATGATCTATCAATTTTGTTTATCTTTTCAAAAAACCAACTTTTTGTTTCATTGATCTTTCGTTTTGTTGGTTTTTTTTGAGATGGAGTCTGGCTCTGTCACCCAGGCTGGAGTGCAGTGGCATAATCTTGGCTCACTGCAATCTCTACCTTCTGGGTTCAAGTGATTCTCCTGCTTCATCTTCCCAAGTATCTGAGATTACAGGTATGCGCCACCATGGCCGGCTAAGTTTTTTCCTTTTAGTAGAGATGAGGTTTCACTACGTTGACCAGGCTGGTCTTAAACTCCTGACCTCAGGTGATCCACCCACGTTGGTCTCCCAAAGTGATGGGATTACAGGAATGAGCCACTGCATCCAGCTGCTTCTTTTTTTCTCTTTGTTTTGCTTTCAATCTCACTTAGCTCTGCTCTGATCCTTGTTATTTCTTTTCTTCTGCTAGTTTTGGGTTTGGTTTGTTCTTATTTCTCTAGTTCCTTGAGGTGTGACATTAGGTTGTCAATTTGTGATCTCTCAGACTTTTTGGTGTAGGCAGTTAGTGCTATAAACCTTACTCTTAGCATGCTTTTGCTGTATCAGAGAGGTTGTGATAACTTGTGTCAGTATTGTCATTCATTTCAAAAAACTTTTACATTTCTGTCTGGATTTCATTGTTGACCCAAAAATCATTCAGGAGCAGATTGTTTAATTTCTATATATTTGTATAGTTTTGAGGTTCTTTTAGGAGTTAATTTCTAGTTTTTATTCCACTGTGGTCTGAGAAGATACTAGGTATGAGTTCTATTTTTAAAATTTATTGAGTAGTTGTGTGGCCTATCATGTGGTCTATTTTAGAGAGTGTTCCATGAGCTGATGAGAAGAATGTATATTCCGCAGTTCTTGAGTAGAATGTTCTGTAAATATCTGTTAGGTCCATTTGTTTTAAGTTTAAGTTCAGTGTTTTTTTGTTGACTTTGTGCCTCAATGATCAGTCTGGTGTTGTCATTGGATCACTAGATTCAATGATCAGTCTAGTGTTGAAGTCCCCTACTATTATTGTGTTGCTTTTTCTTTTCTTAAGTCTAGTAGTAATTGTTTTATGAATCTGGGAGCTCCAGAGTTAGATGCATATGTATTTAGGATTGTAATATATTCTTGTTGGATTGATCCATTGATTCTCTTATTATTATATAATGACCTGCTTTGACTTTTTTTTTTTTTTTTTAACCATTGTTGCTTTAAAGTCTGTTTTATCTAAGAATAGCCATTACTGCTTGCTTTTGGTTTTTCTTTGCATAGAATATCTTTTTCAAATCCTTTACCTTGAGTCTATAAGAATCCTCACATGTTAGGTGAGTCTTTTGAAGACAGCAGATATTTGGTTTGTGACTTTTAAAAATCTATTCTGCTTAGTTGTATCTTGTAAGTGGAGCATTTAAGCCATTTACATTCAATGTTAATATTGAGATGTGAGGTGCTGTTCCAGTCATCATGTTGTTACCTAGTTACTTTTTTCCTTCATTGTGTTAATATTTTCTAGGCTCCGTGAGTTTTATGCTTTCAAGAGGTTTTATTGTGGCACACATCAACCTTTTGTTTTAAGATTTATAACCCATTTTTAGCATTTCTTGTAGGGCTGGTCTGATAGTGACAAATTCCCTCAGCATTTGCTTGTCTGAAAAAGACTTTATTTCTCCTTCATTTACGAAACTTAATTTTGCTGAATAGAAAATTGTGGGCTGACAGTTATTCTGTTTAAGGAGGCTAAAGATAGGACCCAGACCACTTGTGACTTGTAAGGTTTATGCTGAGTAAATCATACTTTAGAATCAGAGGACCCGGGCTGAAGTTTGGCCTCAGCCATTTAAAAGCTAAGAGATCTTGGGTTAGTAATTTAATCTTTCTGAACCTTGAATTTCTCATTTAGTGAAATGAGATAAAATGACTCCCCATATAACACTCTTTTCTTCCATGCCATTATGCCTCTTAAAGTTGATGGGAGAAACTGATGATTTGAAATGAATCAACTAAGACAATAAATTATTTTAGATTCTGTTATTAAAAGTGTAGTCAATTTTAATAAAATATGCATGGTAATAATGTCATAAATATGTGTATCATTTTATTTCAACTGAATTGTGTTGTGTTTCTAGTTCCTCTATTTTGGGGTCATGGATACAACTGACTCAGCCTTGCTCATTGTTGTATAATTAGTAGTGGAGATAGGTCTAGGTTCTTCAACTTGTCTTTAATTTTGTTCCCTGTTCTTTACAATACACCATTACACTGTTTTCCAGTATCTTCAAGCCTTCTTTATGCATTGTAGTGACTAAATCCTTCCAAGAAGGAAAACTGTTTTAAAATTGAAAATCTGGGAAATATAAATCTTGTACATACAGTTTGGCTATAACATAAGGAAATATTTATAAGCAGGAAATTTACCCTAATGACTATTACAGAAGGTCTCACATTCACTGGTAGCAGTCTTCTTTGGGGATTCTGGCTGTCCCTGTGCAGGAGTCCTCACTTTTAGGCTCCAGTGTCTCTCTGTGATGCTGTAGGCTAGAAGAGAAGGAGAATTGCTTCATAGCCAACAGAGCGCATCAGCTTAGTGACTCCTGAATTGGCTTTGGCTAACTGTCCAGGGTTAATGACCTTGTTGCAAAGCCTCTGTCAGTCACTTGGACAGGATTGGATGACTTCCATCAAGTTTGAAGGCAAACTTCAAAGCTTCAGAACTGTGTCTCCTAGGGAGAAAGAAAAAGTAGAGGGAGGTATATCAGAGATTCTTGTTGGGCCAATAAATGCATGCGTGTGTGTGTGTGTGTGTGTGTGTGTGTGTGTGTCCCTTAATAGAAATGCTCAGGTTACCTTCAGGCAAAGGTCACACTACTCTAAAAGAGTATATATCCCAGATGGTTATATCCCAGAGGCTATCAAGTCCTCCAAGAAGAAATTGAGCTATCAGAACTCTGATAGTCCTGTGGCTGACTGCACTTTCCCAGAGTTTCATGTTATTCATTTCCAGAAAGTAATTTTAGTTGATTGCCTTGTGGTCTTTTTGAATGAGGGATTTTAAGAAATAGGAGAAAATTGAAAGGATTGGCTCACCATCAAACTATATTCCTTCTGAATGCTCCTAAGGACAATGCAACTGCCAATTTGGGATGGAAACTTGTTGGAATTTCTCTCTGGAGGTTTTTAATGCAAGGCTAGACAACTGTCTTTCTTGGTCCATTTAGTTGGATGCCTGCCTGGGACAGGAGTATCAGATGACCTTACAGTCCCTTCCAGTACTGATTTTTTTGTGATTGGGTGGTAGATCCATAAGGCTATATTAGTTAGGCTGAGGATTTTACCTGTCCTGCCTGTCTGCTTTAATATTTGGCCCAATGTCTCTTAATTTTGTCTCTCTAAGCAAAGCTAAAATTATTTGAGGTCTGGGATGCCGCCTTGTGCTTCTTTCATGTTCTCCATAGAGTAGATATAGGGTGGAGAAAACTTCTGGAGCAGGCTTCTAGAGGAGATGGTGTCCAGGGAGATGGGAACAAGGTCCCAGGTGAGAGGTTGACTATTAACTGGGGAGAAGGATACCAGATTTTCTGAGTTTGGAGGGAAGGAATCAAAACTGCTGTGTCTGTATATTATGGACTGAATGTATGTGTCCTACATCACCCACCAAATTCATATGTTGAAGCCCTAACCACTAGTGTGGTTTTATTTGGGGTAAGGAAGTAATTAAAGCTAAATTAGGTCATAAAGGTGGGGCTCCTATCTGATAGGATTAATGTCCTATTTATAAGAAGTGACGCCAAAGCATTGCACTCTCTCTCTGTGTGCACATACATTGAGGAAAGGCCATGTGAGGGCATAGTGAGAAGGTGGTTACCTGAAAGCCAAAAAGCAAGCCCTCACCAGGAGTTCAACCATGCTAGAACCTTGATCTTGAACTTTCCAACCTCCAGAACTATGAGAAAACAATTCTGTTGTTTAAGCCACACAGTCTGCGGTATTTTTGTTATGGTAGCTTGAGCAGACAAATACTCTGTATATATAAGTTAATAGATAGGCAAGAGAAGGTGAGGGAGAGCACATTTTTTAATAGCAGTTTTGTTGATAAAGCGTGAGGCAAGATCATCTATGGAAAGAGAGGAATCTAGGGGCTGAGTAGGAAATAGATGGTAAACATTTGGAATAATTTTTGTGGGGAATAGAAGAGGGGACTGACAAAGGACAAATCAAAGGCTTGTTGGTTAATGCCAGAGGCTCAGATGAACTTGGAATCTGTGAATATGCAGTGGAACCAACCCTGTGAACTACTGGGTCTTTCTCAGCAGTGTATCTGGTAGATATAGGGATAGGAATTGGAGCATTGATTCAGGATTGGGATTTTCCTGAGAAATATGGTAGAAAAATAGGGACCCAAGGTAATCAAAGTTAGAAGACAGAAAAGAGTTTAAGCAATTCATCCAGGGATGTAGCATTGGCAGGAAAGAAAAAGTGCTGCTGGTTGGAAAAAAAAAAGAAAAAAGAAAAAAGAAATTGGAGGAGCCAAAGAACGAGAATACCCTGTGAGGCCAGGAAGCAAGTGTAGTAGGAATAAGGAAATGAGAGAACTCAGAAGACTGGAAAATATCGCCAAGAAGTAGAATATCAGGGTTCAGGACTGGGTGATGACAAAACCCAGCCAGAGTGTGGCCATGAGGAGGGATAGTCCAAATGCAGTAGAGGAGCACCTCCAACATTTTTGGCACCAGGAACTGGTCTTGTGGAAGACAATTTTTCCATGGACTGGGGGTGGGGATGGTTTCAGGGTGATTCAAGCACATTTACTGTGCACTTTACTTCTATTATTATTATACTGTAATATATAATGAAATAATTATACAACTCACCATAATATAGAACTGGTGGGAGCCCTGAGTTTGTTTTCCTGAAACTAGGCGGTCCCATCTAGGGGTGATGGGAGATAGTGACAGATCACCAGACATTAGATTCTCATAAGGAGCATGCAACCTAGATCACTGACATGCACAGTTCACAATAAGGTTCGCATTCCTATGAGAATCCAATGCTGCCGCTGATCTGACAGCAGGCAGAGCTCAGGTGGTAATGCGAGTGGTGGACAGTGGCTGTAAACAAAGATGAAGCTTTGCTTTCTCATGCCTGCTGCTCACCTCCTGCTGTATGGCTCAGTTCCTAACAGGCCACGGATGGATACCAGTCCGTGGCCTGGGGATTGGGGATCCCTGCAGTAGAGTAACTGTGAATAGTTAGGAAGACCTGTGAGTTTCAAGAACTCATTGTTGGAAGGGTTATCACATATCACATGGGTGATTTATCTTCATGGACATGCTTATCTCCTAGGATTTGGTTAGGAGTAAGAGTGGAAAGAACTGTGAGTGAGATCTCAAAGAACTATAACGGGGGGAGCACACAGTGCTTTGAGGGTCTGTAAGTGGACCTCCTAACCCAGACTTGGGAGTTAGGTCAGACTTCTGGGGGAAGTGATAGCTGATATGAACCCCCAAAGATGAATGAGGTTAGCCAGGGGAGGGAGAGGCAGAGCAGAGAAGAGAGTGATGAGAGAGGAGAATTATTCCATATAGAAGGAAGTAGAAAGTTCAATAGATAAATGTTTTATAAAGTACCTAGGTTCATAAAATAAAAGGTAATCTAGAGATATGGAACCTATTATTAAATAAAATAGTCTATAGCTTAGTAATCCTCTTCACTTACAGTCACTCTTATGATGTTATTTTTAATTTTTTAAAACTTAAAAAATTAATGCAGGCTTTTGGGGACTGAACTCCATATCCTTACATTCACAACAGATTATGAAACCATTTGGTGTGTGGAAGGAGAGGAAATGTTCCCCACGACGTGTCTTCCTCACACACTGCATGACTTAGCCCTTTCTCTCCAGATTCATTTTCAATTATAGAACAAGTGCATTTTTATTCTACATGGCTGAATTGCAAAAGACAAGACATGGACTGGTAAAGCAGAGGAGAACAAACAGTGAAAGATGGATAACATACCCAAAAGCATTTTGATTTGTGCCTTGATGAGATGTAAATGGAGGGGACATTCTCAGTATTCATATTTGACAATTTTTTGAAAGTATTCATATTTGCATGTGAGGAGCACTCACAGAAGATAGCCAAAATGTCTGCAAAGAAAAGTAAAGTATACAAGAAGTCAACTCTATTTCAACTAAGTATCCTGGGTCATAAATTATTTCCAAGGAGATTTTGCTAACTGGCACATTGGACTTGGAACCTATGCACCTTTTCCCACCTTGTTCTCACTGTGAAAAAAGGCTGGAGGTGGTGCAGTGTGAAGAGTTCAGGCTTTGAATCAAGATGGAATTGAGCCTACATTTTGACTCTGTCGTGCTGTTGGGGTGAGCAGTGCGACCTTAGAGCACGTGTTCAAACTTCTCTGAGCTTCCATTTCAGCATCAGTAGAAGAACAAGCAAAAACTTAAGTTAAAAGGGGAATGTGAAGATTGGAAATTATGTATGTAAAGTACTAAGAACAATATCTGATACAGAGGAGGCATCCAATAAATGGCAGCAATCAGCTACTATCAGTACTACTACTAGCACTCTCTTCAATAAATGAATCTGCACAATAGAGGCACTGCCTGCAGGGGATGTTTAATACCTGTATGCTGCACGCTTAATAAATTCTTGCCTTAAAAACAATTCAAAATGCAAATAGCACCTCTGCATTGCTGTGCACAGAGCCAGACTTCCTCTAGGGTTATGTCTAAAAGACATTTTTTTGGTGAACTTAGGTATATGTGTGTGTGTGTGTGGGTGGGGTCTTGGGGAGACAGGAAAGTGGTTGAGAGGCTGGGAGTGGCTTCCTTCCTCTAAGAGCACACTTTAAAAGTCTAGCACTGCAGAACTTCTCTCAAACTGACTTAGAGAAATAATCCAACCCTAGTAGCATTGCACAAATGCCACTGGGATCCATTTTTCAGAGGAAAGATAGTGGCAGTCTTGGCAGTATCCCTAGCTCTTTCTTTGAAGAAGGGCTTGGAGCAGAAGGCATCAGCGTGTTTGGCATAAGGGCTGTGATCTGCTGGAACGGAGATTAAGTGCTGGGCCTTCTTGTAAGAGCCCCTGTGTTACAAGTTGTGAGGGGGCTTTACTGTTCACCTTCCTGGTTTAAGCAATGGCACATGTCCAGCTGTACTGCACGCGGTATAGCTTTCACTTCTAATTGTGCACCTGTCCTGAGTAGATGCAAAGGAGCTTCCATCTTCTTGCTTGATAAACAAATTAAGTGATGTTTAGACTTGACTTGTTTGCATAGCCTCTAGTGCATACATTTTTAAGTGTATAATTCCTGTTCTGATACCCCTGGAAATAAGAAAAGCAAATTTGCTGTATTAGAAAAGCTTCATGGAAAGGTGTCACTAGGACAATATAGCAGGGATCAAGGCACAATGGAGGAGATAAGGTGCATATTGGCTTGGTGATTTTGGAACTGGGAAGCACAATCTCTGGGAGGACAAGCTTTTTTTTTTTTTTTTTTTTCTCCTCTTCAGTAAACACAGTTCAATTTCTAGGAAAATCCCTGAGAAAGCTGTGAGCACATCTTCTTTGGACTTCTTGATGATAGACCTTCATCTGCTTGGAATGAATGAAGGAAGCCTATCTATGGGCAGAGACATTGACCAAGTAACTGCTAGTCTCACACTTTACCCAACTGAGTCCATATTAAAGAGTAAAGCTGCATATTTTAAACAAAGTATTTAAAAATATTTAGATGAGCAGATTTCTGGAGTCATACAACTAGCAAAGTATTTATATTGTCCTAATCCATTTAAGTAAACCTGGCTCATATTGGCAAATGCATACTAGTAATTGACAAGATAATCCCACAGGTATAGACACTGGAAGATTTATCCTGGTTGAGTAACATCCCTTGTTTGGCCTGAAACCTTTATTCCATTGCTGGCTGAAGCCTCAGGACTGACAGCCTAGCTTGACATCCATTTCTAGCTTGGTCTTGGAACCACCTCCCCTTTACCCCCCAAGGACATGAAATATGAATCTCCTTGCTGACCTCAGCACCGTCACTTTCTCCCCATCCTGGGCCCCAAGGAACTGAATAATGGGACCACCTGACATCTTGTCCCATATAACTCTACTCTGTTAGAGGAGGCAGAGTTGCGTTAACCTCTTGGAGCTAATATCTCTGTTAAGGGAAGAACAATTAGGACATTTATAATGCCTATTACTGTTTTCTAAGACAGGGGTATTCATCTTTATAGATTTCACGAAATAAAATTATACTCCTAATTCTGCCAGTTATATTTAAATTCGCAAGATATTGCATATCAATGCAGGGAGTTGAGTTCAGCAAGCCTACTTTCAAAGCTAACAGTTCTAATGATAAGTCCTTTTAATTGAAAATTTAGCTGAACTTCACTAGTTGATCACAGACATAATCCTTTAGCAAACAGAACATTGCATCTAACTTCTTTTTGCCTCTTGACTATGCCTTGAAGAAGTGAGAGATTCTGAGATCCAGTCTCTTCCCATTGTGAGAGTTGACTATGGGCATATACTGCAATCTGATTTACAGAAAAGAAATTCCTGGGAGAGGTAAATTTGTTCCACAAAGTTCTAATCATAATTATTCTGCTCACTAAAAATGACTATGGTAATGAGAACTGTGCCAGGTCCGTGAAGGACATCATCCATCAATCAATCCATCATCATTATCATCATCATCATGTCATTGAAAGTACTTTATGTCTCATCTCAAAGTTCACAAAACAATATTTCATGAGTATCTTGTTTGATTCTTCTGACAATCTCAGAGGTAGACAGGTTAGGCATCATTTATCCTCATTTTGCAGATAAATAAACTGTGGCCCAAAGAGGTTGAGACTTGCTTGAGTTCTTACAGCTAGAAAGTGTCCTGGCTTTCAAAGAAACCAGCTCTTTGAAATCTCAGTCTATCCTTTCACTGTGGTGCCATTCTGCATTGAAAGTGTGTATTGTAAGAATGCAAGGGTCCTGCCAGGTGCTTTGCAAGGCTGTTAAATCATCCTACAAAATGCCTTAGAACCCATCAACATTATTATCTCTCACTTGCTGATCATAGTCTTTGGATGGGGAATCTAGCCTATTAACACTGAGCATCGCTCAGCTGTGTCCTGCTTTACAGTGAGAGGGGTTCATTGTTCTAATGTGAAGTCTGCTGCTTTGGGATGTGGTCTCTGACAAGCCATTAGCTACCCAAGCCAGGAGAGGCAAGAAAACAGGACCATTATTTACTAGGAATCTTTATTATGGCTCTATACTCCATGAACTTTGTGTGTGCAGCTAATAATTATAGAATGAAAACAGTATTTTCAGGGAAATTAAGCCACTATGGGCAGAAGAGAAAATGGATTTACAAATAACAGTTACATGATAATAATGATGATACATATTGCTACATCCTTTACTCCATACCAAAGATAACAGAACATGGCATTATATTGCTTGCTGATGCCCCCACCACCTTAAAAACAATAATGTAAATGGCTGGAAAGAGCCCTGAGTTGGCAGTCAGCAATATTCTGGTTCTCCTTGCCAAGTGTTTTCAGCTATAACTATATTTATCTATCCTTTGCGTATTTCTCTACTTCACCTTGCTTTCCCCACCTGTAAAATTAGGATAATTTTGCCTAGACTTCATCCTCTATAACAGGATGGACGAACCATATTGCAGATGTGAAGCACTTGAAGGAACTATTGGATAGACAAGATGATAACAAACATCTCTGGCTGCTTGGACATGTGAGAGGGAATATTTAGGAGATATCATTAGTTGATATTTCATAATATTTTATGAAATATTTTCAAATGGATTCTTCCTTTGTGTGTCCCAAACTATTATATGTGCCTGCCTTTTATACATCAGGAAATGGAGGCTCTTGCTCAGGTCCTATAACTGGTAAAACGCAGAGTTGCATACAGCTTCTGACTCTGAAACACTTATCCTTATCCCTGCATGATGCTCCTCCTCTTATGTAAGGCCCAGGCTAAGTCTTGGACTTTATCCTAATTTAAGTATTCTGTGTTTTGGCCAACTGCTTGGGTGTTTCATTTCTGTGTTCTCTGTTTCACTACATTATGGGAAGTTTTATCTTTCACTTTTTTTTTTTTTTTTTTTTTTTTTTTTGTGGTGCGAGGAACAGCTTCCTGATGGGGGTCTGAGCCCCTGCACTGGGCAGAAACACAAGACCCAAGAAGCTTCTCACATAGCGTCATTATCAATGCCAGAGCACAGTCTTTAATGCTATCTCATGGCCAATATCATAAAGGTAACTTCGATTCTACCATGCCTTAGGTGAGAGATGAGGAGTAAACAGAGTGTTGGTTCATGGCACCCAAACCTTTGGGTTTACCCTTATCTTTCATGGTAATATTGTTTAATTAAAAATAAAATTGGAAACAATCTACATGTCCATCAAGAGGGATGGGTTAATATCTCATAGGACTGTTAAGGGGTTTAAAGATTAAATACATATAAGGTCTTAGAATAATGCCTAGCACATGTTAAATGCTCAATCCACGTTAGCTATTATTTTTAGAGTTATGAATAAAGAAGAATGACTATATTTGAGCTCTGCCAGAACCACACATCCATACACAGAATAAATTCAGGGTTTTATTTCCAGGTCTGCCTTCACTTGATCCGGAAGTGCTAGGTGATGACAGGACTCAGGCTCAATGATTCTGCCTGTTTCTTTCCCCTTCATGACTACAGATGGCAACCACTTTGTCTTTTATTAAGGTAGAAGATGTTGTGAAGGTCAGGTAAATGGCATTTCCAAATTTTTTATATCAGATTGAGGAAAAACTTAGTATGACATAGTAAAAAATTTATCTGGCCTTGTCTCTTGTCCCTGGTTCTTGGCATAGAGATTCAGAAACCTTCAGAATTTCCTGAGTGATAGGCGTGTCTTTTTTGTGCTAGATAACTTCAAGGTGGAGACTAGTCACCAGAAAGACCCAGCATGTGGTTAGGGGGTTGGAGCTTTGGAACTGCTTGACCTCTGAGGAAGGGAAGGGGCTGAAAATTGAGTTCAATCATGTGGCCAATGATTTAGTTAATCATACCTTGGTAATCAAACCCCAGTGAAAACTATGGACACTAATGCTATGAAGCTTCCTGGTTGATGAATGCATTGATGGGCCAAGGGTGATGTGCCCTGATTCCGCAGGAAGAGGACATGGAATTCCTGCACTCTTTTCTAGACCTTACCCTATCTGAATCCTTTGTAATAAAACTGTAATGATAAGCATAGCACTTTTCTGAGTTCTGTGAGTCATTCTAGCAAATTATCAAATGTGAAAAGATCATGGGAAGCCTTGAATTTGTGGTCAGTTCATCAGAAGTGTGGGTGGCCCGGGGATTCCCAGAATTTGTGGCTGCCATACGAAGTAAGGGCAATCTTGTGGAGGACTGAGGCTTTATACCTGTGGAGTCTGATGCTAACTCTGAGTGATTAGTCTCAGAATTGAATTATATTGTAGTATGCCCAGTTAGGGTGGAAAGAGAGTACACAGTCACCTGGTTTAACCAATCATTAGCAAAATCTCACATTCTCTCTTCTATCATTTGAAGAGCCTCATTTCACTACCATTGTTATCTAGGACAGAGTAACCCAAACCAGAGGCTGGAAATATCTGACTGTTACCATGTGCCCTATTCCCCTCACTTGTTCTCATCCTATGCCCTTTGATGCTTGTGAAAAGTTATGAGCAAAAATGATGGCAAAACCACTTAAATGCCATTATTTTTTCATTTGTACTCAGGAATTCTGCTCATGCATCAAATGCAGTCTTTCTTGATGTACAAATTGCGGTAATTGGTTTTCCTCATTGTCTTTCTTCCCACTTACTTTCCTCAACTAGGGACCACCAAGGACATATCCTTTCTGAATAACAATTTCACTTCCAAGACCGCCCAATCTGTCAGACTTGGAGCTCACGCAAAAGTTTCTGCTCAGTGTTTAAATGCAACTCATTAATTTTAAGACACTTTACTCTTCCTCACTGCTTAGATTTTTAAGGAATGCAAATTGCACTTTATTTCAAAGCTGGAAAAAGCAACAGAAAAAAGTGCCAAGGATGATCTTGACTGGTTTTAAGTAATTGTTAAAAGAAGACATATAAGCATTCTGACCACGGATTACACAGCATCCTGGGGGAATCAGAGCTCTTGCTCTGTGTCCTGATGCAGAGGTTTTCTTTTTTTCTTTTTCTTTTTTCAACTTGATTATCCATCTGCAAACCAGACACTATTTCCCATTACCAGGAGCATATTCCAGCATTTCCTCCTGTCAAATTAAATTGGTGTGGATTTAGGAAATGCAGACCCATTCCAATACAAGCGTAATAAGACAACATAAGAAATACAAGTATGTTAGTAAATATATCTAATGCACAATCACCTCAAGGCCAGATAGGTACAGGCTTTCAGAATATGCATGGATTCCAATTATATTGGTCTGTATGACTCTCCTTAGGAGATGAGGTAGAGACAATGGCAAATCAAACTTATGAAGAACACACAGAATTTAAACATCTTATAGGTGAAAAGATCTTCTTACCCATGAATCCTGTTTATAACCCTATTACCTCCAATAAATAGTCATCCAGCTTCTGCTGGAATAGTCAAAGTACAGCCAAGGGTATCATGGGTTTCTGAAGTTGCCCACTCTTAGCTAGACAGACAGCTTTAATAGGTACATGGGCTGTTGTCCATTAGTTGTCCTATTGCTGTTGCTCTGTTCACGATCCTTCTCGCAGAGGTACATGTGACACTTTGGAAGCCTTCCCTATTTTCATCCCATTTGGGTTGCTGACCTGGCCATTACTCATTTTGCCATGGCCTAAGCCTCTGGCTGTACCCTCTGCTGAGGATGGGCCACAAGAAGGGATTTGGTGGTAAAGGGATGGGAAGGAGGTTACAGAGAGGGTAAAAACATTCAGGGAATCACTACTTACGCTAAGGCAATGGTGCTTCCAAGAATCCTTGGGTAAGGATTCCCAATGTTACAGCCACAATGCTTTGAAATCAGAAAATACTAAAATTAATTTCTACAGCTTTTAGGAAACATTTTAATTCTTACCACATGTATGTTCCTGCATTTTTAATAGGAAGGAGTGTAATTACTGAATGGCCATTCATTACAGAGGACATCAATAATGCATTGGATTTTGCAATATTTTCCCTAGTGTTATCATTGTAGTGATAGATTGTAAGTCTAAGCAGATTCAGTAATGCTACTGTGATTTATGAGAACACAATGTGTTTAGAAGGGCCTGGAAGTAAACTCTTCACACAGGGATGAGAGAAGGAGGTTGTCATGATGGTGGCAAGGGGTGGGAACTCTGCTATTCTATTAAGACTTTAGAAATATAGACTGTACCCCTGGATTCTTAATTAGCCATCTGCTTTCTCTGCTTTTTTGCATCTCCAGAGAATTGTTGCAAGTATTTGTATTTCTATTTGTAATGAGGTACGATGGAACAAAAAGCTGGTTTGTGTTGATGTTTATGGGAAAAGTAGAAATTGGAGTAGAGTTTTGGTGCTAATATATTTCATGGGTCCAATGGGCCAAAGACTGTTTTTACTTATTGACTTGAATCTAATGAAACAGACTCAATTGCATTTAATTAAAACATTTATGGAGAGTCTACTATGCATAAAGCACATGGCAGTTGGTGTGAGTGAACCCATCAGAATAGCTTTAACACAGAGAAGTATAAATAAGTAACATCCGTAAGAGGTGTTAAAAGTACCATTTGGGGTCAAAGGAAGAAGGGATCATATTTATCTGGTGTTTCATCTGGATTCTCATGAGAAAAGGGCCTGAGGCAGAATTCTATACGCTAATAGTTTACTAGGGATGCAACATCAAGGAAGCAACAGTGAGGCAGGAAAAAAAAGTGAGGCAGGAAGGGAGAGAAAATACAAGGCAGTGCATCATCAAGCTGATTACAGCTTCCTACAAATCCAGATGGTTGCTCAGTCACGTGGGCCATCTCCAGAGAGAATGTATGGAACAGTTATCTCTCTGTCATAGACAAGGAAGAGGGAGCAATTTGTTTGCTGGCTTTTGCCTCTCTCCCACCTCTCATTAGTCTGAGTCTGCTTCATGAACACTGACTTCTTCACAGTTTTGGGTTGTGTTACTCAGCCCTCTAGGAAGTTTCTGGGGAGGCCAGAGCCTCAATAGGTCCAGTCAGTCCAGTGCACAGGGATGGTCAGTTGGTGTCTGTGGGTGCTTCTTGGTTTGTGGTGGCAGCAGTGGTGGCTTGCAATTTATGATTATTAAAACAACATAAGCTGCCAGTAAGGTCATTCTGGCCAGGGTGTAAGGCGGGTGGGTAAGGCTGGGAGTGAGGAGATAGGGCTGAGGGAATCCAAGGTGCTCCGTATCTATACAGTTAGGATTAGGAAAAGCTTTAGAGAGAAGATAACTTATAAGATGGCACTTAAAATGACAGGTAAGATTTTGGTAGGCAGAGATAGAGAGGATGTTTGTACTTATACTTGAATCAAGCAAAGGCATGTTTTGGTTGAGGGCACACTGAACAGTCAGTCCACTTTGCTTCAACTCTAAGATATGTGTAGAGGAGAATGGGAGAGAATATTGGAAATGTAGACAGGTTTGAGCAGGAAAGGCCTTGAGAGGAAGTATATCAGTCAGTTATTGCTGCATAACAAACACAAAATCTTAATGACATATAACAATAGGCCCATATTTCTTGCATATCTGCTGGTCAGTTGAAGTGGTTCTCCTTCAGGCTGCAGGTCTGTGGGTTGGCTGGGCAGCTCTGCTCTATATACATTCATTCTGGGGTCCAGGCTGAAGGTGCAGGAGGTCTCTGGAGGAAGCTCTTCTCACAGCAATGGCAGAAACTCAAGAGGATTTGTCCAACCACATAAACACACTTCAAACTGCTACTTGTGTTATGTTCAGTAACATAGAATTGTCCTGAGAAAGTTACATGGCTAAGGCTAAAGATGGTGGAGACATGAATATACCCTGTCCTATGAGATCATGGCAAGCATTCTTCACTTTCCTTCACAGGGAAGAATTATGACCAATAATTCAATATAGTAGAGCCAGGGTGAGACACTTGTAGACTCAAGGAAAAGAACAGTATTTCATTCATTATGTTTGTTCTTGTGGTCCCAAGCACCGTGCCTAAAACATAGTAGGTGCTCAATGTTTGTTGAATGCGTGAGTGAATTAATGCCAGCCACCCTGCATTCAGCACTATGGTAAGCATTGCAAATTGAGTTTGGGGCCTACCGCTTTGAGAATTTTCTCCAGATCAGGCTTTAAGATATATAAAACTCATATTCACCCAGATTAAAACACTTATTTCAAGATAATTTCTCCAGAACTTTGCTTTTCCGTGTCCTTTTCTTACTCAAGAAACAATTATATCTTTTTAGTGGCCTTGTCAAAGATTAGTTGACCATATATACTTGGGTCCATTCTGGGCTTTGAATTCTGTTCCACTGGTTTGTGTGTCTGTTTTTATGCCCAGTACCATACTGTTTTTATTACTATTGCTTTATGATTAATTTGAAATCAGGAAGTGGCATGCTTCCAACTTTGTTTTTCTTTCCCAAGATTGTTTCGCCTACTCAGGGTCTTTTGTGGTTCCATACACATTTAAGAATTTTTCTCCATATATATATATGATGGAATATTACTCAGCCTTAAATAAGAAGAAAATTCTGCCATTCATGACAAATTCTCAAGAGGACATTATGCTAAGTGAAATGAGCCAGATAGAGAAAGAAAAATATCACACGTTCTATTTATATTTGGAATCTAAAAAGAAAAAAATAAAATATACAGAAACAGAGAAGTAGAAAGGTGGTTACCAGGGGTAGGGGGAAGGAGAAAATAGGGGGAAGGTGACATAGGTCGAAGGGTACAAAGACGCAGTTATATCAGATGAATAAGTCTAGAGATCAAATATACAGAATGAGAACTATAGTTAATAATATTGTATCATATACTGGAAATTTGCTAAGAGTGTAGATTTTAGGTTCTCTTACTACACATACACACGAAAGGTAACTAGGTTAGATTGTGGATATGCTAATTTACTTGACTGTAGTAATCACTTCACTATGTGTATGTATATCAAAACATTATGTTGTACAACTTAAAGAGATGTAACAAGAAACAAGATATAACCTCTTTTCCATTACCTTGTCAAGCTCCACATTCCTCTGCCTGACTTTCCTTAATCTGACTTTATTTTCCAATGCTCCTGACACAAACTGTCCTTACCAGTCACACCCTGTCTTTGCTGTTCCATTCCCTTCCTCTCCCTCCCTGCCCTTGATCCCTATCTTTTTCCTCAGGGCCTCTACCCGGGGGGCTGACTTTGTGAGGGATGCCTTTTTATCTCTCAGGTCCATCCATATACTGTTTACCCTTCTGGCTTGGCTAAATGTCTTCTTTCCCCCATAAAACCTCCTGTGACTGGAATATCTTAACTCTTTATTGCTTAATAATTGTCTCTTGTGGGTTAATCCCATTTGCCCGATCAGTTTGTGAATGGTTTCGAGGCAGGGCCCAAATCTTCTGCTGCTTTGGGTCTCTCTCACAGTGTCTAACATGGTGCTTGATGCACAGTAGATAAATAATAAATAAGTACTGATGGACTGATCCTATATGCACCATGCCCATATCTGATAAACTTGGCTATTGACCATTTTGTGTGCATTAGAAATAGACCCTTGGCAGCAAGAGAGGCTTCTACCTATATGTGGCATCCACCCAGTTGACCTGAGATAGCCCCTGCATCAGTAATTGGCAACTTTTTTTTTTTTTTTTTTGAGACAGAGTCTCACTCTGTCGCCAGGCTGGAGTGCAGTGGCGCTATCTCTGCTCACTGCAACCTCCACCTCCTGGCTTCAAGGGATTATCCTGCCTCAGCTTCCCGAGTAGCTGGGACTACAACACCTGGCTAATTTTTGTAATTTTAGTAGAGACGGGGTTTCACCATGTTGTCCAGGATAGTCTCCATCTCTTGACCTTGTGATCCGCCAACCTCTGCCTCCCAAAGTGCTGGGATTACAGGCGTGAGCCACCACACCTGGCCAATTGGCAATTTTTGATGGGTGATCAGTGCATCTCTTCATAGTGTATTATTTAGAAGCCCCATGATTTAGTGGCTTTAAGAAAAGAGGCTGAAAAACCACCATGGCACTTGTATAGCTATGTAACAAAACTGCACATTCTGCACATGTAACCCAGAACTTAAAGTATAATGGAAAAAAAAAAAAAAAAAGAAAAGAGGCTGAAAAAGCAGGGCAAGGACTTGGCACCCACTGCAAGTGAACCTGAGGGAGCATGCCTGCCCCCTCTGCTGGGGCTCAGAGGATGTAGGAGATTATGTCATCCAAGCCTTGAAGAATGCCTATTCTCCTTTGGGCTAGGTGTTTCTGCTTGTTCATTATGCAAAGGAAGTATGAAAATAATAGGTTGGTTTTTATTTCTCCCTCTGAAACCATGAAAACAGTGAACATATAATTCCATCTCTGGCTGGCATAGAAAAGACACATTGACATTGTCCTCTTTTTTGAGAGATGTGGTCTTGCCATGTTGCCCAAGCTGGTCTTGAACTCCTGGCTTCAAGTGATCCTCTAGCACTGGCCTCACAAAATATTGAGATTACAGGCATGAGCATCCATGTCTGACCCTGATATTGTCGTTTTTGGTGAGGAAAACTCAATGTTTCTTTTACCACCTCCTAAACTCTACTGACTCAGGGGCTGTCTGAGTGAAGCTATCATTTCAAGGGAGCGTTATGCTGCCTAGAAGTTTGAATAAAAGCATTAACTCTGCTTCCTCTCTGTTTTATACGCTATTTACAACAACCAGTAGTTTTGTTGTTATGGAGCATGGCTGTTCAAAATTGTGAATAATCTAACTGTATCCTTCGCATACCTCTTTTACAGTCTTTGCTTTTTCTTTCTCCATGGCTTTCTAGTGCCTTGTTTTTTATTGCATCTGTTGCTGCAGGATATTTTCCCCAACAGCTGTTCAGGACTGCACTACAATGTCCATTTGGAATGGGCAGGATTGTATGTTTCCAACTTTCTTTATTTTTCTTCTTCCCAACTTCAAAACTTATCTAACTTGTGCTTCATTCTCTCTGGGCCTGCTGTCTGCTAAGGCTGATCCAATGGGTGTCATTCATTGTTTAAATCACTTCATGATACACTTCTTAAACAGATCTTCCTGGTGGAATGCAACGAGATACTCTAAGTCATAGGATAATAATGACATGTCTTTTTCCAGCATCAGTTTTATTCAGTGGCAAGTAATTTAAAATATCCTAGAATACCAAGATGAATGTTGATAAATTATGAAATAAAATGCAAAGTTCAAATGAAAATATATGTTAAAGCATAGGATTTAATAAATGTGTGCTCTTTGTGGGGGTATTTTGGGCTGTGACCTCTACTTTCCCATGTTTTTACCTATAGAAGCTTTGAAGGGCAAAGCTTAAAAAGCATTTTGTAAACACTCTGGCATAATGGGAGGTTGCACAGAAATGCAAACCAAAAGGGTTAGGGTAAGTTCAGGGAATCAGTGAATCAAAGACCAAGTCACTCCATATCCCAGAGGCAAAGCAGTTAAGGCTTGTGTGGGCATTGCTGGGAGAAACCTACAGTCCAGTAGGGTGGATGCTAGAAGAGCATCAGAAAAGAGGCAAGGATTTGGAATTGGGAAGCGTAGTCAAAGTTGTGAGAACTCTTCCACTGGTTCTGTTGAATTCAACTGCTTCTAAAGGGAGTGGTTTTTCTCCCTTATGACTTAAAGGAGTGATCTTCACACTGGACAAATATGTTCAAGGTAGTTCACAAAGACTTTCCAGGGTACTTTTAAGGGACTCAATATCCACATCCTCAACTCATAAACATTTTGTCTCCTAAAATTTCTCCCTCTTAAAATAAGCCTATGGTCTTCTCTCTACTTCTCTATTTATAATAAGCCTTCTCCCGCTTGACAAAATAGATGAATATTTGTCACCATTTGGATCTTACCATGGTATATTGTCCCAGGGTATCAAAACCTCCAGTGTCCAAACAAAGAGAGATTTCAAAATAATGGTTTTGAGAAAGCAAATGACTAATGGCTGTTAGATGTGTGAGTCAGATGGTTTCCAATTCTTTTTTTTTTTCAGCATACCATTGTTGACTTGAAGGTTTTCAAATCTTTGCTTTCAAAATTGAAAGAGGACTAAATTGAATTTTCAGCTGTAAGATCATTACAAATAAATTTTGATTATAGATTATTTTATATGAGTTTTGACATATTTAGAAGTTAAAGAATGGTGTCATCACTGTAACCACACTCCTTCCATTCCCATCACCATAGATGTTTTAACAAAGTTACTTAGTGCTTTTGTCTATAACAATAAAAGGTAGAAACATAATTTATTGTTACAGGATAATTTTCATAAAGGAAAAATATTATACCTATATAGGCAATCATGAATGCTAAAATGAATTTGCTAATAGATGCAGAACTGGTTGTTATCTTAAAGGGAAAAAAGTTTAATGTTTAGAATTATGTTTTCTAAAGAGCAGGGATCAATTGTATCTCTATCAGACAAAATTAGTTTATATTTTCATGGATAAGCATCATTTTCTTTACTTTCAACTTACTACAGTTTACAGAGTTATAAAATAAACTGTCAAAGACCATCAAAGGTACATACCCTTATCGAATCAGGTAACCTCCTGGTGGTAGGAGAGTCCTGCCAGACAACACCCAACTTTTCATTGAAATGACACCAAATAATCTCTTTTGCCCAGGTCAAAGTCTTTTACAATATTCTTAACAGCTCCTAAGCTCCGTCTTAGTCTAGCAATAAGTAATTTTTATGCAAAGATAGATGAACTAATTGAAATTAAAAACCTCAGCAATCCAGCTTCACTAATCTCATTAAGAGATGTAGTTTCTCCTTTAAAAATTACATTTATGAGCTGGGTGCAGTAGTCCCAGCTACTTAAGAGGCGGAGGTCAGGAGGATGGTTTCAGCCAAAGAGTTTGAGGCTAGCCTGAGCAATGTAGCAAGACCCCATCTCTATATTTTTAAAAAACATTTGTTAAACAATTATTAAGCAAAAAAATTTAATGTATTTGTGTTATGTTGACAAATTTTATGTTAGTAATTATAATGATAAATCAACTCTGGAGAAAAAATTTAAACACTTAAAGTCTTATAGTTACCAAATATTTAAAAATAATTTGAATAATACACATATTTTGTTACAGAGAGTTAGGGTGATGAATAGAAGATGTTTAAGCAAATAAAATATTACCTTAGGATAAAATTTTGTGAAGAAGTAGAGAGAAACTAGTCAAGAAGAAATAGGAGTGATGTAAGTTTTTGGACTGTTATAAAAATCACTCAATGCAAAGAAACTTGAAATCATAACAAATAATCTTTCAGACCACAGTGCAATCAAATTAGAACTCAGGATTAAGAAACTCACTCAAAACCACATAATTACATGGAAATTGAACAACCTGCTTCTGAATGACTCCTGGGTAAATAATGAAATTAAGGCAGAAATAAACAAGTTCTTTGAAACCAATCAGAACAAAGAGATAACATACCAGAATCTCTGGGACACAGCTAAAGCAGTGTTAAGAGGGGAATTTATAGCACTAAATGCCCACATCAGAAAGCTAGAAAGATCTCAAATTGACACCCTAACATCACAATTAAAAGAGCTAGGGAAGCAAGAAAAAACTAATCCAAAAGCTAGCAGAAGACAGGAAATAACTAAGATAGAGCAGAACTGAAGGAAATAAAGACACAGAAAACTCAAAAAATCAGTGAACTAGGATCTGGTTTTTTGAAAAAATTAACAAAATAGACCGCTAGGTAGACTAATACAGAAAAAAAGAGAGAGCCAGTAAATAGATGCAATAAAAAATGATAAAGGGGATATCACCACTGACCCCAAAGAAATACAAACTACCATCAGAGAATACTATAAACACCTTTAAACAAACAAACTAGAAAATCTAGAAGAAATGAATAAATTCCTGGACACACACACCTTCCTAAGACTAAACCAGGAAGAATTGGAATCTCTGAGTACACTAATAACAAGTTCTGAAATTGAGGCAGTAATTAATAGCCTACCAACCGAAAAAAAAAAAAAAAAAAATCCCAGGACCAGATGGATTCATAGTTGAATTCTACCAGAAGTACAAAGAGGAGCTGGTACCTACCATTCCTTCTGAAACTATTCCAAACAACTGAAAAGGAGGGACTCCTCCCTAACTCGTTTTATGAAGCCAACATCATCCTGATACCAAAACCTGGCAGAGACAAAACAAAAAAAGAAAACTTGAGGCCAATATCCCTGATGAACATTGATGTGAAATCCTTAATAATATACTAGCAAACCGAATTCAGCAGCATATCAAAAAACTTACCCATCACAATCAAGTCGGCTTCATCCCCGGGTTGCAGGGCTGGTTCAACATATACAAATCAACACATGTAACCCATCACATAAATAGAACCAAAGACAAAAAACACATTATTATCTCAATAGATTCAGAAAAGGCCTTCAATGAAATTCAACACCACTACATGCTAAAAACTCTCAATAAACTAGGTGTTGATGAAACATATCTCAAAATAATAAGAGCTATTCATGACAAACCCACAGCCAATATCATACTGAATGGGCAAGACAAGGATGCCATCTGTCACCATTCCTATTCAATATAGTATTGGAAGTTCTGGCCAGGGCAATCAGGCAAGAGAGAGAAAAAAATAGTTTTCAAATAGGAAGAGAGGAAGTCAAATTATCTCTGTTTGCAGATGACATGATTGTATATTTAGAAAACCCCATAGTCTCAGTCCCAAAAACTCCTTAAGCTGATAAACAACTTCAGCAAAGTCTCAGGATACAAAATCAATGTGCGAAAATCGCAAGCATTCCTTCACACCAACAATAGACAAGCAGAGAGTCAAATAATGAGTGAACTCCCATTTATAATTGCTACAAAGAGAATAAAATACCTAGGAATCCAACTTACAAGGGATGTGAAGGACCACTTCAAGGAGAACTACAAACCACTGCTCAACGAAATCAGAGAGGATGCAAACAAATGGAATAATATTCTATCCTCATGGTTAGGAAGAATCAATATCATGAAAATGCCCATACTGCCCAAAGTAATTTATAGATTCAATACTATTCTCATCAAACTACTATTGAAATTCTTCACAGAATTAGAAAAAACTACTTTAAATTTTGTATAGAATTAGAGAAGACCCCGTATAGCCATGACAATCCTAAGCAAAAAGAATAAAGCTGGAAGCATCATGCTACCTGAGTTCAAACTATGCTACAAAGCTACAGTAACCAAAACAGCATGGTACTCATACAAAAACAGACATAGAGACCAATGGAACAGACCAGAAACTTCAGAAATAACACCACACATTTACATTGTCTGATCTTTGACAAATCTGACAAAAGCAAGCAATGGGGAAAGGATTCCCTATTTAATAAATGGTGCTGGGAGAACTGGCTAGCCACATGCAGAAAACTGAAACTGGACCCCTTCCTTACACCTTATACAAAAATTAACTCAAGATGGATTAAAGACTTAAATGTAAAACCCCAAACCATAAAAACCCTAGAAGAAAACCTAGGCAGTACCATTTAGGAGATAGGCATGGGCAAATTCTTCATGACTAAGTCACCAAAAGCAATTGCAACAAAAGCCAAAATTGACAAATGGAATCTTATTAAACAAAAGAGCTTCTGCACAGCAAAAGAAATTATAATCAGAGTAAACAGGCAACTTACAGAATGGGAGAAAAATTTTGCAATCTACCCATCTGACAAAGGGCTAATATCCAGAATCTACAAGGAACTTAAAACAAATTTACAAGAAAAAAAACAAACAACCCCATCAAAAAGTGGGCAAAGGGTATAAACAGACACTTCTCAAAAGAAGACATTTATGGGGTGTATTACTCCATATTTATGCTGCTGATAAAGACACAGCTGAGACTGGGAAGAAAAAGAGATTTAATTCGACTTACAGTTCCACATGGCTGGGGAGGCCTCAGAATCATGGCAGAAGGCTAAAGGCACTTCTTATATGGCAGCAGCAGGAGAAAATGAGAAAGATTGCAAAAGCGGAAACCCATGATAAAGCCATCAGATCTCAGGAGACTTATTCACTACCACAAGAACAGTATGAAGGAAGCCATCTTCATGATTCAAACTATCTCCCACCAGGTCCCTCCCACAACACATAGAAATTATGGGAATACAATTCAAGATGAGATTTGGGTGGGGACACAGAGCCAAGTCATATAATTCCACCCCTGATTCCCCCAAATCTCATTTCCTCACATTTTAAAATCAATCAAAGTCTCAACTCATTTCTGAATTAACCCAAAAGTCCACAGTCCAAAGTCTCATCTGAGACAAGGCAAGTCCCTTTTGCCTGTGAGCCTGTAAAATCAAAAGCAAGCTAATTACTTCCTAGATACAACGGGGGTACAGGTATTGGGTAAATACAACCATTTCAAATGGGAGAAATTACCAAAACAAAGCAGTTACAGGGCCCATGCAAATCCAAAATCCAACAGGGCATTCAAATTGTAAAGCTCCAAAATAATCTCCTTTGACTTCAGGTCTCACATCCAGGTCATGCTGATGCAAGAGGTGGCCTCCCATGGTCTTGGGCAGCTCCACCCCTGTGGCTTTGCAGGGTACAGCCTCCTTCCTGGCAGCTTTCACAGACTGGTGCTGAGTGTCTGTACCTTTTCCAGGTGCACAATGCCAGCTGCAGGTGGATCTACCACTCTGGTGTCTGGAGGATGGTGGCCCTTTTCTCACAGCTCCACTAGATGGTGCCCCAGTGGGGACTCTGTGTGGGGGTTCCAATACCACATTTCCTGCACTGCCCTAGCAAAGGTTCTCCATGAGAGCCCCACCCCTGCAGCAAACATCTGCCTGGACATCCAGGCATTTCTATACATCTTCTGAAATCTGGGTGGAGGTTCCCCAACCCCAATTCTTGACTTCTGTGCACTTGAAGGCTTGACACCACATGGAAGCTGCCAAGGCTTAGGGCTTGCACCCTCTGAAGCTACGGCCCAAGCTCTAGATTGGCCCCTTTCAGCCATGGCTGGAGTGGTTGGGACACAGGGCACCAAGTCTCCAGGCTGCACACAGCATGGGGACCCTGCGCCCTCCCCACAAAACCATTTGTTCCTCCTAGACCTCTGGGTCTGTGATGGGAGAGGCTGCTGCAAAGGTCTCTGACATGCCCTGGAGATATTTTCCCCATTGTCTTGGGGATTAACATTTGGGTCCTTATTACTTATGCAAATATCTGCAGCTGGCTTGAATTTCTCCTCAAAAATGGGATTGTATTTTTTTTTTTAAATTATACTTTAAGTTGTAGGGTACATGTGCACAATGTACAGGTTTGTTACATAGTTGCCATGTTGGTTTGCTGCACTCGTCAACTCATCATTTACATTAGGTATTTCTCCTACTGCTATCCCTCCCCCAAGCCCCACTCCCTGACAGGCCCCAGTGTGTGATGTTCCCTGCCCCGTGTCCATGTATTCTCATTGTTCAATTCCCACCTATGAGTGAGAACATGTGGTGTTTGGTTTTCTGTCTTTGTGATAGTTTGCTGAGAATGATGGTTTCTAGCTTCATCCATGTCCCTGCAAAGGACATGAACTCATCCTTTTTTATGGCTGCATAGTATTCCATGATGTATATGTGACACATTTTCTTTTTTTCTTTTTTTCTTTTTTTGAGATGGAGTTTCACTCTGTCGCTAAGGCTGGAGCACAGTAGCATGATCTCTGCTCACTACAAGGTCCGCCTCCGGATTCACGCCATTCTCCCGCCTCAGCCTCCCAAGTAGCTGGGACTACAGGCACCTGCCACCACACTTGGCTAATTTTTTGTATTTTTAGTAGAGACAGGGTTTCACCGTGTTAGCTAGGATGGTCTCAATCTCCTGATGTCACGATCCACCCGACTCAGCCTCCCAAAGTGCTGGGATTACAGGTGTGAGCCACTGTGCCCGGCCAGTGCCACATTTTCTTAATTCAGTCTATCATTAATGGACATTTGGGTTGGTTCCAAGTCTTTGCTATTGTGAATAGTGCCACAATAAGCATACGTGTGCATGTGTCTTTATGTAGAATGATTTATAATCCTTTGGGTATACACCCAGTAATGGGATGGCTAGGTCAAATGGTATTTCTAGTTCTAGATCCTTGAGGAATCACTACACTGTCTTCTACAATGGTTGAACTAATTTACACTTCCACAAACAGTGTAAAAGTGTTCCTATTTCTTCACATCCTCTCCCGCATCTGTTGTTTCCTGACTTTTTAATGATCGCCATTCTAACTGGCATGAGATGGTATCTCATTGTGGTTTTGATTTGCATTTCTCTGATGACCAGTGATGATGAGCATTTTTTCATGTGTCTGTTGGCTGCCTAAATGTCTTCTTTTGAGAAGTGTCTGTTTATATCCTTTGCCCACTTTTTGACTTTTTTTTTTTGTGTGTAAATTTGTTTAAGTTCCTTGTAGGTTCTGGATATTAACCCTTTGTCAGATGGGTAGATTGCAAAATTTTTCATTCTGTAGGTTGCCTGTTCACTCTGATGATAATTTCTTTTGCTGTGCAGAAGCTCTTCAGTTTAATTAGATCCCGTTTGTCAATTTTGGCTTTTGTTGCCATTGCTTTTGGTGTTTTAGTCATGAACCCATGCCTATATCCTGAATGGTATTCCCTAGGTTTTCTTCTAGAGTTTTTATGGTTTTAGGTCTTACATTTAAGTCTTTAATCCATCTTAAGTTAATTTTTGTATAAGGCGTAAGGAAGGGATCCAGTTTCAGCTTTCTGCATATGGCCAGCTAATTTTCCCAGCACAATTCCCTATTGTTAAATAGGGAATGCTTTCCCCATTCCTTGTTTTTCATCAGGTTTTTCAAAGATCAGATGGTTGTAGATGTGTGATGTTATTTCTGTGGCCTCTCTTCTGTTCCATTGGTCTGTATATCTGTTTTGGTACCAGTACCATGCTGTTTTGGTTACTGTAGCCTTGTAGTATAGTTTGAAGTCAGGCAGCATGATGCCTCCAGCTTTGTTCTTTTTGCTTAGGATTGCGTTGGCTATGCAGGCTCTTTTTTGCTTCCGTATGAACTTTGAAGTAGTTTTTTCCAATTCTGTGAAGAAAGATGTTGGTAGCTTGATGGGGATGGCAATGAATCTATAAATTACCTTGGACAATATGGGCATTTTCATGATATTGATTCTTCCTATCCATGAGCATGGAATGTTCTTCCATTTGTTTGTGTCCTCTTTTATTTAGTTGAGTAGTCGTTTGTAGTTCTCCTTGAAGAGGTCCTTCACATCCCTTGTAAGTTGGATTCCTAGGTATTTTATTCTCTTTGTAGCAATTGTGAATGAGAGTTTACTCATGATTTGGTTCTGTGTTGGTCTGTTATTGGTGTATAGGAATGCTTATGATTTTTGCACATTGATTTTGTATCCTGAGACTTTGCTGGAGTTGTTTATCAGCTTAAGGAGATTTTGGGCTGAGATGATGGAGTTTTCTAAATAAACAATCATGTCATCTGCAAACAGAAACAATTTGACATCCTCTCTTCCTAATTGAATAGGCTTTATTTCTTTCTCTTGCCTGATTGCCCCGGCCACAACTTCCAACACTATGTTGAATAGGAGAAGTGAGAGAGGGTATCCTTGTCTTGTGGCGCTTTTCAAAGGAAATGCTTCCAGCTTTTGCCCATTCAGTATGATATTGGCTGTGGGTTTTCATAAATAGCTCTTATTATTTTGAGATATGTTTCATCAATACCTAGTTTATTGAGAGTTTTTAGCATGAAGGGCTGTTGAATTTTTGCCAAAGGCCTTTTGTGCATCTATTGAGATAATCATGTGGTTTTTGCCATTGGTTCTGTTCTGTTTATGTGATGGATTACGTTTATTGATTGTCATATGTTGAACCAGCCTTGCATCCCAGGGATGAAGCCAACTTGATCTTGGTGGATAAGCTTTTTGATGTGTTTCTGGATTTGGTTTGCCAGTATTTTACTGAGTATTTTTGCACTGATGTTCATTAGGGATATTGGTGTAAAATTCTCTTTTTTCATCGTGCCTCTGCCAGGCTTTGGTGTCAGGATGATGCTGGCCTCATAAAATGAGTTAGGGAGAATTCCCTCCTTTTCTATTGATTGGAATAGTTTCAGAAGGAATGGTACCAGCTCCTTTTTGCACCTCTGGTAGAATTTGGCTGTGTATCCATCTGTTCCTGGACTTTTTTTTGGTTGATAGGCTATTAATTATTGCCTCAATTTCAGAACTTGTTATTGGTCTATTCAGAGATTCAACTTCTTTCTGGTTTAGACTTGGGAGGGTGTATGTGTCCAGGAATTTATCCATTTCTTCTAGATTTTCTAGTTTATTTACTTAGAAGTGTTTATAGTATTATCTGATTGTAGTTTGTATTTTCATGGAATCGGTGGGGATATCCCCCTTATCTTTTTTTATTATGTCCATTTGATTCTTCTCTCTTTTTTTCCTTCATTAGTCTTGCTAGTGGTCTATCAATTTTGTTGATCTTTTCAAATAATCAGCTCCTGTATTCATTGATTTTTGGAAGGGTTTTTTTGTGTCTCTATCTCCTTCAGTTCTGCTCTGATCTTAGTTATTTCTTGCCCCTGCTAGCTTTTGAATTTGTTTGCTCTTGCTTCTCTAGTTCTTTTAATCGTGATATTAGGGTGTTTTATTTATTTCTGCCTTCATTTTGTTATTTACCCAGTAGTCATTCAAGAGCAAGTTGTTCAGTTTCCATGTAGTTGTGCGGTTTCCAGTGAGTTTCTTAATCCTGAGTTCTAATTTGATTGCATTGTGGTCTCACAGACAGTGTGTTGTGATTTCTTTTCTTTTACATTTGCTAAGGAGTGTTTCACTTCCAGTTATGTGGTCAATTTTAGAGTAAGTGTGATGTGGTTTTGAGAAGAATGTATATTCTGTTGATTTGGGGTGGAGAGTTCTGTAGATGTCTATTAGGCCTGCTTGGTGCAGAGCTGAGTTCAAGTCCTGGATATCCTTGTTAACCTTCTGTCTCATTGATTTGTCTAATATTGATAGAGGGATGTTAAAGTTTCCCATTATTATTGTGTGGGACTCTAAGTCTCTTTGTAGGTCTCTAAGGACTTGCTTTATGAATCTGGGTGCTCCTGTATTGGGTACATATATATTTAGGATAGTTAGCTCTCCTTGTTGAATTGATCTCTTTACCATTGTGTAATGGCCTTCTTTGTCTCTTTTGATCTTTGTTAGCTTAAAGTCTGTTTTATTAGAGACTAGGATTGCAACCCCCACTTGTTTTTTGCTTTCCATGTGCTTGGCAGATCTTCCTCCATCCTTTTATTTTGAGCTTATGTGTGTCTCTGCATGTGAGATGGATCTCCTGAATACAGCACACTGATAGGTCTTGACTCTATCCAATTTGCCAGTCTAAGTCTTTTAATTGGGGCATTTAGAACATTTACATTTAAGGTTAATATTGTTATGTGTGAACTTGATCCTATCATTATGATGTTAGTTGGTTATTTTGCCCATTAATTGAGGCAGTTCCTCCATTGTGTCAATGGTCTTTACAATTTGGCATGTTTTTGCAGTGGCTGATACCTGTTGTATCTTTCCATGTTTAGTGCTTCCTTCAGGAGCTCTTGTAAGGCAGGCATGGTGGTGACAAAATCTCTCAGCATTTGCTTGTCTGTAAAGGATTTTATTTCTCCTTCACTTATGAAGCTTAGTTTGGCTGGATATGAAATTCTGGGTTGAAAATTCTTTTCTTTAAGAATGTTGAATATTGGCCCCCACCCTCTCTTCTGACTTATAGGATTTCTGCTGAGAGATCCACTGTTAGTCTGATGGGCTTCCCTTTTTGGGTAACGTGACCTTTCTCTGGCTGCCCTTAACATGTTTTCCTTCATTTCAACCTTGGTGAATCTGTCAATTATGTGTCTTGGGGTTGCTCTTCTTGAGGAGCATCTTTGTGGAGTTCTCTGCATTTTCTGAATTTGAATGTTGGCCTGTCTTGCTAGGTTGGGGAAGTTCTCCTGGATAATACCCTGAAGAGTGTTTTCTAACTTAGCTCTATTCTCCCTGTCACTTTCAGGTACACCAATCAAATATATATTTGGTCTTTCACATAGTTCCATATTTCTTGGAGGCTTTGTTTGTTTCTTTTCACTCTTTTTTTTTCTCTAATCTTGTCTTCTTGCTTTATTTCATTAATTTGATCTTCGATCACTGATATCCTTTCTTCCACTTGATTGAATCAGCTATTGACGCGTGTGCATGCGTCATGAAGTTCTTGTGCTGTGGTTTTCAGCTCCATGAGGTCATTTAAGGTCTTCTCTACACTGTTTATTCTAGTTAGCCATTCATCTAATCTTTTTTCAAGGTTTTAGCTTCCTTGCGATGGGTGAGAATATGCTCCTTTAGCTCAGAGAAGTTTGGTATTACCAACCTTCTGAAGCCTACTTCTGTCAGCTCATCAAAGTCATTCTCCATCCAGCTTTGTTCCATTGCTGGCAAGGAGCTGCCATCCTTTGGAAGAGATGAGGTGCTCTGATTTTTAGAATTTTCAGCAATGGTGGATGCCCCTCCCCCCGCCAGGCTGCAGCCTCGCAGGCCAATCTCAGACTGCTGTGCCAGCCATGAGCAAGGCTCTGTGGGCGTGGGACCTGTCAAGCCAGGCATGGGAGGGAATCCCTTGATCTGCTGTTTACTGAATGTGGGAAAAGTACAGTATTTGGGTGGGAGTGTACCATTCCACCAGGTACAGTCTGTAATGGCTTCCCTTGGCTAGGAAAGGGAAATCCCCCAACCCCTTACACTTACCAGGTGAGGTGACACACTGCCCTGCTTTGGCTCACCCTCCGTGGGTTGCACCCACTGTCCAACCAGTCTCAATGAGACGAACTAAGTACCTCAGTTGGAAATGCAGAAATCACCATCTTCTGCATCGATCTTTCTGGGAGCTGCAGACTGAAGCTGTTCCTATTCGGCCATCTTGGAAGCAAATCATCAGGATTTTCTTTTCTATCACATTGTCAGGCTGCAAATTTTCCAAACTTTTATGCTCTGTTTCCCTTTTAAAACTGAATGTCTTTAACGGCTTGAATCTTGAATGCTTTGCTACTTAGAAATTTCTTCTGCCAGATACCCTGAATCATCTCTTTCAGGTTCAGAGTTTCACCAATCTCTAGAGCAGGGGCAAAATGCCACCAGTGTCTTCGCTAAAACATAACAGGAGTCACCTTTGCTCCAGTTTTCCATGTTCCTCATCTCTATCTGAGACTACCTCAGCCTGGATTTTCATTGTCCATATCATTATCAGTTTTTTGGTCAAAGCCATTGAGGAAGTCTCTAGGAAGTTCCAAGCTTTCCCTTATTTTCCTGTCTTCTTCTGAGCCCTCCAAACTGTTCCAACCTCTGCCTGTTACTCAGTTCCAAAGTTGCTTCTACATTTTTGGGTATCTTTTCAGCAGTGCCTCACTCCACTGGTACCAATTTACTGTATTAGTCCATTTTCACACTGCTGCTAAAGATATACCTAAGACTGGGAAGTAAAAGAGATTTAACTGGACTTACAGTTACACATGGCTCAGGAGGCCTCAGAATCATGGCAGGAGGTGAAAGGCACTTCTTACATGGTGGCGGCAAGAGAAAACGAGGAAGATGCAGAGGTGGAAACCCCTGTTAAGACCACCAGATCTCATGAGACTTATTCACTACCATGAGAACAGTATGGGGAATACCACCCCCATGATTCAAATTATCTCCCACCAGGTCCCTCCCACAGCATGTGGGAATTATGGGAGTACAATTTAATATGAGACTTGAGTGGGAACATAGGGTCAAAGCATATCATGTGGCCAACAAACATGAAAACACACCCAACATCACTGATCATTAGAGAAATGCAAATCAGAACCATGATGAGATACCTTCTTACACCAATCAGAATGGTGATTATCAAAAAGTCAAGAAACTGGTGAGACTGTGGAGAAATAGGAATGCATTTAAACATTGTTGGTCAGAATGTAATTAGTTCAACCATTGTGGAAGACAGTATGGTGATTCCTCGAGGATCTAGAACCAGAAATACCATTTGACCCAGCAGTTCTGTTATTGGTTATATATCCAAAGGAATTTAAATCATTCTACTATAAGGACACATGCACATGTATGTTTGTTGCAGCACTATTTACAATAGCAAAGTCATGGAACCAACCCAAATGTCCTTAATGATAGACTGGATAAAGAAAATATGGTACATATACACCATGGAATACTATGCAGCCATAAAAAGGAATGAGATCATGTCCCTTGCAGGGACATGAATGAAGTTGGAAGCCATCATCCTCAGCAAATTAACACAGGAATAGAAAGCCAAACGCCACATATTGTCACTCATAAGTGTGAGTTGAACAATGAGAACACATGGACACAGGGAGGAGACATACCAGGGCCTATTGAGGGGTGAAGGGCAAGGGTAGGGAACTTAGAGGATGGGTCAGTAGGTGCAGCAAACCACCATGGCACACGTATACTTATGTAACAAACCTTCACATTCTGCACATGTATCCCGAAACTTAAAATAAAAAAAAAAAATTAACATTTTGGATGACATAAGAAGACATAAAAGAACCAAATGTTTAGTCAATAAACAAATGTAAAATCATTAAAAAAAATGCACATCATTTGCATCCTTCAAGTGTAAAAGTTCTCCTATTCTGGCACACCCTGTATGTTTTCAGTTCGTATCTATGCAGTCACTTTTTTCTGTGTAAAAGAGGCTCAGGCATCTAAGAATGTGCTGAAGGATGGGCTACCTAGCCCAAGCCTGGACTACCCTGCACCTCCCCCAGATGAGTGTCCTCTCTTGATGATGATGAAGGTGACATTTCCCTCACCTTCTCTTGATGTAATCATCACCTTGACTTTTATGGTAGACATTTTCTTGCTTTCATGTATAATTTTACCACCTACATATTTATCCCTAAGCAAAACAGTATAGTTTTGCCTGTTTTTGAAATTGACATATATACAGGACTCATCCTGTATATCTTATGTTGCTAGCACCAAGAAAATAAAGCTACTCAGTAAATGTTGATTAAATAAATACGCAAATAACTGGAAAAAAATAAAAATTGCTCATATTAAAAATGGATAATGGTGAGTATCCAATATTTAAATTTATTATCTATACTTAAAGAGGAATATAGTTATTGTAGAATATTGACATTTACAATACCCCATAATTGACAGCTTTTGTGACTCTGAACTTAAAATGAAGAATTTTAGATGTCAACGGAAAAAGTGAAGGAATACAAAGATTTTCAAAAATCTTTTAGGGAGCATGTGAATGAAAGTTTGAAGAGGAATGTCATAAGGAAACCACCTGGCATCAAACAGGAATATAAAATTTTTATTTTGATATTTACTTCTGATACAGGATTTGCACATAAATGCCATCATTCTATTTCCCCGTCAGTGCCAATGGCAGACATTGGTAATTGATCACAGAATTTTATTCTGGAGCCTGGAAATGAGCTCAGTATTTCAACACAGTGCTTCAGTCAATCACTACCAGTGGATCAAGCTGGCATATACTTTAATTTAAAGGTTTCTCAAACAAAACTTACCTGAAACCTCTGGTAAAGTGGAACTGCTTCCATTGAAGTATGAGGTGGGCCTCTGGAGCACTCCCGGCTCCTCCTCATTTCCACAGGTTGCTGATGGGAGAGCTGGAAAGATTTGTCTACACGGAGCATTGTGAAAAATCAAGCCTCACCTCTCAGATTTATGGCTGCAATCTGCTGCTGACTCCCAGCCGTATGGTACTCACCTCATACGACTGCAAAGTCAAGTACCCTATTTCTGGAGCTTTATTTCCCACTCCCCTCCCCAATGTTAGTAACATTCTTGGTCCCCTGTGGGGCCCCCCTTCCCCAACTGAAAACCCAAAATGAAAGTAGTTCTCAGAGACTGGGAACTAGTTCCTGAAGAGTCTTCTGGGGACTGCGTTTCGCCTGTCTGTGTGATTGCTTGCTTTTGAAAGGAGACCATCTGGTGACTAAGACCAAGAACAGAATGTATTTTTTAACATTTTGGACCTGGTGCCTCTCAACCCTTATCTACTTTTGACAATAATGACATTAAACTTTCACTGTCTTAGTGGCCCTATCTATAAAATGGGACTACTTCCTTTATCTTAAGGAAACAATGAAAGACAAACAAGGGTATATACATTGAATATCAATTAAAACCAGGTACAAACCCCACATAATATTAATATAACCTTTTCCTGCTGGACCAGCCATGAGTATAAGTAGGCACTGTGGAGTTTTGCCCATTTGGACTCGAGTAGCAGACACAGGTATCCCAAGAGGTGCTAAAAGGAGTAGTGCAGGAACAAATTCCCATGGCACCTAGGCATTTGTGAGTGGGCATCTGATGACAAGTGCCTTATCATTAATATAACAAGTAGACATATCATATCATGTATATATGCAGATATATAGAGATATATATTCAAATATATTTGTATAGTGGAAACTACTATACTTGGAATAAACAGAAGTCAACTTAAGTCCAAATTCCTCAGGAGGCATCATAAATCATTAAAAATTAAGAGATTCTGATTAGTTATTACACATTATCCTCGCATTTCAAACTCCCCTAAATAGACTTGATCTAGATATATAAATGTGTAGAAAAACTGAGTTGCAAAATGAATGGAAAGATTAGATCCTAAATTCATGAGAATGGTCTTGTGACTATGGATGCCTGTGTGTGCACATGTGTGTTGGGTGTATGTGTGGGAATATACAGGGGTGTCTCAAGGGAATGAGAGAGGCAGAAGATGGCCTATAAAGGCACTTCATCTTTTGTTCTGTTTTATTTGTTTTTACCATTTAGAGTCACATATAACAAAATGGTTTATATAGTTAAAAATTGTAAAAATCTTTGTATTTTAATATTTCCTCAAATAAAAATTATAACAAAAAACCTCAATTGTGACAAAACTGCATTCCTAAATATCCATTTTGTGTTGCTCAACTTGCTACTTGCTGTAGTCATCTTTTTAGAGCTTCCTGTAACTATTTGACTCCATACCTTGCCTTCCCCAGTTGTGACAAAGCTGCATTCCTAAATATCCATCGTGTTTTGCTCAACTTGCTACTTGCTGTAGTCATCTTTTTAGAGCTTCCTGTTTCTATTTGACTCCATACCTTGCCTTTTGATGACCACTTGGGACATTCTTTCTCTTTTAGAGGAATTTCAATCATTGGAAAGACTTGGCTCTGCAAGACTGAATTGCTGGGAATGCTTTGCACCCAGCTTCCTTTCTGGAAGATGGAGAGACTCAGAAAAAGGTGGCTGCCTCAGGTTAGAACAGTGTAGAGTCCCCAGTTGCCCTTGCTTTCTTTCTGTGTCTTTACCAAAAATCATGGAGTGTCTTGATTGCTCTGTGACTCAGCCAGCTGCAGGATTTTCCCAGCAGGCTTGAACCCAAATCAGCATTTTGAATATCCCCAGGCACTGATAAAGGTATCTAGGTTTACTAGAAAAAAACCTGACCCTGACCCAGACCCTGATCCACATTCCTTAAACACTCATGTAAACTCCATACCCTGAACTCCTGCTGCAGACATGTCTAAGTAGAACACCACTTTTCTCTTACTATTCATTGCCAGGATTGCTGTAGCCCTCTCTAAGTTCCCCTAATAAGTGCTTTGGATTGATCACCTTAGTGTTTAGTGCTTCTTTCTTTGGAATCCAAACGAACTCCATCTCAGGACAGTTTGGGGCTTTCTTTTGTGCGAATTCCACTGTCGCTGCTTTTGGGGCAACTCTAGCCATGGGTTCAGTGGGACAAAACAAATAGCAAATATTAGGTGTCTAAGAAAGAGTGTTCTGCTCATCTTAATGCAGATATGTGAGTGTAGACATCACTCCTTCTGGGTCAAAGCTTCTGGGGTTTTTCAGGGCTGGGTCTGGATAATGAGAAACTCTCATCTCTTTAATGTCTGAAGGGCTCATCTGTCTGGAGCTAACTTTGCTTGAACTTTAATCAGAATTTAAATAAATGCTTTCACCAAAGACATCTGCAGTATGATGGACACACAGGATGATTTGGGACTAAAACTGGTTTTAGCAAATAATAGGTTAGAGAGATGCTGTCTCTAAGTGGGGAGTTGGTAGCTGGAGTAGATGACCTTGCAAAGTACTTTCACAGATAAGAGTTTCAGAGTTGGAAGGGACCTTAATGGAAGATAAATTCTCTAATCCAATCTTCTCATTATACAAATGAGAAAACTTCAGCCCAGAAAGGTTGAAGTGACTTTCTTCAGGTCACACTGCTAGTTTGTGGCCAGCCAGGGTACTGAACATAAATATGATACTAAAGAGACAGGATTTGTGAATCCATCTGTTACCACTTCACCTTTTTTATTTAACAGAATCCATTGTGTCTACATTAGCAATGTTATATTAATATAGACTATTAAATGGAATGTAGAAATAACCTCATTAGGGAGAAGTGGACATTATAATGGTATCTATTAAAATGAGTTTTCTCAACTGTAAAATGAGAGTATTGCAGTAGATGAACTTTAAATTCCTTCCTCTTTGAAAGCCTCTGAGTTGATGATATCCTGCTTGTGTGATTAAAGATACAGGTGCTAAATTTAGATGTGTCTTAGGCCCACCTCTTGGTGAGAAGGAAGTACTTGAGTTGGAGTCTGTAAACTTGAGTCCCACCTGTGCCACTCTTTTGTCTTGTCATCATCGGTGAGTCACCTTTCTTAACTCAGTTTTCTCCTCTGTAAATTGGGAGTGATGATGTCTGCCTTCTATTTCATGGGTTCCTTATCTGATTCATGAAGCACAGAAAATGATGTCATTATTTCCTCAATTCTCTTAAGGGTGGTCCATAGATAGTACCATGCACAGAAAAGAGTTAATTCATTATGTATTATGTATATGCAAGTATGTATGTATGAAGGTGTTTGCTTTAGGGCATTAGGGTTAACTTTCCCCTGGAATCTCAGTTGAGCAGGGCCACTGAACAACTGTGCAGCACACTGGACAACATGTACAATGAAAAAAATGAAAGGGATTATTTTCCTTTGTATTCAGCTGTAAATCTCTGTTAATTACATAAACAAATTCCTGCCTGGAGAGTATGGGTGAGGGCCTGATGCTTCCTTATTCTTTTTGTTTTTTTTTTTATACTTTAAATTCTAGGGTACATGTGCACAATGTGCAGGTTCGTTACATATGTATACATGTGCCATGTTGGTGTGCTGCACCCATTAACTTGTCATTTACATTAGGTATATCTCCTAAAGCTATCCCTCCCCACTTCCCCCTCCCCACAATAGGCCCCGGTGTGTGATATTCCCCTTTCTGTGTCCAAGTGATCTCATTGTTCAATTCCCACCTATAAGTGAGAACATGCGGTGTTTGGGTTTCTGTTCTTGCGATAGTTTGCTGAGAATGATGGTTTCCAACTGCATCCATGTCTCTACAAAGGACATGAACTCATCCTTTTTTATGGCTGCATAGTATTCCATGGTGTATATGTGCCACATTTTCTTAATCCAGTCTGTCACTGATGCACATTTGGGTTGATTCCAATTCTTTGCTATTGTGAATAGTGCTGCAATAAACATACGTGTGCATGTGTCTTTATAGCAGCGTGATTTATAATCCTTTGGATGTATACCCAGTAATGGGATGGTTGGGTCAAATGGTATTTCTAGTTCTAGATCCTTGAGGAATCGCCACACTACTTTCCACAGTGGTTGAACTAGTTTACAGTCCCACCAACAGTGTAAAAGTGTTCCTATTTCTCCACATCCTCTCCAGCACCTGTTGTTTCCTGATTTTTTAATGATTGCCATTCTAACTGGTGTGAGATGGTATCTCATTGTGGTTTTGATTTGCATTTCTCTGATGGCCAGTGATGATGAGCATTTTTTCATGTGTCTGTTGGCTGTATGAATGTCTTCTTTTGAGAAGTGTCTATTCATATCCTTTGCCCACTTTTTGATGGGGTTGTTTGTTTTTTTCTTGTAAATTTGTTTGAGTTCTTTGTAGGTTCTGGATATTAGCCCTTTGTCAGATGGGTAGATTGCAAAAATTTTCTCCCATTCTGTAGGTTGCCTGTTCATGCTGATGGTAGTTTCTTTTGCTGTGCAGAAGCTCTTTAGTTTAATTAGATCCTGTTTGTCAATTTTGGCTTTTGTTGCCATTGCTTTTGGTGTTTTAGACATGAAGTCCTTGCCCATGCCTATGTCCTGAATGGTATTCCCTAGGTTTTCTTCTAGGGTTTTTATGGTTTTAGGTCCAACATTTGAGTCTCTAATCCATCTTGAATTAATTTTCGTATAAGGAGTAAGGAAAGGATCCGGTTTTAGCTTTCTACTTATGGCTAGCCAATTTTCCCAGTACCATTTGTTAAATAGGGAATCCTTTCCCCATTTCTTGTTTTGTCCGGTTTGTCAAAGATCAGATGGCTGTAGATGTGTGGTATTATTTCTTAGGGCTCTGTTCTGTTCTATTGGTCTATATCTCTGTTTTGGTACCAGTACCATGCTGTTTTGGTTACTGTAACCTTGTAGTATAGTTTGAAGTCAGGTAGCGTGATGCTTCCAGCTTTGTTCTTTTGACTTAGGATTGTCTTGGCAATGCGGGGTCTGTTTTGGTTGCATATGAACTTTAGAGCAGTTTTTTCCAATTCTGTGAAGAAAGTCGTTGGTAGCTTAATGGGAATGGAATTGAATCTATAAATTACCTTGGGCAGTATGGCCATTTTCACGATATTGATTCTTCCTATCCATGAGCATGGTATGTTCTTCCATTTGTTTGTGTCCTCTTTTATTTCACTGCTCAGTGGTTTGTAGTTCTCCTTGAAGAGGTCCCTTACATCCCTTGTAAGTTGGATTCCTAGGTATTTTATTCTCTTTGAAGCTATTGTGAATGGGAGTTCATTCATGATTTGGCTCTCTGTTTGTCTGTTACGGGTGTATAAGAATGCTTGTGATTTTTGCACATTGATTTTGTATCCTGAGACTTTGCTGAAGTTGCTTATCAGCTTAAGGAGATTTTGGACTGTGACGATGGGGTTTTCTAAATATACAATCATGTCATCTGCAAACAGGGACAATTTGACTTCTTCTTTTCCTGACTGAATACCCTTTATTTCTTTTTCTTGCCTGATTGCCCTAACCTGAACTTCCAATACCATGTTGAATAGGAGTGGTGAGAGAGGGCATCCCTGTCTTGTGCCAGTTTTCAAAGGGAATGCTTCCAGTTTTTGCCCATTCAGTATGATATTAGCTGTGGGTTTGTCATAAATAGCTCTTATTATTTTGAGATATGTTCCATCAATACCGAATTTATTGAGAGTTTTTAGCATGAAGGGCTGTTGAATTTTGTCAAAGGCCTTTTCTGCATCTATTGAGATAATCATGTGGTTTTTGTCTTTTGTTGTGTTTATATGCTGGATTATGTTTATTGATTTGCATGTGTTAAACCAGCCTCGCATCCCAGGAATGAAGCCCACTTGATCATGGTGGATAAGCTTTTTGATGTACTGCTGGATTTGGTTTGCCAGTATTTTATTCAGGACTTTTGCATCGATGTTCATCAGGGATATTGGTCTAAAATTCTCTTTTTTCATTGTGCCTCTGCCAGGCTTTGGTATCAGGATGATGTTGGCCTCATAAAATGAATTAGGGAGGATTCCCTCTTTTTCTATTGATTGGAATAGTTTCAGAATAATGGTACCAGCTCCTCCTTGTACCTCTGGTAGAATTCGGCTGTGAATCCATCTGGTCCTGGACTCTTTTTGGTTGGCAGGCTATTAATTATTGCCTGAATTTCAGAGCCTGCTATTGGTCTATTCAGGGATTCAACTTCTTCCTGGTTTAGTCTTGGGAGAGTGGTGTCCAGGAAATTATCCATTTCTTCTAGGTTTTCTAGTTTATTTGCATAGAGGTGTTTACAGTGTTCTCTGATGGTAGTTTGTATTTCTGTGGGGTTGGTGGTGATATCACCTTTATTATTTTTTATTGCGTCGATTTGATTCTTCTCTCTTTTCTTCTTTATTAGTCTTGCTAGCGGTCTATCAATTTTGTTGATCTTTTCAAAAAACCGGCTCCTGGATTCATTGATTTTTTTGGAGGGTTTTTTGTGTCTCTATCTCCTTCAGTTCTATTCTGATCTTAGTTATTTCTTGCCTTCTGCTAGCTTTTGAATACGTTTGCTCTTGCTTCTCTAGTTCTTTTAATTGTGATGTTAGAGTGTCAATTTTAGATCTTTCCTGCTTTGTCTTGTGGGCATTTAGTGCTATAAATTTCCCTCTACACACTGCTTTAAATGTGTCCCAGAGATTCTGGTATGTTGTATCTTTGTTCTCATTGGTTTCAAAGAACATCTTTATTTCTGCCTTCATTTCGTTATGTACCCAGTAGTCATTCAGGAGCAGGTTGTTCAGTTTCCATGTAGTTGAGTGGTTTTGATTGAGTTTCTTAGTCCTGAGTTCTAGTTTGATTGCACTGTGGTCTGAGAGACAGTTTGTTATAATTTCTGTTCTTGTACATTTGCTGAGGAGTGCTTTACTTCCAATTATGTGGTCAATTTTGGAGTAAGTGCGATGTGGTGCTGAGAAGAATGTATATTCTGTTGATTTGGGGTGGAGAGTTCTACAGATGTCTATCAGGTCTGCTTGCTGCAGAGATGAGTTCAATTCCTGGATATCCTTGTTAACTTTCTGTCTCGTTGATCTGTCTAATGTTGACAGTGGAGTGTTGAAGTCTCCCACTGTTATTGTATGGGAGTCTAAGTCTCTTTGTACGTCTCTAAGGACTTGCTTTATGGATCTGGGTGCTCCTGTATTGGGTGCATATATATTTAGGATTCTTCCTGATGAATTGATCCCTTTACCATTATGTAATGGCCTTCTTTGTCTCTTTTGATCTTTGATGGTTTAAAGTCTGTTTTATCAGAGACTAGGATTGCAACCCCTGGTTTTTTTTTTTTTTTTCCATTTGCTTGGTAGATCTTCCTCCATTCCTTTATTTTGAGCCTACGTGTGTCTCTGAATGTGAGATGGGTCTCCTGAATACAGCAGACTGATGGGTCTTGACTCTTTATCCAATTTGCCAGTCTGTGTCTTTTAATTGGACCATTTAGTCCATTTACATTTAAGGTTAATATTGTTATATGTGAACTGGATCCTGTCATTATATTAGCTGGTTATTTTGCTCATTAGTTGATGCAGTTTCTTCCCAGCGTTGATAGTCTTTACATTTTGGCGTGTTTTTGCAATGGCTGGTATCAGTTGTTCCTTTCCATGTTTAGTGGTTCCTTCAGGATCTCTTGTAGGGCAGGCCTGGTGGTGACAAAATCTCTAAGCATTTGCTTGTCTGTAAAGGATTTTATTTCTCCTTCACTTTTGAAACTTAGTTTGGCTGGATATGAAATTCTGGGTTGAAAATTCTTTTCTTTAAGAATGTTGAATATTTGCCCCCACTCTCTTCTGGCTTGTAGAGTTTCTGCCGAGAGATCTGCTGTTAGTCTGATGGGCTTCCCTTTGTGGGTAACCTGACCTTTCTCTCTGGCTGCCCTTAACAGTTTTTCCTTGATTTCAACTTTGGTGAATCTGACAATTACTTGTCTTGGAGTTACTCTTCTCGAGGAGTATCTTTGTGGCGTTCTCTGTATTTTCTGAATTTGAATGTTGGCCTGCCTTACTAGGTTGGGGAAGTTCTCCTGGATGATATCCTGCAGAGTGTTTTCCAACTTGTTTCCATTTTCCCCATCATTTTCAGGCACCCCAATCAGACGTAGATTTGGTCTTTTCACATAATCCCATATTTCTTGGAGGCTTTGTTCATTTCTTTTTCCTCTTTTTTCTCTAGACTTCTCTTCTTGCTTCATTTCATTCATTTGATCTTCAATCACTGATACTCTTTCTTCCAGTTGATTGAGTTGGTTACTGAAGCTTGTGCATTTGTCACGTATTTCTCGTGTCATGGTTTTCATCTCTATCAGTTCTTTGATGGCCTTCTCTGCATTTATTATTCTAGTTATCCATTCATCCATTCTTTTTCAAGGTTTTTAGTTTCTTTGCGCTGGGTATGTAGTTCCTCCTTTTACTCTGAGAAGTTTGATCAACCGAAGCCTTCTTCTCTCAACTCGTCAAAGTCATTCTCCATCCAGCTTTGTTCCATTGCTGGCGATGAGCTTCATTCCTTTGGAGGGGGAGATGCGCTCTTATTTTTTGAATTTCCAGCTTTTCTGCTCTGCTTTTTCCCCATCTTTGTGGATTTATCTGCCTTTGGTCTTTGATGATGGTAATGTACTGATGGGGTTTTGGTGTGGGTTTCCTTTCTGTTTGTTAGTTTTCCTTCTGACAGTCAGGACCCTCAGGTGCAGGTCTGTTGGAGTTTGCTTGAGGTCCACTCCACACCCTGTTTGCCTGGGTATCAGCAGCGGAGGCTGCAGAAGATAGAATATTGCTGAACAGTGAGTGTTGCTGCCTGATTCTTGCTCTGGAAGCTTCGTCTCAGAGGTGTACCCTGCCGTGTGAGGTGTGAGGTATCATTCTGCAACTAGTGGGGGATGTCTCCCACTTAGGCTACTTAGGGGTCAGGGACCCACTTGAGCAGGCAGATCTCAACCTCCATGCTGGGAGAACCATTGCTGTCTTCAAAGCTGTCAGACAGGGACTTTTACATCTGCAGAAGTTTCTGCTGCTTTTTGTTTAGCTATGCCCTGTCCCCAGGGGTGGAGTCTACAGAGGCAGGCAGGCCTCCTTGAGCTGTGGTGGGCTCCACCCAATTCGAGCTTCCTGGTGGCTTTGTTTACCTACTTAAGCCTCAACAATGGCAGGCACCCCTCCCCCAGTCTCGCTGCTGCCTTGCAGTTAGATCTCAGACTGCTGTGCTAATAATAAGGGAGGCTCTGTGGGCATGGGACCCTCCAGGCCAGGTGTGGGATATAATCTCCTGGTGTGCCATTTGCTAAGACCCTTGGTAAAGTGCAGTATTAGGGTGGGAGTTACCCGCTTTTCCAGGTGTTATATGTCTCAGTTTCCTTTGGCTAGGAAAAGGAATTCCCTTCCTCCTTACACTTCTCAGGTGAGGCGATGCCTCGCCCTGCTTCAGCTCTTGCTGGTCAGGCTGCACCAGCTGACCAGCACCGACTGCCTGACATGCCCAGTGAGATGAACCCGGTACCTCAGTTGAAAATGCAGAAATCATCCATCTTCTGTGTCACTCACTCTGGGAGCTGGAGGCTGGAGCTGTTCCTATTCGGCCATCTGGTTCCTTATTCTAGGAATGAGGTGGTATAACACTGCATCCATGGGGGCATGTTACAGGTGGTACAGTGCGGGGAACTCTTTGCTCCTTATCATTCTAATAGAAACTTCTAATAGTGTCTCATAGTGGCTTCATTCTCCCCAAATTCACTCCTTTCCATGTAGCACTGACAGAGTAAGATGCTACCTGGGTTTGGGGTTGGCTGGGAAATCAAGTAAGGATCATAGGTAAGGTTGAGGAACTCCCTGAGTCATAGACATCCTTTCATGAAGCTCTTAGAGCAAGTACCTCAATGGTTCTTGTGTGGGCATGATCCTAGATTACGTGACTTGAAAAATAATCATTGCTACTAGTTATTGATGCTTTCAATGTGTCAGGCTCTGTGCGGAGCACTTTTCATATATTATCTAATTTGATCCTTAGAATAAGTTGGAGATGTAGACATTAAAATGGTCACTTTACAAATAAAGAGAACTGAGGACTAGGATGGGCAAGCTCTTTCTCAAGTAGTGCTATTAGTTCATTGCTAATAGCTAGTGGATAGAGCCATAGCATGTCACAACTCCATTGCGGGGTTGGAGGTGGGGGATGATCATTCACATTGTATTCTCTGTGAATCTTATGCCTGGAGGTAAAAGTGTGAATGGTGCTCAATGGAGCTGTGCAAAAGCCTGAAGAATGGAAGAAGTGAGGTGTGAATTCAACTCCATCTGACCCTAAGTTCTGTTCTGAGCCACTGTGGCCCATGCTGTCCCTTCACCATGAAGGGTTGTTCTAAGTGTTGATGGGGTGGGAGTAGGTGGCACTTACTTCCTGCATCTCAATCCGTGTGTGGTCTAGGTGTGAAGCCTGCTCAAGCTGGGCCATTGATAGAGCCACTTCTGACCTCAGCAGGGGACTTTGCTAGACAGACTGATGAGTGAGAGCATGGGGAGGGAGTGTTTATTGGTGTGTGTGTAACTGTGGTTCCATCTGCCAGGTCTGTGATTTTTAAGGTGAAAGATCAGAACCTTAGGATCAGGACTGGGAGCCCCTCCTTAAGTGAACTATCTCCTTATCTCCATGTCTCTGACTACAACTGTGTGTGTGTGTGCACGCATGCATGTGTGTGTGTGCTCGTGCATGTGTGTGTTGTGTGAGTGGTGCAGGGGGATGTTCAAGGGGCACCTCTGCATGGTTGCCTCTCTCTGGCTGGCCAAGTGGGTATATTCTCTGCAGGGTGGGGAAGGACTCATAAAGTCTGCACTCTACTTTTCTGAGTGACCATGTGGAGCTGAGAACAAAGGACAAGACTGGGAGTCAGAAGACTTGGATATTGGCAAATGGTGAACCTGTATGAATTCTAGTCCCCTTAGAAAAAAATGGTGAGGAAGACGATGTTACTCATTTCATCAGACAAATGTGGAACTCTAGCTTTCACATAGTCTGGGAAAAGCCATCTGTAAGCTATGCCTTGGAAGGGAAAGAGGCTTTAGTGCTTTTTGCCATTATGGTTATTTGAAAGAAGTTTTCTAGCCAGAAGCCCCTTTCTCATTGAATCTTCACTGTCACATAGACTTTCAAACTTACATACCTTATCGAAGGTGCCTCCCCTCCCCAAAATTAACTTTCAGTAATATATTGTTTTAATTATGTATTTCTTTTTAATGCAGTTTAAAAAGGACTGAATTTTTCTATTCGTTCTCCATGCTCATTAATGATCTCTCTCTTTTTAACACATCACATTTGGATTGGATTTGATTTTGGAGATTATAGAAGAAAAGAAGCTGTGAAAAGCATGGTTGTTTATCTTATATACTGGGTGAATTACCAGTGCAGTGTTATCATATGCTGGCCACATTGCATCTGTGCTCTGCATGCAGGGCTGGCTCCTTACTGGCTTTTTGGAGGTGTTAGTTTTAATCCACAATTCTCCTGGTCAGAATTAAAGTTGTTTCACCGGGGGATGGGGAGAATGAGTGAACTAAATTTCACAAAGTGCAGCTAGATAATTCTCATTTCCACCTGGAAAAGGACAAAAGGTCCTTCTATTCTACCCCTTCCATCAGTTCATGGTCAAATGCCTGTCCTCTGGGTGGCACTTCAGGTGAGCTTGTGGGTGGATGTGCTACTCTTCTGGATGGATGTGGCTGCTGGTTGTGGGGTAGAATTGTGCGACCCAAATCTAGTTGTGTGTTCTTCTTCCCTCACATTTTCTAGAAGTTTTTACAAACACCAGCAGTTTTGTATGACTGTGGAGCTATATAGGAGCCACACCATTGGAGGGAACGAGCACAGGATAGACAACTTCTCAAAGCTCATTTCCTTGAACAGCTCCCTCCATACCTAAACCTTGGAGATGTGAAAAGAAGTTCATAACTGTATCCTGACTTCTATAGAAAACCAGCTGAAGAGTTCTCTCTCCAGCTTTTTAAGAATGAGTTGATCAATCTGAAACCAAATCTCTCTGCTTACAAACTGAGCCTATGTCCTTCATGTAAGGTACTCTAGGCAGATGCTACTGAAGGGAGGGGAGTCTCCAGAAACTTTCTGCCCTGAGTGATTGCCTATGCTTCTTGGGGTTAAGACATCCCCTGCCTGGTACCATCAGAATATCAATACTTCAAGGTCTTCATAAGTACAGTGACTCTAGGCAGACATGGCCTCTGTTTGTAAAGCTGTGGGTGGGATCAAGGAGCTATGTTGTCCTGTTGCCAGCCCCTTGGGTGGGAAGGTCTCAGAAGAAGGGCAGTGGGGCAGGGAAGATGCTCAGATCAGTACAGAGAAATGACCATGGCTCCTCTTCCATGGCTGTGCCTGGGCTGACAAGGGCTTGTGGAAACTTTCACTGGGGAAATGTCAAGGCTGGTATTAGAGTGTCTTTGATGGTGCTATATTTCAAACAGGGTCATTCCACTCCTTTCCCAGTTTATGCTGTCAAATGCCATTAGGGATTTTCAGCATTCAGGTAGTCTTGTTTATTGTTATGATTATAATTATCAGATAGAGGCAATGCAGTGACCACTCATTGGAACACAGGCTCTGAACTGCTTGGGTTCTACCACTCACTAGCTTTGTGATCTTTGGCAAGTTAGCCTCTCTGGGCCTCTGTTTATTCATCTTTCAAATAAGGATAATAGTAGTACCTATTTCAAAGGGTTGTTGGGAGTGTTAAATAAATTAATGCATGGAAAATGCCTAGAAGAGGACTTTTTATATAGCAAATGCTCAATAAATTTTTCTTATAATGATGATCATCCTTTCTGGTATGTTCCATGTGGCTTTGACCCCACCATACTCTAAACAGTGTTGACAGGGACTATGGCTGTTTTATATAGTCTGAGCACCTAGCACAGTTGTTTTTTTCATTTAACAAATATTTATTGAACACTGACTTTATTCCAGGCATGGTTCCAGGTGTGGGGATCAGCAGTGAGTAAAGGTAGACTTGGTCCCTGCTCTTGAAGAGCCTGTAGTCCTGATGTACCCTTGCTGCTCAATAAACATTTGTTGAAACAAAGGGATTATACTACTGGTGTGTCTCTGTAAATGCAGTATCTGTAGGGTAAGTGAAAAGAGCTGACACTTGGTGTCAGAGAGATCTGAGTTCAAATTCCTACTCAGCAACTTTCTGGCTCTGTGACTTTAGGGAAGCTTCTTGATTTTTCTATTCATCAGTTTTCTCATCTGCAAAATGAACAGCACAATACATTTGTTTTCAGTAATACATTTGTTTTCAGTAATATTTGTTTTTCCTCATATATTTGTTTTCAGTAATAAATGAAAAAAATGCTGAGTATGAAAACATCCCCTGTCCTCCTCTAGACTGAACACCTGTTACTTGGGACACTCTTCTCCCTGCTCCTCTAGAGCTTCTGTGCTAGTAAAGTGTAGCAGAAACTGCAGATCCAAAGATTGACACTAAATAAACTAACTAATTATTCACTAATTCCTTCATCCAACCAATACTCAGTGAACTCCTCCTAGGCTAGGATTGTCCCAGGCACTGGATATGTTGCAGTGGACAAACAAAATCCTTGCCCTCAAGAAACTTATATTCTAAGGGGATATATACAATGAAAAAATGAATACTATAATTCATGCAATGTTATGTGCAATGAAGAAAATGGTGAATAAAACACAGCTCTTCAAATGATGATAACTTTTATTTGGCTCATAGTAGGGGATCATGTCCTGGTATTTTTGTTGGGACATTCTTCAACATTCTTCTTTCTTTTATGTCCCTTCTGGGAATGGACATGCTCAACTTTGCCCTGCCACCAGGGCCCAGTATCTCCATTCGGGTGCTTGTTGATTGACAGATTCTTTATCCCTAGGGTATTCTTTAACTTTCTGGAAGGTTTGCACAGATTTACTGCAAACCAGGGGTCTCACTGGTATACTCCGGGTCAAGGGTAGAAGTTCCAGCCTTATCCTGGGAAGGTGACCCTGGGAGAATGTAAGCTTCCCAGGTCTGCATCATGGTAGAAAGAGTGTCTGAGGTGAAAGAGAAAGATGGGTGCCCTTTCCAAGTCCTGTGCTGTATGAGGGGAAAGGTAAGGGGAATGGAAAGAGGAGATGCTAACTCTTGGTCTTCTTCCCTCATGAATCTGAAGGCTTGTGCTCATATCTTATTATGTGTTTAATGACAGTCTTCCTACAACATCTGTCTGCTTGTTCACTGCTGTACTTGATAAATGTTTGTTGAATTGAGTTTCATTCTTTTAGGGATGCTGTTATTAAATGAGAATTGTGTGTGGAGGCTGCAGTTATTCCACGAGATGTTTATTGGATGAACCCTGTCACAGGTCGGGGTCTCCAGGAAACAGAGACAGAGACGGAGTTTGGCTTTCAGGCTGTTTGTTACAGAATGCTGTTGGCATCAACACCCATGCAAAGGAGAGGAAAGGGAGCACATTTGGTTAGAAAAAGATGTAAAAAGATGTCATACTCCCATATAGGTCCAACAGCAGCCACAGCTGACCCTTTGGAGAGCTCTGGAGCTAAAATGGCTCTTCACGGTTGTATCACTTATCTATTGCTGCATAACATTTACCTCAAAACTTACTTCACAGTTTCTGTGGGTCAGGAATCTGAGCATAGCCTAGCTGGGCCCTCTGTCTCAGGCACTCTCACAAGGCTGTAATCAAGGTGTCAGCTGTGGGCTGTGGTCTCACATAGAGCAGGGAGGATTTGTTCCAAGCTCACCCATGTGGTCATTGGCAGGTTTCATTTCCTCATAGGCTATTGGCTGGAAGACTTAGTTCCTTACAAGCTGTTGGCTGGAGGCCCCCCTCTGTTCCTTGCCATCTGGGCCTCACTATAGAGCATCTCACAACACAGTGAACTGTTAGAAGGGCAAGTGAGTACATCAGTAAGAGACAGTGTGAGAGCAAACAACATGGCAGTTACCTTTTTTGTAACTTAGTCATGAAAATGACATTCTATCATGTTTGCAACATTCTATTTATTAGGAACAAGTCACTAGTTCCAGCCCACAGGGGATTCCAAATAGGCCTGAATCCTGAGTTGGGCTGAGATAGCCTTTATATCCCTGTGTGGATCAGTCACTGGATGTGGGCTATGTGGATAGGTGCTCGGTCTTGGATGAAGCAGCTGTCTGCAACTGAGGCAGTCCCTGAAGACTGACAGTTGAAGGCTTTCTGCTGATAGCACTTCCAGCAGCTCGGGCAGTAAGTTCTTCACCGAACGGGGACTGGAGAGGCACATCTTCATGTGCACCACAAGCCCCATTCCATATTCAGACTACAGACAACCATGCATGTAAAGTTTGCCTTAGTGGCAAATTCCGTTGCTCCATGAGTGAAAGAAAGGGAACGAGGGACAGTTTCTTTTTGGTATTTATATTCACAAGGAATGGTTGTCCTTGACTGTATTCCTGTTTTAAAATTTTCCTCTTTTTCGACCACAGGTTGAAACTTTCCCTGAATGTTAAATAGAAATCCTATCTGGAAATAAAGTTGTGCTGTAACCATAAATCGCCTCAGGCCATGGGTGTGAGGCCTAGGGTGGGGGCTCATTCAGTCACACTTTCCTTAGGAGTCTTTGGGGTTGCATCTCTAGGGCAAGGACAGTGCAGGAGCCTGAGTTCCCCCTTTCTCATCCTGCTTTCCTTATCATTCATCTCTGATATAGTTTGGATATTTGTCTGCTCCAAATCTCATGTTCAAATGTAATCCCCAGTGTGGAAGGTGGGGCCTGATGGGAGGTGACTGGGGTCATGAGGGTAAATTCTTCATGAATGGCTTGGTGCTATCCTCACCACAGTGAGTTCTCAAGAGATGTGGTTGTTTAAAATAGTGTGGTACCTCCTCCTGCCTTGCTCCCTCGCTGGCCGTGTGACCCACGTGCTCCCCCTTTGTCTTCTGCCATGATCGTCAGCTTCCTGAGGCACTGACCACAAACATAGATGACAGCACCATGCTTCCTGTACACCCTGCAGAACCGTGTGCCAATTAAACCTCTTTTCTTTAATAAATTACTCAGCCTCAGATATTTCTTCATGGTGACACAAGAATGGACTAATATAATCTCCCATTCCTTCTTTTCATTCCTCATTGTAAACTTATGCCCTTTGGAGACCTTAAATTGTAAAATCAAAGAGTCTGTGGAAACTCTAAGGTGACTTACCCTCTCTGATTTTGAGACCAGCCTGGCCAACATGGCAAAATCCTGTCTCTACTAAAAATACAAAAATTAGCCAGGTATGGTGGTGCACACCTGTAGTCCCAGCTACTCAGGAGACTGAGGCACGAGAATTTGATTTTACAATTCAAAGAGCGTAAGTCACCTTAGAGTTTCCACAGACGCAGAGCCCAAGATGGGAATTCTTCTGCAAGCAGGGGAGTGTGTTCAGGAGAATGAATAGGGCAGGGGAAAATACTATGTAATAATGAGATTGCCTCTGGCCACTAGCTGCAGTCTGTCTCACTGGGAGCTATGGAGCACAAAGTGCACCACAGAGTTGATCTCTCTGCAAAGCAGGGGGTCCAACCTTTTGTACCTCTGTGCTAATTAGTCATTGGCTAAGGTCTGCAGTGTGGGGATATTTGGGGTGAGCAGGGGGCTAGTCTTTTGATGAGTATTTTCCCAAGAATGGGGCTGAGAGGGTTTATCAGCCAATACTCTTAGCTCAGCTGCTGGGGAGATGGATGGATCACCAGGGAAAACTCAGGCAAAGGGGCTAGGGTGAGGCACCAAAATGCATCTACCACAATTCTTTCCTTATGGAGTCACCATCTTTTCTCTAACTTTTATTCCCAGGGCTAATTTTTTTAATGGAGTAATGGGAAGAATAGTCCTGGAAGTTACCTATAGACTGAAATCAAATTCTTATTCTTTGAAAACTGGCTGCCTTGGATAAATTCTTTAACTTAAAAAATTGCTTATTATTATTGTTATTCTTTTAGATATGGGGTCTCACTATGTTGCCCAGGCTAAACTTGAACTCCTAGGCTCAAGTAATCTTCCCACCTCAGCCTCTGGAGTAGCTGGGACTACAGGTGTGCACCACCAAGGCTGGCTTAACTTTTTAAGCCTCAGTTTTCCTGTCTGAGAAATAGGTTTGATAACATTTACCTCACAGGGTTGTGGTGAGGGTTGACAGGTGACATTTGTTAAGCGCTTATCATAGTGCTTTCCCTTTCTTTCCCCTTTTTTCCTTTCTGTAGCTAAACAGAACAATCTCTGATTTTCCTGCACAGCCTTTCAGAGCTTTTCTTTTTTTCTTTTTTTTTTTTGACAAAGACTTGCTCTGTTGCCCAGGCTGGAGTACAGTGGCAGGATCTCAGCTTACTGCAACCTCTGCTTCCCAAGTTCAAGCAATTCTTGTGCCTCAGTCTCCTGAGTAGCTGGGACTACAGGTGTGCACCACCATACCTGGCTAATTTTTGTATTTTTAGTAGAGACAGGATTTTGCCATGTTGGCCAGGCTGGTCTCAAACTCCTGACCTCAAGTGATCTGCTCACTTTGGCCTCCTAAAGTGCTAGGATTACAGGCGTGAGCCACCATGCCTGGCCCCTTTAACATTCTAAAGGCTATTGTGCTGCTCCTTTCAGTCTTCTATTTCCCTTGATGATGATCCCCTTTCTTTTTGCTCATGTCACAGCCCTCCAGTACCTGCAGTGTGTTCAGTGTTCTCTGGGTGAGTTCCAGTTAATCACTATCCCTCCTGCAAAGATGCACTCAGAACTCAACAGGCTTCCATCTCTGGGTGGTCTGACGGGGCCTGGGTGGCAGAACTGCACTGCTCTCTGGGTCATATACTAAACTCTTCAGCGATGCTATCCAAGATTGCATTTGCTTTTTGACAACTTTAGAGGCTGAAGTTATAAGTAGCAAGAAGATTTAGAGCTCTTCAGGGTCTGCTGAAACGTTGCCCTGATTCTTCCCCATATGTCTATGGAGATTTTTGGGCCCCCTTTCCTCAAGGTTTTCTCGCTCAGGCAGCTGGAACTACATATCAACCAAATATTGCAAGTGTCAGAGCCAGCTCTCTTCCTTCACGGACTTGTGTAGGCAGCCTGGGTTGTAGAAATAAAATATAAAATAGTCTACAGTGATGATAATGAAATCACTGGGAGCTTTTAAAGCTATGCAAGCTGACCTGGATGATCCTGATAGGCCTCTTAGAATCTGGGCATATATAGTTTGTACAAGATCCCCATGTAACTTACTAAGCTATTGTCCCCACCTTGAGATGCACTGCTCTGCAGCTTCTGTTTGTTGAAATAGGAGCTTTCCTACCTACGTACTAAAAATCCACCTGCAGATGGACCAGATGTTGTTATAAATCCCCAGAAGCATCTGAATCTTCACAATGGCTCTAAAGCCTTGGTTCTTTCCAAGGACAAGTGGCATTCCCAGTCCTCCAATCTCTGTGATTTATATTTGCTTCTTCCCTTTTATTAGCCCCCTTCCTAACCTTCCCCGCCACCTTTTGCCAGATGCCTGGAGCCTGGTGGGCTGCCTGGCAATGCAGGCCTTTCTCCCTCCCCCATCAACCCTGTTCACGTCCATCCCAGGAGGGGAATCTCTCACTTTTCAAAGAATAAATCTGTCAAAGAGGCAACATTTCCAGAGCAGTAAATCTTGGCTGTGTGTGGCAGCATGGCTGTGTACATATAACTGAAATCTGTGCCCTGTGTGTGTATCTGTGTGTCTGAGAGAAGAGAGCCATGCTGATAGCATTACAGGAAAGGGCCTTTTAATTTCAAAAAAGTCAAGATCACAAGTGGGAAGAACATGCTCAGGGAAGCAAGTAGGGCACCAAACTGCTGGAAGAAATGGGCTAGAGCTGACGGAAGAGGCATGCTGGGCAGAAAGTGTTCCCACAGTTTGGTTCGTAGCCCAGGACTGGCAGAGAGAAGGAGATGATGTGCAGGAGTACAATTCCATAGTAGCCATGGACCGTCAGAAGGAGGCCCCCCCACCTTCCTTGGTAAGGTCCCTTCGATGCTTTTTGGGGTGATGGAAGAGACTCCTGGCCTCCTCTCACCATTCAGCAACTGGGTTTTGTTTTCTTAAACACAATATTTCCTCTATCCTATCCAGAAGAAATGGCCAGAAGAGAGCCCTGAAGAAGAATCTCTATCGAGTTTAACTCTCCAAAGAGTTTCCTGAAAAGTTGTGAATGAAAATAAAACCCTTTCAACCAACAACAGTGAATTCACTAACCAACCCCAAACAAAAACCAGATTCATGGAGACGGTAAAATCTCTGGGCTGAAATCTACCTTATTGGCTCTAGTTCTGGAGAGGTGTGAATGCGACTGGGAGATGGGGAGTGGCAGAGGTTGGTTGGAGGATGAAGCTAATTATGACAGAGGGTTTCTCACAGGAACACAGCATTGCTAATACATGAGGACCACCCTTGATCTTTCATGACTGGGGATAGAGGAACAAAATGTAAAACTAGAATCCACGAAGTCCTTCATCTTTATTTTAGCCATTTTCCCACTAAATCACTTAGGGAAAAATAAAAAATAAATATGAAAGAATTTCCATAGATATCATGGGTCTGGGTGTTTAGTCAGGTCTGGGGAGATATTGAAGCCCTATTAATGTACATCGTCTGAAAAAGAGTCTGTCTCTTTTTAACCATGAGTGGAATATTGCTGCTAGATTGAGGGTTAGTGGGAGGCGGGTGGAGAGAAGGAAGGAGGGCTCACGGGAAGGAAGAATAAGGATCCATTGTGGGGTTGATTACGATAGAGAAAATGTAGTTCAGAGACAGAATGAAAGCACAAAAGGGAAGCAGAACATGCTGCCAGAGCTGGGAAGAGACACCAGGGGTGTCCAGTGACAGAGTCTTCATCTAGGTCAGCCAGGTGGGCCACTGCCTGTGCCAAGGATTTTAACTTGGAGGCAAAGGTGAGTAGAATTCAGGGTCTGAAGCAAAAGTCCTCATTTCTCCAGGGATAGAAAAAGGGGGCACAGGGAGAAGGGGTGAATGAGGTGGACTGTGACTCCCCCAAACTATAGCCTGGAGGAGAACTCGTGGGCTGGAAAAGAGGCGACACTGGTAACTCCTGAAAGAGTTTGTTTAATGCTTTGAACCTGTACTATGTTGGTTAAGTCATGTGATATCATAGGTATTACGACTTTGTCTCACTTGAACAGAATTTTCACCCTAGATTCTGAACATGTCATGCTGAGAATGCACATAGGCAAAGCTATGAGAGATCTCACTTCAAGCACATTATCTATGAAGGGTCATCAACACTCAAACTTCCTCTATCCCCTTTTGATCTTTGGGTGATGGTAAAATGATGTCCAAGGTAAGGCTCATCTTTTATTTCAACTAAAGCATTTTTCAGAGCTGGCATGATGTTGCTAGATTTGTTGGTCTGAGCCTCATCTCCCATTACTTCTTTTGTTTTCACATAGAAAAAGTGCTAGTGAACATAAACATAGTCAACACCCAGTATGCTCACTTATTGAAACACCGTGTAAATGCCAGGCACTGCATTAGGCTAGTGTGGACAGAGTAGAGATACATGAGACAAACATCTAAAAACAGCAAACAATGCCAGGCAGGCCCCAAAATGGCTGAAGTTGGCTGGGTTGATCCTAAATTAAACAAAACAAAACTTTATTAATGACATCATAAACAGGAAAGTTACTACTTAGCTCTGTGCAATTATGGCCCCGTGAGAAGGCAGGCCCACTTACTCAAGAGAAACTGGAATAGTGTCCAATTGAAAATCACCTCCAGGTTCATTCACTCATTTAGCAAGTAGTTACCAAATGCTTACCATATGCCAGTCCTTGGGATACAGTGGACAACAAGACACATTAGGTCCCTGCCTTCCTGGGACTCAGTATTTTCAGATGGGGATAGTGCTACAAAGGAAATGAAACAGGGTGAAGGAAGTGGGCGTGTGTAGGGTGACCTCTCTGGAGGGATGTGTGACATGCCTGATGAGAAGAAGCCTATTGGGTGCAGATCTGGAGGAAACAACATTTTAGGCAGAAGGAAAAGAAACAGTGGTGGTGGGGGGGTGGTGGACAAGAAAGCAGGGTGGGAAATTCAAGTGGGTGTTGGAGTTCAAAAAGACATCCGTCATCTGGGACAACATGGACAAACCTGGAGGACACTATGGTAAGTGAAATAAGCCAAGCACAGGAAGACAAATGCCACCTGATGTCACTTATATGTGGAATCTAAAAAAGTTGAACTCATAGAAATAAAAAGTAGAAAGGTAGTTACTAGAGGCTGGAGGGATGGGATGGGACAGTTGGTCAAAGGATACACATTTTCAGTTAGGAGGAATAAGCTTTGGTGATTCATTACACATGTGGTGACTATCATAAATAATAATTCATTATATATTTCAAAATTTAAATGTCTTTGCCACAAAAAAGTGGTATGTGAGGAGATGGATTTGTCAATTAGCCTGCTTTACTCATTCCACATTACAAACATATATCAAAACACCATATGGTTCCCCATAATTATTAGTGGCGAATAAAAGTTAAAATTTGGAAAAATGTCACCTTCTGTCCACCATTCCTATCATGATTTTGGGGTGTTTCTGGTCTTTTTCAAGGGTCTTCTGGAGGCTAAAGGTATAGAGTATTTTCCGGTTGCAATGCAGCAGCGCAGCAGAAGGGGGAGCTGGCACAAGCCTTCTCAGGTCTGACCCAACTTCTCTCAAGTATGTGGAGCCTTTCTTTCCGTAGCCTGTCTCCACCCAGGGCTCAGTAGGCTTAGGGAGATGGGAGGCGGAGGGGCACTCCATAGTGTACTCAGCCCTTCTGAACTGAATTCTGTGAGCTGTGTATGTCAGGTTCCTATGTGAGGCCTGGCGCTGTGGAGGTTCCAATGGCCGCCATGTTGTCTCAGAGGGACACACCACAGGCTTCTGGGACTCTGGCTCCGTTTTGTGGGCGCAAGTTTCTGGCTTCCATTTTAAAGAGGTAAGTTTTCCTCAGATGCATATTATTTATATGGATTTCAGATCACCACTCAGTTTGAAAGCATATGCAATTGGTTGGCGTGTGGGAAAAGCAGCTTGGGAGGGGTCACTCAGCACAGCCGAAGGGTGTAAAAAATCACCTCACACAGCACAGGTCCCTATCCAGGGCCACAAATCCAGCCCAGGCCCCCTGCCTGGGGGCAGAAGTCGGTTCTCTGGGCTTGTCATCCTCAATCAGGCTGTCTCTATCAGAGAGCTAGGTCAAACTCAGTTTTTTTTTTTTTTTTTTTTAAAGATTATAGAAACCATATGTGTGTGCAAAAACATATTTCTTTTCCCCACCCCATGGCTGGTAAAATTTGTTTAGCCCCCACATCACTTTTTTTGGAGCTTTTCCGAATTGGAAACAGTGTGATGCTCAGTGCAGGGAGGAGATTACTTTTCATGCAGTATAAGTCCAGCAAAAAGGGGGATTCATTGCACGAATGAATCATGAATTTTTACAACAGTCCCTTTTGAACTGATGGTATTTAGAGACCTATTGGTCACTGTAATGAGCCAGGCAGTTTCAGAATATAAAACAGCCCTAGAGGTCTCATGGCCCAAACAAAGAGGAATGTCTTAACGTTTTTACCAAGTTCATTTTCCTTTCTATTGGTAACATTGTAAATCTGAACTCTTGAGGCCTCCAGGTTCAAAACCAGTCATCTTAACTTTTGTTGATTGAAACCTAAACAACAGAGAGATTCCCTTTTCCCCTAACTTCTTTTCTGGGCTTTTAGGAGGCAATATCTATGTCCATACTCTTATTCTTGCTGCTATGATCCTTAAAAGCATTATGTGAAAGATCTTACCTGATTCAGCATCTAGGACTGAGGGGGAAGTTTAGACTTCATACTTCTCACTGGCTGTTTCAAAAACAAGCAACATGAGCTTCACTTTCTATTAAAGCTTTTTCTCAACAGTCCAGAAGGTCAGACTTAGAATACTATAAGCTAGAATGGCATTTTAGAACCTTGTTTTTGACAGAGATCAGCCACTAGTAAAATAAAACACATATTGTACACCAGTGGTTCTCAACGTGTGATCCCCTGAGCACCAACATCAGAGGCATCTGAGAACTTGTTAGCAGAACAGATTCTCAGGCCCTACCCCAAAACTACTGAATCAGTAACTCTGAGGGTTGCACTCAGCAATCTGGTTTCAACAAGTTCTCTGGGTGATACTGATACATGCAAAAGTTTGAGAACCACTGCTGTATACCAGTAACATTCAAAGTTAAATACTGTGTTAAACTTAACTTTTAACATATTAATTGAATAACTCTATATAGAGAAAAAAATAACATTTTTTTTCCCATATGTTAGTGTACTACTCCAATCCTTAGCTTTGATGGTAGGCCAGATTTCTTCCTTGACATGGCACAAAACAAAACAAAACAAATCCCCCCCCACCCCAAAAAAAAAAAACCTGGACAGAGGCGATGGAGGAAGTACTATACTCTGCGGTTAAATAGTATCTCTACAGATGTGTTCCTTACCCTTTCTCCTGGCTTTGAGGGAGAGGATCTCTTTTGGCTGAGGGTGTTGGGGCAGGAGATTTGTTTAGCTTTCTCTTCATCATTTTCTCTCCACGAATACCTCAACTCTTCCCTTAAAATACAGCAAGAGAATCTATCAGTGTTGTCAGTTCTAAGAAAGTGAGTGCCAAGAGCAGATAGGTATGTTTAAGGCATAAAGTTTCTTACTGATAATTTCATTCTTTTTAAATTTAAAATAAAAAATAGATTTGTATCAAGAAATGAATTAGTATAATTTGAATCTTCACTAATAGTATATATTATTTTTGAAATGCAGAAAATTTGTTGTTGAAATTAAACAGATAGCCTCTAACAATTGAACAGTTAATGACTGCATCATATTAATCATGAGGGGTGAGGATAGAATTATCAGGATTTTTCTAGGGCACTGGATTCTGAATCTTTTTAAATTAAAAAAAAACAAAGTACTACACATGTATATAATTAACATTGAAATAGCCGCATATATTAAGTAGACATCATATGTTTGAAATCCATCATTAATTTCTTCTCCTTCTGGTAGCAGTTCTCCACATTTCCTATAGGAAAACACCCCTCATCCATTCTAAACCATGCAGTTTCATTTGGGTGGCTCCATCCTTGGCTCCAGGGCTGTACCTGATTGGCTTAAGTAAACAGGCAGCTTGCCATCTCCCAGCCATTGCGACTGGTTCAGGGATAGTGATGTAATCCATTTAGAGCCAATGGGAATCAGGATGACATTTGCTGGAAATTCTGGGGAAATGACCTTGTTTCTCTTCCTCTGAATTCAGTCCTGGAAGATGTAAGTTTGGTGCTGCTATGGCCCTGCCATACTGAGGCAAGCCCAGTGAGGAAGGGTCTGGAAAAACAGAGCCAGAAATGTAGGAAAACTGGGCCCACAACACTTAGATCAAACATGGCAGAAGCCAGCCATATTCTTGAATTTTGAGATCCATGAGCCAACACATCCCTTTTTCCTGTTTTTGCCAGTTTTTTGTGTGTTGGTTTGTTTTGTTTTTGGTCATTGGCAACTTAAGGAATCCTCAAAGTCAGAGGTCTTACTGTGCAAATCATGATGAATAAGATTTAGCCTATACTTAGATGATTCAGAAAGCCCTTCGGGAACTTGGAAGTGTCATTGCTTGTATTCACAATATTTTCTTATCTTCTGTATTCTTGATGCTCTGGCATCTGAGACCTCATTGCCTGGGAAGAGACTGCCCTTTCCAGGGCTAGTTAATTCTGGAGATAGCAAAGGACACGCCCAGAAGTGTGCCTTTCATACGCAAACTAAACTAACCAATCCGGAGCTCATACTTTGAGCCACTTTCTCTATCTGGCACCTACACTTGAAGAGACAATATTCCTCCACTCTAATTATCCTAGGGCCAGGTGCCAGACAACTAGAGACAGTTCCCATATTCCAGAACCCATGGAAATTGTTGTGGGAAGTCAGGGACCCTGAATGGAGGGACTAGCTGAAGCCACGGCAGAAGAACATAAATTGTGAAGATTTCATGGACATTTATTAGTTCCCCAAATTAATACTTTTATAATTTCTTATGCGTGTCTTTACTGCAGTCTCTGAGCATAAATTGTGAAGATTTCATGGACACTTGTCACTTATCCAATCAATACCCTTTTGATTTCCTAAGCCTGTCTTTACTTTAATCTCTTAATCCTGTCATCTTCGTAAGCTGAGGAGGATGTGTGTTGCCTCAGGACCCTGTGATGATTTCGTTAACTGCACAAATTGTTTGTAGAGCATGTGTGCTTGAACAATATGAACTCTGGGCACCTTGGAAAAACAACAGGATAACAGCAATGTTCAGGGAACAAGGGAGATAACCTTAAACTCTGACTGCCTGTGAGAAATATGGAACAGAGCCATATTTCTCTTCTTTCAAAAGCAAATAGGGGAAATACTGCTGAATTCTTTTTCTCAGCAAGGAACATCCCTGAGAAAGAGAATGCGCCCCTGAGTGTAGGCCTCTAAAATGGCTGCTTTGGAAGTGGCTGTCTTTTACGGTCGAAGACAAAGGGATGAAATAAGCCCTGGTCTCCTGTAGTGCTACCAGGCTTATTAGGATGAGGAAATTCTCACCTAATAAATTTTGGTCAGACCGGTTGTCTGCTCTCAAACACTGTTTCCCGGTAAGATGTTATCAATGACAATGCGTGCCCGAAACTTCATTAGTAATTTTAATTTCACCCCGTCCTGTGGTCTTGTGATCTCGCACTGCCTCCATTTGATTTATGATATTTTATTACCTTGTGAAGCATGTGATCTCTGTGATCCACACCCTATTCGTACACTCCCTCCCCTTTTGAAAATTATTGATAAAAACTTGCTGGTTTTATGGCCCAGGGAGCATCATGGAACCTGCCGACATGTGATGTCTCCCCTGGACACCCAGCTTTAAAATTTCTCTCTTTAGTACACTTTCCCTTTATTTCTCAGACCAGCTGATGCTTGGGAAAATAGAAAAGAACCCATGTTGAATATTGGGGGTGGGGTTTCCTCCGATAGGAAATTATTCAAACTAATCAGTTCTAAGCTACTTACCCTGTCTTGCCTTCCCTGTGGAAACCACAATAAAAGCTCCTGCCCACATCTTCCCCTTGCCCCTTCTGCCTCCTGGCCCACCCGGTGCTTCCCCACATGGCCCTTTGTGGGATGGTGTGCTTCCTTCTCAGGAATTATGAGTGATACATTATCTTTTCAATGGCAGTTGTCCCCTGATCTGTTGGCTGAATAATGAGAAACCCTACATTTTAAAACATTGCTTTGAATTGAAGATACCACAAGAAGCAGTGTGTTGTAGGTGTCAGAAGGCTGTTCTCATGAATATTCCTATAGGGGGTGGGGGGAACAGAGGTTCTCATGAATATTCCTATAGGGGGTGGGGGTACAGAGGTTCTCATGAATATTCCTATAGGGGGTGGGGGGACAGAGAATGACTTTTGCTAAATTCCCTTTTGCTTTTGTTCTAAATATGTTAATGAACATCAAAGCCATTTTTCCTGCCAAGACTGCACAACAAAAGGTAATGCTGATTGGAATCCTGTGTTCTTCCATAGATTTGTTGTATTTTATTTTTAGTGCTTTGGTGGTGGTGGTGAGGAGATGAAAAAAGGTCAAAATATGTGCCAATGGTAATACACAAATTCTATATGGTTCCATTCTTTATTCTAGCAGCCCCCCCACCTTTTATTATATAAAAGCATAATAGAAGGACATTACATCAATTTGTATCATAATTTTAAAAATATTGGTTTTAATCTAAGAATTTCTTGTAATCAGTACATGGTTTAGGAATCAGAATAGTGTCATCTTTCACCTACTCCTCACCCCCAAAGAAAAACACCCAGTAAATCCAAATCCCCTGCTTTGTTCTGCTGCTGATTGGTCCCATGAATCATTTTTACATCTGGCAAAACTGAAAAGTCAAGCAGTATAAGGAAGTAAGCAGCTCAGGTTCACTGTTTGGGGTTCTTAACGTGTAGTCACTTACTCTGGAGAGCTGAAAGCTGGAGTTCATTTTTTCTCACTTTCATACATTTGTAATGGGATGCCTAGCAAAGGCTGAATGTTACATTTTTGAAAGCTGAAAAATGATTTTGGGGATTGCAAGTAGTTTCTGAATTATCTTTGTGTAGAGCCTTCTATGACAGTCTGGGTCAAGAAATAGAAACCAAGGCTGAATACCTTAGGCTGAAAAATGAATTTTTTGGAAGGATAATGGAAGGATATAATCTTACAAAGCTATAGGGAAGGCTGAAGAATTCCACTTGGAAAATGGGCAGAAACCAAAGTTGACTTCAGTCTAGAAAAGTGGTTCAGTATATGCACATCATTGCTACAGTACATTGTGTCATTGCCAGGCTCAGCTACTGCTGGACACAGCCACATTTGGGACATAAGCCACTCGTTTACCCTTTGATTCATTGCCTTGTGTATTTGACTGTGGTAGATATAGTATCACATATTAATCGCTGGTTCAGAGCATATACAGCATCCTGTAGGACTGCACTCCTATATCACAGTGTTGTTTCCAAGCTAGTGTCATACTAAGTACTCAGTGGATCATTGCACCATTCCATAAGCTGACTTTGAGCAATAGCGTACATTGTAGTACCATTAAGTCCCATGGGCATCAGCCAGATTTCCTTATTTATTTTCCTATGAATTGAATCCCTTGGTCAGAAACAATGTTCTGTGTGATATAATCATATAAGGCATGTTAAAGGCATATAGAAAGTCCAATAATGGATATATTGTCAGAACCATGATGGATATATTGTCAGAATCATGATGGATAAGGCAGAGAAAGCAAATCCACATTGAAAAATAAGTGTCTATTCTGGTGAGAACAAATTGATGCCCCTCCATGATGGCAGGGCTCCAATATAAGCAACATCAACTGGTGGCTGCTTGCTCTCCTGTGGTACAGGGCCATGTCAGGGATTCTGAGGAGAGTCTTGCTTATGAATTGAAGGAGGTTCTCTTTTTGTTTTTTTCCATCTAATGGGAACATTTGCATCTAATAACAGGTTATAATGATGCTAACTGAAACAGGAATACTCCACAAACAGGGAGAATATATAATGTAGGAGAGATAGATTATACCTGCTGGGCTGGAGTCCTTTGAGTAGGTGAATAGGGATTGATATAGTTTGGCTCTGTCCTCACCCAAATCTCATTCTGAATTCCCATGTGTTGTGAGAAGGACCCAGTGGGATTTAATTGAATCATGGGGGCATATCTTTCCCATGCTGTTCTCATGGTAGTGACTAAGTCTCATTAGCTTTGATGGTTTTATAAGGGGAGTTTTTCTGCACAAACTCTCTCTCTTTGCCTGCTGCCATCCATGTAAGACATGACTTTCTCCTCCTTGCCTTCCACCATGATTGTGAGGCTTTACCAGTCATGTGGAACTGTAAGTCCATTAAACCTTTTTCTTTCATAAATTGCCCAGTTTTGAGTATGTCTTTATCAGCAGCATGAAAATGGACTAATACAAGGATGAACTCCATTGTACCAGTGAAGAGTTGGCTAAAACAGGAGCAAGGATGATTCATTCATTTCAACAGGAGGGGAACAAGAGGAAGCGAGTACCGATGTTTCTCATTTGTTCTTATTTTTTCAGTGAAATGAAGCATGGAGCTACCAGCTAAAGATGGGGTTGGAGAAAGAGATATTGGAGGAGATATTAGAGCTATCAAGGAAAGCTGAAAAGGTGTGAAGTGGTATCATGAAAAGTGGGGAAGCAAATTTACTATGGGAACATTGTGTGATTGCTGGGCAGTTTCTCATGGTAATGTCTTTCTCCTACTATGTCTAGCTGCTCAGTGCAGCCATGGAGTTGGAAGGATCATGACTAACCCACAGCATCAGTGGGGAGGCTGGAAAACCAGGTGTGGAGAATAAGAATCCACCAATGGAGGCTTAGCTCAATGAACATTTGGGCCAGGGTATGGTTATAGCTGCTGATGTACAATGCTGCCACCACCACTCAACACTGTCACCACCAGATACTACAACCATTACATACAGGTTCTGGGCTATACCACTATCATAGCCACTGCAGAGCTAATCTCCCTGACCAGTGCTCTTTGTATCACTATCATAACTCATGATTTAAAGGATTGTGGGGAGCTGGGGGGAGCCTGGACCGTGACCACCACTAGCCCAAACAGAGCCTTTATAGAAGTTAGACAAAGACATCCCTCCCTCCAGATATTTTACTCTCATCTGCCAGAATATTGTTATAATAAATATACAAATCAAGGATGTCTATGTTGTTCATAGCACACTTTGGAGTTAAGCAGTATAAAAACAAACGTAGCAGGACCTCTGGCCTGTGTGTGCATTTATTGGGTTGACAAGGTATAGAAGTAATGAGAGTCACCCACACTTAGCTTCTGTGGATCTGCACAAAGGGAGTTCCCCCAAATTGGGAACTTTTTGATTCTGGTTGACAATCAAACAGAAATGCCCAATACACTTCCATAGTTTAAGGGTCCTCTCTTGGATAAATCTCTTTTACTAGCTAAACCTAAGGCACAAATCTAATCAATGTATTGAAGGAGACTTGAACTAGTAAAGTCATTAAAATAGAAATGCTTTAGACAGAGATGTTAAATCTTCTGTTTGGTAATGCAAGTTGACTGTTCTTATGTTGGAAAGCTTTTCTTTCTTCTTGGGAGATATGGGTGTTTTTGTGACCTGCATTTGTTCAGAGAGGACTGGACCATGTCAGGAGGGATGAATAAACTTCATCTTTCCTTTATCTTACACTAAAGGAATGACTATGGAAAGTGTCAAGACTGGGCTGAGCATAGTGTTACCTGGGCTGCAGTAGTGATGGCCCTCATTGGTCTTACTTAAGACAGAATAAACCCACATTTTAGATTAATAATAATAATAATAATAATTATAATAATTATTATTATTGATGAATATAGTGATTGTTTTAGGGGGCAATAGGGGCCAATATTCCCTTTGTTCCTGAAGGAGATGAGTTTCTGTGGTCAGTCATCCTGGGATGGAAAATAAGATGGGGTGGGGAAGACTTCCGGTGTTTCTCTGTCCTGAAACTGGGGTGGGTCTAGGTCCTTGGATAAAGGCCTGGAAATTCCTATGGGAAGGTAGACCTCTCTCCCTTTCCATCCTACCTGATGAAAGGGGAAATAGGCAGGGATATGAAGTCAAATATAGTCCAGGGGACTTTGAGAGTAGCCGTGTGAATAGCAGTTAAAAGTGACTTTTGTTGCCACGTGGTCTGTCAGTCTTTGGTAAGGGATCTGTTAAATGCTGTAAGCCTGTTCTTAAAGTACATTGGGCAATTGGGGTGGAGTCCACACTTGAGTGGAAATTATATAGAGTAAGCAACAAAAGCCAATTAAAAGATGACAGGAAGCATCCAGGAGGATGACTGATAAAAGGGTTACATGTCAACCAGAACAGATTTGTGGAACATGTTATCATTCCTTGGGAATACCTAGAAATTACTTGATGAAAGGAGATGTGAAAAATATGGGATTTCCCAAGATTCATGGGGTGTATTAGGGCCTCAGATTGTATTAGGGCCTTAAAGAAAAATGCCATTTTGTAGGCTAGAGACCTTGGAGATGAAAGGTGGCGCATTTGTTAAACACGCACACTTTTATTGAGTGTCTACTATGTGACAGGCACCCATTTTGAGCACATGGGATGGACCCATGAATAAGATGCCGTTCCTATTCTCCCTCGACTCTGGTGAGTGAACTAGACCAGTGACTTACTAGTCACAGTTCACTGTGGTATGTTCTGTAATAAACAGTTAATATGGGATCTCAGATGGTCTTGTCCTGGCAAGGGAGGTAAGGTCTCTGCATGTGTGCTGTAGTCAATACCTAAGAACCAGCTCTCTTCATCTTCCACGTCCCTGTCTCCAGTGGATTTTCTACAGTGTTCACTTGGGCTGATACTGTCCATGGTGCAATGCAGGCACATTAGCATTCGGGTCATGCTCAGAGCTTCCCTTTCCTTGGCTGTGATATATGGCTATCTGCAGCTTTGGTGTCGCAGTCACAGATGCTGGGAGGGCTTCGGCTGGGCTCTAAGGGGACTTTCTGCCCCCAGCAGTGGATGCAGAGCACACCTGGAAAGCTCCTTGCCTTCTGGAGCTCTCAGGGAGAAGGACTGGAGTTCAGTATCAGGGCAGTAAATACTGAGACCCACAGAGAATCCTGCAAAAGAACCTTCCCTGGTTTACAAAAGATAATGGCTGTCATTTATTACGTCACATTATGCCGCAAACTCTTTTCATATACTATCTCAATCAGGCCTCAGCAACACCACAGCTCTTATGAGGTGTGTGAGAAAAAGTGAAGACCAGAGAGTTTGACCAAATTTTTTAAGGCAATGGCACAATTAATTAAAACAGAATCAGAATTAAACTTATCTTTCTGATCCAAAGACAGTGGTTCTCTACCAGTGGTGATTTTGCCTGCAGGGAACCTTTGACAATGTCTACAGGCATTTTTTTATTGTCGTGACAGGGAGAATGCTCGTATATAGCGGGTAAAACTGGGATGCTGCTAAACATTCTACATTGTCCAGGAGACCTCTCTATAGGGGGGAATTGTGTGCTTCCCCAAAAGAGATGTTGAAGTTCTAACCCTCAGTACCTCAGAATGTGACCTTATTTGAAAGTGGGATGGCTTAAGATGTAGTTATTAGTTAAGACAATGTCACACTGGAGTTAGTGGGCTCCTAATTCAATATAACTGGCGTCCTTATTAGAAGACTGCAATGTGAAGACCCAGAGGCACAGGGAGAGCTGTGAGAAGATGGAAGCTGAGACTGGAAAGATGTGTCAATGAGCAAAGGAACACCAGGGATTGCTGGCCATCACCAGAAGCTAGGGCCTGGAACACATTCTCCCTCAGAAGGAACAAACCTTGCTGATATCTGGATTTCAACGTTCTAACCTTCAGAACCATGACAGAAGAAGCTTCTGTTCTTTTAAGCGCAGCCCCCCGCCAGCTTGTGATACGTAGTTATAGCAGCCCTTGCAAACCAGTACACCCCCACAACAGGAAATTATCTGGTGCCAAATGTCAGTAGTGCCACTGTTGGAAAACCCCGCATTAAGAGAACATGGTACTCTCTTACTCTTAACAAGCATTCTACCGCTTTCTTCCTCTTTCCAGGGGCTGCCAAACATTCTGGGGAAGGTTGGAAGCAGTTATGCCTGTATCCAGAACAAGGGGGATAGCAGGCTGTTTCAGAGTGAAAACCTGTCTCTTAAAATACCTAACATGGTTAATGCATCTGGCAACTTAATTAGCCTTGGTCCACCTTGGGAATGAGAGGTACCTGCTGGAGTTATGCTGATGAATTGCGATATTGTTTTCATAGCACAAGACCCTGGGTCTCTTCCCAGCCTGGGCTGAAAGTCTTTGGCTTTCAGTAGTTGGCTGGGTGGTCTGAAGTTCCCTCTACAGTGTCACATTCTATTTTGTTAGTCTCTGTTTCCCTCACAAGGCTTAGGGCTTTGTTTGACCCCCACCAAAAAGTGGTATTTCTTGAGAACTGGAAAGGAAAACATTCCACTAGGTTTTCACCAGAAAAATGATGTGGTGGGAAGACCAATCCTTTCCAAAGTAAATGAAACAAGCTACCAATGCAATTTGCTGATTCATTATCTGTTAATTGCCACAAAATGTACTATCTCAGGGCCTACATAGCCCATTCAGCTCTTGGGTGTGAAACCCATTTCATTAATGAGCCTGGCATTTGCAGAGCTTGTGCCCTGGTTTTCTTCTATGCTGAAATAATACGTTGAATAATAAATTGTAAAGCCCATGTTTCTCACTTGGGTTTCAGGGGGTCTCCCTCCTTCTATAAGGGTGAATATTGTAATGGTACTGTGTATCCAGACAAAGACACAAAACACACACACACACAAAACTGCCCAACATGATAGGTAGCTTGCATAGACTTGGAAGCTAGCAACTCTTAAAATTGGTGCAGAGACTTTTAAAATGACTCCTTTCATCCATTGAAGAAACTGCAAAATGAATTAAATAAAATCAGGCTAAAATGACTGATGACTCATAAGATATAGAACAACAGCCAATGACAAGTAGACCTTCCAGGAATAGAGCTCCCAGAGAAGTTCCCGTTTTCCTTAGAGGAAAGTGAAGATGACCTTGACTCTTAATGTATCTTGTTTGCTTTGGGAGAGCTGTTTCAGCCGGCTTGCCCTGGACGGGTGCATTTTCTGTTTAACTTGTGTGCCTTCCCCCCTTGTTCCCTAGGGCCCGGCATCTATTGGCTACTCAGTGATGCTGTTAATTTGCACCAAAACCGGCAGTGGCAAGACCTTGACATTTTCTTATCTTGGGCCTTATAAATGATATTAAGCCCATCCTTTAGCATCTTTACGCCTCGGTGTGTTTACGGGAAAAATAGGTGAGTGAGAATGGGAGTCTGTAGATTTGCAACATAGAGGTGTTAAAAGGATGCCGTCTATCATCATGGCTCTACACTTCTTGACCTTCAACTCGAGCCAGTTTGTTTTTGATACGTGATTTTGAGAAGTCTGACAACTTAATAATTCTTCTAAGATATTTCTAAGATATTTATTTAGTTTTACTTACCTTTCATAGCAGCAGGTTTTATGTAACAGAAGCACTGACATTGAAGCCTGGATACCTAGGTTTAAGGCCCAGCTCTGTCACTTACCAGCTGTGTGACCCCAGGCAAGTTACAAGGTAGTGCAAGCTACCTACCATGTTGGGCGGTTTTGTGTGTGTGTGTATGTGTTTTGTGTCTTTGTCTGGATATGCAGTACCATTAAAATATTCACCCTCATAAAAGGAGGCAGACCCCCTGAAACCCAAGTGAGAAACATGGCCTTTACAATTTGTTATTCAGCTTATAATTTCAGCATAGAAGAAAACCAGGGCACAACCTCTTCAGGCTTTAGTTTGCCCATCTGTCAAATGGGAACCAGGTCTGTGTTGCCTGTTCCCGGGGGTTTTGTGAACATCAAATTTCATGATGCATATGAAAGGGCTTTGAAAATGGCAAGGCAATATTTAAAGGTCAAGTATAATTATGAATACATTCTGATTCCTTTTAAAATTTCCACATAATCATTTCTCTAGTCAATCCTGCTTTTTATGCAAGGGACAACAGAGCCCTCTCCTGAGCAGCCTGATGCTTTTTGACTTTACTGTTATCCCACTTGCTGTTCAGTGATCTGGTTCCAATTTTACAATCTAGAAACTGGTTCTTTCTGTGAGCGTGTTTACTTCTCATTGTCATTAATTAAGATGAGGACAGTGATTTATAAGATACACAGTTGCTTGAGGCATAGCATTTAAAAGTGCCACGTGTACTTCTCCCTTTTAAGGTAACACCTTGCATTTGTGCCTGTGTTTAATTTACAGTTAAAAACAGATTGTTTGTTTGCAGCATTTGGAGGCATTTTCAGGGTTAAATCTGTAGCTGCTGTAGAGAAATCAGGAGTGCTCACGAATAAGAAGGTTTGATAACTTTATGGTGGGGTTTCTGGTGCTTGAGGAATGGCTGAGAGTCTTGAATGGGGCATTGCTGCAGTCTGCAAATCCAGAAGATCACGTGCAGTCTTTGTTTGCATATATAAGAACTATGAATGGACTTCTTTCTTCTGTGAAAAAACAGAAGCAACACAGAGGAGTGTTTTCTCCTTTTGAATCCTACTGAAATCATTCATCTGTTTTCCTTCTTGAGCCTTATGGTCACCGGGCTGGCCTGCCTTCCATCCACATCATCTTGTCTGTCAAGGCATTGGATAGTGAACCTGAAAGGACAGGGTGCAGCAACCTTCTGTGGCCCTACAGTGACTCTGGGGCGTGTACCTGGAGCAGAGTGACAGGAGGAGGCAGGAGCATAGCAGTGTGGCTGCTGCTCCTGGAATTCATGGAAGAGTGGGTCTCCTGGCCTATCCCCCTCAGAGGGCTGCTGTGGGGGCTCCCTTTTTAATTCTAACTGATAATAGTCTTTGGACCACCCATAGGGGCCAGTGGAACACATTGAGGAGTTGACAGGGCCCATTAAGTTCTCACTGGAATTCCCATATTCTTTATCCGATGACTTCCCTGATACTTATTGCCCAACTTGGAAATGTAGATCATTCACTCACTCATGCCTATCTGCAGATGGCAGAAGTTTCCTTCTTGATCATAAGGCTCAAGAAGGAAGACAGATGAATGATTTCAGTAGGATTCAAAAGGAGAATTTGAATAAGTGTTTCATTGACTGAGATATGTATTAGAATCTGTTGGCAAGTGGAAATGCATAGGTATTACAAGAATTCAGGCCTGGCATGGTGGCTCACACCTGTAATCCTAGCACTTTGGGAGGCTGACGTGGGCAATTCACGAGGTCTGGAGATAGAGACCATCCTGGCTAACACGGTGAAACCCCGTCTCTACTAAAAAATAGAAAAAGTTAGCCGGGTGTGGTGGCGGGCACCTGTAGTCCCAGCTACTCAGGAAGCTGAGGCAGGAGAATGGCATTAACCTGGGAGGTGGAGCTTTCAGTGAGCCGAGATCTCGCCATTGCATTTTAGCCTGGGCGACAGAGTGAGAAAAAAAAAAAAAAAAAAAAAGGATATTCAAAAGTTGCAAACAGATTTGCATAATGCTCCTTCAGTTCTTTTACCACAAACCTGTGAGTTAAGAAGGATGTCTTTTTACAGTCAAGAAAATGGAGGCTCAGGGAAGGTGAGTGATTAGCACAGGTGACATCACTAGTAAACAAAAGAAGCAACCAGAATGTCTGAGGCCAGGGCTCTTTCCCTTTCACCACAGTATCTTGGGATTATTGAACCGTGGGAAGGAAAGGAGAAGGCAAATTAGAAGCTAGCAGTTCTAATTCCAGTTATGCTTGAGTCAGTTTATATAATTGAGTACATTGGAGGCCAAGAGTTTTGTTTCATGTTATATTAGGAATTTCTATTCATTATTTTTTTCTATAACAGTGGTGTTCAAAAGACTTCTTCCTTTTGCCAAATTAAATCTGACATAAATTCCCATATACAAAACTTAAATTGAATGGCTGTGATTGAAGCAGGGTGTGAGATATTGCCTGCTCCACCTCCTCTTCCCCCTTACCTCCTCTTAGCCCTTAAAATGGCCTTGAGATGCTTTGAAAGCTTGAAGTGAGGAAGGAGCCTTCAGGTCAAAGGGGTTTCATTCTCTATCTCCTTTCCTCTTCCTGAGTTTTGTCAACTGTCTATCATTTAGTTGTCCTCCTCAAAACAAATTTCCCAGGGCGTTGTCATATTCCTCCATGTTGCCATCCAGCACTTGTGAGGAGTCTGCTTTAGTTATACATTCCATGGCTTTTCCGGGTTCAAAAATGCGCAAGGAGAAAGGTGGTAGACATCAGACTTTGTGTCATTCAATTGTTCTTTATTTCTGTTATAGCCATAACACAGAGGGGCATAGCATGTGGTCCAAGGACATCCCCTTCTCAGGCAGCTGGTCAATGAGCCAAGCCCTTGAGTCTTTTCTGGGCAGTCAGCATCTTTTCTTGGCATCAGATTCTCCTGAGTCAGTGGCATGAAGCACCGAACCATGGCTGAAGGTTCTCCTCCAACCACATATGGACTATGGGTGCATTAAACATCTGCTTGTCACTATTGATGCTGGGATAATCTATTTAAGCCCTGATGATTAGTGTCCAACTGCTAAATGATCTAGACATAGCCTTTTCCTGAGCAATTATATCATAGCATTTCCTGGAAGTCTTCATAGGCCCTGAGATGGCAGGAGATCCCAGCTAGCTGTGCTTTGTTCCCTGTACTTGTGGATTATTGCCCTACCTCGAGCCTAAGTGGTTTTCTGTGGAATTGGGAAGGAATCTCATGCTTAGCTTAAATCTCCTCCTTATGCCTAGCTCTTTTCAGAAAGGAACTTCTGACTGAAGCAATCATTGGCTATACAGATTTTCTGGAAGTTTCTTATTTATATGACTTTTGTGTTTTCTCCTCATGTTTCAACATCTCTTAATAGAGGATAACACACCCAGCCCTCTCCTTACTTGGGGGAAGTGCTGACAAGCTCTTGAACACTCTCTTTATCCCTCTGTTAGCTCTGCACCTGCCCCACCCCACCCTGCCAAGGAGGGCTTAATGTGCAGTGTATCAGTTGGGTCTCTTGAGACGTACTGGCCAGTCCCTTTTGGCAGACCCCAGTCTCTTATGAAATTGTGCCACATTTCTGGCTCCTGGAGTGCATGCTGAAACACACAGAGTCAAACTCTACATTGGGAAGAGGTGTGTGGCCCCACTTAGGTCTTCCTGAGCCATGTGCTCCAGTTTGTTTTTGCCCAGAAGTTTTGCCTTGTGGGGCTGTTAGGCTCTTTCATAGTCCTGACTAAAACTTGATTTTGTTCCCCACTGAGCTGTTGCTGCTTATGAGTATTCTCCTTCTCCTGAGAACTTCAGAGCGTCAGGGTGAGGAGTATGATTCAGGCATGAAAAATCCACCTCGAACCCTAACATTGCAAATAACCGAAACAACTCCCCAAATGCCACAACTTCTGGGAAACATTCCTTTTTCCTTATTAGCTTTCAGAGCTTGGATCGCTTTCAGTGATTCACTTTCAATTGCTTTATAATATTGCAAGGAGTGACAAAAGACAGCCTGGGTGGTAGGTTTCAAATGATCTTAGTACCCCCAAAACTATTTATCTGACTTTTGACATGAATTTTCCCTACCCAAGTTTCTCAAGGCTATGCAGGAACCTCTCAGTCATCATCCTTACCTTCCCCTGTTTTTCGTCTCCCTAGGCTTAGAGGCCCCGGATATTTATTGAATGGTAACCTTGCCCAAGCTGATGAAGAAAAGAGAAAGTGGAGGTGAGAAATGATCTAGTGACCTCATCCAGCCTCAGCAGTCAGTCAGGATTGTCTGGAATGAGTATGCAATGTGCTTTTCCTCACAGCTGTTTTTTCTTTGATGGATCTAAGCCATTCTTCTTTAACAAATCTCATTAGCATTCCTTACTTCAGCAGTATATTAAAATGGGGGACACTGGCATCTCCTTTAGTGTGGTAAGAGAATCAGATGTGGCTATGGCTGGGTTAAAATTATTTTGTCAAAATGAATTCACAGAGTAAAATGATGGGATGGGGGAGGGGAAGACTCTTTGAACTCCCTCCTCAATCTTTAATTTCTGAAGTCTCTCAGCCCTCCAAAGAAAGCCTGTGTCTGAGGCACTCCCTATTCCCTATAAGAGCAGCTTCCCCTTGTTGGAATAGTGGAGGTGTCTGTGGCTCTGTCTCCTGCAGCCCTTTCTCTCCTCTGTGCTGTCACTCTCTTCCTCTCTCATCAGCTTCCCAGGGACATCTCCTTCTCTCCTTTCCCATGGAGTGATGGGGAAAATACAAGGCAGTGTTCCTCTCTAATACTACCTCAGAGGAAGTCATGTCAGCAAAATCAATCCACACCTGCCTTCCCCCACTGTGGGGCTTTGTGGCCATAACGGTGCCCTGTGGGACCATGCCAGCTGCCTCTGCCTGTGGGGAACAGCTGTGAGATCCTGGACCAAATAGAATTCCCAGGAGACCAGGCTGACAGGCAAGAGGAAGGTGAGTCAACGCTGATTAGCTCTATGCTAGCTGTCCTCAGGCCACATTTCTTTGGTCTTAAGTGGAGGCCTGTGTACTCGGGCTGGGATAGCCTAATGGGTCTTCTACTTCAGTTGATGGATGAGCAATGCATAGGCAGTTAGTGACGCATTTTACGATTCATCCAGATGAGGCGGCCCCAGGTAAATTGAAGGGCTGGCCATTCTATGATTCTAACAGTGAATGCATCACTGATGTTTCATTTCCATCAGCCCTGTAAGCTACTGAATGCGGCTGGTCTACTGTGTGCTGCAGAGGAATTAACTTTGACGTAATGGAATTTTGTTTTCACTACTGCTCATAAAAACAACCGCCTCGAGCGAAGGAAAATGTGTGCAGCAATTTGTGCGCTTCTAGTAACGAATATGGTCCAGAGGGTTCTTACAGATGGCAATGGCGTCCCTACAGACCAGGGCTGACTGATGAATGATTAAAAAAAAGGAGTACTTCCAATATGCTGGTTCCAGAGAGATAATGGGGAGTGATGGCACAGGCTGGAGGGAAGACAAGGTGCTTGAAAAGGTGTGCCCCACTCATGGATAGCCTGACTCAGAATCTTTCTTTGCCTGCCTCTTCCTGAAGACCCTGACCTTCCCTCTGGGATGGGGCCTGATATTCCCCCAATACCCTTACTTACTCCTCTGCCCAGTGCATCCCCACTCCCCACCCTTTCTTTCAGAGGTAATCTCTCTTGGCTCTGTTTCCCTGCTGTTAGATTCTCCCCGGGGCCTGAAAGCTTAAGGAGATGAATAACTCCTCCCTTCTCAGGCCCAGTCCCAAGGTGTAAGGCTACTTATGTCAGCAGCGTGCACCAGCAAAATAGCGGAAGCAGGAAGAAAGCCAGTCAGAAGACAGCTACCCTGGCCAGAAGACATGTACCCCTGAAGATGGAGAAAGAGGCCATCCAGGTATAACATAGCAGTTACATCAGAGTAGGACACTTGCTGTTTACAGGAGACTATAAAACCTTTGTCCCGTCCTTACCTGGGGCTGACGCCATTTTAGGCCTCAGCCTGCCTGCACGCAGGCGCTTGTTAAAACAGCGTGTTGCTTCACACCACTTCATGTTGTCTGTTGGCGTGCTCTCGGGGTTCAAACCGATACAAAAACCTTACACCTGCAGCCTCACCCTTCATTTCCCCAATTCTCTACTAACCAATTCTTTATGACTACTGCCAGTTTGATCACCACTACTTACCAGTCTCTGCGTAATAGAGTGTTCTTTGGAGAGCCCTGTGAGGGACCCCAGATCCCAACTATGCACGCTTCTATGTTCGATGTTGTTCAGGTAAGGCCTTCTGGTGATTTCTGTGCTTGGCCTGACTTGTAACCTGGCATTATAATAAAATGCTGTACTTATCCTTTGAGTTTCTGCCTGTCTTAACCCTGGCATAATTAAGAGTTCAGACAAGACATCCGGATTACTTGTGGATATATTTTATAAGGCCAGAACTGTGTGTCAGGATCAGAAGAACTCTGAATCCCAGGGCATGGGGCCTTAGGTTCTTGAACCCACAGACAGGGACCAACAGCTGCAGTGGGATTCAGTGAAGGGCCGAGGTCCTAAGGGAGCCTGTGTCCTCAGTTATGCACACACTTTTGCAGAGAGAAGTCTTGAGTAGACTTAATTTTGTTCCCACACTGGCAGCCTAATGGAAGTGTCTTCACTGGGAAGAGAATAGAGAGGTTAGTTAATGGGGTTTGGAGTCAGACTGAAGTGGATTGAGTCCCAGCTCAGGCACTTATTTGTTATGTGACCTTGGGTAAGTTGCCAGTCTTCCCTGCAGTAGATTAAAGATAGTCACATAATCTTTTTACATTCTTCTATCAAGGGTTGGGAACTACTTCCCCTCCTCTTGAATCTGGGCTGGACTGAGACTATTTTGACCGAAAGAGTGCATTTTAAGTGATGCTAAGCCAGTTCTTCATCTAGCTTTGAAGAGGATCAACAGCTTCTTTCTTGGTCTTTTGTGGCCCTGAGTTACCATGGAGGAAGTCTAAGTCTTCTGCCAGAGGTAGAGGCCATGTGGAGGTACCCTGGACCCCTGGACATGGGAGTGAAGAAGCCATCTTGGATATCTGGCCCAGTTCAGCCATCAGATGAATGGTAGCCCAAGCTGACATCTGGCTGCAACTGTGTGAGAGACCTTGAGCAAGAACTGCCCAGCTGAGCCCCAGTCAACTCACATAATCATGAGAAATAAGTTGTTGTTTTAAGCCATTATGTTTTAGGGGTGGTTTGTGATGAAACAACAGATAACCAGAACGCTCTACAAGTTTCGATTTCCTCATAAGTAAAATTGAGATAATAGTGGACCTGCCTGGTAAGTGGATGTAAGGACTAAATAGGAGGCTGCGATGTAAGTGCCTAGCAATGCTTGATATGTATTTATATTTTTATTAGGCTGCATATGACATATGTTCAAAATATAGATTTTGAGTACAGTGAGTTTGAACCCCAGTACACTGGATTCTGGGAAGGGGGTTAAAGATCTATGTGCCTTGGTGAAATCAGAAGGGTTGAATTTTATCTGAGTTAATTACATAAAAAATGCATTCTGGAAAGATGAAACTGGCCTCGGTGGTCAGAGAGTAGGGGCAGGGCGGTTGGAACTTTAAGTTTCTGAAGGGCTATGTGACGTTATGGGTCAGGCATGCTAACTGGCATTCCTTTGTGTTCCTTGGAAAATCACTTTATTTTCTTGCTTTTATTTTCCCCGGGAAGGAAACAAAAGGGAGATGAATAATCTCGTTATTAGATTTTTAAGATATTCTCGAGACCGCTAGGAGTTTTGTGAATGTTGGATTTTTGTCAGAACTTTTCTCAAAGCCTTCTTAGCTATGTATCATCAAACTGTTTATTCACTCTTTCCTATCTCTCTTTATACTGATCATAGCGTTTATTTTATGCTTACTTCTGTCTTTCCCACTAGATCGTATCATCAGTGAGGCTCAAGACATCCATTCTAAGTCTTCAAACTCTATTATAGAACCTGGCACAAAGTGAATGTTCAATAATTGCAAATGAATGATAGTCATCAGTGTGGTTTTGGGGTCCAAGCCTCAGAGATCATGCCCAGGACCACTGGGAAAAGGATTCACACATTTAATTGTGTTGGCTTTTTGCACCTCTGTTCTAGTAAGTGACAATTTAAGCAGAGTGGTTTAATGGCTTTGGTGACTCTTAATAAATCTAAGAATATACAAAGGAAGAGACTAGTTCCATTTTATTAGGCTTCTTGAATACTACATTAAGGGGAAAAAACAACTCAGAGCACTGATATTTGGGAAATTTCTTGTAAATAACATTGTTCAATACTGCTAGGGTGTACTCTCCATTAAGGAAAAGAGCATTTTATCGGCTGCTTTACGTTTTAGTCTCTGGGGTTGTTCACATTTACATGGGAGCTGTCAATGTTGTTTAGATGTCTGGGTTTCTCTGGTAGGAACCACCACAACTGAAACTGAGTGAAGAGGCCATTGGGAAGGCTGGGACAATAGATTTGACCTCAGTCCATTTATTTCATAATTCAAAGTATCCTGGTTTTTGCTTCCATGTAAATACCCTTCCTCTGTGTGATGATAGTGGTTGAGAACAAAGATGGGATTATCACAAAGCAAAAGAAGTCAAGTAAAATATGACAAAGATGTACTGTTTTCCTTTCTTTTCTCAATGGAAATAGTTTTATATGTAATGAGATGGAAAGAATAGCATTTGCAGCATTCTTGCTTTCTTAAGTCTTATTTGAAAGAACCACAAATATGTATTTTTCTCATACTCATTGCAGTACTGTCACAAGCTCCAGCCCATATGCCTGCCTTAATGAGAAGATTAAAGACCTGTTAATTTCATTTGTTTTGCTTCTAAGCAGTAGGTGACAGAAGAGCTAAATATTCTCTCTGAGTTAACATGGTGGTTCTAAAAGCACAGGAACCAAGTGGCTATAATGACCTTGCTTTTCATGTTCAACTAAATGGACCAGAGATAAGATCTATATTGTTTCTGAAGTGTTCAGACCCAGACAGGGGATGAGAAATTTCTTTGCTGGTGCCAATGGGAAGAACAAATGAAACACATTGGGAATGCAAATGTCTTCTCAAGTCTAATTTTTTACTCAATTAATGAGATGCTCTCATTTGATAGTAAGGCGTGGTTTGGGATGCAGGTGGCACAAGCGCAAGGCTAGTGATTCACGGTATTATTACTACTTGTGGATAATATTGTTAACTACAGAATATCAGTTACCCAGATGACATTGTGGTGGCTGCTAGAGGTATGATAAAGAGGTGTAAGATGTTTGTACCTTCAAAAATTGTAAAAACTTGTTTGGAAGAAAAGCATCTGTGCATTGAAAGAGATCAGTACATAGAACAAATGCTAAATGTGAGGAGATAATTGAATTGCCATTCACCTTGCCTATACTAGAATTATAGGGATTAGAGAAATCATTAAACCAACATTAAATGGGAAAAGAGCTGATTTATTACTCTGAGTCAGCAGCCTGTAACCCCAACAAGTATTGCTTCTGGTAAGTTGTATTGGTAAATATGAATTAGATCTGAGGTCGTGGTGGGGACTCATTACTTCTACCCCAATATGACTGTACTCATCTAGGTTATTCTAAATGCACTTACCAAGAAGCCAAATGGACAAGGACTTCAGAGAAGAGTGGACTATTTCCATGTGTGCATACTGCATGAGGACACGAGGAGAAACTGCCAGTGACCAAAGAAAATGAAAAACAACAATAACAACTCAACAACAGTTGGTCTGGTTCCTCCTTCTGAGGCACAGTTAACATTCTCCCTAGTAAGACAATAGCTATTGAATGTCAGCCTTCAATCAGTAGGATTGTAATTCTTTTTCTCTTGGAGATGAACCATTAGAAATAGCGTTTAGAATTATTTATTCTAGTAATTCTTCACATGAAGAAACGGCTCTTGAGTGGAAGTCCCTTAGAAATGTGAGAACCTGGGGAAATATACTTCTTCTGCAACGAAGGGTGAAACATGTCATAATAATAGGTTGGAGGAGAAAAGCTGCAACTCTAGACTGGAACAGGGGTGGGGCAGTCTGGGGTGGTCTCATGCACAGTTGGTTTTGAGTTGACTTGAAGATGGGGGGCAGAAGAAGGGAGCAGGCTTTCCAGGTGGTGGATGAGGCCAAATAACGTAAAGAAAATGGTGTGTGGAAACAAAAGGAGAGCATTGTAGGGGGAACTCAGAGCAAAAAAGGACTGGAGATCAGTGTAACGCCTTTGGGTTTGATACTTGATCTTTATCCTCCATTGTTTGATGAAGCTCCTGGGAAAAGGTCACTTGTAAAAATTGCTGCGTATGTGGATGTTTGCAGAACATCTGGGGCTCTGTCACCACAACAATAGAGGGTAACTGGGATAGGGAGGGCAGTCCCCACTAACACATATGGCCACACTATCGTATACTTCCCTTACAATAAGGCAAAATATTTTTAGGAAAAAGGAAGAAACTTCAGGAAGAAAATCCTGCATGTTTTTCTAATATGATCTATTTATTGCAGAAGCTGTCTCTCTTATGTCTCTTATAAAAGACTGAGTGGTTACCCAGCCTCTTCTTGAACAATTCTGGAGATCTCACCACTTTAGTAGGCATCTTGTTCCATCTGACCTTTTACAGGATACTCCTCCAGTCCTGACAATTTTTTTCTCTGTAATTTCCAAACCGTGGTCCTAGAATAATACAAAAAAAAAAAAAGGTCTATTTCTATACTACAGCTCAGTTCTTCAAATACTTTAAGGTACCTCTCCTTAATCACCTGTTTGCTATGCTCTACAATCTCAGTTTTACATATCTCATTTTTTATTAACTCCATCTTATCTTTTCACCTTTTCTCTCTTAGATCCCTGACCTCCAGCAATTCTTCAATCCCATGAGGACATCTAACAAATTAATCCTACTTCCTTTTCATTGCTCTTCATTCTTTTGATATCCTCTGTCCACTCCTTACCCAGTTAAATTCTGTCATCATTCCTTATAATCACTCCTTTATAGGTACCTGCTGTTCCCTTGCCTTCTGCCTCTTTATGGTTTTAGTAAAAGCACAACCCTGGTTAAATCTCTCTCCATCTACTCTGTGCCTATGCCTGTACAATTGACTGGGGCTGAAGAAAATTACATTCTTGATGTCTGATTTGGCTTTATATTCATGATGATGGACTTCAAATGAGAACTTAATGTTGCCCAGGGTCATTATCACAGTATATTTCCCTGGTCCATTTACTGTCACACTTTCCTAGATGACCGTTCCACCATTTCAAACCTCTTACAACTTCTCCCCCATCCTTACTCTTACCTGCTGACCTTGATTCTTGCTTTGCTAATAAATCGAAGCAGTTAGAAGAGAATGTTGGTAGACTATTTCACCTCCACATTCTACCCGCCTTCCAGCATCTGCTCCCATGTCTCTGTCTTCCCACACACCTGGTTGCTTTGGGTGGTCCTATCTGAAGCTCATAAATCCTATCCCACTCATTACCCAATGGTGTTGCTTTAGCAATTCTCCTCTTCCTCTTCAACATCAGCAACTTGTTCTCCCCTACTGGACATAAACGTGCTGTCATTTCTTCCATTTAGAAAAAACCTCCTCTTGTTCCCACTTCTCCCACCAACTATATCCCTCATTTTTGTTCCTCTCTGCAACAAATTTCTTTAAATAATTCAAATTCAAATTAGGAGAGTCTAAATTTGCCTTCTCCAATTCCTCTTCTCATGTTTTCTTAAAGCCACCCCAATTAGGCTTGTGCCAATATCCCTTCACTCCATGTTGCTAATTCTGATAGTCAATTCTCAGTCTTCGTATTACTTGACCAGGCAACATTTGACACCATTGATCATTCCCTCTTTGATACATTTCTTCACCTGACTTCTGTGATTTCTGACCTCACTGGTTACCTCTTCTCTGTGCTGTTGTAGCTGGATCCTCCAATACTGCCATTCTGTCAGGACATCCTGCTATCTCTATGCTGTGGACTGAACTGTGTCCCCTTTGCCCCAAATTTATATATGTTGAAGCCCTAACCCCCAAGTGATGGTATTTGGAGATAAGACCTTTGGGTAGGTAATTATGTTTATATGAAGTTATGAGGGTAGGGTCCTCATTATGGCATTAGTGTTTTTATTAGAAGAGACACCAGAGAGCTAATTTCACTCTTTCTCTGCCATATGAAGAGAGCTGTCTGCAAGCCAGAAAGAGAATCCTCACCAGAACCTGACCTCAAACTTCCAGCCTCCAGAACTGTAAGAACAGATTTTTTTTTGTTTAAGCCACCAAGTCTATGATATTTTGTTATGGCAACCCAAGCTGGCTAAGGCACTCCACCCACAAAATATTTCCAGAATTTGATTATTTTTCATCTCCTCCACTGCTGCCGTATCGTGGTCCAAGCCACTATCACCTCTTGCTTGGATTACTGCAAGAGCCTCCTAACTGGTCTCTGCACTTCTACCCTAGCCCTTCTAAAGTCCTTTCTCAATTGGCAGTCAAAATGATCCTTCAAAATGTATTAATAAATCAGATGATGTCTCTCCTTTGCTCAAAACTCTGCGATGGCTCCCATTTCTCTCAGAGTTAATGGACTACATGGCCCTATACAGGTTAACTCCTATCCCTTCCTGATACCTCTTTGACTTAATCCTACTTCCCCTTTGCTTATTCTATTCCCTTCTCACTTATCTCTTTGCTGTTCCTCAAATATGCCAGATCTGCTCCCAACTTAGGGCCTTCGTACTAGTTATTCCCTCTGCCTGGAACTCTCTTCCTCCAGAGAACCTCATGGCTCATCCTTCATCTTCTTTAAGCTTTTGTGCCAATGCCAACTCCTCACTGAGGCCTACCTTCACCATGCTATTCAGGATTTCCATCCGTTGCCCTTTCCTGGCACTTCTATTCCTCCTTTTCCTACTTGATTATTCTTTTAGACATTATGATTTTCTAACACATTGTTTATTCTATTAATTATTGGTCTCCCCCTTTTGACAATTAGTTCACTGAAGGCCAGATTTTTGTTTGTTTTACTGATATACCTCAAGCACCTACCTAAAACAGCACCTAGTACATATGCACATAGAATATGTAATTGTTGGAAGAATAGTATATACATTAGTGTTTTTATTTCTCTCAATAATTTCTCATGTAATATGTTGCTTGGGACTCTCGTTATCCTGGCAACTCTCTTCTAAACTCATTTGTCATTTAGTCTTCCAGTGTTTATTACCCAGAATGGGGTACAGTATTTAAATAATATCCCAGATATTCACTGAATTGTGCAGAGTAGTACATGATTATTGCCTTTCATAATCAGGACACTGAGCTTCCATTAATATATCCAAAGAGTAAATAAGCTATTTTAAGAGTAAAATCAAAGAGTTGGTTCATTTTGAGCTTGCAGCAAACCTTCAGAGTTTGATATTTATATAAACTGCTGTTAGGTTTCTCTTCTCTTGATTGCATGCATAAGATTTGAAACTAAACCTACTACTGTTCAGTGTTATCAAGATGATAAGGTTTCCACAGCAGAGATATTTTTTCTGTTCATCACTGTAATTCCAGTATCTAGTATACTGCCAGGCAATAATACTTTTTCAAAAAAATTTTTTTCTTGATAGCTTTTAAAATCTGTCTCTCCTTTCTCTACCCTAATGTTCTCAGTTTAACTATAATGTTTCTAGGTGCAGATTTAAAGAAAATTATCCTACTTGGGATTCACTGATTTGTGAATCTGAGGATTATTGTCTTTCATCAGTTCTAAATTTTCTTAGCCATTAACTCTTCCATGTGTGTGTGCGTGTGCTTTCTGGAATTCTATTTGATAGATGTTAGACTTTTAAATTCTAACCTCTTTGTTTCTTAACCCTGCTTTCATGTTTTATTTTTCTCCATCTTTCTGTCCTACATGCTGGATAATTTCTTTACATTTATCTTCTAGTTTGCTGTTTCTCTTTTTAGCTATGTCTAACCTGCTGTTAAGTCCACTACTGTTTTTAATTTGAATAATTGTATTTTTAATTTCTAAAATTTTTAATTATTTTGCACATTTGCCTATTTATTATATTGTTCTTTTCTCTCATTTTTGTGTCTATATAATAATGCTTTTGTATTTTTTTATGGTTGATAATTTTAATAAAAATCTTGATCCTTTTTTTTCCATTGAAGTCAAGAAAGTAAAATTACAATAAATTATTTTTTGGCATAAATAAAAATTTTGAACTTAAAACAATGTTGTGAATTTGAATATATCTACTTTCTAATACTTTTCTTTTTTTTTTTTTTTTATTATACTTTAAGTTCTAGGGTACATGTGCATAACGTGCAGGTTTGTTACATATGTATACTTGTGCCATGTTGGTGTGCTGCACCCATCAACTCGTCAGCACCCATCAGCTCGTCATTTACATCAGGTACAACTCCCAGTACAATCCCTCCCCCCTCCCCGCTCCCCGTGATAGGCCCCGGTGTGTGATGTTCCCCTTCCTGAGTCCAAGTGATCTCATTGTTCAGTTCCCACCTATGAGTGAGAACATGCGGTGTTTGGTTTTCTGTTCTTGCGATAGTTTGCTGAGAATGATGGTTTCCAGCTGCATCCATGTCCCTACAAAGGACACAAATTCATTCTAATACTTTTCAACCAGTTTAATATTCTTGAAAAAAAATTCATGTACATAGGCACACACATTTTTTCTTTTGGCCCAGGCTACAATATGGTTTGACATGACATTATAAGACTCTGTCTTCATTTAAATTTTTGATATTTTGTTTATCATGCATTTTTGCATCAATTTTGATTTAACAATATTTAATTAAAATATTATTTACCTTGATTGCTGAGCTTTTTGACATCTCTCTTCTTTTTTTTACCTGAGAATGTGTCACTTGTCTCACTGTGGTCTCCATCTTGACTATTTTGTATATTTGATAATTTCAAAGGCCCAAAGTCCTTGAAGATCTAATTCTGCTACTTCTCATTTACAATATCATGTTTACATAAGAGTTTTTTAGTTTTAGGTTATGCATTCATTTTGGTGTGTCTCTGTCAGGTCTTTGCAGTGTCTCTATGAAGTGTATATCATTTGTAATGCTTTATATGAAGGGTATATCCTAGAGCATTTATATTTACTTTTTCTAAGTACCCAAAGACAGCACCTACTTTGAATTACTTTAATTAAATTTTTTCATTGGGGTTCCTGGATCACATAAGTAACATAAATATGACACTCAGATCCATGGGAGGTTAGACTGTGGTTGTGAATTCTTAGGAAAAAGTCTCTATTTTTTTTCCACCTGGATCTTAGAGTGAGACTCAGGAGTTCTCTGATTGTTGTTGGTGAAGGAATTTTTCTGTTTCCCCTGTCAATGAGATGTAGCTCTTATAGGGTATTGGTTTTATTGGCGAAAAGTGTCTATGTCCTAAGTCATCACCCACAGATAGTCTAAGGTAACATCCTGACGTTGGGAGATTCTCAGTATCCAAGCTGATTTGATTCTGAAACTGTAGCTGTTTCTTAGGCAACCATAGCTTCAACATTAGATTACCATTCTGCTTTCTAGCTCCTTTTCATTTTTTTTTTTTGTTTTGTTTTGTTTTTTGAGACAGAGTCTCGTCCTGTTGCCCAGGCTGGAGTGCAATGGTGCAATCTTGGCTCACTGCAACCTCCACCTCCTGGGTTCAAGCAATTCTCCTGTCTCAGCCTCCTGAGTAGCTGGTATTACAGGCACGTGCCACCACTCCCAGGTAATTTTTTGTATCTTTAGTAGAGATGGGGTTTCACCATGTTGGCCAGGCTGTTCTCAAACTCCTGACATCATGATCCACCTGCCTTGGCCTCCCAAAGTGCTGGGATTACAGGTGTAAGCCACCGCGCTGGACAGCTCCTTTTCTTAAACCAACCAACTAACCACTGGAGTGTTTTCTTAGTTTCTTTCAAGTTTAACTACATATTTAAAGATATTTTTGGTCTTTATTATTAAAAATTTCTACATCAAGAGGTTTTTTTTCCCTTAATTTTTGTTATTATTTTTTGAGATGAAGTCTCTCTCTGTCACCCAGGCTGAAATGCAGTGGTACGATCTCGGCTCACTGCAACCTCTGCCTCCTGGGTTCAAGCAATTCTCCTGCCTCACCCTCCTGAGTAGCTGTGATTACAGGTGTGAGCCACTGTGCCCAGCTGAAGAGGTTTTTAATAGTATTTATTTGGTTACATTGTTAGAAACAAAAGTTTTCTTTAGTCTTGAGTTGATTCTTCTCTCCTTTCTTATCTCAGATTTAAGCAGACAGATTAAAAGCAAAATGGAGTATTATGAATTTCTTTGTAAAATTTATTAACATTCCATAATATCTCTCTATATCTACTTTTTCAGATGTTGATTAATTCGGGGTTCCGGTTTTCATAGGTTAGTAGTACCTTTTTATATATTTTTAAATCAACTTTAGCAAATATTACCTAGTTTGCAGTATTCTTGGAATTATCTTCATCTTACAAATGGGGAACTAAGGTTGACTAGATGAGGAAGTCATTCAACTGTGAAACAGTGAACGAGGAGGTAAATCCACATTTTTCAGTCTACATCTAATCCTCTTTATCCTATTTCACAGTTTATTTTTTTATTAAGTTAATTTTTAATTTTATGGTTATATTGTAGGCATATATGTTTATGGGGTACATGCGATGTTTTGATACAGGCATACAGTGTGTAATAATTACATTAGTTTAATTGGGTTATCTACCACGTCAGGCACTTATTATTTATTTGTGTTAGGAACATTCCAATTCCACCCTTTTAGTTACTGTAAAGTATACAATAAATTATTGTTGACTGTAGTCACTCTGTTGTGCCATCAAATATTAGATATTATTCTATTGAACTATATTTTTGCATTCATTTATCATCCACACTTTTTGCCCTGTTCACCAATACCCTCCCAGCCTCTGGTAACCATCATTCTACTTTCTATCTTCATGAGTTCAATTGTTTTATTTTTAGCTTCCACATATGAGTGAGAACATGCGAAATTTGTCTTTCTGTGCTTGGCTTATTTCACTTAACATAATGTCTTCCAGTTCCATCCATGTTGTTGCAAATGACAGGATTTCATTCTCTTTCATGAGTGAATAATATTTTATTGTATATATGTTCCATATTTTCTATACTCATTCATCTGTTGATGGACACTTTGGTTGGTTCCAAATCTTCGTTATTGTGAATAGTGCTGCAAGAAACATGGTAGTACAGATAAATCTTCAATATACTGATTTCCTTTCTTTTGGGTATATACCCAGCAGTGAGATTGCTGGATTGTATAGTAGTTCTATTTTTAGATTTCTGAAGAACCTCTATACTCTTCTCCATAGTGGTTGTACTAATTTACATTCCCACCAACAGTGTATGAGGGTTCCCCTTTCTCCACATCTTCGCCAACATTCATTACTGCCTGTCTTTTGGATAAAAGGCATTTTAACTGGGTTGAGATGATATCTCATTGTAGTTTTGATTCGCCTCTTTCTGATGATTAATGATATTGAGTATGTTTTCGTATACCTGTTTGCTATTTGTATATCTTCTTTTGAGAAATGTCTGTTTAGAACTTTTGCACATTTTAAAATCAGATTATTAGATTTTTTTTCCTGTTGAGTTCCTTATATAGTCTGGTTATTAATCGCTTGTAAGACAGATAGTTTGCAAATATTTTCTCCCATTCTGTGGGTTGTCTCTTTACCTTGTTGATTGTATCTTTTGCTTTGCAGAAGCTTTTTAATTTGATGTGATCCCATTTGTCCATTTTCACTTTGGTTGCCTGTGCTTTTGAGGTATTACTCAAGAAATCTTTGCCCAGACCAATGTTCCGGAGAGTTTCCTCAGTGTTTTAGTAGTTTCATAGTTTGAAGTCTTAGATTTAAGTCTTTAATTCATTTTGATTTGATTTTTGTGTATGGTGATGTTGCAGGACTTTTTTTTAGTTCAGCTAAAGATGGGACCCTTGTCACATGGCCACAAAAATTTAGGCTCACAGACAGTTTAAAGGGTGAGTAAGGCAAGGTTTTATTGGGTGAAAAGGGAAAAGAAGGAAAACAGAGACTCTCTGCAAAGCCAGAGTCCCTGCTGGTATGCTTCCTACCTGGCAGTTTGAATCTCAGGTTCCACACAGGAAGAGGTGGGGCCAGGCTCCTCCCCACTGCAAACTGCAGGAACTTTGGAGGCTCCCCACCAGTGAGCCTTCCTCCTGGCTTGCAGGTCATGGGAGGTTCTGTCGGGGAGTTCTTCCCACCTGGTTGTCTCAGTGAGAGAGAGGGGTCTACTTTGATTGTTTGGCATGTGGATATCCAGTTTTCCCAGCATGATGTATTGAACAGACTCTTTCTCCTATGTATATTCTAGGAACCTTTGTTGAACTGTTCCAAGTTCACTGTAGATGCATAGATTTATTTCTGGGTTCTCTATTCTGTTTCATTGGTCTGTGTGTTTGTTTTTTGCCAGTACTATGCTGTTTTGGTTGTTACAGCTCTGTACTATAATTTGAATTCAGGTAATGTGATTCTTTCACTTTTGTTCTTTTGGCTGGGGATGGCTTTGAGTAGTCTGGGTCTTTTGCTGTTCTATATAAATTTTGAGTTTTTTTTTCTATTTCTGTGAGGAATGTCATTGGTATTTTGATAAGAATTGCATTGAATCTGTAGATTGCTTTGGGTAGTATGAACATTTTAACAATATTGATTCTTCTAAATGATCATGGACTATCTTTCAAATTTTTTGTGTCCTCTTCAATTTCTTTCATCATTTTAAAAATAGCTTTCACTTCTTTGGTTAAGTTTATTCTTCTGTGTTGTATTTTATTTGCAGCTATTGAAAATGGGTTTTCCTTTTCAGATTGTTTGCTCTTAGCATATAGAAATGCTACTAAATTTTGTATGTTGATTTTGTTTCATGGCAACTTTACTGAATTCATCAGTTCTAACAGTTTTTTAGTGTTGTCTTTAGTTAATTCTAAATAAAAATTATTTGCAAAAAAGGATAATTTGACTTTCTCTATTCCAATTTGGATGCTCGTTATATTTTTCTGTTGTGTGATTGCTCTAGCTAGGACTTCCAGTACTTTCACGTGGTACAAGTGAGCATCCTTGTCTTGTTCTAGAGCATAGAGGAAAAGCTTTTAGTTTTTGCCCATTCAGTATGATACTAGCTGTGGATCTGTCCACAGCTATGTGTGTTGAAATATTTTCCTTCTACTCCCAGGTTTTTTAGGGTTTTTATCATAAAGGGAGATTAAATTTTATTGGCTGTCTTTTCAGCATCAATAGAAACAATCATATGGTTTTTGTCCTTCATTTTGTTGATATGATTGATTAATATGATCTGTTGATATCAATGTTGATTGATTTGTGTATGTTGAACCATTCTTGCATCGCTGGGATAAACCCCACATGGTTATGATAAATGATTTTTTCATTTGTTGTTAAATTCAGTTTAGTAGTGCTTTGTTGAGGATTTTTGCATAGATGTTCATTAGAGATACTGGCCTGTAGTTTGTGTGTGTGTGTGTGTGTTTGTGTTTTTGTCCTGTTTTAGTATCAGGGTAATATTGGTCTTGTAGAATGTGTTTGGAAGTATTTCTTCCTCTTCTAGTTTTTGGACTACTTTGAACAGGATTGGTGTTTGTTTTTCTTGAACTGTTTCTTAAAGTTCAGCAGTGAAGCCATCAGGTCCTGCGCTTTTCTTTGATGGGAAACTTTTTATTATATCTTTGATCTCATTTCTTGTTATTGGTCTATTTGGGTTTTGGATTTCTCCATGGTTCAATTTTGGTAGGTTGTATGTGTCTAGGCATTTATCCATTTCTTCTAAGTTTTCCAATTTCTTGGCGTATAGTTGCTCATAGTCTCTAATGATCCCTTGAATTTCTGTGGTATCAGTTGTAATGTCTCATTTTTCTTCTCTGATTTTATTTTGGCATTCCCTCTTTTTTTTCAGTCCAGCTAAAGGTTTGTCAATTTTGTTTACCTTTTCATAAAACCAACTTTTTGTTTTGTTGATCTTTTATATTCTCTTTTTCTTTGTTTTAATTTCACTTATTTCTGCTTGGATCTTTATTATTTCTGTTTTCTACTGATTGTGGGTTTGATTAATTCTTGCTTTTCTTGTTCTTTCAGATGCATCATTAGGTTGTTTATTTGAAGATTTTCTACTTTTTTGATGTAGGTGCTTATTGCTATAATCTTTTCTCTCAGTATTGCCTTTGCTGTATCCCACAGGTTTTTTTGTGTTTTCATTTTCATTTGTTTAAAGAAATTTTTGAATTTTCTTCTTAATTTCCTCATTGACCCACTGGTCATTAAGGAGCATGCTGTTCAATTTCTGTGTGTTTGTATCTTTTCCAGAGTTCCTCTTGTTACTGATTTCTAGTTTTATTCCACTGTTATCAGAGAAGATATTTGATGTGATTTCAATTTTTTTGAAATTTTTAAGACTTGTTTTTTGGCCTAATATATGGTCTGTCCTTAAGAATGATCCTTGTGCTGAGGAGAAAAATATATATTCTGCAGGTATTGGATGAAATGTTTTGTAAATATCTATTAGGTTCATTTGGTCTATAGTGCACATTAAGTCTCGTGCTTCTGTGATGATTTTCCATTCGGATGATCTTTCCAGTGCTAAAAGTGGGAAGCTGAGGTCCCCAGCTTCCTCAGCTATTATTATATTAGTGCTCTCTTTAGCTATTTAGGATTTATCTCTTTAGGGTTTATTTCTCTCTTTAGCTCTAGTAATATTTGCTTTATATATCTGGGTGCTCCAGGGTTGAGTGCATACATATTAATAATTGTTACTTTATCCTCTTGCTGAATTCACCCCTATATCATTATATAATGACCTTCTTTGTCTCTTTTTATAGTTTTTGTCTTAAAATCTATTTTGTCTGATGTAAGTATAGCTACTCCTGCTCTTTTTTGGTTTCCATTTGCATGGAATATCTTTTTCCATCCTTTTATTTTCCCTCTGTGTGTGTCTTTATAGGTGAAATGTCTTCTTGTAGGCAGCATGAGGCTGGGTCTTGCTTTATTTTAAAATCCATTCAGCCACTCTGTGTCTTTTTATTGGAGAGTCTAGTCTATTTACATTCAATTTTATTATTGATAAATAAGGACTTTCTACTTCCATTTTGTTATTTGTTTTCTTATTATTTTGTGGTCTTCTCTTCCTTCCTTCCTTTCTGTCTTCCTTTGAGTAAAAGTGATTTTGTCTGGTGGTATGTTTTAATGTCTTACTTTTAATTTTTTGTGCATCTGTTTTGATTTTTGGATTTCAGGTTATCATGAAACTTGCAGATAACATCTTATAATCTGTTATTTTAAACAGATGACAACTTAATTCTGATCACAAACAACAACAAGCAAACAAATAGCTAAGAGAAAACTAATAAAAACTGTACACTTTAACTCCACCACCCCACTTTTAAATTTTTTGTTGTTTCTGTTTATCTTTTTTATACTTCTAACTTTTAAAAGTTGTTGTAGTTATTATTTTTGATAGGTTTGTGTTTTAGTCTTCTTCCTCAAGATATGAGTGGTTTACATACCACAATTACAGTGTTAAGAGTATCTTATTTGTCTGTTTACTTACTATAACCAATGAGTTTTGTACCTTCAGTGATTTCTTATTGCTTGTTATTGTCCTGACTGAGGGCAACAGGGGCCATCCCTCATCTCTTCAGAATGGGATCTGCCTGTCCATCGGGAGTAACCGACCCATGCCTAACTGCTGTTCATATGGAAACTCTTCTCCACTTCTCATAGTGGTGTTTATTATCTGTATGGTCCTTTTAAAGTTTGATCTCTTCAGAGAGCCTGATGAAGCTGTATTGGTTTGTGTATATGTGAGGCAAGGAGTACTGGTTAATTATGCACGATACATTGCCAACCTCTACCATTCTTGTTTGCTCTCATTATACAGGCAGGAAAATTCAGCCTCTTTTGAAGCTAGGGATAGCTATGTGACCTTTCTCTAGTCAACAAAGCTTAAGGGGACTTCTGCTGGTTGACTTCTGGGAAAGGTGTTTTATCTTCAGCACAGTGAAGGAGGATCACAGAAGGTTTTTCCCTTGTGCTGATCTGGCCAGTTCCCTGCTTCCTGCCTTTGGTTGTGTGAGGATGTGATATTTGGAGCTATGACAACCATCTTATGATATTAAGTCAAGCTCAAAAGAATCACACATACACCAACCCAGTGTCCTTGTGTGGAGCTTGTGAGCCAGCTGTGGCATCAGTCACCTGCAGACTTCTTATGCAAATTATACATCTCCTTTGGTTTAAGTCATTTTTAGCTAGTCTTTATGTGATTTACAGCCAAATGCATATAAATGGATATGTTTCCCTTTTCCTTGTTTCTTTATTATTTTTTATTATTATAGATTGTATAATCAGAATTTGTTTTTTTTGAAAAGTAACTTTTAAAAATATATTTTCAGTTATAAAACTTTATCCATTATTTCTCTTAAATTTCTCTTCTAGAGCTTAGGAAACTTGTAGGTCCATCAGTAAATAAATTGAGTGCCTTTTCTATATCAGGTATTGTGTGAGAAATTGGGGAAAAAGCAATGAACAAGATCAACTATTTGCTGTCTTGTAATCTAATGGGGGAAATATTTGCCTGCCTTTGATTTATTTTGCTATTATAAACTCTCAGGCGGTAAGGCTTACTTTTCTTAATTTTCTTGCCACTTCTGCATTCTTTACCTGTTTTTCCTTTTGATCAAAATGAAGCCAGAGTCATAGCCCCCATCATTGCTGCTTCTGCCTTTGGAGAGATGAAATGATCAGTAAGACAAATGTGGAACTGATCATTCATACTCCATCTGCACTGCTCGGTGGGACAGATGGTGTCATGTGGCTCAGGAACTGTCCTGAAATGAAAGTACCAGCACTCTTTCACCCAGTTTCCTTCATATCCTTCATGTCAGAAGTTCAGAAGATTAGAGAAGCCCTCCTACTATGCTTGGAACCTATTTAGCCTGTTATCTTTCATCACTTGGATTGCTTTCTCCAAGAGAAACCAGATATTCTTTTTTTAAAAAAAAAAACCAAACAACCCCCCTCTCCAAAGACCTAAAACATATTTAATTTGCACATTAAAATGCTTATGCAGTTATTTGTGTGGCAACCACATTTCCTTAAATCAGTGCTCTGGCTGTAGCGTCAACAAGGCAGAAACAGATAGCGTGAGTTTCTCTTGAAATGTACTGATGAGGAGAAAGAACTAACCTGGCTCTTTATCATTTAGATTATTCACACAAGTGAGGGACCCTGAGCTCCATGATGTGCAAAACAGGTCCATCCTGGGCTATGATCTCTGGTACTTGTGCAGTGTTTGATGGAACAACAACCTGTACTTGTCCAGAACACTCTGGCAGATGGCCCATCTGTTTATCCACCTGCCAGCATCCCATGTGCTCTCATTTACCCATCTCACTTCTTCTGGCTCCTTCCAAATGGCCTATGCCAGAGGGTTTGTGATAGTTCTAATTTATCTCTCTCTTACTTCTAATTTCCTGTCCTACCCAGCTCTGTTCCTTCCTTACTCCAGGAAAGGAGCTTGTTTCTATGTGGCAGTTCATGGGAGAAGTGATGACCCTTAACTGAAAGTCAGAGTCCTAGACCAAATTTATTCTCAAATTCAAATGTGTGCCTCTCTTGCAAGCAAAGCCAAAGGTGGGTAGAGGAAAACAAAGGAGCAATTCTGTAGAAATACACTGACAGCCAAGAGGAAAGGAGTTCTGCATATTCAACCTGTAAAGCACCTTACAGTTTACGCAACTTTAGTATGCACAAAATCATATAATTTGCACAACAGTCCTGAGAGGCATGTTTGATCATTCCAGGAGGAAACCAAGCCTTTGAACCTGGAGGTAGACAGTTGGCTGCAAACCTGGGTTTTGGGTCCCAGGCCCTGGGCACTTTCCAGCACCCCCACCCCATCTCTTCCACTGCTTCTTGCTCCTGCTTTCCAACTCTGTGTGGCTGGGTCTGAGCCAGCCTAGCAGAGATGTCCCCAGCCTTGTGGTCCCATTGTCCCCTCTCACTTGGCAATACCTCGGAGCTGGATGAGGCAGCCTTCAGGTGCCAGAGAAGCTGCCCTAGCAAAATCTCAGTGACTGGAGAGTCTGTCCTCATTTTCATTTTTATTAAAATCCTCACTTGGCCAGACGTGGTGGTTCATGCCTGTAATCTCAGCACTTTGGGAGGCTGAGGTGGGTGGATCGTGAGGTTAGGAGTTTAAGACCAGTCTGGCCAGCATGAAGAAACCACCCTCTTTACTAAAAATACAAAAATTAGCTGGGCATGGTGGCACACGTCTGTAATCCCAGCTACTCAAGAGGCTGAGACAGGAGAATCGCTTGAACCCGGGAGGCGGAGGTTGCAGTGAGCTGAGATGGCACCACTGCACTCCAGCCTGGGCGACACAGTGAGACTTCGAAAAAAGAAAAAAATCCTCACTTATCTGTATGTTGCTATTTTTTGAAACATACTTTTATCTGTTTCAAGCAAGAAAACAGCTTCAGGTTCAAGTAATTCACTCTCCTCTTCTTGTATTTCCACATTCACTGTCCGTTGACTTCCAGCTCCTTTATTCACTGTCTTCTGCACACAACATGCCCTCTTTGATTTAAATACATTGTTCATGTCACCCCACAGTGCTCCTTCCAATCTCTAGTTAAACATCTCCCTTCTCTCTTTCATTGCCTTTATTTGATTGGAAATTTCCTGAAGCCTGGAACTCAACCTTAGTAATTAATGTATTTATTCATTACACATATCGTTCAAGTTTTAGAGAGCCAATAAATCTCATCTGTCTTCCTCTTATGTCTTTAAAGCCCATTGAAAGGTAGACTTGGAAGTCAGAGAGATGGAGATAAAAGTGTCCCTCTTATTATTGAAAAACCTGTTGGGAAAACATAGCTTTGGGTCTGTGGCAAAGTGTCTTTACTCTCATATTAAGTGAAATAAGTAGATCACACGAGGACAAATCTGCATGATATTACTTATCTAAGGTGTCTAGAATAATCTAACTCATAGAATCAGGGAGTAAAATGGTGGTTACTGCGGGTTGGAGGGCGAGGGAATAAAGAGCTATTGTTCAAGGGGTATAAAGTGTCAGTTATGCAAGATGAATAAGTTCTAGAGATCTGCTGTGCAATATAGTGCCTATATTTAACAGTATTCTAGTTTGCACTTAAAAATCTGTTAAGAGGGTAGATCTCATGTTAGTGCCTTTAAAACAAAAAACCAAGGAAACTTTTGGAGGTAATGGATCTGTTTATTCCCTTGATTGTAGTGTTGGTTTCATAGGTGCATGCATATGTCCAAACTCGTTAAACTGTATACTTTAAATATGTACAGTTTTTAATGTATCAATTATATCCCAATAAAGCTATTTAAAGAAAAAGAAAGAAGAAAGACTTACCTACCCAGATGTGCACACAACAGGACCTTCATAGGCCTCCCTAATAGGGCAGATTCCTTACTGCCAGGCAGAATGGGCTGTAAGGCAAGCTTACTAAAGGTAGACTTGCTCAGAGAACAAAGCCCAGGGCATGCTCAGTTTATTCTTCTAGAGAAGCCAGCTACATTACACTAGTGGAACTCTCTCTGTGTGGGAACTTGAGGTCAGAGAACCTGAGGTTCTCCCAACACAAATTATTATAAATGTACAGATGTTTACTGAGCTAGGATGTGATTATAGAGGCTAGAAATACAAAATTGAATAAGACATTTTTGTACCCCTCTTTAATATCTCAGCCTATTGGGGGAGACAGAAAATAAATAATTTATTGTAGGATTATGTGACGAGTGCTATGAAAGATGAATCAAGAGAAGGGTCTTTCACATCTAAATCTTAAAGGAGATGCTGCTTGAGCTGAACTTCAAAAGTATGGTAGGATTTGACCAGACGAAGGAGTGGGAAAAGAACATTCTGGGTGTAGGAGAAGCAGATGCAAAGCCATGAGGTGGGAGCCACAAATGGTCACCTGGGGAACTGTTAATAGTTCAGGATGGCCACAGAGGGGCAGGTGTGTGAGTGTATGTGTGTGACTGTGTGTATGTGTACAAATGTGTGTGATGGGGAGGTGGAGTAAGTGAGAGTGATAGGAGATGGGTTGAACAGTAAGGCAGGAACTAGACCAGGAAAGGCCTTGTCTGCTTTAAGAATCTGACCGTGGGGAGTGGCTGAGAGATTTTAAACAGAGAAAGGATAGGATCAGGTCTGCATTTTAGAAAGAGACCCACAATGCAATATGGAGGGCCAGCTGAGAGACTTGAACCCAAGTTTGAAGACTGCTGTAATAATCCAGTTGAGAGATGATGAGAATCGGCTCTCATGAGATTATAGGAACTAAGATTGGAATGGTAAGAATGGAGAGGAGGGGTAAAATGCAGAAATAGTAAGGAGAGGGAAGAACCACCATTCTTGCATACGATGGCCACTCAGTAAATGAGATTAGGGAAATGGAATGAAACCTCCCAAACCCTGTTCTTCGGGTGGTCTACGTGATGGTTCCCACACACTGAGTCCTCATGCTGGTGCTGCTGAATGCCCTGGGCTTGTGAGAGCTCCCTGTGGGTTTGGAGAGTCTGCACCCTTGACTAACCTCCCTTTGCTATTAGATTGCAGCATAGGGTAGTAGTGAAGACCGTTGGATTTAGGTCCATCTGTTCCACTTACAACCTCTGGGATCTTTGGCAAGTTACTTAAGCTCTCTGTAGCACAGATACCCATATTGCACTGTGGGTATCTTTCTAAAATGTAGATCTGATCCTATCCTTTCTCTGCTTAAAACTTCTCCCCACCTGGTCAAATTCTTAAAGCAGACAAGGCCCTTCCTGGTCTAGTTTCTGCCTTACTGATCAACCCATCTCCTATCACTCTCACTTACTCCACCTCCCCGTCACACACACGTACACATATACACAATAAATAGAGACATAAAAGGAGAAATAATAACATTAATAATGCCTACTTCATAGGATTTTTGTGAGGATAAACTAAAACCAAGCACAGTGCCTGACACTTGTGCTCGGTCAATGTCCACTGTAACTACTCCCAGTTTAATTCAGGCACCGTGACGCCCCCCCCCCAGTTGGCTCTTCAGAGGCCTTGCTCCATTGGTGGTCCATGTCCCTGGTGGGCTTGCGTCCTTTCCAGCAGAATCTAGAAAGAAGACAGGGCTCATCGTCCACTGATGCCATTTCTCTGCACATGAGGGAGGCTGAACATCTCATGGCATCTTTTATAAATGCAAACCCATCCTGATGACAGACACAAATAATAAAATAGTAATAAAAAGAAAGAATACAAACGAGACTTGAGAAATTCAAGTGAAGTTGGAGTGCTACATTGATATTTTAAACATTGCCAAGCTAAATAAAATAAATTGAGAAGTGCTGTCTAGGCACAGTGTCAAGTGTTACAGTGAAGAGGGAGCAATTTGGAAAGACAGTCCTAGAATGGATAAGCGGAGACATGTTACCTCAGAGCTGCCACCACCAGACCCTTTGCTCAGAGTTAGTCCCCCATGATGGATAAGGGGAGGGTCGTGAAAGGCAAGAAGGATAAATTATTTTCAGATTCATCATGTTTTGCCTTTTCTGTTGATAAAGGCGTTATACGGTCATTTTAGAAAAATTGGAAAATGCAGAAACATAAAAATAAAATATAACTTGCCTCCATGCAAGTATGTATGTCCTCCATGCAGAGAAAAGTACAGTTAATATGAGCAGTTTTGGTGATTTTCCTGAGATAAATCCTTTATTTCCATACCTCCTTCCATGCTCCAGTAACACAGGCAAGACTATCTTTCTTGGGGACAGCAACACAAGGTTTGTTTTTCCTGGGACACCTTCTCCTTCCTGACTCCCTTTCCTCAGCTCCACCTTCCTGCCCATCGCAGCTCTGACATCACCTACTGCAGCAAGACTTTCTCAAACTCCACCCATGAAAGGGATTCAGGTGCTTCTCTGGGCTTCTGTGATACCTTGTGTCTATCTCTAGCATTGCACTTATTGTATAATCTGTTTAGATATCTGTGTATTCCATTGGACTGGCTGTTTTGTGTATTACTCATTTTTGTTTTCTTGACACCTGGAATAATGCCTACTGCACAGTAGATGCTCAGTATCAATAGATTTTTTTTTTTAAGTGTATGAGCCAATAAGCTTAGGAGAGATATCAGACTTGTTTTGTAAGGTTTTAAGGACTAAAACTAGGACTAGTGGTTAGAGGCTATGGTGTGACAAATTTTCTTTCAATGGAAGACAAAATTTGAGTGAATGAAAACGGAATGGGCTACTTCAGGAGCTAACAAGGTCCTGGTTGCTGAAAGCATGTAAACGTAGGCTGGGCAACCTCTGATTCTGTAGAATACTGTTAGTCTCTAGATTAATTAGTGTTGATCTGGAAGACCCTCCAGGTTCATTCAGCGTTTAGATCCCATAGTCCTACATTGCAGAAGTCATGAAGTAATGTAATTTGTGATTAGAAATTCCAAGTTGGTAGTCTTGACTAAGGTCTGGCCCTTCAGTGCTCATAGATAAAATGAGAGTTTTCACTTCTATTTTTATGTAGCTTTGAGTAATTGTACAAATATACTTTTAACTGCTTTTTTTCAATTCTCAAGTCACACAGCTTCGTACCTGAAGAAGTCACAGCTGCCACAGAACCATAGACTTATTCCATCAAAAATGGGCTCTGAAACCAAGTGCCAGCAAATAATGGGCTCTGAAAGTGCCAGCAGACACAAAATGGTGACCTTCTCCTGTGTTCTTTTAGCTTCTATCTGCTTTGTTTCCTTCAAATATGTAGCCTCCCTAGAGTTCGCATGATACCTTACCTGTCATGAATGCTCTTTCCTGGTTCTCATGTAGGGCTGGATTGATCACCTTACAGGTGGAACTTGTTCCCTCTGTGCTTCTAAGTCTGAGATAAGTGAGAAAATGCAGGAAAGCATCTACCTATAACAGCATCTAGTACTTGGTAGGTGCTACATTTGAGCGAGGTCCTTCTCCACTTATGTTCCCTATCCTTAGATCCTTAGATCCTTAGATCCTTAGATCCTTAGATCCTCTCTTAGTGCCCCTTCTCCTGATGTGGCTCCTCTCCAGCCCCATAGGCAGTTACAGTATAGCCTGAGCCACACAGGCCTATCACTGCTGCAAAGCCCGCTTTCTCATCCCAGCTTATTCCTCCTTCACCCTTCTCCTCTAGGTGAAGGTCCTGCTCTCTTCTCTTTGTGTAGCTGCCACCATATACTGAGTGGATATGTCTCATGGAGTTCTTTTTCTAGGTAGGACCTGTGTCCCACAATTCTTTGACATCTCTGAACACAGCCCATGGGCCACTTTTCTTTTGCAGGTCCCACTGCTAATCACCACAGCAAAGTGGCCAAGAACTAAGGGAAATTTGGAGAAGATACTTCTATCTAACAAGGTTAAGCAGGACTCATAGCGCTTTCCCTTAGACCATTAGGGGATATAAAACAAGGCTACTGCTGTCTTTTTCAGAGATTCCTTTTAACTCCTATCTCATCAGACCTGAAGGAAATCTCTGTCCCCTCATTGATCTCTCCTTTAATTCTTTGGCAGTAGGCTTCTTTGAACCTGTGCTATGACACACTATTAGTAATTTGAGTAATTTGCCTTTCCAACCCCAACTGGGCTGTAAACTGCTTACAAGAGAGCACGTGGCACATGAGAAGTGCTCAAGAAATTGTTGTTTTTTTTAGTGTCTTACTCAGTTCTATTTTCCTGACACTAAGAATAATGCCTGGCACATAGTAGGTGTTCAATAGATATTTGTTAAATAAATAACTTACTGATTGGAAGAACGATCAGGGTTCCCAGGCTTTGGACTTAAATTTTAGCAAGGAGAATTGTCAAAAAGTATAAAATTTGTCAACGTGGGTAAATTTATGTGACAAGAGAAGAGAGGAGTATCAAAGAAAAGAGAATTTAGAAGTGTCAGGGAGGGGCGGGGATGGGCAGGAGAATGGAAATGGAAAACCCAGGCCTTTGGATCTTCCTAACCTCTAAGGATCTGACATCTGAGAAAGCAAAATGTAGCATAGTGGGGCTTCTGCCCCTTCTCTTAGCCCTCCATCCTTGGGGCCAAATGGGGCCATCCTCAGAACCTTCCTCCTGTACCATTCATCTGGGGCCCATGCAGCTACCCACTGTTGGATCTCAGAACTTTCCTAGGTCATCCTCTTTGTGACTATATTCTAAAAATACTTAGTTTCTCACTTTTACAATATAGCTTAAAGCTTGCTGTGTAAAGTATTGTTTTATTTTAAAATTTTGCTTAACATTTCATCATTTCTTTTCTGTCTTATGTTTTGGATAGATAATATGTACAATGGCACATGGTGGTAACAAAAAATAAATCTCATTTGTCTCGCTTTCTTCCAGTGTCTGAGTTCTCATTTCTGGAGGCAGTTACCATTATCAGATATTTATATCTCCTTCCAGAGATTTGGGTATATAAACCTGTTTTTTTCTTATAGAAGTAGTAGCATGATATTATTTTTACATCTTGCCTAAAAATAGTTATAAATACATATCTTAGAGTTCTATATTGGTTTGTATAATGCAGTCATGTCCTTTTTAGTGACTCTATAATATTCCATATTGTGAAAGCTCTTGAATTGGTTTAACCAGCCCCTTTATTGAGTCCTTGAAGTTTAGTTTTTGTCCAGTCATTTTCTGTTATAGACAATGCAATAATTCACATCTCTGTGCATATGTCTTGCACACGAATGAGTATACTTAGAGGTAGAATAAATTCCTATAAATGGAATTGACCTATGAAAGGGTATATTCAGTTTATATTTTGCTAATAGTATTAGTATATATTTGCTAATAGTATTAGTAATTTATCAGTATTAGGAATAGCAGCAATGATTTGCTCAGTGGCTTACTATTTTGATCACTAGGCATTTTGCATGTTCTATATCTTATTCATTCCTCATTACATTGAAGGAGGTATTGTTACCACCTCTATTTTACACAAGAGCCAACAGGCTAGAAAGGTCAAGTAACACAGTAAGTGGCAGATCTTAGGTTCAGTTGTCACATGCGATAGGGTTCTGGATAGCTTATGGCTCTAAACAGCATTCTTGCTCCTCAAACTGGCTGGACCATCAGAGAATGAGAAGAACACATGCTTCATATAGAAGCAGAAGCACATGCTCACACCCATACTCTTTTCTTGGCTTTGATTTAGAACTAGCTAATAGACCCTTTTGAAGACCCCTACAGAGTAACTTCATAAGTTCTTTTCTTAGAAAACACCAGAAATACCAAAGAGACAGTTTTTAGGATGATAAAGGCATCTCCTTTTGGTTAGTCAAAACACGATGACTGGTACAGCCAACTTGAAAAATGAGAATTTGACCTCAGAATGAATAATCTGTCAATGTTTCTCATTCATTCATGGCCACTGAAAGCTACTGTCCCCTGAAAGATAAATAATGCCTTTGCCCTTTACTGGTAGGCCTGTTGGTCTAATCCCACCAGACCAAAGCTATTTTGAATCCACAAATGAATCATATGATCAGATTAGACCCTTTCCCCTGCCACTCATGGTGAAGGCTTTTATTTCCCCCCTTTATCCTGAGAAAGGACAAAACCATGACATTTTCGGAGTACTTAGTCACTTGAATCTGAGCTGACCTAACAGTGAAAAAAGCTGGTTCTGGACATAAGTGAACCTCAGGGCTTTCTCATACATTATCTACCTCTATGGTTGCCTTTTTAAAATTAGGACTAGAAAAGAGATACACAATTTACCATCTTAACCATTTTTAAGTGTGTACTTCATTTACATTGAATACATTCACATTGTGAAAACACCTCCAATGTTCTCTTTTTCAATGGCAGACCCTGCAGAGTTGTTGACAGGTGCCCTCTTTACTTTCTTGCACCCATTTTTCCTCTACCCCCGGTCAGTATTTTGTCCCCACCATTTCTTTACAGCGTCACCAGCATGCCACCAGTCATATAACCTTCTTTGGTTACTTACAGGCACATATCACAAACTGCAATTAACATGCATTTATTTGTTTTCTTGTTTATTACTTTTCCTCCCCATTAAATATCAGCTCATGAGTCCAGGCCCCTTGTCTGTTTTGTTCACCCTGAGGCCTGGTGCACATCATGGCCTTCATTTCGTATTTGTGAAATAAAATAAGGCATTACACCAACTTTTTATTTTTATACACCTTGAAATCAATGTGGGGTTCCTCTTCTCTCTCAGCCCTTCTTCCTTTCATTCTACTTCTTCATCTCTACTCAAGTTTAGATCCTTTCTTTTCTAATTCCTGTGGCTTAATGATTTATTAGAGGTCTGTGCTTACACAGATTATCACAAAAGATTGGTCATGCACATTACAGAAAAGACCCCCGGATTGCAGAAATTACTCCCAAATCCTCTCCTACTTGAGGAAGGAGGCCCAGGAGAATTGCCACTCTGTGACTTGATGAGGTAAACTCCACACCAGCCTGGAGTACCAGGCTGAACCACCCCTGGCGGGTATGGGGTATGGGTCAAATTGTACTCAATGTGCCTTCCTCTCCTCTTTCCATTTTCTCCAAGGAAATGTATTTGTGTAAAATCTAGCTAAACATTATCACTTAGAAACTTCTGAGAAAAAAAAGGAGTCACAAATAAACAGTCTGAAGGGTGTGGGTGGATATAAAGGGACTGGATGGCTATTGTAAAGGAAACAATTACCCATCATTACAATTACAATAATAATATGACCAGGTCAGCTTTTATAAAGAGTCCTGCAATATAGATTCTCAGAGAGGCTAAGTTTTATTAAAGCAGTTTGAACCAGGTCTTCCATCAACTCCTAAGTCTAGTACTTTCCATGATCCAGACTGGTTGTCAGGAGACTCTTCTTTATTCGCTAGTGTAACCCGGCTGTTTTTCTTGATGCTGTTTCCTTGAGTCTAGTGCAGATAGTATGGGGTCCTCTAGAGCAGGGGTCCCCAACCCCTGGGCTGCAGATTGGTACCAGAAAAATTGTCTTCCATGAAACTGGTCCTTGGTGCCAAAAAGGTTGGGGACAGCTGCTTTAGAGTCTTTGGCTGGGGGATTTTGTTTTCTGCCACACCCATGAGAAAGGCACGACTGCCAGCTGGACTGGATGGAAGTATCATGGCTGTGTGGACCTGTCATGCATGGCAGGTCTGCAGACCATGAAGGGAAACATTGAAATGGCAGGCACTGGATAACAGTAGAACCAGGTAAAGAATGTCAAGTTCAGAAAGACAATATGGGAAACAAATCTTCTATATATTTCCACAGGCCCCTTTTAAATTGGGATTTTAAAATGTTTACTTTTAGAAACATGTATTAAAACAATCACATAGATGAGACTATCTTAATTGCCATTTTTAAGTTGCTTCAGCTTTCATGCAAACTCTTATACTTTTTCAGATATAGGCTATGGCAACTGAAAAACTTGTAAATCTTTTTCTTGGCATTTACAGTCTGTTTTAATATGAGAAAAAGACATTTAAAACCAAAAATATCTCAAGGTCCCAAGATCAGTGCGAGAAAGACAAGGCAAAGAGAAACACCATGGACAGGTTAAATATTTCCACGTAGCTGTGATTCTCTTGATTTCAGATCTACCTTTAAGTTCCATAATGTCAAGGTATATTTCATCTGTTGGTGATTCCACCAGAATCTCTGATGAAAGGATTTGTGAGGTCTCTTCAGTTTCAGACAGGCTCGGGGAACCTCTGACCTGGTATCAGCATCTGAAAACTAATGGTGTAATTCAATGCTTGTGGAGCTAAAAGAACACTCCGCCTTTGACTTGAGCAGGGCTTGCTCCATGATGAACAAGGCACCTAATGAGCAAAGAGATGGCAGGTCATGGTCAGAGGTGCATGGAGGTGCAGGATGTGACAGAGTGAAGAGATCCATTTTGCTTATGACTTCTTTGCAGGTAGTTAGGTCGAATCTCTCCTATTTTTGGAAATGCCTTTTCCTCCCCGACTTTTGTAAAGTGGAGCATGATTTTATACATTTGTGTCTTGGAAATGCAGTATAGGTAATAATGGCTTAGTTCAAGCCTATGAAGTTTCTTATTTGGACTCCTAAGCAGGCAGTACTTGCTGCTTCTTTTCTGATTTTGGTGGAAATGTGTAAGTATGAGTCTTTTTAACACAATGGTAAAGCTCCATAGATAGATAGAGAGATAGAGAGACAGATAGATATAGATAGATAGATGGATAGATGGTTTTCAAGTTCTTTGTAGTTAAGATCAGTAGCTCCATTTTCTGCTGATTACTCTAATTCCCTGGCTGTGTCTTCCACTGATGACACTTCAAGTGGCTTTCTTCTCCCTTTCTCAGCCTATAGAATAAGAGGAGGCAATGTGTTCTTGATCTTTGTGCCTGAGTGCCATGCTAATTTTTATGCAAAGCTGGTGGATGAGAAATACCTAATTTAGCTGCCAAATTGCCTTGTGGTTATGATCACTTCAATCTTGGAAAATGTGCAGTTTTTCTGCTGTAATCCAGAAAGCACTGAGGTGAAGGGGTGTTTTTCTCTGTGTTCCACTGGCTGTAATCAGTCCCGGAACAGAATGTATCTGCTGCAGGCAGTTCTTCCTACTAGTTGCTGTGGAATCAGATGAAGGAGGCTACCTATATTTTCTATCAATAAGGGGCTCCCAATGCAGGAGATTATGAGGAAGACCTATTTCTTCTTTGTCGGAATAAGGGTTAGGAAGATAGCATAAACAGAGACTATATGAAGCCATGGGAAAAACATTTAGCAAATTCAAGAGTTGAGTTTTTTTTTTAAACTTATTTTTGTTCTGAAGAATTATTCTGTTATTATTATTATATCTATGTTTTGTAGAGACAGGGCCTTGCCGTGTTGCCCAGGCCGGTCTTGAACTCCTGGATTCAAGCCATCCTCCCACCTCGGCCTCCAAAAGTGCTGGCATTACAGGTGTCAGTCATTGTGCCTGGCCTTATTCTGTTATTTCACTTCATTTTGGGAGGCAGCATAGGAAAGTGGTGAATTGAAAGATTTTAAATGTAATCCAAACATTTATAGTGGTTCAGGGCTATTGATGTTAATGTCATTTTCAACAAAAGAACTAACTTGACAATAGACATATAAGTGAAAGAATTGTAATTTGATCTTCTGACCTAGACAGCAAGTTGCATTTGATAGTTGAGGGTGACACATGTTTATCTATTCATGGTCTTAAAAATGAGAAGAAAAGCAGGTGGCTAGGCTTCTCAGGTAATTCAGGGAGTCCATCACTTAGAACTGACACACGTCTTTGTCTCCGAAGGCTGACCATACCTACTATCTTTTTGGCTCTTTTGCCTTTCTTATTCTCACCATACTTATTCTCAGACCTCATAGGGATCTCCATCCCATACCTTTTCCTTTCTTCCTCCATATTATTAAGCAGTGAAGGTCTCATCGCTCATCATCTAAACCATGGTTGGCAAATTTTTTGTGAAAGGAGAATAAATCTTGGGACCCCAAAATCACTAAGCCAAGGTAAAAGTCAAACTGGGAACTATGGCAGGCAAATCTGCCTTCCATTTTATTTCTAAATAAGATAACTACAAAGATAAGAAGCTACATACCTCCCTGACAATTTGTCCCCAAGGAAATTCCTTGTGGGCCAAGGACAGACAGAACTCAAAGTCATTCCTCTGAGGCTCACCTGAGATAAATGCATATCTGATTGCTTCCTCTGCCCTATTGTTTAGGTAAAAATGCAGATTCACTGAGCCAGACTAAAGTGTGTATTCTGTGGAGGCTGATCAAGAACTTAAAAGAATGCAACGTTTTGTCTCTCTAGGTAGAGAGACATGACCTGGAAGGCCCTGCCTCAGGTTGTCCCAACTTACTGGACCAAACCAGTGTATATCTTACACATATTTATTGATATCTCATGTCTCCCTAAAATGTGTAATAGCAAGGTATACCCCGAGCACTTTGGGCACACGTCATCAGGACCTCCTAAGGCTGTGTCATGGGCACATCCTTAACCTTGGCAAAATTAACTTTCTAAATTGGTTGAGAATCGTCTCAGCTACCTTTTTGTTTGCATTTTCTAAAAAGGACCAAATGGTAAATATTTTAAGCTTAGCAGGCCATACAATCTCTATCACAGCTAAGCTGTACCACTGTAGTGCAGAAACAACCATAGAGAGTATGTAAACAAATGGGTGTGGCTGTGCTCCAGTAAAACTTTATTGATGGATGCTGACATTTGATTTTCATATAACTTTTGTGCATCATTAAATCTTCATTTGAATTTTTGTACCTTTTAAAAAGGCAAAAGCCATTTCCCATATTTTGTCTATGAAAGCACAGGTGGTGGGCCTGACTCAGCCTGGGAACTGTGGTTTACTGACACATTCTTTTCTCAACATCCTTAACTTCTTTACCTCATTTTGTTATTCTCAATGACCTAGCAAAACCTCAACACGAAATTGGTACAAATTGTGTGCTTTCTTTTCTCGTCTCCTTTGTATCTTCAGTCTCTTACTCAAGCCTGTCAGCTAATGGGCTCCATGTTTTCAACCTCACCTCCTCACCAATCTCATTTCTGACTAAATGATCTTTCTAATTTGCTAATTTGATGTTGTCTTATATCCTGCTGAAAGTCGTTCAGTCTGTCTTGTTCCTTTGTGATCTTGATATTGTATACCCATCTAGTTTCACCAGGTCTCTGTTGCTGCCCTGCCATTGTTGTGGGTCTTTGTCCAGCCAAACTGAAACCCTCTGAGTTTCATGACACACAGATGTACCATTTGCTCTATGCCTTTGAGTCTACTACATGATCTTTCCTGACTTCTATTCCCCTCTTTGTCATCTGGCTAATTCCTATCTGTCCTTGAAAATCATCTGTCACTATGTTCCTCTTGCAAGGGGCTTCTTCAGCCTTCCCCTGGCACATTACAGTCTGCTTTAAGTGTCTTTTTAAAGGATCACACATGCAGTCAGAGGCTCTCCTTATGTCTAAGCTCAGAGACCTTGGCACAGTCCCAATACACATCATGGCTCACTGCAAACTCCGTCTCCCAGGTTCATGCCATTCTCCTGCCTCAACCTCCCGAGTAGCAGGGACTACAGGCACCTGCCACCACACCCGGCTATTTTTTTTGTATTTTTAGTAGAGATGGGGTTTCACCATGTTAGCCAGGGTGGTCTCAATCTCCTGACCTTGTGAGAAACCCAATCTCTACTAAAAGTACAAAATTATCTGGGCATGGTGGTGCATGCCTGTAATCTCAGCTATTTGGGAGGCTGAGGAAGGATAATCACTTGAATCCAGGAGGTGGAGGTTGCAGTGAGCCGAGATTGTGCCACTGCACTCTAGCCTTGGTGACAAGGGTGAAACTCCGTCTCAAGGGAAAAAAAAAAAAAAAAAAAAAGGAAAGAAAGAAAAAGGAGAAACAAGGTTCTGAAGGCAATTGGAGAATGTGGGATAAAGATATAAATAAATGGTTGAATTAGGATGGAGAAAGGCACTTTTTCCTTTGTAGAGGGAAGGGAAGGGTAAGTGAAGTTATAGAGTTATTTTAAGGTAGAGAGAGTGAGAAGCTGAGGCAGCATATTTCTTTTCCAGAGAGTGAAAGAGGCAAAGGGTATGTGGAAGCCTAAGGCTACAAAAGATGCTTAGGAATAGTTCATGTGGGGAATGGGACAGAGCTTAACTAAAGTTGAAATGATTGATGATTAAACATGATTATGGGAGTGGGGCCAGGGAGCCGGGGGGTCATTCCCCCTGTGCAAAGATACTTTAAGAGCAAGTGGATGATTGCAGTTGTTATTTCTAAGTGCTTGATATTTGTGAAGTCAATGAAGGTATAAATTAAAGACATGATTCCACCTGTGGTTGTTTGGAATGGGAATGAGATCATTGGAACTGAAGATCATGAAGGGAGAGCTTGCTTTGGGACTTCCCCAGTTCAGTTGTGGTCTACAGACTCCAGGTTGAAGGGGAAAAATTATGAAGGAACAACTAGTGCTGTCTAACAGTAGATAGATACTGTTCTTGTCATGTCCTTGTTCAGTAGGTAGAACAAGTGTTCATAGAGCTGGAGGGTGCTCTCAACCACTGATTATAATTTAAACAAAAACCAAATAATGATCTTTAAGGGTATACATGTATCACTCATATATTTGCTACTTTTGAGACAGAAGCTACAGATTGTCGTTACATTTCTTTTTGCCCCCAAGTTTTTATAAATAGTTTACTTACACAATTCCCATACATTCTAAAGCTTTATTCCATCACGTTCAACATCACATGGATTTAGATACTTTGCAGGCTGACTTATACCTCTCAGACCTAACTACAAATTCAAAAATATTTGCATCACCTGCTTATCTTTATGGTAGATGATAAGTTGATTCCCAGAATCAGCACTGTAAGACAGAAAGGAATCAGTATTCAGACAGCGTGCCATTGTGAGGCAACATACTGAGTAAACTCATATGTCACATGCCCCTAATTGTAAATCCTAATTCCACTTTTTATTTTTGTTTTTAAAATAGCACAACCTTGTGATCTTGGACAAGTTACCCTTTAAACTTCAATTTTTTCATCTGTAAAGGAGGGACAAAAATAGCATCTATTTGATGGGGTTGTTGTGAGGATTAAGTAAGGTAGGTTCACAATAAGGCACTTATAGCTCAGGGCAAATGCTCCGTGAATTTGAGCTATTGAGCGCACTAAAAAGAACAGGGTCAAGTGCGTCATAGGCATCAAGCCAATGACATGGGGACAAGGAATTTATAAAGGAGATTTGGTTAAGTGAATCTCAAGCAGAGCAAGGTGATGTGGCTGAATGACCCAAGTAAGAGATGGGATTTTCTTGTTATGAAAATGGCATCTCTCAGGTTTTTCCAGTAACTATGACTAGATTTTTTTAAAGTGGATAATTCATTTAAATTTATCTAATTACTAAAACAGCAAAACTCTGTATAAACTCATAAAGGCATCTCAACGTTTTAATGAATATACTTTCACAATGCAATGTAAGAAAAATCCTTGCAGATGGTCAAAACACAGTATCACTTTTAATAGGAAACCCTCCAGGTGGCAATAACTGGTAGTTTTAGGTGTAGTGGTAAACTGTTTTCCTTTGGTCAAGGTTCAGCCTTTGGATGGATAGTTAGTAATAGAGAGTTTTAGTCCCTTGATGATGAAAACATTATAATATGCAAATTTTTTACCCTCTCCTGGGCATCATCATTAAAAAAATGTGGTGACAGTTTATACTTTCTGAGTTGCTGAGCAGTGGCGACCTGGAGGACCAAACTTGGTAGTACAGCAGATACTGTTGTGTGCCTGCTCCAAAGATATTCACCTTCTTTCCCCCATAGTAGAACCTCAATTGTGTTCAAGGACGTATGGTGTTTTCTGACCTCAACCAATTCTCCAGACACCAACTGGGTGTCTAACAATTCAATTCAGTTCTGACACTAACTACCTAGAGTTAGTGCAGATCCCATAGGTTAAAGATCCAGACCTGTAAGACTGTCACTGCTTCAGACACCAGTCATAAATGGAGTACCAAGGCCACCCACCCTTCTTCTCATCTGACTGTAAATTTGGGAGTTCAGACAGTCTCCTTCTTGGGTTTAATAACTGGCTAGAACAACTCACAGAACACGGGACAGTGGCTTACTTATGATTATCGGTTTATTATAAATAATGCAGCTCAGCTACAGCCAAATGGAAGAGATGCATAGGGCACGGTATGTAGGGAGGGGCACAGAGCTTCCATGCCCTTTCCAGGTGCACCGTCTTCCCAGCACCTTGATGTGTTCACTGACCCAAAAGTTCCCTTAGCTTCATTATTTCAGATATTTTATTGAAACTTTATTACATCAGCATGATTGATTAAGTCATTGGCCATTGGTGATTGAACTCAATTTCCAGCTCCTGTTCTCTCCCAAAGGTTGGTGGGTAGGGCTGATAGTTCTAATCCTCTAATCACATGATTGGTTTTCTGGTGACCAGCTCCCAGACTGCCGTTATCTAGGAGTCCCCACCAAGAGTCACCTCATTAGCATCAACTCACATGTGGTCAAAAGGGGCTCTTATCACTCAGGAAATTTCAAGAATTTTAGGAGTTCTGTGCCCGGAAATAAGGACAAGACCAAATATATATTTTTTATTATACCACAAGGGGTCACTGAAGAAGTAGTCCCAAGCCCCTCCCAAGGGAAGTTCCTGATTGGTTTAAGCCCATCTAGATATTGGTCCTTATATGAGCATAGGCATGGCCAATGAGACATGAAACAAGGTTGACTTCTGGGAGTTTCTTCAATTTAAGAAGCCCATCTAAAAATAGTCCCTCTTGACCTGCTAGATGTTGTTGTTTTGCATATCTAGATGTACATGTGCCACATTGTGAGAATGAGAGAAAGTAAGGCATGAGAGGATACACAAAGAATAGTAAAGTAGAAATCTGAAAGAACCTGGGCTGTTGATTATTGGGTCATCATTGTTAGTTGTCTGAATTCTAAGCTAAGGAATTTGCCTTTATGCTGTAAATAACTTATTTTGAAAATACATTTTATTTTGTATATTTGAGGTTTACAATATGGTGTGATGGAATACATATAGAAGGTAAAATGTTTACTATAGTGAAGTAGATTAATACATCTATCATCTCACATAGTTACTTCTTTTTGTGACAAGAACAGCTAAAATCTACTTAGTTAACAAAATTCCCTAATGCAATACAATTTGTTAACTCTAGTGCTCATGCTGTACATTAGATATTGACTTATCTTATGTATTATCTTATGTATCTGCTACTTTGTATCCTTTGACCTACATCTCCCCATTTCTCCCATGCCCCACCTTAGGTTGTGAAAAAATATTTACAAACCACATATTTGATAAGGGGTTAATATCCAAAATTTGTAAAGGATTTTAAAAATCTATAGTAGAAAAACAAATAACATGATTAAAAATTGGGCAAAGGACCTGAATAGATATTTCTCCAAAGAAGACATAAAAATGGCCAACATATATGAAAAGGTCTGATAGGTAATTTAGAGTCAACAAATATTTATAACCTGGAATGGTCCAATAAGCTTTTTTTTTTTTTTTTTGTTAATAACTCCATTATGGAGAATGATTGTAGTTGGGGACATTAGAGGCAAGGTGGTCATTGAAATTGTTGAGGTTTCAGATGATGATGGCTGCACTAAGGAAGCGGATGTGGAGTTGCTGAGGACATGCTGAATTAGAGGCACCACTGGAGTGTGGGATCGACAGTATGTGGCGACCAGTGAAGTGAGAGTGGGTGAGGAAACAGTAGCTGTCAAAAGTATTCTTAGATTTCTAGCTCGGTAGGCTGGATTGACAAAAATGTCTTGACTAGAAAGAGGGAATACAAGATGCAGTATGGTTTAATTTTTTTCTCTTTTTGATGGAAGGATGATGAGTTCAGTTTTAAACATGTTGAGTTGCAGAACCTGAAGCAATTCTAGGTGGAGGTGTCTAGTTGGTATCTAGAAATATAATGTTGGAGCTGGAGGGAGATCAGGGGGATTTTCTTTCAGGTGGAATTAACAAGATCCCTCTTATCTGGCAGCAGTGTATACTTTAGACACTCTTGCATTATAGTTACAGAAGCCAAAGGAGGAGGGAGCTCATGTTCACAGCTTCACTGGACAGATATAGAACTAGATTTGTAGAGGTTAAATGGTCTTGCTAACTTCACCAAGCTACTGACTGGTGGTTATTGGGGAGGAAACAAAACTTATTTCCCAACTCTTTGACCAATGCTTCTGCCAACGTCTCAGTTACATTTTCTTAGTCACAGCTTAATCCATGAAGTCAAGATGTTTGAGTTTCACATCAATGTCAAAGACAAAGATTTGTGTCTAGAGAGTTTTCTTCTCTTTCTTACCATACAAGATATTCAAAATTGCTACAAAAGATGAGGAACCAGGAGAATAAATATAGTTTCTCTTTTAGAAAGAGAAGGAAGTATATAACAGGTAAGACTTCAATTATTAATCTAGAGAAGCCAAACCTTCTACTTATATTCCCTTGTTATTACCAAGAGTACTACTAACAATTTGTTTATAATATATACATATGTATATGTATATATATTTTTTAATATATAAAAATATATTTATAAAATATGCTTGACCCTGGGGCCTATACTACTAAAATGAGTTAACACTAAACTCATTTAAATTCTATGATTTGCTTTACTGATAGCTTTTTCTTTTTATACTTTTATCTCATGACAATTAATAGTCCCTTGAAAGGGTTCATCAGTTTCCCTAAACACTGAATGTATTTTCCCAATGGAAGTGTGTGTTTGGATAGGAATAGAATTATGGAGTTGTTGACAATTTTGGGAAGAGCATAGTCGGTGAAGTAGTAGAGCATAGGGGATAAGGTCATGGGTTCTGGGATCTGACAGACCTGTGTTTATAACTTGGCCCTGACATTTAATGCTTTGGCAAGTTACTTTACTTTTCTAAGCCTTAGTTATACTCTTTGTAGAATAGGAATAGTATAAACCAATGTGGGCAATTGTGAAAATCAAATGAGAAAATGGACATGAAGCCCTTAGCTTTTTTGTGCTTAATACAGAGTTAGTATTCAATAGATGGTAATTTTAAAAAGAGGGGTTGTGGAATCAGAGCATGCTGGTGGTTAGATGTTAATAGCTTTGAGCTACCACTTCTGGAAGATTGTGTTTATATGTATTTGATGCTTATTGAGAGGAAATTTAATCGTATTGTGAGTAGGAAGTGACCATTCTTTCAAAAAGAGTGGAGATGAACATGTACACTTTACTGCAACATGCCTCTGATAGCAGTGTGACCAATGACAGATAACCTCAGAGTTTCAATTTGCCTATAAAGGGATTCAAATTATGTAGTCAGCACATGTTTATTGAATGGTAATATGTGCCAGGCACTGTGCTAGGCTTTAGGGATAAAATGGTGAGCAAACCAGATGTGATCTCTCCCTTCATGGAGTTCATATCTAGTAGGGGAAATGAGCACAATCACATAGTCATAAAAGTGCAATAAGTGCTGATAAGTGGAAAATTACCAGCATGAATGCCCTGAAGGGAAGGTAGCGCAGATGTTATTAAAGTATGTCAAAGAAGGATCCAGATCTGGCCTAAGAGACCCATGAGAGTTTCTAAAGAAAGAGATTTTAACTGCCGTGTACTATGAGCCTGGTCTAGATGACTTGTATAGTCTGTTCCATTATGACATGTTCAATTCAACACACATGACAGAATTATGGCATCCTCTGAAGTTATGCTGAACTCTGTTATCTTAACCAAACCCCACACTACATTGCCCTACCTCACTCCTTTCCTTCCTATGGGGCTACTTGAAATAACCATCTATACTTGCACCATATCCCACAGCTTAGCCATTCTTCAGTCCACTGAAATGTTTTTTCCCTTCCTTTCAATGTAAGTAGCCATCCCCAGTATAACCAAAGATCTTAGGGTTGATAAATAGACTGCCTTTTGGTCTTTATCTTAACATTTGGGCAGCCTTTGACGGGGCCCACCTCCTTGAGGCCCCCTTCTCCTCTTGGTTTCTGGGGTGGCATACTTCCTTTCTACACCACTAGCTGCTCCTCCCCAGCTTCCTCAAAGCCTTGTCTTTCTCTGTGCACCTTTTGAATAGTGCTAGTCTGAGGTCCTAGTCTTTGGGCTTCCTCTCTACACACATGTACTGGCTAATCTCATCCATTCCAAGGACATGATTACTGATTCTGAACTGATAGCTCCAAATCTGTACTTTTTGTCCCAGTCTTTCTATCTGAGGTATAGACTCATATCTTCTACAGCCCTCTGGTCATTTCTCCATGGGGCTTCTGCAGACAAACTCAATTTATTCAAAGATGAACTTATTCTATCTCTCAGTGAAGCTCTTCTGTCTGTGGAGTGACACTTCATCTAACACCACTAAAGTCAGAAATGCAAAACAACTGACCATTTCCTTAAATTTATCATATTTCTCATTTGGGGACTTTGCACTTGCTGATAACTTTAGTTAGAACAGTTTTCCCCTCCACAGCGCTTTCTGCTTATCTTCAATACTTGTTCTGGTGTCATCTTTGAAGCCACGGAAAGTTCCATTTTGGGGTAGATGCCTGTAGTAAGCAGATTTCTAATATAGCTCCCAAGATTTCTACCCTCTGGTTTACATGCTTCACACTTCATATTATCCCCTCTCTTCAAGTGTGGGTGAATGTGATGGGATATTACCCATATGGCTAGGTTACATTACATGGAAAAGATGAAGAGGTTTCACAGATGAAATTAAGTTGACTTTGAATTAATCAAAAGGGAGATTATCCTAGGTGGGCCTGACTTGATCAGGTGAGCCCTTAAAAGAGGGTCTAGAATTCAGATAGATTCTCCTACTAGCTTTAAGAAGTGAGCAGCCATATTTTGAGAAGGTCTGAATAGGGCCATGTGGCAGGGATCTCTGAGGGCCTCTAGGCGCTAAGAATGGTTCTAGATTGACAGTCAGCAAGAAAAGGGTAACCACAAGGAAGTTAAGTCTGCTAACGTCCATATGAGCTTGGAAGAGGACTTGGAAGAGCTCCAGGAAAGAATACAGCCAGGCTAATACATAGAAGAAGCCTTGTGTGACCTGGAGCACAGGCCCTATGTGAGCCTTGCTTGGACTCCGGACCCATGGAAACGATGTGATAGTAAAGTATATGTTGTCTTAAGCTGCAAGTTTGTGGTAATTTGTTACACAGCCTTGGAAAACTAATCCAGTGCCCCTCCTGGGAGTTCCCTGAACTCTGTTGATCTCCACCATATCCCTGACCCCACTGACTTGAGAATATGCTGACTTCCCTGTTCTCTGACCCAGACTCTGAGCTCATTGAGTACAGGGGAAATTTCTTTTTTTCTTTATATTCAGTACCTGGCAGTGTTTTATACAACACTGGTACAGAAAAATTGTTTGTGGAATGAATGAATAAGAGGGCTTATGAGGAAACAAACACATATATGGTTGGAAGAGATAAGTCTGCGTTTTTCATGGAAATTCTTTGAAAACAAAAAAAAGGTTCTGAAATGGTGTTTCTCAGGTTTCCTGCCAGTAAGAAATGAATGTTTTCTGTGGTTATGTACATGGTACTCTCTACCTCCAAGCTTTAAGATAAAAGTTTTGAACTGCATAAAAGTTTAAAAGTCCCCCCAAAACTGGGTTCTGCAATAGTAGTGTGCTAGCCAGTACTTAGAGGGTGAGGAAAATGAATTCGTGTCTGAAGCATCTTGGCTTATGCCAGGAACTAATAGAGGCATTGGAGAAAACTGGGCTCAGTAGTCATTTTATGGTTCGGATGACATACTGTTTTCTTTCCAACAAATTCTACCACCTAATGAGTTGTTTGTGTGTAAATGTTCAAGCACTGCCCTGCTTTAAAATTACTTGTCATGAAACATAGGCCCTGAAATTGGCTTGGATAGATTTCCCTGGTGGGGAGAATCGGAGAGAGGACAGACTAGAGGTTACAATGAGCCCTGCCACTGTATTTTAGCTGAGAGTTCTAAAACATGAAGCAACATGTGTTGCTTTGATGTATGAGGCACAGTAGTGAGTGCTGTAAGTCTAGCTCAAAGTCAGTGCCCCTGGGGAAGAAGAGGCATTGCCTGGGTAGGAATTTGAATGGATTCCTTTACAAATAACAGTTTTCCATTTTAATGATATGGGATTTTACATTTTTACCATTATAAAATAATATGTATGTATTTACTATAAAATAGGTAATGAAAAGTAAAAAAACAGGGAAAAATATACCTATAATTTCACTAAACAAAGACAATCATAATCACCGATGGCACTTTGATATATTTCCTTGCAATCCTTTGTCTTTAACTTTTTTAGAAATGCATATTTGTGATCATATTCACTCTGTAATTTCATTTGCTGCTTTTATCTATTTTATGTAATGACTATTATAAACTCAACATTTTAGTGGTAATTTGTTTTATGAAGATAATTTTAAGTTAAGAAAAAAATTACTAGTTAATCTAAGATCTTTACCACAGCATTGTAATAGAAACATCATTGGAAACAAAATTAGTATACAAAATAGAGGAAGAGCTGTGTAAAATACAGGAAATTCATAACATGGAATATATTTCATTACCATTATTTCCTTAGGATAAATTACTAAAAGTGAAATTACTGGGTAAAAGGAAATGAATATTTTCAAAGACCTTGGTAAATATGTTTACAAAATTTAATTTTCATTTATTTTGTTGTTTAGTTTTAAGTAATAGTCATAAAATGCACAGATCATGTGCACAGTATCATAAACCGAATGTAGTTAGTATGGCCACCACTACCTTCTAGTTACCAGTACCCCTTTGAGCTCTTAACTTACGTTGAGAATTTTCATTTATTTTCTTTTTGTAGTTTCCTCGTCACTCCTAAAATTTGTCATCTTCTCACTTCTTTTCTTGAACATACTCATCATAGTTACAATATATGGATCACATGTGGGCCTGTTACTATTCTATTCCATTGTATTTTTGTTTGTTCTATTCCATTGTCATTTTTCTTTTGTTTTACAACTAATTTGTGTGTATTTAAGGTCTATTTTATTTTTTATGTGAGTGCCGGACATTGTGTTGAAAAATTATGGAAATATTTAAGGTCATGGTTGGTATTTTCCCCCAGAAAAGATTCACCTTTGCTTTTGGCAGGATGCTGGGTGTGGGGGTGTTACCTGAATCCAACCAGGAAATCAGCTATTTTGAACCTGTGAAGTCTTTTTGAAATAGACTCTTGGTGAGTTTATTTCTACTTCATCCTTTTTCCTTGGTTGAGTTCCTTCTGTGTCTTGACAAAAAGGCTAGAATATTTGTTTTTGGAATTCTTCTTCTTTGAGACCCTAAACTTCTATTTTATCTCCCTGTCTTTCTCTGTGAGATTTACGAAAACCTTGTTCAGTTTCTCAAACTCTCAGCTGTTGCTTTTGAGTTGACAAATGCCTTGGGAAGGAATAAAGCATCAAATATTAGATTCATTTATCTGAGGTTCTCCCCACTCCAAGATATTAACTCACAAGTCCTCACTGCCTTTGTAGCTGTAAGGCACCTTTGAATTTGTCCATGTCTCCTGCTTGTCAGTGAGAGAGTTGGCCTAAACAAGTCAAAACCCCTTCACAGAAACAGAACTCTTTTTATTTTATTTTAAGCACAAAGAGAAGGACCAAAAGCAGAAAAACAGGGAGCTTACTTGTGGGCATGTGTGGAGGTGGAAGCATTCATTGATGGGAATGTCATCTAATATGGCCAATTCTTCTAATGTTCTTAACACTTGGACCTCAGTTTCCCTATCTTAAAATTTAAAAATTATTTACCTGTTCTACTTTCTGCTGGATTTGTGAAGGATCAGATGAGATAACATGTGTGAAAGCACTGTAAATTTTAGAGTGACACTCAAATGTAAAAATGTACTATCGATCTGTGCCTCCCAAAAGTCCCAGGTTTCCTAGACTGTCTATGAAAAATGGCAGCCAAAATGGCAATCATGCTTACACACAGGGACTTCCTCTGACAGGCAAAGCTTACTTGATCACATAACTGTCATGAGTTTTGAGAAAAGCCTGGCCTTTTATTTTCTTATCTATAAAGCATATCTTGTTATTGCTTGCATTTTATTCTCCAAAAGTAAATTTTAACCCTGCTATTGTTATTATACAATTTGCTACATTATGCCTGCTGAGTGATTCCTTACTCAATTCAGTTTAAATGGAATGAAAGCCAAAATATTTTCCTTTTTTATTCATAAAATATTCACCTTAAAATTAAACTTAAGCAAGCATCAATGAGTAATGTGCTGTGAGTGCTGAAAGGAAGACAGCAGATTCAAAACTATAGCTCATGATAGGCATTTAAACTGTACTTGGGATACTTAGGACCAAATTAAGAAAACTGGTTGTTGGTAGTTATCAATGAGATGGCTTCTGTTGTAAAATTGTCAGCAGTGAAAATGCTACTTTTTTTTGATAGCCTTGATTTATTTGCTCACTCTTTGTTCCAGATTAAAGGAAAAATATTATTCAGTTCACTATCGCTGTCATTAGCTACCACTATCTATGATGTACTCTCTTCATACAGGGTACTTTGGTGTTGGGGCTTAAAAAATAACAAAAGATTCATTATCTGTCTTCAAAGGGCTTCAATATAGTTGGAGAGATAGGATATGTCCATTAATAAATATAAATGATACATAAGGCATTAAGGACTAAATATTTGGTACAAGAGTGTGTTTGGTTGGCGGTTAAAGAAATCTGAAACTGGGGAGATCTGGGAAAGAGTCATAGAGGAGGTATAGTTTGAGCTGGATTTTGAAGATATTAGAAATTAGTTAAGTGGAAATTATGAAGGAGGGGGTTGCAGGCTAGAAGAGCATGAGCAAAAGTCTAGAGACGCAGATCCACAGGGTGCAATATAAGCTCCATAAAACAAAAACACTAGAAGATAAGCTCCAAGTGAGCAAGGCCTTGGTTTTGTTCATTGCCTTATCCCCAGCATCCAGGTCAGATCCTGGCAAACAGGATATACTCAATAAATATTGTCTGATTGCATGAGAGATCAGAGATCAAGGAGTTTACCCATTGGTGTGGTATGGAATTCTTTGCAGGCAGAAATTCTCAAGGACAGAACAGAAAGCTGAATGTCTGGAGAATTGGATTCCTGTCTGAGAGCTGCAGGCAGGTTTCCTGAAGGATCTTTTCCGCTGTCCTTCACAGCACATCAGTAGGTTGTTTCTCAGGTTGGAGTCGTTTGCATTATGCATGTGGAGAAGGCGGGCGGGTGGGGGGAATCGCTCAATGAGCGAAACTTCCTACTGCATAGGAAGCTTTCTGAAGGGCATTTCTCCCATCTCCACTCTTTCTGAGTTTTTGTGGCTATCATTTTGTATTGGGAATAGAGATTTTGTGCACGAGCTTTAGTGGGAACTAAAGTTTATAAATGAAACTCAGCTCAGTTAATGAAAGACCTTTCTTGAGTGTTTGACAAGTTGGAATTTGGAGAGAGCAGACTGCTAAGTCTGAAGCCCTCAAACTGATGGTTTGAATCTTTGAAAAACCAGTAGTGACTGAAATAGCTGACACGAATTCATTGATAACATGTCATGCTAACCTCACATCCTTTTGGGATGGGATTGTCAGACTGATACAGGCAATACTCATCAGTGCTTACTTTAATTTAATTTTCTGCTGAACAGTTTGTGAATGTAAAGGGAAAAAGTATCTTGGGCATCGGTTTTACTCTGAACTGAACCTGGCATGGAGTTGCTCACTGGGAGTAACCTAACAGATTGGGTGATAACAATAATGCTATTAAAGCTCACTTTTAGAGCCTAATGTCTAGGCAATAATGACAAGCTTTAGGGATAACAACAACAACAAAAAACCCAGAAAAGCCAAACTCTCCAAACCCATAAGATAGCTTAATGTTAGCTAGGCTTTCAACAAAATTCTTTTCATTTCTAAGTTGCAGAGAAAAGATAATGAAGTTGAATAAAGTCATAAGCAGTTGAAACACTGTGCTGTGCTGTAAGAATGTTGATTGGTGACCAGGCTAGTCTATAACATGCCTCGGGATTCTGTCTTTGTGTCCTGTCCTGCTCTCCATGATATTCTATCAGTGATGTCAATAATCATAAACTAGCATGTTATATTTTTAATAAGTCTGCAGCAAAGGGTTACATGTGGGAAGAGGCTTATAATTTAATAATATGTGATCCCTCTTTAGATTTAATTTTGTTGCTATAAAAATAAGTTGGAATCATATACCTATAAAATCCAAATGTAGTGGCTCAGATGTTCTGGGGTAGTTGCCATGTTCCCTACCTTTCTCAGAGAAATATCATTGCAAACAATTTGTGCCATGTGTGCCTTCTACCTGGACTCCACAGATTGGTGCCTTACTCAAGGGGCAACTGGGTGACTCTTGGGAGAAATTTGCCCAGTGAGGGCGCTAATAGTAGACAATGACTAGAAAACTCAAAATGAGTCTTATTCTTAGAATATTCACCTTATAATTAAACGGAAGCAAGCATCAATGAGCAGTATGCTCTGAATGCTGAAAAGAAGACATTTAAAGACAGCAGATTCAAAACTATAACTCACGATAGGCATTGAAACTGTACTTAGTTAAATTAAGAAAACTGGCAATTGGTAGTTATCAATGAGATGACTTCTTTTAGAAAATTGTTGGCAATGAAAATACTACTACTTCCTATAGTAGCAGTAGAAATATACTCCACTCTTTCAGAATAGTATCTGACTCTCTTATAGGAAATTTTTATTGTTCTTATTTATTTTTTTGAAGACAAGGGTCTTGCTATGTGGCCTAGGTGGGACTCAAACTCCTGGCTTCAAGTGATCCTCCCTGCTCAGCCTCCTGAGTAGCCAGGACTACAGGTGTGTATCACCATGCCAGGCTTGTTATGGGGAATGTTAATGTGAAAACAGATGATCCGCAGGCAGTGGTAGCACATGTGAAGAGAGCACAGACAGAAGGCCGTGAACATAAGTCCAGAAGAAGAAGGAGCATTGAGTCAGCACAATGACAACTCAAGAGGGGTGTTGAGAGAAGCACAGAGAAAGGGAGCCTAGAGGAGAGGTGAGGTAGATATTAGAGTTGCTGTTGGGACATGAAAATTGCCCTTGTGTCCTGAACAACTTTCCAGTTTCCTGAGGTCTGTGTCTTTTTTTTTTTTTTTTTTTTTTTCTGAGACAGGGTCTTGCTCTGTTGCCCAGGCTGGAGAACAGTGGCTCAATCATGGTTCACTGCAGCCTTGACCTCCTGAGCTCAGACAATCTTCTTTGCCTCAGCCTCCTGAGTAGCTAGGATTACAGGTGTACACCACCACACCTGGCTAATTTTTATATTTTTTGTAGAGACAGGTCTCACCAAGTTGCTCAGGCTGGTCTTGAACTCCTGGGCTCAAGCGATCCATCCACCTCAGCCTCACAAAATGATGGGATTGCAGGCGTGAGCCACTATGCCCACTTGCCTGCATCTTTCATGTGTGATTTATTCTTCATGTCTTTAGCTAAACATTGTGTTGCTTGAGATGACCCTAACATTTCTTGAAAATTTGAAAAAGCCCAACTAAGACTTCAAATAAAAAGGATGAGGTAGGGTTGTCAAATGACTTTTCTGGATTTTAGGGACAGTTTATATTAGGATTTATATCAAAGCCCCAAGCAAAGAGTCCTTGAGGAAATTGGTCCTTTTGGTGACAAAAGACATCAAACAAAGTTGGTGCCTTATCAGGGAAGCTGTCCATCTGTTTCAATTCCCATAAAGCATTTACATTTCTTTATATACTTCACAAAGGTTTTCCATTTATTTTGACCGATTTGACAATCACTTTAAAAATATGTAAGTTTGACTTTGAATTCTGATTACCATTTAAAACCCATGGTGACCAAAAAAGTTTTCAAACCAGCATATATCCTGTAAATTTTAATAGATTTTAGAGAAACTTCAGAGTTAGAGGTATATGTTCCTTTGAGTGAGGCTGATATTCTGCAGTACCACTAGATATGAGATATCTTTTTAGTATAATGATGGCTTATGCATCTGTTTTCTTAACTTTAACAAAAGAAAATGGCATCATGGGGGGAAATGGGTTTAAAGAAAGAGTTTTTTTTTTCTTTTATTTAGGCAATTTTTTCCTTAAGGCTGAAGAATATCTATAGCTTCTTTCTCTTGGCTATATGAAAAGAGAGGAATGAGATTCAATCCTCTTCATCTTATTCTTTCCTTCTGATATTCCTCCTGCTTCATTAGTTGGCTGTAAAATGTTGAGCAATGGAAGATAAAAAGGAAATAGAAAGCAAAAGGGAAGACACTAGATTAGAAATGTCAACTTCTTTAGTAATAAGGTGAGATGAGGGCCCGGAACCACAGGTGGAGAGCTAGTCATGGAAATGGGTGTAACAGTGGGAGGAACTCAATGTTATCGCTCAGGGAGGGACAGAGATCTCTAGCCAGGTAAAACTGGAGCTGAAATGAATAATGTCTTAGGCCAAAATGAGGCATGAAGTTCAGGTCACAGAGCATATCCAAGGCAGAGTTTGAGTCATCACTATGGAGACAGACAGATAACAAGTTCACCTGCTTTAAGAAAAAAATCAAGGTTGTTTTAGGCAGGCCTTAGAAGGCCCTCAGGCATTAGAAGGCTGGCACAAAAAGGTACATTGATGACACACTGAGGGTAGGATGAGATTTTTCTATCACTGATGGTCAAACAGGATTATTGGTCCACTAGTATACCAATAAGGGAAAAGAAAAGAGCTAAAAGAACTAAGCTTTTGTTATCAAGTGTATTTCATCATCAATGATTCTTCCATAATGATTTCATGATGCTATGAGGAGGATCTCTTTGCTGGCATTTCTCCATATGAATGTTCATTAAGTCCTTTTGGGTTTCCTATGAAGACTTAAAACCTAAAAGGACTTAATGAACATTCATATGAAGAAATGCCAGCAATGTCTGTTGCTGCAGGATGTGCTGATCTCCGCTGAGAAGTTGGTGTCCAAAGTCCTCCTGCTGGTTAATAAAGTCTTATAAAAGGTGGCGTCTTATCAGCAAATTGCCCATTTGCCTCAGAGTCTGTCTCTGGAAAACTGTGTCCCAAGTGTATGATTCTGATTTTAGGTAATAGCCAAAGAATCTTGCACAGGGGACCCAAAAGATGCAATGGGGACCCAAAAGACACATTGGAGTTGTGGGTTGGAGAATCATTAAGAAAATGTGTTGCATTAGATAAGTAGTCTAAAGTCACAGGAGTTCAGAGTTTAGAGAGTGAGGCAAGAGGGCAAGCCAAAGAATGGACAAATAAGAACAAGGAACTCAAAAGAGTTAAAGGACAGGCAAGGCATTGTACTCCCTGGCTGAACAGTCTAGGGAAAGGCCAGAAGCCCCGCAAGCTGTTGACTCACCATTCACTCATTCACTCACTTGATATTTGTTAAGCGACTTTTTAATGTTAGGTCTTTTAATGTTAGGACTTTTAAATGTTAGATAAAAAAGATGACGGATATATCATAATGCACAAAACAGACATAGCCTCTTACATTATGGTGTTTATGGTCAAGTAGAGCAGAGGCCACCAACATTGCCCCTAAGGAAATAAACTTCTTTCCCAACCTGGAAGTCTGAAGAGCTCCCTGCTGGGGCAGAACCAGGCCAGGGCTGGGAGGAGCCTTGACCAATTGACAGTTGGTGGGCTTCGTTAAAGCATTGACTTGTGTTTTTAACAGTCATTTAAAATTTGCCCAAGGATTTATGTGTGTGTGTGTGTGTGTGTGTGTGTGTGTGTATGTGTGTGTATAAAATAGACTATTTATAGTTAGGTGATTTTAAAATTAATACTTAGTTGGTCAACAGACAGGAAATTTCAGATAGATGGAAAAATTAAGTTTAAGAGACCTATTGTACAAAAAGAAGATAAATATTTTTAGTTACACTTTTAAATTTAGGCCTTGATTGACAATTTGGGGGAACTATCTTTCTCTTCTGTCATGTCTCTTATATAGGTAATATCTTCAAAATGCCTTTCTCATTTGTAACAACATCCAAAGTAGACTGCAATGCCTGTGATAAAAAATATCAATCTACATTTTTTTTTTTTTTGCAGAACATACTAGACTTGTAAATAAATCATTAGTTGCATCATCAGTTGTATACGGTCTATTTCTGCTGCTAGATTATAAGCCCCAAGAGTGAAATATTGAACTATATTTTGTTCACTGCAGCATCTCGTCCATGATAACCATAATGCCTACATATGAGATACTCAATAAACAGTGAACATATGGCTGCCTAAAATAAAATAAAATTAAACCAATTTAGTTTATGAAAGTCACAAATTGGAAAACTTATTTTTCTTAGGGTCTTACATTTAGCTTATAAAACTTGTTATTCTATCTATAATTTTAGTAAATATTTATATAAGAATATATATCTTTATGTAAGAATATATTTCTGTGTACATTAATAATAGTCAATAAATTAATAATTTTAACAGGTTGACTTCCCCTAAACAATTAACCTCATTTATAAACCTAATTAATTTGTAGCTCTTATACATCTTTGTGTAAATTAAATGCAAGTTTTCTGATTCTCTTAAACACATCAAATGCTTCAGAGGGAAAACTCCCATACCCAGCAAAAACTCCTTCTAGCTTTGGAGAAGCTTTTGTAAATTAAATAACATGTGTATGAATATCTTAAATCAAGTTTATGTAAATGTTCACACTGTTTACAAGTGAATTTTCTTACGCCTTTTACATGAAAAGAACAGATAACTTCAATTTAAAATTATACGTTGTTTCAATGAGAAAAAATAATACCTATAATTACAAAACATTTTAAAATTTGACAAAAATATTAATAACAAAGTTTTTATATATTTTATCATGGTTTATTTTTATACATTTCTATGGCTTTAAAATCATATTTCTGACTAAAAAGAGCAGATTAAATGTATCATGTGGGCTATGGTAATCAAGGTAAAAGCTGGGATCATGAGTTGGATACTAGTCATTAGAGATGTGAGTGGGATACTTATTTTCTGCATAATTCAACTTAGTCACAGAAGAACTCATGGAATCCTCTCTTTTGATTGGAGACTTTCTGTGAAGTGAATGAAGAATACTTAAGTTTGTGCTGTGGGTGTTGCTATGAACTAAGTGTTTATGTCACTCCAATTTAAATGTAGAAATCCTAACCCTCAATGGGCTAGTATTTGGAGGTGGGGCCTTCAGGAGATGATTAGGACTGGGGGTGGAGCCTCCATGAATGAGAGTTGTGCCCATATAAAAGAGGCCCCAGAGAGTTCCCTCACCCTTTTCACCATTTAATGATACAGTGAGAAGGAACCATCTGTGAAACAGAAAGGGGACCCTCACCAGACACCAAATCTGTTAATGCCTTGATCTTGGACTTCCCAGACTCCAGAACTGTGAGCAGTAAATTTCTATTGTTTATAAGTCACCCAGTCTATGGCATTTTGTTATAGCAGCCCAAATGGACTAAGATGGATGTCTTTCAAGTTTTACCTTTATCCAATTTTTATCCTCTCTTTCAACATTTTGTTGCCTGTTTTGGATAGGAAAAAATTCTTGAACTCTTCCCACTCTTAATTGGGTGGTCTGTAATCTTCTTGCTGGATAATTAGAGGAGTTGTTGAACTTTGTACTTCACCATTCAAGTTGTACATTTTCTAGTTTGATTGGATTTCTGCATTCTTTAAAAAAAATTTCTTGCATGGCTTTTAGCCACAATGCTGTAGTCATTTATTGAGATCTAGGAGATTAATCTGGTTAAAATGGGGGTAGGTAAGAGCAAAAGTCAGGTCTCCTTCTTGTAGAAAAGGAAGCATAAGGCATTCTAGAGAACAGTTTTTAACCACTCTGGGCCAATAAAATAAAAGTTCAGCCTGCAAGAGGAAAGCTGTCATGTTGTGCCCCTTAATTCCCCAAGCTGAAGCCTTGGTCTTACTGATTGCATGCGCCATCAAGAACAGGGCCCTGGTGAGTCACAGCATAAAGAGACCGTGAGTATTGCCATCTCCTTACATTTCTGGGGATATTACCATCTCTTTAAATTTCTGAGTAACAAGTAGATCCGGCAGCATGGAATTGCAGACTATGGAAGAGGGATAAATAATGCAGGTTCATTTAGCGACAGCAGTTAACTGACTGTATTTTCAAAAGTTATGAATAATCCATTTGCTCACTTGCTGAACTGACTTTCTCCTGCCTGAAGACCAGGAAAAAGGGAAAACCATAGTTTCCTATTGAGTGGGATGATTTGCTAGAGGAAGGAAACTCACAGGGGATAGTTCAATACCTAATCAGGGGGACTGAAAGGCAGTGATTTAATCAATCATCCTGAAGTTCCTTAGGAGAGGTCTGTGCAGGCTCATCTGAATGCGGGCTCCGGAACTCGCTCCCCATCCTCCGGGAGGATGTGCATTTCCGCTGCCATGTAGCAGACCCTAAAATGGGCATCAGCACCCACTGGATTTCCGGCGGAGGCTCAGTCAGGATGTCACATGCTGTAGAACAGCTGCAGAGGATGACAGTGGCAGCAGCTGACTGTGAATGCAGACAAGGGCTAAGATACTGGCTATAGAGAGATTTTCATTACCAAGAGAGCCTTCTCTTGGACAAATTATGTAACCCTAGAGTCTATCATAGTCAAGCTGCTCATCTGAGACTTCAGACCCATGAGGCTAGTTATCTTATGTCTGTGGCCAAGTCCAAGAAAGAGCCTATAACATCACAGAGATTTTGAATATCAATTTTTCAAATTGATTATCTGAATATCAATTACTCTCAGTAATATAAGATTATTCCTGCCATGAGTCTGAAGACTCGTCTTTTTCTTATCATTCCCAACTGCCTAACCCAGGTCCACATCATTTTTTACTTGAGTTACGACAGTACTTCCCTGTGTCTGCTCCCTGCTATAGTCCATCTTGAGTCCCCTGTCAAGTTAATTTTTAGAAAACTCCACCTTTTGTCACATCACTACTCTGCTCTGGACCTTTTTTTTTCTTTTTTTGAGATGGAGTTTCACTCTTGTCACCCAGGCTGGAGTGCAGTGGCATGATCTCAGCTGCAACCTCCGTCTCCTGGGTTCAAATGATTCTCCTGCCTCAGCCTTCCAAGTAGCTGGAACTACAGGTGTGTGCCACTACACCCAGCTAATTTTTGTATTTTTAGTAGAGACAGGGTTTCACCATGTTGACCAGGATAGTCTCTATCTCTTGACCTTGTGATCTGACCACCTTGGCCTCCCAGAGTGCTGGGATTACAGGCGTGAGCCACCACACCCACCCTCTGCTCTGGATCTTGTAGTGGCTTTCTGTTATTTAGTTATCTACTAAATAACAATAGTTTGGAAAGCCAGACTACTCTGGCTTTCCAGGATGTACAGCGTCTAGCCTTGCTTTCCTGCCCAGCATAATCTCAGTTGCTTTCTGGAGGGCTGGTCCTCTTCAGGGGGCTTGCCTCCTTGCTCCACCTTATGGATTCTAGGCTCCTTTCCAGAGCTTGTTTTGTTTCTTTTTGACGTCTTACCTCTTCCATGAAGTCTCTCCCCTCCAAGCCATGCCAGTTTGTTCATTCATCCATTCATTAAGTCTATTTAGCACCCTTCACATTCCATGCAGTGCCAGGCTGTGGGTACATATTTGTAACCCCCTTGTCATCAAAGCTACTGAATATACATTTGTGCAGTTTGTGCTCTCACCAATGTGTCTGATTGAGGGGACCAGTAAAATCTACCTTAAAAAAAGAAAAAAATCTTTAGTACATTTATAATTGTGTACTCTGCATTATTGAGTATATTTTTGAAGGAAAGAACTTCTGATCAAAGGATGCAGAGTGCAGTTTCCTCTTTAACATTTTACACATTCAGTGATTGGAAGAAGTTTTCACAGCTTCTGTTTCCGTGCATTGCAAGCCTTGTTTCTTCTCCACTGTCCACACACCCTTGTTGGATATGTTCATATCACCATATGACCTTTGACCTGCCCCTTCATGACACAATGCCAAATAAATCTTGCCATGGATGACAGAAGTACTCTTGAAAGTCATTCTTACACTTGGATGCCTAACAACTTAATTTTACCCCCAAATGTCTGTTAACTGCATAAACATATCCCACTAAACCCAAATTATATATATTCCCAACTCAACTTTGTTTTAGCTGGACCCCTTCGATTGCCGCCTAATACGAATGGAAATGTGGAGGAAAAGTTGGTGTGGAAAGAGACAGCATTTTAAATCAATTGCAATTAAAATATCTTATTTCTGAAAATTGTTACATATAATTATGTAATCCCATTGTTAGGCCTCTTCCCACATCCTTAGAAAGTGCTCCTGTGACTGGGTGTGCTGGCTCATGCCTGTAATCCCAGCACTTTGGGAAGCTGAGGCGGGTGGATCACTTGAGATCAGGAGTTTGAGATCAGCCTGGCCAACATGGTGAAATCCCATCTCTACTAAAAATACAAAAATTAGCTGGGCGTGGTGACCCGTGCCTGTAATCCCAGCTACTTGGGAGACCGAGGCAGGAGAATTGCTTGAACCTGGGAGGCAGAAGCTGCAGTGAGGCAAGATCGTGCCATTGCACTCCAGCCTGGGCAACAGAGCCAGATTCAGATAAAAAAAGAAAAAGAAAAAGAAAAAGAAACGCCTATAATCCCAGCACTTTGGGAGGCCGAGGCAGGTGGATCATGAGGTCAGGAAATCGAGACCATCCTGGCAAACATGGTGAAACCCCATCTCTATTAAAAACACAAAAAAATTAGCCTGGCGAGGTGGCGGGCACCTGTAGTCCCAGCTACTCGGGAGGCTGAGGCAGGAGAATGGCGTGAACCCGGGAGGCGGAGCTTGCAGTGAGCCGAGATCGCGCCACTGCACTCTAGCCTGGGCGACAGAGAGAGACTCCATCTCAAAAAAAAAAAAAAAAAAAAAAAAAAAACAAAGAAAAAAAGAAAGGAAAAGTGCTCATGCAAGTAAGGGGTGACTTACTTGCACCCTTTGGCTTCATTAGCATTATGGTAAAGGTGCCACTGGATCCACTGGGGGTTAGGAAAGACTTTAACCCTCCCCAGCCTGCCCTGCCTCTGGTGCTCCAAGGCTACCCTTCCCCATCACTCTGAGAGCCTCTCTCCTTGCAGGCCTCTCATGAGCCTTGTAGCTGCAGTTCTCCTGCTTCCAGACCCTCCTGCTTTTCCTCCTTAGCTTTGGCCAGGTCATCAATTAAGACTGACCACTCCAGGGCAAATCTAGTCATATTTTTTCTCATTCTGGTCTTTGTACCAGTTACAATCTTAGGAAGCAATCAAACAGCTTATTTGGCTGGGATTTCTGAAGATAGTTTAATATTGGTGATTGTTTCAGGGGAGGTATGAGTTAAAGGAACCTGCAAGGGGAGTTGAGGCACACGGGGAGGAATAACAGCAGGAGTCTGTTACCTGGAAGAGAGCCTTCAGGCAAGGGCTTCCCATGAGGCTGTTTTGTCAGAGTGGAATTTCTCAACCTTGGCGACATTTTGGGTCAGATAATTCTTTGCTGTGGGGACTCTCCTATCTGTGCATTGTAGGATCTTTAGCAGCATTCCTGGCTTCTCCCTACAACATGCCCGTAGCACACAGCCACCTAGCCATGATAGCCCAAAACATCTTCACATTGCCAACTGTCCCCAGGTAACAGGGCCAATTCATACCTGGTTGAGAACCATTGTCTTAAAGGGATGGAAATGATTTCAGACCTAGAGCAATGGGTGGGGATGATGGTGAGGAAGAGGAAGGAAATAACCCTGTGTCTCTCTTAGCCTGTCCTCTCATCTGTCTACTTGGCATTGCTGAACCCAAACAGAAGCTAGAGGACAAGTTTGTGTTCCCTTCAGGATGCTCCTTTCTTTTACTTTGAGACTAAGCCCCAACAGGCAATTATAGCTGCAGCTCCCAAGCTGGAGCACAGAGTCACTGTGGCCACAAGCCATTCATTCACTCACTCATGACTGCTGACGAAGGTTGCCTCTGGCAGCACAGAGATTAGTTATTAAAGTCATTGCTAGGGACAGGCCTGTGCCTCTTGTTTTCACCTGGTTTTGCTCCACTCTAATGCACAGCTTGCTGATTTCCTGTTATTTCTAATTTAACATCTTCATTCAGATCTCCCTGCTCACTTATCAGGAGAAGCACCTTGGCAAAGTCTACAGAAGCTGGAGGAATAATCATTGTATCAATATACTTCGGGACTCCCAGGACTTCTTTCAAGACAAATCCTATCATGGCCAAAGTTTCCTCTCTCATTTGTCCCTCTGTATTGCTCCCAGAGCCTTCTAGAGGAAGTATTGCCAAACCATCATTCTAATGATGTTATTTTGTACTCATGGTTTTGTGTTTGGATGACACTTTGACCACCTTGTTGACATCATGCACAGAGCATTCTATCAGGCAATATTTTGTTGATTGATTAATTGGATAGATCCTTAGCTATCTTGGGACAGGGTTTCTATATTTTGTTGAGAGAGTTTGTTTACAACAGTGCTTATTAAATTTTAATAAGCGCACAAATCACCTGAGATCTTGTTGGAATTTAGATTCTGTGGTTAGATATGGGGAGGGGCCCGAGTATGCATTTTTAATAAGCTCTGGAATGCTGCTGCTGGTCTGCAGACCATATTGTGAGTAGCAAGGAGCTAGGTGATAGCAAGATACAGAGGCTTTTCTTATATGAACAATTCTTTCAATAATACTTTTAACCTGTTACAAAACTGGGTTTGGCATTGTAAGGGAGACTCATTCTTGCTTTTTATCCTAAAGACCCCATGCCACTCCGCATGGAAAGATAGAGGCTTTCTGACTGTTATATTCCTCAAGAGATGCTTCTTTTTTGACTCCCAGTCTATTTCCCACATCACCAATGTGAGCCAACTTCTGTTGCCTTTGTGCTGCCATCCTCAGCTTTGTTCCACATGCAATACTTTTTATCTTGATGCACAAGGGGAAAAAAAAAAAGACATTTCTTGTCCTGAGCCTGGGTAGAATTTGGCTATTTCCTCTCTCTGGTGTGGAGGAATCATTTTGGTGACAGGGGAATAAGTCAAGCATGGCTGCTTTTCCACAAGGGGCCAGGTTGGGGTATGCATATATGTGTGCATACCTGTGGGCTGTGAACTCAATTTAGTTTTGCAATGAAGTTCCCTTCTATGAACTACAGAACACTGTAATGTTTCCTGAATGCTACCCCAATGCAGCAGGGAAATATTACAGAGACTCTGTTATTATAGAAGCCGTCGTTGTTTACTTCAGAATTCTCACTCATGGCTCATTGCGTCTCTCTTCTGGGAGAGTGTTTTTGGTCAGCCAGGAACACTGATTGAGTGGTTTTTGAGGTTACAGACCCCACGGAAGGGCTGGAATGGATCCAAGTCTGAATAAATTATGGATTGTTCTCAGATAGTCATCTTACCAATGGGGCATATCCAATGAACTGGCTCAAATGCTTCCAAATGACTTAGATCCTGCTCTTGATATATGTAAAGGGTGGTGAAGAGAGGGGGTTAGCATGTAGAATGTTGGAACTCTCATTTAAAGAAAAGCTACTCCCTTTGGAAAGAAACACCCCCTCCTTTCTGCCTTCAGGCTAAAGGAGATTGTTATCACATCAACTGATGTCTGTTGGGATAGGTGACTATATATTAAAATGATATGAATGAGATAAAAATCACCCTACAGCAGGAAAGGAAGGAACAAGACTTCATGTTCTGCTGATTCTGTATAAGTTAATTTAAAACAAAGGACAGAGGGAAAATTCTAATCAGGCTTATCTGTGTCAGTGCCATTTGGGTTTCAAAGTAGGTAGAGCAGGTTTGAACTCTGGGAAACTAGAGGGCTTGTTGTTCTTGGTTTCTGGGTAAGGAGGAGAGGCAGAGAATGGGAGAAGCATTCAAAGATTAAATGGTACAATATGGTTTTTATTTTAAAAATTACCCATATATGAGAGTTTCAACTATTTGCAAATTTGCAGATCTTCTTTCCCTGAAATTCTGTGAAATAAACAAATACAACCAAAAATAGAGAATACATTATGTACAACAGTGTTTCTCAACCTCAGTGCTGTAGACATTTTGAGTCAGATAATTCTTGGTTGTGAGGACTGTTGTGTGCAATGTAGGATGTTTAGTAGCATCTCTGGCCTCAACTCAGCAGATACCAGTAGTATATCCCCAACAATTGTGACAACCTAAAACATCTCTAGACATTGCCAGATGTTCCCGGGGTAGGGGCAGGAGAGCAAAATGTCCTTCTCCTCCAGTTGAGGACCACTGATCTGCACCAAATCCAGAAGGTAACCCCTGACCTAATACTGTAGGTTTTCACCTGGAGTCTTCATACAGCTCCACTAACTTCTGGTGTCATTTCATTTTATTTTTTTGAGACAAAGTCTTGCTGAATTGCTCAGGCTGGGGTGCAGTGCATGATCATGGCTCACTGCGGCCTTGACTTCCTGAGCTCAAGAGATTCTCCCACTTCAGCTTCCCAAGTAGCATATGCCAGAAGCATACGCCATCATGCCCAGCTAATTAAAAAAAGTTTTTTGTAGAGATGGGATCTCGCTGTGTTTCCCAGGCTTGTCTTGAACTCCTGGGCTCAGGTGATCCTCCTACCTTGGCCTCCCAAAGTGCTGGGATTACAGATGTGAGCCACTGCACCCAGCCAGCTCCACTAACGTGGACGGAAGAGCTGTGCAGGGTTCACTGGTAACACTTGTGACAGGCCCATTGCAGGTCTCCAGCGTGGAAAGTGGTGTCATCAGGTGTTGCAAGAGAGACAGGTGTTCCTGCTTAGCCTCCTTCCCCATCGTGGAGCAGCAGGGGCTGAAAGGAGCATGGGGCTTTCTGCCTTCTCTCCAGAGAGACCTGCTCCCCTCAAAGCAGAGAAACAGCTGGAAACTCAGGCATGCCTGTGCTGTCTGTGTAAAGACAGACCACAGCTGAGCCAAGATGCTGCAGGGCTTCACGCTGAGAGGGAAAGCGCAAGGATAACAGGTTCCCTTGGTGCCAGATCATCTCCAGGTTAGCAATATGTACCAAGATTTAAAAATATTGGGCTGCCCTTTAATCCAGCAATTCCACTTTTAGGAGCTTTCCTGAGAGCATATTCAGGTAAGTATGCAAAGACTGTATCTAAGAAGAATGTTTAAAATATAAAAAGAACAAAACTGGTTCTACCACTGTTTGGGGATTGGCTAAATTATGGTAAATACAGATAATGGAATAAAATATACATATTGTATTACATGTTTTTCTATTTATGATTTAAAGAGCTTGATGGTAAATATCTATATATCTTTATCCGTGTCTATTTCTATATCTTATGATACTGACAAAATAAAATACCCTATTAACCCACTTATTTAAAGTATGTGCATATGTGTGCCTGTGTAAGTAGGTACTATGCATGTTCTTGTGTGTCTGCATATGTGTGTGTGTATGTGTGTGTGTGTGGGTAAAGTTACATGGCAAAATGTCTGGAAGGATATTCCTCCAAAACTGAGTGTGGTTATTGCTATTTCATTTTCTTCTTTAGGGTTTACATTTAAGTGGCTCCGTAGTGACTGTGTCTCATTTTTTAAAATAAGAAAAAGAGCTATTTGTATTTTAGAAAATCAAACAAAAGCAGTATGTCACATTTCTTGTTCAATCCTAGTTGAAATAATAGATTTCTCTCTAAGTTAAAAGTCACAAGAATGATTCTTATTTGCATTTATTTTTGGTCTCTGAGCCTGCTGGAGCTCATTGTGATATTGCGGTTGCCACCGTTTCTCCATGCTTCTCCAAGGAAGCTATGGCTTATCTTGAGATAGCTCCTGCTCCTTTACTTCCTAAATTCTGGATTTAAAAAGCCACTTAACCCAAGGAAATGAATTCTGATATTATGGGGACATTGCCTGCTGTTTAGGGTGTTTATCCAGATATCTCAGACTTCAAATTTTAGGATATCTCCTGCAAACTGATAATCCTAATACTATATTTACCAAGCTACACAGAGCTTAAAGAGATTTTTCCATTTGGGGCATCTCTGCCCTTCATCACCGATGACCTTCCTATTTCAATAGGACCCTGTTACAGGTGATCAACACTTGCACATTCAGCAAAAGCCAAAGTCAAAAAGTTGTGGGTTTGTCACTGTCAATGGTTTCTACTTAGAGAGGGGGAAACTGGTTCCATCTTTGCTGGAGTGCAGTGGCACAATCTTGGCTCACTGCAGCCTCCGCCTCCCGGGTTCAAGTGATTCTCCGGCCTCAGCCTCCCGAGTAGCTGGGATTACAGGCATGTGCCACCACGCCCAGCTAATTTTTTTATTTTTAATAGAGTTGAGTTTTCACCATGTTGGGCAGGATATTCTCAATCTCTTGACCTCGTGATCTGCCCTCCTCGGCCTCCCAAAGTGCTGAGATTACAGGAGGGAGCCACTGTGCAATTTTATTATATTTTTAGAGATGAGATTTTACTGTTTCCCAGGCTGCAGTGCAGTGGCACAGTCATAGCTCACTGTAACCTCAAACTGCTGGGCTCATGAAATACTCCCACCTCAGCCTCCTAAATATCAGGGACTACAGGCATATGCCACCATGCCTAGCTAATTAAAAAATACATATATTTTTGTGGTGGTGGAGGTCTTACTATGTTGCCCAGGCTGGTCTTGAACTCCTGGCCACAAGCAACTATCCTGCCTCAGCCTCCTGAGTCACTGGGATTACAGACGTGAGCCACCACAGCCAGCTCTGGACCACACAGTTTTGCTGCCACACCCTTTCCTCCTCTGGATAAGAATGTTCTGATTTCAAGTAGAGGGATTGTGTCACAGGAACCATAGGGGTGAAGTGCAGGTCAACCAGTGGCTTTGGTCTCATAGGAGCAATTCTAAGGGTACCTACAGGCAAGCGTTGTATACTTGATGATTTCATACGGTCGTCAGCTACTCTTTGGTTCCGGAGTTACTGTTGTGCCCACTGGATTGATCGGTTTTTATTCTTTTCTAACATGTTGTATTTTTAACAGTTTCTACTCAAGATAGTAATTTTCAGAAAATTTTCCTTTTAGGTATTTCATTTGGATTTCTTATAGCAGAAGGTTTCTCTTTTAAGTTTTCCACTCTGAGATTAGCTTTGAGGACTATAATGAATGAATCTTACCTGAAGCCTCCTATTATTTAACAAAAAGGTCTGTAGAGATAAATTGGCTACATTGTGAACAAGTAGGCAAGCAATAAGTGAACACTCCAAGTGGGGAGTTGCTTTTCTATTTTATTGTTGCCTGAATATGCATGTTACCTATTCTGGCTTTGGTATACGGGGCTTTGACTCTTTGGAGCAATGTTAGACCTTGCCTTGGTTGAAAGATGTCCTCACCTATATTGGATAAAATGCCCCCACTCATATAGGATAGAAGATAAAAGCACTTTTGAAGAAATTTGAAACATCCTGGGAATTTTTCACATTGCTCTCTGTCCTATGTGTTTCATTATAGAATTTGCAAATAAAAATTATTTGTACTATAACAGATCTATGCTGATGTTCAATATGAAGAAGAATCTAACTCAGTGAGGTAACAACAAACAACAGGATCATCTGTACTTGCCTCTCCCTGGCCTCATTGCCCACCATCACCCCCTTTGCTCATGACACTGCATTCTCCCTGGTTTTCATCTTCTAGGTTGTAATTTAAACGCCCGTTCCTCAGGTAAGCAACCTCTCAATCTCTGCAAGACAGCAAGGGTAGAAAGTCCTGTAGTTATATGATCTCATAGGACTCTGATAATCCCCCCTTGTATCTTTTATCAGAATAGCAATTATATGGTTATCTACATAATTAGTTGTTTAACATATGTCTTTTCCCTAGACTGTATACTCAGGGACCAAGGCTGACCATGTTTGTACTCCTAAAGTTTAGAGGAGAATATGTATGACTCAGTGCAAATCCATCCCTAACAGTAAGTGGGGTGGGGAGAGGATTAGAGAAGGGGAGAGAAAAAAGTTATATATTTCTCTGATGATGAGTAAGGTAGATCACCAGTTGTCACATGAATTAGGAGAATCTTTCAGGTAACAAGACAGTTCCAAATAGCCCTGAATAGAAATCTGTCTGCTCTGATTGCTTTAGCCTTACCTGATATGACCTGGGACATCTGAATGACAATGCTGTCAAGAGGGTGACAGTGAGAATATGAAGTTGACAGCAGTAATAGCAAGGGGTCTCTCTGAGTCAAAGCTAAAAAGGAAGAGATTGACCTTGTATACTGGCTATGTTCATTTCATCTTGGGGTGACTTTGGTGCCTATTTCAATGACACACACGAATGGAAATAACTTCAGTAGAAGCTGGGCTCTTACTCACTGTAATATCTTTTTTCCCCATTTTTTTTTTATTGTGGTAAAATACACACAACATGAAATTTACCATCTTAACAGTTTTTAAGTGTTTCATTCAGTGGTATCAAATACTTTCATAATATTGCACGACTATCACTACCATCCAACTCCAGAACTTTTTTTTATCTTGCAAAACTGAAATTCTGTACTCATTAAACAACTTCCCTGTTACTACTTCTGCCCATGTAATTACCATTCCACTTTCTGTCTCTATGATTTTGATAACTCTAAGTATTTTATATAAGTGGAGGGCTGCACATAGTGGCTCACACCTGTAATCCCAGCACTTTAGGAGGCCGAGGTGGGCGGATCATGAGGTTGGGAGTTCGAGACCAACCTGGCCAACATGGTGAAACCCCATCTCTACTAGAAATACAAAAATTAGCTGGGCGTGGTGGCGGGAACCTATAATCCCAGCTACTCAGGAGGCTGAGGCAGGAGAATCATTTGAACCCTGGAGTCAGAGGTTACAGTGAGCCGAGATCATGCCATTGCACTCCAGCCTGGGTGACAGGGTGAGACTCCGTCTCAAGAAAAAAAAAAATAATAATATTAAGTGGAATCATACAGTATTTGTCTTTTTGTGACTGGCTTATTTCACTTAGCATGATATCCTCAAAGTTTATCCATATTGTAGAATATGTCAGAATTTTCTTCCTTTTTCAGAAACAATAATATTCCATTGCAGATATATGTATGCCATAGTTTGCTTAATCTGCTCATCATCAATGATCACTTGAGTGGCCTTTCACCATTTGACTATTGTGAATAATACTTTTACAAATACAGATGTACAAATATCTTTTTAAGACCAAGCTTTCGATTCTTTTGGATATATACCTAGAAGTGGAATTGCGGAATCATGTGGTAATTCCATTTTAAGGTTTTTGAGGAACCACCATACTGTTTTCTGTAGTGGTTAGATATGGTTTGGCTCTGTGTCCCCACCCAAATTTCATCTCGAATTGTAATCTCCATATGTTGAGCGAGGGACCCTGGTGGGAGGTAATTGGATCATGGGGGCAGTTTCTTCCATGCTGTTCTCCTGGTAGCGAGGGAGTTCTTATGAGAGCTGATAGTTTTAAAAGTGTTTGGTAGTTCCCCCTTCACTCTCTGTCTCTCCTGCTGCCTTGTAAAGAAGGTGCCTGCCCCCCGCCTTGGCCTTCTACCATGATTGGAAGTTTCCTGAGGTCTCCTCCCACCAGGTGGAACTGTGAGTCAATTAAACCTTTTTCCTTTATAAAGTACCCAATCTCAGGTAGTATCTTCATAGCAGTGTGGGAACAGACTAATACATGGATGTACCATTTTACATTTCCACCACCAGTGCACAGGGGTTCCAATTACTCCACATCCTCACTTGTAATTTTCTATATATTTTTTATAGTAGCTGTCCTAATTGGTGTGATGTGGTATCTCACTGTAGTTTTGATTTGAATTTCCCTAATGATTAGTGATGTTGAGTGTACTAGTTCATTCTCACACTGCTATAAAGGACTACCTGAGACTGTAGTAATTTATAAACAAAAGAGGCTTAATTGACTCACAGTCCACAGGCTGTACAGAAGGCACGGCTGAGGAAACCTCAGGAAACTTGCAATCATGGTGAAATGGTAAAGGGAAAGCACACACAGCTTCATGTGGCAGCAGGAGAGAGAGAGAGAGAGAGAGAGAGAGAGAGAGAGAAAGGGGAAGTGCTACCCATTTTCTAACAACCAGATCTTGTGAGAACTCATTCACTATCATGAGTACAGCAAGGGGGAAGTTCACCCCCATGATCCAATCACCTCCCACCAGGTTCCTCCCCCTATATTGGGGATTACAATTCAACATGAGATTTGGATGGGGACACAGAACCAAACCATATCATTGAGCATCTTTTCTTTGCTTATTGTCCATTTATATATCTTCTTTGAAGAAATGTCTATTTAAGTTCTTTGTCCATTTTTATTTTTTTGTGTATTTAGGCATTCTCTACATATCCTGGACACTAATATCCAGATACATGATTTGTAAATATTTTCTCCCATTCTGTGGGTTGCCTTTTTACTCTGATAGTATCTTTTGATGCACAGAATTTTGTAATTTTCTTATTTTTGAGTGTGAAACAACAATAATCATTTATTATTGTTATCTCTTATGATTTGGTGACTGGGTTCAGCTAGGTGGTTCCCACTCAGAGTATCTCACCTGGCTGCCATGAGACAGGATAATGCTGGAATCATCTTGAAGGCTTCTTCATTCACATGTTTGGCACTGGGACCAGGAAACTTCAAAGTGCTGGGGGCTGAAACAGCTAGGGCTCCTCTGACTCTCTCTTTACCTTCCTGTGGTCTCTGCAACATGGTGGTTTCAGAGCAGCTATACATATGCTCCAAAGACATATGATCTGAGTGAGAAAACTAGTTGAAGCTGTATCACCTTTTAAAAAATATTTTCATTGGCATATAATTGTTCATATTTATGGGGTACAATGTGATGTTTTGATACATATATATATGGTGTAATGATCAAATCATGATAATTAACATACCTATCATCTTAAACTTTGTTTTGCTGTGAGAATGTTCAATATCTTCTTTTCTATTTGAAATGGACAATTCATTATTGTTAGCTATAATCATCCTGCTGTGCAATAGAGTACCAGAGTATATTCCTCTTATATAACTGTAATGTGTACCCCTTGATTATCTTCTCCCCTTCTTCCTCTTCTCACTGTTCTCCCCAGTCTCTGATAACCACTATTCTACTCTCAATTTCTATGGGATCAATTTATTTAGATTCCACATATGAGTGAGGTCATGTGGTATTTGTCTTTTGGTGCTTGGCTTATTTCACTTGACATAATGTCCTCCAGTCTCATTCATGTTGTCACAAATGACAGGGTTTCATCCTTTTTTTATGGCTGAATAGCATTCCATTTGTGTATATAGCACATTTAAAAAATCTGCTTACCCATTGATGGGCATTTGGTTGATTCCATATCTTGGTTATTATGAATAGTGCTGCAATAAACATGGGAGTACAGTTGTCTCTTCAACATACTGATTTCATTCTCTTTGGAATATACCAAGTAGTGGGATTGCTGGATCATATGGTAGGTCTATTTTTAAGTTTTTGAAAAAGCACCATACTGTTTTCCATAATGTCTCTATTAATTTACATTCCTACAAATAGTTTCTAAAAGCATTCCTTTTTCCACATTCTCACCAGCATTTGTTACTTTTTTATCTTTTTGAAATTAGCCATTCTAATTGGGGTAAAGTGATATCTCATTGTGGTTTTGATTTGCATTTCTCTGTGATTAGTAATGTAGAGCATTTTTTTTCCTATATCTGTTGGCCATTTATGTCTTCATTTGAGAAATGTCTGTTCAGGTTTTTGCCCATTTTTACATAAAATTATTTGTTTTTTGGCTATTGAATTGTGTGAGTTCCTCATAAGTTTTGGATATTAACCCTTTAACAGATGTATACTTTGCAAATATATTCTCCCATTCTATAGGTTTTCTTTTCACTCCATTGACTGTTTCCTTTGCCGTGCAGAAGCTTTTTAGTGTGACGTAGTTCCATTTGTTTATTTTTGCTTTTGTTGCTTAACTTTTGAGGTTTTGTCTAGAAATCCTTGCACAGACTTTTGTCATGTAGCATTTCCCCTATGTTTTCTTCTAGTAGTTTCATAGTTTTGGGTCATATATTTAAGTATTTATGTTATTTTGAGTTGGTTTTTTGTATATGGTAAGACATAGGGGGTCTAGTTTTATTTTTATACATGTGGATATTCAGTTTTCTCTGCACCGTTTATTGAAGAGAGTGTCTTTTCCCCATTGTGTATTCTTGGCACCTTTGTCAAAAATCAGTTGGCAGCTGGACATGGTGGCTCACTCCTGTAATTCCAACACTTTGGGAGGCCAAGGCAGGAGGACCGCTTGAGCTCAGGAGTTTGAGACCAGCATGGGCAACCTAGTGTGACCTCCTCTCTTCCAAAAATAAAAAAAGTGTGTAGCTGGGCATGGCAGCATGTGTCTATAGTCTCAATTATTTGTGAGACAGAGGTGGGAGGATTGCTTGAGCCTGGGAGATTGAGGCTGCAGTGAGCTGTGATATAGCCATTGCACTCCAGCCTGTGGGAACAGAGCCAGATGCTGTCTCCAAAAACAAAAAAGAAAAAACCGAAAAGACTAATTGGCTATCAATGTGTGGGTTTATTTCTGGGCTCACTATTTTGTTCCTTTGGTCTATGTGTCTGTTTTTATGCTAATACCATACTATTGGGTCACTACAGGTTTGTAGTATGTTTTGAAATCAAGTAGTGTGATGCATCCAGCTTTATTATTATTATTATTATTTTTGCTCAAGGTTGCTTTGGCTATTCAGAGTCTTTGGTAGTTCCCATGTAAATTTTAGATTTTTTTTTTTTGTTTCTGTGAAAAATGACATTGGAATTTTGATGGAGATTGCATGGAATCTGTAGATTGCTTTGGGTAGGATGGCCATTTTTATAGTATTCTTCTAATTTATGAACATGGAATACCTTTCCATTTATTTGTATCCTATTAAAATTCTTTAATAGTGTTTTAGAAGTTTTAGTGTAGATATCTTTCACCTCCTTGATTAGATTTGTTCCTACTTTCCTTTTTTGTAGCTATTATGAGTGAGATGGTTTTCTTGATTTCTTTTTCAGATAGTTTACTATTGATGCATAGAAATGCTACTGATTTTTACATGTTGATTTTGTACCCTGCCACTTTTCTGTATTAATTCTAACAGTTTTCTTGGTGGGGTCTTTAGGGTTTTTTTTTTTTAATATATAATGTCATGTTGTCTGCAGAAAGGTGCAATTTGACTTTCTTCTTTCCAATTTGAATGCTTTTCAGTTTTTCCTAATTGCTTTGGCTAGGACTTCCAGTACTATCTTGAATAGTAGTGGTGAAACTGGGTAACCTTGTTATGTTCCAGATCTTAAAGGCAAAACTTTCAACTTTTCCCCATTCAGCATGATGTTGGCTGTGGGCTTATCATATATGACCTTTATTTTGGTGAGGTATGTTTTTTCTGTATCTAATTGCTTGAGAGTTTTTATTAGGAACTAATGCCAAATTTTGTTAAATGCTTTTCTGCATCTGTTGAAATGGTCATATGGATTTTATCCTTTATTCTGTTATTGTGATCTATCACATTTATTGATTTGCTCATGTCAAACTATCCTTGCATTCCTGAGATGAATCCCACTTGATCATGATGAATGATCTTTTTAATGTGCAATTGAATTCTGATTTCAAGTATTTTGTTCAGGATTTTTGAATCTATGTTCATTAGAATCATTGTCCCATAATTTTCTGTTTTGTTGTATCCTTGTCTGGTTGTATAATCAACGTAATACTGTAATTTTCATGAAGTCGAATTTCTCTATTTTTTCTTTTGTTGCCTATGCCTTTGGTGTCATATCAAAAAAAAATGTTGCCAGATCTAATGTCATGAAGCTTTTACCTCATGTTTTCTTCTAAGAGTTTCATAGCTTCAGGTCTTAAATTTAGGTCTTTCATGTATTTTGAGTTAATGTTTTTGTTTGTATTAAATCAGAGTCTAACTTCATTCTTCTGCATGTGAATATCCAATTTTCCCAACACCATTTGTTGAAAAGACTGAATGAACTTGGCACCTTGTCAAAGTAATTCAACCCTGTATTTGAGGGCTTATTTCTGAGCTATCTTTTCTATTGTTTATAAGTCTGTCTTTATGCCAGTACCACAATATTTGATTATTGTAGCTTTGTATAAGTTTTGAAATCCAGAAATGTTAATATGAGCCCTCTAGTTTGTTCTTTTTTTACCAAAATTGTTTTGGTTATTCAGATTCATTGAGACTCCATATGAATTTTAGGATGGGATTTTCTATTTCTACAAAACACATCACTGAGATTTTGATAGATATGGCATTGAATCTGTAGGTTGCTTGGGTAGTATTGGCATCTTAGTAATAGTAAGTCTTCTAGTCCAAGGACATGAGATGCATTTCTACTTATTTATGACTTCTATTTCTTTCAGTAATATGTTTTTCATTGTTTAAGTCTTTCACCTCCATGGTTAATTCCTTAGAATTTTTTAATGCTATTTTAAATGGAATTATTTTCCTGATTTCCTTTTCAGATTGTTTATTTTTAGGGTATAGAAATCCAACTGATTTTTATCTATTCACTTTGTATACTGCTACTGTAATGAATTCATTTATTTCTAATAATATTTTTGTGGAATCTTTAGGTTTTCCTACATATAAGATCATATTATCTGCAAACAGAGATAATTTTACTTATTTCTTTCCAGTTTTGATGTTTTTCGTTTCTTTCTCTTGTCTAATTTATTAGGTTAGAATTTCCAGTACTATGTTGAATAAGTGGCAAAAGTGAGCATCCATGCCTTGTTGCTAATCTTAGAAGAAAAGTTTTCAATTTTTCATCATTTAGTATATTTGTTGTCAGTTTTTCATAGATGGCTTTTATTATGTTGAAGTAGTTTCTTTCTATTCCTTCTTTGTTGAGCCTTTTTATCTTGAAAAGATGAATTTTGTCAATTTTTTGCATCATTTGAGATTATGATGTGTTTTTTCCCCTTCATTCTGTTAATGTGGTATATTACATTGATTGACTTTCATGTAATGAACCATTCTTATGTTCTGGGAATAAATTACACCTGGTCATGGGGTATAATACTTTTAATAGGCTACTGAATTTGGTTTGCTAGTATTTTGTTAAGGATTTTTGTATCAGTGTTCATAAGGGATATTGAATTTTTTTATAGTGTTTTTGTCTGGTTTTGATGTCAGGATAATGTTCGTCTTATAGAATGAGTAAGGAAGTGTTCCTTCTTCAAGTTTTTAGAATAGTTTAAAAGGATTTGTGTTAGTTCTTAGGGGAATTTATCAGTGAAGCCATCAAATTCAGGGTCTGGAGTCTGTCTTTGTTAAGAGATTCTTGATTACCGATTCAATCTTCTTACTAATTATCGGGCTATTCAGATTGATGCAGAAATCCTCAACAATATTTCTTTTTTACTAATTTAGTCTTGGTGAGTTTTATGTTTCTAGGAATTTGTTCATTTCATTTAGGTTATCCAATTTGTTGGCATATAAGTGTTCATTGTACTCTCTAATAATGCTTTTTATTTTAATAGAATTGGCAGTAATGTCCCCACTTTCATTTCTAACATTAGTAGTTTGAGTCTTCTCTTTTTTTAGAAATTCCATCTAGGTTTGTCACTTTTGTTGATCTCTTCAAGAACAAACTTTTTGTTTCATTGGTTTGCTTTACTGTCTTTCTGTTCGCTATTTAAATTTATCTCTGCTCTAAACTCTATTATTCCCTTCCTTCTGCTAGCTTTGTGTTTAGTTTGTTCTTCTCTTTTTTAGTTTCATCAGTTGCAAAGTTCGGTTATTGATTTTAAATCTTGTTTTTTTAATGTAAGCATGTATAGCCATAAATTTCCTCCTTACTGCTTACACTACATCCCCTAAGTTTCGGCATGTTGTGTTTTTATTTTCATTTGTCTCTAAATATTGTCTACATTCTTTTGTAATTTCTTCTCTGATTCATTTGTGGTTTAAGAATGTGTTGTTTAATTTCAACAAATTTGTAATTTTTTCCCATTTTCCTTCTGTTATTGATTCCTATCTTCATGCCCTTGTGGTCGGACAAGGTGCTTTGTATGATATTCATCTTTTTAAATGTATTGAGACTTAATTTGTGGCCTAACCTCTGTTCTACCCTGGAAAGTGTCCCTTGTGAACTTGGGCGGAATATGTATGCTGTTGTTGCTGGGTAGAGTATTCTATACATGTCAGTTAGATCTAGTTGGTTTATCATGTGGTTAAATTCTCTGCTCCCTTGCTTTTCTTCTGTCTGGTTGTTCTCGTTATTAAGAGTGGAGTATTGAAATTTCCAACTATTATTATAGAACTGTCTATTTCTTCCTTTGATTCTGTCAGTTTTTGCTTTATATAATTTGATGATTTATCAGTATATATATAACTGTTTATTCTTGTTCTATCTTCTTGCTATATTGAAATTTATATTATTAGATGATGACTTTGTCTCTTGTAATTTTTTTGATTAAAAGTCATTTTTTTTTCTGATATTAGTGTAACCATCCCTGCTCTCTTTTGGTTACTGTTTTAAAACGTTCATTTTCTGCTGCTACAAAAGAATACCACAGACTGGTACTTTTTAAACAATAATATTTTTATTTTGCTTATGGTTATGGAGCTGGAAAGTCCAAGAGTATGGTACTGGAATCTGGCAAGGGTCAGTATCCTTGTATTATCCTATGGTGGAAGGTAGAAGGCAGAAAGGCAAGTTAGCACATGAGACAGGAAGAGGAAATCAGGCCAAACTCATTCTTTTATCAGGAGCTCACTCCCACAGTCACTAATCCACTACCACAGTAACAGCATTACTTTATTCATGAGGGCTGAGCCCTTATAGCCTAATCACTTCTTAAAGGTCCCACTTCTTTTTTTTTTTTGTTCAACTTTTATTTTAAGTTTCAGGGTACATGTGCAGGATGTGCAGGTTTGTTGCATAGGTAAGTGTGTGCGATGGTGGTTTTCTGCACAGATGAACCCTTTAGCTAGGTATTAAGCTCAGCATCCATTAGCTATGCTTCCTGATGCTCTCCCTCCCCTACCCTTCCTGATGGGTCCCAGTGTATGTTGTTCCCCCCATGTGTCCATGTGTTCTCATCGTTCAGCTCTCTTTTATAAGAGAGAACATGCGGTATTTGATTTTTCTGTTCCTGCATTTGCTTGCTGATCCACGTCCCTGCAGAGGGCATGATCTCATTCCTTTTTATGCCTGCATAGTACTCCATGGCATATATGTACCACATTTTCTTTATCCAGTCTACCATTAATGGGCATTTTGGTTGATTCCATGTCTTTGCTATTGTGAATAGTGCTGCAATGAGTATACGCATGCATGTATCTTTTTTTTTTTTTGACATGTCGTCTCACTGTTGTCACCCAGGCTGGAGTACAATGGCACCATCTTGGCTCACTGCAACCTCTGCCTCCTAGATTCAAGCTATTCTCCTGCCTCAGCCTCTTGAGTAACTGGGATTAGAGGTGCTTGGCTACCATGTCTGGCTAATTTTTGTACTTTTAGTACAGATGGGGTTTTGCCATGTTGGCCAGGATGGTCTCGAGCTCCTGACCTCAGGTGATCTGCCTGCCTCGGCCTCCCAAAATTCTGGGATTACAGGCATGAGCCACCGTACCCAGCCACATGTATCTTTATAATAGAATGATTTCTACTCCTTTGGGTATATACCCAGTAATGGGATTGCTGGGTCAAATGGTATTTCTGCCATTAGATTTTTGAGGAATTGCCACACTGTCTTCCACAATGGTTGAACTAATTTACATTTCCATCAACAGTATAAAAGCATTCCTTTTTCTCCTCAACCTTGCCAGCATCTGTTATTTCTTGACTTTTTAATAATCACCATTCTGACAGGCATGAGATGGTATCTCATTGTGGTTTTAATTTGCATTTCTCTAATGATCAGTGATGTTGAGCTTATTTTCATATGTTTGTTGGCTGCATGAGTGTCTTTTTAGAGAAGTGTCTGTTCATGTCTTCTGCCCACTTTTTAATGGAGTTACTTGTTTTTTTCTTGTAAATTTGTTTACGTTCCTCATAGACTCTAGATATTAGACCTGTGTCAGATGGATAGATTGCAAAATTTTTCTCCCACTCTGTAGGTTGTCTGTTCACTCTGATGATAGTTTCTTTTGCTGTGCAGAAGCTCTTCAGTTTAATTAGATCACATTTGTCCATTTTTGCTTTTGTTGCAATTGCTTTCAGCGTTTTTATCATAAACTATTTTCCCCATGCCTATGTCCTGAATGGTATTGCTTAGATTTTCTTCTAGGGTTTTTATAGTTTTGGGCTTTTACATGTAAGTTTCTAATCCATCTTGAGTTAATTTTTGCATAAGGTCCAAGGAAGGGGTCTACTTTCAACTTTCTGCATATGGCTAGCCAGTTCTAGCATAGTTCAGTCCAGCCCCATTTATTAATTAGGGAGTTCTTTCCCGATTGCTTGCTTTTGTCAGGTTTGTCAAAGATGAGATGGTTGTAGATGTGCAGTCTTATTTCTGAGTTCTCTATTCTGTGCCATTGGTCTATGTGTCGGTTTTTATACCAGTACCATGCTGTTTTGGTTACTGTAGCCTTGTTTAGTTTGAAGTCAGGTAGTGTGATGCCTCTAGCTTTGTTCTTTTTGCTTAGGATTGTCTTGGCTATTCAGGCTCTTTGTTGGTTACATATTAATTTTAAAATAGTTTTTTTCTAATTCTATGAAGAATGTCAATGGCAGTTTAATGGAAATAGCGTTGAATGTATTAATTACTTTAAGCAGTGTGGCCATTTTCATAATGTTGTTTCTTCCTATCCATGAGCATGGAATGTTTTTCTGTTTGTTTGTGTTCTCTCTGATTTCCTTGAATAGTGGTTTGTAGTTCTTGAAGAGGTCCTTCACTTCCCTTCTTGGCTGTAGTCCTAGGTATTTTATTCCTTTTGTAGCAACTGAAGGCCCCATATCTTAATACCATCACAATACCAATTAAATTTAAACATGAGTTTTGGGAGTGGACGTTCAACCATAGCAGTTACTATTTGTAAGGAATATTTTATTCCATCCTTTCATTTTTAATTTATTTGTGTCTTTGGATCTCAGTTAAGTCTTGCAGACAGTATATAGGTGGATAATGGTTATTTTTTCATTCTGCCATTCTCTGTCTTTTGATGGAGAGTTTAATTCATTTAAATTTAAAGTAATTCATTATAAGGAGGAACTTATGTTATCTTGCTATTTGCTTCCCATATGCCTTATAGTTTTTTTGGCTCCTCATTTTCTTTTGTGTGTAGTCGATTTTTAATAGTGAGTTTATTTTTTATTTTTCAAGACAGAGTCATGCTTTGTTACCTACGCTGGGGTGTAGCGGTGTGATCCTAGCTCACTGCAGCCTTGAACTCCTAAACTCAGGTGATCTTTCCACCTCAGCCTCCCAAGTAGCTAGGACTACAGGTACATGCTACCGCACCTGGTTAATTAAGTATATATATATAGGCAGTGACAGGGCCTTGATATATTGCCCAGGCTAGTCTTGACCTCTTGGACTCAAAAGATCTTTCCACCTTGGCCCTCCAAACTAATGGGATTATGGGCATGTGCTGCTGCACCTGTCCTAGTGAGAAACTTAAATTACTGTCTTATTTTCTTTTTTGGGGGTATATTCTATAGCTGTTTTATTTGTGGTAATTATGGGGATTACATTTCACATCCTAAAGTTAGTTATAACATTTTAATTTAAATTTATACAACTTAATTTCATTAATATGCAAAAGCTGTGCTCCTTTACAGCTTTATCTTCAAGTCTTTTGATTGTTGATGTCATAAAATTATGTTTCATACATTGTCTGTAGCATAAAAACAGAAAATATAAGCTAATAATTTTTTGAAGTGCATTAATCTCTAAAATTATGTAAAAAAACAAAATATAGAGTTACAAACTAATGTTACAGTAATACTAGCTTTTAGACTTACAATTGTTTAAAAAATGTGTTGGTCTCTTAAGTCATATAGAAAACAAATAGTGGGGTTACAAACCATTGTTAAAATGATACTAGCTTTTACAATTGCCCATATATTTATCTTTATTGATTAAAGATATCTTATATGGCTTTCAGTTATTGTCTAGTGCTCTTTCATTTCCTCCTACAGAGTTCCCTTGAGCATTTCTTGCAGGATAGGTCTAATAATAATGAACTCCCTTAGCTTAAGTTTGTCTGTGAATATTTTTATTGCTCCCTCACTTTTGAAGGACTGTTTATTGGATATGGAATTCTTGGTTGATAGTTTTTTCTTATAGCACTTTGAATATATTGGTCCAGGGCCTTCTGATGAGCAAACTTTTTGATGAGAAATCTGATAATCTTATTGAGGATCCCTTATATATGATTAGTTGCTTCTCTCTTGTGGCTTTTAAGATTCCTTCTTTATCTTTCTGAAGTTTAATTATAATGTGTCTCATTGTGAGTTTCCTTGAGTTCATCTTAGTTGGAGTTTATTGATCTTCTTGAATGTTTATATTCATGCCTTCCATCAAATCTGGGAAGTTTTCAGTCGTTATTTCTTCAAATATTCTTTCTGCCATGTTCTGTCCCTATTATCCTACTGGAATTCCCATACTGCATATGTTGGTCTGCTTGATGGTGTCCTACAGGTCTCTTAGGCTCTCTGTTTATTGTTGTTCAATCTTTATTGTCTCTGTTCTTTAGACACATTTATTTTCAGTATCCTATCTTCAGTTAATGGATTCTTTTTTCCAGCTCATCTCTGCTTTTGCATACTTCTGGTAAATTTTTAATTTTAGTTATTCTATTTTTCAGCTCCAGCATTTCCTTTTGGTTTCTTTTTTAGGTTTTCCATTTCTTTATGAATATTTTCATTTTGTTTGGACATCATTTTCTTGCCTTTGTTTTTTTTACATCTTTCTTTGGTTCTTTGAGAACTTTAAGATAGTTTTAGAGTCTGTCTAGTAGATCTGCCATCAGGGAAAGGGCACTGTTCCTAAATCCCCCATAGGTTACTTTAGCCAGTGGTGTAGGAGGTTGCAAACAATGGGGAGAGATGTGATAACAGTGGTTACTTACCCCTCTGTCTGCACCTATGTTATCAGAAGCAGCAATCAGTGATATTTGTAGGGAAGGTGCTTTTTGCCCACCTGGTTCCCATAAGCTGTGTGCAAGCTGCTCCTGAAATGTGTGCACAGCTGCCTGCCATGGGGCTGGGAGTGGAGGATAGGTAGCGGCTGCTGTGCAAACAGTGGAAATTGACTAAAAGTGACTGTAATTTACTATCTAAACCTTCTTCTGGAAGTTGCAAGCCTTCAATAGACTCCACAGTTCCATATAATTACATCAGATAGATTCTGTTAGTGCAATTATTGTCTAGGTGGAGATGGTAGATTGCTGGTGCCTTCTACTGCACTATCTTCCTAAAATCCTCTTGAAATATCTTTTTAAGAGCTAAAGGCCCCGCTGGTATCCGGTTGTCCAGATCTTGCTGACCATTAACTGGAGCAGATAAACACACTATAGGTGTCCACCCCCCACCTCCAACTTTTTTTTTTAGGTTTTGTAAGAACAGATGGTGGTTTACAGCTATGAATAGAACGGAAGTGTTTAGGCTGGCCACAGTGGCTCATACCTGTAATCCCAGCACTTTGGGAGGCTGAAGTGGGCAGATCACTTGAACTCAGGAGTTCCAGACCAGCCTGGGCAACATGGCGAAACACTGTCTCTACAAAAAATAGAAACATTAGCCAGGTGTTGTGGTGCATGCCTTTAGTCCTAGCTACTTGAGGGGCTGAGATAGGAGGATAGTTTGAGTCCAGGGGTGAGGCTGCAGTGGGCCATGATCATGCCACTGCACTCCAGCCTGGGCAACAGAGTGAGATTCTCTCTTCTTTGGAGCCAGGAGTGCAAATGGAAAATTCTTTCAAAATTTATCAGAGTGCCTTCTATACCTTTTTACATTTTGCTGTATTTTGTGTTCTTTGTCACTCTACTTTATGTGAAAATGTCAGGCCAAAATTATTTTATGTATCTGGTTTTATTAGCTTTGATTATCTAGTAGCATATGTAATAGTGTATTTATTATGTTTTTCTAAAATAATTCATTAGAACATAATCCCAGGAAAAACCAGTAGAGAAGTGGAAATGTGGCATTGGAAAGGAAGGAGATTGAGTGATGGTATGGAATTAAGCAAAGTCCCTTAAAGCTAATTTTGTATCACTTCTGCAGTGAACTCTGGGGACAATGTAGGTCACACCTCAGATTTTTTCTAATAATGGAGTAAAGGAGCTGGAGTATTTATACCTCACATCTATCAGTCATCGGTTAAGTGCTGCCCTTGGGGCCATGTCAGTTCTCAGGTACTTCTGGCTGTGCTATGTGTGTGCAGGCAACATGACTTCTAGCAACCTAAGTGAAGTCTTCCAATGAAGATACCTAGGTGCTTGCTGCTGGAAATGAAAGCAAACTGAGAGCTGGTGTGCACAAAAGTGGCTAAGGGATCCAAGGAAACACAGATGGAAGACTAACTACATTCCACCCCTTACACCATTCAGGGCCACTTCCATCTCATGTAAGTTTATTTGATTGATCCTGTGGTTTTGTGACTAGTTACAAATTCTAAGTAAATAAAAGGACTTACAAGAGGATGGTTAATGAAATAAGCTGCAGCTCCCACTGTTTAATTGGTCCTGAGACCATAGGCGATACCTATCAACTCCTTTCTTCACCATTCATCCTAAACTCCTTTCCTACATGGGCAGGATTTCTACTAATGTAGATTGCTTTCCAGTTGAAATGACACAGCTATTCTTTCCAGAGAGTTCTGAGGGTTAGGTAATCATGTCCCTCCCATGAATCTTGTTCTTTCTCACTCACAGTTAAAAACCGGGCATGGCATCACCAAGAGAAGGTGATTCAGGGAAGAAAGCACTGCTTCTCTTTAGTGAATTATCAGACTTTCTGACTTACTTTTCATTGCCCCTCTTAGATAGTGGCAACTCTACCTTCTCATGATGGTCTAGGTCAATACTTCGTGCCAGAATGAAACTCCTTTCTGTTTCTGCTGATCTACTGTATTGAGGAGCCCAAAATGATTAGCTTTAGGTTCAGTGGAGCCTTACTGTGTCCCTTAGTGAAAGCATTTCCTTCCCACTCCTACCCCTGGGAACCAGTACCCCTAGATCTGCCAAGTCTAATGTTGTAGGACTAGGAAACACAAACTTCCTAAGTGGATCACTGGGTGTGAAGATAAGAGAGGCCACATCTGCTTTCATCCTTTGGATCGTGGACCCAGATATTCTACCTATTAAGACATAGCAACATATTATTATTGGTTCAAGGTATATACCACATCTTGATAGCACCTCATTTTTGTGGAGTTTCATCTCTTATCATTATCTGGCACCTTAGCTACATTTTCTTTTCTTTTCTTTTTTTTTTTTTTTTGAGATGGAGTCTTGCTCTGTCACCCAGGCCAGATTGCAATGGTACAATCTCAACTCACTGCAACCACAGCCTCCTGGGCTCAAGTGATTCTCCTGCATCAGCTTCCTGAGTAGTTGGGATTACAGGCATGTACCACCACGCCTGGCTAAGTTTTTTGTATTTTTAGTAGAGATGGGGTTTCACCATGTTGCCCAGGCTGGTCTTGAACTCCTGACCTCAGGTGATCCACCCACCTTGGCCTCTCAAAGTGGTGGGATTACAGGTGCAAGCCACTGTGCCTGGCCTACATTTTCAATGGATAGTCTATGTTGTGTATAGCTGGCAGCTCCTGGATGCGGTATAACATAGGAATCCTATGTTCATGTGCCCAGCGTTGAACCTCATTGACTGGAAATGGATTTCTTGGTCTAAGACATTATTCTATGTAATCCTATGTTGGCTAATCAGTATGAGCACTTGGATAGTGATACTAAGTGAGGTACTATAGGCAGGAAAGACCAATCTATACTTGGAATACATATCAATCCTCTTGAGGATGCATCTCTGCCTTTTCTAAGGTGAAAGGAGCTCAATGTAATCTACCTGCAAAAAAGTGGCTGGTTGGCATCCTTGAGAGATGGCACCATGTCTAGATCCCAGCATCAGTATCTGTGATTGATAGGTCAGACGTTCAGAAGTGGCAATATTGAAATTAGTCTTTGTAAGATGAATCCCTTACTATTAAACCCATCTCTGCCACCACGGCTATTACATTTATGCTCTTACCATGCAAGCATTGTGATGGCTGAGGACAGAGTCTTGATGATAATTACTAGAGAGATGTCTTGCCTATTTGGTTGTTTAATTCCTTTACATCAGATACTTTCTGATGGGCGTTAATGTGGAGCATGCAGATCCTGACGTTTGGTATCTGTATTAGTTCATTCTTACACTGCTTTGAATAAATATCTGAGATTGGGTAATTTATAAAGGAGAGAGTTTTAATTGACTCACAGTTCCACATTGCTGGAGAGGCCTCAGGAAACTTACAATCATGGTGGAAGGCAAAGGAGAAGCAGGCACCTTCTTCACAGAGTGGCAGGACAGAGTGAGTGAAAGCAGGGAAATGTGAGATGCTTATAAAATCATCACATCTCAAGAGACTCACTCACTATCATGAGAACAGCATGGGGGAAGCTGCCCCCATGATCCAGTTACCTCCACTTGGTCCTGCCCTTGACATGTGAGAATTATGGGAATTATAATTCAAGATGAGATTTTGGGTGGTGACACAGCCAAACCATACCACTGTCCATTCTTATAGGCCCTTCTGTGTGCTTTTTCTTCATACCTTCTTGTCCCTGATTTCTTAACCTTACTCCTTATATGTCCCTGACCAACGAGCCAGGCCATTTCCCACAAAGCAGGTGGCTATATATACCCTTACTATGAGCCACTTTTCTCTTCACACAAAGTGGATGATAAGGCACATTACTCAAAGCTCTGCCCATTGTGAAGAATTTCCCTTCATCATTATTTTCAAGGTCGCTCCTGGGGTTGTAGTGTGGCAGCAGTTTATTTTTGGCTAACGTTAATATTGAGTTTATTTATTCAAGAACTAGGCATTTTTTTTTCTCCTCTATTACCTGGTTGTATGGAACTCACTCCTTTCCATTCTACTCCATGAGACCATGGACAGTGTCAGTGCAGAAGAGATGAGTCAAATGGGATTCTTGGGCATCTATTTAGGGACCTTCTCAAGTCTGAGGGTCTCTACCTGATTCTATGATTTTGTATGTCTTATAGCACCAGGCTCATGAGGGACAGCTCTAGTGACATGTTCATTTGATACTCCATGGTCAGACACTTCATCTCTGCCATCGTATGCTAGTAGTTGTTTTTCAAATGGTGTATAATTCCCTGTTGCAGAAAGCATGCAAATGGAGATTGGCTTCCTTTGGCTGGTCAAAAACTCTGTATGATGGTTTTCTCCACTGTGTGTTCTATCACTGTTATGTCTGCTGGTTCACGTGCAGGCAGGTCTCCTTGCCTCACAGTCTAAATTTGTAGAATTCTCTTTTTCTTTGGACATTCTACTTTAAACTGGCAGCCTGTTATGGCCCCAGTAAATTGATCACAGCAGCAGTTTTTACAAGTGCAGAATGTGTTGCTTCTAAAATCAGAATAGGCTTCCCAGTTTCTGGGTGGAAGGAGGTGGAGGGCACAATAGCTTATTCTTTACCATGGAGGGGATGGATGTTCCATTATGTCCAGACTACGGTCTTCCTCAAAACTTCACGAATGCAGCAAGCTCTTGACTCTTTTTAGGGTTATATTTCTCCCTGGCATATTTCTTACCAGGACATCTATAGTTCTTGTCACTTTTTGATTATCAGGTCTAATTAACTTATGTCATTATTTTAACAGACTAACTTGATGTTTTGTGGGATATTCAAATGATCCAAATCTCTTCAGACTATATTGAAACAGAGGGCAGGAGGGTTAACATAGTCCCAGAGCAAGACTATGAATGTAATGTTATCTGTCTTATGTGAAATCAAGTACTTCTGATCTATCTTTCTGATGGATATTGAAAAGAATTTGTTCACCAGATAAATAGGCACATATCAAGTAAGGAGGCTGTACTGATCCATTATAGTAAAGATAACATACTTCACATACAACTGTGATTAGGGACACAGATTGACTAAGTGTGTGATAATCTACCATCATCTACCAGAATCCACATTTTTTTTTTTTGCAATGGCTCTACTGGTGAATTAAATGTTGTTTGCAAGAGTAACCAATCCTGCGTCCTTTAGGTGTTGAGTGTAGTATTAATTACTGTTATTCTACCTGGGATACAGTATTGTTTCTGCATTACTATTTTGGCCAGGAAAGGAGGCATTTTCAAAGGCTTCCTCTTGACCTTTCCTAACATGATTGCATTTACTCTGCAGGTCCAGTAACCAGTGTAAGAGTTCTGCCAGATGTAAAATATGTCAATCTCAGTTATATATTCTGGGACAGCGGAAATGATCACCTTGTGAACCCCGTAACACATTGTAAGCTAGAATTGGTCCAGGACTGCATTTATCTCTTGATGTCTATATGTCTTCTCCCTAACAGGGCCTGTTTTTAGTGTCAGTTCAGATTCTCTCTCCAGATTATGTGACTCTCGACATATCTGGCCTCTTCTGTAAGATAATTTCAGGCTTCAAATTCACCCATTGTTGTGGCTCTGCTACTCTCCTAACAAGGCCTGGGCCTGATTTTAAGCATAGTCTACTGTCTGGCTGCAGTGGATAAAGATATCTTTAAACACTGTCATAAACATATTCTAGCTCTTGCATTTTCTCCTGAGTTAGTAATTGCATATATATTTTTTCAGTTCATCAGTTGTATATGGCAGCAACCCAACTCCACAGTCTTTTATCAGATCTCCCATATATGTCAACTAATATAGGTATCATGCATGCCAGTGCATCCCTTCCATCTGTATCCTATCCAAATTCACTACAAATAAAAGTCTCAGCAATTAAGGCAGCATGCTAGTGGATGTCTACCCTCTATTTCCCCATAACAGTGGGTCTCTTGTTAGCGTTTGTCTAGTGAGTGATCCAGTTCCAGAATCCTATCCTGAGAGTCTGCTTTTTAGGACCAAACATGGAACCAACTATGTTAGGTTGGGTTTCCAAAAGCAGAGGGTAAACTGAGAATTTATTCAAAATGATTTATTAGGAAATGCTTCAAAGAAAGTCTGCTAGGGAGTGGAGAAGTGGACTTGGAAGAAAGATACCAAATGAGGATTTAGTGCAACAGTAAGGTTTCTGCCTAGGCATTAGAAGTAGAACACCACACCCAAATGACTCATGCCGGTAGCCAAGGATAGTAACTTAGAGGCATCTCTTTTGCCTAGCAGACTGGATTCTCTGCTTTTCTTGCTGCTTCCTTTAAATAGACCATTGAGGCATTTACCCTTGAACTTAAAGTGACCTGCACCCTGTTCCCTTATATATACTGCAGATTTCCACACTCTCAGTCTCTCTGCCTGACACTTGATTCCTGCTTTGTGTGATCGGGGGCAGTGGGACTGCCTCCCAACTCATTGTGCCCTCCCTGCCTAAGATTTGTAAATAATAAGTCTTTGAACTTATTTCCTGTTGTGGTAGTGTATTGAATTTGAGTCTTCCTTCTGAAGAACCAGGAGCTGCTCTAGGCTGGGCTTGCCGCAGGATGCCCCAGGAGAACACAAAGTTGGACTCCTAGCACCATAGCGATGCTCAAGCAGGCATAAGCTGTACATGGGTCAGACCTGACCACAAGGGTGTTTTCCAATATAAACAAGTTTCCTATGTGAGGCACCCCTGGTCATGGGTCAGACAACTGGGTATTAGGCCCTCCACCAGGTAAAAGAAGTATCCCATGAAAGGGACACTGTAAATGCCCATGCCTAATTCCCCTTCATATCTCACTGGGGCAGGTTTGCCAGCTGCTCGGGTACTGGAACCCCACTTTTGCTGGGGGCTCCCAAAACACGGTGTCAAACAAAGTTGCACAAAAGGTAATTTTGTCTCACTACTGCAGGGGAGTTCCAAAAACAGTGGCGGTCATATTTCAGAGTGATCCTCATTAGTGTAAGGGAGCAAAAACATTTATACTGCCACACCACAGATGTTGGCTTAGGGCTGTCCCTGTGGGAACATAAATTTCTAGGCACTTCTGGCTCTCTGCACCTAGGCAAAACAGGTAACAGCAGCCTGAGGGCAAGTTCTCTAAAATAGAGATTTAAATGCTGGCTGTTGGGAGTCGGGAAATACCAGGTGCTCAGATGGGTGAAAATGCCAAATGTGTCTGAGGACTCATGAGTAGAGCAGCAACTAGGCCCACTCTTCTGGCCCTGAGATTCTCTCCTAATTCATTCATCATGGATTCATTCACTTATCTGGGTTTGAAATCTACTTACATCACTTACTTACTACCTGACTTGGACAAGTTATCGAACTCCTCCGTAACTCAGTTTCTCCATCTATAAAATGGGTATGATAAAGCACCTCTATAAATATAATATGTTATTGTGAGGATTAAATGAGACAATGCATATAAATAACTCAGAACATTCTGCTTGACCCAGAAATGATACTCAGTGAATGGTAGTTTTTATTATGACTGACAAAAAGAAGCAGCAAACGAAGACAAGAAATAAGCTTGCTAATAGTCCTCAGTACAGAGATGGTCTATGTGGCTACGATCTTTTCTTTCTGCCAAATATGGGAAATAGAGCCAGAGTGGATAGTTGCAGCATGAGAGGACGAACTGGAGATTTTCCTCTGATGAAGAGTGTGTCTATAGGGCAGGTATTTTTCCTCGTAAGAAGAGATAAGGATAAAGGAACCTTGATCCCAGGTGGAATGAGGAAGCTGTACATAAATCCAGGATATTTATTATATTGAAGCAAGGTGGTGAAAGAAGAATCTAAAAGGTCCTTGAAATGAGGAAGGAAATTAAGTATCAAAACCACTAATTATTTTTTAAAAGTACAAAATTATATTAAATTTATTTTATTATAAAACATATGTTCTCCATATATTATCAGTAATTATTTTAGCCCTTTTCATTAGGAGTTGCATGGTTTGTATGGATAAAGATTTTTTTAAAAGTCGTGATTTCTTCCCTGCATCTGAACCCAACGTTGCCTTATAGTTTAGACCATATGACCTAGGCCTTTTGCCAAAATCTTGTAGCAACTGTTGGGAGAGGCAGTCCTTTATGAGCTCTGAGTATCCCTGCACATCCTTGCTGGATTTTTCAAGAATGCAGGCCTTGATCACTCTTTGCCTGGGGCATTGCTCAGGGTCATGTTTGCAGTGAGCAACCTTGAGGAATGAGGTAATGACTCTTGGGAACAAATAGCAAGCTTGCTATAGAGGAGGTGGAGTCCCCAAACTCAGAGCTCCTCAACTGTGATACAAACCCATTATGTGTGCAGCATTCACTAGGGCTGCTTCAAGTTGCCTCTGCAGGAATTAGATGAGGAGGAGACAAAGGGAGCTGACAGAAACATAAACTCATGCTGCTGGACAAGCTGTGAGTAATAATGTCATTTATGTCAGGTCTAGAAATCTCATGTCTTCTATCAGCATCCACGAAATAGTAACAGGTTAACTCGTTAGCTTGTAAGTAGGATAAAAATGCCAGATCCTGAGAGCAACATTTCTAGTGTAGGAAGTACACATGAAACTGTCCCCATAGCATTAATAAGAATTATGTACAGGCATTAGACAAAAGTACAGATAAATGTTAATCAGATTACCCTTTGACTAACTTCCGTGTAGCTGCTTATGGACCATGTAGACCAGGACATAAACTCTAACTTCCTCATTTTTCCTATAAACAGCATCTTTAACATCAGGAGCACAAGATTGCCATTTGAGATATTTTTCGGAACAGCTGATGCCAACTAGTCCTTGTTTCCCATCAAGAAACCAAGTCAGCATGAGAATGCGATTTCTTTACCTCTCTGTCCCATAACTTCACCCTTCATTCTTCAACTGGTCAACACCTTGGCCTACTACCTGTCCAAATTCTTTAAAACACCTGAACCCAAGCTCTTCATGGAGATGGATTTGAGGTTTCCTCCCATCTCTTCATTTGGCAGCCTTATGATTAAAACTTTCTCTGCTGCAGGCCAGTGTCTTGGTATATTGACTTGCTGCATGTTAGGCAATGAGCCTGGCATGATTACATATCTCTTTAGAATAAAGAGAAGGGCAGTTCAAGGAGAAGCATGGTTGCGTGTGTTAAATCTTGAAAGGAATCCATAATGTTGAGGCTTAACAACTGTCCAGATGTGGGTAACCAAATTCCCAGAGCTCTGGATGGGATCTTGAGGAAAGTGTCAAAAGTTTGTGGTGGGACATCCCAAGGTGGTGGGATGACTACCTTAAAGGAAAAGAAAGCAGTTGATCTAGGGTTAGGAGAGGCAGAGATGAAGTACAGTGTTCTCCATTTGCAAGATAGGCCCCCTTTCTGTGGGGCTTTGAGACTGAGAGGCAAATGAGATCAGAGTCCTAAGGCATTTATAAAGATCCAGAGTGTCAGGTAAAGGGAACAGGAACTGGCATGGTAAGTAGCAGTGCCAGGACTTAGAAAAAGAAGAATCACCAGGAAGGGAATGAATTCTAAAAGGTCACAGTAGAAGTTGTGTACTAGCCTGCAAAACATGACAAATCTCCATATTTTAACATTTTTGAAATATAGGGACATTCTTGTAATCAATAGTGTCAAATAGTTGGAGGAATATGCCAATGCTATCATTGTTCCCATCTCTATTATTCTTCAAGCCTTGATCTTTGTTCCTGCATAATTGCCTGGTAGAATCTGACATGCAAAGTTTGGATAATGACAACTGCGGATGTCTACATTTGGGTACAAATGCAATATGGGTTATTTGGCTTGCGGCTTTTCTCTTGAGGGAAGGGTGAATCACAGACTGGTCTTGTAGTTGTGCCATTGAGCCCAAGTAGTAGGGATAAGTTGCAGGTTGGAGTGGCTGGCTGAGAGCAAAGCAATGGCTCCAGCTACTGGTGTCTAAGGGCTGTAGCCATGATAGACCAAGGACCCAAGGCAGGTGCTTGTTCACTTAAGTGATCAGAGAATTTAATGGGTCTTTGTGGTGATTATCTCACAAAATCTGAGCAGGCGAGTTTGGTGACTGGGAGATCAGTTTACAGGCCTGAAGCTCCAGACACCCTATGGGGCTCAGGGTTAGGGATTTTGTCCCCAGGAAAGAAAACTTCCAAGGATCAATCTGAGCTCTGGTTCTAGAAACTTGAAGATAAAAGGTCAGTTATGGGGCACATTGAGTGGGTCATCTCAGGATTTAGAACTAGATTTGAGGAGGCTGTTGTCAGACGGAAGGTGCCTAATGGAGGTTGGGGGTGGAGGAGGGGTCACAAACCTAGAAAACAATGTTTTTGTTTTGTTTTTAAACATAAATCCTTGCCATTTGGAAGAGAAAGGTAGAGATTCCCCTCAATTCCAGTGAATCCTGTGTTGTCAATGAAACATCTTTTAGCATCTTCAGCTGGAAAAAAACATGAGAACTTCTCTTGCCTAGTCTTCTGATTCTAGTGTGCAAATATTGGAGCCTTTCCTATTCTAGCGAACCTCAGGGTGTATCCTGAGTTCACATCTGCAAACCTGTCTATATGACCTGCCTCATAATGTGAGACCAGCTCCTGACAAGAACATAGCTTCACTCACAGTAGATGTTCTGGGACAGATTGCTCCCTTCCTGCCTGTGTTCCCCCTCTCCAGCTCTACCCTCCTGTGTTCCTGGCTTATGACTTCCTGAGTTTGTCTTTAGTCTTGACAATGGATTTTGCTTCATTACTGCTGACCACTAGCATTTCATTTGGATGTGGTTTGCACTACCTCACTGTTCTTTTCCACTTCCTTCTTTTGAGGGCATTAATCTGTCTACTCAGACCAAAGCCCAACCTTGACCTGCTTGGCCATGGGCCCGCCTGGCCTGGCTCTACATCCTTGGGAGGGGAGATTATACTATTGGATACAGGATATCAAAATCTCCTTGGGTTTAGCTAGTTAAAAAGACATATGTCTTGATATTTCATCAGCCTCGAGTGTTTTTTTTAAAAATTATTATGGGAAAAAGAAGATAAAGCATTTTGGGAGCTTTTATCATTTTGAAGATCATGCTGCAGTAGAGTGATAAAAAATACCAGCAATGCAAACATCTGGGTGAAAGAGCAGCAAATCAAGTCATAATTCTTTTTTATGTGAAAATATTTATATTCTCCCAGGCCTTGTATCCTTAGTAGTGTCTGACGTTGAGTCAAAGGAATGTTTCACTACATTTAATAATGAGCATGAGGAACGAACCTCAAGTGTGACGCCATCTGCAAAGCAGTGTGCATTTAAAGTTTGTTGACAGAACTTCCTAGAGGATAATTGGAAAAAGAAGCTTAATTCCTAATGAGAAGATACCTTACATTTTCCTTCCTTTATGAAAAGGACCACTTATAATTTTTCCCATTTCTAACAGAAACAATTTTAACACTCAAAATTCAGTTTCGTAAGTTCTAAAGGGATTGGAGACATATGTCTCCAGAAATCTCTACTATGAAGGGGAATGAGATCTGGTCCAGTATAGAAAGCATTCACATCATAGGAATTAGGGGACACACATTTATTTACATATTTATTTTTAGAAAGTTTAGACAGACTTTAGAAGGTCTGTTTTTCATAGGAAGAAGTCTTTTCTAGATTATTTATATGGGCCTGGAACAGGGTAGGAGGAAGAACTTTCTCTTTGGAAGTTTTCAAACACTTTACATAGCATTAAATGTTATGTGTCAGACTATCATAGCATTATCTATAGGGTAATTAAATATCTTAGAACTATGCTATGATGTTATTTGCTGCTGAGTGGAAATGGGTTCTGTGGCTAGTATATTAGGCTAATCTTCTTCTAATAATCTCATTTATTCTTGAGAATCATCTAAAATAGAAAATAGCATTTTGTTTCCCAGCATTAATTTTTTTGTTTTGTTTTGTTTTAGAGACGGAGCCTCGCTCTGTTGCCCAGGCTGGAGTGCAGTGGCGCGATCTCAGGTCACTGCAAGCTCCGCCTCCTGGGTTCACACCATTCTCCTGCCCCAGCCTCCCGAGTAGCTGGGACTACAGGCGCCTGCCACCATGCCTGTCTAATTTTTTTTTTGTATTTTTAGTAGAGATGGGGTTTTACTGTGTTAACCAGGATGGTCTCGATCTCCTGACCTCGTGATCTGCCTGCCTCAGCCTCCCAAAGTGCTGGGATTACATGTGTGAGCCACCATGCCCGGCCCTCAGCATTAATTTTATAATTGTTTTTCTGGGATGAGAGAGGGCTTGTGGGACATATGATTCACATTTTGACAAGAGAGGTGCTAGGAGAATAGATGTAGGACAATACATTGCCAGATTCAATGGAGGAAAATGGAATTTAAAAATGGAAGATTCACAAACTAGAAATCCATAAGTTGACATTGACTTGTGTGGGTTTCTTGCCACTAATACCAAGAAAGGAAAGCGATAATCATCAGAAGCCAGCATGGATTCACTTATGAGCAAGTCAAGACTAACTAGTATTATCCATTATCTATGCACCTATACCTGAGCCTGTACATATACCTATACCTGTATCTATACCTATGGCTATATTTATGCCAGATGTATCTCCATCTAATATTATGTATTTGTTCACACATCACCACTAAAAAACTTACTGTTGTAACCAAATACCACCTGCTCCCCAAAAACCTATGGAAATAAAAAAATTTTAAAAAAAGGAATTCTGTAGATATAATCAATCATAATTTTAGCAATAAATGTGATGAGATCTTCCATTACATCCTCTAGGAATGTAGAGATGGGAATTGTGGGCTCAAGTGCATAAAACTAGGTAAATTTTTAATTAATTGAATGAGCTAAACCACTGCCTCTGAAAGAAAAATTTCTCTAAAAGACCAATGCTGATTCAGATTATTTTTATCAAAGTATTACAAAAAGGGAAAGAACAAAAAAGGAGATACAAACTCATTATGTAATAGCTTTTATTAAAATGTGGACAGGTTAAATTATTTTTATTTTTATTTTTTTATTTTAGGTTTGAGGATACATGTGCAGGTTTGTTATATAGATAAACTTGTGTCATGGGGGTTGGTTGTATAGATTATTTTGTCAGCCAGGTACTAAGCTTAGTATCCAGTAGTTATTGTTTCTGCTCCTCTGTCTTCTCCCACCCTCTGTCTTCAAGTAGGTTCCAGTTGCTTTCTTTGTGTCCTTGAGTTCTCTTCATTTAGCTCTCACTTATAGGTGAGAACATGAGATATTTGATTTTCTGTTCCTGCATTAGTTTGTAAGGATAATGGCCTCTAGCTTCATCTATGTTCCCACAAAAGACATGATCTCATTCTTTTTTATGGCTGCATAGTATTCCATGGTGTATGTGTACCACATTTTCTTTATCCAGTCTGTCATTGATGGGCATTTAGGTTGATTCCATGTGTCTGCTATTTTGAATAGTGCTGGAATTTCATTGCATACATGTGTCTTTATAATAGAACAATTTATATTCCTTTGGGTATGTACCTAGTAATGGGATTTCTGGGTTGAATGTTATTTCTGTCTTTAGATCTTTGAGGAATGGCCACACTGTTTTCTACAATGGTTGAACTAATTTACACTCCCACTAATAGTGTATATGTGTTCCCTTTTCTGCACAACTTCATCAGCATCTGTTTTTTGTTTTTTTTTTTTGATTTTTTAATATTAGCCACTCTGACTGGTGTGAGATGGTATTTCATTGTGGGTTTTGATTTGCATTTCTCTAATGATCACTGATGTTGAGCTTCTTTTCATATGCTTGTTGGCTGCATGTATATCTTCTTTAGAAAAGTGTCTGTTCACGTCCTTTGCCCACTTTCTAATAGAGTTGTTTATTTTTTTATTGTAAATTTGTTGAAGTCGACAGGACAAATTAAAAAGTTTCATGCAAATTTGTAGTTAGGCTTTAGAAATTTACAAAAGAATGTTGCTCTAGTACTAACAACAACAAAAAATGCTGAATTCATCTCAAAATAATCCTTGAAAAAAATGCATCAGAGAATTGAAGATGCAAAGAAATCTAATTGAACTAAAGTCCAGAAAGGAATAAGCCCTTCTTGGGAGAGAAGAGACCCATGCTACTTTCATCCTTAGCAGTGCAGCTGGAGGAGTACTTAACCCTGCCAGAGAGGGAGAAACAAACCATACTTCTAAAAACAGCACACAAACAGATGAACAGAATAGAATCCCTGGGAGCCTGTATTAATTTCCTAGGGCTGCCTTAACAAATTACCACAAACTTGCTAGCTTAACACAATAACAATTTATTCTCTCACAGTTCTGGAAGCCAGCAGTTTGAGATCAAGGTGTCAGCAGGGCCATGTTCCCTTCACAGTCTCAAAGGAAGATTCCTCCCTTGCCTCTTCCTAGCTCTAGTGGCTCCCCACAGTCTTCGGTATTTCTTGGCTTATGGCTGCATCACTCCAGTCTGTGTCCACCTTTGTGCTATCTTCTTCTCCATGTCTAAGTATTATCATTTTCTATCTCTTATAATAATGACACTTGTCATTGGATTTAGGGCCCATCCTAATCCAATATAATCTCATTTTGGTCCTTATCTTAATTATATCTGTAAAGACCCTATTTCCACATAAGGTTACATTTTGAGGTCCTGGGTGAACATGAATTTTGGGAGGAGACTGTTAAACATACTTCAGAGCTCCAGGTACAGAATGAGTTCACAGAGCCACAAAGGAGCCCAGCACAGCAGATATCACTGGCAAGGGAAGTTCAGAACTACAAGGTTACAATGACAACAGTGAGTGTTTGACATCCTGCTCTACTTCCAACCTTGAGAAAGGATCAGTGTGTCAGTTGGATCTCCAGATTTCCTCAGAGTCCCTGTTGTCTGGGAAAGGGGATTCATTCTGATCTCTGGACAGCCAGATTGGTATTATCCAAATGAACAGATTCCTGCCAATCCTGACTTCTCATAATTGACTTCTCTTATATTGTATTCACAGAGCTGGCCCTTGAATTACAATCAAAGCCACAACTAATTCCCCCCTGCCTCCTTAGGCTTAAGCACCAATGTGCTCATTGCAGTTGATCTCATTCAGTAATAGTTCTTTATTGAATGCCTACTGTGTATTAGACAATTTTCTAGATGTTGGGAATATAATAATAAATAAGTCAGATCCCATAGGGCTTACAGTCTCGAAAGGAAATGGATAATATATAATGAAACAAATAGGAGGTTGCATATTGTGATAGTTGCTATCAGGGCACTCATCATATTGGAGGTGCCATGAATCATACATGTGGTTCTGAGTGCAATACAGGAACTAAAAGGGTGTTATCAGTTGGAAATGGTTTCAGCTGTTTTGGCCTGAGTACTCAAAAACCAGTGGCTTAAGAATGAGGACATTTAATAATCTTAAATAGTAAGTCTAGAGTTTGGCAATTTAGGGTGGAAACAGCAGTTCAGCCAAATTCTTAAAGATCCAGTCTCTTTTTGTATGTGTCCTTTCTGCCTTAACTTTGGTTTTTCTTCTGTTGGTTGAAGCTGTCTGTTGTAGCTTCAGCCATTACATCCATGTTCATGAGGGGAGAAAAGAGAAGCCACTGTCAGCTGTATCTGTCTATTCCATCAAGAATACCCAAAATGTTTCCAAAACTGCATCCTCTTTGCATCAAAGTGGCTAGAACTGGAGCCTGTGGTCACCCATCAGAAGGCTCAGAAACTGAGGAATGGGATGGCTGTGTTTGGCTTAAACCAACTGCAATCCGGGGATGTGTCCACTGCTATTCCAAGACTGAGGTTCTGTTAGTGAGGAAGATGGGGAAATGGATAATAGGTTGATGGAGAACTTTGCCACTTAGGGTGTAAGTTGAAAAATAACTGTTGGTGGGAAGTGGCGATGATTGATGAGTGCGGTCAGGCTGGAAATAAGAACGCATTAGATTCAGTTTAAGAAGACTCTTACTGGACCAGCAATGCAAGAATACCAAGAACACAAGTGAGTGGATGGGCTCCCCATCATCTTCTGCCTTTGTCACTGAGACCTGGTCAATGCAGTCTGCTTGGACTGAGATATCTGCTGGGTCTGAGGATCCCAGCGCTGTGAGCTCTTTGCTATTGATATCAGTAACTGGTGGAAAGACCATATTAGTGCTTGGTCATTCACCTGCAAAAAGCAGTTTTTGCTGTGGTACAGAGTGGTTTGTTTTGGCAGTCCACATTTTGAAATTTACTAACAATAGAGAAAATAAGTGCCCTTAAGCAGAGCCTATGAATATGCACAGATACAAAGCATATATACAAAGAATATTCTGCGAATATATTCTGGAAGGTGAGGGTGGAGATGAGGCAGACAAAATCGAAGAAAGGTTTTATACATAGAGATGTTCATACAAGTGTTTAGCACAGACAGAAGGCCTGAAAGTACAGCTCCCATTGACTGTCTGACTTTGATTCCCTCTTTATTCCCAGAACTTCTTTCTTTCAAAGTTAACCTTGAATTTAAGTATTTGTTATATTTTATTGAGCATTTAACAAGATTTTTGAGAGAGGATTCTTTTTTAAAAAATCAGTGCAGTGTGCTTTCTCATTAGAAGCCCCCAGAAGATATTTTGACACAGGAAAAGGGAGAATATTAAGGTAAGGGAGAAAGTGCATTAGTGGGTGCTCTCACTCAACAGAAAAGCCTCTAGAAAGATACAAAGCATTGAGTGGACAGATTGTTTTATGGATTGCTATTCACTTCCTCTTTCCTTCTCTTCTTTCCTTTTCTGTAGGGATTGAGAGGGTCCAATTCACTTCCATTTTATTTATTTTTATTTAATTTATTATTATTTTTAAAGAGATGAGGTCTTGCTATGTTGCCCAGGCTGGTCTCGAGTCCTGGCCTCTAGTTATCCTCCTGCCTCAGCATCCCCACCTCCCAGTAGCTGGGATTACAGGTGCGAGGCATCCTGCCTGGCCACTTACATTTTTAAAGGCTTTTGGTATGTTAAAACACAAAAGTCTGAAGTTTTTGTAGTATATTTTAGAGGTTTACATTGAAAAAATTCATACTGTGGCTCAGGTCTGTAATCCCAGCACTTTGGGAGGCCGAGGCGGGTGGATCACGAGGTCCAGAGATCGAGACCATCCTGGCTAACACGGTGAAACCCCATCTCTACTAAAAATACAAAAAATTAGCCAGGCGTGGTGGCGGGCGCCTGTACTCCCAGCTACTTGGGAGGCTGAGGCAGGAGAATGGCGTGAACCTGGGAGGCGGAGCTGGCAGTGAGCGGAGATCGTGCCACTGCACTCCAGCCTGGGTGACAGAGCGAGACTCCATCTCAAAAAAAAAAAAAAAAAAAAAAAAGAAAAAAGAAAAAATTCATGCTGTAAAGCATGAAGACACAAGATAGTTTTTCTGTTCAGAGCTTAATTGCAATTCATAGCATGTTAGAGGTGTGCATTGTGGTGATTGCATGTAAGTGTAAGTCTGGGTGATAAGTTTCTTCTTTCAATCATTCAGTGTATCTCTGGGACTGATGTATAACTTCATTTGGAGTTAACTTCACCAGTCTAAATTTGAATCCTTTTGTGAATGTGAGAACTAGTCCAAAGAGCTCTTCTGGTTCCCTGCTCCTTGTCAAAGGTAAAGATTAAGAGTTTGAACTGAGAAGATGTGTTGGAACATGTTTATTGAATGAATGAATGATTGAATGAATGAATGAATACCTTGTGTGGTGCAGATCAACAAAAAAAAGCACTCACAGGAGGTGGAAGTCAGGCAGTGCTATGATGTGTTTTCATTTTACTGCTGGCTTATACATTTTGAGGGGCAACTGTTTCCTAGATTTTCATGATATTTTCGATCTGATGAGGTTGTGAAATAATCTCTCAAGTCTGCTTTCTCCCCAGCAGTGCAGAACCTGCCAAGGTGTTTCTACACAGCAAGCCCCTTTGGATTAAATGAGTCCCATCTGATTCAGGGATGAGTGCTAAATGCTTGTTGATAGCAGATCACAGGGAAAGGGCACAATTCCAGCTCAGTGGCAGCAGCTGAGGAGATGTCCTGCCACGGGTGGTGGTGACAAAGGAGCAGATGGCTTGGAGTGAAAAGAGAACAAGATGTGTACCCAGTGCGGTGTAAATTAGTTACAATTTCTGCATAAAGCTCCGTCAGGTTACTATGTGCAGTGTTCTGTGTGCGTAGCCAGCAGCATTCAGGCTGTGTTCATATTCTTACGGTTTAATATCCAATATTAAGGCTCTCTGGAAAGTGGAAGCTTAGATTTACCTATTTCAAGCTGCAATTAACAGTTTTGCAGAGTTCATTACTATTTTTGGGGGAAGGAAATTTATTATTGAGGAATTGGGGCCTGGATGGAACAGCACTGGGAGGCTCTCTTGGGTCTCATTCTATTGTGCTGTTTGTTGTGGAGAGCTCAGTTACATATTCAAATCTGAGTGCCTCTTTTTTTTTTTTTCTCCCAGACAGCTTTCTCAACCAAACACTGGTGCAGAAGAGAAGAATCCCCTTTATGCAAAGCAGAATTGAGCAATTAAATATATTGATGAAGAATGCAAGTGTCAGTATGCGTCCCTTGGTATCCTAGAGAGAGAGTCCTGTCAAGTATAGATGGAATAATTATTTGGAATAATTCATCAGTTAGACAGTGTTACTTAACAAAATACTGGGGTCTATTTCTATGAAACAAGCTCCACACATCTGTCTACTTATTCTTGAAATGGGAATTGACTGTAACAGGGAAAATGTATGTAAAGTCTGACCACATAAAATAACCTTATTTTCTTATTTCCCCAAGAAATGGGAATGTGCTGTGATTCCTTCCTTGTTGGTAGATAAATTGAAAAATGTCCCACCTCTCTTTAATTCAGCTCTATTAACTATGAGTAATAGCCCCTGGCTTCATTATAGTTGTATTAAACGTGATGTCTCCTGCATAGCTTCTGCACAGATTGGAATATGCTTCCCTGTTTTCTCTCATCTTGACATACCCTGTCCTGGAGAATTCGTAAAATCATATAAGGGGTTATAGAAGAGCATCAGCTCAGGGCCTAATAAGGAGATTTCTCCCACAGATGTGAGTAATCAGGAATGCCTCACTAACTGTGGAGTCCAGGGTTAAAAGTGCTATGATGGTCTTATTAGAAGTGATGAGGCATGGGCAGGGGGATTTGCCTGGAAATGAGTCTACTGGAAGTTTCTTGTAATTCTCATCTCTGATTGAAATCCTTAATTGATTCAAGAGCTCTGCTGCTAAAAACCCTGATTCATTTTTTATTCTGATGAGAGAAACATGTTCTCTAGAGCTGTGCACATGTGGAGAAAGGAATGGGGAGTCTTTGCCAATTGACAGCAGGTGGTGTGAGGTGGTGAAGAATGGCAGGTCAGGAATGACACCTACCTGGGTCGGTCCTTACTTCACCATTGTGGCAGGAACACGCCTTTACCTCAGTTTCTACTTCTGTAATGTGGGGATAATAATATCTATCTCAAAGGGCTGTTGGGGCATCAGATGAGGGCCAGGAACATTGTGGAAGCTTATTAAGCCTTCCTTTAAAAAAAGTCTCTTCTTGATCCTGCTTACCTCCTTGAAAATTCTAAACATATAATTTTAATCCAATTTAATGCCTTAATATACTGCAAGTATAGGCCAAACACAGGGGATTACTTAAAATTCCCCTTTATAAATTGGCAGATTACCAAAATCGAGTTTTACCTCAAAAGGGGGTTGGCCCCAAACTCATTTAGAAATTCTTCTTGTTCCATCCATCCTGTCTATATTCTTCCCTGCTCTTCCTATCCTTCCCCATTTCATCTGGTCAAGAGAACACTTAGCAAGGGAAAGAATCAGTAGGGAATAGGGTGGAGAGGCAGAAACCATTCTGTTGGAGAGCTGTGTTATTCTCCTTGGGTCCTGTAATAGTTAAGTTTATGTGTTGACTTGACTGGGCCTTGGAGTGCTCAGATATTTGGTCAAAAATTATTCTGAGTGTGTTGTGAGGGTGTTTCTGGATGAGAATAGCATTTGAGTCAGTAGACTCAGCAAAGCAGATTGCCTTCCCAATGTGGGTGGGCCTCATCCAATCCATGGAAGACCTGAATAGAACAAAAAGGCTGAGTAAGAGAGAATTCTTTCTCTCTGCCTGACTGTCTTCGAGCTGGAACATTGCTCTTTTCCTGCTTTCAGATTCACACTCAGATGAAGACTTACGTTACTGGTTTTCCTAGTTGTCAGGCCTTCCAACTTGGGCTGGAGATACCATTGACTCTCTTGGGTCTCCAGCTTGTCAGCTGTAGATCTTGGGACTTCTCAGCCTGCAGAATCGTGTGAGTCAGTTCGTTATAATTGTTCTATCTATATGTTTATATATACATAGATATAGATACCTATCTGTATAGATGTATTTGGATTATATATATGATGTGTATGTCTATGTCTATAGACATGTCTGTATTGGTCTGGAGTTTTTAGAGAAACAGAACTGAAATATATATCTGTATGTAGAGCTATCTATATATCTAAAACATATTGGTTCTGTTTTTCTGGAGAATCCAGGCTAATACAGATTTTGATACAAAGAAGTGGGGTGCTAGTATAACAAATACCTAAACATGTGGAAGTGGTTTTGGAACTAGTTAATAGGTAGAGGCTGGAAGAGTTTTGAGTTGTGTGCTAGAAAAATAGATGTTAAAAGTGATTCTGATTAGGGCTTACATGGAAATTAGGAACATGATATTGAAAACTGGAGGAAAGATGATCCTTTTTATAAAGTGGCAAATAATTTGGCTGAACTGTGTTCTAGTGTTTGGTGGAAGGTAGAATTTGTGAGCAAAATGTGGGCTGAAGAGATTTCTAAGCAAAGTGTTGAAAAAGTGGTTTGGTTCCTTCTAAATGCATATAGAAAAATACAAGAGGAAAGAGATGAAATGAAGAAGAAATTCTTAATCAAAAGGAAGCAGAATTTAAAGATTTGGAAAATTCTCAGTTTATCCACATTGCAAAAAATGGAAAAGCTTGTTTTGAAGAGAACATTAAAGATGTGGCTGAACAATCATTTGATAAAGACATCATGGGTATGACTTATTGACTTAGCCATTTTAACAGAATCCAAGCGTAGAGATGAGATTATACCAACAAAAACCCTGCCAGTTTGAACTAAAGAGAATGCAAAAAAAATGAGACTAAATTAGGGAAGGCAGTTGTACTTCTTTGATTTAACAGGACCAGACCATAGAGCCATTTAGCTGTAAACATGCACTATTCTTCAAGAAAACATGCACTATTCTTCAAGAAGGCAATTCAGAGATTACCAGTGGTACCACTTGGTTTGAACAGGCTAGATGGCCTCTGACCAATGCTGTGGGAATGGGACCACTCTGCAAAATCTTGTGAGAGGGGCCACATGGAGCCTTGAGGGTGCAACCCTGTACCTAACGAGCTTCAGAAGTGGGATTGTCACCCTGGTGGTCCATGAGGCAGAGCCTGAAACCAAAGAGGATTAATCTGGAGCATTAAGATCTGGTGGAATTTGCCTTGCTAAATTTCAGACTTCCTTGGGACCCATTGCTCCTTCCTTCTTTCTTATTTCTCCCTTTTGGAATGGGAATGTTCATCTTGTACCTGTCCCATTTTCATAGTTTGGAAACACGTAAACTTGTCTGATTTCAAATGTTTGCAGAAAGGGAGGAATTTTGTCTCAGAATGAATCATAGCAACATATGCATCTCACCCATATTTGATTTTGCTGATATAAGTATTTGGACTTTGGTCTTTAGAGTTCATGCTAGAATGAGTTAAGATTCTGGGGACTGTTGGATGGAAGGAATGTATTTTACATGTGAGAAGGACATAAATTTAAGGGGGCCGGAGTGGAATGACTGAATTGTATCCTCCCCAAAATTCATATGTTGAAGCACTAACCCCCAAGTGATGGTGTTTAGGAATGGGGCCTTTGGGATGACATTAAGTTGAGATGAGGTCATATGGTGGGGACCTCATGATGGGGTGGGTGGCTTTATAAGAACAGGAAGAGAGAGATTGCTGTCTCCCTGCCATGTGAGTGAGATGGAGGCCATCTGCAAACCAGTAAGAGTGCCTTGTGATGTATGCCTGTAGTCCCAGCTACTTGGGAGGCTGAGACAGGAGAATTTCTTGAACCTATGAGGCAGAGGTTGCAGTGAGCAGAGATCACACCACTGCACTCCAGCCTGGGCAACAGAGCAAGACTCTATCTCAAAAAAAAAAAAAAAAAAAAAGAAAAAAGAAATAGAGTGCCTTCATCAGAACCCAACCATGCTGGCATCCTGATTCTGGACTTCCAGCCTGTGAGAAATAGATTTCTGTTGTTTAAGCCACCCAATGTATGGTATTTTGTAATGGAAGTCTACTTTGACTGATACAGATCTGCTGTTTTTTTCCTCCAGCAGGCCATCTCTTTAATGTGATGTTTGGCCATGGTGTTTGTGTGTATGTGCATATAGACAATGTTAATTACTGCAAAGTCCACTGATTTCAAGCAATTCTCAGCAAATGAGTGCATTAGATATGCATTGATCATCACTTGGGGCCTGTCATATTTATTACATCAACCACTGTTTAAGAGCATCTGATTCCCTAAATTACTATGGGCTGAGAATCTCCTTGTCAGGTAGTTTGGAATTGTGGAATAACAGCAAAATATCTTATGAAACTGTAGTTTCAGAAACAGAGGAATGGGCTCGAAACTATGAGAAAAGGAACAACTAAAAGATACTGACCATGGAAAGGAGTGGAGCTCTCTTTCTCCCCTCCTTCTCCTTCTCTATCACTGTCACCATGAAAGAAAAGTGTATATGAGCTCCATTTCTCCCTTTTCTCGCGTTCTCTTTTTTCTTTTTTTTTTCCTTCACATAGCTCCTTGCTCTGGAGTCCAGCAGTCTGGCTGCTTCTCTGCAGCTGCAGTTTCTTCATGGCTCTGCATGGTCTCTGATGGTCTATTCATGGCCCTTGTTATGGGTTGAGGTGTATACCCCCAGAATTCATATGTAGCAGCTCTAACCTTCAGTAGCTCAGAATGTGACCTTATTTAGAAATAGAGTCATTTCAGATGTAATTAGTTAAGTTAGGATGAGGTCATACTGGTGTAGGGTGGGCCCCTGACTTCATGTGACCAAGGCTTAAGACAATACAATGAGAATAATGATAGGACCTACCTCCTAGAGCATTTGGGAAGATGCAAAGAGTTTGGTATTTATTTATGTCAATTATTATTCTGTATTGCTGGACCATTCAAAACCATGTTGCTTCACCTCTGGACAAGACTTGGTTAATTTCCCTTGCAGAGGATTTCAACATACACAGGTTTAGAAAAGTAAAACCCCATCTTACACATCACCTGGCCAGATCCTCCGAATAGCAATTGTGGTGTATTAGTCTGTTTTCATGCTGCTGATAAAGGCATACCCAAGACTGGACAATTCACAAAAAAGAGGTTTAATGGACTTACAGCTCCATATGACTGGGGAGGCCTCACAATCATGGCAAAAGGTAAGGAGGAGCAAGTCACATCTTACGTGGATGGTGGCAGGCAAAGAGAGAGAGCTTGTGCAGGGTAACTCCTCTTTATAAAACCGTCAGATCTCATAAGACTTATTCACCATCACAAGAACAGCACAGGAAAGACCTGCTCTGATGATTTGGTTGTCTCCCACTGAATCCCTCCCACAACACATGGGAATTCAAGATGAGATGTGGGTGTGGACACAACCAAACCATTTCCTGTGATATGCTAATAAATCCTTACTATGAGCTCACAGTTATTAAATGAACAAATCCATAGATTAAGAACAGAAGTGTTAATGAATTTTTAAAGTCTGCTAATTTGTTGAACATTTAGGGCCATTAACAAGTGCATGGATTTTCTTGAGAACATGCGATTACCTTGTCTTCTTATTACAGACAGCTGACACCATAGCATGTTGTTTACGAAAGCAAGATTGTAGAAGAGATTATAGCTGCTGGTTTTGACTGGTGATAACTTAGTTAGGGATTCCTAATAGGACTTAAAATACCCACCTGCTGTTTTGTATGTACACTGTAATATACTGGAGTATATTCGAAGAAGCTTTAAATTGATGACCATTTTTCTGAGAGTGCAGCAATTGCAACTTATTTTCTTCCTTCTTAGTAGGACTCTGATATCCAGGTCTGCAGATGCTGCAGGATTTTGCTTAATACAGTTAAGAAGTATTGATTCTTCTGGGCATAGTTGGAGATGAAGGAGCAGTTTCTGGAAGAACTCGCTTTGGAAGAGAAACAGGCCTTGTGGCAGCAAAGGAAACATTATTAGAGAGGACAGTAGGTATGTGTGCACGTGTGTGTGTGTGCATGTGTTGGGTGTGTGTGTGTTGATTTAAGTTTCCACATTAGGAAAATGACAGTAAAGTTACACAGTGGGGATAGGCAACCTTTTGAGACAGGCAACTATGCTCCAGCCTCAGGACTGAGCCTTTTGCAGAGCCAGTAAAGGCTGTCCTTGGGCTTTGTCAGTCTTTTTTACATTCTTTATGCCTGTATTCTGTGAGGATACTTTATTCCCCTTTCTTCTCTCTCCCTCCAACCTTTTCTTCTGTACCCCAACTGTGTTGTAGAGCCAAAGGACCTTAGGTTTTGCTTTCTCTTCTCTCTGAAACTTGCTCACTGTTAGTGTGAATTTTGAGTCAGCCAGCGTGCTTCCTCTCCCAGGAGTAATGATTTACTGAAGCATTGTCTCTGATGGTCTACTCAGGGCTCCTGTTATGGGTTGAATTGTGTCATCTCAAAATGTATGTTGTGGTCCTAACCTGTAACAACTCAGAATGTGACCTTATTTGGAGATAAGGTCATTGCAGATATAATTAGTTAGTTATAATAAGGTCATAGTGGGGTAGGGTGGATTCCTAATCCAACATGAATTTGCTTTTTTAAAAGGGGAACATTTTATAAGAAGAAGAACAGCACCATGTCAATATCAAGGTAGAGATCGGTGTGATGCATCTAAAATCCAAGGAATGGCAAAGATTGCAGGCAGACCACCAGAAGCTAGGAGAGAGGCATGGAGCAGACTCTCCCTCACAATCCTTAGACGGAATCAGTCCTGCTGACACCTTGATCTTGGACTTTTAGCCTCTAGAACTGTGAGACAATTAAGCTCTGCTGTTCTAAGCTTCCCAGTTTGTGGTGCTTTACTATGGCAGCCCTAGTAAACTAATACAGGTACTATTTTCTTTTAAAACCAAGCCATCTCAGGCAGCAGTGAGGTGGTGGCAGAGTTATCGAGAGAGGAGGGGCAGAGTCCACATTTGAGAGCAGACCAGGTAGGCTTAGCATATACTTAGATGCAATTTAGAGGCAGGATCCAGCCTGGAGTTTGCTATAGCTCAGCTCCAACTTGGCTAACACCATTTCACACTTTTCTTTAAACCAGCTGGAGATTCTTCACCTGTCTTTGCCGGTCCCTGAGTGACAGGATGATCAAGGGCCAGAGGATCATTAAATAGTCATTGCTTTTAGCACTATGCAATGTGATTTCCTGCATGACCTCTTGAAAGGGCACAGCTGGGAGGCTGTCTTGTTGATTCCTGGTCTGCAACAGGCAATTTATATTCATAATATTCTTTTAAAAAGCACATACTTTGTGGATCCCAGTGCAAAATAAAAATGTGGGGCTGGATGGGATGGCAAAGTCAGTCTCCCCTTCCTACATGCTGGCTATTCTATTCTAACCCCTGCTTGGATGTACTTGGTACCTAGACTGAGGTGGATGATACATCCCTCCCCACTGGTCACCCACCAAACATGTAGTGGTGCTGTCAGCCTGGTGCAGGATGGATGCTGTCTTGTCCTGTCCCAAGATGCCATGGGGTGAGTGTCTAACCCTGATCCTCTCGTTCCTTGGGGTAAAGAATGACAGCAGAATGCAGTCGTCTTCTGTTGATGCAATTTGGTCTCAGGAATGAGGAGGTCAGACTGGGCCAGGACACCAGGGGTTAGGGAGTGGACTGCTGAGAGCCTGTCTGAAAAGGCAAGCAGGTAGGGAGGTGGTGGCACGTAGGAGCGTATGTGAGTCAAAGCTCCAAGCCTGCAGCTCCATGGTCTCATTAGACTTCATTTACTAACCACAAATTCAAAGACAAAATTATTAAGAATTTCAAGATGGCAGCTGCGGAGCATTGAACTTCAACAGCATGGCCCTTCTGAGCGTGTGTGGCTGCGCAGGTCACTGACCCATGAAAGTGGTCCTATTATAGAGGCAACATTGTAGAACTACTTAGAAACAAAAATAAATATTATGATGCCATGTGTATCATCATGAGTGCCATAGCTTGAGAATAAATTTTGTGGCCAGAAAAAACAATGAGGAAATTCACGGGTGACCTCTGTCCTTGAAGGTTGATTTCAAGCCTAGATTCATAGAAGGCTTTGTCTTGGAGGACTAGGAAGATCATCTGATACAATTCTCTCCTTGAACAGGTGAAAAGATGAAAACTTGCAAAGAGACTCAAGGTCACACAGCTAATTATGATTAGGTCTAGGGTAAGAAACAATGTTATTTTGCTCATAAGTTGATGTAAGAAGGGCCTGGGAAAACTTTTAAGGATGATGAATATGTTTATTATCTTGATTATAGAGGTTGTTCATGGTGTTTATATTTATTAAAACTTCTCAAATTGTATAATTAAAATATTTGCAGTTTGTTCTTTGCCAATTATACCTCAGTGGAGCTGCTTAAAAATATCGAAGGCAAGAATCAAATAAAAAACTTGATTTAAGAATAAGGTAAATAGCAGCTGAAGTTTTTCTGGAATATAGGGAAACAGAAGTGAGCAGTTTTTTGGACGAGCAAACTGCCATTAGTAGCATGCATAGGGTTTACAAAGTGCTTTTGTTAATACTGTCTTACAGTTTTAACTGTAAGACAAAGTGCTTTTGTTAATCCTGCCTCCTAAGGTTCTTCAGGGAACTTTAATATTGAGAAATGTCATGGAAATGCAGAGTCACCGAAGACCTCCTGAGCAAAGTAGGAAGCTTGGGAATCCTGGAATAGTGAAGACAGAAGAACCCTTAGGGATTATTCAACTGCTAGAGGAATTCTTAAAATTAACCTCCTTTCTGAAGGGAAGATTGGGGATGTAAAAGATTAACCTTTATTTGACTTCTTTTGATGGGAGGAGTGTTTCTGCCACTTTTATCTGCAGGAACAGGGCTCTCCACCAGCCTGTAGGCTTGGCCTGCCTCCCGTCCACCCTGTGAGGAGCGCCTGCTTCAGAGGAGGAGGCTGGGCAAGTTCTTTTTCTGACTTTTAACAGGCAGTTATGCTTCAGAATAATTTGGTCTATTATCTTTCTTTAGAGAATACATGACAAAAATGAGTCAGCAGGGAGGCAGGTTAGAGCAGTCTAAAGAAAAACAATAGATGCTGTGAAGATGAAAAAGAAAAAGTTTAGATTTCCAATGTTGGGATGAAGTTCAAGACTCATGCTTCCTCAGGGACTGTGCGCCCTGGGACAGGCTAGGGAGATCCCTGGGCTCTTTGCCCCTCAGTCAGTTTTCTCACCGGGAGGCAGCAAGGCCTCATCTCTTTGAATTCCTGTCATTCATGCTGGAAGTGTTTTCTTTGCTTGAACTGGGATGGGCAGCTCACCAGGAGGTGAGCATTTCAGGAAGAGGAAGGCACTGCAGTTCTTCAGAGAGAGCTTTTGACAGCTGGAACTGAAGACTGGACTGCGTTCCTCCTCCACATGCTGAGTTTGCATTTAAAGGAGGGAGAGAGCTCTCTTAATTTGTGATTATTTTTCCTGGTTGCCTTGAAATTGAGCTGAGTGTTCCCCAGTGTTGTCATTTTTGTTTCACTGGGTGAACTGCTTTTAGAGAGCCCTGCTCTGAGATGGGGGATGTGTGAGCCCAGAGTCTTCTCTGCAGGACTCAGTTCCTGCTGCTTCTCCTTCAGACCCACCTTGGCTGGCAGGTGGACCACTGGGGAAACACTCTTTGCTCTTGAGGGGAAGGGTGGAGTGGGGTGGGGAGAAGCCAGTCCCAGGAGGATGGAGAGCAGTGAGGGCTGTCCTTGCTGCTCAGTGTCTGGGTGGCCTGGGTACTTTCTGAGGATCCAGGAAGGCCCATGAAGAAGCAGGCCATGCAGAATCTGTCCGAATGTCTTATGGCTCTTGTGGTTAGGTCAGGCTTTTATATCTTGGATTTTCTTTTCTTGAAAACACCGTGTGCATAAAAGAGAAAGTCTCACACACACACACACACACACACACACACACACACACACACACACACACCCCAACTTTGGCTGTAAATGGAAAGGACCTACTTCTTTTTCAGTGCTGCTTTTATTTTCATGGTTAATTGTTTATTCATAAATCTTGCCTGAGAGATTTTATTTTGGCTCCCAAGCGATAAAAGCTCAAGGTCACAGGGGAAGTGTTTTCAAATGCTAAGTGATCCTCCTCCAACCTAATGTTGTAAAATTTTTATTTCAGGAGGAGCGTTGCTCACAGGAGGGGTGATGACTTAATTTTAGCTCCCAGATGAAATACTGACTTCGCTGCTGATGAGGGATGGAAGACAGCACAGATCAGCGTAATGAGGGCCGTGGCGGAGCTGCCTTCACCCTGACTTGGCAACCCATTCATTGTGGGATGACCTTTATAAAATGATGATGATGTCGGGGGAAAGGAGGGAAAGTTTCAAGGATGCTAGGCTGCTGGTGATTTCTGCTTCCACTGGCAGCAAACAAAAAAATACATTGAGGAAAGACCTGATTTTTCTTGTGCCATTTGAAAGCTATGCATACTTATGTCCAAAAGGAAATTTGCTTTCACATCCACTGATAACAATGGTCTTCAAAAATGCGACATTTTTTTCTCATTGTGCCACTGTGAGCTATGGTCACCCAAAAAGGGTGAAAATCATTCATATGAGATAAAGGGTTGATAGCTGAGATTTTAATCCTCTCTAAAAATTAGTTTTAGCTTGTTGACTTCTTAAGGTTTAAATGTTGTTATTTTTTAGTAGTTACAAGTGAAATAACATTCAGAAAGCATCCAAAAGTGAGTTCTTTTCCTCCAACACTGTCTTCCTATCCTTCAGTCCCCATCTCCAGAGGTAGCCACCTAAGAAATTTGTTGGTATTCTTCCATAAATAGTCTACATTTATAACACTTGCATATATATAAACCTTTAAAAATTAACTAACAACAGCATATCAGCAGTTTTGCTTGAGGCTATTTCATACCGGTACTAGTAGGAGCTCTGATGTTTTATGATATGAGAAGCCCCAGCCTTCTGTGGAAGAATTGGGTCTGGAACTGAGTAGTTCTTAGTTTCTCTTCTACTCCCTTTCTTCAACCTCCAGTTATTTTCCTTTGCTCCCAAAATACCCAAAGGCAAGAAAGACATTCTCAGTGTAATTTTTGTATTAGTTAGGGTTTTAGCCAGGCTGCTATAACAAATAAACTTCAAGATATAATGGCTTAACTGAGATAGAAGTTTCTCTCTTCCTTGTATCACTGTACAGGAGGAGGTGGGCCAGGGCTGCCAGTTGTCAGTGAAGTCCTCCACTTAGAGCTCCCACCTCAGAGTCCAAGGCAGATGATAATTCTTGTTATTTCACCAGCAACAGGGAAATCAAAGAGAAAGGGTCAGGGAAGTACTTACACATTTCTTTTCAGGGGTACAACTCATAGGTGGCACACATCATTTTTTCACATTCTGTTGTTCAGGGTTTATGCACATGGCCACATAGGCTGCCAGCTGAAACTCAGGAGTTCTGTTATCAAAGCAGGGAGGATGGATATTATATGGTCCCAGTTGGGGATGGGATGGTGTCTTGTTCTACATCCTGGCTCCAGGACTAGGGCTGACCCCCAGTGGAAAAGGGAACACTGGAAAAAGCTGAGAGAATCGTTTTTTGATAAGAAACCCTATAAAACTTCAGGTCCAGGTGACATAGTTCAATGCTGTACTGAACTGTGGTGGAAAAGGAGCAACTGTCCATCATCTCTTCCTGGAACACATGAGTATCTACCAATGGAGAAAGGAATTTACATTCTAGCAAGGAGAGACAGACAATAAACACAATTCAGTGCATTAGGTAGCATGTTTGATAAGTGCTGTGGAGATAAACCATGAGGAAGGAAAATAGAGAATTGGGTGGTGGGGATTGTTGTGGTTTTGAAAGAACAGCTTGCGAGGGCCTCTCTGAGAAAATGATTTTACGAAAAGGTCTGCAGGATGAGAGCGTGAGCTATGCAGACATCTGCAGGAAGTGCATATTTGGACAAAGGGAAGAACAAATGCAAAGGCCTGAGAATGAGAACATGCTCAGTCTCTTACTCTTTGAGTAAGAGAAGAGCAAGGAGAGTAGTGTGGCGGGGGCAGAGTGAGGGGGAGATGAGGAGGTGATGATGAGAGGGGAGGGAACCCTATAGCATGGGGCCCTGGAGGCCATTGTAAGGATTTTGGCTTTTGTGTGGAGTGAGATGAGAAGGCAATGGAGGATTTTGCAAAGAGGAGACATGATCTGACTTACTTTAAACTGTCTTTCTGGTCTATGTTGAAAAGTGACCCTAGGAAGGCAAAGGATATTTATTTAGGTGAGGAATGATTTGGTTTAGGAGATGTAGTAAGAATATTGCATTCAGGATGTATTTTGAAGGTGGAGCCTACAATATGATGAAGATGTGGAGAGTCAGAGAAAGAGAGGGATCAAGACTGACTCTAGGGTTCCTGGCCTGAATAACTGAGGCAATGGAGCTGCCATTTCCTGAGATGCAGAAGGCACAGTGGGGAGTGGATTCTGGAGGATGATTAGAAGAAGCTCAGGTTTTTGACATGTTAGACTTCAAATGGGTATTAGACATCCAAGCGATATAATCTGAAACCCTGGGTTTAGCTGTACCTTTAGTCAGATACATTTCTTGAATTTTCTAGGTCTTTGAGCCAATGTAATTTTCTTTTGTACTAGGGTTTTTGCTTTAACTGCTGCAGGCAAAAGTCTTGATTTATTTACTATCTTATCTGTTCATTGACTGCCTCTTTTTCAGGTGTATACTATGGAAGTTCACTCTGATCATCCATGTCTGTCTTTACTATCTGTCTTAGGTTGTAATCCATGAAAAGGCAAGAGCTAAAACTGTAACCTTCTCTTAAAGCTCCTCCTAAGTTTCTCTCTCTCTCTCTCTCCCCGTCTCTCTCCCCCTTCCCACTCCCTCCCTCTGTGTGTGTGAGGGAGAGAGAGTGTGTGTGTGTTTTGAGGAAAACCATTAATATATTATTAACGATGATAATTCAATTTAAAATACATTTATTGAGTGTTGAATAAGACAGTGTCTGCCTTCAAGAGCAAAGAAGACAGATACATTAACATATAGTTATAATGCAATGTGTCATGAACTATAATAGGAGTATGGGAATACAGATCTGAGGAAAATTAAACCTGTTGGTTTCAAACCAAACTATAGCTTACTTTCCCATCATGGTCTCATCTCCCTGGTGAATTTGATGGATCTGCCAGGAATCTTAACCAGATGTGTAGATGATGCAGCAGTTGTGTTGGGTGTACTGGCTGGACGTGACCCCAAGGATTCTACCACAGTACAAGATCCTGTTAAACCATTCATACTTCCCAGTTTGACAGATGTAAACAAACAATGTGTAGGAATTCCAAAAAATATCCTGTACCAGAATTATCAGTGAAGTACAATCTCTTCAGTCCAAAGTTGCTGACCTCTTTGAGTCTGTGAGGGCCAAAGTAATTGAAGCATCCCTTCCTCACACCAGTTATTCAGTTGTCTGCTACCATGTATTGTGTACATTGGAAGCAGCATCAAATATGGCAAGATTTGATGGGCTACGATATGGTCACAGATGTGAAATTGATGTGTCCAGTGAAGCCAGGTATGCTGCAACCAGATAAGAAGGATTCAGTGATGTGGTGAGAGGAAGAATTCTCTCAGGAAACTTTTTCTTGTTTAAAAAAAACTATGAAAATTATTTCATCAAAGCACAGAAGGTGAGATACCTCATTGCTAATGATTTTGTGAACGCTTTTAACTCTGGAGTAGATGTCTTGCTAACTCCCACCACCTTGAGTGAGGCAGTACCATACTTGGAGTTCATCAAAGAAGACAACAGAACAAGAAGTGCCCAGGATGATAGTTTCACACAGGCTCTAAACATGGCAGGATTGCCAGCAGTGAGTATTCCTGTTGCACTCTCAAACCGAGGTTTGCCAATAGGACTGTAGTTTACTGAATGTGCATTTTGTGACCTGCAGCTTCTTACAGTAGCCAAATGATTTGAAAAACAAGTACAGTTTTCTGTTATTAAACTTCAAGAGCTCATGGATGATTGTCCATCAATCCTTGAAAATGAAAAGCTAGTCTCTGTCTCTCTAAAACAGTTGAGAGAAATATATAATGCAAATTAAAATGACTTTTAGAGATTCTTTAAAAAAAGAAATTAGAAATTATTGCTTGCATTTTTAACTTGGTGATGGTTATCCTTTTAGACATGGAACCATAAAGATGTAAAATTTACAGAAGGATTAACTTAGTCTGCAAAGCATAGAGGTTAATTCACAGCTAAGATAATACAGAAATTTGTCAAGGACAGAATATAGTAAAACCTGTAAGAAGCAAAGGCAAATGTCTATTGACTTTGGACCTTATCATCTCTTTTTATTTCCTCCCCCTTTTTATGACATTTAAAATGTAATTAAAATGTTCTGAGAGTGTTTCTAGCATGTATTTTGATCTTGACTTGGGTCTAGCTTAATAGTCCAACTTTTGAGTGTCGTAGATTAATAAAATATTAGGGCTAGAAGTAATCCCTCTTTTCCTTGCTGTGCCTATCACCCTCACTTCATGTCTGCTAACACCTACAGTCTATAAAATTGTCTTCTAAAGTGTAACCATGGATGCTAGTTCTATGGAATACTAACAGTTATCTGGGAAAATTGGGCCTGGGCCAGTCAAGTAAGTTTCCTTCCTCAGGACCTGTGGAGTCTTTTGCATACTAATGTACACAGAGAATGTCCAAGATGGAACTGAGGGTGGAGAGTGAAATATGGTGTGTACAATATTCAGAGTTTCCCCAAATGATTTATATTTGCTAACAAATGATGGGTAGTCTTGGATTTTTCTCTGCTTTATGTTTGTGTCTCAGTGAAATTTTGTGTTCTATCACACTCAGTACTTAAATGGCAGTGTTTTTTGTTTGTTTATTTGCTTTAAGTAAAAAATTAGTTTAATTTTTTTGAAGCAAAGTAAAAATTGTAGCTTGCCTTACTTTTAAAAACAGCTTTATAGAGGTGTAGTTGGTATAACTTAAATGTACATATTTAAAGCATAAAATTTGCTAAGTTTTGATGTATGTATGTAATTGAGAACTCATTATCGCAATCAAGATAATGAACATCTTCGTCATTCCCAAAGTTTTCTTGCATCTCTTCCCTTCTTCCTGATGTCTTTTGCCTGCCCTCTCCATATCCCCAGGATGATGTGCTTTCTGTCAAATAGATTAGTTTCTGTTTTCTAGTATTTTCTATAAATGGAATCAGAGTATGTACTTTTTCTTTTTTTTTGGTATGATGTCTTTTACATAGCATAAGTATTTTGAGATTTATCCATGTTGTTGCATTTTCAATAGTTAATTCTTTCTCACCATTGAATACTGTTCCATTGTATGGTTATATCACAGTTTGTTTATTCATTAATGTGATGATAGCTCTTTGGTTTGCTTCCAGTTTCTTGCTACTCCAAATGAAGCTGCTATGAACATTTGGGCACAAGTCTTTATATGGACACATATTTTCATTCTCTTGGAACTACCCCTAGGCATGATCATAATAGGTGTACGTTCATATGTTTAAGAAACTGCCAAACTGTTTTTAAAAGTAGTTCTGCCATTTTTACATTTCTGTCAGCAATATAGAGTTCCATTTCTTTCACATCTTTGCCAATACTTGGTATGGCCAATAATTTTAATTTTAGTCATTCTGATAGATGTGTAGTGGTATTTACCTGAAGTTTTAATTTGCATTGTCTTGATGACTAATGATGTTGACCCTCATTTCATGTGCTTATTTGCTATGCTTATATCTTCTTTAGTGAAGTGTCTGTTCAAATATTTTGCCTGTTTAAAACATATTAGGTTTTGATTATCGAGTTTTCAGGGTTCTTTATGTATTCTAATGCAAATTCTTTATCAGATACATGATTTGCAAATTTTTCTTCTAGTATTTGGTTTGTATTTTAATCTTTTAACAGTGACTTTTGAGAACAGACATTTTAAATTTAGTTAAAGTTCAATTTGTCAATTTTTTTCTTCATGGATCTTGGTTTAGTGTCATATCTAAGGGTTATCTTTGACAAATCCAAGGTCACAAAGATTTTCTTTTATGTTTTCTTCTAGAAGTTATATAATTTCAGGCTTACATTTAGATTATAATACATTTTGAGTTAATTTTTGTATATTATGCAAAGTTTAGCATAGACCAAAGTTTACTTTTTTTGCACGTAGATATCCAATTCTTTCAGCACCATTTGATAGTAAAACTATCATTTGTCCACTGAATTGCCTTTGCACCTTTGTAAAAAAATCAGTGGTCCTTATATGTGTGGGTCTATTTTTGGGTTCTCTCTTCTGCTCCACTGATCTATTTGTGTGTCTGTTTGACAATACTACATTGTCTTGGTTAGTGTAGCTTGAGGGTCAGCAAACTTTCTCCATAATGGGTCAGATAGTAAATATTTTAGGCTTTATGGGGCACATATGTCCTCTGTAGTGTGTGTGTGTGTGTGTGTGTTTCTAACAAGCATTTAAAAATATAAAAACCATTCTTAGCTTCAGGACTGTAAAAAACAGGTCATGGGCTGAATTTGGTCTGCAGGTCTTAATTTGCTAACTCCTGCTATAGTGTTATAATACATTTTGAAAGTGGGTTGTGTTAGTCTTCCAACTATGTTCTTTATTTTCAAAGTAGTTGTTGCTATTCTAGGTCCTTCACATTTCCATATGAATTTTAGAATCAGTTTTTCAATTTCTACAAAAAAGGAATTTGAGAATTTTGACTGGTGTTTCCTTTTGGGGTTGTGTTGATTCTCTAGGTCAATTTTGGGAGAAATGACATTTTCACAGTATCGAGTCTTCTGGCTCATGAACATGATATATCTCTCCATTTATCTAGGTCTTTGTTGATTTATCTCAGTGATTAACATTGAACAGGTCTTGTGTACCTTTTGTCATACCTAACCTCAGGTATTTAATATTTTTTTAAGCTACTGTAAATAGTAGTGTCTTAAAATTTCGAATTCTGTTTCTTGTTGCTTGTATAGAGAAATAAAATAGTTTTATGTGTTGATTTTATAAAATGCAACTCTGCTAAACTCGCTCACTAATCCTGATACCCTTTAAACATATTTCATAAGATTTTCTACATAGACATTCTTTTTTTTTTTGCGATAGAGTCTCACTCTGTCACCCAGACTGGAGTGCAGTGGCGCAATCTCGGCTCACTGCAAGCTCTGTCTCCTGGGTTCATGCTATTCTCCTGCCTCAGCCTCCCGAGTAGCTGGGATTACAGGCGCCTACCACCACACCTGGCTAGTTTTTTGTATTTTTAGTAGAGACGGAGTTTCACCATGTTAACCAGGATGGTCTCGATCTCCTGACCTTGTGATCTGCCCACCTTGGCCTCCCAAAGTGCTGGGATTACAGGCGTGAGCTACTGCGCCTGGCTTACATAGACATTCTTGTCATCTGCAAACAAAAATATTTTTAGTTGTTCCTTCCCATTCTGGACAATTTTAATTTTTTTTCCTTGACTTTTGGCACTGGCCTTAACTTCCAGGACAATGCTAGGTAGAAGTGATGAGGGAAGACATATTTGTCTTTTCCTAATCTTAGGAGATGATTAGTTTGCTAGGGCTGCTATAACAAAATAGTGCAGACTGGGTGTCTTCAACAACAGAAATGTATTTTCTCACAGTTCTGGAGTCTAGGAGTCCACGATCAAGATGCTGGAAAGTTTGGTTTCCTCTGAGGTTTCTCTCCTTGGCTTGCAGATGGCCGCCTTTTCACATGGTCTTTCTCTGTATCCGTCTGTGTCCTATTCTCCTGTTCTTATGAGGGCTCCAGTCATACTGGATTAGGGCTTAGCCATGTGTCCTCATTTTACCTTAATTACATCTTTAAAAACCGTATCTCCAAATACCCATGGTACATCTTAAGGTACCAATGGGTTAGGATTTGAACATATGAATTTGGAGGATGAGACATAATTCAGCCTGTCATAGGGGGAAAGCATTCAGTCTTTCATCATTACGTATGATGTTAGCTGTAGGTTTTTTGTAGCACTGTTTCATGTTGTGGAAGTTCCCGTCTATTCTTAGTTTGCTGAGAGTATTTATCAGGAATTAATGGAATTAATATTGAAATTTGTCCAATGCCTTTTTATATCTGTTGAGCTAGTATGATTTTTCTTAATTTGTTTATACTATGCTTTTAGAATGTTATCCAACTTTGTATTCCTGGGATAAATTCTAATTGGTCATAATGGATTAACTTTTAAATATATTGTTGGATTCCATTTTCAGAGACGTGCTAGCTAATGAGACAAAAAAACTAGAAAATGTAAGTGACATTTATACACAAAACATAAAAAAGGTCAAAACTAAAAGAATTATTTGAAAAAAAGTGTGCTGAATTTAAAACATGGAAGAAATAGACGTTGAAAATTTTATGCATAAAATAGAACTTCATATTGATAACACTAAAAATCATATATAGTTGCTAAAGCTGTTTTAAAGATGTTTGCTGGGAAATATAGGATAATTATGTAGCAAAATAGCTTAAGCTACTTTGACATGTAGGTGTAACTGTATTTGGACACAATAGCTTGATGTAATTTTGAACTGGCTAATGAGATAAGACCAACTCAAAGAACAAATAAACTTAGCAAAGTGTTTTTCATTGAAATTCGACTTATACACTGATATTATTAACTTGCAATTCTTTTTATATATGTGCAACTTGAACATGATGGTGGTTTGAAGAATTAATTTTTTAAGCTTCACTGTTGACAATTATGATTAAATCTGAACTATATAAATCTGTGAAGGATTACGAAGTTAACAAGTATGTTTTAGAGTTTAAGTTTTGTATAGAAGTATGCTCTGATGTCACACTTCCAGTGAAAAGAAAATTTTCTGAAGTAGTTACCTAGATCAAGGAGCTTGGGCCAGAAGAAAAATCACTGCATTGTTTCCTTTATTGCAAAAGTCATGCTATGAAAAAAGCCTAAATAAACAATGTGCCAAGTGACACAATAAAAATTGTAAATTAAGTAAAGTGGAATGCATTACATTCTAGATTATTCTCTCTACTATGTGATAACATGGAAGATGAACTACAAATGACTCATTACATATTAAGGCACAGTGATTGTAGAGCAGAAAAGTTGAGCGTGCTTGATTTATAGAATAAGCTCTTAATACTTCTGCAAGATAAGAAAAGTATTAGGTTTCATCTTCTTAAAGAGGTAAATTGGACATCTGAACTGCTCGTTTGTCTCGTATCTTTGGTATTATAATGATCCTAATACTTCCATAAAAGGAAGGAGTACAGAATAATTGTCAGTGGCAGATAAGATCAAAGGACAAGAACAAAATTGGAAGCTTAGAAGAACAGAGATTTAAAGATTATTATGACATGTTCCATAATTTAACAATTTTCACCTAAGTCATGATCCTGATTATTTCAAAAATGTAAAATGTTATCACCAAACACTTGATGAATTTTGGCAGAATTTTTGCATTTTATTTTCTACCAAAAATATTCTTACATAGGGGGCCAGGCACCCTGTAATCCCAGCTCTTTGGGAGTCTGAGGCGGGCGGATCACAAGGTCAAGAGTTCGAGACCATCGTGGCCAACATAATGAAACCCCCTCTCTACTAAAAAAGTACAAAAAATTAGCTGGGCGTGGTGGTGGGCGCCTGTAATCCCAGCTACTCCGGAGGCTGAGGTGGGAGAATGGCGTGAACCCGGGAGGCGGAGCTTGCAGTGAGCCGACATCGCGCCACTGCACTCCAGCCTGGGAGACACAGGGAGACTCGTCTCAAAAAAAAAAAAAAAAAAAAAAAAAAAAAAATTCTTACGCAGGAAATTTATTGATCTGAAATCCATTCCTTTCATTGAGAGATGATTTAAATTTCATTATGACTTTATTGGAAAAAGTTGTTGGAGTGGTTACTGATGGATTGAAAATAAATATCAAAAATAAAATATTGCTTTCTTCATTTTGAATAAAGTTCCAACATAAATATGCTAAGCTTGCTAAAGTTCCTTTTAAAATCACTTCTAATCCTCCTGTCAACATATATCTGTAAGACTCATTTCTCTACTATCAGTGTTATGAAACACAGAAATAATTTAGGTATACATTATCATAAGTGAGAAGCATTGTGATCAATCCAAACTTAATCAAATACATTAACCAGCACAAAGCATGCTAATTTATCATGTTAAGAACTTTAATACTGATAAATCTGATGTTCCTTCAAAGTATGCACTTCAGTGTTTAGTATGTGGACTCACTCACACTCTTTGTTTAGTTACAATTGCAGAATGACAAAAATTATCATTGTATATAAGTGATTCATTACTTATTGTCCTATATACACACTTTCAATAAAAGAGGTGTATAATGTTTGCTATTCTTTTCTTTTTTTCTAGGTTATGTTTATTCTTATATTTATTGAAATATAATTTTATGTCTGCTGAATATCATAAATTTAGAGGTTATATTTTGTTCATTTTGCTTTTTCTAATTTATTTTTCTAGCAACTTCATTTTTAAAGATAAAACGTTTTTAGAACAGTTTTAGATTTCCAGAAAAATTGCAAAGATAGTGTGAGTTCCTATATACCCTACATCATTTCCCTTTTTTTTTTTAACAGCAGTGTGGTACATCTGTCACAATTAGTGTGCCAATACTGATACCTATTATTAACTAAAGTCCACAGTTTATTCAGGTTTCCTTAATTTTACCTGATCTTTATCTGTTCTAGGATTGCATGTAGGGTACTGCATTACATTTAATTATTGTGTCTCCCTAGACTCCTCTTGGCTGTGATAGTCTCTGAGACTTTGTTTTTGTTGACTTTGACAGTTGTGAGGAGTACTGGTTGGGTAGTTTATAGAATGTCCCTCAATTCAGGTTTCCTTAATTTTACCTGATCTTTTTCTGTTCTAGGATTGCATCTAGGCTAGTGCATTACATTTAATTACGGTGTCTCCCTAGGCTCCTCTTGGCTGTGATAGTCTCTGAGACTTTGATTGTTTTTGTTGACTTTGACAGTTGTGAGGAGTACTGGTTGGGTGGTTTGTAGAATGTCCCTCAGTTGAGATTTTTCCGATGTTTTTTGTCATGATCAGACTGTGGTTATCGTAATCCATTGTTAAATCATATTTTACAAGTGCACAGATGCATGGTGGATTGGATATTTAAAACAAACAAACAAACTAGTTCTTCTCTACAGATGGTTGATGAAGCATGCTTTTGTGAAACTGGGGTCACACAGCATTCAGGGTGTTACTGAATGACCTAGGGAAAGGTGATTCCAGACCTCCTCTGGATTCTGGGGCTCCCAGCAGAAGAACTTTTGCTTTGAGACTTTCCTGGAACATCTTTTAGTCTCTGTGTCTTTCTCATTGATCTTCAGATTCCAGGGGAGGAACTGTGATGAACTCAGGTTGGAGAAAGTCAACTAGAAAATATTTGGTGATTTGGGGGTTGGGTTTGCAGGTGTGGGGCTTTACCTGGATGTCAGACTGGGAGAATTGATGTGTCTGAGCTCACTCATTCCCACCTTCTTCATGCCACCCCCCAGCAGGCACACTTGACAGCAATAATTTAACTTAAGCATACCCTGAGAATGACACTGTGGTCTAAGAGGAATGTATGTTTGAAGTCCAGGAGTGGCCAACCTGGAGATTCCGTCTTTATCTATGAAGGACGTCTGAACCTCCAGCCCATCACTTAGAATGCAGGTCATACAGAGGATCGAGGTTTTTTGTTTTGGGTTGAATGGAGGTTGCAAGGTAAAGGTTGCTGGATGGAGGGTGCTAAGTAAAAATACTATGTAAGCTGTATACTTTTTACAAATGGTAGTGGTTCTCCTGTTCAGCCCCACTGCCACTGGACCATCCTTGTATGGAAATTCCCCCTAATAAACCCCATGTCTCCTTTGTTGTCTCTGGATCTCTCTTTTTTTTTTTTTTTTTGCCCTCTTGGACATGATACCATCCTTACTGGAGTCAGTAGGGGTCTGGCATGCCACCCAGGTGTCCATTTTTATTTTCTATATATTCTTTGTTAATTCTAAAGCCCTGCCTTCTTTTCTTTCAGAGTTGGAATTGTTTTACTTTCCAAAGGGGTTTGATGAGACACTGCTTACTAGCTCATCCAATAGGCCAGGTTGGTAAAGCAGGATATTTCCCTGACCCCTTCGTTGGTAGGAACTGGGGTGCATGGGCACCAGCAGTGGTGAACTCCACTCAGTTGCTGCTCCACCCCTTATGAGATGGGGAGTGCAGATGAGTGGGTACAGGAGTTGGGGTGGGTGCTTTTGGATACCGGCAAGAGCCAACCCTGTACTGGCCCTGTTGCAGCCTCTAGGGGAGGGTGCCCATGACCCCTGAAGCCCCAGAGGAAGTATTATACAGTGCCCTTTTAGCTTTGCCATCCACTGATGGCTTAAGTGTTAACAGTTCAGTGGAGGGTCAGTGTGACAGCCTTTTGAACCCACACTTGTGGCACTTGAGTTCTTAACTGGTGTCCAGGAGGAATGAGGTGGCATGAACGAATTGAAGGTGGTAAATGCAGGGGATTTTAGTGCTGATGAAAGTGGCTGTCAGCTGGAAGGGGAGCTGAAAAGGGGATAGAGAGGAAAGGTAATCTTTCCCTGGAGTCTGGCCGTCCCTGGTTGGACTCCTCTCTGAAGTTATGCCATCAAACTGTCCCTCTGAATTCAAGCTGCTTCTCTCCAACATCCAACCGTAGTTTCTGACGTCCAACTGCTTCTGCTGTCTCTACTGGCTAAGCTTGGGGCTTTTATGGGCACAGGATCAGGGGTAGGGTGGGCCACAGGTGGTTTTGGAAAAGGCAACATTGATCAGGAAAACAGGGATGTAACTTCTCACTTTTGGTGGCGGTATTCGGCTTTTCAGCTTGAGGGTGGGGCCCTTGTCAAGGACTTGCCCTCTTCTGCCCAGAATTTCCCTCCCTTCTGTCCCTATCACTGGGATGAGGCATCCAAGCTAGGAAACTAATCTCTATTTTCTAGTTTTAATCAGTAGGATTCATTTCTCAATAGAAAATGTGTATAGCTCCAGTTCTACCTCTTTTCTCTTAAATATTTTTCTTTCAATATTGTTCACATTTTATGCACTAATTAAAGAGCCAGACATTGCAAACATGATACATTGATTTTTTCCACAATAATGTTTGTGAGTAACGTATGGAATTGCTAACTAACAAAGTTATAGTTCGGTTTGTCTGTCTCCTTCTCCATTTGGGCCTCTGGCACAGCCTCCTAACTGGCTTCCCCACCTCCAGGCCTTAGCTCTTAAAATTGCAGCCTATCCAGAGAGTCCACGGATTCTAAGAGGCACAACTTACCTTATGGATGTCTTGCCTGAAACCCAGTAAGCCCTTTTGGTTGCCTAGAGCAGGGTGTTATCAGGACCAGCATCATCTGCATCACATGAGAACTTGTTAGAAATGCAAATTCTCAGACCTTACTCCAGCCCTAGGAGGTCAGAAACTCTGGGAGGTGGGGCCCAGCAATGAATGCTTAGAAAACCCTTCAGGTCATTCTGAATCAGGCTGATGTTTGAGAACCTCTACCCAAAAGGATAAAAAACAAGCTGCTTCTTTGGAGAAGGCCTGCTGTGGCCTGGTCCTCATCAGCTTTTCTGCTTCTTTGGATAAGGCCAACTGTGGCCTGGTCCTCACCACCTTTTCTGCTGCTTCTTTCCCATTTCCTGCTTTGCATTTTATACCACAGTAAATTGTCTGCAGTTGTCTGCATAAACCATTCTGTATCTCATTTTCAGTTTTTTACTCAAATAGATCCTCTTGGTGCAAAATCTCCCTGCCCCTTACCTGGTCAACTCGTGCTGATACTTGAACACTTAGCTCCAAGGTCATTTCTCTGGGAAGCATTCCTCCTGCCTCCCTGCACCTCCTTAAGGGCTCTCCCAGTACCCTGTGCCCATTGCTGTAATTAAGATAAACTCATTACATTATATTTATTTGCTTACGCTTATTTCTATCACTACGTTGTGAGCTCCTTTTATCAGGGACTCCGCTTCTTTCGTGTTTAATCCACAGCACCTAGCCGCGTTTGCTTGACAGGTAGTCAGCTATTTGACAGTCACTGAATGATTTATGAATGAGTGAAATAATGAATGAATAAATACTTGCCAATATTTCTGTCACATCTATGGTTCTATTCCTGCATTCTCTATAGTCAAGTAAATATTCCCTTTAATTCACCAGACGTGGCAAGCCCAAAAGATATTAATTCTATCCCCTTTTTCAGGTTATCAAATGCAAGACAGGTACTTCCTGTCCTATTACTTCCATGTTATGCGTTTTAAGCCTCCCACACTTGGTCCAGTCACTGACTGGTCCAAGCTCTCTCCCAGTCAGTGACATTGTCATATTGTACATTTGGCAGCAGCAGAGATATCTGATTGATTTCTGTCACTTATTATTCATTCAGAAATTCATTCAACTGAGTTTGCTCAGGTGTCATCATGAAGCTAGTATGGACTGAATCAGAGGAAGGGCTTTTTAAAAATTCTACTCAGTGCTCCCTTAGGGCTTCTCTATGCTACCAGAGTAGAATAGTATATTTTAAAGAAGAAGAAAAACAGTCATTACTGTTTACTCATATTCCTATTTCTTCTTTTATTTAGGAGCCCTGTGTCTTGCTTGCATCAAAGACATGCATATTCAGACAATTTTGAAAATGAGACATTAAGTAGTCCTGTATAAAATAACACAAGCAGAAAACAAGACTGGTTCTAAAAGTCATTTCTGTTCTTCTTCTGTATCCTCGCGTCACCTGAATAATATAGATGTGCACACTGGCTGTTCCATCTGCTGCAGGACTTGCATACATAGCAACTAATCCTGTGGAGGTTGTCAGGTGGAGCTGATCTGGGCACATGTTTCTGCCCACTTTCCTTTTGTCATTACAGATTATAGTTAGAAATATGCCTTCTGGCCATGGGGTTAAATAGACAGTAAAAAGTAAATAGTAATGATGACAATTAATTTACTGTTTTAGGTCATTTGTATTCTTCAGCAGCCTTTCCCATTTATTCTCACAGTTTCTTTTATTCTGATAGTTGAGGTACATTTGTGGAAGGATTTTGGATTTATTGATAAAGAAGCCGTGAAATTAAAAAATTCAAACTTAAAAGAATTCAAACTTAAAGCTGTTGGAACTTTACATTTTTAACACTTTTAAAATATAATTTAAAGAAATTGACCATGTTCACTTTTCTTTTCTTTTTTTTTTCTGAGACAGGGTCTCAATCTTTTGCCCAGGCTGGAGTACAGTGGCAGGATCTAGGCTCACTGCAGCCTAGATCCTCCCACCTTAGCCTCCTGAGTATCTGGGGCTACAGGTGCACACCACCATGCCTGGCTAATTTTTGTATTTTTTGTAGAGACCAGATTTCTTTTTTCTTTCTTTCTTTCTTTTTTTTTTTTTTTTGAGACGAAGTCTTGCTCTGTCACTAGCCTGGAGTGCAGTGGTGTGATCTCGGCTCGGCTCACTGCAATCTCCGCCTCCGAGTTCAAGGATTCTCCTGCCTCAGGCTCCTGAGTAGCTGGGATTACAGGTGTGTGCCACCACACCCAGATAATTTTTGTATTTTTAGTAGATACAGGGTTTCACCGTGTTGTCCAGGCAGGTCTCAAACTCTCGAGCTCGTGAGCCTCCCATCTTGGCCTCCCAAAGTGCTGAGATTACAAGTGTTTGCCACTGCACCTGGTGGGAGCTTTAAATTATCCTGAGCCTTGAGAGGAAGGTGGCTATGCCATCTGAGTCATGTGCCTTGCAGTTGCAATTTCTGCCTTTTTCTTTTTCTTTTTTCTCTAAATAATTAAGACCAAACAGTGCTGGAGCTAAGACACCCACTCAGATCACTACTCCTCCTCAGGGAGTTATAGAGTAATCTGCCTTGGGATGTAGCAATTTTTAACCAACTAAATTGCTGTGGCATATGCTCTGATCTTGTATGGAAAATGTCATAATCCTGCTAAGATTTCTATTTAAGTGAAACCTTAACTTCTCCACTTTGGAATGCTGACCTCATTTGTTTGGAGTTGGTGTCTTGGGTGGCCATCCTCAAGCTTTGCACTCAAATAAACTGTACTTAATTATATTTTCTGAAATTCATTATTTAAGACTGACAATCTGTGGCAGGACATATGAAATCTCCCAAGGTTACTTAGCAGGTCACCCGTGGACTGGAAGTAGAACACCTTTTTCCAGTTCTCATTTAGTTACTGGATAAGAAGGAGCCAAGATGGAAGGAGCCAGATGGCAAATTGTTCAATAGAGTTTGCAGAACCTTTGTGCCATGTGTTAGCAGGTGTACCAGGTGCACCCACATCATCAGGAAGGGTCAAAGTAGAGCTCTGGACTCAGACTGTCCAGGTTTGAATTTTAGGTCTTCCACTTGCTTAATTGTGCACAATGAACACATTACTTAAACTCTCTGAAATTTAGTTTCCTCCTTTGTAGATGGAGAAAATTGTAATAACTATTTCATGTGGATGTTTGAGGCTTAGATGCATTAATATATGAACAGCTTAAAATTGTGTCTTAAAGTGATAAGAATTACTCAATAAATGTTAACTCCAATTATTATTCCACACCAAATTCCTCTGTGAAGACCTCTCTCATTACAGAAATGAATCTACCTTCCTGTCTTTCTTCCATGAACCATGGTCATAAAGAACTTTTTAAAATGACACAATTTAGCCATCAGAATATACTTCCTAATACTCTAATAATCATTAAAGCTATATTTGTTTCCTTAATTATGTTGCAAACTCTAGAGGCTGACTCTATGCTGTATACATCTTCTGAATCAATGCCAAGCCCTTAATTAATATTTGGGTGAATGACTTTTGGACAAAATGGCTTAGATTCTACTGTTTTGTTTTTTCATGCTTTTTGTTAAAACAAACATCTGGTAGGGTGTAGTAGCTCAAGCCTGTAATCTGAGAGCTTTGGGAAACCAAGGTGGGAGGACTGTTTGAGGCCAGGAGTTCAACATCAGCCTGAGAAACCTAGCAAGACCCCATCTCTACAAAAAAAGTTTAAAAAGTTAGCCAGGCATGGTGGTGCATGCCTGTAGTCCTTGCTACTTGTGAGGCTGAGGTGGGAGGATTGCTTGAGCCCGGGAGTGTGAGCTGCAGTAAGTTATGATCATGCCACTGCCCTACAGACTAGGCAACAGAGTGAGACTCTGTTTTCTAAAACAACAAAAACAAACATAAAATCTGCCTGGCATATTTGATTTTAATATGTTTTTAGGCAAATTACCTTATTTACATTTTATGATACTGTGCAGGTGAGAACATTTTACTATACCCATCTCGCAGATGACAAATATGAGCAGTTGAGCATCACAAGATAGATATATTAAGTACATTGACCAGAATTTGCACCCGGGTCTTCTGGCTCCAAAATTATATTTCTTTTTCTTTCTTTCTTTTTTTTTTTTAACTGTACTTGAAGTGTCTGGTTAAGTCAGACTGGACCAAACACCTGACAGTCATTTGCTTTACAAATTTCTTTTTTCGTTTCTCATTTGGAGACATCTGTTTAGGGAATTAAAGCAGGCTCATTCAGAATGGGCTACAAACCAGGATTCCAATTAGAGGGTGATACAAATAGGGTTGGAACACATCATCCATGCCCTCCCAGACCTCTGGATCAAGACTGCACTGCCCAGCAGGACTGGTGGAAAGCATTGTCTTTCTTCTGGGCCATACCCACAGGGCAGTTGAGATTTTAGTAGCATAGCCAAGCAAGGATGATTTTTTTAATGACCTGAAAATATAAAAACCTGAGAAAACAAACAAAATGTTATAACAATTTCAAAATGCTTTTATTAGAGAGGAGGGCTATTTCCTAAATATTTGGGGAAAAATGCTTCTCAATTGCAAACATTTACTGTGCAGATACTGCTTTAAAGTAAAATAAGCATCCAATCTTAGCTTAGTTTTCTAGGCCTAACAAAGATGGACACCAGTATTCCCTCCTATCTTCATATTTGGAATATACTGAAGTGACAATTAGGGACAGGCCCTCCTTGCCATGACCTCACAGCTTGATTGAACAGCATGGCCCGGGATCTCCAGGCTAAAGTTCTTTTTTGAGAGTTTATTTTCTTGACTGTAGAGTCAGAAACTCAACAGCAGAATGTGAGGAGATGGCAGGTATTCAAAGAGGTTAATAAATGGACTATTTTGAAATGGGAAGGCTGTGTATGGAAAAGCCACAGGGGACTGTGCAGTGCCCCAGAGGAAGTAACAGAGGGTGGAAGGGTGTGTTTTGGGGCCTGGAAGGATGAAAAGAAGAGTGGTTACTCAGAGACAGAATTAGGTAGCAAGAGTAACCTGATCAGAGCAGGATGCTTCCATATTGAGAATCAGCCAGGACTCTGCAGGGAGGGAGGCCGCGTGTACACTGACCCGTCTCTCCCCTCCTCCCTCCCATTTTATGGTAGCGTTCCACATTGGCTGGACCCAGCTGGGAGCCAAAAGGCCTTTTAATGCCATCTGTACAGGTCAGCCTCCAAGAGCACAAGGCAGGGTGGAAAGGATAAGCAGAGATAGAGACGGGGTGGTGCTGAGGGCAAGTGGAAAACAGGCAGCCTAACATCAGTGAGTCTTTATCAGGAATGAACTTTTTTTCTAGATGATTTTTTTTTTTTTTAAATGCAGCACAAAGCTCTGAGCAGTCAGCAATTTCATATTCCATTTGGATGTGTTTCCTGGGTATGCAGTGGGATTCTCGACTTGCAATTGAATGTGGGAGAATGTCTCTTCCTTAGAGTTAGAGGAAGAAAAGAGTGCACAAAGTACTTAAATCTCTGCCCCTAAGGTGTTTGTCTCTAAGAAGTCTTGGGTTGAGGTTGGGAGGAGGGTGTTGGACTCTAAGAAGTTATTGGGGTGTTGATGTGGGGAGGGTCATAAAACTGGAAGAATAAGAAAAGAAAGTGATGTCTCTTTTGGGGTCAGATGAAGGGCTTCATTGCTTCCTTCCCTTTGGAAGTACATAGGTTGTCTAAAGAGCCTATCCCGCCCAGACTGGCTTTTCTAAATTCCCTATCCTCATCTCTTTGTTTTCTGACCTATGTTCTCCTCCCATGTTGACTGTTGGAACACAAGCTTAGCATGAGCTGCTGGGCTTCCTGCTGAGCTCCTACAAGCTGCAACTCTTTCAGTGTGCGCCACTCTGGTCATTGTCTGCAAGGTATTTATGCTGTTTTGTTCCTACCACACAGACAAAATGGTTGTTGTCTCCTGCCTTGAGGTGTGGACGGAAAGAGCAGTTTCCCAACACAATGGGAGAGAGCTTTGGAATAGGGTGCTTTGGTTCTGCTTACCTGTGGTAATTAAGGCACAGGTTGACTGACAGACTTTCCAACAAAATGTCTTTGGAACTTGAGGTGATTTTTTTCCCTCCTCTTTTGTTATCTCTTTTAAAAATGTTCAGTTTAATTCACTGGTATGGCCTTTTGGGCTTGGGGTTTTTTTGTGGGAAGACTTTAAATTATGGATTAATTTTTTAAAGTTGATATATGGCTAGTCAAATTTTCTTTTTGTCCTGTGTACATTTTTATAAGTTGAATTTATTTGAGGGATTTATCTGTTTTATCCAAGTTCTCTCTCTCTCTCTCTCTTTTTTTTTTTTTTTTTTTTTTTTTAGCATAAAGTTGTTTGTAATCTCTTTTTTTAAAAAAACTTTTCCTAATTAATCTTTGATCTTAAATTTCTTTTTCTGGCTTACCTGCTTTTCAATAGTTTTCATTTATTTTTATCTTTCTAAAATTGATAAAAATATTTTGAGCTATAAATTTCCTCTGATCCCTACTTGAATGCATCTCACAGATTGATATGTAATGTTTTTATTATCATCATGTTTCAGAAATTCTATAATTACTGTTTGTAGTTCCCCTTTATTTAATTATTTATTTTTTTGAGAGGGAGTCTCACTCTGTCACCAGGTTGGAGTGGAGTGGCATGATCTTGGCTCACTGCAACCCCTGCCTCCCGGGTTCAAGCGATTCTCCTGCCTCAGCCTCCTGAGTAGCTGGGATTACAGGTGCCTGCCACCATGCCTGGCTAATTTTTGTATTTTAGTAGAGACAAGGTCACTACGTTGGCCAGGCTGGTCTCGAACTCCTGACCTCAGTGATCCTCCCGCCTTGGCCTCCCAAAGTGCTGGGATTACATGCATGAGCCATAGTGCTTGGCTTTATTTCTCTTTTGCCCAAGGGCTAGAAAGTCTTTAAATTTCTAAGGTCAAGGACTTTTTTATCTTTCTTTGTTTTCATTCTTTACCTTTTTTGCATTGTGATCAAAGAGTTCTATTGTATGGAGCCTACTGGTGTTTTCTTTGAACTGTATGATCAATTTTCATTCAATATGCACTTGAGAAAAAGGTATATTCTCTATTATCAGGATGTAGTGTTTGATATATGCCAAAAAAATCCACCTTATGTTGTTTAGCTACTTTACAAACTTACCTTTTTGGTCTGTTTAACGTGTGTTATTTGAGAGTGATGTGTTAAAGTGTTCTATTATTAGTGTGTTTCTACTTATTTATCCTTGCATCTCCCATGACTTGTATTTCATAAAGGTGGTTGCCAGGTTATTTGGTGCCTAGCTATTCATAACTATTATATTTTCAATGTAACATAAACAAAAAATCCCCCCCTACCCATTTGAACAGATTTGGAATGGCCAAGAGCTTTCCGAAGTTAACCTGACAAACTAATTCAGGCCATGATGGAAAGTGGGGGACAGTCCGGACATACCTCATCATCATTAATATCAACACAGACCTTAAGGCTGATAGAACAGACTCTTTAATTCTGATAAGAAATATTTACAACCTATTCTCTCTGAAGCCTGCTACCTGGAGGCTTCATCTGCATAATAAAACCTTGGTCTCCACAACCCTTTATCATAACCCAGACTTTCATTTCTATTGATTCTAGGTTTTTAGATAACTCAAATAACTGCCAATCAGAAAATTTTTAAAACTACCTATGACCTGGAAACCCCTGCTTTGAGTTGTCCTGCCTTTCCAGACCAAACCAGCCTACATCTTAACATGTATTGAGTGATGTCTTATGTCTCCCTAAAATGTATAAAACCAAGTTGAACCCCAGTGACCTTGGGCACATGTCAGCACCTCCTGAGGCTGTGTCACAGGTGCATCCTTAACCTTGGCAAAATAAACTAAATTGGTTGAGACGTGTCTCAGATAATTTTTCATTCACAGTACACTGTGGCTTTTAATATTATAAAATGTCTTTCTTTGTCTCATTGAATGCTTTTTGGCTTGAAGTCTACTTTAGTAACGGCACTGTGTCCTCTGCTTTCTTTTACTTGGTACATTTTTTGCTACCTCTTTACTCTTAGCCTCTTTGAATTATTCATTTTAAGTGTATCTCTTATATATAGCATAGAGTTAGGTTTTGTTTTGTATACCAACTTTTAAATCATTTTTATTAATAGATACCTTATGCATATTCACATTTTTTGATATTATAATGTAGTCTCAATTCCACACTTTTATTTTACTTTATTTCTGAGACAGAGTATTACTCTGTTTCTTAGGCAGGAGTACAGTGGCACCATCTCAGCTCACTGCAACCTCTGCCTCCCGGGTGATTCTCCTGCCTCTCAGCCTCCTGAGTAGCTGGGATTACAGGTGCATGCCACCATGACCTGCTAATTTTTGCATTTTTAGTAGAGATGGGGTTTCACCCTGTTGGCCAGGCTAGTCTTGAACTCCTGACCTCAGGTGATCCACCCTTCTCAAGCTCCCAAAGTGCTGGAATTCCAGGCATGAGCCACCGCACCTGGCCCACCCTACTATTTTACAGTGAGATTACCATGTGCACTATCCTAAATTTACTAGCTTTTCTCCTTCTCTATTTGGTATACCTTCTTTGACTTTTAAATTTTATTTTGGTATTTAGGAAAATTTAATTTTTATTCTAAGTAGTTACCTTTGTATTAATACATTTTATTTATGTTCAATACCCTTTATTTTTACTTAAGTTTTACCACCTATCAGTTTTAAATGGTGCCCATTGACTCCCATCTATTATCTGTACACAACAGGTAATGATTTGATTCTATTTTCCATTTTGTCCCTTTTGTTTTGTTTCTCTTTATAAAGTCTTTATTTTATTTTATTTTATTTTTTTTGAGACAGGGTCTCACTCTGTTGCCTAGGCTGGAGTGCAGTGGTGAAATCATGGCTCACTGCAGCCTTGACCACCCCAGGCTCAGGTCATCCTCCTACCTCAGCCTCATGTAGCTGGGACTACAGGCACATGCCACCTGCCTGACTGATTTTTTATCTTCGTAGAGACGGGGTCTCATCATGTTGCCAAGGCTGGTTTCAAACTCCTGAGCTCAAGCAACCTGCCCCTCTTAGCCTCCCAAAGTGCTGGGATTACAGCACTGCCTGGCCTGATTACAGGTGTGAGTCACCACACCTGGCCTACTTTGTCACTTTTGGTCCCACTTTTCAGTTGCACTCTTTAGACTTGTCAGAATATAGAATATTTACATATTATTACTTAGCCCATAACCCACTCTTGTTTTGTTCTTACCTCTACAATTGACAGTACAAAACGCCCACTGCCAATCCTTTTGAAGGGTGTACATGTAATTTTGGTTAAATGAAGTCTATCATCTACTAAATGTCTTAGAAAGGGCACATGCGTATAGTATTTCCTTCATTATGCCACATTCAGAACTGCATTTCTATGGCCTTGAAACTTGAAAAACAGCTGGGTTCGGTATAATGTCTTTCATTTACACTTTTTCTTGAAGTTTTCTAACAATGCTGTTCCACTATTGTTTTGCTTTTTAAATTGTTTCTGAGAAGTTTGAGGACAATCTTTTTTTTTTTTTTTCCTTTTTTTTTTTTTTTACCTTTTAAAGTTATTTTGCCTTTTTGCCTGGAGGCCCCTGAGAATATTTATCTTGATCTTTAAGGTGTAATAATTTTATAAGAACATGTCTGACAGTTGATAATTCTGGGTAATTTCCCCCTGTATCTGGTAGGTCTTTCAGTTTATAGATTCAGGCATTCCTTTATTTATAGAAAGACTTGTTATGTTATCATCTTAAATATTAGTTTGTTTCCTTAAAAAAACTTGTTTTTCACGAATTGGTAAAATGAATGTTCAATCTGCTTTGCCTATCTTCCTTTTCAGTGACTCTCTCTTGACTGTTTATACTTCCTCTGTATCCCATTTTCATTCTCTTGGTTGTTTTTACACCATTCTTCAGCGTTCCTTATAAAGTATTCATTAAAAGCTATAAGCTTTCCTCTCTTGAGTACCTTATAATTTAGTTTTGCTTTCTGATATGACTTTTTTTTCTGTTTCTTCCCCGAGTTCATTGTCTGCAGAGTAGTTTGGACACATAAACCCTGGGATGTTGTGAATTCTTTAATTCTTTTCTAATTTCATACCTTTATAAGGCTAATGAAGCCCTCATCAAAATGCTTGTAATTTTCTGGTTTTAAAGAAATGATTTCTTCCAATAATAGTATCTACTGTAGGGAAGTTTAAATTTTTCCCCTGAAGGATCAATGATTTGAGTCTATAAAGCAAACTGATAATACACAGATTCACTGGGGATAAAAAAGGCTTACAAATGTTATCAGATGTGTATGTGTGCACAGGTATTATCTAAAATATAAAAACTCAAAGAAATGGTCAGATGGTTGTTGCTTGTATACCATCTTGAGGTTACAGAAAGAATAGGAACTTGGATTGTGATAAAACAGGTTATGGTGGTAAAATGGGTAATGGGAGAAAGAGAAGAGGAAACCTGGCTAGCAAAGGTGGTCTTGTTATGCACATGAAACCTTACAGGTAGCAGTTAGTGGTTGTTAAGTACTTTTAACAAGAGTTATCAAACTTTTTCTGTAAAGGGCCAGACTGAAAATGTTTTAGGTTTTGTGGGCCATATGGTCTCTGTCACAACTATTTTAATATGAAAGCAGCAATAAATAATATGCAAATAAATGGGAATTACTGTATTCCAATAAAACTTTATTTACCAGAACAAGCCTGGATTCAGCTCATAGGTCATGATTTGCTGGCCCGCGTTTAGAACAAAACTAGGCACACATTACATGGTATTTAAGTCTTGATCAGTAAAACCAACTAAATAAACTCCATGTGAAAGGGCTATTTTTAAAAGATGATTGTCAACACACTTGTGCCATAGCTTTGTATCCAAAGTAAAGACAATGAGATCTGGATACACATACACAGGTACACACAGAAACATGCACACACTCACATATACTATGTCACACCTCATGCACTTACAGACACATGCACTCATCACACATAGTTTATTCATATTAGGGCTTAATGGGACCACTTAATTCATTTTTCATAGACTGTCCCTTGCCAACCAGAACATGCTGAGTTATACTGTCCTGTGACCTGACACAGTGGGATTGGAAAAGACAAACTAATTTTAGTGAGAACTGAGCACATATCAAATCACTGTGCAAAAATCATATAATATTCCTAAGGCAAATATTAATGGTATCTTGATTAAGTTCTGCTTTGGATTAATTACTTATTCTTTTTTCATTAATGAAAATAGTGGATATTTGCTTATATATGTATATCTGTGTAATTTTTATAAATGTATAATTATCAGAGTGTCTTGAAGGGTTTTCTATAAATGATCACTTTGATGTGTTACGTTGGATGATGAATTTTGGTTTGGTTCCAGTTGCAGGAAGTTTGGGATCCTCCTTTGGATTGTGCATCACTGTGCAAGTTAGTGTGAGTCATAGTATGCAGCAGTGCCCCTCACACAGGGCCACTAGCTGCAGGGGGTCGGTCTGTTGCAGACACCTGACCCAGGGATGGATGAATAACATACACTGACACACAGATATTCTGCTTTGCCAGTCCAGCTGAGGGTGTCTGGAGCCGCTTACAGACTCCCTGATGAGTGCTGTAAACAGTTGCCACTATGGCACTGACCAGCTAGTGAGATTCACATTTATTCAGTAGGATTAATTAACAATGGCTTGAGTCAACACCTTTAGAGGGTAATTGACATTGTGGACTTCCCAAGTAAAAAGCACTTAAGCTCTTTTTTGGTTCCATATGAACTTTGAAGCAGTTTTTTCCAATTCTGTGAAGAAACTCATTGGTAGCTTGATGGGGATGGCATTGAATCTATAAATAACCTTGGGCAGTATGGCCATTTTCACGATATTGATTCTTCCTATCCATGAGCATGGTATGTTCTTCCATTTGTTTGTGTCCTCTTTTATTTCACTGAGCAGTGGTTTGTAGTTCTCCTTGAAGAGGTCCTTTACATCCCTTGTAAGTTGGATTCCTAGGTATTTTATTCTCTTTGAAGCAATTGTGAATGGAAGTTCATTCCTGATTTGGCTCTCTGTTTGTCTGTTACTGGTGTATAAGAATGCTTATGATTTTTGCACATTAATTTTGTATCCTGAGACTTTGCTGAAATTTCTTATCAGCTTAAGGAGATTTTGGGCTGAGACAATGGGGTTTTCTAAATATACAATCATGTCATCTGCAAAGAGGGACAATTTGACTTCTTCTTTTCCTAATTGAATACCCTCGATTTCTTTCTCTTGCCTGATTGCCCTAGCCAGAACTTCTAACACTATGTTGAATAGGAGTGGTGAGAGAGGGCATCCCTGTCTTGTGCCAGTTTTCAAAGGGAATTTTTCCAGTTTTTGCCCATTCCCGCATTGCCAAGACAATCCTAAATCAAAAGAACAAAGCTGGAGGCATCACGCTACCTGACTTCAAACTATACTACAAGGCTACAGTAACCAAAACAGCATGATGCTGGTACCAAAACAGAGATATAGACCAATGGAACAGAACAGAGTCTCAGAAATAATACCACACATCTACAGCCATCTGATCTTTGACAAATCTGAGAAAAACAAGAAATGGGGAAAGGATTCCCTATTTAATAAATGGTGCTGGGAAAATTGGCTAGCCATAAGTAGAAAGCTGAAACTGGATCCTTTCCTTACTCCTTATACGAAAATGAATTCAAGATGGATTAGAGACTTAAATGTTAGACCTAATACCATAAAAACCCTAGAAGAAAACCTAGGGAATACCATTCAGGACATAGGCATGGGCAAGGACTTCATGTTTAAAACACCAAAAGCAACGGCAACAAAAGCCAAAATTGACAAATGGGATCTCATTAAACTAAAGAGCTTCTGCTCAGCAAAAGAAACTACCATCAGAGTGAACAGGCAACCTACAGAATGGGAGAAAATTTTTGCAATCTACTCATCTGACAAAGGGCTAATACCCAGAACCTACAAAGAACTCAAACAAATTTATAAGAAAAAAACAAACAACCTTATCAAAAAGTGGGCAAAGGATATGAACAGACATTTCTCAAAAGAAGACATTCACATAGCCAACAGACACATGAAAAAATGCTCATCATCACTGGCCATCAGAGAAATGCAAATCAAAACCACAATGAGATACCATCTCACACCAGTTAGAATGGCGATCATTAAAAAGTCAGGAAACAACAGGTGTTGGAGAGGATGTGGAGAAATAGGAACACTTTTACACTGTTGGTGGGATTGTAAACTAGTTCAACCATTATGGAAAACAGTATGGTGATTCCTCAAGGATCTAGAACTAGAAGTACCATATGACCCGGCCATCCCATTACTGGGTATATACCCAAAGGATTATAAATCATGCTGCTATAAAGACACATGCACACGTATGTTTATTGCGGCACTATTCACAGTAGCAAAGACTTGGAATCAACCCAAATGTGCATCAGTGACAGACTGGATTAAGAAAATGTGGCACATATACACCATGGAATACTATGCAGCCATAAAAAAGGATGAGTTTGTGTCCTTTGTAGGGATATGGATGCAGCTGGAAACCATCATTCTCAGCAAACTATCGCAAGAACAGAAAACCAAACACCGCATGTTCTCACTCATAGGTGGGAACTCAACAATGAGATCACTTGGACTTGGAAAGGGGAACATCACACACTGGGGCCTATCATGGGGAGGGGAGATGGGGGAGGGATTGCATTGGGAGTTATACCTGATGTAAATGACGAGTTGATGGGTGCTGACGAGTTGATGGGTTCAGCACACCAACATGGCACAAGTATACATATGTAACAAACCTGCACATTATGCACATGTACCCTAGAACTTAAAGTATATAAAAAAAATGCACTTAAGCACCCGCAGTATATAAAAGGTTAGTCCTTAAGACCACATGAGTAAACAAGCTAGCTAGGTAAACTACTCTGCCTTCCTTTGTTACTACTTTAATTTGTTTAACTAAAGGTAAAGGGAGCAGGCCACCATCAGCCAGATCTATTACTGAAGTTATGCAAACTTCTTGGCCTTCCAAGAAGATTTGTGTCTATCTCTATAACTATCTCTGATATTTTTCCCACCAGCCTGATTGAACCACAACAATTGTATCTTCAGTTGAGGGGCTCACAGACTGCAGAAGAAGTGCATGTTGGCACACACCTGCACCGTTATTCCAATATGTGGTGGAAAAGTAGACTCAGAAAGAACATTGTGGGAGGCCTGGGGAGGCAGACATTGCTTGCCTTGTGCTTGTAAGGTACAGCACCATGTGCAGGTCGGAGTTTGATTATTTTGGGTGAAGATCATGATGTTGATGAAGCTGATGGCAAAAGAATAACTAGGTTTTCTCAGGTGGCTGGATCTTACACACAAAGAATAGGCTAATGTGGGCCATATGATGAGTTTTGGTCACGTAAGGCCTTGAACTTCTGTGTTTCATGAGCAACTGGCTGATTTCAGAAGTCTCATCTGCCTAAGGAGTATCTTTACTTCCCAGGTTGCAATCCCAGGCAGTCCCTGACACAGCTAGAAAATTTGCTGACTGTAATCAGTGAGTCAACCAGCTGTTCTTAAAGCAAGCTGACTGTTTATGTGCCCTCCTGGTCAAGCCAGACTCAAATGTTGAAGAATAAGTAGTACATTCAGTAATAGCTGAGCTGCCCTTTTTTTTCAAATCCAAAATGAGAAGTTAAAGCAATACATTTTTGCCAGCTACATTCTGTTTTGAAAGGATGAATCATCCTCATGTTTGTACTCAAAACATCTAGTTAGGTGCAAGATGATTTGGAGGCTAATTTTGTACAGGAATCACCTTTTGACAGCAGATCAATATGAGTATATGTGTTTCTTCTGGGGAAAAGGAAAATGGCACACATTTTGTTAGTCCAGAAAAAACTTGAGTTGCTACTTCTCAAATACATTATTGTAATGTTTTACATAAGTCACAAGATCATATACAATTGAATGTGAAAAGCTAACAAACAAAATCTCTATTAACTCTTTGAGAAAACCTTAGTAATAGCCTTAAAACAGCCGCTTACATTCCCTGTAATCAATTTCAGATTGGGTGATATTGCAGTTTTAAGCACATTTGAAGCTCCACATTTCCTGGGTTTCTTCCTCTCTATCTGGAGTTTGGAGGTGAGCAAGGAGAATGGAAGGGAACCTAGAGGAAGCAGGGGCAGTGTCAAGGACACAAAATGACCTTGAAAAGCATAGGTCACTCATTGTTTTAGTTAGCTTTGGTGGCAGGGGGAGGATGCAGAATAAAATTTTCTGTACACAGGAGTCACCTTCAATAGTGATATTTTCAGTGCAAGCTAGGGATAGGACTGATTGGTTGAAGATTTCATTGAATGTTAGATAAAAATGAATGTGAGTAAAATTATTTCTATCCATCTTTATTATGAGAGAGTGAATATTATTGGCCAATTAAAAAAAATATTGGATGCTTTTTTTAGTAAGGGACCAGAACTGTTAGATGCTAGGTCTAACTAACTTCAAGTCTAAGTTAACTCCACCTAAGGGTGTCCTCTGGAGTATGAAAAGTCACAGAAACAAATTCAAAGGGAATTATGCCCAAAGGTTTTTTAACTCTTTTACTCCTTTGCTCCATTTGTTTCAGAGTAGGCTCATAAGGAAAGAGCCATGTTTTACAGTGGTTCTCTTTCATGCTTCCCCTCATTTGTTAACCATTTCCATAGATCTATAAGTTCTGTTAATTACCTTGTCTTTTTTTAATTATACATGCCCAAAATTGCTGTCCTATGTTACTGTTGTGATTATTATTTTAATCTACTATTTCTGCTTTTTTCACTGGTGTCTTGCACCCCTCCCAGTTACCTTCTTGAGTACCTTTTTATCCATTGGAAGCTTTCTGAGGTTACTAAGCACTGTGACCTGACCATACCCCATGTCTAACTAGCTTCAAGCCTAAGTTGTTAACTTCAGCCTAAGGGTGTCCTCTGAAGAGTATGAAAAGCCACAGCATTTTCTAAGCTGATGTTGTAAAATGTGACTCAGCCATCCCCAAAGCAGCCAAGTTACAAACCCTTGAAGGAGTTGAGAATGAACATTGACCCTCAAAACTGATTGAAAATAGAACCAGCAGCAAAAATAAATCCTGTTCCTAGGACTTGTGTGGGTATTTTTTTTTTTTTTCACTTTTTGCTTTCAAAAAAGAGCTGTACCTATTTCCAGGATCTAAAATTTGGAGAGTTGGGTTCATGCAATACAAATTGCCATCTCCCATAGAATGCAGGACATGGGGCAGGTAGCTGACACTTGCTCAGTGCAGCAGCACTATCCAAGTTTTACCTTATAATTCCAAAAACTTCCTATGAGGCTCAGTCAGTTGGCATTTTCCCTGATGCTGAAGTTGTCTGTCCTTGCCATTTTCTCTTATGGGAACAGTTGGCCCAGGGGTTGAATGGATGAAGCTCTGAAAGTCAGATTCCATAATGACCCTTTGGCCGAAATGGCCACAAGCGGGGTCCTCTTTGGATTTAAAAACATTCAATCACAAAAAATCCAAAGCAGTCTTCAGCTGGAACCTCCATAACTTCATGGTTTGGGATTTTTAAAAATCATTTCTGTCTTTCATTAGCAGAGGTAATTGGAGTTGACCAGAGAGCCACAAGTGATTGTTTTTCTGGCCCTGAGCCATCCTGACTCCTTCCATCATTAAATTAATCATTGTTCACCAGGCAGTTGTTTAAATGGCAGAGAACATTTAGAACCTGGAGCAGATAGCCTGGGAGAAAGGTTGAAATACAGAGAAATGAAGGAAAGAATTTAGATAGCTGTGTCTGTTCAGGTCAGAGTCATTACACGGCTCTTAAGAGACAAGTACTGCTGGACCTGGCCAGAGGGAGCTGAAAGAGAGCCCAGAAGAAGGTCAGGAGAAAGCAGAGCCATCAAGGGCAGTTCCAGGACTGCAGCAGCCCCAGAGATGCAAATGCAGATGTTTGGTCTGTGGTGTCAATTATTTTAAATTGTAAATTGATTTTTTGTGTTGTTGTTACCTTTATTTGGCTTTGAGTGGTTGGGAAATTGTGTGTGGCTGGGATTATAAAAACCAAGAGCAACATTCTTCAAAATACCTTTCAAGGAACAGTAATTCAGTGGGAAGCTATAGGCATTAAAAGAGAAAAAAGACCTTTGTTAGTCAAATAATTTTGGGAAATTCTGGCTTAAATAACGTTAAACACCTATGTGCTTCTCAAGCCTTCAATACATATTTATGCAGCATAAATCCATGATGGGGGTATAAGATGCAAGGTTCCCCCAGCTTCTCTGAGCATAAAATAATGGACCATCTCATACAATTAGTCTTCTGGGGAACAAATTTTGGTGAATGTTTGACTAGTGCATACAGTACTGTCCTGGAAGTCAAGCACCCAGATCTGATCTTTGGTGCAGAACGGGCTAAAGAATGGCAAAAAAATGAATGCTTAGCAATTTCAGGATTTTCCCAAATCTGGACCTGGCACTAATACTTAAATGAAAACATTAAAGTTACAAGAGGAACTCAGTGATACAGTATATGAAGTCATTGATTGACTCTCTGGACAAGAAAAGAGAGACTAAATTTTAAGTCCAGCATTTAGGAATTCTGGGAGGGATAGGATTTTGGCCAAATGTTTGAAGATTATTTATTAATAGGTTTCCAGGAGATATTTTGGGAGACCATGGAGAACTAGATGCATTGGTGGGTGGAGAGAAGGAGGTAGAAACATTCAGTGTAGGTATCCTAAATCTTGAAGGGATATTCATTTAGTTAAAAATGCTATTGGTCCAAGGGTCACTGGAGTGGAAGCTGAGGGGGGTCCTGGTATGGTGAGCTTGTTTCCTTATATCATGAGGGTATAATTGGCTAGAATAAATGAAAAGATAGGAGAAATTGTGGTCAGCTCTTTTCACATCTAGAGTTTTGATGGTTATTTAAAAATGTTTACCTATTTGTTTATGATCTCTGCATTTTCCAGGTATGTAGTTGGTACACCAACTTACTAGAACTTCAAATTTGTGGAGGAAGGTTGTATGGTATAGTGGAAAACAAACCAAAAAACTCCCCTAAACTTTAGAAAGCTAGGGCCAACCTCATTTTTGCTACTGCTTAGCACTGTGGGATGACATTTAATCTGTTTGTAACTTAGTTTCCTTCTTGAACATGGGCACAGTGACTTAACCTGTTCTACTGGTTTCTTATAGCTAATTAATTCATTAATTTGGTCAAGAAGTACTTATGGAGACAATACTTTATACTAGGTACTCTTCTAGGGTATGGGCACAAGAGTACACCAACTGAAGAAAAGAGTTTAATATTCTTTAGAGGAAGCAAACAGCAGATAAACCTACAATGTAATATTATATAGTGATAAACATTATGTAAACCAAAAATAAAATTCTAAGCTCCCCAACTAACTGAATGGACCCCCAGTCTTGACCAAGGGCATTCTAAAGTAAACCTGCAAAACTAGTTCAGGCCATGATGGGAAGTGGGCATCACATCAGACATGCTTCATTGTAATCTCCTCCCTGTGGAATTCAGGCACAACTGACCAACATTGACATTAAAACAGAAATTTTAAGACTGACAAAATGGCCTCTTTGTAGCAATAAGATGTCAAATACCAACCTGTCTCTAGTATAGTATCACATGACAGATGGCAGGCCCTGAAAGAAATAAAAGTATTTTACCCCAAAATGTATTTCTTTGACATATTTTGAAATGGCCCTGCACAGCTGTCTCTCATGTGAAAACCATATTCTATAGAGAATCCTCTTCCCTTTCCAGGTCTTTTCCTGATCCAGGAGAGATTTAACTAAGAGCCTGGAACCTTTTAGGGCTTGATAAAGACATTTATCATTTCTTCTCTGAAGTCTGCGACTGGGAGGCTTCATCTACATAATAAGAACCTTGGCTTCCACAACCCCACCCCTCCATCCTGAATCTTAATTACAAACATTTCTTTCTGCTGGCTTCAACTCTTCAGTCAGAGTTTAACCCTTTCAACCAATTACCCTCAGGAAATCTTTAAATCCACATATGACCCACAAACCCCCACTTCAAGTTGTCCCATCTTTTCAGACTGAACCAATGTATACCTTACATTTATTGATTGATGTCTGCCTGTAACTTCTGTCCCTCTAAAATTATAAAATAAATCTGTAACCCAACCACCTTTGGCACCTGTTCTCAAGACCTCTTGAGACTGTGCTTTGGGCCTTGGTCACTCATATTTGGCTCAGAATAGATCCCTTCAAATATTTTACAGAGTTTGGCTCTTTTTCATTGATAGTTATGAAGAAAAATAAAGCCACATAAGGGATTAAAGAGATAGGAAATTCAGAGATGGCCTCTCTGAGGATGTGACATTTCAGAATACACCCTATGGTGTGTTTTATATCTGTATACATATATTCATCCATGGTTCCTGGTTTATAACTCCCATCACCCTTGTTATAGTCTTTTGTTATAATGTTGGGGTGCTTTAGGCCTCAGAAACAAAATCTTTCTCTCTGATCTTCTCATGTCCTCCTTTCACCTACTTAATGCAAGATTGTAATCTCATTGTAAATCATAAGACCCTCATTCCAGAGAGAGTCCTTCCCCATACTCTGGAGGAAAGATTGCTGCACAGAAAGACCAAGAAGAATCTGAACAGACAGGTCTTGCTGGGCTTAGATATTATCTTTTATGTCCAATCACATTTTGACATGGTTGTCCATGCTTCAGTCATGGACAACCAATGAAGTCTCCATAAAAGGCCTAAAGGACAGGATTTGAGGAGCTTCCCAATAGCTGAACACCTGGAGATTCCTGGAGGAACCTCCCAGGGAGGGCATAGAAGCGCTGTACCCCTTCTGTCATACCTCATCTGTATCCTTTGTAATAGCCTCACAAATTGGTAAACACAAGTAAGTGTTTTCCTGAGTTCTGTGAGCCACACCAGCAAATTAATTGAACCCAAAGAGCGAGTCATGGGAACCCCACCTTGAAGCTGGTCAGCCAGAAGTTTCAGAGGCCCAGACTTGTTATTGAAGTCTGAGAGCTGGGGGAGCAGTCTTGGGGACTGAGCCCTCAACCTGTTGGAGTTCACTAAATGCAGGAAGATAGTGTCAGAATTAAATTAGAGGACACCCAGCCGGTGTCTGCTGCTTGATGTGTGGGAGAAAACCCCCACACATTTGGTCATGGAAGTCTTCTGTGTTAATTGTGGTGCGAGAGCAGAGGAAAAACAGTTTTTCTCTAAAACAGACATAAATAAAGCGACAGATTGAGCCAATGAATGCCTGGAGAAGAACTGGCAGGTACAAAAGCGGGAGGTGTGCATGTGCTTGGCAGGATAAGATAACTACTTTGACCACAATTACAACAATATAAAATACACCATATCTCAATGGCTTCATGCAATTGAAGTTTATCTTTTGTTTATTTGTAGAGGAACCTAGTGGGTGTTAGTAAGTATGGGACTTCTGTTCCACTTAATTGTTTAGGGATCCAAGCTGAGGAGGGTCCTGCTACTTTTACCAATGGGTCCCAAATTTGTGATAGAGATCATCTTAAGTCCAGTATAAAGAGGGCATAGAGAGTGAGTACTTGTATTGCATGAGTAGTTTTGGAGACCAGGCCTGAGGGTGGCATATATCACTTCCACAAATGTGCCGTTGTTCAGAACTCATACACATTACAATTACAAAGGGTTGGGATTTACCATCTAGCCTGTGCGCTGGAATAAGAGGCAAAACAGGGACACTAGCAAGCATGAGCATTCTCTGCCACAGCACATTTGAGTCACTTCAGGAAGGTCAGTTTGGTTGGAACATGGAAAATGAAGTGACAGTTGTAAAAAATGGTTCTTGATGGGATTAAATAAAATGATACAACCTGGGAGAATGAGAAGTGCTGGTGTATTTCATTAAATCCAAATGCTTTTGATCTTAAGCCACTATATTTTGTGTACTGCTAATAAAGAAAATTTTCTTCAAATTAAGCAGTGTTACACTTTTTATCATTTAGAGTCTTTAAACTTATTGAAGTGATTCTTTTAGACTTATATATGTTTTTAAGAAACATATATCACTGTTGCATATCCCATAGAAAGTAAGATATAAACAAAACAAATTGGTTAATACATTCTGATAACTGAAGAAAGACAAGATTCATAAATTTGGAAAGGAGAGCTTTATTTCTCATAAAGAGTTGCAGCCTGCAGGGTGGCCATTCTGACAGGCTGGTAAGTGTAGCCTCCCTCCTTTCAGAATCCTGGAATGACACTTGAAGAGTAAGGCAGGAATTTATGCTGAATGGGGTGGCCAAATATACATATTCAACAAGCTATGGGAAGAGTCATGAATATTTATGAAAGGAGAAACATGCACATGCACAACTGAGCTTCATGCTTCTCCATGGGACCCTTGTTCAATAAATGGTGGTGTTAGCATGATCCAAGGTGGAGATTTTGGCCTCCTTGAAAACCTTCACTACATTCTCCATAGACTGGCCAGAACCACTTCATGTATGGCGGTCTCTTATCAGGAAGGAATGCTAGTCAGTTGTTTTGCTGAAACTGCAAAAGGGAGGGAAAACATCAGGCAGTTGGTTAATATCGGGGTGGAGCAATATTTCCAGAGGGCTGGTTTTTGTTTAGTCCTTAGGGAAAAAAGCCTAATAGCCATTAGTGATGGAGGGGGTATTAGTAGGTGTGTCTGAACACCCATCCTCCTGAGAATTCAGTTTTCAAGGTTTTCTGGGTCCCCATGGCCAAGATGGGGTCCATTCAGTCAGTTGAGGGAATAAGAATTTCATTTATATTTCTCAGTTCCTAAAACTTATTCAAACTGAGGATCTGGTTTTTCTGAATAGCTTTTCAGTTCTGTCGTCAATATCCATGTTTTCCCACTCACTTTTGCCCTCTCTGCTGTCAAGAGCTTTCAAAGAAATGTTCTTCACTGTGTCTCTTGGATTTTTCTTAGGGCTACTGAGACCTTTTTCACATGTTTTGATGCATGTATTTTTTTGATCTTACCAGAAAATGGCAACCAGGAATCATACTTCTTCAAGTGATCCTTGGACGCTGTGTGGACTGAAATGCTTAAGAGTTTCCAGTTGTTCAGACAAGCCCCAGGAATAGCACCCAAGTTCATGTGCATACAGGAAATGACAGTTTGCCATGACAGCCAGCAGTGGTTGTGAGACAACAGTTGATTATTAGAGGTGTTAAAATGTGAAAAAAATTCACATCTTACAATTGACTGCCTAGTATACTTAAGAGGTAAAGGATAAATGGATCTCTTCAAGCTACTAAAAACATCACATACTGGCTTAATGGTACATTTCTAAAGGGGCCATGGAATGGTTTGAGAGAGGGCCATCTATAAGTCAGTAATGGTATTGCTCTTAGGACATAAGAAGCCTTACGCTCATCTTTGTTATTTATTTCACAGACTTATTGAGGTAAAGGGAACTCCGTTTGTTTCATCCCCTGCTTTCTCCAGCCCACTTCAGAGTAGATACTGATTTCTTCTACCTGAAGTCTCTCTCTGCCTAGAACTTAAGCCAAGCTGACTCAGGACGCAGCTCTGACCCACCAGTCATATGGCATGGAAATTATTTTGCTGCTGTATATTTCTGGTGGCCTAGGGTGAACTCCAGGTGTTGCAGTTCATGATGCTGCAGCCCTCACCTAAGCTGGAATGTGGATCCCTATTTTGCAAGACTGGGCTGTACTTGCTTCTTATGCAGCCTCAAGTTTCATATTAGGACGATGCTTTGCTCTGGACCTCAGCCCTGTTGACTAAGATCTTACCCTCTTACCTAACTCTTGCCAGGATTCCTTTTTCCCACCTTAAAAAAAAACCCTTTCTCATTTTCTTCCTAGCTGCTGGCATACTGGCCACCTCTGGAACTTCTGACCTTTGCATAGACTTTGCATGGACATGAATGCCAGTTAAAGACATCTGTATATTGCCCAGTCCTTTGGAGAAGTTTTATATGGGAGTCCTTGCTTTCCACAGCCCTTAATCAGTTTTTCTTATCATCTTCCAGTGATACCCCACATCTCATGACATCTGAAGGCCTGGGAAGGCTGACATGGAAACTCACTCAAGTCAAGAACCACTGGGAATGAACGCAGATGAAGCATGCAGACTTCTGACAATTTGGTACCTTAAGGAGGTTCTGTCCCTGGAGAAGAGCCACTCGAGATTTTTGGAGAGTTCCAAAGTCTTATTAAAATGAGTGAATGTCAAAATAGTAATGTTTTAAAGATTAGATGGGACTTCAGAGAGCCATTAACTTACATTTTGAGCAGTTGGTGACCATTTAACTTTGTCTTATTTGAAGAATTTACAGCCATTGTAAGTGGATTGTTAAAATGTGCCACAGTTGGGAACTGTTAAGGTTAAATTATTAACAAGAAGCCATATTTGTAGAATGAATGAGGCTGTAAAATGAGGTTTTCTGGAGTATTTAATTAAAATGGCCCATTTAATTTTTTTCCTTTCTTGCTTTGCTCCTTAGATCATCATCTTAAATTAAAAATCTTGGCTCTGTGTTTTATTTTATTAGTTTTACATTTGTTTGACTTCAAATCACTCTCATGATTTGCAGGAATAATTATGGCCATTTGATTATGATTGCCATAGTGTTATGGGGCTTCTATCATTTTTCATCTTTTCTTATCATTTTTTCTTAGATGTTTTATAAAGGTGTTTTAAGATACTTTTGGGGGACACTTCATTTAACTGATGACAAATACCCAACTATTTCATCAGAAATTGGACAACATGAATCTCAGATGGGGAAATCATCCCAGCCCATTCTCTAACAAGCTCACAGACTTGGGTTTGGAAGTTAGCACAGGTGTCTGGATCCAGGCTCAATTGCTCTTAGAGCCAGAGCACAGAAGTAGGGAAACATCAAAGCTTTTCAATGTCAATGTGTTTATCCTGTCTTCACATTAGTGGGCTCTGGTATAAGATTTGACTTATGTATCTAAACATGGAGACAGAGTATAGTCTTTCACAAATAAGGCAACTTCATTTGAGTCTAGATTTTTTTCATGAAGAAAGATTGGTAGGATAAAGGAAGGAGAGTAGTATTTCAGTTCTTTTGAGGAGTTTCCTTTTATCTCTCTCCTTTGGAGTGGTGACATTGCCTTTTCTCATATTTGGTTTTGTTTTTCTTTACTTCTCATTCTGTGGGAAACATCTTGGAAGGCAGGTACTTGTAGCATCCATCTACAAACATGAAAGGATGGGCTCCTTACATGACGAAAGCATTGGGCTTATCACATGTCCTTCATTTTCAGACTAGAATCCTGGGGTACATTTTAATGTTGGCTAACTCCGAGGGGAGACATACTCCTGAAGGAAATGCAGAGGGCCAAGCTGAAGACAGGACTTTGCCTAAAATCTGCCATGAGAGTTTAAGTTGTGGATGATGGGAAACTGTAGAGGACAGGAATGGATGGACGCAGATCTTACACAATAGGCATGTGTATGAGGACACCCACGCTGTTGCTGGCTCTAACTAGCATCTGTTAGAGCAGCACTGTCAGTTCTAATTACTCAGATTTTGTACAGAGGTTGCAAAAATGAAAAACTTCTGTGAATCCCAAGTGTTATCACTTTTCATCACAATAAAGATATTTAGTGGAATAGTCCACAGATTAGACATTTTCATGAAATCTAAGTTTTGCTGATCTCCCCTGTTCTCAGGCATTGTTTTGGGGGTGGGCGGTGGGGGGAAGAAGGGCTAAATTTTCATTCCATTGAAGTTCAGTGGCTCATTATTTTTTTGTTGCTATTAAAATTTTTTTTATTTCACTTACCACCTGTCTGTTTTGTATATTATTCAGGCCTTTGTTCTTGTTCCATATGCTTCAGGTTGATGTCAATTCTTTGTTTTACACACAGCCAGAATCCTATTTAGGATAAATAGGAAGAATAAATAAGGCTACAGAGAGCAGGTCTCAGAAATCATAGCCCTTGAGCAAACTCTTCTCTTCAGAGTGGAGCTCTCTTCCCCTCCCCAACCCCAGCTGCAGCATCCTATAGATGGGAAAGGCTGATGTCATACAAACATCTGCAGGAAAAATGGTCACACTCCACAGTGCATGCCCCCTTTATCCAACGAATGCATAGTAATTATTTTCTTAATAAAAATCTTCTATTTTCTATCCTCTGTGAGCAACACATGTTTCTTAAGCTCTGCAAATCTCTGCATGGGTGCTAGTAATCCAAAAAGGAATATGATAGATTTCCTGCTCTTAATTGGCTTAATTCTGAGTGAGGGGAAAGACAAGAAAATCAATACTCACCATATGGTGTGGCAAGTGCAAGAATGCAAGTGTGCTCCGAGGCCAGCTCAGTATTAGTGGTACTCCTTCAGTGACGTATATTCTTGTTTTTCTTCAATATTAGAACATTTCAGTCATTTTTTGAATAATTTATCTTCTGTATGGCATATATTAATCTACTTCTATAGCATGTATTGAATCTTCTAATTCTATCCTCTGTGTTTGCTAACTTCTCATTTTTCATTTACTTACCTCTTTATCTTGCACACTAGGGAGTTTCCTTAGGTAAAGTTTTCAGCGCACCAATTGCCCCAGTTTGCATCTTCCAAGCTACTGCATTATCTAAACATTCGGCAAATGTTTTATCCTTCCCCTTTAGAAATGTATTTTAATTCTAGTGTGAAGTTAATGGCTTTAAACAAGACTGTAGAATCTGTCTTCCCAAATGCCAAACCAATTGAACAAACAAAATGCTAGTAAAAATAAGCTATTATACCTCAGACTCAAGCCAACATTTTACCTGCAAGATTCTCTAAGAGTGGAGAACTCACCTTGGGAGTGACTGAACAAAGAGAGAAGTGAGGGTTGTTATTTGACTTGAATATTGCCCAGTATTAAAGGCTAGCTGAGAAGTATTGTAGGAAAAAACTTCTTAAGATTTTGCTTTTAAGAAAGGGAGACTCAGAGAAGTCAAGATTTAGCCCCAGCTTCAGTGGCCGCAATAGTGACTTCTCAACTAAGGTCCTGGATTGGTGCAGGGAATAGGGAAATGTCATCACTAGGTGCAAAACATACTATTTGAGCCAGGTGAGAACATAAGTCAAGTGAGTTGTTCTAATAGAAAGAAAGCAAAAAGTAGCATCAGGAAAAGACTGACACAACTTATTAAGAGCTAATTCCAGGGTGGTTTTGACAAACCAAGATTTCATTATTAGTTAAACATGCCAACCTTTTTTTGCCACTGAGTCTCAGGAACTGAACTGTCAACTACTGTGAAGTCATTTAGGGCCAAGGATAAGAGCCGGCCTCTTTCTCTCTGATTTTAAACTGAGGACCACTTGCTTGTGAGATGAATGTGGTCACCTGATAGTTAGGGAAAAACTTCAGAATCTTAGTTACATTTACCTTTGATCCCCTTTTCTCATATTGACTGTCTTCTGGGATTATTTTCCTTTATCAGAAGTAATTCATTATTACCTCTATAATAAAGAGTATTACATTTTTGGTGGTAAACTCTCAATTTTTGTTTATATTTGTAAAGGACTTTATTTTATTATTGTTTGTGAATATAATTCTGCTGGTTAAAAAATTTCACATTGAACATTATTTTATCTCAATTCATTGATGCTATTATTTCACTGTCTTCTGGATTCTATTAGTGCTTTTGAGTAATCTATTGTCATTCTTATCTTCATCCTTTTTAGGTAACCCATTCATTCTTCCTTTCTGGCTTCTTTAACAACCGTTACTTTGTCTTTGTTGTTTTTCAACTTTATTATGATATATTTAGACATGGATTGTTTTTATTTTTCCTGCTTGAAATATCTTGGGCTTCCAATACCTGTAGATTTATATTGTCTATTCACTAAAATAGATAAAAATTCATGATATTTTAAAATATTGCCTCATTATTGTTTTTATTCTATCTTTTTGGGAAACTGATTACATACATGATATACCTTTTTATGTATTATCCATATGGTATAGTTTGGTTGTGTCCCAACCCAAATTTCACCTTAAATTGTAATAATCCCCACATGTCAAGGACAGGGCCAGGTAGAGATAGTTGAATCATGGGAGCTGTTTTCCCCATAATGTTGTCATGGTAGTGAATAAGTCTCATGAAATCTGATGGTTTTATAAAGGGAAGTTCCCCTGCACAAGCTCTTTTTCCTGCCGCCATGTAAGATGTGACTTTGCTCCCCATTTGCCTTCCACCATGATTGTGAGGCCTCCCCACCCATGTGGAACCATGAGTCAATTAAACCTCTTTCCTTTATAAATTACCCAGTCTCAAGTATGTCTTTATTAGCATCAATGAAAACAGACTAATACACTATATGTCTTAATCTCTCTTTTGTATTTCCCATTTTCTGTGTGGCAGTGTATACATTTAAAAATATATCTTGTTGGGCCAGGTGCAGTGGCTCATGCCTATAATCCCAGCACTTTGGGAGGCTGAGGCAGGTGGACTGTGAGGTCAGGAGTTTAAGACCAGCCTGGCCAGGATGGTGAAACCCTGTCTCTACTAAAAACTGCAAAAAATTAACTGGGCACAGTGACAGGTACCTGTAATCCCAGCTACTTGGGAGGCTGAGGCAGGGAATTGCTTGAACTTGGGTGGCAGAGATTGCTGTGAGCTGAGATCATGCCTGGGCGACAGAGTGAGACTCCATCTCAAAAAAAAAAAAAAAAAATCTTGTTTTACTAATTTTTCTTTCAGTTGTAACTGATCTGTTTTTTAACTTTATTCTTTGATTTTTAAAAAATCAAATTCTATTTATTTGTTTTTATCTGAATGGATAATACATTCACATGGATAAAATGCAAAAGGTATCAAAGATTATCTGATAAAATGTCTTCCATCTACTCCTATTCTCTAGCCACTTCGTTCCCCTCCACTGTTTCTTATATCAGCCTCTCTGTTACCATTTCCAATGATCTGTTCTTAGTCCTCATATTGCTTGAATTTCAGAGGCCTGTGGCACGACCAGTCATCTCTCTTTGTTTCCACAGACACTACACTCCTCTTTTCTCCTCTAGACTCATTAATTCCTCCTTTTTAGTTTCCTTTTATTCCCAGTATTAATGTTGGAGAACTCTAGGACTCAGTCTTTGATCTTATTCTCTTTTCTATACACACTTATGCCCTTAGTGATCTCATCCAGTTTCATGGATTTATATACCCTTTATATATGGATAACAGTCAAATTTATGCCTAATCCTTCACTCAAACATCAGACTTGTGTAATTGATCACCTACTTGACATTTCCACTTGGAATAGGCACCTCAAAATTAACATGTCAAAACCAGAACTCTAGATTTTCTCTCACAAATCTACTCTAGTTGTATCCTTCCCCATTTCAGATAAAGACAATTTCATCTTTCTTCATACCCTGGCCATGAAACCCACATACTACCTAAATCTTGGGAATGTTAGGCTTTTTATTGGTTGGTGCACCAACCTAGTAAATCTTTGCCAGTCTATCTGGTCTACAGTGATATCATTTTGTTTTAATTTTATTTATCTGATTACTAATGATTTTGAGCTTATTTATTACCTTTTTGGTTGCCTCACCTGTGTATTGTGTAATCGTAACCTTAGCCTATTTTTTCTCCCTGTTGGGCTGTTACTCATTTTGTTCATTAACATTGTTTTTATGTATTGAGCTCCATGTCTGATCTCAAGACAAATTACTTGAAATCTAAGCAACACACTGTGGACTCTACTAGGTGAAAATACATGTGAATTATTTGGGGACCAGGAAAGTATCCTAATTGTTTTTACATATATCAAATCATCAGTGGGCAACATTTTGCATGTTGCCCAACACTGTCAGAGACCCAGGCCGTAGGAGGCCCTTACTTTCCATTTCTGGGAAGCTGAGTTCTTAGCACATTTCTTAGAATGTGAGTCAAGTGTCCTGCTTTCAGACTTCCTGCTGCCTGGGATTCTAGCTTTCCTTGATTTCCCATTTTCCTCTTTTTTCCTGTTCCGATTTTTAAGCAGTTATAAATCTTAAATCAGAATAATCATATCACAAAACTAACTTCCTGATCTTAATTCTGCTTTATTTCACTTGAAATGGAATATTCTAGACTAACATTTCGATGAGGAAACTCTGTTGCATTTTTATATTCATACTGGTATTGAATGGCTTAGAAATTTCCTCTGAAGTCTGTGATCCAGATTCTTAGGGAATCGTCTTTGGAACAACCTCCTAGCATACACTCCTGACTCTGCCATTTATCCATTAATTGGCAATTGAAGAAGAAATTAGAACCCAGTGTTATATTATTGTTAAATTTTTAAACAACTATCTCTCTTATTGAGGCAAAACAATGGGGGCATTGCTCTGGGAAGCTGAGGTTATAGGCTCAAGTATTCTGATCAGATTGTTTCTAAAATTGTACTTTGTGAAATCTGGGAGGCTTGAAGGCAGTGAGTGGTTCATAGGCTGTTGTGTGTACAGGCAAGGCCAAGATGGAGGCATTTCTGCTCTCCCCTGCTTCCCCCAGAGCAGTACCATCTTTATTATTAGTTCTGTGTATTCGAATCACACATACAACTTTGTTTGATAGAGGGTTTCCATAGTTTTTGTTTATTGTTTAGTCAGGCTTTCCTTAAAATGCAGTATTAGGGTTTGGATGTTTGTCCCTTCCAGATCTCATGTTGAAATGTAATCTCAAGTTTTGGAGGTGGGACCTGGCAGGAGGCATTTGGGTCATAGGGGTAGATCTGTTATGAATGGTCTAGCACCATCCTCTTGCTGATGAGTGAGTTAATGTGATATCTGGTTGTTTAAAAGTGTGTGGCACCTCCCTGCTCTCTTCTTGCTCCCTTTTACGCCATGTGATGTGTCTGCATAAGCTTCCTGATGTCCTCACCAGAAGCAGATGCTGGCCTTGTGCTTCCTGTACACCCTAAAGAGCCATGAACCAATGAAACCTCTTTTCATCATAAATTACAGTCACACGGATTCCTTTGTAGTAATGCAGGCAGATTATAACATATGCAGTAATGTGGACAATTAATGTTAACAACTTTAATGGGGATGATAATCAATTCTAATTGGGTAGTTGATTAAAATTTTACTTTCTGTTATGTCACCTAGAGATTGCCTCCACCAGTTGGTGCTGAAGCTATAAAGGTACCGTAAAGGAGCAAGAATACCCTTGCCTTCAGGATGTTTTATAGTATAGAATTAAATACAGTACATAAAATATGTGCATGTGTGCACACACATGTATACCACATAGCGGAAAATTTCCAAAATAAAGAGGATAACATTTAAATGAAAGGAAATTAATAGCTGGTGGTCTGGTAAGTTAATGTGTCACATTTGGTAAAAGGTAGGATTTTGGAATATACTGACCTTTCGTTCAGATCTAAGCTTCTCCTCACTAAAATACTACTGACTAAGCCGGGTCGGAGTGAGGATTAAAATAGTCAACCCATGTAAAATCATATTTACTCCATTGCACAGTTATTCAATAAATGCTACTTCCTTTCCCCTCTCTCTGATCCTTTTCTCCTTTCATAGACACTTGCTATCTATTTTTATCCCCAGCAATCTGGTTCATATTCTCAAATTCTAATCTTTGAAAATTTCCAGGATATTTGTGTATATGTGTGTGTACACACACATTTGCTACTATGAATACCTTAAAGGCAAGGACGTTCTGACTCCTTCATGATTTGTATTATAGCTTCAGATTTTTTCCCTGACACTTGCAAGATAGAATAACATCTATTCCTCTGCATATTAAATCCATACACCCCCCAACATAAAAATATCCAGCAAGATGGCAATGTGTCTGACTGTTAGATTTCTGGACCCATGATCTTTTTCTGTTTTGGCTAAATTCTAAGGCATATAAAATTTCTGGCAACATTAATAGGAATGAACAGATAATAAAAAGCATAGTAGAGACACTCTCTCATCTCCCTGCAATATGTCTACTCAAAAAAATCACTAAAAATCTCTTTGGAGAAGGTTGGCCAATGAATCCCTGGAACATGATAATCCTTAGCGTTGTGATTCTCATCTGCAAATGGTTTCTGGATATTACAATTTAAGTAGTGAGATTTGAGCTAAAGTTGACACCATGTCAACAAACTGTAACAGTTAGAAGTGACACTAAGGAAAATTGTTCTTTAAGAAACAAACAGGAACAAAATCTTGAAGTGTGGGCCTTTTGCCAGTTTAAAAAATAAAATCCATATTATTGGCTCTGTTTAGTTTCAGAGATTTATGTTCTAAGCCTAAGGCAGTTCTTCTAGATAAAATAGTATAAACTGTATCCACATATGCATTTAAATAAGCCTATGACTAATTTCCTAATAATCAAAATATTTTGCACTTCATTTAGAAGAAAAGATTTCAAAAACTTGTTAAATGCATTTATCATTTCTCACAACCCTTTGGGAACTTGAGTTGCATTTGACATATGGCTTAGAGGCAGCATTATTGGGTTTCCCTAACACCCAGTATTGAGTTGTTATTGAAAATGTTGGGACTCAGAAAACATCTGCAGGGATTGATGGGTCTAAGGTATAGCATCAAGGTGGCCACAGTGGCTGAATGCTGACTTATTTCCAGGAGTCGAGGTAGGGTGGAGTGGACAAAAGATAATTAAGAAGAGGTTTCTAGGAAACTTCATGCTTGGCTAGTCTTGAGCTCAGGAAAAAAAAAAATCATAGAGCGTTTTGCTTTTTAAGAGTTATGTAAAATGCTGCCATTTTTAGCTCTGAATAAAGGAGTGATCCATGTCATCGGCCAACTATAATTCCTGCCCTTTCATTTTTAGTTCCTGTTTTTCACTTCTTGAAGGTTCAATGTGAAATATATTTTCTTCTAATGACACAAACCATAGTAGAGAGTCATTGGGCTGTATGGAACTTTTCCAACTTAAGAAGCCAGGATTTCTTTTTGTTTGAAAAGAAAACTGTGACCTCAAGTGGCTACAATAATACTAATGATAATGAGTAATTAGATTATCGTGCTTACCAGGTGACAGGAAGTCATTTAAATGCTGAATATGTATAAACTCTTTAATCCTAACAACATCACTATGAGTTAGATACTGTTATCATCTGCATATTACAGACGAGGAAATTCAGGCCAATGTATGTAATTAACTTGGTCAATGTCACACAGTTAATAAGTAGTGGAGCTGTGCCTTAAAGCTGGTGACTAGATGATGAATAACAACTATGCATGATATGTCAGAGCTGGGCGTATCACTGAGAGTGGGATGCTTTTAGAGAGCTAAACTGCCCATATGCAGTTGACATAGATTTTAGGGATTTAGGCAGAAAGCTTATGTTTATATGGGGTTTGCTGTCTCTCTTTTTTAGGTTGCCATCTCTAAGCTTGTCTGACAAGATTTAAAGCAATAATTTGAGTTCTTATGTCTGCCTAACAGGTTCTTGGTTCTTACGTTACATTAGTAAGGATTGGCTCTAACCCAGTGGAGTATTACAGAGGTCTGTGATCACATTTCCTAAAGTGTGATCTGGGTTTTGTAGAAAGTGCTGAGAGGGTGATCTTGACCTGGAATTTGTAGTACCAATATCTTTTTCTCCACTTAATAAAATAAATCCAATTAAATAAGATTAGTATAGAAGTAAAACTTTTGACTTGTAAGTTTCCTGCCAAAGAAACAAAGCGTATTTTTTTCAAAGCCTCTTGTTCTGAGATCCAAATGCCTTTGAAGTGATTGGGGTCAATAAGATCACAGGCACAGGCAACTACAAACAAGTGTGGGGTGTGAGAATAAAGGAGGAAGTAGAACTTGGATCCTTCAATATTAAAACCAAAAACAAGACAACATTTTCAAAATCTATGTGGGAATAGAATACAGAGTATTCCAGAAAAAAAGTGGTACTAACAAAGAATATAAAGTATTGCCAGAGTATTGGTGAGTGAACCAAGCCTGTTATCTATTCAGCTTGTAGTTATACAAGTAACTCTTGAAGCAAGGCTCCATAGGAGAGAGTAACACACAGAATCAAGATCAGAAAATGAAGAGGATCACAATATGTTTCTTTTGGGAGCAATCAAGAAAAATGAGTTTATGCATTAGAGGGAACCACTCTTTAGAAACTTAAAGAACAGACAACTTCAATGTTAAAAATAATGTAATTGATAATAGTGCCTTCTAATCGCACAATTTTGTGACTACAGCTGCAAATCAGGGGTCTTCCAAACCACTCTAGGGTTCAATAATTTACTAGGAAGTCTCTCAGACCTCATCAAATCATGGCTTCGATTTATTATAGCAAAAGAATCAAAAGCAAAATCAGGAAAGGGAAAAGGTACATGAGTGAAGTCCAGAGGATACCAAATACAAGCTTCCAAGGGGTCGCTCCTGGTGGAGTCACACAGGCCATGCTTCATTCCCTAGGAACAAGTTGTGACAGCACATGTAAAATATTGCCAGCCAGAGAAACTCATTAGAGACTGAGTGCCCAGGGTTTTCATTGCAGGTTGATCATGTAGGCACCTTTTGCCAAACATATAACAAGATTCTAGACTTCCACAAAGAAAGCAGATGTTTAGCAGACATCATGTTATTTGTATAATGGTTTAGACATAGTGGGCCACTCTTGTCAATTAGGGAAATCCTTTTGCACAAATGCCTAGTTGCCAAAGGCTGACCTTCACCTTGCAAAAAGGCCTTTATAAAGATAGCCTGCTGTGTTAACTGTTCCGTACAAATGGCAAGTATCATGACAGACTGGGAAACAATGATGTAAAAATAAGCTTAGTAGAAACAATCAAGCAGTAGAATTTCTAAAGTTCACCTTGAGTTTCCTAAGAAGGGACAGACTTGAAGTCAAAGTGACCTTGGATGTGACATGATGAAACTCTGACAATAGTATCTGACTGTCATGGGAATGGTAGATATATTATTACCTCCCCACTCCACTCTTCCCTTCTTATCTTTGCTTTGAGCATGACTGGGCAAGACACACAAACATGAACTCATATTTTAAAATTACATGAAATATTCTCTTCTGGGATACATTTGCAAATGCTTTGGCCTGTTAGGGTGAAAACAGCTATTCCAAAGGTAGAGTTCCTACTAGACTCTCAGAACGTGTAGGCATTTCAGAGTGGCACTGGAAGTGTCCATATAGGGGTTTTTCTTCACAGAGGGTTAGTTGTTAATGTTACTCATTCAGACATTGTGACTAAGTTTCTAGGGAGACTCTGAATGTGGTAGGTCAAGTGTGTCATTAAACCTGAACTTATCTAAATTCAATACTTCTGGCCTCATAAACAACCAAATGAGATTTTTTTAAAAGTCTTCAGAAAGTAATAAATCTATTCTGGAACGGGAATAAAAATGACAGGCCTATAATAAGAGATACTACAGTTGAAAAAGACCTTATTAGGTCATTTAGTTTGCAGCTGGGTTCCTCTCAGCATGGTTGCCAGGGTTCAAACAGGGCCAGACTCAGTGTTCTGATATATCCCTCAGAAGGCTCTGCTACCATCTAATAAGGTTAGAAATTTCATCTGGAAGGTAATGGTGTCATCAATCTAGGAGCTACTACATGTAACTGATGAAAAAGGGTATACTTTAATGGTAATTGGGAGGAAAATTGCTGGGGCATGGACCTCTGGGGAAAGGAATGATGAAGGGCCCTCAGAAAGGAGATATGGTGGGTGCAGAGGGAGTGGGTGAGGCAGCAGCATGGAGTGCAGCCCTGTTCTGCTGAGTGCTAAGGACCAGGGAGTTACAGAGGAAGGTGAAGGAACAGTTTGTACCCTACTTAGCTTATTGTCAAATACATTTACCTGGGAAATCAAAATGAGTAAATTGAAGAACAACATGGGAAATTCTTTCGCCTTCTATCCTCCAAATTGGTGTATCATAAAATCCAATTATAGATCATGTTTCATTTCTAATGCTGCTTATATACTATCAGTAAGCCACATGTTGTTTTTTTCTCCTCCAAATAGTGACAGAGCAGGAGCATCTCCATCTTTGACAAGCCCCTCATTCTAAAGTTCACCTTAATAAAAAACCATCTAAATCCAAAGGGCATCAGCCTAATGGCTAAGGTCAGCACAACCATAAACCACAAACAACATCTCCAACCAGAAATATTACAAACTCCTCCCCAACCAGAGTCATGCTAGCCCCGAGATAACTCACCTCCAGCCGGGAAGTTGCCAGCCTTGAGATAACTCTACTCTGGCCGGAAAGATGTCTGCCCCAACATAACCACCCCTCCCCTCAAAGACATTCCAAGCCCACCATAAAACTTCTCCCTCACACAGGAACATTCCAAGCTTGTAATAAGCCCCTCACCCTAAAAGCAACATATACTGTTAGTCTCTAAGAGAAAACGCTCCTTACTGAAATCGACCGGAAGCCCCTCTCAGGTTATATCTAAAGAAAACCTGTCTTTGACTGCCAGGACATGTTTCATGTTTCTTTTTTCTTTCTTTAACTCTTATAAGTAGTGGAAGACTAAATATGAGCTGTCCCAATATACTTAAAAAAGTATGTCAGACAAGAGTTCAGTCTTTCTGGTATCTCTTGGTGTGTTTCTGAGATAGGGAGGTAAACTGAGTTAATGTCCATTTTTTGTAGACTAGAAGAGGTATATCCATTCTAATCATATCTTGCATCAACTTAACATGTTTATAGGTACACTAGTTTAATTAGTTTAAGGGAAAAGTAACCACACATGCCTTATTACATTTCAGATTTATCTTAATACCAAGTCAGGACCTAGGAAGGTGGAAGAGAGGGACCCCAGTGGCTTCCTCATTTTTCCCTTCCTTCCTCCCATCCTACCTCCTTCACTTCCTTAGTTACTTTATCTAACTAATATTTATTAAAACACTTCTCTGGACCAGGTATTGCCATCAACACTGTGGAAAAGAGTGTTGTACCAGATAGATAATATCCCTGCATTTAAAGAACTTTTGTTTGCTCTGGTGGGGGATCAAACATATGAGCAAATTATAACATGGTGTGGTAAAGACAAAAGAACAGGGTGCTAAAGGAAGCGCATGATGTGGTATCGAACTCAGTTAATCAAATTCAAGAACATTTTCTCATGGAAAGTGACATATAGGCTGATACCTAATGAATAGGTAGGAGTTATGTAAAGCAGTAGTCAAAATATTGATCATTGGCAGAGGATATAACATTTGAGAAGTTCCATAGGTCTGAAAGAGCAACAGTCAGGCAGGCAATCGAAACAAGCCCAGTGTACCTGGAACATACAGCAGAGATGGAGAAAATGACAATAGCGAGATGAGGAGGGAGACAGTGTGTTGAGAGAGAAGGTGGAAGGATGATCAGAAATCAGGTCAAGGTTATGCTTAGTAAGTTGAATTTTACCCAAACAGCATTAAGGAGCCATTGAAGAGGAATGAGCAATACAAAGTCATGATAATATCTTTAAAGAAACATCACTAGGACACTCCTGCATAAGACCAGTGATTAGCTCTGTGAAGAAGTTAAATGAATGTGACTCTTTACTGAGGTTTGGAGTTTCAATACAAATAGGAGAATTAAATAAAGGTGATATAAACAGTAAGATCCATATCCTCAAACTCTTTCCTCCACTTGCCTCCCAAAATCATAATAGTTGGGTTTACCCACATGGTCCCAACCTCCTAGCAGAAAATTCATAGATTTCTTTCTGAGAACTATCTACACAAGAGAAAAGCACTATCAATAATAATTTTTAGGGATCTAAAGGGAAACAGCTGAGTCTGTCTTGTATCACACTACAGTGAGGCCTACTATGCGATAAACCCCATACCTGCAAAGAACTTTGCAATTAGATTTTTAATTCCTCCTTCTTAAAAATGAAGACATAACCAACTATCAGCAGATAGATTTGAGGACAGCCAGAGTACAAAACAGGCAGAAAAAGAAAGATAAAACTTTCAGAAGAAAGAGAAAGTATGTAAAAGTAGAACACTTTCTTTGAAGAAGTATGTTTTTAGAGAAATAAATGAAAATTCATCTAAAAAACAAGGATAGACAAATCAACAAAAGAAAGACATTAATGTTGCCAGAAAGAGCTTTTAAGCTTACCAAACTTATTATAGAAGATCTAAAAATATCTCAAAAAAAAGTTTGGAAGATAAAGTGAGAAAATGTTTCAGAAAGTAGAATAACAAGAAAAAAATGCAGAGATGAAGAATAGAATAGAAGCATTTTAAAAAGCAAAGGGTTAACTTTGAAGGTCCAGTTTTTAAAAGTATATACTTTAGGACAGAGAAAATTGAAGAAAATTATCCAATAAGTAATTCAAGAAGATTTTCTAAAACTGAGGAATACGAAGTTTCCAGATTGAAAGGGCCCCTGAGTGCCAATGAAGTTAGTCAAACAAAGCCTATTAAAATGTACGTTAATCTGAAATTTCAGAACACCAGGGGCAGAGAGGATCCCAAGCCTTTCCTAGGGAGAAAAGAGGTCATATGCATAAGATCTGGAATTAGAATGGCTTTCAACTTCTCAATGACAAAAATAAAAGCTGGAAGACAAAGGAAAAATGTCTAACATTCTGTGATGCCCAAAATGTAATTCTATGCACAGACAAAATAGAAATCAAATGTGAGGCTGGAATACAGCATCTGAGGTAGGGAAGATCTCAGAAGTTTTACTTCCTATGATTCTTTTTTTTTTTTTTTTCAGGTAATGAGTGGAATAAGCAAGCAGGTGTCTTAGTTCATTTGTGTTGCTATAAATAAATACCTGAGGCTGAGTAATTTGTATAGAAAAGAGGTTTATTTGGCTCACTATCTCACAGGCTGTACAAGAAGCATGGCACAAGCATCTGCATCTGAAGAGGGCTTCAGGAAGCTTCCACTCATGGTGGAAAAGGAAGGAGAGCAGGTATCACAGCACAAGAAAGAAGAAAGTAAGAGATAGAGAGAGGAGGGAGGTGCCTGGTTCTATTTAACTATCAGTTCTCATGTGGACTAATAGAACAAATACTCATTACTTTGAGGACAGCACCAAAACTTTCATGAAGGAGCTGCCCCCATGACCAAAAAACTTCACACCAAGCACACCTCCAACACTGGGGATCACATTTTAACATGAGATTTGGAGAGGACAAATATCTACAGTATCACCATGTAAGGTAACACTCACACATTTTAGAGATTAGGACCTGGAAATCTTTGGGGCCATTATTTGGCCTACCACAGTCATGCTGACCTTCTGGACTCTGTTGGGAAAGGGAGCTATGGGTACATGAACATGGATGAGTGCCCCTGTGGCTAATGACGAAGGCAGAGAGACTCACTGCCTGAGGGCCAGAGAAGACCTTGAGAGTGACAGTGATCATACCTGTCTCCCTGAATTCCCCATCTGGACATGTTCACACTTTTGAGAAGGGAAAAGGACAGGGCCCAGTAATAATGTGGTTACAGTATGGGTTCCTGTCTACCCCAGGACAGCATCCTTATTTTCCTCAAGCTGTCTATATATATATATCTCCTGGTTTCCTTTAGGGAGTGAGTGCTTCTCAGAACTACCTACTTGTTCCCTCCAGGGATATCTCACCTCCATCCTCAGCCTCTGGCATGCTAGTTTCTGCTGTTTTTCACACAAAGAAGTTTTCTTTTCTTCTTCTTCTTCTTCTTTTTTTTTTTTTTTGAAATGGAGTTTCATTCTTGTTGTCTGGGCTGGAGAACAGTGGCATGATCTTGGCTCACTGCAACCTCTGCCTCCTGGGTTCAAGCAATTCTCCTGCCTCAGCCTCCTGAGTAGCTATGCTTACAGGCGAGCACCACCACACCTGGCTAATATTTTAATATTTATAGTAGAGATGGGGTTTCACCATGTTGACCGGGCTGGTTTTGAACACCTGACCTTAAGTGATCCGCCTGCCTTGGCCTCCCAAAGTGCGAGAATTATTGAGCCACCGCACCCAGTTGGTTTTCTGACTACCAAGAATGTTTTAATATTTGGGTCAGCTGGTGGCACAAAAACTCTGTTTTATGTCCGTGTCAGCTGTGAAAAACTGTATCTTCTCCTGTCCCCTATCTCTCTAATTCTTTTCTGTATTCTAGATTTCATGTCCCCATACAATGCATCTTTAAATTTTTATCCTAATGTCCCATGTTTTCCCCATTTCCTCTCCAAAATAGTTCACTGGTCTATCAGCATCCTGTGGGGACTGCTTTCTGTCTTTGGTTTTGAGTGTGGAGGAGCTCCTGACACTTGCTACCCTGAGGCTTTGCATCTGGGGATTCACACGATTTGCCTCTTGAAGTGTTTCCTGCCCTGTAGGCAAGTGTGAACATGAAAATATATGCATGAAAATATACACATTCAGCATTTATTAAACAAATGTTTATTAAATATCACCATAGGCCTGGCATTTTACCAGTCCCAAGGGAACAGAGATGGATGAGGCATGAAGGAGTTGCTAATCCAAAAATAAAATATCTAGCATGTATTGAGTATTTACTAGGTGATAGGTAATGTGCACTTTCTAAATGTATTTTATTTAATCCTCACAATGACTCCTGGAAGTAGATATTTTTAACCCTATTTATATATGAGAAAGGAAAGCGCAAAAAGTATGAATAACTTGCCGAGTTCACATACCCTGTAGGGTGGAATCTTTGGGACTACAGTCTATGCGATCTGAAACAAATCAGAGTTCAGATCTGCACTCAGAATGCATGAGGGTCATGGTGTGTTTTTCCTGCTCTTATTGCATATTCCATATTCCATTGCTTCTCTGGAAATGTAAGGGAGTTCTTAGAAAGTAGGACATAGAGAAGCAGTTACTCTCACATGCGTTGCTTTAAAGCATCAAAATTGCTGCATTTCTTTTGGAAAGCAGTCTGGCAGTGTATAACTAGATACTTTAAAACTTTAAACCTAATTATAGCCCTTCTGGGAATCTACTCTGAAGAAAGGACCAAAGTTATAGAAAAAGCTTTACGCCTGAGGATGGTCTTTGCAATGTTATAAAGAGAGGTAGAAAGTGTACTTACTCTGTGTTGAGATGTGCAAAGGAAATGTAACTTCCCTTTTCTTTTTTCCTGTAACTTACCTAATCTTCCCCTTGAGTGCTCATCCTGCCATTCCGCCACCCTCTCTGTGCCTTGTGGGGAAAGGAGAAATATAAGTGTGTTCTCATCTGGTTAAGTTAGCTCAGTCTCTTTGGGATAATTCTCAGTTTTTCATTTTCTTGCCCCTCCCCGTTGTCCTCACCAAATGGTATCTGGGTGTGTAGCGCAGGGTGTGACTGTCCCCTCATGGCCACCAGATGACCTCAGAAGCACATGAACAGGTCTTTGCTCTATCCTCTGCCTTCCTGGCCTCTGTGGTAATGACACTTTTCCCTGGACATTCATCTGATGCTGAAGTTTAGGGGTGATGAATCCATGGGGGCTCTTTGGGCACAATCAGGGCCTGGTGGCTGACTGAGTCCCAGTCCTGCCTCAGTGCAGGTTGGAGCACCTGAGTCTAGGTCTGGTGGTGACCCCCACCCTTCATTCATCCTTAGTGTGGGTAGCTTGTGTTATAGCCCTTAGCTTCAGGGTCACTCAGTTTTGTCTGAGAGTCAGCTTCTAGGAGCTGACTACTCAGTCACAACCTTTCCTCAGCTGGGCGTGCAGGAACATCTGCCCTTTACTGTACACATGGAAGTGCTAACCTAGACTGTCTCTCTCCCTGATGCCCCAGCAATCCTGGGTTGTGACCCTGTGACCAGTGAAGCATCATTCGGAGTCCTGACGGGAAGCCAGGCTAGAGTCCCTCCTGCTTTCCAGTTTTTTCTTCTAAAATGCACCCCATTTAGGGAGGTGACATTATGGATGATATTTTTTCTTGCCAGTTTTTATATGTTGCTAGATATGATTGTAATGCTTTTTATAAATCATAAGATGTTTTTTAAACTATGGTCTGTGGAAGAAGCTGGTTTGCACCCTAATTAAAGAGGGGGCTCTAATACTGTGTTTGAGTACAAGCAGTCAAGCAGCATAGGACTGACTCTTAAAACATGTAGATGAGGCCACGCTGGGCAGGACAATCATTATAGGTGGGTAATGGAGACAGGCCCCACTGTCACACTCTGGTCTTCTCCTCCACACCACCTCCATCCCTTCTTTTCCATACTTTCTTGGAGACAGACCCACTGTCCCTGCAGTCAAATCAGAAAGTGAAGGACATCACGCCTGTAATCCCAGCACTTTGGGAAGCCTTGGTGGGCAGATCATGAGGTCGGGAGATCGAGACCATCTTGGCTGGCATGGTGAAACCCCATATCTACTAAAAAAATACAAAAAATTAGCTGGGCGTGGTGGCGGGCACCTGTAGTCCCAGCTACTTGGGAAGCTGAGGCAGGAGAATGGCGTGAACCTGGGAGGCGGAGCTTGCAGTGAGCTGAGATCGCGCCACTGCACTCCAGCCTGAGTGACAGAGAGAGACTCAGTCTCAAAAAAAAAAAAAAAGAAAAAGAAAAAGAAAGTGAAGGACATGTATGAATGTGAAGCCCTCAGGGTTCACCACCTAATGGACTCTGCTGCCTTGGCCTGGAGAACTTGCGTTGTAGAGAGCAGAATTTTCAACATTTTCAGAAAGGAAGTCATTTGATTGAGAAAGGATACAGGGCACAGTGACATTTGGCAAGGGAAAGGCTAATTTAGGATTTGGTCGACAAAGTGAGCAGTTTCTTCTGAAGAGGAGTTCTCTGAAGAAGAAACTGCTGTTTCTGAAGAACTTCTTCAGAAAGTTCTTCTGAAGAAGACCCTGGCCCCATGTTCAGCCTCTCCTGGGTCCACTGTATAACTGGATTAGGTAGGTATTCATATTTACCTCCTTATCTCTTATTTAATAGGTGCCTCATTTAAGCCCTCAAATGCTTGTTCACAGTTTCCATCATTTCTTGAATTTAATTCAATGACAGCATTGCAAAACCTTTCAGCAGGAAATGGCTATAATATGTTTTGCAGACATCAGAAATACCCCGAAGAGAAAGTTAATGGGAGAGAACATAATAAGCCTTTTTACGAAGAATAAAATGTGGGATATATTTTATCTTAACAGTTTTCAACAAAGCCCCTGGAGGTTGTTTTCATGTGGGTAGAAGTTTTTCATTAAAGTAGAAGTCTTTTTTTTTTTTTTTTTTTTTGAAACTTTTTTTGTCTTAAGTATTTCTATCCCCTAAGGAAATCTCAGGACAAGCCCCCTCATCTCCAGAGGTCTCCCAATTATATTGGTTAATATTGATTGTAGACACATCAGAACAAGCATTACAAAAGGCTTCTTTTTCTTTTCCATAAGAATTTTCTTTTGGGGAAGAGGTTCTTTTAGGTAAAATTGTCTTCTTAATAAGACACAGAAAGGTGCAAAAATCATGTTAAGTGATCTTGGGGATTCCTTTCTCTCGTTACAGGTGAAACAAATCAGAATCTGATTCATGGGGTGGTGTGTGTGTGTGTTAGATGTGTTCACCAGCATAAATCAGACCACAGTGAAGCTCAGCATAATTGTCAACACTAAGGTGCACTTATTGGGAGGGTGCGGACACTGTTCTCACAAAGTCCTTAAGCCCCACTTTACAGTCAAAGCAGCATCCATAAATTCTCTCACCATTTCTCTTATAGTATCTTTAATTCTTTCACATTTGATTCAAATGGCACACAATTCAAGTTTACTTATTAATTTTTGGTCTTAAAAATTATTCTCAGTTGATGCCATCAAGTAAAAATTCTTGAATTTGAGAACTTAAACATGTCTGGTATGTAAAATGCAACAACGAGGCTGCTTATTCTTTACAGTCCCTTGATTATAAATAATTGTAATTAGTTTGGAGACAGAGGACTCTGGGGTCAAATCTCTCATTAACTGGGATGTTAGGAAATCTCTTTAGGTTTTTCTTTTTTTACAGGTTGATTTTGAACATTTCTTAATATCATGTTTTAAGAAAAGTGGAAGAAAAATTTGAGGGAAAAATTGCTGAGCTACTTTCAAACAGCAAGAATGATCTGTATCAATTAGGCACTGAGCTTGAATTTGCATTCCACGCAGTGCACACTAACCTCTTGCATATATGGTATTTTGTATTTGGGGTAGACATGAGTTGACTGGCTTAGGGTAAAGTTCCAAGCAGCTTTATCACAAATAAGAATTAAAATATCAATTTATACTTGGTATGATTTGACTTCGTGTCCCCACCCAAATCTTACCTTGAATTGTAATCCCCAGGTGTTGAAGGGAGAACCTGGTGGGAGATGATTGGATCACGGGGGTAGTTTCCTCTATGCTGTGGTGGTGATAGTGAGTGAGTTCTCATGAGATCTGATGGTTTTGTAAGCATTTGGCAAGTTCTTCCTTCACTCATCTAGCTCTCCTGACTCCTTGTGAAAGAAGACACCTGCTTCCCCTCCCGCTTCTGCCCATATTGTAAGTTTCCTGAGGTTTCTCCAGCCATGCCGAATTGTGAGTCAATTAAACCTCTTTCCTTTATAAATTACCCAGTCTTGGGTACTTCCTTATAGCAGTGTGACTAATACAACACTCAAGACAAAAAATATAACTATTTGAGGTGAGGGATATGTTAGTTAATTTAATCAATCCGTACATACCTCATAACATCACTTTGTACCCCATAAATATATACAATGATATTTTGTCAATTTATAATAAAATACAAAAAGCTCCAAGTCAATTACATTCTCTACTATATAATCATAGATACAGAAAGCAACACCCGCCACGACCTGAAGTCAAAAGAAAAATTTACTAAGATTACACCACAGAGCACCCTATCACTCTATCGCATGCATGCAGTTGAAAGTGGATTGGCTCCTCTATTAAGACTGTGTATGTATCAGTGCCTGTGAGCTTGGTATTAACTAACTGGTCTGACTGTCCATCTTGTGGTTTGAACTCTGAGAATTATTACAAACCCTAGAAGAGGTAGTCTCTCTATTTGCTTATGAATGCTTAGGTAATACAGAGCCCTGCCCTGATGATGGGGCAATGTCTTGATATTTTGGTCTTTAGCTCCACATAAAGGGTAACAGTTTACAATGACCCATAGCAAAGCTATTTTATTTTATTTTTTAAATTGAATTTCAATAGCTCTAAGGGTACAAGTGGTTTTTGGTTACATGGATGAATTGCATAGTGGTGGAGTCGTGGCTTTTAGTGTAATCTGTCACCCAAATAGTATATATTGTACCCAATAGGTAGTTTTTCATCCCTCATCCCCTTTTCCCCCTTCTGAGCCTCCAGTGTTTATTATGCAATCCTACATGCCCCTGTATAGCCATAGATTAGCTTCCTTTTACAAGTGAGAACACACAGTATTTGGTTTTCCCTTCCTGAGTTACTTAACTTAGGATAATAGCCTCCAGTTTCATCTAAGTTGCTGTAAAAGATATTATTTCATTATTTTTTAGTGGCTGAGTTTTGTATGGGCAAAATAAATTATGACTAAGACCCCAAAAGCATAGCAAAAGAAATAACCAGCAGAGTGTACAGACAATTTACAGAATGGGAACAAATACTCACAATCTTTACATCTGACAAAGGACTAATATTAAGAACCTACAAGGAATTCAAACAAATCAGCAAAAAATAAAAAACCCAAATAATCCCATTAAAAAGTGGGCAAACAATATGAATAGTTACGCTGAAGTGTGACAGAAGCCCCTGAAGGGCCATCTTTAGTTCTTATGCAGTCACTATAAGAACTTCGCTCCAATGCAGTATGTCCCACCAAAAATGAAGAGAATGGAGCTCCTGAGATGTCCCTTGAGGAGCCCCATGAGAATCTGGAAGCAAAGGCTAGGAAGAGTGGTTCTGGCTGGTGTGACAAGACCACTCCCAGGGAAGCAGCTGGGAAAATCACAGAGACGCTAGTTTAGCTGCAGGGCTGTACCTCAGGGAGTGACTCCATGTAATGGCCAAGAACCATTATGTGCCACCCTGATCACCAAAGTAAAAAGAACAAAAATCAAAAAACTATTCAAAAACTTCTCTCTCCTCTCATTAAACTTGAGCCATGGCTATACTGAACTATTTTGGCAGGAAGAGGGGTAGCCAAGAAGGAAACAGGAGGAAATACATACTTAAATCACTATGGATTTTTTTTAGTTTTTAAGTTTTGTGGGTACATAGTAGGTGTATATATTCATGGGATACATGAGATATTTTGATACAGGCATGCAATATGAAATAATCTCATCATGAATTTTGAGCTGTGAATGGTAGAATCCCAAACTTCATCTCTAATTTGGTTTAAAAATACTGGAGGATTCCAATCAGTACACACACATGCACACCCACACAGACACACACACGTACACGCACACACACATAAACACGCATATATCCAAAGTATAATCTATTTTTGTTTTTGATTTAATTTGTAGAGATTTTCTGCCTGGAATCATATTTGCAAGTTCAGATTTAGCTTAGAATAAAAAAATACATCCCTCAGTTTAGGAGATGAAGGAGTTATAGAAAAATATTTTCTGAAGAAGCGTTTTCATAAAATTAGAAACTACTTTTAGAATTCTATTAAAGTTGGGCTTGGAGAGTTCATCTCTCACTATATAGCCTTGTGTTGTAAGGCAGATCAGTGGCTGGGGTGCCTGTTGTGGGTGTGACTATGTTCAGGAGTGATTGAAGCCAAATCTGTGACTGTGTCAGTAAATGACTTGAAAACTGAATGTGATACTTGAGTAGGTATTTTTCTAGTTTATAATTTAGTCTGTCTTTTTTACCTTCACAATATTTTATTCAACAAATTGCTAAGCTCTGATCACACTTGGAGATGTGACTACAGATCAGTTTAATGAAAGTCTCAAGGAAAGAATGAGGGTTACTTCAAAAATTAAAAATTTCATCTTAGATGGGCGGTTAGGTCAGACGGACTTACAGGGGCTTAAACTGCCCTGTGATCATACCACCCCCTCAAAATGGGAAACAATTTTTTTTTCTCATTCAATTTGTACTCTCTGTTCTTTGCCCACCTCCAAAAGCAGAATAACCAACCTCCTATTGAATTGTTTGTTTGTAACTGCTTTGACCCAGTTAGTCAAATCATAGAACTGTTCAAAGTTTCAGAATTGAACATTGAAATATTGAGTTTTCTGTTCACATATTTAGAATTTTACGTCCCAAAATGGTAGGGAAGACTTACCCTATAGTAATTTATTTGTGCTAGTGTTAAAGATGAAACATTGTAACTGACCCTTTTTTTTTTTTTTTTTGAGATGAGTATTACTCTGACATCCAGGCTGGGGTGCAGTGGAGCAATCTTGGCTCACTGCAACCTCTGCTTGCTGGGTTCAAGAGATTCTCCTGCCTCAGCCTCCCGAGTAGCTTGGACTACAGGTATCTGTCATCACGTCTGGCTAATATTTGTATTTTTAGTAGAGATGGGGTTTCACCACGTTGGTCATGCTGGTCTTGAACTCCTGACCTCAAATGATGCACCCACCATGGCCTCCCAAAGTGCTTGGATTATAGGCATGAGCCACCATGCCAGGCCTGTGTAACTGACTCTTAAAGTATTAAAGAAATATTATAGAAGTAAAAAAGAACTCACACAAAAAGGGCTTAATTTGAGGGAGGCTTATTTCTGTTTAAAGTGTATTTAGCACCTTCCTTCCCTCTCCTTCTCCAAAAAAAAAAAAAAAAAAAAAAAAAAAAAAGACAGAAAATGCAGTTTGAAATTCACTGAAACAGAGCCAGAAAGTCTTGAGATTTTTGAGTTAAGGTAAGAAAGATGGTTGGATAAAATTAATGCATAATTTCTCAGTGAATAAAGTTGTAGCTCTCATATATTAAATAGATAAGTTTACACACTGATATGTAGAAAATGGCTAAAATATTTAAAAAGCATGTTTTACTGGCCGGGCGCGGTGGCTCACGCCTGTAATCCCAGCGCTTTGAGAGGCCGAGGCGGGCGGATCACGAGGTCAGGGGATCGCGACCATCCTGGCTAACACGATGAAACCCCGTGTCTACTAAAAAAATACAAAAAAATTCACTGGGCATGATGGCAGGCGCCTGTAGTCCCAGCTACTCGGGAGGCTGAGGCAGGAGAATGGCGTGAACACAGGTGGCAGAGCTTGCGGTGAGCAGAGATGGAGCCACTGCACTGCAGCCTGGGCGACTGAGCGAGACTCTGTCTCAAAAAAAAAAAAAAGAGGCATGTTTTACTAATCTGTTTTAAGTTACACCATGTTCAGAGTTCTATGTAAGGTAGGGTTTTATTTTTCTTTTTAGGATAGTCGGTATAATAATAGTAAGAACCGTCCCATATGTTAGTGAATTACATATGTGCATCTTGAAACTAAAAATTGTGAACACTGGAAAGCACCATTGTGACACAGAGTAAGCATCTTAGTAATATATAAAAATTAATGTAAATGAAAGTTAAAATTATATTACTGTGAAACTCATCTTCCAACTCCAAGTTAAGCTTTAGAAATATGTATTAGTGAGTAACTGTTAAGAGTTTTGAATATACTACACATTCCTGTACAAGCCAGAATTATTTCTTTGTGACTTATTATTCAACTTGGCAATTGCTTTTGATTTGCTGGGTTTTGCAACATGGTAGAATATATTTACTCTATTTGAAACTATTCATTCCTATGAACTGTTTTTTAAAATTGTCTACTATGTGTAACATACAATAAAACTACCTGTGCTGAAACTTGGGGAAAATTTAGGTCCTTTTAAAAAAAGTATTAGTAATCATTGACTACATTTATGATAAAAGTGCTCGCTTGGCTTACTTAGATAACACAGTTGGTAGAAATGATAAATACATAAAGTATTAACACCTTGTGAATGCACTGGATTTAATTAAACATTTTGTAATAATCACTTGGTAAGAATTATAAACTTAATTTTTGCACTAAACTAAAATGAAACATTACTTTTTTTTAATGTGTCACAGATGTAGGCTTGCATTATTTTAGGTTTGTGTGAGCTAGTCCATCAATTTCTAAAAATCTAAGGTTTCTAATTAAAACACAAGGAAAGAGTCGTCTTTTTGAAGGAAGTAACTGTAGTTTTGCCTTTTTTTTTTTTTTTTTACAATAGCCACACAAGAAAATAAAATACTTAGAAATAAATTTAATCAAGGAGTTGGAAGATCTCTACAACGAGAACTACAAAACACTTATGAAAGAAAGTATAGATGATACAAACAAATGAAAAAGCATCCCATGATTATGAATTGAAAGAATCAATGTCATTAAAATGACCCTGTTGCCCAAAGCAATATACAGATTCAACCCAGTTCCTATCAAATTAACAACATCATTTTCAACAGAATTAGGAAAAAAAGCCCTAAAGTTTATATGGAACAAAAAAAATGAAGCTCAAATAATCAAAACAATTCTGTAGGAATCACATTACCTAGGTTCAAATTATACCACAAGTCTATGATAACTAAAACAGCATGGCACTGGTACCAAAGTAGACATATAGATTAATGAAACAGAATACAGAACCCCGAAGTAAGCCACATGACTACAATCAACTAATCTGCAACTAAATTGACAAAAATAAACAACTAGAAAAGGACACTGTATTTAATGAATGGTGCTGGAAAAATTGGCAGACCATATGCAGAAGAGTTAAACTGGACCCCCTGCCTCCCATCATATACAAAAATTAACTCAAGATAGATTAAGGACTTAAAGGTAAGACCTGAAACTATAAAAATCCTAGGAAAAGCTTTTCCGGACATTGGTGTATGCAAAGAATTTATAACAAAGACCCCCAAAACAAAACAAAAAATAGACAAAAAAGCTCTGCACAGCAAAATAAATAATCAACAGAGTAAACAGACAACCTAAAGAATGGGAGAAAATATTTGCAAATTATGCTTTCAACAAAGGATTAATAATCACCATCTACAAGAAACTCAAACAACTCAACAAAAAACAACAAAAAAGCCCTATTATAAACCAGGCAAATGACATGAACAGACATTTCTCAGAAGAAATACAAGAAGCCAACAAACCTATGAAAAATTCTCAACATCACTAATCATCAAAGAAATGCAAATTAAAACCATAAAGAAGTATCATTTTATATCAGTTAGAATGGTTATTATTAAAAAGTCAAAAGACTGGGCATGGTGGCTCACACCTGTAATCCCAGCACTTTGGGAGGCCAAGGCGGGTGGATCACCAGGTCAGGAGATCAAGGCCATCCTGGCTAACACGGTGAAACCCTCTCTCTACTAAAAATACAAAAAGTTAGCTGGGCGTGGTGGTGGGCGCCTGTAGTCCCAGCTACTCAGGAGGCTGAGGCAGGAGAATGGCATGAACCCGGGAGGTGGAGCTTGCAGTGAGCCGAGATCGCGCCACTGCACTCCAGCCTGGGTGACAGAGAGAGACTCCGTTTCAAAAAAAAAAAAGAAATACAAAAAGTCAAAACACAACAAGTGTTGAAATGGATGTGGAGGAAAGGGAACACTGTTGGTGGCAATGTAAATTAGTTCAACTTCTGTAGAAAACAGTATAGAGATTTCTCAAAGAGCTGAAAGTAGAACTAACATTCAATCCAGCAATTCCACTACTAGGTGTATACCCAAAGAAAAATAAATCATTATATAAACAAGACATTTGCACTTGCATGTTTATTGCAGCACAATTCACAAGAGCAAATTCATGGAACCAACCTAAGTGTCCATCAGTGGTTGACTGGATAAAGAAAATACTATGCAGCCACAAGAAAGAATATTTTTTGCAGCAACATGGATGGAACTGGAGGCCATTATACTAAGTGAAATAACACAGGAACAGAAAACCAAATACTGCATGTTCTTGCGTATAAGTGGGAGCTAAACAATAGGTACACGTGGCCATAAAGATGAAAATAATAGACACTGGAGACTTCTAAAGGTGGTAGAGGGCTCCACAAAATGACCTACTAGGTACAGTGTTCACTATTTGGGTGGTGGGTAAACTAGAATACCAATCCTGATCATTACACAGTATACTCACGTAACAAACATGCACATGTACCCCAGAGTCTAAAATAAAATAAAATAAATTTTAAAAAATAAATCCATATTAAAAGGAGATGACAGAGCCAAAATAAAAGAACTATGGGTTGACAGGACAACTGGATTAAAATTATCATCAGTTTCATTGAAAAGGGCTAACTTGAAGATAAATCTTTTGACTCCAGCTCTTTAGAGGATCTAAAGTGGCCTTGATGGACAGGGGAAATAAATCACAACATGGAATTCCTTGAATACAAATTTATTGACTTTAAATAATTTTGTCTACTGTTACGTATATACAATTAAAAAAAAAAACCTCTTTACCCTATTAAAAATATGTAGAAAATTAAAAATTTTTAAAAATAAAATAAAAATAAAAAAGAGGCATCAAACCATGGGACCACAGGGACCAAGAGGTAAGCTATAAAAAGTCCACTTCTACACTGAAGCATCCCCTACAGGATCCTGTCCAGAGACACAGAAGGAGATAATGCTGCTGCTCAGTGCTTTTTGTCATTTTATGCTCTCTCCTACCTGCCCAAGTCCTAGTCCAACCTGCTTTGTCACCCACTGCCTGCCTATGGTACTTCCTTCTCTGGTCTTCACTGTTCTCCATGGTCAAATGGACATATCTCTAATCACACATATTCATTGTGTGGAATATGTGCAGTGATGGAAATAATATGAAAGGGCTATGAACACGGTAGTAGGGAAAGGAAGCTGGGGCACTGTTTTTTTCCCATTTTCCCAATTCCTGCATCAGAACCACTCTCCTAAGCCCCAACTCCCTAACTCTATCTTAGCCCTTGATCCATCTTTGCTTACAGTGGGGCAAAACTACACGGTGTTCCAAGAACAGGGACTAATATTACAGCCCCATTCCTTCTCTCTTCTATTTTCCGTGATCACCCTTAAACCTAGAAACCGGGACCATTTCCCTGGTTGGTAGGGCCTCCTCACTAGACCAAAAGGGAGAGGAATATATGTTTCGCAGTGGGCATTCAGTCAGGGAATATTCCGAAGACTGGGTGTGAGATACAAGTTGGAGTTGGTCTGAGCATCTTCCAGTTACTCATTTTGACTCATTTGAACAAGTGAGTAAGTGGAGCTGTCATTTGAAAAAATGGCAAGAAAGCTACCTTGAATTTCTCCCTCTCAACCCCAGCCTTCACCTTTTTCTGCTTCTTTGTGCTCTTGTCCTCCAGCCCTCTTTTCTCCTGTTATTCCTCAATTTTCAGACCTGTATCTTACTCTCTTATTTCATCCAACTTTTTTGTTTTCTGCTCTGTTCCCTGTCTGACTGACATCATCCCTGCCCACTACACTACCTTAAGGATCCCTCTACCCAGCTCTTCTGTTAGTTTTAAGTCATGCATTTGCCACTGCCATGTTCATCAGTGTCCCAATTTCCGTTATGCCTCTCCCCCTGCTGCTCCTCCTAGCCCTTGTTTCTAGATCCTTGTACTCTAGTCTCCACTCCTAATCCAGCCACTTACAACCAGACTTTGATTCCCAAATCTCATCCTGGAGAGTTGGTTTCCTTCCTATTGGGACAGTTCTTGGGTAGTTCAGAATTACCAGGACTGCGGATTCCCAGCAGCCTGACCTCGTGTACATAGGGAACGCAAGACGATGGCATGCTAGTATTCAGCCTCATCTATTCCTTTCCCCTCCTGCCTGATCAGCCAGCCTGTATGAGACTCTACATTTGTAAATGGTTTCTCCATGGAACTTGGTCTGTAACCACAGGGCAATCTCCAGGACCAGTGACATAGAAGGTAGAGGAGAATAAGGAGTGAAAAGCATCTAACCTATTCTTGAGGAGGGAAATGAGTGGCTAAAGTGAGGTCCAGTCATAGGTTCATTACCTCCTGAGTCTGCCCCTTGACAATGAGCCCTTTCCTGGTGGTATCCAGAGGTGGTTCTAGTAACCAGGCTGGGTCCTGAGAAGTGAGGGCAGGGCAGTACTACAGGGGCACTGTTTCTTGGAGACAGTATGTGACTCTGTTGCCTGAAGACAGCAGAAGGCTGGGGACCAGGACATCAGAGACAGGGGGCTGAGAGACCACCAGAATGGACTAAGCAGCACTAAGACCATGGCAGGACACCCAAGGGAGAACGTGATCACAGATGAGGTCCATCAGAACCAAATCTTGTGGCAACTGTTCTCAAAGGACTATAAACCCAGAAGGTCTATATACAGTATCATGTGAATCCCCTTCACAGGGTTTACATGATCATTAGGAAGCCCCTATCTTAGCATGATATAACCTGGAGGAATCTGCAGATGCCATGTTTCTGAATCTCATTTGCCATGCTGCCAGAGACCAAGGAAGAAATACCCAGAGACACAGACTGAAAATCAGGAAACTGGATGGACTCAGAGCCATTGCATCCTGGCCTTCTCATCTGTTCACACAACTCCAGTCTAGGGCATGTGTCTCTGACGCAGTAAGTCTGGGTTTTATTGGTAAGGAGAGGAGTGAATAGGCTAATCATTCACAATAGCTTCTCTTCAGATATGGGGGTTAGCCTTGGAGAGAGGAGACTGGGAGAAAGAAGCTTTCATCAGAGGCCTCCACTTCTTACTTCTACGAGGAAGGACTGAGTCCAAAGGGGAGAGAGTAAAGACTTGGCTCACGGGTGCAAAGCGTGCCTGTGGAAATGTTGCACCTTTGAACCTCCAGGACATCTTGTGACAGACAGGCTTAACATGACAGGAAGGACAAGTGTGGCTGGCCTAGCCAGGCCTGCCCTGCTCGGACCCTCCTAGGCTTTGCAGAGAACAGACTGCATATGCGTCCAGATCAGTGATGCCTCTGGAACTTCAAAGGGTTAACCGAGAGTGCCATGGCCACAGGCGGAACCATCCCAGGGTCTACAATATCACCACTCTGTACAAGGCTAAAATGTGGAGCCTTGGGGAAGATAATTGCCTCAAGTAGCATCCCAGCAGTGGAGTGGGCCTCTGGATTTAATGCCCTAAATGTTCACTGTCCAGGTAAATAAATTACTTAAAAAATAAAATTGTTGATTTGTTACAACGCAAATTCTTTACTTATTAAAGTTCAAAATAAATTAGTGCTTTTACTTCTTCCTGAACAATTCAAAGCACTGAGAACATTTTAGTTCCATTTGTCTTCCTCCAAATGTATAAGTGATTTGTTTTCATGTATTTTAAATTCTCACTATCTTTAAAGCCCCACAGACTTTATTATAACTGCCTATACAATCAGCATTGACTTGGATAAACACATATAATTTCCCTTTTCTTGACATTTATTCTTTCCTACATCTCCATGCTTCTATCTAGGAATATTTTCCTTTTTCCAGAAGAACTCTTTTTATATTGCCTTTAGTACAGGTCCACTGGTAATTAATTCTCTCAGTCTTTATTTCAGAATGTCTTTAGCCTTTTGGGGGGGGGATATTTTTGATAAATACAAAATTTTAGTTTGGCATTTACTCTTTTCCCACACTTTGAAGATGTCCCTATATTATTTTCTGGTTTCCATATTTTCCATGAAGAAGTCAGCAATAAATCTTGGTGCTCTTATGAAAGCAATGTGTCTGCTCCCTGGCTTCTTATAAATTTTTACTGTCATTTTTTTCCCAATAATTTTACTATAATGGGCTTGGATGTGGTTTTCTTTGTTTTTATCATGCTTGGTGTTCATTGTGATTATTGAATATATGGTTCGAGGTCTTTTGTAAGTTTTGGAAAATTCTTAACTCTTAACCTCCAAATATTACTTTACTGCATTCTTTCCTCTCTGACATTATAATTATGCATATATTAGATTTTCCTTCAGTATCCCATATAGCTGTTTCTTTTTTATCTATATTTTCTCTCTTTTTCTCTCTCTACACGCATTAGTTTCGGTATTTTTATATTGTAGTCCTCTAATTCTTCAGTTGTGTCTAAACTGCTATTTAAGCCCATAATTTCAGTTATTATATTTTTGGTTCTAGAATTATCATCTGACTTATTTTTTAGTTTTATATTCTATCCATTTTTTCTTGTCTTTTGAGTCTTTAATCATACTGTTTGAAAGTCTGTGTTTGCTATTACATTAATCTGTATCTCTGTGACTCTACTTTTTTTTTCTGTTTCTCTTGATTTTTAGTCATATGGGTCTGTCTTCCAATGTTCCTGGTTATTTTTGATTCAGACAGTCATTATGTACAGAAAATTAGAGATAATTTTAGTCTTTTGATGCTATTATATTCCTGCAGAGGGGATTTACATTTGCTTCTGGCAGGCAGCTAGTCTAGGAGCATTCAGGTCACATTAATCCAGTCAGGAATTGAGATGATTTAAAGCTGGGCTTCTGTGCCTGTAGCGGTTCCTGTGTTACACTGCCTGTCTCTCTCCCTTCTTGACAAAGGATGAGCCCAAGTTTATTTCCCAGGTTGCCAGAAATGAGGCTTGCACTCAGCCCTAAGCTGTCAGTCCTCTACAGATACTGTCCATAGCTAAAGAGAAGCATTTTGGCCTAGGTCATACTGTCTTCCCAAAGGCAGTCTGCATGCAATGACTGGTTAATGTAGGGGTATAAAGTCTTGGCTCCCTTCTCCCAACTAGGGAGAATGCTGAAGGGCTGCTTCAGCTTCAAAGCTTCCTGAGGGATTGGCTGAGTCTTTTCTTGAGACTGTATCATAGCTCAACTTCTTCCTATACCCACATTTGCTTCTTTCCCTTCCCTCATAGGTGATGATCCAAGGAAACTTCTGATTAAATTTCCTGAATGATAATATCTACCACTAAGCCTTTTACTTTTTTTTTTTTTTTTTTGAGACAGAGTCTCTCTGTCGCTCAGGCTAAAGTGCAGTGGCACAATCTCAGCTCACTGCAAACTCCACCCCCGGGTTCAAACTATTCTCTTGCCTCAACCTCCTGAGTAGCTTGGATTACAGGCACCCATCACCACGCCTGGCTAATTTTTGTATTTTTAGTAGAGGTGGGGTTTCATCATGTTGGACAGGCTGGTCTCGAACTCCTGACCTTGTGATTCACATGCTTTGGCCTCCCAAAGTGCTGGGATTACAGGCATAGACCACTGTGACTGGCCCCTTTTACTGTTTTTGGTCCATCATTTTTTTTCCTTGGGTGTGAGCCTTTGAGTCCAACCCTAATCTTTCGAGGTTTGCTAGGGTTCTTCTTCATTGGCAGACCATGAACTCTACCATTTGTCATCATAGGGTCTTTGGTGAGATTTTCTAGGTTTCTCAATCACACTTTCATAATTGGTAAACACCTAAGAGGAAAAGTGGCTCCAAATGCTGGGCTTATGTCTTTTGTCTTCTTGTTTTTCCCAGATATTGGCTCTACAATTTCATATTGTGCTTATAGCTCTCTTGGGCTTTCAAAAAATTATTTTTCAAATTTTGTCTCTAGTTGTTTTCACCCAATCTGCTATTGTCAGAGTGGAACTTCTTACCCCTGTGATTTGAGTTAAAAATTATTAGAAAAGTTTAAAGTTAGAGGCAAATTAACTAAATTCCACAATTGTATGTACACATCTACATATGCCAGACATAGAGCTATATTCTTGGGCTAAAATTCATAATTCATAATTTTAGCCCAAGAATATATTTTCTTACTGTCTTTCTTCCACCAAAGAACTTATAATTTAAAAAGAATTTCTTTGATAGATACATCATTAAGGTATTATCATGATTGATAACGATGAAACATTCAGAATAAAGCTCTATTGACTGACAAGTTGCCTTTGGTAGGAAAGCAGAGAAGAGTTGATGTACTAAGTTGCCTTAGTAAGTAGATTTAGCCCCATAACTATGTCTTTCTGCTGAAAGTTAACAGAAGCTTGAGCTGTGGGGCCATGAGTACAAATGATCAGGGGAAGAGGGTGGCACTGCTATGAGGAAGCTTCTTGTACAAGAGCAGAAATAATACATAACTAGGATCTTGGAATCAACAATAATACTAGTCTGAAATAAGTATTTTCTGCTATTAAGCTTACAGGATTGCTGCAACGTGGAGTACTTGGGCAGGTCGTGTAGAGTGAGCAGAAGCAGAAGATGCCAAAACCAAGAAGTATTTTCTAAGAAGGCACTAAAACTCAGCTGTGGACTACAGAGATCAGTGAGCTGCTGAGAAATACCAGCTGGATCAGACAAGCAATGATGATGCCTTGTAAGTCAAGTAGAAGAAAAGGCTGTGAATAGTGAGAAGGAGAAGGAACTTTACACAGAGCAGCCTCTACTTCATTGTGCTTGAGATGACAAGGCTGAGGTAAACCCTGATTGTCGTACATTAAGACGAGTAGCACTTTCAGAATCTAAGCAAAATGTGAGGGCAGGACAGGAAAAAGGTTAGGACAAAGTACAAACTTCTTTACTAGGTGTGGCTCAGGCTTCAAAAGTTGGTCTGACACAGAGGGGAACAACAGACATTGGGGGTATATCAGAGCATGGAGAGTCGGAGGAGGGAAAGGATCAGGAAAAATAACTCATGGATATTAGCCTTAACAGCTGGGTGATGAAATAATCTGTACAAGAAACCCCCAGGACATAAGTTTACCTCTAACAAACCTGCACATATATCCCTGAACTTAAAAGAAAAGTTTAAAAAGTGATGCTTCTGAAAGGATCGAGGTGGTCCATTACAGTGTCTAGAGGGTACTTCTAGAAGTCTGGTTTAGTTGAGGAGAAGGGATATATGTAGTAGGTGGAGTTTAGAACTGGAGAGGAAGATGGTCAATGAAAGATCTGCCCGTACTTAGCACAAAGGTGGTAGGATCAGCAGGATTCAGCTTAAAGGAAGAGAGCATAGAGAGTCTTCTTTCCCATCTCAAAGTCCAGCCATCCCACAGGCCAGACTTGCAGACCCCTGAATGTGTCATGCTGTTTCATGGCTCTCATAGGACCTTATCTCTGGAGCACTTTTTGCTTCGTTCATTTTTCCAACTTATACACATTCTGAAGTGTCTAGTTCAAGTAACTTAGAAGGTTTTATTCACCACTTCAAGCCAAGTTGAACGTTTTCTTCTTCTATCAACTCTTCACCTTCTATTTTTCTGTTGATTATCACATATTGTGATGACTTGTTTACATGAACTGCCAGGTATGAGAGAGGCAATTGTATTCAACTTTGTACTTTAGTCCTTCAGTAGTATTCGATAAATCTTTGTAGAACAAATGGCTTGAATTCAGAGCAAAGTCCCAGTGCTAGAGTTCATGTTAGATACCAGATAGCAAGAGTAGAGGAAGGCTGAGGAGAAAGTCACTTTCACAGACTGAGCTAATACAGCGCATGGTGATGGTTCATCCAGGGGAGTTCACAGAGGCCAAGGACTCACCTTTCAGTGCTCCTAACACCAGATTGTGTGACTTTGGACAGGAAACACAGCAACTCAGCAGTCATTGTTGGGGCCACCAATTTCCAGGTCTGGGTAGTGAGACTAAATTCCAAGATGGTCTTTATGAGTTGACTTAGAATGGACTCTGGACGTGGGGAAGAATGAATCTGCAAGTGGAGAGACCCCAACGGCAGAAGCAGAGCAAACTAAACTAGACTTGACACCAATTGCAATAGCTTCAGTATTCTCTTTTTGAGGAAGATGAGGGGTGCGTGGATAGTAATGAGTCTTTCTCTTGAACTCTTTGTGCTGTGATTCACAAACTATTATGTGCATCAATAACTCTTCTAGAAAGCATGGTGAAATTGATATTATCAGACCTTAAACTCCAGAGATTCTAATCAAGATCTGAGACAGGGCCTGAGAATCAGCATTTATTATGCTCCCTAAGTAATTATAATGCAGGCGTCTGGAGACTACACTTTGACAAACACTGATGAAGGAGTTAATACATCCTGGGGGTATGGCTGTTGCCAGTCCTGGGTCCTCTGGATAGAACAAGAAATAGAGATCTTTCACTCATTGATAGTGGCTCTTCTCACAAAGTCCTGGGTTCTTCCTAGTATCTGCAAGTTCAAACTGGAAGAGCCGTATCTTATACTTTTAGAAAGTACTCACCCAACCCTTCTTCATTTCCATCTCTTTCCAATACAAGAACTAGCACTGTGCAGGGCTCATAGCTGTTAAAAATAAATTCTTTTTTATCTCAGTTGAACAGCACTGTTTGAAATCAATTGTCTTATCACGGATCTCAAAACATAGACACCACTATCAGAGCTCAGAATCCCAAAGGGAGGATGAATGGCAAGGATTAGAAATACCATGGAAGTTTAGGGTTGGTTATATGCTGTAGTTACAAGATTACAGAGAATTATAGCTTTCAGGAGAGTCTCTAAGGAGAATTTAAGTTTTGAGCTGGGTGTGGGAAAATTAGTTTAGGAAAATAATAACATCTTTAAGAGAATTATGGAGGAACCTATTATGTATGTATCTATTTATCTATCTATCATCAATCGTCTGTCCACCTATATCATCTATTTATTTGCACACATATGGCTGTATGAGACACACACACACACACACATATAGGGTGAGAGTTGTGTTTGACTAAAGGATGAAAACCTAGTCTCTATTTCTGCTTCAAAGATTTGTGACAGTAGAAATGTCTTGAAAGAGGTCATTTTCATACTCTTAGCAAAGTGACTAATGAGTGTGCTTCTTTTCATTCTTAATTTATACATCTCTGATTTTCTTACAAAGACAACTGGCCTGTTAAGAAAGTCAGTGGTAATGGAAGAAGTCAAGACACATTAGAGTTCATTTTTGCTCACTCAGGTTTTTGGTGAGGGCTGACGCATTAATTCATCAAACACTTACTGAATTCAGAGGTAGTTCTCACTTCTTGGGGTAACAGTAGGAGGCAGTTCAGCTCTGTAGGGGGTATTGATTAGGGGAGAGATACTCCCACAACTAGTCTTTAGGGCCTTGATGTAACAAGTCTTCAAAAAATGAAAAGATCTGTGGACTTTGTGTATGTATGTGTGTACGCACGTATCTTTCTCTGAGCAACCCCAGATGTAAAAGTCAGGCTGCATTTGAAGCTTGCATGAAAGAGGACTCAGACTTAATTCAGAGTGGCTTTCATTTTACTTTACTGGCACATCAACAAATAAATGGTTCAAATGATGTTTGTGCCATATAATGATATCAGTAAGTAGATGGACTATTTCAGTGTCTCAGTTTCTTCTAGAAGCTTGCTTGAAGTGAGGCTATCAATGCACCCTATATAGCATGATGAATCTGGCACGTTAGATGAGCCTGGAGCTATGGGCTGGATACCTGTTGCATCAGAAGGCTTTGGGAGGTGCCCTATCAGGATGCCAATGTCTATCTACTACCATTGTCTTCCTCCTTCAGATACATGCTGCTCAGGGCAGGCCTGGCTGTGGTCCTCCACTTCTAGTTTCTAAAAGACAGAAGCTTTTTCTCACTTGTTTTCTCATTGGACCTTGACTGATTCTCTTACTTGACACACGTTAGATCCTCATGAATGAGCATAAATGAATGGTTATATGATATTAACTGTTTCTAACACTATTCTAGATCTTACTAGCCCAAAGGGTAATTTGAAATTTTACTAGTGAGCTTGTTGAGATTGGAAAATATGAACAAAAGTTACAAATACTTTCAGAAGACTGAGCATGAGGGAAACTGAAAGTCTGCTCTTAACATCTATTCCAGGGACACCAAAATGACACATCCATCCATTCATTGTTCATTCAACATACATTTTTAAAAGTCAAGTGTTGTGTTAAGTTCTGAATGTAAATAAGATGAATCACTACTGTGGAAGGGAGATAGAAAAATTGGCAATAAATTACAAGGTATGCGAATGCAGAGATAAAGAAATTCACTTTACTTGGGGAAATCACAAAGACATAACTTTTGACTAGAGACTTAAAGGAAGCAGAACAGTGTTTGATTAAGAAATGAGTATACAGCAATCCATATAGAGGTACCAGCTTGCATTAGAAATGTTGATGATGTAGACTGTGGTGGGGTAACAATATAAGGTTGAACTTCTCTCAGAGGAGGGAGTTGCTGTGGGGCTCATCTTTCTTATTCAGATGATACTTTGTGTTCCAACTCATCCTTGATAATTATGCCTGCAATGACCATCCAAATAACATAAAATTGGAGCCAACACACCATGACATCGTACAGCATAAGTCACTGGCATCTGTAATTCACCAAGCATCTCCATCCTTAGAATGAATTGGGAAAGTTTCTTACCTTAGGACGAGGGAAGAAAAATAGAGATGGGATTCATACTACTTTTTGATTTTCCTTTTTTGGTCCACAGTACCCAATTAAATAGTCTCTCCAAGTTTTGTTAGCACCTGGTGTTTATTGAGCATTCCATATAATGGAGTCATGCAAGTGGACTGAGGATGATTTACATATGGTAGTCCTTAGTATAGCAAGCTTGAGCAGAAGCCATTTAGAGTTATAAAATCAAATTTGCATATTGGCTGACTCTGGAAGTCAAAGTGGAAGATACGCTGTGTGGAGGAAACTGATGGCAGGTAGATCAGTCCCAAAACCATTGGAATAATTCAGCCAGCAATTATGATGATCCTTATTTAGGCAGGTGTTTTAAAGGAAAATCCATGCGGCTTGGAGATTGATTGGATATAGAGTGTGAGGCGTGGGAAGGGAGCTGAGGATGATTCAATGTGAAAGTTTTGGATGAATGGTTTTATTCAGAGAGTTACACGAGTTGAATAGATTTTTGTGGGAGTAGAGTTGCATTTCAGGCCTGCTGAGTGTGGGCTGTGTGATTCCAGGAAGTTGTGCCCAGAAAGCAATGAATTTAGAGATTAGTAAAAGGTTTGGGAGCCATTAGTTGTTGAAATCATGGAAAATTATGTGATTGCCTAGGTCTGCTATGCAAAACAAAAGGAAACAAAAATTTAAAAGTCAGGTGGAGGAGGATGCTTTAGCAAAGGAGAATGAAAAATGGTGGCCAGAGTGGTTGGTAGACAACGAAAATTTGTTTGCAGGGAAACTGTTGGGGTGGGAGAGTAAGGCCATGACACCATTTGGGAACATATTAAATTCTGCTATCTCTGTGACTTTAGTATCATGTACAAATGAAATATCTAGTAAATATTTGGCAGTATAAATCTGGAGTTAGACATTGGTGAAATAGTGGAACCAGAAACCAGATCATAGCCAATAGGGAGGTGGTAAAATGGAAGCTGAGGATGTGACTAATTCCTTCAAGGGATGTTGCTACACAATGAGGTTGGGGACAATTTTTTTTAAAGATGGGAAATTCTTTGGCATTTATAATTGCTGACAAAAATGATAATAAATGAGGCAGAATTTGAAATCGTAGGAGAGAGTTACTAATAAATAGAATGTCCCTGGGGAAACAGAAATGAAGGAATTCTGAGAATAAGTAGAAGAATGACCCTCAGACAGGAGGGGAAATACTTCATGCTTGGTAGCAGGAGAAGTGAGCAATAAAGGTTGTGGCTATAAGCACAAATGTGAAGGCAGAAAGTCTTGGGGATTCTATTACGTCTGAAGTGACTGAAGAAAGAGAGTGAAATCTGACCGTGAAAACATGAAAGAGTTGCTAGACAGCTACCAAGGCCCATGTGACAGTGGTATGCATGATGTTAGAAAAAGAATAATCTGCACAGTTGTGATCAGCAACACTGGTGTAGTTATAGTGATGGCTCTGACAGTTGAATTAATGTGCATTTGAGCCTTGGGGCAAGAGGGAATTGAGGTGATGAAACATGAAATCTATCCATTATGGGTTCCTAGCTATAGGAACCCATAGGTCCATATTCTATTTTCCTCTATTGGATAGGAAAAACAGTGACTAAAAGGGGGATTGGGGATTGATAGATAGGAAGAAAAGGGATAGGACCCTGGTGGGGGAGGGTTCCATCATGGTATAGAGCAGGTGAAGCAGGAGTGTTTGAATGACTCTTGGAATAGGAAATGTGATCATAAATGTTGGAGTATAGTTTCATACATGAAAGAGTTCTGGGCGATGATGATGTCTGGAGTATGACCTTTTTGGTCAGTAACTGATATGGAGTGAAGGTGCAAGTCATTAGAAATAACAAGCCCCGTATGGAATTAAAAGGACTAGAGGAGAAGTCCATTATTATGACTACATGTGGAGTGGGTAAAAGGGGGAAATGATTCAGTGATTGAAAGGGCATGACCAGTGGGTAAGGAAAATAAGGGAGCACTGATACTGGCATAGCTGAGTAGTATGAGCCTCAGAGGAGCAGAAAAAGGGTGTGGAAGTAGAACTGGATAATGGGAAAGTTGTAGGCTCCATCTTTGGGGTTTGAGGTCTGTGGACCATGGGAAAATGGGCAACTCGCATGTAATAGTGTTTTAGAGCCAGTCATGTCCTTAGGGGATAACCAGGCTTTAGTCACGCCAGGAAGCACAGGAACTATTAAAAGAGCCTTGAAAAATAGAAGAAAGTTTGCTTACTATGGAAGGTTTTTGAGGATGGACAAGAGCTGCAGGAGTTGGGCCAGGGAAAAACACAGAGTAAAATTAGGTTGAGAGTATGGGGTGACTAGAAAACCCAGTTAAATCCTGTGTGTGCACCAAAGATAATAACAGATCACAAAGAAGTGACAATGGTGCATTAAATTGGCCACAAGTTGATCATGAGAGGTGCAGCATGGTGGTAATTGTAGGAATAGAGAATTTGGGGTTCTAAAGTCAGCTTCAGCCAAAATGAATTGCATTTTGGGAAGAATACTTGTGCTTATGGCTGTTCTGTTTAGGACTCGACATGGTCTGAATCAACCATCAGGTTCTTGGGAGAATCTCAAGAAAAGCCTTCTTGCATAGGAGCTTCCAGGGGGTGGTTGAAGATGGGCCATTGTATGCTAAGGCTAGGGGTGGAGAAGGCCACAGACCTGGTGGTTGGAAGTCTGCTTTCTGTGTAGGTTCCACTTATAATTACATAATTATGTTAATTGAAATGACAAGCATTAGCAAAATAATTTATCTACTTCAGAAATAAATGTAATGATGCTTAATACAGTTAATTAAATTTACTTGTTTCAGTATCTGAATAACAAAATAATTGATTTTAAACATTAGTTTCCATCATTCTAAAGCAGATATTTATGACTTTGGTGTAAATCATTGTTAGGAAGAGAGAATATTATTTGACATTTTGCAGTTAATAAAAAATCAAAGATTTATTTATGAGTTTCTGCGGTGTCATATTAATTTGTGAGGAAGGAAATGTGTGTGGAAGTGAATATTAGGGGAAGATTATAAGGAGAGAAACAACGGTGATTACTTTTGCAAATGGCACAACATTTTGCAAATTCTAATGTAGTATATAACCTAGTTAACTTTCTTTCACACAGTGGGTCAATATGACAGTAGAAAGGGTTCCAAGATGGAGAACAATCTGAGAAAATGTACGTTGAGAGCTGTTTAAGAGGTTTTAGTCTATGAACTAATTCCTTGCACCATTATCTTTAAGAATCATGAATTTAACACTATAAAAGGCATTAATTTTAATTCAAAAATATGAAATGTATAAGATATTTTGTGGTCTAGGGGGACTTGTTTTGTACCTGGGAGACTGGTTGTATAGAAAATGTGGTGATAAGGAAAAGTTTCCTATAGAATGGCAACTTCAAAGGGGCACAAAGCAAGTCTGATTGTGGAGCAGGTGAAGAGAAGGGCAGGCGATCAGTATCGATATCGAAATCAGAGTGTTTAAGAACAGCGTGCATGATGTGAGGTGCTCATGTGAGAAAGAACATTGGTGGGATTCAGACTGAAACAGACAAGTGGTAATTATAGTGACAGAGATCAAGGAGAGGTCTAGGATGGGGCAAGAAACTGTTACTAAGACAGACTGTAGATAAAAGGCAGAGTTTGGTCAACAACAGAAAGAGGAACAAAAACGCTGAAATGCTGAAAATACCTCACTCCTAGGCTCTAGAGCATAGTGTTTCTCTAAGAGTAAAGTTAGATCAGCAAAACAGAAATCCCCTGTGCTCCCACCATGGGCATGACACAGAGTGCCAAGCAACAGTGATGCATTGCTGAGACAGAAACGAGAACATTGGCATGGAGGGAGACCCTCTCTGTGATGCAGGTGTTTAGGGACTGCTGGAAGTGGAGGGTGAAGCACTGACACTGAGAAAAAATCTGTGCACCCTATTCCCACCAAGAACGAATCGATCAAAGAGAAAACATCAGGAAGCTAGATTTAAATCCAAACACATTAACAACACCTTAAATGTAGCTCACCTCTAGAGGAGCTTGAAGATGTTATCTACTAAAGATAACTTTACCAACAACAAAATCCATACTCAGTTCAACTCCTGACTAGGTTAACTCAACCCCAAACACTAATTGCCTTCTATAAGATGATACTTGGCCATTCTTGGAAAAAAATACTATTTGTTTCAGTTTTACTTTTTTATATGCAGTGCCTGATATTAACTATAAATTATAAAACACATAAAATACCAAATGAGGCAACCCATTGTCAAGAGACGCAGCAACTGATGAACTAGACTCAGAGATGACACAGATGTCAAACAGAAACTGTGATTAGCTGAGACTGCCATTACAAAATACTGCAGGCTGGGCATAGTGGCTCATGCCTGTAATCCCAGCACTTTGGGAGGCTGAGGTGGGTGGATCACGAGGTCAAGAGATCAAGACCATCCTGGCCAACATGATGAAACCTTGTCTCTACTAAAAATACAAAACTTACCTGGGCATTGTGGTGTGTGCCTGTAATCCCAGCTACTCGGCAGGCTGAGGCAGGAGAATTGCTTGAACCTGAGGCGGAGGTTGCAGTGAGCCGAGATTGTGCCACTGCCCTCCAACCTGGCGACAGAGTGAGACTTCATCTAAAAAACAAACAAACAAACATGCAGACTGGATGGTGTAAACAAAGAAACTTATTTCTCACAGTTCTGGAGACTGGGAAGTCCAAGATCAAGGTACCAGCAGATTCCGTTCCTGGCAAGAGCTGTCTTCCTGGATTGCAAACACCTGCCTTCTTGCTGTGTCTCATATGGTGAAAAGAGAGCATTCTCATAGCTCTTCCTCTTCCTATAAGAGCGTCAGCCCTATCAGATTACAACCCCATTCTTAAGATTCATTTAACTTTAATCATCTCACAGACCCTATTTTCAAATACAGTGGGGGTTAGGGCTTCAACATATGAAATTTGGAGGGGACACAAATGTTTAGTCTATAAAAGAGACCTTAAAATAACTACAATTAAAATGGTTTTACAACATCTAGATTGACAACATTTTAAACAGATGGAGATTTCAGCAGACAGAAGGAAACAAATTATCAAATGGACATGCTAGAAATACAAAGATGATATTAAAGATGATAAATTTCTTTGACTGGCTCATCAATGGAGTTCACACAGCAGAGGGAAGAATCAGTGAACTTGAAGATAGGTCAATAGACATTATTCAAACTTATAAACAAAGAGAATAGAGTGGAGGAAATTAAAAAATCTCCAGAGCATTCAAGAGCCATGTAACAATATCAAATGATCAAGACATGTACTTAGAATCCCAGAAGAAAAAAGAAGAAATATGGGTAAAGAAATAATGAGTGAGGATTTCTCCCAAGTAGTGAGATTCATCAAACCCCAAATCTAAGAAGCCCAGAGAATCCTGGGCAGAATAAATTAAAGCAATAAACAAACAAAACACCTACTCATATTGTAATCACATTGCTAAAAACCAAGATAAACTATATTGAAGGCAGCCAAAGAAAGACATATTTTGTTGAGAGGAATCATGAAGAATTAAAGCAGACTTCTTGTTAGGAAATTTCCAAGCTAAAAAGAAAATGGAGGGACATTTTTAAAGTACTAAAACCAACTAACCAAGCAACCAACAAAGGTGAAACTATAAATCCAGAATTCTATTCTCAGTGAAAATTTTTTCAAAAATGAAGATGAAATAAATATCATTAAAATAAATGAGAGCTGAGAAAATTAATTGTTAGAAGTCTTATGCTAAAAGAAGTATTGTTAAAGGAAACTCTTCAGAAAAATGTTATGTAATACCAGAGAAAAGTTTGGGTATATGCAAAGAAATGTGAAATCATAAAAATGAAGGTAAACGTAAAAGACATTTCATTTCTTATTTTCACTATTTATAAAAGTAACTAACCTTCTAAAGCAAAAGTAGTGACACTGTATTGTGGGAATTATATGTGAAAATAAAATGTGCCATAGCAATAACATAAAAATTGAGAGGTAAGAGTTAGGAATATATTGTAAGTTTTCTTTCCTTTCTTTTTCCTTTCTCCTTTCTCTTTTCTCTTCCCTTCCCTTCCTTCCCTTCTCTTCCCTTCTTTCTTTCTTTCTTTCTTTCTTTCTTTTTTTTTTTTTTGATAGGGTCTCACTCTGTTGTCTAGGCTGCAGTGCAATGGCATGATCTTGGCTCACTGCAACCTCTGCCTCCCAGGTTCAAGCAATTCTCCCGCTTCAGCCCCCCAGTAACTGGGACTACAGGTGTGTGCCACCACATCCAGCTAATGTTTGTGTTTTTTGGTAGAGACGGGGTTTCATCATGTTGGCTAGGCTGATCTCAAACTCCTGACCTCAAGTGATCTGCTTGCCTCGACCTCCAGAAGTGCTGGGATTACCACAGAAGATGAGTATGATACCCAGTTCAGGAATTTGATAGCTATCTGATCTTGGACAAGTTTATTAATATCCTCTCTCTATGGGAAAAAGGGATTCCTTCTAAGATTCAGTATGAGAATTAAATGAGACAATGAGGGCTAAGTGCTTAGCACAGTGCCTGTCCTAACAAATGCTTGCTATTTGTACTCTTCTTTTTTTTTTTACAAAAAAAATCACCACATGTGTGTCTTCAGGGAACTCAGAGTTTTGTGTTTATATTCATTTTATTCTTTAAGCACCTACTGTCTGCCAGATACTGGATGGTTGAAGTGGAGCATAAAGATGGAAGGTTCCTATCCTAAGATAGAAAGCCAATACACATGGAGCAACAGTGAGTAATATATCAATGGACAATTTAGCCAAACAATTCTGAATCTAAATTCATAGATACGAGTTAAAAGTGAGGTAGAAATTTAGCGTGCATGCATGTGCATGTGTGCACACGCATGGACATACACATTTAAGGATGCTTTCTGCTTCTCTTCACCCTATCTCCTCATTCCTGCCCTGAACTTTTTTGCATAGTAAGTTTCCTATATATCTTTACTGATTGAATCTCATGATGAAAATGCTCTTTATGAAAAGTTATTTTGATGATCAAATGCAGGATGGTTTGGAGATATGGTATCAGAAGTCTAGCGACATCCCTCTACTGCCAGTATCCTCCCATGTAAACTAAAGACAGTAACAGGAATGGGGAAATGTGCATTATTAGTAGAAAAACAATTGTCCTCCTGACCCAGCATCAGGCAGCTATTGTTATAATTGGTTTTACAGCTTGGGGAATGGCTTTGTATTGATCCTTCTGCACACCCTCCCATCCAGTATCCTTGTGAATAGTAATTGGCAGTATGTGAAATGACTTCTCCCCAGGCAGGGGAGAAAAGTCGATTACCCTTCAACAAAGCTAAATTAGCTGATTCACTTGCTATTTAGACCAAATCTATGTCCTCGTCCTCTTACTTAAAGAGCAACCATAGGGTGCTCAGTTCAAAAACACAGTGAACACTCTACTGAGTGCAGAACACAGGGTGGGTGTGTTTTCCTTGATGGGAGAAACAGCCTTCTGCTGCAGAAATTGAAAATACCAGAGACTCATTTTCCCCAGCTTCTCTTGCTATTGATGCATAAGCATGGAACCTAATCCTGGCCAGAGGGTCCTGAGGGAACATCTGCTGGAGAACTTCTGAAGTCAAGAAGTGTGGGAGAAGATACTCGCCCTGCCTTTTGGCTCAGTGATATGAGGATGTGGTGCATGAAGCACCAGTCATGGCAGCCGTCTTGCATGCATGAAGCAATAAGACTGAGGATGATGCAGCTCTCTATGCTGAAAATGGCAAAGAGAGAAATGGAAACACCTGGATCCTTGTTGGCATCATGTGTCACTGACCCTAGAAACCTCATCTCTGTGGAGATCATGTATTAGTCCGTTTTCACACTGCTGATAAAGACATACCTGAGACTGGGTAATTTACAAGGAAAAAGAGGATTAATGGACTCACAGTTCCACATGGCTTGGGAGGCCTCACAATCATGGTGGAAGGTGAAAGACACATCTCACATGATGGCAGAAAAGATAAAAGAGAGAGCGTGTGCAAGGAAACTCCCCTTTATAAAACCATCAGATCTTGTGAGACTTATTCACCATCATGAGAACGACTTGGGAAAGACCCACCCCCATGATTCAATTACCTCCCACCAGGTCCCTCCCACAACACGTGGGAAATGTGGGGGCTACAATTCAAGGAAAAATTTGGGTGGGGACACAGCTAGACCATATCAGATCGTAACAATGTCCTTAATGTGCCAACGTTTATTACTTGTCTGTTTACTTGGTGCTGAAAACACTCTGAAACAGAATGAAATGTACAAGAGATAGTTCACAGAACTCTTTGAGATAGTTGTAGTTTAGGTGAAGTGTAGTGTAGGTGAAAGGCAAAGCACATGTGACCAGAGTTAAGAAAATAAAAGTTAGAAATAGTGGAGCATGCGTGGAAAATTAGGAGCCTTGTAGTATCATATGCTGGGGAGTAATAGCTTTAATGTCAGTGATCAGAAACAGACATCGTTAGCCAGAGATTATGTGACAGAAGATGTGATTTTATTTCTCCCCTATTCCAGATATCCAAACTTGATGATTGGTGTTTAAAAGACAGTCATTTCTATTTTGGATGTTTTCCCTTAAAACATCCTGTTACCAAGGGTGGGAAGTGGGGAGCAGAGGGTGCTGGCAGAAGACAAGATTTGCTGTTAACAAGTAAAATATTTTCCGATGTTTCTTGAGTCCAGAAAATATTCCATTGTGTCCCAGAATCATTGCATCCCAAGGATCCATTGCTTTTAGACCTTGTTAAAGTGATGACTTCCTGAAGCAACACTCATAGCCATGGGGCCCCCAATTTCATCCTACCATAGCTTTAATGGCTTTCCCTCACTAGCATATCTGTAAAATGAATGCATGTGGAAATCACTGAGCCCAGGATGACTGAGCTCTTGAATCAATGAAGGACTAAGTTTTTCTTACCTAGTCATACACTCCTGCCTTCTAGAGTTGTGGTTTTCATTAATGGGTCATGAAACCAATTTATTGAAGTGAGACTAGCATTGAGAAAAGACAAATTGAATACAATAGTATCGATTAAGTCAAATAGAGAATAATATCAGAGAATACTAAGTATTAAAAATATATACATAGTGTCCCCAGAGACTTAGTTCAGTTTTAGATTGTTCTCAAAAATACATTTCTCATTTGTAATTTTTAGTTTTAGTCCCTCTGATTGAATATGGAAAACACTGACTGAAAAAAGTAATCTTTCAAAGTTCATAAAACTAAGTAAGTATATATTACATTTAAATAAATTTCCAAATGATGCTGTTTTAATTTTATAGCATTTATCCTTCTGAAGTTATTATGGCTTAAAACTGCACTAGGACATTGGGGACACTGCATTGCTTTGTGAGATTTATTTCGGTTTGGGAATGTGTGAGTGTATGTTGAGAAAAACATATTTGGAAACCACTGTTTTAGTATATTGGACATTTCTATTAGCTTCAGCATGTGGATCTGATATGATTTATCTAGCGTCTTATTTATGTCATCTGTGAGTATGGGTATTAATTAGCATTTGAGCCAGAATCCCTAAGGAAGTTAGATACTGGGTCCAAAGAAAATGAGGTAGAGAATCTAAATATAATTCAAAAGTCTCTGCTTCTTATTTTTGATCTTTTTCTTTTCTCTTCAGAGAAACCTATGTTTCTGGGAGAATATCAAACTGAGGGGGTCTGCTGGAGGTGGAATATTGGTGTTGCCTTCTGGAAAGTGCTAAAACACAGACAGCTTCCAGTTAGGAAGAAAGGCACAGTAACAAAGATGCCCCACAAATAGACTCTGCTTTTAACATTCACTTCCCCAGGTGTCTGTGTCTACTTCCATTCTTACATCATGACACACATGTGCATGTACATGTAGACACATGCACACATGTGTGCACACACACAAATATTTATTTGCTCCACACATTGGGTTTTGATTTTTCCCAGAGTCACATTTACAAATGTGCCGGGAAAAGATCTCAGAGAATCTGCCATCATATAATGAATTAAGCTGTTTCCTAATGCAACATCCTTCTCCACTTGGATGGGAGACAAAATCAGACTCCTTTAATGAATTCTGTTCTTTCTGGTGAAAGGCTTACTATTAACATCATTTTATCTCTCTATCGATCATCTATTTTTCTATGTATCTATGTATCTATCTATCATCTATCTATCTTTCAAAAGATGATTGATGAACAATGGCTTTGAACCAGGTGCACTGCTAAACTCTGGGGTTACAAAGAAACATACAAAATTATTCTCAATCTCTAGGATAAACTCAAGGAGTTTACTCATGGCTGATACAGACAATCATTCTACAGTGGCAATGCAGTGTTTCCTTGTTATGATAGAGATGTATTTAGTCAGTATGGGAACATAGGATGGTCAGCCAGTTCAAAGAGAAAAACAGCATGAAAAAGCTTCCAAGGTTTTAATTATAGAGTACAAGATACCTAGGGAGTGGAGAGTGATGGAATAATAACGGAGGGGGCAAAGATAAATGTGGAGAAGATTCTCCAAGCTGTAAATTATAACATGTGCAAAGGTACGGAGGCATTCAAGAGCATGGCATGGGAACTGCAAGTAATTCTGACACATGGCGCTTGTGGAGCAGAGTGGTAGAAGGTGAGGTTGGGGAACTGAATGGTGTGGGTTGTGAAATTCTTACAGTTGGAGTGGGATGAATGAAAATCTTCCCTCCCTTCCTTCTGCTGAAGGCAAAGCCAAAAGTGGAATTGCTAGTTATCAATTTTGGGAGAATTTAACCCTAGTGCTATTTACAGCCAGTAAGTTGACTTTTGTAACTTAGGTCAGGCTCAGGAGAGTTGCAGGCTCTCAGAGTAATAAATCAAGGTTTATTGTTTCATAGGACAAAATGGGTAAGGGTTGGGAAGCTTAAAATTAACTCAAATATTTGCACCCAAAGTCTAAGAAATGACAGATAAAACGAGGCAGGCAGGCTCAGAGTCTTACTAACAGGAAGGATATCCTTTCTTCATATGAGATGGGGTAGCTTATGTTACCCTTAGCAAGGTGAGCTTGTTTCCTAGGTAAATTGTGAGGAACTCCATGATAGCTTTCACTGGTGGAGATGCCAGAGACTGAGGACTCACCATTGTCCATATAATGTGATCAGAGACCACCTTGTGTTCCCTGGAACTGCAGTGTCTGCATAGAAGTCAACCTCTGTTTATAACTGGCAGAGGTGTCATTCCTTGACTTGGCAAATACACAAACATAAAGAGAGTTTAAGGATTGAAATGTCTGTACTGTGTGGAGAAGAATCAGTCTTCCGGTGGATGGGATGTTACACCAGGTTTCATAACATCAAAAAGTAGTCACCGACTGGGTATGGTGGCTCGCGCCTGTAATCCCAGCACTTTGGGAGGCCGAGGTGGGCAGATCATGAGGCCAAGTGATCGATACCATCCTGGCCAACATGGTGAAACCCCGTGTCCACTAAAAATACAAAAATTAGCTGGGTGTGGTGGCATGCACCTCTAGTCCCAGCTACTTGGGAGGCTGAGGCAGGAGAATTGCTTGAACCTGGGAGGCAGAGGTTGCAGTGAGCTGAGATTGTGCTACTGCACTCCAGCCTGGTGATACAGCAAGACTCTGTCTCAAAAAAAAAAAAAAAAAAAAAAAAAAAAAAGTTACCAGGGAAAGGGGGTAGGATTGTGGGAGAGAGAGGTGTTGGCAGAGAGAAAGAGTTTTTGAGGGATTGAGTCTATAAGGCCTTGTTGGCCTTATACTTTTGTGTTACACAAGTGGGTAGTCTAATAAAATGACATTATAATCTGTTTTTCATATTCTATATTACTCTCAGGAGAACTCCATGGCCCTTAAATAAAAATGATTTTTTTTTTGTCTGTCGTGTTTCTGCAAGTATGCAGTCTGTGAAAGGCCAACACAATATTAATAGGAAGTGCTCAGGAAAGAGATAACTAAGAGCTAATTAGGTTTTGTGTGGGAGTTCTGACGGAAACCAGGCTAAAAGGATCATTGGCCCCTCACTGCACTCCCTGATTTTGAGTTAGATGTGAATGGCCATGATTATTGGTCACTGCATGAACCAACAATGAAAGAGAGTAAGATTGGCTTGAAATTTGAAACTACATATAGAACTAAGGAGTTCAGGTTTTTTCCTAAAGATAATGTTGTACTTTTGAAGGATTATACGTAGGATGTGAAATGAACATATTTACATTTTAGCAAAGTAAAATGAATTGGCTAAAGTTCAGAAGATGACTCAAATGAAAGAAAGACCAAAGACTAGGAAACCTTCTATAAGCTCTTGTGGTAACCTAGTGTGTTAATTCATTCTCACACTGCTCTAAAGAACTGCCAGAGACTGGGTAATCTATAAAGGAAAGAGGTTTGATTGACTCACAGTTCTGCAGGGCTGGGGATGCCTCAAGAAACTTACAATCATGGCAGAAGGGGAAGCAAACATGTCCTTCTTCGCAAGGTGGCAGGAAGGAGAAATGCTGAGCAAAGGAGAAATGCTGAGAAAGGGAGAAATGCTGAGCAAAGGAGAAAAGTCTCTTATAAAACCATCAGATCTCACTAGAACTCACTCACTATCATGAGAACAGCATGGAGTGACCACCCCATTGATTCAGTTACCTCCCACCAGGTCCCTCCCATGACACATAGGGATTATGGAAACTGCCATTTAAGGTAAGATCTGGGTGGGGACACAGCCAAACCATATCACCTAGACCTGAAGTAATGATGTTCTGCATCAAGGAAGACAGTAATATGGAGAATGGAAAAATATTAAGGAACTTTAGTAACTGATTGGATGTGATAAGCAGTTGCAGGAGGGAGTGCTTAGAAAGAGCTTCTTTTTTTTCTGGCCTTGTGAGCTGGCTAGGCAGTGGAATATATATGTAATAGGAATAAACTTATGGGGGTTCATGGGACATTCTGTTTTTTTTTTTTTTTTTCCTGTGGACATGTTTTTATTTTTAGGAGTGGTATTACTGCTAATATTATAAGGCACTGCCACACTGTTTTCCAAAGTGGTTGTATCATTTTGCATTTCCGCCAGCAATGAATAAGAGTCCTGGTTGCTCCATAGCCTTGTCAACCTGTGGCATTATTAGTCTTTTGAAATTTAATAATTCACTTACGTATATAGAGGTATTTCATTGTAGTTTTAAATTTGCATTTACCTAATTCCATCAGATACATTTTAGAAATTCACTCTTTAAATGATAGTTTCTGTGCTATTTAATTTTTAATCCATTATATATGTGTAGATATATATAGCTATATATTCATATCCTAAATTCATAGAGTTTCCATAAGAACATCTTCACATTTTTCATTAAAGGTGCATTTTTTTAAAAGCCTTAGTTTTTTTAAGAATAGTTTCAGGTTCATAGCAAAATTGAGAAGGTACAGAGATTACTCAGCTATCCCCTTACCCTGCACATGGGTCTCCTCCCCCAATAACAACACCTTCATCAGAGTGCTACATTTTTTTGTTACAACTGATAAACTCACATTGACTCATCATTATTTCCCAAAGTTCATGGCTTACATGAAGGCTTACTCTTGGCCTTATACATTCTATGGGTTTGGACAAATGTATAATAAGATGTATCCAGCATTATAGTATCACAGACTGCTTTCACTGACTTCTGCGTTTTGACTATTCATCTTTTCCCTCTTCCTGCTGCTAACCCATGGCAACCATTGATCTTTTTACTGTTTCCATAGTCTTGCCTTTTCCAGAATGTCATATAGTCATACAGTATGTACTCTTTCCAGATGAACTTCTTTCACTTCATCATATGCACTTAAGTTTCCCCCGTATCTTTTATGGCTTGATAGCTCATTTCCTTTTAGCACTGAATTGTATTCTATTGCCTGATGTATGAGTGTTTGTTTATCCATTTGCCTTCTAATGGACATCTTGGTTGCTTTCAAGTTCTAGTAATTATGAATAAAGCTGCTATAAACATCTCGATGCAGGTTTTTGTGGGGCTGTATGTTTAAAACTCCTCTGGGTAAATACCAAAGAGTCCAATTGCTGAATTGTGTGGTAAGAGTTTGTCTGTTTTTTTAAGAAACTGCCAGACTGTTTAGCAAAGTGGTGGTAGCATTTTGCATTCCTACCAGCAGTGAATGAGTGTTCCTATTGCCCCACATTCTTACCAGCATTTGCTGGTGTCAATGTTCTGGGTTTTGGCTATTCCAGTAGGTTCATAGTGGTATCTCATTGTTTTCATTTGCATTTCCCTGATAACATATGATGTGGAGCATCTTTTCAGATGCTTAGCTGCCATCTGTATATATTCTTTGGTGAGGTGTCTGTTAAGGTTTTTGGCTCATTTAAAAAAATAATTGCAACTTTTATTTTAGAATCAGAGGGTACCTGTGTAGGTTTGTTACCTGGGTATATTGAGTGATGCCAAGGTTTGGGGTATAACTGATCCTGTAAGCCAGGTACTTACTGAGCATAGTACCCAACAGTTAGTTTTTCAGCCCTTTCCCCCTTTTTCCTTTTCCCTTCTAGTAGTCCCCAGTGTCTATTGTTGTCATCTTTATGTCCATGACTGTGAAATGTTTAGCTCCCACTTATAAGTGGGAACATATGGTATTTGGTTTTCTGTTTCTCCATTAATTTGCTTAAGATAATGGCCCCCACGTGTATCCATATTTCTGCAAATATTCTTTTTATGGTTGCTTAGTATTCCATGGTATGTATGTGCTACATTTTCTTTATCTAATCTGCCACTGATGGGCACCTAGGTTAATTCCATGTCTTTGCTATTGTGAATAGTGCTGCAGTGAACATGCAAGTCAACATGTCTTTTTTTGGTAGAACAATGTGGGTTTTGGGGGGTATGTATGAAGTAATGGGAATGCTGGGTGGAATGGTAGATCTATTTTAAGTTCTTTGAGAAAGCTCCAAACTGCTCTCCACAGTGGCTGAACTAATTTACATTTCCACCAACAGTGTATAAGTGTTCTCCTTTCTCTGCAGCCTTGCCAACATCTGTTGTTTTTTGACTTTTTAAATCATAGCCAATCTGACTGGTGTGAGATGGTATCTCATTGTGGTTTTGATTTGCATTTCTCTGATAATTTGTGGTGCTGAGCATTTTTTCACTTTTTTTTTGGCTTCTTGAATGTCTCCTTTTGAGAAGTGTATGCTCATGTCTTTTGCCCATTTGAAAATGGGGCTGTTTGTTATTCCTCATTCAATTGTTTAATTTCCTTATAGATTGTAAATATTAGACATTTGTCAGGTGCATAGTTTGCCAATATTTTCTCCCATTTTGTAGACTGTTGATAGTTTCTTTTGTTGTGTAGAAGCTCTTTAGTTCAATTAGGTTCTACTTGTCAATTTTTGTTTTCGTTGTAATTGCTTTTGAGGACTTAGTCATAAATTCTTCCCAGGGTTGATGTCCAGAATGGGATTCCCCAGATTTTTCTCCAGGATTGGTATAGTGTGAGGTCTTACATTTAAATATTTAATCTTTCTTGAGGTAATTTTTATACATGAGGAGAGGTAGGGGTCCAGTTTCATTCTTCTGCATATGGCTCACCAGCTATCCCAGCACTATTTGTTGAACAGGGAGTCCTTCCTCTATTCCTTATTTTTGTCGACTTTGTTGAAGGTCAAATGGATGTAGGTGTATGGCTTTATTTCTGGGTTCTTATTTTGCTCCTTTGGTCTATGGGTCTATTTTTGTACCAGCACCATGTTGTTTTGCTTACTGTTGTCTTTTAGTATATTTTGAAGTCAGTAGTATGATGCCTCCAGCTTTGTTCTTTTGCTAGAATTGCCTTGACTGTTTTGGTATTTTTTGCTCTATATAAATTTCAGAATAGTTTTTTTTTCTAATTCTGTGAAAAATGACATTCATAGTTTGTTAGAAGGTATTGAATCTGTGGATCGCTTTGGGCAGTATGGCCATTTTAACAATATTGATTCTTCCAATCCATAAGCATAGAATGTTTTTGCATTTGTTTGGGTCATCTATGCTTTCTTTCAGCAGTGTTTTTTAGTTCTCCTTATAGAGAGCTCTTTCACCTTCTTGGTTAGGTGTATTCCTAGTTATTTTATGTTTTAAATGGAATTTTTTTTTTTTTTTTTTTTTTTGATATAGAGTTTCTCTCTTATTGCCCAGGCTGGAGTGCAATGGTGCAATCTTGGCTCACTGCAATCTCTGCCTCCTGGATTCAAGCAATTTTCCTGCCTCAGCCTCCCAAGTAGCTAGAACTGTGCCACCATGCCTGGCTAATTTTTCTATTTTTAGTAGAGATGGGGTTTCACCATGTTGCCAGGCTAGTCTCGAACTCCTGATCTCAGGTGACCTGCCCTCCTTGGCCTCCCAAAGTGCTGGGATTACAGACGTGAGCCACCACACCCGGCCTTAAATGGCTATTGTAAATGAAAATACGTTCTTGATTTGGCTCACAACTTGAACATTATTGGTGTACTAATAATGCTACTAATTTTTGCACACTGGTTTTGTATCTGAAACTTTACTGAAGTTGTTTGTAAGTTCCAGGAGCCTTTTGGCAGAGTCTTTAGGGTTTTCTAAATATAGAGTCGTATCATCAGTGAAGAGAGAAAGTTTGACTTCTTTTCCTATTTGGATTCTTTTTGTTTCTTTCTCTTGCTTGATTGCTATGGCTAACACTTCCAAGTACCATGTTGAATTGGAGTTGTGAGAGTGGGCATTCATGTCTTATTCCAGGTCTTGATGGAAATGCTTCCAGTTTCTGCCCATTCAGTATAATACTGGCTGTGGGTTTGTTATAAATGGCTCTTATTATTTTGAGGTTTCTTTTCCTTCCTTCCTTCTTTCCTTCCTTCCTTCCTTCCTTCCTTCCTTCCTTCCTTCCTTCCTTCCTTCCTTCCTTCCTTCCTTCCTTCCTTCCTTCCTTCTTCCTTTCTTCTTTAAGTTCTGGGATACAAGTGCAGAATGTGTAGGTTTGTTACATAGGTATATGTGTGCCATGGTAGTTTGCTGCACTTATCAACCCATCATCTAGGTTTTAAGCCCCACATGCATTAGCTATTTGTCCTAATGCTCTCCTTCCCCTTTCCCCCCAGCCCCTGACTGGCCCCAGTTTGTGTTGTTTCCCTCCTTGTGTCCTTGTGTTCTCATTGTTCAACTCCCACTTATGAGTGAGATATGTGGTGTTTGGTTTTCTGTTCCTGTGTTAGTTTGCTGAGGGTGATGGCTTCCAGCTTCATCTATGTCCTTGCAAAGTACATGATCTCATTCCTTTTTATGGCTGCATAATATTCCATGGTGTATATGTACCACTTTTCATTATCCAGTCTATCATTAATGGACATTTAGGTTGGTTCCATGTCTTTGCTATTGTAAATAGTGCTATAACAAACATATGTATGCATGTGTCTTTGTAATGGAATGATTTATATTCCTTTAGGTATATGCCCAGTAATGGGATTGCTGGGTCAAATGGTATTTCTGGTTCTAGATCCCTGAAGAATTGCCATACTGTCTCCCACAATGGTTGAAATAATTTACATTCCTACTAACAGTGTAAAAACATTCCTATTTCTCCACAGCCTCGCCAGTATCTATTATTTCTTGACATTTTAATAATCATCATTCTGACTGGCATGGGATGGTATCTCATTGTGGTTTTGATTTGCATTTTTCTAAAATGATCAAGGATGTTGAGCTTTTTTTCATATGTTTTTTGGCTGCATAAATCTCTTCTTTTGAGAAGTGCCTGTTCATATCATCTGCTTTGATGAGGTTGTTTGTTTTTTTCTTGTAAATTTGTTTAAGTTCCTTGTAGATTCTGGATTGTAGACCTTTGTCAGATGGGTAGATTGCAAAACTTTTCTCACATTCTGTAGGTTGCCCATTCACTCTGATGATAGTTTCTTTTGCTGTAATTTATAGATTCAATGCTTTTCCCATTCAAGTACCATTCTTCACAGAATTAGAAAAAACAACTTTAAATTTCATATGGAACCAAAAAAGAACCCATATAGGCAAGACAATTCTAAGCAAAAAGAACAAAACTGCTACCTGGAGGTGTCCTGCTACCTGACTTCAAACTATACTACAAAGCTACAGTATCCAAAACAGCATGGTACTGGTACCAAAACAGACATACAGACCGACTGATCAGAATATAAACTTCAGAAATAACACCAGACATTTACAACCATCTGATTTTCAACAAACCTGACACAAACAAGTAATCAGGAAAGGATTCCCTACTTAATAAATGGTGCTGGGCAAACTGGCTAGCCATATGCAGAAAACTGAAACTGGACCCCTTCCTTACACCTTATACAAAAATTAACTCAAGATGCATTAAAGACTTAAATGTAAAACCAAAAACCATAAAAACTCTGGAAGAAAACCTAGGCAATACCATTCAAGACATAGGCATGGGCAAAGAATTCATGATGAAAATGCCAAAAACAATTGCAACAAAAGCTGAAATCAACAAATGGAATCTAATTAAACTAAAGAACTTCTGCACAGCAAAAGAGGTATGTTTCTTTGATGCCTACTTTCTTGAGACTTTTTTTTTTTTTTATCATGAAAGGATATTGGATTTTATTGAAAACTTTTCCCACATCTATTGAGATGATCACAGGGTTTTTGTTTTTAATCATTTTTATGTGGTGAATCACATTTATTGATTTGTATATGTTAAACCATCCTTGCATCCCAGGAATAAAGCCTACTTGATCATGGTGAATTAACATTTTGATGTGCTGTTGGATTCTGTTTACTAGTATTTTATTGAGGATTTTTGCATCTATCAGGGATATTGGACAGTAGTTTTCTTTTTTTGTTGTGTCTTTGCCAGGATGATGCTGGCTTCATAGAATGATTTAGGGAGGAGTAACTACTCCTTGATTTTTTGCAAGAGTTTCAATAGAATTGTTATCCGCTCTTCTTTGTAGATGTGAATTCATCTGATATGGGTTTTTTTGTTTGTACTGATTCAATTTCAGAACTCTATATTGGTTTGTTCAGTGTTTTGATTTCTTCCTGATTCAATCTTGGGATACTGTATATTTTTAGGAATCTATCAATTTCCTCTAGATTTTCTAGTTTATGTGCATAGAGGTGTTCATGATAGTCTCTGAGGATCTTTTCAATTTCTGTGGGATTGGTTGTAATGTCTCCTTTGTTGTTTTTAATTGTGCTTATTTGGATCTTCTGTCCTTTTTCCTTGTAAGTCTAGCTAGCAGTTTATTGATCTTGTCGATCTTTCAAAAAACCTACATTTTTGGTTTTGTTGATTCTTTCTATGGACTTTTGGATCTCAAATACATTCAGTTCCACTATGATTTTAGTTATTTCTTCTCTTCTGGTAGCTTTGTGGTCAGTTTGTTTTTGTTTTTCTAGTTCCTCTAGGTGTAATGTTAGGTTATTCACGTGAGAACTTTCTAAATTTTGGGGGGTATGTTTTTAGGTTTATAAACTTTTCTACTAACATTACATTTGCTGCCTACTAGAGATTTTGCTATGTTATGTGATATGGTTTGAATCTGTGTCCCCACCCAAATCTCATGTCAAATTTTAATCCCCAGTGTTGGAGGTGAGGTCTGGTGGTAGGTGACTGGACCATTGGATGGTCCCTCATAAATGGTTTAGCACCATCCTTACAGTGCTGTTCTGTGATAGACTTCTCATGTGGTCTGGTTGTTTAAAAGTATGCAGCATCTCTTCATTCTCTCTTGCTTCTGCTCCTGCCATGTAAGATATGCCTGCTTTCCCTTCACCTTATGCCAGGATTGTAATTTTTCTGAGGCCTCCCCAGAAGCAGAAGCCACTCTCCTTCCTGTACAGCCTACAGAAGTCTGAGCCAACTAAATCTCTTTTCTTTATAAATTTCCCAATCTCAGGTATTTCATTATAGCAGTGCAACAACAGCCTAATACAGAAAATTGGTACTTAGGTATGGGGCATTGCTGTAAAGATACCTGAATATATGGAAGTGACTTTGCAACTGGATAATGGGCAAAGGTTGGAAGAGTGTAGAAGGCTCAGCAGAAGACAGAAAGATGAAGGAAGGTTTGGAACTTTCTAGAGACTTGCTGAATGGTTGTGACCAAAATGCTGATAGTGCTATGGCCATAGAAGGCCAGGGTGAGGAGGTCTCAGATGGAGATGGGGAACTTATTGGGAACTGATGTAAAGAAGAGGGAAAAATGATTTCATGGGCCAAGCTCAGGGCCCCGTTGCCCTGTATAGCCTTGGGACACTGCTCCCTGCATCCTGGCTACTCTGGCTTCAGGGGCCCTTGACTCAAGGAGGCCCAGGTACAGATCAGGCCACTGCTTCAGATGGTGCAAGCCATAAGTCCTGGTGGCTTCTATGTGGTATTAAGCCTGTGGGTACACAAAATGCAAGAGTTGAGGCTAGGAGCCTCCATCTAAATTTCAGACGATATATGGAAAAGCCAGGATATCCAGGCAGAAGCCTGCTACAAAGAGCAGAACCCTCATGGAGAACCTCTACCACGGCAGTGCAGAGAGGAAATGTGGGGTTGGATTCCCCTCAGAGTCCCCACTTGGGCACTGCCTAGTGGAGCTGTGAGAAGGCCACCACCTTCCAGACCTCAGAATAATATATCTACCAACAGCTTGTACTCTGTGCCTGGAAAAACTGCAGGCACTCAACAACAGTCAATGAGAGCAGCTGGAAGGGTGGCTGAATGCTGCAAAGCCACAAAGACAGAGCTTCTCAAGGTCTTGGGAGCTCACCCCTCACACCAGTTTGCCCTGGATGTGAGACATGGAATTAAAGAAGATTATTTTGGAGCTTTAAGATTTAATGACTGTTCTGCTGGGTTTTGGACTTGCATGGGGCCTGAAGTCACTTTCTTTTGACTGATTTCTCCCTTTGGGAATGGGAACATTTACCAAATGCTTATACTCCTGTTGTATCATGAAGTAACTAACTTTTTTTTTTTTTTTTTTTTTTTTTTTTTTTTTTTTTTTTTTAATTTTACAGGCTCATAGGCAGAAGGGACTGGCCTTTTCTCAGATGAGACTTTGGACTTTTGAGTTAATGCTGAAATGAGTTAAGACTTTGGGGGACTGTTGGGAAGGCATGATTATATTTTGAAATGTGAGAAGAAAAGAGATTTGGGAGGGAACAGGGGTGGAATGATATGGTTTGGATCTGTATCCCTGCTCAAATCTTGTGTTGAATTATGATCTCCAATGTTGGAGGTGGGGGCTGGTGGTAGATGATTGAACCATAGGGGTGGTTTCTCATGAATGGTTTAGCATTTTCACAAGATCTGGTTGTTTAAAAGTGAGTAGCACCTACCCGCTCTCTCTCTCGCTCCTGCTTCTGCCATGCAAGATGTACCTACTTCCCCTTCACTTTCTACCACCGTAAGTTTGTAAGTTTACTGAGGCTTTCCCAGAAGCAGAAACCACTATGCTTCCTGTATAGCCTGCAAAACCATGAGCCAATTAAACCTCTTTTCTTTGTAAATTACCCAGTCTCAAGTATTTCTTTACAGCAGTACAAGGACAGCCTATGCGTTATGTCTCTGCTTTCATTTATTTAAATGATTTTTTAAAATTTTTGTCTTGATTTTGTTGTTTACTCAAAAGTCATTTAGGATCAAATTATTTAATTTTCGTGTTAGTGTGTGATTTTTACTGATCTTCTTGTCTTCTTCGTATTGATTTCTATTTTTATTTCATTGTTGTCCAAGAGTATGGTATGATTTTGATTTTTAAATTTTTTGAGTCACACTTTATTGTTGAACATATGGTCAATCCATATGCAGATAAGAAAAATGTATATTTTGTGCTGATGGGTGGAGCATGTGGTAGATGTCTATTAGGTCCAATTAGTCAAGTGTCAAATTTAAGTCCAGAATTTTGTTGATAGTTTTCTGCCTTGATGATCTATCTAATGCTCTCAGTGGGGTGTTCAAATCTTCCACTATTATTGCATGGCAGAGTAAGTCTTTTCATAGATCTAGAAGTACTTGTCTTATAAATTCTGGTGCTCCAATGTTAGGTACATACATATTTAGCATAGTTAAATCTTCCTGTTGAATTGAAACCTTTATAATTACATAATGCCCATCTGTCTCCTTTTTTTGTTTACTATTGTTGGTTTAAAGTCTTTTTCATTTGATATAAGAAAAGCAACCCCTGCTCTTTTTTGCTTTTCCATTTTCATGGTAGATCTTTCTTCAACCTTTTACTTTGAACCTATGGATGTCATTATGTGTGAGATGGGTCTGTTGAAGACAGCAGATGAATGGGTCTTGTTTTTTAATCCAATTTGCCACTCTGTGACTTTCATATGGAACTTTTAGACTGTTGACATTCAAGGTTAATACTAATATAAGAGGTTTTGATCCTATTGTGAAGTTGTTTGTTTGCTGGTTACTTTGTAGTTTCTATTGTGCAGTTGTTTTATAGGATTTGTAGGCTATGTGCTTAAGTGCATTTTTGTGGCAGTAGGTATTGTTCTTTTATTCTCATGTTTAGAACTCTCTTAAAGCTCTCTTGTAAGGCTAGTCTACTGGTAACAAATTCCTATAGTGCTTGCTTGTCTGAAAAATACTTTATTTCTTTTTTTTTCTCTTTTTTTAAAATTAATATTATACTTTAAGTTCTAGGGTACATGTGCATAACGTGCAGGTTTGTTACATATGTATACTTGTGCCATGTTGCTGTGCTGCACCCGTCAACTTGTCAGCACCCATCAACTCGTCATTTACATCAGGTATAACTCCCAATGCAATCCCTGCCCCCTCCCCCAACCCCCTCCACATAATAGGCCCCGGTGTGTGATGTTCCTCTTCCCGAGTCCAAGTGATCTCATTGTTCAGTTCCCACCTATGAGTGAGAACATGCAGTGTTTGGTTTTCTGTTCTTGTGATAGTTTGCTAAGAATGATGGTTTCCAGCTGCATCCATGTCTCTACAAAGGACACAAACTCATCCTTTTTATGGCTGCATAGTATTCCATGGTGTATATGTGCCATATTTTCTTAATCCAGTCTGTCACTGATGGACATCTGGGTTGATTCCAAGTCTTTGCTATTGTGAATAGTGCCGCAATAAACATACGTGTGCATGTGTCTTTATAGCAGCATGATTTATAATCCTTTGGGTATATACCCAGTAATGGGATGGCTGGGTCATATGGTACATCTAGTTCTAGATCCTTGAGGAATCGCCATTCTGTTTTCCATAATGGTTGAACTAGTTTACAATCCCACCAACAGTGTAAAAGTGTTCCCATTTCTCCACATCCTCTCCAGCACCTGTTGTTTCCTGACTTTTTAATGATTGCCATTCTAACTGGTGTGAGATGGTATCTCATTGTGGTTTTGATTTGCATTTTTCTGATGGCCAGTGATGATGAGCATTTTTTCATGTGTCTGTTGGCTATATGAATGTCTTCTTTTGAGAAATGTCTGTTCATATCCTTTGCCCACTTTTTGATGGGGCTGTTTGTTTTTTTCTTGTAAATTTGTTTGAGTTCTTTGTAGGTTCTGGATATTAGCCCTTTGTCAGATGAGTAGATTGCAAAAATTTTCTCCCATTCTGTAGGTTGTCTGTTCACTCTGATGGTAGTTTCTTTTGCTGTGCAGAAGCTCTTTAGCTTAATGAGATCCCATTTGTCAATTTTGGCTTTTGCTGCCATTGATTTTGGTGTTTTAGACATGAAGTCTTTACCCATGCCTATGTCCTGAATGGTACTACCTAGGTTTTCCTCTAGGGTTTTTATGGTATTAGGTCTAACATTTAAGTCTCTAATCCATCTTGAATTAATTTTCGTATAAGGAGTAAGGAAAGGATCCAGTTTCAGCTTTCTACTTATGGCTAGCCAATTTTTCCGGCACCATTTATTAAATAGGGAATCCTTTCCCCATTTCTTGTTTCTCTCAGGTTTGTCAAAGATCAGATGGCTGTAGATGTGTGGTATTATTTCTGAGGACTCTGTTCTGTTCCATTGGTCTATATCTCTGTTTTGGTACCAGTACCATGCTGTTTTGATTACTGTAGCCTTGTAGTATAGTTGGAAGTCAGGTAGAGTGATGCCTCCAGCTTTGTTCTTTTGACTTAGGATTGTCTTGGAGATGCGGGCTCTTTTTTGGTTCCATATGAACTTTAAAGCAGTTTTTTCCAATTCTGTGAAGAAACTCGTTGGTAGCTTGATGGGGATGGCATTGAATCTATAAATTACCTTGGGCAGTATGGCCATTTTCACGATATTGATTCTTCCTATCCATGAGCATGGTATGTTCTTCCATTTGTTTGTGTCCTCTTTTATTTCACTGAGCAGTGGTTTGTAGTTCTCCTTGAAGAGGTCCTTTACATCCCTTGTAAGTTGGATTCTTAGGTATTTTATTCTCTTTGAAGCAATTGTAAATGGAAGTTCATTCCTGATTTGGCTCTCTGTTTGTCTGTTACTGGTGTATAAGAATGCTTATGATTTTTGCACATTAATTTTGTATCCTGAGACTTTGCTGAAGTTGCTTATCAGCTTAAGGAGATTTAGGGCTGAGACAGTGGGATTTTCTAAATATACAATCATGTCATCTGCAAAGAAGGACAATTTGACTTCTTCTTTTCCTAATTGAATCCCCTTGATTTCTTTCTCTTGCCTGATTGCCCTAGCCAGAACTTCCAACACTATGTTGAATAGGAGTGGTGAGAGAAGGCATCCCTGTCTTGTGCCAGTTTTCAAAGGGAATTTTTCCAGTTTTTGCCCATTCAGTATGATATTGGCTGTGGGTTTGTCATAAATAGCTCTTATTATTTTGAGGTACGTTCCGTCAATACCAAATTTATTGAGCGTTTTTAGCATGAAGGGCTGTTGAATTTTGTCAAAAGCCTTTTCTGCATCTATTGAGATAATCATGTGGTTCTTGTCTTTGGTTCTGTTTATATGCTGGATTATGTTTATTAATTTGCCAATGTTGAACCAGCCTTGCATCCCAGGGATGAAGCCCACTTGATCATGGTGGATAAGCTTTTTGATGTGCTGCTGAATCCGGTTTGCCAGTATTTTATTGAGGATTTTTGCATCGATGTTCATCAGGGATATTGGTCTAAAATTCTTTTTTTCTGTTGTGTCTCTGCCAGGCTTTGGTATCAGGATGATATTGGCCTCATAAAATGAGTTAGGGAGGATTCCCTCTTTTTCTATTGATTGGAATAGTTTCAGAAGGAATGGTACCAGCTCTTCCTTGTACCTCTGGTAGAATTCAGCTGTGAATCCGTCTGGTCCTGGACTTTTTTTGGTTGGTAGGCTGTTAATTATTGCCTCAATTTCAGAGCCTGCTATTGATCTATTCAGGGATTCAACTTCTTCCTGGTTTAGTCTTGGGAGAGTGTAAGTGTCCAGGAAATTATCCATTTCTTCTAGATTTTCTAGTTTATTTGCGTAGAGGTGTTTATAGTATTCTCTGAGGGTAGTTTGTATTTCTGTGGGGTCGGTGGTGATATCCCCTTTATCATTTTTTATTGCATCTATTTGATTCTTCTCTCTTTTCTTCTTTATTAGTCTTGCTAGTGGTCTGTCAATTTTGTTGATCTTTTCAAAAAACCAACTCCTGGATTCATTGATTTTTTGGAGGGTTTTTTTGTGTCTCTATCTCCTTCAGTTCTGCTCTGATCTTAGTTATTTCTTGCCTTCTGCTAGCTTTTGAATGCGTTTGCTCTTGCTTCTCTAGTTCTTTTAATTGTGATGTTAGAGTGTCAATTTTAGATCTTTCCAGCTTTCTCTTGTGGGCATTTAGTGCTATAAATTTCCCTCTACACACTGCTTTAAATGTGTCCCAGAGATTCTGGTATGTTGTATCTTTGTTCTCATTGGTTTCAAAGAACATCTTTATTTCTTCCTTCATTTCGTTATGTACCCAGTAGTCATTCAGGAGCAGGTTGTTCAGTTTCCATGTAGTTGAGCGGTTTTGATTGAGTTTCTTAGTCCTGAGTTCTAGTTTAATTGCACTGTGGTCTCAGAGACAGTTTGTTATAATTTCTGTTCTTGTACCTTTGCTGAGGAGTGCTTTACTTCCAATTATGTGGTCAATTTTGGAATAAGTGCGATGTGGTGCTGAGAAGAATGTATATTCTGTTGATTTGGGGTGGAGAGTTCTATAGATGTCTATTAGGTCTGCTTGCTGCAGAGATGAGTTCAATTCCTGGATATCTTTGTTAACTTTCTGTCTCGTTGATCTGTCTAATGTTGACAGTGGGGTATTGAAGTCTCCCATTATTATTGTGTGGGAGTCTAAGTCTCTTTGTAAGTCTCTAAGGACTTGCTTTATGAATCTGGGTGCTCCTGTATTGGGTGCATATATGTTTAGGATAGTTAGCTCTTCCTGTTCAATTGATCCCTTTACCATTATGTAATGGCCTTCTTTGTCTCTTTTGATCTTTGATGGTTTAAAGTCTGTTTTATCAGAGACTAGTATTGCAACCCCTGCTTTTTTTTGTTCTCCATTTGCTTGGTAAATCTTCCTCCATCCCTTTATTTTGAGCCTATGTATGTCTCTGCGTGTGAGATGGGTCTCCTGAATACAGCAGACTGATGGGTCTTGACTCTTTATCCAGTTTGCCAGTCTGTGTCTTTTAACTGGAGCATTTAGTCCATTTACATTTAAGGTTAATATTGTTATGTGTGAACTTGATCCTGCCATTATATTAACTGGTTATTTTGCTCGTTAGTTGATGCAGTTTCTTCCTAGCCTCAATGGTCTTTACATTTTGGCATGTTTTTGCAATGGCTGGTACCGGTTGTTCCTTTCCATGTTTAGTGCTTCCTTCAGGGTCTCTTGTAAGGCAGGCCTAGTGGTGACAAAATCTCTAAGCATTTGTTTATCTGTAAAGGATATTATTTCTCCTTCACTTATGAAACTTAGTTTGTCTGGATATGAAATTCTGGGTTGAAAATTATTTTCTTTAAGAATGTTGAATATTTGCCCCCACTCTCTTCTGGCTTGTAGAGTTTCTGCCGAGAGATCTGCTGTTAGTCTGATGGGTTCCCTTTGTGGGTATCCCGACCTTTCTCTCTGGCTGCCCTTAAGATTTTTTCCTTCATTTCCACTTTGGTGAATCTGGCAATTATGTGTCTTTAGTTGCTCTTCTCGAGGAGTATCTTTGTGGTGTTCTCTGCATTTCCTGGATTTGAATGATGGCCTGCCCTACTAGGTTGGGGAAGTTCTCCTGGATGATATCCTGAAGAGTGTTTTCCAACTTGGTTCCATTTTCCCCCTCACTTTCAGGCCCCCCAATCAGATGTAGATTTGGTCTTTTTACATAATCCCATACTTCTTGCAGGCTTTGTTCATTTCTTTTTCTTCTTTTTTCTTTTGGTTTCTCTTCTCGCTTCATTTCATTCATTTGATCCTCAATCGCTGATACTCTTTCTTCCAGTTGATCGAGTCGGTTACTGAAGCTTGTGCATTTTTCACGTATTTCTCGTGTCATGGTTTTCATCTCTTTCATTTCATTTATGACCTTCTCTGCATGAATTACTCTAGCCATCAATTCTTCCACTTTTTTTCAAGATTTTTAGTTTCTTTGCGCTGGGTACGTAATTCCTCCTTTAGCTCTGAGAAGTTTGATGGACTGAAGCCTTCTTCTCTCATCTCGTCAAAGTCATTCTCCATCCAGCTTTGATCCATTGCTGGCAATGAGCTGCGCTCCTTTGCCGGGGGAGATGCGCTCTTATTTTTGAATTTCCAGCTTTTCTGCCCTGCTTTTTCCCCATCTTTTTGGTTTTATCTGCCTCTGGTCTTTGATGATGATGGTGACATACTGATGGGGTTTTGGTGTAGGTGTCCTTCCTGTTTGATCATTTTCCTTCTAACAGTCAGGACCCTCAGCTGTAGGTCTGTTGGAGATTGCTTGAGGTCCACTCCAGACCCTGTTTGCCTGGGTGTCAGCAGCAGAGGCTGCAGAAGATAGAATATTGCTGAACAGCAAGTGTACCTGTCTGATTCTTGCTTTGGAGGCTTCCTCTCAGGGGTGTACTCCACCCTGTGAGGTGTGTGGTGTCAGACTGCCCCTAGTGGGGGATGTCTCCCAGTTAGGCTACTCAGGGGTCAGGGACCCACTTGAGCAGGCAGTCTGTCCCTTCTCAGATCTCAACCTCCATGTTGGGAGATCCACTGCTCTCTTCAAAGCTGTCAGACAGAGTCGTTTGCATCTGCAGAGGTTTCTGCTGCTTTGTTGTTGTTTACTGTGCCCTGTCTCCAGAGGTGGAGTCTACAGAGACAGGCAGATTTCCTTGAGCTGCTGTGAGCTCCACCCAGTTGGAGCTTCCCAGAGGCTTTGTTTACCTACTTAAGCCTCAGCAATGGCGGGCGCCCCTCCCCCAGCCTCGCTGCTGCCTTGCCGCGAGATCGCAGACTGCTGTGCTAGCAATGAGGGAGGCTCTGTGGGCGTGGGACCCTCTCGGCCAGGTGTGGGATATAATCTCCTGGTGTGCCCGTTTGCTTAAAGCGCAGTATTGGGGTGGGAGTTACCCGATTTTCCAGGTGTTGTGTGTCTCAGTTCCCCTGGCTAGGAAAAGGGATTCCCTTTCCCATTGCGCTTCCCAGGTGAGGCGATGCCTCGCCCCGCTTCAACTCTCGCTGGTTGGGCTGCAGCAGCTGACCAGCACTGATTGTCCGGCACTCCCTAGTGAGATGAACCCAGTACTTCAGTTGAAAATGCAGAAATCACCGGTCTTCTGTGTCGCTCGCGCTGGGAGTTGGAGACTGGAGCTGTTCCTATTTGGCCATCTTGCTCCGCTCCCCCCAATATTTTATTTCTTTTTCATTTATAAAGCTTAGTTTGGTGCAATATGAAATTCATGGCTGGAATTCCTGTTAGTTAAGAATATGTAAAATAGGTCCTCAATCTCTCCTGGCTTGTAACGTTTCTGCTGACAAGTCTGCTGTTAACCTGATAAGATTCCCTTTCTAAATTATCTGTCCTTTTTCTCTGCATGCCTTTAAATTTTTTTTTCTTTAGCATTGACTTCGTACAGTCTGGTGAATGTATGCCTTGGGTCTTGCTGATTTTCATTTTATACAGTTTCTTGCAGGTGTTCTCTGGATTTCTTGTATATAGATGTCTACCTCTCTAGCAAGATAAGGGAAGTGTTCTTGAATTATCCTCAAATATATTTCTCAGGATGCTTGCTTTTTCTCTCTCAGGAATGCCAGTAATTTGTAGAACTGGTTGCTTTACATAATCACACAATTTCTCAAAGCCTTTGTTCATTTTTTAAATTCTTTTTTCTTATTTTTATCTGACTTGGGTTAGTTTGAAAGACCAGCGTTCAAACTCTGAAAATCTTTCTTCTGCTTCTAGTCTATTGATAAAGATTTCAATTGTATTTTTAAATTCCCTAAGTGAGTTTTTCAGTTCCAGAATTCCAGTTGACTTCCTTTTAAGATATTTATCTCTTAATTTCCTGGATCACTATAGACTTCTCTTTGGGTTGCTTTTCAACCTTGTCTTGGATCTCATTAAGCCTCTTGGCAATCCATGTTTTCATTTTTCTATATGTCGTTTCTGAGCTTCCATTTTGGTTATGGACCATTGTTGCAGAGCTAGTGCTGTCCTTCGGTGGTGTCACTACATTTATATTTTTCATAGTTCCAGAATTCTTGTGCTGCTTCCTTCTCATCTGGAGATGCTAGCATTTCTAATTTTTATAATTATTATTGTGTAGATAGATTTTTTTCTTTCTTTTTCTTTCTCTATAATAATATTACTTTTTATTTCCCTTTCTTTTTCTCCCCTTCCCTAGGAGTGTGACTATAGAGTATGTTGGGTAGGGTCTTTTGGCTTTACTTCTATAGCCCTATTCAGATCTTTAGATAGATTTTATATTGGGTTGTGCAGTTCAACCTGCAAGCCAGTAGATGGTGCTTATAGGTAAGACCTAGCTTCAGCCAACACAGCGGCTTATGTACTTGATCCTTGTTTATTGGCAGAAGCTCTCTGTTGCCTCAGGTAATGGGCTGACATGTGGAATACACGGTGGTCTCAGCTCACTGTTCAGTTCTAGTGTGGCAGGGGCCATGGAGAGTAGGGTTGGATTAGGCAGGTTTACTTATATGTCCCCTGATAGCAGGCACCATCACTGCTGCTGTGGTAGAATCCAGTGGGCAGCCACCAAGTACCCAGAATTGTGCCTAGGTGTGGAGCTGGGAAACATCCTTGGTCCCCAGTTCTTTGCACGGGGGGTGGGGTGGCCTAAACTCCTAATCTAGGAGAGTGGAAACTCCGGATGCCTGGAGATCTGTCTGGGTGTGGAGCAGAGAGGGTCCCCCTGCACCAAGATATCTGCACAGGATGGGTAGGGTGGCTCAGGCTTCTCATTCAGGAGAGCAGTGCTCTAAATGCCTGATCTGCCTGGATGTGTAACAGAGAGGGCACCCCTGCACCGCAGTGTTTGTCCAGAAAGGGTGGGGCTGATGAGGCTTCCTAATGCAGGCTAGCTGGTGCTATAAATTCCTGGAAATCTGTCTGGATGTGTAGCAGACAGGGCCTCTCTGCATCAGAATCTCTGTACAGGAAGTGTGGTACAGGTCAGGCTGCTGATCCAGGCGAGTGGGTGCTCTGAATTTCTGGAGATCTGTGTGAGTATGGAGCAGAGAGAGTCCCACTGTACCACCATCTATGCCCATGAAGGGTGGGGAAGCTCAGTCTGCTGTTCCAGGCAAGTAAGTGCTCCAGACACCTGGATTTCTGCCTGAGTGTGGAGCAGAGAGGGCCTTGCTGCACCACAATCTCAGAGGAACAAGATGGGGCATCCAGCCATGGCACGTGCAGACCAGTTCCAAGTCGCCAAGCTGGCTCTGGCTGCAAGTCTTGCCACCCAGGAGAAATTGCAGGTATAGCAGCTTTCCTCCCACCCCAGGCTTATGATGGGAGACAGCACACTTCCAACACCTACTGCTGAGATGCTTTCCATAGTTCTGGCTGTGAAGGCCCCTGCCCGGTTTCAGAGCAAATGCTCCAATCTCTGGCTTGTGACTAAAGTGCCTCCATGGTCATGCTGCCAGATTACCAAAGAACTTTTTATATGTCCAGATCAAAAATGACTTCCTGCTCTCAGTCTTGGGTCTGAGAAAATGTCTGTAGTTCTTCATGGTATCTTTCTGTCACAGCATCTCTAAGCCTCTCCTCAAGTTAGCTCCAGGGCTTGGGAGAAATAAAATACTCTCCCTAAGCCTGGGTTGCTCAGATTCCCATTGGAAGGGAGAGTTATAGGGGAGGATCTCTGCCCCTCTCATGAACTGGGGCTTGACTCATTTTTATCAGATGGATGCTGTCACAGGGACTGTTTTCTGGTGTTCTCGTCTCTGGGATCTGGGGTGTCCTTCACAATGATGGTGGATTCCTATTTTTCTTCTTGAATTAAAGCTCACAGAGTTGGTATTTATGTACTATCTCACTTATTCCACATGAGTGAGGCACACTGAAAGTCTCTAATCTGGCATCTTGGGAAAAAAAACGTATAGTTTTGACATTGTAAACTTAAGTTGGTGGCTGGGAAGAGATGTATCGTAGATGCTTGGCAACATAGATATGAATGGAGTTCAGGAGATGAGAAGGCTAGGAATGTAGATTGGGAATTATTAACTATAGCAACTAATTTGAAACCATGGGAATGAATAAATATAACCAGAGAGTATGCAGCATGAAAGGGGGAAAGGGAAGATGAAGAATACTGAAAATCGCCAAATTTAAAGGATGGTTAGAGGAAATGGATGCAGCACAGGGGTCAGAGATGCAAGAATAAAAGAGATATAAGGAAAAGCGAGAAAGAGTGATGGAGGTGATTACCAGATTTGGCAAGTAGGTATGTATTAGTCTGTCTGTGTCACTATAGACAAACTAATACACACCTATGTAAACAGACTAATACATACACATGCCTTGGACTGGGTAATTTATAAAGAAGAGAGGTTTATTTGCTTCATGGTTCTGCAGGCTGGACGTGAAGCCTAGTGCCATCATCTCCTTCTGGTGAGGGCCTCAGGAAGATTACAATCATCGTGGAAGGCAAAGGGAGACACTATGTCACATGGTGAGAGAGGCAATGAGAGAGAGAGAGAGCGGGGAAGTACAAGGCTCTTTTAAACAACCTTCCACATGAGTTCATTGAGTGAGAACTCACCATTACTGTGAGGGCAGCATCAAGCCATTCATGAAGGATCCACCCCCATGATCCAAACACCTCTTACCAGTCCACACTGCCAACATTGGAGGTCACATTTCAACATGAGATTTTGAAAGAAGAAAACATCCAAACCATATCAAGGGGATTTTGTTGACCTTGGTAAGACCATTTTAGTGGAGGGATGGGAACAAAGTTTGGGTGAATAAGAAGTGAATAGGAGGTGAAAGAGCAGACAAGGGAAGGTAGAGCCCACATCTGAAACTTTCCTAAATGCCAATTAGACTAGAACAAACTGAATTTCTTTCTCCCTCTTCCCTTCATTCACTTCCTTCTTCCTCCCAGTTTTCCTCTCCTCATCCTCCTTTTCCTCCTCCTCCTTCTCCTTCTTTTCTCTCTCTCTCTCTCTCTCTCTCCCCCTCTCCTCCTGTTCTTCCTCCTTGCCTCCTCCTCCTCCTTCCCTTTTCCTTTTCTTGCTGCCCCTGTATTTCTAGTCACAAATGCATATTGGACACCTACTATGGTCCAGAAACCAGGGAAGACACCAGGTTACAAAGTTAAAACCAACATAGCTAGTCTTCTGCAGGCCATTATCTAGTAAGCAAAACAAGATAACAATGACATACTGGAAAAGGGATTTGTTGTATATAAGGCAAAGATAAATAACCATATGGATATTTAACTTTTGCATTGTGAGGAGAGAATGAAGATGGGGAGAAAAAGAGATGTAAAGTGGGTGAAGATTAAGAAGATTGGGGCAAGAGGCATTCCAGGCTCAGGAAACAGAATGAGCAAAGGGTTAGAGGAAATGCAGGAATTTGTACAGGTGACAGTGAGTAGTTCCAGGAAGGTACAGTGTAGAGTGCATGAGGAGAAGAGTAAAAGTGAGTCAGAAAATGTTGGAAAGCTTTCAGACTTGGTCAGCAAGGGAGAAACTATGGGGGGTTTTGAGTAAGAAAGAGGTGACCAGACTGTCCTTCACAAGCATTTTTCTGGTAGAAATGGGACATAAATGATTAAAGACCTCAGGCTTAGACAGAGGTCTAAGAAATAAAAGAAAATAGTTCTTCATATTGTGCTAATCAAACTGTGACTGTTTAATCAATATTCATGGACAATAATGAATAATTAATTTGACTAATAATTTAGTAACCTAGAAAGATCATTTCATTCTCTTGCCTTCTTTTTCTAGCATTTGTTGTTTTCCTTAAAGAAAGAAAAAGCAAATTTCACTGTCTTTGGTGTCACATTCATTGAATAAAAATAGTCTAGGGTGATTAAAATTTTTTAAAAATCAGTTAATTTACTCTTGCTATAGATTGATTTTTCTAAGCACCTGTTTCACAATGGAAGTCTTAAATCTATTGTGACTTTGGAGGTCGACTTTTTAATAGGCAGCTTATACACTTTCTAAAAACTATTACGATTTAGATCATGCATACTGAAATGAACAAATGACCAACATAGCTCTTTTGGAGGGTGGTCTAATGATGAGTGTCCCACCTCACAATGAAAATAACATGTGGGCATCTGGAGCCTCTTGACTCACCTCTCAAAACCCCAATTCTCAACCCACTCAGTATGTGGGATATGAGTCAGACTCATGCTAACAGGGAAAACAGGCCCCTTTTTGGGCACTGGGTACGAATGGCACATTTGCCTTGACATTCCCTGCCTATTTTGTAAGATATATTGTTATCTTAGATTCATGATTTGGTCTCCTAGGACATTTTTCCCAGGAGGGAATCAGAGTACCATGGATGGCTTACAGCTGGCGTGTCCTGTGAGCCAAGGCCTCGTTTTTCATGTAGATTGTTAATAACTTACCCTGATCTTTGGTTTATCCTTCACTTTTCTGTTCCATTCTGGTAATATATTTTTTATGTTATTTCTTTCAGCAACCATTTGTAGTTGACATAGACATTGCTTCATACATACTTTCTCCTTCTGATTTAATCGGTAGATGAAAGTAGCTGGAGAAACCTGACTTTAGAACAATGGTGGTAAACCTCAGGAGGAGGATTCAGAATTTGGTCCTGGTTTTTGTTTTTAATTTAGCAAATAACACTGTGAGCATTTACCTTACACAACATGTGCCACTGTTTTTGACAAAGAGCCTCAACAATTATTTCTGAAATTTCAATATATTTTTCAAGTTGCTTAGGCGCAGACCACTGGATGTGTATCGAAACCTCCAAAAAACATACTCTTGTAATCACCCCTGGCCTAAGAGGGTCTGTGTTGTGCCTGAAAAGTACTTTGTAGGTGTCTTTTTTTTTTTTTTTTTTTTTTGATAGAATCTTGCTTGGTCACCCAGGCTGGAGTGCAGTGGTGCAATCTCAGCTTACTGAAGCCTCTGCCTCCTGGGTTCCAGCGATTCTCCTGCCTCAGCCTCCTGGGTAGCTGGGATTACAGGTGCATGCCACCATGCCTGGCTAATTTTTTTATGTTTTTAGTAGAGATGGGGTTTTACCATGTTGGCCAGGCTGGTCTCGAGCTCCTGACCTCAGGTGATCCGCCTGCCTTGGCCTCCCAAAGTGCCGGGATTACAGGTGTGAGCCACTGTGCCTGGCCTGTAGTTTTAAATATTCTTTAGATTTTGGGGTCACCAGCTTTACTCTGGCGTATCATTTTAGGGTTTTGAAAGAGGACAATTGGTTTTTAATTACAGTGTCAATTGACCTGGTCCGAGGAATCGAGGAATCACTTTTCTTCTTACATGCCCTAAAGATTTCGTATGAATTAACCCTGGAACTGAGAACATGAATGACCCACCTGACTTTAGCATGAAAGCTTTCTGTGCCATCCTTTCTAACATCCCACTTTGCCCCGCACTAGGTTTTATCTCTTCAACTCTCAGTAACACGGGACTAGGGCATTTCTTGTTGGCTGGTGCCTCAGCTCCTACTTGGACCTCTCTAACCTTTTTGTCAGTTCCTCACATCCTTCTTCTGTCTTGCCCCCTCTTCTTGTCTCCGGCTGTTCCTAAACAGCTCTGAAACTCCAAATTTCCTCAAACAGAGACAATTTAGCCCTCTTGCTTTCTCCTTCTTCAGGACTTCTTCCAGTTCATGGCCTGAAGGAAGACTTACCTTTCACACAAAGCAGATGTTCAGCTGAGTTATTTTTCTAAAGCAAGAGCAATTTGCACTGCTATGAGCCAGGATATTCTCTAGAGTGCCAAACAGCAGAATGCATTCTTGTTCTCGACATCCACTTATTCTCTCTGTTCCTATTGGTGTCTGTATTCTTGCTATTGGTTTTAGATTGCAAGCTTTCAGAGCCTGGATTTACAACATTATTTCTCTGAGACTTCCCAATATCCCCTCCTAAAAAAGTAGCATATCAAGTGCTTAATTGCTTTTTTTTTAAAAAAATGAAGAAGCTTAAAATAAGTTGAAAACTAAGTGGCCCTTGTGAAGGTAGAGCTTGAGTGATTCTATTGGAGAGCCACTCCCACCCTGGAGGGAAGGTGCTCAGCTCTGAGAGTTCCAGAACATCTGTAGAGTTAAATGTGAATGGGAATGTTTCTGAACAGACCGCTTTCTCAAATACTTTTCAAGAAAGGAAGAATTAAAGATATTAAGTACAACAAGAACAACTCAGCCAATAACCCACCTATAAGATTCCAAATATTTGGTTGGAAATATTACAATTCTGAAAACTATCCACCACCTTGAGTGCCGATTATCAAGTTCTTTTCACAAATCACTCACTTAAAAAATATTTTTAATTTTTGTGGGTACCTAAGTGGCTATATATATACTTATGGGGCATATGAGATATTTTGATACAAACATGTAATACATATTAATCACATCATGGAACATGGGGTATTCATCCCCTCAGGCATTTATCCTTTGTGTTATAAACAATCCAATTCTACCCTTTTAGTTATTTTAAAGTACACAATTAAGTTATTATTGACTGTAGTTACCCTGTTGTGCTATCAAATACTAGGTCAATTCGATCCTATTTTCCTGTACTCATTAACCATCCCCCTTTTCCTGCAAGCCCCCCACTACCCTTCCCAGACTCTGATAACCATCATTCTACCCTCTATATCCATGAGTTCAATTGTTTTGATTTTTATATCCTACAAATAAGTGAGAACATGGAATGTTTGTTTTTCTGTGCCTAGCTTATTTCACTTAACGTGATATCCATTTCTGTCCATGTGGTTGCAAATGATAGGATCTCATTCTTTTTTATGGCTGAATTAGTACTCCATTGTGTATATGTATCACATTTTCTTTATCCATTTGAATGTTGATGGACACTCAAGTTACTTCTAAATCTTGGATATTGTAAAGAGCACTGCAGCAAACACAGAGGTGCAGATAATCTCCTCAACATACTGATTTCCTTTCTTTTGGATATATGCCTGGCAGTGGTATATATGGTATACCTGGATCATATGGTAGCTCTATTTTTAGTTTTAGTTTAGTTTTGTTTTTCTTTTTGGAGACAGAGTTTCACTGTTGTTGCTCAGGCTGGAGTGAAGTGGTGTGACCTCAGCTCACTGCAACCTCCGCCTCCCAGGTTCAAGTGATTCTCTGGCCTCAGCCTCCCGAGTAGCTGGGATTACAGCCACCTGCCACCATGCCCAGCAAATTTTTTTTTGTATTTTTAGTAGAGATGGGGTTTCATCATGTTGGCCAGGCTGGTCTCGAACTCCTGACCTCTGGTGATCCACCTGCCTCGGCCTCCCAAAGTGCTGAGATTACAGGTATGGGCTACCGTGCCCAGCCAGTTTTAGTTTTTTGAGGACCCTCCAAACTGTTCTCCATGGTAGTCATACTAATTTACATTCCTACCAGCAGGGTACAAGGGTTCCTTTTTCTCCAAATCCTTGCCAACATTTGTTATTGCCGGTCTTTTGGATATAAGCCATTTTAACTAGAACACAAATAACTCACTTTGTCTGGATTTTTGGGCATCTGGTTTGCTATGTGAGAGTAGGAAAGAGTGGATTTTGCTCTGAGGATGAACAGTTTTAGAGAGGTGACATCCCACAGCTCAGCAAAGAGAATTAAACAGTGTTGCTGGGCACATCATGATTACAGTAATCTGAGATGATTATCTTCCAGAGAGATAAAGAAACAAAATTCTGAGTTCGTCAGGAAAAATTATGTAAATGCATTAAAAAAACCATATAACAATTTAAATCCTAACCCCACCAGGAGTTGAAAGAAGAACCAAAATTTGTATACTAATTTGAATAAAATGTTTGATAGATTGCTTTAAAAATTGTGACTGTATGATATTGATGCAGAGTGGAAATGTAAGAAAAGAAATTGCTACTTATATTTATGTTCAGAAAAGGAGAAAGTTTTTTTTCCCCCCATGCATAGACTATCAGACAGTTCTAAGCACAGATGTGGGAGCAGCCAGAATTGTTGAGGGTGTATTTGGAAATTGGAAGGGAAGTTGGATTGTAGAAGGTGACTTAGAACTGGAGAGGGGAGGCCTGGGTTCTGCTGTAAAGCTCTACCACAACCTTGCTGTGTGACAAGGGACAACATGTTTTGCTTCTCTGGGCCTCAGTTTTCTCTAGTGGGAAATGAACACTTTGTGTAAGAAAGCCTCTAATTTATTTTTTAAGTGTTAGAATATTGTGATTTTATTTATTTATTCATTTTAGAGACAGGGTTTTGCTCTGTTGCCCAGGCTGGAATACACTGGCATGATCATAGCTCACTGTCTACCTTGAGACTCCTGGGTTTAAGCTATCCTGCCACCTCAGCCTCCTGTATAGTTGGTACTACAGGCACATGCCACCACGGCCAGCTAATTATCTTTATTTTTGTTTTTAGAGACTGGGTCTCACTATGTTGCCCAGGCTGGTCTTGAACTCCTGGGCTCAAGCAATCCTCCTGCCTCAGCCTTCTAATATGCTGAGATTGTATGTGAGCTACTGTGCCTAGACAGAAGATTGTGATTCTAAATATGCCAGCCACAAGACTCGTTTTGAAAATCCCAATCTTCTGCATTCTACTGGCTTCACTGCTAATTTCTTTCTGATTTTGTTTGTTTGTTTAAACCAGGGGTTCTCCAACTTTAGTGTGCAACAGAATCACGTGGAGGGCTTTAAAAATGCAGATTAATGGGCTCTATTCCCAGAATTTCAGATTCAGTATATCTGGGTTGTGTGGCCCAAGATTCTGCATTTCTTTTTATTATTATTATATTTTAAGTTCTAGGGTACATGTGCATAACGTGCAGGTTTGTTACATATGTATACTTGTGCCATGTTGCTGTGCTGCACCTATCAAATTGTCAGCACCCATCAACTCATCATTTACATCAGGTGTAACTCCCAATGCAATCCCTTCCCCCCGCCCCCTCCCCATAATAGGCCCCGGTGTGTGATGTTCCCCTTTCCGAGTCCAAGTGATCTCATTGTTCAGTTCCCACCTATGAGTGAGAACATGCGGTGTTTGGTTTTCTGTTCTTGAGATAGTTTGCTGAGAATGATGGTTTCCAGCTGCATCTATGTCCCTACAAAGGACAAAAACTCATCCTTTTTTATGGATGCAAAGTATTCCATAGTGTATATGTGCCACATTTTCTTAATCCAGTCTGTCACTGATGGACAGTTGGGTTGATTCCAAGTCTTTGCTATTGTGAATAGTGCTGCAATGAACATACGTGTGCATGTGTCTTTATAGCAGCATGATGTATAATCCTTTGGGTATATACCCAGTAATGGGATGGCCGGGTCATATGGTACTTCTAGTTCTAGATCCTTGAGGAATCGCCATACTGTTTTCCATAATGGTTGAACTAGTTTACAGTCCCACCAACAGTGTAAAAGTGTTCCTATTTCTCCACATCCTCTCCAGCACCTGTTGTTTCCTGACTTTTTAATGATTGCCATTCTAACTGGTGTGAGATAGCATCTCATTGTGGTTTTGATTTGCATTTCTCTGATGGCCAGTGATGATGAGCATTTTTTCATGTGTCTGTTGGCTGTATGAATGTCTTCTTTTGAGAAATGTCTGTTCATATACTTTGCCCACTTTTTGATGGGGTTTTTTTTTTTTTTTTTTCTTGTAAATTTGTTTGAGTTCTTTGTAGGTTCTGGATATTAGCCCTTTGTCAGATGAGTAGATTGCAAAAATTTTCTCCCATTCTGTAGGTTGTCTGTTCACTCTGATGGTAATTTCTTTTGCTGTGCAGAAGCTCTTTAGTTTAATGAGATCCCATTTGTCAATTTGTCAACTTTTGTTGCTGTTGCTTTTGGTGTTTTAGACATGAAGTCTTTACCCATGCCTATGTCCTGAATGGTATTCCCTAGGTTTTCTTCTAGGGTTTTTATGGTATTAGGTCTAACATTTAAGTCTCTAATCCATCTTGAATTAATTTTTGTACTAGGTTTTCTTCTAGGGTTTTTATGGTATTAGGTCTAACATTTAAGTCTCTAATCCATCTTGAATTAATTTTCATATAAGGAGTAAGGAAAGGATCCAGTTTCAGCTTTCTACTTATGGCTAGCCAATTTTCCCAGCACCATTTATTAAATAGGGAATCCTTTCCCCATTTCTTGTTTTTCTCATGTTTATCAAAGATCAGATGGCTGTAGATGTATGGTATTATTTCTGAGGACTTTGTTCTGTTCCATTGGTTGATATCTCTGTTTTGGTACCAGTACCATGCTGTTTTGGTTACTGTAGCCTTGTAGTATAGTTTGAAGTCAGGTAGAGTGATGCCTCCAGCTTTGTTCTTTTGACTTAGGATTGTCTTGGCAATGCGGGCTCTTTTTTGGTTCCATATGAACTTTAAAGCAGTTTTTTTTTTTCCAATTCTGTGAAGAAACTCATTGGTAGCTTGATGGGGATGGCATTGAATCTATAAATTACCTTGGGCAGTATGACCATTTTCACGATATTGATTCTTCCTATCCATGAGCATGGTATGTTCTCCCATTTGTTTGTGTCCTCTTTTATTTCACTGAGCAGTAGTTTGTAGTTCTCCTTGAAGAGGTCCTTTACATCCCTTGTAAGTTGGATTCCTAGGTATTTTATTCTCTTTGAAGCAATTGTGAATGGAAGTTCATTCCTGATTTGGCTCTCTGTTTGTCTGTTACTGGCATATAAGAATGCTTGTGATTTTTGCACATTAATTTTGTATCCTGAGACTTTGCTGAAGTTGCTGAGATTTTGGGCTGAGACAATGGGGTTTTCTAAATATACAATCTTGTCATCTGCAAACAGGGACAATTTGACTTCTTCTTTTTCTGACTGAATACCCTTTATTTTCAATTTCTCTTTCCTAATTGCCCTAGCCAGAACTTCCAACACTATGTTGAATAAGAGTGGTGAGAGAGGGCATCCCTGTCTTGTGCCAATTTTCAAAGGGAATGCTTCTAGTTTTTGCCCATTCAGTATGATATTGGCTGTGGGTTTGTCATAAATAGCTCTTATGATTTTGAGATATGTTGCATCAATACCGAATTTATTGAGCGTTTTTAGCATGAAGGGCTGTTGAATTTTGTCAAAGGCCTTTTCTGCATCTATTGAGATAATCATGTGGTTTTTGTCTTTGGTTCTGTTTATATGCTGGATTACGTTTAGTGATTTGCATATGTTGAACCAGCCTTGCATCCCAGGGATGAAGCCCACTTGATCATGGTGGATAAGCTTTTTGATGTGCTGCTGGATTCAGTTTGCCAGTATTTTATTGAGGATTTTTGCATTGATGTTCATCGGGGATATTGGTCTAAAATTCTCTTTTTTTGTTGTGTCTCTGCCAGGCTTTGGTTTCAGGATGATATTGGCCTCATAAAATGAGTTAGGGAGGATTTCCTCTTTTTCTATTGATTGGAATAGTTTCAGAAGGAATGGTACCAGCTCTTCCTTGTACCTCTGGTAGAATTCAGCTGTGAATCCATCTGGTCCTGGACGTTTTGTGGTTGGGAGACTATTCGTTATTGCCTCAATTTGAGAGCCTGCTATTGGTCTATTCAGGGATTTAACTTCTTCCTGGTTTAGTCTTGGGAGAGTGTAAGTGTCCAGGAAATTATCCATTTCTTCTAGATTTTCTAGTTTATTTGTGTAGAGGTGTTTATAGTATTCTCTGAGGGTAGTTTGTATTTCTGTGGGATCAGTGGTGATATCCCCTTTATCATTTTTTATTGCATCTATTTGATTCTTCTCTTTTTTCTTCTTTATTAGTCTTGCTAGTGGTCTATCAATTTTGTTGATCTTTTCAAAAAACCAACTCCTGGATTCAATGATTTTTTGGAGGGTTTTTTGTGTCTCCATCTCCTTCAGTTCAGCTCTGATCTTAGTTATTTCTTGCCTTCTGCTAGCTTTTGAATGCGTTTGCTCTTGCTTCTCTAGTTCTTTTAATTGTGATGTTAGGGTGTCAATTTTAGATCTTTCCAGCTTTCTCTTGTGGGCATTTAGTGCTATAAATTTCCTTCTACACACTGCTTTAAATGTGTCCCAGAGATTCTGGTATGTTGCATCTTTGTTCTCATTGGTTTCAAAGAACATCTGTATTTTTGCCTTCATTTCGTTATGTACTCAGGAGCATGTTGTTCAGTTTCCATGTAGTTGAGCGGTTTTGATTGAGTTTCTTAGTCCTGAGTTCTAGTTTGATTGCACTGTGGTCTGAGAGACAGTTTGTTATAATTTCTGTTCTTGTACCTTTGCTGAGGAGTGCTTTACTTCCAATTATGTGGTCAATTTTGGAATAAGTGTGATGTGGTGCTGCGAAGAATGTATATTCTGTTGATTTGGGGTGGAGAGTTCTGTAGATGTCTATTAGGTCTGCTTGCTGCAGAGATGAGTTCAATTCCTGGATATCTTTGTTAACTTTCTGTCTCGTTGATCCGTCTAATGTTGACAGTGGGGTATTGAAGTCTCCCATTATTATTGTGTGGGAGTCTAAGTCTCTTTGTAAGTCTCTAAGGACTTGCTTTATGAATCTGGGTGCTCCTGTATTGGGTGCATATATATTTAGGATAGTTAGCTCTTCCTGTTGAATTGATCCCTTTACCATTATGTAATGGCCTTCTTTGTCTCTTTTGATCTTTGATGGTTTAAAGTCTGTTTTATCAGAGACTAGCATTGCAACCCCTGCTTTTTCTTGTTCTCCATTTGCTAGGTGGATCTTCCTCCATCCCTTTATTTTGAGCCTATGTGTGTCTCTGCATGTGAGATGGGTCTCCTGAATACAGCAAACTGATGGGTCTTGACTCTTTATCCAGTTTGCCAGTCTGTGTCTTTTAATTGGAGCATTTAGTCCATTTACATTTAAGGTTAATATTGTTATGTGTGAACTTGATCCTGTCATTATGATACTAACTGGTTATTTTGCTCGTTAGTTGATGCAGTTTCTTCCCAGCATCGATGGTCTTTACATTTTGGCATGTTTTTGCAATGGCTGGTACCAGTTGTTCTTTTCCATATTTAGTGCTTCCTTCAGGGTCTCTTGTAAGGCAGGCCTCGTGGTGACAAAATCTCTAAGCATTTGCTTATCTGTAAAGGATTTTATTTCTCCTTCACTTATGAAACTTAGTTTGGCTGGATATGAAATTCTGGGTTGAAAATTCTTTTCTTTAAGAATGTTGAATATTTGTCCCCACTCTCTTCTGGCTTGTAGAGTTTCTGCCGAGAGATCTGCTGTTAGTCTGATGGGCTTCCCTTTGTGTGTAACCCGACCTTTCTCTCTGGCTGCCCTTAACAGTTTTTCCTTCATTTCCACTTTGGTGAATCTGACAATTATGTGTCTTGGAGTTGCTCTTCTCGAGGAGTATCTTTGTGGTGTTCTCTGTATTTTCTGAATCTGAATGTTGGCCAGGGGAAGTTCTCCTGATGATATCCTGAAGAGTGTTTTCCAACTTGGTTCCATTTTCCCCCTCACCTTCAGGCACCCCAGTCAGACGTAGATTTGGTCTTTTCACATAATCCCATACTTCTTGAAGGCTTTGTTCATTTCTTTTTCCTCTTTTTTCTTTAGACTTCTCTTCTTGCTTCATTTCATTCATTTGATCCTCAATTGCTGATACTCTTTCTTCCAGTTGATCGAGTCGGTTACTGAATCTTGTGCATTTGTCACGTATTTCTCATGTCATGGTTTTTATCTCTGTCTGTTCGTTTATGGCCTTCTGTGCATTGATTATTCTAGTTATCCATTCTTCCATTTTTTTTGAAGGTTTTTAGTTTCTTTATGCTGGCTACGCAATTCCTCCTTTAGCTCTGAGAAGTTTGATGGACTGAAGCCTTCTTCTCTCAACTCGTCAAAATCATTCTCCGTCCAGCTTTGATCCATTGCTGGCGATGAGCTACGTTCCTTTGGAGGGGGAGATGCGCTCTTATTTTTTGAATTTCCAGCTTTTCTGTCCTGCTTTTTCCCCATCTTTGTGGTTTTATCTGCCTTTGGTCTTTGATGATGGTGACGTACTGATGGGGTTTTGGTGTGGGTGTCCTTCCTCTTTGTTAGTTTTCCTTCTAACAGGACACTCAGCTATAGGTTTGTTGGAGATTGCTTGAGGTCCACTCCAGACCCTGTTTGCCTGGGTATCAGCCGCAGAGGCTGCAGAAGATAGAATATTGCTGAACAGCAAGTGTACCTGTCTGATTCTTGCTTTGGAAGCTTCGTCTCAGGGGTGTACCCTGCTGTGTGAGGTGTGGGGTGTCGGTCTGCCCCTAGTGGGGGATGTCTCCCAGTTAGGCTACTCAGGTCAGGGACCCACTTGAGCAGGCAGTCTGTCCATTCTGAGATCTCAACCTCCTTGCTGGGAGATCCACTGCTCTCTTCAAAGTTGTCAGGGTCGTTTGTGTCTGCAGAGGTTTCTGCTGCTTTTTTGTTTTGTTTTGTTTTGCTGTGCCATGTGTCCAGAGGTGGAGTCTACAGAGACAGGCAGGCCTCCTTGAGGTGCTGTGGGCTCCACCCAGTTTGAGCTTCCCAGAGGTTTTGTTTAACTACTTAAGCCTCAGCAATGGCGGGCATGGTGGGCGCCCCTCCCCCAGCCTCACTGCTGCCTTGCCATTAGATTGCAGACTGCTGTGCTAGCAATGAGGGAGGCTCCGCGGGCATGGGACCCTCTCGGCCAGGTGTGGGATATAATCTCCTGGTGTGCTGTTTGCTAAGACCCTTGGTAATGCACAGTATTGGGGTGAGAGTTACCCGATTTTCCAGGTGTTGTATGTCTCAGTTCCCTTGGCCAAGAAAAGGGATTCCCTTCCCCCTTGTCCTTCCCAGGTGAGGCAATGCCTCGCCCTGCTTCAGCTCTCGCTGGTCAGGCTGCAGTAGCTGACCAGCACCGATTGTCCGGCACTCCCTAGTGAGATGAACCCAGTACCTCAGTTGAAAATGCAGAAATAACCCCTCTTCTGTGTTGCTGGCACTGGGTGCTGGGGACTGGAACTGTTCCTATTTGGCCATCTTGCTCCACCCAATTCTGCATTTTTAACAAGCTCCCAGGTGATGGTGATGTTGCTTGTGCCAGGGCCATACTTTGAGAACCACCTTACTAAACCATGAGATCCCAGACCTTTACCTGCAGAGAACACAGAAAAGATAAAAAATAACTGCTCACTCTAACTGCTCCCTGCTTGGGGATTTAAACCCAGGCTTAACTCTCTAGCTCGCTGTTTCCTGTATGGATTCTCAGGAAAGATAAAGATGAAGGAAAGGCAGAGAGATAAAGTTTAAGCCCTTTCTACACTGGCTGCCTGGACCCTGGTGTCCAAGTGGGCAGAGAGAAGAGGAAGATTAATGGTCGGCTGCATAGATTTGGAAGCAGGATGCTAAGGAGCAAACTGGGTAAACTGCTTGTCTTCTCTAAGCTTCAGTTTCTCAATCTACAAACTGGGTCTCATGATATCCACATCAGAGGGCTGCTGACAAGCTTATATGAGGAAATGTACCTAAATGCTTAGAAGCGTAGACAGTCACCTAGTGAGGTACTCAATGGAGAATAGAAGTTATTATTATTAATTTGTGGAGCATTTTCAAAGATTGTCCTTGTAAGGAGACAGGGGCGCTGTGTGTTAGGGCAGTGTGTCTTAGACTAGTCATGAACTCTGATGATATTAAGTTTTCTGGGAAGGTTCTGATTACAGTGGAAACTGACCCCTATGCTAATAGCACATGTTATCCACACCACCAGAAACTGCAAGAGTATTCCAGATACAGTTTACTAGTTTCAATTTTGGTAGCCCCTGTCCTCCAATTATGTTCATATAGAGTCTGATTATGTTAATCTATCCTGACTCTAATTCGCAAGTGGAGCTTTGAAAATGGAGAAACATTGTTCATTTGATGGTGGATTTAAGATGAGTCATCCCCATTTTTGCTGGTTTTCACTTGTGAACAAGCAGTGGTTAGGGCATAATTTGATCCTCTTATGTTTCAGCATGTTCACATTATTCATTTTACATAACAACTAAGCACTCTTTATGGATAATCACAAAATGCAGCCTTCTGTGCCCATATATGTCTCACACGGTGATGTTGAGAGCAATAATTTATAATGTTTATTAGGAACTCACTGTGTGTCCAACCCTGAGGAAGATGCTTTAGGGGAATAGAGAAGAAATGTTTAGGATAAACTCTGTCTTCTTTCCTAATGTTTTTGTCATGGTATGAGCTGGGCAGATAAGGTGAGAGTCTAAACTAGTTATCAAGTATTTGTTGATGAAAAACATCAAATTGTCTAAAATATTTAAAGATATTTATTCTGAGCCAATATAAGTAACCATGCCCTGGAATGTGGTCTCAAGAGGTCCTGGAAAGTGTGTCCAAAGTGATCAGGTTACAACTTAGTGTTATACATTTTAGGAAGATAGAAATTACAGGCAAAGACATATTAATAAATCAATACATGTAAGATATACATTTGTTCAGCCCACAAAGGTGGGACATCTTCAAGTGAGGGCTTACAGATCATAGATAGATTCAAAGATTTTCTGATTGGCAATTGATTGAAATAGTTAAGCTTTGCCTAAAGAGTTGAAGACAGTAGAAAGAAATGCTTGAGCTAAGATAAGGGGGATTATGGAAGCTGAGGTTCTTGTTACATAGATGAAGCCTCTAAGTAGCAGGTTTCAGACAGATAGATGATAAGTGTCTCTTTTTGTGTCTTAAAAGGTGTCAGACTGTTAGTTTTGTCTCTCCTGGATTCAGAAAGACCTAGAAATGGGAAGAGATTCTCTACAGATGCAAATTTTCCCCACAAGAGGTGGCTTTGCAGGGCCATTTCTAAATGTCAAAGAAATATATTTTGGGGTAAAAAATTTTGATTTCCTTCAGAGCCTGCTATCTGTCATGTGATGCTATACCAGAATCATATTGAAATTTTGTATCTTATTATCACAAAAAGTCTTTATCAGTCTTAGGATCTCTATTTTAATATTAGTTCTGGTCAATTTTGCCTAAACTCCAAAAGGCAGGAGAGCATATCAAGGTGTGTCTGACCTCTCTTCTTGTCATGGGTGGGAATTCAATTTTTCAGGTTTCCCATGGCCCAGAAGGAGTCTGTTCAGTCAGTTGGGGGCTTGGGATTTTATTTTAGGTTTACACATTGAATTACTATATTATGTTTTTCAAACCTCAGCCTGGAATGCTCTTTTCCTTCCTGTTGATTATCCAAATTCTACATGCATTTTAAGTCCTGCCTCAACTTCCATCTCCTATGAAAAGGCTTTCCCAAAATTGCTCTATAATGGGAAACAGGAAACTCAGGAGCTGGCCTCAAATGGTCTTTCATAGGGCCACCTTGTTTTGATCTTGCCCAATGTGGGCAAATTCATGTAGGGGTCTTGGAAAACTTCCTCGGTCCAGTGGTCCAAGCATTTCCATCACATTTTATTGATTTTGAATTCAACCATGAAGCAAAAAGGCAGATACTAAGTCTCCAGGCTGGAGGGTGCAGATGACTGGAGGATTAACATGCCATGGCCTAAGTCCGCCTGGAGATGTGGATTGCAGGCTCCAGGGTTCAGTCTTCCAGGGGAGCCAGGAGCAGAGCCAGCTAGGGTGGAGCCTCTCAACCTTCTTCTCTCCCCATGCATGTGGTGAGGGTACCCATAAAGGGCAGCACCTTGGTTTTCTAACCATTTGAAATACATAACTTAGGTTATTATATAATAAAGCTATGAAAATAGATATGAAAATATATGTGTGTGGTTATATGCATGTGTTAGACAAATGGGACATCAAATAAAACTTCTGTTGCCATTGGGGATATCTTTCTGTGTAAATACAAGGTTCCCATAAGAATATGTAACAATAATATTATTAGTGTTGGAAACTAAAGTCATGAAGGCTCAAATAAAACAACCCTTTCCTACTTATCTGGGTCACAATAAAATAAATTCAATAAATTTTTTCACCCACCACTTTTCTCTTATATGTATAATATTATATAAAATAAATGAGAACAATGCAGAATAACTGGGACATAAAATCCCTGGGAAATCTATGAACTTGCCCACAGACTGATATATGTAAATTGATGGTGCCAGAGAGCCTGCCAGTGTCTATGTGATATGCTCTAGGGTCATCTCTGGAAGGCCTCCAATCACACACTCCAGAAGGTGGTCACCACCAGAAAGAAGGAGCTGAGTCAATTACCATTTTCTGGATATCTGTGGGGACCTCAACAATGTTAAGTTCTTTCATATATATTCTAAAAACAGTCCTGTAAAACAATATTATTCTCATCTTATAGCTGAGGAAGCTAAGGCTCAGAAAAGTTAAATAACTAGTAACAAGTAGAGAGAGAATTCTGCTTGCTATGAGAATTCCCAAAGTATAAGGGTAGAAATAGATACCCAAGAAGGTGTCTCCCTTTTAGTGATGATACAAAAGTAAGTTCCTGCAAACTGAACTCTAGACACAGTCCAAATATTCAGAAGGGATGAAATTGCAGACAGTTTTCAGAAGGAAAAGCCAGTAAGAGAGAAGGAGTTTCTGGTACAGGAGAAGGATCCTAAGCTCCTGGGTAAAGTGCTCAACAGTGACCTGGGGGTGATCCAACACTTGTACCAGCAAAGGGGGATGCTGCAGATAGGACCCAAGGGCCTATTGAGGCAGAGCCCAGTGTTCCTTGCTGATGTGCCCTACAGCGAGTGCCCCGGTCACTGTGACCGGCCAGGGGGCACTCACTGTAGGGCGCTCTGAGGCTTTTCATCTGAAGGGGTGTGCAAGCCAAAGGTCCCATAGCATTTCTTGGCAGGTAGGTATCTGATATACAGTGGAGAATAGGCTTGATCTGGAACTCTGGCCTGAGCCTCCTCCTTTCCCCTGGTCATTTCACTGTCTGGCTTTCACTGCCCTTGCTTTGGACACCAAAGCCAAGGCAAAAATCAAACCCTTCTCCTCTTGCCCATTGAGCCAGAGGCCCCACAGTTTCAGGGGAAGAAGTCTTTGCAGCCTCGGTGCTCAGGCCGTGGTCCAGTGCATACTCCCCTGAACTGTCCATTTTGCCTCCTATTCCCAGGTTTCTGGATATAACAGAGGGTCCATACTCTGCAGGGCTTTCAAGGGAACCTGCTGGGGAATCTGTTTGGTAAAACTTCTTGCCCTATAAGATAACGGAATTCATCCTGTAGCATGTGATGGCTCTACCCTGGAGAAGGGGGACAGTGCCAGGGCAGTGACAACAACCCCACAGATGCCACATCTTTTACCATCCATATTCCACCCCTAGCTCCACCTTCTGTGCCCCTTCCTTTGGTCCCTTGGGAGAATAAAAAATGGGGTACTTTTTGAAGAAGGAAGAGAGTTATTGGAGTAGTGAATTTTTGGATATTTGGATTTTTCCTCAGGAAAAAACAAAAGGCTTTTAGGACATGGGAGAGCTGGATGTCTACAGTGTATGGTTGTGAGGGTGACTAATTATAAAAATAACAAGAATCCTTTGCTTCATGGTGTATAAAGCACTGCCACTGAGTTTCTTCAGATGTTAATAGCTGCTACGGCAAGTAAGTTCTGTAGTCAAACTTCTGACTTTTGGGTTGAGGCAGTAACATTCAACATTATGATGTAAAGGAGTGAAGGGGAAGAAACAATTTCTAACTTTATTCTGGGTTCTTCTACTGAATTGTTCTGTTTCCTCCTGAAACTGGGTTGATTTGGGAATGGAACAGTACACTGGACTGGGGATTCCTGAACATCCTCAACCACAGTAGAATGGCACAGGATGGAGCAGGGAGTGTAAACTCACAGCACTTGACTTTGCCCCCCAAGTAGCTATGCAGAGGTGGTGCACTCTGTAGAAGGGGTGCCCTCCTGACTCAGGTGGGAGCCACCCCCTTTTCTTCTGTGTCCTCAAGACTGAGCTGAGGGCCTGGCAGGCAAAGGGAAGGCAGCATTAAAGAGCAGTTATTCACATGCTTTATAAAAATGGTGAGGAAGACTTTATGCAAGGCTATTGCAATGGGGAGAGAAATTAAACTCAACTCTGAATACAATAGAGACAAGTGGAAATTTATAGCAAAATGGTAGCATGAGGAAGTGGATGGAAAATTGCTCAGAGGAACTTGGCTAGGAATTAAAGGTTGGGGATATGTGGGAGGAAAGGAACATGATTAGACATTAAGGATGCAGGAAGAAGAGCTTGATTGGATGTCAAGGTATCGAGGGTGAAGGAGATTCTCCATACACTGGCTTAGCATGATTCTTTGCTACAGCTGGGCTCAGCAGTCCAAGGATGGGGCCTAGCCAAGGAGGTCAGATGAGCTTGACTAAAGTTTGATCAAGGAGGGAGTCCCTGTTAGTGGTTGATCCGCATTTGTGGGTGAATCGAGGAGACAAACTTTAGGGAGACTCATGGCTTTAGTGGGAAGGTGCTGTAAAGACACACCTTGAGTTGCTCCTCTCAAGACTCATCTTAATCCTGTTCTGATTTGTAGAATTTGAGAGCCAAGCACACACAAATGAACATGTATTTGTAATTTCAACTGGTATCAAGCCAGGAAGGCTTCCTGATGGTGGTAGTATAGTGGGTATGTATTGGGATGGGGGTGGGTGAGTGGGGTGAGGGTGGGTGCGTGGGGTGGGGGATGGTAGTCAAGCTCTGAGAGAGGAGAGAGGCAGGAGAGAGTGAGAGCCATCTTGTATCACTCCCAGTCTCCCAAGGTGCCTTAAAAGCTGTGTGTCCAGATGCTCATTATTTTATTCCCCACACCTAGCTCAGGGCCTGACATAAATGAGCTAAGTTGAAAAAAATAAAAAGCATTTCTTGGCTGAATGAATAAAACAACAAATTGTAAGCCTGTTCTAACATGCCTAACTCCATGTAGGGTTTTAGAAACACAGTGAAGAATATTCTAAGCCCTGACCTTCAGGAACTCACAAAGGAGTGCCAGGCACACACCCAGGACACCAACAGTGCTGTCCAACCAGGTAAGTGTGCAGAGAGACAGATATAAGAGTTCCATCCTGGGGACACCATGGAGCAGGGAGCAGCCACCAGCCTGGTGGGCACTAATATTCTGCATTTTACTCTCTCCTTTTCTGTCTTCCTCCTAAAGTTCCAAATTTTAGTCATTTGTGTTGACCGTTAAAGAGACACATTTCAAACATCAAAATTTTGCTTTCATTCAAAGCTGAGGATATTTTCTGAAGGCGACTTCAGTTTGGTCTTCTTTTTGGGAAAAGCTACAGTTAGCATTCATTTGAGCACTTATGAGCCAGGTACTGTTCTAAGATTCTTCTTTAATCCTTAAGACAAACTAGTAAAGGAGGTACTGTTACTGACGCCATTTACGAGTGAAGAAAATGAGGCAAAATAACGTGGCTAAGTTACTTGCCTAAGGCCACCAGCCAAAAAGTAGCAGGCTGGGGCTTTCAACCTGTCAGTCAGGTTCGGAGCCCACCCTTTTCAGCCCATCTGTTGGATGTGTCTCTAAGACATTCTCCTCACTCTTAAGAGACTGTTCTTCCAACTTCCTGCCTTCTAGAAAAAGCTCAGAGATCTTTCAGGTCAGCATGTGGATAATTTTTGTTCTTCTCATGAACAGGCTAAACTCCAAAATTAAAAGAATGAATGCAATTTGGGGCACCTGAGCATTGAGACATTTGATTCCCACAAATATATGTGGAGCATCAGCAGTGTCCCAGGCACTGTGCCAGGCTTTAGGAATTCAAAAACAGTAGACAGGTTTTCTCTCCCCCTGGAGCCAGGAGGAGGAGGTTTGGGAAAAGACCCTTGGGTAACATGAATTCACTCCATGTATGCTACTACCTTCTTAGGTACACAGGGAGGCCCTATCTATACCTTTTGGAGTGTGTTGAATTATTTATAGGAGCATAAGTTTTATTTTTCTCAAGGAATTTTGAAACTTGAAGGAAAGTAAAAAATATTCCCAAGTAGTTTCTTTCTTTCAAATAGGTACAGGCACGAAGCGTTAGGATTGCAGTAAGAACCCTGGGGGTCTAGGGATGTGCCATAGTGCTCTCTGGCACCAGACCGTGTTTGACCCACTCTATAAAATGCACCCAGGACTTTTTTTCCTGAAATAAACTTTTCCTAAACAAGAATATGGTGTTTTTATTTTCCAAACAAGAAGGCAGATATCAGAGTTTCAGGAAAGGTACAGAGATGTGAAAGGAGAGGGGATGGTGGAAAGTCAGCAGTAACCCAGGGATGACTTTGGAGCCAGACTGAGTGGCTGGAAATTCTTGCCTCCCTCACCTATTAGCTTTTTGAGCATCAATTACCTTGACATTAAGTAATACAATTTATACATTTCAGAATTTTTGGAGGTGTTTGAAATAATTTTTATTGAGGTGCCAGAACATAAGAGGGGTTTAGTGAATATCCAAATGGACTCTCAGTCTTTGATTTGACCCCATTTCTTCTTGTTCATTCCACCACTTTGGATAGGGAGCAGTGCTTAATATTTTCTTCCATGAGAAACCTGGAATTGATAGTCACCTCCGAGTGTTAAGTTATTCTGGATACATGTTCCAGAAGTTCTCCCCCAGGTAGGGTTGCTAGATAAAATACAAGATACCCTGTGGATCATACTGACAAAACAAAATTTTTTTTAAAAATTTATCTGACATTCAAGTTTATCTAGCCATCCCATATTTTTACTTGCTGAATTTGGTAACCTTATCATCAAGGCCTTAGTTTTCTAATTTCCCACTTTTAAAAGAGCTCATGGCCCATGGCTTCTCTTCTTGAGAACTTCTAATACCAAAACAACACTCTCTGGATTCCTGCCTATTTCCAGGTCTCCTTTCAGACTTCTTCCTTGGTGGATCAGAGTACCTCTGTTGACTTTGTATGTTTCTTGCCATTTCTAACATCAATTTTCTTTCTTTTCTCTCTCTCTCTTTTTTTTTTTTTTTTTTTTTTGAGACTGAGTCTTGTTCTGTTGTCCAAGCTGGAGTGCAATGGTATGATCTCAGCTCACTGCAGCCTCTGCCTCCAAGGTTCAAGCAATTCTGCTTCGGTCCCCCGAGTAGCTAGGACAACAAGCACGTGCCACCACATCACCCAGCTAATTTTTGTATTTTTAGTAGAGATGGGGGATTCAGTATGTTGGCCAGGCTGCTCTTGAACTCCTGACCTCAAGTGAATCACTCACCTCAGCTTCCCAAAGTGCTGGGATTACAGGCATGAGCCACTATCCCTGAATTCAATTTTTAACAACTTTGATCTCTTAGAGCTCTTAGTCATATCCCTCTTGTATATTAGAGACATATGCTGGGATTTGTCAACTTAAAAATGGGCAAATCCTCACCCCAGAATTCTTGATATGGGTGTGGTTTGCTTTGGGGAAAAGAAGGCACAGACAGTACTTATTTGATATCCTTCAGACTGCATAATATATCCGTGCATTCTTAGACTTAAAGTTGTTCCACCAAGTCTTTCCTTGAGTAGTTCAGTTCATCATAATTGAGTGTAATCATATGCCAGGTACTCTGCCAATATCTGTGGAGACAGAGTAAGACCCTGCACCACTCTCGAGGGTCTCACTGAGGAGGAGAGGCAACAAAGCAGTGAACAGAGGATGCGATGCTGTGTGTGGTGCAGGCTCTGGCAGAGGAAGGCTGAGGACAATGCAGGAGCACGGGGTGGTGCCAGGCCTGACAGGGAGCGCCATGGAGGAGCAGACTCTGTGTTGACTAACTGGTGAGATACCAGGTGAAAAAAGGTGGTAAAGACATTCTAGAGAAATGAAACCACATAAAGGCATGGCTACACCAACAACCAGACGTGAGCCAGGGAACTTCGTTTTTCACACTGAGATCCATGACTAGCAGGTTTCCCACAAGTCTTATTATTGTTATTATTATTTTTACTTTTATTATCTGCTCCCAAAAGAGAGACAAAAAGAAGAAAAACTACTGAAATTGTATATCCTTATGTCCTTTTTGTCTAGCACACCAGTTATCTTACACTGTAAGTTCTTAAAAGACGAAAAACTAAGCATGTGTATTGTAAAAGTACCTCAGGGTCAGAGAGAGACCTGTTTGAGGGAAATACAAGGAAAAATGTGATAGGTAACTAGCTTACTTAAAGTTTCCTTGGGTCACAGCATTGTGATGTCATGTTGCCAAATCAGTGTGACATCAGCATTACCATGACCAGCTCCTGCCCTTGTCACTTGCTTGAACTCTAGCTTCTTGGGAGTTGATGGTGCTAGGCTGTTCCTCAGTAAATACATCCAGCCCAGGTCTGTGCCTCTTTCTCAGACATTTGAAAGAACTGAAATCTCAAACCAACACTTAGTCAATCCCCTTATATCCAGCATGGATCATCACAGAGGATTTGCAGCATCTCTCTCTCTCTCTCTCTCTCTCTCTCTCTCTCTCTCTCTCTCTCTCTCTGTGTCTCTATCTTTAAATAGATAAGAGTCTCACTCTGTCACTGAGGCTGAAGTGCAGTGGCACAATCATAGCTCACTGCAGCCTCAAACTCCTGGACTCAAGCGATCCTTCTGCCTCAGCTTCTTGAGTCTCTGAGACTACAGGTGTGCACCACCACACCTGGCTAATTTTAAAGTATTTTATGGAGACAAGATCTTGCCATATTCCCAAACTGATCTCGAACTCCTGGGCTAAAGCAATCCTCCTGCCTTAGCACATCCCAGCACATCCCAGAGTGCTGGGATGACGTGCTTGAGCCACTGTGCTCAGCCACATCCTTCATTCTTTAAGCCTATGTGTGGAGGGCTGCTGATGTGCAGGACACAATGATCTAATGGAGTTGCAGTGACAAGTGTGACATTCCAAAATCTGTGACCTTGAATAGTCTGCTTCTTAGGAAAAGGATAGATGAAGACACGGAAAAGAAGATACTTTATGGAATGATCCAAACTCATTAGCAGAACATCCTGTGCTGGAGTAGGCCCTGGAAAGGCAGAGTGCTGAAGTGGAGTTGCATGGGATTGGGCAAACTAACATTTCTGAGCCTCAGTTTCCTCCTGTGTGCAATGGAGACTATAGTGCTTATCTCTGAGGAGGAGTTGTGAGGATTGACGGAGGTAAAAATGCTTGCTCAATGCTTAGCAATATGTCTGACACAGAGTTAGAACATAATGCGTGTTAGAACGCTTCATTAGACTAGTCTGATGTTGCATATTTTTGGGCCTGTGGGAATCCCAGGTTCTGCACCCCTACTGAACTATCCCCTTTCTATTAGTTAAGCCAGACATCTGCTCTCCCTTTACCCCTGTCTTAGTCTGGTTTTTGCTGCTGTAAAAGAATACCTGAAACTAGATAATTAACAAAGAACAGAGACTTATTTCTTACAGTTCTGGAGACTGGGAAGTCCAAGATTGAAGGATCACATCTGATAGGAGGGCCTTCTTGCAGTGTCACTCCATGGTGGAAGGTGAGAGGGCAAGAGAGGGCAAGAGAGAGCAAGAGAGGGCCGACCTAACTTTTATAACAAACCCTTTCCCATGATAGTAGTGACATTAACCCATTCATGAGGGCTCTGTCTTCATGACCCAGTCACCTTTTAAAGGTCCTACCTGTTAACACTGTTGCACTGGGTATTAAGTTTCCCATGAATGAACTTTGGGCACACTTTCAAACCATAGCAACCCCAAACACATGCACCCCCAATCTAATACTGCATTCAACATGTCCTCAAAGTCCTAAACTCCTAATCGGAGTAGTCTTCGCTTGAGGTCCAGATTACTTAATTTGACACTTCAATGTCCAGGAATAGAAGACAGCCTCATACAAAATGTCTTCGTGGAATGTCTTCTGGAAGGTATTTCAACTGATTCATTGCAAGCACTTTTGTACATTTCATGTCTGTCATGTCAAAAATATAGAATCAAAATACATTTATACTAATTAATTGCACTGATTATTACATATGCAAGGTTAGGGCCACTTGAATGTATTATTTAGATTTATATAAAATAGATTAAAATGGCATAATTATCATAGAGTTAATTACAATTATATATATATTTTATACTTTAAGTTTTGGAATGCATGTGCAGAACATGCAGGTTTGTTATACAAGTGCCATGGTGGTTTGCTGCACCCATCAACCCATCATCTACATTAGGTATTTCTCCTAATGCTCTCCCTCCCCTAGCCCCACACTCCCCAACAGGCCCTGGTGTGTGATGTTCCCCTCCCTGTGTCCATGTGTTCTCATTGTTCAACTCCCACTTATGAGTGAGAACATGCAGTGCTTGGTTTTCTGTTCTTGTGTTGGTTTGCTGAGAATAATGGTTTCCAGCTTCATCCATGTTCCTGCAAAGGACATAAATTCATCCTTTTTTTCAGCTGCATAGTATTCTATGGTGTATATGTGCCACATTTTCTTAATCCAGTCTATCATTGATGGGCATTTACGTTGGTTTCAAGTCTTTGCTATTGTGAACAGTGCTGCAATAAACATACCTGTGCATGTGCCTTTATAATAGAATGATTTATAAACCTTTGGGTATATACCCAGTAATGGGATTGCTGTGTCAAATGGTATTTCCAGTTCTAGATCCTTGAGGAATCACCACACTATCTTCCACAATGGTTGAAGTAATTTACACTCCCACCAACAGTGTAAAAGCATTCCTATTTCCCCACATCCTCCCCAGCATCTGTTGTTTCCTGACTTTTTAATGATTGCCATTCTAACTGGTGTGAGATGGTATCTCATTGTGGTTTTGATTTGTATTTCTGTAATGACCACTGATGATGAGCTTTTTTTATGTGTTTGTTGGTCGCCTAAATGTCTTCTTTTGAAAAGTATCTGTTCATATCCTTCACCCACTTTTTGATGGGATTGTTTTTTTTCTTGTAAATTTAAGTTCCTTGTATATTCTGGATATTAGCCCTTTGTCAGATGGATAGATCGCAAAGATTTTCTCCCATTCTGTAGGTTGCCTGTTCACTCTGATCACAGTCTCTTTTGCTGTGCAGAAGCTCTTTAGTTTAATTAGATTCCATTTGTCTATTTTGGCTTTTGTTGCCATTGCTTTTGGTGTTTTAGTCATGAAGTCTTTGCCAATGCCTATGTCCTGAATGGTATTGCCTCGGTTTTCTTCTAGGGTTTTTATTGTTTTAGGTCTTGTGTTTAAATCTTTAAACCATTTTGAGTTAATTTTTGTATAAGGTGTAAGGAAGGGGTCCAGTTTCAGTTTTCTACATATGGCTAGGCAGTTTTCTCAACACCAATGGTTAAACAGGGAATCCTTTCCCCATTGCTTGTTTTTGTCAGGTTTTTCAAAGATCAGATGACTGTAGATGTGTGGTGTTATTTCCGAGGCCTCTATTCTGTTCCATTAGTCTATATATCTGTTTTAATATGAGTACCATGCTGTTTTGGTTACTGTTACCTTGTAGTATAGTTTGAAGTCAGGTAGCGTGATGCCTCCAGCTTGGTTCTTTCTGCTTAGGATTGTCTTGGCAATATGGGCTCTGTTTTGGTTCCACATGAACTTTAAAGCAGTTTTTTTTCCCCAATTCTGTGAAGAAAGTCATTGGTAGCTTAATGGGGATGGCATTGAATCTATAAATTACTTAGACAGTATGGGCATTTTCACGATACTGATTATTCCTATCCATAAGCATGGAATATTTTTCCATTTGTTTGTATCCTGTTTTATTTCATTAAGCAGTGGTTTTTAGTGCTCCTTGAAGAGGTCCTTCACATCCCTTGTAAGTTGGATTCCTAGGTATTTTATTCTCTTTGTAGCAATTGTGGATAGGAGTTCACTCATGATTTGGCTCTCTGTTTGTCTGTTATTGGTGTGTAGGAATGCTTGTGGGTTTTGCACATTAATTTTATATCTTGAGGCTTTGCTGAAGTTGCTTATCAGCTTAAGGAGTTTTGGGGTTGAGACAATGGGGTTTTCTAAATATACAATCATGCCATCTGCTAACAAAGATAATTTGACTTCCTCTCTTCCTATTTGAATACCTTTTATTTCTTTCTTTTGCCTGATTGCCCTGGCCAGAACTTCCAATGCTATGTTGAATAGGAGTGGCGAGAGAAGGCATCCTAGTCTTGTGCCAGTTTTCAAAGGGATTGCTTCTAGCTTTTGCCCATTCAGTATGATATTGGCTGTGGGTTGGTCATAAATAGCTCTTATTATTTTGAAATACATTCTATCAATACCTAGTTTATTGAGTATTTTTAGCAGGAAGAGGTGTTGAATTTTATTGAAGGTCTTTTCTGCATCTATTGAGATAGTCATGTGGTTTTTGTCATTGATTCTGTTTATGTGATGGATTACGTTTATTGATTTGTGTATGTTTAACCAACTGTGCATCCCAGAGATGAAGCCAACTTGAATGTGGTAGATAAGCTTTTTAATGTGCTGTGAATTCAGTTTGTCAGTATTTTATTGAGGATTTTCACATTGATGTTCATCAGGGATATTGGCCTGAATTCTTCCTTTTTTGTTGTGTCTCTGCCAGATTTTGGTATCAGGATGATGCTGGCCTCATAAAATGAGTTAGGGAGAAGTCTCTCTTTTTCTGTTGTTTGGAATAGTTTTAAAATGAATGGTACCAGCTCCTCTTTGTACCTCTGGTAGAATTAGGCTATGAATCCATCTGGTCCTGGTCTTTTTTTAGTTGGTGGGCTATTTGTTATTGCCTCAATTTCAGAACTTGTTATTGGTCTATTCAGGGATTTGACTTCTTCCTGGTTTAGTCTTGGGAGGGTGTATGTGTCCAGAAATTTATCTGTTTCTTCTAGATTTTCTAGTTGATTTGCATAGAGGTGTTTACAGTATGCTTTGATGGCAGTTTGTATTTCTGTGGGTTCAGTGGTAGTATTCCCTTTATCATTTTTTATTGTGTCTATTTGATTCTTCTCTCTTTTCTTCTTTATTAGTCTGGCTAGTGGTCTATATATTTTGTTAATCTTTTCAAAAAACCAGCTCCTGGATTCATTGATTTTTTTGAAGGGTTTTTCATGTCTCTATCTCCTACATTTCAGCTCTGATCTTAGTTATTTCTTGTCTTCTGCTAGCTTTTGAACTTGTTTGCTCTCGCTTTTCTAGTTCTTTTAATTGTGATTTTAGGGTGTCAATTTTAGATCTTTCTCGCTTCCTCCTGTGGGCATTTAGTGATATAAATTGCCCTCTAACCACAGCTTTAGCTGTGTCCCTGAGATTCTAGTACGTTGTGTCTTTGTTCTCACTGATTTCAAATAACTTATTTATTTCTGCCTTAATTTCATTATTTACCTAGTAGTAATTTGGGAGCAGGTTGTTCAGTTTCCATGTAGTAGTGCAGTTTTGAATGAGTTTTTTAGTCCTGAGTTCTAATTTGATTGCACTGTGGTCTAAGAGACTGTTATGATTTCCATTCCTTTACATTTGCTGAGGAGTGTTTTACTTCCAATTGTATGGCCAGTTTTAGAATGAGTGTGATGTGGTGCTGACACAAATGTATATTCTGTTGATTTGGGGTGGAGAGTTCTGTAGATGTCTATTAGGTCCACTTGTCCAGAGCTGAGTTCAATTCCTGGATATCCTTGTTAACCATCTGTCTCATTGATCTGTTTAATATGACAGTGGGGAATTAAAGCCTCCCATTATTATTGTGTGGGAGCCTGTCTCTTTGTAGGTCTCTAAGGATTTGCTTTATGAATCTGGGTGCTCCTGTATTGGGTCCATACATATTTAGGATAGTTAACTCTTCTTGTTGCATTGATCCCTTTACCATTATGGAATGCCCTTCTTTGTCTTTGTGGATCTTTGTTGTTTTAAAGTCTGTTTTATCAGAGGCTAGCATTGTAACTTCTGCTTTTTTTTTGCTTTCCATTTGTTTGGTAAATATTTCTTCATCCCTTTATTTTGAGCCTGTGTGTGTCTTTGCATGTAAGATAGGTCTCCTGAATACAGCACACTGATGGGTCTTGACTCTTTATCCACTTTTCAGTCTGTGTCTTTTAATTGAGGCATTTGGCCCATTTACATTTAAGGTTAATATTGTTATGTGTGAATTTGATCCTGTGATTATGATGCTAGCTGGTTATTTTTGCCATTAGTTGATGCAGTTTCTTCATAGTGCCAATGGTCTTTACATTTTGGTACGTTTTTGCAGTGGCTGGTACCATTTTTTTCTTTCCATATTTAGTGCTTCCTTCAGGAACTCTTGTAAGGCAGGCCTGGTGGTGACAAAAATCTCTCAACATTTGCTTGTCTGTAAAGGATTTTATTTCTCTTTTGCTTATGAAGCCTACTTTGGCTGGATATGAAATTCTGGGTTGAAAATTTTATTCTTTAAGAATGTTGAATAATGGCCCCTACCCTCTTCTGGCTTGTAGGGCTTCTGCAGAGAGATCTGCTGTTAGTCTGATGAGCTTCCCTTTGTGGGTAACCCAACCTTTCTCTCTGGCTGCCCTTAACATTTTTTCCTTCATTTCAACCTTGGTGAATCTGATGATTATTTGTCTTGGGGTTGCTCTTCTCGAGGAGTATCTTTGTGGTGTTCTCTGTATTTCATGAATTTGAATGTTGGCCTGTCTTGCTAGGTTGAGGTAGTTCTCCTGGATAATATCCTGAAGTGTGTTTTCCAACTTGGTTCCATTCTCCCCATCACTTTCAGGTACACCAATCAAACGTAGGTTTGGTCTTTTCACATAGTCCTGTATGTCTTAGAGGGTTTGTTCATTCCTTTCCATTCTTTTTTTGCTAATATTGTCTTCATGCTTTATTTCATAAGTTGATCTTTAATCTCTGATATCCTTTCTTCTGCTCAATGAATTTAGCTATTGGTACTTGTGTATGCCTCACGAAATTCTTCTGCTATGTTTTTCAGCTCCATCAGGTCATTTATGTTCTTCTCTGAAAAGGTTATTCTATTTAGCAGTTCCTGTAACCTTTTATCAAGGGTCTTGATTGCTTCCTTGCATTGGGTTAGAACATGCTCTTTAGCTCAGAACCGTTTGTTATTACCCACCTTCTGAAGCCTGCCTCTATCAGTTCATCAAATTCATTCTCCGTCCAGTTTTGTTCCCTTGCTTGTGAGAAGTTGTGATCCTTTGGTGGAGAAGAGGCATTCTGTTTTTTGGAATTTTCAGTTTTTTTGTGCTGGTTTTTCTTATGTTTGTCAATTTATCTACCTTTGGTCTTTCATGTTGGCAACCTTTGCATGGGGATTTTGCTTGGTCATCCTTTTTGATGTTGATGCTATTGCTTTCTGTTTGCTAGTTTTCTTTCTAACAGTCAGGCCCCTCTTCTACAGGTCTGCTGGAGTTTGCTGGATGTCCACTCCAGACCCTGTTTCCTGGGTATCACCAGTGGAGGCTGGAGAACAGCAAAGATTGCTCCCTGCTCCTTCCTCTGGAAGCTTCATCCCAGGGGGGCACCTACCAGATGCCAGCCAGAGCTCTCTAGTATGAGGTGTCTGTTGATCCCTCTGGGAGGTGTCTTCCTATCAGCAAGCATGGGGGTCAGGGGCCCACTTGAGAAGGTAGTCTGTACCTTAGCAGGGCTCAAGTGCTGTGCTGGGAGATCCACAGCTCTCTTCAGAGCTGGCAGGCAGGAATGTTTAAGTCTGCTGAAGCTGCACCCACAGCCGCCCCTTCCCCAGTGTGCTCTGTCCCAGAGAGATGGGAATTTTATCTATAAGCCCCTGACTGGGGCTGCTGCCTTTCTTTCAGAAATGCCCTGCCTAGAGAGGAGGAATCTAGAGAGGCAGTCTGGCTACAGCGGCTATGCAGTGCTGCCCTGGGCTCTGCCCAGTTCAAACTTCCCCACAGCTTTGTTTACACTGTGAAGGGAAAATCGCCCACTCAAGCCTCAGTAATGGTGGATGCTCCTCCCTCCACCAACCTCAAGTGTCCCAGGTTGACTTCAGACTGCTGTGCTGGAAGCAAGAATTTCAAGCCAGTGGATCTTAGTTTGTTGGGCTCTGTAGGGGTGGGATCCACTGAGCAAGACCACTTGGTTCCATGGCTTCTGTCCCCTTTCCAGGGGAGTGAATGGTTCTGTCTTGCTGGTGTTCCAGGCGCCACTGGGATACGAAAAAAGAAACTCCTGCAGCCAGCTTGGTGTCTGCCCAAATGGCCACCCAGTTTGGTGGTAGTATAGGCACCTGAGGGAATCTCCTGGTCTGTGGAATCTCCTGGTCTGCGGGTTGTGAAGACCATGGGAAAAGCATAGTATCTGGGCCAGATAGCACCATCCCTTGTGACACAGTGCCTCATGGCTTCCCTTGGCTAGGGGAGGGGGTTCCCCAATACTTTGAGCTCCCCAGGTGAGGCAACACCCCACCCTGCTTCTGCTCACCCTCCATGGGCTGCACTCACTGTCTAACCAGTCCCAGTGATGTGAACTGGGTACCTTAGTTGGGAATGCAGAAATCACCTGCCTTCTGCGTTGCTCTCACTGGGAGCTGCAGATCGGAGCTGTTTCTATTTGGCCATCTTGCCTGGGAATTATTGCCCAGGCATTATGCAGATTTATGTAAAATGGATTAAAGTGGCATAATTATCATTGTCTTAATTACAATTATAATACTGACTCTCACCCAAGAAATGTGGTTTGAAGACTAAATTGCAATTCTCTTAAAGCTTGGCTTTTATCAACAGAGACGTAGCTTAAACCTTTCCAATCATCTGTTCAACTGATTTCTATGTAGGCCTAGTATTTGAAACGCAAGTGACAGTTTCAGTCACCTTTCTTGTAACCTTTCAGATCAAAGAGAGACACAGATGTGTAACGCAGCATAAGAAAGGTGAGAAGAAAGCACTAAGCTAAAGACTTAAAGATGAATATGCTTTATCATCTGCGTATAATATTCAAATAGCTGATAAAATCTACAGATAAGTCATGTGTTAAGCAAATGTGATAAAAATTTAATGTAATAAAACAGACAGATTAGGGAATGAATAATTATATTAAAGATGAATGCTTTGCTTTACAAAACAATTCACCATAGGATACACAAATAGCACTTTTCTTGGTGTATTTAAAGTGTGACTACTATTTAGAAAGTAATTTATACACAGATTTGCAGAAAATTATTTAAAATCATCTAACCAGTGTAACTATATAAGATACATATTTTATTTACAATTCAATTGGAATTATGGGTCAAGGATGGCCCTGAAAGATAAAAGTAAGGGAAAATACAAACTTGGCATTGCCTAGATGATAAGAATAAGAAGCTAGTATTGTTATTTTTATGTCTTAAAAAATATATGCAACAAACAAACATCACTCAATAACTGAGGAAGCTGAGATATTTGAGAGAAGCTGTTGTGATTCAGTTTACAGAAGAAAAGACTTAGAAAACCTTTGTGAGATTCAGGTCAGTGAGAGCTTGATGCAGAGAAAGGCTACCAGCTGGGCTCCTTACTATAGTGCTCTAGTAATGATGACAGTCATGGCTGGAAGTGGTGGTGACATGTATCAAGAACTTACAGTGCTCTAGGAACTGTGTTGGGTATTTTAAATAAATGATTTCTTTCAGCTCCCGCAGCAACCATTGAGTTGGGATAATATTATTACCCCTTTTTACGGCTGAGGAAACTAAGGTTTAGGAAAGTTTTCCAAGACATCATCAGCAAGACCAGATTTGTTGACTCCAAAACCCAGTGCTTTCAAACATTGTATAGAGAGTGTAGACATTTTATTGTGAGACCCAAGGAAGACTCTCCCAACAAAATTCTAACACACTGCTAAATATTCATGGTAATATTCGTTGACAGAGAAAGCATACTTAAAAAGAGATTGGCTCTTAGTTGCCTTGGGTAATCTAGATGAGGATCAGGGTAGACATAAAATAATTTTGCAACTTTCACCTGTGGTGATTCTGTAGCAATTAGTGGCTGCACCTCTACAGTAATTTTTTAATTCTTTATAAAATTTATTATTTTTTATTTTTGTGGATACATAGTAGATATATAGATTTATAGATTTATTTTGATACAGGGATACAGTGCATAGTAATCACATTTGGGTAAATGAGGTAGCCATCACCTCAAGCATTTATCCTTTGTGTTACAGACAATCCAATTATACTCTTAGTTATTTTTAAATGTACAACAAATTATTGCTGACTATAGTCACCCTGTTGTGCTATCCAATACTAGATCTTATTCATTCTGTATAATTATTTTTTGCAGCCATTAAACATCCCCACTTCTCCTCTCCCCTACTACTCTTCCCAGCCTGTGGTAAACCATCCTTCTACTCTCTGTCTCCATCAGTTCAATTGTCTTAGTTTTTTTTAGCTCCCAGAAATAAATAAGAACATGGAAAGTTTGTCTTTCTGTGCCTGGCTTATTTCACTTGACATAACGATCTCCAGTTCCATCCATGTGGTTGCAAATGACAGAATCTCATTCTTTTTTTGTGGTTGTATAGTACTCTATTGTGTACTATTTATGTATGACATTTTCCTTGTCCATTTGTCTGTTGATGGCCACATAGGTTGCTTCCAAATCTTGGTTATTGTGAATAGTGCTGCAATAAGCATGGAAGTGCAGATATCTCATTGATATATTGATTACTTTTCTTTGGAGTAGAAATTTTCCTAGTAGTGGGATTGCTGGATCTTATGGTAGCTCTAGTTTTTGAGGAACTGTCAAACTATTCTCCATAGCGGTTGTATTAATTTATATTACTACCAGCAGTGTATGAGGTTCCCTTTTCTCCACATCCCCATCAACATTTGTTTTTGCCTGTCTTTTGGATAAAAGCCATTTTAACTGGGGCGAGATATCTCGTTGCAGTTTTCATTTGCATTTCTCTGATGATCAGTGATATTGAGCACGTTTTCATATACCTATTTTCCATTTGTATGTCTTCTTTTGAGAAATGTCTATGCAGCTGTTTTCCCCATTTTTAAATTGGATTATTATGTTTTTTCCTATAGAGTTGTTTGAATTCCTTGTATATTCTAGTTATTAACCTCTTGTCAGATAAATTGTTTGTAAATATTTTTTCTCATTCTGTGGGTTGTCATTTCACTTTGTTGATTGTTTCCTTTGAGGTGCAGAAGCTTTTTAACTTGATGTGATGTTGTTTGTCCATTTTTGCTTTGGCTGTTTGTGCTTGTGGGATATTATTCAATAAATCTTTGGCCAGTCCAATGTCCTGGAAAGTTTCTGTAATGTTTTCTTTTAGTAGTTTTATACTTTGAAGTCATATAGTTAAGTTTTTACTCCATTTTGATTTGATTTTTGAATGTGGTGAGAGATAGGGATCTAGTTTTATTCTGCATGTGTACCTCCAATTTTCTCAGCACTATATATTGAAGAGACTATCCTTTTCCCAATGTGTGTTCTTGTCACCTTTGTTGAAAATGAGTTTACTGCAGATGTATAGATTTATTTCTGGGTTCTTTATTTTGTTCCTTTGGTCTGTGTGTCTATTCTTATGCCAGTTACCATGCTGTTTTGGTTACTACAGCTCTGTAGTATAATTTGAAGTCAGGTATTGTGATTCCTCCAGTTTTGTTTTATTTTTGCTCAGGATAACTTTGGCTATTCTGGGTCTTTTATGGTTCCATATACATTTTTTGATTGTTTTTTCTATTTCTTTGAAGAATGTCATTGGCGTTTTGATATGGATTGTGTTGAATATGTAGATTGCTTTGGGTAGTATGAACATTTTAACAATATCAATTGTTCCAATCCATGAATATGAAATATCTTTTCATATTTTTGTGTCTTCAATTTCTTTTGCCGAAGTTTTATAGTTTTTGTTGTAGAGATCTTTTGGTTCTTTGGTTAATTCATAGGTATTTAATTTTATTTATAGCTATTGTAAATGGAATTACTTAAAACTTTTTTTTCAGATTGTTCACTCTTGGCATATAGAAATGCTACAGATATTTGTGTGTTGATTTTGTATCCTGAAATTTTACTGAATTTGTTTATTAGTTCTAATAGTTTTTTTTTGGTGAAATCTTTAGGTTTTTCCAAATATAAGTTCATATCATCTTCAAACAAGGGTAACTTGACTTCTTCCTTTCCAGTTTCGATGCCCTTTATTTCTTTCTCTTGACTGATTGCTCTAGCTAGGACTTCTCTGTGTTGAGCAACAGTAGTGAAAGTGGGCATCCTTGTCATGTTCCAGATCTTAGAGAAAAGGTTTTCAGTTTTTCCCCATTCAGTATGATACTAGCTGAGAATCTGTCATGCATGGCTATATAGTGTTGAGGCATGTTTCTTGTATACATAGTTTTTGGAGGGCTTTTAATCATGAAGGGATGTTGAATTATTGAATGCTTTTTCAGCATCAATTGAAATGATCATATGGTTTTTGTCCTTCATTCTGGTGGTGTGAGGTATCATATTGATTGATTTTTATATGTTGAACCATCCTTGCATCCCTAGGATATATCCCACTTGGTTATGATGAATAATCTTTTTAATGTGTTGTTGAATTCAGTTTGATAGTATTTTGTTGAGGATGTTTGCATCAATGTTCATCAGGGATATTGGCCTGTAGTTTCTTTTTTTGATTTGTCTTTGTTTGGTTTTGGTATCAGGGTAATACTGGCCTCATAAAATGAGTTTGGAAGTATTCTTTCCTTCTCTAGTTTTCAGAATGGATTGACTAGTGTTGGTATTAGTTCTTCATTAAATTTTTGGTAAAATTCAGTAGTGAAGCCATCAAGTCCCAGGCATTTCTTTGTGGGCAGACTTTTTGTTACAGCTTCAATATTGTTATTTGTTATTGATTTGTTCAGATTTTGGATTTCTTTATAGTTCAATCAGGTAGGTTGTATATATCTAAGCATTTATTCATTTCTTCTAGGTTTTCCAATTTCTTGGCATATAGTTGTTCATAGTATCCTCTAATGATCCTTTGAATTTCTGCAGCATTGGTTGTACTGTCTCCTTTTTCATCTTTGATTTTATTTATTTGACTATCATTTCTTTTTTCTTAATTGGGCTAAAGGCTTGTCAATTATGTTTATCTTTTTAAAAAACAACTTTTTGTTTTGTTGATCATTTATATTGTTTTCTTCATTTCAATCTTGTTAATTGATTTTTGTTATTTCTTTTCTTCAACTAATTTTGGGTTTGGTGTGCTCTTGTTTTTCTAGTTCTTTAGGGTATATCATTAGTTTTCTTATTTGACATTTTTCTGCTTTTTTGATGTAGGTGCTTATGGTTATAAACTTCCCTCTTAGTACTGCTTTCACTGTATCCCATAGATTTTAGTATGTTATGTTTCTATTATTATTTGTTTCAATATATTTTTCAATTTCTTTCTTAATTTCTTCATTGACCGACTGGCCACTCAGGAGCATATTGTTTAATTTTCATGTGTTTGAATAGTTTCCAAATTTCGTCTTTTTATTGATTAGTAGTTTTATTCCATTATGGTCAGAGAACATACTTCATATTATTTCTGTTTTTTGAACGTTTTATTACTTCTTTTGTGACCTAAGACATGATCTATCCTTGGAATAATCCATGTGCTGAGGAGAAGAATATGTATTCTGCAGCTGTTGAATGAAATGTTCTGTAACTATCTATCAGGTCCATTTGGTCTGTAGTGCAGATTAAGTCTGATGTTTCTTTGTTGATTTTGTGTCTGGATGATCTGTCCAACACTGAAAGTGGGCTGTTGAAGTCTCCAGGTATTATTGTATTAGAGTCTGTCTTTCTCTTTATTTTAAATAATATTTGCTTTATGTTTCTGGGTGTTCCAGTGTTGGGTGCACATATACTTACAACTGTTATATCCCTTTGCTGAATTTACCCCTTTATCATTGTTGTCTGTTTTTATAGTTTTTGTCTTGAAATATATTTTTTTCTGATGTAAGTGTGCTACTCTTGCTCATTTTTGGTTTCCATTTGCGTGGAATGTCTTTTTCTATGCTTTTATTTTCAGTCTTTATGTGTGCGTTTCCTCACAAGTGAATTTTTTTCACTTGTAAGGAACAAGTGAAAAAACAAGCAACAAATTGTTGTGTCTTGTTTTTTAATCCATTAATTTCCTTCATGTCTTTTGATTAGAGAATTTAGTCAATTTATACTGACTAAGTTATTACTGATAAGTAAGGACTTACTCCTGCCATTCTGTTGTTTGTTTTCTGGTTTTTTTTTTTTTGACCTTCTCCTCCTTCTTTTGTTCCTTCCTGTCTTCCTATTAATGAAGATAATTTTCCCTGCTTGTATGTTTTAATTTGCTGCTTTTTATTTTTTGTATATCTGTTTTATGTTTGATGATTTGAGGTTACCACGAGGCTTTCCAATAACATCTTATAACCCATTATTTCAAACTGATGACAACTTAACATTGACTGCCAAAACAATCTGACAAACAAGCAAAGAGCAAATGAATAAAAACTACACTTTAACTTTATCCCACTATTTTTAAACTTTGTGTTGTTTTTATTTATATCTTATACTGTCTTGAAAAGTTGTTGTAGTTATTATTTTTGGTATGTTCATCTTTTAGTCCTTCTACTCAGGATATGAATGATTTACACACTACAATTACAATGTTATAATATTCTGTGTTTTTTGTATACTCACTATTACCAGTGAGTTTTATACCTTCAGGTGATTTTGTATTGCTCATTTTAATGTTCTTTTCTTTCAGATTGAAAAATTTCCTGTAACATTTCTTATAGGACAGTTCTGGGTTGATGAAATTCCTCAGCTTTCATTTGTCTAGGAAAGTCTTATTTCTCCTTCATGTTTGAAAAAAATATATATATATATTTACCAGATATTCTAAGGTATTTTTTTTTCCTTTAGCCTTTTAAATATGTCATGCAACTCTCTCCTGGACTATAAGATTTCCATTGAAAAGTCCACTGCCAGATGTATTGGAGCTCCATTATTTGTTATTTGTTTCTTTTCTCTTGCTGCTTTTAGAATCTTTTCTTTATCCTTGATCTTTGGGAATTTAATTATTAAATGCCTTGATGTAGTCTTGTTTGGTTTATATCTGTGTGGTGTTCTATAACGTTTTTGTGCTTGTATATTGATATCTTTCTCTAGGTTTGGAATGTTCTCTGTTTTTATGCCTTTGAATAAACTTTCTACCCTTATCTGTCTCTCTACCTTCTCTTCAATATGTCTAAAACACCAAGATCAATAACTCTTATATTTGCTCCATTGAAGTCATTTTCTAGATCTTGTAGACATGCTTCATTTTTAAAATTCTCTTTCTTTTGCCTCCTCTGACTGTATATTTTTAAATAGCCAGTCTTCAAGCTCACTAATTCTTTCTTCTGCTTGATCCATTCTGCTATTAAGAGACTTCAGTATGTCAATTGCATTTTTCAACTCTAGAATTACTGCTTGATTCTTTTTAATTATTTTAATCTCTTTGTTAGATTTATCTGATGGAATTCTGAATTCCTTCTCTGTGGATATGGTTTGGCTGTGTCCCCACCCAAATCTCATTTAGAATTGTAACTCTCACAATTACCACATGTTGTGGGAGGAACCCAGTGGGAGGTGACTGAATTATGGGGTGGGTCTTTCTACTCTCTTCTTGTGATAGTGAATGAGCCTCATGAGATCTAATGGTTTTAAAAATGGAATTTCCCTGCACAAGCTCTCTCTTTGACTCCTGCCATCCGTGTAAGGTGTAACTTGCTCCTTCTTGCCTTCCGCCATGATTGTGAGGCCTTCCAAGCCATGTGGAACTGTAAGTCCAACAAACCTCTTTCGTTTGTGAATTGCTCAGTCTCAAGTATGTCTTTATCAGCAGTGTGAAAGCAGACTACTACATCTGTGTTATCCTGAATTTCTTTGAGTTCTCTCAATACAGCGATTTCAAATTCTCTGTCTGAAAGGTCACATATTTCTGTTTCTCTACGATTGGTCCCTGGTGATTTATTTAGTGTGCTTGGTGAGGTCATGTTTTCCTGGATGGTCTTGATGCTTATAGATGTTCATCAGTGTGTGGGCATTGAAGAGTTGGGTACTGATGACAGTCTTCACTGTCTGGGCTTGTTTGGACCCATAGTTCTTGGAAGGCTTTCCAGGGCTAGAAAGGACTTGGATGTTGGGATCTAACTTTTGGTCACTGCAGCTGTATCTGCATTAGGGGGCACCCCAAGCCCAGTAATGCTGTGGCTCTTGCAGACTTGTAGAAGTATCACCCTAGTGGTCTATAAGATCTGGAAGGATTCTCTGGTTTACTAGGCAGAGACTCTTGTTCTCTTCCTTTAATTTCTCCAAAACAAACAGAGTCTTTCCCTGTATTGAACTTCCTGGATCTGAGGGAGGGGTGACACAAGGACCCCTGTGACCACCACCACTAGGACTGTGCTGGGTCAGACTCTAGGGTTCTACAATCAGTGGGTGTCAAAGCCAGCCAGATCTCTGTCCTTTCCTTCAGGATGGAAAGTTTCCCCTAGCCCTAGATGTGTCCAGAGATGCTGTATGGCAACCAGGGCCTTGAGTTCAGAAAACTTAGGTGTCTACCTCATTCTCTATTCTACTGCATCTTAACTGGAGCCCAAACAACAAGACAAAGTCTTTCCCACTGTTCCCTCCCCTTTCCACAAGCAGAGGAGTCTCTCTCTGTGACCACCATCACCCCAGGCCTGCAGTGAGTATGACTTGGCAATGTTTAGCCAATGTCCGGGACCAAGTGCTCTTCAATCAACTTGTGGTGAATTTGCCAAGCTTGAGACTCTCCCTTAAGGGAGAGTGAATTCCCCCCAGCCCAGGGCAGGGCCATTAATGCTGTCTAAGCATCAGGGCCTGGACTTGGGGACCCTAAGAGCCTGTTTGTTGCTCTATCCCACTGTGGCCAAGCTCTTACCTAAGCTCTAAGACCCAAGCCCCCTTTATTCTTTCTTCCCCTTTTCTCAAGCAGAAGGAGTTTCTCCCTGTAACCACCACAGCTGGGAATTCGTTGGGTCACACCTGAAGCTGGTATGTCTGAGTCTTACCCAAGTCCTGTGGCAAGACCTTTCTGGCTACTGCTGTTGCTGCTTATTCGGAGTCCAAGGCTCTTTAGTCAGTAGGTGATGAATCCTGCTAGGATTAGGTTCTTCCCTTCAAGGCAGTGGGTTCCTTTGTAGCCCAGGGCATGTCTCAAAATGGCATCCATGAGCTGGGGCCTGGTATGGAGACTCTGTCTGGTGCTCTATCCGACGGTGGTTGTGCTGGTGTCCTCATTGTAGGACAAAGTTCTTTTTACTCTTTCCTCTCCTCTCTTAAGATGGAGGGAAGGAATCTCTCATGGAGCTGCAAGCCATACCTCCTGGGGTTGGGGGAGGTGTGGTGCAAGTAGTACCTTTTATCTCACTAGGTCACATGCCTCCCCCAACCAAGTCTACTGGCTCTGAGCCCAGAAAAGCATCAGGACTTGACCAGGAATTGTAGTCCTTTTGGCTTAGTCTTTTGAATTTATTTAGAATCCCAGAGCACTTTAGCCCATGGTGGTAAGGCATGCCAGAAGTCAGGTTCCAGCCACTGGGATGGGTGATTCCTCTCCGGCTAGGGCTGGTCTAAATGCTGCCTCTGTGGGTGCTGGTTTAGTTTTGCCTGGTATTGCTTTGCACTGTGACGGAGCATCAACAATTTCCAATGCAAAGTCCCCCTATCACTGCATTCTCCTTCCCACAAGTGCACAGATTCTCTCTCCTCTCCACCCAGCTGCTGCTAGAGGGTAGGGGAAAGGTGGCATCAGCAATTCAAGACTTTCTTTTGTTTACTCTCTTCAGAGCCTCTTTCAGTGATATGAAGTTAAAACTAGGTCCTGTGATTGCTCACCTGATTTTTTGTTCTTGTGAAGGTGCTTTTCTTGTGTGGATAGTTGTTAAATTTGGTGTTCCTGTGGGGAGGACAATCAGTGGAGGCTTCTATTCAGCCATCTTGCTCTGCCTCCTCATCTACAGTAACACTGCCAGTAATCCAAATGTTCAGATGTGTCACCATAGCTATTTACTATGATTTAAAGTGACCACATTTTAAAATAAAATATAGATGCTGTGGTTGGCCAAAGTTTGATTTTATTTGATTTTTTCTGATTTGTGAATTTTTAAAGAGGAGGTCTCACCAACCTATAAAAATGATATCAAGCTTAGTTACATGTTCAAGGAATCTCATTTGTTTAAAATACACGTAATTCATAAATCCAGGTTGTTTGGAAATTCTTCTGCGTGTAGATGTGGGAGCTCTCTGGAAGCTCCATGTTGACTGGTGAGTGAGTGTCCCTCCGAAGCCCTTTCTAACTGGAGCTGCCAGGCAGCACTTCTCATTTTAGATCTCATTGAACTCTCGTTTGACCATCTGCCTTGAAGCGCTACTTCTCTGTCTTTCTTATCAGTCTCATGATCGAGTGGTTTAATATAGTTATTGTGAAATGTCTTCCCACTAAACCAGTAGCTTTTGGTAATTTGTACCACATGCTGTCATCTATTTTGGAAATTTAAATTTGATAAAAACCTCTGTGATGGCGTGCATATGAAAAACCGTACAAAAGAAGATTATACTGTATTGATTTCTCTGGATCTAATTGTTCTCTTGAGTGCTGGTGAATTTGACTTTTTCTTTTCCTCATATATACTTGTAAAAATCCATAGAATTTTAAATAACATTTTATATGTAAATAATGCTTCTTTTTGTCTGACTGAAGACATTATCAGCTTGAAATGCTAATTTCGTTGTATCACAGCAATTCAGTAACTAGAATATTTTTTATCTGAAAGCAGTTTTTACCTTCTCAAGAAAGAAACATATTAGTAGAAGAAACAGGCTATGGTTATTTTCTCCACTAGTAGAGCATTTTCCATTTGTATTAAGTTTACATAAAACTAACCATTAAAAGTAGTTTATTTAAAAAGCAATTTATTTAAAAAGACAGTTAGTGTAGTCTGTGCCAACATAAACCCAAATAATTGATTCAGTTAACTGAGGCAAAATTTAATAGTGTTTAGCCTGAAAAACTTGTTTGGGAGTGGCCTGCTTTGGAGAAGGGGAGGAGTAATGTCAAATCCTTTTTATGACTAGAAGTTTTAATTCATTTTGAAGTAACCTGGTTTGTAACAATGGTGCTTTGTGTCTTAAAGACATTAGCTCCCCAACTTCCTTTAGGTCACAATAATTCTAATATATCTTTTTCTATCCTTTCCAATTTTCTCTGTCCTTTTGTTTTTGGTTGGTCTCTCGTTGTTTTTTTTTTTTTTTTTTTTTTTTTTTTTTTTAATACAGTCTAACAATACAGGCATGCCTCATTTTATTTTATGTTGATATATTACACTTCTCAAATATTGCATGTTTTACAAATTGAAGGTTTGTGGCAATTATGCACTGAACAATTCTCTTGGTTCCTTTTCTCCAACAGCATGTGCTCACTTGTCTCTTGCCACATGTTGGTAACTCTTGCAATATTCCAAACTTTTTCATTATTATTATATCTGTTATGGGTGTCTGTGATCACTGATCTTAGATGTTACTATTGTAATTGTTTTACAGCATCGTGAACCTTGCCCATATAAGATGGTAAACTTAATAAATGTTGTGTGAATTCTGACTGTTCCACAACTGGCTGTTCTCCCATCTCTCTCCTTCGTTTTGGGCCTATTTCCTGAGATACAACATATTGAAGTTAGGCCAATTAATAACCCTACAATGGCCTCTAAGTATTCAAATGAAAGGAAGAGTTGCACTTCAGTAACTTTAAATCAAAAGTTAGAAATGATTAAACTTAGTGAGGAAGGCATATTCAGAGTAGAGATAGGCCAAAAGCTAGGCCTCTTGTGCCAAGCAGTTAGCCTAGTTGTAAAAGCAAAGGAAAGGGTTCCCTTTTTTTCATACTTTAAGTTCTAGGGTACATGTGCACAATGTGCAGGTTTGTTACCTATCTATACATGTGCCATGTTGGTGTGCTGCATCCGTTAACTCGTCATTTACATTAGGTATATCTCCTAATGCTATCCCTCCCCGCTCCTCCCACCCCACGACAAGCCCCCATGTGTGATGATCCCCCCCGTGTCCAAGTGTTCTCATTATTCAATTCCCACCTATTAGTGAGAATATGCGGTGTTTGGTTTTCTATCCTTGCGATAGTTTGCTCAGAATGATGGTTTCCAGCTGCATCCACGTCCCTACAAAGGACATGAACTCATCCTTTTTTATGGCTGCATAGTATTCTGTGGTATATATGTGTCACATTTTCCTAATCTAGTCTATCACTGATGGACATTTGGGTTGGTTCCAAGTCTTTGCTGTTGTCAATAGTGCCGCAATAAACATATGTGTGCATATGTGTTTATAGCAGCATGATTTATAATCTTTTGGGCATATATCCAGTAATGGGATTGCTGGGTCAAATGGTATTTCTAGTTCTAGATCCTTGAGGAATCACCACACTGTCTTCCACAATGGTTGAACTAGTTTACAGTTCCATCAACTGTGTAAAAGTGTTCCTATTTCTCCACTTCCGCTCCAACACCTGTTGTTTCCTGACTTTTTAATGACCGCCATTCTAACTGGTGTGATATGGTATCTCACTGTGGTTTTGATTTGCATTTCTCTGATGGCCAGTGATGATGAGCATTTTTTCATGTGTCTATTGGCTGCATAAATGTCTTCTTTTGAGAAGCGTCTGTTCATATCCTTTGTCCACTTTTTGATGGGGTTGTTTGATTTTTTCTTGTAAATTTGTTTCTTTGTAGATTCTGGATATTAGCCCTTTGTCATATGGGTAGATTGTAACTCAGGATTAACTCACTCACTCAAAACTGCTCAACTACGTGGAAACTGAACAACCTGCTCCTGAATTATTACTGGGTACATAATGAAATGAAGGAAGAAATAAGGATGTTCTTTGAAACCAATAAGAACAAAGACAAAACATACCAGAATCTCTGGGACACATTTAAAGCAGTGTGTAGAGGGAAATTCATAGCACTAAATGCCCACCAGAGAAAGCAGGAAAGATCTAAAATTGACACCCTAACATCACAATTAAAAGAACTAGAGAGGCAAGAGCAAACACATTCAAAGGCTAGCAGAAGACAAGAAATAACTAAGATCAGAGCAGAACTGAAGGAGACAAAGACACAAAAAACCTTCAAAAAAATCAATGAATCAGGAGCTGGTTTTTTTGAAAAGATCAACAAAACTGGAAAAGGTTCTTGAAGGAAATTAAAGTGCTACTCCAGTGAATACACAGATGATAAGAAAGTGAAACAGTGTTATTGCCGATATGGAGAAAGTTTTAGTGGTCTATAGAAGATCAAATCAGCCACAATATTCCCTTAAGCTGAAACCTACTCCAGAGCAAGGCTCTAACTTGCTTAAATTTTATGAAGGCTGAGAGAGAAAAAGTTGCAGAAGAAAAATTTGAAGCTATCAGAGGATGGTTTATGAAGTTTAAGGAAAGAAACCATCTTGATAACAAAAGTGCAAGGTAAAGCAGCAAGTGCTGATGGAAGGGTGTAGCAAGTGTGATCCAGAAGGTCTAGCTAAGATAATTGATGAAGATGGCTACACTAAACAACAGACTTTTTTTTCAATGTGGATGAAATAGCTTTATATTGGGAGAAGATGATATCCAGGACTTTTATAACTAGAGAGGAGATGCCAATGCCTGGCCTCAAAGTTTCAAAGGATAGGATGACTCTCTTGTTAAGGGCTAATGCAGCTGATGACTTCTAATGAAGTCAGTGCTCATTTACCATTCCAAAAATCCCAGGACATTTAAGAATTATGCTACATCTACTCTTCCTGTGTTCTCTAAATGGAACAACAAAGTCTAGTGACAGCATATCTGTTTACAGTATGATTTACTGAATATTTTAAGATGGTTGTTGAGACCTAGTGCTCAGAAAAAAAATTTCTTCCAAAATATTACTGCTCGACAATGCATCTCATCACCCATTAGCTCTGATGGAGATGTACAAGGAGATAAATATTGTTTTTGTGCTCACTAACAGAACATCCATTTTGCAGCTCATGGTCAAGGAGTAATTTTGATTTTCAAGTCTTATTATTTAAGAAATACATTTTGTAAGGCTATCACTGCCATAGGTAATGATTCCTCTGATGGATCTGGCAAGTCAATTAAAAACCTTCCGGAATGGATTTACCATTCTAAATGCCATTGAGAACATCTGTGATTCATGGGAGGCGGTCAAAATATCAACATTAATAGGAGTTTAGAAGAAGCTGATTCCAACCCTCATGCACAAATTTGAGGAACTAAAAACTTCGGTGAAGGAAGTAACTACAGACGTGGTGGAAATAGCGAGAGAACTAGAATTAGAAGTGGAGTCTGAAGATGTGACTGAATTGCTGCAATCTTGTGGTAAAACTTGAATGAGAAGTTACTTCTTATGGATGAGTAAAGAAAGTGGTTTCTTGAGATGCAGCCTACTCCTGGTGAAGATGCTGTGAATATTGTTGAAATGACAACAAAAGATTTAGAATATTACATAAACTTAACTGATAAAGCAGCAGCAGGGTTTGAGAGGATTGACTCCAGTTTGAAAGAGTTTCTACTGTTGATAAAATGCTCTCAATCAGCCTTGTCAATCAGCATTGCATGCTACAGGGAAATCTTTAGTGAAGGGAAGAATGAGCCAATATAGCAAACTTCATCTTCTTATTTTAAGAAATTGCTATAGTCACTCCAATATTCATCAGCCACCATCCTCATCAGTCAGTAACCGTTGATATCAAGACAAGACCCTCCACCAGCAAAACGTTTATGACTCATTGAAGGCTCAGATGGTTGTTTGCAATTTTTTAATCAAAAAAAGTATTTTAAAAATTAAAGATATGTACTTTGTTTACATAATGCTATTATATACTTAGTAGACTATAGTACAGTATAAGCATAACTTTTATATGCACTAGGAAACCAAAATGTTCATGTGATTTGCTTTGTTGCAATATTTGCTTTATCATGATGGTCTGGATATAATCTGCAATATCTCTGAGGTATGCCTGTATTGTTCTTATAACTTGAGAATTTAGTTCCTTTATAATTAATATGAGTACTAGTGTATATGGATTTATACATACCATTTTATTTTGTGCTTTCTTCTTATCCCACTTTTTTTGGTCTCTCATCACCAGCCTTCCTTCTTGCCTTTCTTTAGATCAGTTGAAATCTGTCTTTAAATCAATCTAAATATTTTTTCTTATTGTTTTTCCTTCTTCATATTTTGAAGTTACATATGCCATGCTATGTTTCTTTTAAATTGTTACTCTAGCCATTTTAAAATATATGCTTAACAGAATCTGAACTTATCTTTACTTACCTTGTCATACACAAGACATTTTCATGCTGATAGCTTCCTATCAATGTATTTTTTTTTTCTAGCGCAATACTTTAGTTTGGTTCCTATTTTGTTAGCCTTTCACATTAGACCTTATTATTTTGTTTAATATAGTTAATTTTTTAGGATAAACCACTTATTTACCAATATTTTTACTTTCTGTCCATTTTTACATCACATAGCTTCCATATAGTTTCCCTTCTATCTGACATACATCCTTTAACATTTATTTATTTATTCATTTATTTGTTTTTTAAATATGTTATGTTATGTTATGTTATGTTGTTTTTTGAGACTGCATCTCGCTTTGTCACCCAGGCTGGAATGCTGTGGCACGATCTCCTCTCACTGCAAACTCCGCCTCCCGGGTTCACGCCATTCTCTTGCCTCAGCTTCCCGAGTAGCGTTCGCCACCACGCCTGGCTAATTTTTTGTATTTTTAGTAGAGATGGGATTTCACCGTGTAAGCCAGGATGGTCTCAGACTCCTGACCTCGTGATCCACCCGCCTTGGCCTCCCAAAGTGCTGGGATTACAGGCCTGAGCCACTGCGCCCGGCCTTAACGTTTATTTTACTGATGTTCTATTGATTATAAATTCTCTAATATTTTCTCTAAATGACTTCATTTTGTGCTTCTTGAAAAATCAGTCTGCTGTGCGTATGTATTTAGTTACTTTCAGTACTTTGAAGCTATTGATTTTTTAAATTGCAGTTGACCAGTCTTATTAGTCTACTTGTTACTCTTTTTTAAGTGATCTGTCTTTTCTCTCAGGATGCTTTTATAAATATTTTCCTTTAATGTGCTGAAGTTTTTTTATTGTTGATTTACAAAACTCTGAGTAAGTTAGACTTCCTGAATCTAAGAATTGATATCCTTTAACAATCTTGGTCGTTACCCCTTTGAAGGTTGCCTTCTACTCATCTTCTGTATTAATGGCTTTGGAGTCTCCAATTAGACTCTAGTAGAGTCTATCACTCAGTTCTTTATATATCTTCTTCATCTTCATCTTCTTTTCTCTCTGTTCTACATTATGAGGAATATTTTTCAGTCTCTTTTCCAGTTCACCAATTCTGTCTTTAACTGTGAAAAATCTCAGATCTAGTCTATCTAATAGGTTTTTAGTAACAGATTAATATATTTTTATTTCTTGACACTTTTGGTTTCTTTTCAAATTTGCTTCATTGTTCTATACAGTCTCTGTTTATTGCCCCTATTTTAAAAGTACCGTTTAATTAGAAATATTAAACACAATTATTTTATACCCTATGTCTAGTTACGCCCAATTCAAAAATTTTTGGTAGTTTGACTTTGCTGATTATTTTTTCTGTTGGGTGTCAACACTGTGCCTTATTTCCTTGTGTACTTTGACTATATGATATTTATCTTTTTTTGGAATTTCACCTGTGGCTATTTTTGGAGGCCTAGATTAGAGGTTATTCCTCAGGAGAAAAATTACAACTGCTTTAGACATATCCGTGGACTCCCTTCTCTCCCAGGGCACTTTGAAATAAATTTCACTAGAGGTTTTTTGAATCACATATAATGCATAAATTTGGATAGAAAGGCATTAAGAAACTTTTTGTTTATAAATTCCTAGGTGAGATTTTTTTTTTCTTTTTCTACCCAATGCTAGTTTTAAAACAGATGTGTCTCTTATTAGCATGCCAACTTTATTGCTCATTAACCTTTACACTCAGGGATAACCCTTTGCAATTATGCCCCCTCTTTTTTGGCCCTCTCATTAAACTTCCCTATTCATCAGCCTCTAAGCTTATATTCTATTCCCATTTCTCTCTATAGTTCTCCAAGCAGAAACTCAGAGGCTCTATATTTTAGCAAAGATAGTAAGGACAAAAGATGGCCCTAGTGCTCACTTACCTCCTTATGTGTTTGCTCAATTTTTCTTACTAGTACTGTAAGCTTACCAATGTATTTCTAAAGTACATTTTTATTGTTTTTATTGAGAGAATCATTTGAGGCATCTTGTCTACCATGCTGCCAGAAATAGACACTTCTAACTTCTCTGCCAGCATCATGAAGAGAGTGAAGGAAACATTATTATCTTAGTGATATTCCACTTAGAGTTCATCCTTCTGTTTTAGTCCATTTTGTATTGCTATAAAAGAATATCTGGAATGACACACACTGGGGCCTATCAGAGGGTAGAGGGTGGGAGGAGAGAGATTAGCAAAGATAACTGTTAAGCCCAGGTATTAACTGGGCTTAATACCTGGGTGATAAAATAATCTGTTCAACAAACCCCCATGAAAAAAGTTTACCTGTGTAACAAACCTTCACATGTACTCCGAACTAAAAAGTAACCTCCCCCCCAAAGAAAAAGAAAAAGAGATTTATTTAGATCATAGTTGGTTTTGAAGGCTGAGAAGTTCAAGGGCATGGCCCTGGCTTCTGGAGAGAGCTTTTGTGCTGGCTCACTGCATAGTGGAGAATGTCAAAAAGACATGTGAAGAGAGAGGGAAATCTGGGGGCCATGGCAGCTTTGTAACAACCCACGGTTGCAGGAACTAATCCTTGCTTGTGAGAGCTAATCCAGTCTTGGGAGAGCGAGAACTCACTCACTACTGTGAGAAAAGCACTAGGCCATTCCTGAGGGATCTGCCATCATAACTCAAATGCCTCCCACTTGGCTCCATCTCCCACTATCACCACCATATGGTGCTCAAATTTCAACATGAGTTTTGGTGGAGACAGACAAATCATATCCAAGCCATAGCACCTTTTCCTAATCAGTTCTCCACACACTGCCAGGTCATATCTGTGAGGGGAGGCCCAGAATGATTCTTTTCAGCTGTTGAATAAATTGTAAAATTTCAGTGGTTAAGCTCTTGACTAAATAATACTTTGTGATGACTTCCGTTTTTATTAACCTTTCTTCCTGTGTGATCTCTAGGCAAAACACATTTGTCTGACATTTAGTAAACACTGAATGAATAAATAAAAGAATGACTAACGACCTTTTAAAAAATTATATTTGTTTTTATTTACATATTACACTTTATTCATTTTAAATTAACAAATAGCAATTGTATATATTTATGGTATCAACATGTTTTGATATGTGAATACATTTTGGAATAATTAAATAAGGCTAATTAACATGTTCGTCACCTTAATACTTATCAATTTTTTGTGGTGAGAACAATTAAAATGTATTCTCTAAGGAATTTTAAAGTACACACTACATTATTATTAGCTATAGTCACCATGCAGTACAATATATCTCCTGAATATGTTCCTGCTATCCAACTAAAACTTTGTATCCTTTGACCAACAAACATCTCCCATCCTGTCTCCACTGCCAACCCCTGGAAACCACCATTCTACCCTCTACTTCAATGTGTTTGACTTTTTTAAGTTTTACAGATAAGCGAGATCATGTAGCATTTTTCTTTCTGTGCCTGGCCCATTTCCTTCACTATCATGTTCTACTTGTCCATCCATGTTGTTGAAAATGACAGAATTTTCTTTTTTTAAAGGCTGAAGAGTATTTAATTCTGTATATTTTTTTTAATCCATTCAACTGTTGATGGACACTTAAGTTGATTCCATATGTTGAGTATTGTGAATAATATTGCAGTGAATACAGGAGTGCAGACATCTTTAACATACTGATTTCATTTCCTTTGGATCTACACAAAAAGGGAAATGGCTAGATCATATGATAGTTCTATTTATAACTTTTCTATAGACCTTCATACTACTTTATGTAAAGGCTGTGCTAATTTTCAATCCTACCAACAATGTGTGAGGTTTTCTCTTTCTCTCCACATCCTTGCCAGCACTTGTTATCTTTTGCCTTTTTGATGAAAGCTTTTCTAACAGAGATGAGGGGACAAAACCACATCTTATTATGGTTTAACTTGTATTTCCCTGTTGATTAGTGGTATTGGGCATGTTTTTCATATATCTATTGGCCATTGCTCTCTCTGTTTTTAAGAAATGTCTGTTTAGGTCTTTTGCCCATTTTTAAGTTGGGTTACTTGTTTTCTTGCTATTGAGTTATTTGAACTCCTTATATATTTTGGATATTAGCCCCTTATCAGACATATAAATTGCAAATATTTTCTTCTATAGGCTATGTGTTCACTCTGTTGATTGTTTTCTTTGCTATGCAGAAGATTTTTCGTTTGGTGCTATTCCATTTGTCTGTTTTCACTTTTGTTGCTTATGCTTTTGAGGTCATGTCTAAGAAAATCTTTGCCAAGATCAGTGTCAAGAAACTTTTTAAAAGTAGAGAAAGAAATGCCAATTCCAGTCCAAAGCTTGATTTGCCAAGTTTTCTTAGAATGACTTTTACCAATTTATGAATTCTTGTAAACAGAATCTATAACAGAAATACTGAAAGACTTTTGCCTAAAGTGGCATTATTGAATGCTACTGTGATGTAATAAATTATTAAATTGTTGCAAAAAAACCCCCGAAACAAAATTTTTTTTCTAGTTACAACTACCTTTTTAAAAAGTAGTTTCACGGTGGTCAGGCAGTAGACATTTAACAGGTTGCAGGTTGCCAGAGAAGTCCAGAAAACACAAACACACACACACACACACACACACACACACACACATACATATATATTTTACTGTAGGGATGTGATTGCTGTTACAGAAGCAAAAACTTCATAGTGCATTTAAGTATAGTTGAAATCTTAAGGATTAAAACTTTTTCAAACTTCTCCATTTCCTTTCCACTTTTTTTCCCAAACTTATTTTTCTCTAGGTGAGACTGTCATAACAGCCTCTTGATGGCTGCCAGTATGTTAGGTCTCCATTGTAATCAACAACATTGCCAAAACTGGCTCAGTGCTTTAACTCCCTACTAATTATGAAAAGTTTTTGCCTCTACCTTCCAGAAACCCCTGGCAGCTTTTTGACTCTTACTCATCCCTATACTGTTTAACTGCTTGCTCTCTTGACATTCCTTTATTTGTGTAGCCCAAATCATGGCCTTGGCTCTCTGTCCAGGCCCTTTGAGTAATGCCTATTCCATCTGTGGGTCTCTTTAGTCTCCTCTGCTCATCATCCCTGGGTGTTGCTTTTTGTCTTCCTGTCTATGTTTTGAAAGGTCAGATCTTCCTCCAGCCTCAGTGGCTCAGCACTGGCCTCCAGAACCAAGGCTGAATCCATCTGCCTCCTTCCCCATAGGATCTGGGTGATTCAGAAAAGGAGAGAAGACAGTTTAGGGAGATGAACACATTTGTCTTGTTCTCTTCTCTCATTCTCATTCCTGGCTCTCCTTCTGGGAACAGCAATTTTTCCTGGGATATGCTAAGGGATTCCAAAATCTCAAAGCTGAGTTCCTTTCATTTCACTCTGCTGTTAAAGCTTTAAAGACTCAACCAGAATTGAGGAAGCTCAAGTTTAAATAAACAGAGGATTATTTTGTCTCTACCCCCTCTCTTTTTTTTTTTAAAAGCTGGAAACCTTCTCTGACATTTTATGTCCTTATCTGAAATCTCTGAAGGTGTTTTAAAAAGCTGTGCTCCATATTGATCCTTTGTGATAGACAGAGTTTTTTTTTCTATTCATGAATTCATCAAATGTTTATTGAATGCACACCACCTTGTAGGCATTGTTCTGAGCAAAAGAACAATGTGAATATAACCAAGAAAAACAAGCAAACAAATAAACAATACCTTGGCTCACCAGGAGCTCACATTCTTGTGAGACAGACAAAAATCAATAAATATACCTCTAAAGTTATTATTAATTACTTATTAATTGTTAGTAATTATTAATTACTAATCATTACTGTGAAGAATAGAGCAGGATAATGGGTAGAGAGTGGTAAGTGTGCATTAGTGTGTGTGCATGTTGGCATATAAATTAACTAGAGAAAGGGTCCCTCATAGGTGACATTGGACGGGAGATCTGAAATAGGTGAGGGACATGTAGATGACCGGGGAGGAGTGTCTTTCGCAGAAGGAGCAGCAAGGGTGAAGGCCTGAGGAGGAAGTGTTTGGTGTAGAACAAGCAGGCCAGTGTGGCTGCATGGGGCAAGCAAGGGGGAGAGTGGGAGGACTGTGGTGACCGAGGAAGCAAAGGGTCAGATCACCTGGGTCTGGAGGTCCAGGAAGCCTAGGGCCGTTTGTTTCACAGGATTTACATAAGTTTTGTGTTTAATTGATAGAAACATTTGTATACTGCCAGAACATTTCGACCTCATTGTAACCATCAGAGTTAGTTGAGAAGTTCATTGAAATAAAAAGTCGTGGGCTTCACTCCATCTCTAACTAAAAATCTCCAGTGGACTCGGAAATCCATAGTTTTAGCAAGCTCTTCAGGTGATTCTTAGGAAGGCACATCGGCACTGCTCTGTAGACTGGTATTTGAAGATCACTGTAGATGATGAGAGTTTAAAAATGGCCTTTTGAGGATATCAGCTTTAAATGAAATCCATTGCAGGGAATATAAATGTATCCACATTCTGCCCTTTTAGATAATGGTTGTAATGATTTATTATGGGGCATGGGTTGGTATACTAGAAGAGGTATGTGGCTCAGAAGAGCACTGGAGCAAGAAGCTCAAAGTTGTAAACCTTTGAGCTGAGGTTAAGGTTTAACGACTTCTTCCCATGATGCCAGTGGACATTATGAACTTAACAAGGTATCACAAATTTCTCTGAGCCAGAGGGCCAACCATCTTCAACATATTGCCAGGGCCCCTGGGAGACCCTGGCTATAGGGAGCTTGCCAGCAATAAAATATTTGCTATTCATCTTTCTCGTTCATTGACGGAAACAGTGCAAAGTCCAATATAACTTAAACCAAGATAACAAAATAGAGGAAGTGAATTGTTCCTGTAGTAGGTTGAATGGTAATTCCCAAAGAGATATCTCTATGTACTAATCCCTGGAACCTGTGAGTAGATTTCATTTGGAAAAGGGCTCCTCACAGATGTAATTCAGTTAAGGATCTTGAGATGAGCTCGTCCTGAATTATGCAGGTGGGCCCTAAATCCCATGGCAAATGTGCTTATAAGATACAGAGAGGAGAAGGCACAGACACAGTGGAGGAGGCCAGGTGAAGAGTGAGGCAAAGATTACAGTGATGCAGCGACCGACCAAGGAACACGTGGAGCTACCAGAAGCTGGAAGAGCCAAGGAAGGTGTCTCCCCTGGAGGCTTCCGAGGGAGCATGGCCCTGCTGACACCTTGATTTCAGACTCCTGGTCTCTAGAACCCCGAGAGAATACATTTCTGTTGTTTTAAGCCACCAAATTTGCAGTAATGTGTTATGGCAGTCACAGGAAACTAATACATTTTCCTCTACCTTCTAATGTTAATCTCATGGCAGTAGTGGTACCTTTACCCTGGCCTGTTTCAACCTTTACACAATTGTGGTCCTACATTTTTTCCTTTTGTCTTCGTGCAGTCAATATCTTCTTATATGCAATTTGAATTTGTAGTGTTTTCTTTCTTATAGAGCCAGAGTTCTTTCTTCCAGTTTCTTTCTTAGGATTTTCTTTCTTGTTTCGTTTTGTCTAAAGACATGCTTCTACCAGTTTATTTCTAGAAATATACCTTTTATCAATTTCCCTCGTGGTTTTACACAGTGGCTCATGTCTCCCATAAAACCCTTAAGAAAGGGACTGGATTGCCTTTGACTATAGGGGTATGGTTCTTTCATCCTTGGAGGATCAGGGACTCCAATAGTTCTCTGAAGCCACCTACCTTTTCCTGGAAATATTGCCATATTGTCAATGGAAGAACAGAAACATCTGCAGAAATGCAGATGGTGACAGTGTTTGGACTTGCTTGGGGCCTAGTTTGGCCATAGCTAGCATACACCTCTCTCCTAATTTCTCAGACTGACATTCAAGGTGGCCAGGTTTGGGCTGCAGCCACTCTTCCAACTTTCCAGACTCCGCTCCTGCAGCAACCCTCTGTGGGTGCCTTGGCTCCATTGCTTCTCGCATCTAGACTACACATTCCCTCCTGTCTACTTACCAAAGTTCTACTTATCCTAAACAGCCCATTGCAAAACTCATTTTCTCTTGGGAGATGATCTTGACTTCCCTTGGATCCAGTGATCTCTTACTGCTCTGGACTAGCTCATAACTATATAAACTTGGTTGACATTGATATGGTCCCTTAGGTTGTTAATGTCCTTCTCACTCTAGATAGACTGAACTTCAGAGGTCAGAGGCATACCTTGCCCTTTGTGTCTCTCCTGCATTGTCCCACATTTAGTTGGAGCTCCTCCTTGTGGATTGAGCCAACCCCTGCAATGACTATTCCCAATGAACTATTGGAGTCCCTGGTCCTCCAGGGATGAAAGAACCATACCCCTAGTCAAAGGTAATCCAGTCCCTTTCTTAAGGGTTTTGTGGGAGACATGAGCCACTGTGTAAAACCACGAGGGAAATTGATAAAAAGTATATTTCTAGAAATAAACTGATAGAAACATGTCTTTGATTTCAGACTCCTGGTCTCTAGAACCCTGAGAGAATACATTTCTGTTGTTTTAAGCCACCAAATTTGCTGTAATTCTTTTCTCTGTTGCTTGGAAAAGGGCTAATCATAAAGACAGATGGCAGCCCCACTTTCTAGTTGGATTCCAAACCTTGGTGCTCTTCTGGGAATGCCTAATTGTTCTTCATGGATAGTTAAAGCCTGCTTAATTTGTTTTAGCACTAAATAACATCTCTGATTTGTATGAGTTCAGTCAGGCAGCCAGCCATCAGGTAGACTGGGTAACTGGCAGTGGTGGCTCTCCACTACAGCCTGGACCAACAGCAGCCCCATGGCCTAGACTTTCTTACCTGTCCTCCTGCCAGCAACGGTGCTGTGGGTGCACCTACAATGAGAGCTGGGTACTGACCTTCCACCAGACTGGGTGCTGGAGAAATAGAAAACACCAAGACATTGTCCTTGCCCTGAAAGGCTTTGCTATGTTGTCAGGTTCAACCCAAAGATTCAGACTGATTGCCCCTGGACTGTCCTCTGCTTGGGCAAGAGTGTGGATGCTCCCTGTCAGGTGGGGGTGGGGTGGGACAGCATGGAGGCCTGGGTCACATCATGGCATGGGCTGTAGAGTTAGAGGGACTGACTTCCACACTAGCTATTTGACTTCTGTGATGTGGATGTTCCTTACCTGTAGAATATAGAATTATAATAGCTGCTTCCTATAATGATGAGGAATAAATGAGATCATGGATTTAAAGCACTGGAAAGAAATGTGGTCAGTGGCAAGCCATCAGTAAATGGCCACATCAAAATCATGGTGTTTTCACATAGCCTCTTGGTCTGTGCCTGCCCCTACTCCCATCTGTCTGGCCTTTTGTACATTTTGTCTGTTATTCTCTCTGACTCCCACCCTCCCCCATGGCTTGCCGGCTGAGATATTTGAACCTATTCTCTCTCTCTCTCTTTTTTTTTTTTTTTTTTTTAAGAGATAGAGTCTCGCTATGTTGCCCATGCTGAACTCAAACTTCTGGGTTCAAGGGATCCTCTCACATCAGCCTCCTGAGTAGGTGGGACTACAGGTACTTGCCACTGTGCACAGCTCTTAACCCGGTTCTTACCTCTCATAGCTGCAATGCTCTTGTCCTAACTTCCTGGACTACCTTTTTCAGGTGGCATAATCTTGGTGACACCTGCTTCTCTTCTGTCCAGAGGCCTGTCATCAAAAGGAAATTGTGACCCTTTTCTTCCATTCCATTCCTTCAGGAGTCTCGCCATCATGAGAAAAGTGCATCCACTTTAAAGTGGGAGAGCTTTGACTTAGTAGTGTTTGGATTCCTTGTCGATATTCAGCCACGTCATCTCACAGCATCCTTAGAAAGGGAACAATTTTGGTCCATTCTGCCCTAAAAAATTACAGCTTAATACAATTTCTTTAATGTGTGTGAGCCAGTGATAAAAGTTCTAATCTCTGCAAAGCATGAGAAGAAGTGTTAATACAGCTTGGGAAAATACCCACACGTCCTCAATTTCCTGGCACGATCCTGTCCCTCGCCAGTGCAGAGCTTATCTCCAGAAGGCAGTGGATGCCAGAATGACACTTTTTAGACCAAGAAATTGAATATATCTTTTCTTTGCCTGTAGTTTCCTTTCAGTATTTTGGGAAAGCAGTGGGACTTTCAGACGGGAGAAACTTGATTGGTTTGGATATCTCCTCCTGCCATGTCCTTTCCTGCTTGCATTTCTTGCAGTTTTACTAGTCATTGGCATCCTATGGGATTCTAATTTTGAGAGAAAAAAGGAAAATGCTCGAAAGACCGTCCTAGAAGGAAACTAAAGTATGTAGCTGGAGAGCTGGACTCTTTAGTGCCCAATTATTATGGTCACTCTCTCCTTGTATATCCTATTAGGTTACTCAATAGGACTTACCTATACATAGGTTCAGTAAGAGCAGGGGCCATGTCTTAGGTATTTATGTGACCTCAGCACCGAGTCTATTTTTTGGGGAGGTATGTTGAGAGAATGAATAAATGATTGAGTTAGAAATAGGTTCAAGAACAAGCTCGTCGTTAGTTTTAATTGGCTTTCCCATGTAATTAGGTGTTTAGGTAGGTTTTTATTCACTTACTAAACAATCTTTGAGCATCTCCTGTGTGATAAACACTTTGCCAAATGCAGAGGAATCAAAGGTGAGACAAGGCCCTTGTCCTGGATGAACTCGTTATGAATTCTCTTGCTTTCCTCAAAGCTATTCCATATCTGTAGTGTTTTCCTTTAAAATATTTTTCTATTAAAAAAAAGAATTAAAAATTCAAAGTAATGTAAAAATCCATGTACCCTGGTAACATTTGGTCATACAGTATAAGCTTTAATTTCCGAAAAATAAAGTATTATCTATAATACTGAAGTTGCCTATGTTCTCCTTAGTCTAATTTCTTTCCCTTTCAGATCAACTACTGTAATGAATTTGTGGTATATTTAGTTCACAATTTTTATGCTTTTATTACTTAGCAAGTGAGTATATAATAAATTATATCAGAGATAATATTTTTATAAATGTTAAGCCAAGGTCTTTAATTTTCATCCTTTAAATCTTAAATACTTGAAGTTGGCTGTTGTATTCAGGGTTCAGTTATTTCATCTCAGCACTTTGAAAGGCTTTTTATATTCTTTCCATCAGCCAGCCCCTGCCTTTCTTCAGTTACAGAAAATTCTTAGCCTGTGTCTTTTTGAATATTGCTTCTCACCACTCCTCATATTTTCTCTCCATCTGGAATTCACATCGTTTGTATTTTGAAGACTCTTATTCTAGTATCAAGGCTTATTAAGTTCCCCTTTTCCTTCACATTTTTATACTTTTATCTCTGTGTTTGATATACAGGACAAATTCTTTAGTTGTATCTTCAAATTCACTACATCTCTTTCTGACTGTATCCAGCCTAGAGTTTATGTCATCTCTTGAACTTTAATTCTAATTACTATATTTTTCCAATTTCAGGATTTAAAAATTGGTTCTATTTTGTACCTATTTGTTCTTGATTCATGTCTTCCTCTTCAAATGTTTATTTTAAAATTATTTTGATATTGCTTTATTTTTTATTTAATTAAGCATGATTTTGTTTTCCAATTGGTGAGTGAATTATTTTTCTTAATGTTCATTTTCTTCATGTACTTTGGAATTATTGACTGTAGGGCTCAACTTGAGTGCGAGACTCTCTTTTTCTCTGCTTACTACTGCCTGTGGTGAAACTGGGCCTAGGGTCCAGATCTCAAAATATCCATCCCACCAAATGTTTACTCAGCACTAACAAATATCTGCAGGTGCTTTATTCCTTTCTGTAGTGTCTTTGCTTGATACATAACTAGTATTTCCATTGATAACTCCTTCGAACATATAGCTTAACAGCACATTAAATATTATGAATGAAAACCATCCCACCTACAGACTTGTAATCAGGTCATTTAGAAAGGATGAATAGCCAGAATTTTTTTAAAAATCACAAAGCAAGAACTAACCTAGATGAAACCACAAAAGATTTATTGTTTTGGCATACTTTAGGATTTAGAATCTATTAATGTTGTTGTTGATGAGGTTGAAACTAACTTCCAAAACTAGGGTGGAAGAAGCAGGACAGGCGGCCCAGGCTTAGGTATTTGACTCCTGGATAGAGGTTGCCCTGGCCAGTCTGGCCTTTCCTCTCCAGTTTCTTCAATATCAAGGCAACTCTCTGGCATTGATTTGGCCAACTTTTTTTGTTGCTGTTATTGTTGTTATTATGCTTTTTATGTTACTATGTTTACTGTATTGTTTAATGTTACTATATATTATGCTTAATGTATCTGTCTTAGTCTAAACAGACTAAGGCAGACATTTTAAGACTAAGGCAGTTACATTAAGCATAACATATAGGAACAAAGTATCATAGATTGGATAGCTTATAAAGCAAATGAAATTTATTTCCTATAGCTTTGAGTCTGGGAAGTTCAAGATCAAGGTGCTGGCAGATTTGGTGTCCAACAGGGGCCTGTTTCCTTTGTAGATGGACGTCTTCTCACTGTAACCACATACGGCAGCTAGCTTTCTGTGGTCTTTTTTGTTTTTATTTTTTTAGACGAAGTCTTGCTGTGTCCCCTAGGCTGGAGTGCAGTGGCGTGATTTTGGCTCACTGCAAGCTCTGCCTCCCGGGTTCATGCCATTCTCCTGCTTCAGCCTCCCCAGTAGCTTGGACTATAGCCACCTGCCCCCACGCCCTCTGTGGTCTCTTTTATAAGGGCACTAATCACAAGCATGAGGCCATGAGGGTAGGGTCCCATGATCTAATCATCCCCCAAAGTCCTCAACTCCTAATACCCTTACCTTGAGGGGTTAAGATTTCGACATATGAATTTTGAGAGTTGCAGACATTCAGTCCATAGCAGTATTACTTGCCCACAGTAAAATTCACCTATGTTAAGTGTATATTTGATAAATTTTGGAATTGTGTGCCTTTTTGTAACCAGCACCAAAGTCAAGATACAGACTATCTCTCTCACTGTGAGAAGTTCTTTTGAGTCTCTTGGGAATGAATCCCTCTCCCCATGCCTGGCCCCAAGAAACCACTCACTTGCTTTCTGTTACTTGAGTTTTGCCTTTTCTAGAAATTCATATAAAAGGAATCATATCTTACATAGTTTATGTATTTGCTTTACATCACTTAGCATAATGTTTTAGAGATTCTTCTGTGTTGTTGTGTGTATTAATATTTTGTTCTTTTTTATTGTTGAATAGTATTGTATAGTATAAATATACCTCAATTTCAAATAGTCTATTCTCCAGTGGAGAAACATTTAGGTTGGTTCCAATTTAGGGCAACTACAAACTATACTGCTATGAACATTAGCACATACATCTTTGAACACATGTTTTTATTTTTCTTCTGTGAATTCCTAGGTCATATGGTAAGTGGGTGTTAAGTGTATTAAGATACTGACATTTTGTTTTCCAAGTGGCAGTAGCATTTTGCATTTCTACTAGCAATGTATGGAAACTTAAATTGTTCGTATCCTTGCTAATATTTGGTATTATTAGTGTTTTTAACTTTAGCCACTCTAGTGGGTTGTGGAATGGCAATTTAGAGGTATTAATTTTTGTCTTTCTGATTAGTGATCTTGAGCTTTTTTCGTGCGCTTATTGGCTATTCATGTATCTTTTGTAAAGTGTGCAAATCATATGTACATTTTAATGGGTTGTTTTCCTATTACAGAGTTGTAAAAGTTCTTTGTGTATTCTGAATACAAGTATTTAAAATTATGTCCTGTAAAAGTTTTCTCCTGGTCTGTAGATTGCCTTTTCATTTTTTAAACTATGATTTGAAGAGCAAAAGATTTTAAGCTTGATGGAGTTCATTTTATCATTTTTTTCATAGTTTATGTATTTGTCCTGGTTAACCAATGTCAAAGATCTTTTTCCTTTGTTTTATTCTAAAAGTTTATTAGTTTTACCTATTGATTTTACAAGGTTTAAAAGAGAAAATGAGAAATCAGTTTATACTCACAAGGATGGCCGTAGTTGAAAAAATGCAAAATAACAAGCGTTGGTGAGATATGGAGAAACTGGAACCCTCAGACATTGTTGATGGGAGTGTAAAACAATCAGCCTTATGGAAATAGTTTGGCGGTTCCTCAAGAAGTTAAACATAGAATTACCGTATGACCTAGTAATTCCACTCCTACATATATGCCCAAAGAAATGAAATCAGAGACTCAAACAGTTACTTGTGCACCAGTGTTCACTGCAGCATTATTCATAATAGCCAAAAGGTGGGAACGACCAAAGTGTCCATCAAAAGATAAATGAACAAACAAAATGTGGTTTATACGTACAATGTAACAGTATTCAGAAGTAAAAATGAAGTTCTGATGAACGCTATAACATGGTTGAAGTTTAAAAACATTAACCAAATGAAATAATCTAGACACAAAGAGATAAATATTATATGATCCACTTATATGAGACACCTAGAAGAGTCAAATTTATAGAAACAGAAAGTAGAGTAGAATTTACCAGGGGGCAGAAGGAGGGAGGAATGGGAAGTTATTACTTAATAGTTATAGAATTTATCTTTGGGGTAACAAAAAAGTTTGGGGAATAGATGTTGATAAAGCTTACATGACATTGTGAATATAATTAATGCCACTGAATAGTATTCTTAAAAATGGTTAAAATGGCAAATTGTGTGTTGTGTATATTTTACCACAACTGGAAAGAAAAAAAGTAATATACCAAACAACATGAGTTTAGTACAAATTAAATGGGTATACTTCTACTATTTGTTACTTTTAAATGGATGAATTATATGGTATGAGAATATATCTCGGCGAAGTTTTTCTTTTTCTTTCTTTCTTTTTTTTTTTTTAACAAAGCAAACCTATCTGAACTGTACTTTTAGACACAGAATGTACAAGCTGAGGGAAAAGGTGGATCTCCTTGACCATTTACCAGGCACAACAGACTTGGGGAATTCTCCTTTCTCCAAGGCCCCTAGTTGACGAGGAATGCTGTTAAGCTCAAGTGTGTCTGGGGGAGAGGATCTTGGTAGAATATCACATGACAAAGGTGAAAAAAACTGGAGATGGTTACAGTGGCTGGTAAGAGAAAGATTAAGGGATACATGAGCTTTCCTTAAATGTTGGCACATGGAAGAGGATTTAGAAAACTTATAGCAGAGAGAGAACCAATACATGTGGGCGGGATTGTAAAGAGGCAGATTTCAACGTCATAAGAGAAGGAACACCCTTGAGAGGTGGAGGGAGGTACTAACCCTGTGGGGTTACGGGAAGTTCTTGGAATTCCTACTAATCAGTCCACAGCTGAGCATGATTCTAGTCAGAGGTATGTCGTATAGATAGAAGGGTAGAGTCTAGTCCTCTGGGGGCATTTGTTGAAAGCTGTGAGAGCCCCCATGAAACAGGCTAATGTACGGGACAGGGAACTGGTGAAGGAGGGAAACTAAGGTGGAATCCTACTTGCGGGTTTAGAGGAAGACAGTGCCTGAAGTATCTAGTCCCAGGAGGGACTTGAATTTTGCCATAAGTCACCCCTACCCTCACAACCTACCACTTAACGAAGGAGGGGCTGCTAGGAAGGGACGATGGGTCTCATACCATCTTGTTCAACTAAATTTCCTTTTATTTACCAAATATTCTCAGAAGATGCCCTCCCTCTGCCTTTATTCATGGCCTTAGGCAAATTACTTGCCCTTTCTGAGCCTTTATTTCTTTATTTCTGTAAATTTGGGCTAATATTTCTGTCGCTGTTGCTTCACGCCTGATGTTCCAGACCTACTAAATGTGTTGTTGTCCTGGGTTTTTCTATTAGATTCTGACTTTGAGGTCAGAGATCCTAGCCTCTTCTTTGGGAGGTCACAGTATCCAATACACGTCATGTTCATGGAGGCTCTCAGAATCACCGATAACCTCCAACAAGCTCATTTACTCCAAGGGAGAGGAGAAAGGTCTTTGACATCACCCAATCCTACTACTCTTCCTGTGCCTTAGATTTCCTCATAAAGAGACATCAAGAGACTGACCATCTTCAGCTTAAACACTTCCAGTGAGAGGAAGCCGAGTCCCTCCAGAGACAGATGTTTTATCTTTGAAAGCACTGCATAAGCTTAAATAAGGACACCTCAGGTTGCAATTGCATTAATATTAGGATAAGCATATCATTTCTCACTAAACAGGACATTTTGATAGTAAAAGGGGTACTACTAATAATTATAGTAGTACAACAAATATAAACTAGGGCCATTCCAGGAAAACTGGGACATAGAGTTATTCTCACCATTAGAAAAGGGAAACTTTCCTGTATTCAGCCAAAGAGCTTTTTCAGAGTCAGGAAACTTTCGAAGAGGGTGATCCTTAGCCCTGGATATCCTGAATTTTCTCTGTATGTTAGTGTGTGTGGTGGGGTGGGGGCATGAGGTGCAGGAGTAATGGAAGACTGCAATTGGGGCAGGAGCTGTCAGCCCACAAGAATATTCCTCCCACAACCCCCAGAGCAACCAGGCAGACATCCCCTTTTCCTACAATGAAAGTTACCCCATCGTGGTGCCCCCTTCTCTACTGTCATTGATGAAGGAGGTTCCTTCTGGGAACAGCCAATTCTGAGCTGCCCCACGGCTGCTGTATGTCACCAGCAGAGGGATAGACAGTGGAGTTATTATATCCACACACATCTCCCCAGAACATCTATCTCCTCCTCTCTCCACCACAGCTTTCCAACTCCCATTTTCGTAAATTCAGAGGCTTGAAGAAACAGAACTTTCCAGGAGGACTGAACAGTGTTGTATAGTGCTACTGCTTCTGCTAACGCTTCTTCAAGGAATTCTTGGTTTCACATTGTTTACACTTTTCCCCTGTCATTTTTTTCCTGTACCCTCCTGAAAGTTGGCCTGACAACTTTGGAGAATAGAGATTTTCGAAAAGGAAATGCCTTCTGTGCATTGCTTTCCCTAGGCTCCGTCTGCTGTGTGTTTACTCAGCCAGATGTGAAAGCCAAGTCCTCTCTCTATCTCTCCCACCACCTGGGTCCTTTCAGAGTTCGGGGGTGGATGGGATGACACTCCCAAAATGTCTTGGAAGACTTCTTTGTCGGTAGCATCAAACAAAGTTTCCTTGGGGAACTAAAAAGCTACAGTGAGTTTCCAAAGCATTCACATTACCCAATGTGATGTGTCCCATGACCTGGAGTAAGCAGTAGAAGAAATGATGTGGACCCAGCTGACAGACGAAGAAGGTCATATGAGTTTTCTAGACAGCAGTGTAGAAAAGTTCACAACTGAGATTTCAACCTCTGTCTTTTGACTCAAAGGCCACCACATCATACTAGTCTGTAAAATATTAATATCCTTTTCCATGTGTCTAGAAATTTGAAATCTCCCTAAAAGTCCTGCGTTGTAACAAAATTATCCTTGTGCCCCATAAATTTATACACATAAAATAAGTAGCTTTAAAAACAAAAACAAAACAAAATAAATTGGCAATTTAAAATCTCTACATCTTTTATTCACAAATGCTCTGTGAGGCAGGCAGGGAGAATGCATATTATATGTCACTCTATCTAAGAATGATGTCTGGTGAAAATTCCCATTACTTCCCCATACATGGCCATTAACTCTAAATGAGTTAAAGTGGACACCTCAGTTTGCAATTGCACCAATATTAGGATAACTGTATCATTTGTCACTGAACAGAATGCTTGATAGAAAAAGGGGCACTACTAATAATTACTCTAGGACGACAGGTATAAACTAGTGCTGTTCCAGGAAAATTGGGATGTACACTCAGTCTCACCATTAGAAAAGGGAAAGGAAGGGCTGGACAAGGTGGCTCACACCTGTTATCCCAGCATTTTGGAAGGCCAAGGCAAGAGGATTGCTTGAGGCCCGGAGTTTGAGACCAGCAAGAGCAAAATGGCGAGACCCCCTCTGTACAAAAAGTAAAATTAGCCGGGTGTGGTGACAAGCACCTGTAGTCCTAGCTACTCAGGAGGCTGAGGTGGGGAAGATGGCTTGAGCCCAGGGATTCAAGACTGCAGTGAGTCGTGATTGCAGCACTGCACTCCAGCCCGGGTGACAGAGCAACACCCTGTCTCATACAAACAAAATAAAATAAAAAGGGAAAGGAACTAAGAAGGGGAGAAAATTAACATATTTAAAACCCTACTACATGTTAGATGTTGTGCTATTTAGCATAGTTTAGGTTATGAGATAGGTATGGTTAGGCGTATTGTACAGATTTGGAGAAATAAAATTTCTGGCAGACAGTATAGGTTACTGATTAAGAGCACACTCAGAAGGAGAGTTTCTAGCACATCATTCATCAAATAAATATTTACTGAGCACATATATTCCGTGCACAGTTCTAGTTGCTGGGGATAAAGCAGCAACAGACAAAGAGCCTAAAAGCAAATAGACAAATATAATATATTATCTCTCTCTCTCTCTCTCTCTATCAATCTATCATCTATCATCTCTGTAATTTCATAACCAGGTGGTGATGAATGTGATAAAAAAGAATAAAGCAAGATAAAGGGATAGTCAGGCAGTGCTATTTTAAGACTGACCAGGAAAGGGCATTTGAACAAGTCATTTGAACAGAGATCTGCTGGAAAGAAGAGTCTGAGCCTTGTGGGCGGTTGAGGGAAGAGTGTCCAGGCAGAAGGAAAAGCAAATGCAATAGCTCTGAGACAGGAGTTTGCTTGGTGAATATGAGGGCAGCAAGGAGGCCAGTGGTAGAATGGAGGGAAGAGGCAGAAGGGCGAGTGTGGCACATGCTGAGATTTGGGATGTAATGAGGGGCTTGAAGACCACTGTAGGGACTCAGGATTTTAAATTGAGATGGGAAGCAACTGGGTGTTTTTGAGAGGAGTAATATCTGTTTGCATTTTTCAAAAACAACTTTGTTGCTGTGCGGAGGTTTGGAGCAGGATGGTAGAGGTTGGGGTGGTGAGCAGTGGTTAGGTTTTGGATATATTTTGATGTTAGAACCAGTATATTATGTTAATGGATTGGGTGTTAAAGATGAGAGAGGCCAGGCGCGGTGGCCCATGCCTGTAATCCCAGCAATTTGGGAGGCCAAGGCGGGCAGATCACGAGGTCAGGAGATTGAGACCATCCTGGTTAACACAGTGAAACCCTGTCTCTACTAAAAATAAAAATAAAAAAAAAAAATTAGCCAGGCGTGGTGGCAGTTGCCTGTAGTCCCAGCTACTCGGGAGGCTAAGGCAGGAGAATGGCGTGAACCTGGGAGGCGGAGCTTGCAGTGAGCCGAGATCATGCCACTGTACTCCAGCCTGGGCGACAGAGTAGGCCTCCATCTTAAAAAAAAAAAAAAGATGAGAGAAACAGGAATCAATTATGAATCCAAGATGTTTAACCTGAACAACTTGAAGGTTGGAATTTCTATGCCTGAGATAAGAGGAAAACTGTAGGAAGAACAGATTTAGGGGCCAAAACTAAACAGTTCTGCTTTGGGCATGATACGTCCAAGATGCATGTTAAACTCCCAAATGGAGATGTTGAGTAGTGTTTACTTCCTATTTATTTTTTAAACTGTACTTATACAATATATTCAGTCTTCCTTATGTAAAATATAGCTCTAATAAGACAAGCAAAACTTTGGAGCAAACTGGAGATGACTATAGATAATGGTTTTAAGAGTTTTGCTGTAATGCAAAGCAGAAACTTGCATGGTTAATTGGAAGGGCTTGTGGTTGTCAAGAAGTTTTTTTTTTTGTTTTCCTTTTTTTTTTTTTTTAAGATGGGAAGTGTGTTTGGGTGTTGTTGGGAATTACTGAGCACATAAGGAATAACTGTTGATGCAGAAGCAAGAGAGGAAAATTGCTGGACCTATGTCCTTGGGTAGGTGAGAACGACTGGGTCCGAAGGGCACAAATGAAGAAACTGGCCTGTGTCAAAAAAGCTTAGGAAAGTTAATCCATAGCAACAAAGGGCAAGGGGCAGTTTACGGGCATAGATGCAGGTAGGTGAGTAGATAGTATAGGGGACACTTCCTGAAATGATATTCTGATTGCTTCAGTTGTCACAGTGAAATAAGAAGCAAGATTATCATCTGTCTATGAAGAGCAGAGGGAAGGCAGGAGTTACAGGAGAGTAGAAGGTAAGGAAGAGTAATTTAGGAGAGTAGAAAAACAAATGGACTAGGACTACATATGAGCCCAACCGATGTTAAAGCAAGACCGTTCAGTATGCCTATGTATTTTTCTCTAGCTGTGTTCTGACTGAAGGAACACAAAATAAAGAGTTTAATTTAACCAAATTTGAGATTTTGCCAGTTTAGAGACAGGCCAGAGATTTGAGAGTGTATGCATGACTTTATTTTGTGTTGCCATAATAGAATACCACAGACTGGGTAATTTATAAACAACAGAAGTTTTTTTGGCTCATAGTTCTAGAGGCTGGGCAGTCCAAGAGCATGGTGGCAGCATCTTGTGAGGACCTTCTTGCTGCAGCATCTCATGGAGGAAGACTGAAAGGCAAGAGTGTGCTTGTGAGAGAGGGAGAGAGCTCTAGGGGGTCAAGCTTGCTTTTGAAATATACTCACTCTCGTGATAATAAATCCACTTCCTTAGTAATGACAATAAAGATATTAATCTGTCACCTTTTGAAGGCCCTATTTCTCAACACTGTTGCACTGGTAATTAAATTTTCAGCACAGGAACTTTAGGGGACACATTCAAACCATAGAAATTGGGGAAGCAAACACATGAGGTAGATGTAGGGTGGTGGTGGGAGTAAGAAAAATGTTAACAGGTGTAGTGGATTAGAACTCTCAGTGAGTCACAGCACTGTTGGAGCATGGAATTCATGAGAGGGAGCAGGTATAGTGAGTATGGGGTATATGAAATTAAGTTCATGGTAGGGCTATAGTTGCTGCTAATGACAAGGTTTATGGTATACCCAAGAAAGCTGGTAAATGAGGTGAGGTAGAAAATAAGATAATTGGCTGGGCATGGTGGCTCACACCTGTAATCCCAACACTTTGGGAGGCCGAGGTGGGCAGATCACCTGAGGTCAGGAGTTCAAGATCAGCCTTGCCAACGTGGTGAAACCCTGTCTCTACAAAAATACAAAAAAAAAAAAAAAAATTAGCCAGGCATGAGAAAAAAAATTAGCCACATGCCTGTAATCCCAGTTGCTCAGGAGACTGAGGTGGGAGAATTGCTTTAACCCAGGAGGCAGAGGTTGCAGTGAGCCAAGATTGTGCCACTGCACTCCCACCTGGGCAAAAGAGACTCCATCTCAAAAAAAAAAGAAAGAAAAAAAAAAAAAAAGAAGATAATTCAAGGTAAAACCAAAGAATTGAGAGGCCAGAGTTTTGGATGGATTGTTTATATTTATTTTTGTTAAAATAACAAAGGATGATGACAGGAGCAGTGTTGAAAGACACTGATCACTGTTAAAGACAGAGATCCAGGTAATAAAACTATCAAGAAATGAGGAAGAGTGATTCAGAAACCTGTAGATCTTTGTGACTGATACAATGGGAGGTCCCTGGACCAGCAGCACCTGCATCACAGGGAGCTGGTTAAAATGCTGAATCTCAGTCCTCCCCCAACATCTACTACAGCAGAATCTGCAGTTTAACAAGCTCCCCAGGTGATTCATATGCACATTTTTAAATTTGAAAGGTACCTCTGTAGATGAGTCCGACAATGAGAGGTAGCAGCAGGTCTGATGACCTCAGCTTCAGAGGAGCTGACAATGTTAGGAAGGAGACTGAGACTATTGTCTAAAAGCAACAATAAAGAACAAGGATACCTGCCCCACATCCAGAACCAGAATTAAAAGGGGTGTGGGGGCCAGGCACGGTGGCTCACACCTGTAATCCCAGCACATTGGGAGGCTGAGGTGGGCAGATCACGAGGTCAGGAGATTGTGATCATTCTGGCCAACATGGTGAAACCCTGCCTCTATTAAAAATACAAAAATTAGCTGGTGTGGTGGCGCATGCCTGTAATCCCAGCTAGTTAGGAGGCTGAGACACAATAATCGCTTGAACCCAGGAGGTGGAGGTTGCAGTGAGCTGAGATCGCACCACTGCACTCCACCCTGGAGAAAGAGGGAGAGTCCATCTCACAAAAAAAGCGGGGGGGAGAGGGTGGCTTGTAGGAAAGAAAATAGCCACTACTTTAGAGGGTTGTCGGAGAATTAGTGTCTTCAGTGGATAGAGTTGTATTTTAATTGGTGCAGGAGTAGATGTTGGGTCTGTGGGAGATCTTGCTAATGATTGACCATGAGTTTCAGATGGAAGGTTTAACGGTTGAAGAGAAAAGGGTAATGGGGTGAGATTTGGTGACATATAGAATATATGGGAATAGAGGCCAGGAATTAGAAATAACCTGTGGTTTTGGGCTTTGCATGGTGACTGAGAGAAGCATGAATATTAGGCAAGACTGGAGTAAGCCTGATGATTTCTTAGACAGCTGTGGGTGTTAGGGTGAAAAGGCACTTGTGAAAAACCTGGCCAGGACAAATGTGGAGGTCAGTGGGCTCCCCTACACGTTCAGAACTTGCTCTCTCTGTCTCTCTCTCTGTCTCTCTCTCTCTCTCTATTTTTTTTTTTTTTTTTTTTTTTTTTTTTTTTTGAGACGGAGTCTGGCTCTGTCACCCAGGCTGGAGTGCAGTGGCCGGATCTCTGCTCACCGCAAGCTCCTCCTCCCGGGTTTACGCCATTCTCCTGCCTCAGCCTCCGGAGTAGCTGGGACTACAGGCGCCTGCCACCTCGCCCGGCTAGTTTTTTGTACTTTTTAGTAGAGATGGGGTTTCACCGTGTTAGCCAGGATGGTCTCGATCTCCTGACCTCGTGATCCGCCCGTCTCGGCCTCCCAAAGTGCTGGGATTACAGGCTTGAGCCACCGCGCCCGGCCTCTCTCTCTATATATATATATATATTTCACACCACACACACATACACACACATACACAGTTGGCCGTCTATATCTGTGGGTTCCACATCTGTGGATTCAACTAACCTCAGATCAAAAATATTTTGAGAGAAAACATTAACAATAACAATACAATACTAAAACTAATACAAGCAAAACAACTACTACAATATAACAACTATTTACACAGCATTTTCATTATATATTAGATATTATTATTAGATATATTTCATTATGTATTAGATATATTTCACATATATTAGCTATCATTATAATTAGATATTATAAGTAATTTAGAGATGAGTTAAAGTATATGAGAGGGTGTGCGCAGCTTATATGTAAATACTACACCATTTTATAGCAGAGACTTGAGCATCTGTGGATTTGGGGATCCATGGGTGTCCTGAAACCAATCTTCTGGCAATACCAAGGGATGATCATTATTCCATTTCTTCTTACTGCCGGGCTACTCGCCAAGTAAATACTGGAGTTGGGCTTCAGGGCAGATGTATCTAACCAGTATGTTGGTGCCCTACCCACCACACTGGTGGTTTTAAAACTTCAGTCCTCATCAGACACTTGATAAAACACAGATTGTTGAGCTTTGTCCCTAGAGTTTCAGATGCAGTAGGTCTGGGGCAGCATGGAGATTTGTGTTTCTAACAAGTTTCCAGGCAATAATGACACTGTTGGCTCAGGGACCATATACTGAGAGCCACTGCACTTTCCCAAGCTGTTTTCCAGAATCCTTTACATTTCTTTGAAGGCAAGGCCATATCAAAGAGCAGCTGTTCACTTCCCAAAGGGGAAACTGAGGACATCAAGGTATCCATGGGTTTAGAACCTATCTTCTGTGGAAATTCCTTCAATGTTGTTCATATGCCTGCCAGCTGGGAATTGTGCCTATCACCACGGGACACGGTACTTGATCTATTGATGGAGGGGTAGCATTTCAGTGGCCCATTCTTCCCATCACTGCCACAGCCATCATTATCCACAGTCATTTGTTAAGTACACAAATCAGATTTGCTCCCCTGTAATTTGTTTCTTGTCTAAGCTAAGCTATAGGACCAGACAAGGGGGTGTGTTCCTTGGCTGTGGTCAGGTCTGTTGGTGTTTCTCACACCTGTGTCCCAGGGTTTAGAAACCTTCATATTCCTGAAAAACAGGGTCAAGACTAATATGAGGGTATGGGCAGACCTGCGAAAAGACTGGTGAGAGGAATGAGAGGAGAGGAGTCTGGAAATCACACCAGACTTAGAAGATCTGGGTTCTAGTCTTGGCCTTTCTTCTTAATTGGCTGTATAATCTTAGACAATGCCATTTTACCTTATCTGGCCTCAGTTTTGTCAACTTTAAAACTGTGATGATAGTAATAATAAAATCATGCTTTAGCAATCTTATAATTCAATAGACACCAAGTACTCACTTCATGTAGATGTTATGCAACATAGCAGGGATATAACTGTGAATAGGACCTAGACCCTTTCTTTCCAGGTAAGATGGAAGAGCACTGGCCTCACAAAGTTAGTAAAATATTCATATGAAAATGCTTTGTTTTGCACTGTGTAATTGTAAGGTACAATAATTAATAAAAAGATTGGAACAAAGTAATGCATAGGCTGAGATTAGCAGAATGAATTGAAGAGTTGATGTGTCAGCAGGAAATTACCTATTCATTATAATTACCTGGAGAATTTTTAAAAAACAAGAATACACGGATTTAAACCCCTAACATTCTAATTTAATTGGTGGTGGTGGGAGAAGGGTCTAGATAGTGATTTTTAAAAACACACCATGTGATTCTAATGAGTATCTGGGGTTGAGAACCCTTTGCTTAAAGATTTGCCCAACTGAAGGGGGAGGAAGTTTTTGCTCCCAAGTACTGAGGTCAGATTTAACCAAGAGCTCATCTGTTCCCTTGTTACCTGGCCTTAGATCTCTGCCCTCAGCCTTAGGGCTCTGTGTCTCTGGGAGAGGTGAGAATTTCCATTGCACATTTGAATTAAAAGGAAATTCCTTGAGACTGGAAGGTGATGGGGATGCCTGAGGAACCAGCCTGTTAGTTACCATGAATCCAAGGCAGACGGAGAGCTTCAAAGCAGTTCTTACAGGATCCGGGTTGCCAACGAAGGAAAGTGAGCAAAATTCCTCCTCAGTAGCGAGGGAAATGATGTCCTGGAGAGGCGAAGTGGTTAGAGTCATGTTCCAGATAAAGCGATGGAGGCTCTCAGACCGGCACCGGGACAGTTGAGGAGTCTGCAGCTCTGGCCAGCAGCTCTGTCTGTCACTGAGATGTGGGGAGTCCAAGAGCCTCAGCAGGCAGAGACAGAAGGCATGTCCTGAGTGATTCTCTGCAGCACCCTGCAGCAAGAGCCACTGTTGCCCTCCTAGCAGGGCCCCCCAGCTCTGTTCCAGATTACCCAGACCAGGGCAGGGAGGAAAGAGGAGGACTTTGGTAAAGCCAGACTGGCCACAACGGCAGGTCACCTGGCCCATCTCCTCCTGCTCCCTGTCAGCCCACTTTGTAGACCCTGGTTTCTACTCTGATGTCTTTCTTGACTACCTGTTCCCTGCTTGGTCTAGAGTCCTCCTCTGATGTTGGCTCTGACACTCTGCCCAGCTTGTTCTTGTCCCTTCTCTGTTGGTGGGAGTGGTGCAATGCCCCGTTCTCCAGACCCTGGCAGGGGAGCAGTCCCATTGACAATGTAAGATCACCCTGAACTTTGATGGCCACACCTCCCTGCCCTCTCTCAGGCCAACACAACCACTTTGAATGTCCTGGGTGGTAAAATTATCTGAGCTCCCTGTTCGCTGAGGCCTAGAGAGCAAAGATTTGAAACAGGCTGGCTAGAGGTGTCTGGGGCTAAGCCTCAGACTCTGAGGATGAGAATCAACAAGAGGTTGGCCATATTCACTGGATCCCCACCTCCCGGAGCAGGGGCTAGACCCTGCAGCCCGGTAAGTGTCCTGTCGGGACCGAATGCCCTGTCCTACAGAGTTGCCAAGAATGTGTCCTGTGTCATTCACAGACTAAGTTATGCCATTACTCCAGGATAATATCATCCCTGCCCAGGGCACCAGCAAGCCTCTGAATACAGATGAGAGCCTGCATAGGAAAGTGCTTTGTAAACAGCATAGTGCTCTGTGCATACAAATTGTCCTTACAAACTGCACATATTTACTTATTTACAGTGAACTTTCCTCTCTGGTCCAGCCTGTCTTGAAATCCATCAACCTGATACCTCAAGTGGGATGATTCACTTGTTTGAAATATGGTAGACTGGGCAGGGGGTTGGAGGGGGGTTGCATTGAGTTTATGTCCCTCCCAAGCCCTGCCCTTTGGCTACATTTTGTCTCTTATTTCTCCTTCATAAGTGAGAAAACTTGGGGAGCGATTTTTACTATTTCTTTTTACATATGCATTTATCTGACCAATTCATCTTGATTTTCCCTCAGTAGCTCTTCCTTCCCTTTCCCTGAATCTCTGTAGTAGAGATAAGGGCTGTGGATCTGGGATTGGAATTTCCAGGGTCAGCTAAATCTTAGCTGTGAGACCCCAAGCCAGTCTCAGAACTTATTTTTTCTTTTTTTTTTTTTTAAACTTGTGACTCCTGTGACTCTTTACCTAGACGATATAAACTATGTATAGTGCTAGTCTATAGGTTGTAATGCACTCAGTCAATGTAATGCAAGGCTAATCCATCTAATAAGTCTTATTTGTTGTGATAAACATTACTGAAGCTCGTCAGGACATCAGTATTTCTGGTTTTCCTCCCTTTCCTGGCACATGGGTGTCTACATTTCCCAGCTCCCCTGCATGAGCTGGAATGGGAGGTGACATGTGTCATTTCTGAGTGGAACCACTTAAAAGCAGGGACGCAAGTCTCCTGCTGTGCCCATCGTGGAGGCAGGTGTTGGAACAGAGGTGCCACAAGAACGCCAGGGGCACTGAGCCACCCCATGTGACGGCTGCCTGAAGAGCTACCCAGACCCACAGTTGGCTTTGTGTGGATGAGCAAAAAGCTTTTCTTGTGTTAACCAATTGCCTTTTGTTGGTGTTTGTTGCCACAGCTACCTAATTCATTTATTTCTTGTCTTCACTGTGACAGGAGTTTTCAGTCAACCCCAGAGCCTTCTGGGTCGCTGGGGGATGTTGTAGAGTCGCCATGAAGGAGGGAATGAGGTAGCCAAGGGAAAATGAGATGGCAGGTTCTTCTCCAACCAGACTTTCACTTTTATCTCATCTATATATTGGGGTTCCCGGAAGAATACTTGTGAAAGCAAAGCTCAATTTCTAAAAAGTTATTTGAGAGTCACTGCGTTATTACAATAATTTCTTCTTAACTCTGCCTTTCTGAAGCCACTAGAATTTTCTTCCATCCTTGACTTTATGATCCATGTTGCATCCATGTTCTTATAAGCAAGACTCTAATCCTTTGGGCTTTAAAGCCCCCCGCCTGATGCCACACTGACCTTCCTCATCTCATCTGCTTTCTCTGCCCTGACTTCTTGGTTCAGTGCTTCCTGTGTAATTGCAGGGTGGTGGGGCTGGAAGCAGGGAGGAGTGGAGATCAGGGACCGTCAGGAGATACCTGGGATCGAGACTTGGATTTGAGGAGGGAGATCAGTGGAATGGTGTCTTTGGTATAAAGTGATAGAATTTGGGAGTTGCCTATAGAGAGTAGCACATTGAACACAGGGTGCCTGGAGTGCACTCTCATACGTCCCACTTCATGCAGTGAAGCGTGGCTTTGTAGGAAGCCCCATACGTGAGTTCCCCTCTGGACTGCACACCTTCGGCTTGGAGGTGTGGGTTTGGGAGAGTGGAAGGGAAGGGATGGGTAGTGGCTCTAACCGACTGTGGATCACTACAAGCCACAGCCCTGCCTTTTTTCAAGGGAACAATAACCAGAACCAGAGGACAATGGGACTTTTTCATGTCCTGAGGTGGAGGAGGTAGCTGTGCTCTCCTTTGCTCCCTGGGTGGTGGCAATGTCATTGACTCAGAGCCAGCACTGTCACCGAAGGCACCTGAAATACAGCAGGAGCAGCTCTCTCCTTCCCCTAATCTTCTGTTTAGCATTTGCTGGGTATCATTAGGTCCTTCAGATGAACAAAGCAAGTATTGGGAGGGGGGATAAAATGGGACAAGATTGGGTTTCTGGCATAAATCCCACTATGCAGTCTTCATACGGGCTGAGAATAACACGGCATGGAGGCTTTTATGGAAGTGTCACTTGTGTATTGCACTGCAAGCTGCAACCCCACCTCCTGATCCGGCTTGGCAGCAAGTGCATTGTGTACATCTTAGAATAATCTCCCAGTGCAAGCAAAGAGTCTGGCTGCAGAAAGAAGCCATGATGAACATTAACCTAAATAATTGAGCAAAAACTTCACTGTTGGACTGTTTAAATTTTTTTTTTTTTCCTGCTTACAGGTCAGCTGTTGGGCACAGCCTCACATACAGATGCAGACCTTTGAGACTACAATAGCCATGACTAGGCAATGTCACTCGTTGTCTTAATAACTGCCTTCAGTCGTTAAGATGCCTGAATTGGATTTATCACCAACGATCAGATCAATTACTTGGTGTTCAACTGCAATCTAAGTCTTTAAGTCTTTCTGTACCTCCACTTCAGTTATTTCATTAAGATGGATGGGCTGGTAATGCCACCCCTGGGGGAGGTCAGGCTAGAGAGTTCTGCCTGAATGGAGCCTTAGGGATGAAAATAAACTCAGCATACAGGGCAAAGAAGCAGAGAAACATGATTCTTTGTTCATCTCCCCTGCTGCATGGGGAGCCACTTGGTCTGCAGCTGGTGGTGACAGATTACACAGAGGGGCTGTGGACACTCATGCAGGACTCCCCCTCACAGGGTGTGCACTTGCTGGGCATGAACATGGTTTCATGGAGGGCATGGAGATCTTTAGAGCTGTTTGTCCCAGACCTGGCCTTCTTAAACTTCATCTCTGTTGCAATTTGGGTCTCTGTCAGTCCTAGCAGGTCCATCTCTGCTGTGATTGGGAACAAACTTCAGTGGAGAAACTGAAATGTTCTTCAGGTCAGTGGCCTGTGCCTGTGAGTCCTGGTGGACCTCCTGGAGCAATTACAACAAAACAGTGCAGGGAAGAAACAGCTCCTGACCTCTTCTGTTTTGTAATGATTGGCATCCACCAGCCTGGTGTTCTAACAAAGGTCCTTGCCGACTGCTGGCCTTGCAACACTCTGACTCATCCTTAACCCACCTACCTCTGCTGGGGCATCCTATGGACCCTTGCTGTGCAGCTAATTCATGACACTGTTGCTCCTACCCTGCAGGATGCTGGGACCCCAAGAGGCTCCATGCTCCCCAGTCAAACACAGTTCCGCCCTTGTTTCCATTTGTGTCACACTGAGTGTCCCCTTCACTCTAACTTACTTTATGATTCCAGCCTTTGGCAGTCTGGGTAGATATTTTTGGGGCCTTGGCCACCCCAAGAAGACACTTCCTGTATCTCCAGGGATTTAAGTAGAACAAACGTTTCCAGCTTCTTCTTTGCAGAACTGCTTCAATTAAGAGTAGCCCTGGGCTCTAGGGCTCTATTCAGGACATTTGCTCCCAAATGGCTGGCCTAACCTGCACTGAGCCTTCCATGGTGACATGCCCCTGGGTATCTTTTGATGTTAGAGGCAGGCTTTTATTCACAGTATAATTTAACACTTTCTCTGGATATCATAGTTCTCGTCGTTCCTTTACTGGAATCCATAATGGGGCAACTCTGGGTGAATAACCTGGTTGGACCTGCCTGGTCCCTGGGCCGCCTGCCTCAGCACAGGATCCTGTGGGTGGAAGACAGGCCAGGCAAGTGTGCTGGACCTTTCTTGGGAAGTAGAACCTGGCTACTCCCACCTGCGTTCCTTGTCTCATCAGTTCTTTCTACTCAGTTATAGACAGACTTCTTTCTTTTGTTTTTTTAAGGAGGAAAGTGTTTAATCTTTATGATTCTAATTCTTTCACTCCAGAGCCTGAAAATATTGATTGCAAAAAGCCATTTGATGCTCTTGAAACCTACAAACCTACAGAACTTTTTAATGAGCTGCTAAAAGTTTTTTTTTTTTTTTTAATCACATAGATTGTGTTTTGTTGAATCTGAACCGCCAGCCTTCTTTGAGAAAGGTTGGAAGGTTGTTTGAACTGAGGTTTTCCTCAGGCTGAGGAGGGAGATGGTTGCTTTACATGGGAAGAAGCAGGAGAAATCCTCTGTGTCTCTGGATCAAGGGGCTGGTAATAATTAGGGCAGATTCCTGTATCTGCTACCTGCTGACACTGGTCTAGTGTGTTACACGTATGTCATCTCATAGAAACCTCCTGACACCAGCACCAACCAGGATGAGGGGGAGTGTCACCAGATGGAGACTTGGCACAGCCCCTGACCCCCATACGTGCAATTTCAATTTCTCTGATTGAAGTGATACAGAAATTCAGTTCCTCGTCTCACTGTTCCAGTCTTATAAATAGCTATTTTTTTTTTTTCCTAAAAAATAGTAAGCGTAGTTTTAGAGAAGGTAGACCACAAAGAAGGCTTGTGTTTAAGTACCAGCCCTGACAGTTTCCATCCAGGTGACCTTGGGCAAGTCAGTTTTTGTTTCTGAGGCTTGTTAGTTTGTTTTGTTTCCGAGGTAGTCTAACCCCTATAACAACACGATGAGTTGACTATATCTCCTTCTTACAGGAAAGGCAACAGAGGCTCAAAGAGCTTCAATAAGTGGCTCAAAAACACATGGCCGATGAGCGTTGACACTAGAATCAGCATGTTTCCAATAAGCTACCACTTACTGAACTTGTCATATATGTTAGGCATTGGACAGTTTTATGTGCAGCTTTTCATTGGGTTCTTCATAAATCATTAAGATAGGCTATATCAACATGGGGAAACTAAGGCTGAGAGAAGTGAATTAACTTGTTTAACAGTCACACAGCTTATACATGACACAGCAGAGACAAACTCAGTTCTGTTAGACTTCAAAGCCCATGTTATAACCACCAAGTCACTGAGATGACTCATGTGGTAATCCTTTGTTCACAGGTTTAGAGCTTAGAGGAGAGATTAAACCTCTATGTAACTATGATTGGTGTCCTTAGAAAAATATTAAGTTATCAGACAAAAGATACTAAGATACCAAGAATTCAGACTACAGAGCAATTGTTTCCAGCTGTGGGGATCAAGGAAGACTTTGTAGGGAAGTTATTATTTGACTTGGAAAGCTGGTTGTGATTTGGGAGTGAGATATGTGTGCAGGTAGTGGCTAGGAAGGGGCCCGTTTCCTTCTGGGTGCTCTAGCAGGTGCTATGCTGGAAATTAGTATGGGACAGAATAGAGGTATGGGGGAAGAAAGGGTTGGTTCTGTCTGGCATCTGGCAGAATACATTCTTAGTCAAGGTAAGCATATGAATTTAAATATCTATGTTTGCCATCTACATCTACCTATACCTCCATTCCTGTATCTAGAGCTCATTCATCTTTTAGGGCTTAATTTCACCCTTGGGAATATGCCCCTCATATGAAGACATGAATATATACTGTGATGTTTTCCACAGCATTGTGTGTGTGTTTGTCAGGGGCTGGGAGGGCAGAGAGCGTGATACACAGATGCACACTGTGGCTGACCATGCTGCAGATAGAAGCTCACAGAATGACAGGTATGCACCTTAAAAGCCTACTACTGAATGGGGAGAAAAAGATACATAAGTCAATACTACCTATGTAAGTGAAAAATGTATGTACCCCAAATAATAATGCATATTTTATAAGGGCATTTACAGATAAAAAGGTAAACATTAAACACGTAGATATGATTGTCTACGGATGGGGGATGGGAATGAAGAATGGGAATAAAAGTGATAGCTAATTAAATCAAAGATTAACCCAAATCAAAGATGATAATATGTCATGAACTAAGGTTCATAACTTATTCAACCGTCTGAGATTCATCCCTTCCACTCACACCTGGCTGGGGTGGGAGGGGCATCAGGAAAGCCTACACCCTGATGGCAGGTCAGGTGTCCACTGCACGTGCAAAGAATTCCATGATCTTCCAACATGGCTGTGCTCCCAAGGTCTAGACAATATGAGTAACAAATAGGCCCAGGATCTTAGAGACTGAATACAGCAAAGAAGGGTCTGACCTGCAGGTTGTCTGCATATGTGTTGAGTCAGAGAGAAAAATAAAGTCCTCACCCAAAGGAGAGGAGTGGAGGTAGGAAGTTCTTAGAGAAGGGAAGGTGGGACAGGGACAGAGCTTTGGGGAGAGTCTGTGCACAGAGCATATGCACTACACAGGAGGATGGGGGAAAAGAGAAAACAGGACACCAAGGGGGCTAGGTAGCAAGCCAGAGAATGTTATCTATCTATGAAGCTTCCAGTGTGTTGCTCAAGCAGAGGTGGCCCCTTAAAAAAGGTTGTTCCAGGACAAACATTGCATGCACTGCCCCAGGATCCAGATAGTAAAACTGTCCAACGATCATGAATGTATCATCATTTGGCCTGAAATTAGTTTCCATGCTTTGCTAACCTAAGAGAAGTCGAAGATTCACTTACGTCATGCAGGGTGGAAGTGTGTAGTGGGGATAGTGTTGTTTAGTCACGTCTTCCTCTGCATATGAATGGTCAAGTTTTCCCTCTAGGTAGTCAAGCCACCCAGGTAGCTGGGTGGTTCACCTCAGATAGCAACACCAGCTCATCGGACAGCTCCCCCAAAAAGCAGTCTGACTGGCAAGTTCTTAAGTTGACTTCTGAGTTTTCTTTTTCCACAATTGAAATTATAATTAATTATAATTGCTTTTTGCATTTCCTCATAGAACTCATCTCTTTTCCTGAAAGAAAAATGCATTCATTAACAGAGGCAGGAGGATGCTGGCATATTCAGTATCAGCAACAGAGACAGTAGTATGTGATGAGGTCAGTGAGGAAGGGCCGAGGACATCAGGTAGGAGCTGGTGGCCACTGCCAGGATGTTGGCTTTCGTCTGAGTGAGATGGAGCGACAATGCAGGGTTTAGGTCAGAGGAATCACACGATTTGATTTGGGATTTAAACAAATTTTGGAAAATAGGGACCATGTCTTAGTCACTTTTGTAATGCTAGTGTCAGAAAATTCTTTGGAACCTGAGAAATGCTTAACAAATTTGAGCAGAATTGCAGTGCATTACTGAAAACAAGCAAAAAAAAGAAAAAGAAAAAAAGAGGCACTATCCCAGGTCATTGATAAGAGCACAGTTGTGTTTGAGGTAGAAGATAGAAAGATTCGTTTGGGGCATATCATATTTATTATTTTAAGGTCTTAATATTTACATTCTGTCCAGGACTTAAATGCCCACATGCCAATAGCTCATCCCTCAAAGGGTATCCAATGAAAACCAGCTTTTTCTCTCGTATGGATAAAACTTCCTACAGCTCAAGAGTCTCTGTGTCTACCTTGCCCCTTACCTGGCCAGGACTGATTGACTTTCAACAGTTTAGTTTCCAATCTTCAGGTTTTGAGAAATATGAAGCACATTCAGATGTGAATTGTATTAGTAATCCAGACCATTATTATTATAATCCCTAGGAAATCATGGAGCCAAAAAGTGTTTTCATTCACCAACAAAAAAGCTTTTATCCTCTATCCCCAGCTGACATACTTTCATGGAGGACTTCTCTTTGATCTTCCCTCTTTATCTTTTGTATGTTTGAGATGAGTTTGCTTCTTCATTCATGAAGGCTGTGAGCTCACTAAAGACAAACTTCAGGAAGGAAAGCAAATGAAGTTCTGATTGTGAATTCCCAGTCTCTTATGGCAATTCCAGAACTGCCCTTTTTCTAAAGGATCCTAAGTACTCTGGTGGGAGCCTAGGTGGAGTCTGCAAGAGGGACAGCCTGTTTTAGGGCTGTAGCTTGGAGTTTCAGGTTTAAACATGAAAGTTTCTGCCTTGTCTTTGCTATGCATAAGCTGATGACCTGGGCAAGGCAACTCATCTCTTAGCGCAAAGGGAGGCAGAAGGAGCATTCACTGAATTCCATTTATGGGCTCACACTAGGGCAGGTGCTAATGATGCATGATAGTCTAAACCCTATAACAGCACTATGAGTTGAATATATCTCCTTCTTACAGGAAAGGCAATGGAGGCTCAAAGGGCTTCAATAAGTGGCTCACAGACACGTGGCTGATGAGTGTTGAAACTAGAATCAGCATGTTTCCAAAGACCACACACTTGCCCTGCCTCCTTCTGAACCTGGGCTTATTCCTCTCTAAGATGAGTTCCTTAGTTTTCCTTCAAAGTCTTTCCAGCTTCAAAAATTTGTGATTGAGTGAGGTTGGATTCTGACAGCACAGGAATTCATTCTATAGTGCTGGAACTCAATTGGGTTCATAGCAACCCTCCTCTTTCTTCTAACTAAGACTTTCCATTCATAAAGGCTGGTCCCCATCTTCCGTGTGACACCCCAGTCTCACTCCTCATCACTTTTCTTTGAACTGCCTAGAAATTCTTGCTTTCATCTCCCAAACTTGCTCATTTGCCTCTTCTCCTTCTGCAAAAACCTCTTTCTCTTTTTGTCCTCACCTGCGTTTTTCCCTCTTCCGACATAGTTCTCTGAAAAACTTAACTTCTCTTTCTCCAGGTGTATCTTATTTCTATCTGAACGCTTTCCGGGTTAAATAAACAGTTTGAATGGCTTTGGAAAAGTCACTTCACTCTGCACTTAGTTTTCATCTGTGAAATTAGACCGCTGCATTACATGGTCTCCCTAGGCCCTTCCAGTGCCAAAATTTTGATTACAAACAAATCTCAAATCTCTTTCTTTCCCCAGCAGCTGTGGGCTTTGTTTCCACATTAGGTCAGTGTGCAGTCTCCACCATACTTCTTTGTTTTTATTCCTGGGTTTTTGCCATATGCAGCATTTAGGTAGTTCTAACAGAACTGTAAACTCTTGAAAAGAAGGGACCCTGTGAATTCCTTCTTCCTAACCCCTCCACTCCTATCCCTGGTCCACAAGACTAATCCACAAACTCAGGGGTTATTCAAATAATGCCATCACCTCTTGGACAGATGACAGGTGGCAAGTGCCATCCACAGCCTTGTTTTTCTGGTGTCCCTGTCATATTCTCGACATTCAGCTTTTTCAAAAATATCTTTAGTTACTCATTAGTCTGAGAATTACGCTTTAGCTGTTGGCTATTCTATGAATGGCTCTTTCAGTACAAACTAACTGAATCTGTGTCTGTGCCCTTAATTAGAAAGAGAAATTTAAATGGAACTGCCTCCTTGTGATGTCCTTTGAATTTCAGAAATGAAATTTGGGTCCTTTCAGTCTGACGGAATGTATAACACTTCCAGAGTTATCAGGAACCTGTCAGAACCATTATGGTTAGATATAAGTGTTTTTCTAAATGCTGCTATCTATGGAGTCTGATGTTTGAATTCCAGTGGTGGAAGACAATATTTATGCAGTCATTCATTCAAACATCATTTTATTGAGCGCTTACTATGTGTCATTTACTGCGGTAAAAGGATGAGTAAAACTTGGTTCTTGCCCTTAAGAGGTATTTGGCCAAAAAGGAAAGGGGTACTAAAACAGTTACTATAATGCACGGAGATACACCGTTAGAAAGTATATAAGAGTATAAACAGACAGGGAAGGTCTCCAGGGATGATAGGAATCTAATCAACGTGAGCAGTCAGTCTGTTTTACAGCCTCCTGCCCTGCAGCCTGTGTGGAGTACAGTCACCTTGTTGGTTTAAACCAGGTCCTGACTGATCCTGGCAACTTCTAGATGAACCTGAGTGAACTTTCCTCATTACCATGCCAAAGTCTCCACCCTGGGAGGAACTATACCTGCCTTGCCATGACATGTGACCCATGCACTGGCATGATGACTCACCATGTCTGTGCAACTGGAACCCCTCCTCTACCTGTCATGATGCACCCTCTCCCTTCTCCATTGCCCCATAAAACCCTCCTGTTCCCTTCCCTCCGGGAGACGCTGCTTTAGAGAACACTCCCAGTGTCCTCCTTACTTGCACCAAGTAATAAAACTCTTATTGATCAAAACCTGTCTTCTCATGGAGTTACTCACCAGCTGAACAAATCCTGTTTTATTGAGGGTAACAGAGGTCCTGAAGAGCTAGGAACTGGATATAACCAGAGGCATCACAGACGATGCCACAGAGTATGTGAATTTAGGGCTAAGCTTTAGTAAGATTTGGCAACAAAAGGCGGAGGGCATTTCAGGGAGAGAAACACCCAAAGGCACAGGGCAAGTATGGAGAATGAGGGCATGGGTGACGGGACTGGCGAAAATCAAATTCAAAGGTAAGCAGGGGCCAGATAGTGAAAGACTTTAAATGCCCTACAGAGGAAGCTCTACGCCAGTGACTCTCTGGTTGTAATGGGCTGAAGGCTTATAAAGGGACTTGGCTGAGCGTGTAGATTTCTGGGACCTACTGATTCGATTCAGCTGGCTTGAAGTGGAGCTTAGAAATCTGCATTGTAAGCCAGCCTCCTGGATGACTCGGATGTAGGCAGTCTGCTGGTAATCTTGTGCAGACATTGTTGTCGGCAGTGGAAAATACAAAGATTGACATACAGCCTCATACTGGGCTTAGAAGGACAAGTCTAGCAGGTGAGTATGGCAGCTGCGTTGAGGGAGAAAGGCTCATCGTCGTGTGGTCAGTTATCATTTCATTGTGATGGTTCACGTGAGAAATGCCCAATGCCTGAACTGTGGCAGTAGGCAGTGGTAATGCAGAGACAGAGGTGAGAACTCTTGCAGAGGGAGAATCTTCAGAATTCAGCAAATGAATGGAAGTTGGTGAGAGAGAGAGGGGAGAATCACAAGTACATTTAGTAGTTCTCACAGGAGTAATTAGGGTCTAGGATCATTTATGCAAAGTAAAATATGTTTGAGGGAGGAGATAAAAAGGTTGAATTGGGGCATATTGAGATTTCAGTGTCAGTGGAAGCTACAACTAGAGGTTTAATTCAGGTCTTCTCCAGGTTTGCTTTTGGGGAATAGGAATATGTGTAGGGGATAGTTGAAGCCATGGATTTCTATGAGATAAAGTGATAACCTTGGGGTAGCGACCAGAGAAAGTCAAAGACAGCGCCTGAGGCACCTCTGCCTTTAAGGGAAGAGAAGATGGGGCGGGACCTGTAACTAATTTAGGTGAGTGGAATCTCACCTAAATTAAGGGGAGGGGAGAATTTAACTGAGGACTTTTTCAACATCAGTCTGGGACTGAGGCACAGTTTGTCCCCTAGAGACAAGGAGGGGAATTGCGGTGAAGAGCCAGATGTGCTGAAAGGCAGAAGGGGAAGTCCACACACACAGATGAGGGCTAAGAAGTGAGATAATGGATGTGTCAATATATATTTGTATGCACACGCACATACCTGTGCGTGCATGTGTGCACCTGGGTGTATGTGTGGGCATGAAATTTGTGTTCATTATGTGCTACATAGGTAAGAGCCTTCTTTGTGGCAGGGATGTGACAATCCTGTGAGTGAGGTAGGGGAATAGTAGCCAAAGTGTGCAGGACACCAAGAGGTCAGGAGTCAAAGAGCAAGGGAAAGTGAGAGCCAGGAGCTGTGGGGCGGGACTGGAGGAACTCCAGGGAGGGGCGCTGACACATATTGGCAGGCCGGGGGAAATTGAACGTGGCCAGAATGAGACTCAGCAGAAGACAACAGTGTCAAATGCAGCAGAGGGATTTAAAAAACTGAGAAATGGCCTGGAGATTGCCATTTGGAAAGTCATTGGTGACCTTTGACAGGGTGGTTTCTGTGGGGTCTGACTGAAGAGTGAACAGACGGTGAGAAGGTTGTTTGAGCAAAAGGAAGGAGAGAGCTAGTGACTCTGAGGTTGGAAGCAGTGATGATATGAGGCAGTTTTACCCATTAAGCATATTGGTGCATCTTGGGGACTTAAAAAGATTTGTTTTGGATGACTTGCACTTCAAAAATTAGTCTTTTTCCTAAGAAGATAATAAAACTTAAAAGTACCATAACATGTTTTTCTGCAATGTTTAAATAGCTTTTGATCCTGTCTGTTGTTAACAGTTGCTTCTCCAGGAATTTTAGGCCATTAGCAATAAACCAAGTAAATATTCTAACATAGAAAATAAAATGGCCCTTTACTACTGAAGTGTTTTTTATAAATAGCTGTCTTATGTTAACTCAGACTCAGTGGGTGTATGTGTCTGTGTGTCTGTTCACACACAATTGTAGATGTGGGATGTCTGTGTGCTCATTTAATCAATTAATATTTTCACCTTCTATATGTTAGGCAGTGTAGGTTCTGAGCATATGCCAGTGAACAGAAAAGCCATGATTAAGCTAATTATTACAGTGACTTGAGATATGTATGTGCATAGGCAAATCCTTTCACGTTGTGTTGGCAAGGGAGGAGGACTAATCAGGAAAATAGGGCAACTTGATGGGCCAAAAAATCAAAAAAAATTCAAGATGCCATCTATTTCTACATAAAGATGATCTTATGCAGTGGTGTGCTGGTAAACTGGCTCTCTAGGAGGTACAGGGAAAAGCCTTGATATGTAGCATTTACCAGTTATCATGGTGTAAATATTTTCACTGGGGCTGATTTCAAACCTCCAACTTGATGTCATTGAATGGAGCTAAAGGAAGAGATGTACACAGGTGGCTCTGGCAAACCTGCATTAGCCAGCTCCAGCACCCCACTAACCCTTCGTGCAGGCAGAATAATAATAATGATTTCTTTCATTTATAGAGCTGTTTGAAGTTAACCAGGTGTTTTGACATATTTTCCTTTACCTGCACATCACCCTGAGTGTGATGTTAGAGGATATGATTTGAAGAATATGGAAAATCTCTTTGGCTAGCCACAAAGCCTTACATTACCACTGAGGTAATTCTCTTTGGTATAGCATTCATGAATGAATACCATGCCTTTTAAATAATAAAATACAAGATATATAAATGTTGTTATTCCAGGGTAAGACAAGAAATATCTCGATTATGGGATACCATTGGAGAAAGAAGTCCCAAAAGAAGCCACAGAGAAGGAGGGTGGGTAGATATGTAAGGAAAATGGTCAAAAGAGAGATCCAAGGATATTAAAGACATTTTTTCTATGTCATAATGTTGCTTAGGGTATGCCCTACTCCTAGATCGTAGATCTTACCGAATGTGGTTCATGCTCCATTATCTACTCTAATGGAGGAAAATTGGACAACACAATTCAAAACAATGAACAACCTTGAAAGATATATACAATTGGATTTGCAGAGAAGATAATGTTTCATGGTATCTGTAGCATCCTGTGAATGATTTACTTATTCTAACTCTGAGCTTAAAGAATCTACTCATGACAATGCATATTGCAGGGAATTGACAAGTGTCACAAGATTAGTACCAATCTAGACTTTGTTGTACAAATGAGTGCAGGATTGGGGTGGTTATACTTCCTTTTAAATAATTTAATGAAGTATCATTTTAGAGTTAGTTCTATTTAAAAGATTTTTTAAAAACTCTCGTCCTGTTGTCCTAGAAATAAAAATACTTTTTCTGACAGAAACATAATTAATTTGATTATAAGGTTTAAAGTGTACCGTGTGTGTGTGTGTGTATGTGCAGTGTGTGTGTGTGCACACATGTGCATAACTTCAACTGCTGCTGACTATAAGAGAAATCAATATCTGGCCACTGGTGGTTGTAGGCTGTATTCACTTGGCAACAGTTGATATATTGGTGGCTGACAATGAGGAGAATGGTGGGTGTGCATCCTATCAATTTTAAGAGCATATTTTTTCTCTACCAGTAGCAGTGGCTCAGCATTCTATTTGTCATTTCTGGCCTTGAAAGTAGTAGTTAATAAATGACAATAACTTTTAGCACACATGCTTTTTCCTGTTCTGCAGTTTAGTTTCAGTGTGGAGGGAGAGAAATAAAATTTTGAATTGCTAATGGAAGTGGTGGGCAGGGTATTGGAAAGTTAACTTGGATATAAAACGCAAGCCAAGTGGTGGCTTCAGTGAAAAAGGCTGCCATTTGATGGCTACAACCCATAAGCTGAAGTTTCTTCCTTTGTTATGTCATTAATGAAAAAAAAATTTTTTTATTCTTAGCTCTGTGATCCCAGCCACCACCAATCCAATCAATGACCAACTTTGACTTTTTCTCTTCAGCGTATTTTTCCTCTGTTTCCTCCTATCAATGCTTTTTTGCCTCCACTGCATTCCAGGATTTTATTACCTCCATAGGGATAAATGCAAAACCTTTCTAATGGTAATAATAATAATCACAGTAACTAGTACCTAAAATCTGGGTTGTGTTCACATTTGGCTGAGGATGTCCACCTAGCTTGTCCATTTAATCCCTATAGCACTCCTGGGATATTGGAAACTGAAGCTCAGAGTGGCTGAGTGATGTGCCCAGGCTTACAGAGGTAGCATGTGTGGGTGAACCTTTACCTTTTGACTCCGAATTAAGTGCACTAGCCCTTACTCAGACTGTCCCAGCCTCTCTTTGTGCTCTTACTTTCCCCTTGTTCTGATAAAATATATACACAGTTGCTGGAACATTCATCTCATAAACTACTTTCTGTGAGAATCCTTTTCCTAACAGATCCAGCTCAACTCCCTTTGCCTCTTTCCTGAGGTTCCCCTGAGCACTCAGGTGTATGCTAAACAACCATTGGCCACTGGTTCTTCCCACACTGAACATCAAACTTTTCTAGCCTATGTTGAGGTTGAGAGCAATTAAAATACCCACATCTTTCTCATGAGAGTTTATACATCTTTTGGTCATGTGACAGTAGGTGCTGATAGTACTGATAGGAAAGTTGTCCATCAGGAAATTCTTGTAATCTCTATTTAAAAATATTCTTCTTTCATTCATCTCTATGATGAAAATCTACTCATTCTTCAAGACTTGTATATCAAAAGGTATTTTTTTTAACATGGGATATTTTCCTGATTCTCCAATCAAACACAATTGCCCTATCATTTGACTTGTTTCTTACTTGTTGTGTTGCAATTGCTTTTATTGTCTTACGTACTTTAGTAATCTGTGTAATCCTTAGGGTCACGAAAAAAGTTCACAAATAGAAGATGCTCAGTAAACATTTGTTGAATTCAATTAAAATTAATTAGTTTAAAAGCACTCCAATTACAATAGATGCTCTTATCCAATGTTACTGTTACAGTGTTTTTTGGTTAACCAAAAATGTTATGCTAACATGGAGAATCATTTTATAAAAAAATAAAAACTCCTGTATATACCATAAACCATTTAACTTTAAACTACATTCATTTGTCAGATTTTTGAATGCAGAGTCAAGGATCCTCTTTGAATTTGCGTTCATTGACTCAAGTTCCTGGTTTTCTTTCTTGTTTCAGTCATATCCACAATGAAAAATTTGACATTTCCAATTTGAGTTTCTTTATTGTGGAAAGAGAGCTTATAGACACTTGCAATGCATTCTGAGTACAGTAACTATTAAAAAGTTCTACCAGGTTAGGCAACATAGGAAAACACTGTATCTACAAAATATATATATATATATTAGTTGAGCATGGTGTCATTCACCTGTGGTCCCAGCTACTCAGGAGGCTAAGGTGGGAGCATCCCTTGAGCCTAGGAGGTTGAGGCTGCAGTGAACCATGATTATTCCATTACATTCCAGCCTTGAGGATAGAAAGAGACCTTGTCTCAGAAAACAAAAAAAATTCCCTCCGTTCCTAACAGTTGTCTCTATTAATTAAATGGCAGTTCTATAGAGTTGCCCTCTCCAATATAGTAGACATGCAAATACGTTTACTGTGCATTTGAAATGTGGCTAGTCAAAAGCAAGGGATGGCAGAAATGTAAAACACCCACTGGATTTCCAAGATTTAGTACAGACAAAGAACATAAAAGATCTCAATTTATATGCTTATATGCTTGAATATGCTGAGTAAAATACAATAAATTATTGAAATTATTTTTATCTGGTCCATTGTACTTTTTTTTTTGAGATAGGGTCTTGCTCTGTTGCCCAAGCTGGAGTGCAGTGTCACAGTCATAGCTTAGTAACCTTGAATTCCTGAGCTCGAGTGATCCTCCCCCCTCAGCCTCCTAAGTAGCTGGGACTACAGGCACATGTCACATGTCTGGCTCCTCTTTTCACTTTCTAAATGTGACTACTAGAGAATGTAAATTTACCTAAGTGGTTTGGATTTCACTTCTCTTGGATAGCACTGCTTTAGAGAGTTATGGTTATTGACTCTTCACAAAACACCCACTGTCACTTTCACAGAGATGACGACTCCTTCCTTTTTATACTAAAATTTCTTAATTATACTTAATATTACATTAAATTACATAATGATAGTAAGAAGAACAACTATTATAATCAGGTTTGGAAGCAAATGCAACTGCATTTTGGCCTGCTCACTTTTCAGCTTGTGGGAGCAAAAGTCCATGGGAACTCAGAGAGTCATATGTTGTGCCTTTAGGTGCCTCCACCTCAGTTAGTGTGATGTTGAACAGAGCAGAAGGGGAGTGTAGTTTATTTACTGAAGCCATTAAGTGGAGATCAGTTAAGAGAGCTTCTTCTGGACTCCGTCATCCTAATATATAAAAGAGCAGCAGCTTGGAGATGTTCCCTTTTTGTTATGCTATTTTACAATGACTATATCACAGCTCACTTCCCTGACATGCTCAGAATTGTAGATGTGAGAAATGAATTTCAGGACTAGCCTGATTAAATTGAACACAGATTAATTCTATTATGGAAAAATCAAACAAATAATGGTTATTTTAATGACTACATATAGCTGAAATGTAGGGGGTAAGAAGTTGTCCATATCCCACTAGCAAGTTAGTCCTTAAGGGGCTGTTGGGGTTTGGGTTTGCTTTCAAGCTGCAAGGATAAGGAAAGAGGCATGAGTGCTCTCAGAGAGGAATGTGCTTTTGGTCAGGATCTGGCCTACAGCATAAAGTCATCCCTCATCCCTCTGACTCCATCGTGGTCTGCTGGAGTCATGAGGAAGCACTGACTTTCATATAGGAAGACAGCTCTCCTCACCCACATCCTCTTCTGACTAGAAGGGGTGAATAGTTTGTCCGTTATGTTATGTCTGTAAGAAATGTGAGAGAGGATTGTGGAATCTGCTCTCACATCCCAGCTTTGACTAGGACAAGCCATGTAAGTGTCTTTACTGTACTGGCGATGTGCATGAATTGGGTGGGGGATGGAGAGCAGGGAGGTGCGTATGCACTGATCCATCCATACCTTACTTCTCTGTGTCTGGCAGCCTCTCACTGTGGTTGAGGGCCTATCCATGCAGCATCGCAGTTCTACTGTCTCTGCAGGCTAGCATGTTAAATCTGAGTTCACCAGCAATAGTGGCAAAGAAAAGACAACGGTTATTTCCTCTGCAACTCTCTTACTTTCTCCCTGAGTATCCAGTTCTATGGGAATGAATGTTTTAAAACTAGATGAGGTAGATGTCATGCAAATCTAACCTTGATCTAAGCAAATGTCAAGCCTGAACTACTGGACTCATTCAGGCCACTAAATTGAACAGTGTTAGCAGCATGCACCCAAAACTGATTTCAGGGAAAGAACATTTGTTAGAAGATGCTTTTTGTTGAGCACTGTTGGTTTGCTTGCAAATGACAACAAAGAAAATGATAACCAGAGGAGAAAAGAGTATAAACGCTACTCTCTCTGTCCTACTCTGTTTTGTAATAAATAAATGAACCAAGCATATTGAATCTCTCTGGTACTGTTTATTTTATAGTTGTTCCACTCCATAGGTTCCCTCCTGGAGGATGTGTGAGACACCAGGCTGCATGTCAGAAACGGCTGTGCTCTGGAAGGCTACCAGGGTCATCGTGAGGGCCTTGCGGATTTCAGAAATGAAGTGACCTGCCTTGAGACTTCCCTCAGCCTCCTCACTCCACTGTATTCTCAAAAGAGTGAGGAGAACAAAACTGTCTTCTCCCCACATTACCACTTCAGTGCTGACCCTGTGGCTTGAGAATCTGATCTGTGCGCACTGTGGCAAAATCTTGGCTTTACAGGTCTCACCTGAAAGCTGGTCCTGGTTTTTCCGTGATGTGTGGGTAAAAAGTGGGTTCTCGAAGGGAAGCCTCAGTGTAGCTTAGCTCTTGAAAAAACAGTATGTGCATCTGCTTCTTGGACAGAAAAAGAAAAAGGAGTGAGAGAGGAAAATGAAGTCTTATAGAAAAACCTGGCTGGGCGCGGTGGCTCACGCCTGTAATCCCAGCACTTTGGGAGGCTGAGGCGGGCAGATCACGAGGTCAAGAGATCGAGACAATCCTGGCCAACATGGTGAAACCTCGTCTCTACTAAAAATACAAAAATTAGCTGAGGGTGGTGGCGGGTGTCTGTAGTCCCAGCTACTTGGGAGGCCGAGGCAGGAGAATCGCTTGAACCTGGGAGGCAGAGGTTGCAGTGAGCAGAGATCACGCCACTGCACTCCAGCCTGGCAACAGAGTGAGGCTCCATCTCAAAGAAATAAAAGAAAAAAGAAAAACCTGCAAAACATTAAGAAGGAAGTGATCATTAATACTGAGACAAATTGCTTTCTTCTGTATTAAGTAGATGAGAATAATTTTGTGATTTGTTTCTCCATTCCAAACCTGAGAAAGGGCAGGCAAATTATTTTTATGTTGCTACTCATATATAGGCTGTTATCTGTATAAAGTTTAAATGTATAATTCTGATACTGTGGTTAAACGAGATTCTAAGACCAGTGAGTAGGGGCGGGTGTTAGGAATGGTCAAATCGATAATGTAGACATTGTAAATGTTCACAAATTATAGGCTGTGACATTTAATCTTATACTCATGATTTTTTAGTGGCTGTGGAATTTGGGGCAGTGTTTCCAGTCCCATTCTGTCCATTTTATTCTTTAAAGTAATCATCTAAGACCATACCTGATGGGGGAAAGTGTATATGAAGGAATGTAACTTTCAAAGATATTGTCCTAAAAGGAGGACTGATGACATTCCTTCTCTTTAATTTATATGCTGTGTGTTTACTGTGCTCAACTTAGAGCTCAGGTTACTCTAGTCAAGACCACAGTAAATTTGGGAAGAGAAGACCTCTAAGATATTGCCTAGCGGCCGGGCGCGGTGGCTCAAGCCTATAATCCCAGCAGTTTGGGAGGCCGAGACAGGCGGATCACGAGGTCAGGAGATCGAGACCATCCTGGCTAACACAGTGAAACCCCGTCTCTACAAAAAAAATTACAAAAAACTAGCCGGGTGAGGTGGCAGGGTCCTGTAGTCCCAGCTACTTGGGAGGCTGAGGCAGGAGAATGGTGTGAACCCAGGAGGCGGAACTTGCAGTGAGCTGAGATCCGGCCACTGCACTGCAGCCTGGGCAACAGAACTAGACTCCGTCACAAAAAAAAAAAAAAAAAAGAAATTGCCTAGCATGATTGTTAACAATGGTACTGCTAGTAATTTTATTATTATTACAGACATTTCTTATGTTCCAGGACTGGCTAAACACTTTATATATATAAAATTTTATCTCATTTAATCCTTACAACAGTCCAGAAAAAGGCATTATAATCCTTCTTATTCAGATGAGGAGATTAAGGTTTAGAGAGGTACGGTCATTTGCCTAAGGTCACTGAGCTTGGAAATAGTGAGACTAGGATTTTAATCCAAATACTTGTGTTCTTAAGAATTACACTGCTGATGCAGAAAAGGCCTTTAACAAAATTCAACAGCCCTTCATGCTAAAAACGCTCAATAAATTCGGTATTGATGGAACGTATCTCAAAATAATAAGAGCTATTTATGACAAACCCACAGCCAATATCATACTGAATGGGCAAAAACTGGAAGCATTCCCTTTGAAAACTGGCACAAGACAGGGATGCCCTCTCTCACCACTCCTATTCAACATAGTGTTGGAAGTTCTGGCTAGGGCAATCAGGCAAGAGAAAGAAATCAAGGGGATTCAGTTAGGAAAAGAAGAAGTCAAATTGTCCCTGTTTGCAGATGACATGATTGTATATTTAGAAAACCCCATTGTCTCAGCCCCAAATCTCCTTAAGCTAATAAGCAACTTCAGCAAAGTCTCAGGATACAAAATTAATGTGCAAAAATCATAAGCATTCTTATACACCTGTAACAGACAAACAGAGAGCCAAATCAGGAATGAACTTCCATTTACAATTGCTTCAAAGAGAATAAAAAACCTAGGAATCTAACTTACAAGGGATGTAAAGGACCTCTTCAAGGAGAACTACAAACCACTGCTCAGTGAAATAAAAGAGGACACAAACAAATGGAAGAACATACCATGCTCATGGATAGGAAGAATCAATATTGTGAAAATGGCCATACTGCCCAAGGTAATTTATAGATTCAATGCCATCCCCATCAAGCTACCAATGAGTTTCTTCCCAGAGTTGGAAAAAACTGTTTTAAAGTTCATATGGAACCAAAAAAGAGCCTGCATTGCCCAGACAATCCTAAGTCAAAAGAATAAAGCTGGAGGCATCACACTACCTGACTTCAAACTACTACAAGACTACAGTAACCAAAACAGCATGGTACTGGTACCAAAACAGAGATATAGACCAATGGAACAGAACAGAGTCCTCAGAAATAATACCACACATCTACAGCCATCTGATCTTTGACAAACATGAGAAAAACAAGAAATGGGGGAAAGGATTCCCTATTTAATAAATGGTGCTGGGAAAATTGGCTAGCCATAAGTAGAAAGCTGAAACTGGATCCTTTCCTTACTCGTTATACGAAAATTAATTCAAGATGGATTAGAGACTTAAATGTTAGACCTAATACCATAAAAATCCTAGAAGAAAACCTAGGGAATACCATTCAGGACATAGGCATGGGCAAGGACTTCATGTCTAAAACACCAAAAGCAACGGCAACAAAAACCAAAATTGACAAATGGGATCTAATTAAACTAAAGAGCTTCTGCACAGTAAAAGAAACTACCATCAGAGTGAGCAGGCAACCTACAGAATGGGAGAAAATTTTTGCAATCTACCCATCTGACAAAGGGCTAATATCCAGAACCTACAAAGAACTCAAACAAATTTACAAGAAAAAAACAGACAACCCCATCAAAAAGTGGGCAAAGGATGTGAACAGACATTTCTCAAAAGAAGACATGCATACAGCCAACAGACACATTAAAAAATGCTTGTTATCACTGGCCATCAGAGAAATGCAAATCAAAACCACAATGAGATATCATCTCACACCAGTTAGAATGGCATTCATTAAAAAGTCAGGAAACAACAGGTGCTGGAGAGGATGTGGAGAAATGGGAACACTTTTACACTGTTGGTGGGATTGTAAATTAGTTCAACCATTGTGGAAGACAGTGTGGTGATTCCTCAAGGATCTAGAACTAGAAGTACCATATGACCCAGCCATCCCATTACTGGGTATATACCCAAAGGATTATAAATCATGCTGCTATAAAGACACATGCACACGCATGTTTATTGCAGCACTATTCACAATAGCAAAGACTTGGAATCAACCCAAATGTCCATCAGTGACAGACTGGAATAAAAAAATGTGGCACATATACACCATGGAATACTATGCAGCCATAAAAAAGAATGAGTTTGTGTCCTTTGTAGGGACATGGATGCAGCTGGAAACCATAATTCTCAGCAAACTATTTCAAGAACAGAAAACCAAACACCACATTTTCTCACTCATAGGTGGGAATTGAACAATGAGATCACTTGGACTCGGGAAGGGGAACATCACACACCAGGGCCTATTATAGGGAGAGGAGAGCGGGGAGGGATGGCATTGGGAGTTATCCCTGATGTAAATGACGAGTTGATGGGTGCTGATGAGTTGATGGGTGGAGCACACCAACATGGCACAGGTATACATATGTAACAAACCTGCACGTTGTGCACATGTACCCTAGAACCTAAAGTATAATAATAATAATAATAATAATAATAATAATAATAATAATAAAAGAAAAAAGAGAATTACACTGCTTTGGCTGGGCGCGGTGGCTCACGCTTGTAATCCCAGCACTTTGGGAGGCCGAGGCAGGTGGATCACGAGGTCAGGAGATCGAGACCATCCTGGCTAACATGGTGAAACCCCTACTAAAAATACAAAAAAATTAGCCGGACATAGTGGCAGGGGCCTGTAGTCCCAGCTACTGGGAAGGCTGAGGCAGGAGAATGGCATGAACCTGGGAGGTGGAACTTGCAGTGAGCCGAGATCGTGCCACTGCACTCCAGCCTGGGCGACTGAGCAAGACTCTGTCTCAAAAAGAAAAAAAAAAAGAATTACACTGCTTTTACATTAAAGCTGCTAGAAACATTTTTTTTTTTTTTTGAACCCGTGTTTCAAACAAGAGTCAAAACAAAACCAGCAAAGTCCAAAGCCAATTTACAGCCTGATTTCTTTTTGGCCTTGTAATGCTGAGTGAAAATTGCTGAGCCTTTGGTTTGGAAGAAGCATTTGAAATGCAATACAGGAGAAAATCTTGATGCCAGGAGTTGCCTTATGTTTGCCTTTAAACCATAACGGCCCCGAGCTCCAGTACTAGAGTCAGATTTATTAATCACCCATTACGTGCCAGGTCCTGCAGTTCCTTTTGGTGATGGAAAGCACTGGCTTTCCAGTTGACAGAACACACTTGCCGACGTAAATCCCCACACCTCACCCTGGAGCCAACTCAGTGTATGCGCCAAAGCGGGAAACTGAGGCTTGGAAAAAATATGGTCCAGGCTTAGAAAATGTGAAAGAAAGGACTCAAATGAGGTCATTTGCTCCCTGTCCGAGGGCTAACTGTACTGTTTCAGGCTCCATTACGAAGAACGCACACAGAGTCCACCCATACCTCATGCCCTGTCTCTCCCATTTTCAACCTGTTATCCATGACAAATCTGCTTTTTCTTCTGTTGCTTTCTGATACTTATTTTGAATTTGCTTTCTCAGCATCAGTAGGGTCAATGTCAACTGCTTTACTCTGTAAGTTGTGAAAAAATGTTCACTTTTTTCCTCAAAAAAATACAGTCCAATGAGAATGACCGACTATGGTTTTCTATTTCTTTTTGATTCTTACTGTAGAATCTAACAGTGCTTAAAACTGTTTAATTAATTGCCTCCCTGAATATAATCTTTATCCAACTTTGCTTCTCTTTTAGACATAGTCTCTAAGAGACCAAGAAGTCAGTTAGCATCCCAAGGAGCCGTGAGTTGTGTGCGTGGCTTTCTGTGTGATGCCTGTGTTTGTGTCTCTTCTCTTTCTGCTTCTTTGAAAATGTGCATCTCCCTCAATTGATGTAGCCTCCTGCCTTTTAACCTCTCGATATCTGTTCAGTTCAAGATCTCCTTTTTATTTTTTTACTATAGAAAAATTTGAACATATACAGAAATAGAGAAACTAGTATAATGAAGCCAGTGTACCTGACTTCAACAATGATCATTATTACATGGATAGTATACCATTATCTATATTTCCACCCATCCCCAGCACCTGCATTATTTTGAAGTAAATCGAAAATGTTGTCTCATTTCTTCTGTAAATATTTCATATGCATCTCTAGAAAATGAGGACTATTTAAAAAAGCTAACCACAATATTGTCACACCTAAGTTAATAATAATTCTTTAATATGATTGCTCATATTTTACTGGCTTTTTAATTATTTTAATTTCTCTGAATTGGTATCCAACAAGGTTTCAGTTGTGTCGTTGGTTGATATATATCTTTAAATGTCTTTTACTTTACAGATTTCCTCTCCATCTCATTTTTTTCTTATGATTAATATGGAAGAAAATGGCTGCTTTTGCTGTAGAGTTTCCACAAGGGATTGGAGTCTGCCAAAATCCCTTCTAGTTGACAACTGCCCACGATGCTTCTGCTTTCCAGTGGGTACCTGTGAATGGTTTTGAGTTCTGTTTCCAGGGCTGTCTAAAGCACAGTTGCCTTCCCTGAACTCCCTCTTGCACAAGTGCTGATACTGTGAGAGTTTTGTACCTATCAGTGGTTAATCTCCATGTTGACATAAATCCTTTTATTTCAGGATTTGAGGGGATCCCTTTTCACCTAGTTTTTTTATAGCAGTTTTCAAATGTATGTCTGATTTTTTCAAATGAATCTATTCTAGTTGCTCTACTTTTTATATGTCAAATTGAACACTTTCAATAACACATAACAATAAAACCCATTCAAGTTTAGGTGAAATGATGCCATGTCATTGAATGCAGTGATTCAAAGGGTATAATATAAAGACCCTTTTGCTACTACGCAGAACGTTGGAAAAGTGCCTGCTAACATGCACTGGAACCAAACTGATCAGTACTATTCCTTTATTGTTTTATGGCATGTTTTCTGATAGACAACTTCCAGTTGTTAGGTCAACAGGCAACAGTTCAGATGTGAATGTACATATGCATGTGTGTGTTTGCATGTGTTTGTGTATTTAAGAAACTAGTGCTAATATTGGCTCTAGATTTTTCTGTGTTGTGCTTTAAGCTCATGGAACTGTTGGTTTCTGTGGCTTATGTACAGAAGATAGTAGACACTCATGCAATTGCCCCCTTAACCTATATATGAGATAGTCTTTGTGTAAAGAAATTGTAAACATAATCTAGAACGGAAATATACATTCCATAGATGTTCATTATTATGGCATAAGTTCTTTGTGCAGGTCAAAATACATATGTACAAACAGAGGCATTCTGGGAAGGTGGAGGTGGCTACAAAGTTGTTAAATGTCTTTGAATATCCTCTTTAACACAGTCAGAGAAAATAGATAGCAGAACACAAATCCCATGGATAACATTTACAATAAAACGAACAGGATAGACTCCTGAAGCCCAAAATGCAACTGGGTAGAAAGAACTTGCCAAAAGCCCCAAGACTTACATGAGAGCAATGTATCAGTGTCTGTGTAGGAGGCAGCAGAAGAAAGCAATGGAGAATTTAGTGAATCAAAGAAGAGGAGAAAGCCAACAAGTATTCACTGGAAAGCAGAGGGGCCCAATTGGAGAACAGGAAATATAACTTGGACAGGTGTTATCATTCCCAATAGTGGACTCATCATGAGGTTTCCAGAGTGTGGAACAGTCTAGGTCCCGTGACCTCTTAGAATTTGCCAGCTGTTTCAGGACAGTGCCTCATATGGAGGAGAAATTGTTAGAAGTGGAATTAAAATGAATCCACCACCAAGGCAGTAGAAACAATAGAAAAAGAATTTACAGATAAAAAATAAGTGAGAAAGTCTCAAAAAGCAAGCTGTCACACTTTCTAATATTACCCCAAAACAACAGAAAGGAAAGCTTTCTTAAGTTAGGAAAGCAATTTGAACCATGCCTTTTTTTATAATTCAAGAACCTAATTTCACATAAAAGTGAGTAACAGTAATGAAACACGTTAAGAAACTGATATCAATCATGACAGAGCAACACAAATCAAAATTAGAGAATTCAGAAAGATGATGACAGATCTTAAAAAAGAATTTGAAATAGAAGAAAAATAATTTTTTTTCAGGGCCATATGCAGTGGCTCACACCTGTAATCCCAGCACTTTGGGAGGCCGAGGCAGGTGGATCATGCGGTCAGAAGATTGAGACCATCCTGGCTAACACGGTGAAACCCCATCTCTACTAAAAATACAAAAAATTAGCTGAATGTGGTGGCAGGAGGCGCCTGTAGTCCCAGCTACTTGGGAGGCTAAGGCAGGAGAATGGCGTGAACCCAGGAGGCGGAGATTGCAGTGAGCCAAGATTGCACCACTGCACTCCAGCCTGGGTGACAGAGTGAGACTTCATCTCAAAAAAAAAAAAAAAAAAAAAAAAAAAAATCTAATAATAATAATAATTTCAGAAAAAGAGGACTAAAAGGATAAACACAAGAGAAGAAACACAGCAGATTGTACCTTAAGATAAATGGAACCTAAAAAAGAGAAAAATTTTAATAATTATAAAGAAATGGCAACTGTAATGTAAAGGATTTTATGAAAGTGACAGATAATGAAGCTAGAAAAAGAAGGTCCAACATTCTGAGCATCCTAAAAAAAAAATAAATAAATTAGACCATATTAAACGATCAGTGGAGAAAACATCCCTGAAATTAAGAAAAAATGTTTTGGACTACATGTTGAAAAAAAACATATTGCATACTTAAGGATATAATCTCAGAATGACAAACACCAACACATATTCTCCTAAAATTACTTGAGGTTAAAGTGAAACAAACTAAAATTTTCTTTAGCCATCTTAAGAGAAAAAGAAAGTGATTTATAAGGAAAAAATAATAGAATATTATCAGATTTTTTCAACATCAGCACTTTGTGCTAGAAGAAAATGAAATAACATAGTTAATACAATCAAAAAAGAAAATGTGAGCCTTTTTCTTTGGGTAATACACTTTGTATCTACCCAAACTTAGTTTCGAGTATAAAGGGCATAGAAAAAAATGTTATCAACATGTAAAAATTCAGGGAGTATTGTTCTTGTCTGGCATTCTTGGAGTACCTGCTAGAGAGTAGATTTCAGACAATCAAAATGCCTAGAAAAATATTAACATAATTAATGGTGGTGAGCGTTACATATATATTTACTTATAGAATTTAGACTTAAGAAGGACTGAAAAGGGAGAGAGTATAATATGTAATGACTATATGCTTCTATAATGTAGATATAGTAAAATATAGAAAATCAGGAGAAGACTGGAAGAAGACTGGAAGAAGGTAATGAAGAAGTTGTTTTGATTGTTTTAGTATTAGACTTGTTTTACTGGGACTTAAATGGGATAAAGCACATGAGTAACTATAGGCTAAGTGTATCACTCCATGTATTTATGAAAACCAGGAGTCTTGATCTGGAAGAAAGGAGACACAGATGTTTTATCACAGAAGGAGTTAAAACAAAAGCCTACAGATATGTGTATGTATATAGAAAAATATATACACACATATACATATATATCTGTATATATTTATCAGTATGTATATATAAATATGAAATATCAGTATGAGTTCATGAAGCACTTTATTTTTCAAAATATAAGTATAAATGTAAACTTTCTAGCTTTGTCTACTGCAAAGGTCTAGAAACAATGACTAACCAAATAACAATGATCTCCCTTTGCGAAAGACTATAAAATCTTGATAGAAATCAGCGATTCTTGGAGATTCCATTTCTGGTGCAAGAAATGTACCAGATGAACTCAAAACATCTTGTCATACCAGATAACAGAGAAACTATTTAAAGACTAATGGAGTTTGTGTTAAAAACACATAGGAGGTAATTTTATGAAGCTTCCATTAGCCAAAATGAGAAAATTTGAATGACAGTAAGAATGATAATGTCAATTGATTAAGACTCAACAGTTATGTTTGAGTTCATGAATTCATAATAAAAATTTAACTCGTCATTTTTGAAGGATGATGTGGGACAAATTTATCATCTTGAAAACTGCAGAGAAAAAGGATGAAGCGTTTTTCATGTTTTCCCTACATGAAATATAACTTACTGGGGAGCCAAAGAGTAGATGACAGGAAGTGTTTTATTATTATTATAGTATTACAGCTAATAAATGGAAAAATTAATGATAGTATTAGGATATCATAATTTATGGATGTAGTCATTGAACATCCAAGGCTGCTAATATCAGAAAAAGAAACAACCAGAGAAAATGGGGCCTCCTGTTGAAAAACATACCACCACCACCTACATATTTGCCCAGAGAATTGAACCTGAGTCTGACCCATTTTCCAGATCCAGCTGCCCATTTATATAAAATATAGAGGACAAAGGAACATATTGAACTGCACCATGGATTATCAAAGAAAACAAGAGCTAGACACTAGTTAAAGCAGTAAAATTGATTTATTCAGAAACTACTACAATAGGAAAACGAGACTGGTGTTGAGCTGAACTCAATTCTGAATACCAGAAGGAAAAGTGAGAATTTAAGCTGAAAGAGCAGGGTGAAGGGGCCAGTGGATGAAAAATAACCAAGAGGAGTTCTCAAGAGTAGGAGGATTCTAATAACTTACCAGGATTCTTGCTGAAGATAGGCAAGAGTGATTAGATATTGTTATGGATTGAGGGTGTCCCCTTCAAAACTCATGTTGAAATTTGATTCCCAATATGGTAGTGTTGGGAGTTGGGGCCTAGTGGAAGGTGTTTAGATGATGGGGGCATTGCTCTCATGAGTCACTGAAGTGAGTGAGTTCTCACTCTCACAGGAATAGATTAGTTCCCATGAAAGCAGGTTGTTATAAGCAAACCCAGCCTCTCGTGCATGTCCCTTTGCACGCACTCATTTGTCTTTCTGCTTCTCTGCCATATTGACACAGCATGAGGCCCTCATCAGAAGTGGAGCATATGTCGATATCATGCTTTTGGACTTTTCAGCCACAAGAACCAAGAGATAAAGACATGTCTTTCCTTTATAAATTATCCAGTCTCAGGTATTCTGTTATAGCAACACAAAACAGACTTAAACAGGTATCAAGGATGGGGGATATGGAATTTAATCAGGTATCAAGAGTGATCAAATATCAAGGATGGGGGAAATTTTGCTAAACTGATTCAGCAGGACTCTTGCTGCAATTTGGACTGGCCAGGCCAAAGACAGGGCCCAAGAACAAGACCTAGTCAAAAAGAGGACTCAGAGAAGCCTATCTAAAGTTTGTTCAAGAAAGGAGTCTTGGAGTCTTAGAGTCTTAGAGCAAGCAGCTGTATCAAGGTGGTGGGAAACTACAGGTTAAAGGGCTCAGCCCTTTTAATAAGTTGTTACAAAGCACTAATTTGCTTTGTAACATGAGAGTCTTAGAACTGCTGGTTTCTTTTTCTGAACGTAATTGCTCATCTCACCTCCAGGTTTATTATTCTCTCTAGACTACCAATGTATTGCAATGAAAGTGGTTTGTAGAGACTCTTAATAATAAATACCAACAGATTTTCTTTAATGAAGAAAGGGATGGAGGGAGACCTGTAGATAAAGAGAGTTAAATCATATAACACATTAAAAATAATAAATAGGCACTATTAAACTATTGAGACTAAGGATATACACATGGTCTAATGGTTGGGCAATATTTCTTAAAAAATATATCCAAGTCCTCACCCCCTAGTACCTGTAGATGTGAAATTATGTTAAAATAAGGTCTTTGCAGACGTAATTAGTTAAAGATCTTAGGATGGTAGCATCCTGGATTTAGGCTGAGCCTTTAATCCAATTATAAGAGAAAGGAGAGTGAGATTTTAGACACATAAACACACAGGAGAAGACCATGTGAAGTCAGAGACAGATATTGGAGATAGAGACAGCTACACATCAAGAAATGCCAAAGATTGCCAGCAGTCACCAGAGGCTGGGAAGTAGGCATAAAATGAATTTTCTCTTAGAGCCCCCAGAGGAACCAACTCTGTCAATGCCTTGATTTTGAATTTATGGCCTCTAAAACTGGGAGGGAAAAGATTTCTGTTGTTTATTTATTTATTTATTTATTTATTTATTTATTTTTTTGAGACGGAGTCTCGCTCTGTTGCCCAGGCTGGAGTGCAGTGGCCAGATCTCAGCTCACTGCAAGATCCGCCTCCCGGGTTCACGCCATTCTCCTGCCTCAGCCTCCCGAGTAGCTGGGACTACAGGCGCCCGCCACCTCGCTCAGCTAGTTTTTTGTATTTTTTTAGTAGAGATGGGGTTTCACCGTGTTAGCCAGGATGGTCTCGATCTCCTGACCTCGTGATCCGCCCGTCTCGGCCTCCCAAAGTGCTGGGATTACAGGCTTGAGCGCCCGGCCGAGATTTCTGTTGTTTAAAGCCACCCACTTTATGATAAACTTGTTATGATAGCCCTGGGAAACCAACAGACATGGATATATAAAAAAATACAAGGAAGTGATTGCCATGCAAATGATAATTATTCCCTGTCCAAAGAGGAGGCTGAGATTAGAATGTGGTACATGAAGGTCTTCTGTGGAGGCTGAAAGATTTCTGTTCTTGACCTGGACGGTGAAGGCAATGGTGTTCACTGTACAGTTCTTGAGTTCCATAATGGTTTTATGTGATTTGCTGTTTCTGGGTCTTATTTTCCATACAAATGTTTTTAAAGTCCACATATAACCCTATGGCTCCACCCCATACAAAATTCCCAGCATTTTTTTCTAGAAGAAAATTATGTTTGTCTGATAATTTGTTCTTGACAAATCCAGGTTAATTGCATCTTCTACACTTTCTTTCCATTTTTGCCAATTAATATTTTGTCTGTTTTAAAATCCTCCGATTGTCAAAAGCATCATTAATTGACTTTGTTTACCAGTTGTATATCCTCATCTACCTTCTTTAAAGAAGTGCCTTTTTACAGCCAGGTTTGATTGAAGCAATGAGTCCAGCAATGGGTATCATTGCCCTTTACTGATTTGAACACACTACTTTAAAAAGCAATCTTGAATCACTTCCCTCTCAAGTCCAATTTAGTTTTTTACCTTCCATCATAAATGATGCATACTGTATATCACAACTGACCTTTTAAAATATGCTATCAAAAGGGAGCCTAAAAATAGCATTAAGCATTTCTCCTTGGGTTTTTAACGTTTTCTATTATTTGTTTTTCATTTTCCACCTGTTGAGTATGGAAAATCCTTTTTGGTCCCCCCAGTCTCTTTTGGGTGAAGAAGAAAGCAAAGGTTTCTCCATTGTCTTTATGTATCTTGTTAGATATGCTGCTTATCGTTTGTCTATACCATAGCATTTAATCACAATAAAAATCATATTCCATTTCCCAGGAACCCTACTGAACCTTAACAAGCAATTTTCCAGCTCATGACTGATTTGTTGGTCTTCTGAAATAAAAAATCTCTATGTATCATGGAGCTTCCTGTGCTTACTTACTAATATGCTGTACTTTTTTTCCCTTGGGAGGACTTTTGAGGATTGACTTAAATTGAAATGGAAAAGAGTAACTAAAAACACAGATAATTCCAGGGCTAGATATATTACACAGGCTTGCAAACTGGCTTATCTTTGATTCCTGAAGCACCTTTCCTTGCCCACTTTCTATCCTCCTGCCCCTGTCTCCCATTGCCATCAGTATTGGAGAAACACCAGATTGGGTATGTTCTAAATTCTTGCTCGGAATTTCCTTTACTTGGCTGAGTAAAATTGAGTAATTTGCTTCAACAATCTTAATCTCTACTTTCTTAAATAAGTTTTGATCAAAAAACTCTTTGTTCAAATTAACCTTCTTCAGAAAAGTCCTACAACTGAAATAGGTAAAAGCAGAAATATTCTCTCTCTCTCTCTCTCTCTGTCTGTGTGTGTGTGTGTTTACTGTTTGAAAGTGGTGGGGAAAAGAGGCAAGGCCTGGTCAATTGTTTTGGCCCTGCAACAGTATAAAGCCATTGCTTGGGCTAATTTCTTGAGTTCCTGCTATTTGAGGACATCCATTTGTAAATTAGTTTTCAGGCTTAGTCATGGATAGGAGTAGTGAAATGCTAACTTAGAAAAATACTAGTCTGTTTTGGTTTTAAATATATTATTTTAGTATCTTAGAGTAACGTGTTATAAATACAGGAGTTAGGTATATAGATATGATGAAAGATCTTAATGTATTAAAAATACGTATCTGTATATGTTCCATATAATGCCAATGTACAGACAACATTTCAGAATGTGATGGCACAATTATGTGGTCCAGACTTCACTAGGAGGATCTCTTTGGCAGGGACACCATGCTTCACTGGCAAATCCCCAGCATTCCAGGATCAAAACTTGATTCTATCTTTGTACCCAGAATTAGACTGAGGATTGTGAAGTTACCCTTTTCAGGGAGAACTGTATGAGCAAGAATGCAGATTTACTGATTTACAATGAGAAATATAACTTCCAGTCTAATTAGGCGGTCAAGCCAACTGGTCAACATATTCTCTTCTCTGTTGGAAAGTAATTTTTGATGAAGCCAAATTACTTTCACAAGATTGATTATCAAGCAGAGAATCTGAATTGGATTTCTTTAAGAACTGGTAACATCAATTTATGATTGCTTGGCAAGCCCATCTCTCTATAAATGTATGTCTATAAGAGCACTGGTTCCAAACACTTTTAGTTACTGGACACGATAGGACTGCCCATTATATAAGCAGGTAAAGACAGAGATACTCTTGATTGAGGTTGGGGACCTGAAGCTCTGCCTGTTGGGCCCCTAGCACATCAAGCATCCCTGAGGCACCCCCAAGAATTGCCTGAAATCTGAAGAGCCTTAGTTTGCCTTTGTTCCCTAGGCAGGGCTCTTGGGCTTTCATTTCTCACACTACATGGAGATAATCTCTTAGTTAATGCATGTTTCTTCAGATTCATTAGGTTAGTTATAAGTTTTTAAAATGTTAATATTGCTAGACTTTTCTGATCCTTTGGATTTGCGTATTATTATACAGCCTCCATCTCATATTCACTATTTTTTTTAGGATTAAATTCTACTTTTTAAGGAAAGTTTTAGGTACCTAATATTATCCATTACCTAGTCATTCCTCTTCCTTAATTTGCTTTCAAAATATCATTTTGTACTCATAAGGGTGGTACCATATTCCATCTGTATGTAATGAAATATAAGGTAGACTATACTATCTGATTTCATGAATTCTTTTTCCTGAGATCTGATATTTACAGATACCATTTGCCAATTTTTTGTGTTTAGTTACTAGTGCCTTCCCACCCTGTTACCTAAAAGATCTAAATGACATCCCATATGAAGGATATTACATTTTTTTGATAAGTGTGATTATGGAAATAATTGACAAAACAGAAACAGAATATAACAAAACTGTGGAATAGAAGTCAAGAAATAAAATGTTAATCCTAATTTTGCCGCTAATTTTGCTTTGTAACATGAGAGTCTTAGAACTGCTTGTTTCCTTTTCTGAATGCAATTGCTCATCTCACCTCCAGTTTTATTATTCTCTCTAGACTACCAGTGTATTGCAATGAAAGTGGTTTGTAGAGACCTTTACTAAATAAATACCAACAGATTATAATTTTTTTGTTAAACAAGTAGTTCTTGAATTTCTTTCTTGTGCCAGGCTCTAGGCTAGGTGCTGTGTTGGTACTTAATTAGTCAGCTTAATTGTAATAACAACCCCAAATCTCAGTGGCTTCCAACAACAAGCATTTATTTCTCATTCATGTTATGTGGCAGCAGCAGGAGGTTGGCTCTTGTATCTCTGCTCCATATGTGTCCTCATTCCAGGACTCAGGTTAAAGAAGCTGGCCTTATTTGCCATAATTTTGGCAGAAAAAAAATGAGCAAGAGAGACAGAAAAAAAAAATCCAGTGCTGGTTCAATGCTGGTTTATATGAGATAAATTGAACATCTTTGATCCAAACTATTAACCACACAATGGATGGGTTTGATCACTTGGCAGGTGACAGTCCAATGACCACAACCAAGCAGGATTTAACCAGGGGATTTTGTTATTTGCAGCAATTAATAAGAAGTAAGGAGGACTTAAATATTAAAAAATGTCTTTTAAAGCTTCTGCTTGGAAGTGAAATATATCATGTTTGCTTATAGTCCACTAGTTAAAGCTTATCACTTAGCCCACCCACCATCACTGGGATGGGAAAATATATCTCCTCCTTGTGGGAAGCACTGTGAATTCTACGGCAATGGCCAGGGTGTAAATTCCTCTTACAATGAAGGGTAAAGACTGAATAATTGGGAAAAATAATATCATCTTTCCCAATTGCAATGTTAATCGGACAGCAATCCTGTCTTCTAGGTACTTTCAGTCCAGCCGGGGACTAGAAACACACAAACAGCATGGAGACAGCTTTAGCAAGAGGCACAGCAAAAAATTCTGTGTATATTCAGAAGAGGGATGTATTAGTTCATTCTCACACTGCTATAAAAAACTACCTGAGACTGGGTAACTTATGAAGAAAAGAGGTTTACTTGACTCACAGTTCCACAGGCTGTACAGGAAGCATGGCTGGGAGGCCTCAAGAAACTTACGATCATGGCGGAAAGAGAAGCAAGCACATCTTACCATGGCAGACCAGGAGAAAGAGAGCGAAGGGGGAAGTGCTACACACTTTTAGACAAGATCTCATGAGAACTCACTATCACAAGAACAACAAGGGGGAAATTCGCCCCCATGACCCCAATCACTTTCCACCAGCTCCCTCCCGCAACATTGGGAATTAGGATTCAGCATCGGATTTGGGTGGCAAGACAGATTGAAACCATATCAAGGGATAAAGAGAAAGATCATTTGAGGGTGATCAGAGAAGGCTTCCTGGAGGGGCTGTTATTCAGTTGGAATAACTGAAAATAGTATAATTTGAACAAGGAGTCAAAGACATAACCTAGGAAAAGAAAGCAGTAAGAATAAAAGCATAATAGCAGGAAAACATGAGGAGGAATGGAGGTTTATGGGGGAATAGTGTAGAAATTTTCCATAAATTATGGGAAGAAAAGTGGTGAGAATATTGGACATTTTTTAAAAAGAACCAGGAATATTTTAAATTTTTCATTAAGGCAAGGAGGAACTGCTGATCACTTCTATGGAAAACAGTGGCATAAATGAAGTTGTACTTTGGGAAGATAAGTCTGGTGGCAATAAGGTGAAGGAGGGGGAAAGCAGAACCAGTTAGAAACAAGGTCAGGTAGAAAGCTTCTGCAGTCATCCCACCAAGAGGTGTTAAGGGCTTGAAGTAGAGCTATGGAGATGGGAAAGAAATAGAGGAGATGGATGTGAGTTATTTTATAGAAAAAAAAAAAACCATCAGGTTTTGATGGTTTGTTGGATATGAGAGGTTGTTATTAAAGTTTATAACAAGGCTCACAGCTAAGGAGCCTGGGAATGTGTGAGTATCATTTATGGACAAAGGGAAACTCAGAAGAACACAGGGCTTGGGAGGAAGGATTTTAAGTTAGTATTAGAAATATTTAGCTTGAGATTCTAGTGGGCGTCCCAAATACGTCTGTTTATCAGGCATTTGGGATGGTAGGACAGGCTGTAGAAGGAGAGTTGGGACTCACTCAGATAGTGATGTTGATTGAGAACAACGGCTGACAAAGGCAGGTGTGGAGAGAGTTCAAGAAAACCAAGAGCAATGAATGAATAGGCCACCCCAGCTGCCCTTCTCCACTTTTCCAATCCATTCTCCCTATTGCTAGATATTCCGGCTTGTTTTGCTCGTTTTGCTCCTACTCCATTTCTTCCTGGTTTCTTGCTTACCTACATACCTCTCCTTTCTCCTCACCCACCCCTCTTACTCATCTTTCCCTATACAGCTTGCATATCACCTTTCTGGGAAGCTTTCCTTGGCTTTTTCTGCCAACATTAGTTACTCACTTCTCAGTGCTTCTGCAATTCTTGGTTCTTATTTATCCAAATGTTCTTCAGTCTTAGCTATAATTTGGTGGTTATCTTTGCATTGATTTCCCCTATCAATGATGACACCTGAAAGCGTTGCTGAATTTTTATCTGTCTACACAGATTCTGCCACAAAACTCACAATCATTAAATGTTGAGTGAATGGATGTTCATATTTTGAGGGCATGGACTATGATTTCTTCATATTGGTATTTTCCCCCATGGTGCCTAACACATTGTAGGTGCTCATTAACATTTCTTGATAAATCAAACTGTGTACCCGAGTTTGGGGAGCAAAAGGAAAAGAAGAAAAAGAAATAAGTAGATTGAAAGAGATCATTACAAAGGTAGGAGGTAAATCAGAATAACACGTGTAATAGAATTAAACTTTCATAAAATTTCATGCAGAAGAGAAAGGAGATGGAAGAAAGGATAGAGGATAAGGATGGAGTATAGGTCATTGGTGTTAGGAATCAGGTAGCTATTGGTGATCTCTGAAGCTGCTGTTTCAGCAGAAAAGTGAGGACCAAATATGCGGTGGTCTGAGGATGTACAGAAGTGAGGAAGTGAAGGTGGCAGTTGTTGAAGTTTGGCTGTTTGAAAGGAAAATGAGGCAATTGCAGAGGGGTTAACATAGAATTTTTTTTTTTTTTTTTTTTTTTTTTTTGAGACAGAGTCTCACTCTGTTTCTCAAGCTGGGGTATAGTGGCATGATCACGGCTCACTGCAAGCTCTGCCTCCTGGTTTCATACCATGCTCCTGCCTCAGCCTCCCGAGTAACTGGGACTACAGGTGTCCACCACCACACCTGGTTAATTTTTAATATTTTTAGTAGAGATGGGGTTTCACCATGTTAGCCAGGATGGTCTCGATCTCCTGACCTCATGATCTGCCTGCCTTAGCCTCCCAAAGTGCTGGGATTACAGGCGTGAGTCACTGCTCCCGGCCCAACATAGGAATGTTTTAAGGTGTTCATGTGTGAGTGTATTTGCAGACTGAGAGAAAGGATCTGGGGAAAAACCAACAATTATCAATATGTGACTAGCTACTTCTAATGGGCCTGAAAAGACACCTTTACAAAATAATTTAAATATTTTCTTAGTAATCTTAAATTTTATTTTCTGGTTCCTTAGTTTTATGTCCTTAGACACCAATTGCCTTGAGCTTAATGTCCTTATCTCTAAAATCAGCATAATAATATATATTTAAAAGGTTGTTGAGATAGATAAGCAATAAATCCTAAACACAGCACAGTGACTGGGACATGGAGAGAATTTAGTAAATGCTGATTACCTTTGTCCTTATTTCACTATCTCTTTATTAGTAGTAGTACAAGGGTTCATCAGAGTTAGATCCATATTCCAATTTTCACAAAGCTGCAAACAGAGAAGTGCAATTGAACTAGACTTTAATGGATATGAATTAGACTTTTTCAGTTTTGATATGGGTGTCTAGTATTGCAACCATTGTTTAGACCATAAATGGTTTTGAAGAATTACCTATGTTAATGTTCCAGCTACTTACCTAATCAGAATAAAAAACCTTTGAGGAGGTAGACTTATTATATAAAGTTAACCATTTAAAGTTAACCTAAAATTTTATAAGTAGTTAGAATTAGTAGCAATTGCTAGACCAAAGAAGATAAAATATTATTATTACTTAATTACAAGGAGGTAATGACCTTTACTAAGGGTCATATGGGATCTCTCTCTCTCTCTCTCTCTCTCTCTCTCTCTGTCTCTCGGCAATTCAATGGTAACTTACTTCTATCCAGAATCTAGTGGCTATTTTAAAAACAATTGCTTCTTTGCATTTGTATAACCCATGTCTTTTCCAGATGCTTTCATGCTTTTCCGATAATTAAAAAAAAATTTTAGTGCTGTTGGGCAGAGAAATAATAATTGTGACCCAATGATGACAGTGAGAAACGACGTAGAGGGGATTTTGAAGTTGCTCAAAATTGCTCGAGACTGATGCTGATATGAGAAGCTTCTTCTCTAGATGTTTGCTGCTTGATCAGATATAATCCAAGGGGATTTAAGCATTGCTACATCTCAGAAAGAATGATGATTTTGGTGTTGAGTGTATTTGTGTTGAAATTCCAACTATGCTACTTAATAGCTACGTGACCTTGAGCAAATTATTTAACCTTTCTGTGCATCAGTTTGCTTATGTGTAGAATAAGAATAAGAAATACTTCACTATGAGATTATTGTGATGAATAGAGGAAATGATGGGAAATGATGTATATACAGTGTCTAGTTTAGTGCTTTGCTGTGATGAACACATTTCATAATACTAATTACCTTTTCCTTTAGCAAAGACTTGCTATATGTAAACAACTGGTGCTATGAGAATTTCCTTCCTGGGATGCAAAAAAAGTGTTTTTCTTTCTGACTACTTGTTGTTTTTATGTCAATTGAATTATTTGCTTTATAGAAACTGTGATTATTCATTCCTTAAGGGCAGAGACCAGTTCTGTTTTATGACACAGTTTTTAAATGCCTGTAAGTATAATCAGTTTAGTGGATCTGGGAGTAAAGATCACAAATAACTGGCTGAATGTTTTCAATATATGCAGGCTCTACAGTTTACAGAAGTCATATTGAGAAACAAATAGTCAATGTGGTTTCGGACCCAGGGCTGCTGCACCAAGTCTGGGGGTACCTTCATGTACACTAAGATGAGAGAGCTGGCCTTCGGAGTGTGCAGCACAAGAGCTCCATCCAGACCTTGCTCACTGTATACCCTAATACCTTGCTGGGTCTGTTCCTCACTTGCAAAATGGCAGTAGTAATAACTATTTTGTCTACTTCCCTGGGTGATTAATCATGATAATACAGCCCATCCTCATTGTTTATGGATTCTGTATTTGCAAATTTGCCTACTCACTAAAATGTGTTTGTAGCCCCGAAATCAAGACTCACTGTGCTTTCTTGGTTATTCGCAGATATATGCAGAGCTCTGAAAAATTGGAATTCCTGATGTGCACATTTCAGCTGAGGTCCCAACAAGGAGACCATGTTTTCCTGTTTAAGCTCTCATACTGTAAGCATGTGTCTTTTCCAGGGTCTATTTAGTGCCATGATTTTCATATTTTGGTGCTTTTTTGTTGGTGATTTCATGGTTAAAATAGCTTGCAAGTGTACTGCTGAAGTGTAGTCTAGTATTCCTGAGCAATAGAAGTCTGCGATGTGCCTTATGGGAAAAATATCTGTGTCAGATAAACTTCTTTTGTAGTACTCTTGGCTGTGAGTTCAGTGTTAGCAAATCAACAATGTTTGTAAGTGGAAAAACACATAAGATAAGGTTACGTATTGACCAATTAATGAAAATATTGTTAACAGAGGCTCACAGGAACCTACCCTGTATTTCCCCTTGGAGTGATGGTTCAGTATTCACTAATTCAGTTTTTGTGACAAATTTCTAGAATATAAACACCTACTGTGAATAACAAGAATCAACTGTATATATACCATCTTTATTGAGCAGTGTGTTTAAGAACTTTACGTACCTTTTTCTCTCTTAACTATGAAAACGACCCAATGAGGTAGGTACAATAATTATTTTCATTTTACACATGAGAAAACAAGTTCAAAGAGGTTAAAAATCCTGGCCTAATGTTATTCAGCAGACTGAGGAGCCAGGGCAAGGACACAGGTCATTTTGTAACCTAGAGTCCCTGGGGTTTTAAATATTTACCCTGTGAAAAATTACCCAGTTGTAACTTTTGCACCTTCAGTTCTTGTTGTTTCAAAAAGTTCCAGAAAGAAGAGATGCCAAAGCTAGAGATAAACTTTGGCAAGCTCTCCTCATTGCCATTGCTAAAAACCCCTCTGGGGGAAGCTTATTCACCATTTTTTATACCTGCAACATATAGAGAAGCATGAACAGAGACTGCCTGTGCTGCCTTCACCCCACACCTTCACCTGTGTTCAGAGAGGCAGCACTCTGGAAAACTATCCCCAGTGTCCTCCTTACTTCTTATTGATTATTGCAAGTAACAAAATCCCCTGGTTAAATCCTCCTTGGTTGTAGTCATTGGACTGTCACCTCCGAAGCAATCGAACCCATCCATGGTGTGGGTAGCAGTTTGGCTCAAGGATGTTTAAGATACCTCATATTAACTGGCATTGAAAAAATCCCCAAACAATGCATAGTGGCTGTGAAGGTCCACCCAGCTTGGCCATCAGGATGGCCATCTAGAGTCATCTAGAGTGGATAGACACTCGGGACTCAAATCATCTCTTAGTCCTTGCGTTGGAGAGGTTGAAATGCCAATGGCATGACAGCCAGTCTGAGATCCAGTTGTAAAATGGCTGCCTTGTGAGGAAAAGGAATAAAGATAGGAAAGCACTCCTAATCCTGGCTTCAAGGGTTACTCACTTCCAGAGAATGTCCCTCCCTCCCACTTCCACCAGAGGCCTACCCATCCCAAGCTTTTCAAAAGCCACATGTTGTCAGCAATTTATAAATGTGAATAATGTGATTTATATTCCTTTGATGTAATGTAATGATTAAGCTTCTTTGTACTCTGTTCCAATTCACTGAAAATGAAACAATACGTTTTCTTTAAAATCCTTTGTCCTTTATTAGTAATTTTCTCCTTCCAAATTTGCTCAGCTTTGGCAAATGAAAGAAGGATAAATTTTGCTTTGATTTGGTAGCACAGAGCTCAAAGGGGAATTAAAACATTACTTTAAAACTCAAGGGAATTGAACACGGAACAGAAATTAAGTTAGTTGAAGCAAATTACCTTATGGTTGTAAATCAACAGAGGTTCCAAGAGATGCAAGGAATTTATTTTTGCTTCCAAATAATTATTTTTCCTTTTCAACAATAGTGCTCAGCTGTACTCCTATGGGCATTTAGGCACTCCATAGCCAACCTTTATTTAAATGGAGGGGGCTCCTCTGACTCTACGTATAACTTGATCAGTTTACGATAGGCTGGGATTTGGGGATAATCACAACCTTTTCCTCTTCCTCCTAACCTGTGAATGACCCAGGATTCACCCTCTAGTGAATATCTTGTTTAAGAAAATATTAAAGCAAAATGATGTAAAGAGAGGCTTTAGAAAAGCCCAATAAAAAGACTCAAAAAGTTTTATTACAATGGATCCTTTGAAATGGAGACTGGGAGGATTTAATTGGTACCTGGAAAAGAAGAAATTGGAATAGTCCTCCTGGTGAGGCTTCCTGTACTGTAGCTTTTTGGCTCTACGGGAAAGGGGAATGAAAGGATGGAAGGGGAAGGAGGGATGCTTCAGGGTTTGTACGCCTGTGCACAGTGAGGGTGTAAGACTGGATTTGCCAAAAGAGGTGGAACACTTCTCCTTCTCTTTGCTCATTCCAGCCAGATATACCGGACAGAAGCTGGACACAGCTGCATAAGGTCTAGGACTAGTCCCAGTTTTGTGAATCTGGGAAAAGCATGTTAACTCTCTGGTGTCCATTCCCCCGCCTGCAAGATGGGATTTGTGTTTTGTGCTTTGAATATTTCAAAGGATTTTGGTGATGATCAATTAAGACAACATGTGTACAATGCTTTGTGAAAATGTAAGATGTTTAAAAATGCAAGAATATCAAATATCCTAACCTGACTACAGAAGGGAATTCCTGAACCGAGCTTTGTATCAGATTCATTCAGAGTGAGTTTTAAATAAAAAATACATCTCATTTCACAGACTCCAGCCTCAAATCACAAGGGAGAGGGCCTGAAATCATAAAAACAAAAACAAAACTAGAGTTATAGACATAAAAGAATAAGAACATAAATGCGTGGCATGATGATGAAGATGATGATAAATTAACCACTAAGATGGACTTTGAGTGAGAAATAAGCAAGGCCTCATTTTTGCTAATCCAGTAGAGTATGATTGGAACCTGGTCTATCTTGGGTTCTGAGTGGCAAGAAACCGTAGGTGATGCACTTTTTTGGGGGGGCAGGGGGACAGATCCCGGATATTGATCTTCTTTCATGAAAGGGCAGGCGAGGAAATAAATGTTTTTAAGTGTGCTAGAAATGGTACTGGGTAATTTACAAGCATTGAAGAGGCCCCCATGGATTCCCAGGTCACTGAACAAATGCCTGGTTGGTCCTAGAGGGTGAGAGGAGCCTGACTGGAATAGGGGATCTTTCTTTTTGAGCAGAGCTGAAGGTTCTATTAGGCAACAGCAGCTTTTTTTTAGTCAGACCCCCTTCCCACACCTCTGCATTGAGCTGGGTACGTCTACCGTCTTGCAAGGGCAGCTTAAATACTTCTCCTTCAGAGGAATGACATGGTGCTTAATCAACTAATTCTGTTAAGAACTTGGAAGAGGAGACAAGGTATTGTGTAGAAGTTTCTGCAATCCCGAGGAGAAAAGGAGACAGAAATGTGTGGCCTCTGCTTTAGTCTACAGATCAATGCCGAATTAGCATGAGTAGCCTTGCCAAGCACACCATCACAGCATGCAGAGCTGTGCTTGCAAATCGACTTCCACTTAAATCTAAAGATCAGAGCAGCTTAGAAATTTTTGGTTTCTACTTCTGCTCACCTATTCCTTAAGGATCACAGCTGACTGTTTCAAAGGAGCCACAAACAACTGCCTATTCATTTGCTCATTTGGTCTGTGATAAGCTTATATTAGGCATCTTTCCAAAACCATTTCTATTGGGATCGCATGGGTCACAGCAGGACACTTCAAAACAGTTCTCCAAGAACATTTAGAAACAGGTTGCAAATGCACATTGATTATTTCCAGTTGCTTTAAAAAACCAATGGGATTTTAAACTCATTACCTTTTTTTTTTTTTCCTTTTAATAAAGTAACTGCTGGTTGAAAAACATCCCTTGGTTAAAAAAACAGACTCAAAGTAAATTGCATATCCTTTCCTGAAGTCATAAATGCATAGGAAATGCACTAATTGTAATGGTCAAATTTGAAAAGCTAGGAGCTCCCGTGAGGGTATGAAAATCAAGGAAATATTTTAATGCAAAAGACAGTGATGGTATAATGAACTATAAGGTCTTGCCCTATGTCTCTGTAATCTCCCCGAGTCTCTCATAATGACCAGTATTCAAATATATGTAAACTTTGATGACGTGTTGCTTTTTTATAATCTATCATTAGGTTAATAGAGTTAATGATATATGGATTATGCTATGTAGGCCAATATATTCATTTTGTGACATTCACTGTCCAATTCAATTTTCTCCATTTGCTGTTTTTTTCTAACTGCCAGATATCCTCCGAATTCATTCCTGTCCCTCCATTCCCACCAATGCCTTCAATTCTCATTTCTCGCTTGGAGTGTAGTTGCAGCCTCATAATTACTTTCTCCTTGTCTATTTTGCCTTGCCTTGAATCGCCTCTTCACTTCCTACAACTCTTCTGGGCTTCTCTCTGCTGCTCACAAGACTCTGATATTTCAGCTCTCCAGACAAGGTGGTGCCTGAACAAATCACTGCCTGCATCTTAATTTTCAACTCCCAATTCTCTCCTTAAACAACAAACTACTTATAATTCCTACATTTTTCATTTCTGCATTAAAGCTCTTTTTCTAAATCATCCATTCTCTCATGTTTTCATCCAGTTTTACAGAAAGAGTTTTCAGACCTTCCCTTTAGGACAACCACTCCTCCAGTGTCCCATCCTTCCCTTAAACCTTGATAGGTTTTGCTCTTGCACATATTTCCCTTCTCTCCAGTGGTTTGCTCTTTTTGTTGGCTTATTCTGTTGCCAAGTAGGCACACAGCACCCTTACTCTTGGAGGCAGGGGGTATCACTTCATTTAGCTTGCTGGCCTCACTAGCCATTGTCCTTTGGTCTTTATTGCACAGCCATCATCTCAAATGAGCGGCATGTAGCGGTGCAGAGCTCCCTACCGACTGTGTCTTGGCACCCTGATGTTTTACCAGTCAAGGTTTCAGGAGTCCCAAGATGCTAGCACCTTCAGCCCTCAAGGTGACTGGAGAGCCACCAGGTTTGTCACACTTGACCACAGACATGCTTATCTACCCTGGTGTGCCATATAAAAATGATAATTTCCTATGTGTGTCATGAATGTGAAAAACTTAGGGAAGCCCATGCAAATCCTTCCTCACTACTCACTTGATTCATAACCCTATTCCCTATTCTATTGAAAGGTGTTGGAACAACCTCCTAACAGAAGAATCCAAGGGACTATTTTATCCTTCTTGAACTTTCTCCATTGTTTCCTGCATTGAAGTTATTCATCTTTTCTCTTGTCTTGTTGGCTGTGACTCTCTATTAAGTAGCTCCCTCGTCTTCCTCCTCGACTATTCTAGTACATTATAGTTCATTGAGTTGCTCTTTGGTTCCTCTTCTTCTGCCAGTGTGCTGTCTTGAGGTTCTCTTGCTATTACCTTTCTGTTTGCTTTATTTCAGATATTTAATCTACCTTTCCTGGCTTCCATTATTTTCTCAGGTTGGTAAGTGTCAAATCTATGTTTCTAGTCCTGTCCTGTCAAAACTCCTCCTGGGTCTGCAATATTCCCCTGGTATTTCCAACATGATGCCCACTATCACCACATACTCAATATATTCAATGCTCAACCCAGTATTTAACCAGCTTCTCTCTCTGTCATTTGCAGCATGGCTTCTTAGACATTTAACATTTCCCCCCAGTTGGATTGTATATACTTTATAAAACATGACTGACCATAACTCTTTCCTGTGGGGCCCCATGTTGGCAATAAGACATTTCAAATCTCTCCATGTGGCATTTAGTACCACCATAAAGTGATTCTAATCTGTATCCAGGCTCCTTTTCTGCCATTCCTCAACATGTACTCTTGCCCTATCCATACTGGACCATCAAAATTCTTTGAACATTTCCCACTTCTATGCCTTTGCTCATGATGCATCCTCTTTCTGGTATGCTCTGGTCATCATGGTTTTAATTTCCTTTTGTAGCTGGAGTAGGTGCTGTGATGTGTTTCCTCTCTCAGGACTCAACTACTTATTCCCCCAGCTACAGGGAGTGTTGATGGCAGAAAAGTGGGAGATGAGCCATACAGTTAATGACTGACATGGGTTACAGAGAGCTCCATACCTAAGGTCACACTCCCCTTCCTGGAGGTAGCCCACATCCTATGACTGGTTGATTCTGGGTTATATAAACCTGACCTTCCTTATCCAATTAAAGACACTGGGCCATTCCAGTTTCATAACTCACCCGAGGGTGGGTAGAGACCTTTATTGTGTCTGCACCTCAGCCCAAATTTCCATTCTACCAAATACTTCTTCCTTCACTCCCCTACAGGTATTGATCCTAAGAGCACTCCCCATTGAAGTTCCTGCATGCAGATGTCTATTTCAGAGTCCACTTCTTGGGAAACTTAGTCTGTAACAGCAGCCTTCCTTTAATTTTCTTGAACTTCTGACCTCAAGTAATCCACCCTCCTTGGCCTCCCAAAGTACTGGGATTACAGGCATGAGCCACCGCACGTGGCCCTTGTATTTTCTAATATGAATTATTGAGGTCTATTCTGACCTGCTATAGTATTTTGTTTGTATGAGTAGACTAGGATTCATCCCATTAAAATAGTTTATTTTGGACTTCTGTCTTTGTACTTGAGTACCATCTCCAGGAAGATACACCATCCCAATATTCTCAAAAATACTGGGCAGGAAGATTCACCTTCCCAATGTTCTCAACAATACTGGCTGAACTGGCATTTGCTCAGCAATGGACACCTGACTGTTGCTGGCTGAGGAGAAACATCCTTTGCAACAACTCCACTTTAGAAACAGGTTGCTTCTGCGCCCCACCCATAATCTTATTTATCTCATATATTAATCTGGTAGACTGGATTACATGGTGGTGACAACTCAAAAATTCAGTATCCTCAAACAACAAAGGTTTATTTCTGACTCATACTATGTGCCTCCTGCAATTGAGCTAGGCATTTTGTTATGCTTTAGTCTCCTTCCAGGGGTCAGGCAGAGAGAAAAGTCACTCTCCCAAACATTGCTAGTGTCTGCAGTTGAGGAAAAGGGATCTCTTAAGGGTCTCACCGCATCGATTAAATACTCTGGCTCAGAGTGGTCACTTGGCCCTTCTGTTCAGAAGGGCTGTTTGGAAGTAATCACATGGTCCCACAAAATCATAAGAGGACTGGATGTGCAGTCCACGTGCCTAGGAGAGCTGAAATGATTCGGTTAATAGCTGCAAGACCACCTCACACCACTAGAAAACTGTGCCCTCACACCAAGTGTGCTGGTTTCTGTGTCTTCCCTTGGTACTGACAGCCTGATCGTACACTGTGAGAGTTGCTACATCCACAGACGTAGTTCCTGACTCCAGTCAGCTCTGTGGTCATCAAGAAGCCCAGAGCAGAGGTGTAGGAAGCAAATCCCTGGAGGAGGGCTGCTTTGCCTTGCACACTTTCTAAGGGAGAATCTGCCCTGAGTATAAACCTCTTCCTCTTGAAAAAAGGTAATGAGAATAGAACGAGTAAAGTAATTCATTTTTGAATGAAAATTTTGTTTGATCAAGGGATAGACCACTCTGTGAAAAGTCAGAATTTTGATGCACGTACATATCCACATGTACACACACAAACATATACACGAAGCACTTCTAACATAGTATTTTTGAGTACACAGTCAACTCATAGTGACCTAAGTAACCCAGCAAGGCCCTACAGAGACCTATGTCAATGATAGGCAATTAGCACAGCCGTTTTTTAAAAAATTAACTGTCCTTTGAAAGTAGTTGAAATTGGATTTTTAAAATTTGCCTCTTCAGACTAATTTATGTGTGCAAATTGCATTACTTATAAAGAAAGGGCTTGGTAGCCAAAATTTTGTAGGGTTGCATGCTTGAGTACTAAGCCTGGTGTGTGAGTTTCCTTGATTTTTTCCACACAAAATGTAATTTGCTTGCATAAAAGGAATAAGACATTTTTTTCCTTATTTCCTAAAATATTTCTAGGCTGGGTGCAGAGGAAGAACAAATCTTGTTTAATTGCTTTAAATAATTGTTTGAAAACCTGAATGGGGTTTCAGTTTGGAAATAGTATTCCATAAAGAATTGGAGAATTCCTGGACATTTATGTATATTTGTATGTTTTAGACCAGCTGTATCCAATATAACTTTTGTGGTGTGGAATTGTTCTATATCCACACTGTCCAGTGTGGTAGCCACTAGCTTCATGTGTTTATTGAACACTTGAAATGTGCCTAGTACAACAGAAGAACTAAATTTTCAAATTTCGTTTCATCTTAACTTATTTAAATTCAAATTTAAATGGCCACATGTGGTTAGTGAATACTGTATTGATCAGTATATCTTCAGACACTTGACCCAGAACAATCTTGAGCCTGAGTGATCTGACAGGCTGGGGACCTTATTTCCCGGCCTGGCTATGGAGATGTTTGCCTGTCTGTGGTGTAGACCTCACTCTACTGTGCTGTACCTCTCTTGCTTCTGCACACATGAAGGATCAGAAGTCCAAAAAAGGCATGTGGTTTTAAACACTTTTAGATTAGGTAACTTTGTGCAATTCCTTTAGGATTCCTTGGATTCCTAAAATTTGCTAGGCGCTGGGATAGTGCACCTCAGTGTGAGGTGGTGTCACAGACAGAAAAGTCTTGCCAGGGATCCTAAGATCTCTCCTTGGACCTCCCTGTCCCCTACTTTTTCTGCCTTCCCAGGTCACAGTCTCATTTCCTTTGGCTGTGACATTAGTTCTATGCACTCCGGGAGATCTATTTTATTTAGGTTTCTTGACCAGACGTTTTGGATGTATTTTAGGAAGGCAAATGGTCTTCTCCCCCTTTTCACATTTGGTGAAAATTAAAGGGACACAAAATCATCAGGACTCTTAGAAAACATAAAAAGAGGTTAGATTCCATACTCTATCCTTAATACTCCAAATCACTCCAACTGCGGCTAGCAAAACTAAGACTTGATGTTCTCCAATCCCCAGTGAGCTAGAGTTTAACCCACACAAATCTAGATGACTCCTTTCCAGTAGATGGATCTCAGCACATTTGCATTGAAGTCACTACACACAGAATCAAAAGGTTTAAGTAATTCCAGGTGATGGGAGAAGAAGATTGAAGACAAAGAGTTGGAAACATCCCACTCCTCACTGGCACCTCAGCGCAGAGTGAATGTAATTTAATGTTTTGTTTAGTTTAATTCGGTTCATGACTTTGAAATAATGTGTCTCATATTTAAAAAGGAAAGTCATTACTACATAGTAATGTTACTGACTTTTATATAACCATGTAAGAACATAAATATCAAAATGAATTTTCCTCTTCAAAATGGACAACTCAGGAGGGAAGCTGCTTATTTCAACAATAGTGCCCTTGCTGAGCCACTCAGATCTATCTTCTGGGTGTATAGTAAACATATCTTTTCAATACTCTTGAAAATATTAGATCAACTTCACTATTCGATGGTGGATTCTATCTGGAGGAGTGGCAGGTGGTTATAAAGATTACATGGAATCACAAATAGATTTAACTTATTTTCTTTTTTTTATTTTTGAATACCCAAGATTAATTCAGAGTCACTTAGGTAAGAAAAGCTGGGTAGCACAACTTTGGCCAAAACCTTCATATCATTTAATCTTCCCAGCAACTACACAACATAAGTGTAAAGGTGTTACTGAAACACAAGGGATTCTGTTTCAGAACTGCTGCTCACCATAAGGAAAGCCTATCACTGAGACAACAAGTATTGCCAAGGAAGAAGGCTTTAATCAGGTGCTGCAGCTGAGGAGATGGGAGATCAGTCTCAAATCCATCTCCCTGACTGACTAAATCAATGCATTTTGATGTTTATATTCTTACATGATTATATAAATATATAAATGTTACTATGTAGCACCTGATTGAAGCTTTCTTTAATACCTATTGTCTCAGCTTATATAGCAGGGAAGAAATGTCACCATGCCTGGGAAAACAGAAATTAGGGATGAGTAAGGAAGAGGAGTTGGTCAACAGAGAGCAAGTCGTTGGTTAGTCAACCATGACCAGTAGGAGATCTGATGGCTCATTGTCCAAATGCAGTGATCTGGTGAGTTTCACCTCCTTAATACTATCTGGGAACACTGATGGTTGGTTTCCTGAGAAATAAACTCAAATAAAGCAAATATAACCTCAAGTTTTAAAAGTAGGAGGATCAATTTCTATGTTTATTCAAAGAAACCATAAACATCAACTCTATGGGACTGATATGGTTTGGCTGTATCCCCACCCATATCTCATTTTGAATTTCCATGTGTTGTGGGAGGCATATGATGGGAGGTAATTGAAACATGGGGGCAGGTCTTTCCTGTCCTGTGCTCATGATAGTGAGTAAGCCTCATGAGGTCTGATGGCTTTATAAGGCTAAGTTTCCCAGCACAAGTTCTCTTTGCCTGCCACAATCCATGTAAGATGTGACTTGTTCCTCCTTGCCTTCTGCCATGATTGTGAGGCCTCCCCAGCCATGTGGAACTGTAAGTCCATTAAACTCTTTTTCCTGTATAAATTGTCCAGTCTCAGGTATGTCTTTATCAGCAGCATGAAAACAAACTAATATAGTAAATTGGTACTGGGAGTGGGACACTGCTGAAAAGATACCCCAAAATGTGGAAGTGAGACTTTGGGACTGGATAATACACAGAGGTTAGAACAGTTTGGAGGGCTCAGAAGAAGATAGGAAAATATAGAAAAGTGTAGAACTCTCTAGAGACTTGTTGAATGTCTTTGACCAAAATACTGATGATGATATGGACAATGAAATCCAGGCTGAGGTGGTCTTGGATGGAGATGAGCAACTTGTTGGGAACTGGAGCAATGGTGACTCTTGCTATGTTGTAGAAAACAGGCTGGCAGCATTTTGCCCCTGTCCTAGACAATTGTGGAACTTTGAACTGGAGAGAGATGATTTAGGGTATCTGGTGGAAGAAATTTAAACAGCAAAACATTCAAGAGTTTACTTGGGTGCTGTTAAAGGCACTCAGTTTTAAAAGGGAAATAGAGCATAAAAGTTCAGAAAATTTGCAGCCTGACAATGTGATAGAAAAGAAAATTCCATTTTCTGAGGAGAGATTCAAGCAGCCTGCAGAAGTTTGCATAAGTAACTAAGAGCCAAATGTTAACCACCAAGACAATGGGGAAAATGTCTACAGGGCATGTCAGGGACCTTTGCAGCAGCCCCTGTCATCACAGGCACAGAGGTTTAGGAGGAAAAAATGGTTTTGTTTGCTGGGCCCAGGGTCCCTCTGCTGTGTTCAGTCTAGGGACCTGATGTCCTGCATCCCAGCTGCTCCAGCTGTGACTAAAAGGGGCCAAGGTACAGCTCAGGTTGTTGCTTCAGAGGGTGGAAACCCCAAGCCTTGGCAGTTTTCATGTGGTGTTGAGCCTGTGGGTGCACAGAAGTCAAGAACTGAGGTTTGGGAATGTCTGCTTAGATTTCAAAGGATGTATGGAAATGCCTGGATGCCCAGGCATAAGTTTGCTGCAGGGGTGGGCCTTCATGGAGAACCTCTGCTAGGCAGTGCAGAAGGGAAATGTGGGGTCAGAGCCCCACACAGAGTCCCTACTGGGGCACTGACCAGTGGAGCTGTGAAAAGAGGGTCACTGTCCTCCAGACCCCAGAATGGTAGATCCACTGGCAGCTTGCACCATGGACCTGGGAAAGTCACAGACACTCAACACTAGCCCATGAAAGTGGCCAAGAGGGAGGCTGTACCCTGCAAAACCACAGGGACAGAGCTGCCCAAGACCATGGGAGCCCACCTCTTCCATCAGTGTAACCTGAATGGGAGACCAGGAGTCAAAAGAGATCATTTTGCAGCTTTAAGATTTGACTGCCCTGCTGGATTTTGGGCTTGAATGGGTCCTGTAGCCCCTTTGTTTTGGCCAATTTCTCCCATTTGGAATGGCTGTTTTTACCCAGTGTCTGTACCCCCACTGTATCTAGGAAGTAACTAACATGCTTTTGATTTTACAGGCTCATAGGTGGAAGGGACTTGCCTCGTCTTGGATGAGACTTTGGACTGTGGATTTTTAAATTAATGCTGAAACGAGTTAAGATTCTGGGGGACTTTTGGGAAGGCATGATTGGTTTTGAAATATGAGTACATGAGATTTGGGAGGGGTTAGGGGTAGAATGATATGGTTTGGTTGTGTCCCCACCCAGATCTCATCTTGAATTCCCATGTGTTGTGGGAGGGACATGGTGGGAGGTAATTGAATCATGGGGGCAAGTCTCCAGCCATGTGGAACTATAAGTCCATCAAACCCTTTTTCCTTTATAAATTACCAAGTCTCATGTGTGTCTTTATCAGCAGTGTGAAAGTGGACTAATACAAAGACAATTGGGTCAGTTTTAAAGGCAGAAAATCCACTCTCCCAGGTGCTAACCTAAGCAAGCTGAATGCTGATTGGGCCATGGTGCCAGCAGATGAGTCCCTGCATATGGAAATGGTTATTAAACATAGTGGTGCTGCTCCGCTTCTCCCTGTAGGTGACATGAAGGGTAAGAGGGCCTGGCACTTTTTTGCTGAGTTGGAAACTTGGCTTCCTTGCTTTTCTCTTGTCTCTCTCTTGCACTCATACTGCTAAACCAGTTTCTGTCTTGCTACCTCAGGGCAGGCCTAGTCAAACCTTACCTGCAGACATCCTCTTCTGTTCCATCTCTTTTCTTCATCTGGTTGGTAGGAGATGAACAGATCCTGGGATGTGGCTTTGGACTTAGAATAGGAGAACAGGATGGGATAGGTCCCCACTTAGGATTCCAACCTTGATTACATGATTCAACTAGCCTTATCAGATTCTTCTGGTTGATTTCAGAGACTTGGGTTGTGTTTACAGTAAAGTGTTCCTTTGCTTCCCTTTGATGCTTTGTATGTGCAGCTGTCTTGGGAAGTGGAGAGAAATTATCTTGTTCTCCTGTTAATAGCCCTTTAATCATGACATCATTTCTAGTGGCATTGTCTTTGCGATTTTATAGAAATATAAATGGATAATTAGAAAGGCTACGTGGCTTGCCTCAGGTCTTAGATTAGGAGCTGGGATTAGAATAAGGTCTACTGGAAGTGGTATGTTAGAGCTGGCTGGCGTCAGCTTCCGAGAACTTATTATCATCATTTCTTACAAATCCATGTGCAGTGATGTCATATTGATTTCTTGAGATGAGCAGTGATTGGAGTACTTACACTATGGAAATGGGAAAATGCTATAAATCGGAGCTCTCTTCCTCCCCACTGGAGAGCTGGTTGTTAAACATTTATCAGAAAAACAAAACAAAACAAACATTTACCGGCACACCAGTGGGTCTGTGTGACTCCAAAGTCCATATCATTTCCACTATTTTGTGGTCCTTTATATGATTAACAACACTGGTATTGAAAGAGTTGAGTTTCTACCACTTGGCACATTTGGATTGCATGTGTTATTTGTGAGATCAGGGATTTGTTCCAGGGTGGGCCAGGTAACTGAGTTTGGTCCAAAGACCACGACGTGAAAGAAAAACACCTTGGTGCACATGCCCTTTTGCACTTAGCCTCCCTGGCTCCATACACGTATGTTGCCCGTGAAGGAGATTAGATAGTGTGGATAGCTGTGCGAACACATCCCCAACTTCTGCTCCACTAATGGAGAGTTATGGGCAGTTAGAATTGCTCATTTCACATTAGTAAAACAACAGAACTCATTGTTGTACAGGAGGCAGGTAGTATGAAAAGTATGAGAAGCAATCCAAGTTCAGGCCTAGCTTGCTAGTTGGATAGCTTAGGGCAAGTAACTTAACTTTTCTGTGCTTCAGTGTTTGTATCTGAAATATGAAGACATTATTATCCTAGAAGTAAAGAATTGGAGTTAGTTTTATGACTTAAAAATACCTATCACAGTGGTTTTATCAGACACATGGTAAATGTTCAATTAACAATGGCTTTTGGCCGGGCGCGGTGGCTCAAGCCTGTAATCCCAGCACTTTGGGAGGCCGAGACGGGCGGATCACAAGGTCAGGAGATCGAGACCATCCTGGCTAACACGGTGAAACCCCGTCTCTACTAAAAAATACAAAAAACTAGCCGGGCGTGGTGGCGGCGCCTGTAGTCCCACCTACTCGGGAGGCTGAGGCAGGAGAATGGCGTAAACCCGGGAGGCGGAGCTTGCAGTGAGCTGAGATCCGGCCACTGCACTCCAGCCTGGGCGACAGAGCCAGACTCCGTCTCAAAAAAAAAAAAAAAAAAAAAAAAAAAAAAAAAAAAAATGGCTTTTAAATGCAGACTTGTCACAAGCTAAATTCTCCTGTAGCTGATGGCTAACTTTTATATATCTTGGCAATTTGTAATATATGTGTTTATCTGTTCTCCTGATTAGAAAACCCACTTCCAACCCACTTCCAACAAGAACCACATCTGAGTGAAATTCTAACCCAGAACTTCATGTTATTTGTATTGGTTAGCAGTTGGGGGCGGGGGGTGGGGGGACAAGGGGCTCTGACTTTCAATTCAAATTCCATCTGTGCTACAAGCTTATTATCTTTGGGTTGCTAAGTTTATTTCCTCCTATGTAAAATGGAAATAAATAACATCCTCTACCTCATAAACTATGAAGATTAGCTGAGACTTTTGTGAAAGTGCTCAGCACATTTCTTGATACATAGCTCAGTACAATGAATGTTTGCAGTTTTTGCTACCACTGTTATCACAGATTTTTAAAAGTCTGATGTAGTGATCTACATGTTTCAAGACAGTCATATTTTAGAGGTCAACCTGGCTGAAAGGAAAGCATTGAGAAGCGGGTCCAGGGAGGTGCTACTGCTCTGAGAACTCAAGAATCGTGCAGGTGAGCAGGTGTGAATGAAGACCCCAGCTTCCGACAAAATGACAAAAATGGTTTATATGCAGTAATTTTATAAAATAAAGGAAGAAAAACAAGTTTGACTCCATGTGGTCCAGGCAAGGGCTAGGATAAACAATGTGAAAATGCCGGGTCATTTGTTACTATTGATTTATGTTTTGGGGGATGGTGTGGTAATTGCTCTTGCTTTGTGTGCCTGGTGTTTCCTAGAAGCTGTGATGCTAACGGGAGGTGGGAGAATTCAATACGGATCAAGATAATTGAAAGCAAGTTTTGCAGAGAGAGCCAAGTGGTATAGAGTGGCCTCCTTTGTGCTGTTTTCAGTGTGGGAATGTGCATTTGCTTATAATTTAATGAAAATGCCCATGAAGACAAATGATGCAGTGCCAAATTTTTAGCCTCTTTGAAGAATTTCCTAAGTGTTAGAGACTTTGAAATTAGACTGAAGGGCTTACATAATCATTAATTTGGTTGCAAGTTTGCAACTTCAATTGTCTAGTAAAAATGCCAATTGGCCAATCCAGAAATGTGGCCAACCTTTCACAGAGGCCTCAAACACTTCCTAAAACTGGCGATGCTATTGAGACTATAAGAATATCACAGTTTAGTCAAAACTCTGCAACTATTTTATGATAAATTTATGTTTATAAGTGTCAGTTTTTTTCATTCACAAACTAAAAGTATTGAGCACTAGGCCAATGGCAAGCCCCCTTCATATTCTGATTAAATAATATGGTTTGTCCCCCATAATAAAACACATATGCACATGTGTTTAATTTCAAGGGTTCTGGGTCTCTTAGAACTTTTGGTTAAATTATCTTAAGAGTTTCTTATAATTCTGAGATCAAGGGCCAATATATTTTCTTAGGAAAAATTTAATGATCCTTTTCGTTTTCCCTGAGTTAGACAATCAAACGGTACAAATTAATTTCATTTTCTTGCTCTCACATCCTGCAAAATCTATTGCAATGGATGTTTGCTTTCGTCTTCTAACATTTTCTCTGAAACTATTACTAACAAAGAATGAAGTATAGTACATTCTAATAGTGTTGTAAGCCTTGCTTCATGAAAGAGTGAATTTTGAGCGAAGATGACATGTTGCATAATTTTGCTATGTCTACACAAATGAATGGTATAAAACTTTTGGCTTGGGTGAGAGGATATTGTGCAGTACAATCTGAATTTTAAGTGTTGTTTAATACAGGGGAATTTGTATCTGCTTTGGGTGTTCTCAGGGGACAAAAATGTCAATTTTCCTTTTTAGAAAGGAATCAGTTGGAGAGAATGATGTTTGCAAAAGTAGGGTCCACTCATCACTATCCTAGATTCATGTCCCTTTTAGACACAGATAGACCCTGGGCAGAATAGCACTGATGGGGCTGTTTCCGAATGCCCATGCTGCAGAGTCCCTGTGTGATGGCTCCCCAGCACTTGGGCTCCCCGTTACTTGCAGCGAACCTGCTCAGCTCTTCAGAGGATTTTTGCTGGGCCTTGTCACTCTCCTTGACCTCAGTTCATAGTAAGCTGGCTTCTGAGGAGCTTGCTTCAATGCAGGGGCACTGCTAGTTTTGCCAGGTCAGGTGTTAACACCTGGGAAAGGTCAGGCTACCATGAGGCTTTGTGTTTTAGTCTGAGGGATCTTACCACGTGGTGGAATGCGGTGGGTGTTGGCTTAGGCATGACCGACTCTTCCCTCTGGCCCCAGGCAGAAGGTCACGTGCTTGGAGCAGAGCAGAGGACATTTCCCACTTCTACACTCCAGATGGTTTTGGCCTTGCTGGAAGCGGTCACAAAGTGGCTTTGGAATTCACTCACACAACAGGAGGGCACTTTGCACAGGTGGAGAATGGTAAGTATATTGCAGCTGAACTGGAACTGCAGTCAAACCCCTAATGTCTTGTCACAACTTTATCTGGTCTTGCATTTTGGAATATTTGTGTTCCCACTGAGTCAAGGACAAAAACTGAAAATTAACGACTGCTTGAGGGTCTGGCTTCGGTTTGAGAAAGTGCAGAGCTTGGTGGCTCAGTCCCCTCAATCTCACATTTCTTAAACTGACCAACTGGTATCCTGTCTAAGATTCTATATTTTCCTACATAAGTTAGGTATATTTTCAGAGAAATCTGGAGCCTTTGTTGAAACTAGCAGTTTTTTTTTTTTTTTTTTTTTTGATTTGTTTGTTTTTGTTTTTTGTTTTTTTGTTTTAGGTTGAAATATACACTACCTGAGGGTGGATAACTCATGAACTCTGTTGACAATTATATTTTTTGTCTTTTTAATTAACTCATTTGGAGACAGTGTCCTGAGGACCTAAGCCTAAGAATCTTCAAGATGGAAGGGTAGAGTGAGCAACGAATGAGCCAGAGGGCTCTTGTCCTCTGTGTGCAGCTCTGGGCAGCCAGCAGGTGGATATGGGACTTGGCCTGCTGGAGGGGCCCTGGCAAGAGGAGCTGGCAGGAGCAGATGGCAAAGGTCAGTGACTCCACAGTCCTTTTCCCCTACTGCATAAGAACCACACTAATATAAAAACAACAAGACCAAAACATCAAACAAAAAAGATATCTGGAGGATATCAGCAAAAATACACAATACAATAATAAGTTATCAATTAAAACAAATTGAGGCAAAAAAATTAAATATTGAAAAAGTAGGTCAGGTCCTGGGGTACAAGCTGGGGATCTTATTGCAGAAATTCAGATTATACGGTAATTAAACCAGAGTACTATGATTGAGCTGACAGATTTGAGGACAGAAAATACAGTCCTGGGCAAACGATTACCCCATTCCTTTGGCCTGTAGGGAGAAAATACACCAATTATTTAGAAGGAGCCAAGCTCTTCCTGTTACTTGGCTCCTAAAGAAGGTCTCTCCTGGGCTTCAGGCACTGGGCATAGAGAGACGTGGTGGAAGGTGTTCACTGTGGCATCTGCACATAAAAAAGAAGTGGGTTTACTAAGGCAATTAAAGAGTTCCTCGTGGAGGCCACAGCCCTGATGTGTTCCTGAATGACAATAAATTCTGTGGGGAGCACAGCAACATGGTCTCAGGGTGTAGGTCTCTGATGGCTTAACCAGTGCTAAAGAGAGTGTTAACAACACACTTCAGCCAATAGCACTACAGTGTAAGTCTTAGAAACATTTACCTTCACTTTGGGAGGCCGAGATGGGCAGATCACGAGGTCAGGAGATCAAGACCATCCTGGCTAACCCGGTGAAACCCCGTCTCTACTAAAAAATACAAAAATCTAGCCGGGCGAGGTGGCGGGCGCTTGTAGTCCCAGCTACTCGGGAGGCTGAGGCAGGAGAATGGCGTGAACCCGGGAGGCGGAGCTTGCAGTGAGCTGAGATCCGGCCACTGCACTCCAGCCTGGGCGACAGAGCGAAACTCCGCCTCAAAAAAAAAAAAAAAAAAAAAAGAAACATTTACCTTCAAATTCAAATCTCGTCTGTGCTGGCTCCCAGCTTTGTGATTTGGGCCTCTCTGTGATTGTCTAACCTCTCCGAGCCTATTTCCTCATCTAAAGGATGGGATGATTGCCTCATGGGTTTGATTTGAAGATGATGAGAAACATGGACCCAAAGTGCTGTACGTGGTGCCTGTCACAAAAAACATCATACACAAGACACGCTACATCCCAATAAAAGCTTCTCATCCCACAAGAAGCCTGCTCTAGAAAAAGATGAAGTATGGTGATTTCCAACCTTGTTGACTACAAGAAATTTTTTTGTCATCATATGTTTCTCAGACTCACACATGGCAGGAGTTTTACTTTCAGTACCACTCAGGGAGAAAATGCGTGACTGTCACACTTCACACTGTAATTGGTTAATCCTAAGAGCATGCCCACGCACTTGCAAAGGCATAACACTGTGTGAGGGAGGCGTGTGATCCTCAGGATTTTCAGTATCACCCAGGGCCCCACCACGGCTCTGGGGCCCATGGCTCTACCAGGAATGGATGTGGCCCTTGTGGGTCATGTTGTTGGTCTATACCCCTTGGTCCTGCACTGGCCCCAATCCTCATCCAGAGCAGAGACTGGGGAGGAGGTGGGCCACGTGCTCCTGGGAGCTGAAACTCTACTTTCAGGAATTAAGGCTTAACAGGGTCAATGGGGATCTAAATATCCCCAGGGGTGTTCATCTACTTTGTAAGCATAGGTACTGGGTTGTATAGTGTTTCACCATCCCCAAAATTATGTCCACCCAGAACCTCAGAATATGACCCGATTTGGAAATAGGGTCTCTGCAGACGTAAGTTAGTGAAATTCAGACGAGGTCATACTGAATTGGGGTGGGCCTTATAAGAAAGCCGTATAAAGACACAGAGAGACACAGATAGAATACCATGTGAGGAATGAGGCAGAGACTGAAGGAAGGCACCTATCAGTCAAGAAACACCAAGGCTTACCTGCAACCACCACAGGTTAGGAGGGAAGCACAGAATAGATTTTCTCTCAGAGGATCTAGAATGGACGACTTTGCCAATACCTTAATTTCAAACTTATGGCTTTCAGGATTGTAAGAGAATAAATGTCTGCTCTTCTAAGCCACTCTGTTTGTGGTACTTAGTTATGGCAGCCCTGGCAGACTAATATACCATGAATGCTCATTCTTTCATAGTTTTTATTGATTGCTTTTCCCCTTATGATTAAAGTAATAAACATCCATCATAGAACTTTTATAAAATACAACTATACAAAAAGAAAAAATATATTATTTCTTACTCCACTGCCTGAAGTGTTCTAAACATGTTGATCTTTCTTTGCCTGGACTTCTGAGTACAAATGTGTGTGTGAATTATCATTTTTTAAAAATTTAGATGATCAATATGTGTGCTTCTGCATTTCACTTCTGAGAAGGCAAGAGCAGAAAACGAAAACATGTGTAACCCAGTTCTTTTTAACATCTTTAGGTAACATTCATAACAACTTTCAATCTTTCCCTATACCAGAGAGAGTGGCCCACTTGGCAAGGAGGCCCTCCCATTTGTGATGGACGGATGCTGGCAGATGTCTAGTGAATTTAGCACTTAGTTCTAGTTTCTGTTCAACTCCACAGTGCCCAGGAGATAAGACAAAATTGGTAGAATGTAAAATCCTTGACATCCTCTGGGTTTTAGGACTTAGCATGTCTTTATCATCAAGTCTGTTTACAAAGAAAAGTCTTTTGAAGGTTTTCCCCGTGGAACAGAGTTATTTCAAAGTGGCATGTGATGAAAAGTTACACGAGCTTCCAGCAGCCTTGTCCGCTCCTGACAGATTATAGGGCGAAATTGCTCTTGGCAGCCCAGGTTAGCCCCTTGAAGTAAACCTGTTAGCTCCCTGGCTCTGTCGCAGTGTTAGCTGTGTCTGTCACTGATGGCAGAGACAGCAGGAGCGAGACACCGAAGCAGAGTACAAGTCCTCGGATGATGAGACTGGCAAGGCTCAGCACCCGCCTTTCCTCAGACATGAAGGGGTCTGTGCCCTTCCCTCAACATGGAACCAAATGTCTAGTGTCGGCCTGAAGGAGCTCAAACTAGTGCAGTAAAGGGGTATAGAGTCTCCAACTGTGAACCCTGAAAATCTAGACAGGTCTTAGTTAATGTAGCAAGTTTATTTTGCCAGGTTACGGACATACCCCTGTGACACAGCCTCAGGAGGTCCTGACGACATGTGCCCAAGGTGGTCGGGGCACAGCTTGGTTTTATACATTGTAGGGAGATGCGAGACACCAGTCAATATGTGTAAGATGTACAATGGTTCAGTCCAAAAAGGTGGGACAACTTGAGGCAAAGGAGGGACACTCCAAGTGGAGCAGGGGCGCCCAGGTCATAGGTAGGTAAGAGACAAATGGTTGCATTCTTTTGAGCTTCTGATCTCCAAATGAAGCAATCAGATATGCGTTTATCTCAGTGAGCATAGGGGTGACTTTGAAATAGAATGGGAGGCAGATTTGCCCTAAGCAGTTGGGCTTGAGTGATTTTGGGGCCTGAGATTTATTTGCCTTTTGCACAACTTTCCACTACCTAAGGAGACCTCACTACCCTTTGATGTAGGAGCTGCAGACTAAACCTGTGTTTGTCTGGTAGCTAATTATCAGCACAGAGGTGGTGAGGCTGCAGTGCCTGGCCACACCCAGCATGCAGAGGCAGCGGGCCTAGGGGTTTTCTTTCACTCTCCCCCTACTCCCTGCCTCCCTCTTTCCCTCCCTCCCTTCTTGCTTCTGTTCAAGTAATTTAAATTATTTGCCAAAATATAAAACTCTGGAGATTTTGTGCCAAAGAAGGAGATAGATTCTTTGGTTTGTCTAGAAAAAGCAGAAGACTTGGCATCACTTGTCTGCTTTCCTGCATAGCGACTATTGGTCAAAGCTGAGTTGTGGCTCTGTCTAGACTGGACCTGTGCTGTCCACCTCTCCATAGCCTCAGGCTCAGCGTCCCTCTTTCTATTATTGCCTGGACCCTGGGGATATGCTGAGGGTGCCCTACCTGCATGAGCAGAACCTGCTGTGTTCCAAGTCATGTAATCACAGACCTCCCCTGGCACCTCCCCTCCTCCAGAGGTCTGGAGGCCCTTGCTCTGGTTTCCTTCCGTGAATGCATCTCACCCTGAGAGTCATATAAGCCACCTGACCTCAGGTTCCTCATGTGGGCAAGAGGACTGGGCTAGATGGAGGTTTTCTGACTCTTCGTGCCCAGGGCAATGCCGAGGACACCTTACTTAGAACTGGTGGCATAACACCCACTGAGCACTGGCAGCCTTCTACCCTAGATTCAGGCAAGAAGAGGGATGCATTGTTGGTAGGAAATTCAAAACTCCTAAAACTCACCGAAAGTCTGCCTGTTATTTTGATCACTCAGTGACAAAATACCCTACCAAAAAATATTTTGCTGGTCTGAGTTCTCAACAATTTCTGTGGCTGCTGCTGAGTTTTCATAATATATAAACTTAAACATAGCCTAGTTTATTAATTATCCTTTAAAAAACGTTGTAATTTACATGGAGGTTTATTTGAAAGGCTCACAGTTAGGCAGCCACCCCATCACACATTTCCCTGAACGTGTTTGCTTGTCAGTGAGTTTGTAATTGCTTAGAATCCTTCAAGAACTCCTAGTGCAGCTCCTGTCTCCAGGCCCTGCAGAACTACATTTTCCTGCATTTAAACAGTAGTTTCAAAATAAATAACAATTGTGCAATGAACAGAGAGAAGAAATAGAACTACGTTTGCATAAATTGCCATTCTTTGTGACCACTTGGAATTTTTATCTGTTTAAAATTTTAAAACATTGAAACACTATAAACTGTAAGGTGTAATATCTATATATGTGTTCATATGTCTATACATATTCATGTGAGTTTAAACTATGAAATAACTTACTAAAATGGAATAGTATCTGCAAAACTTAAATTTATTCTTTTAAAAATATTGTTGTTTTAAAACTGAAGAGCAAAGCTAAAAAAAACAAACAGCATTACATCAGCAGTACAGCTAGTCATCTAAATTGTGCTCTTTATAGACACTTCTGTTTTATTTAAATGTACTTATTAGTTACTGGAGAGTCATTTATATGACATATTATTATATTCCACTGCAACCAAAGAATCACATTTCAAAACTGTTAGGTAAGTATAAAACTTTTGAATAAATAGCTGTGCTTTTTCTCCCTTTTGGTACTGTAATATTTATTTTCTCTCATATTTTAATTTTATTTTCTTATTTAAGAGCATGATTTTCTATATGTGAAATTGACTGACAGCAAATTTTCTCTGTTTCCTCCTAGGTCATTATTAGTATTCTTTTCATTCATGATTATTACTAAAAATGATGTGGCATAGAAGGGCAGGGTGTTAACAAATGACTCGTCAACAGAGCCAGATGCATGGGGTAGGGCTGCTGGGAAGGCCTATGGTGAAGCAGGTGAGGCTGAACTGTTTGGGTAGGAGCCAGATGCTGGAGATCCCTGGACCTTCCCTTCCACACCTCCTTTGCAGCCCTGAGCTCTTCTGAGGAGCACAGGAAAGACTGACCCTTGGAGACATTCTGCAAATATTAGAGTCTCCTTCCAGCTATGACCTGACTTGCTACCTCCGCCCACATCAAAACCACCATCACTCCTCTCCGCAAAAACGTCCAGACTGGTTTTCTACTTCCACTCTTTTTCCCCATGGCAGTTTGAGTAATGTTAAAAGTGCGTCACATTTGTTCACCTCCTGCCTCAACACCCTCGGATGGCTGCATCCCTTCACTCTGGGAGTCAACTCCAGCATCTTATTTTGGCTGTCAGCCTTCCTGCCTGTCTTGGGCATCTTACCTCTGCCCTGGGTTCTGCACTGTCACTGTAATGCACCAAGCTCACTTCTGTCTTAGGGCATGGCACTTCTGTTCCCTCTACTTGGACTGTTTTACCCCTGAATCACCGTGTGACCCAGTTCTCACCCCACTCAGATTGTGCTCCAGTGTTCCCCTTCTCAGAGACATTACTGGCTAAACCAACCTGTGTTCCCCAACTCTCAGCTCTTGATCCTGCTGCCGTTTGCTTCATAACCATTAGCATTACCCAAAGCTTCATTTATTTATGCTTTCTTTACTGATTTATTGATTGACTCTCTCACCCACTAGAAACTGAGCATCAGGGGGCAGGGGACAGCTTTTTTCTTGATCGCCTCCTTAATCTCAGATCCTAGAAAAGTGTCTGGTGCATCGTGGACACTCAATAAAAACTTGTTAAACTATGGAATGAATGGATCTCAGAGTCTTCTTCTAGCTCCATGTTTCTAGAATCACTTATTAATCATCCATCATTCATGGGATATTATGTTAGGGGTGGGCAGTTTTCTGAAGAATTGAGAAAGTGGTCTTCATTTCCAGGGAGCTTACCATATGAAGTGGGAGAGGCTCAGGATGGATGAGTGATCACAGCAGCTTTAACCATCATTAAATTACTAAACAGAACAACAAACCAAAGTAGCCTGAGGGTTCGGGTGAAGGAGGCAAAAAAGTGATCAACAGCTAAGGGAATAATTTGGTAGGTCCCTAGCCCAGTCCCTCTAGGGCTTACATTAATTGTCTCCTGAAGTCCTGCTTATGTGTTATCTTGGGAGACGAGAATGCTTTAAGGGCTCTTGTCTGCTGATAGACTTTTTAATTGCTCTATTTTTCTGGGATTCCTATGTATGTCCATATAATTTGTATAAACATGAGAGTATTGGTATAAATAATAAGAGTAATACTTTCTCTTTACCTTGCTTTTATAATTTCCAAAATCTTTCATTATTTTTTTTTGAAATCTTCATTTGGTAGTTCTTATTATCCTTATTTTACAAATGGGGACAATGAAGTTCGGAGAGGTAAACTCCTTGTCACACAGCAGACAATCTTGGTTTTGTTGTTGCTGTTGTTGTTGAGACAGGATCTGGCTCTGTTGCCCAGGATGGAGAGCAGTGGCGCTCCAGATCACAGCTCACCACAGCCTCAATTTCTGGGCTCAAGCAATCCTCCTGCCTTAACCTCCTCAGTAGCTGGGACTACTGGTGCACACCACCATGCCTGGCTAATTTTTTATTTTTACTTTTTTTGGAGAGGCAGGGTTTCACCATGTTGCCCCAGCTAGTCTCAAGCTCCTGGGCTCAGTCAACCCACCCACCTTGGCTTCCCAAAGTGCTGAGATCATAGACATGAGCCATCACCCCTAGCCCAGACAACCTTGTGAAGGTAAGGGATTTGTGTTAGTCAGGGTTCTCTAGAGGAACAGAACTGATATACATATAAATGTATATTATATGTACATATAATCTGTTAAATGTACATATAATCTATTAAATGTACATATAATCTGTATGTAATATACATACAGATATACATATAAAGGGGAGTTTATTTAGTATTAACTCACATAATCACAGGGTCCCACAACAGGCAATCTGCAAGCTGAGGAGCAAGGAAAGCCAGTCCGAGTCCTAAAACTGAAGAACTTGGAGTTAGATGTTCGAGGGCAGGAAGCATCCACATGGGAGAAAGATGTAGGCTGGGAAACTAGGCCAGTCTAGTCTTTTCACGCTCTGCCTGCTTTATATTTTAGCCATGCTGGTGGCTGATTAGATGGTGCCCACCCAGACTGAGGGTGGGTCTGCCTCTCCCAGCCCACTGACTCAAATGTTAATCTCCTTTGGCGATGCCCTCACAGACACTCCTAGGATCAGTACTTTGCATCCTTCAATCCAATCAAGTTGACACTCAATATTAACCATCACAGGACCTAATGCAAGAAAAGCACCCAGAAGGCAGTCATAGACACTCCCTTGTCACTAACCACTTGCTGATCCCTGGTGAGGAATTTACTTTCTTGAATCTTACTGACCTGGACTCTGAAACGAAAGAGTTTAACTAGAATCGCTGATTCTCAAATGTGGGTGCACATCAGAATTACAGGGCCTTGGCCTTACCCTGCAGGTTCTGTTTCAGTAGGCTTGTGGTCAGACACAGGAGTAAATATATTTAGGAGATCCTGGGTGATTTGCTCAGCATCCAAGTCTATGCCTGTTTTCCTGGTGCTGTCTCTGAAGAAAGCCCCCTTTCCTTCTGAAATGCTTCCAGGTTCATTTTCCTCAAGGTCCCTTCCCAATCTGACTTCTGCTCATCTGACAAGCAGAGAATTTCCCCAAGGTTTGAATAGTAGGAGGTGTATTTCTCTTCTTCTTCCAGGTGTGGTGGAATCTTTAGTGAATGGCAAGCAGCCAGCCACTGTCCCTTTAAGTAAAAACTCATCCTGTCACAGATAAGCCCCTCTGAGCAGGAGTTATACTAGTAAAGAGAACCATAGAGGCTATTACAAACTTTTGGCATTCCTCACTTCCACTTAAGCTGAACAGGATAAATCACTCCCTCCCCAGTAAGAACTCTTTCAGCCACTTTCCTGTATCACAACATCAACATTTCCAGGTATCCTCTAATGTACTTCATTTTTCATTATTCTTGTTAGCTTGTCTGGCAGTAATATATTTGCATGACAGTTAGTCTCTTTTCAATTAAACATTTGGGTAATTTTGCCATATGGCCACCAATATTGTTATAATTTTAAAAATAAAGGTCTCAAATAAAATACATGAGTACATACACAGCACACAGATAAACAGCATTTGACTTCACCTCTTCTGCTTTTTAGTATAACATTTTTAAAAAATGAACAACAAATTGCATTTCACCATTCAGCAGTTTCAATTAAGGCCATCACCGCAATGTATTTTTCAGGAAGGAAAAAAAATAATAACCTTCACTTCGAGGGGCCATAGTTCATTAGGATGAGTCAGAGAAACCACAGGATGAGTTTGGGATGGAAACACTGCTGCTGTTTGTTAATTATAACCTTCACTGGAAGCAGACAGTCAGGCAGAAAGACCACAGCAAATAGCCCCAATTAGAAAATGACATGTTTGGTGAAAATTCCCCAAACAAGAGCCTTCCTCAGTGACCCAACTTCCTTATACCCCTTACTCTCTCAAAAAACAACTGGCTGGACAAAAATGTGGGACAAAATAACAAAAGGCTTGGTTTGCTTTCCAGAAACCCATCCAGGGACCAATTATCTTGAAGGCCTACGTTGTCCAGCAGTGGTGTGTGTGCCCCACTTCTTACAAAGGAGGACCTATGTGCATCCTGGAGGGAAACACTTTGTCCAGGCTGGTCTCCTAAGTGGAGATCAGGGAATGAGCTCTTTTGTGTGTGTTCCTTTGGGAAATGGGGAACGGGAGGTGAGATGGGTGTGAAGGAGTTTGAAAACAATCTTTTTTTTCTTTTATCTCTTCTCTTTCCCATGACAAGCAAGGAGATAATGATCTAGTTCTTGTCTTTTTCTGTTATGAAAACTATCCTCCTAGCCCCCGTGGTAGTAAGAAATGATTTTTGATATCAGTTTGAGAGTGAAAGCATTAGTTATAAACTTGAGCTTCAGATATGTCAAAATCCTAGGTTTCATCAAGACAAGGAAGCGCAAGAGTACAAAAATTTCATCATCTTTCATAGAAAGTCTCCGTGCTTTGGTAAAAATCAATAGTAATAAAAATAAAATTAAAATAACATAAATAACAATGATGAGGAAGAGGACGATGACATTGTCTCAATGTTACCAGTAGGCCGAATGGAAGGACTTACAAGCACATAATTATAAAAATAACTTTGCTTTTGTTTCTCCTAGTCCCTTTAAACTTGCTTGTTTGCAGACAGGCCTTCCTTATATGAAAATGCAGAAAGACTTTCAGACCATTCTGATCACTCTTACGCAACTGCAAGCACTCAAGCACTTATGTCATACATAAGCTCAGTTCAGTAATTAATAATATCCAGTGCTAGCTAAAATGAACAAGACAGAAAATACCGAGCATTAACAAGGGTCTAAAGCAACTAGAACTCTCATCACTGCTGGTGGGATTATAAATGTTACAGCCACGTTTGAAAATTGTTGGGCAGTATTTACTAAAATACACACACATGCACACACACATATAAATAATCAAAAATGATCTTGTTAACTCCAAGGTGCCTATGAGTCTGTTAATCCCAGGGCCTATGTACAGAAATATGTACACAGATTTACTACATGCCAGGTATTAAAATTTTTACACTATATGTGATAACTCCAAACTGCAAACCACCCAAATTTCTATCAGCAGTGGAATGGATAAATAAATTTAGGTACAGTCATTCAAATGAATACTACACAGAGAAGGTGTAATCTACAAGAATGTGCAAAAATATGGATGACTTTCATAAACATAATGTTGAAAGAAGTCAGTCACAGAAGTGTACATATTGTAAGATTCCATTTATATAAAAACTACAAACAGGCAAAATGCATGTGTGCTGTTAGACAATTACTCTATCAGTTATCATGTGGCAGAAGTGAGAGGAAAAGGAGTGTGAAGGCATCTGGGTTGCTGGTGAATTTCTCTTTATTGATGGTGGGGATTGTCACACGGGTGTGGTCTGCGAACACTTATTGAGCTGTATGCTTGTGATATGTGTCCTTTTCTATATGTATATAATATTAAAGTAAAACATTTAAAAATGTTCATTCCTATGTGATAGTCAAAGCATTCCATTTCATTCAAAGTGAAGACTTATATCCTAACTCTAGCCAGGCCTATTATAGCGCATGGGCACTGTTTCTGAGCCTCGGGGGATTGGGAAGAGTGGGGAGCAAGGAAATGTAAGGAGAACTATTAATAAAAAGCTCTTCACTGACAGGCATGAAGCTGTTACAGCAAATGTGCTGATGTTCCTCCCAGGTCCCCGCCCATGGAGTGCTGTGAATATTGGCTGCTAATGGCTCATAGTTGTCCCCCTTTTGGGAGAATTTCCCTTTGACCAAATGGAAGCCACCTTTTCTGAGTCATGGCCCTTCCCCTCCCTATTTAACTCCCCAACTTTCTCCCCCACTGCTTCCTCGCCTTCCCCCACATTGCACTCAGCAGCCAATGACCAACTGACCGGGAGGTAAAAGCCTGGCCCCATTTCTCCAGGACAGACCAGAGCTTGCTGTGGGACAAGTCAGGGGCTAGCCTCTAACAGAGGCCACATCCTTGGTTTGCATCTCTCCCTTTTATTCTGCTTTGCTGCGAGCACTCCCCCAGTAAACCACTTCACAAGAATCCCTATTTCAGACAACGCTCCCAGGAAGCCCAACCAAAGACAGCTGGCTCAGGGCTCAACAAGCTTGGGAACAGTTGCAGTCTGGTGCTTTCTTCTGGTTTTCTTATAAGGCTTCTCGGCTCCCTGGTGGTCTTTTACCTTCAGACCCTTGGATGCTGCGATGCTCTCCACTCTAGTGGTCACATATCTTCTTGTTAGCCCCTGGAAACCTGTGCCAACCACTCCAATGCCGGCTCCCCAGTGTGGCCTCCATCTGGTCCTTGAACACTCTGAGTACATCATCTTAACAAACTCCAGGAGAGTAAGCTGCCTAACACCATCATCTCCCCCTTACCAGGCCATCCCTCACATTGTAAGGGTGAAGAAGGGCACCAGTCTGCATCACTCCTCTACCTGCAAGGGGACATATAACAGACTCCTGAGTCATCCCCTGAGCCTCCTCCTAAGAGACTTGAGGGGAGGAACAGGTACCCTCCCATGACACACTCTTTGAGGGTTGTGAGGTATTCATAGTGCAGGCTTTTCCAAAGAGAGAATCATGAAATGTGCAATCATTATTGTGTGGCTTTTTGGATATTTCTGTATCTGATATTTATTAAATCATGATACTTCAATTAAAACTTCCAACTTAGAATCCTGTTACATTGAAATATTTGAACAGTGCATTAGCGTCCACCAGAAAGGGAACGTTTCCTCTGCATTACTCATTAGTTCCTGGATTATCTTGCTTTTTTGCCTCTAGGTTTTATTTTATTTTACTTTATTTTATTGAGACGGAGTCTCGCTCTGTTGCCAGGCAGGAGTGCAGTGGTGCGATCTCGGCTTACTGCAACCTCCACCTCCCAGGTTCAAGTGATTCTCCTGCCTCAGCCTCCAAAGTAGCTGGGACTACAGGCACCTGTCAACACACCCAGCTAATTTTTATATTTTTAGTAGAGATGGGGTTTCACCATGTTGTCCAGGATGGTCTCTATCTCTTGACCTTGTGATCTGCTCGCCTCAGTCTCCCAAAGTGCTGGAATTTCAGGTATTAGCCACCAGGCCCCGCCTCCTCTATAGATTTTTTGTAGAGCCCATCAGAGACTGTGAATTCTCCACATGGTCTATGGGTGAAAGAAATTCTGGAGGCTACTTCTCTAATTTGAGAGGACACATGTAGATATGAGAGCCCATAATACTGTTCTTCTCATCTATAGCACCCGGATTTTCCTCTCTCCAACCGTGTTACACATTTATCTGTTTGAACATGAAGTTCCAGAACCAGGTTCTATTTCAAGATGCCAGGGAGCTCGTGGGCATGTGTAATCCACCAGAAAGAGCCCTAATAATTCTGCTTTCAAGTCCCAGTCTAGCAAAGTCATTGGTCCTCACTTTCCTCAGCTTCAAATGAAGGAGTCGTACCTTGTAACTCCCAAGATCCTCTTCTATTCTGATATTCTGGCTTTCATTATCTTGAATTCCATTGTTAGATTGAATTGACCTGTCAGCTTAGAAACAATGATTGGCACAACATCCATATTCAGAGACAGCCTCAGTCTGACTGTCTGGTCTTTGACGGGACAATGCGATAGGCAAATCTCAACCTGTGAGTCTTCTTTTAGAGACCTTAAAACAATCTTGAAAAAAAAAAATAGCAATGATGTAAGTCCGAGAAGTAGGGCCCCTTTACAAATAGCAACGCTGTGGGCTCATGCAGACAGATCTGATGTAGCTCCTATTTTAATTGAATCACCCACTTGGCAACTGAACAACAACAATAAACTGCTTGTTGCTGGCTTATGTCTCTGTCAGAAAAAAACAGTGTTCACTCTCAAATGCTTCTGGGCCTTTTGCTTTATTAAGAAACTTGATATAGTTCAGTAAGGATGTGGTCTATCTCAGATTTATAGCCAGCTTTCTAATCCAACCAGATAGGATCTCAGGGCAGAAAAACATACGCCTTGTTTTTGTTTTGATGAGACAAAACCCCCGAAATGGGAAGTCCATGGTCTCCTGACTCAATCTCCCAGGTCTGAGTGCCTGCCCTGCTGTAGCTGGGCTGCCACCCCAGGCCTTCCCCCTCCTGCCCAGCCAGCGGCTGCTTCTGTCCTTCCTGGAGCTGCCCAGACCTTTGCTCATGTGTGCAACCTTTTCAGAGGCCTGTTGACAGGTTTGAAAATAAAGCAGGCGATGTAAAGAACACGCAAGTCATAGATATATGAAAATCAAGCAGTTTGGCTCTACGGAGTGGGATTAGTGAGGATCAGCTGTGCAGCCAGGCTGCTCCTGGGAGGGAGGCCTCCTCCTGCCTGAAGCTGGGGCGCTGGGGCACTGTCTGCCTCAGCTGTGCAGCTGTAGCTCTGGGCCATCTCTGTCTATTCTCAGACACTCCTGAGCTGTCCCAGAATGCCAGGGCACATGGGCTGCCAAATTGCCCAGGTGGGTCCAATAGTAGTTGATAATGTGGTGCTTGGGGAGGGAACTTTCCTGTCCCCACAGAGTGAGGGGCAGGGCTTCTGCTGGGGCCAGAGCCCTGGGACTGGAAGCTGAAGTGGGAAGGGCAGAGAGAAGACCTATCAGGGGCAAACAACCCTCAGGGGACACTGGTAGCTTTGCACAGTGTCAGACTGTGCTTGTAGATATTGGGGGAAAGAGTGAAATAACTATGATCTGAGAGTGATACTCAGGAACTCTGACGTAAACATGAAGTGATGATACTCATACGCTGGAGACGGAGCATCCGCTTCTCTTTCTGTTTGCCTACTTTTTCCTGCTCTTTATTCACATTGGTGTGCAAAATAATTATTCTGCGTCCAAAAGTCCATGAGATAGAGACTTCTATTTCTTTGTGCAAATACGTCAATACCTCTCTAGGAAAAACAAATAAAATAAAGGTTCTGAGTATTGAGTATCAGCCCATGCTTTGAAAAGTACCCCAATGATACGATAGGAACAGCGTGAGTATCTTGCAGTGACAGACGAGTCACACAGGGGACTCACAGGCATCTCATTTTAACAATGAACTGACTCTTCCGTAGACCCTGCAGCCTACCCACAGCTCCTGTCCCTGTCCCTGTGCTGTTGAGCTTGTTCCCTCCAGGTTCAGGGTGGCTGTCTGGTCTAGTCTGACCAAGCCCTCTTCTAGAATAGGCACTGGAATTTGAGAGATTACAGAAATGAGCTTAGGAACTTTAGACTTTTCACCAGATAGAAAATTTGCAAACATGTTTTGCCCTATAACCAGGTTGAGTGATCACATTGTCATCACTAAACTGCCTAGTTCATCAAAATATTAATAATTGTCTTGAAGAGCTGATGAAACCAGAATAGTTTGAAAACAGGGATGGAAAATGATTCTCATGGAAAAGAGAAGGTTGAGTGGTCTGAGTGGTTACAATGCAAGTCTAGGAACTAGAGAGAGACAGGGAATGTACACTGATGGAATCGAGAAAATGTCATGCGTGAATGTAAAGACTAACCCAGAGAGGATACTTGAGGACCTGCCTTTTCTCCCATAATATGCGCTATGATTCAGTCAAACTAAGCCACAAGATATTCCTTTAATTATCCTATGCATTCCTCTCTTTGCTCAAATGTTCCCTTTTCCAGGAATAAACTTCCCACAGTACCATTAACCACCACTATTTCTTCACAAATTGCTTTGTGACAATGTACTGAAGGCTTGTGCATCACATCAACTATCTCATTTAATCCTCGTAACCACATTATGAAGTAGGTGTTAACATGAGCTCTGTCTTGCAGCTACAGAAATTATGATGTAATAGCTTAAGTAACTTGCCCAAGGTTAGGCTAGTAATAAGAGGCAGAGCTGGGGTTCCATCTTAGACAGCCTATTCCTACATCTTTAACATCTGTGTGTGCCAGTAGAGATAATGCTACTGTTCTAAGAATCCTTAAAGGACCAGCTTGAATTCATGAGACTTTCTTCCCCCAGGATAAAGCGCTCCCTTGCTGATGTCCCCACAGTCCAGGTTGGTGCTGATGCTGTCCTGCATCAGAGCCACTTGTGTCCGTGTGTGCACTCTTTGTCAGGGTCTGACACTGTTGCATCGTATATCACCTGTGTTGTCATGGTCAGTGCTCAACAGATGCCCCTACTGATTCGAGTATACGAGCAAGTCAAATAAAAAAATGTAATAATGTATTAGGCTTCTGCTGTATGCATAAATTATTGTATTTTATCCATACAACATTTATTATTCTTATTTTTCAATGAGGAACCAGACTTAGGGAGATTAATAACTTGCCTGAAGTCACAGAGGCAGAGGGGCAGCATAAAGATTCAGCTGCCAATTTGTCAGATTCCAAAGCTCTTTTACTGCACCACCTCTCCTTCCAAGTGTGGGAGAGTGGGGAGGGAATTATGTGTCAGTGTTGGATGAGAATGGCTTGGTAGAACTTGGAGGTGAGCTTCTCATGAACAGGGCTTCTTGGGACCTGTGATCCTGTCTTACATGAGTCACACCAAATTATTAGAAATCAAAGCGTCAATTGAGGAAAACCACGCCAGCCCCCAGAAAGCTAATTGAGCCCTGCAGTCTCAAAGCAAGTCTAGTCATTGCTCTTGAAAAATGCAATTTAGCCATTCCTCCTTCCTCCTTACAGCTGATATCAAATACATGAAACATCATATGTAATTAGAGTCCATGAACATTTGTGTCACTTCGCACAATTAAAACTATGTTCTGCTATTCCTGGGAAACATATTTTTAGTTTAAGCTGGGGTGTAATGGGATCTCTAAAAATAACACCGTGAAAGGTGAGGCTAAGTGTAGGGGCTGAGTTCACCCCAATGCCGAGGCTGTAAAACATTATTCATGGTCCATTTAAAGCTCTTGAGCCCTGGGCCAACTTTTTTGCTTGGACAGAAGTTTGGTTCATCCTATTTGGACCCAACTCACTTTCCATCTAAATGGCGGTGGTCTGAGTGAGAGGGACTTAGACTAGGCCATTAGAGGAATTTTACAGCAGCTGAGGCAGCTCAGGGCCACTTTCTCTCCGAGGGGCTCTGGTTACATTCAGGCTGAAAGGCTTGGATATCGAGTGTTGAGACCACCCCACAGCTCGCCAGCTTGCTGCCCTCTGGCATGATGGCTCCTCTCAGAATCAAGCTCCCCAGGTTTTGGCAAGCCCTATGGCTACAGAAATAACAAATGATCTCCCAGCTTGGCAGTGGGAGGGTTCAGGCATGCCTGTAACCTCAGACACAGAATATGGCACCCAATAGCGTGCGGAAATGGTGATACAAGGCTTGTAACAGATGTGAGAAACTTCAAGATTTCAATAATTCAGGGCTTTGGAGGGGATATGATTTTCTTGGACAGAAAAGTGCCGTATTAAGTGCACCACCCGCAGTACTTTAAACACGCATACACACACGCTCTCACACCACACGGAACACGTCCTCGTATGTGCCCACTGCCAGCGCTCCTGCTCCCTTGCTTAAGGTAGACCTGACATCAGCAGCAGATGGTCATTATCAAGTTTCTTATCTCATCCTTGTTGCCCCAAAACATAATTTCTCCTGCCCTTGGGGCTGTGCTAATGAGGTTGATGTTACAGGCTGGATTCTGTGGATACGCTAGGTGATTTCACTCTCTTTCCTGGTCATAAATGTTGTTTGCTTCTTTATTCTTCTGATTCATCTGTTTATTTACATTCAGCTTCCATCAAATACAGATTTGGGGTGAGGTCAGAGATTCCATTCTATTCACTGATTTATAAATCTCTTTCTCTCTCTCTTTCTTTCTCTCTCTCTCTTTCTTTCTTTCTTTCTTTCTTTCTTTCTTTCTTTCTTTCTTTCTTTCTTTCTTTCTTTCTTTTCTTTCTTTCTTTCTTTCTCTTTCTTTCTTTCTTTCTTTCTTTCTTTCTTTCTTTCTTTCTTTCTTTCTTTCTTTCTTTCTTTCTCTTTCTCTCTTTTTCTTCTTTCTTCCTTCCTTCCTTCCTTCCTTCCTTTCTTTATTTCTCTCTCTCTCTCTTTCTTTTTCTTTCTTTCTTTCTTTCTTTCTTTCTTTCTTTCTTTCTTTCTTTCTTTCTCTCTCTCTCTCTTTCTTTCTTTCTCTTTCTCTTTCTTCTTTCTTTCATGTGGATGTGTGTGTGTGTGTGTGTGTGTGTGTGTGTGAGCTTGTTTTTGATACAGGGTCTCACTCTGCCACCCAGGCTGGAGTGCAATGGTGCAAACGTGGCTTCACTGCAGCTTCTACCTCCTGGGCTCAAGCAATCCTCCTATCTCAGTCTCCTGAGCAGCTAGGACTACAAGTGCATGCCACTATGCCTTGCTAATTTTTGTCTTTGTTGTTGTTTTGCCATGTTGCTCAGGCTGGTCTTGAACTCCTGGGCCCAAGCAATCCACCCACCTTGACCTTCCACAGTGCTGGCATTACAGGCGTGAGCCACTGTGCCTGGTCACAAATATCATCTTTCTTTAAGTGTAAACATGGTCCAGTACAAGCTAGTCCACTACAGGGAGAAGTGCCTAGAGCCAAGTCTTTGTTGATGGTAGCAGGGTTATTTTCGGGAGGTTAGCAGCAGAGACTGAACTAATCCTAATTCTGTGTATGCAGTCTCAGGCCAAAGGACAATACTGAGGATAGACTCTGTGACCTTCGGCATGCACAGGGCATGTGACCACACTTACAGTGCCTTGTTCAGAGGCGGGCAAGAGCCATTTTAAATTTTTGTCGTAACATGAGTAAATGCAAAAAAATTATTGTTATTATTATTATTTTGCTGTGCTGAGATAATTGGATAGTCCTTCTTGGGACTGAAGTGACCGACCACATATTTGTACATGTGTGACTATTTGCTTCATCCTTCATTCCTAGGCTAAAATAGACTGTCTTCCCTTCCCTACCTAATTAGAGAAGTCATTCCCTAGTCACTGAATCCTTCACTTTAAAGGCAGCAGAGCATTTTTAGATGATCAAGTACATCCTCACCAATTTTATAATTGAGATCAAAACTCTGGTTGGAGAAATGACTTACCCAACATCTCTGGAGATTCAGTTCAGAATTGGAGATACTTAAAGACACAAATGAACATTTCTTGAATCTTTCCTTTCAATTTTCATCAAATAAGACCTGCCCTATATAGACTTTCAGTAGTTTATCTCTAGTGGTTTTTTTTGTACCCCTTTCCTCCCTAGACAGCTCACTGAGTATACTCTACTCTCTTTCTTTCTCAACGGGCCCTTATCTAAAACAGTTATTAGGAAAAGACCAGACAAATGTACTCACATTCTGGCACAAATGACTGGTCATAGCTGCTTCCTCATTTGTGTATCTCATGGGGATTAGATTGTACTGAAAAGTGTTAAAATCTAGTGACAGAATTCAAGGCAGCCTCAGGCCAATGGTAGGCATTTTGGGGAGGCAGTGACTAAAATTACACCATGGCTTGGAAATTAAGAGGTCTGACTTAGACCTGTTGAAGAATTGTGGGATGCAAGATCTGGTAGAGGCCATTAACTCATGCAGTTTGCTAATAGATAAGGAAACTGAAATCCAGGGGAAGGAAACTGAGGTTTTCCCATGGGCAAGCAGCTGGTTAGTTAAGGACAGAGCAGAGATGTGTCTCTAGGATTTACATTTAAAAAGTGGGCATGACTTAACAAAATGATTTACCATTTGGCTGTTCGTTTATTCATTCTTTTAAGAAATATATTTTTGTATGCCTACTCTGTGTCCAGCAGAGTTTGTCATTAAATGATGAACAAAGAGACACTAGTCTTGCCCTGCTGGGGCTTATAATCAATGGGGTGGGGACATAGAGGAAGAAAGACACACTCACCAGAAACAGATAATTACAAATTGTGATAAGTCCCTGTCTTGCTGAACTTACCACCAACATTTGACACAGTTGATTAGTCCCTCCCTCTTGAGATGCTTTATTTATTTAGCTCCTGAGAAACCACTCTCTTGATTTTCCTCCTACAGAGCAGGCTTCTCCTTGTCCTGCTTTTTAGCTGGTTCATTCTCATATCCTTAGCTTCTAAATATTGGAATACCCCAGAAGCCACCCCAGTCTTCTCCCGTGAACTCCTAATTTGTATATCAGGCTGTATACTTGAGTTCTCTACTAGGCTGTCTAATAGATACATGTTACATAATACGTTCAAAATCACAACCCTCATTTCCCGTTCTCATCTCCAACCTTCTCCTCCCCAGCTGTTCATCTTAGGAAATATAAATGTACTCTTCCAGTGACTCATATGAAAACCTTGGAGTCAGCTTTGATTCTCTTCTTTCTCTAATACTCAGTTTCCAGTACATCTCTGTAAGTCCTGTAGTTCTTACCTTCAAAATAGATCCAGAACCCAACCATTTGTCAACCACTTTATAACCTTTATCACTCTGGTCCAAGACAACATCACTTCTCACCAGGAGTACTGGAAAAACCTCCTGACTAATCTTCCTCTATTTGTACCAGCCTGAGTGACCCCTTCCAAATATTGGATTATTTTGCTGAAAACACTCATCTCAGACAGAATAAAAGCTCAAGACCTGACAGTGGCTGGCAAGACCATACAAGACCCAGACCCCTGCCATCTGTTTTTATTTCCCATCACTCCCTCCCTCCCTCTCTCGCTTTTCCTCAATCCTGTGGAGTCCACTTAGGCTCAGGGTCTTCTCACTCACTGCTTCTTCCACAAACGCCCACACAGCTTGTTCCCACCCTCTCTGCAGGTCTCTGCTTATCCATTATGCTCTCAGTGGCACCTTTTGAGTCCTCCTGTGAAAAGACATTCCACCCAGGAATGCCCATCTCGCCTCGCTTTATTTGCTTTATTTTTCTCTTTAGCACATGTCATCATGTAACTTTGTCTGCATTTATTGGTTTATTTGTTTCTTCCTTGTCTGCCTTACTCGCAGCCAGAATGTAGACTCCAGGTAAGCAGGGAGTTTTGTCTGCTTCCTTCTCCTTATGCCTAGAACAATGCTCAGTAAAGATTTGTTAAATGAATGAATGAACTGAAGCTGAGATCTGAAAAGTCTCAGTTAAAAGGCTGGTGGGAGCTGTCTGTAGAGAACCACCCCAGAGAAATTACTATAGGTATAAAGAAAATGAGGGGATAAAGCTGGGCCCTGAGAACCTAAAGAAGGGAGACAAATGGGCTGAAAGGAAGCAGAAGTTGGCAGAGACTGGCTTGTGTGGAACCTTGGAGCCATGATGGGGACTTTGGTTTGAGCCTGGGTGAGAAGGAAGGCTATAGACAGGCTTTAAGCAGGGAGTCCTTTTAATGTGGAGGTTCCCATAAGTGCAAAGTCACAGTTCCTGACCTCAAGAAAATCAGTGTCTATGAGGGGAGCCCATCACAAACACACAGTTAACAGCGTGAAGCGCCTGGGTGACCTGGGAATATATCCCTCTTCCTTGAGGGCGAGGAGAGGAATCAGAAATTTTCTAGAGGTTTTAATATTTTTAAAGACATTATTTTAGGAAAAAAAACAGTTTTAGGCTCATTGCAAAGTTGAGAAGGTGGTTCGGAGAATTCTCATATACCTGCTTCCCCTACACATGCACAGTCCCCCTATTATCAACGTCCTCCACCAGAGTGGTGCATTTATTACAACTGATGAACCTACATTGATTCATCATTGTCACCCAAAGTCCATAGTTTACATTGAGGTTCACGCTTAGTGTCATACCATTTGTTGGGTTTAGACAAATGTATAATGGCATGTGTTTATCTTTATAGTATCATGCAGAGTAGTTCCACTGTCCTAAAAGTTCTCTGTGCTCTGCCTATTCATCCCTCCCTCCCTTATTGGCTGTCACTTATCTTTTACTGTCCCCATAGTTTTCCCTTTTCCAGATTGTCATATAGATGGAATCATATAATACATAATCTGTTTAGATTGACTTCTTTCATTTAGTAATATGCACTTAAATTTTCTCCATGTCTTTTCATGGCTTGAGAGCTCATTTCTTTTTGGCACTGATTAATATTCCATTTTTCTCCTATACCACAATTTATTTACTTATTCACCTGCAGAAATGGCATCTTGGTTGCTTCCAAGTTTTGTCAGTTATGACTAAAACTGCTATAAACATCCATGTGCAGGTCCAATTTATGGGTGGATATAAGTTTTCATCTCCTTGGGGTAAAAACTAAGGAATATTATGGCTGGATCATATAGTAAGAGTATGTAGTTTTGTAAGAAACTGACAAATTGTCTTCCAAAGTAGCTGTAGCATTTTGCATTCCCACCAGCAATAAATTAGAATTCCTGTTGCTCCACATGCTTGTCAGCATTTGGTGTTGTCAGTGTTCTGGATTCTGGACATTTTAATAGGTGTGTAATGGTGTCTCATTGATGTTTTAGTTTGCAATTCTCCAGTGACTTATGGTGTTGAGCATCTTTTCATATCCTTGTTTGTCATCTTAATATCTTCTCTGGTGAGTTGTCTGTTCAGGTCTTTGATTCATTGTTTAATCAGGTTTTTAGTTTCCTTATTGTTGATTTGTGTATTTTGGAAAACAGTCCTTTATCAGATATGTCATTTGCAAATATTTTCACCTAATCTATGATTTCTCTTTTCAGTCTGAGATTTTAATTTTCTGACCTGAATCTGTAAGGAGAAATAGAAGATCAGGCGTGTGGTGCACCAGGCAGAGATAAAGCCAGAGAGAACCGTATATGCAACAGTGCAAGCGTCTGCCATCTCAGAGAGTGGTGTGAGGCTTGAACTGCTAAATAAAAATGTGTTTTTCAAGGTTGAAACTAAGTCTGGCTGACTCCCAAGTCCATGTCTTTTCACTATACCATGCTGAGAAGTGGTTTTGAGGCCAAATGGAAGGAGGCAGCCGGGGTAGGCTGGAGGACTTTCAGAGATCACAGGCTTGCTGGCTCCTGTCGGAACAGGAAAAGAGCATCCATGCTGACAGCTACATTTCACAGAAGAGGGAAATATGGCTCAGGGAGAGGAAACCACTTGTTCAAGATCACACAGCTTGTGAGAGGCAGGCTCGTCGTCCAGTTTTGCAGGGATGGTGTAAAAAAGCAAAAGAAAATGTCATTTTACATTGAACTGAATTGAGAAAATACTCATGAACTTCTTAGGGATGGAAAACATTTTGCAGTCGTACCTATTTTTCCTACATTTTGTGTGTGTGTGTGTGTGTGTGTGTGCGCGCGCGCGCCCACGCACATATCATACTTTTCCAAAGGAACTTGTAAATGCCTCAGCTTAGTTCTGCTTCTCTGGTTTGATCAATAAGAATTTTAAATCAATTAATGCTTAATTCTCCTAACCATTAGTTTTTATTTTATCCAGAGTAAAACTTCAAAAAAATGTTTTATTAATAATAGAAATCATAACAATAATATTAATCACTGTTACGATGTGACAGCAGAAACCTGTCATCTTTTTATGCCCAATCCAAATGGCAACTGGAATAGAGTTAACATGAGTATTACCACCAGCTTAAATTCCCTGGTAGGTGGAATTTACTCTCCCCTGAAACCCCCACCACAGTTACGCTGTGTTTACTGGTAGTCTGCAATGCAATTTGGGAAACTTCTGTCAGCTACATACATTTTAAATACAATTCAGGCAATGCACAGACATAGCCAAAGCGAAGCTTGAAGACAGCTGAAAGAAGTGTGAAGGAGGGGCTCGTCCATTAAGAATAGGCCTGTTTTGACCACCACAGAAATATATCTCTTTGGCCCTAGAGCTGAAAAGAATATTAAAGTTTCAATTAGACCATTCTGTGACTTCAGAGAGAACCATACTCAAGCCAACCCAAGCAAAATCCATCCTGATATTCTAGATCAAAGTTCAACAAATATTTTCTGTAAAGCACCAGATAGTAAGTATTTTAGGCTTTCTGAGCCATAGGGTCTCTGTCATAACTACTCAATTCTATCCTTTTAGAAGAAAGCAGACATAGACATTTGGCAAATGAATGGGCATGATTGTTTTCCAGTAAAACTTTATTTACAAACACAGGTAGTAGGGCTGAATTTCACTTACAGGCAGTGGTTTGCCAACTCATGCTCTAAATCTCTAGAAGAGAAACTGCCTAAGCTTCTCTAGGAAGTTTTCGGCTTTTATCGCTGGACATTCTTCACTATGTCTAGTTCATATCCCTTTGTGTATCCTTTTGTATAATACAAATCCTTCTACTATACCCTGGGGAGATGGAGAACATCTGTTTGGGGCATCCTTTTGTTGGAAGGACTAACTGCCATAGGAAGAAGGATGAAAGATTAGCATAAAGTTTGCTAATCAGAGGACAGGCATTCATATCCTGACTTCACTACTTGTTGTATGATCTTAGACAAGTTGCTAAACCATTCTCTCTGCCTCAGATTTTTCATCTGCAAAATGGTTCTATTCATGATACTAAAATCATGGTGCTGTTGTGAGCATTAAGTGAGATGATGCATTGCAAAGCACTTTAACCTAGTTCTTTAATAAATGTGAGATGGAAAGGAAAGGAGAGGTAGAGATAGAGAAAAAGTTAGATTACCCTGACATTGAAAAATGCAATTATTTGGGAACAGATAAACTGGTAGACCCTATTTGGAGATTTTAGCAAAGAGAGCAAATACAGCCATATGTGTTGGGTTGAATAATTATCTATCTATTACACTATCTTTCACTACACTTCATAGTCTACATCATTCTAAAATTATCTTTCCCATCTGTTTACTTCCTTATTGACTGTCTTTCCCCCACTAGAATGTAAAATCCTAGAGAGACAGGCCATATCTGTGTCATTCATTACTGTACCCTCAGTACCTAGAAGAATCTTTGGCACATAGTAAGTATTCAATAAATAATGGTTCAATGGAAGAAAAAATGAATGGGAAGGTTGTCTCTTCTGTGCAGTACCCAGCTTCAAGAATAATCCAGCATAGTGACAAAGGAACCTGCTTCCAGCCAGCCATCATCCTCAGCATGGGTATCACCCTCATGGCAGACATCACCATCAGACCCTTGTTGTGTGGCTTCTGGACTTACCAAGGATTTCTGACAACTGTTAAACTGAATTTCATCCCAGCTCCCTTATTTTTTGACTTAGGCCATACTCCCAGATGCATAAAAGGAGGATAAAAAGTAGATCTTCTTTACAAGAACAAGTGATGGCTTGTTAAACATAAAAACAAACAAAGAAGGCATCACCTTTGTGAAATCCCTATATCCACCTAAGGGCTGAATGGAAAAACAGACAAACACCTATTTCTTTCTATGTGGTTCATGGCTTCTCTGTGTTTTCCAGATTTCTGTTTGTATCCTATTGGAGGATAACGGCCCAAAGGGAATCATGTTATTCACCTAATCTGGCCATGACCATGTATCTACCAGCAGTATATATTACGCATGAAATACCCCCTAAACTACCTTTCTTACTTTCTTTGCTCTTTCTTCTTCCCTCTCTACATTCCATTTTTAATACATATTTATTGAGCAAATGATTATATATGTAACATAGTTCTAGACATTTATCCTTCTTTAATAGGAAAAGAACAGTTATTATCTATAAGGCAATTTGAGAGCATGTGTAAAGCAGCCCATCAACAGTGTAAACCCTGAGAGGATGAAGAAATGACAAATGTGGAGGGGGAGGCCACAGACGGTGTGGTCAGTTTCAGATGGGTTTCTAGTCGGTTGTTGGAAGGATGCCTTAGAAATCATTTAGTGAGATAAGGGGGTAAGTGGGAGAAGAAGGGTGAAAAGTTAGATGAGAGGCAGTTACCAAAGTACACACCATGCAAATTGAGCTCAGACAGAAGAATAACATTCCAAAAATGTTTATTAAGTATGGACTCTGTCTGTCAACACCATCCCAGGGCTTTAAAATAAATTAGGAGGTCTGATTCCTTTCCTTAAATTGCTGATAATATGGTGTGAGTAGTTAAGCACACATTTGCTAACAAACTTGAAACTCCACATGTTCTCCACAGTAGATTTAACCAAAATGTTAGAAAGTGGTAAGATTTCTCCACTGAACCATCATCTCCAAAGTACTGTCTTGAATTGCTTAAAGACCAGTTTCTAATTTTGACACCTCAGCGCTAAGCTTCTGATGCACAGTATTTTTCTTTAATGTGGATGGCTAATAGCAAGAGAGGGGTTGAAGGGGTTAACCTACTTCTAGCAACCCCATTAGTGAACTTGAAAAATGACAGTAGAGGATATTTTGGTTTTAGTTTATGGAGACCGTTTCCATAATGGCTTCCTAAATGCCACTCCCAGTATGTGGCCTCAGATGCATCCGGACAGCTAATGAAAGAAGGACTTGGTGAGACATAAGACCTGTCACACAGCTCTTAGCATCACTCTGAGCTGGACTATCTCCAAACCAAGCTGCAGAGCTTGTCTGCTCAGCTTTTTGACCCCCTGCGTGTGTCTAATCTTGAGCAAGATATATTTATCTCAATTGCTAAGAGATCTGGCTCAGAGACAGAGCAAAGACCCAACATGTAGAGTTCAAGTGTTAATCCAAAGAGGCCAACTTTCTCACCCATACATTCTTAGAACTGCACAAACATGTGTCCTTTTCTTTCCATCAGGCTGAGGTTTTTCACAAGTACATCAATTTGAAATTAGTAATACAGAATAAGTGAAACATTAAAAATAAGATTTTTTTTTCTTTGACCAAATTCCTAGAAGTGATGGTGGTAGTGGGGACAGAATAATATTTAATAACGGCCTACTCCTCTCTGCCAGAGTATTATGTATACTATCAAACTAATTTATCAAAGCATATATTTCAAAACAAAAAAGAAGAAAGCCCCTTCATTTTTATGTAAAGAAAACAGAATCAGAAGGACTACCTTGATCAAGATCACAGCTAAAAAGAGGCAATACTAAGCATCTGAAATCTTTATAAGAGAGTATGAATTATCAGAATAGGAGAGAATATAAAGAGAATAGTAAGTATGTTTTCTCTGTATAAAATTCAGTCTTTTCCCACTAAATCACCCTGCTTTTCATCCATATTATCGAGTTATCATTAGAACAGATACAACACTTATTTTACATTGTGCATAACAGGTTGATTTTCCAGGCTAGTTTTACTAACATTCAAGGTAATTTAAATATTATTCAAATTCTTTCAGATAATAGCAAAACAGGACACACTCCTCAACTCATTTTATAATTCCTGAACCAGACAAAGATCATACAAAAAAGAGAAGTTACCAATCTAAATCATGAACATAGATGTAGAAATTCTTGACGAAGTATTTTAGCGAGTGATGTAGAATATAAAAAGATAATGTAACAAACAGCGCAATTTATTATCTGATTGAATTATTCCAAAAAATGCAAGTTTGCTCTCATACTAAGACTGTATGCTTATCTTATTAGATGAAGAAAAAGCATTCAATAAAATTTAACATCCATTCATGAAAAGAAACTCTTAACAAACTAAAAAGAAAAGGACAATTATTTTATCCCATGAAAGGTAGCCAACCAAAAAACTTCTGCAAACACATACTTGTGGGTGAAATATTATAAGCATTTCCCTTAAAATCAGAAATTAGATAAGGATGCTTATGGAACAAAACTGTCATTAGTTGATAATAATATTTTTGTTCTACAAAAAATAGCCTCAGGTGATTGAAAGACAAATTATTAGAATTAATATTAGCAGAATTGCTGAATTTAAAATTAGTGTTTTAAAAATTGAATTTGTAAATGCCATCAATAAGCATTTAGAAAATGCAATGATAAAAAAAATATATACCATTCACACTGAAAAGCAAACAACCAAGAATAGCCAAAAACACTCTTGAAAAGAACAGGGTGGAGAAACATGCCCTACGTGATATTTTTAAAGCCATGCTAATTAAGTCAGTGTACCAGCTGTACAGAGAGAAAAATAGACTGCTAGGCTAAAGAATTGGGAAAACTACTCCTGCACATATGAAACATGGTATAAGATAGAGTCTGCACATTTGGGGAGAAATGGACCATGGTGATGGGACGATTGATTATCCCTATGAAAGAAATGAAATTAGATGCCTACTTCACATCATATATAAAAAAAAGTTCCATGATGACTAAGACTTAAGTGTAAGATGCTTAAATATTTAGAGGTATAGAGGCAGAAAAGGTGAAAGACAGGTTTATAAGAGAAAAACTTAACAAAATTATTTAATCAAAGTTTTTTGTGGCACAAGAGCCTTCAGAAATGAAGACCCAAAGACTTAGGAAAAACTGTTTTTATACTTAGGTTGAATGGAGAATGGACAGCTATGTAGACAACTGAACAAAAAAATATGATCTAATCATAATAAACCGGGAGTGGGGACCCAGCAAAGCCTGTCTGTACTGATTCTTCTTTGTCTCACTGTGCAGCATTCCTTCTTTCTGGACATGGGGCAGGAGAAGACAAAACTGGCTACAGTGATCACATCAGTTTCCAGGGCCATTTATACTTCCTTACACCCTTCCCTAGGAAAAGTGACACGTAAGTGAGGCCTGCATATCACAAATGGTATAAGAGATTGTAAGATTGCAATGACGTGAAAATGAATTTTTATTTTACTAGTCTTGTTTCACTTCAGTATATGTTAGAAAAAAATATTACTAGCATATCAAACCACTGATTCACAATAGTGATATAAATTTCTTTAAAAATCTTATGAAATCTTGCCATTGTTCCAAAAGCTATGGCTTTGATGAGATAGCTAAAGATGGGGACAAAGTTTTATCCATGTTTCCATCTCTAGAGCAAGAATGGCAAATTCAAATGCCCAAAGGGAGCAGACAAATCACTTTGGGAAGTGGGGTGGTGGGGGGTAGGACTGGACAACCTGCCTAGCCTGTGCCCTTTCTGCATGAGGCAGAGCTATTCATCTCAAGCTGGGAGTGACCCTTGGACAATTCAAGACTGGTGCCAACCAGATGAATCTCTTCCCAGAAAAGTTAAAAAGTCAGATTTGATGTGAAACCTCGCGGTTTTGAAACACTGGTAATGAATGCAAATATTTAAATGTAAACACTGCGGATCTGCTGACCCATGTCTGCAAGCTGCTGAAGCCTGTGGCCCACACGTTTGCAGTCGCACTGTAGGACCCAGCATGGCATCCTGCACTCCATCGTGGACACCTCAGAAGTCTTTGCTGAGACAATGAATGATGTCTTAATCTCTCTGCCAGTATCTGAGGAGACCATCTGGGAGGTTCATTAAGAAATGGCTGCAAATTCTTTTCTGTTCTTTCCATAGAGAGACAGGGCCTATGTCCTCTCCCTTGTACTAGGTAAGCTCTGACTGCTTGATCAATTGACTGTGGTGGAAGTGGCACTGTGCTGCCTAAAGCGAATGAAGCTTCCACTTCCTGTCTTTTAGAATACTTGTCGTGAGGGGAGCTAGCTCTGTGAAAAGTCCAACTTCTCTGACAATGCCTTCCTAGAAAGACCAGGTGCAGGTGCTCTAACTGGTAGTCCCAGCTGAGCTCAGCCTCCCGGCCACCCCTGCCAAGGTCCCAGACATATGAACGATGCTGCCTTCGACTATCCAGAACAGCCCATCTGCCAGCTGAGGACTGCCGTATGCACTTCATGCCTTGAAGGACAAAAGAATTGCCCAGCTGAGCCCTGTGTGAATTCCTGACTCACACAATTGTGAGGTATAATAAACCATTTATTGTATTAAATGAATGTTGAAGGAGTTTGTTATTCATAGATAACTAAATACTCTAAACTTCTTCATTTAGCTTCTAATTTATCTAACTATGAATCACTATCAGCTAATGAACTTCATTATGGTTTGCTTTGAAGAAGGAAACAGAAGATGTCTTATGAATTCCATATGCATTATCTGCAGGAAAAAGCGGTCTGGATAAATGTGGAAGAAAAGAACAGTCACCAAAGGGTACGATGTTTGAGGCTGAATTGAGAAACCAAATCCCAAACCTTATCTAGGATTGCTGTGTTAGTAATTTGACCATGAAGAACATATTTAAGAAGCTATGAGGTTATTTAATTACTTTTTAAAATTTCCTCTCTCTAGAATAACCAGGGAGCTTGTTTGAACGAAAACACTTGACTGCGGACTATAAGGTATTCAGACACATGCACAGCTGTGAGTGAGGAAAATCCAGGTTTTGCGCAATAGGTCTAAAGTCACTATATAACCTGACTGTCATCCATCAAGAATATGGATGTACACTGTTGGCAGAGCTGGAAATAATGCTTTAGGGGCATCACAGTTCAGGAGAGCCTCTGGTCCCCCTGGAAAGGGTCAGATGCTTTATTCAAATAGAAGAGGCCATTTCTAGAAAAAGAATGTGAGAGGTTAGAAAATGGAGAAGTCTCCCAGAAAGAAGAATAGGATGCCCAAGATAGAGGTCTGGAGGAATCTTGTTGGCATAAAAATCAGTGGAGCTCTGTGAGAAACAATGGTTGGCACTTTAAGGTACCAGTATTAAGAGGCTCGGAAGAATGAGGTTAAGACTTTATACATGGTGTTTAAGCATTGGCATAAACTACAATGATAAAATTGAGCTCTGTCATCTCAGTACTGTTCCAGATGGACAGGACAGGCACTCACCTGCAAAGCGAAGTAGCTGACTCCTGAACTTACTGAGGGACAAGGTTTGATCAGTGGAAGAAGGGTTTTCTATAGGCACTGGAGGATGCCACTTACACTGTCTTTCACATTAATTTTCAGGGAACTTTTCCCAAGTCTGGACTGTAGAGACCTGAGATTATGAGTGTAACAAAATACTTTAAAAATATAATTAGGACTATAAGGAAGAGAAATGCAAAGTCCCTCAGGTAGGGAGCCTTGGGAGAGATGTAGCAGCAGCGGAAACAAGACTTTAAAAAGCAAAAGCAACACTGTCACCTGCCAGGTTCTACTGCTATGTTATCTACATCAGCAGGGAAGGGACAGCAACAGCCGCAGAAGAGGACTGCCTGGAGTTGAGCAGAGACTGTGCTGTTGATGGAGAGGGGAACTCAAAGCCCTCCAAGAACATGTTAGATGCTCTGATTTCCAAGACTGCTTTCATGGACCTGCATCATCTCCTGTGTGAAAGCTGCTGTCCTCAGTACCTAAGATATAGCATAAATGAGCAATACCGTTACCCTCAATAGGTTGATCTTCTCGTTTAAGGAAAGGTCACCTGCGTTATTTTGATGTTGCACAGTAAATATTGTGAGAAAGAGATATTCTGGAAGTTACAGGGGCACAAAGGAGAGACACGTAACCCAACTTGGGGTTTAGGTCAGGAGAGGATGGAAGAGAGAATGATCGGACTGAATTTCGAAAGACATTAGTAGGAGCTGGCTAAGCAACAGAGTCGCTAAGAGTGTTTCTGGCAGAGAGCATAGTATTAGCAAAGCTACTGAGGTGTGAAATAGTGCCGCATGGGAGATGGAATACAAACTGTTTTCAGAGTGTAAAGTTCAAGGTGAGTGGAAGAAGCACAGTGGGAGAGGAGACTGTGATCTGGGAGCATTTGGCTCCCAGGACCCGTAGCGAGTTCGTTGCAGGTAGATCAGTGACATGAATGGATTTGTATTTTAGAGAAAACATTCTAATGATAATGTGCATTGATTTGTGGGTGCAGAGTAGGCAAAACTAAAAGAGAGAGACAAACAAGGAAGCTGTTTTTCTGTCCCAACAAGATTTAAAAAGACCCAAACAGGGACGAGTTAGTATGGGTGGAAATAAGAAAAAGATTAAAAACAGAATCAGAAGGTCAAGCTGGCCAGATTCACAGGGATTCAATTTATAGGAAAGGGGGAAGTCCAGTGAGACTCTTGGGTTTCTCAGCTGAGCTGGGCAACTGTGTGGATTGTGGTGCCATTCTTTGAGCTTGGAGATACAAGAGGAGGAGCAGTCTTGGAGAAGCTTGGCAAAGTGTAGTTTTGTGTCAGCAATTAGACCGGTGGAAGCTCAGAAATTTTTTAAAAAGATACAATTTTAAATGTTATTTTTAACCTTATTCATTTTTGCTCATTCAGGAAAGGCCTGCTAAAGCAAGGATTACACAATGTTATAATACATTTTAATGGAGTAATAGACCTCTCTATTAGTAACTTAGCCATACCTCCCAATGCCACGTACCTGGAACACACTAAGTTATGTGTCATATCTAGCAGAGGACCTGGAACACTACTCAATGACAATAAATGCATTTTTTTCCCTAGCCTGGGCATAACAAAATAATTCTGAACAGCCAATGCCATAAAATCCAAGTATTAGAGCCCGTAAGTTTGGAAATCATGAAGTGCTCATAAAATTCCCTCACTCAGTGTCTCTATTCACCTTTACTTTAGCCTAATAGGAAAAAAGAAAACACAGAAACAAAACCACAAAAAACTATCAATTTGAAAGAAAAAGAGGCAAGCACATGCCCAGCAGTGAGAAATGACAACTAAAAGAAAGGGAACAGTTTAAATCTAGAAAAAGCAACCAAGAAATGGGAATTCCAGGGCAGGGGCTAACAGCTGGAGGCCACAGTAAGCCTTGAACACAGAACCAAAATGGACATAGTGATGACCATGTATGATGAAGACATGGCAAATTGTGTTTCACATCCTTTTTCTGTTAGGACAATGATTCCATCTTTACTTAAGACAGATTTTCATTAAAAACTGGGGGCTGGACACACCTATCTATCATGGCACCCAATAATCCCATCTATGTGAAGCTGCTTCATTGAACTGCATGGGTGGAAAGTAGGGTTGCCAGATAAAATATAGGACAGCCAGTTCATTTGAATTTCAGATGAACAAGCAATTTTTAAATAAAAAGATGTCCCAAATATTGCATCCTGCATTTTTATTTGTTGAATCTGGCAATCCTCAGAGAGACCACCTAATGAGAGAGCACCTAAGTATGTTCTGAACCACAGGATCTTGCCCCTTTCCATTAGGAGGCAAAACACCACCAGGAAACAAAGCAAAACAGAACAATGAAAAAGCTGACTGGCCTACAGTGACTTGATATAAAAAGTGACCTGGTATGACAAACACTTAGGCAGTGACAATAGTGATTTGTTAGGTCCCTGAAATTTGACTTGGGAATCAGAAATCAGAAGGAGGTAAGAAGCAGCAAACACACACACACAACGCGTGCACACACACAGGTCACAAAGCAGCAACAGCTACGATAGGCTCTGAGTAAGTCAAAACTACGAACAAGGCAATGTGACGATGGACTAGAAACTATGAGCATTTATTCATTTCCTTATCCACTCACTCAAAAATTTACTGAGGTAGAGAAAGAATGCTGAGTACCAGGGAAAAGCATAAAATAGATGATGAATAGAGGCAGGGATAGAAGAAACAGCCTCAAAAGGCTGAGTACTCTCAGTGAAAGGAGATTAGGAAGGACCTCCTGTCAAGGGAATGAGGGAACGGGTTCTGTTCTCTGTAATCACTAAGTTTCTTGCCTGCCTAATATCTCTATGCCTTAATGTAAACCCTTTGCTCGAGGTAGGTGGGTTACTCTCTATTTCTTACAACAAAAGAGACTCATGGATGCCTAAGGATGAAACAAAACCAGTTTTAGTTCTGGAGGGAGCAAACCCTCCACAGTTGGAAAACAATTTCCCAGGGACAAATACAAGTCCTTCCTGAAGAGTATGAGATAGCAAGGACTTCGATATGCTAGATTTCATGATTTGTTTGATATTTAAAAAAATATTTATGGCCTGGTGCAGTAGCTCACGCCTGTAATCCCAGCACTTTGGGAGGCTGAGGCGGGCGGATCACGAGGTCAGGAGATCCAGACTATCCTGGCTAACATGGTGAAACCCCGTCTCTACTAAAAATACAAAAAAATTAGCCGGGCCTGGTAGTGGGTGCCTGTAGTCCCAGCTTCTAGGGAGGCTGAGGCAGGAGAATGGCACGAACCTGGGAGGCGGAGTTTGCAGTGAGACGAGATTGTGCCACTGCACTCCAGCCTGGGCGACACAGCAAGACTCTGTCTCAAAATATATATATATATATATATATATATATATATATATATGTGTGTGTGTGTGTGTGTGTGTGTGTGTGTGTAAGGCCAACCTTCTCCAGAGATGAAGCAAGAAACTGAAGTGCTATCTTCTTAATCAGATTCATTGAATCCACCCCCCAGTGTGGGTCTTCAGATTGGAAGTGTTTACTGGATGTGAGACTGGGCCCAGGGCAGGCTGGAGTCCAACGGCGGGCCCAAAAGAATTCAGTGTGCTCAGGCCGAGGGCTGTGGCTCACGCCTGTAATCCCAGCACTTCGGGAGGCCGAGGCGGGTGGGTCACGAGGTCAGGAGATGGAGATCATCCTGGTTAACACGGTGAAACTCCGTCTCCACTAAAAATACAAAAAATTAGCCGGGCGTGGTGGCGGCGCCTGTACTCCCAGCTACTCGGGAGGCTGAGGCAGGAGAATGGCGTGAACCCGGGAGGCGGAGCTTGCAGTGAGCCGGGATTGCGCCACTGCACTCCAGCCTGGGCGACAGGGTGAGACTCCGTCTCAAAAAAAAAAAAAAAAAAAAAAGAATTCAGTGTGCTCGGCCTTCTTTTTTATCCTCCTGCCCTCCACCTTTTTATAATTAGGAAATCGAGGCTACATTAGGATGCATTGATGTTTTCTTTGTGTTTTCATCAGAAACATTTTAAGCTCTTAAATTTTATTTTGTTGGAGACACGACTATGAGGAAGGATGTTGAACTTTCCTGTTTTGGATCTAAAGCTATCTAAGGGGCTTCTTTCATCTCTTTCATCTTCCACCTCCTTCCAAGAACTTGGCCATTCCAACCCAGATACAGGCAGCAGTGGTGAAAAAAAGATCAAGAGGTTTTGATAACGGGAAAAGTCCATCACCCATCTGCTTGGAAGATACAAACACGCACCCAGGGAAGTGAAGGACAGGCATTGTTGTAGTATACTGGCTTCTAAACATATCCTGCAGTTGCTCAGCGTGTGAAGAACAGCCTCTTCAATGCATGAAGAATGCAAAGTAACTCATGAAAACTCAAATCAGGAAAAAATTTGGGTTTGCTTCATTTATGAAATTAATTGAATCATGGAAACCACTTCCAGGTCGTCATGCCAAGGTTGCTATTTTACAATAGCGGCTGTAGTATACCCCTGTCATTATCATTCTTCTCCCATCCCTGATGACATGGACACCACCTGCGGATGCCCAGTGGGCTGAGAAGCCAGGTGTGTTTGGCTCTTCTGTACATAGGGTCCTCAGGAGGGGTGTCTTACCTTCATCATCATCTTTTTTTTTTTTTTTTTTTTTTTTTTTTTCTTGAGAGGGAGTTGAGGGAGTTTCACTGGTTGCCCAGGCTGGAGTGCAATGGTGCCATCTCAGCTCACTGCAGCCTCCGCCTCCCGAGTTCAAGAGATTCTCCTGCCTCAACTTCCTGAGTAGCTGGGATGCAAGATCTTTTAAGGTGTTTCTTTTAAAATTTCACCATGGCAATGTAAATTGATAGCTTATCTTCACAGGTGCAGTCACCTCCTGGCCCACCAGACACAAATGCATATCTGATTGTTCCCTTGCCCATTTTGTCCATGTTATCTTATGTAAAATTCAGGTTTCCCTGCATTTTTCCTCTGCCCCATTTGTCTATGTCACCTTATGTAAAAAAAAATGCAGATACACTGAGCCAGAAAAAGGCATGAATGACTATTTTTCCCTACCTCGCCTCTTATGTAAAAATTGTGTACTTCTCAATATCTAGCTCTTTCCCCTTTAAATCTGGAGCCCTCAAAATCATCTTCAGAGAAAGGCACAGGTGCAAGTCCTTAACTTTGCCTCCCAGGCACACATCCTTAACTTTGGCAAATAAACCTCCCAAAATGATTGAGACTTGTCTCGACATTTTTCTCGATTGGCACATTTCATCCATTGATGGACTCTTAAGATGATTCCATATGTTTGCCACTGTGAATAGTGGGCAGCCTCACTGCTGATCTTCCGGGACAGGCAGGGAGAAGGACAGCAACTCTTAGAAAACAACACAACAGACATTCACACTTAGAGGAGTTCAAAAGAAACTTTTTCCCAGGAAGGGAAAGCAGAAGAGTCTTTGGTTTATATGTTTACTTGGAATCAGAAGATATAGCTGTTCTGGCAGGGCGCAGTGGCTCATGCCTGTAATCCCAGCACTTTAAGAGGCTGAGGTGGGCAGATCACCTGAGGTCAGGCATTTGAGATGAGCCTGGCCAACATGGTGAAACCAGGTCTCTACTAAAAATACAAAAATTAGCCAGGAGTGGTGGCCCACACCTGTAGTTCCAACTACTCCGGAGGCTGAGGCACGAGAATCGCTTGAACCTGGGAGGTGGAGGTTGCAGTGAGCCAAGATCGCACCACTGCACTCCAGCCTGAGCAACAGAGCGAGATACTGTCTCAAAAGAAAAAGAAAAAAAAAGAAAGAAAAAAAAAGAAAAAAGAAGAAATAGCTGTTCTGAGAGAAGAAATGCTGTGCTAAGTAAACTACCAGAAAGCAGAGGAGAGCTGAGATCTCCATTCAATCATTGTCCCTCACATGGGAACTTGTGACAGCATCATGGGCCTCTTTGTGGGTGTGACTTTTTCCATAAGTGTTTGTTATTGTGGATTTTGAGCTGGAAACTCCTGCCCTTTCCCCTCAAAGGGGATCTGTGTCATTAGTCTGTCTCCTACTGTTGAAAAAGCTTGCCAGTATCATAGGTGAGTTGTATTTGTTTTAAACATTATTAGGCTACTTTTTTAATTTGGTAAAGTGACATTTTCTCATTTACAGTGTTGGAAGTTTGAGTGCTGAGTCAAGATCCCACAATTACTCAATCCCGCCTCTTACCAGGCATTCAAATTCATTTTGGTGGTCCTGGAATCTACCGCTACAGTGAAAACCACCCAGCTTCCTGACATCCTGATGGAGCTGATGTCATGAGTTTAGGAGACGGATGGAGCCAACTCTGGTCATGTCCAGTCAACCCTTTAATGACTAAACTCTGTGAACCCGAAGTACAAACTAATCAAAACATTTTATCTAAAAAAATAGAGAGACTCTGAAAAAGAAACCAAAGTAAGAGGTTTATTAGCATAGTTTTGAAGTACAAACAAAAAATATAACTTCAATGATCTTAATTAATAAAACCAAAATTCCTAATCCTGGCTATAGGAGGTTAAAGGAGGCCTGGACTGATTGTGTGAGTTGGGCAGTAGAGCTTAGAGACATCATCTCTGCTTAAGGAGGAGATTATGTCTCCTGCATCCTCCCAGACATAGAATAAGGAAAGTGAAGTCTGTTAGCCAACAAACAAAAAATGCCCTGACTCAAACTGTAATATACACCCTCTACTAATCAAGAATAATCTCTAGTCACCTTGGCAAGGCCTCCAGGAGTTGAACTGAGGGAGGATGGTGTCATGAAAAGCCCCAGAACTCAGCTGGTCAGAATAGGTATGAATCCTGCCTCTTCCACTAACAAGATTTTGCGCCTGAGCAAATCACTTAACCCCTTTGACCCTCTTTCTGTCATCTGCAAAATGAGGAAACTACTGAAAGGGTTCACTTTACAGGTTGTCAGAATTTAATGGCCATTATACTAATGGATAAGAAAAATAATGTCAAAACCATACCATTTGTAAGCAATGTGCTAAAAGCTCCATTGTTTTTCCTATTTACTCCTAAAGGAATGAAAGATCAGAGAAGTTAAATGACATTCCCAAAGTCCCACAGCTAGCAAGAGGCTTTGCTGGGATTCAAACCCAGCTCTGTAGGATGAAAAGTTCTAGCACTAACAAACCTTGCACAGAACCCAGTACAAAATAGGTGCTCACTACAGACTAGTCCATTCATCTTTTTTGTCCATTTGTTCATTCAATGAACATTTTGTTCAACACCTATTTTGTGCCAGATTCTCATATTAACTCACAATGCAATAATGAATAACACATAGTTTGTGCCTTAAAATCATAGTCTGAGTGGGCTTCAGGCTGTGTGTTCTAGTGCAGAGAACACTGTGCTGGGGATCAGGAATCAAGGTTACGGACATTAGTCCACAGGAGATGGAAGTGGCGCAAAGGTGACCTTGCAAAACTTGGAGCTAGAGACAGCTCACTGGGATAGCAAGGAATCACGGATCTAGTCATTTGTGCCAGTGGGAGACTTGGCCAGGACTCTGGAAGGGTGGTTGTTTCTGTCCCTCCTGTTACTTAGTCTTGATCTGACCACAGCTGGTCAAACCTGGATAGCGATGGCAGTTTGTCTGCATCTGTTCATAAATCAACACCCTACCTCAGCCTTCAGTTTTACAAAGTAAGTCTTTCTCTGGAGTCCCACCATTTGTAATGTGCATTTAGATTTCCTTGGTAGTTCTCAACTAGAAGATATTTTGGCAATGACTGAGGATATCTTTGATTATCATGACTGGTAGAAGGTAGAGAGAGAGAGGGTGCCACTGGCATACAGAAGGTAGAGAACAGGTATGCTGCCAAACATGCTACAGTGCACAGAACAACCTCTTATAATAAATCATTATCTGGCCTCAAATACCAATGGTGTGAAGCTGAGAAACTCTCACCTGCCTTTTCCTGTTTCTGGTCCTGGAGATCTGTAGGTGGCTTCTATGTCCATTTATCTCTGGGCTTTTTCCTTCTGCTTTGGGTCTGTTGATATGCTTGTCTTGCCTTTGAGCATGCTATGTCTAATCTACATAGATCTATAGATTTAGATCTATATTTCAACATTTTAACTGTCATACTATGTGTTAGGCCGTAATAATGGTATTACTTGATGTAAATAAATTTACACTCTGGTTTATATTATTTCAACATGTGAATTTGGTTAATGTGGTTCTACCCTTTAGAGATGGATCCCCTTTCTCAAGCTGAAAAATAAATAGAAGTTCCTGAGTCTGTAATGTTGAAGGCCATGCCCTGGATAATTGTGAATTCAGCAAGACCAATTCCATTCAAGAATTAACCTCCTGGAGAATCAAGCCAACTTTTTTCAAGGGACGACCTACTTTCAACTTGCTGCTGAGCACCATGTGCCTTAATGTGAAAACTGCAGCTGGTTCTAAACCATGTTTACCAACAGCCCTTCCTTTGACCTTCAACAAGTAACATGTTTTTTGAGTTTTTTAAATCTTGTTACATGCAAAACAAAGGAATTGGAGACTAGATAATATCTGAACTCTAATATTCTGAATTTCAGGTCTAAGTTGTGATGTATTTAATGCAGGTGCTAGTTATTTACAGTTTATTCCAGAATAACACAATGAATATCTAAGTATTTATGATAGAAGAACTTCCTATAGTTTTCTCTTGCCTTATCATGGTTTGCTTTTCAATGGACTGCAACCAAGAATAGGGTGGCAACATGGCATGGTTAATTTTGTAACCTCTCTCTCCCTGTATAACTTATCTGAAAAATAGGAGTAATAAATGGCAGCCCCACTTCTTACGATTCACTTAAGGATTAAATGAACACAAACACACAGTAAGTGGTCAACTGATGTTAGTGTATTAGATTTCCAAAGTTATCCAGTGAATCTGTGAAAATATAGTTGGGCTGTTATCCATTATGTAGATCATAAAAGAATTCTGTGAATACCTTTTCGAATTTCCATTCAGTGTGGCTCACCAAAAAAGTCCAAAAACCAAAAACTATCCTCCCACAACAATAACAACAACGGCAAATATGAAAGACAAAAGGCAAAACAAGCACGAAAGTTTGATGCTAATAAGTGTCTAGGAAAGCAGAACAATTCCAAATATGAATCTCCAATTTTCCACAACTGGGATATATCAATACAAACCCCTACCTTGACTTGAAAAGAGTTTGTCATTTCTGCTTAGTGTGTGTTCCCATGCATAAATGGGAGTGCAATGTTTTGACTGGGTTTAAGAACAAGAGCTTTAAGATAATGCGCAAAGGGAAATTTTAGTCCAATCTAAATCCAAATCCAAACACACAAACCCTATTTGCAAATTGGAATCTGAGTCAAGTCCCTTTGAGGCTTGCATATCTCTAATTAGCAGCGATTTAGTCCCTGTGCCCAGCTACAAACAGCCAGAGTGAAGCATGCCATTGGCACGATAAGGATTTGTCTGGAAAAAAATGAATTTTCTCTTGCAAGGAATGTATGTCTTCCCCCATTGCAGTTCAATTACTTTGGAGAATATGGGAGGAAGATAATATATTTTAAATGGTGGAATAGGAATCTGAGAGAGGGGACATGCCTTTCATTAAGAGGATAATAAAAAAAAAAGAGAGAGAGAGAGAGAAATTAGTTTAGTCAACTGTAGCTTCTCCTAAAAATTCTTGATGCAAAATTAGGTAGATTCTCACTAAAGAAGTCTAACACAGTGAGGGAAGGAAAAGATATTGCCCTTAAAAACAATGACAAAACACACACACACAAAAGGAAGACTGCCACTTTTAAGAAGTTAAAGATACAGAACTTTCATGTTCAATGTGGGTTAGGTTCTGGGAAAAGTCTTTGTATCTGCAGAGAAATACACTTCTTATACCAGATAGCCTTTGCATTATAACAAAACTCCACAAAATATAATGGCTTAAGACAATGGTTTATCATTTCTCCGGATTCTTTGAGTTGCTGGGGTTAGCTGGGTGTTTCTTCTGCTGTTACCTGAGGTTGTCTGTGTGACTGTAATCATCTGGCAGTTTAATTGGACCTGAAGGGGTTAAGATGGCCTCATTCGAATGTTTGGAGCTTAGGTACTGATTGGCAGCTTGACTCTCTCTACATGGTTTTCATCATGTGGTAGTCTCTCTCAGGCTTCCTTACATAGTGATGGGAATTCCAAGAGGGAGAAAATGGAAGCTACAAGGCCTCATATGTCTTATACTCAAATGTCATACAATATCACATCTGCCACTTTCTATTGGTCAAAACAAATCACAAGGTCAACCCAGATTCAAAGGATTCAGAAAATTAATTTCACCTCTTGATGGGAGGAGTGACAAAAATCACAGTGAAAAAAGAGGTACGGACACAGCATGACATGATATATTGGAGGCCATTATGAAAACAATCTGCACACTCTTACTCCAATTTATAAAGCCAGGGGAAATTGTGTACATATTGTGGCATTCCCACAGTGGAAAATGTTAGCCACATGACCCTAGCCAAGAAGGACAGACTTGGCCTTGGCATTAACTGACCTTTTGAGGTGTAGTATCACCATTCCTTCTGCCAGACACCAACGCTCTGGATTGAATGATCATCTCTTCCTTAAGATTCACAGCTCTTTCAGACTTACCTCTAGACCCACCCATGATTCTTTGGAGTAAACAAACTTAATGATCCCTTTTTGGCTTGTAAGTACATGACACAAATTCAGAAAGAAGCTTTGCCTTCTTCTTCCCCAATTGACATTTCTTTTATTTCTTTATTACACACAACCTTCTGAAGTATAATTTTATTTGTCTGTCTCATTTCCCCCAAGGATATACTTTTGAGTAAAAACCGAAGAGTCCCACTGAATGGCACTCAGGCTGGGTGGGGCAGGCTGCACCAAGGCAAACGCTTACTCAGAAAACACATACAGAATGGAGATATTGAGACCTCCTCTTCCCAAAAGGAAAATATTGGGAGATGAGCTATATACATACTCATTATCCTTTGCAAATTTAACAATCAGAGAGTTTAGTCCCCCTTTACCAGAGAAGAGTAAATAACACTGGCAGAGGGGACCAGATGTTTCACATGAGTTGCGTTCCCTCTACCTGGAAGGAAACATTAAAAAGGGAGACAAATTTTTTCAAACTTTGGCTCACTGAAACTGTCTTGGAATACTATTGAATCATGTCACTAGATTGGCTTGTTCAAAACAAGGAAACTTGAAGAAGGTGCTCTAAATCAAGGGCAGGTGGCAAAGACTTTGCACACCATTTAGGATGCACTAGTAGTGCTCTTTGAAACACCATTAATAAAGACTGAGACCATATATTGGTTGAACATTACATTCATTTCATAATGTCTGCCCTGGGCGCAGTAATGGGAATGGTGCCAAGTGCACCCATATTTACCAGCCATGGTACAGATTATAGAATACGTCCCTGTGTTGGCCTGGTACACTTGCCTACTAACTTTTTGAGGCTTAGCTCAACTGCTTGCCTACCCTCCAATGTAACTTTTCGGGATCACCATCCATACCTTTTCCCCCTTAATATTTGTATGCTTTATGTCTATTATACTACACTACTTACATTATGTCATTATTTGTTTAAGCTGTATTCTTACTTAGTTGAGTATCCCCAGTGCCTAGCACCATGCTGGCACAATTGAGAACACAATACCAGCCTTTTGAATTTAATCGGGCCTTCTTCCATAAGCTTTGCATAATTCCATTTGGCTAGTGCATTTTGCAGACAGCTCTGGCAAGGCCATGAACATTAGCTTCAATTTTTTCTGCAACAAAGTAGGTTCTTCTGGGAAGAATCACAAGTAAAATAGGATTAGAGGGGGTTCAGTCCATTGAGTTTGATGTGAAACACAGAATACTGTGAGCCACACTTCCAAAAATGATAAAAAATAAAAACAGGATAGTTAAACCTAACCCTGAAGACCTGAGGAAGTTCCAGCTTAAATAGGAAGCAAGAAGATATGGAGAAACTAGAACCTTGTATACTGTTGGTGGAAATGCAAAATGGTACAGCCACTTTGCTGAATTTTTTGTTGTTTTTTTTCACTGGCAAGAATCATAATGTCTCAGTAGGTGCAGCCACTTTGGAAGACAGCATGGAGGTGCCTTTAAAACTAAAAATATACCCAAGCATGGTGGCTCACACCTGTAATCTCAGCGCTTTGGAAGGCTGAAGTGGGAGGATTGCTTGAGGCCAATAGGTCAAGATCACTCTGAGCAACACAGAAAGACTCTGTCTCTTTTTTTGAGACGGAGTCTCCCTCTGTCGCCCAGGCTGGAGTGCAGTGGCCGGATCTCAGCTCACTGCAAGCTGCGCCTCCCGCGTTTACGCCATTCTCCTGCCTCAGCCTCCCGAGTAGCTGGGACTACAGGGGCCCGCCACGTCGCCCGGCTAGTTTTTTGTATTTTTTATTAGAGACGGGGTTTCACCGTGTTAGCCAGGATGGTCTCGATCTCCTGACCTCATGATCTGCCCGTCTCGGCCTCCTAAAGTGCTGGGATTACAGGCTTGAGCCACCGCGCCTGGCCGACTCTGTCTCTTTAAAAAAAAAAAAAAGAATTACCATATAATCTATGATCCAGCAATCCCATTTCTGGGTATTTACCCAAAGGATTTAAAGTTAGGACCTTAGAAAAATATTAGCACTCATGTTCATTTTAACACTAGTCTAGTCCCAATACCTAAGATGTGGAAACATCCTAAATGTCCATTGATAGATGAATGGATAAATACAATGTTGTATATACATAAAATGGCATATTATTCAGCCTTAAAAAAGAAGGAAATTCTGTAATATGCCACAACACAGATGAACCTTGAGGACATGATGTTAAATGAAATAAGCCACTCACAGAAAAACAAATAGTGCATGATTCCACTTATAAGAGGTGTCTAAAATAGTCAAATTCATAGAATCAAAAAGTCAAATAGTGGTTCCCAGGAGCTGGGGGCAGGGAAAATGGGAGTTACTAATTGACAGGAATGAAGTTTCAGTCAAGCAAGATAAATAAGCTCTATAGATCTGCTTTGTAACATAGCACCAATGATTAACCACAGTATATTGTACACAATTTGTTAAGTGGGTAGATCTCATTTTAAGTCTTCTTATCACAAAAATTAAAAAAAAGAAAATGGATGGATGCATCTTGAGCAGTAACATAGTGGTGGGGCTATATTTACTGTAGTTTCCAAATCACTATGCAATGGCATAGTCTCATATGATTGGCCTTCAGTAGTCTTTCAAAGTGAAAAGTGACCATTTCCTATAGTCACACCATGTGTAGAGGAGAAAACAACGTTGTGTTGGGATCATGGAGCCTGGATATAGTTGTAGTTCTGTCCCTTGATAGCTGTCACAATGGAAGGCTTGTCACAAAGGGGAGCAGTGCAGGGCCTTTCTCCTTACCTGTAAAATGGAGAGGGTGATAATACCCCAAGTATCTAACAGGCCTTGTGGCAGTCATGGAACATTGTATAAGAAAGGAAGAATCTCCAAGTCTACTGAGAACTATACGAAATTTGTATTTTTTTCTCATGAGCTAGTAATTATGGTGTTGTTTTTTTTTTTTTTTTTCCCCAAATATTTGAGTGTCAAGAGTGTTTGCTATTTTTGGGTGTGAGAATAGGACTCTGAAAGCGATTCAGTTCCAAATGGAGTCTTTCAGTTTTGGAACAGCAGTATTATCATTTTCTCCTGTTCAGTATGGAGGCACTGGTTCTTTGTGCATATGTTTGTAAGTTGTCATCCTGATCGTGTATAAATCAATGAAGAGGAAGAAAGTTGAGTAAGCCCGGGAAAGCTAACAGGGCTAAATACGTGTACATTGGTCTCCCACTTTCTGCACCTTGATTTACCTTAGGCCTTGTGCGTTTCCCTCCAACCAGGATTAGTCTGTGCGAATGATTTTATTTGCAAACCTCTGCTAGGAACCCTTACCTGAACACCGGACCTGCTGGTTCTGACAGCCTGGTGAGATAGCTCAAGTTCCTGTGCACATGGAAATTAGCTACAAGGAGGTGGACATTTGGCATCCAGCAATTTTCTTCTGCAGTCTGAGTCTAGGGTGAGGTTTGTAGTGTAACCGGATGAGAGGAAGACAGTGGATGGGACTAGCCTCTGTGTAAAGCTTTCTTGTTTATCCAGAATGCAAATATTTTTGGCTTGAGTTCTGCAGAGCAGTGCTGACCAAACTTAAATACACAGAGGAATTATCCGGGGCTCACCTTAAAAGGCATTGATTCTGATTCCATAGGTCATTGATTCTGATTCCATAGGTCTGTGACACCACCTGAGACTTCTGTCTACGTGACTCACAGTTTCCATGACCATACTTGAAAGAGCAAGGCTATCTAGACAACAAGCTTTGTAAAAGAGTCTCTTCCATTCACAACATTTTCTACAACCACGCAACTCCAAACACCACAGCCTTCTTCTTCCCTAGTAGTTGCTAAGTCTGCTTGTAACTTAGGGGTAGAAGCCTGTCCCAAGCAAAATATATACCAGTATCTAAAATACGTTTTGTTTATTTGAATAGGAGGCAAATAAGAAGTACAGGTGGGAGAACTATCACTCCCTGCTGAAATACAGAGTTCTCTAGCTAGACAGCTCAAGAAGGAATAGATGAATCGCCCCATCAAGAAACAAATGCCAGAATGCAACCTTTAAAGATGTCAGCCACGATTTATTCTGTTTTCTGATTATTCATTTAATTAAGCACACCCAATTGCTTGTTAGAATGAGAAATATTTATTTGGAAAGTTTTTATACAAGTCTCTGCTTCTTTATCAGTGGAACTTAACAATATTAGGTTGGTGCAAAAGTAATTGAGGTTTTTGCAACTAAAAGTAATGGCAAAAACCGCAATTACTTTTGCACCAACCTAAATTTAATTGCAAACTTAAATACACAGAGGAATTATCCAGGGGTCACCTTAAAAGCCATTGATTGCAAAACCTCAATTGCAAAAACCTCAATTACTTTTGCACCAACCTAAATAGTTTGTTTCATAAGTGTATATGTTATTGACTCTGTCAGAAAACCTTTTACATTTTGGGGGGAATGGGGAAGTTGCTATATTTGTGTGATGCTGAAATAACCCATTGGAAATGAAAAAATAAAATTACACAAATAAGTTGGTTATTTGTCTCTCTGCCGGTAAACGTAGTCTGACTGATTTTTTACTTTTTACTTTCAGCAAGAATTAACTTTTGGTTTTGGTATATGAATATCAAGCTTCACTCTCTCCCTTCTATCCTCAACACACAATAAAAATGGCACAATCATTGTCACTCCTTTTTTCCAAGAGTTGTTGTAAAATTTGGCAAAATCATGGAAGTACTTCCAAATAAATCACTGTAGTCACCTAAGAATCACTTCAATTTCTTTATCTTCTTTATCATCAACTGAGTTAGAAGCATTAATATTTTCATTATCATCTATGTTTATCATCATCTTTGTTTATTTAATCTTTGACTTCCTTGCATCTTCACAGCAGAGAAACTCCAAAGCCAATTTCTTGTATACTTCAGATGTGTTCCTGAAAATCTCTATGAATTAAACCATTTTCCACATTACTTGACAAGATCATGACAGAGATATCTGTAATTTGTTAAGAGATATCTGTGATGTTAAGTACTCCTTCTTTCTAACATTTAGATTAAAGATCCTCTGATTCTAATCTTATTATCAAGTAATTAAAGATCTGTAGACCAATACTGATGTGTGTTGTGCCAGTGCTGAAGGAGTAAAGGATGCGCTATCCCAAAATATGCTGAGTTGGTGTATTGATTATTTTGAGTTAAAAACATTGAAGAAATTGTAGTTTCAGAAGGGGCAAGCTGACCTATCTCTTCCAGCAGACAGCAAGTCACAGGGATTCCTCTGGAAGGGACCCCCTCCCTGTACCAGGGTGACAAAACAGCCCTTATCACAGAGATTGGGAACTGGGGGCTGCAATGAACCATAATAAACATACTTACCAAGGTAGCCCTTATCTTTCACTACTTCTCCACCCCTCATATATCTCCTAGTGAACCCTGAAGAAATTTACTGCCCCTAGCCAGATCCTCTTTGTCCTCTCAAGTTTATTGGTTTTTGTCTAAAAAGTATAAAAGCATCTTGCTCTGGCCACTTCAATTTTCACTCTTGTGAAAATCCCCATGTACATGTAAAATTAATAAAGTTTGTATGATTTTTTTCTTGTTAATCTACTTGATGTCGATTTGGCTCCTAGGTCAAGCCATAGAGCCCACTAAGAGTTAAAAAGGGTTTGGAGGTGACCTCTGGCTCCCCCACACTGCCAAGCAACAAAAACCTGCAGAAAATCTTTTTGACATTTGAATCGTTATCCTTGCATTACTTTTTCAAAGTTTCCATTTTCAGATTCTGGGCCATCCTAAGATTTGGTGGTTTTAAAATGTGTCTGCAAATTCTTTGATGTGTCTCCCCTAAAACATGTGGAATCTAATTCCCTTCCCCTTAAGCATGGGTTCAGCTTTAGTGGCTTACTTCTAATAAATAGAATATACTCGGAGTGATGTTGTATGATTTATGAGACTAGGTCATCAACATCATATGGCATCCTTCTCGCTCTCTCTCACTCTCACTCTCACTCTCTCTCTCTCTCTCAGATCATTCACTCTAGGAGACACTGACTTCCCTGTTGTGAGGACACTCAAGCAGCCATATTCAGAGGTCCATGTGGTAAGGCATGAAGGCCTCCTGTTAATTCTAGTGAGAAACCTAGTTTTCTTGCCAACAACTGTGTGAGTGAGCCATTTTGGAAGCAGATTCTCCCACCCCAGATGAGCCTTCAGATGACTGGAGTTCTGGCTGACATCCTGACTACAATCTCATCAGAGACTTCAAGCCAAAATTACCCCGCTTCCAAATTCCTGACCCTACAGAAACTGTGTGAGATAATATATGCTTATTGTTTAAGCCACTAAGTTGTTCTTTTTTTGGGGGGAGGGGTGATTTGTTATGCAAAAACAGAAAACTAATACAGAAATTATACCTGCCATTATCAAAGAGCCCTCCAGTGAGGGTTAATGGTATCCTTGAATGTTTAGGGAAACTAGGCATGTTAAATGTAAATATAGAAATGGTCTTTGTCAAAACTAAACAAAGCAACAGAAATGGAACTTGAGTGGCTGAAAATAAAGATTCAATGAAAACTCTCTAATCCCTTGATCAGAAGCCATGCATAATAAATGACCACTATGTATTTAGGTCAGTGGCTCTTTCTATCATTAACTGTTACGCGTTTTTCTGCATTTCCCAGAACTGAGTGGGAGATGAGAAGGGAAGGAGTTTTGGAGAGCACGTTTAGAAGAAGAGTATGAGGGGCGGCTGTGACCACTCCTGCCATGTGGACTATAGAGTTTTGTGATCCATTACCCTCACAAAATAGAAATGACACTATATACTTAGTCACCATCTGTTCCTCATTTATACACTCAGGTCCACTGTGGTTTGAGTACATTGCTTTATTTCATTTACATTAGTTCACAAAGCAACAAACGGGGGAAACCTGTTATGAGGACAAAGGGTTCCTGCTAAGCTTTTTTTCTCTCCACTGTCAGAAATGTCCAGTAGTGCAAATGGATCCTGCAGAGTTCAAGGAGAAGAGCCTTTCTTTTGGAAAGTCCTCTTGTGCACTCCATCTCTTTTCATCTGATGGGGCTCTGTGTTCCCCACGTGTACTTTTTTAGAGGGGAGGCTGGAGCCCTGGCAAAGGTTCAGAAATACTAACCAGCTCCTGTTTGAGTTCATTAGAGCAAAGTCAATTTTTCTTTTTTTGTTATTTTCTTTTTCTCATCTTCTTCCAGTGATGCAACTTGGACCAATTTCCATAGAGCTGAACCTCAGGGACATATTATATAGATGGAGACATATGGTTCTGGGTTTTTTTTTTTTTTTTTTTTTTTAATATTTTTGATGTTGGATCATAGACTATTAGAGCTGGAGAATGTCTGTGGAATCCCTTGATCTAGCGGTTTGCAAACTGAGTCCCACAGAGCCCTGGGGTTCCTCAGAAGTGCTCTGGGGCCAATCCAGTTTTATCTCTTTTCATATACTTGTGTTCTAGCCATATTAAACAGGAAGTTCTGAGGCCTCTGATTTAGTCTATTGCACCCACATTTAAGATGTTTGAACTGAGGTTAAGAGAGAGAAATTGATTTGTGCAGTCATATAGTTTGTGATGGTTGGTTTGAGCTGAGCCTCCAGTCTGGAGTTTCAGACTGCCTGGAGGGTGGTCTTCAAACACAACATACCATTTTCCAAATATTAGGATAAATATTACATATCAGGGTCTCAGCAGTAGAACTGATTCTGATGAAATGGAAGGATATGGCCCATTTTGGATGGCTTTCCTCTTCTCCTTCTCCCCAGTGCACTGATTTACAAAATCGTTGAAAAGATACTTTATCTTGGCTAGATTTTTAATTACTAGTGCCTTCTAGTATTTATATATCTAGTCAAATCTTTTTTTTAGAAATTATACTGCAGATAGAAAGAACCCCTTTCTTAAAGTCGTGGACACATTTAATATTCTAAGAATTTTGAATTATTAAAAATATCATACCCCTAGCTCCCCCAAAAGGCCTATCTTTACCTGGGTTGGATCTGGACAATGTGAAAGTGACACAGTAGGTGGCTCCCTTGAGCAAAAGTGAAACCATTTTAATTCACTATGCTCCTGCAGCTCCTCTAGAATAGATGAGAACACCTGTGGCTTTAGGAATTGGAGATCCCTCAGGCTGCCTGCAGGGGCTGCTTATCAAAGGGAAACAGCATAAGGCTTTAAATTCCCTACAGTCCTGTCCGGCTATAATTCGGAACTCAGCGACTATGGGAAACTCATCTGTAGAGATTTTCCTTTCCCTCCCTCCCTCCCTCCCTCCCTCCCTTCCTTCCTTCCTTCCTTCCTTCCTTCCTTCCTTCCTTCCTTCCTTCCTTCCTATTTTTATTTTTTTTTGAGATGAAGTCTCGCTCTGTCACCCAGGCTGGAACACAATGGCGTGATCTCGGGTCATTGCAACCTCTGCCTCCCTGGTTCAAGCGATTCTCCTGCCTCAGCCTCCCAAGTAGCTGGGATTACAGGCACCCGCCACCACACCCAATTAATTTTTGTATTTTTAGTAGAGATGGGGTTTTGCCATGTTGGCCAGGCTGGTCTCGAACTCCTGGCTTCAAGTGATCCACCCGTCTCGGACTCCCAAAGTGCTGGGATTACAGGCGTGAGCCACTGCACCTGGCAGAGATTTTCAATATAAAAATTTTCCACGAAGTTCTAAAGGAATCAATTTAATTACAAAGCAAATCATAATTAAAATGATTTCTAATTTTTCCATGTGAAAAACATTTCAAACTTTGGTGGTAGCTTGGGTCAAGTTTATGTTGTGAACTAGCCAGATAAAAGCAAGTGGTGCTTTCTGGATTTTTCTCAGCCCCCATGTCCCTGGTTCTTTATTTCCCTGCCAGCAGATGACAATTCATTTTGATATTTGTAACCGACTGAAAACATTCCTTCTGTGAACCTAAGTTGGATAAAAATGTCCACAGTGAAAGTAGTTTTCACCTGATGAAAATGAAAGTAAATTCTGGATAATATTTTTGTCTTTCTTAGTCTGGGAAAAGACTTTATCATGAAACTCTTGAGTTATTTATCAGTATGTAAAATTGAGTCAAACTTATGTTTTCACTGAGCACATCCCACAGTTCTTGAAATACTTCAGGATTCTTATTTACTTGATCAAATTGATCAATGGCTAGCAATGGACCGGTAATCATGTATTTTAATGAGATCGAAACTAATTAAATGTTTTTAAAAGTGGAATGGTATTTATTTAGAAATTTTATTACTAGGTACTCCAAATAAATTATTACAGATGATTTACTTAGAATGAAAAAGGGGCTAATCCCAACACTTTGCAAAGCCAAGGCAGGCAGATTGCTTGAGCCCAGGAGCTTGAGAGAAGCATGGGCAAGATGGTGAAATCCTTTCTCTACAAAAAATACAAAAATTAGGTGGGCATGGTGGTATGTACCTGTAGTCCCAGCAACTTGGGAGGGTGAGGTGAAAGGATCAATTGAGCCTAGGAAATGGAGGCTGCAGTGAGCTGAGATCATGCCACTGAACTCTAGCCTGAGCAACAGAGTAAGATCCTGTCTCAAAAAAAAAAAAAAAAAGAGAGAGAGAGAAAAGAAAAAGAAAATGAAAAGAAAAAGGAATGGAAAACAGCAGATTTTACAAAATATTATGCTACTAAGAAAATATTTGTAGTTGCTACTATTTATTGAATACTTGTCGTGTATTAGATTCTGTATTAACAATACCTAATGTATGTTAGTGATATGTTGCATAGAATATATAGAATATTATTTAATTTTCCTGTTAGCTCTGTGAGGTAGATATTATTAGTGCCATTTTGTGCATGAGGAAACTGAGACTCACAGATGTGAGTCTCCTGAGGTCACACTGTGGAAAGGTACCCAACTCATCTTCAAACCTATACTTTTAACCGTACTACTGTATTGCTTCCCTACTGCATGCATGTTAAGTAAATGCACCAGTAATCAAACTTCCTCATTTATTTTTGAAATCACTATCAGATGCATTTAAAATCCATGGAGTTCATGAAATAGAAAATCTGTCTCTTTTAGTAAAAGAAAAGGCAGCATTTCTTTTTAGGATGGCAGTAAGAAATCTGTACCTGATTAACTTCATTCTACTTTTCTACTGAAGCAGCCATGATAATTCAGATGCCAAGTGATAACAACCAGAAATTAAGGCTATCAGTCAATTATTTGCTAATTTCTGGAAAGAATAAACACATTAAGAAATACTCAATGGCAAAACAGGTCCTCGACTCAACTCAAATTACTCAAGGATGAGCAAACAGAAAGATAACAACATGAAACCAATAAAAATAGTCTGGTATTTCAGCCGTCTGTATTGTCCAAGAGACATGCCAAACAAACAACCTACAGAATGGGAGAAAATACTTGCATTTTAAACAAGCAAATGGACAGTTTTAAACATGCTTATGACAAAGGTCTAATCACCAGAATCTATAAGGAACTTAAATAAATCAATAATCAACAACAATTATTAAAAAATGGCAGAAGATATAAACAGACACTTCTCAAAAGAAGACATATACACAGTCAACAAGCATATGAAAAAATGCTTAACATCAATAATCATTAGATAAATTCAAATCAAAAGAATAAGATACTATCTCACACCCGTCAGAACGGCTATGATTAAAAAGTTTAAAAAAAAAAACTGGCTAGGCACAGTGGCTTACCCCTGTAATCCCAGCATTTTGAGAGGCCAAGTCAGGAGGATTACTTGAGCCCAGAAGTTTGAGACCAGCTTGGGCAGCACAGGGACACTACATCTCTAGAAAAAAAATTAAAAATATTAGCTGGATGTGGTGACATGCACCTGTTGTCCTAGCTACTTGGGAGGCTGAGGCAGGAAGATTGCTGGAGTCCGAGAGGTTGAGGCTGCAATGAGCCATGATCATGCCACTGCATGCCAGTCTGGGAGATGAAGTGAGACTCTGACTCAGAAAAACAAAACAAAACAAAACAAACGAAAACAGATGTTTGAAAGGTTGTGGAGAAACGGAAACACATACACATCCTGCTGGGAATGTAAATTAGTTCAGCCACTGTGGAAAGCAGTTTGTAGATTTCTCAAAGAACTTAAGACAGAACTACCATTTGACCCAGCAGTCCCATTCCAGATACATACCCAAAGGAATATAAATTGTTCTACTATAAAGACACATGCGTGCATATGTTCATTGTAGCACAATTCACAACAGCAAAGACATGGAATCAACCTAGATACCCATCAATGGTGGACTGGATAAAGAAAAGGTAGTGCATATATGCCATGGAATACTACACAGTCATGAAAAGAACAAAAGTATGTCCTTTGCAACAACGTGGAAGACACTAGAGGCCATGATCTAAGTGAATTAACACCGGAACAGAATACCAAATACTGCATGTTCTCACTTATAAGTAGTAGCTAAACATCAAGTGCACATGAACATAAAGATGAGAACAATAGACACTGTAGCCTACTTGAAGATGGAGGGTAGGTGGAGCATGAGGATTGAAAAACTGCCTATTGGCTCTATACCTGGATGACAAAATCATTTGTACATCAAACCCCAGCCACATGCAAAATTACTCATGTAATAAACCTGCACAGGTACTCCCTGAATCCAAAATAAAAGTTAGAAGAAAAACAAAAAAACTAAAATAACATTTTCAGAAAAAAATAAAATAAGTGAAGAAAAATAAACTAGATGATGTTCTCTGTATTTCTCAATGAAAATGAGGAAGCATGGAGTTATGGGACAAGAGTGGAGAGATGAGATAATACTGGCTCTCTGGAAAGCCAGTAGATATCTAAAAGGATTTTATAAGGACAATAAGAGAATTCTGGTAACTTACAAATAGAATAACAGAATTAAAAGGTACCTTGAAGGTAATGAATAGGAGAATAGATACCACAGAAAATCAAGTCAATGACGTAAAAGGCAAGCTACATCTTTTTATAAATGCTAAGGCAATAGGTTTAAAAAACAGAGAGAGAAAGTTGATACGGAGAACAGAAACCAGTTTTAAACAGGGAACATTCAGAAGAAATACACCAAGAGAAAAGAAGGAATAAGAAAATATATATAGAAGAAAACTTTCCTGAGCTAAAATTGTCATCATCCTCATCACCATTACTACCAGTGTTACTCCCAATGTCATCATCACAATCACCATCCATCATGATGATCATTTGAGCTGTGATCCAAGGGGCTAAACATCTTCCAGGATAAACTGCTGATAGAGTATCACATTCCTACACTGCTTCAGAAATAATTTTAAACATGTACTTTAGCAACGAAAAAAACTATGCTGCTCACAGGCTTTTCCTCATAATACTACATAAAAACTTCATAAGATAGTTTTTGAAATCTGGAGTTTTTATGCAATATGTTAACTCAAGAATTCTACAGTTTTAACAAGACGTTGTTGTCTTACGTGTTATTCATGTTTAAAGGCAAAAGAAGGGCGTTTTTAATTAGCGAAGAGAAATAGCACTCTTGTATCCTTTAGGAAAAATGCCTGAAGACATCTGTCAGGTGCCCAAAAGATGGGTGAAAAGCTTTTATCCAAGAGTGAACAAATTGAACTCTGAAAAAACTTCAGTGTAAACTGATAACATTGAACACAAAATGTTAATTCTAAATAATTGTTATAGTTATGGTTTATAGCTTGAATGGAAAGTAAATGATATGAAAAAGATATTTAAAGTAAAAATTCAATCAAAATAAAATTTTGATTTTACAAATATTATAAACATTGGAAAATGGGAAGGAAGGCAGTAGAGTTTAAAGCACTCTAATTTCTTTTATTACCTATGGAGTTATTGCAGGGTACTTGATTTTTATATTAAAAAAAGTAACGGCAAAACAGCATTAAAAGTAATAGCAGAAACCGCAATTACTTTTGCACCAATCTAATAATTAAAAGTGTATAGTTTCAAATACATTTTTGAAAATTTGAGGTACAGAAGTAAAGACATAGATTAATTAAAAATGTATTCAGTTGCAAGTACACAATAGCCAACTAACAGTAGCTTCAACCAATAGAAATTTAGTTTTCTCTGGTAAGAGGAATTCCAGAGGTAGATGCTTATTTATGTTGTTTCAGTAAGTAAATAATGGTGGAAGGTATAATTACAAGTCTTGGTCCTTCCCTCACGCTTACAAAGTGACTGCTGTAGCTCCAGCCAGCTGACTGCATCCAATAAGAAGAAAGGAGAAGGCCGGGCGCGGTGGCTCAAGCCTGTAATCCCAGCACTTTGGGAGGCCGAGACGGGCGGATCACGAAGTCAGGAGATCGAGACCATCCTGGCTAACCCGGTGAAACTCCGTCTCTACTAAAAAAATACAAAAAAAAAAAAAAAAAAACTAGCCGGGCGAGGTGGTGGGCGCCTGTAGTCCCAGCTACTCGGGAGGCTGAGGCAGGAGAATGGCGTAAACCCGGAAGGCGGAGCTTGCAGTGAGCTGAGATCCGGCCACTGCACTCCAGCCCGGGAGACAAAGCGAGACTCCGTCTCAAAAAAAAAAAAAAAAAAAAAAAAAAAAAAAGAAGAAAGGAGAAAGGGCCGGCACGGTAGATAACGCCTGTAATCCCAGTATTTTGGAAGGCTGAGGTGGGCAGGTCACTTGAGTTCAGGAGTTCGAGACCAGCCTGGCCAACATGGTGAAACCCCATCTTTACTAAAATACAAAAATTAGCCGGACATGGTGGTGGGCACCTGTAATCCCAGCTACTAGGGACACTGAGGCAGGAGAATTGCTTGAACTCTGGAGGCAGGGGTTGCAGTGAGCCGGGATTGTGCCACTGCACTCCAGCCTGGGCAACAGAGCCAAACTCCTTCTCAAAAAAAAAAAGAAGAAGCAGTCACTCCAGTGGACTTCTGCCTACACCTTACTGGCCAGAACTCTAGCACATGGCTCTGCCAGCTGATACTGATACAGAGTGAGTACTGAATATTTGCTAAATGACTACATGAATAAAACAAGGTGCCTAAAGTAAACACAGGCATATATTTTAATAAGTTAAAGCCTCTGAAATTTACCTGAAAAACAAAAGAGACACCTAAGGTTAGAGAACATAGAGAGGACATGGAAATAAATTGAAGTAAAATTGTTGTAGGAAAATTTACCACATGCCTCTCATACTTTGAAACATTAGGGAGCCAAAAATCAAAGACAAAGATAGATTGACAACATAACTTAACAGAATTAAACTAATAAATACTATTTGACAAGAATGAGTTAATACCTATCTATTAATAAATAGAATATACATTTAAAATACATACAGATTAAATATATGAAGAAAATCTCAATAAATTTCAAAACACAGATGTAGCATAATTATATTTTCTAACAACTTTGCATTTTCCTCAGATATTAACCATTAAAATTTAAACAAAAACATTAAACAACATGATAATTTCTTCTTTCAGTTTTAAGAGACAGTGTTTTGCTCTGTGGCCTAGAATGGAGCATAGCAGCATGATTAAAGCTCACTGTAGCCTCAAACTCTGGGTTAGGACTCAAAGTGATCTTCTCAAGTCAGCCTCCGGAGTAGCTGGGACCACAAGCATACACGCCACTACACCCGGCTAATTTTTGCTTGTTTGTTTGTTTGTTTGTTCCGTAGAGCTGAGAGTCTCTCTTTGTTGCTCAAGCTGGTCTTGAGCTTCTGGCTTCAAGTGATTTTCTTGTATTGGTCTCCCAAAGTGCTGGCATTATAGGTGTGAGCCACAGTTACGTGGAACAGTTACATGACAATTTATTTAAAATGTGTTAACCACTATGCTAAAAGAAAAGTACAATTATTGCTAAAGACCATGAAATCATATTAAGAGACTTACTTAGAAAATTATGATATGTGGCTAGGATTATACTTACAGTAACATTTAGTACTTTACATGCTTTTAGAATTAAGTAGAAAAGGGTGAAAATGACTGTTTTAAATTGCAAAAAACAATAAAAATAATTTAATTAAAATAGAAATGGAAAGAAATAATAAAGATAAAAGCAGATATTAAATAGGCAACAGGAACAGAATAATTAGTGCTAATTAAAAAGTTAAAGGGCTAACTTCTTTAGAAACACTTACAAAATAGAAGATAATAAAGGAAAAATGAAAGGGGTATTCATAAATAAAACTGAGAAATCAGAAAGGGGTTATATAACAGATATGTTAGAGAAGAAAATTTAGAGATTTATTTGTTTAACTATGACATTTGTTTGAAAATCTGGGTACTTTGGGATGAAAACGTAATTGACTCAATGTGATTAAAAAAATAGGTAGAAGACTATAAAACTAGCTTTTGAAGAAAATAAGTAAGGTATCAATGCATTGTTTCTACAAAGCCTCTTATTTTATTGGTAATTTTTCCATATTGTCAAGACATTGATAATTCATATGCTATGTAACTTTTCCAGATCATAGAAAATCAAGGACAGGTATTATGCTGGCTTCATCTTGGTATTCATATTTGAATGAGATAAAGCAAAATAGCATAGCTACAGAACTGAGATTTTCAGTGTGTTTCCCAACCACCTACGTTGAATTTTCTGGGAATATTTGTAAAAATGTCAGTTTCCTGGGTTCCACATCTCACCTTTTGAATCATTAAGGGTGGAACCTGGGAATATGATATTAAATTCTTATTATAAATTTAATATTAAAAAGTACTTAGAAGCAAACAAACTTTAAAAATGTCAGAAAACCTTTGCTGATATTACATTTTAGTGGAGGTAATATAGAAGATTCAGACAGTGCAGAGAGTACACAATAAAAAGTGTCCTTGACCTCCTTCCTTCTCACGATCTTATTATTATCTTTTTTTTTTTTTTTTTTTTTTAGACAAAGTCTCGCTCTTGTTGCCCAGGATGGAGTGCAACGGCAGTATCTTGGCTCACTGCAACCTCCAACTCCTGAGTTAAAGGAGTTGTCTTCTGCCTCGACCTCCTGAGTAGCTGGGATTAGAGGCACCCACCACCACGCCCAGCTAATGTTTTTGTACTTTTAGTAGAGGTGGGGTGTCACTGTATTGGCCAGGCTGGCCTCAAACTCCTGACCCTAGGTGATCCGCCCGCCTTGGCCTCCCAAAGTGCTGGGATTACATGGTGGCGTGAGCCACTGTGCCCGGCCTTAATGTCTTATTCTTATACTTATTTCCTAGCTAACAGTGTAGGATGAAGAATAAAAAAGATGCACATTACCAGCATCTATATTTGTTGAACATTCAACATGTCTACAAAAAGGGTCAGAATATGCTTACTCTTCTGCAATTTGCTTTCCTTGACTTAACAATTTATATTTGAAATTTTTCATATCAGTACACATAGGTCTATCTATTCTTTTTCACAGCAACATACTATCCATCAAATAAGTATGTCTTAGTTTATTCAATCAGTTTTCTATTAGTGGATATAACAGTTGTTTTGACTTAGTTTTGTACTTTCTATGTATATTTGGTGAATAAATCCATACTGTAAATTATTAGCTGCAGAATTGCTGGACCTAATGGACATAGATTTTACTTTGATGACTATTGCCAAACCCTTCTCTGGAAACAAGGAATAGGAATTCCCATTTCCCCATACTCTTGCCAGGACTGGGTATCATCGTCAAATTTTGGGAACTTTGCTATTTTTGATAGGCATAAAACAATACCTATTAGAGTTTTGAATTGTAGGTCTTTAATTATCAAAAAGGTTGGGCATTGTTCCAAATTCTATTGCTCATTTATAATTTTGTTTCTGTAAAATGCCTGTTCATAACCACTGTTCACTTTACTATTAGATTGTTTCTCTTTTCATAATTGATTTCTTGAGCACTTTGTAGAATATGAAATTGATCTCCTGTCAATTTGTTAACACATGACTATTTTTCTTTTAACTATAGAGCATTATTTTCTATTATCAAATTAAAACTGTTTGAGAATCAAATTCATCTTTCTCTTCTGTTGTGGCTACTGGATTATGTAATCTTCATTTTAAAATTGTTCCCCAGATGATAACATCTGCTCTCACATTTGAGAGCAGTTAATCACTATAGACTGGTCTCAATTATAAATATGTATGTAAAAATCCATATTTCTATAAAGAATAAGTGAAACTTACCCACTACAATGAAATAAAGGATATCGTAAAGTTTAAGAATGTTTTTAATATTAGGGAATGTATTAATAAATTGCATCATAGCAATATTTCAAAGGAGACAAACATATGGTAATTTCAACAAATGTCAAAAAATATAGGATACGATGCAACATATTTCTTACAGATGAAAAAGAAACCCCTAGAAAACTAAGAACAGAATATTTCTATAGATGATTAAAAATAAGCATCATAAAACACCAGCCAGCACAATGCTTAATAGTGGAGCACTAGGGACAATCCCAATTAAAACTGGGAAGTTGACCAGAATTTCTGCCACTGCCATCATTATTTCACATTCTTACCAACGAACATACTGTCCAGCACAATGTGGTGTAAAATGGAAAGAGGATGCATGAATATTTTAAAAGAGGACAAAATATCATTATTTGCAGATGACATAATGAAATACAAAGAAAATTCAAGATAATTCAACTGAAAGGCTCTTAGAATTAATGTAATTTCAGAAGCGAGGCAATAAAAAGTAAAATTATGAAAGGATTATTTTTTCTATAAGCAAATAATAATCAATGAGGATAATTAGTAGGTAAAAAGCATTCATAGTTTCTTTCAGAATAACAACAAAAATCTAGGTCATTGCAATAACTCTAATGAAATACATGCGGAGCTTTTGTGAAGAAGTTTTAAAACTCACCTAGAGCTGTCAAAGTCAACATCAACAAAGAGATAGACTGACCATATTCTTAGATGAGATAAATACTTTGAAGATATTAATGTTCCCTGGATTAGCTTTTAGGCATAGTAGTATTTCAAGGGAAATCTCAATTGGGGAGATAATTTGGTAAAATGATTCTGAAGTTCATCTCAAAGAGTAAACAAGTAGGAATAACAAAAAGTATTTTGCAAAAGAATAGCAATGCTAGGGGAGAAGCCTTAACTTACAAGATTTTTAAATGCTTAATGATTTTGCCAGCAAAACAGCATATAAATCAAGGTAAATTTCAAAATACATCCCATATAGGCCCACTGTCTTTTGTCTTAAATTCTTGGGGTTATATATGTTTGCAAATTTAAAATTTGAATTTCAGAAAGGTAATCTGGTCATATCCTAAATATTACTGAATACTTCATAGACCTCAGAACCCAGTGGGGTTAGGACCAGTACTACATAAGCTAACATACTGATATTTCTGTAATGAAACTCAGTAGGATGCATCAAAACTACAAATAATCTCCAACTGATTCACGTCATATTTTGTTCCCAAGTGAATGTTGGCACAAAACTCATGAAAACAAAATTTGCTTTTCAGAACTTTACTAATTTTGAAATTTTGGATTGCAGATCATGGGCCTTTATGTATGTCATAGGCTGTACTCCCTGGAAGCTGACTCTGATATGGAGATTAGGTTGTAGGACGTTGTATTAGTCAGTTCTCACGCGGCTATGAAGAACTATCCGAGACTGGGTAATTTATAAAGAGAAGAGGTTTAATTGACTCACAGTTCTGCCTGGCTGGGGAGGCCTCAGGAAACTTACAATCATGGCAGAAGGCACCTCTTCACAGGGTGGCAGGAGAGAGAATGAGTGAAGAGTGAAGTGGGGAAAAGTCCTTTATAAAACTATCGGATATCATGAGAACTTACTCACTATCATGAGAACAGCATGGGGGAACTGCCCCCATGATCTAATCACTTCCCTTGAGGTCCCTCCCTCAACATATAGGGATTACAATTTGGATTACAATTCAAGATGAGATTTGAGTTGGGGCACACAGCCAGACCATATCAGACATTCATTAGGGAGTGTGCTTGGGGTGAGCATGGAAGGAGAGGACAGAAGTGAAACTGAGCACAGGGAGAAGCTGAGCTGTGATTCAGTCCCAAGAAAGGCTGCAGCCACACACCACATAGGGAGCTGTGGGACTGAGAAGGTCACTTAGATTTTTTTTCAGGCAGATTTTTTTTTTGTTGTTTTTTTTTCCTGTGGAGTCAATCCCCAAAGAGCTGGCAGCTGAGAGCTATCTTCTAGCTGCTGGAGAAACAAGTCCTTCATTCCTGAAAGGGAGTCTGGGGTATTGACCAAGGCACCCATGGTGTGTATGGGGATCTAATACATGATAAGGAAAACCACACACAAATGGATTAGTCAGCAAACAGTTTGGGGATGATCTCCAGTTAAATCTTAACCTCATACTACATGTAAAATAAACACAAGATGAATTATAAAGTTAATTACAAAAAATAAAACATCTCAAAATATGAATAAATATTCTCCTGTCTTCAAAGTGGAGAAGGAATTATAAACAAAAAAGCATGGAAGAAATTACAAAGTAAAAGCAAAGATTTGAATACAAGTAAATTTAAGGAGTTCTTTTTTGCTTTTTGTTTTTGTTTCTGTTTTATCAGACGGAGTCCCACTCTGTTGCCCAGGCTGGAGTACAGTGGTGAGATCTCGGCTCACTGCAACCTCCGCTTCCCAGGTTCAAGCAATTCTCCTGCCTCAGACTCCTGAGTATCTGGTATTAGAGGCACACACAGTGTGCCCGGTTAATTTTTTTGTACTTCTAGTAGAGATGAGGTTTTGCTATGTCGGCCAGGCTGACCTCAGGTTATGTGCCTGCCTTGGCTTCCCAAAGTGCTGGGATTACAGGCGTGAGCCATTGTGCCCAGCCTAAAACTTTTTAATATTGAAATCATCAGCAAATCATCAGCAAAATTAAAAGACAGAAAACGTGTAGAAAAAAATTTGCAGCATAGATAGCAAAGGATTTATATACATATGCATGTATATATATATCTCTCTCATATGAATAGCTCATATAAATAAATAAGAATATTTCACTAGGAAAGAAAAATGGACAAAGATTATAAATAGAGCATTCTATAAACATATACAACATTTTCAATCACACAAAATAAACTGAAGAAAATTTCAATAACATTTTGTTATCACTTTTTTTTTTTTGCATATATAAAGTCCCAAACATTATAAAACATGACAGGTTTTAGACAGGTGCAGTGGCTCACTCCTGCAATGCCAGCACTTTGGGAGGCCGAGGTGGGTGGATCACTTGAACTCAGGAGTTGGAGGCCAGCTGGGGCAACATGGCGAAACCCTCTCTCTATGAAAAATACAAAAATTAGCTGGGCATGTTGGCAAGCACCTGTAGTCCCAGCTACTTGGGAGGCAGAGGTGGGAGTATGGCTTGAGCCCAAGGGGTAGAGGCTGCAGTGAGCCATGATTGCTCCACTGTACTCCAGCCTGAGTGACACAGTGCGACTGTCTCGAAACTAAATAAGTAAGTAAAATAAAACAATACATGACAGTTCTTACTGTTGTGACAGCCAGTAGAAGTATAAATTGTTGCCACTTATCTAGAAAACTATTTGACAATTTATTTAAGAGCCCTAAAAATCTTTGTACACCTTTATCCTGATCCTTCCTGAGGGAAAACTCAGCAGTTCAAAGAACTATTCATGCAAGAGGGTTTTCATTGCTACATTATATAAGATAAGCGAAGAGTTAGAAACACTCTCTCAATAATAAAGAAGTGTTTAATAAATTATTGTAGATAGATATAATTAAATTATAATGGAGACATTAACATATAATGTTAAAAAAACCAAATGACAAGAACATGCTTACAAAATTGTTAGAAAATGTAAAATATGAAACTATATACAATGACATCTATCTTATCTCTATCTATCTATCTATCTATCTACCTACCATCTATTTATCTGTTTATTAGAAAGACAATAAAAATAATAAGCCAAAGCATTAATAGTGCTTATCTCCGGGTGTTACAGTATAGCAAGTCTACATTTCTTTTGTATACTTCTACTATGTTTTCCAAATACATGGTGATCATGTTATCTTTACAATAAAAGAGAAATCAAAGTTTGTATAGGCCAGGAGTGGTGGCTCATGCCTATAATCTCAGCATTTTGGGAAGCTAATGTGGGAGGATTGCTTGAGGCCAGGAGTTCAAGACCAGCCTGGGCAAAATAGTGAGATCCCTCCACTACCAAAAATAAAAATAAAATATTATCATAAAATAAAACATGCAGAATTGCGTGACCTGTAGTCTTATAATGTTCAACCAGTTTTGAACAGAATAAGCTTTGTATTTTGTATATATGTGTATATATATATTTCTGAGATGAAGTCTCTCTCTGTCGCCCAGGCTGGAGTGCAATGGCACAATCTAGGCTCACTGCAACCTTCGCCTCCCAGGTTCAAGTGATTCTCTGGCTTCAGCCTCTTGAGTAGCTGGAATACAGGTGTCCCCCACCATGCCTGGGTAATTTTTGCATTTTTAGTAGAGATGGGGTTTTACCATGTTGGCCAGGCTGGTCTCGAACTCTCCTGATCTCAAGTGATCAGCCCACCTTGGCCTCCCACAAGCTTTGTATCATATCTTGACTCAGCTCAAATTGACATTTAAACTCACCTGAGACACCCATGCCACATGTCTCCACCAACTGATAAGGGGTAATTGAGGATGAGGGGCTTGTTAGAGACCAGGTCACTAGTGGAGTGACCAGGGGGCATAGCAGGACATGAGTCCTAGGACAATCGTCACAAACAGCCCTGAAACATCCTCTTCCCCATTTTCATTGCAGAAGAGCTGACCTGGCCAGGCTGCAGAATCAGAGATGCATATGGGCACACAGTGGCTCCCCTAATTCCATGTGGTAAATGTCCAAGGGGGTTTCCTTAGTGCAGAGCCACCTGTAGGGTGAATCAAGGTGACAGCAGAGTCCAGAAGAGGGGCCTTGCCCTCGTCACTGCTGGCTGAGCCACTCTTGACCCAAGGTACTGTGACCCTTCTTGGTTCTGAGACCCTCAGTCTCCTAAAATCTCTAGCAATTATCTTTTCTTACTGCAGCCTCCACCCCGTCCTTGGGCATGTCCTAAACACTGGCCATTGTAGTATGAATCCCACAAACCAAGCATAGTCTAATTTACAAACAAGCCATTGCTTAGTGGAGGAGACTCGGCCAATGTGCACATCCCAGCCTCAGTCCCTATTCTTCACAAGTTAGTCCAGTTAACCCAGTTAACTTCTCTCTGTCCATCCTGCTAACTAGATAATGGATACTCAGTGAGTGCAGCCCTAACTAAACATTAGACTGTTAGTCAGACTGGAATGTTCCTCAGTCACATACTTGAACAGTGTTTTCAGTTTGGAGTTATCCACATGATCCATTTCTCATTATCACAGACGACAAAGACCCAACTGTGTTCATCAGCATATGAACATTACTCACACACACTCATTTCATAAGCAAGAAAACACAGAGAAAGGAGGAAAAAAAAGATTAAAATAAGTGCAGTAAGGAGTGGGAGGCTTGGAGAATGAAACAAATAAGAGATTGTTATAACTGGAAGAGACCTTAAAGGGAAGTCTGTTCTTCTAAACCCATCATTTTATGGTTTCTTTGTTTTTGTAATAAAAAGACAAAGCAAATGAGGCTAAGCCAGAGATCTAGTAAGTGGCAGAGAAGGAACCAGAACTCTTCTGACTCTTCTAGGTTATCTAACTCTTAGTGAGCTGTGCATTAACCCTGTTGCCCATCTAAGTAATGGGAGGAAGAATAGGTACTGGGTGAGAGTCAAGTTGAGAAGTGAGTTCTTTGATAGAGGTGAAGATGAGGTCAGTTACTTGGGTCTCAAAATGAACAGGAAACACCATCATGTCCATTTTCTGATCACTTTTAGATTCAGTGCAACTCTAAAAGTCAGTGCAGCTCTAGCAAGCGGGTGTACCATCTCACTCTTTCCACATCCTCTTGGCCTCCATTTGGACTCCTTGGGGCTGTAGGATGGCCCTGTGTTGATCTACAACCCAGTGAAAACACCTCTTTGTCACCAACTTCCAGTTTGTCCCTACAGCTTTCCTGACTCCACAGTGGGCTACCTGAATTCAAGCCCTGCCTTCCCTGAGGTCTGTTGTGCTGGAAACTCTCCTGAGCATCATCATTCAAACCATGCAGTCTAAAAGGACCAGTATATGAGTCAGCTGATTCTCTTCCCCTTTCAGGCAAGCAGTTGAAGTCTTAGAACCGTGCTCTTTTTCTAACTAGCATTAGAGGCCTGCTTAGGCAAAAACAACTCTTTCTTCCGTTAAGAGGATATATATTCAGGAGGGTCCAGAGACATTTGAATCAAGCTTCCCGAGTTCCTTCCCAAAGGAGATTAGAAGCCCCACTGGGCCTTGAAGCTTTGAGGACCAGGTCTGTTTCTGAAGCATTCTCATAAAAAGGTACAAACCTTCAGGGCTTGGTCTAGTTTAAATTCACATCTATTATGTAGCCCCAAGGATCTTGGCTCGAGGGTCACTTTAGGCTTCCTGATAGCTCTTAGAATTCCAAGCACATGCCCTCTGGGCTTTCCTAAGTCTTCTCCATGTAATGAAATGTCAAAGATAGGGAAGCAAGAGCTTGGCTCATGTCCTCGTCATCTCTCTTCTGGGCTACTGCTGTCATCTTTTCACTGGTCTCCTTTCCCCAGTATCATTTCATCAGTGCCTGCAAATGAGTAAATGAATGAACACAGTCAAACTCTTTTCTAATTCATCCTTTACACTAGGGGTCTCCAATCCTGGGACCATGGACCAGTGTCAGTCGATGGCCTGTTAGGAACCAGGCTTCACAGTAGGAGGTGAGAGGTAGGCAGTCAAGCAAAGTTTCATCTGTATGTGCAGCTGCTCCTCATTGCTGGCATTACCAACTGAGCTCCACCTCCTGTCAGATCAGTGTTGGCATTAGATTCTAATAGAAGCGTGGACCCTACTGTGAACTGTGCATGGAAGGGATCTGGTTTGTGTGCTCCTTATGAGAATCTAATGACTGAAGATCTGTCACTGTCTCCCATCACCCCCAGATCTGACCATCTAATGCAGAAAAACAAGCTCAGGGCTCCCACTGATTATACATTATGGTGAGTTGTAAAATTATTTCATTATATATTACAATGTAATAATAATAGAAATAAAATGCACAATAAATGTAATGCACTTCATTCATCCCCCTAACCTGGTCTGTGGAAAAATTGTCTTCCACAAACCTGTCCCTGGTGCCAAAAATGTTGGGCACCACTGCTTTACAACGTTGTTAAAGAAGCAGCTTTAAAGGGCAAAAATCAAGTCAAGTTGTTCCCATTTCCATAGCTCCTCAGTCCCTAGAGCACAGCAGCCTGGCATCTAGAACATTTGGAGTTACCTGTCTTCCCACCTTATCTTCCGAGACTACCTGTGTCTGCCTTTACACTGTGACCACTAGTGTAATCCAGACTCTGATTTTGTTCTTTTAGCTCCCTCTACCTGGAGAAACTTCCCATTCTCTGATGGGAGACGTCTTCGTGATCGTTTAGGGTCCAGGTAAAGTTTCACATCTTGAGGAGAAAATGCTGTAGAATCCAGTATACCTCAGCCTGATCACTGCCCCATCATGTGCTAACTCTGCGGACACAAGGGAATGTATTACTCTCTTCATGCCCAACTTTTCTTAGCTTTCTATTGTGGAAAATAATATCTACCTCTTAAGATTAATGTAAGGATTGTTAAAAAATGAACTTAGGCACATTAATATTTTACTGAGTTTGAGCATTCAGCATTTCATGACTTGGGCAGCATTAGACCACAAGTGGCTTGGCACTCCACTGAAGAGGTGCGAAGGGGATACTTTTTTTTTTTTTTTTTAATTTATTTATTATTATTAAACTTCAAGTTGTAGGGTACATGTGCACAACGTGCAGGTTTGCTACATATGTATACTTGTGCCATGTTGGTGTGCTGCACCCATCAACTCGTCATTTACATCAGGTATAACTCCCAATGCAATCCCTCCCCCCTCCCCCCTCCCCATGATAGGCCCCGGTGTGTGATGTTCCCCTTCCCGAGTCCAAGTGATCTCATTGTTCAGTTCCCACCTACGAGTGAGAACGTGCGGTGTTTGGTTTTCTGTTCCTGTGATAGTTTGCTAAGAATGATGGTTTCCAGCTGCATCCATGTCCCTACAAAGGACACAAACTCATCCTTTTTTATGGCTGCATAGTATTCCATGGTGTATATGTGCCACATTTTCTTAATCCAATCTGTCACTGATGGACATTTGGGTTGATTCCAAGTCTTTGCTATTGTGAATAGTGCTGCAATAAACATACGTGTGCATGTGTCCTTATAGCAGCATAATTTATAATCCTTTGGGTATATACCCAGTAATGGGATGGCTGGGTCATATGGTACATCTAGTTCTAGATCCTTGAGGAATCGCCATACTGTTTTCCATAATGGTTGAACTAGTTTACAATCCCACCAACAGTGTAAAAGTGTTCCTATTTCTCCACATCCTCTCCAGCACCTGTTGTTTCCTGACTTTTTAATGATCGCCATTCTAACTGGTGTGAGATGGTATCTCATTGTGGTTTTGATTTGCATTTCTCTGATGGCCAGTGATGATGAGCATTTTTTCATGTGTCTGTTGGCTGTATGAATGTCTTCTTTTGAGAAATGTCTGTTCATATCCTTTGCCCACTTTTTGATGGGGTTGTTTGTTTTTTTCTTGTAAATTTGTTTGAGTTCTTTGTAGGTTCTGGATATTAGCCCTTTGTCAGATGAGTAGATTGCAAAAATTTTCTCCCATTCTGTAGGTTGCCTGCTCACTCTGATGGTAGTTTCTTTTGCTGTGCAGAAGCTCTTTAGTTTAATGAGATCCCATTTGTCAATTTTGGCTTTTGTTGCCGTTGCTTTTGGTGTTTTAGACATGAAGTCTTTGCCCATGCCTATGTCCTGAATGGTACTACCTAGGCTTTCCTCTAGGATTTTTATGGTATTAGGTCTAACATTTAAGTCTCTAATCCATCTTGAATTAATTTTCGTATAAGGAGTAAGGAAAGGATCCAGTTTCAGCTTTCTACTTATGGCTAGCCAGTGATCAGCAACTTCAGCAAAGTCTCAGGATACAAAATTAATGTGCAAAAATCACAAGCATTCTTATACACCAGTGACAGTCAAACAGAGAGCCAAATCAGGAATGAACTTCCATTCACAATTGCTTCAAAGAGAATAAAATACCTAGGAATCCAACTTACAAGGGATGTAAAGGACCTCTTCAAGGAGAACTACAAACCACTGCTCAGTGAAATCAAAGAGGACACAAACAAATGGAAGAACATACCATGCTCATGGATAGGAAGAATCAATATCGTGAAAATGGCCATACTGCCCAAGGTAATTTATAGATTCAATGCCATCCCCATCAAGCTACCAATGAGCTTCTTCACAGAATTGGAAAAAACTGCTTTAAAGTTCATATGGAACCAAAAAAGAGCCCGCATCTCCAAGACAATCCTAAGTCAAAAGAACAAAGCTGGAGGCATCACGCTACCTGACTTCAAACTATACTACAAGGCTACAGTAACCAAAACAGCATGGTACTGGTACCAAAACAGAGATATAGACCAATGGAACAGAACAGAGTCCTCAGAAATAATACCACACATCTACAGCCATCTGATCTTTGACAAACCTGAGAGAAACAAGAAATGGGGAAAGGATTCCCTATTTAATAAATGGTGCTGGGAAAACTGGCGAAGGGGATACTTTTATAAGGCGTTTGTGAAAGAAAGACAGAGGAGGCATTTGATTGGTTAAAATGGAAAGTCCCTAGTTAGAGATTAGTTGGTGGTTTCTGATTGGTAAAGTCCCTAGTTAGAGGCTACTTGGTGGTTTCTGATAGGTTAAGCTTAAGCTTTGTTTCACTGCTTACATTAGTTTGGGATTTGGTTTGCTTAGGAAGAGACCCAGGGTGCTGGAGTTTCTGTAGCCTAGTGGCCTCCCAGTTAAGCATTTTCGTAGGATAAATACATTTATGTATGTAAAGCAACTGGCTTTGTACTTGGCAAAATAGGTGAATAAGTGATTTAATTTATTTTCCCAATAAGCCATAGTTTCCTTTTTCTTCCTTTTTATTCTTTGAAGGCCTTTTCAACCCCTCAGTCAGGGTTAACTCTCCTCTGTGCTGCCATTCTCCAAGGAGCTGTCTCTCTTGCTAAATGGTAAGTGCTTTAATAGGCCAGGACCTTGTCTTATCTTTTGTATTCCCAGTTCTAGCTCAGTCTCTAGCCCAAGGCAAGTAAGAACTCCATTAAAAAACTGAAATAGTAAATAGCTTATGCATGGGAGCCTCTCCATGGGAAGATGGAAAAGACAGTGCAGGTGGAATTGTGATCCCCTAGTAGGAACCGTGAGCTATTTTCTATTTACTTCCGAAAGACTTCACTACTCAGGACTATAGAACCTTGGGGTGTTAACGAGCTGCAAGCAGAGTCAGAGATAATCAGAGCTTTAAACTCAGAGTGGGGCAGGCTCTGGCCCAAGACCTCAAGATGGTAACAGCCAGGCCGAGACTGCTTATATTCAGTCTCCTGGGCCATGACTCTCCTGCACCTGCTTTCTCCTTACCCTACATCTCAGGGGAGATGAGATGTAGGCCTGGCAGGAATGCTTAAAATTTTTTTATTTTCCCAAATGTTTCCAATCTGCAAGCTCCAGATAGATCAGGATGGGATCTTGACCTGCCTAACTGGCTGGACAGAATCATTGTATAATGCTTGTGAGAAGGTGGAGAAAGAATGTGCATCTCTAGATTCCATATTTATATGATCAGATAGCTCCCCACCTCCAAGTGCTTCTCAAACACTAACTTCTCTGTCATCAGAAGCACCCTGCTAAGAACGGGTTATCTGTCCTCCTTTTAACAAGAGGAAACCCAAGTCCCCGAGAAGTTAAGCCATTTCCCTAGATGCCTCCGTGAGTCAGTAGGGAGGCTTTAAATAGAACCCACCATTCCTTCCACACCCACTTCCTACCCATTAGACCACACTCTCTTTTGAGCACAAGAATGCAAGCCCTGCATGTACCTTCTAAGGACAAAATATGTCCTTTAGAATTAGCTACAGGATTCCAGAATGAAAGGCATAAATAAGGGAGGAAGGGGAATGAGAACCAGGAAGATGAAAGTGACTTTTTTCCCTTGTCTACTTAAGCTATATATTTATAGGGAACCTAAGTGTCAGGGGAAGGCGAGAGAATCCAGAGTTTGTATATTTAAGTGGTTTCCCACATGAGCCAAGGCCACACATTTGCAGTCGCCATATGACATTGGTATTAGTGGCCAGTAATGCCTGCATGACTAGTAATTGCTGATAAGGTGAGTTCAGTATTTCTGATCCTATTGAATAAATTCTGATTCTCACAGAGAAGGTCAGAAAGACAATGTCCTATATAATAACAGTACTGCAAGGTTATTATTAACATATTTTTACAACTGAGAAAATCAAGCCTCTCAGGGGGGCAAATAAATTGTTTGGATCACTCAGCTGGTTAGCAGCTAAACTAGAAATGAAGGTTGGCAGAGGTTGGCCCCGATGTCCATTCTTTCCTCACCACCAGTGGTTCTCAAAGTGTGGTCCCTGGACCAGCAGCCTTTATATCACCGGGGAATTTGTTAGAAAAGCAAATTCTTGGGATCTAACTAAGATTTAGAAATAGAACTTTGAGGATTGGGGTCCAGCGATCAGTTTTAACATACCTTCCAAAGGATTCTGGTGCATGCTTAAGTTGGAGAAGCACTGCTGTCCAGCATGGTGTCTTGGGAGGCAGGAACATCAGAATGGAGGTGAGCATGGATGAGGGAGGCAGGAAGAGGGGCAGGGAACAGCCTGGGCAGAATAGTGTGTCACCAGCAAAGAGAGCCCCTTCCCTGCTATACTGTGGGAAACACCAGCAACTAAAGAGCATCACAATGAAGGTGCAGTGGAGGGCCCCTGAGGGAGCCCTGGTGGGAGGGCATTAAAATAGAGCAGTGGCAGAAACAACTTCCTTAATATTATGCTGACCAGTCCTGCAAATATCATAGAGGCTAATAGGAAGCAGAGAAAGGGGAAAGAAAATGAATCAAAAACAGAGGGAGGATTAAAGCAAAGCAGGGAAAGAAGAAAGAAAAGAGGGTATTGAGAGTAGGAAAATATTAATGAGTAACATAATGGGTAACATGCAAGCCTCTTGTGGATTGAATACTCCTGCCCTGCATGGAAGGGTTCTGGATTACTTTAACTTTCTGCTTCTAAACAAACTGGGGGTAGATAAAGATGACTTTGCTGATATTCTTTTACTGGTTCTGCTGCCTGGGGAGTCTCATGAATCGAAGTCTCAAAGAATTGAACTCTTTTTCCGAAGACTTACGTCCAAACCTCTTGACAGAATTACTGAATTAGAACCTTTGTGTTTTAGGAACGGATAGAGGAAAGGTCAACTATGTTTAGTTTAGCAAAGCTTTCCAAGTGATTCAACATCATCTTTTACTACCGCTACACACAAATACACACCCTATACACATACATCACTACGATTTTTATCTTTAAAAACTAAACAAACCACAACTGGAAGCTCCCTGCCAAAAACCCAAGAAGACCTCTCACCCTTCAGTTTATACTTCTGTCGAATCCCAGAGCTATGGGGTGAGAGGGAAGAGAAGCACCACCACGCACCCTGGTGCTGAGTACCTGCAGACCCGATTCTCCACAGCATACCCAGGGCGTGGCCACCCGCTTAGTGTGGAGGTGCTGCCTGGTGCTTTGTAGCTTCCCAGGCTTTTTTCTACAATTGTTCTGAAACTCAGAAATTTTTCACCAAAATTGGCTGGATTAAACTTAAATTTTTTTTTTTTTTCCATTTTTGAGGGGCTTTAGGGTGTTTTGTCCTGGGTTTCCAAGCTGGTGTGTGTGCATGTGTGTGTGTGTGAACATCTCTCAGAAGCCTCCCCACACCCACCTGTTCATTGTCACGGTGATGGTGGAATCTGTGCTCTCCAAGGGTGGTATTGCCGGATGAAGTGGAGGGAAGGTGGTAGTTGCTTAAAATGGGCTTCTGTGTTACCAAGACAAGAGCAAGGCTTCTAAAACTGTTTTGTTCCTCCACCTTCCCTTTAACTTTCCCTATTACTTCTGAGAGAAAGAGTAGAATTAGATCATAACCAAGACTGTTAAAAGGTGGATCTTCTAGCTAATGGCTTTTGAGTACATGCTACTACATGATTAAAACCTTGTTGAGCACATTATACACATTCTTTCATTGAAACTTTTCATTGACCACCATCTGAGATAGTGGCTGTTATCCCATTGTACAGAAGAGAAAACTGAGGCTAAGTGCATTAATTACCAACAGTCACACATCCAATAAATTGTGAAGTGTAGACTTGAACCCAACCTGGGCCTACTGGCAGCTTAGGCACTTTTTAATTAGCATGACACAATGATATAGTTTATAATTTCCAGGGCATTTTCTAATGAATTGTCTTTTTGGGTTTGAGGCAGTTTTTGACACTCAAATAGGCTTCTCTCCTACTGATGAAGGGAAGACAAGAGGAAGGGAGAGAAATCAATATTTGCTGAGCCTGGGTCAGAGGATTTCATTTAAGTCTGTTCATTTAATTATCATGGCAGTCGTTTAAATTGAGTAATATTATTTCTATTTTTACAAAAGATGATATAGAATTTCAGGGTAGGTAAAGTCTTAGCTTAAGTTTTCAAGGCAGATCTGTGGCGGAGTTGATCCTCAAACCCTGATCTACCTCATCCAAAGCCCAGCAGCCCATGTTTCACTTTCATGTGATAAAGATTTTTATGTAAGCACCTGACATTGATCATTTATCTCTTTGATGTGACATTTCCTGTGGTCCCAGACACTTCTTTGGGATTCTATAGGATGTAAATTCCTGGACCTAGGGAACCAAAATGTATGCCAAGGCAAAGTAAACAAAGGTTATTGTATTTTTGGTTTAAACTGTGAAGATATCACCATGTATCCATTTAAAACACCACTGTGGGCCACAGTAAGAGTTCAGAGGATGGCTCAGGAATGAGGCTTTATTAATATCTCTTTTTTATCAAGACAAAAATGAAAGTCAGATCTGAGCATTCAGTGTCATCTGGAATGTTTTCTTCTTCTCTTAATATTTTAAATCAGAAAGTTTCAATTTTTTTAGTTTTATGGTCACACACACACACACACACACACACACACACACCCTACACCCAGGGCCCTAAAAAGCAAGGTCATCTCAATGCAAATCCATACTGTCTTTAGAGATCCAGTGTGACAGATGTCATGGGTGACTCATACCCATGAATCACTTATCTCAACTCATCGAGGAATGGCATGACACAGCCCACACGATAGGGACCATTTGTTCTTTTTGGTAAATCCCTAAAATTCTAAACAGCTGCTTTATTCCTGACATGTTCAATCATGATAATAGGAAGGAAAAAAAAAGGGACTAGTGTGTATTTTGGCTGGTGGTTCAATAGTGCATCGTAGTCCTTTAGTCCTCCATCCACTCTTAGAACATATCTTGCTTTTCCGGGTTCAGGGCTTGTTTGTCATCCTCCTGCCTTTCCCCTGGGCAACATCAATGTCTGTGTGCATAACCCATCTAAGACTGGGTTTCACAGGTATTTAAACTCCTCAACTCTGAAGTTCTTCAGCTCCATTTGTGCCAGATAAGCAAACCCATAGCTACACCCTAAAAGCTGTCATGAACCAGAATGACTTAACTTCTGAAAGCTTAAAGTCTTTACCAATTTTCTGTTCATACAGCTGTCACATTCCCTTATTCCCTAAAATTATTCTTTGATTGAATCGAGACCTCCATTTTCTCACTCAAAATCACCCAGCCCTTTTCTGGTTTCTTCCTCCATGTTAGATACTATCTATGCCCCATTAGTAACCAAAACTGCTCTTGTCAAGACCATCTATGACCTCCATGTAACCAAACCAATGGTTGGTTTTTAGTTGCGACCATACTTGACCTTTTACTAGCATTTGTCACTACTGATCTCTCTCTCCTCTTGCAAATATTTTCTTGGTTTCACTTCTAAGACACCACACCTTCTTGATTTTCCTATTTACTTGTCAACATCTCTAGTCCCCTTTGCTGGATTTTCTTCTTCTCTCAACCTCTTAATGTTGGAGTGTCCTAGAACACAGAGCTAGTCCTTCTTCTCTTCATTATCTGTACCCATTCCCTAGATGACAGCATCCAATCTGGTGGCTTTAAAATCCACCTATATTCTGAGAACCCCTCAAGTGCAGCTATATCCTGGATCTCAACCCTGAACTCCAGACTCTAACATTCAACTGCTTAGCCCACATCTCCAACTGGATGTCTAATCAACATCTTCAACTTAGTAAGTCCAGACTCTAATTCAAGACTTTTGCTAGTCAAAACAGACTTTAAAAAATAAATAGGGCACAATCACAAGCCACAGATTGAGAAATATATTGGTAACACATATATCTGACAAAGGATGTGCATTTAGAATATATAAATCACTCATAACTCAGTAACAAAATGATTAAAACCCAATTAAAATAACAGGCATTCACAAAAGAAGAAAACATGGCCAATAAGTAATGAAAAGTGTTTGACATCATTAATAATCCAGGAAATGCAAATATTTTCCCACAGCTGGTGTCTTGTCTCTTCATTTTTTAAATAGGTGTCTCACACAGAGCAAGTTTTAAATTTTGGTAAACTCCAGTTTATCTCTTTTAATGTTTTAACTATTTGGTTAGTACTTTTTGTATTCACCATTACACTTAAGAACCCACTTGCAGGCCGGGCGCGGTGGCTCAAGCCTGTAATCCTAGCACTTTGGGAGGCCGAGACGGGCGGATCACAAGGTCAGGAGATCGAGACCATCCTGGCTAACACGGTGAAACCCCGTCTCTACTAAAAAAATACAAAAAACTAGCCGGGCGAGGTGGCGGGCGCCTGTAGTCCCAGCTACTCGGGAGGCTGAGGCAGGAGAATGGCGTAAACCCGGGAGGCGGAGCTTGCAGTGAGCTGAGATGCGGCCACTGCACTCCAGCGCGGGCGACAGAGCAAGACTCCGTCTCAAAAAAAAAAAAAAAAAAAAAAAAAAAAAAAAAAAAAAGAACCCACTTGCAGAACCTTTGCTTCTTGTTCTGCTATCTGTGAGCTCTGTTTGTTTGGAAGTTTTAGTACCTAGAGAGAAAACATTTCCACCAGGGGATACAACAATAATTGCAATAAATTGGAAGATGAAGTTGTCACCTGGCGACTTTAGGATCCTTATGCTACTGAACCAACAGGCAGAAAAAGAGGTCATCCTACTGGCTGAAAGAACTGGTCCCAATTTACCAAGGGAAATAGGCCACTGCTCACAGCAGAGGCAAGGAGAATTCTTCTGGATACCTTTTAGTACCATTATGCCCAGTAGTAAAGGTTAATGAAAAGCTATAGCAAAAAAAAAAAAAAAAAAAAAAAAAAAAGGCAGAAAAAGCAGAACAAGTGAGCCCTTAAAGAATGAAGGTTTGTATCACTCTATCAGGTAAAGAAACCCCAAACAGCTGAAGTTCTGACTGAGCTGACTGAGAAAGGTGAAAATATAAAATGGATTATAGAAAAAGAAAATCATAGACATCAATTATGAATAGCGTTTTAACCATAGATAGCAATTATGAATAGCAGTTTAACCAATTATAGAAATGAAGACGGTGGTCACTTTGCATATTTATCTTGTATATACAAGGAACTTCCAAATTTGTGGAAAAATAAAATTAAAAAATATAAAATATGAACTTTATTTTTCAATATGAGCTCCATTAATTTCAGGTTACTTTTATAAACAATAACACCAGCCATTTGGTTCATTCATAAAGAACTGAGAGTCCTGGGAATTGAACTATGTCAATGCAATATTTTTCATATTATCAACTGTCAAGAAAAATTTTTTTAAGATTAGGAAATCTTAAACAGTTATGTAATTTAACTTAAGGTAAAAAGTTTTTAAGATTAGGAAACAAAAAGAAGTTAGAAGGAACCAAACCAGGACTATAAGGTGGGTGCCTAATGATTTCCCGTGGAAAATCTCACAGGATTGCCCTTGTTTGGTGAGAAAAATGAGTAGGAATATTGTCATGGTGAAGAAGGACTCTCTGGTGAAACTTTCCTGGGTGTTTTTCTGCTAAAGCTTTGACCGACTTTCTCTAAATACTCTCATAATTAGTAGATGTTATTGTTTTTTGGCCCTCCAGAAAGTCAATAAGCAAAACACCCTGAACATCTCCAGAGAACTTTGCCATGACCTTTGCTCATTGCTCATCTGCTTTTGCTGTGACTTGACCATTTCCACCTCTTGGTAGCCATTGCTTTGATTATGCTTTGTCTTCAGGATCATACTGTAAAGTCATGTTTCATCTCCTGTTACAATTCTTCAAGGAAATGCTACAGGATCTTGATCCCACTTGTTTAAAATTTCAATTGAAAGTTCTGCTCTTATTTGCAGCTAACTTGGGTGCAATAGTTTTGACACCCATTGAGTGGAAAGTTTGCTCAATTTTAATTTTTCACACAGAATTGTGTAAGGTGAACCAGCTGAGATGTCTATGGTGTTGGCTACTGTTAGTGCTGTTAATTGTCAGTCTTCCTCAGGGCACGAACAAGATGAATTTTTCCCTCCCAAACTGATGTAGATGGTCTGCCGTTGCAGGCTTCACCTTCAACATCATCTTGTTTCTTCTTAAAATAAGTTATCCATTTTTAAACTGCTGATTTATTTAGGGTATTGTCCCAATAAACTTTTTATAAAGAGTCAATAATTTCATCGTTCTTCTACCCAAACTTCATCATAAATTTGATGTTTGTTCTTGCTTCAATTTTAGCAGAATTCATGTTGCAATATAGGAGTCCTTTTCAAATGAATGTCTTATCCTTCTTAGTGCCTCAAATTAGATTCTGTTCAGGCATGTTATAACAAGTTAGTACGAGTTTACTTTTGTGCCAAAAATGTTTGAAATCCACACATCTTTATATACATATATATAAAAAATACACATTTTCTGTGAACTTTTTGAAGACCCCTCATATAAGCTAACCATTTTCTTCTTCTCATTTTTATTTTGCATATAAGTTCTTGGAGGTTAATTTTACATATTTATTTTTAGGTAACAGAGACTGTGACAGGATTTTAGAAATATTTAATATATAGCCAATGATGGAAATAATGACAACTGAGACTGACTGTGCATCTCCTCATTGTAAAGCAAAGCTGAGGACTTCTTTATATTTTAAGACAGTTGTATCTTTTTAGGTGAAATATAGAGTTGTTTCATTGCTGCACAGAAGTGTAAATATGTATAGAAGGGTGTATGTAGAGACTGTAGAGCCAAATTCTTCACTGTGCCAGTTGTCAGCTTATTTTCTTTCAGCTCCAAATCCATCCTTCATTCCCTATTCTGTGGGTAATGCAGCTGGACCCTGCAAATACTTCTTCTAAGTCAGCTGACATAATGTTAAGCTTTGTCAGTAGAAGGCATTGGTGGAATACTGCAGGAGGAAGGGGACTCTCTTTCTGATTCCAGTGCATTTGTTTCATCAGCCTCCTTCAGCACACCTGGTTTCTCCAGCATCCAGTTCTAGCAGCCCAGGAACTTCTCCAGAACTTGGTTTCTACAATACAGGTAACTTTTCTAGTATACAGATTTCACTGCAAATGACAGCCAGCAGCACCTAGCAGCCAGCAGCACCTAGCAGCCAGCAGCTTTCCCTGGCACCTCTTCAGACAGCTTTGTAGCAAAGTATCGCCAGCAAGATGCATCCTGCAAAGTTTCCTGAGTTTGGAATTCCCTACTCTTTGCCTCCAAACATTCCTATCCTTTAATTCCCACCACAAAATCACCTTCCCAAAGTCTTTCCTGATCCTTCTAGTTAGAGTGCATTGCCTTCTTTTCTGAATGGCCACAGCACTCTATCTTTGGCTTTTTCATGTATGTTCACTTTCTATTCTGTGTCATACTTATTTGTGTAGTTATCTGATTGATCACAGTAAAAACTGAGAATTTAGCAGAATTATTTGGAAATGGCTGGCACCCACCAAATATTGGTTAATGAATGAATCAGTTAATCTGGAATCATGCTGTGTTAGCGCAATAAAGGAGTAGCTCTGAATACAGAAGGACTTTTTGAAATAGTAAGGTATATGAGGACTGGAACAATACAAGAAGTTTTTCTGGGGAAAGGATATATGGGATTTGGAGAGGCAGAGGGGAGGGAGGCCTGGGATATGATCCCTGGTGTAGACACAGCATGAGCAAAGGCATGGAGGTGGTATGGTAGAGAGCTGTCATGTGTTGCAGGGACAAGAAGGAGACTGGCTTAGCTGGAGTGAACGATCTTTGTTGGGGAAAGTAAAAGTTTAGATATGGGGCAAGTGTACACCTTGGAGGATGATGAGGAATGTTTTATGAGCTAAATAATCCCAATCTTCCCTAGCTGCTCACGTATTTTACCTGAAGTGTGCATTCTTTACATCACCACCACCCCCCCCCCCCCCCCGCCCCACACACACACATGGAAGGAAAAGGGAGAAGGGGTTGCCACTACTTTACCTACCATTCTCCCATTTCAGGGTAGGGAAAATTTCATAAAATGAATTATCTCTCAGGTTCTTCCAGATGGAAGTGGTCAAAGGCAGATGCTGTGTTTATAGCTCTGTGTTTATAGATCTCGCTGAACAATGATGAAAAAGTCCTGGGCCCTCTTGCAAAGGTCTTTATTCAGGGAAAGAATTGAAGAAGAATATTGGTTGAGGTCTTCAAACAAAATTTTTAATATTTTTTGCTTATTACATGAGAAAAATATAACTGTAAAGTCATCCAAACCAGTAACCAGGGTCACCATTTTCCATGCACCCATAGAAAACTGGCTCAAGACTGACCCACCTTGTCCTGTGCTGTGACATCAGGACGGTGGGGTCATCAGTTGACTCATTCCCTAGTATCAGCAGATGGATAGGGGATGGGAGGTAATGACATTGTCTCATTTGCTGTATCTTATGTGAGATACACACAAATTGAAACAGATACCTCCTAGGATCTTACAGGCCATAGCAGACCCTTCTCTAATTGTTCGTACATTGTTTGTAAAATTATATTCAATATCTAACCCTGAACATAATGCCTATGACTTCCTTTTATTTTCCAAGGGGAGAGTCTCATAAGAAACTTCTGTGGAAAATCATCTTCCAACATAGGCAATACCTGCTTCTCCCCTTTTTCACCCTCTCAAAATGTGAAAATCACAAACATCTTTAGGATATCCCTTTAGGGAGACTGTCCTTAGAAGTTGAGGAGTCCAGAATCAATTATTGGATCACTTGTTTTCAAATTTGTCAGATGGCAGAGAACCTGAGAGTCATGTTAGTATTAGGGATTACTAATGTAGATACTTTTAGTTCCTTATGAAGCATAACAATTTTCTCAGCTAAAAATATGACTATAGTATTCATATATTTATCTAGTAGGAAACTATACACATATGTTTATTAACAAAATAAATAGCTATGATGACAGTGACAAAAATCCCAAGCTGCCCAGCTAGGTATGATTAATGACTTGAGCTTTTCAATTAATTTCAAATATACATATATATATATATACTTTTTTCTTATAATGTTATCTGCCAGGACCTGCCACCAATCAGACAATCACAAGTGTAGAAGGCTAAATAAATAAAAGTAGGAGAAAAGCCTAAAATTGAAAAGAAATTAGCCATCAATGTAATTTTTCTATGATTTAGAAAAAGGCTACCATTACTTAATTTTATCAACAGAATACTTCTGCTTTGGGGAAGACAAACATTCCATGAGAGACAAATCTAAGAACCTCTGGAGTATGCAATAGTTATCACAATTTCTTGATTACACAAATTTCAGAACAAATGTGGTATGTTAAAGACAGATTAATTTGGCAGCAGTGTTCAAGATGAATAGGATTTGGTGGAGAAAAATAAGTCATGGTGCACAGGAAGCCATTGCAGTGTCTAAGTGTGAGGAAATAGATTCTGGATGAGGTAGGTGACGGCCTAAGTGGAGGAAAATGTGTGTAAGAATCATCACAAAAACAGAAATGTGAGGACTTGAAGAGTCATTCAGTATAAAAGATGATGAAAATGATGGTCAAGTTTCTAGTCTGAGTAAGCAAGATATGAACTAAAAATAAGTAATTTGGGAGAGGAAATCTGAGGAATTAAAGTGAATGCATTCAAAACTACTTTTTATTTGAAGTGATGGTGTTAAAACTAAATATAAAACTATAAAAATATAGTAATGTTTAACAACCACATAAAAAGATGCTCAACATCACTAAGCATTAGGGAAATGCAAATCAAAACCACAGTGAGACACTGCTTCATACTCATTAGGATTGCTACTATAAAAAAAAAAAAAAAAAGAAAGAAAAGAAAAGAAAAGAAAAAGAAAATAACAAGTGCCAGCAGGGGTGAGGAAAAGTTGGAACCCTTGCGCACCATTGGTGGAAGTGCAAAATGGCACAGCTTCTACAGAAAAGAGTATGACCATTCCCCAAAACATTAAATGTTGAATTACTATATAATTCAGCAATCCCACTTCTGGATATATACCCAAAATAATTGAAAGTAGGATCTCAAAGAGATTAGGTCTACTTTTTTTTTTTTTGAGATAGGGTCTCACTGTGTCACCCAGGCTGGAGTGTAGTGATGTGACCTCTTGCGGTCAAACTATCTTCCCACCTCAGCCTTCCTAGCAATTGCGATATGCCAACATGACAAGCTATCTATTATTATTATTATTATTGTAGAGATAGGGTCTCACTTTGTTGCCCAGACTGGTCTCAAACTCCTGTGCTCAAGGAATCCTTCTACCTGAGCCTCCCAAATTGCTAGAATTACAGGTGTGAGCCACTACACCTGGCTCAAAGAGGTTTGTACACCCATGTTCATAGCAGCATTATTCACAACAGTCAAAAGATGGAAGCAACCCAAATATCCAATGAGGATGAATGGATAAACAAAATGTGGTCTGTACATACAGATAGAATATTATTCAGTCTTAAAAAGGAAGGAAATTCTGACACATGCTACATCATGGATGAACCTTGAGGACATTGTGCTGTGTGAAATATGCCAGGTACAAAAAGACAAAAATTATGTAAATTGGCTTACATGAGGTGTCTACAGCAGTCAAATTCATAGAAACAGAAAGTAGAACGGTGGTTGCCAAAGGCTCAGAGTGGGGAGGGGAGAATGGGAAATTGTTATTTTCTTGATATGGAGTTTTAGATATGCAACATGAAAAGGTTCTGGAGCTTGGCTGCTCAACAATGTAAATATACTTGACACTACTGAACTGTACACTTAAAAATGGTTAAGATGGGCCAGGCATGGTGGCTTATGCCTGTAATCCCAGCACTTTGGGATGCCGAGGCAGGAGGATTGCAAGGTCAAGAGATAGAGACCATCCTGGCCAACACGGTGAAACCCCATCTCTACTAAAAAATACAAAAATTAGCTGGGCTTGATGGCGCATGCCTAGAGTCCCAGCTACTCGGGAGGCTGAGGCAGGAGAATCGCTTGAACCCAGGAAGCAGAGGTTGCAGTGAGTCGAGATCGCACCACTGCACTCCAGCCTGGTGACAGAGTGAGACTCTGTCTCAAAAAAAAAAAAAAAAAAAAAAAAAAAAAAAAAAAAAAAAAAAAAGGTTAAGATGGTAAATTTTATGTTATGTGTATTTTACCACAGTTAAAAAAGTAAAAATACGATACTGTAGTATTGTGAAAGGAAGGAAAAATGATACTTAATGTTAGCAAAGGGTTTTAGATGAAGAGATTGAAGGGTCATTGATGCCTAGGGCTCTACTTTATGAAGCAGCCACATGGCGGCAGGAATTTTAGAAGGAATATCTCTAAACTTCATTAAAACTTGTTAAGGTAGGTATTACTTTACTCATTTTAAAAGATGGGACAAGTGACACTCAGAGAGACTAAATAACTTGACTAGGCCCCATAGCTGGCCAACGATAATACCAACCTTTGGGCTCTATAGGATATGGTGTCTCAGAGTACCATGTTGTTTCTACTGAAGGGAAAAAAGGGCTGAAGCCTGAGCTCAGGAAAGCTACAAAAATGTATAGGCACAGAAGGGAGACAAAAGTCAGAAAATATTTAGCAGAAAAGTGGTTAGGGAGAGAGAGAGGCTGGGAAGCAGAAAAGCGCAAGGTAGTGGGAGTCTGAGAAAGAATTCTGGGGAAGCAATTTTGGTCTGTATCTGCCTATTTTTGTGTAATTTCTTATCATACTACCTTTGTACTTAATTACTCCAATTTTGTTGAGAAAAGCAAGCTAGATGAGCCTCATTTGCTTTAATTCTGCTTGTACTATGTTGTTGACTGTTTTGAAGTCATGTTTTAAAAAATCACTCTGTGCAGCTTTCTATTTAATTCTTTATTTAACTGTTTGATCCCACTGCAAATATTCACTGTAGGTGTCACTCAATATATGTTCTCACTGAATTATCTGCTGGACTACCCTAGAAAAAAACAAATTTACCCAAGTTGGATTCTGCACCTCTCTGTCCCATGGCCTGCCCCTTCCATTACCCACTAAGTGTGTGCGCATATTCTCAACCACCCACACCCCGCAGCACACACACACACCCACACCATGATGTATCAGATGTCTCTATGTCTATTACTTAGTACTAAAGGACATAAATTCTTCCAAACCCTTGGCTTTCATTTAGAGATTTCAATTGTTACATAGTAGATATTGAATAAGATGCCATCATCATCGTAGGTACTAGTAAAAATGAACAAAGTGCTTCCAATTATAATTATGACATCATCAAGAGATGTTAAAATGTAAGAACTTTGTAAAGTCAGTTAAATATGCTTGTATGAAACTTTACTATAATAAAAAATATATTAAAATGCATTCACCAAGTGCTTAATATAGATTCACAGATGGACTAAAGGATCCAACGTTGTATTTTGCATTCAAAGAGAGGAGCTTCAGTTTTGCTCTATGCCACAAACCATCCCTGCTCTGCTCTCCTCTCCTCTCCTCTCCAACCAGTGCTTCCTGGTCCTCCACAAAGACTGGGAGAGGCCAACTCTAGGTGGAAGAGGATCTACGGGGTGTTGACCAAAAGAGTAGAACTCTTTAAAATATTTGAAGAGGTTTATTCTGAGCCAAATATGAGTGACCATGGATGGTGACACAGCTCTCAGGAGGTCCTGAGAACATGTGTCCAAGGTGATCTGGGTGCAGCTTGGTTTTAGACATTTTAGAGAGGCATGAGACATTAATCAAATGCATTTAAGAAACGCATTGGTTTGGTCCATAAAGGTGGAACAACTCAAAGGTGGGGGGGCCTCCAGGCTATAGATGAATTTAAATATTTTCTGGTTGACAATTGATGGAGTTTGTCTGAAGACCTGGGATAGATAGAAAGGGAATGTTCAGGTTAAGATAAAGACTGTGGAGACCAAAATCCTTTTGCAGTCTGATAGTGGCTGTCCTTAGAGACAACAGGTTACAGATGTTTCTGTTTCAGATCCTAGTTAATCTCTTTAGGATTGGGAGAGTCTGCAAGAAAAAGATCTAGTTATGTTAATAGAGATTTTGTATAGATGCAAATTTTTCCCTACAAAGAAAAGCTTTGCAGGGCCATTTCAAAATATGGCAAAGAAACATGTTTTGGGGTAAAATATTTTGATTTTATCTTTGTCTCCTAATGTTATGCCAGAGTCAGGTTGGAAAGTAAATCATTATATATATAATCATTATATATATAAAATATATAATGATATATATATACATTATATATATCATTATATATATAATCATTATAAATATATATAATCATTATATATATATATATATGTGGTTAAATAAAACTCATCTGATGAGAATTTATGATTTGTAGGGCATGACTCCCTAGACCCCTTAGATAGGAATTTGGGCAAGATAAAAAAAAAAAAATCAGAGTTTAGTCCTCAAGGGCTAGAGACCGCTTACCTTAGTCTCACAATCCTGGTTTAGATCAGTGATTTCCAACTACTCACATGGATTTCCAGCAACGTTTACTTAATTCTTCTGCAGCACCCTGAACATTTTAGCTCTTTTCTTGCCTGACCATAAACATTTCTGACCCCCTCATCCATATTAATTTGTGTTGTTAATTTATTTTTCACTTAAGAAGGTAAATTTTACTTTAGATTCAGATGTTTAATGGAAGCACAGAGCCCTGATACTCCCATTATAAAGCTTCTTCTCATTTATGCATTACCTCATTTACAAGTTTCATTTATGAATTACAAGTTTTTATTTATAAATTTCCTCCTTTGTAAGTTGTCTCATTGTAAAATAAGGTTAATAATAAATAATAATAATAATTCACATTGTAATTACAAGCCTTCAATGAAATGGTGCATGTAAAGCACGCAGCCTAGTGCCAGGTGCATGTGGCTAACACTCAATTAGTGGTAGATATGATTAATAATATTGTTACTCTGAAACTAACAGAACCAAACAGAAAACTGGGGAAACATTTGTAGGGCATTCATGCTTGTGATATCTCCTTGACTGTGTAAAAGATGAAGATGTTTCCTTTGCGTTCCTGGACTGTTAGGTTTTGTTTTCTGTGCCCCAATAGGAATATTGCCTATTTCTCAATATTCCTACTGGTGAAGTCAAAGATTTTGATTCCTTAGGTGGAGTCAAAGATTTTCTGATTGGAGATTGGTTGAGTTTATCTAAAGACCTGGAATCAATAGAAGGAAGTGACTGAGTTAAGATAAGGGGTTGAGGAGACCAAGGTTTTTATTATGCAGATGAAACCTCTAAGTAGCAGGCTTCAGAGATAATAGTAAATGTTTCTTATAAGCCTTAAAAAGGTGCCAGACTCTTAATTCTCTCCTGAATCAGGAAAAAGACCTGGAAAGGGAAGGGGATTCTCTATAGAATGTAGATTTTTCCCACAAGAGACAACTTTGCAGGGCCATTTCAAAATATGTCAAAGAAATATATTTTGAGGTAAAATACTTCTATTTATTTCAGGCCTGCTATCTGTCATGTTGATATCTTACTGCTACAAATAGTCTGTTTTGTCAGTCTTAAGGTTGCTGTTTGAATGTAAATGCTGGTCAGATGTGCCTGAATTCCATAAGGAGGAGAGTGTAATGAGACATGTCTGACCACCTATTCCCATCATGGCCTGAACTAGTGTTTCAAGTTTACTTTAGAAGGCCCTTGGCTGAGAGGAGGGGGCCATTCACTTGCTCGAGGGACTTAGAATTTTATTTTGGTTTAATGATGGCAATTTGATTTCTATGGCCTAATTTGTTCTCTGAGATGGAGTTTCCACTTGGCTTCTTAATAAGACTCATTTAGTAGTCTCTGATTTGGTTGGAGACATTTCTTTCATTTTAGTTCTCAGGTGCATTCTTCCTAGACTGCTGGGTATCTCAAATGGCTTAAAATGTCAGGTTTGAGCCACAGGAATGTTTTCTTTGTTTTTTTTTTTTTTAATCAGAAAGTGGATGACACGTGTTTGCATGTCAGCAAACTCTCATTAAAACGTTCCCTCTGTCCTTTAGTACTTGACTGTCACGAGCAAGGAGACCTTTGGCCAGGGGAATAAAGATGACTAATGATGGGGCTCAGGACATACTACCCCAAAATACGCCTTTTAACCTAAGGATTATTTTGAGTTATTTTGGGAAATAGCAAACACAGAGAAGCTTTGGAAGCAAATTAGCTTTGAAAGCAGAGTTACCATTTCATAAGACAAATTTACATCTTTAAAGAAAACCTCCATTGTAAGGGTGTGTCCTTTTCTGCATCAGAAAGAAAATAACTAATTCCCCAGAGAAGGCATCAACTTAAATCTAGTTATCAAATATTATGCTTCTTTTACGGTGCTTTTCCTGGCCAACTTTTCTTTTTCTTTTTCTATTTTTTTTTTTTTTTTGAGACAGAGTCTCACTCTGCCGCCCAGGCCAGAGTGTAGTGACATGATCTCGGCCCACTGCAACCTCTGCCTCCTGGGTTCAAGTGATTCTCCTGCCTCAGCCTCCCGAGTAGCTGGGATTACAGGTGCCCACCACCACACCTGGCTAATTTTTGTATTTTTGGTAGAGATGGGGTTTCACCACTTTGGCCAGACTGGTCTCGAACTCCTGACCTTGTGATCTGCCTGCCTCGGCCTCTCAAAGTGCCGGGATTACAGGTGTGAGCTACTGCGCCTGGCCATGGCCAACTTTTCTTAATTGCATCATTCCCCTCAGCCTTCTCTCCTTATTTCAGAGAAGGATAGTAGTTAAGGGTGAGGTCTAGGATAATTCTTTGAGATCTGCTACAGAGATTTACTCGTTTCTCCGCGTTGTCTCCCATAGGTACACATTTTATCAGACTTCTGTTTGTTTTTCTCTTGTTAATTTGTCTTTTTCACAGAGAAGCTCAGCAAAAACTCATGCAAGGTGAAAGAAAATTTATTGTTTTCTCCCCTACACTTTCTGGAGCTTGGGCTCTGACGGCTGCTCTGGCTTAATTGGTCGAGCATCTGGGTGCTGGCTTCAGCTTGTCTGAGTTCAAATCCTGACCCTTCTTGCTGTGCAAGGTTGGGAGAATGATCTCACCAACCTCGCACAGGTACAGCCCGTTGAAGAGGTAGACCATAGTCCCTTTATTACAGGATTAAGTGAGTTACTGGATGAAAAGTGCCGAGAACAGTGCCTGTCACAGAGTAACTATTGTTATTGCAAGTAAAGAATCAGAACAATGCTAAATTCACAGTCAGCCTGGGAAAAATGTCAAAAGGAGTGCCCATGAACGGTCAATGGACCAAAGACCCTTCGATTTGATAAAGATTTGAGCTTTGTAATGGTGTCTTATTTCCTAATGTTAAGTACAAATTATGAAAGGCTATTATTTTGTATTAGGCCCCCAACAGACCAGACTAAAAATCAAAATGGAATCACCCATGCCAAAGTTCCATATCACCAAACCGAAACTAAGTTGTTATTTCATCTTCCCCAAAATCAGGACAGAGCAATAACAGTCAATGTTCCAAGCAGACCAGTTTCAGACTTTAATGAGCAGGATAACGAAGCTCCTTCTGTTTTAATCCTTACAACAAAAGTTAACCCGACGTAACCTGATGCTAACAAATCTGTTATTTCTCTATTGTTCTGTTTCCTTGTTCTCACCTTATAAGGGAAGTAACTTTCAAATGACCAGTCCACATTTTGTTCTTTGTTTCTGGTTTCTTCAATCCCCTCTGTCTATAAAACGAATCCCCTCTGCTAAACTCTTTGGGATGCTTATTCTATTTTATGGAATGAGACATTGCCCAATCCTAGAATTGCAATAAAGCCAGTCAAGATCTTCAAACTAAATGTGTAATTTTGTCCTTTGTCAAATCTGGTGACCACAAAGGGAACTGAAGGACTGCTGAAAACCCTGAGACCTTCTGAGAAACAGGAAAAATGATGTAATCCCTTTTGGTGGGGTGGGGGTAAAGGGGTTCCTCCGTCTTTCTCGTGGAGCTCCAAGAGTCATAAGTAAGTTCCTCTCAGGTTGGAGCTCTGTTGTCCTTTGCATTTGAGCTCCCTGATATCTTTGGCCTTTGGGGTACAAAGGGTTAGTTTATATAGTGAAAGAGCACTTGACTGTGTGTTACCAAGTGTTACTTTGTGCTGTGGCAGGGCACATGACCTTTCAGTTTGTGGTGACTGATGAGTCACTGACAAAAAAGCTGCAGTTTTTAAGGTAACTGACGGCAGTTACAATAAGTAGTTATTACTGAAGGGGGGCTCTTTATTTTTTTCTCTTCTTATATGCTGAGGTCTTATAACCTAAGCCATCTCAACTCTAAGAGACCCAAGATCATACATAAAAATGGGATCCTTAATTTATAACTAGCTGAGTACTTCGACTTCTGGTGTTCTTGCCTTTTTCATGTCTAAGAACTATGACCTTGGAAGCTGCAAATATTTACAAAAGTGGCAAAATCTTACTAAAGATAATTCAGAATTACAGGGCCATTATACAGAACATTCCAGATGAATAATGCTGTTCATTCAACAAGTATACTTGAATCCCAAGTCTCTCAAATTTAGCAGAGAGAATGTCATTCTAAATATTAATAGCATTCAGAAGCCTCAAAGAGACAGGAATCTAACTTTTTTAAAAAAATTAATTGTGAAGAGCTAATAAAAAGCTAAAAAGACTGGGCGCGGTGGCTCATGCCTGTAATCCCAGCACTTTGGGAGGCAGAGGAGGGTGGATCACGAGGTCAGGAGTTTGAGACAAGCCTGGCCAATATGGTGAAACCCTGTCTCTACCAAAAATACAAAAATCAGCTGGGCATGGTGGCATGCACTTGCAGTCCCAACTACTCAGGAGGCTGAAGCAGGAGAATTGCTTGAACCCGGGAGGCAGAGGTTGCAGTGAGCCGAGATCGCACCACTTCACTCTGGCCTGGGCGACAGAGCGAGACTCCATGACACACACACAAAAATCTAAAAATGCAAAATACCGTCCACATCAAGGACAGTAAAACTGATACGATTCCTATGGCTCCCCTCTATCCCGATTTGCCTGAGTGTGCAGTCTATTAACTTTCAGTCTGACTTGCTTTTCTTCTCTGAAAACAAAACAAAACAAAATACCACAGTTAAACAGTTTGCTTACAAGCACTCAAAAAGTCAGGAAATAATCCCAGAGTGACTTACACTCCCTAGGTGATAATGGAACTCAGAGCCATAGTTAAAAATTTTGTTAAATCTAGGGAAGACTTCAAAAGGTTTCTGCAGAATTCAGGGTCTTAATTGAAATTTATGACCTCAAGATATTCGATCTTTACCAACTAATTCACACACTGGTGAAAACCGGGGAAGCCCAGAAATGGATAAAAGAGGCAGAATGGTATTACCGGACAAGCTCCCACCTGGTCCATGTATAGGCCTAGCAAAGCCTGAAAAATCGCAATTGACCATTTGAAAGCTGTTTCCAATGTGTTTCAGCTCCATGCCAACCAACAACCTAGAATGGCCTTTGGGCCTACCCCAGAGCACTTCTTTAATGAGCAACCCCTAAAACAGCAGTTGCTATTGGTGCAAACAGCCAGGACACTGGAAAAGAGGCTACTCCCAGAGATTTCAGGAAAAGCCCCTAAAAATAGGCTTTTCACTCCCTGATAATTTCCATGTTAACTATCAGGATTGATGGGCCTTAGAGGGAGCTCCTCTAACCTTCTACCAGTTGTTATCCAATCTAGGTAGACACCAGAGCCACTATTTCCATTTTCAATCCCACTATTACAGGACAATCACTCTTTTGGATAAAGAAGAAAATTTCTGTTGTGGGGAATATGAAATCAAGTTCTATCCTTGAATCCAGGCATAGAAAGTACCTTTTTGCCATGTTAGTTAAAGGGCTTCATCATTAAGTCAGTAATCTAACTAACAAGTAAGATAAATTGAAAAGACTACCTATCAACTATATGGTCCAAAAAATTCAACTTTTGATATTTGGCTGGCTATTTTGAAACTTTTTATAAAAGAGATTTATATCTACAATGAAAACCTCCATTTGTAAGGGCCTCTCCCTCTATTCACCTAAACCCCTAGAAACTATACAATGGTGAAGACATGGGTATAAAGTTTACATAATAAACCTTACCTTTAAGGTGCTTTTCCTGGCCATTTTGTCTCAACTGGACCTGTATCTATGCTGTTCTTTGGGCAAATAATGATGTTGACATCTAAGTTCTGTGCCTTTGAGATGTAAATTTTCTACTTTGTTTTACCTAAGAGTCATGTCTTTGAAAGTGCAAATTAGGGTTGCCTAGCTATTATTTAAGACAGTGAAACAGATGATTGGGAGATTTATAGTATAAAATGGAGAGAGAAACTATTTTAACATTGACAAATAAATAATCTTATAAAAGCTATAAGACCTGCTTCTGTCTGTGTGTCTATATGTTCATATGTGTTATGTGTATGTGGTATTTCTCTCCGAAAATATATCAATGGGTTGTAATTAATTAACCTAAAGAAAAAAGTAAGCACTTTAAAATATTTTATCAGAAAAGTAGAAATTAACTCAGACGACTTTTAGTGCATGTGACCTGGGTAAATCTTTGGTAAACACGACTAGATTAATATTTTGGTTTAACAGAAACAGCTGTGTCTTCTGATCAACAAAATAGCCATGTATTTAACTTTAGAGTTCTTGCTTAGGTGGCTACTGCCTAACATTTGAACACTGTAAAAATAGTTAACAGAGAAATAACTTGAGATGATGGCTAGTTTTCTTCAGTGTCTCCTAAAATTTTTATAAACAGTTCAAACATAAATTATAAAAACAAGTAAATTAGATGAATGTGAATGTGGCAAAAGTTTATATGTAAGCTTTTTCAATGATTATGGACTGGGTGTGGTTGCACTTTGGGAGGCCAAGGCAGGAAGATTGCTTGAGCCCAGGAGTTTGAGACCAGCTTGGGCAACATAGTGAGACCCCTTCTCTACAAAAAAATTAAAAATTATTTGGGCGTGGTGGTAAACATCTCTGGTCCTAGTTACTTGAGAGGCTGAGATGGGAGGATCACTTAGGCCCAGGAGTTTGAGGCTACAGTGAGCTGTGATTACACCACTGAACTCCAGCCTAGGTGACATAGCAAGACCCCATCTCAAATAAAAAGAGATTATGTTTTATAAAACATCTCTCTTTAAAAATAGTCTTAAGAATCCCTTTTTTGGATAAATGGAATCGTAAGTGTATGTTATATTGAATTAAGTAGTAAATATTCATTAAATGTCTGAATCATTTCCAAAATAAGGTTAAATACTGAAATGTTAATTGTTAACATAAGTTTATTTTTGGTTTCTTAAATTTATAAAATGACAAAATATATTTGAGCCTGATAGTAAATGTCATGGATGTCCATATAGAAGATGACCTAAACAGGCTTTGTGTAAGCAACAATGCTGTTTATCCCCTTGGGTGCAAATGGGCTGAGTCTGAACAGAGAGTCAGCAAAGGGAGATAGGAGAGGGACAGCTTTATAGGATTTGGATAGGCAGTGGAAAGTTACAGTTGAAGGTGGTTATCTGTTGTCAGCAGGGGAGGGGGTCACAAGGTGCATGTTGGGGAGATCATGAGACCCATTGTCCAGGAGAAGAATGTCATAAGGTCGATTGATCAGTTAGGGTAGGGCAGGAACAAATCATAATGGTGGAATGTCGTAAGGTTGGTTAATCAGTAAAGGCAGAAACTGGCTGTTTCACTTATTTTGTGGTTTTTTGGCTGCTCCAGACTTCTTGGCTCCTGCAGGCCATCTGGATGTATACGTGCAGGTCACAGGGGTTACAGTGGCTTAGCTCCAGCTCAAAGGGTTGACATTCTTGTCTTGTATTTATAAAATATAAAGTCATAAGGCAAGATAAATAGTATAAGTTCCTTCTGGGTTTTTTTGGAGGGGGTGGGGGTGATGTTTCTCAAGGCTGCTTCAAGCATGACCAGGGACTGCTTGTGGACACCTTAAAGAAAATTCAATTTTATAATGAGTTAGTTCAGTAAGTTCTGGGTCTAAGGCACATTTTTATGTGGCTACCAAGGTACCAGTTACATATTTTTGAGCTTGGAACTGCCCTAATAAAATAAGTTCACTAAAAATAGTAATCAGGCATATTGGCTTTAATGTAGGTGGGGATGAGTTTTTAGGCCAGGGAAGGAATAATTTTTTTTTTTTAATTATACTTTAAGTTCTAGGGTACATGTGCACTATGTGCATATGTGCAGGTTTGTTACGTAGGTATACATGTGCCATGTTGGTTTGTTGCACCCTGTGTCCAAGAGTTCTCATAGTTCAATTCCCACCTATGAGTGAGAACATGCAGTGTTTGGTTTTCTGTCCTTGTGATCGTTTGCTGAGAATGATGGTTTCCAGCTTCATCCATGTCACTGCAAAGGACATGAACTTATCCCTTTCTATGGCTGCATAGTATTCCATGGTGCCACATTTTCTTAATCTAGTCTATCATTGAGGGACATTTGGATTGGTCCAAGTTTTTGCTATTGTGAATAGTTCCCCAATAAACATACATGTGTATGTGTCTTTACAGTAGCATGATTTATAATACTTTGGGTATATACCCAGTAATGGGATGGCTGGGTCAAATGGTATTTCTAATTCTAGATCCTTGAGGAATCACTACATTGTCTTCCACAATGGTTGAAGTACTTTACACTCCCACCAACAGTGTAAAAGCATTCCTATTTCTCCACGTCCTCTCCAGCATCTGTTGTTTCCTGATTTTTTAATGATCACCATTCTAACTGGTGTGGGATGGTATCTCATTGTGGTTTGGATTTGTATTTCTTTGATGACCAGTGATGATGAGCATTTTTTCATGTGTCTGTTGGCTGCATAAATGTCTTCTTTTGAGAAGTGTCTGCTCATATCCTTTGCCCACTTTTTGATGGGGTTGTTTGTTTTTTTTTTTCCGGTAAATTGGTTTAAGTTATTTGTAGATTCTCGATATTAGCCCTTTGTCAGATGGGTAGATTACAAAATTTTTCTCGCATTCTTTAGGTTGCCTGTTCACTCTGATGGTAGTTTCTTTTGCTATGCAGAAGTTCTTTAGTTTAATTAGACCCCATTTGTCTATTTTGGCTTTTGCTGCCATTGCTTTTGGTGTTTTAGTCATGAAGTCCTTGCCTATGCAAATGTCCTGAATGGTACTGCCTAGGTTTTCTTTTAGGGTTTTTATGGTTTTAGGTCTAATGTTTAAGTATTTAATCCATCTTGAATTAATTTTTGTACAAGGTGTAAGGAAGGGATCCAGTTTCAGCTTTCTACATATGGCTAGCCAGTTTTCCCAGCACCATTTATTAAATAGGGAATCCTTTCCCCATTTCTTGTTTTTGTCAGGTTTGTCAAAGATCAGATGGTTGTAGATGTATGGTGTTATTTCTGAGACCTCTCTTCTGTTCCATTGGTCTATCTCTGTTTTGGTACCAGTACCTTGCTGTTTTGATTATTGTAGCCTTGTAGTATAGTTTGAAGTCAGGTAGGGTGATGCCTCCAGCTTTATTCTTTTTGCTTAGGATTGTCTTGGCAATGTGGGCTCTTTTTTGGTTCCATATGAACTTTAAAGTAGTTTTTTCCAAATCTGTGAAGAAAGTCATTGATAGTTTGATAGGGCTGGCATTGAATCTATAAATTACCTGGGGCAGTATCACCATTTTCATGATATTGATTCTTCCTATCCATGAGCATGGAACGTTTTTCCATTTGTTTGTGTTCTCTTTTATTTCATTGAGCAGTGGTTTGTAGTTCTCCTTGAAGAGGTCCTTCACATCCCTTTTAAGTTGAATTCCTAGGTATTTTATTCTCTTTGTAGCAACTGTGAATGGGAGTTCACTCATGATTTGGCTGTCTGTTTGTCTGTTATTGATGTATAGGAATGCTTGTAATTTTTGCACATTGATTTTGTATCCTCTAGACTTTGCTGAAGTTGCTTATCAGCCTAAGGAGATTTCGGGCTGAAACAGTGGAGTTTTCTAAATATACAATCATGTCATCTGCAAGCAGGGACAATTTGACTTCCTCTTTTCCAAACTGAATACCTTTTATTTCTTTCTCTTGCCTGGTTGCCCTGGCCAGAACTTCCAACACTATAGAAGTGGTGAGAGAGGGCATCCCTGTCTTGTGCCAGTTTTCAAAGGGAATGCTTCCAGTTTTTGCCCATTCAGTATGATATTGGCTGTGGGTCTGTCATAAATAGCTCTTATTATTTTGAGATACGTTCCATCAATACCTAGTTTATTGAGAGTTTTTAGCATGAAGGGCTGTTGAATTTTGTTGAAGGCCTTTTCTGCATCTATTGAGATGATCAAGTGTTTTTTGTCATTAGTTCTCTTTATGTGATGGATTAGGTTTGTTGATTTGCATATGTTGAACCAGCCTTGCATCCCAGGGATGAAGCTGACTTGATTGTGGGAGATAAGCTTTTTGATGTGCTGCTGGATTTGATTTGCCAGTATATTATTGAGGATTTTTGCATCGATGTTCATCAGGGATATTGGTCTAAAATTCTCTTTTTTTGTTGTATCTCTGTCAGGCTTTGGTATCAGGATGATGCTGGCCTCATAAAATGAGTTAGGGAGGATTCCCTCCTTTTCTATTGATTGGAATCATTTCAGAAGGAATGGTACCAGCTCCTTTTTTTTTTTTAACCTCTGGTAGAATTTGGCTGTGAATCCATCTGGTCCTGGACTTTTTATTGGTTGGTAGGCTATTAATGATTGCCTCAATTTCAGAATGTTTGGTTGGTCTATTCAGATATTCAACTTTTTCCTTGTTTAGTATTGGGAGGTTGTATGTGTCCAGGAATTTATCAATTTCTTCTAGATTTTCTGGTTTATTTGCATAGAGGTGTTTAAAGTGTTCTCTGATGGTAGTTTGTATTTCTGTGGGATTTGTGGTGATATCCCCTTATCATTTTTTATTGCATCTATTTGATTCTTCTCTCTTTTCTTTTTTTATTAGTCTGGCTAGTGGTCTATCAATTTTGTTGATCTTTTTTTAAAAAAATCAGCTCCTGGATTCATTGACTTTTTGAAGGGTTTTTTGTGTTTCTATCTCCTTCAGTTCTGCTCTGATCTTAGTTATTTCTTGCCTTCTGCTAGTTTTTGAGTGTGTTTGCTCTTGCTTCTCTAGTTCTTTTAATTGTGATTTTAGGGTGTTGAGTTTAGATCTTTCCTGATTTCTTTTGTGGGCATTTAGTGCTATAAATTTCCCTCTACACACTGCTTTAAATGTGTCCCACAGATTCTGGTACATTGTGTCTTTGTTCTCATTGGTTTCAAATAACTTATTTATTTCTGCCTTTGTTTCATTATTTACCCAGTAGTCATTCAGGAGCAGGTTGTTCAGTTTCCATGTAGTTGTGCAGTTTTGAGTGAGTTTCTTAGTCCTGAGTTCTAATTTGATTACATTGCGGTCTGAGAGACAGTTTGTTGTGATTTCTGTTCTTTTACATTTGCTGAGGAGTGCTTTACTTCCAACTGTGTGGTCGATTTTGGAATAAGTGCAATGTGTTGCTGAGAGGAATATATATTCTGTTGATTTGGTGTGGAGAGTTCTGTAGATGTCCATTAGGTTCACTTGGTGCAGAGCTGATTTCAAGTTCTGGATATCCTTGTTAACCTTCTGTCTTGTTGATCTGTCTAATATTGACAGTGGGGTGTTAAAGTCTGCCATTATTTTTATGTGGGTGTCTAAGTCTCTGTGGGTCTTTGAGAACTTGCCTTATGAATCTGGGTGCTCCTGTATTGGATGTATATATATTTAGGATCGTTAGCTCTTCTTGTTGAATTGATCCTTTTACCATTATGTAATGGCCTTCTTTGTCTCTTTTGATCTTTGTTGGTTTAAAGTCTGTTTTATCAGAGACTAGGATTGCAACTCCTACTTTTTTATGCTTTCCATGTGCTTGGTAGATCTTCCTCCCCCCTTTATTTTGAGCCTATGTGTGTCTTTGCATGTGAGATGGGTCTCCTGAATACAGCACACTGATGGGTCTTGACTCTTTATCCAAGTTGCCAGTTTGTGTCTTTTAATTGGGGCATTTAGCCCATTTACATTTAAGGTTAATATTATTATGTGTGAATTTGATCCTGTCATTATGATGCTAGCTGGTTGTTTTGACCGTTAGTGAATGCAGTTTCTTCCTAGCATCGATGGTTTTTACAATTTGGCATGTTTTTGTAGTGGCTGGTACTGGTGGTTCCTTTCCATGTTTAGTGCTTCCTTTAGGAGCTCTTGTAAGGCAGGCCTGGTGATAACAAAATCTTTCAGCATTTGCTTGTCTGTAAAGGATTTTATTTCTCCTTCACTTATGAAACTTAGTTTGGCTGGATATGAAATTCTGGGTTGAAAATTCTTTTCTTTAAGAATGTTTAATATTGGCCCCCACTCTCTTCTGGCTTGTAGAGTTTCTGCCAAGAGATCCGCTGTTAGTCTGATGGGCTTCCCTTTGTGGGTATCCCGACCTTTCTCTCTGGCTGTCCTTAACACTTTTTCCTTTATTTCAACCTTTGTGAATCTGACAATTATGTGTCTTGGGGTAGCTCTTCTCAAGGTGTATCTTTGTGATGTTCTCTGTATTTCCTGAATTTGAATGTTGGCCTGCCTTTCTAAGTTGGGGAAATTCTTCTGGATAGTATCCTGAAGAGTGTTTTCCAACTTGGTTCCCTTCTCCTGATCACTTTCAGATGCACTAATCAAATGTAGATTTGGTCTTTTCACATAGTCCCATATTTCTTGAAGGCTTTGTTCATTTCTTTTTACTCTTTTTTCTTTAAACTTCTCCTCTGGCATTACTTCATTAATGTGATCTTCAATCACTGATACCCTTTCTTCCACTTGATAGAATCAGCTATTGAAGCTTGTGCATGCATCACATAGTTCTCGTGCCATGGTTTTCAGCTCCATCAGGTCATTCAAGGTCTTCTCTACACTGTTTATTCTAGTTAGCTATTCATCTCATCTTTTTTCAAGGTTTTTAGCTTCCTTGCAATGGGTTTGAACATCCTCCTTTAGCCTGGGGAAGTTTGTTATTACCAACCTTCTGAAGCCTACTTCTGTCAGCTCATCAAAGTCATTCTCCATCCAGCTTTGTTCCATTGCTGGTGAGGAGTTGCCATCCTTTGGAAGAGAAGAGGTGCTCTGATTTTTAGAATTTTCAGCTTTTCTGCTCTGGTTTCTCCCCATCTTTGTGGTTTTATCTACTTTTGGTCTTTGATGCTGGTGACCTACAGAAGGGGTTTTGGTGTGGATGTCCTTTTTGTTGATTTTGTTGTTATTCCTTTCTGTTTGTTAGTTTTCCTTCTAAGAGTCAGGTCCCTCAGCTGCAGTCTGTTGGAGTTTGCTGGAGGGCCACTTTAGACCCTGTTTGCTGGGTATCACCCGTGAAGGCTCAGTTGGAAATGCAGAAATCACCGTCTTCTGCATTGATTATGCTGGGAGCTGCAGACTGGAGCTTTTCCTATTCAGCCATCTTAGGAATAATGTTTTACATACCAAGCTTTTTGTCCCCATTTCCCATCATATGAATAGGATTTCTTGTTGTCAAGCCAATGATCTATTATATCACCCTTTCCCACAGGTGTGAGTGGCGGTCTGAATGGAGAAGATCAATAGCTCTGATTGCAGATCCTATGCAGGAGAGAAAATAAGTAAAATAATCTTTGTCTCCTGGTTTAAGCTGCGGCTTGCAAAGACAGAAATGTCCCAAGCCTTCTAACAACCAATGGTATACTCCATGTTGTCCTGGATGCCGGTCTGGTTGCTGAATATGTGGAACTGGCCCCGTATATGCATACTCTTGTCTATTCCTTTAAGAGTAAGCTTGAGCACACCATGGGCAATAGTTACTGTGGGGTTTCAATAAAGAGTGAATGGAGCTGGAGGAGTTGATGGGCAGACAATAAGTGTGAAAGGTGTGAGGAGGATATTAACACTTGAAGGTTGTGAGAACTCTAGAGGGTAAATTGAGCATAGTTTGTGATTTTGAGGGCCTCTAGAAGCATTAAAGTGGCAGCTGCCACTGCTTGCAGACACGAGGGCCAGCCTAGAACTGTGAGGTCAAGTTGTTTGGATAGAAAGGCTATAGGTTTTGGGCCTGGCTCCTGTGTGAGAACTTCAGCAGCACAGCCTTGTATTTAAGCTGCATGTAAGGAAAAAGGTTGGGACGAGTCAGGGAGTGCTAGTATGGGAGCTGTTTCTAGGGTCCTTTTGAAAGAATGAATGAAAGAATAAGGAAAGGACTTAGGGTCTTTGGGATCAGCTAAATTGCTTTTAGTGAGCTTGCAAAGTGGTTTGGTTAGGATGGCAAAGACTGGTATCCAGAGTTGGAAGTATCCAACAATGCCTAAGAAGGAAAGGAGTTGTTGCTTGGTGGTAGGGATTGGGGTCTGGGAGATTAACTGAATGCAGTCTGCAGGAAGAGCAAGTGTGTGTTGATGGAGGACTATGCCAAGATATGTAACACTAGGGGAAGAAATAGGGGCCTTAGAGGGGAACACTCGGTACCCCTTCAAGTAGAGATGCTGAAGAAGTAGGATAGTGTCCTGCTGGGAATATTGGTAAGAGGGGCTGCAAAGAAGAAGGTCATCAACATATTAAATAAGGTAGGAGGCAGATGGGGGAAAAGAAAGTAAGTCATGAGGACAGCCTGACCAAAGTAGTGTGGGCTGCCCCTAAAATCTCAGGGTAGGACAGTCCAGGTGAGTTGCTGGGACTGGTGGGTGTCAGGGTCAGCCCAAGTAAAGATGAAAAAAAGTTGGGAGGAGGGATGTAAAGGGATAGTAAAAAAGGTGTCTTAGAGGTCAATAACTGAGTAATGAGTTGTGGAAGGGGGTATTGAAGACAGGAGAGTGTAAGAGTTTGGCATATAGGATGGATGGGAATGACAATTTGATTAACAAGGCAAAGATACTGAACCAACCTGTAAGACTTGTCTGGTTTTTGGACAGGTAGGATAGAGGAGTTGTAAGGAGAATTTGTAGGCTTTAAAAGGCCGTGTTGTAACAGGTGAGTGATAATAGGCTTCAGTCTTCTTAGAGCCTGCTGTGGGATGGGATACTGGCATTAAGTGGGGTAAAGGTGATTGGGTTTTAATGGAATGGTAAAGGGTGCATAGTCGGTTGCCAAAGAAGGAGTATAGGTATCCCATACTTGTAGATTAAGGTGAGGAGACACAAGGGGAGGATGCGAAAGAGGCCTTGAATTGGGCAAAAGTCCAGCAATGAGGTGTGGTTGTAGCCCAGGAATAGTCAGGGAAGCAGATAATTTGGTTAAAATGTCTCAGCCTAATAAGGGAAGTAGGCAGGTGGGGACAATTAAAAAAGAGTGTAAAAAAGAATGTTGTCCAAGTTGACACCAGAGTCGGGGAGCTTTAAGAGGTTTAGAAGCCTGGCCATCAATACCCACAACAGTTATGCGGGCAAGGGAAACAGGCCCTTGAAAAGAAGATAATGTGAAATGTGTAGCTCCCATATTGATTAAAAAGGGTTACCTTGGCCAGGTGCAGTGGCTCAAGCATGTAATCCCAGCACTTTGGGAGGCCAAGATGGGCGGATCACGAGGTCAGGAGATCAAGACCATCCTGGCTAACATGGTGAAACCCCGTCTCTACTAAAAAATACAAAAAACTAGCCGGGCGAGGTGGTGGGCGCCTGTAGGTCCAGCTACTCGGGAGGTTGAGGCAGGAGAATGGTGTAAACCCAGGAGGTGGAGCTTGCAGTGAGAGGAGATCGCGCCATTGCACTCCAGCCTGGGTGACAGAGTGAGACTCTGTCTCAAAAAAAAAAAAAAAAAAAAAAAAAGGGTTACCCTCCACTGTAAGAGCTACCTGAAGTTCAGCATCCGTGATGGTCCAGGGGTCTTCTGAGGTGATCGGGTGGTATCAGTCTTCAGCCGCTAAGTTGAGTAGATCTGGGAAGGAGTCAGTCAGAGAACCTGAGGTTTTTTCCAGCAGGTCTAGGAGTGGCTGTAATCCTAGTTGGACCGTCTGACTTCCAGTGGAGTCCTGCACAGACAGGACAAGTCTTAGGAGAAATCCTGGGCTGTGGCATTCTGAGGCCCAGTGGCTGAGTTTTTGGCATTTGAAGCAAGGTCCATGAGGAAATTTTAAAGGAGACCCTGGAGGCTGTGGGTCTGTTGTTTTGAAGTTTTTGTGTGCCAAAGGCGTGGCTGGGGTTTGTCTTACAGCGGAGGCAAGCAGTTGCAGCTTTGAAACACATTGCCACTTGGCTGCCTCTTCTCTGTTGTTGAACACCTTGAAGGCGAGGTTAACTAAGTCTTATGGGGTTTGAGGGCTGGAATCTAGTTTCTGCAGTTTTTTCCTAATGTCGGGAGTAGACTGGGTAATAAAGTGCATATCGAGAATGAGACGGCCTTCTGGCCCTTCTGTGTCCAGGGCTGTAAAACGTCTAAAGGTAGCTGCCAAGTGGGTCATGAACTGGGCTGGGTTTTTATCCTTACCTTGGGTGGTTTCTTTAAGCTTGTCATAATTAACAGCTTTGTATGCTGCCTTTTTTAGCCCTTCAACTAGGCAAGAGACCATGTAATCTCACCTAGCTATACCTTGGGAGCCTGTTTGGTATTCCCATTGGGGATCGTCTCAGGGAACTGCCCTGGTGCCATCTTGGAGACCCAGCTCATGACTCCAGCAGTTATCAGTGTGAGATTGGGCTAGGTTATAAACTCTTTCTCACTCAAATGGGGAGAGGGTAGAGGTCAGATTGATGTTTAAGTCACTCCAGATTAAATTGTAGTACTGAGTTAAATATTGGAATTCCTGTATATATTTAGTGGGGTCTGATGAGAAAGAGCCCAAATGCTGACTGATTTGGGAAAGGTCTGATAGAGAAAAAGGTACATGAACCCTTATTCTAGCCACCACTCTAAGAAAAAATTGTTGGGCAGGTAGGGGAAAGTTAGTCATGGAATGAAACTGTAAGCTGGACCAAGTGTGAGGAGGGGAGGTGATAGAAGAATTATAAGGTCAGGGAGCAGAGGCTGAGGAAGAATTGGGACTTGATTCAGCATGCCAAGGAGTGGCTTGGGGAGGGGGAGAAAGGTCAGAGGGGTTTGAAGAAAAGGAGGATTCAGAGGACTCTGAGGTTGGGGTAGAGACTGAAGAAACAGACAGGAGAGAAAGAAGAAAGATTTGGGATGAGTCGCATTGGGAGCAGAGGCTAGGGAGGGAACGAAGTGTAAAAAATGCTTGGACTTAAGGCACTTCAGACCATTTGCCCATTTTTCAATAAAAATTATCTAGGTCTCGTAGGATGGAGAAATCGAAAGTGACGTTTTCTGGCCATTTGAAACTATTTTTGAGTTTGTATTGGGGCCAAGTGGTATTGCAGAAGACAAAAAGGTGTTTGGGTTTTAGGTCAGGTGTTAGTTGAGGAGGTTTTAAGTTTTTAAGAACACAGGCTAATGGGGAAGAGGGAGGAATGGTGGGCAGAAGGTTGCCCATAGTGAAGGAGGTAAATTTGAAGAGAAAGGTAAAGACACAGAGAAAGGGAGGTGGTCAGCTATCAGGCTTTCAGTAGGCATCCCTGACTGAGTCCTGGGCTGCAATGTGGGTGAGCAACCAAAGCAGGTGTCCCCACAATCAACTCGCCACCAGGGGAGTACAGGTGAATGATCAAGGCAGACATCCCCACAGTGATCAGACACCAATGGAATGTGGGTGAATGATCAAAGCAGGTGTCCCTGCAATGACCAGACACCAAGGGAAGACTGCCTTCCTGGGTCCATGGCCAATGTTGGAGTTTTTGAATCCACAGACAAAAATGTGTCTCCCTTGTCTTTACTAGAGAGGGAAAGGAGCTGAAATTGAAAGGAGAGAGAGATTGGAGGATAGCAAGAGAGCCTGGAGAAGAGAGTGAAAAAGACCAGTTACCTGATTTGAAATTGGTGAGATGTTCCTTGGGTTGGTCTGAGGACCCGAGGCCATAGGTGGATCTCCTCATGGAGAGAGGGCAAGGACAGGGGATTGGTCTCCTGATGGAGTCCCCCTGTCCTGGGTTTCGGCACCAAGTGTCATGCCTGTCCATATAGAAGACCACCTAAATAGGCTTTGTGTGAGCAACAAGACTGTTCATTCACTTGGGTGTGAATGGGCTGAGTCTGAACAGAGAGTCAGCAAAGGGAGATAGGAGAGGGACAGCTTTATAGGATTTGGATAGACAGTGGAAAGTTACTGTTGAAGGTGGTTATCTGTTGTCAGCAGGGGAGGGGGTCACAAGGTGCATGTTGGGGAGATCATGAGACCCATTGTCCAGGAGAAGAATGTCATAAGGTCGATTGATCAGTTAGGGTAGGGCAGGAACAAATCATAATGGTGGAATGTCATAAGGTTGGTTAATCAGTAAAGGCAGAAACTGGCTGTTTCACTTATTTTGTGGTTTCTTGGCTGCCCCGGACTTCTTGGCTCCTGCAGGCCATCTGGATGTATACGCGCAGGTCACAGGGGTTACAATGGTTTAGCTCTGGCTCAGAGGCCTGACAGTAAATATTGCTCTTTTATATTAATTAATTGTTCTATGAAGAAGCATATATTACCAAAACCTATGAAATGTATTTTGTAAAATGTTGTAGATGACAGTTCAAAATCTTTTTAGATTTTCACTAAAAAGGCTACTAAGAGTTACATATTTTAATTAATATATGTAATTCTGCATGCAACGTGCACAGAAAAGTGAGACATGCTTTGGTGATAAAAAATTTAAAAACCTTAAAGACATAGTTTTGTTGGAAAAAGTAATTTTGCTTAATTTTGAGGTTATTTAAAAGTTATTTCAAAATATAAATATAAGAAGGAAATAGAAAGGCACAAAGAAAACAGTAAGTAGAAGAAAGAGATGTAAAAAGTTATGTATGAGGGTGTATTTTAGGAAAAAAATGGAAAGTGAAAAAGGGCATGTTTTGTGTATGAAATAAGTTTTTGTGGTCAAAATAGTAAGGGAAAAAGAGAAGTAAGTTTTTGTCCTAATGTAGAATGATTTGTTGTTCCAATAGGATAATAAAAGGAAATACAGAACAAAACTGAAGGTCTAAGCAAATTGTAGAAGGTTTGTGAAGAATGAATCGTATAAAAAAAAATCTTGTGTGATTAAGTTGACTAAAATTAAGAGAGATTTCCAAAGCAGGACAAGATGGCAAAGTAGAAGGCTCCACTGATGGTCCCTCCACAAGGACACACAGAAAAAATACCTTCATTAAAACCAAAAGTTGGGTGAGCAGTATCACTGAAAGAGGCAATGAAGAGATAGAAAAAACAGTCGGTAATTGCTGACATCACTTCGCTCCACCTGCAGCAGCAGCGTGGTGTGGAGAGCCTCTCAGGGTCCTGGGGGAGGTAGGATACAACAATTGTGAGGCATTGAACTCAGTTTCTGTCTTGTTATAGCAGAAAGTAAAACTGGGTCAAACCTAGCTGACACCTCCCTATGGAGGGAACATTTAAGCCAGCTCTAGCCAAAGTGGTATCATGGATCCCAGCGGTGAGAACTTGAGTGCCTGAAAACCTCACCACAGAGGGCTACAGCACTGTGTCTCCAAGTAAATTTGAAAGGCACTCTAGGCCATAAGGAATGTAACTCTTAGGCAAGCCCTAGTGCTAAGGTAGGCCCAGAGACAATGGACAGGGGGTGCACAAGATATACTGAGATATCAGTTGTGGCAATCTAGGGGCTGCTGGCTTTTTCCCTCCCCTCCCCCAGGCTGCACAGCTCAAGGCTTCAAAAGAGACCCCTTCCTTTCACTTGAGGAGAGAAAAGGCAAGAGAGAGGAAGGACTTTGCCTTACATCTTGGATACCAGTTCAACCACGGCAGGGTAGGGCACCAGACAAAGTTGTGAGGCCCCTGTTTTAGGGCCTTGTTCCCAGGTGACATTTCTAGACACAACTTGGCCAGAAGGGAACCTGCTGCCTTTAAGGACAGTATCTAGTCCTGGCAGCATTCATCACTTGCTAACTGAAGAGCCCTTGGGCCCTGTATAACAAGCAGCAATACCCAGGTACTACATCAAATGCCTTGAGTGAGCCTCTGAGACTTGCTGGCTTCAGGTGAGACTCAGCACATTCCCAGCTTTGGTGGCTACAGGGAAAAACTTGAGAAAAGCAAAGGAAAATATAAAGGGGACTTTGTCTTGCACCTTCGGTACCATCATGGCCATGGGGGCAGAAAACCAAGCAAGCTCTTAGGGTCCCTGATTTCAGAACTTGACTCTTGGATGGCATTTCTGGACTTGCCCTGTGATAGAAAGGAGACAACAGCCCTGAAGAATGAGTCCCAGGCCAGGCAGTATTCACTACAAGCTGGCTGAAGAGCCCTTGGGCCTTACAGGAACATTGGCTAGTAGTCTGGTAGTACTCCTTGTGGCCTGGGTGGCACTGGTTACAGGGTGAGGCTCCTCTGCCTTCAGAAAGAAGTGGGAAGAGTGGGAAGGACTGCACCTTTTGGTTTGAGTGCTAGCTCAGCCATAATAAAACAGAGCACAAGGTAGATTTCTAAGGTATTTGACTCTTGTCTCCGACTCTCAGATAGCACCTCTGAAACCACCTTGGGCCAAGGGAAACTTGCTACCCTGAAGGGGAGGATACAGGCATGACTGACATTGTCACCTGCTGATTACAGGGCCTCAGGGCTTTGAGCAAACATAGACAGTAGCCAGGGAATTGTTTTAGCAGGCCTTGGGTTTCAGGTCTGACCCATTGCAGTCACAGTGGCGGTGGCCACAGGGGTGCTTGTGACATTTCACACACAGCTTTATGTGACTCAGAATGGAGAGAAGACTCTATTTGTTTGGGAGAAAGTAGGAGAAGAGAACAAGAGTCTATCTGGGAATCCAGAGAATTCTTCCAGATCTGGTCTAAAACCAAGATGGTACCTCTACAAGCCTGGAAGAACCACAGTAATACTGGGCTTGGGGTGCCCCATAAAGCAGACACAGCTGAGATCACAACACCCAAGTCCTTTCAAATATCTGGAAAACCTTTGTAAGAAGGATGACTACAAACAAGCCTAGATAGTAAGACTACAATAAATACCTAACTCCTGAATGCTCAGTCACTAAAGAACATCTGTTAGCATCAACATCATCCAGGAAAACATGACCTCACCAAATGAACTAAATAAGGTACCAGGGACCAATCCTGGAGAAACAGATATGTGACCTTTCAGGTAGAGATTTCAAAGTAGCTGTGTCGAGGCAATGCAAAGAAAATCAAGATCACACAAGGAAGGAATTCAGAATTCTATCTGATACATTTAACAAAAAGATGAAATAATTAGAATCAGGCCAAAATTCTGGAGCTGAAAAATGCAATTGCCATACCGAAGAATACATCAGAGTCCTTTTGTAGGAGAATTGATCAAGGAGAAGAAAAGGATCCTAAAAGCAGCAAGAGAAAAAGATAACAAATAATGTAAAATGGAGCTCCAACAGTCTGACTGCCAAAAGTCTGACAGCAGATTTCTCAATGGAAACCATACAGGCCAGGAGAGAGTAGCCGGACATATTTAAAGTGCTAAAGAAAAAAACTTTTACCCTAGAATAATAGTATATCCAGTGAAAATGCCCATCAAACATGAAGGATAAATATTTTCCCAGACAAACAAAAGCTGAAGGATTTCATCAACACCAGACCTGTTCTATTTTTCTCTGATATAAGTATAGTGATTTCTGCTCTTTTTTGGTTTCCATTGGCACAAAATACCATTTTCCATCTCTTTAGCTTCAGTCTATGTGTGTCTTTACAGGTGAAGTATGTTTCTTGTTGGCAACAAATCGATGGATCTTGTTTTTTCACCCATTCAGCCTGTCTGCGTCTTTTGATTAGACAGTTTAGTTCATTTACATTCAATGCTATTATCAATAAGTAGGAACTTACTCTTGTGACTTTGTTATTTGTTTTCTGGTTATTTTGCGGTCTTCTCTTCCTTCTTTCTTTTCTTCCTGTCTTCCTCTAGAGAAGGTGATTTTCTCTGGTGATATGATTTAACTTCTTGCTTTTTATTTTTGTGTGTGTGTCCATTGTATGATTTTTGGTTTGAGATTGCCATGAGGCTTACAAATACTCTTATAACCCATTATTTTAATATGATAACAACTTTACACTATTTGCATAAATAAACAAGCAAACAACCAAAAAGAAAATGAATAAAAACTCTATACCTTACTTTTGTCCTCCTGCTTTTTAACTTTTTATTGTTTCTATTTAGATCTTGTTGTACTGGTTATGTCTTGACAAAATACACTGATGCAAAATGACTAGTGATTCTATTTTAATCAAATGTTTTTAGTCTTTGATATTTTTAACAAACTTCCCAAAATCAAATTCTAAAATTAAGTATTTTTGACCTCAAATTAATTTTTAGACATTCTAGAAAAATTCCTAAATGTCCAAAAGAGAGATATTAAACCAATTAGGCTCCTTCAATTATGTTAAATTATATAGAAAACATTATCAAAGAAGAAATAACATTTATGCTTATTTGAGTTATATTTGTATGGCTATTAATATGTTTTCCTAATTTGTATGATATTTCTATAGATCAATTGTGTTATCAATCTTGTTTAGTTATTATGTTAACATGTTGTATGCCTCATAACTAAACAAATTTCTTTGTCAATTGCATCATTATTATAATAAACTCTCATCAGGTTGTTAACCATGGCCAGTTGAAGTTATGTTGCCCATAATTTATTGCTTTATTCCAGTGGCTTTCTGAAAGCTTTTTGCAAGTAATTCTAATCCTCAGATGTGTGTCTTTAGGAGGTTTATAGAAAGAATGGAAAGAACACTAACAAGTGCAGGTGTCTGATTGCTTTGAGATACCACTGGACTGAGTAACAATTTTGAGAACTTTAATAAAAAAACCAATGAATTTGTGAAACTGTTAACTGAGATCAAACACAGCAAGAATTAATTACATGAGATGGAATGAACTGATGAGGAAGAATTATGGATTTTTACAACTTTTTAATTTAAAACATTGCTAGTTCTCTTAATGTTTTGTTTTCCAGGCTTCAGGAAACTATTGTTTTTTTCTTTTAAACTACCAATGGCTTACAGCAGTGTGGTAAATAATATTTTTTCAAATAAAAATGAGACATTTACTTTTCTTTCTTACCCAATCCCTCCAATGTGCAATGGCATGATCTTGGCTCACTGCAACCTCTGCCTCCTGGGTTAAAGTGATTCTCCTGACTCAGCCTCCCAAGTAGCTGGGTTTACAGGCGTGCACCACCACACCCACCTAATTTTTTGTACCTTTGGTAGAGACGGGGTTTCACCATGTTGGCCAGGCTGGTCTCAAACTTCTGACCTTGTGATCTGCCCACCTCAGCCTCCCAAAGTGCTGGGATTACAGGCATGAGCCACTATGCCCGGCCCCCTCCAAAATTTTTAAATTATTTGTTATTATTCTTACTATTATGGCAATATGGCTATATATATAAGTTCACAAAAATTTCCTCTCCTTATAAGAGGATGCAATTGGAAACATTGGTTATATCATCAAGGTTTTGACTGGAATGTCATATTTGAAAATGTACATAAAATGCCTAGCTTCAAGTGTTCCCACCATTACAGTGAGTGAACAAAAAGTTGTCACTTTCTGGCCCAGGAACCTCAAGATATTAGATACTTCAGGCAAGGTCTGATCTGCTTTGGTCTGGCTTCCTAGTGTCAAGAGATTTTTAAAAGTTTAATTTGAGATTCCTTGTCAAAATTTCCAGCAAATAAAATTTAAAAGGAAACTATGTGATTATGCATGCTGCACTTAGGTGAATAAATAGGCCAAGTTTAATGGAAGTAAACTTAATTTGCAAACAAATTAGTCTTACTCTGATTATCTTTTATAGAAGTGGTAGTGACTATAGAGAGAAAAATTACATTTTAGAAGAAAACTATATTACATCTGTTATTCAATTGTAGCCCAGTTCATTGCTTTCAAGTTTTTATTTTCTACCTGTAGACTGAGCTTGATTCTGAATTCTTCCAGTTTCTTCTAATATCTGGCTATGATACTCCAACTAAGAACAAAAACTACTCTGCTTATAAAACCCATAAGGCCAACTTAATAAATTTCAAGAGGCAAAGCTCATGCCTGATGTATGGGCCACACAGAGAATTCACCAAAATGCCTGATGCCATAATCAGAAACATACAAACTGCAAACCAGAACAAGAAGTTGCTGACTTCATGCAGTTTTTCCCAAGACTGTCAGAACAAGACTCCATGATATGAGACTTTTAACCCTCTTAATTTCCCTTGTTTATGCCTTTCTCTTTCAGTTGGCAGGATAATGCTGTAGCTAAACTTTGACAATCATTAGCTTCTACAGGTAACCTGCACATTACCTCTCCCTACTTTAACCAAGTCATGTAATGCTAGATAAAAGAATTGATGCCTCTGGCTATATAGGGAGAAATCTGTGCAGCTGCTAACATTTCTTGTTCAGGAAAAAATATGTGGGGCAATTTAGAGATCCAATTACAAAAATTAACAAACTGGTTATTTGGTTAAAATGGGTCCACCCCTCATCTGGCGCATTCTTTGATCTATTCAATTTTAGTTGGTTTGATTTACTGGTACCCTAGCTAAGGAGTATATTTCAAAATCTTGGTAGTATTCTCCAGATAGTCATAATACTAGTCTCCCTGGTGCATTGTGTCCTCTAAAAATTTTTTAAATGTTTGCACAGCCATCAGTCAAACATCAAATGGCCTCTCTTCTGTTGGAATGACAAAAACTCTGGGAAATATGTGATCATGAGTACATCATAACCTATGAATGATGTGTTGAGACCAGAAACCTGGAATGATGGTAACTGAGAGTAGCGCTAATGCCTTTAGTTTTGTTCACACTCTCACGCAGGTGAAAGATTGACCAGAAAGGGAAAATTGTTTGACACTCCGTAGCTGTAGACTAGCTGTCTGCCTCCAGCCACTGGAACAGTCTCTGGGTTTCAAGAAAACGTGGCAGATAGGGATGTTTGGGACATATCAAACAGGAGCGGCTTGCCTCAGGAGTGATTTGCTTCCTGAGGCTAGTGTTGTAGGTAAAACAGGCAGTGAATTGCCTCCTGAGGCTAGTGTTGCAGGTAAAACAGGGATGGAGGTTGTGGGTTCTCACACGAACTTGCCTGGTAGTGTGTGGTGCCTTGGCTCCAGGCAGATGACTAAGAGCTCAAGGGGTAAGTTTGCCCATGCTCTTCTCTTGAGGTCCTGATTTGCTCTTGGGTGGTGTTTTCTCTCATGGTTGACAAGACTGAGGGTTCCACTCCCTCTCTAATCAAGCCATTCATATTAAATTAAATTTAATTAATTAATTTTGAGACACGGTCTTGCTCTGTAACCTAGGAGTGCAGTGGTAGAATCACAGTTCACTGCAGCCTTGACCTCCTGACCTCTTACCTCAGCCTCCTGAGTAGCTGGGGCCACAGGTGTACACTACCATGCCTGGCTAATTTTTGCATTTTTCACAGAGATGGGGTATTGCCATGTTGACCAGACTAGTCTCGAACTCCTGGGCTCAAGCAATTCTGCCTCGATCTCCCAAAGCATTGAGACTATGAGTAGGAGTCACTGCACCTAGCTACCATTCTGATTTAATAAAGAGGGAGAGCAATTTCACAGGGAATGTTGCTCAGAATTGAACCACGTGCAGAAACTCATTTTGGACTGGGCTTAGGGCCTGTGCTCAAGAGTATGATTTAATTTAGGGTGAGTCCTACTCTGGAGAAACCCACATCTTCCAGCACCATGCTTCTAACTGTAGGAATGCCAACTTCAGAAATACTGAGAACATATTTTGATTTCTGGCTAAATATCATGATACTGAGGACTTGTGAGGAGCAAACCAAATAAACCACAAGTAGAAAGCTTGATATACTTCACTCTTTCCTTGGTTTTGCCCTTATTAAGCAATTAAATAAGTGTTTATACACCTCATCTATCAATGGCCAATGGGGATCAACTCCAGAAGCCTGGAGAAAAAAAAATATTGTTCGACCATTACATTAACATGCATTATTGATATCAGTTATCTGTAATAAGGCATGTGGGATTTTGGGAGGATTGAAGGAGAACTTTTTCTTGTTATTCTCTTTAATCCTGTATTTTCCCTTGTATTATGCAGTCCTTATTTATTAAAAACTGTAGGAAGAGACTATGAAGAAATGTCATTGTTGAGAGGAAGGGGCAAATGTGTATTTTATCGATGGCGATGTGGTAAAGGAGATCTACTCATAAATAAAAGCAGTATTTTATGAAAAGAAAGTCATAGCAGTGTGCTGGGAGGCAGACTGCACAGATGGGGAGGGGGCTGGGAACTGGGCTGAGGCTAAGTGGCAATCCTAGTTGACAACAGAGAAGAGTCTCGGGGAAAGCAACTAGCTCTCATAGTGGTTTATGACAACAGTCACCACCAGCAGGGCTGCCAGCTGGTGCAATACCAGGGACCCCAGCAGGTGGGTGAAGCCAATAATGAGAAAGCATGCAGGAGACACTTGCAAATTCAGACCACAGGCTGGCAGCTCTTGGGTAGTGAAGCCTGGCCACTGGGCTGATATTCAGAACAAGAATTTAGAAGGCAGAATTAACACCTAAAACTGAAGCATGTGGAAGGATTTGGCGAAAGAAGTGCTGTTTGCAAAGAGGCTAAACTGCAGCTGGAAACTTGGCATGGAAGCCCAAAGGCCCTGGGTCTCATCTGTGTAACTTGGAGGTGGGCTGAGATGGTTTCAACACCTTCCGCTTCAAAGTCCCATTTGCTGGTAACTAGGAAGGCTGTGCTATAGGAAAATTGAAGAGGACAGCTGCAGGTGACAAGAGGTGGGGCCAGTACAGATTGTGGTGGAAATCTATGTTTACCATTAAACAGAGGCTGGAACTAGTTAACTCTGATGAAAAGTCAGGAAGTGACCACCACACTTAGTCTGCATAGTTGCTGTGTTCAGATTGTTTTGGAGTGAACATAAGGCACCAAGATTTAGTGAATGAAAGGCAAGACAAAGAGTCAAAATGCTGGAACTTAACAGACTCATTTCTTTCAGTGACCTCGGCATGGACAAGGCACTGAATCTCTCTAAGAGGCAGTGTCATTATCTATAAAAGTGTATCTGCCTTGTTGTCCTCAATTCCCCAAACGTTAATCTGTGCCAAATGTGATGCTAGGGACAGACAAAGATGAGGAATGAGTGGCCCCTACCCTGGGGAGGCCACAGTCTCCCAGTCTCCCAGGAGAGAGCAGGAGAAATAGAAACGGATGAGGCATTGACATGTACTGTGCTCCAGACTCGGTGCTTCACACACGTGATCTCATTTAAACATTTTATGAAAGGGACTGGGTAGGTATTATTATTTCCTCTCTCAAGGATGAAGTGATGAAGGCTTAAAGAAGGGTAAGATAGGCTGTCCAAGGTCATTGTTTTGCTAAATGGGGAAGCCATGTCTTGAGCCCAGGTATGTCATCCCTCAAATCCCATGAATTTCGCAACATCCCCAGTGTTCAGGAGAGAGAGAGCTGGATAAAAAACTCACCTTATATGTTTGAAGGACAGCATCGATTGGAACCCAGGGAGGAGGCAGACATGTTTTATCTGAGTTTAAAAAATGTTGACATGTGGGGGAAGATGAAAAAGGGCATTTGGGAAATTCAGGCAGTATGATTTGTGTGATTTTCTTTGGCTGCAGACAGAATCTGAGGGTATGAAATTGCAAAGGTAACCTTCTCATCCTATAGCCTTTCCCACTAAGGAGTCTGGGCACATGCAAGCTGTGTGCAAAAGCATCATCTATCCCTGGGGAGATGGAAGGGTGGCCTTAATGGGACAGGATGAAAATCAATAATGTATCACTTTGGAGCAAGGAGCTGGATGACCAAGCACAAAATGTCAGCAGCCTGACAAGGCAAAGGCAGTCTTGTCCTGGGGCAACTGATATTGATTGTAATTATCCCAAAGCAATTAGCTCATGAATTTGCCTCCCAACTACTTTGCCTTCCTTCTCAAAATATGTACTTTTAGGTCCACAATGAACCACTGCCCCCTGGAAGGCTGGTTCTGCTATTTGGAAGGACATGAAGAGTCATGCCACATGGCCGTTAGCTCCTCATCATACAGGGTTTGGCAAAAGCAAGAAGGGGTTTTAGAATGTCTGAGGCCTGCGGGATCACAAGCAGGGTCATACAAATGACAAACAACATCGCACTGGCATTGAATTTAAATTCTAGAGTCCTGAGTGTTAGTTCTGGAGAAGTCATTAATTTGATGTGTAACTTCGAGAAAGTCACTTTACCTCTCTGGGCCTGTTTCCTTGCCTTTAAAATGAAAGGAATAAGCTAAAAGTGTTCTTTCTATGGCTTGTTTTGGTAGATGCATACTTTTGGAGTGTGTGTATGGGTGTGTTTGCATGTATGTTCCCTTTGAGGGATCAAAACTAAGAACCAATGACTGTCTGTCCCTCCTTGGCTCATAGAATGTCCCTTGCACAATTTTGTGCCTAGGAATGTGCTGGATGTCTGGGATACAATATGCACGTGATAGTTAATGTTATGTGCCAATTTGATTGGGTGACAAGTGCGCAGATATTTGGTCAAACATTATTCTAAGTGTGTCTGTGAGGGTGTTTCTGGATGAGATTAGTACTGGAATCAGTAGATTGAGTGAAGTAGATGGGCTGTCTGTGCGGGTAGGCTACATCTAATCACTTAAAGGCCTGATGAGAACATAAAACTTGACCTCTTTTTGAGTAAAACAGAACTCCTACTTGACTACCTTCTGGCTGGGACATTATTTTTTTTTCAGCCTTCAAACTGGCACGGCACCATTGAACATTCTAATTCTCAGACCTTCAAACTCAGACTGAAACTATACCATTGGCTTTTCTCCAGCTTGCCAACTGCAGATTTGGGGACTTTTCAGCCTCCAAAATCATGTGAGCCAATTCCTTATAGTAAATCTCTCTCTTTCTATGTGTATATAGATACACACATGTATATATGTGTGTATGTGTCTGTGTGTGCACGTGTGTATTTTACTGGTTCTGTTCCTCTGGAGACCAGAGTTTAATACAATAAATAAGACAACATGTCAAGAAGTGTGTCCCCTACTTGCTTCTTGGTCTGCTGCTCTCAGAACCTTCCGTGGAACAGGAGATGGAATTTTGCCATAAACAGTGGTTCCTAAACTTTGTTGCACATAAACATCACCTGGGGAGTTTAAAAAATCTCAGTGCCAAGATTACACCCCAGACCAAAGCAGTCAGAATGTCTGGGGTGGGGCCCAGGCATCAGTATAGTTTAAAGATTTCCATGTGATTCAAATGTTCAGCAAAGCTTGGGCACCACTGCCTTGAAATAAAATTTGAAAGTCTGAGGCAACTTTTAATGATTTCAGATATATAATTGAACTGTGACTAAAATATCACGGAAAAGCTTCATCCTTCCATATATTGAAGTGACTTTAAATAATGATAATTACCATGGATTGAGCACCTGTTATATGCCAGGCTTTAATGTAAGACTTTGAACACATTAGGCCCTTAATACCATTTCATAGATGAGTTAACTGGGACTCAGGGAGATTAAATGACTTTTCTGAATCTACAAACAGAAAGAATTGGGATTGGAACCAGGTCTGTCAGGAATAGAAGGGCATGACCATAATCACCCACTGTGTCATGGTGTGCTACCCCTCCAGGTCAGGGACCCAGGCTTCACTTCACAGTTTCAGGAATAGAAATGGGGTATTAGGATCAGCTTAGTCCCATTCCTCCATGAAGTGTACCATTACTGCTCTGAAACTAGGTTTCTCCTTTCTCATCTTGAATCTACAAATTAGGTCTGATTCATATGTTTTATAATATTGGGTAATTACGTGATGTTGTCTTTACTGCAAGCTTAGGACTTCCTTGGGATAGGGGACTGTCTCATTTTTCTCTGATATCCTCCTTTGATGCCTGGAATAGTGACAAATACATAGTAGGCGCTCACTAAATGCTTGCGAATTAATTGATATATAAGCATACAGCGGGGAGTCTTCTCAACATTTAGCCATGGAGGACACGTAAAGTAGGCTAATGGGATTGGAAAAGGGAAGTGTAATGTGGTTAGGAAGAACAGTAATATTTGTGGACATGTTAGTGCCTACTGCTGAGTTCCACTTTACTATAGGTCTTCCAAGATACCATCAATTGGGCTTTTTCCTAGCCTAACAGAGTCTCCATCCTCAGCTCTCCTGTAACTGAGGTGTGTGTCCAGTTGCTACAGTCTCTCTCTCTCTGTCTCTCTCTCTTTAGAGGTGAGGTCTTGCTCTCTAAACTAGGTCGGAGTGCTATGGTATGATCATCTCTCACTGTGCCCCAGTTGTTGCTCTTAAATATTTAGGGCGAATGACACTTAGGTTTGGCACCATAAAGATTTTCATACTTGGAGAACTGGTGACAGCCAGAAATATGTCATTGGGGTGACAGATATTCCACCACTTTTTTTTTACAGGAAAAAATTCGGCATTGTCTGATCATGGTTGGTACTCTTGTTTAGATCATTGTTCACCTGTTTTGCTTTTTACTTTTTTGGTAGGTGCATATATGGGGTACATGAAATATTTTGATACAGGCATACAATACATAAGAATTACATCAGGGAAGATGGGATATCCATCACCTTAAGCATTTATCTTTCCTTGGGTTACAAACATACCAATTATACTTTTTTAGTTAGTTTAAAATGTACAACAAATTATTGCTAGGTATAGTCACCCTGTTGTGCTATCACAATATAGATAATATTTATCCTATCTAACTAGATACTATACTATTTATTTATACTATACTATTTATACTATCTAACTATATACTATATTATATTTGTACTACCAAACTATATTTTTGTACCCATTAACCATCCCCACTTTCCCACCCATTCACCCTTCCCAGCCTCTGGTAGCCATCATTCCACTCTCTAGCTCCATGAGTTCAACTGTTTTAATTTTTAACTCCTAGAAATGAGTGAGAACTTGTGAAGTTTGTCTTTCTGTGCCTGGCTTATTTCACTTAACATAATGACCTCCAATTCCATCCATGTTATTGCAAGTGACAGGATCTCATTGTTTTTCATGGCTGAATAGTAAGTACTCTGTTCTGTATGTATACCACAATTTTTAATCCATTCATCAGTTGATGGATACTTAGGTTGCTTACAAATCTTGGCTATTGTGAATAGTGCTGCAGTAAACATGGGACTGCAGATATCTCTTTGGAATACTGATTTCCTTTCTTTTGGGTATATACCTAGCAGTGGATTGTATGGTAGTTTTAGTTTTAGTTTTCTGGAGAACCTCCATACTGTTCTCCATAGTGGCTGCACTAATTTACATTCCCACCAGCAGTGTACAAGAGTCTATTTTCTACACATCCTCACCAGCATTCTTTATTGCCTATCTTTTGGTTAAAAGCCATTTTAACTGGGGTGAGGTGATATCTTACTGTAGTTCTGCTTTGCATTTTTCCAATGGTTAATAATGTTGAGCACACCTTTATATACCTGTTTGCGATTTACATCTTCTTTTGGGAGATATCCATTCAGATATTTTGCCCATTTAAAAAAATGTTTTCCTATTGAGTTGTTTAAGCTCCTCATATACACTGGTTATTAGTCTCTTGTCAGATGGATATCTTGCAAATATTTTCTCCTATTTTGTGGGTTATCTCTTCACTTTATTAATTGTTTTCCTTTGCTGTGCAGAAGCTTTTTAACTTGTGGTAAATCCAGTTGTCCATTTTTGTTTTGTCTGCCTGTGCTTGTGGGGTATTACTCAAGAAATCTTTGCCCAGACTAATGTCCCGGAGAGTTTCCCTAAGTTTTCTTTTAGTAGTTTAATAGTTCTAGATCTTAGATCTAAGTATTTAATTAATTTTGATTTGATTTTTGTATATGACAAGAGAAAGGAATCTAGTTTCATTTTTCTGCATATGGATGTCTGGTTTTCTCAACACCATTTATTAAAGAGGCTGTCTTTTCCCCAGTGTATGTTCTTGACACCTTTGTCAAAAATGAGTTCACTGTGGGTATCTGGATTTGTTTCTGAGTTCTCTATTCTGTTCCAGTGTTCTATGTATCTGTTTTTATGCCAGTGCCATGCTGTTTTGGTTACTATAGCTCTGTAGTATAATTTGAAGCCAAGTAATGTGATTTCTCCAGTATTTATTTATTTATGCTCAGAATGGCTTTGGCTATTTTGGGTCTGTTATGGTTTTATATACATTTTAGGATTATTTTCTCTGTTTCTGTGGAGAATGTCATTGGTATTTTGATAGGAATTGCATTGATTCTGTAGGTTGCTTTGGGTGGTATAGATATTTTAACAATATTGATTCTTTCCATCCATAAGCATGGAATACTTTTCCTTTTTTTTTTTTGTCCTCTTCAATTCTTACCTCAGTGTTTCATAGTTTTTATGTAGAGATCTTTCACCTTTTTGGTTAAGTTTATTTCTAGGTATTTCATTTTATTTTATTTGTAGCTATTATAAATGGGATTACTTTATTGAATTCTTTTTCAGATTGCTTGCTGTTAGCACATAGAAATACACCTGATATTTGTATGTTGATTTTGTATGCTGCAATACTACTAAATTTCTTTATCAGTTCTGATAGTTTTTGGGTGGAGTCCAAATAAATGAGCATATCATCTGCAAACAAAGATAATTTGACTTATTCCTCTTAAATTTGGATGCCCTCTATTTCTTTGTCTAGTCTGATTACTTCTTCCTCTTAAATTTGGATGCCCTCTATTTCTTTCTCTAGTCTGATTGCTCCAGCTAGGACTTTCAGTACTATGATGAATAACAGTGTGAATGTGGGCATCCTTGTTGTGTTCCAGATCTTAGAAGAAAGGATTTTAGTTTTACCTATTCAGTATGCTACTAGCTGTGGAACTGTAGTATATGACTTTTATTTTGTTAAGGCATGTTCTTCTATACTCAGTTTTTGTTTTAGGGTTTTTATCATGAAGGGATGTGGAATTTTATCAAATACTTTTTCAGCATCAATTGAAATGATAATATGAATTTTGTCTTTCATTCTGTTGATATAATGCCTCATTTTGATTCACTTGCATATACTGAATAATCCTTGCATCCCTAGGATAAATCTCACTTGGTCATGATGGAATGATCATTTTAATGTGTTGCTGTGTTCAGTTCAATAGTATTTTGTTGAGAATTTTTGCATCAATATTCACCAGAGATATTGACCTGTAGTTTTCTTTTTTTATTTTTTATGTCTTTATCTGGTTTGGTATCAGGGCAATACTGAACTCGTAGAATGAGAGTTTGGAATTATTCCCTCCCTCTCTAATTTTCAGAATAGTTCAAGTAGGATTGGTATTAGTTTTTGTTAAATACTTGGTAAAATTCATCAGTTCCCAGGCTTTTGTTTTACTTATAATTGGCCTATTTAAGTTTTGGATTTCTTCATGGTTCAATCTTGGTAGTTTTATGTGTTTAGGAATGTATACATTTCTTTTATAATAGCTGGAGACTTCAACACTCTACTTTCAGTATTGGACAGATCATTCTGACAGAAGATCAACAAAGAAACAGCAGACTTAATCTGCACTATAGACCAAATGGACCTATCAGATATTTACAGAACATTTCATCCAAGAGCGGCTTTCTATAGGTTTTCCAGCATCATGGCATATAGTTGTTCAGAGTAGCCTCTAATAAGCCTTTGAATTTCTGCAGTATCAGTTGTCATGTCTTCTTTTTCACCTGTGATTTATTTGGGTCTTATCTCTTTTTTCCTTAGTCTTGCTAAAGATTTATCAATTTTGCTTATCTTCTCAAAAAACAACTTTTCATTTTGTGGATCTTTTGTATTTCTTTTTGTTTCAGTCTCATTTCTGCTCTGATTTTTATTATTTCCTTTCTTCTATTAATTTTGGATTTGGCTTGTTGTTGCTTTTCCAGTTTTTTAAGATGCATCATTAGGTTGTTTCTGTGACAGTTTTTACTTTTTTATTGTAGGCATTTTTTGTTATAAACTTTCCTCTTAGTACTGCTTTTCCTGTATCCTTTAGATTTTGGTATTATATATTGTGTTTCGATTTACATTTGATTCAATAAAATTTTCTTTTTTATTATGAAAATCTATTTTTGAAGATTGTGACTAGAAGGTAAGGTACAGTTGGGGATTTAAAAAATATATATTTTACTTTAAGTTCCAGGATACATGTGCAGGTTTGTTACATAGGTATACGTGCACCATGGTGGTTTGCTGCACCTATTGACCTGTCCTCTAAATTCCCTCCCCTCGACCCCACCCCACAACAGGCCCTGGTGTGTGTTGTTCCCCTACCTGTGTCTATGTGTTCTCACTGTTCCCACTTATGGATCAGAACATGCAGTGTTTGGTTTTATGTTCCTGAGTTACTTTGCTGAGGATGATGACTTCCAGCTTCATGCATGTCCCTGCAAAGGACATGACCTCATTCTTTTTTATGTCTGCATAGTATTCCATGGTATATATGTACCACATTTTCTTTATCCAGTCTATCATTGATGGGCATTGTTTCAATAAAATTTATACTTTCTTTCTTAATTATTTCTTGATCCACTGGTCATTCAGGGAAATATTGTGTAATTTCCATGTGTTACTATAGTTTCCACAGTTTCTCTTGTCATTGATTTCTAGTTTTACTTCATTGTGGTCACAGAAGGTATTTAATATAATTTATTTATTTATTTATTTTTTAAGGCTAGTTTTGTGGCTTAATATATGGTTTATTCTTGGCAATGATTCATGTGCTGAGGAGAAGAATGTGTATTCTGCCGCTCTTGGATGAAATGTTCTGTAAATATCCGATAGGTCCATTTGGTCTATAGTGCAGATTAAGTCTGCTGTTTCTTTGTTGATCTTCTGTCAGAATGATCTGTCCAATAGTGAAAGCAGAGTGTTGAAGTCTCCAGCTATTATTGTATTGGGGTCTATCTCTCTCTTTAGCTCTAATGATATTTGTTTTACATATCTGAGTGCTCCAGTGTTGAGTGCATATATATTTACAGTTATTATATCCTATTGCTGAATTGACCCATTTACCATTATAAAATGACCTTTGTCTCTTTTTATGGTTTTTGTCTTGAAATCTATTTTGTCTGACATAAGTAGAGCTAGTCTTGCTCTTTTTTAGTTTTCCATGGAATACCTTTTTCTATCTTTTTATTTTCACTCTATATATGCCTTTATAGTTGAGATGTGTTTCTCATCTCATCAGATCATCAATACATTCTGTCTTTTTATTGGAGAGCTTAGTCCCTTTACATTCAATATTATTATTGATAAGTAGGGATTTACTCCTGCCCTTTGTTATTTGTTTTTTCATTGTCGTTCTCTTCCTTCTTTTCTTTCTTCTTGTCTTTTTTTAGTTAAGGTAATTTCATCTAGTGCTAGGTTTTATTTTTTTGCTTTTTATTTTTTATATATTTGTAACAGGTTTTTTTAATTTGAGTTTTCCATGAGGATGGCAAATAACATCTTATCTTGCAAATAACATGATTTCAAATTGATGACAACTTAACACTGATTGCAAAAATGAATTAATAAACAAGCAAAGAGAAAATGAATACAAACTTTACACTTTAATTTTTTCTCTCTGCTTTTTAACTTTTTGTTGTTTCCATTTATATCTTGCTATACTATCTATGACTTGAAAATTTGTTGTAGTTATTATTTTCAATAGATTCATCTTTTAGTTTTTCTACTCAAGATATAAGTAGTTTATATGCCACAATTCCAGTGTTATAATAGTCTGTATTTGTCTCTGTACTTACTATTACCAATGAGTTCTGTACCTTCAGATAATTTCTTATTGATCATTAATGTCCTTTCCTTTCAGATTGAAGGACTCCCTTTAGCATTTCCTGTAGGACAGGTCTGGTATTAATGAAATTCCTCAGTTTTTGTTTGTCTGGGAAAGTATTTCTTCTTCATGTTTGAAGAATATTTTTGCTGGATATACTATTCTAGGATAAAAGTTTTATTCTTTCACCACTTTAAATGTGTCATGCCACTGTCTTCTGGCCTGTAAGGTTTCCACTGATAAGTCTGCTGTGAGATGTATTGGAGCTCCATTTTGTGTTGCTTTTTGTCTCTTGCTGCTTTTTAGGATCTTTTCTTTATTCTTGACCTTTAAGAGTTTGATTATTCGATGTCTTATATAGTCCTATTTGGATTAAGTCTGCTTGGTTTTCTATAGCCTTCTTGTAGCTGGATATTGATATCTTTCTCTAGGTTTGGGAAGTTATCTGTTACTATCCCTTCAAATAAAGTTTCTACACTTACTTCTCTCTTTACTTCCTGTTTATTGCCAATAACTCTTAGATTTGCCTTTCTGAGACTATTTTCTAGATCACGTAAGCATGCTTCGTTCGTTTTATTTGTTTTGCTTTTGTCTTCTCTGACTGTATTTTTTAATGTGTGTCTTCGTGCTCGCTATTTCTTTTCCTTCATTAATTCTGCTGTTGAGAGACTCTTATGCATTCTTCAGCATGTCGATAGAATTTTTCAGCTCCACAATTTCTGATTAATTTTTAAAAATCATTTCAATCTCTGTTAAATTTATCTCATAGGATTCTGAATTCCTTCTCTGTGGTATCTTGAATTTCTTTGAGCTTCTTCAAAACAGCTATTTTGAATTTCCTGTCTGAAAGGTCACATATTTCTGTCATTCTGGGATTGGTTGCTGGTGGCTTATTTAGTACATTTTGTGAGGTCACGTTTTCCTGGATGGTCTTGATATTTGTGGTTGTTTGTCCATGTCTAGGCATTGAAGAGCTGGGTATTTATTGTAGTCTTTACACTCCAGACTTGTTTGTACCTGTCGTTTTTGGTAAAGCTTCCTCGGTATTCAAAGGGAATTGAGTATTGTGATCTAAATCTTTGGTCATTGTTGCCCTATCTGCATTATGAGGCACCCCAAACCTGGCAATGCTGTGACTCTTGCACACTTGTAGAGGTACCACCTTGGTGATCTTGAGTAAGATCTGGGATAATTCTCTGGATTACTAGGCAAAGACTCTCGTTCTCCTCTTTTACTTTCCCCCAAATCAACAGAGTCTCTGTCTCCATACTGAGCTGCCTGGAGCTGGCAGGGAGGATAACAAAGCACTTGTGTGGCCACCACCACTGGGATTGTGCTGTGTCAAACCTGAAGTCAGCACAGCACTGAGTCTCACCCAAGGCCTGTGGCAACCACTGCCTGGCTATTGCCAATGTTCATGCAAGGTCCAAGTGCTCTTCAGTCAGCAGGTGGCAAATCCATCCAATGTCGTGTCCTTCCCTTCAGGGCAGTGTGCTCCCCTGTGGCCCAGAGCAGGTCCAGAAATGCTGTCCAGGAGCCTGGGCCTGGAGTCAGGAAACTTGGGAGTCTATCTGGTGTTCTATTTTACTGTGACTTAGCTGGCACCCAACACACAAAACAAAGTTGTTTCCGCTCTTTCCTCACTTTTCCTCATGCAGAAGGAGTCTTTCCCCCAGGCCACCACCACCTCAGGCCCATGGCAAGTACTGTTTGGCTACTGCCAATATTCACTCAACACCTGTAGGCTCTTCAGTCAGCTTGTGGTGAATGCTTTCAGTCTTGGGTCTTTTCTTTCAGGGCAATGGCCTCCCTTCTGTCCCAGAGAAAGCCCATAAATGCTATCCAAAATGCAAGGCCTGGAATCATGGACTACAGGAGCCTGCTTGGTGCACTACCCCACTGTGGCTGCACTGGTGCCCAAGCTGCAAGACAAAGTCCCCTTTACTCTTCCCTCTCCTTTTCTCAAGCAGAAGGAGTCTCTCCCTATGGCCACCACAGCTTAAAATGCACTGGTTCACACCTGAAGCCAGCATGGCCCTGGGTCTCACCCAAGGCCCGACGCAAGTATTGCCTGGGTACCACTTATTCAAGGTACCCACTTCAGTTAGCAGGTGAGAAATCCTGCCAAACTGGGTTCTTCCCTTCAATGCAGCGGGTTCCTTTCTGGTGCAGGGTGTGTCTACAGGTGTTGTCTAGGGCCTGGAATAGGAACCTCAGGACTCTGCGTGATACCCTATTCTGCTGTGGCTAAGCTGACATTCAAGTTCATAGACAAAGTCTTCTTTACTCTCTTCTCTCCTCAGCAGAAGGAAGGAGTCTCTCTGGGGCAGCAAGCTCTGCTGCCTGGGGTTGGGGAAGGGATGACAAATCACTCGCTTGGCCACTCCATCTTGTGTTTCACTAGGTCATGTGCACCCCAAGTCCACTGCTTCCAGTCCAACACAGCAGCAGGACTTGCCCAGAAATTGCAGTTCTTGTGGCCTAGACTGCTTTTTAAGTTTATTTAGGACCCCAGAGTGCTTTAACACATAGAGGTGGGGCTAGCCAGAACTCAGGTTCTTATCCCTGGGATGGATGATTCCTCTCTGGGTAGGGCTGGTCTAAATGCTCTGTCTCTGAGCACTGGCTAAATTTTGCTGTGTTGCTTTCTGCTGTTACAGGGAAGCATGAAGTTCCAAAGCAAAATTCCATAATCACTGCATTCTCTCTCCCCTAAGTGCGCAGATTCTCTCCCTGTACTGTGCAGCGGCTGCTGGGGGATGAGACAGGAGGGCTGTCAGCAATTCAAGACTTTCTTTCCTATATCCTTCAGTGCCTCTTTCAGGTATATAAAGTTAAAACCGTGTACTGTGATCATTCCTTTGATTTTTGGTTCTTATGAAGGTGCTTCCTTGTGTGGATAGTTGTTCAATTTGGTGTTCCTGCAGTGGGGGATGATGACTGGACAGTTCTATTTGCCCATCTTGCTCTACCTCCTCTATCGCATTTTCTTTTTTTTATTGAGTGGCCCTTGGCTATATTCACAGTACCATTTGGCAAAAAGAGCCCCAGCACCCGGGAGACCAGAGGCCACTGCTCTTCTCTATCATCTGCATGTGGCATGTGGGGGACCATTTTAGTGTTCACTGTCATAGCATCTGTACCTACAAAAGTCAAACAATAATGCTGTATTGTATTCAAAAAACAACCAGTGTGAAATCCCTGATTTTTCCAAAGACATGTGTTATAGAAATCAAAGATGACATTAATATCTGTGTCAGAACAAGGTTTAGTTGTGCAGGCAAAGAAAGTGATCATCCTGGAGCAAGTGAATGCAAACGTGCTGCCTACCCGCCCACTGCTGCAGGCTGCCTTGGGGATCTTTTCCATTTTTGATTCCATGAATCTTTAGGATGGTTGAGAAGATTTGCAGTAGAAAGAAAAAGGCTTTCAGGATTTGCAGTTCCAGCACTGAAACTCTCCCCACATTTAGATGTCTGCAATATTTCTTTTCTCAGGTAGGGAGTGTGTGAAGCTGTGTGTGTTGGTGTGTTTATATGAATTGGTATGCGAGTGTGTGTGATGTGACCATGTGTATGATTGGGTGTGTGTGTCTATGTCCTGTGTGTGTATGTGTTTGTGGATTTAGTTAAAGATTCATGCCTCGTAACAAAGCCTCTGCTCCCTCCCCTTCTACTTACTTGCTTCAGGCATGATGGGTTTTTTAATAGATTAAATGATTTTACTTTGATTCTTATAAATGCATTCGATTATGTTTCAGCCCCCATGGGTTTGGAGTCCTTTCTTCATTCTAGTCATTAGCACCATTCCTGCATTTTAACTCACTTTACTGGAATGAGCAGAGATATAATCCCGGTAGTCAAGTTTAACTGCAAATTCATTTCCCGTTGTACTTTGAGAAGAAAAGAGAGATAAAGATCCCATGAGAGTGAGGGTAGGATTTACTAATGTGTATCTGTACCCTGCCTGTATCATGGAGCGCATTCATCTTGGCAGTAATAATGCATGCTGTTGTACTTATTTGTCTAACTGCTGATGCGCCCCAAGGAAACAAGAACTCTGTACCATTGACTGGGCCAAGTTTAGCTGATACGCAGTGAATACTCAGTAAATATTGGCTGAATGAATGGAGTACAGTGGAAAAGAGAGGGCTCCTTTGAAACAGTTTTATATATAATATTAAAAAAATAGGCTCAAGAACCATTGTTTCATGCAACAAAAATGAAGAAATTAAAGCTAAAATACGGTCATTGTTATTTTTTCTAAAACTCTGTTTTCTTTATATATTCCAAACTTCTTTAACAAAGAAGCTATAAAATAGCTTTGTCATGATATCATCATCTCATAAAAAATAAAAACATGATTGGGTTAAATGGCATTTTTTTTTCTTTTCTTTTTTTATGTTTTAAGCAAAACAAATGGCCTGGGCTCTGAAGGATGGGGAGCTGCTCAAGGTCCACACTGTGTTGACAAAGCTTCCTTCCTGGGCTCTGGAAACAGGAAGAGACGTGCTCTGTTCTCCTTCGGGTGATGGGACTGGATCTTATACCAGCTTACCTAACCATCAACTCTCAGTGCTAAAGGACAATGAGATTTGAAATAGTAGCCACAAGCACTCTTTTTTTTTTTTTTTTTTTGAGACAGGACGACATCCTGTCACCCAGGATGGAATACAGTGTCGCAATCAGAGCTCACAATTACCTCCAACTTCTGGGCTCAAGGAATTCTCCTACCTCAGCCTCCTGAGTAGCTAGACTACAGACATGTGCCACCATGCCTGGACAATTTTTTAAACTTTTTGTAGAGATGATGTCTCACTATGTTGCTTAGGTTGGTCTTGGACTCCTGAACTCAAGCAATCCTTCTGCCTCAGCCTCTCAAAATGCTGGGATTACAGGAATGAGTTGCTTGCCTAGCCAATAACAAGCACTCTTGAGTGGGGCAGATCTATTCGCCCCAACTCTATTCATTGAGTGATTTATTTGTTGAATTAGGTCTTTGAGAGGAAAATAAGAGATCAAGATTATTATTATTCTTTGACTTACAGATTATGTTGTTTCTATTAACTACCTTATAGTTCACAGTAGTTTTTTTGTTTTATCATCATACAGTATATTTTAGGTTTTCCTGTTCTTTGAGCCTGTGCCTGCTGAGAATAATAATTTCCTGTGCCTTTTGAATTTTGAACTGGATTCTATCATGAGATATATGATTAGGTGTTTTACAAATGGTAGAGTGGGTTTAATTTCTTCTGTTGCATTTTCAACATACCTAACTGCCCTTTTAAATTTCCCTTAATTCACGTAACTGCTTTTTTGAACGGGAGAGGAAAGAATGAAGTCACAGAGAAGTTGTGGGGAAATGTGTTTGGTTTGGGCCACATGTAGGTGTCTGTTGCCCACGGTATGTGTTGTGGTTCTCTGCCCACCCCCGCCATACCCATGTGTGCACACACAAACACGTATGGTCATCTCCACTCATATCAGCCCCTTCTCTATTCACATGTAAGTCCCTTCCAAAAAGCACATGATTTTCTTTGTGAATCCTGGAAATCAATCTCAGCTTCTGGTTAATTTTCATGTTTTTTTTAAAAAGAAAGCCTATATATCTGCTTATAAAACATGAAACATTCAAAAATGGCTCAGATGCTAAAATTAAAACAAATCATAAGTAAAATTGACCTTCAACTTGGCTAGGCTGGCAAAAACATGAATAAAAAAGAAGTAGTAGCAAAGAGCTAACTGGACTGAGAATGGTGAATGTACATTGGATTTGGTAGACAAGCCCTGAGATTCTTTATATACAACATTAATACCTCTGAATGCTTGCATTTCCATTCTGAGGTTTTGAATGGATTTACTTTGTGCTGTGATTTAGATTTGAGGGGTACATGCCTAGAGCCTCACCATGTGCAAATGGCTAAGGTAGGCTAAGGTTGGAAATTGCTAAGCAAGTAGAAGCAGCAGCTTCTTCCTTCAGGGAGCCAGAAGCCAGTCACCTGCTTAAAGGGTACAGTGGCTACTCTCACATTCAGAGTAAAAGGTAACGCTGGCTTATGAAGGCATGCGTGATCCACAGCCTGCACCAATTCCTCTGTCTCTTCCTGTATGACACTCCCTTCTGCCTTGCATTCTCTGGCTGCCTGGCTTTTTCTCATCTCTCAGACAGGCCAGGTTCTTCCTACCTCATGGCCTTACACTGGCTATTTCCCCCACTTGGAAAGCACTCACCCCAGATCTCTACCAGGCTGCTCTTTCTTATCCTTCTGGCCTTAGGTTAACAATCGCCTCTTCAAAACGAACTTCTTTAGCCTCCAGCTCCTCACCAGCCCCTAACAATCTCTTTATTTTCATCATAGTACTCCTCCATGACATGAAAAACAGTTTTTAAGCTCAGTGACATCAGGGACCTCATCTCCCTGCTTAGCTGTATCCTTGCCACCTAGAAGAGCTCCTGACCCAGAGCAGCTCAATAAATGTTTCCTGCATGAATTATTGAAACCACACTTTATTCCTCAGATGCATGGACATCTCATTTTTCTCAGCACTCTGTCAAAGAGGCCACGTTATATGTTTTATTAATTTATTTATCTTTTAATTTGGGTTATAGTGAGTTTGCCACATAAACGTTTTGAATTCTTATGTATTCAAATTTATCCTTCATGGTTTCTTGCTTTGGTGGCATGATTAGAAAACGTTTCCATTTCAGAATTATAAAAATATCCACTTAAATTTTCTTCTAGTGTTTTCATGTGCTTGATTTATATTTAAATATTGAATCCATCTGAATTTATTTTAGAATAAGATACATGGTTAAGAATCTAAATTACATTTTATTCGAACTACTAGCCGGTTGACCCAACATGATTTTTTGTATAATTTAGCATTTTCCTACTGATTCGAAATCACAACTTAACCATATACTAAATTCTTCTATCTATGTCTGTCCCATGAATCTTCCAGTCTTGTTTTTCCCCAGAACCAGATTTCAATTATTGTAGCTTCATTATAGCCCAGTTTCTTACGTGATAGAATAAGTGTCTCTTCTTCTAATCTCCACCATTGTTGTCTTTTTATTTATTTTTCCTGAGATTAACTTTAGAATTATTTTTTCAATTTTAAACAAAGTGTTATTGAGATTTATCAGGATTGCCTTAATGGAAGGTATTTTATATATATATATATATATATATATATATATATATATATATTTTAGACTTGCTCATCTAAGAATTTGGCATGCTTTTTAATTTTTTTCAAATCTTTTGTGTGCTCATTACTTTATTTTTATTTTCTTCTTATACTTGATGACCTCTGGAGAATAAAACACCTTTAAAATTTTCCACTCTGTCCTAGTTCCATATGTTTTCCATGGTTTGCTTTAAAGTGTGTCTCTTTCTAACCTACCCATTTTCTTTTGGAGTCAGGTGAAGTGAGAGTCACAGATAATGTTCTGAAGGTGCTGAGAGTCTTCCTGTTTGAAAAAAATTACAAGAGTCTTCCATGATTGTCAAGGTTGTGGAAAGCAAAGATGAGCTTGCCATGACCCAGCCCTCAGGTCAACAATAATCCACAGAAGGTCAAATGTTTATCATCTTCTCTCTTTTTTTTTTTTTTAATTTTTAAATGTTTTTTGTAGAGACAGGGTCTTGCTATGTTGCCCAGGCTGATCTTAAACTCCTGGCATCAAGTGATCCACCTTGGTCTCCCAAAGCATTGGGATTACAGGCTTATCTTAATTTTCTTGAAGCAGGTGAATTCTTTGTCATTCTTGAGTTTGCTAACATAAGAAAAACATTCATTTTGAACTCACCTTTCAGGCCAGGGTGTGGTGACTCATGCCTGTAATCCTAACACTTTGCGAGGCAGAGGCAGGTGGATCACTTGAGGTGAGGAGTTCAAGACCAGCCTGGCCAACACTTCTCTACTAAAAATACAAAAATAAAAAATAAAAATTAGCTGGGCATGGTGGTGTGCACCTATAATCTAAGCTACTCAGGAGGCTGAGGCAGGAGACTCTCTTGAACGTGGGAGATGGAGGCTGCAGTGAGCTGAGATCGTGCCACTGCACTCTAGCCTGGGCTATAAAGCAAGACTCTGTCTCAGAAAAAAAAAAAAAAGAAAAAAAAAGAAAGAAAGAAAGAAGAAAGAAAATGAACTCACTTTTCAGATGTACCAAAGGCTTGACTCTGGGGGACATATATGATGTTGACACCTCACCAGAAAAGAGACATTTCAGTGAAAATATGGCATGGGGATAAACAAAAGCAAATGAGGTTAAGCTCTGTGTATAAGAGCTCAGGCTCTGGACTTGTGGCCTGTCTTGTGATTTCTGGCTCTGTCATTTACCAGCTTGCCTCCTGGGCCAGGTGCTTTACCTTTCTATCCCTCAGTGGCTTCACCTGTCAAAGGGGGACAATAATTGTCCTTCCTGCATGGTGTGCTGGGAAGATTAAATGGGATATTCCCTGTGTGTGCTTAGAACCATGTTTTGTTCCATACATGATGATCAGCATTTGAATCACTCATTCAGTTGTTGTGCTAGCCTGAGAGATCCTTATGATCAAGGAGTATTCTCCTGCGTCTCACCAATGCCAATTCGGTTGGTGAGAAAACAAAATTGGATCCCAGCCAGGGCCACTGTTTGTGTAGAGTTTGCACATCTTCCTGTGGCTTTGTGAGTTTCTTCAGGTACTCCGATTTCCTCCCACATTTCAGCGCCGTGCCTGCTAAATTCCTTGGGATGTCTCAATGATCCCAGTGTGAGTGAGCGTGGCTGTGTGTGTGCCTGTGTTCTGTGATGGAATGGTGGCCTGGCCAGGGTGGGTTTTTGCCTTGCATCTCAAGTGCTGGGATAGGCTCCAACCGCCTGCAATCCTGAGCTGAAATAAGTGGGTAAATAATTATCTTGTTTTCATTAACCTCTCTTTAACGTATGTATAGCTCACATTTATTTCAATGTTTAGTATTAGAAGTGTTTTGGTCTTTATTTAGAAGTTTGGTGATGTTTTTGTCACCAGAAATATGCCTTCAGGACTGAACTCTTGTTTATATTAATTCTTGTATGGTAAAATTAGCTTTATTTTACATTGTTCTGCTTAAAGTAGCAGTTTCCAAGAGTCTATCTATGACATTAGTTGAGGACTTACTGCATTTACCCATGCGTTGTTTATCAGTGTGTTCTGTCACTTTGCATCTTCTTCCTTTGGTCTTTAGTTTCTGTCTCTGCTGGTTCTTCCTACCTTCCTCCCTTGAATATTCTCCATTGCCATCACTCACTATGGACTGCACATTGTCCAGCTACCACCCTGTCTCATTACTGCCCAGCTCTGTGAACTCATAAACCCACTCCTGTCTGCTGTTATCCCTCTATACCATTGAATTTCCTTTTACGGAAAACCCTGATAATCAATAAATGGTCAAACCCAATGGACCATTTTCAGCCCTTTCTTATCTTACCTTTTCTGTGTGAATTTACACTAGATCACAAACTCCATGAGGGAAAACATATTGTCTTATTCACTGTTGAATGGCCAGTGCTTAGAATAGTCTCTTCCTATAATACTCAATAAATATTTGTTGAATGAATACATTTATTAATATTATTAACACTCAGTCAGTTATTCCCTTCTTAAAACATTCTGTCTTCATCCACAGAAACATCATATTCTTACTTCCTTCTGGAAATTCCTTAGTTCCCTTCCTTTCTTTGTATATCCCTGAAATGTTTGTACTCTTCAGAGTTCAGCTCTTGCCCCCCTCTCTTCTCTTAAAAGCTTCTCGGGATGGCCGGGCGCGGTGGCTCAAGCCTGTAATCCCAGCACTTTGGGAGGCCGAGACGGGCGGATCACGAGGTCAGGAGATCGAGACCATCCTGGCTAACACGGTGAAACCCCGTCTCTACTAAAAATACAAAAAACTAGCCGGGCGAGGTGGCCGGCGCCTGTAGTCCCAGCTACTCGGGAGTCTTGAGGCAGGAGAATGGCGTAAACCCGGGAGGCGGAGCTTGCAGTGAGCTGAGATCCTGCCACTGCAGTCCAGCCCGGGCTACAGAGCAAGACTCCGTCTCAAAAAAAAAAAAAAAAAAAAAACAAAAAGCTTCTCGGGGGACTTCTTATATATCTATGCCTTCAAACATCATGTGTGTGTATATATATATATATATATATGTATGTGTGTGTGCACATGTGTATTCTGATTACTTCCACATCTTCATCTCTACTCAAATTAATTTTAATATCTTTAGACAATTTAGTCAATTACCTATAGAATGATTTGATATTTCTCTGGTGTTTAAAAATATATATCCAGGGCCGGGTGCGGTGGCTCATGCCTGTAATCCCAGCATTTAAGGAGGCCAAGTCAGGCAGATCACCTGAGGTCGGGAGTTCAAGACCAGCCTGACCAACATGGAGAAACCCTGTCTCTATTAAAAATACAAAATTACCTGGGCATGGTGGTGCATGCCTGCAGTCCCAGCTGCTCAGGAGGCTGAGGCAGGAGAATCGCTTGAACCCGGGAGGCAGAGTTTGCGGTGAGCTGAGATCACGCCATTGCAGTCCAGCCTGGGCAACAAGAGTGAAACTCCGACTCAAATATATATATATATATATATCTCCAAAATGAAACTTTTATTTTTTTCAGAACTTTATGTAGAAAATGTGAAATGAAAAATAAGTAATTAGTTGGAAGCCAAAATATCACTGTAATTGCTTAGAAATGCTAAATTGGAGGGCACTATTTGTATGAGTGACAGATGAGCCCCAGAATTATACAGACCTACCTCTTCAGTTCTGAACCAACAAGTTGAGCATAGACTATATTTAGTTACAAAGAAACCACATTCTCTTTTTCACAGGTGTTATCCAAACCTACACCAATATGACTGTGGAGTTGCTGAAGGTTAAGAAACTGTCTCCACCATACGTTCTTAAGCAATCATGAACTAACTTGAGAACATTTGGTGGTGGCTCATTCTTGAGTTTGATAACAAAACACCTAAACCCTAAGATTAGTTATGCCATCATTGTCTTCTTAAGGATGTACAATGGAGTTTGGGGCAGCTAATACACTGTTGACAGCTTTGACATTAACAATTTACTCCCCTAGTTTTCTGAAACTCAACTCTTTTGAAGTTTAAAAACAGCAAATATTGTACATTCCCTGAAGCCTAAAAGAATGGCAGAAAGAAAATTTTATTTTTTCTATAATTGAATCCTTACCACAGCTGTGCTTACTAAGGACTCTGTGGCCGGCCAGCATCTGCTCAGTCTCTGCATGGGTCACACATGTGTACTTAGGCCACTTGCTAATTTAATGTCAAGCTATAGCCACCTGCACCTCAAAAATCCTCTCCTGAGATGCCCATGCCTTTGCAGAGACCCTGTTCTTCTACACCTGTCCCTAGGAGCAGCCTCTGCTAATGCAGACAGAGCTGGAGGCTGAGAATTGTCTTTATGAATGATAAAGAATAAATTTGGATAATATGACTTGTTGTGAGTGTCAAAGAAGCTTGAAGGCACAACCACAGAACTAGGGGAATTTACCTTGTGGATCAAGGCAGTGCCAGGCCACGGCAGGCCTTCCCACATGAAGGGGGTACCCAAGAGGAGAAGCACAGATCCCTGGTTTCCCTCATCAGGCTGGCTTTTTAAAGCAGAAGGATGGAGTTGCTGAGATGGACATGCCTGGCTTATTTTCCCAAAACTACCCATGGGAAATTCACTGTACTTTTCTAGGAGAGGACTAAGGGGTAAAGCAAGAGGCTTGGTATGTTTAGAATAAATCTCTCTGAAGTAAAATTAGGAGAGTGGGGAACAAGGATTTCCCTGTAACACAGTGCTTCTTCTAAGATGTGGTTAAAGTATGACCAACTATTCACTCAATCACCTAAACCAGCAATGAGTGGATATGCTACATCTGTGTCACTCGGCACTGTAGCCATTAGGCACATATGGCTATTGAGGTATTAAAATGTGGCTACTACAAATTCAGGTATGTTATAATTGTAAAATATAGACTGCATTTTGATTGCAAAAATGCAATATATCTCATATATATACACACACACATATATACATATATATACATACATATATATACACATATATATACACACACACACACACACATATATATATATTTTAGATGGAGTCTTGCACTGTTGCCTGGGCTGTAGTACAGTGGTGCAATCTCGACTCACTGCAACCTCTCCACCTCCTGGGTTCAAGCGATTCTCCTGCTTCAACCTCCGGAGTTGCTGGGATTACAGGTACCCGCCACCATGCTCGGCTAATTTTTTGTATTTTTAGTAGAGATGGGGTTTCACTCTGTTGACTAAGCTAGTCTCGAACTCCTGACCTCGTGATCCAGCTGCCTCGGCTTCCCAAAGTGTTGGGATTATAGGCGTGAGTCACTGCACCTGGCCTCATTAATATTTTTATATTGATTGCATATTGAAATGTGTATTAGTAAGGGTTCTCTAGAGGAACAGAACTGATAGGATACATATACATATGAAAGGGCATTTATTAAGGGTTATTGACTCACAGGGTCACGAGATGAAGTCCCACAATAGGCTGCCTGCAATCTGAGGAGCAAGGAAGTCAGTCTGACTCCCAAAACCTCAAAAATAGCGAAGCCAACAGTGCAGCCTTCAGTCTGCAGCCGAAGGCCTGAGAGCCCCTGGCAAACCACTGGTGTAAGTCCAAGAGTCCAAAGCTGAAGAACTTGGAGTCTGATGTTCAAGGGCAGGAAGCATCCAGCATGCAAGATAGATGAAGGCTGGAAGACTCAGTGAGTCTGGTCTTTCCACATTCCTCTGCCTGCTTTTATCCTACTGCACTGGCAGCTGATTATATTGTGCCCATCCAATTGAAGGTGGGTCTGCCTCTCTCAGTCCACTGACTCAAATGTTAATCTCCTTTGGCAACACCCTCACAGACACACCCAGGAACAATACTTTGCATCCTTCAATCCAATCAAGTTGACACTCAATATTAACCATCACAAAATGACAATACTTTGGATATATAAGGTTGAATAAAAAATAATATTAACATAAATATCACCATTACATATGTGGCTTGCATTGGACAGCACTATCGTAAATCAATGGTTCTTAAACTAAAATGAGGAATCTATTGCAGATTGATACTTTTATAAAATTTAAATTAAAATATCTTGCTATAAAACATATTAAACCTTTCCTCTGGATCCTGTACTTATTACATTGCCTGCTGCTAAAAAAGAGTTTGGTTCTGGCCCTGATCTGAAAAGCTTACTAAGAAGTACAAGTAGAAATAGTTCTAGATGTCGCTTCCTTTCATAGGAACCATAAGTAATAAAGTCCTATCAATTCTTCCTCCTGTGTATCCTATGTGCATCCTCTCCTCTTCATTCCTATTGCATCTTCCTTAGAGAGACCTTTATTTCCTTCCTGGATTATTGTGAGTGATTACTAAATAGTCTCATTGCCTGCACTCTCATAATCCCTCTACTTAAAACCCTACAACTCCTCCTCATGCCTCCTGGTCAAAGTACAAAATTCTCCTAGTACCCTCAAGTCACAGATGAATTGACCCCTGCCTGCTCATTCAGGCCACCTTTCCCTGATTCCCCACTAGAGTAGCAGCCAGCAATTCCTGATCTCAACCATGGCATCCTCTATAGAAAACACGATCTCATGTAATCCTTGCAAGAAGCTGACATGCTGGCAATATTTTTCCTATGTTACAGATTTTTAAAACCAAAGATCAGTCTACCAGAGTAAATTGTTCAAAATACTCAGGTAGTAAGGAGCAGTGTTAGGATTTGGATTTGAGTCTGTCTAATTCAAAAGGCTATGTCCCTCCCACATGATGTGGTACTGCTTGGAGTTCCTCTAGGTCCCTCTTGTTTCTGGCTTTAGCACATGCTATTCTCTCAGTTCTCCATCTTCTATTCTGGATCCATTTAGGCATTTCTTATAATACCTGAGCTAATCATCAACCACCACCTGATGTATTTCTTGAGACCTCCTGACCCCCAAAGTCTAGCTTCTTCTGGGACCCTTTCAGCTCCTTCATAACACTAAACATACCACTTGGTAGTTGGGGGTCTTATTTATTTCCCCTTCTGATTCCTCCTGATGCAGAAACCATCCTTTGTGCTTAGCACTATGTCTATCATGGGAGATGCTTAATAATTCATTCATTCATCTTTTCATGTATCCAACTAACAATTATTAATGCAGACAAAGGTCCTGTCTTCATGGAGCCTACCTTGTAGTGAAGGGAAATTGAAAGAATAAACAAAAAATTTAAAAATGCGTGTGTGTGCAAGATGGCTGAATAGGAACAGCTCCAGCCTCCAGCTCCCAGTGTGAGTGACACAGAAGACTGGTGATTTCTGCATTTTCAACTGAGGTACTGGGTTCATCTCATTGGGGAGTGCCAGACAATTGGTGCTGGTCAGCTGGTGCAGCCCGACCAGCAAGAGCTGAAGCAGGGCGAGGCATCGCCTCACCTGGGAAGCGCTAAGGGGAAGGGAATCCCTTTTCCTAGCCAAGGGAAACTGAGATACACACCACTTGGAAAATGGGGTAACTCCCACCCTAATACTGCACTTTACCAAGGGTCTTAGCAAACGGCACACCAGGAGATTATATCCCACACCTGGCCCAGAGTGTCCCACACCCACGGAGCCTCCTTCATTGCTAGCACAGCAGTCTGAGATCTAACTGCAAGGCAGCAACAAGGCTGGGGGAGGGGCGCCCACCATTGCTGAGTCTTAAGTGGGTAAACAAAGCCACCACCAGGAAGCTCAAATTGGGTGGAGCCCACCACAGCTCACGGAGGCCAGCCTGCCTCTGTAGACTCCTCCTCTGGGGACAGGGCATAGCTAAACAAAAAACAGCAGAAAACATGGCAGAGGTAAATGCCCCTGTCTGATAGCTTTGAAGAGAGCAGTGGATCTCCCAGCACAGAGGATGAGATCTGAGAATGGACAGACTGCCTGGTCAAGTGGGTCCCTGACCCCTGAGTAGCCTAACTGGGAGACATCCCACACTAGGTGCAGACCGACACCTCACACCTCACACGGTGGGGTATACCCCTGAGATGAAGCTTCCAGAGAAAGAATCAGACAGCAACACGTGCTGTGCAGCAATATTGTATCTTCTGCAGTCGCTGCTGCTGATAAACCGGCAAACAGGGTCTGGAGTGGACCTCAAGCAAACTCCAACAGACCTACAGCTGAGGGTCCTGACTATTAGAAGGAAAACTAACAAACAGAAAGGACACCCACACCAAAACCCCATCAGTATGTCACCATCATCAAAGACCAAAGGCAGATAAAACTACAAAGATGGGGAAAAAGCAGTGCAGAAAAGCTGGAAATTCAAAAAATCAGAAGGCATCTCTCCTTCCGAAGGAACGCAGCTCATCGCCAGCAACGGAACAAAGCTGGATGGAGAATGACTTTGACGAGTTGAGAGAAGAAGGCTTCAGTCAATCAAACTTCTCAGAGCTAAAGGAGGAACTACATAACCAGCGCGAAGAAACTAAAAACCTTGAAAATAGAATGGATGAATGGATAACTAGAATAATCAATGCAGAGAAGACCTTAAAAGAACTGATACAGATGACAACCATAACATGAGAAATACGTGACAAATGCACAAGCTTCAGTAACTGACTCGAGCAACTGGAAGAAAGAGTATCAGTGATTGAAGATCAAACGTATGAAATGAAGTGAGAAGAGAAGTGTGGAGAAAAAGGAGTAAAAAGAAATGAACAAAGCTTCCAAGAGGTATGGGATTATGTGAAAAGACCAAATCTACGTCTGATTAGTGTGCCTGAAAGTGATGGGGAAAATGGAACCAAGTTGGAAAACACTCTGCAGGATATCATCCAGGAGAACTTCCCCAACCTAATAAGGCAGGCCAACATTCAAATTCAGGAAATACAGAGAACACCGCAAAGATACTCCTCAAGAAGAGCAACTCCAAGACATATAATTGTCAGATTCATGAAAGTTGAAATGAAGGAAAAAATGTTAAGGGCAGCCAGAGAGAAAGGTCGGGTTACACACTAAGGGAAGCCCATCAGACTAAAAGCAGATCTCTTGGCAGAAACTCTCCAAGCCAGAAGAGAGTGGGGACCAATATTCAACATTCTTAAAGAAAAGAATTTTAAACCCAGAATTTCATATCCAGCCAAACTAAGTTTCATAAGTGAAGGAGAAATAAAATCCTTTACAGACAAGCAAATGCTTAGAGATTTTCTCACCACCAGACCTGCCCTACAAGAGATCCTGAAGGAAGCACTAAACATGGAAAGGAACAGCAGGTACTAGCCATTGCAAAAACATGTCAAAATGTAAAGTCCATTGATGCTAGGAAGAAACTGCATCACCTAGCGAGCAAAATAACCAGCTAATATCATAATGACAGGATCAAGTTCACACATAACAATATTAACCTTAAATGTAAATGGACTAAATGCTCCAATTAAAAGACACAGACTAGCAAATTGCATAAAGAGTCAAGACTCATCAGTTTGCTGTATTCAGGAGACCCATCTCACATGCAGAGACACACATAGGCTCAAAATAAAGGGATGGAGGAAGATTTACCAAGCAAATGGAAAACAAAAAAAAGCAGGGATTGCAATTCCAGTCTCTGATAAAACATTCTTTAAACCAACAAAGATCAAAAGAGACAAAGAAGGCCATTACATAGGGGTAAAGGGATCAATTCATCAGGAAGAGCTAACTATCCTAAATATATATACACCCAATACAGGAGCACCCAGATTCATAAAGCAAGTCCTTAGAGACTTACAAAGAGACTTAGACTCCCATACAATAATAATGGGAGACTTTAACACCACACTGTCAACATTAGACAGATCAAGAAGACAGAAAGTTAACAAGGATATCCAGCAATTGAACTCAACTCTGCACCAAGTGGACCTTATAGATATCTACAGAACTCTCCACCCCAAATCAACAGAATATATATTCTTCTCAGCACCACATCACACTTATTCCAAAATTGACCACATAGTTGGAAGTAAAACACTCCTCAGAAATGTACAAGAACAGAAATTATAACAAACTGTCTCTCAGACCACAGTGCAATTAAACTAGAACTCAGGACTAAGAAACTCAATCAAAACCACTCAACTACATGGAAACTGAACAACCTGCTCCTGAATGACTATTGGGTACATAACGAAATGAAGGCAGAAATAAAGATGTTCTTTGAAACCAATGAGAACAAAGATACAACATACCAGAATCTCTGGGACACATTTAAAGCAGTGTGTAGAGGGAAATTTATAGCACTAAATGCCCACAAGAGAAAGCAGGAAAGATCTAAAATTGACACTCTAACATCGCAATTAAAAGAACTAGAGAAGCAAGAGCAAACACATTCGAAAGCTAGCAGAAGGCAAGAAATAACTAAGATCAGAGCAGAACTGAAGGAGATAGAGACACAAAAAACCCTCCAAAAAATCAATGAATCCAGGAGTTGGTTTTTTGAAAAGATCAACAAAATTGACAGACCACTAGCAAGACTAATAAAGAAGAAAAGAGAGAAGAATCAAATTGACGCAATTAAAAATGATAAAGGGGATATCACCACCGACCCCACAGAAATACAAACTACCATCAGAGAATACTATAAACACCTCTATGCAAATAAACTGGAAAATCTAGAAGAAATGGATAATTTCCTGGACACTTACACTCTTCCAAGACTAAACCAGGAAGAAGTTGAACTCCTGAATAGACCGGCTCTGAAATTGAGGCAATAATTAATAGCCTACCAACCAAAAAAAGTCCAGGACCAGATGGATTCACAGTCGAATTCTACCAGATGTACAAGGAGGAGTTGGTACCATTCCTTCTGAAACTATTCCAATCAATAGAAAAAGAGGGAATCCTCCCTAACTCATTTTACGAGGCCAACATTATCCTGATACCAAACCCTGACAGAGGTGCAACAAAAAAAGAGAATTTTAGACCAATATCCCTGATGAACATCGATGCAAAAATCCTCAATAAAATACTGGCAAACCGAATCCAGCAGCACATCAAAAAGCTTATCCACCATGATCAAGTGGGCTTCATCCCTGGGATGCCAGGCTGGTTCAACATATGCAAATCAATAAACGTAATCCAGCATATAAACAGAACCAAAGACAAAAGCCACATGATTATCTCAATAGATGCAGAAAAGGCCTTCAGCAAAATTCAACAGCCCTTCATGCTAAAAACTCTCAATAAATTCGGTATTGATGGAACGTATCTCAAAATAATAAGAGCTATTTATGACAAACCCACAGCCAATATCATACTGAATGGGCAAAAACTGGAAGCATTCCCTTTGAAAACTGGCACAAGACAGGGATGCCCTCTCTCACCACTCCTATTCAACATAGTGTTGGAAGTTCTGGCTAGGGCAATCAGGCAAGAGAAAGAAATCAAGGGTATTCAGTTAGGAAAAGATGAAGTCAAATTATCCCTGTTTGCAGATGACATGATTGTATATTTAGAAAACCCCATTGTCTCAGTCCCAAAAACTCCTTAAGCTAATAAGCAACTTCAGCAAAGTCTCAGGATACAAAATCAATGTGCAAAAATCACAAACATTCTTATACACCAGTAACAGACAAACAGAGAGCCAAATCAGGAATGAACTCCAATTCACAAGAGCTTCAAAGAGAATAAAATACCTAGGAATCCAACTTACAAGGGATGTTAAGGACCTCTTCAACGAGAACTACAAACCACTGGTCAGTGAAATAAAAGAGGACACAAGCAAATGGAAGAACATACCATGCTCATGGATAGGAAGAATCAATATTGTGAAAATGGCCATACTGCCCAAGGTAATTTATAGATTCAATGCCATCCCCATTAAGCTACCAATGACTTTCTTCACAGAATTGGAAAAAACTGCGTTAAAGTTCATATGGAACCAAAAAAGAGCCCGCATTGCCAAGACAATCCTAAGCCAAAAGAACAAAGCTGGAGGCATCATGCTACCTGTCTTCAAACTATACTACAAGGCTACAGTAACCAAAACAGCATGGTACTGGTACCAAAACAGAGATATAGACCAATGGAAGAGAACAGAGACCTCAGAAATAATACCACACATCTACAGCCATCTGATCTTTGATAAACATGAGAAAAACAAGAAATGGGGAAAGGATTCCCTATTTAATAAATGGTGCTGGGAAAATTGGCTAGCCATAAATAGAAAGCTGAAATTGGATCTTTTCCTTATTCCTTATATGAAAATTAATTCAAGATGGATTAGAGACTTAAATATTAAACCTAAAACCTTAAAAACCCTAGAAGAAAACCTAGGTAATACCATTCAGGACATAGGCATGGGCAAGGACTTCATGTCTAAAACACTAAAGGCAACAGAAACAAAAGCTAAAATTGACAAATGGGATCTAATTAAACTAAAGAGCTTCTGCACAGCAAAAGAAACTACCATCAGAGTGAACAGGCAACCTACAGAATGGGAGAAAATTTTTGCAATCTACTCATCTGACAAAGGGGTAATATCCAGAACCTATAAAGAACTCAATCAGATTTACAAGAAAAAAACAGACAACCCCATCAAAAAGTGGGCAAAGGATATGAACAGACATTTCTCAAAAGAAGACATTCATACAGCCAACAGACACATGAAAAAATGCTCATCATTACTCACCGTCAGAGAAATGCAAACAAAAACCACAATGAGATACCATCTCACACCAGTTAGAATGGCAATCATTAAAAAATCAGGAAACAACAGGTACTGGAGAGGATGTGGAGAAATAGGAACACTTTTACACTGTTGGTGGGACTGTAAACTAGTTCAACCATTGTGGAAAACAGTGTGGTGATTCCTCAAGGATCTAGAACTAGAAGTACCATATGACCCAGCCATCCCATTACTGGGGATATACCCAAAGGATTATAAGTCATGCTGCTATAAAGACACATGCACACGTATGTTTATTGCAGCACTATTCACAATACCAAAGACTTGGAATCAACCCAGATGTCCATCAGTGACAGACTGGATTAAAAAAATGTGGCACATATACATCATGGAATACTATGCAGCCATAAAAAAGGATGAGTTTGTGTCCTTTGTAGGGACATGGAGGCAGCTGGAACCATCATTCTCAGCAAACTATCACAAGAACAGAAAACCAAATACTGCATGTTCTCACTCATAGGTGGGAATTGAACAATGAGATCACTTGGACACAGGAAGGGGAGCATCACACACTGGGTCCTATTGTGGGGAGGGGGTGGGGGGAGGGATAGCATTAGGAGATATACCTAATGTAAATGATGGGTTAATGGGTGCAGCACACCAACATGGCACATGTATACATATGTAACAAACCTGCACATTGTGCACATGTACCCTAGAACTTAAAGTATAATAAAAAATAAAATAAAATAAAATAAAATAAACGTGTGTGTGTGTGTGTGTGTGTGTGTGTGTTCTGCTTGCTTGTTCTTCCTCTAGGTGTTTTAGTGCACCACTTACCCTAATGATATTCACCAAGGGCACTCAATTTGTACTGCTCCAGCCAGCTGCTGTGTGCCAGTGCAGCCATCTGCTTTCTCTCATTGCCATCCCCAGGCAGGCAGCCTGTTGGACAGGGGCATGGTCATTCCTTCTTTTCCCATTTGTTCAGTGTCTCTGGAATCAGTTTTCTCCTTTTCATTTGGGGAATGTCTCAGGCGTGCCCAGGAAATTTCCTTCCAGCTCCTCTCCATCACCTTGTCATATGTCAGATGTGCTCAGCAAAATTGTCTATGCTCTTGAGGACAGGCTGCTCAGTGCACCATGGAGCCTCAGCTTCATTCTCTGCATCAGCCAGACTTGGCATAAGCCATGACCTGTTTCAGCCTCAGTTTTCTCGTCTGTAAAATGAGAAGATTAGACTATTCTAAAGTTGATGCTTGGCACCCTTTTCTCTTTCCAGGAGTCTTGTATAAAAACTAAACAGATACAACAGATTTACTCATCCGTCAGCAATATTTACTGAGCACCACTATGTTCCAGGCATTGTCCTGGGTGCTGATTATAAAGCAATGAACACAGTAGTCTTGATTCTCTTCAGGCTTATGCCCCAACTGGAGGAAGCAGATAGACAAGTGAATGCATGGTTATGTCAGGTGGTGATGAGAATGTCAGAGTACAATACCCAGGGTAAAGTGAGTGGGAGTGTCAATGGAGAAGTGGATGGAGACTATTTCGTGTAAAACAGATAAGGTGACCTTTGAGCAGAGACCTGAAGGAAATGAGAACTACTTGGAAATCTACCCCACTAGTCATATAGGGTCCCCAACCATATGCCCTGCTACTCATGCCACACATCTCTCCCACGTCACTCTATTATTTCAAGCTTATGATACACATGGACATTCCTTTTTCTCAGGAAAGCTCTCAGAATGACAGAAAAGTCCATCGGTTATGCTCAACACTCTTCAACATCCCCAACTCCACTGCACATCTGCTCTTTCTTTGTTCCTTGTGTTGCACAGAGAGGAGAATGACTGGTGAACAGGAGTAGCCCAAACTCATGTCACAACCTGCTGGGACCGGGGGAAGGAAGTACCTTCACACAGAACAGCTCCTTCTTGTAAACATTTTCCCTTCCCCACCAGGAAGAACGTTTGAGCGGTTATTTATAGAAGATATATTGACACAGAAGACTGCAGAGAAGATTTGTAGTGTACTTCATGGGGCAAATGCGTATAGTGGGCTGTCTGTCCCCTCAACCCTTCTCAGCTAAGCCCACCTACTTGGGGTGCTGTCTAGTTCAGGAAAATCACTAAGTGATTTATGTGTCCTCGTACTTGCCTTTCAGACCATGTCCCACCCCTAAGGAGTTTTTAGGACAAGGATGGTAAAGTGAATGGAACTTCCTATCTTTGATTGTTTTCACTACTCCTTCTCATTAACCTATATGGAGCTTCACTGCCATTCTTAATGTTCACGGTGATCTTAGCATAGCATTTCATTCGGTAAGGCTACTAGATATAGTTACCTTTCAATTCCTCAGAAGTCAGAAGTTCAATGGCAGAGAGTTAAGCTTTGACAGATCTCCCATCTGCTTCCTCTGTGTGCCCCCACACTAAGAACCCCAAATAAAACTGAGCAAGATAGTGACATGTTAGATAGAAGGAAACAGTCCAGAGTCTTTTATTCATTTTAACAGCTCTTTGAGTAAACTAGTACTAGATCAATTTATTAGTTGAGCCACTAGTGGGCTTGGGGCACACAATTTACCTGTGTTGAAGAGAAGCCTCAGACTTAAGGCATCTTGGTCACCCATAGGTTAAACACACACACACACACACACACACACACACACAAATATTGAATGAGATTCTTTTGCCCACCCCCAACTCATTTTTCAGAGTGATTGTTTCAGGCCCATTTATTTTCCTCTGCAGAGCAAACCAGTGAAAAAATGGCCTTCTCACTCCTGAGAGACCTTTCACCCAGCTTTCTACTTTTGAATTCTCTCCATAGCTGGTTTCCTCTTAGACCCCGATAGAGCAGGTGAGTATAAATGATTGTTCAGCTGAGGAGGGAGGGGACATTTTATTTTCCAGTTGTAACTGAGGAAAGGAGAGGGGGTGATTTGTAATGTAAAGGATCGGGTTTAAGCTAAGGTCCTTGAAAACGGTGGGAGCTAGAAATCAATTCAAGAAAGAAGCAAATAGTGACATTAGCTAATATTCGTTGGTTCCTTACTGCATGCTGGGTATGCAGTAAAGATACTACATTTTAAATGTGAAAAAGTGCATGTAAACCATGAACCATTCACAGGATACTGTGAACATTGTGCCTGCACTATTCACTTTGCCCTCGTCACAATTCTCTGAAGACAACTGTCACCCCCAGTTTATAGATGAAGAAATTGAGACAGCAGGAGATTAAATAACTTGCACACATCATGTGCTCAGCAAGCAGAGCAGCTGGGGAGGAACCTAGCTGGTTCCAGGGCCCCTGTACCTCACCTCTCTATAGTACCTCTTTGCTGAATGATTTGCTACGTTTTGGGGATGCCTGCCAAAAAAGAACAGTTCCTGATGGCTCAATTTTCATTGCAGTCCCTGAATCACACAGGCATGATGACTACGTTCTTTCCTGGTACAAACCATCGTGTGGGAAACACACAGCAAGAAGCATCTTCAGGTCACAAGATCAGTAACACCATCTACTTGGATTTTTTCAAAAGCAGCAGAATATTTAGTTTTCTATTTCAGTGGCTTCTAACAGAGATCATTGTTTGCACAAGATTGAATTTCTGCAGTCATGTGATCTTAGTGTGTGATGTGGGACGATGGTATATGTGGCAAGGTTTGCTTAGGTGACCCTTGTAGAAAGTGGCCTCAGTGTGATTCAGAGGTGATTGGAATCTGGGAAGGATCTTAGAGTAGGAGACAGATTTGTCTCCTCAGGTTTTATGGTTACAATGAGACAATAAGTATATTTTGTTGGGGAGAGAAATAAAACAACAAAACTTCTGGATTTATAGATTTAAGCTGTGAGTTTTCAAAAATTCACTATAAGCTCTGACATGAGGTTGACAATTTCCTGTTGTCTGTTGTTGGCGCCTTCTGTTATAAAAATTCAGGATTGGAAAAGGTATTACTAAATATTGGAGAGAGATATTAAAGAAATATCTTTAATAAAGATATAGTACTTTTAATAAAGAAACTGATACACAGTTGATAAGTTCTGCAAGAATTGAATGGATATTTTTTAAAAGTACAGATTTAACAAGAAGGTGAGCACCTAAGTAAGGGGCATGTGTAGAAGTAACGAGTGTCTTGGTTAAAAATCAAAGCCAAAGATTTCTGTAACCATGATGGGTAAGAACTGTAAAACCTACCATTTAAACTTAAAATCAATTTGATATCTCATCAAAATTTAAAATGTTAATATTTACTTAGGGAAGATGGTCCCTTTGTTCTAGGACCAGTTGAAATACACCAGTTGGTTACCAATTGTTCCACACGTTTTGAGGCAAAGTTCAAGTGTCATTAATCTAAAGCAAAATATTTAAGATTAAAATATCAATTCCTGCTTGATAATATAGGTAGTGTAAATTGTTGTGCATGGCTGGGCCAAAACTGTATTGATTCTCTTTCATGTTCTAGAATTTTTAAGAGGAAAGGAAACAGGGAGTATACAGTTTTGGGGGACTTTATGTGAGTTTAGAGTACCCTGTGCTGAAAACTGTGGTGTATTCTTATAGAGTCAGTTCTTATAGGTATTTTGGCTCAAGTAGTTACTTACAGGAACTGAGTATTGACACAGAAGACTTTAGAAAGGACTCACCAACATGCTGTTCCCCACTCACTGGTGTAGAGAACTAGTCTGAGTTCATCAGAGCTATTGCCAATGGAACTGATTTGTCCTAATGGTAAGGTTATATCAGATAGAATGACCAAGTTTTGGAAAGTACACTGATGTTGTGATAACATATTCTGATAAGATTGTTCTTCTGAGGCCAAAGAATGAGGCCATGCTTCTTGGGGGATTCCTAATGTGTGGGTGGGGGGCTCATCATCACTCATCCTGGGTGGAGGCAGATATCAACGAAATAAGAACTTGAATGATGAAAATTACACAGTGAAGTGGATATTTTTCCTGCCTGGTGTAGGGGGTGTCAAGAGGTGAGGTGAAGCTCAGACACAGGTCTATTCGGTGACCCTGTAAAAAGAAGATGATCTAGTCCTGCCATGCACTCATTTATCTTATTTTCAAGAGGTACATATGAGTGATTACTATATGCCAGGTGCAGGAAGATAACACTGAAAAAATAGATACAGCATCTATCCTTGGAAAGCTTATCATCTAGGAGTGCGAGATAAGTATTAAATGGCTTTTTAAAAATCAATTTTATTTGTCTATTTATTATTTCTAATTGCGGTCAAATACACATAAGTATTTACTCTCTTAACCATTTTTACACGTCCATAGTGGCATTAAGTACATTCACATGGTTGTGCAATCATCGCCACTATCCATCTCCAGAACGTTTCATCTTTCAGAACTGAAACTCCATACCTATCAAACAAGAACCCCCATCTTCCCTTCTTCACAGCACCTGACAGCCACCATTCTACTTCCTATCTCTATGAATTTAACTACTCTATGTATCTCATACAAGTAGAATCTTATATTTGTCCTTTTGTAACGAGCTTATTTCACTTAGCATTATGTCTTCAAGGTTCATCCAGGCTGTGCTTGTGTCAAAATCCCCTTCCTTTTTAAGGCTGAGTAATATTCTGTTGTCTGAATCCACCACATGTCATTTATTCATTTATTTGTTGATGGGCACTTGGGCTGCTTCCACCTTCTGGCTACTGTGAATCATGCTGTTATGAACATCGGTGTACAAAGGTGTTGGAGTCCCTGATTCTACTTCTTTTGGGTGACAAATAGCTTTTTAAACATGAAAAATAAAAACACAACTATAAAATGTGAAATGAAAGACCCCTGAGCAGTGAAAGTAACACAGGTGCCTAGACCTGATGAGGCAGTGAGAGACTTATTGGGGTGCATTCCTGGAGGAAGTGACACTTGAGACAAGGCCAAGGTTGGTGTTGCATGAACCAGGGGAAGGGGAAGAAGTAAGAGCCTTCTAGGTTTCTGCAGGAACAAGCCAGAGACTTAAAAGAGCACATGATTCAGAACCTGGAGGAATTCTATGTGTGGATAGATCAGGAGGAAGGTTAAGACTCCTTAGGACCCGTATCTGTGGGCTTTAAGAAAAGTAAAGTAGGCGAATATTTGTAAATCTCAGTTTGCCAGGCTATTTTCATTTCTTTATCTCTGACATTCAAAATAAAATCTTTTTTTAAAAGTGGACCCTGTCCCAGGTTTGCTGTAGAGAGCATTAAGGAAAGCACTTACAGGGAGACAACAGCCTCCATAGGAGCAGAGATGGAGACCAGACCAGTGGCAGTCCCACAGGGACCTTGGTGATGGAGGGGTAATGTTGTGGCTTGACCTTGATAACAGGACCAGTGCAGAAGAATCTTGTGGCCGCTGGAGGCCTCTGAGAATAACTTGTGTAGCCCTGGAAAAGTGCCCTTATTTTCTGTCATGGGTTGATAACGCTTGCCAAGTTGGTACATATGCACGTTGTATCCCTTTCCAGGTTTATTCATTTATTTTAGGGCTAGGCTACATGCTTTTGTGGCTAACTGAAGGTGGAATTGCTCACATTCCAGAATCTATAGTACTTATACCAAAGGAAAAAATATGTAACAGTTTGCTTCTCTTATTACAAATTTCAAGGCTATCAGCGTATTCATTGTGAAGTCCATATATTCTAAATAGTGTACATAGTCTCTTGGTCTTTAGCCCCAAGCAATTGACTTTTGTATCAATATGTTTTAAAAATCATTGGTTTGCAGCCTTAAAACATTGTCTCAGTAACAAAGCATGAGCCCCTTTGGCTTTGGCCACTGAAAAACTCAATTTCAGTGACCATTTGCGGAAATCAGCCCCTCTCAGTTGCAGGGGCTTTCTCTGCTTGTTTCCTTTCCGTTTCAGCTCTAACTTACAACTAACTCGTCTGATTTAAATACATTGCAGACGTTTCAAGTACTGTGGAAACAGATCAGGCTCACATAGCAAAAGAATTCTTATCATCTGTACTAGTAGAAAATTTCAGCTACTGACATTCACTGGATAGCCTAATATTTTCCCTAAATGTTCCAATTCTTCTCTTTAGTTGGAAGCAGAAAGTCTTAGCTGAGCCCTGGATGCCTGTGGGATCTAAATAGGACATTTTTAGTAAAATTGGTTTGCCAAGATAATAAACAAAGAAAGAGAGAGAACTTTTCTAGATTACCTCAAGAATCACAAAAACCAAGTTAATAGTACGCCACCTTATTGATGAGAAAACATGAATCATATTCAAGTTTGGGGCTGTCAGAGGCGTCAATTGCAGTGGTAGATCTATGGCTTTAACAGTCACATATGTTCATAGGAATGATGAGCTTAAATTTCTGCTATTGGTTGTGTGTGTGTGTGTGTGTGTGTGTGTGTGTTAGAGGTGCACATGATCACCCCCACATAATCGGTTATCACTTAATCAATTAACTATTGAGGCAATCTTGTCAAATTTAGTGGTAAGCTGAAAGCAGCAGTAGTGGCAGCTGCAATTTTGATCTGTGCATCCTTGCCCAAGTAATTTACAGCCAATATTGGTACATTCAAATCAGACACTGATTTTACTGATTGGTAAATCAGACACTGTATAAATAGGTGGCTTTGTGGTAGCCTTATAAAGGAAGGCAACCAGCACTAAAATGGTTTTTAAAGTATTTATTTGCAGTCCCCCTCCACTTTCTTAACCATTACCTGGTAAAATTCCCTTTTCTGCTGACACTGTTTATCAGATTATGTATCCTATAAAAGTAAAACACTGCCCTTGCCTGGTGAGAATATATTCTGTTCATAATTCTGGTAAGTTTACATAAGTGGATGCATAAACTATGTTCTCCACACTACAAGTAATTTGAATGCATATGGGATGAGGCAAAGAAAGACTATGTTTTCCTACTTAACATACTTTTGGGAATCTTGAAGTGGAGAGAAATGAAGCAAATTATTACACCCATGAATCTCAGAGAGGTCATGAGGACTCAAAGGAGTGAATCATCTCATTTATTCAGCAGTGCGGAGTTACAAACATCTCCATATTGCGATTGTTCATGTAACTGAAGGTCGTTTCTGTGAATGCCAAAACTTTCAAATTTCTTACCTTTCTGAAATAATTTCTAAAGGTATGCATTGCAGACCTCCTTATCTTCTGAAGTGTTTGCAGACATTTGTGACATTTTAGAAACTTATGATTCTTGTTTGGGGTAAATGCCTACTGATATCACTTTTACGCATAGCAGGTGCTTCAGGGGTGGACATGGGCTGCCGTATTTGCCCTGGGATGCCATCTTCACCAGTCACAACTGATGAAACTAGAAATGTGTACCTGAATCAGTCCAATCCAACAAATTTTTCTTTTGAGAATTCAGATTTGGGGTACAAAGACACTGAGTTAAGGGCGATGCAAGGTGAAAAGTGTGTTAACTCTTTCCAGGCTACAGTCACACCAGGGCCAGACAATGCCACCTGCAAGCTGAACAGAAAGCACAGGTAAGCAGAAGAGCAGGTTATGCAGACAAGAGATGGTGCACAAACAATGAGGCCACCTTCAGGCAGGGTAACAGGGTCACATGACACAAAACTGAAGGATTTCCATACAAAGAACTGCCTCTAGGGTTTTGTCTTGTTTTGTTTACCATGGAAGAGAATTGATGAAATGGTCAGGCACTTGGGAACTCCCTGACATCCAGTTCATCTGTTACTTTATTTCAGGCTCCTTTCTTTCCCTGAAACTATTCACTGGAATCCTAAGACAGTCCCCACACTCTCTAACTTGGCCTTTGTGTATGCTTACTATTCCTTCTGCCTGAAAATTTCTTTTCTTCCTCTTAGCATGTTCCCTGTGTGCAATTCTACTAATGTTTCAAGACCCAGATAAAATAACATTTTCTTCAACAAGTCTTCCTTAGATCATCAAGCCAAAGGAAATTCTTCCTCTCTTTAAATCATAGCCTTCCAGGTCAGTCTCTGCCATCATCGCTGCTGCCCTCTATCTGGTATTAGAACAATCCACACACATTCAATTCCTCTGTTAATTCATTACATTCCTCTGTGAAGAAGATCTCTTTCTGATTCTCGATTGACTCTCCAATACTAGTGCCTTGCACAGAACACAGCACAAAGTAGCTGTCCATTAAATTACGTATTTATTTAGGAGACAGGGTCTCGCAATATTGCCCATGCTAGACTCAACTCCTGGGCTTCGGGGACCCTCCTGCCTCAGCCTCCAAGGTAGCTGACATTATAGGCTCCTGCCACCATTTCTTTCACAATGAATGAAAGAATGAAGATCTAATCAGCTATAAGAATTCAGGATCAGTGTTTTTGATTTATACTAAATCTTGCCATAATTGGATAAAATCATGTGCTCAGATGTTCCTCTCTTTCCCAGAGCCAGCCATCTTTGAAATAAACTATATGTTTGTCAAACCATAGGGGTAACCATTTTCCCTTTAATCTTATAATAAAAAATGAAAAACTCCTAGCATCATCTGATTTTTCAGCTGGAGCTGTTTTGCTGTTTCCAGGGTAATCAAGTGGGTCCCAAAGGAGCTGAACACATGGTTTAGAAGCTCCCCGGGGCTGGGGCTGAGTCCAGAGAGGGAACAGGTAATGATGAAAATCTGTGCTGGGTGACTTAGCAGTTATTTCCCATTGATCATTCAGAACTCTGTTGATGAAAGGAGCCAAATAAAGCACTTTTGAAGTGGCAGCATTGCAAAGAGGGGGTGAAGACTTAATAACTTTGATTTGCTCCCTCTCTTATTTGATTAAAAAAGCTGGAAAGGAGGGAACAGGAAAAAAGGAAAAAGAAATAATTCTCCCAAGCTCCTGAGCTAGTGACGTCCTTGCTGTCTCTGTGCACTAAGTGCAGGAAAGTGCGTAGCGAATGCGTAAGCAGAAATATTTAATATGCGTGATATAATTACGTGGTGTTGGTTCACTGATTTCCTAGCATTATTCTGCACATCTCTCTCAAAGGAGCTATCCCAGTGAAATGAGATTTTAATAAAAAGAATCTGCACAGTATATTGTTGAACATTCAGGACACTTCTGCCTTTCCTGGTGATGCTGGACTGAGAACACAATCCTATTTGAAAATATGATGTTTACATACAAATATAATTTGCCAGAGCAAAATAATTTCTCTCCACAATCAACTGAACACATGTACTTTATTAAGCTTCCCTTTTGGAGGACTTTTTTCCCCCTAGACGGGCCCTGTTTATTTGTTTGGGTTATTTCCTCCAGCTGTTGCATCAGAGCTTTGTGTAATTACCTTGTGCCCCAAAGGTGAATTGTTCTTGAAAACTTAGCATCAATAATTTAGTTGGTGCTATGGTTTGGATAGAGTTTGTGTGGTCCTGCCAAGTCCCATGTTGAAATTTATCCCCAGTATTGGAGATAGGGCCTGGTGGGAGGTGTTAGGCTCACGGGGATGGATACCTCATGAAGGGTTTGGTGCGCTCCTCAAGGTAATGAGTGAGTTCTCAGTCTATTAGTTCCCATGAGAGTGTTCCCTCAAGAGCTGGCTGTTAAAATGAGCCTGGCTCCTTTCCCCTCTCTCTTGCTTCCTCTCTTGTCTTGTGATCTATACACACCAGCTCTTCTTTGCCTTCTGCCATGAATGGAAGCAGCCTGAGACCCTTACCATAAGCAGATCCTAGCACCATGGCTCTTGTACAGCTTGCAAAACTGTGAGCCAAATAAACCTCTTTTCTTTCTTTCTTTCTCTTTCTTTCTTTCTTTCTTTCTTTCTTTCTTTCTTTCTTTCTTTCTTTCTTTCTTTCTTTCTTTCTTTCTTTTCTTTCTTTCTTTCTTTCTTTTTGAGACAATATCTTGCTCTGTCACCCAGGTTTTAGTGCAGTGGTGTAATCATGGCTCACTGCAACCTTCCAGCCTCAAGTTATCCTTCCACCCAAGCCAACTGAGTAGGTGGGACCACAGGTTTGTGCCATCACACCTGGATAATTAAAATAATTTTTTTTGTAGACATGGAGTCTCACTATGTTGCCCAGGATGGTCTTGAGGTCCTGGGCTCAAGCAACCCTCCCACCTTGGTCCCTAAAAGCGCTGGGATTACAAGTGCAAGCAACTACACCCAACTAAACCTCTTTTTTTTTTTTTTTTTGATAAATTACCCATCCTCAAGTAATCTCTTATAGTAACATAAATGGACTAAGACTGCTGGGTTCAGGGTAGTTCCTCACAGCCTGCTCTTTGATGCTTGCAAATCTCCATGGATGCAGTTTTCACAAATTTAATTCATATACACTGCTATCAAAACCAATCTTACTCATTTGACATTAGTATTGTTCCTTAGAGTGAGGCAGATATCAGAGTGATTTTCAATTTCCACTCTTTTCCTTTCCTGACTAAAGATCAAGACTGGAAATTCCTTGGCTATAAGGGTATAAGCTATTGCTAGTCTCCCTGTTAAGTAATGCTGTGCAGTGTAATGCTGGTCTTTGAATAACTCAGCAGTCTTTGTATATGTTATCTAGATTAATGCTTACCCAGGTATTGGAGAGGGGCAAAAAAGTCAAATATCTTTCTGGCCAGCAAAAGTACACTTGCTCCTCCCTCCAGTAGCCTCACCAATATATGGAGGCCTTTGATGCATCAACTTCCATATCCCTAGCCCTCCCCATCCTAAACCAAGTCAAGAGACTATGTGTCCCTCTCTCTCTCTCACTCTGTGTGGGTGTGTATTGAGAGAGAGAGAGAGAGATCGTAAAGACAAAAAGAGTGAATGAAGTTTTTGCTTGAGATCTCCAAAACAAGGAAGTTAGGTCACTAGTAAGTTCTTATAAGCCATAGGTCATGTAGACTACTAGGAAGAGCTCAGAGCCTGGAGATTTGAATTGTAGTCCTTTTCTGCCTTCAATGCATTCAACTGTTATGGTGTTCCTTCACCTCTTTTTTACCTGTCCATGGGAATAAAGAGAGGATTTTTGATGTCATTATATATGGATGTGCTGGGTACTAACAGGAAAAAGCTGGCTTAGGGAGAAAGAATACCTTCAGAGTGCACTAAGTAGGGAAGTGGAAGCTAGGGAGGTGAGGAGAGGGAGCACATCGACGAGCACAGAGTGGTGCTAGGGGAGACACAGAAGAAAAGAAGAATGAGGATGGACTTTGACAAGGGTGGAAACTGAAGCCAAGTGATGCTGAGTGATGAAAGAACACTGCCCAGTGTGTGCAGTAAATTTCAAAATGGAATTGTTGGTCCTACCATGGAATTGTACATCCTTCCCTTGGGTTATCAATCTCCTTCTGAATGACTATTGTATTGGAAATGCTCCCATCTCAGATCCCTAAAGCCTGATAGTATCTAGAACCAGACCAAAGAGGTAGTGCAGCAGGGAGGTGTGTTTAGAGCTAATCAGGCCCCCTGGACATGATAGTAGCCATCTCCACTCACAGTGCAGGGAACAGCTAATGGGAAGGGATGATGGATATTCCAGCACAATTCCCAACATGTCTCATTGAGTGCGTGGGAGAGGGATTTCACATAATGAGATTCAGGGTAGGGCTCCAGCTGTCAGAAGTGGCTGAGGGTGATGGTGGCCGAAACACCAAGGCAGGCTCAGTGTTTGGAGGTAAGTGGTGAATATTAGAAATCAAGACCCGGGCAGAAATGTAGTCCTAGAAACCAGAGCCCCAGAGAGGCTAGAAGCTATGATTTGGAGAAATATAGTGGGTGAGTTTATTTAAATATTTTAGTATTATTATTGTGTTTGTCATTTAAATCTCCCCACTAGAATATAAGTGCCACAAAGGCAGGGGTTTTGTTTGTGTTGTTAATTGCTATATTCCCAATGATGGCAGTGATGGGCCGTTTGGAGTGGCCACTGCCATTGCACCAGCTGCAGCAGGGAGGTGTGGGCAGTGGTAGCAGGAGTGACTGCAGGAGCAGCAATGACAGCAGTGGGTCCCCTGTGCCCTGCATCCCTGAGGCAGCCAACTGCGCCACCCGCTAGCAGGGGAGCAGTGTGATTGGGCATTAAGGGGTGGGCAGAAAAGGGCCCAGCAAGGACCTAGAGCCCCCACTCCAGGCTGTGAGGAGGTGTGGCCGGGGTGCACACTCCACAGAGCAGGTGGGACCCCTGCCCTCTCAGGTGCAGGACCCAGGCATTCACTGCACTCTGCACCCTCAGGGACTGAGGAAGGCCCCCTCACTTGCCCAACAGGCTCAGGGGTGTCTGCTTCCACTTCTTGGCCTCTCCCAGCTCCTAGCACCTGCTCTGATCTTGGAGCAGGGTTGGAGTTGAGCCTAGGTCCTGTCACAGCCTGGCCAGATGTGCGCACATGTGAGGCAGCACTGATACACCAGCCCCCTGTTTCCTTGGTCCCCTCCAGACTTTAGGTGTCGACGAGCTCAGTGGGGAAGCTGAGGGGGTGCTGAGGGCAGCTCAGCACTGGCCTGCAGGTGCCCCTTGGTACAAGCAGCATGGGCACCATGGGTGATGCCAGGAGGCAGAGAGGCTCCTGGGTGGAAGGGAGAGGGTCTTCAGTGAGTCCCCACTTTCAGGTCAGGGAGGTCCTGAAGGTTGGGGGCCGGGCTGCCAGTCCCATGGACCAGAGTGGGAACTTGTGATGCCTTTTCCGGGCCCACCCATGGCTGCCTATCGACAAATCAGCACTCACTTCCTCCCCTCTGAGGCCCATAAAAGCCCCAGGTTGAGCCAGAGCTAGACAGAGGACAGGAAGACCAGCTGGAGAGAGAAGCTATGCTCTCTGCTAGGAGCTGAACACCTAATAGGACACCCTGGCTGCAAAAAGGAACTGCCCCCTGTGGGTCTCCTCTGAGCTGTTCTATCACTCAATAAAGCTGCTCTTCATCTTGATCACCCTCCACTGTCTGTATACCTCATTCTTCCTGGTTGTAAGACAAGAACTTGGGACCTGCAGAATGGTGAGGGTAAAAGAGCTGTAACCCAAACAGGGCTGAAACATGCTCCTTGCTCTCCCACATCGAAGGTGAAGAGAAGGAGAGATAAGCTGTGGCCCTTCAGGGATCCCAGACCTGGGAGCTCCCCAAACCAGGGCTGTGACTCCCTCATTGGGGCCCTGTGGTTCCTGGCATCTCCAAGCTTCCAGGTGTCACTGCATTCGCCAGTGTCAGCCAAGGAGGCTGCTTGCAGTGCACCTGGTCCAGCCACAGCCTCACAGAGCCGGTGCCCATGCTGGCACCTGGAGTTGCCCACCCTGCAGCAGCAGCCAGCATGTCTGTGCAGTGGCCAGACCCCACAGTCGCTCACACACCCCTCGTTGCTCCACACCTGACTCGCAGTCTCCCTTGGGGATGTGGGATCCAGGCTGGTAACATGAGCTGAGCGTAGCCTGCCAGGCCAAGTAGGTGGAATGAGCCCAGTGGGCCCAAGCAAAACTTGGGAAAAGGTACCATTGACCACAGGTTTCCGGCCAGAAAAGCAACACCCAAAGATCCCGTAATACCAATACATGGAATGTGCCTGGCACCTAGGAGGTCCCCTATAAATATTTGTTGAATAACTGAATCCAAATTGTCCTGGGAGCTGGTCATGGGGTGTGGTATGTGGCAGGGGGTGTCTGAGTGTTTGTATGAAGAACCATGGGCCTCTGTGGTACAGGGTCCCTCAGCGGTTGGCATGCCATGTTGGGGTCATTCACACATTTTTGGCCATGGCGTTGCCCTTTGTTAAATCAATATCATTCACCAGATGGAGGGTTGATGCATGGTCACTGTGGCTTACAGTCAGGCCTTTGAATCAGTAACTGCTAAGTAAAAGCAGTCAAAATTCAGGTTAGAGGTCAAAGGGGTAATTTAGGGCCAAAAATTTTTCATTTTAGTTTGCTTCCAGTTTTCTATCAGTGAGTAACATGGTAGCTTAACATCAATAACCAGGGGAGAGATGGGAGAGATGGAACTATAGCCTGGTGGATTCCCACTCTTGGTAATCTTCTGCTTCTTAAGTAGACCAGAAGATGAATGTGACGTACCCAGTTCAATTTTGTCTGTCTCCTCTTTAAGAGTGGGTAAAGGGTACTCTTAGGGACAGCTTTGGGGCTAAGTTAATTAACTTTCTAGGCTCCAAAATCTTAAAGATTCAAAAAAGACCTTAGCAGACACTTGAGGGTGGTTGCAGGAACCCTGGACCTAGACCCTGTCCTGACTCTTACTCCTAATCTACCCTGGGGGAGACCAGCTAAACTTGCCAGTCCTCTATTTTGTTGTCTTTAGAGTGGGGATAACTAGTTTCTCTTACAGTTTGTTGTGGGGATCAGAGGGGACAACTCCTGTGGAATTCTTATGGGATTGTGAAGGATTATCAACACTTATACATCCTAAGTTGAATTAATCAGCAAAAAATGTATTTAAATCAATATTTTTCTGGCTTTAGTGTTGGGACTATGTATGCATGTGATGTAGATGAAGACCCCCAAACTCTTTCACCTGAAACATTCAGTTAATTGCATTATTAGCATTATTACTTGGTAGTGGAGTGAGGAAGGGGGAGGCGGTTTCGTGGACTGTATGTAGCCCTAGTGTGAGTACTGTATTCTGAGGCAGTGTCATGGATTCCTGAGGGAGGTCAGGGAATTGTTCCAGCCATCTCCTAAAATAAGAATAACAGTGACTGTCACCTTCACAATATTGTCATTTCTATTTGCTATTAAAGGCACTTTATGACTTTCTTTTTGTTTTTGAGATAGGTCTCGCTGTGTCAGCCAGGCTGGAGTATGGTGACACAATCATGGCTCACTGCAGCCTCAGCCTCCCAGGCTCAAGCCATCCTCCTCCCTTGGCCTCCTGGCCTGCCTTGACCTACCAATGAATGCCACCACCGCTGGCTAGTTTTTAAATTTTTTGTAGCGATGAGGTCTCAAACTTCTGGTCTCAACTCATCCTCTTGCCTCAGCCTCCCAAAGTGCTGGGAATACAGGTATGAGACACTGCGCCTGGGCCAGCACTTTATTATTTATTTATTTATTTATTTATTTGAGATGGAGTTTCACTCTTGTTGCCCAGGTTAGAGTGCAATGGCGTGATCTCAGGTCACTGCAACCTCTGCCTCCTGGGTTCAAACGATTCTCTGGCCTCAGCCTCCCAAGTAGCTGGGATTACGGGCATGCACCACCACACCCAGCTAATTTTGTATTTTTAGTAGAGACAGGGTTTCTTCATGTTGGTCAGGCTGGTCTCAAACTCCTGACCTCAGGTGATCTGCCTGCCTCAGCCTCCCAAAGTGCTGAGATTACAGGCGTGAACCACCGCACCTGGCCCAACATTTTATTTTTTAAAGCAAAACTTACACCCTGAAGTTACTCTGGTAGATTCTCCAGGGAGAGCTTTTCTCCTTACTGTGCAGCAAGTCTCCCAAGGAGCCATGGAGCTCCCGCTTAATAGAAATCCACTTAATAGAGGCCCACGGTGATTCCACGGTGATCAATTTATGAATGATCACCAACTCGCCCTCCTCACACAACAGGTTGGGCATGTGTCTGCTCCCAGCTGTTCTGCTGTGGCTATGAGCTGGAGTTCCGCACTCCTTCTGTGTCACTCAATTTTTAAAGTTGTTACTATTTTGGATAAGACTGTTGATATTTTCTTAGAAAAGTTACCATTTTTTTTTCTTTCCTTAAATAAGGAAATACAGTACTCACACTAGGGGTACATACTGTCCACAAAACCGCCTCCCCCTTTCTCACTCCGCTACCAAGTAATAATGCTAATAATGCAATTTCCTGACTGTTTCAGGTGAAAGAGTTTGGTGGCATAATTTCTTTCCTTAAATAAGTGCCATTTAATTACACTCAGGGTCCAGAACTTTCCCCAGGGTAACCTCTCCCTGAGAATCACAGAGGAAATCAGTGGATAAACAAGATTTGTTTCTGTACTGTCCAAATCCTCCGAAGATGAATTCTTGCTTCTTTTCTAATCTCTGTCCTGTGGCACATATTTAAAATCTAAATCTCTCCCTCTGCTTTCCTGTCACACACAAACACGTATGATCTCGTGGCAAGTTTTAGAGACAGGACAGGTATAATTATAACCACTGGACACATGATAGAATTGAGTCTCTAAGTGTTGAATGAACTTTTCCAAGTTACATAGCTAGTAAGCAAAATGGGGGATTGAACTTCAGGTGTTACTGTTTGGTGGTGGTTGTGGCCTTTACAGTGTGTATTTTGACTGCACCACATAATATCAGGAGGCGTAGTGAGGATAACAATAGTCTAAAACAGGCTACAACATGTAAAATGCCTGAAACAGGATAGAAAGCATTTAAAGCAAGTAGCAATTATTAGTATTTAAATATTTTCTCAATCTTTTCTCCCATTTAAATGTCTTTACTTTTAAATTAAAATTTTTATTTCATTTATTTCTATTAAAGTTTTGATTTTGATTTTCTAAATGTAATGGATTCATATGGATTGAAAATCACAAATTATCAAAATCTATACTCTGCAAATTTCCTCTTTTACTCCTGTTTTCTATCCTCCTAGCCTCAAAGCAGCAGCGAATTCACTAATTTCTTTTTGTGTGTCCACCCAGGGATGGTCTTCGCATATACACAGGGAAATATGAATTCTTATTCCCCAGACCCACAAACTTTTACATGAACCGTAGCATACTCTACATGTTGCTTTTGTCTTCATTTTCTTTCTTAATACTAATCTTGAAGTTATTTACATAGCCATATATGTAGAACTTTCTCATTCTTTTAAGTTTAATTTTACAACTGCATTGTGTTCCATTGTATGAATGGAGTATAATTTAACCAGCGCCTTCCTGATGGACAGGTACACTATGCCAGATCTTTTACTATAACATACTGTGGTGTAATTAATGAGTTTGCACATGTGTCATGTTACATGAGTGTATCTGTAAGACAAATGAAGTGTCATTTTATTAAATGGCTATGTTTGCTTCTAATTTTGATAGAAACCATTAACCAAATTGCCTTCCATAAGATTATATTAATTTGTACTCCTGCCTACAATGAATGGAAGTACAAGAGTGGCTATTCCCCATAGCTTCATCAACACAGAGACAATTATGTATATTAAAATTTTAAATTAAATTAGGAAAACATCTTGAACAGTGAGTTTTCTTAAAAACATAGTTGAATACTCATTTTCATCTGTTTTTCTGTCACTAGGGAATGTTTCAAATGCCTTACATATGCTTTACATATGCTTTACATATACAAAGTGCTTACATGTTCCTTATATTTATTCCTAAAAACTTCACGACTTTTTGTTGCTAATGTAAATGGAATCTTCCATTATTTTCTCTAATTTGTTGGTGTTTGCATATATGAAAGCCATTGATTTCTACGTATTAATTTTGTCCTCTGTAACCTCACTGACTTCTCTCATGTGTATAATGTTTTTTCAGTTGAATCTCTTAGAATTTTTAGATATAAAGTTATGCCTGAAAATAGTGATAATTTTACTTTTGTCTTTCTCTGTTTAACCTTGTCTTCATTTCTTTCTTAATACGAATCTTGAAGTTACTTGTACTTTCATTGAGTAGTAATTTATTTTTATTCCTGCATTAGAGGAAGTATTCTAGTATTTTCCATTAAACATGATGCTGGCCATTGGGCTCTCGCTCTGCCTCCTGCTCTGTGTAAATATACACACACACACACACACACACACAGTTTCATGTACATGTATACACACACAAATTTTTCTGACACAAGTGTATATATGTATATATACATGTCTTTTTCTGTTCCTATCTTGATGACTTTTATCAATTCAATGATGTGTGTAGTGTTAAATATCTTTTCTACATCTGAGATGATCATCTGGCTAATTCTCTTTAAATGTATGATTATGGTAACTTCTATTAAAATATTTCCTGATATTAAACTATCCTGGAACAAATTCCACTTGGTCATAGTATACGATCCTTTAATGTGGCACGTATTTCAGTTGGTGGCATTGTTGGTAATATTTATGATTTTTGTATCAAATTAATAGTTATCTTTTATGTGTACTGTTGGTTTTTGTTGTCAATGTTATGCTTAATTCTTTTAATGAATTTGGAAGGTTTAAAACTTATGTCAAATTTATTTACATAGAATTGAACAAATAACTCTTTTGTGATTCCTTCATTTTCATCAGTTTCTGTAATTATTTCCCACATACTAATTTTGTATTCTGTTTTTATGTACTAATTTTTTCTTGATTGGGCAATCTATTGGTAACTAGTTTTTGTTTTGTTTTGTTTTGTTTTGGTATGTTTATTTTTCTCTAAGATCTGGCTTTTGGATTTATTTATTGGTCATACTGTTTTTCTGCTTTCTATCTAAATTTCTGCTTTTATCTTTATTAACTCCTCCCTTCTGTTTCCCTTCAGGGTATTTTGTTTGTTCTTTTTCTAACTTCTTAAGTTGAAGATGACGTTTATTTTCATGCTTTCTTGCTTTCTTATATATTTAAAGTAACGTTTTATAATTTAAGTATAAAAATATACTCACTTTGAAGGCATAGCATGCTACACCAAACATCTGTCCCCTGACCCTTTTCTCCTTAGCATCTTCACAGTAATAGGCATACGTACATTCTCAATAATTACATTAATTGATAAACACACAGTAAACAGATCCATGACAGAAGCGCTCCCTCTCCTTGCCCTTCTGCCCTGCAATACAAGTGTTGTTGCATCATATTTATTAGTATGCCCATGGGCTTTTGCATTAGCAGAAGCATTAGAGTGCTTTAGCCAAAACGATTCCCACCTCGGCCAAGAGTCCTGATGATTGGCTGCTTGATTTTGCAAGGGAAATATATTTTGATAAATGATTTGAGTTGGCACCAGTGATTCCAGAGTCCTTGCTTAAGGCTACAGGGTCTAGGTCCATCTGCAGATATGTGCAATCACAACCACAGTGTGTGTTTACACAGGATCTATTTTGGTCCTTGGACAGACTATGTCTTTTGCTCTCTTATTCCAGAGAGGCAGCAGGAATAACATCAGGGACACAGGAAAAAACTGGAATTCAAAGTTCCTTACCAAGAGTTTTTTAATCTTCTGTTAGTGATGGAAAGGACCAAGTTGTGTGTAATCTGTAATCTTTTCCACATTGAATTCTTTCATTTTAAATAATGTGTATATCTATGCATGTGTATGTGTATGTACGCATATGTGTATAAAATCACCTCTGAGCATAATTTACATACAATTCACCAATTTGCAGCGTACAATTCAATGAGATTTGACAACTGTATAGATTTGTTAGTGCCATGAGTATCATGGTGCAAAACATTTCCATCACCCCAGAGAGATCTGTTATGCCCTTTGGCATCAGTACAATTCTCCACACCTTGGCAACCATTGAAGCATCTTCCTTCTATCACTAAGGTTTGACTTTTGCAAAGAATCTCATATAAATGGAATCATATAGTATGTAACATTTTCTGACTTTCTTCTTTCTCTTAGCATAATTTTTTTCAAGAATCATCCATGTTGTTGTATCTATCAGTAGTTTATGTTCCTTTTTATTGCTAAGAAGTATTCCATTCTATGGAGATACTAGTTTATATATAAACATTCACCAGTTGATGCATATTTTGAATCTTTATTGTTCTTGGAATTAAAAATAAAGCTACTATGTACATTCACATAAGAATCTTTTTGTGGACATATGTTTTCATTACTCTTGGGTAAATGTCTAGAAGTAGAGCTGTGGATCATATGTGTATATTAACTTCATAAAAAAATCAAATTATTTTCTAAAGTGGCTGTACCATTTTATGTTACCACTGGCAAACAAAGAGTGTTCCAGTTCTTCTACATCCTCAACAATATTTAATATTTGCCTTTCTAGTGGGAATAAAATGGTATCTCCTTATGGATTTAATTTGCCTTTCTTTAATAAATAATAATGGTGAGGATCTTTTCACATACTTGCCATTTGTATATCTTCTTTGGTGTAGTATGCATTCAAATCTTTTGCCAATTTTTAAATTGGGTTGTTTGCCATATTATTATTGAATTGTAGGAATCCTTTTACCTTCTGGGTATAAGCTTTTAATTAGCAAATGTTTTCTCAATCTGTAGCTTGCCTTTTCATTTTGTTTTGTGTCTTTTAAAAAGCAAAAGATTTTGATTTTGACACAGTTCAATCTATGAATGTTTTACAGTGTACGCTTTATTTTATTTATGAAGGCTTTGACCAACCTAAGTACACAAAAAGTTTCACCTCTATTTTCTTCCAGAAGTTATGTAATTTCAACTTCATATTTAGGTTGTGATCCATTTTGAGTTAATTTTTGTGTATTTTTGAGGTAAGGGTTAAGGTTCATCACTTCCATGTGTGGATATTTTAATTGTTCCAGTATCATTTGTTATAAAGAATATCAATTTGCGCCGCTGTTGAAAATCAAAAATTATGTGTGTGAATTTGTTTTGATTACATAAATCATTATGTTGTCTACAATAGAGATACATTTTCTTCTTCTTTATTTATGATCTTTATGTTTTCATTTATTTTTCTTGCCATATTAAACTGGCTAGGACTTCCTATACAAAATTGCTTTTTGTTGACATCATACATTCTTGGCTTATTCCTAAATGTAAGGGGGAAAACTTCTTAACAAAGAATGAATTTGTTGTAAAACAATCACTACAGTGAAGCTAACTAACATATTAATTACCTTATCTAGATACTTTGTGTGCGTGTGTGTGTATAGAACACTTGAGTTCTACTCTCTCAGAAAATTTCAAGAGTGCAATACATTATTCTTAACTGTAGTCACTTGTGTCTCTTCGTATAAGTGTGATAATCCCACCCATGAAGGCTACTTCTTCATGGCCTAATCAACTTGCAAAGGCCCCCATCTCCTAATACCATCATATCTGAGATTAGGATTTCAACATGAATTTTGGGGAAAGACAACTAGTCCATAGCCCTTCCTGCCAATGTGGTGAGAGGTAGCTTCAAAGCTAAAAGAGCTTTTCCCAAACATGCCTCAGCCTTAGATTTCCTTTTACTTTATATTTTTCTTTAAATAATTTCAACTTTCATTTAGATTCAGAGTCTACATGTACAGGTTTATTACATGAGTAAATTGCATGATGCTGAGGTTTGGGGTACCACTGATCACATCACCCAGGTAGTGAGCATACTACCCAATAGTATTCAGGCCCTGCTCCCTTCCCTCCCTTCTCTCTCTAACAGTCCCCAGAGCCTGTCGTTGACATCTTTATGTCCATGACTTTCCAATGTTCAGCTCCCGCTCATAAATGAGAACATGTGGTATTTGGTTTTCTGTTCCTGCATTAATTTGCTTAGGATAATGGCCTCCAACTGTATCCATGCTGCTGCAAAGGACATGATTTGGTTCTTTTTATGGCTGCATAGCATTCCATGGGGTATATGTACCACATTTTCTTTATGCAGTCTACCACTGATGGACATCTAGATTGATTCCATGTCTTTGCTATGGTGAGTAGTGCTTGCAATGTGCATATGAGTACGTATGTCTTTTTGGTAGAATGATTTTTTTTTCTCTTGGATATATAGCCAGTAATGTGATTGCTGGGTTGAATGGTAGCTCTGTTTTAAGTTCTTTGAGAAATCTCCAAGTTGCTTTCCACAGAAGCTAAACTAGTTCATATTCTACCAACAGTGTACAAACATTCTCTTTTCTTCGCAGTCCTGCCAGTATCTGTTGTTTTTGACTTTTTAATCATAGCCATTCTGACTGATATGAGATGAAATCTCATTGTGGATTTCATTTGTATTTCCTCTGATAAGTGATGTTGAACATGTTTTCATATGCTTTTTGGCTGCTTGTGTGTCTTCTTTTGAAACATGTCTGTTCATGTTTTTATTTTTTATTTATTTATTTTTTTGCTTGTGGAATTGTTTAAGTTCTTTATAGATTCTGAATATTAGATCTTTGTTGGACACATAGTTTGTGAATATTTTCTCCCATTCTGTAGGTTGTCTGTTTACTCTGTTAGTTCCTTTTGCTGTGCAGATGCTCCTCAATGTAATTAGTTCTCAGTTGTCAATTTTTGTTTTTGCTGCAATTGCTTTTGAGGACTTAGCCATAAATTATTTCCCAAGATTGATGTCCAGAATGGTGTTTTCTAGGTTTCTTTCTAGGATTCTTATAGTTTGAGTTCTTATATTTAAGTCTTTAATCCATCTGGAGCTAATTTTTATATATGATGAAAGGTAGGGGTCCAGTTTTATTCTTCTCCCTATGGCTAGCCAGCTGTCATAGAACCATTTATTAAATAGGGGAGTCCTTTCCTCACTGCTTATTTTTGTTGATGTCATCAAAGACCAGGCAAAGGTGTGCTATAGGTGTGCAGCTTTATTTCTGGGTTCTCTATTCTATTCCATTGGTCTATGTGTTTTTTGTTTGCTTGTTTTGTTGCTTTTGTTTTTTTGAGATGGAGTCTCACTCTGTTGCCTAGGCTGGAGTGCAGTGGCACCATCTCGGCTCACTGTAACCTCCATCCCCCGGGTTCAAGTGATTCTCCTGCCTCAGCCTCCCCAGTAGCTGGGATTACAGGTGCCTACCACCACGTCTGGCTAATTTTTGTGTTTTTAGTGGAGATGGGGTTTCACCACATTGGCGGGGCTGGTCTAGAACTCCTGACCTCAAGGGATCCACCCACCTTGGCCTCCCAAAGTGTTGGGATTAAAGGCACAAGCCACTGCACCCAGCCTATGTGTTTGTTTTTGTACCAGTACCATGATGTTTGGGTTATCATAGTCTTTAGGTTGAAATCAGATAATGTGACGCCTCTGGCTTTGTGTTTGTATAGGATTGCTTTGGCTATTTGAACTCTTTTTCAGTTCCATATGAATTTTAGAATAGTTTTTTTCTAATTCTGTGGAAAATGCCATTGGTAGTTTGACAGGAATAGCATGGAGTCTATAGATTGCTTTAGACAGTATAGCCATTTAATGATATTGATTCTTCCAATCCATGAGCATGGAATATTTTTCCATTTGTTCATGTCATGTATGATTTCTTTCATCAGTGTTTTTTAATTCTTCTTGTGGAGATCTTTCACTTCCTTGGTTAGATGTATTCCTAGGTATTTTAATATTTTGTATGTATTGTAAATGGGATTGTGTTCTTGATTTGGTTCTGGACTTGGACATTATTGGTTCATAGAAATGCTACTGATTTTTGTACATTGATGTGTATCCTGAAACCTTCCTAAAGTTGTCTGTCAGTTCTAGGAGCCTTTTGTTGGTGTCTTTGGGGTTTTCTAGGTATAGAATCATATCAGCTGTGAAGAGAGAGAGAGTTTGACTTCTTATTTTCCTATTTGGATGCCTTTTATTTCTTTATCTTGCCTGATTGCACTAGCTAGCACTTCTAAATACCATGTTGAATAGGAGTAGTGAGAGTGGGCATCTGTGTCTTGCTCCAGTTCTCAAGAGAAATACTTTCAGCTTTTCCCATTCAGTATAATGTTGGCTATAGGTTTGCCATATACAGCTCTGATTATTTTGAGGTATGCTCCTTCAATGCCTAGTTTGTTGAGGGGATTTCCTTTTAGAAAACTCAGAAACCGGTCCTGAGGCTGAAATCTTTGTCCCGGAGGTTCCTCCCACCCCACCCCTTCCTAATATCTTGTGAGCTGAAGCTTCCTCACAGCTGGAACTAATGCTGCTATAAATGCCTAACTTCTGAGGCAGTTTAGATATAAAGAAATAATTTCACAGAAGTTACTAATGTGGAGGTTGTCACACTCAAGCTGAGATGTCTCCCACAACTGGAAATGTGTAGCTGATTCCCAGAGGCTTTGATACTGTTTGGGGCAGTCTCTAAGGCTAACCAGGCCATTTGGATGTGCAGGAGAAAATACTTCCTAGCTTAATACAACGGAAGGAATCTTGTTGGACTTCAGCAGGTATTTGGTCCTTCAACATGAGGAGCTTTCTCAGTTGGGCAGTGTGATGGTTAATTAGGAAGGCAGAGGTAATTACGGAGTTGATTTATTGGAACAGCAGCTGCTAAATGACAGATTTCTTGTTCATCAGGCATCCTGAAGGTGGTGTCTTGGTATTTAGCTTCTTCTTATCTGGATAAACAGAGACTAATATCTGGGTACACTACCCTGCCCACAATCTTGTTCCATCCTTTTTGGGATCTTATTTAATGTACAATGTTCAGTGGTTTAAGGTGAGAGCAGATCCATTCACTGAGCCTCATATACTTGAAGCTGCATGATTGTCAAACTTTCTGTCTGCTGACAAGGCAGAGAGGGTAAGAGAAAGCTGGTGAAAATGTCATAATTCTGATTCAATTAGTCAGTCAGCCTGGTCAACAGAAAGATGCCTACAGATTTTAATTGGTCTCGGGGGAGGAGAACAGAATGTTCTAAGATGTCCTTGTTCACCCTGATATTGCATTATCTGGGCCACAGGGCAGCTGCAATCTTTCCCCCAGGGCTCAGGATGTCTGCCTAGAAATAAACTTCAAATTTAGTGTTAACCTTTTTACCACCATGTTGCTTCAAAACAGATACTCTTCAGTGGAGTTAGCTTTAGAGATGTAAAATCTGTCCCATTTCTAAGTAGGTCAATATTCCTAGAATACTCACCCCAGAGGACACTGATGTTGTGGGATGAGCACTTCTATCTAGGCAGGGGGGTCAGAAATTTGGGTCTGTGTTCTCCTGCTAATCTCACCCATAATTCCAGAAACCAGTGCTTTCACTTCTCCATGCCTTGGAATCTCTGTCAATAAAATAGGAATGGCTGTGCTCTTTTGAGAAAATAATCTGCTTTGAAGTCATAAAATCTATAGTACCAACCCTCACTTGTCCTAGGGGATGAAGGTTAAAGGTTTCATGATCAAATGACACTGTTATATTTTAGGAGCTTCCTTTCTACATGATTTTCAACTCATGAAATTCACATGCTGTGTTAGAATAGGCTAAGTTTTGCTGTGACAATAAACTCCCAAATCCCAAAGGCTATTCCTCACTTTCCGAATGGTCTGATGCAGGTTAGACTGCTCTCCTCGGTGGCTACTCTTCAACAGTGATGAGACATTTAGGCTGTTTCCATCTTGCACCTTGGCTGTTTCAGAGTTCTTTGTTTCTAGGCATAGTGGCAAGAGAGAGGGCATGTATGGAACTCACCACCCTTCTTTCCTACCTCAGACAGAAAGTGCCAAGGATTACTTCACTCACACACCTGCCTATGAACCAGAATTAGTCACATAACCCCACCATAAATACAAGGGAGGCTGAGAAGCATGAGGGAGCTTGTGGAATATTTGGGGAGTGCTGGTCTTTATGCTACATATTCTAAGAGTGTTATTATTGTTTTATGTCTAACCCAGGCAAGGATTCAAAATGAAGAAATGTTTATTTGATAAACTTACCAAGTACTACCAACTAGAGATATAAAGATAAATGAGGCCCAGGTCTAGCCCAAGTAATTCATAGCTGGGAGACGGGCATGGGGAAAGATGCAAACAAGGAAATTATTGGGAAATACATAATTGCTTAGAGGTAAAAATGAAATGTGTGGGAAGACAGAGCAGGTAAGGCTCTACAAAAGAACTGACTTGAAAGATGGTCCTTAGGTTCTGGAAGGAGGACTAGGAGTTTACCAAGTGGTGATGTTGGGGTGGATGGATTCTATAGGAAGGAAAAAGGAGCTTAGGGTCAGACTTCCTTTGTTTTCAAAATCAACATGGGAGACCCCTGCAGTCCACTGCACTAGGCCTGTGCTTCTTAAAAAACAAAATAAAAGTGAGTAGATGCTGAAGCCTCAATTTTACAGTTTCCAAATGAGTAGTAAAAATAAAAAGGCTTGAAAAAGAAAGTAGATACAATAAAGACTTTGGAAACAGTAAATGAAAGGCCTGGCAAATCATTCCCTGCCAGGCTGGCTCAGTAAAATTTTGGGTGGCACAAGTGGCCCTATCTGCTATCAAATTCAGTTATTTTGCCAGCAAAGCTCTAAGAATGGTGATAGCTGCTTTTGCTGGAGGGTTTCTCTTATTCATTATTCACAACCCCATCATCCTGAAAAACTGACATTTTGGCCTAAAAAATTAGGATCCAAGGCCAAAAACATTATTTCCAGAAAATGAAAGAACATATAGTAAAAACTTCTGGATGATACAAGCTCCCCAAGGGCTTAGATGTCCACTTTTTGATATGGGGCCTTCCAGAAAAGGTTATTGGCCATAACACCTTACACTTGCATAGTATTTGAAAGATTGCAATGCATTTTAAAGTATCCATTAAGTGAGTTAATTAAAAAAGAAGAGAGACCAGTATTGAGAAGGGCATGGAAAATTGACAGTTTTTTTGCATTATTGGGAGTATAATGCATTATTAGGAGAATTGCTGCCCCTTTTTTGGAGAACATTTTGGCAATGCCTACTTTTTAACCTAGCTATCACACTTCTAGGATTTATCCTTGAACTATGTTTGTACAAAATCAAAAGCTCAACATGAGTTCCTTTGCAGTATTTGAAATTTTAAAAGGTAGGGAGAAAACTTACTATCTATGAGGTGGGGAATATCCAAATAATTCATTATGTACTAGAACTATAAAATGCTATGTATCTTGAAAAATGAGAAAAATCTGATGTCTTGACATGGAAGGATGTCCATGAGGGTGCTTAATAAAAGTTCCAAGCACATGTGTGTGTGGCCTTGGCTTGCCCAAGCCCTGCACCTCCTAAATGACAGCACTGGATTCAGAGCTAAATAATCTTAATGTAGGTCCTGGATCCTTTGCACTTTATTTAACTTCCAGCACCCAGCGGGTAGGATCTGGACATGAATGAGACTTCCTACCAACCAGCTCCAGGAAGTTGGGAAAAAACAGAAAAATCCAGTGGAAATAACTCTTGGTTAAGACTAACAAGATTTGGGCTTCAAGCTCTGCTCTTTCACTGTCAGCTGTGTGACACACCACAGTCTCTTTGCCTTTCTGGAAACCACCTTTCCTGGCCTTCCTCATCCCTACCTCCTCCACTTCCCTCTGTGCTGTTCTATACAGGGGAGCTGGAGCCACATGTGGTTCCTGAACCCTTGAAATGTGTCCAGAGTGACTGAAAATCTGAAAGTTTAATTTGATTTTCATTTGAATGAGTTTAAAGTTTATTTAGCCACATAGGGCTATTGGGATGGTCCTGGGCAGTACAGGGCAGAGTAATTCTTAGGGGACACCCCACCAACCTGAGAATCATTACATAACAGGGAAGAGTTACTTGATTACACTATGTGAAGGCAGATTTTTTAAACGTTGGTTGAGAAGCACTACATACAACATAAAGTTAAAACTATTCAGTGTGGCAATCACCACCAAGATGCCACATTTCTAGACAGGTTCCAGCCACACCAGCATATTCATCAGGCTCCTAAGCCCATTCTCCTTCCACACTGTTCCCTCTGCGTCAAATGCTGGCTCCCATCCTCCTTACCTGGCTCCTACCCATCCTTCCAGGCACAGGTGAAGGTACCTTGTTGCTGAAACCCTCTTTGACCTCCACGCTCACTCTTGAACTCGCCAGTGAGGTGAATCGCCCTCTCCCAGCATGGGTAGCACTCACCTCATTACAGTACAATTGTGGATCCAGGTCTAACATGGAGACAGACAGTGTAATGTGGCATACAGAATTATCTGATGGAGACAGATCCAGGGTGCTCTAGAGACTCAGAGAAGGGGCTCGTCAAGCCAGGTTCGAGGGAGTGGGTTCTCAGAAAAACAGATGTGAAGACAGAATGTGTGCAAGAACATTTTGTTAGGGGAAACACCTGTGAGACAAAATAGCCCAGGAGCGTGGAGAGGCTGAAAGGGCCATCAGACCACATCACAAACACATGATGGAGTTTACAGCCCATCTGCGTTGAGTTAATTATGTTCCCTGATATTGCTCCCGATGTTGGAGACCTGAGAAGTGCAATTATAGCTACCACAGAGGGTGATGCTCTAAGTAGAAATACCTGTGAAATCACTTGTGTGCGATTAAGCCTCTACAAATAACCACTGTTTTTATCATAGACCTCCAGGAACAATTATAATAGTAACATCAGGGGAACGCCTCAGAGTTAACTAGGAGGCCAACAGATGGAAATTAACCAATTAAACTACAGATGTTGGTGAAATGGTGTAAAATATGATAAGTAAAAAGACTTTAATTTTGCTATTAAAAACTTGATCTCAATGAATTTAGATCTTGGATTTGGCGACTGGTAAGGTTGTGGAAATGCCTTCTCTCTCAGGTATTTAGGATTGAGAACAATCAAGTAACAAGTGTTAAGTATCCACATGTGCTTCTTAGAGAGTGCCATGAAGAATTAGAACTATAACGGAAGCGAGTGCTTTTGAGGAGTGTATTATGCTCTTGGAGAGATGAGACCAGTGTTTATAAACAACAGAAATATCAACAAACAGTACTAGGTAGGTACAGCTTTGTAATCTGAAGAGATTACCCTGTTCAGGACAAAGGAAATAGAATCTTTTTCTTCATGAGGAATCAGCCAGAACCCACCCTAAGACTCTGCTATATCACGTCTCTATTCAGGGTTAAGTAATTGACCCACTCCAGAAATGACGAAAACAAAATAAAGGTGAGCGTGAAGTCAGTGAGACGAAATGAATGGAAATCTGATGAAAATGTTATCATTAGGCAGCTGAGTAGGATCTTCCTTGGGGTTCTGGAAGCAAAGCTCCACCTGTCACTCGAGTTTCTCAAATAAACTTATGTTTCACTCTGAGTTTCTGAGCCACTGACCTGAGCTTTACTCACTCTGTCCCTCATGTTTCCCAGGTGAGAGGTAGTTTCTGTGCTCTCCCAACCATAGATGGGGCTAATCAACAGGCCCCATCTCCAGCTCCAGCCTCAGATTCCCTTTTTGGGCAGAGGGAGGCTTGGGCTGAGTCATCCCAGGGATAAACGCTGTAGTCACTCTAGGGAGGTGTCCCCGGTTGCCCCTGCTGGAGGGCAACCAAGTGAGTAACCCAGCTGGTGTCACATGGTCCTGGAATGGGGCTGGCTTGTGCCTCTGCCAGATCCATGGCAATGAAGGAGTTTGCTCACAACACACACACACACATCCTGACCCTTCCCTTGAGCAGGAGTGAAGGTCTGTGGGGGGACGAGAATTGTTGTAGATTTAACAACTGAACGTACATAAAGAAAGCTTATGACCCAGTGGACAGGCAACGGATGCTGATCTGATAAGAGAATTCCTAGAGAAGAATGTTCCTAGAGGAACGCTGACTAGGAATCTCCCCCCAACCTACCCCTTCCCACACATTTCCTGGCCTTGTCAACACAGCTCCTGTGGCCGACAGGAGATGCCAGCAGCTTGCTCACGCAGGACAGAGAAGGAGAGACAGAGCAATCCTTAAGATGCAGGATGATGCAAAGGCTAAAAGCCACCGTCAGAATCCAAGTCAGGAACTCAGGTGGCCAAAACTCTTCCCCTTGGGATGAGTCACAGTGGCTAAAGTTTTGGGGAGCTGCACAGCAGATATAGCCTCCTGTGTGCAATCTTACCCCAATTGAATTGTATTTCAGGCCCCTTGTACTAACAATGGTAAGATCTGGATATTTGTTATGGGCTTTAGAGTATTCCTTCAACTTGATCTTCTGTGTCACCACTTTGAGTCTCAAATATATATGTGAATCTCCTAAATTCTCATATTCTTTTTATTCCTCCGTCCTTCCCTTTCTTTCACACCCCCCTTCCTCCCCCTTTTTCTCTCCCCCTCTCTTTCCCTATCCCTTTCCCAAATTGACATCAGTCCCACTCATTCAGGCACTCCATTTCTTTAGGGTCATCGTTTTGGGTGGACTGCTTGTTCTTTTTGCCTGTGTCTACTCCACTTTCAGTGCACTGCTATTTTTCTTAGTCTGTTTAGGAGCTTGGGTCCAGGATGTGGGGTTGTTTAAGCAACAGCCCATGAGCAGTTGGTAGAAGGTGTGGAGGTTGCCTGTCTCAGTGGTCTGTGTGTAGCAGCATGCAGGTTGCCAGCTCCAATAGTAAGCCACTCTGTTGTCTAATATTACTATAAAGGCTAATGCTCTCCCAATCTTGGAGGTAGGGAGAACACCACCAATAGCTTCTGAATCTGAGAATGGTGATCAATTCTACTAACATGTGTTTGTGTGAACTTTGACTTTCTGAACTCTTTCCTTCTTTAACCAATTTTTTTTCCAGCATTTTTTGTGGGCAAGACATCCCTATCTATTCTTGTAACAGCCTAGCAACATAGGACAACGCAGGGAATACTCTGCTCATTTTACAGTTGGGCAGACTGAGCTCTAGGCAGTTAATCACCTAGATTCTTGGTAATGGAATATAATGTACAGATTTGATCTTTTGGTCCATCACCACCAGAGACTTTTCTAGAACAGGTAAGATATACAAAAGTTTATATATAACAAGGTGTATATATATACACACACACACACACATATGCATATACATATCTTTATATATATGTATATGAAGATATAGGTATATATATGTATATATACACATATGAAGATATATATATGCATATATGTATATATGTATATACGCATATAAACTAGCACAGGGAATTCTGGTTTAGGTGCTAGAAAAGCTGGGTTTCAAATTCAACTCAACCCTAACTAATTCTAGTGCCTAACAATCATCTCATTTATGCAAGCATCAGCTTCACAAAAAATAAAGTGATGAACTTAGGTAATTCCCAGAGTGTCGCTAACTTTATCTTTTCAAAAGTTTAAATTCCTAGAACTAAGAAAGTGGTTTCAGAATGAAGATTCTGGGCCTCTCCATCTGGCCTGACCGTGGTATGACTTGGAGCACTCTCCTGCACAGCTGCTGGCTGGTAGTCCTGGTAAAGCAGCAGGAATGTTTTCCAGGTTGATCTCTCCAGGTAGATACAACAGAAGCATCCTGTAGTGTCCTAAGTTGAGCATGTCCATGGGTCCCCAAATTTCCCACAAAACCTCTTCCCTGGCCTATAGAAGATCTTCTAGAGTGAAGAGGTCTTTTGGCATTGTGCTTGTTTTTACTACCTGGGATGCGGAGTTACTAGTGTTCCATGACTTGATGTTCACCTACCTGAGCAGGTCACTCAGTAGCACTCATTAGAACGTTGACACAGATCAATTAATGAAATTGGACCAATGCCACCTATTTCAGTGAATACTTTTTCAGGGGAAATTGGACTCAAATAGTGGAGTGAAGAGGAAAAAGGCTAGAGGAGGTGTGTAAGGAGACTCAGGCTAGCTACCTGGAGTGGGGTGGCTAAAGAGAGTGTGGGCCAGTAGAGAGGCTTCACTGCACTCAAGCTGCCTCCAGGAGTTTGGATTGTGTCCAAGCAGAAGATCAGTTTCACTAGTGGCTAAAATCTTGGGCCTGGAGGAGATTCTTGGAAATTTCTTAGCTCAGTGCTCTGGTCCCTGACAAGAAGTTGCCTTTGTCATCTAGAAGAGAAAAATTATGTTATCTATCACTTATTGAGTGCCCACTATGTGACAGATATTATTTCTAAACCTCACAAGTATCCTGAAAAATAGGTATAATGTATTTGTTTTTTGTGAGAACCACAGGATCAGGGGGTGACACTTTCCCAAAGCCACTCAGCAGGGGTGAAGGTTTCTCAGACCCTGAAGTTGGTGTCTTTTCCGCTCTGCCAGAAGCCCATGGTAGCCATGTTAGTCTTACAGACCTCCAAGGAATGGTGGTAATGGTTCCCACCGACTCTTCAGAGAGCCAGTAATACTGATATCAAGGGAGAAAAGCTCCTTCCTACCCCATACAAGTTATTCTTTTTTCCTTTTTTTAAAAAAATTATGTCCACAGTAAAGATAAAGCCCAACTGATTAGCATTCTTTCTATGATTCCACTTCAAAAAGATATTCTTCTAGGTCCTCGTTTTGTGGAAATAGACCTTTGGCTTTAATTGATGGTAGTTATGTTTCTGGTACTGTTGTTGAACTGTGGACTTTTGGCTGAATCTGGACAAGGACAGTGAGTGGCCTCTCTTGGTGAAAGTCCAACTCACCCATGGAGGCCCATCAGCGCCTCTACGTTGTCTCCCCAATCTCTTCACTCTCACATGCTATTTCGTACATATTTATTATAAGGCTTGCAATACTTTATTTTGTACCATAATGTGATGATTTATTTTGTGTTAGTTTAAGTGGGCCATGAAGTGCTCAGATTAAGCATTGTCTCTGGGTGTGTCTGTGAGGTTGTGTCTGGATGAGATTAGCATTTCATTGAAAACATTTAGTAAAGTAGACGGATTTCCCAATGTGGTTGGGCATCATGCAATTTGTTATGGACTTAAGTAGAACAAAAGGTAGATGTAGGAGGAATTTACCCCTTTTATTCCTGCCTCACTGTTTGAGCTGGGACATTTCATATCCTCTTCTTTTACTCTGGGACTGTAATTTACATCATTGGCTCTCCTGGTCCTCAGGCCTTCTAAGACTGAATTATATCACCAACTTTCCTGAGTCTCCAGCTTGCAGACAGCATACTATGGGACTTCCTAACCTCCAGAATCGTGTGAGCCAATTCCCTAGCGTGCGTGTGTGTGTGTGTGTGTGTGTGTGTGTGTGTGTGTCCTGTTGGTTCTGTTCCTCTGGAGAATCCTAATACATATGGCAATTTATCTACTAGACTAATTGCCATTATTAGGTAAAGAAGTCTTCCTAATGTAACAAGGTAATTTGTAGCAAGATTAATAGTCTGTGTTGTTCTTGCTGACGTATGTTTTCCCCGCTTTACATTCTAAGAAGAGACCCAAACCTTTGTATACACTGTCTTGACTGAATAGTTATTAGTGGCTTTTGTGGTAGAGGGCCCAAAGCAGATGTTGCCAGACTCCCAGAAGATGACCTGTAAGCAGTTTTCTGACAGCAAATCTCATCTGTACAAATTAGAGGAAAATTTTTCAGAGCACAGGGGATCAAAGGTTTTGAATGAATAGAATATTCTTGCACGAGAAGGGAAATGCTTTTCTTGAGAAGAGGTATGGTTCTATAGTTTCCGTTAAGTAGTAGGACCTAGCACCTGGCTTCCATGAAAGATTCTGAAGGGAGGTCAGGCTGTCAGATGGAAATGGTTTCTTGGTCACTTTGGGAGGTTGGTCACTATCTGGGCAGACATTCCTATTCCCTAATTAGGCAGACAACAGCAGAGCTGTTCACCTTCAAAGGACAATAAGCAGGTCATCAATAACCAATGTGGACTAAAGGCCAAAGGCCCTTTCTAGAAACCTGGACTAGGTAAGGCCTCCAAGATTCTTACATGGCTCTAAAAGAAAAAAACAGCCTTCCCTAAACATGTCATGGTAAACATTATAGTTTTGCAGTTACCTTGACCAGTGAGGGTTTAAAGCAGATTGAATTTTTCTTAAAACAAATAAGAGTTTTACACTACCTTAGATGAGAGTAATAAAATACAGTGTCATCTAACACCTTCATCTTTCCTTATCCTACAGTGACTACCATACTGACTCTCTGGTTCGTAATGGCTGCCCAATATACCTTTTGGGTCACTGTTTCAGGGATCGCAAGACCAACTTGAGTTCCATGATTCACTAGAAGGACTCATTATATTTATAGCTAAGGTTTATTATAGCAGCAGGACAAGGATATGCATTGGGTAGAGTCTACAGAGGTCAGACATAGGCTTCTGAATCCTTGACCATGTGGGGCTACACAAAACATGCTTTTTCTCTAGAAATAAATTATAGGTGCATGTGCAGAGTGTCTCTGTCTAGGGAAGTCCATTCTAGTTTCAGGGACTGAGGCTTTTAGGGGGAGGCTGATAATGTAGGGACACACTTGTATGTGACCAGTCATAGTAATCAAAACCCGGGACCCAAAATGAAACCAAGTACATCATGAATCTTGGTAAACAACAATGACAAATCTTGACATGTACAGCATGCCCCCTTCTCCAGGCATACACAATATGAAAACACCAGGGGCTAGCCAAGTGTGAATCATGGTTTTAGGCCCTCTAGGGACATGCAATGACTGAGTACCTGGTTCTGCTGTGTTAATTCTTTCCTCATAGTTTCACAGTAAACATGTGAAATTTATAAAGATATATAAAGAGAATTATAAAATCACCAAATATTTAAATACCACAATCTCACTAGCTGTCTTTCTGTTCGAGGTCACTTTACATGCATAAACACACGCACATATACAATTTTTAAAATTACTTCATTGCACACCTGTTAACCTTAGAGAACAACAGAGTTTCATTGAGATGTGTTGCTGACATCAAACATGCCACCTCAGTCTCTAGGGGACCCTCACAACTGCATTTATTACCCTCCCAAGTGTATTCTTGGAACTTTATACTTTTATCCTACATCTTATCACTTTGCATAATCAGTGCCCATATATTGATGCTTCCCCTTATGCAGAAGGAAGCTTCTTGACTACCTAGACTACATATTACTCGTAGATATAATCTCAGTGCCTGGCTTATGACCTGAGAGCTACTGGATAGTCAATAAATGTTTTTCAAATGAATGAATGAGTGAATGAATAAATTTTTGTCTGCCAACTTCGAACCTCCAATTAAGATTCGTTCCTCAGCAAAATGTCTTCTACCTATTATGCTACTTTTCTTTTCTTTTTTTTTTTTTTTTTTTTTAAATTTATTTATTATTATTAAACTTCAAGTTGTAGGGTACATGTGCACAACGTGCAGGTTTGCTACATATGTATACTTGTGCCATGTTGGTGTGCTGCACCCATCAACTCGTCATTTACATCAGGTATAACTCCCAATGCAATCCCTCCCCCCTCCCCCCTCCCCATGATAGGCCCCGGTGTGTGATGTTCCCCTTCCCGAGTCCAAGTGATCTCATTGTTCAGTTCCCACCTACGAGTGAGAACGTGCGGTGTTTGGTTTTCTGTTCCTGTGATAGTTTGCTAAGAATGATGGTTTCCAGCTGCATCCATGTCCCTACAAAGGACACAAACTCATCCTTTTTTATGGCTGCATAGTATTCCATGGTGTATATGTGCCACATTTTCTTAATCCAATCTGTCACTGATGGACATTTGGGTTGATTCCAAGTCTTTGCTATTGTGAATAGTGCTGCAATAAACATACGTGTGCATGTGTCCTTATAGCAGCATAATTTATAATCCTTTGGGTATATACCCAGTAATGGGATGGCTGGGTCATATGGAACATCTAGTTCTAGATCCTTGAGGAATCGCCATACTGTTTTCCTTAATGGTTGAACTAGTTTACAATCCCACCAACAGTGTAAAAGTGTTCCTATTTCTCCACATCCTCTCCAGCACCTGTTGTTTCCTGACTTTTTAATGATCGCCATTCTAACTGGTGTGAGATGGTATCTCATTGTGGTTTTGATTTGCATTTCTCTGATGGCCAGTGATGATGAGCATTTTTTCATGTGTCTGTTGGCTGTATGAATGTCTTCTTTTGAGAAATGTCTGTTCATATCCTTTGCCCACTTTTGGATGGGGTTGTTTGTTTTTTTCTTGTAAATTTGTTTGAGTTCTTTGTAGGTTCTGGATATTAGCCCTTTGTCAGATGAGTAGATTGCAAAAATTTTCTCCCATTCTGTAGGTTGCCTGCTCACTCTGATGGTAGTTTCTTTTGCTGTGCAGAAGCTCTTTAGTTTGATGAGATCCCATTTGTCAATTTTGGCTTTTCAACTAGAACTGAATATTACATATAAAATCTCCAGGCTCTACTGCACTGTTATGTTGAAGTCTTCTCCCAGGCATTTTACAGTTGGTAGGAGAGATACTAGATCTTTACGTAGCATTAGGATGGGAAGATTTAGTCTCAGCCACCTTTTCACATGCCCGGAATGTGATGAGTCTGCATAAGATTCAGCCCCAAATTCAAGCATAGTTCCCCACCACCCTATCTCCCCCACATTTTATCCTCACTTCAGTGGGCAGGTGATGGCAAAGCTTTTGATACTTTCCTTTTCCCCACCCCATTTTTCTTTTCTTTTTTTTTTTTTTTTTGACTCCATCTTTTTAAAACTTTGACTGTTTTCTAACATTTCTTTTTCCTGTTTCCATATATATATATATTTTTTTTTTCAGTAAGTACCCATCAATTTCCCCTTACTCTAGGGATTTACAGCTTTGCGCTTGTTGTGGCCACTGCTCCCAAAGTGACTATAATACAGAGGATCCCATGACCCTTCAGAGCAGGCCGGACACCAGCACCAGAAACTCTGAAAACCTAAAAGTCAAGAATAATGTTTTTGCATTTTCCTGTCCCTTCCAAAATTTCATTTTTAAGTGGTGAAACCTCTTTAACAAGAGGTTTCAAAAATAATGTAAAAAGTATTGCTTGCAAGATTTGAAAATAAGCCAATTCAACAAATCCAAAATAAAAAGCTAAAAAAAGAACCGGTTTATTTTCTGTTCATTTGGCATGAGGGGGAGATAAGGCAATATACTTTTAGCCTCAGAGTATCATGAACTTGGCCATATTTCATAGGACCTGACTAAAATATATTCAAAGTATGCTTACAATTCGCCCCTAAAGTTCAAGGCAGAATAGAACAGTCTGTGGGCCTATTTTCAGTTTTTAAATTTTTTTTGAAAAAAAAAAAAAAGAAAGGACAACAGATAATAGAATCCATGTTAACTTAAGAAGTTTATTTTGTAAATATATTTCCCCACCATCACCACCTCACCACACCGAAACCCCAAATATATTCCAACACATTGCATTCAAAGCTCAGCCTTTCTAAACCAAGACCATTTTTAATTGGGTAAACATATTTATTTTTACTTTATCCAATGTATAACCTTTCCTAAATGAAGATTCTTCATACATAATGATCTCATATTTTTTTCTGTCTAAATCTTGGACTTCCAAGAAATAGAATCACAAAGACTCCTCTTGCCTGTTTTAACTTGCTCAATATACAGATATCCAGTGGAGTGGATCATAGTAGCCTTTCTTGCAAGAAAACTGCCTGATCATTTCATTATTTGTGAAAAATTTACTTTGTGTCCAGCCCGGGCTGGAGGCAGCCTAACGGAGTAGATGGATGGACATTTGAATCCCACAGATCTGGGTTTGGGTTCCAGTTTTGTAATTTACTAGTATTCTTAAAGTTGGCCAAGATACTTAGCTTCTATGAGCTCCAGCTTCTTTCTTTGTAAAATGGATACAATAATAACTATTTTACCAATTAGGGTAAGAATTAAAATAAGAAAATGTATGTAAAGCTCTTAGCTCAGTTCCTGGTTCCACTAAAATGTAGTCAATAATTTTTAGTTATTGCTACAATAAAGATGAAATGAATTTCAAGGGATAATGTATGATTCCCACTTTTAAAACACTATTCTCATCTCATTCAGTTGAGACCAACATTCACAAAGCATGAAGAACACTAAAGGATAATGTTGAAATAAATACTAAATTATTTGATGTGGTCTGTATGGATTAAAAGGTTTGTTAATAGGATTGGAAACTCAAGCATACCAATACTGAAGATTTTTGTGGACATGAAATACACAATTAGGCTAATTACATTAATTAAAAATAAACTTATTATAAATTACAAATTAAATCCAAAAAGCTTTCATGTATTTTTTATTCTAGTTTGTGTATTTCTGAATTCTTGGACAGCTAATGAAAGGAAAGGGGATGACTCTTTTCTGCCTATTTTGAAAGGTTAGCTGTTTGTTAGTGCTGAGGGCATTGGCAGGTTGATGGACGAAAAGGTAGCTTTTTTGAACAGTTTTCTTGCTGGTCTAAGTCAGTGTTATGCTGTTGGTCCTAGCTTCCAAGGATGGATCACAGAGAAGAGGCAAAACTGCAAGCCAGGCTGCAACCCATAATCAAGCCACATTCCTAAATTCAGGCTGTTTCCAAAGTGAGTTTTTGTTGGGTGAGGGTTCAGGGACTATATTCATCAAATGCTCCAAGCACAATGTCACCCTCCCCATAATTTTAGAGTAAACAAAACCTCAGTGAGTGGCAGGTATGAAATATTGTAGACAGGGTCAAGACCATTTCAGAGGCTCTTGCAGCCCCTCATGTACTCACTAGGATAAGAGGAGTTGTGGCTGGCCCCTGCCTGACAGAGAGGTCACTGCCTTGAGACGTGAGACCAAAGCGCAGGACAAGACGTGGTGATTACAGCATGGTCAGGCATACAAGCTCTGTTCCCCTTTCAGGCTTCGACTTGGACTTCAGTTGAGGGCTAAGAAATTTCTGAGAAGAAATTTAGAGCTAGAGATTTGACATTAGAAGACATCTTAAAGATGATCCAATCCCAGAAACATTCTGAAGCTTGAGTTCCTTCTGTTCCATCTTCCCAAGCAGTTGATCAGCCTTTCTGTGAGAACAGCTGCTGATGGGAAACGGATCCTTCTCCAGATGCAGACATTTCTTTCTCAGGATTTTTCTTGCAGATATTGATTTACTTTTAGATTAGAAAGTTCTTGAAGAGTGACTGCATCCTATTTACCTTTGTAAGCCCAACATCTAGTACAGAACCTGGCACATAGTAAGTGCTTATTGAATAATAATAGCTAACAGTTATTGTGTGCTTAGTATATGCCAAACCCTATACCAATAGCCATCCCTGCATTGATTCATTTAATTCTCAAAATAGCCCTTGGGATAGGTATTATTTTTATCTCTATTTTAACAGAATTGAACAAAAAGAGACTCAGAGACTAAACAAATTGCCTAAGGTCACATACTAGCTAATGACAATGTAGGGACTTAATGCAAGTGTGTAGCTTTGAGTTTGCCTGCTTAATTGCTATTTTAGATAGATGAAAAAAATAAAGTAGTAAATGAGAAAAATCAGCACACTTGTAATTTCTGCCATTGATCTTAATTTCCCTTTGTGGCTAGCTGAGTCAAATTCTTCTTCCATATGACATGAGTCATGTTTAAAGACAGCCTCAGGTTATCTTTTCCTTCTTCTTCCCTTTTTCAGGCTACACATCATTGTTCATATGTTCCTCATATGGATGGTTTCAGGTACCTTCATCCTCCAAATACCTTATATGGACTCAATAAATACATTTCCTTAAAATTATTTTTTGGCTATTAATATTGCATCTTTTACTGGGGTAATAAAGTTCTGCCCTGATTACCTCCAGCACAAATGCCTGGCTTCTGTGCAGACGCTGCAGTAATGAGCCCCAACACCCTCCCTCACCTCATGGCCCTGGACCCAGAGTTCTGTCTGGTCAACATAGATCCTCATAGACAATTACATCTCTAACAACTCTCATATACTTTGTGTACTCTCCAGGGTGCATTATATGTGTGTATGAGTATTCATAAGTTTAGATGCTAATAATATATAGATACACCAGTGTATAACTGATCTCTCTCTCTCTATATATATATAGCTCTCTCTGTATATATGTGTATATATAGATATATATGTGTATATATACATATACATGTATATGTGTGTACACGTGTGTGTGTGTGTGTGTGTGTGTGTGTGTATAGAGAGAGAGAGAGATCAGTTATCTTATCAGATGCTCATAACAGCCTCTCCTAAGGCAGGTGGATATAAACACCCTAACTCATGCTACATGACTTACAAAGGAGACACAACCAATCCCTAACAGATCAAGAGCCTGAACGAGGACTGGCTCCCAGTTTCTGACCCCTTGTTTAGGGCTCTTTCTGTTGCACCCTGCAGCTTTGTAATCTAGATGTCTCGAAAGCTACTTTCCACTCTTAGCCCTGCAGCCTTCTCCGTTGTGGATCTAACATGAAGGGAGTCTGAGAGTTAAGTTATAAGTAAGACTCATGTTGGCCCCAGGAAGGAAGGAAGGAGATAAATGGTCTGCCAAACCGCCATTCCTCACAAGGCCCCAGCCAGTGCACTGCATCTCAACAGCCCCTGGTTTCTCAAGGTAGAGCTCTTCTTTCCCTTGCCCTCCTCTCTTTTTTCTTAATGGGTGCTGCAGTCAGGTGCTTTTATACTTATATGGATGCATTTCTATTACTTTTATATTTACGTTGATGCATCTCTACTGCCACATCTTTCTCTTACCATCACCATGCCGCCTAAATCTCCTATGAAGCTGAAAGGAGAAAGATGTCTGGAGAAAGCATGCTCTGCATATCCACAGCAGAGGCAAACGTTTCAGTGAGCATTCGCCAGCCAGGGAAACACTCTGATTGTTTACAATAACATCCTCCTATAAAGCTATCATCCGTACAGCAGGCCCTGCAAACTTCTATGCCGACAGAGTGGGTTAATGAATGGAGCAGTCCAGGTGTAAGCAATGGATGGAGGAAGGTGGGGACTGTGCCACATTGAAAGATGCATGGCCCATCCCAGAGGCAGCTGTTCACTCCAGCTCAGTGTTGCTGCCAGACCTTCTGACTTGTCAAAAGAAGCCAGAAACCTAGGTTTCACAGAACATTTCCCAAATGTTAAGTGTCTGTCATGAATTCAATCAATTAAACATGATAAAGACACCATGTGAGATGTGTGAGTCTCCCAGCTCTCAGTCTGTAGCCTCTGCAATACAAAGAGACTCTTACTGACACAGCAGAGGCTGCTATTCCATTGTACAGATGAAGAACTGAAGCCACGAGAGTTTAAGTATGTTGCACAATGGTACAATTTGTACCTGGCAGAACCAGGTTTAGTCTCACTGGAGAGCCCAACTCTTTCCACCAGGTTGTATTGATTCCCTCACAAAGAAGGGCATCAGAGGCCAGGCACGGTGGCTCACACCTGTAATCCCAGCACTTTGGGAGGTTGAGGTGGGTGGATCGTGAGGTCAGGAGATCGAGACCATCGTGGCCAACATGGTGAAACCCCATCTCTACTACAAATACAAAAATTAGCTGGGTGTGGTAGTGCGTGCCTGTAATCACAGGTACTTTGAGGCAGGAGAATCCCTTGAACCAGGGAGTCAGAGGTTGCAGTGAGCCGATGTCACGCTACTGCTCTCCAGCCTGGTGACATAGCGAGACTCCGTCTCAAAAAAAAACAAACAAACAAAAAAAACGAACGGCGTTGGAACAAGACACTCAACAAACCGAATGAGGTCTTGAAACATGAGTCCTAAAAATAAACAACATGTCTACAAGTAACTGCCTCCCAGAAATGCCTTGTTTTGGTCGGGCCTTGGTGTCCTCATGTGCTAAGCAAGGCAGCAAGACTACAGCATAGCAAAGACTTCTAGAACCAGATAACGAGTCTTGGAGCAGAGGCTTTGCCTGTTTTGTGAGGTAGTGTCCCTGGAACCCAGCGCAGTGTGTGGCATATAAAAGACCCTCAGAAAAGAATTCTTGTCTGAATGGCAATTTTATAAAATACATTATAAAGTACCCCCAATGTTGAAAAGAGTTTCCTCCATTCTTTCATTTAAATCACAGGGAGGTATTGAGTACCTCCTACGAATGTAGTAATGTTCTATTGGCTCCATGAAACTGCTTAAATGAATCATACCTATGTAAAGAGGAGAATAATAATAATAGCTAAGCTTTGCAATGCTGATTTTGTATAACCCAGTACTATTCTAAGCAGGTTGCATACAGTAATCTAGTTAATCCTTATAATACCCTGTTGAAGTAGGTGTGATTCTTATCCCCATTTTATAGAGGAGAAGGCTGAGGTGAACAGAAGAAATGAAGATAAGGTCACATAGCTATAGTAGTTTAGCAGAGCTGGATTTTAACTTAGGCTGTGTCACTCCAGAGTCCACACTCCTAACCACAGTGCTACATACTAGTCAAGAAAGAAATGGTATTTATTAAATCCTCTGTGTGCCAGGTTCTGACCTAGCTAGGCTCATCTGTAAAACAGTAGCTATTTATTCCTTCTAATAATCCAGTAGGTTAATACGTTTATCCTCATCTTCTTATCAAACAATGTAAGCAACTTACTCAGTCACCCAGCTAGCAAACTGTAATAAGAGCTGGAAATGATGGCAGAGCATTTCCAGAAAAAAAAAAAAAAAAAAAAAAAAAAAAAAAAAAAAAAAAAAAAAGCCAGGGGCAGAGAGGGGACAGCAGAGCAGAGGGGCAAGGACAGGGGGAGTTTCAGGAGGGAGATGGTGCTTCCAGATGCGCGAGAGAAAAGCCGGTTCTCTGCTCCTGTTACCACCTTCAGCTTCCTGTGGCCTTGGCCCATGTGCAGGGTCATTGTTGAAGGCTCAACCCTCTCTCTGTGGCCCAGAGGGCAGCGGTGGCCAGTTGTGTGTCCTGCACCTCAAGCCCCTTACTTGTTTATGCTTCTAGTAGATTATCTGGGGCAGATTCAACATGGCTTATCAAAGGCTCATTTCAGTATTATCTGGCATTTCAGTGACAACACAGAGGAGCTTGAATTCCTAACACAAGAGTGGATTTTCTGTGAGACACACTTCCATGGAACTGGAGGACTGCTGCTTCCTCAAGGGGGAGGAGGCACCACAGGAGTCTAGTCTTTGAAGTCCTGCTGATTGCAGGTTTGGGGCAGAGAGGAAATGGAGTTCACTATCTTTGTGGCAGAGGAGCATATGCCCCAGGAGCCTGGCCTGGGCTTGTTCAGTCTTCGGTGTGGACAGTAAGCGGCAGTGGCAGGGCTGTCTCTCAGAATTAAGCTGTGTGGGAGGCCCAGAGGCTGTGACTCGGGATGGCGGTGCCCTTGGTCAATAAATGAAACAGAAAGCATTGCTCTCTGTGTCCCTCTGACACTGTGACTTGGTTGATTTTTCCAGAAAGGAATCCAAACTACCACCAAAACCTACATGCAAATGGTTATCTCAATCCTAATACTAAATGCAAAAGTCATTTTGTCTAAATACTGACCAGATGTGTGACAAACGTATTTAATGCAGGGCCTTGTGACTCACAAAGCAATAATGCATGGGTTCTGCTATTTTAAATTACCTTTTGATGGTTTGAAAAATCCATGTGTTGTTCTAGTGGGAAGCCCACAGTGGAACATTGGAATCTGAGTTCATGGTATGATTTTTCAGACAGAGTTCTTCTGTGCTTAAAGACCCCCACTCAGGGCCTTAGCAGGGTGACACTCTGCCCTATGTTCTGTCCTTTTTCTTTTTCTTTTTTTTTTTTTTTTTTTTGCAGTCCATCTCATGTCCTATGCTTTCTATCCACTCCTTCTGCCACGAAACTCATCCAGGCCTCATCCTCGTGTACCTGTACCCTCAGGTTAACCTCCTAACTAGATTCCCTGCTCTCCATTACACTGTCACTCCAAGAACTGCTGCCACACAGCTACTCCCTGCCTGTCTTCCTACTCTGCCTATGTCCTTCCATTCTGCCTTCCCATTTTTTGTTTTAATTTTTCTTTCTTCCTGATGGATGCCCCAAACCCTGTGCCAGATATTCTGTTGGGGTTTTCAAAATGAAGAAGAGCGAGTTTCTGCCTCCAAAAGGCTTACAGAGAAAAGGGGAAGAAGGGCATGTAAACCACTAAGTGTGATGTAGATGCTGAAAATTCTGTTATATGCCAGAAATGTATACAAGGTTAAGGTATAAAACTCAAAGAAGAGAGTGGCTAGTTATATTTAGGGCAGACAGTCATAGGAGACTTTATGGTGGAGGTAATATTTGAGTTGAGTCTTTACAAAGCTGTATGGGTAAGAGAGAAGGCAGACAAGGACACTCCATGCAGAGGAGGACCTGAGATTTATAGGGACTTTTCACCTAACAGGACTTGAGGATAAGATGGTGAGAGACAGGACCAAAGAGTTAGAACAGGGCTAGATGATGTAGGATCTTACATGGCACACTAAAGGCCTTTAGGCTCAGGCCTCGGGGTGCCAGAAATGGATTTTATGAGGGGAAAGTATACGTCATTTTTTATTTTGATAGATTACTATACTTGTAGGTTAGAAGATACCTGAAAAGAGCAAGACAGACAGTGGATTTAAGACTATTAGTCCTGTACCCCAGTGGTCCATGTGAGAAATGACTAAGTCCTGAGTCAAGAAGGTAGCTGTGGATTTCGAGAGAAGGGACTGGATAAGGGAGGTGAAGAAAAGCAGAATCAGGCTGGGCGTGGTGGCTCATGCCTGTAATTCCAGCATTTTGGGAGGCTGAGGTGGGCGGATCACCTGAGGTCAGGAGTTCGAGACCAGCCTGGTCAATGTGGGGAAACCCTGTCTCTACTAAAAATACAAAAATTAGCCGGGCATGGTGGTGCATGCCTGTAGTCCCAGCTACTCGGGAGGCTGAGGCAGGAGAATTGCTTGACCCCAGGAGGCGGAGGTTGCAGTGAGCCAAGATCACACCACTGCACTCCCGCCTGGGTGACAGAGCAAGACTCTGTCTCAAACACAAACAAACAAACAAACAAAACCACAATAAAAACAGAACCAACAGGACCTAGACTGTGATTGGCATTAATACATAAAGCAAAGAGAGGAACTGAGGTCAACTTCAAGGTTTCTGGTTTAATAAATGCCACCAGCTTCCACTCAGCCATGGGAGGTAAACAAACAAGAGAGGAAAAACAGATTGAAGGAAAGAGAATCATGGATGGATAGAACCCAAGGGCCTCAGCAGATACTAGGCAGACATGTCCAGCAGGCAACTGGCAAAACAGAAAAGATACTCTGGTGAGCTCTGACCTCTAGCCATAGATTGAGAATCCTGGTACAAAAGTTGTGTTGAAACAAGGAGAGTGATTGAGATCCCCAAAGAAGAGCATAAAGAAAAGGTGAAAAGGGCCAAGTAAAACCTAAGGAATGTCACCCTTTAAAGAGGCAGTAGAGAAAGAGAAATCTGCAAATAAAACTGGGAGGAAAACCAAGAATGAACTCTGTGATGCAAGCAAACAGAGAGTTTTGATAATAATTGATGAAATGATCAAAAAGTGTCATAAAACTAAGAAATCATGGAAAATGAAGGCAGACTTTTTTACACCCTCTGCTCTTATCATTTTCAAAGTTCTTAGAACACTTAGAACATCAGTCAAGGTCAACTATGATTGATACCAATTATATTGCCCAAAAGTATTCTTCGGTTTTTTCTTAGGCTGTTTTTCACAATGGTGCCTGACTCCTGGAGTCCTTACTCACCCTCTTCTCTTCTGATGAAGTCCCAATCTTCTTTCAAAGTCCACTCAAAAATTATCTTTCTTGAAGTCACCCATGACTGAGATGTCTCCCCATCAGATCTTCAGTGACTCTTTACAGAAATTGCCATTAGGCAAAGAACTGCCAGGATCTTTACTAGCAATGGTCGTTCTTCCTCCCAAAAATGTGGAAAGTCTTTGAGATAAAAGCACTTACCTTTACACCTGCAACGACTAGGACAAGAAAATCTCACTGCCAGCAGTTAATGCATCACCAGCGTGTTGTAATATATATGATGTGCGTTTTACTTGTGGACTCTCATTTAAATTCCCAAAACATATCCGTTAGGTCACATAACATCATCTCACTTTGCACTGGAGGAAACCAAGTTCAGATAGCATAGATAGGATATATACCATTCAATGACGAGAGGCTAATAAATATTGATGATGATGAAGAAAAATTTCTCCTTAGCAGCAAGTACTAAAACTTTTTAACTGAGATGTATTCCTTTTCTATTGCTGCTATAAAAAAAATTATTGGGCTGGGTGTGGTGGCTCACACCTGTAATCCCAGCACTTTGGGAGGCTGAGGTGGGTGGATCACGTGAGGTCAGGAGATCAAGACCAGCCTGGCTGACATGGTGAAACCCCATCTCCACTAAAAATACAAAAAATTAGCCAGGCAGGGTGGAGTGTGCCTGTAGTCCCAGCTACTCCAGAGGCTGAGGCAGGAGAATTGCTTGAACTTGGGAGGTGGAGGTTGCAGTGAGCCGAGGTTGTACCACTGTGCTCCAGTCTGGGCAAGAAAAGCGAAACTCCATCTCAAAAAAAAAAAAAAAAAATATATATATATATATATATAAAGTTATGTATATTATTTTATATATAAAATATATATTTATATATAAAGTTATATATATTTTTATATATAAAGTTATATATATTTATATATATAAAGTTATATATATATTTATTAGTGCAGATGTGGTGGTTTAAAACATGTATGGTAGATACACCTGACAGCAATCAGTTAACTTAGGCATCCCCTGTATGGCAGGCACACCTGGTGGATGATAGACACACCTGATAGCAATAACTTAAGAAATGAGGGTTGCCACATGGAGGTGGCCAGAGGAGGGTGCTAACTGAAAGTGCTATATAAACTGCATTCTTTTTGCAAGCAACTTTGGTTCTACCATTCAGTTTGCCACCACTGGACCGTCCCTGTATGTAAGTTCCCCTAAATAAAACCCTATGTCTCATTTGCTGGCTCCAGGTCTCTTCCTTAGCCTCTTGAATCTAGTGCCATCCCTGTTAAAGTTAATAGGGATCTGGACTGACAACACAAATTAATCTTACAGTTGTTAGGTTAGAGGCCCAACACAGGTCTAGGTGGCAAACATCAAGTTGTCACAGGGCTGTGCCCCTTTCAGAGGGCTCTAGTGAAGAATCTGTTTCCTTACCTTTTCTGGCTCCTAGAAGCCACCTATATTCCTTGGCTCATGACTTTCTTCCTTCATCTCCAAGGCCAGCATTGTCACTGTTCTTTGAGCATTCCTCTGTAGTCATATCTGCCTGTGACCACAGCTGGGAAAGATTTTTTTTTTTTTTTTTTTTTTTTTTTTCCTGGAGACAGAGTCTCGCTCTGTTGCCAGGCTGGAGTGCAGTGGCGCGATCTTGGCTTACTGCGACCTCCGCCTCTCTGGTTCAAGCATTTCTCCTGCCTCAGCCTCCCGAGTAGCTGGGACTACAGGCGCCCGCCACCACGCCCTGCTAATTTTTGTATTTGTCGTAGAGACGGGGTTTCACCATGCTGGCCAGGATAGTCTCTATCTCCTGACCTCGTGATCCGCCCGCCTCAGCCTCCATAAGTGCTGGGATTACAGGGGTGAGCCACCGCACCTGTCCGGTTCTCTTCTTTTAAGGACCAATGTGATTAGATCGTGCTGACTCGGGTAATCAAGTATAATCTCCTCATCTCGAGGTCTTTAACTCAATCATAATCCTAAAGTCCCCTTTCCTATGTAAGGAAACGTATTCACTGGTTCCGGAGATGAGGATATGGACATCTTTGGGAGGCTGTTATCCTACCTACCACAGAAGACTTTACCTGGGCTTTATTTAATTCTTAAGATGTGAAAAACATGAAGGACAAAATAATGTCACTTTCTCCAGATCTCAGGTACCTTATAGTAAGAAGTGAAATATTGTTATAGTTTATATAGTTGTTTAGATACTTTTTAATGAAGGCTGGAACCAGTGAGGACATTGTAACATTGTGCTCAAATGTCTTCCAAGTCTCCAGGCCAGATGTGACAAATGGCCAAAGTGCCAGACCCGTATTTCCAAATGCCTTCCTCTGACTATGAGCTTGCGAATCCAAACTATGTTTAAAGAGCTGCACGTAAATCCCAAACACAGCAGGTCCAAAACCGAATGCATCATTCTCCAGTCCTATTCTCTTTCCCCATTTCCAAATCCCAGTTAGCCGTGTCATCATTCCCTCAGTCCTCAAACATTATGATTAACCTTAGCTCCTCTTCATCCCACACAGCTCAAGGACCAATAAATCCGACCATTTCTACTTTAGGTCTGTATCTGGAATTTGATGTTTCTCCCATTCCCAGTTGTTGTTGTTATTATTATTATTAAGGCATCTTCATTTTATACTTGAATTTTTTCAGTAGGATCCTAACTTACTTCTCTTCTCCAGTTTATTCTTCTTTTTAGCCATGCCTTCCCTGTGCTACCAGCATTAACTTTCCAGAAAGACAAATCTGATCATATCGCCTGTCTTCTGAAGAAAGTTCTGCAAGTCCTCAGAACTTACACAAAAGTATATATAGAAAACAATTAAAAAGCGTACGCCAAAGAAAATGGGGGAGGGGGAGACAATGCCTCTCTTCTTTTCAACCCATATATCTGTCACAAGTGCTATGTGACTATAATCCCTGCAGATCTTTATGTCCTTGCCCAGGAGAAGACAAACTGTCTCATAATGGTAAGTCTGAAACTCGGACAAATGTGTCATTTTCTACTAGCAGAGCCACACAGAATTTCAGACCCATAAACACCCCAGATTTTTGGATTACAAAAACAGCAAATATATGTAAATCAGCAGTACCAAATGTCTACACAGGGAATAACTCTCCCCTAGCCCTTACTTATGAGCCCACACAAGAAAAAGCAGGGCATCCGAGGGCTTGTTTATCCTGGCTGCCACATGCAAAGGAAGTATGCAAAGCCAATAATGACTAATGTCCTCAAATATTACTTATTACTCATATAGCATAATCACAATAAATACTCAGAGGCCCACACACTATTGTTTGTTTTGCTGTTTGAACCACAATTTAATGTCTACTCAGTGTGGCATCTCCATAAAAGAACTATTAGCTTACTGAGCTAAACTATATTTAAAGAGCAGTCAATTCTATGGATTCTTTGCTCTTAATTTGCAGCTAAGTTCCAATTAAACCTGTGTTGTATTTAATCAAGTTAAATTGCAGAGACTGTTGAGTTAGAAATAAATTTAAAATGACTGTCTGGAAGCAGTTAGACAGTGACTTCACCGATCCTGATTAGAGAAGGATGTAGAGATACTTAATTATAGAGCATAAATCAATACTCTTTCTTTGAGAAGGTACCACTATGTATGTCTAGACAACATGTATTTATTGAACGCTCACTGCCTGGGCATTGTGGAGATTGCTGAAAATATATATGACACAGTTGATTCCAATAAGAATTGAGCCTGCAGAGAGTACCCTTGCTGAGGGATATACCAATCATGCCAGAGACAGCTTAGGTAATTCCCATTGCCATAATGATCAGTTGCCTAAGAGTAAACCAGGTTGCTTGATAATTGATCTTATTTCCATTTTGTAAAGGATAATAACACTTGCCCCTTTTCACCTTTATAAGTCAGTTATACAATGGTTAACATCCATAGAATGCTAAATGTGTCCCAGCACTGTTCGAAAGACTGTATACATATAAATTTATTTGGTCTCTGCAACATCCCTCAAAAGTAGGTATTGTTCTTCCCATTTTGTGGATGAAGAAACCAAGGTACAGATAGTTTAAGTCCTATGTTTATGGTCACACAGCACTTCCATTGGTGGAGATGGCTTTATGAACTGCCCATATCTCGTTATATAATACTGATGATTAGAGAATTCTTCCTATGTTGAGTTCAAGTCTCCCTTTAACTTCTACCCAGCTGGTCATGGTTCTGTCCTCTAGATCCAAACAAAATAGATATAACTGTTTCTCCCCATGTCAGCCCTTTGATATTTCAAGACAGTGGTCATATCTCCTCTCCAGTCTTCTTTATCCTAGACTAAGAAATGCAAATTCTTGAAACATTTCAAATCTATCTAGTTTGGAGAGATCTTCACTCTGCTATTATCTGCGTGATGGACACTTGGCTCTCGTTGTGCAAACAACAAGAAAGTAGCCCTAGTTAGCGTTAAACAGACCATTCCCCAGTTATAAAATGGAGGGAAAAGGGTCATTTTTATAGATAATGTTTCTTTGCCCTACTTATCCTATAGTCGAATTAGCAAGATCCATAAACACATTATCATATTTAATAAAAACAGCTAGTATATATTATGGCTTATTACCTACCAGTCACTACTCTAGGATTTATGTTTGAATTTACCTAATTATCACAACAAATATATGAATTAGATACTATTTTTATTTCTGTTCTGATGAAGAAAGAGAGGCATGGAGAAGTTATGATTTGATACTATATTCTACCCCATATGACCACAACGAATAGCTCTTCATAAGAAATAATACCAGAGAAGTACCATAGTGACTTGAATAAGGACATATTTAAGGAACTAATAGAACGTGGTCTTTAATAGGCTCTTAAACTTTGCCTTCTGTGTCAAAGCAACATCTTGCTTCATGAGTATCTCACAATTCTCAGATTTTAAGTTGTGTATAGCAAGAATGAAGCACCCCCTCAGACTCAGATGAGACCAACCACTCATGGGGCCACTAGTCAATTTCCACCATCCTGGCTAATCAGAATCTGCCCCAGTGATGGGCCATGGTTCAGCTAGAGAATGAGCCCCAGGTCAGTGGGGAACAGGCTGTCAGCCAGGAACAGTATTATAATGTGGGTATGAAATGTTTGCCTTTGCCTCTAGGATTCCTCAAGTTTGTTTCACGATAGCAACGGTGGCATTTTGTTGCTGCAAGACATTCAATATCCTGGAAACAGTATGTATATATGTGTGTGCGTGTGTGTATAAAAGTCTGGCCTTTGTAGTTCGTGTCTATTTCACCCACAATGATGGGCTTTTAAAGTGAAAACATTCCTGTAGGTTGGCACAATTCTGACCTCATAACATGATAGTACAGGGAGAAAGAGGGAGACTAGAATTCTAAAGACAAGTCCTTGGAGTAAAAAGTGAGCAAGGAGAGTGTTGGAGGTGATTTAAAAAATGAAGTTAGGGGTAGGAGGAGTATGGAGAGAAAGAAGAAAATGAGACAAAATTGGACAATCCTAGAACCAGAGAAAAGGGTGGTAAAATAAAACCGAGCTCCTAAAAACACAAAATATCAGGGTCCTAAACACACAGCAAAACTCCAGTGCCCATAGGGCAAGTGGCATGATCATGGGGTGGGTTAGATAAAAACTACAGATGATGACAAACATACAATGTGGCTGAAAGAGGATGCAGAGATGACTCCCCTGCCAGTAGAATGGTAAGCCAAGGATTCCAGCCTATTATCGCTATAGGTTTTAGGTGAAAACCTGCTATTTAAACCAATGGGGAAAGAAGTGTTCACAGGGTATCAAGTAAGCACCTGCCAGGTGATATGATGAGTTTTTTTCAGGCAAGGTAGAACAGTAGTAACCATGTGTCCCAATGATTCCACTCCAATATGGCCTTTACACCCAGGTGCATGCATCTTCCCACTTTCCTTTTTCTCTGGTTCTCATTGTTCTCTTCCCTGTCACCCAAGAAGAGATGTTCCTCGTGGGGATGTCACATCATAGACATTTTCACGGTATGCCAAAAAAGGGAAAGCCACCCTTTGTACCTCTCAGCATTATCTCCGTTGCTTATTCTAGATGGATGCCATTGGTGTTGGGTGACTACAAATGCCATGGCAGTGTATTTCCAGGCAAGAAAAGCCTATCGCACTTTGCCTGGAGGCATCTGATCTTTCCACGCATTGAGCACTCAGCACAGCCTCACTGTGCAAGAGGGAATTGCATCTGTTTCTTTTCATGGCCACCCAAAGCCAAGCAGTCATTCCATCTCAGGGCCCAAGCTGGCCAGCTGATAGGAGAATTGAGAATGAGCTAGGATCTGCTCCCTGAATCGTCCACCAGCTGTCTGCACAACCTCAGAGGCAGACCTGACCTGTTTTCATGACAAACCATGATGTTAGGAGAAGGGAAATCCAGCTGGGTGAGTCAGTCCCAGGTGGGCTTCTTAGCACCATCTGGAGGCTTCATCCTCTGGGCTGCACATGGAGCACGCTCAGTCTGGAAGTCATTAGGAGAACATAAGCCCAGAAAACTCTGATGTCATCTTTAAAAGTGCAAAAAGCTGACCCTAACACGACTCTTCCAAACTATACGCTTCTGGTTAACCCAAATTTTCCAGCATATGCACTAATCTTTTCACTATGGCCGTATTTGGAATCGTCTGTGTGGTGCCAAAACACACTAATGAGATGCTGCCAAGCTTAATTCCAGCCATATTCAGCTATTTTGTTGTAGTCTCCAGGTAAACTTTACCAGCTTATTTCTATGTAAGCTGGGGTTACAGGGCCAGCTCTTTTCCACATTCTTGACACAAAATGGATGCTAACTATGGGCATCAAAAGAGGCCTCTGGGATATGGTCAACAGGAGCTACCGAGAATGTGCCCACACCTGAGTTCAGATTGCTGCATGTTCCATCCATCTGCTGGCTCTTCCTTTTGGCAGGAGACCCACTGGAGCCTCAGCACTCTCCACGGGAGGCCCACTGACCCATCTGCCCTAGTGACATTGACCTTGCTGTATTGACCATCCCAGGGCTGAGGGACAAGTAGAACCTGGCAATCATCTTTTCAAAGTTGGCAATTTGAAGTTACCAAGTAACTTCAAAGCAATGCTAGCAAGTTTGCTGCAAAGGGAAAGGGCAATCTGCTTTTTTCTTTTTCTTTTCTTTTCTTCCTTCCTTTTGTTTAATACAGATTTTCAGGCTCTATCTTAGCCCTATTGATTTAGTTTTAATAAACTCTTAACTATTTAGTTTTAATAAACAGATTAGTAACCACTGGTCTAAAATGGTCTGAAATGTTTTTCTTGGTTTTGGTCTAGTTGTAAGCTTATGAATATGATTGCAGGTACAAACTTGGGTCTATAATTCTCTGATTGTTTTAATTCCCTTGGCTGGGTTGACATTCTTCCTTCCCTTTGCCTCTTTGTAATGATTCAGGCGTGAGAAAAAGTTGTGCTTCCATTGCTGTTGCACTTTTGCAGGCTAAGCATGCATGGAGGAGGTGACCAGGTGTCTGCACTTGTGCTTTCTCATTTGTAAAAGCAAGCTCCTAGAGCTCACCTCAGACCATGATGTATCCACAGAAGTTTTCATGGAAACAGTGTAAGAGAAAATATTGGTGATCAGTAAGTTCCAGAAATTGAGAATTTACTAAGAATGTTATGACACATCCTTCAATGCAATACTGTGCAGTTTTAAAATTATATTTGCAAATTTTGCATACATAAGCTCTTTGCATGGTAAACATCTATAGGAGAATATTAGCTGAAAAATAGTGTACAACTTTTATGCGTCATATCTCAACTACTTAAAATATGCATGAAAATATATTGAAAATAGACTCACTAAGATATTAACAGTGGTTTTCTCTGAGTGGAAGGGATTTTTTATATTTTAATATAATTTTTTAGATTAAAAATTCTATAATGACTATATTAGTAACTTTTATATTAAAGTGTCAAAGGCTATTCAACAAATTTTACATGGATATTATGGGAATAAAATGAGATAAATGGAAAGCAGCTCAAAATATGTGGGTGAGCATTGTTGTGTTTGTGGTAATTCAACTTTAGGGGAAACAGTAAGGAAGTTTTAATTGAAAAGTTATCCAACAACAGATCGCACTTTCTTCATTGATGGGTGATAGTTGCATGCCAGATTTGCACATCACTCAGCTCCTCTTCAAACAATGATGTCAGTTCTTAGAGCACTTTGGTATAGAATAATAATCTGTACCTCAGAGGTGAGGTATGCTATATCTCAAGGCCCTGACGTCCATCGGTTTATTTCACATTGTCCAAAATCACTCCTAGGTAAGTGCACAGGTATTTTGCCCCGTGAACGTATACTATGGCCTGACTCATTCTCCCTCCCTGGTGCAGCCCTGACTTTGGTTATCACCCCTCAGCTCTTTGGGCAGTAGAGAAACCTGGTGTTGGGTTAGCTGTGGGTGTCACACAGTCCTCAGAGCTCTACTCCGCACTGGTGTGAACCTGTCATGGGCACGGCCACTTTGGGAGATGACATTTGCCCAGGCCAGATGCTCAGGTCTAATCTCGCTTCCTCTTCTTTCATGTCTCCCAAGGAGTATAATCCCACTCGCTAAATATAAACTGTATCATCTTAAAATACATATCCTCTGCAGCTAGCATTTTTATTTTTCCTCCCAGATGATATTACCAAAGTTTCTATTAATAAAGATAAGTCCAAGTGGCGGAACAAGGCTCTCTACCTCTCTACCAAAGGAGGCACCAGGCCTCAATGTGGGTAGATGTGAGCTGCCCCTTTACTTTTCTCTGGGAATGGCCCACGAGACTCTGTCAGGTGGCCATAGCCATCTAAGACCACACGTGCCTGCTTCTTCTTCTTGTCATATTGCAACCAGCCTTGACCCTCAGCACTGCACCTGGAGAGAAGAATCCTTGAGAGACATACTGAGCAAGGTGGGATGAGTAGGAAGACCACAAACCCGGCTAGACCCCAGCTATCCAGCATAGCTGTTGCCTACAATTTCTGGTCTTTACCATCAAATGTCATACACTTCCTAACACCAGAAAGACGCAAATGCTGGAGCAACCTAATGGCCCATACTATCCTGTGTCCTCACTCTGGCAGTGGCCTCGGGAACACCAGGAAGAACTTGATACTCATCCTCACTGATCTCTGCCCACACCATCCAAGAACCTCTAATAAACCCTGCTTACTCCAAACCTAATAATAGCCACATCATATTGAGAGCTTACTACAGGCCAGGCACTTCAAACGCATATGACTAATTTTCACAACAACCCATTAAGGTAGCCGTTATTCTTTTTAACAGATGCAGAGACCAAGGCTCAGAGAGATGAAATAACTAGCCCAAGTCCGTCGCTCAACAAAGGATTCAAACACAAACCCACTAGAATCTAATTTTCCTAAGCCATTTCACTTTTTCCAAATTCCAGTGTACTGTTTGCAAGCGTTTTAAAGATAATTTGTTCCAAGGGGAGAGGAGCAGATCACGGATGTGCTACACTTATTCATCCCAGGCTCACTCTACACGACCTTAGTGAGCAGGACATCAATTTGCAGTCATCCCTTATGAAATTGAGATGGAGCACAATGCTACCTGAGCTGTCCCAGTGAAGATTATCCTTTTTGGGACTTAGAATATCAAGCATATTTCTTATAAGAGGAATTGAGGCTGTCTAGTATAATTCTATACCAAGGTTTATGAAGTTTGAAGGAATTTGGTTCTAATATTAACAGCTCGAGTACCTCTGGCCAGAAAGGATGACAAATATACAAATATCTTTCCTAAGATAACACATGGCCGAGGCATGTAAGTCTATAGAAAGAAAAGCCTCTACCAAAAGACTGAATAGTTGATGGCTCATGAAAGCTGTACAAGACATGGTAGAGCTGATTGTTATTCCAGGACTTGGGCAGCAGTTTGTCACTGCACTTCATTGCCCCAAAATGAAGTTTAATGGATATGGAATTATCTCTTAGTCTAGTTACATGAAGTGTGGGGGTTGGGGAAGCAATTGAGGTGACTTTGAGGGTATCAGTGTTGCACTGAGCTCCCTCAGGACTCTGCCTGGTAACTGGTACTGCCCTTTAGATTCAAATGGAAAGGCTGGGGGAGGAGGATCAAGTTAAGTGTGACGGGAGGGCTGGGAAAGGCTCAGGGTCATAGGTTCTCCTGGGTCCCTGTTTGTTCAGGACAACCTGATAAAGGGAGGTCTCTCTCAAAGCCCAAAGATGGTACTCTAAGCTGTTCTGCAGATCAGCAGCCAGAACTCAACTAGCAGCCTTGACTCTGCTTTCACGGAAGGCATTTTTTTGTCGCACCTGTCTTTCCCTTCCTCTATCCGTGTATGTTTTGATGTATGTTGTCCGAATCCAACTCAAACAACATACTATGAGTTAAGGCCTAAATATCAGGATGAAAAATAAGAGGATTCAAAAGGATATAGTCCCTACGCCCTGGAAAAGATTACAATCTCAGGGCATAAGACAATTTTTTAGAGAAACAAAACAAAGTATGTGATGCTGCAAGGTTTCAAAAGAGGAAGAAGTAATATTCTTGCAGAATTCTGATTCCTATATATAATAATTCAATATATGGTAAAAAAAAAAATAAAGCATTACAGTTCAATGGAAAAATGTGAGATTATCCACTCTCCATTTACAGTAGCATAAAAACTATAAGCATTTTGGAAAAAAAATAGTACAGACATACACAAAGTAAATTAGAACTGGAAAAAAGTGAATTAACTATTAAAAAGAAAACCACAGAAAAATGGGAATAATAGAAATAAGTCATCTAAAACCTCGAGAGGTAAGAACTTTTTCAGAATGGAAATAGTGAAAGAAGTTGCAAAGCAATATGGTGAATCACAGGTTTGAATCCTTTAACATTGGAAACTACTGTGTGCTTAAAATCTCCACTAAAACATAACCCAAATTAAAAGGGTTTCTCCAACTTCTTCAGAAAAAACCTGCAGCAAGCCAGACTGGCAAAGATTAATATCTTTATTCATCTACACAGCAATTTTACAGTCAAACCCTCTGAGGAGGGCTGGAATCACCCCATTTTGCAAATAAGGAAATTGACATAGAGTAGCAAAGTAACTCACCAAGGAGAGAAAGAGTTCATGGGAGGGTAGGAGCCAGACTCACGGACTCCTTGCTCAGGGACTGGACTTTTCCTGCTTTTTCTACTTTTGATCATCTACCAGTAGCCCCACATGAGTTTCTTCCAGCTGGGACTGATAAACTATTCACCTTTTCCATATAAGAAGGAAGAACCATAGCTCAGGTGAAATTAAGTCTGAGACGAACTGAATATATTTTTAGAAAAGACTCTTTAAGAGGTGGTTATTTGTCCCAAAGAAAGTAGATATCATTTATCAAGGAGAATTGAAAGAAGAGGCATAGACTGAAAAAATCCACATACAGCTATTCTTTTCCATGTAGATATTCTAAAACACAATGCTTAAAAACAGGTGAATCGATGACTGATTAAAACCAGAATACTAATCATTGTAAAGCAGGAACTTTTGTTTAAATCCTCAAAAGGTGTTAGCATTTAGTTTTGATAATAAATAAGAAAATTATTGTAAAATTATTAATTTATTTTTTCATTAATTTTTGAGAGAGTCTCGCTCTGTCGCCCAGGCTAGAGTGCCCTGGCATGATCTTGGGTCACTGCACCCTCCGCCTCCCAGGTGCAAGCAATTCTCCTGTCTCAGCCTCCTGAGTAGCTGGGACTACAGGCACCCGCCACCACGCCCAGATAATTTTTGTATTTTTAGTAGAGACAGGGTTTCACCATATCAGTCAGGCTTGTCTCAAACTCCTGACCTCAGGTGATTGAGCTGCCTCGGCCTCCCAAAGTGCTGGGATTACAGGAGTGAGCCACCACGACTGGCCTATAGAAACATTTTGAAGTATTTCGAAGAAAGATACAATATATTCAAGGCATTATTATTTTTGTACATACACATATCTATATATAAATTTTGAGATGGAGTCTAGCTCTGTCATCCAGGCTGTAGTGCAGTGGCGCAATCTTGGCTCACTATGCCTCCACCTCCCGGGTTCAAGTGACTCTCCTACCTCAGCCTCCTGAGTAGCTGGGACTACAGGCACATGCCACAGCACCTGGCTAATTTTTATATTTTGTGTAGAGATGGGGTTTTGCCATGTTGCCCTGGCTGGTCTATGAACTCCTGACCTCAGGTGATCCACACCCTCAGCCTCCTGAAGTGTGGAATTACAGGCGTGAGCCTCTGCAGCCGGCCTACATACATATATTTTCTGTGTGTGTGTGTATATATGTATATGTGTATATATATATGTGGATGTATGTATATATACACACACATGCATATATAACCTTAATGCTAATGTTTTCCTATTCTGCAATTACTTTCAAGTTCCTAAACATTGGATGAGGTTATTTGTGTTTCTAATGCCTGGACTACATGTAGACACAGCCTACATGTAGACACAGATCTGTGCTAGAGGAGCTCAGAGGTAGGTGAGCTTCCTGGTGGCTGAATGGGGATGGAGAAGAAGTCATGGAAGGGATAAGGATGACAGGCCAGGCAGCTTCTACCCTCACAGAGGCAGAGGCAGAGGCAGAGGCAGAAATGGGCTCTACCCATACTATAGCCACAGGAATGGGAAGATGGCAGAAATGGAATGTCAGGGAGCTATTGCTCCTGCCTTCAGGCCAAAGTCAGGGATCCCAGGCAAGACTTGGGATGAGGAGACCTTGCTTGTCCCAATTAAGTTCCTCAGCAGGGAGAATTAGGCTGTGTGCATTGTAAGTTAAAAAAGTGGAAACATACCTCCTCATTCCCTCAGGCAGAAGCTTAATTAACATAGAACTATAAAATATAACACTCAGTTCTTCAAAAGATAATGTTAGGCAGTAATTCTCAATTTGCATGGCACTGGGTTTAGAAACTTCATGAAGATTTATAGAAAGGGTGAAGCACTGTTACAACTGCTAAATGAGAAAATCTAAATCTTGAGAATGAGTGGCAGGGGAGAATGGAGAAATTATAAATCTGCCAAATGTTTGAGTCAACATCATATTGGAAGATAAATTGAAAACATCTGACTGTGAAAAATCATGGTTGCAGACCGCACTGACAAGCTCTTGGCTAAGATAGTAGAGTATAAAAAGTTGAGCATCACTGCCTTCAACGGTTCTGTCTTTGTGTCAAATTCCCGCTAGTCCAGAAAGGATCGCTTTTCTTAGTAGACTATATGAATTGGTGAAAAAAGATCTATATACAAAATAAACACAAAATGAAGATCACATAATAAAATGTAGAAACCATACATAAACATCTGGACCAAAAGATTTAAAAAAAACAAACACAGGATCTCCTACAGACATTTCCAAATATGTAGTCACTTAGTTGATTGACAGAATTCTCATTTCTTTCTAAGCGCTGAGTATTTTATAGAAGTCACTTCCGTTGTAACACATTTATTCATGTATATTTGCCCTACATAATTTTCATCTTGGTAATATTTCTCCATCTTGAAAAAGCAGTCAAAGGCGTCCTTGAAGGCTTCTTTTAGAAAATGCCCTTTAACAGTACAGCCGTGATTAAATCAAATTGTAGGCAGAGGCTTACCCAAGCAAGGCCTGGACAAAAAAAAAAAGTTATGTCACTCTTCTACTTTGGACCAGGTGTCCCTCATGCCACACCTCCCCACTTTCCAAAGCTACTGGTTATTCTTAAGAACACTTTCCCAGCACATAGAAGTATTTAGACTCTAAAGTTTAGAGTTTATAAATTATAGAGACATGATGGCAGTAGAGCATTGCCTTCTCTTTTTCCTTGATAAAATATTTAAGTGACAAATTTTAAAACAGAATAAGAGGAAATCTGACAGGTAAATGCTCTGTAGCCATCTCAAGGGAGACAGATTGTTTTTGAATGTGGCCAAAAAAATAAAAATAAATGAATAACCCTAAATATCTTGTTTAAATCAGTTTGTAAATTTTGAGATAAAAATACCAAAGGAGGAAATGATGGATGTAGTCATCATACATGATCATTCAAATTACCTTAGTAAGAGAGTAATCCACACACTTCCCTCTCCTAAACAGCTGAGAACATTATGGATCAGTGACGTAAAGTGACTCATCCTGACACAAAATGAATTAGTAGCAAAGTTAGGGGTAGACCTCAGACCTTTTTTTCTTTTTTTTTTTTTTTTTTTTTTTGCATTTCTTCACCATACAGTACTCTTTAATATGCTGGAATTGAATCCATCTGCTATGGTTTGAATGTTTGTCTCCTCCAAAACTCAAGTGGAACTTTAGTTGCTGTTGCACCGGTATTAAGAGGTGGGACTTTTAAGAGGTGATTAAGTAAGCCCTGAGAGCTGCACTCTCAGAGGTGGGACTGGTGCTGTATGAAAGGGCGAGTTTCGCCCCATCCTGCTCCCTCTTGCCCTTTTGCCTTCCACCATGGGATGACAATTTCAATCATGGGATGACAATTTCAATCATGAGATGACACAGCAAGAAGATGACCCCTTAAACTTGGACTTCCCAGCCTCCAGAATTATGAGACAACATATTTCTTTTCATTATAAGTCACCTAGTATCAGGTATCAGGTAGCAAAAAATGAACTAAGACACCATATAAACATCAAAGTAATTTATTTGATTTATTTGAAATTGAGTCATTTCTTTCCCCACCACATCCCCTGTACCTGTTCTGCCCCATCTAAAGTGTCCTAAGGCACAGATCTGATCATCCTGTTCTTTTGGCAAAAAACAATAACAGCTCCTTCTTTGTGACTAAGAGAGGCAGCCAAACTCCATAGGCTGGTTCCTCATTAGCTCTTCCATTCTTCACCATGCTGTTTCACTTGGAGTGTTTTCCAACCAAACAAAGCTACCTGCGGCTATACAGCCTCCTCTACTCTTCCTATTCATTCCCCCTGAAAATCCCCCATCACAGTCTTTCCTGGTGAAAATTCCATTTGTCCTTAAGGCGAGACCACATACTGCCCCCTATAGGCAGCCTTCCAGGACTCAGCTTCATGCAATTGCTCCTTCTGCTTTGCTTGTTTCTCTGTATCAACTTTTATTACTGTCTGCCACTTGCTAGTTTGTAAGTTCTTTGAGGGAAGATTCCTCTCCTACTTATGCTACAATTCCAGTGCTTTGTACAGCACATACAGTTAAAAACAATTGTTGAAAAAGTAAATGTGTAGTTTAATTAAAACTATAACAATCTCACCTTCCCCTACCCAAGAATCAGTGAATTCCCATGAAAATAATCCAAACTTGGGTCTTGGTAAATAGGTAATTATCTTTTTTAATAGTAAACTTGTTTTGCACAATCTCTGCATAACCCTAGTCTCTCAGCAAAACTCTCAGTAACTGGAAATTTAAAGTCAATTTTAGACTCAAAAGCAACACATTCCTCTGGGGGAAAAAAATGGACAATTCTACACTAAATTCCCCAGTTATACACAGAGTCACGGTTTGTCGCCATTCATTCATTTCAATGATGCCACAATGCCAAAGAAATGTTCTATTCCAGAACTTATTAAATGTCATTAAACATACTATATGCTTCTGAAAGTACTTATTAACATTTAATATCAAGACATGTGCTTTGGATATTACCAAAGAATAGTTTTTGGAAGAAAAGACCAGATAAAGAAGGGAGTTGGGGTGGGGGGAGGGGGCGTGCACTATACTGCCTGTTTAATATGAGGCTACAATGCTACCAAATTCAGCAGTTAAATTTCTGGGGACACAAAATTATCCTCATGGCACATCCATTTTGCAGTTAATAAATATAGATGGTAGACAACAACTATGCATAGTAAGTCTAATAGAGAAGCATTTAGTACCTCAGAATCAGGGGTTGGCCCTCTGTTTTATCCGAGAAAAAAGACAAGACCTATAAAATGTGGCCTGGCTGATCATTTTCCTCTTTTTTCATTTTTCTCCTTTATGATGATCTTATTAATCCCTATTTTCAGGTGCCTGGCCTGAGAAACATTCTGTTTTTTAAATGGGTGTGTGTGCTTACAAATTAGCAATACTGTTGTAAGGTATAATCTTCTTAACATTTAAAAAAAAGTTTAAGTGCAGTACATCTAATCTCTCCTCCTGAAACATTTTGAATTTTACATACTTCTTAAAATGGGAAAGAAAGAAAGAGAAAAGGGAGAAAAGAATGGAAGGAAGGAAGGAAGGAAGGAAGGAAGGAAGGAAGGAAGGAAGGAAGGAAGGGAGGGAGGGAGGAAAAAGAGAGGGAGGAAGAAGAAGGAAAGAAAGAAGGGGCTGGGCATAGTGGTGCACGCCTGTAAGTTCAGCACTTTGGGAAGCTGAGGCAGGCAGACTGCTTGAGCCCAGGAATTTGAGAGTAGCCTGGGCAACATGGCAAGACTCTGTCTCTATAAAAAATAAATACATAAATCAATAAAATTTTACAAATTTTAAAAAGGAAGGAAGGAAAGAAGGAGGAGAAGAAAAGAAAAGAGAAACCATGGCCCAACAAGACAAAGTTAGAACTGAGTAGGTGTACCATCAGCTGTCTGGAGTTAGTGGGTTAAATCAGTGGTTATTCAGTTCACCGTTCTATAAGGCATATTTTGAACATGGAAAATAGGGCTGAGAAAAGCCACTTCCTGATGGGGAGTGCTTGTGGGCAAAGTTGTACCACCATCCATTGCCCTAATCCGTAAGGATGTAAGGAGGCAGTAAATGAAGACATGATGTGTCACTTCTGAAAGATTGCCAAGGGCTGTGTCATCCCTGGAGCTCTAGGTTTGCTGTTCTGCCTCATCCAGATGAATGCTCTCTTAGTGGGACTTGTAAAGCCAGAGCTTTCATGCACACTTTCCTCCCAGATCTGGCAGGCCAGCTATACCGCATCCAATCAATTGTGATCCAAGCTGATTCTACTTAAAAACACCTTCCAATTAGCATGCAGCAACATGGTACAAGAAAGAATTCCAAATAGATCAATTAGAGAGCTGCATTGTGAAGAATTCGTTTCCCAAGGGTCTCATTTTTTTTTTTTTTTTTGTCCTTTGTGAGTTGGAAAACAATTTATATATTTTTTTCTGTAAAAGATGACTTCTCTGTAAAAATATGAAATGATCTAATTAAAATATTGATTTTGAATGCTACATTTTTTTCTCTGTCCAACAGTCATTATCTACCAGACTGAATTGTATAACTCACCTCGTCACCCTGTACTCTTCCCCCAGGATAATGCATACATCACAGACTATTATGACCTACACCATCAACCCTTGCCTGAGAGCTTTGTTTGTTTTTGTTTTTTGAGACAGAGTCTCGTTCTGTCACCCAGGCTAGAATGCAGTGGTACAATCGCAGCTCATTGCAACCTACACTTCCCAATTGCTTGAATTGGGTTCAAGCAATTCTTGTGCCTCAGCCTCCGGAGTGGCTGGGATTACAGGCGTGTGCCACCATACCCAGCTAATTTTTGTATTTTCAGTAGAGACAGGATTTCACCATGTTGGCCAGGCTGGTCATGAACTCCTGACTTCAGGTGATCTGCCCACCTCAGCCTCCCAAAGTTCTGGGGTTACAGGCATGAGCCACCGCGCCCAGCCTGTTTGAGAGCTTTTGATTGGTTTGTCCACTGGTGCAGCAGGCCAGAAATTCCAGGGACTTAATTTATATTTCACAAGACCTCTCAACCCATACTGGTGGGGTTAAGGTGTCAATAACTTCCTTTCCCACCTTTCTGGTTGTGTCCTCTGAAATGTATGTTTCATGGAGTTCTCCTGGAGTTCCCCAGAAGGACTAAACTTCAGTTGCCCACAATGATAGTTTGCTTCAATACCTCTTTACTGGCTGCCTTAGTTTCCCTGTATCACATTCCATGCCCCCAACACCAGTGCTTCCTGTGACTGTCTCCCAATGAAACTACTTGTACCCTAATCTTTGTCTCAGCATCTCCTTCTGCAGGGAGTGGAAGGAACTCAAGACAAATCCTCAGCAAAATGTTGTGAGATATCTGGAAGCAGGTGGGCACAAGAACAGATCATACCTTGAAGCCATGGGATGCCCAATGATTGTGGGTTGGAGACTCAGTACTGTAAATGGCTTCTGTTACCACCATGATTTTCACCTTTGTCACTGCTTCCCCTTCCATAGGAAGGCATGACCTAGAGAAGCAAGAGTGTCAGAAAATGTACACAGTTTATTATGGAACTGTCAGAGAGGATGAGGTAGGACAGGAAGAAGCAGCTATCTTGGTTGCATGCCTGCTGCATGCTTGGGTGGACTGGCTGGGGAGAGAAAGTGTGGTGGATTCTTAGTACAGTAGCATTTCTCTACTAGTATGTCCCTGTCACAACTGTGATTTTTTTTACCTGTACGGCAAACCTGTTTACAGGACAGGGTTGGCAGTTTCTTCCACCCCAGACTTCTCCTAAGGCTTCCACATCCCTTTAGCTTGGAGGCTTCTGTCTGGGGAAGTGGGTCCTCAGAGCCATGAACCTCCCTAAACAAAAATCTCGGGGCATTTGGCTCTCTCAGCTCTTCCTCTCCCAGTATTCTCCTCCTGGGACTTTCAGTTCTGTACTTAGCTTGGATATTTCTGAGTTATGCTATAACAATAAACTGGTGATGACAACGATAAGAAATGCAGACTAAAAACATGGCAAAATCAAACTGGTCCACTTTTTTTCTGTTTAGAATTCTCCTAAATCTTATCTGAGGAAAATTATTAATAACTTCCTGTTCAATAGCTTCCACGAGGCCATACCTCCAGGTCTCCTCACCAGCTATGGGTAACCTTTCCTTCAGTTGGTTACTCTTTCATTCCTATAGGTCTTTGCTTTTCTTTCTAAGTCAGAAAACCCTGATAAGTGTGTTTGGGCAACTCCCCCCCGCCCCAGTCTGCTGGCTCTCAGTTCTGCATGGCCTGCTTGCCGTTCCTAAACCTGGTTGATCGTAGGCAGGATGTCTGAGATCCAGTCATCACTCTGCGCTACTACCCTGGAAGGCTGGGCCTCATGTTCCATGTCAAATTACTGCCCTCACTGAGGCTACTGAGGACACAGCTTTCATATTCTGGTTAATTAGGGTTAAACAGAATTCACAGAACAGCAGATATGGGGGCTGGAATCCGAGAAGAACAAGGGAGGTCAGTCAAAATTGATATATTAACACTACTGCTTCCAAACAAAATAGGTTTCATTGGTACTACTTTCTAGATCTGCAGCCTTCAACAACAACATGAGGTGGAAGGGTTAGCTGGCATTCTGCACCTGGCTTACCAACTGAAAATTGAACGTAACTTTGTTTAAAAAAAAAATGAGGAAAAAAATATTTATTTTTGAGCATTAACATTACCCTTAAAGATGTCAGAAATGTGGGCTTATCTAGCTCTTCTGTCTGCGACACCTTAGGGTCATAATAACAGATATAATCTCATGTTTTCTCATTCTGTCCCAAGGGAGGCAAAGAACTGTCTGATTAGGACATTTTATAGGTGTGTGACCAGTGGTGCAGAACAGCCAAGCCACTCACCAATGTCACATAGCCAAGTTAGTGGTTCCATTGAGGGAAAATATAAACAAAGAATATTGTGAGACTTTTACATTTCCATGACTTAGATTCTTTGAGTACTATGCTTTCAGGGTCATTGAATTGGATTTTTCGGTTGTGAATAACAAATATTTTCTAGAGCAATGAAAACCAATTAGAAATTTATATAGAGATTTAAAAATATTTTTACTGTCAATATTAATCCATTATTTTAAGTAATATGTTATTCCTGGATTATGGTTATTAGTAATTGCTGTGGTTTGAATGTTTGTGTCCCCCCTCCAGATTCCTATGTTAAAATATTAACTTCTAAGGTGATGATATCAGGAAGTGGAGCCTTTAGGAAGTAATCAGGTCGTGAGGGGAGAGCCCTTGTGAATGGAATTGGTGCTCTTACAAAGAAAGACCCCAGAGAGACCCTTGTGACTTCCACCATGTGAGGACATAGCAAGATGATGTCATCTCTGAGGAATCAGGGCTCACCAGGCATTGACTCTGTCAGCATCTTGAATTTGGACTTCCAGCCTCTAGCACTGAATGAAATAACTTTCTGTTTTTTATAAGCCACCCAATTTATGTTATTTTGTTATAGCAGCCCAGATGGACTAAGACAGTAAACATAAATATATAAGAACATATTTGAACTTTTACAAGTGTATGTGAATTTCACTGACCTGGAATTGTATACCAAGGACCTAGGGCATTAATATGACAGTATCTTATGACTGAAGAATTTTTTCAAATGACAAAGTGCTTTTGCATACATTTCACATTCAAATACATTGTATTATTTTAATTGTGTGAAGTCGAATAGTAAAGTATAGAGTGATAAAGCCAACCTGTTGGTAACAGGTGAAACCAGGTCTCTTTCCACATCCCTCCTTCTCTATCTTATCACCCACTCTAGTACTTGATATTAAGAAATTTCTCATTCAACCAACCTCTGAGGATTCTTCATGCTAGTAGAAACTGGATTCCTGTTCTTTGCATTGTTCCTAGGGCCAGAAATGAGTTCCTATTTTAATTGTTAAAGTTGGTCCAAATGTCTACCACTTATGCCTGCTTTGCTTGTCTCCATACTAGTAAGGCTCATACAGAACTTGATAACTGTTAACAGCACTGTCTCCCAGTTTTGCAGTACTCTCTGAAATAATAAGGAAAGGAAATGTATTAAGGCTTTAGTTATCAAGCACCTGAAATCAGGGCCCAAACCAAACCAGCTGGTTTTTCAATCAAAATGTGATCACACCTGTCAGCAATTTCCAACACATCATATTTTCAAGGGTAAGAAAAATACATTTTCAACTCTCCGTCCAATAGTCACAGAGGTAGGCTGATGGAAGTATAGCAACATAATTAAACGCTTGTGGTAGATGAGGTTAAAAATAGTCATTCATAATTTTTAGACCCTGACTCAAAACTCACACTCATTTATGGCATCCTTCTGGATTAACTGTGTACATTCAGAACACATGTGTTTAGCCCTCTACTCTTGACTGGTGCTTTAATCCACATTATATTCCTTTGCCCTGGCTCATGAGCTACTTCCAATTGTTCCAGAGTTATTTCACTCTCAGTCATCTCCTGGAAGGCTAGAATCACATCTTTAAATTTTTTTCAATCTTTCCTCCTCCCAGAGAAGGGAAATACTGAAAAGGAATAAACAGAGAATCTGCAGTTAGAAGATGGGGGTTAAAGTCCCAAGTTGACCGTTCACTAGCAGAGAGAAGGTGGGCTCTTGCTGTTTAGCTTTTCCTTAAAGAGCCTTGTCTTTAAAATAAAAATAATAATATATTCCTCCCTTACAGACTAGTTGTAAAGATTAAATGAGATGGTGTATGTAAAACACTCAATCTCATGCCCAGAACCTTGCAGATCTCATGTAAGGGTCATTTGTTTGTTGCAAGACTACTCATGTACCCTGCACTTGGTAGACACTTGGCACATAAATGTTCACCCTACATGTGCACCTTGGGCTTAGGCATCTGTAGACATGGTTTCTTGGTCATTTATGGCTTTTCTCTTAACTAAGGAAGAACTGCTGTGAACATTTCAGAATAAGAGCCATCTTCCTTCTTGTCATTCAGTTGCTTTACAAGTGGGTCATCTATCTACTGGCTCCTGAAGGCATTTGGTCTTCTCAAGAGAATGTGATCATGTCAATGAAGTAAGAAAGCAGCCACTGCTGTCCAAATGGCAGCCCACACAAGACTCCATCTTTTAATTACTAGGTAGTTTGCTGGTATAATTGCCCAGTAATTGCCTGAACTTGTGTAGCAACGAAGTGTGTTTATAAGTCATCAGTCATGCAATAAATGCCCCACTAATTCACACTGGCCAGGGTTTGGAAGGTTTGAATGCCAATTGCCTTGATATGGGGCTAAAAGTGCCTGATACATTTATCTTCAGTGCCTCCTTGAAATATGTTTCTTCTTGTATTCTTTCTATGGGCATTCTAATCATGGCCTAAAGTCATTTACTTGCTTCTCTGTTCTATAAATCCCAAGTAAGCTTTACTTCAGCAAGTATGTAAAACAATTCACTAACATACTGAGGTTTATTCATCTACTCTTAATAGTGTATTAATTAGAATAGACCAAGCTAAACAGAAAGAAGAGTAGACAGTGCTGAGTAGGCAATGCCTGCTTGTGTTTCTGTGATTTTAACATGACTATATGTTACAGACATTGGTGGGATGTATCGTTAGGGCTAGACATAAGAACGTTTTTAAGTAAAGACTAGTCAGAATGAAACATGTCAGAATTTTTCACTCTTTATGCACTTAAGTATGGCTGTTAGAATGACTTATTTCTGATAATAAATTGTTTTTAGCCAATAGAAGCCATTGACTTTAAGCGCATCAAAATGTAGGTTTGCAATTGAACATTAACAGCACCTAGTCCTTGTGATCAAGTTTAACTTTTGGGGATGTTAAACGTATAATGTAGTAGAAAGTATGGAGAAATATTTTGGGTCTAGGCTCTCCCATTTGCAATTTATATGACAATTTACTTCAATTACTTATGTCCTAGCTTCTTCATCTAGGAGACAATGAGTTCGGAAAAGATTGGTATTTCCATAGAAAAATATCTGTGAAGCCCTGGAGCTCACATTGGGCAAAGTTCTGGGCCCTCCCTATGGGTCTTGATAAGTAAGGGACCTACTTTTATCTATATGGCATACTGGCTTTCAAATTCATTTTTTGTAAAGTGTCTGCTAAATTGTATTGGAATACCACTGGACTAGATGATCACATTGTCACTCTGAATTCTCACTTTCTTTAGAACTAAACTTTCACTCTAGAATGTTAAACATTGTGAGGCTCTTGGTTTGCTCCCTGTATGTACCCTGAGAGAAGGCAGATTCATCCTTCCCTGGGCGCAGCCCCATCAAGGTCAGCTTGGGCGTACTGCATGGTCTGGTTGCTGGAAGCCTTGAAGCTTAGCTTTCTGGTTGCTACCCTTGGTTCCTATGTATCATGGTCAGGACCTAAAAACAGTCCTCAGGGGCTGAGTAACTTTAGCCTAATACATGTGCACAAATGGCAGCAGAGTGGGCAACCATTGAGTTGTCTAGGAACCAAAGAAGCTGGAAGACCCATAGCCCTCCCCTCTCCCACAAGGTAGCAACATTTACTTAGATACCAGTTCTAACGATACCATCTCTCTGGAAAGGAGGAAGAAGGCAGAAGTATCTGAAAGTCCAGCATTTGACCTTGGCTAAACATTCATTAAAAGGCTGTATAAATGATCATATGCAACTAGGCTTGAAATTGGTGGGGTTCTAAATTATTCCTCCACTCCAATCAGTCAGTGAACCCTCAGAAAAGAAACCATCATTTTTACAGACAAAACAAATAGTGTGTCTCATGTGTGTGCACATTTGAGTCATGTTAAGAATTAAATTTGGGGGCTCACTGTACTTAGAAACTGTTAGAGCATTTTGCTGATGACCATCTATTCTCTGGAGTTTGAAGGACTCCTCTGAGTTGTTCAGGCCTATCCTTCCTGTATGTCTTCACCTCCATAGCAGAAAGCACTTTCTCTGCTTTTTCCCACTCTAGGAGTGAGATTGATTTTCAGCATGTATGTTTCATTTGGGCCCCTAAAAGGTAACGTTACCCGAGAAGCTCCTTTTGCATGGATGTCATTGTGCCTGCCCTACGCATATGTGTTGGTTGCATGGGGGATATGCTCACTCTGGCCTGTGAACAAGACAGCAATTGGTCATTCTCCTCCAAGCAACAGCACAAACTAGACTGAGCATGACAGGTCATTCTCCTTCTTTGGGAACTGGATGTCCTGCCAAGAGCGGAAGAGAGCTCCCCACACACAGGTATCCCATCATGCTGTGCCTGGCTCCCTGCCCCCTCCCCTCTCCTCTTCCCAAGAACATGTCCACACTTACCTTGGTGCCAGCAAGAGCCTTGTTCTTCGACACAGCCACGGCGTTCCTCACAGGTTAATGCGATTGTAAATACTGAGTCACTGCCAGAGAGTTTAAATGCTGAAGGAACAGCAAGTGGTGTAAAGATGACCTCACAGCCTGTGACTGCCAAGTGGAGGCATCAGACATTGCTGCTGGCAGGCAACATGGCAGAGAGACAAATGGTATAGGGGGGCTTTTGAACAATGATCTCCCCAAGAAAGAGCCACCCTCTCCTGTGTGTCCCAAATGGTTAGGCTGCAGGTGGCGGTCATGATGAAAGCCACAGGGGCCAGATCTCCACCCCAGGCAGGATGACTGAAGGGAGAAATTAGTCCCACCCAGTCCTCTCTGAGTGTTCATACTTGGAGAGAAATTGCATTTGCTAAGTTGTGTTGCATTGGTGGGTGAGGGTGGGCAGGGAGCAAATTTTGTAAAATGTACTCAGGGATTTCTTTGAAGTATCCTAAAGGACTGCCTTTAAAAAGATGCATGTGGTAAAACAAAAAATAAAATAAAATAAAAAAGTAGTAAAAGATCTTGTCATGAGTTTGCCTACTGTCAGAGGAAGATAAAGCTTAGTGGTGATGTCTGTATTATAGTCTGTACAATTACAAAGCTATTACATTACACACTAGATGCTCAGCCTGTGTCATGATGAGTAGAGGGCAGTAGACAGAAAGGCGAGACAAGGAGTAAAAAGGGATTTTTGCCTTCAGGGTGCTCAGAATCTATAATAGTTCCGGAGAAGTAACTAACTCATAAACAACCAAATAACATGGTATAGTTCTCATTATCACATAGGCTGAAAACCCAGGAAATGTTCAAAAAGGATGTGGAGGGATAAGAGCTGGATTTCAAAGAATGGCTGGATGTATGTGTGTGCACATATGTACATGTGTGTATGTGTGTGTCTGTGTATGTATGGTGTGTCATGCTTTCAATATGAACATGGTTAGCTATTTAGGATTGCTGGGGACACTGGCTCTGACCGGTTGCAATCAAGCATAAGTGGAAGAAAGTGTAATAAACCAACTGTCATAAACAAAGTATAATTTAAAAGCTCTCTTTTTCAAATAAACAAAGTTCTCCAATCAAAGTTTTGAAAGCAGAAATAGTTTCTTCCCATAACCTCTAAGTGCTTTGTTTTTATTATTATTATAGTTACCTGGTTTATGATGAAGGGAAGATATCCACATTTGGGTCATATCTTACATATTAGTAACTAGAACTTGGGCTTTTTTTCCCTGCAACCAGGTTTAGAAAAGAACAAACAGGGGGAAAATATATGCATCTGCTGGGTGGGAGGTTTTCTCTTTCTTCTCCTTCTTCCTAAGCCCCAGGCTTCTCTCTCTACTCTCTGTTCTTCTGGAAGAGTTAATGTGCAATTTAAAAAAATCATCTGAACTACCTTCCTTTCTTCATTGACTGTCTTTTCTTCCAGTGTCTCTGATCTCCCTGCCTCTCAGGCCCCAGGTCCCTCCAAGCTGCATGGCTGAGCTTTCCTCGAGGGCTCTATAGCCCAGGATCTATGCACAGTCTTTGTACTTATGTGGAAAAAAAGAAAAAGAATTGAGACCCACTGTAATGTGAGGTAGATGTGGTTAGGGATGGAGATGGGAAGAATCAAGGACTATGGGGTGTGTGTGTGTGTGTGTGTGTGTGTGTGTGTATGTGTGTACATCTCCATTTCCTTTTCTCCCTCATCTCCAATCCACAATTATTTCTTGCCCTTACAGAGCCATATAATCCTAATTTTACAATAGAACCATTTGCCTTAAATAGTTGTCTCTTACTCTAGACTTAATCCTATCCCCAAAGTAGGGGAAAGTAGGGAAAATTGCTTTGCCTGCATAATTTGTAACTAGGAGCACACACACACACACACACACACACACACACACACTTTTTCAGATGCTTTAATACAGTAAATGCCACTGCCTATTGATAATTCAGGGAATTTTTAAATAATTTCAGTCTTAAAGTAAAGTATTTTATTGGGTGATAAACTTAATTCTTAGGTCCAGCTTCCTTTATTCTCATTTCCCTCTTCACTATCTCTTTCTCACTTTTTCCAGAATCATTGGCACTGTAAGGAAATAATGATATGTGGAACTCCGCAAAGAGCACACTCTTACGGCTGCAGAAACCCCTTACTTTTTATCTAAACTAGAGTAAAATTAACAGAGGCCTGAAACTACAACTTGAAAGTAAAGGGTATTCTTAAAATCAATGTCTAAATTACTTTATGGATTGGTTTGTCTTTTATTCTCCTCAGATTTTTTCTTCTTATAGTTGGTGTTTGCATGTCAACTTGTCTCTCCAATACTATCACTTCAATCATTGCCTAGAGTCTTTTATCGATTGTCGGTGTTGCTATGGGTATTAGTGTTGCTATTGTTATTAGTGTTGCTATTATTACTGTTGTTATTATTATCCATTTAAAGATGGGAAGAACCAAGACTCAAACTTTAATTATTTTCTTACAACTTTTCTCACCTGGAATGGTGTTAAGCAGAAAAATGCCAGTGTGAGAGAGGGAAAGAGAAAAAGACTAGATTAAGTCTAAAACATATGGCAAGTAAATATATCCAGAATTATAGTACAAACACCAGAAATTCTGCTGTTGTGATTTTGCAGTTTGCAAAGTGTGCTGTAGCCCAGGAGCTTCTTGCCAGTGATCACTTAGCAGTGCCCTTCTCTGCTTGGGGGAAAGATACAGGGGTCTCCTAGAATTTTATCTGCTGCTAATTCTGGGAAGCATTAACTTGTATCTAAAAATATTTTATTTTCTATGAAAACTGTTTTGCAACGTTTGCCACACACTTTTGATTTAAATTTTTTCTTATGCAGACACACTGATCACTGATACCAAGTATGGGTAAGCTACGGCAAAGAAAGGAGAGACAGGTAACACCAGGAAAGGCACACTGTCTGGAGGGGACCGGGACAAACTTTATTCACCAAAAAGATTTAAAAATGTTTTACATTAGTTTAAAGCTATCAGAAAATTAAATGCAAATATAGATTTCAATGTATGCTTAATTGTTTTATACAAACTTTTACACAGATAAAATATTTTTCTTCTAAATTGGTTCTGGCAGGATTTGGAGAGCACAGGTTTCTAGCTTGACTTACAGTTCGGGATGCGTAAAAGACAGCAGAGGAGGTAAGGTCAAGAGGGGCCAGATGCCAGGAGAACTTCAGTGCCTGAGTAAAGAGATGGGACCTACGGGCTGTCTTTATGAACATATAACTAAACAGCAGCAGGTCAAGCAAGTGTCATCAATAGAGATCCCTATATCAGGGTCCTGTCTACACCTCCAAGTCATTTCTGCAGAGTCGGACATCAATGGAAGCTTTAGAGATGAAATATTTTAAGTACAAGAACACAATTCACTATTGAAAAGATTCCCTTGATAGAGAAAATAATCCTTACTAAAACGATACTATCTCATCCAATATACTAGCCCAAAGGCTCAGATTTGTGAGTGTATCAGTGGAAGACCCTTGTAGTCTTGAATAGACTCTTCTAGAAACCATAAAACTAAGCTTGCGGCTGGTGATCGACCATCATAATCAATCCATCCATCTTCATGATGCCAGCCCTGTGCTCTGGGTGCTGAAGTTTCCTCAAATATGCCAGGCACCTGTCTGCTTTAGGCCTTGACTCTGACTTTCCTTTCTGCCTGGAACACTCCCTTGCCCCCAAACTTAAATCTTTTCCCTAGTTTGATCGACTTGGATTAACTTATTTTAAATTGCAACCACCCTGTGGCCTGCAATCCGGATCCTTCTTGCTCTGCTCTACACCTTCCTCTTCCCAAAGCACTTACCACTAAAATATGACATACTTTACTCACTTACTGTTCTTATTGTTTACTGTTGTCTCTTGGGAATCAGGGCTTTGTTTGGTTTCTTCGTTGATGTATCCTCAGCATTGGGATCAGTGCCCAGCACACTGTAGATCCTCAATAAATATTTCTGGAGTGAAGGAATCAATGCCTGGTTTTTAGAGGTTCTGCAGTTAACACAAAATCTTTATAATGTTTTTGTGCATATAATGATTTTGAGCATTTTGAGCTCATCCTTTCGGTGCCACATTCATGATGCTACATGATGGGCGTGTGTTCATGACTTGCAACTGCTCCCTCATGGGGTAGCAGAAGGATGCATAGGACTTGGGATCCAGTTCCAGCCTTGCCCACTGTGTGGCCTTGGGCCTCAGTTTCCTCATCACTACAATAACTTCCTTAGAGGGTTTCTGAGAGGAAGAATGAGGTGACATAAGTGAAAGTGTTTGTACACCATAAAATGGGATGGATACAGGTGTTTTCCTATTGAGAAACACACAGAACTTTGGGCTGCAGTTTTCACTGTTCATAAAATTTTCTGGCCTGGCTTGCTGGACCTTCACTGATGATCTGCTATGTGACTAGAACTCTCCTAGGCAATTACAACATATTATCTCCTCACTGAGCAAATTTACCTTCGTTATCCCACTTTTTACAGGTGAAAGAGAGAAGACTCATGAATTGTCAAAGTCACCTGGGTAGTGAATGTCAGGCTGAGACCCAGATCCTCAACAGTCTGATATGATTGTATTCTTGGTCATACTGCCTGTTTCACTGCTGTCTCTCCATAGCAACATGTCCCATCCCTCTCCCTACTCAAGTCTCCCACCCAGTCTCCCACTCTTTCACACTCACACACGTATGTACATATACACCCTGCCCCATGACCTGGAGTGTATCTTGAAGAATCAGCAACTCTCAGCACTCAGATCACTGCCAAGTCTCAGCATCTCAGCTCATCTTGCCTTTTGTTTGTTTGTTTGTTTTGTTTTTTCACTTTAACCTCATTAAGGGTCAGCAGAGATCACTTAAATTTTGAGTTATGCTCTGTCACATATTATGGGGTAAAGGTTGCATCATAACAATATTTTGGAGAGTCTTAGAGACCTCTGGACTATCGCATGTGAATGATGAGGTCATAGTACATATCCATCCTGCAGGCTTTCAGCCTTGACCAGAGGTTTTCATAATTAATGCAGCAACCCTGGGGCGTGATCTGAAGCTGGCGAGCCAATGAGGACACCCTGGCAGGGCAGCTGAGCTGCGTGGATCCTTGTTCTGTCACCAAGCCTTTAAGTCATATGCTGACATGTTATGGTCCTGCCTGGGACTCTTCCCACAAATACTTAAGATACACGGTGAGCTCACAGTCTGCTTGTCTGAGGTGGAAGAAATCATCTGTTCCATTCTTAAATTCCTCCATTCTCTTTCTTTCCCCAGACTTTGGGAATCACCCAACTGATGGAAAGAACCAGGAAAGGAGTCAGGATCTGCACCTTGGCGACTTTGAAGAACACCCAATTTGATGAATGAAAACTCCTCACTTGTGCTCTGGTGGTGTTTTGGGACAATGGGCCCCTCCTGGGTAGTAGTTATTGGTGCAGTCTCTATCAGTAACCACCCCAAGTTTGAGATCCTTTACAAGGGAAGGTCGTATTTCCAAAACTGAAACCTTGACCAAGGACCCCAGAGAGAAAGGAAGGAGACACCACTCAAGTGTGTCATGGGCCTGTCCTAGGGCCTGGGAGTCGGCAGTCAGTGGCCTGGGATCCAAGGGTTAACAGCATGACCTGTTCTGGCTGATACCAGTCACATGGTGTGCTCAACCTCACTGTTATTATCTGTTTCGGGTGAGTCACTGAGAACACAGACAGGAAAGACCCATGAACTTAGCTGGTTTCGCCCCAGGGTCTGAGACTCCACACAGCTGAGTCTGGGCCGCTGCAGTGACTCATGGTGAGCCTCATGGGATTGCTGATGCCAGGTTGGAAGGGCACGTGGTCCTTCCCCCCACCACTGGGTAGAATCCCCACTAAAGCATCCAGGCTGGAAATCCATCTTGGTCCATGGGGAGAGAGAAAATAAAACAAAAAGGAATAATTTCTGATACTATAGCAAAGTATACAGGTGGATTTGGCAGGTCCAACTGACAAGTCTTCCACATTCTGAAAGGACTGACTTTCTCACAACGTAAGAGTCTCTGGGAGTACTGGGGAGTGCATATTCAACTGTTATAACTGGCATGTGCAGAGAAAACATCCCTCCTATCTCTGTTCTATGACTAGTGAGGTCTTTGTCCTACTCCTGACCATCCTCTTTGGGCCCATGGGGGCTCCTGACTGATTTAGCCTCACCTGAGCTCTTGGCGTTACTAGAGACACTCAGTGTGGCTGTGAGTCCCATTCATTCACTTCCTGACTGGGCTATCACCCTGCCCTCTTCTACCCTTGCTGTTGGAGTTCAGGACAGGCTGCTATAATATATGGCCCCTTGGCATTTTAGAAAACAGTAGAAGCAGTAAGGACACTCTCTGACCTTCTCTTGCCCCTCTTCCCTTAAGCAGGCTATAAAACCTAGACAGAATTTTCTGACTACCTGAAAGAGGCCATAAGATCCTCATTCAAGAGGTGTCTTCAGGCCGTGTGCAGTGGCTCATGCCTGTAATCCCAGCATTTTGGGAGGCTGAGGTGGGCAGATCATGTGGTCAGGAGATCGAGACCATCCTGGCTAACACAGTGAAACCCCGTCTCTACTAAAAATACAAAAAATTAGCCAGGCATGGGGGCACGCGCCTGTAGTCCCAGCTACTTGGGAGGCTGAGGCAGGAGAATCGCTTGAACCTGGGAGGCGGAGGTTGCAGTGAGCTGAGATCACACCACTGCACTCCAGCCTAGGTGACAAAATGAGACTCAGTTAAAAAAAAAAAAAAAAAAAAAAGTACTATCCCTATACCTACAGGAAGGGAACTTCCTTATCCTCAAAGACACAGAGGCCAGGAAGAATCTGAACAAGGAGGCCTTGCTAAGTTCCCCCCAGGTTGTTACCATCAGATCACACCTTTTGTCCTCCAATCATATTTCTCCATGACTATCCACTCTTCATCAACCCAAAAATAAACACGCTTCTCTCTTTCTTTGGGTCTTCATTTCCAAAGGCTCCCCATCCACATAAAACTTATATTAGTACCTTTGTACACCTTTCTCTTGTAAATCCATCTTTTGTAAGGGGCACCTCACCCATGAACCTAGCGATAGATGTGCGAAGAAAACAAACCTTTCCTCCCCTCCACCGGTGAGCTGGACTCTCAGCCACCTCTAGGTCCTGATTCAGGCACACAGGGACCCACGGCATCTCATGAGAGTTAAATCTCAGGAACTCCCATTCTGCTGCCAATCTGCTATACACAAATGGAGTCTCAAATTGGGGAGCAAAGTCAAGAGCCACTCTCTGCCCTTGGTGTTTCTTTCATTTATCATTATTTTCTCTTCTTGTTGAATTTCTGTTGCAATTCATTGAAAGATCTATCACGTACCTGCTATTTGATAGGGTTAACTGTGACCTCAACGATGATGTTTTCCAAAAACTTCCCTGAAAAGTCACTTCCTGCTCTGTCTTTCCAGGGCACTTTACTCCTACCTCTTATTCTGCCTCTCACATATATTGCAGGGATCTATCACTCCCCTGTTTTGTAGACCTCCCATGTTCCTGCTCAAAAGGAGAACCAGTCTTATTCAGCTTCTCGCCACCAGTGCTTGACACTTTATGAATGTCTGTTGATAAAAAATGAATAATGAAAGGAAACAGAGGGGCATACTTAAGTACAGAAACTCTTCATACTCAGAGAGACAGCATGGTTTTGTGGTTCAGGGCACAGGCTCAAGTCACACTGCCTTGGTTTTAATCCTGGCTCGAAGGTTTAGCAGGAGTATGAGCCTAGGCAAGTTATTTAACTGTCGTGTGCCTCACCTTCCACATTTGAAATGTGGCAATAATAAGTACCTGCTTCACAGTGTGCTTGTGAGGATTAAATAAAATAATCTACAGTAAACATTAGAATAATGACAGGTATGTAGTAAATGCTCAATAAATGTAAACTATTACAGTTTGTTCTTCCCCAGTGGATTTGAGTCTTTGTGGTGAAATGCATATGCGCTTAGATGAACAAATGGTTGGATTTAAGGTGTGAAGAAGAGAGTAAAATTCAAATTCCATTTTCAGTTAAAAACGGGAAAAGTCAATGGATTTTATGCTTTGCTGTCAGACTTCCCCAGGTAGATGGGAGATAATCTAATTTTTATTCTCTTTGCTTTACATGGAATCCGATGCAACAAGAAGGATGCAGGGGCATAGCAAAGTGTAGCTGTGTGTAACAAAGAAAATATAGTTGGAGGGCAAAGTGTGTCATCAAACAAAGGAAAAAGTATGCATTTTTCTTACTGAAAAAATGCATACTTTTTTCGTTGTTTGCTTCAGCAGCACATATGCTAAAATTGGAACGATGCAGAGAAGATTAGCATTGGCCCCTGCACAAGGATGACATGCAAATTAGTGAAGTGTATCATATTTTTAAAAAATCATGAAGGTAGGATTTGGGACGGTTTCCACAATATGAACTGCTAAAATACCCGTAAGATAAATGGTTACTTTTAGGGAGCTGGCAGCAATCCCTGGTCTGAAAACATATAAACTGAGACAATTTAGTTAATCTTGAATTATATCAAGCACCTCAATAAACTCTTTAAAAAATGCCAAAAGAGCTTTCTCTAAAGATTCCCCCAACACTCACCTTTGGTCTAGTGGCTCTCACTGGTGTTTCACCTCTCTGTTCAATGTCACAGCTTTGCTAGAAAGTGTAGTGGTCCCCGTTTATCCATGGGGGATATATTCTAAGACTCCCGGTGGATGCCTGAAACTGCTGATAGTACCAGACCCTTTACATGCTATGTGCTTTCCTATACATGTGTATATATGATAAAGTTTAATTTATAAATTAGGTGTAGTAAGAGATGAACAACAATAAACTAGAATAGTTGTAACAATATACTGCATTAAAAGCTATGTAAATGTGATCCTTCTCTCTCTCTCTTTCAAAATACCTCGTTGTACTGTTCTGCAGGGTAGTTAAAACTGCAGAAAGCAAAACTGTGGATAAGGGAGGACTACTGTAGTCACAGACTCTTCCAGAAACAGTCAGATGAAGTCTTGAAAAAGTGCCCATGAACATGGGAACCACTTGTAGCAGATCATGGAGACCACAGGAAGAGTTAAAACATGCAAAATGCTACCTCCAATTCCCAGAGCACTGAAGAGAAGAGTCTCATGCTAGGTTGGGGAGTTAGGGAAAAAGTGCCAAGCAAAAGGAGGCAGGAAAACACACACACACACACACACACACACACACACACACACACACACAGGGGAAGGTGACCAAAAGCACAGGGCAGCATGAGAGGAATTCGGAGCATGCCAGGGAAGTGAAGTCTAGACTTGCTCACACAATTGCAGCTCCCTAATCCTCTTTTCCTAGATCTCTGGCTTTCTCTGGATTTCCCATAATAGGACCTTCCATTTTCACCTCTTCTACTTCCCTTCACCCTCTGTCTCATTTATGGAACTGAGACTGGACTTAATCGGCCTGGGACAAGAGAAATGTTTAGCCCAGTGGTTCTCAAGGTTTGCTGTGGGTGGGTCAGGGGCCAGGCAGTCTCCATTTGTCCCGCAAATCCACTCACCATCCTTCTCACCCAGGGGTGGCCTCCTGTGTAGCAAAACAACAGGCTCTCTTGCCTCTGGCTTCTGGTTTGCAGAAGATTGGCAAAGTGGGGTTAGGTGCTTATACCCCTATCAGGCCATCAAGCACTGGCTGAGTCCCTCCATGGCAAAATCCCAAGCACATACTATCTTATGGCCCTTCCCACAGTCCCTCTGCTCCAGATTCCAGTAACCCACTTGCTGCGCGTGCACCTGCATAGCTGCACCCAGGCTCTTAACAGCGCACAGCACTTGCGACTTCTCCTTACCCTGACTACCTCTCTGAAATGGTCCCTTTATTAAACTCTCTTAAGATTATCCTAATTTGAGTGTGTCATCAGTTTCCTGCAGGGGCTCCGACACAAAAGGGAACTTGTCTAAAATTCAGATTTCTGGGTATTGACTGCAGAAATTCTGAATAAATAGGAGGTCCTGAGGGGATCTACATTTTTAACAAGTGCCTAATTCTGATGCTGGTGGTCCAGGGATGATTTTGAGAGAGATTTGCCTATTTGCCTACACCTTAACTGTTACAGTGGACACAGTTCAGATTGAGTCAAATAGTGAGAATAACATAATCCCTATAGTTCCCATTGTTCCATTGTCTCCCCTGAGAAGTACAAATTTTGGGGTGGGATCATTGTAAGCCAAGTTGGGAAAGGCAGGGAGATTTCTAAACCAAGCCCTGGAATCTGTGGGAGGGCACTGGTAGGCAGAAAAATAGAATTACAGAGCATCAGAGTATGTGACAGAGAGATTCTCAACACCTCATGGATTTATGCTGGCACAGTTTACCTATAGCCTAGGGCCCCTGAAGTTTATTTGTATTGATTGCAACATCACTCACAGGACAGGGAGATGTAAGACATGGCATATGCTCAAACATGAAGTTGAAGAGTGGGCTCTATGCAAGCCAGCCATGCATGCCACTGGTCTACCCAATGGTTGTTACTAACACGGTGTGAAAATGAGGCACTTGGCCAAAGAGAAAAAAAAATCAGAAAATGAACTGGTGTTAGGGAAACAACGAGGACCAATCAGACATACAGAGAAAACACAAAACGTACTTGCATCTTAAAGTCCTATGGACAGAAACCTGTCCTGTTTTGCAAGTATCAGGTGTATTCCTGGAAGATGACTATTTCAGGTATTTAGAGTAATATTGTTTAGGTAACAGGGTAGACAGCAGAGGCGGTTGGAGAAGAACAATGCCACTTCTGGGGACTGCAACCTCCTGCTGTTTGTCTGTTTCCTTTCTTAGCATAGTAACTCAGAAGGTAGAGGGGCCAGCTCAGATTCTCCTTCACAAGGACATGCTGCAGACGTCAGGCCCCACCACTAGTGCCTGCCTTGAAGGTCTTCAAGCAAGAATCTAGTCATGGACATCCCCTTAAAGAAAATCTAATTTAAATCCTCTGCTATTGCTAAATGATGTGCCAGAAGAGATAACCCAAAAAAATTAATTTGCAATGACATAAATGAAGTACACATTCCCCTGGCATTCTGCTTCCCGCCATAGCACACCTAGATGTGGTGTGCCATGAATCCCTTGATAGCTCTAGAAAAAGAAGATGGGCTGTAATATCAAAACCCTGGATTCAAATCTTGACTCTGTCACCTGCTTTGGAAGAGTTATTTAACGATTCTGATTGTTTCTTAACAAAATTGAAAAAGTCTGGGAACCTCATAAGAAGATGAAATCTTTAATCATATTAATGTATCTAATCATAACACAGCAGCTGTTATAGAGGTGTCAAATGAGAGTGGTCATTCTTCCTACTCTTCTAGAAGCTCTAGTGAAGCCCCACATCACCTTTTTCCTTCCTGTTTGCCATAGCTCCAAGTAAGAGACACTGTAGTCAAAATGACAATTTTGATTTCAGTCTTGAAATGTGCGGCCTAAATATAAAGCTCATCTATTTGGTTTGAGGTTCAGAGACCCGAGTAATTCATTCTGAGAGATCCAGGTTCTAAAGTAACTTGATCCCTGCACAGGAAACAGTCTCAGCAATGACCTTGTCATCTCCCATGCACTCTAATTTCCTGGGCACCAAAGACTTCTACTTCCTCAGTGGAGAGTCAGATCAGAAGCTATAGACTCAATCCACTAAAACTCAATGGCCCTCTCTCAGCCTGCCCCCTGTCTGAGGTGAATCCAGGCAGCCTGTGAGAAGATGAAACTCCCCTGCATGAGTTTTTTTGGTGAGAAGTTTTAAAATCACTAATTCAATGTCTTTACTTGGGTGTTGTGCCATGTGTAACACTTAGAATCACCCCTGGTGCTCTCTTCTTACGTATTTCCTGAATGAATATGAAAATATCACATGCACACGTATGTTTATTGCAGCACTATTCACAATAGCAAAGACTTGGAATCAACCCAAATGTCCATCAGTGACAGATTGGATTAAGAAAATGTGGCACATATACACCATGGAATACTTTGCAGCCATAAAAAAGGATGAGTTTGTGTCCTTTGTAGGGACATGGATGCAGCTGGAAACCATCATTCTCAGCAAACTATCACAAGAACAGAAAACCAAACACCGCATGTTCTCACTCATAGGCGGGAACTGAACAATGAGATCACTTGGACTCGGGAAGGGGAACATCACACACCGGGGCCTATCATGGGGAGGGGGGAGGGGGGAGGGATTGCATTGGGAGTTATACCTGATGTAAATGACGAGTTGATGGGTGTAGCACACCAACATGGCACAAGTATACATATGTAGCAAACCTGCACGTTGTGCACATGTACCCTACAACTTGAAGTTTAATAATAATAATAAATTAATTAAAAAAAAAAAAAAAAAAGAAAATATCCTGAATCTACTGAACTTAATCCCTCAAACCTGCCATTTTATCAACGACCTACCCTGAATTACTATCTGGGCCCATTCAACACTCATGAGTCTAGATTATTTTTCACCTAACTATACTAGCAAAGAACTTGTGTCCTGTGGCTAGCTATTGGCATTGACATTCCTCCATCCATCCATAATAATATACACATTATTGGGTTCTCACTACATGTTAGTGTCCTCTTAAATCTGGAAGTTCTTGGGTGAGTATGAGGAAATTTGGTCTATTGAAAGAAACATCTTTCTTTCAGTGTTGAATTGAGGATTAAGCATTTGACCTTGGTAGCCTATATCTGTTCCCAAATCGCCAATGTCCCTGTGGAAGGTAGACTCCACCCACCTCCAAACCAAGCCCCTGGAAATGCATCCCTTGTTCTCATTGGTGGTAACAGGCACCTCCTTGAACCTCTCCCCAGCCTGGCCTCTCAAAGCACCAAACAAACCTGAAATTGTCTCAGGGGAACCCCTGTCTCTCTGACACCAGGGTACTAACAAATTGGACGGGAACCCCACTAAGCAGAGTCAAATCTAACTCTCAGCCTAAACCTGATAGTTTCTTTCTCCCCACCCGGATACAAGGTACCTTGACAACAATCCTTTAAAAAATCACATAATGTCTCCCTTGTTCTATATTAATTTTTAAATTTTCATAGATTTCTCCTTTTGCTAAAGCCAAATGTAGCTGCACAACTGCTTTTATGTTCCTTGCAAGAAGCTATTATATTCAAAAGAAAATGAGAACTCCAGGCTGTGCTGCCTAGTGGTTCCTAATATCTGCATTACACAGACAGAAAACTGGGATTGGATCCCGCCCGTTTTTCTTAAGGGGATGATGGTATAAAATCTATTTAGTCAAGAGCAGAGGGTAAGAGAGGATAGCATTTTTCTCCAAAGGAAGGGCATGTAGCCCCTAAAGGTTCCTGCAGCCAGGCCTAGGAATATCACCAGTGACCTGGCTTGGCTTTCAGTGGGCCTGTTTGGTTTTGTCCTAGCATAAAACATAAACAGCATCAAATAGTCTGGGACATCCAGAGGCTAAAGTGCCTGAGAGATTCTCAACCCTTTCTGTAACGATACATTTATTTTAAGTTCACTCCGTGGATCTCCTCTCAACCCATAATTTTAACTTGAGTATCTTTTCTACTCGTTCTGTAGGTTTATATGTCACTGCTGTTTTATGCTATGAAGTTAATTTTCCTTTAACTTTCTTTGGGTCATGATGAATTACTTACATTTAGGATCACTGTATTTTTCTTTCTCTAGACAGAGACAGGGCACCCTAAGTAGTGGTTCATAACACTGGAACCTAACTGTTGCTAATTTTCCTTTCTGACATCACAACTTGGTTCCGATTAACAAAGCAGTGGTCCCTGTCTCAGAAGGTGATTAAATTCCCAATGACAACAAAGTTCACGCAAAGCAGGTCTAACAGGAAGCCACAGTGTCTAGCGGCAGCCTGCAGAGTCATATGTGACAGGAAGCAAGGAGAGGGCTGGAAACTGCAACTGGAGCAGTGCCTGACATGCCTTTACAGCCAGAAGTCTTCATGTTTATTGATGCTAAGGAAACAATTATAATTAGTTATGGCTAAGGAGGCAACATGAAATACCTTTCCATTTATTCTTAATTCTGTTTCTGCTCTTACTACCACCACCACTACCATTGATGGAAACTCTATGGAAAGAGGAAGAAGGGAGAGTATGTGGCAAGAGGGAGGGATGGAGGAAATTGGGCAGCTTGGAACTAATGAAGGTAGTCTGAGGAACATCACACTATCAACAGTCTTTCAGAAGGGAGAGTGATGACAACAGTGAGGACTTTTGTGGAGTGCTTGCTCTATGCTGGGCACTGTTGTAGGTTCATTACCTGTATTATTTCACTGAATCTTCACTACAACACTATCAGGTAGGAAGTATTATGATCCCTTAGAGTAAATGGATTGCTGCCACATTGCATGTAAAAGGGTGATGTTACATATACAAAGCAATATTACATATAGATTGAAATCACATATAAATTAAGATTGATATTGCATGTATGTAGATCATATGTAGAAGAGTGCATTGGAATCAAGGCCATTTGTCAAGATGGCAGCCATCATTGGAAACTTTTTTTCTAGGGGTTACCAGTGGCCTAGTTTAGAAAATAACCTTGTGCCTCTTGGAAAAGGAGTTGGGAGCAAAAGAAACTAGTTGCTCATAGGAAAAAAGCAAACACAAAGAGGTTCTAAGATCTGCTTCAAAAGGGATCTGAAATAAAGACTAAGTGTGTGGTCCTTCAAGAGGCAGCAGGAAAGGCTCATCTTAGGAGGAAGAAGAGAAAGCAGCCATCTATGTGTCACAGGTGCTGAGGTGTAGGAGACCCCAACCCTTCAATCATCTTCCCTATTTAATTTGCTAATAATGCGTCAACATGGTAGACCCTGGCACACATTAGGAACTCAATAAATGTTACTTTTCTTATTTATTTGATAAGATCCAAGTGCTTTATCAGTGAAGGACATCTTTCTGTAAATTTAGTTCTACGATTCATTCTTAAGAATTGATTTTAGGGCTGGGAACTGTGGCTCATACTTCTAATAACAGCATTTGGGAAGCCAAGGCTAGGAGTTTGGGACCAGTCTGGGCAACATAGTGAGACCTCATCTCTAAAAATGTTTACAAATTAGCCGGGCATGGTGATGGGTGCCCACAGTCCTAGCTTCTAGGGAGGCTGAGGTGGGAGGATCCCTTGAGCCCAAGAGCTTGAGGCTGCAGGGAGTTATAATTGCACAACTGCACTCCAGCCTGAGTGGCAGAACAAGACTCCATCTCACACACACATACACACAAAAGTTTTTGCTAAACAGAAGAGAGATTTTGGGGATATCTGGCAATAAAAGAAGAAAATACTCTAGGGTAGATGGATATGGGAAGGACAGAGTGGGACACCTAAGAGAAGCCCCTCATGATTTTCCCAATATTGTCTGGGCAGCCTTAGGAGCTGAGGGATGGAACAAGGAGATACCAGCAGCCTGCAGAAAGCGGTAGAGCTGACCTTGCACACACACCATCCACGGACACCTGGATGCAGCCCATGTTTACGCCATAGCATGCGCTCTCACTTATATGCCTCATGTACCTGCTTTATTCCTTTAGCAGGAAAGCTATACATTATTTTTCCAATGAGTGGCCATTTGGAGGGAGATGTGCAGATATTTGGTTTACAACCTATCCCTGCTCATTGCACAGCATAGGAAAGTGTGGAATGGATGATGGCACAAAGAGTAGAACCTCGTCAAAATACTCTGAAACCTTTATCCTTTGTAAACCCAGAGGCTCCTTCCATCCTCCACTCTCCTCTTTCAGAAGTCAATCATTTTAATCATAGCAAACCTTTCTCGGCCTCATGTGTGTCCCAGCAGTAAAATGGCAGTCTCAACAACATTTACCTGTTAGCTATGGATTCTAGTCTAAAAGGACTCATGTTGCTTTCATCTTCCTAGATCCAGTGCCTGGCACAGTGAAATTATTCAAAAATGTTTGTTGAACCCTTAGGTGATTTTACTATGTGCAGAAATGTATATATTAAAATATTCATTGAAACATCTCAGCCCTGGATCTAAGATTGGGTGAGGTATAGGAAGAAAGGGTAATGTACCAAAAAAAAAAACCAAAAAAAAAACAACAACAAAAAACTAGAGTAAGATATGGTTTCTGTCTTCTAGAAGTTAAAAAGACAGATAAGTAGCAACAGGCATGGTATGGTTAAACACTAAAATTAGTCATTTATATATTACCTGTTTTTCTCATACCCTCGCCGTGCATTAGAAGCTTTGTGAAACTACACATGCCTGCAGTTCGCACACAGAGATTCTGATTAGGTCTGTCTAGTCAGGGTCTATATTTTTATACAGTCCACAGGCGATTCACATGCATATCCAGGATATGAATCACTATAACAAGTGCTAGAGAACATAATTAAAAGAGCTACTAGCAAGAACCAGAGTAGGGGGAGGAGTCTCACGGCATGATTGGAACCTCTTTTGAACCCTGAATCATACAGATAATTTGGATGGTAGGGATGGAGACCGGAGAGCCTTCTGGTTGGGAGGAAGAATTGAAGACATGGTGAACAAAGGAAGTTGAAAATTAGGGAGAATTAGGGAGATATTGTTCAAAGGATACAAAATTCCAGACAGGAGAAATAAGTTTAAGAGATCTATTGTACCACATGGTGGCTAATCACAATGTATTGTATACTTGAAAATTGCTGAGTAGGTTTTAAGCGTTTTCACCACAGAAAATGATGTGTGTGAAGTAAAGTGTATGTTTATTAGCTTTGTTTCCCGGTTTGATAATGTGTGTATTTTGTACACCATACACGTATATTTTTTTGTCAATGAAAAAAGCAAACTAAAAAATGCCAATGTTAATTTTAAAAAGAAAGAGTTGGAAGTCAAATGGATACATATTTGCTCAGTGGCAACCACATCTTAGAGTAAGGTGCAGAAGTGCCCATGTGAAGATGGTGGCTCTGGTTGAGGTAGTACCACCTGGTTACCCGATGGCAGAAAGAATATCCTTAATGACCAAAGGAAGGCCGCAGAGGGAAGATATACTTTGGCCATGTAAAACCAAAGAAAATGACTGAGGCGACTCAACCAATCTAGAGATTTATTCTGCCAAGGTTGAGGATGTGCCCGGGGAAAAAGGAACGCAAAGTCACAGGAACATCTGTGATTCGGGGAAAAAAAAAAGGAAAGAATAGGCAAGCAATTGCATTCTTTTGAAGCTAGATTGGTGTTCACTGAATCCACATTTTAAATGTGAAAAGAGGGGATAGAGGAATAGTCAACTATGCATTGGCTCCGGCTCAGTGAATCTTCATTTTTAGGTAAGATAAAGTAAACATAGAGTAAAGGAAGTATTCAAATACGCATTTGTCTCAGGTGAGCATAGGGATGACTTCTAATCCTGCCTTTGTTCTCTAACTATGAAGATAAGCTGTGCTTTTAATTTCTAGAAGACAGAAACCATATCCTACTCTAGTTGGTTTTTTTTTTTTTTGGTACATTACCCTTTCTTCCTATACCTCACCCAATCTTAGATCCAGGGCTGAGATGTTTCAATGAATATTTTGATATACATTTCTGCACATTGGGGTGCACAGAGAATTTTCTTGTGAGTGAATTCTGAGGGAGGCTCCCTGGGGAGGCCTGTAACCTTCTACCTTTGTAGCTATCTATTTAGGAACAAAATGAAAGGCAATTTTGAATGACTCCATTCCCAAGCTTAACTTTGCCCTTTGGCACAGTGAGTTTGGAGTCCTGAAATTTTTATCTTCTTTTCACAGCCACAGCCTGGGAAGTAGGGCCCCTTTCTTTGTGCCTACAAAACAGCTGTGGATGGCTACAAAAATGGTCTTGAAAAAAATGTCGAGATAGACAAAGAAACACATGCATTCCCATTCCCACATTTCATTATTAAGACTCTGTCTCAAGAAAGGTGCTTGAGTTTGAGGTCCCATATTCTTGGAATGGTGACTACTGGGAGCTTCACCTTAAGGGTTGAGGATATGTTTCCCTGGCTTCCCTTAATTTCCAGATTATCAGATTTCTTTCTTTTCAGTGACTCAGTGGCAAAAGTCTTTTGCCTTTCTACTTCCTTTCTAGGGAGTAATAAAGAAGAGGGGTGTGAGTGGGACTCAGGGATAACTGGAGGTAGAAAGGAGGTTCAAGAGATGAACCAAAAATATCTTAGATAAAAAATGCTCCCAGCAGAGGGTCAGGGGTGGATGTGTCTGATTCCCAATGCATGTCAAATATGCATTTGTCTCAGGTAAGCAGAGGGATGACTTCTACTTCTGTCTTTGTCCTGCACCTATGAAGATAAGCTGTTGAATATAAGATGTTCCTGCCTGTTCTAGGGCAAAACAAGATAGTAAAAAAAAGAGGTAATTGTAGCTGCTACCCCAGATGGAAAGGTGAGGGGTTATTGATGGCACACACCAAATTTAGTAAGCTCACTTATGACACCAAGTAAGGACAGTTTCATTGTGTGAAGCACTTTTCATACAGGTGTAGGACAGATCAGAAGATTTTGGAGAAGGCAGATCACCAAAGAACTCAAGATGTGCTGATATTTTGCCAGTTTCCTTCATCAACAACTTGTCTTCTTTACCAACTAAGGGAAACAAAGAGAACAAACTGAAAAAAAACAAAAAAGAAGAAATAATCAAACAAATAACTTAAATAAGAAGGTAAGACCCCCCAAATCTCCCAAGATGGTGAGAAGTGTATTTGCGTCATGTCTGCCTAACAATGAGCTATTATTAGGATGGTAGAAAATAGCAGCAAGTAAGGACTACAGATTTCACCCAGAGGCAGAGCAGACAAAAGACACAACAGTTTCCTGGGAAAAGAAGATGATTCCAGTTTAATTCATTCAACAGAACTCTTCCAAGAATGAGACCAGAAACCCTAACTGCATCTTGGAGGGAGCTGGAGGCTTTCCCATCACAGTGAGGCCAGCTGCTACCGTGGGTGCCAGTGCCAGAGCCGCTGTCTGCAGGCACTCTCATGTCTGCTTGGGCCAAGCAGCAATCTAAATTAAGATGATCATCTGGGTCCTCAGGCCCTCAGGGTGAGTACATATTGCAGCAGTTTCAGCCTGTCTCATACCCTCCCTCTGCAGATCTGCAGTGTCTATAGCCAGATTCCCTGACCCCCAACCCCTCAACTTCAGATCTCAATCCCCAGAACAATGTGGGCTTGAGACAGGAAATATTAAAACAGGTTTAGCACTTCCTCCTCCTCCCCCAACAGCAGTGGCATCCTGGTGTTGAGTCATTCTCCAGATTAGGTTGAACCAGCTGGCCACTGGGCTCCCTGTGTATCACCTGAGTCATCCTCACTCTTGATTAGGGCTAGGGGTCCTCAATGGGCTTCCGCCCTCACCCCTGGGTTGCAGCTCTCTAGTCTAATAACATTCCCACTGTAATTACAAAACTCCTATACCCAAACTTCTTCCTGGGAGACAGTGAAGAGTGTTGCTCTTTCTTTCCTTCCTTCCCTTCCTTCTTTCCTTCCTTCCTTCCTTCCTCCCTCCCTCCCTCCCTTCCTCCCTCCCTTCCTTTCTTTCTTTTTTGAAATGCAGTTTCGCTCTGTTGCCCAGGCTGGAGTGCAGTGGCGCCATCTGGGCTCACTGCAACCTCCGCCTCCGGAGTTCTGTGAAGAGACCACCAAACAGGCTTTGTGTGAGCAATAAAGCTTTTTAATCACCTGGGTGCAGGCGGGCTGAGTCCGAAAAGAGAGTCAGTGAAGGGAGATAGGGGTGGGGCCGTTTTTATAAGATTTGGGTAGGTAAAGGAAAATTATAGTCAAAGGGGGGTTGTTCTCTGGCAGGCAGGAGTCGGGGTCACAAGGTGCTCAGTGGGGGAGTGTTTTGAGCTAGGATGAGCCAGGAGAAGGAATTTCACAAGGTAATGTCATCAGTTAAGGCAAGGACTGGCCATTTTCACTTCTTTTGTGGTGGAATGTCATCAGTTAAGGCAGGAACAGGCCATTTAAATATCACTTCTTTTGTGATTCTTCAGTTACTTCAGGCCATCTGGATGTATACCTGCACGTCTCAGGGGATACGATGGCTTAGCTTGGGCTCAGAGGCCTGACACCGGGTTCAAGCGATTCTCCTGCCTCAGCCTCCTGAGTACCTGGGATTACAGACATGTGCCACCATGCCTGGCTAATTTTTGTAGTTTTAGTAGAGACATGGTTTCACCATGTTGGTCAGGCTGGTCTCGAATTCCTGACCTTGTGATCTGGCATCCCAAAGTGCTGGGATTACAAGCGTGAACTACCATGCCCAGCCGTGTGTTACACTTTTCGACCTTGGTTCTCATCTCTTCCTTGGTTCAACCGTCTCCTCTTGCTCTTGACTGCCCTGAAATGGGAGAGTTTCCTGACCCCGTCACAGAACATGCAACAGGGGTGTGGCTCTCTGTTCAGCTGCCTTGCTCAAACCCCTAATGGGCAGGGAGCATGCAGATGGGCAGGTCCAAGAGCTGGGGCCAGCACTTTTGGGCTCCGGCCCCATGGTAGCATCTAGGGGTGGGTGCCTGCAACTCCCGAAGCCCAAGTGGGAGTGTTACAGTGCTCTTTTAGCTCTGCTGTCTGCAGATGGCGTAAGTGTTAACCAGTTCAGTACCCTCTTGGTAGCCGAAACCTTGTCCAGCATCCAGGAAGAATTAGGTCACATGGACGAAACAAAGGGACTTTATTGTCAGATGGAGGTGGCTCTCAGCTGGAGGGATGGGGAGCTGAAGAGGGGATGAAGTAGGAAGAATGATCTTCCCCTGGAGTTTGGCTGTCCTGCAGCCAGTCTCTTCTCCAGCCATCCCCAGATGAACTCCTCTTGACATTCAGACATTCCTTCTTTTCTCTCCTTTTCTGCCGGGCCCGCTTTTCTGCCTCTGCTCATCTACTTGTGGAGCATGGGATTTGGGGTTTATATGGGTATGAGATAGTGGGGCATGGTGGGTCAAAAGGCAATATTTGGGTGCAAAAACAGGAATGTCTGTTTCTATTTAGGGCCATGGGTTTCTAGGCTTGAGGGTGGGGCCTTTGGCAGGGAACCGCCTTCTTCTACCCATTATTTCCCTGTCTCTTGTCCATATCAGTACCTCTCTCCTTATCTGAGGTTAAGATCAGGGGAGGCTTTAGCTCTGTATCTTAGTTTAGTGTTGGGGTCTGGATTTCTGGGGACAAATCTGCCAGAAGCTGGCAGCCTGCCCTGACTTCCAAAAATTACCTGTCCCCAATTTTCAGTGGGCCCTGCTCATGTTTTGGCATAGTTTGCAATTCCACTTGGAGCACCTGGTGCCAACTACTTAGCTGAACCGCTATGTGGAAGGCTGAACTCCTTGCACCTGTGCCTTCTCCAACTTTTCCTGTTAGGTTGACCTGTCCCACTCTGAAGGGCATGTCTAGTGCTAAGTCTCAGTCCCTTTCCTGCCTACACTGTCCTGCTCCCAATAAACCTCCACACCTCCTGATAAATCCTGGCACAAGAGAAGCATGTATGGGAAAGTGTCAGCCTCAGAACTTCTTGGGAATTGAGGGGGAGGGAATTGAGGAGGGCTAGTCCCAGATACTAATGCCCACCTTGCTTCTCATTGAGGATTCCGGTTCATAAAAAATACACATATTGTTAAATGAGGATTGCAACATCACTTCGGTTTGACTTTCTGTAACAACTAGAAGACTAGAGAATATTGCTGGGTTTCTGACCTCCCACTCAGAATTATAGAGAGCCAAGTCTTCCCTACAAGGTGGACTTATCTACCCAGTGCCAGGCTGAGAAGTTGGATATCAGTCCTCCCTGCTCTGAGGTGGTCCCAACAAGGGGTTGACCTACAGAGACTGATCCATGGCTCTGAAATAAAGGCTAGTTCAAGATGAATCAGGAAATGGGGAGCATGTAGGAGAAGTGAGGGACCTTGAGTTTTTACCCTGCCCAGTAGAGGAATAGCCAGTGATTATCAAGTTCTCATCAATGTGTCTGATAACCAAAGTCATTCTTCCCTCTTTGGAGTGGGAAAGGTATAGGAATGAGGTAGGTGCTGAAAATTCCCACTCCATCTCTTCCCGCAAATGAAGAAGGTATTGGTGGAAGCACCTTCCTTTCTGGGTTGTGGAGGAGATGATTCAGCTGAGTCAAATGACATGTGAACAATAGGAACAGCTCTACCTCCCATGAACTGTTGGCTTGCTGTCTTCCTCATGAGTCAGTTTCAGCAGAGTGAGGCCAAGAAAATTCCCCTGATGGAGACTGGGTAAACAGTCTACCTCTGTGGGCCACCTCGCTTCCATCCTCTACCCAGTGCAAGTCAAAGCTGCCCATTACTAGGCACTGGGCAGTCAGGGGACTCCTGATGACTGACTCAGAGCAGAGTGATGTCGTGACAATCAGGCACAGAAAATCAACTTCTACAAAAGCCTGACAAGTGAGTGCTTTTCTCTGCTCTCAAATCCTTTTCAGAGTGGAAGCTTTCTCCAGCATTCAGGCAGCACCTAACGCTCCATCCCGAGACCACAGAGATAACTAAGATGTGCCAAACGTTTTGAGGAGAAGGTGACATCAGTGCACTGCGTCTTAGTTCAGAGGCTAACTGTATGTGTCACAAGTAGCATCTGTGGGTAAGTGGTGGAGAACTTGGGAAAAGACAAACATCTTGGGAAAAGAAAACCCTTCGCTTGCAGCCACACACTAGAGACTATTCACAAGAGTCAGCTTCAGTAGTGGGCAATTTCTCATGCACCTGAAGAGTTTATGGCTAACTTTGAAAATAAGCAGCCAGGTTGGCTGAATTCCAGCTAAAGAGCAATCAGGTAGCGCAGACAGTCTCAAAGACAATTTCCTTTATGATCCTCGTCTTGATTCTTGATGAAATGGGAACTTTTAAAAAGCTACCATAGGTGTAAGGAGATCTGACTTCATTTTTTACCTTTCAGAAGTTATTTCCTGTAATCATCCAAAGCTTGCCTGCTGTCTCTCATTCCTGGATGCCAGTTTCAGCTTTATGCAGTGGAGTGCTTCTTTCTACTTTCTGCATCCTTCCTATGGCGTAATCTTCAAAATGCATCTCTACTCTTCAGTGGTTTTTCTCCTCCTGTGGTTCTCAAAGCGTGGTCCCTGGACCAGCAGCATCAGCATCACCTGAAAGTTTGCTAGAAATGCAAATTCTCAAGCCCACCCAAGACCTACTGAATCAGAAACTCTGGGGGTAGAGTTCAATAGTCTGTGTTAACAAGCCCTCCAGGGGGATTCCAATGCATGCTAAATGTGAAAGCCACTCTTCTAAGGCAACTTATCCTCTTGATTAACTCCTACCACTGATACGCTGGGCCAGAGACCAAATGGTGATCCAATTCTGTTAAATATTTAATCAATAAACAACTAATATTTAAGTTATTTTTGGAGGCTGCTCTGATCACTAGAATCCATGGCTAAAGCCAAGTTGTCTGAAAACTTATTTGTCACAAGCCCTCACATATGCCTATCTTCTTCATGTACTCTAGATTCCGTAAAGTAATTTGGTATCCTTGGCATAGTTCTCTTTGTCAAATGGCTCTCTACTGCTATAATAAGATCTATTGAGAGAGGCATCAAATGCTTTGTTAACGATCTATTCTATTCACACTAATGAAACCTCCATTGTCCACCAAAATTGGAATGGTGTCAAAGAGTCATCAAGTTTTTCTGAAAGGTTTTTTTGTTCCCCTTATGTGCTACCCAGAGCTTACCTATTTATACCCTATGAGCTCAGTTTGATTAGCTTTCAATGCATTGTCTTACAAGTGAAATTAGATGAATGAAAGGGTTGTTTCCTTTAGGCTCCATCTTCAATGAGTTTCTTCCTGTGTCAGAGACCTCGAGTAACTTTAATGTGTCTTCAGGCAAAAGATGTCAGGAAAAACCTGGCAGGAAAGGGAAAACTGTGTCTAGTCCCATGTTTTGTCTGTCTTCCTACCTGTACCTTCTGGTTCTAGACTTGGCTTGACTTGGAATTGCACTGCTTTTCCAAATGAAAACTGGTTATTAAAGCCCTTTTACTTGAATTTCTGTTAGCAGCCCACTTCCCAATGTTGTCTGTCTCTCTCTGCCTCCAAATCTCAGATAAAACCTGATACCATAGTCACCTCACGATTCTATTTCAGCAAAATTTGATTGTTTTGGCTTAGCTTTCTCTGACTTCAGTGTATATCTGAATCAACTGGAGGCCTTTTTTACCACACAGACTGCTGGGCTCCACTCACAGAGTTTCTAATTCAGTAGATGTTAGGTGGGCCCAAGAATTTGCATTTCTAAAAAGTTCACAGGTCAGGCTAATGCTGCTAGTCCAGGGAACACAATTTGAGAACCCATGCTGTACACCGGCACATGGCAATATCTGGATTCTTTCTGATTATTGCAGTCCTGACGCCCTTCCATTCTCATTGCAGTGTTTCATGTTTCTGTTTCATTCATTCCCAAAGCATCGTATTTCTTCCCAAAACATCGTATTTCTTGCAGTGTTTCATTCTCATTGCAGTGTTTCATGTTTCTGTTTCATTCATTCCCAAAGCATCGTATTTCTTGCAGGCTGCCAGGCAACTGTGATCTATTGCTTGGGCAAGAAAAGGTATACAAACCTCACCATTTTCCCATAACTTTTATTTGGTACACTGGAGTGACCTGGCTCCAGGAAATCAACTTACTTCTTTGCTAAAAGTAAAGTCCTTGGAGGGTATTAAAACCACACAGTATTCTTTAGAAACTTAATGCAACCCATGGTATTTACTGATGGACACCCAGACTTGTGTAACAGGATTATAGATCAGCCTCATTTAAGACAAAGTTTGCTGGGGGAGATCAAAATTACTCCCTGTGGAACCTAAATTAGGTACAAAGCAATTAACTTTAAGCAACCAAAAAATTGGTTCTATAAAAATTCCATTTCAAATCAGCTCTTAACTACAAGCTCATTACCAGGTACCTTCACTAAATAAGAGACAAATAAGTCTCTGGAGATGGAAAATGTGAACTAAATTTTGAGACACCTCATTGAATATGAAAATTGATGAAGTCTTAGATCTAATCTGTAAGAACAAGGATCAGCTATTTCTACAGACTTTCTGACTTTTCAAATCACTTCCACACCCAGAAAGACAAATCTTCTCATTCCTGAAAACAAATACATTTATGTTTCAATTCCACTGATGGTTCAGTTGGTGCAATATTAAATACACTTGATTTCATTTCGTTTCTTTTTGAGTGTGAGAATTTCAAACAACTTTTATTGAGAGTCAACACATCAGCTCAATAGACTTTTATTTTCACAAAGTGTGTTTCTTTGCTTAGCATATGGTAAGAACTTTATAAGTGTTTGTCAATTAAATATTAACATATCATTAATTGTTGAATGAATACATTAATGAAAGTTGTTGACTTAATATATGATTATGAATTTAATGTAAGTGCTTTAAAATTAGAAAATACAGAAAAATATAAAGAAATAAAACAATCATCCGTAATCTCACAACCTGAAGCAAACTACTACAAATTTTTGAAACATTTTTCCCATCACATATGCCTATGTGTGTATGTAGGTATATATAGTTATTACCATATTAAATATAAAATGTCACATTTTGTGAAATTTACTTTTATAATGGAAATCTGTAGCAACAGAGATGGAGCTGGAGGCCATTACTCTAAGAGACTTAACACAAGAACAGAAAACCGAATACTGCATGTTCTCACTTATAAGTGAAAGCTAAACATTGAGTGCACGTGAACATAATGATGGGAACAACAGACACTGAGAATGGGACCATTAGTTGGGGGAGGGAGGAAGGGAGGAAGGGACTGAAGAACCACCTGTGGGTATTATGCTTACTACCTTGGTAATGGGATCGTTGAGACCCCAAGCCTCACCATCATACTATTTACCCATATAACAAATCTGCATGGATATCCTTTAATCTACAATCAAAATGGAAAAAAATTTTAAGTCACATTTGTTAATTTACTTTTTTTTTTTTTTTTTTTTTTTTGAGGCAGAGTTTCACTCTTGTTGCCCAGGCTGGAGTACAATGGCACGATCTCGGCTCACTGCAACCTTTGCCTCCTGGGTTCAAGCAATTCTCCTGCCTCAGCCTCCCAAGTAACTGGGATTACAGATGCCTACCACCATGCCCAGCTAATTTTTGTATTTTTAGTAGAGACGGGGTTTTAACATGTTGGCAAGGTTGGTCTCAAACTCTTGACCTCAGGCGATCCACCCACCTTGGCATCCCAAAGTGCTGGGATTACAGGCGTGAGCCACCATGCCCAGTCTTGTTAATTTACTTTTATAATGAAAATTTCCTGAAATCATTAGCAATTCACTGAGAACATCATTTTCATGGTCATGTAATAGTCCAGTGAGTAAATATTCTCAATTTAATACTTCTACTATTACCAGATATTAGGGTATATCTAATATTATTTCTATGTGCCTAGATAAATATGTTTCTAGAAAAATATTTTATTTATGATTAGAATCTACTTCTTAGAATAAAATCATTGGATGAAAAGATAGAAATATTTTTAAAGCTCTTGATACCTATTGAAAAACAAATTGTTATTCAGAAAGGTTGTACCTGCCTACAAGATTATCAACAGTGTGTGAGAACATCCGCTTTGCTGAACTCTTTCTCACATATCACCTTTAGAGATGTTATGTGGTATGTTTTTAATTTTCATTTAATCTTTTGCTAGTTAGATTAAACATGGCAAGTTTTGCTAGCCATTAGTACTTCCTTTTTATGTGAAATGTCTGTTCATGTTCTTTGTCCATTTTTCAATAGTATCTTAGAATATTTATTGTTCACTTGCATATGCTCTTTATACATGAAAGATATCAACCCATCGTATATCATCTCCCATTATGTCAATTAACTTTTAACTTTGTTAATGATTTTTTATATATATACATAAGTTTTGTTCTACATGTTTTTTCCATAGCTTTTAAACCTAGAATGTATTTCCTCAGCCATAGACTAGATAATAAAACTCTATTTTTAAATAAAGATTTCTAAATTGGTTTACATGTTAAAATTAGCATTTTAATTTTTCTAAGAAAATATTTGGCATAAGAAGTAAAAACTTTGCTTTCCCAAAGAGACTAGATAAAACAAATCATGCTTCTCCATTTATGATTAATATATATTACATGTATATATGTGTGTACTTTATATACAGATAGATATATACAAAAATGTGTGAATATGTGTACATATATACATGTTTGTATATGTGTATATATACACAATGTATGTATATATACACACGTATGTACATATACATGTATATATTTATACACACACACATACTTCTAGTACAGTGTTACCCCTTTTCACTGAATTATTTATCAGCTTCTGCAATTGCATTACAGTTTTAATTATTATAGCTTTACCGTATGTTTTAATAACTAAAGCAAACACCCTCATTACATCATTTTTTAAAGTACTCTTGGCTATGCTTATCTATTCATGTTTTCTCAGATATTCTCAGACTGATTTACTTGTTTTTTCTCAAAAATTTCAATAGAATTGCATTAAAATATGTTTAAAATATTCACATTTCATATTGGAGTATATGATAAATCTATCCATTTATTTAGAACTTCTTTTATATTTCTCAGTAAAGTTTCACAACTTTCTTTATATGTATCTTATCCATTTCAGGAAATATGTATCCCTCATTGCCTTATATTTTTATCCTTATTGAATATAGCATATTTTCTCCTTGTTATCATTTAGTTGATTTTCAATGGCATAGCGAAAAATAGAACCCGATTAACACTGATGTATTTACTTTGTATTCAGTGACTCCACTGAAGTTCTTTCTTAATTATACTTTTCTCCAATGATTTTCTTGCATTTTCTTTGCAAACATAGAAAAAAATGATGGAGTTAACACCATTATGCTCACCAGCAAACTTCAGCAAGTCTTAACTTTTTTCCATATTTGCCTCTACTGTTTTTTTAATAAAACCATAAATGAAACATTATTGACATATTTGAAAACTCTACATAACCCTCCCTAACAGTAGTCCTTTCTCTTTTTTTCTCAGAGATGTCTATGAACGCAAAGTTACTTTCTGGGCTCATAACCCTCCCTTTTATGGGTTTATACTTAGTAGTTATGTGTTAGTAAAAACTATCTGATTATTATGTTTTAAAACATTATGAAATTATATTATAGTGTATATATGATTTACAGTTTTTCTCAATAAAATACTGTAATATTTATTCATGTTGATATAGTAGTTCTATGTTAGTGATTTTCACGGTTATATTGAATTTGATTGTGTGAATATGCAACAATGTATTTATCCATTTTTCTTCTGATAGGCCTTTGCTATTGACAATGCTTCCATTCCCACATGTGTGGCCTTATGCAAATGTGCAGGAGTTTCTTTAAGACATATGTGGGTATGCTCACCTTCCACATTACTAAATATTGCCAACTTGCTCTCTGTAGTCTTTGTACCAATGCAAGCATCCTCCAGATAGCTATCTGAGCAAGCTCTCCTTCCACATCCAACCCTGCAGGATGTACAGTAAGACTTTTATTTGCCAATCTGAAGGGTGTGGAGTGATATCTTAATTTGTTTCCATATGCGTTTACAACAGGCTTTTTTGGTTAAGGGCCAGGTTTGTTCTTTGGGTTTCTTTGGGTTTGTTGTTGTGTGGTTTTCAACCAACCATTCAAGAACGTGAAAACACATTCTTAGCTCTCTGGCTCCGCCACAACAACTTGTGGGTTAGATTTGACCTGCAGGCCATAGTTTGCAGACCCCTTTCTTTGTGAAAACCAGTGAAGTTGAGCATCTTTTCAGAGGATTATTGACCATTTTCTTCTTTTTAATTGAAACACAAATTTTGCAATTTTGGGGGGTGATTTGTCTTTTCTTATGGATTTGTGGGACTTCTTTGTAAATTCTGAATATGAGTCTTTTCTCAATTATATGTATTGCCAATATCTCTTCCATCCTGTGGCTGTCTTTCAATTACAGCACAATCCTCACTAGAAGTCATTTCTTGGGGTTTCTAAGTAGAATTTTGGTCCTCTACAAATAATATATCCTTTCCTTTTACATACACAGTCATTCCTCTTATTTTGATTTCAAGCTTTATTACATTGGCCACAATGTTCAAAGCAATTTAAAATAGTGATGATTATATATGGTTACTATGTTTTATTTTTGATATGTTAAAATGTATGTTGGTCATGTGAGTTAATATGGCTGTTTCTGAGTAAGAACAGAATCAGGCTTTTTGTGCCTTCCATTATGGTAGTCCTCAATCCTTTCAAGCCATGGACTCTCTCTTTGTAGCAAAAGACATTTTTGCATTTTCTGCTAAGCCGATGGGCATTTATCATTATGTAAATTAAATCCCTGTGCTCTATACTGGATGATTAGCCCATCTTCAAGCTCGGTGGTGAAGAGTCACTAGTAGAAAATGCAGTTTCTAAAGAAACACATTCTTGTAGGTCATGAGTAAATGAGTGAATGCATTAACACGTGAAATGAATAACAAGAAGACCTCAGACAGAGAACAGAGCACAGGCATGCCTGGAAGATATTGCAGGCTCAGCTCCAGGACACAGCAATAAACTGAATCACAGAGATTTGGTTCCCCAGTGCATATAAAAGTTATGTTTACACTATACTGTAGTCTGTTAAGTGTGCAAAAGCATTATGTCTGAAAACAATGCACATGCTTTAACTAAAAATACTTATTGCTAAACAATACTAACAATTATCTCAGCCTTCAGCCAGTCATAACCTTTTTGTTGGTGGAGAGTATTGCCTTAGGGTTGATGGCTACTGACAGATCAAAATGGTAGTTACTAAAAGTTGAAGTGGTGTGGCAAATTATTAAAATAAAGCTACAATGAAGTTTGGTACATTGACTCTTTCTTTAAGGAAAAAAAATTTCTATAGTAGGTGATGCTGTTTGACGGCATTTTACTTACAGTGGAACTTCATTTAAAATTGAAGTCAATCCTCTCACTCCCTGCTGCTGCTGCTTTAATAACCAAGTTAATTTAATATTCTAAATCCTCTATTGTCATTTTAACAATGTTCACAATGTCTTCTCTAGAAGTAGGTTCCATCTCAGAAGACCACTTTCTTTTGCTCATCCATAGGAAGCAAGTCCTTATCTGTTCAAGTCTGATTATGAGATTGTAGCAATTCAATCTCATTTTCAGGCTCTAGTTCTTCTAACTCTAGTTCTCTTGCTATTTCTACCATACCTATAGTCACTTTTTCTATGAAAATCTTGAATTCCTTAAAGTCGTCCATGAGGATTGGAATAAAATTTTTCTAAACTCCTGTTAATCTATATATTTTTATGTCTTTCCATGAATCATGAATGTTCTTAATGGCATGTAGAATGGTAAATTCTTTCCAGAAGATTTTCAACTTACATTGCCAGAACCATCAGAGATATCACTATCTATGGCAGTAATAGCCTTACAAAAATGTATTTCTTAAATAATAAGACTTGAAAGTCAAAATTACCCCTCGATCCATTGGCTGCAGATGGATGTTGTGTTAGCAGGCATGAAAACATTACTCTCCTTGTATATTTCCATCAGAGCTCTTGCATGACTAGGTGCTTTGTTAGTGAACAGTAATATTTTGAAAGGAATCTTTTTTTGTTCTGAGCAGTAGGTCTCAACAATAGGCTTAAATATTCAGTAAGCCATGCTATAAATAGATATGCTGTCATCTAGGCTTTGTTGTTCCACTTATAGAGCACAGGCAGAGTAGACTTACCATAATTCTTAGTGCCCTACAATTTTTGGAGTGGTAAGTGAGCATTGGTTTCTAATTCAAATCATCAGATGCCTTAGCCTCTAATAAGAGAGCCAACGTGTCCTTTAAAGCCAGGCATTGACTTCTCCTCTCTAGCTATGAAAGTCCTTGATGTCATATCCTTCCCAAATAAGACTGTTTTGTCTACACCAAAAATCTATTGTTTGGTGTAGCCACTTCATCAGTGATCTTAGCTGGATCTGAATAACTTGCTGCAGCTTCTTCATTAGCAATTGCTTCTTCGCCTTGCACTGTTTTCATTTCTTTCTTTCTTTCTTTTTTTTTCAGATGGAATCTCGCTCTGTCTCCCAAGCTGGAGTGTGATGGCATGACACCTTGCACTTCTATGTTACGGAGATGGTTTCTTTCCTTAAACCTCAGGAACCAAACTCTGCTAGCTTCCAACTTCTCTTCTCCCGCCTTCCTCACCTCTCTCATAGAATTAAAGAGAGTTAGGGCTCATCGAACTGAAGGGAGTTAGGACTTTGCTCTGGAATAGGGTTTGGCTTAAGGAAATGTAGTAATTGGTTTGCTCTATTCAGATTGCTCAAACTTTCTCCATATCAGCAATAAAGCTGTTTTGCTTTCTTACTTTCTTTGTGTGTTCACTGAAATAACACTTTTCATTTCCTTCAAGAACTTTTCTTCGCATTCACAACTTGGCTAACTGGCAAGGGCCTACCTTTAGGACTGTCTCACTTTTGACATGCCTTTCTCACTAAGCTTAATCATTTGTAGCTTTTCACTTAAAATGAGGAACATGCCACTCTTCCTTTCACCTCTTTCCCTCTGCTTCCTTTCACTCTTCCTTTCACCTAGAGACCATTGTAGGGTTATTAGTTACCCTAATTTCAATATTGTTGTCTGTGGGAATAGAGAGGCCAGAGGGGAAAGAATGGCCAGTTAGTGGATAAACAAGTATACACACAACATTAATGGATGAAGTTTGCCATCTTATATGGACTCACTTCATGGTGTCCTGAAACAGTCAAAGTAACATCAAAGATCACTGATTACAGATCACTATAACAACAGTTATAATAATGAAAAAGCTTGAAATATTGTAAGAATTACCAATACGTGACACAGAGACACAAAATGAGTATATACTGTTGGAAAAATGGCGCAAATAGATGTGCTTAATTCTGGGTTGCTACTAGCCTTCAATCTATTAAAAAGAAAAAAAGCACTATTTACAAAGCACAATAAAGCAAAGCACAACGAATCAAAGCACAAAAAAGATACTACATTTAGAAGGAGGCTTATACGGTTGAGGTTTATAAAACATGAAAGAATATTTTGTAAAACCAAATAAGTGATATACAATGGTAAGTTATTATTTAAGTTAGTAGCAACCGTGATCACCATACTATCAATATCTCCGTGGGAGACTTCTAGCTGCAAGGTATTTTAAAGCTCTCTTGAACTTCTCCATGGGTACAACTGTGAGAAAAATCGGGATCAGGTTGTTTATTGTTTTGCATGTGGCAGGTTTTCCAAAACTACTTGAGTCTGAGAACCATGTTATGAATCTTTATGTTTTTCATGTGAATTACATAATAATCACCCATGGAACTAGCTTGATAAATGTTTAGAAATTGAAATCATTGAAGTGGGAGAATTTCTAAAGAATCCTGGGCTCAAAGATGATTCACTCAGCAGGGAAATACAAAGGGAATCATGTTACTTCTTCAAACAGATAAGAGGCCCTGCCAACACTGTGCTATCTGTGTTTCCAGAATCTGCTGGTAAAGTCTCTTTTGTCTGGCACCTAGAAAGAGTGGAGAAGGGAATATTAGAACTCAAGTTGCAATTCCCAAAAACATACTTTGCAAATCACAAACTGAAGAAGCTGACACCACTACTTACCTTATGGGGGCAGGTGGGAAAAAGTGTCCTTGTTTTTGAAAGGTGACTTCATTCCAGCTTTATTACCTCTTGTAACTCTACTGTTGAATAAGAAATAATACAGTGAATTATAATAGCTCTGTCTGGAGACTATCTTCTGCCTAAAAATATTGCTACATTCTAATGACAGTAACTTGAGGTCCATTCTGGAAAGACAAGACACACATCTACTGCTCCTGTTCCTGCTCCTGCTCCCATCCCCACCTCCACCTCCATCATCTCATGAACACCTTTCCTGACATCTACACAGAGACCTTGTCAGGATTTAACCATCTCATACACCTTTCCCCTGGACATTTTTTACCCCATAAATGTTCCCAGATGGCTCTTTGAGTAGGTTTTCTCTGTCCTTTGTCTCTGCTTCTCCCTTGATATTGATGAAAGGGGCCACCTCGTAAGATGCATGTTGGCTGGACAGCTCCAGCTCCCTGGGGACCTCACAATGAAGACAGGGTTTGACTCCATAATTTTATTACAACCATTATTCACCTTCAGGGCACAGAAGCCAGGGAGGTGTGCTGAGACCTCAGGAACCACTGACAAGTAGGCAATCACGTCATTGGTTTAACTTTCAAAAGCCTGAAGACACAAATATACTGCCTATCTGGTGGCTCAGGCCATCAGTGTCATAGCAGGTCTATTACAAATAAAAGAAACTCGTGACACAAGTCTGTTAAGCTGGAGAAAATGGTGCAGAAGGACAGCTACACCAGACGAGGAAGCACATGGAGGGGTGCACACAGCAATTTTTCTGCAGGGGGAGACTTTCCTAAGAAATACCACCACAAGAGGGGAGACTATTGGAAAAATGTGACATACAAAGCACCGGAAATGATTCGCAAAATACGGGACAAGTGATAATGAAAAAACAACAGAGTCATTATTCTCTGACCCTGGGCCATAAATCCCTCTGATTTTCCAACTCTACCTGCTTTGGGAAACAGAAAGTAGAGAGGCGATAGATTGTACTGCGACATTGATCTCTTTCAAATACCCTATATTCAAAACAAAATCCCTGCTTTTTCTTTCAGAGAACAGGCTGGGTCAGGGCATCTGGGTTTAATTGTGTCCACCCTATTCTCTGTTTAGGTGACCAGTTGTCGTTAACTTCAGATGTTTTTCCTTGAGGAGAGTGTGCAGGAATGAGAAGAAAACACCATCAGAATCATGTGGACCCACATTCATCCCTCCCTTCACCCCTACTGGGAAGGAATCCAGAAGGCTCAAAGATGTGGAAAAAGCTACCAGAAAAACAGTACCTGGGAGAGAGGGTAGAGATTCCTATGGTAGGAATGTGACTACTTTTAATCTTTCTTCCATCATCTCAGCTTTTAAATTTCTCCCTAGAGAACCTTTCAGTGGTAAGATTCAGAGGTGCGTGTTAGGTTGTCAGGTGCACCCTGTGTTCCAGAGGTAGATGGTACAGGCTCCCTTGTCTGGAGGCAAAGCAGGGCCAGAGTTGGCAGGTTGAGTTTCAAGGTTTTGGGAAAGCAGTGGCCCAGCAGTATCTCTTCTGGCTCTTGGAAGCAGGAATGCACACTTGATTCAGGCTGGGAGCAAATCCCTGTTTCATCTTTCAGGAATATCAGGAGTGTGGCAGCAGGTAACAGGGTGCTTTGCAGAACCAGCAGAGGGGCGTACACCTCAGGGCACACCCCAGGGAGCCATAGTGTCCCAGTGTGGAGGCAGAAAGGTAGAGAGGGGACATTGGAGAAGCTTAGAGTAACCTTGTGAACTTTAGCCTTAAATCAGCTGACTGAGCAAGGTCTTCTCTTAACCCTGTTCAGGATGAGGCTATGCCTGGGGTAAAAAGAAAAAGCCTCCAACTCTTTTACATTGGCAGCTATGAGGACAGAAAAAATGATAGTGGTGGTGTATGGTTTTTCATTAGCAGGCTAACCTGATCATTTCGGGAATGTCATTAAATATTTTTCTAAGATAAAATTTTTACTGAGTAATGCTTGTGCCACTACTTAAACCATTACCTTAAATTGTTTTCTAATATAAATAATTCTGGGATGAACACCTATGAATATATATTTTCTCCCATCACTGAAGTGAGATTGCTGAATCAAAGGATGGAAGGTTTTGAAGACTCTGGATACAGCTTTCAAAGTTCCTTTCTAGAAAATTGTGTTAACAAAAGCTCCCACCAGCAAAGCAGAAGAAGACTGATAAATTTGTTCTTGTGACTTTCTCAGGATGTGGAATTTGGAGAAGTAACACCTGCTGATCCTAGACTTCTGAGAATGGGTGTTTATGGGATAGGATGGGAAGGATATCCAGCCTCCTTTAGGGAGGTCATTACCTCCAAATAAAAAAGAAAAATTGAGGTCACACTAGATGTACATACACATAGAAAGTACGATGAGGAAATGAACTTCAAGTAGGAAATCAAGCAGGAAAGAAGCCAATGATGGACTAATCTCTCAAAGTAAGCTGTTCTGGGAGCTCCAAGAGAAGACATAGCGGGTGTGTATCCAGCACCTGATGCCAAGACAAGCTTTGCTCAGATGAAGACAGCACACAGCCTTTCCACTCCTTTTGGGTTGTGTCCCCTTCTTCATTATTCTTTTCTCCATTTAACATTAATTGAGCACATGGTGGCAAGCACTGTGAAACAAAAGGGGGTGCAGAAGTGAGGAGTTCTCAGTTCAGTGTGTCTTTGAGTAAAGACGGGACTAGGAGTAGATTCCAGATGTGCTAACAACAGTTCCAGTATGATACCGTATCTCTGGAGATTAGAGCAATTATCCCAGCATAAATTTAGGAAAGGCTTCTGAGATGAGGACACTTGAAAGTAGTGGAGGCCAAATCATCTTTGTTCACGAGGAGAAAAAGAGACAGGGCATTCCAGAAAAGCACATGCTAAAGCATGGAGAAGTCAATGAGTCACATATATTTGGGATTGTGGCAGCATAGATCATGGTAAAGGTGGGGGCAAGGGGACAAAAAAGGTCAGAGGCACAGTGACAAGAAGTGAGACTGTGAAATGAGTCAGTTTCTATTGCAAAGTCTTTGTATTCCATTCAAAGAGCTTCAGCCTATCCTGCAGGAATGAGGAAGCCAGGGAATGTCTTAATAGATGCCATTTATATAACCCATATTTCTGGTATAACTGGTGGCAGAGGAAATGGGCTGGAAAAGATGAGAGCCTGGAATGGGAAATGACTAAAGTCATGACATAAAGACATTGACATGCATAGATTTTGTGGCTAAACACATTTTTTTAAACAGAGGCAGAAAGAAGAAAGTGTACGGCAGAAATGACCAGAGACCGCAGATGAGCTCATGGCAGACAGTGATGAAGTTTGAATCCAGGGTACCTGTCATTGCAGAGAATGAAACATGGCCAAGAACTTCCTAAATATTAGACTAATGTCATTATTGTTTCCTTACCTATGACAGCTGATGAACCAGCGTGATCTATGATCTTTCTGGGTATTTTATTAAGTTCTCATCACTGTGCTGCCTTTGCAATCCACTTCCCTCAGGGAACATTTGAGACTTGAATTTGAAAATGACATTCACGAAATTAGATATTCTTTGTGTGTGTGTGTGTGTGTATGTGTGTATGTGTGTGTGTCTTTTTTTTTTTTCTTTTCTTTCCCTAGCTCCAAACTGTCTTCAAAGGGTTATAAAGAATGGAGTCTTCGAGTCCTTTAACTGTTAGCTATGACATAGCTAATTTTTGTTCCCCAAGCAAATATGTCAGAAATGACTCCCTGTTTCTTTATTATTTGCAAATATATGTTCTTTTATCCCACCCCTTGGGGAAAGAAGAGCCTGCTTGGATGGGCCTTAGGCCCAGGCTCTCAGAAAGTTAAGAAGGCTTTGGAGGATATTCTGAGGGCAGATAAATGGACAAAATAATGGTGCAGGGAGACCGTGTTGGAGAAAATTCAGTAAGGCAAGAAGCACCGAGGAGTTCGACCCAGGAAGAAGCCCAGCGAGAGCTCTGGCAATGTGAAACCAGGAAGTGACCTTTAGTTAATCAAGTACCGAAGATGAGAGGGCAGAGATAAGACGCAAACAAACAAACAAAAAAACTGATAACAGTCATTCTGAAAAGGGAAATTCTAGTTCCTTGTTCTCTCTTCTTATCATATGATTTCTTAGGCTATTCCTCTGTATCGCTGGATCACTGGAGGAAACATGAAAAATTTAATTAATGACTTGAACATTTTCATGTAGGCAGAGGTTTGGTTTCCTGTAGATAAGACATCTGGTTAATTAAATGAACTTTCTCCTTTTCATACATGTTATGACACTTGTATATTATGTGGCCACATGGTATTTACTAGCTCACTTCCATCTCTATAATTTGCTTTGCTCCGTGTTATTTGATCTGGACCAGCAACTTTAAGACATCATGTCTACCTCATCAGCTATGTCTGCCCCCAGTCAAAACCAACTGTGGGCCTCTGACACCTTTATGTTGTTCATAGCTTGAGACTCTAGCCCCTCCCTGTAGCCAGGCTTACGCTTTCTTCCTGCTTTAAATTCATGCTTTTAACCTTGCCCACAACTGGGATTTTCCTGTAGGTCACACTAAGTCCACAACTCATGAAGTACTGTTCAATGAGCCGTTTCCTGTGGTCTCCCAGATGACAGTTGAGCATGTCTCACTATGGCATGGATGATTTCCCAAATCCAAGTTGGGGACATTTCTAGAATCTCATGACATAGGCAGACACCCTACTACTGGCTCTTCCAAATTGTGAACATGTAAGTCATGCCACAACCCACTTAGCCAATATCTGAGTGGTCTCAGGGCTGTGCCCTTGAATGGATTACACTGCTCTGGGATGTTCCATAGGATAAAAAAGTCACAAGAGAAGAAGAAAAAGTCTGGAGACTTGGAGAACAAAATGCCACAGAAACAAGAGTCTCTTCATCATCAGGAGCTCCATAGCTGAAATCTGCTTCCTTCAACTCTCAACCCAATGCCCTATCCCCAGCTGCCAATCCAGCAAGAACACATTTGTACAAATGTGACCTGGGCTCACTCCTTGGGTGGAACTTGCTAGAAATCTCAAGCAGTGAACAGTTTCTGAAAGCTTAAGAATACCCATTTTAACTTTACCTCAAAAAGATTAAATGATAGTGTAACACGGACACAGAACAACCTCTGGGAAATGTGCAAGAAGTAAGCTCTCTTTTCGTTTCATTCAGATATGAGTTTTCATTTCACCAGACCTCAGTGGATCTGATCCAATGACCTAGAGATTCATGAGATCGAAATTACCCTGGTAAACAACATGATCTTTCTAGGATTCCAGGCATTCCTGGTACTAAAAAACCTCCTAAGCTATTGACAATTTTTTTTAATTGTGGGTAAACTACACATAACATACAACTCAACAATTTAACTATTTTTAAGTGTACAGTTGTGTGGCATTAAGTAACTTCACACTGTTGTGTGACCATCACTGTCATTCATTTCCAGAACTTTTCTTCCCAAACTGAAACTCGGTACCCTTTAAAATCTAATTCTCTATTTCCCCTTTTACCTCTCAGCCCCTGCCCACCATCCTGCTTTCTGCCTCTATGAATTTGACTACTCTGGGTACCTCACAGATATTTGACTACTCTGGGTACCTCACAGAAATGGAATCATATAGAATTTGTCCTTTTGTGACTGGTTGATTTCACCGATAATTCTTAACTATTGTAACATTTTCCTCAGTCAACTTGTTTGTATGTCACATAGATCCAGATATACTCTTGGTGTTATTGAGGGTCCTAACAGCCCTTTTCAATAATACAGTACATCAGAAAATCAGCACGTATTTATTGAATTCCTACTATATGTTTAGTTATTAAAAAAATAAGAATTTTGAAGAATAATCATTATCTCTCCCCTTAAGAGAATTCTAATTTTGTAGATGTGGAAGCAAAGTGGATGCACATAAAATAGTAGTAAACAGCACATATGCACATGTATGCAGACAAACACACACATATTCACATGTAGGCATCTGACCTCACTACTTTTATGTGGTAATGATGACTTTGGCATAGGCAATTACAGAGATAATTCTAAAAAATCTAATCTATCTTGGGTAAGTCGAAGAGCATCTTGGGACACAATACTCAGCAAATTGGCTTTTAGGAATTCTTTACTTGGGTCAGTGGTTTGGGGGAAAGTTTTCACTTATTGTTTTGTAGGGGGTTAGTGGTCTCACTATATTATCCAAGTTGGTCTTAAACTCCTGTCCTCAAGCAATCCTCCCACCTCAGCCTCCCAAAGCACTGGGATTACAGGCATGAGTCACCATACCTGGAAAATTTTCATTGAACAAAATCTAAGTAAGTATTAACTATCCAGGGAATTTTTTTTTTTTTTTTTTTTTTTTTTAAGAAATGGGAAGTAGGAACTTAACTCACACATCTCTCTCTCGATGTGCCTATTCACTTTAGATATTTCACTGAATCCTGCTAAAAAGCAGTCAGCTATTTGCCATCTGTACGGAACAGCTGCAATTTCCTTCCTATACAAGCACAACGTTTTATTATAGAGAAATTGGCATATTGTTTTTGCCATGTGCTTTTTGCATATTCCTCCCCATGGCTAGACTAATCAGGAAAGAAGTATCTTCGTGTCCCAGCTCATAGCTAGGTCAGGTGAATACAAGTGACATCATGTGTATCCTCTTCACCAAGTTAGCATTAAGTTGCCTTGCCAAACCCTTGAAGCTTCTTATGTGAAACATCTGTGCCCAATGTTATTTATGAATAGGAGCAAAATGTATAAATATCCATGGGACTTCCTGTTAAATGTACCACATTGAATGCAAATATTTATCTCTGCTCCTTCTGAAATTTTATTAAAATGAGAGTAGAAAAAATAGAAGGGTACAAATCAACAAGGAGGAAGAGAACAAGAAAGATGATCCCACCAAATAAGAAATGTCAACAAAATTTTGGAATCTGGAAATAGATGAATGACTGGTAATTATTTATCAGAGCCCAAAAAGAATATTGAGGAGGGAGGCAAAAGAAAAAAGTCAATGTGAATTTCAGAACCCTGTAAACGTTTAGAAATTTGGAGGCAGTGGGTACTCTGAAGTTAGAGGAAGTATGGGGCTTAAAATAGGACATTAGTTAAAAATCTGTGTAAAGAAGAGTTAGATTTCCAATCCTCTTTCTATCTCTGACCACCAGTCAATTAACCCTTCTTCACCTGGGCAGGAGAGTGGAGGCTCTTTTTCAGGGAAATTTAACCTGGAAGGCTCTACTTGAGCACCTAGTCATGGCAGAAAATAGTGGGGAAAATGCCAGCCTGGAAATGGGACAATTAAGTGACAAGTTAATTATGGTGAGCCCTGGTTCCCAGAATACTGGCTGCCAATCTTATACTCCCCCAGAAAATGATCAGAAGATTGCTCCTTGTAGAAAGACATACATGGGCCCAGCATGCTTGTAGATACTAGTATGTGTGGTTCTCTCATCAAATGACTGTCTCTATCTTGTTACTCTATGGTAAAGCCAGCTGAACCAAAAATTCCCAACTCCCACTCTATAAACATTCTTAGAGATCCTAAATCCATTTTTACTCTCTGTCTCTCCTTTTTCAGAATCTGATTTATTATACACAGAGTATTATGTTTATTTTAAGTAATCTGAAAATTATATAAAATCATGAAGAAGAAAATAAAATCAACTATATTTCCACCTTTTATAAATAATAATGGCTACATATATCATCTAGATGTTTTCTATATATGTATGTATCATAAATATTTTCAATAGATCTCTATTTTGATACAATCAAGTCACAGTTTTTGACTTAATATACCATTAACATCTTTACTTGTCACAAAATATATTGCAACAACATTATTCCATATGGTTGAATAGCATTTCTCAGGTGGGTATAACCATAATTTATCCTGTTAGTCCCTCGATGTTAAACATTTGTATTGTGTCCCTTCTTCAGTATCCTAAACAACACTGAAATAAACACAGATCTTTGCAAACATGACTATTTCTTTAAGATTATTAGAAGTAGAATTGCTGACTCCAAGGGTACACTATTTCTCAAAACTTCACTGAATTTGGCTGAATTGTTCTCCTGAACATCTTTCTCAATTCATAGTTCTATCAGCAATGTATGAGAGTATCCTTTTCCCATCCTTGCTAACATGTGGAATCATCACTAAAAGAACACCCCGAAAAAACAGACAAACAAAAATCCTTAACAATTTGATGCTAAATGTGGCATCCTATTGTTTACATGTATATTTTATCACTATTTTAACATTTTGAAATGTTACTAACTACTTATATTTGGAAAATTTGTTATCTATAGCACTTATTTATTTTTATTGGGACAGTTGTCCTTTTTTATTGATGTCTTCATGACTTTTAGATATATAAGCATGGACCATTATTGTATCATATATAAGAAATATTTTCTCTGGGAATTTTTCTTTTTAACTTTGTGTCTGGTTCTAATCTTGTTTTTAGTGACTCATTCTTGACTATAAAGAGAGAACCAAGAATCATCAGACGTGTGGAGAAATGATGTAACATTAAAAGTGATATCAAAACAAAGAAACAAAAAAATGAAATAAGAAATTGAGAAATGCAATGGACTGAATGTTTATCTCTCCCCAAATTCATATGTCAAAATCCTAACCCCCAATATGATAGTATTAGGAGGTGGGGCCTTTGAGAAGCAATTAGATCATGAGGTCAGATCCTTTATAATTGGAATTAGTGCCCTTATGAAAGAAACTCCAGAGAGCTCTCTCTTCTTTTTCTGCTATGTGAGGATACAAGAAGATGGCATTCTGCAACCCAGAAGAGGGTTTTTGCCAGAACCTGGCCATGTTGACAGATTGATCTAGGACTTTCACCTCCAGAACTATGAGAGATAAATTTCTGTTGTTTGTAAGCCACTTAGTGTATGTTACTTTGCTATAGCAGCCTGAACTAATACAGAAAGAAACTAAGAAAATAAAGACAGGAATAAAATCTCATGAAATTATGAAGAAATTATGGGTCTCAGAGAGAAAAGATAGTGTATTAATGAAGAAAGAGATGCTATAAAAAACACAGAATATGGTATAAAGAAGATAAGAACATAAAAAGCTCTGTACCGTACATTCAAGAGAGCAGTTGAAAGATTATGCTAATAAAAGCACACCAGAAAGTGGAAGAAGAAGAAAAACAGAAGAGAAAAAGTAGAAAATTTAACTAATGGGAGTTCCAGAAAGAGAGAACAGAGAAGGCAGAGGGGAATTAATTATCAAAGAAATACACACACACAGAGAAATTTCATGAGATTGAAAGGCTTTGCTAAGAACTCAGACATAAGAAGCACAGCTACCTTTTGATTAACTATACATTATCAGCTTTACAACAACAGTCAGTAGATAAGTAATTGCTTTGCGATGGAAAAAATATCACTTTAGGCTCACACTTGTTGAACCAGCTACACTAGTCTAGAGGCTGAGACAAGACGATTGCTTGAGTCCAGGAGTTCGAGGCTACAATGAGCCATGAAAGTGCCACTGCACTCTAGCTGGGTGACACAGTAAGACTCTGTCTCTAAATAAATAAAAATAAATCACTTGGTTTTTCTTAACTAGAGTATGAAACTCTGTCTGGAAGCTGTGGAGTTGGGGGCTCAGAAGAGAGGACAATGTTCTTCATTCATTGCCTTCATCTATATCAAACATTTCCTATTCTCTCTTTCTTCTCACATTGAGTCTCACCTTCATCCTAACTAATCTAGTCATTGTCTCTGAAGAGCTGTTTCTTACCAGTCATGATAAAAAAACAACACTCCACAAGTTTAAAGCAAAGACAACACATGATTGGAAAAAATAATGAATCTCCTTTTTTTCCTCTTTGTTTTGTTTTCACAGATTACTATTAATATAGAAAGCAAGTCTGGGCACGATCGTTTATGCCTGTAATCCCAACACTTTGAGAGGCCAAGGCAGGCAGATCGCTTGAGCCTAAGAGTTCGAGACCAGCCTCAGCAACATGGCGAAACTCAGTGTCTACAAAAAATTAGCCGGGCATGGTGACACGCACCCAGTAGTCCCAGCTACTTGGGAGGTTGAGGTGGGAGGATCACCTGAGCCCAGGAGGTTGAGGCTGCAGTGAACCATGATCTTATAGAGTGCACTCCAGTCTGGGTGACAAAGCAGAATTTTGTCTCAAAAAAAAAAAATATATATATATATATATATATATATATGTAAACTATATTTTAATGTTACAAGCAAATAATGTGCATTCTTTTTACCCTAAGGACATAAGAAAGTGTAAAAGAAGAGAAGCAAGTGATCAGCCAAGGGGAGTAGGTTTGTGTACATTTTTCAAGATAAATGGAAAGCTGGTACGGTAAATAGTATCTATAAACTGTTATAAATGGAATTTGTATAGTGTAATTTGTAAGATTAAGCAAACATTAGTTGGATACAAAAATAGCAAACAACAATTAGAACTGCTTTGAGAAATCTACTGCCAATAAAGCTTTTTTTTAAAAAAGTCTGTGGAATAGCAGATTGATAGTGGGTTTATTTAGTGAGGTCATATCAAACATGCTATGCTATCTTCCTTAGAAAAACCCATATCTGCTGAAGCTTATTAACTCATTCAATCATTGTGTATTACCTAATAATAGACAAACTGATTTGAAAGAAACCTGATGTAATTATGGCAATTTTTCCAGATCAAGAAATAGAAAAAACCGGCAGGGCCAGGTGTTTCACACCTATAATCCCAGCACTTTGGGAGACTGAGGCGAGAGGATCACTTGAGGCCAGGAGTTCGAGACCAGCCTGGCTGACATAGTGAAACCCCATCTCTACTAAAAATACAAAAATTTGCTGGGTATGGTGGCGCATGCCTGTAATCCCAGCTATTTGGGAGGCTGAGGCAGGAAAATCACTTGAACACAGGAGGTGGAGGCTGCAGTGAGCTGACATTGTGCCACTGCATTCTAACCTGTCAAAAACAAAAACAAAAAAGTCACTTAATGACACTTTACATGTCTAATAAACAATAAGACTTAGCTAATATTGCGGACACATTTCTTTAAATCTAAAGCACTAAATGGAATCATCACTGTACTTTTTGAGTATATCAATAGATCATTAAAAACTGCTGGTAGGCACAATTGGCCTTTGTCACTGAAGATCAATAAAGCTAATTGAAATGGCTTTCTTTCTTTTTTTTTTTTTTTGACCTTTTTAGACAGACTGTAATTGGTCTTGTCACCTGACTCTTGGATGAAAATAATCATAAATCAGATTCATCAAATAATGTTAAGGAATAGCTCGCACCGACAGAGATAGTTCATAGGAAAACCAGTCCCTGCCAGTCACCATCCAGCTCCTTGGGAATTTGAGGGCTGGTTTTCTCTGAGATGTCATATCAACTGTTCTTTGCTTTTGTCCCCCATGGAGCAAGGCCCTATAATGCTTTGAAAGAAGTGCAGAGAACACAGAAAAGAGTCAGTAGAAAGGAGATTACAGGGTGAGGGAAAAAGAATACAAGCAGCTTGTATCTGTTAAAACAAATCACCCAAGTGAGTCATCTCTCCTGAATCACTTTTCCCTTCTGGGATGAGGCTCTGTGAGTTCCTGGCTCCAGAACCCAGCGAGGATTTACAGTCAGACAAATACTAACTGAGGCTATGTTGAAACCTGTGTCACCCAATCTCCTAATTACAGGTGTCTGTGGTTAAAATTTGGAACTCATCAATTTGGAAGATGTTATGAGTCTAAGTTCTCTAACAGCTGAGTCAGGTTTGATACGAGGCAGCCCTACCACCTGAACACACTTTATTCTGAATTCAAATGGACCCCATTTACTTTCCCCATGCCAACACCTTTTCCCCAGCCCCACCCTACTCCTACCTCCTGATGACTTCTATCTTCTCTTCCTGCCCTCTGTCTGGCCTATTGAAGGGAGCATGGGTCTCTAGACATTGTTAGCATTCCTTTAAGAAGCAAATCCCGAAAACAAGAAGAAATAAAGGGGTATGTCTATTTTCTTTAGACATTTGGATTGAGTAAAAGGGAAACAAAGTTCTAAGTTATTGCAAATTTAAAATATTTGAACTCTGTGCTAGATGCTTTTATAATATATTTAATTAAAACAACCATACTTCATAGCATGAATGCTAGCCTGGAAAACTGAGACTAAGGTAGGTTGAGTTGTGGCCCAAAGTCACAAAGCCAACTGGTGACTGAGAAGGAAATTGTGAATCCAGGTCTGCCTGCCTGAAAAACTGGCCGACACAATCCCAGACTCTGAGCTTTAACAAATACGTGGCTGATGGGAGCCACGAGGACAAATTGCATGGCTATTATTATGCATTGTGCACAATAAATGAGGTAATGCATTTGAAAGAGCTGTGCAAATATAAAGTACTCTACAAATGTTATTACCATTATTATGGTTATATTTATTACCTGCTTTGCTGGGGGTGAGACTGCACACAACATAGAATAGATGACTATTCTGAATCACCAGTCCCCAGTGAAGCACAGTAAAGATTGTGGTGAGCCACCTCTCAGCAGAACAGAGATACACCCCCCAGTGCACAGTACAATTTCTTGAAGGTAAGTGTGAGCTTTGTGTAAACCAGTGGTCCTCAACCTTTTTGGCACCAGGAACCAGTTTTGTGGAAGACAGTTTTTCCCTGGTGGGGCTGGTGAGGGATGGTTTCAGATGAAACTGTTTCATCTCAGATCATCAGTCACTAGTTAGACTCTCTTAAGGAGCGTGCACCCTAGATCCCTCACATGTGCAGTTCACAATAGGGTCCATGCTCCTATGAGAATCTAATGCTGCTGCTGATCTGACAAGAGGCAGAACTCAGGCAGTAATACTCTCACTAGCCAGCAGTCCACCTCCTGGTGTGCATCTGGGTTCCTAATAGACCATGGACGGGTACCAGTCCACTAACCTGGGGGTTGGGAACCCCTGATGTAAACCACAATACTTATCTTTTGTCTCTTGCATCTTTGATTTTCTCTTCTGTCTCTCACTTAGCTATGGGAGGGCCAGTGAATTTGATCCATAGTCTAGAGTAATTCATCAGCTTGAGGGCTGAGTGCCATCAAAGTATATGATAGTTTATGGTAAAATGTTATTTTAAAAGTTTAATATTTTTAATCTATAATCTGCTTTTAAGTATCATTAAGAAAAATGAAACCATCTTAATAGATATATAATTGGATAAATCAGTGTGGTGCTATATACTAGGAAATGTATATGTGCAGACACCAAAAATTATCCAGGATTTATTGACAAGTGGAAAAAATCTAATTGCAAAATAAAAAGTGTAGTATGATTTTATTATCATACTTTACAAATGTGAGTCTACATATATGTTAAAAAAGGTGACTGGAAAGATGCACAGCACATTTTTAAGTATGGCTATCTTAGGAAGGGCGTAGAAATATAGGGAGAGAAAAGAAATACAACCTGTTCACTGTATTTCTGTGTGTTTGAATCATGCACAAGATCAATAAATGTATTATTTGTAAAATAAAATATCAGCAGTGAATTAAGTCATACTGTTATTATTTATCAAAAAGTTAATTAAAATAGATGCTGTTTTATTGTGAAAATTGGCAAAACATTTTCAAACAGAAGGAAATACATTATCAAAGAAACAATTTTTTTTAAAAGTCCGTAACTGAACGTGAGTTTTTATAATAAAAGTTTCCAAGTACCTAGCTTGAATGAATAAACAAATAAATAAATAAATAAATTCTTGAAGGCAGATCATGATGAAATTGCAAATTAACACAACCAATAAAGGGAAGATTCTAAAAGCTTTCAGAGAGAGAAAAAGAAAAGGATGACACATGTGAGACCTGGAATTAAAATGGCATTGAACTACTTAAAGCAACACTAGAAGTTAAAAGACAGTGCAGCAATGTCTTCAAAGTTCTAAAGGATTTCAACCTAAAATACTATACCCAGCCAAACTATACATCAACTGTGATGGTGATGGAAAAATGAAGACATTTTTAAAATGTGCCAAGCCTCAAAATTCTACTTCCCATTCTCCTTTCTTCATGAAGCTTTTGAAGAATGTACTTCATTTAATGAAAGGGTGAACCAAAAGAGAGCAGGACATGACAACTGGAAAAATAGGGGACACAGAACACAAGAGAGGTGAGGAGACTATCCAAGATTATTGCAATCATAAGTATCTGGACAACAGATGTAACCTGGTCCAGAAAGCAACCAGTGAAACTAGAACAGGACAATAAAAGGGCTCCAAGAAAGATGTCTTTAGTAAAGTAAAATGTTGCATATGCAAAAAATTAAATTTAATCATAGCATACTACTTGTCTCAGCAGTAAAGAATATATTTATAATCATGGTGTCAATGTTGATTTAACCAAAAATTATAATTGTATTCTGGTGAGAGAATTGTAAGAGGGGATATGGTAGTCGTTGGGATAGGCATGCTAAATCCTCATCCCCCATCATATGAAGTCACTAACCTTGGTGACAAAACTGACAAAAATGAGAGTAAGTATATAAGCACATAATTTTGAAATATGGAAGCAAAGAGATAAACAAAGAGTTAAAAAATATCTGTCATTAGAAGTTGGGCCCTGAAGAAAAGAAGGAAGGGGAAGCATCTCCTGTCTTAAGAGTTTTGTAGCTATCTTTTAACTTTTAAAATATGTACTAGTATTAGTTTGGTTAAAATAAATGATAGTTTAAAATCAACTAGAATTCCAAACAAACAAAGAAGTCTAACAATGAACTTTATCTCTTTGAATACAATAGGATATTAAATCATCGTTTTAAAAAAATCAGTGTTTAAATCATTTTTAATGACAAGAAAAATCCTCATGAGAATATAAATTTTTAAAAGGATGCACAAAATTTATTTGGCACATAATCCTATGTTAAAAAAAACAGAAAGAAATGCATATATAAACAGTTATTAGCTCTTGGGGTGGAATTACAAGTGGTTATTATTTTATTTTCTATACTTTTCTATATTTCTAAGTTTTTACACAGTAAGTGTATATTACTTTTATGAAAGAAAAAGAGTTAATTATTTGTTTTAAGCACATGGTGTTTCATCATCAAGTAAATGCCTCTTCTTCTATGATTCTGCCAAGGACCGAACTAAAGAAATTAGTTTAAAGTGTAGGAGGGGAGATTCCAATTAAATACATGTATACAAGTATGTTATTAAATTGTGAAACTGACTACCTGGGGAGGTCACAGAAAATATTTTAAAACAAGATTGACCACCATCTTGGAATATCAGTACTGAAGGAAACACCAAGATGACCAATTCCAAGGCAATTCTCCACAGATGAGAAAATTGAACCCTGAAGAGTTTAGATGTCTGGCCTAAGGTCATAAAGCCATTAAGAGGCAGAGGCATGGTTGGAATGCCAGTCTCTTAATAGCTTTGTGACCAATGTCATGTTTTCCCCACTCTTATGATGTGTCTGAACTCCATGAAATGCTCTAAATATAATTTAAAGGTCTGGGATGGATTACATAAACCTCAGTTCCTCAAGTCTGTTTTTTCTCTTGTTTCTACCCTAGTTCTTTTCATTCTTTCTCTTATGGCCTCTGTACAGAATATTATACAATAAAAACATAAGATATCATTTAAGGTGTGCATTTTTGCCTTATTGTATAGCCGTGTTTTGCAGAAATATATCTTCTCTTTGGGTAACATCTTTCCCAAACAACCACTGCAAGCTTCTGCAAGCAGATGGTCGTCAGCAAATACTGTTGACCAAGGCTCTCTTTTTATGTACATCTCATGCTTTTTTGAAAAATCAAATTCAACCAAGCCACTTTTAATTTTGTTTTGCTTTATTCTGTTTAGATAACTACATTTAAACAAAATTTATACTTAGGTGTTTTCCATGTAACCTGTTATTTTAGTGGAACACAATCAGGTTTTTAAATTTGGAAACTGGCTTGGGTTTGAAAAAAAATGTTAAAACTGGTGACTGATGAAATGACATTTGATCTAACCAATGGTTGGGAGAATTCATGAACAAAGGGCCACATACATGAATTTTCTTGATTTCAATCCATTAGTTTGGTCTCTGCGAGTCCTACCCAAAGATTTGAACTGGTGTGGAAGTAGCAGAAGCTAGAGTTTCATTAATGGTGGCAGAGTAACATCACATTAAAAGATAAATGCATTGGCTCCTGAAAAGCACACATCAAAAACTACATGGCCCTTCCTCCTTCCCCCACTCCCTCCTCCATCTCTTCAATCATTAGTAAACAGCCATTTAGTTAAGGTCTACTATGCCAGACACAGTGGTGGATTTTGGCAACAACAAAGCAAACACACTGTGTATACAGGAAGATGAATCCCTTGTTCTCAGGGTACCTACATTTCTTTAGTTCATGTCTACCCATAGCTGGTGCACAACAATGGTAAATTGTGATATTGGGTTCCTGCTTTTTAAATATATACGTATTTCTATATGCACAAGGGGTCTTCAAAATGTCCATAGGAAATGTGTATTATGAGGAAACTATGTATGAATTTTAAGATTTTTTTTTGTACCAAAGTGAACCTGTACTAACTTGTTTTAACATGTCTGAATAGAATCCAGTTTGAGGCACTAAGAAGAACAAAACTTCAATTTGAAAAGAGCCCCTAACAGAGCAGCATGAATTCTGCTAAAATGTAAGCAAGGAAAAACAAAACCCATCAAATTGGTGTTAAAACTTGGGTGGAAAGCCGGGCACAGTGACTCACACCTGTAATCCCAGCACTTTGGGAGGCTGAGGCGGGAGGATCATGAGGTCAGCAGATCAAGACCATTCTGGCTAACACAGTGAAACCCTTTCTCTACTAAAAATACAAAAAAGTAGCCAGGCGTGGTGGTGGGCACCTGTAGTCCCAGCTACTTGGGAGGCTGAGGCAGGAGAATGGCGTGAACCTGGGAGGTGGAGCTTGCAGTGAGCTGAGATTGCACCACTGCACTCCAGCCTGGGCAACAGAGCAAGACTCTGTCTCAAAAAAAAAAAAAAAAAAAAAAAAAAAAAAAAAAAAAAAAAAAAAAAACCTTGGGTGGAAAAATAGTAAAATCACTGATGCTTTACAAAAAGCTTACAGAGACATAAGTAGTTTACAAATAAATAACTTGTTTTAATAAGGGATGAGACAATGTTGAAGATAAAGCCCATAGCAGCAGACCATCCACATCAATTTGTGAGAAAAACATTAATCTTGTTTGTGCCCTAATTGAAATGGACCAATTATTAATAGCACAAATAGACAACACCATAGATATCTCAATTGGTTCAGCTCACAGAATTTTGACTGAAAAATTAAAGCTGAGCAAACATTTTACTTGATGGGTGCCAAAGCTGTTGCACCAAGATCAGCTGCAGACAAGAGCAGAGCTTTGGATGCAAATTTTAAACAAGTGGGATCAATATCCTGAAGCATTTCTTTGAAGAATTGTAACTGGAGATAGAACATGGCTTTATCAGTATGATCCAGATGAGAATGCACAATCAAAGCAATGGCTACCAAGAGGTGGAAGTGATCCAATCAAAAGCTGACCAGTCAAGAGTAAAACTTATAGCAAAAGTTTTGAGGGATGCTCAGGGCATTTTGCTGGTTGATTTTCTGGTGGGACAAAGAATGACAACATCTGCCTATTATGAGAGTGTTTTGAGAAGCCAGCCAAAGTTTTAGCAGAAAAATGCCCAGGAAAGTTTACTAGAGAGTCTTTCTTCACCACAACAGTACCCCTGCTTGTTTCTCTCATCAAACAAGGGCAATTTTGTGAAAGCTTCAATGGAAAATCATTAGGCATCCAACTTACAGTTCTGATTTGGCTCCTACTGACCTCTTTTTGTTTCTTAATCTTAAAAAATCTTTAAAGGGCACCCATTTTTCTCTAGTTAATAATGTAAAAATTACTGCATTTACATGGTTAAATTCCCAGGGCCCTCAGTTCTCTAGGGGTGGACTAAATGGCTGGTATCATCAGTTACAATTGAGTTTTGAATTTGATAGAGTTTCTGTTGAGAAACAAAGATTATGTATTTTATATTTATCTTTTAATTCCATTTTCTATGAATTTTTCAAGTTCTTTCATATGTATGTATATGTGTGTACACATATATATAACTTTATATATGTATGTATGTATGACTATTCTATTAAAATATAAGCAAAAAGCCATACATATAAGAATAAAGGCATAACAATCAGGTGAACAGAGTGCAGTTGACAAGGCTTTTAGGAAGACAGTTGGGGTCATACAGTCAGTGGCAGGGAAGGGAGCACAAGAGAGAGATGGGGGTCTGAAGTATCTTAATAATATTTTGATAAGGCAAAAGGTGACTTAACAAAACATGATTTCTTTTCCAGGAAGTACAAAGAACAAAAATATAGTTTGTATAACTTTATTCTAAAAATGAATTTCTTTCTACTTTAACTTCTATAACAATGAGAGTAGTTTTGATATGACAGACATCTTACACCAGGGACAATATGCTAGGGGAAGGATAGTACTGTGCAGAGAATATGGGCTGGGGATCTGGGAGCCTGGGTTTGGGTCCTGACTCTGCCTTTCCAGCTGTGTGGCCCTAGGCAGGTTCCTCACATGTAACATGGGGTGATTCTGAGGATTGACAGAGATGTGTGGTAAGGCAACCAGCACAGCACTTAGCACAGAAAAGTTCCCACGTAGTCAAAATCTTCCTCTGGTCTCAAAGACTTTGCCCACACTGTCTCTCTACCCTTTTGCTTCCATTCACAAGTTTCTAACAACTTCTTGGTGTTGGTTTAGTCTCACAATGGACTGTCAGATTGGTTGTATATATAATTTATACATTTTTCTGTACTTGTGTTTTATTTCTTTGTCATCCAGTTCAACTTATAGGCCTCATTGTATTTAAACTTGTTCAATAGACAAAAATCATTTATTTATTCAGTTTTTACTCTGTGTAAGATACTGTGGGAGACAAAAGATGGATTAAATAGAAACTAACTCTGCCTTCAAAGAGCTATTAGTATAGACCATTGTGTCCTCATTGGATTGCCTTACAGGGATAAAGCCTATCTGAATGCTCTAAAGATTCAGAGAAGGGAGACATCTTTTCTGAACCATTAATCATAATGAGGCTTCAGAGTCTAGACCATAGATGAGTGGGTCTGGAAGATTAGGTAAACAGGGGTATCAGATATTGCAGTTGAATTTTTTTTAAAGTTTCAATGATAATTAGCATGAGACATGTTTAGAGAATATTCAACTATGGCCAGAATCTAGGCTCTATGTACAAGGGTAGTGGGAGATGTGGCTGAAAAGGTGGGCTGAGGGCAGAATGCTAGGAGCCATGAATGTGGCAAGAGAATGAGCTGTTTTCTATAGGGTGAGTGGAAAGCTTTTACGATGAGATTTTTCTTTACAACAATCAATTTACTCCTAGCAAGCAATTTGGGTTGAAAAGGAAAGCTCCAGGAGGGGTGGAAAGTATTTGGAAGACTACACTAATAGTCTGAGATTAAGGCAACAGGAGCTGAACTGGGGCACTAGTGGTGAAATGGAAAGGAAACGAAGGGATGGAGAATTCCAGACGTCACTCAGGATGAATCAACAGAACTTGGCAACTGATTCATTTTGTAGAGCATGTATTTGTATCATCCGTGTAAGGGCACCCATTTAGTTTCCCAGCAAAAGTCCCTTTAGCCTAGCCTGTGATTACTGACAGGGCCTCAATTCAAGTCATCCCCTTCTCTCTCCACCAATATAATTGCATGTAATAGAAACTTGATGTAACATGGTTAGCCCAGAGCAGATGGGTTATTTCCCTGCCACCAGCATGACATCAGAATTTTGTTATGATAGTTTGGAACTCCCCACAGAGGAATCAGGTTAAACATTCTGAACAATTGCATTGTTCCCTTGAGCCAGGAGATTACAGTCTCTGGTATAGGAGAGTGAATTGGTGGGCATGTTGTTGGGGTGTGTGTGTGTGTGTGCACGCGTGTGTATGTAAAGGAAAGTTTGGTCACTTTTCTCAGGGGCAGGATAGAGCCAGTGCTCCAGCCTGGTACTTTCAGGCATGGTTCCATGACAATTCCAATAGAAAGCAGCCTCTTCTCACTGCTTTTGAGCTCCCTCCCCAAGAGGTAAGATCCTTTCTGGATCAAGTTAACACTGGAAAGGAGGCACTGGAAATAGGGCAACAAGAGTAGTGAGAGAGAGGAAAAAAGGAGGAGAATAGAGGCTGAGGCAGGCAGGAGGAGGGATAGAGAACTACAGAGGAAGAGAGGAAAGGAAAGACAGAAGAGGGAGAGAGTGCAGAGGTGGCAAAGGCAGAAAATGCCAGCTTGATCAATAGAGGAACTGATAACGGGCTTGAAGTGGAGAGAAGCTGCCCAGGAAATGCCCGAGACCTTATGAATGACAAGTGGTCATAGTCTACCACCTCTGCTCATGTGATCTCACCCCCTTGCTTTTATTTTCATTACTTCACCCTGACTGCTTTGGTCTCTTCTTATTTCTCCCTCTTTCCCCATGCATTTTCCTTGTCTTGTCTTCCTCCTTACCCATGATTTAGTCCTAGGAAATCCAAGCTCTTTCTGCTTGGTCTATGACTTGAGGTTTGGGCTAAAATTGCTGCTGAACACTGAGCCAATGACTGAGCCCAAAGAAACCTCCAAGTCCTCGTCTCCCTCCCTCCTCACCACGTTGACCTTCTCCAAAGACTGGCTCTGCTCTGTGCAGTTTGAGTCACATGGCTCAGAGGTAACCTTCCTGTCAGCAGAGCTGCCTTGACCTTACCAAGTGTACACAGGTACACTCTCACCTGCCTCTGAAGTCTAGGCAGCCCGAGGCATGGCTTTTCCCTTAGACATTCCAATATAGTCTCCCTTATTTTTATACCTTCTTCTGATATAGGGACTAATGCTCACAGTCTTTCAGGAAAAATAAATTCTTCTGCCACCTTCATGGATCAGGCCAGTGGGCAGAAGTTACATGCCTCAGTTAGTGATGCCTGGGCTAGTGAGCAGCAGACTTGCAGACAGAGCGTGTTCATCAATTTCATGTTCATTGCTAAGCCCATGTTTGTCCCACCTAAAAAGGACTCTTGTCAGATAATGTTAATGGGAGTGGGAGATAGGGAGGGTCATCCCAAGGAGAGCATATGCTTTACTAATGGAAACACCAATATATGCATAGCATGCATTTCTCTATTGGCCCATTCATCTGTTAAACATCTACCGTGTACCAAAATATGTGTTGGACATACTGAATATAAATATCAATTGACAGAGGGCCCCGCCTTCAGGAAATACACAGTTTTATAGGATAGGCAGATGTGAAAACAAATTATTAAAACAAAGTGGAGAAGAAAAGCGACAAATTATGAAAACTAGATGACAGGTAAGATCTTAGAGAAAGAGTGGTTTATTGCCTAGCATAAAGAAAGTAGACTCCAGGCAGAGAACATAACCTAAAACATACCAGAAGATACAAGAGCCTGGGCTATTTACACGTGAAGGACAAACTCATTGTGGTTCTATCACAAGGGTATGTGTGTGGTTGATGGAAAACGAACAGGAGAAGAGGACAGAAATCTAGATAGAAGCCAAGTTACGAAAGGCCTTGTATGCTGAATTCAGTTGGGATTTGTACTGGAGACAATGGGTGTCACTGAAGAATTATGAAATATTAGATGATCACATAAGAAATCTCAAATCTGGAAATCACAACAGTTCAAGCAATGAAATAGAAAATAAAATAAATTAGAGCATGAGTTGGTGATCTTTTTCTGTAAAGAGTCAGATAGTAAATATTCTAGGCTTCTTGGACCATTTGTTCCCTGTTACGATTATTCATCTCTGCCATTGTAGCATGAAGGCAGCCAGAAATAAGACATTTTTAAAAAGTGAGCATGGTTGTGTTCCAATAAAACTTTATTTACAAAAGCAGAGTGCAGGCTGGATTTGATTCAAAGACCATAGTTTGCCGGCTCCTGAGTTAGAAGAATGTTTCAGAATAGAAAAAAAAAAAAGACTTACAGGTGTTTCCCTGTGCTTGTGAAGATGGCTGTACAGTGTTTGAAATTCTCCCCTGCACTAGGATGTGAGGTTATGCTATCATCTCATATGTAAGCCTGCCTTGCCAGGGCAAAAGGAATGCGTTTACTAGTGTTACGATCAAAGTTCCATGACCATGAAGCAGGTTGAAAACAACGGGCCAGAGTCGATTCAGGAAATATACTAGTGTTACGATCAAAGTTCCATGACCATGAAGCAGGTTGAAAACAACGGGCCAGAGTCGATTCAGGAAATAATTGAACTCATCAACCGAAACAACGGGACCAGCAACATGGTCTGCCCACAGAAAGAAACAAACTCAAATGAAAAACTGAGTTTATGAAGAAGAGAACTAAGGCTGCCACTCAATGACTGGGTCTCTTGCAAGCATTCAGGATGATATTTCTATACAGCCATGGTTTCTGAAAAGCATCTTTTTTGTTAAATAATTTTTTGTCTTTATTATAGAATGGGGTTTCGTCATGTTGCCCAGGTTGGTCTCAAACTCCTGGGCTCAAGCAATCCACCCTCCTCAGCCTTCCAAAGAGATGGGATTACAGGCATGAGCCCCCTCACCCAGCCTGAAAAGCACATCTCACAGTGTAGAGGAAACTGGAGGCAGGGCAATATCTTACGTGTGCCTTGTAGCTAGTCATAGCTTTTCGCTGTAGCAACAATCCCAGGTCACCAGAGCATCCCTTTGCCAATCTAAGTCCTGGGACTTTCAGGGATGTTGACATTCCCGGGGCTGTCTGAGTGAGGCCAGCCCTACTGCTGGTGGGGACAGATTTCTGAGACCTATTGCTGTCCAGCTAGATCCTTCTGTGGTTGAGACTTCAGAGAAATAAGTAGGCAGCAAATAGATAGCACAGGCTCCTGGGTCAAAAGGGTGCTTGTTTGGATCCAGTGTGGGCTTAATGAGAGTTAGTTAACCCCTCTGGTCTTCAGGTACCTCATCTGTAGATTGAGAATTTTTTAAAGTGCCTTCCTTATATGGTGTAAAGATTAAATGAGATCATATCCGAAAGGCGTTTAACATAGAATTTTGCATATTTTAAATGTTGAATGTATGTTAAATAAGTAATTTGCATTCCTCTTTTTTTTTTTTTTTTTTTACTTCCATACCTCATTTAAGAGATCCTTGGGCCATGAAGATAGAATTGTTTTTTTCTTTTTTCCCTTTCAAGGACCATAAATGATTTCAGAGAGACACTGCATAGTTCATATGGCCCAATATCAACATCAGGAAACTACCTGATTGGGTTGGTGCAGGAACCAGGTGCTTTCCATATCATTTAATATGCAACAAAATCTGGAAAAAATGAGTTTTTTTCCTCTTAATTTCTACTTAGGGGAAACCAAGGTTGAGAAAGTTTGGAAAACTCTCCCACAGAGACACGGCTCATCAAAGCTAGCCTAGGACCCAAACCTGGGTTGACACAGAACAAGTTCATTCTTTCTGCCACATTATGCAGGTGTGCTTACTTATTATGTATATGACTTAATACCACTACCTCCTATTGGTATTGAGCTACTTCCAATAGATTGTAAGTTCCTTGTGGGCAGCAACCTTGTAATCATTCTGTATCTCTTATGATAGCTGACACAGTGCCTTGCACATGGTGGAGATTCCTATATTTTTTGAATGAATAAATTTGCATCACACCCATTTCTTCTTAGACTCTTCCTTCCTCCACACATGATCTTCCCCCAGCTATGGGATCCCTGAGGGGCCCACAGCAAGGTCTGCTGAGGCATGGCAGCTAGAGCCTCCACGAGTCCATAAAGGTAAGGGGAGGGGCCCCTGCATGGTGGGGAGGCAGAGGAGTGAGGACTCACATCCAGGCCTCAGTCTCTGCCCCTGCATTCCCCTAGGCTGGGGGAGTAATGTCCTGGTACCCAGCATAATTTGCTTTACTAATTGGGAGAAAGGCTTTCTGGAATTGCCAGAATTCCTTTTGCTCTAATTCCCTGACTTGACACAAAGTGGGTGAATGGCTATCACAGAAGAAAAATAGTATTTGTAGCCATGAGTGTCTGATGCCCTGTTCTTCATGAGACAACCCCCAACCCAGTCACGTGCTGTCCTAATTAGGCTGTCAGATACAATTTGGACAAGCTCTGAACTTTTTTGTATGTCTATCCAGACCACTGAAATATTGGATCTTTTTTCATTGCAACTTACAATGAAAAAAGCGATATAAGAATGTATAAGAAAGGTATTTTAACTTAAAAAATAAATTTGAATTAAGTGACTGTGACCTCCCTGAGCTCATCCTTCCATTTTTAAACTATCTGTGCTTGAATAGCGAGGAAACCATGTCCAGATTCAACCCCCTTTCCCTCCTCCCCACCTTTCCTCTGGTCATATTGGCTCAGCTACCATCCAAGTGTCCTGGACAGAGCTCAAAAGCTCAAAGATGAACGGACCCCAAATGATTCACCTTATAGTTTATCTGAGTCTGTGGTGACAGCCCCTCCACAACATAGGAGATACATAGGGTATTTTCAGGGACTTTGAAGACAATGCCTAAATACTGACTTACAGAATACAGAATACAGAAGATACTCGTCTGCAAAACACAGATACGAGGACAATTTTCACTACAACAGTTAACATTTTTTATTTTTGAGACAGGGCCTCACTCTGTCACCCAGGCTGGAACACAGTAGCACAATCATTGCTCACTGCAGCCTCACCCTCCCAGGCTCAAGAGATCCTCCTGCTTCAACCTTCTGAGTAGCTGGGACCATAGGTTAGCTGGGACCGCAGGCATGCATCACCATGCCTGGCTATTTAAAAAAATTTTTTTTGTAGAGATGAGGTCTCACTGTATTGCTCAGGCTGATCTCAAACTTCTGGGCTTAAGCAATCCTCCAGCCTCCACCTCGCAAAATGCTAGGATTACAGGCAGGCATGAGCCACCGTGCCTGGCCAGTTAACATTTTAACATGAGGAAAGTTGGGCTTTTGTTTGTTCATTTGTTGTTTTTTAAGAGTAGTGCTGAGGGCTGGGTTGGGGTGCAAGGCAGGAGCTGGGGAGGGCAGTTGTGGGGTTGGAAGGCACAAGTTGGTTGTACATCTAGGTCTGGAGGAATTTTTAATTTTCTCAACCTGTAAACAATGAGCAGCAGCTCGTTTCACTCTCATTTCTGCGTTGTTGTTGTTTGTTTGTTTTTTACCTTGTTAACTCTTCTGGAGGTTCTTGTGTAGACTGGGTTTTTGTTCCTAGACCTCATACACAAGGAAGAAAATATAGCCACTGCTGCTGTCCCCTTGGTGTGTGCATAGATCCTTATAAATAAGTCTCAATTAACTCTCTTTTCTGTGACCCAAAGAAGCCCCTGCTGATCCTGGCTCTGTTAATAAAGCGTGTGCCTGTACTGGAAGTAATTAAATGGGCTGAGTACAATTGTCAGAGCTCCAAGGGCCGAAGTACTGTCTTTTGCCAGGGCAAGAGTAATAGCGAACCTCCTTTGTTGGGAACATAATGAGAGAGACAGGCGTGAAGAAAGCCCATTGTCGGCAACACAGATAACTTTGGTGTACCTGGGATTTGTTATAAATGTATTTTGATGGCTTATTATGTCGGGAAGAATGTTTCCTTATCTTCAGGACTACTGAGCAGAACAGAGGAAATAATCCCAGTGTGACATTTATTTAGCTAGATACGAGTCTCTAATAGAGATGATGGGGGGATTCCATGTAGACCAGGATGCTGAATTTACACTGTCTTCTTTATTAATCTTCTAGTCCTGCCTAAATGACCTATGCAGGTGGATAGATGGGCTGGTCACTACTGGATGTTTTGCAGAGAGATAGCCCTGAGAATAATTATGAAGGACTAATTCTTTTCACGAATGGGGCTTTTAAAATGACAGTTCCTTCCATTCAAAAGCAATTTTTCCTTTCTGCTTGACGGTCGATGGCAGGTAAGTGGGGAGTAACTCTCATAATCAACAAAATGTCTGTGAAATCATGTGTTTAACAAAACTGAGAAGGCTTCCTTGCTCTAGACCAGCTCAGAGCCCTTGTATACTGATGTGTGCTATCATTCTGCAAGGGGGTGACAGTGTGCGCTGGGGAGGTTTTCCCAAATGTGCTGGACTGTAGGCTGCTTTTAAGAGGAAGATACTTCTAGGACTAGTGTTTCATAGGCTATCCTTCGAGAAATGATGTTTTCATAGCAATCTATTTTTTTATGGGTCTTTACATCTCTTATCTTGGCCATAATTCTTCAAAAATTCATTTTAGGGCAGGTGCGGTGGCTCATGTCTGTAATCCCAGCACTTTGGGAGACCAAGGCGGGCAGATCACGAGGCCAGGAGTTTGAGACTAGCCTGGCCAACATAGTGAAACCCCATCTCTACTAAAAATACAAAAATTAGCCCAGTGTGGTGGCAGGTGCCTGTAATCCCAGCTACTTGGGAGGCTGAGGGAAGAGAATCGCTTGAACCCAGGAGGCAAAGGTTTCAGTGAGCCAAGATAGCACCATTGCACTCCAGCCTGAGTGACAGAGTAAGGCTCCATCTAAATATATATATATATATATATATATGTTTTAGAACTATTCAGACATGGCCAGATTGGTTATATTCCCATCTTCAAAAGATAATACACTGGCTGTTGGCTAAAAATCAATGACTGGATCATGTCAATCCCTGATATCGTCTTCCTTTCCTTACAACCCACCCAGGCTCTCAGATGATAGACCTGGCTTCACCCTGCACATGTTATCATAGCTGGGCACTGGGGTCTCAGGATTCCTGTAACTGCCACTCTCAGAATGCTGGGAGATGCTCTTTATCACACTGGTTTGGGTTGGAAAGATAACAGACTTGGGGAAAACCCTCCCAGTCCTATTCTCTTTATTGTTTTCCAAGTTTTCCTTTTAAATATTTCTTCCTCTCTCCTTACATCAGGACAAGTATCATCCTTAATATCCAAAGCTGTGGCCTATGTTTAGATTACTGCCACTCTAGGAAAAACGCTCTCTTTAGAAATTTCGACTCCTCTAAATTTTTTCTTTTCGTTACATCCATCAATGTAACCCACGTTACATGATGGGTTACATTTGCATTTTAAAAGAAGACAAAAGGGAAAAGATAATGGTGTGCCCAACGGAATGAGTCCCTGATGCTGCCTATTAAGCACAGTGACAATCTGGTTAAGAGTCTCTGAGGAAATTCTTGTCTCCTGATCTTTTGTCAGTTGAGGTGGAAGGGCCCTTCCCTGTCACTTGTGTGTAAGGCAAATCCTGCATGTTTTGCATCACTAAGCATCTGGACTACATGACTATTTATAGCTGCATAATTAACCACCCCCAAACTCCATGGCCTCACATGATAATAATGTATTATTTTTATTGATTCTGTGGGTTTCTTGGCTCAGCTGTGTAGTATTGCTCTGCATGGTGCTGGCTGGGGCACTCATGTGGCTGTACTTAGCTGGGAGCTTGGTTGGGGCTGGAACATCCAAGATGGCCTCATTCATGCGACTATAGTTGATGCTGGCCATTAACTTAGATGTTTTCATTCCCCTCACATGGCCTTCCTTCCTCCAGTAGTCTAGACTGACTTCCTATGAGCACCAAGGATGGGTTCCAAGAGGATAAAAGTTGAATTGCTTGCATCCCATTTTATCAGCCAAACAAGGCACAAGGCCAGCACAGATTCAAAGGGAGGGGAAATCGATTCCACCCCTTGATGAAAGGAACAACATGGCCAGAGGTGGGAGATGTATCTTTAAGGGTCTACTCTGATGACTATCCTCAAACACTTGAGATAACCCAGAGACTAGCTCAGTAAAACAGTTCACATCTACCTACTGCTCCAACTTTGCAGAACTTCAGAGAAAAGACATCAGGGCCGGGGTTACATCGTGTTAGCCAGGATGCTCTCAATCTCCTCATCTTGCTATCTGCCTGCCTCGGCTTCCTAAAGTGCTGGCATTACAGGCATGAGTGGGCATGGTGGCGCATACCTACAGTCACAGCTACTAGGAAGGCTGAGGCAGAAGAATTGCCTGAATTCAGGAGACGGAGGTTGTAGTGAGCCAAGGTTGCACCACTGCACTCCAGTCTGGGAGACAGAGTGAGACTTGTGGAAAAAAAGAAAGAAGAAAGGCAGAAAGAAAGAAAGGCAGAAAGAAAGAAAGGCAGAAAGAAAGAAAGGCAGAAAGAAAGAAAGAAAGAAAGAAAGAAAGAAAGAAAGAAAGAAAGAAAGAAAGAAAGAAAGAAAGAGAAAGAAAGGGAGAGAAAGAAAGAGACAGAGAAAGAAAGAAAGAGAAAGAAAGAGAGAGAAAGAGAGAGAAAGAAAGAAAGAAAGAAAGAAAGAAAGAAAGAAAGAAAGAAAGAAAGAAAGAAAAGAAAGAAAGAAAGAAAGAAAGAGAGAAAGAAAAGACTCCAGCACTCAGATTCACAATTGTATTCTTTTATGAGAGTCCTGGCCTATGGGTATCTCTGAATGAGATTGATGTTGCTCTAATTTTCATATCACAGAAAATGAAAAGGAAGCTCTCTGATATTGGCGCTAGGTCTACAGTTTACCATCCCCAAACTTTGTTCTGCCAAAGGAAAATGTGGCAACAAGCCTTGGTACCCAACATTGGAAAGCTCAGGGAATACTGACATTTGACAGATTTCCGCAATTACTCCCCAGATGTTCACAGTATGGTAAGTCCTAGCCTCTAGCTCACTTTTGGCTTCTGCAGACAGACACAGGGAGCTTCCTAGCATTTTCCTGAAGCCTCAGGATAAATCAAAGTTTAGAAATCCTGGTTAAAGGTATTGAGAACACCTTGGTTACAGGTATTGAAGCTTCCCTCTGCAAAAGCCTTACTAGCTCAAATGCTACTCATTTACTTACAGAGCATTGTGGATTTTAAGATGACAATATGAGTAAAAGAATGAATTCTGATATTACTGCCCCCAAGCCCATCCTTTTTGTATATCAGATGGTTTACCAACTATCACAAAAAGGCAGATATGTGACTAAGTGTTCAGAAATCAACAATGGCCATGATCCACTATGCTGTCACTTGCACTGTAAATACAGCAAGAAAATCTATCCCAGCTATTGAAAAGGAGAATGCAGGTAGATACCAGGAAGACTGTTCTAGCTGTTAAGCTTTGGGACAGATGACCAAGGGCTATTTGACTCATTCATCAGAGCTTGAAGGATACATTAAGTAACAGCTACACAAGCTGTCTTGGTTGATGCGCTGGCAGAAGTCGGGGGAAAGTCTTTTATGACCTTCTCAAATCATTTTTTGCTCTCTGGGACTGTTTCTGCTCATAATTGTCATATGTTTTCTTCCCACGACATTCATTAGTCTGTAAGAGACAAAGATGTTCATATTTATTTGCATTTAAATTGCTTTCCCCTTTGAATCTAGATAACACCTGAGGCTTTATTAGTGTGCTCATTAGGAGTGGTTACCACGCAGAGATGAGGCTGGAATGAGAGGCAGGTCGCTCTGTGCACACGCAAAGCCTGCCCAAACTGTAGCCTGGAAGAGAGGACAGAATGGGTTCTGGGTCGCTTTCTTCCCTGGAGTTTTCTCTGAGATAAGCCTGCTTGTCAAGCAATACTTCTGTGCCTGACCATAAAGGCAGCCCTGATGCTGAATGAGAATACTCAAAAAAACAAGAACATTCTGAATACTCAGCTCACTGGATTTTCAAAGCTTCCTTGCAAATGAGAGCTTGGCTTCTACTTTTTCTGGCCAATTTAATCAAAATAGCTCCACTTATTTCTGCTTGATGATTTGGCTTGCAAGATGGCAGTCATGAAGTTTGAATGGGCTTTTCAGCTCACCCATTTTTGTCAGGATTCAGGGCTGGCAAAGCCTACAAGTTGATTGATTGGGGCAATCCATGTATATCTGGCTTGTAGAATAACTAGTCATTACTGCATGCTGGAGGACACTGGAACTTGTGAGGGTGCTATGGGTGGATTCTGGGTCTAGGCTTCTGCATGGTTGATGATGCCACTACACTTCTGAGCCTGGTTTGTGATCATTGCAACCCTACCACATCCACAAGGAAGCCTCTATTCAGCTTAGGTCACCGCAGTCCAAGGGAAAACAAGCCTGGCTTTGCCACAGTTGCTACCATAATAAAGGTCAAACTCCTTGCTTCCCAGGCCTTTCTATGTGGCCCAGATGGGACTATACAAGCAGTTCTTGGTTTTAAATGTTGAATAAAACCACACCCCTCTCAGACCCATCCCTCTGTCTCTCCCCGTTTAAACCTGGGTGACCAAGTTCTCAAATTAAATTCCTTCTGTTTTAAATATTTAGAGTGAATTATCTTCTCCTGATAGGACCCTGGCTCCTCCAGGTACCCTGGAAAACTACCTACCTAGACTTGATCCCTGCCCCATGCTGTTCACCACTCTCCCTTTTGAGTAGCTTTGCACAGAATATGCAGGTGATGTTGGATAGCAGCTCTAATTCAGTCCAGGGATCAATGGCCAATTGAACTGTGTGAACTTATAAAGTTTTTGCATCTATCTCTCCTGAGTCTACTTTTCATCCCAGATTGGCTAATTCATTCATCATTCACTCATTCATTCTGCACATTTTAGAGAATCCCTCTGTCTGCAGAAATCATTTCTGGAGACCCAATTACAGAGAAGCAGGATGTGGGCTATGAAAAGCACAGAAGCCTCTTTGGAGTCTAATGTCAAAATTTCCCATGCCAGCTGTGTAGAGAGATGTGAAGTCTGCAGGACCTGGGGGTGGGGAGAACATAACTAGAGCTCTCCTCTCCTCACCAGAGCTCCCAGGCAATTGACTACAGGGGTCAATTGCTCTGCTTATGGGTCTGGTAGATTGTTAGAAAAAAAAATGTACTCTAGCACAGGGCTGGGAAAAAATAGCACTCCACATTCTGTCTGCTGCAAAACGATTCCACTCTGTTACCAATGCAGGCAAAGCCCTCTTATATCAATCAGTGTGACCTCCCCACGCCTCTGCATAAAATAGACAGAGGGAAACTAAATTGTGGTGAACAACCAAAATCCACATTTCTAAAAATGAAATGGAAAGGAAAAAAAAGTACACTTCCCCACAGAAGTAGAATCTTCCTCATTTCACACCTAACAGTTGCTCCTATTCATCAAGCACTTATCATCAAGCCAGAACCACACGGGTGGTTTCATTGTGTCCCTGATAGCACAAAAACCCTACACAGTAGGCTTTTGTTAATCCCCATTTTACAGATGAGGAGTTTAAGCCCAGGTACATTTCTGTATTTCACCAAGAACATGTAACTCCTAAGCAGCAGAGTTGGGAGCCACGCCTAAGCCCACTGGTTTCTCAAGCTCGAGGTCTTCCCATGATTCCTCACCAGCCAGCAATTTTCATGTTAGCATCCTAGGTTTCTGGGTCGCTTAACCATAATGGGTCTAGAAAGCAGGCTAGTTTCCTATCATAGTGCCAGAGACAAAAAAAAAGAGGAAAGAAAAATCTGTGCAGAAAAAAAAAAAAAAAAAAAGCCACAAGCAAAAGGACAATGCCATTGGGTCCTCAATGGTTTGGCGGCCACCTGACTTTGCTCCCTTCCTTTTGCAGGGATAATGACAAGTTCACTGTTTTCCAAAGAGGAGTGGTTTGTGTGGCCTCTCAGAGGTTTCCTGGAATGTAGCTCCACATTTCTGGTGAGCCTGTGCTGCTGGAAATCCTGAGTAATGGAGAGAACATAGGCACTGGAAAGGAGGAGCTGGGCTGAATATTCACTCTGTTGCTTACTAGCCAGGTGAATCTAGATCAGTTACTGAAACTCTTGGAGCCTCAGTTTCTTTGCTTGTAAATGAGGATATCAGTCATTCTTCCATCATCAATTTGTTGTGAGAACTAAATGAGATAATAATTGTACTTTACTTAGAACATTGCTTGTACCATTAGTGCTATCTAAGTATTAGCTGCTACTATTAACATTGTTTATCATGCTCTCAGGTGGTTAGAGATCACAGATGCCCTCTCTTGTAGACAAGATACGTCTCTTTCAAAAACACCAATGAATCAATGTTGTGGCCAAGGTATGTTTTACCCCTGGACAATGCTTCAGGACCTCAACAAATGCTGACCCCCACCAGAGAAAGTGTCCCCAAAGCTTTTTTCCTGCAAAGTGGAATGGCCTTCAGACCTAGCAAGATATTGAGGACCACGTTGCCCTTAGGGCAGCTTCCAACTCTGAACTCAAAAATGATGTGTCATATATTCTTGAGGTTTCATGGATATACTTGACACCTCACGTTTCTCATTCAAATTCAGCGGGAGAAAGGAAAACCAGTTCTGGAGAAGAGGCTAGAGGTGGGGCAGGTTGGTGAGTACTCATGGTTCTTCCACCACTTTCCCCGACTTCCACCCTCCAGGACAGCCACTGCCATACACAGTTCTCCTAGGCTTGCCCATGTCCATCTTGAATGGTCATCTTACTTCCTTTCTGTGACTTGCCATCTTTTGGCAATAGCAGGCTGTATCTAGACCGTTCTCTGCTTCAGTTTACCTCTTGCCTTGCTATTATTTAACTACAGATTTCAGTCAGCTCAAGAGAACATTTTTGCAGGAGGAAGAGAGAAGGAGCCCAGATGAGAAAATGTCTTGCTACAAAATCCATTTTTCTGTAACGTTTGGGGCTTGGAGCTTCCATTTCAGGTTGACATTGTAAAATGTATCTGCGAGAACACCAGTAAAGGAACTAATGATGACACTGCATTTCTGAAGCCCTTTCACAAGATGGCTGGGGAGATGATTTATCATATTTATTTATTCCAATTTGGCAGCTAATGGTGGGGCCTGTATCAAGGCTGCATGCACTGGTGCTTGGCTCTGGTTTCAATGCCTCTGCCTTGTTCGCCTTTACCCCTGGCTTCTCTTCCTTTCCCAGAGGGTCCAGCTGCATCAGGTGACAATCCCTCTGCGACTGTGCAACCTAGAGGGACAGGGCAGTCTGCAGTTGGGCAGCGGCCAGATGACATCATGCAGTTTCACTTCAGTTTCCCCAAAGTGAACTGGGTCAAGTGTATTGAGGAAAAAGGCCATAAGTGGCTCAATACCAGACTGCATCCCTGGAAGCAGAAAATGTGACTCATGGGCAAGACAGAGACCCCATGGCAGGCTGGTCAACCAGTGTGCTGAGCCCTCATATACACCAAGCCTAGAAAGGCTCTGCATAAGTACTAGTTTCCTCATCTGTAAAATGGACACAGGTCCTTTTGGAAAAGGCATTTGCCTTCTTACCTATAGAATGGATCTGCAAAAGGATTAACAATTAGGGCAAGCCTAGTCTATAGGGTTGTCTGTGTCCTGGGAACTTTACCCTTCTAAGTATCCTCTTAGTACTAGTTTGGATTTGCCTAGTTACAGTGTTATTTCAGAACTCATAGAAAAGCCTGGCTTTTGTAGTCACAGCAGGACAGAGTAATAGGAATGGAATAGAATTAGCAAGTACTAGCACAGTGATCACTAGCACATGATCGAGTGGGAGGTGATAGGGTTTGGGGATCATCCTCCCTGAGTATAATGGGGTGTTCAACGGGTAGGTGGAGCACTGCCTTAAGGAAACTAGAGAAGCGGATATATTGGTTATCTATTCTCCGGTTCTGTTATCTATTTAACAAGTAGCCCCTAAATTTAGTAACTTAATTATTCTCTCACGATTGTGAATTGGGAATTCAGGAGCAGCTTTGTTGGCGATTCTGGCCCAAGGTCTTACATGAGGTCACAATCAGACGTCGGCCAGATACAGTCTTATGAAGTCTTGCCTGGATGCTAGGATCTGCTTCCAAGGTAGCTCCTGACCCTTGATGGACAGCTCTGGTTCCTCCCCAGGGAACCTCCTACAAGGTTGCTGGGGCTGATGGCAAGGTGGCTGACTTCTCAAGGGGGATGGGTCCAAGGGTACAAGACAAGCTGCGACATCCTCCATGACCTCACCTCAGAGGTTGTACATTGTCATGTCAGTTGCATGCTACTGTGGTCACACAGGTCACCCCTGAGTGAATGTGAGAGCAAACTGCTCAAGGGTGTGACTGCAAGGTGAGGATAGGTGGGGACTACCTTGAAGCTGTCTACCAGAGGGGGGAAGGTGCTATTTGGAAATGCAGGAAAACTCGATTTGGAGGTGGGATTGTTGGGAGGAAGGACAAGGGACCGCAGACAGACATCAAAACAGAAGCTTGGGGACCAAAGCCTAAGCCAAGGGCCAACTTTCAAACTGGATCATGGATTATGAATCCATGCACAGGAGACTCATGACCTTAAGGGACCTACAAGGGAGGTGACATGACTCAGGCTGCAGTACTAGCTTGACCCCTGTCACTTCACTGTGGAGGAATTTGTGAGCCAGGCAGGATCCTAATGTACATCTCTGGGCCTACTTTCTCCAGGCTGACTTATTGAAGCTGTGGCTTGATGCTGAGTTCACCGTCAGGGCTGAGGCTGCTCAGGAGCTTTCTTTTCCAAGCCCAGATAGGTCTTAAAGGTAGGTAGAGTGGCCGTCCATGCAGGGAGAGCCCGGAGGCTGGAGAGCTAGCTAGGCTCTGCTTGAGTCTGTTTTGTGGCTAGGTGGTTGGTTCCGCCTTGTGTCCTTAGGAAGTCCTGGGCTTTCCACGACCACCTTTGGTTTTCAACTGTGTGAACAGACACCACGCCCCAGATCAGAGAAGAAAACACTGCGAGTGTGCAAGCAAGCTCATAACCAGCACCCCAGTGTGCCTTTTTTTGCCCTCTCCCCCTTAGTACATAGAACCAATCTCAAAAATTGCTCCCTTACACTTCTATCAAAATCTCAAATTTCCAAAGTCCTATCAAGAACATTGTCTCCATAAGCCAAGGTTAGAGATGAGTTTTCATAATAACTTCACGAGACAAAAGAGAAAACTGAGGCTACAAGAGGCAAGACCTACCCACAACCATTTGGCTAAGCCCAGCACTCTGCCCATGGTCCATGCACCCCTTGACCCTGACATCAGCAAAGCAGTCCCCATCACCAAAATGCGGTGTACCACATGCCCCTGGGAAGACGAACCAATCTGAGATTGCAAACAACAGGAAAGGACCTCAATTCTTGTGAGGCAGCTATAAGGACTTTCAGCCCTAGACCTGGACATATTTTGTGATTTTTAAAAAATGTAACTCACCATGCTATACACATCCTTAGCACACATCCCACACACAAGCTCGCTCTGCTCCTGGCATGGAGCACTCAGGGTCTCTTTAGGGGACTATCCTTTTTGTCCCCTGAATGGGCCACTCTTTACCATCAAAATGAATTGCTTATCATCTGTACTTGGCTTTTTAGCAGTCACAAATACAGGGTGGGGAATTTGTTGGATACCAGGTGTCCTATTAGCCAAAGTCCTTTCCAGCCCATGCTGCTGAATGAGCCAGGTCATGACCCCAACCAGGCACTCTGGTTAGAGCTCAGTGTAGACAGACGTGCACACACTGCTGAGCAAAGAAGGTTTGGGAGTGTAGACAGAGGAAGTGAGTCCTGTCAGCTGGGGCGGCTCCTGCACTGAGCAGTGAGGGCCGAGAGTGAGAACTCTCTGATGCTTCCTCTCTATGCAAGGTCTGTGAGCTTTATGACTTCCTTCTGGCTTGGTTGTAAGAGAAAATCACCTCAAAAGGGCCTGGGTAAGAGCTACTAGCCTTCTTGGAATGTCTACAATGTGCCAGATGTGAAAGCAGATGCTCTTTTGAAATACTTCTGTCGGATGAACTTTCTTATCATTGTGGTACAGATGAGGAGGCAATGTCATTTGTCTAAGACCCCACTGTTTCAGCTGCTGGAACTGGGGTTTGGATGGAAGCTTTGGCGGCTCCTCAGTTTGCATTTTCTCCTCACTGCAGTATCACTTTGGGAAGGAGGTCTGAAGTCTTCAAATGAAAATGGAGTTTTCTCCTTATGTAAGTATAGCAATCAAATGTTCTGGAAAGAACACTTTGCCCAGCCAAATTGCTCTAGATGTTCAGGGCAGGAGAGGGGCGGATGTCCTGGTGGTGATGACCACATAACAAGAAGAGACAATGTTTGCTTAAGGTACCAGACTCTCAGGGTGGTCTAGCATTTCTCAGAGAGTGGTTGGAGAGTTGGCCTCTTGTGGTATAGGTAAATTTTTAAGTATTTATGAAAATGCTTATATGTCTGGTTTCAGCCTGACTTAGTAATTTGCTTGTATAACCTCTATGCCTACTCTTGGTGGTCCAAAGGGCCCAGATTAAGAATTTTATGAACATCCTGCTGTGTTTAGTGTGTTATACCTTGGAGTATCTATTTCGCTAACCCAGATGGTGCCATTACCACACACATATCCTGCAAGGGGAGGGAGTTGTATTAACAAGTGTAACCAGCAAAACCACAGCATTTCACTTTAGCAAAAGGGGCCGAAACAGGAAGCAGGTAAATTCCCTCCTCCCACACACCTACCATTCTCTCCTCCCTTCTACGAACTTAGAGTCTCTGGGTTTGTGGCCTCTGAACTCCTCTCTACCTCTAGGAGCCAAATCGGGCATTGGGGGAATTCACAAGCTTCATATTTAGCTCAAAATCACCCGGGCTATATGTGGGCTCATCACTTCCTTAAAGGTGGAAGAAGTTCTAATTTCTTGTTTTCTCTCGTCTCTCTCTTTCTATCTTTTCTCTTCTTTTCCTCTGTCATTTTTCCCTTCTCCTTCAGAGCATTATAGTTTTCCTTGGACTGCTTTTTCCCACAGGGCTTCCACTGGCCTATTCCAGAGTACAATTACTAGTACTGTGTTACATTTCCAATAGTCAATAAGAAAGCAGAAGTGGCCACATTGGCTTCCCCTAAAAGCAGCATCAAATTTCAAGTACTTTCTTATATTACTCCCCCTTCATTCCACCACCCTCTATAAACACACAACTCACTGCTGGGCATATCATAAATGCTAAAAAATAGTGAATGAATCAATGAATTAAGTAATTCTTTTATTCTAATTTTTTCTATAGTAAGTCATTGTGAATAAGATGGTTCTTTTTTTTTTTTTTTTTTTTTTTTTTTTTTTTTTTTTTTTTTTTTTTTTTTTTGAGACGGAGTCTGGCTCTGTCGCCCAGGCTGGAGTGCAGTGGCCGGATCTCAGCTCACTGCGAGCTCTGCCTCCCGGGTTCACGCCATTCTCCTGCCTCAGCCTCCCGAGTAGCTGGGACTACAGGCGCCCGCTACCTTGCTCGGCTAGTTTTTTGTATTTTTTTTTTTTAATAGAGACGGGTTTCACCGTGTTAGCCAGGATGGTCTCGATCTCCTGACCTCATGATCCGTCCGTCTCGGCCTCCCAAAGTGCTGGGATTATAGGCTTCAGCCACCGTGCCTGGCCATGAATAACATGGTTCTTTTATCCCCAAAGAGGTTGCCTATTGACTGAAAGCCTAAGCACAGCTTCTGAGAGTCACAATGAGATCACATCTCTACTGTACTGAAAATCTTTTCAGGCATCACAGAGAAAGGTCTGGCCGTGATTCTCCTTCCCCGGTTCTGAGTGAAAAGGTCATTAACACTAGCTACTGGCAATTTCAAGAATTGCCAAAATGACAGTGATGTGATAAGAACAACTATCCTGTTGGGTCTTTGTGTAGTATTTTTCCTTTAAAAGCAGCTTTATGCTAATTATCCCATTTGAAACACACAAAAAGAAAGTGTGAGGTTAATGTGGCTAAGATTTATGTCCATTTTGCAGACATGGATCTGAGATATCTGGTGATTTGCTGGTGGTTGCACAGGTAGTGGAAGAGCTGAGGCGGAAGGGTTTCTTCCTGAGCAGGTTGCTGTTCTTCCCAGGAGTCCTTCCTACCTGCCTTTCTCTTGCTGACAGCCATCTCACCCACTTTGTTTAAGGGTCAAAATTGTTTCAGGTCATTCTCACTACTACACTCCCATTAGCGCCATGACAATTTACAGATACCTTGGCAACATCAGGAAGTTACCCTGTATGATCTAAAATGGGGAGGAACCCTCAGTCCTGGGAATTGTCCACCTCTTTCATGGAAGACTCGTGAATAATCCATTCCCTGTTTAGCCTATAATCAAGAAATAACCATAAAAATGGGCAACCAGCAGCCCTAGGGACTGCCCTGCCTATGGAGTAGCCATTGTTTATTGCTTTGCTTTCTTGATAAACTTGCTTTCACTTAAGAAAAAAAAAAAAACAAACTCCTGTCTCTAGTAAAAATTTATGTTCACACCTAAAATTTGTAAACCAGTGTGCATAGCATCTTTATTCATGATAGTTAAAAACTGGAAACAATCCAAATATCCATCAATAGATGAGTGGATAAGCAAAATGTATAATCTGTGCAATGGAATATTATTGGGCTGTCAAAAGGTGTGAAGAGCTGACACATGCTGCAGCATGGCTAAACCCTGAAAACATTATGTTAAGTGAAAGAAACCAGCCACAAAAGCCCACATTATGTATTATTCCATTTAGACGAAAAACCAGATTAGGCAAATGTATACAGGTGCAAAGTAGATTAGTGGTTGCCCAGGGCTGGGGGGTGGATGAGGGTATTGGAAACTGACAGCTAATGGGTACAGATTTCTTTTAGGGATGATAATAATGTTTTAAAATTGATTGTGGTGATGGTGGCACGACTCTGTGAATATACAAAATCTCACTGGATTGTATAATTTAAAAGAGTGAATCATATCATAGGTAAACTATATATAAATAAAGCTTTTTTTTTTTTTTAAGGTTGACTCTGGGCTGTGGCTTTCATAATCTTCTTTGGCCATGGCTTTCCCTGGGGCTCCAAAGCTGAGCAGTGCCCAATACTGTCTCCTCTAACTTTGTTTTACGGGGAGACATTTCTCCAACTCTGCCCGCTCAAATATGTGGGGTGAAATCAGGTGCCTCCATATTCCCAAATACAAAGCACTAGAGGTTAAGTTCTATACTTCTCAAATGTCAGTGTACATTCTGATGCCCTGGAGATCTTGCTAAAATGCAGATTCTGATCCTTTGGGTCTGGGACACAGACTGAGATTCTGTATTCTAAGAAGCTCCCAAGCAATGTCAGTGTTGCTACTGCCTTCATTTTGCGAAGCCAAGGTGTCGACCACAGACCCAGAAGATGCAGCCCTTGACTCCTCAATGCCACCTATACAATTCAATCAAATATCAGGATTTTCAAAACATAGTCAGTCAAATGTCTTTTTCCCACTCTCTATCCAATTATTAGGTGCATTATAATGGAAGATTGTTAAACATGGTTACCAACTTGGTGAAATCCTTTGGTATACAGTAATCTTTATGGAAAGCACCTAACAACTTGGTGGAGTATTTTTTCTTTGAACTAACTGAATTGGCAATTTAGTTTGCATCATAGGGAAAACCCTCAGTTGTGCTAAGTCTGAGCTTCCTTAATCATAACTGTATATTTTAAAAGCACAAGATTAATTTCTGTGTTCGAAACACCAAACATGTTGTCATTTTGAGGAGTAGGCAGGAGGTTCAGAGGACCTCCTTAAAAAGAGATAAAAGCCAAGAGATGGTGAAACTTTTATTTTATTTTGTTTTGTTTTATTTTATTGTAGAGATGGGGGGGTCTCACTATGTTGCCCAGGCTGGTCTTGAAGTCCTGACCTCAAGTAATCTTCCCACCTTGGCCTCCCAAAGTTCTGGGATTACAGGTGTGAGCCACCATGCCCAGCCTGGATGGTGAACTTAACTTAGTTGTATAGCATCTGTGGATTGTGATAAGATTTATGTATACAACTTAATTTTTGTTTAATAAGCATGTGGTGTGTGTCTGTAACATAAAGTACACGATGCCTCTATCTCAGGAAGAGATATATAAAGATGAATAAGATGCTGTCTGTGCCCAAAGAGAGGCCTTTATTCCTAGTCAGGGAAAGAAACAAGCTCACCAAGAAAAGCAAGAAATAAAAGGGAGAAGGAGAGAACTTTTGGCTTGTTCTTGCTGTTTGATTGGCTTAAATTTTATCTCCACAGATTTTGCTGATGTTGTGGCAAAGCTGAAGAATCCTGGACACTCTCCTTTGTTCAAATAAAACTTCTATTTACACAGGATTTGCTAAAGGAGTACAAGGAAATGGCAGAGATAGTGTTAAGCTCACACAGCAGTTCGGGAAAGTGCCCCTTCATTGTTCTCAGTCTTGTACCTGCAGTAACAGGGCCTACAGGCTTTGAACACAAAACAACTGAGTTCGGAACCTCAGAAGAATTCTGGATATGGTACAAAAAAATTCAGGTTCAGATTCAAATTCCTGCTGTGCCCAAGTTTAGATAGACGATGATAGGTGCTTTTTAAACATGCTGGGGCTTATTTTTTCAACTGCAATATAAAGATGATTATACTAATTTCTTCAAAGGGATGACATGAGCAGGAAATGAGCGAATGTATGGAGAAAGTTTCATGAACTGCCCAACACTCTACAGATGTAAGAGGTAATGACTATTTTTCCTAGCCCATGTGCTTCAGGCCTCGGCTATCCTTCTCCTGCCCTCAGGTCTGGCAAACCCCATCTGTCAACTAGCCATGGCTCCAGTGCTATTTCAGGGCCCTGCTTGATGAACCAAGTAGATGTGGGGTCTTCCTAAAGAGAATACATTGTGATTGTGATCAGAAGGAAACTTCAGTCCAAGTCCTCAGTGATTCTCTGGGACTCAGTGTCTTCAGCTGTAAAATAAAGTCACTGACCACATTTTGAAATTCCGTTATAGAAATGCCTGCCCTATAAGCAGGCATGATTTATATTGGTGCCCTGTATCTGTCTCCCATATGAAGAAAAAAGCTTATAGTTCAGTCTTTTTCTTCCCTAGGTTTTTGAGTCTAAGCCCTTATTTTCCACAAGCTGGGAACTTAGAAGAAGGGAAACACTACAATAAATCTGCTGAATTAGCCACCACCCCTTTCTTGTCGTTCCCACTGGGCTTGGGAGCCTGAACCACCTACAGGCCTCCCAACCCTTCCTAAGGAGAGCAGGAGCCACTTGTCAGCTCCAGCTTTGGAGCTTTGCAAGCTAATCAACTGCAGATTTCCTAATTCCTGTTATATCCATCTAAGTGATAAGCCAAACATGGAACAAACTCTCATAGGAAGAACATTACTTTTAAATATGACTGATAAAATAATAGCTGAGCCAGCAGGATCTTTACTGATAAAGGCTAGTGAAGATTTCTATCAGAACTACTGTTGAAGAGGTTTTTTTTTTTTTTTAAACTCAACCATAATTGATTCCATCCCAAACTTGCAACACAAATTCTTACCTCCAGAAGGTAAGATAACACGCATTATACAATATTCATGTATATGCACACACACACACACATATACATATAATAGGTAAGTTCTTTCCAAGGCTCACTTGATGGATGCAGGGCACAAATCCAAACTCTGGAGAATGAGATATTAATAATTACTTCTGTAGTGTTTGATATTTGCTAAGTGACTTGCAGTTATTTATTACATAATTATTTTACATTGAACAGTTTTCTCTCTGGATAAGTAAGATCAGGGAATGAAGAATGGGCTGGTATAAAGGTCCAGAAAGATGTCTTTGCCATCTTTTATGGTAGATGCCCTGGGGGAACCCAGATCCTCCCTCTGAAGAAGCAGACCACTGTGTCCAGCCACTTCTCCCTTTGTGTCTCTGGCCAAATATCCACGGAACAGATAGAATAGGCAAAGGCTAAGTTTTCACTGTGTAGTCGTGACCAAAGTCCTCTTTCTTGCCATAAAGCTGTAACTACTCCCCCAACCCCTTATTTTCTATGAGGATGTCTTTAGTTGTATTGGGAGAAGGCAGATAACAAAGGTTCAGCAGTGAGAGGGCCTAGGTTCTGGGGCCGCTCCCTTTCTAACTAGCTGTGTGACTTTTGTCAAGCAAATTCACTATTTGTGGTCTCTGTATTCTTTATTTGTCATACTGGAATGATAGCATCTCATCCACTGGGTATAAAAAGATTTGTTTGTTGTGAGAGTAAAATGATGAGCACAACAGCTCTTTGAAGATATTGAAAGTTCCATAAGGTTAGAATGGTGTTATTATTACTGCTATTCACATGAACAGCTTCTATGCATCCCATCCAATCTGAAAATTGATATACCTTGGTCAGCAGCCCCAATCTAGATTTAACTACGCACTTTGCCTTGCTTCTAATTTATTTATGGTTGCAACTTTGTTTTCTTTATACTGAGAGGCCTGATAGCATAGTGATTAAGATGACTAATTCTGGTTTCAGATGGACAGGATTTAAATCCTGGCTTCATCAAGACGTCTATCTCTGGCCATGATGAAGCAACTATTACTGGACTAGCCTTCCTGCCATAAACAAATGTAAAACTGCTACAACATACATGAGACACTTTTTTAGTTATTGAACAGATTGCACCTGACTATGATTCTTGAGAGAAGGAAAACACACAAGATGAAACTCACATTTGCTCCAGCTCTCTTCTCATGGAAAACGTATCCACATTATAGCAGAGAGAATTGGATGGAGCAAAAGCAGAGCACAGGGGTGTCCCTTAGCCAAGGATTAACATCGAGGCTGTTAAAGGGGCTGGAATCTGTGGGGTAGGACACAGGAAAGAAGGGAGATGTGAAGAGAGGGCCACAAATCTATTTAGGGGTTCTCCAAGAGTTCTTGAATGGAACATGGTCTGTGTGTGCAGAGAGAGACAAAAGGAGTCTTATTAAGTAGCAGCTGCTATGGGGTTACAAGTGGAACAGAGATACTTGAGGTCTAGCAGTGCTGGGGATGTTGGAGAACCAGTGTAGGGTCTTGTTAGTGCTCCCAAATCCTGAGATCTGAGAAAAGTCATATACTAGAGGTAAGAGGCATGCCCTAGAGTAAGATCTATTCTATAATCACCTTATCAAACCCTCATACCAAGCTTTGACAAGATCTGCATGGAAAACAGAGTTAGGAATTTGAAACTCACCAAAATAAAAAGGCTTGGGCAACATCTTGGGCTTCTTGCAAATCTTCCCTGACTAAACCTAACATAAAGTCTAAACAAGTTCAAAGTGATTGCCAGTAATTGAACTGTCTACTAGAATATAGCCCAATGCACTTAAGAGACTGATAACAGGGAGGCTGAGGCAGGAGAGCAGGAGAATGGCGTAAACCCGGGAGGCGGAGCTTGCAGTGAGCTGAGATCCGGCCACTGCACTCCAGCCTGGGCGACAAAGCAAGACTCCATCTCAAAAAAAAAAAAAAAAAAAAAAAGAGACTGATAACAAAGTCCAATGTCTCCACAATGTATAATTTACAGTGTACAGTATATAATAGAAAATACTAATCACACACACACAAACACACACATGAAAATATAATTTATGGTCAAGAAAGAGAAGTCAATAGAATTTGACCTCAAGGTGGCCCAGATGTTGAATTGCACTGACGAATACTTTAAGGCATCTACCTAAAATATATCCAAGAATTAAAGAAAACAAGATCTTAATGAACATATTTTAATGGTCAACATATTTTAACATAGAAAATATTAGCAGAGGAAACAAAACTGTAAAATAGAACCAAATGGCCATTTTAGAACTAAAAGGTAAAATAATTAAAGTGAAAAATTTACCAGGAGGTCTTAACAGAAAATTTGAGATAGAAGAATAAAAGGACTTAATGAGATTTAAAGGGGCTTAAATAAATATAGATACAAATTATCCAATTAACAGAACAAAGGGGAAAAAGGTGAAAGAAAAATAAATAGGGAGTCTCAGAAACCCGTAGAGTAATTACATGCATTTAATTGGATTTTCAGGAGAGGAGTGTGAGAATGGAGAAGAAAAAAAAAATGTGTTGAGAAAGCATGGTGGGCCAGGTATCATGGCTCATGCCTGTAGTCCAAACACTGAGAGGCTGAAGTGGGAGAATGGCTTGAGTCCAGGAGTTCAAGATCAGCCTGGGCAACATGGTGAAACCCTATCTCCATAAAAAATACATAAATTAGCTGAGCATGGTGGCACACACCTGTAATCCCAATCACTCAGAGGGCTGAGGCATGAGAATCGCTTGAGCCCAGGAGACAGAAGTTGCAGTGAGCTGAGATTACATCACTGCCCTCCAACCTGAGTGTCAGAATGAGACTGTCTGAAAAAACCAAAACCAAACCAAACCAAAACAAAAAAAACACAAAGAAATAGTGGCTGACATTTTTCCAAATTTGACGGAAAACATCACTTACAAATCTAAGAATTTTGGGAAATCTTAAGCAAAATTAATAGAATGAAAACCACACCAGCCACATCATGGTCAAACTATTGCAAGCCAGAACTAAACAGAAAAATCTTTAAAAAGAAGAGGGGAATAACATAAAATAAAATAAATAGCTATCAAACCATAAAACACATGGAGGAATCTTAAATGTATATTGCTTTGAGAAAGTAGCCATTGTGAAAAGGGTACAAATTATATGACTTAAACTATATAACATTCTGGAAAAGACAAAGCTACAGAGACAGTAAAATGATCAGTGGTTGCCAGGGGTTTGAGGGGAGAAGGAGAGAAATAAATAGGCAAAACACAGGGGTTTTAAGGGCAGTAAAACTATTCTCTATGATACTATAATGGTGGATAAACGACATGATAGTGTATTTATAGAACTGAACAACACAAAAAATGAAACCTAATGTACATTGTGGACTTAGCTGGTAATAATGTATCAATATTGATTCATCAATTCTAATAAATGTATCACACCAATGCAAGATGTTTAGGGGAAACTTAGTGGGGGTGAGGTGGGGAATATGGAAGCTCTCTGTGCTATCTATTCAATTTTCTGTAAATCTAAAACTGTTCTAAAGAATACTCTATCAGTTATTTATCTATCGTTTTTTAAAAGGATATACACAGGAGAAAATGACAAGACATTTTGACTGCTTCTCACTGAAAACAATGGAGGCCAGAAGACACTGAAGCAATGCCTTTAAAGTGATAAAAGGGACAAAAAAACCTGCCAACCAAGCTTTCTACATCCCAAGGAAAAATGTGCTTCAAAAATGAAGATAAAATAAATACCTTTTCAGTGAACAAAAGTTGAGAGATGTAACTAAGAAGACAATATAAGCATTAAAATACAATACTAGTATTATTCAATTAACTCAAAATAGGTTTTAAAAAAGGGCAACAGAGGAACAAAAACATGAAGAACAAATGTAAAACAGACAGCAAGAGGGTAGGTAAAATTCAATTACATCAATAATTTCATTATATGTAAATGAACTGAACACTACAATTAAAAGGAAGTATTGTCAGACTGAATAAATAAAGCAATACCCAATTATGCTCTCTAAAAGGGGCACAATATTAATAGAAAGTAAAAGATGGAAAGAAGTATACAGTATGAACAATATACATTTTAAAAATTGTGTATTTATATTAATCAGACAAAGTAGACTTAAATATTAGCAACAAAGGGAAATATTGCATAATAATAAAAAGGAAAATCATTAGGAAGATAAAACAATCTAAATGTGAATGTAATTAATAACAGAACTTAAAGATATGTGAAGCAGAAACTGACAGAACTGAAGGAAATAGACAAATCCATCATAAAGGAGATTTTAACACCCCATGTCTGTCAGGAATCTCCAAAGAAACAGAATATATATTTTATATACAATCTACAGATTACATATTAAGTATGTTATATATACATATATTTATAGATAACTACATATCATATATGTAATCTCTAGGAGATACATATACATATATATATATATATATACACTAATAGATCCAGATATACACATAGAGGGAGAGTTATTTCAAAAAATTGGCTCATGCTACTGTGGGACTGTCAAGTCTGAAATCTGTAGGGCAGGCCAGCATGAAAGGAAGTAACAAAAAGAAAACTCAGACAGGAATTAATGTTGCAGTCTTTCTCTTTGGTCTTTAAACTGATTGAATGAGGCCCACCCACATAATTAAGGTGGATTTCTTTCATTAATGGTCAACTGATTGTTGATGTTAACCACTTTTACAAAATAAATACCTTCACAGTAACACCTAGATTAGTGTTTGTTTAAGTAGTCGAATACATCAGATGTTAGAGAGATTGCAGAGAAAAGGGAATGCTTATACACTGTTGGTGAGAATGTGAATTAGTTCAGCCAGTGTGGAAAGCAGTTTGAACATTTCTCAAAGAACTGAAAACAGAACTACCATTCGACCCAGCAATCCCATTACTAGGTAAATGCCCAAAGGAAAATACATAATTCTACCAGAAAGTCAGCTGTACTCGTGTATCTATCACAGCTCTATTTCCAAGAGCAAAGACATGGAATCAATCTAGATGCCCATGAAAAGTGGATTGAATAAGGAAAATGTGGTACATATGCACCTTGGAATACTACGCAGCCATAACAAAGAATAAAATCCTATTTTCTGGAGCAACATAGATGCAAAGTGAATTAATACAGAAACAGAAAACCAAATACCAAATACCATGTGTTCCCACTTACAAGTGGGAGCTAAACAGTGGGTACACATGGACATAAAGATGCGAACAATAGACACTGGGAATGCCAAAAGTGAAGAGGGAAGAAAGGGGGCAAGGGTTGAAAACCTGTCTATTGGGTACTATGTTCACCATTTGGTGACAGAATCATTAGAAGCCCAAACTTCAGAATCACACAATATACCCATGTAAGAAATCTGCACATGTGCCCCCTGAATCTAAAATTAAAACAAACAAACAAACAAAAAACTGGATACTAAAGGCTATGCAAGTTGACACATAAAACTAACCACTCTCAGTAACTGATAGAACATGTATATAGACATTCAGTGAAGATATAGAAGATGTGAAGACACCATCAATCAACTTGACCTAATTGACATCTGTAGAAACTACAGCAAATAACTTCAGAATACACATTATTTTTATTATTATTATTATTTTGAGACAAAGTCTTGTTCTGTCACCAGGCTGAAGTGCAATGGCGCGATCTCAGCTCACTGCAACTTCTACCTTCCAGGTTCAAGCGATTCTCCTGTCTCAGCCTCCTGAGTAGCTGGGACTACAGGCATGCACCACCACGCCCAGCTAATTTTGGTATTTTTAGTAGAGACAGGGTTTCACCATGTTGGCGAGGATGGTCTCGATCTCTTGACCTTGTGATCCGCCCGCCTCAGCCTCCCAAAGTGCTGGGATTACAGGCATGAGTGCCTGGCCAGAGTACGCATTATTTTTGCGTGCACATGGAGCACTTACCAAGACAGACCACATGCTGAGCCATAAAATAAATCTCAGTAAATTCCAAAAGACCAAAGTGTGGCTTAACTAGTACCTAATGTATGATCATGGGCAAGTCAATAACTTTCTGTAACTCAGTTTTCCTCATGTGAAAAACGGAAATAGTAATAAACCGCCATTGTTGTTTTCATGAGATTTTATGAGAATTCATTGAGTTAACTTATGAAAAGCCCTTTGAAGAATGTCTAGTAAATATTCCATAAATATAGCATGATGATAATGGTGATGATGATGGTGATGATGATGATGATGATGGAAAAAGAGGAAGAGAAGGAAGAAATACAAGGGGAAGAGGAAAAGGAGGGCTGTGAGTGGTGAAACGGGAGTGGGAGAGGCAGGAGGTGAAGGAAATGCAGAGACAAGGGGAGAAGACCTGACCCAAAATAAACATAAAATCAGTGAAATCCAACATATAATCATTTGTTAGTGGTAATAAACATCTATTCATTCAACAAATACTGTTGACACTTTAGTAGATGCTAAGCACTCTGCAGGAGAAAAACAACAGTGACAAAAACAGCCACTGTCCCTGCTTTCGTGAAGTTTATCACCTGGTAGGGGAAACACATTAATCAGATAATCACTTTGAGATTAGTGATGTGAAGGAAAGGTTATGAATCTATGACAGCATCTAAAAGGGAACCTGACACAAGGTGGGGAGAAGAGGGCTTCAAAGAGAGCAAGGAATGTGCAAAGGCCCATTTGATGCATGGAGAGACCAATGTGGCTAGAGGGAGCAGAAAGACTACAGTACAGTGCATGAGGAGGCCACAACTCCTGGACTGTAGACTGTGCCAGACACTGTGCAGAGCACCTCACAGACAGTATCTCACGCATTCTTACAACAATTCTGGAGTAAATAACTGACTAAAACGAATGGTTTGACTTATTGTTTTCAGTTATAGCCAATAATTTTTCTACAGTTAGGTTTAATTAATCATCTAATTTTTTGTTATCTTTTGGGACCAGCAATATCTTGAGAATCACACAGGTAGCAATTATTTCACACACATGTACACACACACACACACACATGAATTTTAACAGGATGTTTGGTAATTGGATACCCATCCTGCATTCCTCAAATGAAAACATCTGTTTGACAACTGTTCTAAGGTCAGAGTCTGCAACAAATGCTTCCATCTGAAATAAAACAACCAAAACTAGAACAATATCCTAGTTTACACCTTAAATAATGTTTCCACTATCCTCCCAGTGCAATTTTATTTTTTATCCTCATGAGAAGTGCAGAAAATGAAAGTGGACATTTCTTTTTCAACAAGGCTGCTAGAAGTGCTATATGTGTATATATATATATACACACACAGACACCCACACAAACACAGACACACACTCCTACCAAGATTGGGGAGAAATACTATGGGTTAAAAAAATAAAGCCTATGCAAACCTGAAAATGTGAGTTTTGAAGTGTGGAGGATATCATATGAGTAAAAATAAACAGTAAGGTAACATTTTTATGATAATATACTACATACCACCTATCCCGATGAAAGCTATGGATAATATCAAATCGTCTAAAGCTGCAGAAGGAAACTGTGGTGATGTGGACATCATCTAGATGGTCAAAAAGTGGCTGAAATCATATTCTATTAGAAGAAGAGTTGATGTCACTTATTTATTTATTTGAATCTCTTGGGAGGATGAGAAAAATGACATGAAAAACCTACTATGAAGACACTAATCCTGTACAAAGAGGAAGAATATGTGGGGGGATAAAACCATGTCATCCTAACTTTGTAATGGCCCTTAAAGGAAATTCTGAGAAGAGCTAGCCACATACCAATCCTTGATTTTTGGAAATCAAGTTTCAAGAAATTCAGAGAAAGACAATTTTTATTTTACTGCCAGAGAAATTAAGAGAAAAATCATCAGGGTTGTAGACTTTGTTTCTGACAATGTGGTAGAATCATGAGGAGGAAAAACAAGTGCAAAGTATTTATATGAACAAACTGCTCCTAAGCATAGCCAGGAGCATGGCGAGTTACCTGCCAAAAATAGTGGTAGTGCAGTGAGATCATGATGTGCCTGGATGGAGGTGAGACCAGGGCCCACAGAGAAACTGGGGAGCTCACATTGCTGCAGATTTTTAAGAATCATACTGTCTGGTATAAAAGAAAAATACCCAAATGGTATGAGAAATACTATAGTAGGAGTAAATGATGGTCAAGAGGTAGTAAGTTAGAGATGTCAGTGGGCAGAGATGAGGAAGTTCTAGAAGACAGGGAGGCAGTTGGCAAATGAGGGGTTTCATAAAGGCCCCAAGCATCTGGTCTGGAGCTCAAGGTATGGCCATTGACATAGCATTGAGGTCAGCTCTGGAGTTGGAGGGGGTTTTGTGGGACTTGAAGCTTATACAATTTGGGGGAGTTCAATGTAAGGAAAACAGTACCAAATTACATATACCAAATTTGATCCAAAAGTGATATTCATTTAGAATGAGAAGTCACAAAAAATTACACATGTGGCAAAGCTAATGGTTCACAAATTCTACAAAATACAGAAAAATAGTATAACAATACAACTTAATTGCTCAACTTAATTTATGGCCTCCAGAACATAACTGCATGACTCACCTCTAAAGTATTCTTTTCTTGTATATACTCACCACGTATTCCTTGACCACCATTTCATATATAACTGGTTTTGCAATATCATTTTCTATACAGAGAGTAGAAAGATAAATTGTCTTTTCTTCAACAAATGTTATTGAAAGTTTTAAAATAAACTTTATTTTTTAGAATAACTTTAGATTTACCAAAAAAAAATTGTAAAGTTAGTCAAAAGAGGTCCCATATACCCCACACCTAGAGTTTCCTGTAGATTCTCACATTAGCATGATACATTGATTACAATTAATAAAGCAATATTGATATTTTACTATCAAGAAAAGTTCATACTTTAGGTAGATTTTCTTGGTTGTAAACCAGTGTCTTTTTTTTCCCACTCCAGGATTCATAAAAGATACCACATTACATTGAGTTATAGTGTCTTCTTAGTCCCCTCTTGGCTGTGGTAGTTTCTCAGACTTTCCTTGTTTTTGAGGACCAGTTTTGAGGAATATTGGTCAGGTATTCTGTAGAAAGTCTTTCAATCAGTGTTTGTCTGAATTTTTTCATGATTAGACTGAAGTTACAGTCTTGGGGAGGGAGAAAACACAGAAGTAAAATACCATTTTCATCATATCTTATCAAGGGTCTATGTTGTCAACGTGACTTATTATTAATATCAGTGTTGACCTTGGTCACCTGGCTGAAGTGGTGCTTCTCAGGTTTCTCTACTGAACAGTTATTCTCTGCACCTTTCCCCTGCCCCCTTTGCATGCTGTTCTCCTTCAAAGGAAGTCATTCTGCACAAACTATACTCAAGGAGTGGTGAGTTATATTCCACCTCCTTGAGAAAGAAATTCTACATAAATTACTTGGAATGCTTCAGCATGGGAAATTTGTCTCTTCTCACCCACTTATCTATGTCTTCAATCACTTATGTATATCACTGTGGACTCGTGGATATTTATGTTACATGTTGGGTTATAATGAAATATTATTCTATTTATTTTTTGCTTAAATTATTTCTGCTTTAACCATCGGGAGTTCTTTCAGTTGGATCTTGTGCCCCTTTAACATACCCCTGTACTTTTTTAAATCCTTCATTACTTTCTGACACTATAGGATGCTCCAGATTCATCTTGTATGTTTCCTCTCCCAATTTAGAATCAATTATTTCTCTAAAGTGCTCTATTTTCTTTTATTGGAGAGTGGTATTAGAAACCAACTTGTAAGTACTAGGTGTGCTCATTGCTACTACAGTGTTATTACTTGTGGGCTCTTGCCACTAACAAACCAAGGAAAAATAGGTGTATATGCTAACCTGTGTATATATACATATCAATAAATATTTCCATGTGTAACCATCCATATCTATATGAAGCTAAACATCAGTTCATACTGATGTCTCTAATTCCAATCCATTATCTTATGGCTCATTCTAGCTTCTTCCTTTTGCTTTTCTGTAACCTCCTACTCCAATAGCAAGAAACCTGGTTCTCACTATCTACCATCTATTCACTTAATTGTTTAATTTCAGTATACATGGTGCTGTGGTTTGAATGTGTCCTCCAAAATTCATGCCAAAACTTAATCCTCATCTTGATGACATCAAGAGATGGGACCAGGCCAGGTGTGGTGGCTCACGCCTGTAATCCCAGCACTTTGGGAGGCTGAGGCAGGTGGATCACCTGAGGTCAGGAGTCCAAGACCAGCCTGGCCAACATGGTGAAACCCTATCTCTATTAAAAATACAAAATCAGCCAGGCACGATGGTGCATATGTGCAATCCCAGCTACATGGGAGGCTGAGGCAGGAGAATCACTTGAACATGGAAGGCAGAGGTTCCAGTGAGCCGAGATCACACCATTGCACTCCAGCTGGGCAAAAAAGCAAAACTTTGTCTCCAAAAAAAAAAAAAAAAAAAAAAAAAAAGAAAGAAAAAGAAAAGACAGAAGTGGGACCTTTGGGGAAATAATTAAGTCATGAGGGCTCTACTGGAGAGATTTAGCTTAGGCCCTTCTTTGCTCTTACACTGTTCTGCCATGTGAGGACACAGTGTTCACTCCCGCTGGAGGATACAGCAACAAAGTGCCATCTTGGAAGGAGAGACTGGGCCCCTCACCAGAAAGTGAATTTGCTGGCACCTTGATCTTGGATTTCCTGGACTCCAGAACTTTCAGTTCTTCATAAATTCCCCAGTCTCAGGTGTTTTGTTACAATAGCATGAAATAACTAAGACACATGGATAGTGATTTTGGAATTATTAACCTTGCGCTTGTGGGACACAACTTTATCAGATAGGGTACAGTGCTTATGCAGTGTTTGTGGCCTTGAGTCTTACAGATGCCACTCATTTCCAAAGCTACCTGGCTCTTCTCCTCCCCCGTCCTCTTCAGTAAGCTTGTTCATACATTTCTAATTCAGTTAGATTTTTGTATCACACTCTGCATTCCATCCTAGGATCTCCTGACTTCCTAAATTTTTAAAAATTTGCATATATTAAGGTTCACTTAGTGTCATAAATCCACAATTACAGGAAATTTTTGTTTTCATTTTTTTTTTAACTAGTGATATTGAGTTGTTGCAAAAGTAATGATGAAAACTGCAATTGCTTTTGCACCAACCCAGTAATTTAGAGAAGTTTCTTTCAGATTGGTTACTCATTATTACCAATGCCAAATACATTTTCAGAATTGTTATTAAAGTTGGAAAAACTGTTGAACTTTCATAAAGGAGCTATAAGATTTGGAAGAATTTTCTGTAAATTAGCACCTGGTACCAAACATTTCAAACCTTGTTTCTCCTCCACAATCCACATATAATCCACATACTTCTGACGCCATGTCCCTGCATCTTTGTATCACAACAGCAAGTGATATCACATAGTGAACAGTGGAAGTATTCCCGAAAATTAGTCTTGCTTGAGAATTGCCAGTAGCAACTTAACTACACACGGAAGTGTCTTAGAACTACATAAAACCCCCGATGATTTTAACCAATTGCAGTTTAAATATCTCAGTTTTGACAGTTTTTCAAAAATATGTGACCATGTGGACACGTTGCTAGGGCCATTAGCAAGTAATAGACTCTTAAGCTTGTTTGTTAGCTTCATGGCAAATCTACTCCCGAGTCAGAGAGATCATTTTTTTCAACAAAAATGTACTGAGCACCTACATATGCAAAGGACTAAGTGTTCAATGATAAATGAGATGAAGTCCCTGCCTTCATGCCCTCACCCAAAACTCATTCTAACAGAAAGAAAAAATACAGATTATCAGCCAGTAAACAAGTAATTTCAAAATGTTATCTGTTATGATGAAAATAAACAGGGTGCTATGATACAGAATAAGAAGAGGACTCAATTTAGAAAAATTCTTAGGGAGGTGGCATTTAAGCTCAGAACTAAAGGAAAAAATGGAGCCAGATACGCAAAGAGCTGAGATAAGAGCCTTCCGGAGGGGAAATGGCATACTCGTATATGTTAAGGCTGGAAAGGAGTCCATTTACTCCAGGAACTGAAAGGGGCTGGAATTTAGTGAGGGAAGAAGAAAGGATATGAGATGAAACTGGGGATAGAAGTAGAGGCCAGACCCTCCAGGGTCTCCCAATACAAAGTGATTTTATTCTAAAAGCAGAGAAATAACAGTGAAGTGTTTCAAGCAGGGGACTGACAGATTCAGATTTTCTTCTTTTAAAGAATTATTCTGTAAGAGGAACAGATTAGACAGACGTAATAAAGAAGCAGAAAGACCAATTATCTGGATTGAGGGCTAGCTTTGACATTTTCAGGCTATGTGGCCTTGAGTAAGTTACATAACCTCTTTTAGTGTCCTGATCTGTAAAACGAAATAAATAGTTCTGATACTTCACAGGATGATTGTGAAGGTTGAATGAGGCTATGCAAATAAAGTGTTTCCCACCATGTCTGGCACACTGCTAATGCTCAAAACATGTTAGCTATTATTACTGTTGTTACTATTGTTAGGACCAAAGCAACGTGTGGTCTTAAGAGAGAAGGGAGAGTTAGAGCAAGGACTCAGAGATAAGTGACCAAAGCCCAGTTTGAAGATTGTAGCCTCTTTGGGGAAAGGGCTGGAGAATGAAACCTGGAACCACATTCTAAGCAGCACAGAGGACCTGGGGCATGGGCACTGGGATGCAGTCTCTCTCACCTATGGTCAGAATTGTGCTGGAACCTAAGGGCAGAGCTCAGAAGCTGAGCTGGGGTGGAACAGAAAGCTGGGCGTCTCCACCCACCTGCCATTTATCTGCCCTGAGAGGCTCCCTGATGAAACCCAGACCACCTACAAGTATAAAAAAAGCAGCTGAAACTTGTGAAATAGATCAGGGTCCCAATCATCCATAGCCGTTTTCTCTTATTGAGCAAAGCACATTATAGAGTAAATACATGAACAGGAGGCTAAATCTCAAAATGAACTGAAGTTAAGGAGAATAAACACTTAACTTTTATTGATTTATCTTTGTGTTGTGTTCATAGCAAGAGCAGGCAGGAAGGGGACTAATGACTTCTATCTCTTCAATCATTATTTTAAAATCAAATGAATTTGAAGCCCATGTTTTCTGAAAAGACAGGAAGAGACCTGGGCTGCTTTCTATGCTGTCAGATATCTGGTCCAGAGATTAAGCTAGACACTGGGATACGTGAGTGAGTAAAACTGGAGGAGTTGTTACTGTTCAGAAATTACAGTCTAGTGGTAAGAACTTATAAAATTATAAATTAAAAGAAAGACTGTAAGTTCTTATAGTCCAAGGGAGCATACGCTACTGTGGGGGTGAGGAGAACTGGTTGGCAAATTCTTTCCCTAAAATTATCTTTCCTCAAAAGCTTAGAATATACCTTCTTCCTCTTACTCTTTCTTTGTCTTCAATTCCTGCTTCTCCCTCCCTACAAGCCTGTTTCAACATTCTTTATCCTTCCTTTGCCTATATTTCCTCTAGTCCAACCCCATCCCTAATCTCTCCCTTGGAACCTGTTTTCTTCTGATATCTGGCCTTCTCTTGACTTTTATTTGAATTGCCATCCTCTGAAAATAATCATTTGTTTTTCTCTTCTCATACATATAAAAGATTTATTGAGCATTTGTAATAGGTACCAGGCTGTGATCAACTTTTCACATTTAATGTTCACTTTTACCCTCCAAGAAAGGTTCTGGTATTTTCCCAATTTCACAAATAAGAAAACTGAGTTGTAGAAAAATTAAATTACTTGCCCAAGGTTATACAAGAAGTAGAAGTTGCCAGACTTAACCTCCAGTCAGTTGATTCCAAAGCTCACATCATTAACCATGATGCCATCTTGTCTCCAGATGATGTTGATACACTTCACAACTGTGGATGTCCTTTACACGGAGAGCATTTACAACTCAACAATGGTATGGAAACTAAGCTGCACCTGTCTATAAAGTGGGCAGCAACAGTGGCGGCAGTGGCAGCAGCTCTGTCGCTTAGTGGGAAGGAGGGTGCTGGGTTTCTAGCAGGAGTAGGGCCGTAAGGTCTCCACTGTGGTCTCCACCCAGTATTGGATGGGGATGTACTTTCCAAGATGAGTGATCAAGGAAACTCCAACAGTGGGTAGACCTAAGTTGGGCAGCTTCTAGGATGAGGACAAAACATAGTCTGAGGAAGCTTAGAAGATAGTCGTATGAAGAATGATGGAAGATGGAGAGCCATAATAGGAGGGATCTGACGCATCGTACTGGAGGCCTGCTTGTTCATACTCCACAAGAAGGAGACGGCAAAATTCAGGCATTCCTAGGTGGCAGCGGCCACCTGTGCCAGTGCAGCAGGGAAGGGATAGTTTGCAGCTGTGCAGCCATGCACTTCACAGGAAGCAGCCCCAAGCAAGAGGAGCATCTGTGAAGGTGGACACAAGTGAGGTGAGACAAGGTCAGGAATTCTCTTCTTAAGCATCAATTTATTTATTCAGCCAGTAAATACTTATTGTGCACCTCCTGTGTTCCAAGCCCTTGTCTAAGTATCAGACATTCAGGGTTGAACAAAATAGGCAAATATCCCTACCCTTATGGAGGTTTAATTTGTGCACTTCTTGCAGCAAAGTGAATTAATCAGCGACCAAACCAAATCAGATGACGATGCGATATGGGTATGCCAGCCTGAAGATAAGCACAGTTAGAGCTGTCAAAAGAATTAATCAGGCAGCAAATATTTCCTGTAACAAGCTTCTTTGCTTCATACACAAAAAAAAGTTTATTCTGGAGTCTTTTCAGAGATGCACCAGAGAGATCCCTGAATACGTGCAAAACAGAATCTAAATAATCAAAAGTGAATTTATGCCAAACTTTTCAGAAATCCTCCTCATATAGAGGGCAGGATGTTCTAGTGAGCAGGTACTAATAAGGTGGCCTAATTCTGTGACTGACACTGTAATACCTAGTGGAGTTCCTAGTTCCACAAGTCTTTTCATAGTAAGATTATTTCAAACATGGAAATCACATGAAATAAGAAAGGCCTCGTAACAATAACCATAAATTAGAGTTGCTAGTATTGATTTCATAACTAACCTCTCTTGTCACCTTGAACAAGTCAGTTCACTTTTGTAAGTTTCATTTGTGTTTCCTGGAAAAAGAGGGAGAAAGTACATTAAACAATTTGTGAATTCTCTTTCCATTATGACATAGTCTTTCTGTATGCTTCCATGGAAGAAATCTTTCTGGGGGAGTAGAATGGATGGAACATGGCTAAATGCATGCTAGATACAGAGGAAAAGCTGTCAAATTAACCAGGGATCCCAGCTCTTAAAACCTAGTTCTGGGTATCCTCCTGTATCAGAAGCACTGGACAAATTATTATATAAACACTAGGTATCATTCCCTCGGGAGACATTTTGTTTTCTTCCCTGTGCCCTATCTACATGTTGTATGTGGCCCTGTACATAAAGGCTTGAGGTGTTTTAAAAGCAGCCATATGTATATGTGGCCCTTTAGAGAACATAGTGCTCTACATGAGTAAATTCCCAGAAAATCTGGGCTTATTTCTGGAAACATTAGCACTCCTTTCAGCAGCTTCTAACCTATTTTACTCAGAGCCAGTATGAGGAGCACCAACATTGTTCTGTGCTGAGCTACTGTGACTTGCTACAGCTTGTTCAGGTGTGTAGATCTGAACCCAGATAATGGAGCACTTTTTATTTTTAAAGTTTTATTTGTTGTTTGTTTCCTTGCTTATTTTTTGTCTTTGTTCTTTCCTCTGCAGTCAACTCTTATTGCCCTTGCCTTTTTGTTTTATTTTGTACTTTTTTGTTTTATACCTCACTGCCTAGAAGAGGGCTTAAAGGCAACTCAATGCTTTCCCAAATGTATATCAACTGAGCTCTGTGACTCTTTGTTTCTCAGAATGAGGCTTGTTAAACTTCCTATCAGGATGATGGGGTTAAAAGGCTAATCTTCATAGGGTTATTTGGGTATGAAAGTCTGTTTTTAGAAATCAATAATTAATTCATAAAATAATTATTTGCATTAATAAATCTGCTGTTTTAAATAGGGAAAGCCATGGGCACTGTGGGGTGAGCACTAAAGGGGAAATAAAATGTTGAGAAATCAGGGCACGTTCTTGCTCTATGAAATGTGAAAGACTGCCTCTCTCCTTGAACTTCATGTTTTTTTAATCTGCAAAATGAGAATAGGAACATGCACCACAGAGTTACTGTGGCGTTCAAATGAGAAAAAATGTATAAAAGTACTTTGCAAAGACAATTGTTATGACATAGCATTGCATTATAGTTATTTGTAAGCATATCTCATCATCTAAACTATAAGTTATTTCAAAACAAGAAGTTTGCCTTACCCAGGTGATATTCAAAATTATTATATTCAAAATATTTAACAACTGGTAGAGCATCAACCAATCAGACTGGACATTGGCCTAATCAAAGCAGACACTGGCTATGGACAGCCAGAATGCCTAAGCCCATGCTCACAACAGCCCTGTGCATGCCCATGGGAATATTCCAAAGGGACTAGTACAGTGCCTTGCATATAAGGCATGCTCAGTGAATTAATTTGAAACTTTGTCTGCTTTGTGAAACTTTATTTTGCTCACAACATTTTTAGAAGAACTTCCAGTATAAAATGAGCTATGTCTCTCTATATTTCCCCAAGATTTCTTAGGGGCATGTGATCTATTCTTGCCCTACTTGACTCCCCAACAGAATATTTTTTTTTTCCCAAGCTTAGTTCCAGGTACTAGTCCCTGAACACTTGAAGCCTCTTTTCTTTTACCTAAGTTACAGATTCATTAACCCAGACTTTTAAAAAATGTTATTATTAGAAGTTTAATCACCCATGTCCTCCTTTTAAGTTCTTTCTAAAATTACTTTCTGGCAATAATAATTATGTCAATCAGGGGCCAGCCGAATATAGCTGTGGCCCTTGGGCCAAATCAAGACGGGAGTTTCCAGCCATAATCTATTAGTTAGCTCCAAATGGTTGTGCTAGTTTCCCCACCCCCACTCCTTCTCTATCCTACCTACCATTCTTTTGGCATAAAGTGACAACCTAGCAGGTGAAGTCCTAAAGACCAGGATAGAATGTCAGAACTGGGACTGTTTTACTATCTTTGCTACATTGGCGTCTGTGGCCAAATTTTGCAAGTTGTATCTTATAGGAATGCAAAGACAAAAATTAAATGGTAAGTCAAGGACAGAAGCCAAAATGGTGGTGGTGACTGTGGTGATGGGGAAGGGGAATGGTAATATTAGGGTTGGAAGAGAGAGAAGCCAGGGAAACCTAGAAATGAAGAGTAGCAGACAAAGTTCATGGATGGTAAGATTCTCATTTTGAAAGATGATCTCAGCACAGCTGATTTTGATGTAATCCAGGAACGCTTTCATGAATGTACCAGATTCAGTGAAGGAAGCCACAACTAATAGATGCATTTCAGTAGTGGCTTTCCTACCTTTCAGCCTCCACAGCACTCCACATCCATTGTTGGGGTTCTATGACTTTCTCTATCAGCTCTGGGATCTGAAACCACCTTGACCATAATCACGAAGCATTTAATGACACCACTTTCATGAGCTCTGCTCAGTATGAAATCAACTGTTATTCCTTGGCTTCATTTATTCATTCAACAAACAGGTACTGGATGCCTACTATTTTCCAGGCACTGTTCTGGGTGTTTGGAATGACCAAATGTCTATTCTTAGTGTTAAGGAACTAAGAGGCAACAGAAATATAGGCCAAAAATCTTACGTGAAGGAAACAACATGCATAAAAACTCAGAGATCAAGGAAAGGACAGATTCCAGTATTTCGACATGCCAGGCTTATGGAGAGTTAACTGAGCCATGCCTGGTGTTTACATGGGCTATAAGGAAGCAGCGCAGGGTCAACCAGTGGAATACAGTGTTTAGATTTGGACTTTTGACAGCTCACTGGAGCAGCAGTGTACAGAAAGCCTTGCTTGGATATGCCTGGCAATATCCAAGCAAAATTTTAAGGTGGCCTAGACTAGATTGGTGGTAATAAGGATAGAGAGAATAGGGTGGATTTGAGATCTATGTAGGGGAGAATATCAACTAGGCTGGTGAATGATTAGTCAAGGCAGGTGAAGAGGAATACTCCTCCATATTTCTGGCTTGATGCCTTGGCGATGGAAGGCACCAACTCACGAGGAAGAGTAAACAAACAGAAGAAAGTATAGGAAGTAAGGTGATGAGTTCAGGTTGGTTAGAGACATCTCTGAAGTATTGAAATTGATATGTCAGTAGGAAATTGTGTGGATCAGTGTTTCCCAAAAGTACCTGCTCTGGACACTGTGATAAGAAACAGAGTGCTGCCAGAAGTTAAATTAATGCTGTGCTTCTTTCAAAGAGAAGAAGAAAATCAGTTGTTTACTTGCATTCCAACACAAGTTTCTTCTCTGAATTTGAGCCAGAAACAAACAATCTGTAGTCCCACACTGGCCCAAGGGACCCCGACTTTGAGAAACCCAGGTCTAGGTTAGGAGTTCAGGAGAGTGGGGACTAGATATTCAGGTAGACCATCCACATATGATGCTGTCTTCACTCTCCATAGCTGGTCTTTTCTCCTTCTTCACCTCTTCAACTGCCCTTCTCTCCTCTCAACATATAGCTAAATGTTTATCCATATTTCCATTTCATCTCAGAAGCAAAGGTGCCTCCTCACTTTTGAAGGCTATCAAATGCCCCTGGCTGGGTGTGGTGGCTTATGCCTCTAATCCCAGCACTTTGAGAAGCCAAAGCAGGTGGATCACTTGAGATCAGGAGTTTGAGACCAGCCTGGCCAACATGGTGAAACCCATATCTACTGAAAATACAAAATTAGCCAGGCGTAGTGGCATGCACCTGTAATCCCAACTACTTGGGAGACTGAGGCAGGAGAATCACTTGAACCCGGGAAGCAAAGTTTGCAGTGAGCTGAGATTGAGTCACTGCACTCCAGTCTGGGTGACAGAGCAAGACTCCATCTCAAAAAAATAAAAATAAAAAATACAATAATTGCCCCCGATCCTGCTGACCTATTAATTCATTCTCCTTCATTCAGGACATGGTGCTGACAATGATCTCCCCCTTGTACTTTCCATGTATTGAAAGGAGTTCATTTCCATGAACTCCTCAACACAGCCTCCAATACACTCAAGTCCTCCATTCCGAAAAAAAATAAACAGGAAATCTCCTGGGTACCCCTGGCTACTGCTCAGAGCTACTCCTTAGCTCTCTCTTCTCCTTTATCACACACTGTCTTGAAAGAGGAGTTTTTGTCTGTCTGTCTCTACGTCCTCACCTCCACTGTCCCTCAGGGGACAACTCCCTCCCTCTCTGCAACCTGTTTTTGGTGAGATTCTCAGTTGTTATGGCCACGTCTTTTTCCATCTTCTACCTACTAAAATTCTCTACAATGTTAGTCAAACATCAGTTACTCTTCTTGAAACTTGCTCATTTTTAAGGTCCTCATTCTCCCAGTTTTCCCTCACTTCTCTGACCACTTGGCCACAAATTCTTCTCCTTCCACAAATGCCTAGCAGATATGACTAATTTCTGAAATAGTTTTCAAAACTACCAAAAATAGTTTTTGAAAGTAGTTTGAAAATAGTTTCTTTTGAAGAGTTCCTTTTCTGAAACTATTATTGAAAGTACATTCCTGCATAAGTTTCTTATGAACATAGAAACTTTTAATGAAAGTATGTTCCTGGTATAGTTTCTTTTGAAAATAGTTTCTTTTCTGAAACTACTATTGGAAGTACGTTTCTGGGTAAGTCACTCCAACTTTGCCTTTTTTCTTCCACAAAATGAGCAGGGTTGTGTTGTGACACTTCCAAAGTCTGTTCCAGGTATAGTTTGATTCAAGAAACACTTATTGCATGTTTTATATGTGCCAAGAATAGATTTAGAAAATACACTCAAGAAGTGTGAGTTACATCAGGAGTCAAAATTCACCTACAATCTGCCATGCAACAATAACCTAACCAGCTACTGAAAACACTTTGTAGAATGAGGCAGCATATAAATAAAAATCTAAATACGGTTAGGGTGCTCATTGTTTTAGCCATCCAAAAACCATTCATTGAGCACCTACTCTCTGTGTCAGACATGATGCTAAGTACACAAATAGAATCATTATTTCTAATCCTCACAATACTCAGGTAGGCAGTGTTATTATTCCCATTTTACCAAAAAATAAACTGAGGCTCAGAAACAGTAAGGAATTTTTATACAAGAGAAAAGGTAAGTTGGGGTTGTGTTTTTTAATTACATATTTATTAATGTGCCTTCTGGTTTCATGTCTACTTTCTCTTCTAAACAGTAGGTTCTTTAAAGCAGAGAAAGTATTCACTTTGTTCATTACTGAATCGCTAGCACTTAAGAGGTAGGCACAGAGTAGGCTACTGAACAATCTGATCAATCAGTTGATCAAATTAAACTCCAGGGTCTCTTGATTCTAAAGCCCATGCCCTGTTTCCTAGGAGACTTGGTCCTTTATAAATGCAACGTTTGTGTCACAAAGTTTTTTGGGAACACAAAGGAGAGCCCCATTAATGAATTTTTGAGAGATCTTTCATGTCATTTTTGGCTATATCTTGCTAGAAGGTGTATATCCTGTCAGATAGCATCTTAGATGGACAAGTAGTGTTGGGAGCAACCATGAAGGGGCCTAGAGGAGGAATGCAGAAATAAATAGTGCCACAGCAGCTCCAAGGAGCAGAGGAGATAGATTAAGAGATGGATCGAGTACCTGGTGAAAAGTGACCAAAAGAGCAGAGAACTTACTCTCCCTCACGGTCTCTCCAAGTCCAGCTCTGTTGATCTAGAGGAGCACTATCCAAAAGAAATATAATGTAACCGGCAATTGCAAACAACATAAGTAATTTGAAATCTTCTAGTAACTACATGTTTAAACATAACAAGAAACAGGTGAAATAAATTTTAGTAATATGTTTTATTTAACCTAATATATCTTAAATGTTATTTTAGCATGTGATCAATAAAAAGTTATCAATGAAATATTTTGTTCATTTTTTCCTACTGAATCTTGGAAATCTGGTATGTATTTTATACTTAGATTAGATCTTAATTCAGACAAGCCACAATTCAAGGACTCAAAGAGCCATATGTGGCTAGTGGCTACTATATTGGAGGGTGTGGATTTAGACAAGCATAGTGTGGTACATGGTTCAGTTGCTTCAGAATTGCTGGAAAGCATGCAAGGAAATGTCAAATTTCCAGTCCTATCCCAAACCTACTGAACCAAGCCCCCAGGGATCTGTGTGCCTTTAGAGTTGGAGCAATGCTGGTCTGGCTAACAGGCAGGGAGTTCTCAGTCTACTAGAAATGAGGGAGAATGACATGTAGAACCACATATTCACAGTCAAGCACTCTACATATCTCTGATAAAGAGCCAGGGAAACCAAAAACATAAGGCAGCTGCAAAAATGGCATGCATTTTTATCTCTGATTTGCTTTTGTGAACTGTGAACCCTTCTTGAGAAATCCACTCCTTAGGCTCTTAGCCGAGATTTTGTAATTCAACTATATGTCAATTAACTTGGGAAAGCAGAAGTAACAAATAAATAACCTCAACAAGATGTCAACATTGATACTGAGATTTAAAATGGTTTTCTTAATAAGGCTATAAAATTGGGAAAGCAATCTATTCTTACTATGAAAACTCCTGACAGTCTCAAAATTCAGGATGTTTAGAAAAAGATTAAATATGCATTGAGAGAAAGTAAAAATATTCATATATTTCTTCCTTCAGGCTGAGTGGACACAAATCAGAGGCCCAGAAACTGTATCTTAGGTTTATTTTTATCATTCCAATCTCTAGATTTCTTTAGAATCCCAAAGCCAGAAATTTCAACTGGGATTTTCTATTTTTCCTTAATAAATTGTAGTGGGGAAATTTGTTTTTCTTTGGCATCAATAATTCTATCTTAGATCTATTAAGTGTATCCTCATCACCTTTTTAGGGTAGTTTTAAACTCATGGCAATTATGTTACTCAAAGATGAAGATGAACTCAATTCAGTACATTTTTAGTAATACAGGAAAGGATTGCAGGACACTTGGTACAATGTTCATCTTTTAGGCTATGCTTTGCTCTGTCCGCCAAAGAGGAAGAAGGGTGTATTAGGATTCTCTAGAAAAACAGAACCCATAGGATGTGTATGTGTATATATGGAGATTTATTCTAAGGAATTGGCTCATGCAATATGGAGGCTGGCAAGTTCAAAATCTGCAGAGTAGGCAAATGGACTGGTGAGCCAGGAAAGAACAAACGTTGCAGTTCAAGTCTGAAGGCCAACTGGCAGAATTCCCCTTGCTAAGGAAGTCAGTTGTTTGTTCCATTCAGGCCTTTCACTGACTAGATGAGGCCCACCCAAATTATGGAGGGTAATCTGCTTTACTCAAAGTCCACCTCTTTACATGTTAATCTCATTCAAAAACACCCTAACAGAAACAAACACCTTCACAGAAACAAGCAGAATAACACTTGACCACATATGCCATGATCCATTCAACTTGGCCACAGAATCAACCATCAGAAAGGAAGACTGCACTAGCTTAAACATACAAAGGGAAAAGTTCTGCATCCACACAGAGAGAGGCACAAACTACTCCTCATACCATGGGACTAGTGGAACTTGTCTTTGAGGTTCTCCTGGGTTTAAAGAGAGGGGCCCCAGGTGTGTGCTTGACATCCCTCAACTGTACAAAAGCAGTTGGCTCCTGTCTAAGCTAGTGCAGCGTTCCTTAACATGCACCAACAGGGACAGCCCTATTCCTTCTTTCTTATCCCTGGTGGTGGGGCCCAGTGTCTGCTGAAGTCAATCAGAATGAATTTTAGTAATATCAATTTTTTTTTTTTTTTTTTTGCCAGCAAACATTCAATGACCCCTCTATAACCAGATCCTGTTCTAATTAATAGCCTGTGAGATTGTAAATTTCTGGAAATAGCAAAATTCCCTCTACTTGTCCACTCCTTGTCTTCTCTCTGCCCAGAGTCACCCTTCCCAATCCTGGAGTCAAAATACAAACTAAATTTTAAAACAAAAGCAAAAACAAAACAAAACAAAACAAAAAACCCAACCAGCCCACTGTTCTTTTTGCCTGCCTACCTTACTTCTTTCAGTCCTTCTTTAATATGCTGGGCAATCTTGATGAGTTAAAATGTCTAAGTCTTTAACTCCTCTAATCCATATTCGGGAGGACTCATGTATTACATGAAGATTAGGACTGTGTTGAAAAGGGAGTCTAAATCTATTGGCATTTCTATTCTGTAGATTATAGAAAAGACACTTCATTGCACTGTTTGCTATTATTAATCCAATTTAAGCTTTAGAATGGTGGTTCATAGAGTTACATCAGTTTTCCTAGTTACTGGGAATAGGAATTGCAAACTGAAGCATGAAGGGGGCTAAGAATCCTTGTGAATTATACATCTTAGTTTACTACTGTAGAAAAATGACACAGTTTTTCTGTCACCGTACCTGTGATGGTGAGTGCTGGTAGATGAATGAAGCACAGTGCCAGCTCTCTGTTTAGCTACTTTCTGATCCAATCTATTTATCTTCCTTGCATTCTAAATTTTTGTGAGCTGCAAGTTAATGGCAAAAATAACACTTTCTTCTTTTCTAACATTTCCACCTGAACTAAAATTTTAGCCAATTCCAATAGGGATTTTTCTCTTACCTGTTGAATAACTTGAATTGACTAGACCTGACCTGATTTGGATTAATTTGAGTACTTACTATATGCCTGAGTGGTACTGTGGGCTCAGTACTTAGCATAGCATAGATGCTTACATTCACCCAGAAAGGACTTCATCCACCATGTTCATACATTCGTGGCCCTTGCTGGTCATGAGTATAATTACAAAGTGTTTGCTTTATTTACCACATAAACCAGGGAAAACACTGAACCCTCCTCTGGGTGGGAAATCCAGGTGGACCTGGGCCTGTTCACAGAGCATTAGAAACAGGACTTCTCGGGGTGCTGCTCCCCACCTAACCCAGAATCAGTAGTGGCATTTCCTTTCAGAGCACATCCATGAGGAACACGAACTCATTGATGTCCAGGCTCAGGTCCTTGATTAAATGCCCTTCTGAAGAAAGCTATTTATTGGTATCAGTCACATGCTAGAAAATAAACACTGGACAATCCGTCTGTCAGGGAGATAAAACTGGGAAATGGAAAATGCATGCTTTTGAGAATTACAAGAAGGAAGGTGTTGAACGAGAAAAGGAAGATACCATCATCCTGCTGAAACTCAGTGAGCAAGAAGAGGAATTTTTTCTAAGCATTAAAGACAATCATAACTGCAAAAAGCACTGACCTAACAAAAATCAGGTATGGTATGGAGTATAATGAGAAGGATTATAACGAGAAAGATGTTGATATTTTCTAAATTCTATGGGGGAAAAATGGAGTTAAACTGTAAAGAGGGAAATATGGTCACAACAAAACAAAACGAGTGATGTGTAATCAGTGTAGCTCCCCAGAGATAGACACTTGGCTAATATCTGCATCAATTATTCAAAAGAGGATTGAATTTAGGGACTTTGGAGGTTTCTAAGTTTCCAGCTATTACAGAAGGCCAAATCAGTAGCTGGAAAGCTATCATCAGATGGACCAGGGTATGCCTCTAGAAAAAAGAATAATTCAAATATACGTTCGTGCTACAGCCTGAATATTTGTGTCCCCCCCGAATTCATATGTTGAAATCCTAAGGCCCAAGGTGATAATGGGGGCAGAACCCTTACAAATGGGATTTGTAAGAGGCCCTAGAGAGACCCCTCGCACCTTCCACCAGGCGAGGACACAGCCAGAAGTTAATAGTCTGTAACCTGCAAGAGAGTCCTTACCAGAACCCGATCATGCTGGCACCTTGATCTTGGACTTTCAGCCTCCAAACTGTGAAAAATAAATTTCTGTTGTTCGTAAGCCATTCAGTTTGTGATATTTTGTTATAGCAGCCTGAATGGACAAAGACAGTATGTTTAAAAAACATTCTCAGTTCATTCATTCATTCAGTCACTCACTCACTGAACCGAAGCTTAATGAGTTCAAACTATGTGCTAGCTCCTGGGCCACCTGCTAGGGATGGGATGGCAAATAAGACATGGTTTTGCTAATAGAGGTGTCATAGACTCTTCCTTGAATTGACCAGTCCGATCTGCAGTAGCAACCACGCCTTTGACACGATTTAGGGCAATATTTGAGACTGTTCTGGAAATAAAGTGGAGGTTTGGATCCATTTCCCAATGTGGAGGCTGCAGTTGTAAGATTGAGATCACATGGAGATACACATCATAATGGACTTAGAAAAGTTCAGAAGAAAACAAAAGAAAAAAACAGCAAATTCTTATGAAGAGGCAATTAAAAATATACTGCAGTCTGGAGACTGAGGGGGACATGACAGAAGTTTATAAAATCACAACAAGAGTGAATGAAACAACACACAATGGTTAAAAGCAGATGCTCTGGTGCCAGATTGTCTGGGTTTAAATGTTGACTCTGCTGCTTTCTAGTTTTGTGACCTTGGGCAGATTACTTACCCCATCTGTATTTCTGTTTTCTCATCTTTAAATTAAGCTAATAAAAAAGTACTTACTTACAGATCAATGTGACTGTGAAGATTTAAGTGAGTTAAGGCATGTAAACCACTTACAGCAATGCTTAGCACACAGCAAAACACTTAGTAAATGTTACCTATGATTATTTTCCCCCAAATTCTAGATCTTTAAAATCAATTCAGTTAACATTCAATTATAAAGATAAAGTACATTATGATGCACTTTGTTATCTAAAGGAACTTCTTACACGTAGAAGTGGTACAGTGCGAACCTACTAGGAGATGCTGAGAACGTTAGATTAATTCCTTAGTGTTAGACCTGAAACAAGTCTTGAGGGGGTTTAGGAATGCTTTGCGTGCATGTTTACCTTACAACTTTTCATCCCTCAGTAACACAGTCAGACCCAGCCTCCTGGAGTTGAGAAACTGGCGCTGACAGCATATCGTAATGATAAAACATGATTGCTCAGTTTAGTGAGGAGGAAAATGTTAACAGACTTTGATGTAGCAACACATAATAATAACAGGCCATCCGCCACTGAGGAGGGCATTGTTGGAGACCCAAGGCCAGTGAACGTTTTATGTGTGTTATAAAGCAAATAAGTTTATATCCATGGTCCACACACTTGGGCTGAGGCAGAATCCTCTTCTGAGAAAGAGCAGCAGATGTTTGTGGGGTTACAAATAGGGGACCAGTGAAGCGGAAGAGAAAACTGAAAGGGATCCACTTGTCTAAATGAAGATAGGGAGCATATTAATTCTCCTAACCAGCCAGTCACCTCCATGTGATCAGTAGAGGCCAGGGTGAACCTTGAAAAGGGGTCTGAGGTCACCCATGCTTTGGCCATGCCATCCAGTGAAATTACTTTACAGACCAAAAAAAAAAAAAAAAAAAGGAACAGGATTAAAAAACAAAACAGAGGATGGGTGTGGTGGTTCACGCCTATAATCCCAGCACTTTGGGAGGCTGAGGTGGAGGTGGGTGGATCATGGGGTCAGGAGTTTGAGACTAGCCTGACCAACATGGTGAAACCCCGTCTCTACTAAAAGTACAAAAATTAGCCAGGCGTGCTAGTGTGCGCCTGTAGTCCCAGCTACTCAGGAGGCTGAAGCAGGAGAATCGCTTGATCTCGGGAGGCGTGGGTTGCAGTGAGCCAAGACTGTGCCACTGCACTCCAGCCTGGGTGGCAGAGCAAGACTCCGTCTCAAAAACAAAAAAAACAAAAATTAAACCAACAAAAAAACCAGAACCACCACAACAAAAAAAATCCCAACCAGGATCCTTTCTTTAACTGAAATTTTACTTCGGAACCCCACAAATAAGACATATATCTATCCATAGCTATATCTACATCTGTCAAGTGTGGAGGTGTGGAGGACAAGATTGTGGTCACAGAGGCTCTACCAGTTCACCTCTGCCCCCATTTCTATTGCCCCCACTTGTATTTTAAGCTTATGGCACACCTCAATTCGGACTAGGCACACTTCGAGTGGCCGACACATGTCAAATTACCACCACACTGGAAAACACAGATATAGAGCCTTAAATGCCTCAGAGTCTTTTCCTGAGTCACAAACACATCTGCCCATGAATTTTGTAGGAAAGAACTGCAGGCCTCTTGTGTCCAAACATGTGGATAGTGGGACAAGCACATGGCCCTGCCTCTGTTTCCATCATTGCAGTAGCCACTGTCTTAGTCCAGTTGTGCTGCTATAGCAAAATAGCTGAGACTGGGGAAGTTGTAAGGAACAGAAATTTATTGCTCACATGAGTTCTGGAGGCTGGAAAGTCCAAGATCAAGGTGCCACCTGCAGGTTCACTGCCTGGTGAGGGTCCAGTCTCTGCTTCCAAGATAGCACCTTGTTGCTGTGTCCTCCAGAGAGGATGAAAGTTGTGTCCCCACAGGGGAATGGAAGAAAACTCACTCACTCCCTGAAGCCCTTGTGTAATGGCCCTAATCCCTTCCAGGAGGCCTCTGCCCTCATGACTTAACCACCTCCTAAAGGCCTCACCTCTTAATACTGTCACACTGGCAATTAGGTTTCAACATATAATTTTCGGGAAACACATTGAAACCATAGAAGCTCCTTCCTTCAGGGAATCCTTTTAATCAGCCCTTCCCTAGGACTGGAGAGTACTGTTGGATGTTTTGCCAGACTGGCCTCAATGACCTCAAACACTTACCACGCCACTTTCCTATTCTTCAGCTTATTCCCTACTCCTTCTGGTATGATATCATCTTTAGCCTGGATTATTTTTTAAGTTTTCTCCAAGCCATTCTTTGCCTTAATTCTAGTACCTCCAGAAATCTACCTTGACCTTGAGGATTATTTTGAAGGCCACACCTTCTGTCATTACCCCACACACTTAATCATTTGAGTGCACAAAAAAGAAATAATTTAATTAATACATTTGCTTTATACTATCCATATTATATCTTATATGTTGGCCTAAGTTATCTTCAGCTTTTGTCTTTAATACATAGCACTTTGCACTGAAACAGTCAATATTTTTCTTATGATGTTTGTGGGAACAAAGATATGACTCAATACAATCACGTTACAACATCCAAATTGAACGAAGATGCTTCACTGTTTCTTTGGGACTGAAACTAACATTAAGGCTCTGCTGCTGGTTATCGACATACAGATCAGGTTTGTAGCCATTGGCTGACTAGCATTACGAATTTAAGTCTCAGGGCAGTATATTTCGGTGTAGTATTTTCACATTTATGACTCAAAAACAGGAACAAAATCACCTCTTCTTGTCCAAAAGATGTTTTGAAGAGTAGTGAATGGAAAAAAATTCCATCTATAATCTGATTTTGTTCACTAGTCTTATGACTTGAATATAAGCTTAGGGAAGCCTAACTTAAAAAATAACTACAGCTTTGCTTATATTCACAATCTGGTAATTATTCCATGTTTCAGTAATTATTCATGTTTCAGGTTTGATACATGATAAGGAATTTTGCCATCTTTCCCAATGTTTCAGCCTGGATGGCTTAGATTCTTAGTCAACTAAATTATAATAACCTACTAGTTTGAAACTGTAATAAAACAATCATCTCATTACAAGAGTTACCTTTCTTTTTGAAATTACTTTTCTTTTTTGGGTCTTGTGGGAAAAGCTGTTAAGAGTTCTTCTGCAATTGTATAAATCTATACTTTGGGCTTAGATATTGAGGCAGTAGCAATTACTTCATCATTTATAGATTACACATACCTTTAAAGATAGGCACCTTATTTCCTAAAGCAAGTAAATTAATTTTTTTTCCACTGAATGCCTTTTATCAGCAGGGGATCTTTTTTCCCCCTAAGCACTTAAATGAGTTCCCTTTTTCTTCTGAGTTGGGGTATTACCATTTTATGGATAAATGAAGACAGAGACTGGATGAACAGATATAACAGATAGAGTCAGAATCAGAACTTAGAACTCTCAAACTCTGAGTTAATGAAACATTTTCCAATAATTGTCTACGATTAGGGAAAGGTAAGCTTGCAGCCTTTCAGCTCCAGATATATCAAGGGTAGAACCTCTGGGAAGTTCTTTTCTGAATTGTATAGAAATTACCCAGCACCCAAGTTTCCTGACCATAACCTGTTGATCTTCAAACATTTAAGAACCAAATGGTGTGCCTTAAGCATTCTGCTGTTATCAGGAGGGTGAATGGATGTGTGTGTTGGTGTGTGTATGAAGAGAGGTGTAAACCAAAAATAAAATTCTAAGCTCCTCACCCCTCTTCCCAGGCAACCATCTGAATGGACTAATTTCTGAACCAGGACTCTTGTAAAATTTATTCTGAAAGACTGGTCCAGGCCATGAGGGGAAGTGAGGGTGGGATGCGCCCCATTATATATCAACATGGACTTTAAGTCTGAAAGAAACATTTTACAACCTATTCTCTCTGAACCTGCTGCCTGGAGACTTCATCCGCATAATAAAACTTTGGTCCCCACAAGCTCTTATCTTAACCCAGTCATTCCTTTCTTTAAGATCAAGTCTTTAGACAAACTCAACCAACTGTCAACCAGAAAATGTTTAAATTTACCTATAGCCAGAAAGCCCACCCCCTCCTTAGAGTTATCCAGCCTTTCTGGACCAAACCAATGTATTTCTTAAATGTATTTGATTGATGTCTCATGCCTCCCTAAAATGTATAAAACCAAGCTGGACGCCAACCACCTTGAGCACGTTCTGAGGACCTCCTGAGGGCTGTGTCACAGGCCGTAGTCACTCATATTTGGCTCAGAATAAGTCTCTTCAAATATTTTACAGAGTTTGACCCTTTTTCATCGATGTTACAGAAAATCCTCTCCTATGTAAGACTATCAGATGTACGTGATGCCAGTTGTAACACTGGTGTGAAAAGCTGGACTGGGGGGTATGTGCCTGCATGTAAGTGGAAGCGCCCAAAGATATTTCTCTTCATAGCTCATTGAGCATAGCTGACCTGCCAGCTAGGGTCTGACACCTGGTGATTTCAGATCTGCCCTGAAAACAATTACATGAATATGCCCCTGCTACTTAGTATACTATTAGGCCTGGAGTCTGAAGTAGACCTCCAAACCCCATTCAATCAGGTAAGGGAGAAAAATGATAGCCCAACATTCCCTAGTGCTCATAATGTATTATTCCATTATAATTATTTCACTTTTTATCCCTCCTCTCACAGATAAGAGAAGAAAAAGCTCAACTTCTTTAGGGTCTTGGACGTAGACTCTCCACAGTTCATCTGGGGTTGTTCATCTCCACTTCTTTTTGTATCCCAAGGCAACTTTCCTGCAGTTTCCCTAACACGAATATTCTCCGGACTAGGCACGGGGCGGCTTGCCCCGCCTCCCAGTCGTCTCCCGGGATGCGCGCTACGGCCAGCTACCTGGTGCCGGCCAAAGTTATGGGAGCCGGGAGAGGCGGCGTCGCCTCCTCCACGCTCCTCCGGCCCCATTCAATCTAGCTATTTGCATTCGGCTCTGGCTCTTTTCCGCCCAGCTGCGGCTGTTCCAGAAGCGCCGGGCTGGCAGTCCTGGCCTCGGCAGGGGCCGTGAGGGACGCGGGAGGGAGGGTCGGCCGAGGCCTGTGGGGCGGGTGGGCTGCGCGCGGCTGGCACGGCGCGGGGACCCAGCGCGCCAGGCGGGAAAGGGGGAGGTGGCGGGGGGACCAAGCCCTGGAGGGGCGCTGGGCGCGTAGCGGGTCCCAGGACGCCCGGCCAGGGGATTGGCCTCTGCACCGCTGCTCAGGGCGCGTCCCTTGCCTCTGGCGTCGACTCAGGCCTCTTCCTCCCTAGCAGCCCTCAGTGGCGCCGCCTTAGTGCTCCGGGTCGAGCCCCGGGAGAGTTAGTCTGGGGACGGCAGGGGCGTGACCAGGGCGCGGAAGTAGGTGAGCAGGAGGGCGGCGCGCGGCGGCCAGGCCGGGACAGCCGGAGGGGCAGCGACATCTGCGGGCCGGCGGGAGGCGGACGCTTCCCGGGCGGAGCAGGGCCGTCCGGAGGACGCGGGCCGCGTCGAGGCTGAAGGGCCTCCCTGTCCGGTACTGTCAACTGCCAAGCTTTAGCCCCAAGCGCGTGGCCCCGGACCTCGGCTCGGAGCGGAAGCGTCGCCCCTGCCTGCGCGCTCACGTTGGTCCTAGCGCAGAAGACCCGGCGAGGTCCGCGAGTTTTGGCTTAGGGTTTGTCAAGTCACCTCGAGCGACTTGGAGAGAACCCGGCTTTCCCACTAGGGACGGTGATCGCAGTCTCTTTCCTTTAGAAAGTTACTCCGACACTTTTGATCATCCGTCCATATTAAGGAGGAAAAATAGCGTGGTTTGCCCCCGGGTGAGGGAGTGTTGGAGGATCCCGTCCAGTGGGAAGAGCCAGTTTTAGCGGAGCTGCGCGTCCAGTCCGCTGACGCTTCAGCCTGGTAAAGGGTTAACTGCATCCTGCCGGTTCGGTTTACAAGTAAATAGAGAGCAGCTGCTCAGCGCGGCCCCGGCTGGCTCTTTTTAAGTTTTTGATTGGTTGCCAATGACATCACCGCCCGTGTTATAACACCGAGGACCCAGAGCAGCGTCGGATAAACCCTCCTTAAAGAGATGAGGCCACGCCTTCTTCCCCGCCCCCTAGGCTGCCCATTGGTCGCGGGGCTTTGTGAGGTAGCGGTCGGCTTTGTCCAGATTCTTATTGGTCCAACGCGCCGTCGGTCGGTGACGAGTCCGCCCCCTCAGAACCTTACATTTACAGTGTAGCAAAAGAGAAAGTAACTATGTTGCTGCTGGAGATCAATGAAGCCAAGTGAATGGGGGTTGAATGTGAGAGTCCATAGCTGAAGCGGAGCGCCAGATGGTGGAGGACTACACTTATTTATGAAGTAAGTGGAAGTCACCGCGACTACTCCTGAGAGCCCAGGACTGGAGGTGGAGGATTGTAAGGCGGTGCTTGCGTGAGTGTGAGTGTGTGTGTTTGTGTGTATGTGTGTATGTGTGTGAGAGAGAAACAGAGACAGAAAAAGAGAGATGCGATGCTGACGGAGGAGCTACAGCAGGTAGGGTTATAAGGTTCCGGCTGTTGGCTCCTGCTGCCCTGTGCATTTACTCTCTCTGCAGTCTACTTGGATTTGGGGCGAAGAAAAAATGAGGTTTGTTGGGATGCTTTGCGGCAGTTTTAAATGCCCGGGGTTCATTAGTGCGCTGTGTGCCGAGGAGTGAAGGCGGGTGGCGGAGGGACGGGGGGATGTTAAGTGCTCCAGGAGTGGGGAAGAAGCATTCTCACCACTTAATTTTCTCTCCAGCTCTTGCCTAGTGGTGGAAGGGAGAGGGGATAGCTCAGTATTTCTCCGGGAGATTTTCTGGGCCAGACTGAATGGTTTCACGGGCAGTATATACACCCGACCCTCTGCTGCAGGGATGCAGATCTCTCTATACACTCCGTGCGTGCGTGTGTGAGCCGCGCACTCTGTGTGGAGGTGTGGGTCCCAGCGTGTGTCTCTGTGAACACGCTTATGCGTCCCTCTCAAAATAAATGGTCTGTTGATCCTGGACGTGTCCTACCAGGTAACACCATAGCGAAGACTTTTTCAGCGCTTGGTCCAACCGGGAAACACTTATAGCTTCTGGAATAGTACTCGCTCTTCAGAAAAAAATACTACGCAAGGGAAGGGGGTTGGCTTCTTCGCTCCCATCCAAAGGTGGGTGAGAGAAACCCGAGTCGTTGGAGATCTGCCGACGTGATGGATGCATGCCCCCGTGTGCGCGCGTGAGTGTGGATTCCGCCTGTGACACTTTGGTTCTGTGTCAGAGAATGGTGACGGTCGTGTGTAGACAGATGATAGATGGTATTTTTCCAGACAGCTCTTAAAGTTCGTTTAGGTGAGCGACTCTTGGCGTGGGGTTTGTTGTCTTTGCTGTGTGCATGTCTAATAGAAGAAGAACAGTTAGCAAGCCTGGGTTGTAGAGTGTCCCTGTGCCTACAAGAGGAAGGAGCCGTCTTTTTGCAGACAATATTTGAAATCAGAGATAGATCCAGTGGGCAACAATTCACTGCCCCTTTCAGCGGGTACAGGCTAATTGGGAGGTCCTCTTTATGGAGTCGGTACTCTTGAAGGGGGGATATCTGTATGGGATTGGAACCTTATACAACGTGGCTGCCTCCCATTGAGAGAAGCTCTAGGATGCACAGTCTGTGCCAGCCAGGGAGATGAAGAGGGGAGGCGAGCTCAAGTTGTCCTTTCCAGGCAGGAATGAGGGTAGGGGTAGGTGGGAGAGCAAAGGGTGATGGATCTGCCAGGGTTGGGGTTTCCAGGTTTCCAGATCTGGCTCCATGGCTTGAGATTTCGTTTTAGGACACCAGTTAGTAGTGAAAAGGGGAAATGCAGATTAATTTATAAGAGGCCAAAAGACAACATGTGAGGTTTTAATATGACTATGTTGTGCGTTTCAAAGGACCCCAATAGGATGGAAGGCAAGAATAGCTCCAAGTTAAAGAGATTCACTTAAGGGGATTTGCAGAAAGTTGACATCCACTCTGATGTATATTTAGCTGCTGTACATTTCTGTGAACCATGCCAGTGCTCTTGGTTGCCCCTTTGCCTTTGCAGCGAGTGAGGGAATTAACTGGCAAGCATGCAAGGGTGGACAAATGGGTCTTTCTCAGATGTTTGCAGTGTACTTCTGCGCAAGAGCTGAGGTTCAGAATAGATGTCTCTTAAGAGCCTCCCTTATGTCTTCAGCTTTTCTAATTATTTGTGCTTATACCTTTTCTACAGCTAAACTTTTATGTAGGTCCAGGAAATATTCATTTACATTTACAACATTACATCCAAATTTAACCTTAGATTTAGCAACCAAATTGATTGGGGCCCTCAGGTTTGCATCCTCTTTGAATACATAAAAATGAGTTTCAAGTTTTGATTATGGTATGATAGAGGGCAATTAGGAAGACTTTGCTCAGAGGGATGCAAAGGCCTTTCCTAGGGATTGGATGAGACTGCCTTTTGTGTCACGTGACTTTATCCTTTCTTTCTCCCTTCCCGTTCTTTACAGACTGTCTTGAGTTCTTCTTGAATTGCCAGTTTTCAGCCTCCTCATGCCTCCATCTCCTTTAGACGACAGGGTAGTAGTGGCACTATCTAGGCCCGTCCGACCTCAGGATCTCAACCTTTGTTTAGACTCTAGCTACCTTGGTTCTGCCACCCCAGGCAGTAACAGCCACCCTTCTGTCATCGCCACCACCGTTGTGTCCCTCAAGGCTGCGAATCTGACGTATATGCCCTCATCCAGCGGCTCTGCCCGCTCCCTGAATTGTGGATGCAGCAGTGCCAGCTGCTGCACTGTGGCAACCTACGACAAGGACAATCAGGCCCAAACCCAAGCCATTGCTGCTGGCACCACCACCACTGCCATCGGAACCTCTACCACCTGCCCTGCTAACCAGATGGTCAACAATAATGAGAATACAGGCTCTTTAAGTCCATCAGGTGGGGTGGGCAGCCCTGTGTCAGGGACCCCCAAGCAGCTAGCCAGCATCAAAATAATCTACCCCAATGACTTGGCAAAGAAGATGACCAAATGCAACAAGAGTCACCTGCCGAGTCAGGGCCCTGTCATCATTGACTGCAGGCCCTTCATGGAGTACAACAAGAGTCACATCCAAGGAGCTGTCCACATTAACTGTGCCGATAAGATCAGCCGGCGGAGACTGCAGCAGGGCAAGATCACTGTCCTAGACTTGATTTCCTGTAGGGAAGGCAAGGACTCTTTCAAGAGGATCTTTTCCAAAGAAATTATAGTTTATGATGAGAATACCAATGAGCCAAGCCGAGTGATGCCCTCCCAGCCACTTCACATAGTCCTCGAGTCCCTGAAGAGAGAAGGCAAAGAACCTCTGGTGTTGAAAGGTAATGCCCCTGCTCCCTTCCCAAGCACAGTCCTGATTAGCCGGGTTCACTTTGGGTTTTCTCGTAGAAGTGACAGCATTCTCCTTACCCTGGCTACCAAAGACCAAAATAGACTTTATTCTTGTCTTCCCTTCTATGCTCTTTATTATGTTGGTTTAGTAAGAAAAACCCAGCAGTACTGAACTGGAATCCAGAAGATCTGGGTTCTACCCTTAATTCGGCTTCTAATTTGCATTGTGCAAGTCATTTCACCTCTCTGGGACTGTTTTCTCATCTTTCTAAAAAGGGGCTTTATATACACCAGATGGTATCTCAAGTCATGCCTGGTCTGCTAGCTCTATTCCAGTCAATCACTAGTTGGAAAGTTATTGTCTCTCAGACTTAACCAATGTTGATGGAACAGAGGAAGGAGCAACTATGGTGAACTACAAGTAAACCTACAGGTACCAGTTCTTTTTGTGGGAAATTCTTTCTCTTTTTCACCTTTCTGACCAGCTTGACTTTTATGTGGTTTATAAAGTGACCTTGAAGAAGGGCAGAGCTTCTTATTCTAAGGTTCCATATAAGGTATAAGTTCACCAATTACATCCATTCCTCTGCCAAGGCTCCAAGGGAACAGAGACGTTTTTATGAAACACTCCCCAATCCATTGTTTTTTCTGGCCTCACCTGACAACAGTTGGCATCATGGCTCCTCCCAAGATGGAGTAGTGGGTCACTTGCCCCAGTATACTGAATGCAGAATAACTGAGATTAGTGGAACTAAGCTCCAGCAGAAGGAAGTATTCACCCAGTCTTCTTGGAGCACCGTCCATACCGTGTTGCCTAACCTTCCCAAGTAGCCTGCATCCTGTGTCCAGCCTAGTTGCACCTCTTTGCCCTCAGATACTGACTTTTGGGGCACCCTACATCACTCTCAATCGGCATCTTTTACCTGGTGGTGGTAGTGAGAGATAGTCATCTTCTTCTCTCCTCTTGTATTGTGAGCCAAGGTACACAGTTTCTGGGTCACATCTCCAACCAGTCTCCTAAAGTGTGTTGACCAAAAGTGTTGCTGAGTTTGAACACATTGCATATTTAAATTGCAATAGGCCATGTGGGTGAGCAAGTTAGTTATTTTGTCTCTACGGGACAGCTTTGCCATTCTCCTTCTTGTCTTCCCAGTGAGGCATTCTGCCTTTTGTTAAGCAGCGTTCTGGGAACTATAGTTCTGAATTCCATTGACACAATCTCCTTTTCCCAACCTCCACTCTCCTCAAACTTGTCCTCATGGGGCTCCCCTACCACAAAGGCACATCTGTCCTTAGAGCTGGTGGGCTTTGCTGGGAAGGAGAACATGATGGAATTGTATGTAGAGAGTTCCAGAAGCTTCTAGGAATTTCCTGGTGGTGGTGGTGGTTGTGGTGGTGGGTTTTCTTGAGGTCACAAATATGTTCAGATTTCCTCTGCGTAGCTCTGTATTTTATTGTTTCTGTATTCTTGTTTGGTTGACTTTGAGTGATTCCCAGGATATTTACCCTGCTATTGTCTTACCATAATCTTGGTGTATCTGGCCTCTTACAAATGAGGAAATCCTACCTAGGAATTTCTCATTTGTAATAGTTTGTCTTGGGGAGCAAAGAGTTGGATAGCTAATGATCTTGATGATCCTCTTTGCTCATGCAGAGCAGGTGTTCACAATTAAAAGCAAGTCTTTTGTGTCTGCATGATTTGAGGAGAGGAAAAAACACGGATCAAGATGACCCTAGACCTCCTAATCATGACTCTAGACCTAGACCTAATCATTAGGATGATTAGAAGGAGTTGCGGACTCTACTCTCTATTTTGCAGCGGGTGAAGTTGTGGATAGGGGTGACCCGTCAGTCACTGAAAAGTGAATCTCCTGGGTGCTACTGGTGAAAGTGGGGTGCCTCTCTCCCTTTCCTGTGGATGCAGCTGAGATTCCAGACAGCCTGAGCTTGTTCTTCAGTCAGAGAGTAAGGTTGCCTCAATGGGGCGGGGCCGGACACACTGCTGACCTCACCACTGGGCGCCCTGGGCAGCCACTGCGAGGCCTCGTCATTTTTGAGTTGGTGAGACACCGCGTTGGTCGACTTGGAAGACGCTCTGGTGGTAGAGGTTAGATTATTTGTAGTTTTGGGGGCCTTTTCTTCAAATATCTGGGAATTTCATTGAAAATATGTAGTTCAGGAGTGAAGGGGTCTATATTCTACTTTATAATTTTCATTGTCATTTTGGTATCTTTTGGGAGAATGGCCTAAAATTGGGACCAAGATGGAAAAGAAGGGAAAGGAATGGGTCAGTATTAGAATGTCCTTCATAATCCTTTCAACTTGGTAAACCAGTGATTAATACCATAGCACCATTGTGGTGAAAGACGGGGTGGGCATTCCCCAAAGGCATGACCAGCAGACTTCTCCCAAATTCTTGAGTGGGTCAAGCAACAATTCTGGTCTGGCTTCTCCTCTCAGATTTATTTGAGTAATCCCCTCCCTTGGTGATAAGATTGCCTTTCAGCAACAGGGGTAGTGGTACCATTTTGGAAAGAGTAATTTTTGCAGGGAAGTTGGTTAGAGGGGGGCATAGTTAGAACATAAGGAGGAAACTTCTAAGGGCCTGTTAATTTATTTTCAGAGATTTCAGTACAATTTTGGGTAATTTATGGCTGGCCCATCTGATGCTCTGGTTTATGTTTGTAAACACTGGTTGCTACCCTCCCTGTCCAAGCTCCTTGTCCCCCTGTCTCCATGCCATGCTCTCCATTTTTGGTGCTGTCTGTCAAGTAGAGCGGCTGCTAACTTGCCATTTTAGTAATGCTGTGTCAGGCTGGGAAGAAACGGATCAGAGGCATGGCAGCCCCTGGGATTAAGTTACTGTTCTAATTTACAGTGCCCTCCCTGTTGTGACCTATGTTAGAATCCATGTTTTAGTCTCATCTTCTGAAGAATAAATGGCATCAGACCTGTGCTTCCCTTCAACTTGGTGAAAATGATCCAAATGAATAAATATTTAGGGATTTGTGAGGTCTTTGAAAGAATTATATTCTGTTTTACTCAAAGCTGATTTTTAATCAACTAAAACTTGCTTTCTAGTCAAACTGAATAAGAAAGCTAAACAATTCTTAAAATTCTTTTAACAATTTTAAACAATTCTTAAAAATAAGCTAGACCATCCATAATGAGAGCTATCGATTTTGCTATCAAGATTTTTGGGCTCCCTTTCTTTTCAGTAAAGCTGGATCCAGAGAAATAATTTGTCATTTACTTAGGTAGGAAAAAATAGTCTACTGCCCCTTTTTCTTAAAGACAATACATGCCTCCAAAAATGTTATTATAAACATTTTCAAGCATATAGAAAAGCAGAAAAGTGTGTAATGAACACCCATATACCTGTCAACCAGATTAAACAATTTTATTTTTCCTATTTGCTTTCTCTTTTCTGTTGAAATATTTAAAAATATAGATAACATTTTAATGTATTTAAGTATGTTTAATGTTTAAACTTAATGTTTCCAATTCAATAAAGCTAGAAATATTTTATAGTATACTAAGAACAACATTTTCACTCCTAAACACTTGAGTGTCATGTACCCATTTTTAAGTGCTTTTCAACCTAGAATCCCTCTGTGACTGATCGGCAGTCTGGTCTACAGAGGAGCTTCCCTCCCTGGGAGGGGGAGGGCTCCAGGTGCCTCCTTGGGGTCTGTGTCTCACCCTTCCTCCCCTGGTATGTCAGAGCCCATGCCTGTACTTGCTCTATGCTATTGTAAAACAAATAATGACCAACTGCTACAATCTTTATAGGACTGCTCTGTACCAAAGGCCTTTACTGGGGAATGAGAGAAGAAGAGGGAAATGGTTTGAGAGGATGATCCATGGGGCGGATTTGACCATGCAGTGAGTTAGGCCTTTATACTGTAAAATTTCATCACTTCTTAGAATTGAGCACCATAGATTGCACACTTTTCCCTAGTTGAAAAGGATTCTGAAATATACTCTTGTTAGCAATGTAGAGTTCTATGACAAAGTGGATGGCCAGGCTCAGAAATCAGAGACCCTGTGAAAAATATTCTGTTTCTGCCTTTTCTAGGGGATGGAGAAGGGAATAAAAGTCTCCCTTTGTCTCTCAGAGATGTTATAAGGATTTTTAAAAAGGTATCTGAAATAAAGACATATCTGCATTCACAAACGTGCTGTTGTTATTCTGTGCCTCTGGTTAACATCCAAGGCTAAAATGTCAAACATTAGCTTTGTAGCAAATGATGGGGAAATCAAGGCAGAACTTTGGATCTAGTCAGTCTGAATGCTAGTCTTGGCTCCCCTCTTACTAGGTATGTGCCCTTGGGCAAGTTGCCGAATCCCTCAGTTCCTTAGTTACCTCATTAACAAAAAGAGATTATAACAATAGCTGTCTCAAAGTGTTAGTTTCTGAAATAAATGAATTAATGTGTGCAAAGTGTTCAGAACTTTACACACATACATGGTAAGCACTCCATAAATATGGTAAAATGTTATTGATATTGATTGAAAGGAAATGATAGTGCCAGTAAAAAGGCAAATTTTGCTCCTAAGGAGTACAAACAACAAGCTAGGTATAGTAGAGTGTGTGTTGCTATGGCCTAAAAATAACTTAATGACTGTTAACTAATTTAAGTAGCATAGAGTTGGAGTGCCAAAGTAATTGCAAAAACATACTGGGCCAGGAGGCTGGAGTAATTTGGTATATCCCATAATTATTTGTTTTAGGAAAATTTGTAAAAACATAATCTGTCCAACTAAAGTCCCATACAAAAGTATAAAACTTTCTAGCTTTGCTTTTTGTTACTTCTCATCATCTCATCAGGAAGATTTATTTTTGGAATAAGGATTGTGGACTGACTATAAAAGGGTAGATAGAAGGAGGGGTGAGCTGGTTCCTGAGCCTGGGGTTGTGAAGGGTTGGAATGTGAAGGAAAAAGGAGGGAAGGAGTTGAATGGCCTGCTCCTGTCTTTCAAGAAGTCCTGAAACCTCTTTCTGAACTGCTACACTGTTAGTTGGCTGTCCTCTCTCTGAGCTTTCGGGTACACTCTCCTGCTTCCTAATTTAAGTGTAGGTGAACAGATAATAGAAATGAACTCTCTCTCCCAGCCATGTTCTTGCTTCATCTGTTCCTCATTCACGATGTGCTCAGCAGAGTGAAATTTTGCTCACTCACACCTGGGTTCAAATCTAGGCATTTCCACTGACCAACTGTATGCCTTTAGGCAAATCAGGGGATCTCTCAGGGGCCAAGTTTTCTTCATTGTAAAACAGGGACAGCTCCAGCATCCTAGGATGAAATGAGGTGACATAAAGTACCTGGCATTTGATGGCTCTCAATAAATCAAGCCTCTGGACCCTGCTCTCCTACTCTCATGCCCTAATGTAAGAACCTCTTACATTTCAGGGGCCGGGGGTGTTGGGGAGGATGGGCAAGTCGTTCTAAGCACAGTACTGTGGGAGCATGTTAAGTATGAATACTCTTGCCCTTACCAATTCAGAACATTCAGCTTGTCATGGGCAAGTTCAAGAAACTCTTCTCCTGGCAATAGTAGATATTACTTCAGATTAGAAAAAGCAAAGCAGGGGAAGGAAACTGAATAGGTAAAGCACTTTGCCTAATTCTGTTTTCAAAACGTGTGTATGGGAGAAAGGAGAAGGGAGAATGGTGAATATGTACACTTTTCTACTTGGTCCTTTGGGCAAACCCATCTGGAGGTCTGACAAAATTACAAGAGCAGAAAAACTTTCCGTCACATATTCCTGGTGCATACACCCTCAGCGACTAGGTGGGAGCTTTTGACCAGTAGCAAAATCTAGCTCCTTAAACCCAGCATTATCAGAAGCCAGAACCTCCAAGCCCCAGCATTGCTGAAGAGCAGTTTGGGCATGAATGTGTGATATATCGGAGTGCTTAGGCAATTTAATCCAAGTTGGTTGAAAAAGACAGACTACATACTAAGCAGAGAAATTCTAGTTCCGGGAGAGGTCATCTCACCTTTGTGGAACCAAAGAATCCCAGCTTTGAGAAGAGCAAGGAACTTTAGAGGGCCCCTAATCCAGTAGTTTTCGCTGCAGGCTGTTCGTTGGTATCACCTGAAGGTGATTTATAACCTGTGATGCCCAGTTCCTGCATCCAGAAAACCTGATTAAATTGGTCTGGGGTGCAGCCTGCACATCAAGATTTTTTTAAAGCTCCCGAAGTGATTCTAACAGGCAGCAAAGTTTGAGAACCATTGATCTAGTCCAGTATTGTCATTATGCCACTACAGGAAAGGGGCCTGGAGCAGTTTATGACCTGTCATATGCATGACCTTAATTTTGGAGATTTGGTCCTTAATGTTAAAGTAGGTCTTGCCAGGTTCAATAGATTCAACAGATGTCAACAGATTGATGTATTTGTATGTATTATTATTTAATAACAGCATAATCTAATATATAGCATAAAATATAAGATAATTAACATTTTTTAGTACTGATGCCTTTTTTCTTGAATTTTGAGATTTCAATTCAGAACTAAAAAGACCAAAGTCGGAGGACTTTCAAAACCAGCAGTTCATGGTCTATATATTTACCTGGATATTATAATATGGACCAAATATTAATGTTGATTTAATCTCTTCATCTAGGGAACCTAGTGGTTTAAGCTGTTAATCTAGTGGTTTAAGCTGTTAATAGCTATCAAAACAGATTTCGAAACAGGTATCAAAGAAGCCCAACCATCTTAGGCTTCTAGGGACTTTTTGGTAGGTGGTCTCCACCGATGTACAAACTTGTGGGTAGAGGAGATTCATTTGTTTGTTCAATAAATATTGTTGAATGCCTTTGGTGTGCTAGGCACTAATCTGCAGGCTGGGGAATCTGCATCACAATGCTTATTCAAATACAAGAAAGACAACATATATGGATGAGACCAGGCTTCCAGATCCTTTCCGTCTTGAAAATCATGTTCATGTTTGTATTCTTCATCCTCTTCCACCACACAATCTTATTTAGGGAGTGTTCATCTTCAGGAAATTTTGTTCTGTGAGGCACATGTTTGTACTTTTTTTTTCCTTTTTCTTTTTAAAGAAATAGCCAGCTGGGCATGGTGGCTCACGCCTGTAATCCCAGCACTTTGGGAGGTCAAGGCAGATGGATCACGAGGTCAAGAGATCGAGACCATCCTGGCCAACATGGTGAAACCCTGTCTGTACTAAAAATACAAAAATTATCTGGGTGTGGTAGTGCGTGCCTGTAGTCCCAGCTACTTGGGAGGCTGAGGCAGGAGAATTGCTTGAACCTGGGAGGTGGAGGTTGTAGTGAGCCGAGATTGTGCCACTACACTCCAACCTGGCAACGGAGCGAGACTCCATATCAAAAAAAAAAAAAAAAAGAAAAGAAAAAGAAATAGCCTGGCCTTTTCTAAATACGTCATGGGCCAATAGGATTTCTTTCCAATGTCTTGATCTGAAAAGAAATGATTTGCTGGTTTTCAATGAAAAAATAAATATATGTGCCCTCTCTGCCTCAAAAACTCAGGGCTGACAAGTCTCATCTGTGTGGGAGAGTGAAACTTTGTAATTTTGACCCCCCTTATTTTTTACATGTTGCTGATATAGGAATAAGGGCTTTGTTTATTTTCACTACATACTCTCTATGGAAAGAGGATGTGCTAAGCAAACAAGCATTGTAAACAATATTTCAGAGGCAAGGTTTTGGCCTGCTTTAAAAAAAAATGTTTGCAAGTACAATTAAAAACCAGTATAAGGGACAGGGGTGGGATGAAAACATGTCTCCAAGATTTCAAACCTGTGCTGTTTCCCCTAAATCCCCTTCGAGGAAGATTTGAATCCCTCTTCAACAAATTTTCATTGATTATGTTTCTATTATATATACTGTAGACTCTGTATTCACGAGTGTAATCATACTAATTCAGAAAAATATAGGAAGAGAAAATGAGTATGACCTGTAGCCTGAATTTCATTATAAAAGATTTTAAAATGTACATTTTATGTTAAAATTGATGAAATCTTTTAATTATGAAGTCTTCGATTCTTTAGATGCTTTCATCCATAACCCCAGAACGAGATCTTGGCATCAGTTTTTTCCAGGTTATGTGTACATCATCTATTATTACTTAAAAGTTGGAGTTACATGTAGATATATAGAGAGATACAGATATATGTAATTTTTTATTCATTCCAGTCCCCCACCCAAGCAAGACCCATATTTTATGTAACTTAAAAGAAAACTTGAGCATCTGTTTTTGGATAAGGAAATGAGCTGTTCAGGCCTAGTGCTTTCATATAAGATAAAGGCTATTACCCTACACTCTGCCTCTGGCAAAGTAGAGAATCACTTACAGAAAGAAAAGGATTTGTGGATGCATCAAATTACCTGCATTACCCTTAATGTTTTATGTGTGATAAAGGCCTACCCAGGCCACTGTCCCCAGCCCTGGATCCCTGACTCGAATTTCATGGAACGCAAAACAAAGCACAACTCTTCCTGAGTGCTTCCACAAAGGGATTTTACTTTCTTGCTTACCACTTCAGATAGGACCACCGTCAGGCATCTGTTGTCCATTGCACATATCGAGTAAACAGATTAAACTGCCTGAGCCAAGGGGTAGCATCAGGCCTGTCCTCCTTTTGAGGAGTTTAAACCTCTCGTGTTATAATGTGAACTCAACTGATCTTATTTTGTGTGCTGAGGTAAGAAGGCAGTCACCATTTTGCATCAGAACATCACTATCCGGTTCCTTAATATCTTATATTTATTTTATGGAATAAATAATCTCACATTCTTTGTATCACAGCCCTAAGCTTCACTACCATTGAGCTAAATATTACCAGCTGTTGCTACTGGCAAGAGAGAAGCAAAACATGAAAGGAGAAAGAGGAGGGGTGGGGGAGTGGATAGAAAAGAATAACATGAGGGCAGAGGGTCTTAGGGTGACAGCGGCACGTCTTCTAGCTCCCAGACCTGAGTTCTGGGCTCCAGTATTGAAGACTGTGAGTCATTTTCTTCAATCATTACACTGTTTCTTCCTGGCTTACAATAATAAGACTAGACACAAACTTCTAAGAGGGCCTTCCTTGAAGAGATAGGGGACATTTTCAATTTTTTCTTTCAATTTACATTCTTATTGAAATGCTGTGTTTTTATGATAAGACTTTAAAGGAACGGATCTTATGGTTCTCATGAGGTGGTATTTTAATCTGCCAGCAGAACATCAGTTAATCACATAGAACTACTCTGGCTCTGACTAACCTATCATCCCTGAAATTAGAAAATTATTTTCCAGATAGTCTGGAAGAAAAAAAAGTTAAAAGCTCTTGAATGCTTTCTAGATGCTGAGCATTGGGCTGTCATATATATGTGTCTTATTTAGTTCAGAGAAGGTCTGTGAACGTCATTTTATATCCTGAGTTTTATAGGTAAGGAATCTGAGGAACAGATTAAATATTTTCTCCCTTCTTATTACTAGCAAATGAGAGAGTAAGAATTGAAATCCGGTTCTTATGATTTCAAAGCCCAAGTTCTTTTTGGGCTGGCCATATCTATTTGCAAGTCTCATTCCTTGTGGTGGCTTTAGTTGTGCTTTACCTCTGCAGTGCCTTAGTTATAATGCCATCTTTCTTTCCCCATTTTTCTTGTATATCCTCAAATAAAAATTCCAGTGCTAAGGTGAGTAGCCTATGCTGTGTCCTTAGAGTAGACTGGCTTCCCAGTAACCTTGCCTCAAATTATATCCCAGCTTTTGGATACTTTAAATTTTGGTGATGACAGTTTTTTAAGGAACAACAATTTGAGCAAAACAAACCTTTGAAAACTGTGATAATTCTCTCTAACGTATGTGAAGTATTTCTTACATACCACACTCAGTGCTACAAGTGTTATGTCTCGTGATCACATTCCAATTTACATATGAGGGACTGAAACTCAGAGAGGTTCAGACACCTGTTCAGAGTCACTCAGCTGATGCCTAGTGGATCCTGGGTGTAGCTCTGGTATACTTCTGCTCAGTGTGCTTTTGATGTCTGGAACCTTAGAATTCATTCTCCTAGTAGCCTGTGGATAGAAGGATGATATTTCCTGCTTTTGCACACATTAATAAACCCATTTTCTAGAGTAGCAAGTAGATGAGTGAATGTAAAGTACAGGTACAAAGTTAAGTATAACGAGCAAGAAAGAATCTGTGATGAGTATGATGACTACATCCTAAAGATTCTAATGCCAAAGGTGTTTGATTGTTCATGCTTTATATTCATTATCTGTCCTATTAGTGCGGATGATAATGAAAACTATAGATTGTTTTCCCTCAAGTGTGTGAAGAAAGAATCTCTAGCAGGTTATGATTGCCCTTTGGGAAGGTTAATTCTCAGGGATAAGTGAACAGATCCTATCAAACCATTTACTGTTTAGTTTCTCTCCTCTCCTCTCCTAATCTTTCTTATCTCTGTTCTTCCCTTCTACAGTCTAAGCCTACAAATATAGCTCAGGTAATCTGGAGGTGTGGCAAGGACAGACTCTGGGAAAAATAATAATGAACACATTTAAGGGACAGCAGGATGGACCCCTTGGAATCCTGTGTTGGGGCAGCATTCATGGAGGCAGAATCTGTCTTCTGACAGAGCACCCAGCTTCACACAGTGGAAGTATCTGCCTGTCCTCTCAGATATCAACTATAAAGTTTCATCACTAAGTTCATTTTATGCTGCTAAAACAGAACACCTGAGATTGAGTAATTTATAAAGAACCAAAGTTTATTTGGCTTATGGTTCTGGAAGCTGTGAAGTACAAGAGCAGGGTGCCAACATCTGGCAAGGGTCAGCCCATGGTGGAAGGCATCACATGATGAGCAAGTGTGCAAGACAGTGAGAAAATGGAGGCTAAGAGTTCATCCTTTTTCTTAGGACCCACCCCTGTGATAACCCACTCCATGGAATGGCCATGTGATTATGGCCTTAATCCACTCTTGAGAGTGAAGCCCTCATGACCTAATCACTTCTTAAAGGCCCCATCTTTTAATACTGCTACAGTGACAATTAAGTTTCCAATACATGACCTTTGGGGGACATATTCAAACCATAGCAGTCAGGCCACCCCAAACATTCAGGTCCTCCAGTGAGAGGGGAAGGGTGGGGGACATGGGTGATCAAGGTGATAGAATGAGTAAATGGAGAACAAAATTCTGAGCATTTTTTATTCTGAAATGTAAAAGTAATCAATTTTAAGAAAGCTTAAATTCAAGGAGATTAAGTTCATTGATCATAAGTTCTCACATTTACATGGCAAGGTGAGTTTTCTGAACCACAACAACCCCAGGATGACTTTAGAAATGTTGAAAAAACCACAGAATTATAGTCCATTGCACAGCAAGCATTCACTTACTCGATGTTGAATTAAAAAAGAAAGGAAGGACATTTTTCAAGGAACATGGTGTTGCAGAATTGTGAGAGATGTTATCAAGCATTTGATCTAACCATTCCATTTTACAGACATGGAAACTGATTACTTATCCAAGAGAATTTAAGTAGCTAGTAGCAGTACTGGCATAGGATTCATGTTTCCTAACTCTCAGTTTAGAACGTTTAAAAGCCCACCCAGTATATAATTCTTCGGATTAGTATCTGAGTTGTTGTTAAATAAGCAAATCTTGTGGGTTCAAGTATTTAGCCAGGTCATTCCATAATTTTTCTCATTACCTTTCTTATGAGCGTATTTAGTGACTGATTGAATGAGCCGGCTGAGGCTCCCTTATATTTGTATTCAGCCTTCCTATAAGGAGTTTATGTATTTTCTAGTGAAGGGAGTATAGTTTGGAGGTTAAGAGCACAGATTCTGGAACCAGGCTGCTGAGTTTGAATTCTGATTTTGCCAATTATTATAATTTTGAACTTGGACAAATTCACTTTTCTGTGCCTCCGTTTGCTTTTCTATAAAATGGGGAGGGTAATGGCTCTTTTCTCATGTGCTCAATTGAGAATTAGATAAGATATGTATAAGTGCTTTAGACAATAACTAATGCATACTAGCTAACATTTATTAAAAATTAGCCATAATATTGAATATCTACAATAATAATTCATAATCTGCTTATATTCAACTGACATATGAGTGGTATAGTTCAGTAAAATGCTTTGATGTCACCACTAATGCAGTACAAGTAGGAAATACTTTTCTGATGCATGGTAGATCTTTTTGTTTAAAAGTTTGGAAGAACCCAATGTTTCTTGTGGGTTGGATAGATAACTATGTAGGTTTTTTGTTTTTTGTTTTTTGTTTTTTCCCTAAAATAGTGTTGTGCTGAAAAATTATATACTATTTCTATGTAAGGAAATCTTATAAAAGTCTTAGCAGAAATACTTTATGTATACTTATTGTTAAGATATTAAGAACATTTTAGAAAGAAAAACATAATATTACTAATCCCGCCCTCACTGGCCTAGTTTCATTTTTATGTTTCTTTTTGTTCTTTACCCATATATGTGCATGTTTTGCAGGCTTTCTCATATAGAAACTGAAATTTATTTCACTTTACATTGCATGTACTTCTGCTTCCTGTGTTGTCATCATAGATTTTCTTCTTTAATGCTGTAACCTGTCTTATTACCACATTTTACTTACTTGCCTATTAATATAAATTAAGATTGTTTCCAACGTTTTGATACAAGAGAAACCTCTTGCAGGAAACCCTTGTTTGGAATTTTCTCCACCTTCCCACCCAACTGCACTCCCCATTTAGAGAAATGGGTACTAGCTGCCATTTTGGATGCTAGTTGCCGGTTTGAGTTTATTTTTCCTCCCAATTCTCTTTCACTTTTTAACTTCTGCTTTACTTTCTTGAATGTAAGATTCAACTACCTATCAAAGTTGTGAGTTTGTAGGGACATCTTTACCCTTGACTACAGGTCTTGATACTGATCCTGAATGTGTGTGTTTACCACATGTCCTGTAAGGCACATATTGCAGATCTTGGACCTCTTTGGTGGGCAGAGTGAGGGCATGTGGAGGCACTACTCAGCGCTATTAAAAATCAGAAGCTATTGTGGAAGTGAATGATCTGGCAAGACTAACAACGGCTCCTTGTTTCATAAATATGAGTCACTCCTAGTTTTACACTGTAGATAAAATACCCTTAAAGGGACAATAAAAACCGCAAGAGGTAGACTTAGTGAGATGTTGAGTAGATGTGTTTGTGTCTCCCTCCTTCCCAACTTTTCTAAATCCTGAGGTTTTTGTGCAGTGCTGAAGTCTTCTGGGGGCTTAAGCAAACACAGGCAGCAAAAACACATCAGAATGGAAAGATAATCCCCATTAGTTCTTTTTGCCAAATTGAGGTAAAGTGCCCTTTAAATAGGAGATAATTCTTTGACAGATAATTAGCTTGTCTTCCTTGATAAAATACATGAATTAGTTGAGTTTATTATAATTAATTTTGCATATTATGTAAAAATCTATTCATGTACACTTATTAGGTGAATCTCTTCATTCCTACTTTGAGGGTGGCTAGAAAGCCCCATTTCTGCTCCAGTGATAATAGAAAGAACTGGATGAATGCTGTGGTGATGGCATCCATGAAGCCCTCTCTTACAAAGATTGGGAGGAGCTGAATGTGGGATATCACTATTAAAAGACACAGAGATTTCATATTAATATATGCATTTATTAAAACAAACTTTGAGAACACTTTTAGGTCTGAGAATGAGATGCTACAAAGTTGCCTAAATAATTACCTTGAAATCAATCTCTTGCTAGTGACATTCTTCTGGCTTCCCAATGTGGAGCTTTTTCCAGGGAGTGGAGTGAGTGATTGGCTGGGTGCAGCTAGCTGTTGGCTGGGCAGTGGCTGTGGGAGGTAGCCTGAGAGGGCATGGAACAGTTGCTCAATGACTCAATGAGTCAAAGCTCCTCTCTGCAGTTTTTCTTTCCTCCACTCCTTAAGCCATTCTGAGTTTCTTCAGGCATCCCCCATGTATCTACGCACTGCTTTTGGGGTGTCTTTTCTCATTCAAAGCTATTGTCATGGCTACTTGATTTGGCTCATATTAAAACATGTGCTGGGAGATGTGGGAGTGCTGAAATAAAAGAGCATGCTATGGTTAATCCATCAGAGAGCGTCTCTTCCCCAAGTTGAAGTGTTTCTTTTCCTGAAAAGAGTGGCTATTTGATGATGTTCCATGGGAACCGCATGACTTTTGGTGTAGTGTGGCTTATAGCACCTTAGGTTTTAGTCATTGGTCACTACCTGTCCACGTGCATGCACACACATTCACATGCATACAAATGCATATTTTAGTTAACATTTGTAGAATGGGAACAATTATGACACTGAGCATTAACTCATTTAATGGGGATAGCAATAGTATTATTAAATCTACCTGTAGTGTCCAATATAGTAGTCTTGCTGCAAGCCAAACGTGGCCATTGAGCACTTGAAATGGGACCAGTCCAAATGGAGATGTGCTGTAGGTGTAAAATATATAGTAGATTTCAAGACTTTATATAGAAAATAATGTAAAATATTTCATTAGTAATTTTTTGATATTGACTCTTGAAATAATATTTGGACATGTTAAGAAAAATATGTTAGCAATATTTTACCTGTTTTTACTTTCTTGAATGCAGCTACTGGAAAAAAATTCTTGTTATTATAGTAGCCTGTATCACTTGTCTATCAAACGTTGCCAATCTCAATGTGGTAATAACTGTTATTATCCCCACTTTTTAGATGAGGCAGTTGAGGCTGAGAGAGGTTAGGTAAGTTGCCCAAGGTCTCACAGCAGAATGCCAAATTCAAACCTGCCTGATTCCAGAGCCCACACTCTTCATCATTAAGAAACTGTTGTATAATAGAGAATTTGTCTGGCTGTTGTCCTCAGTTCCTGGGAAATAATTTCTAAACCTTTGGAACTCCCTGAATGTTAGGAGTGTCTTTGTTATGCATGATGAGCCCCTTGGATCACACCTGTGTTTATGTTAATGAGATGACTCAGGACAAGAGTTTGTCATCAGAAAGACATCCAGATGATTAGAAGGTCAGGGCTTTGTATTAGTTCATCTTCCTCAGCAGAGGAGAGTGGGACTGAAGATTGAGTTCAATCACAAGGCCAATAATTTAATTATGCCTAAGTAATGGAATCCCAGTAAAAACTCTGGACAGCAAAGCTCAATTAAACTTCCTAGTTAGTGAACACATTGCTGTGTCAGCAGGGTAATGTGTCCTGATCCCACAGGGAGAGGGCCTAGAAGTCCCATACACAGGACCCTCGCAGATACTGCCCTGTATGTGTCTTCATCTGGTCTTCCTGATTTGTAGCTTTTATAATAAAGCTATCATAAGGATAGGGCTTGCGTTCTGTGAGTCATTCTAGTGAATTATCAAACCTGAAGCATTGTAGAAGCCACAGAATTTATAACCAGTTGGTTAGAAATGTAGGTGGCCTGGGAACCCCTGAACCTGTGGCTAGCGTCTGGAAATGAGAGCATTCTTATTGAGACTGTGGCCTTAACTTGTGAAGTCTGCATTGACTCTGCTTAGTCAGTTTCAGAATTATATTGCAGTATTGCAAGAATAGACTGCCTTTTATTTGGATGTATGTATTAGGAAAACAGCAGCTGAGAGAGCTAAGTGCTGCAGCTTAACTTGCTTATCTCTGTAACACCATTTCCTTGGTGACAATGGCCATTTGCATTCTAGACTTAGAAAATGACTCAGTCTTTGAGCAACTGCTTTTGACTACTAGGATCAGTTGGGAGGCAGGCAGGCCTCTGAGACCTTCATACTCAAAACCCTTCAGGCTATAGTCTCTTGGGCCTCTCTATTTCATCTCCCAGTTAGCATCATGTTAGTGGTGGTAACAGACATATGTGTTGGCCCCTCTTTGATACCAGGGATTCTTAAATGTTGGTTTTGGGATTGAGATCTTCATGGGAAGCTGACACAGGGTGATACTATGGGTAAGGAATATTTTGATTTTTTGTTGTGTTTTTTAATCATTTGCCTTGTCTGGAATTACAGTTTTGTGGTATGTCCTATTACATTTCATAAACAAGGTATTTAGTTCAATTGTTGCTTTTTCTTTTGGGGCTTTTGTTTGAATTTTTAAGCCAAGATCCATGTGTTTTATTTATTTTGGTTTAGTTTCTTCATTCCTGCTTAAAATAGACACTGCCTCTTGTCTGTGGTCCTGGTAACCACTACTCTTCTGTTTCCTGCTCAGGCCTGGCCCATGTTCTGCAAGGCCCTCTTAGGTCACCAGCTCCTAGAAAGTTGACTCCTATGAGTACCTCTTGGGGCCACCTTAGAATGCAGATTTCTAAGAAAAGTCCAACATGAACTCTGCAGTTATTGGGAGGAAAGTTTCCTTCACCAGTGAAAACCAGGAATAAAACAAGATTTTGGAATGTATAAAAGAGGCCTCTTTCGAAAAGAAATCCATATGACTTGTTTTTTCTAACACGGGCCAGTCGTGAGCACTTTTCATCTGCCACCACCCCAGACCTGCTCTTCAGAGGTGTTCAGCTTTGAGACTGTGAACAGTTCACACCAGATAACTATAAGGCAGTGTTCTCTGCCACTCAATGACTGTGGAAGTCTCAGTCCCAGTTTCTGACAGGGGGAGAGCAAATTCATCAGGACCAACTGAAGAGGGACAGAACATGAGGCATTCACTTCTCACCCAGTCCCTGAGCATCTCACCTTCCAGAAGACCAGAGGCTTCAAGGCCCTTTTTCTACCTTTCAAGAGCATTATAGTGTGCTATTGCTCTTGGAGAGATCTAGGGCTGTAACAGCCCTTATTTTTAGAAAAGAGAGAACTAACTCCTGTGTTTGAAGAAATAGCTCTTATGATATGATCGTGTGGTTTCACACGGTCTTAAGGTCAAGTAACTTGCCCAAAGGTGCACAGTTAGTAAGAAGCATAAGAGGAACCCCAAATTACTAATTTCAGATCCAGTGTTGTATCCCTTCAAAAGGAGATAGAAGAAACAGGGCCACCCAGGGGTGGTGAAGATACTGTCGGAATCATCTGTTACTGCTTACCACATCTAAGTGAGAGGGCCAGCAAGCTCTTGGGAGGGCCCACCTAGATCTTAGCTTGTGTATACCCTATACTGAGTACTGTGCCCCCATTTCATATTTAGTGCTTAATAAATGCATATTAAATTGAGTTGAGGGCCCTTCCTACTGCCCAGTGACATCCCTCAGGGTGAGTTTCCCTCCTGAGTCGTTTTCTGTCTTTCGTGACTACCTTCCATCCATCTCTACCATTCATCACTCATATAGAATGTCCAAGGAGTAGGGGCGAGGAGAGACGAGAAGGGGTAAGAGGCCACCAAGTGTGATTTGCCTTGGATCTGAGCCCTCCCTGGAAGGTGCCCATTTGTCACATTTAAGGGAGGCCCAGCACCCCTGTAAATTGCCTCTTCCTCATAAGCCTAGTCAGCCCTCCTTCCCAGCCTTGGAATGCCAGGATTTATAAATCCTTGTGCTGAATTCACCCGGCCAGTCCTGCACCTGCCTGTGTGAGTTACAGCTGGATGGCATTGTTCAGATCAATCTTCAGTGTGTTCTGAAAATGTTTCTTCTGCCAGTCCTGTCACTGAATTTCCCTAATGTTCTTTCCTCTTTTCCCTCATTAGATTTATCTTTGGGGATAATTTTTTCAATCAAATCTTGCAAATACATAGCATAATGCTGAACAGCATATAACAGATGCTTTACAATAAACTGGTCCTCTCTCATTTCATTCCAATGTTCACTGAATCTAAAAATATTTAATGAGCACTTACTATATACAATTCAGATGCTAAACAGTGAATACTTAGAATTTCTATTAATAACTACAATGTAGTAGCTGATTTAATTCTTGCAATAACTATTGTTGTCTGTTAGTACTATTATTAGCTCCATTTCAGGGTACAAAGAGGTTAAACAGCTTTGTCAAGATCATACTGGAAAGTTGTGGAGACAGTCTGGCCCTAGTGCACCAAACCATTATACTCTATTTCCTCTAAGACAAAGAACATCTTGATTTTCTTGGGGTCCACATTTTAATAAGAACAATAAACAGGGAAGAAATAAATAGGTAACTTCAGATAGTGATGTGTTCTGAAGACAATGAAACTCTTAAAAACTTCATGATATGAAAAAAGAGATTTGGAAGGGTGGCTGTAAATTGAATGTCAGGGAAGACTTTTCTGAGAACACATCTGGTCTGAGGTCTGAATCACCTATGTGAGTCTAAAGAAAAAAAAATTTTTCTCCTACCATACTTTCAGAACACCTCTGTGGATTTTTCCCCCCTACACACAGAGCAGTTCTCCAGCAGACACCAGCAGAATGTCTTACAACTTAATTTTGACTCTACCTGGTGTTAGCCTCAGACCCCACAGGTTGAGGGCTCAGTCCTACAAGATTACCCCACCTTTCCAACACTGGTTATAAGTCAGTATTTCTGCAGCCACCTCCCTGGGTCCCATTAATTTTCTAGGACAGTTCACAGAACTCAGGGAAATGTGTTTACACATTTATTATAAAAGACGTTACAAAGAATATAGATGGATAGTCAGATGAAGAAGATGGATGGCGTTTATGGAGGCTTCATTACATAGGCAAGATTAATTATGTCATTGGTCATTGGTGATCAACTCAACCTTCAGTCCCTGTCTCCTCCCTGGAGGTTTGGGGGATGGGGCTGAATGTCCCAACCCTTTAATTACGCTGTTTTCTTTCTGGTGACCAGCTCCCTTCCTGGAGCTATTTAGGGACCCCCAGCCACTAGTCATCTCATTGGCATTCAAAAAACACTCATAACTTCAGAGATTCCAAGAGTTTTAGAAGCTATGCTACAGGAACCAGGGGCAGAGATCAAATATATATTTTTTCATATCACACTGTCACAGTGAGGATCTATAGGAAGGGAGTTCCCGGAAGAGGGAACAGCAAATGCAAAGGCCTGGAAGTGGGAAGCAGAGCAACCAGACTTTACACACCCTCTGACAGCTGATTTTGTTCTTGCCATTGTTCATTCATGTCATATCATACCATATCATATCATATATATCATATATCATACGCTTTATCAAGGCTATACTGAAGTTATAGAACACCAGAGTTGGGAAAAACTTAAAGATTACCCTAAGTCCTGATTGTATAGGGGTGGCAAAAGAGATCATAGAGCTAGAGCCCAGTGTCTTTTTAGTGTGGAAGGAAGGGCTGCCCTCTGAGTCCTTGCGGTCAGGGCTTCTGTTACCCTGCGCAAAGTTAGACATGGCTTCAGGAGAAATGGTCGAAAGTCTGATGGTGCCAGATATGGGGTGCATCCCAGGTCAGCGCTTCATTCCACATGCCCCAGGTTGAACTGACCATTACTTGGCTGGTCCTCCACTTAGCCTCAAGTCCACATTGACAATATGTAATTCCAGCCCACCTCCTCAGAGACAAGCAGTGTTTTTAATTGTTTTGTTTTGCCCCTAATCTCAGAAGGTGGTCACCCAGGCAAGGACGTGCTAGCCTTTTTTTTTTTTTTTTTTTTTTTAACTCAATGTAACTTTGTATGTCTCTCAGTGCATGGAGACCTCACCTTCCTTCGGGTGGACCGGTCGAAGCTCAGCCCTCATGGTATGGTGTGATCATTGGACATGGCTAAATCCATGTTTAAGGACAGCCCATGCCTTTTCTTTCTGGAAGTTGATCCTTTAGTACTCAACCTTGCTCATTATATTCGCCAAATATAGAATCCAGCTCAGTGACTTGAGGAAGTTGGTGCTATGTCTTTTGTGAAGTGAAAACATGGGTTCAGGAAAACAATTCAAATTTCGATACTGACATTTGATCCTTTCCCCTACCACTTCCTGAATTCCCTAAGCCACAACTCCTTGACCTCCAGATCCTACTGAAATACACAGTTATAAATGCCGTTTGTTGGACATGGGGGTTTCATTCAAAGCAAACTCAGATGCAGCATTTTTGACTGGGCACTTCCATACATGATTTTAGCAATGGAACCCTATCCAGGCTTCACTTGTGTAACTTTGCTAGCTTCCTGCTTTCCCCCACCCCTCCTGTCACGGATGTATCTAGAGGACCTTTTGTGAATGCAACTTCCAATAGGAATGTTTCACAGTAGAAATATGCTCTCCTGTGAGGCTCGTGCGTGACATTTCTGAAGATTTATTTAATTGGACTTTACTTAAATCCCATTGGGAAACATACTTTTGCTGTGAAGCTGTGATGTGTTTAATTTGGGGTCTAGGATAAATGTTGGTCCTCGGGGTGGATGGTTGACCAACAGTTTTCCTTTTGTACAGCGGGCTTGTTTAATGAATAGCTTTACTAGGCTTTCCTCTGTTTGTTTGTTTAGCAGTGCTCCATTATTTAAACTTCTGCACTGAAAGGCAAGAATGTTTTCCCTCTCTTTAGAGAATTAAACAATAATGCAGAATATCTGGTTGAGCTCTTGGGAGAAATATGGCTTTGTGTTTTATAGCACTCTCCTCCTGTTAACATTCCTCTCTCTGCAGCCTCCCAGGATGATCTCATGGATTTTTCCCCCTCCTTTAATCCGTCTTGATGGATTAACCAGTATTAAGTTTGAGACCAGTGAGCAAAAAAGGTGGAGCCCTAACATGGTATAGAGTAGCCTCCGCAGTACACAGAATGTCTCCAGCTAAAATATTCTTCTGCCCGGAATGATGCCACATGGAGGTCATGTGCCAGTGCTGATGTGAAAGGGGGTATATCTAATGAGGAGGGAAGTGTCTTTGGGAGAGGAGTGGGCTTCTGTGCATGCATGCAGCTGGTTCATGGAACTAAGGTTCTGCAAGGCTTACTGGGCTTGCCTTTTATAGGCATGCTGGTCCTTTCAGCACACCCCCACCCCCTGCACCCCCCGCCCTCACCACCCTGCCACCCCCACCACCCTGCCAGCCCCATTCTGACCTTGGACCATTTCTGGCTTGGCTTTAAGGTATGATACCAAGTTGGGCTGGCTCTCAGGGGCTTTGTTCTCAGGCAGCCCACAAGTTTTGGTATGGCTCTTCAAAAGTAAGTATTATACGTTATATTTCTAAAAGTAAGCTACACTGGGAATTACAAGTGGAACTATATTCATTTGGGCTGCTTTAACCAAATGCCATAGACTGGATAGCTTAAACAACAGAAAGTTATTTTCTTACAGTTCTAGAGGCTGCAAGTTGAAGATTGGGGTGCCAGCATGGTTGGGTTCTGGTGAAGGCTTCCTTCTTGGCGTGCAGACAGCTGTCTTCTTGCTGTGCCCTCACAAGGCAGAGAGAGAGACAGCAAGCTCTGTGTTGTCTCTTATAAAGGCACTACTCCCATCACAGGAGCCCTACCCTCATGACCTCACACTGGGGATTAGGGCTTCAGCATACGAATTTGTGTGTGTGTTTGAATGTGGGGAAGAGAGATACAATCAGTCCATAGCGGCCACAAAAAATGCATTCAGAAAAGGAAAGGGTATGAATTTTGCCCAAGATTTGGAGTGTAGGTAAGTTGCACCATTTGGTAAATCAGTGTGTTCTCTCTCTCTCTGTTTCTTTTCCCCTCCCCACCCCCTTTTCTTTTCAAACACATATTGATCACCTGTTGTGGACTTTGGAACACTCACGAGCTTCCCACTGAACTCAGAATAAAACCTGCCTAAGATGCCCTGTGAGGAGGGTCCCTGCCTCCCTACCTCCCCGTCTCCTAGACCTTCTCCCCGCCCACCTCTTGCCCAGTCATTGTGCCTCCCCACATTTGGCTCCCTTGAGTCACTCAGAGACCCCCTGAGTTCTCTGCCTTTCCCAGTGTGGTGGTCCCTCTCCCTCTGTTCTCCTGGATTCCATTTCCTCTCATACCTCAGAGAGGCTGTCCATGAACCCCAATCTAATTAGTCCCCTCTCATAGCACCCAGGAACTGGAGAGCAGCTTCCATTATGACTTACCCTAATTTGTGACTGCCTTCTGGAATCTGTGTTTATGATTTTCATCTGTCTCCTCCTGAGGGAGTGGGGAGGGGCGGGGAAGGGGCCTCTGCAGCATGTCACTTACCTCCTCAACTCCTAGAATGTTTGGGGAGGGTTTGATCTTAAATACAAGAGATTATAACAGTGAAAAATGTGTTAATGTAACTGGCATGTCTGTTAACAAATCCCAGACTTGATATGAGTGTTTATGGTGTGCTTTTCTCCCTGGGAACTGGTTGGTCTGTGCTAACATAGGTAAAGTTTAGACATGCACAGTTAGAGAAACCAGAAAGAAAACTGAACTTGCAAGTTTTCAGGAACATGGGGGCTGGAACTTGGCTGTCTTTCTGTCAGCCCCTGACCCCTCACCCCCAGACTGGATCTTGGTAGGTACCCTTCTTAGCCATTCACTTGACCCGAAGCCCAAAACCCTTTCCTGGAAAGCAAAAATACTTACTCTTATTTTCTTTGGTTGGCATTTTTGTCCGTGAGAATGGAGCTCAATGGAAGTAGATAAAATCCTGGTGAAAAAAGAAAAGGGGACTACACAGGCTGGGAGGAGGGTGTGTGGATGGAGGGGACAACTGGATCCACCAGAAACATCTGTTCTGACCCTTCCATTCCAGACTAGGCTTAAGGGAAAGCAGAAGGCACTTCCCTGCCCCTCTGGCAGAGGGACTGACTTGAAGTCAACCATGCCCACACCGTGTCTTCAGATGGTTCTTACAGAAACCTTTGTGAGACAGAATGGGGAGGGTGAGTTAAAGATGGTATTCTCTGCACTAGCAGAGCCTTACTGTGTGTTTGGCTGGCAGGAATGAGTGCTCAATCACTCTTCCCAGCCCGCCTTTGACTTTTTAAAAATAGGTCTAACACATATTCTGTGGATTCGTTTGAAATTCAAGCATCAAAATGTATTCCAGGTAGAATGCCTCTCTTTCATGTTTTCTTCCCATCTACTGCTGATGGATTTATGAGAGACAGAGAAGGTGGAGGGAGAGGGAGAGAAGGGTAGAAGAGGGGAGATGTCAGGGACAGGGAGGGAGAAGAGGCAGAGGGGAGGGGAGGGAGGAGGGATCAGGGTAGAGGAGCAAGAGCTTGGGAGAAGAGGTGAGGGAGAGAAGAGAGGAGAAGTGGGCAAGAGGGATAGAGTTAGAGACCAAACCCAAGGCCCGGGTGGGGAAGAAACCAGAGTCTTAGAGTCTCACTGACCTCTGCAAAACCTGAGGGGGTTCCTGGCTCTGGGAACTCTTGAGATCTTAACAGTTCAAATCTGGCTCACATAAAAGTCATCTGCTCATTAAAATAACACAAAGCTGTTTAATTGTTGTCTTTGTGGAAAATTACATGACTGTCATCAGCTGTTGCTTCTGGCAGTGCTTTCTGTTCTAATGTAAATAAATGAGGTAACAGATTTAAAGAAACAGGCTGTATTTACATACTTGGAGGTATCCTCTCAAAACAATCTTTACATACTTGGAGGTATCCTCTCAAAACAATCTGCCTGTGTTATTCAAATACACACAAATTAAACTTGTGTTAGCTCAAACATTGGTTATTCATTAAGGCCTTAAAATCGAAATGGTAGGAGGGGGGCAAGAGAAGTGTACCTTCCTTCAGGGGGTAGGAACCAGAGGCTGACTTTTCTGTGTGGACTGAGCTACTCCAGCCTGTGGAAATATAATCCCCAGCTCTTTTCTATACCAATTCTGTCCTGAGGCAACTTCTGAGCCAGGAGGGGAGGGTGGTGGTAGCAGAGGGGAATCTTTAAAGCTCTGATAAAAACTTTCCAGGGTCAGCATTTCTTGGAAGGCCTCCAATTAAACTTTATTTTCAATTTTCATAAATCACAATTCCTAAATCATTGGATGTTTCTGACTCAGTTCACTTTTTTGAGGTAAATATGTGGGCAAGAATTTTTTAAAAATTATTCCTATTGAGGGCATGGCAAAGGTTTTTATCAAACAAGGAAGGGAACAGTATATTCGAAAATATAAAAAAAAAAAACCACAGGACCCCTCCAATAAACAAGTTAATGACTGGAAAAAGTAGAAGTATATGGAACAAAAAATCGAGAAGAAAGCACATTGCTAATTATACAAAGATTAGGAAGGAGCAAAAGTGACTGTTTTAGTTCTTGGTAAGTGTCATCATCAAGTATTAGCTTATTTCTGGAATGCTGGATTTTTTAATGTTGGGGTGGGAGGGAGGGGACATGATCTGAGAGAAACAACAGTAATTGTTGAAGTGGTTACCTTGTCTGGGTTAAATAACTGGGGTTTGTTGTCTCACACCAAGAAAATTTAGGACATGGACACACCGGAGTTTAGGAGCAGAGGCTTAATAGGCAAAAGAAAGAGAAAGGAAAACAGCTCGCTCTTTAGTGAGAGAGAGGGGACTTCCCAGAGGAAAAAGGCCGGCTGGTGGTGGATGCACCAGATTTTATAGTCTGGCTTGTGGAGGCGGTATCTGATTTATGTAGGGCTCACAGATTGGTTTGACCAGGTGTGAGCTTTACACAGCACTCTGGGGAGGGTGGTCACCCCACCCTAAACTTATTATGCAAATGAACTCTCCCCTTGCCTGGCGCCATCTTGTCTGCTCCTTACCTTACATGTGGCTGGCAGAGAAGGGAAGATGGAGCCTCCATTTTGAACATGCCTAGTCCCAGGTAATTCTTTCCTGCTGGCATCCACCCGTGCAAGCTACCAGTTTGCTTGTCTGTGTCTGCAGCTCGACTTTACAGGCTACTCTTTGTTAGAAAATGATTTGGGGCTGCTCTTCATTAAAAGGAAAACCTTAGGACTTCTTTACCCTCACTATCTGCCTAAGTAATTTCTTCTTAACTCCTGTATCACTATGATACCAAAGTTATTATATGACAACAACAGAAGCAATGTCTATTTCATGGAAGCATCAGTATTCTATATTATGCTGTTTTGTCCAGACAATCCAAAGAAAAGACTATTATTAACTCAAAATTCAGGCAAATTCTGGTATCAACTTTTCAGAATTTTTTTTTTCTCTTAAAACATTACTAAATACTACTTGGTTAGATGAACTAAGTAAAAATGAACAACTTTTATTATTTGAAGGTTGTTTTGGGAGGGCTATTCTAGAAGTGATTTCAGCCTATCGTTTATCACTAGGAAAACACCAGGAAGATCTCTTTATTGTTAAGTTTTTGTAAATTATTTCCAGAAAGAAATTGACCAACTATCTCAACACCTCTTTCCCTATAGCTCCTGTTGGTATCTAACACATCAGCAGTCACCTGTCTTCATGTGACTTGGGGCTAATTCCTGTGTACAAAGGGATTTAAATAAGACTAGTCCTGCTCTCCAAGAACCTAAATTCTATTAAAGCTCTTAATTTGGAAATACACAGAGAGAAAAGTATATTTTAAAAGAATATGTATTAATAATGCCGTTATAGTTGTAGAGTGAGGCTGCATGTATATGTATAATAAGTTGTTGAAACTAAGTTTTTATGGAATGACTAAGAAAAACTGTAAACACCTCAACTTATTGAGAAAATTGAGATATGAAAAAGTGTGTGTGATAACTTTTCTATATGTCCATTTCTAAAATTTCTAGAAATATACATATATTTTTAGAAAATATACCAGAAATATATTTTTGGCTATTTGATACACCTAAAAAAAGTCTTTTTTTTTTTTCAAGGCTTCTAAAAATCATAGACATAAAGAACTAAATATAATGAGGTTTTCAAGGGCGACCACACTAACCACCAGCGCCAACCCCCATTCTGCATGCCACTTCCTCCGGCAGTGATGGAGTATAGACTAGGCTAACAACACTAAGTACACTGTTAGCAGAGCAGAGCCACAGTGGGTTTCCCCCATGGCTCCTGCTTTGTTCTATCTGGTGATGCCCTTGTATGGGGTTGCCTCTGCAGGATGGTCTCCTTTTCCCCACTGCTCTGAAGCAACTGTACCAGCATCAAAAGTTCATCTCTAGCAACACTGACATTGACCACTGTAGTCTCTGGTCATCTTCCTGCATCTGACTATCTCCAGTGCTAGTTAGCTTTGCTGCTCCATTTGATAATCACTCAAATAGCTGCAGGGTTTGAATGCCTTCTTAAAATACCAGGATGGCTATTGTACACACAAAATCATTGAATCATTACGACAGACCTAAGTAGTAGTATCCTATTTTATAGTTAGGGAAAGATAGACCAGAAGACTTCAATAGCTTTCAAAAAGTCACACACTTGGCATGTGGCAGACTCACTATTCTAAATCTAAGGCAAAGCCCTTTTTTTTTTTTTTTTTTTGCTGCTTTATATATCATCCACTGTCTTTTCTAGAGCTGGCTTTTAAGATATATCTGTAGATAACTGTGCTTCCTTCACACAGGAAAAAACCCATGAATGGAGGGACTAGAATATTTTTAGATGTATCTTCCTAAAAGACTTAATAATACAGCAAGCCAAATAATGTGGATGGATACTCAATGGAATTCAAGATCCCAGTATGTTGTATGTATATATCTGAAGTTTTATGGATATGTGTGTGTATTTTAAGCTTGTGATACCTCCTTGTTTATGTCTTTTCACACATAAGGCATTTCACATGTAAGCCAGACCACACTGGTTTGAGGGAAGCAGTCAAATGACGTGATCATAAGAAGACTTCTCTCTGACTCATAGCCTCCTAAATCTCTCTCTTCCCGTGAGTAAGAGAAACACTTCTTGATCTCTTGTTTCATACCTTATACCTAGTGAGACAACACTCCCATTCCACTCTCTCTGCCTCTGTTTGGTAGGGCCTCCCTTCACTCTTCTTGGGAAAGAAATACAAGTTCCCTGGGGGTAAGATCATAAGACAATTTAAGTAACACTTCCTTGGGTATTTTACAGTAGCAATGATTTCAAGTGAACTTGAAAATACCCTACTGTAAAATACCCAATTCCTACTGTAAAATACCGAATCACATCTATGGAGTATAAAGAACATTTCATAGAAAACAAGAAGTAGAAATAATCTTTGTGGATGGAGCTGGTACTGCCCCCCCACCGCCTGCCACCACATGTTCCTCCTGTTAGGTGATATTCTGCCCTGAAACTTATGAAGTGACTCTGACCCTGTCTTTGAAGAAGATTTCAGCCTTGGCAGCCTGACATCAGCTCCAGTTCATCCAGGCTTTGTTCTTCCACAAGATTCTTGTGCTTATAGAATCTTTAGTGGCTCTGATGTTCTACTGTTTCTGTGGAGTATATCATAGCATCCATCTGTTCTTGGTATAAACAAAATAGCATCCAACTTATACCAACGTCTCTCCCACTTACAATAAAACACCTAACTCTCATGTAGCATTGTATCCATATTGAGAACTCTGTGAGATAGATATTATTATATACAAGTCACAGATATGTAAACTGAAATGCAGAGACATCAATAACTTGTTACAAGGTAAGTGATAGGAGTCAGGATTTTTAACTCAAGCAGTCTGGCTCCAGTCTATGATCTTAACCGCTATCATCAAGGTACTGTTTTACTTTAAAAGACTAGTTACTCAGTAAGAAAAACTAGGCAACAGAGAGAGGTGATCAATATGCTTATAGCAAACTGTGGAAGAGTCCAATTTTTAGCCTACACCCCTCGCCCTGGTCTTTGGACATTACTTCTGTTTGCTGACCTTCAGTGAGAGTGTTCCTTAAATTTCTGGAAACAACTCACTTTCTAGCTTAGCGTAAGACCAGAAAGTGCTGTCCACCTTTAGAATATAAAAATCTCTTGCTTATAGATTCTGCATTTGGATGTGGTTTCTTTAACTCACCACCTCGTGCATTGCTTCTGAATCACATTACAGAGGACTCTTCTGTTTCCAGGACTGCAGTAGCCAAAACAGCAACAGGAGCTGAAATGCATCTATAAAGAGAAGTTTCCCACTAAAACTAGAATCCATTGCTTCAGTAGGACTGTCACTGAACTGAGCCTGTGTTAGCAGAAACTGGCAGGCAGTATTTCCACATACAGTTCTTTAGGGATGCTAGGTATTCTTTGTTGCTGCCATTTAGAATCAATGTACTGACCATACTCATTTTGGCAGAGAACCTGCTTTTGAGATAAACTTTGAAAATGTTTGCTGCCCACCCCCACCCTGCCCTGCCTCACCCCACCCCAGCATTGTTACTCATGGCTACAATATGTTTGCACTAATAACTGCAGGCTCTTGTGCACATAGAGAAGTTAGTCACCTTGGTAGAAATTAGAGGAAGGGAAGAAAGAGGGAAGAACAGTTTTATTTTCAAAATCCAATCCTGTGGAAAAACCAGAAATGCAAAGACATAGTGTTTATTAGGAAAGCTAGCACCAACAAAGTAAAATCAGATATATTTGTTTAGCAAAAATAGGGAGCTGCTGCTTTCTTTATGTTAAAAGGATATTATGCAGACTTTCAAACTGCTGAGATACCTTGGTTCCTAATTCTTTTTTGTTAAATCAAATTTTAAAAGTAAAAACTCAGGAACATTAGCTTACTTATATAGAGTCTTTATAGCAAGCAGATTTTTTATTTTAGAAATTTAAAATGGTAGTTTCCCAAAGTGATGGAAAGAAAAAGCATTTACAATGTGCTGGACATTGTTTTAAAGTATTGTATTAACCACTTTAATCATTACTACAGTACAGTGAGGTAGGTACTGTTATTATCCCTATTTTGTATACAGGGAAACAAAGGAATAGACAGGTGAGAAACCTGCCCAGGGTCTCATAGCTACTGTTTGGCTGTGCTGGGGATTCAAACCCAGAAAGTCCAGACTCAGTACCCCTGCACTGAATGACTGCACTGCACATAGGGCTCTCATGGACTAGACGTTTGCATAGATCAGTTGGAATTTACGACAAAGGTGATAATATTGGGGGTAATAAGACATTATTTATCGAATACCTGGTTGTGTATCAAAACCTTTACATAGCCTTCCTGAACTATGACCCTGTTAGGTAGATGATATTACATCCACTTAATAGATTGGTAAACTGAGGCTTAATGAGGGAACCTGACCTGCACAGGGTCTCACAGCTGCTAGGAGGCAGAATCATAACTGAAGCTAGGTGTGTTTTTCTCTGACCTTTGCTCTTAACCTCCATACTACACTGCTCCTGCTTTGTTTGTTAATTATCATATTCTAATATGCTTAAATAGTAATAAATATAACATCATCAAGGTTCCTCATTAAGTGATCAGTCACTTTGGCCTCTGGTGATATTTAATGGGGTAGGGTTGGGGGAAAGTAACTGGAAAAGAAAAACCAGATTAGCTTTACTCTTCCCCCTCTCCTCCAGCTTTCAATTTCAACCCTTCCCCAAGAGAAGAAAACAATCCTTCCTGCAGACTTCTCTGGAAAAAGCCACCACTGTGAGCTTCCACTGTTTTGTTTTACGTTAAGCACCGTCCACAGAGAGAGTTTTTAACTGCAATACGTAGCTGTGCATAAGCCTTATGGAGAACTGATGCCCAAGTTGATTAGCATACTGGCAGTTGAACAGGAGACTATTTCTTCAGACCCCTCAAGGAGAATTTCCTTGTTTACCTTATATGTTTAAATTGTAATATCTCCTTTTTCTCTCCACCCCTCCCACCTCCAAATATTATATGAACAGAGTTCCTACATGGCTTAAACATACGATACACACATACTTTTGCACATAAGCATGCTCTGTGATTTGGAGCATTCTGCATGTCTGTCTCAAATTCCCTCCTTCCCCCACTCCCCCATGGTTTTTTCCCCCCATTAGGCAAATGGAAGGCCCATGCCACCTGTTAGCATTACATCATTGGCTCCCCAGAACACAGTTGCACCAAAGGCCTTAAACAAAGTAGTTCTTCTTGTATTGTTTGCACTCAAAGAGCTGATATCATGCCAACTGATGTCATTGTATGTCTTTGTGTAACTGCTATGGCAACTGGGCAGGTGGGGAGCCTCCAGCTGATGTCATTGAGAAAGGAGGTGTAGAGGCAGAATTTTAAAAAGCTGGACGCTGCTTTTTTCTGTGTGTGGGGTTTTCTAGCATGTTTTTTTTTTTTTTTTTAAACTAGCTGCTTTTAAGACAAATTACAGCTTGAGTACCCTAAATAAGAACAGAGAGGTTTTTCCCCTGCTTTTAGAGACTTCTTTTGAATTTGTTTTGTTGTTCTTTCCTCTCATCTTATATGGAAAAATGTAACAACTGCCTTCTTTGAAGAAAAAAGTGAATTAGGTTCCCATCACAGAATCTGTGTGGAATTTGGGTTTCTGTGGAGGCAAAGCTGAGCAGATTTTAACTCTTCAGAATCCCTTTTGTGGAGGCTGTGATGATGACAATGGGTAGTTTTTATGTTATTTATTTTTTAAGTCTTCACTGGTGAAGTTATTTTCAATATTTTCTTTCTTTCTACTTCAGAATTATCTCTTCAGGTTCAAAGTTTATTATCATAACTGCCTAGCAGAATGAACTATCATATGTAAGGGCAGAGGTTAATTCTAGAAATCAGCTGAAATTTGTATACAGCTCTTGTTTTTCTTTTCAAAAAGCTGAGGTAGGTTTTGACTTTTTACTTTCGATGAGTAAAGTGAACATAGTATTGCCCTTTGAGTTTTCTTTGGATCATAACCATACCTTAAGGAGAATATGATTTCTCTCTTTTACGCAGCCAGCTCCGGCTCCATTGGTTATGAAAAGTCATGAGACTCGGTCTAGGTTATGGTCTGGAGTTTCCCGCTGTGGTTTGTCAAAGATGAGACTTGAAATGGAGAAGAACATATGCTAGGCTCAGAGGCTAGTGGACAGATAGACTTCCTGCCCTTATTGCAACATAACCGTCTCTTGTTCATGCTTTGGGTTTTCTGCCTTATCTCCTGGAACTATCAAGACAGCCACAAGCCATCTGTCTTTGAGGGTAGATGTTGTGTTCTGGTGGCTTTCAGCTAATAGGAGTTTTCTACTTCCCCCTCTTTTCAAAGGGAAAGCCAGAGTGTATCTAGTTCTGTTTGATACGAATTAGAGTTCAGTTGGCACTAATAATGTCAATCCAGATTTCATAGCACTTACATGTACATTATATAATTTGAGCTTTGTAATAATCCTTTGGGTTTATCTGTGCATGTCATTGTGTGTAAAAATATTAGCAGAAAATTTAAACAATAAACTGTGATCCATAAATTCCCTAACTTAAACAATTGTTCATTTTTTGTACAGTCCTTCAGCTTTTGTTGAAAGTTTTTTACTTAGCTTTTTAAAAATTTAATATTAAACCAAAATATTTTATTTATTGTCACATCCTTTTTGCAACTACTCTTTTAAAGGCCACATAATACTCCATGGAATGAATGTAATAACTTTTTTTTTCTTTTAATTTGTTTTTGTGTTTTACTTGGCCTTCTTAAAATATATATAAAACAGATAATATCGTAGTGACCATCTCCATGTATCTAGCTAACTGTCTTTGGTTAGATGATTTCCCTAAGATCCATTCCCAAAATGAGATTGCACTTGTTCAGGGGAAGATTTGCATTTTAAAAATGGAGAAACAAGCACAGTTTATAAGCTTTTTATGCTAGATGCATAACTCTTAGGAGGCAGAGCAGAGCCGTAAGCTCAAAAGTATGCATTCACACATCCACAAGAGGTTTCTTGATGGGTTTATGTGCCCATAAGCCTTGGAAAGTTGAGGAGTAAGCAACTGCGCTGCTCTCACATTCTGTTCTACTGAAAGTCAGGGTTGACAAATGTCAGGGACCTACATGGAGAATATGAAAAAAGATTATAAGAGCAATCCATCCCACCCCACCCTGGCTTGTCTTTTCCAAGAACTTCTCTGCTGATTTCACCTGTGGGCAATCATATAAATAATATAAATTAAAATAGTGACTACTTGCTGAGCTCTACTGTGTGCCAGGAGATGTGTTAAGTATTTTACACATACTCATTTATCTGAGGCTCACAGTTGCACTCAAAGGGAGACGCCATCACCCTCAGCTTACAGATGGTGGAACTGAAGCCCAGAGGTAAATGCACTTAAGTCATAGTGTCAGGAAATGATGGTACCCAGAGTATAATCAAGGTAACCTGTCTCTTCCAACGTTCCTGCTTGTAACCACTCTGCTGTATTGGGAGCAAACTTGGCCCTCTGGGTGAGGTGAGCTATGAAGGGTGCAAGACGTGCTCCTGTGGTGCTGAGATTCCACCCGAGGAGGTCATCTGTGCCTTTCTTGGCTCCCAAAGCGCAGGGTTCTATGTAGGCCACTGAGCATATGGCTCTTTGAGGCAGGTCACATTTGCAGCTGAGGAAATTGCCTGACGCTGCGTGGAACTCTTTCTAGGGGAACATGCCCTCATTTGTAGAAAGAGCACATTTCCAAAGTGCTCCATGCAGTGATACTCCCCGAAGCTTGTCTTGGGTCTCTAAATGGACTTTTATTTTTTGTTTTACTTTTATTTTTATTTTGTTTAAATACATATTTATTATGTATTTAAAATATGCTTGAGCTACAATGCAAACTCATTCTAATGGGGAGGTGGCATTTTCTGCCAGCTCTGAAATCTCAGTCACTCTCACTTTCTGTGTTTGTGTTCCAGGTGGACTTAGTAGTTTTAAGCAGAACCATGAAAACCTCTGTGACAACTCCCTCCAGCTCCAAGAGTGCCGGGAGGTGGGGGGCGGCGCATCCGCGGCCTCGAGCTTGCTACCTCAGCCTATCCCCACCACCCCTGACATCGAGAACGCTGAGCTCACCCCCATCTTGCCCTTCCTGTTCCTTGGCAATGAGCAGGATGCTCAGGACCTGGACACCATGCAGCGGCTGAACATCGGCTACGTCATCAATGTCACCACTCATCTTCCCCTCTACCACTATGAGAAAGGCCTGTTCAACTACAAGCGGCTGCCGGCCACTGACAGCAACAAGCAGAACCTGCGGCAGTACTTTGAAGAGGCTTTTGAGTTCATTGGTAACTGTCTCCCACAGGGAATTTTCATCCTCTGCCTTCCTTTTCCCTCCGGCTCTTGCTTTGATATCGAGTTCAAGGTTTATTCCTATGTTGCAAAAAAAAAGCTGCCCTGGAGTTTCGAAGGGCTCTGCTAACTGAAACAGCCTAAGCATTCTCCTAAGTCATAGCCTGTCAAGTGTATCCAAGCCATCAGGATGGATATAAAAGGGCAGTAATTGAATTTGTTGGGATCCGTTCAACTAGAAATCCTCATCCCTCAAGTTCTCAGTGAAATAGTGGTAGGAGTTAGCATTTATGTGCTCTATAACCAGAAAAATGGATGGAAAGTAAGGAATTGGAGGTCAGAGCTGGTGCTACTGCTGCTGGATCTACTAGCGCCCTTCAGCACCTTGGAAGCAACATCTAGTGAATATGACACCCCTTCCAAACACACCCATGCCTTCCGGTCACCCTACTAATCCTTATTCATCCAGCATAAGAGGAGATGGTACTAGTTTTCCTTTGACAGTCTGCCCCAGACTCATTGAACTAGGAAAGATCAGGTTGTGTAGGCAGAGTAGTTCCCAAGGAGGAAGTTTTAGCAACAGCAGGCTTTAATCCCCAGAAGGAAGCAACTATCAGCCTAATCCTAATCCTAATTTCTGCAACTTCTATAGCCCCAAACTGCTATAAGACTCAAAATATCATTTTAGGAACACCTGCAATATAGCAAAACTCAACTTTTTTTTTTTCTTTTTTTTTTTTTTAAGTAACTTCAACTTTTATCACCATAAAGGGGTGGTCTAGTACTTTTCCTAAATATTACAGCAGGTTGTCATTCCAGGAAGAATACAGTTAAGTGGAGTGGGGTGTTCCTTCGCCAGAGGAAAAAAACAGCCTTAGGTTTAACAGCCACTGGGGTCTGGTGGATTTGCTGTAGTGTTGACATCTGTGGCCATTTGCCAAGCTGTTTTCCTTGCTAATTATGCCGTCAGCACAGGACCATGGAATATTGAGTCTGAAAGGAAATTCAGGGTGATCACTGAACTTAGAGAAGGAAAGTGACTTCTCCGAGGTCATAAGAATTCTAGTGTCCAAGAAGGGGCCAGAATCCAGGGTTTCTGACCCAAGCCTGAGGCCTTTTCACAACATACTAAGGTGATGTTTCTGATGCCCTATTAAGTAATTCCCAACTGGCAACACTGAGGATGCAGAGATACTGCAGATTCTTTATTAATAAAATCTGAGCCAAACCTGGAACTCTGAGGAAGAAAAATTTCTCAACAAGCAGATGAGGAACTTCTGGTTGATACATGGTGTTATGACTGAGATTCCATCTGACTTAATTCCAGTTGGAGGAAGTTAGGAAATTGTTTTCTATTTAATGACTAGGGTAAGATATACTTGTTCTAAGAGGATTTCAACCAAAGCTCTCACATTCCTTATAGATTACTCAAGCTTACCTGCCTTTTTTTTTTTTTTTTTAAAGGAAAACGAGACCAATAACAAATAGCATTCAGCCTGAAGAACAACTCCAAATCACAACCTGCATAGGCACAATTTTATTTTCATCATTATATTATTGGATAAACTGAAATCTTACAGTCTTGCGTTAGGAAAAACACAGCAGGTTTTATAAACATAATAGCTTTCACTGAGAGTCTAATATAAATTAAGCAGCATCTAAGTTTAGTGTTTATGCCAGTTTGTTTATTCCTCAATCAAGTGTGTGTAGTGGAACCAGTGGTCCAGCCAGGCACATGGAAGCTCATTCTCTCATCACCATGCTTTCTGGTCTTGACTTAGAGCTAAATACTGTGCACTGAAGGGAAAAGGTTGACAAAGAGAGATGCTTACTTTTCTTGAAATACTGTTGACTATGAGAAGTAAACCTCATCTGTAAACTTTTAAGATGAAAATTTACGTCAGGTTTTTTTTCCCTTGGTCCACTGGTGGCTAGCCAGTAGATGTAGTTTAGGTGAAATCGCTATTCTCTCTACTCCTTCTCCTTCCCTACCTGTTTATCTAATTGGTGTTTCTTCAAGGAAGCTTGCTTAGAGATGCGTTAGAGTCTAGAAATGTCATTAAGAATCTGTTCAGGCAGTGCCCACACGCTATTGTCCTGAGCTTTTAATATATCCGAAAACTTAGCAAGTCTTCCTCTTTCAATTGCTCTGGATTTTGAACCATTGCTGGGATTCCTCCATTTTCTGCATTATTGCCACATTGGAATGTCATACGTGGATGCAAATGGGGTTGAACGCTTGAGAGGTGACACCCTGGGCCTGTATGCTACTGGCCTTTAGTTAACTTTGCAACAACTGGATTTTCTGGGGAGAAGCTGAACATAGCATGTTTCTAGTTTAGCTTTATTCCTTTAACCTTAATCAGGGTTTAGTAAGTCTAAAACTCTTATCCATTTAATTCCCGTTCCTGTACAGAGCAATTCTATAGAATAAAGAAAGTGTTTTTTCTCTATTACAAGTGAGAGAGTTGTTACTAGCTTTAGGTTTGTTAAGTCACACAACCAAAAATTGGAATTAACATCCTTAATCCAAAGAGGAACTGTTATATATATATAACATATATATACACACACACACACACACACACATACATATATATATGTGTGTGAGTGTATATTTTCATGTGTTGGTATAATTTTTCCCCTCCCTCTCTCCTTTTCCTTCATTCTTTTTTTTTTCAGTAGTATAATTCCAGAAAATAAGAGAACAAGACATTTAAGAGAGAGGTTCAATGACTGTTAGAGTTGACTTAATCAGTAGCTTGTTCAGCGTGAAAGTTAACTGTGTTATAGGTCTGGCTTCAGGCCACTGTCACCTGTGAAGCAAACTGTTCCCTCTCTTTAAATGTAGATGTATAGCTTCTTGTTCATGCTGCTATCAACTTTAGCCAGTTCTGGAAGTTGTGATATAAATATATATAATGAACTAGTAGATTATACTTGGCTTTAAAAAGTTTTAATTCATTATTTCTCTACAAAATAAGGCATTGCAAAATTTAGATAAAAGTTTCTCTCTCCGTGCCTCTCCCTTCTGTCTGCCCTTCATCTCTTGTCTTTCTCCCTTTTTTCAGAGGAAGCTCACCAGTGTGGGAAGGGGCTTCTCATCCACTGCCAGGCTGGGGTGTCCCGCTCTGCCACCATCGTCATCGCTTACTTGATGAAGCACACTCGGATGACCATGACTGATGCTTATAAATTTGTCAAAGGCAAACGACCAATTATCTCCCCAAACCTTAACTTCATGGGGCAGTTGCTAGAATTTGAGGAAGACCTAAACAACGGTGTGACACCAAGAATCCTTACACCAAAGCTGATGGGCGTGGAGACGGTTGTGTGACAATGGTCTGGATGGAAAGGATTGCTGCTCTCCATTAGGAGACAATGAGGAAGGAGGATGGATTCTGGTTTTTTTTTTCTTCTTTTTTTTTTTAGTTGGGAGTAAAGTTTGTGAATGGAAACAAACTTGTTTAAACACTTTATTTTTAACAAGTGTGAGAAGACTATAACTTTTGATGCCATTGAGATTCACCTCCCACAAACTGACAAACTCAGGAGGTTAAAGAAGTAATTTTTTTAAGCCAACAATAAAAATATAATACAACTTGTTTCTCCCCCTTTTCCTTTTAAGCTATTTGTAGAGTTTATGACTAAATAGTCTGTGCAGGTTCATAGACCGAAAATACTACACACTTTAAACCAATTAAAAAGAACCAAAAGTAAATAGAAAAGACATTGAATCACCAAGGCCTGGGACCCACCTGGGCTGTCCACATAGAAAACAAAAACCCAACCAAACCAAGCCCTGTTGTGCTCACTGGTGCAAAGAGAAGATCAGGGCAGCTTAAGTGGTCTAAGAATCCTTCAGGCATTCTTTAAAGAGACAAAGGATACCTTTGATTTTGTGTGTTTCATGCTCTGGATTTTTTTTTTTTTTTCCTTCTCTGGGTTTAAGAGATTTTTTTTGAAATAGTGAGGAACTGACCATTATACCATATGCCTTCACTGGCTTCTTGTGCAATAATATGATGTTTTAAGTGTGCAAACAAGTTAGAGCTGGCAGCTGAATGGTAGACAAATAGTGCAAATTTGCCAGCTTGGAGATAGAAAGGAATTCAACAATATATCAATTACTTTCCTTCCCACCTTTTTCCTTTTTTTTTTTTTTTTTTTTTCTGATTTGATTCTGGTTACAGTGCCATAAACCTTGTTACATATGTATATCAGAATGTAAGAAAAAAAGAAAAATTTATTTAAAAATATTTTTCGCAAAAAAAATCTTGGTGTGTTTCTGTTGATTGTGTAAAAATTTATTTTCATTACATAAATGAAACTGGTTTGGGATGTGTCTTTTTTCCCCCCTCTTTTACCTTAACTCAGGTTCAAGCCTTTCTTAGCTCTGGTAATTTGCATATAAAAGTTGAAATAAAACACATATTTTTATATAGGGAAAGAGAGATAAGGAAGGAAACATATCCAGTTTTCTCACTGTGAAACAGAATTAGCAAGGAAGTGAAACAGCTCCAGTACTGATCTGCCCAGTCACTATCCCTTCTATTCTCACAATGCTGTCATCCTCTCCTGCAAATATAATTCCTTTTGCATTGGGGAAGCCTTGCATAAAGTGAACTTAAGGGGATCCCATCTGCCTTTGCGCCTTGGTGACCAAATCACTGCCAGATTGATTGGTGAGAATTCAGTGATGTCCCTAGTGGGTATTTGATAAAAACTTAGGACAATCTTCCACTTAGGGATCTTGCTGTTCCTCTCCCCCTCTTCCGCCCCAGCCGCCCCATTGTCACTTGCTGACTTGACATCTTTGGTGACATTAACCATGGAATGCATTGCAGCAAATTGCTATTGCCTACTCTTCCCAGCAAACTGAAACTGAGCTCTATACATATGTACAGCTTCCTTATAACTCTGGGTTAATGCATAGCTGGGTTCCCAATTCACTGTTGATGGAGGGTTGGGAGTATGGGAAAAACACAATGCAAATATTTTCAATGTTTAATTAAATTAAAAGTCTAGTGGGACTTGGCCATAAGGAAGATTTATGGCAAACTGAAATTTGCCTGGGGTGAATAAAAGAGTTGAAGAATCTGGCATGTTGGATTCTATGTGACAATATTTGACATAAATAATTTTGTGTATGTTGGCTTGAAAATGTTATAAGGAAATATTTTTGACATTAAAAAATAGCTTTTCTACCAAAAATAATTTAAATTTTTCTTTTATAGAAAAGTGGAGACTGAATTTAACAGGAATTAACAGCTATTTTGGATTATTTTAATACAAAGTGTTAATCAGGTAAAAGGTAAATCTCTGTGCTTTCTATTCTTCAGGCTAACAATTTCCTTGGTTTAAGGAATCAGGTTGATATATAATTAGTGATTTAAAATACATGGTAATTTATCAGACTTTTTCTTTTGTTATTTTAAGTCTAAATATTAAATTTCTGATAGCATGTAAGGTATATTGCCTCCCTCTCTCCCTTCCTTTCCTTCTGCTTTTTCTTTGTTCCCCTCCCTCCTTTTCTTCCCTCCACCTTCCCTTCCCTCTCCTTTCCCTTCCCTTCCCTTTCCCACTTTCCCTCTTTCCCTCTCTCTTTTTTCTTTCTAACAAAACAGAAAAATCAATACAATTTCTCATCTTTATCCACATGGAATTGATTTATGTTTTTGGAAATTTATGATTTTGAGAGAAAAGCCTATCCTGAGGCAAACAGTAATCCTGCCAACCAGAATACCAAGGATTCTGAGAGGGACTCAGGACTTTTCTACTAATCTGCTGTGAGTCACTTAGCCTCCATTTCTTCATAAGGAATGTTAACCACTTCATGAATATAATACAGATTAACCAAGCCATAGCTCTAGAAACCAGACTCCACAGGTTGCTGGGCCTCACAAGCTGTCTGGGAGCTATCGGGCTGCCCTAGGAAATAATTGTGTCACCCCAAGAAAGCCGAGTCCCTGACCAATGCATGAACCATTCTCAGAATCCAGCAAAGGTCGTTTTATACTAAATGAATCTAATTACTTAGTAGAATGAATCTGCAATTAATTTTTTAAAATATAGCAAACATTGTTATCTTAGATTGAATCAAACAGCAGCTTCAGCTTTATATATTACATTTATTTCAATAGTTAATACTTTTCTAATCAATGCATGTGAACCAGGATAGGGAGTTTTCATTTCTTGAAAGAGTTTGTGCCAGTTTCTTCTGGATAAGAAAAGGCATCATGGGAGGTAGGGCAAGGAAGCTGACAAAAAACATGTGCAAGGGGAAATATGCAAGAAGAAACGTGCACAACCCCACAATCACGTGCTGACAGTAAAAGGGAAAGATGGCCTTTTGTAATATGAGAAACAGGAGAAACTGGGAGGCTAAAATGAAAAGAAAAAAACCTGTGTCAGAGTAAAGAACTAGGATCTGAATGACACTCCAGAAGCTGACTAAGATAGAATGCTAATAAATTGCTCAGCTAGATATTCTGGTGGTAAGAAGTCCAATGAGCCAAGTTAAATAGAGACCAATCAATGATGGCCTTCACCTTATTTGGGGACAGGCTCTTGTAAATAGGCCACAACACATTTTATTTTATGCTTTTTTCCCCAAACATGAAACATGCAATCTCACGAAATATAGGTTGCTGTTTGGTTTCAAGCTCCGATTGGAGACAGTTGTGGCATATGGATGGAGGTCAGATGAAGGGTGGTAGAAAATGACTATTTAGCACTGGCACCCAGAAGGATGGGTCATAATTCAGAAGTGCCCCAAATCGCACCTATCTGTAGAAGACTTCCCACCTTTTTGAGGTGGTGGAATATGAACACCAGTGCTTTCCGTGGTTCCTGATTTCTTCCTTCGTGACAACCTTTGTCAGTGTTGATAGAAGGTACATGTATTGGGGTTTAATAAGAAGCAGAAACAGTGACATAGAATGAGGGGTTTATTCCACGGATTAGACCTCAGGCAAGTGTGAGATCTGTTGAATAAGTCAATGGGAGTCTGTTGCATCTGTCTGATAATGGGCTGAACTCTCCAGGTCAGCACAGCCATCAGTAACAAAAGCTGGGCATGAAGTAGAGGAGAACAAAGAAGAATTGGAACTAGGAGGAAAAACTGGAACCCACATCAGCCTTTTACCAACCTCAATGGGGGTGACTTCCGGAGGGATCTAGTGCCCTCTGCCATGGAGCTGAACCTGTTCCTAGCATAGGACTTGGCAAAGCTGAAGACAGAGCTTTGGGAGCTTCAACTATGGCTGCTGTGCTAAGTCCAGGTGAGTCACCACATCAGGGAAAATGTGTGCTTTGCCATCATAGAGTTTGGTGCCCCCTTCAAATCCTTGCTGCTTCAGTTCTGCTTTTCCAACTTCATGCAAATTTCCCTTAAGACTAACCTTAACTCAGTGTGAATCAGGAGAGGAAATTCTGGAAAATATAGCTCCTGATTTAGCTAAGTTGATACTGTAGAATGCTACCAAAATCCATCCCTTGCCAACTTGGCATCCATGTCCACTTCTCTTAACTAAATATAACTTCCAAATGAAGACATTAGCAGAATGATGCTTCTATCTAGTATGATGCAACTCTCAGTTCTACAGATGAAAACACACTTAAAAGACGACCAGGCACGGTGGCTCACACCAGTAATCCCAACACTTTAGGAGGCTGAGGTGGGTGGATGACTTGAGGTCAGGAGTTCAAGACCAGCCTGGCCAACATGGTGAAACCTGTCTCTACCAAAAGTACAAAAATTAGCCTGGCATAGTGTTACATGCCTGTAATCCCAGCTACTCTTGAACCCAGGAGGTAGAGGTTGCAGTGAACCGAAATGGCACCATGGCACCAGCCTGGGCTATAGAGTGAGATGATGCCCCCCCCCAAAAAAAAATAGCCTCATAGGTTGCTGTGTCCATTTTGGAATGATATTCAGTCCTTTTTTAGCCGAGATCCACTTTCCTTTTGATGTCATGTCATATAAATACACTGAGATACAAGGATATTACGGGTTGAATTGTGTCTGTCAAAAAGCCATGTTGAAGTACTAACCCCTGGACCTTGTAAAGATGATCTTATTTGGAAATAGGGTCTTTGCGGATATAATCAAGAAGTGGTCATATTGGATTAAGGTGGGTTCTAATTCAGTGACTGGTGTACTTATAAGAGGAGGGGAGTTTGAACACAGACACAAAGAATGTCATGTAACAATGGAGGCAGAGAGTGGACAAAGGAACACCAAAGATTACCAGCAACCATCAGAGCCTACAAGAGACTCATTGGACAGGTTATCCCTCAGAGCCTCTAGAAAGGAAGTGACCCCACTGTCACCTTGATTTAGGACTTTTCGCATATAGACTGCAGTAAAATAAATTTCTGTTGTTTAAGCCACCCAATTTGTGGTACTTTGTTATAGCAGCCCTAGGGAACTAATACAAAGACTATTATTACCCCATTTTATATTAGATGGTAGATGGGGAGAAAAAAGAATTGGTTAATATAAAACCAAATATATTTGTATCAAAAAATAAGTATTCGTAATTCTTACCATCCTAATTTCTATAACTGATCTTGTGGTCATAGCTGGTATTTATAACGTCCTTCTTTCACTACCCATTCCATATACTTGTGTTCTCAGCAAGCACATCACCTAGTCATGGTTTCTTGCCTGGGGTGATGTCAATTTTCATTTTTGAGGGATCCAAGCTTTTGCAATTGAGCCTGCATTGGGTTATTTTCCACTTACTTTGTTCGTTACAGCAACAAAAGTAATTACAAGACCTGAGAGTATAAGATATGATCTTGAATTCCAGGCACACTTTTTCTTACTTCTATAGTCTGGTAGTAATCCAATTTCCCCAGTCATCCCAGCCAATACACCAATAACCTATTTTGTTTGTTGATTCTTTAGCATGAGGAGCCCAAAGTCGGCAGCAGGGAGTATCAACTTCTATCTTAATGGAATCATTGCTGTATACCCTAGTAGAAGCATCTGTCCCTTGGGGACCAGAACTTCTAGACCAGCAGAGTCCTAAATTGAGAATAGAAAGAATAAATTTTGCTATGGATCACTATGGGTAACAGTAAGAGGAGCCCTTTCCATTTTTCTCCCTTGATTCCTGGATCTATGAAATCTGGATAAGAGAGAAACAGCGACATGCCTTGATTGATCATTTAGAGAATTTACTGCATCTTTCAGGACATTATTCTAGCCCTGCAAAGTGTTTCCAACCATCTAGCACAGTAAATAGTTAAAAGAAGAATTCCACCTATCTATTGCTTTAGAGTGATGGATAACAAGTTAAGACTAATGAATTCCATAAGCATGAATCTGTTATTCTTCATTTGCTGCAAAGTAAGTTGCTTGGTCAAAAGCAAAGCATCGTGGAATAACATGAAGGGAAATAAGACATAAGAATTCTTTAAGTCCACAGATACTGATTTTGGCAAAGGTATTACAGGCAGGGAAGACAAATCCCTATGAAGAGTAAGTTTCTATGGAGCAAGAACAAAATACTGTCCTTTCATGCCTTGTGAGTAGAAGTTCATGTTGCTGAATTCATGCATACCCTCCATGTCTACCATCATGGCTATTTTATTCATGAACTCATTGGTCAAGAACAGAAGGAACTGGAAAGAAAAATCTGATAGAGGTCTGCAGAATGTGTCCTCTTGTCCATTATTAAAATTCTTATCAGCTGAGGTTGAGCTTTGATGAGCATTCCTATGGGCCCATTTAGGAAGGTCTATCCATTTATCTCTTCCCCAGATTTTCCTGTCACTAATTTTCTAGTCATGTTTCTTCTAAGTCCCTTATTATCCATCTAAACTGTTAGCTACTGCCCATGAAGCAATGTAGATGTATACCTCTGGCTGTCTTTCCATTGAGGCAAAATGAACAATTAGGTACACTGCTGGAAGTTCTTACTGGGAAAATTTTTCTTCCCCACACCACTAGTATAGGGCCACAACGATGTAATCATTTGGTTTTGGATGATACCAGAATATTATGCAAAAATTTCTGTAAACAAGGCCAAATATTTTTCAGTCCACTGGTCACTGAGTGCTTCCCATGAGGCCATGGGTGTAAGATTCTGAAGCTGTTGTTGCACAAATAGACACCATGAGTAACTGGGTCACTTGCTTATTCAATGTACTTGTGCTTGATCTCATATATCCTACTTCCATTTGAACATTGAATGCTATCATTCATGCACAACTTAGGGACTTGATGGATCAACAACTCTTAGTTCATCATGGGCAGTTCAGGTTGCATTATAATTTGATGGCCCGTGATCAAACTTCCAGTTTCAAACTGGTATTCTAAAGAAGAATTTTGAAAAGAGGAATTTCTGAATTAAAAGAAGAATTTTTCTGAAGAAGTTGTTATAGTTTTACTCCAGAATTCTAAATGTCTGCTCTATGATTCATCTATCAGGTTAATGACTTCATTCAGGATTCCTGCCTCACAGAGACATTTTGAGCACCATGGAATCTACTGTATCTAGATGTAAGAGCAGTTTGCATGGCAGCCTTGAACTATTGGAGAGGCTTTTCTTGTTCTGGACCCCACACAGAACTAATGACCGTACATCTTACTTGGTAAATGGATTATAGTAGCATGCCCAATGAAATATATATTCTCTTCAAAATCCACAAAGGCCCATTAGACATTATCCCTCTTTCTTAGTAGTAGGAGAGGTCAGATATAGCCACTTGTCATCATGTTCATGAAAGGAATATCTTGGCATGCTCGAAACAAGTAGATCACTACAAATTTCAATAACATTCAGTTGGATATAAACTGAATTTTGTGGAGTTTATCACTCTCTGGTATGCAAGTATCTTAACATCATATCTAGAACTAGTTACTTCACCCTATTTACCAGGTACAGTAATCATGATATAATTTCATTAATATAATGTGCCTGCATGTTATCTGATGGAATGGATAGACAATTAACGTCCCTGTGGACTAGATTATAACACAGGGCTGTAAAGTTGAAAGAGCCCTGAAGTAGGACAGTGGAGAAATATCACTAACCCTGTTGGCTGGAAGCAAATTGCTTCAGATGGTATTTACCAGAGGTTAGCAAACATTTTCAGTAAAAAGCTAGAAAATAAATATTTTAGAATTTGGAGGACAGATGGACTCTGCCATAATTACTGAAATCTGCTGTTGTAGCACAAGAGCAGCCATACCTAACATGTAAATAGATGAATGTAACTGTGTTCTAATAAAACTTTATTTATAAAAATCCAGTAGTCAGAATTTGGGCATGAGCTAGAATTTGCTAATTTCTGGACTTTATTAACAGGTATAGAGAAATAAGCATTTGCCAGCTCAATGGCTCCTGACCAGGTGCCAGGAGCCCTATTGATTTGTTCCATCAATGAAACTACATTTGGAACAACAGCTGCAATTGGAGCCAACATCTGATTGAGATATTAAAAATTCACTGTCATTCTTCAAAATTCATCTGTGTTCTGCATGGGACAGATCAGCAAAATAAATGGGGAATTTAGTAGGAATCACCATCCTCACATTTTGTTTCAGTTCCTGTTGGTGGCTCTAATTAATCTTCATACTCCTTTAAGAATTCAGTATTCCTTTTGTTTACTATTTTGGCATGTTGCTTATTGCTGCATAATACACTACTACACAACTTAGGGACTTAAAACAATAACAATTGTTTTGTTCACTAATCTGTTTTAGGCAGGTTCAATAGGGACAGTTCATCTCTGATAAACTCATGCAGATAAAAAATGTCATCTGGGAAGGCTTGACTGGGGCTGGAGAACCTACTTCCAAGATAGCTTGCTCAAATGACTGGCAAGTGCTTCTTATAGTTGACTTGGAACTCATCCAGGGTTATCTACTGGATACCTTGGATCCTCTCCACATGGACCTCTCCATAGGGATGCTTGGGCTTCCTGAAAACATGGCAGCTAGTTTCCAAGAACACGTATTCCAAAAGGCATGGATGAGAGTTGTAAGTCTTCTGAATCACTTAAATTCTGAAGTTCTGGATCACTTTGGCAACAAAGCCAAAACTAGGAGACTGACTAAGGTTACTATCCCCAGAGGAGAGGTTTTGTAAGAAAATAATATCGAATTTCGCAGATCTACTAAACCACTGGGGGCTCCACTGAGCAGTATTTCAAATGGATTATGGTCTACCAAGTCAGGAAGAGAAGTTAGAGAGGTAGAGAAAAAGGCCCAAAGAAAAGAACAGTACACAAGTATTTACTCATTAGTTCTTATTCCTTATATATGTCAATTTCAGGAAAGTCATCAGAAAGACATTTCCTTTGTCCTAATCTGGGCATGAGTCTCTGGGATTCTCTTGAAAGTCATCTTCCCAATGCTAGGCAGCACTGCACCTTAGCATTTATCCATTTATTTGTTCATTCAATGAACATGTGTTTCATTTATATCTTTCAGTGGCCCAAACTATGGCAAGTGTTTATTAAGAAGACTCTACCCTTGAGGGGCCCACAGCCTCCCGTGTATCTATTTAGACTATAGGTTAAAGACGTACTTGGTCTTCCCTATAACACTTAGGTCAGTGTCTTGCTTGTAGTATTGCTCAGTTTTTTTTTTTTTTTTTTTTTTTTGAGATGGAGTCTTGCTCTGTCGCCTAGGCTGGAGCGCAGTGGCACGATCTCGGCTCAGTGCAAGCTCCGCCTCCCGGATTCATGCCATTCTCCTGCCTCAGCCTCCCGAGCAGCTGGGACTACAGATGCCCGCCACCATGCCAGGCTAATTTTTTTTTTCTTTTTGTATTTGTAGTACAGACAGGGTTTCACTGTGTTAGCCAGGATGGTCTCGATTTCCTGACCTCATGATCCGCTTGCCTAGACCTCCCAAAGAGCTGGGATTACAGGCGTGAGCCACCGTGCCCAGCCATTGCTCAGTATTTTATTACTGACTCATCAGAGCATTTTTATTCCATTGGTTTTTGATATCTAAAACAGTTGTCAGCTTATAAAACTCCAAGATATTTAACAATCAGCTCTCATAAGCTGGTGTGTTGGATGGTATCAAAAAGCTCTCCTCTACCTCGTAAGGCTGTCACAGCAGATGGTACCTCAAGGATCTGTTTTTTGTTTTGTTTTGTTTTTTAGCTAATTTAAAGCTGTCTCTCCTTATTTTGGATGGGAGGGAGAAAAAAAGCTGATTGGAATTAGAGGGAAAAATATGTCAGGGTCAATGGTGGAAACAGCAGTAAAATAATTATTATTATAGTTGCAATGCTCCACATTTACATGGGATTTTTTCCCAAAGGTCTCAGAACACTTTTCTGAATATCGGCTATAAATTCAAAAGCAATTATGAAGAAGTCAGAGTAAAGCATAATTATACTAGAATTTTATTCTGAAATATAATTCAATACTGTAATACAATTTTACTCTCAAATATAATTCAGTGAAAAGTAGACTTATCATAACTTAATTATAGACATACATTTGGATTTTCATGGCGTATTTTAACATAGGAAGTGCCAGGATACAGGTCTTCAAGGAAAGCACTAAATACAGGTGCTAACAAATTTCCATGTTAAGGATAGGAAAACAGGAGAAAGTTATCAGAGAGCAGGTTAAGATGAAAATCAACATTTCCTGACCACAGCCCAACACTCTTGCTAGAGGTATTTTAAATGACATGGACCCAGGGCTTCAGTAAAAGATGAAATCTTCTGTTCCTGGAATAGCAAGAGAAGCTTGCAAATTCCTTGTAAGATGGCAGACAGCAAGAACTGAATCTAGAAAAGTATCTAAGATAGGAGGCAGGAGGCAAGCAGGAGGGGAAAATGCAGCCCACAGAGATTGCTTTTCTGCAATGTTTGGACTACTAAGGAGATTATAAATGGACTAGGGTATCCGTGAACCATCAAAAAAATATGTAAATTTGTGTATGTGTTTGAACACATTCATTACGATGAGGGTGTCTACATATTTCATCAGATTTTCCTATGGTCTCCTAACCAAATGGGTTAAGTAAGATCTGCTGGTCTGGAGAGCTGCCTTAAGAAATGAATTTGATATTGCTTGTAGAAGATAGTCATTTTACTAGCTTTTACATGGTTTGAGCCCTTGCTTACCATTTTCATTCTCAGCTGAAAGGCAGCACAAAGTGATAGCATGGCAGCCTCTGGAGAAAGATTGCCAAGATTCAGATCCACACCCTACCACTTTACAGTTGTGTGACCTTGAGCTAGTTATTTGGTTATTCAGCCTGTCTGCAGCCCAGTTTCCTTAAAAATGAGGATAATTATAATAGTATCTATTTCATCTGGTTTGGAGGCACACTAAGCTTCCCCACATTGATCTTCTCCCATTACATAAAACACCATGTTCCTCCTTACCTCATTTGCACAAGCTATTGTACAAGTTATTCCTTATGCATGTTATTCCTTATGCATTGTACAAGTTATTCCTTATGCATGAAAAGTCTTTTGCTCTCACTTCTTCCTAGCAAATTACTGATGATCCCTCAAGGCTTACTTTAAATTTCACTTCATCAGAAAAGCTCTGATCCCCCCATAGCTCAGCTTAGTCCTTCTCTATAATATCTGATGTGATGCAGTGGTCTGCTGAAGTTGGCTCATGCTGGCTAACCAGAGCTGATTGTTGAATATTCTAGAACAGTGTGAGCTGGCAACTGCAACTGCCCATAGCTTGAAATTAACTGTGGATATATTTACACTGCAGAAATTGGCAGATGCTACAAATCAGGACTCTTTTTGAAAGCTCTTTTACCAACAACCACTGTATACAGCATCCTGTATGTTTTCTTTGTCACATTTGTTATAATTTTAATTACTCATTAATTCTCTGATTCCTTACTTAATGTCTGTGTATCTCACCAAGGAGTAAGTTTCATTAGGCAGAAGTATATCTGCCTGTTCACTGCTATACTTGTAATACTTACATAGTCTGGCCTGGGCATTTAAGTTTGTCAAAGAAACAAATCAAAAAGGAAAGTAATCTGCAAATGGCACTTCCGTTGCTTCCATGGGCAAGAGGAGAATTACTTAGGGATAAGGAAGTAGAACCAATGCGACATTCTTCTGAAACTCTCTCCCATGTGTTTTGAGATAGCTGGTGGTGTAATATATTATGTGGTTCTTAATATGGGGACATTAGAAGCTCCTGACAACCATAGAACTTGAGTTACCATGTGGGATGAAAATATGTTTCCTACTCAGGATTGGAGAAATGCAGCCTGTCACCTTATCATAACTGTCCTTCTCAGTCATCTGGGTAGCTTAGTATTCCTAGAGATGCCACCATCCGTGTGCATCTTTGCTGCCCATACTAGTCCACTTGAGTCAACTTCAGATGGGGCATGAATTGTCTGTGAAATAAGTGGATGCAAAATTGCCTGTGAAATAGTGTCTCCAGGGTAGTGCTCTGACCATCACCCCATGGTACTTTGCAGCTGAAACAGGATGTCATATGGGTGGCTGTGATTGCCTGAAGCCCATGAATCAGGAAAACATAAAGAACTCAAAAAAGACAGTCCAAATGGCTTGTCAGAGATGGAGAGTCTGGATCTGTCTCAACAACTGGGCTGAGTGTCTGCTTCCTGGGTCTTAGTGCCTTCAAACCCTGACAGCAACCTGCCTGGCCAGCAAGCCCCCCAAATACCTGGAAAAACAGCAATTTCCTTTTTTATCTGGGGAAGTTGACCTCTACTGGAGCCAGCTTCCACCAAAAATTGATTCCAGTGGATCTTCTTAGGATACAATGGCCCCTGCTACCACCCAAGAAGTTTTGTAAGGCCAGGCAAACTTAGGGTGAATAAAAAATGGGCTCCGTGGAAACAAGGTATACAGCTACAGGAACACACCAAGCCACTTTCCCATCTTGAGGATGTTAGTCACTGAACTATAGATCAGTGCAGGACAAGCCCCTATGACATTTGGTAACCATAAACACAACTGAATGTCCTAAATCAATTAGGAGACAGGCCCTCCTAGTCTAAAACCTTTGACTCATCCCTTATGAGATGGATGAAATGGAAAGGCTTAAGAATGAAGACTTGGCCTAAAATTTTACCTTAGGACCCTCAAATGCACCCATCCTGGAAACCTGAGATGTTGTAAGACTTTCTAATCATCAGACATCAGGAAACACAGACCAACCAACCATAAACAAGCAAACAACAAATACCTGGGGCATTGCAACAAATGGCCTCACACCCTCTCCCAGATACAAAGCAATGGGCCTCCTGGAGAATATTTCTTAAACTTTAATATTTCTCTTAGTTCATATGGATCACCAAGGGACCTTGTTAAAAGGCAGATTCTGACTGAGTACATGAGACCTGAGATTCTGCATTTCTACCACACTTTCAGTGGAGGCCAAAGCTGCCAATTCAAGGACCACACTTTGAGTAGCAGGTCCCAGAGGATGCATTTTGCAATGAGGTAATTACCATGAAGACTAGTGGCCACAGGAACTCAGGATGGCTCTCTCTGGGACTTACTGTGGGCTCTACCTATGGGTCTGAGTTTATTCTCTCCCCCAACAATTTCTAGAAAATAAAGTCTGTAAAGTGGAGCTAATATATTCAGCACCACCTCACCCCTGAGCAACATCATGAGAAAATAAAGACTGTGCAGTATTTTCCAATCTTGTGTGCTATGAGCTTATTACTTAGGAGTGTCTTTTCAGAAGGACAGAAAAGTGCTGCATAATGACCCAGTGTCCACACAACTGTTTGGAGTCAGAAAGTGTTGTAATTACATGCTATGGCATCCTTCCTTACCCATTGTTTTTGTTTTTTCAGTTGTTCTTCCTCAGATATAAGGTTTACAGACACACTGGACTCCCTCCATACCTTCATCCTAAGCTAAACTGTCCTTTTTAAGAGTTGGTGGCAACCCTGTGGCTTGGCAAATAGGGCCCATAAATGTTAGGTGCTTTCCTGGGGCTGATGTGGTTTTCACTCCTGAATTTTATCTGACAGCCCATGTGGGGCTAAAAGGCCGGAGCATTTTTAGCTTGAGTTAAGCAACACCAAAATCCTCCAGGTTGAAGCTAAATCCCCCTTTCCTGCTGTTGGAGTGCTAGCTGAGGGCACAGTGTATCCTCAGAACCCAAGGCGCCAGCACAGATGGGGCTGTTCTGGGTTGATTCTCCTATATTTAACACGGCCGTAATTACCCACAGGTCTCTGAGTGAGGAGGGCTGATGAGCAGTTCAAGTTCCCTGCATAGAAATAGCCTCAGAACAGTTCCAGTGTTGTTTCTAATTGCAATGGATGAGCAGACTGTCTCATTAATCCTCCCCTATCAGCGTTCAAACTGGCTGCCCCAGAATAGCCCTGATCTCAGCCAGCCCACTTGGGCTTAGGGACTGGTGGTTTTGTATATATTTGGAGAAGGAAGAAACTTCTCCCCAGGGATGGGGGAGTGAGTGTGAGTGTGTGCATGGGTGGAGGGCAAGGGGGGCAGTCTATGGATTCTGGAATCTTAGATAAACACAGGAAAGAGATATGCAAAAGTTTAGGATACCACCTTGGGTCTGGGAAGGAATTGGTTCAGAAAAGTTAGGAAGTAGCTGAAACATGTCCTTCCAAAATCTTCAACCCATTCTTGTGCCTTTTTACCTTTCTACGTGAATATTTTATTACTCTGTTTAATTCTTGCTCCATTTTTTCTGTCATTACTCAGTGTAGGGTCTGATTTCAGCCATTTACACCTTAGTGTGAATGTGCCACTGGTAGGTTTTTATGTTTCTAGCTCTACAATTTACAAAAGTCATTTATACGCTCATTTTTTTTTTTTTTTTTTTTTTTTAATGAGAACCTCAAGATCATGCACTTAACAAATGATACATCTTGGACAACAAACCAAATCTTTTCTCTGATAGTTCTGAGAGATAGTTGGTTCCATGTTAGAAGAACACAATATTTTAATTATGGTCAGGATGATACCATGGAAAGAAAAGACTCGTTGGAATCAAATAGACTGGGATTTCAATCTCTGCGACTTTGGGCAAGTTTCTTAAACATTTCTGAGTCTCAGTTATGAGGATTAAATGAAATGATGTACATAGTGAACTGCTAGTGATTAAAGCAAACTAAGATATATGGCAACTAAATACAACATGTGATACTGGATTTGATGCTTTATTAGGAAGAAATAGCAATAAAAAACATTTTGGGAGATAGTTGGCAAAATTTGATTATGGACCCTGGATAAGTTAACACTTTCATAACAAAGTTAATTTTTTAAAAACATTGATAATTGCACTGTGACTATGTGTGAATGTTCTGAGGAAATACACATGGAAATATTCAGGAATAATGAGGCATGATATATACAACTATTCCCAGAAGGATGGTTACCAGAGGCTAGGAAGGGTAATCATGGGCGGGAGTGAGAGATGGTTAATGGGTACAATAAATAGAAAGAATAATTAAGACCTAGTATTTGCTAGCACAACAAGGTGACTACAATAAAAAATAATTCAATCCTTCATTTTAAAATAACTAAAATATTATAATTAAATTGACTAAAACACAAAGGATAAATGCTTGAGGTGATGGATATCCTTTTTTTTTTTTTTTTTTTTTTTTTTTGAGAGGGAGTCTCACGCTGTCGCCCAGGCTGGAGTGCAGTGGCCGGATCTCAGCTCACTGCAAGCTCCGCCTCCCGTGTTCACGCCATTCTCCTGCCTCAGCCTCCCGAGTAGCTGGGACTACAGGCGCCCGCCACCTCGCCCGGCTAGTTTTTTGTATTTTTTAGTAGAGACGGGGTTTCACCATGTTAGCCAGGATGGTCTCGATCTCCTGACCTCGTGATCCACCCATCTCGGCCTCCCAAAGTGCTGGGATTACAGGCTTGAGCCACCGCGCCTGGCCGAGGTGATGGATATCCTATGTACCCTGACAGGATTATTATGGATTGCATCCTTGTATCAAAATATCTCAGGTAACCCATAAATACAGACACCTACTATGTACCCACAAAAATTAAAAATAAAAAAAAATAAAGTTATATCTGGCAAATTAAAAGTAAAATATATATTTATATTATATACATATGAAACTACTCTCCAATGATTCAGAAAATAGTATGTATATAATTCAAGGCAATAACACAATAAATATGGGCAAAATTTTAATATATAAGGAGACTGAATAAAGAATATATGGAAGTACATGTGATTCTTCTGTACATTTGATACGATATCACAATAAAGTTATAAAAACAAAAAATAAAGGGGTCTTCTGTAAGGCAGAAATCTGTATGTTTTCTGATAATTCAAAGTAGTATCGGGGTTGGAGAGGGTGGTGCCCTGCCATGGTGATTCTTTACCTCCACTCTCTTGGCACACCCCAGTTGACAGCTTTCACCTGATCCTTCTCCCGTTGGGCTCTGGAAACAGGCTCACTTGGCATGCTGCTTCACTCTGAACCTGAGCTGGGAAGCCCCATCCTTCCAGTCCATTCCCTTGAACCTTAGCTAAAACCCAAAATGTAATAAATGGCATGTTCAGGGAAACAAAGCACTTAGAAAAATAGTGTTACCTCATCACACTTGTCTAGTGCCTATTGCCTCTACGATAGGTGAGCATTCCTGGGAAAGGCTGGGAAAACACCTTCAAACTCAGCTGGGAACACAGGGGCACATACCAGAGTCCAGGTCAGGACTTGACAAGTTCCCAAAGTGGTGGTCATTGTTGGAACCCTGATACCAACATTCATGGTCTGGTCCCTGATTCCCCTTCCTGCTCTCCAGCTTCATCTCTTGTTCTCATCCTGTGATGGTTAATATTGAGTGTCAACTTGATTGGATTGAAGGATGCAATGTATTGTTCCTGGGTGTGTCTATGAGGGTGTTGCTAAAGGAGATTAACATTTGAGTCAGTGGACTGGGAGAGTCAGACCCACCCTCAATCTGGGAGGGCACAGTCTAATCAGTTGCCAGCGCAGCCAGAAGGAAAGCAGGCAGGTGGCTAGAAAAAAAGCAGGCAGAAGAAGGTGGAAGGAGCAGACTTGCTGAGTCTTCTGGCCTTCATCTTTCTCCTGTTCTGGATGCTTCCTGCCCTTGAACATCAGACTCCAGGTTCTTCAGTTTTTGGATTCTTGGACTTACAGCAGTGATTTACCAGGGGTTCTCGGGCCTTTGACCACAGACTGAAGGCAGCACTGTTGGTTTCCCTAGTTTTTTGAGGTTCTGGGACTCAGAATGACTTCCTTGCTCCTCAGCTTGCAGGTGGCCTACTGTGGGACTTCACCTTGTGATCCTCTGGTCAATTCTCCTTAATAAACCCCTGAAACAACCATATGCTTCAGTGCTTACCCTATACTAGCATGGAGTTCCTTGCTTTTACCCAAGCTGCTTCCCCCAGTTGGAACCCTCTTCTTCATTCTCTTCTTGCCTTTCAGTCTTCAACTTAGATGTCTCTTCCTCCAGAAAGCCTTCCCTGGTCTTCTGAAATCTGTATTATAGCCCCTGTAACATGCCCTGTGTACCCTATTCTTATTTTATTTGCCTTATTACTCTGCTTTCCAATAGCCTCTTTACTTGTCTGTATCCTCCAACAAATATAAGATCTGTGAGGCTTGTTCATATTTTTCCCTAGTGCCTGGCATATTTCCATACATATAATAGATTGTCCATAAATATTTGTTGAATGAATTCAATAATTAGGCTAAATTACCATAACTCTGAAGATAAAGTTATCTTTCTGTCATTGCTTGTTTGTTAATCCTCCTCAGAAGGACCCATCACTGCTAATAGAGATTGTATTACATATCCTTAGGAGATTTGGGAGTGATTCATTCAAAAGATGCATTAACAGAATCCTAAAAAATGAAGACTGAGAGAGATTTGATTCCAAGCCTGCTTATCTCCAAATACCAGTCTGTGTGAAGCCAGAATTTGCTGCATCTTTAATGACATATATTACAAAGCCCCACCTCTAGAAGTACTGATTTCTTTATATTGGATGGGGCCCAATACTGTGCATGTAGAAGGGTCTGTAGATAATCCTGTGGCACAGCCAGGGTTAGACAGTCACTAGAGAACCTTCCATTTCATTCAAAAGAAGCTGAAGGTGAAGTGATATGCTCAAGGCCACACAGCTTGAAGTGCTGAATGAGCGGTGGGACTCAGGATTCTAATCCCCACCAAAAGGCTTTCCATTGCCTCATTTCCTCTACTGAGAATTCCTCCCTCAAATGCAGCAGGTTTGTTTTTAGGTTCTCATCTGGCCACACAGGTGCGTGCTTGATTAGAGGTGATTTTTTTCCTTACTGAAATAATTGCATTTCATTACTGAGTGAAAGAATGTCTCAGGGTAATTCTAAAGATAATGCACTTTAGAATAAAATGCACTGTGTAAAGGGAGGCTGGTATTAATATAAACCCTGGCTTCTGAGTTGTTGAAAATATATGTGGTAAATAACCTGCTGATTTTTGGAGAAATATCATGAATGAAGAAGGAATTGTGTTTATATTTTTAATAACCACTGGCTATTTGGAAATAGCCATATTGCTTAAAAAATAGCCCAATCAAAAATCTGCTTTATAGTTACTACATCTGCTAGGAAGTCACTAACACATCAGAGAATGTTCATACTGGAAGGGGCCTTAAAATGCCTTCTAGTCAAAGCCTTTCAAACTTCAAATTACAGATTAGGAAACTGAAATCCCAAAGGAGAAGTGACTCATTCAAGGTATATAGCCAAGACTAAGCCTATTAATTCCCAAGCTTGCATTCAGCAATAATAAATACTTGCTGCATTGATTGTCTTTTACACAAGGAACTAAAAATATTTAAAGCTTTAGATTACTCATATGACAAAAACCCTTAGAAGTCCAGGAAAGAGCTGTGGGTTATTTGCTTAGTATTCCAGATCCCCATGGACTGCAGGACTAAAACTATTCTCCTGCCTGACTTTAGGAGTTCTACATTGAGAGTTGTAGCAAGTGATCAATACTATAGTCTCAGCATTCTCATTTCTCCCCAGTCATTTATTTCTCTAACTATCCAACTAACTTTTGTCAGGATCCTACTATGGACTGAGTATTGTTTGAGACTTTGGGGAAAAAAAGCAGTGGTGCTCATTTTGCTGCTGAGTAAATAGTATAGTTTCTTCAGATAGGCAGCTACAAGGTCCATCAATGAAACGTGTACATATATATTTGTAGGATTATGCTCTCAAATGACCTCTGCCTCCTGACAATGGTCCTTGGAAGCACCACAGTAATGAGAAAACAGAAAACACTGTTTGATAATGAAGTCTGTTGAATACTTCATAGTAAACCTCTTTGGAAATGAGGCCCAAGACAGACTATTTCCCTACCACCAACACCAGTAAATGTACTATCTAATGCAAAATTTCTTAGCTTATGAACGTAACATTTTAAATTTTTTTCATGATGCTTTTGGTTTATTGGTGTGTTAAACCAAGGCAAAGCTGAGAAAAATACTTGAAATAAATCCTAATAATTAATGCACTCTCATCTATTGGTAATAAAGTTGGGGATAAGGTTAAAGGCTATACATTTTTTTCTCCTAACACAGATAACCATTATTTTTATGTATTTATTGTATTTGTTTTTTCTCAGATTTCATAAGGTATAATTGACAAGTAAAAATCATACCTACTTACAGCATACATTATGTTTTGATATGTATATACATTTTTATAATGTATATAATTTGATCTTGGGTTCAAGCAATTGCTCTAATTTATTTTGTCAGGAAGAGGAGAAGAAGTTAGAATTTTTATGATAAATTTCCAGCAGCTACACCAGCATTTCTTGACAAAATGATTGCACTTAGAAGTTTAAAGAATATTCTGGCTCCCTTTCAAGTCAGTAGACTAGGTAAATTCTGGAAGTGGCCTCATTAACTCACTATTTTCCAAACATGTAAAAGTACAAGATAATGGATTAAATTATTTAAAAAAAATATATTGCCAATTTTGAAAGCAAGAAGTGAATTCTTCAGGTATCGATGATAAAGAGGATCAAGAAATAATTGAGTAGGATTGGAAGCCATATGGCCCAGGTTACACAACCAGATGAAAGCTGCACATTTTGAATACCAAAGACAGAACAGGAGCCCAGCAGCAAGCTTTGTATCTGGAGGGAGATGAAAATGGATACTTTGCAAGAAAGCCTGCTTCCTAATAAAACTCTAGCCCCTGTTCAAGGATACAAAGCAGAATTAGGGTCGTCTTACTAATATGATGAAAGCGTACTCACCATTACCAATCAGAACCTCTAGCCTACATTATGCTTTGGTGCAAAGGTAAAACTCTTGGACAGTTGCCACCCACATCCATGGAATTTTGCATCCAAGGATTCAACCAACTAGAAATCAAAAATATTTTTTAAAAATTGCATCTCTATTAAACATTTACAGACTTTTTCCCTTGTTATTATTCCCTAAACAATACAGTGTAGCAACTATTTACATAGCATTTACATTGTATTAGTTATCATAAGTAATCTACAGGTGATTTAAAGTATAGAGAAAGATATACATAGGCTATATGCAAATACTGTACCATTTTATATCACAGACTTGAGCATCTGTGCATTTTGGTATCTGCTGGAAGTCTTTAAACAAATCTCTCATGAATACCAAAGGATGAGTATATTATCTATATAATAAGAAAATTCAGAGGCAAGACTCTAACACACAGCTTGTAGAACCAGTGATATCAAAAGGGTCTCAACAGAAACAACCATGGCTTTAGGGATACATTCCAAACTATAGGAAAGGGTGAGAACTATTCAGAAAACAGGTCTGATAAATGTTTATTTCTTCTCAACCTTAAAATAGACTTAAAAATTAACATATCAAAGATGTTCAAATCATAAGGGAAAATAATCCAGAGCATAATAATAAAAAATATGAAGTAGAACAGATACATTTGAAAAGAAAAAAGTAGAAATTCTTGAAAATAAAAAATAGGCATTAAAATATAAATAAAATTGGTAGTTTACCAGAAGACAGATTAAAACATTGGTAGATAATTTTAAGGAAACCACTTAGAATTTTCTAGATGATAATAAGTAAATGAATAATTTGAAGGAGAAGTTGAAAGATATAGAAGACAGGAGAGTCTCCAATAAATGTCTAGTAAAAATTCCAGAGAAGGAGATTAGAGACAATGGGGACAGCCAATGTTCAAAAAGACGATGGCAGAGAGTTCAAGAATTGAAAGGAGATATTGGATGCAGATTGAAAAAGAACAATGAGTATCAAGCAGGATAAATAAAAACAAATTGATTCTTATACACATCACAGAGAAACCACAAAATATCGGGAAAATTAAAAAACCTTAAAAGCTACTTGGAAGACTAGTAAATTGAACTAATTTTCATACTGAAAATAATTAGCACATATGGACAAAATGTAAACAACAAATGTTTGAAAACACCAGATTACTGCCATAATACAGAATTAATTATGAAGACAAAATTCAGGAAAAGGAAACTCAGAGAGATAAGCTTGGCATTTTGGGATGCTTTCCGTCTAATGCATTGTCCAACTGTGGAAGAGTCCATTGAGAAGCAGTAAACTTGAGCAAAGCTTCTGGAAGTCTGAAAGGACTAGGGAAAACACTGGCCTTCGGAAGCCCTCAAGGAGAGAAGGATACTGGTAAATCATCCAGGCTTTTGGTTGCTGTCCCAAGAGATGGTAGCCTTGGACTCAAGTTGTATAATGAATATACAAACCAACATGGAGATTAAAACTCAGTGTTTAAGAATCTCAATTACTTATTAGATTAAGATGAGTCTGGGATTCAGCATGCTCCCAGCACCAGCCTAGATGAGAGATATATCTTCCAGAGCTTCAAATTATCTCTACGAGTGTGTGTGTGTGTGTGTGTGTGTTTATGAGAGAAAGAGATACAATGTGCATGCCTATGTGTGTACATGTGTGTATGTGATCATGTATAACCATGTATAAATTAGGACACAAGAAAACAACATGACTAGAAAACAAGAAAATGACAGAAAATAGGAAGAGATTCACATGTGGTCTAGAGAATAGACTTTCAGACTTGGACTTTATATCTTCAATTAATGCATAAGACATGATAATCTGAGAATTTTAGAAGAGAACAAGAAACTTTAAAAAGGAACCAAGAGGGAAATTCTAACACTGATAAAATATAGTAATTGAAATTAAGGACTCAACAGATGGATTTAACAGATTAGACAGACATAGCTGTAGAGAGAATTAGGGAGCTTGAAGATGAATTGTAAGAACATTTCTAGAATAAATAATTAAAAACCAAAAAGATGAAAAATACTTATGGATAACATGAACTACATATGAGGAAATCCATATGATTCGGAACATGCTCTTATTTATGTGTAATTAGAGTTCAAAGAGGAGAGAAACAGAACAGGATAGAAGCAATATCTGCCTAGATATTTTTCTAAAAATGATATAAAGTCTCAACCTATAGATTTACAAAGCATTATGAATCCAAAGAAGAATACTTAAAAAGGAAATCACATCTAAACTTATCATATTTAAGTAAAGATGAAGAGAAAATTTTAACAGTTGTCAGAGGCAAAAAAGACAATTACATTCAAAAGAGCAGGAATAAGATGGACAGTTGATTTTTTAACAGAAATAATGAAAACCAAAGGACCAATAACACTAACAACTAATTTTTTAACAGAAATAATAAAAACCAGAAGTCCAACAGCTTAAAAAAGCTGACAGAAAATCACTACCAATATAAAATTCTATACAAAGTGAAAATACCTTTCAATAATGAAGGTGAAATAAAGACATTTTAAATGTAATCAAAACTGTTACAATTAATCATCAGACTCTTCCTAAAGGAAACTTAAAAGTTGTTTTTCAGGCAGATGAAAAATTATCTCAGATGAAATCTTGAAAAAGTGGGAAAAAAATAAAGTACAAAAGAAAAAAATATATAAATATAAATATGTGGGTAAATCTAAACAAATATTATCTATATGAATAACAATAATAGCATATGAGCTTACACACGTGTATCATACAACAACATTAGTATATATGTTCAGAGAAGCATAATTAAAATGTTCTCAGTTTCAGCATTATGTGGAATGAAGTGAAAGTATTAATTTAAACTAAATTTTAATGTGTGCATGTTATAATTTTAAGTAAAAAATACATCTAATATGTAAATAGAAGGAAAAAGAGTCAATTTTTTAATACATTTGATTGATTGAAAAAAAAGGAAAGAAAGGGAAAAGGAAAATAGAACAGATTGGATGTATAGAAAACAAATGGCAACATACTAGATTTAAAGTCAAATATAGTATACTGTATACAAAATGTAAATAGACTAAATATTCCAAACAAAAGTTGACACTGTAGATAGAGAAAAGAAAATCCAAATGTGTATTACTTATAAGTTACACCTAAAATGAAAGAATTTAGGAAGCTTGAAAGTAAAAGGATGAGTGAAGATACAAACACTAACCAAAGGAAAGCTGGTGCAGCCATATTAACATAGACAAATAGATTTGAAGGCTAAATGCATTAATAATGACAAATGAAAGATGGCTGTAGCTGCAAAAGGAAGAAACATTTTAATGGCCTTTTAAGGAAAGTGTAAACATTCTTCTTTGATACTATACTCAACTTACATAAGTGACAATTTCTTAAAGGTAAGCTGCAAACTGGATTCTGAAACTGTATTGTGAAACTTTCATAATTAGTGACATTAAAATCCATTAGTCTAGTTTGTCCATTTAATCATGCATGATTTTGTTAGATCATGAGTTGGCCATTTGGAAACTATTGGTTCACTGAATGTATTAGTTTTCTATTGCTGCTGCAACAAATTTCCAACAACTTAGAGGTTTAAAACAACACCCATTTTCCCCAAATTCCATGTGTCAAATGTCTGGACATACCATAAATGAATTAGGTTCTCTGCTTAGGCCTCAAAAGGCAAAAATCAATGTGTCAGGAGTGCTGTATTGCTTATTGGAGGCTCTGGGGAAGAATCTACTCTCAAGTTAAGGATGTTGGCAGAATTCATTTCCTTCCTGTGCTTTTCACGTGGCATCCTGTGTCTTCATGCCAGCTAAAGCAAACTGAGTCCTCATCATGCTTCATATTTCTCTGGCTTTCTCTTCCATTGCCTCTCTCTCCTGTTAAGTATTTTTGCAGTTTGAATTCACCTAGATAATCCAGGGTAATCTCTCTATCTTAAAATCAACTGATTAGTAACCTTAATTATATCTGCCAACTCTTTTGTCATGGAAAATATCAAAACCATAGCACCAGGAGCCAAAAGTCAAAGGTCATGGGGTCAAAATTCTAGATGTTACATTGTCTTATGCAGCCCTTGCAAATATTGACGTATTTCATTATACAATTGTACAATATTGCAAATTACATTCACCAACATTAGTGCTAATCTCATCAGAAATAGCTTTAAATATTGGGAAATTGTCAAACTAAATGTCACTATAAAAAGCTATATGCCAAAATAAGTTTTTTTCAAAATTCTAATTTTCACTTGAAATCTCAAATTTCACCACTGACAACAAATACTGTCAGTTGCGTTATTGAACTGACAGAATCAATTTATTTCTGAGAAAATGTCTGACAAATACCAAAGCTTGACTAACCATAGTTTGTCTGACAATCATTAAAATAAATAAAATGATCCATGAAATGAGTGGCTAGTTCAGCTTGCAACTAAAATGATCTCCAAGTGCTCTTCCTTGAAGCAATCAGAATACTTTGGTGTATAGCAGCATTGCTTTATGTTTACTTCCCAATTTGTTACGTAGATGTTAAAGATGCATACTCAAAGGTTGAGATTTGATAAGATTAATAGTTTTTACTGATTCATCAAGGTTATTTTTAGGTGAAATGGGTACTTTTTTCTTATCTGGGAAGGTGCAGCAAGAAGAAAACAATAACTACTACGTGCTGAATATCCCAAATTCCAAAACCCAAAATACAAAATGCTCCAAAATCTGAAACTTTTTGAGCCCCAACATTACACTCAAATAAAATGTTCAGTGGAGCATTTTGTACTTTTAGATTAGGAATGCTGAACCAATATGATGCAAATAGTACAAAATCCAAAACAAAGTTGAAATCTGAAACTTTTGGTTCTTCATATTTTGGATAAGGGATATTTATCCTGTAATACAGTTGGTATTAGTGCCTTAATTTGTGCTAAATCACCAACAATTTTACTTGTCATTGATTTTGTACTATCAGTGCAAATGTCAATACGGTAGAAAAAGCATATAGTGTCTTGGTGTTACTAGAAAAATAGTTCATACATATGGACTCTTTTAAATGGTCTCAGAGACCCCTACATTCCTTGGGTCATTTTGAGAACTGCTTGTCTATGGCAACATTATTTAAAGGATTAAGAGATGTATTTGAACATAATTACAGGGAGTTACCTTCACAAAACTAGTTTCAAAACTAAAATTTCAAAACTTATTTCCCCAAGAAGAGGTATAGTCAGAGAATATGCAGACTCTAAGGCCTTCAAGTATTCTGCCAGATAACATGAAGAATCCCTAAATATTTTTAACTGATGTCCTGGAGAAAAGTCACAGTATCCACTAAAGTTCTTTTAGAAATATTCTCAGAGATGTAACACTGGTATTAATGAATTATGAATTAGACTCAGGGTACTATTCATTTTATATTACTACATTTAATTTTCTTGTTTTTTAAATTTATCTCCCTCTGTCTCCCTCATACAATAGAAATGTGAAAAGTGCACATAGTATCTATGAACCCACAGGACTTCAGTCAACATGGCTTTCAAGGGCAATAGCCCTGTCTCAGAGAGAAGTCTTTGTTTCAAGCTGGAGCAACCTTGTGGATTCTGTGCAGGGGATGAGTTAGAGTAAAGAGCCTCAGCCATGTTTCCTGGAGCAATTAGAGCCCACTGTCCTCAAATGGACTTACATTTATTGGCAAAAGGTGGAGTTAATAAAGCCATCAGAAAGAAATGTACTAAGTTGTCTGTGTCCCTGGAGGGATATTTGGTTGAGTCATACTCAGCATCAAATTAGATCCTGAGTTTATTTTAATGTTTTTAGGTATTCTTACTCTGAAAAGGAAAAAGATGGCGAACGAGATTTTACTTTTGTTTTTCGGAGTCTCCTATCAATCCTACCACCCACTTAAGTGTGCATCAGACATAAGAGGTAATACCAGAAACATCTTACCAAGGAAGTGGAAGGATGGTTGTCAATTATTTTATCATTTGGAGTCCATTCTTACCTATTTAACAACCCCTTGATAATCTAGGATAGCAGTAACAACGCATCTTTTCCTTGCAAAGTAAACCCAGCCTTTTCTACACTCATGACAATAGACAGACTTCATTGTAATCAACCTTAAAATCCTAGTGATTTCCTAGTGGTGGGGTGGGAAGTGGGCTGCAGAATTGGGGCAGTTATTTAATAAATAGCATCTCCTAGCTGTTCCCAATGGGAAATTAGAAAGAATGCTACAGACAACTGTTGGGATCCCAGACTAGGATATCACCATGCCAAGGTTTTGAATACCAAACTCCCTTTGCCAAAGACCTTGAGATATTTTAGGAGAGGGATGTAAAAAACTATTTGGACATTCCAAAATTAAACAGCCCCATTTTCTCTTCCCTTTTGATTTAACTGTTTGGTGTTTGTGTAGGGAGGATGAAATGTGTTGGCTGGATATAGACAGATTGAAAAATAGGAGACTCAGAAAGAAAGGAGACAGATGATCCGGTACTCTTGTCTTCTGGCCAGTGAGTGTCTGAAGTGCTATAATTGATTGGCATTTACCTATTACTTTATTGCCAGTGTGTTCTCTTAGCTTGGTGATATAAAGAACGTACAGGAGGAAACCTAAGTGTAGGCCACACATGAGTCGGCAGTAAGTGGTTACAGGGTAAACTAATAGGCTACTGTAGTCCAAAGTGGGTGTGTGATAGAAGGATAGAGAAAGTTTCCAGGCTTTCATGTTTTTGCAAAATTGGATGAGCCAGATTTTACCAATCTGAGAGTTTCTCTTTTCATTATTAGGGAATGTGATAAAACATCTTTGCTGACACCAGGCCATCAAAAGATGATTGAGGCAAACAGCTAAACATCATAACATATTCCAACTACTCACCCATAAAGAAGAATGAAATCATATCCTTTGCAGCAGTGTGGTTGGAACTGCAGGCCATTATCCTGACTGAAATAATGCAGAAACAGAAAGTCAAATACAGTATATTTTCGTTTATAAGTGGGAGCTAAATGACGGGAACACACGGACATACAGAGTGGAATAATAGGCATTAGAGACTCCAAAAACTGAAAAGGTAGGAGGGAGAGGAGGGTTGAAAAATTACCTATTGGGTACACTGTTCACTGGGGGATTGAGCAGGCTGAGCTGTTTAGGGTGGTATATTCAGGAATTTGGAATTAGAAGCGAAAGGAGAGGTCAATTTCTCTCTGGGTAGCTGGGTATGTACTACGTAAATCTGGAAGTTGTTGGTGTCTATGGCATGTGAGAGAAAAAAAGATGAAACATCTTCTGAAAGAACAAAGCTGAGAGGTATAGAGAGGTCTACCTGGATTTCTTACAACTTTTCAGTTTCTGGTTGTCATCCCTTTCCTAAGAGCGTGCTTATTTTTTCTTGTTTTCTCTAAGCTGTTATTAAATCCTCACAATACTATTTTTTCCCTTTCATTGCTTAAGCTTGGCTAGCGCAGCTCTTGTTATTTGTACCTCCAAGAGACCTAACTTAGCAAATGGCTCAAAAATATTGTTTGTAATGTCAAGAAACTTAAAAGTTAGACATCTGAGAAATAGATCCACCATCCGAACAACGTTCCTTCATGTCTCTGTTGGATCATGCCAATGGTAGTCTTTGACTAAGTTTCCATAGATGTTGCTGGTAATCATTAGAAATAGTTAAGTCCTAATTTTAGAGTGTAGAGGTTCAAGAAGAACTAATCAGCAATGATTCAACTTTAGACTGAAAATTTGTTCAAAGTTATTTTTATCATGAGACAGAAGGCTGAAGTGTAATTGAACATGTATTACAAATGTATGTTGGGAGTGAGTTCTCAGACTCTTAAGTAAACAAGATATGATTATATGTGCTGCTTTGCTCATCTCAATTTACTCTCACAGCCAGGCAGCAAAGTTGTTATGAGTAAGCATCAAATTTCCCAAATGGAGAGACTGAAGCCTAGAGAGAGGTTATGCTGGAGATCTTTTAGGAGAAGAATATTATGAGCAAGCCACTCTCTTGAGCAGCCTGTGCTTCTCCAAAGTTCTTATTATAAATATAGTATATGCTCATTAAACATGATTTTGAAAAGAAAAAAAATTACCACTTATTTCCAGTGTAAATATTTTGGTTTATTTCTTAACATATTTTTTCTAGGCATTTTTAATGTAGTTGTAGGTATGCCATACTTACAACTTTGTAATTACTCTTGTTGCTTAACATGATATCCAAAGTTTTTTCTTAAGTCATTGCTTAGTAATACTGATCATTTTAAATAATCACATAATTAATATATCATCCTGTGAATGTACATTCTGTTTACTAAAATATATTACTGGATATGAAGAATGTTTGTTACCTTCACAACTGTGAATGAACATCCCCAGCAGTATCTTTCAAACAACATATGCCTATTTATGGCTGCTCCTTCCTCCAACTGCACAGCCTTGTCATTCTTTTGCACCAACCCACATCTACTACTTCCTTCAAGTTACTTTGACTGCATGTGGCCTGATTACTCTCAATGATTATATCAGTGTTGTTTCTTTTAAATTGACTGGACTCCATACCCCTCAACTCACATCTAGAAAGTGGCTGTTACGTTACCTGGCATTTGTCCATGTGTGGCTTTGCTTGCTTGTTATTTTACCATGTCCTCTCCACCCAAGGACTTACTATGTTGTTGACCTCATATTAAAGATTAGTCATTTCTTATGGAAGGAGAAAGGAGGGAAATGCATGAGAAAGCAGGGAGACAGTGAATTAGCACTGCTTTTTAAATCTTTGCTAAACTAAGTTATAGTTTTCTATTTCTTGAATGACTAACTCCAATTTTATTTCAAATTATGTTACCAGCTATTTCTATACTTCTAGCCTAGCATGATAACTTTACTCATTAGGCTATAGTAAACTTTCATGGTTTGCTGCCTTACCAATATATACCTTTTAGGTACATCTATTAGTGAGACAGCACACTATGGAAGCTTACAAATACAGTGTCTTTATGATGCGGCACGTAGTGGGCATTCCAAGCCTCTTTATCCAAGAAAAAGTAATTCAATACACATTTCTTGCCTCTAAGACTCTGAGATGGTACATTAATTTAGGAAATAAGATTTTCCTTTGAGTGTTTTCTTCTTTTATTTGAGACTTTATGCCTACTATGAAGTCATTTTGAAAAAGGCTACCAGACAGTTGGAAACATACCTCTAAAGTCTTATGAAATTGGTTGGATTTTTAAGGAGGAGCTACTAGTCCAATCTGCAGAAACAGAGAGAAGACTGTTCCTTCACATTAAAGGATAATTCTGTTGACAATATTGCTGTAGGACTTGTGTTTTCAGTTTTTCTTTTTTAACAAAAATATTAAAACTTAGAGTGGGAAAGGAAAAGGGAAGCAGGGATTGAGGAAGAGTCTAGTCCTTATGGTTTCTCTTTTGATGACATGAATTAATTTCTACCTTCTGAGCAAGCTTCCTGCTTCTGTGCCTTCTCATCCAAGCTCCATAGACAACACACCCACAGACTGAGCAGTCTTGGGCCGTTTGTTCTGAGATGCACATTTAAACATTTACCTAAGAATTATTGTAATTCACAGTAATTAGACTGAATGTTGAGCAATTTATGTAAATAACTGTAATTAGTACTATTTTTATACAGTCCAACCAAATTTTACATATTTTCTTAGTAGTCTCCAATTTTCTTAGTTAGTCTCCAATATTCCCAATTAGTATTAATACAACTTTGCCTAAATCCCTGTATATTTTAGTTCTCATTTTATTCATATTCTCTCTCTGAATGCCTTCCACTTTAGATGATACATTATGTAAACACCTTAATGTTCCGGTAGTAACATCCCAGGAAATACTCAGAAGGGATGAAGGTTAAAGCCTGGTTGAAGGAGGTTATGGAAGAGTAAGGATGCTGGGGACAAGATAACCTCCTGTTTCTGTTCAGATCGTCTTGCGGTTGGGGAGGTCAATTGATTTTGTCAGTTGAACCCATCCACTTTCAGTACCAGCCTTGCTACTAACTAGCTGGGCTGATTGTACTCATCTCTCTGGTCCTGTTTACTCACCTGCAAAATGGAGGTGATAGGACTTATTGCATAGAGTTGTTGTAACTAATAAATGAGACAGTTTGGAAAAAGTATCAGGGGCTCAGTAAGTATTAGTTCCATTGGGATCCCCATACCCACATTTTCATTATGTTTATTCAGTTTAACAACATTTACTGAGCACCTACCATGTTCAAGGCACTCATACTACACACTAGAAATATAAAGATAGATAAGATGTGGTACCACCTTTCAAGCTGCTAATTGTATATGGAGAAAGCTTGTGTCATAACTGACTTAAAACAATGATAAGAAGCTAGGTCTTCTGTTTGAAAAATGGCATGTGAGGACTATAATGATTTAAATGGCCAGTGTCACATGCAGTGCACTGCAGATGGCAAGAATCAAGGAGGCTCTACTCGATTGGAGCTTCTTACATTTTATTTGTTTTTCTGTCTTAACTATTACTGACACCAGACATGTTGAGGAATGAAATTTGGAGTCAATTATGAATCATCTGTGACTCTCCCATCATCTCTCCTTGGTGTAACTGCATTTTCTTTGCTTTAGCTGATATTAAAAGGAAATGAATATTCTCTCTTTTATTCCCAGGGTGGGAATTAGAAATGGGATGAATTTCACAATCTAGTCTTTCTCATGAAGCAGAACAAAAGACAATAGAATCGTTTAAAATTTCTCCAAGATGATCTCTTGCCCTCTCTTCACCCTTGTGGATCTGGTTAAATTCCAGAAGCTGTCCATGTGGTCAATTTTCCTCAGCATCAGGAATCCAGACTAGTCCAAAGGGACTCCCACATTTTTTAACAGCTGCACAGGGTCATCAATTATCTGAAATAAAGACAGAAAAATCAGAGAGGCTGACAAACAGAAGCCATCAAAATAAAAAAGGGGAAACACAGCAAAGAGGCTCAAGCAGAGTTTTAGAACCAACATTCCAAAGATCAAAGGGCCCCAGTGATTAGACAGTTCTCTACCTCCCATTCTCCAACTTTCCCTTTTATTTTTTAAAATAGAAAAGATATCCATATACCACTCTGAACTAGCATGCGGGTTTTTTCATATCAATATTTGCCAATGTAATTGTCTGTTTACTGATGCAACTGATGTTCCCGGGGCCATTTCAGGAACAGGTGATTCCACATTCTGTCTTCTGGAGCAGACTGACCTGGCTGATCGGCTCACATGGTTACAGTTAATCACTGTTTCCCACATGCTAGCATGGTTCTTATCACACAGAAAGTGCCAACAGGTGTGAGAAGCCAAAGACAGAGCTTTTGTTCTCCCAGTAATTCCCCTTCCATATGACTAACATTTATCTATGTCAGATGAGAGTTTGGGCTTAGGAAGGGATATGTAAATATTTTTCTGGATTTTAGTCAGAGATGAGAGTAAATTAACCAACATCTCTGGTAACTCACCTCGAAGCTGTCCCTATGCTTCCTCTTACTGATGTACTACTCCTGCCATAATGTTGGGCCTAACGTTAGTGAGAATAGTAAGAACCATTGACCAAAGCATGTCCAGTGTGCAGAAAGACCAGGGATAGCCTAGTCAATTGACCAAGGATCTGTCTACAAAATCTGAACTTATTATCTTATGCAAGAGAACATCCAAATTGTAAATCTTGAAGAAAAATCCACTCGTTTTCAAACAGCATTTCTGGTGAGACTTTAATTTTGTATCATTGTTATTAAGGCATATGGATCTTGACCTTAAATGTATAATTTTGATTAAATATTGTAGTTGAAAACAAAATAACAACAACAAAATAAGGAAACCAAGCAAACAAAGAAAATTTCTTTTTCTCCAAGAGTGCGAAATGTGCAAACTATTTGAATGGGGAGGGAGGTATGTGCTCAGAGGTTCCTGCAGACTGTTGATAGCCAGAATAAGTCAATTCATCCTTCTCTATATGTTCTTGACATGCAAATTTTGTCTGTTGGCTATCAAAAAACAGGCAGAAGCTTCTCCTCAAAATAAAACAGAAGCCCATCCCGGAACCTGCCAAAGAATTTGGTGATACCAATGACGTTTCTAACTCTTTAAGAAGTTCATTCCATTTGACCTAAAATTTTCACCTGTGTGTTTGTATCTCAAGAATATGATTTAATCAGAGATATAGCTAAAAACTTACATGCAAGTCACATTCTTTATAATAAATGAAGCTTGAAATGACTTAAATGTCAAGCGATAGGTGAATATTTAAATAAACCAAACGAGATTTAGTGAATAGATTATTCAATTATTAAATGCCATGTTTTCAGAGTATTCAGCAACAGAGAAAACAGCTCACAATATAATGCTAAATTTTAAAAAGGCTATTAACACAATTTAAACATTTTCCCTTTATTTCCTCATCTTCTCTTTATGTTTTTCATCCCCAGAAATATGTCAAAATGTTTACAGTGTTTTCTTTTCATACTTTTTGATTTTTATTTTAAAGGTTTTAAATATGAATGTGGATTAAATTTACAATCAGGATAAAGTTTAAAAGAGTCTAAAAAAAATCTCCCTATATTTACTTATCTATTTTTTCTGACAACACAGGTCTCTGGGTCAGAAACAGATCATTCACTCAGAGCATCTTAGCAGCACTAGTTCCCCATGCCCCAATTCTTGTTGTGGGGGTAATATAGTGGGGGCCAAATTTACCTACTTGTGCAGGGGTTACTTCATAGGAGAGAAAACTAATATTACGATACTTGAAGCTTCTATAAGATGGCTGGCACATATGTCTTACCTGCCCTGAAGGGAGGGAAGAATGAAAGAGACCTTGCTGCTCTGAAATGTAAACAGATGCTCTCTGGGGAGAGGAAAGGAAAATCTTTAGGTTTTTATCACTCTTAGAGCGTAAGCAAATAGTTCTGATGGAGATGGAAGTTCAGATCTCTGCAGAGCAATTTACTATTTCTGATTTATAAAGCATGCTTACCTTTCAATCTTTCCAACAAAGCTGTCAGTAATTTGTATATCTGACAGTGGAGAGACATGAAACAATTCACAAAGCACTGTTTCCCAAATCTTCCACTTATAGCCACTATGGGATAACTGATATTAGACTTGCTCTTTTGCTGTAAACAACTAGAATATTGGACAAAGCACAAGACGCATCATGTTGAGATCTTGAGCAATAGGAACTGCAGGACTGTGACTCATAAGATAAGGGAAACTAACAAGGCAAGTCCCACAATTACTGAGGATTCCACATGGGAACCTTTTCTGAACTAGCATGCACAGTGGGGGAACAAGAAGGGCACGGCACTCTCAGTGAGTGAGGAGACATAAAACCAAATTCCGGGAGACCGAGACAGCTCAAGTTGGAAGGGCTGGGTTGCAGAGAAGAGAGAATTTTCAAGAAAAATAGCTCCAAACATTTGCCCAGGAATCCCCTTGAGTCTTTGCCTGAATAAGCTGAGCTTGCATCCAATAAAACTCTATGAGGCCATGATAAGAAAAACTACTAAAGAGCTATAAGTTAAATATTTCACAGAGTTCATAGAGGATAGGAGAATATTCCATTTCCAAACAGCCAGAGTGAAGAGAGACATTATTGAATACCTGGAGCATTTGTTAGAAACTCCAAAATTGTTGGCCTTGAGAGCAGGGCTTAAGCTAGTCATAGAATAAAGACTCGTCTGTCATGTCCGGATAGATCTCAAACACCGATATTGAAAAAACCAAAGTACTTGCCACACAAAAATTACAGACTCTTTAAATAAAAGTAAATCTAGACAAGCGATTTTTGACAGAGGTACCAAAGTAATCTGATGGGGGAAAGATAGTCTTTTCAACAAATTCTGTGGGAACAGCTGGATACTCATATTGGGAGTGAGTGTGGGAAGGACCTTTAACCCTTATTGTAAATATATACAAAATTTAAGTCAAAACAGATTATAGACTTAAACATGAGGGCTAAAATTATAACATTTCTAGAAGAAAACAGGACAAAATTGAAAAATTGAACTTCAAAAAAATTAAAAACTTGTTCTTTGGAAAACAGAAAAATTAAAAGGCAAATGTCAAACTGGGAGGCAAATGTCAATTTGTGAATATTCATCATTCTATAATGAATATAGTGAAATATCTCATAATGAATAACATCTCATGAAAATAATATCTTATAGTGAAAAAATAAATATCCCATATCCAAAATATATAAATAACTCTTTCAGTGTATCAATAAGATAACCCAATATATACTCAGTAAAAGATGTGAGTGCATATTTCAAAAAAGATATCATCCAAATGGGCAACATTGGCTGGGTGCAATGGCTTACACCTGGAATCCCAGCACTTTGGGAGACCGAGGCAGGAGGATCACTTGATCCCAGGAGTTTGAGACCAGCATGAGCAACGTAGGGAGACCCCATCTCTACAAAAAACACAAAAAGTAGCCGGTTGTAGTGGCACGCATCTGTAGTCCCAGCTACTTGTGAGGCTGAGCTGGGAGAATCACATGAGTCCAGGGAGGTCGAGGCAGTAGTGAGCCAAGATTGCACCACTGCACTCCATCCTGGGGGACAGAGCGAGACCTTGGTCTCAAAACAAACAAACAACACAAATGAGCAATCACTCTTTACCTAAAGAGATGTTTTATATTTTTTGTTATTCAGAAAAGGCAAATTCAAATCACATTGAAATATCTCTATAAATTCATTAAAATCACTAAAATTAAAAAGACTTACAGTCTCAAGTGTTGACATGGATTTGGAACTATTTCGATGTCTCATATATTGCTGGTGAGAGTGTAAAATGGTGTAAATACTCTGGAAAAAGTTTGGCGTTTTCTTATATGGTTAAATACATAGTTAACTTTTGACCTAGTAATTATATTCCTCAGCATTTATACAAGACAAATGAAAATAAGTGTCCACATGAAGACTCATATATGAACACTCTTAGCAGATTTATTCACAACAACCCCAAACTGCTAAAAAATAAAGTACTTATTAAATTATGCATGGTAAATAAACTGGGGTATAGTCATACACGGTAGTACTACTCTGCATTGAAAAATGAATGAACTATTATTGATGCACACAAAAACATGGAGGAATCTCAAAAACAATATACTGAGAAAAACAGGCTGAATTAAAAAGAGTATATACTGCATGATTCCCTTTGTTTGAAATTCTAAGAAAGGTAAAATGAATCTATGTTGACAGAAAGATCAACAATTGCCTGGAGTTCGAATCTGGGGTGGGTGGTTTGAATGTAAAGGGCCACAAGTGAACATTTTTGAGGTGATAGAAAGTTCCGAAAGGGGAAGGTGGGGTGGTTACACAGGTCTGAATATTTGTCAAAAACTCATTAAACTGCATAATTGGATGTAATTTATACTGCAATAAATTTTATTTAGAAATATTAATTAGAAACAAAGTGACATATCCTATAGGTCAAATTGTCTGGGGAGGGCTATAGGATTATCTCATTTACCTTTCAGAGGAGGGATATTAAAGGAAGAATTATTCTCATTCTTCAGTAAAGAAAACAACAAAATCAGGCAACACAACGTTTTCTAGTGTCTAATAATATAGGCAACCATCAACCACACCCATTACTGCCTGTTGTTTAATTTCCCACCATGATCAGCCTTTACCTAGGCAAGTTTCCCTAAAGCATGGAGCATCTACTTCTTAAAGAAAATGACCATTTGAATTGGTCATATGACACATTAGGCTGTAAATGGAGACATTTCTAATGGCAAAACAAAATAGGGCTAAGAAGCTATTTGACCCTTTCATAGCACATTAATAACTATCCTGTTTCATCTATGGCCAGTTTTAAAATGAGATCTCAAAAATCCACCTATTCTTGTCTCCTAACACTTATTTTCCTTTCCCCTGGGTCATGTTGTTTCCACTCATTTAATTATTCATACATTTATCTATGTCTGAGAGGAAGGTGAAGTAATGCATTTACAGTATTACTCCCTGTTATATGGGGAATAAAAACAAAAACTAAGACTTTCACACATTTAAAGCACTTAGAGAATTATGGTTGAGGTAGTTGACTTTGTTTATGAGTTATCAGAAATGACCATGTCTTATATAAAAAAAAAATCAATCACTGGAGACAGCACTTCTGGAGTACTGAAATAAAGCTCTCTTAAAATCTACTCCACAAGAGCAATGAGAACACTGGCAAAAATTCTCAAAATCAACTTTTTCAAAATTTGAAAATTAACCTAAAGATTGCATCAATCTTTGAGAGAAGATTAGGCGAAATCTCCTCAAATTTGATGAAAAACATTAATCTACACCCCCAAGAAGCTCAACAAACTCCAGGAAGAAAAACTCAAATTCTATACAAGGAAAACAGGTGAATCTTGTTAAGAAAAATAAGCTCTGTGGTGCTTCAACCTACCTCATTTGCATTCCCTTCCCGTTAGTTCTGTGGTGGTCAGTTCTGTGATAATCACAGTAACCATGAAATCAGCAGCCTAGCAGTCACTAGATGGGCAGAACTGGTTTAGTTTTCCCAAAAAGTCCTAACCGCATAGAGTATGTTATTATTCAACCTGTCTGGAAGTTTGCTGGAAACACTACCTCTCATGACTTGTCATTATTTGACTAAACATTTCCCTGAGGCATTTGTCAAAAATATCAGAGACAATTGTTTAACATGACAGCTGCCTAAGTCAGGGATAATAGTTGGTACCAAAAAAAGAAAAAAAAAAAAAAAAAAAGTTGCCGACCGAAAAAGGTTAAAAGAAAATCTGGGGAATGAGATTTTCGCAGGGGGTATGTTAGTTTCCTAGGACTGCTGTCATAAATGATCACAAACTAGGTTATTTAAAATAATAGAAATGTATTGTCTCACAATTCCAGAGTCCAGACATCTGAAGTCAAGGTGTTGACAGGGTTTGTTACCTCTGGAGGCAATGAGGGATGATCTATTTCATGCTTGCTCCTTGCTTCTGGTGATTACCATAATTCTTTTGGTGTTTCCTGATTTGTGGCTGTTTAACTCCACTCTCTACCTTTGTCATCACATGGACTTCCTCTCTGTGTACCCCTTTGTCATCACATGGTTTCCTTATAATGAAACCAGTCATTCGGTGTAGGGTCCTCCCTAAGTGGTTGTGATATCATCTTAACTAATTACATCTGAAAAAATATATTCCCAAATAAGGTCACATTCTGAGATTCCAGGTGGACAAATTTTCGGTGGGGGGAGCATTATTCAACCTAGTACAGAAAGCCTAAAAGGCTGCTGTGAAAGTAGAAGTCCATGCGCATGCTCAGGAAATCTAAGAAAGCCTTAATGCCTCTTGCTTATCTTGAGTTTCTATACAAATGAGAGTAAAGGCTATTGCAGAAATGTGATCTGCTGCCAGATCATTGACAGAGTGCTATCACACACACACACACACACACACACACACACACACAGCACTCTGAAGAGGCCAATAGACTGATTGTTTCAAGGAATTTAAGGAAATCTCTGTCTAGTCATTAGTTAGCCACAAAGCAAAACAATCAGTGATTCAGTGGCCATGCACAACAATCAATACATACTTTCTGTGATAAATTCAGAAACGTTACTAAAGAGTGGCCACATCAGCAATGAAGAGCGAAACAAACCTTGGGAAGGGAGAGGAATCTAATTTACTGGGTTGCCACATAATAATTTTTACAATGTTCAGTTCAAGAAAAAATTGAAACATAAAGGAATTAGAAAAATATGGACCATACACAGGAAAAGCTGCCAATAGAAACTGTTTCTGATGTAGCAAACACATTGAACTTTTTAAGAAAAGAGCTTAAATCAGCTATCATAAATATGTCTAAAGGATTGAAGAAAATGATGTCTAAAAACTAAAGGAAAGTACAAGAATAATGTCTCATCAAATTGAGCTTATCCAGTCTGAAGAATGAAAATCAAAGAAGATTAAAAAAAGGAACAGAGCCTTAGAGATTTGTGAGACATCACCAAGCATACCAACTAAAGAATAATGAAAATCCTAAGAGAGAAGAGAGAGAAAATGGGTTAAAAAAAATCTTTAAGAGAAGATTAGGCGAAATCTCCTCAAATTTGATGAAAAACATTAATCTACACCCCCCAAGAAGCTCAACAAACTCCAGGAAGAAAAACTCAAAGAGACACACACTTAGATATATCATCAAATTGTTAAAAGTCAAAGACAGACAATTTTAAAAGCAGCAAGGAAAAAGAGACTCAACATGTAAGGGATCTTCTATAAGGCTAATAAGTGATTTCTCCTTAAAAATGATGGAGACCAGAATAAAGTGGTATGACATATTTGAAGAACTGAAGGAAAAAGACTGCAACCAAAAATTCTATACCTAAAAAAAAACTATCTTTCAAAAATGAAGAAATGAACACTTACCCATAGAAACAAAAACTGTGAAAATTCTTCACTAGCAGATTTATCCTGTATAAAGAAACTAAAGGGAGTTCTTTAGGCTGAAATAAAAGGCACTAGACAGCAACTCAAATCCACATGAAGAAATAAAGAGTAAAGAGAACTAGTAAAAATAACTTATATCTGATTGAAAGGACAGCTATAGAAAGCAACAATTATAAAACTGTGTTGATAGGCTTATAATATACGAAATGTAATTCACATGACAATAATAGCACAATGAAAGATAGAAGAGAATAGAGCTATATAGAAACCAATTTTTGTATACTATTGAAATTAAATTGCTATTAGATTTTGGTTCTGATTCCCAGGGAAACCACTAAAAAAATACGCTAAAAAATAGAGTGAATGAAACAATGAAGAAATTAAAATGGTACACTAGAATATTTATTTAACACAAAAGAAGGCAATATTGGAGGAATAGAGAAACAAAAATGATATATAGAAAACAAATAGCAAAAAGACACATGTAAATTCTACTTTATCAGCAATTACGTTAAATGAAGATTGATTAGACACTCCAATCAAAAGGCAGCAATTGGCAGAATGAATGCAAAAATATGATTTAATTACATAAAATCTACAAGAGATACATTTTAGATTTAAAGACAAATAGATTGAAAGTAAAAGGATGGAAACATATATACCACATAAACTACAACAAAAATGTATTAGGAATGGCTATATGACTATCAGACAAAATAAAATGTAAGAAAAAATTGTTACTAAAAACAAGAATATTTTGTAATGATAAATGGGTATATTCAGCTAGAAGACATGATAATAACAAACAAAAAACCACAAAAAAGTATGTACACCTCTCAACAAATACATGCAGCAACAACTAGAAGTGAAGGGGGAAATAGATAATTTCACCATAACCATTAGAGATTACAATACCCCACTTTCAAAATGGATACAACCACCAAGCAGAACATTGACAAGAATGTAGAAGACTTGAATGGCACTATATACCAATGAGATATAACAGTTATCTAGAAAACACCCACACAACAATAGAAGAATTCACCTTCCCCATTGTGTATATGAAATATTCTCCAGGATAGATCATATGTTAAACCTAATACAAGTTTCAATAAATTTTAATGGATTGAAAAGATACAAAGTATGTTCTCCAGCCAAAATGGGAAAAAATTAAATATTAATAACAGAAAAAATTGTGAAACCCATAAACATACAGATTAAGCAACAGTCAACTAATGACTAATGAGTCACAGAGGAAATCAGAAAGAAATTAGAAAATATTCAGACATGAATAAAAAAGAAAAGAAAACATATTAAACCTTATGAAGTGTAGCTAAAGCAGTGATTTGAGGAACTTTTTTTTAATGACTGTAAATGCTTATATAAATAAAAGAAGACCCTGTCTCAACAAAAAAAAAAAAAAAAAAAAGAGAAAGAAATCTCAAGTCAACAACCTAATGTTTACCTTGAAGAATTAGAAAAAGAAGAGCAAACTAAACCCAGAGCAAGTCAAAAGGAAATAATGAAGATTAGAATGGAAATAAATAAAATTAAGAATAGAAAATTGATAAGAAAAAGGTTGGTTATTTGAAAAAATCGAATTTGATAAACTTTTAGATAGACTAACCATGGAAAAGAGAGAGGGCTCAAATTACTAAAATCAGGAATGAAAGAGGGGACAGCACCATCAACTTTCCAGTAATAGAAAGGATTATAAAAAGTGCAATGAACAATCATATTCCAACAAACTGAATAACTTAGATGAAATCGACAGACTCTAGGAAGATACAAACTAATGAATCTGACTCAAGAAGAAACAGAAATTGAAATACATGTAAATACCAAAAAAGATGTTGAAAAATTTACACACGCATACACACACACACACCAGGCCCAGACGGCTACACAGGTAAACTATACAATTATTTAAGCAAAGATTAATACAGATGTTTCAGAAACTATTCATAGTTTCATATTTCAAAATAGAAGAGGAAACATTTCTCAACCCATTCTATGAGAGCAGTATTATGCTGATACCAAACCAAACAAAGACATCACAAGAAGATGATACACTGAAAAATATATTCCTTATAAATACAGATGCAAAAATCGTTAACAAAATACTAGCAAACATAATTCAGCAACGTATCAAAAGGATTATACATCATAGCCTTGTGAGATTTATATCAGGAATGTAACACATGAAAATCAATGTAATACACCATATTAATAGAATAAAGAACAAAAGCAATTGATTCTTCAATAGACACAGAATAGGCACTTGACAAAATGTAACAAGCTTTTACGACAAAACCATTCAACAAACTAGGGATAGAACAGAACTTTATCAACTGAATAGAGAGTATCTATTAAAACCCATTGCTAATATCATACTCAACTGTGAAAGACTAAAAGTGTTTCCTCTAAGATAAGGAAGAAGACAAAGATGTCCACTGCTTGAGGTCATTCTTGTTGCTATGAAGAAATACCTGAGACTAGGCAATCTTTTTTAAAGAAAAGAGGTCTAACTGGCTCACAGTTCTGCAGGCTGTACAGGAAGCACGGTGCCGGCATCTCTCAACTTCTGGGGAGGCCTCAGGAAGCTTTCACTTAAGGCAGACGGTGAAGTGGAAGCAAGAGGAAGAAGATGCCACACACGTTTTAGTAGCCAGCTCTCCGGAGAACCTACTATCATGAGAACAGCACCAAATCATGACCCAAACAACTCTCACCAGGCCCTACCTCCAACATTGGGGATCACATTTCAACATGAGATGGGGGGGGGACAAATATCAAAACCGTATCATCCACTTCTGCAACTTCTATTCACACTGTACTGGAGGCTGTTAGAGCAATTAGAAAAGTAAAAGAAAGAAAAAGCATCCAGTTTGGAAGGAAGAAATAAAACGATCTCTATTCCCAGATAGGATAATCTTGTATATAGAGTCCTTGGAAATTCACAAAATCATATAAGAACTAATAAAGAAGTTCAGCAGGTCTTCAGGATACCCAGTCAATATACAAGTATCAACTGCACTTTATGTATTAGCAAAAACATTTTGAAAATGAAACTAAAAACAAACAATAGCATGTATAAAAGCACCAAAAAGAATAAAAGGCTTAGAAATAAATTCAGTATAAAAGTAAAAACATACTTTGAAAACTACAAAACATTGTTGAAAGATTAAAAAAAAATCTAAGTAAATGGAAAGGCATTTCATATTTATGGATTGAGAAACTTAGTATTGTTAATATAGTGAAACTCCCCAAAGTGAGCTATAGATTTATGAAATCCTTATCAAAATCCCAGCTGAACTCTTACAGCAATCAATAATCTGATCCTAAAATTTATTAAAAAGTTTTTTTTAAAAAAAACAGAAAAGCTGAAACAATCTTAAAAAAGAAGAACAAAGTTGGAGGATTCACACCTCTGGGTTTCAAAATTTACTACAAAACAGCAGTAATCAAGAGAGTATGAAATTGAATTGAAAGTTTAGAAACAAATGCTTACATTTATGGTCATTGATTTTTGACAAGGAGGACAAGACAATTAAATGGGGGCAAATAATGATCTTTCCAACAAATGGTGTTGAGACAACTGTGTATCCACAGGCAAAAGAAAAAAAAAAAGATTCAAAACCTAAATATAAGAGCTAAAACTACAAAATTCTTAAAAGAAAATCCAATCTAAAACCTTGGATTTGGCCATGTTTCCTTGCATATGACACCAAAAACTCAAGCAACAACAACAAAATAAATTGGGCTCTGTCAAAATTAAAAACTGTGTGTTTCAAAGAACAGTAATAAGAAAGTGAAAAGACTGTAGATGTGTGGTATTATTTCTGAGGACTCTGTTCTGTTCCATTGGTTTATATCTCTGTTTTGGTACCAGTACCATGCTGTTTTGGTTACTGTAGCCTTGTAGTATAGTTTGAAGTCAGGTAGCGTGATGCCTCCAGCTTTGTTCTTTTGACTTAGGATTGTCTTGGCAATGCGGGCTCTTTTTTGGTTCCATATGAACTTTAAAGCAGTTTTTTCCAATTCTGTGAAGAAACTCATTGGTAGCTTGATGGGGGTGGCATTGAATCTATAAATTACCTTGGGCAATATGGCCATTTTCATGATATTGATTCTTCCTATCCATGAGCATGGTATGTTCTTCCATTTGTTTGTGTCCTCTTTTATTTCACTGAGCAATGGTTTGTAGTTCTCCTTGAAGAGGTCCTTTACATCCCTAGTAAGTTGGATTCCTAGGTATTTCATTATCTTTGAAGCAATTGTGAATGGAAGTTCATTCCTGATTTGGCTCTCTGTTTATCTGTTACTGTTGTAGAAGAATGCTTGTGGTTTTTGCACATTAACAGCCATCTGATCTTTGACAAACCTCAGAAAAACAAGAAATGGGGAAAGGATTCCCTATTTAATAAATGGTGCTGGGAAAATTGGCTAGCCATAAGTAGAAAGCTGAAACTGGATCCTTTCCTTACTCCTTATACGAAAATTAATTCAAGATGGATTAGAGACTTAAATGTTAGACCTAATACCATAAAAACCCTAGAAGAAAACCTAGGTAATACCATTCAAGACATAGGCATGGGCAAGGACTTCATGTCTAAAACACCAAAAGCAACGGCAACAAAAGCCAAAATTGACAAATGGGATCTAATTAAACTAAAGAGCTTCTGCACAGCAAAAGAAACTACCATCAGAGTGAACAGGCAACCTACAGACTGGGAGAAAATTTTTGCCATCTACTCATCTGACAAAGGGTTCATATCAAGAACCTACAAAGAACTCAAACAGATTTACAAGAAAAAAACAAACAACCCCATCAAAAAGTGGGCAAGGGATATGAACAGACATTTTTCAAAAGAAGACATGCACACAGCCATCAGACACATGAAAAAATGCTCATCATCACTGGCCATCAGAGAAATGCAAATCAAAACCACAATGAGATACCATCTCACACCAGTTAGAATGGCAATCATTAAAAAGTCAGGAAACAACAGGTGCTGGAGAGGATGTGGAGAAATAGGAACACTTTTCCACTGTTGGTGGGATTGTAAACTAGTTTAACCATTATGGAAAACAGTATGGCAATTCCTCAAGGATCTAGAACTAGAAGTACCATATGACCCAGCCATCCATTACTGGGTATATACCCAAAGGATTATAAATCATGCTGCTATAAAGACACATGCACACGTATGTTTATTGCGGCACTATTCACAATAGCAAAGACTTGGAATCAACCCAAATGTCCATCAGTGACACACTGGATTAAGAAAATGTGGCACATATACACCATGGAATACTATGCAGCCATAAAAAAGGATGAGTTTGTGTCCTTTGTAGGGACATGGATGCAGCTGGAAACCATCATTCTCAGCAAACTATCGCAAGAACAGAAAACCAAACACCGCATGTTCTCACTCATAGGTGGGAACTGAACAATGAGATCACTTGGACACGGGAAGGGGAACATCACACACTGGGGCCTATCACGGGGAGGGGGGAGGGGAGAGGGATTGTGTTGGGAGTTATACCTGATGTAAATGACGAGTTGATGGGTGCTGACGAGTTGATGGGTGCAGCACGCCAACATGGCACAGGTATACATATGTAACAAACCTGCACGTTATCCACATGTACCCTAGAACTTAAAGTATAATAAAAAAAAAAAAAAAAAAAAAGGGGGGGGAGAAGAGGGGAAAAAGGGAAAAAAAATGATACACAAACTTCTCTCTGTTAGATATTTTGATACAGGAAATATGGGTATGGTTTGGGATGTAGAAATTTGTGTGTTAGGAAGTGGCCTATGTGACCTTTTAGGATTAGGCAGATTTGGGAAATATTATGCACATAAAGTATCCTGTAAATAAAAAAATAAAAATGCAGATGATTATGAAAAAAAAAAAGAAAGTGAAAAGACAACTGACAGAATGAGAGAAAATGTTTGTAAATCATATTTATGAAAAAGAACTGGTATTCAGAATATGTAAAGAACTCTTGAAACTCAATAATAAAAAGATAAATAACTCAATAAAAAATTGAGCAATTATTTGAGTAGAGATTTCTTCCCAAAAGACATACAAATGGCCAGCAACATATGAAAAGATCCTTAATTTATTAGTCACTAGGGGAATACAAACCCAAACCACAATGAGCTACTATTTTATATTCACTAAGATGGTGTAATAAAAAAGATGGACAATAACAATCAAAGATATGAAGAATTTAGAATCATCATACATTGTTTAATTTTCTTTCTTTGTTTTGAGACAGGATCTCGTGCTTTTACTCAGACTGGAGTGCAATGCTGTGGACATGGTTCACTGCAGCCTCAACCTCCTGAGTTCAAGCGATCCTCCTGCCTCAGCCTCCTGAGAAGTTGTGACCACAGGCACCGGCCACCACACCTGGCTAACATTTTTTGTTTTTTATGCAGATGGAGTCTCCCTGTGTTGCCCAGGCTGATCTCAAATTTCTGGGTTCAAGTAATCGTCCTGCCTCAACCTCCCAAAGTGCTGGGATTATAGGAGTGAGCCACTGTGTCCAGCCCTCATACATTGTTTATGGAAATGTAAAATGGGGAATCTGCTTCAGAAAACAGCTTTGCAGTTCCTCCAAAGGTTAACTACAGTGTTATCATTTGATCCTGAAATCCTACTACTAAGTATATGTTCAAAGGAATTAGAAATAAATGTCTACAAAAATTTTGGTTACAAATGTTCACAGCATTGTTATTCTTTACAACAAAAAAGCGGAAACAACATACACATCCATCAAATGATAATAGATAACCCAAATGTGTTATATCTATACAATGGGATTCCACCATAAAAATGAGTGACATGACAATGCATGCTACAATGTGGATGAACCTTGAAAACCTTAAGCCACATATAAGAAACTACGCACAAAAGACCACATAGTGTATGATTCCACTTATATGAAACACTCAGAATAGACAAATCCATAGAGGCAGAAAAGTAGGAGTGTTTGCCACAGAGCAGGGGACAAGAGGAATATGGAGTGAATAATTGGCATGGGTTTTCTTTTTGTGATGATAGTAATTTTCTGAAATTAGATATTGGTGATGGTTGCATGACTTTGTGAATATACTAACCACTGAATTGTACACCTCAAAAGGCTAGATTTTATGATATCTGGATTTATCTCAGTTTTTAAAATGTGAAACTCTGATCCTTCCTCCTGATCTGTGCATGAGAAGACTTTCTTTCTCTTCTAGGGCATATGGGAAAGCAAGATGTCTCCTGTACTTTTTAGTGTCACCTGTACCTCAAAAAATGAGGAAAGAACAAAGCAAGAAGAAGCCATGTTTCAACTTGCTGTCTTTTGAACCTGGAATGAACATGAGAAAATTTATAACAAATTAGCTCTGCAGTTAACATCTTACAAAAAACAGCCCAGACCAAACACCAGGTCTGTGGTTTACAGCGACAGCCAGTGGTCTTGCCCTCTCTCACTTGTGAGGTTTCAGTGAGTGATGGAAAAACACTTTAGTGAGCAATTCATCACTTAGGGAGCTTGTTAAAATGTAGATTCTGTCTTAGCAGGCCTGGAACGGGCCCGAGATTCTGCCTTTCTTACAAGCTCCTGGATGGACGGTGCTAATCAGCTTTGAGGAGTGAGGTTACAGGCATCGTGTAAGCAGGCATTCTATCTATCAAGGAAGCCTCCTGTATTAGTTCTTTCTTACATTGCTATAGAGAAATACCTGAGGCTAGGTAATTTATAAAGAAAAGATGTTTATTTGGCTCACAGTTTTGCAGGCTGTACAGGAAGTTTGGTGCCAGCATCTCCATCTGGTGAGGGCCTCAGAAAGCTTGCAGTCACTGCGGAAGGCGAAGGGGAGCAAGTGAATGACGTGGCAAGAGAGAGAGAAGGGGGAGATTCAGTCTCTTTTAAACAACCAGATCTCCTATGAACTAACTGAGCAAGAATTCACTCATCACCAAGAAGATGGCACTAAACCATTCATAAGGGATCTGCGTCCATGATCCAATCACCTCCCACCAGGCTCTACCTCCACCCAGCACTGGGAATTACATTTCAACATGAGATTTAGAGGAAACAAACATCCAAACCATGTCAGCTCCCTAGGAGAGAAGCTTAGACCATATTTTGAAGGAGGAAGGGACATATTGTTTACTAGGGCAGGCCATAATATTTCCAGTGAAGGATTAAGAAGGTTGAAAGGTAGAAATAAGTAAGGCAGGTGCAAACAAATGATAAGCCGACTGGTTCAGCTCTGCTAGAGAGATGGAGACATAATACTGGAAAGAAATAAATAGTGAGTCAAAGAACTTCGGTGGCCCACCTATGTCATCTGGCTGTGTCACCCTCAGCCAGCAATTTTGAGGCTGTGTTCACTGGTGCACTGTTGGTCTATAAACTGCTCATAGGTATCAATCTGGTTGCACGGTCAAATTAAGAGGAAATTCTGAGGTTAAACACATTTATTTTTAAAATTTTTAAAAATGCTTATCTTTTTCTTTTCGATTCTGCTTTTTTAAAAATAGTTTCATGTCGCCAGGTGTGGGTTTTTTAGAAGTTGCCAAATGACATCTCTTTTCTCTCTCTTTGAAATGGTGATTTCCAATCCCGACTGCTCATTCATATGATCTGAGGGCTTCTTAGAAATATCACTGCCCAGGACTCACCCTTAGACACTTTGATTTAGTGAGCCTGAGGTGGGGCCTGGAAATCAGTGTGTTCTAAAAGCTCTTCAAGTAATTTAAATGAGCAACCCCTGCTCTCGGATCATTATCTCACCTGACTCTACCTGCAGCAGGCAGCCTACAGGGGTAAACACTGAGTGGTCACGGCTTAACTGGTAACAAGAGGCTGCTCAGAGTGTCAAAGGCTGGGACAGTCTCATGAATTATTTATAAAGTATTACCTGTGGCTGACGGATTGTATTTTTTATGTTAGGATTGTACGGCAATGGTTAATAGTTGTCTGTGAAATCCGAAGTTAGGCCCCCTATTCATACTGAATGTCAGTTCAAGAAACTTACACTTGCAATTTTTAAAGATGGGCATTGGCAGTTTATGACTGGGAAGTAAATGGATCTAAGATTTTGGAGGAGTGGAGGAATCTCCTTTCAAAAAGATTGGAGGCCATACATGGTGGTTCCTGCCTGTAATTCCAGCACTTTGGGAGAACGAGATGGGCAGATCACAAGAGGCCAGGAGTTTGAGACTAGCCTGACCAACATGGTGAAACCCGTCTCTATTAAAAGTACAAAAATGAGCAGGGTGTGGTGGCGCACCTGTAGTCCCAGATAATTGGGATATTGATATTGATACTTGGGAGGCTGAGACATGAGAACGGCTTCAGCCCAGGAGGCGGAGGTTGCAGTGAACTGAGATCACTTCACTGCACTTCAGCCTGGGGGACAGAGTAAGACCCTCCAATACAATCACCTCCCACCAGGCTCTACCTCCAATACTGGGAATCACATTTCAACATGAGATTTAGAGGGGACTAACATTCAAACCATGTCAGCTCCCTAGGAGAGAAGTTTAGATCATGTTTTGAAGGAGAAAGGGACATATTGTTTACCAGGGCAGGCCATACTATTCCCGGTGAAGGATAAAGAAAGTTGAAAGGTAGAAATCTGTAAGGCAGATGCAAACAAATGATAAGCCGACTGGCTCATTGCTGCTAGAGAGGTGGAGACATAATGGTGGAAAGAAAGAAATAGCAAGTCAAAGAACTTCGGTGGCCCACCTATGTCTAAAAATAAATAAACGAATACATGCATACGTAATACATACATAAAAATGTGTTAAAAAGATTGGATTGGTTGCTTTGAATCGACCTGGAGAGAAACTTGGTCTTAACAGTGATGAGCAGTTTGGCAAGAATCGGAGAAACCATACATCAGTGCAGACCACAGATAGTTTTGGTGGCAAAGAGCCTTCATTAGGACATTAGGAGCTTTATTTCATTTTCGTATTTTATTTTTTAAATTCAACTCTTTTATTTTTAAAGATATTGAAGTATAATTTACCTGTAATAAGGGAGGCTTGGTTTAAAAGTACAGTTCCGGCCGGGCGCAGGGGCTCACACCTGTAATCCCAAGACTTTGGGAGGCTGAGGCGGAGGGATCCCGAGGTCAGGAGATTGAGACCATCCTGGCTAACACGGTGAAACCCCGTCTCTACTAAAAATACAAAAAAGTAGCCGGGCGTGGTGGCGGGCGCCTGTAGTCCCAGCTTCTGGGAGGCTGAGGCAGGAGAAGTACATGAACCTCGGAGGCGGAGCTTGCCGTGAGCCGAGATCACGCCACTACACTCCAGCCTGGGCAACAGAGCGAGACTCCGTCTCAAAAAAAAAAAAAAAAAAAAAAAAAAGAACATTTCCATCTCCCCAAAAGGTACCCCTGTGAACTCTGCAATCACTTCCTCCCCAGGCCTGCCCTAGGTAACTACACTGGTCTTATTTCATATAAATGAAACACAAAATATGTACACACATATATGTGGCTCCTTCACTCGGGATAATATTGTTGAGATTCATTCATGTTATTGCAGGAAATTGTAGTTCACTTTTTAAAAAAAGTTATTGAGTAGTATTATGACTGCACCACAGGTTTTTGTTTTTTTGTTTTTTGTTTTTTTTTAATCCTTTCACCTAGTGACCAACATTTGGGTTAATTTCAGTGGAGCTATTATCAATAGAGCTGTATGAAGGTTTATTTAGAAGTTGTTTCTTTTATGTAAATAATGGGAAGTGAAGTTGCCGGGACATATGCTAAGTGGGGCACGTAGTAAATTTATAAGAAATTGTCAAATTGTTTCCCAAAGTGGTTGTAGCATTTTATACTCCCACTGACAGTGGATAAGAACTGCAGTTGTTAAATATCCTTGTCAACTCTTGTATTGTCAGTTTTCTTAATTTTGGTCATTCTAGCTGATTTGCAGTGGTATCTCATAGTGATGAGATACCATTACAAATATGGTATTCATTTCCCTGATGACTAAAAACTAAACAAATATCAGCCCCTATCTGAAATCATATATAAAAATTAACTATAAATGAAAATAGATATAAACATAAAAGGAAAAACTACGTAATACTATTACAAAAAATATAAGAAAATCTTTGTGACTTTAGGGAGCAAAGTCTTAGACAACTCATAAATAGTACTTGAACATGAAAAAGAAAAAGTGATTATTTAAATTTCATCAAAATTTAAATAATCTGCCCTTCAAAAGACAGCATTAATAAAATTAAAAGTGAAGTCACAGACCAGGAGACAATATTTTCAATGAATACATTTAATAAAGAGTTGTGTCTAGAATATACAAACAATTCTTACAACTCAAAAACAAACCCACTTAATGAAAAGGGGGACAAAAAATTTGAATAGATACTTTAAATTGATTTTTATCATACACAATCTTACAAAGTGCATAAATGTGATCATACACACTTTTTTTTTTTTTTTTTTTGAGACAGACTTTTACTCTGTCACCCAGGCTGGAGTACAGTGGCACGATCTCGGCTCACTATAACCTCCACCTCCTGGGTTCAAGTCATTCTCCTGCCTCAGCTTCCCTAGTAGCTGGGATTACAGGCTCCCGCCACCCTACCCAGCTAATTTTTATATTTTTAGTAGAGACGGTGTTTCACCATGTTGACCAGACTGGTCTCGAACTCCTGACCTCAGGTGATCCACCTGCTTAGGCCTCCCAAAGTGCTAGGATTACAGGTGTGAACCACTGCATCTGGCTGATCATATACACTTCTAAAAATAGTATTTATTTTTCCAATTTTTACTTGGTTTTCACTTTGTTTTCCTTATTCTACTTGCATCAGTACCTAGCCCAATCCCCTGGGTACCCATGATAACAAGCTAGAAGTGTTTCTCTAGTAATTTAATCATATAAAGGCACACACACACACACACACGGTTTTTGTCCTTTTTTTTTTTTTTTTTTTTTTACCAAACTGAGAATATATTTATATTTCTGTCTGTTTGCATAGTAAAATTTTTTTAAACAAGTTGTCATTATTATCATTGATCCAAGTCAACTGTCATGATTCTAATTTTTTATTTTCATAGCAACATACTATTCTGTTAAGTGTATTTACCACAAATTATTCAGCAATTTCCTTTTCTTTAACTTTTTTCTCCTTCAAAAAATGGGGCAATAAGTGTCCTTGCACATATCCTTACTTCTTGGTATTTTTTGGTTTTAGGAGTGGAATTCCTGCCAACTTGCTTTCCATATAAAGGCTGTGCTCTTTCCCACACCCCAACCAGTGATGTGGATAGGGGGAGAGGTAGTACTTTCTTGTCCTTCGGTGCAGACAATCAGGTGCCAGACTGCCTGGATTCAATTCCTAGCTCCGTCACTTACTAGATGTGCCACCTTGTGCCTCAAATTCCACATCTGCAAAATGATAATAACAGCCCTTACTTCATAGGGGCGTAGGGAAGGTCAAGTGAATTACCACCTGCAGAAAAATTCATGCTTGGCACATAAGTGCTGTGGAATTGTTACCTATACCCATTGTTTGTTTCACAAATGTCGAGCAAACACCTATTCTTTTCAGAATCTATTTTAGACTCCAGGGATACAGCACTGAATAAAAATATTACTCGCCCAGTGGAGCTTTCATTCTGGTGGAAAAATCTACTACAGTGTTTACGGCTTAAAAATAGTTTGTTTTTCTGATAGACATAAAGTGATATCTTATTATTTGCTTTGATTTGCATTTTCCTGACTGGAAGTACATTTGATCATCTTTTCACTTATAAATTTGATACCTCTTTTTTTGTTTTATTTTGTTTTTGAGACAAGGTCTGGCTCTATGGCCCAGGCTGGAGTGCAGTGGCACCATCTCGGCTCAATGCAGCCTCTGCCTCCTGGGCTCAAACCATCCTCCCACCTCAGCCTGTTAAGAAGCTGGGACTACAGGTGCACACCACCATGCCTGGCTAATTTTTATATTTTTTGTAGAGACAGGGTTTCACCATGTTGCCAAGGCTGGTCTCGAATTTGGGAACTCAAGTAATCCACCTGCCTCAGTCTCCCAAATTGCTGGGATTACAGGCATGAGCCACCCCACCTGGCCTAAATTTGACACTTCTATTTGCATACTTTAGGTTATCTATTTATATATTTTTGCCCACATTTAAAATTTTTTAACCATTTTTGTTTAGTATAAAAATGAATTTTTTTGTGTGTTACAAATCCTTCCTCAAATCTATAACTTGTCTATTGACTTTGTATATGACATCGTTTATCATCTGATTGTTTTTCATTCTGATATAGCATTTAACTATTTCCATTATCTTTTTATGGCTTTTAGATTATAATATTAGGTTAGGTTCCATTGTACCTGTAGTTTCTGAAATATGTCTGGCAAAAAATTTATTATTTTGACTTCAATGTTGAAAGAAAAAAATTTTAAAAATATTGTTTATCTTTTCACAGTTAAATCTTTATCTGAAATTGATGCTTGAATATGGTGTTATATGCGGTTTCATTTTTCTCTTCTAAATGAGTCAATTATTCTGACCCTATTTCTTAAAAAGTCCATTATTTTTCCATCTAAATAAAATGAATGTTTAACATATATACCATATATCACACTTCTGAATGATTTATTCTATTTATAAATCCGTGTGTTCCCACACCAATACCACTTTGACCTGATTATACTTACTTTTGGGGATTGTTGATATCTAACGAGGCAAGTCATTTTCCCTCATCATTCTTCAATTGCCTTGGTGCTTTTTGGAAATGTATTCTTACATATTGACTTTAGAATGATTTTCTCTAATTTAGGCCAGGCATTGTGGCTCACACCTGTAATCCCAGCACTTTGGGAGCCTGAGGTAGGAGGATCATTTGAGCCCAGGAGTTCCAGACCAGCCTGGGCAACATGGCGAAATCCTGTCTCTACAAAAAATACAAAGAGTTAGCCAGGCGTAGAGGTGCATGACTGTAGCCTGTAGTCCTAGCTACTCAGGAGGCTAAGATGGGAGGATGACTTAAGGCTGGGAGGTTGAGGCTGCAGTGAGCCAAAACTGTGCCATTGCACTCCATCCTGGATAACAGAGTGAAACCCTATCCCCCCACCCCCCAAAAAGGAATAATATTCTATAGTTTTAAAAAGCAGGAATTCTAATTGGAGTTGAATAAATTGATAGATTAATTTTAATAGACTTGATATTGTCTTTTTCTTTAAGAACATGGTATGCCCTTTCTTTTATTAAGATGTTATTTTTATATTTTTAATAACATTTTATAGCTCTTTCCATATGGGTACTGTGCCTTCTTTGTTAAATTTATTTCTAAGTATGTTATGGATTTTACAAGGAACTAAATTTCATATTGCCATTTCCAGATATTACTATTATATGAAATAAAATTTTGTAATGTTTTTACTTCGTCTTTTACCCAGTAACTTGTCCAAAATTTTTCTGGTATTTGTTATCACAGTATTTTGAGTTTTGATTGGTAAAAAGAGAAATAACTTTCTTCTTTCTCATGTGTTCATATCAGTTATTTTATGTTGTTGCCTTATTGTATGTGTGAAAACCTCCAAGGAAATATAAACAATAATGATGATAACAACCACCTCTGTCCAGTTCCTTTTGCAAATTAAAACCACCCTACTATTTTGCTCTTTATTATCATGTGTTGTTATTTAAGTATATGGTATTTGTTATATTTAAATATTTCTTTTTATTCTTCATTTATATAATGTTTTAGTAAGAATGGCTCTTGCATTTCAAATCCCCTTTCAGAATCAATGAGTATGATTTTTCTACAATAACATATTGGAGAGTGGTTTATACTTACACGCTTATTGGTATTAATTTTTCTGGCTTTCCTGAGATAAATCTTGCCTAATCACAACATGGGATTTTTAGTTACAAGTCTAAGTAAGTTTCTTTACCAGAACTTCTCAGAAACTTTCATAAGCTAATCATCTTTCCACCCTTAAGAAGTAAATTGAGTAGAATTCCTCTTAAATAATTAAAAAAACCACTTTACTGATATGTGATTGACATGTGAAAAGCTGCACATATTTAATGTATTAACAAGTTGATGAGTTTGGGAATAAGAATATACCCATGAAATCAATCACCACCATCAAAGCTATGAACGTTACCTATCACCTTCCAAAGTTTCTTCCCATCCACTTTGTTATTATTCTGTGTGTGAGAAAAGTGTAACACTTAACATAAGATCTCCCCTCTTAGTAAAATTTAAGCACATATTACACTACTGTCACCTATAGGCACTATGCCTTATAGTAGATCTTCAGAACCTATTTGTCTTCTATAACTAAAACTTTGTACGCTTTGACTGAAGTGAATTTTATTTCAGAGTCCCTTTCTTTCTCATGCAGAATCTGCTAACATCCCCAAGAGGTTCAGGAAATGCAACACTAAGAAATACTGTTGTTACTGGTAGTTGCATCTGTATGTAGTATAAATGACATCCTAGACCTTAGCTTTTTCACAGCTAAAGGATAATGATCTAGAGAGAATCTCTCATGTACCATTCATAGTACAACCATTCCAGTCTCCCAGAGTTGTTTCTATAAATGTCTTTCTCCCTTAACTCAATATGGTCTGGGTAGCAAAGTCAACTTAATTTCAATAAGAATAGATTATAATTATTCATCTTCTAGTAATACCTATAGAATAAACTATATTTTTTTAAAGTTAATATTTTAAAGCACATTTTGCAGAGGAAGCATAAGGTATTAAGTAACTTTTTTCTTTCCCCAAGCTCACATAGTTAAGAAACCAATGAGTCACACATTGAATCTGGTCCACACCTTCTGCACCTTATCACATGGCTTCCCTACTATAGCCTAACGGAAGGGAGACCCATCAAACCTAATAGAAAAAGCAGGGAAAAACTAGTAAGTAAATCCTCAGAGACTCGTTTCATCTAACTGAAGTGTCATTAGCACTCGCATGTGTCCCAACACCCACCTGCTAAAATCACCAAATGGTTGTTCCCACTGCATGGTTACTGGCTGCCCGTTCTCACCCACCAGGGTCACACAAAACAGGTAGTAGGACTGTGGGCTCTGGAGTTCAGTGCCAGCCATGGACAAGTTACTTAATCTTGACTTATTGTTTGACCATGCACAAGTCATTTAACCTTTTAATGACTATGTTTCCTCATCTATACCATGGGTGCAATAATAACACAGTCCTCATAGATTTCGTATGGATTGAGTGACATAGCACTTAATAGCTTAAAACAGGGTCCATAACATAGTAATTGCTCAGTGTAAGTTAGTCATTGTCATTGTCACTATATTTAGCTCTATTCTAGTAGAGGAATGGCCGACGGTCAAACAGTGATAGTTAGGAATTAAATTCTCCCTCTTCATACTGCACTGTTATCCAGGACTTTGTTCCTTCAATCATTTGTCATATCATAGGATTTTGAGAGTTTTTCCTCTTTCCAGTTTTCCAGTAATTCTTTTAAAGGTAGTGGACTCGATGTTGCCAGCCAAAAGACAGTAAAGCAAAATCAATATACTCCTCATTATAGAGGCAACCTTTCTAGAGGCTCGAGCAACATTAGTTTTCATGGCAACCACATCAGTCTGTATATCAGTGATCCTCAACAGAGAAGTGAGAGAGACATGTCAGCATGTTGGTATGGCATGTGCAGTCTGAAATGGTATGAGAATATTAAACATTCTCAATATGGTAATTATGAAGAATTTTAAAATCTGCTATACAAACTTAGAATATAAAGCTCATTAGAAGCTTCCTGGCTGTGTGATATGCTGACTCTTCAACTATACCCAAAGGCAGATGCCTACTTCAGTTGTGCCTAAAAACAGTCTTGCTTTTGTTTCACAAATTTGACTACTAGCTAGCAAGCAAACAGTTCAAAGAGGTGCAAAGGATAGAAATCTGCTATTCATGACTGCCACAGTGTTGAATGCACCCCCAAATTTCCCGTGTTGAAAACTTAATCTCCAAATTCATATGCTGATGGTATTTGGAGGTGAGGCCTTTAGGAGTTAATTAGGATTAGAGTAAGTCATCAGAACAGGGCCCCCATGATGGGACTGGTGGCTTTATATGAGGAGGAAGTGAGACCTACACTGGTACGCTGTTTCTGTCTTGCCACGTGATGCCCTCTGCCATGTTATGAGGCAGCAAGTAGGGCCACCCCAGATGCTAGTGCCATGCTCTTGGACTTCCCAGTCTTCAGAACTGTAAGAAATACATTTCTTTATAAATGAACCCATCTGTGGTATTCTATTATAACAACAAAACACAGACTAAAACACCAGCCTTCAAGATTTGACCACATACACATTTCTAATCTGATGTGAGGTGGCAATATTCAATTTGTTGGTAAATTAAAAATTTAGTTAATCCACCTAGTTATTCCATTAAGGCAGCTAGTTGGACAATTTTTTTTGTCCAACGTGCTAAAGTAACTGAGGTTATTAAGCCTTGAGTTTATATAAGCTGCATATCCTATATTTATTTGGTCTAAGTTTGGTTTCTTCACAGCCCTTTGGGATTATTGGAAAACATTTAAACTGTGAAGTTTAGGGATCAGTTTCAATAGTTGCTTGGATTCATTAGCATAAAAAAGAAAGACATTAGAAAATAAAATAAGTTAAATTAAAGATTTTAATGTAATACCCCTCCCCTGACTCCAACAAATAGAGGAAACTCTTAGGTATTACAGAATAAGAGAAGTGTAACAATAGTGCCCATTTATTGAATGACTGCCTTGTGCCAGGTGTATTTTGGTGTGTCATTTTACTTAATGTTCCATCATTTCTATGAAGCAAATGTTGAATTCCATGTTATTTTCCAGGAAATCAAGGCCCAGAAAATGTCAGTTTCTTCCTCAAGGACTCATGACTGGTAATTAGCAGAGTTAGATTCATATCCACATCTGTCTCCCTCTAAAGTTCTTATGCTAATCTGTTTCTTCCATGATATAATAATATACCATTAAAGGGAAAAAATTCTTAAATAACTAAAATAGCACCAACTCATGAGCTATGAAAATGTCATATTTAAAAATAATTCTGTGCAAAGTTAATTATTATTGCTTTTTCATAGAATTATAAGATTAATGCACAGGGGAGACAGTGGATACAATACATCTTTATATGGAAATGGTGATTTCTTTCATTTGTCATGCCGTACAATTTTCCACCTCATCTAGGTTGACTTTTTTAGCATCTCCAGGAAGCTCTTATTGTTGACAGAGGAAAATCCAATTGCCGTAAGTGTCTTTTGCAGGAAGCTAACTACAGACTGCGCTAGCTGTCCTCCAGGCAGGTTTCTGTCGCTGTTGGCATCCAGGCCTGGGAGAGCATCTGAGCCATCGAAGGGAACCCTGCATAGCCTCTGCTCCAGCCGAGTCCTCATCCTCTTTACATGCTCATTCCTGAGGGCCTGAAATCCCCACTGTCTCCTCTTCTTTGTGCCCCCAGCTCACACTTTAAGATCTGGTTCAAGTGTATTTTTCCGCATAAAGCATTGCTCAAAAATAATCACATTAAGTCTCTTTTATCCAAATTATTCAAGCATATATTGCTAAAATCATTTAGTCATTTGCTATCCTCTATTGTCCTTAACATCATAAGTCTTGACTCTATAATAAGACCTAGAGGGTCCTAAGAGCAAACAATCTTCAGAAACCCACTGAGCTTGAGGAAAGTTCCTCATAAGCACTGCAGTTATTAACTTGACTTGAACTCTTGCTTATTCAGAAATAAATTAAGACCTGCCCTGAAAGAAGCTCTGAAAGTTTGAGGAAATCTATGCCTCTTTTATTGACTAAAATGTGGTGAGGGTTATAGACAAAGCACTGGGAGATTCTTTTAGTCTTTTCTGGAAATGTATCAGCATCCTCAGTAAACCAGGGGTTTCAAATCAGACTATGCAGGTCTTCTGACCTCAGTTTTTCCCAAGGTTTTGATTCAGGTGATGTGTTCTGCCTCTATTTAGAACCACAGTTCAGAATGCCGCAGACAGTCTCTCAGTCTTACAAACCTCAATTCATAGATGGGCCAGAATATTTCTAGAGCTCTCGTGGTGAAAGGATACGCCCTCTGAAAGAAACAGAGCAGCGCAATTGCCATCACACTGTGGTGAGGAAAGAAATGCAAGCAGTGTTAGGCCTGCCAGGAACAGGTGTGTTACTCATCTTTAACTCAGTGAGATAAAGTGTGGCTGCTACACACTTAGTAAGGGCTGCTATTTCACAAGGCTTCTGAAGGAAGCCTTTTTCCTCCCTTCTCATCACTAGAATCATGCAATGTTGTCTACTGCAAAGGGCAGGCTATCTTGAAGTCTGGAAAGCAGCTCACAGGAAATTGCTGTAATTAGGTGCTGTTTGGTAGAGAACTGTGCAAATCATAGTATGTCATTTTCAGGAATGGCATTGCAATGTCCTGGAAGACTGTGAGTGAAAAAAATATCCTAGTGTTGTAGACATCCCTTGCTTTGATTTCAGCCTCTGTGGCAAAATGTTTGGATGACTTCGGTGAACTCGCCCTCCTTGTCTGAGAGGGAATCCTGCCCATCTCTGCAGGAACAGAGAGGTAGAAGTCAGTGAGGAAAATCTTCAGCCTGTCTGAGCCATGATTTCTGCTGGGCTTATTTTTGACTTTTCAGTATGTCAGATACACCCTAGTTGCCCAATAAAGAGTTGTTGTTTGATATGCTGATTGATTTTATGGTTTTTAAAATGGACTTGAAATACTGTAAACGATAGGCACGCCTCTCCTCAAAAGTCAATCTGAAAAGTGCTTGCCTAATTTGGAGGTATCCTATGGCTCTGCAGCAAATAATGGAATAAGCGTAGCTGGAGCAAGAATGGAACTGGGGAGTCCTGGGTTCATGGGGACTCCTGGATGGAAAGGCAGACCTGTGACCCACTGGAGAGGACAAGAAGCAAGGTTGTGGAGAATGTCCTCCTCCCTCGCATTTGGGAAACAAGTTTGAAATCCATTTCCAACCCACTCGAATCACAGAAATAGGCTGGAAAGGACCAAATGAAATGAGATAATCAAATCCATCCTACAGCCAACAAAGGACACCATCCAAAATGCAAGAACAAATAAAATAAAAACCTTCTGGCAGAGCTAAAAGAAAAAGAACTGCAATTCAAAAGGGAACTGAAATTACTTTTAATAGATCTTGGTAAAGCTGCTGAGAGACCTCAATCTCTCAACTCTACATATTATTTATTGATTGGGCTCGAGCCCTTGCGGAATCTTGAGTGCTTTATAGATTTACACAAATTTCGGGTTGCAGAATGCAGCCCAGGAAAAATAAGCCTTTTCTTTGGAGTCATTTCTTCTGCAGCAAGATGGTTTTGTTGGTTTTCTCATGCCTTAATTTTCTCATCTGAGAAATGGGGAGAAGCACATAGCCATTTCTTGTCTCTTTCTCAGAACTACCTCTACTAGGCAGCTACAGTGCAGTAATTAGGACTTTTGATCTCTCAGGTTTAATTATCAATTCCTTTAAGCAAATTTTACCTTAATACATTTTCCTTTTCATTTGTAAGTCCATAGATCTGCTAAAAGAGAGATTCTAAGTATTCTTGAACTCTACTGAATTAGCCTGTGACTGCATAGACAACCCAGGTGTCTCTGAATTAGACTAGTTGACCTGTTAAATGTCCTGGGCCAATTAATTATGTAAAGTCAGAACTTGGGTTCTAGTCTTGGCTCTATCACTAGCTTGTTATAATGTCTGTAACCAATCAATGTATGTATGTATGTATGTATGTATGTATGTATTTATTTATTTATTTATTTATTTCATCTATAAACTGAGAGGATTGGATGAGGATCTTTCTGTTCCTGCAAGCTCTTACAGTCTATATTATTATAATTTTGAGATTTCTGATATTGCTTCTCTTGCAAGAAGCATAAAATTTTCGCTTTAGAGACACACACAAAAAAATGGTATATTTCTCTCACTCCATTAAGAAGAATTACTTCTTGCCAAATTACTGACATAGTAAATTGGGGTTACAGTATTCAGTGTCTGTCCTTGGCCAGCAGAAGCTGGTAGTCAATCCTAGTTCTGTGAAATAGAACATTATCTTTTTCTTTTTCTTTTTTTTTTGACGGAGTCTCAGTCTGTTGCCCAGGTTGGAGTGCAGTGGCAGAATCTTGGCTCACCGCAACCTCTGCCTCCTGGGTTCATGCCATTCTCCTGCCTTAGCCTCCTGAGTAGCTGGGACTACAGGAGTGTGCCACCACATCCAGATAATTTGTTGTATTTTTAGTAGAGACGGGGTTTCACCGTGTTGGCTAGGATGGTCTCGATCTCCTAACCTCATGATCTGCCTGCCTCAGCGACCAAAGTGCTGGGATTACAGGTGTGAGCCACTGTGCCCAGCTAGAACATTCTCTTCAAAACAAAGGTACTGCCAGTAGTCTAAATAATAAAATAAATTTTTAAAATATGAAAGTTTTTTTGGTCTACATCTATTGTTAAGTAAGTAAAATTTCTGTTTAAGGCTAAAGCAAGAACATATTTTACAAAGTAGCCAATGTCTGTCTGTCTGTCCATCTATCTATCTGTGTCTCTTCACACCATGCCTCCTGCCTCTAATCATGGATTTTCAATCTTGTTGAATATGATTTTCAATGTGTTGAATATACACATTTCCAGCTTAAAAAATTAATCATCCAATCTTGAATATTTTTAATGCACATCTCAAGTATTTCCTATTAATGTAAGAGCTTCAATTTAACCCCTGAACCAAAGACTGAGCTATGTTTATTTTGTTTTCTCTTAATTTATTTAGTAATGATGGGGAGAAGGTATAACCTCTGGCATTTGTTTAAAACAGGAAGACCTAAGATGAGATGTCACCAAATAATCATACTTCTTCATTTTATATAGATGTTACAATTTTTTCCCCAAAAAATCTAGTTAAATGAGCTGATGCCCAAAGAGCCATGGCTGAGAAGAAATGCAATGCTACATTTGCCATTGCTGTTTTAACTACTCACTATGGCACAGAATTGGAGGAAATGGCAGTGAGAGAGACAAACGAGGTCTAGGCAGCATGGAATGTGGAGAGGGCGACAGCACTACAGAGGGGCTCTGAGGGAACACACCTGCATGACGGATAAAGCAAGGAATAGGAAGAAAAAAAAATGTATATGATTTTTGGCAGTAAATCCTGCCAACTGAGCTCATGAAAATTTTTGGCAAATCAAGCCACCACTCAATCTATGTACTGAGGTCTTCCACATGCTCAGCATTCTGCAGGACAATCTTGCAGCTACAAAAATCTTATTTTCAATTCAAAAAATACTTCTTCAATGTCCAATAAGCACTACGCTCTGTGCTAGGCATAGGGGACAAAAAGAGAAATAAAATTAGAAGTAGGAAGACCCTCCAGCGTGTAATTTAGGCCGTACTGCTACTGAGGGACTCTACTACAAGATCTGTACGCAGTTTCCAGCGTCTCACCCAGTCCTATTTAAAGAGTGTGGCCAAACGGACATATCCTTTGCCATGTAAAGCCTCCTGTTCAAACAGAATTTTTTATTTCTCCAAATGGGTTTATCATCTTCTATATTCTCCTATACTTTTGCTGTGCCATTTCCCTTGTAATGCCTGTTCCTTATTTATCCTCCTGAAACACTCCTACTTATCTACTCTTTTTTTTTTTTCTTTTTTTCTTTTTTGACACTGAGTTTTGCCCTTGTTGCCCAAGCTGGAGTGCAATGGTGTGATCTCGTCTCACTGCAACTTCTGCCTCCAGGGTTCAAGCGATTCTCCTACCTCAGTCTCTCAAGTAGCTGGGATTACGGGTGTGTGCCACCACGCCTGGCTAAGTCTTTGTATTTTTTTTTTTTGTTTGTTTAAACAGGGTTTCACCATGTTAGCCAGGCTGGTCTCGAACTCCTGGCTTCAGGTGATCTGCCCGCCTCTGTCTCCCAAAGTGCTGAGATTACAGATATGAGCCACCACGCCCGGCGCTCCTACTTATTCTTTAAGAATCCTAAGAATCCTGCCCATCTTTTCCTGATGACATTTAGTCAGTTCTCTAACACTACTAAGTCGTGGTTTATCCTTTTTGTGTGTGTGTGCTTTCCTAATAACATTTCATTGTCAGGTATTGTCTTATGGCTTTTAAGTAAGTATTTTAGCAAATTTGGTTAATGACAATTATGCAAAGCCTTATAAAACAGTGATTGTTGCTTTTGTGTCCTGTGCTCATGATCTTAATCTCTTTATCACCTTTAGCATTTTCAGTATAATTTAAAGTTGTCAAAGAATACTGATTTTTTTACCAGTATTTCTTATATGATCAAACCCATGATTTAATTTTTTTCTCAATTGAATAATTGTATATAACTAGACTTTAAGCAGCCTCTGTTCAAAATTGGATTGAATTTTTGGTCAAATTGATATGTAATGCTTTGACAATAGTCCTGCATTATTCATGGGTGAGACATACCAGCTCTTATTCCTTTGAAATTTCTTCTATCCGTTCCAAGGGATTTAGCATTTTCTTCTTCCTTCAGTTGCATTGCTTAGCGTATAGTGGACAATCCTTTTTCATGTGTTGCAGGAACAAAATGTAACACAACTTCATCAACCTGGTTATGTATTCGTTTCTTAGGTCAAGCAAAGCCTTTGGTAGCTGCTTTGCAAGAAAATATGAAACTGTAGTACTTTTTCTGAGGTACATCAGAAAATATAAATGTGTGCCCTGCTGATCTATTTCCATGTATTTCTGCACCCACAATAACTTAATTTTGATGCCAGATTATAGAGAAAACTTTTTGAAGATATTTTAAGTGGCAATTACCAACAATACTTGCATGTCAAGTGAAGCAAAAGTATGAACAGCGATAATTGAGTTTGTGCAATAGCAACTACATGACAATTACTTCCTGGCCACAGTGACAGTAAGATACAATTGATACTATTCCATCAAAATTTCTATCTCAGAGATGTTAAAATGTGAAAAGGGCATCTTAGAATTGGTGAGATGTAGCAAAGATTTATGGAATACATATAGAGATTTTCTAACAGGAAAATTCATAGCTTGAACATTGACATCATGGAACAATAAAAAAAAGAGTAATGTGACCCACTTAAGAAGTTTAAAAACCATAAAAAGAAAAAAAAAACCTAAGGAAAGCAAAGGAAAAATATATGGAGAAATTAATAAATTAGAAACCAAAATAGATTTAATTGTTTTTAATAATTTTATATTTTCTTTTATCTTGTTATCATTTTTTTCTTGGACTTTCTGGACATAAAATAAGATCATCTGAAAAAAGCATTCTCTCCCTCTCTCTCTCTCTCTGCCACTCCAGTATCTGTGACTTTTCTTTAGTTTTACCAATCAATTGCATTGGCTAGCATGCTGTGGACTTTTGATTTAAGATGCATATATTTTAATCATGTTCATCTATCCTAGTTTGCTAAGAATTTTTTTAAAAACCTGGATTTGGAATTAAACCAAATGTTATTTTATTTAATCATTATTGAAATGACTACATTGTTCTTCCCTTTGATTTAGTCATATAGCACATATAATTAACTTCCTAATAATGCAACATCCTTATATTCAGGAGCTTAACTGCATTTGTGATTTCTTATCAATTTAGCAGACCACAGCTGAACACATTTCATTTATGAAGAAAAATATTCAACTTTTACAGAGTATCTCTGAACACATTCAACTTGCTTGTGCCTAGGATGGCTACTGTCTTGGGGCTCTGGGTTCTTGTATTTTTTCTACATCAATCTCAAAACTCCCACAACAGAGAGATTAGCTCTATTTTGTAGGAAAATATATGGTAAAGCTACAGTAGTGAAAATAATAAGGCACTGGCAGAAAACTAGACAGAGCAATAAGACAGTCTAGAAATAGATCCAAATAAATATGGCAATTTGATATCATTTTTTAAATGACTATTTAAGTAAATAAGGTAAAGATAGAGATAATTTTAATTTATCTTCCAAGAAGTAGCATTTTCTATTTCTCTGAAATTTCCATTTACATCTTCTGTGAACCTTGTTCCATGGCATTGGCAGCATGGTTGACTATGGCAGATGGGATTCCCCAAGGCTATGGAACTATGAAGAGTGAGAGAGGGAAGGCAGTTTCTCCTGTTGCATACATTCATCTCTATTGTTATACACACCTCTTAGGCAACGTCTCTTTTGGGGGACATCATGACAACATCAAAAGACAAGAATGTTTAATATGGTTTGGCTGTGTCCCCACGCAAATCCCATCTTGAATTGTAATTCCCACAATTCCCACATGTCATGGGAGGGACCCAGTGGGAGGTAATTGAATCATGGGGCAGAGGTTTCTCATACTGTTCTCATGATAGTGAATAAGTCTCACAAGATGTGTTGGTTTTATAAAGAGGAATTCCCCTGCACAAGCTCTCTCTTTGCCTGCCGCCATCCTTATAAGACGACTTGGTTCTTCTTACCTTCTGCCATGATTGTGAGGCCTCTATAGCCATGTGGAACTATAAGTCCATTAAACCTCTTTTGCTTCCCAGTCTTGGGTATGTCTTTATCAGCAGCGTGAAAATGGACTAATACAATGTTCCTTTTCTTTTTCATGGAAATATGAAAGAATGTATGGATTATGGCCATATGTCTACCATGTCAAATATTTACCTGTATTCTTTCCCAGGAGATACATTATGTCTTTTCAACAAGAGATTTAAAAATATGTAATGCCTGCACAATCCTTTTGAAAACTTTTTTTTAATCTAAAATTTTGCTGTTTTGTAATGGTTCTATTAAAGTAGTTTTTAAAAAATGCTTTCCCTTCAGAGTTCCAAATAAAAAAGAGAGTTTTGGCTAGATATCCTTATTACTAAATCTCTTCAAATAAATCAGTTTAAAATAATGGTCAGGACACTCTTCCATTCTTGGCGGCAGGGAGTTTGCTGCAGGTGGCAGTCACCTCTCTCTGTTGTTAACCCCCAGAGATCAAGTGAACTACTCCAGAGTAGGGGATCTAAACTATTCAGATAAGCAACTCCCTATCTTCAGGCAGAGGAGGGAAGCAGGGCCAGTAATGTCCAGAAACTTCCTGGTTCTGGCAATGGGGGAGCAATAAGACTCTTTGGGAAGATATTTATTTATTGGTACCAGAGATTCTGAACTCATTGAAATGAAGACAATGTAAGTCTGTCCCATAGAGGAAGGCATGGTTAATTTTGAAAGAGTCTAGAATGTCTCAGAGGGGAGTGACAGAACCAGCCTGGAAAAAGCCCGGTGAAGCTGCAGTCCCAGCACCAAGCTGGATGGAGGCTGCAGCAAAACATTCTTGGAAGAGCCTCAAGAAATAACGATGGGTGCTGTCTGCTCCAGAGAGCTGTGGGCAGGATGCTGGGGGTGGTGTGGGCCACATGTTGCTTGGTCTGCTGGCCTCTAGCTGGTCTACATGAATGAAAAACACACCCAAGCCTAAGGGGCGGTGGGATGGCCAAGACTTCAGCTGGCATGGTGCCTCCCCTGGGATCATGCACCTGCTTTCTGAGAGATGGTCCATAAAGGCAGCTCCAGAGTATTTGTTTCTGGGAAAGATAAACTTATTATTTTTAGAGTGAAATTTTGTTGTGAACAGATTCCCCAAAGAAATAGCAGGAAATGGGAACGAAATCGTTTTGGTTCTAGGCAACAGAAGGGGCATTTTTAAAAGAATCTGTATTGTCCAATTATCCTGAGCAGGGTAGTTCTCAATTGAAAATCCTGGTCCTGGGTTCAGTTGCAGAGTCTCCAGACTTGGCATCGTCGCCTTCTCCATTATCAAAATGACTCTGGCCCATAACTTACTGTGCTTTCCTTCAAGTCCCAGAAATTCAGGCGATTGTCAGGGAGAGGGTGTCTTGGGTCGGCTGGTGGCCAATACAGTGGATCGGAAGAAAAAGAGTCATGTGGATTCATCAATGCCACTTAGGCCTGGTCACTGCCACTTGTCTAAGCAGACACAGAAACCTCAAGGTTAGACTGGCGTCTCAAAGTTACTATCAGTTCCTTGGGTAAACATCTATTTTGAACAATTATAAACAAATGACTTCATCTGTAAGACACAAAGCCACTGTGGTCTGAGATTGTGTATCTTTCCTTCTCTCCCTCTGTCCCTCCCTCTCTTTCTCCTTCTCTTTTAATTTCTCTCTCTCTCACTTTCTTTTTCTCTGTCTCACATGTGCACACACACCCACACTTTCTATGTGCTCAAATAACACGTTTTTCTGTCTAAACTGGAATAGTTTAGAATTTTCATCTGTGTATCAAGCTTAAGTACTTACATTGATGGTCATGGAATTTTGGATAGTTAATTAAAGACATTTGGGATTATAAATAACAAGAGTCATCCAACCTCCTGTAGGATACTTTCTGTTTTATATAAGCTAGAATTGTTGAGATTAAATAGCAATATGGTTTGGCTCTGTGTCCCCACTCAGGTGGGTTATGGGGGTGACTTCACCCATGCTAGTCTTGTGATAGCGAGTGAATTCTCTCGAGATCTGACGGTTTTAAAAGTGGCAGCTTTTTCCTGCACTCTGACTTTTCTCTCCTGCTGCCATGAGAAGAAGATCTTTGCTTCCCCTTCCGCCATGATTGTAAGTTTCCTGAGGCCTCCCCAGCCATGCAGAACTGTGAGTCAATTAAACCTCCTACGTTTATAAGTTGCCCAGTCTTGGGTGGTATCTTTATAGTAGTGTGAGAATGGACTGATACAGATAGAATACTAGGAAATGAGAAGAAAGCCTGTATGAGCTTTCAGAGGGAGTGCACCAACCCTGAGCCCCCAGCCCCTTTGGGGCTTTGCACTGCTGCATGATGATGACGATGATGGGGCCGTCCTCCTCATCCTGCGTCTCTGCATGGTTTGTTCTCCTGCTTCCTTCAGTTTGCTTCTTGAATGTCAGCTCCTCACCCAGCTTCTATTGTAGTTCATAGGAATTGTTTCCCACTGAAATTACCAAATGTGTTTGTTCATCAATTGATGATCCATGTCTACTTCAGTGGTGTGAGTTCTAGGAGGGCAGGGACCTTGCCTCTCCCATTCATTGTTCTGTTCCCAATGCCTGGCACATACTGAGTGTACAAGACATATGTATTGAAAGAGTAAGAATGAGACTGTGGAACAAATTGCTTCACCCATTTCTGGCTTCACTGACACGTTTTAAGATCTCCATATTCTTGTCCATCTGAGAGCTGTATGCAGGCCCATGCATGGTATCTATACTGCGCTTGATGGAGTAGCTGTCTGTAGCAATCCAGCATTCAGGAAAGACACAGGAATAACTAGAAGTTATTCAGTGACAACCTACTGTGCAGTGTAAGCCTTCTCCAGCACCTTTCTCCTTTAGGCTGTTTGGTCTTCTTTCTCTTCTTCTAATTGCCCCTAGGCCACTCTCATTTCTTGCATAGATTACCTAATAGACCAGCAACTAGTCTCCTGCTTTCTTTATTGTCCTAGATCTATCACCTTCACAGTGACCAGAGTAATGTTTCAAGAAAACTCATATAATCTTATACTAGCCTTGTTCTTTCCGCAACACTTGCACCATCTTGCTTGTTCCTGACCCTATCACACTGGTTTTCTGACATTCTCAGCATAATCCAGCTCCACTTGCCTTGGAGCCCTTTAGTTTTATTCCCTATGACTATGGTGTTCTTCCTAGGGCTTATAAGATGACCAATAGCCTATTTCTCATTTCTGAATTCAAAGGTTACCTTCCCTGAGTGGGCTTCTTTGACCACCCAATCATAAGTAGCTCAGCTTTCCCTGTTATTTTCTAGTATAGCTCTCTGCTTATGTTTTTTTTCTTAGCTGCCAAAAATTGTAGCTCTTTGTTTATCTGTCTCCCCATCACAGGTGGTCAGTTTCATGAGGGTTGGGGCCATGGCTTGTCACAGTGACTATTGTGTCTTCAATGCCCAGAATAGTGCCTGGCACATAACACATACTTAGTAAATTTTTTTTTCTAAATGAATAAATGAAAAATATTGTTGAATAAATGAATCTCTTAGACTGTAATGAAAGTTATGGTCTTAGTTAAAAAGACGATCATTCAAGGAAATCTTATCAAATAAATTTCTCCTTGAACAAACTTGAGTCAGGCTCCTCTGAGTCCTCTTTCTGATTAGGCCCCAATCTTGGGCTTAGTTTAGTTTTAGCAAGAATTCTGCTCAGTCAGTTTAGCAAAAATCCCCCGTCTGTGTTATCTGGTCATCCTCAGTATCTGATCAAATTCCTCATCCCTCACCCTTGATATCTTATCACATTGGCTTGCCTTGAAAAAGAATTCTGTTGAGTTTGTTTAGCAAGACTTCTTCTTGCCTTGATGTTTCCTCTTAGGAATGTTCCACTGACCCTCACCCTTCTCCTTGGCTATAAATTCAGCTTTGTCCTTGTTCTCTTCAAAGTTGAGCCCAACCTCTCACTCCTGCTGCACAATCCCCATTGCAGTAGTCCCTCCTGAATAAAGTCTTACCTATTATCTTTAACAAATGTCATGAAAAATGTTTGAATAGTTGTTCTCTTCCAACCTTTTCTTTATTTCTACCTGCATCTTCTCACTCTCCCATGCATAGATCAACAGCTGGCAAACTTACGCCAAGGTGATTACAAATTTATAGCTGTGGTACTTGGACCCTCTCCTGGTCTGGCCATCTGTCACGTATTGAGAATTCTGCTTACAGGCTTTGAGTTTCTAATGGAAGCAGGTTAAGTTTCAGCAGCATGTAGCTTCACATCATAACAACATAAAATGTCCCTTTCCTTAAAAGCTATGTCCCTAGAAAACTTATTATTAATATTATCATGTCCTAATGATAAATAATATTAATTATTTAATAATGATTATAATAATCATCAATACTTATTAATAATCATTTAGTATTAATCATTTAGCAACTCATATTGCTAAAGCAATTTAAATATACTGAAGGAGTGTAATCTTAGCGGACACAATAAGTGATTTATCTTTCCTGCTCTGCTTATGAATAAATGGGGCGGGAGTGGTGCGGAGATAAGATGGAGGCCAAAATATCACCTAATTTGCTGAGAGAGGCTGAATAGGAGCACGCCGTTTTAGGGCTGTTGGCCAAGCAGGCTTTATCATAGGGGACCCAGAATTAGGGAAAGTGCTTACTAGTCAGAGAAAATTCTCCAGGCTGGTTGCAGGAGGAGGCACTGGAGGTGTAGGTGGGTCTAATCCCAAGAGCAGTGTTGACTCAGGTACACCAGTTCTTTTTTGCCACCTTACCAATCAGTTACCCATTCTAATTCCCCAGGGCTGAGTAAAGGAAAGAAAAGATGCAAAATGCACATTTAAAAAGAGATTTTCCCTTTGGAGTCCGCTGTTTTTAAGAAAACTTGAAATTGATATTTGGGTCCCCTAATTGGTCAGATGTATGAACAGGTTAACTCAAGAACTTGGTAGATGATATTCAAATACTGTCAGGCTCATTTTCTTCAATTACAAAATGAGGGGATTTTCATATGTAATGCGCCTTTAATTGGAAAGATACTGTGAATATTTCCCCTCGACTGGAAAATGATATTTATTGTTAAAACCCTAACTTGAGAACAAGAAGTTCAAATAAATAAGAAGGAAAAGGCCAGTCGCGGTGGCTCACATCTGTAATCCCACCACTTTGGGAAGCTGAGGTGGGTGGATCGCTTGAGGTCAGGAGTTTGAGACCAGCCTGGCCAACATGGTGAAACCCTGTCTCCACTAAAAATACAAAAAATAGCCAGGCGTAGTGGTGCACACCTGTAATCCCAACTACTGGGGAGGCTGAGGCAGGAGAATTGCTTGAACCTGAGAGGCAGAGGTTGAAGGGAGCCAAGATTGCACCACTACACTCCATCCAGCTTGGGCAACAGAGTAAGACTCCGTCTCAAGGAAAAAAAAAAAAAAAAAAAAGACATATTTTTCACAAATTAACTATTATTTTCCTTAGAAGTGTGTTTCTCCCAGCCTTTTTTTTGTGTTTGTTTATAGTGGGGGTGAAGGTGGGGTTGTTTTGGGGAAAGGTGTCAGAGGCAGAGATGTCTGCTCACTTTGGAAACTGCATAAAGCAAGATCATTACCAGGGAAGAACAATAAATATCGCAGCAAATGGTCTGTTATTCAGGCTCTGACACACAAAAGAGGATGAATAAACTAAGTCCACTTAGCTCCCAACTCAGTTGTACCAACAGCCTTCTCATTTATTAATTACTAAATCTTATTCCAAAGTTAAAAAAAAATTTGTGGGGGTTTTTGTTTGTTCTTTTTAAAGACCACATTAATTCATTTTCTTGTCAAATACTCAATTTTGGTGGAAGTATGAACAAGGAGTTAGTTAAAAGCCAAGCAATAAAAAGGAACACAAGAGGAAGGTAAGTGCCGCTGGGTAATGGCTGGAAGACAGTGGTAGGGATGGGGAGGAGTGAATGTACAAGTTTACATTGTGACATCATTGTAACTTGACATAATTATTTGTAGGGTTAGAGAATTTTTGAAAGTAAGGTTTAAATATACATGTAACATAGAATGCACTCTGCTTCCTTATGATAACAGATCCAAAATGACAGTCACATTTTTTATCATCCCATGTCTACCAAAATCCTGTTAGGGGCTTTATATGCTTTATCTCCTCTAGTCCTCAAAATTGTTTGCATAGGATGAAATTAGTACCCTCATTTTACAGAGGAGATAATGAGATTTAGAGGGCTTAAATCGATTGTCCAAGCTCACACAACTGATAAATAGCAGGCCCACAGTACTTGAACCTAGGTCTGTCTGGTTCACATGATGCTGTACCATACAGATAGCTGGTGGTAGAGAATGTATCTTACTTTGTTTTACCCTCTATGGACCCAGTCTCTGCTCCATGACAGCATGGACCACGTCTGTCTCTGTTAACCATATATTCCCTGTGCTTAGCACAAAACCTAACAGATAGTAGAAACTTGACAAATATTTGTTGAACAAATCTTGGGAGTTTTTTTCTCACTGGGAACTATCCCATTTATACACGCACAAGTAACAATTCTTAGGGCAGATCTTAAATTTAGAAACTTGAAGATACGAAAAAAGATTCATTGAGAATTATTTTAGCTATGCCTTAAAATGAAAAGTATGTGATTAATTTAGGTAATCTCACATATCTACATATACTAAAAGCTAGAATATAATTTTTAACACACACACAAACACACAGAGAGAAGAAATAAAAGTACAAGAAAAATTGCTTAATATTCTTTATTGAAAACCATGAGAGTTAATCTCTATTCTGATCAATGTTCAAGTTCTTTTTTTGCTCAGGGTCTGTTGCTATCACTTGCTGGAGTGACAGTATGAAGCACTGTTAAGAGCACAGTGTCTGAATCCAGACTCCCTGGGTTTAAAACTTTATGTCTTAGCTCATCACTTTACCAACTATGTTAATTCAACTCCTTTAAGAAGTAGACATAGAGACTGAGGGGAGAAAGCAGGAGTGTGAAGGGAAAAATTCAGATTGTGATGCAGATCTGACACATGTAAAGGAAAGGGAAAGCAAAGGAGGATAGGAAAGGAGGGTTCCAAGTTGCAGTGGAGTTCTAAGAAAGTTTCAGCTACAAAAGACCATAGGCCAAAGTTACCTGCACAGGATTCCCTCCTGGATGACTTCCTTGTCCAAGTTCAGCCCTGGGGAAGTGTGGCCTTGGTACAAATGCAATGGTAGATCTAGAAGGGCAGCAGCAGCGGCTGCTCACCAACTATGGCCCCCATAGCAAGACATCTGAGTGTGCATTTTCCAGGCCACTACATCAACTGCAACCTCAGCCAGAGAACTTACTTATTACCTCATCTAATTGTCTTTGCACCAAAACTCTTCTAAAGAGCAGTCTATACTCTGCCTATTTCTGTTCTTTTATTTATTCTTGAACCACTCACATATTCCTACTAATAAACTAAGTGTTATTTCTACTAATAAACTCCTCTTCATTGAGATCACCAATGACCTTCACAGTGACCTATCCAATGGCTTGGCCTCAGTCCTCATCCTAGTGGATCTGTTAGAATCCCTCATAGGGCTTGCCAGTCTGTCCGTCTTGAAACACTTTCTGCACTTGGCTTCTGGATTTCTCTTGGGATTCTGACCTCAGTGCTCATTCCTTAGACTCCCTTGATGATTTGTCCTCACTCTTCTAAAATTTTGACCCAATCCAGAGTTTAGCCCACAGACCTCTTCTCTACCCACACCAAATCTTTAGGTAATCTTATTTAGCTGCATGCTTTTAGGTAGATTCTAAATTTTGGCATATCATATCTCACATGAGTCTAGGCCTCTGTTGAATTCCAAAAGTTGATTTGCCCAAAAAACAAAGTTTTCCTTGATTCTTCTTTTTCATTCCCCATATTTTATCTATCAGAATATTCTGTCAACTCTGCCTTCAAAATGCACCTAGAGTTCAACCTGTCTTTGCTTCATCTGCTGCTGCCACCCTGAGCCAAACATCTGTAATCTTTCATCTGGGTCAAACCCCCACTATCTCTCCTCTGGATCACCACAGTAATATCCTAATGGGCCTCTCTACTCCTGTCCTTCCTCCTCTACAGAATATCCTCAACCTAGCAGCCAGATGAATGTTTAAAAACAAAAGTTACATTATGTCTCTCATGTGCTCAGAGCTCTTCTGTGGCTTTTCATCACATTCAGCTGATTCCTGATAATGGCCCACAAGAGCCCTTGTAATCTGGCTTCTGCTTCTTCCAATCTCCCTTCTTCCCATCCCCTGACTTACTTGCTTCCATCTGACAACACTGGCTTCGTTATTACTTAAGCAGCAAACGCATCCCTGCCTCGGGATATTTGCACTTGCTTTTTCTTTGTTCTGAAACATTCTTCTCCCAGGTATCTACATATTTCACTTCCTTAGGTACTTTGAGTCTCTTCAAAGGTTATATGAGTAATGAGGGATTCTATAATCGCTGTATATAAAATAGCAGTCTCCACCACAGTACTTTCTGACCTACCTCACCTGATTTCTTTTTTAACTATAACACTCGTTATCATTTGGTATGTTACATGTTTACCTACTTATTTATCTATGTTCTCTCTCTTTCTAACACTTACACTAGAATTGCTAGCTCAATGAAAGCAGAGAAGTCATCAGTTTTATTTATTCTAGTGTTTGACAATGAATGATAAAATGCACTGCTCTGTGCCCTATATTGTGCAGTCCAATTCTGATCCATGTAGGATGTTGCTTCTAAAAATTGGAGCCCTTATTCTCTATATAAACATTTATTCAACCTGAAAATCCTTCCCAAGAAGCACAGACGCAAGCCTAGACTGAGAAGATGAAAATAAATACCTAACTTTTTAATGCCCAGACACCGACAAACATCTACCAGCATCAAGATCATCTAGGAAAACATGATTTCACCAAACAACATAAGGCACCAGGGACCAATATTGAAGAAACAGAGATATGTGACCTTTCCGATAGAGAATTCAAAATAGCTGTTTTGAAGAAACTCAAATAAATTTATGATAATACAGAGCAGGAATTCAGAATTCCATCAGATGAATTTAACAAAGAAATTAAAATAATTAAAAAACATTAAGCAGAAATCCTAGAGTTGAAAAGTATAGGTGACACACTGAAGAATACATCAGTCTCTTAATAGCAGAGTTATCAAGCAAAAGAAATAATTAGTGAGCTTGAAATAGGCTATTTAAAAATACACAGCAGGAGGAGATAAAAGAAAAAAAGAATAAAATGAATGAAGAATGCCTACAAGATCTAGAAAACAGCCTCAAAAAGTCAAATCTTGAAATTATTAGGCTTAAAAAGGAGGTAGAGAAAGAAATTGGGGTAGAAAGTTTTTTCAAAGGGATAATAACAGAGAACTTCCCAAACCTAGACAAAGATACCAACATTCAAGTACAAGAAGGTTCTAGAATACCAAGCAAATTTAGACCAAAGACTCCATCAAGACTTTTAATAATCAATCTCCCAAAGGTTGAGGAAAAAGAAAGGATCCTAAAAGCAGCAAGAGAAAAGAAACAGACAACATATAATGGAGCTCCAATATATCTAGCCACAGACTTTTCAGTGGAAACCCTACAGGCCAAGAGAGAATGGCATGCCATATTTAAAATGCTGAAGGAGTACATCCAGGGAAAATATCCTTCGGATGTCAAGAATAAATAAAAATCTTCCCAGACAAATGAAAGCTGAGGGATTTCATCTACATAGACCTGTCCTATGAGAAATGCTAAAGGAAGTCCTTCAATCTGAAAGAAAAGGATGTTAATGAGCAAGAAGAAAGTATCTGAAGGTATAAAACTCACTGGTAATAAATACACAGAAAAACACAGACTATTATAGCACTATAACTGTGGTGTGTAAATTACTTTTGTCTTAAGTAGAAAGACCAAATAATGAACCAATCAGAATTATTACTACAAAAACTTTTATACACAATGGAGTACTATTCAGCCATAAAAAGTGTGAGATCCTATCACTTGCAACAACATAGATGAAGCAACAATGTAGATGTTAAGTGAAAAAAGCCAGGCACAGAAAGACAAACATTGAATGTTACCAATTTTTTTGTGGGATCTAAAACCCAAAAGAATTGAACTCATGGAGATAGAGAGTAGAAAAATGGTTACCAGAGGCTGGAAATGGTAGTGGAGGGGTAGTGGGGAGGTGGGGATGGTTCATGGATACAAAAAAAGTAGTTGGAAATAATGAATAAGGCTTAACATTTGCTAACACAACAGGATGACTGTAGTCAATAATTGCTTAGTTGTACATTTTAAAATAACTGATAGGGTATAAGTGGATCATTTGTAACACAAAGGATAAATGCCTGAGGGGAGGGGATGGATACCCAATTTTCTATGATGTGATTATTACACACTGCATGCCTGTACCATGTATTCCATAAATATATACACATCCTAGTATGTATTCACAAAAATTAAAAGTTAAAAAAAAATAGGCCGGGCCCAGTGGCTCACACCTGTAATCCCAGCAATTTGGGAGGCTGAGGAGGGCAGGTCACCTGAGGTCAGGAGTTCGAGACCAGCCTGGCCAACATGGTGAAACCCTGTCCACCTTGGGAGAAGGAGGCAGGAGAATCGCTTGAACGTGGGAAGCAGAGATTGCAGTGAGCCAAGATCGCCCCACTGCACTCCAGCCTGGGTGACAGAGCGAGACTCCATCAAAAAAAAATTTTTTTTTCAAAGTTTAGTATAGTTTGTATCACTTGATTGCTAAAGAGAGTTTCTTTATCCATTAAGTACTCCAGAATGCCAATTGTCTACCAGATTTTCTTTGGCGTACGGCACTCTGTTCTCATCTGAGCTCTCTGTCCTTCCTCTTTTGTTTTTGCTGACACTGCAGTAAAGGGGAGATGATATTAACTCATTTTTGTGGAAAGAGTCTCTTCCTGATTAGGATCTAAGCTGAAATTAGATCCATCTTTGATTGGCTAGGAACTACCTACAGTGGGTCTCTCTGCTCCAAGCATATAATAGAGTATGATAAATATATTTGCAGAATTTATTCAAATTGACTTGTGATGACATCTTTACAGGATTAACAATAATTCTGGACAGAAATGTAGCTATTATTAAGCATTAATTAGGCTGCACTTTGGTCCACTCTCTTGTAACAGAAAGTCACTCAGTGGTTGGCACTGCCCATTCACATCCCTATTGTTCTCACTGTTAGAATTTCTGATGTTAGAATCTTAGAATCTTAAGGCTTTTGTGTAAGAATTGCTTAAGAGGTTTTTCAAATCCTGAATTTCAGTGGAATAGCTGATGCCACCAGTTTGAAGACCCTGGAGAGGAACAGAATCAGCATGAGAATACCGTTTCTTCATCTCCTTGTCCCATGACTTCACCCTTCACTCTTCGACCAACAACTCTCTCCATACTTTGGATCACTTTCAAAACACTTAAAAACTCTGGACACAAACTCCTTGGGGAGATGGATTTGAGGTTTCCTCCCATCTTCTCATTCAACAGCTCCACGATTAAACCTCTTTTTCTGCTGCCACCCAGTGTCTCCACGTACTGACTTGCCACACACGTTGAACTGGCAACAGATCGATTATGGTTAAACTTGAATGTATAACTTTAAAGATTCCCCTTGGGTAGTCCATTTCAGAGCACATGTAGTTGTTTAACCAATCCAGGCCCTATAGCAGTGAATTACATATGTTCCACAATTTTTTCTTCTTTTTCCTCTTGTTTTCCTCGAACTCTATTAAAAATTAAAGAGATAAAATTGAAAATAGGGATTTGAAGTAATCATATTACTGCCAGAATGTCCTTCTTAGTCAGCAATTTATACCAGAACACCTTCTTCCATCATGCACTTTTTTTTTAAGGCAAATTTGAGTGAGGTATAACATACATGCAGAAAAGTGAGCAAACCATCAGTTACAGCTTGACAAAATTGTACTACATAAATGCACCTACATAACCAGCACTCTTGTATAGATGCAGAAGCCTGTAAGTCCCCCACAAATTCTCTTGTGCCTCTTGTAGTCAGTAACCTCAGCAAGGGTAGCCACCCTCTACTCCCCAGATGCCTAATGACAAAGAATCGTTTTACCTTTTAAAACTTTATATAAAGGCATCATATTGTACATTTTTGTATTTGACTTGTTTTACTCCATATTGCATATGTGATATTCACTGATGCTCTGAATATTGTAGCTTAGAATGCTTCCCATTTTGTACGTTTGGCAAGATCTAGACTCCTGTTCTCTCATCTTTAGACCCTCATGTGTCGACTTTGAACCAGGGTGATGCACCTTCTTAAATTTACTTTTGTGCTCTTAAGAACCCTGAAATAAAAAGCAGTGAAACCTCCTTAAATCTGCTTTTCAGGCTTTCTGTGCTGCTGACATGGAAAACTGAGAAGCTTCGAGAAGGGTGGTCTAGTTTATTGGCTAATAATTAGATATGCAATCAGTGAAGTCAGGCTCACAGGACTAGTTAGCAGTTTTTCAGGAGAGGAGCCAATGCTGTGAGGCTTCTCAGCAGCAGGTACAATGAATAAATTAAAGGTATTCTTGAACTTGCAACTTCTTTCCAGCCACCATGACAGTTCCTGGCCCACCTATACTTCTGAAAGAGAGTGCCAGCAGTTTTGCCTACCTAGTCTAGCTTGAAACAGAAATGCCATCAGTTGAAAGGAGTTGATATTGTGATATTTGCTCGGTTAAAAGGTGGGCAGGATTTTCTATCTCAGAATACCAAGTTCCCACAAACTGTGTACTTGGTAAATTTGGGGGAGATGGTATAACTACAATGGAATCTGGAATTCTCTCCCAGTTTTGTTCCTACCTCACTGAAAATTTGGACAAGCTACTTTATCACTTGAATCTTAGTTTCCTCCTGAAAAGAAAAAGTAAGACTGTAACACTCTACAGTCTGTGAATGAAGCTGGTGTCATTCTCCCTGTGGTTGCGAATCCCCATTTCTGCACACTTTCTGGTATCAGTTGAACTTCTTGACCATTAACTCCCATCCATCAAGCTCTCTGCAAAGTCTCTCTTCCACCAAACCTTTAAAGAGTTATTGTTACTCCATACTGTACACTCTCAAATGCAGAGCTGGCATCTATGTTGGATGTAGCTTCACCCTTGGCTGACAATGTTATTTTGTAACACTCTCCTCCCCACTCATGCACAGGGTTTTTCATTGCCTGCTCTTAAACATTGAAAGTAAAGTACATCTAGAGACTCTTTTGTAATAAACCATTATATCTCATATCACGTGCTGAACAGATTAGACTACAAAAGGTTTGTTCTTCTGCTCTCCAAAGGTGCTTTCTGCCTTTAAAGAACAGATTATGATTCCCTCTATCCTGCCCCCCATTTCACCTCCTTCCACTCCCCACGCCCAGAAGACGGCAACTGTTCAAGATCTTTCTTCTGAGATTAACATAAGCAATTGGTAATTTGGGCAGCAGGAAAGACAGAGAATGAGGAGCCAGGCCAGAGGCAGACAATAATTACCTAATCTGGAAGAGGGCCAAGTGGATGGCTCTGATCCTTATGACAGGAGAGCCTTTGCTCGTCTGAAAAAAATCTGTTTTTCCTTAAACCTATTCAATGATCATGTTGCCCATTTAAAGACTTTAGCTAATATAATACAATCTGTTTTTTCTCAAAACAATGCAGCAATGAGTTGTTTTCCTTGCTTAGATCCAATACTTTTCATAGGATTGGAGGGTGATGAGGAAGAGGAAACAGGCTCCAAGCCGTGACACCATGGAATGGTAATTCTTCCAACTTAGGATGTTTGCATTTATTTATTTTGAGTTTTTCTCTTAGAGTTCCTTGTTTAAATAATTAAGCAATGGGCACACTGTGGCTAACAATTACTTGCATTTCCTTTGTAATTAATATTTTATAAAGTGCTTATGTATGCATTCTGCTTTGACTCAGAAAAATCCTGTGGGTCAAGGAAGTTAAGTATTGCCATCCCATTAACAGATGTAAATCCTAAATTAAATATTTTAAAATAAAATCTAAAATGCATGGCTGACTTGGCAAGACTTTAAGGAAAATCCTTAGGGAAGACAAATAAAACAGGAACAGGATTCCAACGATTCTCTTAATTCTAGTGACTTAGAGTTATAGTTTTAAGCTTTTGGTTTTCCAAGTAGGAAGTTCAACTTAAATTACTCATATAAATCTGGGACCCCTCAGAGTGCTACCCCAGTAGTACATAAACCCATCAGAAACAATTCCCTTTTTTCAAAATTTTATAATGTTCCCTTTATTATTTTGAAATAAAATTCATAGTATAAGTTGCATAATTTAAAAAATGTCATTGCCCCAACTAAAACATAAATAAGAAGTAAAAGTAAATTATAATAAATTAATAAGTATGTAACTACAAAAATTATGAAGGCACTGGAAGGCATAAGAAAGTAATCAGCCGCTTGCTCTTATCTGTGGACTCATCATGAGTGACAGCTAAGGCTGCGGCTAATACAAATACATGGTATGACAACTTTCATTCTATGGGTAGCATTTTCATTGAGAATACTTTTCTAAAATGGTGCCCAACTCTTGGAAAAATTATGAGCAAAATATAACAATTAATATGAAAGAAGGCTTCATTCCTGGAAATAAATCAGGATATTTTTTAAATTAAAAAATACTTTAGGTTTATATGCCTAATGACATTATCTACTAGGATCACATAATTCTAAATACTTTTTTCATCAATAAGAAAAATTTTCATTGTAGTGTGCAGTTCTGTACCTAATATTTCTGAATTCTACCCAGTAAGTGCCAAGCACGTTCCTTAATTTAATGAGACAATCAAAAATGTTTGTATAAATATCCAAAACACTCTGTAAGGGTAGAAACATCCCTGTTGTAACCCACAGGGCAATATTCTCAGTGAATAAAGAAACCAGACAAAAGGGATATGGGAGAAAATGTGCCTAACTAGTATTCAGCTCTTAGTGAAGAGCCCTCCCTTGAAAAATCTTAACAATCACATTAGTTGGGGGCTTGGATTTACACTACGTCTATGGTTAAAAAAAAAAAAACTGAGCAAATTTCAGAATAATTAAGTATAGAAATAAAATAAGTATATTTAATTTATTTAAAATCAGAAAATGCAAAATCGAAAGTCTAAGTAAAACCCAAGATAAAATGGCATGGCAGCTATGGAAATGATCCTAACAAAATATCTAGAAATATGATATATACAGATAGACTTTTGTATAGGTATAAATACATATCACTTTCATATACATATGTTAATATGTATGTGTATAAATTTAAGGCTTATTGACTGGAATAAATAGTTTAGATGTAAATGAAAGTCTAATTATACCAGAGAGAGACAAATAGATGCAAGGTATGAATAACTGAGGTAGTAATATAGACTTAACTGGACTTTAGGAGAGATAAACAGGGAGATACACACTATTCAGAAAGATAAGGTGTGAGAATTTTTACAATTAGTCAGAAACGCGAACAAATGTGCACCTGAAAGACCCAATCCTTCAAGATGAATTCCAAGTGACTAACTAGGCCTAAACTTAAAATAGAGCCACGCAACCATTTGCTGACTAGATGTCACACACATACTCTGAGTTCCCTGAAAACCCAAACACCTCTATTTAACTTGGGGACTTTCAGAACTCACTTGAGCCAACCAATCAGAGCTCACCTGCCTCAGCCCATCAACCAATCATGGCTCAGCTGTATCATCCAATCAGGACTAAGCAAGTTTTATTCCTTCATTTGCTTAAATGAATCTGCTTGGGAACTTGGGCAGGAAACTTCTTTGTAAAAGTCAAACCCTCCCTTTGTTCTCTGGAGTACTCCACTTTGTACCTAAAGCTGCATTTCCCCAGTTTACAAGCTGTTCCTTAGAATAAAGTCTTTTCTCTAAATGCCATTCCAGAAAACTTCTGTTCACAGAAGACACCAATTCTATGATTGAGGTAGTATAATGAAACTCAAACCAGACAAGAATGAGATACAAGGTAAAATTACGGAATGCACAAGACAGAGAAAATCTTAAATATGCACAGAGAAAGTTAGACTAACTAAAAAATGAATGTCAGCTATATTTACTCCTCTAATAGCAACAAGATAAACTAGAAACCAGTGAAACAGAATCCTCATCATACTGAGAGAAAACAAATTTAAACTTACAGTTATTTACTCAGAAAAATTATCTTTCAAAAGCAATTGCAATATAAAAATGGATTTTGATGCACAATAGATAAGAGAGATTATCACTAACAAATCCCCAATTAAGAGATTTTTAAAGGTGCACTTCAAGAAGAAGAAAAATGATTTTAAGAAGAGCTAAGATGCAGAAAAGAAATGTTGAGAAAAATGGTAATAGATTGGTAAATGTAAAGATATAACTGTAAAATAAACTATTTTGTGGATTGAAAATCATCTTAGTTCTAAAATTATAGACAATAATAAGTCTAGAAGAAGTAGCAAATGGAATTAATGAATTCTCATGTCCTTGTAGTTTTATGAGAGGATAAAGATATTGATTATCTTTATATTTATTTCAGTATGTTAAAATTATTCCAGGAGTACTATTAAAGTAATAAAAATAGAGTATGTACCTTCCAAACCAGCAGAAGATTAGGAGTGGAATGAGAAAACAGTAATCTCAACTCAAGCAATGCAAAAGAAGGTAAGAATAGAAGGTAAATTAAAAACAAAACGAAACAGCAACAAAGAGAAAAAAAGAATAAATTGAAAATACAAACTAAGATCATATTACTTGAGACCAGGAATTCAAGACCAGCCTGGTCAACAAAGTGAGACCATGTCTCAATAAAAAGTAATAATAATAAAAATAAATAGATAAATATAAACATATCAGGAATAGTAGTCAATGTATATAGTCTGAACTCCACATTAAAAGCCAAAATTTATTATAACAAAAACAAAAACAAGCTGGGTGTAATGGCATACACCTGTAGTCGCAGCTACTTGGGAGGCTGAGGTGAGAGGCTCCTTTCAGCCCAGGATTGCAAGGCTAATCCAGGCAACATAGTGAAATCTCGTTTTAAGAAAACAAACAAACAAAACTGAGCGAAAAAGATTTTTTAAATCCTGATATATGCTGTTAACAAGGAACAAGGAAATGCATAAACCCTAAGAACACAGAAAGATTGAATATAAAAGGATGGGAAAAGATATGTCAGGTAAATTTTAACTTAAGTAAGCTTGGATGACAAAACTAACATTGGAAAAATTAGACTTCGAGGCAAAAAGCATTATAAGGCAAAACATAAAGAGGGTATTGCATACCTAATAAAAAAGCATAAAGTGTATAGAAAAATATAAAAATTTCTAAGCTATATATTTATTAAGATAGTTTAAATATGTGTAAAACAAAGATTGTCAAAACTACAAGGAGAAATTGAAAAATCCATATTATAGTAGAGAATTTACAAATCTTTAGTGTCTCAGTAACTGTTAGATGAGAGAGACAAAAATCAGCAAACATATAAAGATTCAAGAAATTCAATTATCAAAATTGATCTAATGGGTACATATAGAATATATACTAAACAAATGGAAAATAAACACTCTCTTAAACATACCCACACATTTACCAAATGTGGCCACTTAAAGTCTCAACACATTTCATTTAACCTGCTTAATCTATACTGCTTTTCTGTCCATAAATTAGAATAGGAATTTATAAGAAACTTACCACAGCTCAACTTTGCACATAAAAAAACACATATCATAAAAATGCATGCGTCCTAATTGTTTTGAAAAGTCATTGAAATTATAAAATACATACCAAGACAAACAAAAAATAGATTAAAAAAATTACCTAATATGGGAAAAGTGAAAAGTGGTTGATTGAATAAAATGCACTGCTTTAAATACATATATTTGAAAAGGAGAGAGGCTGCAAATTAACTAAATAAGCATTTAACTTTAGAAATTAGAAAAAGAATAAACTCAAAGATAATAAAAAGAAGAGATTAATACTTAAAAAATTGAAATAGAAAATAAACATACAATGGAGATCTACAAACCAATAACTCATTTGCTCTAAAGAAGAACAATATGATGATTCTATGGAAAGACTGATCATGAAACAGAGAAGGTGCAGCTAGATAATATGAGGAATCAAAAAGTAGGATGCAGTTTCAGATGGAGGAAAAATTAACATAAAATATGAACCAACTTATGTCAACACATTTTAAAACATAGATAATTTCTAAAAATATATTATTTGCCAAAGTATGCAATAAAACAATTGGAAAGCCTAATTGTACTAGGACAGTTAATAAATGTAACTGGTAATAAAAAACCAACCCACAAAAAATCAACCCCAGAGGATTTACAGACATCTTCTACTAATATTTGCTGAATAGCTATTTCCAAATCTTACATAAAGTTTCTTAGAAAAATAAGAAACACTTCTTAAATCATTTTATGTGGCCATTATAATTTAGAGACTACATCAAATAAACAGTAGGGAAAAGACCATTGATAAGGTAATCTCACACAGAGTTATGTGTCTTAAACACTTACAAACAATGTCTGGAAATATATAAATATATCATTACCTGAGAATACAGAGTTGATCTGAGATTAGAAAATCAATTATTATTGTATTAGGCTGTTCTCAGAGTGCTATAAAGAAATACCTGAGACTGGGTTTTTATAAGAAAATCAGTTTAACTGCTCATCGTTCTGCAGGCTGTACAGGAAGGATGGTGCCATCTGCTTCTAGGGAGGCCTGAGAGAGCTTTTACTCACGGTGGAAGGCAATCCAAGAGCGGACACTTCACATGACAAGAGCAAGAGCATGAAGGGGGAGCTACACACTTTTAACTGACCATATCTCACTCACTGTTGCGAGGACAGTATCAAGAGGGATGGAGCTAGGCCGTTCATGAGAAACCTGCCCCCATGATCCAGTCACCTCCCACCAGGTCCCACCTCCAACACTGGGGATTACATTTCAATATGAGATTTGGGTGGTGACACACATCCAAACTGTATCAATTATCATCCATCACACTTACAGATTAAAAGAGAAAAATCCTAAAATTATTCAAAAAGTTTCAGGAAAAAATACATACCCAGTCAGGACTTAAAAAACAAACAAACAAACAAAAAATTTTTTTTTAACAAATAGGAATACATTGTTATATCCTTAATTTGATAAAGGGATTATGTTTTCAACTTTCAGCAAATGTTACTCTTAGTGGCAAGACATTAAAAACTTTGCCTTTTAAATCAGAAAAGAGATAAGAATTTTCGGTACTGCCATTTCCATCCCACATTATTTAAGAGGTCCTAGCCACAGGTCAGATGCAATGGCTCATGTCTATGATCCCAGAGCTTTGAGAGGCTGAAGTGGGAGGATTGCTTCAGTCCAGGAGTTTGAGACTAGTCTGGAGGTCTAGTGAGACCCTGTCTCTACAAAAAATTTAAAAATGGGATGGGCACTGTAGCACGTGCTTGTAGTCCCAGCTAGTTGGGAGGCTGAGGCCAAAACATGGCTTGAGCCCAGGAACGAGTGCTCCTGCACTCCAACCTGGGTGACACAGCAAGACTCTTGCCCTACCCCAACCCCCAAAGATATCCTAGCCAGAGCCATAAGACAAGCAAATAAATAAACATATAGATACAAAAAACTAAGTAAAAATTTTTAAAAATTGAATACAAAGGAAAACCCAGCACGTTATTTATTGGTTACATAATTGTCTACATAGAAAATCCAAAAGATTTTTCAGGTATAGTGTTAGAATTAATAAAAGAATTTAGTCATAGTGCATGAAATAAAATTGATATACTAAGTCAATTATGTTTCTAGACACCAAAAACTAAGGGCTGGAAATTCATGAGCACAAAAATTTATAGTATTTAAAAATCAACTTGTGAAGTGTATAACCACACATTTATGAAAAAATATAAAATATTTTTGAAAGACGTTAATGCAAACGAAAGAAAAGATAGATCAAATTGATGTAAAGGAAGAAGATATAATATTGCAAAGGTGACAATGCTTGCCAAAGTGATCTATAAATTCAAACAAAATTTCAATCAAAATCACAACAACTTTCTCCATTGAACCAGATAGCCTGGTCCTACAATTTTTAATGAAGAAAATCAGAGCCAACAAAAATCCATGACAATTTAGAGGGAAAATAATCACGGTGGGCACCTACCCTACCTGATATCCAGGGTTTTTCTTCATTATGCTAGATGCATTGGCATAGGAATAGGCATACTGACTAATTGAACAGAATAGGGAGCACAGAAATAGATTCATACTTAGATGGAAAGTTGACACTTGACAGAGGTGGCACTGCAGGTCAGAGGAAAAACCGGGATTATCTATAAAATTAGATCAACCTCCAGTAGTAATTGAAGTATTAATCCAAGCTCTGTACCTGCACTATCTTACATAGGTAATTTCACTGGGGCTCATAGAATGAGGATTATAGAGGATCAGGGTGTCAAACACCTGCATAGATGTCATGGGCAGCGTGCAGGTATGGGCTTTTGGGAGCTGTCTGCCTAGAGGTAGGCAATAAGCGGGTGCACTATCTATAGAAAATAATTTTTTTAAAAAATATAGTTCACTAAAGTTGGCTTGTCTGTCTTCACAAGATGCAAGGAATTCTAAAAAAAAAAAAATATCAATCATAAAATATCTTCCCTGAAAAACATTTTTTCCTAAGTTCTAAATAATTAAATGGTTACTATTTGTTCTAAAAATATACATGTAAGTTCCAAATTAGCTCATTTTTCTTATTGATGTTTTAATAAACATTATATTATTTTGTAAACATTGTATTGTATTCCAAAGTAAGTTGGAAGAACTCCCCAGTATATAGTCAATAATCAACAATGTGTGGACTCAACTATAGCCATTTGTTTTGAGGGGAAGTTTGTGATGATTTAGAATGATTCCAGCTTGCTTTGAGTGCAGTGTAGTTTATCTCCAAGCCCTGTGGTGCAACATAGTACCACGTCTGAACAGTAGATTGGAGACAAACATGATGGTTCAGTGATTGTAAAGACAAAGAAAAAGAACTTGAGTTACTACCATTGTCACATTATGTCTAGGATTTTATTTGTGCTTAAAATTTACAATAGTGAACTTGAGAGCAGCCATTAGCAATCCATCCATCCATCCATCATGACCACCTTTCTGCCTAAGCCCGGACATATCCATTCATCTCAACATGACGAGAATGGTCACTATAAACTGGTCACATCTGTAGGTGAAATACAAACTATTTGCTATCTCATTTGTAGGTTCTTTTAAATTATAAAATCTCATGTTTTTGAAATAGATCAAGTTCATTTTTATATATTTTAACTATTTATCTGCAAGAAGGAAAGGCTTCACTACCACACAAAAAAAGAAATCAACATTTTTTCCAATTCTCAAATTTTAAGGTATTTATCTTCAATTTCTCCCCATGTAGTGCCTAATAATGTTCCTTCCCTAGCCCAGCAATGTTTTATAAATTCAATCATCTGAGACTTTACACACCCATATTTGACTAATCTACACATCTGAGGATAGCAGAAATCTTGTCCATGAGAGGAGCAACAACTGTGACTATAAATGAAAAAAGGAAAACTTTGGTTTATCTTTCAAAGCTGTGGGCACTGGTTAGACGGATAGGACAGAGGAGGGAGAGGCTTCCTAGGCACAAAGTAGGAAGCTGGCTTCATTCATGTCAGGGAGGAAACATGGCCCCCGGCCATAAAGGCCTCCCAAGATGACTCATCCTGCCCTAAAATGGGATTTGTTTATTCTGGGAACTCATTTTGTCATCCTAGCCCTGGGGTTATTTAAGATTCTAAAAGCTTGTAGGTAGTAGGTGGTTTGGGCTGCCAAGAAGAATAATTGGATTAATGCATTTCTATCTCAGATTACTGCCAAATTAGTCTGTGCTATGTGGGCTTTTTATGTTATTGTGAGTGTGGCATAACAGAACCAGCTGCTTCTGTGACTTTCTTATCCTCTTCACATCAGACCCATTCACCTAGTCCCTCTCTTATCTTGTCGCACATCAGACTCATTCATCCAGTCCCTCTCTTATTTTGTAGCACCTCCAGATTCTTCCTTTAAAGTCCCTGGGCAGTGCTGTTCATCCTGTTCCCTTCCTAGTCACTTGCTCTTGCTTTCAGCTTCCCCCTTCTTCTCAGGCTTCTTGGTGCAGTTAAATAAAACAAAACATGCCCAAAATCTTTTCAATTATACCAAAGGCTTATCAGTTGTCAGTGAAATCTTACTGATTTCACTCAGTAAGAATGTATAATAATTCAACCCAGACCTGAGAGCAGTGTATCTCTGCAGCTCCCATGTAAAAGGCAGTTAAGAAGAAGAAACATAAAATAAATCAGAGGGAATGATTATATGGACTTCAGCCAATGCATTGTTTATTGTCAATGATCTGCAATTAATCAGAGCTGGAACAGAATTTTGTGATGTGAAGAGTATTGGCCTTGGAGGCTGATAATCAAGGGTCAAGGTCTTGCTCTACCACATATATATTCTTTGTGATGCTGGGAAATCTACCAGCATTAAAGTTTTTCTTAACTCCTTCACAGCATTGTCATTAAATAAGCAAATATGAAAATGCTTTATATGTTGGTAAATGTTATACAAATGTAAGGGCATTACTTCTTTTTTTACTCATTAATTCAGACCCTACTTGGGTCAACAGTTTACACAACTGCCGTTGCTGTGTGAAATAGTATTACAATCATAATTATTTTAGAATCTTCTGTAATTCAGAATTTTACTAACTCAGAATAGGTTTTTCTCAGTTAATTTCCATCCGTGAAAATGTGCCTGCAACACATAAAATATCTTTTCAAAGTTTAGTTTACATGTTGACTTTTGTAGTGGATAAAGTTGTGAGGGTTTAAAGCAACTCTCCTCTTGAAATAAATAAATAAATATATATATATATTGTTTCTCGGTCTGCTAATCTGACATTTCAGTATTATTTTGTAAATTTAAAAACTATATATAACTAGACATTCACAGGTGGAAGTGAGCAGTATGAGTCCAGCTTTGATATCTTGGGTGCAAAATTTACTTGACCTAGATTCTGATCAATATATTGCTATAATTTACTGCCTTCTTTTCCCCAGTGACAATTTTTATGAGAGCAGGTACTTCTTTGATCTTTATAGTCTATTCACCAACTTCTTAGAACCTTCTAAGTCACTCTCCTAGGGCACATGATTATTCAAAGAGACTTTTGTCCCTGTGACTTGACGGGCAAAAAGGTTATTATTATTATTATCATTATTATTATTATTTAGATGGAGTCTCGCTCTGTCACCCTGGCTGGAGTGCAGTGGCGGGATCTCGGCAATGCCCACCTCCCAGATTCAAGCGATTCTCCTGCCTCAGCTTCCCGAGTAGCTGGGATTACAGGCATGCACCACCATGCCTGGCTAATTTCTGTATTTTTAGTATAGATGGGGTTTCACCATGTTGGCCAGGTTGGTCTCCAACTCCTGACCTCGAGTGATCAGCCTGCCTTGGCCTCCCAAAGTGCTGGATTACAGGTGTGAGCCACCATGCCCAAAGTGGCAAAAACTTCTTGCAAATAACATTTTATTTTCTTTCATTGTAGACATATATACTCATTCTAAAAGTATGGAAAGTCTTAAGAAGCAAAAAGGAGAAAATATACAACTCCCTTAATGCTATACCCAGAGATAAATAACTGCTGTTTGTTTTTGCTGTATATCTTCTCAAGTTTTTCCTATGTCATCATATGCATTTTATTAAAATTTAATGAACTTTTATGGACTTTTCTTATTACAAAAGTAATATGAGATTATTGCAGAAAACTTAGAAATGCATTCAAGTGGAAAGAAAATAAAACTAACCCACAATCCTATACTCAGAGATAGCAGCTATTTAATTTTTGCTATATATTTTTCTAATATTTTCTTATGACGATATATATCTTTTATTAGAATTTAACTAACTTTTACCACTCCTTCTTATTATAGAAGAAACATAAAATTACCCGTAAACTTACTACCCAAAGATAAGCATTATAACACTGACATATATTCTTCTAGAACTTAGACTAGGCCTTTATGATGTCTATACCTATACATGATGCTTTTTCCTACAAAACAGGATGATACCAACAATACTGCTTTGCAATCTTCTTTTCTAAAACTTAATAATATATAGTAACTGTGTCCCTATGTCATTAAATATTTTCCTACAACGTAAATGTTAATAATTCATAATATTTTATTGTAATATAGCCTGAATTATTGAACCAATTCCTATTTTGGGGGTATTTAGGATATTTTAGTTTCTCACAATTATAAGCAACCTATGGAGAATATTGTCCAACTACCTTTTGTGCACATCTTTTAGTATTTCCTGTGGATAAATACCCAGAATTGAATTTGAAAGATTTTTGATCCATTTGATGGATTTTCATGAATCTTTGTATAATTGATACTCCCAGTAGAAGTGCCTTTTTCTAGCAACTTTGCCCAAACTGACCACTACTTTTCTTATTTTGTCAACTTTGAATGTTAAAATGACAAATATTTATTTTCTGTTTTGTATTTAATTTGCATTTTTTCCTATCATGTTTTTCATTAAATCTCATGCTTACTAATATATCTGCAGAATCTGTAGAAAGTTACCTTGATAGTAAAAACAACAACAGGAGAAAAATTATTCAGTTCTGAGTTTGCAGTTGCATGAAGAAACTAGTGAATGTTGCATTACATGTTCATTAATTCATGTATCCATTTATTTGTTTATCACTTGACAATATTTATTGAATACCTTCTTTATGCTAGGTCTTTTTCTAAGAGCTGAACTAAAGAGGTGAACAATATTGATAAGGTCTCTTTTCTCTTCGAGACTTTTACAGTCTAATTTACAACAGAGATATTAAAGGAATAATAATTAGATGTGATATAAGGATTATTTTTAAAAAGAAGATAAAAGGAATTATCCTGAGGTAATTATTCTTTGGTTGAGCTAGTCTGTTCGATAAGGTGTAATTCATGGGAAATCCCCTACGTGGTATTGAGTTTCTTTTGTTATTGAGTTGTAGGGAAAGGTACAAATAAGAAAAGATTAGAATAATTGACTTGGTAGAACTAGAAAAGTCTTGGGAATTGTAGATATTACATTCTTATTTCACCAAGAAATATTGTACAGAAGGAGCTTCCCACCAGTCCTTGAATAATGTACAGGCATGCTTTAGAGATATTGAAAGTTTGGTTTTGTACCACTGCAATAAAGCAAATACACAATAAAGTGACTCACACAAAATTTTTGGTTTCCCAGTGCACATAAAAGTTATGTTTACACTATATTGTAGTCTATTAAGTTGGCAATAGTGTTATGTCTAAAAAAACAAAGTACATAATTTTAAAATATTGTTGAGTTGATGTATGCTGAGTTTTAAAATACAGTTGAGTTGATGTGTGCAGGATGGTGGTTTCTGAAGGCTGGAGTGGCTGTGGCAATTTCTTCAAATAAGACAACAATGAAATCTGCTATATAGATTGACTCTTACTTTCATGAAATAGTTCTCTGTAGCATGTGATGCTGTGTGATAGCATTTTACCCACAGTAGAGCTTCTTTCACAGTTGAAGTCAATCCTTTCAAAACCTGCTGCTGCTTTTCAACTCAGTTTTGGAAATATTTTGTTTTTTTTTTTTCTAAATTATTATTATTAGTATTAGTATTATTATTGAGACAGAGTCTCGCTCTGTCCCCCAGGCTGGAGTGCAGTGACACGGTCTCGGCTCACTGCAAGCTCTGCCTCCCGGGTTCACATCATTCTACTGCCTCAGCCTCCTGAGTAGCTGGAACTACAGGCACCCGTCACCTCACTCTACTAATTTTTTGTATTTTTAGTAGAGATGGGGTTTCACCGTATTAGCCAGGATGGTCTCGATCTCCTGACCTCGTGATCTGCCTGCCTGGGCCTCCCAAAGAGTTGGGATTACAGGCGTGAGCCACCGTGCCCAGCCAAGTTTTGGTAATATTCTTAATCCTTTGCTGTCATTTTCAGCAATGTTTACAGCATCTTCACTAGGAGTAGATTCCAGGTCAAGAAATCACCTTCTTTGCTTATCCATAAAGACAACTCCTCAGCCAGTAAAATGTTGTCATGAGATTATACCAATTTGGTCACATTTTCAGGCTCCACTTTCAGTTCTAGTTTTTTTTTGTTGTTGTTGTTACTACATTTGTAGTTATTTCTACAGTCAAGTCTTAAACCCCTCAAAGTCATCCGTGGGGGTTGGAATCAACTTCTTCCAAATTCCTGTTAATGTGAATATTTTGACCTCATTCCATGAATCATGAAAGTTTTTAATGGCATCTAGAATGATAAATTCTTTTCAGAAAGTTTTCAATGTAGTTTACCCAAATCCATAAGATAAATCACTATTTATAACAACTATAGCCTTATGAATTGTATTTCTTAAATAACAAGACTTGAAAGTCAAAATTACTCATTGATCCATGGACAGCAGAATGGATGTTGCATTAGCAGTCATGAAAATAACATTCATCTTCCATACATCTCATTAGGAGCTCTTGGATGACCAGGGGCCTTATCAATGAACAGTAATATTTTAAAAGGAATCTTTTCTTCCTGAGCAGTAGGTCTCAACAGTCAGCTTAAAATATTCAGTAAAACACCCAAGCATGGTGACTCACACCTGTAATTCCAGCACTTTGGGAGGCTGAAGCGGGCAGATCGCCTGACATCAGGAGTTCCAGACCAGCCTGGCCAACATGGCAAAACCTGTCTCTACTAAAAATGCAAAAATGTCTCTACTAAAAATGTACCAGATGCAGTGGCACACTCCTATAATCCCAGCTACTCAGGAGGCTGAGGCAGGAGAATCGCTTGAACCCTGGAGATGGAGGTTGCAGTGAGCTGAGATCAAGCCACTGCACTCCAGCCAGGGTGAGAGAGCAAGACTCCATCTAAAAAAAAAAAAAAAAAAAAATTCGTTAAAACATGCTGTAAGCAGATGTGCTGTCAGGTAGGCTTTGTTTTTGTTTTTGTTTTTGCATTTGTGGAGGAAGGCAAAGTAGATTTAGCATAATTCTTAAGGGCTCTAGGATTTTGAAATGGTAAATGAGCATTGGTTTCAACTTAAAGTCATCAGCTGCATGAACTGCTAAAAAGAGAGTCGTCCTGTCTTTAGAAGCATTGAAGCCAGGCGTTGACTTCACTTCTCTAGCTATGAAAATTTTGGATGGCATCATCTTCTAATAGAAGACTGTTTTGTCTACAATGAAAATGTATGTTTTAGTGTGGCCAACTTCGTCATTGATCTTAGCTAGATCTTCTGGATAACTTGCTGCAGCTTCTATGTAAGTACTTGCTGTTTCACCTTGCACTTTTATGTTATAAAGATGGCTTCTTTTTTAAAATCTCATAAACCAACTTCTGTTAGCTTTCAACTTTTCTCCTTTGGCTTCTTCACCTTTTTCAGTCTTCATATAATTGATGAGAGTTAGGGCCTTGCACTGGATTAGGCTTTGGCTTAAGGGAATGTTATGGCTGGTTTGAGCTTCTCTCCAGACCTCTCAAACTTTCTCCACATCCGCAATGAAGCTATTTTGCTTTCTTATAATTCACGTGTTCACTGAAGTAGCAAGTTTAATTTCCTTCAATAACTTTTCCTTTGCATTCACCACTTGACTGACTGGTTGGTGTAAGAGGCCTAGCTTTTGGCCTAACTTGGCTTTTAACACGCTTTCCTCACTAAGCTTAATCACTTCCAGCTTTTCATTTAAGGTAAGAGTCGTGCAACCCTTCCTTCCTTTCACTTGAACACTTAGAGACAATTGTAGGGTTATTAACTGGCCTCATTTAAATATTGTTGTGTTTCAGAGAATAGGGAGACCCAAGGAGAGAGAGGAAGACAGGGGAATGGCTGATCAGTGCTGCAGTCAGAACGTACAGCATCTATTGATTAAGTTTGCTATCTTATATGGATGCAGTTCGTGGTGCCCTAAAACAATTACAATAATAACATCAAAGATCACTGATCGCAGATCACCACGACAAATATAATCATAATAATAAAGTTTGAAATATTTTGAGAATTGCCAAAATATGACACAGACACAAAGTGAGTATATGCTGTTGGAGAAATGGCATTGATGGACTTGCTGACTCCCTGATTGCTACAAACCTTCAATTTGTAAAAAAAAAAAAAAGCACTATTTGTGAAGCACAATACAAGGAGGTGTTCCTATAAGCACTTTTATTATGACTGTAGCTTTATTATTGCTGTTCTGGCCTGTGATACCATCTCTTGACACTTTGTAATCAGAGGCTGTGACTGCAGAAAGCAAAGGTACCCAGATGATCCAGTCAAACAAGTATGAATTTGTAAGAAAACAAACAGGTAATTTGACTAAATGTCTCACATCTGAAACAATGCCTCTGCTATCAGATTACCCTAACTCTTAAGAAAAGGGCCAAAGACTTATCAATTTCAGCTACCTGAGATGATGTTCCTTTTTCTTTTTAATTTTGAAATATAGTCGTGTGTCATATAACAATGTTTCAAACAACAGTGTACTGCATATAAAACAGTGGTCTCATAAGATTAAAATGGAACTGAAAATTTCTTCTTGCCTAGGGATACCTTAATGATCCTGTCCCTGTATAGGCCTAAGCTAATGTGTGTGTTTGTATCTTAGTTTTAAACAAAAAAGTTTAAAAAGTAGAAAAAAGTTAGTAAAAAAAGCTTATATAGTAAGAATATAAAAATATTTTGTACATCTCTAAAATGTGTTTGAGGTTAAGGCTAAGTGTTATTACAAAAGTCAAAAAGTTAAAAAAAAAGTTTATAAAGTCAAAAATTATAATAAACTAAGGTTAATTTGTTATTGAATAAAAAAAGTTCTCTAAATTTAGTGTAGCCTAAATGTATAGAGTATATAGTCTACAATAGCGTACGGTAATGTCCTAGGCCTTCACACTCACTGACTCACCCAGAACAGCTTCCAGTCTTGTAAACTCCGTTCATGGTAAGTGCCCTACACAGGTGCACATTTTTTCTTTATCTATTTCATATTTTTACTGTACCTTTTCTATGTTTAGATATATTTAGATATATAAATACTTACCATTGTGTTACAGTTACCTACAGTAATTCAGGACAGGAACATTCCGTATAGGACTGTAGCCTAGAAACAATAGGCTGTACCACGTAGCCTAGGTGTGTAGTAGGCTACACCATCTTGGTTTATGTAGGTACACTCTATGATGTTTGCACAATGACAAAATCTCCTAATGACATATTTCTTGGAATCAGTCTGTATTAGTTCATTCTCATGCTGCCTTAAAAGACTGCCTGAGACTGGGTAATTCATAAAGGAAAGAGGTTTAATTGACTCACAGCTCTGCATGGCTGGGGAGGCCTCAGGAAACTTATAGCCATGGTGGAAGGGGAAGCAAACGTCCTTCTTCACATGATGGCATGTCCCATCTCCACCAAAAGGAGAAGTGCCTGGTCCCCTAGCAAAAAGGGGAAAAGCCCCTTATAAAACCGTCAGGTCTCCTGAGAATTCACTCACTATCACTAGAGCAGCAGCACGGGGGTAACCACCTCATGATTCAATTACCTCCCTTGGGGTCCCTCCCATGACATGCGGGGATTATGGAAACTGCAATTCAAGATGAAATTTGGGTAGAGACTCAGCCAAATCATATCAGTACCCCACCTTAAGCAATGCATGATTGTATACTGCATATATCAAAGAGTATATAAAATATATTTACATTTTCAATAATAATATTAAAATGAGCATTTGTGCAACTACCATATAGGTTAAGAAAACATTGACAGAAGTTCCCTCTGACTCTCCAAGATGGTTTCTTTTTCATCCCCTTCCTGACAGATAAGTACTGTTCTGACTTTTCAAGAGTCATTCGTTTGATTTTTTAATAAGAAGCTTTTACTACATTTGTATTCCTTCCTCATGTATGTAATTTATACTCCTGCTTATACAATTTATGCAAATAGAATGACCCTGAATATGTCTTTTCATTCCTTTTATCTTTCATTTAATATTTATTCATGTTTATATATAACTATAGTTTGGTCTTTTTTAAAGAAAAAATCATGAATATACCACAAATTATTTATCTGTTTTGCTACTGATGTACATTTTGGGTGTCTATAGTTTTTAGCAATTACCAAAAATAATATTATGAACATTCTTGCTAGGAATATAATTACTGGTAGCTGCAAATGTGCATGCACACATTCACTAAATGATTCCAAGCTGTTTTCCAAAATAAATGAAGCAATTTCTACTTCCACAGTGGTAGATGAGAGCTCATCTTCACCAATACTTGGTATTGTCTGAAATAATATTTACATTTTTGCCAATATGGCATACTCTGGGTTTAATTTTCATTATTCTGACTAATAATGATGTTAAGCATTTCTTCTTGTTTTCTTGTCATTAATGTTTCTTTGTAAAATATCTGTTTAATTCTGCTTATTTTCTGTCCGTTTGCTCGTCTTATTAATTCATAGTTCCTTGTATATTTGGGATAGTAGTCTTTTTGGATATATTTTTAGAAACTTCTACACTGTAGCTTGTATTTTTTCTCTTTTACTAATATCTGTGGATTAACACAAGTTCTTATTTAATGGTAGTCAAATGTATATTCTTTCTACATAGTTTATGTTTATTACATCTTGTTTAAGAGATATTTTCCCTTCTGTGAGCTATAAAATATTCTCCTATGTTATATTCTGAACATTTTATACTTTTGTTTTTTACAGTTGTGTTTATTCCATCCAGATTGAATGCTTCATGTGGTGTGGGATTTCTAATTAGATATCCAGTTGTCCCAATACCATTTGCTAAAAAGTCTGTTGTTCGTAATCTGCTACACTATCTCTATCATAAATCAAGTGGCTATGGATACATAATCTTTCTTGGTGATCTTTTATGATCCATTGTTTTATTTGTATATTGTTGTGCCAGAGGTGCACTGTCTTAGTGATGTTAACTTAAAATGGGCTGGGAGCAGTGACTCATACCTGTAATTCCAGCACTTTGGGAGGCCAAAGCAGTTGCATCACCAGAGGTCAGGAGTTCAAGACCAGCCTGGCCAACATGGTAAAACCTCGTCTCTATCAAAAAATACAAAACTTAGCCATGTGTGGTGCCATACACCTGTAGTTCCAGCTACTATCAGGCTGAGGTAAGAGAATCACTTGAACCCAGGAGCTGGAGGTTGCAGTGAACTGAGATCGGCCACTGCACTTCAGCCTGAGTTACAGAGCAAGACCTTGTCTCAGAATAATAATGATAATAATAATGTTAGTTTAAAATAAGTCTTGGTGTCTGGTAGGACAGGGACTCATACCTTCTCTCCTTTAGATTGTCTTGGATATTCTTAACCCTCTATATTTTCATATCAATTTTGATGTATCTTGATAAGTTCCTCAAAGCCTATGACTGGCAATTTAATTAGATTGCCATGTGTTTGGAGGAGAATTAGCATCTCTACAATATCATTTTCAAACCAACAAATTCAATTTAATCCTTGAATAGCTTGGATAAGATTTTACTTATCTGGTTCTTGAATATTTGATATAATTATTTGATGAAGTTATCTGGGGCAGGAGTTTTGCTATGTGGAAACATTTTTTTAAAAAGTGATTTAATTTCTTTTCTAATAGTTTTAGAAGCTCTAGGTTTTCTATTTTTCACTTGGTTTGCTTTTATAGGTTATTAATTTTCTCATTTTATCTAAATTTTCAAATTGATTACTGTAAAATTGTTCATACTATCTCCTATCACTTTATAATAGTCCTTTTCAATCTTAATATCTATTATGCTAATTATTAAAGAAATTTTGCTATAGGTGTCAAATTTTATTGATCATCTAAAACAAAAACTTTCCGTTAGTATTAGCTACAAAAATCTTAATTGTATCTATACTTCCTATTTTGTTTATTTTAGCTCTTATTTGCAAATATTCTTCATCTACTACATTTGGATTTATATTGCTGTTATTTTTTTTCACATCTTCCAAAGGTTTCTCAATATTAATTTTCTTTATTTTTCTAATACACAAATTAAGGTTATAATTTTTCATTAAGAACTGCTTTACCTGTGTCTTATAAGTGTGCTATGTAGTATTTTTTATTACACTATAAAATATTTTTTTCTATAATGATTTTACATTTTACTACAGATATTTCAATCTATGTAGTCTATCATTTACCTATATAATTGTCAGTTTGTCTATTCCTTTTGGTAGTTCTTCAGTTTCTTTTATTTCTTTTTATTTTATTTATTTTTTCATTTTTGGAGACGGAGTCTCCTTATGTTTACCAGGCTGGTCTTGAACTGCTGGCTTCCAGTTATTCTCTCACCTCAGCCTCCCAAAGTGCTGGGATTACAGGTGTGAGCCACTCACCTGACCTCTTCAGTTTTATTTAAATATATTTTCAGGCTGTGCTTTGAGCAGTACAAAGACATTTTTAATTTTTTATCTCCCTATGGATTTGAAGCTTTTATGTTTGGACATGACCTTCTTTATCTTTAAAATGCCTTTTTTTCTACTTGAAGTCTATTTTGTATGACATAAATACAGTTATATCATCTGACCTTTGGCTGAAACTTGCATGATCATCTTTTTCATACTTTTGCCTCCAACTTGACCTTGAGACAAGAATTATTGCCCTTCATATCATTGGATTCCCCAATGACTAAGCAAATTTTCAACAGGAGGCAGAAAGCTGAGACTTGACTTTTTCATGACCTTTAAGTGATTTAAAATTTTTTATACTAAATTTTTAAAGCACATGAGAAAACGCAAAACAACATAGCAAACTACTGAGTACTATTAGGCACCTAGCTCTGTCAAGTTCTGACTTTTCAGTTACATGTGCTTCATATTATTTTCATTTATTGTTAGTTTTTTACTGTGTTGAAATACACCTATGGTGAAGTATGAAAGCATCAGTGTAGCTCCATACCTCCTAGCCATGATCTTCATATTTCTCGCAACACTAACAATTGTCCTGACTTCTAATATTGCAAATTTGTTTTTTTGATTTCTGTGATTTTATGAGCACAATCGTATCACTGAAGGTACTCTTTGTGCTTTGTGTCTGCCTTTTATGAAATTCATCCATGTTGTTGCATATATCAGTGGCTCATCCATTTTTATTGCTGTTTTATATTTCATTAATTTATCTGTTTTACTGTTTGTGAACATTTGAGTTGTTTTCAGTTGGGACCTGTAATAAATAATGCTCCTTTATTATTCGCACCCATGCTTTTTGGTATGTATTTGTTTGTCTATTTATCTGGCAGTAGAGCTTCTGAGTTGTGGGTATACACATGTTCATCTTTAATGAATACTGCTAAACAGTTTTCCAAAGTGGCTGTACTAATTTTAATATCCACTGGTGAATGAATTGGGTATGTTTTTAAGGCTTGCTATGTTCTTTGGTTTTCCTTTTTAAATTTAATCTCTCATTTCTATGTGTTCTGAGCAGAGGTGGAAAGGAGAAGTGTGACCTTTATATGATCCAGAAGCGCTGTTACTGTTTTGTTTTTGCATTTTTTAAAAAGTGAGATGTCAATTATTTCATCTCTACATGCAACACAGTCAACAGACCATGAAGAAATAGAGCTGAGCTTCTTTTTCCAATTCAGGATGATGCTGGCCTGAGTCCCTGCGCCAGAGAGGAGTTGAAGGGTGTTTCCATTTGTGAAATGTTATCAAAAAGGAAAGCAAGTACTATGTTTCATCAAGTTCTAAGATACATATATTTCTAGATTTTAACAACTCTGCAATGCAATGTGTATAAATTGATGGACTTTTATGATTGGCTTTGTTGTTTTGTGTGTGTTTCTTGGAAATACACAAACCAATGGCACATCTTAGACTAGTAGCATTTGAAAGCAGAAGGGACGAAACAAATTCTTCAAAATTTTGTCTGGCTGTGGGTGTCTATGATTTCTTGGCAGGTACAAAGATAGGCTTTCTATATCTTCCTTCAAGAAAAGAGTTTCTTCCAAGCTACAAGGCATATATTTAGCTGGCTGCCTCCAGAAAGACCTTCAGTGTCTTTCTCAGCTTTCAAGCCAAGGTCACTTCTTTCGGGGTGATCCTCAGTCAAGGACAGAAAAAAGTGGTGACAGCTGAGATCATCATTTTTCAGGGCAGCTTTAAGTCAACAAATTAATAACACAGATGTTCACCACAATGCAAAACTTCTTTAATGGGAAAGCATTTCTCTGAAGTGTCTCATTGGGTTGGCAGAGGCATTGTCAGGGCAGCATCAAGCTCTGGCAGCTTCCTCTACCCAACCCTGTCTCCTTCCTTTTCTTTTTATAGGTAATATTCCCCAATAGATCTCGTTCCCAATTCTATCTCAGAAACACCTTCTCAGAGAACCCAACTGGCACAGTTGGCACTGGGAATGTTCTGAGAAAGCAGGTGGCAAGATGGGATTTATGCATTGGAACAATTACCTTGGAGCTAGCAAGGAGGACCCCATTTTGGGTGGCAGGTGGAACACAGATGGGCTGAGGCCGATGCGGTGGTCTAACTGTTAAAACCTTCACTGATGGTCTCTTGGGAGAATGTGCTGTTAGAGGGATAGGCATGGGCTGCTGGGATGATTCTAAGTATTTGAAATGTATAGGGGTGCTGCTGCTGGTGGTGATGGTGATAAATATAGGGATAATAATTTTGGATGATGGTTACTAAATTGCATTGATGCCTTATTCCATTATGTGGATAATGGAATGCTGAGGGCAGTTAACAATAGAAAGAACTAAAACTAAGCATGAGAGCCAGAAAGTCTCTTTGGCAGGCTACACAAAGTCCTCCTCTCCTGCAGTGGTGAGCAAAGTATGAGATCAAATCTAGAATCTAATAAACAGCAGCTGAACTTCAAAGATTGTCGGATGCCCAACCAAGGCAAATCTGTTTTGACAAACCCAAGGCCTTCATTGGGAAAACCTGCATCCTGGACACATGACTTGGGGACATATGGATAATACCCTCAATATTTTGACTCCATAAACTTCTTTGAATAATTTCAGCCTGTGGAAGTGAGCAGCCCTTTTCCAATAAAAGCAAGTGTTTTCCCGTATGGGAAGAAATAAGAAACCCTTTTCTCCAAAAGGCAAATATAATTCTTCCCTCAGGAACTTCCATTGTTAACTACCCTCAGCATTCCATCATCTACATGCAAGGCATAAATGCAATTTAGTAATAATCATCCAAAATCATTATCCCTATATTTATCACCATCACCACCAGCAGCACCTCTGTATGTTTCAAATACTTAAAATCATCCCTCCAGCCCGTGCCTATCCCTCTATTAGCACATTCTCCCAAGGTACCATTTTATACCATCTGTACAACATGGTAAGACACAGACAGAATCATATACTGTGAAAGTGGGAGTTATTAGAGATTAGTATCATGCTTAAATTTGGTAAGGTACTGGCCACTATCTACTTAACTTGCTGGTTTGACCCTGAAAACATTGGATGGGTCCTGGAGAATAACTGTGTAGACTGTTACGGCTTCAATCTGCAGCAGCCCTAATGATAGCTGCTCTTTCAGGTTGCTAGAGTGGATTGATGTGGCCTCAAGAATATGATACGCAGCCAGTGACTTGGCAAATGTATTCTTCCCTATCTTAATGATGAAAGACTTTCAGAAATAGTTTGCATTCACGTGGAACAGAAAACGATGCGTATTTACAGTGTCGTGCACTGTTAATCGTTTTGTTAGCTCCTCCATCTGGACATCCTGCAGAACATCACACTGAGGGTGAGGAAAAGGTGGAGAGTACACTGGAAGCCATGGTAAGATGCATGCACTCCAGACAGTGAGAAATAAATGCTATAATAATTAATGGGCCTGCCATCTCAGTAAAATATTTAGGGTCTACTGGCATGCTTAATTATCCTGCTCCAAGTAAAAGATAAATTGTTTCATCTTGCGTCTCCTTTTTCAAAGAAGCATGCACAATGCCTGGTGGGACTTTTTGACTTCTCAAAGAGCAACCCTAGCAGTTGGGTCACATAATCTGGCAGGCCCTATGGTGCAGGAGATAGCAGTGGAAGAAAATATGTAGCTTGGGCTTTATAGCAAGTTCAAGTGTAAGAATAGCAATAAACAAACCTGAATTTCTGGAGACAGGCTATGCCATCTCTAGCAGAGAATTGCCCAGCACTGGAAAAGAGCTCTTAGGCTCTTATGATATTGGAATGTAGTAGATATAAAACAATTGACCATGAGACCATGAGACACCAAATGATCATTTGTCTGGAACAGTTGGGTCCTACTGGACTCACCAAATAAAAAAGTTGGGAAGATGACCACAGCAGTTGATTATAAGATGGAAATGGTATATTCAAGGCCTACTATGAGCAGGAGCAGAAAGTGTCATCATGGTGCATGAGCAAGTAGCCCAAATTCTCATTCATCCACCACATTTGCTCTAGTATTCTTTTCTTATCTCACTTATGGCTGTATTGGGTTAGGCCTATTGCAAAGGCCATTTTGTAAAGCCAAGAAGGAAGGACAAAAAACCAGAGCTTGGTGTTGGAATGGGTCATCTTAGCGAGTGGGTACAAGCCAAAAATTCATGGAGACTACATGATAGCCTCACTCAGAGGACATCTAGAAAAATGGCAGTGATAGGGGGAAAAAACCTCCCTAGTCAGTGGGAAATAGCCTGGTCAGCTGGTTCAGAGCCTAGAAGGAAAGAGATTGGAAGATTGGAGACAAAAATATTGAGAGTGGAGGTATGTGGCTGGATATATTAGAATGGGAACCAAGTTTGGAGGTTTTTGTTTTTTAATTCACGTATTAAAGCTCATTAGAAATAGCATCTACCAGGAATGAGGCACTGAACAACCAAAGTGGAAAAAGTGGCATGGCCAATTGGTATTAACCAGTCTTTGTCAGCAGCCGTTCCAGTGTTGACAAAACAGGCAGGCGAATCATGTGAGCATGGAAGCAGAGATGAAAACTACACATGGGATTAACAGGACCATCTCCCACTCACCAAGATCACTTTAACCACTGCCATTGATGAATGTCTAACCTATCAGCAAAAGAGGCTAATTGGAAGCCCCTTTGGAGCTTTTCCTTGAGGAGATCAACTGACCAGTTGGTGGCAATTTATTATATTGGATCCCTCAGGAGTAGACACCTATTTCAGATACAGGTTTGCCATTTCTTCCTTTAGGACTTCAGCTAACACCTCTATCATGGGGCTTACAGAATGTTTGATTCAGTGAGACAGAATCCCAAATAATATAGTATAGAAGCACCTAGCATACCATCCAGAAGTAGCCAGGCTCAGAGTATTAAAAAGGTCTGTTTGGAGTCACAGCTGAAGTACCAGCCCAGAGGCAAAACTCTATATAAATTGGACATCATCCTTCAGGATGCCACATACCTATGAAGTCAGAGATGTTTCTATGGCACTGGGTCCATTGTAGAAAGAATACATGGATTTGAGAACCACGGCACATATGGGGAGTAGAACCACTGACCACCACTACCGCAAACTGTGCTTCATATTTCTGAAAGGTTACTGTAGAGATAAAGGTTCTCAGCATCAGAAGGGAGCACTCTTGCCAGTGTACACAGCAAGGGTGTAACGGAACTATAAACTGCAGCTACTACTGAGGCATCTCGGGCTCCTCATGTGCAGGGAGTGGTAGGCAAGAAGAAGATTCACCGTCTTCTCAGGAGTAACTGATGCAATCAGCAGAAGGAGACAGCTGCTGTTACACCCCAGAGGCAAGGAGGAATCCACGTGGAACCCAGGTGATCCACTTTGGTGCTTCTTTATTCTTCCTTGCCCAATTGTGATTGAGAATGAACAAGGGTGTAGCCCTGGCTGAGAAGGAGCTCAGATCCCTCAGAAATGAGGGTTGATTGACACCATCAAGTAAGCCGCTCAGACCAACAGAAGTGGTAGCTGGGGATAAGAACAAATTTGAACGAGGAGTGGAGGAGGAAACAATGAGCAGCAGTAGTGGTCTTTAGACCAAGGGCAGCCACAAGGGCCATAGTTTGTTCCACTAACTTCCCTCTTACACATTTACCATTAGGAAGAAAGGAGAAGCTGTTCTCTCATATGTGTAGACAAGCAGATTGCACAGCACAAGCTTCTCTGAAAGGCAGAGGGATGTGATTTACCTGTGGAAGACAAAGAGACATACCACCACTTTGTTTCCCCTTCAGAGGAAGAATTGCTATCCAGCTGCAAGAAGTATGGTAAGCTGGCAGTCTCCAGTGGTTAGCTCTTTCTGGGGTTCACTTTAATATTTGAACTGAGGTCCTGCTCCTTTTGAGGGGACTCTAAGCCAAAGATTGAGTCAGATGGTGACACTAAGGCATAACCATTTTTGTCCAGTGCAAGACTCTTAATGGGCAGTCATTGATCTGGAGCCCTGAGTTTGTTAGGACTGTGTCACAGTGTGATGACATCTCAGTCCAATTATGTTACCTCCTTTTTCTTTTCACAAGTCTTATTCCTCAAGAAACCTTTTGCACTCCCAACTCCATCTCAGCATCTTATTCTCAGAGAACCCAACCAGGACAATTTTATAAAATCATAACTAAAAGGAAACACTGCTATGCCTCCCCAGTGTCCTCAGATACTATCCAAAGCCCTAGAATATTAGAATGGAAGTAGTCACAGCTGACTTAGCTGACAGTCTCAGAGATTTAAATTCATATAACCACTAGGAGTCAAAATAGGGATCAACAGATATTCAGCACATCAGAACTATTTATGTAATGCCAGACAGGCCTGAATAAAAATAGGAAATAACAGTCAAGCTAATGATTGGTACCATGTAGTTCCAGACATTCAAACATATCTACTCAAAAACAAGCAAACAAACAAAGCCACAGGAATCCGGCCAAATGATTGAGGATATAGATAATCTCAATATGAAATGATTTTCAATCTTGACATTATTTCCTCAAATGTCCACTTCAAGAGGAGGAAAGAAAAATGTTCTTATTCATAGTAAAATATTAAAATAAGCTGATGATATAATTAAAACATTTAAAGAGAGATAATTTACTTCTCGAGTGCCAAAGAGACTGTATAAATGATGTCAGCTAACAGACTGAGGTTCTCGCTCAAATAGATCAAAGCCACATGTTACAAGCTGCAAGACATTATCCAATGGTCAAAATACGTTCTCCCTCCCAGCCCCAATGGAACCTCCATGATCCAAGCCGCAAAACTACACAAGATCTTGGACTGATTCCCTGAAACACAAAAGGATACATTTTGTAAGTGTGACCCAAACAGACCACTGCCTGGGTGGCCTGTGCAGTTCATGGGATGTAGCAGCCAGGTCCCCTGTGATGGCATTCCTGTAATCTATCTTGCCCTGGTACCAATCTAATTTTATAGGGCATTCAGATAGAGCATTTGAAAAAGTAAATTGGATCATGTAACTGCCTTGCTTCAAACATTTCAATGACTTCACAGGGTTCATAAAATCAAATTTGAACTCTTACCATTCCCTCCTAGGCCCTGCATAATCTGACCCCTGCCTTCCTTGAAGGCCACTCATGTTCACTCATTAAGCCCAGATTCTACTGGACAGTCATGGCCCACCCTGGGGGCCATTACAGAGACTTTCCCCTGTGTCTGAAGTGCTCCTCCTCTTCCTCTTTGGGAACTGGCTTCTTCCCCTCAATTCAGGCCTTAGGTCAAATGCTTCCTCCTCAGAGAAGCATTTTCTGATGACCACATCCAAGTCCCTTTCCTCACTCCCCGCCCCACGAACACCCTTGCATTCTCTCCTTCTTCATCTTCTTTCTCCTCCAGGTTTAAATGATGATTTGCTTAAAAAATCTGTTTGCTTATTGTTGCTTTCCCCCAATCGTCTATAAGCTATTTGTTTCATATATACTGGTATTTCTAGGACCTTGCATAGTGCTTTGCATAATATAGTTGCTTACTCTGTTGAATGTATAAAGAAATAATAAAATACACTTACATAGCTCTAATGACATGCTCACTCTAAGCACTTTACATATATAACTCTATTAAGTCTATGGTGTAGGCTCTTTTTTTTTTTTTTACTGTTGATAAAACTAAGGCACAGAGCAGCTAAGAATTCACAGAAGGTAGGGCAGAGCTAGGATTGGAACCCATGTAATTTGATGGTAGTGAACACAAATCTCTTCTAACATGTTCCTTTCTTAACTCATTAAATATCAATCTTCTCAATTAAACATTTAGCATAAAAGTTATTTCAGGATGTTAGATGGACATGTTTGGGGTCAGAAGGGTGCTCTGGGCCTCTGAAATCCATTGCTCACTCTGCGTATAGCCCCACTGGCTAGTCAGAGTACAATCCTGATTAATCTGTAAAAGTCCCCAATTCGTAATTCGTGCATCAGGAGTTGTTTTTGTTTTTGTTTTTACAGACTAGTTGATGTGTGTGTGCATGTGTATGTGTGGATGTATGTGTTGAGGTATCAGTGACTGTTTACCAGTGATGTGGTCTAGTGAGCTGAAAGTCTGAAAATAAAAAGACACAGACTGTCTTGTTGAATTCTTTAGTTGTTGTATTTTTTTAGTCATTAATTCTCTAGGGGTTTCCAGATATATTATCTTGTTATCTCTAAAGAAGATTTTTTTTCTCCTATTCTTATGCTCTAGTTGTTTTATCTTATTTAATTGCCTTGAGCAATAATTCCAGATTGATGTTCAATTTTAGTAGAAATAGTGGGCATCTTTTCCTGTTCCTGACTTAGTGGAAATTCCTCTAGAGTTATTTGTTAAGTAACACTTTTATTCCCTTTTTTTCATATTAGAATATGTTTTAAATGATACCATACTAAGTAATTGGTGATTTATGATATGCTATGATATCCATAACATCTGGCAATGCCCATCTACTCCAATTACTCAGTATTTTAAGACAATTCATTCTTTTTCCCTAAAAATTTTCTAAATTAGCTGATGTTTTACTATATGTGCATTTTTGTGATTACTTAAAATTTTACTATGCATTCTCAATTTTTAAAGTCTATAGTTAATCAAAATAATTCCTTTTCAACAAAATAAAAGGCTTCGAACAGTTTAAATCCAGGCATTCCTTCTTGGTGTTTAAACTCCTCCTGTCTAATACTTGAATTCTGTCATTTTAAAAAAATCAACCCATAGATTAAACATTATTGTTTCATTATTTTATAATTGCCTTTTTATATTTTTATAGTTATTTACTAGTCATTTTCTCATCATTCCTACCAGAATAATATTCCTTCTGAAGTCATTCCTTTTTTTTTAACTATACTCCTTACACAGTTACCTAATTGATTTTTTTCTAAGTATTTAGTTACTTACACAGTCTCACTCTTAAAGGATAATTTTGCTCAGTAAGTAATTCTAATTGACAGTCATTTTCTCTCAGCAGAAGAGATTTTTTGGCTTCTATTATTGCTATGGCTATGTCTGCTATTAGGCTACCTGAAATTTTTGCGGGGAAAGCAATCTGTACTACTATTTTCTTCAGTGTTCTCTAGTCTCCCTATGACGTACCAGATACATTTCTTTTTATATCCTGCTTGTTATACATTGTATTCATTCATTCTGCTTATTCATGTATTTAATCAGTTTTTGGATAATTCTCAGTCATCATCTCTTTTGCCTTTTTTTCATTCTTTGGGTTCCCTGTATTTGATTAGATATATGTGACACCAGACCATCTTTGCTCCAGTAATTGAGATGCCACCTCTATAATGCATCAGAGTTTAATGTTTTTGGTTCACTTCTAAACTTCTGTTCTTTTGGTCTGTTCATGCATCTGTACCACACTGTTTTAGTTATGGGAGATTTGTAATACATTTTAATATCTGGTGGGGATACTCTCTCACTCTATTCATATTTTCTGTCTCAGTATTTCTGTTTTATTCGGGGTAATTTATTCAGCTCTTTGTCACAGCTTACCAAATCTCTCTTTAGCTATTTCTACTATGCTATTTACCTCATTCACTGACTTTTAAATTGCAATGACAATATTTTACTTTTCATAGAAATGTTCTTCTGTGAGTGTTCTTATGCAAATCCGTAGGATTGCATTTGATAGACTTTTGTTCTTTACTCATTTTTACAAAATGTAATAATTTATTTCATTTAACATTTTAAGCATAAATATTCTTTATCTGATAATTCTAATATATGAAGTACTTGGGGACCTAAATCATTTATTGTTTTTGCTGTCATTTGTTCTGTCTTTTTCCTTGTTGTGTATGTGTGTGTGGGTATGTAAGCTCTTATTTTATGAAATTTGATCTACGATAATCCTGAGACCCTAAATTGGGGTTGATTTCCTCCAGAAAGGATTTGGGTTTATATCTGCCAACCACTTTAGTCTCTTTTGAGGGCCACTAAATAACAAAGAGGTCTTAGATTCATTTCAGGATTAAATTTTAAATCCCAGGAACAATTTTTGAAATAGGGCTTGAACATTTCTCTATTTTGTGAGTTCAGTCTTAAAAGCTTACCTGTTCAGTTTATCCAATTTTTAGTTAAATTATAGGAGAGTGACTTCAAATTTACCATACTCTGTATTGTGTATCTTTTCATTTTTTTTTAATTTAAATCTTGAAATGTTTCAGATTTATAGTAAAATGAAGAAAATAAGTAAAGCATGTTATATGTATTACTGGTTTACATTAATAAGAAATAGCATTAATGTAGTTTTATTTGCATCACACTCTGAGGAAAACGTCTTAGATACTTTTGAAGCAGCTTCCCTGAGTCACACATCTTCTTGGAGTTCTGCAGGCATCTCAAAGTGTTCAGAACTGAACTTACCATTCTTTCCGTTCACCTACTCCCCTCTTGTATTCTCACAACAGAAACCAAGAAATAACTCTCAAATTATCCATATCTCAAATCCCACATTCACTATCTCAATTGACGCTCCAATCACCCTTTAATCCGATGATTCATTGTTTAACTCTCCTAACTGCACTTCCTACATCTAGTCTTGCCTTCAGTCTTAGTCACTGCAGAGTGTGTGTGTGTGTGTGTGTGTGTGTGTGTTTTCTACATCTCACACACTTTATCCCTAATAAAAACCCTTCAGTGGCATTCTATTACTCTTGGTGACAGACACAAACTCCTTAGGATGGCATGGGGTCTTTCATGATCTGACCTTTTATCTGCCCACACTCCCTGACAATCATTCTCCCAGTCATGTTGAATCACTCTATTCCCCCAAATCCCATTCTCTCTATAGCCTCTGATCATTTATACACATTGTTCCCTTTGCATGTAAATGCCTCTCTAATCTTGCCAGTAGATGTCTGGCTGACTCCATTACCTCTGAGTTTAAAGTTTACCATACTAGGAAGATGTTCCTGACCTGCCATGCTTGGCCAAAGCATTCCTTTCCTGTATTCCTCTATCACCCTTTGCATATATTTATCATACTTTTCTTTAATGCCATGCATAGTTCTTGACATAATTTGAGTTGAATAATAGCTCAGATGATAGCCAATAAGGTAATGACGGTCCAGAGAGGTCTAATTCAGAAGTTACCAAAAGTTATTAATCATATGGATGTGTCACAGGAATAATTGTTTAATAATTTTGTTGAGTTATAATTGACATATAATAAACTGAAATGTAAAGTACACAGTCTAATAAGCTTTTACAAATGAATACAGTTGTGAAACCAACATCATAATCAAGATAACAAATGTCAATCACCCTCATTTGGGTTTTCCCACTTTTGAATTTCAAATAAAGCTATTATGAACCTTTGGTACAAGTATTATATGGATATGGATATTTGACTTAGGTAAATACTAAGAGTGGAATAGCTGTATCATACATCTGATGTATGTTTAACTTTTTAATAAACAAACTGTTTTCCAAACTCATTGTAGCCATTTACACACCTACAAGAAGTCTAAGAGATATCCAGTTCCTCCACATTCTCACCAATTTTGGACAATGTAATAAGTATGAAGCAATTTCTCATTGCGATTTTAATTTGCATTTTTCCAATGCCTATTCATGTTGAGCGTCTTTTTGTGTGTTTATTTTCCATCTGTATATTTTGTCTAATGAAGTATGGTTCAAATCTTTTCTCTTACTTGATTGCTTATTTTCTTGTTATAGAGTCTTGACATTTCTTTACAAACCTTGGAGCGCAAGTCCTTTATCAGGTAAGTAATCAGAAAATATTTTACCTCGGTCTGCAGCTTGACTCCTTTTTTTTCTTTTCAACTTGTTATTATGAAAAATTTCAAATTTATGCATAGAATAATACCTGGGTGATAAAATAATCTGTACACCAAACCCTCATGACAGATCTTTACCTGTGTCACAAACCTTCACATGTACCCCAGAACCTGAAAAAGTTAAAAAAAGAAAAGTTTTGATATAATGTAAACCAGATTTAGCAATTACAAAAACAACAATATTTTTCAAAATGCAGGTTCCATGATCATTTTAATAGTATGGGGCTAGTTGTCTTTGCTAAAATAAGTTAGGAAACCTCAGAGAACATTGCACAAAGGAATATTCATTCATTAAACTTTTATTTCACGTACGTAGTCAAATGGGTGGACTTGATCCCAATAAAGAAAAATGTACTTCTTACTATGGATTGCATCATACATTTAAAAGAGACTGCAAATCCTTTGCTTTGGCAACTATTAAGGACCGGAAAGCATAAAACAAACTTTTAGAGATGAATTTTAAAGAAAACTTAGAGTTGAGTTACAAAATAAAACCTGTAGTATTAGAAATGCTTATGAAGAATAATGCCACAAATTGTTTTTTAACAATTTAGAAGCCCTAACTTTCTTTGTGCATATTGCATATGAAATCCCACCACCTCAGAATCTAGGACAGCTCCCCATCTTCAACCATTAATTTATCAATCAGCAGTAAATTGTATACATATTAAGTGTGAAAATAAAGATTGTGAAAAGCCTAGTGTTAGATCTTGCCACCAAATTTGAATAAAATACTTTTGGCTTTTCAGATTTTTTACTCCGAATTGTGAATAAGAGACTGTGGCCTGGGGTATGTTAACAGTAGGTAGGGTGGAGGTAGGGTAAAGGAGGAAGGCAGGTGGGTCGGCACTTTGGCATGTTTTCTCTTCATAAGCAGATAAGAGTGACAGGAACACTGGCGACTGATTGTCATCCAATATGCATTTTTTTGTTTTTGTTTTTCTTTTTTCATCATACTTGAAGAAGTCACAGGAACTTATTTTTAAAAGCTCTTTGGAAGAAAGCAAATAGTTTTCTGGGCACCCTAAAATCCAGAATGTGGGACAGAGATGAGGGAGTCGTATCAGAGACCTGTCCTGTTCTACACATTTTACATTTAATGCTCCTAACCCCTCCTAACAATGTAATTCTCATTTTACAGATGTTGAAACTGAGGCAGAGAAGAAACTAAGCTAGGCAGCAGGGCCTGAGAACTAATTTCTGCCCACATGACGGGGAAGGGGCAGGGCTTGCGATTTGAAAGCCAAGTCAAAACTGAAAGTATGGCTCCTCTCTTAGCAGTATCTTTTAAAGAGCAAAATTCCTAACTGCTTTTCAATGTTTAATTTTGTGTATTGTGCTATTGTTATTATATTTAAAAAACTGTCTTTGAACCCACAATCACAAAGATTTACTCCTATGTTTTCTTATAGAAGTCTTAAGTTTTAAGACTTTTTGAGTTTTAAGTTGTACCTTCAAGTTTATTATCCTTCTTGGATTGATTTCTGTATGTGGTGCATGGTATGAACTGAAGTTCATATTTTTGCATATGGATATCCAATTTTTTCAGCACTATTTGTTAAAATGACTATCCTCTCTTCCCAAGATTGCCTGTGCATCTTTGTCCAAAATGGATTGAAGTATGGGTGCAGCACACCAACATGGCACATGTATACATATGTAACAAACCTGCACGTTGTGCACATGTACCCTAGAACTTAAAGTATAATAATAATAATAATAAAAAGAAATTAAAACAAACAAAAAAATGGATTGAAGATCAATGTGTAGGTCTATTTCATTGCATTAATCTGTCTATTTTGATGCCATTACCATACTGTTTTGATTTCTGTAGCTGTATAATAGATCATGAAATTAAAAAGCGTTAGTCCTCTAACTTTGTTATGCTTTGTCAAATTCTGTTGATACTAGATCTTTTGCATTTTTATATACATTTTAGAAGCAGTTTATTAATTTCTACAAAAGCTCATTTGGATTTTGACTGGGTTGTGATGAACTTTAGAAAAATTTACAGTCTGATCCATAAGCATAGCATGGTACATCTTTCCATGTTTGTTTAGGTCTTTTAAATTTCTCTCAATAATTTTATAGATTTCAGTGTCATATTTTGCATGTATTTTATCAGATTCATCCATAAGTATTCTGTATTTTATGATGTCGTGAACATATTATTTTATTAATTTCAGTTTTTGTTGCTACTATATTGAAATAGAATTGTTCTTTTTGTATATTGATTTTACATCTTGCAACCCTATAAGACTTATGTGTTACTTACTGTAGCTTTTCCTATAGATCCCATGAGATTTTTCTACATATATAATCATGTCTTCAAATAAAAACTTTTATTTTTTTCTCTCCTATCCATCTAATTCTTTTATTTTTTTATTTTTAATTTTTGGGGGTACATAGTAAGTATATACATATATTTTAGGGTACATGAGATGGTGTGACATAGGCATAAAAAGTGTAATAATTACATCAGGATTAATGGGGTATACATCCCCTCAAGCATTTATCCTTTCTTTGTGTTGCAAATAATCCAATTATACTCTTAGTTTTTAAAAAATATACTCTATGTACTTTTAACTTCGTCTATTTGCCCTAATATACCAGCTAGCACGTCCACTATAATATTAAACAGAGATGGTGACAGAAGACATCCTTGCTTTGTTTTCTTTCACCATGAGGTATGATTTCAGACACACATTTTCATAGGGACCATTACCGGGTATCTCTTCTAGAACAGAAATTGCCTTCTCAGTTTGTTGAGAAGTTTTTTGTTTGTTTGTTTGTTTTGTTTTGTTTTTAATCAGGAAAACATGTTAGATTTTGTCAAATACTTTTTCTGCATCTATTGAGAAGATTATATTTTTTTCTTCTTTTGGTACTATTTATTTAATTTCCCCATATTTAGAGATCTACCTGGTAGCCTTTCATTATTTGCTCATAATTTAATTTCATTACTGTTAAATAATATAATTTGTATGACTTGCATCTGTTTGTATTAGTTGTGACTTGATTTATTGACCAGGATAAAGTTTTTATATCATTTATAAAAGTCTTCATGAATGTCTAACACACACATGAAAAGATTGTGCATTCTAATGTTGTTAGGTGGAGTATTCTATAAGTATCAGTTCCATCAAGTTGACTTAAAGTGTTTTTCAAGTCTTCAGTATCTGTACTGATTTTCCATCTTGTTCAAACAATTATAGAGAGAGGAATGTTAAAATCTTAGACTGTAATTGTAGATTTGTCTACTTACTTTAATTCTTTAATTCTATTAGCTTTTGTTTCATTTACTTTGATATTGTGTTAGCAGGTGTGTAAATATATATGATGTTGACGACCTTCTGAATTGATCCATTTTATCCCTCATTTTATGCTTTACCCTGAAATCTACTTTCTCTGGTACTAATATGAGAGCTCTAGCTTTCTTTCGGTTACTTCTTTTTTTTGAGGTGGAGTCTAGCTGTGTCGCCCAGGCTGGAGTGCAGTGGCATGCTGTCATCTCACCGCAAATTCCACCTCTCAGGTTTAAGCAATTCTCCTGCCTCAGTCTCCCAAGTAGCTGGGATTGTAGATGTGAGCCACCACACTGGGTATTCTTTTAGTTACTTTTAACTTTTTTTTTTGTCTTTATATTCAAAGTTGGTTTTTGTTGGCAAAATAAGGTTACGTCTTGATTTTTATCTATTTTTACAATCATTTTTAAAAATCCATATATTTAAATCATTTCTGTTAAATGTAGTTATTGATATGGTTGGCTTTAAATCTACTCTCTTCTATTTGTTTTCTATTTGTCTATTCAGTTTGGGTCATTCTTTCCTCTTTTTCTGCCTTATTTTGATTGTGTGTCTTTTATTATGGTAAGATATATGTAACATGAAATTTATCATTTTAACTATTTATTATATATTATATCGATAGATAGATATAGATATAGTTCAGTGACATTAAGTATTTTCACATCATTGTGCAATCATCACAATTATTGGTCCCTTGACCCTTCTTGCTTGTGTATTTTTATAATTATTTTTTTCTTATTTGTGGGTTCATTAGCTACAACTGATTGTTGTATTATGTTATTTTGGTGGTTGCTTTAGGGTTTAAAGAATACATAATTTAACTTCTCATGATATACGTTCAAATAATATCACATCATATAAAGTATAAAAACCTAAAACAGTACACTTTCATTTCTTCACTTTGAGTTGTGGTTGTCATACAATCCACTCTTACAAGTGTTATAACCCCACAATATATTGTTATAGTTTTTCCTCTAAATATTTGATTCTCTTTTGAAGATATTTAATTAACAAGAAAAATACCTTCTATTTACCCACATAGTTACCATTTTCAATGTTCTTAATTTCTTTGTGTAGCTCCAGATTTTCCTATGGCATGATTTTCATTCTGCCCCATGGACTTTCTTTAATATTTTTTTAAAAATATATTTTTTTATTTTTTAATTTTTTTAAAATGTTTTATTTTTTTAATTATTATTATACTTTAAGTTCTAGGGTACATGTGCATAACGTGAAGGTTTGTTACATATGTATACTTGTGCCATGTTGGTGTGCTGCACCCATCAACTCGTCAGCACCCATCAACTTGTCATTTACATCAGGTATAACTCCCAACGCAATCCCTCCCCACTCTCCCCTCCCCATAATAGGCCCCGGTGTGTGATGTTCCCCTTCCTGAGTCCAAGTGATCTCATTGTTCAGTTCCCACCTATGAGTGTGAACATGCGGTGTTTGGTTTTCTGTTCTTGCGATAGTTTGCTGAGAATGATGGTTTCCAGCTGCATCCGTGTCCCTACAAAGGACATGAACTCATCCTTTTTTATGGCTGCATAGTATTCCATGGTGTATATGTGCCACATTTTCTTAATCCAGTCTGTCACTGATGCACATTTGGGTTGATTCCAAGTCTTTGCTACTGTGAATAGTGCCGCAATGAACATACATGTACATGTGACTTTATAGCAGCATGATTTATAATCCTTTGGGTATATACCCAGTAATGGGATTGCGGGGTCATATGGTACTTCTAGTTCTAGATCCTTGAGGAATCACCATACTGTTTTCCATAATGGTTGAACTATTTTACAATCCCACCAACAGTGTAAAAGTGTTCCTATTTCTCCACATCCTCTCCAGCACCTGTTGTTTCCTGACTTTTTAATGATCGCCATTCTAACTGGTGTGAGATGGTATCTCATTGTGGTTTTGATTTGCATTTCTCTGATGGCCAGTGATGATGAGCATTTTTTCATGTGTGTGTTGGCTGTGTGCATGTCTTCTTTTGAAAAATGTCTGTTCATATCCCTTGCCCACTTTTTGATGGGGTTGTTTGTTTTTTTCTTGTAAATCTGTTTGAGTTCTTTGTAGGTTCTTGATATGAGCCCTTTGTCAGATGAGTAGATGGCAAAAATTTTCTCCCATTCTGTAGGTTTCCTGTTCACTCTGATGGTAGTTTCTTTTGCTGTGCAGAAGCTCTTTAGTTTAATGAGATCCCATTTGTCAATTTTGGCTTTTGTTGCCGTTGCTTTTGGTGTTTTAGACATGAAGTCCTTGCCCATGCCTATGCCCTGAATGGTATTACCTAGGTTTTCTTCTAGGGCTTTTATGGTATTAGGTCTAACATTTAAATATCTAATCCATCTTGAATTAATTTTCATATAAGGAGTAAGGAAAGGATCCATCTTCAGCTTTCTACTTATGGCTAGTCAATTTTCCCAGCGCCATTTATTAAATAGAGAATCTTATCCCCATTTCTTGTTTTTCTCAGGTTTGTCAAAGATCAGATGGCTGTAGATGTGTGGTATTATTTCTGAGGACTCTGTTCTGTTCCATTGGTCTATATCTCTGTTTTGGTACCAGTACCATGCTGTTTTGGTTACTGTAGTCTTATAGTATACTTTGAAGTCAGGTAGCATGATGCCTCCAGCTTTGCTCTTTTGACTTAGGATTGTCTTGGCAATGCGGACTCTTTTTTGGTTCCATATGAACTTTAAAGCAGTTTTTCAAATTCTGTGAAGAAACTCATTGGTAGCTTGATGAGGATGGCATTGAATCTATAAATTACTTTAGGCAGTATGGCCATTTTCACGATATTGATTCTTCCTATCTGTGAGCATGGTATGTTCTTCCATTTGTTTGTGTCCTCTTTTATTTCACTGAGCAGTGGTTTGTAGTTCTCCTTGAAGAGGTCCTTTACATCCCTTATAAGTTGCATTCCTAAGTATTTTATTCTCTTTGAAGCAATTGTGAATGGAAATTCATTCCTGATTTGGCTCTCTGTTTATCTGTTACTGGTGTATAAGAATGCTTGTAATTTTTGCACATTAATTTTGTATCCTGAGACTTTGCTGAAGTTGCTTATCAGCTTAAGGAGATTTTGGGCTGAGATGATGGAGTTTTCTAAATATACAATCATGTCATCTGCAAACAGGGACAATTTGACTTCTTCTTTTCCTAACTGAATACCCTTGATTTCTTTCTCTTGCCTGATTGCCCTAGCCAGAAATTCTCACACTATGTTGAATAGTAGTTGTGAGAGAGGGCATCCCTGTCTTGTGCCAATTTTCAAAGGGAATGCTTCCAGTTTTTGCCCATTCAGTATGATATTTGCTGTGGGTTTGTCATAAATAACTCTTATTATTTTGAGATACATTCCATCAATACCGAATTTATTGAGAGTGTTTAACATGAAGGGCTGTTGAATTTTGTCAAAGGCCTTTTCTGCATCTATTGAGATAATCATTTTGTCTTTGGTTCTGTTTATATGCTGGATTACATTTATTTATTTGTGTATGTTGAACCAGCCTTGCATTCCAGGGATGAAGCCCACTTAATCATGGTGGATAAGCTTTTTGATGTGCTGCTGGATTCGGTTTGCCAGTATTTTATTGAAGATTTTTGCATCAATGTTCATCAGGGATATTGATCTAAAATTCTCTTTTTTTGTTGTATCTCTGTCAGGTTTTGATATCAGGATGATGTTGGCCTCATAAAATGAGTTAGGGAGGATTCCCTCTTTTTCTATTGATTGGAATAGTTTCAGAAGGAATGGTACTAGCTCCTCCTTGTACCTCTGGTAGAATTCAGCTGTGAATCCATCTGGTCCTGGACTTTTTTTGGTTGGTAGGCTATTAATTATTGCCTCAATTTCAGAGTCTGCTCTTAGTCTATTCAGGGATTCAATTTCTTCCTGGTTTAGTCTTGGGAGAGTGTAAGTGGCCAGGAAATTATCCATGTCTTCTCGATTTTCTAGTTTATTTGCGTAGAGGTGTTTATAGTATTCTCTGATGGTAGTTTGTATTTCTGTGGGGTCGGTGGTGATATCCCCTTTATCATTTTTTATTGCGTCTATTTGATTCTTCTCTCTTTTCTTCTTTATTAGTCTTGCTAGTGGTCTATCAATTTTGTTGATCTTTTCAAAAAACCAACTCCTGGATTCATTGATTTTTTGGAGGGTTTTTTGTGTCTCTATCTCCTTCAGTTCTGCTCTGATCTTAGTTATTTCTTGCCTTCTGCTAGCTTTTGAATGTGTTTGCTCTTGCTTCTCTAGTTCTTTTAATTATGATGTTAGAGTGTCAATTTTAGATCTTTCTAGCTTTCTCTTGTGGGCATTTAGTGCCCTAAATTTCCCTCTACACACTGCTTTAACTGTGTCTCAGAGATTCTGGTATGTTGTTTCTTTCTTCTCATTGGTTTCAAAGAACATCTTTATTTCTGCCTTCACTTCGTTATGTACCCAGTAGTCATTCAGGAGCAAGTTGTTCAATTTCCATGTAGTTGAGCAGTTTTGATTGAGTTTCTTAGTCCTGAGTTCTAGTTTGATTGCACTGTGGTCTGAGAGACAGTTTGTTATCATTTCTGTTCTTGTACATTTGCTGAGGAGTGCTTTACTTCCAATTATGTGGTCAATTTTGGAATAAGTGCGATGTAGTGCTGAGAAGAATATATAGTCTGTTGATTTGGGGTGGAGAGTTCTGTAGATATCTATTAGGTCCACTTGGTGCAGAGATGAGTTCAATTCCTGGATATCCTTGTTAACTTTCTGTCTTCTTGATCTGTCTAATGTTGACAGTGGGGTGTTGAAGTCTCCCATTAATATTGTATGGGAGTCTAAGTCTCCTTGTAAGTCTCTAAGGACTTGCTTTATGAATTTGGGTGCTCCCATATTGGGTGTATGTATATTTAGGATACTTAGGTCTTCCTGTTGAATTGATCCCTTTACCGTTATGTAATGGCCTTCTTTGTCTCTTTTGATCTTTCATGGTTTAAAGTCTGTTTTATCAGAGACTAGGATTGCAACCCCTGCTTTTTTTTGTTCTCCATTTGCTTGGTAGATCTTCCTCCATCCCTTTATTTGAGCCTATGTGTGTCTCTGCATGTGAGATGGGTCTCCTGAATACAGCAAACTGATGGGTCTTGACTCTTTGCCAGTCTGTCTTTTAATTGGATCATTTAGTCCATTTACATTTACGGTTAATATTGTTATGTGTGAACTTGATCCTGTCATTATGATATTAACTGGTTATTTTGCTCGTTAGTTGATGCAGTTTCTTCCTAGCATCAATGGTCTTTACATTTTGGCATGTTTTTGCAATGGCTGGTACCAGTTTTTCCTTTCCATGTTTAGTGCTTCCTTCAGGGTCTCTTGTAAGGCAGGTCTGGTGGTGACATAATCTCTAAGAATTTGCTTATCTGTAAAGGATTTTATTTCTCCTTCACTTATGAAACTTAGTTTGGCTGGATATGAAATTCTGGGTTTAAAATTCTTTTCTTTAAGAATATTGAATATTGGCCCCCACTCTCTTCTGGCTTGGAGAGTTTCTGCCGAGAGATCTGCTGTTAGCCTGATGGGCTTCCCTTTGTGTGTAACCTGACCTTTCTCTCTGGCTGCCCTTAACAGTTTTTCATTCATTTCAACTTTGGTGAATCTGACAATTATGTGTCTTGGAATTGCTCTTCTCGAAGAGTATCTTTGTGGCATTCTCTGTATTTCCTGAATTTGAAAGTTGGCCTGCCTTGCTAGGATGGGGAGGTTCTCCTGGATGATATCCTGAAGTGTGTTTTTCAACTTGGTTCCCTTTTCCCCCTCATTTTCAGGCACCCCAATCAGATGTAGATTTGTTTTTTTCACATAATCCCGTACTTCTTGAAGGCTTTGTTCATTTCTTTTTCCTCTTTTTTCTTTAGACTTCTCTTCTTGCTTCATTTCATTCATTTGATCCTCAATCGCTGATACTCTTTCTTCCAGTTGATCGAGTCGGTTACTGAAGCTTGTGCATTTGTCACTTATTTCTCGTGTCATGGTTTTTATCTCTGTCAGTTCGTTTATGGCCTTCTCTGCATTGATTATTCTAGTTATCCATTCTTCCATTCTTTTTTCAAGATTTTTAGCTTCTTTGTGCTGGGTACGTAATTCCTCCTTTAGCTCTGAGAAGTTTGATGGACTGAAGACTTCTTCTCTCAACTCATCAAAGTCATTCTCCATCCAGCTTTGATCCATTGCTGGCGACGAGCTGCGTTCCTTTGGAGAGGGAGATGCACTCTTATTTTTTGAATTTCCAGCTTTTCTGTCCTGCTTTTTCCCCATCTTTGTGGTTTTATCTGCCTTTGGTCTTTGATGATGGTGACATACTGATGGGGTTTTAGTGTGGGAAAACTCTCAACCTCCGTGTTGGGAGATCCACTGCTCTCTTCAAAGCTGTCAGACAGGGTCATTTGCGTCTGCAGAGGTTTCTGCTGCTTTTTTTGTTTGTTTGTTTAGCTGTGCCCTGTCCCCAGAGGTGGAGTCTACAGAGACGGGCAGGACTCCTTGAGCTGCTGTGGGCTCCACCTTGTTCAGCGGCTTTGTTTACCTACTTAAGGCTCAGCAATGGAGGGCAGCCCTCCCCCAGCCTCGCTACTGCCTTGCAGTGAGATGGCAAACTGCTGTGCTAGCAAAGAGGGAGGCTCCGTGGGCATGGGACCCTCCCAGCCAGGTGTGGGATATAATCTCCTAGTGTGCCGTTTGCTAAGACCCTTGGTAAAGTGCAGTATTGGGATGGGAGTTACCCGATTTTCCAGGTGTTGTGTGTCTCAGTTCCCCTGGCTAGGAAAAGGGATTCCCTTCCCCCTTGCGCTTCCCAGGTGAGGTGATACCTCACTCTACTTCAGCTCTCACTGGTCAGGCTGCAACAGCTGACTGGCACCAGTTGTCCAGCACTCCCTAGTGAGATGAACCCAGTACTTCAGTTGAAAATGCAGAAATCACCCATCTTCTGTGTCGCTGGCGCTGGGAGCTGGAGACTGGAGCTGTTCCTATTCGGCCATCTTGCTCCGCTCCCCTCTTTAACATTTTTTTGTGATGCAAGTTTGCTGGTGATTTATTCTTTCAGCTTGTCTATGCATGGAAAAGGTCTTTACCTTCATTTTGAAATGCATTTTTTTCTAGGTAGAAGTTCTAGTTTAACAAGCTTGTATCCCCTTAATAGTTAAAAAATGTTACTCTGCTCTCTTCTTGTTTGCATGACTACTGACAAAAATCGGTTGTCATCCTTATCCTTGTTCTCCTGTTCATCTATCTTTTTTTTTCTCTAGCTGCTTTAGACTTTTTCATTTTATCACTTGTTTTAAGTAATGCAATAAAGATTTTCTTTTTTGTACCTCTTTCCTGTTTCTTTACTCAAGGGTTGTTGAACTTTTTAGATATGTGGATTTATAGTTTTGCCCTTTATTCTACCAATATCTCACCCAATCATTTCCTTCATAGACTCCAATTACACATCTATTTGGCTGTTTAAAATTATCCTAAGTTAACTGATGTTTGTTCACTTTTTTCAATGTGTCACATTATGAGAAATTATTATTCCTATGTCTTCAAGTTCACTAATCTTTTCTTTTGCAATAACTAATATGCTATTATTTCCATACATTGTGTTTTATCAGACATTGTAATTTTTTGTCTCTAATAGTTCTATTAAGGTCTTTTGTATATCTTTCATGTAGCTAGTTAACATGTTCAATCTTTTCTTATAGCTTCTTGAACATATGGAATAAATTGCAACTGTTTAATATTCTTGTCTTCTGATTCTATCATCTGTGTCATTTATGGGTCAGTGTCAATTGATCTATTTTTCTTTCTGTTTTTTTTTTTTTTCTTTTTTTTTTGAGACAGAGTCTCACTGTGTCACTGAGTCATCCAGGCTGGAATGCAGTGGTGCAATCTCAGCTCATTGCAACCTCCGCCTCCTGGGTTCAAGCAATTATCCTGCCTCAGCATCCCAAGTAGCTGGGACTACAGGTGCTCACCACCATGCCTGGCTAATTTTTTTTTTGTATTTTTAGTAGAGATGGGGTTTCACTATGTTGGCCAGGCTGGTCTTGAACTCCTGACCTTGTGATTCACCTGCCTCGGCCTCCCAAAGTGCTAGGATTACAGGCATGAACTATTGTGCCTGGTCAATTGATCTGTTTTTCTGTCCATTATTGCTTCTTTGCATGCCTGGTAATTTTTGGTTGGATGTCAGGTTTTTAAAAAAATTTTATTTGATATTATTTATTTTTATATTATTATAGTTATTCTAGGGATTTTTGTCCTGGGAGGTGGTTAAGTCACTTGAAAACAGTTTGATCCCCTTGGATTTTGTTTTTAAGTTTTATTAAGCTGAACCAGGGCTACATTTTAGTTTCGTATTTTGAGAAGGAATTTTGCTCTTGTCACCCAGGCTGGAGGGCAGTGGCGTGATCTCGGCTCATTGCAACCTCCTCCTCCCAGATTCAGGCGATTCTCCTGCCTTAGCCTCCCAAGTAGCTGGGATTACAGGTGCCTGCCACCAAGCCCAGCTAATTTTTGTAATTTTTTTTTTTAGTAGAAACGGGGTTTCGCCATGTTGGTCAGGCTGGTCTCAAACTCCTGACCTCAGGTGACCCACCCTCCTCAGCCTCCCAAAGTGCTGGGATTTCAGGCATGAGCCACCGAACTTGGCCTGCATTTTAGTTTAAGGTTAATTTTTCTCACTACTGAGGTAAGACCATTGTTAGTACTTTAATCAATGCTTCCTAAAGTATGCTTTCCTCTAATTATTAGGGACAATATATCCAACCCCATGTGAGTTTAGGCACTATTTGCAGTGACTCTTTCTCTAGCCAGGGGCAGTTTCTTTATATTCATGTGCAGGTCAGTATTCAGCAGAGTTCTCCTGGAATACCCTCTCCAGATCTCTGGGGTTCTCCTTCCCGGAAGCTCTGTCCTGTACTTTCTTTTTCACAGTAAACTATAGCTTTGTTGACATCCCTGAGGTTTCAGCTCTAAGACTTTTAATCAAAGAGAATGCAGAGCTCTGCCTAGGTTCCCCTTGTCTGTGTCATTTCCTGAAGCTTACCCAGTCAGCAAGCCGGAGTAGTCATTGGGTTTCTCTCACTTGTTTCCCATCTTAGCTGTGTTTAATTAAACTGAATTTGTCTTAAAGATGCCTCTATACTTTGAATTCCTACATAGTGGACTACAACCTAACTTAGTATGTAAACAGACTGCAACCTAACTTAGTATGTAAACAATAAAAACCAACTTAAGAATGTGTTCTTATAACAAGTAGCTGAGTTTCAGCCAATCGCAGGCTGCTAACTGAGCAGACCATGGCCACGTAAGGCAAATGCTGAGCTGTAACCAATCAAGTTGTTTCAGTTAGTCCTTTTTCTGTCAGAAAATACTACCTGCCCACCTTGCTGGGTGCAGATCTCTGAATCTTTCTTGGTTAAAGGTGCTGCCTGTTTCATTAATCATTATTTGTGCAAATAAACTTCGCTAAATTTAATATATCTAAAGCTTTTTTCTTTTAACAGTTATCATGATCCTTCATTGTCTGAGACCCTTTTTTTTGAATGACACTGTTCCGTATATTTTTTCACTTTTTACTTGTTTCATTCAGGAGGATAAATCTACTCCTTGTTACTTCATATTTTCCAGAAGTTCAGGATATATTTTGTGTTTAAAGTTTCCTAAGTGTTTCTTACTGTAATCAATTACAGAGGCAGCATGCCTATAAAATAAAATGGAATGAATTGATAAATATATGTTGATATGGATTCAACTATCAGAAAAAAAAAACTTTGTCAGAGTCACTTATTCCCAATGTAAGAGGGCGAGTGCTTCAGAATCTTTTGAGAGAGGGGAGGCAAAGGGAGTCTTCTTGAACTCCGATCAATTCAGTATTAGGCAACTTTTGCTTTATAATTGCTTTTCATCTTATAAAGTAGTATCTTTCACACATGAGAAGGGTTTCTTAGTATGACAGTATATTCACTTCCTTAAGATTAGCTGTCTCTGACCATTTTGGCACCAGGCCCAGTTTCATGGAAGACAATTTTTCCATGGATGGTGGAGGGGAGTAACTTCAGGATGAAACTGTTACACTTCAGATTATCAGGCATTAGTTAGATTCTCATAAGGGGCCCGCAATCTAGATCCCTTGCATGCACAGTTCACAATAGGGTTTCCGCCGGTCTGAGAAACTAATACTGCCACTGATCCGACAGGAGGCCGAGATCAGGTGGTAATGCTCACTCACCTGCTGCTCACCTCCTGCTGGGCGGCCTGATTCCTAACAGGACATGGACCGGTACCCCTCCATGGCCTGAGGGTTAGGGACCCCTGCTTTAGATAACAAACCAGAGGCTGAGTATGCTTTGCTCATTCATGGAGGGAAAAAAAGGATCACATTTCAAAACAATTCTCAGGTATCTATCCCCACCTTCTTTCTTCCTCTGCCTTGGGATTCATAGGTGGTAGGAACTTTCCATTAACATATATTTGGTATAAGATAATAAAATGATTCCGGGTTGCTCTTTGTTAATGGGTGAAAACCAAATATTCAGCATTCATAGTCTGAGTCAGAGGCAACAACTTTACCAACAGAGGTAAAGTTGTTATCATAAGATGATAAGATTCTAGACAGGGAAGGTATTGGTGGACTAAAAGCAGCAGAATGAATAAAAAAGATATGACAAAGCACACTGTTCCGAGAGCTGATCATTGGAGTTTAACTGGGTATTATTTTTAATGAAAGAAGGAGGCAGAAATGCCTAGGACCTGGGCTCTGGTTGATAGGGAAGAATATAGGGACTCTGAACAGAATCGAAGAAGGTGGAAGGTAAGATGACTTAATATGTACTGTGTGCTCATCGCAGCAATTTCAAAGCCATATAAATGACCTTCAATTCATTTTCTTAGCAGAAGTCAGCAAACACTGACTGATCCCCTATTGCATGTAGAACCCTTGGAAGAATTACTATAGGAAAGGCAATGATATACAAAACAAGGCCCCTACCCTGAGAAAGTTAGAATAGAGCTGAAAGTACTTGTCCAGTAAGACAGCTGGGGCACATTCCAAACTGGCATATTTATAATAAGTTAATACTGAAAAATAAACAGGACCATGAACAACATTCCAGGTACTTTACCTCATTTAATTTTCATGGTTACTCTATGAGGTGGCTGTTAACATTATGACCATTTTACAAATGAAGCTGCGATGCATATAGTGTAACTAACTTACCTACTAACATGTAGCTAGTAAGTGGAAGAGCCAGGATTCAAACCCAAAGAGTCTGACTTGGAGGCCTTACCTCTTACTATAGTCATTGCCTATCACAAAGGGATATCAGAAATCATATTTTACTCTTCAAGATGAGGACTTTGATTGTGTTAAGTTGTAATAAGCATTCTTGCTTATGTCTTATGTCCTCTCTTAAATGAATTTCTCTGGCCCAGAAAATGTCTAGTTAGAAGGAAAGTTCTTGGGCAGCTGCAGCAAACTAGGGAAGCTCAATGGGTTCTTTGAGAGGGTACCCATATGTGTATGACTCCCCTGTCAAAAAGTAAGTCCCATGGGAGAGTCTGCTTTATGCTTCATAGGACTCCCATTATTTAGAATAGTGCCTGGCACATAGTAGCTGCTTAGTAAATACTCTTTCAATCAAATGAGTGACTTCGGAGAAGCTAGTCTGGGTTAAAGAAAATTCAAAACAACTCTGCTCGTGCTGGCTTCCCTTTTCTCCCCAAATTCTCCATCACATGTCCTCCATCTGGGATCCTGGTCTATTGAAGAGTTGCATAATACAGAAATGTATTAGTTTGCAGGAGAACTAGTATTTTCTCATACGTAAGGCCACCTAGGGTCACTCAGTGTGGCCTCACATTGCCCTGAGGTTGGCCCTGCCCCAGGCACAGTGAAGACAGCCTTGCTGAGTTGCTGGAAGCACTGGAAATAGCAGCCGTAATTCTTGGACCTGAGCCCATCCTAATCCCTCCCCATTGGATCAAATGTCCCGGTAGAGAACAAATAAGACAGCTCCAATAAGCCCAAGTACTGCCTTAAAATTCACACACTTGGCCTGATTATTTGCTTCCTGCTTCGCAAAAAAAGTTTTCTGTAGACAAAATGACAAATTTTACTCTTGCCACCCTTGTTACAAATGTCCCTATGTAGGTAAACCACCAGATTTTCAGTCGTTTTCAACTGCCTTGCCCAAAAGAATATATAAATTCATAGAAGACCAGGACTCTGGCTATGAAACCCATTCTCCCACATCATACATAAGGAAGCATTTAATAAGAGCTTAATGGTGATAATAATTTACATTTTGGCATGGACCTAAGAGGATGCTACTGTAGAAACTGCTGAGCAGAATTTGATTCCCTCACACATATAACAGTTTGGCAGCCAGGGCGGGAAGGAGTGGTGTGCCCGGGAGCCAGGAGTCACAAGCTCAGAGAAAAGGTTTTTCTTTGTACCTGGCCACTGATGACCACAGAAATTATGGATAAAATAACTGCATCTCTTTGTATTGCAGATGCAAAAGTCTTTTCAGTTAAATATTTTCTTTTACATCAATACCACAAAATAGCCTATCATATAGACCCAGGCAGGTAGTAATTGGAATTCTAGTGTATGAAGAATCAGGTTGTTTACTTAATGGTACATTAAAAAAAATCAACCTAACCTCGCTATTTAGACTTGCCACACTGTTAAAATTTTTAGAATGTTTATTTAATGTTATCATTCAGCCATTTATTCAGAGAACAAGTCTCTATTAATAAATTGTTCTGCAGTTTATGCTTTGAGAGACATGTAAGATATAGAATCTAAGGTTCCTGGACTTAAATTTATAACCAGCACAGACCGAGTGAAAGATACACTCTGGGATTCATATGTGTAAACCACAAATAGACAATAATTAAAGAGTAGTATTATATTTATTATAAACCAAGGTTAAATAGTTTATTTAGATAAATTCAGACATTCTGATGGAATGCATTTTTTCCAAAGATGTGCATAAATTTAACCCATGTCTAACCCATCACTCAAGTGCATGCTGTTCAAAGACATCACTAACCTGAGTGTGATTTAGGACCTCATGCACAAAGCAGCTACTATACTCCAGATGTTCAGGAATTCACTGACTCCTGATGAAATGAGATGGTTGTTTTCCCCCCCTCCCTTCTTTCCTACTTCCCTTCTCCACTTTCATGGTGAACCTACTTGCTATGAAGCGCTATGGTTGGTGATAGGAATTCAAAGACAAATAAATGTCCCCTGCCCTCCTTGAGCTGATGATTGAGTACAAAAAACTTAGAACGAAAAATATAACTGCAATATGCGGTAAGTAGGGCTGAGATTTGAATCAACTATCTTGGTGTTTGAGGGAGAAAAGTTTATTTGTTTTAAGAAATACACTGTGGTTGTAACTTTTTTTTTTTTTTTTTTTTGAGACAGAGTTGCCCAGGCTACAGTGCAGTGGCATAATCTCGACTTGCTACAACCTCCACCTCCAGGGCTCAAGCAATTCTCCTACTTCAGCCTCCTGGGTAGCTGGGACTACAGGCACCTGCCACCACACCTGGTTAATTTTGTATTTTTAATAGAGACGCGGTTTCACCATGTTGGCCAGTCTGGTCTCAAACTCCTGATCTCAGGCCCGCCTCGGCCTCCCAAAGTGCTGAGATTCCAGGCGTGAGCCACCACACCCAGCCAGTGGTTGTGTGTTTCAAGGAAAGGGTTGCATAGCCAGTATGATTGCTGATCAGTCCTTAACTAAGTGAATGGTAGAGGCAACAGGTGCTCTTAATGACTAATAATATCAGGGCGCCTTACATAGTAATGGAATACAAAAGAGACAGTGCTTTATTATTATAAATCTCCTTCTTTTCAAAATAACTTTTTTGAAATATAACTCATATGCCATGTATTTCATCCATTTAAAGTGTAAAGTTCAATAGTTTTTACTTTATTCACAGTATTGTACAATCATACTTATCATCAACTTTAGAACATTTTTATCATCTAAAAAGAAACCCCTTATTCTAGCTATTGCTCCCTTATTTGCTTATCTACTTTCTGTCTCTAAATATTTCTCTGCTTTGGAAGATTCAGATCAATACAATCTTAAAACGTTTGGTATTTTATGACTATTTTCTTTCACTTAGGATAGATAATGTTCTCAAGTTTCATTCACGTTAATGTAGCATCTAACATCATTTCCTTTATGTAGTCAAATATAATATCCTCTGTATATGTGTACCATATTTTGTTTATTCTTTCACTGGTTGATGAATATTGGGCTTTTTCCACTTAAATCTACTTCTGACCTTGACCCTGGTTGGGAGAATCAAGCAAGAAATAAAACCAGTTAGGCCATAGCCTTGCATTAGAAATTCTGTCACTGGCTAAGGAGCTGCAAAGTCTTCCAACCCAGGAGAGAAGAAACACACTACATATTGTATCACCTTCTAAAACACAAAGAAAGCATCCAAGAATCTCCAAGAAGTACTACAAAGTAATTCATTAACCAAAAAGCCACTTGAAGATTTTGTTTCTATCTCTCTTCAAGGTCGCATTATGTGTTAAGGATGAGGAAAGAAGGAGTAGAGATTAAAAGCTAAAAGAGAATCTTTTAATAATCCCCCTATTCGTGATATGAAGACTACTGTTACTATCATACTCAACAGTTCTCCCCAGGGGTCACAGGGGGCCTCCACTTGGGGATCAATACTAAGTAGTGGAGGCTGAACTAGCTATCACTAAAGATGGAGGGGATTTGGCTTCAACTCCTGCTGCAGTCCTCCTTAGCTGTGTGTCTTCGGACACGTGACCTACTAACCTATGCTTTGGGTTTCTCATTAGGTAAGTGGACTACTGTTACACAGTCTGCATGTTTTGCTAGGATAATACATATGAAAGCTCTCTGTAAAGGACAGGCTATAAAAATATCAACAAGTGTTATCAGCTCCAAATTTTCTGAAATTATTACATTTCTTCTCTGGGCTCACGCATGCAAGAAAGACTATCATTTAATAAAGGTATAAATGAGAGTTCAAAAGGTTTCTAATAGCTCTTTAAAATCTGTTGTGATTGGACCCTCAAGTAAGCAAATCAAGTGGGCCTCTAATGTGTACCACAGTCTTCTAGAGTTTGGAGGAAGCTTACAAGAACATCTGTTTTTTCTCTGAATCTATTCGATTTATAAGTCTGAGGACTCCCAGAGAAGAATAAGCTGTAGGATGTATGAACTCATTTTCTAGAGGTAAACAATCTTCAAAGGGATAAGAAGCCTTTTAGTTTTGGAAATAATCAAAGAAAACAGAAGAAAGAACCTCCTGTCTTAGCCTGCGAATGAAGGTATTTATCATGAGGTCTTAAACAAGATAAATTGTCCTAGTTAATTTAAATTTCATTAGAACTTCACAATCTAAGCTGTATTAGAAAGATCACTTGGCTTTATAAAATGAAAATGGCCACCTTGCTTCTCCCTTCCAGAGAAGGTAAGTGTATACTATTTTAGGGAAACTAGAGAAGCACTTGTACAATTTCTCAGGGAATCTTGGCACATCTGTGTAACCATTGAAGGCTAGAACCGGAATATGGCACAGCAATAATATAGTTCATGTCTCCAAACCACTCCCCACCCACCACATATCCCATACTGTTTCATAGAAGAGGCAACTATGGACTGATGAAGTGGCTCGTCCAATGTTACACAGATAAGTTAGTAGGAGACTTAGAACTTGAAATCTGGTCTTCTGATTCTCTATCAAAAGCCCTTTTAACTAAATTATCTTTATTGACCGATTCAAGCTAAGTAACAAAGAGTCATCTCAAATGTTGTGTTTCTCTTGTAATTCATATTTTAGAGTCTATGAATCATATATTCCATTCTCCCATATCTTAGATGAAGCAATTAAGGATTGGAAACATTAAGAAATTCTTCAAAGTCATACACATAGAGACTGATGAGCTAGGAACTAGGAACAGAACAGAACCAATCTCTCTTTTTGTTTCCTTTTTTTTTTTTTCTTTCAGTATTTGTTCCATCACAGTGCCATTTTCTCTCCTAAATCTTTCAGCCATTTCAGAGTGATTGAAACTTTCTATCTTTTCAGGGTATGACTAGGGCCTATGGTCTCCCCAAAGGAATCTAACAAACACTAGAATGCCATGCTGGAATCACTTTTGCTTCTTTACTCTCACTTGAAGAAGTGCAATATGGGCTTTGACATTAGGCATCTTCAGGCTTTTCTGTGATGTTATTTATGAATGCATAGGACTGAAAATGCAGTTAAAAGATCTCCTTGAATGTTAAACAAATCAATTTGGGTAACTGATGTATCTTCCCTTTCTAGATTTTAACTTGAGGGCAGAAACGAGGTAAAATTCATACCTAACACATTTTGGACTTATTGAATAAATGCACTCCTCTGGACAAAGCCACATCCTAGTTCTAGTCCATGTGATATGATGCTTTGTAAAAAATGCTTTCAATAGAAATATGCAACATTGGTACCTGAAAACCTAGGATAATACATACCAATTTAACAAACTAAATTGCCTGATCTCTTCTCTTTTTTAATGAGCTCGTCCAGTTTGAATTTAATGGAAGAACATCAGTGATGAAAAATGAATGAGTTCTTAAAAGTTTATTCAGTTTGATTAATATAGGCAAGATAACTTAAAAACAAAGCAAAATCTCTCCAATCACTTTGGCTTCTGGGGTCATCATTTTTTTCATTCTCTGGTAAAACTTAGCCCTATTTTTAAATTTATTGATCTTCCTCAGTCTAGCTGTAGCTCTCTCTTTCTTCCCTCAGCACCCTCTGCATACTTCTACCCCAGGACTTCCACGTGCTTTACTTGCTCATCTCTCCAACTATGGTCAGACCTTGAGAGCAGGGATTTAGTTTTGTTCATTTATCCATTTTCTGTTCTTATCACACAAAGAGATGGCTTGGGATCAGCAGTCATTTATTGATTGGATAAATGTCTATATAAACAAGTGAATAAATAAATATCACCAGTTATAATAACAAATGAGAAATGACTATCAATGTATTTCTAATTGCTAGAATATGAACAGAAGTACATATTTATGCCACTTATGGTAGTTCATTCTCAAATCATAACCCACAAAATCCAAATCTCATAAGAAGCGCAAAACAAAAAAAGGCCAGAAAAAAAATACTGTAACATAGCATTCAGTTTTCATCAAACTTTAGAAATACAAACTCTCCATCATTTGGTGAATCAGAGACAGATAATGGTCCAGTCTCAGCCAAACAGTGCTATTAAAAACACAAACAAGTGAACTGCATGTACATTCCAATTTTCCTTGTGATTCCAATTAAGATCACATCAATTAAATACACTTATGATTTTGTATCGTGGAGTTCTTGACAATTGCCTAAAATTCAAGTTGACATTTTCTCCCTTCTCTGATAAGGAAGGAACATGATTGCATCACATTGATTGCATATTTAGCTCTCAAAGCAGCTGCACAAACATTATAAGAATATAGCAAAACAAAAAAAAATGTGTAGAGGCTAGCATCAAAACGCATTTTTGAGCATGTTATGGGCGGTTGATTCTAATTGAGAGATGACTCAGAAATATGGATCCAGCAGAGAAGTGGGCACTGCGGGAGAGAATGGGATGATTGTAAATCCCCCCACCCCTACACATACCAAATCCTAACGTCAGAATCTTTGTTCATAGAACCTTAAATGAACTTTCCTAGTGACAGGTAGTGACAGAATCACCACTTCAAGCAGAATGAACACATTTCTCCAGTGCCAGGCTGCCCAGGGCATCATCTCTGGAAGGAGTGTGAGTAGGGTTGGGCGATTGCCTGTTAAACATCTCTGGGAGAGAGGTCAGATTTCCAGCGTTGCTGTCTTCTTAACCTTCAGAAGAACTCACAAAATGCCCAAATGATCTTTAAAATAGCCTAGCACAACTTCCTAGTGATGGCGATCACAAACGGTAACCTAGGTTCACCTATCTGCCTGTGTATTAACAAGTGATAAGAGCTTCAGCTATGGAGCCAGAATATCAGAGTGAAAATGCTGGCTCTGCCTCAATCTAAATGGAATAACCTTGAGTAAGTTACTTCACCTCTCTGTGCTTTGTTTCCTCCTTTATAAAATGGAGAAGAGAATTCTAACTGTCATAGAGTTGATTTGAAAGTTAAACACAATAAGGCACATAAAGTATTTCAGGAGTATAGTTGTTCCTCAATGAAAGATAGTTGTGATCATTACTGCTTTCACATGTTGTTGTGGCTATTATTCTGTTATCAAATAGATCTATGCATTTTCTGTTTGAGGAGCGCTCTTAAAAAATGAAACCTGTCCCCAATCTGCAATCTTCCCTTCTTCCTAATAATGCTTCTAAGAGATGCCCCAGAATTGTAGGTAGGGCTAACAGTAGTCCCCTGTATAAGCCAATAAAATGTATTTTCTCAGATGAATAAATGTCAGTTGGGTTCCCAGATAAATACACAGAATTTGCCTTAAAATGCCCATATGGTGACTAAAAATGGTACACACACATAGTGATAAAATGATATATCACTATAAATACCCAGTATAGAATTTCAGCTACGTTTTGGTTTAAATAGACTTTTGGGAACTAGTTCACAAACCTGCATAATATTATTATTTTGGATTGCAGGTAAAAATTGATTTGTATAGGAACTTTTGGGGTGTGCTTTGTCTTTGTGTGTTGTATCTCATGCAGCAAGGTGGGCAGGATAAAGAGAATATCTCCATTTTACAGAATGGGAGGCACCTAAGATCAAGAGCTCCTGTCCCTATGGCAGAGCTTCAGGGATAGACACAGTACCAGTGTTCCAGGTCCAGACAAGATCTCTCTCAGATCTCAGCCCTGAGATAAGGGAGGTTCAGGTACACCCTTCTTTCATTGCTCTTCTAGAATGCCCTCCCCACATCTACCTCATTCTCTCTGCTACACCTTGTTTCTGTTGCCCTTCAAAATGTAGTCCAAGAAAAAAACAAAGAGACAAAAAGAAAAATGAAAGGAAAGCCAGTGCAATGTTAGCTGTGGTTTTCTCTGTGAGACTGGGTTCCTGGTATGCTCATTTTCTTCTTTGTGCTCCTCTATATAATCCAATTTTTTTGGAATAAACATGTTACAGGATATAGTAAGAACATAATTATTTTTTAAACTGTTTTACAAATGCAGCTCAAATTCAACCATTTCATAAAGTCTTTCTGAATTAGCTCCATTCATCTCTAATCACTCCATTCATTCAGAGCTGATGGATGCGGCTCTTGACAATTTGTACATACTCTTCCTTTCTATTTCTATTCCTTTCCTTTCTCCCTCCCTCTCTTTCGCATTCTCTTTCTTTCTTTCCCTTAAATTCCTATTATATAACGGCCTCTGTGCCAAGAAATTTAAAAATCACAGTAGTGGTAATGAAAATATTCTAGTCATTAAAAATTCAAACAATACCAAGATTCATAGGGTAAAAGTTACGTTAAAATATTCTTCTCCCTTTATTTTTAAATCCCATTCTACTCTACCTATATATTGTAATGATTGAGCTTGGTACATAATTTTAAATCTTTCATATGTAAATACATATGTGTATATGTTACGTATTTGTATGTATGTATGTTGTTTTGTTTTTGTTTGTTTTAAACAAATAAACTGGGAAACCAGTCTTCTTCCTGCAAAACAATTGTAATTACTACCTTGGGATGTTAGGGTTTGACTCTGAGCGAAGGGCATGCAGGTTAAAAGGACCAGCAAGCATGTTCTTTTCTGAAGGCCATGGGTGATCATGACCTTTACGCAGCCTCAGCCCCAGCACTGGTCTCACCATTTGGACACACGTACAGTAGTAGCACAAACAGGCCGTTGGCTGTTGAGCTTACTAACGACAGGTGCAAGTGCCACGTATCACATGTGCCCTCTAAAAATAGGGCTGAGAAAGAAAGGGTCTCATACCTAGACCTCTCAGTGGCATATAATAAAATGTTCACCCTGTGAACACTTAGTGGAATCAACACTATTTGAACATAATATTGCCCGTGTCCATACTGACAGTTGTATTGAACTCTTTAAAAAATCTGCTAGTTACATGGACCAAAATGTTATTTAAGGATCTCTTAAGCAGCTTTAGTCATCAGAAGTCTCCTAAAGAAAAAAAAAAGGTGAAAAGACTGAACATGTTTGGCAGGATGAGATATGGTTCTTTCAATTTTCTAAGGCAAATTCTGCCTGGGGCCTCTCCTCTCCTATCAGCCTTTGTTAGTTGTGACCTTTCCTTCATTTGTGAAAGTTCTGCAAATATAAGGAATTTTTGCTGACTGTTTTGATAATTCTGATGAAAGAAAACACTAGACTGTCATTTCCTTCATCCCATTTTCAAGAGGAAAAAAGAACCCCAGCATCACTCAATATTCCTACATAAGGAATCTGCACATATACCCTCTGTATCTAAAGTAAAAGCTGAATTACTTTTTTTAAGAATAAAATATTCTGTCTCTCTCTCTTTGTTAAAGAATGTTTCTATAGGAGTTGGTTTGGGGAAATAAATTCTAAAGCCAGAACAACTAAACAAGGAGAAGTCATAGTTCCCCTCCAGACTGAGGAAAGTACCTTATCTTGGTGTGTTCAAAGAGAACATAAGTTCGGATAACTCAAAAAATGCTGATGTTCATTTAGCAACCATTTAGACTGATCACCTGCCATATTGTTAGGCTCTGCTGCATTAGGCAGCATGGAAAGGGTTCCCCCATCATCTTTAACTTAGAGTGATGGCAAGTCCTACATAAAGGGATTATACAGGTGGTATTTTCCCTTGTACACACTCCAGATCTCTTTGCTTTGATAATCTAATTCATAACTGACATGATATTATGACAAGCAGAATTATTTTTACTGCTAAATGAAAGCATGGAAAAGAGTCACAATTAGGCAGAATAGCAGCTGGATATTTGATTATCAATTAAAAATTACAAAGGGTAGAACAGCAATATTTAAGAAAAATGCCACTAATCATTTCCAACGCCTGGTGTATGTATACATGTCTTAATCTTTTTTTTTTTTTTTAATACTTTAAGTTCTAGGGTACATGTGCATAACGTGCAGGTTTGTTACATATGTATACTTGTGCCATGTTGCTGTGCTGCACCCATCAACTCGTCATTTACATCAGGTATAACTCCCAATGCAATCCCTCCCCCCTCTCCCCTCCCCATGATAGGCCCCGGTATGTGATGTTCCCCTTCCCGAGTCCAAGTGATCTCATTGTTCAGTTCCCACCTATGAGTGAGAACATGCAGTGTTTGGTTTTCTGTTCTTGTGATAGCTTGCTAAGAATGATGGTTTCCAACTGCATCCATGTCCCTACAAAGGACACAAACTCATCCTTTTGTCTTAATCTTTTAGTAGAGTGGTTAGTTGCTTCGCCATGAAAGAGTGCTTCTTTTTCCTTTTCTTTTCTCTCTCTTTTTTTTCTTTTTCTTTACTTTCTTTCTTCTTTTTATTATTATTTTTTTAGAAGGAGTCTCACTCTGTCTCCAGGCTGGAGGGCAATGGCCAATGTCGGCTCACTGCAACCTCCGCCTCCTGGGTTCAAGCGATTCTCCTGCCTCAGTCTCCCGAGTAGCTGGTACTACAGGCGCTCGCCACCATGCCCAGCTAATGTTTGTATTTTTAGTAGAGACGGGATTTCACCATTTTGACCAGGATGGTCTCGCTCTCGACTTTGTGATCGAGCCGCCTCAGCCTCCCAAAGTGCTGGGATTACAGGGGTGAACTCCCATGCCCAGCCAAGGCTGCTTCTTTATACTGGTTTGTTTGGAGGAGAAAGCGATCTAGCTAGTTGAGAAGCAAGTAGATTTAGATTGCAAGAAGCTGGAATTGTCTGGAGTAGCGTGAAAAAGACAGATTTTAGACATGAGCCACAATATAAATTACCTATGAAAAATTTCCCAGTAATTCAGACCCACTTCTGCTCTACCTCATCTGAATTCTACCATATTGGTGGTATTCTGCACTGCCTTGTGATTTTTTTTTTTTTTTTTTTTTCTAGTTGTTACATGTGTTTATGCCTGGTCTCCTCAGTTTATGAGTTTTTTAAGGGCAGGCACTGTAACTGTCTAAATTTTGATGATCTCTTATTGGGTCTTTAGTAAATCCTTTTAGATTGAGCTTGGCAAGCAGTTGCTAAGAACGCCAGTAATCGGCCTTGCATGTGTGCACTAGATGTCTGAGTATGTGCACACATCCTCGCCCTCACTGTGACACGGTGACGCTAGCCCATCTCTTCCATAGCTGCTTCCTACCCCATGGTAGGTCAGTGACTCCTTGATGAGAGAGCATTCATTGCCTGTGGATCTGCCTACACCCTATCTAGTCCATGACCTGTGCCTCCAAACATTCCAATTTCGTCCAAGTCACAATTAGTTCCCTGACTGGGGAGTTTTCCCCGGCCGGAAGCACAGGGACTTGGGCCCACATTCCTGGATGCCGCTATTATTACTCGGCATCTGTACAGGGAACGTGGGTGCCTGGAACATCTGGGCTGCCTTTGGACCAAAACGTCTGGGTCATGTGCCCAGCCTCCCTCTTGTGACCTTCCCAAGGGGGCAGGGCAGGTCGGCAGGGAACTGAAACTATTTTTGAGAAGGCCACTGGCAGAGGTCGCCTCATCCACTGCCCAAGTACCCCACATTCTCGGTTCTCTAGGCCAAGAGTTTGTGGAGCTATTGAAATGGGAGTAAGGGAGGAGCAAGGCCAAAGGAGAGGAGGAAGAGTACGCAAACTGGCCCGGTAGGCGTGGGGAGCCAGGGCGCCCTATTCTTGATCTTGACACCAGCTCTAGATGTTTTCAGAGGAGCCCTTGCTGGGTCCTATGCCTTAGCTGGCCTCTGTAACATGGATTGGAGCAACTTTTTTTTTTTTTTTTTTTTTTTTTGTCCCTAGCTAGCTGGAAGTGGGAAGACCGTTAAAACAATATTAAATTGCACAAGTAGGAGTGCTTCCTTCGGTTACAAAATTGCTAAAAATGTATTCGATATACAGGAGACTTTCAGCTGCATGGTTCTTTATCTTAGGTTTTGGCAGAGAGTATTTATGAATTACCCACTTAATTTGTGTAGCGTTAATTTAAATTAGCAGGAGGCTATTATCTGAGGCTTTGTCTGAACTTTGAGTTCCTAGGTAACAAATCACAGCCTAACTTAGTATGTCAGACAAATCAAAACCTAACTAGAAGTATATTTTTTGTAACAAATAGCTGGGTTTCAGCCAATGCAAACAGCTGAGCTTCTGCCAATCACAGGCAGCCAGTGCATCACACCAAACCCAAATAAGGCAAATGTTTGTGATTTCTGATACAGACAATCCAGTGACTTCTGTTCTTTGCCTCTGTGTTCAGCCAAACAAGCTCGCTGCTCACACTGTCTAGGTAGAGCCCTCTGAACCTCTTTTGGTTCTGAGTGATGCCCAATTCATTAACCATTCTTTGCTCAAATAAACTCTGCATGAATTTATTTAATAATGTTCAAAGAAAATTAATACATTTAATTTATGTAAAGTATTTCTTTTAGCAAAGATTATTAAAATATCTTGGATAACATTTTTATTTATTAATTATATTGAAACAACAATCCTGAGAAAAATATATTCCAATCCTTGTTTTATAGAAACTGAGGCATAGAAAAGTCAAGTGACCTACCCAGAAAAGATTCATGATGAGAGCAGGACCTGATCCAGGAAGAGACAGCGGTGCTTTCTCTTTGGGTTATTTTGTTTTCTGAGGTCTTAAACCCATTTTAATTTCAGATTGTTGTCAGTTACTGCTCATAAAATCTGTCTTTCCTCTCCTCTGAGTACATGTAAGACTACCTTGCCTGTTCCTCCCACCCCCATCTCAAGGCTTACTCTCAAGGTTGAGTGAGCTTTGAGAGTAGTTCTAGATAGGCCAGAGGCCATTAAGAGCAAGTGCAGAATTTACTGAGTTCACTCTGCTAACTACCCGAGCAAGTTCCTTCAGATTCTTAAGGCTCCCCATGAACCTGAAAGCAAAAAATAAATCTTTGTTTTTTTAAAAGTCACTGAGAATTTTGAAGTTGTTAGTTGCTGCAGTGTAACCTATTTTGACTGATGCAGGATCACAGAAATGAATTTAAAAGTTATACACCATAATAACATTAGAGCTTTTTAATTAGAAACAGCCCAAGAGATAATTTTCCACGAAGGAGGTTGAGGGCCAGGTTTTCTGGTTGGGTTCTTTCTACCTTCATATACTTTGAGTGCATTTTGTCTAAGTAAATCCTAGTTTGACAATGTCTCTTGAAGACATTACCAGGTGGTCTTTGAGTTATCCATCTGATTATCTACTGGGATACCTCTAGTAATGGAAAACCTGTCATACTCGGAAAACATTTTCTTTTATTTTTTTTCAGCAGTCAGTGATTAAAAAGTTATTCTTTAAGCTAAGTCAACATTTTTCTGTAATGTATATTTAATTGTCCCTATTCTTTTCTCCAGAGCCACAGAGAACAAGTGTCATTCTCTTTTTATGTAATCCTTTTGAATAATTTAAACAACATGAACTCTCTAAGTTCAGCTTCTCCATGTTTAACACCCTCTAGTTCTTTCAGTCATTCCTTACATTGAATTATTCTGAGGTCCCTTATTATGTTATCTTTCTTACCAGGACAGGTTGAGTCTTTCAATATACTATTAATAACATTGTACCTGGAAGTACAATGTGTTATTGAAAGTGTGCTCTAACCCATGCAAAATAAAATGACACTATTATGTTTTCAGTGTTCTGTTTCCTTCAACCCTAAATTTAACAATAACAAAATCCATGAATTTTAGATCCGGATTCTTTCAGTACCTTATTAGCTACATGCTTAGCTTGATACCATTCACCAGATTTAATTCCATGCTATTTCTGAACTCATTACAGTCCATAATATAAAGTTTAACTGGACACTGGTCAGATGGAGTTCTGAGGAGCACCAATGAAGACATCAGTCTGGTAATAAAGATCCTTTGGGTTTAGTCATTAAGCATTTGTATTTTCTTCCAGCTGTGTTATCGTTCAGTTGCACTGCTCTATCCAATACACTATGAAATCCTTGACAAATTACAGACACATGATTACTTTATTCCCCTAACCTACCAATCTAGTGATAACTTGTCACCAAAGAACATATGGTTAACTTGTTATGCTCTGCTTTTACTAAACCCATACTTGCTACTAGTGACCACTTCTCCATTTCTAAGCACATACAACTTGTTTTAGAATCCTACTTGGAATTACTAATGTGCTTACTGGTTTATCTACATCTTTCTCCTTTGGAAATATGCCATCCTTTACCCAAAATGTCTCCTATTCTCCATGTTTTCTTGAAGAAAACAGATCTTGACTTGGCAGCATTATTAATATATAACCCCTGAGTATCCTGAGATGACATTTGTTACAATCAATAGCTATAAACACACTGAGAGCAGCATACTCTCTTACATTTTTTAAAATTTATTTTGGTGAATATTTGTTCTATTTGTTCTTGTCTGAAAAATCATCCCCCTAACTGAAAACAGATGTGAATTAGGAGTTTAAGATTAGGAGTTTAAAATCTAATGAATTAAATTACCTAAGGGTTCCCCATTTTAGGGGGCTTATGAATTTGCATGCACATTTTTGTGCATTTTTACTATACCATACATTGCTTCTCTCCTCTTTTTTTATCCCTTCACCACCCAACATCCCCTTTTTCTCCCCACTTGCTTCCTCCTAAATGCTTTGCCATCTTTGGTTATATAGCTTTATCAGATTTTCAAAGCGATCTATGACCCTCTAATATGTTAAAAGAAAAGAGAAAATGTCTCTTATCTTTATCCCTGGTGTTTAGCAGTAGAATGCTCAGTATGTAGTGGGATACTCAATACATTTTGGTTAACTGACTAATGTTAGTTCCCTCTATAATGTTGTTCCCTCTTTTCCAGTAAAAGAAACCATAGTGTTCTCATTCTTATTCATGCTCCAAATGTATGTTAAAAAGAGTCCTTTTTCTCCCTTGAGTTCTTTTTAAGCTTTAGCTTTTCTGACATTATGCCTGCCTGCATGTTGTACTCTTTTTTAAAGATAAAAGCCATAGCTTTTATGATTTTATTTTATTTATTTATTTTTTTTAGAAGGAGTCTCGCTGTGTCGCTCAGGCTGGAGGGCTGGAGTGCAGTGGCCGGATCTCAGCTCACTGCAAGCTCCACCTCCCGGGTTCACGCCATTCTCCTGCCTCAGTCTCCCGAGTAACTGGCCCGCCACCTCGCCCCGCTAGTTTTTTGTATTTTTTAGTAGAGACGGGGTTTCACCAGGTTAGCCAGGATGGTCTTGATCTCTTGACCTTGCGATCCGCCCACCTCAGCCTCCCAAAATGCTGGGATTACAGGCTTGAGCCAGTGGGCCCAGCTGCTTTTATGATCTTTTTATCTTTGTTTGTATGAGTTCACATTGATTTATCTAATTAAAATAATTCTTCCCTTTCCTCATGGGATGAACTTTATGCATAGTTAAGAACCCATGGGTGGCCTTTACTGATGTGGCACTCAGCTCTTCCTTCCAGAAAACCTGTGGCAAGGAGCATAGTGACTGACAGTGTCCTGGCTGCTATTCCTTCAGGTCCACTTCTGTGGAAATTCCCTCAGGCTGCTCCCAGGCAATGCCTGAAATGGTGAGGTTATTAGGAAAATAGTGGAGATTCAAGAGCCAGGTAATTCTAGCCCAATACTGGATAGGTCATTTCTCTTCAGGGATGGCCTATTGACTTGGTAGAAATTTTCTCAAAGCCACCCTGTGCAGTTATCGTAGTATAGTCTAGCTTGGTAACTCCACTCAGTAGGGTCAATTTGTCCCTTCCTTGTTTCTCAGCTATAATGAAGGGTGATTAAATGAAAGAAAGGAGGTCAGAGATCCAGGCCTAGCTTGTCAATCAATTCCTTTCTGATCTTTGGCTTTCGAGGTTCTTGCCAGAGAGAATAGAGTGACCAAAGCCAGTGCCATTTCCAGTATCTGAGCCATTTCATTTTGGGGGAATCTAGGGAGTGATGGTCCTTTCTTTTGCCCTGGGATGTTACCCTCCAGCAAAATTGTAAAAATTGTTTCTCAAGGTGATAAAATCTACCATTCTCCCATATCATTATGTCTTTTTATATCCCTATCCTAGGTCTACTTGGGGAAAAATGTTCAAACCTCAACAGGTGTTTTGAAAGAACCAGACATTAAGGATCTTTTTGTTTTTATATAGATAGTTTTTTAAACATGTTCTTGGACGAGAAGCCAGCTTCAAGCATTGCATAAGATGGGACCAGTTAGCAGATGTCAAACACCAGTGCTGGTCAGTGAACACAGGATCCTCTTTTCTAGGACGGTTAGTTTCCAAATGATGTGGCAAGTAGGGTCAAACAATGAAAATATAAAAGAAAACGAAAAATCTAAACCACTCTCGTTTGAAAAGGCAGGTTCTTTGATTTCCCCATCTGACCACTGAAGCACTGATAGTTAAAGGGAAAGTGGTGACAAAATATAAAAGCCAATATTGGGGAAAATAGAGTTTCAAAAAGACAAACTATTATAGAACTTATTGCCAGGTGTGGCTGTTGTGAGGCCATTGATGTGCGAAAGACTCCAAAATGCAGGTGATCATTTTAAATTTCTTTAACTGTGAAATCGAACTTCTTGTTCCATACTTATACAAATTTCGGTAAGGAGTAAGCATGAAGGGGCAAGTTTTGTAGTCTAAGAAATCATCTTCTATAAAAGCAGAAGCTGCCGATGACCTGGCCTCCCTCTACAAATTTTCTATTTGTCCTGGTTTTAGGGACAAAATGCCCTTCTGGTCTTTACATATGGGTTTACAGAATAGATCTACATCTATAAATAAACCAACTACTTTATGTAACTTCTCCCTCAACTTGCTTCTTGGAGATAAGTGGATTATAACTCTTTTTGCAGGACTTTGGATAAATACCAAGGAAGAGCGGACATTTCAAAGCACATATTTTAAGATCTGCTCAGTTAAATAAGATAGCAAAGCAGATTTCATTTCCTCATCAAAGAAGCTCCTCCTGTATACCTAGTGTTATTATAAATCAGAAGGAACACACATTGTTACCTAGAATTACACAAGCCATATAAACATATCAGCTATCTCTGCATTTTTGTAATGCTTCTAATATTTAGAACATTTTCATGACCTACAACTTAAGGCACTGACTTGTCTACACTTAATTTTCTTTCTGGAATAGCAAGCATGGCTTACATTTAGACTAATCATAAACTGAAGGTTTAAGAAGAATATAATTTTTATGTTTATATGAGGATAGAAGAATCTACTGTATGTGTTTGTTGGGGAATGAAGGGGTGGCTACAAATGTGTTTGAATGAATTATCTCAAAAACAATCAGAGAGCAGCACATAAGTAAGTGTGCCATAATAAGAGTAAGAAGCAAAAGTAGGGAGACCTGGGAGCTCCTATTCCTGGGTGTTGTCACCATCCACCTTTTTCACTCCTTGCTGTCATTTATTTTAGCTTTTGGGTCGAATGTCAGTTATCAAGGAAATCTTCCCTAACTAACCTTGCCCCATGGTGATTGCTCTCTTCCACTTCTATTTGGGACTTATTAAAGCTTTGGTACTGGATTGTCACATGCTTGTTCAATGGGTGTTTTTCCACCAGTTGTTTTGGGTAGGTAATGGTGGTGATGGTGTTGGAGTGGTGGTAATGGTGATGTTTTTCTGATCAATGAGAATTTAGGAGAAAACAACCCCAAAACTCTTTGTGAGTAGGATCCTTGTGGCCTATTTATCTTGCCACTCTTTTCTTCTCTTTTTTTCATCCTTCATGTTTAATATTTAATAGGTATAAAATAAGGAACAGGTCACTGGGTAAACACATTACCTGCCAGGACCATGTTCCAACATCTTTCTCTAAGTCCTTGCTACTCAGTGAGTGGTCTGAGGACCAATAACATGAACATTACCTAAGGAGCTTCCTAAAAATGCAGGATCTGAGGCCCCACCCCAGGACTGAACTATAAGTTATATTATCAGGAAATCCCTGGGTGATTCATATGCACCTTACAATTGGGGAAGCACTGGTTTAAAAGACACTCATCTTTCATCTCCACTTCTAGCACCTACTTAAATACACTACTTCACTGATGATTACCCATAGTATCTTGAATTATTACACAACTTTTCATCACAGTGGCCTTTGTAAACTCATGCAGAACTTAGTGTATTTCATACACTTCATGCTGCCTTGGGCCCTTCCATAGTGCTTCATGTATGTTCATCTTATATCCTCAAGCTGACTGTAAGTTCCTTGAAAGCAGTTTCTATTTTTTTGTGTCTCTAAATCTTCTTGGTGCTATGTCCATTGCAATACTCACTAATTATTGATAGCTAATATTTGAGATATTAGATATTTTGCCATGTACTTCCATGCATTATCTCATTGCATATTCAAAATAACTCTATACAGTAGGTACTGTTCTTTCTTCACAGTATAATGATAAAGTAGAGCTTTAGGGAAGGTAGTATATCTTCGAGCTGGGACTCAAATCCATGTCCATTTGACTCAGGAGCCTGACCTTTTAGCCAGTGTGTGATACTCTTCACAGAACGTTGATAAGGAAACAAAACTATGGTTCTGGAGGTGAACAAACATGTTTTGTGTTAACCTGATACATTGGAAACAAGAGCTGCTTTCTTCTGGTCTAGATGCTATCCTGACAAAAATAGCTCTCAAATAAGGAAAAGCAACCCTTCTCTACCATCTCCACAATCTTTTCCACATCCCTCCTGTCTCAAGCTTCTCTCTCTTTCTGTATGTATTAATCCCCTGCTCCCATTTTCTCTCTCTTTTCAGTGAAGACCCTTGTCCATGTCCAATCCTTGCTAGGTGGTCTTATCAGTGATTCTCCCTGATGTCTCAGCCCTCTGAGGAAAGCATTTGGATCTGGCCTGGCCGAGGGGCACCGCATGAGGAGCTTTTTCAGGTCACAGGCTGTCTGGGCTTTCTCCGCCTGAGTGGACGTGTTTGCAAAGTGGATGAGTGACCTTTCATTCCCGGACACCCAGAGGGCCAATCAGTCTGTTCTTGCTCCACTGAGAAAACTGAATAAAGTGCTTGCCTCTTGAAATGAGAGTAAAGCATAAATAACTGTAAAAATAAACAAGCCCCAACCCCCTCAAAGCTCAAACACAGTTGAAGCACTTTGTGTTTTAAGGCACCCTGAGTCTGGCAGATGAAGAAACCTTTTCTCGTGTTTCCTCCTGCAACGTGAAAAATCACTTCAGTGGAAAAGATCTCCGCCAGGCCAGAAAGCATGTGTACCCCAGCCACACGCTGCACCCCTGGCATGTTCTCTTCTCTTGGAAGTGCTGGGGCCATCGTTTCCACTTGGGTGGCTGGCAGGATGCCTATGTAATCATCACCTGCCAGGAGCCACTGATATACGTGCCTGTCCTGGACAACCATGCTACCTTGACAGACATGACTATGAGGCCACAGGGCAACCAGGACAGCTTTGTTATAATAGGCCCTGTAGGAATGTGGACTCCTAAATGAGAAGGACAATGATCTTGGAGAACTCCCAATGGGAGAGGCTGTTCTTTGGGGGCTCTGCCACCCAGTAGGTCCCCCATGTATGCGCTGATGACGTGGTAAAGCATAGGCAACCACTACTTTTGTGTTTAAAGGCTAGTAAGTCAGACCCTGTATATATGACCATAATAAACAACTTCTGTAATTTTGGTAACTTTGCATCAGATAATCTTCCTTAAATCTGCTTGAGAAGTACCCAGAATTAGGAATCAGGGAACCTAGAAGGACCACGCAGCTCTGGAATTCACTATCTTTTCAGTCTTGAGTAGATCACTGCCTTTCTGAGAGTTTCCATTTCCTCACACGGCAGGTTGAAGTATTTTCACTGGCTTCTTGGGTAGCTTTAAATTCTAGCATTTTTGAATTCCGGTGACCCCTAACTTCAGAATACTGCTTTCAAGCTCATTTTGTCCACCCCATCCTCAGGAGTGAAAGAAATGACTACAGTCTATAGCTTATATCACAACCTTCCTTCTGCATCTGCCTGCACATGCAAATTCACCAGTGACAACTAAATACATACACTTAGCCACCTTTGCAAGTTTATTGGACCCAAGTCAATGTATTTGTCCAAAACCTAATATAAGTCCCTTAATAGTTCATTCACATTGGGCTATCTCACTCCCGTCCTGTGAATAAGGAAAAAAATTAATTATAAAATAATAATACAACTTTTCAGGAAGAAATTGCCTTTGTACTCCAGTCACTGACCTAAGTGTTGAAACTCAATTAAATTGGAAAAGATCACAATTAAGATGCGATTCAATTAGTTCTCATTTTATGTAAATGAGATTCCCAATCACAATGAATTAGAAATCTTTGTTTAAGCAGTTCATCAGTTGCCTATTTAAGTACTGTTTTGTTACTTCTTTGCTAAATCCCTAATCTCACAAGCCAAATGGAAGAAGTGTTTCCGGAAATTCAAAGACTGAAATAATCATGCCACCCAACTTTTTCCAAGAATGCCGTAGATAAATTGCTATACCAATTGTTTTCTAACTTGGAGCTCATTTTATTTCAAAGTTTACATGCAGCCAATAGAACTTCCTTAAAAAAAGACTACTGTTATTTAAATGCCTGGGAGAGTTCTAAAGTGATATAAAAGACACTTCCGCATCTTATAGAAATTAATCCTTGTAGAAGTCTGCCCTCATGTAGCCAATTTTATGCTCTGTGAAACATATATTTTTATTAACAACTCAAGACAAAGAAGCAGTAGTCATTTTTTTCTATAGAAAAAAGATTAATTTGCAAATATCTATTGAGAATTCCATTTAGAATTAGTGAATTTATTTAAAAGCAAAATCACAAAGACCTGGTGATCTATTACTGCTGTTGCCATCAGAATGTTGTATAACAAACCACCCCAAATTTTAGTGGCTTTCAATAACAAACCTTTATTCTCAGACTCATAGGTGTGCAGGTGTATTGTGCTTCGGCTGATGGAGGCTGAATGTGGCCAGTTAGCCCTGCTTCATGCTGCAGGCATGGCTCCAGGCTAGAGACTGGGTCCAGTGTGCTCCATATATATTTACATGTGCTGAAGCTGAAGGTGCAGTAGCCACCAGGCCATGTCCTTCTCGTGGCAAATCGCCTAAAGACACAGGTCAAAACAAACTGCATAAGCACATTTCAGGTCTCTGCTAATACTTCATTTGTCAAAGCAAGTCACATAGATGGTCCAAGATGGGTCCAAGGACGGGAAAATAAACTCCATCCTTAGTAGGAAGGGAGATACTTTTTACTAAACAAAACTAAACTATTTTAAACATCTTTAGCTCAGATGTTTAAAAGCCCGAATATAAGAGCTTGTATATCTCTGATTCTAGTAGGACACTTTTTCTAGGTTTTTTACTGTGCTTATTAAAAATCAGTAGTATATAATGATATTTAATTAAAGTAACTACTTCTCCAGCAGTTTGTTTTCATTTAGAGATTTCTTCTTAAAGCTCTCTGCTTCATTTTATAGTGGATATGATTAATATTTTAATAAGGAATTGGTAAGTGGAATGTTTATTTCAACTCAGTCTTAGGCTTAGAGATATCCCAAGATGGCTTTGAGATCTCTGATCATCTTGGTGTCAAAAACTCTTGTAAATGATTTTTTTATTTATGAATGACTTTTTTTTTTCCATCAGGGAAGTAAACACTTTACTCTTTTAGGATTGGAAGGATAATTAGCTGAAAACACTTATTTTCTTCTCTGATTGTTCTGTTCTCTTTCCCTTTGCTCTTCGGACACCCTCCCCACAAAACATCAGTGGAAAGAAAGCTTAGAATCATATATCAGCAACAGAAAAAATCAGCACAACAAGCCCAAATCCAGGCTGCATGTTTGGCTTTACCTAACTTCCTTTTTCGTTGTTGTTGTTTTGAGACAGACTCTCACTCTGTCGCCCAGGCTGGAGTGCAATGGCATGATCTTGGCTCACTGCAACATCTGCCTCTCAGGTTCAAGTGATTTTCATGCCTCTGCCTCCCTAGTAGCTGGGATTACAGGTGTGTGCCACCACACCTGCATAATTTTTGTATTTTTAGTAGAGACAGATTTCACCATGCTGGCCAGGAAGGTCTCAATCTCTTGATCTCATGATCTGCCAGCTTCAGCCTCCCAAAGTGCTGAGATTACAGACATGAGCCACTCTCCCCGTCCTCTAACTTCCTTTGGAAGAGAAAATGTTCTTTTGCCTAATGGGAATAAAATTGTTTGCTGGCTATTTCTTTTTACTAGGTCCTGTAGAGCAGTTTCTCAATCTTGGCACTAGTGACATTTGGTGCCAGATAACTCTTTGTCATCAGGGGCTATCTATGTGTTGTAGAGTGCTGTGCAGCATCCCTGGCTTCTGCTCACTACATCCAGTAACACCCTCAGTTGTGACAAGCAAACATGGCTCCAGTCATTGACAAAGGTCCATGGAATAAAAAGTGTCCCTGACTGAGAACCACACTTTATTTAAGTTCAGGGATACATGTGCAGGTTTGTTATATTGGTAAACTTGTGTCATGAGGGTTTATTGTATAGATTATTTCATCACCCAGGTATTCAGCCTAGTACCCATTAGATATTCTTCCTGATTCTCTCCCTCCACCCTCCAACAGGCCGCAGTGTGTGTTGTTCCCCTGTGTGTGTGTGTGTGCTCTCATCATTTAGTTCTCATTTATAAATGAGAACATGAGCATTTGACTTTCTGCTACTGCATTAGTTTGTTAAGGATAATGGCCTCCAGCTCCATCCATGTCCCTGTGAAGGAAATGATCTTATTCTTTTTTTATGCTGCATAGTATTCCATGATGTATATAGATCGTATTTTCTTTACCCAGTCTATCATTGATGGGCATTTAGGTTGATTCAATGTCTTTGCTGTTGTGAATAGTGCTGCAGTGAACATACATGGAGCACTTTCGATCAACAACAGAAACCTAACTAAACCCAACTAAAGGATATTATAATGTAAATTATTTTTAACTGAAATGTATTTCTTCTCATTAAGCAGTTTTGAAATATATGTAAAGGATAGTTCTGCCACCCAGGAAGACTCCTGAAATTGATGATTCTAAGTCATGGTCACTAATGAGACAGTTACACCCACTCTGTGCCAGGCATGTTCTGTGTGCTTTATGTACTCAGTTAATCCTCTTAATCATATGAGCTAGCTACTATTAATATTAGCATTTTACTTATAAGAAAACTGAGACATAGAGGGTGTAGGTAACAGAGCTGAGGCCCCTCAGCAAGAAGGATTGGAGCTAGGACTGCGGCTGATGTGTTTCTGGAAGGAGGCCCTGCCCTCTGCATTCCATTGGGTCACATGTGGTGTCAGAGTTTAGGATTCTCCTCGGGACCTTTGGCACATTCTGTATACCAACAATTGCAGAGAGGAGTTGAATAAGGCTCCCTTTGGAAGGAAGTATAGTGATATTCTATCTGGTAGAAGGAATAAGGCTCTGTTTGGAAGGAAGCATAGTGATATTCTATCTGGTAGAATCTGCCACATACTACCTTAATGCTCCCACTTTAAGCGCCTGGGACACCTGGTGCCATTTCCCAAAGGGTCACTGTATGGGCAAAGCAAAGAGATTCCCCAAGAAAGTGATTTGAGGAATTTCAAATCCTTTATGAACTAAAATATCTACTCCTGTCCTACCATAAGGACCAAATCTCTTACCAATTACAACTATGTGTCTTCAAGAGTACCCATGATTGGATTGGGGTAGTGCTGAGGGATGGCTGCTTGCCTGGAAGATGATGAGTGCACTCCTCTTCGTGGTGGCGAGAGACAGGACTAGCTGGATTTCCTAGGCCGACTAAGAATCCCTAGGCCTAGCTGGGAAAGTGACCACTTCCACCTTTAAACAGGGGTCTTGCAACTTAGCTCACACCCTACCAATCAGATAGTAAAGAGAGCTCACTAAAATGCTAATTAGGCAAAAACAGGAGGTAAAGAAATAGCCAATCATCTATTGCTTGAGAGCACAATTGGAGGGACAATGATCAGGATATAAACCCAGGCATTGGAGCCAGCAATGGCTACCCCGTTTGGGTCCCCTCCCTTTGTATGGGAGCTCTGTTTTCACTCCATTAAATCTTGCAACTGCACTCTCTTTTGGTCCATGTTTGTTACAGCTGGAGCTGAGCTTTCACTTGCTGTCCACCACTGCTGTTTGCTGCCATCGCAGACCAGCCACTGACTTCCACCCCTCCAGATCCGGCAGGGTGTCCACTCTGCTCCTGATCCAGCGAGGTGCCCATTGCCGCTCCCGATTGGGCTAAAGGTTTGCCATTGTTCCTGCACAGCTAAGTGCCCAGGTTTGTCCTAATCGAACTGAACACCAGTCACTGGGTTCCACGGTTCTCTTACGTGACCCACGGCTTCTAATAGAGCTATAACACTCACTGCATGGCTCAAGATTCCATTTCTTGGAATCTGTGAGGCCAAGAACCCCAGCTCAGAGAACAGGAGGCTTGCCACCATCTTGGAAGTGGCCTACTGCCATTTTGGAAGTGGCCCACCACCATCTTGGGAGCTCTGGGAGCAAGGACCCAGTGGCCCAAAGCAAGCATCATCACTAGGCCCCTCCGCAACCTGGTGGTATCCATCTGCATCATGTTCCTCAACAAAAGGATCCCTAACATGACCCTGACCCTGGGGCATCTTGTGGTCACCTGGCTGGGCTTGCACATCTGCCAGAAATTGGTTATATTTGCCTCAACATGTCTGCCACCCCAAGATCCTCCTTCTGGCCTTGCTTCGGTGATTACAAGGTATTCACCAACCTCTCTCTGCAGGGCAACTTCACAGGCATCCATCAGCTGATTAAGGCCATCATTACACTGGTGATTATGGCCATGCAGACCCTCTGCCACGAGAAGGCTTTCTTCACCAGAGTATAACTCAACACTGATTCCTGTAACTTTAGGTGTAATCCTAAATTCACTTTATGATGTGAAATTTAATGTCCTTGGCATGGCGTTTCCTGCTCTCAGTGTTTTAGTTACACCCTCTTATCCAGCGTGGGCAGAAACCAAGCAGCATGAGTTTCAAGTAAACTCAGTGCTGCTGCAGCACTATCAAGCACCAACACCTTCTGCTGTTATTGGTTGCTGTGCTCTTCTCTGAGACAGTGCATACAGAGTAAGAAATATCTGGTCTCTGGTCAGTTTCTGCTTTGCCTATGGAGCAGCTATCTGAAATAATGGTTGTCATGGTGAACTTACCAATTTACTGGATCACTAGGTACACTTCATCCATCATCTATGACATGTTTGGGCACTTCAGGTTCTGACTTGCCTTATTTGGAGGACATGTGTTATTTAAAGATCCACTGTTAATTAACCAGAGTCTTGGCATTTTATGTAGTTATTTGGTGTAAGATTAAGAACCTGTATTCATTCTGTACTCTACAAACAGGAAGGAAGAAAATGTAAATTGCTACAGAGTACTCAACTGGATTTTTATGATGAAAAGAAAGTCACCTCAAGAAGATACAAAATGTTAAATAAGCCAATTATTTTCAAATAAGTAAAAAAAATGCATGTATAATTTATTGAATGGTAGTTTGCAAGATGTAACGGAAAGGATATTTTATTCTAAAATGAAATCTTCATTTTTAGCATACTTTTTGTAACTTAATCTTTTAAAATTAAAATTGTTCATGCTTCTTTTCAAATATGATTATATAAATTATAACCACTCATGCACTACATTACATTAATATATTTACTTACTAACACACAGTCTTATTCTTACCTGATTTCAGGCTCTATTCAGGACACAGAAATCAGTTAGAATCCATCCTTGGCCAGGGGTTTCCTGGCCTAGCAAGCCCAGTGTCTGAGCTTAGCATTTAAGGGCTCCTCCCAACTGTTCTTCCCACAGCTTGTCCTATTTTAGCTTGTTTTGAGCTTTGGCAGCCTCACAGTTCAGCCTGATCACACATCTTCCACCAGGCTTTCCCTGACCCTTTTCTGTTCTTACAGTCCAAATCTCCATATCTCAGGATTCAGCCTAGAGGCAGGGTAGATCATTTACAACCTTCTGAAAAGAACTCCAAAGGCCTGCATTTGCACTGCCTCTCTTTTCCTCGTCCAAGTACCCATGAGGTCATCAATTGTGTTCCACCCTGCTCCAGTCCTCTGCAATGTGATACTGCGGGTCCTCTGACCAGGAACTGGAGTCAGTTTCTCCACTCACTGAACCTCCATGGACCGTGGGACTTGCCTTGTCACGTGAGATGTTAGCAAACATCATACAAGTAGAGGCTTGAGAAACACCTGCAATTTAGGATTTGCCCTCTTGATGCTAATTGAAACCCTAAGAGGACCTTGCAATTAAGGCCAAGCTAGCCTGTTGTCCATGCAGCAAAGCTAACTGTTAGAGTGACTCAGTCCTTTCTGTTTTGTGGTCCTTGGTTTTCGGTTGGTCTGGAGACTAAAATCAAATGTGATATTGAGAGTATGAGTTTTGGATTCAGATGGACCTGGGTTCCAATCCCAGATCTACTCCCTGCGTGAACAATCCAGGCAAAGTTATTTTTCCTTTCTGTCAACTGAGCAGCCACATCCACAAGGACAAAAATAAATATTAACCTCTTTGGGCTATTGTGAGGATTATATGAAATATTATGAATAAGCTCCCCAAGTCAGTGTCTGGTTCTCAATAAGAACTCAATAACAATATTGATTGCTCTTATTATTATTTCTGTCACTAAAATTATGTGATTCCAATCTCATCCTATGACCATCTTCTCATTCAGGAATATCTTTCTCCATCATCCCCAAGGCCTTCCCAAGGCCTTTCCTCTCAGAAAACCTCAACTCTCAACTCATACCTGTTTAACCAACCATACTTATTCCAAACTGTTTATTTTGGAATAATTTTAAATTTACAGAAGAGTTGCAAAGACAGTTCAGAAAGCTCCACATCGTGCATCCTAATGTTAACATTTACGCAACCATGGTCACTTATCAAAACAAAGAAATTCTCATTAACTAAAATAGTCTATTTGGATTTCACTGATTTTTCCATAAACATCCTTTTTCTGTTCTGATATTCAAGCTAGGATAACATGTTGCCTTTAGTCGTCCTATCTTTTTCGTCTCCTCCAATCTGTGACAATTTCTCCTTGTTTGTTAGGACCTAAACATTTTTGAAGAGTACTGGTCAGCTATTTGGTAGCATGTCCCTAATTTGGGTTTCTCTGATATTTTTCTCATGGTCAGTTTGAGATTATGGGTTTTTAGAAGACCACAGAGGTAAAGTGCTATTCTCATTACATCCTGTAAAAGGATGCTCGATATTCATATGTCTCATCCCTGATGATGTTAATCCTTGTCATCTGGCCAACCGAGTGTTTTCTAGGTTTCTTAACTGAATTTACAGCCCCATCCATGTCAAGTCCCCAGCCCTTTTTATACTCTATTCCCTGGAAGCAAGCCACTAAGCACAGCCTACACTCAAGTGATGGGGAATTAAGCTCCATCTCTATAAATAACAAAAATTATTTGGAATTCATCTGTACGTGATATTTATCTCTTTTCCCTATTTAGTTATTCAATCATGTATTGATATCAGTAGGGATTTGTGATAGTTTATTCTCTGGATTATAATCGAATACTATGTTGTTTATTTTGCTCCTCAGATTGTTCTAACTTTAGTCTTTAGAATCCCTTTAAGTTGGCTTCTGTGTCCCTTTGACATATCCCCATTATTTTGTAGTTTTGAGCACTCCCTTACATTATGACACCTTAATAAGAGGCTGCAGATTCATCTTGCGTATTTCCTGCCATAGCCCTAGAATCAGCCATTTCTCCAAGTATCCCTGGTTCCTATTATTGAAGAATAGTATTAGAAGCCAAGGTATGGGTTCTGGGTGTGTTCATTGCTACTGGGGCGTTATTGTTTCTAGGTCACTCTGTGGATAGAGATAGGAGATATATGTATTTATACCACGCATATATACATACATATTATATACATTTTAAATATTTCTAAATCTATGTGTGTGTTGTGTATATATATAATCATAAGCTCATATGATTTGACTCTAACCTCACAGGATTCATTCTAACCTTCTCTCATTGTTTAATTGTTACTTCTTTCTTTGACAGTGAGAACCTTGACTCTCATTATCTACAATTTATGTATTAATATTTACTTGTTCGGTTTTAGCCAACATGTAAAGTGGTTTCAGAATTGCTTCCTTGTTCTCTGATTTCTTTTCAAGTAGTAATCTGTTCTTGTTTCATGGATGCAGTATCCTCTTTTATTTTTTGAGGACATATTGTTTTCTAAAGTTTTCGTTTTTGTTTTCTGAATTTCTGTGTGTGTGTGTATTTGTGTGTGTGTATTTGTATGTGTGTGCATTGTGTAATGTGCATTATAGGTGTCTTGGTCTCTGTTTCCATGATAAATAATTTTTCAAAAGTCTGGTAAACCTTTTTTTGTGTATTCATGTTTAACAATAGGACCTTAAAGAAAAATAGGAATTTCTGTGGGGTAGAGGGAGATAAGTGGGGATAGAGGAGATATGGTTTGGAGGGCTGCCCCGTAGATTTATCTTTCACTGGGGAACCTCAACTGTCAGTGTCTAGCGATAATTTCTTTAGGGCCATTTGGTTTTTTCCCTGGATGAGAAGTAAAGGCATAGTGTGAAGAATATTGAGTTGGAGATGTGGGCCGATTTATTTAATGTCTGCTTTCCTTAGTAGACTATAATCTCTAATTCATTCAGGATCCTGAAGGCACACTTACATGGTGTATTAGTTTCCTGTGGTACTGTAACAAATTGCCACACACTTGGTGCTTAAAACAAGAGAAGTTTATTCTTTCACAGTTCTGGTGGCCAGAAATAAAACAAAAAAATCAAGGTGTCAGCATAGCCATGCACTCTCTGAAGTCTCTGGGGGAAAATTCTACTTTGCCTCTTCCAACCTCTAGTGGCTCTCTGTGTTCATTGGCTTACGGCTGCGTAACTCCAGTCTCAGCCTCCCTCAACTTATAGCCTTCCCCCTGTGTTTATGTCTTCTCCACTTCAGTTTCTTATAAGGATATTTGTCATTGGATTTAGGGCCCACAAGGATAATCCAGGATAATCTCATCTCCAGATCACATCTGCAAAAACCTCTTTTCCACACATGTTGAAGTGGTTATGGCATTGACATAAAATAATTATTTATGGCAGTGACATAAAAATTATTTAAAATAATAATTATAAAATAATTATGGGGGTTTAAGAACCCCATAGGAGCATTGAGGCACCAAGGGAATAGCAACAGTGTGAAGCCATTACCACCCCAGGCTTAAAGGAAGAAGAGTAGGAAACAATGTCATGGGGGCTCAATGGGAGAGTTGCCTTGGAACAGAAGAATCCTAGTAGTAATCACAGATAAATAAAACCTTTGCCAGAATTATAGCATAGAAGTAGAGGGAAAAGTGAGGCAAGACATACCTTGACCTCTTCTTCCCCCACTTGCCCTTCAGTCTCTTGATGGTGTCTCTCGCTGGCCAAACACAAATGGAAACCAGAGGACCTGGGAGCTGGAGGACTCAGTCCACAAGGATTATCTCCAGCAGCACAGAGCAGGTAAAAGAAGGTGATGAGAATGGGTCTCAGCAAGGGCAGGGGAATGGAGGGTAACTAGTATCTGTCTTCCTGCTTCAGCACGTTATATTTGATTTCTAGAACATAAGCACATTAATCCGAAAGTTAAATAAATGAGAGAAAGGTTGAACGAAAAACCTATAAACAAGATAAATGTCTTCACAGTGAAGATCTATAGCTGGGATGCAACCAAAGCAAATGGAAATACTGTATTAGATTTTGTGCATCTGAACACATTCATAGTTATCTCATTTATTTTCTATTTTTTCTCCCTTTCTATTTTAAAATAAAACATGAATATAGAAAACTAAACAATACAAATGTATAGCACAGTGAATTATTTTCAGGTCAAAACTCTTGCGACTCCCATCTCGGTCAATATGTAGAACTTTCCTGCCCACTTCCTCAAAACGCTCTTCTGGGTACTTCATCACATTATCCAGTCACAGCCTCCTTCATCTTTCCTACATAGCCAACATCCTTTATAGTAATAACTTCCTTGCATTTCCTTAGGGTTTAATCACTGAGACACTATGGTTTAGATGTACCTGCTTTTAAAAAATGTGTTTTGTCTTTTTAATTAATTTTTACAGTTATAATAAGGTATAGATAACATAAAATTTATTATTTTAACCATTTGTATGTGCATAGTTCAATAACATTAAGCATATCACATTGTTGTACAAACATCACCACCATCCATCTATTTTAATCCTGCAAAACTAAAACTCTGTATCCTTTAAACAATAATTTCCCACTCCTCCCTTCTCTTAACCCCTGGCAGCCACCGTTTTACTCTCTAAAGAATATTTTAATTTTAGGTAAGTTATCTTAAATTATAGTATTTATTAATTGTTCTATTTCTTTGCTTTAATTTTCTCCTTGGGAGACCTCTGTTTCTTTGTATTAGGTCTTTTTTCTTTTTTTGTTTTTTTGATACTTATCAAAAATCTTCTGCCTCCTAGGTTCCAGTGATTCTTGTGCCTCAACCTACTAAGTAGCTGAGACTACAGACGTGTGCCACCATGCCAGGCTAATTTTTCCATTTTTAGTAGAGACGGGGTTTTGTCTTGTTGGCCATACTGGTTTCGAACTCTAGACTTCAAGTGGTTCTCCTGCCTCAGCCTACCAAAGTGCTGGGATTACAGCACTGGCAGTACTTTAATTCTTTTATGTTTTTACAGTTTTTTTCTTTTCATTTTCTATTTCTCTTAAGGCATTATTTCTTATGTTTATTTGCTGTTGCATACTTTCTAGTTTTGTTATTTACTGAAAGTATTTTTTCTTTTATTTTGAAGTTTTTCTTATGTCTCCTATTTATGTGTTTTTATTTTTACTTATGTGTCCTTCGTGTATTATGTAATGTACTTTTTAAAATTTCTTTTGTTTTAAAATAATATATTAAAATTTTAATCCATTCTTGGAACATGTCTCTGGCAAGATTTCATTGTCTGTAGAGGTGTTATTCTGATTCTGATTCTCTTTTTTATTATATTAATTCTATGTGATGTTTGACTTTTATACTTTTCTGTTGTTTAGTTTCCTGTGAAGTTAATTTATTTGCACTTTTAGGCAAAGGCTGGGTTCAGATAGCTTTTATTATTGTTTTTAACCTTACAGAGCTCCCTCTTCTGTTGCTTCTGTGAAATGTTGGAACTAGAGGGCTGTGTTTCCCACGTGACTTTCATGGAAACCTTCCTTTTTCTTTGTTGTTTATGCTGGTACATTTTAATTCTGCCCTGAATAGTTTAGGTTCTGCCCCCAGTAAGTCTGGCACTCTGTCATGGAGAGCTGTCCTGGTTGGCTATGATCAAAAGTTCGCAAGGACTAGGTTATATGTTTACCCCTTGAGAAATTTAGCAGAGATCCTTGCACTTAGCTGTTTGTGGAACAGTGAAACCCCTGCTAGAAGTCAAATTGTCTGCATTACTTTCTGGTGAATACCTTTTAGCTAATTAGGGATTCCCCTCCTCCCAGGCCTATCTGAATCTCCACTGCTTCCTTTTTTATTTTGCCTGCACAGTGTCAATATCACACAGTCTTCTGGCTGTCGGCCATTAATTCCCAACTGCTTGTATTTTAGAATTCCTGGGGCTACTTTGACATCTCGTTATGTTATAAATGCTTTCCATGTTTTCACTGGCTTGCTTGCTATTTGCTTTTTCTATTTTCAGGTGGGAATCCAGGAGGATCCAAAATCTATACCACCACCAGTGTCATCACCCTCACAGAATCACATTATTATTTTAAAAAATTAGTTTTCTTCCTCTGTGTAAATATTTTAATGGCAATTCACAGTCCAGTCCTGACATGCATTTTTGATGAGATTTCTTCTGAAGCATAGGTGATACACCTGTCTTGTAGATAATGGTGGTTCAGTGGTTTTTCCTACTCCTATTCATCCTTCCTTTATGAGGTTTTCCATTCTCAGATGGCTTTTGCTTTGAGTTCCTCACAGGCACTTCTAACTCCTATTTTTTTTTTTTTTCCTAAGCTCTTCTTCTCTTCCCCCCAGAACTTCTAATTCATCTCTATACCTTCCTGGACCATACTGTCAGCTCTAATTAGGAACAATTGCTATTCTTCCCTTGTGTGTGACATGTGTATTCCTGTTACTATTTCATAGCAAATGCTATCTTCCTCACCCACAAGGTCATGCCATTCAAGATGTGCTTAAGGTACACCTTCCCAAACTCGTATGGTAGCCTTTTGCTGACAAATTTTCACTAAGTCAAGAAGTTCCCAGTCAGCCAGTTTAACTGTGATTCTTCCCCAGATTTCAATACTTCAAATCTGGAGTGGTTTGCACAGTACGCATTTACTTTATATGCATTTATTAGGTTGTTAGATATTCTTTCCTGTGTTCTATGACTAAAGTCTGATCCTCCAACTTCTGCCGAATTTATCTCAAACATATAACATTGATTAAAAGGGGAGATTGAGTGGGAATATCAAGACATCAGCAAAATTCATTAAGACTATGGGAAAAAAAAAATCAAAGTTTGTGTGATATCTCCCAATTCACTTGGAATTTCTCAGTTTATTCTCTGGGAATGACCAATCTGATTCACACTCTGAAGGTAGGAAGTTTGGTTTCCAGATTTCTTCCTTTACTTACATAAAGAGAATATCCCATTTGCTTCCAAGAAGGTCTGAAGTGGCTTTCAACAAAAGAGAGGTGTAACAAAAAGCAGTTAAAAGAAAAACAGAAAATAGAAAAATTTTAGGAAAAAAATTGTGGTAAACATATTAACTAACTAGATTAATATTGCCAGTAGAATTTTTAAAAATTCAACTCAGATTTCTAATGGTCAATGTAAAAAGGAAAATTATGATTACATAAGCCTAATTTGCTGGTAAGAAAAAAACACAATTTATTGAAGATAATAATTTTCATGAGATTGTGAAAGGAGGAAGGTTATAGGAAAGAATGGTAAGTCAGAGGATCTAAGTTTTGATCTTCTCTCCATTACTTACCAACTATTTGATCATGGACAATTTACCTAGCCTTAGCCCCCTCACAAATACAATGGAAACAATAACCCAAATTTCTGTGGGTACTTGTAAGAATCAAAGAGAAATAACTATGCAAGTTAGTGTTACATGTTTAACTCAAACAATTCTCCAGCACTTCTCTTCTTTCCCACCTCTCAGGTCCTGCAGAACATCCAGCCATTCTCTGAGCATGATACTTATCCCTACATAATTGCAAATGGTGCCTCTCAAATGCTCCCACTCTCTGCCAGCAAAGCCGTGTTTAAGTCCCTCACACTCTTGCCAGCAAAGCTATATGGAAGTGCACGAGGAAGTGAGACACACACTTCCACTGACAGGTCACCTTGGCTTCTGCCTTGGGGCATTAGGAACATTGCTACTACCACTGTGGCCTTTGCCCCTTACCTCTGTAAGTGGGACCTGCTGTCACAGTTGTCGTAGCCAGGCCTTGTGTACTGCTAATGAGTCAAAGCCTTAATAGATCCAAGCAGCACCATAGTTTCCCAAATCCTACATGCATCAGTTGCAACCAGTGAACACATGTCTTTTTCGCTGTACTGTGATCCCTGGGTACCAAAAGTCACATTACTTTGGACTCTGTGTCTCACAGATATGAGTGAAAACAATTCATTTTGACCTCGATACTTGCAGAGCTATACCGACCATAAATTCCCCCCTAGTCAGCCTGGAGGATGTGAAGTTGAGTCCAAGGAAGAAAAGAGTCATGGAATACCTTCCAGTGTTCAGAATTGGTCTCTCTGGCATCTTTCTTTAACGACTGAGGAAGTGTTACCGGGACAGGTTTATAGGCCTGACTCTAATTCTTTAGATTAGATTTTTCCCCACAAGTGGTTTCCTAGGTTCCTCATGCACGTATAGCCTGGAAGAGTCACTTCAAGCCTTCACTACAAGGACTCAGATGTGACTGAATCCAGAGTGAATTTCACATTGCATCAGGCCAGGAGACCTTGTGCCAGATACCCAGAGGTAGATGGGAGAGGCAGAATGCTCAGATGTGCTGCCACTAAAAGAAAGGAAAATTTCTTTCCTTTTTTTCTTTTTTCTGAGGCAAGATCTGACTCTATTGCCCAGGGTGGAGTGCAGTAGCACACTCTCGGCTCACTGCAAGCTCCACTTCCCAGGCTCAAGCTATCCTCCCACCTCATCCACTCATGCCCAGCTAACTTTTGGATGTTTTGTAGAGACGGGGTTTTGCCATGTCTTCCAGGCTGCTCTCAAACTCATGAGCTCAAGCGATCTGCCTGCCTAGGCCCCCAAAGTGCTGGGATTACAGGCGTGAGCCACCATGCCCAGTCAGGAAAGGGATGTTTCTTTAAACGATGAATGGTAGAAAAATGTATTGTATAATGAATAGGTATATGAAGTCTGTATGCTGAGCTTCGTTTGGAGGTTTTTAATTTTGTTCAATGCCGTAACATTTATACAAGCAAATTCAATTGTTGATGCAAATAAACAGAGGCATTTAAATTCAGATCATTTTTGTTTTAGTAGTGTATTTAGGAAAAGTATAGAAGTTAAAAGTATGGGCTTTGGATTAATTAGATATGTGGTTGAACCCTTTCTCAACCACTTGCTAACTTTATGTAGGGCAGTTAAATTCTTTGACACTCATCTCTGTATTGAGAGTAGTAAGAGTTTATTCCTCATAGGGAGGTTGTATTAAATAAAACAATATATGTAAAATTCTTAATATAGTGCATGATAAATAATAAATATGTGGAATAAATATTTTAATTTTTTTTTACTGTGTGTATAAAAATGGAGCTATACTGGGGAGAGTGGTAAGATATATGCCATTTTCTAGGATGCACAGTAAAGAGAGTTATGAATGCGGGATCTCCTCTCAACAGTAGGTTTTATTTATTCGAACTCTATGCTACTCAGAGAAACTACAAAAAAATGTGTGCAGGATACATAGGAACTTTGGAGGAAAACTCCAACTCTTCCTTGGAAATATTTCCACAGAACAGAAATTGAGAGATAGAATCCACTTCCAGAAGGACAGCAAGCTCCACTGAGGATAGCCACAGTCCAGTCATTGTGGTCGCTCGCCAGGTTCCTAAAGAGCTGGCATTTCCTACAACAACAGTAGTGCTTGTTCCTAGACTGTAGTAAGCATAGATAATAAAGCAGGTCAGAGGCTGAGAAGAGCACAGAGATGTGATCTCAATAAATCATTATCTTAGTCCATTCGTGTGGCTAAAACAAAATACCTGAAACTGGGTAATTTATAAATAATAGAGATTTATTTCTCATGGTTCTGAAGGCTGGGAAGTCTGAGATCAAGGTGCTAGCAGATTTTGTGTCTGGTGAGGGCCCCATCTCTACTTTCGAGATGACACCTTGAAAGCTGTGTCTTCCCATGGCAGATGGGCTGGAAGTGCAAATGCAGACAACAGCCCTCTTACACCTCTTTTATAAGGTCATTCGTCCCATTCATAAGGCTCTACCTCTTTAGGAGGTGATCAAATACTTTTAATATTATCAAATATTAAAATACTTTTAACACCCCACCTTTTCATACTATCACATTGGCAATTAAGTTTTAACATACGAATTGTGGAGGGACATATACACTGGAACCATAGCAATCATGTTAGTTGTTTATCCTGTTTGCAAGCTCTAAGACCATGAGTTAGAGATTGTTTCCATCAAAATCAAAAAACTTAGCTTCCCTCAAAGAACTTATTTAGGATCATTGTTAGAAGCAGGATCCAGATGAGAAAGTGCTCACAGAACTAAAAAGAAAAAAGTTGTGGAAGAAGATGTTTAACAGGAAAGCGCAAAAATTATTAACACTGTGACTAGTGGTGGCTTTACAAAGGAAGGAGAAGCCATAGCTCATGACCCCAACCCTGGTTTTCCAAGATTTTTCTTCATCTTCTTCCACTAATTAACTTTGCTCCCAGCTACCTGCTTTGGAAACGTGGTTTATGGAGGATTGTTTCTCATTTGATGCTCCTGCTTTTACTTTCATTCCTTCTAGCACAGCTAACTCAAGTCTAGGACAGGGAAATGAAACTTTACTAAAGCATCAGGGATAACACAAAGTTAAGCCCAGGTGACACTGTCACATTATAGTGGCATAAACTGTGCACTGTCCAACTGCAGTGGGCGCCATACACATGAGCTCAGAATTAGATCATCTCATTTAACAGACATGACTTTCTTTAAGCATGTTCCCATCTACCTGATCTACCTCCTGTGGCAGCATATTATCCACTAGGCTGAAGTCCACATTTAGAAACCAGTCTTTAAAAAGTCCGAATCCTGAGGAATGCAGATCAAAGGAAAATAAAAATGTCTACACCCACCTGTACAAGATTTGTCAACCAGATTCTGATTTTCTGCTGGAGGAACTAATTTCTCCCAAGTTGACTGACACAAGTTAATTCAGAAGAAACTTTATACCATGAGTCCAGTGAGACAATATGAGCATTAATAACCACACAATATATACTCTAATGAACAAGGGAGGGGTACTTATATTACGTAAGGGATCTGCCGCTAATGAGTCACGCTGCTAATGAGCACCCAGCATGAGTCGGGCACTTCACTTGGGTCATCTTGATGACAACCCAGTGAGGTGCATCTTGCCTTTTTACATTGTTGGTGTACAAAAGCAGAAATCATCTAAGAGGTTAAATAATTTTCCTGACGTTACTGTTAGTAAGTGATGAATTAATGACTTACTCAGGTTCAAACACCAAAAGTAGCACCAACTGCCATTATTTCTACTTAATTCAAAAAGTGGCAGGGGAATGTTGAAAATAAAAATGAAATTGTAAGTGAAGAATATGTTCAAAGATGGGTGCAAAACTCAACTTACATACACAGTTCCCAGCATATTTAAAGGTGAATGGGGTGGATGGGAAAATAGAATCATTTAACCCTATGATTAAAATTGCAAAGATGATTAAAGTGCTGAATTATATACATCAATGGTTGTAAGCTGCAGTGGATGAATTCGAACTCTGGACAATAAAGACACTGAAATGACAAGTCTATCTCAGAGCCTGGTTGTAAAGCAGATAGTTGGAAAGCTGTGGTTCCACGTTGCTAGAAAAGCAGAAGGGAGAGTTTGCAGGGCAGTGTTGAGTCTGAGAGAAAGTTTGGGTTCAGGGAAAGCTACGTTGCTAGCTCATGGCAATGCTATCTTGTAGTTGGGAGGCAGCTTGTTTGCAGCTTAGAGATGTTACCATGATCTGTTACTGAGGAGGTGGAACTTTGCCAGCTCGGTGGGAGTTCATTCAGGAATAAGATCTAGCACTTCTTACCCTTAATTTCTCCAACTTCGGTGGATGTGGCCTCATCTTTTCACACTTCCCATCTTTCGATTCACCACAACACTTGGAAGTTTCAATAATACATCGTGTTGCCATTTTCCCCAGAACCTTACACATGACACACCTACTACATTATGCTGCTTCAGGCAGGAACATCTTTCTCTTCCCCATAAAATCCATTACCTCCATCTGACCAACTCCCACTTAGCTTTTGGGCTCTGGGAAGCCTGTTCTCCATACTCAAGATTGGAATACTCCCCCATTACTCTCTCTCTCTCTCTGCTCCCTGCCCCCCTCACACACACAGTGTGCCTAGGCAATTTGCCTCCCTTTACCTTCTTTATACTGCATTATAGAAAACTGTACAAATCCAAACACTTTATCTACAAGTATAACATCCCCAAATTCCTGTAATCTAGATATGATAAATGTTCAATTTAGTGCAAACCTACTCCATTTGGTGAGAATAGTCATGCATTCTGCTGCTGAAAAATTGTGTGTGGCTGTGGAGGGCTGTGTGAGATTCCACTGGAGGTGTTAAAAATATACAATATAGGCACCAGATTATCTTTCTAAATCTGTAATTATGCTTTATGCTGAACTCTATCTGGCCATAAAAGTGTTAGCTGAGTGATGATGTGTCCATCCTGCACTGCATTCCACCCAATCCTCCAGGACAGGGACTGTACCCCACTCAGCACTGTATCTCCTTTTCCTAGAATGGTGTCCATACATAATCAGTGTGTTTAATACAAGAATGAATAAATAAATATTGCGTAGTCATAGTCAATCCCCAAGTTCACTAGCTGTCCCTGAACTCCCCAAGACAGAGAATTTCAAATGAGCTAAGAAGACTGTAAAATGTCGAAGAAATTGTAAGATGAGTTTGCACTTGAAACATAGCAACTTTCATTCATACATTCGTTCATGAATTTATTCAACTAACATTTATCGTACAGCAACTCTATGCCATATAATAAGCTAAGCCATCGAGATATTGGAACAATAATAATAACAAACAATACTGACACAAAACAGAGAAAGCAGAGACTTTCAGAAAGAGATAAAAGACTGGCACACAGCAAGGTTTTCATTCAAATGAGGCACTTATTCTCCCTAAGTATGAAACATGTCTATTTTGAATTCTTAGTCTGAGAAGAGTTTTGTGTTAGCAATTCACTGTTATTTTTATATCATTTTACTTAGGGATAACAAAATATCTCAGTAACCCATTTTATAAGAACTGAAGAGTTCTTTCTCTTTCTAAAGTATTATCTCATAATGAGTTTTACTTCAAATATTAAGAAATCTGGGAACCTGTTATCCATTAGGGTTTGGTCATAAAAACCTGAAATGACTTCAGATTTTTAGAGGTAAAAGAAGTTTAACACAGTGTGTTAGAGGCTTACGCATCTCTAGGAAGGCTGGAGGAGGAAAAGTCAGTAAAGCTGATTTATAAATACCAAGAAGTGCTGGAATAGCAGGGGAGTTGCTAGCAATGTGAGTGATTCTTAGGAGGATGCCCAAAGCACTGAAAACTGAGAACTGTTGCTACCTGTTGCAACAAAGTGGGTGATTCCCAGGAGGTCTTCTGAAAAATCATCTGCAAACCCCTCCTGTATCTTCCTGTAACATCCATAGTAGAATAGTATCTTCTCTTTCACCTTCTGTATCTCATGTAAGCACCTCTCATTGGTGGAATTTACCCAAAAGAAGTCTGGGAAATGTAGTTTCTAAACTTTAAGACTCTGTAGTACATGTGACAGTTGAAAAGTAATGTGTTAGTATTAAGTATCAACAAACGATATCTACCAAAGTATACCTTCCTCATAGTTGACATTTTTACACAAACATTTCATCCCTATTCTTCTTTAGGCTTCCAGAAATTAAAGAACAGGAAGAGGACAAGAGCAAATGATTTTCTTCACCAAGGATGGTTTGTTTTCTGACATTTGTGTGTGTGTGTGTGTGTGTATGTTAATGATGTAAGAGAGTCATACTGGCAACATGAAAACAGTTATAACAGAATGATCTGTTGGTGAAATGTCTGTGGAGCTGAAGTGAATTAAGTCCCAAATATACACTAATTTATGTGGGAGAAATGACAGAGTTATATCTAGGGCCCAAAGTAGACTGAATTTATGTGGCCATTTCTTATATTTGGGTGCTCTTGGATACCTCTACAAGAATGTAAATACACATACCCTGAGGTCTTCCTGGACTTCTGGTACAATTTTAGAAAACTGGTGGGGGGAATGGAATCATAGGGGCAATGAGAGATTATAATTAAGAAGTCAAATGTTCCTTAGTTGCTTTAGAAACATTCTTCTCTTATAGAATACAGAAATTTATAAAACTGCTATTAAAATATATAAAAAGGGCTGCTGTTTTCTTGGTCTCAGCTTATGCTATTTTGTGAAATATATATATTTGTCTTCTTCCCCGTTTTCTGACACAGAGCTCCGAAATCCTTTGGAATTCCATGGGTGATAGAAGCATCTTTTGTTCTAATGAGGTGACTCTTGGTGGGCCCCTAGATATCATCAGGATGGGGACCAGTTTCCAAGGGAAGCAAGCAGGTGACTAGAGGTTTGGTGCTTTCAGCCCTATCCTCCAATCTATGGAAAGAGGAGAGGAGCTGAAGTTTGAGTTGATCATCAATAGTCAATGATTAATCAGTTGTGCCTATGTATTGAAGCCTCCATAACAACCCAACAGTGCAGGGTTTGGAGAGCTTCCAGATAGCTGGACACATGGAGGTTCCTGGAGGGTGACTCACCCAGAGAGGGCGTGGAAACTCCATGCCACTCCTCCCATACCTTACTCTATGAATTTCTTCCATCTGGATGCTCATCTCTATCATTTATAATATCCTTTAAAATAAACCACTAAACATAAGCAAAGTGTTTTCCTGAATTCTGTAAGCCACTCTAGCAAATTCGTCAGATCAAGGAGGGTGCTGTGGGAACGCTGATTTACAGCCAAGTGATCAGAAGCACAGGCCACAACTTGGACTTGCAACTGGCATCCTAAGTTGGAGGGGCGAGGGGACAGTCTTAGGGACTGAGCCCTCAACCTATTAGGTCTGACCCTATCTCCAGGTAGGTAGTGTCAGAATTGAATTGGAGGACATCCAACTGGTGTCCATGGGAGATTCTGCCAGGGAATTTCTCAGTGTTTGGGGAACCCCCAGCCCTACAACATACACACTCAGCTGGTGTCAGAAGCATAGTGGGAGAAACTAAATTTATCTTTTCCTATATCCTCACAGCTTACCTAAATTCAAGCATTTAGTAAAACAACTAAAAGTATATTTGATTCTGAGCAGTGACTTTAATGTCAAAATTGAACAGAAATGAGTGGACTTTTCTTTCAGGCTTTGTTCAGATTGACTATTCTCTAGTAATAAAAACCAAACCAGAAGCAACCCTGATCATGAGACATGATATTCAGATGCTTGAAGTCATGAGGAGTAAACAATTTTCTGCCAGTATATTTAAAATGAATGCTCAGTTTAATCAATTCTTTTACATTTTTCAACCCCTTAAAAGGAAAAGCAACCTGTAAACTAAACCCCGTAGATGTTCCAAATTATCCAGGGCATATTCAGCAAATTAAAATTAATATTAAACATCATTACATTGAAAAATAACATTACTCAGCAAACCTCCAAAAGGTTGCAGATTTTTTGAAGTGATCCATTTTTCTCCAAGATTCATAAGCTGCTTGTCAATGAATTTAACTGGATGTTTATTGAAATTAATGGCAGCTGCAGCTGATTGAACAGGCTTTACTTTAGGTTTTGTTTTCATTTTTTATGGCTGTTTTCCCTTCCCTTGCCTTCCCATGTTGTATGCTGATGAAACCACAAGAAAATAAATGGGGAAAGCTCTGCCATGGAATTGAGAAATAGCTTTTCTCACCATACCTCACAAAATGGGAAAATATTGCCAATGACACATCACCTCCCATCCCCAGTTCATCACTGTTCAGATTATTTAGAAGCCCATTTTCTTGGGAAGCCTTTCTACAGCATTGAGGGTGAAGGGCAGAAGCTTCATGGGCTCACCGGCTGTGTCCAAATCCCTATCCTCCATGTATTTGCCTTGTCATCGTGAGCAAGTTCCTTAACAAGTCTCTTTGCCTCAGTTTCCCCACTTGCATATTAGAACTTATAATAATAATACCCATGGGCTTAGAAACTGATTAGCATAACACCTGGAACCTCAAAATAGTTCCTTAAGAATTCGCTATTATTATTTGGTTCTCCACTAGGGAAATAAAATTATATGGCTATATTTTATTCCTCTTGAGATTAACAAACTATACTTGTATAACTACAATGAAAATACCAAACTCTGTTGTAATGTGACAAATAAAAGCCAGGAGAAGTGGAAAGTCTTGCTATAAGAGAAGGGAAGATGCTTTTTGTTTGTTTCTCTTTCCCTCCACTTCTCCACCTCCACTTCTATTGTGCCATGTTTTATAGACATCTTCTGGGATTCTAAAGACCCTAATATCCAAATAGAAGGGGCAATGTAGAGGAAGTAGGAGACTGTAGAGGATCCCTTTCTAGAATGGATTTTTTTTGGACTTGTGGTTAACTTCATAGCTACTTTTCCAATATCTTCTTCACACCTTCATTTCTTTATTTATTTATCCAATATACACCACTATTTACCAAGCATGAAACTGGGTGATGGAAATAAAAGTTTATTCAGTCAGAAACCCAATCCTCAGTAATCCTGCTCCCTAGTGAAAGGAACAATATTAAGACACCTAATCCTCTAGAGGCACATAGCATAGTGGTTATGAGTTCAGCCTCTCCACCTAAACTGGAGTTTGAATCCCGACTTTCTGACTTAAACTTCGGTCAAGTTACTTTACCTGTCTATGTTTCACTTGCTCATCTGTAAAATGGGGTTTTAAGTATAAAACAGATTTATACATACATAACTGCTGGAACAGTGCCTGGCTTATAGTTGACATTAAAAAATATTTCTCATTATCACTATTGTGACTCTAAGGTTTCTATTGGGATATTGTAGAACAAAGATAAGAGAGAGCGGAATAAAAGAAAAATGATAAATTTATTTGTGGACACAATAGGTGCCTCAGAGGACACCCAACTGGAAATCATTAATCAGCATTTGGCTGGTCACACAGGTCTGGCACCCCAGCGAGTACTGAGGGCGAGAGCTAAAGATTTGGGCATCGGCATTATTCCACACGGGAGTGGAGGTTGAAATCATGGGCATGAATGGAGCCACCAGGAAAGGTGTGAGGGGCGAGAGGATGAATGACTTAAGACATCCTATATTTGAGAGCTGAGTGGATGTAGGGGAGCTTAGGGAATGGGAGGCTTGACTTTAGAGGGAAGATTGTGTGAGGCTGGGAGGGAAGTGTGCAGATGTGTTAGGGGACCCAGTTCATGAATTGCCTTGGCCCCTTTGCATTTACTTTTCAATCATCTCTGGCCCCAGGTTTGATTAACTTGATAGAAAATAATTAAGGCCCAATAAGCTTGCACAGAGGAGGGTAGAAACAGACAGGAGAGAGAGGAGGAATGACCCAGGTCCTGGTTTTCTGAGCCTCCTTCCCTTCATACACACATCATGCCCTTAAGAACACATTCCAGATTAAGAAACAAACACACACACACACACACACACACACACACACACACACACAACAAACAGAAAAACAACACTTTCATTTTCTTTAACAGTTTGGGTAGTCTTGATTCCAAATCTTCAGCCCATCAGACCACATGTCAAATATCACATACATCAAACATTGTTGAATATTCATGCCCCAAAACTTGCCTTAGGAATATGGTCATTGTACACATGGGAAACTTCTGGCTCTCCTAACTTTCTTTCATCATTTAACTAGAGTAACTTCCATGTGCCTGGAGGGGAATCAGTGGTGAATAGAGTCTAGAGAAGAAGATGAATTGTTAAACAAATGTGAATATAAAATTATACCGGGGGAAGGATGCGGACTTGAGAGAAGAGAGCAGTGGGAGGGGGTTCTGAGCTTGTCTAAATTATCCAGAAGAGACTCCTGGATGAAGTCACTTTTATGTTAAGAGCTGAAAAATAAATACATTTTAAAAGACAAAAGATTTATTTATTCTGAAGAGAAACCAAAGCATAAAATAAATACATTTTAGTTTGAGGGGATGAACAAAAGTAAGAGTGCTCCTGACAGAAGGGTAGGATGTGCAAAGGCCTGGAGGCAAGGGAGCATGTGACAGAGGCGTGAGCAGCTGAAATTAGCCCAGTGGAGTGGGAGCATCTGAGGGCTTAAGGGGAAATGGGGCAGAGAAGGCTGAAGATGGTAGCACAGGCTTTATCACTGGGGCTGAGGGGCTGGAGGTATAGGGTTTTGTTTTTGAAGTTTCCTCTTGAAGGGAGGAGGTCCAGAGTGACTCCGAGGACTTTGCATCCAACAGTTTGGTGGTTAATGAGGTTATTTCCTAATACAAAAAAAAAAAAAAAAAAAAAAAAAAGAAAAGAAAAAAAAGAAAAAAAAATACCAGCAAAGAAATACCCAAAGAAGTACCAATATTTAAGGGATGAGTCAAGAGGAAAAGCCAAGCTATAAAACTAAAAGGGAATGCCCACAGAAATGGGAGGAAAACCAGGAAAATATGAGGTTGTGGAGGCCAAGGGAAGAAGGGACTTCAGAAAAAAGAAACTTACCACCAGAACCTCTTGCTGTAAGCAAAGTGATGACAAAAAAATATCCATTGCACGCAGTGACGTGGAAGTGGTAGGCAAATGTGGCAAAAGCAGTTTGGGAGTGATGGGTGCAGAAGCCCTACTCTTCCTGGATGTAGAATGGGAGATTAATAAAGAGAGACATCACACCTGTAAACCCAGCATTTTGGAAGGCTGAAGCGGGTGGATCACCTGAGGTCAGGAGTTTGAGACCAGCCCACGGACATGGTGAAACCCCATCTCTACTAAATATACAACAAAATATAGCCAAGCATGGTGTTGGGTGTCTGTAATTCCAGCTACTCGGGAGGCTGAGACAGGAGAATTTCTTGAACCTTCCAGGTGGAGGTTGCAGTGAGCTGAGGTCGTACCACTGCATTCCAGACTGGGTGACAGAGCAAGACTCCGTCTCCAAAAAAAAAGAAAGAAAAAAAAAAAAAAAAAAAAAAAGAGAGAGACAGCTAAGTAGAAAGATGGCTGAAGAAATTTCTCTGTAAAGGAAGAAGAGACAGGGACCCTGGAGTTGAAGAAGAGTGATTTTTGGTTTTCCTCTGTGAGAGTCTTGAGCATATTTAGATTCTGAAAGCACAAACTGAAATTGAGAGATGGAGATCCAGGCGAGACAGAGCACAGCTGTTAGTGTGAGATGCTCAACACAGAGGGTGGGGCTGGGATCCGGAGCCCAGGCAGAGGTAGGAAGATGGCCACTTGGTTCACCTTCATGTGAGGGAAGCACTCAGATAAGACTGGAGGGAGACTAGCATATGTTGCGGTGGGGTCAGGATGCTGCACACTTTCAATGTTTTCTCTGATAAGAAAACACATGAGTCAGGATCCTGGCAGAAACCAAATCATCAGAGTGCATAATGGGAGACCACTTAATAGATGTGGGACTAAGGTTAAAAGGAGGCATTCAGGCCAGGCATGGTGGCTCACACCTGTAATCTCAGCACTTTGGGAGGCTGAGGTAGAGGGATCAGGAGGTCAAGAGATCGAGACCATCTTGGTCAACATGGTGAAACCCCGTCTCAACTAAAAATACAAACATTAGCTGTATGTAGTGGCACGTGCCTGTAGTCCCAGCTACTCGGGAGGCTGAGGCAGGAGAATCTCTTGAACCTGGGAGGCAGAGGTTGCAATGAGCCAAGATCATGCCACTGCACTGCTGCCTGGGTGACAGAGCGAGATTCCATCTCAAATAAATAAATACACAAACACAAATTTTTAAAAAAGAAGCATTCAGGGACTAACAGCACCAGAAGCTGTTACACTGTTAGTGTTGAAGGGACAAGGGGAAGAATAAGTGCAATTGAAAGCCAGTGAGATCAGAATCCTTGGAACAGGGGCCACCCAGCAGGAGCTGAAGTCATGAAGTGATGCAGATACTACTAGAGATAACAGCAAACCGGAAGGACACACAGAATATTGTTCATCTACCAGTGATTTCCAGTGGCCAAACTCAAACAAAAGGCAGGTGGCAAGGAGCCTGGGACCCAGAGAAGTGCAAAGAATGTATATGTAGAAGGGAGCAAGTAGAGAATAGCCATCATGGTAAAGGATGAGATAAAGTTATCTTCTGAGAATGGGGACAAGGGTCATCATTCCCAACCTACCCAAGACTCTAGCATCATGTGGCTTTGCACAGTCTGCTAAGAAGTGTGACATATATTATAATCTATACTGGTAGGCTCAAGACTTCCAGGGTCTTCCCATTTCAGTCAGAAGATCTTACAGGTCTTCTTACAGAAGTCTTCTTATAGATACCTATTCTAATCCTGACAGTTCTGTCCACAGGGAAATAGAAGGGAGGTACATATGAACTCAGTTCTGGGAAAAGAAGTAGAAAAAAGACTCAGAGTAACTTGACCTCTAAGATGTTTTAGGATCATCAAATCTCTCTTACATCTTAGCAAAAGGAAGTATTTCTGGACAAAGTAAAACATTCAAGTTATTCTACTCAGATATAACTCTTGCCACGTGTTTCTTGCTCTTTGACTCTTACCTCCTGGTATTCATATCTTTGTATAATTTCCTCCTACCAGAGTTGATCTGTGTAGCTAATATACTATGGCACAATTGAGGGTACACATCACTTTTGAGATTATATTATCAAAGACATCGTGGCTTTCATTTGGTCTCTCTCATCACTTTCTCTCTCTCATCACTTTCTCTCATCACTTTCTCTAAGGAAACCATATACTATGTCACAAGCAGTCCTCTGGAAAGATCTACATAGGTCTATGTGGTGAGGAACTGACACCTCCAGCCAACAGCCATGTGTGTGAACATGGAGGCACCTACTTTAGCTCTAGCCAGGCCTTCAGATGATGGTCGTCAAGGCCAATATCTTGGCTGCAGCTTTATGGGAGGGACTAAGCCCAAGTATTACAGCTTCCGAATTCTGTGAGCAACCTCGTGAAATAATTAATGTTTGTTGTTTTAAGCTGCTAAGTTTCAGGATGCTTTGTTATGTAACAATAGATACCCAGTAGAGTGACTGACAAATCCCATCCAGTGCTGATCATATTGTCTGCTTTCCTCCACGTGGGTTGTCCAGAAATGCGGCCTCATTCTGCCACTCCATCTCCCTGAGCTAGTGGCCCACTTATCTGGAGTACAAGCTGATCAGGAGTATGAAAACGCCACTCACCATCATCCAGAAGGGCTCAGCGCACACTTTCTCAGGGGTCAGTGGCAGTTAGCATGGCAGCTTTAACAGGCGTGGGTCCCTTGTTCCACTCCATCTCCCAGCTTCTCCACTTGACATCATACAGCCTGAGTTCTCTCCTTAGATCATCAAAGTTCTGTAATGCTGTTTTCAAGATCACTACTACATAAACGATCACTAACTTACTTAACGTTTTCCAGTTTGCAAAATTGCAAATGTGCAAAGTCAACTGAGGAATTTATCATGAATGATGATTTCTGGGTCTTCCCTAATCTGAATCTCTGCATAAGAGATCCAGGAGTCTGAATTCATAGCAAGTTCTTCAAGTAGGTCTGATGCAAGTGATCCATGGAGCTCATGTTGAGACACACCATCAGAGTTATTTCTCTGTACTGTCTTGTTTCTCCAGCTAAGCCCAAAGCTTCCTAAGGGGAGAAACTGTTTTCTATACTTTGTATTTTCCCAAGGCACCAGGGACTGCTGGGCATTCAGCGAGCTTTCAGTAAAATGACTTGCAGCAAGAGTCATCATTCAAATGGATGTTGACTGTAGGTTTATTTACATTCTGCCAAGTGTACCATGGTTTTAACAGAAATAGATGGCATGGTTCCTGCTTTTAAGGAACTTGCAGTGTGAGCAAGGAAACAAGAGAAAGGCATGTCCTACAATAGTGAACAACTCCCAACAGAGCTTAGATGACCTGTTGTGTTATACGGTAAAGGCCAGCCCTATTTTTAGAGGCTTTAAAAAGACTAATGAAGTTAGAAAAGCTTCATGCAGAAGCAGCATGGGAGAACACTGCACTGAGAGACAAGAAACCTGAATAAAGAGTTGTTTTGTTTTGTTTTGTTTTGTTTTGCTTGTTTGTTTGTTCGTTTGTTTGTTGAGACAGATCTTGCTCTGTCACCAGGCTGGAGTACAGTGGTGTGATCTCAGCTTCCTTTCTTTCCTTTTTTTTTTTTTTTAGCATTCAAGCACCTTAGAGTCACCATTTCATTTCTCTGGCCTTTAGTTAATTCACGTATAAAGCCATAGTAGTCTGTTATAATTGTGGTTTTCAAACTGCTCTGCAGAGCTCTGAGAAGGTAGTTGGAAAAGGGGATGTGAGATCAAGTATGGCTATGAGTCCTCTATCCTTGATTTTACCTCTTTAATATATTGGGGTTTCATGAGAGTCTTAATGTCATAAAAAGCCTTGCTGTTAAAAGAGTAATAGTAACAAGATTTGAAAACATTGAATGGCAATTTCTAAGGGCGTTTTTAAAAAACATCAATTGGAAGGTGCATGAGAGAAGACCTTGAAAATGGGGAAAATCTGTCTTCAACGCATCTGCCTCTTTTATTATATTATTACAGGCTGTGGATTTTCTTGGCTTTGTTAAGGGTGCTGTTGTCTCACTAACATCCCCTCTAAGGCAAGGAGGGCTGGCACATAAAGGCAGCCTTGACAAGCTAGAATCAACCTGCAGTGATCTAATCCTTTCATGTCACAGTTTTTCCAATTGAATAAAAACTGTGAAATGCTGTACCTAAAACTGCTGTGGAAAGCTGTGCTGTCCAATTGGACAGCCACTCACCATGTGTGGCTATTCACATGGTTAATAGCCACCCGATTAGATAGCACGGATCTAGAACGTTTTGTCATCACAGATAGTTTTATTGGACAGTATTGCAACTGGAAATAGGCCAAGAAAACAGGCACGGTTACATCCTGACAGAGTCCTGAGTCAATCCTGTTTCCCAGACAAAACTGAATCTCTCCCTCAAGAAAATCAATGGAGGATGGGGTAATCTCCAGGGCTGATGGTGTTATTTATTTATTAAGTGTCAGCCAGAAAGACCAAGACATTTAAGCTGTCCAGGGTAAGAGGCTAAAAAATCAAGCTGAAAAGCAATGAAGAAGAAGTGCTTAACAGAAAAAAAGAATAGGAGTTCAAGCTATGCCATGGAGGACTGTCTCTGAAAATACCGCTGGCTGTCAGCTATGAACCTGGAACCCTACACTCTTTCTCAAGTGTAGGGTAAACCAACAGTAGGATGAGACTTACAAAGTCTGTAACACAGACTCATATTGGCCCAACACTGGATCTCAATGAGATGATCTGTCCTAATCTAGCTGCCTGTCTGGAGATAGTGAGACTTCTCTCTGGAAGATAGTAGTTTCTAGAGTATTTAAAAATTGAAGTTTGGGAAGTATTCGATCTATAAACATTTTATTTCCTGCTACCTTGACTCATACCCTCCATATTGCCTTCCACTGACCAGGATATCAGACACAGATAAATTAACCTACCCTTGAAGTTAATATGTTCTGAAACTTGGATGTAAAGCTACCTGACCTGGTTCTAGAATCTGCACTCAACATTACTGCCTCTCTACATTGCGTTACTCCAATCACACAAATTTCTCCATCAAGGGAGGGGACACAGGAATAATTTATGCCACAATTTCCAATAAAGAGACTTCTACTACTGTTTTCTCTTATATTCAGTATTTATTATTATAAGTTTAAAAATACAAAAATTGCATTAATATTGATGAAATTGATTTTATTTTGATTCATTAGTAATTTTGATATTGCAGATAATGGATCTTGCCTCTTGAAGCTTAAGTATAATGTTACTTTATATTTTGTTTGTAGACTGTATTTGTGAAGGGTTTAGAAACTTGGGACCTCTGACATGCTAATTCAATAATGAAGAAGATGACTCAAAAAATGAATATTAAGCATCACTGAAATAGAAATATGACCATGGGAGAAATATATTTGACTATCAAAGCTTCAACTGACACAATTTTCAGTACTAAACTTATTGTGCAAAGCTGTCCTATATTAGGGATCATCTTTAAAATCACTCGGCAGTATCATTAAAAGAAAAAAGCAAAGGGAAAGCTCTCTGGACCAGAGAGTTATTAACATAAACTTCTCTAGTGATGCTTTCTCAGCCACCTTTATCCACAAATGATATGTGCTCTGCCCTTTCATGATTCTTCATTTCTGTTCTTGACCCAGGCATCAGTTAGCTCCTAGTGTTTCCCATCAAACCACCTGTGTTCATGCCTGGCTGTCCTCTATAGTAGTCTCATGACTCATGGACCACATTCAAGCCTTTCCCACTGATTTCTGGCTTCAATTCTGCCAAATTACATATCACTTGGGACACAGTAGAAGGAAAAATACGCTGCTTGTTGAAGGAAGTAATCATTTAATGTCTCCTTAAAGAGTATTTCTGATTTCACTTTAAATTTCAAGTGTCCTGAAAGTTCCCCAAATGAGTCATGCTGTTTTGTTGTAGTTGTTCCTTTTCATTGTCTTGGAGCCAAAACCCCTATATCAAAGTGATTGGCTATCATAGAACTATATAATCTTAAGATTGCATCTTAGATCTGTCCTTAGATGACATCATAAGTAAAGGGCACTAGGAAAAGATCACTTACACCAGAAATGGGTTACTTGATGTTTTATTTCTCCAAAATGGATGTACTGTCACACTAATATAAGCAGATACCAGTTGTCTATTGAAATACAATTTTCCATGGATGTCTTACATTTCTGCATGTCATATAAGTAAGGCTCCAACTACCTTTTTCCCTCCTGGGCTATCTTTTCAAGGATATTTGTAAACAGCCTTGGAAGATAGAGATAGTATTTTCCTTGAGAAAAAAGAGCAGATTTGCTATAGCCTGGAACGGGAGAGATAGTCTGCCCCTCTGCTACAAAAGGTAAATGTGCTTATTGCCCATTATGAAAGATTCTTTTTAATAAACTCAATATTTTTTCTTCTGTAATGTAGCCCACTACATAGGCAGACATCATCTGGCCCTCTTGCCCTCACCTTGTGGGAACTGGAGCTTGAGGAACCATCACAACAAGCTTGTAATATGTACAATCTGTCCACTGCTGTTGTAATGAATAATCCGTTCTCTCTGAGCCAGGAGTTTTGTGAATTCAACCATTTCTCATGAAACTGTGGCAGTCTAACTTATTAGCTTGCAAGCAGGGTAAAAACAAAATTCTTAGAAATGACCTCATTATCTTATGTAAACTGCAATGTAAATGGACCCTGTTAGGCATAAAACATTTATTTGACAATTACTAATGCCAAAGAGTGTAAGGGAAGAGGCAGCTCATCAGGTTGGGCTACCTGGCTCTGGTCCAGCTGTGCCCTAGATCCTGGGATGGGAAATCATAGCCAATGAGCCAAATCCAGCCTGTAACCAGTTTCTTTACAGCTGGATTAAAAATAATTTTTTACATTTTTAAAGAGTTGTAACATAACCAAAGAAAGAATATGTGGTAGTGATCATAAGTGCCTTGTAAAGCCTCGGACTTCTACCAAAAAGAAAATATTTGCCAATTCCTGCACTAGAAACCTATAGTCTTTTTTTGGACATCACAGAACCAGAAAAAAATACTGGTTGCATAATTTCCAGAAAGTGTGCCTGTAGTTCTAGCAAGACTTTGAGCAAAGATAAGCTCATTCTACCTCTGTCAAGCCGATCCTCAGGAGGCTGTGAATAATAATCCACAAGACTGATACGGTTTGGATCTGTGTCCCCACCAAAGCTCGTGTCAAACTGTAACCTTCAACATTGGAAGCAGGGCTTGGTGGGAGGTGGTTGGCTCATAGGGGTGGTTTTTCAAGAATGGTTGAGCAACATCCCCCTCGGTACTGTGCTCAGGTTAGTGAGTGAGTTCTCATGAGATCCAGTTGTTTAAAAGTGTGTGGCACCTCCTCCCTCTCTCTCTCTCTCTCGCCCCTGCTCCTGCCATGTAAGTTGTATCTGCTCCTCCTTTGCCTTCTGCCATAAATTTAAGTTTCCTGAGGCCTCCCGAGAAGCCAAGCAGATGCCAGCATCACACTTTCCGTGCAGCCTGCAGAACTGTGAGTTAATTAAACCTCTTCTCTTTATACATTATCCAGTCTCAGGTATTTCTTTATAGCAATGTAAGAATGCACTAATGCAAAGACCCATGGAAATGCAGTGAAGGGGGGTGGGAGACTGGGCTCAGGGTCTAACAACCATAAAGCTGGAGGGCAAAGACTACCCCCAACTTTGTGTGTGTGCCTGAGCAGACAGGGCACTCCTGAGTGACATGAGCTGGAAGGTTGTGTCTGGCTTAGAACATTGGTCAGTGGGTGCCATCACTAATAAATGAGTCTTCCTTTCTACCCCAATCACTAAAAATTGGCTTTCCTTAAATTAAATGAGGGAGACATGATGATTTATGTAACACCAGGGCAACATCTGTCTTGTACAACAGGAAGAGCTGCCACACCTCACAAGAGAAACTGTGAACTTAAGGGGTGAACAGCCCCACCTCGCTACAAAATGAAAGCATCATAACACATAAAATAGCTGATACCTTGACTCATACCCTCCATGTGGCCTTCTACTGACCAGGATATCAAATCTGGGCAAGGATCAGAGTTTTATTCCCACTATATCCAGGTTTTTATTACCTCTTTAATCCAGAAATAAGCCTTGCAAACACTAAGCAGTGTTAGCTTAGAGGATACACATGCATTTAGGTGAATGAAGTCTCTTTAGGGTCTCTTTCATGGCTCCATAGAGGACCTGATGGTCCCTGGCAAATATCCATAGCAGTTTATACAGCTCTGCCAAATGCAGATTTTTAAAAAATGTCTCACAATACCATATTGTAAATAACATACACTGTGGTCTTCCCCACCATGCCTTTCACACATCCTCTTCCCTAGGCCTGGAATCTTCCTGATATCCCAATATCTAATAAATGAATGCTTGTTCTTCCTATCTCAGCTCAAACAGTATTTCCTCAAGGAGACTCTCCAGAATAAGTTAGGACTTCCTATTTCCTGATTCTGCCATGTGCTACACTTTTTCTACATGGCTGTCACCATGCTTACATGTTCAGTATTTCTCTTTCCACTCCATGGGACCAGGAACATAGTGGTATCTCTAGTGTGTAGCACAGCACTAGGCACATAGAAAGAACCCAGACTTTGTGGAATGAACAGCCAGAACAGGCATTTATGTGCCCATCTTACAGATGAAGACAATGAGAACAGCATGGTTCAGAAAGATTATAACTAGCCCAAGGCCAAAATGTTGCTCAGTGGCAAGCTTGAGTTCAAACTCCAGCCTTCTGAAAATAATAAACCTTGTTCTACTTTTCCACAGATGCTCCTGTTGAATTCGGCAGCACTCTGGTGATAAAACCTACTTCTGTGACTGTTTCTCTGTGAGTCTATGTTAGGATCCTTTCACCTCTGGAATCTTAAGACTTACAGGAGTTGCTCAGGTAATAAGTAAATGGAGGAGCTTTATAAGAAAGAAAAGGAAGGAAGGCAGGATGGAAGGAGGGAAGGAAATAAGAAAGGAAGGAAGGAAGGAAGGAAGGAAGGAAGGGAGGGAGGGAGGAAGGGAGGGAGGGAGGGAGCAAAGAAGGGAGGGAGTGAGGGGGAGAGAAAAAGAGAAGAAAGAAAAAGAAAGAAAGAAAGAGAGAGAGAGTGAAAAGTATTCTTCCAGGTATCTGAATGAATTGACCTACTTCGATTTGTGGAAGAACTGTGTATCTTCTACAAAATAACTGAGCATAGCATTTATCATGTTACCCAGTGTCCATTCCATAAAGATACAAATGACAGATCCCTTCCAGAATTTATTGCAATTGTCTTTCCAGAATAACTTGTAGCCTCCATAATTACTCTTCAATAAATACCATCTAACCCCCAAAAAAAAAAAAAGAGAAAGAAAGAGAGAGAGAAAGAAAGAAAAAGAAAGAAAGAAAGAGAAAGAAAGAAAGAAAGAAGGAAAGAAAGAAAGAAAAGAAAGAAAGAAAGAAAGAAAGAAAGAAAGAAAGAAAGAAAGAAAGAAAGAAAGAGAAAGAAAAGAAGGAAGAAAGGAAGGATGGGAAGAAGGAAGGAGGGAAGGAAGGAGAGAGGAAGGAAGAAGGAAAGAAGAAAGGAAGAAAGAGGGAAAGAAGGAAGGAAGGAAGAAAGAAGGAAGGGAGTAAAGAAAAGAAAAAAGGGAAGAAAAGAAAAGTAACTGTCTATCCATACCGATGAAATACATCCTTGCATTTAGGAAGGAACAAGAGTTATGACAATGTAGTTCTGGATGAACTGTCTGGCTGTGTCCCATCATTCGCATTGGGAAGGTATCATGACTTTGATAAACGTCAATGAGGAGTACTGGGTTGATGACTGGATGACACTTTTCCAGATTCATAGTACCAGAGCACATGGGAGTTTAATCATTCCATAAATATTAGGTGCTATCTCTCCCCTGCTCAGAAAGCTCCCAGATCTATTCATCTCAATGCTTTGCTCTCTCCTTCAGCACACTGTAGATTTTCCCAGCAATGTTTTATGGTTCATTTAAGTCACCACTCACGTCCCCAGGCCAAAGCTGGGCGGGGGGAGGAAAGAGAGAATAAAAGAGCAACCTATGAATAGTGTTCCGAATGCCCACACACTTGTGCCTATATCAGTTGAGCCCTCTTCTTTTGACTGCCTGAGTTGCTCCAGAATTGCTTCAGGTGCTGAAAAACATACATTAACCCTTTCACGTCACTGGAAGACATGAGACTGCCAGGATCAGAATTCTCAAGGAGTAAAATGTAAACTAGAATCGTCTCACTAGAGTGCTCTTTGGACAGGGAGATGACTTTAAATTTCATATGGGTGAGACACAGAGCTATCACAAGTGATTCGGAGCAACAGTTATCTCAGAGCCTAGCACAGAAACTTCCACGAAGCAGAGACTTAATAAGATTTTGTTGGGCAAACAAATGAATAAACTACATCTGTGGCACCATAAGATAAGCTTAGAAAATTATTCTCCAGAACCAGACACTAAAACCCCTCCCCTCCAGCCAGTTGCCTCAACAGTAGCTCTGCCAGGTCTTCATTGTAGCCAGAATCTGAGCTCCTTCTGGAAGATCATATAAAAAAAATAGACTTCAAAGCCACAAAGGCAATAGATTCTTACTTCAAATCTAGTAGTTGTTTTAAGCAGGTTGACTGAAATATAAACACCTATTTCAAAAATAAACTTGGTTACTTGAAATGTAATCATATTGCTGTGTATAGAAACAGTGATGGTGCTTTCTTGATAATGACTAAACTATGCTCATCTCTTCTTAGGAACTCATCCTTTTACCAAGTTATCTACATCTCTCCACATGCAGCATTAGCTGAACTTGAAAGAAAAATATTAAACCAAGATGTCAGGACAATAAATAAGAAATTTAGGGATAAATATAAACCCAGATATTGCCATTAATTTTTTGTACTACAAGTGAATGTTACCTAAGCCTAATGTCCTACCTTAAAATTGATTATCACCATCCTGATCTTCCTCCTTACATATTAATTGTAATAAATAATATATACAATAATATTGTGATGATCAAATGATAATGATGATTAATATTAACTACATGTGTATATATGGCACTTAAGTCTTTCTGAATAGTTTTTTTTACATGCCATTCGCCCAACCACTCTGGGATAAGGGAGGTATTTAATGGGTGAATAAAATAAGGCTTAGAGATGGTGGCTGATTCATATATATCTAAGGTCCTTACTAGTAATCCTGTATGCCAGTCTTTATTTCCTTCTAGAATACCATATATGCTTTCCATGACCATGATCAATCTAATCATTAATAGATACTGCTGTAATGAATTTTTATACTTTCTATAAAATATCTCACTTGTCAGAACCCACCCATATCAGTCAATGTTTGTCATAGTAATGTTGTATAAGAAATATCCCAAAACGCAATGGCTTAAAACAAATCATCTTTTATACTAACTCATGTAATTTTGGGTCAGCTCCAGGTTGAGTAATCCAGACTAGTCTGTTGAGCTTGACTCCAATTTTCAGATTGAGTTCAGGCCTTCTCCATGTGTGTCTCATTCTCTGTGGACCATAACTAGCTACAGCATGTTTTTCTCATAGCGATGACAGAAACACAAAATGGAATGAATATAAATAAATAAATAAATAAATAAATAAATAAATAAATAAAACACAAGAGGGATGAGCTTAAACATGGGAGGCCTCCTAACTCCTAAGCTTAAGATGGAAAATCTCTCATGCCCATCCATGTTCTATTGGGCAAAACAGGACCAATGGCCAAATGCAGAATCAATATAGTGGGAACTCCACGTACTTCTTGTGAAGGGAAATACAAGTAACATGACAAAGAATATGAACGACAAGCAGGGGTGCAACCTGCTACATTGCCCCAAACACAGCATGAACATTCTGTTGACTTGAATTGCACAATAGGTTGATTGCAACATCAACATGTGAAATTCATTGCCTTAGAAAAGGATGTGTTCACTAGGAAAAAGAAAACAACAACAACAATTCCCTCAGCATCAGGTTTTGTTTTGTTGTGTTCTGTTTTTTTGAGATAAAGTCTCACTCTGTTGCCTAGGCTGTGGTGCTGAACATGGCTTACTGCAGCCTTGACCTCCAGGGCTCAAGTAATTCTCCCACCTCAGTCCCCCGAGTACCTGGGACTACAGGCAAGCACCACCATGCCTGGATAATTGTTATTTTTTATTTTTTATTTTTTTGTAGACAGATAGATATTTTTTGTAAACTTTTGTAGTTTCACCATGTTGCCAAGGCTGGTGTCAAACTCCTGAGCTCAAGCAATCTGTCCACCTCAGCCTTTCAAAGTGCTGGGATTACAAACATTACCAACACACCGGATAAGCATCAGGTTTTGAATAGAGAGGTTAACCATGATGAATCAACATTTGCTGGAATAGTTTGGCTCTCCCTCCACCTTGTTCATTGTCTTCATTCTGCTCATCTGAATGTTGCAAAGATGTAAAGGTTTTTTCCTTTGTTGCTATAGAGTAGTACTAACTGCATCATTCTGGCAGAAGCACCAACACCCAGGTCCTGAAATTAACCATCTTTTGAAGCTAAACTCACTGAAGTACAGTTCTTCTGGGGAGAACAATTTCAGAAAGGACAAACATTGGCTTCCTGGCCACATGGAAGAGACAAATTTTATGAAGGAAGAATGGAAGTAATGTTTCAATGTCACCACCATAGCCTGCCAGGTACAATTTCTTGGTACAAATGAGAAGCAATGTGGCCCATGATGGCTGCTATATAAGCACGTGGAAAGAGTGATCTTAAGTTTTCCACTGATTCTCATCCAATCCATTGTATTTTCGTGTATCCTTAGTTATCCATTTAAAAAGCTAATTATTTTCTGTTGTGGTGGTGGTTGTTGCATGTATGTATGTGTTTCAAAACCATCTGACACAGCCTATTCAATGATTTCCTCTAGTTCATACCTCTGTACTAGTTTCCTGTGGCTGCCACAGAAATTGCCACCAAGGTAGCTTAAAGTAATGGAAATCTATTCTCTCACTCTTCTGGAGACTACAGATCTGCAATCAAGGTGTCAATAAGGCCATGGTTGCTCTGAAGGCTCTGGGGAAGAATCCTTTCTTGCTTCTTCCTAGTTTTGATGGTTGCTGCCAATCCTCTGCATTCCCTGGCTTTTGGCTGCATCACTCCAGTCTCTGCCTCAATCATCACATGACCTTCCCCGTGTCCTTTGTGTCTCTGTGTTCAAGTATTTCTTCCCTGTCTCCTATAGATATACCAGTCATTGGATTTAGGGTTCCCTTGATCCAGTATGATCTTATCTCAACTGGATTATATCTTCAAAGACCTTATTTGAACACTTTATTTCCAAATAAGGTCACATTTCCAAGTACCAAGGGTTAGGAGTTAAACATACCTTCTTGGGGGTCATAATTTAACCTATTATACCCCACTACACAGTATACGCCATGACAGAACCTCTTCCATGAGACCAACATGAAATGTAGAGTGACATGATTCTTTATGTGATCAGTGAGTATTTGCAGGCAGTCCAGATGATTCCTCTGGAATATTATGACTCACTACCTTACTTATTTAGCTGTCTGTTCAGGCTGGGTGCTGTGGCTCATGCCTATAATCCCAGCACTTTCGGAGGTGGAGGAAGGTGGTTCACTTGAGCCCAGGAGTTCAAGACCAGCCTGGGCAACATGGCAAGACCTTGTTTTTACCAAAAAAAAAAAAAATACATAAAATTACCTGGGTGTGGTGGCACGTGCCTGTAGTTCCTGCTACTTGGGTGGCTGGGGTGGGAGAAGCATCTGAGCCCTTGAGGTAGAGGCCACAGTGAACCATGGTCATGCCACTGCACTCCAGCCTGGGCAACAGAATGACACTCTGTCTCATAAATAAAATGAAAAATAAAATAAAATAAAAATCTCTGCTCAAATGTCAGTACATCAAGGACATGTTTCCTGACTATGCAATTGAAAGAAACACCATGCCTCAGCGCTCTCTAGCTTCCACTCTGTTTTTTTAATAACATTCATTACCACCTGTTGGATATTATATTTATTTGTTTATCTATTTTCTGTCTTCCCTCATTAGCATATAAACTCCAGGAGAGAAGAGACTTTGTCTGTTTTGTACATTGCTGTCCTCTCAAAACCTTGCTCATAGCCTACTACATCAGAAAGACTTAACATGTTTTTATTGAGTGAAGGAAAGATTGACTTAATGAAAATGATAGCAAAAATAGAAACCTTTTAAATGCATTTATTTTTATTTTGAATGGGTTTCCATGACTTCTAACTTGCCTCTGCCTCCCATCTTCTCTCACCAACAGCATGATTACTAGGGGTGGAAATGAATGACCTAGTGATTCAAACATAGCTTTTTTAGACAGTGAGATCATTCAACTTGCTTATTTTAATGCAGAAATAAATCATACTACTCTGCCCACATTGTCTGTATATATAAAACTATTAAATTTTCATAATTACTTAAGAAAAGCAATGAAAACCGTCATTTCCATTCATGAGAATTATTAATGGATGACTAGTAATTTTATCACATTAAAATAAATGTCAATCCAAATTAAGTTAAAAAATAAAATATTAAGCAATAATGAAAATAATCATGTGCCAAGGATAAGAAAATTACTGACAGGATGATATGATTGGTCAGTTCATTTGCCAAACATAAGTAGCCCCATCCTTGTTATAATAAATGACTAAACCTTGTAGTGACAATGCTGAAAAGTACAGGTGAAGTAACAGGGAGGAAAGATAAGAGATGAAAAGAAAACAATAACAGAAGACAAAAGAGAAGTGATAACAGAAAAGATGGCAGAGTTTAGAGCTAATGAGAGAGAGGCCAATGAAAAATATGAGATGACCACTACAGTGTACCCAGAAGGTCATTTTAGAGATGACTTAGTAAGAGTGGGGAGAAAACACTTCTGTTAGACTAGGTTAAGGAAATCAAGCTCAGGGAGTACATTGGGACTTTGCAGGAACTGAGAATCATTAAACAACTACTTGTTTTGTAGCTCTTTTCCTCTTGAGTCAGTTGCATCGGCGGCTTCTTCTCAAATGTCTCTTAATCCCTCTTGTTCTGAAGCTCCAGTGCCTAAATCCACATGAACTTCTATCTCATGTGTCCAACCCTGACTGACTCTACTTTTGAGACTGTTTTCAATTTCTGGGACAGAAATCTAATTGACTCAGCATGGGTGTTAGAAGACCCTCGGTCGAGTTGTAGCTAGGTTGCTCCTTCTAGGCTTAGAGTAGAGAAATTCTTTTAGGAAGGTGGGAAGGAAATATGTGGTAGTGACTATCATTGACATTTCTAGCATAAAATCAAACAAGAGCACCATGGGGTCACTAAAGCAATGTTCTTTGAACTGGCATTGTTTTCTGCTCATTCAGTACCCCTTGTTCAAGTGGTGCCCATTACTGGGAGTATATTTCATGTTTCCCAGAATTCCCTCTCTCCTCAAATTTATCTCCAGTTCCCTTTTTCGTAAGTTACAAACTACATCATGCCACAGTGACTATGTAGCCTTTTTGTGATCCAGAACCGTAGGATCAACCTAATGGTTCTCAACTTAATTATAATTTCTTTATTGACATAAATCACGTTTCATAGGTTGTTTTACTGCTTACACTGTAGGTATGTTAGAATCTCAATAAAAATTGATTAATAAGGAACTTGTGTCAGTTGGAGCCCTTCATATTTCAATCGCTTTAGAGGAATTATCCTGCCTCTCTACAAATGCCCACATTTAAAAAGTAGATTGGTTTGTAAGCATTCTGTGAAGGGAAAATATAAACTTTACGTATGTCAGTAATCTTAATAGCACTACTATGTTTAGATGGTACTACCTAGAAGGCACACAAATACCACACAGGAATTGTCTATGAGGCACTCATGTAATTTTTGCTATGTTGCCCTTGAGTGAAATTAACACCAGACATAAATGAAAGTTACTGTGGTTGTTGAATGCAGCAAAATAAACCTATGTTTAAATTCTTTTATATGTATTTTATTTAGATTTGTTTTGTGTGTTTAAAAAGTTCTGTTTGCCAAAGAGAAAGAACAAATATAAGAAGTTTATGTTAACTTTATTATAAAAACAGTTCTGGGGCCGGGCACAGTGGCTCACGCCTGTAATCCCACCACTTTGGGAGGCCGAGGCGGGTGGATCACAAGGTCAGGAGTTTGAGACCAGCCTGATCAACAGGTTGAAACCCCATCTCTACTAAAAATAGGAAAGTTAGCCAGACATGGTGGTGTGTGCCTGTAACCCCAGCTATTCAGGAGGCTGAGGCAGGAGAATCGCTTGAAACCGGGAAGCAGAGATTGCAGTGAGCTGAGATCGCGCCACTATACTCTAGCCTGGGCGACAGAGTGAGACTCCATCTCAAAAAAAATAAATAAATAATAAAACAGTTCTGTACATATAGGAAAATAGCATAGTAACATGTTGCTGAAAGAGTACAAGATCATCTGTGTTATATAGACTTAACTGACAAAGAGCTAGTCAAATTTGAAGTAAAATAAAAACGTTCCAGTATTTTGTTGCCTTCTGTTGCATATAATTGATTTATGCCTTGTCCTCTATAAAAAGCTTACAGCATACTCTCCTTCACTTAAAAAAATAAAAAGGTGAATATTTATAGCTGAATAATTTGTGTGACTATTCAGAGGGCAAGTATTATTATTTCTAATGATGAAAGGCAAAACAAAGCTTTAAGCTGATAAAAATTTATTTTAATAGCTATGCCATTGTAAGAAAAAAAGTAACTTTTTCATGGAACTTATTTATAAATTTAGTCTATTTACTAAATATTTTTACGATGCTGATGTGAATCGTGGTAACATTTGTAAAATGCTTCCCTATTAGATGCTAGTTAATCCGTAGTTACATTTGAATTTAAGGCCAGCTGTCTTTTCAGGAAGTACCACAGAATATTGTGAAGAAAGAAAATCTATAATGACCAGAATATGTAACTTTCCAGCTTTGAAGAATGCGCATACTATTGCATCTTTCCTGTTACATTAAGATTAGAAGTGTTACCCAGTGACTGCCGGAAGGATCAAAGCCAACCTTAAAAAATGGCTTAGGGAAAACTCTGACCTGTGTTGTTTTCAGAAGTGTTTGGTGATGATGAAGGATCTGCAGGCTTTGAAGTCATGCCTGTCCAAATTACATTCACATGAATTCTTAGAATGGTAAGTACTACTTCTCCTTCACACTCCATCTACAGATAGAACCCACAAGAAAGAAGAGTAAAATGAGAAAGATTGTCATGGAAGACAGATTTGTCAGTAGCATTCGAAATATGTTTTGCTCTATGGTTAGCATAAGGAACAATGCTATGACAATGGTGGACTATAAACTTCTCTTAAAGATTTTTTTTAAGTTTGTTTGAGCCCTTGACTTCAGAGTTTAATTCAATAATTTTTCAGGAAAACAGCCACATTCTACCACATAAGTCAAGCAACTTATGACGTCTTCCTCATTAGTAAGAGAAAGTGGTAAAATGGCCAAAAAAAAAAAAAAAAAAAAGAATTCAACAGCTATTCATTGAGCCCCTGTTTAAAAAGATCATCAAGGCATTTGCTACCTGAGTAAATGAATGCAACAGAAAAAAAAAAAAAAAGCAATAAATGCCACAAGATCCGAAGCAGTAGTGTTCACTTGTAACTGGAGGGGTTCAGGGAAGGATTCACGCATGACATATGATAGCTCTGAAAGATAGGTAAGGTTTAAAAACTTACAGTCGGTGGAAAAACACTGTGAGTAAAAGAAAGCTTAAGCAAAGACCTGCCACACTAACATACAGAGGGGCGAAAGTGCATGAAGGGAAGAGGTCTTGGAGTAGTGATCCCAGATCTCAAGGGCCTCACAGAGCAGGCTGAAGAGTTTGTTCTTGATTCTCTAGTCCATGGGGAGTCTTTAAAGGCATCAGAGCAGGGAAGTGACACCATCTGGGCCCTGCTTTAGTAAGATTTATCTGGCAACAGTGGATGAGATATGCTGGAGGCAGAAGAATGTGCTGCAGCAAGATCAATTAGAAGGCAGTCAGCATGGTCTAGGTAAGAGATAATGGGGGCCTGAGTTAGTCTGCGGACAATAGAAACAGAGGTAAGGGGGATGGAAGTGAGAAAGAGTTCACCACTAAAGCTGTCACATTTGCAACTGAGCAGGTGTGGGGGCAATGATGAGGTAAGAATAAAATCCTAGGAAGTTATTGAACCTATGACTATGATGCCTTTCACTGAAATAGGGAAAGATATTTGGGGTGAAAGACAATTTCATTTTGCATACTTTCAGGGGTCAGCAAGACTTCTAGACAGAGATACCTCATGAACAGTGGAGAATACAGTCCTGGAGCTCAGGAAAACAGACAGTGCATAATAAGTATGTGTGGACTGACTTACGCCATCCTCCTGGTCCTAAAAAAGGAGGGAACCAATATAAGTATAAAGGCAGCTGTGTGGTACAGGACTGACTGTGTCCTTGGAAAAGACAGTGGTCCATAGAGTCCCCACAGACAGCACAGCTTGGGGAGGACCAAAGTCTTTCTCAGAGCCAGGATACCAGGGCTGGCTGAGGCTCTGAGCTTCCTTGTCTCCCCTTTTTATTAACAGTTGATTATGGGCATCCCTTAAGGGCCCAACCTTCACTGCTTATCTCTGCACTTGCTCACTCGCATGGGGTCTAGGATCTGACTTCAGATCCTCAGCATCTGAGCCAAGCGCAGCTCCCTCCTTCCCTCCTCTAACTCCTGCAAGATAGCCAGCAATCCCTGTAGCACCATACCCATTTGAGCTCTGCTTTGCCACACTCCAAATATTGCAACTCTGAGGTCATCCTCCTCCTGGGAAGTGAAATGCAGAACCACTCTCTAAGGAAACCTGTTTCTTCAGCTACTCCAGGTTTCTGGCTGCATAGTCTGAGTGGAGGGTGTTTTTTGGGGGTCCCAGCATTTTGCTGCAGAACTTTGTCCTGTCTGCTTTGTGCTAAGAGTGCCAACTCCATGCCCTGTCTGGCTCATTTTCTACATGTACATAGGGCACCTGGCTATATGCATGTGGATCAGTTGCAGAAGCACTCGTGAGGAGCTCAGAAGCATAAACTTGGCCCACGGAAGCAGGAAGCATAGCTCAAAGAGGAGGACTGTAAAGGTTCATCAGTGGGCCTATCGGTATGGTAGAAAATTATGGCTCTGCAAATGTTCTTTCTTTGTAGTCCTGCAATCATACTAGAAAAAGAAACAAAAAGATAAGACTCGAGTTTAAAAGCCATTAAAATTCCTTCTTTCAGAAGTCTTTCAGAAGTCAAGAAAGATTCCCATACACATTATACAGTATAGACTTGTGGTAAGGAGTCTAAACAGAAATCAAGTGGGTTTAAATCGGTTGCTCAGTGGCTGTTTGACTAAGGACAAGTTATTTAAACTTTATACGATTCTTAGTTTCCTCTAAGACAACAAAACACCTGTCTCACAGGGCCGATACGAACAAAGAAGGAGATAGTGCATATAAAGTAGTATATGTACAGTAAACAGGAACTATCTTTGTTGGTTTTATTATTATTATGTTTTTGTGGGCATAGTTTCTTGTAAACCATTTGAGGTACTTTCTGCACACAGAATGCAGGATGATGAAGAGTTGCAGTGTTCTCTGATTTATTTCTTAAAAAAAAAAAAAAAATACTGTTTCTTTGTTTTTCCACATTACAAAAAACGCTACAACTCTGAGCCAGGAATTTTGCAACAGGCCCACGTAGTAGTATCTGTAAATTCCAGAGCTCTAAAGCAAATGAGAGGAAACCCTTCTCCAGCTGGGGAGTCCTGGAGCTTCTTGGTAGGTGCTGGTTAGGCTGACAAGTTTTGTGATATTTCTTAACAGGCTCTCTCCAGCCAAGCAAATGTGTTTTGTTGCCACATATAACTTAAGCAAAATCATGAAACAGGCTAAGCTGGCCTTCAGAAATCATTCCATTTTTAAAGTTCATACCCTTAATTCGTATTGACAACGCTAGACATTTAAGTCTTTTCTTCTGTTTTCTACATTTGCTTAATACATTTTCTTTTGGATATATACCCAGTAATTGAATTGCTGGGTCAAAAGGTAGTTCTGTTTTAAATTCTTTGAGAAATATCCAAACTGCTTTCCACAGTAGCTGAACTAATTTACATTCTCACCAACAGCTTATAAGTGTTCCTTTTTCTCTAGTCTTGCCGGCATCTGCTGTTCTTTGACTTTTTAATCATAGTCATTCTGACTGGTGTGAGATGATATCTCATTGTGGTTTTGATTTGCATTTCTCTGATGATTATGATGTGGAATATTTTTTCATGTGTTTGTTGGCCACTTGTATGCCTTCTTTTGAGAAGTGTCTGTTCATGCCATTTGCCCACTTTTTAAAGGAGTAATTTGTGTTTTGCTTGTTGAATTGTTAAAGTTCCTTACAGATTCTAGGTATTAAACCTTTGTCAGATGCATAGTTTGTTAATGTGTTCTCCCATTCTGTAGGCTGTCTGTTTACTCTATGGATAGTTTCTTTTGTTGTGCAGAAGCTCTTTAACTAGGTCCCACTGTTCAATTTTTGTTATTGTTGCAACTGCTTTTGAGAACCTAGCCGTAAATTCTTTCCCAAGCCCTATGTCCACAGTGTTTCCTAGGTTTTCTTCTAGGATTCCTATAGTTTGACATTTTTTGTTTAAATCTTTACTTTAACTTGGTTAATTTTTGCATATGGTAAAAGGTAGCGGTCCAGTTTCATTCTTCTGCATATGGCTAGCCAGCTATCCCAGGACAATTTATTGAATGGGGAGTCCTTTCTCCAGTGCTTACCTTTGTCAACTTTGTCAAAGATCAGATTGCTATAGATGTGAGGCTTTACCTCTGGGTTCTCTATTCTGTTCCATTGGTCTACCTGTCTCCTTTTGTACCATTACCATGCTGTTTTGGTTACTATAGCCTTATAGTATATGACTTGAAGTCAGGCAATGTGATACCTCCAGCTTTGTTCTCTTTTCATAGGGTTGCTTTGGCTATTCAGGCTCTATTTTGGTTCCATATGAATTTTAGAATGGTTTTTTTTTCCTAATTTTGTGAAAATGACATTGGTAGTTTGATAGAATGGTGCTAAATCTGTAGGTTGCTTTGGGCAGTATGGCCATTTTAACAACATTGATTTTTCAAATTCATGAGTATGGAATGTTTTGTTATTTGTTTGTGTCATCTATGATTTCTTTCAGCACTGTTTTGTAGTTCTCCTTGTAGAAATCTTTCACCTCCTTGGAGAGATGATTTTCTAGATATTTTAATTTTTTTGCTGGTTAGTGTAAATAGGATTGCATTCTTTATTGGCTCTCACCTTGAACATTATTGGTATATAGAAATACTACTGATTTTTGTATATTGAGTTTATATCCTGAAACTTTACTGAAGTCATGTATTAGTTCCAGAAGCCTTTTGATGGAGTCTTTAGGGTTTTCTAACTATAGAATCCTATCATCAGCAAAGAAAAATAGTTCGACATCTTCTTTTCAAATTTGGATGCATTTTATTTCTTTCTCTTGACTAATTGTTCTGGCAAGGACTTATAGTACTATGTTGAATAAATAGAAGTGGTGAGAGGTAGCATCTTTGTCTTGTTCCAGTTCTCAAGGGGAATGCTTCTAGCTTTTGCTCATTCAACATGATGTTAGCTGTGGGTTTGTGATAGACGACTCTTATTATTTTGAGGTATGTTCCTTCAATACTAGTTTGTTGCAGGTTTTTATCATAATGGGATATATGATTTTATAAAAGGCTTTTTCCACATCTATGGTGATTATCATATGATTTTTATTTTTAATTCTGTTTATGTGGTGAATCATATTAATTGATTTGCATATGTTGAAACAACCTTGCATCACAGGAATGCAGCCTACTTGATCGTGGTGAATTAACTTTTTGACACGCTGCTAGATTCTGTTTGCTAGTATTTTGTTGAGGACTTTTGCCTCCATGTTCATCAGAGATATTGGACTGTAGTTTTCTTTTTTTCATTGTGTTTTTGCCAGGTTGTGGTATCAGGGTAATGATGGCTTCATAGAATGAGTTAGGGAGGTGTCCCTTCTCCTAACGTCCATGATGATCTCTGAGGATATTTTGTATTTCTGTAGGATCTTTTGTAATACCACTTTTGCCATTTCTGATTGTCCTTATTTGGGTCTTCTCTCCTTTTCTTTTGTTAATCTAGCTAACAGTATATTGATCTTGTTTATTCTTTCAAAAAACCAATTTTTGGTTTCATTGATTATTTTTATGGATTTTTGGGTCTCAATTTCATTCTGTTTCACTATGACTGTAGTTGTTTTTTTTTTTTTTTTCTTCTGCCAGCTTTGGAGTTAGTTTGTTCTTGTTTGATTCCTCCAGGTGTGATGTTACAGCATTAATTTGAGATCTTTCTAACTTTTTGAGGTAAGTGTTTAGTGACATAAACTTTCTTCTCAATACTAATTTTGCTGTATCCCATAAATGTTGGTATTTTGTGTCTGTTTTCACTTATTTCAAATATTTTTTAAATTTCTGCCTTAATGTCATTGTTTACCCAAAAATAAGTCAGAAGTAAATTGTTTAATTCTCATGTAATTGTGTGGTTTTTGAGAGACCTTCCTGGTATTGATTTCTGTTTTTAGTCCACTATGGTCTGAGAGTATGGTTGGTATGACCATATTTTTAAAAATATTTTTTGAGACTTGCTTTATGGCCAAGACTGTGGTCAGTCTAGGAATATGTTTTGTGTGCAGATGTGAAGAATGGATACTCTGTGGTTGATAGGTGGAGTATGCTGCAGGTATCTATTAAGTCCAGTTGGTGAAGAGTCAAATTTAAATCCGGGATTTCTTTGTTAGTTTACTACCTCAGTGATCTGTGTAATGCTGTCAGTAGAGTGTTGAAGTCCCCCACTATTATTGTGTGGCTATTCAAGTCCTTTTGTGGGTCTGAAAGTACTTGTTTTATGAATCTGAGTGCTCCAATATTGGATGCATATATATTTAGGATAGTTAAGTCTTCTTGTTAAATTGAAACGTTTATTATTATGTAATGTCCCTCTTTGTACTTTTTTTCCTGTTATTGGTTTAGAATTTGTTTTATCTGATATAAGAATAGAAACCTTTGCTTTTTTTTTGTTTTCTATTTGCATAATAGATCTTTCTCCAACCTTTACTTTGAGCCTGAATGTGTTAGCACATGTAAGATGGGTCTTTTGGAGACAGCAAATGGATGGGTCTTATTTTTTTATCCAACTTGCAACTCTCTGCGTTTTAAGTGGAGTCAGTGTTTAGACCATTTACATTCAAACTTAATGTGATAAGTAAGGTTTTTATCATATTGCGAAGTTATTAGCTGGTTGCTTTATACTTATGTGGGGTCTGTGGGCTATGTGCTTAAGTGTGTTTTTGTAGCAGCAGGTATCTTTCTTTTGTTTCCACATTTAAAAGTCCCTTAAGGGTCTCTCATACGATTAGTCTCATGCTAATGAATTTCCTTAGCATTTGCTTATGTGGAAAAGATTGTAGTTTAGTTTAGTTTATGAAGCTTAGCTTGTCAGGATATAAAATTCTTGGTTGGAATTTCTTTTCTTTAAGACTGTTGAAAATAGGCCCCCAATGTCTCCTGTCTTGTAAAGTTTCTTCTGAGAGGTAGAGGTAGACTATTAGCCTGGGGTTCCCTTTGTAGGTAATCTAACACTTTTCTCTAGCTGCATTTAAGACTTTTTTCTTTAGTGTTGACCTGGGATTGCCTGGTGACTATATACCTTGATGATATTCATTTTATATGTGGGTGATCTCTGAATTTCTTGTATTTATATGTCTACTTCTCTAGAAAGATTAGAGAAATTTTCTTGAATAATTTCCTCAAAAATGTTTTTCAGGTTGTTTATTTTTTTCTCCTTATTTCTCAGGAATGCAAATAATTCATAGATTTGGTCTCTTTACATAATCCTGTATTTCTTTAAGACTGTTTATTTTTTAAAAATTATTTTTTCTTTATTTTTATCTCACTGGGTTAGATCTAAAGACTGGTCTGCAAGCTCTGAAATTCTGTCTTTTACTTGGTCCAGTCTATTGATAAAACTTTCATTTGTATTTTGAAATTCCTTAAGTAAGTTTTTCAATTCCAGAAGTTCTGATTGATATATATTTTTTTTAAGATGTTTATCTCTTCCTTCATTTTCTGGATTTAGAAGTTTCTTTGTGTTGATTTTCAACCTTGTCATGGATCTCATTGAGCTTCCTTGCAATTCATGCTTTGAATTCTTTATCCCCTATTTATGAGTTTTCATTTATGAGTTTTCATTTTCTTTGATGGTGTCACTACATTCAGAATTTTCATGGTGTCAGAATTCTTGTGCTACTTTCTGCTCATTTGGAGATGCTGATACTTCTAATTTTTATAATTATTTTCATGTGGGTATTTTTTCTTTTTCTTTCTTTCACTGTAGTATTATTGTTTCTTATTTATTTCTTTTTCTCTTTCCTCCATGCCCTAGGAGGTGTGACTGTAGAGAATGTTGGGTAGGGTCTTTTGGCTTTGCTTCTATACCCCTATGCACTTCTTTTGGCAGATTTTATATTGGGCTGTGTGTTTTGACCTACAAAGCAGCGGACGACACTTATGGGTAAGAGCTGGCTGCAGCCAACATGGCTGCGTATATACTTGATCCTTGTTTTCAAGAGGTGCTTTCTGTTGCCTTAGGCAATGGTCTGATCTGTGGAGTATACAGTGGTCTGAGCTCTGCTCTGCCCCAGGGGCAGCAGGCAAGATGGGCAGGCCCAGGTCAGCAGGCATACATATAGGCTGCTTGATAGCAGTCACAAACACTAGTAATAAGGGAGAATCCAAAGAGTGACCAAAAAGTGCCCTGAGGTATGCTCAGGCATGGAGTTACAAAACCTCAGCCCCCAATTCTCTGCACGGATGGGGGTTCCCTAAACTCCTAATCCGGGACAGTGAGTGTTCCAGGTGCCTAGAGATCTGCCAGGGCACAGAGTGCAGAGGGCCCCATTCCACCACAATCTCTGCACAGGAAGGGTGGGCCAGCTCAGGCTGGTAATCCAGATGAATGGGTCCTCCAACTGCCCAGAGATTTGTCTTGGTATGGGGCAGAAGGGGCCCTGCTTCACCACAGTTTCTGTGCAGGATGAGTGGGCTGGCTCAGGATGCTGACCTAAGGAATAAGTGCTCCAAGTACCTGGAGATCTGCCTGAGCACTGAGCAGTGAAGGCCCTGCTGGACCATAATCTCTACATTGGAAGGATGAGATGGCTCAGACTGCTGGTCCAGGTGAGTGAATGCTCCAGATACCTGGAGATCTGCCCGAGTATGGAGTAGAAAGGGCCCTGCTGCACCATGATCTCAGTGCAGGAAGTGTAGGGCCACTCAGGCTGCTAATCTGCGTAAGCAGGTGACCTGAATGTCTGGAAATCTACTTGGGCATGGAGGGGAGAGGGCTTCCCTGCACCAAGATCTCTGCACAGGAAGAGTGGGGTGACTCTGGCTGCTGAACCAGGCAAGAAGGAGCTCCAAATACTCATAGATCTGCCTGGGCATGAAGCAGAGAGGGCCCCCTTGCTCCAGAATCTCTGCACAGAATGGTGGGGCAGCTTGGGCTACCAATGTGGATAAGCCAGTGCTTTGAATGCCTGGAGAGCTGTCTGGGAGTGGAATGGGGAAGGCCCTGCTGTACCACATTCTATGTCCAGGAAGAGTGGGGTGGGTCAGGCTGGTGATCCAGATGATCATGTGCTCTGAATACCTGGAGATCTGCCTGGACATTGAACAGAGAAGGCTCTACTGCACCAATATCTCTACACAGGAAGAGTGTGGCACCTCAAGTTGCTAGTCCGTACAAGCAGGTGCTCCGAGTGCCTGGATATCTGCCTTGTTGTTAAGCAGAAAGGGCCCACTTCACCATGATCTATGCCCAAGAAAGGTAGAGTGGCTCAGGCTGCTAAACCAGGTGAGTACAGAATGCCTGGAGGCCCTGAGGGGCCCTGTTGCATCATGATCTCAGAGGAGCAGACTGGGGCACCCAGCAATGATACATGCAGACTAGTTCTAGGTTACCAAGCTAGCTCTTGCTGCAGGTCTCGTGGCCCAGGAGAAATTGCAGCTGCCCCAGGCCTACGAAAGCACCATTCCAGTGCCTACAGCTGAGGCTTTTACTGCAATTCTGGCTGTGGGTGTCCCTACCCTATTTTAGAACAACTTTCCAATCTCTGGCCTGAGACAAAAATGCCTGCATGGCTATACCGCTGGGTCACCAAAGAAAGGCTGACTCTGTGTGTGCCTGGGTTAAAAGTGGCTTCCTGTTTTCCGTCCCAGGTCAGGGAAAATGCCTGCAGCTTTTCCCAGCATTTTTCTCTCTCAGCACCTCCAAGTCTATCCCCAAGATAGCTCAGGGGCTTGGGAGAAACAAAGCGCTCTTCCTCAGCCTGGGTTGCTCGGATCCCCGTGGAAAGGTGAGTCACAGAGGGAGGCTCCCCGCCTCTCTCAAGTACTGGGTCTTTACTCACTTTTATCAGGTGGATGCTGTGACAGGGGCTGTTTGCTCATGTTCTCCTCTCTGGCGTCTGGAGTGTCCTTCACGATTTTGGTGGATTCTCATTTTCCTTCTTGAATTAAAACTCAAAGAGTTGACCTTTATGCACTATCTTACTATTTCCAAGTAACTGAGGCATGCTAAAAGCCTCTAATCCACCATTTGGAAAGAAAAAGCAAGTTGTCTTTTCAACTCAGCATTATAAAATTTGAAATCCTGATTCATTTTAAGTGCTGTGAACCTACTACCATTTATATTTTTTCTACTACTTTGAACATTTTTCCCTGTCTTCTGTGTGCTTATTCAGGAGTTATCCATAATAAAAGACCTACGAATATTTCCTCAATTTTACTAGATATGCCAAATTCCTCTTTAAAATGGAATATAAATTGTATCCATTTATATTCTCATCAGTTCTGAATGAATGTTTTTACTTCGCTTTTGCTAATATTTGCTATTATCAGATTTTAAACATTTTGTGCCAATTTTGGGGGAACAAAATGGTAACTTTTTATTATTTTCATATGGATTTCCTGCTTAGTCATAAATTTAAGCAGGTTTTTATATATTTATTGGAAACTTATATTTATTCATTTGTGAATTGCCTGTTTATGTCCATTGCATACTGTTCTAATGGACAATATGGCTTCTTATTGATTTGTAGGAGTCATGTAAGTTAGTTATATGCATTGTAAACATCTTCTCCTTGTCTTTTTTCTCTGTCCATATAAAAGTTTAAAGTTTTAACATATCTATATGTCAACATTTTCCTTGAAGGTGTGTGGGTTTTGTATATTGTTTGACAAATTCTTTCCTATACTAAGATAAGGATTCTAATAATGTATGTATGATGGTTAATTTATGTGTCAACTTGACTGGCCTCAGGGATGCCCAAGTAGCTGGTAAAACATTACTTCTGGATGTACCCGTGAAGGTATTTCTGGAGGACATTAGCATTTGGATCAGCAGACTGGGTAAAGAAAATCTCCCTCACCAATGTGGGTGGGCCTCATCTAATCTGTTGAGGACATGAAGGGCAAAAAATTCACATGTTTTGCTTGGTTATGAGATCCATCTTCTCTTGCCCTTGGACATTGAAGTTCCTGGTTCTCAGGCTTTTGGACTCCAGGACTGGTACCAGTGACCCCACCCCCACCATAATCTCTCTGGTTCTCAGGCTTTCCAATTCATCTGGGAGGTACCCCATTGAGTTATTAGGCCTTTGGTTCTCAGGCCTTCAAACTCATTGAATTGCACCACTGGCTTTCCTTGTTTTCTAGCTTTCAGATGCCAGATCATGGGACTTAGTTTCCATAATCATGTGAGCCAGTTCCCATAATCTCTCGCTCTCTCTCTATGTACACACACACACACACCACATTTATTCTATAGGCTCTGTTCCTCTGGAGAACCCTGACTGTATGTCTGTATATGTGTGTATATGTGTGTATGATATAGGGACTTCATTTTTTAAATTTTCATGAAGAAAATAATCAAATAATCACTTATTTCAGGACCAAATTTGGGAGGAATATATATATCATATATATTATCCCTTAACAAAAATCTACATGACTGCTTCCAACTTGAGTTTTCCTTTTGGTCTCTTTGTGCCCTTGCTCCCCAGGCATGGGAAAGAGCAGATTCAGACTAGCATAGGAAGACTTCACTCCTAAGGAGCCTTGCTCAATAGCTTCTAGGGCTGGGCTGTTTTTGTTTTAGTTTTTAAAGGGAGTTTCGCACTTGTTGCCCAGGCTGGAGTTCTATGCGTGATCTTGGCTCACTGCAACCTCCACCTCCCGGGTTCAAGCGATTCTCCTGCCTCAGCCTCCCGAGTAGCTGGGATTATGGGTATGCGCCACCACGCCCAGCTAATGTAATTTTAGTGGAGACGGAGTTTCTCCATGTTGGTTAGGCTGGTCTTGAACTCCCAACTTCAGGTGATCTGCCTGCCTTGGCCTCCTAAAGTGCTGGGATTACAGGCGTGAGCCACCGTGCCTGGCTGGGGCTGCTTTTTTGGGAAACAGGAAAGGCCATGAAAAACATATCCCACTACTTGCTACAAAATTCACTTCACTGGGCTTCTATGAAAGATATACAACTTTGGACCTATGTACACAGGAGGTTTTAAAGGAAAATCCATTAAGACATAAAATTACTTGCTATTTTATCCTTGGAACAGCCCTGTATATGAATTCTTGGAATAAGGTGAGATTGGTGCTACTGTTGATGAACAAGGAAGTCAGTCAGTTATGGCACAGCATCAGTGCAGTCCAATCTTCCAGTAAGAAATGTAAGCAGGACCAAATAACAGCTCTAGACTCTATGGATATAGCCTGCTGTTTGCTCAATCCAGCATCAGATGCATCTGAAGTCTAAGACCATTTCTAAACCAATCTGAAGACTAGGACCATTTTTAAACCAATCTATCCCTTCCCTACTATTTTTAATGCCACTTCTGTTACATAGCAAGTTATCGCACATTCATAAGCCTCTTTCTAGGGTACTTTGTTCTTTTGATCCAGATCTGTGCCAATAATATTCCATTTTAAATATAACAATTTTATAAGCAATATTAACATTAAATCACATAAATTCCCCTTGTTATTCTTTCCCTTCAAATTTTTTTTGTCTTTCTTGACTCTTAATTCTTTAATGTAAATTTTAGGCTCATTCTGTGGAGTTCTGTCCATAACTCTGTAGGATTTTTATTATAATTATATTGAGTTTAAAGATTAATCTGAAAATAATGTCCATCTTTAGGATATTGAGCATTTCCATTCACACATTAACATACAATCGGCCCTCTGTATCTGCAGGTTCTGTGAATTCAACCAACCATGATTCAAAATATTTGGAAAAAAAATAATAAAAAGAAAATGTAGTATAACAACTATTTACATAGCATTTATATTGTATTAGGTATTATAAGTAATCTAGCTATGATTTAAAGTAAATGGGAGAATATGTGCAGGTTATATGCAAATTCTGCACCATTTTATATAAAATACTTGAACATCTACAGATTTGGATATCAATGGAGGGTTCAGGAACTAATTCCCCATGGATACCAATGGATGACTGTGGTTTATTATCCGATTTACTCTATGTTTTCATTTATCTACTTCAATAAATTATTGTAGTTTACTTTTTACAATGACGCCTTTTGTTACATTTATTTCTATGTTTCTTGATATATATTATAAGCATATTATTTTTCCTAAACATTATTTTTAGTTGTTAATGTATAGGGCTACTTTGATTTTTTAATGTAATAATCTTGTATCCAACAATTTCGATGATTAGTTCTCATAATTTTCATGTAGATGTTGAATTGCCTAAACAAATAATCTCAGCATGTAAAAATAATATTTGTGTTCTTTCCTTTCCATTTCTTACATTGCATTTTATTTTTCTTATGTCTTTGCACCAGCTAAGATCTCAAATTAAATGCTAAATAGAAAAATCATTAAAAAAATTCATTTGGCCTGGCATGGGGGCTCACGCCTGTAATCCCAGAACTTTGGGAGGCTGAGGCGGGTGGATCACCTGAGGTCAGTAGTTCAAGACCTGCCTGGCCAACATGGTGAAACCTTGTCTTTACTAAAAATACAAAATTAGCTGGGTGTGGTGGTGGGTGCCTGTAATCCCAGCTACTTGGGATGCCAGGCAGGAGAATTGCTCAAACCCAGCAGGCAGAGGTTGCAGTTAGTTGATACTGGGCCACTGCACTCCAGCCTGGGCAGAAGAGTGAGATTTCATCTCATATTTAAAAAAAAAAAAAAAAAATTTTCTGACTTTAATGAGAATATGCATAATACACATGCATTGTAAGTTTATAGTTACCTTTAACTCAAATTAAGTTGATAAGATTATAATATACAGGCATTTGATTGTATAAATGTTTTTGAAATCTATTCAGATGATTCTTTTGTTACTTCATGTGTTAATGTGATAAACTGCATTGATTAATTCTTTAATTGTTAAATAAAATGTCTTTCCAAAATAAATCTAATCATTGATTATACATTATTGTTCCTTATTTTCTAATTACTGAATTTAGGGTGCTAAAAATTTAATTTTTTGAATCTAGTCTTATAAATTAGAATGACTAAAATTGTACTTTTCTTGGATTGATCTTGACTTATTTTTATCATCAGACATACTTTCCTCATAAAGTATGTTGGAAAACTTTCTTAATTTTTCTATATTCTAAAACAATTTTTAGATGATATGTTTTCTCTGATGTTTTTATATAGCTGCCTATAAAACTAGTTTGTTTTGTCATTGTTGTTTTGTTTGCTGTATTTTTTAAGGAATTGATTTTATAATACTGATTATTTTATCTGATGTTTATAATTTTTAGAATTTTTAAGGATTTTTAATATGTTTTTAAAACAAAGTTACCTTTTCTCCTAATATTTCAAATTTCATGTTATAAAATTGTTCATAGTATTTTTTTAAAAAACAATGTTACCTCTGGTTAAGTGTCTTTTTTTAGTTTCTCATATTACTTTTTAGTGCCTTCTCTCTTTCTGCACTGATTAGTATTGTCAAAGTTTTGTTTATTTTATAAATCTTTGCAACCAAACACATCATCGTTTTATTTATTTTGTTTGCATCTATTTTCTTAATATCTGATCTTGGTATTTTTATTTCCTTCATTTTGCTTCCTTTTTTCTTTCTGTTCTTTTTCTAACTTCTTGACTTGGAAATTTTATTTATTATGTTTTCAGTTTTTTTACTCTGAATTTTATATACAAGGTTCTAAAATTTTCCTCAAGCACCATTTAACTCTATTACATGTTTTGACATATTTTAGTCTTATTTTTTACCCCTAAATATTTTTAATTTAAAATTTGATTTCTTGTTTGTTTCATGATTTGTTGTTGTTGTTGTTAAAATAACTAGGTGTTAGCCAGGCACAGTGGCTCACGTCTGTAATTCCAGCACTTTGGGAGGGTGAAGTAAGCAGATTACTTGAGCCCAGGAGCTTGAGACAAGTCTGGGCAACATGGTGAAAGCCCCATCTCTACTATAAAAATGCAAAAATTAGCTGGGTGTGGTGGCTCACACCTTTAGTACCAGCTATTCAGGAGGCAGAGGTGGGTGGATGGCTTGAGCTTGGGAGGTGGAGATTGCAGTGAGCCAAGATGGCACCACTGCACACCAGCCTGGGCAATAGAGCCAGACCTTGTCTCCAATAATAATAATAATAATAATAATAATAATATGTTCATTTATATTTGGTTTTTATGTCTTTTTTTTTTTTTTTTTTTTTTTTTTTTGTGCTATACTCAGACAACAAGGTTGGTATATAAGCTCTTTGGAGTTTGTTGAAATTGTACCAATCCACTATCTACAGAAACCTCTTTAAGATGCAGAGACACATTCTGCCTCATGCAAATTATTGTATAAACCATGTTTTGCTGATATGCTGTCTTTGGACAATCAGAACCAAATCTTTAGCTTTATTTTTTACTAAAGATTCCAAGTATTCTAAATTTGATAGGGGAAGAAAGCATTTTTTTCAGCCCCCCAAAATGGAAATATCCATAATCAGAAAACTTCATGCCAAACTCTAGTTTAATTTAAAATATATATTTTTAAAGACACCCTGGACCCACACAAAAAATCATACAATAAGCTCACCTTTCTGGGATATTCTTTTGAACATAACATTCTGCTCCATGCTAGTGCTAGTTATGTTCTCATGACAGGTAGTTGTAGAAAAAGAGGCTAAGATAATTCTGCCCAATACACCTTATTTCATTAACTTTAAAATACACTTTTTTCATAACATTTTGACATATTTGAATAGAAATGTTTCTATTATACAATAGTGCATTGTAGGTTAATTGGCAGGCCCCCTTTCCCCCAATCTTTGTCATAGTATATAAAATAATGGTCAATCATAAAAATCTGTGGTCTTAAATTAGATGAAATATATGGTGTTCAAGGCACCTGGGATTCCAAAGTGTCAGATTGTCTCCTTCATCTTTCAAATCTCTGAATTAAATCTGTGATTTTGCTATATCACTTAACCAAGTTGAGTCTCACTTTCTTCGCTTTACGGGACTGTTGTGGAGGGAAGTAAGTGAATGTGTCCAAAACACTTAGAAGTTTACCTGGAATCCAGTGTGTGCTACACTAGAGTCCTAGTTAGGCATGGCCTTGAACAGCCCTGAGAAAGAACGTCTGAGAAGCGTCAATGTCGGATGCCCTGAGATGCAATTAAGAGGAGGGAGGAAACCACGGCTCTATTTTAACATGCCAGCACCATGTAAAAGGTTATTTCTTATGGTTTTCCTTTAGGACCAATTCAAGTGCATATTGGTAGATAATAGGGGTATAATCTGATTTAAATTCATCCATTTCCTTATCCCCCACATGAGTTTGCCATGTTTATTTCGTGAGTCTTTCTTTTCATCAGGAGCTTTAATTCCCTTGCCCTTGCCATTCCCCACCCAGGTCCAGGTTTACTGTCCGTGAAGTGGGGCAATTCCCCCAACATCTTGATGACAGCAGTTGCAGAAGTCTGAACAATGGTAATTCTCACCAATATTTACAGCTAATGTCTCTTCCACTGTTATCAGACTTATGGTGCAGTGCAGCACTCGCTGCTGACAAGGCTAAAATGACAAAGTGATTCTAGTCATTTATTCCTCGGTGGAGGAATGGGACTAATATTCAAGAGAAAAGAATCAAACTCCTTAGCTCTATAACTTTGCTTAAAAACAAAACCTGAACTTTCATGCCTCATTTTCAACTTGCAAGGAAAGCCCGTCCTTATCAGGCTATTGTGTCCCACTTTGATGCCCCAGTAGTGCAGGCTCCTTCTCACTAAACACTTGTCATTTCCACAAGCAGCTTTCCTTAGCCTTTGGTTCTTCCATGCCTTTCTGCTCACTATTTGAGGAATGTCATTTTCCCTGTTCTATTTTATTTGCCTTCTCATTGTTTTTCAAAGTTCAATGAAAATAGCATCTTTCCCATCATTTTTCTATTTATCAAAACACTTATCGAACACTTAACCTTGGCAAGCGTTTTGCCAAGTCCTGGGGAGATAAGGATAAATAAGACATAATTCTTGTCCTTAAGGATTCTCACAGTCCACTGGAAGAGAGGAACTAGTAAACTGACATATTTTGACACAGCAGATAAAAGCTTTACAGCACTATTAACAACAACAACAACAAAATGATCTCTCAAAATACAAAGGAATGAAGCCACAGGGAAGATTCAATGATGTTAACACTGGAGCGCTATGGAGAGATGAAAAGACTTCCATTAAGATGTCTTCCTGTGCAGAGCAGAATATGCTAGATGTGGGGCCATGAAAGGAGACCTCAGTGTCTGTCTGAAAGGCCCATGTGGTAGGAGGCAAGGAGTGACAGAAAGACACAATGGGAAAGAGACATAAAGGCCAGAATGGGGCTGACTTTGTCTATTAAGCTAAAGAATTGGAATATTATGGGGCTAGCAGTGAGAAGGCACAAAGATTGAGAAACAAGAAAGAAATATGATCCGTTTTTATTTTTCACAAAAATTCATTTCAGTTTGCCAAATGTTGTCACAGACTCCCACAGATCTCCTTTTCAGCTTATCAGAAATAAAGATACCAGATTTGCCATATCAGCTTCTCCTGGGGATCAGCACAGGCCACAGGAATTCTTTTTGTTTGCTTTTGTTTGTTTGTTTGTTTGTTTGTTTCTTTGTTTTGGAGACGGAGGCTCATTCTGTCACCCAGGCTGGGGTGCAGTGGCACAATCTTGGCTGACTGCAACCTCCTCCTCCTGGATTCAATTGATTCTCACGCCTCAGCTTCCCAGGTAACTGTGATTACAGATGTGTGCCACCACACCTAGTTAATTTTTGTATTTTTAGTAGAGATGAGGTTTTGCCATGTTGGCCAGGCTGGTCTCAAACTCCTGGCCTCACGTGATCTGCCTGCCTAGGGCTCCCAAAGTGCCAGAATTACAGGTGTGAGCCACCGCATCAGGAATTTTTATTTTTAAGAGCTCCCTGAGACATGTATGGTGGTTAATTTTACGCATCAGTGGGAATAAGGGATACTTAAATAGCTGGTTAAGTATTATTTCTGGTATGTCTATAAGGAAGTTTCCAGAAAAAATTGGCATTTGATTCAGTGGACTGAGTAAAAAGATCCACCCTCACCAATGTGGGTGGGCAACATCAAATTGGCAGAAGGTCCAGATAGAACAAAAAAGAGCAAAGAGGGATTTACTCTCTCTCCTGAAGCTGGGACACCTTTCTTCTCCTATGCTTGGACATCAGAACTCCAGAACTCTCTGGGTTTCAGGCTCTGGGACTGGGACCAGCAGTCCTTCAGGTTCTCAGGTCTTCAGCTTCATACTAAGTTTCATCATTGACTTCGACCAAGCCATGCTAATAAGATAGCCTGGTGGGAAGGGCTCCCTGGCAAAACTCCAACCAGCCTGCTCACTGGGAGGAATATGCGCTGGGGCCGAGCCACAGGAGCTCATGCTGTCTGTAGCAGGGAGGAGCCTGGCCCCTCCTCTTCCTGGGTGGAACCTGGGATTCAAACTACAAGGCAGGAAGCACACTAGCAGGGACTCTGGCCTTGTAGAGAGCTCCTGTTCTTCCTTTCTTTCCTTTCTGCCCAATAAATCCCATTTTATTCACCCTTCAACTTGTCTGTGAGCCTGAATTTTCATGGCCATGTGATAAGGACCCCCGTCTTTAGCTGAACTAAGGAAAAAGTCCTGCAACACTGGCATCTCAGCTTGCAGATGGCATGTTGAGGGACTTCTCAGCCTCTATACTCATGTGAGCTAAATCCCTTAACAAATCCCTCTCAAATATCTATATACATACTCTTGGTTCTGTTTCTCTGGAGAACCATGACTAATACAAGATGTATTATAAAAAGTTGACTTGGGAATCCCTAGGTAAAGGATAGCCTACAAGAGGAACATCAGTCAGCAGAAACCAGTCAGCAAATGATTAGGGTAAGAGTGGGAAGAGATGGCAGTCTCCTCAGGAAAGAGAGCAGAGCTCAGATGCAGAGGCCTGCTGAAGGTGCCCTAAGATGAGTCAGAGAAACCTCTTTTATAATCTCCTGGACATAGTCCTTTTATTTTTATTTTATGTCAATTATCCTACCCAAAAAGAATTATGGAAAATATTTATTAGCTAGATCATCTGGTAGGCACTGGAAATATAACAGTGAACAAAACAGGCAAGGACAAAAAAACAAATATCTAAATGAACACAAGAGCAAGTTACTTTTAGATAATACTAACATTTTTGAAGATATTAGAACAGGGCAATGTGATTGAGCCTGATGGGAAAAGCTTCTCTGAGGAGAGGAAACTTGAGATGAGATCTAAGTGGAAACTGGGAATAATGCATGAGAGTATTTGAGGAAGGAGAGTAGGGAAGGGGAGCGAGAGCAGCATGAGCAAGGTGAGGTGGAGTAGTAAATGAGGTCAGGAAGGGAACAAATCCTAGATTTCATAGGACTTTAAATAGTGGAATGTGAAGAAAGTATGGGAAGTTCAAGTTTTATTCTAAATGCTATTAAACTATAATTTTCAAAAGTTAAAATTATGACTCTGTCACAAATATGAAATGAATGCACATCACTAGTGTAATTTAGTTCATTCATTAATAAGGAAACCAGTAAAATGTTAAACTGGTTCAATCAGAATGTGATATATACATATACATAAATATATCTGAAGAACACACACACACACACACACACGATCAGGAATTGTGAAATAAATTTGCCAATAGAAGCAAAACTATTAATAGCTATAAGACAATACAACTCAAGACTTAGAATAACATTTTCCATAGGGTAGAAGTCAATTGTATTCTGCCAGGAAAAAACATTTGCATTTCTATAAGCAAGAATCATTTGTATTATTATATATTGTTTTTTATAATTTATGACTTGTAAAATAAGCCTAAATCCTATAGAATGAGATAATCCTAGAGGGTCATCCAGAGAACATCTAATATTCTCATTAAAAACACACTGATATGGTTTGGCTGGGTCCCCACCCAAATCTCACTTTGAATTGTAATAATCCCCATGTGTCAAGGGTGGGGCCAGGTGGAGATAATTGAATAATGGGAGCCGTTTCCACCATGTGGTTTTTGTGATAGTGAATAAGTTTCATGAGATCTGATGGTTTTATAAATGGGAGTTCCCCAGCACAAACTCTTTTGCCTGTCACCACATAAGATGTGACTTTCTCCTCTTTTGCCTTCCACCATGATTGTGAAGTCTCCCTGGCCACGTGGAACTGTGAGTCCATTAAATCTCTTTTACTTTATAAATTACCCAGTCTCAAGTCTGTCTTTATTAGCAGCGTGAGAATTGACTAATACAACACCCAGTAATCTCTTTTGCTATTTCAAATCATTTACATTTTTTTTTTCCCACAGAGCAATGGAAAAACTTTTGGAGACTTTTAATCAGGAGAGTAAGATGACCTGATTTACATTTTGAAAATATCACCTTGACTGTACAGTTGATCTTTGCATGGCATAGGTTTGAACTGTGCAGGTTCACTTATATGTGGATTTTTTTTCAATAAATGTATTGGAAAACTTTTTGGAGATTTTTGACAATTAGAGAAAACTTGCAGATGAACTGCATGGCCTATAAATATCAAAAAAATAAGAAAAAGGTGTGTTAGAAATGCATTAAATATATGCAGATACTAGTCTGTTATCATTTATCATATTAAAATATGTGCAAATCTATTATAAAAAAATTAAAAAATCAAAACTCGCACACACAAGCACAGATCATACATGGTGCCATTTTCAGTACAGAGAAATGTTAAAAAAGTAAACACACATATTAAATCATAACTGCATAAAATAACTGTAGCACATATTATACTACTTTTATAATATAATATATGCTTCCTCTCCCACCTCCTCTACCTCTTCCACCTTTGTCACCCCTGAGACAGCAAGACCAACCCCCTCCTTTCTCCTGTTCCTCAGCCTACTCAATGTGAAGATGATGAGGATGAAGACCTTTATGATGATCCACTTCCATTTAATGAATAGTAAATATGTTTTCTCTTCTTCGTGATTTTCTTAATAATATTTTCTTTTCTCTAGCTTTCTTTATTACAGTATATAATATACATATATTATAATTATATATTATATATATTATAATGTATACATTATAATATACATATAATATTATATAATACAGTACATAATACACATATCATACAAATATGTGTTAATTGACTGTTAATGTCCTCAGTAAGGCTTCTGGTCAATAGTAGGCTATAAGAAGGTAAGTTTTCCAGTCTGGACTCAAGAGATCCTCCCACCTCATCCTCCTGAGTAGCTGGTACTACAGGCATGCAGTACCATGACTGGATAATTTTTAATTTTTTTTTTTGGTAGCGATAGGGATTTGCCATTTTTCCCAGAATGGTCTCAAATTCCTGGCTCTAGTGATCTGCTTGCCTTGGCCTCCCCAAAGTAATGGGATTACAGGCATGAGTTGTTTTGGAAGATTCAAAAGTTATACGTGGATTTTCAGCCGCACAGGGTATCAGTGTCCCTAATCCCCTCGTTGTTCAAGGGTCAACTGTATTCTTCTTTCAGTCCATTATCATTGACTAATAATAAAATATTGTGTCTTTTTCACTATTATGTTCCCAGTGCCTAGAACAGTTCCTGGCAAAATGATTAATAGCCAGAAAATGTTTGTTAAATGAATGAGAAAACAAATGGACTTTGATATGGTTTGGCTCTTTTCCCCACATAAATCTCATCTCAAATTGTAATTCCCATAATCCCCGTGTGTGGAGGGTGGGACCAGATGGAGGTAACTGAATCATGGGGCTGTTCCCCCCTGCTGTTCTTGCAATAGTGAGAGTTCTCATGAGATCTGATGGTTTTGTAATGGGATCTTCCCCCTTCGCTCAGCACTTCTCCTTCCTTTCACTTTGTGAAGAAGGTGCCTTACTTCCTCTTCACCTTTTGTTATGATTGTAAGTTTCCTGAGGCCTCCCAAGCCATGCTGAACTGTGAGTCAATTAAACCTTTTTCTTTTATAAATGACCCAGTCTCAGGCAGTTCTTTATAGGAGTGTGAAAATGGACTAATACAGACTTTGCGACTGAAGTAATGTGGAAAGTTGAGTGGATGCTGAAGCTATTTGAAGAGTAAGAGAATGAATTGGAAATTCATTTTCTTTTCAAAGAGAAGAATTTGAAAGGAAAATAGTACTACCTTTCTTTAATGCTTTTTGATATCTCTGTGTGAGAGAGATTGGCTAGATCTTCATCAAACCTGCTTCCTCACTGGAACACAGCTGGAATCCATTTCCCAGACTGCCTCATGGTCAGACGTGGCCATGTGACTGAGTTCTGGCCAATGGAGTATGAGTAGTAGGGAGTCCAGGACTGGCTCATTCAGTCTTCTACCACACAATCCTCTTCCTCTTTCTTCTTCTACTGGATGGATATTGACAACCACAGTCATTTTGGAAACCACATGTTCAAACTGGCAAAACCTCCGTCAGCCTAGAAAAGTCAGAGGTTCATTAGTATTTTAAAAATAAATGGTATTTTAATTTAGCATTTACTTAATTTTGTTCCCCAGTTCCATTTTTTACATTTCCATGTTTTTCTCACAATTGTAAGCCTGCAGTCAAAGTTTCTCAAAGGGGTTCTATTAGCATGGTCTGGGCAATTCTTTATTGTGTGAGGCTGTGCTGCACATGACAAGACACTTAGCTCCTGGGTTTCATCCACTAAATGCCACCCATGCAATGTGACAAAGAACTTCCCTCAGTTAACAACGACTTTCAAAAGATAATGTCCAGGACATAATTTATTCATCCTTTTATTTTCCATAGCAGTTCCCACAGTGTCTTTGAGAAAATGAACATGGAGTAGCAAAAGGAACTTAAAGTTGGAAAGAATGGGCGCCTACTCCTAGCTCTTTCATTTATTAACTGTGTGACTTTTGGTAAGATTTTTATCTCTCCCTTAGTTTCTGTGTCTTCATCTGTAAATTGAAGTCAATCGAATCTACTCCACAGGGACATTTTAAGAATTAAATAAATAATGTAAGTAAAAAAATTTTTTTGCACATACTAGGTATTTAATACATTTTTGTTCCTATACCTCCTTTACTCTCATTTACATTAAATAAAACTTCAGAAATATTTATTACATTATTTCTTCTAGTAAAGTTTGTGGCTGAAATCTTTTTAAAGCCAATGTGTGTGCACGTGAGATTTTGGGTGCGTGCGTGTATATTGGCATGAGATTCAGAAAGGTAAGTATGCAGCCAGGCACCATGGCCCTCACACCTGTAATCCCAGCACTTTTGGAAGCTGAAGCAGGAGCATCTCTTGACCTCAAGAATTCGAGACCAGTATGGGCAACATAGTGAGACCCTGTCTCTACAAAAAAATTTAAAAATAATTAGCTAGATGTGGTGGTGCGTGCTTGTAGTCCCTGTTACTCAGGAGGCTGAAGCAGGAAGATCGCATGAGCCCAGGAGGTTGAGGCTGCAGAGAGTTGTGATCGTACCACTGCACTCCAGCCTGTGTAACAGAGCAGGACTGTCTCAAAAAAGAAAAAGAAATAAAAGGTAAGTGTGAAAAGATAAACAAAATATTTAACACAACATCTCTGTTTTTGTTATATTATTTAATTTGCTTCAATAACCAACATAGCATAAATGACTTGTAGTTTGAGAAGAAAAAATCAAGCGAGAGTCTAAAAGCACTTTTAAACCAATAGAATTGGATTGGAAAGCATAATGCTTCTCACTTGGTACGACAGCAAAGAATGGGTTGTTTCTGACTGACAGATTTTCAGTTTGTATTTTTGGTTTATTTTATTTTTAGAGTAGAAGTTAAAGGAGAAGAAAATGAGATATTTCCAAGCCTTCCTGAAAGAAAATGAGAAATACGTCATTGGCTCTGAAAGCACGAATGTGATGAAGCTGAGACCAGGACTTGAAAGGAAGGCTGGTTGACAGGATGTGAAGCTGATGCGGGGCCATTTGTTGAGGTGACACTGCAGAGCACCGGCTGGGTCTGTAGACAGAGGCAAGTAATGACGATTTTGCATCTCTCCTCTCCCATCTTGTGCCTTCCTGTGTGCCTGAAATCAAGAGTGCTCTACTTGTGTTTGGGGCCTTCTCTGAGTAACACAAGGCAGTGGCAGGGATGGGGCGGCAGAACAAGAAGGAAGCATCTTGTGACCCAGGAAGACAGTGGCCTTGGGATATTTGTCTACAATTTAGAAAATCAGGATCTATATACCTTGCTTGACTCAAAGTAGGTATTCAATAAACTTTTGTACTTTCTTAGAAAAAAAAGCAATGAATAAATGTATCTACTCAATATCACCCTTCTGACAGGAAATAATGTCTACGTGTGCATATAGGTTTTGTGAGATGGGATGGGTGACACAAGACCAGAATAAAATATGGCATGCACTGATACAAGCTTAATTGATATTGTAAATCAGTTCCTGTTTTTTTCAAAAATGGATAGAAACTAGAGAGTTAGGAAATGACTGCTAATGTGAGCTGCTACTAAATGCACTAAAGAAGCAATCTTCTTAGAACTTTCCCGAGATATGAGTATGAGATATCCTGGGTGTAATGAGCCACATTGCTTTGAGGTTTCCATGGTCCTTTTTAAATAATTACACAAACAAAATCTTAGCCATTCCATTATTGATAATTAATAAATACTTATAAAAGTTCATTGCATGCATGCTAATGCCTTTGGAGTTGCTAGGCATTTCTTAAGTAGGGAGGCAATGATGCATGTAAGCAAGATGGGCAGGAGAGAGAATTCGTTGCTCCCTTTACACATACTTTAGGCGCTTCTCAAATAGAAGTGACAGGATTTGGAATGGTGACATGAATGTTGGTTGTCCATCAATCAAATTCCCAGACCATATATTGTTTCTGACAGCATTCTCCCGGAAGATGGAAACTAACCTTTCTGCATTCCATGTTATAGCATTTCATGGATCCCTTTCCACATAGTGTTCACATGGGAAAAACACACATTACAATGCTGTCAAGTGATCAACGTGCACCACAAAATCATAATTCCAAGAGGGGTTAGGCATTTGTGACTGAAACTTTCTAGATTAGAAAAAAAAAATACATTTAACATGAAACATTTTGGTGAAACCAGAACCTGGCACTTCTTATGGATGATAAGTTCGTATTTTTTATTTCACGGCCAGATTTCCTATTCCTGGGACCTAATTATCCCGTGCACAGTGCTTCCGGCAGAGGCACAGAAAGACAAACAGTCTCATTTAATCTATTTGATTTCTTTTCTCCACTCCCTCAAGGTACAGAGGCAAATCCCAGTTTAGTAATCAAGGCCTGAATCATCGAATAAATAACTCAATTTCTCATCCTTGTTCACTGAGCCAGTTTTATAAACAAACACAACGTTTTTTTCTATGTCAAGTGTGTGAATGGGTTTACTGGGACATTGCATTCAGAAATTGCACAGAGATGCTGAAAATCATTCAGGGTGGAAGGAACAGGGAGAATGGTTACACAACCAATGTCCAAAGTCTAAAATATATCTGTGGAAATTAATTTTCAATGCAGATACAGCAGATTGTTCTCAAATTAAAGAACTAGGATCTATTAATTAACAAGCAACTTTCAAGTTCTATGCTAGTGCATAAGGCACAGGGATAGAAATCATTTTGTTTCAGATAATTTGTTGAATAGATGTGGTTGGGATATTCATTTCTTTCATTAAACTAAATATTTTTGAGTGCTTAAAATGTTCCTAGCCCTCTACCCATAATAAGGATATAAAGATGAGTAAGTCCAAATCTAGAAGGCTGAGGTGGGTGGATCACAAGGTCAGGAGTTTGAGACAAGTCTGGCCAACTTAGTGAAATTGTCTCTACTAAATATGCAAAAATCAGCTGGGCATGGTGGTGCACACCTGTAGTCCCAGCTACTCAGGAGGCTGATGCAGGAGAATTGCTTGAACCTGGGAGATGGAGGTTATGGTGAACTGAGATCCCACCACTGTACTCCAGCCTGGGCAACAGAGCGAGACCCCATCTCAAAAAAAAAAAAAAAAAATTACGTAGTCCAGGATGCAATGATGAAGATAGGCTCGAGGCATTATGGAATCATCAAGAAGCGGCACCAGCCCATCTGAGAGGGTCCCTGAAGAACATCCCACAGAAGCCAGTGCCCTGAAGGAGGCTTATGAAAAGTAGCCAGATAAAAAGCTGGGGATAGGAGCCGGGGCTGAGAGAGGGAGTAAGGAGGAAGGCAGTGAGAACTATTACTTCTCCTTCCTGCACTTACTCAAAGGAGACCTGTCTACTGACTCAAGTTTCCAAAGACAAGACAGTCAGATTGCCTGGCTTTTCAAGCAGCACTGTAAATTCATACTGAACCCATTTCTTTAGGTAACATTGGGCAGGGAGAGGACCTCATTGCCACAGTCTTTGGGCTTTCATGTGAGAAGGGACTTCAACTTAGTTCTTCAGAGATTCCCCTTCACAATGTATCCTCCCAACCCAGTCTGCTTTTAAAAATCCTTTCTAATATTTAGGTATTTTCTATCATCATCCTGCACAATGCACGTATATTCTTTTCTTGATTCATCCACTGTAGATTGTGTATATTACCATTTGCTCTTGAGAAACATATATTTTCATATAAAAGTTTTAAAATTCTTCACAGTGGCAAATAAGAAGAGTTAATTTTGCTCGTTAGTTGATGCAGTTTCTTCCTAGCCTTGATGGTCTTTACATTTTGGCATGTTTTTGCAAAATTGGCTAGCCATAAGTAGAAAGCTGAAACTGGATCCTTTCCTTACTCCTTATACGAAAATTAATTCAAGATGGATTAGAGACTTAAATGTTAGACCTAATACCATAAAAATCCTAGAGGAAAACCTAGGTAGTACCATTCAGGACATAGGCATGGGCAAAGACTTCATGTCTAAAACACCAAAAGCAACGGCAGCAAAAGCCAAAATTGACAAATGGGATCTCATTAAACTAAAGAGCTTCTGCACAGCAAAAGAAACTACCATCAGAGTGAACAGGCAACCTACAGAATGGGAGAAAATTTTTGCAATCTACTCATCTGACAAAGGGCTAATATCCAGAACCTACAAAGAACTCAAACAAATTTACAAGAAAAAAAACAAACAACCCCATCAAAAAGTGGGCAAAGGATATGAACAGACATTTCTCAAAAGAAGACATTCATACAGCCAACAGACACATGAAAAAATGCTCATCATCACTGGCCATCAGAGAAATGCAAATCAAAACCACAATGAGATACCATCTCACACCTGTTAGAATGGCAATCATTAAAAAGTCAGGAAACAACAGGTGCTGGAGAGGATGTGGAGAAATAGGAACACTTTTACACTGTTGGTGGGATTGTAAACTAGTTCAACCATTATGGAAAACAGTATGGCGATTCCTCAAGGATCTAGAACTAGATGTACCATATGACCCAGCCATCCCATTACTGGGTATATACCCAAAGGATTATAAATTATGCTGCTATAAAGACACATGCACACGTATGTTTATTGCAGCACTATTCACAATAGCAAAGACTTGGAATCAACCCAAATGTCCATCAGTGACAGATTGGATTAAGAAAATGTGGCACATATAAACCATGGAATACTATGCAGCCATAAAAAAGGATGAGTTTGTGTCCTTTGTAGGGGCATGGATGCAGCTGGAAACCATCATTCTTAGCAAACTATCACAGGAACAGAAAACCAAACACCGCATGTTCTCACTCATAGGCAGGAACTGAACAATGAGATCACTTGGACTCGGGAAGGGGAACATCACACACCGGGGCCTATCATGGGGAGGGGGGAGGGGGGAGGGATTGCATTGGGAGTTATACCTGATGTAAATGACGAGTTGATGGGTGCAGCACACCAACATGGCACAAGTATACCTATGTAGCAAACCTGCACGTTGTGCACATGTACCCTACAACTTAAAGTTTAATAATAATAAATAAATTAAAAAAAAAAAGAAGAGTTAAAAAATGATCATTGCAATCATATAAAGTATAAAGAATACACAGAAAGGCTCTCTCTCCAGGCACCTTTGTTCTTCTAGTGGTAGAAAATGCTAAAGGAAAAATAAATTTAAAAGGGGGTAAGCGCATTCTTTTTATGTGGTTACTCTCTATGGATTTCCAGCCACCTTCTTCCTTGCAAAGAATGGGGGTACAAAACTAGTAATGGTTTCCTCTCTACAAATGTGTTTTTTCCCTACAAATCCTTTATTTACTTATTTACAGTTTTTAAAAAGTTATTTCACCACCAGAATTCCTGTAGAATTTTATCTTACTGTAGACATTCAAATTTGCTGCAGACATGCAGCCTAGACAAATTGACTCTGACTCTTTTATGCAAGCATAATAGATGTCTTTGAAATTCTACTAATGAGAGAACTGAGAATCTGTGTACTGGTCACTTTGGATTCATCGCTAAATTCTGCCTGTTTTCCAAATATCTATCTCTTGCCCTGCACACTTTCATAATCATTGCTTGTATGCCAAAAATCTACTTATCCATTTCCTCTTCTAGGTTAAATCACAGCTTTTCTGAAAATGACAGCAGGACTGTCCTTTGGCCTTCACACTCCCCATACTATAAGTACTGAGTGCTCATCTCATGTAGATGGTCTATCTTCTGATGACTGCTAAAGTCAGGTCACTGGCAATGCCAGTTCTCAGGTAGGACAGGGACAAAACCATGCATTGGCCTCGAAGCTATATCCACTAAAGCCCCCTATTTATACAATCATAGCCTGAGGTGAGCACTAAGAGAAACCACCGGCCTACTCATTTACCCTTCCTGCTGACCTGGGGTAGTGAGGGGAATAGAGAAATGGGATAGAGAGACATGCAAGAAGTATACTCTAGAGTTTTCTGCCATGGTATTCTGTATTTTCATAGATTCTATATTTGCCTGTTTGACATTCATTAATTATAGGACCAAACTAATGGTCAAACATATTTATATCTTCCTTGTGATTCAGTTTTCATAGGTGCATGAAAATCATATTCTAAATCCTCCAACCAATCCTCAGTCTATACCCACAACCACCTTCTTTAACTTTTACACACCAAGACAATATTTCCCCTGCCCTAAATCAACCAGGTAGGGCCTAGTGCTAAACAACTAGGGACAGTGCCTATGCCCCAGAGCCTGCTGAAATTATTCAAACTAACGTGTCTTTAGCTGTTTCCTCTGCTCTGCCTTGCTCTTCCCATGGAAACCTCACTAAAGGCTGTAGCCTTACTCCCACTTCTCCTCCCGATCAAACCTGGTGCTTCCCCATGTAGCTCTGCACAGCACATCATGCCTCCTTCTCTCAGGAACTGTAAAAGCAATACATTATTTTATCCACTTGTTATAAGGGAGAGAACTGAGGGACAGTGAGGTGAGTGACCTGCCAAGAGAAGTCAGACGCAGTGGAAGTACTTTATGCGTATTAGTGCCTTTGGTCTTCCCAAAACATTTGGAGTAGCATTATTCCCTTTTTACAGGAACAAGGAGCACAAGGAGTGAGGAGGAGATTACATCAATTTCCCCAAACCATCCCGCCCACAAGTTACGGAGCTGATATTTGAAAGTACAGTTTCTGAGCTATAATTATTTCAGTGGTATTTAACTCCCCATGTTGTCACTCAGTCACCTTTATAAATTAAGACCCAGGCACACACAAATTAAGTCCTGTGAATGAGTCAAGTAGCTCATTCACTTAAGTCTAAAATGAAGAATAAAACCCCAGGTTCCAGAAGAGTACCAGCTGTGCCCTGCTTTGCTTCCTCCCCAGCGACCTGGAAGGCGTGTACTTACAGCAAAAGTCACTAACAAGCTAATGACGTCTATGTCGCATTTTATATAGCTTTAGTCTACTGCCCAATATTCTAGTCCTTTCAATCCAAATCTATGAATTTCACACACAAAAAAAGGGCTGAGGTTAAGACAGTAAGAAGACAGAAGTTGTGTTCTTAAATTGGTGCTTGAGGTCTGAGCTCGAAAAGTTATTTCCTGCACAATTGATCACCCCATCCTGGTCAACTTGTCAGGCAGTAGCACTAATAGAATGAAGAGAATGTTCCTGGGGCAGCAGTGGGAGCAGAGGCCCATGAACTAGAGGACGGTTTAGCATTCACTCAAGATTCTCACAGTATTTTTACATATAGGAAAGGCAAGCGTACAGACTAGACTAAATTCACAGTTAACATGTTTAGTCTTGGATTTGTGGTCTACAATATAGTCTTAAGAAGCTATTATCTTCGCAATTTACATCCCTGGAGAATAAAAATGAATACCTAGAGACAATGATTGCTAGGGATGCTGGCGGAAAGCCTGGTAACCCGGCCTCACTCTGTGTGAAGATTCTCAGACCTTTGTAAAGGGAGACAATTGTCCTCTGCCATTGCCCAGGTGGTGTTTTGAGGCCTGATAATATCTGCAGGGCTTTTTTTAACTTTGATTTTAAGTTCAGTGGTACATGTGCAAGTTTGTTACACAGGTATACCCATGTCACAGGGTTTGTTGTAAAGATTATTTAATCACCCAGGTATTAAGCCTAGCACCCATTAGTTATTTTTCTTTTTTTTTTTTTTTTTTTTTTTTTTGAGACGGAGTCTCGCTCTGTCGCCCGGACTGGAGTGCAGTGGCTGGATCTCAGCTCACTGCAAGCTCCGCCTCCCGGGTTTACGCCATTCTCCTGCCTCAGCCTCCGGAGTAGCTGGGACTACAGGCGCCCGCCACCTCGCCCGGCTAGTTTTTTGTATTTTTAGTAGAGACGGGGTTTCACCGTGTTAGCCAGGATGGTCTCGATCTCCTGACCTCGTGATCCGCCCGTCTTGGCCTCCCAAAGTGCTGGGATTACAGGCTTGAGCCACCGCGCCCGGCCCCATTAGTTATTTTTCTTGATCTTCTCCATCCTTCCTCTGGAAGGCCCCCGTGTCTGTAGTTCTTCTCTATATGTTCATGTATTCTTGCCATTTAGCTCTCACTTTAAATAATAACATGTAACTATCTGCAGATTTTATTAAAGAGATTTTGGAAGAAAGTTCCATTTTTAGACGTAATTGGAGTTGAGGGCATGTGGAGGATGGTAGGATGGAAAAGTGTTTGTAAACCTTGCCTTCAGAAATAAAAACTGAGAAGTTGAATGTAGTGTTTAATAGCCAACTCTGAAGAAGCCAGAAAAACAAAACTGGGTCCATGATTCTAGAGTGCATTACTTTTCCATTATTGAATAATTCCCAGGAGTCAGGTGTAGGTTTGAATCCTGGCTCTGTCATTTGCTACATGACCTTGAGCAAATTGCTATGTCCTCAAATCCTCAATCTGTAACATAGGAATGATAATACCCTTTATAGGAGACAGCAATGTAAAGCACTTCACATTGTTTGTACTTGATAAATACAGTTGACCATTGAACAACACAGGACTAGGAGTGCTGATTCCTATACAATAGAAAGTACACATCTAAATGTTTACTCCCCTCAGACTTTACTATTAATAGCCTATTGTTGACCACAAGCCTTACCCATAACATCATCGGTTAATACGTATTTTATATGTTATATGTGTTATACACTGTGTTCTTATAATAAAGTAAGCTAGAGAAAAGAAAATGTTATTAAGAAAATCTAAGTAAGAAAAAATATATTTACTATTCATTAAGTGGAAGTGAATCATCATAAAGGGCTTCATCCTCTTTGCCTTCACATTGAGTAGGCTGAGGAGGAAGAGGAAGAGGAAGGGTTGATCCCTCTGTCTCAGGAATGGCAGAAGCGAAGAAAATCCACATGTATGTGGACCCACACAGCTTAAACTTGTGTGTTTTAAGCATCAATTGTAGTCCTCACTATTATTTGCAACTTTTAAAATGTGTTCTGTTTCTTTGTGTTCTTTGCCTTTGAACACAGAAAGGTGTTCAAAGAATCAGTTCCTCTCTGGGTCCCAGCTTAGAAACTGTACTTGAAAATATCAGCTCTGGAACTTGTGGGCTCGATGGTTTGAGGAAATTGATGCAACCTCCTCCTCACTCCTTGTTCTCCTTGTTCCTGCAAGAAGGGAATAATGCTACTCCAAATGTTTTGGGAAGACCAAAGGCACTAATACGCATATAGTACTTCCACCGTGTCTGACTTCTCTTGGCGGGTCACCCACCTCACTGTCCCTCAGTTCTCTCCCTTGTCACAAGTGGATAATGATGTGCTTACTTCACTTAAGTGTGCAAGGAGTTTAATTGACTTAGCATGTGTAGTAGACCTAGAAGAGTCCTGGGACATAGGAAGTGCTCAGCAAATGGTGGTTATTTATTACAGTAAGTGCTCAGTAAATAAGAGCTAGTACTGAAAAGGAAGATGATGATGATGGAGAAGAGAATGGGTGAATTCTCTGGTGCCTCTTGTAAAGACAGCTGTTCTGGAATGTTACAAAGGTTTGAAACTGAGCAGCATATGTTCCTCCTGTGTTGTTCTTTGCTGAAAAGTCCCACAATGTGAATAATTGAGAGGCTGACCACAAGGAGTGCAAGTGAGGTGGTGAGTTCAGTAATTCAGTTTAGAGAAAGCATCACTCTTCAAATACTTCCTCCAAATCTGTTATTCCTCTAGTCCCTGCTTCGAAGTTGCAATGAAGTCATTCTTGACTTTCTTGGCTTTCACCCTTGTCATCCTATATTCAATCAGTCACCAGGCTATGTAATTCTATCTCGGAAGTGTCCCGAAATTTACTCTCTCCTCTTTTATTTTGCTTGAATCTGCTCAGGGTCTCTAACAGCTCCCTTCCAGCCATGCCAGCTCCTTACAAAGATCTGTCCCCCTCAGCTGATTGTACAGACCCTGCCCGGCCACCTGGCATGTCCCTTCCATGTCATCTTGCCCCCATGGCAGAATCTCTGCCATGCTCTCTGCCCACATGCTGGGCCATGCTCTGTGTCCGCCTCCCCATCCCATGTCCTTGCAACAGCAAATTATTTTTTGCTTCCCCAGTGATATGGTTTGGATGCTTTTCCCCTCTAAATTTCATGTTCAAATGTAATTCCCAGTGTTGGAGGCAGGCCCTGGTGGGAAGTCTTTGAATCATGGGGGCAGATCCCTTATGAATGCTGAGCGTCGACCCCTTGGTGATGAGTGAGCTGCTGCTCTGAGTTCACATGAGGTCTGGTTGTTTAAACTTGTGTAGCACCTCCCCTGTCTCTCTCTTGCTCCCACTCTCACCATGTGACACATCTATTCCCCTTCACCTTCTGCCATATTTGGAAGTTCCCTGAGGCCCTCACCCTATGCAAACATTGGTGCTTTGCTTCTTGTATACCCTGCAGAATCATGAGCCAATTAGACCTCTTTTCTTTATACATTTCCCAGTTTCAGATATTTATTTATGGCATTGCAAACACACTAACACCTTGAGGTTATCACAGGCTGGATGAAGACACTGGTTCTTCTTAGCCTGTTCCCAAAGCCACAAGCCAGTTTTACCCACTTGTAAACCCAGGGCTTCCTATTAAGAATTCAGCTTCTGCCGAAGCCATGGGCCCAAGCCTGCATGCCTCTGTTGCTGTTTCATCTTTTATCTTTCCAAATTACTGTAACTGTTTCCTCACTAGTTTCCAGGGCCTCAGTTTCTCCTCATTCCAAGCCTTATCTACTCTGCTTCCAAAGTGAATATCCTGTTTTAAAACCTCCAGCATCCGCTGACTTCTCATTTTCTGGTGAGTCAAACGCTGATCCTGCCACTGCATACAAGAGCCTTCGTCTCTTCTGATCCCCCGACACACTAAGTTTCTTGCCATTTCTGGAGTGTACTCATCGCTTTAGGCCCCCCACCTTAGCACACACTGTTTGATCTATTCTGCAAATCTTTCTTCTACTTGACTTCCTTACAGGTTAGCGGATTTCCCATTAGCTCAACTGTCTCCTCATTTTAAAGCCTTTCCTGACTCTTCCAGAAAAAATTAGACTTTTTTTCTTCTATGTTCTCATAACTCTCTGTTAATTTTGCCTTTCAATATTTATTTCATTATATAATTATTTTAATTTTTTGCACTATTTCATTCAAAAATACATATTGAGTGTTTACTGAGAGCCTGGCACTCTTCTGAGCTGAAGGGACAGAGTAAAAAACACAACAAACTGTCCATGCCCTCAGAGAGCTCGCATTCTAGGAGAGACACACAGTACACATGTGACAAACAAAGAAACAAGGCATGTACACATTGTGATAAACACTGAGGAGAAGATAAACAAGACTAGGTATTAGTAATTAGGGAAGGATATTTATATTTATAGATGCAGACTGTGAGGGTAAATTTTATGTGTCAATTTGACTGGTTCACAAGGTGCCCGGATATTTGGTTAAACATGGCTCTGAGTGTGTCTATAAGGGTATATATGGATGAAATTAACATTTAAATCAGTAGACTGTGTAAAGCCTCATCCGATCCATGGAAGGCATAAATAGAACTAAATGGCTGAGTAAGGGAGAATTCTCTCTCTCTGTCTGCCTGTCTTCAGCTGCGAAGTCAGTCTTTAATGCCTTCTGACTGGGACTCTGAGTTGAATTACACCATCAGCTCTCCTGGGTCTCCAGCTTGCCAGTTGCAGATCTTGGAACTTCTTAGTCTCCATAATCACAAGATGCTATATCTTTATCAATATCTTCTATTGATTGTTTCTCTGAAGAACGCTGACTAACATACAGACTTAGGGAAAGTCACTCTGAGAATACGACATTCATGCTGAGCTCTGGAGAATGAGAAAAACAAAGCAAATAAGCCCTAATATGAACCAGAAAAAAAAATCTAGTGAAATGAAATACGAGAGCAAAAGTCTGAGACTGAAAAGAGCCAGAGAAAAGGCAGTTAGCATGAGATCAGATTGGAGAGGGAAGCAGAAATCAGGTCATCTGGGTCTGATTGGTAAGGAAGGAGCTTCAATTCTTTCTCCAAAAGCACCGAAAAAGCAGAATAACTGGCCTTCAATAAATATTTGTGTGACAAACGAGTTAATGGATATATAGTTATTCTCCAAAAGGTGAAAGCAATTTGAAAACCCTGAAAAGGATGGCACTATTTTTGTCGCTATGCCTTGATAATTTTCATTTAAAGGGTCCTGGCAGATAGGGTAAAAGGGAAGGATGCTGATAAAAGTTGGCTATGTCGTATCAGAACAGCAGAAGATGATGGATGTACAGCCTCCATATGAATGAGTTTCCTGACATTTTTGCTGTTTGGGGTTTTTATCTGTTGTTGCAGAATATGTGTGCACTAATGCAGACTACATTTACCAAATATCATGAGCAATGAATCATCCACTCAGCAAGGAACAGTAAACTTCACCTCCTCCCAGGAAGCCGGCAGCAGCTTTGCACAAGAGCACCCTCTTCTGTGCAGTTGCAGCCCCAGCCTTCAGAGAGCAGGAGCGATGGCATTGTGCAGTCCCGCTGTGATCCCCATTCTAAGGGAGGCACAGCTATGCAAAAAAAAAAAAAAAAACAAACATGTCCTTATTAGTTTCCTTGTTTGCCTCCACCCTTCAGAGGATTGTGTAACACCAAATTCCTCTGGAATTATCTAAGAAGGTGGAAAAGACTAGGGAGTAGAGTTCGAGACACTTTACTGAAAGGGAAAGGAAATAGCCTTCCACCCAGTAAAACTCTACTTCATTACCTAACATTACAGGGATTTTCCAGGATGCTCAGGTAGACCAGCTCTAGAAACTTGGGAAACAACGTGATGTTCAGCATCCACCAGGCAGACAGATGCACAGAAATTTAAAAAGAAGGACATTGTATAAGCTCTGCACATGTAGGAGATTGTGTTGTGCTTTGTGTGTAATAACTTTAAGTCAAGGGAATTGGGAAGTTAATATAATTCTATACTGCTTTAAGTAGAGTTCTTTAAAGCAGAGTCCCTCGTACAATGGAAAATTAACTGCAATTGGGGACCTGGCACATGGTGTTCACTTAAATATTTATTAAACAAATAAAAATATTGGCGTCCCATGTCTTTCAGGGGAGGGAAACATTGAGCCTTGTCAGCCATTCATATCTTATTTTACTGGTTATTTCAAGTAACTATGGCCACAATAACGTTGCATATAAAACAGCCACAAAATCTCAGAAGCATATAAAAATGCATTTATGCAGCTTGAAAGTGTGCTGGTTGGCTCTCCAGTACTGTTGGTCTCAGCTGGGTTCATTCATGCATCTGCAGCACGATGGGGTCAGCTGGGGGGCTGCTGATTTGGGGTGGCCTCAGCTCTGGTGGTACAGCTCCACTCTCCATGACTTTCATCCTCCTCCTGGGATGAACTGTCTGTTCTGGGCGTATTCTTTTTTTTCCATAGCAGTTGCAGAAGTTCAAGAGTGTAAGTTGAAGCATGAAGATACTTTTCAAGGCTGCTGCATCATGGATGCTGATATCGCACTGACTGAAACAATTCACATAGCCAAGTTCACCATGAATGGAACAGGAAATTCTGTTCTTCCAATGCAGTTAAGTGAAGGGAGTGAATATTTCTGAACATGAACTTAATCTATCACTCAGACTTTTCTTGTAAACTGAGTAGAAGCAGGACAAGTTAGCAGGTGCAGTGAAAAGACCCCAGGATACAGAGTCCTGGGCCTGGCTAATTGAATCAATGCCTTGCCTCATTTAGTCCTAAAAAGGACCATAGGAGATTGGTAAAATTCACCTCATTTTGTAGAGGGAGAGGCTTAGTCTGGGAATAAATACAGAAAATCACTTAAGACCACTGAATCAGGAAGTTGCAGACTCAAACTTGAACCCAGAGCTATCCTGTCCCAAATACTATGCTCTTCTCCACCATATCTCATGCGGGAGCTGGAGCTTCCCCCACCAAGTTGCCCTGACTGGTCTCAATTTTGCTCTTTAGATCAACATAGAAGACATCTAGCCTCTTTTCTAGAAGTCTGTCTTTCATGGTTTTGGAATAGATTCCCCTGATTCCTTGACGAAAATCAAGCATTTCCGTCTTCCTGTCCTTCTTTCCAGCTCTGTTTCCCCAGAGCACTTACTATCCTGAGTGTCTGAAGATTGTAAGGATGAGGCTGATCACTGGCCCTGGATAAAAATATTCTAGGAAAACTTTACTGAAGGAGCAGATTTTAGAATGAAGACAGGTGACAAGTGACAAAAACAAAACAACAACAACAACAACAACAAAAACACAAGAAAATTAAGGCATTTGACAAGTTGGGGAAAGCAAGATGGGGAAAGATGTGTAGATCTGGTTGGTGAGAATATCAAGTTGTATTTTAGACACACTGGTCATAACATGCCAGGATATTCAGCTGAAAGAGGCAAATTTTAAGAAAGAAATAGAAAACAGAAATATTTAGAGCTGACCAATTAGAATGATGAGAAAACCCAAAACCATATAACTTGAAGAATATTTGAATATGCTCAGGGTCCTCAGCTGGAGAAAGCGAAGATTTAGGAGCAAGAGCTCTGCTAAAACATGTTAAAAGTTACCATCTTGGAAAAGAGACTGGGGTTCTAAAAGGCTAAATAAATACTTCAGGATAGAAATTAAAGATTTCCACGCAACTCCATCATTAGAGCAGGAAATCTCAGAGCTGCCCGACGTGGCTCAGATTTCCTTTGATGGCAGTAAATCTGGTTGAAGTTCTCCAGAAAGGGTGAACTATCACTTCATAGAGAAATGGTCAAACAGACTGAAATTGGAGGACAACTTGGACTAGCTGAACTTTAAGATCTTTCCCAAATTCAGAAATTCCATAAAATGGAAGGAATTAGCTTTTATTATTAATAATAAAATATACTAACAATAACAATTCCTTATTAATAATAAAATATACTAACAATAACAATTCCTTATTATTCTATTATGCTTTATAGTTTATATTATGCCATCATATGGTTGAAACAATTATGTGAGGCAAGTAGAATAGGTATCTTATTTCCATTGCATTCAAGGAATCGAGGCACAGAGTCAAGTGATTTCCCGTGGACACATAGTAAGTGGAAGAATTAAGATGAGCACCCAAGCGGTGCCTGTGTATCATCCTGTTGCTGCCAAATTTGATCATGAGGAGAAAGTAGATGACCATTCTAAACATTGTTGAAGGAAGGAATAGCGGATTTCAGGAAGATCAGCAAAGACTGTATTAAAAGGGCTCAGGGTCATTTTTCCTTTTATTATCTAGTAGCAATATAACCATGATCCCCAACAAGCCAGTGAACATCCTTGTACAACCACACACTTTACAAGGGCTTTGCTTTGAATCTTCCCTGAAACATTGCAGGAATTGGGCTTCCTTGTGATACAACTCAATTCAAGACAAGTAAATCTACTTGGCAACGTGTTGTTTGACAAATTTTAAAACAGAGCTTTGATTCGCTTTTTATAGTTATCCCTGTTTTCACCATTGAGGACAGTAACTCCTCAAACTTTTGGACATACAATATATATATGTGTATATATATGTATGCATAATTTGGATATATATATAAAATGATTTGGATTATATATATAAATTATTTGGCTATATATACACAATAAAATTATACATATATGTGTGTGTGTGTATAAAATGCATTGTTACGTTAGGCTGTATAGAAACATTTACAGAAATTTATCCCGTTACTCTCCCCTCCCTCTGCACTCTCTTCCCTGCAGCTCCCCATGGGGCTGGACTAGCAGTAAGCAAAGAAAAGACGAATTCAGCTCCTTCTCCGCTGTCAGCCTTACACCCAACGCTAATTTTCCCTTTCTGAAGTGAAGGGCTCTTCACTCCCCATCTCCAGTGACCTGCAGCACTCTGAAGCCAGGACGCTGAGACTCATTCCGGACACTTGTTCTCAGGTAATTTTTCAGCTCCCTATCAGCATTGAACGGCCTTGACTTCCCAGACTGAAAGAAGACTAATAAAAATGACAGACCGCACATTGATTTATTACCACACAGGTGAAAACAATAAACAACCATGACATTGCTAATGTGTTTAGTTCTTGCTCCCATCCCTTTCCCCACCTCTTACAACTGTGTTGTGATGGAGGCAATGGGGAAGATGGTGACAGTGCAGTGAGTTCTCTCTGCCCTCTCATCCCCTGAGATAGAGTATGGAAGCCCCTGCAAGGGCATCCCAAGTTAGACATGACTAAGGGCTTTCTCACACCTCCCCTCTTCCAGTCCCAAGGGCAACACAGGGAGGCGGTTGTTATCATCTGCATTTCACAGATGAGAAAACCGAGGTCCCGAGAGGTTAAGTGATTAACTTAAGGTCACATAGCTGCTAGACAGATTATTAATTAAACTCAGTCACTGGAAAGGACCAATAATTCTTTTCTCTCTAGAAGCATTGTTTTTTAGCAGTTAAAGTGCTTGAGCAATAGCTACATAGCAAATATTTGGTGAACACTGACTGTATGCAAAATGCTGCTCCCACGGATAAGCAGTGAGAAAAATGGACAAAAGGGAGCCCTCTACAAAGAAGGAGCAGAGTTCTCAGGGGAAACCCCCAATATAACTTCAAGGTCCCCAGTGACATTCCATGCCGGATGTGTCTGGTACCAAGGACCAGAGGTGTCTGATGCCCTAGTGTGTTGAGGTATAATCTTGTATTTTTTAACATCATTCTTTCATTTATTCATTTAAATCCTCTCTTGAATCACTCCTTCTACTGCTTCCATCTCATTTCTCTTAGCTCATGGCAAAATCCCCAGAGTATGATGTACATCCTTCCAGACTCCTAGTTTTTTGTAATAAGTACTTTTTAGGCCAGGCGCAATGGCTCACTGTAATCTCAGCACTTTAGGAGTCTAAGGTAGGCGGATCTCCTGAGTTCGGGAGTTCGAAACCAACCTGGCCAACATGGAGAAACCCTGTCTCTACTAAAAATAAAAATTAGCTGGGTGTGGTGGCACATGCCTGTTATCCCAGCCACTCGGGGCTGAGGCAGGAGAACTGCTTGAACCCAGGAGGCAGAGGTTGCAGTGAGCCGAGATCATGACATTGCATCCCAGCCTGGGCAACAAGAGTGAGACTCTGCCTCAAAATAATAATAATAATAACAAGTACTCTTTAATAACAAGCCTTTAAATTGTGCAAAGTCAGGTCTCAGCACAAGAGTCCCTTCCACAGATTGCCTATTACCAACCAATCTAACAGTTCTCACATGGCACATTAAATTCTTTCTACACTCTTAGCCTGTTTTATTTTCTTTATAGCATTTACCACTCTCTGAAAGTATCTTATTGTTTTATTAGTTAATTACCTGCTTCCCCCTCTCTAAGGACAAGTCTTATTGATTGTTATAAGCCTAGGACTTAGAAGAGCAGCTAGAATGTAGAAGGAAATTAGGGAATACTTGTTGAATGAATGAACAAACAAATATCCTTACTCTGTCTACCAATGAATCACTCTCCATAGTGCTATTCAAATCTACTTATCCAAAATCATCAGAGATTTCTCTATCACACATGCTACAATTCACTCCCATGAGGCTTCTCAAGAATTACAGATAATATGTGTAAACTACCTAGCACAGGGCCAGGCACATAGCAGGCACAAAATGCAAGCTACTATAATAATCACTTAAGGAGTAAGAAATATTTATGTGCTCCCAAGACCTTAGTGCTATTCTGAACACTATGAAATGTAATTAGTAAAGAAAATTAAATTATGTATTGATAACCATTATATTAGGTGATGATCCACATTATAAACTAGTATTCATTTATAACCTACTCAAGTTAAAACCCACATGAAAGTTAAATATGTATTGAACAACTGAAGCATTTGCTTAACAGGATGGTATAATAATAATTGTTATGCAATTGTTATAACTAACATTTATGGAATTCCAGCTTTGTGAAAGTACTTTATACACAGGATCTCATTTAATTTTCATATCACCGTAGGAATTATTATAATCCCACTTTTAGAGATGATGAAAAAAATTGAGGGAGGAGATGTCATTTGAGAGTTCACAGAGATGGAAAATGAATGAGTTTGGCAAACTTAAGCACAAATGTCAATAAAGCTCATTCTTTTTAGCTCTTATTTAATGCTTGTATAATAAAATGCTAATTTGTGTGGTATTGATCATTTTGAACAAAGCATATAAGATATGGTGCTAATTTTTCAAGTTCAGAGGCAGTGAATTTGAGCTAGTCTGACCTTCATAGTTTAGAAGACTGATCAAAGACTGATGCAGCAATGGAGTTCCACAGGGATTATTCCAGGAGTGTGTTTGGAGGATGGGGAGGGTGATGGTGGAAGGTGGTTCCTGCAGTGCAATATACTACACTTCTCCCATTACGTCTACAACAGTACTGATTTTCCCTACGGCAATGAAAGTCAGGTGCATGGTTTAGAGCTATTATGTAGAGAAATGGGAGCTTATTGCAAAATACAGTTTAGGAAAGACCCTTTCATGTTCTTTAGCAGGTGTGCACATTCTCTATCATGTGCTTAATGCCTGACAGAAAGACATGTTCTCTTTCACCTTAGAACTTACTGGCCTATGGTCTTGAGTAGTCAGCCTTTACAGACTTGGCTCTGAACTTTTGCCTGACACCATGATTGAAAGACTTATTAATTGAATAACAGAAAGCTTGTTATTTCAACCTCCTTTTGAAAATGTGAAGGAGCATGGGGAAGATGTGAATACCTTTGAAAGGAGTAAAAATAAAATAGAGATGTGACCTCGGAAAGGCTAATTTGAAAAGTGCTCTTCATAGAGTTTCCAGACTAACTGAGATTCTGATGCCGCATTGTAGACACTGAATTTTTGTTTGCTGGAAATAATTTATTCACATAAGTATAACAGAATCTTCCTCCTTAGAACAAAAACATGTCTGAGAAGGCCTGCAGCTTAGTTAGGATGCTAATTTTTACTTTGTATGAGCATGGCAGGAATTTGCAAATGTTGACACATCGTGACATTTTCACTGAAAGTCAATTAATAGGGAAAAACAAATATATAAGTTGCTTTGGTGATTATCAACTGGCTGGTATTGGAGTGGATCAGTTTAAAATCTTCAGCCTTAGATTATGCTGAAAACAGTTAATCATGTCTATTGGTTATAAGGGTTAGAAGTGTCCAGAATGTGCATTTGCGTATGGCTGAGTCAGAGGTGGAAGACAGAGTACAGGGAAAAATACGTTAGAAACAGACATGACAAATCAAGTATCGCCATGCTCAACTCTGTTAACCCAGAGTGAGAGGAATATCAGCAAGAGGGTAAATTAAAATAACCTTCCTGGTGGTACCCTCTATGTACCTGATTCTCACTGGGAAAAAGAATGACTCGGATTAGGAGTAACTGGAGATTGTGATCCGCAGGAATGAATTATGCTCTCTTCCATCCTTGCCCCCTACCCACCTGCCAAAAAATGAAAGGTTGCTTCTGTTAGGTGCTAAATGATCTTCTGAGCCTCAGTCACACTCATGAGTTAAGCCAAAGCAGCATAAGCAATTTCCTACCTCAGAGATATACAGAATTGAATAAAGTACCCTGCTCTTAAAGGGGAAAAGGAAACCACAAACCAGTGATTATACTGGAAGCAATCTTTCAGCGTCAAGGAAACTCAACTCCCCAAAATGCACATTTTCCCTTCCTCCCCTATTCCACCTCATCTCTTTTTCACTATTTAGAACCTATTAGTTCATGAGACAGTATAACAAACTTAAAATTGTCTTGACCCAAGGTGGAAATAGATCCACAGTCATTAAAAATGTATACATTTAGCCCATGAGAAAAATTATTTCCCCAACATTCTCTCTGAAGAGAATTGCTTTGCCACAGGGCACAGCCTCCACGCTTGTGCACACAATGTTTCATCTTTGACAAATGTTACCATCTGGTAGGCATCCCTTAAAACCAGCTGTGTATAGTGCAGCAGAAATCTGTACCTCTACGGTCCTCCTCTCTCTTCTGCAAGGCTCAATGAATCCCATGTTTGTTTTATTACTGAAAATGATGTTGCTTCCTTACACTAGAGATAAAGACAAATAACATTTGCTCTTCAGTGTGAAATTGGAACTGGAATAGACTCCAGTCTATTTCCTACTGAGTCTTTCTCGTCATTATCTAAAAATAATAGTTTTCTTTTTCAATATAAAAGTGTGTGTGTGTGTGTGTGTGTGTGTGTGTGTGTGTGTGTGTGTGATTCTCACTTAAAATGTCACTGACTGGATCCATCAGGTCAAAATCTGGACCCCTGGCCCCAACTTTTATTCAGGACAAGGGACAGGGAAAAGCCAGTTCTCTAATTTTCATCATGGTGTAGTAATGCACGTTCCCATGTATGTCCTGAGATTATTCTAATCCTACCTGAAAAGAGCCCTTGGTAACCAGATGGGTATTTATGCCAATCCACCTCCTGCCTAAAATATGTGAAGAGTGAGAGAGTGGTTTCAATTTCATTGTACTGAAAAAAATCGACATATTCTTTGATCAAGCAGCACAGATGAAGTTTCAACCATATATATTGGATTTGAAGAAAAAGTTGAGAAGAGGGTGTGTTCTTTCTCCACGACTTCTGCATGGTCTTAGGAATCTTCTCCACTTGTTTAATTAATCAGTAAAGAAATTCCATCTGCACTGTTGGTGACAGACTGGGTGACTCCCAGTCACTTCTCATGGCCGTTTGACTTGGCTGTTCTATAACTGAGGAAAACACAAGAGCAATGGGTTGCCATAGATTTGTGGAAAAGTGCTTAAATTCATCCACAGGGTGCACACTCCAGCTCACACATACAAAAGAATCCATGTCACAGCCATTCTTATAGCGGCCAATTTATGACATAAGGACAAAGCACAAAAAAGTGTACTGATCCAGGGCTCTGATCTAAAAGGCATTCAACAAAGCCCGGTAGCTCCACTGGGGGGCTAGACCCAGAAGAGAAATAACAATCACTGCAGTTTGGTTCTTAGGAAGCACCACCCCTAAGGGAAGCAGGAGAGCACCACATCAAGGGAACATACTGTGGGACAAAACAATCTGAACAGCAGCCCTTGAGCCCCAGATCATCCCTCTGATATAGTCTACCCAAGCAAGAAGGATAGAAAAAACAATTCTAGTAATATGACAAAAAAGGTTCTTTAACACTCCCAAAAGATCACACCAGCTCACCAGCAATGGGCCCTAACCAAGACAACATCTCTGAATTGCCAGAAAGAAAATTCAGAAGGTTGATTATTAAGCTACTCAAGGAGGCATCAGAGAAAGGGCCTACCAACTTACAGAAATTAAAAACATGTTACAGGATATAGGTGGAAAAAAACCCGAAATAAATAGATAGCATAAATTAAAAAAAAATCATGACTCCTGGAAATGAAAGACACATAGGGAAATGTAAAATACACTGGAAAGTCCCAACAGTAGAATTGATCAAGTAGAAAAAAGAACTTCAGAGCTAGAAGACAAAGCTATCAAAATAACCCAATCCAACAAACACAAAGAAGAATACATACACACACACACACACACACACACACACACACAAACACATATATATAAGCCTTAATATATATAAGCCTCAAAAAAAATTGGGATTATGTTAAACAACCAAACCTAAGAATAATTGATGTTCCCAAGGGAGAAGAGAAATCTAAAAGTTTGGAAAACTTATTTGAAGAAATAATCAAGGAAAATTTCCCTAGCCTTGCTAGAGATCTAGACAGAGAAATACAAGAAGCTCAGAGAACACCTGGGAGATTCATCACAAAAGATCATCGCCTAGGCACAAAGTCATCAGGTTATCTAAAGTCAAGACAAAGGAAAGAATCTTAAGAGCTGTGAAGCAAAAGCATCAGGTAACCTTATAAAGAAAAACCTGTCAGAGTAACAGCAGATTTCTCATCAGAAACCCTACAAGCCAGAAGGGATTGGGGTCCTATCTTTAGCCTCCTTAAAGTAAAACAATTATCGGCCAAGAATTTTGAATCTAGTGAAATAAGCTTCATAAATGAAGGAAAGATACATTCTCTTTCAGACAAGTGTTGAGAGAATTCGCCACTATCAAGCCAGCACTGCAATAACTGCCAAAAGGAGCTCTAAATAGTGAAACAAATCCTTGAAATGCACCAAAATAGAACCTCCTTAAAACATAAATCTCACAGGACCTATAAAACAATAATACAATGAAAAAATGCAAGGTATTCAGGCAACAAATAGCATGATGGGTAAAACAGTACCTCACATCTCCATACTAATGTTGACTATAAATGGCCTAAATGCTTCACTTAAAAGATACAGAATGGCAGAATGAATAAGAATTCACCAACCAAGTATCTGCTATCTTCAGGAGACTCACTTAGCACAAAGGACTCACATAAATTTAAGGTAAAGGGTTGGAAAAAAATATTGCATGCAAATGGACACCAAAAGCAAGCTAGAGTAGCTATTCTTATATCAGACAAAATAGACTTTAAAGCAACAACAGTTTAAAAAGACAAAAGGGGACTTTACATAATGACAAAAGGACTAGTCCAACAGGAAAACATCATAGTCCTAGTTATATATGCACCTAACACTGGAGCTCCCAAATTTATACAATTACTACTAGGCCTAAGGAATGAGATAGACAGCAACGCAATAGTGGGGGACTTCAATACTCCACTGACAGCACTAATCAGGTCGTCAAGACAGAAAATCAACAAAGAGGCCTGGCGTGGTGGCTCATGCCTATAATCCTAGCACTTTGGGAGGCCGAGGTGGGTGGATCACGAGGTCAAGAGTTTGAGACCAACCTGACCAACATGGTGAAATCCTGTCTCTACTAAAAATACAAAAATTAGCCGGGCATGGTGTTTTGCGCCTGTAATCTCAGCTACTTGGGAGGCTGGGGCAGGAGAATCGCTTGAACCCAGGAGGTGGAGGTTGCAGTGAGCCGAGATTGCGCCACTGCACTCCAGCCTGGGTGATAGAGCGAGACTCTGTCTCAAAAAAAACAAAAAGAAAATCAACAAAGAAACTAAGCTATACCTTAGAACAAATGGATTTAATAGATATTCACAGAATATTCTACCCAACAACTGCAGAATATACATTCTATTCATCAGCACATAGAACCTCCTCCAAGATAGACCATATAATAGGCCACAAAATAAGTATCAATAAATTTAAGAAAATCAAAATTATATCAAGTACTCTCCCAGACCACAGTAGAATAAAATTGGAAATCAACTCCAAAAGGAAACCTCAGAACCATGCAAATACATGGAAATTAAATAACTTGCTCCTGAATGATCATTGTGTCAACAACAATGAAATCAAGATGGAAATTTAAAACTTTTTGAACTGAACAATAATACTGACACAACCTATCAAAACCCCTGGGATACAGCAAAGGCAGGGCTAAGAGGAAAGTTCATAGCCTTAAATGCCTACGTTGAAAAGTCTGAAAGAGCAGAAAGAGACATTCTAAGGTCATACCTCAAAGAACTAGAGGAATAAGAACAAACCAAACCCAAACCCAGCAGCAGAAAAAAAAAAATAATGAAGATTAGAGCAGAACTAAATGAAACTTAAACAAAATAACAATACACAAGATTAATGAAAGAAGCAGCTGGCTTCTTTGAAAAGATAAATAAAATTGGTAGTCTATTAGTGAGATTAACCAAGAAAAGAAGAGAGAAGATCCAATAAGCTCAATTAGAAATGAAATGAGAAATATTATAACCAATCCTGCTGAAATGCAAAAGATCATTCAAGGCTACAATGAACAGCTTTGTGCACACAAACTGGAAAGCCTAGAGGACATGGATAAATTTCTGGAAATACAAAAGGCACTCAACCAGCAATATATATTGAGAGTATACTCTGTAACAGGTTCTCAAAGTATATCAAGAAACAACACAGGCACCTATGCGCGCGTGTGCACACACACACACACGCACACACCTTCCTCACAAAAATTCCAGGAAAGAGGGATACGTGAGACGGCAGAATTGCTGGAGCAAAACCCTTGAGTGGGCCAAAGGAATTGCCTCTAGATAGGAATAAAAGTTGTTTTCTTTCCCTCTTGAATTCCTTTTGGGATCATTCCACCAGCTTCAACAATTATACATCTCCTTCACTAAAAATAGAGAGGTGGGCCCTCTTTGAACAACTATCAGTATCACAAAATGGTTGATGATTTATCTTTGTTTATGACATTAATTAAGGAGCTTAGTGGTTATTTCTTGTGAGTGGCAGAAGATATAATGATGGACCAATTAGTTCTATTTTTCAAAGCACCACATTCACACACCAGCTACTACATAATCGTGTGTTCTGGGTCACAAAATAGACCAGATGGAGACAGTGTGGAAGTGCCAATTTCTACATGCAACTGGAAAAATGATTGCAAACCACTTATTTTGCTAAAAGTTTGACAGTATATCTTCACATATATAAACAATTGTTATTATAGTGAGCAAATCTAGTATGACTATGGAAACTCTTTTCAAATATTTTCCAGCTTGCCCAAATCACACTTCCATTCCCACAGCAAGATGGGTCCACTTGATATTTCTGATCACATCGCATTTTCCCGACTCCTGCATTTCTTCCAATTGCAATTCTTCTCACCCTATTTCAATGTCCTATTAAATTTACCATCTGCAGAGCCTTCCATGATCATCACACCAATGTGAACTCTTCTCAAGACTTCTAGAGCTTTTTTTGTAGCACTCATTCAGCATTTGTAACGTGATACTTCGTTTTAGTTGTGTGTATAAATATTAAAAGTTTTCTCCTACTAGATTCAAAGCCCTTGAAAAATAAGAATATAACAGTAATTAATATACTCTACAACCCTTTATCTAGTAAATATTCACAGATATATGTAGAATAAGTGAATGAAGAAAGGAAGAAATACATTTCTATAAAGGTAATGGTGATCATTATTTTGCCAATAATATAAACAAAATCTGCTAAAGGGGCTTGTACAAATAAAACGTGAATTTTATCCATATAAAATTCCTGGTTTGGGCTAAAGGTAAAGTGCCTAGAATGTCTTATTGTCTTGTTTTGCATTTTATTTAAGGGAGGATTCACTACTAAAGCACAGTGAGGACAGCTAAGAGCTTTTTATCAAGTTATATTTCAAGCTGATTATTTTCAGCAATTACTGAATTGAAGGGAGGAAGTTCATGGGGAAGGAAATGTGGTAGAGAGGAAATTCTTTAGAGCAATGATGGGCATCAGAAACTGGATTAGATGATCTAAAACAATAACATTTTTCAGCAATAGTGCTTTTCTTTCAGAATTGTAAACTAATAGTCAATTGGCGAAGTAGGACAAGGGAATTCTCTGAGGTTTCAGAGCTAGTTCTTTCAGCCAGTTACCTGTGGTGTTCATTAATAGTACCTCCTATGTCTGCACATGCAATAAGCACTTACTGAGCATTTCCTATGTTCCAGACACTGTTATGAGCACTTTTTAAGATGTATGACATATGTAATCACTGCCACAAATGTATGAAGTAGGAACTGTTACTATCCCATGTTACTCATCCCAGAACTAAGGCATAGAGATGTTGCATAAACTGTCTAAAGTTACAAGGCTTGTAAAAGGCAACCAGCCCCTAACAGTCTGACCACTGGCCATACAGGGCCTTAAAGTTTCTGGCAGACTTGCTATTCCAAGCAAGTTAGAACAAGCCTGAGCATTTGGTCATAACCAGTCATTCTCCTTTCTCCAAATCAAACCCCTAGTTAATATTAGGGCAAGAGAAGGAGATCTGAGGAGAATAACCAATAACATAAAATAAAATTTAAAAAATTGAGTGAAGTAGAATAAGATAAATTCATTTATTGAGGCTGTGTAAGTGGGGTGCCCAATTTCTCTCCTGTCCATAAGGGGAGCCTTTTACAGGGGTGGGTGATGACAGAGTCAAGGAAGCCATAGAATGTGATTTCCCACAATTTTAGAGGTTGTTAGGTTAGCTAGTTCTGGGTACTTGCAACTAACAAGATTAGAATGTGTGTTTAGTTATATTTCCCAGGTCCCTGCAGAAAGACTTCTTTCAAGGGAAATGTGTGACCTCAATCTTAAAGCAATCACTTTGTTTAGAAAATATTATTTTCTAATTAGTCAGGCCTCATTCTCATGGCACTCAATAGGAGGGCAGGATCTTCCACACTTGAATAGTGTGTAATGGGGTCTCCATAGGACAAAAGGAGTTTATTACTAGAAGAATGTTAAAGAGAAGGTATGCTGGATAAAGAAAAGCTGTAAATAGCACATAGCCCTTTACATGTATTTCTGGTGAGAAAGGATGAAGGTTTGAACTAAGGGAGAATATAAACAGGAGAAGAGGTGCTCAACATCTTGGTCACTAGGTTAAAGCCAATCAGTAAAGTACAATGAGATCCATGCGAACACCCATTAGAATGGTTAAAATAAAAAAAAAAAAATGCAAATAACAAGTATTAGCCAGGATGTGGAGAAAGAGGCTCATACATTGCTGGCAGGAAGGTATAAAATGGTACAGCCATTTTAGAAAAGAGTTTTTCCGTTTCTTAAAAAATTAAACATATATTGATCATACAACCCAGCAATTCTACTCCTGTATATTTACCAAGAGAAATGAAAACATATGCCCACAAAAAGATAGGTACACAAATATTTATAACAGCATTATTTATAATAGCCCCAAACTAGAAACAACCAAAATACCCATCAATGGATACACAGACAAATTTTGGTATAGCCATATAATGGAATACTATTCAGCAATAAAAAAACAAGATAATGACACACGCTGCAACATAGCTGAATCTCAACAACATCACGCTAAGTGAAAGAAGCCAGATGTAAAAGACCACCTGATTCTATTTATATGCAATGTCCAGAAAAGGCAATCCCTAGAGACAGAAGTTAGTTCCATGGTTGTCAGAGACTCAGCAAGTGGGGATTAATTGCAACTGTGCTCCAGGGAACTTCTGGGGAAGGGGAAGTGTTCTAAATCGGGATTGTGGGGACTGTTGCACAAATGTATAATTTTACTCAAACTAATCAAACTTTACACTTACAATGGGTAGATTTCTGGTTTTTAAATTAGTAGGTTGGTGCAAAAGTTATTGCAGTTTTTGCCATTACTTTTAATAGCAATTTCAGTATTTCAATACAGCTATTTTAAAATGATGTCAGGGGAGCGGTGAGTAAGATGTATTTGAGAGAAGCAGGAAAAGAAGAATATAGAAGATTCCTGACTCAGTGGCTGGTTGTCTGTAAAGGACGAGTGAGAAGAGTTTAAGGTGACTCTATGGTGATGCTTAACAAATACAAGAATGATATCAAGTTAGTGCTCAAAGAAACAACAGTAAAACTAAGTCTATATGATCCTCTTCATTGTATAAGCAAAGCAACTCTCTTTGTCTAGTCTCTTAAAGGTTTAGGATTGAAAGAGATTTCATGAGTTCGTTTTCTTAGCTCTCACCAGAGTCTTGGTTCTTTAAAAGAAACATTTCCAGAATGTCTGATACAAGGAAAACTAAGAGCATGTTAATTCCCAGGCAAGGCTCGGCTAGTAAGGGTTACGTTTTATTTTAGGAGCACAGAGGCTAAGATACCTTTAGAAACCTTGACCCACTAGGGACATAATAAACCTCTTCTTTTTTTAGCCTCTTCCCCGAAGTAATTGAAGCTTCTTCTCACTGTTACATGAGTTAAACAGTACAATATCTCAGAGAGAGAAATTTCTACTTATACATCAGTTAATCCTACCATTTCTTATGATTTAGTTTGGATGAAAGCTAGTTTTCCCTAAGAAGACTAGATTTCAAAAAGGATATTCTTCCAAATTTTTGGTTTTTTGTTTAAGAAAAACTCAGTACCTGACTGCTTTTCCCAAAGCTTCCCCAAGTTAATTTTTCATTAGCCTATGGATGAATGTAGTATGACTACAAAGCTACCTAGATGCATTTCTCCACCAATACATTGAAAATAAACTTAGCTTGGAAGATTTTATACAAAATTATTTAGTGTTGTTTGCAAATAAATAGATGATCTATATCCACAGAGTTTTTAAACATCAGGAGAAAAACATTATATAGGACATCATTTCATATTAATATTCCCTATCACATAAAATCACTACATATTGGATCTTATATTAATAATATATTTCATGCAATTATCTGGAATCATATCATTTTGTTTTGAAATTTATTTTATATTCTGACCAAAAATTAAGGTTGGAAGAAGGAAAAAAACTAAATGTATTACTAGAAGGTATAAAAAGTTCTGTCCTATCCAGATTCATTTTTGAACAAAGGCACGCCTTCTGTTTAGGTGGAAATATCCATTTATTCTTCTGAGATGTTGGAATGCTATGGAACATGGTTATAGCTGGCGTAACTACCTGACTTGTCCTTGGCTGGAGGGATCTAGAATCTCCACTTCACCCACTAACGAGTTACAAGGGTACTTAACTGTTGTGAGCAGAACCAAATTTTGATTCAAGTCACTTACTAGAAATTGAGCAACAACCTTCTCATCTTAATAATTTCTACATGAACTCTACAAGGTAAGTCTTGAATGCAGTCCTACCATCTTCATCAATTTTCTTATCAGGCGGCCAGTTATAAGGTCTTGAGAGATAACTATTACTCCTTTACACTGGAATTTTCCTAAACAGTTTGTAAACTATTTTCCTATCTACATGTAACAATTGGCTTTTCTGAATAAGTATAAAAAGATAGAAGGAAACTCTTTTAAGGTTCCCCAACTTCTCTTCTCTTCATAAATCCATGAATAAGTTACAAATCTTTTTAACTCCTTCAAACATCCAAGAGAAGTGTATCTACCAGTTTAATACACAGGTATCAAGGATAATACGATCTTGTACCTTAAGGAACCATGTAGATGAAAGAGTCTCCAAATGCAATCTCTCTCAGGTGACAAGAAGAACAGAAATTTCCAGGTCACTAAATTTGATGGGAAACTCAAAACGAAGGCTTTTCCCTCTACTTTACAGAAATAAGACTACAGATGTACTTCACTTTAAGAAAATCCAGTATACACAGAACTTTATCTAATTCAAGCAATGATTACTCAAATTACGAAATGATTATTTCGTTCACCTGGAAAGTTTCCAATAGATATTTGTTACTGATCGTTTCTTGAGAGAGAGGCCGGTTCACAAGAAGACAGAGAAGTTCAAAGCTGAGATACATAGGAGATTAGACATCATTACTCATCGAAGATAAATTTGAAGTAAAGATGAAATGCCTCTGAAATTAGACCATGAACAATTAGAAACACATTTTGATGAATAAAAATGGGATTTGTTGTAACCATTTTATAAAATGAGGCACATCCAGAAGGTCTTCCTTTCTGTAACAGTATCTGCACCATTGCCTGTTGCCTCTCCCCAAACAACTGTTAATAACTTGGTCCCAGGAAAAGTGATACTATATTTCTAGCTTGTGTGGTGGGACCGGTTGCCTAGCATTGCAGTAAATTTTACACAACAGTTGGCAGATGGATCAGACTAGCTCGGCTAAATGAATTAAGCAATCACGTAATACTGCAGGGCATATTAAGGAGGAATGTCCAAATTAGAGCACTCGATACTCCCTTCTCACAGTCCCACTTCCCCCAGTATAATGCTTTGGCTGAGCAGGCTGTAATTTGATATTAAACAAGGTTCTTATTAAGTAGATACAATGAAATAATGCTGAGTTTTTGTTGCATTAGTGGAGTTAAATGCATTTTATTAGCACTCATTAGGAAGAGGAAAAACTTGGAGCTAAGGATTCATTAGCCAAAAGCGGCCCCTGTGAGGCAGAGCGATAGACTGCTTGGGGCCAGAGAACAGGATCCGGGCCACACACAGCAGATTCTGGAAGTGTGTCCTCTCTCCTCCATGACTAAAATGTCTGACGGTTTGGGAAAGAAATGTTAGGTCCAACTGTAGGTCAGCTGAAAATATGCGCTTCTTTCAAGAGCTGTTAATTTGATAAAAGGCAGAAGCCCCCGAAAGAAACCACAATTATGATTTATATTTTAGATCTGAAAGGAAGTTGTTTACTTTAGGAATTGGGGGAAAAATGCTACCAGCGATTCAATTTTGAAGGACAGATCATGAAAATTGCTTTTATTGTATTTTGTTTTTAGGAGAAAAACACATCAAGTGGAAACATTTATACACAAAATAAACTTTATTTCTCAAGCTTCTCATTAGGAAGACTCACCACATAAGAAGAAAATCTTCACAATTTAGCCAATGTGAGTAGTCTGACTCAGTCATGGCTTAGGTTCTGCTTCTAAGTGATTTTGCATACTGCCTCTTCAAGTCTTCCTCAGCAGCAACTTATATTTTCTGCTCTTATCAATACTCAAAATACACAGGGGGAAGAGATGGACCCAAGGGGAGTTAAGTGAGAAGCTTACACACATGCGCACACACACACACATGCACACACACACACACACATACACACACCCTCATTGCTTTGACATGAAAGTTTTTCCCAAAAGTAAAATGAATGATATTTTGAACAGCTATCCTCACTTGATTAAAATTCACTAAACAATTTTGAGATGAATGATTATATGATAAATTTTAAATAATCTTGGAAATTCAAATTTTGGGAGTTTGATTATCCTGTTATATCTCTGTGACATAACCATATGCAGTGGCCAATTCTGTGAAATGTGTCCAGCTACTGGCCTAATATTAACTCTTATTACATTTCTACTCCCAAATTTTTGTCTCTTGGATTCTACTTTCTCATACCTATCATCTGATGGAGATATCTACCTCTGGCTTTTCTACAAACCTAGTACATTCCAAACTAACTCCATCATCAACCCTCCCAGGGACCTCCTCTTCTCCCTCTTTTAATGCCACTACCATCCTTGTAATCATTTATGTGTGAAACCTTCACATCCTTATTTTTCTTACCTCTCACATGCAACTTACTTACTAATCCCTTGGATTCAACCTCTGCAACACACTCACATTCATCTTCTCTTTTCCATTATAGTTTTATAAGTCGTATCTTCTTCGGTTTTCATTTGGACTATTGCCATGGTCGTAACAATGGAAAGGCCTTCCATCTCTATTATTCCCCATTACACTCCGTCATGCACGCTGACATCAAATTAATCTTCCAGGAGCACAGTTCCAAATGATCAGTCTTCTTTCCTAAAATCTTCAGGGCTTTCTATTTTCACAATCCATAAAATGAGCATGATATGATCTATTACAGAATTGTACAGTTCGAGCAAGATACCACATCAAGCCCTCTACTCAGAAGTTATCACATACATGGTCAGTGTTCAGTAAAGTATTATTTGTTGTCCACACTCTTTCTTTTGACCAAGCTAAACTCTTTATGGCTTTCTGTACATGCCACCCATAAATCACTTTTCTTTACCTGTTCTCATTCAATTCTCCTTGATTGGAATACAGTGCTGTGAACTACTCACATTTCAATTCTTTTCATCCCCTGAGACTCAACTCTCTGTGAAATTTATTATTGTCTCTGTTCTCAACAATTATGGCACTTCAGTTAACATTTCCTTAGTTATTCTTGTCATTTTCTTATCAGTTTGCTACATGCTGAAAGTTAAGTACAGAATTTATATCTATTTTCCATAACTACATTATGGAGCCCTGTGCAATTCAAGGAATCTGTTCTTGCCTCTCTCCTCTAACTTCATCTTATGATCTTATGTCTGTGCAGAAATGGAGTGCAGTGGAACTTGAAATGAAATACACTTTGTGTTGATAAAGTGGCACTTTATGCTCAGATGCTCACGCTAATGTGCACAAGTCAAGTATATATTTTCTTCCCATTATATCAACTTATATTAGCAGTTCAACATAAACAGCCAAGTCTTCCTTAAAATGTTACAGAAAGTGTATTTTGGTTATTGCCTTGTATTTTTTTAAGTCAAGAGATAACTATAAAAGCCTATTTGTTTTCATGTCCATTTATGTCCCCTTTTAACTGCCTTTTGCATGGGCATGTGCCAGCCATATCCTCTGTGTGCATGTCATATTACCGTGGTACCTGGAACAGACGTACTCATGAAGATATTCAGACTGTGCTCACTGAGCAATGAAAAACATACTAGAGTTTTCCTTTGAAAATCCTTGATTCTGTAAATCTATTTTGTTATTTAGTCTAAAAAACAATTATTGATTTGTATTTACAAAAAGGAATAATTTGAAAACACAGCAACAGGGAAGTAGTACAAATAGAAGTAACACGAACAAGTTACGCTCTCTGAGTGGTTATTTTGACAGGTGTTCTGCTGCTGGTTCTAATGAATCTCCAAAATACCTGTGATAGGTATGCTAGATAAGAAAGTTGACTCTTAGAAAGTTTAAAACATTTGGGAAGGAAACAAAACTCATTCTATTGAACGATGAGATGATGTATGGCAAATATGATTATAGAAGAGTAGTATTTAATGACTTGGACAAATGTTTACTAGATAGTGTTATATGAAAACATAAAACTGATTGTAAAATGATTCTATGATTCCACAATATATACAAAACATATTTAAAAAGGAAGGCTGGACAGACAACATACCAAAAAATTGCAAGTGCTTATCTTTGAGTGATGAGACTACATCTACTTAATTTTTTGGTATTATTGTTATTATCATTACATGCTTCAGCATATTTTCTAAATGTTTGTACGGATGATACACTATTTTTGCTATGAAGAAAAGAAATAAGACCAGTTTTTATTTTCTTGTTGCCCATACGTATATATGTGTGATTTTAATTAAGGAAAACATAAGAGGGATTGATGCAGTTTGTATCACCCTAAGTCATTCTAGACCAACACTTTGGTTGTACAGGTAAAATGGTGAAAAATATTCTCAGCCCCAGACTGATTCTTTTCTAGAAAGGCTCAAGGTAGTGCCTGCGGTGTGTGCCCTTCCATGACTTTCTCCGTAATGATTTCTAGCCAGAGACTCCCATCCCCCGCTACTTTTGCCACAACCCCAGGGAACTCTCAAAGCTGGTGCAGGGAGCTCTGAGGGCTCTTTCTAGGCAGGTGACAGGTTCTCAAACATTTCCCTACCTTCCCAGAGCCCCCTTCAACTGTTGCTCCAGATGAGACAGGGTTTCCTGGCCTGCCTCCCTCGTTAAGAGGCAATCTTATACCAGACTCAGTGACACTGAGGTCAGCATTACTAAATGATCGAGTTAGACGGCTAATGTTTCCCTTCCAAGAGTCAGGTCCAAATACAGTTATTTAAAAAAAAAAGAAAGAAAGAAAAAGAAAGAAAGAAAAAAAAGCTTCTGGTGTAATCTTACAGGAAAGGTCTAGAAGTTGCTGTATCACACTGAGCAGCAATGCTAGCCATGAGTGCCTGTGGCAAACTGCAACACTTTTATTTCTTTTATTTGTTTGTTTTAATACAAAAATTTAAAAGAAAATAAGTTTTATAAATCCCCAACATGGCCAGCATTGCATCCCTAACATAAGTTCCCACAATGAAGAAGAATAAAAGAAGAATAAACCAAAGGTTGAGTCATTGGTATAAAAGCAGACACATAGACCAATGGAACATAAGAGGGAACCCAGAAATAAATTCAAAGAATTTCAGTCAATTGATTTTTGACAAAGGTGTCAGGAATATACAATTGGGAAAAGACATGCTCATCAATCTGTAGTGCTGAGGAAACTGGATATTCATATGCAGAAGAATAAAACTAGACCCCTATTTCTTACCATATACAAAAATCAAATCAAAATGAATCAATGACTTGAACATAACACCTGAAGTTACAAAGCTACTAGAGGCCAGGCATGGTGGCTCATGCCCATAATCCCAGCACTTTGGGAGGCCAAGGTGGGTGGATCATTTGAGATCAGGAGTTCAAGATTAGCCTGGCCAGTATGGTGAAACCTCGTCTCTACTAAAAATACAAAAATTAGCCATGCATGGTGGCATGCATCTACAGTCCCAGCTACTCAGGAGGCTGAGGCCGGGGGAGAATCACTTGAACCTGGGTGGCAGAGGTTGCAGTGAGCTGAGATCGCGCCACTGCACTTCACCCTGGGTGACAGAGTGATACTCCGCCAAAAAAAAAAAAAAGCTAGAAGGGCAGGGTGTGGTGGCTCATGCCTGTAATCTCAACACTTTGGGAGGTCGAGGTGCAGGGATCACCTGAGGTCTGGAGTTTGAGACCAGCCTGGCCAACATGGTGAAACCTATTTATAACAAAAAATACAAAGATTAGCCAGGCATCGTGGCAAATGCCTGTAGTGCAGCTGCTGGGGAGGCTGAGGCACGAGAATCACTTGAACCTGTGAGGCAGAGGTTGCAATGACCCGAGATCGTATCACTGCACTCCAGCCTGGGCAACAAACTGAAAGCTTCTCCCCATCCCCAACTGCCCCCACCCCCCCAAAAAAAGCTGGTAGAAGAAAACATAGGAGAAACATTTCAGGAATTTGGTCTAGGCAATGATTTTATAGCTAAGTCTTACATAACATAGGCAGAAAAAACAAAAATACACAAATAGGACTATATTAAACTAAGAAGCTTCTGCACATCAAAGGAAGTAATCAAAAGTGAGGAGACAACCTGTAGAATGGGAGATAATATTTGTGAACTACTCATCCAATCAGAAACTAATATCCAGAGTATACAAGGAACGCAATTCACCAGAAAATAATAATCATAACAATCTCATTAAAAAGTGGACAAATAATCCAAATAGGCATTTTTCAAAAGAACACATAAAAAATGACCAATAGGTATATTAAAAAATGCTCAACATCACTGAATCAGAGAAATGCATGTCATCTCACCCCAGTTAGAATGATTACTACCAAAGTCAAAAAATAACAAATGTTGGCAAATATGTGGAGACAAGGGAACTCTTAAACCCTGTTAGTGAGAATGTAAATTAGTACAGCCATTGTGAAAAACGGTATGCAGGTTTGTCAAAAAAACTAAAAACTATCATATGATCCAGCAATCTCACTACTGGATGTCTATTCAAAGGAAAGGAAGTCAGTATATCAAAGAGATACCCACACTCCCATGTTTATTGTAGCATCATTCACAATAGCCAAGATATGGAATTAACCTAAGTGTTCATCAATGAATGAATGGATAAAGAAAACATGGTGTATGTACACAATGGAATACTATTCAGCCATAAGAAAAAATGAAATCCTGTCATTTGCAGCAACATGGATGGATCTGTGGTCATTATGTTAAGTGAACTAAACTAGGCATGGAAAGACAAATATTACATGTTCTCACTTATACTTGGGAGCAAAAATAATTGATCTCATGGTAGTAGATAGTATAATGATGGTTACGTCAGACTGAGAAGGATTGGGGCAATGGGAGATGAAGAGAGGTAGGTTAATAGGTACAAACATACAGCTAGATAGATAAGTTCCACTGTTTAATACTACAGTAGTGTTAATAATAGTTATATAGTTAATAATGTATTATAGTTAATAATAATTATTATTTGTTAATAATAATGTATTATATATTTTATAATAGCTAGAAGAGGTTTGAAATGTTTCCAACACAAAGAAATGATAAATGTTTGAAGCGATGGATATTCCAATTACCCCAATTTGATTATTATATACAAAATATAAAATATTATTTACCAATAAAAATAAGAGCTTAGCAACAACAGCAACAAATGGGCTAATAATCAGAATAGATATTTCTCCAAAGAAAATGGTCAATAAACATGTGTAAAGATGCTCAACATCATTAGCCATCAAAGAAATACAAATCAAAATCACAATGAGATGTGACTTCACACCCTCAAGGATGTCTATCATCAAAAAGACATAATGACAAGTGGTGCTAAGAATGTGAAAAATTCAAACACTCATTTACTACTGATCACAATGTAAATTAGTATAGCCTCTTTGGCAATCAGTTTGGCAGTTCACCAAAGGTTAAACATAGAGTTACCATATGACCCAGGAATTCTACTCCTAGGTATATATCCGAGAGAAATGGACACATATGTTCACACAAAAACTTATACACAAATATTCATAGCAGCATTATTCATAAGATCCCAAAAGTGGAAACAACCCAAATGTCCATTAACTGGTGAATGGAAAAATAAAATGTGGCATATCCTTATAACAGAATATTATTAAACAATTAGAAGCAATGAAATACTGATATGGGCTACAATGTAGATAAATGTTGAAAACATTATGCTAAGTGAAAAAAACCAGTCACAAAAATCTGCATGATTCCATTTATATAACACGTCCAGAATAGGCAAACATATAGAGGTAGAAAGTAGATTACTGGTTGTCTAGGGCATGTAGTTGCAAGAAAATGGCAGTAAATATTAAAGGCTACAGGGTTTCTTTTTGGTGTGATGAAAATTTTCGAAAATGTATTGTGAAGGTTTCACAAGGAATATCCTTGATGAAGCGGTAAAAATTATTACATTTTATTAAATATTGACCCTCAAATACAAATTGTAAAAATATATAATAAAGTAAGAGCTATGTATAAAGCACTTCTGCAGCATAGTGAAGTATGATGGTTATTTCAAAGAAAGGCAATTGTGTAATGGAGTTGAAAGAGTGGACAAACTGTGGTTATTCAGACTTGTGTACTTGGTAGACAAGTTTTTAGAAAATTAATGAAATGAGGCCATCACTCCAAGTAAATCATTGACAGTATTTGTTGCCAATAATAAAATCTGAGCTTTCAAGAGAAAATTAGAATTTTGGAAAACTTACATCTACCACTGTGAGCTTGATGACTTCCCAAAGCTTAAAGGCTTTTTCTGATGAGATGAGTGAAGATATTCAGGAATGGAATTTTTTTAAGTTGTATAATGAAATATGGTAACATTTACAATATTTGCCTAAGGTAGCCAATAATTTCCATATGACCAATGCATGATGTTACACAATCCAACTTGGGTACAAGATTTTTTTAAAGAGCAAGATTTTAGAAAAGGCATTTAAAGAAATAGAGTACAAAACTTTCATGCATATGATTTCCATTTCCATACTGAAACTAACCTTTGAGAAATTGCTACTTGTCAAGTTTTGGTGTAGTATCAAAGAAGATTGTACACAACCATCTGAGGGGATACTAAAAGACTCCTCTTTTTCAACCACATATCTGTCTGAAGCAAGCTTTATGTTAGCCAAAATATATAGCAACAGATTGAATGCAAAAGACCATAGAATTTATTTGTTTTTTATTAGACCAGGTATTAAAGAGATTTCCAAAAATTATGAAATATGCCATTCTCACATTTTTGATATTAGAAGATGTAACTGTTTTTAATAAAATGGCATTACTTAGCATGTAATGTGTTTAGAATTATTTTAAAATTAATAAATACATAATTTAGAATTTTCTTAGTTTTAATTTCTAATGTCATCAATATTTTTAGATATAACCAACACAAACAACAGCTTTTTCAGGTCCTCAATAAATTTTAAGATGGTAAAGGAAAGGTTTAAAAACTGCTGCTTCTCATTGTTTCTGTGTTCCACACTAACATTCCTTTCAAGCTGCTCACAGGGGTAACTTTCTTGATAACTCACACTTTATAGACTTACTTGACTTCCCTGTCTCACTTCTCCATTCCAAGACCACAATTTCTGGGATTAACTTCCAAATAAATGACTTATATTAAAATCCTTATCTTGGGATGTACTTTTGGAGAACCCAAATGAAAAGAAGCCCTTCCTCAGAACCCTTGGTTTTTCAAGACACAGTTTAACTGCAATTGAGTTTCTTTCTTTAATTTCACAGAGGGGAAACAGAAAGTGAGATAGGTAAAATGACATAACCAGCAGCATACACATTGTTTACCTGACTCAACTGACTCACATCATTTTCATCAGTCACATCCTTCTTAAATCAATAAGGTTCCAAGACCCACCACATCTATTCATCATTGCTTTTCCCATCACCACCATACAACATTGGAGAATAAGCATACTCATGCAACGTGTATTCCTTTTCATATTTGTCTCCATATTTGAAATGTCTTTTTTTTGCAATATCCTTGGGGATCTAGAGCATGAGACTTCTTTCTGCCTGAAACTCTTGTTTTATCATCAGTAATTTCATAAATTCTAAATCCTGGGGACTCTCCTATACCTGTGAGGTATAGGAAGATAAGGAGATGTGTGCAATACGCCTTCTCCTTAAAATCTGATATACTTCTTGTCATCCAAGATGCATGTGGTACCATGTTCTAATCTTAGGTAATTTATCCATCAGATTCTTTTACTTTCTTTGTACTTCTAATTTCCCTTTGGACTATACTCTGCTTAAGATTTTTAAAGACCAACCTAAGGGTCTTTGTGAGTGAGATAATAAACAGAGAAAAGCATAACCAACCTTAACTCCTTTTGTTTCTCTGGACTTTTTTTTGGTATTGTTTCATGTGCAGACTCCTGAAAGCTAATATTAGGTTGGTGCAAAAGTTATTGCGGCTTTTGTAATTACTTTCAATGGGAAAAACAGCAATAACTTTTGCATCAACCTAATATTTGTTCATCACCCATTCAATGTCATGTTTGTCCTCCATACAGTTTGCAAGGGATGTAGCTGAAATACTTGTCAAGTGTTCTGACTCCAGAGATCATGCCATTAGCCTTTCATTATCAGAATGACTAAGATTCACCAGCCTAGACCCTGCTGCTTGTATTTCTTTAAGCCTGAGTGACCATCCTGATACTTTTCTCAAATTTCAAAAAAAAAAAAAAAAAAAAAATTGGTATTCGATTCTCCCCATCTGGGTAGTTTGGCAGCTAATTTCAAATGGGAAGTTCAGTTGTTTCCAGTCTTTGGATTTTCATCCCGATCTGGCAGCGTCACCTAAAAGATTTTTATAAAGTGAACTATTTATGTATTCTAGAATTATTCACTACTAATAAGACAATGCTACAATACTCTTGTCAACTATAAAAAGAGTAGAAATTGTTCTTTAATTTAAAAAATGTGAACTGTGTCAACTTTCTTTGGACTTGGTCTTTTAAAGGTGACTTGGGATTAGAGTTCTGAATAGAATAACTATGTTGGAAGCAAACACAACACTCTCTTTCTACAAGACTCCGCTCAGAAGCCAAGAATTTTATGTGTTCAGTGGAGGTTTATATTATACTCGAGAGTTCACAACAGGCTTCATTGGCATGCCAACCACAGTGTCAGACCTCTTTTTTATTTTTTCTTATGAGCTCAGGGCATTATAAAGAGGAAATAATACACAGTAATTAAAAACTTCTGAGATTCCTGTTTGAAACTTATGGACAAATATTATTTCCTACAATTGGAGCAGAACATTTTATTTCCAAAAAATGTCTGAAGACAAGCCATTTTTGTTCAGATAAAAAGAAACAACCAGCAAGCATAACCATTTGAGCTACTCTCTGTATCCTGCTTTGTTGAGTAAACTTAGAACTGCTGAACAGAATACACATGAATACACAGAACGACCCAAGAACTGAGTTGTCCTGGGAATGGGAATTAAGACACATTATTAGTGCATGTTAGGATTGGGATGAAGTGGTGTGTATTTCTTAGTTTTAATGGCAATATTGTGGGTTGGGTTTGGATAAAATCCCCAAGTGAAAAATTCTGCTTCCAAGCTTAACTGAGCACTTTATTTTAATTATTACATTTTTAATTTTAATACACTGTATTTTTTTCCTTCCAATTATAGGTTAAATACTGACTCATTCCCTCTTCATTCTTTTAATAGTTTTGATTAGCTTCTACGTGCCAGTCATGGGCTAATTATTGAAATATTAATTTAAACAAGATAGAGTCCTTGCCATTAAAATGCTTACAATTTAGAAAACATATGCTTCTGGAAGAAAATATGAAATGTTTTTAAAAGAATAAGAAAGGAACATTTTAAGAGTAATTCTGGTTTGACCGCCTATAACTGCATAATGTGCCATTCTGTGAGGGTAGCTGGAAAGTCACTCATATAGCTGACAATTGGTGCTGGGTGTTGAATGGGAAGCTTACCTGGGGCTATTGGCCAAGGGCCTCAGTTCTTCTCCACGTGGGTCTCTCCGAGGGCTACTTGTGCCTCCTCACAGGGTGCCATCCAGATTCTACAAGGCAGGAAGTAGACATTGATCATCCTTTTAAGATTTCAATTCAGAAGTTTCAGAATATTATTTCTGCCACATTCTGTTGACCAAAGGAAGTCACAAGTTTGGCCCAGAATTCAAAGGCAAATACCTGCAAAAAAAAAAAAAAGAGAGGAATTGTCAGGGGATGGCTTTGGATGCTAGCAGCCACAAGTGCATTATTAAGGAGTGAAACATGTGTTGGACTTCTAACCTTTTAGAACTGTAAGGACTCATGTGATTAGGTTAGATTCACTAAAATAATCAAGGATAATATCCCCATCTCAAAGTCCTCAACCTTAATCACATCTGCAAAGTTTCTTTTGCATGTAAGGTAATATATTCACAGGTCCTAACATTAGTATGGAGAAATCTTTGGGGAAACCATTATTTTGCCTAAATTACTTCCCTTAAAATACAATCAAACCAAAGTTTTCTTCTTTGGATATTTGAGAGTTACAATACCACATTTACTTTCTTTGTTTGCCTAGTGCTCTCCCTTCTTCGTGCAATTATACAAGTTCATGCATCTCAATTCTACCCTGCTTCAAGGCACAAATTAAATCTGACTGCCTTCATGAAGTTTGCCTCAATTATTTGATTCTTTGTTGATTTTCTTCTCCCTGGAGCTCCTTTCATACCTGATCTATTTTGTCAGGAAATGGCCCTCTTCGTTTCATATGTCTTATTTGGTTGTTCCCAGGATTTATCTGCCCCTTACAGGGAAGGGAGGGAACATGCCCAAAAATAGCACCCTGTCCTAGCTCATCTGTGTTCATGCTTCAAATTAGTAAAAGCTTCCTTACTGCTGTCCATGACTTTAGTCTCTTCGTATTTAAATCCTTCCTACACATTTCAATTTTAAAATGCTTTCTGAAATGCCCTTCCAGTTATGTCACATTTTCGCTCAACATTTTACAATGTGTCCTATTGCCTTTATACTAAGAATAAAACTCTTTCGTCCTTCAGTCAATGCCCACGTACTCTGTGGTTAGAACCCTTCTCTCCTAACATATAACCTATTCATCACCCAAAATAGCATTCTGAAGAGATGTTTTCTCTTGTATCCAAAGAGAGAGAGAGAAAGAGAGGGAAGGAATATAAATTATTTGTTATTTCTTTTCTTTTCCCCTTCCTTCCTTCCTTCCTTCCTTCCTTCCTTCCTTCCTTCCTTCCTTCCTTCCTTCCTTCCTTCCTTCCTTCCTTCCTTCCTCCCTCCCTCCCTCCCTCCTCCTTAAAATACGGATATCTAGTTGTTCTAGTGCCAGTTTTCGAAATGGTATCCTTTCTTTATTCTCCATTAAGTTACTTTGGACTCTTTGTTGTAAAACAATTGTTCAAATATGTGAGTTACTATTTTATGACTCTCTATTCTGTTTTACTGATCTATGGCTCTATCCTTATGCCTTAACCACATTGTTATGATTATTATAGCTTTATAATAAAACTTGAAATCCCATGACATAAGAACTCCAACTTTGTTTCTTTTTCAAAACTATTTTGGTCATTTTGTGGCTGGACACAGTAGCTCATGCCTGTAATCCCAACACTGTGGGGAGACTGAAGCGGGAGGATAGCTGGTGGCCAAGACTTCAAGACCAACCTGGCCAACATAGTGAGACCCTAACTCATTAAAACAAACAAACAAAAACTATTTTGGTCTTTTTGGGTCTTTTGTACTTTCTTATAAATTCTTAAATCAGCTTAGCAATTCTACCAAAACAGAACACAAACAAATAAGCAAAAACACCTCTTTCTGGGAGTCTGATTGTGATTGCATTGAATCTATAGATCAATTTGAGCAGAATAGATATTTTGATAATATTGAGTCCTTCAATTCATGAGGACTCATTTGTTTGGGTCTTCTAATTTCTTTTTGCCATGTTCTATAGTTTCCAGTGTACAGTCGGCATTTTGTATGTTGGGATTCTGCATTTGTAGAATCAACAAACCATGGATCAAAAATACTTGGAAAAATAGCAATAAAACAGTAAAAAATAGTACACATAGAAATACAGTGTAACAGTTATGTAGCAGTTACATTGTATTAGGTATTATAAGTAATATAGAGATGATTTAAAGTATACTGTAGGATGTGCATAGGTTACATCCAAGTGTTACACCATTTTATATCAGAGACTTGACTGTCCTTGGATTTTGGTAACCACAGGAGTCCTGGAACCAATCCCTCATAGATATCAAGGGACAAACCTGTATATGTCATGTGTACATTTTGGTAGCTACATAAAGTGAAGTTGAAAAGTGTCCTATTCAGTTTTCTAGAAGAATTGTGTGGAGTTGGTATTACTTATTCCCTCATTGGTAGAATTCAGGGATCAGAAAACTTCTTTAAAAAAAATTTGATAGCAAATATTTTAAGCTTTATAGGCCAAACCATCGCTGCCACAACTATTCAATACTGCCATTGTATTGTCTACAACAATACAAAAATGAATAAGCATGGCTGTGTTTCTGCAAAACTTCATTTATGGGTACTGAAATCTGAATGACATAACTTTCAGATGTCAAGAAATAACTATTTTTTTCCAATTACTTCCCAACCATTTAAAACTGTAAGAACTCTCCTTTGTTTGTTGGTTGTAGAAAAACGTGTTGGGCCACGTTTGGTCCACAGGTCAGTTTGCCAACCCCTTGTATTCACCAATGAAAACATTCTGGGTCTGGGGTGTTCTTATAAGAAGATTTTTAATTTTATATTAAATTATGTAATAGATGTATGGTTATTAAGGTTATCTATTTATTTTTGAGTAAGAATGAGTACTTCATATTTTCCAAGCAGTAGAATGAAAATACACTTAGTTGTTTATTTTTACTAACCAGAGTCCTTGTTATAAAATTTTAAAATATATTCTTCATTTTTTCAATGACAGCTTTTCTTGACTACCTTAATAAAAAGTTCCTTCATGTCATCCTACTTTATTAAGTCAAAATGTTAGTAATTTAACTTACTTATTTTGTTATATTTTATGTTATTATTTATTTATTTATTTATTTTGAGATGGAGTCTCGCTCTGTCACTTAGTCTGGAGTGCCGTCATGCTATTTGGGCTCACTGCAACCTTAACCTCCTGGGTTCAAGTGATTCTCCTGCCTCAGCCTCCAGAGTAGCTGGAACTACAGGCACGCACCATCACACCTGGATAATTTTTGTATTTTCAGTAGAAATAGGGTTTCACCATGTTGGCCAGGTTGGTCTTGATCTCCTGACCTTAGGTGATCTGCCAGCCTCGACCTCCCAAAGCGCTAGGATGACAGGTGTGAGCCACCGTGCCTGGTCTTAACTTATTTATTTTTCAGTTCACACATGAAGGGAACATAATGTGATGAAAGAGCACCTGGAAAACCCCAGGATACTGGAATTTTAGTCCTAGAAAATAGTGACTTTGGGCAAGTCATCGAATGTACCTGGTCCTCTGATTCTTTACTCATAAAATGCGGACATTGGGAAAGGTGATCAATGAGGGCTTCATCAGCTCTAAAGTCTATACTGCTGTTTCTGTACATCTCTGTTAATTTATTTGGAAATGGAACAAACACTATGGCAAGAAGTCACACCTACCATGCAGGCTGCTGAGAGGATTGAATGAGTCTGCAGCACACGTGGACAAGGGCGTGGTCCCCAGTAACTACTGCATAAGATCTACCTAGTATTCTATTCAGTATCCCATTAATCAAGTCTTATCTGGTTTATGTCTTTGGTTATTAATTTCCCAATTTGTAAAATGAAGTTCTTGGATTAAATGAGTGATATTGAATGTACCACCACCAAAAATTGCTTTGATTTTCCTCACTCAAGCAATTCATATTTTTAAAGATCCTGCACCTTCCAAAATTGCATATATTGAATAATAATTTTATTATTCTCTCACTTTAAATACTGACTATCATGCGTAGATAAATATTTTACTGTGGTTTTCTACCCCAAGTGTTAAGATCAGAATGTTTAGAGCCTTCAAAAACAAGGGCTGAGGTGGGGCTGGTCATACCCACAGCTATCAGCTGAGGAGCCTCCTATGGGGATGATAGGAAGTATGCTGTTATTTCTCGTACCCTAGGACTAAGGGCAGCAGAAGGGAAATGATTTATCTAATTTTTTAAAGGAAAATTTTTAACTCTAATGTGCACACTGAAAATTGAAGCTAATTATTAAAACTTGTTTTTTCTTATACAAAATTAAAGCCTGCTTGTTGTAGAAAAGTGCAAAGGTGAAAACTTCACCCAGGAACACCTACAGTGCTCTGGCAGGTAACCTAAATATATACAAAGTGAGTAGGTCCTTGGAGAATAGTGTGAAGAGGGGTAACAGAACAGAAAAGGTTAAGTGAACAAAAATGTCTAGAAGTCAAATGCAACTTTAAGCTGTCAGTTTGTAATCTTTCATTTAAAACCATCATAATTTCTTCAGTCATAGACAATCGCTGTTAAAAATATAATGTGGGCTGGGAGCAGGAATTCACTCCTGTAATCCCAGACTTTGGGAGGCAAAGGCAGGTGGATCATGAGGTCAAGAGATCCGGACCCTGGCCAACATGGTGAAACCCCGTCTCTACCAAAAATACAAAAATTAGCTGGCCATGGTGGCACGTGCCTGTAGTCCCAGCTACTCAGGAGGCTGAGGCAGGAGAATCGATTGAACCCGGGAGGTGGAGATTGCAGTGAGCCGAAATCATGCCACTGCACTCCAGTCTGGTGACAGAGTGAGACTGCATTTCAAAAAAAAAAAGTAATGTGTGTTCTTTCAGTTCTTTACTTATACACATAGTATTATGTTAATATATGTTTAACTTTGTAACAGAAATGATACCCTAAAGAACATTTTTTTCTAGGTTAGTTTATTTAATATACCATGAGCATTGTTTCATAAACACGTGATTTTAATGACTGCACAATTCTTTTAAACGCAAGCCTTTATTCAATGATTTCCTCTTTGGGGACATTATGTTGCTCTCTTCCAAATGTGCCTAAATGTTCAAATAAACATCTGAAAGTCTTTGAGGTAACCTGGTTCCAAAATGGTTATTCCTATAGTTTTTCACTTAGATCTGTGTGGACCCTTGAAAGCTGGGTGGTCTCTTAGAGGCAGAAGGCTCCCAGAACCTGAGGTGCTGTCTGGTCTGGGATTTATGAAATCAGGGGCTTGCTTTTTGTTAACACACAAAGTGTGTACTGATGGAAGGATGCCACATCACATTTATGTTTTGTCACCAAACATATAGTGTTTGATTAAAAAATTGGGAATTGATCAAGCATGGAAAACATTAACTTATTTACATTTTACCTGAAATTTTCTTGATATAACTTTGAATTTTATTTAAAGTAGAATAAAAATGTTCTCAGAGCAAAGTACCGTCACTTCAAGTAAACCTTTTCCTTTCCATTTTCTCAGCAGAATCACTGCAGCAATTGCCAGCTATTTGGTGAGTCTCTTCTCTCCCTGCTCCTAATCCACTACTCATTGTTCTGAAAACAGCTCCATGACCATGTCACTCTTTTGTTCACTGACCATCAATGGTTCCTCACTGTTCACAGAATAAAACTCCGTTTTATAGATAGGCATTCAAAGCATTTCACTTGAGGCTCTAAACTGCTTTTGCCACCTCATTTTCCATGTCCTTCTTCATAAATTGTTTGCTATAGTCAAACTGACTAGTACGAAAAACTATCTTTTACCTCCTGCCTGCATGTATTAAGTGGACTTTTTTAATACCTACAACAACCCTGAAAAGCACAATTGTTACTTTTAGTCTGTATATGAAGAATCAGTGCATAAGGGAAAGAGGTAGGATTTGAACCCTGAGTTTTTCCACTATGCCCATTTTTTTCCATTCTTTTTTTATTGTGGTAAAATACATGTACAATTTACAATTTTTACCATTTTCAGTGTATAGTTTAGTGTTACTAAATACATTCATAATGCACATCCATCACCCCATCCATCTCCATAACTTTTTGTCCTGTAAAACTAAAATTCTATACCCATTAAACAATGACTCCTCTTTCTCTCCTCCCCTACAACCCCTGAAAACCACCATTCTACGTTCTGTTTCTATGACTGTGATTTCTCTTCACTATATCATGTAATTGGAATCATGCAGTATCTTCTTTTGATGAGCGGCTTATTTCATTAGCACCCTGTCCTCAAGGCTTATCCATGTTGTAGCATATGGCAGGATTTTCTTCCTTTTTAAGTCTGTTCCACTCACTTACAGATCCCATTTTATTTATCCTTTCGTCCACTGATGGACCTTCGGGTTGCTTCCTTGTTTTGGCTATTATGAATATGGCTGCTATGAACATTGGTAGAATAAATATCTCTTTGAAACCCTGCTTTTGGGTATAGATCCAGAAGGATCCACTAAGCCCTTTTGGTTTGGATTCCCTACCCAGAGCCCTCTAATTGGCCTTTTACTTTCCTGCCTTTGAGCTTTTCCTTTTGCTGCGCAGCCTACCTGTCCTGTCCTATTTTGGTTCCCTGCCTACTGAAGTCCTGTTTATTCTGCAAGCCTCTTCTATTTGTACCTACCCAATGCCTTTCACAAAGTAGGTGCTCGATAACTAATATATAGTTAGATATATCTTTACTATATCTCCGCTGAAACAATGTAAAGAGGTAGGAGGCAGAAATGACGTCTTATTATCCCTTATGGCCTGTACACAGTAGACCGTTTAGGAAAAGTTTATTAAATAAATAAAGTCCTCCATTTCCCCTGGAACAAAAGGTATGCAGGGCAGCGTATTTCATGGGCTGTCCAAGACCTCATGTCAGAAATGTATGTTTAGGCAGGAAGAACACACAAGAGGCAAGAGAGTAAGAAAGGACGCTGGAAAATGTTGCTAGCTGGGTCAATTCCAATTTGGCTAAAACAAGCCTTCTGCTTCTTCTCCAGGGTTCTTTCTCCCAGCATCACTTATTAATGCTAATTAGTCAAGGGTGTGCCGTGATGCAGAACACTTGTGACCTGTAAGGATTAGAGAGACAGACTGTCGTTTCTCAAATGACCCACGAGAGGCAGCCAGAGTCAGCGACGGGGAAGGAGCGGAGGGGAAGAGGAACTTCTCTGCAAAGAATCTCACTAAAGTAAGTGCAAGTAAAAATAAATCCACATATAAAACAACTGTACAAATGTTAGCAGTATTTTCACAGCTGGGTTTCTTTGCCTAAAATACTTAGCACTTACTCTAGAAAACTCACTTCTAAACAGAAATGGTCTGACTGATCACAGAAGCTGAACCCTGATACAACTCTGACTTTGAACTTGACTTTTGCCCAGATGGGAATAAAAATAATGACTTCTTCTAAGTAAGAACCTTAATTGCCACGAATTCACACCAGACTGTGGTGGGTGACCTTTATCTCACATATGAGAACATTAAGGTTGGGCTTGGTTTAGGAAGCTAGATTCGTTAACAGTCAGCATATTTATATCCAGATTAGGTAGGACTCTGGATTTAAAACACTTTCCCTTGGAAAACACCGACTCTGTCTGTTTCCATGGCACTAAAAACACCCCACTTGAATAACTGCCCAGTTGCTTATCATAGCAGGATTAGTGGTCTTCTCGAAGCATCTGCATTCACATTCCTGGTATTTATTTCCTGTAGATATTGGTTTCAAAGACTGATGCCACAGGACATGAATAATCATGGTGACTCACTTTTAGGGACTTTCCCCTGGGGAGTGCCACCTACAGAGCCTCATAATGTAGTGGGCACATATTAATTAAAATATGTTTCATCTCCAAATGACTATGACAGAAGCTATACTCATGAATATGACAACTAAATACGAAATAATATTGTAGTGACTAGCAATGATTCAAATATTGTGCTCATGATGTTATCTTTCATCCATTTATTTAATAAATACTTAATGAGTGATGGGACTTCTATGTGTCAGAGTGCTGGTTATTGGAATATATAAGTGGAATTAGACAAAGGCCATGTTTCAATAAATTTACAACCCAGCAGGCACTGTTCCTATGAACTAATGAGATTTTTTAATTTAATATTTTTTGATCAAAGCAAGGGAGTCTTCAAATTTACCAAAAATATATTTGGTAAGGAAACATTAGACAGAGCCAATTATTCCTTCTTGGTTAAGAAACCACGCTTTGTACTTACACTTCCGTAGTGATCAGGGACTTCTCACCCCTTGAATTTCTGTAGCATAAATTGTTGACGTCTCTTCACTTCCCTGTCTCATTTCCTTGCCCAGGTGGTGAGCCCTGTGCATGAGCCTCTGCCTGACTCATCTTTGTATCTGCAATGCCTCACACATGCCTCACATCTCTCCGCCAGGCAAGCAGTGTTAGCGAAAACAGGATGTCATCATGTCATCAGTTAAGTAAAGAAGAGGTTGACAACAAACTGTGAATAGAAAAGTCAAATAGGGAGGCATTGGCCTTTAAAAAAATTATTTTCCAAATTATCCTATAGTAAAGTTGACTTTTTTCTTTGATGTACAGCTGTATGGATTTCCACATATGTATAGATTTGTGTAACCACCACAAAGAGGGTACACAACAGTGCCATAACCCCCCAAAGCTTCCCCATGCTGTCCCTTTATAGTTGCTCCCTCCCTCCACCATAATCCCTGGCAATCACTAATCTCTTCTCCAGCATTGTGCTTTTCTTTTGAAATTGGCATCTCTTACTCAGCACAGAGTTATCTACGTTGTTCTTTTTTATTACTTAATAGTATTCTATCATATGTGGTATCGCAGTTTATTTACCCTTTCACTCATTGAGGGACATTTAAGTTATTTTCAGTTTGAAGCTACAGTTAAAAAAAAAAAAAAAAAAAAAAACTGCTCTGAAGTTTTTGTTTTGCTTATCCATTTCACGTGAACATACATTTTCATTTCCCTGGGGGAAATACTCAGGATTGACCTTGTGGAGTCATAGTGTAGATGTATGTTTCACTTTATAAAGAACCTGCCAAGCCATTATCCAGGGTCACTGTAGCATTTTCCAATTCCAACCATTATGTATGTGAATTCCACTTATTCAGCATCCTTGTCAACACTCTGTGTTGTCAGTATTTATTTTGGACATTCTTTTTTTTTGACGGAGTCTTGCTCTGCTGCCCAGGCTGGAGTGCAGTGGTGTGATTTTGGCTCACTGCAACCTCTGCCTCCCGGGTTCAAGCGATTCTCCTGCCTCAGCCTCCAGAGTAGCGTGCGCCACCACACCCAGCTATTTTTTTTTTTCTTTTTCTATTTTTAGTAGAGATAGGGTTTCACCTTGTTGGCCAGGCTGGTTTTGAACTCCTGACATCAGGTGATCCACATGCCTTGGCCGCCCAAAGTGCTGGGATTACAGGCGTGAGCCACCATGCCTGGCCTTATTTTGGACATTCTGATAGGTGTGTGGTTGTAGCTCATTGTTGTTTAAATTCACATTACCTTAATGGCTTGTGGTAATGAACATCTTTTCTTGTACTTTATACAGTAGTCCCCTGTTATCCAAGGTTTCGCTTTTTGCAGTTTCAGTTACCAGCAGTCAACTGCGGCCTGAAACTATTTAGGAGAAAATTCCAGGAACAAACAATTCATAAGTTTTAAACTGCACACTGTTCTGAGTAGTGTGATGAAATCTTGTGCAGCCCTGCTCCATGGGACATGAATCCCCTCTGTCCAGTGTATTCATGCTGTATAGGCTACTTGCCTGCTAGTCACTGAGTAGGCACCTCACTTCCCAGATTACTGTCACAACATTCCATCATATATTCATTTTATCACCTCACATCATCACAAGAAGAAGAGTGAGTGCAGTACAAGATGAGGGAGAGACCACATTCACATAACTTTTATTATAGTATATTATTATAATTGTTTTATTATTATTAGTTATTTAGGGTTCAGTATGATCCACAGTTTCAGGCATCCACTGGGGGTTTTGAAACGTATCCCCTGTAGATGAGGAGGCAACGGTGGTGGGGGGACTCCTGTGTCTTCTTTGGTGAAGCATCTGTTCAAGCTCTTTGTTCATTTTTAATTGGGTTATTTTAGTTCTTATTGTTGAGTTTTGAGAGTTTGTTATGTGATCTGGATACAAAGTTCTCTGTTAGATAAGAGATTTGAAAATATTTTCTTTTAGTCTGTGGCTTGTCTTTTTATTCTTTTGGAAGTGATTTAGTAGAGCAAAAGTGTTTGATTTTGATAAAATTTCATTTTTTCTTTTTTGTATCATGCTTTTGGCATCATTTAAAACTCCTTTCCTAATCCCAGATAATGAAGATATTTTTCTATGTTTTCTTCTAAAAGTTTTACAGTTTTATGATAAATACATTGCCCTTTGATGAACAAAAAAATTGGCTACGTGATAATAGATTTCCTTCTTGGTGGTGTAATTTGCCCTATTGATTTTGGAGAGTTGTAGGAGCCTTCGGGACAGGGCTGCATGCCTGGGAATGTCTCTTGCATCACACACAGGCAGAACCGCAGTCTGCTATCCACCATCAAATATTCAAAAATAGCCTGATAAGCAAGTGTTTTTTCATGTGTGCTAGATTCATATGATGATACTGCCTGATCTGAACCATTGCGAGACTACTTGTGATGTTTATTTTATCCCTGTTGATGTGACCACCGCACATTCAGTTATTGAAGTCTTCATGTGTCGACTTAGGGGTCCTACTCCAGTGCCTGATCAGAGTATTCCATAATATTCGGTGTATAGACTGTATTACATATCTACCATCTGAAAATTCTGAATCCTGAATAGTGGATTTGTTCACAAGGGTTTCAGAAAGAGGATTGTGCGTCTGACATTTAAATGGTTCTTGTGATATGATAGTTCTCATAGTCGCGACAAGGAACCTCTTCTTCCGGTGTCCCCATTCCTGACCAGAAGTTCACATTAATTTGACTGAGGATGGAAAGAGGGATCACTGTATTTACTACATTATTCAACCCAAATTAATATATTTCTCTTGTGAAAAAGGAGGTTTCTTGATATATTTTCCCATTCTTCTTTCTGGTGATAAAACTACTGGCCAGACAGCCCCCAAATATTGGAGAAGACCCTGGTTTTCATATGATGATGTATGTATGTGAGTACACACATTGATTAGAAACAGGATGGGAGGCCTGGGTTAGACCCAAGCATGGACACACCAGCCCTCTACTGGCCAGGACTGGGATGTTGTGTGCCCATCTGGGCCAACTGGAAGCAAGCAGGAAGATGTTTGGCATTATTTGGGGCAGTCTGTGCACAGTGGCTGACACAGAGCAAAGGCCAAATAGAAGTTAAGCAAAGGGCATTGTGACCACAATGTCTTGTCATTTCAGGTGTGACTGTGCCTATCATTGTACCATAAAGAATTCAGCCCATGTGACTAAGTTATGCCTTTCTCTGTAGCAGCTTAATGGGAAATCAGGGCATCTTCGGCACTGTAGCGTGTCACTTTATCAGACACTGATCCAACTCACGCACTTTGTCCTTCTGCTGCACGTCTTTCCTCCTCCTTTACTGCTACCATTAGAGTGAGAACCCCTGCTATGATTCCACTCCCTGTCTAAAGCCAAGTGTACTCTGAGAAAGAAACTATTCTCTATCTGCTTCCAGAAGCTTATCTCAAGACTTAAAACTTAAAGAGAATAAAATTAATAGCCAGGAGTAACAAAAGAGAGAGAGAGAGAGAGAGAGAGAGAGAGAGAGAGAGAGAGAGAGAGATTTTAGCTTGCCATTTCTTTATGTATTTTCATCTTGTGAAGTTCAGTTTGGAGAAAAACACTTAGACATGGGGCAGGGTCGGTTCAGGGGCAGGGCCATATTTAAAAGCTCAAAATGCTTGTTTTTGTGGTGCCAAAGGAATCGACACTTCTTTTTTCTTCCCAAAAGGAAACAGAAGCTTATTATCCTGACAGAAAGTGCAGAAGTTTTTAGGTGGAGATTAACCCTTACTCCCAAACACTGAGGCTCCTGTTCAACTTCTTGCTTAAGAGATTTCAGTAACTTTTAAAAATTTTTAGCATGCTACATTGGTTCGCTCTCCAAATAATTTAGAAAACTTGTGACCTGAAGCTTTCATGGAGTTGATGTAACTGTTCTGGAAATCTCTTGACTTGAACTTGAGACTCACTCGCACACAGCTGCAGTATGTCCACCATCAACAGCAATCTGTACCCAGAAAGCAGAGGGAAATGGGGGAAAAACAAGAGACAATCTTCAAGAAATCTAGGTCTTTCCTAAGCTGCAGTTCTATATATTGACCACCAGGTGTCTATCTTCACACAAGCAGTCTTGCTTGGATGATGGTGTACTAGTTGACTGTGGGATTATTTTAAAAATGAAAGCAGTTTTTTAGGTACGGGTACATGTAAGTATAAATGTGCAAATGTAAAGTGAAATCTCAAAGCCAAACTTAATAATTTACAATTCCTTATCTAAGTAGGATAATCAGTTGAACCTTGTGTTGATCTTTTAAAGTTGTTTGAAAAAACTAATTGGGGCAGTAAATGGCCAATAGATTTGGGGAATGGTGAAAAAAAAATTGTCCTCTCCCTAAATCTTATCATGCTATTTTTTTAAAATTTCCAGGTTCTTAGCATGCAAACAGGTGTATGTTCCCAGGAAACAGGCTTTTGGTAAAAACAGACAAATTGTATTCTGAGCTGGCTTCTGTAATTCATAGTTCAGTCTCTACTGTAGCTTGTTTTCCAGTTTCAATTCTAGGCCCTGATACAGGTGAAAAATATCTCTACCGGGAAGTGCAAGAATAAGATTTGACTTCTTTTGTCCCATAATTGGAAGTGACATTGTAATCGAATTAGGTAACTCCAGGTTTAGGACGCACAATTTATGCATTTATGTCAATCTTAGAAAATAAGTGCTCTTTTGGTCTGCAAAGAAAGGTCACCAGATTAAACCGCTTCAGAGATATCTTTTATATCTCTCACTCTACTTTTGTTTGTTGTGTGTTTGTTTTGTTTTGCTTTAAGTTACCCAAAAAATAATTTCCATAATTTTAGGAATCTTCTTTTCTCATTCTCTTCCTTGCCACAACATGGAGGTCCCTGAGAGCCCTAGAGGCCCCTTATATTTTTAAATAAATTATATATATAGTACAGAAGTACTTTAAGTGAAAGAACTGTACCATCCAATGCAACTATTTTAGTGAGGGCTGAGAAGGAAGAAGATGTAAATATATTACATCAAAGTACTGCGTTGAGACTGAAGACTGTCCTTTTGGTTGTTATTATTAATTTTTATTTGATTTTGTTTAATGTTTTTGATACCTTGGAAACATTAAAATAAGTTTCTCCAGTGACCATATCTATCAAGCTCTTTATTGGGTGGTGCTCTCACAAGTATTGGCTTCTTATTTCTGTTACCCCAGATATTTATAGATAATGCTTACTAAAGCTCAGTTTGTTCCCAAATTTTGTGTTTTTAACACTATTTTTTACAATACATTCATTTGTGCATTAATTTGATCAAATTTTTTATTATTCACTGTGAACTTTATGTTGTGAATAGAATAAAAATGATTAGGAACCAGGCTTCTCTCTCAAAAAGCTATTAAGCCAGTGAAAAGAATTTTATAAGCTATCTCCTAAATACACTTCTGGATCCTATTAATAAAGTGGAAATATGTTATGCTGCTGGCATTTGTGAAATAAAACAAATTTCTGTTTTATGTCATGTAATGTGCTTTCAATATACAATTATTATGTTTAGAGAGCATTGTTACTACAATACATGAAATAATGAATCATATTTTTTGCAGTGGAGGTGAAACATAATGATCTACATGTTTACATAAAATTACCATGCAAAGTATATCTCCAATATTATTTATTAAACTAATGGATGTGAGCAGAGAGGTAAGGACTGATATCAATATATTTATTATATGAAGAGGAAAATAAAAATTCACTTTGCAAAATTATTTTCACTTGGCTTTAGTTGTCTGGATATAATTATTTTACTTTTATTATTATATTTAAGTCATTGCATCTGTTTCCAAAATGTTCTGTAATGGAAGTATTAACAGGAAGCAAGTTCTGCAACTGAAAGTGCTTTCTCTCCAACCATAGCATCCATGGTGATGAATGAACATAGGAAAAGAAATAAAAGCAGTAGAAACCTGGAAGGAAAACCTCTCAATGCTTTGGTTAACTTTGGTTAGAATGAAATGGAGGGGAGCCATCTCTCTGTTTCTTTTGAAAACCATTCTTAAAAATCCCAGAGTGTGTGTTACAGCAATTGCCAAAAGACCAAATGAATGGGTTTTTCATTAGGCAAGATAAAATGGCAGAGAAAAATTTGTAAATTTTTAAAGGATGTCAATTCTGGTCTAGTTACTATGATTTGAAAAGAAATTCAACAGGTTCACATTGCTTCATAAAATTGTGAAAATAGCAAACCTGCTTAAGCAGAAAGGGCCCCTTTAAAGTCTGAAAGATAACTTCAAGGTCAAGGAAGTTCTTTGTATTCTTTCATTTATTTGCTGAGTTCTGGCTAGTTTGCTGACTATAAACCTTTACATTCATCTTGCTATTTTCCACTTGAGGTGGTCATTTGTTTATTAATTCACTAAATATTTATTGAATGTCAGCCAGCATTCAGTAATGGGCATGTAAATTAACAGACATGGGTCTTACCATCAAGGCGCTCCCTATCTAATATAATAGCAAATGGGTCCATCAACTCATTAAAAATATTGAATTATTGAATTATAATAATGTGAACACAATTTCAGCAGTTCAGAGGGTTGATCCTGACTATCACCCATGAGGGGATATTTAAGCTTGTCTATAGTGTTTAACTAGTTTTTTGATAGCTGTGAGGTGGTAGAAGGCATTTTAGGAAAAAATAATACCATGAAAAATCATGCAGCATGTAAGGGCTGGAGCACATGTGCATGGGACAAAAGTAGCAAGAGATGAGGACAGAAATAGTAAATAAAAACTAGGTTATGATAATTCTTAGTACCATTGCAAGGAGCAATGCAATTATGTAATAACTACATTTACAGAATGCAGTTAAAAAGAAAAAAACCCTACATCACAACTTTATCACTGAGGACTCTTCAGATTATAAGTAACTGAACACCTAGGCCAAATAGCTTAAGCAAAAAGAGAACTAAATTGTTTGCATAAATGCATGGGTGGACTTCAGGCATAGCTTAATTCAATGACCAAATGACATCACCAGGACCAATCTCTCTGTGCTGGGTTTGCTCCATACTAAGGATGTTGGTATTAATGCTTTACCTCACTTGGTTGCCGTGACCTTAAAAGCACACTTTGAGACTGACATTATCCAGATGGTAGAGTATGAAGCCCCAGACACTTCTTTCCTCCAGTGGAAACACTGATTCAACAACAATATATAGACCAATTCCCTTTATGATAAAGTAGAAACCAGTTAAGAGGCTTCTGCACCCCAAGTGAATGCAGAAATCTATCATATCAAAGCAGTTAGAAAAATTTATGGCACCTTAATACCATAATCTCTCCCCTTGTCACAGCACCACACATTTGGGAAGAAACTCCTAGCTCCCAGCCTCTCCCTAAGAAGGAAGAAAGAAGTTTCAGCTGTATGTCCAGTGTTCTGACCTTTTGGGAGGTACCTGAGGGACTGGCTTCTGTTTTACCTGTCTCAGAGCAGTTATAGGAGCCAGCACGCTCTAGATTTCTGGGAGTCACTGAGAACAAAATAGAGATGGGAAGCTTATTGCTGCTTCAGAGGGCTTATAGTAGAGCATATTGGGCTGAAGTGGCCTCTCAGGGGAGAAAGAGAAAAGTGGAGTATGTATCAAACTTTCTGACTTTTCATGAACAACTGGTTTTTGTCCAACTCAACTTGGGTTGCTGATGAAACAAACATACTCTAGCTCTTTGGGGGAAGCTGTGAACAAGAATGAGCTGGGAGCATGCTGCTGTTTTGGAGGACCCATGGTACAGCAGACAGACATCAGAGGAAGCCAGAGATTATGAGTTCCTAAAAAAAGAAACAAGCAAATCTCTACAATGAAGAATCTGCATGCAAAAGTCCAAAGAAGACATATCACAGAAAAGATTTGAGAGGGCCCCAGAATCCCCAGCCCATCTTAATGATGATATCATTCCCTGTACAAATGCAGTGTGTAAAAACTGGGAGAGGTGGTTGTTTTCTCAAATGTACAAGTACCAGTGCAAAGTTTAAAAAACCATGAAGAAACAGGGAGAAATGCTCCAACAAAAAACTAAACAAACAAATCTCCAGAAATCAATCCTAAATAAATAAAAGTGTATGAATTACCTAACAAAGAATTCTTTAAAAGATACTCAATGAGTTCATACAATGACTAAGCAAAATAAGAATTTCCAGAAAAAGATACAAACAAAAAGAGTAGAATAAGTTTTGGAGTTGAAGAACTTTGTAAATGAACTGAAAAAATAACTAATATTGTAAACTAAAATTAGAATTCTAAGCCTCCACCCCACACCAACTGAATGGACCCCCTCTTGACCAAAAAAACTATAAAGAAACCATAAAAACTGAGTTCCCAGCCGTGATGGGACAGGAGGACAGACATGCCTTATTATACACCCTCCCTTTTGCAGTTTAGACACAATGACTGACCAGCATTAATGTTAAAATAGAGATCTAAGACTGACAAAACAAATTCTCTGTGGCCATAAAATGTCAAATTATAAACAGGACCCAAGGCCATGCCAGGCAAGAGTTAAGTCATGCACCCCTTACACTTAAAAAATAAACTATGTTCTAATTGCCACAAGATTTTTCTTTTTCTTTAGCAGCTAAACAAACACTGGTCTTGAGATAAGCAACATCTCTAAAAATCTTGCAGCCCTTCTACCACCAGGCACTGACTAACTGACCACTCTGTTCTACAAGTCATACATAACTACAACTTTAATTAGACAAAAAACTGATTTGTCTGATAAGAAGATCACCAACTGTGGACCCATTCTAGCCAGTTAAGAGGTTATGCACTTAAGTGCTTTCATGTCCCTCTTTGCTTTTTGAAATATAAGCCCTAATTGTAATGCAATGAGATGTTGAGTCAGGATCACCTGCTTGAATATTTGTAGCTCCTCTTGTAACCTGTCGAATATGTACATTAGCCAACATAAGGCTCCCACCCTAATCCCTGCTCCTTCAAATGTGCCTCTCTCTGTTATTTGCCAGAGGCTATGCTTCCCAGCTGCGGATAGTGACCTTGAAGGCTGTAACCCTTCACAAGAAATGAAATCTCCTCTCCTTTTCTAAATGTATAAATCTTGTGATTTTTCAGTTAACAGTGTTTAGCAGCAAGCTTGGTTAAGTAGAATAAAAAAATCAGAGAACTGGAAGTCATTTGAAATTACCCAGTAAGAAGACCTAAAGGAAAAGAGAATAATGGAAAAGACTGAAGAAAATCTAAGGGTCTTATGGGACACTATGAAGACAAACATACACACACACTATATATGTATATACTCTGTTTGTCTCTCTCTCTATATATATATATTAAACATAGGGAAACAAATAAAAGCAATACAAACCTGGAAGGAAAACCTCTAAATGCTTAGGTTAACTTTGGCTAGAATGAAATGGAGAGGAACCGTCTCTCTGTATCCTTTGAAAACCATTCTTATGAATGATTTCCCCGATATATAAAAAATATATATTATATTATATATATTACATATTATATATTATATAATATATATATTTGTAATATATATATATTTGTAATCTGGGTTTCATAAAAAAGAAGAAAGGGGCAGAAAGCTTACTTAAGTAAATAATGGCCAAACATGTCCAAAATATGTGCAGGAGATAGACAAACAGGTTCAAGAAGTCCAGTGGAACCCAAATAGGATGAATCCAAAGAAGTCAGCACTGAGACACATTATAACCAAATTGTCAAAAGACAAAAATAAACAAGTGATTTTGAAAGCAGCAAGAGAAGAGTGACTCATCCCATACAATTGAGCAATATATGACTATCAGCAGATTTCTTAGCAGAAATTTGCAGGCCAGAACAAAGTGGGATGATATATTCAAAGTACTAAAATGACAACTAAATGCCAATCAAAAATACCATATTCAGCAAAATTACTTGTCAAAAATGAAAGAGAGATAATGACTTTTTCAAAGAAATAAAAGGTAAGAAAATTTGTCACCACTTGGCTTGGCTTATAAAAATGCTAAAGGGAGTCCTTCAAGTTGGAACAAAAATATGCTAAACATTAAGACAAAGCATATGAAAGTATAAAGCTTGCTGATAAAAGTAAATATGCAGACAAATACAAAATGCTATAATACTATAATAGCTGTGTGTAAATCACTTTTAGTTTTGGTAGAGAAGTAAAAAAAGTATAAAAATAACTATAACTATAAAAATATGCTAATTGATACAATAAAAATGCAATTTGGTACACCAATAACAAAGTGTAGAGAGGAGGAGTAATATGCAATTGTGTGTGCAGTTGCACTCTTGTTGTCCTCAGCTTAAGCCCCATTGTTATAATTATAAGCTATTTTATGTAAGTCCCATGATAACCACAAAAACAAACCTATAGAAGGTATGCAAAGGAAAATGAGAAGTGAACCAAAGTATTTCACTACAAACATCAATGAAACACAAATAAAGATAATGAAAAAAATAGGAACAAAAGAACTATAAGACAGATAGAAAATAATTTTTAAATGGCTATAGTAAATCTGTTCCTGTCAATAATGACATAAAATGTAAATGAATTGAACTCTCTAAACAAAAAACACAGTGTGGCTAAATCGATAAAATTTTTAAAAACCTAGTCACATACTCTCTGCAAGAGACTCATTTTAGATTACAAATATGTAGGACAAAGTGAAAAAAATAAAAAGAAAATATATCTCATAAAAATGGTAACCAAAATTGAGCAAAGGTGGCCATAACTTTTTAGGCAAAATGGATTTTGAGTTAAAAAGTGTCACAGGAGAAAAGATGGATATAATACAATGACAAAAGAGTCAGTTCACCAGGAGATATAACAATTATAAGTACATATGTACCAAACATCAGAACACCTAAATGAATAAAGCACACATTGACAGAACTGAGAGAGAAATAGACAGCAACACAATAATAGTAGAGAATTTTAATATTCTACTATCAATAATGGATAGGACATCCAGACAGAAGATTAATAAGGAAACAGAGAACTTGAACAACACTATAACCCAACTGGACCTAATAGACATATACTGAACATTTCACTCAATGGCAACAGAAGATGCATTACTCCGAATTGCAAATAAAACAGCCTCCAGGATAAATTGCATATAAAGTCACAAAAGAAGTCTTACCAAATTTAAAAAGATTAAAATAATAAGTATTTTTGACTGTGATACAATGAAATTAGAAATCAATAGCAGAAAGAAATCTGAAAAATTCAAAAATATGTAAAAATTAAATAACACATGCATAAATGCACAATGGATCAAAGAAAACAAAGGGAAATTAGAAAATGTCTAGAGACAAATGAAAATAAAACATAACATATCAAACCATATAGGAGGCAGCAAAACTAGTTCTAACAGGAAATTTTATAGCAATAAATGCCTACATTATAAAAGAGAAAATATATCAAATAAACAACTTTACCCTAGACCTCAAGAAGCTAGAAAAGAAAGAACAAACTAACTCCAAAGTTAGCAGAGGGGAGGAAATAATAAAGATTAGAGCAGAGATAAACAAAATTGAGAATAGAAAAATCAATGAAACTAAAAGCTTTTGAAAAAAAGATAAACAAATCTGACAAACTTTTACATAGACTAAATAAGAACATAAGAGAGAAGACTCAAACAAAATCAGAAACTAAAGAGAAAGCATTACAATGAATACCATAGAGATAAAAAGATTTATAAGAAGCTGAACAATTACATGCCAACAAATTGGATAACTTAAAAGAAATGGATAAATTCCTAGAAATATCCAACTTACCTGCCATGGTTTGGCTGTGTCCCCACCCAAATCTCATCCTGGCTCCCACAATTCCCATGTGTCATGACAGACCTTGTGAGAGGTAACTGAATCATGGAGGCAGGTCTTTCCCATGCTATTCTCATGATAGTGAATAAGCCTCATGAGATCTGATGGTTTTATAAAGAGAAATTTCCCTGCACAAGCTCTCTTTTTTATTGTCTGCCACCATATGAGATGTGTCTTTCACCTTCCACTATGATTGTGAGACCTCCCCAGCCACATGGAACTGTGAGTCCATTAAACCTCTTTCTTTTGTAAATTGCCTGATCTTGGTTATGTCTTTATCAGCAGCATGAAAACGAAATAATAGAGTAAACTGGTACCTGTACAGTGGGGCAATGCTGAAAAGATATCAAAAAATGTAGAAGCGACTTTGGAACTGGGTAACAGGCAGAGGTTGGAAGAGTCTGGAGAACTCAGAAGAAGAGAGAAAAATGTGGGAAAGTTTGGAACTGCCTAGAGACTTGTTGAATGGCTTTGACCAAAATGCGATAATGATAACAGATAATGAAATCCACACTCAGGTGGTCTCAGATCTAGATGAGAAACTTGTTGGGAACTGGAGCAAGGGTCACTCTTGTTATGTTTTACCAAAGAGACTGGCAGCATTTTGCCTATCTAGAGATTTGTGCAACTTTGAACTTCGGAGAGATGATTTAGGGTATCTGGTGGAAGAAATTTCTAAGCAGCAAAGCATTCAAGAGGTGACTTGGGTGTGTTAAAGGCATTTGGTTTTATAAGGGAAACAGATCACAAAAGTTCAGAAAATTTGAAGACTGATAATGTGATAGAAAAGAAAACCCCATTTTCTGAGGAGAAATTCAACCTAGCTGCAGAAATGTGCCTAAGTAGCGAGGAGCCGAATGTTAATCCACAAACAATGGAGAAAATGTTTCCAGGGCATGTCCAAGACCCTTGCAGCAGCCCCTCCCATCACAGGCCTGGAGGCCCAGGAGGAAAAATATGGTTTTGTGGGCCGGACCCAGGGTCCTTCTGCTGTGTGCACTCTAGGGACTTGGTGCCCTGCATCCCAGTTGCTTCAACCATGACTAAAAGGGGCCAAGATACAGCTCAGGCCATGGATTCATAAGGTGCAAGCCCTAAGCCTTAGCAGCTCCCACATGTTATTGGGCCTGCAGGTGCACAGAAGTCAACAATTAAAGTTTGGGAACCTCTGCTTAGATTTCAGAGGATGTATGGAAATGCCTGGATGTCCAGGCAGAAGTTTGCTGCAGGGGTGGGGCACTCATGGAGAACCTCTTCTAGGGCAGTGTGGAAGGGAAATGTGAGGTGGGAGCCCCTAAACAGAATTCCCCACTGGAATGCTGCCTAGTGGAGCTATGAGAAGAGGGCCACCATCCTCCAGACCCCAGAATGGTAGATGCACTGAATGCTTGAACCGTGCGCCTGGAAAAGCCTTAGACACTCAATGCCAATCTGTGAAAGCAGCCTGGAAAAAGACTGTACCCTGCAACAGGGGCAGAGCTACCCAAGACCATGGGAACTCACCTCTTGCATCAACGTGACCTGGATGTGAGACATGGAATCAAAGGAGATCATTTTGGAGCTTCAAGATTTGACTCCCCTGTTCAATTTTGGACTTGCATGGGGTCTTTAGTCCCTCATTTTGGCCAGTTCCTCCCATTTGGAATGGCTGCATTTACCCAATACCTGTAACCCCATTTTATCTAGAAAGTAACTAACTTGCTTTTTATTTTACTGGCTTATAGCTGGAAGGGACCTGCCTTGTTTTAGATGAGACTTTGAACTGCTGACTTTTAAGTTAATGCTGAAACAAGTTAAGACTTTGTGGGAGTGTTAGGAAGGCATGATTGGTTTTGAAGTGTGAGGACATGAGGTTTGAGAGGGGCCAGGGGTGGAATGATATGATTTGGCTCTGTCCCCACCCAAATCTCATCTTGGATTGTAGCTCCCATAATTCCCACATGTTGTGGGAGGGACCCGGTGGGAGGTAATTGAATAATGTGGGCAGGTCTTTCCTGTGCTATTCTCATGGTAGTGAATAAGTCTCATGAGATCTGATGGTTTTATAAAGAGAAGCTTCCCTGCACAAGCTCTCATTATCTCTTGTCTGTCACTATGTAAGACGTGCCTTCCACTTTCCACCATGATTGTGAGGCCTCCCCAGCCAAGTGGAATTGTGAATCCATTAAACCTCTTTTTCTTTAAAAATTACTCAGTCTCAGGCATGTCTTCATCAGCAGAGTGAAAATGGACTAATATACTACCAAAACTTATTCATGGAGGACTAGAAAATGTGAAAAGACAAATAAGAAATGAAGAGATTGACTTAGTAATTAAAACCTCCCAACAAAGAAAATTCCAGGGGCCTTTTGACTATTCTTGTCCTTTTGCTTTTTCATATAAGTTTTAAGATTGGTTTGTCAAGTTCTGTGGAAAGCCCTGTTGGGGTATTGATAGGAATAACATAAAATCAATCTATTAAATTTGTGGAGAATTGACATAGTTGTAATTTAAGTCTTATTAACCATGTACATGGTATATATCTTGGTTCAATTGATATTTAAAGTCACTCAAAGTTTATAAAGGTTTTACTTTTTTAATCTTTGTGGATGTTTTGTATTTTAATTGATATGGTAAATGATGACTCATCATTATATCTTCTAGTTGCAGCTTATACTTATAGACAATCTGCATAAACTTCTCTAAGTCTAAAAGTAAGAGTCTGCAAGTTCCTCTGGAATTTCTACATGGATGATATCATTTGAAAATAACAAGATTTTTTTCTTCTAAAAGTAGATTTTTGCTCAAGGAACCGAAAATACATTTGACAAAACCTCTAATATAATGTTAAATGAAATTTTGATAGGAGGAAGATGTGTCATGCTTCTAATTTTAACAGAAACATTTTAAGAGTTTTACTATTTACAATAATGATTTTAAAATGTTGTAGTGCCTTTCTTTCGGGTTGAAGTATCCTCCTCTTACCTGAGTTTATTAAGGAATTTTTAAATATAAAGAATGAATGTTGAGTATATTGCATGCTTCTTCTGCATATATTGAAGAAATCATATGATTTTTTTGGTTTGATTTGTCCATGTCATTAATCACATTAATAGACTTTTTTATGATTGACCCAGCCTTGTATTTCTGGAATATAATTAGCTCAGCCAGCATGTATTTTTGTTTTCTACAATATGGAATTCAGTTTGCTAACACTTTTCCTTAGCTTTTTTCATCTATGTTTATAAATCAGAACTTGTCTGATTTTGTTCTCAAAATGTTCTTATCTTTTCTTTTTTAATATTCAGGTTATATGAGCCTCATAAAATAGTTGGGAGTGGCCTCATTTTTGCAATTCTTTGGAAGATTTGGTGTAAGGACAGAATTCTCTGTTCCTTAAACATTTGAATAACTCATCTCTGAGCTTGAATAACTCAAGCTCATTTTTTGTCACATGCTGTTCTTAAATCAGTTTTAATATTTTCTCTCCATTTCATCTAGGTTTTAAAATATGTTGGCACAAACTTTTAATAACATATACCTTTAAGAAAATCTTCTGCATCTATAATTATGTCTTTTAAAAATATCTAATATTTTTTGGGGGAGGGGGACTGTTCCTTTTTTTCTAGATTAATGTTGCCACTGTTCCTTTTTTCCAGATTAATCTTGCCAATTTTTATGTCTTTTCAAACAACCAGTTTTTGTCTATGTTTATCCTTTCTCATATAATTACTTTGTATTTTTATAATTATTGTTCTCTATTATTTTATTATTTTATTTTACTTATGTTCATTATGATGATCCTTCTAATTCCATAAATTGAACACTTAGCTAATTAAGTTTTAACTTTCCTTCTTTCTAGGATAAACATTTAAGGCTGTATACCTTTTTTAAACTACTGTTTAGCTAAATCCCACAAATTTTGAAAGTAATATGTTTATAATAATTCTGTTCCATTTACCAATTTTCACTTAGAATTTTGTAGGCTTTTAAAGGCAATTTTTATTTTATTTCTGAACTTATGGACTTTTTAAAATACACTTTTTATTTTACAATACTTTCAGAGTCACAGAAAAGTTGCAAGGATAACATGTAGGATACAGAGAGTTTCCATATACCCTACACTCAGTTTACTTATTATTAACATCTAACAATATTATGGTAAATTTTTTAAAACTGATGAAGCAATATTAATATGTTATTAACAATTAAAGCTCATACTTTGCTCATATTTCTTTTGTTCTTATCTATTTTTTCTGTTCCAGAATACTACATTTCAGTTATCTATCTTGTCTCTTTGAACTCCCTTACAGAGTGACAATTTGTTAGACTTTTCTTGCTTTTGATGACTTTGATAATTTTACAGAGCCCTGGTCAGTTATTTTGTAGAATGTTCTTCATTTGGATTTGTCTAATCATTTTCTCATGGTTAGGGGGTTATAGTTTTTTGTGGGAAAGTAAAATGCCATTTTCATCACATCATTTCATAGGGATATAGTATTGACATGACTTATCATTAATGATGTTAACTTTGATCATTTCCCCTCAAGTAGTGTTTGTCAAGTTTCTCTACTGTTGTTACTCTTTTTTTCACTTTCTACACTGTGCCCTTTAGAAGGAAGTCACTATACGCAGTTCACATTACATGATGGAGAGTTATGCTCCTCTAGGAGAGAGGGCATGAGGTTATTTACATAAATTATTTGAAATTTCTCTGCATGGTAGATTTGTCTCTTCTCTGTAATTTGTTTATTCAATAATTTATTTATGTCAGTATAAACTGATGGATATTTATTTTATACTTTGTGTTATAATTTAATTGTAGGCTATTTATTGCTTTGCTTTCAAATTATTTCAGCTATGACTTTTTATGGATTTAAAGCTATCTTTTGACTATCTATTTCTATTTCATTGCATTGTGACTGGGTAAAATAATCTGTATAGTAAGTATTCTTTAAGATGTATTAGTGTTTTTTATACCCTAGTAGATGGTAAGTTTTGTAAATAATCCAAATACTTAAAAATAATTTTCATTTTCGAATTATTGATAGAAATTTCCTACGTATGTTGTTAGAGGGTAACTTTACTAGATTTTTTTTCTTTTTATAAAATTAATTATTACGTGTAAATAGTAGTTGTATATTTTTATGGGGTACATGTGATGCTTTGGTACAGGCATACAATGCGTAATGATCAAATCAGGTTAATTAGGGGTATCCATCTGGATTTTTTTTTGTTTAATATAATGACAAAAAAATATATATGAAATCAGAAATAGACATAAAACTCTCCCACCACTGTGACAGTAAAAAATCTTCCATTTCTCTTTATACATCTACCATTTTATTTATATATTTTGCAACCACATTATTAGAAATATTCAAGGTTAGATTTGTTTATTTTCCTTGATAAATTAAAGCTGAAATCTTTTGTAGTAGCTTTTTGTTGTTGTTGTTTTTTGTTGTTGTTGTTGTTTTTGAGACAGAGTCTCTCTCTGTCACCCAGGCTGGAGTGCAGTGGCACAATCTCAGCTCACTACAACCTCGCCTCTTGGGTTCAAGTGATTCTCCTGCCTCAGCCTCCTGAGTAGCTGGGACTACAGGCATGCACCACCATGTTTGGCTAATTTTTATATTTTCAGTAGAGATGGGGTTTCACCATCTTGGCCAGGCTGGTCTTGAACTCCTGACCTCGTGATACACCTGCCTCAGCCTCCCAAAGTGTTGGGATTACAGGAATGAGGCCTTTTTGATCCTTAATAATGCTTTTATTAAAGTCTTACCTTTCTGACAGTCATAAAATTACATAAGGTTTCCTTATATAATTTCCTTATGATTAGTGTTTGCCTAGTATTTTTTCTCATTAGTTTAATCTTTCCTGTGTCCTTATGTTTTAGAAGTATCTGTTGTAAATAGCAGATGTTGGATTAAAAAGATATATTAGTTTCACAATCTTTGTCTTTGGATAGGAAAACAATTTATATTTATTATATAACAATATAAGCACATGTATTCTACTTTACCTTTGTATTTATTCTGCTTTTCTAAGTTTCTTCTTTGTGCTTTTCTTACTTATTTTGGAGTGCTTGATTTTCTTGGAAAGTGTACATTCTAGTATTTTTAGTGATTACCTTAGAAATTTAGTATGTGTGTACAACTTACCAACATCTATAGTTCATTGTTATCTTCTCCCTATAAGAGTACAAGAAACTTAAAAAATTTAGATTATCTTTTTCTTATTTTATATATTACTATTGATTAACACATTCACTGTTTTAATCACATGAGTAGGCTCAAATATACATTTTAAACTTTTTAAAAAGTTAATTTATTCTTTTTTTTTTTTAGTTTGTATTTTTTTAAACAATATCTTACTCCTCATCTTGCTAGAAATAGAAGTTCCACCCTACATTTTTGATTTCCCTGAGGACTCCTTAAAATATCTACAGGGTTGGCTTTCACAGTACCTATCTGTCACATGATTATGGCATGTATGTATTAATTATCTCCTCCTTTAATGAGAATCTCTTGACAGCAGTAGGCCACCACGGAGAAAGTTTAAAATGTTGGCTTTGCAGTGAAACTACATGTTTGAAGTTTCCTGACACCTGATTATATTTATTTGGTTTAAAACCAAAATTGTTTTTCTCTTGTTCATCATAAAAATAATATTTCTTTTTACTATCTTCTTTACTCAAAAAAGTGGATTTTTAACAACCTTTGGATTATAACGATGCACTTGAACAATCTTCCTTGTTATACAGCAATGTCACTTAAAATTTGTTTTCTGGTGGAAAAAAATCAAATCATACCCCACCTTGTAGAAAGACATGGAACATCTGAGTATTATCTGTAGCAGGCACATCTGGTACCTAAAAAAGCATGGAGAACTTAAAATGTACCTGCCACCGCTACCAAGATTGTATTTAAGCAAGGAACATGTCCAGGTTGATGATGAAACATCTCTGGTATGAGACACCACTTGTGAAATATGGAACTTATTACTGAGTTTTCAGCTATTAACAATTGCACCAAACGGTCTTGTGACTCAACTGCACAAGAAAGGTTTATTCTTGGCTGAATACAATCAATCAACGTACCCATTCTGAGTCTAATGTCTGCAAAACCCAGACTCCAAGCCAAATTTTTTTCTGCGGCTCTGACTCATAAAGTCTTATTATTAACATCTTCATTCTAAACACAACTCTCACCTAAGTGATAGAGCCTAGAAGGTTACAGTGTGGATAGAGGGGGAGTGCTTTTTTACCCCAGAATGGGTGGCTTTAGTTGTACTCGCCTCTGCCCAGGGGAGGTTGCCTATTGGCTTTGATTATAGGAGCCAACACTGGGGATCTGGGCCAAGTTCCACTTTCACATGTAGGAAGCACACCTTCTGCTGCCTTTATGAAAAATCCTGGGTATTAATATCATAAATCTCAGTGATTGCTTAGACAGTCTTGCATATTAGGGCCCCATTGTTAGTTTTCACTTTGCTCAGACCTTGCTCTAATGCTGGGCTTCTTTCAAATTATTTTGGCAGGTGTGTTGGCTGTTCAGCAGTTATTGGGAAAAAGAATGAGGGAAACAGAGACTGGGCTCTCACTTCCTTCTACAGTTCTGTGGCCTGCCCTGTCCCCTGTGCTACAAACCAGATTGGGAGGAGTGAGGTTGGCATCTGGGCCTGGAAGTAGAGAGTGAGAAAGGACTTACAGATTATCCTGTCCCCTCATCCCAGTTGACCTGAAACTTAATTTGCCATTACATTTCTCCACGTATTCATAGTGATTATATTCCTCAGATGTTCTGAAATGATCCCAGTGGAAAATAGCCCATTCTATTGTTCTTAAGAGAACATTTATATTTATGAGACCATGTGTCCTAAATTTAGGTTTGGAGACTGTTTTCATAATATCCTCACTCTGCAATAGGCTTAATAGATAATTTCTACTGGTATTTATCCTCATTTGGGTTGAAATTAGTTACAATGCAGAGTTTCAATTTATACACCTATTTATATCCTAATTTATACCCTAGTCCTCTGGGACTTGAGCTCTCTTCCTTCTCTTTTGACTTTCAAAGACATGATTTATGGTGTGAGTCTAGGGACCCAGAGAAGTGAGGAAGAAAAAGAGATGAATCCCCTGTGCAGATCGTGAATTTGCTTTTTTCTCATCCAGGACACCCTCCCCCATTGGACATGGCCCCTCCATGCTTGGCCAGGTTGCCAAGCTTCAAGGACGGTATCCTGTACATGAGAATTGCTCCAGACTCATCCTCTCCCTGCCATCTGTGCCTTTGTGTCTTCTATTGCCAGCTGATTTCAGATTTAGCCACAGTGAGAATCATTAAGCACTTGATAGCTTTGTCCCTTTCGTGTCAGCATTTAATCCTGGTGTATCTGGAATCCAGCTTGAATCACAGCTTAGGAATCCATATATCAGACATCCTCTCCCCACCATGATTTCCCCAAGAACTTCACACTAATTCAGGAAAGAGATAGAACTACTGCATATCTGACTTGAATTATTTGATAGAATTGTCCACTGGGCAGTTAAAGTGTCCATACTGATGGAAGCTTATTTTTCACTCTTATTTTGCTGCTCCACCAGTATTTTAAGCTACCAAAGAAATCTCTTTCAGCTGTTCTTTTCCCAAACCACTTTAACATTAGTTGCTTCTATGACCAGATAAAAATTCATAAAAATTAATCTGGTCTGTTTTCCAAATTGGCTTGCAATTTGCATTGTTATCAGAAATATATGAGAACATCCTTTTTAACATATCTCTGCCAGCAGTAAGTATTATGATTCTTTTTAATTTTTTGCTAGTGTGATAAGTACAAAGTCATAGCACATCATTAATTTGCTGTTTTGTGGCTTCTACAGAATTTGAACATATTTTCATGTGTTTGGTGGCCATTCGCATATAATTTTCAATGAGTTGCATGTAACTTTTCTTTACCCAGTTTTCTAGCAATTTATAAAAGCTATTTGGATATTGTAATTAATTATTTTGCCTACTATTTGCATTATAAACATTTCCCCAAAGTAAACATTGTTGAAATTGCTCATACTTTTCCACACACATTTTAACTTCATTTAGTAAATTTAATTTTATTTAAAGTTTTACTTTTAAAATCAAGTGTCATTTAATTTAATCTTCCCTTTTATAGAGTGTCTTTTCTTTTCCTTTTTTTTTCTTTTGGAGATGGAGTCTTGCTCTGTAACCCAGGCTGGAGTGTAATGGTATGATCCCGGCTCACTGCAATCTCCGCTTCCTGGGTTCAAGCGATTCTCCTGCCTCAGCCTCCCAAGTAGCTGGGATTATAGGCATGCACCACTACACCTGGCTAATTTTTGTATTTTTAGTAGAGATGGGGTTTCACCATATTGACTAGACTGGTCTTGAACTCCTGACCTCAAGCGATCCACCTGTCTTGGCCTCCCAAAGTATTGGGATTACAGGCATGAGCTGCCGCGACCAGCCTTAGAGTTTCTAGTTTTAAGCAAGATGCTTCTCTTACCTTTAGGTTTACCTGGAATCTCCCAAATATGCAATCTTACTTCAAAATAAATGTCCATCAATAGGGAAATGATTAAATAAATTATGGTAGACAAACACCATTAAATGAAGAAAGAGCGTTACAACAGTTGTCTTGAAAAGACTTCCCAGGAAATATTTTTGAATGACAAATGCCAATTGTAGGAAATTATGTTATATGAATCCATACTTATAAAACAAAAATGCCAGAAGTGTATGTAGGAATATGTGTAATACATAGGTGTTTATGTCCTTTGTTTTTTTCTCTCTCTGTCTTTTTAGAGATAAGGTTTTGCTCTGTCGCCCAGGCTGGGATGCAGTGGTGCAATCATAAATCACTGCAGCCTTGAACTCCCGGGCTTAAGTGAACCTCTCACCTTAGCCTCCCAAGTAACTGTGACCACAAGCATGTGCTACCACATCCAGCTAATTTAAACTATTTTTTGTTTGTAGAGACAGGGTCTTGTTATGTTGTCTAGACTGGTCTCAAACTCCTGGCCTCAAGCAATCCCTCCACGTCTGCCCCCCAAAGCACTGGGAGTACAGGTGTGAGCCACCATGACCAGCCTGTTTATGTCTTTATATCTCTATAAACTTAAAAAATATGGAAGGTCATATGCTGATGGGGATGGAAACCGCTAGTGGGGAGGTGGGGAAAGAAGAAGATGGAGGAGAAGAGTATAATAAAATAATTAGGAAAGATTATATTAAAGACAAGTATAAAAATTGTAATACCTACTTCAAAAAATCAGCTACATTTTAAGCCTTTGTTTCCTTGAATGCCTCACCTTACTATAAAATTCACCCTTCATTTATTTTCAACATGTCATCAAGGACACAAAACAAGATTATGTAGTCGATAATAAGAGTGTGGTGTAGTAGAAAGAACTTAGGCTTAGCTCAGCTTACAGATATTTAGTGACTTGTATGAGTCACTGTCTCTTCAAACCCAGCATAGTTCTAATGATCTGCAGGTCCTTCTCAGCTTCACCCATTCCTCATCTATGACCTAACCCAGGGTTTCTCAGGGGTGTCACTATTGACATTTTGGGCCAGAGTTCCTTGCTGAGTGGGTGAGTGGGGTGGGAGGTGCAGTCCTGTACATTGTAGGATGTTAAGCCGCCACATCCTTGGTCTCTGCCTACCAGATGCCAGACGTCACTCAGTGGTGACAACCAAAAAATGTCCCTTAAGAGTGCAAAGTCACCCCCAGTTTTGAACCATTAATCTAGTTTGAATGATTATTATATCCTTTTCCTGAAATTTGTTTTCTCTGTTAACTGAAAAGAACACTGCTCAAGAATTCCCTTGAAAACTGACCTCTGGAGTATTTAAATGTCCTTTATTTTGATTAAGTATGTGTCACCTTATCATTTGTGTGAGAGAGATATGAGCTTGTTGTTTTCCTCTCTGTATTACACAAACAAATCATAATGACTCATTCATTACAGGCACAGGGAAGCTCAGCCTTCAGGTGCGTGGGGAATGTTCATAATAAATCACAATTATCTGAATTGTTTTGAGTGACTATTATATGGCTAGGGAACAATGACTTCGACTTTTTCTTAATGAGGGAAGTTCCTTTCTATTTTTTTGCTTTATTCCTACAATAATCACGTGTACACAAGAACTGCTTTATTCTTTATTGCACTGTTTTTTCTTAGAATTCTGGGCTTTAAAAAAAAAGTGATACTCCAAGATAAAGGAATAAATCAGGAGCCTAAAAAACCATAGGCTTCGGTGGTTTTGCTTTAACGTAGTGTCTGAGTTTGGAAAGTCCAGAGAGCTCTGGAATTCTGAACAGCCCAGTTGTTACAACCTGAGGAAAATTCTCCAAATGTCATACATGGATTAATCCCACTCAAGGATACTCTTGGATTTGTCTAGGTCATGACTTTCAATTCGTTTTCTCAGACAATCAAGAAGCACAGAGGTCTACAAAACCATCATGTTGACAACACTGATTGTGTGATTTTTATGTGGGTGGCACATGCAATCTGAGACTTGGTTTTGTCATAACCTGTTAATGAGGTTGAATGGAAGTGACTAACCCCATGACCTCCAGCAAGTTGGTGGCTACTGAGATTTTTTAAAGAACTTAATTATCACATAAAACCAAAGAGCTTAGAGCAGTTCACAACACCAGCAAAAGTTTTTTGTGTTTATAACCATCTAAAAAATCATTCATTCATTCATTTAATAAAAATTGTCTAAGTACCATGTGCCAAGGATTGGGCTGGGGATACTGTGGTGACAACATTCCCCCTGCCCTTGTGGAGTTTAAACTCTAGTGCAGTAAAGAGACATTAATGACTTACTGTCATAAATCAGTGTTCCACATGCTGAGGCAGGAGCACTGTTGCTGTATAGGATCTGTGCTACTTACGAGGTCAGGGAAGATTTCCCCTGAGCAACAAATGCTTACTCTGAGATTTGAAGGATCACTAAGAGTTAACTTAGCAACAAAAGGAGGGAAGATCATTTCAAGAAAAGGATATTGCATGTGCAAAGTTCTTGTGATGAGGGTAGGCCAGTGCCACTGGAACAGAAAAGGGAAATGAAGAGAGAGATGTGAGATATGCTTGAAAGATGGCAGAGGCCAGACCTTCTAGTTCAAAATAAATTGCACCTCATTTTATAAACAATGAGAAGACTACAGAGAGCTTTAGGAATGAGTTGACATAATCAGTGTTATTTAAGCAAAAGGTTAACACAACTATGTTTTGAAATTCTTCTGCCTGAGTCTAAAGAATGGGTACAAGAGAGCCCAGAGCGGCTGCCGGCAGATAGTTTAGGAGAGTATTTGACTAGCCCAGGCAAGAGAAGATACTACTTTGTATTAGAATGGATATGGCAGTGGTAGTGAAGATGGAGAAAAATGAACAGAGTCAAGAGATTTTTATGGGGTAAAAATTGGAATTTGTAGTGGGTATTAGTAGGAGGCTAAAGTGGGAGCAGGAAGAAAGAAAATATGAGAATGACCTTGGAAAAACTGGATTCATGAGATGAATAATATTTTTTCTGAATTTCAGATTAGGTTCAGATCACTTAATTAACTTTCCCAAGGTCACAGAGTCAATCCATGGCACAGCCAGGGTTGAACCCAGGTGAGTCCAACAGCAAAGCCAGAGGTTTATTTATAGCTGAAACTGTTCTTAAAAGCTTTGCAAGATGCAGAAAATGAGACAATTTTTTTTTTTTTTTTTTTTTTTTTTTTTTTTTTTTTTTTTTTTAAAGACAGAGTTTCACTTTTATCCCCCAGGCTGAAGTGCAATGGTGCAATCTTGGCTCACCACAACCTCCGCCTCCCAGGTTCAAGTGATTCTCCTGCCACAGTCTCCCAAGTACCTGGGATTACAGGCATGTGCCACCATGACAATTTTTTAAAAAATAAAAACAATTTTTTTAAAATAAAACTGGAGTTCTAGTACTTTTGATGAAATAGACTTCTCCTTACAATTTCACCCTCCCACACACACACACACTTTTGCTTGTAACTTACCCTTCATGTCTAGGAAACCAATTAAAATATGGTTGTAGAAGGAGTCAGCAGGGTTGGCTGCATTGCTTTCCAATCATTCCAAACCTCACCATGAAAAAGAAAGAAGAACCAGACAGCAAAAGAAAAATGCAAGGATGATAGGCATATCAAAAATAAAATTAAATACCAGCTTTTCTCCACAATTCTCAAACTACAAGGGGTTGAGGGCAAAATATCAGCACCCAAAAGCCCTGCATTGGTGTTTGAGTTGCCTGAAATATCCACAACCAGAAGAAGCCCGGAGTAGCCAGAGCAGTGGAAAGTGCCATGGGCCAGTTCTGGGTTAGCACCAGGAAGGGTATTGTCCAGCACGAGCGTGATTAGAGGAAGAGGCCTGCGGCGTATCCTAAAGGGGCTGGAGCAGTCAATCCCCAATAAATCCTTAAAACTAACCCCTAGAACTTCCTTCCACAGAGATGCAGACACACACACACACACACACACACACACACACACACACACACACACAAATCTGGAAGCGGAATCAAGATAACTTATCAGTAGACAACCAAATTGTAGATGAAGGGAAGGTGGTGCTATAAAAGCTTCCCATCTCATAAATGAAAATTAATGATAGAATTAGGATGACCCCATTTGCAATTCCCCAAATTAGTAAGGGATCCAGTCATCAAGTATCATCGGCTGTTAATGTCACAAAAAGAGAAACACCCAGGTATCGAATGTCTCCCATTGTAAAAACATACCACTGCCTACAGTCCTGACACATGGGTAGGAACTGAGTCGGAGCAGGATCTGTCTGATCTGATCCGGTTTGCAGCCAATACCAGGAATACAGGAGCAGGCTGAACTGAACTTTTTGTTGGCAATCAGCAAAATCGAGACTGCGGACAAATATCCAGGTCAAATGCCCTTTTTTTCTTTAACAGATAAATTATAAAGAAAAGAAAGGGATAAAAGGAGAAGACTTAAAAGATATATCAGTTTTCTTTAAGTGGATCAGACTAATTGAAGCTCCTGGGATGTTCACTGAAGTAATAAAAGTATAAAGAAATTCACAAAAGTGAACAAGAAAATACAAGTTTGTGATTAAAATTGGGCAGAGAGGACTATGGTTGAAATGGCTTCTAAGGTGTTAACAAATTTTATCTCTTGACCTGAGTGATGGTAACAATAATTTCTGCCTTGCAGTAACTCGTAAAACCCTGCAGTTGTTTTGTGTGGCGATTCCTCAAAGATTGAGAACTGGAAATACTATTTGACTCATCAATCCCATTATTGGGTATATACCCAAAAGAATATAAATCATTCTATTATAAAGATACATGCACACGCATGTTCATTGCAGCACTATTTGCAATAGCAAAGACATGGAATCAGTCCAAATGTCCATCGATGATAGACTGGATAAAGAAAATGTCATACATATACACCATGGAATAAAAAGGAAAGAGATTATGTCCTTTGCAGGGACATGGATGAAGCTGGAAGCCTTTCAGCTTGCTTCATGTCTTTCTGTACATATTTTAATTTACAATGCAAAAACAGAAAAAAAGCAATGTAATTTACTTGGGCAGGCCCCAGTTTATTCTAAAAAATAAAATAGGTAGCTAGAGAGAGAGGCTGTCATTCTTGCAAAAGTGAAGTATTCAAAGTTTGCTTTGTATTTCCTAAATATCTATAAGAATTGTTTCAAGTGAGAATTAATATAGGAAATGAATTTACAAATGTGATCTATAGTTTTACCTCATCTCCACCTGAGTTAAGTGACATAGTACCATGTCTAAAATTTATTTAATCAATGTACAGTCTGTGTGTTCAAGGTTACTTCTCATTGTGATCAAATCTGTACATTCTGAATGGCTGACTGGGACAAATAATCAACATCTGAGTGGAAAAAACTCAACAGTTACCTAACCACGGGGTTGAAAAAGAAGAGTGACCGTGGTTGATGGCAAGGTCAAGAACTTTGGGTGGAAAATGTCTCCCATATCATATCAGAAGAAAGTCCCCAGAGCAAAGAATAAAAGGATAGTGAATGTTTAGGAGCTTTCCTGGGTGCCCAGAATATGTTTGGTTTATTACTGTGATGTTTCTGCAGCTGCCTGCTTGTAGAAAGAGCTGCAGGAAATCTGTCATCCTTCTTCAAAACAAGCAAGGGTCACTAAAGCCCCATTATTGGACCAAAGCAGGAAATACAACAAAGCCCAACATAATACAGTTCTGTTGAAAGGAATCTGACTTAGGAAAGAGCGGCGGATTTTTCTTAGGATTGTTAGTCTAAGCTGTTCCCAGACCGGTCATGATTAAAAGACATGCTTATTTAATGATCAACAGCTTATGACAAATCACAAAGGCTACCAATAGGAGAAGGAAGCCTGTGAATCCAGATGTAATCCTTTTCTGATGTGCCAGGAAATATTAACCATTGATGACAAAGTAAAATAAAACAAAGGTGATTGTTGCCATGCCATTTTTGGATGCATGCCAGGGCTGTTACTGCCCATGGAGATGGGAAGATCAGGCAGAGTCACCCATAAGTACAATTATATAGGTCCTAGTGTTGGCTGCTCCATCAAGACACCCTGTGACTTCAGGTAAAACATTGAACTGAAGAGAGAGAGAGATCTCTTTTCTTGTAAGAAACAAAAATAAAAAGTTTAGTAATCTCTCCATGACATTTATATTAGCAAGGTCATTAGCCAAAATAGCAGGTCACCTTTCAAAGGAAGTCACATCATGTATATTCTAGGAGGCACATGGGACCTCTGGTTATAGCGCTTTTAAATAAAATATGTGCATTGTCCATGTGCCAATATAAAATGCTACTAGATAGTAACTGACAATATACGGTGAAGTCTCAACTTCTATTTAAAATAGAAGTTTTTAATTTAGAGTTATACTAAATTAAAATAGAAGTTTTAATTTAAGTTAGAGTTTTAATAAATAGAGTTATACCTAGAGTTATGTAATGGTTTTCTCTGGAGAAGTTAACAATGATTTATGTATTCATTTCTCCTACGACCCAAATAAAACATTTTGTAAGATCGATAGCCATCATGTATCTCTGGATCCCAGTGTGCGCTGGATCCTCCCTGAGGAGGATGTAAACACTAACACCCTCCCATGAGGAGGCCTGGACCCACCCAAGCCTTGAGCTTCTGAAAACCAGGTCTTTTGATATACTGAGAAATTTCTTTTCACTAGAGAGTGAGAAATGAAGACTTGCCTGCTGTCCTAAGTCCCAAATCTATTGTGCTAGGGGTAATAGTGGCCTTGATTCTTAATGAGCATTAAGCCACAGCCCCCCAAACCCCAGTCTTCTTTCCACCATGTATACCTATTTTGCCTGACTTTTGGCCTTTTTCTTTGTCCACAGTTCAGTCCCCTCTATCCAGGCCAGTGAGCTAGATCTTTCCTTCTTTCCTTCCTTCTCTCCCTCACTCCTTTCTTCTCTTTTCCTTAAACTATCATTGAATCCAAGTGACTCAAATATGAATAAAAAATCAAAGGAAGTTTAATTTTCCCACTTCTTCCCCTTTGTAGTCTCAGTTAGAAGGGTTATTACTACCTACCTAGAATAAAGTTCCTATGACCAACATAGCCTGGGTTGTATCTCACAGGAGGGACTGCGGCTCAGCCAGGCTTAAGACTGTACGTTAGCTCAAGGCTGAGTCTCTGATCTTCCTTACATTTTTAAGATTCTCAAGAGTGAGTAGAACACACAACATTTTGTAGCACTGGCCCCATACCTTGCAAATGTAGAAAACAAGCTGTGTCCAGCTCCAGAGCAATATCCTAGGAAAACTTTTATTCCTAGACTCCCAACTGCATTTTTTTTTTTTTTTTTTGAGACCGAGTTTCACACTCTTGTTGCCCAGGCTGGAGTGCAATGGTGCAATCTCAGCTCATGGCAACCTCCACCTCCCAGGTTGAAGCTATTCTCCTGCCTCAGCCTCCCGAGTAGCTGGGATTACAGGCCTGCATCATCATGCCCCGGTAATTTTGTATTTTAAGTAGAGACGGGGTTTCTTCTTGGTGGTCAGGTTGGTCTCAAACTCCCGACCTCAGGTGATCCGCCTGCCTCAGCCTCCCAAAGTGCTGGGATTACAAGCATAAGCCACCACGGCCAGTCCTCAACTGCATTCTTATCCACAGTCCCTCATTTGCATTTCCAAAATTCAAAAACTATTTGACAGCAAATATTCACCTCAACTGACTGATGTGATTCATAGTTTTTACGTATCATGCCAAGTATGAATATTCATATACTTTGCTTCAAAATATGAATGTGTAAATTATAGTGTACTTCTGAAGATCCTATTAGAGGTGTTATGTAAATAACTGGTATACATTATCTGACTAAGTCTGAATTCAGAAACACACATGACTCCACGAATTTTAGAGAATAAATCATGGACTTGTATTGCCAAAGAGCACTACAAAGCTGATAGAGTTAAGATAGATGGAGATTTTCTCCTTAAGTTGATAAGCAACTTCGGCAAAGTCTCAAGATACAAAATCAATGTGCAAAAATCAAAAGCATTCTTATACACCAGTAACAGACAAACAAAGAGCCAAATCATGAGTGAATTCCTGTTCACAATTGCTTCAAAGGGAATAAAATACCTAGGAATCCAACTTTCAAGGGATGTGAACGACATCTTCAAGGAGAACTACAAACCACAGCTCAACAAAATAAAAGAGGACACAAACAAATGGAAGAACAGTCCATGCTCATGGATAGGAAGAATCAATATCGTGAAAATGTCTATACTGCCCAAGGTAATTTATAGATTCAATGCCATCCCCATTAAGCTACCAATGACTTTCTTCAAAGAATTGGAAAAAACTACTTTAAACTTCATATGGAACCATAAAAGAGCTTGTATCGCCAAGACAATCCTAAGCCAAAAGAACAAAGCTGGAGGCATCACGCTACCTGACTTCAAACTATAGTACAGGGCTACAGTAACCAAAACAGCATGGTACTGGTACCAAAACAGAGATGTAGACCAATGCAACAGAACAGAGCCCTCAGAAATAATACCACATATCTACAATGATCTGATCTTTGACAAACCTGACAAAAAGAAGAAATGGGGAAAGGATTCCCTGTTTAATAAATGGTACTGGGAAAACTGGCTAGCCATATGTAGAAAGCTGAAACTGGATGCCTTCCTTACACCTTATACAAAAATTAATTCAAGATGGATTAAAGACTTAAATGTTAGACCTAGAACCATAAAAACCCTAGAAGAAAACCTAGGCAATACCTTTCAGTACATAGGCATGGGCAAGGACTTCATGTTTAAAACACCAAAAGCAATGTCAACAAAAGCCAAAATAGATAAATGGGATCTAATTAAACTAAAGAGCTTCTGCATAGCAAAAGAAACTACCATCGGAGTGAACAGGCAACCTACAGAATGGGAGAAAATTTTTGCAATCTACCCATCTGACAAAGGGCTAATATCCAGAATCTACAAAGAACTCAAACAAATTTACAAGAAAAAAACAAACAACCACATCAAAGTGGGTGAAGGATATGAACAGACACTTCCCAAAAGAAGACATTTATGCAGCCAACAGAATCATGAAAAAAATGGTCATCATCACTGGCCATCAGAGAAATGCAAATCAAAACCACAATGAGATACCATCTCACACCAGTTAGAATGGCGATCGTTAAAAAGTCAGGAAACAACAGATGCTGGAGAGGATGTGGAGAAATAGGAACACTTTTACACTGTTGGTGGGACTGTAAAGTAGTTCAACCATTGTGGAAGACAGTGTGGCGATTCCTCAAGGATCTAGAACTAGAAATACCATTTGACCCAGCCATCCCATTACTGGGTATATAACCAAAGGATTATACATAAATCATGCTGCTATAAAGACACATGCACATGTATGTTTATTGTGGCACTTCACAATAGCAAAGACTTGGAACCAACCCAAATGTCCATCAATGATAGACTGGATTAAGAAAATGTGGCACATATACACCATGGAATACCATGCAGCCGTAAAAAAGGATGAGTTCATGTCCTTTGTAGGGACATGGATGAAGCTGGAAACCATCATTCTCAGCAAACTATCACAAGGACAAAAAACCAAACACCGCATGTTCTCACTCATAGGTGGGAATTGAACAATAAGAAGACGTGCACATAGGAAGGGGAGCATCACACACTGGGGCCTGTCGTGGGGTAGGGGGAGTGGGGAGGGATAGCATTAGAAGATATACCTAATGTAAACAATAAGTTAATGGGTGCGGCATACCAACATGGCACATATATACATATGTAACAAACCTGCACGTTGTGCACATGTAACCTAGAACTTAAAGTATAACTAAAAAAAAAAAAAAAGGTAGATGGAGATTTCATTTTCTTCAGCTACAGGAAGGTGCAATTCAGTCTGTCAGAATTCATAACTGGGAAGCCCAAAGTCAATGAGAAGAAATTACCTAGTAAAGATTAATTTTGGCACAATGAATGTATCAAATCTGGGGAGGAGATCTTAACATTCATTTTTTTTTCTTTCTCTCTAAATATCATTTAAGATGTTATTGTCCCCTTGAGAACTTGAGGTATTTGTAATGATAGCAGGCCCAGTCACCAGGTCTTATTTGAAATACCTTTCCTTCCCACGGCAGGTAAGTGGCTCCCAAGAGGTACAAGAGAGGACCAGCCCAATGTGAAAGCATTTCTCAAGGCTTTGTTGGAGTTATATTTGGTTAAATCTCATGGTCCAAAGAAAAAGACCAAAGCAGAGTGGAAGAACAATCGATGGTACTTATAAGGGGTGTAGTTACAGGGAGGGGAAGAATCTGTGTCCATTTTTATAACTTACCACAAATTCCTATCACAGAGAAGGAAACATCAGGAGGGGGAGAAAATTGTTCCCTGTTGGCATCCACGGTCATACAGCTACAAAGCAATGAAGATAGGATTTAATCTGATTCTAGAGCCTGCTCTTAATAACCTGCTCCACCCGCTATACTCTCGTTTGACTGATTCCTAAGTTTTGCACAAATTCCCATCACATAGAAGGAAACACCAGGAGGGGGAAAAAGTATCCCCTATTAGCATCCTCTGTCACACAGTTACAAAGCTGTGAGGGCAAGATTTAATCTAATTCTAGAGCCTGTTCTTAATAACCTGCTCCACCCCCTATTCTTTCTGATTAACTGACTCCTAAGTTCTTTGAAGGAGAAATGAACTCTATTCACCAGCATGGACTCAGCCAGCAAGTTAAGTCTAGGAGCAAATAGAGGCTGGCACGTAGCTGCTCCATCGTCCTGGCCATTGCAGGGCTCATGCATTATAAACACAGGAATGATATGGGTGACTGCAGCACCAGCATATCCTAGAGTTCCTGTTTTGGCCTCAGAGGGGATTCCCTCTCTTAATTTCCTACTGGTATCCAGGTATTTAGATGCAAATACCACAAAGGTGCAGCCTCAGGTGCCAAGCAAAAGGATTAAGGCCAAAGATTCTCATCTACGCTCTGTCTTCAGCACACTACCCTAAGGAAATCCACTTCACGACTGTTTTTAAGTAACTCAAATCTTGGAAGTGCAAAGTAGGTTTATTGAAATTTAAGTCTACTTTAATTTTTAAAAATGACTGCATCCAAATGAAACATACTTTGCTTTCAAAGAAGAAAAGTCTCTGGGCTTTTTAATTGCTTTTTCTCCTTCTCTATCCTGTGACTCTTTCTGTCTTGAAATGTAAGATGACTATTGATCCAGAGTTCCTTCAGTGAGGTACATTATCCCATTAAAGGGTTTTCTTTGGCTTCTAAAAATCAGTTATAATATTATCCCATATCTGTTAGTTTTCTATTGATTTCAAACACTTCAAATCTCCAATTACGGAATTTGGGAAGGAGTAGTCCAGGAGTTGATTGAGTGATATTGTTCAAGCAGGGAGGGAAGAGAGTTTTAGGGAAGGAAGAGATGAGGGTGGGGCTTGGAAGAGATATGAGAGGCTATATGGCTTGATTATGGACTCAGTAGGACCAGGGATTTAAATCATACAGCAGCACACTTAGACATGCCCTAATCCTATGGCAGAATGACTATATTTTTAAGGTGAGGAGAAAAGTGAAATGAAGTCTGCAGTAAGTATACACAAAGAGCAGAAAAGCTGCAGATGCCATGAGAAGTAGAAATATTGGTGACAGACGTTCTTTGCTTATTGGAGAGCCCGCACTCCAGACAGCATCTTCATCAACTCCATGACACTACTTGTTCCCTCAAGCATGTGACAGACATCATCATGACTTTCACAAGTATGCTTAACAGAGGGATGCTGTGAAATTGTAGCATCTCTTTCACCCAGTACCTTTACAACAGTCTTAAAAATGCCTTTCTTTAATCCAGCCACCCAACAGGACACAACTCTATCTAAAAAGAAATTCTAGACCATACCAAAGATTTTCAAAAGAAGACTAGACCCTGATCCTATTATAGCTGGATCATTTTAGCTTTTAGGTGTTTAGATATCTCTGCCAATCAGCCTATCAGCCTACTAGTCATTATAGTACAAAGAACATAAAATATTTGTGGGCATGTATGTAATATGTGTGTATATACATACATAAAATTTGTATAACTATGTATCATTAGTTTAATTCATCAAATTGATAAACTCTGATGAGCACTACTAATTCTTCAGACTTTGGAGAGTTAGGATGGGCCGAAGACATCTTTTCCCAGCTCAAAGAATCAAGATTGATGTTACAGGATTTCTGGGACAAGCCAGAGGAAGGCACAGAGTAAACCAAACTGTGAAACTGAAAGGATAACAGAAGAAAACAAAACAAAGCATATGTTTTAAGGCATGCACAACTTGAATCTGTATCCTGGGTGAGTAACATCTACCAAATGGTTATTTAAATGCAATTTTCAGTGGATTTCTGCTTCTGACTAAGATGGAATCATAGGGACTGGATCTATTTTTTCACCTCACATAAGTCAAATAAATGAATACATAGTCATACCACATATATGACAAAATATATTAAATAACAGCTTTCCGACATTGGAATTAGGCAACAAAAAGCAATGAGTGATCCCTAACAGATGGTAAACAGAAAAAGGTGAGCCCTACGATTACTCCATCTTACTGCCTAGACAGAGTTTTCAAGTTGTAGCACAAGGAGGGGAAAATCCAGAGAGAGTCCAGTGGCAATGATAAGTTAGAGAGATAACCTGTAAGTCCAGGGAAGACACCTAGAGTTCATAGGCAGAGTACCAGAGAGAAGAGAGCTGTAGAGAGAGGAGGTTCTCCCTCGAATCTTCAGCTGAGTACTGCCGAGTGTAAATGAGACAGAAAACTACCTGGGGGTAAAGGGAGGGGGAACCTTTAAAGGGAGGGGCAACAGTATTAGAGAAAATAATCCCAGAGATCACACAGAGGTAGAAATAGTTCATGTTCTCTCCAACCAGAGTGGAAAACCTTACATCCTCTGAGTCATGGGATAGAATACTTAGAATGGTTTTGCCTCAGTAAAGGGGCAAAATTTGCCTAGACTAAAAACTCCTCTTTTCTCAACTAACAAAACTTAAAGTGAAAATCCTAAAGGGATAAACTACTTCCAAGAAGCTTATCTGCTGAACAAGTATCAATAAAGTAAAAGGATACAATTGTGTAAAGAATGTTCTCTGCCCTCAACAGAAGTGGATTAGAACCAGGTGCAGTGGCTCATGCCTGTAATCCCAGCACTTTGCAAGGCTGAGGTGGGTGGGTCACCTGAGGTCAGGAGTTCAAGACCAGCCTGACCAACATGGCGAAACCCCATCTCTACTGAAAATACAAAAATTAGCCAGGCGTGGTGGGGCATGCCTCTAATCCCAGCTACTTGGAAGGCTGAGACAGGAGAATCGCTTGAACTCAGAAGGCGGAGGTTGCAGTGAGTCGAGATCGGGCCACTGCATTCTAGCCTAGGCTACAGAGGCAGACTCCATCTCAAAAAAAAAAAAAAAAAAAAAAAAAAAAAGAAGTAAATTAGAAATCAATTACATAAATGGATAAGGAAAATCTCTAAATATTTGGAAATTATATAACCCTTAAAATAATCCAAGAATCAAACACTCAAAGAAGTCAAGAGAAATAGAAAGTAGTTTTAACTGAATGAAAATGAAAGTACAACAAACTAAACTGTGTGAGATGCCAATAAAAAAGCATTTAGAGGGGAATCCATATAGCATTTATTACATAAGTCATGTCTCAAATCAATAACCTTGAGTTTCACCTTTAAAATTACAGAAAGAAAAACAAATTAAACCCAAAGCCAACAGAAGAAACAAAATAATCAAGGCTAGAGCAGAAATCAATAAAACTCACTTTCCATGTCACAAAAGATCAGAGATTAAAAGCAGCTCAGCGCTGTGGGGATGTTGCTTGGAAATTCGGCCATGTGTAAAATGATTCTCACCAGCATTTAACAGGGAAGATTAAAAAGGAAATATAGTCCATTTGCCTAGGGAGGGGGAAGTGCAAAGAGCAGAGAAGAGGGAACCAAGCATACTTGCTGGTTATCCACCCCAACAGAGACATTCTTCTTCTTATTTGATAGGAGATGGTCAAGGGAGAAGTTCAGTTTGGAAAGAGAATGTATTCTCTGCAACTGTTATTTGAGGGTCAAAATTTATATAACCCAAGAGCTAAAATCGTTTCCAGTTCTTTTATTTTTCTTGGTCCCATTGCAATAATAAAATGAGAACCATGGACACAGTGCTTATTTTCAGTAATCCTATGTGGCTAATGTTAATTCTCTTTGCTCTTCATCTTTTAGATGACTTATCAAAATCAACCGTCCTTTCTTCTTCCCATATACTTCCACTTCCAGATTTAGAACCTCAGATGAAAAATGGTAAAACAATAACTTATAAAAGGAAATTATTTGCATGAAGTTACCAAACACAGATCTGGTAGTAAATGGAAAGCAACCCTGTGTTCTAGCATATGTCCTGCACCTACAATGGTAGTCCCCTTCCCTTTCTTTCCCCACCTAGAGCTCTGAGCAAACTCCCTCACATCCTGTACACCAAGATGTTTCTGTCTTAAGCAATGGGGAAAAAGAAGTAGCTTTAATTTGGTCTTAGCTAAAACCTTGTGAGAGAGGCATTAGTATTAATCTCACTTTACAAATAAGAGGACTGAGTCTTAGAAAAGCAGCTTGACCAACGGCACATAAAAGTAAGAGGAACCCAAACACAGGTTATCTGGCCAGATTTCATGCTGTTCTGCCACCCCACACAGGTTTTAAATGAGCTATACTTGACCCTAAAACTCATTTTTTCATTAATGCTTTCTTTTTATCCAATCACTTATTCAATAGATGTTTGTTGTAACTGGCAATGTCCCATTTTTCATTAAATGTTTTATAAAAATTTACATTTGAACTTTAGAGGAACTGCCATATCATTTTGCAAAGTGGCTACGCCAGTTTACATTCCCACTAGAAATGCACAAGGGCTCCAATTTCTCCTCATCCTTGCCAACACTTCTTATTTTCTGCCTTTGTTTTCTTTTGTTTGGGTTCGTTTGATTTTTCATGATAGCCATCCTAAGTGGTGTGAAATAGTATCACATTGTCATTTGGATTTGTATCTCCCTGGTGATTAGTAACTCTGAGCATCATTTCATGTGCTTAGTGGCTATTTATATATTTTCTTTGGAGAAATGTAGATTCAAGTCCTTTGCCCATTTTTAATTGGGTTTTTATTGTTGAGTTTTATAAGTTCTTCATATATTTTGAATATTAATCCCTTATCAGACATATGCTTTGAAAGTATTTCCTCTCATTCTATCGGTTGTCTTTTTACACTATTGGTAATATCCTTCAATGTACAAAAGTTTTTTTATTTTAATCAAGTCCAATGTATCTACTTTTTTTAATTTTAAATTTTTTTGCAGGTAGATAGTAGGTGTATATATTTATGGAGTATGCGAGATGTTTTCATGTAGGCATGCAGTGTGAAATAAGCACATCATGGGGAATGGGGTATCCATATCCATCCCCTCAAGCATTTATCCTTTGAGTTACAAACAATCCAATTATATCCTTTATTTAAAAATGTACAATCAAGTTACTATTGGCTATTGTGCTATCAACTTGTAGGTTTTATTCATGATTTTAACTATTTTTTTCTACATATTAACCATCCTCACCTTCTCCTCTGCCCGCTGCTACCTCTCCCAGTCTCTGGTAACCATCTTTCTACTCTTTATGTCCATGTGTTCAATCGTTTTATTTTTTAGATCCCATAAATAAGTGAGAACACATAATGTTTGTCTTTCTGTGTCTGGCTTATTTCACTTAACATAATGATCTCCAGTTCCATCCATGTTGTTGCAAATTTGTGGCTCTTATTCTTTTTTATGGCTGAATAGTACTCCATTGAGGATATGTACCACATTTTCTTTATTCATTTATTTGTTGAAGGACACTTAGGTTGCTTCCAAATCTTAGCTATTGTAAACGGTGCTGCAACAAACATAGGAGGGCAGGTATCTTTTTGATTTACTGATTTCCTTTCTTTAGGGTATATAGCCAGCAGTGGAATTTCTGAATAATATGGTAGCTCAAGTTGTAGTTTTTTGAGGAACCTACAAACTATTCTCCATACTGGTTGTACTAATTTACATTTCCACCACCAGTGTACAAGTATTCCCTTTCTCCACATTCTCACCAGCATTTGTTATTGCCTGTCTTTTGGATATAAGCCATTTTAACTGGGGTGAGATGATATCTCATTGTAGGTTTTGTTTGCATTTCTCTGATAATCAATGATGTTGAGCACCTTTTCATAGGTCTGTTTGCCACTCGTGTGTCTTCTTTTGAGAAATCTCTATGCAAATCTTCTGTTTATTTTTTGATAGGCTTATTAGACTTTTTCTTGTGGCGTTGTTTGAGCTCCTTGTATAGTCTGATTATTAATCCCTTGTCAGATGGGTAGTTTGCAAACATTTTCTCCCATTCTATGGGTTGTCTCTTCACTTTCTTGATCATATTATTTGCTGTGCATAAGCTTTTTAAACTTGATGTCATCTTATTTGTCCATTTTTGCTTTGGTTGCTTGTGTTTGTGGGTTATTGCTGAAGAAATCTTTGCCCAGGCCAAGGTCCTAGAGATTTTCCTCTGATTGTTTCTTGTAGTAGTTTTATGGTTTGATGTCTTAGATTTAAGTCTTTAATTCATTTTGGTGTGATTTTTGTATATGGTGAGAGATAGGGGTCTAGTTTCATTCTTTTGCATATGGATATCCAGTTTTTCCATTACTATTTATTGAAGAGACTGTCTTTTTTCCAATGTATGTTCTTGGCACCATTGTTGAAAATGAGTTCACTGTAGGTGTGTGGATTTGTTTCTGGGTTCTCGATTCTATTCTGTTGATCTATGTGTCTGTTTCTATGCTAGTACCATGCTGTTTCGGTTACTATAGGTCTGTAGTATAATTTGAAGTCAGATAATATGATTCCTCCACTGTTGTTCATTTTGCTTAGTGGTTCTATATAGATTTTAGGATTTTTTTAAAATTTCTGTGTAGAATGTCATTGGTATTTTGATAGAGATTGCATTGAATCTGTTGATTGCTTTGGGTAGTATGGGCATTTTAACAATATTGATTCTTCCAATCCATGAACATGGAATTTTTTTATTTTTTGGTGTCCTCTTCAATATTTTTCATCAGTGTTTTACAGTTTTCATTACATTGGTTACATTCATTCCTAGGTATTTAATTTTATGTGTGCCTATTATAAATGGGATTACTTTTTAATTTCTTTTTCACATCGTTCACTATTGGCATATAGAAATGCTACTGATTTTTGTATGTTGATTTTGTATCCTGAAATTTTATCACTAAACTATACTGAATATTTTATTAGTTCTATAGTTTTCCTGTGGAGTCACTGGGTTTTTCCAAATGTAAAATCATATTACCTGTAAATAAGGGTAATTTGACTTTTTCCTTTCCAATTTGGATGCCCTTTATATTTTTCTCTAGTCTGCTCTAGCTAGGACTTCCATCTCTATGTTGAATAACAGTGGTGACAGTGGGCATCCTTGTCATGTTCCAGATCTTAGAGGAAAGGCTTTTGGGTTTTCCCCATTTAATATGATACTGGCTGTAGGTCTAATATATATGGTCTTTATTATATTGAGGTACACTTCTATCCCCATTTTTTAATGGTTTTTATCATGAAGGATGTTGAATTTTATCAAATGCTTTTTCAGCATCAATTGAGATGATCATAAGGTGTTTATCCTGCATTATGTTGATATGATATATCACATTGATTGATTTGTGCATGTTGAACTATTCTTGCATCCCAGGGATAAATTGAACTTGTTTATGATGAATGATCTTTCTAATGTATTGTTAAATTTGGTTTGCTAGTATTTTTTTAGGAATTCTTGCATTAGTGTTTATCAGGGATATTGGCCTGTAGTTTTCTTCTTTCTTTCTTTCTTCTTTCTTTCTTTCTTTCTTTCTTTCTTTCTTTCTTTCTTTCTTTCTTTCTTTCTTTCTTTCTTTCTTTCTTTCTTTCTTTCTTTCCTCTCTCTCTCTCTCTCTCTTCCTTCCTTCCTTTCTTCTTTCCTTCTTCTCTCTTTCTTTCTTTCATGTGTCTTTATCTGCCTTTGGTATCAGGATAATAACAGCCTTGTAGAATTAGTTTGGACGTATTCCTTCCTCCTCTATTTTTCAGAATTGTTTGAGTATAATCGATATTAATTCTTCTTTAAATGTTTAGCAGAATTCAGGAGTAAAGCCATCAGGTCCCAGGCTTTTCTTTAATGGGAGAATTTTTATTGCAGCTTTGATCTTGTCACTTGTTATTGGTCTGTTTAGGTTTTGGATTTCTCCCCAGTTCAATATTGGTGGGTTGTATGTATCTAGGAATTTGCCCATTTATTCTAGATTTTACAATTTATTGGCATATAGCTGCTCATAATAACCACTAATAATCTTTGGAATTTGTGCAATATCAGTTTTAATGTTTCCTTTTTTGTATCTGATTTTATTTATTTGGATCTTTTCTCTCTTTTTTTAGTCAGTCTTGCTAAGGATTTGACAATTTTGTTTAACTTTTCAAAAAACCAATATCTTGTCTCATTGATATTTTGTATTTTTCAAAATTTCAATTGCATCTATTTCTGCTCTGATTCTTATTACTTTTATTCTTCTCCTAATTTGGGGTTTGTTTTGCTCCTCCTTTTCTAGTTCTTGAAGAAGCATTTTTAAATTGTTCATTTAAAGTTTTTCATATTCTTTGATGTAGGCACACATAGCTATAAACTTCCCTCTTACTGCTTTTTTGTATTACATAGATTTTGGTATGGTGTGATTCTATTATCATTTGTTTCAAGAAATTTTTCAATTTTTTTCTTCATTTCTTCATTGACCCACTGGTCATTCACTAGCATGTTGTTTAGTTTTCATGTATTTGTATCATTTCCAAAATCCCTCCTATAAATTTCTAGTTGTATTCCATTGTAATCAGAGAAGATACTTGATATTATTTCAAGTATTTTGAAAGTTTTAAGACTTGTTTTGTAACCTAACATATGGTTTATCTTTGAGAATGATCCATGGGATGAGGAAAAGAATATGTGTTGTGCACCTCTTGGATGAAATGTTCTGTAAATATCAAATGCATTTGGTCTGTAGTACAGATTAAGTCTGATATTTCTTTGTTGATTTTCTGTCTAGAAGATCTGTCCAATGCTGAAAGAAGAGTGCTGGAGTTTCCAGCTATTTATTGTATTGGGACCTATCTCTCTCTTTAGCTCTAATAATATTTCCTTTATATATCTGGGTGCTCCAGTGTTGTGTGTGTATTTATTTACAAGTGTTATTTCCTCTGCTGAATTGACCCCTTTATCATTATATAGTGAACTTCTTTGTTTCTTCTCAATGGTTTTGTCTTGAAATATGTTTTATCTAATAGAATTATAGCAACTCCTGATTCTTTTTGTTTTTTTGGTTTCCATTGGCATAGAATATCTTTTTCTATTCCTTTATTTTCAGCTTATGTGTCTTTATAGGTGAAGTGTGTTTCTTGTAGGCAACAGATCAAAAGGTCTTGTTTTTTCATGCATTTAGTCAGCCTATGCCTTTGATTGGAGGGTTTAGTCTATTTACATTCAATATTATTATTGAAAATAAGGACTTACTCCTGCCATTTTGTTATTTGATTTCTGGCTGCTTTATGGTCTTCTCTTCCTTGTTTCTTCCCTTCCTGTCTTCTTCTAGTGAAGGTGATTTTCTCTGCTGATAGGATTTAGTTTCTCGCTTTTAATTTTTTGTGTATCCACTGTCTTTTTTTTTTTTTTGAGGTCACCATGAAGCTTGCAAATACTATCTTATAACCCATTATTTTAACCTGATAACAATTTCACACTATTTGCAGAAACGAGCAAAAAGAAAACTAATAAAAACTCTATGCCTTAACTTTGTCTCCCCTGTTCATAACTTTTTCTTGTTTCTATTTATATATTTTTGTACTGACTATGTCTTGAATAGTTGTTGTCATTCTTATTTTTGATTGGTTTATTGTTTAGTCTTTCTACTTAGGATAAGAGTAGTTTCTATATCACAGGTACAGGTTATAATATTCTGTGTTTCTCTGGTGAAACCCCATCTCTACCAAAAATACAAAAAATTAGCCAGGCATGGTGGCAGGTGCCTGTAATCCCAGCTACTCGGAAGGCTGAGGCAGGAGAATGGCATGAACCCAGAAGGCAGAGCTTGCAGTGAGTTGAAGTCAAGCCACTGCACTCCAGCCTGAGCGACAGAGTGAGACTCTGCCTCAAAAAAAAAAAAAAAAAAAAAAAAAAAAAAAAAATTCTGTGTTTCTCAGTGTGCTTAATATTAGCAGTGAGTTTTATACCTTCTGGTGATTATCTATTGCTTATTTTTTTTTCTTTCTGATTGAAGTATTCAACTTGGCATTTCTTATAGGACAGGCCTGGTGCTGATGAAATCTCTTATATTTTATTTGTCTGGGAAAGCCTTTATTTCTCCTTCATGCTTCAGGATCTTTTTCACCAGACATACTGTTCTAGAGTAAGAGTTATTTTCTGTCAGCATTTTAAATATGGCATGTGACTCTCCCCTTGCCTGTAAGGTTTCCACTGAAAATCTGTTGTCAAATGTATTGGAGTTCTATTGTATGTTATTTGTTTCTCTTCTCTTGCTGCTTTTAGGATTCTTTCTTTATCTTTGACCTTTGGGAGTTTGATTATTAAATGCCTTGAGATAGGCTTCTTTGAATTAAATCTGCGTGGTGTTCTATAACCTTCTTGGTTATAACCTACTTGGATATTGATATCTTTCTCTAGGTTTGGGAAGTTCTCTGTTATTATCCCTTTGAATACAGTTTCTACCCTATCTCTTTCTCTACCTACTCCTTGAGACCAATAACTCTTAGATTTGCTCTTTTGAGGCTATATTCTGGATCCTGTAGGCATATTTTATTGTTTCTTTTTTTTTCTTTTGTCTTTTTTTTTTTTTTTAAATACACTTTAAGTTCTAGGGTACATGTGCATAATGTGCAGGTTTGTTACATATGTATACATGTGCCATGTTGGTGTGCTGCACCCATTAACTCGTCATTTACATTAGGTATATCTCCTAATGCTATCCCTCCCCCCACTGTGTATTTTCAAATAGTCTGTCGTCAACCTCACTAGTTCTTTCTTCTACTTAATCTATTCTGTTAAAGGATTGTGATTCATCCTTCAGTATGCCAACTACATTTTTCGGCTCCAAAATTTCTGCTTGGTTCTTAATTATTTCAATCTCCTTGTTAGATTTACTTGATATAATTCTGAACTCCTTCTCTGTGCTATCTTGAATTTCTTTGAGTTTCCTCAAAGTAGCTATTTTGAATTCTCTGTCTGAAAGGTCATGTATCTCTGTGTCTCCAGGATGGGTCCCTGGTGCCTTATTTAGTTCATTTAGTGAGATCGTGTTTTCAATTGGATGATGTTGATGCTTGTGGATGTTTGTCAGTGTCTGGGCATTGAGGAATTAGGTATTTATTATAGTCTTCACTGTCTGGGCTTATTTGTAGTCATCCTTCTTGGGAAGGCTTTCCAGGTATTTGAAAGGGCTTGAATATTGTGATCTAAGTTGTATCTGCTTTAGGAGGCACCCCAAACTTAGTAACACTATGGTTCTCACAGACTCGTAGAGGTACTGCCTTGATGGTCTTGGACCAGATCTGGAAGAATTCTCTGGATTGCCAGGCAGATTGCTCTTCCCTTACCTTCTCTCAAACATACAGAATCTGTCTGTCTCTATTCTGAGCCACCTAAAGCTGGGGGTAGAATGACACAAGCATCCCTGTGGCCACTACCACTATGACTGTACCAGGTCAGACCTGAAGCCAGCACAGCACTGGGTCTCAACCAAGGTCTGTTGTAACCACTTCTTGCCTGCTGTTCACTCAGGGCCCTGGGGCTCTACAGTTCACTCAAGACCCTGGGGCTCTACAATTAGCAAGTGTCAAAGTCAGCCAGGCCTGGGTCCTTCCCTTCAGGGCAGCAAGGTCCCCCCACTCGGCTCCAAGTGGGTCCAGAAGTGTTGTCTGGGAGTCAGAAACTAGAGTCAAAAACCTTAGAAGTTTACCTGGTATTTTATTTTATTGCAACTGAGCTGGCATTCAAACCACAAGACGCAGTCCTTCCCACTCTTCCCTTCCCTTCAAAGGCAGAACAGCCTCACCCCATAGCCACTGCCGCCCCAGGCCACGAGGAGTTCTGCCAGACTACTATTGATGTTCCCTTAAGACCCAAGGTTTCTTAAATCAGCTTGTCATGAATGCTTCCTGGCCTGGGACTCACCCTTCAGGTCAGTGGACTTCCCTCTGGTCCAGGGCAGGACCAGAAATGCCATCCAAGAGTTAAGTCCTGGAATCAGGGACTCCAAGAGCTCATTTGGTGCTTTACCCCTCTGTGGTTATGCTGGTACCTAAGGTACAAGACAAAGTCCCCTTTACTTTTCCCTCTGCTTTTCTCAAGCCAAAGGAATTTTTCCCCATAGCCACCACAGCTGGGAATGTGCCGAGTCTCATCTAAAGCCAGCAGGTCTCAGAGGCTCACTCAAGGCTCTCGATGTAGTACCTGAGTATCACTTCTTCTTATTCAGGACCCAGGGGCTCTTCAGTCAGCAGATGATAAATGCTGCCAGGACTGGGTCTTTTCCCTCAAGGCAATGAGTTTCCTTCTGGCCCAGGGTGTCTCTAGAAATGTCACCTGGGATCTAGGACCTGAAAAAGAAGCCTTACAACTCTGACTAGTGTTCTATGCTATTGTGGCTGAATTGGTATCCTAGATGCAAAACAAAGTCCTCTGCACTATTTCCTCTCCTCTCCTCAAGCAAAAGGAGTGGATCTCTTTTGGAGCCTCTAGCTGTGCCACCTGGGGTTATGGGACAGATGTTACCAGCACTCGCTTGGCTGCCCCAACTGGCCTCTCAGTATGTTGTGTGCCCCCACCCCAGTCCACTCTCTGTAGGCCTGGTTCAACACTATGAGTCATCTAAGATTGGTGGTCCTTGTGGCCTAGACTGCCTTTCAAGTTTACTTGAAGACAGAGTGCTGTAGCCCTTGATGGTGAGGTTTGTGGGTACTCACATTTGAACTGTTGGGATAGGTGATTCCCTTCTTCCTAGGGATCCTTTAAATGTTCCCTCCATGGGTGGGCATCAGCTGAGTTTGGTGAGTTTGGTCAGCTGGTTTTCTTTCTCCTCTAACAGAACAGCATTGTGTTTAGCGCCTCACAACTGCTATGTTCTCCCTCTCCCAGCACCTAGAGATGCTCTCTGCATCACACCTCTGCTGCCAAGGTGGGGTAGGGGTGGAATCAGTCATTCAGGAGTGTTTTTTTCTATTTATTCAGCACCTCTTTCAGGGATATGAAGTCACAACCAGGTACTGTGAGTGTTAACCTGACTTTTGGTTTGTATGAAGGTGTTTTTTCCTGTGTATAGTTGTTAACTTGGTGTCTTTGGTGGGGATATGGGGAGGGAAAGCAATCAGTGGAGCTTTATATTCTACCATCTTACTCCACCTCTCCTATGTATGTTTTCTTTTGTTGCCCATGCTTTTGGTGTGAGTGTGGTAAGATATGGTGGTTTTATGGGGAAGAGACGGACAAGGAAGGAGGGATATGGCATGTCAAAACACCAAGCAAATTCAAATTTTAGAGTAGTCATTTTCATTTCAATATGTGCCTTAGTTTCTCTCATGAGTCATAGGGAGCTGTCCATTGGTTGCCTCCCTACACAGGGGAGATCTTCTGCCTCCCGGGGCCTCTTCAGAGCTCTCTCTCTTCCCTTTCTCTCTCTCCCTCCCTCTCTCTCTCACTACATTCCAAAACTCTTCCTTTCCTATGCAGACCAGTTTAGCCATTTTTCTCAGAAGTCTTGGCTATTGCCCACAGAGCCTTCAATCCCCAGGGGCTCAGAAACTTATCTTTACAAGTGCAGAAAATTCCCTCCTTAAGAGAAATTCTGATGACTATTAAGATAACCAGTTTCTACATCCTTAAAGAGGACAAAATTGGGTCAAGGGAGATGGCCAAAGAAAGATATCTTTGTTTTGGATATTGCAGCAGGATAGTAATATGCTGAAGGTCTGAAATGGCACGAAGATTACAGGAGAAGCATCCATGTCAGATTTTGAGGATATTCTAGTCGTATGCACTGCAAAAGATCTCTCCACACTTGCCACCAGAAAACAATGGCCATTTATTTGCTTATAATTCAGACAGAGCAGAGTGAGGATAGCTCATCTCTGCTCTGCAATTTCCAGGCATGAACTAGGATGGCTGACCAGTAACAGCTGGCTGGGACAATTTAATAGAAGGCATATGGGTGGGTTCTCATTATTCTCTGGCTTCTTTGGTTCTCCTCCATGTGGTGCTTCCTTCAGCTAACTTGTGCTTCCTCACAATATGGTGATTCCCAGGGAGCTGAACTTATATGTCAGCTGATTTTTCAGAGATATAACATGTAACCTGCTAGTCTTCTTTAGGTTTCAGCTCAGGATTCTTAAAACATAATTTTTGTTTCATAGAAAACCACAAGAGGGGAGCAAATAGATTCCACCACTTGAGGGAGGGGGAGTTCTTCATAAAAGGGAAGTATCATAGAAAAAGGCTTCAGGTAGATACTTCTGATTATAAAGGAGGAATGTCCCAGAATGGGAATCAGGAAGAAACTTTTCCAAGTTGCATCTAACCTTCCACACTTAAATTCTTAAACTTTCATTCTTTAGTAGATACAAGGCACATTCAAATCTCTTTTTGAGTCCTGAACCACCAGCAAACATCACCTTACCTAAAAGCATTGTGGCAGTTGTTCTTATTCTCTCCAGTATTGTGTTGTCTCTGATGCTGGGGACATAAGGCATTCCACTGTGGGTTCTGAAAATCTGGGGTGAGTTTTTTTCATTTTGGCCTCAGCTCAGATTTTTTGGATAAGTGTTCTTCAAGATCAGGGACAGAACCAAGGGTTCCACTGGGGAAAACCTACACTGGGGATTTTCATTGTTCTCTTTAAATGTCCAAGCTGTTTCTTCAAATCTGTGACAGCTGCCAGCCAGGATGAGGGATGGAGCTCAAGAGGTGGGATGTTTTTCCCTGTTTCATTGTGCTTTATTAGACATAACAAAGGATCTAGCCAGCTGCTGTGTGGAAGAGAGTAAGATGCTCAGAAAACCCTCTTTCTTGGTCTATTATGTGATTCTGAGAAAGGAAGCTCAGGCAAGATCAATACATCCTCCGTGTAGACGTCAAATGGCTTGTGACGTTGGTTCTTCAGGGCTGTTTTTTGTAAGGATATTCCAGTCTTATGAGTTTGACAGGAATTTGGCTTGATGCCCTGACAGAATGCAAGGTAGGCATAATTCGATCTTCCTGTAATTGTCTATTTAACTTGGCAATCCAGACTAATTTTTTCCTGTGAAGTGAGCCCAAGACGTCACTAGGACAGTGGTTGGGTTAATTAATGAGGCATAATAATGTGCATAATAAAAGCTTATGATGTGGGTTCTCTTCCCACTATTTTCCTCTCCTTCACATAGAGAACTCCTGGTCTCACTGGAATCTGTGAGTCACGTTTTGTTAAATAAGCTTTTTCTTGTAAACAACAGTAAGGAGAAAATAATAACTTGACAACCATCTGTTTGATTGAGTCCTTGACTTTTTTTTGTCACCATTTCCCCCCATTGCATGTTAAAGGAAGTAAATAGGAAAAAAATTTTCTAATTATATTGCTGTTTACTGATTACAGGATAACTTTTATTGTATTCATTTTAAATACCATTCTGATCCACACCCAAAGCCTTAATCATCTTTCTACTTACTGCTCCTTCCTACTCCCTCTTCTTTTTCTTTTTAACATGGAACTAATTACATTAAACACTATTCTCATGCTTGTTCAAATCCTTACAGCTCAGTGGCACCAGGGATAGCTGTGGGGATAATAGCTTTCTTTGGTATCAAGAGTGACTTGGGGAAAAGAAGTATTTTTACAAGCGCCAATGGCAACACCAGAGGACAGAAGGCACAAAAGATGACTTTAAGTCTTAGGAGTTTCACCTGGGAAGGCTGAGTTTGCAGAAATCATTAAACATTCCTTTCTTATCTGAAACTATGGATTCAACAACTTCAATTCTATAAGTAGTTAAGTGCCAATAATGTATGCAACAAGGACTGAACTAGACATGGACTTGGTAATACACATATTAACTTTGCCTATCATAAGGAATCAAGTGATAGGATCCAGTGAGAGACAGTAGATGAAATTTCTCTGTAGACTACAAAGCACTGCCTAAGTCTGAGATATTATTGACATTTTTATCACAGTAAGGCATCTGATAGTTAAATTGACCCAGTTACAATTTCAGGGCCAGTTGCTTACCTTATCATCTGGAGTTGAGCAAGGAAATAACAGTGCACCTAGCAAAGCTTGATGTTTGCATTTCTGTGCCTAATCATTTCCCAGAGTGGAGAAATGGTGCCTCTATATTAGGATCCCCAATGGATGCCATTTTGCTACTGTCATTGAGCACATGATCTACCGCAGTTGAAATTCCTTGACTTCACTACTCCAAAATTTTTCTAAAAACTAGTGCCATTCTTGAGCAAAGTCAAAATGCGTTGAAAACAACTTTTGTTAAAAATAAAGCATAAGCCAGGTGCAGTGACTCATGCCTATAATCCCAACATTTTGGAAGGCCGAGGCGGGTGGAACATGCCGTCAGGAGATCAAGACCATCCTGACTAACAAAATGAAACCCCATTTCTACTAAAAATACAAAAAATTAGCTGGGCATGGTGGCACGCACCTGTAGTCCCAGCTACTCGAGAAGCTGAGGCAGGAGAATCCCTTGAACCTGGGAGGTGGAGGTTACAGTGAGTCTGGATCATGGCACTCCACTCCAGCCTGGGCAACAGAGTGAGAGTTCATCTCGAAAGAAAGAGAAAGAAAGAAAGAAAGAAAGAAGAAAGAAAGAAAGAAAGAAAGAAAGAAAGAAAGAAAGAAAGAAAGAAAGAAAGAAAGAAAGAAAGAAAGAAAGAAAGAAAGAGAGGGAGGGAGGGAGGGAGGGAGGGAGGGAGGAAGAGAGAGAAAGAAAGAAAGAGAAAGAAAGAGAGAGAAAGAAAGAGGAAGGAAGGAAGGAAAAAAAGAAAGAAAGAAGAAAGAAAGAGAAAGAAAGAAGGAAAGAAAGAAAAAGAAAGAAAGAAAGAAAGAAAGAAAGAAAGAAAGAAAGAAAGAAAGAAAGAAAGAAAGAAAGAAAAGAAAGAAAGAAAGAGAAAGAAAGAAAGAAAGAAAGAAAGAAAGAAGGAAGGAAGGAAGGAAGGAAGGAAGGAAAGAAGAAAGAAAGAAAGAAAAAGGAAGGAAGGGAGGAAGGAAGGAAGGAAGGAAAGAAGGAAGGAAGGAAGGAAGGAAGGAAGGAAGGAAGGAAGGAAGGAAGGAAGGAAGGAAGGAAAAACACTGTGATCAACCTGGCACACTGTCACATTCTTGCTCTTGGCTCTCATTGCTACCAGTGTTTGGAAGTTGAAATCTTATTAGAACAAACATTTGGATCAAAATGGTGCATTCCATGTAAGTCATAGGTGATGAAGTCATAATCCAACTTCTAGCTTGCCCAACTTCTTGAAACTAGGCATATCAGGAAACAAGATAATTCATCAAAGGAAATATTTAACCTGCCCTGCTACTGACCCTCATCAATTAAGTCACTTTTATACATATGGACAGTAACACTATTAGCTGTTATCCTCTCATAGATCCATTTCCATTTTGGAGGGAGTTACGACAAACGTTTGTATTGCTGCTTCCGAATAACCTTAGAAATACTCTCTGCACATAGTATTTGTAAATTATGGTTAATTGAAAAGAATTTATTTTGAGACTTAGTCAAGGAGTTTGAACTGTCAAAGAAGAAAAAGTGGATGTCACAAAAAAGTATTACCCAGAGATTGAAAAATTAAGGCTTAGTATCACTGTTCTAACTCAAAGCACAGAGATGCGAATACACCAGTAAACACAGTGCCTATCTTCTAAAAGTTTACCATTTTAGGCAACAGCAATCTGAATCAATATATGAAGGAAGTTGCTGGGGCTCCAAAAATAATACCCCACAATGAAAGCCTCAGAAGCAAAAGTTTTTCTCTGACCTTCTCCTGCCCTCCTGACTCTCAGTCCCATTCTCTCCCAAGGTGAGAATCTGTAGAAACTAGAGAACTCTATAGAAACTAGATCCCTCGGCCGGGCGCGGTGGCTCAAGCCTGTAATCCCAGCACTTTGGGAGGCCGAAGCGGGTGGATCACGAGGTCAGGAGATCGAGACCATCCTGGCTAACATGGTGAAACCCCGTCTCTACTAAAAAATACAAAAAAACTAGCCGGGCGAGGTGGCGGGCGCCTGTAGTCCCAGCTACTCGGAGGCTGAGGCAGGAGAATGGCGTAAACCCAGGAGGCGGAGCTTACAGTGAGCCGAGATCGCGCCACTGCACTCCAGCCTGGGTGACACAGCGAGACTCCGTCTCAAAAAAAAAAAAAAAAAAAAAAAAAGAAACTAGATCCCTCTTCCCTAAGGCAGGTCATAGCAACCAGAATCTCTTTTCCACAAAGCCAGCCATAAAACCTAAAAATATTGCTCTAACTTTCCCTCCACTTTTCTGTATAAAAATTGACCATAAAGAAATTACCTGGTTTAAAATTTTTGACTGTAGAATTCCAGAGAGGCTTCTGCCCTATATCCAGAAGGAAGGAATACATGCTCAGAGAGGCCAAGCAGAATCTAGACAGGCCTTACTGGGTTTCCTCAGTTCGTCTATTAGCATTACATCATACCCCTTTTCTCCAATCATATTTCTACATAACTGTCTGGAGAATTTTGTTGAACCTAAGCATAAAAATGGACAATTTCCTCTGTATCTTTGGGTCTTCATCTAAAGCCTCCCATATATACACATTAATCTGTATGCCTTTACTCTAATTGCTCTGCATTTTGCAAGCTGACTTTTCAGCAAACCTTCAGAGGACCAAGGCGAACGTTCTTCCTTGGCCCCTACAAATCCAAAACTAATACAACAAGCATAGCTTAAACATTTAGGACAAATTTTGGCAGTGATGTGAGACAGAAAGAAAAAGATAGAGAGAGAGTTGGAATTGTGAACTGTTTAAGGAAATTACAGTTTGAGGCCCAAAAGGAGTCGGACATATATCAACTTCTAATCATTCAAAAAGATTTGCAAATGCCATCTGAGGCATCATGTAATCAGTCTAGCTTTTTTTCCCCCACTGATGTCACAAAATTGAGCAAACCATCCTGTTGGAGAAAACTTCAGTGTACAATTCAGTAGCCCAAGTATGTACTGAACACAAATTATTCAAAATACAAGACAGTGAAAGCTAAATACCATATAAGTGGCTAGCTGGAGTAATCAAGGAAGGTTTTTATTGGAAGTAGTATTTGATATGGGCCTGGGAGTCACTTTTCTGGGGCCATTTCCTTTATCTACTATTTAAAATTTTTCACTTCTTTGTTTCTATAACAAAAGTCCTAGCTATGCTTCCAGGAAAGAACTCAGTCCTTGAGATAGAACTGTCCTGTTTGTGACCTTGCTGGGGGTCCTGTACAGATGGTTTCTCATGCACACAGCCTGTCCTCACAACACTCTCAGACCCTTCTCTGTCTTCTGCACTGAAGTCACATTCCCTTCTTTCATCTCCTTGGCCCTTTGAAGCCCTGGCCTCTCATATCAGCTCTGGATTCAGCTACAAGCCCATTACCGTAGTGATCAACTGCCCTTCCTTGTATCTACCCTCATCATATTCTCATCATTGCACTCCCGTTGTTTGGTGAGTCCCCTCTGCTAAGAGACCCCTGCCTTTATGGAGATCATATATGAATAAGGGAAACATAATAAACAAGTAAACTCAAAATAAATCATTTAAAAATTTTATAGTTAATTTTTAAAACTGCTAATATATCACATCTAGTAACAACTTAATCTAATGCATGTTTTCTATGTGCATTTCTTCATCACTTTGTGTGAATTATCTCATTTAATGTTTAGAATCCCATAAAATAGGGGCAATTATTATCCCCGCTTTATAGGTAAGGAAGCTAAAGCTCAGGGATGTAAAGAAACCTCCCCATGGTCCGCAACTGCTAAGAGTTGAGACCAGGATATAACAACAGGCAGTCTGACTCTAGAGCCTGTACTTATAACCCACCAGGTAAAGAAGGATGGTCTGGGAAGGGGTACATTTCAACTGAAACTCAATGGGGTATAACAGGTATAATGATGAGATATAGCTCTTGATTTTTCCATTGTCAAGTGGTGACTTCCTTGGCAATTGCACCCCCAAGGGAATCCCAAAAGTTATAAACACTGAAACCCCTTCCTTCCTGCAAGTTTACTCAAACCTCTTATTCAGGTGGGTTAATTCTAAACTTAGAAACTCTCCAAATCTCAGTAGATCCCTTTTCATCAGAGCACAAGTCAAGACACTAGGCTTAAAGGGAAGCCCCAAGAGCTGCATCAAGGACAGTTTCCTCTATCCCTTGCCTTCCCAGCAGGGCCCAGAGGCAGCTACCACATGGCTTTTCTATCTGCTCTTTCTCTGGAAAAGCAGTGAAAACCCAATGTTTCCTCTGAATTTTATTTTTCCTTATTTACAAAGTTATATATGCTCATTACACCAACTTTGGAAAATGAAGAACAATACAAAGAGAAAAACTTCACTCAATGACAATTGCCCCAAAATCTTTATTCCCCTTTCTATTTCCATTCTTTATTTTTTCTATGCAGGTTTTATTATGTATGGAGCTCATACTGCACATTTTACTTAACATTAATATCACCTTCTAATACACATTTTCCCCATGTTAGAGCACATCTGAAAGCCAAATAATATTCCATCATGTGGGTATATCATGATTCATGGATAATTCCCCCACTGTTGGACACTTACATTTTTTTCAATTTCACACAAATAGAAACAATGATGAAACTGATATCTTGATGCATAAAATTTTTGCTATATTTTAGATTCATTCCTTGGGATAAATTCCCAAATTTAGAATTATCAGGTCAAAACGTATCAATGCAGTAAGCTTATTGATGCATATTGTTAAAATGCTTTCCAGGGAAATTATACAAATCCCAGTAGACTGTATGACATTCTCAGCAAGACTGTGTCATTACTAGCATTGGACATTTAGACAGGGGACTGCAAAGCTCTGAAGAAAGTTTCCCCTGATTTGTAATTTTCTACAGGCCCAGTCTTGCAGCATCTGTCATAGAGTTTCATTTAGAAATCTTGGAGGTAAGCAAAAGAAGGATATTGGCTAAATCTCTACCATTGGTGAATGGTAGGGTCAGTCAATAAAAGGAGTCTACACAAAAGGACATGGATCCCTGAATTTGTAGAAATAGGTAGACCCTAAAGAAGACAAACAGAAAGCAAAAATATGCAACTAATGAACAATACAATCAATAAAAAGTAAGTCCCTGGACTTATTTTTCTCTTTTCCCCCAAATAGTTTGTTGTTTTACCTTAGGATGGTTTGACTCATTCTATCATTCTATCAACTTGTATTCAGCTGTTTTCCATCCACAAATTCTTCCCTAAATATGTGTCTCCTCTGAGCCTGGACTTAGAGGAGAAGTGATTAAGCAGTAGGATGAGAAATGGTCTTGGGAATGAAGGCCTTTAGTCACTGCTGAAGATTTTCTTTAATGTGCTAATGCCCCACGGATCCAGGCAAGATTTAGAAAAGGCTAGAAAGAAAGAGCTATCTTCACTGAAGCAAACATCTTTATTTATTTTTGCCCTTGGCCACAAGACAAGTTTATTTAATAACTGCATAATTTATTATCAACTCTGAGATTAAGGACACCTGAAAACATCTCTTTTGCTTATTCTTTGAATTAGCCAAGGGCAAATCAGGGATTTTGCCAAACAAGGCAATGGAAAAAAAAAAGTCATCTATTGGGAAATAATAAGGTTTGGATGAGTCAAATTAAAACCATCCACTGTCCTCATAAATGATTTAGAAAATGAAATAAAATAATTACCACTGCTTTATGCCATGATGTGCTTTCAGAAAACTTAGAAGGCAAATGCCTTAATCTTTCACCAGGGGAATCAGGGAGTGCTGGAGAAAAAGCAAAAACCAGTAAGACCTTGAAGAGAAGCAGAGAATCACACACCATACTGGCAGGAGAAGATGAATGCAAGGTCCTCTGACCCATCCTCCTGTCTCCAGAAATAACCAAATTCGTATAAGATATGGAGTTCCCAACTAGTACTAGCTGGGGCATAATCACCCTGGCAAAGCTCCACCATGGGAGGAGAACTCTTTCCCTAGATTGAGGCCAGAAAGGAGAGGTTTTTGATTGAGGACTGCAGGTTGTTTGTCGCAAGGGTGGCCACATTCCTTGGGTTGAACTGGGCAGACTGTTTTAACTTTCAGTCCAGTGAAAATATGAAAATAGGTCATGTAATTAGTTTTTAAAAATTTTCTTATGTCCCCATTTCATGTCCAGCCGCTATGAGGTTAAACCTGAATATTCCTAAAACCTTGATGAGTGGAGGTAAGGACAAAAGAAGTATTCAAAAACTGCCAGGAAAAAAATGCACCCTCTGTGACACTGAAGGTAGAAACGGGAATTCTGTGCAGGGCAGCCTCTTTAGTTACTTCAGTGAGTCCTCGTCATCAATTACATTTTCGCTATCCTTGGTATTGACACTGGGCTTCAATAAAGTAATCCAAATGCAAATTTTTCCCATTTCTGTGCCGTATTTTGTTTAATAATGTGCCACAGAGAGGGGAAGGGTTCTTTAGAACACTCACCCGAGATGCTAGCTGGAGGTCTGGTATTTTGGTAGAGCACATCTGGGAACCCCAGACCCCAAAATGGCAATAAACAGATCTGAGGAGAGGAACTAAACTGAAAGTCAGTGTTGATAGAGAAGTGGGGAGAAGAGAGAGGTTTGAACAAGCCCAGAGATCGAACTGGGACAAGGATCAAACAAAAGAAGTCAAAGAAAATAGAAGCAATCCCTGACAGCTTGGGAAATTTGACATCATGGGTTTTCTGGACTTTTTCTGTTTAATTGTATTAGATTTTCATCTGAGACAATTTGTGGGAACATGGCAGTATCTCCTAATGAAGATGCCATTGGCTCAGAATGAATAATAATTGAAGACCAATGTAACATTTAAAGATAGCACTTGGCAAATCTTTAGGATATCCTTTGTATTTAATTGGAATCCCACTGAAAGGCAGTAGTGCTTTTAAAATGGATTGCTTAAGAAATCAAGAATTCTTTCCATAGGATTTTGTAGGTTTCATGCAGCATAAGTTTATATGAACAATGATTATTTAATTATTTTATTTTACTAATTAGTATCCATATTTGTATCTCCTCACCTAATGGTTACTAAACTAGAATAAGACTCTCTTTATTTTAAATACTTGTATGATATAGACTGTCCACTAAGTCATAGCATTCCTTCTCCAGGTGTCACCTTGACCTCCTATGGCAATGACATTTGCAATTTCAAAACATTCTAAATATTCAATTAGTTTAAGAGTATGCATTATGTCTTTGTTTTAAACTTTCAGTTGTACACTTCATGCAAATTAATATCTCTAATATCATCTAATTATTCGTTAATCTCCCAGAAAAGAATTCTTTTAAAATTCCCTCAGATACACTTTTCAAATCTGAAAAGCCCTAACTAAACAATAGTCACTTTTATAGCAGCATGTGCATGTATAAAGTAGAGTGGTGAATAGTGGAGGATTTTAAACTGAGCAGACCTGGGTCCCAGTCTCAGCTCTACCATTTACAAGACATGGACCTTGGGGACTTAGCCAACATCTCTGTGTCTCAGTTTCCACATCAAAAACATGAAGATAATGATAGTACCTATCTCATAGGCTTGCTGTGAAGAAAAAATGAGAAAGCCAATGTAGCTGGCCAGTGGCTGGCACATAGTCAATCTTCCCAAAAAGTTTGTTATTATTTTCTCATTTTGCATTTTTCCATCAGAGGATTCTGCTGTTTATTACTTTATATTTAGTGTTTCAGCCACAATGATACCCACTCTGTTCCCCTCAGCTTTCTGGCCTCTAAAGGACATAATTGAAGATCTTTTAGACTTTGTTGGTGGGTCTTATTTTCGTATGTTTTAAGCTCCTGGGTAGATGTTGCCTGATCTCTGGTTCCACAAAGAATTCTATCCAGGATCTGGCCACGGTAGTGTAATAGAAGAACTGGTTCATGGTACAGAAGAAATTGCTGTAGTTTGATGAAAATCAGAGGGACCTGGTTAAGTGAAGCTTCTGCCACTCATTAGCTTCTTGAGCTTCAGTCCTTCCACTGTAAATCAGAAATAACAATACATATATCTAGAGGTTATTAATGAGAAAATTCGTGTAACAGTACAAAATGCTATAGAGGTATAGACATTTATTATTCCCTACATATAATTCATTTATTTATGAACCATGGCAGCCTTTTGCTGGTTCTGTTGTATAATATTAATGTAATTATATAATAATATGTTGCATATTTAGTTTACTATGTGCCAGACTCAGAAATCTGTTTATCACATGTGCCCAGTCAATTATTCCTCTTTGCAAATGCAGTCCCCTTGACTCCATTCCCACTCGCCACATGTGGACAAATTGCTCGCAATATTGTAGCACACAATTATCTCTCCTCAAACTCCTACCACAATGCACAATGTAGTACTTAAGGCTATATTGCTTCCTATTTTATTTCATTTGTTCGTCTTGTCCTGATCAACATCTTCTAGTTCTTAGTTATCACTTCCATTCTCTAAAATGATAACATTTCAAGTATGCTTTTCTATTTATAAAAGTCATTTGTTAATTCCATGTTAAGAAGAGCTGAATTCCTGGCTTCTCATGGTTGGCGTTATCACAGTTATCACTCAAACAACCCTACTCATCCTCTGATTCTGCTCGACTCCAGTGTATCCAGGTTATACTACACTTATACTTGTTTGTATGCATCAACTTGCATACCTGTTTTTTCCCAGAGGTAAGGCTCACGTTTTCTCAGTAGATTCTATGTGAGTCACCCAACACAGAGAAGGAACCATTGACAAATGTAACTGAGCCATTGAGTTACTCCTCCTCTTCTCAGAGAAGACAGTTAGAATTTTTAGAAATAAAAATTGTGAAAGCCTTTTAAATAAACCAAAAAGATTACTGAATGCCTTTTCAATAGAAAACTAAGTGTTGCTTTTTTTACCCTTGCAGGTGACCTCATTCTATAAAGGTCTGCACTGATCACTGTATTTGAGCTATTTTCAACTCTGTAAGTTGTAGAAAACTGATATTTATGCATATTATTCTAATTCATAGAAATGCAAGTGAGTTTTGCCCAATGGAGGTAAAACTGATATAGCTTTGGGCCTGGGTAATCAGCCAATTTTGCATCTATTACACAAATTAATTTCAGTATCACTGATTGCCTGTGTATGTGTCTGCTTCTGGGAGTCTCCTTTAAACAAGTTTTTGAATACCTTACTAGTTCTCTCATTAATAACTTAAAAAAATATTTGATACATATTCACTTTATGATTGTATGAAGGTCAGGATTTATGGTTTTTTGTTTTTTGTTTTTTTTTCAAAAATAAATCATCACTTAACTTTAGCCTTTCTTCCCATAGGTCAGTAATCCTAAGATCTCCAGCCCATCTTCAGGGAACTCACTCTGGACTTGGTAGAGTCTCTTTATGTTGCCCTACATTTTAAACTTAGTTGACCTGTTTCTAAATCAGTTCTGCAAAAGCAACATGGGTGGAATTTGATTCTGCCTTCTTGTAATCACCAAAACATAGCTGAATTCTGAACTTGTCATCTTTACGTTTGCATATTTGTCAGCGTGAAATATTCAGATAAGCATGCCTACTGCTTCTTCCATTGTCTTATTATCAGTATTTTTATTTTATATGAATTAATCAATACATTTAGGGAGCCCCAGAGCATCCAGTTCTACGGGAAGGAATCAGAAACTAGACAAATTTCAGTGAGGGAATTCCAGTTGAGAGTGACTGGTAAGGGAAGAAGAAAACAAGAGAGGGCTGGCCTGAAATCCTTGGCCCAGAGGGTTCACTGGAGTTTTGGCAGCTTCGCCTGAAAGTGAGTACTCTTTTATTCATATAATTGTAAATAAAATTATATGCCTGTCTTTCCAAATGGTCTGTAATACCCATGAGAGTAGAAACTAAATTAATCTAGTTCATCATTATATCCTCGGCATTTAACTCAGGGCTGGAACACATTAAGTGTTGAGTAAAAGTTTACCAAATTAATAAATGAATGAGTAAAAGAAGGAAACAATGACTCAGATAATACAGATGATGGGACAACCAGGAATATCAATTTCCTGGGCAATCCAAAGGCATGACTTTGTAATCTGAGAGTTTATTGGCTGTAACAGTTACTAGCTCTGTAGTCCTGGGCAAGTCCTTCTTTTGAGCACTCATTACTTTGTATGCAGGTGGGGGCAATGGCATTCCAGTGGAATGTCATTAGAGGCTGTATACACATGACTAGATCATGATTGACAATGGTCAGTGGAGAATCATGAATAGATGAGGTGGAAGAAAGAAGGGACATGGCTCCTTCCATTGAGAGAGTTAAAGTGTCAGTCATTCTGTATAAAGAAAGTTCTAGAGAAGGGTAGTATAGCTGGGAAACCTAACTGGATGAATTAATAAGTTGAGATCCAGCTACACAAAGTAACAGACTAGAAGTTGTCCCTGACATAAGGAGTTATTTTTAATATAGGAGTGCACTATTTTCTGCCTGTTCTTGCAGAGTCTTAAAAATGTTTCTCCCAATACTTGGCTGGGGAATTAAATCACCATGAGCACTTTCGGCAATGTCTTCTATAATATTAGCACAAAATTACCTATGTAATTTTATCACTCACTACTATACCTACTGCATGATTTAATCTAATTGAACTTTTCACTGTTCCCAAACCTGCCTTGCATTTCACCATTCATACACTTTTATTTGGATTGAGTTTTTGCCTGGAATATCTTCCCACACTTCCTGTCCTGTTCAGCTACAGTACCCAGACATAATCAGCAGCTGTAATAAAAACCCTTTCATGATTCCTTTCATTAAATCAGTCCCAACAATACACCATCCCTCCCTCATTTTATCTATGAGTCAGATACAGCTTTTGATGTTTATCTCAGGGTACTATATAGTATCATTATGTACTTATGGATTCCCCACTCCCTAAGACAGAAGAAGGTCTTAGAGGGCAAGGACAACCTTACTCACTTTTTTATTCTTTGAAGTGCTAAAGGCCATTTTCTTATAATAGGAGGCTTCCAATAAAACCATCTCCAATAAATGAATGAATTAATGAACAAATGGACATATCCATACCATTTGTTTTAATTATCTACACCAGATGTTGAGGAGCAAATTTAGACCGTTACTAGAATTTCACAGATTGAAACAAACTTCAAAGTCCTTTTCTGAGGAAATTTATGCTCAAGATCCAGACTTTCTTGTTCCTGGGAGTTCAGCCATCTAGAGCTTCCTTAACATTTCCCCTTTTCTCTGTTTTACTGCTGCCAGTAAACATGCAACTCTTCAAAGACCTCGGATGGAGTCTTCAAGAGCTGTGCTCCTTACTGACCCTTACAGGCAAGCTGCTGTACAGAGAATGTTCCAAAGGCATTGCACGCTCTGCTAACACCAGCTCCACATGTTCTGCACTGATGGATGGTGGTTTATAAAGTGCTGTAAAGAATTTTGGAAGGATAATATGGGAACCTTAAAGTTAGGTTTTGTTTTTCAGGTCATATGATGAATTAATGAGGTTATTTCTCAGTAAGTTTATTTTTTTCAATAAGGTTATTTTAAAGGATCAAAATATTTAAAATAAAGAAGACAACTATTTGCTTCTCTTCCTTAAAATAAAATGCTTTTAGTTGCTTTTTATGTCATTTTTAGTTATAGTTGTGATTAGGACATGGAGGAGTGCCTGAACACTGAGAGGCCCTTTTACTGTGTAAGAGTATGCATGTGCTAACACCATGCTGATAAAGTCAAGGAAATCTCTCATAATTACTACAAATCAGGGCCCCACTAGCAATAGGCCCACATCTTCAATTTCATTATCACATTTTTCCTTATTGACTTATAAATTGTCTACACTACAGGGGAGTTGTTTGCTTGTATTTTTATTTGGTCTGCTTTGAACAATAGCCAGACTCATGTTACATCATACACTATTATGTCTGTTAGAGCTGCCACCTTAGCAAAATACATCACCAAGAGATTCAGAAATGCAGGCAACATGAGCAGGTGCCAAAATCTACTTGGAAAAGCCATCTATCTTCTTCTGCAGGGGTCTGAACTCCACTGCAGCCTCTTAGCAACCCTCTCTCCTCTTCGTTCTAAACCTAACTAGAGCAAATGTGTTGGTTCTCTGGTTTTTCAGTGAGCCGCGCCATGCAAGAAATAACCAATATGCAGGCTGCTGCAAGCTGTCTTCCTGATTTAGAAGACTCAGGGGGAAAACAACAGCCATCTATAAAGGCCTTTTAATTTCTAGCATAAGCTTCAGCTTGAGTTGTAAAGTGTATCTCATTGGTCATCTTGGATCTGAAGTCCATTCCATTCCCTAAATTCATCAGTGTGTAACTGCCACAGCTGCTAGGACTTTGGCACCTGTGGGGTACCCCTGAGAGGGTCTCTGCAAGCAGACAAGTTTATAGGCAGCAAGCCTAATGGCCAAAATTTCAAGATTTTTTTTTTTCAAATAAGTGCATGTTAAGTGGGGGGAAAAAAAAACTTTATAATAACAATGAGCCAGAGAAAGTTTCACTGGCTAAGAGGAGCCTTATGAGAAATCTATCATACAACCTCTAATTTAGAAATGTAAAGAGAAACAGATGCACCCAGATTTTAAAAAGGGGGAGAAAGATGAGAAAGAATAAAATATTTAATAAGTGTCATACCCTTGTTCAAATCAAGGACTCCTTCCAGGTGTAATGATTACTTCAAATGAAGGAACATTTCTTAATTTAGAGGCTAATCCTCAGACATTGCTTTGGAGGCAAGAATATTTCTTGGGGTTAGGTCACTTTGCTTTAAATCTCTGAGGGCCATAAAACCAAGTGAAGGCAAGACTGGGCTAGAAATCAGCAGAGTTGAGTTCTGATCCACCTTCTGTTGATACTTTGCTTTGAGGTCCTCAATTTTTACTCTTCAGGCTACATTTGTCACTTGGGCAGGTGGTAGGTTGGTAGCCAGACCACAGATTGGTGCTAAGATCTGAGCTCTGTAGAGATGGGCATCCCAGCCATGGCTGTTGGCACAGAGAAGGAAGTGGGAGGGCCTACTACTCTAAACCATGCAAAGCACCCTCCCAACGTAGCCATTGAAAGCAGCACATAGGAAGTCTTTGAGTGGTTCCTTCCAATAGTTTCCAAGGGTAAGAGGCCACTATGCTCTTCTCCCTCTGTCCTACCCAAGTGTAAATGGCTACTTATTTCACACACAAAAGCCCTCAAGTACAATTTTTACCGAAAAAAGTCAATAGGACATGAAAATATTTTTCTGTCTTGAAAATTCTATGTTAAAACATCAAGATATATTATAGTGTCAAACGGAAATCCTAGCTGCATTTCTGTGAGAAAGCAGAATGTTGCAAAAACTTTTAGGTCTTATTAGACCTTAGACCTAGATGCAAATCTAGGTTTCAAAGCTTGTTAAGTTCCACGTATATATTGCAAAATGCCAAGTAAACAAATATTAGCATCTCTAAATTCTTCACTGAATTCTTCATACAAATTCATATTTACATCTTTAATAAGTGAAAGATGTTCTGAGCTGCATGCCATGGAAGCATATTGCCATGGACTTTTTAGTTTGAGGCCATGAAGAATAGTGAAGAAAAGCAGAATTAAAAAAACACAAGGAAACTGGAATGATGGTATCTGCTGTGCTATATCCACCAGCCAGGTCAACTTGAGCAAGTTTCTTAACCCCTTTAACCTCAGTTTCTTCATCTCTAAAGTGGCTTTATGTCCCTACTTATCTTGGAGGTTAAAGAAGATAATGTAGGGTATCATGAAAAACATATTATACATCCTATATGGAATTCTATAATAATGCATACTCATCTTTTATACCCAGAATCTCTCTGAAAAGGCAGATTTAGTGAAAGATTCATTTCATGATGGAATCTTGATCATTGTTTTTGTGAAATAGTGCACACAGAGCCTTTCATTAGTGAACTGCTATGCCAGGTTTCCAGACATGCAATCTCTAAGTGATAAGCTTTTAATGAGCTCATTCTCATGTTTTTCTTAATGCTTTATTACAGCAATATCCCCCTCTTGTGGGTCCTCTTTCCTACCTCCAGTTTCCATCAGCCCCACAGAGGTCCCCATCTCTGAACTGGTCATTCCTCAAGAGGCACAGGCCAGCTGTTTCCTTGGTGCTCTGCTTCTGCACCCTATGATGGGGTACAATGGCTACCATCTCAGGGGATGTAGCTCAACTCAACCTAAAGTCAAGTCTAAAAGTTGTTGAAGTATCCTGTTTTATCACTGAAATGCAGATAAGTTCTCCATGTAACTCCATAATATATCTTCATGTTTTAAAACGTTATTTCAAAATGGAAAAACAAACTTTGAGTAACATTGATTTTTTTTCCAGCAAAATGAACTCTATTTATGCTGTAGCTAACTTTTCCCTACCTCCAACACATTTCTCATAACCTGAGGTATCTTTCTTAAGATTTTATTCCCAAAATGTCCTTGCAGTTCCATAAGAACTTTTCCAGCTAAAATTCTAGAAAACGGTCCAGGTAAGGAAGGGAGCAGCATGCGTCAAAAGGGAAAATCCTTTTGACTACTTCAGACGACCTCTGACCAGCTGAGCCCAATCCCCGTGTAGCTTGGTCCACAGACTCAGTCCAGCCTCCTTGGGAGGATCTGCAGGCAGCTGTCCATCTTCCCCTGGCTATGAGGGAGTAATTAATCCAGAACTTAGCACTCCATCTCTGAAATGTGGTTGTCCATGGAAAGATATGTTTCTGGTGTGGTTCTGCTCACAGTGATAAGGGACGGGGGGCAGGGAAGTGCTGGGTAGAGAGGGGTAGGGTCCCTGGTGAGGGCTCCATCCTCGGGCCTGTGCCCATAGACCTAGGGGAGAACAGGACAGGTGCTCCTGTTTTCACACCCAAATGTTGCATTTTCCAAGACTGCTCTGGCCTGCCATGCCCCCCATCCTGTGCACCCTGAGACCCTAGTGGGCACACACACAAGCAGCTGGATATCGAGAGGAACAGAGGAGCAAAGGAGCACACTGACAAACACCAGCAGATGCCGGCAGGCCATCAGCAGCAGGTTGACATGAAATTCAGTTAGGGGCAGTTGGAGGAGAGTCTGGACACTAGGCAGCCTGACTCCAGGGGAAGACCACTTTCCTACTCTGTCCCCCTTCTGGCCTCCCTATTCACTAGCTGAGAGCTACTTCCACCCAATAAAACCTTGCATCCATCCTCCAAGCCCACATGTGATCTGATTTTTCTGGTACACCAAGGCAAGAACCTGGGATGCAGAAAGCCCTCTGCCTTCGCGATAAGGCAGAGGGTCTAATTGAGCTGATTAACACAAGCCACCTGCAGACAGCTAAACTGAAGGAGCACCCTGTAACACACGCCCACTGGGGCTTTGGGAGCTGTAAACACTAAGCCTTAGATGCTGCCCTGAGGACCGAGCCCATGCTCCCCACAATCCATCTGCCCGTATGCATGCTCCCCCTAGGGGTTTGAGCTGTGGGGCACCAAAGAAGCAAGCCACAACCCCATGGCACACCCTGCAAGGAGGATTAGGGAATTTTTCCCATTTCAAAAGGTGAGAGTCCTGCATGAAACCCCAGCCTTTGCACAACTAATTCCTCTATTCCTCAGGTAGAAACTGTAGGCTCACTAAATATACTATTGGTTAGAAAGGGGCCACGACAGAAAGTGCTAAGGGCTGAGCCCTGCCTATTGCCGTGGCAGAAAAATAGCATAATGTCCAACTGATGAGGGGTTACTTGTAGCCTCCTCACATTAAAAAAAAAAAATACCACATGTGCAGTGTGAAGGCAGGCCTCCATCTCCCACTGAGGTACTGCAGACAGTGTCTGCCTGCACAATCCATCTCCAGGGAATGTGAGAGGGAGGTGGAGCAGAATGGGTAATGTGAAACATAAAAAAGTACAGCTGAGACAAAGAGTTGCAATTGCAAATGGCCCTTAACCAACACCAGGCCTCATCTGCTGCTAGTGTTTGAAGTCTGTAGACAGAGGCCTGTGCCATTCCCCACTAATTTCTCATGCTGGAGCTCATCAGCAGTGGAATGCAGAAAGACTAAGCCTCCGGCTTGGGTCTGCTGTCAGGGACAAAAATCAGGTCCCTGGGATGGGGCCATGCATGCTCTGTGTGACCCAGCTGTCTCCCAGGACAACAGATTCAAAAGATGATCAACAGCAGTGCCCACTCAGAAAAGGGCTGTGACTGCTTTGCCAGCCTGATAAAGGAAATGCACCTCAAGAGATGAAAAGGGAAAATAGTACCTTACAGAGGAGGAACAATGAGGAGCTATAGCAGCAACTTCTCAGGGATATCCTCAGAGCTCAGAAGTAAAGGGGAGTTATTTGGGTCAACTGAGAGAAGCATGTAAGCTTGGTGTGAGATGGTACATTTGGTACATTCTTATCTTCCTTGTAAAGGCATATGCATGCAGCCTGGTGTTTACACAAAACAAAGGGCACTCTCCTGGGAAGGGGCCGTCAGTCTGAACTCTGTCCTCCATTGGTCAGATCATACCACCACCTGAAGTCCCTGATCAGGTCATCCTGAAGTTACTGCTAATTAATATTACTATTTGGCTAAAGTTGGACCTGAGCTGGACCAATCCACCAAACCACAGATGCCCCTCAATCTCTTCTGCATGGAGTCTCAGGATCTCAGAAGCTACCTTTTTTATTCATTCTTCAAGAATTGTCTGGTGTTTCATACAATGTTATTGCACATTTAGATTTTCTTCTTGATGTGTTAACTCTAGATTTATAAAGGATTTTCCTGTGTTCAGAATCAGAAAAAAAAATAACTAGGCAAATCTAGCAAAAATGTATGTGATATTTATTTCAAACCATCTAAACTTTACTTAAACCATCTGAATTATCAAATAAAATTGGGGATGAGATTCCTTAATTTTTACCCATTATTTTATTCATTCAACATGTATTTCTTGAGCACCTACCATATGTCAATTCTGTTCTAGTTACATATCATGCATGATTAGAAGCATGTTTTTGAAAAGTGGTATGTTTCACAACAAGCAGCATCTCAGCTCATTTTAAGGGAAGAGACCACCCGTCATATTATCTTATGCCCAATTTCTGCCTCCAAAGAAAGAAGAAGTAAAAACTAGAAGGCAGAAATGAAATCCACAGGCAGACAGCCCAGCGCCGCCCCCTGGGCCTGGTAGTTAAAGATCAACCCCTGACTTAACCAGTTATGTTATCTATAGATTCCAGGCATTATATGGAAGAGCACTGTGAAAATCCCTGTCCTGTTCTGTTTTGTTCCGATTACCGGTGCATGCAGCCCCCAGTCACGTACCCCCTGCTTGCTCAATCAATCACAACCCTCTCACACGGACCTCCTAAGAGTTGTGAGCCCTTAAAAGGGACAGGAATTGCTCACTTGGGGAGCTCGGTTCTTGAGACAGGAGTCCTGCCAATGCTCCTGGCCAAATAAATCCCTTCCTTCTTTAACTCAGTGTCTGAGGAGTTTTGTCTGTGGCTAGTCCTGCTACATTTCTTGGTTCCCTGACAGGGAAGTGAGGTGATTGGCAGATGGTCAAGGCAGCTCCTTAGGCAACTTAAACCTGCCCAGTGGAACATCCCTGTGGGGGACTCTGACCAGCCCGAGTGATGCGGATCCTGAGAGCGTTCTGGAGTAGACATTTGCCCCAGTGGGATGCCTCGCCAGAGCAGTGTGTGGCAGGCCCCCGTGCAGGACCAATGCAGTGGCTGAACACTGGGAAGGAACTGCTACTTAGAGACCAGACTTCTGAAACTTGGTACAACTAGTCTTTGGAACTTGCCTACTCCGTTTGAATGGAAGTGTGGCCTGATCACCCACAGCGTGCCTTTATCGGCACTTTGGTTTGGTTTTGGCTTTGGTTTTGACTTGGTTTGAATTGTTTGACAGGACCGGTCTTGGGAACTTGCCCACTCCATTTGAGTGGAAGTGTGGCCTGATCCAACCCATGATGTGCCTGTATTGGCACTTTGGTTTTTGTTTTTGACTTGACTTGGATTGCTTGATATTTTGGTTTTGGTTTTGACCTGGCTTGGATTTCTGGATACTCTGATTTTGGTTTTGATTTTGGTTTGGTTTGAACTGCAAAAGTGTGTGTGTGTGCCCTTTTTACCCGTTCTTTGTTTTGTGGTGTGCATGTGGTGTGAGCATGGTGTTTTTGTCTCGAAGAAGCATGGGTCAGGCACAGATAAGCCCACCATAGTAGGAACTATGTTGAAAAACTTCAAAAAAGGATTTAAGGGAGACTATGGAGTACTATGACACCAGGAAAACTTAAAACTTTGTATAAGATAGACTGGCCAGCATTAGAGGTAGGTTGGCCATCAGAAGGAAGCCTGGACAGATCCCTTGTTTCAAAGGTATGCACAAGGTAACCTGTAAAGCCAGGGCACCCAGACAAGTTCCCATATATAGATGCTTGGTTACAGCTGGTTTTAGGTCTCTCCACAGTGGTTGAGAGAACTGCAGCATAAGTGAGACAGAGAGAGAGAGAGAGAGAGAGACAGAGACAGAGACAGAGAGGAGAGAGAGAGAGTCAGAGAGGAGAAAGAGAGAGGCAGAGAAAGAGAGGAAGAGACAGAGGCAAAAGGAAAGTCAAAGAGAGATATATACAAGTAGTTAAGAATAAAAACAGTGTACTCTATTCCTTTAAAAGCCACGGTAAATTTAAAACCTGTAATTGATAATTGAAGGTATTCTCCATAATCCTATAACACTCCAATACCACTTTGTTGTCAGTGTAAACAAGGGCATATCCAGAAAGCACTGAGGCCTTCCTATCAAAAATCCTTAACCCAGTAACCTGCGGATGGCCCAAATGCATTCAATCTGTAACGGCAACTGCTTTGCTAACACAAAAAAAGTAAAAAAAAAAAGGAAACCTCATTGTGAGCACACCTCACTAGTTCAGTTCAGAACTATCCTAAATCAAAAAAAGAAAAAAAAAAAAGCTATCTATACCAATTCTAAGTTAATTTAGACAAAACAAGGTCTTGTTAATAGCAAAGGATAATTAAAATACCAAACTTACAAGATTTTCAACAAAAGTAAAGTTTACTAAAGGTTAACAGTGCAACATGTATTATAGTAACTTCTATTCTTGTGGCCTTAGATGGTCTAGCCTACAGACATAAAAAAAAGTTTGCTTTGGAAAAGAATGGTTATCATCTTAAATTAAAAAAAAAAAAAAAAAAAAAAAAAAAAAAAAAAAAAAACAAAACAGGGGGCAGAATTTACGTAAAAAGAGTATTATATGGTAAATTCTTGTCCTGAAATAAATTAACTGGTTGTTTAAAGAAAAAAATATTTGTAATAAGTGAGAAAGTTGAAGTATGTTGAAGAATTGTCTGCAAAAGTCGTGAAAGAGACAAATGTTATTAAAAAAATAATTTATGCAAGAAATGTTGTATAATTTAAAAGTAACTAGGCCTCCTGAATGTAAAACTAAAAACAAAAAAAAGAAAAAAAGAAAAAAAATCAACAGTTTATGTGCAAGGTGTATAAGGAAAGTAAAATATACCTTTGGTAAAAGAAGGTGGCATAAGAGTATACATTTTTGCCTACATTAAAAGGTTAAAAATATGTATATTTTGTTTTAAAGGTTTAATCAAGTTTTGAAATGTTAATTGGAAAGAAAATTCTGTGTGTAACATTGGTTACAGTTAAAGAGGTACCATCCAGTTTTTCTGTAAACTGGACATTAAAATAAAAGCATCGCAGGTTTTTCTTAAAGCACCAACCTGCTCTTTAGCAAAAATTATAAAAGGTTAAAAAGAGTCTATAAAACCTTACCTATGGTCAAACATTAAAAATATGATAAATATGTCTAAAAGGTTTTATTAAAATTAGGCTTAACATTAATAACACTAATATAAAGGTAAAATTTAGCTTACCTGGTATAAAAATCATACAGGAAGCATCGTTAAATGTAAAATAGTATTTGGCTTTCTTTGGTTTAAAAACTAATAAAAATAGATGCTAAAGGAAATTTCTCACTAAAAAGGCACTAAGGACTATAAAGTCCACTGCCAAGGTCCCCACATTTAAAACAAAAGATCAATTTCTTAAAAATTATATGCTTGGTTTTTCTTCTACTTTCCTTTCCCTGAAAAACTAAAAGTCTTTTGGTATATGTACCACCCCTAGAATTTCTGGTAAACCAGCACCAGCCTGAAGATCACATTCTCATCAAAGGGTAGAAAGAAGCAAAACTCGAGCCAGCCTTGGAAGGACCCTACCTTGTGCTGCTAACCCCCAAGACTGCTGTTCATACAGCAAAAAGGATGGACTCATCACACCAGAGTCAAGAAAGTGCCACTGCCTCAAGAGTCGTGGGCCATAGTCCCAGGGGAAAACCCCACGAAACTAAAGCTAAGAAAAATTTAACTCTTTTCATCTATTCTATTACTGTTTCTTCTTTCCTTGTTCTATTGCTGACCATCTAGTTATTAACATAACCAAGTCAATTTCACCTCAAACTATTGCATGTAATGCTTGCCTTGTTATACCCCGTTATACCCTGTGGAGACTTGCCAAGTCAATGACAGTTTTCTACTTCAGAAAAGTACTTCTGTCCCTCCAGACTCTCCTCAGACTGGGCACTAGTAAACTAGGACCATTTAATCCAGAGAGATTTAGATAAAGACCCTAGTGCCAACCAGGAGTCTTGCCCCCAGTGTAGAGCTTTTATGCCATAGTTGGTCCAACATTCTGTGGACCACTAAACAGCAAGGATGGACTGCCCCAACCAGTTTTGGTAATTTCCTAAAATCACACATTCATTTTACTAGAGGATTATAGAAGTTAAAGACTTAAAACAAACTTTAGCAATTAAGGCAGGATACTAAGATACGAATGCCTGGTTAAAATGGATCAAATATTCCATCTGCATGTTAAACAAAAGCAATTGTTATGCTTGTGCACATGGCAGGCCAGAGGCCCAGATTGTCCCCCTTCCACTAAGGTAGTCCTCCAGTTGACCAGGTGTAGGTTGCGTGATAGCTCTTTTCCAGGATTCTACAGCCTGGAGTAATAAGTCATGCCGAGTTCTCCTTGCTATATCCCAAAGTCCGGCACCCTGAGGGTCAGCCCCTGAGGGTCATCCAGCTTCCATTTCTCAATACTAAGTTCACTTCGTGTCTCTCATGACAGGAAGGAAACTTAGCATTCCCTGGAGACCTGAAGGGATGCAATGAGCTTAATAATTTTCAAGAGTTTATCAATCAGTCAGCCCTTGTTCATCCCCGAGTGGACATGTGCTGGTATTGTGGTAGACCTTTACTGGGGAATCTGTTGAATAACTGGAGTGGCACTTGTGCTTTAGGTCATTTGACTATCCCTTTCACCCTGGCATTTCATCAACCAGAGGGAGAAAAAAAATAAGACATCATAAAGCAAGAGAAGCCCCTTATAGGTCTTTCAACTCTCACATCTATTTAGATGCAAATGGAGCCCTGCAAGGAATACCAGATCAATTTAAACCTTGAAATCAAATAGCTACAGGATTTAAGTCAATATTTTAGTGGGTGACAGTTAATAAATATGTAGATTGGATAAGCTACATCTATTACCACCAACAGCAATGAGCTTTTCATGAGTTAAAAGAAAAACTCAGGTTGGCCCCAGCCCTGGAGCTACCTGACCTTACAAAACTTTTTACACTCTATGTGTCAGAAAGAAAAAAAAAATGGCAGTTTTTTTAAACTGTCAGAGTTTTAACCCAGACTGTCGGGCCCTGGTCAAGGCCAGTGGCCTATCTCTCAAAACAACTAGATGAGGTTTCCAAAGACTGGCCCCCATGTGTAAGGGCTCTGGCAGTAATGGCTCTGTTAGCAGAAGAAGCAGATAAGCTAACTTTTGGGCAAAACCTAAACATAAAGTCCCCCCATGCTGTGGTGACTTTAATAAATACCAAAGGACATCATTAGCTAACAAATGCTAGACTAACTAGACACCAAAGCTTGCTCTGTGAAAATCCCCACATAACCATTGAAGTTTACAACACCCTAAACCCTACCACCTTGCTCCTGGTATCAGAGAGCCCAGTTGAACATAACTGTGTAGAGGTATTGGACTTAATTTATTCTAGTGGGCCCAACCTCCGAGACCATCCTTAAACATCAGTAGCCTGGGAGCTGTACATGGACGAGAGCAGCTTTAGCAACCCCTGCAAAGTGACTCTGAAGAAGATGACAAGCCCTGCTCCAGTAACACCTGGAAGCTGACTGGTCCATACATGGCTGAAGCATGAGGAAACTCAGTGTGGGATTCATTTTCCTTAAAATTTGGACTTGTACAACTGACCTTCCTGAGACTGAGGGCTGTTCCCAGTGTATACATCAAGTCACTGAGGTAGGACAAAAGGTTGCTATGGTCCTATTATTTTATGGTTATTATAAGTGTACTGGGGCTCTAAAAAAAAAAAAAAAAAAAAAAAAAAACTTGTTTGTATAATGTTATTATATATGAGGTATGTAGCCCAGGAAATGACCAACCTGATGTGTGTTATGACCCATCTGAGCCTCCCATGACCAGTTTTTAAAATAATATTAAGAAATGAAGACTGGTGGGAGCTCACAAATGATACAAGTAAAGTGTTAGCCAAAACGAAACAAAACAAAACAAAACAAAACAAAACAAAAGAAAGATAATAAATAGCCCCCTGAGAGAATCATACAATATTTAGGCCTGCTACTTAGGCACAAGACAGCCTGTAAGGATACCAGATCCCCATTTACATGCTCAACCGAATCATACAAACTCTCTTAGAAATAATCACTAATAAGACCGGCAGAACCTTGACTATTCTGGCCTGGCAAGAAACTCAGATGAGAAATGCTATCTATCAAAATAGATTGACTCTTGACTCCTTGATAGCAGCTAAAAGAGAAGTCTGTAGAAAATTTAACCTTACCAATTGCTGCCTGCACATAGATGATCAGGGGCAAGTAGTCGAAGATATAATTAAAGACATGACAAAACTGGCATGTGCCTGTACAAGTGTGGCAAGGATTTGACCGTGAGGCCATGTTTAAAAATGGTTTCCAGCACTAGGAGGATTTAAAACTGTTATAATAGAAATTATAGTACTAATAAGAACCTGCTTACTGATCCCTTGTTTACTACCTGTACTCATTCAAATGGTAAAAGGTTTCATCGCTACTCTAGTTCACCAGAATGCTTCAGCACAAGTGTACTACATGAATCACTATGGATCTGTCATGCAGGAAGACATAAGTAGTGAGGATGAAGGTGAGAACTCCCACTAATAAATTGAGTGAGAGTCCCAAAGGGGGGGAATAAGGGAGGAGACCACCCCTCATATTGTCTTATGCCCATTTTCTGCCTCCAAAGAAAGAAGAAGTAAAAACTAAAAGGCAGAAATGAAATCCACAGGCAGACAACCTGGTGCCACACCCTGGGCCTGGTTGTTAAAGATCAACCCCTGACCTAACCAGTTATGTTATCTATAGACTCCAGACATTGTGTGGAAAAGCATTGTAAAAATCCCTGTCCTGTTCTGTTTTGTTCTGATTACCGGTGCATGCAGCCCCCAGTCATGTACCCCCTGCTTGCTCAGTGATCATGACCCTCTCACATGGATGCCCTTAGAGTTGTGAGCCCTTAAAAGGGACAGGAATTGCTCACTTGGGGAGCTCAGCTCTTGAGACAAGAATCTAGCCGATGCTCCTGGCTGAATAAACCCTTTCCTTCTTTAACTTGGTATCTGAGGAGATTTGTCTGTGGCTAGTCCTGCTACAATTTGTTATGAGCAATTCCCTACAAGTAATTTGGAATATTTGTATGTTCCAGACAACTTCTCATCTCCTAAAGAAAATATAACAAATAATACATTTATTTCTAGGAATTGTATCTACAATATTAATTAGTGACTTCTTGTCCAGACAGGATGGTATAGCCTTGTTTCTTCTCTATTCCTCTCCACTAAGTATAATTATCAACCTTGGAAATAATTTAAGAGGTGACCAAAAAAGAACCTTAAAAAGTAGAAATAGGAATTCAAACTGCTTAGGGATCTCAGTTCTGAAGGAATACACAGTGGCAGTACCTCCAGTAAACACACTTAGCAGAAGGTTACCCAGATTCCATGCTTCCTGATCCCCAACCTAGCAACAGAAGGTGGCTCAGGGAGACTTATTAATTTTCCATATTGAATGAGAATCCTGCCAACAATACTGGGAAAGCCTGGCAGCATTGGCAGTGGGGATGGATCAGGAGCCTTACTGATAATAAGTGGCCACGAGAAGCATTCTCCTCCTCTACCCAGAGATAGCAAGCAGTAGGTAGAAGTAGAAGGAAAGGAGGAGGGTCAACAGCAAGAGAAATTCTGCCACAAGTGGCCTTGTTCAGGTAGCTTCTTTGTCCCCATAAGACTGAGTGGCCCCTCTCCTCCTCCACTTAAAGACACCAGGTGTTTGGGCAACTGTCAAGATGGATCCAGCCACAACATGCGCCCTGAATAAGAAAAAAAAAAAAAACACTTTATTTCACTGCTGGGCCTGAAAATATCCTCACCACTATGAGATACTGGACAGCCAGGGAGGACCTGCAAGGGGGATTCAGCTACAACATGTGGACAGCCCAAAATGCTCCTTTGTCTCCCTGTCTCCCTAGGCTTAAAACTCCTCTCTCTTACTTAGAGATACTAAGTAGCCAGGCAGCACTATGAAGAGAAGTTTTAAGCAGAACAAATGGTCTAGACTGGGAGGTCTATTTCTCCCAGTGAGACTGACACTCCCTTCCCCACCTAGATACAAGCAGCCTGAAATCCTTACACCTCCTGAGCAAGGACCAATAGGAGTCTCATCTGCACCACATACACCAAGCAGAACAAAGTCGCAGGCCAAAAGTTCTAAAAAGAAATTTGTCATTGGAACCACAGCTCATGATAAAAGGCCAGGATCTGCTGAATCTGAACAAGGAAACAGCCTGCTAAAATAAAAGATTTAAATAAGATCCAGAATTTCCTAACATTATAGCCAAAATGTTCAAGATACAATAGAAAATCACATGCTAAAACAAGAACTAGAAATATCACAACTTGAGAGGCAAAACACAATCAAATGATGCTGACACCAAGACGACAGAAATGTTAAAATTATCTGACAAGGACTTTAAAACAACCATTATAAAAGTGCTTCAAAAAAATGAGAAATCAAAAAATCACATTAAAAAAGTTTAAAAATCCAAAACCAAATGAAAATTATAGAACTAAAATACAGAATAATAGAAATTTTAAAATATTTTTCAGATGTATTCAATAGTAGAGTTAAGATGACAGAGGACAGAATTAGAGAACTTGAATGCAGATCAACTGAATTTACCCAGTTTGAACAATAGAGAGAGAAAAGACTGGGAAAAGGTGAATAGATCCTCAGGGACCTGTACAATAACAAAGTTTCAACAGTGGATATCCCAGAAGGTGAAGAGAAAGAGAATGGGCAGAAAGAGTATTTGAAGAAATAGTGTCTGAAAACTTGCCAAATTTGGTGAAAGACATAAATGTAAGAATCTGAACAAATTCAAAATAGGATAAACCCAAAGAAAGTCACATCATAATTAAAGTTCTGGAAAGTAAATGCCAAGAGAAAAGTATTGAGATCATTTGGAAAGGAATGGTGTGTTACCTAGAGGGAGGAAACAGTTCAACAACAATAAATTTCTTCTCTGAAACCACAGAAGCCAAAAAAAGTGGAACATTTTCCAAGTGATGAAAGAAAAGAACTGTCAATCACAAATTCTATGTTTAGAGAAACTATCTTGCAGGACTGAAGGGGTAATAAAGACATTTTCAGGAGAAGGAAAACTAAAGGAGTTTGTCACTAGCTGACCTACCTTTAAATAATGGCTAAAGAAAGTTTTTCTTCTAACAGAAAGAAGGAATTTTGGTGAGTCATGAGTGAAAAACAATGAAAAGAGCAGAAATATGAGTACATACCATGAAATTGCATAAAGCATACTTGATTGAAACAAAAAATGTAATACCACCTGATATTCAAAGCAATCACATTTTAAAGTGATAATATAAAGGAACATAAATGAAAGTAGGCTCCAAACTTTATTTAAAGTAAAAAAAAAAGCTGATATCAGTCGACTGACAAGTTGCATATGGATACTACAATAAATATAGCACTAAGAAAACTATAGAAAAATAAACACATAAAAACACTAAAGAAATTAATATGGAATCCTGGGAAATATTCAAGTAGTCCATGAGAAGGCAAGAAAAGATAAACAGAAGAGCAGGAAATAGTGGAAACAAAGAGAAAACAAATAATAAAGTGACAGACTAAAATCTGACATATCAATAACTACCTTAAACGTAGATAGTTTAAATAGGTCAATTGAAAGACAGAGCTTGGCTAAGTGAATTGAAATAAAGGACCCAATTATATGCTGTTTACAAGAAACTGACTTCAAATTTAACAATATAGATTGAATGTAAAAAAATTTTTTAAACTAAACAAATATTAATAATACAAAAGCAGGAACTGCCTCATTAATATCAAAATATGATAAAGTTTACTTCAGAGAAAAGATCACGAGAAACACAGAGGAACATTATGTAATAATAAAAGAATCAATTCTTCAGGAAGAAAAAACAATCCAAGTGTGTATGCATCAAACAATGAAATGTCAAAATACATAAAGCAGATTCTGACAAAGCTGAAAGGAGAAAGACACCAATCCATACTTCTAATTAGGGACTTCAAAATTCACCTCTCAGCAACTGATAGAACTACTGGAGAAAAAAATCAACAAGGATATAAAAGATTTTAACAGTACAATCAAGCAACAGGTTCTAATTCACATATATGAACCCTAATACCAGCAGAATATATCTTTTTTTTTCCAAGTGACTATTGTATGTTCACAAAGATAAGCCATATCCTGGGCCATGACATGAACAACAGATATTTTTAAAGAATTGAAATCATTCAAAATATTTTCTCAGGACATAATGGAATAAAACTAAATGCTAGTAAGAGAAAGACAGCAGGAAAATCTCCAAATTTAAGATAAAATCTCAAAATAATAACTTAAGTGCCATTCTCAAAAAATTGAAACAACAGGTCACCAAAGTAAATCAAAAACAAGCAAAAAGAATAAATATAATAGAAATTAATTTTAAATTTAAAATAGAAAAACAGGGGAAATCAATGAAGCAAAAACTTACTTTTCAAAAAGACCAGTAAAACGGACCAATCTCTGGCAAAACTGTTGAGAGAGACAGAGAGAGGGAGAAAGAAAGGAAGATAGAGATATGTTAACTAAAAAATGATTGACAAAAGGTCAAAAGAAATAGCATTTATTTGGCACACAAAGAGCTGCAATTTGGGTGCACTGAATCAAGGCAGCCCTAAGTAGTGTCCCATAGGCAAGCACTGGAGCATTTTTTAATAGAGAATTTTCACACACACAAAAATTATTTTTGGAGGCGGTTCATTTGATGGTCAGAAATTCTAAATCACAAATCCATTTTGATGGGTTAATTAATTAGAATATTTCCAGCTGAGAGATATTGAAGGCCTGGGAATACTGACTTCAGTTGTTTATCCAAGTCTGTTGGAAATTCTGTGGTTTGATGTTTAGCAGGTGTGAGTGCAATCCTTTCACAATCTCCTGATTCCACTTTAGAAAGCTTGGTCTTAGTTATTTCATTTTCTTTTACATTTCCCCCTATTGACCAAGATCTTTCTCCAGAAAGCAGATTAATTAGCAAGTCTAATTTTTCCCTCATCACTGGAATGGATCTGTCCCAGGGATTTATGTCCCTCACTAGGGGATCTCAAGGTCTAAAAGATTGTAGGGCTAGACTGAGCCATATTTGGGTAACACAGAAGTTTTGCAAGGGGATTTCTTAAGCCTACTTAGGTCCTGAAAAGTTTGTCAGATTGGATGTCTTTTCTAAATCATGGGCTTGACTGATCATGTTGGGCTTCTAAGCAACTGTAACTTTGGTAAAACTTTTATTTCTAAGTAAACTTGGATAAGGAGTTACAGACATATCTTAAATATTACAATAGCAATAATAATCCTAATAGTGAGTAATAGCAACATTTTGACTTCAGAGGGTGGTCAGCTAAAGAGATTTTAAAAAACAGAATTTAGCAATAAGCACTCTATTTAGATAATTAGCAAATATGTGGAGTTTTCCCAACTTGGTCTCTAATTTTGAAAAGTATTTATCCAAGTGTAACAGGAGGCATTGACTACAGTGTAAACACCTCCTTGCTCAGCTGAGATATAATTCAAGAAAACTCTGTTGTGCAAGTAGAAGACGTAAACCAAGACTATAGCGAAAGCAACATGTAAGAGACCAAGTATGTTGGGGATCTTAATCGTATACTGGCCTAGTCCAGATGTCTTGTGTGAGAAGTCAACTTCAGCTATCATTTGCTTCACTTCAGGGTCAGTTTTAGCTTTTAGTCTTCGAGTGTTTCTAAATTCCAGAAAAAAATAGGAGCTTTCCTTAAATAAGAAACATGAAGAGTCAACACCTATTAGTTTGGCAGCACAGGGGTTGATAAAGAATACATGATATAAACCTTTTCATCAAGATAGAAATTATTTTATAAATGCCTCTTTCAATAGACATCATGTGGCTGAAGACTGATGTTTGATGATGTCTTCGTCTCCTGGGAGAACAGTGTGGAAAGATTGTTCTACTAAGGTATGATTTTGCCTACAGCCTGAATTTATTCCTTTACAATACTGGAGAATGTCTCTTTTAATCAATTGAATATCAAATGCAGAGAAAGCTGAATGCTAGGTACCAGACCTTTGTCAGACGCATAGTTTACAAATATTTTCTCCCACTCTGTAGGTTGTCTGTTTACTCTGTTGATTGTTATTTGCTAAGTTTGATTATATTCCATCAGTCAATTTTTTCTTTTGTTGCAATTGCTCACATCTTCATGAGGACTAAGCTCTGATGTTTTTTATCTTGCCCAAATTCCTATCTAAGGGGTCTGGGGAGTCATGCCCTACAAACCATAAATTCTCATCAGATGGATTTTTTTTAACCCTACATATTGTGACTTACTTTCCAATCTGACTCTGGCATAGCATTATGTGACGAGAAAGAAAATAAAAATATTATTCCCCAAAACATGTTTCTCTGCCATATCTTGAAATGGCCTTACAAATCCCCGTCCTTTGTGAGGGAAAATCTCCATCTGTAAAGAATCTCTATTAACATAGCTAGATCTTTTTCTTCCAGGACCTCCCAATCCTGAAAAGATTAACTAAAAGTGTGGCACCTTTTAAAGATCTGAATAGGAAACATTTGCCATCTGTTGTCTCTAAGAGCAGCTACTTTAAGTCTTCAAAAGAAACTTGGTCTCCACAATCTTTTATCTTAACCTGAACATTTCCTTTCTATCAAACACAGGTCTTTAGACAAACTCAACCAATTGTCAACCAGAAAATGTTTAAATTTACCTTTAGCCTGGAAACTCCCCACCCCACTCCCCATCACCCCCTACTTTAAGTTGTCCCAACTTTCTGAGCCAAACCAATGTATATCTTAAATATATTTGATGTCTCATGCTTTCCTAAAATATGTAAAACCAAGCTGTACCCTGATCACTCTCGGGCACATGTTCTCAGGACCTTCTGAGGGCTGTGTCATGGCCATGGTTACTCATATTTGACTCGGAATAAATTCCTTCAAATATTTTACAGAGTTTGACTCTTTTCATTGACACTCATCATGACATCTTTGCCAGTTTCTATGTTCAGAATGGTATGTCTTTGGTTGTCTTCCAGGGATTTTGTAGTTTCAGGTTTTACATTTAATTCTTAAATTCATCTCAAGTTTATTTTTGTATATGGTATAAGGAAGGAATTCAGTTTCAATCTTTTGCATATGGTTAGCCAGTTTTCCCAGGAAAGAGCTTCATTTATTAAATAGAAAGTTCTTTTCACATTGCTTGTTTTTGTCAATGTTGTGGAAGATCAGATAGTTGTAGATGTGTAGCCTTATTTCTGAGCTGTCTATTCTGTTCCATTGGTCTATGTGTCTGTTTTTGTACTAGTACCATGTCATTTTAATTATTGTAGCCCTGTAGTATAGTTTGCAGTTGGGTAGCATGATGCCTCCTGCTTCGTTCTTTTTGCTTAGGATTGCCTTGGCTATTCGGGCTCTTTTTGGGTTTCATAATGTGAATTTTAAAATAGTTTTTTTGGTTTTAGTTCTGTGAAGAATGTTATTGTTAGTTTGGTAAGATTAGCATTGAATCTGTAAATTGCTTTGGGCAGTGTTACTGTTTTGATGATACTGAGTCTTTCTATACATGAGCATGAAATGTTTTTCCATTTGTTTGTGTCATCTCTGATTTCCTTGAGCAGTGCTTTGTAATTCTCATTGTAGAGATATTTCACCTCCCTGTTTAGCTGCACTCCTAGGTATTTTCTCCTTTTTGTGGCAATTGTGAATGGAATTGTGTTCTCGATTTGGCTCTTGGCTTCACTGCTATTGGTTTACAGGAAAGCTAGTAATGTTTGTACACTAATTTTATATCCTGAAACTTTGCTGAATTTGTTTATCAGCTTAAGGAGCTTTGGGGTCAAGACTATGAGGTTTTCTAAACATAGAATTGTGTCATCTGCAAATAGGGATAGTTTGACTTCCTCTCTTCCTATCTGGAACTTCAACAAATATATAAGAAACAAACAAACAACGCTATTAAAAAGTGGGCAAAGGATATAAACATTTTTCAGAAGAAGACATACATGAGGACAATAAGCAGATGAGAAAAAGCTCAAGACAGCTACTTCTTCTTTGTGATCAGTCAAGTTGTTTTCTTAGCCTCATCAGATTCCAATTTTGAGTGCCCAGAAATTTTGATTATGGTGAAGGCAGAGAGAAGATGAATTGAATAAATTATTGACAAAAGTTTCTTTTTCAATTTGATTTCCCCTGGAGGTTAAAATCCTATTTATTTTCAAAGCATACCAAAATCATCAACAACCTGAAGGCGTAAAAGCTATTGATATAAGTATCTGCAATTTCACCTTTCACCAGAATACAAGACCTGGTTAAGTCATGAAGTTCTGCTGTTGAACCAAAGTAGCCATTGGTAGTGGAACTGCTTCAGCTACTTCCAAAAGGGTGGCAATAGCATATTCAGCATAATATTTTCTGTCATACGTGACCCATTAGTAAATGATGAAACTTCTGCATTTGGTATAGGAATTTCTTGTAAATCATCTGTAGATTTTAGTAACTGGTCAGTTAGATTTAGACAGTCATGAGGTGTCTCGTCATCAAGTAGAGGAAGGATAGTTGCTGGATTAAGATTATTGCAGTGGGCAAAATAATAAGAGAAGTCACCAGCAAGATTTCATAAATGACTCTGCTTACAGAGCAAAATGTTGAGTGTGATGATAGTTGAATAAAGCTTCTGTAACATGAGGAATATAGACAGAGAGAAGACAACTCATGTCTGTCTCTTCTGTAGATTTAGTCAAAGTCACAGTAGCTGATATAGCTCTCATGCAGGGATAGAGTCCCTTACCTACTGAATCTAATTGCTGGCTACAATAACCAAAAGGTCTGTGTCAATCTCCATGTTTTTGGGTAAAGACCCCCAGCACATTTCCTTCTCTTTCATACACAAAAAGGATGAAGGGGAGTTGAAAATTGGGGTGCCATAAGGCAAGGGTACCTAGAAGTTATTCATTTAATTGATAGAAGGCTATAAGGGCATTCTGTCTTCAATCCAGAGGATCCGGTTTATTAAATTCCAAAAGGACATACTATGGTTGAGCTATCAAAAGAAAATTAGGTATTCAGTTTTGAAAGTACTCTGCCAGGCCCCCAAACCCTCATAATTGTCTCTTCATAGGAGGTTGAAAAAAGTTTAAAATGCCTTTAAGTATGTATGGTTCCAAGAAAAGTTCTTGGTTTGATACTGTGTCCTAAATATTTGACACAGGCCTGGGTAAATTGGAACTTGGTTCTGGAAAATTTGTGCCTTTTTTCTGCTAGAAGTTTAAGGAGGTGAACACTTCAAGCTCACAAGACTTTTAGAAGAGGAACAAAGAAGGAGGTCATCAACATACTGCAATAGAGTCGATCCTTGGAGGAAAGACATGTCTGTTAAATCTGCCTTCAGTATCTGTGAAAAGTAAGAGAGGTTTTCAGTATACCCTTAAAGCATTCCTGTCCAGGTATATTATTGTCTTTCCCACATGAAGGTAAATAAGAATTGACTCTTAGGATTCACAAGAATGCTTAATAAATCAGTACAAATATCCATCCCTGTTAAAAATTTACCCTTTGCAGGATGGAAGTCAGGAAGAGGGTACGAAGATTTGGAATGACAAAGTGTCAAATAATGACAATGCTAATGGCTCTTAGATCTTGTATAAATCCCCATCCTCGTTCAATGAGGTTTTCTTTTACAGAAAGGTTAGACTTATTACAAAGGCTACTGCAAGACACTATAAGATTATTTGCTTTATGTTATTTTATAATTTGTTTAATTCCTATAAGAACTTCAGGGTTTAGGGAACATTATGTGATATTAGAAAGGGGCTTGTTTTAGTCAATTTAAATTTTTATCATAGGAGTTGAGTGAATTCATCCAATGTCTGATGTGGATTTAGCTCAAAGTTCCTCAGGAATCGCTTTTAAAAAGAACTGAACTCTCAGCATTTTTGTTGTTTAAGTTAAAAGCAAAAATGGGCAAAGGTATTGAAGAATTCTCACCATTGTTTGTCAAAGCAAGGGTTGAGTTAATTTTAAGAACTATCTCCCCCATTTGGGAAAAAGAAAGGCAGCATGACATTTTTCTAAGAAGTCCTTGCCAAGTGAGTGAAGTAGGGCTGACAAAACTAATAAAAAAGAATGTCTATCCCAGAGAAGACTTAATTTAAAAAGCAAAAGTAAAAATTTGTAAACGGTTAAAAGTGTACTAGAAGTTTCCACCTTTTTCATTTTTTCAGTACTCCAAGGAAGGGGTAGCTTGAGGCCGGTGGGGCAAAGCACAGAATAGGTTCCTCCAGTTTTGACAAGCACAGCGAGACCCTACTTTCCAATCATTAGGGAAGTTTCACCCAAATGATTAAGAAGCAAGATGAGAAAGATCCCCTATGTTTCCTTGGAGCACCCTCAGTCCATAAGAAATAAAGAGGACAGTTTATTAAGAGATCATTTAGCATGTTTTAATTGTATACAACTTTTTCCCAATGTCTAGATTTTTTGTAGTATTATCAGATTCTTTTAAGATTTGGTTATACGGCATTAAACTGGCACATTTCCTTGTAGTAGGTAGAAAGTTGTTGATGCTATAGTGTCAATATTTTCTTTGCTCTTGCTTTATTGGTCTTCAAAATTGTTCAGGCTGATTAGCTGGCCAGGTTAACTGAATTGGAGGTGGACGTTATTTCCGAATTAAGTTGACCCAGTTTAACTAGAATTGCAAATTTTTCATCTAAGCCATGTAGAAACAGAATTGAAAGTGATTTTGGTAGATTCAGCATCTAATGGTAGTACAAAATTTGTTTGGAAATGATTTCAAGTTTATTGTAATAATCATGTACTATCTCACCTTCCTTTTAGGTACAGGCTTGAATCCCCAGTCTACTGGTTTAGGGAATGTTAAAGGAATGGCTTGGTACAAAGCACTAGCCCTTTCTTGGGGTTCTTCCCAATCAAAAAGCATATTCCATTGGAGGTTCATTCTAGGGTTGTTTCAGCCTGCTTTTGCCATCCCATATTGTGCCCGATCTTCATCAGTAAGCATATGTGTTAATTGTTAAAAGTTAGAGAAACCAGGTTTATAATTTTAGATGAAAATTTGAAAGCAAGTCTATGAGAATCCTTAGTAACCTTGAGGAACTTTTTAACTATAGTCTTAAGTTTGGCTTTTGTCCAGGGTGTATAGGAAGTGTGTAAGAGTGTACCCTAATTATTTGGACACAACTTGAATAGGTAAATTTGAACAGGTTTAGCAGAAACAGGGGAATTAAAGGAAGCTTTGGAGGCCGAAGAGTAGAATGGAAGTTTAGCAATTATAGGATATAGAGACAGGGGAGGAGAAGGAATTGGGGAAAAAGAGTCAGGGGAAGATGGCCGGACATACTGGCTCACAACTGTAATCTCAACACTTTGGAGTGCTGAGGCGAGGGGATCACTTCAGCCCAAGAATTGGAGATCAGCCTAGGCAACATAGTGAGACCTCATCTCTACAGAAAAATTTAAAAATTAGCCAGCCATGCACCTGTAGTTCCAGTTACTTGGGGGAGGTTGAGGTGGGAGGATCTCTTGAGCTAGGAGGTCAAGGCTGCAGTGAGTTGTGATTGTACCACTGCACTCCAGCATGCATGATAAAGAGCCTGTCTCAAAATAAATAAATAAATAAATAAAAATCAGGGGAAGAAATCTCAGCCTGGAGGACTTTTTTTTTTTTTTTTCTCTTCCAATTTTGTATTAGCCTTTGTGAGTTTAGAGGCTGTATTTTGAAGAAAGGCAATTTTAGACCCCTGAATGTGTTTGGATGCCTAAAAATGCCAGTTAAAATATGCATCCTAATCGGGTTGTTTTGTTTTACCATTAAGATCTGCAAACTTAGGAGAAAACCTTGTTTTGATATATCAAAGGAATCACTTTAGCTATTGTAACTGTAAAGAATCTTTTGTACAGAAGGCCCACTGCTTCAGATAAATACAAATGGAGGGCTCATAACTTTTGAACATACAGTCAGGTGAAGCCTCAGGAGGGAAATAATCATTATGAGGTTTAGAATTTTAAAATTCCATACGTATAAAAATAATACTAACCAATAGGAAAACTCCTGATGAATGGAGAAAGCTCCCACACAGGCTAAAAGCCATTGCCAGCACAAATGGAACAACCATCTTCAAATTTCCAAAAAAGATGTAACATCAACCAAAGAGAGGGAAGTCAAAGCCCAAGAAAACTTACAAGCAAGTATTCCCATATTCTAAGGAGGCAGAGAGCACATGGGGTAAATATGTAGTCTTTCAAAACTGGCTTTTACTTAGCACTAGATTAGCGGTGCCTAAACTGGGGACTGGTAGAGAATGGGGATTGTCTTAGTCTATTAATGCTGCTATGACAAAATATCCCAGAGTAGGTAATTTATAAATAATATAAACTTGTTTCTCACAGTTCTGGAGGCTGGGACATCCAAGATCAAGGTACCAGCAGATTTGATGTCTGGTGAGGGCTGCTCTCTGGCTTTCAAAATAGCACTTTCTTGCTGCAGCCTCCAAAGGGGACAAACGCTGTGCCCTGACATAATAGAAGGCTAAAGGGTAAAAAGGGCCTAGCCCTAAACCTGGGAGGCGGAGCTTGCAGTGAGACGAGATCCGGCCACTGCACTCCAGCCTGGGCGACAGAGCGAGACTCCGTCTCAAAAAAAGAAAAAAAGAAAAAAAAAAGGGCCTAGCTAGTCCCTTCCAGTCCTTTCATCAGGACATTAATCTCATCCATGAGGGTGGAGACCTCATGGTCCAATTACCTTCTAAAGGCCCCACCTCCTCATACTGAGACATTGGGGATTAAGTATCAGTATGAATTTTGGAGGAGATACAAACATTCCAGCTATACCAGGGAGTGACTACTCATGTCTACAGGGTTTCTTTGGGGGATGATGAAAACATTTGAAACTTAGATTATTGTGACTGTTGGACAATTCTGTGAACATACTAAAATCCATTGTATTATACATTTTACATTTTAAATCTTATGTCATGAAATTATATCTCAATAGAGATACTTAAATATCCACACACTATGACCAAGTAGGATTGATTCCAGATATGATAGTCTAATTTAATATTCAAATATCAAACAAAATAATCTACCATATCAATAGGCTAAGGAAGAAAAGTCAAATAATTGTATCAATTGACAAAGGAAAGGCATTTGACAAAATCCAATACTCATTCATGATTGAGAAAACAGTTAGGAATAAAGGAAAATTAGCTTAATTTGATAGACGGCATTTGTAAAAATGTGTAAAAATCTTAGATTTAACATCATACTTAATGGTAAAAGACTGACTGTATTTCCCCTAAAATAGGGAACAAGGCAAGGATGTCTACTCTCACTGCTTTTATTCATCATAATACTGGGAAGTATAGATACTGCAATGAAAAAAATAAAAATAAAAGAAGAAATTAAAAGTATACAAATAGTAAATGAAGAAATAAAAGTCCCTATTAGCAGATGTTACCATTGCTTATGTAGAAATTATCCAGGAATGTACAAAAAAAATAAATAAATAAAGAACTTCTAAAACTAGTAAGTGAGTTCAGCAAGGTCCTTGGATAAAAGATCAACCTGTAAAACTCAATTGCATTTCTATAAATTAACAATGACCATGCAGAAACCAAAATTTAAAATGATACCTCTTACAACTGCCCCAAAGAAAATGGAGTTGCTTAGGTATAAGCATAAAAAATTGTAAGATCTATATGCTAAAAATTACAAAGAGCTAATGAAAGAAATTAATGAGCTAAATGAATGGAAGACATACAGAAGTCCCCCCTTATTAATAAGGGAGACATTCCAAGATCCCCAGTAGATGCTTGAAACTGCAGATAGTGATGCCTAACCCAGATCTCCCATCCTGCCTCTAACTCACACATGTACCGGCACACAAACCATAATATGAACTCAGAGGCCTTCTCTGATATTTAAGGGCTGACTGGTCAGTATTTTTATGACAAGAAAGAAGAATGGAAAAAGATATCAAGAAATCTCCTTAGACATAAGAGAAACATAATAATTTGGGTTGAATGATGCAGTAAATGTAGTGACCCCTCTTTCCATCGTCAATCAAATTAATGAGAACTTCTAACCAGGATTAGGGGATGCCTGAAGAAGAGGTTCCCTGTAGCAACGACGAGAACTATCATATCACAAAAACCATTTAAATTTCAGATGCACAGTACTCTATCTAAAACCCTTGTAAGCAGATGTGTTTTAGAATTCAAAATTTTTTTAGAGGGTAGATATGTAATACAGTCTATACACTGAATATTTTGGAATACTCTGATCAGGGACCGGACTAGGACTCCTAATTCAACACATGAAGACTTCTACAGCATGTGTGGTGGTCACATTAAAAGGGATAAATAAAAACTACAAGTAGTCTCACATTAAATCAGATCAAGTGCTGTTACCAAATGAATCTAACACACATTAAAAAAACCTTGATTATCAGACTATTTTAAATGGTGGATAACAGGCTGTGCTTCTGCCTGTATGTGATGCAAAAGCCATTCACAGGCATGCAGTCCTGTCCATAAGGCTCCTATAACTCTCCATTATCAGTAGGGCAAACTATGTCACCAAGAAGGAACCGTATTATCAAGTAACTCATTTTATTTGCTCATCCAAAGTCAATACATTCTTCACAAAACTATACAATGCTTAGAAGAAAACATAAGAGAAATTCTGCATAATCTGAGATTGGGCAAAAAGTTAGAAATGGCAGCAGAAACATGAACTATAAAGTAAAATGGGATTTGATCAAAATTAAAAACTGTTGCTCTGCTAGATCACTGTCAAAAGAATAAAAAGACAAGCCACGGACTAGGGAAAAATATTTTTAAATTTCATACAAAACAGAGAACTTTGAATCCAGATTATGTAACAAACTCTCAAAATCCAATAATAAGGAATCAACCTAATTAAAAATGAGCAAATAAACAGATAATTTCACCAAAGATGACACATATTCCCCTACCCCTCTTACCTGTGGGGAGTAAGTTCTAAGCCCCCTAGTAGATGCCTAATACTGCGATAGTACCGAATCGTGTATGCGCTAAGAGTTTTCCTATATATATATACCTATGATAAAGTTTAATTTATAAAGCAGCACAATAAGAGATTAACAACAACAATAATCAAACAGAACAATTTTAACAATGTACTTTAATTACAAAGTCATGTAAATGTGATTTTCTCTCTCTTAAAATATCTTTTTGTAGGCCTGGTGCGCTCACGCCTGTAATCCCAGCACTTTGGGAGGCCGAGGCGGACAGATCACGAAGTCAGGAGCTCAAGACTATCCTGGCTAACATGGTGAAACCCTGTTTCTACTAAAAAATAAAAAAATAAAAAAATAAAAAAAAAATTAGCTGGGCGTGGTGACAGGAGCCTACAGTCCCAGCTACTCGGGAGGCTGAGGCAGGAGAATAGTGTGAACCCGGGAGGCGGAGCTTGCAGTGAGCCGAGATCACACCATTGCACTCCAGCCTGGGAGACAGGGCGAGACTCATCTGAAAAAAAAACAAAAACAAAACCAAAAACAGCAACAACAACAAAAAAATCCAACTTTTTGTTTTGTACTCACCTATTTCGGGGTTATGGTTGACTGCATGTAACTGGAATCATGAATAAGGGGGGACTACTGTACTGTGTTCATGCTTTGGAAGCCTCAATGTAGTGAATGTGTCAATTCTACCCAAATTGATATATAGATTTAATATAATTCCTACCAAAATCTCAGCAAGCTTTATGTAGTCATTGTCAAACTTGTTTTGAATTTATATGAAAAGGCACAGTCCTTAGACTAGCTAAAACAATCTTGAAAAAGAAGAATGAAGTATATATAAATATACTCTTAATATAAAGGACTATTTTATAGCTACAGTAATTAAGATACTATGATACTGGCAGAATGATAGACACATTCATCAATAGAACAGGACAGAAAACCCAGAAATAGACCAACAATATTCCTAATTGTTTTTTGACAAAAGTGCAAAAGCACTGCAATGGAGGAAGGGATAAATGTTTTAACAAGTGGTGTAAATGGTGCTGGAGCAATTAGATATCTATAGGTTAAAAAACAAGCAAACAACTGGGTATGTACCCAAAGGATTATAAATCGTGCTGCTATAAAGACACATGCACACGTATGTTCATTGCAGCACTATTCACAATAGCAAAGACTTGGAATCAACCCAAATGTCCATCAGTGGCAGACTGCATTAAGAAAATGTGGCACATATACACCATGGAATACTATGCAGCCATAAAAAAGGATGAGTTTGTGTTCTTTGTAGGGACATGGATGCAGCTAGAAACCATCATTCTCAGCAAACTATCGCAAGAACAGAAAACCAAACACCACATGTTCTCACTCATAGGTGGGAACTGAACAATGAGATCACTTGGACTTGGGAAGGGGAACATCACACACCGGGGCATATGATGGGGAGGGAGGATGGGGGAGGGATGCATTGGGAGTTATATCTAATGTAAATGACGAGTTGATGGGTGCTGACGAGTTGATGGGTGCAGCACACCAACATGGCACAAGTATACATATGTAACAAACCTGCACGTTATGCACATGTACTCTAGAGCTTAAAGTATAATGATTACAAAAAAATAAAAAGTAGAAAATAATTTAAAATTAAAATTCAAGAAAAACTCTAAAAAAAGAAAAACAAGCAAACAAAAATTCTCAAACTAAACCTCACATATAAAAATGAAGTTGAAATGGATCATGGATTTAAATGTAAAATGTTAAACCATAAAAGATTTAGAAAAATAAACATAGAATAAAATCTAGGGGTATGTATAGATTCTTAGACTTGACACCAAAGCATTAGATGAAAAAAATAATAAATTGGACTTCATAAAAATTTGGACTTTTGCTTAGTGAAAGACCCTTTATAATATTTATTTTTTAGAAATGGTGTCTCACTATGTTGCACAGTCTGGAGTGCAGTGGCTATTCACAGACACAATCATAGTGCACTGCAGCCCTGAACTCCTGGCTCAAGATATCCCAACTCAGCTTCCTGAGCAGTTGGGACTACAGGTATGTACCACTGTGCTAGGACTTTAGAGTCTCTCTTAAGAGTATGAAAAGACAAATTCCAGGCAGGGATAAAATATTTGCAAACTACATATTTGCCAAAAAGTAAGGTCTAGACTATAGAATAAACTTTCAAAATAAATAGTCAGAAAACCCAAAAGTCTTTGAAAACATGAAAGAAAATGAACAGATATTTCACTAATGAGGATTTAGAAATGGCAAATGGGTACATGTAAGGAAAACCAAAATCATTAGCTACCAAGAAGATGCAAATTAAACCACAAATTTTACCTGTCATAATGGCTAAAATTAAAAGTAGTAATAATACCAAATGCTGGTGAGGATGAAGAGAAACTAAATAGCTCATACACTGCCAGTGAGAATGGTATAGACATTCTGGGAAACACTTTAGCCGTTTACCAAACTTCAATTTTCAAGATAATTTCAAAGTACATTAAATATCAATCTAGAGGTAGACTGATAACATCTTTGTCAAAAATAACTGCATTTGCAAATGTGCATTTGAAGAATTAGAGTATCAACATAGACGAAGAAAATAATTGTAATAAAATGAAGTTGTTGCTTGAGCTTCTTGCATATTGTTTTCAGAATATCAAGGAAATGTAGGAAATGTGGAAAAGAATGCTATTCTTCCCTATACCGAAATAAAAGTCGATATTCTGTTTTTAATAATGCAATGTAATTTATTTATGGAATTAAGAGTCAAAGGAAAAGAAGACATTGAACAATTAGTAATTGTGGGACATAAAAGAAGCAATGAATTATTGTAATGAAGTACATTATTTGGGGTGTAATTCACTATATAGTCCTATTAATATAACTCTAGTAAGTAAAAAGTAGGAATGAATTAATGAGCAGGGAAACAACTGATGAATGACAGCGAAAGAGCACTTCCAACCAAAAAACAACAGTGAAGATAAATTTACATTACCAAATCATCTTTTAGTTACTCAAGTTATTTTTTTAAGTAATTTTAAAAGTTAATGAAAATATTTCTCCTATGCAATTTAATAAATGTTCAGTAAAATATTAAACACTGTCTTACTTCAATTTATGGAACCTTTACTTGCAGACATCATATATATCCAAACATGAAACTTTTCACCCTCCTTGAAATCACTACACAAACAAGACAGACTCAGGTCAATGAGAATATGCATCAAATTCTTTTTATTAATAGTAAAAACAGGATATCCATCTTTGTGGAGTCACAGAATTTTTTTGAATAAATAGCGCATATTCCATCAGGAAGGCAGTAAAGCAGGAAGGAAGACAGGAAGGAAGGCAGGAAGGTAGGCAGGAAGCAAGGCAGAAAAGAGGGAAGGAAGGAAGATAATCTTCTAGATTATTCAAGAAATGGAAGAAGATGTTATGATTCCAAGTATTCCACTGTGCAATATATTTAAATTCAGAAGTATATTGACAAAGGTCATCTCTACCATCATTTTCTCACTTAACAGAAATATGTCTGAGATAAAGACAAAGACCTTACTGTGAGTTATGGTGCTTTCACTAAAAAAAGGCTTTGCTGATGCCTGTATTTTTGAATTGTCCTTTAGTGCCCTGATATGGTTTGGCTGTGTCCCCACCCAAATCTCATCTTGAATTGTAGTTCCCATAATCCCCACATGTCATAGGAGGGATCCAGTAGGAGGTAATTGAATCACGTGCGTCGTCACCCTTGTGCTGTTCTTGTGATAGTGAGTGAGTTCTCACATATCTGATCATTTTCCCCTTTTGCTTGGCACTTCTTCTTGTTGCCACCATGTGAAGAAGGACATGTTTGCTTCTCCTTCTGCCATGATTATAAGTTTCCTGAGGCCTCCCCAGCAATGCTGAACTATGAATCCATTAAACCTCTTTCCTTTATAAATTATCCAGTCTCAGGTATGTCTTTATTAGCAGCATGTGAATGGACTAATACATGCCCCATAGATTCAGGCTAGGTGAGCAGCATGTCTTTATGAAATGGGAGAAACAAAATTTTGAAAAGGAGAATGGGAAAGGAAATCCCACATGAAGCCCCATCAGCAGGCATGATCTCAGGTGGTTCTGTTTTAGGAAAGCATTCACATGGAAGGTGAGAATCTACCCAGAGACTGTCACCTTGTCTTTGGCAGCAATTTATCGTCAATCACCTACTCAGTGAGATGAATAAAATAATGAAATGAAGGTGCCAATACTAATATGTGGACAACTGATTTTAATTCCATAATATCTCTACCAGGAACACTTACATTTTAATAGGGATTATGCATTTTGAATGGCTTTATTTCATTTACATCTGGATGTCTTGAGGAGATATTTTGGGGTAGGTAGATTATCACACTTCCTTTAAAACTGTGCTCCATTTAATATGTAAAACCAGTAAGGGATATGAGCACTGAAAATGTCTATTACACCTAACTCATGTCCTTAAATTATAGACCCACTTTTATAAGAAACTGAAATTTGTTTCTCTCAGTAACCCTCATGAGAAAAGATAACATGTATTTTATTATTATCAGGTTCACATATGTCTTTTTGTTTCATCAAAGGATAATAAAAAGCAGAGTAGAAGGTAATTATGAAGAACTTAAAAGTATAATTCATTGTATTAGAGATGACAAAATACATATGTAAGTAATATAAAATAGTAGAAATAAATTATTAAATGATGAAATATACCAAATAAATGATCAGTCTTCTAGTTAAGCCTAGTCACCATCCCTGAAAAATATTTTTTCTTGCTATCACAGAGAACAAATAACTGGTTGAATGATTAAGTTTCTCATATTTCAACTCCATCAGCTTCAAAAATCTGGAAAACAATTCAAAGATGGATACTCTAAGACTTGAAGCTCTGTATTAGCCAGTTTCAAACACAATATATGTACTTAAGTATATATTTATTAACAGTGTCCTAAAAGGCATATGAGTATGGGACAATATCAAAATCCCTCATCTACAAATCAACAACAAAAAGATCTCAATTAACAAGTAGGCAAAGGACTTGAATAGACATTTCCCTAAATAAATACAAGTGACCAATAAGCAGAAGAAAAGATGCTCAGCATCATTAGTAGTTAGGGAAATGCATATCAAAACCATAGTGGGATACCACTTCAAAATCATTAGAATGCTATGATTTAAAAAGACAAATAACACGTGTTGGTAAGGATATAGAGAAATTGAAAACTGTGTGCACTGCTTGTGTGAAAGTACAAAAAGGCACAGCTGCTCATGAATAGCTTGGTAGTCCCCAAAAAAGTTAAATAGAATCACTATATGATCCATTAATTCAACTCCTACATATATATACCAATAAATGAAAGCAGGAACTCAGATTCATGTACACCAATGTTCATAGCGGCATTATTCACAAAAGCCAAAAAATGAAAGCATTCCAAATGTCCATTGACAGATGAATGGAAAAGCAAAATCTATCTATCTATCTATCTATCTATCTATCTATCTATCTATCTATCTTTCTATCTATCTGTCATCTATCTAGCTAAAAAAATATACAACAGAATATTATTAATCCTTAAAAATGAATAAAATTCTGATACATACTACAGCATGCATGAACTTTGAAGATATTATGCTAAGTGATATAAGACAGACATGAAAGAACAAAATTGTTTGATTCCACTTATCCAAGGTGGGTAGAATAGGCAAATTTATAGAGACAGAAAGCAGAACATGTTAGCAGGGTCCGGGGAATGAGGAAACAAAGAGTTTGTTTTTTAATGGGTACGAGTTTCTGCTGGGGTAATGAAAACATTCTGGAAATGGATCGTGGTGTGGTTGCACAACGTTGTGAGGGTACTTAATGCCATTCAACTGTACACTTAAAAATAGCTAAAACGGTTAACTTTTATGTTATACGCATTTTGCCACAACAACAACAAAAAGAAAAACCACCACAATGAGATGCCGCTATACACCTATTAGAATGGTTACATTTTCAGAGACTGAAAATAGCAAGCGTTGGTGAAGATGAGGAACAAATGGAACTACTAATGGAACGGTGAAACACCATAACCATTTTATAAAACAGTTTGATAATATCATATAAAGTCAAATATCTACTTACTCCTCTTAAGTATTTACCAAAGAGAAATAAAAAAAGTCTAAAGACTTATAAAAATTGTTGATAGCAGCATTATTCTTAATAACCCCAACCTGAAAATAATCCATATGTCCATCAACTGATGAACAGATATATCCCCATTGCATGGAAGTTACACAGCAATTAAAAGGAACAAAAATATTACTATATGCCACAATATGGTGAATCTTAAAATAATTATGGTGAATTTAGAAATCCAGACAAAAACGAATGCATACTGTATAATTTCATTTATATGTAATTTTAAAAAATAAGAAAGCAAATTTCAGTGGCAGAAGGGCAGATCGGTGGTTGCTTGGGTTGAAAACTAGGGTAGATGTTGAATGCGGGAGGAGGGAGCTTTTTGAAGTGATGGGCCTGTTCTACATCTTAATTGTGGTTGTTGTTAGAAAACTGTATAAAAATATCGAAATTCACTAAAGTGTACATTTACCAAAAAAAAAAAAAAAAAAAATAGTCATTTACCTTTCCCCTGAGCTGTGGTAAGAACCCTGGACTCCAGCACTCCACTGTTCCCATCCCCACAAAGCCGTAGGGAGGGCAGGGACAATGTTTGGATTTACCCTTTTGCTCTGCTCAAACTTCTAGCCTTTGTGGCTTTCCCTAATTGCTTATAGTATTTCTCTGAGTCCTATGATTTGAATTTTTCTGTTACTCCCCCACCCCCAAATTCATGTGTTAAAACCTAATTCCCAGTGGGATGGTATTAGGAAGTGGTGCCTTTGGGAGGTGATTAGGTCATGAGGACTCCACTCTCATGAATGGGATAAGTGCCCTTTGAAAAGAGGCCTTGCTTTTTTCACCACATGAGGACACAGCTAAAAGGTGCCATCTATGAACCAGGAAAGGGGCCTGAACCAGACACTGAGTCTTCTGGCACCTTGATCTTGGACTTCCAAGCCTCCAGAACTGTGAGCAATAAATTTCTGTTGTTTTAAAGCTACCCAGTCTATGATACTGTGTTATAGCAACCTGAGACTTCCACTTTTGAATAAAGATAGCAATCACAAATCTATCCTCTGACTTCTGGCTTTATCTTCTGCTTCAGTACACCCTCTCCTCCCAAACTCCGCTACTGCTTCTTCAAAAACACTTAGACAAGGCAAACCTCTTTGCCCACAGCCTGCTCCCAATTCCAAACCATTATGTAATTTCTGTCCTCAGTGTTTTTAACTAAGTTCTGAGCACATTCCTCAGCTGTGCTTAACAACAAATGGAAAATGGCTTTTAATTTCTTTGTATCAAACTTATATAACAAAGTGCAAGCTGGGGACCCAAGTAAAAGTAGAAAGGCCAGAGAAATAAAGAAAAGGTCATAATGCAAAACTATATGAAACAATATATTATCCACTGTAGCATAAGCCCTAATATTTCTTTAGAGGACAGCCATAATAAACAACACTCACCCTGAAGAGCTGCAACACCTGCTACTGATTTTTTTTTTCTTCCTTTAAATTGGAAATCATTGGTGGAATTCTACAAACAGAAGAGGACTCAGGCTATTGTTTTTAGACAGCTGGGAAATGTGCTTTCAAGATGTCCATGAGTACCCAGATGGTAGCCTGAGCCCAGAGATGGATGGAGGAGGAAGATCAGGAGAGACAGCCATAAAACAGTAACAGAGAAGGATAGAGACAGTGAGAAACCTGGAAAGATGGAGGGAGAGAGAGAATAAAATCCAGATTCAATTTCTCGTGGCAACCTGAGCCATTTGCTTTGCTGGTTCTCTAAGCACTGCTTCCATATTTTGGATTTAATAAAGCTGCAGTAAGCCTTTTGCCCCAACCACCTTTTTGTGCTTAATTGTTAAACTCATATACAATTGGAAGGAAATAGAATCCATATGTTTCTACTCATTTATACTTAAATCATCCAAATATGGTGTTTTAACCCCAATTTGTCATTCACAGAAACTTTGGAGACCTAAATAAATTTCTGGAGGCTTGTCCCAATTCTCCACTCTTTTGTGGTCCTCAAGTAAACACATATATTTGAATTCAAGAGTTTGAGAGATTTATAAGAAATTCCAAAATAAAATTTTCCTCCCTTTGTTGTTTTTCCTCCAACCTCACTGAATTGTCTTTCTCAGATTTTTTTTTTGCCGACTTTTCCTCTTCTACTCAAACTCTTAAGTTGAACTGCTTGAGGACTCAGTCATTAGCCTTCTTTCTTGTTTAGCGCCACTGTCTACCCAGGGATCTCTTTCAGGCCTGTGGCTTTCCCCGCCATTCATGTTAACATCAAACTTTTATCTCTGGTGCTCATTTTACCCCTGAGCTTCCATCTGGACGTCCTGATTCCTTTTTTATGTTCACACTTAGAAGTCATGCAACACTCTCAAATTTAACTTTCCAAAATGAAACAGGTGGTACCATTTTTTCAACCTCTTGTGAGTCTATAACAATTTCAAGATAAGAAATTGTGCTGAAAAAATGAATCTTTGACTTCTGCCTACCTGAAACATATTCATCCCCCAATCTTTTCCATTTCAGCAAAAGACACAAACTTTATCAGTTGCATCTGAGAAAAAAAAGAAGTTATTCTGGTTCTCTCCCTCTTTCCCACTATCCTCATCCAGACATTAGTAAATTCTGTTGGCTCTACCTTGCATTTGTCTACTTCCCCCCATTATCACTGGCACAGTCCTAGTGTATGTCATCATTGTAAAGAGTAAGAAGAGTTATCACATATGAAGAAAGATAATGTGAGCAAAATATTTTTCCCTCATCCTGTAGGGATGGCAAAGCTGTGCCTCATTAATTTGTAGTTAAGGATAGTGGTCTTATAGGTCTCCAAGTTTTAATCACAGTCCATTCATTTTCTCATTACATGCTACATCTCAATATTTGTTTACTTGTTCAATCGTTCTCTTATTTGGCTTTGTCCTTTGAAGGGCTACAGCCTCCTGCAGGAGATGAACTGGCACAGACTGAGGTGAGGAGTGCTATACCACAGATGTAAACACCAGATTGTGTCAGCCAGAGGAAGGATTACTCAGTTTGCAGGAGCCTCGTGAAGCTGTTTGGAAGAGGATACATTTCAACTCAGCCTAGAATAAAGTGGACATTGCTCCAGAAAGATGGGGTGGAAGAATCATCCAATCTAAAGAAACACCTTTGACAAAGGACTGGAGATGTGAAATAACATCGTATGCATGAGGAAAGAGGAGAACTTCTAGTGGGGGAAAATACAGTGCCATTTCTCTTTTTACACAAAATAGGTGGCCAGGTATGCCACCTAAAATGCTCTCCACTGAGAGGATTCTCTCTTGCCACTCTTTCAGGCTCATCCCTGAAAGGGGCTACAACACAGCAGGTGTCCATATTTCATTCACACCAACCTGTCTAACTTGATCCATTCCATATGACCCAGGCTCACTTTTTCCTCTTCAGTCAGGAAACTCCCATGAGATCGTAGGTGTTGACTTGACAGAGAAGCTCACAAGAGAACTCATGAGTGCCTTCTGGACCTGCTCAGGCCTCATCTTATAGGTGACATGTCCATCACATGACTAACTGTTGCTGTATCCAGCCAAATTCATGGGGATTGAGAGTTTTTAGCACTCTTTAAAGACATGAGACTAGATGAGTATAGATAAAGAAAGGTTCACAGACTAAGCCCGGCAATGCTAAAATACTTAAAAATTAGGGAAATGGAGAAGATTCGGCAAAGGCGACTGACAAGAATACTTCAGGGAGTAGGAAGAGAATCAAGAAAGACTGGCCCCTCAGATGTCAATGAAAGAAAATTTTCAAAAACCAGGAGTGACAAACTGAGTTAAATGGCACTGATACGTGAAGGAAGGTTAAGGCTGGGAATTGACGGTTAGATTTAGTAATGTGGTGCTCACTAACGGTCTTAATGAGAGTACCTTTTTTGGAGGTTTGGGGCAGAAACCTGACTAGACAGTATGTTTAAGAGAAGGTATGAGAAGAATTGGAAGCAGCAAGTTTTGACAACTCTTTCTAGTAGAGTTACTATAAAGAAGAGCCAAAAGATAGTGTTGGTAATAACTGTTAAGTTATATAATTTCATGTTCTCTCCTCTCCCTTCCCCTTGCTGAAAAAGTACCTTCCATACCCCAGTGCCTAACAATTTCCACTTAGATATATTCCTTTGAGTAAGCATTGCCTTTTTTAGATATTTACTTTATATTGCAAATATGTCTAGAAGGAAGTAATTAATTCATTAAGCTCCTGATACCTTCAAGGTTTTGTAGGGTGCTGAATAGAGCACAAGCTTTGAAATCAGACAGAACCCACAGCTCTAAGACTTGGGATATATTATATTAACTCAGACTTTATTTTCTCAACTATAATATCAATCACAAAAATCTATAAAGCAAATAATATTACTCTTACCAGATGCTTTAATTGTCTTTACAGTAGAAGACACAGGGTCACATTAGATCTGAGATATTAGAGAAACAGTCTTTGAGGAGAGGGGAATTGTGTTTGGTGTGTTCCAGGTCCTTTAGGAAGTAAATCCTTGGCCGGGCGTGGTGGCTCACACCTGTAATCCCAGCACTTTGGGAGGCCGAGACAGGCGGATCATGAGGTCAGGAGATCGAGACCATCCTGGCTAACACAGTGAAACCCTGTCTCTACTAAAAATACAAAAAATTACCTGGGCATGGTGGCGGGTGCCTGTAGTCCCAGCTACTCAGGAGGCTGAGGCAGGAGAATGGCGTGAACCCGGGAGGCGGAGCTTGCAGTGAGCCAAGATTGCGCCACTGAACTCCAGCCTGGGGGACAGGGTGAGACTCCGTCTCAAAAAAAAAAAAAGAAGTAAATCCTTATACAACCCTCAGGGCACCAAGTAAAAGAGGGCACCATCTCTGGAAAAACCCTAAATCCCTTGACCTAACCCTCCATTCATGGACATCAGCTTTTCCTGTGCCTAGGACAGTGCCTGCTATATATTAGGAGATTAATAAATGTTGAATAAAGAAGTGAAAGAATGAACATTCTCCCTTTTCATCCTAACCTTGCCCACTCGTCTTCTTTTTCATGGTTTACTAAACGGATTTTCCATTCTGTCCTCCATCCTTAGACAACAGTAAATCAACCTTTTCCCAGTTTCATTCTGCCCACATGCTCCTTCTGGGTATCAAGTTTTCTAGGTCTGTAAGGCTGCACCTGGGAAACTGTGGCTATATCTACCTCTTTGAGAATTTTGTCATGGGCAGACCCTGCTTACATCATCAATTATAATGTGACTATTTGCTATTTGTATATTGATATATGTGAATTTATAAAGAGAATGTAGAAAAAGTTTCTTTAATAAATAGAAAACATGTCTTTTTACTTTTACTTATTTCTTTATTTTTTGAGACAGGGTCTTGCTCTGTTGCCCAGGCTGGAGTGCAGTGGTGTGATCTCGGCTTGCTGCAACCTCTGCCTACTGGGCTCAAGTGATCCTCCTGCCTCAGTCTCCTGAGTAGCTGGGACTACAGGCATGTACCACCATGCTCGGCATATTTTTCTTTTATGGATACAGTATATAAGACCACTAGTGAGCACCACATTACTAAATCTAACCATCAATTCCCAACCTTAACCTTCCTTAATGTATCACTTTGTAGCCTAGGCAGGCCTCAAACTCCTGAGCTCAAGTGATCTGCCAGCCTTGGCCTCCCAAAGTGCTGGGATTACAGGTGTGAGCCACCGCACCCAGCCTAAAAGAAGAAAAAGAAAAAAAAAAAAAAAGTATTTTTAAAGGCCACTTGTTTGTATCTCCATTAATCCTTTTGACCCTTTTTGGTCTATCTTTTGGTAAAGGAGGCAAAGTAGAAGTAATTTCTTTATGAATTTTACCTCTTCATTTTTCTCTGTAAAATTAGGAAGTCAGAATAGAGCTCACAGAAAATGTGATTTAGGGTTAACTATTGATAGTATACATGTGTCCTTTGGCAAGCTCCTGGGCTGAATGTACTGGATGGGGACAATGTACTCCTTTATTTTCATAAAAAGAAATCAATTCCATGTGTTCCTTTGAGGGAGCTTTCTGTGTATGGTATCTGCGTGATCAGCAACACATACTGTCAAGTTCTGTTGATGCCACTTGTAAATTGTCCCAATTCAATCTGATTTTAAGTCTTTCTGGATTTGTTTGGTGGTTGGGTAATCATTTTTACTACTGATGTGTTCCACAATCAGCCCCAATTCGAGTTCCCTCCAAACTCCCAGCTTAGTTAATGAAGCCGACTTTCTTCAGTGCTGTTGTCTTCTTAAACCAGTTTATCTTCCAGTGTGCTCCGAAGTGCCCATCCAATGTCCTGTCTCTGGCCCAATGCCATATTTTACTTTACTATGACACTAGAAGACATACAGGAATGAAAGATCATTTATCCCGCATCTTTGTATCCCCATCTCTTTGCACACTGTCACATAGATGCATGAGCACGTAGAGGCACTCAATATTTCTTGTCAAATACTACACATGAACAAGTTTGCATAAAAATGCTTGCTTTTTTTCCTTGTCATCTTGCTGAGCAGCAAGCTAATGTGTCCCTTTGGATGCTAAAAATTTCTCAATATGGTGAATGGTTGTTGGTTAAGAATTAGGTAAGTTAGACAATAAATAATTGGGAGTCACATCTGGACCCTCCTGACAACTTCGAACACTATTCTTAGAAAATAATAGATTTTATAAAGCCCTAACTTCCTGATCTTATTTGCAATAGGGAACGGGAAGAATATGGATTTCATTCAGTCACTCTCCACCATTTACTAAATTTCCATTCAGTTCAAATCCCTGAGTCATTTTAGTCCCTAAGATGGACCTACATGCTCTTCCCTGTCCTTCTGGGTTAGGAAAGCTCTGGCAGTGTGTGGATGGGGGTGGTCACAGACACCCCTTGAACACATGCTCACTGGGCTTCCCAAACAGGCTGTGGAGATCTGCTCTACGGTTTCTACATGGAACAGATTCTAATGGTATCTTTCAAATGTATATATTCAGCTGAAACTGAATTTAACCTTTTTGCTCATATTGTGGCAAAGGCAACTGAACAGAAAAGGCTGGATTTTCATTTTGTGAAGTTAAATCTGAACCCTGCTCCATTGTTGTACAGAGCATATGCAGGTAGTTCAGAACAAGAAAGGGATTAGGATCAACAAGAAACTTGCATTAGGATCTGTGTTCTCTAGATCCTTCTGGGCAGGGGAAAAGAGAGGGGAGAAGGCTCTCAGGGCAATGTCCTGCACAGACACAAACAGCATTGTCTGTGCCACTCAGATGGTCAATCTAGAACCTCTAATTATGACTACCAGAGTGAATGAGCAGATACCTAGATAGATGTCAGACATCTGCCTAATATGATCAACATTAGCATCAACTGATGTCTGCTTTTGCTACTGTATCGATATTATTACAAGATGAAATCTCTCTGCATCAGCCTAATTCCAACCCAACTCAGAAACACCTCTGTTGCACGGAAGTTTCCATGTATGTAACATTATGTTTTAATTTTTTAAATATTCTTGCTAAAAATGTAAAAGGGACATGATTAAATTCTTTATATTATACTTCTTGCTTATTAAAATGACCAAATGATCTATAGTCAGATTATGTGCTTACAGCTTGGATAATAATTTATGTTGAATAATAATAACACATATGATATGCCCTGCACTTGACAAACTCCCCCTTGAAACCCCCACAAATATATCTGCCTGTCAATGTTTAATCCATCTTTTGTTTCCCAGCTCAGGAATTTTATCTCTTTATAATCCCATTGCACTCTGTGCTTAGCACCACTATGTTTTAGTAGCTTAGCACTACTAAATGTATTACCTTATGCAATTATAATCATTTATTTACATTTCTATCTCTTCATTGTACTTCCAGTTCCTTGAGAGCAGAGTGTGCTCTTTACCAATTTTCCAATTTTTGTTACATGTCTTTGTATTGCCAGTTATTTGCACAATGCCACATCAATGCATGGGCACAGCCTCTAGTAGAGTTCCTGGCACACACAAAATAATTACTCCAGCATAGAATGGCGTGAACCCGGGAGGTAGAGCTTGCAGTGAGCCGAGATCGCGCCACTGCACTCCAGCCCGGGCGACAGAACTAGACTCCGTCTCAAAAAATAATAATAATAATAATAATAATAATAATAATAATTACTCCAGCATAAAGATTTGTTAAATTTGCAACATACTTTAACATCTCAATTCATACTCACAAGAATCGTATGAGGCAGGCATTTTTATCCCCTCTTAAGACCTGAGGAAATTAAGGCTTAGAAAGATTAGGTGATTGGGACAAGGGCGCACAGTTAATAAATGCCATAAATTTAATGCTAGCCAAGATCTTCCAAATGCCAAATCCCATATTATTTCCAGTGTGCCACAGTTGCCTTTTGAGATGTCATTTCTCTCTCAGCTGAGGAAATGACCACTATCACCATTTTGTAGGTCAACAAAAGCAAATCCTAAAACTCTGCCAGGTAATTCAGTTCTCATCTCTGGCAGCAACAGGAACCAAGAATAGGAAACCAGTATTACTATTTTGCCTCATAGCCAATTCCCATGAATGTAATGAGCACCATGTGTTCCCTGATCAAATAAGTCTGTGAATAAGATGAACATGGACAAACACACCAGTCTAAACCCCCCTCACAGTTGGCAGTAACAGGACTTGGCATTGTGTTGGACATAGAAGAAGTACTTTTAGGAAGTGCTATTTTCTTTTTGTTTTTCCCCAGTACACTTATACCAAACATATGTTTAAGATAACATTTTGACTTCATGACATACACATTCTCCTGTACTGGTCCCACTGACTCCATTTTTGTATTCTTTCTATCTTGGCACAATTGTGCAAAAGGATTCCCACTCTGAATTTCAAAACCTCTGCAACTAGCTTCTGAACTCCTTTAGTTTTGATTTGGAACTGGGCTGTACAACAAGGACATAATTATTCTATTCTTTGGTTGAGAGATTCTGAAGGGAACACTTAGAGGCTCTGAAATATTCAGGGCACAGGCAGCATTGTTTTCATCTGAACCACCTGAGATCCTTCCAGAGTAAGTCAGAACTCCCTGGGATTCTCTGGAGCTCCAGGCCCCATTTGAGTCCACTACTAACCTCAACTTCCTTAGCCTTTCAGTAGTTCCTGGCACATGTCTTCTATGGCTCCATTCAAATTTCAGTGATCACGGAGTGCTTGTTTTGTACTAACCTGCATAGCAGCCCAAAGGACTCAGCACCAATCACTTCTAAGATGGTCAACAAAAAACAAAGGTGCTGCATATTCTCACTAACACTCATATTAAAGCAAAAAGTGGTCTCACATCTGTCTTCTTGAGTTCCATTTTAAAAATTAGACATTGACTCTCTTTTAAATCTGAAAAATTGATTTGCTATGGGATCAGAAAATTGTCAATGAAATTTGAGATATGATATTCAAATGATAAGAGCCTTAAGAAATTAATTAGGTTTTTGCAATGAGAATGTAATACAAATTGGCAAAGATTAGCCAGAGTCTAGAAAAAGAAAGAGCCAAGGAATAATAAATGCTCAACCTTAAAGAAGAACAAGAGGTCATCCTGACCCCGATGCTATGTTTTGCCAAAAACATTTAGAGAAAAGACTTTGAAGGAGTCCTAGAATCTAGCAGAAGTTTTATCATTTCAAAAATGGAAAGATTTGACAATTGACCAATAATGAGAATGACAGACAAAGAGAGAAGAAAGCTAAGAAGTATTTGGAGGCTTTCCACCAAAATAGCTTAAAGGTAATGTGGTTCAGAACAACATTATAACATCTCTAAAATACTTTGAAAAGAATGAATACTTTACTATACCTAGTGTATGGGGGCATCTGGCCTTGCCTCCTTGACTGCTTTGGAAACTGATTGTCCAGTGCCCTAGATCATGAGGATGTCCTTGTTGAGCTCTGTTACCCAGAAGGTTGCTTCTTAAGATTACTGGTCCTAAGTGGTACTGAGCTCCCTGAATAAAATGAGAGTTCTTTCCTTCCTAATAGGTAAGGAATAAATGTCTAACACCAAAGGATTCAGCAGATTTGTCTCAGTCAGTACCTGCTAAAGATTCAATGAATGTTCATTGAATGATAGAAGAACTGAATGAATGCAGAAGGACAAGAAATCCTGATCCCACTGATAGGAAATAGTTATCTGCCTTAGGAGAAAGAGTTTAACAAGCTGGTGACTGGATACTGATCATCACTGCAATTAATACCTAATCTTAGCTTTCAGTTACCTTCGTTCACATGCATATGTGCTAGACAGCAAATACCTTGATAGTAGAGATTGCTTCTGTTCCATCCAACAATATTTACCTAGCCCTGCCTATGTTCCAGTCACTGTGCTAGTCACTGGTAATCCAAAAGTTTACCTTTATGCTCACTACATTTTAATGAGTAGACAAACAGAATATCATAATAGAAGTAAATTTTATAATAGGTGACCTGTACAAGGCACACCAAAGGAGAAATTTTTAAATTATCATCTCATGTGGTTTGGTTTCTTTTGTGCCTAGCAATGGAATTTAATAAATGTTTGATGAATCAATGAATAGATAAGTGGATCAGTGTTGAATATGAACAAGCCACATGTTCATGCAAATATGGCTAGGTTGGTTTTTCTGGAGGAATGTTTGAGACTTTCATCAAAGAAGAGGTCAACTCAGAGTCTTCAAGTCCTACCCTAGTCCTACCCTAGTGTTTCAAGGTAGGAGGCAGCACATCATTCTCTCCTAGGACCCCAAGGTGGCAAGGTAGGGAAGACTTCTCCGCAAGGGAACCCGGAGGCTCATCACAGCCTCACCTCCAGGGAAGGAAGCAATATTTGAATCTGTCCTGGAGACTCCTCTGCCTTTCAGGACTCTATGTGGCACAAGGAGAACAACATTAATTTTTCAGAAGCTCTACTAGGTAATGTGCCCGGCCTTGATGAAAACCATGCTTTGGGAACCATCAGAAAATTATAGGAGCCCACAAAAGTAAGTGTGGAGCCTCGAGTCTGACTTTGGTAAATATGCCATTTATATCATCTAACTGGGGGATGGCAGGGTGAGCATGGATCAGAACAGTGACTCTTCACATTTCCCAGCACCTCTTAGTGAACTCTAGTAGATATCCCAGGGTACAGTCACTCTCATCCCACATTCCTTTTCTGAAGTTGTTAAATCAATGCCACATCAATAAAATAATATGGAAATATGAGCTCAGAAAATCACTGGTGAGCTAACAATCATTCCCACTCCTGGAACTATAATTGGATCTAGACAACTAAGTTGGCTCTCGACAACTATGCTGGACTACAGCCTTCTTGTGTGCAACCTGCAACAATGCTTTTACTCTCTTCTACTTACAGCCTGACTCCCATCTTCAATACCTTTTATAGCCCCACTGGTTTTAGAAACTATCACATTTCTCTTTAGATCTGTAACCTTCTGTTATGTTCTCAGGTTTTATCCATGCTTGCTTGCACAGTTTTGGTAGCCTGTCCTTCCACCACCCTTACCAACCTGTGTCTTGCCCTAAAACTTGGAGAGAAGGCCTGAGACACCAGGAACCACATAAATGCTTCTATAGTATTCTATAGACAGAACCCAGGAGCCCAGTCATGACGTTTCCTGAAGAATAAGTATATACTCCAAGGAGAAGGACCTGGGTTCAACCCCCAGATGAACTAGTAACAGTGTGACCTTATCAATCTTGTTGAGCTACAAGGTTCTTGCATGTAAAATAGTAATTATATAGTGATAGTATTAGGCCCAAAGGACCTCTGTAAGGGACAAAATAGAAAGACACATGAATATGCTTTATAAGCAATATTCATTGCTATTTGGTACTCTGACCAGCTCAAAATGAAGCTTATGAAAAAAACAATCTGCAAGTTTGGTCTTTGTAGGGGAGAGCTGGTCTTGGTAGTAGAATGTCCCTCATTTGATATTTGGTAGTTTAAAGTGAGATTAAAATGGACAAGCTGGGCGGAAGACTTACACTTACATTGAGACTTGACTTCTATGGAGCAAACTGGGAGAAAATATTATTAGAAAAACTAAGCAAAACTTCTAGATTAACCTCCAGAGGAAAGAGCAGAGTTGCAAACTGATTAGAGCACAACTACAGACTAGTGACACCCCCACCTGTAGGGCTAGAAACAGAGATCGCGGAAGCATGATCTCTGCAGGCCCATTTATACAAAGAGTATAGACACACTAATGCTGAGATGCCAAAAGCTGTGTGTCGAAGGAAGAGTGAGTACTAAATATTAGGAAAACACATGCAATGCAGAGATTAAGTGGCATGGGTTGGGCTCGGAGGCTCCAGCTTCCAAATAAGCACCTGTGCTCATCACGCCTGGCTGCAACCAGCCCTATCATTCATCAATTTTAAGAGGCCTAGATTCAACACTAACTTGAAAAAAGAATTAACGTGATGATCTTGCTGCCGATGAAAGTAATACATGGGCAGTTTTGAACCATTTCATCTAAATTTGCCACTATTAAATTCACATGTGCAACAAAGCAGTTGGAACCTCATATCAGTTACAACATATGGATTCTGGAAAGCGAGAGCATGGCAAAAGGTAGAGGTGGGGCGTTAATTGTAAATGTGCTTTGCGAGCAGCCCCAAGTCATCAAGATGGATTATTTTCCCATTGGGAACATGTACATAAATGCACAGACACACACACACACACACACACAAAAACACATACACACAACTTCAAACACACGAACTCTCTTTTGCTTCCCTCCTGCTTCAAAACATAAGACATTAAATAAAGAAAAAAAGAAAGAATTAATTAATTTTCATATCTGACCTCTCTTTTCAGAAAGAATGTAACAAAGCAATATTTTTTTTCCTATTGCCTACTTGGTTTAAAATTTTTAAGCAGTGTTATGGGAGGAAAAAACTCTAAACACAAAATGAGAGATCTCATTTTGATAATGGTTACATACCAAATACACAAAAACTTGGATGCTTAAATACTGTCCATTATTTCAGTTTAGACTTTTGCTAATGTTTTCCCTAGATTTTCTCCACCAGAAAATTGTTCTTAGTGATTCACAATATTTTCATGAAGTCTGAAAGCATATATTTGTCCCACAGCAAGAAAGAGGGCTAAATTTGATGTTTGACAAAAAGACCATCCCTATGCAAAAGATCAAATGGTTTCCATGTTACCAGGCCCCTGACCAAGAGTTGTCAGAAAATAACCGTGTTGAGGAGAATTTCAGGTGGAATCATGTCACTGAAATTAAGACCAAAAAAGACTCTGAATTTGGTTATTGTTACAATTATATATCTTAGGTTCTCAGCCTCAGACAAAAAAAGAAAAGACATCATATGGGCTGGGACACCTTCTAAATCTAATACTTTTAGGTAACCATAAAATATCAGTATTAACAGTAACAAACATTATTTTGAATACTTAAAATTCTCCAAATATCATGCTTTTGTTTTTACATACATTATCTCTTTGAATCTTCACACTAACTCAATAAAGTAAATATAATTAGCAGGATCTTACAGATGAGAAAAATTAGGCTCAATTAAGAGACTTTGTTGCGGCCACAAGGCTAGTTAAAATTTTCTCTCTTTTAACAAGAGATAAAATTTAATTCACAAATTTTGAAACTCGAAGCCTATGTTCTTAAATACTATATAGTTCCACCAATAAATGTGTTCACTAATGACTTACAGTCAATTGTATCTAACATACAAACAACAAAGAATAGAAGTGAGAGGAGGGCTGAGCTGTAGTTGTGTCAAGGGCCCCATGATCCATTTAGTTCCATGAGTCCATGATGGCAGCCAGCTGTGAGCTGCACAGGAAGGAGTTTCACTTCCAGTGTCTGAGTATAAAAGCCTGGGAACGACACGAGCCAGAAGAGCAAAAGGCACCAACAGTTTGGAAACATGCACCTTATTTTGAGTTAGCCTTTTCTTCTGGTGGGACTTCCCCTGGTTTAGAGTTACTTCCACTGAGTACTCAGGATGAGATCACACTCTGATGATGCTTGTCCCAGATGCCAGAATTGCCACGATCTGCTCCCGTGTATTGACCCCAGCAAGCTTGATACTCAAGGCATAAAAGCTTTGACTTCACTAGCGAAGCCAGCATTTCTCCTAAGAGGCTTAATGGGTGCTTTGATAGTGAATGAAAATATCTGCATTTCATAATTGTACAAAGGCAAAAGAGTGATGGATGAAGATGGAATCTAAACACAAATATATAAATATCTCAAGTTTGCATTTGTAACAAAGATGCTATCAGCATACGGTTTGTGTGTTTATGCTTTGGAGGGAGACAGGCAGGAAAACAATGCCTTTTCTTAGGAGGGCAGGATTTGGATAGTATCATCATTGTACTGCATCCTGAGGCTACTAGCATTCATGGGAGAAATACTGAGGCACGGGCACAGAGAGAGGCTGAAGAATAAAATGGTTACAACCAGGTTGTGCTAACCCCCAGCCCCGTAGCTTCTTGATGGAAAAATCAGCCAAATGACTCTCTGTTGACCTAGTCTTTGAGAGGAAGGTATTAGGTGGCAGTTATTCCTAAAAAGAGGTCACTATTAAAGACGACAAAAAGCAGCTGGTAGAGTCATTAACCACTGTGGTTTCAAAGCTTTGGTATTAATATAAAACCTAGTGCTTGTTTCAAATGTAACGCAGAATCCTAGAAAAGACTAAGAGACTAAACAGTCTCTGCAGATGTAAGAAAGTCTTATTTGAGAAGATACGTAATCACAAATAAGGATAGTTTTTACCTTTTAAAACTATCAGCCGAGAAGCTCACAAAAAACCTCAGAGCAGCTGATGGCAGGTGTGTCTGATTATTTCCCTGCAATGGAAAGAGAAACTGAGGTCCGGAACTCTACAAAAACTGTCCCCAAAACTGCTGGTGACAGATGTTTCTGGAAATGAGTACTGCATGACGTATAGGGCCTGTGGCATCTTAGAGAGAATCGTGATTTTTTTGAAAATGAAGGTAAATTAAAAATAAAACATATTCTTTTTGTAGAACATGAAGTAACTTTTGAATTCAGGGGTAGTGCCATTGAAGGGGCTGGCCCAGGGTGGCCGGTCATTCTCACATTGTCCCCAGTTCTCCAGTATTGGCCATATCGGGAGCCAGGTTTTCTCTTTCTCTTGGATCCTGACATCGTGAGGGGAAGGGAAGCGGGAAATGCAATGTCATAGAAAAGAAAAAAAGTCAAGATCAGCAGACAAGAAGGAAAATAACTGGTAAGGTTTAGATTTAGAAAAGTTTTGGATTCATCTGTTTATGAGGAGGAAAAGAGGCCAAGAAAAGGCAGCAATTAGTCCACGTGCTTAATTAGTGAGTGGCAGGGGCAGTAGCTGGGTCTGCTGAGCTCCCTGGACTCCCTGATCCCAGCCCAAAATAGTTTCCAGTTTTCATCTGCCAGTTGCTTCAGAGGCTTTTCTAAGGAAGACAGTTCATAAAATGATCCAGAATTCATCCTCCTCAGGTGATAGGATCATTACTCTTTATACAACCCCTAGGTCTCAGCCTATGAACAAACACTTGTTTGTTTCTCTGTCTACCCTGTTCCAAACCAACGAACTGGATTTTGCCAACAAGAGGAGCTGTTCCCTGTGCCTGCCCCTGAGAGTCGATGGCTTCACAGAGATCCCCCGCAGTCCTGTGCAGACAGAGAATGCAGAAGGCAAGTCTCCTGGGGCCACTTGTGGACTCATGGTTTATAACTTGTTTGTTTGTTTGTTTGTTTGTTAATTGTTGTTTTTTAAAGTCCTAACCCTTAGGCCACTGGCTAACTGATTTATCTTCCCTGGGCAGTACTTGCCAGAGAACGGGCACTATGGCCAGAAAGGGGAGAGGCTGTGCCTAAACTGGAATGTTGGAGGTTTTTAACATTTTATCTCTGTCACTCCCTACTGTAATCTCCATCTAACAAAAAATGTGGTAGCTTTGATCCACTGGTGCTTTCTCTCTCTATGTCCCCATACCCTTTCAGGAAGGAGCCTTCAATTCTCCAGACTGAGCTACAGTACAACCTCAATACTAACCATACTGAATGTCTCAGTCTTTTTCTCTCTGCTCCATGCAAGCACCCTGAATCTGAGATCTGGTTCAAAGGTTTTCTCCATTCAATCACTACTGGCTGATTAGGCAATGGCAATTTGAGCAATAATCTGCAGAGCCCTCCCTAAGCACGTGCTCTTTCTCTCTCTCTCTCTCTCTCTCTCTTTCTCTCTCTGTCTCTCACACACACACACCAGTTTTCCACCACCAAAGGTCTCTTTTTTACAGAACAGTGACTCATCATTGTGACAGTTTCTGCATCACTAAATGGAAACAGTTGTAAGACATCCTCATCTTCCCAGGGCATGAGGTGCTTCAAAAAAAGAGAAGCACAAAAGAAAATGTTTGTATCTGACAGTTTTTGCCATTCAGTCACCTGCTTTCCTACTTGGGTTCAGGAGCGGACTTGATTTCTGTTGTCACCATGCTGGTTATATGACTCCACTCTCTCCAAGAGACTCCCTTGATGGGGCACATGATTTTGTAGCAACCATCCCTTGCTGTTTCTCCTCTTTTCTGGATGGGAATGAAGCATTGCTAGCCTATGGCTTAAAGTAGGAGTCCCCGTCCCCCCATGTACTAGTACCAGTCCGTGGCACAGACCTGTACCAGTCCATGGCCTATTAGGAATCGGGCCATACAGCAGGAGGTGAGTGCAAGGCAAAGAAGCATTACCGCCTGAGCTTCGCCTCCTGTCAGACCAGCCATGGCATTACATTCTCATAAGAACATAAACCCTGTTGTGAACTGCACACGCCAGGGATCTAGGTCATGTGAGACTCTAATGCCTGACGACCTGAGGTGGAACAGTTTCATTCAGAAACCACCCCCCACCCAACCTCATCCATGGAAAAAACTGTCTTCAATAAAACCAATCCCTGGTACCAAAACTGTTGGGGACCACTGGCTGAAGGAATTTAGACTAGGGGCTGCCAGTCTGTGTTAACATGTGTTTAGTTTCCCCTGGGATGACTGCCCAATAAGCTACCCGTGTGCCCTAGAAATCATAGTTACAGAGGCTCAGGGGTGATGACAGAGTGTTCCAAGTCTTCATCTGTCCCCTTTAGTTCATTCGAGAGGTCTTTTCCCTCATGAGAAGAAAATGCTTTTTTTTAAAAAAAAGAAATAATTGCTACAAATCTGTAGCACACCAGCCTTAGGAAGTATTAGAAAAAAAAATCCCCCACTGCTGGAGAGCTGGTTCTCAAATCTTAGCTGTTTATCCAAATACTTGACATCAGCTTCCTCCTGGAATGTACTCTATCTCAAAGAGGAAGAAGAAATACCCCAGTTTGTTGCTTATAAGTTGGCAGGAAAAGGCCTGCACGTGATAAGCTTGGACTTCTATTGTAAGGCTTTATTTTTCCAAATAAATCAATGTATACAAGGATTTTGGGACCAAAATAGTCACTGAAAAGTTACACTTCATTGCCTGTTTGGCCAAAACCAAGGCTAAAGTTCTCTGGCATGGGTTTTGGTAAGGTGGATTTCTGGTCACAGTAAAAAAAAAATAAAAAAGCAAACCACAACAAAAACCTTTTCTCCCTATGTCTCTTTTTCCTCTGAAGCTGGCAGAGCATCCTCCACAAGCAAGATCAGAGGATGTCCCAGGTCATCTTTTCTTTGTGGATACTGCAGGTGTACATGAAATAGTGTGTTTTTGTGGGGTGCTGTCCCTTAGGACAAGTGAAGGACTGATGAGAAAGGAAACTGTGCGAAGTATCACAAAGACATCCATGGGGCAGCCTAGGAAAATATGTTCATATGGAGGGAAAATATCAGTGTGCATATATTCCTTTTAGTGCTGCCTTCCCTTTTCCACTCTCACACCAACCCCAAAACATTTCAAAAAGTTAGTTTTGGAAGACTGACTTTGTCTTATTCTGAAATGTGTGCCCAGTAACAGAAGTGAGAAAGTCATTCCAGTCTTCATCCAGTCACCTGAGTCATGACTTCTTCTTTTTGTTCATGCAGCTTCTTTTTGTTCCTCAATCTTTGATTACATGATCATTAGCAAAAGTAAATTCCTGAAGTGAAATCACAGTTAGCTGTGCATTTTGAAGGAGTATTAGAGTTAAGACGTGCCATCAAAGAGGTTGCCATCTAGAATGTTTACTCTCTTTACTGTGTCCCAGGGGCTTTACATGCATTTGCCCATTTTATATTCACAGCAACCTGCAATTTTATTTTTATTTTATACTACAGAGTGAATGGCTATTTGCCTAAGGTTACTCAGCTAGTGATATAGGAGTTAAGAAGAAATTATTTAGGCAGATAGTGAGGGTGAAGAAGTCCTCAGTAAGGTTTTCCTTTTAATGAAAAGCAGCCCCCAAATCATTTTCTTTTCTAACAAAGAGCAGCCTGTAAAATTGAGCTACTGACATAGACAAGCAAGCTAGAAGCTTGCACAGGTGAATGCTAGCAGTTGTGCCAATAGGAAAAGGCAACCTGGAACTAGGCATGTTCAAAATGGCAGCTCCATCTTCTCTTCTCTTTGCCAGCCAGGTGTACAGTAAGGAGCAGACAACACGGCACTGGCCAAGTAGAAAGCCCATTTGCATAATAAGATTAGGATGGGGTGGCCCGCCTTCCCTGTGTGCTACATAACATCACACCTGATCCAACCAATCTGTGGGCCCTACAAAAATCAGACACCGCCTTCTCCAGCCTGCCTATAAAATCTGGTGCACTCAGTGTAGGCTGGAAATCCCATTCGGATACCCCTCTCTTTCGCAAGAGAGAGAGCTGTTATCCTTTCTCTTTGTTTTACCTATTAAACCTCTGCTCCTAAAGTCACTTCTCATGTATGTCCATGTCCTTAATCTTCTTGGTGCCAGGCAATGAACCCTGGGTATTTACCCCAGACAACACCACCATTTCACTAGGAGTTGAAAGAACTTGAAATGCAAATTCATGATCATCTGGTTCCAAAGCCCAAATTTAAAAAATGTTTTAATGGCGATAAAATACACGTAACATAAAATTGACCATGTTAACTGTTTTTAAACGTACAGTCCAGTAGTGTTAAGTACATTCACATTGTTGGGCAACCATTCTTCAGAACTTTTTCAGTTTCCCAAACTGAAACTCTGCATCTATTAAGAACATCTCTTTCTTCCAATCCCCAGGTGTTGGCAACTATCATTCTACTTTCTGTCTTTATGGATTTAATAATTCTAGGTACCTCACATAAATGAAATCAAATGGTATTTGTAACTGGCTTATTTCACTTAGCATAGTACCCTCAAGATTCAGTCATATTGTTACATGTGTCATAAATTGCATTTGTAATATAAAAAACTACACCTTGATATATTGTATACTGATTAGCATACATTTACAATTATTTTTATGCTTTGCCTTCTATATTCTATAAAAGAATAAAAAGCTGAGTTACAAACCAAAATTACAATAATAAGAGTATTTACATGTGTTCATATTTTTACCTTTGCTAGAAAATTTTATATTTTGGTATGACCTACCATCCATTCATTTTTAACTTAAAGGATTCTCTTTAACATTCCTTACAGAACAGATCTAATAGTAATGAATTTCCTCAGTATTTTTTAAAATCTGGGAAGTTTTAATTCTTTGTTTCTGAAGGACAGTCTTGCTGGATATAGAATTCTCAGTCACAACTTTTTTTTCTTTCAGCATTTTAAATATATCATCTCACTGCTTTTTTATTTGCAAGGTTTTTGCTGAGAAATCTGCTGACAGTGTTATTGAGGACACACTGTATTTGACTAGCCATTTTTCTCTTTCTGCTTTCAAGGTTTCCTTTATCTCTGACTTCTCACAGTTGACTATATTTTACTGTGAATCTCTTTGGATTATCATACTTGGAGTTTGTTTAGCTTCTTGTATTTGTAGATTCATATCTTTTCTCAAATTTGGGCAGTTTGGGGTCATTATTTCTTCAAATACAGTAGTTTACCATCACCCACAGTTTCACTTTCCACAGTTTCCATTGCTAATGATCAACAGCAGTTTGAAAACATTAAATGAAAATTCCAGAAATAAGCAATTTATAAGTTTAAATCACACGCCATTCTGAGAAGTATGATGAAATCTTGTGCTGTCCTGCTCTGTCCTACCTGGGACGTAAATCATCCCTCTGTCTAGGATATTCACACTATATATACTACCTGCCTGTTAGTCATTTAGTAGCCATTTCAGTTATCAGATTGACTGTCATGGTATCACAGTACTTGTGTTCAAGTAACCCTTAGTTTATTTAATAATGTCCCCAAAGTGCAATATAGGTGATGCTGGCAATTTGGATATGCAAAAAAAAAAAAGGTTCATGAAGTGCTTCCTTTAAGTAAAAAGGTGAAAATTCTTGATGCGAGGAAAGAAAAAAAAAAAAATGCTGAGGTTTCTAAGATCTACATTAAAAGTAAATCTATCCATGAAATTGTGATGAAAGAAAAAGAAATTTGTAAGTAGTATACATAGGGTTTGATACTATATTTGGGATGTTGTAACATACCCAATTGATAAAGGAGGACTACTGTAAGTTCTCTGTTCTTTGTTTCTCTCTTCTCCTAAAACTTCATAATGCATATATTGGTTTACTTGGTAGTATCCCACAGTCTTTCAGTCTCTGCTTACTATTCTTCATTCATTTTTCTATTGGCACCTTAGACTCAATAATTTTAAATGATTTGTCTTTAACTTCATGGATTTTTTTTCTGCCTGTTCAAGTCTGCCATTAAAACACTAGGCTGGGTGCGGTGGCTCACACCTGTAATCCCAGCCCTTTGGGAGGCTGAGGTGGGTGGATAACTTGAGGTCAGGAGTTCGAGATTAGCCTGACTAACATGGTGAAACCCCATCTCCACTAAAAATACAAAAATGAGCCAGGTGTGGTGGCATGCACCTGTAGTCCCAGGTATTCGAGAGGCTGAGACAGGAGAATTGCCTGAACCCAGCAGGTAGATGTTGCAGAGAGCTGAGATCGCACCACTGCACTCCAGCCTGGGCAACCAAGGGAGACTCTGTCTCAAAAAAAAGATACACTATAGTAAATGTTTGAATTCAATTATTGTATTTTTCAGTTCCAGAATTAATTTTTGTTGGGTACTTTTTTATAACTTTTATCTCTGTTTTGTTTTGTTTTGTTTTGTTTTGTTTTGAGACAGGGTCTCACTCTGTAGCACAAGCTGGAGTGCAGTGGCACAATCTTAGCTTACTGCAGCCTCAACTTCTGTGGGATCAGGTAATCTTCCCACCTCATCCCTGCTAGTAGTTGGGACTGGAAGCGCACACCATCATGCCCAGCTAATTTTTGATTTTTAATAGAGACAGGGTTTTGCCATATTACCCAGGCTGGTCTCTAACTCTTGGGTTCAAACTGACCTCCCACCTCAACTTCCCGAAGTGCTAGGATTATAGGCATGAGCCACAACGTCTGACTAATTTCCATTTCCTTGTGAATATTTGCATTTTGTTTATGTATCTTTTTTTATGATTTTCTTTACTTGTCTGCCTGTGTTCTTCTTTGGCTCATATTTAAGAATAGTGAGCATATTTAAGACAGTTGTTTTAAAGTCTTTGCCAAGGAAGTCTGAAACCTGTGTTTCTTTAGGGTTAGTTTCTGGATATTTATTTTGCTCTTTGAATGGGCCATGCTTCCCTATTTCTTTACATGCTTTGTGGTCTTTTTTATTGAAACTTGAGCATGAAAAAAAAAAAAAACCCAGTCACCTCTCCCAGTCTTTGTGGACTTGTTCCATGCAAAAGAAGACTGTTGCTATTCGGTCTGGAATGAAGGCCCAAGGTCATCTCAGGTCTTTTCTGGGGGTGTCTTTCCTGGGCCTATGTGTGTGTTTCCCTCCCCACCCCGCCCCTCACCCCACCCCTCAACCCCTTTTTTTCCTATATACCTTAAAATTTCTTAATTTCTCTATAAGTCTCACATTGCTTCTTCTCAGGGCCTTATGTCCTATTATATCCCTCTGTTTATAATCTCTTGCCCCGGGTGCCCACATATCTGCAGTTCCCCTGCAGCTCTCACTATTGCTTTCAGCAGCCCCTAAACTGATATACAAACTATGCCATTATTCTCATCAGCACTCCAAGTTAAGTGAAACTGAACCCAGTCCCTTGAGCAGCTTCCAGAAACATCAGAACATTGTGAACAGTTCCACCATTTTTCTTCCACTCTGAGGAAGGAACCAGGAATTGAGCAACTTTCTCCCAACTGCTCTGCTCTGCACCCAAGAGTAGATAGAGCCAAAATGATCAACAATGCCATGAAATTCTCTACCAGGTTGAATGTAGCTTTTCCTAGATTAGGTGATTTGCTGACTTCCTGCAGATTCTTAACTGGTTTCTAGCATTCTCATAAAGCTATGTTGGTCCATATGTTGCTCTTTACTTGGTGGTTCCATGAGGGAATAAGGCTCCCTTACTTGTCCACAACCATGCTGATATCACTCTTAAAGCCTGTATTTCTTAACTGTACCATATCCTTCCCATCTGAAGATGAGACAGATACACAAAAAACAGAACCATGTAAGCAAGTGTACAATTAAGCAAAAAATCATGAGCACAGATTGAAGTTAGAGGGAAATGATTAAAGCTAGAATAACAAAAGTGAGCTTCATGAACGAAGGGAGAAATTGGACTGAGTTTTACACACACACACACACACACATATATATATATATATATATATATATATATATATATAGAGAGAGAGAGAGAGAGAGAGAGAGAGAACAGGACAAATTTTCATTGTTGGGAATCTTCCATAAAAGAAGAAATCTTGAATCTCCAGATCCTTCTAAAATCACTATGAAACATTTTCATTAAATCCAAAAATGAGGAAAAGGAAATTAGTCTTATCATAATAAAGGGTGGGAACAATTTGTTTATTATTATTATTTTTTAGACTGACAGATGGCATCTAGAAGTACGCTCTATGGTCGTTAGGGTCTTTAGTACCTGCAGGGGACATAGGCGTTCTGAAAACCCATCACTCACCAAACAAGAGGCTCTGTGATTAGAGAGGCATGAATGGCTGAACTATTTCTTAAGAAGGATCACATTTTTTAGATGAAGGTCAAACTGACATTTGGAATCTGAGATCCTGCTGTGGTTGAGGTTTAACAGCTAGTTTGAAAGGCTTGTATTTTACTTCATACTGTTTGTAATTGTTCTATTTTCCAGATGTTTATTCTTAGAGCATTTCCCACAAAAGTAGGGGAACTCCTTTTGAAAACCTGGATGGTTCAGACCCCTTTGGGCCAGATATTTTAAACTAAACTAAATAAAGAAGAAAAGGGAAGAAAACGGTGCTTGCAAAGTGTTTGAAGATTCTGAAGAAATACTCTACACAAAAGCAACAAAGGCGGGACCAGGAAACAAAGTATTAATTTCGTATTCCCCCATTAGCTTACCACCTGTTCTGTGTGATCGTTACTCAGCACAGAGAGGGGAAAAGGCTAATCTGTAGCACATTTTTTATCAACAAACTTGTACAAACCCCTGCCTAATTATCCCATTGAACTTGTGTCCTCCCAATGGAAGGCTGTTTCCCAGCCTGGCTGAGAGCCAACTGCAGCAAGCTGGTGTACATAAGCATGGCTAATGACAGCCCACTTTCACTCCAGGAGTACCATAATTGCCCAGAACAGTTTACAGATCCATTATTTTATGACCATATTTCAGAAGGACTGGTTGGAGGTTGACAGAGTAGGATTCCTGGTAATACAGTATATGGGACTGGCATCACTCTGGACTCCAGATCATTTCCTGGTTAAAAAATTAAAATTAAAAAATTAAAAACCTCAATAGACGTTTCCCCCAAAACAGCTGCTTTCCTGACAAAAGTCTATCAAGAAGCCATGGTAATAGGAAAGCAATGTGAGGGAACAAGAGGAGCACTGGACAGGATGTCAGAGCCCTTGTTCAACCCCTCACCAGTCCTATACAACCTGGGCAAGCCCCCAGATCGTGGAGCTCGGAATCTCATCTACTTTCAGACCTGCAGCTCCGCAGGATGCTGTTCTCCTGATTAGGAACTTACTGAGTTGACATGCCACAAATATTTATTGCCAAATCCATATGCACTGGAGACTGATCTCAATTCTCAGACTATAATTTTAAATAAAACAAAGTCCCTGCCCCTCATGGATCTTATAATCTCATAGTAGGCACACAATAAATAACATAATGTCAAAAATTATAATATAATTAGTGCTGTGAAAAAATAAAGGGGGCTGAGGGGACAGTGTGGAAAAAGGATAGGGCTGCTATGTTATGCAGAGCTATCTATGAGGGACATTTTTCAGAGGCAATATTTGAACAGAAGTCCTATTAAAGGACAGCAGAAGTCATATGGATATATAAAGCTACGGTCCTCAAACTGAGGGAACTATTAGACATACAAAGTGTAGCAAAGGGCTCAGTGTGGTGAGAGCACAATGATAAAAGAAAATGGTAGGACGTGAGAACACAGAGGAAAAAGAGGTATAACACAAGGATATTCTAGGATATGGAGGTTACTGAAGAACCTTGAATGGGCAAATTCCACAATCTTCTCTGGGATGTGAAGTTTCACTCTGGCTGCTATGCAGGCACACGGGGAGGCGAGAGTGGAAGAGAGACCAGGAGGTCTGGCTATGTGAAGATTCCCAGTGAGATGTGATGGGGCTTGTACCACGGTTATCACTTTGGAGATGGTGAAACAATACTCAAAACAAATGATGCCTAAAGACACCCGAAATTGTTTATATTATTCCATGTAGCCAGGCTTTACGCAGTCTCTCCCTGTCTTAGGTTTAAAAGCATTCATGCCATGGTAAAAGGTTTGTCATTTGACTATTTCTTAGCAGATGTATGTCTCGTCTTCTCCTCCTGGCTTTTATAGAACTACTAAGTGAATTACCACACTTTATGACCCCTGTTACCTATGGTAATGGTCACTAGCCTTTTTGGGTTTTCCCCAGTTGCTGCTATTCTACTTAGGGGAGGATGGCAGGATAATATGATGATTATAAGTCCCAAGACTAGAGTGAGGTCAGTCAGATTGACTATTATTACTAAGTCAAAGGCCAGGCACAGTGGCTCATACCTGTAATCCCAGCACTTTGAGATGCCAAAGTAGGAGGATTGCTTGAACCCATGAGTTCAAGACCAGCCTAGGCAAGAAAGTGAGACCCCATCTCTACAAGAACTTTGAAAAATTAGCCAGGCATGGTGGTGTACACCTGTAGTTCCAGCTATCCAAGAGGCTGGGGCAGGAGAATCCTTCGAGCCCTGGAATTCGAGGTTGCAGTGAGCTATTATTGCACCACTGTGCTCCAGCCTGGGTGACAGAGCAAGACCCTGCCTTAAAAAAAAAAAAAAAAAAAGTGAAAAAGTAACAGATTTTGGTAATGTTGCAGAGAAAAGAGAATGCTTATACATTGTTGGTGAGAACATAAATTAGTTCAGCTACTGTGGAAAGTAGTTTGGAGATTTCTCCAAGAACTTAAAACAGAACTACTATTCAACCCAGCAATCCTATTACTGGGTACATACCCAAAGGAACATAAATCATTCTACCAAAATGACACATGCACTCGTATAGTCATTGTAGCACTATTCACAACAGCAAAAACATGGAATCAAGCTAAATGCCCATCAATGGTGGATTAGATGAAGGAAATACGGTACATATACACCATGGAATACTAAGCAGCCATAAAAAAAAGAATGAAATCATGTCCTTTGCAGCAACATGGATGTAGCTGGAGGTCATTATCCAAAGTCAATGAATGCTGGAGCAGAAAATCAAGTACCAGAGATTCTCACTTATAAGTGGGAGCTAAATATTGAGTACACATGGATATAAAGAAAGGAAGAGTAAATACTGGGGACTACTAGATGGAGGAAGGAGGGAGAGAGGCAAGGGTTAAAAAAAACTACCTATTGCATACTATGCTCACTACCTGAGTGACCAGGATGATCATATGGATAATTTGGGATCATCCATATCCCAAATCTCAGCATCATGCAATTTACCCATGTAACAAACTTGCACATGTACACTCGAACCTAAAATAAAAGGTAAAATTCAAAAACAGAAGACTAGAGTAAGAAAACCTGGATTCAAGTCCCAATTCTGACACTGGGTCGCCTTGGACAAATTACTCAACCTCTCTAAGTTTCATATTTCTCATTTGTAAAATAGATATTACAGTACTATCCTCTTCCTAGGTTTTTGTTGTGAGAATTAAATCAAATAATATATGTAAAAGCCTTAGAACAGTATCTAGAACACAGTAAGTACTCAACAGCTATGATATTCACAAAATGAATGATTCTTCTCCCTCCCAAAGTCAGATTCTGGTCTATCCAATCTTAAAGGATAGTTTTACAGAGATGCCCAAACCTCTCTCCTGAGTTGCAGCTAAGAACCTGGAGTTAATCTGACTTAATTTTCCCAGGCACACCAAGTAAGTAATCCTTCCAGATATAGCCTTGAAGTTGAGGGCTACAACACACGAAAATTTGATTTCCTTTGGTACCCATCAGAAACTCATCCTTCACTAATAAATATAGATTCACATTTCTCACGGGAAGGCCCAAGACAGTAAGTCAATCTTACTGTAGAATGTCAGTAAGATTTTGAACAATAGCCGTTCTCTGACAAAATAAATGTAGAATACTCGGTTAAACAAAGCTAAAGAAATTTATTTTTAAAGAGATTTCTTAGAGCCTTTAATATCTCATATGTATTGTAACTAAGTGCGTAGAGGGGAGCCACTGTGTATATGTGGCATTTTATAAACGTGTAGGCTCTAGGAAATATATATATATGTTTTTTGAGTTTTAGTTTAGTTTTGTTTTGTTTTTTTGAGATGGAGTCTTGCTGTGTCGCCCAGGCTGGAGTGGAGTGGCGTGACCTTGGCTCACTGCAAGCTCCACCTCCCGTATTCACGCCATTCTCCTGCTTCAGCCTCCCAAGTAGCTGGGACCACAGGTGCCCACCACCATGCCCGGGGAAATATTTTTTAAAGCAATACTGTACTAATACTTTTGGAACATACTTAGAAAATGGTAGTATCAATTACATCAAGCTTATCTTCAACCTGTGCCACTTTGGGATATAATTAATTTTAAGAGTTAATTGTGCTTGCTCTGCCAAAAAAAAAAAAAAAGCCCATAATAAGATACCATATAAAAAGTATTTAGTAACGGTAAAGTATACTTATTGCTGTTATTAGCTCTCTCAGATTTTAATGGTTGCCTCCCGATTCTAATCCTTCAATAGAGAAGGAGTTGCTCATGTTCATTCTATCTAAATCTGTTATCCTTTATTATATTTTCTATTTCCCAATAGGCTGCTCTGTCACCTAGGCTGGAGTGCAGTGGTGCAATCTGGACTCACTATAGCCTCCACCTCCCAGGCTCAAGTGATCCTCCCACCTCAGCCTCCCGAGTAGCTGGGACTACAGGCATGTGTCATCATGCCTGGCTAATTTTTAAAAATGTCTGTAGAGAGGAGGTCTCTCTATATCCTGTCTAAGGCTCCCAAAGGGCTGGGATTACCAGCATGAGCCATTGTGTCAGACAGTCTTGATTTCATGTCCTAAGGCAACATCCTTTTCTAAATTCTTCCCATTCCTATACTAATGATAGTTGTCTTCTTGGCAACTTTCTCCAGGTTCCCTGCCCCTATCCTAAAGCAATGGTGATCACAGGTCCAGACTGTGGTCTGGACCGGGGTGACATCAGCTCAGTTCAGCATATTGTACTCTTCTCAAGAAGAGGTTTTATGGGATTTTTTAACTGTAGCCCTGTATTGAGCTGATTTCCTCAAGGATAGTTTTACAAAGATGCCCAAGCCTCTCTCCTGAGTTGGAGCTGAGAACCCAGGGTTAACCTTACTTAATTTTCCTGGATGCAAGTGACTGTATACATATGGTTGATAATGGCTTGGCATTTCACTGGAAAAATTCATATTATGGCCAACTGGATCTTAATCTTAGCAGAGTCACCACTCTGTGATGTTTGTAACAGGTCAAAAAGGACAGTACATGTAAATTGTAAAATGTGCAAATGACCCTTTGTCAGTAAAACAGAAACAACACAAAGTACCTGTCCTATTAAAGACAGATCAGTCCTAGCCATTCCACAGGGGGAAAAAAAGGTACTCTTTCACATTTAAACTTTCATCTCATTATATCAGGATATATTTATGTTCTCTCTGACAATCTAGCTTTACAACAACACTTATTCACAAATATTTGTGTGGTCTAAATGCTGGATATGCATCTAGATAAACCTGAAGTATACATACACATGGGATCTATCATATCGCAATAGCATATTTAATTAATTATTTGAAAGCTTCATTTTTTTCTAATATCCATTCTATCCATTGCTATCAGTCCTTAAAATATTCAAGAAAACAAATCCATTAGATGTGAGGGGAGTCACTAATTCTTCTGGTGTCTGTTCTAAACAAGCTCTGCTCTCTAAACTCCTACCCACTTAAGGCCCTGAAGTATAAAGAGTAATAACTTCTTACAGAAACAATAATTTCTCTTCTCTCTCTCTCTCTCTCTCTCTCTCTCTCTCTCTCTGTCTCTCTCTCTCTCACACACACAAACACACACCTGTTCCAGGCTTATAGATGTAGCTTGGGACATCCATGATCTAGGAAGAAAATATGGCTGTTTCTCTTTCTCCTGCATCAAAAGGTCATGAACCCAATGGTCTGCTGGGTTTGTTTTTTTTTTTCTTTTTTTTTTTCATAAAAGTTTATCTCTCAAAATGTCGGGATTCTTTAAAAATTATCCCCAAAGATGAAATCATTGAGATAGGAATAGCACTCAGTAGTCACAGGAGAATGAAAAAACCCAGACAACGACTCTAAAACAAGAACCACTGAAAGAAACTACAGGATAACAGAAAACCCAAAATAGGGGAGAGAAAAAAATCCAAAACCCCCATCAGAGTGACATGTTTATGACTCTCCCTGGGAAACCCAAATAAGGAAGAAAGGGGTTGGTAACTGAGGGTCCCTGAAATCCCTTCCTTTTCCAAAACACCAAATAATGATTCTACTCTCTAATTAAAACACCCACAAAATAAGAATGCTGGGTTGTCACAGGAGAAGTGGTTAAATATTAAGCAGCAATTTCACGAAAAATTTTGCTACAAGGACAAAAAGGAACCTGGGCTATAAGGCCCTAACAGACAGGGACTAAGCTGGTTGAAAATGGCTAGGTCCAACATGGCATTGAATTTGACCTATGCCCTACCCCAGATCTAATTATAGGCTCATTTCCATATGAAATCACATATCCACCAGGGCCAGATCTCAACATGCCCGTATTTAGTATAAAAATGGGTGGCACCTCAATTCTAAGAAATCTCCACCTTTTTTCTTAAAACCTCACGGTTATTTCACCCATTAACTAGAAGAGCCCATAAAATTAGAAACACAAACTCTATTGGGTACAACTTACTCTCCTAAGCACACCCGCACTGCCACTCTTGACTGTGTACTTTGGCTTTGCAATAAAAGCTTTTTGCCTTTTGCTTCATTCTGAAGCATCTGGAGACCCACCTAAGCCTTCCTAAGGCAAGATCATGAGGGCAAGGCAGAACCTTGCCACAAAATAGGAAGTTTCCTGAGGGAACCTTCAATTTGTCTCTGGAAAAGAGAAACACAAAGTACAGGTGACCCAACATTTGAGACAAATGTTCAATAATGCTCTTAGTCACTTCACCCTAGTCAACCATCACTTAGAGATATTAACCTTCAGAAAGAAATCCAGATGAGAATAAGGTATTGTAGCCTTAGCTCTTAGGGTGTTCATATTCTCATTGAAAATAAGCTCCTATTAATATTTACTAACATAGGGTAACAACAGTATTGTAAAATTAGCAAAGCTCAGAATAAGCGCTACTGAAATTCAGAGAAATCCCAAGCACTAGGAAGATATACAGAGTCCTTTGAGGCTGAGCCTCCGCATGCCCTTCTCTGTTGCATCCTGCCAGATTCCAGGTAAACAGAATGAGTTACCACTGTGCTGTAGAGCTGTCTCCTACACTAAGGTGGCTGCTGGGAGACAGGAGAGGGAACAAAATAAATGGAAGACAAAGTCCTTGTCTCAAAGAGACTTTGGGAGGCCAAGGCAGGCAGATCACCTGAGGTCAAGAGTTTGAGAACAGCCTGGCCAACATGATGAAACTCCATCTCTACTAAAAAAAAAAAAAAAAAAAATTAGCTGGACGTGGTGGCGCACACTTGTAATCCCAGCTACTAGGGAGGCTGAAGCAGGAGAATTGCTCGAATCCAGGAGGCAGAGGTTGCAGTGAGCCAAGATGGCGCTGCACTCCAGCCTGGGTGACAGAGCAAGACTCTGTCTCAAAAAATATAAAAGAGTCTGTGTGGTGAGGATAGGGCTAATGAGCAAAACCCCAAAAGTTTAGATTGCTTACTGATCTGGAAAAAAAAAAAGAAACATTTCATTTTCAAAATGTTGAACCATCAGCTCTATGGTGCCAATATGCAAATAGATAAGAAGCGCAAATGTGATTTGATTTCCATCTAATGTCCCTGTTCCTTGGGTTAATGTGAGTAGCACCAATCACTTCTTGTGCCTCTAAGGACTGGACTCATTTTCAAGCATATTTCCCACTGGTGATCCAAAGGCTAGAGTTAAACCAAAAGCAAACCTCTCATTGCAGCATACTAGTGATAAATTGATAATTTCTCTGGCTATTATCTAGTCAAGTTAAATTTCAATTCAAGTTAACCCAGTTTTAACATTCTCAAGAGTAACACCAAGCAAAATGACAGCAAGCAGCCTTTTTCTAAAGTGCATCAGACACTTAAACGCCAAAATCACAAGCTTAAATAACCACTGAGTATAAGAAAGTCTGCAAAACACATTAAGATCCCAAAGATCTGAGATATTTTCCCTCTTTCCTAATATTTTTAACCAGTATTTCTACAAGAAGTCTGGGGTAGTGCAAAAGGTGTCACCTTTCCTTATAACCTATCTTTTTCCTATGGTTTAATTCCCTGTTGATTCTGTTGAAATCATAATAATTTTACTGATGAAATACTTAGATACTTCAAGGAACTTTTTAAGATATATCATAAGAGAGAATACCATAAGGAACTGGGAGATGAAATATTATTTTCAATGATGATTTCTTCAACTTTTTTCAAAACTCAGATGGCTTAGTAAAAATAAATATTTTCAAGAGATGTGTCTTTAGTCCTTTCTACTTCAAAATATCCACCCATGAAATGATCTCTTTGGTCTCAACTATGCTGGGGTTACAGTGACTATAGTAAAACTCCAGGAGTTATGTACTGTACATAATAAAACTGATAGTTTATTAAGTTTAATAATAAAGCTATGGACAAAACAAAGGCTAACATATTAGGGAGGTAAACCATTCTGACCCAGGCTATAACTTTATAGATTTTTAGCATCTGCAGGTAATTATGCAGGATTTTACTATCTCCAGTTCAATATAGTCTTCTGATTAAAAGCCTACTTACTGCTTATCTGGTTATTCTTTTATTAGCTTGCAGTCAGTATGTGTCACAGAATGCAATTTAGTCAGACACCTTGTCTAGAAGCAGATGGGAAGAATGCTTTGAAAAGATGAATAGTTATTCACTTAAAAATATAAAGAAGAAAACTGAGAAGCTGAGGGGACTCATGATCCTCTGAGAACTTTGGCTGTGGGAGAAATCTATCCCTTGAGTGGGGGATCTGTCCTCTACATTAGGAACAAGCTCTTCAATCACGTTCCACTGAGGCTAAGGAGAGAGATGTGCCTGGACTAAAGCAATGTCTGAGCCCCAGGTATTCATATTGCATGCTGGAATTTGGTCAGTCATGCCCCAGTATTTCTACACTGGTCCTTTCTTCCACTGTTTCCTGCTGCACACTGAGGGATGAAATGAGGGAGCTTCTGAGGTGTGACGGGAGAGTCAACAAAGTAAGACCGCACATGTGGATAATGAAGAGATGAGCATGTGTGTTCAGGTAACTGTATTATCAGGGCTCTCCAGAGAGACAGAACCAATAGGCAATAGATAGATAAGAGGTGATTTATTAGGGAAATTAGCTCACATGACTATGGAGGCTGAGAAGTGCCATGACAGGCCGTCTGCAAGCTAAAGACCCTGGGAAGCTGGTATCATGGCTTAGTCCAAATCCAAAAGCCTCAGAACCAGGAAAGCCAGAAGGCCTCAGAATCCAGGGGACTGCTGGTATAAGTCATGGAGTCCAAAATCCAGACAGCCTGGAGTTCTGATGTCTAAGACAGGAGGAGACGTGTGTATTTCAGCTTCAGGAAAGAGAGGAAATTGTCTTTGTTGTTGCATCTGGGCCCCCAGCCAATTGGACGATGCATGCCCACATTGAGGGCAGATCTTTCCTGCTCAGTCCACTGACTCACATGCCAATTGCTAATGGCTAGGAACACCCTTACAAATACACCTAGAAGTAATCCTTTACCAGTTCTTTAAGTAATCCTTAATCCAGTTAAATTGACACCTAAAATTAACCATCACAAGTCTACCCCTCATCAACTTGGCACCCACGTGCAGCTCCTTAAACCATACTTCATCTCTGAATAATCATAATATTAAGGTACTAGTTCTGCCTAATGTGATGCAACTATCCTATGTACAAACAAAACACGCTAATCTCTTCTTCCCCAGAAGAGGAAGTAAAGTCCTTGGGTGATGTTTATGCTTCTCCTGCTATCATATAATGTAAATACTATGAGGCAAAATTAACGTTACTTAAATACTAATATAAGGTCAATAAATCTTATGTTATATAGTAAAAAAAATTAGGAACAAGAAAAGATATTTATCTAATATATGTATATATACATATTCTTAACAAACTAGGGAGGAAATACTCATGACAATCACAGTCTTCATTTCTGTGACTGGTCATGTGGTTACAGCTACCTTCTTCTACTACCCTTTCTGCATTCCCTTTACCTTCAGTAAGCACCTCAGCTGATCGAGGTTTGTTACCTGGCTGGGAGACCCAAACCTTTATTCCTGAAGGGTCTGAGTCATTTGTTCTGCTTGGATTGGGTTGTTGTAATTTCCCATTGACTTTAATCACAGAACACGGTAATACTGAAAGATACCACAAGGGAGCTCCTGTATTCCAGACATACTCTTCCTTACCTCCATTGTGGGGTACAGCTCCAACTTCCCCATTGGAAGTCTGGATTGATCACCCAAGCCAACACTGAAACTCTCTCCTTAGCTCGTTGAATCAGAGGCATAAAAAGTGCAAAGAGCCTGGGTGGCAGTCTTAACTTTCAGTTCAATGGACTCATCATTGTGTCTCCTGGAGGAAATAATCTTCCTTCTGAAACTAAGACCTCTAGGCCAGCAGAACATAAAGTCATAGAAGCAGATGGCAAAAATTTTGCTGGTGGATTTCTAGGGGGTAATGGTGAGTGGTGCTCCTCCCATTTTAGTGCCCCTCCCATCTTTTGATTCATGGACCCATGAATTCTAGCTATGGGTGAAATAATACAGTATGTTGAATGCTGATCCAGGGCATATGCAGCCTTCTGAAGAGCCTTGTCCTGACCCTGCAAAGTATCGTCATTTAGCTCATGATGTAACTATAACTTCAAAGGGCCATTCCACAATTCCAGCAAGTCAACTGCTTCAGGATGATGGAGAACATAATAAAACCAGTGAATTCCGTGACCATGAGCCCATTGTCACACTTCTTTGGCTGTGAAGTGAGTTGCCTGGTCAGAAGCAATGCTGAGTGGACTACCATGATAGTGAATAGACATTTTGTGAGTTCACAGATGGTAGTTTTGGCAGGAGCATTGCATAGAAGAAAGGCAAATCTGTATCTGGAGTAAGTGTCTATTCCAGCAGGGATAAACCACTTCCCCATCCATGATGGAACTAGTCCGATGTAATCAAGCTGCCTTCAGGTAGCCGGTTGATCACCCCAGAGAATAGTGCCATACAGAGGGCTCAGTGTTGGTCTCTGCTGCTGAGAGATTAAGCACTCAATGGTGGCTGCAGCCAGGTTGGTCTTAGTGAGTAGAAGTCCATGTTGCTGAGCCTATGCATAACCTCCATCCTTGTTACCATTGAAACTTTGTGCATGAGCCCATTGGCCAATGATGGAGTGGCTGAGAAAAGTGGCTGACTGGTATCCACACATTGGGTCATCATACCCACCTGATTATTAAAGTTTTCCTCTTGTGAGGTTACCCTTTGGTGAGTATTCATTCACATGAGACACAAATATATTCACATCTTCTGCCCCCTCACGGAGGTCTATCCACATACATCTTCCCCAGATTTCTTTATCACCAGTTTTCCTATTATGTTCCTTTTAAGTCCCATCTGGCCAAACCATTGGCTACAGCCCATGAATCCGTATATAATCACACATCTGGCCATTTCTCTTTCCAAGCAAAGTGCTTAACAAAGTACACTGCCAAAGCTCTGCCCATTGGGAAAATTTCCCTTGACCACTGTCCTTTAGGGATGTTCTAGGAAGGGGTTATGGTCCTGTAGCTCTCCATTTTCAGGTGGTGCCTTCATGTTGTGCAGAGCCATCTATAAATTAGGCCACAGTCTTCTCTTCCTCTGTCAACTAACATAGGGTACTCCCCATGAGGCCATAGGTGCAGACTGGGAGAGGGAAGGCAGGGTGGCAGAAGTAGGAACCAGGGATAATTGGGCCACTTCTTCATGTGACTTACTTGTGCCTTCAAGACCTGCTCAAGTCTGATCATATATATACCATTTCCACTTGATGATGGAGCGTTGCTGTCCATGTTCAGCTTTATGGCTTGGTGGGCCAGACAACACCAAGAAATAATACTTTACCAGTTCTCTAGGTAATCTTTAAGCCAGTCAAGCTGACACCTAAAATTTACCATCACAGTAACTTGCAAGGACAAGAGCAAAATCGATGGTTAGTTAAAAGGCCCTCTGCAACAGGCTTAGAGATTGTGACTTTATGTGAATGAGAAGGCAGACGTAGTCCATAGGGAAGGTGGAAGCAGCTGAAGTGAAATAAACTGAGGGTCTCTTGTCACATTTTTAGTGCTCATTTAAAACAAATGTTGAGTTGGGAAGGACCCCAAAGGGTGATATTGTTTATCTCCAAAATTCCGGGAGTGCTGGCAGCATACTAGGCTGATGCAATAGCATGAGAGTATTAAAAAATAAAATCATTCCATGAATGATACTGGGTTTGTTGGTTTTGGGGGGTGAGTTATTTGCAAGTAAATGTTACATAGAAATACTTTTAAACAAACAAGAACTGATTTTTACGTACCAGCTACACCTAAAACATTGCTTTTAGGTTGCACAACTATCTAAGTATTTTGAAAGGCAAGCAAATATTTAGCCAAGTTTTGTAACCACTTTAATGGAAATATTTTTAGTCTGTGGGTGAGTAAGTGAAGCAATGACTACTATAGAACTTTGAGAAGCATCATATTTCTGTTTTGTCTGAAGAAAAAGGAGGGACTATTTAAATACAGTAATGATGTATTTATATAGTATCTCACAGGTAATAAAGCACAATTTACATTTATTATTAAACGCTTAATCAGTCCTTAGAGTTGAACATTGACCCATTTTATAAAAAAGAAAAACTGAAATTCAGGTGAGTTACTTATGCATAAGCATTACTGTTTTTATAAAATCATAAAATTTTTAAGCTAAGGAAATTTAGCATTAGGCACGGGGATAAATTGTACGGTCATGTAGCCTCACCAAAGGCCACAACCAATCCTTCAGGAAGCTCTGCTGAAGCTGAAATGGCCCTGGAGAATTGTCCCAGTGGGGATGCAGGGGTGTTGGCCTTTGAACCCCTACATGGAACTCACTGATAACCCTGTTCTCTTAATCATGGGCCTCAGGCACCTGTAAGTGAGAGAACACAAATGCACATGGCAATAAGCTATGGTGACACCATCCTACCTGACTTTGAGTATTTATTTTCTTTGAATGGGGCAGAAGTGTGGATCATTGCTTGTGTTTAAAAGTATTTTTATTTTGTGGGCAACTTTGATGAGTAAAGATAAGTTAATTCATTATTTGCCACTATAGTAAAATACGCGCCAGGAAAAGTACATGCTCCATTATTGATTAGAAGTTCCAAAATTCCCTTTATTACCAGGAAAGCATTTGTTCTTGACCAAGTGTGAGCAAACTCTTAGCATGGAGGGGTGGGGACAATGCACTGTTTAAAAAGACATCTGTTGCTTTTCACCACCCACTATCCACTCCCCCTTTTTCTGGTACTGGTGCCCAGTCTTTCCTCCAAGAGCAAACCTTCCCATCATTTCTTGTCATATGGTCCATCCCAGTGTCTTTCCCTTCTCCAGCTAAGGACATAGCACAAGTAATCTAAGCCAGGCTAGCCCATCTCTCTCTCCAGGGAAGTTAAATCTTGAGACCAGTGAGAAAGGGTTGGAGCCAATTCATCTTATTGGTGGTTGCCCAAATGAACATTCCATTCGTTTCTTCGGTCTAAATACAGTGTTCCTGACCTTTGTGAAGCCTAAGTGTTTAATATTCTCATTGATTCTCTAAGAGATTCTGTACCCTGCTAATGCCTTACTTTTTCTTTCTTAATTTAACCAAGATAAGTTCATACTGCATGCACCTGAGACAGTAGCTAGTAAAAGGACTAGATCCTTTTAATCAACTAATGTTTTCTTTAATGCTATGACATTGGAAAATATACTTGCTTTCAGTGAAGTGAAGAAACACAGAACCTTAACTTATGTGTGGTTTTCTTATCTGGAAGATTTTATAAGTAAGGCTAAGTGAGAGACCAAAAAATACAGGACATCACTACTAAACCTGTGAGTGAAAGCATGTTGTAACTATAACATCATTTTATTTTAAACAACTCAGGAATTTGGATTTTTTTTCTACAGGGTTTCTTTTTCTTTTCTTATACATAGAAAAAAATCTGTAGATTAACTTATATCTGATTAAAAATGTCCACACTATGTTTCAATAGTGATATTTAGTGCATGAATTTTAATCGTTTCCAAATTGGTCTACTGAGTTGGAATTCTAAAGACTTTTCTTTTTTTCTACTAGAAAGGGACAACTTTTCCCAGAATGTCATGTTTGCTTGCATCCTGCTATGAATTATTTAGTAAGCACAAGAAGCATTTTATCTCCAACAAGGTAGGTTGTAGAGGAAAGTTTCAACAACAAAATGATATTTCCAAACCCCTAACCTATAATAAAACTCAGTTCAATAATTCTTTATTGAGCATCTGCTATGTGAAATTTGACATACTAACTTCTTTGGGTAGTTTTAAGGTTAATAAGATAAAGTCCTACTTTAAAGAACTTGCAAAATGCATGTGAGAAGTCAAGACTGTTAGACAAAATATGGCAGGTAAATAAGTATGGGCTTCATGAAAAAGGAAGCAATTGAGTTAGGACTTGATGGATAAGTAGGATATCAGCAGATAAAGAAAAAGGATTGGAAGTTCTAGAAATAAGGAATAAAATAAAGACTTACACGGTGTTGGAAAATCCAGTTCTCTGGATTATCTGGTGCATACAGGAAAGTGATGATCTACAAAGTTGCAAAAGTAGATTGGCATCATCTTGAAGAGGGTCTTAAATGCCTGAGTGATGCTCCTGGATATATTCCTTCTTTCAGTAAGACAAGGGTGTTCACAAGACTGTACTTAAACAATTGATTCTAAATTGATTCTAGCTCCCTGGTGGTGGAAGCTGCGCCACAGGAAATAAATCAACCTCTTTGTCATCACATACAAAAATTAATTTGAGATACATCATAGGCCTAAACGTAAGAGTTAAAACTATAAGGCTTCTAGAATAAGAAAACATAGGTGTTTCTTCATGACCTTAGAGTAAGCAATGTTTTTTTAGACAAGGCACAAAGAGTACTAACCATAAAAACATTGAACAATTAAACTTTATTGCAATTAAAAACTTGCTAATCAAAAGGCATCATTAAAAATGAAAAGCAAGCTGCAGATCTGTAGAGAGTATTAGCAATTCATATTTCTTTTTTTTTTTTTTTTGAGATGTAGTCTTGCTCTGTCACCTAGGCTGGAGTGCAGTGGCGCCATCTCGGCTCACTGCAAGCTCCACCTCCTGGGCTCTTGCCATTCTCCTGCCTCAGCCTCCCGAGTAACTGGGACTACAGGCGCCTGCCACCACACCCAGCTAATTATTTGTATTTTTAGTAGAGACAGGGTTTCACCATGTTAGCCAGGATGGTCTCGATCTCCTGATCTCGTGATCTGCCCGCCTCGGCCTCCCAAAGTGCTGGGATTACAGGTATGAGCCACTGCGCCCAGCCAGCAATTCATATTTCTGACCTTTCACTTTTATCCAGATTACATAAATAATTTCTACGATTCAATAACATAAAGGACAATAAAACATGAGTAAAAGTCTTGGGTTGACATTTTACAAGAGAAGATACACAAATGGATGACTAGTATATGAAAAGTTTCTCAACCCCATTAAAAAATGAGCAAAGAATATGAACATACACTTTTTTTAAAAAAAGGCATACATGTAGCTAATAGGCATATAAAAAATACTCAACATCATTAATCATTAGAGAAATGCAAATCAAAACCACAATGAGATACCATCTTATAGCAATCAGAATAGCTATTATTAAAAAGTCAAAAAGTAACAGATGCTGGCGAGGTTGCAGAGAAAAGGGAACACTTACACACTTTAGGTGAGGGTGTAAATTAGTTCAGCCATTGTGGAAAGCAGTGTGGCAATTCCTCACAGAACTAAAAATGGAACTACCATTTGCCCAAGCAATCCCATGTTTGGGTATATACTCAAAGGAACATAAATGGTACTACCATAAAGACACATGCATGTATATGTTCATTGCAGCAATATTCAAAATAACAAACACATGGAATCAGCCTAAATGCCCATCATGGTAGACTGGACAAAGAAAATGTGGTATATATACACCATGGAATTCTATGCAGTCGTAGAAAAAGGAGATCATGTCCTCTGCAGCAACATGGATGGAGCTGGAGACCATTATCCTAAGCAAAGTAACACAGGAAAGGAAAATGAAACACAGCATGTTCTCACTTATAAGTAAGAGCTAAACAATGAAATCACGTAGATGCAAGGAGGGGAACAACAGACACTGGGGCTTTCCTGGAAGAGTGGAGGGTAGGAGGAGGAAGAGGTTCAGAAAAAAAAAAAAAAAAAACCTATCAGAGCTTATTACTTGAGTGACCAAATAATTTGTACACTAAACTCCCATGACATACATTTACCTATATAACAAACCTGCACATGTACCCCTGAACCTAAAATAAAAGTTAAGAAAAAAGTTACCCATCACTTTTAATCATTAGGAGAATACAAGTCAAATCCACAAGAAGATAAGGCATGCCTATTAAATATGGCTGCAATTGGAAAGACCAACAACACCAACAGTTGGGAAGGCTGTGTAGAAACTGGAACTCCCATCTATAGCTGGTATGGGTGCAGAATGGTACAGTCACTTTAGAAAATAACTTAGCAGTTCCCTCACACAGTTAAAAGCATACTTACTCTGTGACTCATCAATTACCCCCTTAAATATTTATCTGAAACAAATGAAAACATATATGTATAAAAAGATATATAGAAGGATGTTAATAGCATCTTTATTTACAATAACACAAAACTGGATATAACCCACGAGGGGAATATCTAAACAAAATTGTGGTATATAAAGTGAGATCCTACTCAGCAATTAAAAAAGAAAGAACTATCACAGTAAGTATCAGACTTCTTGGTCTCAGGTCTGCTTTCCACTCTAAAAAATAATTGCAGACTTTAAAAGAGTTTTTCTTATGTGGCTTATGGCTATCAATATTTACCATATTCTAAATTAAAATTGAATAATTAAAAAATTATGCATTTATTCACTTAAAAATAATAATAATATGTTAACATAAGTGAAATATTTTGATGGAAATAGCTATATTTGTTAAAATAAAAACATTTAATGAGAAAAATGATATTCCTTTACTTTGGGGGAATCTCTTCAATGTTTAGCTTAAAAAGAGATATTTGAAATCTCATATCTGCTTCTTCAATCTGTTGTGATATCATACTTCATGTAACCTTAGGAAAATAATCCTGTATACTCATGAAAAAAGTAAGAATGAATTAATTGGTTAATTATGAAAATACTTTTGAGCTCATGGACACCCTGAAAAGGTCTTGGAGACTCTCAGGTGTTTACTTTGGGAATCACTAAGCTATTATCATACACACAACATGGATGACTTTCAAAAACATTTTGAGCAATGGAAACCAGACACACAAAAAATACAGTATTATTCCATTTACATAAACTTTTAGACTAGGCAGAGCTAATTTATGGTGACATAACTCAGAACAGCTTTGACCTAATGGCAGGTGGGAATTGACTGGAAGAGGAAATGAGAGAACTGTATAGAAATATTCCACATCTTGACTTGGGTGGAGGTTACACCAGTGTGAACACTGATTGATTCTGTTTGATTAAAACATACAACTGTATGTTGGATGCAGTTGCTCACACCTGTAACCCCAGCACTTTGGGAGGTCGAGGTGGGCAGATCACTTGAGGTCAGGAGTTCAAGACAAACCTGGACAACATGGTGAAACCCCTTCTCTACTAAAAATACAAAAATTAGCCAGGCATAGTGGCATACACCTGTAATCCCAGCTACTCTGGAGCCTGAAGCAGGAGAATTGCTTGAACCCAGGAGGCAGAGGTTGCAATGAGCTGAGATCATGCCACTACACTCCAGCCTGGGTGACGGAGTGAGACTCTGTTTCAAAACAAACAAACAAACAAAAAATAAATACAACTGTACACTTAAAATTTGTATATTTCACTGTAAATTTCATCTCAATTTTTAAAAATCAAGATAAAACTAAAATACTGGATAATGATAGAATATAAGTTGAGTGAATATGTGATTGGAGTTAAAATGTTTCTAAAGGCTCTTAGAATGAAAGTAAAGCTATTTAATTAATCTTAGCAGTTTTAAAGTTAAGTATGCTGTCAAAATTTCTAATTATTTAAAGAATAGAAGTAGAGTGTAACTTTCAAAATGATAGTAGGGGAAGAATGGAACTGGTGGCAACTAGTCAGAAAGAGGATGGCATATTTGCAAGCTCTCAAAAATCTCCATAGATTCAAAATTAGCAAGATACCAGAGGAAGGGAGAGGAGAGCAGAAACTTAGAAAATAAATTGGACAAAGAAAATACAAAATAATGTGGTAGAAATTACCTAACTGTGGCACAATGACATGGGTTTGTCCCACGTTATTTCTTAACCAGATGTTACATTCATTCATATGAACTTACATATTTCACTTAATTTCCCTTGTGAAATAGAGTTTGAATAAATTGAACCTCTAAGTTTTATTCAGTTAACTCAGGGCCCAATCTGGATAAATTCTTACTTAAAAAAGGCAAAAATCACCACGTAGACAAATATGCATAATCATAATGTATATTAAAATATTTATCCTTATGAAACTCAAATTTCTTTTTCTTTCTTCAAGATGTGAACTCTGAAGTTCCTGGTTTGTCTGAGATTCCTTAGTGTGCTAAAGATTCGGCTTGAAAATACTTTCAACGGATGGAAGAGATCCTCACATTAACACTCATTTAAGAAGCAGATAAATAAATCCTCCACTTCCTTCAGCTCACTCCGTGTTAGGTCTGTCAGTACCCCTCCTCCCTGGACCTCTTTCCTAGTTTTTGCCTCATTAATGGATTCATTTGATACTTTCCCTGGGAATTTGCCACCTTTGTTGGGTGACTTGGGGCAAACAGCTTATAAGTCCTGCCTCCCTCCCAGATGACACATACTGGATGGCGTTACTGAGCCACTCAGCTCCCTGGAGGACCCTGATAGATCCTTAATTAGCGTGTTAGCGGAAAGACTGCAAGCACTCCCAGATGGTATCAGGAAGTTAAATGAGTGCTCACCTTTCAAGGCAAACCAGGGAAAGAGAAATGGATCCCTAAAGGCAATTCAAAGTGTTTCTTACTTACAAGTGTTTGTTAATAGCTCTATGAATTTTTACTGGATTTTTCTTTTTGGTTACTTCTTTATTACAAAGAAAATGCATGCACATCAGGGAATCACAATGTAGTACTACATGAAGAGACCAAACATTTAATTTCCTTTTTATTTGTCTTTCTGGGACAACATGGTTCAGTCCTTCATGCATGTTTTCCTACAGAACAGATTTACAATTGGGGTTGCTGAGAGATTCCCTAGGGACCAGTTGTTTCCAGAGAGCACTCCAGGGAGCACTGTAAACTATGTGAGTCTCTTCACCTAGGTGGTCAATATCCTGGCCTCCAGTGGGATTCATTACTATAAATTCTGGTATACCCCATGCAGTTCAAGATTAACACTACCTAATCAGTATCTCATTGATAGAAGAGATAGGCATCCCATTCATTCTGGTAAGAGTCTTAGTGGTGATCCACCAGAGGCAGGTGACCCAGCACGTCTTTCTTCCCAACAACATTAATCTCTAAACCCAAAAGACTTAAGTACCAGTGCTTTCAACAACAGCAGGATATCCTGTGTTAAGCCAAAGTATGAGTAAAATCTGTAATTTAATAATAGATGGGTGCTTGGTCCTATATTTTTAAGCTTTAACTTCTCTTGAGCAATGTAATATACTTACAAATTGTAAAAAGTCAAAGCGTATTACAAACTTTAGAATGAAAATGCCTATTTCAGGGACACAGACAATTTTGTGGCCAACAAATCTATTTGAAGAAAATACTGATAGCCACAGGAGACAGACAAATTCCTAAGCAGACAGGAATGGGTCCCCAGCAAAAACTGACCTTCAAGCCAAGGACAGTTTAAAGCCTGAACACCGAGCTGCCAGTTCTGGATAGAGTCCATGACGAAAGTGAGAACTTCCAACCCCATCTTACTCACTCTCTCCCGATTGGTTTCTTCTGAATGATGCCTTTTAACCAATCAAATGGTGCTTTTTGCAAGACCATCCATGGACCAATCAGCATGCAGTCCTCCATTCTAAGCCCATAAAAACCCTGGACTCAGCCTCACAGACGCCAGCCCACTTTTGGATCCCCTCTTGCTGCTCAGAGCTTTCCTTCTGTTGCTCGATAAATTCCTTTTCTGTCTTACTCACTCTCCAGTGTCTGCATACCTTATTCCTCTTGGTCACAGGACAAGAACCTGGAACTCGCCAAGCCTCAGGCAGTGGGAGTAAAAGAGCTGTAACTCTCCCTCTTGCTCGCCAAATAATGGGAGAGAAGGAGCCATTAGGTGCCACGCTATCCCACTTGTTGAACTGTGGGAATAAAAGAGCTGTGACACTCCTGGCTGACTCACTGGGCTGCTGGGCAGTGGGAACAAAAGAGCCTATAACAAGCTCTAACAGCCCCTCCCGCTGGCCCAACTGCAGGAGCAAAAAAGCTGCTTGGCGCCATGCTCTCCTGCTTGTGAAACTAGTGAAGCAAAAAAAGTCATAACAATGTAAGCAACATTGAGGAAGTGGGTACAGCATGGCTGCCCCTAAAATACCAGTTTGAGGAGTAAGGAGTTAAAAGGTAGAGGGCAGTTTGTGTATCGTACTTCCACACATTTAGCCATGAGGATAGGTTCACACTTCAGATTCAGAACCAAAGGGAATTGGGGTATTTTATCTTCTTTCTTGTTTTACAGTAAAGAAGCAGCTTAACAAAAGTCAGAAGGCATATTGCCATAGAGAGGACTATACCAGCCTGCCAGGCAGAGTGATGTGTAGGGAACGGAAGTGGTTTACCAGATATGTGCTGAGTGGTGCTGCTCCACTCCACAGTGCACCTCACAGCTAGCTTACTGTGGCTGCCTGGACTCTTGACTTCACCTCCATGTGGCAAGTACATTTAGGGGCTGGTGAACTATGCAGGCTAAACCAGCTTCTGACAGAATTACACATCAAGGAGTACCTGAACTCATTGAAAAGCCTTTGTTTTAATTTTTGCAGGCTAAATGGGGTTTTATTTCTCATTGCATATTATCTCATCCAACAAATGCCATTTCATGTGGCAAGGACAGTCAAAAATTTTTCCAAAACTATTTTCATGTAAGTGGACTTTACTGTGAGAAGAAAAGCATCATTCCTTCCCTTGGAAGCTTTTGCCACCCTTCCTTGCTTATTCTACTCTGTCACACATTTCCATATTTTTATAGACCCACAAAGCACTTAAGGTAGAACGATAAATAGATCCCTGTCCAAATGCGCTCCTTTCTATTCACATCTTCTTCCATCCATTCACCTCCAAGGGTGTCTTTCTATCAGCTGATTAATTCTGTGATTTTTAGCACTATGGTGCAATGCAAAGCTGCCTAAACCAGTGATGGATTTACCTACCCTCAAACTCATGCTAACATAACAGTTCATTTCTGACCACAGTCATGAAGACAATGAGAAGAAATCTGAACATGACAGCAAGTTTCAAGGCCCACCTATAACAGCTATAAGTATCTCCCTGTTTCTGAGTCTGATAGGAGTTATTTACATCAGACCATAAAAAAGCTATTTGGACAGTCCTTCTTAGGACATGTGGATATTTTTGTGCACTGATTCTGTTATACATAAAATAGAACTGACTAATTGCATTTTAAAGAGATGTTGTACTTATCTCAAATCTCTAACCCCTATGGTCTCCAAGCAAACATAGGGACCAATGCCCAGGAGGAGTGAAAACGAACAGGACCTTCTTGTCCCTTGTTGACTCTCCTAACTCCAGCCATAGTTTTAGTTTTCTAGATGATATAGTTAATCCCATGGGGTTTCATGTATAGATACCTTGTCAGTAGAAAGAATTGCTCTAAGTCATGGAGGTAACAGTATTTACAAGGGGGCATTACCTTTATTTACCTCCAGAGTGTTCAAATTGCCTTTACTTACATTTCTTCATTTGCTTCTCCTAACAGTGCTAGAAGAAGATTATTATTACTATATCCATTTCATTTATGACAAAGGAGGACAGAGTGTTTGCATGATCTGATTACATATATATCTTCTAAGAGGCACAACTTGGAACTCCAACCTGGGAAATTCAAGTCTAATCAGGCATCTTTCAACTGCACCAATTATTCCATTGAGTTTTAGTGAGCACTGGAGAGTGCAAGGCACCCTACTGGGTGTCCCCAGTAAGACAGCTCTCAAGTTTTTACAACCCAGTGACTCTCTACCTACGACCTCAGAGAACGTTTTAGTATAACAACTAGTACGTTCCTCTCACCTGGTAATTTTCATCTTTTCCCCATGACCCTGGGATCCTCACATCTAGGTGATTTCCTCAAAATCAAGCACTGTATCTTGTTCAATTTTGTATCTTTGGCACCCAGCCCAGTGCCTGGAATCCAGGAGATAAGGGATGAGTTGAACAAATAAACAACTATACTAATGTAACAGATACAAGCATAACAGGGCTAAAATAGTGGCATGAACAAAGTATAATGGAAACAGAAAGGGGAAAGTGACTGAGTCATCCCAGGAACTCGGAAGGTGACATTTGAGCCAGACCTTGACCAATTAGAAGGATTTCATAAAGTAGAGAGGAGAAGGAAAGACATTCTAGGTGGAGACTATATGGATATATCAAAATCTTGTTAAATAAGGCGCTGCATGGCCTGAATGGAAAGTAGCACAGGGCAACTAAAGGATCAGGGCTTAAAGAGGAGGCAGAGATTATGACAGTAAATGAAATCAATTAAATAAATTTAGTTAAAGTACTTAAATTACTGAAAATAGTTTGAATTAATTATAATTGATCAATTAATTGTTTAAGTAAGAGTTCCTGTCTCAAACTATAAGCTCCAAAAAATGTTGTTTTAAGCAAGACCGTTATTAAGAGGAAAATTCTCCGCTCTTATTTTTATTGATACATAATATGTGTACATATTTACAGGGTGCCTGTGATATTTTGTTACATGCATAGAAATCCCTACACTTTAAAGTGGGCATGGCTCACCTTGGTGCCTTCTCCCTGGGCTCCACCCTGTCCCTGCCTGAGACGAGCTGGCGTGGCCCTCCAGGTTGGTGCAGCAAGCCTAGCCACACCTGGCATGCATTCCGGGTGCAGCCTGCAGCCGCACCTCCAGGACAGGCCGGCGTCTGAGCTGCAGTGCCTTTAGGGATCCCCAGGGCCCCCTCAATCAATAATCCCCAGGGTTTTTTATGAGAGTTGGATTATGAGGATTTGGAAGGGGGACGATTAAGCAGTACTTCAAAGAGGTGCTCGGGCCGCACCTGCAGCATTTATGAAGATCTATTAATAGAAAGCACACGATTTAGCAGTAATCCCCAATTCATAGAAAATCAATGATTTATGCCTTTGGTCCCAAAAGGCACTGAGAACTTTGGTTCACGGGCTGCCTGGAGGCAGGGTGTGCTGGCCCCACATCTGGTCAAGGCTGACCTGGGTCACCCCAGGGTGGTGTGGGACCCTGTAGGCCACGCTAGTAAGTGGAAAACAATTCTGCAGACCCACAGTCAATCCCTCCAGGACCTCAATTTTTTTTTTTTTTTTTTTGCTTTAATACTCAGATGTCAACCAATCTGGTACAGGACCCAGGTAAATAGATTGAGCCCTGGTAAGAACAGGACTGATGCCAGTTTGCTGGGAACTGGCTGTCATGCCAAGGGTGTATCCCTAGCAAACGCCTCACCTCTCCCTCTTTCTCACCTGGACCTCCATTTTGACATTTGGAGAATGGTGTCGGTCACATTAACAAACATCAGACTGCCCTCTGGGTGGTTTGGGAATTCTGGAATCTCTCTGGGTCATATTTGATCTTAAAGGTATATGTATTTGAATTTCTCATTAAAAGAATCATGGAGCGGATCCATTAATTCTTGTCTTAGTGCACCTCGGAGAGCCAAAGGCCAGCTGCCTTTGGGGGATAATTTTGCTGAATACACAAAAAGAGAAAAACATGTTTGAGTCACAGAAGGAAGAATTCAGGTTATATGAAACCGAAAAGAAAATTCCAGAAATAGCAAAGACAGTTAAATAATCTTTTATCATTCCTTAAGAAAGAGACATTAACAGACAGTGAGAACATAGGAGGATGGATATTCTCTTATCAGAGAATTCAAGGCAAGATTGTTCCTTATTTATGGTTTTATGAAAACCAGGGTGCAAAAGACCAGATGGTGCATTTTCACTGATAACCCATTCATCCATTTATAAATGAACCACTGTGTATAGGCATTTCTATTATTGAAAGGCTTCATATCCCTTTTTTTTCCCCCAGCTTAAATATAAATATATTGGCTACCTGTTACTACTTGTGTCAAATCCTTCAATTATCTTCATACATGTCTTAGCTCAGCCCCCAGGTAATACCTCTGCTTTGTGAACAGGAATCTGATACACAGAACCAAAACTTCAACACATTATAATTTAGGGGATGATTAAAATCACTGGGAAGAAATTTGCACCATCCCAGAGTTCACCACAGGGTTCCCTTCCATGGACTGAGGTAAATGTTTACAGAGCACTGAGCTGGAAGGAGGAGGAAATGCAGAAGACTGGGGAGCAGGGGGGTGCAAGCAGAACCACCTCCCACCATCCCCCACATGGTGAAGAGCCGCCAGCATTGAGAATAGCGTGTCTCAGGATGGAATGCACTTAATGGGAAAGAAGAAATCAGACTCAACCACATTATTTCCCTATGTACATCTTTTCTCTATTATAGATATAGTTTATGTAGATTGGTTTTTTAAAACATGGCAAATATGTAAAAGTATAAAGAAGAAAATAAAACTTACCACTAATTCTACTGCTTGGAATTAACCATTGTAAATATTTTGGTGTATTTCTTTCTAGTATTGTTTTTCTATGCTTACCCATTCAGAGACGGATGATATGGAGATAGGTACAAAAGCTTGTGTTGTTAAACAAAGTAGGGGTCACACTCTGTGTCATTTTATATTGTGCCTTTTCTCTTGATGCTGTCATGAAGACTTTCCTATGCTATTGAATATCATTTTAAAATACAGATTTTCATGCCTTTAAAACTTTGGTTATAAATTAACTGACTCAAATATTTCTCCCTTTTTCTGAAGTTTATTATTAACATTTTGCTATTTTAAGTGAAACAGGCATAAGCATCCTTGTTTAGCCTTGAAAGATAGTAAAATGTGGTGTTAAGACCACATGTTTCAGCATCAGACTGCCTGAGTTTGAATCCCAGCTCTACCACTAGCTGTGTGCCTTTGGGCAAATTACTTAACCTCTCTGCATCTCAGTTTTATCACCCACAGAATGAGAGTTCCCTTAAAATTATTTATAATGAGCTAATTCACTTTTACACGTGCTTACAGCCTTCGGAAGACACATCATATGATGTGTCACATTACGACATCACATCACATTGTGATACATCAGCTATACAATTGTTGATTGTTGCTATTATAGTGAGGCAATCTTACTCAATTTTTTTCTAATTTATCCTGGATTCACCCTAGCGATGCACTTACACTGGTATTGTAGTTAGAGTATTAGTCATTGCCCATCCTCCACACTGGAAGCAGCCATGGGTACTAGAAAGGTGGCACTCAAGAGGTATGTTTACCTGGACTCCCCTTGCTTCACAATGACTCTGTCATCCTCTAAGTGCTTAAGGGCTTCATCATTCCAAATATCACCCAAGACAATAATCAGTTCTTTCTTGCTTCCCTCTCCCCATCCTGCCCTTCATGTCCATGCCCCCTCCCCCACACATGCCTCGCCTTCCCGCCACCCCCCACAACACTGAGACAACCATCAATCCCAGGTGGATTTAGAGGAATGGAGTCAGTAACATCCAAGGATTTGTTTGTTCCTTTCTTTCTCTGTGTTTCTTTTGTTCTCTGCAAGACTATAATTCATGCTTTAGGCTGCATTCTCTTTGAGGGGCACTATCCTCCTTTTATTGAAGGGATTGCAGGGATAAGAGAAAAAAGTACTATATTTGCATATATACAGGAAATTAGGAGTACGCTCTCTGTGTGTCCTCTCTCCCCTCCCCGACTTTTGTTCTTAGAACCACAATTTGGCAAACAGCTCACCTCAAGATTTCTGACATTAATGAGGTAGCAAGGAATGGAGAATAGCCTGCTGAGAGACAAGCTTCAGGAAGATTGTTCAGAGCGTTTTGCTCAGCCGAATTGATAAGATTAAGCCAGTCATAGACCAGTAAACAAACGGCATGGGAAAGACCAGAAATTTTTTTGTGATTTTGTTCCAAGAAATGTAACTTTTGTGCTCTGTGTGTTGGACACATAGAGTTATATGGAAGAGGACTAGGTCAGAAAGCAAACCAAGGGGCTGTGTTTCTGTTTGAAAATCTGCAGTCTGGGGTTGGCTTTTACAATCTTGCAGAATAAAACTCATGGGAAAGGAGGTTCCTGAAATAGTTCTTGCTGAGATCACTCTTTCCCTGCTGCACTCTCTCTTCCTTTGCTTTCCATTGAGTTCCCCACACTCTTCTATAGGCCTAAGGTTAAATTCTTAGCTGACCCGAATTCAAGCAGGTATTTTTTATAGCGTGATTCTACACTATGGGCACTCATTTATGTCTTTTGTCCATCATTCTAAATAATGTGCCAAAATGAGTCAGCAAGACTGAACCAATTCTGTGTTTATTTGCTTACTGATAAGGGAGATTACATTTTCTCACAAAGAGAGAGTGTGTGAATATCTGTGGAGCAGCAGAAGGGCCACATACAAGCACCAAGTCTGCCAACAATGTGGTGAAAGGAAGCCACTGCGCCTTGGTGTACTCATCTGTAAAATGGGAATCCTACCAGCCTTGTTCACTGCAAAGTAGCACTCCTGTAGTAAAGGAGATAATGTTTATATAAAGCACTTTATAAACTAGAAAGAGATCTCCAATAGAACATAACGAATGTTCCTGAAGTGTTTTTTCTGTTTACTTTTAGTGGTTTTATAGTTTTAGGTCTTATATTTAATTCTTTAATCCATCTTGAGCTAATTTTTGTATATGGTGAGAGGTAAGGTTATAGTTTCATTTTTCTGCATGTGGATATCCAATTTTCCCAGCACCAGTTTTCTTACTTTGTTGGATGTTCTTGACATCTTTGAAAATCAGTTGGTTGTAGATACCTGAATTTATTTGTGGGTTATGTATTCTATTCCATTGGTCTGTCTGTTTTTATAGCAATACCATGCTGTTTTGACTATAATAGCCTTATAGCATAATTTTACATCAGGTAGTGTAATGCTGGAGATTATTTCTTAATTTTTTTTTTCTCTTCTCAGAACTCTCTCACTTTCTCCTATTGTTCTATTTGTTTTTCTTGGTGTCTTTCATGATGGTTGTTTTCTTTACTGGTTTGTGATTTGTGTCTGTTCATTATCTGAAATAATTTTTAAAAATCCAATTACTTTAAACAATACCAGAAAGAGGGAAAAGGGAGCATAACGAAGACAGTTCAAGTTCAAATACAAAATATAATGCTATATATAAACCCAAATAAATGAGTAATTATATTAAATGTAAATGGGATATATGCTCCAAATGAAAACCTAAACTTTTGGACTAGATGAAAAAAAAGGACTGTGTTTTGTTTACAAGCTATACATTTTAAATGTAAGGGCAGAAAATAGAAAGATTGAAATTCAAACACTAACAATTTAGACTTTAGATAAGATATTTTGGAACCTCTATAGCACAGACTTTTTTCTGTGGGCAAAATGACAATGACATTACCTAATTCAGTAAATACCAATGCTGATCAAAAAGAATTAAATTCACAGAAAAGAAATTGATCATTTTTTGCCCCCTCTACCAATCTTAGGTAAATAAAGTTTTTATCGATTTTAACCAACCCTCATCGCTAGTCTTTTATTTGTATATTAACGCATTTAGGTACAGATGTTTACTTGTACTGACTTTTGTGTGAAAGTTGCAGACTTTTCGGCCGGGTGCAGTGGCTTTTGCCTGTAATCCCAGCACTCTGGGAGGCCAAGGCGGGTGGATCATGATGTCAAGAGATCAAGACCATCCTGGTCAACCATATTATACTAAAAATCTTTTTTTGTTTTTTGTTTTTGTTTTCTTTGTTTTTTTCTCCTTTGCTCCACAAAGAAAACAATCAACAAAATGTAGAGACCATCTGTTGAAAGGAAGGAAATATTTGTAAACTATTTATCTGACAAAAATGTATGTGCAGATTATATAAAGAAGTCAAACAATTCTACACCAAAAAAAAAAAAAATCCCATTATAAAGCAGGCAAAGGACAGGAACAGACATTTCTCAAAAGAAGACATACAAATGGCCAACGAGTGTATGAAAAAAGGCTCAACATCACTAGTCATCAGGGAAATGCAAATCAAAGCCACAATGAAATATCATCTTACCCCAATTACAATGGCTACCATTAAAAAGAAAAAGAATAACAGATGATGGTGAGGATGTGGAGAAAAAGGAACCCTTATACACTGTTCGTGAAAATGTAAATTAGCTTAGCCACTGTGGAAACCATAGTGAAGATTTCTCAAAAACTGAAATAAAACTACGTATAATCTAGCAGTCCCACTAAGATATTTATCCAAAGGAAAACAAATCATTATATTAAAAAGATACCTGCACTTACATGTTTATGGAAGCACTATTCACAATAGCGAAGATATTAGAATCAATTTAAGTGTCCATCAACAGGTGAACGAATAAAGAAAATGTGGTTTGTATACACAGTGGAGTACTATTCAGTAACAAAGAAAAATGAAATGAAGTCATTTGCAGCAACATGGATAGAACTGGAGGCCATTATGTGAAGTGAAATAAGCCTAGCACAGAAAGACGAATACTGCAGGTTCTCACTTACATGTGGGAGATGTTGGTCTCATAAAGATAGAGAGTAGAATGATAGGTAGCAGAGCCTGGGAAGGGTGGGTAGGTGTGTGGGCGAGGGAAATGAAGAGAGGTGGGTTAACAGGTACAAAAATACAGTTAGATAAAAACTATACATAGTATTGTTCAACAGAAGTATAGAGTGACTACAGGCATAACCAATGTATTGCATATTTCAAAGTAGCTGGATGAGAGGACTTGAACTGTTCCCAAGACATAGAAATGATAAATACTCAAAAGCGATGGACACCCCAAATGCCCTGATTTAATTATTACACATACTACGCATGTAACAAACTATGACATGTACCCCATAAGTATGTAAAATATTATCTCAATTTAATAAAAGAAATCATCTCCAATTAGTTATTCAGAGAGTTCTGAGATGTTAGTGAATGCATTAAACAAGATTAAAATGATTTAAAATGTATCCTAGAATTTAAACATGTGGTTACCATAATTTAAGAAATTTTGAGGGTTAGTGTATTCGGTTTAAGAAATCTTCTCAAGATATATATAGCATAAAGTCATAGAAAGATTTCATAACAATGTCAATGTGCCACAGAACTATAGACTTACAATGATAAATTATGGTATGTATCTTTTACAAAAAAAAAAAAAATTAAATAGACAAGAGAAAAGACACAGGGGAATCAATTCAGGGTGCAGAAATTAGTAAATAAAAAATGGATTTCCTTCATTCCTGAAAAAATGGGAAACTAGCATGGATTCCTGCCTATCTCTCTCCAAATCAACAGTGTAAAAACCACAGAAGTAAAATGGGAGCATGGCTCTCAGGAAACTTAAAAAAACACACAAAATAGGAAGCTTTAAAGAAAACAATGGGAGTAAAAAACCTATCAATTGGTGTGTGTGGTACACAGGAGTTGGTGGCTACAGCCTTGAGTGGAGAGCTGCATATTGTAGCTGTGAGGGTTAATTTCAGAAGGGTTTTCAAGTCCTCCTTTTGCCTAGGAGAATCATTGGATGCCTTGCAGCCTCAAAATTGTCAATGACAGACCTGGCCACTTGTCAAGGTACTATCAAGGTAGTATAAAAGCTTTACTAGGTGATGAGCTGATGAAAACAGATGATGCTTACTCTCTACCCTTGAGCATTCACCCCATACCTCTTTCTCATCTGAATCTCTAGCCTTGGTAAAGTATCAAGTCACTGGATGAAAGACTAAAACACACACACACACACACACACACACACACACACACAAAGAAAGAAATGATAAATGTTTCGGGTGAGGGATAATCTAATTATGCTGATGTGATCATTCCACATTATATATTTGTATCAAAATATCACATGTACCCCATAAATATGTACAGTTATTGTGCATACATAAAATTTAAAAAAATAAAAAATAAAAACCAAAAATACCTCCAGGTTTGGTTATTTAATACTTTAAGATTTTTATATCTGTGTTCAAAGTGAAATTGGCTTATGGCTTATGGTGTTCTTTCTGATTTTTTTTCCCTCAGAGTCTGGCTCTGTCAGCCAGGCTGAACAGTGGCACGATCTTGGCTCACTGCAACTTCTGCCTCCCAGGTGCAAGTGATTCTCCTGCCTCAGCCTCCCAAGTAGCTGGGATTACAGGCACGTGCCACCACACCCAGCTAATTTTCTTGTATTTTTAGTAGAGTTGGGGTTTAATTATGTTGCCCAGAGTGGTCTCAAATACCTGACCTCAAGTGATCCACCCACCTCAGCATCCCAAAGTGCTGGGATTGCAGGTGTGAGCCACTGTGCCTGGCCTCTTTGTGTACATATTTTTAAATTACTTTAGGACTAAATAGAATTTATCTCATACAGGCAAGGATAGGTTAGTGACAAAAAGTCAATCAACACAATTTACCATATTAAGAGATCAGGAAGAAAATCCATATGGTCAGGTCAATTGGCTCAGAAAAAGTATTTAAAAAACTTTAATGCATATTTATGATTGAAAAAATTGACAAGTTAGGAATACAAATAAAATTTCTTGTATTTGTAAAGGTTATATAAACAGAAATTTAGTAAACATGTGATTTTATATAGAAACTTTAGACACATTTGATCAGGGACAAGAATAGAATGACAAATATTGCTACTATTATCAGACATTTGTTAGTTAAATATCTAATGTTATCACTGGAAAATTCTGTAATAAAATAAAAAGAAAGAAAAAGTGTTGAGATTGGAAGGGAAGAGATGGAACAGCCATGAGTTGCAGTCATTATTTGCAGAAGGCTTAACTTCATGGCTGGGCCATCTTTGCAGTGACACAGGGCCCTGAGCTCAGAAGGGCTTCATGCTTGGTTTGATGATGCTCTGTTGTTGCCATTCTGGATTTCTTCATAATTTTATTTTCTAATTTTTGTTTTGCAAGTGAAGTCTGATAGGATAATTTAGTATGTGCATCATGAGTAGAAGAGAAACATGCAATACGTTGTCTGCTATTCCTTGTCTTGCCATTTACATCTAGAGGTCACAATGCCTTATGAGCACAGTATGCCATGATGCAGCTGAGTTAAGCAATACTCAAAGCAAGAGTAAAGATAAGCATATCATGTTTATGACTAAGTATGGTCCTGACAGCCTGGGAAGAACATGCTTTTTTGGTTCAAACCAGAGCTTTCTTCTAATGCAGAAAGAAGAAAGTGACATTCTAAGAAAAATGAATGACCAAGGAGACCTATCATATTCTTTCTCACTCACGTTTCTTCTCTGTATTAGCCAACCACTTATGCTAATTATTATGACACAGAAGAAAAGGGAAAGATAGGATAACCCATAGTTCCTTCCCTTTCAGTCTTTCCTTACTCATCAGTAAGCAGAAGGTAAAGTGTCGATAGGATGCTCAGCACAAATCAAAAAGAGAAATACAAACAGTGGAGTTTTTTCGTGGAGCATTTCCACTGTTCTGGTAAATACAGGCATTATTAGCCTGAATTGTGTAACTGTGAATACAAGTTAAATACTCTTTCATGTGGATTTAAAACTGGCATTGCACAGTCTAAAGATAAATAGTAAAATTTGTACAAATAACATTTTAATTTTACTCTCTAGAAGAACATTTAATAGCAAATATGAAATATCATGACATGTTAAGAGAGAGCCTATTGAAAAAACTTTTTATTTTAGTACCTTTAACAGCTCTTACCTATTTCCTGCTTTCTGAACAAGGGTTGCTGAATTTGCCTTTTACCCTGGTCCTGCAAGTTATATAGCTGGTCTTACTTGTAGATGACATAACCATCTCCATAGAAGAAGAACACAGAATTAATAGCCAAATTCTTAGAAGTAAACAAAGAATTTGGGATAGAAAATCTGTCTTTTAAAATAGATATCATGTTTCCAAATTATAATCAATTAAAAAATCTATTTTAGAAAATATAAGCTAAAACACTAATAAAATTCAAGCTATATCTTAACCAAAAGTGCACAAAGTCTCTACAAAAACTAATAAAATTCAAGATATAACTTAACCAAAAGTGCACAAAGCCTCTAGAGAAAATTTGAACACTCTAATAAAGGCTTTAAAAAAATCTGTTTAAATAGATGGTCCAAGTTCTTGGGTGAACAGACAGATATTACAAAGGTACCAAATCTTCCCCTAATTAATCTACTGATTGAACACAACTCTCATCTCAGTCTCTGCTGGTTTTCTAAATGTCATTAATACATTTATTCTAAAATTTTATATGATTAACAAAGGCAACTTAGAAGAGAAAAAAGGAATAAATAGCCAAAGTATGAAACACACACGTGCTTGCACCTACATATGAAGCAGTATCGTTTGTCTGGGGTAAATACCCAATATTCGTTGTCTCACGGCCACAGAAAACTAGGACACACCAGAGTGAGGTTAAGAGCGGAAGTTTAATAGGGAAAAAGAAGAGCTCTCTGCACAGAGAGGGGTCCCGGAGAAAACTAGTTGCTGCTTCTGTGGTTAAGCAATACTTAACCTTTCTAGATGAGCTTGAGGAGGCAGTGTCTGATTTACAAAGGGCACAAAAGATTGGTCGGACCAGTTGTGTCATTTGCATAGCGTGCAAAGAACTGGTTAAGACTAGGTTTGCTATTTGCATAGCGTGTGAAGAAACTGGCTGCCCCATTCTAATCTTTTAGTACGCAGATAGGTTCTTTACCTGGCCGATGTCATGTTGCCTGCTTTTTTTACTGTACAGGTGGTGACAAAGACAAGGGAAGATGGAGCCTCCAAGTTGAACATGCCTGGCCCTCAGGTAGCCCTTTCCCCATTGGCACAGCTGCCAGCATTCACCTGTGCAAACTTCCAGCTTGCTTATCTATGTCTGCAGCTCAATTTTTGAGGTCGCTCTTCATTAGAAAAAACATGATTTGGGGACTGCTTTTTATTAAAATGGAAGCCTTATCGAGGACTCCTTTACCCTTGCTATCTGCCTAAAAATTTCTATCTAGCCCCTGTAACACATACACACACACACACACCCATGCACACACACACAGATCAGTGGAATTGAATAGAGAGCTCAGGGAGAGATCTAGATAAAACCTAATACATGATTAGAATGGCACCATGAAACAGTAAGGGAAGAATAGGCTTCTTAGTAAGTGATTTGGGGAAAACTTACTCACTGTATGAGGGAAAAAAATACTTAACCTCTATGTAACATGTTATACAAATGTAGACTCCAACAAGATTCAAAACCTAAATGTAAAAAGTAAAACAATTATCCACTTGGGGAGATGATACAGAAACAGAACCATCTTCATGGGTGTGGGACACCACAGAGGCCAATGCTTAGAAAGGGTCAGTGTGTGGTTGAATGCCCTACTTGTTGTTGTCATCTTGAAATTCTTAATATTTTTTTTTAAACAAAGGGTCCCACACTTTCATTCTGCACTGGGTTGGCAATTTATGTAGCCAGCCCTATGTAGAAATGTATCTTTGTGATGATGTAGGGATGGCGATGGACTTTTTTTTAAAGCCCAAATTTTAAGGCAAAAATTGATTTCTACCCTTAACGAATAACATGGATAAAGTAATTGGCCATCACAGCAGATTGGGAGAAGTTATTCTTAAGGCCCACTATTGACAAGATGTGAATATTGAGAAGGTATAAGGTCAAAGGTAGCCACTTGATTAAGTTTTGATTAAGTTTTCCAAACTCCCAACTTTATATTTATGGGAACAGTAATTCTGTTTTACATTATTGTCTGTCATTGGTTTACATGTTATTAAATTAAATTACTTAATTTAAATAACAATTACAACAGACACCAACATGTTTGGGAATAAACACAGACACCTCTTAGGAAGCATTGAATTCATTTGGTGACAGCAGCAGTGAGAGGGTTTTCTGCAGTGTGACCTCCTACATAGGAGGCCATCATGTCTGGAGCGTCACAAGGTATGTTTAACAGATAAACTAGTGAGTCAGATAATCCCATGAATCAGTTAAATGCAAGTAATTGAACATGTTTTAAATTCTATATCAAAGAACTTCTTGCATTTTTAAAAATCTTGTGCTGGTTCCCAAAACTTCTCCCTAGAGAACTTGATTTGTTTTCAATTTTCAATAAGAATGCTGACTTTCAGGATGATTATTTTAGGCTCTGAGCCCTATAGTCAGTGTCAATTTGTGTGCCTTCCAGGGAGCATAAGAGCCCACAGAAACATCTGATGATTCATTTGAAGTGTTTGACTGCAGTAAAACTTAAAACTAACTATTAATTTATTTATTCAATATCACTCCTGCTCTATGAGCTATGCTGCATAAGAATGTGTCTATCAAATTGCAATTATGCAAAAGAAAATTGTGCATTGCCTAAGAGTAGCTTTTCTTCCTTAGAAAAGAGCATTTTTAACATGTCACAAAACAGGTAATTACTTTGGTTAAAAAGTATCCACAAGTCTCATTTGAAAGTTATGCTTGAAATAAGCATGATAAAAACAGGTAATTAATTTAGCTAAAAAGTATGCACAAGTCTCATTTGAAAGTTATGCTTGAAATAAGCACGCTTTGTGGAATTACTCCATGATTTTCTCTTTCTTCGGTCAACAAGTTGTCTCTCTATAAAAGTCATTTTGGTGACCTCTCATGTATTGTCCCACTTTTACTGTCAATTGAAAACTAAAATGTTCCATAAATAGTGAAACTAAAAGTTCACTACTTCGTTTGATGTTTGCAGTAGTTCCCTGGTAGATATCTTTCATCAAACTAAAGATGATCTTTTCCTAATTTTTTATGAATATCTATTAAGCAGGCTTTGGGGTCTCTATCAAAATTGTCATGCAGTAGTTTCTCTTTAAATCTAAAAATGCAAAACTTTGCATTAATAGATTACCTATATGGAGCCATTCGTGTATGATGTATTATTCTTTTTGTGTGCCACTGGATTTTACTTGCATACATTTATTAAGGATTTTTATGTCTACTGTCATAAATGAGATTGATCTACGGCTTTTGATACTCTGTTCAACTTTAGTGTCAAGATTATGGCAGTCTTGAAAAATGAGTTGAAAATGTTTTATATTTTTCTATGCTCTGAAAAAGTTTAAATAACAGAGAAATTGCATGTTCCTTGAAGTTTGATAGAATTTCTCTAAAACCTTTCTATATAGTTAGTAATGTCTTCTACAACCATTTCAACTTCTTCTATGACTATTGTACTTTTCAGGTTATACATATTTGGAGTCAGTTTTCATTCTTTTTTTTTTTTTTAGAAAGTCATCAACTTCATCTATTTCTAGATTCAGTAATATAAAAGTAATAAGCATATTCTTGAATTTTAAAATCCTTTTGTAGCTGTGGTTATTTTTTCTTTGCTCATTTATAATATGCTTTGTTGGGGGGTGGTTAGCGTTAAATAGCTAAATATTTATCTATTTTATTGATTTTCTTTAATAAAATAGCTTTTTATTTAATTAAAGATTGTTTTTTAATCATTTTATAGTTTTATATTTCATTATTATCTGTTTTTATCTTTTTTAACTCCCCATTTACTTTATATATGCTTATTTGTTTTTTTATTTTCAATGGAACACAATTTGTTTTCACTTTTTCTTGTTTTCCAAATCACAGTGCTTAAATAATACAGAGCCATCGGAATACTGGCTTACATTTAAGTACTGTCATATATTTTGTAAATGATAATTTCATTTGCATTTATCTCTAAATGCTCTGTAATTCTAATATGATTTCTTCTTTAACCTTAGTTTTAGTTAGAACAGTATAAGTTTCTAACTGGATGTAATATTTGACTATATATTTTTCTAATATCTAGTTTCATTGCATTATAGTCAGAAAATACCCACCGATTGATTTGAATTTATGCAATGTATTAGTTTTCTTCATGGCTAATGTAGGGCTAATTCTTAACTATTCTTTGTTTTTGAAAAAAAAAATGTGCTTTTCTTTTGGTTAACAATGTATGTGCATATATATTTAGCCAACATTATTAATTCAGTTTTTAAATGTATGTCCTTTGCTATTACTGTTTATCAATTTCTGTAGGACAGTGTTAAGGCAACTTATTATCATAGCATTTCTGGATGTCTCTTTGTATTACTAAGAGCTTTTGTTTTATCTCTCTGGTGCCATTTTTGTGGATTGTTCTTGACGCAGGGTCTTTGCATTGTGTAGACATTGCATAAAGAAAATACATCATGCTGTTTACTTTGCCTAGAACATTTTCCTGCCCATCCCACCCGCTATAGTCGTTTGACTTGCTCACTCAATTCAGCTGACTATCTCAGAAAGGCATTCCTTACTACCCTACTAAGAGAGAAACCCATCATTCTCACTCTCCTTCACCTACTTATTGTTATTCATAGCTCTCATCACTGCAAATTACATTTATAAATCCATAAGTTTATTATCTACTCTTATTAGAATTAAGCTCCTCACAGGCAGGGAATGTGTTTGTCTAGATTAGTTTTCTAGTTCCAGCACTTTTACAATGCCTGGCTCATTGTATATGTTCAGAAAATAAATGTCGATATTAATAAATTAGTGAATGAATGTACAATTTCTCTCATAAAATTTCTATTTAACTTGCAGTTGTTTTTATTTGAGTTTTCTTTGTCTACTATTATTAGTTTTAACATTTACCTAGTGTATCCTTTTTATCCAGTTTAAATTTTTAGTAACATTTTATTTTAGGTAGATCTTTAGTAAGCAGCATATGTCTGGTTTTTGCACATGTACTCACTTTAGAATTCCGTGTTTTAATGTGGAAATTTAATGCATTTACATTTATTGTGATTAGTGATATACTTGGATGTATTGCTGTCGTTTCAAATTGCCTATTACTATTTTTCCCAACATTTGTAGTCTTAATTATGAGCTGACATGTATAAATATTTTACAATGCAGCAAGCCATATTCCAATAACTTTTTGGTTTTTATCAAACTTAATGCTCAAAATAAACTTTTGATTCATGATTCATGTTGCAAGTGAAGAAACTGAGACAGTAAGATTCATTAACTTGTCCAACATTTCATATGTGTTAAATTGGCAAACCAGGACTCAGATATTAGATATTTACTCTAAAGGCCATGGTTTTAATTTATAGATTATGCTGCTTCTCTTTTCTGAGTTTTTCTCTCTCTCTCTTTCTCTCAATATCTCTGTTTCTTTCCCTGTCTCTCTCTCAAATGACTTAAATGTTAAATCTTCTACTTTTATATCTCTAATGATAATATGTAAATTTTGATTAATTACATTTCAACTTGTTTTCAAACAAATTAGGTAATAGTTCACCATCTACAACCCATCTCTCCTGAAAAATACAAGATTACAGGCATACTACCACTACTGCTCCTCTGCCTAAAGTTGTGTTGAAATAATCTAAATTGTTTTTGCCAGGTTACCATATTGTTATTAACTTTATTTTGCATTATATTTTTTCAACTTACTGGCCAACAATTTTGTCTTATATTCTGAAAAATCTTCTTCTACTGACTGTATATAACTAATAAGGATTTCATCTATACTCATTCTGTTACCTGGCTTCTTTTCTTTAATTTTGGGGTACTGGTAACCAGACAATTAATATTTGAATTTTTAAAATTTCATTCTTATTCTTTGACCGATTCTTTATCATTGCAGCCTGTTCTTATTTGGCTAAAACAGATTTCTAAATTTTCCAATGTTACCTGGTAGAATTTTTATCCAGTTTTCCTCTTTTCCATGCACAATCTGTTTCTTCCAATTTCAATAATGTTTTTTCACTTTCTTATATGCAGTAGATTGTTCTCAAATAAGTTTTCACTGTTCATTTAGATTTTTGACTCAGTGATTAATAATGATAGTCATTTTCTCTGTAGTCCTACAAGTACATTTCATCAACATGCTGAAGGGAAAGAAGACTTTGTGGGTATGCTAATAGGCAGGCCCCAATTACCAAAATGAGAAAACCTTTCCTTTGGGAGTATAGTTTTTTAGAATATTTTATTTCTAAATAGAATTGAGTTTCCTTTGCTATTCTCTGAATCCTTTTGTATGGCTAAAATTATCTTAAGCTTCATCTTCATTTCTTCATTTCTTTCCTGAGTCCCTCCAGTATGGGCATACTAAGGCTTTCCCAGATGATACATGATATTAATAATCATTATGAAGATGCATTTTCTCTAAAATATGTACTTTACTTGAATTATGTTATTTTATTCTCAAAACCACTCTATGAAGTTGAAACTTTTAATAAGCATGTTTTATAGATAACAAAACCTAGGCTAATGAAACCCATGGAGATTAAAGGCCTTGTCCAAGGTTACATACCTAGTAAAGAAGGATGGAGCCAGGATGTGGATTCAGACAGGCTGACTTAAACACAGGTCCACAATGCCTCTCTCTGATATGCTGTCACTCTTCTCTAATGTAGTGTGGAATATGGAATCCTCTTTAACCCTTGATCAGGTCATGGAGCATGGAGGAAAATTCCAGAAAGAAAGTCTGACTGGAACAAAGAAATGGATTATAGGGAGGTATGCTTTAAGCTCTGAGGCATGGAATTTTTATATCTGAGAAGGCAGAGTTCTCATAATGGCTTACCCAGGCCACACTTTGGAGATTTAAGATTCTGTGATAGCTCAGTTTCAGGCTGTTGTTGCTATGATTTATAACCCGGATTCAGTCCTTTGCATAGCGGTCATATGCCATTCTGTCCAGACTTTAGTGCTCAAAAGATTGCCCCTTGTCATTCCAACCCCAGTTAATAGGAAACACAAACCACCCTTGAGATGACAAACCTATCTTCTAACCATTGACTAGTTCAGTTCCTTAACTCTGCAGAAGTTGAGCTTTCTATTTTTAGAGTTTGGCAAGGCAGAAGACATGCTGGGTGAGCCTTGTTTAAGGCCCCCCGCCAGACTCTGCTTGCCATGAAATCCAGCCAAACAGACTGTGTAGCAGGCCAATTACGCTGCAGCTGTCTGTCAACTGAATCAAAGATGGGAGTGGACAACAAGGGGCTGTTTTTGCCCCAGACAGTAAGCAGAACACAGGATTAACTTTCCTACTCTTAAAGTTCTGTAGATTTACCTGCCATTTATTTTATCTCTTGGTAAGAATCCTTGCTTTTTATTACAGAAAGTTGACTAAGCTACCTCTGGCAAAACAAAGAGATCTCACCTTAACTGTCCATGGGGGAAAAAAAAATCTGTTTTATAGTTCATCATAAGATACCTAGTATCAAACCTGGTATCAAAAAACCTGGTTGTGAGAAATGATTTTTATCAAGAGTTGCCTCAAAGTTACATTTTATAGAACAGAATGCTTTAAGAATGTGAACTCCACAATCAGTCTGCCTGGGCTGATGAGCTCAGCTCCCCTCATCCTAGCTCTGTGGTTTTGGGCAAATTACTTAACCTCTCTGATCTCCGTTTCCTAGTTGGTAAATGGGAATAACTATAGTACTCATGTAAAGGAATTTTGTGAGGATTAAATCAGATAATCTATGTAAAGTACTTAGCATAGTGCCTGGGATGGAATAGGAGTTTGATGGATGTTGATTGCTATTGTTCCAGATATTCTGAATTTTAACTGAACTTTGGATCCAAATGATGAGTATTATTATCCCAGTTTTCACAGATGATCAAATTAAGGAAGAGGAAGAAACTGGTCTAAGTTCACATATCTTGTGTTTAATTGAACCACTATTCAATCTTTAGCTGTTTGATTCTAAAGTCTTAGAATTTTCCGTGTGCTTTACCGAAATCTACTGCTTATAGAACAGCTTTCACTGACTTGTTCCTTGGCATTTTGCCAACTACCCACAACAAAGGGTATTTATGACACAGACTCATTATGTCAGTGATTGTAGCTATTGAAGGGATCATGTTAAGAACATTGTCTACCACATCACACAGCAGTTTCAGCATTCCTGGGAGAAATTCCTTGGGAATCAGTTTTTGCAAAAACTATGCTCCTTACTGAACAAGTCATTTGTTTTATTTTTCTTATGCAGAACTGTGACTAATCATGATCTTTCTTTGTTTTGGCTGTTAAGGAGCTTAGAATCAAATTTGTAGTCTTTTTCTATTGCTTCCATGTACTAATGTTATTACAGATTTATGATATTCCTTTTCTATTTCCCCTTTATTCTCATTGCCTAGATAATATATTTTATTCCAATGAACAGTGTGTATTTTTATAAACTTCCATGCTGCCTTTGTGGAATAAAACAAAAATGAATGTACTTCAAAAAATTTAAAACTACCATTTCATACATGTTTGTTTATCTCTTTTCTTGGGTTTGCTCTTTGCTAGTCTTATTGGGTCAGATGCCATTATTTTCCCAGGGTTGGATAAGCCCTACTGGAATACATGAACACAATTACTCAGAGTTTTATGATTCTCTAGTATGCCGATAACAGGCAGAGGCCAGACTGATTTAAACTACAGAAATTCATGAAAATAAAAAACTTCATAACTAAACGTATGCTAATCTCTTTCATACACAAATGTTTGGCTGGTAGCAGTAGGGAAAATAAGAGGGAGAGAATTAAGAGAGGAAGCAATTACATTTACTTATCTATAACCTCCTCACAAGCCCTGTCTGTTCATTCAAGGCTGGTTCAGGTTCCCCTTCACTGTGCCCTCTGCTATCTTTGCATTTATCACACTGTAATGTAAAAGGATTGTTTCTTATTCTTTATTATTTTCCTAATGTCAAGGATATTACCATAATACCATAATACATAATTACCATAATAGAAGATTAGATAGATGATAGATAGATAGATAGATAGATAGATAGATAGATAGATAATGCAGCCTCAATATATGTTTCTTAAATGAATGAATCAAAGATATTCAATGAAGTGAGGTAGATAAAAGACTTGGAGGATTTATGGGAGGGTAATATGTACATTATGTCTATTAAATAAAAGTGTATAAGCCAGGCAAGGAGGAAGGGGAAGGAAATTTTAAGCAAAGGAGACTGTGTAAAGTCAAAGCTGTGAGAACACATGATGTTCTGGAGGAACTGCAAATATTTCAATTTGACTTTTGTCTGGGTAAACGCGGAATAGAACAAGATGAACTTGGAATGTGAATTTATCTTGAGTACTGCAGAGAGCCATTGATGAATTCTAGGTAGGGTTATGAGATGATCACATATGTGTTTTAGAAATACTACTTTGATTCTAGTGAGAATTGGTGGATTTATTGCAGACATTTAGGAGGCTATCACATCAATCCAGGAGAGAAATTATGATGCTTTAAATTAATTAGGTAGTTGAGTTGTGATAAGAGGTTTTATGGTGATAGAATTCATAGATGCAGTGTTCAATTGAATGTGGAGGATGTGGGAGAGGAAGGAGTCTATAATGCTCTCCATGTTTCTATGTTGATTAACAAAATGAATGTCCGTATCATTTTCCCAAATAAAAAATAAAAGAAGAAAGTGGGAGGAGGGGGTGATTAAGTCAACTTTGGACATGTTGAGCTTGAGATGCCAAATTAAAAAGACCTGTAGATACAAAAATGCAGAGCTCCAAATATTGCTTTGGGCAGACAGTGCATAGTTTGTGATGAATTGGCATACAGTTAGCTGAAGGCATGGGCCTGATGTATTTTTCAAGCAGACTGGGAGAGGGTAAAGGATAGAACACTACTGGACATTGGCCTCTGGGTGATGAGCGGACAAGAAAGATCCAATGAAGAAACTAGAAAAGATGGTCAGACGGAGTATTAGAGAGATCTCAAGCAAAGAAACAAAATTTCAGGAAATCAGGAGAATCTTGTGTTTCTAGAAATTTGATAGAGCAGACATCCTAAATAATCCTTCTAAAAACAAATGATGTTTCTATACACCAATTATTTTCAAGCTGAGAGCCAAATCAAGAACATAATCCCATTTATACTAGCCACAAAAAATTAAATACCCAGGAATACATCTAACCAGTCAGGTGAAAGACCTCTACAAGGAGAACTACAAAGCACTGCTAAAAGAAGTCACAGATAACAGATGAAGAAACTTTCCATACTCTTGGATTAGAAGACTCAATTTCATTAAGAAGGTCATATTGCCCAAAGCAATTTTCAGATTCAACCTGATTCTTATCAAACTATCATACCAATGTCATTTTTCACAGAATTTAAAAAAATTACACCAAAATTCATATGGAACCAAAAAGGAGTCCAAATAGCTAAAGCAACCCTAAGCAAAAAGAATGAAGCAGGAGACATCACATTACCAGACTTGAAACTATACTACAAGGCTACAGTAACCAAAATAGTACGGTATTGGTACAAAAAGAGACACATAGACCAATGGAACAGAATAGAGAACCCAGAAATAAAGCCACACACCTACAACCATCTGATCTTCAACAAAGTAGAGAAAAATAAACAATGGGGAAAAACTTCCTATTCAATAAATGGTGCTGGTATAGCTGGTGAGCCACATGCAGAAGAATGAAATTGGATGCACCATGTACAAAAATTAACTCAAGATGAATTAAAGATTTTAATGTATGATCTCGAACTATAAGAATTCTAGACGAAAACTTAAAAACACCATTCTGGACATGGGCCTTACAAAGGAGTATATGACTAAGTTTTCAAAAGCAATTGCAACAAAACCAAAAATTGACAAACAAGACCTAATTAAACTAAGGACCTTCTGTGCAGCACAAGAAACTGTCAACAGAGTAAACAGACAACACACAGAACGAGAGACAATATTGGCAAACTATACATCCAACAAAGGTTTAATATCCATAATTTATAAAGAACATAAACAACAAGTAAAAAACAAATAATCCCGTTAAAAATAGTCAAAAGACAAGAACAGACACTTTTCAAAAGAAGACATATAAGTGGCCAACAAACATGAAAAATGCTCCACATTACTAATGATTAGAGAGATGCAAATCAAAATTGCAATGAGATACCATCTTGTACCAGTCAAAATGACTATTATTAAAAAGTTAGAAAACAAAAAATGCTGGCAAAGCTACCCAAAAGGGAATGCTTATACACTGTTGGTGGGAATGTAAATTAGTTCGGCCTCTGTGGAAAGCAGTTTGGAGATTTCTCAGAGAATTTAAAATAGAACTATCATTCAACATAGCCATCCTCCCCCGAAAAAAACAATCTTTTCTACCAGAAAGACACACACACTTGAATGTCCATTGCAGGACTATTCCCAATAGCAAAGACATGGAATCAACCTAGATGCCCATCAGTGATGGACTTGATAAAGAAAATGTGGTACATACACACCATGGAATACTATCTAGCCATAAAAAAATTTCATTTCCTTTGCAGGAATATGGACACAGCTGGAGGCCATTATCCTAAGTGAATGAACGCAGAAAGAGGAAATCAAATACTGTGTGTTCCCACTTATAGGTGGAAGCTAAACATTGGGTACTCATGGACATAAAGTTGGCAACAGTAGACACTGGAGACTACTAGAGAGGGGAGGGAAGGTGGGAAGGATTGAAAAACAACTCATTTGGTACTGTGCTCAGTACCCAGGTGATGGGATCATTCATACCCCAAGCCTCAGCATCACAGAATACATTTAAATAACAAACCTTCACATGTATCCCCTGAATCTAAAAGAAAAGTTGAAAAATAAATAAATAAAAATAATAAATACTCAATAAAATTTAAAAACATATTTTCAAATAAAATGCTATAAGGAACCCTTGAAAGCAAAAATTATAATGACAGTGTGGATCCAGAGAGGCAAGCTCCCACTGTGGCCCACTTTCTCAGAGAAACTTTGAACCCCAGAGACCTTGAAGTTTCATTTCTTTTTGTTTGCTTGTGTTTTTAAGACAGGGTCTCACTCTGTGGCCCAGGCTGGCGTGCAATGGCAGTCATGGCTCATTGCAGACTTGACCTCCTAGGCTCAAGTGATCCTCCCACCTCAGCTTCCTGAGTAACTGGAATCACAGATGTGCGCCACCACACTCAGCTAATGTTTTTTTTTCTTTTTTAATTTTGTAGAGGTGGGGACTTGCTGTGTTGACCAGGCTGGTTTCAAGCTCCTGGTCTCAAGTGACCCTCCTACCTTTGCCTCCCGGAGTGCTGGGATTACAGGTGTGAGCCTGGCTTTGAGCTTTCATTTCAATAGCCTTGCAGGGTCTACAAAGTAAGAGACAAACAGGTAGGAAAGTCTAATAAGAGACCCTATAGAAATTCTAGGAACCGGCCGGGTGCAGTGGCTCACGCCTGTAATCCCAGCACTTTGGGAGGCCGAGGTGGGTGGATCACCTGAGGTCAGGACTTCGAGACCAGCCTGACCAACATGGCAAAACCCCGTCTTTGCTAAAAATACAAAAATTCGCCGGGCGTGGTGGTACACACCTGTATTCCTGGCTACTCGGGAGGCTGAGACAGGAGAATAGATTGAACCCGCAAGGTGGAGGTTACAGTTAGCCAAGATCATGACACTGCACTCCAGCCTGGGTAACAGAGCAAGACAGACTTCATCTCAAAAAAAAAAAAAAAAAAAAAAGGAAATGCAAGGAACCTAGTAATCTAGTATAAAAATTCAAAATAAATAAGTCACCCTGGCAAAAGAGGGAAACCAAAAATCTTGTCTATTTTCATCTATCTCTCTTTGACAAGAGAAATAAAATCTGCCCTTAGAAAATAAGTCTCCCTAAGAATTTGGAACCACAAACTGGACCTAGATGGTTTGAATATGAAATCATAGTAAAGAACAAAAGGAAAAACACAAAATACTAAAACAAAAAGTAATTTTGGCACGGAAACAATAATCAACAGAAGCAGCAGAGATCTGAGTCACATCAGCAAAGACTACAGATTGCAGGATTATCAAGCAAAGGACAACAGTAACTATGCTTCTCATGTGAAAGAAATAAAAGTGGGCATTGAAAGTAAACAGTCCAAAATATTACTAATCAAAGTTATGGAAGAAGACAAGTAAGAGATTGAAGGAAAGGCAATATTTCAATATATTATGGCAAATTTTTACAGAATTAATGAAAGAAACCAATCCATAACTTCAGGCAACCTAACAAATTCCAAGCAGGATGTGATCCAGGACAAAGTAGTGATATTCAATGTGCAAAAGACACAAAGAACATCCTAAAGTAGACAGATGAGAAAAGTACACCCACAAAGAAACAGCAAGACCAACATTTGATTTCTCAACAAAAATAGACAGGACAAAACTATATTCAATATGTTGAGAAAACAGAGCAATGGGTCTAGGGTCTTTTAACCAGAAAACTTATTTCCAAGAATAAGGACAAAATACAAAATTTTCACACAAACAAGAGTTTTGCCATCAACAAGTTTCTATTTAAGAAACTTCTAAAGTATGTACTTCATAAAGGTGATTCCAGATGGAAAACGTGAGATACAGAAAAGAAACAGTGTTCAAGGAAATTGATAATTATATGGGTGAATATAAATCACTGATTCTCTAAACATAACACTGATATCTATCTATAGGTTTTTAAAAAGATAAAATTGATTAAAATTTTTGTATATAAATTATAAATTGGAAGAGACTGAAGTTAAAGTATTCCAAGATTCCTGTATTATCTGAAGAGACTTAACAGTATTGATTTTCTTTAAGGTTGTTAAAGTATACATATTTAAAAGCCAAGAGGACAACTAAGATATTTTAAAATTTTTATTTTATCTTTCCAAATTATTTGTATTTTGAATATATAAATACAGGGAATATATAAATACAGGGAATATATAAATAAACCAATAAATATCCCTTAAAAATAAGGGTCCGGTCAATAGTGCCCAATGCACACGAAGGTCAAGTAAGGTCAAGAGTAAAGTGCCTCTTGAATTTACCAATTAGTAGATTCTTTGGCAACTGGTAACCTTGGTGAAAGTGTTTCATTGCAGTGACAGGGATGGATATCTGATTATGTGGGGATGCAACTGTTGGTCAGGAAATGGAGACAGTAAGTATTGATCATTATTTTAAGAATTTTAACTATAAAGGGTAAACAAAATAGGGAAGTGGCTGGAGGTAGATGCAGGATCAAGAAAGAATTTTGTTTAATGTTTAGACAGACTTGAGTTTATTTATAGTCTGGGGCAATAACCAATTGCCTCAGAGTACTTAAAGATTATGAAAAAAGAAAGATAATTGAAGGATCCAGATGAAGCTTCCATGTCCCCAGGACAGTAAGTGTAGTGAAATCCAGAGAACAGGATGGAGAGGATAAATAAGAAAGGTGACATCCCTCCATTAATACAAAGTAAGGACAGGTCTAATAATTGTATGTGTGTGTAGTGTAGTATGTAAGGGATGCTAAAATGAGTAACAAAGAAGCCTAGCCTAGGGTAAGTGCTTAAAAATAATGGGGAATGTTCAAAATAGCTGTTTAAGAAAGTGGAGAAAAACTAATTCAAGACTCACAGAACTACTGGACATCATTCAGAGTTAAGTGAGGTTCAAGTTGCCAGATTTGTAGGGGAAATATCATGCATGGTAGTACAAATTTCCTCCAGCAGTGCTCAGCAGGGCATCCATGGAAAATACAGAAGTGTGAATTTAGAGTTGGGATTTTGCTGGCTATTGGATTCAAAGTATATGGAAGTTGAGTACAAGTAGAGATGCATGAATAGTGAAGCTAATAAAGTTTAAGCTCCAGGACTTCCTCTACCATGGATTTCTGAGAAGTCCCCAACAGAGGGTTCACATGATTATATGGTTTCTTAAATTTTGCTTAAGATAGTGTATTTAGTTAGCTAAGGCCACCCTCTTTTCCATGCTAACTTCATGTCTGCCATACCTCCTCTCATATCAAGTCACAGACATTTTTGTGATCCAGTGAAAAGGGAGTTGGGTTAAAGGTTGGGTGTGGTAGAATATGTCTACGTGACTTGTAGACACTTCCACTTATAGTTAAGTTGCTGTTATAGAGTTAATTCCAGCCTAAGATTAGCTTTCAGAAAACTCCCACTGCTCCTTGTCACCTGACACTGTGATGTAGATTTAAGGCCCAGAGTCCTCCTGTGGGATTTATGTATCCTACAGTGCCCAGAACCACAAAGATGTGGGTAGTGGTTAATAAGTGTTGACAATTCAGAGCATTGAAGATTAGTCATTGCACAAGAAAATCTAAAATGCCTGGAAATCTTAAAGCTAAAATTGAAAGAAGCTTGGTAGAAACTTCCCCTACTTTGACAATAATCCCCAAATTTGCATGACATTACCATTACAAGTTATCAAGCTGAAAGAAAAGTTTGTAAACTACTAATGATTAAATTTAACTTTTGACCAACCAAACTAGGTATCAGCCTACAATCATGGGACTCACACTCAGAGTGATTCTATCTGCTGTCAGCTAACTACTTCATTTTCTCTTCTAATGTAACTTGTGCCTGAATATTTATGTATTGCAATTACTTTATCAAAATTATTTATAAATGTTTCCCTTTTATTGTAGTTAGGACATTATTCTTTTTTATTATGTGCTTTGGTATATCATTCAAAATAATGATCATTTCAGGATAATGAAGGGATCTAATAAAATACTTGCTTTAAAAAGCATCATTGACTCTGGTTGGGCTGATAACCACTGATCTAGGCCAACTGTGTACCTGGAGCTTAGATTCCATCCTTGGGACTCTAGTCTGTGTCTTTCACCTCCACAGGTGGCCTCCTTCAATCACAACCTTCAACCTCCCTCACCAACTTTGAAAAGGGCAGAGCTGTATACAGAGGTCTGCCTCCAGCCACTCTATTCCTCCCTTCAGGTTGACATAAATCCACCTCACACCACTTTTTTTTTTTTTTTTTTTTTTAACTCACACTGGCCTTTTTATTCCTTGGAGTCATCTATTTGTCCTTGCCCCAGTGTAGAGGGTCATGACTGCAAGTGGTCCAGGTTTTTGGTGTTTTGAACAAGAATTAGATAAAACATCCAGCAAAGCAAAGGAAGAATGAAGCAACAAAAGAACGAAAGCAGGATTTATTGAAAATCAAAGTACACTCCCACAGTGTGGGAGTGGACAAGCAGCGCCACAAGGGCCCAGATACATAGAAACTTCTTGGGTTCAAATACCCTCTAGAAGTTTCTCATTCATGCTCAACTCATGTAACTGAAGTAGTAGCCTGCAATCAGTCTGAGTGGTTACAGAAAGCAGCCAACCAGAGACTGAAGTGAACTTACAAAGTTGCAAACAAAGACTCAACCTGCAATTTTCCAATTTTCCAATTTTCTATCTGCACACAGAAAAAGCCAAAGGGAGTAGCTTCTGGTCCTTTTGTTACTTAGGCATGGAAAGTTAGGGCTTTCCTTTCAATTTAGTTATAGGAAGTAGGCATGAAACAGCCTTAGGTTCCCTGCCTCCAGACCCTATTCTCCTGCCCCACCAGCACTTTGGCATTTTCTTCTCCCGTGATCTTTGTATGGCTAATACCCTTGTTATCAGGTCTAGCTCTAATATTACCGCTCCAAAAGGCCTTCTCCTCAACACTTTATCCGAAGCAGCTCTATATCACCCTGTTCTGTCTACTTCATAACACTTACTATCCTCTAAAATTAACTTGTGTGTGTGTTTACCTTGTTAGTGACCTTTCTCCTCTTCCCCATGAAGATATAAATTCACAACAGGAAGAGTAGTCTGTCTTTTTTAGCTCTGTATTCCCAGCATGTAAACAATTTCTGGCACATAGCAAATACTCAACAAATACTTATTGGGTGAATTAATAAACCTGTTGTATTAGTTTGTTAGGGTTGCCAGAACAAAATACCACAGAAAGTGGTGGCTGAAGCAGAAATGTATTTCTCACAGTTCTAGAGGCTGGAAGTTTGAGATCAAGATGCTGACTGCAGATGGCTGCACACTTGCTGTCTCTTCACATGGTTGTCCATTGACGCACATATGCGCCTAGTGTCTCTCAGCCTGTGTCCTAATCTCTTCTTCCTGTTTAAGGATACCAGTATATTGGATAACGGGCCCACCCTAACAGCCTCATTTTCAGCTAATCACCCCTTTAAAGACCTTATCTCCAAATATGGTTATACTCTGTAGTCCTGTGGGTGGAGACATCTACATACGAATTTACAGGGACACCATTCAGCTGATAACACCATGAATGATCCCTCCCTGTCCTAAATGCATGGGAGGCAGGAATGACTCCAACTTCCAGGAACCTTCGGAAAACAGCCCTGGTCAGCTGTTATCAAGTCTCTCCAAGTGCCTAGGATGAGGACAGTGGAAGCTTTAGTCAGTTTCTAACTCTCCTGAAACGTGGATAAGATGAATATTGTGGAGATAGTTCTAAACCAAAACAAGGACAGACCACCGCCACCCCTACCTCTATCCCAACAATGTCTCCGGTTAGAGTCTATAGGTGTTTGCCCCTGGGTGGCTCTCTGTGTGCCTGGCCATCACGGAACAGATGGGGCCAGCTCGCCAGGCAGTGCTAAGTTGTGAGGGGCCACACGCTGCAGAAAGCTGCCAGTGGGATGAGGTCCGTCTGGCCGGGTGCAAGCAGCCTGCACCATCTGCAGCTGTCCGGGATCAGATTTCCAAATCACCTGCTCTGGTCCAGGCTTCAGGAACTGAGCTGTCAGACAAAGCCCTGTAATTACCCCAGACTCATCTACACCTTCCCTGTCTATCTCCTAATTGAGGTTTAATGGCTTTGGTCACAGGAGGGGGCTTTTCCTGCCTTTCTAGATTTAGATTCTTTCATCTGAGCATCAAGCCAATTAGTTTAGCATCTGGGGTAATTGACAGAAGTCAGGCCTGACTGCCAAGACGTTTCCAGGCTGGGAACATCTTTGTGGTAGCTGTTGGTGGAGAGGGGTGTGTGTGTGTGTGTTTTCAATGTTATTAGGATGCAATTTAGAAAATGAGGACTGAGATAGAAATGGCAGAAGTTGGAGTATATGAAGCTTTATGATTTACATTGCACATGAGTTTTACGTACACCTTCTGTTTCCATCTTAAACGTTTCTAATATTTACTCAAGTGAATCTACTTAAAGGCAATAGATGCAGTAGAAAAAATATTGGATATGATGGCTGATTTGTATCTCCTTAGATCCTTAGATCTCATCCGTCAGCAGAATTTATAATCCACTTGGAGACATGATTCAGGGCCTTGATTATCACACTGAGTGGAGCTTCCTCGTGGAATTAAATATTATCATTATTCTGACCTCTTTGCCTTTCCCTTTTACTGCTCTCCCCTCTGCTGCCCTGTCATCAACCCCAGCAAAGGCAGTTCAACTAAACAGATTTCCTCAAGATCAGATGAACTGAGCCAGGACTAGGAGGCTCCAACCTCTGCAGAAATACTTGGCCTCCTGGAACCTTCAGAGCCCCAGTGATGAATGCAGATATTGCATCAGTAGTCAGCAAGCACACATTAGGGGTTCAGGACTATCTGCTGGGCCCCTGTATTTGGGTTGGCTTGTCACTCCACTGTAGAGGCAGGCAGAAGCTCAGGGGATGGCTTATAGCTGGGTAAATGGATGCTCCGCAGCCAACTCCTGATGAGATTTTAGCTCCGCTCTAGACTCTGGAGCACACACTCTGGCTTTAAGCAGACCCAGAAATAGTCTTGCCAAGAGCAAGATGATTGTCACCATTAGGACTTGGCTGTGGAGCAGCTGGTTAGCTCAGATTTCCCTTAAAGTGTGAAACAGAAGATTATAACCTACACAAATACTGTTTTAAGAAAGAAGGGGTGCATACTTATTGAATTATTGGGAGGTGTTCTAGCACTGAATGGAAATAGGAAGTGGTGGGCGGACTTTGGGAAGCCTGTGAATGTGTGTGTTCTTGACTAGTTCATATATTTCAACTCTGAGCCCTAAGGTAGCTGCTCACAGGTCATATGACAGGAGGAAAGTAACAGACATGCACAGGTTTCTTCTTTAGCTATTCAGACACAGATGAGTGAAAAACCATGGGAATCATATACAGTTAATCCTTGAAAAGGCCATTCCAATCAATCAACTTTAAGAATTTATGAACCTATTCAGATACCCTGGTCACCATGCTAGGGTGCTGTGGAGCTTAGGAAGGATTGCACACTGTGACTGCCCTCAAGAAAAAAGAGGAGCACAGTAAAAAAATGAGCAAAAATCACAGAACCAGAGAAGGTTCAATTAAATATTAAATTATATAATTCTGAGCAAAAGCACTCTGGGGAGTTCAAAGGGAAAAGAGGTGAAGACCATTACTAACATTTATTGAGTTCTTACTATATATATCAAGCACTTTGTAAATTCCTGAAAGGCATTATCTAATATTATTAACACCCACAACAAGAGGGCACTGTTATCATTTCCTACAAATGAGGTAACTGGGGCATAAAGAAGTTAGGGAACTTGCACAAGGTAGCACACTTAATATGTGACTTTTTTCTTTTGTAAGATAATTCAATCATACAAAATTATACAATGAACTATGTTTTTAAAAATACCTGTATATTCATCACCCAGCTTAAGATATAATATGTTAGCAATGGATGAAGGCCCTGAACACATCTCTTTCTCCTTTCCTCAGAGTTAACCTCTCTGCTTAACTTAGAGTCCAGTTTTTTAACTGTTACCCTGAATTATATCTCCAATAAATCAATGAGGATGCGAGACATCAGAAAGACATTATGGAGGTGGTGGTTTTGAATGCTGGATGGGATTTGAATCAGCAAAGAGAAGGGGCTTTCAGCCAGGGAGAGAACATAGGGTAGGGCCACAAGGCTGGGGTGGGAGGAGAGCTGGTAGGAGGCTTGATTGGAGGTCAGGGAACACACTGGGGGATGCTCAAAATTATAGCTTTCATACATTCAGATCATAAATGGCCTGGATTGAGGCATATGTTATGCAGGAGAAATAACAGAGCAATTAAGGAAACCATGAGTAAAATGTGCTTCCCCAAACCTCACCAGTCGATCACCTGTTTAGCACCATACAGAGGGCCATCCCCAGGGCTTGGCCTATAGAGGACATTCAACAAATGTCTATGGCATGAGAAGCTACTCAGTGAGCTTCTAGAAAGCCTATGTGTCCCTCTAATTCATCAGCTGTGCCAGGTCTGAGAGAGAAAGAAAGGAAGGGGAGGGGAGGGGAGGGGAGGGGAGGGGAGGGGAGGGGAGGGGAGGGGAGGGGAGGGAAAGGGAGAAGGGGAGAATACTGCGCGTGTGGAAATTTATTGGGCAGTCACATAAGTTTGCTAAGAGGCAGATGCAGAAAACCTGGACTGTTTTATAGGGAACACCTGCATATCCCATGTGAGTCTGAGGCAGATGAGTCTTTCTTCCATTAATAGCTATTGATGACACCTGAGTTCTGCTCTAAGACCCAGGCTTCATTGCTTCCTAGAAAGACCTAAAGAGGAGACACAGCAATTATCCCAAGGGTCCCCAAGTCCAGAAAATTTCAGTTCAATGGTCTCTCATACTTTCCTTAATATTGTATTCTACCATCAAATTTTCTAGAAGAAACTTTAACCAGCATCCCACTTTCTATTGTATATAAGTTAAAATCTAAATTTCCTAGTCTGATATGGGAAAGGACTTTTATACGTTGTCCTATATTTACCTCTCTAGCTTCAATGTCCATTATTACATTTAAGCCACTGCATGGATCCCTGTTCTTCCTCAAACAGGCTAAATACTTTCTTACCTCCAGATCTTTGCTCATATGGTTCCTTCTAGTCAGTACAATCTTTACCAAGTACAGCAATCCTACCTCCTTCTCAAGGTAAAACTCAGACGACAGACACATCCTCTCTGATGGCTTCCCAACCTTCTCCAAGGTTGAATTAATATCTTCTTCCCCTGTAAATGCATTTCCATGATAGCATGCATCCCATTGCATGGTAATTATTGGTCCATGTGTCTGTCTGCAGAGCTGGACTATAAATCCCTCAAGAGCAAAAATTTTATTTCTAAGACACAGTGCCTTCCTGCACACAAAATACTATATACTTCTTTTTATTTAAATATTGTAAAGAATAATAGAGAATATGGCCAGGTGTGGTGGCTCATGCCTGTAATCCCAGCACTTTGGAAGGCCGAGGCAGCAAATCACGAGGTCAGGAGATTGAGACCATCCTGGCTAACACAGTGAAACCCCGTCTCTACCAAAAAAAAAATACCAAAAATTTGCTGGGTATGGTGGCAGGCACCTGTAGTCCCAGCTACTTGGGAGGCTGAGGCAGGAGAATGATGTGAACCTGGGAGGCGGAGCTTGCAGTGAGCTGACATTGTGCCACTGCACTCCAGCCTGGGCCACAGAGCGAGACTCTGTCTCAAAAAAAAAAAAAAAAAAAGAATTATAGAGAATATATAACAATCAGTTCTAGGGCAGTGTTGAATTGAAGAGGTTCAGACATACATCCAGGGTCAGTTTTTACTCACTTGATTAACCCTTAGTCTGTTCCAAAGAACGCCTCTTGTTAGTGGTACTTGCTTCAGAAAAACAGTTATAGGCCTACAGGGAGAGGATGCCCCTGTGAGTGTATGTCAGGAAGTTCATGTGCAGACTGTGCCCACCCTTATCTCCTTCAGGTTGAGACTGTTCTCTGCCTGTGTCAATACAGGATGAGAGTGTTCTGTTCCAGGACTGCGTTCATGATTCAGCTTTAAAAAGCCATAACTCTAAATTCTCTAGAACTGTCATGGAGAACTAGGATTTGGGTACAATAAAACAAATGCCAACAAGCTACACAGTCCAACTGCTCACCAAATACAATATCAAGGCAACAACCTTTAAAAGCTAATCTGCATATGTCAAGTAACTTATGTTGTGCATTTTCCCCACTAAAGAGACCAAAATACCTATCTGACTGGAAGCTCTAGAGGTAGCCACAAATTCTTATTTTTTTAAAGAAGGACAAAGTTTTTCAATTACAAACACATAAGAATTTCATGAAGGCAGCTTGGATATAGAGCCGTATAATGAGAAGTACAAGGCGGGCAGATCATCTCTGATTCACCAGTAATCCCAGTGAATATAAGAGGAGCCATGGAGCTCCCCTTTTATTTTCTCCTCCTTTACCTCCAATGTTGTGCAATTCTACACTCATCCCCAGTTTTTCTTCACAATCTCAGTAGTAATTCGAACCTTGGGGGCCTTAGGGACCCAGTGCTAGGGCAGGGGGTTGCTTAGGAAAGCCAGTGGCTATAAATTAGACCATTTCAGCTTTGCTTTCAGTAAACATTCACAGGTGACCTCAGGGATCTAACCTTGACTTGTAACACTGTCATTATTGGAAGATGCATTTTCAGTTGCAAACAATAGGATTATAAAAATAAACCTTTTTTTTTTTTAATACTTTAAGTTCTAGGGTACATGTGGATAACGTGCAGGTTTCTTACATATGTATATCTGCGCCATGTTGGCGTGCTGCACCCATCAACTCGTCAGCACCCATCAACTCGTCATTTACATCAGGTACAACTCCCAATGCAATCCCTCCCCCCTCCCCCCTCCCTGTGATAGGCCCCGGTGTGTGATGTTCCCCTTCCCAAGTCCAAGTGATCTCATTGTTCAGTTCCCACCTATGAGTGAGAACATGCGGTGTTTGGTTTTCTGTTCTTGCCATAGTCTGCTGAGAATCATGGTTTCCAGCTGTATCCATGTCCCTACAAAGGACACAAACCCATCCTTTTTTATGGCTGCATAGTATTCCATGGTGTATATGTGCCACATTTTCTTAATCCAGTCTGTCACTGATGGACATTTGGGTTGATTCCAAGTCTTTGCTATTGTGAATAGTGCCGCAATAAACATACGTGTGCATGTGTCTTTATAGCAGCATGATTTGTAATCCTTTGAGTATATACCCAGTAATGGGATGGCTGGGTCATATGGTACATCTAGTTCTAGATCCTTGAGGAATCGCCATACTGTTTTCCATAATGGTTGAACTAGTTTACAATCCCACCAACAGTGTAAAAGTGTTCCTATTTCTCCACATCCCCTCCAGCACTTGTTGTTTCCTGACTTTTTAATGATTGCCATTCTAACTGGTGTGAGATGGTATCTCATTGTGGTTTTGATTTGCATTTCTCTGATGGCCAGTGATGATGAGCATTTTTTCATGTGTCTGTTGGCTGTATGAATGTCTTCTTTTGAGAACTGTCTGTAACTATAACCCATTTCTAAGGCTGCCGGCATCCAACTCATGTAGGACACCCACATAGGGAAATAAATTCACAGATCTGTTGCGTTCATACTGAGGGAAACCTTTCATAATAAGATATGAAGTAGCTGCCTACTGCAGTGCATTCACGTATGATAGATGGTTGTTTATTTGGGCAGCAGTTAATATTTCTGCCCAGGAACAGATTTTTACATTGCTAATGAGATATATGATGGACTGTGAGATTCTCAACATTTCAGTTAAGTCAGTGACTTGTTATATGGCTGAAAGTAGGGTAACCAGTTTTAAGATGAATGATTCTATTCGCTTTTAGAAAACATGCATCTTCAAAGGAAGATAGTCATTATTTTTTTAAAAAAGGATAAAGACATCTGAGCATTTGGTTGCCGTCTGAGTGCTTTTTAATTTCACAAGTAAATGTTGCTTTTAATTTTCAACGAGCAAGAATTTTAAGATAGATTTGTCTTCATCAGGACTAAAATAATGGAATCAGAATTGATCACTCTGAATATTACACTCTCTGTCAAAGGTCCTGCTCGACATCAAGGGAGAAGGCTGTCCAGATACTTAGAAGTGACTTGCCTCATAGGAGAGGAAGAGAGGATGTGAGTAAAGCTTCTCCAATCAGAATTAACAAAAGGAGAGATTTAACTTGTCTTTCTCAACCTGGTTGTCTTATTGTTTCTTTGGCAAGTCCTCATGAATATCTAAGGAGGCAGATAAGGAGAAAAAAGGAGAAAATGTAGGAGAAGAAATAAGAAGAGAAAGAGATAGTAAGGAAGAGAAGGAGGAGAAAAAAAAAAAAGAAAAATGGACCCTAAGTAAAAATGTTTAACCACAAACTTCCTTAAGTTTTTATCTGGGGATCATCACTAAATAAGATAACATTCTTTATTTTTCAGATGCTAGCTTATTTAAAATATTTTTAAGAGTTCATGATTTTCTTCATAATTCTTGGATAGAGATTCTTGCCTTTGTGAATTTAGGTGCTAAACCTGGTGATTCCCAGTTTATTCATCATCACTTGCAGAGTAGTGGAGTCCCTTATGGGGTCATCACTAAATAAGACAACGTTCTTTATTTTTCAGACTCTAGCTTATTTAAAATATTTTTATGAGTTCATAATTTTCTTTATAATTCTTGAATAGAGACTCTTGTCTTTGTGAATTGAGGTGCTAAACCTGGTGAATCCCAATTTACTCATCATCAGTTCAAAGTAGTGGAGCCCCTTATTTTTGGAGTGGGACAGTATCCTGAGTAAAATCTCACAGCTAGCTGGTGGCAGATAACATTGTTTTTTTCTCAATTAGATTGTAAATTATTGAGGAAAGAACAGATGTTCCATTGTTTTTTTAAACTATTCTGTAGCTAGCACTGCATCTTAACCACTGTCGATGACTCACAAAGTCCCACTGAATGAGTGGAGACCTAACTATGATTTGCTCCATTCCAGAAAGCTGCCAAATGCAACTGAGACTGGAAATGTTGGCCCTTCAGGAGCAGAGGGAGTAACATCATAATACTTGCCAACACTTCTTATATTCCGGATACTGTTCTAAGTGTTTTGTGTATGCTAATGCACTGAATTCTTACAACAACCTACATGGTGAGCATTTTTATCATCATTGTGATTAACATCATAAACCTTGTTTTACTAATGAGGATGGAGGAAAAAGGGTTTAAGTGATTTGTTCAAAACCACATAGCAAGTGATATAATTTGAATATTTTCCCCACCCAAATCTCATGTTGAAATGTAATCTCCAGTGTTGGAAATGGGACCTGGTGGGAGATGTTTGGGTCATGGGGGTGGATCCCTCGTGGCTTGGTGCTGCCCTTACAGTACTGAGGTTTGTAAGATCTGGTTGTTGTAAAGCATGGCAACTCCTCCCCACCCCCAACTCTCTCTTGCTCCTGCTTTCGCCATGTGTAGTGCCTTCTCCCACTTTGCCTTCCACCATGAGTAAAAGCTTCCTGAGGCCTCCCTAGAAGCTGATGCCAGCACTGTTTCCTGTGTAGCCTGAAGAACCATGAGCCAATTAAACTTCTTTTCTTATAAATTACCCAGTCTTCAGGTATTTCTTTATATCTATGCAAGAATGGGCTAATTCAGCAGGGAAGCAACAGAACCAGAATAAAAGCATAGGTCATCTTGCACTGAGGGTTGGAGCTCTTATATACCATATACCATTGCCTCTCAGTGTGGTATGTGTGAGAATGGAAATATTCTCATTAAAGCACCAATAGCAACAACAGAATCTCTGAGTGTTGGAAAGGAACCTAGTCTTGATGAAATATAGGTTGTTACTCAAAATTATGGCTTCTTCCATCAAATTTCTCTGCTGGAGGCTGACACCTGTTGTTTAGTTTGTATGTGTGTTTATCTGTTTGCTTTTCAAGTTTTGCTTCAGTGTCCAGTACATGCAGGACTCTAACCATATTCAGCGTTACTGGGAGGAGACAAAGCAGAGAGGGATGCCAACAGACTGCAAGATTAGAAATGTACACGATGCCAGTATTTTTGACATATCATCTTGTTCCAAAGGATAATTTTAAAAACAAAAATTTTAATATATCTTATATGTGTATATATATCATATATACATATTTTAATATATAGCTTATACATCTATCCTATAAACATACAAATAATCAGTGACTACTAGATGCTGAGTGTTTGCACATTTTATCTTATTTATTCCTGACTTACTAATGACTATCACTGAGTACCACAGCAAGGATTCAGAGTAAAGATTGTCTAGCTCCAGCCTCTGTTAGTCCCCAATTGCCAGGAGACATGACCTCTGTGAGTTGCTTAATAGTCCCTTCCTCTTACTTCCTCAGTCTCGGGGTAATCCAGGTTTTCTCCTATGTAACATATATAAAGGCTACACAGTTACATTGTTATAAGGATTACATAAGATGAGAAAATATCCAGTCCATAGGTGCTACTTTAAAAATTTTAGTCTCATTCTTTAAAAATAAGACACTTGAAATTCCCAAGGATCTTCCTTTGCCCCCAGTGTCTCCCTCCATCTGCTTGCACTTCTTCTATCCAGAAAATAAATAAATAAATAAATACGAGGAAGGCCTTGATGCTGTTTACAACTTCTGAAAACCCCCTACCTCAATCCCTTCCTCCGATATTATTTCAAAGGCACAAAATCTGGGCTTTTACAAAAGTTAAGCTTCAACTGCATAATTCAAGCAGATGGCCCATGACCCCACCTTATCCAAATGTCAAGCCTTTTCCAAAATCAGCAGATCGTGACTCACTGGTGGATCACAAAATTCATTTATTGGTTTGCAACAAGCATTTTTTGAAAACAAAATGAAATGAAAATAAAACAAAATAAATTTGGAAATATCAGAGTTTATCACACACGGGTTAATAAGAGACATTTTGTTTTGGGCAACTTTTATTTCAGTTGCGTTTAGTCTGTGTGCACTATGTTCCAATGTGTTTCTTATTTTGATGCATTGATGGATTTCTTGGAGATGTGTGTCAGAATTAAGGAACTCTTAAGGAATTAACTTCTTTTGTAACCTAAGCCAATAAAAGTTGATACCCTGATATTAATTTTGTTCAGGGGTTGCCTAAATCTTTTTAGCAGTACTGATCCACCTGTGACAGAGTTTAGGATCTAAAATTAATTTATCAAAAGATTGAAATCCAAAAGTCCAAAGGGAATGGTGTCTGACTTCTCCATTAGTGATTTCTGGTATAGTTCCTGTCTACAGCACCAACCACTTCATCCTCAGTATTCTTCAGTAAATTTGAGAGGGCTTTACAACTTGATAGACTTTACAAGGTTATTATTAGAACCCAACACAGGTGTTTTTTTAAGTGGTGTTTTGACACCCACGACTCCTAAGTTTCACAAGGATAAGGACCATGATTTTCTCAGTTATCCCATATTCCCAACCCCCTTAGTCACTCTGCATTCCCAAAGCCCAGTACAGTGCCTGGTACATTATAAGAGCTAATTAATATTTGTTGAATGAATTAACAGTAAGTGTAGCTCCAGATGCCAAAGCACAATGAGGATTTCCCTCAATATTCTAATAGTTTTTATTCACTATAAGAGTGAAAAACTCAGCTAACTTTTTCTCTGCCAGAAATATCCCTAACAGTACAAAAACAAATTCAATGACACCATAAGGAAACAATCAGTCAAATGTACAGTATGAAATATTTCTGTAGACAAAAATCTTGGTATTACCAACAGATCTATGGCTTAAAACTGGAGAAGAAGGAAGAGGAGGAGGAGGAAGAGGAGAAGAAGGAGGAAGACTTGTTGCAAAACAAAAGAGACTTAAGGAAAAAACAACTAATGCAACAAGTGGATCTTGTTTGGATTCTGAACTAGTAAAAAAATATATTGAAATAATCAGGAAAAAACTAATATGGACTGGGTATGAGATGACTAAGGAATTACCACTAGTTATATTAAGTGTGATACTGGCATGATGATTATGCTAAAAATAGAAAGCTCTTATCAGTTAGCAAGGCATGCCAAACTGTTTGCAGAGAAAAAGACATAACATCTGTCATTTGTTTTTAAATCTCTAAGCAAAAAAGACATGCATGTGTGAGAAGAGGATTTGATAAAATAAGATTGGCCAAATGTTGATCAATGTGAAAGTTAAAGGACAGATGCATTGAGGTTCATTACAGTATTTTCTGAAGTTGTATACGTATTTGAAAATTTCCATACTAAAAAGTTATATAGGGCTAGACCTAGCGGATTACAAATGACAACATAAAACTTCAAGACTATGATTTCATGCTGTCTTGTGTAATCATATTCCAGGAGGACCCAAGACAGCATTTACTGAGCTTTGTATGCCGACTTTGAACACTTTCCAAATGTGGTAATCTGGTGTAACTTGCTCATTATTTTTAAAAAATAAAAGATCATACGTGCTGTTAGAAGCATCAAAACTTCATTCTATTCATCTGGAGCAAAATGTTCCTCCCAGTACAGCTTTTCCTTGAAAGAGGAGGAGGGCAGAGAGAGCCTGGGGTGAGAGGTCAGAGACGAGAAACAACCATTGAGTTTTCTACTTTCCACAGAATGGCGAGATCCTTGGGGAGACAGTAAATTGAAATTAAGGCTGTTTCAGGCAGCCTACAGGATGTGCCTGCAAATGTTAGACATATCGAAATGGTGAAAAAGTCTGTGTGTGCCCATTCATATGAAGTGAATGCCTTGTAATGTGCTCCAGCCCCTGGGAATGGTGGCTGGATTGAGGAACGGAGGCCGGAAGAATGGGATGGATTTGACATAAGTACTTTTAAGTGCTCTGAAGGCTGGGCTCCTCCCTGCGGTTTAATAGCAAAGTCCACAGGGAGCTACAAGGAAAGAGCCGAGTGAATCCCTACAGCTTTTCGTTTTAAGGATAACAAATCTTAAAACAGGTGTGAGCTCAGAAAGATCCTTTTTCTTCTTGTTTTTAGAGTCTTCTGTGGCCAGCGAGCTCTCTGTGTATTATTATCATTCCACAGAATGAGGTCTGGAGTAGGGAAAGGGAGGAGAGGAAAGAGAAGCTGAATAAACAAAAATTGCTTCGAGTGACTAATATTCATTAAGTCCACTGGTCATGCGCTATGAAATTTATTAAACTGTGGTTTCCAAGAGAATGTATTAGCGCAGCTAATGAACACAAATAAAAAAGTAGGCCTCCAGGAAATGGTTTCCTGGGCCCATATGAGACTGGTGAGTAATGTGACAAGACATTAAAATGTTAAAAGCCTCTATTTTAGTCTAGAAGGCTGATTATTGGAAGGGGTTGCCTTCAGTGGGGGAGGGGAAGTAGGAGAGAGAATGAGAGTCTAACTTGTGTGAAGAAGGAGCTTAAAGTTTTGCATTTGTATTCACCAGGCAAAGAGGCTCTGCACTGAGGGCCTCTGAACTTCAGTGCTGCCATCTGGTGGAGAATGAGCTTGAGATACTGTAGAAAAGGATGGCCACCGCCATCTTTAACATGTCAGGAATTGAAATACAGGACACAGAAACACTTCGCTGTTTCCTGAGTGACACCGGTGGAATCCTTTGTAACTGTGGTATCAGGAGCAAAGGAAAACACTTGCATAGTCCCTAGCTATGCAGAAATATGGCTTAAATACTGTATAAAGAAAACACAGCTATCTCATTCTGCTATTCCATTCCATAAGGATTTTAGCAATTAATTTTCATGAATTCCTACCTGCAGTCTCAGACTGAAGTGTTACCACTCTTAAAGACATTTGCTTCATAGCTCCCTCCACAATGGTGGAATAGGAATAGCTCAGTCTACAGCTCCCAGCAGGAGCAACACAGAAGACGGGTGATTTCTGCATTTCCAACGGAGGTACTGGGTTCATCTCACTGGGACTTGTTGGACAGTGGGTACAGCCCACAGAGTGTGAGCCGAAGCAAGGTGGTGCATCGCCTCACCTGGGAAGTGCAAGGGGTCAGGGAATTCCCTTTCCTAGCCAAGGGAAGCCATGAGAGATGGTACCTGGAAAATTGGGACACTCCCACCCTAATACTGCGCCTTTTCCAATGGCCTAAGCAAACAGCACACCAGGAAATTATATCCCGCACCTGGCTCAGCAGGTCCCAAGCCCATGGAGCCTTGCTCACTGCTAGCACAGCAGTCCGAGATCAAACTGCAAGGCAGCAGCGAGCCTGGGGGAGGGGCGTCCACCATTGCTGAGGCTTGAGTAGGTAAACAAAGCAGCCAGGAAGCTCCAACTGGGTGGAGCCCACTGCAGTTCAACAAGGCCTGCCTGCCTCTGTAGACTCCACCTCTGGGAGTAGGGCATAGCTGAACAAAAGGCAACAGAAACTTCTGCAGACTTAAACGTCCCTGTCTGAAAGCTTTGAAGTGAGTAGTGGTTCTCCCAGCACGGAGTTTGAGGTCTGGGAACTGACAGACTACTTCCTCAAGTGGGTCCCTGACCCCTGAGCAGCCTAACTGGGAGACATCTCCCAGTAGGGGCTGAATGACACCTCATACAGCTGGGTGCCCCTCTGAGACGAAGCTTCCAGAGGAAGGATCAAGGAGCAATATTTGCTGTTCTGCAATATTTGCTGTTCTGCAGCCTCTGCTGGTGATACCCAGGCAAACAGGGTCTAGAGTGGACCTCCAGCAAACTCCAACAGACCTGCAGCTGAAGGTCGTGACTGTTAGAAGGAAAACTAACAAACAGAAAGGAATATAGCATCAACATCAACAAAGAGGACATCCACACCAAAACCCCATCAGTAGGTCACCATCATCAAAGACCAAAGGTAGATAAAATTACAAAGATGGGGAGAAACCAGAGCAGAAAATCTGAAAATTCTAAAAACCAGAGCACCTCTTCTCCTCCAAAGGAATGCAGCTCTTCGCCAGCAATGGAACAAAGCTGGACAGAGAATGACTTTGACGAGTTGACAGAGGTAGGCTTCAGAAGATTGGTAATAAAAAACTTCTCCGAGCTAAAGAAGGATGTACAAAAACATGGCAAAGAAGCTAAAAACCTTGAAAAAAAGATTAGACGAATGGCTAACTAGAATAAACAGCATAGAGAATACCTTAAATGACCTGATGGAGCTGAGAACCATGGCACAAGAACTATGTGATGCATTCACAAGCTTCAGTAGTTGATTTGATCGAGTGGAAGAAACGGTATCAGTGATTGAAGATCAAATGAATGAAATGAGGCGAGAAAAGAAGTTTAGGGAAAAAAAAGTAAAAAGAAACAAAGCCCCCAAGAAATATGGGACTATGTGAAAAGACCAAATTTATGTCTCACTGGTGTGCCTGAAAGTGACAGAGAGAATGGAACCAAGTTGGAAAACACTCTTCAGGATACTATCCAGGAGAACTTCCCTAACCTAGCAAGCAGGCCATCATTCAAATTCTGGAAATACAGAGAATACCACAAAGATACTCCTCAAGAAGAGCAACCCCAAGACACATAATTGTCAGATTCACCAAGGTTGAAATGAAGGAAAAAATGTTAAGGGCAGTCAGAGAGAAAGGTTGGGTTACCCACAAAGAGAAGCCCATCAGACTAACAGCGGATCTCTCACCAGAAATTCTACAAGTCAGAAGAGAGTGGGGGCCAATATTCAACATTCTTAAAGAAAAGAATTTTCAACCCAGGATTTCATATTCAGTCAAACTAAGCTTCATAAGTAAAGGAGAAATAAAATCCTTTACAGACAAGCAAATGCTGAGAGATTTTGTCAGCACCAGGCCTGCCTTACAAGAGCTCCTGAAGGAAGCACTAAACATGGAAAGAAAAAACCAGTACCAGTCACTGCAAAAACATGCCAAATTGTAAAGACCATCGATGCTAGGAAGAAACTGCATCAATTAATGAGCAAAATAACCAGCTAACATCATAATAATAGGATCAAATTCACACATAACCATATTAACCTTAAATATAAATGGGCTAAATGTCCCAATTAAAAGACACAGAATGGCAAATTGGATAAAGAGTCAAGACCCATCAGTGTGCTGTATTCAGGAGACCCATCTCACATGCAGAGACACATAGGCTCAAAATAAAGGGATAGAGGAGGATCTCCCAAGCAAATGGAAAACAAAAAAGCAGGGGTTGTAATCCTAGTCTCTGATAAAACAGACTTTAAACCAACAAAGATCAAAAGAGACAAAGAAGGCCATTACATAATGGCAAAGGGATCAATTCAACAAGAAGAGCTAACTATCCTAAATATATATGCATCCAATACAGGAGCACCCAGATTCATAAAGCAAGTCCTTAGAGACCCACAAAGAGACTTAGACTCCCATACAATAATAATGGGAGACTTTAACACTCCACTGTCCACATTAGACAGATCAATGAGACAGAAAGTTAACAAGGATATCCAGGACTTAAACTCAGCTCTGCGCCAAGTGGACTTAATAGACTTCTACAGAACTCTCCACCCAAAATCAGCAGAATATACATTCTTCTCAGCACCACATCACACTTATTCCAAAACTGACCACATGGTTGGAAGAAAAGCACTCCTCAGCAAATGTAAAAGAACAGAAATTATAACAAACTGTCTCTCAGACCACAGTGCAATCAAACTAGAACTCAGGACTAAGAAACTCAATCAAAACTGCTCAACTACATGGAAACTGAACAACCTGCTCCTGAATGACTACTGGTTACATAATGAAATGAAGGGAGAAATGAAGATGTTCTTTGAAATCAATGAGAACAAAGACACAACATACCAGAATCTCTGGAACACATTTAAAGCAATGTGTAGAGGGAAATTTATAGCACTAAATATGCCACAAGAGAAAGCAGGAAAGATATAAAATCGACACCCTAACATCACAATTAAAAGAATTACAGAAGCAAGAGCAAACACATTCAAAAGCTAGCAGAAGGCAAGAAATAACTAGATCAGAGTAGAACTGAAGGAGATAGAGACACAAAAAACCCTCCAAAAAATCAATGAATCCAGGAGTTGGTTTTTTGAAAAGATCAACAAAATTGATAGACTGCTAGCAAGACTAATAAGAAAAAAGAGAAGAATGAAATAGGTGCAATAAAAAATGATAAAGGGGATATCACCACCGACCCCACAGAACTACAAACTACCGTCAGAGAATACTATAAATACCTCTATACAAATAAACTAGAAAATCTGGAAGAAATGGATAAATTCCTGGACACATGCACACGTGTAAGACTAAACAAGGAAGAAGCTGAATTCCTGAGTAGACCAATAACAGGCTCTGAAATTGAGGCAATAATTAATAGCCTACCAACCAAAAAAAGTCTGAGACCAGACAGATTCACAGCTGAATTCTACCAGAGGTACAAAGAGGAATTGGTACCATTTCTTCTGAAACTATTCCAATCAAAAGAAAAAGAGGGAATCCTCCCTAACTCATTTTATGAGGCCAACATCATCCTGATACCAAAGCCTGGCAGAGACACAACAAAAGAAGAGAATTTTAGAACAATATCCCTGATGATCATAGATGCAAAAATCCTCAATAAAATACTGGCAAACCGAATCCAGCAGCCATCAAAAAACTTACCTACCACAATCAAGTTGGCTTCATCCCTGGGATGCAAGGATGGTTTCAACATACACAAATCAATAAACGTAATCCAGCATATAAACAGAACCAAAGACAAAAACCACATGATTATCTCAATAGATGCAGAAAAGGCCTTTGACAAAATTCAACAGCCCTTCATGCTAAAAACACTCAATAAACTAGGTATTGATGGGACATATCTCGAAATAATAAGAGCTATTTATGACAAACCCACAGCCAATATCATACTGAATGGGCAAAAACTGGAAGCATTCCCTTTGAAAACTGGCAGAAGACAAGGATGCCCTCTCTCACCACTCCTATTCAACATAGTGTTGGAAGTTCTGGCCAGGACAATCAGACAGGAGAAAGAAATAAAGGGTATTCAATTAGGAAAAGAGGAAGTCAAATTGTCTCTGTTTGCAGATTACATGATTGTATAATTAGAAAACACCATCATCTCAGCCCAAAATCTCCTTAGGCTGATAAGCAACTTCAGGAAAGTCTCAGGATACAAAATCAATGTGCAAAAGTCACAAGCATTCCTATATACCAATAACAGACAAACAGAGAGCCAAATCATGAGTGAGCTCCCATTCACAATAGTTTCAAAGAGAATAAAATACCTAGGAATCCAACTTATAAGGAATGTGAAAGATGTCTTCATGGAGAGCTACACACCACTGCTCAATGAAATAAAAGAGGACCCAAACAAATGAAAGAACATTCCATGCTCATGGATGGGAAGAATCAATATCATGAAAATGGCCATACTGCCTGAGGTAATTTATAGATTCAATGCTATCCCCATCAAGCTATCAATGACTTTCTTCACAGAATTGGAAAAAACTACTTTAAAGTTCATATGGAACCAAAAAAGAGCCCGCATTGCCAAGACAATCCTAAGCCAAAAGAACAAAGCTGGAGGTATCATGCTACCTGACTTCAAACTATACTACAAGGCTACAGTAATCAAAACAGCTTGGTACTGGTACCAAAACAGATATATAGACCAATGGAACAGAACAGAGGCCTCAGAAATAGTGCCACACATCTACAACAATCTGATCTTTGACAAACCTGACAATAACAAGCAATGGGGAAAGGATTCCCTTTTTAATAAATGGTGCTGGGAAAACTGGCTAGCCATACGTAGAAAGCTGAAAGTGGATCCCTTCCTTACACCTTATACAAAAATTAATTCAAGATGGATTAAAGACTTAAATGTTAGACCTAAAACCATAAAAACCCTAGAAGAAAACCTAGGCAATACCATTCAGGACATAGGCATGGGCAGGGACTTTATGACTAAAATGCCAAAAGCAATGGCAACAAAAGTCAAAATAGACAAATGGGACTTAATTAAATTAAAAAACTTCTGCACAACAAAAGAGACTACCATCAGATTGAACAGGCAACCTACAGAATGGGAGAAAATTTTTGCAATCTACCCATCTGACAAAGGGCTAATATCCAGAATCTACAAAGAACTCAAACAAATTTACAAGAAAAAATCAAACAACCCCATCAAAAAGTGAACGAAGGATATGAACAGACACTTCTCAAAATAAGACATTTATGCAGCCAACAGACACATGAAAAAAATGCTCATCATCACTGGCCATCAGAGAAATGCAAATCAAAATCACAATGAGATACCATCTGATACCAGTTAGAATGGTGAACATTAAAATGTCAGGAAAAAAAAGGTCCCAGAAAGGATGTGGAGAAATAGGAACACTTTTACACTATTGGTGGGACTATAAACTAGTTCAACCATAGTGGAAGACAGTGTGGCAATTCCTCGAGGATAGAGCTAGAAATACCATGTGACCCAGCCATCCCATTACTGGGTATATACCCAAAGGATTATAAATCATGCTGCTATAAAGACACATGCACACATATGTTTATTGTGGCACTATTCACAATAGCAAAGACTTGAAACCAACCCAAATGTCCATCAATGATAAACTGAATTAAGAAAATGTGGCACATATACACCATGGTATACTACGCAGCCATAAAAAAGGATGAGTTCATGTCCTTTGTGGGGACATGGTTGAAGCTAGAAACCATCGTTCTCAGCAAACTAACACAGGAACAGAAAACCAAACACCACATTTTCTCACTCATAGGTGGGAATTGAACAATGAGAACACTTGGACACAGGGTGGGGAACATCACACACTGGGGCCTGTCATGGGGTGAGGGGGGAGGGGAGAGAGATAGCATTAGGAGAAATACCTAATGTAAATGACGAGTTAATAGGTACAGCAAACCAACATGGCACATGTATATATATGTGTAACAAACCTGCACATTGTGCACATGTACCCTAGAACTTAAAGTATAATTAAAAAAAAAAAAAAAAAGACATTTGCTTCATAATCTAGTCTAGTTGCTCCAGTCAGAAACCTTGGGGTCATCCTTGATTCCCTTCTTTCTCCCACCTGTCATCCAACACATCAGCAAATCCTGTTGGTTCTACAGTGGCAATATCTCCTGGGCTACTTCTTGTCATGTAGGCTGCCGCTACCCTGATGTGAGCCACCAGCATCTCTCTCCTGGATGATTGCAATAGTACTATTCTCCCTACTTCCAACCTTGTGGTCTAGTTTGTTATCTACCAGTCACCAGAATGAACTACTAGAAAATGTTAGATTATTTCCTTTTTCTGTTCAAAACCTTCCCGTGGCCCCTAAGCTCACTCACAGTAGGATCTAAAGTCGAACAAAATGTTTCAAGGCCCTAAATGATCTGGCCCCAGTCCCCTCTCTGACTTCATCTCCACTTTCTGGTCATTTACTCTGTTCCAACTACATTGGCCTCCTTGCCAGACCTCAAAGAGGCCATGCACATCCCTAACGCAGTTTCCTCTGCCCGGAATGTTTTTTAGTCAGACATCTGAACGGCTTTCTATTCGTTCCTCCAGGAACCTTATCAAGGATGTCTTCTATTACCATCATATTTAAACAACACACTCTCTTCCCTCTGGCTCCATAACTCTTTATTTTCTCTAATTGTTTTCAATGTTTTCACTGTGATAAAGTACACATAATATAAAATGTACCATCTTAACCATTTTAACTATATTAATTTTATTGTATGTATTAAATATATTCATAATTAAGTACATTCATAATGCTGTATAAGCATTACCACCATTCATCTCCAGAACTCTTTTCATCTTGTAAAACAGAAATTCAATGTATATTATACAATAAGTTTCCATTACCCCTTTCCCCCAGCCCCTGGCAACTACCATTCGACTTTTTGTCTCTATGATTTTGACTACTCTAAGTACCTCAGATAAGTGGAATGATACAATATTTGTCCATTTGTGACTAGCTTTTTTCACTTAGCATAATATCTGCAAAGTTCATTCAGAATATGTCAGAAATTTTAAAGAATATTTCAGAATTTTTTCCTTTATAATACTAAAAACCCATTGTACATATATACCACATCTTGCTTAATGCATTTATCCATTGATGAACACTTGATTACTTCCACGTTTTAGCTATAATCAAAAATGCTGTCATGAACATGAATTTACAAGTATTGCTTCAAGATCCTCATTTCAATTCTTTTAAGTATCCAGAAGTAGAATTTCTGGATCACAGGGGTATTCTCTATTTAATATTTTGAGAAACCATTGTACTGTTTCCCCAATGGCTGTACCATTTTACACTCCTACCAACAGCGCACAAAAGTTTCCAGTTAATCCACATCTTCACAAACACTTGTTTTCTGTTTTGTGTGTGTGTGTGTGTGTGTGCGTGTGATGATAACCATTCTAATGAGTGTGAAACGTATTTCCTTGTAGTTTTGATTTGCATTTCCCTAATGATTAGTGATACTGAGCATTTTTTAATACAATTTTTTCCATTTGTATATGTTATCTGGAGAAATATCTACTCAACCTCTTGGCCCTTTTTTTTTTTTTTTTTTTTTTTTTTTTTTGAGACGGAGTCTCGCTCTGTCTCCCAGGCTGGAGTGCAGTGGCCGGATCTCAGCTCACTCTTGGCCCATTTTTGAGTTGGTTTTTTGGTTGTTGAGTTTCAGGAGTTCTTTATATCTCGGATTTATTTTTATTAACATTACTTACCACCTCCTAAAATGTATTTATTCATGTTTTTATATCCTCATTTTTCATCTCCTCCAAATCCCCTACAATAAATGTAAATTATGTGAAAGCAGAATTTTGAGGGAGAGTAATATAATATTTTTAACATGACTTGTTTGTTTCTGAAACTTCACAAGCCGACAATGTCAGCCTGCTCAAAATCCCATATTGATTATTGCAAATTGTAAGCTCCATAATGGCAAGTCTTCTTTGACTGACTTTATCTCCCTCTATCATCACTGCCTAGCGCAGTGCCTGCTAAATGGCATATATACAATAAGCTATAAGCCTTATTTTTCTTTAACAGCTCTGTTAAATTTAATTTAAGGACCTAATTCACGTACTATAAGTGTAATATTCGGTGATTTTAAAATCGGATTTATAGAGGTGTGCAATCAGTACCACAATCTAGTTTTATAACATCTCCCAACGTCCAAAAAGTACACTCATGCTCATTTTCAGTTCATTCCCACCACCATCGTCAGGGCCCAAGCAGTTACTGGTCTGCTTCCTGTCTCTATAAATTTACCTTTTCTGAATATTTCATATATATGGAAGCATACAATATCTAGTTATTTACATATGACTTCTTTCAGTCAGCATAATATTTGTGAGGTTCATCCATGTTGTAGCATAAATCAGCAGGTTTTTTTTCCTTTTTATTGCAGAGTAGTACTCCATTACATGGATATACCATTTTTAAAAAATCTATTTACTGCTTGATAGACATTTGGATTGTTTCCATTTTTTGGCTATGAACATTCATGTACATAACTTTGTGTGGACATGTGTTTTTATTTTCTAAAAAGAGATTCCTAGGAGTAAAATTGCTGAGTCATATATATTTGTTACTAACTTTTTAAGAAACTGCAACACTGTTTTCCAAAGTGTCTGTACCATTTGATATTTCCAACAAGACTGCATGGTGATTCCAGGTTCTCCACTTAGTTATCAACACCTGGAATTGTCTTTGTGTTTGTAGCCACTTTAATGAGTGTGTAGAGGTATATAATTATGATTTTAATTTGCATTTCCCTTACAGCTCATGTAGTTAAACCTATTTTATGCACCATAATTGGCAATTTGAATATTCTCTTTAATAAAGTGTCTGCTCAAATCTTTTGCTCATTTAAATTTAATTTTATTCTATTATTGAGTTATAAAACTCTTTATAAAGTCTAGATACAAGTTCTTTATCAAAAATATGACTGGAAAATGTTTTCTCCCTATGTAGAACTTGTTTTTGCATTGGCTTAGTGATATTTTTTGTAACACAAACATTTTACATTTTGATAAGGTTCAATTTGTCTGTTTTTTTATGGACCATGCTTTTGGGGTCATTAATTAGGAACTTTTCATCCACTCAAGATCACAAAGATTTTTTTCAATCATTTTCTTCAAGAATTTGTATAGTTTTAGCTTTTGCATTTTGGTCAATAAAATGTAAATACAGTATTTTTATTGCATTTTGATTCAACTGTTATATATGGTGTGAGGTATAGCTCTAAGTTCAGTTTGTTTTTTTTTCACATGAGCATACAATTGTTCCAGCATCATTGTTGAAGAGACTATTCTATCCCCATTGATTGTCTTGGCATATTTGTTGAAAATCAGTCATCCTTTAATGAAATGTTTGGTTTCTAAACTCTCAATTCTGTGCCATTTATCTGTTGAAGTGTATCTTCTTTTACCATAGTTTTATCATTTACCACATTGTGTTTTCTACTTTTATGTTATAGTAAATTTTGAAATCAGGTAAAGTAATTCCTCCAACTTTGTTCTTCTTTTTCAAAAGTTCTTTTGGCTCTCCATGTCCTTTGCATTTTTAGATAAATTTTAGAAAAATATTATCAATTTGTACAAAAATGCCTACTGATATTTTGATAGAGATTGCATTGATTTTATTGTACTAATTTGGGGTGAACTATCATCTGCTATAGTTGAATATTTGTCCCCCCCGCCACCAAACCTCATGCTGAAATGTGATACTAAATGTTGGAGATGGGGACTAATAGGAGGTGTTTGTGTCGTGGAGGCAAATTCTTCATGAATGGCTTGGTGCTGTCCTTGCAGTTATGAGAGAGTTCTCACTTTATTAGTTCCCACAAGAGCCAACTGGTTGTTTAAAAGAGCCTGGGACCTCCCCACACTCTCTATTGTTTCCTCTCTTAACATGTGATCTCTGCACACACTGGCTCCCTTTTTCCTTCTATCATGAGTGGAAGCAGCTTAAAGATTTTATCAGCTGCCTAATCTTCCAGCAAGCAGAATAATGAGACAAATAAATCTTTTTCCTTTAGAAATTATCCAGCTTCAGGTATTCCTTCACAGAAACACTAAAGGACTAAGGCACCATCTTACTCATATTAAAATTTTGATACTACTGGAAATCAAATATTTTATTGATTTTATTTCATACAGTTTATTGCTACTGTGTGGAAATACAATTAATTGTGTATATTGATAATTCCTATATTAATTCTAGTATTTTTTGTGAATTTCATGGGAATTTCTACATTCAGTTTATGTCATCTGCTTGAAAAGATGTATATTCTGCTATCAGTGGTTAGACTGTTCTTTTAAAACAGAGGTTGGCTAAAAGTGTAGGACAAGTCTCCTATATGTTTGATAAACTTTTGTCTCGTTGTTCTATTGATTTTTAAGAGCAGAGTATTGAAATCTTCAATTGTTATTGTTAAATTATCATTTTTCCTTTCAATTCTGGCTGGTTTTGCTTTATTTTGAAATTCTGTTGTTAGGTGTATATATTTATAATTGTTACATTTTCCTGATGTATTGACACTTCTGGCATTATAAAATGACCTTCTGTATCTCCAGTGATATATCTTATCTTAAATTCAATTTTTTTGATGTTAGTATGACCACTGCACCTCTTTTTTTTTTTTTTTTTTTTTTTTGGGCCTGGTATATCATTTTCCATCCTTTGCTTCCAACCTGTTTGTGCCTTTGAATCTAAAGTGTATTCCTTACAGTTAGAATATAGTTGGACATTGCTTTTTGATCCATTCTGACAGTCACTGCCTTTTGATCAAGTTGTTTAGGCTTTTGACATTAATAAAATTATTGATACAGTTGGATTTATATTTGCCACTTTGCTTTTGTTTTCTATATGTCTCCTATATTTTTAGTCCTCTGTTGCTTTTAATTCCTTCTTTAGTGTTAAAAAATGTACCATTTTAATTCTTCTGTTGATTTTTTAATTATAATTCTATTAGTGACTGATCTAAGGATTAACATATACATCATAATTTATAACAATACACTTCGTAAATTAATACTAACTTAATTCTGGTAAAATATAGAAACTTTAATAAAGCTTCTCTCCTTCTCTCTTTGTACTATAATTGTCATATATATTACATCTGGATATGTTCTAAACCAACCATACAGTGCTATACTTATTGCCTTCTATCACCATGGTAGCTCCTTTAGGCTAGTAGAGATGTAGGCCCTCCCACTGCCTATATTATCACTTTTGCGACACTTGGTGTAGGCATTGCTCACCATTCCACATCAAGTGATACCCCTTCAGCTGTGGCAGTGAAACTGCACATTTTCCTGGCCCACCTGGCCCTTCCAGACTCTCCCTGCAGACTGAGCTGGAGGGTGGGTGGGGTGGAATCGAGCAGGTCCATGCAAGAACATCACTGGCTCCCATTGTTCTTACTTAAATTTCTTACTTGAAGGTTTTTAAGCATGAAGGATTCTCTGATTCTTTTATGCTTTTGTTTGAGTCCTAGAAACAGTTATTTTTATCCATTTTATCTAGGCTTGTAGTTGATTTGGGAAGAGAGTTTGCTGACCTCCTCACTCAGTCATCTATGTAAATTTTAACGCCACGTAAGCTTTAAGTTCTAGGAGACAGCTACCATATTTTCTACTGCTTTTGCACTCATTTGATGAGGTGAATTGCTTTCCCTATCACATAATGTCCTGAGATGGAAAGAATCTATTACACTTCAGTAACATTGGTGACCATATTGCTTGGAGACATAGCAGAATTCCAAAATGAGCATTTTCAGCATTTCCATATTTGAAAAGAAAGAAATGTCTGACATACTTCACTGACCAAGGTAGTGCAAGGTCCAAATGAGAAAAGGCACGGTTACCAGTGTTCCAGAATTTGCCTCCTCCAAAGACAGGAAAAAGGAAAATAAGCTTAAATCCCTACAAAATGGAATTTGGTTAGTTTTATGAGAATCTCCACAAGGCAGAGAACATAGGAATATTTTTCTAATGCTTGTTGAAGAAAATTTATCTAAGGCAACAATTAAGAAATAGGACTATAATTATTTTTCTGTCATGCTTTCTATTGAGACATATCTGAGGCTTGGGAATGGGCTAGAGGGCCTTTCAAAAGTCTTTTCTAAGAATCTTCATATCTTGATTTATGAATCCCCCTATCATATCTATATCCATAGAGGTATTTTTTAAGTTAAAGCACAGAAAATTTATCAGTCTTCAACATATAAGGACATACATTTATCTCTCAAGTGTCATGATGGTGGACTTTCACAAGGCCTAAAAGCTTTCCACAGATTTGAATTGTGCTTTTATTTTTATGCCTTTCCTATACTGAAAGACAAATAATAGAAAGAAAAGCTAACTCTGTAACAGAGAGGGAACACAGCTGATACCCAGTTTGGGCCACCCAGAATGCATCAGAATTAATGATAACTTGGTCTGACAGCATCCTGACCACAAGAGATGAAGTCATCCTAGGAAGTGTTGTAGAGGAAAATAAAATCAACAGAGTGAAAAAGAAAAAAAAAACTAAAAGTCTAAAATATACGTTGTCCAAGTATTTTCCCTCCATTAATTTTGGAAGCCCTTGAGTGTTTTCAGGGAAATTTAATCTGCATGTTTCTGAGCCATTTACACTTAACTCACCACAATGTTGCTCTGTAACAGTCATTTGTTGTGCAAGAAACCCTCTGAACCTTGTTCACAAAGATTTTTATTAAAACAATTGTTTTCTTTTCTCTTAAAATGAAATTATGCTTTTCTGAATTGAAAGGAACATTGAAATGAGCCCTAAACTCAAAACTTGTGCAGCACAAAACAGATCCACTTTTGATCAAAGCGTGTACCCATTCAGATTTCCAACCCAAGGTACTTTGGTTTTGGCAGCATCACAATTACAGGTTCAGTTGAAAAGACACAGGTTTATTACTCCTTGGATAGCTAAAGTGAGCCCTCTCAGACCTTTTTAAAAAGCAAGACTTTTAAGGAATTTGGCCAGTCTAATAATCAGCTCTGCTTTAGACCCAACTGGAATGAAGCTCTGAACCAGAGTGTGAGAAGTGAGATAATGGAAGTAACAGAGATGATTCATGATGTTAAGGACTTTATAGTCCAAGGGACTAAACAATAAAATGAAGGCAAAAATTGCTCCTACCTCATAGGATTGCAGTAGAGATTAAATGAGATTATTGTGTAAGGTGTTTAGCATTTCCAAGAACATAGTAAGACCTCAATATATTTTAACTCCAATAATGATTTATCTTTACAAGTGTTTGTATTGACAATCCGACTCCAAACCAGGCACCTCTAGACAAAATACTTAAGTAAGACCACTTGACAAGAATGCTCACTCATGCATTTCCTCACTTGCCAGCTCCAAAAACCCTTGTGAGAATGAATTATTCCTAGTTCAAAAAGTATTTTTGTACTGAATTTTATGTCATGATTGAAAGCCTAGCTGAAAACTACCATGAGAAAAGCCATTATTGCATTATGAGAATCCGAATAAGTCTGGCTCGTGAGTCACCTGATGTAATGTGTACTATATATCAAAAGATTTTGTTTTGTATCATTTAATCTTTAATACTAATAAAGAGTATTTGGAGAGCCCTTTGTTAAATCAGCTACAGAACATTAATGTATTGTACTCTTATTATATTTGTGATGGTTAGTTTTATGTATCAATTTGGCTAGAGAATAGCTTAGAGTTACTTAATCAAATGCTAATGTAGGTGCCACCATGAAAATATTTTGTAGATAGAACAGCTATAATTATAGGTTGGTGCAAAAGTAATTGTGGTTTTTGCTATTGAAAGTAATGGCAAAAGCCGCAATTACTTTTGCACTAACCTAATAATAGTTAACTTTAAGTGAAGATTACCTTCAATAATGTGAGTAGACCTCACCCAACAGTTTAAAGTCTTAAGAACAATTACTGAGGTTTCTTAGAGAGAAAGATATTCCAACTCAAGACTCCAACAATTCCTGTCCCTGTGTCCAGCCCTCAGACGTGCCAGCCCCCACAATCTGATACAATATCTATCGATCTTTTAAAATGCTGATATTTTAAAAAATCAGAGTAGGCTTTGCAGATGCTGCCGCCGAGAAAAGTCCTATACTACTAGCCATGGTCAACCCTACCGTGTTCTTCGACATTGCCGTGGACAGCGAGCCCTTGGGCCGCGTCTCCTTCGAGCTGTTTGCAGACAAGGTTCCAAAGACAGCAGAAAATTTTTGTGCTCTGAGCACTGGAGAGAAAGGATTTGGTTATAAGGGTTCCTGCTTTCACAGAATTATTCCAGGGTTTATGTGTCAGGGTGGTGACTTCACACGCCATAATGGCACTGGTGGCAAGTCCATCTATGGGGATAAATTTAAAGATGAGAACTTCATCCTAAAGCATACAGGTCCTGGCATCTTGTCCATGGCAAATGCTGGACCCAACACAAATGGTTCCCAGTTTTTCATCTGCACTGCCAAGACTGAGTGGTTGGATGGCAAGCATGTGGTCTTTGGCAAAGTGAAAGAAGGCATGAATATTGTGGAGGCCATGGAGCGCTTTGGGTCCAGGAATGGCAAGACCAGCAAGAAGATCACCATTGCTGACTGTGGACAACTAGAATAAGTTTGACTTGTGTTTTATCTTAACTACCAGACCATTCCTTCTGTAGCTCAGGAGAGCACCCCTCCACCCCATTTGCTCGCAGTATCCTAGAATCTTTGTGCGCTCGCTGCAGTTCCTTTTGGGTTCTATGTTTTCCTTGTTCTCTCCCATGCCTAGCTGGATTGCAGAGTTAAGTTTATGATTATGAAATAAAAACTAAGTAACAAAAAAAAAAATCAGAGTAAAGGCACGATCTGGAAAGCAATAAGCTGTTTTGTCTAATAATTTCTGAAGTAACCTAAATTGTTTCACTTACCCGCTGGAAGAAGTAGCATTGTCTTTGCTGCCTGCCTATCACTCTTGTGACTTAATGGTGTAGAGTTTTGCCTACCTTACTTGTTGCACAGTGTTACCAGATAGAGCATGATACATCACTTATTCAGTCAACGAACGTTTATTGAAGGCCTACTCTGTACCATGTACTCATTTATACACTGTGGGTTATAGTGGGGGAAGGCAAGGAGGAGGTGGGACAATGAGTCAACAAATAACTAAGTAAAATATATATCAAATCATGGTAAGTCCTTTCGTGAGAAACAAATTAGGAGAAAAGATAGGTAATGCTAGAGGAAGGGTGTAATTTTAAATAGGTTAGTCAGTGAAGGCATTCTTAAAAATATGACCTTTGAGCAAAGCCAATGTGTCAATTATGCTATTTAATATTGCTAAATATTTATATTTTAAAATAACAGAAGAACCTGATTCAAAATGACTTAAGCAATAAGAAAGCTATGTTTTCACATAATAGTAATAATGGCCGGGCACGGTGGCTCACGCCTGTAATCCCAGCACTTTGGGAGGCCAAGGAAGGAAGATCATGAGGTCAGGAGATAAAGACCATGCTGGCTAACATGATGAAACCCCATCTCAACTAAAAATACAAAAGATTATCTGGATGTGGTGGCACGCACCTGTAGTCCCAGCTACTCGGGAGGCTGAGGCAAGAGAATCACTTGAACCTGGGAGGCAGAGATTGCAGTGAGCCGAGATCATGCCACTGCACTCCAGCCTGGGTGACGGAATGAGACTGTCTCAAAAAAAAAAAAGTAATGACAAGAATAGCTAACATTTATTGAATGTCTACTATATGCCAACCACTCTTCTAAGCACTTTGTATATATTAATTCACAGCAGCCAGCTAAGCTAGGTTCACTAATGGGGTGACCAAGATTCAGAGAAATTAAGAATTTTCCAAAAGTTACAGAATTGATACATGGCATAGCTCTGCAAGCTTGTCCTCAGCTCAGATTCTCACTCATCAGGAGGAAGACGAGTTCCAGGTACAAAGTATCAAGGCTCTGTCTCATGTCTTCAGTATCTCTCTTACTTTGTATTGCTTTAATCTTTAGATGTAGTGAGGTGTCAACAGTATTTCCACGGGCCACACCTAGATACAAAAAAGGAGATCTTTCTCGTATCTCTTCCTGGGAAGAAGGTAGGGTTCCCAGGAGACACCAGCATACTGCCCTCCACAGAGCAAAGGCTAGCAGTAGGTCACAACTCCATCCCTAAACCAATCACTATAAAGGGGAATGAAATTAACAGGTTCATATCAAAGTAATTCCTTGGAGGAGAGGATGGGATATTAGGGATTCAAACACAAAGACTACTCCAGTGTTGTAATAAGGGTGTGTTTATGATGTTCTCATTAGCCAATGCCCAGTAAGAGAAAAGAGTAAGCACCAAGCCTTTCATAGTTGGAGTACATGGCTGTATGTTACTATCCTAGGAGAATCTAAATATTTCATTCACTTGATCCTGTTAGCAGATCTCGACCTGAATCCAAGGGCAGTCAGAAGATACGGTCACATAGAAAAGACCACAGCTCCCTTTGGGACACACCCTGCAAATTCTGTTTTTCATCCTCAAGATTTCAGTGTTGAGCCATTTTAGAGTACATGCTTTTTCCCTACATCACCAGGGATATTGACTGAAAGGAGGGCTGTTTGTTTTGACCCTGTACTTCAAAGTGACTGAATCTCTTACGAGATTTTTTCCAAAAGCTTTTAGCCTGACTAAAGACCATCAAGAGATTGTTGGCTATATGCTAAAAGTAAGAGCATAGAAAAGCCAGTGGGCATATTTCTGAAGCAAAAATTGAATGAAAAAGCAGAAAATAATCAACTGAAAATTGCTTTGAAATTTATCTAAAGATAATGCATAATCATAAAATAGCTTATTTTATAGGCTGTGCTTGATAATGTTTATCTGCTCCATTATAAATCCAACCAGTTAAAATGCCTGATTGCCCATCCAATTTCATTTTATATCAAACATGATAGGGAGCTTTTCATTATCAAACACACTTGGGTTTTAGCCTTGTTGAGCATTTGTCTCCAATCAAACTTACTATCTCCCTTCTCAATTTGGCATGCGAGTACAAGTATTACAAATATCTATATTGTCACAGCACCCTATAATGGTATTACAATGACAATTTTATTAGGTCCATAAAAATTTTGCAACTTCCCTGCAGCACACTGTAATTTCACCAACACTTGTTAAAGGTTTTAAATTATTTTTGTACAAAATTGAGATTAATGAATGGGCTTGAGCATTAATGCATTTCTCATTGTATAATGAGGACTTTTTCTTCCCTCTCTCTTTGCCAAGTGCAAAGAAAAAGCTATCCCATTCAACTATTTGTCAACTCCCATTAGAAACATTTAATACGAATAAAATTTATGGATTCAGTTTCCAAAGGATACTGCCAGAAGATTTCAAGATTACTACATCAGTACTTAAATACAACCATTGTTCACCTTATAAAAATCTATATGTGGCCTGACAGGTATAAAATGTAGCTTTGTATGCTGAGTCAGCATGAGAGACTTTTTTGGTTGAAGTGGAGTTCAAGAAATAAAAAGTAAATGTGTTTTCAAGTCAGTGAGGAAAGATTGATCTGAAAACATTCCCCCAATAAATACGAAACTGACAGACTGTGATGCTATATGCACATTCTCAACAGAAAAAAAATAAAGCATGATTCAATCTACTCCATAGGTAGGAAACAGGTTAATTCATTTTAAAGGTTTTATGTACACAAACTCATAAATGTAAGTATGATCACATGAATTACCAATTTTAAATAAAGGACTACCTTTCAAATAGGAATATTGCCCAACACACCCTTTGAGTTGTATTTCTAGAAGTAGTGATGGGGTTTGCCTCTACCCATACTCACACACGGTCATCACTGGGACTTGATTCTTCAGGCCACAACTAGTTGTTCCAAACTCCTCATATATATAGCATCACTTCCTGATTCGTGCCACAGTTATCTGTGCACGTCTTCTCATTCCTACAACAACAACAACAACAAAAAAAAAAAAAAAAAAAAAAAAAAAAACAAACTTCTTTTTTTGTGGACTTTATCTTTGGCTAAGCCCATATTGCATTGCAAACATTAGCTGTTTATCATGTATTTGCTGAATTGGCAAATGAAAAAAGATGAATGAATAAGGTGTCTGTCACACAGAGATATACAACCTATAACCTGTGGAACTAACTAGTTTATTGAAAAATCATATCATGTCACTGGAGAAAGGAAATCAAAGCCACTATGAGGTACTATCTCACACCAGTCAGAATGGCTATTATTAAAAAGTCAAAAAATAACAGATGCTGATGAGGATGCAGAGAAAAAGAACACTTATATACTGTTGGTGGGAGTCTAAATTAGTTCAACCATTGTGGAAGACAGTGTGATGATTCCTCAAAGACCTAAAAACAGAAATACTATTTGACTCAGCAATCCCATTACTGGGTATTTACCCAAAGCAATATGAATTGTTCTATCATAAAGACACATGCATGCAAATGTCCACTGCAGCACTATTCACAATAGCAAAGACTTGTAATCAACCTAAATCCCCATCAATGGTAGAGTGGATAAAGAAAATGTAGTACGTTACACCATGAAATACTATACAGAGATAAAAAAGAACAAGATAAAAAAGGAGCAGAAACCTCTGCAGATGCAAATGACGCTGTCTGACAGCTTTGAAGAGAGCAGTGGATCTCCCAACATGGAAGTTGAGATCTGAGAACGGACAGGCTGCCTGCTCAAGTGGGTCCCTGACCCTTGAGAAGCCTAACTGGGAGACATCCAACACTAGGTGCAGACCAACACCCTACACCTCACACGGCAGGGTACACCCCTGAGACGAAGCTTCCAAAGCAAGAATCAGACAGGTACACTTGCTGTTCAGCAATAGTCTATCTTCTGTAGCCTCTGCTGCTGATACCCAGGCAAACAGGGTCTGGAGTGGACCTCAAGCAATCTCCAACAGACCTACAGCTGAGAGTCCTGACTGTTAGAAGGAAAACTAACAAACAGGAAGGACATACACACCAAAACCCCAACAATATGTCACCATCATCAAAGACCAAAGGCAGATAAAATCACAAAGATGGGGAAAAAGCAGGACAGAAACCTGGAAATTCAAAAAATAAGAGTGCATCTCCCCCTCCAAAGGAACGCAGCTCATCGCCAGCAACGGATCGAAGCTGGATGGAGAATGACTTTGACAAGTTGAGAGAAGAAGGCTTCAGTCCATCAAACTTCTCAGAGCTAAAGGAGGAATTACATACCCAGCACAAAGAAACTGAAAATCTTGAAAAAGAATGGAAGAATGGATAGCTAGAATAATCAATGCAGAGAAGGCCATAAATGAACTGACAGAGATAAAAACCGAGAAATACGTGAAAATGACACAAGAAATACGTGAAAATGCAGAAGTTTCAGTAACCGACTCAATCAACTGGAAGAAAGAGTATCAACGATTGAGGATCAAATGAATGAAACGAAGTGAGAAGGGAAGTCTAAAGAAAAGGGAGGAAAAAGAAATGAACAAAGCCTTCAAGAAGTATGCGATTATGTGAAAAGACCAAATCTACATCTGATTGGGGTGCCTGAAAGTGAGGGGAAAATGGAACCAATTGGAAAACACTCTTCAGGATATCATCCAGGGGAACTTCCCCAACCTAGTAAGGCAGGCCAACATTCAAATTCAGGAAATACAGAGAACACCATAAAGATACTCCTTGAGAAGAGCAACTCCAAGACACATAATTGTCAGATTCACCAAAGTTGAAATGAAGGAAAAACTGTTAAGAGCAGCCAGAAAGAAAGATCAGGTTACCCACAAAGGGAAGGCCATCAAACAAACAGCAGATCTCTCGGCAGAAACTCTACAAGCCAGAAGAGAGTGGGGGCCAATATTCACCATCCTTAAAGAAAAGAATTTTCAACCCAGAATTTCATATCCAGCCAAACTAAGTTTCATAAGTGAAGAAGAAATAAAATCTTTTGCAGATAAGCAAATGCTTAGAGATTTTGTCACCACCAGGCCTGCCCTGCAAGAGATCCTGAAGGAAGCACTAAACATGGAAAGGAACAACCGGTATAAGCCATTGCAAAAACATGCCAAAATGTAAAGACCATCAATGCTAGGAAGAAACTGCATCAACTAACGAGCAAAATAACCAGCTAATATCATAATGACAGGATCAAGTTCACACATAACAATATTAACCTTAAATGTAAATGGACTAAATGGTCCAATTAAAAGACACAGAATGGCAAATTGGATAAAGAGTCAAGACCCATCAGTGTGCTGTATTCAGGAGACCCATCTCACATGCAGAGACACATATAGGCTCAAAATAAGGGGATGGAGGAAGATCTACCAAGCAAATGGAAAACAAAAAAAAGCAGGGGTTGCAATCCTAGTCTCTGATAAAACAGACTTTAAACCATCAAAGATCAAAAGAGACAAAGAAGGCCATTACATAATGGTAAAGGGATCAATTCAACAAGAAGAGCTAACCATCCTAAATATATATGCATCCAATACAGGAGCACCCAGATTCATAAAGCGGGTCCTTAGAGACCCACAAGGAGACTTAGACTCCCACAAAATAATAATGGGAGACTTCAACACCCCATTGTCAACATTAGACAGAACAACAGGACAGAAAGTTAACAAGCATATCCAGGAATTGAACTCAACTCTGCACCAAGTGGACTTAATAGACATCTATAGAACTCTCCACCCAAAATCAACAGAATATACATTATTCTCAGCACCGCATTGCACTTATTCCAAAATTGACCACATAATTGGAAGTAAAGCACTCCTCAGCAAATGTAAAAGAACAGAAATTATAACAAACTGTCTCTCAGACCACAGTGCAATCAAACTAGAACTCAGGACTAAGAAACTCAATCAAAACCACTCAACTACATGGAAACTGAACAACCTGCTCCTGAGTGACTACTAGGTACATAACGAAATGAAGACAGAAATAAAGATGTTCTTTGAAACAAATGAGAACAAAGATACAACATACCAGAATCTCTGGGACACATTTAAAGCAATGTGTAGAGGGAAATTTATAACACTAAATGCCCACAAGAGAAAGCTAGAATTGACACTCTAACATCACAATTAAAAGAACTAGAGAAGCAGGAGCAAGCACATTCAAAAGCTAGCAGAAGGCAAGAAATAACTAAGATCAGAGCAGAACTGAAGAAGATAGAGACACAAAAAACCCTCCAAAAAATCAATGAATCCAGGAGTTGGTTTTTTGAAAAGATCAACAAAATTGATAGACTGCTAGCAAGACTAATAAAGAAGAAAAGAGAGAAGAATCAAATAGACGCAAAAAAACATGATAAAGAGGATATCACCACCGACCCCACAGAAATAAAAACTACCATCAGAGAATAGTATAAACACCTCTATGAAAATAAACTAGAAAATCTAGAAGAAATGGATAATTTCCTGGACACTTACACTCTCCCAAGACTAAACCAGGAAGAAGTTGAATCCCTGAATAGACCAATAGCAGACTCTGAAATTGAGGCAATAATTAATAGCCTACCAACCAAAAAAAGTCCAGGACCAGACGGATTCACAGTCAAATTCTACCAGAGGTACAAGGAGGAGCTGGTACCATTCCTTCCAAAACTACTCCAAACAATAGAAAAAGAGGGAATCCTCCTTAACTCATTTTATGAGGCCAACATCATCCTCATACCAAAGCCTGGCAGAGACACAACAAAAAAAGAGAATTTTAGACCAATATCCCTGATGAACATCGATGCAAAAATCCTCAATAAAATACTGGCAAACCGCATCCAGCTGCACATCAAAAAGCTTATCCACCATGATCAAGTGGGCTTCGTCCCTGGGATGCAAGGCTGGTTCAACATATGCAAATCAATAAATGTAATCTGACATATAAACAGAACCAAAGACAAAAACCACATGATTATCTCAATAGATGCAGAAAAGGCTTTTGACAAAATTCATGCTAAAAACTCTCAATAAACTAGGTATTGATGGAACGTATCTCAAAATAATAAGTGCTATTTATGACAAACCCACAGCCAATATCATACTGAATGGGCAAAAACTGGAAGTATTCCCTTTGAAAACTGGCACAAGACAGGGATACCCTCTCTCACCACTCCTGTTCAACATAGTGTTGGAAGTTCTGGCTAGGGCAATCAGGCAAGAGAAAAAAATCAAGGGTATTCAGTTAGGAAAAGAAGAAGTCAAATTGTCCCTCTTTGCAGAGGACATGATTGTGTATTTAGAAAACTCCATCATCTCAGCCCAAAATCTCCTTAAGCTGATAAGCAATTTCAGCGAAGTCTCAGGATACAAAATTAATGTGCAAAAATCACAAGCATTCTTATACACCAGTAACAGACAAACAGAGAGCCAAATCAGGAATGAACTTCCATTCACAATTGCTTCAAAGAGAATAAAATACCTAGGAATCCAACTTACAAGGGATGTAAAGGACCTCTTCAAGGAGAACTACAAACCACTGCTCAGTGAAATAAAAGAGGACACAAACAAATGGAAGAACATACCATGCTCATGGATAGGAAGAATCAATATCGTGAAAATGGCCATACTGCCCAAGGTCATTTACAGATTCAATGCCATCCCCATCAAGTTACCAATGACTTTCTTCACAGAATTGGAAAAAACTGCTTTAAAGTTCATATGGAACCAAAAAAGACCCCACATTGCCAAGACAATCCTAAGTCAAAAGAACAAAGCTGGAGGCATCACGCTACCTGACTTCAAACTATACTACAAGGCTACAGTAACCAAAACAGCATGGTACCGGTACCAAAACAGATATATAGACCAATGCAACAGAGCAGAGTCCTCAGAAATAATACCACACATCTACAGACATCTGATCTTTGACAAACCTGAGAAAAACAAGAAACGGGGAAAGGATTCCCTATTTAATAAACGGTGCTGGGAAAATTGGCTAGCCATAAGTAGAAAGCTGAAACTGGATCCTTTCCTTACTCCTTATACGAAAATTAATTCAAGATGGATTAGAGACTTAAATGTTAGACCTAATACCATAAAAATCCTAGAAGAAAACCTAGGCAATACCATTCAGGACATAGGCATGGGTAAGGACTTCATGTCTAAAACACCAAAAGCAATGACAACAAAAGCCAAAATTGACAAATGAGAGCTAATTAAACTAAAGAGCTTCTGCACAGCAAAAGAAACTAGCATCAGAGTGAATGAGCAACCTACAGAATGGGAGAAAATTTTTGCAATCTATTCATCTGACAAAGGGCTAATATCTGGAACCTACAAAGAACTCAAACAAATTTACAAGAAAAAGACAAACAACCCCATCAAAAAGTGAGCAAAGGATATGAACAGACATTTCTCAAAAGAAGACATTCATACAGCCAACAGACACATGAAAAAATGCTCATCATCACTGGCCATCAGAGAAATGCAAATCAAAACCACAATGAGATACCATCTCACACCTGTTAGAATGGCAATCATTAAAAAGTCAGGAAACAACAGGTGCTGGAGAGGATGTGGAGAAATAGGAACACTTTTACACTGCTGGTGGGATTGTAAACTAGTTCAACCATTATGGAAAACAGTATGGCGATTCCTCAAGGATCTAGAACTAGAAGTACCATATGACCCAGCCATCCCATTACTGGGTATATACCCAAAGGATTATAAATCATGCTGCTATAAAGACACATGCACATGTATGTTCATTGCAGCACTGCTTACAATAGCAAAGACTTGGAATCAACCCAAATGTCCATCAGTGACAGACTGGATTAAGAAAATGTGGCACATATACACCATGGAATACTATGCAGCCATAAAAAAGGATGGGTTTGTGTCCTTTGTAGGGACATGGATGCAGCTGGAAACCATCATTCTCAGCAAACTATCGCAAGAACAGAAAACCATACACCACATGTTCTCACTCATAGGTGGGAACTGAACAATGAGAGCACTTGGACTCAGGAAGGGGAACATCACACACCGGGGCCTATCACAGGGAGGGGGGAGGGGGGAGGGATTGCATTGGGAGTTATACCTGATGTAAATGACGAGTTGATGGGCACTGATGAGTTGATGGGTGCAGCACACCAACATGGCACAAGTATACATATGTAACAAACCTGTACATTGTGCACATGTACCCTAGAACTTAAAGTATAATAATGAAAAAAAAAATGATAAGTTGGAAAAAAAGAAGAACAAGATCATGACCTTTGCAGGAACACGGATGGAGCTGTAGATCATTATCCTAAGCAAACTAATGAAGGGACAGAAAACCAAATACCACATGTTCTCATTCACAAGTGAGGGCTAAATAATGAGAACACATGAACACATAGAGGGGAACAACACACACTGGGGCCTATTAGAGGGTGGAGGGTAGGAGGAGGGAGAGGATCAGGAAAAATAACTAATGGACACTGGGCTTAATACCTAGGTAATGCAATAATCTGTACAACAAACCGCCATAACACAAGTTTACCCATATAACAAACCTGCACATGTACCCTTGAACTTAAAATAAAAGTAAAAAAAAAAAAAAAGAAATTACATCATGAAAGTAGAGAATTTACAACTGTGACATCATGATAAATATTAGTAGGTATTAAGCTAAATAGTAAGAGCACAGAGACGTATAAGACCATGCAGTGTGTGTACTCCTGAGAATATACACTTTCCAAGGGACACATGGCACAGGTAGTTTTTAGAGAATACATTTTCTGATCTTCAACTTCCATACTTGTCCTTTTAAAAAATTATTTGCTTGGGAAACACCTGGGGTTCAGATTTTCGGTTGATTCTCCCTTCTGCCAACTTACAAAAGACAGACATCCTGAACCTGATGCTGGTGCATTTTCCTGAGGTGAAACCCCAGCCCCAACCCATGGCTGGCAAAGACACCATTTGAAATACTGGTGTTGAGAAAAGCTTCTATGCTCATGATGGATACCATATACCAGTGAGAGGGCTTTTTGTGCTTCTTTATATTATGCATAGATTTGTAAAAGCAAAGTGTGGCACTAGAAACAAGGTACTATAAGTCTATGTTAAATGTACCACTGTTGAGGCAAAATCCTGTGATGGCAAAGCAAAGAGAATGCCGATAACACACACGCACTACATATATAGCATTTTCACCTTTATATACATATCCAGGTGCAAACCCATGGAAGGTTTCATTCCCTTAACTATTTACCTTACTATTAGAATTTGGAAGTGAAATTGTCCAAGGGAAGTGAATTAACAAGTTTATTTGAATTGAAATATGAAGTTAGGCTTTCTTATAGAAAGTAATTCTGATTTGGAGACTGAATCTGATAATGAGGACCGACTTTGCCACTTGATTCTCTAGAATATGGTTTTCACAAATTAATAAAACTACATATTATGCTCAAAGGCTTTGATAAAAATATATTTACATTTATGATAAGATAAAATGACTTTGTTTAAAAATATTTGGAGGAAAAAGGTGCCATTTAAATTCACATTATTTTTATTCCTCTAACACCTTATAAACATGTTAGATTAAGCAAGATCCTGTAAGGGAAAGAACAATAGACATAAATAATTGTCATTTTCTAGGTCTTGTGAAAACTTTTTTTGAGAGAGATATACTTCCACAAAACTAAGAAAGTAAAGACTTGCAATTGAATTTCCATCTGATTACTAAAAATAATTTTTGATACTAGATCTTCTATTTAATTTTTAACATTTAATTCAAAAGGAGTTATTTCCCATCTAATTTAACATGTGAACAAGATGTCTCAGTGCTACATTTTCTGAAATGAAAAACAGAAGTAGAACTGATATTGAACTTTGTTTCATTCTGGCAATAAAGAGAACAAATTACAAATTTTAAAGTATCTCCTTAAAAAATGTACTTCCCATGAAATTGTATGTTGTTGTATAATAATAAATATACATAATAATGTAATTATATGTAGTTATGTTGTTTGATTATGCACTAATGATTTTGATGATTGGATGATGATAACTCAGTCTGGTAGAAATTGTTTCCAACATGGAATCTAATGGTCACAGAAAATTTAAAACTTTAAAAATTTTAAATGTGTATCATTGCCAAGAAGAATGATAAAGTACTCAATATATGACTTTCAGTTCTTAAATTAGGACAAAATGTGAGGGAAGTAGAATGAAAATATAAAAATTCAAGAGAAAAAAAGAAACAATGTAAAACTTTCAACTTGTAAAAGGGTTATTTGTATATTTTTAAGTAGATGATGGTGGTATCAAATTGCTATGGTATATAACATTTCACTGGATATATTTAAAATAGTGATGTAATCATTTAATTTTAAATTGCCAATATTTGCAACATATAAGAAATTTCCCTAGGATTGCTCAAATTCTTATGCAAAATTTTAGAAGTCAATATAAAAATGAGAAGGAGGTATTTTTTTCAACATTCTCTAAAAATGTCTAGGTAAATAGGCTTGAAGTCCACTAATTTCAAGCCAGTCCCTTTGCTCAGAATATAGCCAATCTAGTGTATGAGAGAGAAAACATAGTTACGAAACTCAATTGATAATAAATACACTCAGCATTCTAGGTTTAATTTCTTTATTCTGTTGGGTACTCAAAGTGTAAATCAGATAATTAAATTTGGTCAATCCATTCAATACTTTACTCATCCTCCTCTGGGCCAGGCTCTATGCCAGATGCTGGGGATGCAGAAGTTAACATGACAAGGACATTACCCTATTAGAGCTCCTCAGTCTGGTGAGTGAGCTCCTCAGCACAGACCAAACTGATCAGGAAATGGCCTAAGAATTTAAGCTATGTGAATGGACTTGAAGGGTTGCTATAATATGGATTCTTTCTGAGTAGTGCTTTCTTCCTTATAAAGATGGTGAGATTTGTAACATGTGCCACATTCATAGTAGCGTTATTCACAATAGTCAAAAGGTAGAAACAATCTAGATGTCCATCGATGAATGATTGGATGAACAAAATGAGGTACATATATGCAATGGAATATGGCTCAGCCTTACGAGAAAGAAAATTCTGACACATGGTACTAAATGGATGAACCTTGGGGATATTATGCTCGGTGAAATAGGCCAGTCACAAATAAACAAAAAATGTATGATTCCACTTATATGAAGTACTTAAAGTAGTCAAATTCATGGAGACAGAAAGTAGGTAATTACCAGGGGCTGGAGGTGGTGAGAAATGGGAAGTTATTGTTTAATGGGTATAGAGTTTCAGTTCGAGAAGATTAGCTCTGGAGATGGATGGTGGTGATAGGCGCACAATATTGGAAATGTACTTAATGTCCCTAAATTGTACTTAAAATGTTGTGCTCCAGCACTTTGGGAGGCTGAGGTGGGAGGATCATGAGGTCAAGAGCTCAAGACCATCCTGGCCAACACGGTGAAACCTCGTCTCTACTAAAAATACAAAACTTAGCTGGGCGTGGTGGCTCGCGCCTGTAGTCCCAGCTGCTCAGGAGGCCGAAGTAGGAGAATCACTTGAACCCGGGAGGCAGAGGTTACAGTGAGCCGAGATCGCGCCACTGCACTCCAGCCTGATGATAGAGCAAAACTCCGTCTCAAAAAAAAAAAAAAAAAAAAAACCCAAAAAACAAAAGTTATGTTATGTATACATTAAAAAAAAAAAAAAAAGATGGTAAAAGTAAACTGAGTGGCTATTTAGTTATATATTTTTTTCAAAAGATATTTACTAAAATCCTACTGTATTCAGGCAGCATGATACCGGTACACAAAGAATAAAATAGGATTCCTGCCATCCAGGATTCCTTAGTCTGGTCCTATTTATGTGTAAATCCAGAATCTACAGCCAAGGAGTGTGTGAATCTTTAATAGGGGAGCAAACACATAAATGAAGTCCCTGACCTAAGCCTGAGTCCATCTTCTGCAGTCTGATTATTCACTTTCAGCAAATTAAGTGAAAGCACTAATAAATGCAAACTATATGGCAAGGTGTTTTTACCCACCCATAATATTTTTTCGAAAGAAGAAATTAATCAGGCAACTGGAATTCTTCAGAATAATACCTGTAGCTTCAGCTACATGATAGAATTCAATAAGTTGTTTATAAAATAAAATGGTCAGTAATTGCACTCATATCAACTTTCCTAAAGACCATGACTACCGTCAAGCCAAAAATAAAGCATAAAAAATTAGTCCCTGTTTAACGTAGATCAAATGAGCTGGAGAGCTGCCAAATCCTGCTTTGTTTTATGCTCTATGGAGACAACATAAGTCCCTTAGTCCCTCATCTTTTCAACATTTGTGGGAAGTAGTTCACTCATGAGAATCATTCTTCCCACATAGATGGAGGGAAAACAGTTCTGTTCTTTGCACCGGATCATAGCACAAATTATTTAAAATGTGGTAATAAGAAAATCCCATCCAATTCCCTTTTTAAATTAAAAAAAAAATGGCCATCAAATGTTCTTACAGAAAGTGACCTCAGAGAAAATCAACCCTTCAAAATAACAAAGAGGGAAACAGAGGCCAAGGAAAAGTAAATAACATCTTTAAGGAACCAGAAATGCAGAAACACAGATGAATTTTAAAATCAGTCTTCTGGTGCCCGGTTCTACGCTTTCACAACTTCTTCCTGTTGAATCTAAGGGATAAAAAGTGGAAAACTCATCCTAACCAGTTCCTTAAAATCATGTAGTGTAAAGCAAGTTAGTCACTGCTGATTTCAGTTGGTGGTTGCTTTGGTTTAGTGCATTTACTAGCAACAGCAACTCAGCCCAGAGTCAAAACGGCAATTCTTTTCAACTGCCATGTGCATGATGAGAAAAATCAAGAAAGACAACATCTAGCAAAGACCATTTCCAGTGTTTCAGAGGCCTTTTCCAGCACAGGACTCTCTCCTGTTACCAGTACATTGCCCATGTGTGGTCAGGCTTACCGGTTCTCCCAGTAAGGGTGGTCAGTCACAGAAGAGCTGATGGAATCCAAACAGTGACTCAGACATAAGGAAGAGGAGAAAGACCAGGTGGAAAAGATTGGCAACACCCCACAAATCTGCACAAGCTAGAAAACGCAGGGAGAGAAACCTAACTTCCACAACATATTGGAGATAGAGGAAAACAGGTCCAGATTTTCTACATGCCTTCCCAACCTAAATCCCACTTGCAAACTTGAGTTATAAAAACAGACTTCAGGATAATGGGGCCTTGTAGCTGGGAGAACAGGGAGGTGTAGCTTACCAAATTTAGAAATAATAAAGACTCACAGTAAGTTTTTTCTATGTTTTTATTATCAATGACTTACTCTAATACTTTTTTTTTTCCTTCTCAATATTCTCCACAGTAAATCAGATCCCATGTGACCTTCCTTTCTCCTGCTGTAATTTATAGGGAGGCAGTATAACAAGAAAAATAAATGATACTGATTGAGACTCCAAAGGACCCAATAGGATCACATTTCCAGGCAATAGTTGTGAATAGCATTTATCCAACCATGTACTTTTTTTTTCAGTGGCTGATGAGTCTGTATGTCTGTGTGTGTGTGTGTGTGTGTGTGTGTGTGTGTGTGTGTGTAAGCATAGAACAGGCAAAGAGAGGGTAGAAATAGAATGTTAAAGTGAGTAATAATTTTAGTTTTCTGAAGAGAAGTCTTCTATGCTATATATAAATGAAATAAATCTCACAAAGTTTACTTAGGTCTCAGAAAGGAGAAGGGGAGAAAACATAAAAAGAGAAAGAAAGAGAAAAGGAAAGAAGGAAAGAAGGAAGGAAGGAAAGAAGGAAGGAAGGAATGGGGAGAAAGGAGAGAAGAGAGGAGAAAGAAAGAAGGGAGGAAGAGAGAAAAAGAAAAAAGGTAAAAAGAAAGACTCATACTTAGGTGAATACTACTTGGAGAAAAACAACGCAGAGGCCCCATGTTGGGGAGTAAACGTGTTTCCACATGTGAATGCCAATATATTATTGACTTACTCTGAGTCATAAATATGACAATTTACCTCATTTCATAGTGAGGTCAAGCTCAGCCCAAATAAGCAGCCATCCTCCTCTGCTTACTTAATGTTCCTAAATATGAGCTTTCCCCAAAGCTCTCCGCGCATATAATATAACGCCATGTGCATGTGCGGTGGGGAGGAGGGATCGGAGAGGTGACAGAAAGCAAGCTGTGAACACAAAGATACTTTTAAGCTGAATACTTGTACATGATATATAGAACAGAGGATCGTCCATCATGGTTATTGAAACTGTGACCAGCAAAGCTATAAACCTGACACAAAAGAAGAGAAAATATGACTTGTTAGGTTGAAAAAGCACCAAAGAGGGAATTATAAAAGGGAAAATTTCATGACAAATTAGTTTGTATTTTTTGTTTTCATTTCTGACACATGGAAGGAAATGCTATATGTTTGCTTAAGGAAGTGAAAATTTCTCCACTTCATCCATTTAAAATCCTCACCCTTAGGCCTTTTGTATTGAAGCATAAAGTTTGGAGACCTTAAATAGTCATAATGTTTCCCTGAAGAATTTGGCCTCAGAAACATATTACAATTCAGAAGGGCTAAAAAGGAAAACCATTACAGCAATCTGGCGGTGTCTGCTTAAGAGTGTTCTTAAGAAGCATCAATTTATTCTCATGGCTTCTTTACCATATTTGATGAAATATTAGATACAATTGGAACAAGCGGCTCAAACAAGAAAGTCATAAACTTGGAAAGAGTGTTGTAAAACAAAAGTGTGTTAATGTGAAATAAGTTTCAGATTGGAAAAAAATGCCCCATGGCGTGCTCATAGAAGAGGCATACAATGGACTGAAAAGTTACAGATGTTGAGGGCCAATGTGGTCTTTTCATACACATTCCCCTTCTGGGAACTAAGATTTGGAGCTGATTAACAACAATTTCCCAGCGCTGGGGAGCAGGTAAAGCAGAGCAAATAAAAGAAGAAAGCTCAAGTTCAAGAGAAAATACTGAAAATCCCCTATTTTAATGCGCTTTGCAATTTTTACATGTGTGGGGGGAGCTGAGGGAGTGAGAGAAGACAAGATGAAGACAAAGAAATTCCTCCAAATGCAGCATATTAGTAGTTGCAATAACAACAACACAGCACACTAGTAGAATAAATCTTTCCAATTTTAATTTAATTTTTAAAGATGTTAATTCTCCCTAAATTATCTACAAAAATTTATAGAATATTGTGATTTCCATCAAAACTCAACAAAATGTTTTTCGCTTGAAAAGTAATTTGAAAATTTAGATGAAAGAATAACTGAGCTGAAATAGCTAGAAAAATTCTGAAAAGAAAGATTCATGGGGCAAGAAGTACTTATTCTAATAGATAATAAAATTAATTATATAAAATATTTATAATTAAAACATTTTAATTCTAACACAGGAATGGAAATAAATACGAAAGCAGGACCAATTATATGTAAATTTAGTATATATAAAAGATTGGTGCAAAAAAGACAGTGTTTTCTTAAATAATGTTGAACTAATCTTTTAGTAATTTGTGAAATAAATTAAGCTACATCTCAAGTCACTCCTCATTTCGATATAAATTTTAAATGAATTAAACATTTAAGTGAAAGAAAAATGCAAACCTAAAAGTACTAAGAAAATTTGGGTGAGTACTCTGTTAATTTCTGAATAGAGAGAACTATTCTAAATGTGGCAGAAAATTCAGAAACCACAAAACATAATGCAATTTTGCTGCCTAAACAGAACATGAATGTTATTATGAAAAAAAATCAGCAAAGTCACAATGGCAAAGACAAACTGGGAAATCCATAGACTATTATATTTTACATTTATATTAGAAGACATATTTGTATGAATAAATTAATGTATTTAAGTTAATATACCTAACATACAAAGAACCTTCATAAATCAAGTGAAAGCCAACCTCCCATAGAAAAATGTGTGAAGAATATGTACAGGCAATTCACAGAAAAAAATTTAAATAGCCAATATAATTAGGAAACATATTTAATCCCACTCTAACTAAATAAATGCAAATAAAATGGCAGGGAGACATTACTTTTTTTTTTTTTTTAGCAACAAAATGAACTAGTGAGTTTTTGAAATAATTAACAGATCATTGAAAATCTACCAGCTAATTCTTGAAATCACTTCTCACCACTTTTATAGCCACCAACAAGTCCAAGAACTCTCCTCCAAGCTCCTGCAACAGCCTCAGAAATGGCAGTACCTCCCTTGTACTGCTGTAGTCAGTTCCTACGAGGTATCACTTTAAAACATAAATCACATAATTCCAGGGCCTGGAGCCTAACTGCCTAGATTTGAATCCTGGTTCTGCCTCTAACTCACAGTGTGAACTTGAACAATTCATCTAATTTGTGCTTCCATTATTTCTTCTGTAAAATCAGGATGATAGCAATAGTACCCAACTTTTGCATTGGGAAGATTAAGTGACTTAATACATGACACATGTGACACATGCCAAGAACAGTATCTGACATATAAGCAAGCACTTAGGAAATATTTATGATAAGGAAGATGCTGCTGCTGCTGCCATTAACAATGGTGATGCCACCCCTCTGCATAGAATCGTGCAATGGCATCTTATCATACTCAGAATAAAATATAAAATTCTATCACAGCCTACAGTGCTCTACAAGGTCTGGCCCCTGCCTATTTGGAACCTAACTTCTGGTCCTCTTTCTCTGAATTGCAGCTATACTACCCAGAACATCATATACCTTCCAGACTGGTCTTTTGCCATTTGCTTTTTGCTTGCCTGGACCACTCTTGCCCCAATTGTCACATGGCTCATTGCTTTATTCAATTGAGGTTATGGCTGAAATGTCACCTCTCCAGAAAAGACTTCCCTAACCACTCTATCTAACATAGTTCCTGCCTCTACTCCTAACCATGGTGGATGCTCTTACATAAATTAATCCTACTTTCTAGGGAACAATTTAGCTACGTATATTATAACTTAAAATGAACATTCTCTTTGGTCCAGTAATCTCACCTCTAGACAATTACACTATGGAAATAATCTGACTAGTATGTGAAGATCTATATGAAGGTTTTCCATCAAAGCATTGTTTATAGTAAAGAAAAATTAGAAATAGTCTAAAAATTCATCAGTAAATACATCAATTATCAATTTGCTACACACAAACCACACCCAAAACTTAGTGACTTTAACAATAACCACTGATTTAGCTACTGAGTATATGTGGATTAGCAATTTTAGCAGGGCTCAGCTAGATGGTTCTTCTGGTTTGAGTTGGCCTTTCTCATGTGTCTGCAGCTAGTTAAAAGTTGAGTTTATTCATACAGCAGTAAGGCAGGATTTCAAGAGAACAAAAGGAAGGATGCAAGATACTTGAGATCTAGGGTCACACTTGGCATTATATCATTTCTATTTTATTCCTTTAGCCAAAGCAAGTCACAGGGCCAGCCCAGTTTCAGAAGGTGGAGAAACAGACTCTACCTCTTCCTGGAAGAAACAGCAAAATCACATTGCAAAGGAGCATGGATATAGGGAGGAGCAGAAAATTGCAGCCATTTTGCAATTTACCAGGATAAGGGACTGGTTTAATAAATAATGGTAATGATTATATTTGACTATTTGGCAGGTATTAAAAATGGTGATGTTAGCCTGTATTTACTGATTAAGAGGACTTCCATCCTTCTTGACTTCCCTCCTCCCTCCCTTCCTTCCTTCCTTCTTTCCTTCCTTCCTTCCTTCCTTCCCTCCTTCCCTTCTTTCTCCGTCCTTCTTCCTTCCTCCCCAAATTCCTGACATGCTGGCATCCTTCCTGTGGTGAAGCAGATTCTAGACTCTGCTCCTTACATGTCTTCTCACAGCAGTTTAGTTTAGACATTCTCCTTTGACAGCTAGAAGAAAAGCAAGAGCATTAGCAAAAACTTGCAGGCCTGTTTCAATTCTGTTTTCATCAACACTGCCAAAGAAAGTCACATGGCCAAACTCAAAATCAAGGCGGGGGAAATAGTCTCCATCTCTTGATGGGAGAAACTGCAAAGTCACACTATAAAAGATATGGTAGGAGAAGATGAAGAACTGGGGCCATTGAGGCAATCAATTACTGCAAGAATGGAGTGTTGTTCTAGTTAGAAAGAAAGGGCTGAGGATGTTTTCTTGAAGCTGTATTTATTTGCACAGTAAATGCACTGTCTTTTCTTAGAATATCTACTTGTGAATTTAGGAGAGGCTACCAGGGATTATATAAGGCAAAACATTCCCAATTAATATGGTTTGACATCCATATCTGCTCAGTGTTACTATAAAAATGAAATGAGATCTATTTTAAAGTGCTTTAAAATTTGCAAAGTTATGTACAAGTGACTATTCTATGTTGATTTCTAATCACCAGTTACTGTCTTCTGGACTTTCTTTCCTTCCCTTTGAGTATTCAGGCAATGCAAAATCATTTTAGTAACAGAGTGAGCCAAACATGTTTGTGTCGATAAATCCATTGCCCCAACACACAGACAACTTTCCACAATGTCTACCAATGCCAAACATAAATTACTTTTGGGAAATTTTACAACATTAGTATGGATAATTGAAATTTAGCCAGATTACTATCATTATTCCCTCTAATACTTGCATCTTACGCCTATAAAAGGGCTTGGTGATATTTAAAAATCAGATAAGCTACATCAAATTGTTGCTCTTATTAAGATGAGTCTGTTTGCCAGCAGGATTCTAAAATGAGTCATTCTTCCTTGAAATGTATCCAGTCACTGTAGCAGCTGTGAAATGTAGGAGCTGATGCTCCTTAATATTGAGGTGAAAGAGTCACTGAGCCTCACCCTTTGGAAACTACTTTGGCTACAATGCTCATGCAAAGTTCAAGGCCTTCATGATGAGGCCTAAAGCCTTTAATTAATCTGTTTGCCTCTGCAGCTCCTGTGATCCCTGAATACGCCAAACTGTCCAAACTGCACAACAACAACGTTTTATATTTACTCAGTCTCTCTCTCTCTCTCTCTCTCTCTCTCTCTCTCTCTCTCTCTCAGAGCAACAATATGCATTTTTAGATATCTTGCCCAGAGTCCAGCTGTTGAAAAATAAAACTTAACAAAACCCTCACCAGGAATATTTCTGCCCCAGAAAATGTAGAAAACTTTTACAAAGCCCTCCGAGGATGTAAATGGTCTTCCTTTTCCCCTCAAATAATTATCTATCCCTCAACTGCTTATCTTTTCTATATATTTTTATCATTCATTATTTAAATTAATTTATTTATTTTTATCATTCATTAATTTGTCATTCATAAATATGTTGATGAAAATATTTATTAAGCATTTCTCTGTGCTATACATGGTGGTGTGCACTGGCAATGAAATCTGTATTATAGTTTAAATTAAAGCCTAGGAAGAACTTCTCAAATCCATTGCACCTATCTTATATCTTAGCAAACCAACCATATCACTTTCTTCCTCACTGCACATTTGTTTCTGCTTTTGTGGACTACAATGGGTACAGGGCTCCATTCTTTTAAACCTTGTGAGAGTAACCAAGGTAAACTGTCCTATGCAATGGCACAGGTGTGCTCTCTCTCACCATCTCTCTCTGGATCTGCTTGTGTTTATTGTAGCTACCTTTTCACAAGAGAAAGAAATAGAAAAAAAAATGATGAGAAAGAAAGAGAGAAAGAAAGAGACAAAAAGAAGGAAGGAAGGAAGGAAGGAAAGAAGGAAGGAAGGAAGGAAGGAAGGAAGGAAGGAAGGAAGGAAGGAAGGAAGGAAGGAAGGAAGGAAGGAAGGAAAGAAAGAAAGAAAGAAAGAAAGAAAGAAAGAAAGAAAGAAAGAAAGAAAGAAAGAAAGAAAGAGAAAGGAAGGAAGGAACAAGAGAGGAGGAGGAGGAAGAAGAAGAAGAAGTAGAAGGAGGAGCAGGAAGGAAGTAAAGAAAGAAAGGAGGAAGGGAGGAAGGAAGGGAGAAGGAAGGAAGAAAGGAAGGAAAGAAAGAAAAAAGAAAGAGAAAGAAGGAAAGAAAGAGAAAAGAAAGAAAGAAAAAGAAAGAAAGAAAAAGAAAGAAAGAGAAAAAGAAAGAGAAAGAAAGAAAGAGAAAGAAAGAAGGAAAGAAAGAAAAAGAAAAGAAAGAAAGAAAAAAGAAAGAAAGAAAAAGAAAGAAAGAAAAGAAAGGAAGGAAGGAAGGAAGGAAGGAAGGAAGGAAGGAAGGAAGGAAGGAAGGAAGAGAGAGAGAAAGAAAGAGAAAGAAAGAAAGAAAGAAAGAAAGAAAGAAAGAAAGAAAGAAAGAAAGAAAGAAAGAAAGAAAGAAAGAAAGAAAGAAAGAAAGAAAGAAAGAGAGAAAGAGAAAGAAAGATTCAGATATGGGCATTAAAAAGAAGGTGAGATAAATGGAAAAGGAGACTGCTTTGGTTTTCTGTGATTTTGGGCTAGTTAGCATGTAACAAAAAGAGCCTCTCAAGTGGTATACTTTTCTGATTAGAATTCTGCCTTGGGGCTTACCACTAAATTCCAGCTAGTAACAAAGAATTGCTGATTTTCCTACTTGTTGATGTTCTTGGTAAAGACTTTACCTAGTGACATATTGTCTGGATCTAGGCCAATTTTAGCCATTGTGGTATAATTCTACCTATAAAGGCTCTAATCTCACTACTATCTCTAACAATATATAAATAATCCCCTTTCACACACCCTTTTCATATACCACCACCACCTATATGTATAATATATTTATTTTACTCTTAGTATTGAATAAAAGTTTAACAGAATGTGCAATCCTCTAGGTCTCTGCCTGTACACACATGCATATATATATATACACGTATATAAATCTATATATATTCACACACATCCTCATATATATACATATATGTATATATAGAAATGTGTGTACATATGTGTGCATATGACTGAAGGTAAAGTAACCTCTTTGGAGGAATGTGTTCTCAATCTTGGCTATATAAGAGTTCTATAATAATCCCTATAATAATCCCTGATGAAGATAAGCCCACAATTACAAAATCACAAAGCCCATGAGGAATAATCTAAAAGCAATAATCAGTATATATGTATATATACATATGTATATATGTATATGTATATATGTATGTATATACATATATATGTCTATATATATGAGGATGTGTGTACTTTTTTTAATCTTTTTTTATTTCAATTTTTTATATTACTGTGCTATCTTGGAGTACTTTCTTCAGATCTGTCTTTCAATTTACCCATTCTCTAATCAACTATAAATAATCTGCTGTCTAATCTAGCTACCATTTTCTAAAAGTCTCTTTTTTTAATTTCTGGAAGTTTTATTTGGTTCTTTTAAGAAGCTGGCTATGCTGATAACATTTTGTTTATGTTTTTATTTTATTATTTATTTATTTATTTATTTATTTATTTATTTATTTTTTGAGACAGAGTCTCGCTCTGTCGCCCAGGCTGGAGTGCAGTGGTCGGATCTCAGCTCACTGTAAGCTCCGCCTCCCGGGTTTACGCCATTCTCCTGCCTCAGCCTCCGGAGTAGCTGGGACTACAGGCGCCCGCCACCGTGCCCGGCTAGTTTTTTTGTATTTTTTAGTAGAGACGGGGTTTCACCACGTTAGCCAGGATGGTCTCAATCTCCTGACCTCATGATCCGCCCATCTCGGCCTCCCAAAGTGCCGAGATTACAGGCTTGAGCCACCGCGTCCGGCTTTAATCCTTTCTTTTCAATGTCTTTCATCATCTAAAACATACTTATTTTGTAATCTCTAAAAGATGGCTTGGTTATTTGAACATCTTTGTAGCCTAATTCTTCCATTTAAAAAAAAAACTGATTCTTGCTTTTAGAGTATTTCTTATGGGTTTTGTAATTCTTCATTGTGAGCTGATCCTCATCAGAGATGAAGAACTCTTACATAACCTAGATTGAGAACACATCCTCCAAAGAGGTATTTTACCTTCTGCCAATCTAATTATATCACTAACCCAGGCCTGTTTTATGTTGATGTCTTAGTCTGGGCCACACTGGTAGTTAAAATCTTTTTGAACTATAATTACACATGAACAAAAGCATTTTTTTAGGAAGACATTTTTTAATTTGTTGTTGTTGCATGTGTGTGTCTGTTCCCTCATGAGTTTTAAAACCCTTAGATGTCGAAAATCAATCTTTCCCCACAACCAAGGTGACTAGAGCAACAGCTCACACGCTCACTCTCTTGCTGTTACTTGATTCTATTATTTATGTTTTTATTTTTCTAGAAAATTTTCTTTCTTTCCTGTAACATTGAATATACACTTAATACAATGTTTGTTATATTACATATTTAAATATATTGTCTGTATTTCTAGGTGTTTCTAAAAGAGGATTTTTGTGTATCCTAATCCAAAATATGGTCATAAGCTGAAGTTCTCTACCATTTTCTTAATAGAATCAATTAAAAATACCACTCAAGCAGCCTGACATATGAATTTTAACATAAGGTACTGGCAATTGTGAATTAATGAATGACCTTCTTATACTTAGAGAGAGTGTTTGTCTGCTAGTTTAATGCTTTGCTAGACACAGGCTTAATAAATACTTACTTATGGAGTTAATCAATTAAAATTTTCCATTTCTAAGCTGCTGATCTGTTGTGGCCACCCTTTATTTCTCTGTGGCAAGAAGGTTTTCTTAATTAGTTTTTTTTTTAATTTTTAAATATGTGAGTGAGTGACACTAAAGTACTGAGGCTGATTCCACAAACCATGCAAAAAAATTCTCTTTAGTACTTTGCCAATAGTCGTTCCTTAAATGATAGACTAACAAATCACTGAATCATGCCCTTTTGCTGTGATAAGGAGATGTAGAGATGAAAATTATCTTTTCAATTTTTCATTTAAAAAATAATCCCTACATTTATCCTGGAGATTGATTTGTTTTGAAAGAACACCATAACATTTAGATGTAGAAATTAAGATTACTCTTCTCTCTGGTGAACTGAAGATACTAAAACAAGTCCTGTATACTTGATCCCTATCAGCTAGGACCAATATACATCAATTGATAAACAAATAAAAGAAATATTTTAAACTCCATATTGCCTTCACGGAACCTAGGCCTGTAACGTATTCTCTAAGCAAACTACTGTTTAATTATTTCCTTACTCTGCATATGCTAAAAATAGGCTCCATGTTTTAGGCTGTGTGGCAAGTAGAATGACTGATGTTTCTATTTCCCAGGGCTGTGGCAACAGCCCAGTATTTAGATAGCTGCTTCCTTGCCAACAGAACACAAGATAGCATAAATTTACTACCAAACATAGATGCCAAGGAAACAAGGAAACCCTGAGGCCAATGCCCTCGTTCGTGTAGGAAATTTTATTCTTTGGATGAGTATAAAGAGTTCAGCAAAAAAGGTCAGAGAGGAGTAAGGAGGTATGCCAATTTCAGTAGCCTGTTTAACTACTTTGGGATTCCATTAGCCTATCTATTAAGATAATTAAGTAAAGCCTATTCATCTTAACTTTATTTCCAAGGACAAAAGGCATGACATTTTGAGTCAAGCAAGCCTGGACTGAGTTCTTGTAACAACTTACTATTTGAGCGAATCTAGGCAAATCTCTAATATTGGTTTCTCCATCATAAAATAAGGTTACTAAAAATACCAATTTCAGAGGATTGTTACTGCAGGATTTGCAAGATAATAATGTAAAACAATTAACACAGTGTCTGACATTAGTATGCACTCAAATATGAGCTATAACTTTTGTATCAACAACTGTTTGAACACTTACTATGAGCAAAACTTTGTGTTAGAAAACTTTGATAGACATGAGGATAAATCAGACATATTTCCTGCCTGCCAGGAGCTTAGATTCTAACAGACAAGATAAGATGAAGTTATAAACTCCATGACAGCAAGGCTTTATGTTTCTCATTTCAGCTTTCTATATCTAGCACTGAGAACAGTTTCTGGTATATAGTTGGTATCCAACAAATTATATATAGATATATATACACACACACACATTATATATATATAACTTTCTACTAGGTAAAAGTAGTAGATTATATATTATATTTATTTATATATAGTATAGATATATAGATATACTATAAAAAGTAGTAGATTATAGATAGTTAGATCGATTTTTATATATAAATCTATCTATAATCTACTACTTTTACCTAGTAGAAAGTGCTAAAGTGAGTAGGAGAAATAAAGACAAAATACAGGTATATAAGTAACAATCAGGACCCTGTAAGAATTTATCCATAGTTTCTCATCTGTAAAATGATGATAATTACACTTGCCCTGCTTCCCTCATATAGGTTATTGCAGAGTTCAAAAGAAGAGTATGTTTACCTGAAGTCAGCAGATGGTGGAGGCAGGTAGAAAAAGGACAATGAATTAATCCATAGAAAATTAATGACATTTGCCAAGAGTCGTGTAGTGCTTACTATGTACTAGAGACAGTTCTAAACATTTCATGTGTTAGCTAATTTAATCCTTGCAACAACTCTGTGAGATAGGCCTTATTATCCTCATATTGCAGAAGGGGAAACTGAGGCACAGATAGGTTAAATAACATGTCCATGGTCATGTAGATAGTAAGCCACATAAGTCGATTAAGCAAAGGGATTCTTGTCTCCAAACTAGTGCAGCCAGGGGCTCAGACTCTGCTGTTATTTTGACTTACTGGAAAATACTTGTCCTTTGCAATCAAGAGCCTCTGAATCCTCAGTCTCTGTCCCTGTCTTTCTAGCAACCCTCTCCAACGCTTTCTACCACAAGCTTAATTTCATTATTTTGACTGCTTGCTAGGAGGAGGAGGAAGAGGAAGAGTGAGCTATAAATATCCCTTCCTAAGTGCCCCCCGAAGTGAAACCACCTGCGCCTGTGTGAGGTAGCAGGAGAAGCAGAGAGCCTCAACTGTGGAGAGAGGTTTGCATCCCATCATTCAACGGAGTGTTTTAGAGACCTCCTGCCCGGCTGACTGCTGCAAAGGGGAATAAAGTAAACAAGCCATAATGAATGGTGTCACTACAGGGTTTTATCATCTACCTGCTTGATTATGTCAGTAAGAACTCAAAAGCAAGTTTGGGGCAGATAAAACATCCTGAGAAAGCTGAGCTTTGGGTTTACTGAGCTCCAAGCTATCAAGCACCTTTTGGGGTTATGGGGCACTCAGGCACTTATTAGGGATAGCCTGTTTGCTCTCACTATATCCTTGGGTATGGAAACATTCTGTAAACTGGAAATAGAACAAATATTCCTGCGACCAACAAACAATAGAGGAAAGGCCTCAGAAGGGTCAGGCTTTCTTTTCAACTGGAAGAGCAAGTATATTTCCATTCTGCAGGTGTCTGGGTGCAGCCCTTTTATACATCCTAAATGAAAACTGCCAAGATTACAGAGTAAATCAGTGATTAACCTCCGTCCACAGAGGTCTTTAATCTGCAGTTTTATAAGGCCGGTACAGTGATGAACCAGCCAACTCTTCTGAGGATTCACTCACTCTGGACAGACCATTCTGGAGGTCAGCTCTAGGGCAGAACTGAGTTAGCAAAAGTTAGCCTTGCTTGCTTTTGCCAAAGAGCAAGGTTTCTCTTGAAACACCCACACATGGTTTCAGGTGCGCCACACACACACGCGCGCGCACACACACACACACACACAGACAACCACAAGGAATTTTTATTTTCTTCAATCCCAATCCAGAGTCACAAACAGCTGCCAAATAAGTCCCTCTGACAGCACCTCCTACACGACGAGACGCCAGAGCTGCAAAGTGTACTCGGTAGGCGTTTTAATTGTGAATCCAGATGCTCTACCCCTTCAGTCCTGGGCTCTGACCTTTTACTTGAAAGTCAATTTGTCAGTCTGCTCCGTGCGTCTGAAGAAATCATCAAAGCCGCCCTGCCGAGGGGCTCCCCATAGGCTTCCCGTATGTGGCTGCAACAATGCTACACTACACTAGGGGAAGAATGTAGGGGCAGAGGGAGACCCCGCAGCTCCCCTGCCCTCAGCGCTGCTTGGGCGCGTTCTCTCAGGGGAGACTGCTTCACGCAGGGATGGACACTGAGTATCTTTGAAGAGGGAAAGAGGAAGCAGAGGCAAAAAGCCATCCTGAACCATTGCTTCCAGCCCCTTCCCCCACCAACCTGCGCAGCAAGCCCCGTGGACAGGTAGGAGAGAGAGGCTGCCAGGAGGCCCCATAAGCCCTCGCAAGCCTCGAAGAGGCCCCATAAACCCTCGCAAGCCTTGTTTGGGGAGTTTCCGTTTACTACCAGCACAAAGTTCAAGTCTGGAAATAAATGTTCTTCTGTGCAGAAGGCAAGGAAGATGGGTATCATCAGACATACTGTTAATGTGAAAACAACTAGAGAGGCACAAGGCAACTCCTTCACCTTAACTTAGGGGATTCTCAGGGACCTACTTTTCTAGTTGCTTGAAAAACATCTAGAACAGACCAGTCCCAATAGCGCCCCTCTCTATCCCCAAGTTGCATTAGTCAGGGTTCTCTAGAGGGACAGGACTAATAGGATAGACGTATATATGAAAGAGAGTTTATTCAGGGGTATTGACTCACACCATCACAAGGTGAACTCCCACGACAGGCCGTCTGCAAACATGAGCAAGGAAACCAGTCTGAGTCCCAAAACCTCAAAAGTAGGAAAGCCAACAGTGCAGCCTTCCGTCTGTGGCCAAAGGCCTGAGAGCCCCTGGCAAATCACTGGTGTAAATCTAAGAGTCCAAAAGCTGAAGAACTTAGACTCCAATGTTCGAGGGCAGGAAGCATCCAGCATGGGAAAAAGATGAAGGCCAGAAGACAGGTCCAGTCTAGTCTTTACACATTCTTCCGCCTGCTTTTATTCTAGCCTCACTGGCAGCTGATTAGATTGTACCCACCCAGATTGAGGGTGGGGTCTGTCCCTCCCAATATACTGACTCAGGTGTTAATCTCTTTTGGCAACACCCTCACAGACACACCCAGGAACAATACTTTGCATACTTTTTTTTTTTTTAATTTATTTATTATTATTATACTTTAAGTTGTAGGGTACATGTGCACAACGTGCAGGTTTGTTACATATGTATACTTGTGCCATGTTGGTGTGCTGCACCCATCAACTCGTCATTTACATCAGGTATAACTCCCAATGCAATCCCTCCCCCTTCCCCCCTCCCCATGATAGGCCCTGGTGTATGATGTTCCCCTCCCCGAGTCCAAGTGATCTTTAATCCAATCGAATTGACACTCAATATTATCCATCACAGGGACTTAGAACTCTTTCTAGTTCCTGTCTACCAAGAGCAGCAGCCTCAGCTTTATAACTTTTTTTCCTATGCCACCTACAACTACCTCTTGCCCACTGCCACACGTATACACTACACATATACATGTAAATGCCCATCATCACCACAACCAGATTATAACTTCCAGGTTCTCTTCCCAGTCTCATTGAACGCTAAGGGACTGGTCAATCTGAAAAGTTTGTTGTGAAGGGTATTCATGGGAAAAGCATCCTCTGGGAGTCAAACAACCAGGATCATAGCCAGATCTGTCCCTGGCCAGCCATGTTAGTTAGGGTATATCCCTTGACAATTCAGAGTCACTGAGGCTTTAGCAAAATGTAGTGGAATACACTTGTTTTGCTTTGCTTTGCTTAAGTTAGAGAATAGTCACTTGGACAATGCTAATATAGGGCAACTAAGCACCCATTACCCTGGAATCAATATTTGATAGAACCTTTTATTGTTTGTATATTGCTCATTTGCTGTACATAATGGTGGACAGAGGGAAGGTAGAGAAGGTGGATCATTTTGCATTCAATGCCTGGGAATTTCTGAGAGGAAAGGGATAAGAAACCTACAGCTTGGAGGCCGGGCACGGTGGCTCATGCCTGTAATCCCAGCACTTTGGGAGGTTGAGGCAGGCGGATCACCTGAGGTTGGGAGTTCGAGACCAGCCTGACCAACATGGAGAAATCCCGCCTCTATTAAAAACACAAAATTAGCCGAGTGTGGTGGTGCATGGTGGCACATGCTTGTAATCCCAGCTACTTGGGAAGCTGAAGCAGGAGAATCGCTTGAACTCGGGATGCAGAGGTTGCGGTGAGCCAAGATCACACCACTGCACTCCAGCCTGGACAACAAGAGTGAAACTTCATCTCAAATAAAAAGAAAAAGAAAAGAAAGAACAAAAAAGAAAAAAGAAAAGAAACCTACAACTTGAACCAGGATTTGTAGCTTGTGAGATGATTTGGGGTAGGTAAGGATGATCCTGATGAAACTCCAGAAACTCCAGTAACAGAGAGCTATAGTTCCTAAAAATAAAATTTCCTATAGAAAAAGGAGAGGCTAATTATCCAGGCTCAGAATAGTATCTAAGGCAGTGTGGCCCATAGACCAAATGTATTAAAACCATGGAGGAGGAGTGGAGAAAAATACTTAAAAAGAACATTTCTCTGTACAGCCATTATGGAAAACAGTATAGAAGTTCTTCAAAAAAATTAAAAATAGAAATGCCAAATAATCCAGCAATTCCACTTTCTTTTGGGTATATATTCCAAAGAAAATGAAATCAGTACATGAAAGAGATATCTGCATCCCCATGCTCATAGCAGCATTATTCACAATAGCCAAGACATGGAATCAACCTAAGTGTCCAAAACTGGATAAATGGATCAAGAAAAGGTGGTATATATACACAATGGAGCACTATTCAGCCTTGAAAATAGAAATCCATCATTTCTGACAACATGAATGAACCTGGAGACAGTATGTTAAATGAAATAAGCCAAACAGAAAAATACCGTATCATCTCACTTACGTGTGGAGTTTAAGAAAGTCAAACTCATAGGACAGATAGTAGAATGGTGGTTACCAGAGACTGGGGGGAGGAAGGATTGGGGACATGTTGGTCAAAGGATACAAAATTTCAGTTAGACAGAAGGAATAAGTTCAAAAGATCTATTATACAGCATGATGACTATAGTTAAAAACAATATGTTGCACACTTGAAAATTGCTTAGAGAGTAGATTTTGTTTTCTTACCACAAAAAAATTATATGTGACTAATGCATATATTAATACTTGATTAGCCATTTCACAATGTAATCATGTATCAAAACATCATCTTGTACAACATAAACATATGCAATTTTTGTTTGTCAATTATAAAAAAGAAAATTTCTTTCTTTCTGGCTATAACAAAGTAACTGGTCCTTATAAACAACCATAAGACTGGAAAAATATATGGGGGAATAGTTATCAGACATTGGATGAGCAGTGAAACACTGATTCCTACAGGAAAAAGGAAGTGCATGTGGCAAGCCACACAACTGTGCCAGGGACAAGTTCACAATCACAATGCATTGAGTTGGAATCCAAGTAGAGTAGAATAGTCCCACTGAGTTAACTAAGCAGATATTGGAGTCCAGGATAATAAAGCCATAGGAATCTAAAGAATAGGTCATCAGAAAAAGGTGAACTGTTCAAGTGCCCAAGTGAGGGAAACTGTGAGTCCTTGGTTGATGTCCAGGCTAAACATGCATGAGGAAAGACTAGCTGAGGCCATCAAGAGAGTGGCTGCTAAGGTTTTGAGAGTGAAACAGAGATAGAAAAATGAGCAGTACTTGGGTGTGTTGGAGTGGGACTCTCTTCAGCCAGAGTGGAGAAGCTCTATTAACAATTCATTAATATCAGGAAACTGTCTGAGATGACAGTGAGGCCAAGCCTCTAAAGTTAGAACCACACTTTAGAGAATTTCTGTTCTATACCTGCCCTAAAGATGCTTAAAACTAAGCCCGGACAAAAGCCTTAAAGGAAACAGAATTGGAGATTGCTTTCCCTCACTGTCAAGTTAAAGGATCTTGGGAAATGCTCTGAGCTTTCTATAAATCTGCCATCATAATAAAACATAAAACCAAGCCTATATGAGTGTAATGTAAACTACTAGTCATTGAACTTCCTTTAAAACAAAACTCAGCACTCTTCAGGTAGCATTTACGAAGTTGAGCACACAATAGAAATATTGAGATATTCAAAGAAGAAAAAGTGTGACCCACAAGCAAGAACAAAAGCAAGCAATGGATATTCACCCCAGGAGAGCCCAGGTGTTGGATATGTTAGACGAAGACTTCAAATAGCTATCAATATTGTCAAGGAAATAAAGGAACATGTTCAAAGTATTAAAGGAGCTATGGCATTAATGAGTGAATATATAGAGGATGTCAACAAAGAAATGAAACTACAAAATAATCAAATAAAAATGAATAAACTGGAATAATAATTCAAATTAAATTCAATGGATGTTGGAATGGCAGGAAAATAGTAGACTTAGAAATGACAGGCTATCAGAAAAATAACAGTTGAAGAAAATTAAATAGAGGCTTAGGTACTTATGGAGCAGTTAAAACTATCTCATATTCACGTATTTGGAGCCTCAGAAGGGCAAGGAAAAACTTACAATTTCCCAGATTTTTTTTCAAAAGTGTCAATTTACAGATCAAAAAGCCCAGTAAATCCCAAGCAGACAAAACACAAATAAAACAGCATCAAGATGCTGAAAACCAAGGAGGTAGAGAAAAATCCTGAAAGCAGGCAAAAGAAAGATGCTTTATATACAGAGGAAGAGTGATACAACTGACAGCTGATTTTTTTATCAGAAACAATGTCAGAGAAAAGATAGTGGAATGCCATCTTTGAAATAACAAAAGGAAAAAAGATCTCACTATCAACACCAAATTCCATAATCAATTAAAATAGAGTGAATTAATGACATCCTTAAATAAGCAAAAGTTCAAAGAATTTATTGCAAGAAGTCCCAAAGGATTTTCTTCAGAGAGAAGACAAATGTTAGCAGATAGCAATTAGAATCCATAAGAAGAAAAACAGAACAGCAGAAATAATAACTATGTAGGTTACTATAAAATATTATATTTAGTTCCCTTGTACAATTTCCTTAAAAGAAACTGACAATTTAAAGCCAAACTAATAGCATTATGAGGTGAATTTTATAATATTTATAGAAGTAAGTGATGTGACTAAAATTCAAAAGGCTGACAACACCAAATGTTCTGGAGCATGTGGAGAACCAGGACTCTACTACATCAATGATGGAAGCATAGTATAACCTCTTTGAAAAACTGCTTGACAGTTTCTTACAGGTGAAAGTTATATTTACCCTAGGACCCATAAATTGCAGTTCTAAGTATTTACCAAAGAGAAGTAAAAACATACCTCCAAGAAAGCCATGAGAACCGTGTTCACAGAAGCTTTATTAATAATGGCAAAAATAAACAAAACAAACAGAATAATCCAAATAACTATCATCAATGTGATGGAGGAATAACTTGTGGTAGAGTCGTAGAATACGATATTATTCAGTAATAAAATGAATAACTACTGGTTTATACAACAACATAAACAACTGTCAAAAACATTTTGTGAGTGGAAGAAGCCAGCCATATGAGAGTAGATATCATATGATTCTATTTAAATGAAATTCTAGAACAAATATAACTAATTTGTTATGACACAAATCAGAATGGCAGTTGCTTGGGAGCAGGAATTGACTGGCAAGGGAAATTGAAACATTTCTGGAGTAATGAAAATATATGTTATTTTAAGAGAGGTTGACTCCATGGGATGTATGCATTTGATAGATTTACCTGAAAGTGTGCTTAATACTCTGTAGTTTTATTGTATGCAAATTTTATCTAAATTTTTAAAAACTGTACTTGCCTTGAGAAAAAGTAAGTCAGATAATATTATCCTTTGGTTCCAAATCCTCAAATGTCTTTCCATCTCAAAGCCAAAGCCTAACTTCTTCCAATAGTCTCAAGGCCCTACACATTCTGCTTCCCCACTGAACCTCATCTTCTCACTGTTATTCACTCTGCAGTTACAATGGCTCTTGCTTAATTTTTTTGAATATCCAAGCATGTTTCTGGCACTCCCCCAAAGCCTTTACCCTGCTCTGTTTCTCTTGATAATAATTATCACCTTTGGACATAGATTAATTATCTGTTTATAATTAATATTTCACAAAAGGTATTTTATTTTGTTCATATATAAATCTCCAGGGACTAGGGTAATGCCTGGTGCAGAATAGCTGCTCAACAAATTTAAAAATTTTCTGGTGATGAAAATGTATTTTATCTTAACAGAGGTGCTGATTACATGGGATGTATTCATTTGTTGAATGAAAAATATACATGAATTTTCCATTTTCCATTAAAAAGATTTTGTGTTTTCTTTACTCTCAATGGGCCCTTTTAGTTCGAGAGGTCTAACGTAAATTGTATTACCGAGTGAATTTCTGTCTATATAAAACTATGTGTCTCTGGCTAAGGCTCCCAAATGCCCTGTGTTTTTACTGGGGAGAGTTTAAATGTGTTAGGGTAAGGAACACCAAAGAGATAAAATGTTTAATGTTCCAAGGGGTTATATGGGAAGAAGAGGGTCAGAATATATTGGCATTAATTGAAAACTTCAGGAAGTAAACTTTACATTATAAAAGTGGAAGGCAAGTTAGCATATCTTTAACTGGATGGAAAAAGAACTTACCTTGAATCAAGGTAGTCAGAGGGCATCTAATCAGTCCCCAAACAATAGATGAGATTACTTCAAGTACAATTCTGCTGGCTTCATAGTGATGATTTCTTCATATTGTCTCCTAAACATGTCTTAAGAAAAAGAAAATGCCATGTTCTCAGAGAGACAGGTCCTTTTATACTGAAAGAAAGAGGGAGGATAGACAGTCACTACATGGAAAGTCAGGTACTCAAGCCTTTGGTGAAAATGGGAGTGTTTACTAAGGCAATAACCAACCCCAAAGTGACCATGATATCTTCCAATTTCGTGAGAAAAAGGCTGCATTTAGACTCTCCAAGTGGAATAAAGGGCATCTTGAGCCTTTGCATCATTGCACAAATAATGAGAATTGACTCTGGCCATGGTTACCAGGAAAAGTATTTATGGAAGGAATATTGGATGGCTCTCAAATCAACATGAAAACTGAAGATGCCAATTCATAAAGTGGATAGGAATCGAGGAAGGTCAGGCAATCCAAAACAGTTGAGATCACAGCACTGAAACAGTCTGGTTAAAATGTCACCAGCTCTGGGCTGTGCGCCATGGCTCACGCCTGTAATCCCAGCACTTTGGGAGGCCGAGGCAGGCAGATCACGAGGTCAAGAGATTGAGATCATCCTGGTTAACATGGCGAAATCCCGTCTCTACTAAAAATACAAGAAATCAGCCGGGTGTGGTGGTGGGCGCCTGTAGTCCCAGCTACTCGGGAGGCTGAGGCAGGAGAATGGCATGAACCGGGGAGGCGGAGCTTGCAGTGAGCCAAGATCGTGCCACTGCACTCCAGCCTAAAGGACAGAGCAAGACTCCATCTTGGGGAAAAAAAAAAAATGTCACCAGCTCTGGACACGTGTTTTTGCTTTCCCTGTCACCACAGCCACCCTGGACGCTAGTGAACCCCACTTCAGGACTCTCAGCAGTGCTGCCTTTACTATCATAAACAGCTCTTCACCTGCCCCTTGGGTTTTACATCACTCTCTCACGTTGCAAAGTCCTGGGTGAGATCCTGAATACAACTGACCAAGGGTGGGCCATGTGAACATACTGAGGTCAGGAGGAAGGAAAAGGAAATACCTGCTTTCATTATCTTCCTAGTGGAAAACAGGGTCCTGCTAACTCACCTGTTCGGGGATTCTTCCCAAATAAGAATATTCAGATTCTAAAGATAGTCAGGCCTATTATAATCTATCCCTTTGGCTGCTTTACATCCTCATTAATACTTTCTCCTAAACTTGCACTTCCAAAAATATTTCTACACTGTATAGGTAGCCTGTCTCATGCAACCAAAAACACCCTCACTCTTTCCTCAAACAGAGAAAATATGAAGTTCTTTTTCACTCCATTGAGTTTCAGCCCAAATTCTCTGGCCATTGCCCATTCTTTCTGATACAATCTCATCTTTAATTTCTAAAACTGAAAACTCAATAGTAAGTATAGCCACCACCAACACGTTCTATACACAACAGGCATTTCTGCAGTAAGACATATGACCATAGCTAGTATTTTCAGCTTTTGTCTTATGCCACTCCATGTTCTCTCTGCCTGAGCTAGTTAGCACACAGTAGGGCAACCTAAACTAAATATTCAGCCTTTAGAAATCTGAGCACTTGCTGTTCCTGCTTGTATAAACTTGCAATAGTCTTTTGTTCACATTTACCACTCAAAATAATAGTACAAGAGGTGTACTGTGGTCCTTCCTGTCCTTCTTTTTAGTAGTCAGGATCAGTCAACCCAACAAAAATCCAACTTCCTCCTTCTATTATTTTCCAGCAGCATGAGAACCTTTGAATGTCCAAGTGGTTATTCCAGCGTCCAGTTTTATAGAAGTATTATAATATCACTCAGTGGAAGCAATTCTCCTTTGGACACTAAAATAACCAAAGGAGCCCTGGGACAGAATGCAAATTTTTTTTTTTTTTTTTTTTTTAGACAGAGTCTCTTGTTGCCCAGGCTGGAGTGCAGTGGCACGATCTCAGCTAACTGCAACCTCCACCTCCCGGGTTCAAGCAATTCTCCTGCCTCAGCCTCCTGAGTAGCTGGGATTACAGGTGCCTGCAACCATGCCCAGCAAATTTTTGTATTTTTGGCAGAGACGGGGTTTCACCATGTTGGCCAGGCTGGTCTTGAACTCCAGGTCTCAGGTGATCCTCCCACCTCGCCCTCTCAAAGTGCTGGGATTACAGGCGTGAGCCACCGCACCTGGCCCAGGATGCAAAATTTTAATAGTGGATAATTAGATCTAATTTTGACTGGTGGCCTTATATTTCTTCCCCAAGGCTTCTCAATCTGTATATCCCAGAATAGGAAGAAAGAGTGCCATTTATTCACAGTTAAATCAAAGTAAATGCTTTATCCTAAAGAACAGCACCTAAATGTGCAAGATGTTATCTACCAGTTGACAGCCAGCTGGTACCATATCTAAGACTTCAATAGACCATTCTGCTTTTCTATAAGGTCATTTGCTTCTGGGTAGTAGGACACGTGGCTAGATCAGTCAATTCTATGGCAATTAGTCCATTGTCTTATTTCTTTCTCAGTAAAGTAAGTTCCTTATTCATAAAGGATCTACTTACATCTTTTAATTTTATTATGGCTCAGCTTGTTTAATTTATTTCAAAAGTTTATTTGAATGGCATTACCCTTATATTATGAGTCACCTTCAATTTTATTTCAAGAATTTGGAAAATAAATGTCAAGAAAATAGCATGGTTATAAAACATAATAATGTAGAATGGGAATTCCATTGTGATGTTTATGAATTTGAGCTGTTAAACATGAGGAAAGTGTTAGTGGAAGCACAGTAGAGCAGTGATGGTAAACTCATGTATAGAATAGGTATCTGTTTCAGTGAGGGTAATTTCTGCCCCTACCACAATGAAAGGGTTCAATATCATCAGCTTCTACTAGGTAGTTGACTGGTAGTCTTTGATACGGTGTCATCCTGGTTCTCAGACCTGACTGCTACTCCTGATCAATGGGGAATTCAACTGAGTCACTAGGCAGGTCACCATGATGAGAGGAAGTCCTTGTCATTAGGCTCCTGCACAGCCTTCATCCCTGCCACCATGGCTGCTCTACAGTCCGTCGGTCTAGCACCAGGGAAAGATTCTGATGGACATCTCTAAGAACAACAACAAAAAGCCATTTTTTCTTCTTAATTACTTAAAGTTTTCCCCACAGTGGGAACCTTTGGGGGATCATGCAGATGAAGCACAAATATTCTCATACACTGGTTTCATTCTTCCCTTATCTTCCCCATCACCAATTCTCCAATATTATTCCTTCCAAACCTCTTACTGTCTGGCCAAACCATCAGCCACTGTCCAGGAATTGGATCTAGATAATTGCCTTAGGCAGTCTCTCCTGGATGATTAGATATACCACTAAACATCTGCTCCCAGGAGAACTTAATATCCTCAATTGTGCTTTGGGACCACCCTTGAGTGGAGTTAATGCACTACAGTAATTTACAACCAAGAAAATTGATGGGCTCATTGCCATGTGCTAGAGAGAATTTGCCTAGCCACAGGGAGAACACTGAATCTCTCCAGGATCCTGTGGGGAGTGGGATTAGGATGGGGCCCGGGTGGGGCATAGGCCTGGGATTCCTACAACTGCATTTGAAGGAAGCCTGGACTGACTACCAGTGTTGTGGCTCATATTCCCTTTGGTTCTGTCCTGCGTTCCACTGTCACTGGAAAACCCCATCAAGCTGCCAACACACTTGGGAGGTGTACCCACCACTCCTCATCCCAGGTCTACCCTCCAATACAAACAGAGGTTGTCAAAATACATCCTGCCTCTGTGGTGGGCAAAAATCTGGAGAAATTCAGAGGAAAATAATGCTTTGGAAATGGCTTTATTTCTGAGAACTTTAATTTCCAAAACTTCCCCAATAACCACATTTTCTTGGAGTTCAAGATCAGAGAAAGACTACCCTGGTGGCCTTTTAACCTGAATTAACCCACTAGCCCAGTTGGTGCCCCCATCTCGTTTAACTCTGTGATGTAGCTTATAAAAAGATGTGGCCTCTAGTCTGTCAAATACTGCACATTCCACAGTTCTTGCGCAGGCCACTTCCTTCCCTATGGAGTCACTGCCTGACTTTTCCAAAGCTGATATTAATATCACAGACCATTATAATATAGTTATTTTCATGGAAGGCAGGGAGGAAGTCACGTGGCATTAATTGGTCCCATGGGGTCCTGAAAGTCTCCATTTAGCATGTTGTTTTTACTCATACAAGCAGGAATGAAGTGGAAACAGTGAGGAAGTCACTGTGATTGTATTAAATGAGTATTTTTTTTTTCTAGAACTTGTTTACTTAATGAGTCATTATTTCTTTTTTAATTGTATGAACACAGGTAGTTGCTAGGTCAAAGGCACACGTACATCTTCTTAAATGCACACACAAAGACACACACAAACACATATCTCTAGGCCACTGTCAGTTTGCCTTATTTTAACCTCTGTTGTGACGTCAACTTATTGAAGGACTGGGGCACAGAGAAGCTAACCAAGGTTCTGTGAATTTTTGTAGTTTAGGAAAAAGGTATCAAAAGCTCCTGATTATAAAAAGATATAGATGCCATCCTCTTTAAATTACTAAACCAAGTTAATTCTGTATCAAAATGTTGATATCACCACAATTCACTACTTTGTGTTCGCTTCATAAATTTTACTTTTCAAAAGCTCATCACATACATCATTTTTGACCTTATAATGGGCCTTTGAGGTAGGTTGGGTCAGAATTACTATTCTATTTCTCAAACTAAGAATTGATGTCAGAGAGGTGGATTTACTTTTTAATGATCATGTAACTAATAAGTGGTGGTCTGAAAAACCCAAGGGGACCCAAGAAATAAGTTGTGACTCCAAAAAGACCTTGCCATGGTGTAAAGGACTTCATAAGTTGGATAGGTGGACGTAGCAAATCTTAGTGAGCCTGGGCTGCTAGAAAGTTCTGCAAGCCCTCTTCCCTCCCCAGGTAGCTGCATGCACTAACTCTGTGTTCTTAGGAATGTCTCCACCAACTGTTGTGATGAAATTCTATTTTCCCACCAACAATTCACATGAAAATGGACATGAAAGCAGGCCAATGATGTGAAGCCTTCTTGAAACATTTTCCATTTGAAGATGCTGGTATTCAGATAATTCTTAGGCTTCTTTGGCATAAAAAAAAAATTCTTTTGACAAAAATGTGCCAGAAAAATATTTACTAAATATTCTCCAGAGTGGTAGTGGTCATGGACAGTGAATACTACTTCTCTTGAAGATTCTGAAATAAGAAAAGTAAGATTCTGATAAGGAAAAATATATATAACTTTTCCCAATCAGGGAGAACTTTATGTCGTTCACCCTGAAGGCTGGATATTAATGTAAACAAACTTTCATAATTTTTTATACACTAGTAAAATTTCATTCTCATGGTCAATAGGTCAATCGGGCAGGTAATAAACAAGTGTATGTTGGCTCAATTTACTTAAATCAAGTAAGTAAATTAAGTGTTGACTTAATTTAGATCAAGACACTAAAATACATTTTGTTTTGTTTTTAGACAGAGTCTTGCTCCATCACCCAGGCTGGAGTGCAATGGCGTGACCTTGGCTCACTACAACCTCCACCTCCTGGACTCAAACAACTCTCCTGCTGACTCAGCCTCCCAAGTAGCTGGGATTACAGGTGCCCACCACCACGCCCAGCTAATTTATATATATATAATTAATATATATTATAAATTAATTTATTAATTTATATTTTATATATTATATATTATAATTAATATTATATATTTATATATAATTAATATAAATATATATAATTATATATATATTTATATATGTGTGTGTGTGTGTGTGTGTGTGTGTTTTTTAATTAGAGTTGGGGCTTCACCATGTTGGCCAGGCTGGTCTCAAACTCCTGACTTCAGGTGATCCACGTGCCTTGGCCTCCCAAAGTGTCAGGATTACAGGTGTGAGCTGCCACGCCCAGCCTAAAATACTATTTAATTCACAAACAATGCATTCACTTTAGAATAAACAAATAAACGAAAATAGCTCCATAACCACAGATGTGACAACTCCTCCTGGGACACTGTCACCCAATCTTTACTCAAATGAATGCATGCATTCCTACCAGAACACAGGGTGTGGGGACGCATGGCGCCATTCACGTTAGTGCCATTCTCAGAAGCATAACTAGGTGGGTGGCTCCTACAGATGACGTTTATCTGCCTTTATCTTCACAGAGGAGAGCAATCACCTCATTGAGCTTTAGAGCTTACGGAGACTAAAAACCACTCTACAAAGGAAATCCAGAATTTCCAGTGGTACTATAGGAGATGAAGCTGTACATAGGCTACTGAGGACTAAAGGACAACTTACTCAATATTCAGGAATGACTACCCAGCTTGTGAGCGGACTAAGGCCTTTGATTCTCCTGCTTCTTCTCCTCTCTTCTTGATCCTTTAATTGCTCATAAAAATTCTATGAGGTCAGCAGAGCAAGGTGCAAAGAATGTGTTCGAATAGTCTATTTGGTTTATTTTTAGTCAATCAAGTTAAAGTGTTTTAAGAGAAGATCAAATCTATTGGCTAACTAGAGGACTGGAGGTCGTGTGTGGATTTTGATTGCCCATATCGTGCATGAATGAGACTCTTCTGTGAATGAGACTCACAGAAGCAGAGAATGGGGAACTATGAGAGAAGGAATAGAATTATTTTTCAACTTTTCACATCTGACAGATGCAGAAACTGATGCCCAGAGAGCATAACAGACTTGGTCAATGTCACAGAACTTGTTTAAAGTAGGATAAAGAAGCACAAAGTCATTTAATATTTGATAACTAGCATCAAGTATGCTATATTGAATATATACACATATATAAAATAATAAAAAGTTTCATCTTTGGCTCAGTTTTTAAATAACAGTTGTTTTCCATTACAGATCTGCAAAGACAATTTTATAAGTCGTCTGTTAATAATATTTTATTTCAAAGCAAACTATCCATCAGGCAAACATAAAGTATGCTAGGAGGTGGCACGCCTTTTGTTTCACAGAAGAGAACAGAGTGAGATATATCTGATGACTGAAGCATAGCAGTTTCTTTGAGCCATTAGCCAACCTGCTACTGTTCCCGCAGAGAGATCTTAAAGGACTGCACAAAGTGAACACAACGGCTCCTCCTGGGAGGTGGAAAGCAGGAGGGAACAGGCAGGGAAATAAGAAAAATGAACCTTTCCATCCCCTCATTTGCTTGTCACTGTACACACTCTCATAAGACATAAGACACACTTTTATGTCTGGAAGGTGTGATTTTAAATTTTACACAACCTGAAAGAAGGAAAGGTTCTCTGTCGACACTGGAGAGGTAATAGGGCTTGGCATGGGGAGAGATGAAATTCAAGTTACACTTGGGACAACTTTAATTTCAATTTATAATAAAACTCTATTACAAGGCTGTACTACAGACAGTCAGTAGAAGACTCAACTCAAGAGGCCTCTGGAGAAACATAGTAGACATGGAAAATGACTTTTGCATGGGAGAAAGAATACAGAGAAGAGGAAAAAATAAAGCCTCCAGCAGTAAACCATGTCCTCCTCAACCCTCAGAAAAATCAAGAAAAGGATATTAACAGCACTGTGGATTGAAGAAAAGGCAAATGAACCCTCCACAATAATAGTTTGTCTTACAGATTTGCAAAAAGTAATCACTGGAGAAAATGACAGGGCCAGCACAATTCCAGAGGAAAGTGAAATAAGAAAGACACCTTTCATTTTCTCTATGGGGACAGAAAATAGGTGGTGGCAATATAGGGTTTTCTCAGAAATCTTATTGGCCACATTTACTCCTCTCATTAAATGTTGATGTATGTGACACATAATATGTTCTGTTAATTAAGCCTCTTGACATAGCTTTGTGGACTTCAGAAGGTTGTAGGACTCAAGGGAAGAAGATTCTACAACCCAGCAAACTTCCAAGAAAGCAATTACCTAGAAGAGGTTATCCAAGTGTGCATGGCTGACAAAGCTGCCTCACCATTTCAGAGCAGGTGAGAAACTTCTGATTGGTGTTCTATTGTTTCTGTTTTCCCTTTCTTCTCTTTGCCCCGTGTTGCTTTTTGGTAAATTGTGAAGGTAGAGGGAAAGTCCGTAAGTGTGGAGGGACATTAAAGAGGTGTGAAGATACCGGGAAAGGAGTCAGGAGACAAGAAGGCAGTTTGCTCTTGTGAGATAAAGCCTCTGGGATTGACGAGCTCACAGCCTCATGGGAAGCTGCTCTCAGTTTATCACATCCAGGAAAAGTGCTCATAAGAAAGAACAAGTAACGGTTCCAGTTTCCTTCAGTCTTAATATAGAAAGACCTTAAAGGTCCAAAACAATTTTAGAAAGAGAGCCACAGGGTGGGGAGGGAAAAGTATTGTGCACCTCTGAGGAAATGAGGGGGAAGACTAACAATATTGTTTTAACATGGCTGCGACAATCTTTGTGGGCTCTAAGCACTGATCCACTGCATCCTTCTGACCTTGAGACATTTATTGTTAAATTTTCTAAAGAAAAAAAAATTTGCTTTGGAAATAACTCCCGGGGTTATTCTATTCCACAACAAACTATTTAAGGCTAAGCTATTAGTACTTTGATGTATTTGTGTCATTTAGAGAGATGAATAGACAAAATCACAAGTCTCGTTTCCCTTCTCACTGATTCATTATATAATTAAAGTGATCAAAGAAAGACAATCTGTGTTGACTTTATAGAAAATTTATTTTGCAAATACTCTAACAAATATAATTTTGGAAAAATCATCTGAAATCAATAAAAAAAAAAACCTCCAAATATAGTTTTCCTTCCATTCAGTCATTTTCCTTTTCATTATAGGATTTTGAGGATGACCTAAATCTTATGTAAAATTGGGTATGTTGTTACATATGCACAAAATGTTTATCAGGTCTTAAACCTGATTATATAATATTATTTCTCCTTCTCCTTCTCCTTCTTCTTCTTCTTCTTCTTCCTTATACTTTAAGTTCTGGGATACATGTGCAGAATGTACAGGTTTGTTACATAGGTATACGTGTGTCACAGTGGTTTGCTGCAGCTGTCAACCCGTCATCCACATTAGGTATTTCTCCTAATGCTATCCCTCTGCTTGCCCCCAGTGTGTGATGTTCCCTTCCCTGTACCCATATGTTCTCATTGTTCAACTCCCACTTATGAGTGAGAACATGCCATGTTTGGTTTCCTGTTCCTGTGTTAGTTTGCTGAGAATGATGGTTTCCAGCTTAATCCATATCCCTGCAAAGGACGTGAACTCATTCTTTTTTATAGCTGCATAATATTCCATGTTGTCTATGTGCCACATTTTCTTTATCCAGTCTATTATTGATGGGCATTTGGGTTGGTTCCCAGTCTTTGCTATTGTGAATGGTGCTGCAATAAACATACATGTGCATGTGTCTTTATAGTAGAACGATTTATAATCCTTTGGGTATATGCCCAGTAATGGGATTGTTGGGTCAAATGGTATTTCTAGTTCTAGATCCTTGAGGAATCACCACACTGTCTTCCACAATGGTCAAACTAATTTACACTCCTACCAACAACGTAAAAGCATTCCTATTTCTCCACATCCTCTCTAGCATCTGTTGTTTCCTGGCTTTTTAATGATCACCATTCTAACTGGTGTGAGATGGTATCTCATTGTGTTTTTGATTTGCGTTTGTCTAATTACCTGTGATGATGAACTTTTTTTCATGTTTGTTGGTCACATAAATGTCTTCTTTTGAAAAGTGTCTGTTCATATCTTTTGTCCACTTTTTGATGGGGTTGTTTGTGTTTTTCTTGTAAATTTGTTTAAGTTCCTCACAGATTCAGCATATTAGTCCTTTGTCAGATGAATAGATTGCAAATTTTTCTCCCAGTCTGTAGGTTGCCTGTTCACTCTGATGATAGTTTCTTTTGCTGTGCAGAAGCTCTTTAGTTTGATTAGACCATTAGTCCATTTTGGCTTTTATTGCAATTGCATTTGGTGTTTTAGACATGAAGTCTTTGCCCATGCCTATATCCTGAATGGTATTGCCTAGGTTTTCTTCCAGGATTTTTATGGTTTTAGGTCTTACGTTTAAACCTTTAATCCATCTTGAGTTAATTTTTGTATAAGGTGTACGGAAGGGGTCTAGTTTCAGTTTTGTGCATGTGACTAGCCAGTTTTTCCAACACCGTTTATTAAATAGGGAATCCTTTCCCCATTGTTTGTTTTTGTCAGGTTTGTCAAAGATCAGATGGCTGCAAATGTGTGGTGTTATTTCTGAGTCCTCTGTTCTGTTTCATTGGTCTATATATCTGTTTTGGTACCAGTACCATCCTGTTTTGATTACTGTAGCCTTGTAGTATAGTTTGAAGTCAGGTAGCATGATGCTTCCAGCTTTGTTCTTTTTGCTTATGATTGTCTTGGCTATACAGGCCCTTTTTTGATTCCATATGAAATTTGAAGTAGTTTTATTTATTTATTTATTTTTCTAATTCTGTGAAGAAAGTCAATGGTAGCTTGATGGGGATGGCATTGAATCTCTAAATTACTTTGGGCAGTTTGGCCATTTTCATGATATTGATTCTTCCTATCCATGAGCATGGAATGTTTTTCCATTTGTTTGTGTCCTCGCTTATTTCTTTGAGCAGTGGTTTGTAGTTCTCCTTGAAGAGGTCCTTCACATGCCATGTAAGTTGTATTCCTAGGTATTTCATTCCCTTTGTAGCAATTGTAAATGGGAGTTCACTCATTATTTGGCTCTCTGTTTGTCTATTATTGGTGTACAGGAATGCTTGTGATTTTTGCACATTGATTTTGTATCCTGAGACTTCGCTGAAGTTGCTTATCAGCTTAAGGAGTTTTTGGACTGAGACAACGGGGTTTTCTAAATATATAATCATGTCATCTGCAAACAGAGACAATTTGACTTCTTCTCTTCCTATTTGAATACACTTTATTTCTTTCTCTTGCCTGATTGCCCTGGCCAGAACTTCCAATACTATGTTGAATAGGAGTGGTAAGAGAGGGCATCCTTGTTTTATGCCAGTTTTCAAAGGGAATGCTTCCAATTTTTGCCCATTCAGTATGATATTGGCTGTGGGTTTGTCATAAATAACTCTTATTATTATGAGATATATTCCATCAATACGTAGTTTGAGAGTTTTTAGCATGCAGAGTGTTGAATTTTATCGAAGGCCTTTTCTGAATCTATTGAGATGATCATGTGGTTTTTATCACTGCTTCTGTTTATGTGAAGGATTACACTTACTGATTTTTGTATGTTGAACCAGCCTCGGATCCCAGGGATGAAGCCAACTTGATTGTGGTGGATAAGCTTTTTAATATGCTGCTGGATTCAGTTTGACAGAATTTTATTGAAGATTTTTGCATCAATGTTCATCAGGGATATTGGCCTGAAATTTTCCTTTTATGTTGTGTCTCTGCCAGGTTTTGGTATCAGGATGATGTTGGCCTCATAAAATGAGTTATGGAGGAGTTTCCTTTTTTTTTTTATTGTTTGGAATAGTTTTAGAAGGAAGAGTGCCATCTCCTCTTTTTGCCTCTGGTAGAATTCAGCTATGAATCTGTCTGGTCCTGGGCCTTTTTTGGTCAGTAGGCTATTAATTACCATCTCAATTTCAGAACTTGTTATTGGTCTATTCAGGGACTCAAATTCTTCCTTGTCTAGTCTTGGGAGGGTGTAAGTGTTGAGGAATTTATCCACTTTTTCTAGATTTTCCAGGTTATTTGCATAGAGGTGTTTATAGTATTCTCTGATGGTAGTTTGTATTTCTGTGGGATTAGTGGTGATATCCCCTTTATCATTTTTTATTGTGTCTATTTGATTCTTGTCTCTTTTCTTCTTTATTAGTCTGGCTGGCGGTCTATCTATTTTGTTAATCTTTTCAAAAAACTAGCTCCTGGATTCATTGATTTTTTTTTTTTTTTTTTTTTTTTGAAGGGTTTTTTGTGTCTCTATCTCCTTCAGTTCAGCTCTGATCTTAGTTATTTCTTGTCTTCTGCTAGGTTTTGAATTTGTTTGATCTTACTTCTCTAGTTCTTTTACTTTTGATGTTAGGGTGTCCATTTTAGATCTTTCCTGCTTTTTCCTGTGGGCATTTAGTGCTATAAATTTCCTTCAAAACACTGCTTTACCTGTCTGCTGGAGATTCTGGTATGTTGTATCTTTGTTCTCATTGGTGTCAAAGACCTTATTTATTTCTGCCTTCATTTTGTTATTTACCCAGTAGTCATTCAGGAGCAAGTTGTTCAGTTTCCATGTAGTTGTGCAGTTTTGAGTGAGTTTTTTTGTATGTTTGTTTGAGATGGAGTCTCACTCTGTCACCCAGGCTGGAATGCAGTGGTGCAACCTCCACTCACTGCAACCTCCGCCTTCTGGGTTCAAGCAATTCTCCTTCTTCAGCCTCCCAAGTAGCTGGGATTACAGGCACCCACCACCACACCAGGCTAATTTTTGTATTTTTAGTAGAGACACAGTTTCACCATGTTGGCTAGGCTTGAGTGACTTTCTTAATTCTGAGTTCTAATTTGATTGCACTGTGGTCTGAGAGACTCTTTGTTATGATTTCCATTCCTTTACATTTGCTGAGGAGTGTTTTACTTCCAATTAGGTAGTCAATTTTAGAATAAGTGTTATGTGGTGCTGAGAAGAATGTATATTCTGTTGATTTGGAGTGGAGAGTTCTGTAGATGTCTATTAGGTCTGCTTGGTCCAGAGCTGAGTTCAAGTCCTGGATATCCTTGTTAATTTTCTGTCTCAGTGATCTGTCTAATATTGCCAGTGGGGTGTTAACATCTCCCACTATTATTGTGTGGGAGTCTAAGTCTCTTTGCAGATCTCTAAGAACTTGCTTTATGAATCTGGGTGCTCCTGTATTGGGTGAATATATATATTTAGGATACTCACCTCTTCTTTTTGCATTGATCCCTTTACCATTACGTAATGCCCTTCTTTGTTTCTTTTGATCTTTGTTGGTTTAAAGTCTGTTTTATCAGAGACTAGAATTGCAACCCCTGCTTTTTTTTTTTTTTTTTCCATTTTCTTCATAAATCTTCCTCCATCCCTTTATTTTGAGCCTATGTGTGTCTTTGGATGTGAAATGAGTCTCCTGAATATAGCATACTGATGGGTCTTGACCCTTTAACCAATTTCCCAGTCTGTGTCTTTTAATTGGGGCATTTAGCCCATTTACATTTAATGTTAATATTGTTATGTGTGAATTTGATCCTGTCATTATGATGCTAGTTGATTATTCTGCTTATTAGTTGATGCAGTTTCTTCATAGTGTTGATGGTCTTTATATTTTGGTATGTTTTTGCAGTGACTGGTACTGGTTTTTCCTTTCCATATTTAGTGCTTCCTTCAGGAGCTCTTGTAAGGCAGGCCTGGTGCTGACAAAATCCCTCAGCATTTGCTTGTCTATAAAGGATTGTATTTTTCCTTCACTTATGAAGCTTAACTTGACTGGATATGAAATCCTGGGTTGAAAATTCTTTTCTTTAAGAATGTTGAATATTGGCCCCCACTCTCTTCTGACTTGTAGAATTTCTGGTGAGAGATCTGCTGTTAGTCTGATGGGCTTCCCTTTGCAGGTAATCCAACCTTTCTCCCTGGCTGCCCTTAACATTTTTTCCTTCATTTCAACCTTGGTGAATCTGACTATTACGTGTCTTGGGGTTGCTCTTCTCAGGGAGCATCTTTGTGGCATTCTCTGTATTTCCTGAATTTGAATGATGGCCTGTCTTCCTAGGTTGGGGAAGTTCTCCTGGATAATATCCTGAAGTGTGTTTTTCAACTTGGTTCCATTTCCCTGTCACTTTCAGGTATAACAGTCAAACACAGATTTGGTCTTTTCACCTAGTCCCATATTTCTTGAAGGTTTTGCTTGTTCCTTTTTATTCTTTTTTCTCTAATCTTGTCTTCACACTTTATTTCATTAAGTTGATCTTCAATCTCTGATATTTTTTCTTCCACTTGATCTATTTGGCTATTGTTACTTGTGTATAATTCACAAAGTTCTTGTTCTGTGCTTTTCAGCTCCATCAAGTCATTTATGTTTTTCTCTAAACTGGTTGTTCTAGTTAGCAATTCCTGTAACCTTTCATCAAGGTTCTTAACTTTCTTGCATTGGATTAGAACATGCTTCTTCAGCTTGAAGGAGTTTGTTATTACCTACCTTCTGAAGCTTACTTCTGTCAATTTGTCAAACTCATTCTCCATCCAGTTTTGTTTCCTTGCTGGCAAGGAGTTATGATCCTTTGGAGGAGAAGAAGAGATCTGGTTTTTGGAATTTTCAGCCTTTTTGCACTGGTTTTTCCTCATCTTTTTGGATTTATCTACCTTTGGTGTCTGATGCTGGTGACCTTTGGATGGAGTTTTTGCGTGGTTGTCCTTTTTGTTGATGTTGATGCTATTGCTTTCTGTTTGTTAGTTTTCCTTCTAACAGTAGGCCCCTCTTCTGCAGGTCTGCTGGAGTTTGCTGGGGGTACACTCCAGACCCTGTTTGCCTGAGTGTCACCAGCAGAGGCTGTAGAACAGCAAAGGTTGCTGCCTACACCTTCCTCTGGAACCTTCGTCCCAGAGGGGCACCCACCAGATGCCAGTCAGAGCTCTCCTGTATGAGGCGTCTGTGTACCCCTGCTGCGAGGTGTCTCCCTAACAGGAGGCATGGGGGTCAGGGACCCACTTGAGGAGACAGTCTGTCCCTTAGCAGAGCTCGAGCGCTGTGCTGAGTGATCTGCTGCTCTTTTCAGGGCCATCAGGCAGGAACGTTTAAGTCTGCAGAAGCCACACCCACAGCCACCCCTTCCCCCAGGTGCTCTGACCCAGGGAGACGGGAGTTTTATCTATAAGCCCCTGACTGGGGCTGCTGACTTTCTTTCACAGATGCCTTGCCCAGAGAGGAGGAATCTAGAGAGGCAGTCTGGCTACAACGGCTTTGCAGTGCTGCAGTGGGCTCAGCCCAGTCATAACTTCCTGGCGGCTTTGTTTACACTATGAGGAGAAAACTGCCTACTCAAGCCTCAGTAATGGTGGACGTCCCTCCACCCATCAAGCTTGAGCATCCCAGGTTGACTTCAGACTGCTCTGCTGGCAGCAAGAATTTCAAGCCAGTGGATCTTAGCTTGCTGGGCTCCATGGGGGTGGGATCTGCTGAGCTAGACCACTTGGCTCCTTGGCTTTAGCCCCCTTCCCAGGGAATTGAACACATCTGTCTCTGGTGTTCCAGGTGCCACTGAAATGGAAAAAAAAAAAAACAAAAAACAAACTCCAGCAGCTAGCTCGGTGTCTGCTCAAATGGCCACCCAGTTTTGTGCTTGAAACCCAGGGCCCTGGTGGTGTAGGCATCCTAGGGAATCTCCTGGTCTGTGGGTTTCAAAGACTGTGGGAAAAGTGTAGTATCTGGGCTGGAATGCACCGTTCCTCACAGCACAGTCCCTCCGGTCTTCCCTTGACTAGGGGTCCCTTGGCTAGGGGAGGGAGTTCGCTGACCCCTTGCATTTCCCTGGTGAGGCGATGTGCCACCCTACTTCAGCTCACCTTCTGTGTGCTGCACCCGCTGTCTAACCAGTCCCAATGAGATGAACTGGGTACCTCAGTTGGAAATGCAGAAATCACCTGCCTTCTGTGCTGGTCTTGCTGGGAGCTGCAGATCGGAGCTGTTCCCATTAGGCCGTCTTGCCCGGAATCACATTTCTTCTTTTGGATAAAGACCTGGCTTATAATTTCTGCCAAAGAATATGGATCAGGGTATTTGATCACTGACTATACTGACTATTCTTAAAGATGGCTGCTCTGTGATATTTAACCATCCATAGACTTAGAGAGGTTTGTAAGTTGCCAATTGCTATGTAACAAATATGCCCAAAAGTTAGCTGTTTAGAATAACAAACATTTACAATCTCACAATCTCTATGAGTGAAGAATCTGGGCATGGCTTAGCTGAGTGCATTCGGGCTCCAGGTCTCTTGCAAAGCTGCAATGATGATATGAGCTGGGGCTGCAGTCATCTCAAAGCCTGACTAGGGGAGGATCTGCTTCCAAGATTGCTCATGTGACTCTTGGCAAGCTTCAGGTACTCACTGGCTGTTGACCAGGTTTATAAGGTTTTTTTTTTTTGGTTTTGTGGGGTTTTTTGTTTGTTTGATTTTTGTCATCTGGACATCTCCATAGGGCCATATACAATATGGCAGCATACTTCCCAAAGCTTGAAGGCTCCCAGAGAGAGAGCTCCAGAGAGGGCATCCAAGACAGAAGCCACAGTCTTTTCCTAATCTAACTTATTAGGAACATCCCATCGTTTTCTGTCATGTTCTATTCATTAGATGTAAGTTCAGTGATACTGAAGAGAACAGCGTCAATACCAGGAGGCAGGGATAAGTGGGGGACATCTTAACAGCTGCTTACCACACAGTACATGACCTAAAACAGCAGCCTGAAATATCAAAACCTCATACAATTAATATATAAAATCAAGTTACTTCTGTTGCCATTGAAAAATACCAGCTGAACTGAATTTAGGGTGATTTACATACAAGTAACTTATAAAGGCCATAATCCAAATGATCTGCCATATATTGCAAACAAAGTATGACAAATTCCTTGTTATCATCACAATTAAATTAAGAGACTAAAGAGAAATAGTGTATTAATTCTGATGCATGGGTCATGCTCCCTTGGTCGTGGTTACACTTCGGTCATTTGGTGAGAGTAACAACTTGACATATGAACTGCCTTTGAGGGAAATTTGGTTTAGAAGCCTCAGGACTTCATCTCAGAACAATTTGTCACTGAACATACACCGTATAATTATACCAAATCTTACCTCAAGTCATTGTGTGTGTGTGTGTGTGTGTGTGTGTGTATAAGAGAAAGACGAAACAGTTAACCATATTCTGTATATCAGGCTGAAGATCTTTACAACATATTGCAACCATTGGCTTCATATTGAGATAAAAGTTCACCAAGCACAATTCAGAAATTTATGGATCTTGACATGTCCTTCTAGATTAATGGGAGTTATAAAAACCAAATGGAATTTAGAAATAGCAAAAATAGGCGCGGTGCAGTGGCTCACCCCTGTAATCCCAGCACTGTGGGAGGCCAAGATGAGTGGATCACCTGAGGTGAGGAGTTTGAGACCAGGACCAGCCTGGCCAACATGGAGAAGCCTCATCTCTACTAAAAAATAATAATAATAAACTAACCGGGCATGGGAGCCCACGCCTGTAGTCCCAGCTATTCGGGAGGCTGAGGCAGGAGAATTGCTTAAACCCTGGGAGGCAGAGGTTTCAGTAAGCCAAGATCGCACCATTGCACTCCAACCTGGGTGACAAGAGCAAAACTCCATCTCAGAAAAAAAAAAAAGCAAAAATATTATTTTAAAAACTACAAAGAAGAACTAGTCTATCAGAGTTCGATTTCTTAACCTATTAAGGAAATTTACTCTCTCTAATTTGATTTGTGACTTAGAATTATTCTAGGACATTTTGGAAAAAGGCTAATACAAGCACAATACACTTCCCTACAGCTACAGTGATATCACACTTTCTAAAGTGATGTGCAACATGTTTGGGACTTACCATGTTATCTTTGTGAAACCCAAATACACAAAAGCATCCAGCCAGTAAGTGACAGTCTGGCTACCTGTCCTAACTACCAACCACTTTTGCTCATTCCCATACTCACATTTTCCTTAACCAGGATACTTACTGTCTCTATTTCTGTAAGTATGACATGATTACAACTCTGAGAAGGCTTTTGTTCTCTAGTATTTGGAATCCTTAAAACTACTTCACTTAGTTGTTAGAAATGAAGCAAAACTGTAGTTAAGAAAATTGTTGGGACTATAAAAACATTTGGCTCCTTTTCCCTGATCCAGAAGGTACTGTGTGTTCTTTGGATCTCAGTCAACATTTTGGGCAGTTCCAGATAAGGTATCCAATAACTTCACTTTGTGTCCCCATTTTTCTCGCCCTCATTCCAGAAAAAGTTGGATAGCTGCCTCCCAAATAATTTTATTGTGAGGGAAGTTATTATGAAAACATACTCCACTGGTTTTCACTGACCTCCAAAACACACTCCCTAATTAAGTGCAAATGGGAAACTGACTTGGAGCAGGTTGTCTCTGATTTTGGACTTGGGAGAAGTATGAAAGTTTATGAACTCGATACGCAAGCTCCATCTGCCAAATGAGGAATTTCTTATTTCACTTGGTGACCACACTGAGATTATATAATGCTCCTCAGAAAGCTCTGAACGCTGAAGATGCGTAAACCATCTGTCTATGTTGAAAAGTCAAAAAATGCACTGCCCCCACAATGTGTCTCCGGGCATAACTAATTATTTATCCAGAGAAATTTCATCATAGAGTTGTTGGGTTTTTTAAACATTGAATTTCTACATAACCATAAAATTTTACAGTACTAAAGAGGCAGTGATCATATTCATGCTCTCACATCCTTTTATAGGAGGCTAGGGTTAGTCAGCTTTAATATTTAAAGAAACCTGAAGCCCTGGCAGAGAGAAGTGGGAGAAGCAGAGAAAGGAAAGCAAAGTGAATTTCAGTTCTGCCATCTCATCTTTCCCTCCCCAGCCAGCAGGGGGCAGTAGTAACAGAGGAAGTGAAGCTGGCTTACTTCTGTGACTGAAGATACCGAAACACGGAGAAAGGGTGAAAGTTACATGAGGTTTCTCTGCTCCTCAGTGACCCAACCCCCACCCCATTGGTGGGAGTAAACCTCAGGTGTACTTCTGAATTCCAGTTCTCCCATGGTACCAGCTTAAGTTATGACAGATAATTAACTATGTTTTGAAACCATACTATAAGCCAGGCACTGTGTTAAGCACTTTACATGCATTTTTTCATTCCATCCTTTAGCAAAGTAGGATAAAGTAGGTTTGTTATCATTTGTATTTTAAAGATGAGAAAACTGAGGCTTAAGAGATTAAGTAACTTGCTCAAGGTTACCTACTTAAAACTCTAGCCACTAACGAGTAAAGAAAACTGCAATATTTATCTTTAACCCAGGGATTGAGTCTTACATTTATTTAATTTGTTTTTGTGTATTTCTTTATTTTTAAATTATTTAATCTGACAAAGATGGGAGTATTTTTAGTTGTTTTAATACCCAAAAGGTGATACATGGAATACACAATTACAGATGAATTTGAATGCGTCAATGTTATCAATCAGAGGAATTCAAGAGAAGGAAAAATTTTCCCCCAATTATCAAATTGGCTAACAATGGTGATATTACTGAGTAATATTATTAACTCAGATATTGTACAGTCACTCTTCCTTTTAGTAGGCTAGCTACAAATTGGATTTATATCATTTGTTGCCTTCCGTAGTCATTTTGCCAAAATGAAACACTCTCAGTTCAGGATTTATATTCAGATAGACAGCGTTCTCATATCAGTTCTGCACTTCCTTCTCTGAGCCTCAGTATCCTCATCTGTAAAAGGAATCATTCATACTTTAGGACTAATTTGATGGTTGTGAAGGTTAAACAAGCTAATACAGGTAAAACATTTAGCCTGACTCTGGCATATAGGAAGTAGTCTATAACTGCTATTATTCTGACACAGTGTCAAAGTTGGAAAACAAGTACAGAATTCAAACAAATGTCCAGCTATTTTGGTTCTGGGTGCCAAAAGTCCAGATGTTTGAGAAACCTCAATTAATAACTATATTTGTTGGTGCTCACTGGTGTAGTTGGCACAATGTGAGCACAGGTTACATCTGAGGGCAAGTGGGGGTTAATGTTCTCCCCGTTCATGCACAGTTGTCCTTTGTTAGGAACTAAAAATACAAAGGGATAAAGGCTTCCCCTTTCCATGTCTGCCGAAAAGATTACCGACAGTCAAGAGGCAACTTTTTCTTTTTGTTACAAGCACTTAAATTCCTTTTAAAATCTTAAATGAAAAAAAAAATAGTATTTATTTATTTCCTATACTTTCTTTTCAGCTTTCAAATATATCACAAAAATCTAAATACAATCCAGTTTTCTTCACTCTAGTCTAATCCTGAGCAGCCCAGCATTGAAAATAAAGATGCTTTATTTATAAGTATATCTTATAAATAAAGGTTTACCAACCTCCCTTAGAGTTTGTGTTTCCAAGATCTTCATTGTTAAATCATTATTCAAATCATAAAAGTTGGGAAGAGACACTTATCCTTTGCAAAAAGCAAAATACAGCAAATGCATCTCCAACTCCTTTGAACTGTCTGGGTTATGTGCAAAGGAAAGAGGTGTAGCTGATTCATCCACACAACCCATCTGCTTTCTGACTGGTATCAGATACCAGTCCTATACTATCCCCCAAGTTCAAATGGGATTGGAGTTAGGAGGTCTAGAAACTAGTCCTGATTCTGTGACCTTGAGGAAGTCCTTCAACTTTCCTGAGCCTCAGCTTCCAATCAAATAAAAACAAAAGGTTTAGAACAGGACCTAATTGCTAATAGTGTCCTGTTAAACCCTTGTCTTCTATAACCAAGATCTGTGGTTACTTGATCCAGTTGGGGGTTGTAAGATGAGGTAGACAGTTGTCAATATAGTACCTGAAGTCTACTCTTTCAAGGATAGCTCAGAGTTCAACACATCAATTTCATGTTTCTCAAACAGGTGCATGTGACCTCCTGGATCCTGGCCATGCTGACAGCGAATATGCAAGGCCCCAGATAAGCATAAAGTATCTTCCTGGTGTATTAATTATTCTTGAAAATGTTTGAGGAAAATTTATGTTTGTGTTAAAAGCCAATAATTTATTGTATAGATTTTAATATTCTCACAAATGTGTAAAGTAAAAAGGAGGCAGTAAAGATATTTGTCACTAGGGGTGTGGCTTCTTTAATACCTCTGACGTTCTCTTCAATAAGAGTACTTTGGTGAAAACGTATGTTAGATTATCAGTGGTCATATTTGGAGAGTAAATACACTATTGCTTAGCTTTCTTTCTGAGTCCACGGCAACTAGTGAGTGGGAATTTTATTCTAGAATGGTAGAGAATCCTAGGATGGTATGGGGATCTAGTGAAGGCCTGTAGAGAATGAAAGGATCCATCAAAACTGGCTGTTTCACGGTTTTATCAAAGGCACACTCCTGGACAAGGTGGTTGTCTTTGAAACACCATTCTCTGAGACTCTTTGATAAATCAAGATTTATCCCCTGAGTCAGCTTCTAAATAAATTTCATCTTCCCTGAAAACCCAAATTAATGTTATACAAAACCATAGGAGCTATCCTCCATAACTGAATCATTATCTTTACTGGTAAAACTGCAAACTCATATGGTGTTTGCCTTGTACTCTCCTCTACTCTGCTAGGCAAGCGTATCCTATATAATTTTACTCCCAGTTCACACTCTCACAGGATCTGAAGCCCATTTCCTTGTCTGGTGGGAAGGTGATGAAAATGCTGCTGAATGGTGTGAAGGTGGAAAAAAAAAAAAAAAAGTGTGTTTTTTGCTTGTTCCCTCCAGAAATCTCCCAATGGGAGAGGCAAAAGGAGGGACTAGGCTACAGGCAGGTAAAACTATACACAGTGTGGAACAAAGCAAATTGCCTGAATTAGCCAATCAGTATAGGCCACACCTCTTGTTCACTTTCCAAACCCACAAGTTTCTTTATTACTCATTTGGTTGACAATACTTAACATGAATTCATTTGGTAGTGACACCCGATGTGAACTGATGTGAAGCTATTTGTAGTCTTTATTTGAACAACCTAATGGGAACATTCATTGATTCGACTACAGAAATGTCCGTATGTTTGACTACAAGTTGATGCATCAAAACCCACTGGAGATTTTAACATAATATACCATATATCTACCATATTAACTTGCTGAGATCCCAAAATTCTGAATTCTGAAATGCTAACTCAAAGGTTTCATATAAGAGGTAATGAGCCTTTACTACCCTGGCCACCACCTGCAACAGTGCAAATAGACTAATCCTAATCCCTCATATTCAAAGCATCTTCCTGGATATGACCTCATTTAATGCTAGGATGCTGTGTGAATGGGCAAGAGATAGAGGCATGGCCTGGAAGAAGAAGTGACTGCCTAAGCAAGTCTCCTCAGCAAAGAAGGATGTGGGTGTGGTCATCACATTCAAGGCTCAGGGCTCATACTCAAGCATTCATTCAATATTTATATTCCCAGGCATTTTCAGGCTCTGGAAGACTGGCTGATACTTATCAAATTAACACGAGACTAATCTATTTGGTTGAACCATATGCAATTTCCACTGTTGCAAACAAATGGTCACGGACTTGACAAAATTCCAAACCCTTTTATGATAAAACAGTAAACTAGAAAAAGACGGGAACTTTCTCAATTTGATAAAGAACATCTATGAAAAACCCACAACTAACATCACATTTAATGATGAAAGACTGGATGTTTTCCTCCTGATATCAGGAGTAAGACAAGAACTTCCACTCTCACCATTTCTATTCCATATTGCACTAGAGGTTCTAGCCAGGGCAATGATAAAAGAAAAGGAAGTAAAAGTCTTCTTTCCAGATTGGAAAGGAAGAAAAATGGTACCTTTTTTTAAAACTTTTATTTTAAGTTCAGGAGTATAAGCGCAGGTTTGTTACATAAGTAAACTTGTGGCATGGGGGTTTGTTGTACAGATTTCATTACCCAGGTATCAAGCCTCGTACCCATAAGTTATTTTTCCTGATCCTCTCCCTCCTCCTACTCTTCATCCTTTGAAAGGCCCCAGTGTGTGTTGCTCCCCTCTAGGTGTCCATGTATTATCATCATTTAGCTCCCACTTATAAGTGAGAACATGTGGTATTTGGTTTTCTATTCCTGTGTTAGTTTGCTAAGGATAATGACCTCCAGCTCCATCCATGTTTCTGCAAGGGACATGATCCTGTTCTTTTTTATGGTTGCATAGTATTCCATGGTGTATATATACCACATTTTCTTTATCCAGTCTACCAGCTAATTCCATGTCTTTGCTATTGTGAATAGTGCTGCAGTGAACATATACATGCATGTGTATTTATAATAAAATTATTTCTGTTTCTTTGGGTATATACCCAGTAATGGGGTTGCTGGGTCAAATGGTATTTCTGTCTTTAGGTCTGTGAGGAATTGCCACACTGTCTTCCACTATGGCTGAACTAATTTACATTCCCACCAATAGTGTATAAGCATACCTTTTCTCCACAACCTCACCATGATCTGCTATTTTGTGACTTTTTAATAATAACCATTCTAACTGGTGTGAGATGGTATCACATTGTGATTTTGATTTGCATTTCCCTAATGATCAGTGATATAGAGCTATTTTCATATGTTATTGGCCAAATGTATGTCTTCTTTTGAAAAGTTTCAGTTCATGTTCTTTGCCCAGTTTTTAATGGGGTTGTTCATTTGTTTTCTTATAAATTTATATAAGCTTCTCATAGATGCTGGATATGAAACCTTTCTCAGATGCATAGTTCGTAATTTTTTTTTCCCATTCTGTAGGTTGTCTGTTTACTCTGTTGATAGTTTCATTTGCTGTGCAGCACCTCTTTAGTTTAATTAGATCCCATTTATCAATTTTGATTTTTTTCAATTTTGTTTTTGGCATCTTCATTATGAAATCTTTGCTAGTGCCTATGTAGTATTGCCTAGGTTATCTTCCAGGACTTTTGTGGTTTTGGGTTTTACATTTAAGTCTTTAATCCATCTTGAGTTAATTTTCCCAGTACTTGTTTTTGTCAGGTTTGTTGTGGTGTTGGTTGTGGGTGTACAGTCCTATTTTTTAGCTCTCTATTCTGTTACGTTGGTCTATGTGTCTGTTTTTATACCAGTACCATGCTGTTTTGGTTACCATAGCCCTGTAGTATAGTTTGAACTTGGGTAGCAGGATGCCTCCAGTTTTGTTCTTCTTGCTTAGGATTACCTGGGCTATTTGGGCTCTTTTTTTGGTTTCATATGAGTCCCCAGAGAGTTTTTTCTAGTTCTACGAAGACTATCAATGATAGTTTAGTAGGCATTAGCACTGAATCTATAAAGTGCTTTGGGCAGTATGACCATTTTAACACTATTGATTCTTCCTACCCATGAGCATGAAATGTTTTCCATTTGTTTGTGTCATCTCTGATTTCTTTAAGCAGCGATTTGTAGTTCTCCTTGTAGAGAACTTTCACTTCCCTAGTTAGCTGTATTCCTAGGTGTGAAATAAAATGGTATCTACTAGATGATGATACGAGCTTATATAGAGAAAATTATAATGAATTCAATAAAATTATTAGAACTAATAAATGAGTTCTGCAGGTTGAAAGATACTAGATCAATACACAAAAATAAATTGTATTTCTATACACTTGCAATGAGTAATTCATAACCATAAAAACAGCATCAAAATGATACAATATTTAGGAATAAATTTAGCAAAAAATATAAAACATGTACTCTGAAAACTACAAAGCATTGTAGAAGAAATTAAGAAAGCTCTAAATAAATGTGAAAACATCCCATGCTCATGAATCAGAAGACCTAACATGGTTAGGATGGCAATACTCACCAAACTAATCTATAGATTCAATGCAATACCTTTCAAAATCATGTTGATTTCTTTACACAAATTAGCTGATTCTGAAATTCGTGTGAAACTACATGGGACCAAGTATACCCAAAACAATCCTGGAAAAGAATAATAAAGTAGGAGGCCTCAGAGGTTCCTATTTTAATATTTACTACAAAACAATTGTAGTAAGAGAGTATGCTACTGGCACAAGTATAGGCATATAAATCAATCAAATAGAATTAAGAAATCACAAATAAGCCTATACATCTGCAGTTAACTGATTACAGACAAGGGTGTCAAGACCATTTGAAGGAGAGATGATAGCCTTTCAATAAATGATCCTCAGACAACTGAATAGCCACATGCAAAAGAATGAAACTGGACCCCCATATCACACTGCATAAAAACTTAACTCAAAACCTAAATATAAGGGCAAAAATTACAGAACTCTTAGAAGCAAATATAGGAGTAAACCTTCATGATCTGGGATCTGGCAAAGGATTCTAACATATGACACCAAAAGCATGAGCGACAAAAGAAAAAAATAGATAAGTTGGACTTCATCGAAATTCAAAACTTTTGCGCTTCAAAAGACACCATTAAGAAAGTGAAAAGATGACCCACAAAATGAGAGAAAATATTTGCATATCACATATCTGATAAGGAACTTGTATCTGAAATATATAAAAGACTCTAACAACTCAATAATATAAAGACAATCCAATTAAAAAATGGGTAAAGAATCTGAATAGACATTTTCCCAAAGAAGAGATACGAATGACCAATACACACATGAAAAAATGTTCAATGTGACTAGCCATCAGAAAAATGCAAATCAAAATTAAAATGAAATACCACTTTATATTCACTAAGATGGCTAGAATCAAAAAGTCAGATACATTCTGGTGACCTTCATACCTTCATACACTGCTGATGGGACTGTTAAATGGTGAGGCTATTTTGGAAAATAGTCTTGTAGCTCCTCAAACAATAAAACAAGTTATTATATAAGCCAGCAATTCCACTAGTAGGTATCTATCCGAGAGAAAAGAAAATACGTTCACATAGAAACTGGTACACGAATGTTTATAACCAGTATTATTCATAATAGCCAAAATGTGGAAACAACCCAAATGTCCATCGATAGATGAACAGATAAACAAAATGGAGTATATCCATACTATGGGATATTATTCAGCCATAAAAATAAATGAAGTATTGATATATTCTGCAACATGGGTGAACCTGGAAAGCATTACGCTAGGTGAAAAATGTCAGTCACAAAAGACCATATATTATATTATTTCACTTACAGGAAAGTCGCGAACAGGGAAATCTCTGGAGACAGAAAGATCTACTAGTGGTTGCCTAGAGGGATACAGAGGTGAAGGTAGAAGATATGGGGTTTCTTCCTAAAGTGATAAAGATGTTCTATAATTGATGGTGGTGATGGTTGCATGTATCTGTAAATACGCTAAAAAACTTTTAATTGTACATGTTAAACGGGTAAGTGGTATGGTATGTGAATTATATCTCAATAAACCTTTCTAAGAAATGGTGGTAGACTGGCAATTTCATATGATTCAACCAAAGCAAAAACAAGAATAATAATTTTTCATGAGAAATATCAGTAAAGCAGAAGCTAGTGCCCACTATTTATTTCATTCTTGCTTGCAGACGAAACAGCATGGACAGTCCATTTTAATCAGAACATATTTACCAATCTTCCTGTGACAACAATTTTGTGAGCATCATTTTTTTTTAATTTTTTCAGTGGAAAATAATAAAATTTAGAAAATCTTGTGATCAAAAGTTAGGGTACTTGGTTTTTTGTTTTATTCCACCACTAATAATACCAGACACAGTTCTAAGGGTATATCATTGCATTTAAATCTCATAAAAATCATATGAAGTAGGTTTTTCAGATTTGAGAAAACTGAGGCACAGTGAGATTAAGTAACATGCTCAAAGTTACCTGGAATTTGATTTGAACCCAGATTAACCTATGGCTTAATCACTGACATGTTGCCCCTGGGCATGGTCACTTCTCTGTTTTCTTGACAAAGAGTATAGGTTACCTCTAGCCAGTGTTGGGCTGGTAAATGTTTAATAAAAGTGGTTCTGAAAATAAAATATGTATATATATTATATATATATATAGTATATACACACAAGTTCATTATAAATATCTCCAATTTAAAGGGTGTGCAGCACATAATTTAGAAATAATAAAATATATGATACTCTTTATTATAATTTCCGTATATTGAGTCTCACAGGATACTTTCATCAATTTTTGTTAAACTTTTTTGTCCATAACCATCAGTGTACTTTCCACCTAGTACAGGAAAATTCCTAGTAAGGAAAATTGATATTTTCCTTAATGCTATTAACAAGTTATTAACGAGTAAGAGGAAAGTGAAGCAATGAAGACAAACCAGAACTTCATTCATTCATCAACTATGAGTGACTTATTTGCTAAATTCAATTAGAATTTTCAAATCCTAGAAGAGTTCTGCAGCAATACTTTTTTTGGCCATTTATTATATAACAGGTAAAAACACTATACACTCTTGGTAGGGCTCAGTGGCTCATACCTGCAATCCTAGAGCTTTAGGAGGCCACGGCAAAAGGATTGCTTGGGACCAAGAATTCCTGACCATCCTGGGCAACATAGCAAGACCCCCGTCTCTCCAAAAGAAAAAAAAAATATTTTTTTGTAAATTAGCTGTATGTGGTTGTAGTGTAGATGACCCTTGAGCCTAGGAGTTGAGCCTAAGACTACACAGTGGTTAAAAACTGGCTCACAGAACTGCCACAAATTTAATTGTACGTTTTCCTGAGCTGGTAGAGACTCCCTACCAGCACACGTCGGTCTCCAGCTGCTGAACACTAGCTGGACTTGACCCACTGGACATTCTCAGAAGCCATTTGACTCAAGGCAGCCTTAACTACAGTGTACTTTTCAAATAACTGTTTTGTCTCTTCTTCTAGTACCAAGAGCCTTCCTAAGCCATTGTCTTTCTTTATTTACTGTTAAGGCCTCTCTCAGAGACTGTCCTAACTTTTTCAACACTTGAAAACTAAAATTCTTCTGAAGGCAGTAGAGATTTCCTGAAAATCCTCTTTGCTAGGATGCCTGGGCTTCAATCAGTTTGGTTTCCTACTTACCTGTACAGTAAATATTTTAAAATACATGAGCAGACTAAACTAGAAACTATTTAATTCCAAATTGCTCATTGCTCCAAGAGCAGTTAAGGGACTACTTAGAATATAAGCTGGGAGCAGTTTCTTTCTTGCAGCAACTTTAAAAGGCCTAACTTCCTTAGTGGGGCCCCTCTACCACCCACTCTGAATGGTAAGATGTCACTAGGGTTGGCTTATTTACCAATTCTGGGCCCCCTGACACACTCACCCTTGACTTTGTCACCTAATAAATGTGTCACTTCCAGCACTACCTTCCTTTTAAATAAAATTTTCTGCCCACCCTGAAAACATGAAAGTATCTTAGAAACACTGAATCTGAGCCAAGATAAAGGAGTTAATTTACTCAACTTACATTAAGTGGCCCAGTGCACCAGGTCCTGTGATAGGCCCAGGAATAACATGAAGAATCCCCATCTTCAAAGAGTTATTAGTCTTAACCAGTGATTCTTAATCCAAGGGGTACATTCAAGCTTTAAAACCTACCAATGCCCAGGCTCCATTCCAAACTAATTAAATCAGAATCTCTCAGGGTGGGACCTAGGCAATAGAATTGCTTAAAGCTCTCCATGGCATTCTAGTGTGAAGCCAGAATTGAGATCCACTGGGATAACAGCAAATGGCTCCCCTTCAGATAAGCTCAATCAGCCATATTGTTCTGGATCCTGAGAGCACAAAAAAGCCTCACTACTCAAACTATGGGCCACGAGCCAGTAACACTGGCATCACTTGGTGGTTTGGTAAAAATGCAGAGTCTCAGGCTACACTTCAGACTTACCATATCAGAATTTGCGTTTTAACAAGTTCCCCAGGTAATTTGGAGGCACACAAAGTTTGGAAAATGCTGAATGAAGGCAAAAGTCCTGTTCTCAAGAAGCTTCCAGTCCATAGGGAAAATGCGTATAAATACAGATAATTACAAACCATTGTAGAAGTTCCATAATGAGAGATGCACAAGTTATTCCAGCTGGACCTACCTCCAGGAAGATTAATGGAGTGGATGGTGCTGGTCAAAGATATACACGATGAGGACAGGTTAATCAGGAAGAACAGGCAACAGCAAACAGCCCTGTTCTACTGGAATGTGAAGTAGACACAGTTGGGAGCTGAGGCAGGCTGCACTCACCCAGATCCTCAGGCAGCCATCTAGAGGCTGCAGGAGTCAAACCTTGTTCATCCCTCCTGCTCTGAAAGAGAATATACTTTCCAAGCCAGTGGTCCTCAGATTGGTCAAGGTAAAGTTTCCTCACAAATGTGCCCTGGAAATAAAAGGAAACAATTACATTAATTTTTTTTAATACACAATAAATATATACAGTTTTTATTTGTCAATTAAGATAAATGAAATTAAAGATAATCCTATACATATATTTACTCCTTTGTATTGCCTTAGATCCTTCCTATGAACAAAGCTAGGCACATTAGTCCCCATACAATCACCAACATGGCCAATACAAGGCCACATTAAGAATACAAAGATGGACTGCTAAAAGAGTGGATCCTCCCAACCCCCCACACAGGAGGGTTTGCCTTGAATCTCTTTACTCTCCTTCCTTTGTTTGCATGAGCACTCAATGGAAAGCAACACTCAACATGTTCTGTTGCAGATAGATATATCCTGCAACACTTCATTTCATGAAATTTGGAGCCATAAAGAAAACCTGTCTTCTTCATTCATTTTCTCCCAGAAGTTTGGGGTCTTGGACTCCTGAGGGGGAAAATGTTACAGTGGGTACCTAGTCAGGCACGAGCAGGGCAGGGGAGGGCTTCCCCACCACACACATCGGAGCGTTGGGTTCAGTTACGTTAATTTTTAAGTAGTGAAAAAATGAATGGGCTTGTTAAGCCCATTCCTGAATGTTTTCTTATGCTACCTGTGTTAGTCAGGGCTGCCATAACAAAATGCCACAGGCTGGGTAGTTTAAACAACACGGGTTTATTTCTCATAGTTCTGCGAGCCAGAAGTCCAAGACCAAGGCGCCAACAGAGTTGGATTCTGGTGAGGACTCTCTTTCTGTCCTGCGACAGCTGCCTTCTCTCTGTCCTCACATGGGCTTTCCTCCATGCTTGTGCGGGAGCGGGGGGCGGGGGAGGTGAGAGAGAGACTCTGATGTCTCTTGTAAGGTCCTCAGTATTATTGGATAAGGGCAGCGCTAGCAGACTAAAACACCACCCATCAGCATTCTCAAGGGAGCATCAACGAAAAGGTTATCAGGCTTTTAAAAAAAATAGGTGTTTCCTCCAGCCCCACCCAAATCAGACCCCCATATCAGTATCTGCTCACCCACCTACTAGTTTATGTTACCACTCATCTATTAATCCATGCATTTCTTTATACATTTAATCAAACTTCATTGAGTTTGTGCTCGGCACTGTGCTTGTGTTGGAAATAGAGTTATCTGTCCTGTCCTCAATTAACTAGAAATTAGATATGCTTAATGATACATTTGTAACTAATTTTTAATTACACAAGGAACACACAAACACAGTCTTCTTTAATAAGTCATAGCCAATAAATTTAAACTCCTCTTTAACATCAACTCAATCACTAGAGGTAGCTCTGTTATGACTTTTAAATCTATATTATTTAATATTTTCAAACTTATGTACATGTATCCATAGAAACTGCTACTATAAGTGTCAGTTGATACTTACATTTTTCATGAAATAATATATATTTTTAGCTCTATCTGTATCATTATGTAAATATTCAGTATATTATTTTTAACTTTTGTGGAATACTATGTCTTGTGAGTGCAATTATTAGCTATCCTACTATTTATGGATTGTTTACTTCACCATTATTCCAGAGAACATCCTTTCACCTATATAGTTGCACACATGTGCAAGTGTAGGCTGGATATTTAAAAAAGGGGAGTCTTGGGTAGATGCATTTCTAATTTTAATGACTACTGTTATGTTGCCCTCTGAAGTGGCATACTATGCTATATTCTCATCAGCAATGTATTGGAGTATCTAGTTCTCCACAATCTTCCCAGTTCTTTTTTTTTTTTTTTTTTTTTTTTTTGAGACAGGGTCTCAAAAAACTCTGTTGCCCCAGCTGAAGTGCAGTGGCACACTGCAGCCTTCGCCTCCTGGGTTCAAGTGATCCTCCCTCCGTAGCATCCCAGGTAGCTGGGATTACAAGCATGCACCACCATGCCTGGCTAATTTTTGTAGTTTTAGTAGAGACATGGTTTCACCATGTTGCCCAGGCTGGTCTCAAACTCCTGACCACAAGTGATCCACCGGTCTCGACCTCCCAAAGTGCTGGGATTACAGGTGTGAGCCATCACATCTAGCCTCTTCCCAGTTCTTATTGTGCTTTGTATTTTATTTATATATTTGTTTGTTGCCTATTCAATGGGTAAAAATTATGTCTTATTCTTTGTTTTATTTTATGGTTTTCTAGTTAGTACTTAAATTGAGCATCTTTTCATGTTTTGTCAGTCAGCTGTATTTCCTCTTCTGTAGAGTCTTGCCTATTGTAGACTTTGCCTATTTTTTTCTATTGGGATGTCTGTCATCCGAATTTTGTACTTGTTTGTAGATATTCTTTACATATTTAAGGTACAAATATTTTTGTATGTGATAAATGTTGCAAAAGTCTTCTCAGTCTGTTGCTTGTATTTTATCTTTGCTTATGATGTCTTTTTGTTATATAGAAATTTTCTTTCTCTTTTATGATATGGTCAAATGTGAATATTTTCTGTATTTTTTATTTTTGTATTTTTATTTTTTGGAGTTTTATAACATTTAGCTCTTTAAGCTATTTGTTGTTGTCTGGGGGTAGGTTTTTTGCATAAAATGTGAAGACGTTGGAATTTTTTTCCATATGAGGATCCAATTGTGCTAATATCAATCTCTCTCAATTTTCAAATGTAATTTTTAATTCCAAATTTCTAAATACACATGATTTGTTTTCTTTATTTTATTTTCTTGATATGGTGCTCTTATCCTGACTCTTACAGATACTATAAACTCATGTTTTGATATATAGTAGGACTACTTACCTTTCTTTGCTTTCTACCAATTTTATCTTTTTAGAGTTCTTCTATATGGATTTCAGAACCAGTTTATGAAGTTCTGGCAATCACATTAGATTTATAAGCTAGTTTTAGAAGAACTAATATCCTTACCATATTGAGTCAAACTCCCATAACCAAATTTCTTGAAACACCGTGACACCCATTTCCTTCTAAATGCATCCAACTAGAAGGGCACTCTCAGAACAACCACATATTTCAGTTCTCACCAATTGAGTTGAAAGCTTACACACCCTTTCATGACATGTGCACTCATTAATATTATTATGCAATTTAAGTAAATATTATGCAAACCCATAGCAAGCGAAAAAGAGAGTTGTTCATACCAAAGCAAAATTAAATGCTTTGGAAAAGCTCAATGAAGGGAAGTTGTTAAAATTAGATGTAAGTGAGAGATTGGTCAAACATTACAGCAAGCAAATTGTGAAATTCTAGAGTCTTCTCTCAGATTGCTTCATCATTCAAAACTACTAGTTTCGATTCAAAGGCAATGAAACTGGACATCCAAGATGACATCTCTATGAATATGATTTACAGAAAAGTTAATGAAAAGCTCCAATCAATGGCCTCGCATAAATAAAAGACCACAGCTGTACAGCAACACATTGGTGAATAAATATGAATTTATACGTTGAAAGTTGCAATAAAATGTTTTCAGTTTACATTTATCTTTTTCTTTAATTTTTCCATGTTTTAAGAAATGTTTTGCAATCAACTGACCAATTATTAGTCCCAATCATGACAGAACATAGGTTGTCTGCAATATTTCTCTCCACTTATCCAAGTCTTCAATGTCCTTTAATAAAACTTTCAGGCCAGGCACAGTAGCTGATGCCTATAACCCCAACACTTTGGGAAGCCAAGGTAGGAGAACCACTTGAGTGCAGCAGTTCAAGACCTGCCTGAGTAACATAGTGAGACACTGTCACTACAAAAAAAATTTTTTTCTTCATTAGCCAGGTATGGTGGCACATGCCTAGAGTCCCAGCTACTTGGGAGACTGAGAGAGCAGGATCACTGGAGCCCAGGAGTCGAGGCTGCAGTGAGCTATGATCATGACACTGTACTCCAGCAGGGTGATAGAGTGAGACCCTATCTCTCTAAAAAAAATTTTTAAATAAAATTTTAATTATTTATTCATAAAAATCCTATGTATTTTATTGGTTTTATTTCTTATTGTTATATAGTGCTGCTTTTGTGAAAGATTTATATTAATCATATCTTCTAAATTTGTTTTTACTAATTAAAGGAAAATATTTTTGTGCATTGAACTGGGATTGGTCTATTTTTGATAGACTCTCTTACTAATCTTAACATTTTACTGGTTTATTTGGGAGGGATTAAATTAGATCCTAAAATCTACACTATGGGTTTCAGTTCAAGGTTCCTAGGAAGCTGACTCTGAGATGAAGATTTTCATGCAGGAAGCTTACTAAGAAGTTCTTCCTGGATCAAAGCCCCTTGTGGAAAAGGGACAGGCCTTTTATTCTCACCTTAGCCAGTTTTTGCATATGAACCACACTCAGGAATAGGCTGTGGCCTTGAGTAAAACAGTTATCTTCGGTCAAGAGCTACAATCACAAGGTTGATGAGTCATCTATCAACTTTCATAGCAGCTGCAAGTCCTGAAAGGACTGAAAGGAGGAGATCTGGGTAGCACACCACAGAATCCTACTCTATGACCAAAAAAAAAAAAAAAAAAAATTGTATTGTTTTCTCTCAAATATGTACATATCATTTAGTTTTTATTGCCCTCCAGTATTTGGCTGGTCCTCCAGTATGATGTTGAATTCATAAAAGTAGGCATCCTCAGCCGGGTGTGGTGACTCACGCCTGTAATCGCAGGACTTTGGGAGGCCGAGGCGGGCGAACCATGAGGTCAGGAGATCGAGACCATCCTGGCTAACAGGGTGAAACCCCATCTCTACTAAAAATACAGAAAAAATTAGCCAGGCGTGGTGGCGGGCACCTGTAGTCCCAGGCACTCGGGAGGCTGAGGCAGGAGAATGGCGTGAACCCGGGAGGTGGAGCTTGCAGTGAGCCGAGATGGTGCCACTGCACTCCAGCCTGGGTCACAGAACGAGACTCGTCTCGAAAAAAAAAAAAAGAGTGGGCATCCTTATCTTTATCTAGGAGTGTAATGGGATTTCTTTTAACAGTTCATTGCTACATAATATTTACCACAGTTTCTAATAGACATACTTTTTGGATTAAGAAAGCTACCTGTATTCCAGAAAAGTTCATACAATGTCTATCATTAATAGATATTATAATGTATCAAATGCTTTTGTAATATCTATTGGAATGAATGTATGATTTTCTTCATTAATCTGTTTTGTGGTAAATTATATTTATACTTAAAAAAACAAACAATCCTTTCATTCTGAGGATAAATCTTACATGATCTCAATATAATTTTTATAATTCTATTAAATACTTTCAGCCAATCCTCTTGCCTTGGCTTCTCAAAGTGTTGGGATTACAGGCCACTCTGGGAACCCAAGGCAGGAGGAGTGCTTGAGGCCAGGAGTTGGAGACCAACCTGGGCAACATAGCAAAGTCCTGTCTCTACAAAAATTTGTTTTAACTAGACAGATGTAGTAGTACTCACTTGTAGTCCCAGCTACTTAGGAGGCTGAGGTAGGAGGATTACTTGACCCTGGGAGTTTGAAGCTATAGTGAACTATGATTGAGCCATTGCACTCCAGCTTGGGCAACACCGTGTCTCTATAAATACATACGTACAGACATACATACATACATACAAATAAACCACTGTTAGATTCTTTTTTTGTAAAAATCTCATTTATGATTTTCACACCTGCATTTATAACTGAGTTTTGTCGATACTTATAACTGACCTGTGGTTTTGTATTGCTTTGTTTCCTTTTCATTACCTTTGGATTATGGTTATGCTGGTTTCATTAAGATAATTGGGAAATTTTTCCTTTTTTATGCTCTGAAATAGCCTGCATAAGAATTCTCTGGTCCTTAAATTTTAGTAAAATATACTATTTTGGCCCAGTGGTGTTTTAAGATTGGTAGGGGTTTGAATATTGTTAGGTTAACTACTGTTCTGATTCCTTTGAAAGTCATGATGGTCACAGGTTTTCTGTTGCTTCTTGAAACAATTTTGATGATGTATATTTTCCTAAAAAGTTGCCCACTGCACCTACATATTTAAATTTATTAGTGTAATTTATCTTATTCTTAGAAAACCGTTAATTTTTAAAATTTCTTTTGATGTAGAACTATCTATTTTTTTACTTCATATTGCAGTTTATGACTTTTCTCTTTTTCTTTTGTCTTGTTTGCCACAAGTGCATCTCTTTAATTTGTTTGCAAAGTTCCAGCTTCTGGGCTGTTGACCAACTTACTTTTTACTTTTTTCTTTAATTTCTGCTGTTATCCTTACTGTTTCCTTCTTCTTAATCATTTTGTGTTGACATATTTGTTTTGTTGTTTACTGGCTTGTTTTTTCTAATTTTCTAAGTTAAAAGTCTAGTTCATCTACTATTTGTTCCCTTGTAAATGCATTTCAGAGAATAAAATTTCTGCTAAGAATTATTTTGGCTTCATTCCCATAGATATTAGAAACTCCGTATTTTCTTTCAGTTCTAAATATTTTACAATTTCTATTTAACTTCCTCTTCACTCATGAGTTTATTGTTTTAAACATTTATAGATAAATGATGGTGATGCCATGGGAAAAAAAGAGTTAGACATTTTTTCGTGTTTTATTTTGTAATTTTATTGAATTATTATATTTTGGGAGGATTTTTGAGACTTCTTTTTTGACTTATATGTTCAATTTATGTAAACAATCTGTCTAGATTGAAAAGCATATGTATTTTTTCTTGGATGAAAAAATATACATACACACATAAGTACACATGCTTGACTTTAGATATATATGTACTTCTGTATTTATGTATATTATATATACATGTATATATGAAACCAAAAAAGATAATTACATGACTCAAATACCACCCCCCAATCTCTATCTATCTATCTATTCTCCTTCTGTCATTTTATGAGAAAATCAGGTTAAAAATCTTCCACCTAATTACGGAGGGATATTCTTTTTATAGATGTATTAGTTTTTGAATTATATATTTTGCATGTTGTCTTTTTTATACCAAGAAACTTTCCTCATTTGCATGTCTGTCACCAAGAAATTTGAAGTACCCATCCAAGAGTCACTCAAAAAGCCAGTCCTAAAACCTCAACTTCTAATCTGGCTTTTTACCTGGGTATTCTCATGAGAAGGACATGGTTAGTGGAAAATTCCCATTAGTCATCAAGTGTTCTAAACTGCCAAACTGCAAACCACTTTCTCTTCTCCACTCTCCAAACTCTCAACTCCTCTTATTCCCTTTTCTTAACCCTTCATTTCTCCCACCCAAACTAACTTTCTCTTTCTCTCTGGCTTTATACTTAATAGGCTCTATAATCCAGTTTAGCAACAAAGAAAACTCAACTAGAGCTTTTAAAAATGCAGGTATCTATGAGATTAAGGTGCTGAAAAAAAAAAAAAACCTGGCAGAAATGCAAGGTTGTTAAGGTTGTTTAATATTTGACTATTAATGAATATGATTCACCATTTCAACACACTGAGGAAAATATGACTACAAACAGATGTAGATAAAGCATTTGACAAAATTCAGCAGCCATTCATGAAAATAACTTTCACATTAGGAATAGAAACACACTTCCTTGACTTGATAAATGGCCTATACAAAACCCCAAATCTAAAATTATACTTAATGATGAAAGACTGAAGGCTTTTGCCCTAAAATTGGAAATAAAACAAAGACATTTGCTTCTACCACTTCAATGAAATATTATTTTGAAAGTGTTAGCCAGGGTAATAAAGCACAAAAATAACAAAAGGCATAAAGATTATAAAGTAAGAAATACAATTGTCTCTATTCACAAATGATACAATCATCTACATAGAAAATAGTTTGAGAATGAAATCAATGTTATTTAATGCTTCCTCTTTTGTCTATAATTATTTCATTTTTATCTAATCTTTCTTGGGGATTTTCCCTGCAATACTCCCAAATTACTAGTATTAAAAAGAACTATCAAAAGAAATCACAGATTTGGGTAGTTAAAGGAAATGTAAGTTACCTACATCTAGAAATCTTTTAGAAGGAAAATATGTATTACATGAAAATTAAGAACTTCTGTTTAACAAAAGACACTCTGGAGAAATTTCACAGAAAGTGACAATTAGGAAAAGATATTTTCAACACCTAAATCAAGATATGATGAATACCTAGAATACAAAAAGACTTTCTGAAAATCAATATGCAAAATATAAAAATCTCAGTAGAAAAATGGAGAAATATGAACAGACTACTCAAAAAACATGACACTCTAATGGTTAACAAGTATATGCAGTGATGTTAAAATGTATTACAAATCAGACAAATTTGAATTTGAATTAGAATAAGATACTGCTTTACATCTGTCAGAGCCACAGAAGTAGGGAAGTTGTTTAATGTTATAAGACAGGAACTCTTGTTCCTGCAGCTGGGAGTATTGCCTGATGTAGCTTTTATGATGAATGGTGTGACATTGTGTAGTCAAATTGAGTGCACATACACTCTGTGATTAAGCAGTCCAGTTCTGAGAAGTCTGCTGCAAAAAGCTGCTCACATGGGTCCACAACACACAATAGTGTGCACAGTGGATTTGAATTATGACAACTAAGATACAACTACTTTTCCTAGAATTCTCTTCTACAATTCTGAATTAATCTGGGCCTTGGAGACATTTCATGTAAGATCTGGAAGACAGAAAGGAAACAGCTAACATAATCTATTCCATTTGGAAATTCTGTGCAGGGCACCAGGCCTACAGGAGCTTATGCATATTGTCACTGATGTGCTGGCTCACCTTGTTGGCAGCAGTTTCTGCAGTTCCTGCCAGATTTTCTACTTCACCTTCTCCATCCTAGGCCAGCAATGAGCACCTCCTGGGAAACAGCTGAGCTTACACTCCTCCAACTTTCTTTCTTCTTCTTCCTCCTCCTTTTCTTCTTCTTCTTCTTCTTCTCCTTCTCCTTCTCCTTCTCCTTCCTCTTCCTCTACCTCTTCCTCCTCCTCCTCTTCTTCTTCTTCTTCTTCTTCTTCTTCTTCTTCTTCTTCTTCTTCTTCTTCTTCTTCTTCTTCTTCTTCTTCTTCTTCTTCTTCTTCTTCCTCTTCCTCTTCTTCTTCTTCTCCTTCTCCTTCTCCTTCTCCTTCTCTTTCTCCTTCTCCTTCTCCTCCTCATTCTCCTCCTCCTCGTGTTCCTCCTCCTCCTCCTCCTCCTCCTTCTCCTCCTCCTCCTCCTCCAAATCCTGGGCCAGATAGGTGTTTAGTTCCACTACAGTGGGCTCCAGCTTCTCCTGCAGTCACCCCACCATCAAGAAGCTTGGAGGCAGCAAGAAAGGTTCAGGTCATCCTTGCAGTTTCCAGTGAGTATTTTCTTTCCCTTACTTTCTTTCTGTCTTTCCTTCCTAGCTCCCTGTCCTGCTGACTTCAGCCCCAGTACCAGCTACAGAAACAACAACCGTATATAAACCATTTAACCAGCTATAAAAATTGCGTAAGTTCAAGTCCTGATAATAAACTCCTTATTTTATATCCTTCCTAGTGCATCTGCTTCTCTAACTAAATGCTGGCTGATCCAGAGGAGGAGATTCACCCCAGGATTTTGTGGTGTCAGGAACAAGGAAGTAATCTAGGGGCTCATCACCCAAGGAATAGGTAAGTAGAATGTAATGGAAGCTTACCCAGAAATACTACACAGAAGTTAGACATGGCACGTGGAGTACATGGCACCATGAATAGATTTAAAAGCAATGCTTTCTTTAAAGCAAAATTAAGAAACTATGAAATTTATAGTGTAATAATTTTTTTGAAAATTTAAAAATTCATCCATACTACAGAAAACAACACTATTTCAGGATACATACAATTTGAAAGACATATAACAAATCCCTTAGAGAGGGCCAGTGGGCAATGGAGAATAATGCAAAAAGTAACTGAATACATATAGACACACCTATATAGATCAAAGTGAGAGAGCCCTTGATGAGGGCAATGACAAAAATGTGCCAGGAACCAAAGATTACCTTTCCTGCTACTAAAAGCCCCAGATGGCTGGACCATGGGAGACAAAAGAGGGAGCCATGAGTTGGACCTTGAGGTGGAGTGCATGCGGTGAATTCAGCCCCAGGGGCCTGCCTTAGACTGCCTACAGCAATTTTTGACTCCATAAGGTCTTGGTACATGCTATTCTTCTGTCTAGAACACTCTTCCCTCCCCTCTTCACCTAGTTATCTCCTACTCAGCCTATTTCTGAGGCCAGCTGTCATTTTGTAGTGAGAGAAAGAGATCTTTCCTTCATTTCTTGACTATGCTTAATATCTTTATTATATGTTTTTCATAAACATATATAAACCATCTTCAGGGAACTCATTCATCTTCAACATTACAATCTCTTTATGTGTCTGTTTGAAACTCACCCTACTAGACGATAATCTCCACGTGTGTACTTGTGTTTCTCTCCATGGCATTGCAAGCCTAACCAACTGTGTTGTGCGTAGTCAGTGCTCAATTAAAATACATTGATGAATGAACGAATCTATTTGCTATTGGTCAGTTGATTGCTTGATTAGTTTAAGTTTTTGCCATGGCAGAGGATTAGAAAACTGGATTCAATGAAAGCCATCACTGGGCATTCCCAAGCCTAGTTGAAGGGCCACGTATATTCATGTATATTCATGAATTAAATCCATATCTATATATTCTAGTTTGGAACTTTATGAAATTGCTGACAATTGTGAAAGCTGCTCTCTGTCTATCTTTATGCTTTCTATTCTATTCCTCCACTCTCCTCCCTTTGCTCCTTCTACACAATGTCTTCCATAAAGACATGCCATTAGTTTTGTGAATCACCATTCAGGCTAAAGAGAGTAAATTATAATCAACTGAATAATTCCCTATATAGGAGATGGTTCACATTTTGTTAATAATTCTTTCTGGACACATAATTTGATGATTGCATATCATTTCTTTAATGCTCCTGCTAAGAAAATTATAAATTAAGTTCCTGTTTATAAAAAAAAAAATTGCTGTTTCACTAAGCCTGCTGTTAAACTGAGATTAATGTTCCATATCTAAAGTATAAATTACCTAATAGTTCCTCCCACCACACAGCTCAGGAATTTAGAAACCCTGTATCAGGATTTCCTCCATAAATGTGTGCCATGAATCTCTCCCTCCTTAAGGCACATACCAAAATGGCATGTTAGAGTAGTCTAGTACAACAAATTCCATCCCAAATGTCTCCATTTTGATAAAACTCAAAGGTATCACACACCAGCACCTTTTCCTCCCCACTTTTCTTTTATTGTCTCTCCCTCCTTGCTTGATTATTGAGCACATGCAGAAAACGTATATACTTTTAATTCACCTATCTTTTCTTTTAAAAATAGTAAGCTACTCACATTTTTGAAAAGAACTTGAATCTATCATTTCTACATAAAATATATTGTAATTTTTTTTTAAGAGACACTCTGTCCATTCTTGGTTTTAGGAAATGTGGAAGCACTTCCTGGACTGGATTTAAGATCCCAAATCCACGGCTCTCAAGAACTTAGGCTCGGGATTCTATAATCATCTGTGAAAAACAAATCAGAAAAACTTTTTATAAAATATCAAATAATTCTTCCTATCAAAATAGGTATTTCTGTGTAGTGATCCATGTACATTTTTACTAAGATTATCTTCATTTCACATAATAAAGACGTTTCTGGTAATGCAAATTATGGTATCTTAATTTATCTTGTAAAATGCAAGGAGTATGAAAATGCTTTATAAAAGCAGAGGCATAAAGTGAGTCTACAAAATTTTAAGAATAGAGCTTGGAAAATCAGGGGCCCCTTCTTTTTTCAAAAAACAACTGTTTTATCAATTGCTATGTAACAAACCAGCCCAAAACATTATGGCTTGAAACAAAAACATCAACGTGTCTATCTGTTCTACAGCATTAGGGAACTCTAAAAGGCTCACTTTTGAGATACATCCCTTAAGCCATGTTCCTCAAATGGAACACCGAATACAGTGAAAATCTGGTAATAAGGTATCCCTCTAATGAGGCTGTGACTCCTGTCCCAGCTCATAGACATAGCAAGGTAGAAGAGTGTGTTTTAACTCAGAGTCCACATAGTCATGTCCACTGCAAGCTACATTCTAAGCTGTTGCAACTCTTATACTCCTAGGTAAAGGTGTATGTGGCCGAGTTTTGAGTTTTAACAGAGGCTCAGCTCCATGGTTCTCCCTTGGGGATCTCTCATGGGTTGTTTGAATCAATATCAACTGGGGCTGCACCCTGAAGGCTCACAGGGCAGGACATTCAAAATGGTTCCCTCAGATGGCTGGCAGTCGATACTGATGGTCAACTGGAAGCTCAGCTAAGGGATCTTTGTTTCCCTCACATGGGCCTTCCACTGGATTCCTGGGCTTCCCCACAGGAAGAAGGCATTTAAATGAGGGCATTTCTGGACTAAGCCAACCCACCAAGAGGTACAGGTGGAAGCTGCAAGACTTCTTAAGGGCCCTAGCTTCAGAAGTTCCAGACAATATTTGCACTGCTTTCTAGAGTCACAAAGAACAGCCGTGATTGAGGGGGAGAGGAATTAGACTCCACCTTTTGATAGGGAGTGGCCCAGCCATATTGCAGAGGAATATTTGGGGAGAGAGATGTTTTAGCTCTTTGAAAAATGCAATCTGCTTCACCAATTCAGCTCACCTTAAATCTACAATTATATTGAACTCTCCCAATAACGACACAAACTGATCAGAGGCAGTTTGATCACTAAATGAGATTTGAACTCTTTCCCAGTAACAATGCAGGCTTATCAGAGGCAAACAGTTTGATGAATACATTTTACTCAAGAAGATATGGAAAGGTAATGGTTTGTTTTGTTTGTTTGCTCTGTCACTCTGTCTCCCAGGCTGGAGTACAGTGGTGTGATCTCAGCTCACTGCAACCTCCACTTCCCAGGCTCAAGCAATCCTTCCACCTCAGCCTCCCGAGTAGCTGGGGCTACAGGTATACACCACCACACCTGACTAATTTTTGTATTTTTTGTAGAGACAAGGTCTTGTCATTTTCCCAGGCTGGTCTCAAACTCCTGAGCTCAAGTGAGCCACCCACTTCGGCCTGAGCTCAAGTGAGCCACTCACCTCGGCCTCCCAAAGTGTTGGGATTACACGTATGAGACACTGAGGCCCAGCCAGAAAGGTAATGTTATGAGTTGCATTGTGTCTGTGAAAATTCTCATGTTGAAAACCTAATCTACCTCAGAATGTGACTTTATTTAGATACATGGTCTTTACAGGGATGATGAAGTTAAAATTAGGTCATAAATTGGGTTCTAATCCAACATGACTGGTGTCCTTACACAAAGGAAAATGTGGACACAGAAACACATATGCACATAGAAAGAATGACATGTAAACAAGAATGGCATGTGAACATGAGATTGGGGTTACATGTCTACAAGCCCAGAATGCCAACATGTGCTAGCAAACTACCAGAAGCTAAAAGAGAGGCATGAAACAGATTCTGTCTCCCAGCCCTCTGAAGGAACAAGCCTGTCAACACCTTGATCTCACACTTCTGGCCTCCAGAACTGTGAGAAATAAATGTTTGGTGCTTAAACAATCCACTCTGTAGTACTTTTTAATGGAGATTCTAGCAAACTAACACAGGTAACAATAGTAGATGAACAAGTCTAACCTTTCCCCAGGAAGTACACACGTCCATACTGATGTTGACCTACTTTTCTGTAGCCATGCATCTCAGGCAAACAAAAAATGAAATAGAATATTTAAAGGAGTTTTTGCTTGAGCCCAATAAAGGATCTGAAATTTTTCCAGTTACACTTGCCCCCTAATCCTAAAGTGCATGGTTCATTTCTCTTTCTCCCTCTCTCTCTCCCTTACTCTCTCCCTTTCTCCCCCATCCCTTCACCTCTCTTCTTCCATAAGGCCTTTGGTTTTCTTCACCGAGTTTCACAAGATGACCATGAGCCATGGCTGGGTAACCCACAGAGACTGAATCAAAGAATTAAGCCTGAATTGGGAGCGCCAAGGTTTGAGGCATCAGCCTTAAACTCTAGCAAAGACCAGAGCCTCCCAAGAATGTACCTTTAGTACCTAGCAGTTTCCTGAGGGTGAGTCTTTTGGATCTGGCATTAAAGTTGAGATTCCTCCCAGATGTTAAGAGGGCAGCATTCTCCCAGGACCTAGGATCGTTTCAGCTGGAGATTATTAAAAGTTGTCAGGGTGTGTGTTGACAGGACTTTGCAGGTGTGTTGATTAGCACCTGCAGGCCATTATGTAGACACTCGCAGGGAAGACTGCAGCAGGATGGGTTCCAAACCCTCCTCCCTAAAGCAGGGGAGAAAGTTTGGCTTGGCATAGTTGCCCCATATGAAAGCCTTATCTTTTTCTCAGCCTAACTCTGCTATTGTGTCCAGGTATAGAGACTGGATTCTGATCAAAGCAACTCCTGTTAAGTACATCCTTCTTCAGTATACTCTATGGTAACTACTGTCAACAAGTTATATGTTAAGATGACATTGAGGTCGGGTGCACAGCTCATGCCTGTAATCCCAGCACTTTGGGACGCCAAGGCGGGTAGATCACCCGAGGTCAGGAGTTCAAGACCAGCCTGGCCAACATGGTGAAACCCTGTTTCTGCTAAAAATACCAAAAAAAAAAAAAAATTAGCCAGGCATAGTGGTGGCTGCCTGTAATCCCAGCTACTGGGGAGGCTGAGGCAGGAGAATCATTGAAACCTAGGAGGTGAAGTTTGCTGTGAGCCTAGATTGCACTATTGCACTCCAGCCTGGGTGAAAAGAGCAAGACTCCATCTCAAAATAAATAAAATAAAATAAAATAAAATATGACATTGACAGCCAGGACCAGTCATTAATCTATTTCTTATAAATATTTATTGAACTCACCAGGGCCTAAATGAAGTATTCCAAGTAGCAATGGCAATTTTACATGTTCAGATGAATAAAGAGACTTAACTTCCACACAGAAGGATCATTTTACTCCCATTAACTAACTCGGGGACTCTAGGAGAAGTTGGGTAACCATAGACTGTCGAAGAATCTTACAGGTTCTCTTGTCCACTCGCTCCATTTTACATATAAAGAAACAAAGACTCATTTACCATTCAAGATTACAAAGCCAGCTGATGGCAGGGTCATGATGGCTGAGAACTTCCATATGTAATAAGATTTTCCACCGACAAACTTGGTTAGAGTCCCACAGTGTCCACCTCTAACCCATCGGCTATTGCTAAAGGATCTGTCAGGAGATTCAGACAGTTTTAGTTTGTTTAAACATGCTGCTTCACACAACTTTCCATGAGGGTATAAGAGCTGCAATAGCTTAGAATGCTGATTGCAGTGTGCATAACAATGTGAACCCTTTGAGATAAAACACCCCATCTTACTGTCTACATCTATGTGCTGGGACAGGAGTATTTCATTGTACCATTTCGGAAACATGGCTTATGGGATGTATCTCAAAAGTGATCCTTTCAGAGTTTCCTGTCACTGTGAAGAAGAGAGACACATTGCTGTTGTTGTTATTCATAGATGGAGAAAATAACACCCTTCTTTTGCCTGGATCAAAGCTGTCAGAGATAATTTTGCGTAGTTTGTGCTATTATTTTATTCCTTGTGAAAATAAAATAAAGACACCATTGTCTTTCCTGTGCTGAAAGTCCTCTTCTGTCCTAAGCATGGTACTTCTTTCTCCCTAATGTTCTCTTCCATAGTTAAAAATAAATAGATGATTAATAAAACACTGTCGGTGTAGGGCAGTTGCCCTTGCGCCTGAGCGTGTAGCAGGATCACCGGGAGAGCGCAATCAAACAGATCACCCGACCTCACCCCCAGAGTTTCTGTCTCGGTGGGTCTGGGACAGGGCCTGAAAAATTTGAATCCCTCGCATGTTTCCAGGTGATGCTGATACTGTTGGTTTGGAAGCTCACTTTAAGAACCAATGGTGTGAGGTTTAAATCCAGAAATTACAGGCAGGCCACACTACCCTTTTATACACATTCACCTGCCTCCCACATACACATACACCTGCAAATGGTATGCATTTACTGCACCTCCCTTTTTCTATGCCCCAATCCCTCTTACTTCCTTTCAATTTTCACTTTAAATTCAAGGAAAATGAGGTAGAGAGAAGACTTATTTAGCCCTTAAAATCCACACCTAATCCAAAAAGGTCAGACACCTTTTTGCTTCATATCTTTTGGGTGAATATTGCTCACTCCCTAAATAGTCCCAGTCCAGACTAAAAAATAAACATATTCCCTAAGCAGATTATTCCAAGCAAATCTCCATGGATGTCTGATAGAAAACAAATTAGAAGCAGCAGCAGAGGAGACTTGATTTCTCCTGGACTGACTTCCTTCAAGACCAGCTGAGTATCTCTTAGGCAATGGGCAGGGGGCACATGACCCAGCTTTCGTGTCGGAGAGGAAGTCAGTAATGAACTGGCTGTATTTGCCCTTAAACCTCAGCTGTGGTGGAGCAGGCCTGGCGCACATCTGCAGTGCACACTGGTTGCTCCTAGATCATCACTGTCTCCCTGATAATTGCTGTTTGGAATCATACTCTTTAGTGGTGTGTTGGCCAAAGTCAGACATATAGGCAGCAGGCTCCAAACAGAGCTATAAATAAAATAACAAGTATATTTCAAAGAGGCCTAATGCAGCTTCTGCTGGTATCCTGATAGAATAATGTGAGCTCCATATGGCCCTGGGACCTGTACAGTCTTTCTTTCTGTGCCTTCCTAGCTGAATGGCCTTGTGCACATTAAAATACAACAGGTGCACTGCTGAGGTTGTTTTTCTTCCTTAGCTCCTGAGGAAATCATAAACCAAATATATTACTAGAGGATGGTTTCTGGGGTGCCCCGTGAGCAAATGGAGAGGAAAAATGGATCAACAACCAGCCAAGAGGGACAGTAAATCAACAAGCTAAAGGAGGAGTTTGAATAGACTCTCACAGCCCTCCAGGGCGCAGCCAAGGACAAGTCCCCTGTCAGTCAGGGCCTAAGCACTAATGTCAAAGCCAGCTGGCGCACTGGCCCTAAGGAAATGATTGAGCCGTCTGTCAGTTGCTTGTGAGCCACTAGAGGCCAATGTGATGCTGAGGGAGGGAAGGGTGGTGCTCTTCAGCCCTGGGCTGCCCTTTCCCCAAAGCTCTTGAGTTCTGTTCATGTTGATCCCATTTGCTCAGTGCCTGCTATTCTCAGCTCCTCAACTATCAGCTAGGAAAAGAGATGAATAATTGTTCCTGCAGCAGAGAATGTGACAGCTGCAAGATTGATTTGTTCAGGTCACACGTACTCCTTCCAGGCAGATGAAAACCATTTTCTTCCCAGATTACAGGGGAGCTCGGCACAGGGGGTTACTGGAATTAAGAAAGTTGGAAAGTTGACCAGAAAGAGGGTGCTCCTGACAATCAGGGGACTTTCCAGGAAATCGTTGCCCAAGATCATGGGTTTTGACTCTATGCAAGCTGTTAGAGACTTGGACACAAATTTCACACTTTTTCTATATGCAGAAATTCTCCCCCAAATAAGACAGAGTAAGCAGAGGCAGATAACATCCAAGTCAACCTGACCATTTCTTAAAGACATAATGAGATGTGTGATCTGAAAATCAAAACGTTCCAATACCTTAGTCTCCTGTTTACATAGAATGAAAGCAATTACCATGACCATAATAATAATTCAATTAATGTTAAATTGTAATAATAAATTGTAATAGTAATACAATTTACATTGTATTTTCTATGTGCCAGACACTATACTGAGGATTTTACCTGCACTCACTCTTTGAATTCTCATGTCTGCAAGAGGTGGGTATTATTCTTATTTCTACTTTACAGATAAGAAACCTGAGGCACAGGGACTAATTCTATCACTAATGTATCCATTCATTTATTTAAGAAATATTTATTGAGCTGCCACTATGTGCCAGAAACTTGCAAAAAAACCCCAGCTTCAAAGCATCATTAAGAAGATACAACTACCCTTCAACAAAGGAGTCCTTTGCACCCTTTTGTTGGAGGGAATCCAAATTACCCTTCCAAAAAATCACTTAAAGTAATTTCGGCTGTTATTAAAATCACTCATTCTTTTCCTAATTTTACTGACAATTTTTTATAATGATTTTACATTGAACGTACTACAACAATATCTTTATTTATCATGTTGACAGAAGTTTATTTAAAAGTGAAAGAACTGACAACATAAAAGGGATATGGACATATCAGGAACCCCAAAGTCATTGCTTCCTAATGCAACATACAGGATGCAAGCATGTATATGCCACAACACACACACCCACATACACTGCCACCACACACACATACACACACATCACACACAGAAAATACACAAAAGCACCACAGTGCATATACATGCAACACATAAATGCACACATGGGCACACACATTAAATACCACCACAACCACCACACACAATACCATGTACAACACACACACACACACACACACACGGTGTGATTCTTTAAGCCTGGTCCTAGAAACATTAATGCAAGTTCTCGAGCTGTCTGTATTCTTTCAGTCACAGAAATTTCTGCGATCAGGAGATCACAATATCGGGGGACCGTGAAAACATCACTTTTCACAGCTCCAGTCTTTGGCTCAGGTTCACATTGAGAATATTTTTCAATAAATTGGAGCAAATTTCTCATAAGCCTGCAGGAATTGAGCCCAACTGTCCAGATCCTTATTTTCCATTGTGTGTGGGTATTTAGGGGAACTTATTTACAAGTGGCTGTCAGCAGTAAGTTTAAAACTCAGAAAAGAAGGAAGTCCTGATTTATGACCCAAAGCACTGAACTCCATTTCAGAAATGTAAATGGTTCAGGCATACCCATACCATACACACACACCACATACCACTCAGGTACACGCTCATACAAACACAACTATATACCACTCCTATGTACACAGACACACACACACACACCACATACCTGCCACGTACATACGTACCATGCCACATACATACATACCTATATACATACACACACATTCAGGAAACATACCCTAACATGAATACTCAAAAAGATTCTAGAGTAGAAACAACAGTTAATACTCAAAAGAAGATGAATCGTTCAATGACAGTAATGCTGAATTTAGTCTTTGTTATTAAAAGTGAGATTTGTAAAAAGACTGTCTCATAAGATTGTCTCATCTATGCCTGAATCCTCCTCTAAGTGCTAAAATAACATTCTGTGTGGTTAAAAAAAAAAAAAAAAAAAAAAAAAAATTAAATGGTGATTATTTTTATTACCACTCACTATGTGCTAAAAGTAACTAAATGGAACTCAGTTTATTCTTGTTATTTTGGAGGTTTGTGTTGTGTGAGAAGGTGTCATAAGCAATTATTTCCACCGACTTTCTGAGATAACTATGTCATAGACATCATGAACAAGATGTGTTCTGTTACCTGACCTTGAGGTTTACAAAGACATTGACCATGTTGAAAATTGTATTGCTGATCAGAATCAGAGAAGAAACTCCAGGAATGAGAAGTGATGTGATTTCTACTCTTTTGCAGGTTTTAGTTACATTATAATAACTTGAAGCCCTAAGTCTCTTCTTTGTCATTTTTTATGGTTTCTTATTTCCTGTAGACATTTTTGAACTTTTTGTGTATTATTTTAAACTTGATGATATTATTTGTTTTATAATCTATGCCTAATAGTCACAAATATGATATCTGGGCTGACCTATTTCTGCTGTTGTCTGTTGTTTTGCTGGTTATCACTCATGTCACCTTGTTTCCTTGGGTATCTAGTTATCTTTGAGCACATGCTGATCATTGTCCTTGAAAATTAATCTGCAACCCAGAATGAGTAATTATTTGTACTACAGAGCATTTGTATTTGCTTTCTGCCAGGCATCTAGTATACTACTAGGCAGGGACTATCTCATACCAAGGCTTGAGATCTAGGCTCACACAGATTATATATGTCCAGGCTACAAATCTGTACCAGTCTGTAGCTATCTCAGGGATAAGGATTTCTGTTTTAAATTTTTCCATCATGTCCTTCTCTTCTACTGCTCTGCTCAGCATGGATAAAGTTTATTCTACACACCTTAAAGTTAAGGAGAAGAGAGTGAGTTTAGTCCTTGTTCAGCCCTAAGTCTATAGCTCTTTGAGTTCCAACTTAATTAGGGAGAATATCCCATAAAGCTCTCCAACTTCAGCATGACTCAGGTCTTGATTTTTGTCCCCCGTACTCCACTGGGCCACTAACCCAAATCTAAGTGTGTTGCATGGACAAATAGCATAAGGGCATAAGAAGCCTGTATATTCCAATATTCTAGCTACCTGTCTGGATACTGACTTTCATCCGTAAATTTACCTGGAATTTCCTCATCATTCTTTCAGCAATTCCAAGTTAATTTTTAAATGAAATTTTTAACCAGCAATGTTTATTGCTTTTAACAAGAAAGTAGATCTGAATAACCTAGACCACAAACACCAGAAAGTTTCTGAAAGGGCATTTTCAATTTTGAAGTTACAAGGGATTCATTACTACTTAAATGAATCTAAACTGCATGTCTCCTGCTATATTATTGATCTTACCAAATAGCGTTTTGGTGTACTGCACGTAAGTTCACATTAGTGTTGTATCTAAACCCTTGACTATACTAATTATGAATGATTTATGGATAGGTGGATTGGGAAAACCCAAAAAATAAATTCCAAAAAAGTTCATGCATTTGCTAGATTTTGCACACTGTGTTTTCCATGATGCAATATTCAGGTCTATTGACAGAGACCCTCCATATCATTTTCCAATAAGATACATTTTTGAAGGCACAATGTGGATAGTTTGCAGAATGTCCTGTTTCAGAGCAATATATCTGCTCAAGGCTTTTCCCAGATTTATCTTCAGTTACATTTTTTCATATAACCACGTGATCCACTTTGATTGGGTTGGCTGGTGATGCATTGAAATGACAGACACTATAATTTTACCTTTCAAAGAAAAATCTATGGAGTTGGATGGTTTCTTTAAAATTGAACTAATTTTGATTATTTGCTAACTTTCCCAGTTCTTATGTCAGAAACAGTAGTCCTTGAATAAAGAAAATGTCAAAGAATCAAAACAAGCCAGCATATTTAAATTGTAGAATTATTTTTTAAAAATAAGATTGGACTGGACTGCAATTTTATAACTGAACCACATTTTAATCCTATCTTTCATGGGGTCACTGCACACATGATTTGAATTCTCCTTAGAGCTTTCCCATCTCTTCCTAGGAGGCTGAAGAATTTATGGAGACAAAATAGGCAAGGACATTTCTTACAGAATATGCAATGAAGTTCATCCAGAATGACATCTTAGAGGTTATTTTGTCCTCCTTGGTCTCATATAAGTCATACTGATGCAATAAACTATTTTTAAAATGCATAACCAAAGTGTTATGTTATAAAAAAAAAATTAAGTACTTCCAGCCAAAGTCCTAATGAGACCAATTTCAGCTTCATATCCACCATGACTAATGAAAATGCTCCTCTTGAGAAAGTATGAGATTTTGAGTTTATTCGTCCTGATGTTAAAACAATACCCTCATGTACTCATCCTTACTTTCAGGTACCTCTGTGATTATTATTTGGTAGCCCAGGACTGAGCATTTGAAAATACAGTGTTTTTCATACAGTAAACCACTCAGTTCTTTAGTCCATCTCAGTTGTAGTTTCTAACTAGGGCAGTCACAAAAAGATAGATTCCATCAATATTTCATATTGAAGAGCAAGGAACTAGATTTTTTTTTTTATTTACCTTCTACCGTGGAGCATTCCCAGAAAACCATGCTTTTACAGAGCACATTAGGATCCTAAATGTGTTAATGCATAAAACATCCCATTATTCTTGCTATCTCCTCCAGAGAAGGAAACAGTGATAGAAAGAGATTAATGGATGAACCAAAAGCCATCCAGGAAATTAGTAGCAGGCAGGTCTGGGATTAAACTTCTGAATTCCTGCCACCCACTGTTAAGTGGAAGTCAATAGTCCACGCAGCCTCCTCAGATTCCATTTATAGTGTTGTGGAAATGGGGGAGGGGAAGGCACTGCTAGGTAGCCTGACAGCTAGGTATGCAAATTATCAGCTAAGACACAATTGTGAAAACAATCATGGAGCCTGTTTACATTCCAAATCACTTAGAGGTTTCCTGCTGTGTCAAAGATGTCATCCCAACAAAGGAACCTGAAGCTGAAACTTGGAGAAACGCTGCGGCTATTTAAACTGCAAATCCTCCAATTACATTTCCATATCCATGCAGAATGATTCTATGAATACCCTGAGAGTCATGTTAAAGTCATAAACAGAATGTAGCACAGGGAAATGGGGGCCCAGGATTACCTCAATGGCTTCTCCATTGATTTTTTTATATGATGGCGACTGATAACTCACAATGGGCTCATAGCAGTCTTTAGGTTACTGGGCCAAGTGCGTTACACAGGGAGTTATTTATGAAATAGAGAAGAGTGAAGAGACATGAAAGAGGTTAGTAGGTCTGCCACTTTCCAGAGGAATTACCTTGAGCAAGAGACTTACCTTTTCATAACCTCGTTTTTACCATCTGTGTCTGGAATCCAGATAATTTCAGCCTTATATAATATGTTGGGTTATTGTGAAGATAAAATGAGATAGCAAGCCAGGTGCTGTGGCTCAGGCCTGTAATCCTAACACTTTGGGAGGCTGAAGTGGGATAATACCTTGAAGCCAGGAGTTTGAGACTAACCTAGGCAACATAGAGAGACCCTGTCTCTACAAAATAAATAAATAAATATATATATATGTGTGTGTGTGTGTGTGTGTGTGTGTGTGTGTGTGTATAGCCAAGGATAGTGGCACATGCCTGTAGTCCCAGCTACTTGCAAGGCTCAGGTGGGAGGATAGCTGAGCCCAGGAGTTCAAGACTGCAGTGAGATATAATGGCACCACTGCACTCCAGCCTGGGTGACACAGCAGACACTGTCTCTAAAATAAATAAGTAAATAAGTAAACAAACAATTTAATTTAATTTCAGTAAAGAGATAGCAGAAGATATACTTGTTTATGAAATTGAAAGCCCTATGTCCATTAAAAATATAAATAGTTAGGTGTAAGAGCATGTAGAATAATTCTTCAATATTACAACCTCTTAAAGCAGCTGTGCATTTGTGTATCTGGTATGAACTGATTCTTTTTTTTTTTTTTTTACTGTTTGGTTTCTCACTTTTAGAGCAGCAGTATCCTTGGTGGCAGGCTGTGGAGCCAGAAAGACACGAGTTCAAATCCCAGTTCTGCTACTTACTTGCTATGTGCCCTGAGACCTGATTTCCTTACCTATAAAATAGGAAAGTTCATACCTAACCTAAATGGTGCTCTAAGAAAAAGTAACAGTGTATATCCAGATTTGGACCATGGCACATCATTGACACTGAAAATATGTCAACTATAATTATTATCAAAAAGATTTATATAGAAATGCATTCACCCTGCACATACTAGCATGCCAGTGTAAGTGGTGCCTTAGATCATCATCCAGCTCAGAGTTCTATATTCTCTTAAAGATTCTGGTTTTGATGGTCTGGTTCACTAGCCACTGGCCTACCACACTAGAAGCAGGAATAGAAATTGCCTGCAGTAGGAAATGGGAGGATTACCCTGGGGTACATCTGAGAAGGCAGAATTGTGGATGAAGGCCTGGGGACATAGTGAGTACACCCAAACCTGAACCCTTTGAGGAATGAGCTTATGACAATATAGTAATTGCAGAAATTCCAATCTGAAACTGTTTCTCATTAATTCATCAAGTGTATCTTAAGCTCCTTTTATATACTGTGCCAGGTACAGAGAAAGGTTTTTAAAAGAAGTGGCATACGTTTTTAAAGTATAAGGCATGCCATTTGCTCTCTAAAAACTCATAATATAGTTGGTTCAACGAGACTACCACTCATGAAACAGCTCAGTTAGAGCCTCCTGCTAACCTGTGAGACCAGGCAAACCATTGGATTGCTCCTTCTCTGCAGCTCAAATGAAGAGCTCAGAAAGTCACAGTTATGCTGCACTGCAGTGCATGTTAATGTTCCTCCTAATCACCAGACCTAACACTATCTCCCTGAGGGCGTCAGCAGAATCCACGTGTTCTACCACCCCACCATCTGCTGGAAACATAGAATCATATGTAAGATTTTCACTTTAGGTTAATGATTAGTCAAATTAAGAGACTCTGAGAAGAGTAAATGTCATTCCAAATTGAGTTAAAGCACACAGACATGCACAAGCATGCACACACACACACAAACACACACTTCCAGCTGCTTCTTTTTTTCTTTTTTTTTTTTTTTTTTGGAGACGGAGTCTCGCTCTGTCGCCCAGGCTGGAGTGCAGTGGCGCGATCTCGGCTCACTGCAAGCTCCGCCCCCCGGGTTCACGCCATTCTCCTGCCTCAGCCTCCCGAGTAGCTGGGACTACAGGCGCCGCCACCTCGCCCGGCTAGTTTTTTGTATTTTTTAGTAGAGACGGGGTTTCACCGTGTTAGTTAGCCAGGATGGTCTCGATCTCCTGACCTCGTGATCCGCCCGTCTCGGCCTCCCAAAGTGCTGGGATTACAGGCTTGCGCCACCGCGCCCGGCTCAGCTGCTTCTTTTAATGTGACCCAGCACACACTGGAACACTGGGGCTCAGTCCCTGTGAACAAGTACTTTCTCTCCACTCACATAAACCAGGCACATCCCCCTATTTCAATGAATCAAATGCTTGGCCTTCAAAAGACGTGATTCTCCTATATTTTTATCACATTTTAGTTATTTTCCATATCGATAGTTGAAACTGTCCTACAACTTCAGGGCTATAGCTAATTTTTTCCACCTGTCTGCTGAAATGCTCTCAATTTTCCTCCCTAGCTCTTCTTTGCATTGAATTGCTTACCTTTATCAAATGCAAAAAAAAAAAAAAAGTAAAGTTTGAAGAGACCAGAGAATTTGGGGAAGTCCAATTATTTGCTAAGCCTTACATTTTAAAGTGATTAGCCAAGGTTTGAGAAATTTCTCAGAGTGACTGTCATATGGAACCAAATAAAAAACCACAGAGATATTTGTAGTTTAAATGTTCTTTAAGTAACTGCGTTATTACCACAGCACCTCTGAGGCTTCCCCTTTTTGCAGATTGCACATTGTCACCACTTCCTAAATAGCTGGCCTTATTAAAACACTACAGGCTTTGGTAAAAATATCTCTTGCTTTGGATAATTTAATAACTGTGGAAGGGGAAGATCTGGTTTTGTTTCTACAAAATCCTATCTTTGGGTTTACCACCCAAAAGAAAGAAATCAATTTAAAACATGTGTTTGGAGTGTGTACTATTTGCTTAATACCACGCTTGACAGAAAGGGAGATGGAGAAAAGCTTACAAATGAGATGGCGGAGATCACCAGCACTCTCAAAATGATATAATGAGAGTTTCAGCAATTGGGTTACTCAAAGGGTCAGAAGAAGGAGAAACCACTGGATGCTAGTCTCCTCACCAAGCCTTTGTTCATTGTTGTTGCTTTTAGTTAATTGGCTGTACCCTCAACTGTTCTGATGAAACCAAGTCATCAAAATCTATAGTAGGAAAACACTTTCCATCGGCTCAGTTGCATTCTTGCGCTGTCATCTTGATATTTACTGGTTTCCCACCAAGAAATTAAAGGTGATCAGAATCCCCAGCTATGTCCCTGCTGTATCTTGATTTAGCAGCAATGGCTGTTGAAGGCTGGAGACCCACTGATGTAGGAAGAAAGGCTGGTCCTTTTCCTGACAGTTCTGTGCCCAAGTTAATGATTCCATCATGTGGGTTTTTTTCCTGGGAGAAAATATTCCTTTTGGAAGGGGAGGGAGGATGAGTACACTCTGACTTCATGGCAGAACATTTTGCAATATGCTTTTTTTTTTTTTTGCTGCTAATTCCTGACCTCAGCAGATAAATAGAGATGAGACTCAGGCAAGTTAAAAATAATTTTAAGCTCTTCTCCCAGAGGCAAATGCTATATAACAGGAGACCCAAACAGAACACTTCGGCCCGAGTCCTGGCCATGGTCTGGGTTCCACAATATGCTAGTTAAAATTCTTATCTTCGCTTGATGACAATCAGTCCCTGGGAATTCTGGAATCGTTGCAAATCCACCATTTCCTGCAATTCATCAAAACCTGATCTCTAAATGGTTATGACTTTCTTCAGAAATATCATCATACATCACAGTCATAGGAGTCCCCTGTGTTCCTCTTCCCTACTACGACTGGGTCACCTTTCAGAATGCTTATTTTTACCAGAGGAAAACGTAGGATGGAGTGACCTCTGATGAGACATGTCTAATCTAAGAAGGATGGTTGTTCATGATCTAAATTGCAGATAAATTAAATGAGCTTATCTCCCAGAAGGGCTAGAGCAAGACAAAACAAAACAAAACAACCCCCCTCCCAAAATGTGGTGTGTATTCAAACACTCTGTGGTTTAAGAGAGCAAAAAACAAGAATGCCTAGATTGGATGAAAACAGGAAAAGGATTAAGGTCAAGTAGAGCATTCTTGGAGTGATGTGGAGAAAAGAACACTGGACTCAGAGGAAATCTGAACATCAGGGTTCTTGTTCCAAGTTGCTGAGTAACTTCTCTCTGGTCTGTTTCCTCAGCTCCATAGCCTTCCAGTACTATCATTCTGTGCTTCAAGTCAATCAATCACTGTAAAATCTGCCCAGAGGACTCCATCATCTCTTTTCTCTAAGGCAAGAGAAGGAAATAGGACAAAAGCAGATGCTACACTGAACAGATGGTTTCTTCCCATCAGCACAGTCATTGCTCACACCCTGACTGCCATCCTGCCATCTTGTTCAGGGACCTACATGGGCTTCACTGAAAACTCAAAAACAATTCAAGTTCTTATTTGTCCAAAAAATCCCAGGGCCTCTCCATCTAGTTCCAAGATGAGAACAATCCATGGCCCTTTCATCCTTTTATCCTTTTAGTTCACGCTTCTTGGACACCTGCCATATTTCCTTCCTTTATTTTTGTATGAAGTCAGAGGCCAAATTCAAGACCTGTTAGACAAGCATTCCAGATCTCACAAGTAACGATCAGTGCATTTAGCCCAAATCAGGGAATCCATTGCTTTTATTCCACTAATTCTCATTTCTGCCCACTAGGCACAGAACCTTACAGGAAGCACTAGAAACTTGGATTGTGCCACAAGGAGGTTGCCATCTAGTTGGAGAGACCAAAGCACAGGAAATAAGGACATCCTTACAAGTGAAATATGAATCTGAAATGCCAGCTGGGAAGAGCAAAAAGCCATTAGGAAGTAAGAGAGTTTTAGTTCTGTTCGTTTCCACTCCCAAGGCCATTTAAAGTCGTTGGACTCATGGAAACTGGAAATGGCCTCAGAGACCATCTAGCTATCTCTTTTATTTTAAGTAAGAGTTCTTTAATAATAGGTTCTTATTTGTATGTTTTATGCAAATTTATATTTTAAAATGTTTCAAGTTTAGAATAAGACTTCTTCTAATTCATATCTAGAAGTCAAGCTGAATAATTATTTAATATACTTAACTGTAATGTAATTAACCATAAACATATAAATGAATGTTTAAGTTTCAGAATGGAAATACAACTAGAAATACAATAGATATATATAGAAACTATTGTTTTCTGCTAACTATAGAGAATATTAGGCTACAAAAAAAATGATACTCCTTATGAGAATCAGTACAATATGAAAATTAGGTATCTTCAGCTGCTTCCACTTTATATTCTAATTATCTATGCCTTTTAAATTTGCCTTTTTCCCATTTCTTTAGTTATCCCTCATTTCTTACTTATACAAATGACACATCTGATTAATCATTTTATAGCAGCATTCAAAATTCCAGTGTCATGAAGAGGAACTTTTACACTTTACTGTATTATTTATGGAATATAGCTTTTCCCTGCTTGACCTTTTTGTGTTCACAAGTAATGCTACCCAAACCATGAGTCACATATCAAATTCACTATGCCTGGCCCCTCAGGATCTCCTTCACTCTGAGTGGAAAATCCCTGGCCATACACAAGACCTTTGCTGTTGTAATTTACTGGCTGATAAATTAGAAAGCCAAAGCTCTGACTTGTTTAGTCCTGGGTTAGGGAAAGGGAAGTTGCACTTGATTAAACCAAAAAAAAAGAAAAAAAAAGGAATGTTATCTAATCTATATTGCAGTGGGTCCTTAAACCCAGCCGAAGGATTCATCCACCACAAGGCCTGTCTCAGGAAATCACATCACATGCCATAGCAACACTCAGGTTGAGATTGGGGTGGCAATCATATTGATAAGGCAAGTTATGAAAGAATAAAACTCAATAAGGGTGTCTTCATACCTTTACAGACTTTAACTGAATGCCTCAATGGGACACACTGTTGGGGATACGGAGGTGAATCAAATACTCCTTGACCTCAGGGACCTCACAATCTAGGGCATTCTTTATTGGAAGGTAGGCATATACTTAAACTTATCCTATCAGAAATTGTTTCTTAATCTTTAGCTACCACAAATAAGAGAGAACATGCCAAGTTTGTCTTTCTATGCAGAGTGAGGTCTCCTTCATTCTCGGTTGAATGGGAATTAAGATTCTATAAATTAATTGAGACCAGTTAGTCAAGAACAAAAGCTACAGATGAACAAAACTTTATCACTTTCCTTTTGTCTTCATGACCCAGGTGAAACTTAAAAACAAAAATCATTTCTTTTCCTACCTATACAAAATGCATTTCTATTTCACTCACGATTGGGTAAAATCTTGTTAGCAAAGATAAACCATGTATGTCAAAGCCTGAATTTTTAAATTTCCTTCTCAATTTTTGCTGAGCCCTGTGCGGGTGATGGCTGGGAATTTGTCTTGTAGCAGCTTTTCAATTTCTTTATTTGGTCCGTAAGCATATAAATGGCTCCTCCCATATATTCACCAAGCGATCTCTACCAGCTACTTGAGGGTAATGTCCTGGGGAAAGCCCTGCATTTGGAACCGAGAGGCTAAGATTCCAGTCCCAGCTCTGTTGCTGACTAGCTTTGTGACCTTTTAACCAACCACTTCACTCAGCTACTTTACTCATAGACTAATGGGTTACATTAGGCAATCCTTTTACTCCCTTTCCATCCTGTGAGTCCAATATTCGTACATTTGAAAGCCAATTATATCTTTAGGGCAAACTCTCCAAGGTAGTATATTAAGTGTTGACAAACTGGAAAGGGAATTTTAATCTCCATTCATATTGGAAATAGACAGGTAATTAGATTTACTACTCTTGTCTAACTTTTCAGAACCACCCTCCATTTTTATAAATACTCTTACTGACCAGAGAGTCCTGAGTTGCTCCTCTCTGTCACTTTTCACTCCATAACCCCTCCTGCTGACCAATTTCTGTTGACTCTCACAATATTCCAGGGATCAGCTCCAAAGCCACTGTCCCCAGGAAGCCTTCCTCAATTGCCTCAACCAGAAAAAAGAAATCTCCCTCCTTTGCATTTTTCACCGATTGTGCAAGGTAGCACAACTTATGTCATTTAACTCTTTCTATTGTGTTGTATAACGAGGATGGATATTTTCCAATGTTCTTGGACTTCGTGGCAGGAAAACCCTGAGAAACCATGAAATCCTATTCCCTGGGCTATTGCTGATGTTCTACTTAGACACCAATAAAATGTGCAATGACTTTCTCTGATTGGTGGTACTACTCAAAGCTATCATATTTCAGAGCCATTAACAAGCTCACCTTCTGCATTTTGTTGAGTCTTAGTCACTTACAGGGCTATACTCAGATGTGACTTGGGCCCCAAAGATGAACCAAATGCCCAGCAGACATCATGGTGTAAGAATTAGAATTCTGACTTGATGGCTGAGAAAGGCTAAGTTATTGTTTTCTTTTTTCCTCCCCTCCCTCTTTCCTTCCTTTCTTGTTTCCTTCATTTCTTTCTTTCCTTTTTTTTTTTTTTTCCACAGAGTTAACACAATCAGGGTTCTACCGCTTTATTCTGAATCCTGCTCCATGCAAAGAGGAAGTCAAATCCTGTAAGCAGCTGCGGGCTGGGCTCCAACTGGTTTTACCAAATAGTTTAAAGATTTGCAGAGGCCGATAGCTCATCCTGCAAATCTTCATCATCGAATTTGCTACACAACAGCAAAAGTGACAAGTAAGCACAGTGCTGAGAAGCAGCCAGGAACACTTGGACTTTCTGCATTTTCAATTATTTAGGCCAAAATGAATCACTTGCTTTCTTTTCTTTTTTCTTTTGGAAACAGTTTTACTTCCCATTTCCTCACTGGACACATAATTTTGATTTATCAACCCAACAGTCCTGAGTAAAAGGAAGTTTTAAACAAAGCTGATGCCCTTGCCCTGAGTTGTTTTTCTCTCTTCCCAGCAATATCTTCAGAAAACACTTTGGGGCCTTCTTAAAAATGCAAATCAGCTTGTGCCTAGCAAGCCTCATGAGCAAACCTCATGAATCCCCAAGGCTTCTGAGTCTTTCTCATTCAAGGGCTTCGTCTTATAAATTCCACTGGAACTTTCTTCAACAGCAGTCCACTTTCAACTGGGATAAATCTGTCTTCCAATATTATGTCTTGTAAATCTCACTTTGCAGGGGTATTTACAATCCAGCTACTGCATGCTTTCTTTATTGACTAGGAATGAATAAATCAGTTTTCCATTTCTCTTCATTCTCCATTGCTGATATTTTGATGTGAGGGCTGTTTAGAAGTTTCTGATCATAGTACATGATTATAAAAACATCTCTCGACCTGAAAATTTTTAAGACACAGACAGTGTAATTTACATCTCTTTTTGCTACATTCTCAAAATGAATCTCTCTATGTTGGAATGGAAGGATGACTATTAAATGGGAAGTTTGCCTTGATGGCCTAAAAACATCATATGCATTTTCCCATACCCCAATGGTGCAATAGATTTAGATTGTAAATAACATTTATTGGATGCTTATTATGTTTGCATGTTTCAACCCAGTTAACGCTCATAATTATCTTTTGTGGTAAGTATCATAATTGTCTTCATTTTACAGATGAGGAAACTTAGGCATAGAAAGTTAAATAACTTGGCTGGGTGCAGTGGTTCACACCTGTAATCCCAGCACTTTGGAAGGCCGAGGTGGGTGGATCACAAGATCAGGAGTTCAAGGCCACCCTGACCAACATGGTGAAACCCCATCTCTACTAAAAAAAAAAATACAAAAATTAGCCAGGCGTGGTGGTGCATGCCTGTAATCCCAGCTACTCAGGAGGCTGAGGCAGGAGAATTGCTTGAACCCCGAAGGCAAAGGTTGCAGTGAGCCGAGATTGCGCCACTGTACTCCAGCCTGGGTGACAGAGTGAGATATTGTTTTGAAATAAAATAAAATAAAGTAAAATAAAACAAAATAAAATAAAATAAAGTTAAAGAACTTGCTAAAGGTTACATGGTCTGTAAGTGGCAGAGGCTGAATATAAACCTGGGAAACCTGTCTCCAGCATCTCTGCTTTTAACCATTATGCTAAGCTGTCTCTCTAGATTTAAGTGTTCAATTGGGCAATCTCAATTCTATGTTTTTGAACATCATTTTTGCAATTATATAATGCTTTTAACTTTCTAGGCCATTATCTCATTTTTGCCTTAACAGGTGACAATATTCTATTACATAGAATATAATATCTCCATTTTATAGATAAGGAAACTGAGGCTAGCAGAAGTTTAGTGACTTGTTCAAAGGCTAAATGGAAAAGTTGGTTTCTGAGCCCCAGTCTTCTGACTCCCAATATGAGGCCTATCATTGGGCCTCAATATCCTCATCTATGTACAAAGTAGCTAGGAAATCCTCCAGTTTCCAAAGAATTGGTCTCTCTACTACTCTTATTTATTGAACACCTTCTCCAGACTGTAAACCCTATAATAACAAGCGCAGGACCTAACTTGTTAGCTCCTGTGACCCCCTTCACCTAGTACAGAGTAGGTGCTCAGTAAGCACTTGTTACAAATATAAATGTGCCGAGTATAGTACTAAGTACTAGGGTACAAAGATGAATACTGGTTAGCCCTTATATTGCAAGTGAGGCACTCAAGAGGCCCCTTGCATTTATGTAGGTTCTGCAAGCCCCACAGTCATTATGTGGACAATGGCTCCCACTGTGTTGAAGTCACCAAGAGATAATTGACCATGACGTGAGTTATGTGTCCCAAGTTGAATGGCGTCAGGGTCAATTACTTTATTTTAGAGGCCACAGCAAAGAGGCCCATTTGCAATGTGGTACTCACATCATTAAAACAACATTTAGAAATTTCATTTTAATCTAAATGATGGGTTTCCAGTGCTGTGTAGCTCTCAAAGTATAATAACCTGTGTGCTAAACACACCTCCCCGGCTCTCAACACAATTTGGAGAACCCCAAGGAATATACATGTGATTGATAGAAACGCCATGTCTGATCTGTTTAACCCAGTCTCCAACCTGACAAACTTAAAACAAGTTTTGTGGGGTTTTTTTTTCCCAACACCTCCAAGAGATGAAAGAGTGATTTTTATGGCGCTGGCATTCAGGTTTGAAGCTTAGCTTATTTAGGAGTGCTAGATAAAATACAGGAGACCCAGTGAAATTGGAATCTCATATAAAAAACAAATTATTTTTCATGTAAGTATATACCATGCAATATTTGGGGTACACTTGTACTTTTAAAAAGTATTTGTTGCTTACCTGAAATTCAAAGTTATCTGAGTATCCTGTATTTTTATTTTTTAGGTGTGGAAACCTTAGGATTATTACAAAAATCAATAGAAGCAAATTAAAATCTTCTTTATGTGATTGACCTTGCCTATATGGAATTGAGTAAGATACGGAAGTCAAAGAAGAATGGAAGATGAGGTCTTCCATTAGATCTATCTTTTAAGTCTGTCTTTTCAAGGACACAGACATATTGCCCCAGAGGTTGTCCGTGTCATTCTTGGATGCACCATAGTGAAAGGTCATTTATGGTATTTAAGCATAGTAGTTAAGAGGTGGACCCTGGAGACATACTGCTGGGATTGAAATTCAGCCTCCATCAGTTACTAGCTGTGTGACCTTAAGCATGTTACTTTCATTTTGCCTCAGTTTCCTGATGTGTAAAATGGAGATACAAAAAGTACCTATCTCATAGGATTTTGTGAGGATTAAAAGAGTTACTATAGTGGCATTAGCAAGCATTCAAGAAAATGTTTATTTCACTCCCACCAATACTATCATCATCATCATAATCACCATCATTTTCACTCCCACAGACAAATTGCTATTCAATGGGCTTCGACTTTTCCTTTAGATGTCTCTATGTTTTCTCATTTTAAACATCTGATTGGTAAGGAATTGCTGATTATTCAACTGGTGGCTAGTTACAGAAGTTTGATCTGAAAGTCCTCACAGAAGTAGGTGATCGTGTTGGGTCTACATGGTGCTAAAATAACCAGGTAAAAAATGAAAAACGAACTGACAAATTCAGTAGAGATAGCTGTTTGGAACACCTTCAATCTCCCACAAGATGTTTTGGTTAAGATTTAGTCTTTAGTGAAATAGGTTTCTGAAGCCAGATACAGCCCACAAGTAACTCAAGCATCTGTACATTACTAAGAATGGCTAATATATGGCTGGCGTATTTGTTCATGCCTTTAAATTCACACCTTCTGTTCAAATAAGCAGAGTCCAGTAGTAATTCTCACCGGAAGGCTGCAAAAGTGTGGGAAGGAATATCACTTTAAGGGGCTCCATTTATGATATAAGAAGTCATTGTAGCATGTTGTTAATTTTATGCACATGGTGGACTGTTGAAAAGCAAGGAGCACTTGTGGGGAGCCAGAAAAAGATCTCCCGAGATCGCTCTACTAGGTGATTGAGTGTCCATGCCTGGTGCTTTTCAGCAGTCAGGACTAGTTTGATATGCGAGCTACATGCCACACACTACTTTAACCTTTTGAATCAACTTAGTAGCTCCAGCTTTCTCATAATTCTTTAGTATACCTCATAAACCAGTTTTAAGATGCCAGAAGATTTTTATCCAATAAGGCTGTATTGATACACGATGCAATATTTTTCAACTGCCTTATATAATGTTTTTAGGGTTTCAACATCTTAATTTTTTAAAAAAAGTAAAATGAACCCCAGAAACATTTTACCATATCAGAGTATACAACTCTGATATCTTCTGGCTAAGATGAATGACATTTTGATTAGTTGTTAAAAATGTCTTAAAATTGCTTTCTAATCATTCTTTTAGATCTGCCTCACAACAGTGCGTGAACCTCATTAGTATTTCTCTAGACTACCATTGTTTGACGCATTTAGTGAATACAAACTTTTATGCAAATGTTGTTAAGGGACTAGCAGGTACAATAACAAGAATGATGTTTACACAGTCTTTGCAGATATGACTGACTGAGGAGTCACTCATATGTTGCATCATTAACTGCTAGAAATTAGGAAGTGAGAAGTGGTTTACAATTTCTGCATTTTATTTTAATATGTACTGAAACTGCTTTTCATAATTCCAAATACATCTTCTAACATTTTCTTTTAATATAATATTCTTTAAAATCACACTCTAATACTGCCATGGACTTAATGTCTATTCCAGGAAAACAAAATATTTTTAAATATTAAAAACCAATGGAACAGGTCACAATACAGATCTGAGGCATTCCCCAATTACCTTGAACTACCTTTGCCATTTGGAGAAATTGCCTGTGAGAAGCTATCTATCTTGCTTTCTTCAGCTATGGTCTGGTTTTGTTTTTATTTTTGAGGAAGACCTAAGCAGGTCTTTATGAAGACACTCTAAACGTGTGGTCCTCATTCTCCCTCCTTCTCACTATTCATGAATCTCTCTACCTGCCCCACTGACAATTCAGATTGACTTCTGTTTAGCCTTCTATTGCCATCTTTGATTGTTAAAGAAAATTTTGACTAAAGCCAATAGTAAATTAACTTATGCCAATGTGTCAAGGTTTGTGTTTTTCACTAGGGTTCCAGTTCACCAACGGCATTATCATTCATGGAAGACTGGCAAACTGGCACTCCAAAGAAAAAAAAATCCTAATTTGTATCCTTTGTTTATTTCCAAGGTATAAATATTCCCAGCCAAGCCAATTTTGAGTTACAAATGATTTAACAACTGACTGGCAAAAACCCTGAATAGTTTCTTAAATCCATACAAACTAGCTGTAAAAAATCAGCAAAGACTTTTGTCAATAATGTGTCTACAGATAATCTGGAAATTTGTGAATTATTGACTTAACATTGGATATCAGTTGACATTTGGTCCTTAAGCATAGCACGGAGAGTTTATTTTATTTTTATTTGTATAAATGTATGAGACACGGGTGTAATTTTGTTATAGGCATAGATCGTGTGGTAGTAAAGTCAGGGCCTTTAGGATATCTGTCATCCAAATAATGTTTGTTGTGCCCACTGAGTGGTTTCTCATCATACACCGTAGTAAGGAATTTCTGCTAAATATGAAGTGCTTTCTAGTTCTGTGAGAAATGCACAGATCCAAAGATGACTCCTGATTTCCAAAAACTCACAGCGCCTCAGGAAGCAGAGAATGTATAAGAAGCTATAATAAAAATACGACCATGACAAGTGCTATAATAAAAGCACAAACTTAAATAGGAAAGGAAGAAATACCATGTAAGTAGAGGAAAATTATTCTCTTTCCAACAGTTTTTACATTAAGTTCAAGCTGGTGAGTGATTAATTTTTAAATGAAGCAGAGCATTTGTACATACTTTGAGTTAAAATAAGGAAAAATAAAGGTTTACAAATAGTCATGAAACTTTTAACCAAATTTTTCAAAAGATGAGGTGGCAATCTTGCCCCAAACTGATTGATAAGCATAGTGAGACAAGTGTTCCTTTTTCTATTTCCAACATCAAAGTCATATTTTTTTCTTTCTTCCTGGAGTTAAGCTTAAAATGTCCTGTGACTAGATCAACATGAGGTTACATTTCACCATCTCCAAATGTGGCAAAGAATTCCTATCCCAACCTCCCAAAATACCATCCCATAATAAACCAGTCCTGGATAGTACTAATTGTTAAACAATAACATACGCAGGCACTGAAAAATGGTTTGTATACATCATCACATTTAAATATGAGAGATCCTAATTTTTCCACCCACTTCTCTTCCCTACGCATCACTCCCTAAGAAATCTTCCTTACAATATTACCCTATGGTCACTAGGAAAAGTGCCTCTTGCAATGATTGTGAGATGAATATGGCTTATAAAGAACAGGAAGAACCTGGGGACTCTCTGCAGTGCAGACCCCAGGAGAACAAAGACATCCTAGGAAGAGAAAGCCAAAGTATGTTCTGGAGATGGCATCAAGGGAACACAACATTTAACCCAGGAGTGAAAGAAATTTTTGGCGCAGAGCCAGAGGAAAAAACTGGAGTAAAGGAAAGAAAAATAAAATAAAAGGAAACCATATCCACATGAGGAGTTTTCATTGTGCAAAGCTGCGGGATCTAAGACAGAAACAGCAGATAACACACTTGGCAAAATCTCTACCAAAACAAAACACCTGATAAGGAGATAAATGATGTAAGCATGAAGAAAAAAAAAGGAGAAATAAAGAGCAAAGTGGCAGTGGGAAGATATAGATAAAACCAAATGGGGGACTACTAATATGATCCATGAAAATTACAAATAAACACAAGCAAGTTTGAAGACAGATGACAATGGAAAAAACCTCAGTAATAGCAGCAGATGTTTTCCCTCAAGAACCAAAGCAGTTAGGAGACCCTAGAAGACATGGCATACAGGAGCATCCAGAGACTCTGTCTTCCTCGGGGCCCTGCAGACACCAAGGACAGCAGCAATAACAGAACAGTCAACTCCCCACCTCCAGTCATTCTCACCCCAAGATCAAAGCTAGATTCTAGTCTAGTATGAAAACAGTGAAGTTCTTAACTGCCACTTTTTTCTTACAATGAGAGAACTCACCTAAACCTAACATCTTTTACCTCTGTTAGCTCACACAAGCCCACTATCTACCCTGAAATAGTTGCTATTACACCCATTATAGAAATGAAAAAACTAAAACTCAAAAGAGTTAAGTAGCTTGCCCCAAATTATTTCCAGTTGCAATTTGAACCCAGATAAAGTTAAATCCAAAGCCCATAATTATTCCTCAACAACACACAGCCCCCCAGTTTGGTTTGTGATAATTTTCAAAGGTATTTCTTATTTGTTGCTTATTTTCACTCCCCCAGGAACCTTGTAGTGTTCTGAACAGGTACTATAATTCCTTTTCAAATGGTTGAGGAATGAAAGCTCATTAAGTTACAGAACTTTGTCTGTGGTCAGTCCCAGCTTGAAGCAGGGGAAGGACTGCCACCAGGATCTTCTCATTTCTAGGCCTGGCTCTTTCCAGGACAATATATCCCTCTTGTCACAATGAAACTCAATAGACAGCCATATACAGAGAACTCACCAAAACACAACCAAACTGTAAAATATTTACCCAAATTGAAAACTGCAAAGATTTATGAAACGCACACCATGTTTCTGGTAATGTGCTAGATAGAGTCCAATCTCCTGCCCAGTTTCATAGAGATTCCACTAATATCCAACATAAGGAGACAAATGCACTCTTTTACTTTAAAAATAATCCTTTTTTTATAATCAATGATGATTTTAGAAATGATCATGTTTCTAAATAAGTATTAACCATTCTACTAGCATTCAAAAATCAGATTACTTTATGATTGTGTATTTCAGTAAACATGAAATCTCCTTCTTTCTTTTTCACTGCCCTTCGTTAGACCTTCCTTACTTCCCAGCCAGATCCCTCAGCTGAACTCCTGAAGGTCTCCAGGCTTCCTTATGCCCTGATCTATTATCCATAAAGCTCATGTGACAATCTTTTACAATACGTAATGTGATAAAATCACTTCCCTGTGCAACATTCTCTGATGAAAAGTTGAATTCTGTAGTCAGGGATAGGAAGTCCTTCAAGACCTCTGCATCCTCACGTCATCTCTTCATTTACACACTTTTTCTTCAGTCACATAGAACTGCAGCTTGCTAAATGAAAGTCATACTGTTTCTTGGTTCATTGAATTAACATATATGGTCTTTGCATGGGATGCCCCTCCCATTCTTCACCTGGCCAGCTGCCACTGATCTTTTGAGACTCAGGGAGGGCAATGTTTCCTACAGAAAAATTTGGAGGCACTTTGGGAGGCTGAGGTAAGAGGATTTCCTGAGCCCAGGAGTTCAAGATCAGCTTGGGCAACATAGCAAGACCCCATCTATAAGAAAAGACTAGGCGTGATGGTGAGTTCCTGTGGTCCCAGCTACTTGGAGGCTGAGGCAAGAAGATCATGTGAGCCCAAGAGTTCAAGGTTACAGTGAGCTATGATCATACTTCAGCACTAGAGCCTGGGCAACAGAGCAAGATCTTACCTCAAAAAAAAAAAAAAAGAAAGAAAGAAAATCTTGGAGGAACTCGTATTTCAATGCAAGCCTCTGTGCACCTCGGCACCCTGGACAGATATCTATTTTATCATAGTTCTTACATTTTTCTGATCTTCCATAATAAGCTTACCAGGCTGTCCCTTACAACTAGACCATGAGTTCCTTAAGGACTGAAATTGTTCTCTTTCTGTTGTTAAAGCAACTTCTCCAACAAGCTGACTACAAGCATATAACAGAGATTTTCCCAGATTTTTCACAAGGGAAGAAATTTTTCCAAAACTCCAATTCAAATATGTCTCTTTTATAGAGAGAGGGGAAAAAGGAACTATATATATCTGATTATTTAATTAAAATAATATCTAGTTAGCTCCCAGCTAATGGTCAGCTGGGAGAAAAAGCAATGCTGAAGTATTTTGTTATTGTTGTTGTTGAGACAGAGTCTGACTCTGTCGCCCCAGCTATAGTGCAATGGTGTGATCTCAGCTCACCACAACCTCCGTTTCCCAGGTTCAAGTGATTCTCCTGCCTCAGCCTCCCAAGTAGCTGGGATTGCAAGAGCCTGCCACCATGCTCAACTAATTTTTGTATTTTTAGTAGAGATGAGGTTTCACCATGTTGGCAGGCTGGTCTTGAACTCCTGACTTCAGGTGATCCACCTGCCTCGGCCTCCAAAGTGCTGGGATTGCAGGCGTGAGCCACCGCACCCAGCCTGAAGTATTTTTATCAGTTATACTAATAGTATCCCAAAAGAAGGTAACATATTACAGCATGCAAAACTTTCTGCCCCAGAGCTCTTTCTCAGTGCCCAGCGGAATGGGCATTCTCAAATACTTATTGAGAGTAGACACTCAATAAGTATTTGAATGAGTGGAAGATGCATCCAATACTTAGTTTATAAAAATTCCAGTATATTTAAAAGATAATGTTTACCAATCCCTTTACAATGAAAATCTTGTGTTTTTAAAATATCTGATTTTAAGCTATGCAAATTATATGCTAATTGTTCACCTAGTGCATGAGGCACAATTACCTGCTCTGCCCTCTATCAATATGAGTGACTCCTTGGTAATTATTGATGCTAATTTAGGAAAGTAACCAGGATTCAAATCTCCTTCCAATATATTTCCACGTATTTTTTAATGAGATATAGCAACTGTGTGAAACTTATAAAGCCTCCCCAGGATTTGAAAGAAGCAATGGAAGAATAGAAGAAAATGGCAATGCAGTGGGCCCTACCATGACTAAATTTCATAGGTCCGTGATTATTGCACACTATTTTTAAAACTACATTATAATATTTGACCTATGAGGATATGAGTAGGGTGACCAAATAATATCTCATCAAAATCAGGACTATGCTCCAACGACCAGACTATATGATTTCTTAATACATGGAACAATATAGGCTTACAAATTTTGAAGTAGATATTTTATAATTTTAACAATTGTTTAAAGCCAGAGGTTATGAATTTTAATATGATTACTTTGCTAAAAGCAAGTGTACCATTATATCCTCTTCTCAAAGTTGTGATTTTCACTCATTGAAGCCACCTCCATTACTATAGTAAAGAGTAAAATACTTCTGCAAACATCTTAATGATCACTAAGATCAGGGAGTCTCATCGTGGTGACTCCTAGTTAATAATCCATCAACTACCTATCAACTCATATTAAAATAATTCGTTCAACAAAACAAGTATTTTTTTGTGGTAGATGGAATAATGTTCCCCCCAAAGACATCAACATCTTAACCCCTAAATCTTGTGAACATATGATCTTATATGGCAAAAGGGACATGGCAAATGTGATTCAGTTAAGGATGTTGAGATGAAGAGATCATCCTACATTATCAAAGTGGGCGCAATGTAATCACAAGTGTCCTAACAGGAGGAAGGCAGGAGGATCAGGGTCAGAGAAGGTCATGTGGCAATGAGAGCAGGGGTCAGAGAGAGAGGTTGAAGATGCTACACTGCTGACTTTGAGAATGAAGGAAGGGGCCAAGAGCCAAGGAACACAGGCAGCCTTTAGAAGCTGAAAAAGGCAATGAAGCTTCTTTTCCTATGCAGCTCCAGAATGAGTCATCCCTGCTGACACCTTGACTTTAGCCTTTGCTGTTTTGAGACACTAAATTTGTGGAAACTTATTACAGCAGTAATAGAAATTAATACATCAATTCAGAAATTGTTGCAAATTAGACAACATGCTCCACACTGGGGACACTAAAATTAGTAAAATGTAACCTGTGCTATCAATGTTTTTGTTAGTTTCATTTGATAATTAGTATGTGTCAATCATCAGACCTCAAGAAATATACCACATGGCCTGAAATCACTAGAGGAAAACAAGGAAAATGCTCAGGGAGAAGAGCAGTTTTGACTTGATTGTAGAATTTAAATTCTTACATACAAATCTGTATAGATGAACGCTTAGAAGGATTATTATCAAATTATATAACTGCCATCTTAAAGAATAGGAATGAAACATGAATTTAAAACAACTAGTCATGGCTGGGCATAGTGGCTCACGCCTGTAATCCCAGCACTTTGGGAGGCCAAGGTGGGTGGACTGCTTGAGGTCAGGAGTTCAAGACCAGCCTGGACAAAATGGTGAATCCCTGTCTCCACTAAAAGTATTAAAAATTAGTCAGGTGTGGGTGGGGGCACAAGCCTGTAATTCCAGCTAATTGGGAGGCTGAGGCAGGAAAATAGTTTTAACCTGGGAAGTCAAGGTTGCAGTGAGCTGAGATGGCACTACTGCACTCCAGCCTGGAAGACAGAGTGAGACTCTGTCACTAGCCAAAATGACATTACTTTCTAATAATCCCAGTGATACTAAAACCAGAGGGATCCCTCCATATTGTGTAGATCCATCTATCAATGACTAGAATCTTATTTTGGTCCAAAAGCCTTAAAACCCTTTTATCACTCTAAATTCGCCATCCACACCTGGTCATCTCTTCCAATCCACTATTGATATGATAACCAGAGTGAAAACACAGATCTTACCACTTCACTCCTATGTTCAAAACTCTCAATAACTCTAAAGCACAATCTGTCTCTCTCCTATTTTCCCATGGCCCTCTATCTATACTTCAGTTTTGTGACTTAAAAATATTAAAGTTTCTAAGCCACCTTTGTCTCCCCACTGCCTAACGCAGTTCCTGGTACAAAGTGGATACAGTATATTAGTAATGACATTTTTGCTTCAAAGTAATAGAAAGCAAAATTAAACTCAAGTAAGCAGAGAGTAGAATTTGACCTCCATACCTGGGAAGAGATCAGGCATGGCTTCTGAGACCCAGATGAAATAATCAAGGCTTTGTCTCTCTACATCATTTCCTCCTCTTTCTTCTGTATGTTGATTTCTTTCTGCAGACAGGCACAATGTTGTAGAGAAGACAACTATACATAACTCTAGATTTATACCCTTCCAGCAGAAAGTGGACTTCTCTTTACCAGACTGGCCTTGCTTGAGTCACTGTCTCATCCTTGGTCAGCCTCCACAATTGCCCCCATCTGGATTATTACCCATTTCTGTGGCTGGGGTGGAAAGTAGCTGTAACAAACACTGCTATAGGCCACTAAGACCACCTACAATTGGGGAGGGGAGTTTTCCAATAAGTAATAGAAGTACTGAGCAGACAGAAATAACAAAACAACCATGAAATTCAATACATTTTTTATTGATGGACAAATAAATCGATGCCTTAAAAGAGTGTTCCCACATATGCCCAGAAATCATATATTCTGGCCACGATGGAGAATTAGTATCATTGTATGTTTGAATTTGACAATTAACCTCAAAACGTTTTACTTGGGACGATACTAAAAGAAAAGCTTTCCTCATGGGGAAATACCTGTTGGGAGCACTCTAAATAACAGCCTTTGTTAGACAACACTGTGATGAGCTCATGCTTTCCTCAAGACAGCTAACTGAACCTTACTCTAACTGGGAATATTGTGCTTAAACTCTCTTTAGTTGATTCTCTGAGCTCAAACTAATACCCTTTCCCAGGTCAGAAATTCTGTCTGTCTGTGAAGAGGTGACTAAGATTTGACCAAGCAATTCAAATCTAATCCAAATGCCTCTGAACATTTCATTCCAGCTGTCGGGGGATGGGGTGGGGGAAAGCATTTATAATACAGAAATGATAGGGTTCAGAGGCTGAATTTGGCCGGCTGCTCAGCCACCTCTAAATAGACCTTCCAGATGAGGGTGCATGGTCACAGAGTTCACAGAGGTGTTAAGTACAAAAGCATTCCTGAAAAAAAAAAAGTTCTTTGGAATGCAACGCAGGTTTGAAAATTATACTTATTTGAAAACTGAGGGAAGCCTGAAAACAGAGACACTTGGAGCTGTCTTCCTTTGGCAAACACAGCAGCATCGTCTGTCCCCAGAGGACAAAATCCTGGCAGCAATGCCTTCATTTAGAGGTGCTGCTGTCTACAGGCCTCTCTAGTCCCCAGTGGCTTCCTGCAACCACCAAGAGAAGGAAGGACACTAAGCAAAGGGATAAATGATGGGTTTCCTGGCTTACCAGTCTTGTCCTGCCCCACAGCAATTAAAAGCTTATATGGTCAGAGGCAAAGTATATTTCCATAAAAGAGTCCCCAAAGCCAGACATGTTCTAAAAATGATTTGTTTAAGATGATGGATTCTTGAAAGAAATTTTCAAGAATCTTGAAAGAATTTTCCAGGCAATAGCTTCACAATCTATCCTTAGTACTTTATTCTCTCCATGAAGACCAATAATAAAAGTGAGGAATAAAAATCGTCACAGAAAAATCCACTTCAGTTTGTTTGTTTCCTGCTAAGGAAAATGTGAGTTTCTGCTTCATCCAAGAGCATCACAAACCACTTTGCTTAAGGAGTAGGCCTCGTTGATGGTAGACCAGATTTCAAGCCTCAGCTCTGCCATGCATTAGCTCCAAGACCTTGGACAAATTACACAAACTTTGTAAGCCTCAGTTGCTTCATTTGTAAAATAGAGGTAATACATCTATTTCACGAAATATTTGTGAATATTACATTAGAAAATACATATAAAGTACTTAGCATAGCGTGTAGCATAGAAAAAATAACCAATAAATGTTGTCTGTTATTATTGATTTTACTAAATATTAATAAGAGTTCCACCACAAAAAGTGTGCAGATAATTTCAATCAGTTCAATGGCTTGTTCAGTTGATGGAAATTTTTGGTTATGATTGTGATTTTATCCTACATACATATATGCCAGTCACATTGTCTTTTGCTGAAGTTCTTCCTCAATCACAGAATGGAAACAAATATATCAGTCATCTGACACTGTTCTACAAAAAGCACGAGTCACACTAAGGCTTCCATGTTCTGACCCTCACCAAGGCAGAGCCCCTGGAACAAGTTGGAGAATCACTCTTAGGCAACAAAATAGATAACCACTCTGCTTCTAGAGCAGGTAGTGACTCCAGTGGGAAAAGCCCAACACAAAGATTTTTAAACATTGTTAAAAGGCACTACCTTTTTACATGTGTAAGTAATGTGTAAGAGTCATGTGTAAGTAATGTGTAAGTAGTCATGTGTAAGACTCCAGCAAGAGAGGAGTTAGAACTTCAGTTATGGCCATCGCTACTAGCAGGGAATGAGAAGTATGTGTTTCCTTGAATAACTAATGCAAATCCTTTGGGGAATAAGGCAAGTAGACAGGCAGACAGGAAGGAAAGCAGAGGAAGGAGGTGGAAGAGAGAAGGAGCCTGGAGACTTTCAGTAGCAGTAGGACATAGACTTGCTTTTTTAATATTGGGGATAGAGTTGCAAGACCTCTGAAGCTAAAGGTGGTCCCCCTGTATCCCCTTGTGATCAACAACATGACATAGTCAGTATCTATAAAAGAGATTTTTTCGAGTTTTGTGGGCCATGTTGGAGATAAGATCCAAGACTTGGGGCCGGGCATGGTGGCTAGCACCTGCAATCCCAGCACTTCGGGAGGCTGAGGTGGGCAGATCACTTGATGTCAGGAGTTCAAGACCAGCTTGGCCAACATGGTGAAACCCCATTTATACTAAAAATACAAGAAAACAGCCAGGCATAGTGGCACATGCCAGTAATCTCAGCTATTTGGGAGACCAAGGCAGGAGAAACGCTTGAGTCTGGGAGGTGGAGGTTGCAGTGAGCTGAGATCACACCACTGTACCCCAGCCTGGGTGACAGAGTGAGGCTCTGTCAAAAAAAAAAAAAAAAAAAAATCCAAGACTTGGGTCTCGTTGGCTTACTTGCTTAAACGTGATGGTAAATATTACTTACATCTACCACAAACAGTGCTCTCCATCACTCACCTGAGATGTTTCCATGGAAATGTGGCTTCCTGGTTCTCTCTAATATGGGAGAACCACCCCTGCCATACCAGATGCTCCTGCCTCATAACTCTTTGTCCTTATTGCTACCAAAGTCGCCCTTTTCCTTCCCCTGAGACCTATGCCAGCTTCTCAGAAGCCCAGGAGAGCTCATGAGCCAATCCATGACCTACCTTTTGTGACTAGATCCAGGGATCCAAGGAGAGAGAGAAGGAGAACAGAAGAGCAACCCCAGCCATCCCTTTCATTCTCCTACTTACAACTTTTTCACCCACCACTGAAGTCTCCCAGTGTATCAATCATATCTCAGAAGACGATAAAGCTACAACAGCCAAGACAGTACTGCCATAAAGAGAGATAATAAACACCAATGACACAGAAATAAACCCTTAACTTCGTCAATTAATTTTCTCCTTCCTTCCTTCCTTCTTTCCTTCCTTCCTTCCTTCCTTTTTTCTTTTCCTTTTCTTTCTTTCTTTCTTTCTTTCTTTCTTTCTTTCTTTCTTTCTTTCTTTCTTTCTTTCTTTCTTTCTTTCTCTCTTTCTCTCTTTCTCTTTCTCTTTCTTTCTTCCTTTCCTTTCTTTCTTTCTTCTTTCTTCTTTCTCTCTTCCTTTTTGAGACAGTCTTACTCTGTTACCCAGGCTGAAGGGCAGCAGCATGATCTTGGCTCACTACCATTTTCACCTCCAGAGTTCAAGTGATTCTTGTGCCTCAGCCTCCCGAGTAGCTGGGATTACAGGCGTGTGCCATCACAGCTGGCTAATTTTTGTATTTTTAGTAGAGACAGGGGTTTCGTTATTTTGACTAGGCTGGTCTCAAACTCCTGGCCGCAAGTGATCTGCCAGCCTCAGCCTCCAAAAATGCTGGAATTACAGCCATCAGCCACCACAACCAGCCTATAGTTTGTTGATTTTCAAGAAAAGTGCCAAGGCAATTCAATGGGGTAAGGATAAACTATTCAACAACAGGGGCTGGAACAATAGAACCTGGGACTTTCGTTTGTTGCTATTGATGTTGGATAATTATTTAAGAACTATCTTAGTTTATTATTTATTTTGTTTACTAAAGTTTTCTTGTGACAAATTTTTACATCTCATATTCTCTAGGAATGTATTTCATTTAAAAGTTTAAAGTTATCCTTTCAAACCTTTGTTGTACCTGTAGTGATATCACTCTTTCATTATGTGTCTTATTTGCTTCTTTTATCTTGATTAATCTTATCAGAGGTCTACTTTGTCAATCTTTTCAAAGAATCAGCTTTTGGTTTTGTTAATCTCCTGTATTGTTCTTCTGTTCTTGGTTATCTTTGTCTACCTTTGTCTTCATCATTTCCAGCTTTATCTTTATCATTTCCTTCCTTCTTGTTTCTTTGGGTTTGTCACTGCTATTTTTCCCATTTCATGAGTTGAAGTTAGTTCGTTTCTTTTAAAACTTTATTATTTCATGTTATTTTTGAAGCTGTAAATTTTTTCTGCTTAACTGTATTCACAGATTTTAACATATGAATTATTTTGAAATATTTAGCTTTCAAATATATGAGATATGTTTTAGTGACTCTTTTGTAATTTATGTTTAATTTTATTGCATTATGCTCGAAGAACTTAGTGAAATTGATTTATAGTTTATTGTTATAAATGTTCCATGTGTGCTTGAAAATGATGTGTACTCTCTGTTGGATACATAAGTGTATGCATATATATTTAGATATATTAGCATGAACTAATTTATTATATTTTACTGTTCAGGTCTTGATCCTGCTGCTTATTTGTGTGTATGTATGTGTGCATGCTTGATTTATGGTTTCTTGAGGGGTGAGTATGAAATTTCCAGCCACACCTGTTGATTTATCTATCTCTTCCTAAAATTCTTCTTGTTGGTTTTTGATATTATTTACAGCTGTGTGATTAGGTGCATAACAGATTAAAATGGTTGTAACTTTTTATTCTATTGCTCCTTTACTGTATATAGCATCCTGCTTTGTCCCTATTAAATTTTGTGGTTTTTCAGTTTTATTTTGTCAGCTATTAAGATGTCTACCCCAAATTTCTTCCAATTTACATTTTCCAAATATCCTTTTTTTTTTTTTTTTTTTTAACTTTCTATGTCCTTTATCTTAATTTGTCTTTGGGACTCAACATATTGTTTCATTTCTTTAAAAATCTAATCTGTTTCTTTCAATAATAGTGTTTAACTCATTATATTTAATGTAATTTTTAGAATCGCTATCTGTTCTTTCATTTTATATTTTTCATTTACTGTATGTTTTGCCTTCTTTTTCTCCTTCCTACTTTCTATTGAATAGACCAACTTATTTTCCCTTCTGGTTTAAAATCTATGTGTTCTATTTTTGTTCTTATAGTGATAAGATATGCATCATTACTGGTCCTTATTTGTTTCTTAAACTTAGCAATATCTAGATGTGATATTCAAAGTATTATATTACAATTGAAAACGTCACAGACACTGACCAAGAGAAAATCAGAACGATCACTGGTTAGTATGCTTATGGGCATAGGCTTGGAGAACATCAGTGTTACAGGCTAAATGGTGTCCCCTCAAAATTCATATGCTGAAGTCCTAACCCCTGTACCTCCGAATGTGACTATATTTGGAGATAGGGTCTGTACAGAGATTATTCAGTTACAATAAAGTTGTTAGGATGAGTCCTGATCCAACATAACTGATGTCTTTGTAAGAAGAAATCAGGGTGCAGATGCATGTCGGTGAAGACATAGGAAAAAGACAGCCATCTACAAGTCAATGAGGGAGGCCTCAGGGAAAACCGACCCTGCCCAGACCTTGATCTGGATTTATGGCCTCCAGAATTGTGAGAAAATAAACTTCTATCATTTAAACTACTCAGTCTGTGGTACTTTGTTATGGCAGCCCTAACAAACTAATACAATCAGTCTGTCAAGATCTGTATCTTCTCCCTAAATATAAAAGTGGTCTGACAGGTTCCGTGGTCCCTTAGTGTCCTATGATCCACATCCTACATCATGTTGATATTGTCTAGAATCCCAAAATATTTTCTCCTTCTCTCTTTCAACATATCTCTTGCACAAGCTCCTGAGTATATTTACTTCCAAACAGTACTTTCTCCAAAACATTTTCAATGTATCCTTTCATAAGACAAAAATTTGAGAATTTCCATACCTGGGAATATTTTTATTACCCCTCAAAATCGAATGACAATTTTATTAGATGTAAAACTTTATGTTCAATGTTATTTTCTTTCAGTATTTTAAAAGTACTGCTTCACTGGATTCTCACATCATGTTGCTGTTAAGGAATCTGATACTAATCTGATTCTTGTTTATTTTAAGTATCTTCACTTTCTGGAAGCTTGTAGAAGTTTTTCTTTGTACTTAATGTTCTTAGATATTATCATAATGTGTAGGGTGAGTTTTCCTTTTCTTTTATGTTTAACAATTCATTAGCCCTTTCTAACTGAAGTCTTCCCTCTTTTTTTTTTTTTTTTTTTTTTGAGACGGAGTCTCGCTCTGTCGCCCAGGCTGGAGTGCAGTGGCCGGATCTCAGCTCACTGCAAGCTCCGCCTCCCAGGTTCACGCCATTCTCCTGCCTCAGCCTCCCGAGTAGCTGGGACCACAGGCGCCTGCCACCTCGCCCGGCTAGTTTTTTGTATTTTTAGTAGAGACGGGGTTTCACCATGTTAGCCAGGATGGTCTCGATCTCCTGACCTCGTGATCCGCCCGTCTCGGCCTCCCAAAGTGCTGGGATTACAGGCTTGAGCCACCGCGCCCGGCTCCCTCTTTTTTTAAGTAAGAGTAATTATCTCTTTTCTTTCTCCAGATTATTTCCTTCCATATATCTCCACTTTCCTTTTGAGTGTTCTAATACTAGATATTGGCACTTCTATCTGCCATGACTGTTAACTTTTTTTTATTTCTCTATTTGTTTTCTTTTTCATATACATTCCTGCTGCCTTCTGGAAGAATTTCTCAATTAACTGTTCTACTTCATTAATTTGTTTTTTTCAGTTATATCTGTCCTCCTATATATTTTTCTTCCTTTTAAGCCATACTTTATATTATTCCACTTGCTATTATTGTTTTGTCTTACATTGCTAATATTTTCCTTTATCAGCTTAGGTGTTTCTATCATATTTATTTTAAATTCTTAGTCCACTTCTAATACTTCTATTCCAGAGAATGCATGTACCCCTCAGATGTCTGGTCATTTTAGCCCAGAAGTCTTCCCATGAGGATACCAGCTACCCTGCCCAGTTTAAATGAATTAATAAAGAGAGAATGAGCCTCCTTGTGGAAATGCCAGACATCACCAAACCACTGTTAATTACCCTGATTTGTAGGAACCCATCATGTAACTCTATTGCTCAGGTCTTGACCTTAAACCTTAAGGAGAAGATGCCGTATGAGAAGGCAGTCTCCATAGGTTTTAATCCATGAGCCCTGTGGGTCTGAAGGGTAGGGGTAAGGCAAATGGGTCCAGAAGCCCCTGTTTTCATCAACTCCTCCCTCAGCAATATTTATGCAGCCTCTCTATGATCCTGGGTCACCTCTGTAGTGAGGAGGTGAGTAATGGCTGTCCTGAAGTAAAGCCAGAGAAAGACAAGGGCAGAATCCAGTAAGCTCCACTACCACTTTGGGCCACTTTCTTCCCCTGGCTGAAACTGACACACACAAGTGCAAATAGTCTTCTGCACCCTGAGGGAGTTCTCAAAGTCTGTTGGTTAGTTTTATTCATTCCTAGAATTCATGTTTCACTTCTGTTTATTTTTTTTCTTTTCTCCAGGATTAATTTGAGGGAAGAGGGCATCATCCTTGTTGGAACCAGAAATCTTCCTACACAGGTTAGAGATAGACTTCCCACAGTTTATAAACGCATGTGAAATTGTTTGTTCACATATAATAACATAGATAAATTATTGAGTTAAATGATGATTATATTCCAATCCCCCCATAGAAATTCCAAAAGTCATCATATTGTGTCTTCTCTTCTATTCAAATATCTGTCCCTAAAAGTGCAGGCCCTTTAAGAGGCCAGCCCTGTCAGCCTGTGTCCTTCCAAAAGTCCTTATATTGTGCCTCCTTGTCAGGAGTTCCACTCACCACATTCCTAACAGGATTTTGACAGAGTCTAGGGTGTCAGACATGCATATTAGCATTCACTTTTCTCATTAGCCTGTTAAGGACTTGCTAATTAAAATGACTTCTTAAAATCTTTTAGTTGCAGTTAGTCACCAGCATAAAGTTGTCCACATTGTTTCTGCCATGGCAATAATTTTCCTCTCAGATCCATTTCAAACTGTCATTTCCTCAGTACTCAGCCTCAAGCATCCTCAGTATTGGCCATGATCACTTAACACAACTTGGTTCCCTCAGTTCATACCCCATTAGCTGAATTCCTTCACCGGCACACTCCCTCTCAATTAGCCTTGGAATGTTGTATAGAGGAAACGGCACTACACCAAAGGGTCAAGTTCTAATCTGTGTTCTTCCAGAAACTGGATGTATGACAACAGCAAATCATTTCATCTTCCTCAGTTTTTTATAATCTACAAAATGGGGTTAAAGTTGGAAAAGATGCAAATAAATTATTGCAAATGTTCCAAACTCTAAACCTCTATGATGCTATGATTTAGTTTAAGGTTATCTATGCTCTACTTAAGCTTAAGAAATATGCACATATTTCTAGAGACCTAGTTCAACTTACTAGAGAAAGCTTATATTAGTCTATTATCATGCTGCTAATAAAGACATATGTGAGACTGGGTAGCTAATAAAGAAAAGAGGTTTGATTGACTCAAAAGTTCAGCATGTCTGGGAAGGCCTCAAAATCATGGCAGAAGGTAAAGGAAGGGCAAGGTAGTTATGAAACCATCAGATCTCATGAGACTTACTCACTATCACGAGAGTACCATGGGGAAAAACCCATCCCCATGATTCAATTTCCTCCCACCAGGTTCCTCCCACGACACTTAGGAATTATGAGAGCTATAATTAAAGGTGAGATTTGGGTGGAGACACAGTCAAACCATATCAAAGCTTCAGTAGCTTTCTGAAGACTCCTTCTAGCTGTCCTTTCTCCCCTCATACAATTCAGTGCATCTCACTTCTAGAAGAGTAGATATCCTACTCATAATTTATTTCCATCAGCCCAAATCATATACTTACAAAATTTATCAAAGACTTACTCAGCCCCCAAATACTAATATAGTAAGTTCAATATTAGAGTTTTTATCATCATAACTTAGCAGTCCACTGGCTCTAACTTATAAGAAGAGCCCACCATTAACAACATTACTATGGCTAAGCTTCCAGCATCATCCAGACCACCATCTCTGGTCAATCTGAAATCTTAAGAAATACCATTTATTAATGTCTTCATTTAACCTTGACCACTGAAACAGAAATCTACATATACTAGAGGTCCAGTCCCAACCAGTGCACAGTATACCCATGTAACAAATATGCACATGTACCTCCAAATCTAAAACAAATAAAATTTAAAAAATAAAAAGATTAAAAAGAAATCAACATAAGACTATTCTGATTTCTTTCTTGCTTGAAAATGTTCTTGGAAAAGCATTGAATTATTTTGAAACTTCTTAAAGAAGCTGAGCATAGTAGCACAACAAGTCTGTAGTCCCAGGTACTTAGGAGGCTGAGGCAAGAGGATCACTTGAGCCCAGGAGTTTGAGGCTCCAATGAGCTATGATTGCACTACTGCACTCCAGCCTGGGAAACAGGGCAAGAGCTTATCTCTAAGAAAATTTGGACTTAGTGCAAATGTGGGGCAAAGGATGACATTGGTTCCTATTTTAGTAAAGGCAGTTGCCTGTTTGAAAAATGGCTGAGCCAAACTACTACACAAAGTTCGTTCTGCCAGGTTCTTAGCACAAAGCAACTACTACTGCAAATAATGTGTTTTTCAGTAGCATCATGCTTATAGCTTCTGCAAACTTCAGAGAGAATTTCCTCAGCTCTCAGGAATGATTGGATTCAAAATAGCTGTGGTCCAGTACGTATATCAAAGTAAAACAGGGAAGTCCCAGCCGGGCAGTCCAGTCCCAAAGCAACACTCAGCTTCACTTTGGAGTCTTTATTCCCAAGAAGTTCTTCAGGCCAGCTCCTAGAATTCCAATACCAAAGAGGTTTTAAAATTGTACTCCAAAGCCCTATTCTTTGTGTTATACTCTCTATGAGCTTACAAAATTTAATAACTCCCTTGTGACTTTGTTAGACAAAATGCACACAGTCTTGATAGTATTTGGACTGTCATTCTGATTACTGTAATTGGTAAACTCCAGAACTGCCTTATCTTTGCTTAAACATATCCTCCCCACATATGATTATGTACAGCTACACACTATAGACATTTTTGTGTAGGTCAGGGTGTCAGCAAACTTTTCCTATAAAGCATCAGATCTTTTGCATGTTGTGGGTTGTACAGTCTCTGTCACAACCACTCAACTCTGCATTGTAGCTCAGAAGCAATGATAGACAATCCATCAGTGAATGGACATGGCTGTGCTCCAATAAAACTTTACAAAGTAGATGGTGAACTAGGTTTAGCCCATCATCCAAGTTTGTTGTGCCCTTGTCGAAGCCACCTTAATAATCAGCTCAAATAATTTTGTACTCAAAATGTATTGAGTTTTTAATTTAGTAAAGTATTGAACTTTCTCTAAAGATGGAGACTGTTTTGTTGTTGTTGTTGTTGTTGTTGTTGTTTTGAGACAGAATCTCCCTCTGTCGCCCAGACTGGAGTGCAGTGGCCGGATCTCAGCTCACTGCAAGCTCCGCCTCCCGGGTTCATGCCATTCTCCTGCCTTAGCCTCCCGAGTAGCTGGGACTACAGGCGCCCGCCACCACGCCCAGCTAGTTTTTTTTTTTGTATTTTTTTTTAGTAGAGACGGGATTTCACCGTGTTAGCCAGGATGGTCTCGATCTCCTGATCTCGTGATCTGCCCGTCTCGGCCTCCCAAAGTGCTGGGATTACAGGCTTGAGCCACCGCGCCCGGCCTATTTTGTATTTTTATTCTGACATAAATAAGCAGAAACATAGTCCAGATTTAGACTTTCTCATAATTGGAAATTTAAACACAGTTTGGCTAAAATACAATAATAACTAGAATTTATCCAAGGCTTAATAATTTATAAAGCTCTTTGATATACTTTATTTAATCTACTCATCACAACTCTACTAAATAAGTATTATTTTTTCTTTCCTTTTTGTAGCTTAGGAAACTACATAAAACTAAGTTGAATTGTTCACTTAGTAACAGCAGGGATTTGAATCCAGATCTGATATCAAAACCATACCAATTTCACTGTTCCAAAACCAAATACTAACAGCAAAATTAGCAGTCGTTCTTTGAACAATTGGTCAATAAGTTCTGAATCCAAGTGAAAATTTGAGTTAGTCAGCATTTCTTCATTTAATACACAACGTTGCCATGAAAAACTATAAATCAGTATGTCATTGTATATGTACAATATTCAGTACACAAAGCACTCTCCTGGTATACATTTGATAATGCAATTCAGATTTTTAAATAAGGTTGATTCTAGTAGACTACTTAGTAGGCCTTTCCTGCTCCCTAGTGATGATCAATTTCATTTTCTAAATATTAAATAACTATATTCTAAGAATTCACTTTACAAGTTTTTGTTTAGAAGAAATTTCAGATGTATTTGTAGTTTCTGCATTACAGATTTATGTGTTTTGGCATATTTTCAAGCCTTCACAGTAAGTTGACAATTATTGAAGTGATTCTTTTATTATATCTTCTATCTTTTCCAGTACATGATATTGAACAGTGTCTAGGCTTAGGAACTCATTGAAAGCAGCTAAATGATCGCATAATAGTTCCTCTGCAAACTTTGAGTCACAATTCAATCTTAAGCAAGTAAGTACCAAATTATATCATCTGAAGATTGTCTCCGTGAAGAAAAAAAAGGTAAGAGAAAAAAATTCAAATGTTTCTTCCTTTTCGGCTTTGGTTAACTTTCTGTGACCATCTCCAAGTAAAAATGTCCTTCCTTTATTGTTCTTATTACTATAAAGGTAAATATTTAACAATTCTTATCATAAAGATAACTGTTTCTATGGTTTTGGAATTTTTTTTAAACCTCAGCACATTCATCATCCTTGTTACCCAGATCTCATTTTTATTGGCTGTACAACTTTTATCTATTCACCCTAAGATTTATAATTCTGTCCATATCTTTTTAAAATATTATATCAATAACTCTATGGACAAAGGAGGAAAAGTTTATATTTTTTTCCACAATAACTATTGTATTTTTCATTTAAAAATCAAATACCATTGTTTTTCAGGTCCCTGCATGTGTAATCCTATGACACAATCTTAGTGTGTTTCAACAGAAATGTGACCTTGTGCGAATTTCTAAACCTCTGACTCTCGTCTTATTGGAGTCCTCCCTAAATCAGACTCCAAGGATTTTGGTGCATGTAGCTTATTTGTGGTGGTGATGTGATTTGAGAAAACACTATCAGCTAGTGGAGAGTGGGACAGGGAAGGGAGTGTTGGTGAACAGTGTATTGCTCAGGACACTTGATGCTTAATCCACCCCCAAACCACACCCACAACTCCCTGAGACACTGTGTAGGACATAGCTCGAAGTTGTCCCACCACATTGGGGAAGAAGCTGGGCATTTACCCACCCACTCCTATTCAGCATTAATGGGGGTAGCTCTTGAGGTGTTATCTCTCCAGCATTTTTGGCCTGCCCCAAAGTTCAAAGGGCACCCTCACACAGACAGACCCAGTAAGCTGGCCAAATGCAGGAGAAGCATCTGCAGGCGACTTCCTACATGAGATAAAGGTATATGGGCTGGGCACACACAGCACTTGCTACACTAAGACTTCTTACTTTTAGATGAGGATAAAAATATTTGCCTCAATTACTTCATGTGATGTATTAAAAGATTAATCACTACTAATATTTATGTACTGCTTTAGAGTTCACAAAATATCTTCACGGGCATTTTAAAACGCATTCCGGCGAGGCGCACTGGCTCACGCCCATAATTCCAACATTTTGGGAGGCCAAGGCAGGCGAATCACCTGAAGTCAGGAGTTCAAGACCAGCCTGGCCAATATGGCAAAACCCTGTCTCTACTAAAAGTACAAAAATTAGCCGGGCATGGTGGTGGGTGCCTATAATCCCAGCTACTCAGGAGGCTGAGGCAGGAGAATTGCTTGAACCCAGGAGGCGGAGGTTGCAGTGAGTCAAGATCATGCCACTGCATTCCAGCCTGGGCAACAAGAGCGAAACCCCACCTCAAAAAACAACCACCAAAAAAACCACATTCCTCACACAAGAATGGTACATATATCTATAATGACAGCCTCATGAGAATCTGAGGCTCAGAAAGATTAAATCATTTGCTTCACATCACAGAACTGACAATTAGCAAAGGCGGGATTTGAACCAAGTATCCTAACTGTCACTCCCAGGCTTTTTCCACCACCATATGTGTGCATGTGCTCTTTCAAGTATAAAGCATTCTATGTATGTAAGGCATAGTTACTCCTCGAGAGGGGTCGCATTAACAAAACAAATGCATAAACAAAAATTCTTCCTATTTATCAACAGTGTGTGTATGTAGTTTTAAAAATATATCAAATAGTGCCGGGTGTAGTGGCTCACGCCTGTAATCTCAGCACTTTGGGAGGCCGAGATGGGTGGACTGCCTGAGGCCAGGAGTTCGAGACCAGTCTGGCCAACATGGTGAAACCACATCTCTACTAAAAATACAAAAAATTAGCTGGGCGTAGTGGTGGGCGCCTGTAACGCCAACTACTTGGGAGGCTGAGGCAGGAGAAATGCTTGAACCCAGGAGGTGGAGGTTGCAGTGAACTGAGACCATGCCACTGCACTCCAGCCTGGGCAATAAGAGCAAAACTCCATCTCAAAAAAAATTACATATATATTTATAAACACATATAATTTTATATTTATATTTATAAATACATATAATTTTATATTTATATTTATAAATGCATATATTTTATATTTACATTTATAAATATATATAATTTTATATTTATATTTATAAATATATAATTTTATATTTATATTTGTATATATAATTGATATATACACACACACATATATACACAGACACACACACACACATATATATATATAGAGAGAGAGAGAGAGCAAAATGCATACAGAGAGGCCCAGAGAGGAGTGCTTTCTGATTCTTAACCCTAGTGTGGCCATCTGCACATTTGTATGCAGCTGCTTTGGGACCTACTTCATTTCATTGAGGATGGAGCAGAATAGAACTAAGTCCACCAAAGCACAAGCAGGGTCAAAGTGAACAACCAAATGAAAGAAGGGTTTATGGGGAGATTGAGAACTTTCCCACTGGGGTAGACTCAATGCATACAATCCTTTTCTCAATGGAGCTAACAAGAGAAAATTAAATTATTCCTAAGCCTGAATATATTCTTGGCCACCCACGAACTGAACTGAGTGAAAGGCTGACCTACCTTGACTTCTGGTCAAGGCACTTCATTCACTAGAAGAGGGTCAAAAGGCTCCTCTCATGAAGCAAAGACCCGGGAGTAAGGTAGAAAACATGGACCTAGTATATTTAATAAGCAAAATGTTTTCTTTCACCTTGTTTACATTACTGACTTGTTCTAAAATTATTTCTGTTCCTGCAAGTAGGCAGTCACTTTGGGGTTTTTCTCTGAATAGTATTGGCCCATTTACTTTTTACCCTGTACGTTTATTTCTCTTCATTTATTAGATTTCTTTAAACACACCCACTGCCCACAGACCTCTGGGCACAAGTTCAAAATTAAATGCTACAATTACATGAAATGCAATGGCCAAAGAACATAATTTCACATAAGAGAAGGGTGGATGGGTGGGTTGGGAGTGGAAGGAGTTCATCAGGGAAGCCAATGCCAAACCAGAAAGGTACATCTTGTACCACACCCTGTAGGCACTAGGCATGAGGAATTATATGCTGGACTCAGTACATTAGCAAAACCATTAAAAACCTGAGGTTGGATTTAAATTTAGATGCCAGCAGTATAAAGTGGAGTATAAAGCTGGCCAAAAAACTATCCCTCTCCCCTAATCTGTGGCTATATATCTATGCTCAAGAAAGCCAAAATGGAGTCCTGGAGAGAAAGCCACTAGACTCATTATATAAAGACAGGACTGATGTGCTCAAAATGGGGAAGAAGGACTGGTTACAATAACAGCTAATATTTAACCAGTGCTTACTTTATGCCAAGCACTATTGTAACTAATGGATATATACACAGAGAGATACATTTATCTAATCCATATAAGAACACTTCAAAGGCCATTTTATCAATGAAGAAACTGAGACACAGAGTTTAAGTAACTTGCCCAAAGTTGCACAGCAGGTAGATTGGAAAGTCTGGATTAAACTCAGAAAATCTAACACTAGAAATGGTTGTAATTTCCTGACTGTAGGAACTAAGAATGATATCTAAGTGATAGACTTTTGATAGACTTATTTAGATAGCACTTTTTTGTTTGTTTGTTTGTTTGGCAAAGATACTCAAAGACATCATCAAAATGGATTCAGGAGTAGGGACAGCTGGTTATCCAAGCTATTTTTTCTCCTTCTTTATGAGTATATTCAAAAAGAAAGAAGAACGAAGAAAAAAAAAAAAACCCACCTCCTACAGACCTTTCCTCTCTAATTCTTCTCTTTCCTTTACTCTTCCTTTTTGGTCCACGTGGTCTCTTATCTAAAGGTCAATGCAGTGGCTAAGCAAGAGGGGAAAGCCTAAAATAGGCATGGAGAAGGAAAAGATGTTATGGTCATGCTATTCCTACCTCAGACAATAATCTTGATCTTTGACTCATCTGGTCTTGAAAAGTCTATGATATACACATTTTTGTTTTAAATTAGTTGCATTCAATTGAGTTCCAGCTAAGTAGACACCATATTGTTGTGAAATAGCACCAGACTAGAAATCTCTGCTTCCAAAATAATAGCTGGCCAACCATGAGATGCTTGAGCAAGTAACTTTATGCCTCTGAACCAAGTTTTATACAGAATATAGTAAAATACGGTAAACAGGTATAACTTCATTTTATACGCTAGAGATTTTGGGTATTATTTAGCTAAGGGTTTAAAATGATATGAATTTCTAAAAATAAAGTAGCATGGAGATTTCCATTGCAAAGATCTTAGAAATCATCACTCCCATCCTTACCACAAGAAAAAAAGCTGAACAGGCTGGGCGCGGTGGCTCACGCTTGTAATCCCAGCAATTTGGGAGGCCTAGGCAGGTGGGTCACGAGGTCAGGAGATCGAGACCATCCTGGCTAACACGGTGAAACCCCGTCTCTACTAAAAATACAAAAAATTAGCCAGGCGTGGTGCTGCGCGCCTGTAGTCCCAGCTACTCAGAGGCTGAGGCAGGAGAATGGCTTGAACCCAGGAGGCGGAGCTTTCAGTGAGCCGAGATGGTGCCACTGCACTCCAGCCTGGGCGACAAAGCGAGACTCCGTCTCAAAAAAAAAAAAAAAAAAAGAAAAAAAAGAAAAGAAAAGAAAAGAAAAAAAGCTGAACAGGCCGTCGGTGGTGGCTCACGCTTGTAATCCCAGCAGTTTGGGAGGCTGAGGTAGGTGGATCACCTGAGGTCAGGCATTGAAGACCAGCCTGGCCAATGTGGCAAAACCCTGTCTCTATTAAAAATATGAAAATTAGCTGAGTGTGTTGGTGCACACCTGTAGTCCAAGCTACTTGGGAGGCTGAAGCAGGAGAATGACTTGAACCTGGAAGGTAGAGGTTGCAGTGAGCCGAGATTGTGCCATTGCACTCCAGCCTAGGAAACAGAGGAAGAAGAAGGAGAAGGAGAAGGAGAAGGAGAAGGAGAAGGAGAAGGAGGAGGAGGAGGAGGGGGAGGAGGGGGAGGAGGGGGAGGAGGGGGAGGAGGGGGAGGAGGGGGAGGAGGGGGAGGAGGAAGCTGAACAAACTGAAAACGTAGCACTTTTCTTGAATCCATCCAATAATTTCGGTTGCAGGGCAAACCACCACCCAAGATCTGGAGAGACAGGTAACACAAAGAATCATAGCCAATATCGGCTTACCTGGAGCAAAAGCTGCTGAATTCATATACTGCTAGAAAGCTGTATGTGGTAATTTTGAGGAACTATCATAGTCTGAATGTGCAGTAGCATTAGAGTTAGAAATGCACGGGGACCAAAGTCTCAGGAAGCCCCTTTCACTTTTGTGAATTTTACCTCCAGGAATCCTCCCAAGTGCTCAAGGTGAAGGGCCAAGAAATAGCCCCTGTGACTTGTGGGTGGGTGTGGGATGGAGGGGCTCGTTAAAAGTCAACATATTTAAATACATCCAGACCATTCTCAAACAGACGTCTACTCTCCAAGGAAAAAGAAATTATCAGAGCCTTATGTAACTTAGGCCAAAGGGCATTTACCCAATTCTACCTCTTTAGCTTTTCTGTCTCATCCAACTGGAGAGGGTGGAGGGGACGGGAGGAGAAGAGACCAAGAAACACTTGTGAAGATAATAGCCCAGGGGATACAGGCCCGTACACAAAAAATATGATTTAATCATAAGATCATAGAATGCTTCCCCTCCCCCTTAGTTTATCAACACATCAGTGGGATTCTAGTATAATAGATTACAGCTGAAAGAACTGCAAGGCACAAGCTTTATTTAAGAAAGAGTTCTTAGGGAAGCTCAAAGAGAACAGAGGAGACAATCACAAGGCCATTTGAGGAAGTTGAAGTCTTTGATATCTACAACTACAGCAAACATTATACATAGCCCAACTCCTAGCCATATTGACATAAAGTCTCACATTAATAAAGGCTTATTTCCTCAGTTCTTATTCTCTGATACATTGTACCTGCTCTTAATAACAATTATAAGACATGCTAAAAGTGAAAGAAAGAAAAGGAAGGAAAGAAGGAAGGAAGGAAGGAAGGAAGGAAGGAAGGAAGGAAGGAAGGAAGGAAGGAAGGGAGGGAGGGAGGGAGGGAGGGAATCCAAAAACTAACATAAAGCACAATCTGAGGAGACAAGTATCAGAATAAAACTCAGATATGATACAGCCACTGGAATTACCAGAGAGGGAATTTTTTAATATAGACTTAGGGAGTACAGGTGTAGATGTGTTACATGGATATATTGCATAGTGGATAAGTTTTGAGTTTTTAGTGTAACCATCACCTAAATAGTGTACATTTTACCTATTAGGTATTTTCTCATCCCTCACCACCCTCCTGTCTTTCTAGGTCTCCATAGAATGCCACTCAATCATAAAAAAAAATAAAATCGTGTCTTTTATAGCAACATGGATGGAACTGAAGGTCGTAATCTAAAGTGAAATAACCCAAAACAGAAAGTCATATATCGCATGTTCTCCTTTATAAGTGGGAGCTAAATAATGTGTACAAATAGACACAGAGAGTGGAATAGGAGGGAATTTAAAATACCTATGATTAATATGTTAATTAATACCTATGATTAATAAGCCTTTAATGCAAAATGTATATACAAACCAAAAACAAACACAATCAAGTAATCAAGTAACACAAGTAGAGAGAGAAAAAATCTAATGAATCAAAAGAAAATGCTAGAAATTCTGTCCCTCATTAATTGGGGGTGGTTCCTGAGATGTTTGCTCATTTTTTTCTTTTTTTTTTTTTGTTTTTTTTTTTTTTGACGTAACAGAAATAAAGAATGCCTTTGATAGGCTCATCAGAAGACTGGACATGGCCAAGAAAAGAAAAAACAAAAACAAAACACCACTGAGCTTGAAGACATGTCAGTAGAAGTTTCCCAAAGCAAAATGTAAAGAGAAAAAGTATGGGAGGTGGTTGTCAGATGCTAGTGTGAGGGACTCCCTTACCTTAGAGAGCTGGAGTGGTCTGGACCTCCAGGTGTGGTGGGCCAGAGACACCTCTCCTGCAACCTCTCATTGTCTCTCTGGTGGGGTTCGGCCCAAGGTGGATTGACACAGACTTCGGTGGATTTTAAACAACCTAAACATTAAGCAATACACCTTCCTCAAATCTTTGGGAATTTCAGAATGACTGACACTTCCAAAGCTGTTCCAACTTTTGAAGAGATGTTGGCTAGTAGATTCACAGAAGGTGACAGGGAGTATCAGCAATACCTGAATCGCCCTCCTGAGTCCCCTCTAATTGTTGAAGAATGGAATAGCAGAGCTGGTTGGAACCAAAGAAACAGAGGCAATCAGTTTCAAGATAACAGACAGTTCAGAAGCAGGGATAGCAGCCAGGAATGGCCAAGTGGCAATTGATCTAATCAGTGGCATGGATGATGCTGGGTTACCATTACCCATAACACAGACAAGAACCTTACTATCTCCACCAATATGGACACTATGGTTACAACCAACAGGCTCCTTATGGTTGCTACTGATAGAAATGTCAGCAGCTTTTAGTAAAACCGTTTACTCTGCTACCATGACAGAAGTTTGGGTGTCTTCTGTTGGTCATAGCCTTACGTCTGATTTTAGAGACTAGATTATTGATTTTTTGGAACTTGAGATTTCTTTTTTAATAGATCTTACTTGTGAGATGCGATTGTTGCTGGAAATACCTAAAATGGTGAATTATACTGCTTGACTTGTACCTCAGATTCTTCTTTGTTTCATGACTTAATAGTGCTTTGAGTTTGGTGTAATTTTCTTATTTGACCTCTAGGAGTTCTTTGTTTTACACAGAAATAAAAAAAAAAAAAAATTAATAGAAAATGCTTGCTTTTACTTTGTAAGGTAGAGGAGTATCCATATGCTTACATGTGCTCATCTCTAAAATTCTACAAGTTAATAGAATCAGCTCATGAATGCATAGGTATGCTTACTTGTGATATATTATACATAACATCAGCGGTTGAAAGGTAAAAATAGTTTTTAATTTTTTTTTTTTTTTGCTTTTATTATGTGACTATGGTACTGTGTAATTCCTTATTCTGTAGATTTGAGGTAACTCCACATTCATTTTGGTCTCTTTTTACAGGGAAACCTGTAAAAAAAAAAAAAAAAAGAAAAAAAAAAAGCTGTAAAATAAGCAGGAGACAGAAAAAGAATGGAGAGCAAAAAGAAAATATCAGAAAACAAAATATCAAAAAAATCAAAACTGTGATCATGTCAAAAGTATAATAGATACATAATTAGAATACAAGAAGAGGAAGAGAGAGAAAACAAAGAACAATATTTGCAATATTAATGACACAGAATTTTTCAAAATTAATGAGAACACCAAACCATAGTTCCAGGAGACTGGGAGAACATCAAGCAGAATAAACACCAAAACACCAACATGTAGACATATTATTTTTAAACTTCAGAAAAACAAAAGCAAAGAAAAAGTATTAAAAGAAGCCAGAGAAAAGAGCACCTGACCTATAGAAGACCAAGAACAAGAATTACAGTGGACTTCTTATCAGAAACCATGCAAGCAAGAAGAGAGTGGAGTGAGGTGCTTATGTGTTGAGAAACAAAAACCACGCATTGAGATTTCTATACCCAGTGAACTTCTCCTTTAAAAATGAAAAAGAAAGACTTTCTTAAACAGACAAATCCAACTCAAATCCAGCAGTGGGCCCTGCAAGAAATGTTAACAGTCCTTCAGTGAGAAGAAAAATGATATAGGTCAAACTCAGACTTACAAAAAGAAAAGAACCTTGAGGAAGAGTGAATAAACATAAAATGGTCTTCAGTTTTTCTTATTCTTAATTGATCTAAAAGGTAACTCTTTGTTTAGAGTAATAATAGTGATAAGGTATTGAGTGATTTTAACATATGGATAATTGAAATTAGTGAAAGCAACGTTGTAAGAAATAGGAGGAAAAAATAGGAACTACATTGTTTTAAGATATCTGCCCTACAGGTGAAGTGGCATATGATCTTATATTAGTTGTAAATATATATTGCACTCTAGTGGATGAAAAGAAATTTAAAGAGAAGAATAATAGTTATGCTAAGAGAGATGAGAAAATAGAATCATATAAAATCTCAATTAAGACAAGAGAAGGTAGAAAGAGAAGTTGTGAGAGGTTGAATTTTGCCTTCCCCTACCCCACCAAAGTCACATGTTAAAGTTCTCAGAACCTCAGAATGTGACTGTATTTGGAGATATGGCCTTTAGGGAGATAATAATGTAAAATGAGGTCCTTAGAGTGGGTCCTAACCCAATATGATTGGTGTCCTCTTAAGAAGAAGAGATCAAGACACAATCATACACAGAAAGAAGACCACATGAGGACACAGCAAGAAAGCAATGATTTGCAAGCCAAGGAAAGAGGTCTCACAAGAAACCAACCCTGCCAACATCTTGATCTTGGACTTCCATCATCCAGAACTGTAAGAAAATAAATTTATATTATTTAAGCCATCCAGTCTGTGGTATTTTCTTACAGCAGCCCTAGCAAACTAACAGAGGGGAAGAAAGACAATAAGCAAAGAATAAGTGCAGTGATTGCAAAACAGTTGTAAACATGCTAGATAATTAATCCAACTTTATCAATAATCATATTAAATGTGAATAATCTAAATAAACCAATGGTAAAAATAGAGATTGTTGCAGAGGACTTTTTTAGAGGGTCCAACTATATGTTCTCCAGAAGAAACCACTTTAAAAATACAAAAAGATTAAAAGTAAAGGAGTAGAGAAAAATCTAACATGTTAACGTCAACCAAAAGAAAGCTGGAGTAGCTGTATTAATTTTAGACAAAATAGAGTTCTGAGCAAAAAAAAAAAAATTATCAGAGATAAAGATGGGCATTACATAATGATAAAGGAGTCAATTCTCTAATAAGACGTAACAACCATTAACATCCATAACAACATCCCTAACATCCCTAACAAAATACGTGAAGCAAAAACTGCTAAAACTACAATGAGATATAGAGAAATAGACTATTACAGTTGGAGATTTCAACATCCCTGTTTCAGCAACTGATAGAACAAGCAGGTAGAAAATCATTAAAAACAAACGAATGAAAAGCAAAACAACAACAACAAAAAAATTGGCCTGAATAGCACCAGTAATCAACTTGATCTTGTTGACACTTATAAAATATTATATCCACCAATGACAGAATACACATTCTTCACAAGCTCACATGACACACTCACCAAGACAGGCAGTATTCTAAGTCATAAGCCACAGTACCAAATTTAAAAGAATAGATATCACACAATGTCTGTTCTCAGACCGCAGTGGAATTAAACTAGAAGTCAACAACGGAAAGATAGCTGGAAAATCACAAGATATTTGAGGATTAAACAACATACTTCTAAATAACGTGTGTAGAAGAAGTCTCAAGATAATTTTAAAATATTTTAACTAAATGAGAAGGAAAACTTACCAAATTTGTGGGATGCAGCAAAAGCAATGTATAGAGGGAAATACATAGCATTAAATGAATGTATTAAAAAGAATAGAGATGGAAATTCAATAACTTAGACTTCCATATAAGGAAATTAAAGAAAGAAGAACAATATAAGCCTAAAGTAAACAGAAGAAAAGAAATAACATATTTAAGTAGAAATAAATAACAATGAAGACAGGAAAACTATAGAGATATTCGAATAAACCAAAATCTGATTCTTTGGAAAGATTAATAAAATTAATGAACCTTCAGAGAGTCTAACCAAGAAAAAAAAAAAAGAAGACACAAAAGACCAATTTCAGAAAAGAAAGAGGAGTCATCACAGTGATTTCATGAATGTTACAAAGATTATAAAGAAATACTATGTGCAATTAATTACCTGCTCACAACAAAGACCAATTCCTTGAAAGAAACAAATTTATCAACTCACACCAGGAAAAACAGACCACCTGAATAGGCCTATAACTATTAAAGAAACTGAAACAATAATTAGTACATTTCTAAAAAATGTAATCACCAGACTCAGATAATTTCACTGGTGAATTACACCAAATATTTAAAAAGTAAGTTATATCAGTATTTCACAATCTCTTCCAAAAAATGGAAGCAAAAGGCACACTTCGTAACTCATCCTATGAGATCAGCTTTACCCTAATACTAAAACCAGATAAAGCCATTACAAGAAATGAAAACTGCAGAACAATATCTATAATGACCATAGATGGAAAAATTCTCATAGCATATTGGCAAACTAAATACAAAAATCTGTAAAAAATATTATACATTCCTGACTTTTTAATGATCGCCATTCTAACTGGTGTGAGATGGTATCTCATTGTGGTTTTGATTTGCATTTCTCTGATGGCCAGTGATGAGCATTTTTTCATGTGTCTGTTGGCTGTATGAATATCTTCCTTTGAGAAATGTCTGTTCATATCCTTTGCCCACTTTTTGATGGGGTTGTTTGTTTTTTTCTTGTAAATTTGTTTGAGTTCTTTGTAGGTTCTGGATATTAGCCCTTTGTCAGATGAGTAGATTGCAAAGAGGATGTGGAGAAATAGGAACACTTTTACACTGTTGGTGGGATTGTAAACTAGTTCAACCATTATGGAAAACATTATGGCGATTCCTCAAGGATCTAGAACTAGATGTACCATATGACCCAGCCATCCCATTACTGGGTATATACCCAAAGGATTATAAATCATGCTGCTATAAAGACACATGCACACGTATGTTTATTGCGGCACTATTCACAATAGCAAAGACTTGGAATCAACCCAAATGTCCATCAGTGACAGATTGGATTAAGAAAATGTGGCACATATACACCATGGAATACTATGCAGCCATAAAAAAGGATGAGTTTGTGTCCCTTGTAGGGACATGGATGTAGCTGGAAACCATCATTCTTAGCAAACTATCACAAGAACAGAAAACCAAACACCGCATGTTCTCACTCATAGGTGGGAACTGAACAATGAGATCACTTGGACTCGGGAAGGGGAACATCACACACCGGGGCCTATCATGGGGAGGGGGGAGGGAGGAGGGATTGCATTGGGAGTTATACCTGATGTAAATGACGAGTTGATGGGTGCTGACGAGTTGATGGGTGCAGCACAGCAACATGGCACAAGTATACATATGTAACAAACCTGCACGTTATGCACATGTACCCTAGAACTTAAAGTATAATAATAATAAAAAATAAATAAATAAATAAATAAATAAATAAATAAATAAAATATTATACATTACAACCAAATGGGATTTATTCTAGGTATGCAAGAAAGATTCAACACTCAAAATCAATTAATATAATTCACATCAACATGATACAGAAGAAAATCTAATGATCATATCAACTGATGCAGAAAAGGTATTTGACAAAATTCAACATCCATTTATGATAAAACCTCTTGATAAACTAGGAATACACAGGAACTTGTTAAACTAGATAAAGAACGACTACCAAAAAAAACTATATCTAACATTTTACTTAATGTTGAGAAACTAGATGCTTTCCCTCTAAAATTGAGAACTAGGCAAGGATATCTCATTGTACTGAAGCCACTAGATAGTGAAAGAAGATTTTAAAAGGAAATAAATTGTATACAGATTGGGAAGGAAAGAATAAAACTGTCCTTGTTCACAGGAAACATAATTTTCTATGCAGAAATTGCCTCCCAAGAATCATTTTAAAACTACCAGAACTAATAAACAGTTGTAGGTCATAGTACAAAAGGTTAATACATAAAATTTAATTGCTTTCCTACCTATCAGCAATGAATAATTGCAAATTGGAATTAGAAACACAATACAATTTACAATTACACCAAGAATATGAAGTACTCAGGTATAAACCTAAGAAAAAATATGTAAAATGTATGTATGAGGAAAACCACAAAACGCTGACCAGAGAAACTGAAGAAGAGCTAAATAGAGAGATAACTTATTTTAATGAAATAAATTTTTTTAAAAAAAAAATTTTAATTGCAAATTCTATTTTAAATTCATGGGGTACATGTGCAGGTTTGTTACATGGGTATATATTGCATAATGCTGAGGCTGGGGTACTAATGATCCCATCATGCAGGTAGTGAGCATAGGACCCAATAGACAGTTTTTCAGCCCTTTCCCTCCTCCTCCTTCCTTCCCACAAAAGTCCCCAGTGACTGTTGCACTCATCTTTACGTCCATGTGTAACCAATGTTTAGCTCCCACTTAGAAGTGAGAACATGCAGTATTTGGTTTTCTGTTGCTGAGTTAATTTGCTTAGGATAATGACTTCCAGCTGCATCTATGTTGGACAAAGGACATGATTTTATTTTATTTATTTTTTTATTATTATTATACTTTAAGTTCTAGGGTACATGTGCACAACGTGCAGGTTTGTTACATATGTATACATGTGCCATGTTGGTGTGCTGCAGCCATCAACTTATTATTTTTATGGCTGCATAGTATTCCATGTTGCATATGTACCACATTTTCTTTATTTAATGCACTGTTAATGGGCACCTAGGTTGATTCCATGTTTTTGCTATTGTGGATAGTGCTGCAAAGAACATACAAACAGATGTGTCTTTTTGGTAGAATGATTTATTTTCCTTTGGGGATATACCCAGAAGTGGGATTCCTGGGGTCAAATGGTAGTTCTGCTCTGAATTTTTTGAGAAATCTCCAAACTGCTTTTCACAGTGGCTGAAATAATTTACATTTCCACTATCAGTGTATAAATGTTCCCTTTTCTATGCAGCCTCGCCAATATCTGTGGGGTTTTTTATTTTTTAATAACCATTCTGATTGGTGTGAAATGATATCATGTTGTCGTTTTGATTTGCATTTATCTGATGATTAGTGATGTTGAGTATTTTTTCATATATTTTTTGGCCACTTGGGTGTCTTCTTTTAAGAAGTGTCTGTAGAAGTTTTATATCCTGAGACTTTACCTTCCTATCCTTTGCCTGTTTCTTAATGAAATTGTTTGGTTTTTGCTTGTTCAATTGTTTAAGTTCCTTATAGATTCTTAATGTTAGACCTTTGTTGGATGCATAGCTTGTAAATATTTTTCCTGTTCTCTAGGTTGTCTGTTTACTCTACTCATAGTTTCTTTTGCTGTGCAGAAGCTCCTTAGTTTAATTAGGCACCATTTGTTAATTTTTAATTTTGTTGCAATTGCTTTTGAGGAATTAGTCATAAATAATTTCCCAAGGCTGATGTCCAGAATGGCATTTCCTAGGTTTTCTTCTAGAATATTTTATAATTTGAAGTCTTCCAGTTAAATCTTTAATCTATTTTGAATTTACTTTTTTATACATGAAAGGGAGAGGTCCAGCTTCATTCTTCTGCATATGCATAGTCAACTATCACATTACTATTGATCGAATAGAGAGTCCTCTCCCCATTGCTTATTTTTGTTGACTTTGTTGAAGATCAGATAATTGTAGATGTGCATATGTATTTCTGGGCTCTCTATTCTTTTCCATTGATTAATGTGGTATATGTATTTATTTTTGTACCAGTACCATTATTGTTTTGGTTACTGTAGCCTCGTGGTATAGTTTGAAGTTAGGTAATGTAATGCCTTGGCTTTTTGTTGTTGTTGTTGTTGTTATTTTGTTTTGTTTTTGCCTGGGACTACTTTGGGTAGTCAGACTTTTTTTCGGTTCTATGTGAATTTTAGAGTAGTTTTTTTTCTATTTCTATGAAAAATGACATTGGTAGTTTGATAGGAATAGCATTGAATCTATAGATTGTTTTGGGCATCATGGCCATTTTTAACAATATTGACTCTTCCAATCCATGGGCATTCTTCCATTTGTTTGTGTTATCTATGATTTCTTTCAGAAGCATATAGCAGCTCTCCTTGTAGAGATCTTTCACCTCCTTGGCTACATGTATTCTTAGGTATTTTATTTTTTGTGGTTAGTGTAGATGAGATTGCATTCTTGATTTGGCTCTCAGTTGCAACATTATTGGTGGACAGAAATGCTACTGAGTTTTGTACATTGATTTTGTATCATGAGACTTTACTGAAGTCTTTTATCAGCACTAAGGTCCTTTTGGTGGAATCTTTAGGGTTTTCTAGATATAGAATCATATCAGCAATGAGGGATCATTTGACTGCTTTTCATATTCAGATGCCTCTTATTTCTTTCTCTTGCCTGATTGCTATGGCTAGGACTTTCAGTTCTATGTTGAATAGGAGTGGTGGAGACAGGGCATCCTTGTCTTGTTCCTGTTCTTAAGGAAATTGCTTCAAACTTTTGCACATTTAGGATAATATTGGCTGTGGGTTTGTCATAGATGGTTATTATTTTGAAGCATGTTCCTTCAATGCCTAGTTTGTTGATGTTTTCTTCATGAAGAAACATTGAATTCTATCAAAAGCTTTTTGTACATCTATTGAGATGATCGTATGGCTTTTGTTTTTAATTCTGTTTATGTGGTGAATCATATTTATTGATTTGTATATGCTGAACCAATGTTGCATCCCAGGAAAAAGCTTACGTGGTCATAGTAAACTTTTGATGTGCTTCTGGATTCAGTTTGCTAGTATTTTCTTGAGGATTTTTAGTCTATGTTCATCAGGCATGTTGACCTGTAGTTTTCTTTTTTCATTGTGTCTTTGCCAAATTTTGGTATCAGGGCGATGCAGGCTTTGTAGAATCAGTGAGTGAGTTTTTTTGGAATAGTTTTTTTGGGAATAGTTTCAATAGGATTAGTACCAGCTCTTCTAGAAGACAACAGAGGAAGAATTCTAGATGACCATGGGTTTGGACACCTTGAATAACACTGAAAGCATACTCCATGAAAGAAAAAAAATGATATATTGGACTTTATTAAAATCAAAACTTTTGCCCTACAAAATACACTGTAAAGAGAATGAAAGACATGCCAAAAACATGAAGAAAATATTTGCAACACACATATCTGATAAAGGACTTGTGTTTAAAATATACAAAAAATACTCTTAAAACTAACAAAAAAGAAAAAACTTTATTTAAAAATAAACAAAAGACCTGATATATCACCATAGAAGATATACAGACTTTAAAAAAAAAAAAAAAAAAAAAGCATACCAAAAGAAAAAAATGCTCAATGTCATTTGGCATTTGTCATTAAGGAACTGCGAGTTAAAACAATAATGAGATATCACGATATATATATTAGAATCACTAAAATGCTCGTTCATTGCTAAGAGGATGCAGCCACTTTGGAAAACAGTTTGGTGTTTTCTCGCAAAGTTAAACATAATCATGCCATATGTCTCTGTGCATTTGTGATACTGTAACAGAAAGCCACAGACTAGATACTTTAAGAAGAATGGATATTTATTTCTCACAGTTCTAAAGTCTGGGAAGTCCAAAATCAAGGCACCAACATCAGGTGTGGGCTCCTTGCAGCCTCACATGGTGGAAAGCTGAAGGGCAAACGAGGAAACTCACTCCCACAGGCCCTTTTTGTAATAGCATTAATTCATTCCTGAAGACAGAGTCTTCATTACCCAAATGCCTCCCATTAGGCCTCATATCCCAAGACAGCTGCATTGGGAATTGTTTCCAACACACAAATTTTGGGAGACACATTCAGACCATAGTTCCCTATGATTCCACAGTCAGGTTTCAAGGTATTAACCCAACTGATCTGCACAATTATGTCTACATAAAAACCTACAGATGAATATTTTTAGAAGCTTTATTCATAATCACTCAAAATTCCAAGCCACAAAGATGTTCTTCAATAAATATTAATAAGTGGATAAACAAACTATAGAGTATCCATTAGATGGAATGTTATTCTGTAACAAAGAATGCATTATTAAGCTATGAAAACATATGAATAAACTTTAAATTTATATTACTAAGTAAAAGAAGACAACCTGAACGGCTTTACACTGTAATTGCAATTATATGACACTTTTGAAAAGGCAAACTTAGTGACAATAAAAATACCAGTGGTTGTCTGAGGTTTAAGCGGAAAAAAGGAGGATTGAATAGATAGGACTCATGGGCTGTTTTTAGGACAGTGAAACTATTCTGTATGATACTGTAATGATAGATATGAGACATTATTAATTTTTCAAAACCCATTGAGCTTAATAGCACAAAAGGTAACCTACATGTAGGCAAAAATTTTTAAATCATTTAGAATGTTGGAAGATCTCAGAAAGGAATGCAGGCAGCAATAACAAAACCTATTATGAATCTGTGAAACCTCACTGAAAAGGAAGGGGCAAATGGTACTGACTCAGGTAATTCTAGAAATGATTTCAGTAAGACTAGTGACAAAAGAAACTACTCATAACCACTGTACTCTGAAGGATGAAGCTATTTCCTAGGTGGGTATGGGTTAAAATTCTGATGCTAGTATCTATGCATACTGGAACTTAGCAATTAATAAACTGAACTTTAGCACACAGCGTAAACTTAAATGGGGATGTTGAGGACTAGATTGCTCATTGTTGAAGTGGGATTGTACAGATAAGTAAGGGAAACAACTAGAATAACCCATGTGGTAATGCTTAGCATTAAAGACAACAGTACGAATGCACACTTAGTTTAATATAGATACAAATAGTTACAATAGAAAGAAGTATAGATATGTGTACATGGGTTAGTATACACACATATATTTCCTAACTCTATTAGCTGAAAGGGCCTAGAATTGAAGACACTCCAGTAGCAATAAGTACTCTACGCACCAAGATCTTGCTTTCTAATACCATTCTGCAATAAAAGGAACCTGGGCTCCTTGAAGAAATGGCTGGTTCTAGGACTGATGCAGAAGAGACACAAGATGATCTTGAAGCATTTTGTAATATCAGAAAGTAAGAAGTGCTAAAATAAATAAATACGTACATACATATATACATACACACATATTAATGGGGGTATGTCAAAGAAGCAAAGTAGTCACCTGAAAGGACTCCTAATGGCCAAACTTGGAACAATTTAAGGAACAGAATATAGTGTTGGATTATAACTAAAAGTAGAAAAATACCTATGAGTCCATACTGATATAAGTAAATGATTGAATGAATTTATGTGTTCACTTCATTCATTTATTCATTATTTATTCATTTTATTCATTTAACAAATGAATAAATAAATAGGGGAGAAGAGACAAATCTCCCATGTAGAATTGCAGATATTCTGTCCTCAAGGAGGGAGAACGCAACTCCTATTCCTCAGCTGTGGGCCGGACACGGTGACTTCCTTCCAAAGGGTACAGAATGGAACAGGAAAAGAATGACTAAACAATGGAGAAACCTGATCAACATTGCCTGAGCCAAGTGATGGAGGTCAACATCAACAATGATAATCAGTCCTATTGATAATATACCCTGCATGTGGCACATTATCAACATATGATGCAAATGGCACTTTTCCTCTGTGGTCTTCCTCTCAAGAACCAATAACCCTGTCTAATCATGAGAAACACATCAGACAAATTCCAGTGTAAAGACATTTTACGAAATTCCTGAACAGTACTTAAACTGTCAAGGCCATCAAAAACAAAGAAAGCCTTAGAAACTGTGACAACCAAGAGGCACCTAAGGAGACATGACAACTAAACATAATGTGGTATTCTGAATAGGATCCTGGATCAGAAAAGTAACGTTAGGTGAAAACAGGAAATCTGAATAAACTACAGATTTTAATTAATAGTAATCAATATTGATTCATTAATTTTAACAAATGAACTTCACTAATGCAAGACGTCAATACAGGAAAAATTACATGTGTGGTATCTGGTAGCCTCTTTCTATAAATGTATAAGTGTTCCAAAAAATAAGTGTATTTAAAAAAAAAAAAGTAGCATGAAAAACTAACGTATGAAAGGGTTTTATATTTAGATGTATTGAAACTACCTGCCTATAAGAATCAAATTCAAGTGTCAAATTAATTATCTGGATCTTGACTTGAGACCTTCAGACTTAGACTAAAAATCTGTACTTAGAGAAAAAACGAAAAAAGGAGGTCAAGGAAGGTCATTATCTAAGTTATTCATGTGAATGATCAGCTAGTGAGGAAGAAAGTCTGAATCTGAATGATCCTGATTATCCACAATCATTGAATTCATCAAGACATGGCTCCACTTCCTTTGCTTCCAATTCTCTTGGGAATATTCATTGTTGCAACCCATTATCCCTGAGATACTCCCACTGAGACAGCCTACCAGTGACGGCTCTGGCTGGTGCTAACCCATTCCCACTCTCACCCAGGGACTGAGACACAAACTCACAAGACCAAGATGGCTGCCTTGGGCCCCTGAAGAGAATGTTTCCCTGTGTGAAGGACAATGAATTTAACAGGACTCTAGCCAGTGCCACTGGGTCCATTAGCTTCAGGTTCTAACAAGATTCCTATGCCAGACTCCCTGTTACTACCACTATATCAGGCTGCCGATGATAACTCAGGATTTACACTGCCAAAAGTCAGTGTGCCTTTCTTTTCCTGCCACCTATCTTTGAAATTGGTGTTCCACCCCAAGGATGCCCCTCCTAAATAACAGACATAACACAGTTAGTTCCCAGGCCACACCAGAACGTGGAGAAAACAGTAAGATAGACTTACTGCCACATACAGACTCTGAGACACCATGGTTTGGTATACGGGTGTGGAGTGCCCAAAGGTAAAGTGATCCGAGATTTCCTGGCCTGACCATGGTGGACTCATTTTTTCCAGCCACTTTCTACTAAAGCCAAAAATGTGACCAGGGTTCCCTCAGGGTCTCTAATTGCCCTGGTGGCTTTAGTAATTGCTCTTTCCCCAAAAGAGTAAACAATGATGTGTCCTTTTAGATTTCCCACATCCTCTCAGTTCACACTCTCCTCAAATAAGAATGTATGAAAGGAAACAAATAACCTTGTAACTTGCATAATAGATAGTTTTTTCCACATAGTGTCAAGTGCCTTTGTGGTTCATTTGTTTCAATATATTTTTCTACACAATTAATTATAAGAGTAGGAAAATCAGGTACCTTTTGACTTTCATTATCAAACAAACCTTTTAAATGCCTACACTGTAGGTTGCAGTAACAGCTCAAATTTATTCCCCCTTCCTTGTATCCTTTGACAGTGTCCTCTCACACTGACTCTAGCTTTAGCCATATGACTTATTTTGGCTCGTAGGACATTAGCAGTTGTGATGCAAGCAGAGGCATTAGAAGCACTTGTGTATTGAAGCTTGCCTGTTTGCCACTCATGGAACCAGCCACCATGAGAGCAAGCACAGGCTATTCTGCTGGAGGAGAGCTGAGATACCCAGCTAACAATCAAGGAGCCCTCAGCTGTTATGCCAATTAACTACAGAAGCATAAGTGAATTCCTGGCAAGATCAGACAAGATTGGCCCAGATAAACAGTACTACCCAGATAGCCCAGCCTAAATTACTGACCCACAGAATCATGAGCTACATAGATTTTTGTTGTTTTAAGCTACTAAGTTTTGGATTGGTTTGTTACACAGCAATAGCAAACTGATACATCGACGAAGTACTCAGGACTTCCCATTAGGATATACAGAAGAAATGGAATTGTAGGTGAAAAGACAAGACATACCATATAGGATATATCCTGCATTACAAGTAAGGAGAAAAATTTTACCTTTAGTTGCATGAAATATAATATTGATACCAAAGAGTGAGAAAATTATACATAACCTGAAAATGATAATATTTATGTAATTCCAGCATCATGTATCTCATTTAGGATGAAAATTAATAAGGCTCATAAAAATTAATAATGGGGGGAGAGATATCAGGGACACTTATTTGGCATCCAAGAAAATTTTCTCTCTATGATTCAATTTACATTTTAGGAAACAAATCAGATCACTTTTTCTTTTATCCAAACTGGTGTGCCCATTCCTTGAAATTACATATGATGACATAATCCAAGTCTAACTTGGCAAAATAGAGAAAGCACAGCTCGGATTTGGTTTCTCTTTAATTTTTATTTCCCCTGGGTCCCATTCATATTTCTTACAGACACTTTTCCTTGTGACCCAATCTAATTTGATTCCCTACCGCATCTCCTCTACCAAGAGCATCCAAAGCTATTTTTCAGAGATCCAATAATCTTTTGACAATACTTAAAAGGTAATATTCAGAAGAAAAAATACTTTAGCTTCAAAAGGAAGGGGGTATGGAAAAAAGGCTCTTTTCAAGACAGTGTCTAAGATTGTACCTGGATATTATCACCCAATCTGAATGATCTATTTTTCCCACTGACTTGACAGAACTGATCCATTTTCTTGGCTTTATATAGAAAAAGCCATCATGAGGTAAAACGAGAAGGAAAAACTGAGCAGTCAGAACAAAGTTACCGAAATAGAGCAGACATCCTGAAAGGGCTGATATTTTATGACAAAGCAAAATGACAAAACTAAGGACAGTTATCTAGGTACAATATTCCACTAACCTTCCATGAAGTTAGAGAAGAGCTGATGTTCTTCTTTGCAGATAGATCTGACATCTGAGAAAAATCCATTCTTTGACATTTGAATACTTTTTGAACTTCTTTTTCTATTGTCCCTACTAAGGTTTGAAAGTTCACTCCCCTCCCAAATTCCTGTATTGAAATGTGGTCACCGATATGATAGGATTAAGATATGGGGGTCTTTAGGAGGTGATTAAATCATGAAAGTGAAGCGTAAGTGAATGGAATGGAGGCTTTTATAAAAAAGGCTTCATATGTGCCTTTTCCAGCTTTTTTCCCTTCTGTCATGTGAACAATCAAGGCATCATCTTGGAACCACAGAGTAGCCTTCAGAGACACTGAACCTGCTAGCACCTTGATCTTAAACTTCCCGGTCCCTAGAACTGTGAGAAAATAAATTTCTCTTCTTTCTAAATTATTCAGTCCCAGGTATTTTGTAATAGCAGCTCAAGCAGATTACGACAGTCTCCTATGTCCTCTCTTGGCCCCATGGGTCTCTCCCAACTGGGCCCAGTGCCTGTCAGGCTCACTGTGCTCTAGTATGCAACCAACACTTTATATTAGTTTGCCAGGGCTGCCAAAACAAAATACCACAGACTAGGTGGGTTAAACAACAGAAATTTCTTTCCTCACAGTTTTGGAGGCAGAAGACCAAGATCAAGGTATGCCTTGGACTGAATTGTACTCCCTTTCCAAAATTTATATGTTGAAGCCCTAATCTCCAATGTGATGGCATTGGGGCCTATGGGAGATTATTAGTTTTGTATGAGGTAATAAGGGTGGAGCCTTCATGTCAGGATTAGTGCCACTATAAGAAGAGGGAGAGACAGTAGAGCTTTGTCTCCATCACGTGAGGACACAGGGAGAACATGGTCATCTGCAAGACAGGAACAGAGACCTCACTGGGGAACTGAATTCACTAGTCCCTTGATCTTGGTGTTTCCAGTCTTCAGAATTGTGAGAAATAAATTCCTGCTGGATAAGCCACCCAGTCTATGGTATTTTGTTACAACAGCCTAAGCTGATTAATACAAGTTTGGTTTCTTCCCGGAGCCTCTCTCCTTGGCTTGTAGATGGCCATCTTCTCCCTGTGTCTTCAGATTTTTGCTCTGTACATATCAGCATCCTTCCTAATTTTATTTTCTTATAATGACATTACTCACATTGGATTAGGGCCCATCCTAATGACCACATTTTACCTCTTAAAGCCCCTATATTCAAGTACTGGGGTTTAGAACTTAAACATGAATTTGGAGAGCAGGGGGACACAATTCAGACCATAGCACACCTTAAGGTTCTTGCCTCAGAGGTCTATTTACCTTTCACTTTATTCCTTGATGTTAAACTAATTTCATCGGCTTCATAACTGTACAAGAGGGAATGAAAACACTTCTTCCAGGTTAAATATACATATCAGTTGATTTCAAGGTGTATCCTAATTTTGGACATGTGAAATGTAAGAGAAAAAACTGTCTTTTAAAAAAATATGATAGTAAATGACTTTGAAAACCAAAAAAATTCTTGTGAAATTTATAGAACTGAAGCTCTACGAGTTGGAGTTATAGCCAATGAAAAAGACATAAGTAGATGTCTCTCCACTGAGTGATCCATTTAGATCACTTACCTTCACATTCTCAACACTTGTAACATCACTGAGGATATTTTCGTGTGAACTGGAGCAGAGGGTGCAAAGGCAGACGTAAGGGGACTTGCTCAGTTTCTTCCAGTTCTTTCATTAGGAAGTAGTACACTACACACTGACCACTCTATTAACCACAGGCTTTTTCTTACAAGGTCCTTGTTTTTGAATCCCTACTATGCTCCTTTTTATAGGAACTGCGTTAAGTATCAAGCAGGCAGCCAGTCAATGCTGACTGACTAATTTAGTAATATCATCATTTCAGAAATATTCACATGAAAGCACTAGTAATTCCAAGTGGCCTTCATTTTTATTTTGAGGGTGAGAAGGAGTAGATGTGTTCCTTTTTAATCCTATCGCCCACCCCCCACTTACTTCTATCTGAAAGGAAAATTTCCCTGCATGGACAGCAACTTCCCAGGGGTGGATATAAAATCAAAATCCCCAGTCTCTTTCAAATACACTCCTCCTCTTTCTGCTTCAACACTTTACTCCTCATCCCCAAGTAAATAACCTTAATGTTCATATCAAACATTGAACAAATAGAAAATGAACTTTAGATATTTACCTTGAGTGACTTCCTGAAGAGTATCTAACAGACTCCACCCTGTACTGTGCTTTCTCCTTGAGACACTGTCCCTCATCTCCCAAGTTTTGTCACAAGCTTACTGCTTGCTATCTTCAGAAATATTGCTAATGACTAAGGAGAGGTAAATATCAAATTCTATTTATTCTTCCCCTCTCAGAGCGTTTTCCTGTTTCTGTACTTTCTGTCTAAAATAACCTTTTTGGAAATCATCATAAAAGCTTGTCACTCCTATTTTGATTTTCTTACCCCATAACCCATGCTGCTGGGGCTGCCCTATAACTGTTTTTCTTTGCTGAACTGATCAAAAGTCCCCTGGCTAATTATATCATCTGGGAAAGCAGAGGCAGTGAGAGTTGGGAGGGGCAGCCAGTACCATTCATACTAATTTGGCTTCAGCTACTACATTGCCACTGTTCAAAGAGACTAATTCTTTGGATGTTGACCAAAAAGAAACGAGATGGGGAACAAGCACAAGCAAGACAAACAGACTGCTATTCCTGGACACATAAAAATATACCTTTGGAAGTGGTTTAGTGAGGAAAATATATTTTTTAACTCCCACCACAACATTCGTCAGTCTAATTTCTTCTTGAATAAACAGTTCTCTGTTGGATCTAAATGGCACAAGGAGTTTTTCAGTTAAATGGCCTTTTGTTTATCAAGATTATCTATCCATGTGGATTGTTGTCTCTGGTCACTTGCTCCTCTGGGTTGAAGGCAAAGGCATAAATTGTGCCCATATAATTCTCTTCATTTTAAAAGAAGGGGCACAGGGACAAGTCATAAGACGTTTAAGTGCTGGGAAACTTCTTAGCCTGGTTTTCTTTCTCAGGAGTCAGCTTACTCCACCAGTGCCTCTATTCATGTGGGATATAATGTTATTTCATTTTCCTCTGGTCATTTTACATCCCTGGAGAGAGCTTGACTCATGATATAATTATATGCTCGGCCAGTTCCCACTGAGAATCACTCCAGACTGCCACTGACCTGCCCCCCGGCTGATCTTCCACTCCAATGCCAAAGAGAGCAGAGCTCTGCCAGAAACTGAGTGACACTTTTTGCAAAACCATTAATTATTAAGTTCTCAGACAACAGTTTGCAATGGCTGTTCTCTTTCCTCCAAGGGGAACACTGAGCGCTAGAGGTTAGTGACTCACTGCAGAATCAGCCCAATTTGTGGTCTATTGGGCCGGTCAGCACAGCCTGCCTAGTTCTCTTTGGTGGTTCTTAAAATGTTTCCTGGAGGACAGATTTTTAAATGTTTGGGAATTATGGCTTGTTTTACAGAAAATATAAATACTGCCACCAGAGTTGTATAAAGCATAGTCTTGTATAAAGCCACCTTGAGGATGTGACAGGATGACCCTGGCAGCCCCTCATAATCAATGGCTTGTTACCTGTCCTTCCATTCCATTTGTCCTAACTGGAGATCAGTCAGGGCTGTGGAATCCTGTCTCTACAGGCGACATGGAGAAGTCATCTTTTCTGGCTGCTTGATTTCAGATAAGTCTTCTCACTGTTTGCAATTACTTGCAGGGCTGGAAGTTTCTTAACCAAACCATTTGAAAGCCATGCCAGAACTTTATCTCCTAGCACTTTAATGTCTTTTTCTTATGTCCACCACAAATCCAGACTATTTCCATTGGATCTATTTTTTCTGGTCTCCAAGGCTTTAGGGCTCATGTCAAATCTTACTCCTCACAGAAGCTTTTCCTGACCCCCTAATTCAATTTTCATGTTCCCCATTATATTTTTAATCACAGCATCCCATTCTTTCTTCTTAGTGCTATCATAACTTGGAATTATATATTTTATTGTTTAAAGTATGTCTCCTTCCATTAGATTGCAAATTTTATGAGCAAAGACATACCTGGTTTTTAAACAATTTTTACTACTATTAAACTAGAGGTTTCACACAGCACCTGGTACAAAGTTAGTTCTCAATATAAGTTAGTTATGATTAACATTATTATTATTATTAATTGAATAAATAAACTTTTCCACAGCCACTCAACTAAATTCTTCATCCTTTTAAAAATTATGGCCACTTCCCTCTCCTCCATTTCTTTCCATCTTTCTTTTATATTTATTTCTACATATGCAATAAAAGATCCTGGATCTTTTCTAAATGGAAAACCATATTTTTTTTTTTTTTAAAAAAAGCTCATATATATTTCTGTCATTTTAATATTGCATCTCCCTCATGGGGACAATCCAAATTGCTTTCTCCCAGAAGGTCTCAGGAACCCCATATTCATAGTGCAATTGCATCAAGAGCACCCAAAACATTGCATCAAAATAGCCCACTTTTTCCAGCTGGTGATCCACTTTACCCCAAATGATCTCCCTGTATTGACTGGAAAGCATGCCATCCCTATATTGACTGGAAAGCATGCCATCCCTGTATTGACTGGAAAGCAACACCTAGTGTTGCTGCTGCCTGAGACCAGGCCATGGGGCTCAGTAAGAAAAGAAGTCAACTGGTCATAAATAAGAGTAATGTCAGTCCAACACTGCTTCTCCCAGGGAAAGCAGGCTGTGATGACTGAGGAGGGCTGCTGTCCGAACGCAGTATGGCCTTACACCCCACTCCTCAGCTGCCCTTTGTTAATTCTTATTTCCTATAACACATTTTCCTCCAAGATCCAAGAAGGAAGGGCCCTACAATGCCTTCATTCCAACTGGCCTCCCCAGCAGAGAAGATCTGACAGTCATCTTTTCTGCCTGCCTATTTCTGAGAAGCAATAACAAAGAGGCAAGATCCTGGGCTTTCATCTCAGCTCTACCACTTGGAACTGTGTGTATTTGAAACAAAGATTTCACTTCTCTGATCTCAAATATTGTAACTATAAAATAAAGATAAAACTAACTTCCTCATAAAGTTATTATGATCATTTAAATAATAACAATTATGATGATTATACTAACAACAACAATACTAACATTTCTGAAAGCACAGTGCATAACACTTCATAGGATCCCCATAAGTATTTATAGGATCTATTGTACCAAACTGCCCAGGATAGTTCATAAGTTGATTGAAATATAATTTTTAAAAAATTTTATCAATATCATCATTTTTTTTTGAACTACCACTCCTGCCAAAGCATGGTGAAGGCAATTAAGAAAAAGGCCTTAAAAAGCTCCTGACTTAGTCAAGGAGACAAATCTGATAGATAATGTGGTCCATGGCAAATAATAATAATAATAATAATAATAATAATAATAATGTGCATTGAGCATCAAATGAATGGCCTGAAAAACAAATGCCTTAAATATCACAGATGGCAGCTATTCCTGCAAGTGGAGCTATTATAGAAACTTTCTGAGAGGACAGAACAATGCTCTTTTTTCAGTTATACTCTAAAACCCAGTGGCTTAAGAAAAATAATTTACTCTTTTTTGTGATCCTGTAGATTGGCTGTGATGCGCTTCTGCTGGTATTCTCCAGGCTCACTTCTGAAGTTGAAGTTGCACTCAACTGGAGGGTCTGCTGGTCTAGCAGTTGCTGATGGCTACTGACTAGAAGGCCTTGATTTTCTTCTTCGTGAACTTGTATCCTCCATTAAGCCACCCTGATGTCCTTGCATGGAGATCTCAATATAGCATTAGGAGAGGGTGAAAGTGGATGCTTCCAGGTCTCTTGAGGCTCCGGCAGCAAAACTCACATGATACCATTTCCACTTCAGAAGCCTAGTCCAGATTTAAGGATGAGGAGTGAAGTAGAGTGCCAAAGTCACATTGCAAAGTGGTATGCATATTGGAATAAGAATTGGTGACTCTTAAAACATTTACCAGAGCTTAGTTTTGTTATTATTTGTATGTAAATGTTCTTTGTCACTACACTGCCAGTCCATTGGAGACATTTAAAGCGACCCCTGAACTGTTTGCAGTAATTAATATGGAATCTAGAACAGAGTAACATCTCAATAAAGATCTTTAAATATGTAAATGAAGGAACAAATTATGAGCAAATATAGTATTACAAGTAGCATACTTGTAATATTGTAGCATATTGCTCTCTTCCACTTCTGGCGTGAGAAAGTAACAGAGACTAGAATGATCCTTTTTACTTAATGAAATAACTTGGAAATATGTAAAACAGCAGTTTTGAGACAACAAGCAGTATAGGCCAGTGATCCCTGAAACATGGGAAACAAACAAAGTGAGCCCTACGGGTGCTCCAGATTACTGCCCGTAAAGAGTGTACAGTATGTAGTCCAGGAAGAGAGAGCTAAATGGAACCTGGTGACTGGTAATGTCACTGAGTTGAGAAGACAGGGTTCAAAGTTCAAAGAGTCCATGGTAGCTAGAGTTCACAGAGAAGAGTACCAAAGAAAGAAGAGTGCCCAGGGAGAGAGTCCTGGAGATATGCAAGTTCCCTTTGAGTCTTTGAAGAAACTATCAAGGCCGGGGAAAGAACAAGTAGAAAAAGCAGGAATAACAATCCCTAGAGCTCACACAGTCTCAAAATAGTCAGTAATCCCACTAGCCATGGTGGAAAGGCCTCATAACATATGAGGTATTAGATAGAGTTCTCAGAAGAGTATTGACTCAGAATTGGGCCCAAGTTAGCCATAGACTGACATCTCTTCTAGATCCATGTAACAAAGTTCAAAGCAAGCCATAAAAAGGGATCAAACTATTTTCAAGTAACTTATGTGTATACCAGTCCAAATCTCAAAATATTTAAAGGAATATTTTAAAAATGAAATCCAGGATCCAATAATGTAAAATTCACAAGTCTAGAGTCCCATAAACACATTACCAGGCATGCAGAGAAATAGGAAAATAACATCCATAATAAGGAATAAAATCAATCAATAGAAACAGATCAAGAAAGGACACAGATAATAAAATCACTATATACAAATATGAAATATCTATTATAACTAAACTTCATATGTTTAAAATGGCAGGAGAAAGCAGGAATATAATAGGGATACTTACTGAAGATATTTATAAAGATTTCAGAAGATGGTTATGAAAAGATAGTTATTATAAATATTATAAAGACCCAAATTGAAGTTCTAAGATGAAAAATATAATGCCTGAGATTTAAAAAAATATACTGAATGAAATCGAAAACAGATTAAACACTGCAGAAGAAAATGAGCAAACAACTAGTTGTTAGTTATTAGTTAGTGGTAGGACAACATGGAGTGACCTAAGAGATATTTAATTAGAGTTCTAGAGAAGGAGGAGAAATAAAGAACAAAATATTTTAAGAAATAATCACTAAAACATTTCCAAATTTGATGAAAATTATAAATACACAGACCCAAAGAGTTCAGAAAATGTGAAGCAAAAAAGAAATGAAAATTACAGCAACACATATCATATCAAATGGTTTAAAATGTATAACAAACTAAAAATCGTAAAAAAACAGACATCAAAAAAAGAGATATTACATACAGAGGAAAAAAGATAAGAATTACAGATTTCTTGTCAGAAGCCATGCAAACCAGAACACAGTGAGGCGACATCTTTTAAAAACTGAGTGGTAGGGCAGGAAGGGAAGGCAGGAGAACAATCAACTTAAAATTCTATACCCTGAAAAGGTATCTTTCAAAAACAAATATGAAATAAAGACCTTCTTAGTCACACAAAATCTAAAAGAAATCATTGCTTGAAAATTACACTACAAAAAATATGGGGGGAAAAGCCATTCAGGAAGAAATAAAAGGATAGCAACTAGAAACTTGAATGTATAAAGGAACAAAGAGTACAAGAAATACAAGATGTGGGTTTAAACATAAAAGACTTATCTCTTTTTTAAAACTGGCTATTTAAGTATCACTTTTAAATGTATCATTGCACCTATAACATATGCAGAAGTAAACTGTATGACAATAGTAATAATAAGGTGAGGAAGGGAAAAATGGGCATACCCTTTTAAAGTTCTTGTAGTTTATATGAAATGTATACTATATATTAAAGGCCGCCTGTACTAAGTTAAAGATATACATGATAAACCATAAAGCAGCCACTAAAAATACAAAACAAAAAGGTATAACCAATAAGACAACAAAAGATAGAATCTAAAAAATATGCAAATAATCTAAAATAAGGCAGAAAAGAGGTAAAAGAGTGGAAAAACAAACAGATAAGACAAATAAAAACAAATATCAATTATGTTAATTACTATTAAATGTAAATAACAGACATATCAAGGAAAAGGCAGAGATTGTCAGATTGAAAGTCAAACAAACACAAAACAAAGAAAACAAAGGCAACTTACTAGAAGATATAAATTAAAATATAAAGACACAGATATATTAAAATATATTAAAATAAGATGATTTAAAAATATATATATATATAATTTCTGTACAAATTAAAGAAAATAGAAGTGGCTGTTTCAATATCAGACAAGGTAGTTTTCTTTTTTTGAGACGGAGTCTCAGTCTGTCACCCAGGCTGGAGTGCAGTGGTGCGATCTGGGCTCACTGCAAACTCCGCCTCCCGAGTTCACACCATTCTCCTGCCTCAGTCTCCTGAGTAGCTGGGATTATAGGCACCCACCACCACACATATATAGTGAAGTGATTACTACAGTCAAGCTTATTAGAATATCCATCATCTCATATAGTTACCTGTGTATGTGTGTATGGTAAGAGAACCTACAACCTACTCTCTTAGCAAATTTCCAGTACACAACACAGTGGTAACTATAGTCTTCATGCTGTACATTTGCTCTCTAGACTTTTTGATCCTAATCAGAACTCTGCACTCAATTTCTTCCCATTTGCCCGTTACACTCTCAGCCCCAGATCTCAGCAACCACTATTCTACTCTTTGCTTTTTTGTACTTGACATTTTTAGATTCCACATATAAGTAAGATCATGCAGTATTTTTCTTTCTGGCTTATTTCACTTAACCTAATGTCCTCCATATTCATGCATGTTATAAATAACAAAATCGTCTTCTTTTTTAAGGCTACATGAAATTTCCAGTGTGTGTGTATGTGTGTGTGTGTGTGTAACATTTTCTTGATCCACTTACCCATTGATGGACACTTACATTGATTTCATAGCTTGGTTATTGTTAATTAATTGTTAATTATGCTGCAATGAATATAGAAGTGGAGTTGTTTTTTTTTTGTTTGTTTGTTTGTTTGTTTGTTTGTTTTGACAGAGTCTCCCTCTGTCACCAGGTTGGAGTGCAGTGGTGTGATCTCAGCCACTCCGCCTCCCAGGTTCAAGCGATTCTCCAGTCTCAGCCTCCCGAGTAGCTGGGATTACAGGCACGGGCCACCATGCCCAGCTAATTTTTGTACTTTTAGTAGATAGAGGTGGGATTTCACCATGTCCGCCAGGATGGTCTCCATCTCTTGACCTTGTGATCCACCTGCCTTGGCCTCCCAAAGTGTTGGGATTACAGGCATGAGCCACCATGCCTGGCTGGGAGTGGAGATTGTTCCATGAAGTGCCGATTTCATTTCCTTTAAGTATATATGCAGAGGTGGGATTGCTGAGTCATGTGGTGATTCTATTTTTAATATTTTGAGGAAACTTCATACTGCTTTCCATAATAACCACACCTGCAAAAATTTTTTAAACTAAGGAATTTATTTGATAAATGGATCAAAACATTGAATACATAACTCACAAATAAGGGGGAATTTGCTCAGCCTCACTAACAAGCACAAATGTGTATGTATGTAGAAATTTCAAGGAAAGAAATACAATTTTCCTTCTTCAAACACTAATTGTTTTATGTCATTAACATTTTCTGGTTTGATAAAAATAACTGTGAAGGTACAATAAGGACTCTCCATTAGTGTCAGAAACTCAATTCAAACCAATTTAAATAAGGAAAGAAAGAGAGTGGGAAGGGAGGAAGGGAGACAGGTAAAGAGGCAGGAAGGAAGACAAGAAGAATAGAGAAAAAGAAATTAATTTGTTGGCTTATCTAAGTGAAAAACATAGGAGTAAAACTACCTGGTTTTAACTCTCAGGTGAATCCCAGCAGTCCTGCAACATAACCAGGGTTCAGCCCTTCCCTCTCCATTCATTTCTGCTTTTTTAAAGGGGAGATGAAGAGTGGAAAGGGAAGCACTGAACCCTTTTCACACACAAAGGTGACTATGTGAGATGGTGGATATTCTAATTAGCTTGACTGTAGTGATCATTTCACTATGTATATATGTGTGTGGAAACATGATATACACTTAAATATATATAATAACAATTAGAAAAAAATATAAGTAGATTGAACTTTCCAGTGGTCTTCTTCACAGCTCAGAATTTTGAAGAAAATAAGATAAACTTCGCTTTAAAAAAATCCCCAGTGGCTCAGACTGGGTAACATGCTGACCCCAGATGAACTGCTGAGTTGTTGTTGTTGTTTCTCTTTTGGGACTCCAGAGAGTAAGATCTCTAATAGGTTGCTCTGAAGGATGGAGATGACAGCATGCAGTGGCAACTCCACGTGAGTCACAAAGGAGGGAGAACAAGTTCTTAATAGGAAGATATACCAGAAAAACAACCCAGAACAGACTTTCCCTTATAGTAGAAGGATGAATTGATACAAGTTTTTGAAAAGCACTTTGAAAATGTGTATCAAGAACTTTAAAATGTGCCTATTCTGTAACCTAGCAAAAGGCTACAATCTCCTCAAAGACAAGAATCATATTTATTCATGGTTCTGAATTATCAGCCGGAAGGACATTAACATAAAAGAAAGTATTAAACGATAAACAAACACATTATTTCTCTTCTTGTACTCTATCTTAAGGAAATAAATCAAAACTGTAACAAACATTTAAACACAAAAATGTTGCTAGGACCCAAAATGACATATAATAGGAGACTTATTCAGTAAGCTGTAGAGCCATTAAAAATAATGTCTACAAATAATTTGACTAACATAGGGAATGCTTACTACATGTGTTAAGTAAAACATGCAGGCAAAAATAAATACTATGAATATTATTATGTTCACATACTGTAAAAAAACAAAAACATTTGTACTGGTCTTTTTTGCATGTTATAGGTAATTCTTTTATATTTCTGTTTCTTCTGTATTTTTAATTTTCTAATGCAAATATATGCTATTTTTTAAACCAAAGCCAAAACAACTCATTAAAAATAGCTGACAAGCTGCTTTTCATACAGTATGATTTGAGGTTCGCCATATGGAGGCATGGGTGCCCAGGTCCACTGAAAGATGAGCAGGTAGGGTGCCATCTTCAGAACAGCCTCCAGGGAAATAGCCGTCCAGGCCTATGGATCAAAGAGAAAAGAATGTTACTCAAGGGTGCATGAGTGGGTTCTGGGGTAGGGAGTCAGAATTTTAGAGGAACTGAAGCTACAACGAAATAAACAATAGAACAGATCAAATCTAAAAGTCAAGGAATGAAACAAAAAAGTTGAGCCTGGTAGGTTCTATAATGGGGAATTGATGATTTCTTAAAGTGGCCACACCAGGTTAAGGTGGGAGTGGCCCCAAAGGTAAACTTCACTGAGTGTTCCATATTTCTTTAGCTTAAAATGATATACACAAGACATGTTGTGTGGTGTTTGTCTGGAGGAAGAAAGAGATTTATTCCCTTGGGACATGAAAGAAAAAAGACAAAGACATGTTTGCTGGCTTTTTATGTTTCTGCCCTACCCTACCTTACACTGATCGGGGGCAGGGGCAGGGAGAAGGAGAAGTATATTGAAAGATTAGATAAAGAAGGTAAAGCAATCTTTACCTGAGAGGCCGTGTGAGACTTGGAGCACAGGTGACCAAACTGTTTCCAAGACCCCAGTGATAGATTTCAGTCCAGAAGCCATGAAAGGGACACTCTCCCCACCCCTTCTATACCTTCACAGAAATCCCAGTATGGTTTTGGCTGAGAGAACACACATGTTTTGTACAACCCAGGGATCTAACAAGAACCTCCTAATTCCCCTCTTCAAGTAGTTAATTCCTACCCCAACTTCAGACAGCTCTGTCATCATATTCCAGACCTTCCTGGCCAGGTTAAATCCATGGTGAAGTGTTGTAGTGCTGTGTATTTTGCTTTCACAGAATTTGCTTACTTGCAATTGACATTTCTTTGGGATGCCTGGCCCCTCTACAGATCGTAAGTTCTATTGTAGTCCTGGTGCCCAGCATAGTGCCTAGAGTATAAAACCTAGAAGCAAAAAAATATTTAATGAACGAGTGATGATAAAGAACTATTATGCTTGACCCACAGTGGAGGGAAGCAGTTCCTTCTTACAAGATCCCAGAAATAGAGACAGTGGTACATTGTCACCTGTGAGTTGCTGGCAGGCAGCATCTGACACCACACTCCAAGGGAAAGAAACGGTTTGAACATCCGAGGCATGTTAGACTCCACAGAAAAATTACCAAGTCACAGAAAGTGTATTCATATAGAAACTCATTCAGTCTGCATTCAAAACACTCATGATCGAAGATCTCCTTTGCCAAAGCCTCCTGCTCCTGTTCCTGTAATACAAATGAATCTTGCCCATAGTGTGAAATGGGAAATTCAGACTTACCATTGAGTGGATTCCACTCTCTTCTTATCATTTTCACTTCTTGTCCCTTTTTCACCCAGTATCATCTACATTTTTTCTGTCCTTATGCAAAATCTTCAGTTTTTTCTACTTATTTCAGTTTTAACATATTTCCGAATAGTGGAAACTCATATGCTTGACTAAATAAATTCAATTTTTACAGGAGGTTCTCCAAACTTTCAGCTTCCAATTATAGAAGGGAGTGACATAAAGATCATCTTTAGAAGGGCAAGATATGGGTTTTCATTTAGGGCACAGGAGAGCATGAGCATTCCTGAAGTCAGAAAGATGTGGATTTAGCCCAAGAATGACTGAGCAGCCATTTTTGTCGTCATTTTTTCAAGCAGGATAGTTTCAAGACTTTCATTCCAGATTTGTCATGGTAGTAATTGATATGTAGGGTACCTCTTTCTGTCTAACTAAAGAATGGGATCTCTAAGGCACCTCATTCTGTCCAACTGAGGAATGAGATTTCTCGGGATTTTTGCAAGGTGATAAAAGTCTCAAAGAACTAATATCAGAAATTTCATAAGGTAGCCAGGTCCAAGACAGCTTACCAATTAGATTTGCATCTGCTTATCGCACTGGAGCCAAGTCCCTCACATGTACACATTTGTGTGGGCTTCTAGAAGGCCTATTTCTGAAATCTTACCTTGGTTTTTGGCCCTTGGAATAAATCTCACAAAAGGGGAATAAGAAGAAGGAGAAGGAGAAAGAGAAAGAAAAGAAGAAGAGAAGGAAGAGAGGAAGAAAATCGCTAAGTAGCCTAAATTATTTTTTGCCTTGGTTAATCTCTAAGTTAATCACCAAGGACTGAAATGATTGTAATGATGATGATAATGATGATGATGAAGAAGAGAGGAGGAGGGGGATGAGGCAGATCTAGTTCTAAGCTGCTTACCAGGTACTACAGACAAAGCCTTGCTCAAACACTGGGTAAGTGGAATTACTGTCATGACAAATCTGTAATGAATGCCTTGAAACTGTTCTGCTTGAATAAATGACTACAAAAATTGCTGCTGAGTCATTCTTGGGCTAAATCTATAGCTTTGACTTCAGGAATGCTCATGCTATCCAGTGGCCTCAAGAAAAACCTGTATCTTGCCCTGTCTAAAGATGACTTTTTTTCTTCTTTTTTCTTTCTTCTGAGACGGAGTCTTAGTCACCCAGGCTGGAGTGCAGTGGCATAATCTTGGCTCACTGCAGCCTCCGCCTCCCTGGTTTAAGCAATTCTCCTGCCTCAGCCTCTGGAGTAGCTAGGATTACATGCACCACCACACCCGCACACCCTGCTAATTTTTTTTTTTTTTTTTTTTTTAGTAGGGATGGGGTTTCACTATGTTGGCCAGGCTGGTCTCAAACTCCTGACCTCATGATCCTCCTGCCTTGGCCTCCCAAAGTACTGGGATTACAGGTGTGAGCCACCACGTCTGTCCTAAAGATGACTTTTGTATCACTTCCTTCTATAACTGCGAGCTCAATTTTTGGAGAACCTCCTGTAAGATTCAATTCATGGTGTCAAGCATATGAATTTCTACCACCCAGAAATAGGTTAAAACTGATATCAAACATGTTGATAACTGGGGCTTTTTTCTGTTGTAAGTTAAGTTTCAACCTAGAACTAATGTTCCTGCTCTTTGAATACATTTTAATCCTTCCACAAAAAACAAAAGATTAAACTTTGTTAAGCATTTTAACTAACTGAACTAGTATTTTCTTCTTGTATGATCTCTTATGTTTAAAATCCCCATGGACAAATGACAGGCATTGAACAAAATATAGGAAAAGCACACAGAGGCAGTGGAATCCACATCATAACTCAAGTCAGTCTGGCTCTAAACTCACTCCCTTGGAAGGAAATAGCTTTTCAGAATACAGAAATTAGCTATTTACCCTTCAAATTTATTTTGCTTTATTGACTTGAACATGGAAGCCGAAAATATGCAACCACCAAAAGTTTTAACTCTGTAGATCTATGTTGTACCAACGTTAGGTACTCTATCTAATGTGCCAGTGTCAATGAAGAAAAATGGCAGAAAGAAGAAAAATGAAAACATATTAAAAAAAAGAAAATATCTCTTTGTAAGCAATATCTTTACTTAGCAGAAGCCACAACTTTATGACTTTTTCAGCAGAGACAGAAGTGTATTTTTTAATTCTCTCATTCCTTCGGGGCATTAAAGCCACACTATAAAGCAGTGGGCTGTCAATCAGTCATAAAAAGCTTAACAGATGATGACATAAATGACAAGAATATGATATATAACTACATTTTTAAACCATAGACTAATTCTTAATTGTCCAAACTCCTTATAAAAAAATAAAAAAATCTTCTGAAAAACAAGGAAGAGTTAACATTAGAAAGGAGAGAGAATACTTTGTGTTGGTTTCCAACCTCCAATCTCTTCCAAGCTGAATATTGCATACGAATCTGTATTTGTGAGGCACCCTCATCCACCAGTTAATCAGAGCCCTGGAAATTCAAGGAAACCTGTGTTTATGGAAATCTGGCATTTCTGTAAAGTTTTGAATGAGGGCTAAATAGAGCAGTTCATCTCATTTTGAACCTAATGATTCCTGCCAAGTGGTTTTCCAATGCTGGGTCTTCTGGCTCAGTCAGCATTTAGGAATTCATTTATGAGTTGGGTTAGTAGGAGACTCTGGAATTCAAATTTATGTCTGCAACTCACTAGTTTGCTCCTGATAGGTCTCTGAAAAGAGATTGTAATCAATTTAACAAACCCAGACTTCAGGAAATTTTCATATCCCCCAAAAAAGTTCTGGTTTGGAGCTTTGTCCCATATTGGAATCAGCCCTCCTCCCCCTTCACTGCACCCTAAGCACTGAGTCTTGCTGTCTATGGCCCTTTCACTCAGCTTATCCCATCACTCAAAGCAGCCTCACCAGGTGCACTAGAATCTACCTCCCTTAATAGACCTGCTAGCAGATTATAAAATGGCAGAATATATGTGTGGTTTGTCACCTCAGACAGTTTCTATTTTATCTGTCTGCTTCTTGATAGAAGTGGCAAAGGTTCTGATAATTATTCATCCAATTTGTTTTAAAGATTTATCTGCCCTGTAATGTTCCAGGAAATTGGAATATGGGTTTTAGGGGTGTGTGTGTGTGTGTGTGTGTGTGTGTGTGTGTGTATACATTTTCCCCCAGTCTTATAAACCCACATTTTACTTTTTTGCAAGGCAAAGGGCAAGCATTGAGCAGCCTTTCAATGTAACCATAAATTTACTACTTTTTTAAAATTTGCCTTTGAAGAAGTCATCAAATAAATTAGCAAAGCTGGAAAGGTGCCTCTAGTTTGTGTTGGCTTTGGGTCTTAGGGAGTTACTTAATAAACAAAAGTCAGTGAATTCAAACAGTAACAAAGTAATTTCAATGATTAATCAAGTGTTAAAACTAGTTTAACCTCTCCTGTTTTACAAACTCTATATCACCCTGACTAAACTAATAGAGGAATAAGACACCCATCTGGAAATCTCATCTGAAATATTAGATTGGGAATCTAAAATTCAGCCAAATAGTGTGGCTTGTAGGGATATCCTGTCGGATAATAAATTGCATTAATCTTACTTAAATTTTCCATCTAAATCATGTCCTGAGGCCATATTACTCTGAGGAAACTGTGCCTTACTTTAAATGCATTGTGCTACTGAAAACGATATTAAAAGAAGGGGGGAAAGAATTTTTCTCCTTTTTTTTTTTTTTCTCCTGCCTGGTTTTTCCAACATTAAAAAAAAAAAAATCCATGTGAAACCTTCTGGTTCTTCTAGAAGAACCAATGTCTACTCAAATCAACACTAGCTCTTTCCAGTTGCTTATAGGAAGCAGTATCAGTCACAGAACACTTTCAGGAACTTGCTCTAATTTATCTGTTTCTTCCCATCGATGAACTCTGAGTCATGATGTCTTATGGCAAATGTTTTTTTCTTTTTAGTAGTGGCAGGGGGAGCATCTTTTTCTTAGCCTCTTTTTGACTTTCACATGTACAGAACTGCAAACACTGTCTTTCCTGAAGATTCTACTGTGGCCTTCTTATTACTTCCATTTTTTAATAGAAAACATTAACGTCTGCTTAAATGTTTAAACTATTTAAAAATGTCCAAGAGGGGGGAAAATATCATAGTGGCTTTTGAAAATATCGTAGAGCTTCAAGAAAGGACTTGGCTGGCTCTGAAGCCACACCCAGCTCAATGCCATTGTCTGCCACCTATTGTAAGCTTAAATATTAAGTGCACTAAAAGGTGTTAGAATAATGTAGACTGAAACCCACAAACCCTCAGAAATGCTGAGTTGTCTCTGCATATCCGGAGCATCTGCTTTCTTAGGATTTGCAAAGAAAGGGGAATCTTGGGATAGAGCCCCGCTATTTCTTAACACTCTTGAAAACGGCTGAACAGAGAAAATGACAGTCAGCCATCACAAAAGTGATGCTGCTCATCAGGACCCGCGTATTCTGTGGTCTTTCATAGCCACCTCTGCATTAGTCCTCCCAGCATCCTCTAGGGCAGGCATCGCTTTCACCACCTGCAGGTAAGGAAGGAGTTGTGAATGAAACACCTACCTCTGGCGGTGGGATTACCCAGAAAGGAAGGAGCTGGGACCAGAGCTGAGGCCTCCAGTCCTCTGACAATTCAAACCACTGGAGAGTGGAAGGAAGTAGACTTCCATCCTGTCCTCTGTAGAAGAGATGGCGCAGAGGCCCCTCAAACTCATCCTGTCAAACCCTAGGTGAGCTGCAGGCAGTGCCGTTTGCTCAGCCATCAAAGCCAAGGGTTTTATGGTTCACCTAGCCTCCTTTCTCTCTCATCTAAATAAAAAATGCTTTCAGGACCCACCCCTCCTCTGCCCCAGGCAAATCCTCAGCACCTCGAACTTGAACAGTTACTCCACTGATAACAGCCACAGCTCTCACCCTACCTTTTCTCACACTATTACCAGACGGATTCTTCCAAAATTCCACCATGCTGATGTCCTTCTTGGGACTTTTCACAGGCTCTCATTCCACACAGGATAAGCTCCCATGGTGAAAATACAGCCCCTGACTGTCATCTCAGTCACATTTCCTGCCGTTCACCCACCTCAACTCAAACCTGATGAACTACCAGTTCAGACACACTAACGGTTTCAGCAAACGTCATGTTGTTTCTGTTAAAGCGAACTAATATGGCAAGAGAGACTCTGTATTTCTGTATTTGAGTCCTTGAGGACGAACTGCAACCAACTTAATAGGTAGACAAGATTGAGAATGTAACTTGGGAGTGTGCGCTGTAATGGTGGTTGGGTCTTGGCCAGTCCCAGCAGCCATGCCAACCACTCAAAGTTTTCAGACTGTGTTCAAATAAGCCAAACTCTGAGCTGTAACCAATCCAGTTGTTTCGGTACCTCACTTCTGATTTCTGCACGTCGCTTCCCTTTTTCTGTCTATAAATCTTCTTCCACCACATGGCTGCACTGGAGTCTCTCTGAATCTGCTGTGATTTCGGGGGCTGCCGGATTTGCGAATTGTTCATTGCTCAAGTAAACTTCTTTAAATTTAATGCTGCTGAAGTTTTTGTTTAAGACCTCCTTTGTGTCTCACCTGAGCTCCCTATAGTCCCCTAGACACGTTGCACTCCTCAAGGCCAGGTTAGGCCCTGAACTCTGTGCTTCCATAGTGCCCTGTGCACGCCTCTAGCCCAGCGCTTATCACAGTGCATTGAAATGATCCATTCACAGTGGTTTCTGACTAGACCGAAGCCCTTCCCAGAAGGACCACTTCCTACTCACCCTTGTTAACCAACATGTAACCCAGTGCCTTGCCTATGGCAGATGCTCAATCAATGTCTGCTGCACTGAGCATGGATTCTGCTTCATTTTTAGTGTCTTACTTAAAATGCTTTGATGATTCAGAGAGCTTGTAATACTTTTTTCCCTGAGGGATTTTTAGCAGGGCTGCTTATCTCATGGTTTCATTTCCCTTCCATTTCCCACAACTCATTCCTCCTTCCTCCTTAACTTCCTCTATGACCCTCCCCAGGCCAAGGAGAACACTGTCTACTCTTTTCTGTTGACCACAACCTCTAGTCCTTCCATTCACTAGCTCAGGGCTATCTCCCTCAAGGATTTCCATGCTAACTCTAATTCCACATGGCCCAATCATTCTGGCCATCCTTGAGCCCAACACTACTTGGTTAAAAGCTTGTTTCTGGGTTCGTGCTGTTTATGGAGTTGAGTGTCTCTGGTAGCTTGTTTGGTTATCTTAGATTGTGTGCTCTGTGAGGGCAGTTCAAATCTCTCAAGAAACACATCCCTGAGGCACAGGCTGACCTTGCAAGAGACTAGGGACAACTCCAGAAAACATTCCACTGGTTTTAGTCACTGAAAACTCCCAGGCCTACTGTGGTAGAGCTGTGCTCAAAGTGAATGGCTTAAAGTAGAAGTATGACAGACCACCAACATAGAAAAAGCCATCTGCTCAGCCATCACACCGCCCTGCCGGTAGGTTACTCAGAGCTTACTGTCTATTCCTCTGTTTCAACAAGCTACCCTCATAACATTCTTTGAGGTTACATGCCCCCACTGAAATGAATAATGGCATAGTTTATGGTAAATGGTGAACTGAAAAAGAGCGGTGTCATTATTGCTGTAAGTACCCACAAAAGATGTTTATTATCGCACATAGACACAGCCACAAACACACAACTCATCACTAATAAACTCATTTATTTCCACATAAAGTTGCACAATGTTGTGCAACCCAGCAAAAGGCTGAGAAATGTCAGCAATTCAGGCCAAGACTATTTGTCAACAAAACCAATCCATTTCACCAGCTTCAGCAAAGCATTTCTTGCAAGAAGCTTTTTTTTTTTTTAATAGAAGAAAATCATCACACATAACTTTAAATAGAAAGGACAAATGCTCACAACCCCACAGACAAAGCAAACAACAAGTTGAGATAATATTGAAGGGACACTTGGAGGTTGTGGGGTGGGGAAGAGGACATCACTTGGTTGCCTGAGTTGCCTAGATCAACATTTTTTCTGTTACTCTTCAGTAGAAAAAAACAGAAAAAATCAAAGAAAAATTAAAGGAAAAAAAAGAAACTTCTCACTTATTACCAAACAATATTTTAAAGAAATCTTAAATTTTTTTAAAATTCTACACACATTCATTGTGGCTTTACTACACACCAGAGACTATGTTAGGTATACTCAGCACATAAAAATCGATGAAGTCAAGTTTACAGACTGATAGAAGAAAGAAACACAGGCACGGATCACCACAATAATATAAGATGACTGATTATGATAGAGATATGTCATTGGGAATTATAAACTCAGAGAAAAGGCATTTTTAGTTTGCCTCTGGCAAACGTTTTTATTCAAGTCAGCCGGTTTGCCTAATTTCTTATTCTTACAATAGTCCTTACAGATCTTGAAAATAAATACCTAAGACAATTTAAGGGGAAAATACATGTATGAGAAGCAAAATAATTATTGCTATAACTCAAAGAGAAACAAGGTTATTCAGAGGAAAGAGACCATGAAATAAAGCCAGAGAAACTGGGGAAAGGAGAACACCCCAGGGGCTGTCATTTCACTGGTGGTAATGAGAACTCAAGAATCAATACAGTGAGAGTCATGTCAACTAGACAAGGTATAGAATAAGAAATAGAACAGCTTCTCAACTTGATTCTCTCCCCCACACTCAAGTGAATTTTTTCTTTTCAATGTATTCATATCCTTTACTATAACCTAGTAGTCCTGAGGACACTTATGGGCAAAATCTTGCATTCCCTACCCTTCCAGGCTTAGCTGGGGAGACAAGGCCAGATGGTGCAATAATCAAGGTGACACGGACTTGGGCGTGAGAGTCTTGGGAGTTAGGAACCAGGAAAGGCCGGGCACAGTGGTTCACACCTGTAATCCCAGCACTTTGGGAGGCCAAGGAGGGTTGATCACCTGAGGTCAGGAGTTCGAGACCAGCCTGGCCAACATGTTGAAACTCCATCTTCTACTAAAAATAGAAAAAATCAATCGGGCATGGTGTTAGGCATCTGTAATTCCAGCTACTCAGGAGGCTGAGGCAGAATTGCCTGAACACAGGAGGTGGAGGTTGCAGTGAGCCGAGATTGCACCATTGCACTCCAGCCTGGGTGACAAGAGTAAGACTCCATCTGAAAGAAAACAAAACAAACCAACAAACAAAAAAAACACAGGAAAGATCACAGCAAGTTAAGACATCTGTGAGAAGGCAGTGAATATTCTAAGGGCAGGATCAATATGAACAAAAAGATGTGGAAGTCAAAATTAACAAAGTTCAGAAGACTTTTAAAAGTTTGAATTAGGCTGGGCATGGTGACTCACATCTGTAATCCCAGCACTTTGGGAGGCCAAAGTGGGTGGATCACAAGGTCAGGAGATTGAGACCATCCTGGCTAACACGGTGAAACCCCGTCTCTAATAAAAATACAAAAAAATAACTAGGCATGGTGGTGGGTGCCTGTAGTCCCAGCTACTCAGGAGGCTGAGGCAGGAGAATCGCTTGAACCTGGGAGGTGGAGACTGCAGTGAACCAAGATCGCGCCACTGTACGCCAGCCTGGAGACAGAGTGAAACTGTGTTTCGAAAAAAAAAAAAAGGTAAGTTCTTTGTAGATTCTGGATATTAGCCCTTTGTCAGATGGGTAGATTGTAAAAATTTTCTCCCATTCTTTAGGTTGCCTGTTCACTCTGATGGTAGCTTCTTTTGCTGTGCAGAAGCTCTTTAGTTTAATTAGATCCCATTTGTCAATTTTGGCTTTTATTGCCATTGCTTTTGGTGTTTTAGTCATGAAGTCCTTGCCCATGCCTATGTCCTGAATGGTATTACCTAAGTTTCCTTCTAGGATTTTTATGGTTTTGGGTCTAACATTTAAGTCTTTAATCCATCTTCAATTAATTTTTGTATAAGGTATAAGGAAGGGATCCAGTTTCAGTTTTCTACATATGGCTAACCAGTTTTCCCAGTACCATTTATTAAATAGGGAATCCTTTCCCCATTTCTCGTTTTCATCAGGTTTGTCAAAGATCAGATGGTTGTAGATGTGTGGTGTTATTTCTGAGGGCTCTGTTCTGTTGCATTGGTCTATATCTCTGCTTTGGTACCAGTACCATGCTGTTTTGGTTACTGTAGCCTTGTAGTATAGTTTGAAGTCAGGTAGGGTGATGCCTCCAGGTTTGTTCTTTTTGTTTAGGATTGTTTTGGCAGTGCAGGCTCTTTTTTAGTTCCATATGAACTTTAAAGCAGTTATTTTCCAATTCTGTAAAGAAAGTCATTGGTAGCTTGATGGGAATGGCATTGAATCTATAAATTACCTTGGGCAGTATGACCATTTTCATGATATTGATTCTTCCTATCCATAAGCATGGAATGTTCTTCCCATTTGTTTGTGTCCTCTTTCATTTCGTCGAGCAGTGGTTTGTAGTTCTCCTTGAAGAGATCCTTCACATCCCTTGTAAGTTGGATTCCTAGGTATTTTATTCTCAAAAAAAAAAAAAAAAAAAAAAAAAATTCAATTAAGTCCACTAAAAGCAGAGCTCCTTTTAGGGGTGTTTGGAAATTTGAGGCTACTAAGTCAAGTAGGGGCATATTGAGAAGATTTCAGAAAGTCAGACAAAGAGATTTTGGCAGGTAAATCTTCTGTTTCCAATTTTGATAATAGCCAATTTGTATAACTGATCAGACAGGTTGCAGAAATGATCAAATCTGGACATTCATATTTTTGAAACCGAAATTATAATCAGATCTGGTATTTTCCATCATAAGCCTGAGTAAAAACATTTATTCCTATGAGATATTTTTCTATAAGTTAAACAGATATCCAAGACCCCAAAAGAGACTCTTCAAGGTGCAAATATGATTTTTTTTTTTTGTTTCCACTTCTTTCAGATATCTAGAGAAGTGAGTTGATGACCACATGAGACAGGTATTTTCAGGTTATTCAGTCATGGCTATAACTTTTCCTGGGGAGGCAGGTCATTAAAACTTTGCACTGCATTGGTATATTCAGGAGGGTCCAGTGTCCGAGCAGTGGGGAGAGAACTTAAAAAGCTAGTCTCTTCTGCTCCCAGCTCTGCCACTGACTGCAACATGGCATGGAAAGGTCACCATCTCTCTGAATCTGGCTGCTCATTTGCAAAACAAAAGGGTTTAACTAGTGATAGTTCAGTCTTGCTCAGATCAAATATTCCATCACAAAAATGACATTGGATATTGAACTAAGTTTTCCTGGTCCTAGATTATGTTGCGAAAGTCATATTTTAATAAATCTTGCTATTAACATGTTTACTTGTCATGTGTCTAGTGCACATAAAATGGGAGTGCAGACTGTACCCTCAACAAATTGGGTCTTTTGAGCTTCCCAGATGTTCAGATTCCAAATAAACAGTAGTAGTCAGTTTGAAAATGACAGCAGAAACTCATCGCTCCAGGGGAAGAAGCTGAGCTTCCTAAACCACAGACTGGGGAGTGTGAGCTCTCTTCAAATGCCTTGGGCAAGGCAGCCCCAACCCAGGCAGTGCAGCGTGGTCTGCCAAAGTTCTGTGTGTACCCAGGGGTGATCAGGGCTGGATGTAGTCTAAAGGAGGTAGATAAGCTCAAGATATATGATCTGTTTCCCTGCCAAGAGCAATTTGCTTGACAAGCCTCCTGCTTATAAAATACTAAGGCATTCTTTTCGGTATTAAAAAGTTTTGGTCTTTGTAAATGAACTACATCTGCAACGGGAAAGGAAAAATTGAGCAATTTGATTTTTTAAAGAACTAGATGGATAGTGAGCACAATTTATAAGTTTCCCAGATGAAGGAAATGAAAATCAGTTGCAGTTTTCAGATACTGGTGTGTCCACATAAGGGAAATTTTTATCTTTACAGGAATTAAAGTAATCTAACTTTTAAAAATACACGTTTTAATGTTTTAGAAAGCATTGATAATCCACTTTTCTTTGATCCTTACAACAAGTTTATAAGGTAAGCAGGGAAGGAAGTATTCTTATTTTGCAGATGAGGGAATACATCCAGAAACCTTAAGATACTTCCCCAAGACTTTGCAGCTAATAAATATGTCTAGGTAAGTGAACTTGACCCAAGTTATGTTTGCTGATGCCGTTCTACAATACTCTGTGCTCCTGCAACACCTCAACTTTTCATTTGCATTTTGTATTGATTTGTAGGGTAAACCACTTTGCTGTCATTTATTTTAAAGTTATTTACTATGACGATTCTTCCTAAACTAATATATAAGCTTATAATCAAAAATAAAAAGTGATAAAATCCCAATAGAAAGTTTTTTGCTAATTTTTTAAACTGATTTTAAAGTCACCTGGAAAAATTCACAAGGTAGGCCACCTAATTTTTAAATGGGGGTAATAATGGGGCAAATAGCAATAGAAGCTATTAAAATAAGTCTGTAACAGTTAAGTAAGGATGGTACTGACACAAGGCTATACAAAAAGATGGAACAAAATCAAAGTTTCAGGAACAGTCCTTAGTATAGATGAATATTAAATATGTATAAATTGGAGCACCACAAATTAATGGAGAATAGAAGCATTTTTCTACAATTGATCTTAGGATAATTTTTTTAGGTATTAATGAACATAATTCATAGCCTTCAATTATATTTATATACTTAAAGATCAGATGGAATAAAGAGCTAAAATATTTTTAAAAATGAAAGTCACAAAATCAAAAGAAAATATAGGTCAATATTTATCTGACCTGTCTGAATGTAGAAGAACTTACTAAGCTCATATTCAGTGGAAGAAATCACAAAGGAAAAATATGAATAGTTTTTGTTTTTGTTTTTGTTATTGTTTTTTTTGAGACGGAGTCTCGCTCTGTCGCCAAGGCTAGAGTGCAGTGGCATGATCTCGGCTCACTGCAAGCTCCGCCTCCTGGGTTCACACCATTCTCTTTCCTCAGCCTCCCGAGTAACTGGGACTACAGGCGCCCGCCACCACGCACAGCTAATTTTTTGTATTTTTAGCAGAGACAGGGTCTCACTGTGTTAGCCAGGATGGTCTCGATCTCCTGACCTTGTGATCCATCTGCTTCGGCCTCCCAAAGTGCTGAGATTACAGGCGTGAGTCACCACGCCTGGCCAAGATGATTTTTAAGAAATATTCTAATTTCTGTATATCACAAGACAATGCAACCAACATAAACAGATAGTACGATGGGAAAAATAATTTTATCACATATGGGAGACGAAGTTATATACTCTCGCTATATACAGAATTCAATCAAACCAATTTTAAAACTCTAAGAATTTAGTAGAAAACTAGGCAAAGGACGTAGCAGATAATTCATAGAGATGCAAATGACTAATAAATGTATAAAATGTTTAACCTCACTAGTACTCTAAAGGCAAATTAGTATTGTATAGCACTTTTTGCCTATCAAATGAGTAGAGTCTAAAAATTATCATCCTTGAGGGTTGAAAAGTTGATGTGAAGTTACACCCTCACTGCTAAAGGGCGAGCCTGGAGCATCTCACTACAAAACAATTTGACTGTTTCTAAAGTCCTTCAACTGTTCATACCTCTGACATCAGGAATTTCTCCTAAGGATATAATCAAACATATAACCAAATATTTGTAGACAAAGATATCTCCTGCAGTATTATGTATAATAAAATAAAAATATGAAAAAGCAGTTAGAGGTCTAAAATTGCAGGATGTTTAGAAAAATAATGGCTTGAAAAGAAGATGAATATTATGTACCTAACTGAAGGAGAAACAAAGAATTTGTATTACATGAAGAAATACTTTCAACATGATCTTCACTGAAAAAAATTCAAGCAGCAAAATCCATAACAATATGAGTTTAACAACTTATTTAAATGCCTAAAAGAATACAAAAAGGAACAAGCGAAAAATATAGAACTGCTTCAGCATAGTGAGATTATAATTGATTCTTTTATTCTGCTTTAAATTTTTCCATTCTAACCATATTTTCTAAAATAAATGTTCATTACCATTTTTGGAAGAAAAGAAAATTTATATGCACACACACACACATATACACACACACACACACACACATACATACTCTACATGCACAAGTATATGGAAATCCTGTTGACCTGTCATCCATACAGCTTATCTTTGACTTTTTTTTTAATAGTGAGGATAGATTATACTAATCATTCAATTCCCTATTATCAAATTCCCTTGTGACACTACAAGATTACTGGCATGCCTGTAGATGTACTCTAGCATGCAACAGAACATAGAATATTAAACCTCAAACCTTAAAATTTAGTAGACTGCTCTGACCAGTTGACATAAACAATGTGCTTATATTAATGAAATGACACTAATTTCACCCCCATACAATTCTTCATGAACTAAAATCATAGGTGTACACTGGTCAATGGTTTGTGTCCAAGGAATGAAAATGTACAATTTTATTTCAATATTCTTTACAAGTACCCAATTAAATGATTGAAATTTAACTGGATACTAATTACATTACTACTGATGAAGTTTCAACCACAGAGCAATCTGTGTCAATCACAGAAATAAAACCTGTGTATAGAACTAATAAAACATCCAGAATTTTGTCACTGCTGTCTTCAATTTGAACTCCAGTTTATTACCTTAATAAGAAGTGAATCAAAGTATCTTTACTTTTTTTGATGATTTAGATAAATTTTTCTATTTTCTTCTGGTACAGATATCACAGATATATATATCAAACTCATACATAGAACACATATATATCAGATATATATCAGACACATACATAGCATATGTAACACACACACATGTATATACACTATGTGTGTATATATATACCCACATGACATATATATATACACAAAAAACACATAGCATCGGGGTGGGCTGGCGCTGCCTCATACCAGCTTGGGTAGAGAAATAATAAGAAAATTCAAAGTGATTACATTGCCAATTGGCATGAGCCAATTCTGCTTATCTCCTTCCTAGGCTGTGTTCAACAACATTGCACTGAGAGCTTGAAATCAGCGACAGGACAGTGTATACACCCAGGAATCACCAAATGCTACACATCAGGCCTTTTTTAATTCCAGAGTCACCTTACAAGTACAGCACAGCATAGCAGACATTTTTAAAATATTTGTTATATGAACAAGTGAATTAATTAATAAATTCAACATGTTTTTATTGTCATTAAGCATAGCAAACAATAGAGGAAGATGATCTCACTTACTAAAACTTCCAAGGCATGTGGCTGTAAAGTAAAAATGTGAGTTCTCTGAGGCAAATTTCAGAAATTATCAGAGTTTAATTTCTTCATGTTTTTGTCTAAATAAGTGGATGAAACCATGCTTCCTTCAAATGTAGGTATCCAGGAAAGCAAGCCTAAAATGTTTATGGATCCAAACCAATGGCTTACATGGTATTCTCTACATATATATCTGTGATTGTATTAAGTTTCTCCCCAGAGGGAAAGAACTACAGATATTTATCACCTTTTCTAGATTCTTAAGAGTCCTAAAATGTTATCTCAGAGAATGCTAGAGGAACATAAACATTTTTTTGCAAAAAATAAATAAATCACTGCCATATGATGATGCTTACTCAATTTCCAGATGATTTAATGGCTAACCCCAGGGTAATATCTAACTAGTTTCAACCCCTGCTGCGTGATGAGATTTTGACAGTCATAATTGTACCACAGGCTATAGTTTAATGTAAGTAATTATAAACCAGGAATTATCAATCATTATCTAATAATCTGATACTAAACTGTTGGATGTTGCTTATGAAATAATAAGAAAATTCAAAGTGATTATATCAAGTCATTCTATAATACTTCTAGGCAGCAAAATAAAAGAAGAGGTTCAAGCTCTGTTAAGGTTTTAGCATCACAATCAGACAGCACCTATAAAACAAGTCAACTATGCCATGGTCCCAGTGGCCAGTGACGTTCTTTGGGACCAACTTCTTTCCTCTTCAGCTCATGACTCTTGGAGCACATGGGGCAGCTGTGTGCACCTCAGACAGAGCAGCCCAAAAGAACTCAGAGCTTTGGTCCTGACTCTGCAGCCCAAGTGAGATCATGGGTAAGTCACTTAAACTCTTTCGCCTTATTTTAACAATTCAAGATCATTGACCCTCCAATTTATGTCAAGGACAATAACAACAACAATAATAATTCTTCCCACTAATTTAAACACCTGCAGTGTGTCCAACATAATGCTAAGTTTATCATAAACTAATTTCTAAAATGGACATACACGGTAAATATTATTATCTTAATTTACATATGGAAATAGCTAAAGCTTAGGACAGTTTAATGATCTGTTCCAGGTCACATAACCAACAGGGGTTGAAGCTGTGGTTCTTCCCTAGTACTGTCTGACTATAAAGCCTAGGTTATCTTCACAAGACAGAATAACCTACAATTTATACACAAGACAATATAACCTACAATTTATAGAATTGCTTTAAAGAATCAATAAGACCAGGATTGGGAAAGCACTTGGAAAAACACAAATTGCTCCATAATTGTTTTCAACTGGAAAGCAATCCTTGTTAATTTCTCAGAAAAAGTATCTGCAATGTGACTAATATAAACATCCAGTTGGTTGCTCCATTCTAGTCAATCAGCTCCAGTCACCAGTTAATTTATTCTCTGAATAAAAAATAAGTAGCAGAATCTTAGCTTTTTCTGATCTCAAACACAATCAAAAAATAAGCCTTAATGCTAATCCCAATGCCTAGTAGGGTCTGTTATCTGTTTAATAAGCATTTATGAAGTATTTACTGCATCCCAAGAGTGATTGCTTAATTGTTTTTTCCATTAGAAGACTCAGCTCTAGTCAAATGGACTCACAAGCAGGATTAATAATTCAGGTGGCTTATGCTCCCCAGTAGATGCATAAATTCTAACGGGTTGTTTTTTAAAACTGTGACTTTTTAAAAATTATAAAAGTAGTACTACAACTATTTTATTTAAGGAAAGTATTGCAACTTTCCCTAAAAGCTTTATATTAGATGTTTTCTTTTGAGAAATCTTGAAGATGGTAGAACAAAAGCTACCATTAATTAAGCACCTTCTGTGTGCCGTTCACTGTAATATGAATTTAACTTTTTTATTATTATTATTATTATACTTTAAGTTCTAGGGTACATGTGAATAACGTGCAGGTTTGTTACATATGTATACTTGTGCCATGTTGCTGTGCTGCACCCATCAACTCGTCAGCACCCATCAACTCGTCATTTACATCAGGTATAACTCCCAGTGCAGTCCTTCCCCACTCCCCCATCACCATGATAGGCCCCGGTGTGTGATGTTCCCCTTCCCGAGTCCAAGTGATCTCATTGTTCAGTTCCCACCTATGAGTGAGAACATGCGGTGTTTGGTTTTCTGTTCTTGTGATAGTTTGCTGAGAATGATGGTTTCCAGCTGCATCCATGTCCCTACAAAGGACACAAACTCATCCTTTTTTATGGCTGCATAGTATTCCATGGTGTATATGTGCCACATTTTCTTAATCCAGTCTGTCACTGATGGACATTTGGGTTGATTCCAAGTCTTTGCTATTGTGAATAGTTCCGCAATAAACATACATGTGCATGTGTCTTTATAGTAGCATGATTTATAATCCTTTGGGTATATACCCAGTAATGGGATGGCTGGGTCATATGGTACATCTAGTTCTAGATCCTTGAGGAATCGCCATACTGTTTTCCATAATGGTTGAACTAGTTTACAATCCCACCAACAGTGTAAAAGTGTTCCTATTTCTCCACATCCTCTCCAGCACCTGTTGTTTCCTGACTTTTTAATGATCACCATTCTAACTGGTGTGAGATGGTATCTCATTGTGGTTTTGATTTGCATTTCTCTGATGGCCAGTGATGATGAGCATTTTTTCATCTGTCTGTTGGCTATATGAATGTCTTCTTTTGAGAAATGTCTGTTCATATCCTTTGCCCACTTTTTGATGGGGCTGTTTGTTTTTTTCTTGTAAATTTGTTTGAGTTCTTTGTAGGTTCTGGATATTAGCCCTATGTCAGATGAGTAGATTGCAAAAATGTTCTCCCATTCTGTAGGTTGCCTGTTCACTCTGATGGTAGTTTCTTTTGCTGTGCAGAAGCTCTTTAGTTTAATGAGATCCCATTTGTCAATTTTGACTTTTGCTGCCGTTGCTTTTGGTGTTTTAGACATGAAGTCTTTGCCCATGCTTATGTCCTGAATGGTACTACCTAGGTTTTCCTCTAGGATTTTTATGGTATTAGGTCTAACATTTAAGTCTCTAATCCATCTTGAATTAATTTTCGTATAAGGAGTAAGGAAAGGATCCAGTTTCAGCTTTCTACTTATGGCTAGCCAATTTTCCCAGTACCATTTATTAAATAGGGAATCCTTTCCCCATTTCTTGTTTCTCTCAGGTTTGTCAAAATCAGATGGTTGTAGATGTGTGGTATTATTTCTGAGGACTCTGTTCTGTTCCATTGGTCTATATCTCTGTTTTGGTACCAGTACCATGCTGTTTTGGTTACTGTAGCCTTGTAGGATAGTTTGGTAGCGTGATGCCTCCAGCTTTGTTCTTTTGACTTAGGATTGTCTTGGAGATGCGGGCTCTTTTTTGGTTCCATATGAATTTTAAAGCAGTTTTTTCCAATTCTGTGAAGAAGCTCATTGGTAGCTTGATGGGGATGGCATTGAATCTATAAATAACCTTGGGCAGTATGGCCATTTTCACGATATTGATTCTTCCTATCCATGAGCATGGTATGTTCTTCCATTTGTTTGTGTCCTCTTTTATTTCACTGAGCAGTGGTTTGTAGTTCTCCTTGAAGAGGTCCTTTACATCCCTTGTAAGTTGGATTCCTAGGTATTTTATTCTCTTTGAAGCAATTGTGAATGGAAGTTCATTCATGATTTGGCTCTCTGTTTGTCTGTTACTGGTGTATAAGAATGCTTGTGATTTTTGCACATTGATTTTGTATCCTGAGACTTTGCTGAAGTTGCTTATCAGCTTAAGGAGATTTTGGGCTGAGACAATGGGGTTTTCTAAATATACAATCATGTCCTCTGCAAAGAGGGACAATTTTACTTCTTCTTTTCCTAACTGAATACCCTTGATTTCTTTCTCTTGCCTGATTGCCCTAGCCAGAACTTCCAACACTATGTTGAATAGGAGTGGTGAGAGAGGGCATCCCTGTCTTATGCCAGTTTTCAAAGGGAATTTTTCCAGTTTTTGCCCATTCAGTATGATATTGGCTGTGGGTTTGTCATAAATAGCTCTTATTATTTTGAGGTACGTTCTGTCAATACTGAATTTATTGAGCGTTTTTAGCATGAAGGGCTGTTGAATTTTGTCAAAAGCCTTTTCTGCATCTATTGAGATAATCATGTGGTTCTTGTCTTTGGTTCTGTTTATATGCTGGATTATGTTTATTGATTTGCGAATGTTGAACCAGCCTTGCATCCCAGGGATGAAGCCCACTTGATCATGGTGGATAAGCTGTTTGATGTGCTGCTGAATCTGGTTTGCCAGTATTTTATTGAGGATTTTTGCATCGATGTTCATCAGGGATATTGGTCTAAAATTCTCTTTTTTTGTTGTGTCTCTGCCAGGCTTTGGTATCAGGATGATGTTGGCCTCATAAAATGTGTTAGGGAGGATTCCCTCTTTTTCTATTGATTGGAATAGTTTCAGAAGGAATGGTACCAGCTCCTCCTTGTACCTCTGGTAGAATTCAGCTGTGAATCCATCTGGTCCTGGACTTGTTTTCACTGGTAGGGTATTAATTATTGCCTCAATTTCAGAGCCTGCTATTGGTCTATTCAGGGATTCAACTTCTTCCTGGTTTAGTCTTGGAAGAGTGTAAGTGTCCAGGAAATTATCCATTTCTTCTAGATTTTCCAATTTATTTGCATAGAGGTGTTTATGGTATTCTCTGATGGTAGTTTGTATTTCTGTGGGGTCGGTGGTGATATCCCCTTTATCATTTTTTATTGCGTCAATTTGATTCTTCTCTCTTTTCTTCTTTATTAGTCTTGCTAGCGGTCTGTCAATTTTGTTGATCTTTTCAAAAAACCAACTCCTGGATTCATTGATTTTTTGGAGGGTTTTTTGTGTCTCTATCTCCTTCAGTTCTGCTCTGATCTTAGTTATTTCTTGCCTTCTGCTACCTTTTGAATGTGTTTGCTCTTGCTTCTCTAGTTCTTTTAATTGTGATGTTAGTGTGTCAATTTTAGATCTTTCCTGCTTTCTCTTGTGGGCATTTAGTGCTATAAATTTCCCTCTACACACTGCTTTAATTGTGTCCCAGAGATTCTGGTATGTTGTATCTTTGTTCTCATTGGTTTCAAAGAACATCTTTATTTCTGCCTTCATTTCGTTATATACCCAGTAGTCATTCAGGAGCAGGTTGTTCAGTTTCCATGTAGTTGAGCGGTTTTGATTGAGTTTCTTAGTCCTGAGTTCTAGTTTGATTGCACTGTGGTCTGAGAGACAGTTTGTTATAATTTCTGTTCTTGTACATTTGCTGAGGAGTGCTTTACTTCCAATTATGTGGTCAATTTTGGAGTAAGTGTGATGTGGTGCTGAGAAGAATGTATATTCTGTTGATTTGGGGTGGAGAGTTCTATAGATGTCTATTAGGTCTGCTTGCTGCAGAGATGAGTTCAATTCCTGGATATCCTTGTTAACTTTCTGTCTTGTTGATCTGTCTAATGTTGACAGTGGAGTGTTGAAGTCTCCCATTATTATTGTATGGGAGTCTAAGTCTCTTTGTAAGTCTCTAAGGACTTGCTTTATGAATCTGGGTGCTCCTGTATTGGGTGCATATATATTTAGGATAGTTAGCTCTTCCTGTTGAATTGATCCCTTTACCATTATGTAATGGCCTTCTTTGTCTCTTTTGATCTTTGATGGTTTAAAGTCTGTTTTATCAGAGACTAGTATTGCAACCCCTGCTTTTTTTTGTTCTCCATTTGCTTGGTAAATCTTCCTCCATCCCTTTATTTTGAGCCTATGTATGTCTCTGCATGTGAGATGGGTCTCCTGAATACAGCAGACTGATGTGTCTTGACTCTTTATCCAGTTTGCCAGTCTGTGTCTTTTAATTGGAGCATTTAGTCCATTTACATTTAAGGTTAATATTGTTATGTGTGAACTTGATCCTGCCATTATGATATTAACTGGTTATTTTGCTCGTTAGTTGATGCAGTTTCTTCCTAGCCTTGATGGTCTTTACATTTTGGCATGTTTTTGCAATGGCTGGTACCGGTTGTTCCTTTCCATGTTTAGTGCTTCCTTCAGGGTCTCTTGTAAGGCAGGCCTGGTGGTGACAAAATCTCTAAGCATTTGCTTATCTGTAAAGGATTTTATTTCTCCTTCACTTATGAAACTGAGTTTGGCTGGATATGAAATTCTGGGTTGAAAATTCTTTTCTTTAAGAATGTTGAATATTGGCCCCCACTCTCTTCTGGCTTGTAGAGTTTCTACCGAGAGATCTGCTGTTAGTCTGATGGGCTTCCCTTTGTGGGTAACCCGGCCTTTCTTTCTGGCTGCCCTTAGGATTTTTTCCTTCATTTCAACTTTGGTGAATCTGGCAATTATGTGTCTTGGAGTTGCTCTTCTCGAGGAGTATCTTTGTGGCGTTCTCTGTATTTCCTGGATTTGAATGTTGGCCTGCCCTACTAGGTTGGGGAAGTTCTCCTGGATGATATCCTGAAGAGTGTTTTCCAACTTGGTTCCATTTTCCCCCTCACTTTCAGGCACCCCAATCAGACGTAGATTTGGTCTTTTTACATAATCCCATACTTCTTGCAGGCTTTGTTCATTTCTTTTTCTTCTTTTTTCTTTTGGTTTCTCTTCTCGCTTCATTTCATTCATTTGATCCTCAATCGCTGATACTCTTTCTTCCAGTTGATCGAGTCGGTTACTGAAGCTTGTGCATTTGTCACGTATTTCTCGTGTCATGGTTTTCATCTGTTTCATTTTGTTTATGACCTTCTCTGCATTAATTACTCTAGCCATCAATTCTTCCACTTTTTTCAAGATTTTTAGTTTCTTTGCGCTGGGTACGTAATTCCTCCTTTAGCTCTGAGAAATTTGATGGACTGAAGCCTTCTTCTCTCATCTCGTCAAAGTCATTCTCCATCCAGCTTTGATCCGTTGCTGGCGATGAGCTGCGCTCCTTTGCCGGGGGAGATGTGCTCTTATTTTTTGAATTTCCAGCTTTTCTGCCCTGCTTTTTCCCCATCTTTGTGGTTTTATCTGCCTCTGGTCTTTGATGATGGTGACGTACTGATGGGGTTTTGGTGTAGGTGTCCTTCCTGTTTGATAGTTTTCCTTCTAACAGTCAGGACCCTCAGCTGTAGGTCTGTTGGAGATTGCTTGAGGTCCACTCCAGACCCTGTTTGCCTGGGTATCAGCAGCAGAGGCTGCAGAAGATAGAATATTGCTGAACAGCGAGTGTACCTGTCTGATTCTTGCTTTGGAAGCTTCCTCTCAGGGGTGTACTCCACCTTGTGAGGTGTGGGGTGTCAGACTGCCCCTAGTGGGAGATGACTCCCAGTTAGGCTACTCAGGGGTCAGGGACCCACTTGAGCAGGCAGTCTGTCCCTTCTCAGATCTCAACCTCCGTGTTGGGAGATCCACTGCTCTCTTCAAAGCTGTCAGACAGAGTCGTTTGCGTCTGCAGAGGTTTCTGCTGCGTTTGTTATTGTTTACTGTGCCCTGCCCCCAGAGGTGGAGTCTACAGAGACAGGCAGGTTTCCTTGAGCTGCTGTGAGCTGCACCCAGTTCGAGCTTCCCAGCGGTTTTGTTTACCTCCTTAAGCCTCAGCAATGGCGGGCGCCCCTCCCCCAGCCTCGCTGCTGCCTTTTCGATAGATCACAGACTGCTGTGCTAGCAATGAGGGAGGCTCCGTGGGCGTGGGACCCTCCCGGCCAGGTGTGGGATACAATCTCCTGGTGTGCCCGTTTCCTTAAAGCGCAGTATTGGGGTGGGAGTTACCCGATCTTCCAGGTGTTGTGTGTCTCAGTTCCCCTGGCTAGGAAAAGGGATTCCCTTCCCCCTTGCGCTTCCCAGGTGAGGCGATGCCTCGCCCTGCTTCAGCTCTCTCGCTTGTCGGGCTGCAGCAGCCGACCAGCACCAATTGTCTGGCACTCCCTAGTGAGATGAACCCAGTACCTCAGTTGAAAATGCAGAAATCACCGGTCTTCTGTGTCGCTGACGCTGGGAGTTGGAGACTGGAGCTGTTCCTATTCGGCCATCTTGCTCCACCCCCTTTTTTTTTTTTTTATGAGATGGAGTCTCACTCTCTTGCCCAGGCTGTAGTGCAGTGACACAATCTCAGCTGACTCCAACCTCCACCTCCTAAGTTCAAGCAATTCTCCTGTCTCAGCCTCCCAAGTAGCCAGGACTACAGGAACACAGCATTATGACCCAGCCAAATTTTTTTGTATTTTTAGTAGAGATGGGGTCTCACCATGTTGGCCAGGCTGGTCTTGAACTCCTGACTCCTGGTGATCCAGCCATCTCAGCCTCCCAAAGTGCTAGAATTACAGGCTTGAGCCACCGTGCCCAGTCTTTAACATAGGTTTTGACCTATCCTAACAACCCTGAAAGATCAACATAATTAAATGATAAGTACTGATAGGTGTTGAAATTGAAGCATTTCAGTATGTCACAACAAGAATAGGAGCCACAGGTGTACTAAACTTGTGTCTTATCAACTGCAATAAAAGGAAAAGCTGAAAAGTACTGTGACCCACAGAACAAATTTCAATAAGGCACAGTTCCATATTGCACTGCCACCCCTCAGTTCTCAGCTGATTGCAGAGGTTTTCTCCACCAACATTCCTCAACCTCTGCCCTGTGTGCTGATTTTGGGTGCATTTTATCTGACTTTTTTTTCACATATACCAGGAGAAAAAAAAAAAAAAAAGAAACAAAAACTTTCCATGAGGCTTACATTTATTTGAAAAATTGGGAAATTTGCAGATACATTTTGTCCCGAGGTTATAATACCTACCTCAAAATAATTGGAAACCCTTATACCCAATCCTGAAGATTGAAGTCAGTTTATTTGTTAGAGGAAGGATATTTCTCAAATAGTTCTAAAATTGACTCCCTGTTTGGCCTTTCCACTGCTAAGTGGCTCCTGCGGTTATTTATTAGCGTGACCAAACATAAGTATATCTCTCTGACTAGTATGTCTCTCTTCACTTTCTTTTTTAAATATAGGAGTACAAATGCAGTTGTGTTATAGGATATATTGCATACTGGTGAAATCTGGGCTTTTAGTGTGTCCATCACCCGAGTAGTGTACATTGTACCCAATAGGTAGTATTTCATTTCTCTTCCCCCTCCCATTCTCCTCTTGGAGTCTCCAGTGTCTATCATCCCACTCTCTCTGTCCATATGCACTCGTTGTTTAGCTCCCACTTATAAATGAGGACATGTGGGTTTTGACTTTCTGTTTCTCGGTTATTTCACCTAGGACAATGACCTCCAGCTCCATCCATGTTGCTGCAGAGAGAGAGAGAGAGAGAGAGAGAGAGTACAAGTGCAGGAGCTGGACTTTCTGCCAGTTTGGGTGCAACACAAGCATCCCCAAACCTTCCTTGACTGCAGAATTTTATTACTTTTGATGGTAACAGAAAACAGAAAGAAAGACTGCAGCTGGGCCTGAAGTCCCAAGTGGAGTTTAATGTGGCTGCAGAGAAAAAAGTTGTGTTTCAGCTTGCAAAATGAGAAAATATAATATAGCAATAAACATGGGTGGTGCCTAAGCATCAAATCTGTGTACAAAATTGCAGCATAATGAAACCAACAGAGGGGAACATCTATTTACTTTCACTCTTTTAACCACAATAATTTAATAGCTTTAAATACTTTTGATGGAGTTACAGGCCTAATAAATGTCACATTCCAAAGTTTGGAAGCCTAAAAGTTACTCTGGATCCCTGCAGTTAAAACAACAACAAATATCCACAACTCAATCACTCAAAGTTCCAGTGATCTTATAAAGCAATCCAATTCTGCTCCCTTGAGCCGATGATATCACTTGTTAGACTTGTCTAATAAATCACTTGGTCAAATTTAATCTCTACTTGCACAGTATTATTTAGCACTTCATACATTCTGTTCCGTCTTTAGGGCAATTCATTAATTAGACATTGTCATATCTGTGAAATCAGGATTATACTTGCCATCCTCATTTTTCATGTAAAGAAACAAAAGAGCAAAGACTTCTTTGCAGTAATGCCTTAGGCAAAAAACAATTCACATCACGGGTATTGTGCTCTGTGCTTCACTCTGTTATTGTGCTAAAGACCTCTGACTCCTATGCAAATTTTCTGCTCTTTTAAAGATGTTTTATAATTGAAAAAAGAATTATAAAAACCAGTGACACAGAAGACTTCCTGAAGGGAATGGTGAATAGTGCTCATACAGCAAAAAGATCAATGCTTAAAAACAGTAACACCCCACTAGTCTTGGCATGTTGGAAGTCATTGGTGAGTTGGGTAAGTGTCAATGAGATAGACAGAGGAGAGATGCCAATGGATCAAAAGTGATTTGAGATGAAAGAGATGACAGCAAATATAGATTACTATTCCTAGAATTGTGACTGCAAAAAAAAAAAAAAAAAAAAAAGACAAAAAAAACAAGGGCTTTTTGTTAATGGCATCTTGATTGCACTGGTCACCCAGCCTCAGCATCTAGTCACCTTTGATACTTTATCTCCCTTGCCCCCTACACCGGAATTACCAATTCAATGAAATTTGTAGAAATCAATGCCTCTAAAATGAATAAACGTCTTTTGTTTTTCATGGCTACATCTTCATTCAGACCGTCATTGTTTCACACCTAGACACTTCGAGAACTTCCTAACTTTTGGCCTAGCACTTCACGCCCGCAACAATCTGCAAGCTAACTCCCTTGTCAGGTTTATCTACCTTGACGACCCCATTTGAGTGCTTTTCTCCAGTAAAACTCTCCACCAAAATCACCCTGCATTTTTTCACATCCTTGCCTTTGTTTTTGTCCCAAGCACCCCATTAAATGCATTGCCATCCTTCAGGATCCATTTCAAGTATCATCTTCCCCATGAAGCTGGCCTGCCCTCTCCAGGCAGAGATGGTCTTTCTTGTCTCTGGCTTCCTTAGACCAACATGTTACTCATCATTCACTCTACATTCATCAAGACTTCTTGAGTTCTGTCATAGCAGGGACCCCAGTATTTAGCTCTCCCCTGAACTTTAACAGTACTCTTCATATTATATAAAAAGGCACCTGACACAAAGTTTGTGGAATGGTGTTTCTTATTTATAGCTACATGACAGAGATAGCTAAAAATGTGGCTTCTCATTGTTTTTGCTAATAGTTACTCATTTTGTACCTGGTTCCTGATTGCAAAGTTATGATGTTTCAAAGTAAAATCAGCCACTTTCCTAAGACTCCAGAAAAAAAAAAAAAAAAACAGACTCCTATGAACAAACTGTTTTCATCACTTGTGCACAGTAATAACAAATCTGTTGAAAAAACAGGTGGTACAAAGCATTTATCACTTGAGCCAATAATATTATCAGGTCACACCTTTTAGTTAACAAAACTGAAGACTATGTGGAAAACTTTATGCAGGGAACTAAGTGTAGGATTCTTAACTGTTGGAGATAATGTGTTGACATCATTTAAATTCGATATTTACTCATTCATTGCATGTGTATTGGTTGCATATCATATGGACAGCACTGTATTAGGCTGTATTAGGTATCACTTTTTTTTCCACTTTTTAAAAAGTTTCCAAGGCTTACTGATGTTGGGGGAAAACCTCGTGCCCAGAGCCTTAGCCTTGAATTCAGAGGTTACCGAACTGAACTCTGCCTCTAACTCATAGCCATGCCAGTCCACTTTCCAGGCCTTCCTTTCCTCATCCATTCACTAAGAGGTGGAGAAAAAAGACAAAATAATCCCACTTGTTAAAAATGAATCTAGAGTCCACTATACATAAGAATAGAGGTGCAAATGGTGTATTTGGAAGCAATTTACAATGATCACAGTAAGTACATCTTGAATAAGTCAACAGAAACAAGAACATTTTGAAGTGTTTCGGAAAAAGTAATGAAATGAATGTAAAATAAATGAAAGAGGAATATTCCCGTGCATCCAGCACCCAGATCCAAAAATAGCACCATAGAACATTAACAGTAGAAAGGATAGCCACTATCCTGAGTTCTAACAGGAATCTACACATTTTTTAAAGTTTCCTAGCTCATTAGTTAGGTTTTGAAGCAACTGTTTTAGGAAAGTTAGCAAAGAATACTTTACAATCTTAAAGTTATTTTCAAGTTCTTTACATAGCGGTGTGTGTGTGTGTGTGTATGTGTGTGAGAGAGAGAGAGACAGAGAGAGACAGAGAGATCAGACATGCTTGGATCGCCTTCCCCTGCCCCAAGGACCTGGAAAAATGATACATGCACAACAACTTCTTTTCCATGGATAAATGTTTGCGTTCTTTAGCAGAGGTGGAGAAGGAGGTGACATGATAAGAGTAATGTCTTAGAGTCTAATTCCATCATCCATGGGTTGAAATTAGGGACAATTGAAGCCAGAGAGACAAGGGACTAAGCTATTTTTATAATACAGGTGTGAGATGACAAGGGCTGATATTAAGCTAGTGACTGTGGAAACAGGGAAGAATGGTTGGTTGGAGAGACATTGCGGGCACGTAATAAATTCCAGAGGATATACTGGCAGATGCCAAAAGACAAGGTTTCCCAGAATTAAATCCCGATGCTCATAAACTCTGGTATGTTCCTTTATCCCACAGTGTGAGTCTGTGTGTGCATGTATCTATGTGTGTTTGTGTGCCTGCAGCTTCACCCCATAAGATCAAAGCCTAATTACTGTACAAACAGACATAAACCACATGAATACAAAATATTCTCTGTCAAATGAGAAGTGTTGAGGATGTCTTTTTGTAAGTTTCATGCCTCTTAGGTAGAGTCCAAAGTGAATGTCATCTAATTTTGGAAACTTTATTCCAAGGTGAGACAGGATGCCCTGTTTTAATCAAAAGTTTATAAAATTAAAGGGTGTGGGATCACCTATTCTGTTTTCTAAAAAATTGATGTAGATAGATACTATGAATGCTGCCATACACACCTCATTTCCAACCTACAGAATATATCCTATACCATTCTGGGGGCCTCTCCCTAAAAGCTAACACGCTATGCCAAAACATGCAGTGGTTTAGTGAAGTGAACAGACATCTGAGAAAAGGATGAGACCACTAGACATATTTCCACTAGTAAGCAGAGCCAGGCGTTCCAATGAGACCTCCAGAGGCAGGCATCTGGCTTGGTATTCACCCACCATGCCACCTACAATAGCACTTGTAGGGTTTCTTCCCATAAACGAGTGTGTTCATTGGCTTCAATTTATGTTTGTTGAAGGAAAATCATGCTGCTCAAGTAATGGAAATGATTCTTTCATAAATTCAAAGAACACAAAGATGTAACAGTAGATCAGAACCCAACTTATGAGAAATTGTTTTCTGAAGGTAAACAATGGGATTCTTGATAAACAATGAGAAGGGGGGGTCTAATCGCATCATATCTCAAACTTTGATAAAGAATAACCTTTACTGTTGTCATCATGAAAATTAAAATGTAGAAAGTGCTACTCTCTCTGGTCCTTTTACAAACCATATGAGCAATACTTATGGCCCAGATCTGCCAAACAAAACACAGTCAATCCTTAAAGCTGAAGCTCGTAGATATATATATACGCTTTATGAATTGTACATATGTGTGTGTGCACATGCATGTGTGTGTGTTATCATTTGTTCAGCTGCTTTGGGGGAGATACTACTTCTTCGCCTACCTGACTTTAGGCTGGGCCACATCACTTTCTTTGGCCAGTGGAATATGAGCAGATGTCTTGAATATGCTGTGAGCTTGGTCTTTTGTGTTCCAGTGATCTTCCATGAGCAGAACATGCTTTAGGTAATCATTACACCTTTATCTCAGGTCCAGGACAAATTCACATGGAAAAGACCTTCACTCAATCTGCAGCCTGAAGTAAAAATATATAGGTGAAGCAAGGAGCAGAAAAATGCCTCAAACTGTTATTAATATCTCAGAGAAGCAGGTGTAGTGGCTCACGCCTGTAATCCCAGCACTTTAGGAAGCCAAGGTGGTTGGATCGCTTGAGGTCAGGAGTTCGAGACCAACCTGGGCAACATGGCAAAACCCCATCTCTACCAAAACACACACAAAAAATTGACTGGGCATGGTGGCGGATGCCTGTAATCCCAGATACTCAGGAGGCTGAGGCGGGAGAATTGCTTGAACCCTGGAGGCGGAGGCTGCAATGAGCCAAGATTGCGCTATTACACTCCAGCCTGGATGACAGAGGGAGACTCCATCTCAAAGAAAAAATATACATATTTCAGAGAAATAAGAAAAATATTGTGCTCACTTAAAAAGCAGGATATTGTATTTAAAAAGGCATATTCAGAGAACAAGAGCTCTTGAACATTAAAAAAAATCACAGCAGAAACATAATATTCAATAGAAAAGTGAATACGTATTATCCAATAGAGAAAAGAAACTTCCAGAAGTAAAATCAAGAGATAAAGAGAAAACGGGATAAAAAGATAAGACAGCTAGAAGATTAATTCAGAACATTAAACATACAACTAATACGAGTTTCAGAGAGAACACAGAAAATATAATGGACCAAATTGCCAAAGAAATAATATGAGGGAAATATCCTAAGACTGTAGTATGGAGTGTCCAGATTAAAAAGCTCACAAACAGCCCAATAAATGAATGCAAAAATCACCACCCAAGAACATCACTATGAAATTTAAGAACATCAGGCAAATAAAGGAGATCCTAAAAGTTTCCAGACAATAAATCTTGGAAACTACTGGATTGGAAATTAGATTGGCATCTGACTTCTTAGTAGCAAGTCTGAATGCCGTAAGACAAAACAGAATGAAATACTTTCAGAATTTGAGGGAATTTCAACCTAAAATGCTATGTCCAGGCAAACAATTAAAAAAAAAAAAAGATTGAGGTAGAACTGAGGTTTATACTGTATAAGGTAACTCAGAGAGACTCTGTTGGAGGATGTTTTCCAATAAAACAAGGGAGGAAATCAGGAGGGAGATATCTTATATGCTAAGAAGCAGGAAATGAGAGAAATTGTTGGGATGATGGTGAAAGGAGTCCTATGATGTCAACTGTGCAGCAGGCACAGAGGAAAGCTAATTGCAAGTAGAATAGGGGAAGGAGGGTTATGAGAGGAAGGTCCCTAGGGGAAAAATTAAAAACTGAAGCACTGATTTATAAATGAATTTGAGTGTCTGTAAAAATCATTGATAGAAGTTTGATAGGTGTGTGGGAACATTTAAGAAGAAAAATGTGATTAATAATAATAGAAAATTTTAGAACAGGTAATTTTTAACTCAAGGTGCGGCTGAGAGTGAAGGATGATTTTTAAAAAAGAAGAAAGAAAAAGCAATGCAAAATTATAGTAAACTACTTGACCCAGCATAAACAACATTACATAAACATGGCTATTGATTTAATCAAAGATTGAATGTAACTGTGAAAAATGGGGGAAGGAGAGTTGGTAGTAATACATGAGCATTAAATCCTCAACTGCATTAGTAGCAAGTAAATAATTAATGTCTAAAACTGACTTAGCTTGGCTTATCTGCCAAGCCCGGAGACCACCAAAACCAAATCCACACAGTCCCCATAAGTAAGCCCTTTCCTGTCTTTTACCCACCTGAAGCTACAAACCTGGGAGGAGTCTGACACAACAGGCCAAGAAGATGTGCAAAATGAAGAAATTGAGAAAACACCTACTGTGGTCTCCTTCTACCACAGAATGACTGGAAAAACCATGGGTGCTGACAAGTTAAACTAGCTCCAGGACAGGTTGAAATAGGCAATGGGGTGACATGATTGGGGGTATAGTTGCTTCTTGTTGGCACCCTTTGAAGTTGTGCTCCATTAGTCTTTAATCTGGCAGCCATGAAGGTGCCCTAAATAGCCAAAGGAGAAAAAAAGAAGGGAGGAGCGAATTTTCCAAAGTTTCTCTGCACCCTGCCAACATTGATGGCCTTGGGACAGAACTGAGCTAATCAGGCCACGGGGGATAGAATCCAATGCATCCATGTCGTTAGCCTTTGGGTTCTTTCCCATGATCTGTGGCACATATGGACAGGCATGGCCCCATCCAACCTCTCTCGAGGAAAGAGAACTACCTAACTTCTCTGTCAGACACGTGAGAAGGAGACAAAAGGCAGGAGAGTGGGGCAGTGCCTCCATCACTACCACAGATGAGGCTATGAATATGAAGCTAGGAAACTTCCACCCTCCCCACACCCCATATTATCTGAATGCTGATCAGGAAGAGTGATGCTTGTATTCTAAAAGCCTGTGTGAAAAGGACAGCCCCTTCTGGAAGGGGTACCAATCTATCCTCACCTGGTAAGATGGTTAATTTTTTATGCCACTTGGCTAGGCTACTGTGCCAGGCTGTCCTCAGTACAACACTTGTCTAGATGTCGCTGTGAAGGTATTAAGGTGATTAACATTTAAACAAGTAGACATTGAGTAAAGCAGATTGCCCTCTACAATGTGGGTCAGCCTCATGCAATCAGTTGAAGGCTTTAAAGGAAAAGACTGAGGTCCTCTGAAAAGAAAGAAATTCTCACTCCAGACTGCCTCCAGACTTGAGATTGCAACATCAACTCTTCCTAGCTCTCCAGCCTACTGGCCTGCCTTACAGATGTAAGACCTGACAGCCCTAACAATTGTTGGTATGACCTAAATCCTTAAAATTTTATAATAAATCGATGTCTCTCTCTCTCCTATGTAAATATGCAAATATATGATTTACATATGTTTATATGATTTGCATATGTGTCACATATAAATGCATGTGCATGTAAATAAACATAAATTAATATCTCTTATATGTATATCAATATATACACACATACACATATGTGTGTGTGTGCATTCGTGTATGTGTGTGTGTGTATAAAATATTGCTTTTGTTTCTCTGGAAAACTCTGACTAATGCACCTGGCATTATGCTAACATCAACTTCTGGAAGAGACATCTGACCTCTTGCCGTCAATAGAGTCCTATGTACCCAATCCTGGAAGGAAAAATTATTATTCAAACTCCAAAGGCTTGATGTTTATCATCAAAACTCAAGAACACCAAATTTAGAAAGAAGGAAAGAGGCAGAGCCCTGGCAAACCTGAACACGATGGCGTCCCTTACTCCTCAGAGGTCAGCTTTTCTACCAGAGTGGTTCTAGTTTCACAAGATTTACCTCAGTATAGCCGATTTCAAAAACCGCTCCTTCCAGAAAAAATGAGTTTTTTCTATCCTTCATCCACAAGAACGTGGGTTTGCTTGTCCTCCAACCTCAAGATTTTTGTTCTTTCTCCCACTTCTCACCTTTAAAAAGGAATAGTTTTGAGTACAATCATTGAAATAAAAGAAAGAGAAGTAAAGAAAAATAAACAAACAAAAGAGCCATGGGTGTTGCTGGTGGTCATTTGAGAGCAGCACTTAGATCTCAAACCTACCTTTGTCCATCAGTTTCCTCTCCTCAGCCCCCTTTTAATCACTGATGTTCTCGGCAGCCCTTCCTGTAAGAACCTGTTCCAGAACCTTCCTAGGATACTTCTCCAGGGTCATTGGCCACAGTGCTTGAGATACCTATTTTGCACTAGATGGAATGCTGCTAATATTGCTGTTTATTTTTAAATTGTGTTGATTTGCTGGGAACAAGTTTTTAATGATTTTCCACTGGAAAGTACATAAAAACACAAAGTAAGTAAAACTTATTCAAAAACATGCCACTTTAAAAAATTACACCAAATACAAAATAAAAGGCTTCATCAGGAGACATCTTTGTGTATTATTTAGAGTATATGCTTCATTTTCTCTACTTATAATTTTATGTAAATATTTTATCATCTACCTTACCACCCAACTAAACCATATGGCTTTAAAGAAAGGAGACAATGTCTTTTTTTTTTTTTTTTTTTTGAGATGGAGTCTCACTCTGTTGCCCAGGCTGGAGTGCAGTGGCACCATCTCGGCTCACTGTAACCTCTGCTTCCTGGGTTTAAGTGAGTCTCCTGCCTCAGCTTCCCAAGTAGCTGGGATTACTGGCATGTACCACCACGCCTGGCAATTTTTTTTTTTTTTTTTGATTTTTAGTAGAGACAGGGTTTTACCACGTCAGTCAGGCTGGTCTCGAACTCCTGACCTCAAGTGATCCACCCACCTCGGCCTTCCAAAGTGCTGCGATCACAGGTGTGAGCCACCGTGCCCGGCTGACAATGTCTTATACACCACTGTATCTGCACCTTGTTGTGCAGTGAGCTAAATATATAAAATTTGCTCAGACAACAACAAAACCCCTGCTGAATGAATGCAATCAGTGTACTTAGTTCATACGTTTTTCCTTCATTTCAGGTCTAGACTTCCAATATCTGTTCTGAATTTCATTTGGGAGATTAATGCAGATAGACTGGTTGTGTTGCTAGTCAAACAATTCTTTCTCTCAAACAATAGGCTTCCAACTATCAGTTGTGTCTCTAATTCAGAAACAGCCCCTCAGTGCTATGAAGACTTTTTCTAGTATCTAGGTCATTGAACTCTCAGGTTAAACAAAGCCAAAGTATATGACAAAATATTAACCACATTCTCTTTCTTCATGTCTGTACAGTCCCTTCCTGGCTCCTTGGAACTGCTGGTTGCCTTTCCTCTTGATCAAGCAGTAGCAGCAGTAATCCTTGCCTCCCTGGTGAACTTCTCACCACGCCCAGAGTGTATGGGATAACTCCAGAAGGCATAATGAGAAGTTACAGGGCCCAGGGTAAATGTCAATGTAAACATAATTGGAAGGATATTAACTGAGACTGATGGAAGGCTTCCCAAAATCTTTAACATGACCTAATCATAAAGTAACCACCAGATGTTTATAATTACTATTCAGCCTTATTCGCCTCCTATCCACTTTATGAAGGGAAAGGAAAGGGACAGCTACCCACAGTACGGGTAGCTGTGGGCTTATGCAGGGAAAGATGTGACCTGTGTTCCCTACTGGCTGGACCCAAACATGACAAGTCATTCCAACTATGGCCAAAAGTTATTAAGTTCCTGAACGAAAGACTGCAGCTCATGAGTTTCTTCCAGACCCACATCAAAGCCCAATTAATTTAGAAAAAGTAGGAGGCCACTTTCCATCATCGTGTGTTTTGGGGAGCACTAAATAGGAATTTGGCACCAAATATTTCCTTCAACCAGTTACAATTCCAGATATCCATTTATTAGAGAATTACTTCCTGTGTTCCTGAGGCTTTGGAGGTCTAAGAATGCCCTTGCTATGCATGTGCCTCTCTTTCACAGCACTCCTCACACTTGTGAAAGCCGGCATTCTGTAGCCTGGAAACTGGGAGTTGCAAGTGAGGTCATGAAGAGAAGGAGGAGAGGGAAGGAGAGATCTTGTTAGTGGAGATAGGGAGAGAGGGGCCTGGAGGGAGGAATCAAAGGGATCTTTACAATTTAGCTAAGGACTGAATCAAGCAGTAGGCTTTCCTGGGTAGAAATTCTGGCTGACATTATCCTAAACAAACTGATTCAGGAACAGCCAGCCAAATACCACATGTTCTAAAGTGGGAGCTACACATGGACCGTGTAAGTGGAAGATAAACATTGACTACACATGGACACGTAGAGGGGAACAATAGACACTGGAGCCCACTTGAGGGTAGAAGGTGGGAAAGGCTGGGCGTGGTGTCTCATGCCCATAATCCCAGCACTTTGGGAGGCCAAGGTGGCCAGATCACTTGAGGCCAGAAGTTCAAGACCAGCCTGGCCAACATTGTGAAACTCTGTCTCTACTAAAAATACAAAAAATTAGCCAAGTGTGGTGGCACATGCCTGTAATTCCAGCTACTTAGGAGGCTGAAGCATGAGGATCACTTGAACCCAGGAGGCAGAAGTTGCAGTGAGCCGAGATGGCCCCAGTGCACTCCAGCCTGGGTGACAGAGTGAGACCTTGTCTCAGGAAAAAAAAAAACAAAGTGGAAGAATAAAAATTTAAATTAAAAAATGAAAAAATAAAAATATGGTATTGTACACTTTAAATGGGCAAATTTTAATGTATGTGAATTACATCTCATTAAAATTTTTTGTTAAAAAATAAATTTAAAAAAGAAACTCTGACCTGGATTCAAATTTGTGTTTTACCCCCATTTTGCAGATGCAAGAAATGTGGCACAAGGGGATCAAGTAACTTTCTCAAGGTCACAAGGCCAATAAGTATGAACTGAGATCGTGGAAAGCCAGAGTCTGTGCTCTTACCCACTCAGTGGCACAGCCCCTTCCACATAAGAGAAAAATGGCACCTACTTTTTAGAGTGGTGAGAATTTAATGTAATTTAGGTAGAACACCTAGCCCAATGGCTGTTGTACAATAAGTGCCCAGTAACGAACATCTATAGTTACTTTAGTTAATGATAATATTCTCGCAGTCCTTTCCTACATTGTGTGGGCTGCAGATGCCCATATAGTCCTGCCCCAGGCCAGACCTACACAGGAAATTGCAAGACCAAACAGGCTTCATTTAGATTTCAGGGGACTACACCTTCCTATGCTTTCTCAAGTTGCTTCATCTCTTTCCTCACTAAGGAAATAAACTGAAAGTTACATACAAAAGAAAAATAGCCACTAGATAGAAAAAATCAATATCTTTAGCATCCAGAAATTAATAAATTAATTTTGTATTTCCACTGAGAATTCATTTTGATCTTTAGCACAAGCCTTCTGCTCAGAGCAGAGTTAGTTCTGCTCACGGTGAGTGTGCTGGCAAATTCAGCTTTCCTACAGGAAACGTGAGACTTGTGACAAGGTGATTGTGAAATCCAGACTAGGTTTCTCGCTTCTGACTGCTGTTGGCTTGCAACCAAGGGAAGACCCATCAACTCAACAGTCTTCAGAGCTGACATGTAAACAGGACAATCTGCAAATTTGCTAATGTTTCCTCTTGCCATGGCCCTGGGCTGTGGATATGTACTGGACTGTGGCCTATTAGGAACAGGGTTGCACAGCAGCAGGTGAATGGTGGGGAAGTGAGCATTACCACCTGAGTTCCACCTCCTGTCAGATCGGCAGCAGCATTATATTCTCATAGAAGCAGAAATGCCACTGTGAACTGCATATGCAAAGGATCTAGGTTGCATGCTCCTTATGAGAATCTAATGCCTGATGATCTGAGGTGAAACAGTTTCATCCCGAAACCATCACCCAACCCTGCCCACCTCCCACTACTGCTCAGCAGAAAAATTGTCTTCCATGAACCAGTCCCTGGTGCCAAAAAGTTTGGGGACCACTGTCCTAAACCTAGATTCCAAGAAAACAAAAACAAAAGCAAAAACTTATAATATGAAGTCCCAACGTAGCAAATGTCTAATTGCCTATTTAGCTTATATAAAATAAATTCTTACTGGAAGCCTCAAAATGTCCCATGTCAGTCATTCAAATTAGTTGTGATGTTTTAGAACAGGACTTCTTTAGGATCTACAGATATATTTTAATGATCTGGAATTGTACCCAGATTCTCGAGGTACCTGTATAGTGGTTTTCCTGGAAGAAGAAGCTTTACTTTCTTAAATAAGATCTGCAATCCAAAAAAGATTGAGAATTATTGATGTACACATGTACTTTGCACTGAAAAAAAAAGTTCAAAATCCATTGTTAAATAATAAAAAAATAGTTGCAGTGTATTTCTGTGTTATATGGTACTTTTGTTCAAACAACAAATAAATTTATAGAAAATATTATAAATATACACCAAAAATAATGATAGCGATTATCTCAAGATGTGAATTTATGAGTGATTGTTTTGTTCTGTTTGCTTTTAGCTTTTGTATGTGTTACATGTTTTTCTACAATAAGCATGTGTTAGTTTTAAAATGTGGGAAATCCCAATAAGTGTTATTTGTAGGCTAATTTCAAAAAGCCTTTATAAATCGTAGTCCATATCCCCTTCCATACCATTATTACCCACGTTACTGCCAAATCCCTCTCTGTCAGTATTACGTGATCTGGGTAATAAGAATCCACACTCCCGTCTAGGAAGGCCTTCCATGGACTGGTCAGATGGCCATTTCTGAGTCGCAAAATCTGGATGCACAAATGTTGGTTCTGGTTGAGACTGGAAGAAAGGTCACATTTTTGTAAGAAAAGAAGACTAGAAACTTTGAAGAAGAAAAAAAAGAAAATAGAAAAAAAGCTGTGTAACCCAGAAACAGCTGAAGCTACTTGTTAAGTCTGTGAACAAGCAATGCTTTTCAGAAATGTGGATGTTGCTGGTAGTACCCATCTAACTCTTCAGCTCTTCAGCTAAAGCAGTGAAGAAAATAACGTTTACATCAAATGCCCATTAATGTTTTGTTTTAGTGGCAGAACTAAATTATCCATCCAAATGCTAGAAGGCAAACACATTCCTCAAGGAGAGTCTGGCAAGCTGTCCAGAAGTTAACTTACAATCCAAGGTCCTGTCAGTGTGCAGGATTTAGGAAACAGGAGCTTTGGGAGATTGGGGATGCAAGAAGTATCTACACTATGGTTGACAGATTTAACAAATAAAATACAGGATGCCCAGTTAAATTTGAATTTTAGCTAAACAGCAAGTAATTGTGCATAAAATATGTCCCAAATATTGCATGGAACATACTTTTACCAAGAAAAAAAAATGGTTGTGTATCAACAACCCTAATGCTTAGAGAACAAAGAAGAGCTCATCTGCATGGGCATATTATCTCACTCAAGATAGACAATGTACATACATATTGGAGGGAGGGCGGATAGAGGTGCAGAAAGTCTAGGGCTAAGGACAACTTCTTTCTGGAGCTAGAAAAGGCCCCTAGAAATAAAGTGAAGCAATAAGTTGAATAAACTTATTGCTCTCATGTAAGAAAATTGGGTCTTTCTAGTGTTGTTCTTCTTGGTTTAATATTGGTTAAACCAATATTACCCCAAAAGCAGAAGGCAGAGAAACCCAGGAAAGTCCCAGGGTACATAGTGTGCAAGCAGACAGCAAAAGGAACGTGCTAAATGGCAAAGGGTAAGCCTCAAAAGTGTTGCAGTTGGGGTTGAAGTAAGTGTTGGTTGGTTACGCTTAACTTTTCCTACAGCCAAGATTTCAGCACTTCATCTGAATACCTTGCAACTTGCAAAATTGTTTTCCAGAAAAAGTGTACTGAAAAATAAAATCATATTTTTTTAAAGTTAAGGGAAAAGAGATATGTGTTGATGCCTAAATCTATGTGACACCAAATGAATAAAAAGTAGAAAAATATCATCTTCCAGATGTTTCATCTAGGTTATAACAGAGCATATTTTCACTTTCCACGCAGACGTTTGGCATGTAAATGTAGGCTGTGACGAAGATACTGAAAAGTACTGATTGAGAAATCAGAAAAATGTCATTTTTATATTGTCCACAAATGTCCCTGAAATATTTTTTCAACTTATTTTTGGCCTGTCTTAAACATATAATTGGCCATGAAATTACTAGCTCTGTAATCTCATAAGCTAAATGAAACATTGATATGACTTCTCAATTTTCTGTTTTGCTCAAGTATATCCCCTTGCTTTGTTCTCTGAGCATCTGATTGAGGAAGTACTCAGTTTCCTAGAGCCAGAGGATTCAAGCCTCACTGAAACCTTCACCCTCATACTCTCCCAGTGAGTGCAGTATCCTGGAAATTTGAAGTCTGATAGACCATACAGCTAAAGTTTGATCATGGAATCAGAGCCACCATAAGCAATATGAAATAAAGGGTTTATTGCAGAGGTTAGACTCAACGTCATTGTGGGAACTTATAAAGAAGCCTATGGGAGGCTGTTGCCTCTGCATCTGGCAGTAGCCTAGAAGTCACTAGAGGTCGAGAAGACTGGCAGTTAGGAAGACAAGCTGGACATGAACAGAGAGACAAAAGACAAACGAACCCACATCTGTATCTCATGGCCTCCAACCTCAACAATATAGATAACTTGCAGAAGAGACTAGTGTCCTTTGCCATGAAGCTGCACAAGATTCCTGCCATGGCACAGGACTCAAATAACTGAAAGGAGGAGATCTGTTGAAAACTAGAGAAGCTGTGGGACCCAGCCATTGCCCCACACCATTGCCCCACACCAAGCAGATCAGTGATGACATGTAAGTTGACACTGTCATGGTGCCTAGCACCCGTATGTCCATCCTCTGAGCATAACAGCTGCTGCTTCACTTCTACCTTCCATATCTCATGCAAGTTTTTCTTGTGTCCAACTCCAACCAGGGGTCACACAAGGGAGGGGATTTGGGTATGCTGAACCTCTGGCAGGGAACAAAATCTCCCCATAGTATCAGGCCTGTTTCCCTGTTCTGGCATTATCTGGCTGGGGGAATTTGGCAGAGTATTCAATCTCTGCAAAACTCTGCCTCTTCATCCATAAGGATAACATTTATTAAATAATTTGAAAAGCAGATGTGCCAAGTGTTTATTGTATACACGTGAACCCAAATTGCTATTCATTCTGCTTATATTTTTGTTGCTAATAACATCTTCATTGGGATGCTGTTATTTGGATTTAATAAGAAGGTAAAAAAGAATCTAGCATATAGGAAAAGCTCAATATATGTTATTAACCCTGTGTGCATGCTTATGACAAGTTCATTTTTAGAGTAAGCCAAACTTTGGTGCGTCTAATGAGTCAGCCTTCCCTTGGAGCTTCCTATGCATGAGCCTGAAGAACTACCATTAGGGACAACCAACTCATGAAGGCATTCCCAATGCCATTTGCAGTCATTACCAGATTTTTAAAGAAATGTCTCACTATGCTGTCTTACCATAGGCAATGTAGATAGTCTTGGCTCTCCTCTCTTTAGATTCGTATTCAGAGAACTATCTGCTAGTGAAAAGGATAAGGGTGGAATCTACCAGGCAAAATGGAAAGTTAAGGTATGGAAGGTGCTCACTTTTCAAACATTTGTTGCAGTGCCATTATTAATACTGCCATGATTATTTTCACATAGGATAGCTAGCACAGAAGGAAAATCAATCTCCAGCCAGGTCTGGGAGAACTCAGAACATAACTTCAAGGAGAGCATAACAAACGCCCCAAAATGCCACTGCTTACTTCACTTAAAGTCTTATTAGTACCATCATTTGCAACTGGGCAGCAACCACATCTGCCTCCCTTCTGCTTTCTCAGCCATCGCTAGTGGCAAGTTGGTGGTTGGATGTTGTAGGTGGGTTCTATATTGTGGTTTTCAAAATTTTGTAACCCAAAACTTAGCTCTCCTTTCTGCATGGAACGGTTGTGATTTAAAATTAGTAGTCAAGGTAGTTCCTCAATTAAGGAGTATTTGGAACAGGGAAGGTCTGCCTGAATAATGTCTGATTCTATACTTTCACGTGAATGTACTCCAACATGTACTTTCATAGGCAATTCTGTATTATGGGGGTTATTAAAAAGTATAATGTTTGAAGATATCTTTGAGTCATTTTGCCTGCTAGAACAATACTTGTCTAGTATCAGATAAATGGTCGCAAAAGGAGAGGTCTTGTCTTACTCTCAACAGTCTCTGATGGTGTCATTTGAATAGTGACACATGCAGATATTTTCTGTCTTTCTCATATGTGGTCTTGTTGAAACTCCACAATAACTGCAAGTTTGGGATCTACAGTCATATAAATTTAGGTCATGAGAGATAATTATACTGTGGAAATGACACGATATTTACGTGTCAAAAAGAAGTCATAATTCTTCGAAATAGATGCCTGCTAGCTTTCTTAAGAACTCATTTCACAAATTCGAGTTAAAACAAATGAATACATGTTCCTCTTTTTGCTTCCTCTTTTGAGCAATTTTATGATTGAAAAAAAAGACACATTACCACAATGGAAAATACCTCATTTTTCCATTAAAATTTACTCTTTTTAAACAGCTATCCCCTCATCCACTTCCCTATTTATTGGGTTAAAAGGAGCCATTTCTAGGAGACCAAGCCAAAGTCTCAGCAAGGAGGTGGAAAGCTAGGTGCTTGGAAGGCTAGTCTGTTACCTACCCTGCGCTACAATGATCATGGCAGCATCAACAACAGCACCAAACCAGCCAGCTGGAAAGTGAGAACAAATTATACTAGTGAATGACAGTTTGGTCTCCTCTGTGCCCCAGGAAAGGCCAGGCTGATTTTCACCCACAGTGGGAGGCACTGGCTCAGTCAGGTCTTCTTGCAGCTGGTGGATCCAGACTCAGAATGTTCTTATACAAATACCACTTTGTGTCCTCAAAAAGAAAGATTCCACATGGTCCCAAACTACAGGTGTTTGTACAAGAGCATTCTGTGGAATTTCTCTTTTTGAGGATGCAAAGTGGTATTTGTACAAAATGGCTTCGTTTCATCAGCAATTTTGATTTCATTTTTTTCAGCCTAATTTGGGTAAAAAAATGAAACCAAAATTGCTAATGAAATAAAGACCAATGTTTCATGGGTTGAATTTTTCAACTTTTTTTATTAGCTTCCATCTCTTCTAGTTAAATATTGACTTATCTCCAGGTAGATATTCTAAAGACAAATGGAAAATCCAAACAAGTTTGCTGATGTATAAAATGATATAGACAAATAGTTTAAAGGATTGACCAAATACTTTGCTCCTTAACTTGATTGTCTCCTTTTTAGTTAGAAAGTTACAGTGTCATCAAAGAGAAAATAAGGAAGCTAAAGATTGTTCAGGATTTGGCTCTTCACACTAATTTTATTCTCATGAGTTAAGATTTTCTTGATTCAAAATAGGACTCTTCCCCTTTTGTTCATCTTTCCACAAGGTTCACACCCTCCTAAGGCCTGGGATTTCTCTGTAGACAGCTTCATCCCTACAATTATCTCAGGATCTGTGCAGATTCTCCACATATGATGTTTTTCATAGCAGGCAGATGGGGTACTCCTATCCCCAATAGTTTAGGTTAGAAAAGTACACTATGGATAAAATACAGCAATCTCTTAATGATCTGTTCTCCATGGATAAGAAGTAGAAGTGCTCATGAAGTCTAGGTAATTTAAGTTTATACATATCAGAAAATATTACCAAAATCTTCCAACCATTTCTCTCTTCTCTCTCTCTCTCTCTCTACTCTCTCTCTACTCTCCTCTCTCTCTTTATTCTCTCCCTCTCTCTACTCTCTCTCTCTATTCTCTCTCTCTCTCCCCTCTCTCTCTCTCATCCCACCTCCCTCTAAAAGTATCTCTGCAATGTTTCACACAAGAAATTAATTAAATCCCATTAACTCCTTCTGAGAAATGGGCTACTAAGCAGGAACATCCACCTAAGATGAAAAATACTAAAGATGAGGAAGAGAAGCAAAAGTTTAGGATAATCTTCATGCTGGATTATAACTTAAATCCTGAATAACCTGGATTTGGCTGAACTTCACGCTTTTTTGTGTGTGTTGTTTTCTTTTTTCAAATAAACTTCAAGCCATGATATTGTGGTACTAAAATAGAAATACAGTAGAATCGTGTTATTGCAAAAATTTGGCAAAGTTACTGGTGAAATCATGTCCCCTGAAACATAACAATGACATACAGTAAAAGCACAATTCATTTCAATATGCCCATAAAGAGAGGTTAGCTGTTCCTCAGAGTCTGCACTATAAAAGGGTTTCAGCATATTTAGTGAACCAACGTTCAACTCAGTAATTCTTATCTTGCCAATAGCATATGTGGTATGTTAAAATCCACCTCCCAGTAAATTGCCGTGTGGCATATAAAATGTTTTAAAGTACACGAAGCAAAGTTGTTCTAAGGGTCTACATTTCATTTTGATGTCTGATCATCAGTGTATTATTTTCCTGTTCTATTATTGTCATTATTTAATTCATCCGTGGTGCTTGTGCTTGACGGGGAGAGGAGAAAGAGAACTAGTGGGTGGGATTGTTTTTTGACATGTGTCAAAGGGGTGATAGACAAAAATAGAGCTGAGATTGTTAAGCTTTAACACACCATGCTTTCTGACACCAAGCTTTTTCTATGCCACCAGATTGCTGGGATTGTGCCCCCTGCTCACAATCTAATTACCAGGCCCCAAACACAAACGTGCTAGCGTCCCACACAGAACATTAGGCTAATCCTGCTGAGCCAGCCTGCACTGAGGCACAGGGCAACAGGAGTTTCCAGAGTGAATGGGCTTTCACTGCTCGCTTCCAGTTACATGGTTCCATAGCCCCAACCTCTGCTGGCACAACCAGATTCCTTCCACTGAGCACCATATCATTTCACCCCAGTCAGGCGCAAAGGAATATATCTGAGAACGTGTGAGAAGCTCACATATTTTCCAAGCCTGTGTTTAAAGCATTTGTGAAGACAAAAAGAAGTGAGATGGCTTACATGTTCCATTCAGTGACATGAATTATCTAAGGTGATAGAGGGCCTCTTCCAGGACGGAGAGGCGACTGAAGTTGAGGCACTGGCCACTTCCTGCTCTTGATGTCGCTGGTCCTGAGACTTCTGAGCTGGTGACTTGTCCCACTCCTGTATGTGAGGTCCACAGATAAGCTGACATCAAAGATTGTTACAGTAAGAAGTAGAAGGGCAGCTCAGTATAGGATATGGAATGGAGAGAGGAGAAAGGAAGTCATTTCCATGTAACAGTTGTTTAAAGGAAATTTAAAGCAGATGCTTCCACGACTGGACACTAGACAGAAACTAGGCCTTTGGGGAGGCTAATAAAATTCAAGTGATGAAGGCCTTCTTTGGGGAAAAGCTGTGTCTTTCATAGGCCCTATGTGAGACCATCAGAGTCAAACAATTCACTGGAAATATGAAACTGATTTGCATCTGTTCTATAAAGAGGCAGACAAAATGTATAACAATTTAAATATTTAAATATTTTGTCTTTCAACCACTTAGGATATGTGATTGGACACAGTCTGGCATTCAGAGTGTCTTAAGAGAAAAAAGAATGTTCCTAGAAGGTGAATGTACGAAGTCTAGAAATCATGAGACCCAGAAGACACTTGAGGCAAGGAATTTTAAAAGTCAGAAGGCACGCGCTAATGCCTTTCCTAGGATCCAACTAGAAAGCGTCATTTCCCTTCTTGAATATAACGTTTTCAAGTTTTATTTCTCCAAAATGAAATCTTACTTCCTTCCCAATTTGCTTCTCTCCTGAGTTCAGCAAAACTTGTCTTAGCATGAAGAGTACCAAGAAAATTTATCCAAGAGAAATGGATTTATATAAAAGATAATCTTTATATTTTAGCATGGATAATCCTGTGTCATTCATTCATCACTGAGCAATTAACCCCTATGTACCATATAATATGTTCCATGATATCATCAATGGCCTTCTTTCTCTTCTTGGTAGTTGGGAGTTTTGTGTTAAATCAGAAGTTTTACATGCTTTCTGAGTATTTTGCTTCTCAAAAACTGTATTATTTTTATTTTAATTACAAAAAGGATACATGTTTTGTATGAGTAAAAAAATATATAGCAATGCATGAAGAAAAAATTAACCCCACCTTCCTAAGATAACCCATGTTAATAATTTGGTGTGCATCCTTCTATTCTTTCCCTCATACTCATATAAGCATACGTTGATGTAGAGAAAACCTGTCTTTATGTTTGGTAATGAGCTTATTCTATAAACATTATTCAGTATCTTGCTTTTCTTTGCTTTTTTCCGTAGCAGAATATTATAGGCCCATTGAAAACACCGGTTTCCCAAATATGGCAAAAACACTAAATTCCAGAAAACTTTAAATTGTTCATGTTTCCTTATGGATAGGTAAAAACCTGCTACAATAAGGTAAGAAAATACCAATTGTAATACTATCTAAAATACCCAGATTCAAAGTTATTTTCTTTAAAACAATAAAATGTCTATTTTAACAAAATAAGTTTAAAGGAAGGGAGGTCCCATAGAATGTTTAACACTCATTTATTTTCCTCTTTCTTTTAGACATCCTTCTCAGAGACTGGCACCTGAATCATTTCCTACTCCTAAACTTTAATTGTTTATATTTGCTTATGAACTTTAAATTGCTTATGTTTGCTTATGGATAAGTAGAATAAACTTGCTACAATAAGGCAAGGAGACACCAATTGTCCCCTTTCTTCAAAATACTTCTTCTGGCTTCTGAAGCTCTGTATAAACTGCCCACATTTCTGAAAGTGGTTGAAAAAACTGCCGATGCCCTGGGAAAGTGAGATCATAGGAAGCCATCGTCATCCTTCATGGACATCAGCCTAGGAAGACTGGTTCCCAGTATCTAGCTGAGTCCTGAGGGAACATGGGAAGGACTCACGAGTATTGACAGGAAAGAGGATGAGCCAGTAGGGGTGGGAAATCATTCAGATGCCATTCCCTGAGAAGGATACCTAAAAGGAAGAGACAAAGAAATAAAGGTGATAGAAATGTGATGGGACCTCCCTTCCTTTTAACCTATTCTGTTAAAATAGACATTTTATTTTTTTAAAGAAAATAACTTTGAATTTGGATTTTTTATGTAATATTGCATCAATGTTAATCTTTCTGAATCTGGTCACTATAATGTGGTTATTTAGGAGACTACCCTTGTTCTTTGGATATGCATAATGAAGTAATTATGGAGAAGGGTAATAGTGATTGCAACTTACTCTCAAAAGGAAAGGGAATAAAGAGGGTAAGGAAGGGGAAGAAGGGGTAAAAGAGAACAGGAAAAAAAAAAAGGTAATAAGTGTTCCTATAATGTTGACTAATTTCTTATTTGCTTCAATGCTTTTTGTTTGCTTCAATGCTTAATCTAAATTAAATTTCTTCATTCTCACTCTTAAAGAGGAAGGAGGAAGAGAACCCAGCACATAAAGTACAGGAAAACATCATTCCTTTAAAATTCTTTCATAAAGGAAACCACCTCATCCATCAAAGATGTGATTTTATGTACAAGAAAGTATTTTTAAAGGTTTTGGAATTTTGTGGCTCTTTCAGAAATTTAGCCAAAAAAATTCAAGAGTGCCATGAGCTCAACTGAACAGACCTTTGAGACAATCAAATCCACTCCCTTCATCATACATTATGCAAATAAGCAGACAAGAAAGGAAGAAATTTTTGATAAAATTTCAGAATGGTTTCTAACCATATCATTTTAGGATTATTTTCATCTCTAATAGTTATTTTGAAGGCCAAATTCTCATTTTGAGTTACATGATAAGTACACATTGCATTAACTATATATTTTTAATGGAGAAAAAATGCTCTCCACATTTATCTTATATGATACTTGCTTCAAAGCATTGTTTCATGTTAAGTGTCTTTGATTTGTTTATTTCATGTGTGTTTTTTTTTTAATTAAACTTAAGAGAAGGGAAGTCGGTTATATTGTACCTATATTTTTACTGACCATGTTCTTTCTTCCTGATGTTCCAAGGGTTCTTCTTTTGGCATTTCTTTTCCATGTAGAGAGCTTCCTTTAGCTGTTCTTTTAAAGCAGATTTGCAGGTGACAGATGCTTAGTTTTCTGAGAAGACTTTGATTCCCCATTGATTCTTGAAGGACACTTTGACTAAGTATAGGAATTCTGGGTTAACAGCTATTTTCTTTCAGCACTTGAAAAATGTTGCACCACTTCCTTCTGGGATCTATAGTTCCTGGTGAGAAATATGTCATCATTCAAATTATTTTTTGCCCTGTAAGTAAAGTGTTATTTTTCTGTCACTAAGCACTTTGAAGCTTTTTTAAATTGTCTTTAGATTTCAAGTTTCTATTGTATCTTGATATGGATGTCTTTGGATTTATCTTCTTTGGAGTTTACCCAGCTTCTCAAATTTGTAGGTTTACATCTTTTGCCAAATTGGGAACATTTTCAGTCATTATTTCTTAAAGTACTTCTTCAGTCCCATCTCTTTCTTCTCTCTTTCTAGGTCTCTGATTACACATTATATCTTCTGTTATGTTCTCCCAGGTCCCTAAGGCTCTGTTCTGTTTTTTTCAGTTATTATTTTCTCTACATTGTTCTAATTAAGTAATATCTGATGTTCTGTCTTCCAGTTACCTGATTCTTTTCACTGTTCCCTCCATACTGCTTTTTAGCCTGTCCATTGTGTTTCTTATATTGATTATTATATTTTTCATTTCCAAAATTTCCCATTGAATTATTCTTTATATTTTTTCTTTCTTTCTTGAGACTTTCTATTTATTAAAGTTTTCTGTTTTTTACAATTTGTAATTTTAGTATATTCTGTAATGTTTTTAATTGCTTGCTGAGACATTTTAGGACAGCTGCTATAAAATTCTTCATCATTCTAATATCTCCACCAGCTTAGTGTTGGCAACTATTGATTGTCTATCTTCAATCGATTTCAGATCTTCCTGATTCTTGGTTGAAGAAGTGATTTTCATTTGAAACATGGACAGTTTGGGTATTAAAAGACTCAAGTTATTATTTAAACCTTCTGTTTTAGCTGCTTTCTTCTGACACAGTCCTGGCAGGGAAAGTAGGGTGCCACCTAATTCCTAGCAAATAAAGGTAAAAGTCCAGGTTCTCACTTAGCTTCCATTGCCACACTGGGGTGGGGGATGCCACTTGTTACCACTGGACAGAGGTAGGAGTTACTTCTCCCCACCTGACCTCCTCTAATACCAAGGGAGCAGGGTGGCCACATGTGGTGGCAAAAGTCCCAACTCTCCACTAAGCTTTATCCAACACTACAGCACCAGTGGCTGTGGGTGGAAGTCTAGAATCCCCATGTAGTCTCCATTGACATCAAAAGTAGAGGGAAAAGGAGGCAGAGGGAGTACTCAGTGTGAATGAAAGTTCTAGCTCCCTGCTTAGGTTTTTCTGACATCACTCCAGTGGAGGTGGGTATAGCAATTCACTATCCCTCTAAAGGGAACAAATCTATGCTCCCCACTTGGCCTTTGCTGCTGGGAGTGAGGTTGGAGCCACTGTATTTTTCTGTAGCATTGGCTTGAGTACAGCAGTTATTGTCAAAGTTTCCTGTCTTGCGAGGCTGCCTGTTGACTGGCCTTTGGCTAGTTAAAGTAGGCTTTTGGAGGGGACATTTTTGTCTACTCCTATTGGCATTTCCAGGTTGCTGGCTTCGTTAGTTTCAAGTCTCAGCTATGTGAGCCAAAAGAAAACCCAGGGAACTTTCCACAGTGTTGTTTCTTGGGTTCCAAGTTCCCTAGTTCTGCCTTCTTCTCTTGACCTTTAGAGTCTTCTTTTGTTTGTGTTACATCTTTTGTTCAGGGTTTTTGTTTTATTTTGTTTGGTTTGGTTTGGTTTTTGGAGATGGAGTCTCACTTTGTCACCCAGGCTGGAGTGCAGTGTTGCGATCTGGGAAGAGTATGTCTATTTCATCTTCCCAAAAACAGAAGTCCATATTACGTGGGGTTATTTTTTTTAATTTTTTATTTCCATAGGATTTTGGGGAACAAATGGTATCTGGTTACATGAGTAAGAACCTTAGTGGTGATTTGTGAGATTTTGGTGCACCCATCACCTGAGCAGTATATATTGAACACAATTGGTGTTATTTTATCCCTCACCCCCTCCCACCCTTTCACCTGAGTCCCCAAAGTCCACTGTATCCTTCTTATGCCTTTGCATCTTCATAGCTTATCTCCCACTTATGAGTGAGAACATACAACGTTTAGTTTTCCATTCCTGAGTTACTTCTCTTAGAATAATAGTCTCCAAGTTGCTATGAATATCATTAATTTGTTCCTTTTTATGGCTGAGTAGTATTTAGGTGAGGTTATTTTAAAGTAATTAATATTGAGTAAAGAAGATTCATCCATAGTGGCAAAGCCACATAACTTCTGAGTATCTTAAACGATGTCTAAATGGTATCAAAACATGCAGTCAATTCTAAAAGTTCAGCCAATGATATTTAATAATATAGGAAAATATTCACAACATATTTTTGTGTCAAAAGAAGGAGACCTCAAAATGGAATATGTATTATGATTCCAATCATGTAAAAGCTATACATGAGCACATACGAAGATTAACAGATATAAACAAATGGATGAACAAATGGAGAGATAGATTGAGTAGTGGTAAAGAATAACAGATTTTTTTTAAATTTGTGCTTCTCTATATTTTCAAAACCATCTAAATTAATAAGTATTACCTTTGCAGTTAGAAAAGAATATGTATTTTAAATCCATAATTCAACTATTTATCTACATGATGCCAAACTGGCTTAGGTTGACTTATCAGCCAGTGAATAAAATAGTTCCTTCATCCATAGAGAAACATCCATTTATGACATTCTTTTAATTTCTCTTCTGTTAGAATTCTTTATGAATTTAAAATAGAAACATGATCAGACTCAAGATTTCAATACAAAGATTACTTTTTTGTGTTCAATAGTAAGCAATTAAAAGAATTAATGAAAAATCTGATTCATAGTATTAATGAAAGCTGTACAATTCTTAAGAACAAAAATAATAAGAAACATGTATAAGACCTAGAAATAAAAGGAAAACCATAAAACATTGGTGAAGTAAATATAAAAGACCTAAGTTAATGGAGAGACATAGTATGTTGCTATTGATGAAAGATTAGTATGCTAATTTTTTCCATATTAATAGATGAATTCTATGTATAATTCCAATAAAAAATGTAAAACATTTCTATAGGAAGGTAGCTATTATGTTTCTTCTCCAGTTCTTCTGCAAAAAATTAATAAATACTGGCAACACACTTTTTTTCTTACAAAGAATAATGAGAGAGTGGTTAGTTTACCATAAATCAAAAGATACTATAAAGATACCACAAAACTAATATAAATAGTTGTGTTAGAATAAACAATTTAGTGAACAAAATAGATGCATCATTAGACAAAAATATAGGAATGTAGTATTTCATAAAAGTGGCATTTCAAGTCAGAGGGAAACTGTAGATTGTTTAATATTGGGAAAGTTGGCTAATAATTTAAGAAAAATAGAATATTATACTCTGCTTCACATCAAATTTGTTAGTGGACTCCAGTTAAGATTGAAACAGTTTTAGATGTTATATTTTACAAGAAAATATATGAGATGATTCTACATTCTTGAAGTAAGAAAGGCTTTTAAATAATTACCCAAACTCAGTAGTTATAAAGGCAATGGTTAATGTTTGACTTAATAAATATTTAAAATGTCTTTATGTTGAAAGACTCCATAAGCAAAGCCAAATGACCAAAAAAAAATCTAGGAGAAAGTATTTTAACACATATAACAAGCTAAATTTAATAATTTAACATTCATAAAATAAGAAAAATCCCTACCATTAGAAAATAAGTAAACAATCCAGTAGATAAACCAACAAGGCACAGACATCACAGAAGAAGAAATATACATGGTTAATTATGCAGTGAAAAGATTATTAGTGTCACTAATATCAAAGAAAAGTATGTTGAAAAGAATGAGGTGCTATTTTTATCTATCATATTGGCAAAAAAATTATAGAATTCATTGTTGATAAGGACAACTTGAAATGAACATTTCCATATACTGTTGGCAGGAGTTTAAATGTAGTAATTTAAATTTTACTTTTCAGAGGATTTTTTATAGAATTTATTAAAATTTCAAATGCATACATCAGCAATCCCACTTGAAAAAACTCACCCTACAGAAATATGAGAGTATGTCTACAAAGATTTATATATGAGGTAGTTCACTGCAACACTGTTCATGTATAACAACAACAAAGTGCTAGCAACCAACATCCATCTACAATGAGAAGATAGTTAAATAAACAAAGTTACCTTTAAAAATAGTATGCAGCTGCTTGAAAAAAATAAGATAGTTCTTTATATACTGTACTGGAAATAAGTTCAAGATATACAATTAAGTGGAAAACAGAAAGTTGCAGAAAAATACAAACTTATTGTGTATACTTCATATACTTCCAAATTCTCCAAACTTATTCTGGCTCACATTTCCTTTAATGGCTAAATAACCATTTCCTGCATGTTTGAAGAAGTTCAGTCTTCCATCAGATTCCTCTCCCTAGGTATTTCTGAGGACTCTCTAGAGAATACCTCTAGGTTCCATGAGTCCTTCCTGGTTTATAGCTTCTCACCTTAGCCAGCCGTCTTGTTTTGGATGCTGCCTCTCTCCCTGAGGTGTCTTCTTAGACTCTTGCAACCAAGTCTTCAACTGCAGTCATTTCTCACTCTAAACATGGAGTTTGATCTCAGTCTTATTCTCAAATGTAACTGCAACCAGGCAGTCAGATTAACAAAAATGTACTGAAGGCCTGAGAATAAAAGAACATAATTATAAAGTAGAAAATAATAATAATAAATAATAAACACTTGTATAACATACTGCTCTAAGTATAAAAGACACATGCATACATACATACATACATAGACAAATAGATTACTCCTGACAACAGCCCTAGGAGGTGAATATTACTATTAGCATCACATAATAGACTTGGAAACTGAGGCATGGAGAGAGTACTTTCTTGTCCACGATTACACAGGCTGCAGACTTTCCCCAGACTCAATGAATACCATTGCTGTGTCCCTCACCAGCAGCTCCCTGCCTCACCATCTCACTCCTTATAGTCTTCTGGCCTCAGAAAATCACCAGAATGCTCTCTCTTTCCCATCTCCAAATCCATCTCTGCCCTACAATGCTCCTCACATTCCTGAGAGATAGAAAGAAATCATTCCATCTCCCAGTCAACATGATCATTTTCTTTGGAAAAATGTGACAACCCTTTACCTGATTTTGCAAGTAATTCCCTATTCCATGACAGAGTGTAGCCAAAGGGGCTACTGAAAATGTCTTCCTAATCCAAATTGCAGTCTAATAAAGCCATATACCTATAACCAACTGATTTTCAGTAATATTAAAAAAATTACACTGGACAAAGGACACTCTATTTAATAAATGATGCTGAGAAAATTGGATATCCATATGCAAAAGAATGAAACTGGATCCATATCTTTCACTATTCAAAAAAAAAAAAAACCCTAGATGGATTAAAGACTTAAATATAAGACACAAAACTATAAAACTTCTAGAAGAAAACCTAGGAAAAACTCTTCTGGACATTGACCTAGGCAAAGAATTTATGACCATGTCTTCAAAAGCAAATGCAACAAAGACGAAAATAGACAAATGAAATTTAATTAAACTAAAAAGCTCTCCACAGCAAAAGAGACAATCAACAGAGTAAACAAACGACCTACAAAATGAGAGAAACTATTTGCAAACTATGCATCCAACAAAGGGCTAATATCCAGAATCTACAAGGAACTCAAACAACTCCACAGGAAAGAAACAAATTAACTCCATTAAAAAGTGCGCAAATGACATAAATAAACATTTTTCAAAAGAAAACATAAAAGCAGTCAACAAACATATGAAGAAATACTCAACATCACTAATCATCACAGAAATGCACATTAAAACCGAGAGATAAAATCTTATACCAGTCAGAAAGACTAGTATTAATTAAAAAGTCAAAAAACTAGAGATGTTGGCAAGGATGCAGAGAAAAGGGAACACTTTTACACTGTTGGTAAGAATGTAACTTAGCACAACCTTTCTGGAAAACAGCATGGAGATTTCTCAAAAAAATAAAAAATAGAACAACCATTTGATCTACCAATCCCATTACTGGGTAAATATCCAAAGGGAAAAACAATTAGATCAAAAAGATACCTGCACTTATACATTTAGACGATTGGATAAAGAAAATGTGATATTTATATATCATGTAATACTACTCAGCCATAAAAAAGAATAAAATCATGTTTTTTTGTCCCAAACTGGATACAACTAGAGGTCATTATTCTAATTGAAATAGCTCAGAAATAGAAAGTCAAATACTGCATGTTCTGTCCAGCTAAACAATGTATGTACAGAGTGGAATAATAGCCACTGGAAACTACAAATGGTGGGCAAGTGGGATGAGGGTGAGGGTTGAAAAATTACCTTTTGGGTACAATGTTCACTATTCGAGTGACGGCTTCACTAAAACCCCAGATTTCACCACTAGGCAATTTATGAATGTAAGAAATCTGCACTTGTGCCTGCTAGATCTGTTTTTTAAATCTAAGATATAATAAATTTGAAAAAGGAAGAAAAAATGAATATTTAAAAAACAAAAAACAAAAATGCAGTCTAACACTGCTCCCTCTGGATAAATGACAAATGTTGAATCTTTGAAAGCATAGAGTCCCTTGCTTCTGGTCATCAAGGCTTCCAGAATACTAGAGTCTGGTCTCAGAACAACCCATTCTATTAATAACAAAATGGGTACATCAATTTTTAAAAATATACTTATTTTATAGAAAGAAAAGGTCAGAATAACACAGAAAGGTTCTAACAGTGATTACTTCTGAGGACTAGGATTGAGGAAAGAAGATTTTTACTTTTCATTATATATACTTGTATTATTTGTTGGGTTAAACATAATTAATTTAAACTTAAATTAAACTAATAGCTTTAACATGTTTAAAAATATGTGGAAATGTGATCATTCTGACCATATCTATATAATCCAAGAAATAAAAAGTTAAGTGGATAAAATCTGATTGTAGTATAGCAAACAGTTCTTTTTATTTTAATTTTTTTCATTTTGCTCACCAAATATTTTAATATCGTATTTGAGAGAGACCCAACTCTATATTCCCAATTATAACAAATTATCAATTCTTGGAGCAGAGTTCTTCACTCTTGGCAATTAAAAAGCAAGGGCTATTTTTGATGTTATGTTGGATGCCAGGGGATCCAGGGGTTTCAGCCCATAGAAAACCCCCGAGCCTCCTAGAGGCGGGAATGAAATTCTCCACATTGACTTTCCCTGGTCCCTGAGCTCCACTCATGCAGCTGAAGCCTGACTGACGCCATGTGCTCCAGAGAAAGGTCTGCCAACCCTAACAAGATGGGGAAGATCACAAAAGTCCTTGAATTCTTGACTGAGCCAGCTGATTTACCAGCCTCTTTATAGAGGATGTTTTTATTTTTGATCCTATAACCCAGAAATTTGATTTTCTTGGAATAGAAAATTTGAATGTGGTTGGGCCTACTTATTTCATCTTCCCTCTCTCTCCCTCTCCCTCTCTCTCTCTCTCTCTCTCACACACACACACACACACCCTTGTATCATAGGCTCAAGTCTTTTTCTCCAAGCGTTTACTTCTCTCTGGAGATCCTGCTCTCCCTCTGTCCCCCTCAGAGCCTTCCTTAATGACTCTCTTCACTCCCATAAATGGTTTTATCCATCCTACACCCAGCAATTGCCCAAATCACTTCATGGCACCAAGATGACAACAGTAAACAGTCAGAATCATCTTAACATCTTAAGGATGGAGGGAGGTCAACTGTGTCTGAGTTCACTGTTATTTTTAAATGACTGTTTTCCAACACTGACAACTCTCCCCTACAAGGACAACAAATCCTCAGCATTTCTGACAACTACATTGAGTCTGTGGGAATACACTTTCAGCATTCTTCTACACTTTCCATTTCTTTCTCTTCTCCTTACCCATGTGGCCAAAGAGATACTATAAAATGATATTCTCAAAGATTCTATTTCAGTCACCATAATCTAGACACAGAGAGCAAGGGGTTAAGGAGAGAATCTCATCCTTCATCACAGTCTTACTCCCAGCCATCCCCTCTGACTCCCCCACACACAGTTTGTATATAAAGCAAATTGTAGGTTTGGTGGAGAAAAGGGCCATAGAACCAAGACAGCTGTGCAACCTTAGTCAAGACACCTCCCTTCTTTGCACCACAGTTCCTTGTAGTTCGTTATTAAAGCCATTCATAAATAGTCCTCTTCTTCTCTCCCAGTTACATGCTAGAATTTTCTTTCCCTGCTTCCTCTAAAGTTAGGCATAGCCATATGACTTGTTTTGTCTGACAAAATGTGAGCAGAAATGCCACGCACGGCTTTCAAGTGAAAACTCTCAGAACCGGTGCACAAGGTTCCGTTTTTCTTCCTCAGAGATCATGGAAACATAGTTCAAGATGGGCTCTTTGTCAGCCTGGATCCCTGTATGACTTCAGCGAGGAGAGGCCCCTCTGCCCCCACATGTAGTAGCACTTACATTTTAAATGACTGAGATTTGAGGGTTGTTTGTTATGTAACATAGCCCAACTCATCCTGACTGACACATTATTTATCTATAAAATGGAGTGATGATAATAACACCTAGCAATGCCCAGTGTTGCCCTGAAGATCAAATAGATGACTCTTACACAGCACTCAAGCAACATGTGGCATGTAGTAAATGCTGGACGACTCTTGGTTATCATTCCTTCTAGAAGACACCTCCAGCAAGCCAAACAGATGATTAGAAGCAGATCAAAGGTGTTGTCTTACAGCTGACTTTGAACAATAGCAACAGAAGTATAATGCAGCACCACTCAGAATCATTCTCAAGAGAAAATTCTCCAGCCTTCCCCATCCCTATCTCCTCACTGATAACCAGTTACCACCTTATGCTCACTTCTGGCCTGTCCATGCAACTCACCCTCATGATGGACATGCCCTTCCCCGACGTCTTCACCTTCTCAGGATGTCTTCCCTGACCAACCTTAACTCATGCAGATTATCCCATATCATACAGCAAACCACTCTTTCAAATGCATATGTTCTGTATGGACTGTATGCATTTCCACTTAGCTTTCCTCAAAATAAAAATCTCTATTTTGTAATTGTCTGATTTTCATTTAAAGACAGGAATCATGTGCTTTGTTTCTCTGATGCCTTGCCATTTCCATAGTTCCCTCAACATCCCCTCACCATCATTTCACATGAATCCTTAACCCACCCCTTCTGTGGCAGAGACCTCCGTTTAGCAGATACTCCATTAATGCTGTTTCCCAACTGGTTTAACATGTGCCAAGATCCATAAAACAAGGTGAAACTAAGGAGGACTTCCTGTCAGAGGCGTTTGAACTAAATCAATTTCATCTGGAATAGGAGCCAGACAAAATGAGGCTGAAACCTACTGGGCTGCATTCCCAGATGGTTAGACATTCTAAAATTCAGAATGAGATAGGAGGTCAGCACAAGATACAGGTTGTACAGCATACATGTTTGCTGATAAAACAGGTTGCAGTAAAGAAGCAGCTAATTCCCGCCACTTATCCTGACTGCTACATTCTCACCAGCTCCATGACAGTTTACAAATGCCATGGCAACATCAGGCAGTTACCCTATATGGTCTCAAAAGGGGAGGCATGAATAATCCATCCCTTGTTTAGTATGTAATCAAGAAATGACCATAAAAATGGAAAACCAGCAGCCTTCAAGGCTGCTCTGTCTATGGAGTAGCCATTCTTTTATCCCTTTACTTTCCTAATAAACTTGCTTTCACTTTACTCTATGGACTCGCTCTGAATTCTTTACTGTGCAAAATCCAAGAACTCTCTCTTGGGGTCTGGATCGGGACTCCTTTCCTGTAATGTCACCAGTGATTAATCATCAAGGTGATTGCAAGGCTTCCTTCACCTACATCAGGATTTCTTTTCCTTTTTTAAAAAATTATACTGTAGGTTCTGAGATACGTGTGCAGAACGTGCAGGTTTGTTACACAGGCATACATGTACTATGGTGGTTTGCTGCACCCATCAATCCATCACCTACATTAGGTATTTATCCTAATGCTATCCTCCCCTAGCTCCCCACTCCCCGACAGACCCTGGTGTGTGATGTTCCCCTTCCTATGTCCATGTGTTCTCATTGTTTAACTCCCACTTATGAGTGAGAACATGTGGTGTTTGGTTTTCTGTTTCTGTGTTAGTAGTTTACTGAGAATGATGGTTTCCAGCTTCATCCATGTCCCTGCAAAGGACACGAACTCATCCTTTCTGTGGTTGCATAGTATTCCATGATGTATATGTGCCACATTTTCTTTATCCAGTCTATCACTGATGGACATTTGGGTTGGTTCCAAGTCTTTGCTATTGTGAACAGTGCCACAATAAACATATGTATGCATGTGTCTTTATAGTAGAATGATTTATAATCCTTAGAATATATACCCAGTAATGGGATGGCTGGATCAAATGGTATTTCTACTTCTAGAACCTTGAGGAATCACCATACTGTCTTCCACAATGGTTGAACTAATTTACACTCCCACCAAGAGTGTAAAAGTGTTCCTATTTCTCCACATCCTCTCCAGCATCTGTTGTTTCCTGGCTTTTTAATGATTGCCATTCTAATTGATGTGAGATGGTATCTCATTGTGTTTTTGATTTGCATTTGTCTAATTAACAGTGATGATGAGCTTTTTTTCATATGTTTTTTGGCCGCATAAATGTCTTCTTTTGAGAAGTGTCTGTTCATATCCTTTGCCCATTTTTTTATTTTTATTTTTATTTTTTTGTAAATTTGTTTAAGTTCCTTGTAAACTCTGGATATTAGTCCTTTGTCAGATGGATAGATTGCAAAAATTTTCTCCCATTCTGTAAGCTGCCTGTTCACTCTGATGATAGTTTCTTTTGCTGTGCAGAAGCACTTTAGTTTAATTAGATTCTATCTGTCAATTTTGGATTTTGTTGCCATTGCTTTTGGTGTTTTAGTCATGAAGTCTTTGCCCATGCCTATGTCCTGAATGGTATTGCCTAGGTTTTCTTCTAGAGCTTTTATGGTTTTAGGTTTTACATTTAAGTCTTTAATCCATCTTGAGTTAATTTTTGTACAAGGTGTAAAGAAGGGGTCCAGTTTCAGCTTTCTACACATGGCTAACCAGTTTTCCCAACATCACTTATTAAATAGGGAATCCTTTCCCCAGTGCTGGTTTTGTTCAGGTTTGTCAAAGATGAGAGGACTGTAGATGTGTGGTGTTATTTTTGAGGCCTCTGTTCTGTTCCATTGGTTTATATATTTGCTTTGGTACCAATACCATGCTGTTTTGGTTACTGTAGCCTTGTAGTATAGTTTGAAGTCAGGTAGCATGATGCCTCCAGCTTTATTATTTTTGCTTAGGATTTTCTTGCATATATGGGCTCTTTTTTGGTTCCAAATGAAACTTAAAGTACTTTTTTCTAATTCTGTGGTGAAAGTCAATGGTAGCTTGATGGGGATAGCATTCAATCTATAAATTACTTTGGGCAGTATGGCTATTTTCACGATATTGATTCTTCCTATCCATGAGTATGGAATGGTTTTCCATTTGTTTCTGTCCACTCTTATTTCCTTGAGCAGTGGTTTGTAGTTCTCCCTGAAGAGGTCCTTCACATCTCTTGTAAGCTGTATTCCTAGGTATTTTATTATCTTTGTAGCAATTGAGAATGGGAGTTCACTCACGATTTGGCTCTCTGTTTGTCTATTATTGGTGTATAGGAATGCTTGTGATTTTTGCACATTAGTTTTGTATCCTGAGAATTTGCTGAAGTTGGTTGTCAGCTTAAGGAGACTTTGGCCTGAGATGGTGGGGTTTTCTAAACATACAATCAGGACATCTGCAAACAGAGACAACTTGACTTCCTCTTTTCCTAACTGAATACCCTTTACTTCTTTCTCTTGCCTGATTGCTGGCCAGAACTTCCAATACTATGTTGAATAGGAGTGGTGAGAGAGGGCATCCTTGTCTTGTGCCAGTTTTCAAAGGGAATGCTTCCAGCTTTTGCTCATTCAGTATGATATTGGCTGTGGGTTTGTCATAAATAGCTCTCATTATTTTGAGATATGTTCCATCAATACATAGTTTATTGAAAGTCTTTAAGCATGAAGGGGTGTTGAATTTTATCAAAGGTCTTTTCTGCATAAATTGAGATAATCATGTGGTTTTTGTAATTGGTTCTGTTTATGTGTTGGACTACGTTTATTGATTTGCATATGTTGAACCAGCCTTGCATGATTTGCATATGTTGAACCTCTCAGGGGTGAAGCCGACTTAATCATGGTGGATAAGCTTTTTGATGTGCTGCTGGATTCAGTTTGCCAGTATTTTATTGAGGATTTTCATATCGATGTTCATCAGCAATATTGGCCTGAGATTTTCTTTTTTTGTTGTGTTTCTGCCAGGTTTTGGTATCAGGATGATGCTGTCCTCATGTCCCTCTTTTTTTATTGGTTGGAACAAATTCAGAGAGAATGGTACCAGCTTCTCTTTGTACCTCTGGTAGAATTTAGCTGTGAATCTATCTGGTCCTGGTCTTTTTCTTGGTTGATAGGCTATTAATTACTGCCTCAATTTCAGAACTTGTTATTGGTCTATTCAGGGATTTGACTTTTTTTTTTTTTTTTTTTTTTTTTTTTTTTTTTTTTTTTTTTTTTTTTTTTTGAGATGGAATCTCACTCTGTCGCCAAGGCTGTAGTACAGTGGTGCAGTCTTGACTCACTGCAAGCTCCGCCTCCCAGGTTCATACTATTCTCCTGCCTCAGCCTCCTGAGAAGCTGGGACTACAGGCGCCCGCCACCACACCTGGCTAATTTTTTGTATTTTTAGTAGAGACAGGATTTCACTGTGTTAGCCAGGAAGCTCTCGATCTCCTGACCTTGTGATCCACCCGCCTCGGCCTCCCAAAATGCTGGGATCACAGGCGTGAGCCACCGCGCCTTGCCCAGGGATTCGACTTCTTACTGATTTAGTCTTTGGAGGGTGTGTGTTTCCAGGAATGTATCCATTTCTTCTAGATTTTCTAGTTTATTTGTGTAGAGGTGTTTATAGTATTCTCTGATGGTAGTTTTATTTCTATGGGATCAGTGTGATATCCCCTTTATCATTTTTTTATTGTGTCTATTTGATTCTTCTCTTGTTTCTTCTTTATTAGTCTGGCTAGCAGTCTATCAATTTTGTTAATCTTTAAAAAAAAAACAGCTCCTGGATTCCTTGATTTTTCGAAGGGTTTTTTTTGCATCTCTAGCTCTTTCAGTTCTGCTCTGATCTTAGTTATTTCTTGTCTTCTGCTAGCTTTTGAATTTGTTTGCTCTTGCTTCTGTAGTTCTTTAAATTGTGAAGTTAGAGTGTCAATTTTAGATCTTTCTCACTTTCTCATGTGGGCATTCAGTGCTATAAATTTTCCTCTAAGCACTGCTTTAGCTGTGTCCTAGAAATTCTGGTACATGGTGTCTTTGTTCTCATTGGTTTCAAAGAACTTATTTATTTCTGCCTTAATTTCGGTATTTACCCAGTAGTCATTCAGGAGCAGGTTGCTCAGTTTCCATGTAGTTGTGTGGTTTTGAGTGAGTTTCTTAATCCTGAGTTCTAATTTGACTGCGTTGTGGTCTGAGAGACTATTTGTTATGATTTCTGTTCTTTTGCATTTGCTGAGGAGTGTTTTACTTCCAATTATGTGGTCCATTTTAGAATAAGGGTGATGTGGTGCTGAGAAGAATGTATAGTCTGTTGATTTGGGGTGAAGGGTTCTGTAGATGTCTATTAGGTCCACTTGGTCCAGAGCTGAGATCAAGTCCTGAATATCATTGTTAATATTCTGTCTTGTTGATTTGTCTATTATTGACAGTGGGGTGTTAAGGTCTCCCACTATTATTGTGTGAGAATCTAAGTCTCTTTGTAGGTCTCTAAGAACTTGCTTTATGGATTGGGGTGCTCCTGTATTGAGTGGATATATATCTAAATAGTTAACTTTTCTTGTTGCATTGATTCTTTTACAATTATGTAACGCCCTTTTTGTCTTTTTTCATCTTTGTCAGTTTAAAGTGTGTTTTCTCAGAGACTAGGATTGCAAACTCTGCCTTTTTTTTTTCTTTCTATTTGCTTGGTACATATTCCTCCATTCCTTTATTTTGAGCCTATGTGTGTCTTTGAATGTGAGATGGGTCTCCTGAATAGAGCACACTGATGGGTCTTGACTCTTTATCCAGTTTGCCAGTCTATGTCTTTTAATTGGGACATTAAGCCCATTTACATTTAAGGTTAATATTGTTATGTGTGAATTTGATCCTGTGATTATGATGCTAGCTGGTTATTTTTCCTGTTAGTTGATGTAGTTTCTTCATAGTGTTGATGGTCTTTACAATTTGGTATATTTTTGCAGTGGCTGGTACTGGTTTTTCCTTTCCATAGTTAGTGTTTCCTTCAGGAGCTCTTGTAAGGCAGACCTGGTGCTGACAAAATCCCTCAGCATTTGCTTGTCTGTAAAGGATTTTAATTCTCTTTTCCTTATGAAGCTTAGTTTGACTGGATATGAAATTCTGGGTTGAAAATTCTTTTCTTTAAGAATGTTGAATACAGGCCCTACTCTCTTCTGGCTTGTAGGGTTTCTGCAGAGAGATCCGCTGTTAGTCTTATGGGCTCCTCTTTGTGGGTAACTCAACCTTTCTCTCTGGCTGCCCTTAACATTTTTCCTTCATCTCAAAATTGGTGAACCTGATGATTATGTGTCATGGGTTGCACTTCTCAGGGAATATCTTTGTGGTGTTCTCTGTATTTCCTGAATTTGAATGTTGGCCTGTCTTGCTAGATTGGGGAACTTCTCCTGGATAATATCTTGAAGAGTGTTTTCTAACTTGGTTCCATTCTCCCATCACTTTCAGGTACACCAATCAAACATAGGTTTGGTCTTTTCACATAGTTCCATATTTCTTGGAGGCTTTGTTTATTCCTTTTTATTCTTTTTTTCCTAATCTTGTCTTCACACTTTATTTCATTAAGTTGATCTCCATTCTCTGATATCCTTTCTTCTGCTCGATCAATTCAGCTATTGATACTTGTGTATGCTTCATGAAGTTCTCCTGCTGTGTTTTTCAGTTCCATTAGGTCATTTATGTTTTTCTCTAAATTGGTTATTCTAGTTAGCAATTCCTCTAACCCTTTTTCAAGGTTCTTAGCTTCCTTGCATTGGGTCAGAACATGCTCCTTTAGCTCAAACGTGTTAGTTATTACCCACCTTCTGAAGCCTACTTCTGTCGATTTGTCAAACTCACTCTGTGTCCAGTTTTGTTCCCTTGTTTGTGAGGAGTTGTGATCCTTTAGAGGAAAGGAGACATTCCGGTTTTTGGAATTTTCAGTCTTTTTGCAGTGGTTTTTCCTCATCTTCGTGGATTTATCTACCTTTGGTCTTTGATATTGGTGACCTTCGGATGGGGTTTCTGAGTGGGCGTCTTTTTGTTGATGTTGATGCTCTTCCTTTCTGTTAGTTTTCCTTCTAACAGTCAGACCCCTCTGCTGCAGGCCTGCTGGAGTTTGCTGGAGGTCCACTCCAGACCCTATTTGCATGTGTATCACCAGCAGAGGCTGTGCAACAGCAAAGATTGCTGTTTGTTCCTTCCTCTGGAAGCTTTGTCCCAGAGGCGCACTCACTAGATTCCAGCCGGAGCTCTCCTGTATGAGGTGTCTGTAGACCCCTGCTGGGAGGTGTCTCCCAGTCAGGAGGCACGGGGTTCAGGGACCTACTTGAGGAACCAATCTGTCCCTTAGCAGAGCTCGAGTACTATGCTGGGAGATCCACTGCTCTCTTCAGAGCCGGCCAGCAGGAAAGTTTAAGTCTACTGAAGCTGTGCCCCCAGCCACCCCTTCTCTGAGGTGCTCTGTCCCAGAGAGATGGGAGTTTTATCTATAAGCCACTGACTGGGGCTGCTGCCTTTCTTTCAGAGATGCCCTGCCCAGAGAGGAGGAATCTAAAGAGGCAGTCTGGCTACAGCAGCTTTGCCGAGTTGAGGTGGGCTCCGCCCAGTTTGAACTTCCTGGCAGCTTTGTTTACACTGTGAGGGGAAAACCGCCTACTCAAGCCTCAGTAATGGTGGATGTCCCTGCCTGCACCAGGCTCAAGCATGCCAGGTCAACTTCAGACTGCTGTGCTGGCAGTAAGAACTTCAAGCCAGTGGATCCTAGCCTGCTGGACTCCATGGGGGTGGCATCTGCTGAGCTAGACCACTTGGTTCCCTGGCTTCAGCCCCCTTTTCAGGGGAGTGAATGGTTCTGTCTCATTGGCTTTCCAGGCACCAGTAGGGTATGAAAAAAAAACTCCTACAGCTAGTTCAGTGTCTGCCCAAACAGGTGCCCAGTTTTTGTGCTTGAAACCCAGGGCCCTGGTACTGTAGGCACCTGAGAGAATCTCCTGGTCTGTGGGTTGTGAAGACTGTGGGAATAGCGTAGTATCTGGGCCAGAATGCACCCTGCCTCATGGCACAGTCCCTCACTGCTTCCCTTGGCTAGGAGAAGGAGTTTCCCAATCCCTTGTGCTTCCCAGGTGAGGTGACTCCCCACCCTGCTTCTGCTCACCCTCCATGGTCTGCACCCACTGTCTAACCAGTCCCAGTGAGATGAGCCAGGTACCTCAGTTGGAAAGGCAGAAACCATCCACCTCTGCATTGATCTCGCTGGGAGCTGCAGACTGGAACTGTTCCTATTCAGCCATCTTGCCATTCACCCCAGGATTTTGTACAGTCTGAATGTGGGAGGCTGAGGTGAACGAATCAACTGAGATCAAGAGTTTGAGATCAGCCTGACCAACATGGTGAAACCCCGTCTCTACTAAAAATACAAAAATTAGTCAGGTGTGGTGGCATGTGCCTGTAATCCCAGCTACCCGGGGGCTGAAGCAGGAGAATCACTTGAATCTGGGAGGCGGAGGCTGCATTGAGCCAAGACCATGCCACTGCATTCCAGCCTAGGTGACAGAGCAAGTCCCTGTCTCTGTCTCTGTCTCAAAACCCAAAACAAAACAAAATAAAAGTAATTTTATAGGCTTGCAAAGTATTTCTCCGAGGGCCCTAAATGGTCTGTCACTTTGCTCACCTCAGTACACTAAGAAAGTATATGAGAACCTTGGCTACTCAAGCATCACTGAGTTCACCAGAGCAGCAGAAAATCTTCCTGTAATAACACATTTCCACAGCATGGCTACTTCTCCCTTCAGGAATTTGCTGTGTAACTGAGCCTTCCTAGAGCAAGGGAAAGGCAGCTATGGGACAAAGCATGACTCAGTAGTTTCCATAAATCATTTGTTTTTGTTTGTTTATTTGTGCCAGCAAACTAGCTCTCAACAGCCCACCGAAGAGTGGATGAGGAGAGAAGCAACAACAGGAATCCACAGATAACTGCCCAACTGACTTCTGTCTCAGACTTCTCCTTTCTCTTTTAAATAGGCAATGTGCTTTGTTTATGTTTGACAGCTCAGCGGTGGCTAAGCATGTTGGGCACAAGAATCTCTTTCACTTCCACATTGCCCAGTTTCCCAGAAACTAGGCTCAGATCTCTTAAGCCACAACAAAGAGATGCCCCTTTAGCAAACTGACCCCCTTTATCACCACAGGAGCTTCTGTATTTTCAAAATAGCTGTACTACCCCTGAGGGAAAAGAGGACATTTTAGACTGTTTTCAGCCTGAATATATTACCTGTTAGATACGCATGTTTATAAGAGCTAGAAATAATCTGAAAGAATCACCATAGCAGCCCCAACCGCACATTAGCCAGTATCTTCAACGTGTGCCCCCGTGACTAATGTGACTTACAGGAGATCCACTTCCGCCCTTCTTTGGTGAGGCCCCTTGTCCAGACAACCTCACCACTTCCTGTTTGGTCAATGAAGAGAATCAATAATGTGTATTATCACCCTTCAATTGATCAAGTGAATGGACTTTATATGTATTGTGATATAAGAGACAAGAGACAGACAGGAAGATAGACACGCATTCACATTGTCTGTCTACATGAAATTGGGGTTAATCATTTTATGTTAGCAAAGCAAAAGTTTTCATATGAGTAAATGTACATGCATTGATAAGTAAATATGTTCTATTCCATTATTAAGTGAAAAAGATAAACAGCAATTTTTTAAAAAACATAGTGCAGTATTCACATACATCAGATCTCTAATAAATTGTGGTGCTGATCATACTCCTAAAAGACACAATCCTGAATGCCATAACTGAATGTTGAAATTCTGAAAGATCAAAATTCCTAAAGTTTAAATTTCTAAAGTTTAAAATCCCTAATATCTAACTGAATACCCAAACCATAACAACAGATTTGGAATTAGGTGCAATCAAGTCTTCTAAAAGTCAATTTCAAGATGTTATCAATAAAGTTTGTTTTTCCCATTCAGCCCAATGCATTTGTTGGAAAATTCAGATGAGATCATTGGCCATGCAATATGTTGATGACAATAGCTTTAGTAAATATGTTATTTGTCCGCATCGGCATTGCTTGTAACTGACGAAATTATTCCAGGAGCTTTTCATAAATTAAAGCTTCATTTGCTTCAAGAAGCCAGCAAAATTACTGACTGGTTTGAAAATAATTATGTGTACAGTAGGATAAGAAGACATAATAGTGTTTCTGTTCAGTCACTAGTATCGTTTTCACCAAATATGTGCTCTGTAAATGAGTGAATGCAGAATGCATTTCCATATCATTTTGTATCCAAAATGATATGGAAGCCTGACACAGAAGATGGGGACATTTAACAGGGAAAGGTCATGTTGGCATCTATAGAATCGTAGGAGAATTTCAGAAAGAGCAGTGCCACATAGAAAATGAATGTGAATGTATTCTTGAGGAGAGCCATGCCCTAAAAGAAACAGAGAAAAGCAGCTATACATCATGATGCAAGACCTCAAAATACAGTTAATGATCATGAAAGTTGGCCAGCTCTTAGGGACTACCTCCATGCAATTGTCTGTCATCTATTCCTGTAATACACTTTTTCATATGTCAGGTTTTCTTTTTAGGATTTTTTTTGGGGGGGGTGGGAGAAGTGGGTATGGATTTTGTTTTGTTTGTATAAATTTTTCCCACTCTTTTAACTTGTCAGCATTATTTTTTTTAAAATTCACTATGCTTTGCGTTTCATCTTCACATCCTTTCCAATACTGAAGGGATAAATTGTGTAAAGACCTTCACAGAGTTCTAATTCATTTTACACATTTCTTGCAAATATGACTCCACGGAAGTGCACTATCACCACTTTGATTTTGTGTATGAGCATTGTGAGTGTATATAAAAATGTTGAAACTTCCCCAATACATGAGAAGATGTCCTTTTTGCACATCTGCATTTGGGAAAGATAGAATTTCTCAAGATGTTGGTCCTTTGGGCAACTGTATATGTGGAGGTGACCCACAGCACTTTTTGGTTGATCTTTTGTCAAAAGACCTATCATAACATGTGTGTCCATCACAACATTTCAGATGATCACTGTTGTATAAACTATTTATTTATGAATACAGTTTATCTGCTTATAAATGTTATACCTGTGCAACTGTCATTTAGTATACCTGAGTATGGATGCTTGCAAAAATATGTACACTATTATTTATATGCCTCTTTTATTGTGTAAAGTGGCTTATAAAGTGTTCTGTCATGTTTCCCAAATAAATCTTCTAAAATGTAAATAAATGTCTTTTAAAGAATTTTTAAGTTTTGTTCAGAATTACATTTTCAGGATTTTGATGCTCAGGGCTTCAACATTTTAAATTATGGCCTTCAGAATTGTGTCTTTTGAAATTATGACCCAAACCCAATAAATTCTATCTCCTTAGAGACTTCTTCCCAAACCACTCTACCTAAAATAATGTCCTCCTCCCTGTCACTTTCTGTACTCTAACACTACCTTATTTTCTTGACAGAACTTAACATTATCTAAAATTATTTTATTTTGTCCATTGGCTAATTTATTACTTTTTCTACTATTGGGGTATGAACTTTAAAAGTAGAAACTTCGCTGAGTTTATGACTTTCTAGGGCCCAAAACAGTTCTTAGCATATAGTAGATGCTCAGTAAATATTAGTAAATTGGGAGGGGGCATTGGGAATGTTTACATACACATAGAAAATTCTAAACTAGTAAGCAAGAAATTATTGCCAATGGTTACTTCTGGGGTATTGACTTAAGAAGTCCAAAAATTGGAAGGAGAGCTTTTATTTCTAATTCTATACCTTTGTGAATTATGTGACTTTTTATCATGGAGATGTATTTATTTTATAATAAAGACATTAAAAATAGAAATAAAGTTAAATGTTTGACTAAATAAAAATTTAAAATTTCACATGACAAAAAATATAATAAAGTCAAAAGATAATAGATTAGAAGAAAGAATAATTTCAAAACAGCAACAAAATAATATAATTCCTAATACACAAGGGGCACCTAAAAATTGATTGAAAACAGATGAGTCAACAGAAAAACAGATAAAGAATATGAACAGGCAATTCAGAAAAATAAATTTTAAGAAAGCCAATAAATCAGCAAAAACATATTGATTTCAAGGATGATTCAAGAAATGCAAATTAAGATAAAACACCATTTTTTTATCCATCAGATTGACAAAGTTAAAAATAAACAGTGCTACTGGCAGGGTGTGGTGGCTCACGCCTGTAATCCTAGCACTTTGGGAGGCCGAGGCGGGTTGATCATCTGAGGTCAGGAGTTTGAGACCAGCCTGGCCAACATGGTGAAACCCCATCTCTACTAAAAACGCAAAAATTAGCTGTGTGTAGTAGTAGGTGTCCGTAATCCCAGCAACTCGGGAGGCTGAGGCAAGAGAATCACTTGAACCTGGGAGGTGGAGGTTGCAGTGAGCCGAGATCATGCCATTGAATTCCAGCCTGAGGGACAAGAGCAAGACTCCATCTCAAAAAATAAATAAATTGTCTCAAAAAATAAATAAATAAAATAAAATAAAATAAAATAAAATAAATGAACAATACTGATAAGGATGCAAGGAGATGACTCCCCCATGTTTTGCTAAGGGAGGGGATGGAGATGTGTGAATTGCTACAAACTTTTTGAAAAGCAATTTTGTGATTCCTATTAAAATTTAAGGCTAGGCATGGTGGCTCATGCTTGTAATCCCAGCACTTTGAAAGGCCAAGGTAAGAGGATCATTTGAGACCAGGATTTTAAGACCAGCCTAGGCAAAATGATGAGACCCCATCACTACACTAAAAAAAAAAAAAAAATTAAAATGCACATGTCCTTTGACCCAATAATCTCATCATTTGACCTCCTTCCTATAGAAATAAAGAGAACATATGCATAGAATTTTAAAATGTTAATACAACCCCGTTTTTAACAGCAGAAAAGTGGGAAAAACCCAAAGTCCCATTAAAAGAGAATCATTTGAATATATATATCCACATAATGAAATACCTTATATTAAAAACAATGAGTTCAGTCTGCAGTGACTAGAGGACTGTCTATGACAGTATGTGAGAAAGGAAGTTATAGGGTAATACATAATTAATAATTTCACTTTTTGTAAAATGTATACTATTTTCTCCAAAAACCTTACATATACATGTTATATATGTGTATGTGTATGTATATGTGTATATATTAATATATACACACACATATATAAACATGCACATACATTTGCATCTATCTATACACATGCATACATGTTTCTATGTTTGCATGAATGTGGAGAAAACTAGAAAAGGACATACAGACAGTCTCAAATTTACAGTGGTTCCACAATAATATTTTTACTTTATGATGGTGCAAAATCTTTCTGTTTTTCACTTTCTGTACAGTATTTGATAAATTACATGAGATATTTGATGCTTTATTGTAGTCTTTTTTACCAAATGATTTTGCCCAACTAGATAGAGGCTAGTACAGGGGTTCTGAGCACATTGAAGGTAGGCTAGGCTAACCATGATGTTCAATAGGTTAAGTGTATTAAGCACATTTTTGGCTTTGGGTATTTTGAGTTTACAGTGAGTTTATCAAGTGGTAGCCCTGTTGTAAGTCAAAGATCATCTGTTTAAGAAGCCAGTAACATTAGGACTTTAGAAAAACAGGTTCTAAGTAGGAAGTAGCCAAGAAAAATATTAAAACTTTTTACCTCTTTGAGTTATTTAACCCATCAAATAAGTAAAAAAGTTTATTAATTTTAAAAATTAGTATATGGAAAGACAGCAAAATTAGTTGCAAAGAAAACAAATAGGTTTTCTCATTTACAGCAAAATCTTTTAGCCTAGTTCTGTGCTGTAGTTTCCCTCTATTAGGAAAAGTCAGTCCTATTATGGACCTGTTTGTCAGGAAGAAAAATTCCCATCGGCTAAGATTTAACCAGTCCCCTTCACCCTGAGGAACAGGAGGCACAGTACTCTGGCTTTCACAGCATGAGAGGCCACATCCTGATGATCACATTCACCCAACACTTCCCTGGAATTTGAGCAAGGTCCACACCTAGCCAAGAGTGCAGAGGAAACGTCACCACTGGCATTCTTGGGTGACCTTTGTTTCTTGGCTCAGATTGTGTGCGTAGCCTCCAGTATACTCCAACCTTTCTCTCCTAGGAACACTATGACTTCCGGATATGACCTTTCAAATCCAGAAGATGTGAGTTGCACCAGAATCCCCATCCAAAACTGCCTCTGGCCATCCCTGAACTGTCTCAACCTCCACCTCATTCCCTTCACTCTCTCTTTCCAGAATCACTCCACTCAGGGGATTTAGGTGGTGATTTCATTTTTCCTCAGAAGAAACTTTCTCCAGCATGTAGCTCCCCAACATCCCTTCTCTCCCGAAGTCAGAAAAATCCAGAAAGAAAGACGAAGTACACACTTGAGGCGGGGGGAAATGCTGATTTATAAAGAACAGCTGAGGAAGCTGGGGAAGAATTTTGCTTACTTGGACTTGAAGGCCCCAGAGAATTGCAAATTATTTCATGTCCCTACTAGTGTGCTGATCCAATTCAACCCCTAGAAGTAAAGTTATCAGATAAAATACAGGACACCCAGTTAAATTTATATTTCAGATAAATGGTAAGTGATTATTTCAGTATAAATATGTCTCCAATATTGCATGAGTTCTGTATTTTTATTTGCTAAATCTGGCAATCCGATCCTGAAGGGAACTGATTATCCTTTTTCCTATTCTCAGGATACCTTTATTCTCCATATTAAAATTATTCATTCACAAATGCCTTAGGTCCACTAAAACATTAGCAACAGCTCCATTCTCCCTTATCTCTCAGAAACATGTCTTATTTCACTGAGACAGTGATAGGGAAATGCAGTCTAAATTCACCAATTGCTACTGACACTGCATCTGACAATGATAACAGTTTCCATCCGGAGCAATGTTACATCAGGGAAACAAGAAGTTTGCCTTGCTTATATTACATGATGACAAGAAAGCCAGCTAATTTATACATCATTTCTTATCAAAACATTGGCAAGCATTTATTTAGATATGGTATTGTATTAAAAAAATAGAACTCTAGTTCTAGGGAACATTGCTAGGAAGAGGTAATTGGCAATTATTGGGTTTATTTAATGCCTATAAAGAGTTTAATTAGATCATTCAGTAATCAGAGAGACGTGTAAGACCTGCACTGGCCAGAATTCAGCTGAAATGTGCTTCATTATCTTTCAGGGTATGATCATGCTCCCAGCTCTTTTTGGAGAGCATCTGCCGAGAGTGTTGGTGCATTACAATGAGTCATCCCCATTCTCTTGCTGGGTCTCCCTGTGACCAACAACACACAGCTGTGGGACTGCAAGCTGGAGTTAAAGCAATTGTCTTTGTGTGAGTGTTACACTCATGAGAAAGGTCTGCTTCCGGGATTTAATAATCGGAGTTAACCGGCTGCCACTTAAGCCACATGAATTGACTAATTAGCTAATGTCTATTTTCCTTTTTTTTTTTTTTTTTTTTTTTTTTTTTTTTTTTTTTTTTGAGACGGAGTCTTGCTTTGTCGCCCAGGCTGGAATGCAGTGGCGTGATCTCGGCTCACTGCAACCTCTGCCTCCCGGGTTCATGCCATTCTCCTGCCTCAGCCTCCCAAGTACCTGGGATTACAGGCACCCACCACCACACCCGGCTAATTTTTTTGTGTTTTTAGTAGAGGCGGGGTTAGCCAGGATGGTCTCCATCTCCTGACCTCCTGATCCGCCCTCCACGGCCTCCCAAAGTGCTGTGATTACAGGCGTGAGCCACCGCGCCCAGTCCCGCTAATGTCTACTTTCTTTTCGCTAGTGGATCTTGTTGTTTTGTTTCTGTCTATTAATAAACTATGTTCCTTTTATTTAAAAAATAAAATTAATAAAATCATGGATTGATGGAAGGAGAAAAATGGATAAATGGGAAAGATGATATGTAGAGGAGAAAAAAATGAAAAAGTTGAAATTTAGTAGAAAACAACATGTGTTTAACCATACCTATTGTGTTGTCCCTCCCCTGCTCTGTTCTCCCATGACACGCTATGCCTGCCCCAAATGTGAATAATTATGCCAGCCAACCTATATGCATGATCCCATTTTGTTTAAGAAATATTGAGTTTTAGCAAAATGTTAACTGGATTCTTTTAAGCTGTGGTAATATAAATGATTTTGATTTTCTGCTTGTTCCATTTGCTAAATTTCCCATTTCTACGTTGACATGGTATTGTTTCATTTATATATATATAAAGAAGACCTTCTCCTTGGGTCTCCTTCCTCTAGGTCTACCTAGGGATGTCATGTTTCATATACTGGTCAGTCTCAGCAGCCCTTTAATATTTGGAAAAACAGAGGGAGAAGCAGCAGCCCATGCAATTTCTACCCAGTTTGTGTGGGAGAGATGTCCCAGACTTAGTGGAAGAAAGGAGGAGGCTGAGACAGGTGACATTCAAGAATGACTTTCAATCAAAAACAACTTAGTACTTGATAATACTTTATGTTTACATCAAGATTTTTAATTTATTATGTGCAAAATTAAAAACAGTAGTTAGAAACTAGGTATTGATGGAGCATGCCTCAAAATAAAAAGAGCCATCTATGAAAACCCACAACCAACATCATACCGAATGGGCAAAAGTGGGGAGGATTCCCCTTGAAAACTGGCACAAGACAAGGATGCCCTCTCTCACCACTCCTATTCAACATAGTATTGGAAGTCCTGACCAGGCCAACCAAGAAAGAGAAAGAAATAAAGGCCATCCAAATCAGAAGAGAGGAAATCAAACTATCCCTGTTTGGAGCTGACATGATTCTATATCTAGAAAACCCAATGGTTTCAGCCCAAAAGCTCCTCAAACTATAACTTCAGCAAAGTTTCAGGATACAAAATCAATGTACAAAAATTACTAGCAATTCCGTACCCCACCAACAGCCAAGCTGAGAGGCATATCAGGAACACGATCTCATGCACAATTGCCACAAAAAAGAAGAAAATATCCAGGAATACAGCTAACAAGGAAGGTGAAAGATCTCTACAGTGAGAACTACAAAACACTGTTCAAAGAAATTAGAGATGACACAAACAAATGACAAAACATTCCATACTCATGAGTAGGAAGAATCAATATCATTAAAATGGTCATACTGCCCAAAGCAATTTACAGATTCAATGCTATTCCTATCAAACTACCAATGACACTTTTCACAGAACTAGAAAAAAAAACTATTATATTTTAAAATTCATATGGAAGCAAAAAAGAACCCAAATAGCAAAGGCAATCCTAAGCAAAAAGAACAAAGCAGGAAGCATCATGCTACCCAACTTCAAAATATACCACAGGACTACAGTAGCCAAAGCAGCATGGTACTGGTGCAAAAACAGACACATACACCAATGGAACAAAATAGAGAACTCAGAAATAGAGAACACCTGCAACCATCTGTCTCCAACACAGCTGACAAAAGCAAGCAATGATGAAAAGACTCATTCAATAAATGGTGCTGGCATAACTGGCTAGCCATATGCAGAAGATTGAAACTGGACTTTTTCCTTACCCCATATACAAAAATTAACTGAAGATGGATTAAAGACTTGTAAAACCCAAAACCACAAAAATTCTTGAAGTCAACCTATGCAATACAATTCTGGGCATAGGAAAGGGCAAAGATTTCATGACAAAGACAACAAAAGCAATTGCAAAAAATAACAAAAATTGGAAAATTGAATCTAATTAAACTAAAGAGCTTCTGCACAGCAAAAGAAACCATTAACAGCAAATCGACAACTGACAGAATGGGAGAAAAGTTTGGCAAACCATGCATCTGACAAAGGTCTAATATCCATCATCTATAAGGCACTTAAACAAATTTACAAGAAAATAAAACAATCCCATTAAAAGTGGGCAAAGGATATGAACAGATAATTCTCAAAAGAAGACATACATGCAGCCAACAAACATACGAAAAAAAGCTCAGCATCACTGATCATTAGAGAAATGCAAATCAAAACCACTATAAGATACTATCTCACATCAGTCAGAATGGCTATTATTAAGAAGTCAAAAAATAACAGATGCTGGTGACATTGTAGAGAAAAAGAAATGCTTACACACTGTTGGTGGGAGTCTAAATTAATTCAACCATTACTGAAGACAGTGTGGTGATTCATTAAAGACCTAACAACAGAAATAGCATTCAATCCAATATCCCATTACTGGGTATTTACCCAAAGGATATAAATTGGTCTATCATAAAGACATACGCATGCATATATTCATTGCATTATTATTCACAATAGCAAAGACAGGGAATCAACCTAAATGCCCATCAATGGAAGACTGGATTTTAAAAATGTGGTACTTGTACACCACGGAATATAATGCAGATATAAAAAAAGAGATAATGTCCTTTGCAGGAACATGGATAGAGCTAGAGACCATTATCCTTAACAAACTACTGCAGGAACAGAAAATCAAATACCACATATTCTCACCTATAAGTGGGAGCTAAATGATAAGAACACATGGACACAAAGAGGGGAACAATAGATACTGGGGCCTACAAGAGTGTGGAGGGTACGGGGAGGGAGAGGAGCAGAAAAAGTAACTAATGGGTAGTAGGCTTAGTAGTTGGGTGATGAAATAATCTGTACATTAAACCCCCATGACATGAGTTTACCTGTATTATAAACCTGCACATGTACCCCTAAATCTAAAATAGAAGTTTTTTTTAAATAAAAATAAAAGAGCAGTTAGGAACTTGGTAATAAAATCAGAAAGTCTTGGATTTGAATCCGAATATGGTATATGTACTCCGCAAACTTAAATTTCCTCATCTGTACAATGGATAACAATCACACCTACATCAAAGGGATTGAGGAAAACTAACCCATGTAAAGCAGTGCCAAGCACATAGTAAGTGCTCCATGAATACTGCTGAGATGTGGTATTATTACCCTATTTCATTAGTAAGGCATAAGACTTGAAGAAGTTATATGCACTCACTGAAAGTCATACAGATATAAGCAAAAACTCTGAAACTGGAGCCCCATTTTCTAATGTCATGCATAATACTCTTTTTGCAATGATTTTGTAGTTCACTGTTTAAAATCGCAACTTTTATAATACCATTAGTGCATTTTAATTGTATTTAATATAACTCAAAACGAAGCAAACATCCCTGGTGCCAAAAACCCAAATGATATTTAACACAGATCTTTCATTTCACTGACAATTTCTGGACTAGACCCAGAAGGAAGGATGACGATCATCTAGGTAAAGACACTGAGAAAACCATACAGGATTTTAGTCCTCTGGCCTCCTCCCTCCCCTCAAGTACTGTTTGGGGCCAATGCATGACCAATGTCACTTCCTGTCACTGAGTCATCATCATAGATTAGCATCACTAAACATAACTGTTCCAGGAGGAGCTCAGGAAAGAAAATTCTCTCAGCTTCACTTTGGAATTGGCCCCATCTCATAATAAATACTTTCCAAACTCATCAAGAGAGGTTATAGAAGAGTTAATGTCCCCAAAGAGCTTCATTTATTTTACAGATTTATGAAATAGATCTTCTTGCCAAGGACTTGTGTACATTTCTTTTTTTACTAAAGGTGACACAGAGTTTCTCCGAAAGTAAAACTGACTCTTCCAGATGCTTAAATCGAGGGTCATGAGTCATCCTGGCTGCCCAATGTCACTGAAGACACAGCTCTAGGAATCTGTGCAACTTTTTAACATAAAAGCTTTGACAGTATTTTGGCACCCTCCCTTAATATACCTGCCCAAAGAAGCTGAGGTTTTGGTTTTTACCATTCTCACAATAGCTTCAGGTCAGTTAGGCTTGGGTTCATCATTCCTGACCAATAGTTTTTACAACTAACTTTTGAGTTTGACAGAGGCTTGTCACTAAACAAACCCTGAGCTCTCATCATGGGTTGAGCAGTGGACTAGGCACGCAGAACAGCTGAATCGACATGTTTTTGAAATTCGCCGTCCAGGAGGGGAGAGAGATGCAATTTTAAGCTGCATTCTATTATTTACCAAAAGTGTGAGCACAGCACTGAGGGAGTAGAGACAGACTACTTTGTCACGGGTATTACGAGAGGCTTTCTTGAGGAGGCAGCCTTTGGGCTGGGTGGTTTAGAAAGACAGCTAGCTGGGCATAGGTCATGGAACATTCATGGCAGATGAAACCATGTGTGCAGGGCATGGAGGAGTGAAAGAGCACAAGGTGGAGGGTCTTTGGAAGGGTGGAGACAGCATTCTAATGTGGAGGGACATGGTGGGAAGGTGATAAGAGATGAGGCTAGGGAGATCCAACTTGCATGCTCTGTGAGGAGTTTGGATGTTATCCTCACATTTTGTTAAAATGTGGTCCTGTTGGTAATAGTAACACCATGACTGATAAGTTGCTTACCAGCTTATTGATAACCTGTGTCTGTAGCCCTGCCAGTCTTCCACAACTAATCGCCACAAGGACACATCCACTGGGTCTCTCCTCCACTGGAACAGTGCTCTCTCTTTCTCTCTCTCTCTCTCTCTCTCTCACTCACACACACACACACACACACACACCATATACCATCTTCAAGCTCACCTCCTCTCAGGGCTGCAGCACCTCTCCACCAAACTGGAATCTCAGACACCAGTGTCTTTCCAACTGCTAACTCCGATGTTAATTTCTCAATCTTGATCTCTGCACCACTCACTATCTTGTCTTCTCTGAAATTTCTTACCATCTTGACTTCTGGGTACTACTACTGTCTTCTGGCTATGGTCCAACATCCCTGGCTGCCCCTCTAGACCCTCCTTATTCACTCTTACTGTCTTTCTGGTCTTTCTTTTCACCTTCTGGATCTCCTTTCTAGATGCTCCTGAGTGCCAGCTCTCATACCCAACCCTCTGAGTAGAGTAATAACCCAAGGACACATCTGTAACTGAGCTCCTTCTCATCCCAAATGTGTGTCTCCCATCACTTCCTTGTGTGTGTGTGTGTGTGTGTGTGTGTGTCTACAGCATTGCTATCTCTTTCTATTCATCCAGTGTTCTCCTTTACCAAAATTAAATCTGTTCCAGGTGCTGTCAAATTGAACACCCTACTATCCTTAATCCATCTTGTCTTCTCCTTCCCCATCTACCCTGCCCTAGTGCTTCATCAATTTTCCCTCAGATAACTTCAGCAGGCTCTGAGGCTTTCTTCTATCCAGCGCTGGTGGCTTCTCCCATCCAGTATTAATACAGAGACCAAATGAAGTTTTGAAATGTAAATATGATCGTGTCAGTCTTCTACTTGAAATCCCATCTTCAAATGGAACATACAAACCCATATTTGGCAATCCATATTGGTCTAGCCCTCACTTATCTGATAATCAGCCTCTCCACTTGCCCTTAATGGGCTAAGGTATTTTAAGCCTTCATGCTCCTGCCCCTCCCCATACCCGAAGCAACTTCCATTCTTGATTCCATCCTTCTCTCCCAGCAAAACAAAATCAGCTCAGGCATCCTCTGAGAGTCCTGCCTGACCCCCTCCACCTCCAGCTTACTGTCCTATGTATTCAAGTAACACACTATGCTGTCTTCCACCCAGACACTAAAGAATGAGCAGTCATTTCCTGAGTCAACCATGATGCCCCATCATCAGAGGCTTAGGGCATCTCTGTATTCCAATCAGGTGAACACTCAAGACACATTTGAGTAAATAAAGAAATGCATATTTCCACAGAAACTTGGTGATCAAGTTTTCTAATACTAGTTTTCAACTGCATAGGGCTTAAGTATATTCTCTGGGCTGTTTTGGAAACCTAACTAACTGTGTCTCTATGGGAAAATGCAAGGACAGTTCCAGACGAACAAGTTACAAACAATTTGGAGCAAAACTCATTTGTAAATTGAGGATTTACCATATTTATCTGTTCACATTTCTGCTAGGTTTGAAATTGGTCTATCATCTTTCCCTCTTGGTTAACAAGGTATGAGAATAGAGCGAACATAAAGATACATCCAACACTAAGTATTCTTTGATCAAACTTGTGGGTGTTTAATAAACACTCATGGGCTGGATATATTGGCATGGACTACAGGCATTCTTCCCAAGTAGTTGCTTAGACATTTCTTTTATATTCTGGCCCTGTATTCATGTGATCCTCTTTAGAAAAACCTGACGTTTGGAAATCCAAACTTAGAAACGAGATACATTCAGGGGTTTTGACTCAGGTTACAAAATAAGTTTTCGCTTTTGAAATTTAATAGTGACTCACTCTGTTCATTAAAGAGCAATAAAATATTATCATGTAACTCTGAAAAGAAACAGAGAATTTAAGAACAGAATTGAGGCTAGATATATTTGCAGTCATGAGCATTTCTTTTGAAAACACTATAATTTACCACCCCCCTACACACACACACCCCAACTGGGATTTATTCTTGTGGCATTACGACTCTCCCTCTACCAAGAAGCACAACAAAGACCATCTGAGTAGGAAGCAGATGTGTATCTTCTGGAGCTTAACACCCTTGGCTCAAATCTGACGGTGAAAATTTACAGCCCTTAAAATATACTGTACTGTGGTGACTGTGACTGGGAGGCCTCCTCCCCAGCTGAGGGAGTAGGGTTGCTAAAATGTTAGTGGCCAAAGGGGGCTGGGGCAGGGAGGAAGGAGACTGATTCTTCACTGGGAGGAAATGAGCCAGAGATTATCAGTGGATGATATAATCAAAAACTCATATACCAGTATCCAAGTTTTATTACACTACTGAGGAAAACAGCTCATTTATATTGGATTTCCTGTCCTTTTTTTTTCTTAATAAGAAGAATCACGTATCTATGAGTCATCACAATTATTATAGATTTAACTGGACATTTTATTGTGATAATGCATAAGACATTTTTTCAAAAAGGACTATAAGGAGATATAAAATAATTGCATATCTCCTAATTTATTGACAGAATAGTTAAAAGATGTGTTGGTATATTTTTCTCGTTTGTAAAGTTTCTTGAAATAGCTTTGACTATTTCCAGTAGGCACATATCTCTATTTAATAGTAACATTCAAAAATTAATAAATAGGGAAAAGTCACTATGGGAATACACGGTAATAAAGACAAATAGAATCCATATTTCAAAAGTTGGCAAGAGCTAACAGATATGCTCTCATTTTTTTGTTTTTGTAATAAAATGTTCTGTATTCAGAGTTATTTCTTTCCTTGTTATTTCTCTTGTCTTGAGTAGGAACCATAAACACTTCAACAAACAGAAAGTAAATTGGATGCTCAGTTGGTGTTAACTAAAATTTTTTTATGAAGTGCCACTTAATGTTAATATGACATAATATTGTTTCAGTGGAAAAGTTCAATTTGTTTTCTAGAAAGATCATTTACGCAAATATTCTTTGAAACATTATAACCATCAATAAGTCCTCACTAAGTATCCAGTACTTAGGAGTCACACTGAAAACAATAAAATGGTGGAATGAGTCATACAAACATGGAGCTACTTTTCAAAGGACAGAAGCATACTTATCAGACAAAGTAAAAACTGAGCATTTTCAAAGATGTGTCACCAAATCAAAATTAAAACCTGACTTGAACTTTAGGATTGCATGCAAATTGCCCTCAATCGATTGACACCACATCCCTTGCAAACAAATCTACAATTTTTTTCCAGTCTAACATTATTGTAGAGTGCAATAACTAAATCCAATTTCTGAGAAAGAACAGATCTTGGAAAGTGTCTTATGAATAGAAGATCTTCTGGACAGCAGGCTTAGAAGCACAGACATTAAAAATGCACTCTGGTCTACACCCAAAGAAGGTGTAACATATTTGTTATCAGTACAGCCTCTGCTTGGATTGGTTTTTGCAGAAGTGGGATGGCTTACCAGGGTCAACCACAGTGCCCCCATGGTTTGGCTTGGGATGATCTCATACACTTTGTCTAGGGAGCTGGCCAGTGCTGACTGTGTAGAGTGAGAATGAAGAAACTTACCTGGAGATTGAACCATTGCTCCCCTAAACTCTGTAACCTAACTTACTGCTCATCAGCCATAGAGAGGACATACAGAAAAAGGAAAACATGACACTAAATGAAATAAAAATAAGTCACTACCCAGGAGAGCTTGGAGAGATAGTCAATTGATGTGACACATGTAAAAAAAAAAAAAAAAAAAAAAAAAGTTATTTTACAAAGTCACTGAATATGATGAAATCCAGATCAGATTATACAAATTTTCTCTGGTGAAGTCCCAACTCTTACATCAAAGGTCCAGCCATATTTCAAACTGAAATATGTTATCAGCAAACTAGCAGGAAAAAAATCAACAGAACAGATTACTCCATTTGTGGTCTGTGCACCCGCTATTGTCAAAGTTAACCAATTGCCTAAGTAAGATGCCCTGTCTTCCTTAAAGTTGCCAATACCCATTATGAAACAATAACTTAGATTTCACAAGTGAATTTCACAAATGAATTCCATATAATAAAACGTTCTTAGGAAACCGAGTGGATACAATCAGAGTTAGTACCCACAACGGATTACTTTTTCCAAATATAAGTGATTCTTCATAACTTTATACAGAAATTGATCCAATATCTGGCTCCAAATTCATTACAGGCCCTTCCAAAACTGGATCCCATAGGATGGCAACATTTACACCATGTGTGCGTTTTGTGTCATTATGATTTCTTTGGAAAGGCCCAAACTGTTCTGAATGCCTTGACCCGTGGTGCAATGGATGTGGGTATGTCCTAGACAAAAATGTTTCAGTCCTTGCCTTATCCTAATGAGTTCAATTAACCACAACCATAACATTTGAATTATTAATTCTCCCTAATAGGGTAGATACAGTGTCTCTGGAGCAAAGCTGTTTAGAGTTCTGGTAAAGCTCATGCCAAATTTAATTTGAAAGTTCAACTTGAAGAGAGACAATGCTGGCATTGTATTACATTGATTTAAAACAAGTCTGTCCTAAGGATTTTCTTCATCCTTATCTGCATTAATAGAATATGAAAGAGGGAGAGTGGAGAAAATATCGAGTGCTGGAAAACATCTTTCTCAGAAACTGTAGCAGACGGGTCACAACATTTTTAAACAATGATAGTAACATTTATTATATCAAAGCCATTTTATGTTTTATTTGGAACTCTGGCGCCTTTTTTTTTTTAAGTTCCCATAACATGACAGTAATTATAGCCATCAAGATGTTCCCTAGAAGATAGCAGCCCAGAGTCCAGATGCTGCTGCCCCGTTGTCCTGCTCAGTGGAGCTCAGTGTGCACATTACATCACGGTGTAGTTTATTTTAAAAGTGCTTTAAAAATGTAATGATAGTAATTGTAGACAGGGAAAATTAATGGGAGCATTGCCGGTCTGCAAATTCCATTTATAAAACACTCCTGCTGCTCAAAAAGAGAGTGTGCTTTCTTGTTAACAGAGGCTTCAAAATACAATTTGGAGGATGTATTAAATAAACTCTGTGCTAAAGTCATTTTCAGCTGGGCCTTGTGTGTACATAGTTCCCTCTCACTTCACCACTAGCCCACCACACGACTTTCCCTGAGAGGATACACGATTCTACAGAGAAACAGAGGGTGCGTGTTCCCATGTAAAAACTTCCATGGCTGTGGGGCAAGGAAAGGTTAAGTGGGAGAACTGATCTTAGGCCAACAAACACATACAAAGTGTGTAAAAGGAAGAGAGAGCAGAGAGGGTCCAAGCAGGCCTATACCTATACACCCAGTCACAGTCCTTTAAGAACGGACCACTCCTGGGTTTCGGAGTATGGAGGGTTCCATATTTCACTGAGGGTAGATGTTGGACATCCAAGCCAAGAGCATTCTCTTCCTTCTGGCTTTACGGCACAGAACAGATGCCTTACTCAGTCCTCTTTTTTCATGTTCCTTAAATCTGTCATCTTTCTTCCCTTCTAACTAACTCCAGAAAAAATAAAATAACCTCCTCAAGATTACTTTTCAGATCTTGTTCGTTATGAAATCCACTATTCAAATGGTGACCAGTTTTTGCCCTGTGAAGTTGCCAAGAAAATTCCAAATGCTTCTGAAGTCTCCGAGAGAACATAAAGAGCCGACCAAAATTTGTTAGTCTTCCCTTCCTTCAAAGTTCAGCAAAACAAAATAAGGGAAAGTAAAGCTTTTCCATGCATCCAGAAATAAAAGTGTTTTATTTCAAGCTGATGAAACAGTACTGATACACAGTGGATGACTACCTGGCTTATTCTGCCACAGCGTTACACTCCACACACGTGAAGGGAGGCCTCTACCTCTACTCCACCCACAGTGGACAGGTGAGTAACTGCACGTGATTAGGTAGGCGGAGTCTGCAATAAGCACATGTCTTCTTCCACCAAATATACTCTTGTTCACCCATTTGCAATGGCTAGTGGTAATAACAATAATCTGGGAAAGTGTGTCTGCATGTACACCTCCGGGGGAGTCATAAGAGAAAATTCACGGTATTCCTAGCAGAAGAGAAACAATGAACATATTGCTCTTACTGGGACATTGACTATATAGTCCCACCTTACTGCATAGTCTGATATCACCATCTTATTTTAGAGTCCTTTAACTGAGTCCAAGACAGGCATATCTGACTTTATTGACAATCCCATGAGGTACGTAGCACCTGCATTATCACCCCCACTTGGCAGATGAGAATATCGAGCCAGGGAGAGGTTGGAATATCTCGGTGGAAAACTCCAGACTGGAGTCCAGGTTGTCTGACTCTCTGGGTAGGTTAATGGGCCACTTACAGTGGAGAGAAGAAACTGACTTCCTTAACTGAGCTAAGGAATGGAGGTTTCTTTGAAGAGTCTCTCTCTATAAATAGTAAAGGCTCAGCCTATTTAGTTTTCAGTCTGCGACAGGACGGTAGTTTCCATCCCTGAGCACTAACTACCTTTTAACACATCTTACACTAATTCTAAAAATTACAGGAAGGGAGAAGGGAAAGTAAAACCAGAATGAATACTAACACATGTGGACATAATAGTGCCTACTGTGGACCAGTCACGTTTTTACCAATATTGTAGTTGTTATCTACTCTCTACAAGAATCCTATACAGCATATATTATTGGCATTATTTTACAGACCAAAAGCCAAGGATAAAAGAACACTGCTAGTGTAATAGCTAGTATACATTCCAACTAATATGCCATTTCATGTACCCTGGGCACTGTCCCAAACCCCTTCCATCTGACACATGTACAATCTTCATAATAACCTTATGAAGGTCAAGACTATTATTATTTTTTTCATTTTATAGGTAAGAAAAATGAGGCACAAAGATGTTAAATATGTTGTCCAAGGTCACACAGCTAGTAAGTATTAATAACAGAGCCTGATTCAAAACCAGGCAGTCTAGCACAAGAGTCCCTGCTCTGTAGAGCCACTCTACTCCACCTCCCAGCAATGAGGCCAGGAGCTTTCTGGCAACAGAATACTGCCACCACAGCATAAGGTGCCAAGGATATATTCCCCAGATGTCTCAGTCTGTTTGTGTTGCTGTAAAGGAATACCCAAGGTTGAGTAATTTATAAATAATAGAGGTTTATTTGGGGTCATCGTTCTGCAGGCTGTACAAAAAGCACCCTAGCATCTCTTCACTGACATGCAACAATGCAGAATCTCCCCACACTCCCAGGCCTTCATTTCCCCCAACACCAGATCACTATTTCTGTCTGTCATGTTCCCTTTTCCCATGGGAAATTTTGTGTTCACTCTCTGAACTCGGTAAAGTAACCAGACAGGGATGAGCGAATGAACTAGTCTATATTAATTGGTATTGGTCAAGGGAGATTAAAAAATGAACATTAGTCCATTCACCTATTAATAATAGGAGTTGGGCGTACAGTAATAAGACAACCTATTATGTGTCGCACGCTCCAATAGTGCTATGCACTATTGTCTCATCAAAAACTTAGATAGGTCATTTCATTCTGTTGTTATAGCAATTAACAACTATCCAAAGTAGGACTTCTTATGCTCCTTTAACATAGGAGAAAGCCAGGGTCTATGGTGGCTAGATAACTACCCAAGGTATCAAAGCTAACATGGAACTCAGATAGGATCAAACACTTGGATGGATTTATGGGTGAATAAACGGATGAATGAATCCAAACCCTTTACCTGTTCCACTACACCTCTCATTCATCCATCCAGAAAATAATTTGTGGGCACTTACTATTTGCCAGGCATTATTAGACACTGGGGATAAAATGGGGCCCTATTTCACACTCTGTTGGGCAAAGGCAGAAAACAATCTTCAGATCTTGATCTTCTTGATCAAGAAGATAAATATCGAATGGTGATAATGGCAATGTGGAGAAGTAAAACAAGGTGTGAGAGACTGTGTGGCTATTTCACATTAGGATACGAGAATTAGGGAAGGAATTAACCAAGAAGCTGAGATGAGACTTGCAGGAAGGAGGCAGCTGTGTGGGATTCAAGAGGCAGCATTCGAATTCATGGGAAAGGCTGTAGAAAGCCCCTGAGAAGACAATGAGCTTTGACCAAAAGGAGGTATGGGCAAGGGAATTCAGAAATGATGCAAGTCCCATAGCATGTGATAAGCCTGGACAGAATGTCTGGAGTTGGTTCTAAGGACAGTACAGAGAAGTTGGAAAGTGTTCATCAGGAGTGCTATTACTTGATTTCTTCTTTTGAGTCTTCATTCTGCCGTACTTCCTGCTCTTGGGGGTCCCAGGTCTATCTCCTCCCACTTACCTCCCCTGATACAAACCCACCTAGACCTTGTATCTCATGTGAGGCCATTTCCTCACTCACTCTCTCCTGGCCATAAAAATTGGAAAGTAGCAGGAAACTACTACCTACTCAGGAGTAACTGCGTGACAGCTATCTCACCCACTTCGGGGTGAGACAGTTACAACTGGCTGAGCTCCAGTTGGGCTCTGTGGGTTCTGACGACAGTTCTCCAAGCTCTGACTGTGCCTTGGTCCAGTAGGTCCCTGAAACCAAGGTCCAAGAGATAAGGTGATGAGTTTCCCCCTGGCATAGTACCAAACCATGACTCACAACTCAGTGAGCTCCCCTGGGATTCCATTTTTCCATCAACCAAGGGTTTTGTTATGCTATTGCAGCCACCTTGTCCCGGAGACTGCTCAGAGCAACTCAAGGACTCAGCTAAAATGTGTACCCGGCTCAGCACCTCCACCAAGTCCCCAAAAGAGGTAATTTTAATATCAAATGCAGATTTATTACCCCAAGAAATAAGCATTTCCTGCTTCAAAAGGGAGCCTAGGCATGCCTAAGAGACTCGTCTACAGAGTACCAAGAACCAATATATAGAGAAAGTCAGTCTTGCTAAATCCTCCAGGGAAACTCAACCTCCCCACTCCCTTATTCTCAGGGAAGTATGTGAAGTGCTCAAGGAAATGAAAAGTCTGTAAGAGCATGCTTGGGAATTTCATCACGAGGAAGTTTACTAATGATTTCAAGAAACATTTTCCGTTCTAAATGAATGAAACCGTGGTCATTTCCCAATTGTGTGTTTGACCATCCAGGCCAACCCTTAATGAGGCTCTGTACCTCAAAGCCTGTCACCAAAGCGGAAGCTTCCAAGGCGACATGTCTGAGTGTCTGCAGACGTTCATAAGACCATAAGAGGGCAAGTATATTGATTTCATAGGAAGGACATCCACAGCACATCTGCCAAACAAGTAGGGGCAGATTTGTTCTTAGAGGCCAACTCTGCAATACATCTGCTACCTACTGGCTGCTTGATCTTTGACAACTTGTTTAACCTCTCAGAGAAATAATAATGATAATGCCAACCTCACAGTACTGTTGTGAGGATGCTAGGTAGTCACTTGTCACCAGGTGCAGTAGCTAACATTTATAATTCCAGCACTTTGGGAGGGCAACGTGGGTGAATTGCTTGAGACCAGCCTGGGCAACAAAGTGAGACCCTGTGTCTACAAAAAGATTAAAAAAAAAATTAGCTGAGCATTGTGGCATGTGCCTATAGTCACAGCTACTCAGTGGGCTGAGGCAGGAGGACCAGTTTATTCCAGCAAGTTGAGGCTTCAGTAAGCCCTGTTTGCATCACTTCACTCCACCCTTTGTGACAGAGAGAAAGACTCTCTTTTTTTTTTTTTTTTTTTTTTTTTTTTGAGACGGAGTCTCGCTCTGTCGCCCAGGCTGGAGTGCAGTGACCGGATCTCAGCTCACTGCAAGCTCCGCCTCCCGGGTTTACGCCATTCTCCTGCCTCAGCCTCCCGAGTAGCTGGGACTACAGGCGCCCACCACCTCGCCCGGCTAGTTTTTTGTATTTTTTAGTAGAGACGGGGTTTCACCGTGTTAGCCAGGATGGTCTCGATCTCCTGACCTCGTGATCCACCCGCCTCGGCCTCCCAAAGTGCTGGGATTACAGGCCTGAGCCACCGCGCCCGGCCGAGAGAAAGACTCTCTAAAAAAAGGTTTTTTAAGGCAACAATATGAACATACCTTTTAAAATATAATGCTAATGTGCTATTTTTCATTTATTCATTCAACTAATATTTATTAAGAGCCTATTCAGTTCTAGACACTGCCTTAAATGCTTGGAATATACTAGTAAACAAAAAAGTTAATAATAACTGCCTTCGTAGAGCTCATATTGTGTGGGGAAGGATTGGACAGATTTATAATAAAGATAATAAATAAGTAAATTGTGTGTTAGGTTACAAGGCGATGAGTGCTGTGGAAAAGTGGAATTGGGAGTGCCATGGGATAGTTTACAATGTGAAATAGGGTGGTCAAGGCAGTCCTCACCAAAAAGGTGGCATTTGAGCAAAGATATGAGAAAACTGAGGAAGTTAATCAGGTGGATAGTTCAAGGAGGTGGTTTTCAGGCACAGAAAAGAGAGCCAGGACAAAAGCCCAGAGTGGAAGGAAATATGTATGACATAGGAGAGAACCAGCAAGAGGGCCAGTGAGGCCGAGGCAGCATGGGTGGTGAGGAGCAGTGGGGAAGAACAGAGGTATTGAGGGGCATGGACACAGATCATGAGGGACCCTTTGCCATCATAAAGACTTTGGCTCACATCTGAGTATGATTGGGAGGCTTTTCCGGGGAGCACTGATGTGAGCTAACTTTGTATTTTCCAACAACCTCTTTGCTGTGTTGAGAAAAATATTATAAGAAGAAAAGGGGGAAGCTGAGAGACCAGTTAGGAATCTATGCGATGTGAGAGATGTCAGCACTTGGACCAAAAGACCAACAGTGTAAGTGGTGAAGAGTGGTTGCATCCTGGATATTTTTTTGAAGATAGAGCCTTCTGGATTTCCTGATGGGTTGGATAGGAGGGCATGAGATAGAAAGGTCTAGATTTGGTGCCAATGTTTTTGGCCTGAACCACTGAAAGAACGAAGATGCCATCAACCAAGATTGGGAAGACAATTTGTGGGTTTGATGGGAAAATCAGGAGTTCAACTTTGGATGTGTACGTTTAAAACACATGATTGATATGTAAGCACAGATTCAAGAGAGGCAGTTTGAATTTAGGAGTCTGAAGACTCAGGAGAAGGGACTGAGCTAGGCATATAAAGTTGGTAGTCATAAGCATAGGAATTATTGAAAGCCGTGAACCTGAATGAGCTCACAAAGTGAATGGCTGTACACAGAAAAGAGAAGGAATTCCAGAACTGTGGCCTGGGCACTGCAGTGTTCAGAAGTCAAAAAGAAGAATAGAAACAAAGGATTCTGAGAAGGAGCAGCCAGTAAGTCTGAAACAACACCGATAGAGCGGTATCTAGAGAGAAGGAAATGACTCTGGTGTCAAATAGTGCTGAGTAATCATTGAATTTAGCAAAATGCACGTCGCTAAGGACATTGACAAAAGCAGGTATGGTGCAGTAGAGAGGCAAAGGTTTAATTGGGGTAGATTTTAGAGCACATGAGAGAAAGGAGCTGGAGACAGAAGGAGATAGAAGAGTTTGTAGGAAATTTTCTGCAAGGGATAATAAAGAAATGGGATGCTAGCTGCAGGGTAGAGTACAGGGTCAAAAGGAGGACATGTTCAACAAGAGAAATAATGACATGTTAATAAGCTGATGAAGATGACCCAGAGAGAGAAGAAAATATGACACAGTAGAGAGGGAGAATTGTGGGTGCATGAGGAGACAAGATCCAGTGCAGGTATGAACACGTTGAGCATAGCTCACCTATGATGAGGGACAGGAAGGCAAAGCAGGTGAGTGCAGATGGAAGCTCTGCAGTGGGAATTGGTGGATGCTGGCTTCTGATTAATCACCTGCCATAGCCCTGACTACCCTTTGTTAATATTTGCTGCTTTGAATTATAATCTTAAAACTGTTTTTTGTTAGAAAGTCCTCTGTAGGATTTCTTTCCATCATAGTCCTGTTTTGATAGAAAAGGAAGGTGAAGAACTAGAATAGGTACAAAGATCATGAAAAGCCCTGAAAAACCATCCTATAGCACAACCACCCTGGATATCAAAAGGCAGGACTTCTGAAGGGAAATGAGCAACCTAAAAGAGGTTGGAGAGGAACTATTTCAACCAATACGCTTATCCCAAGACCACACTGCCTACAAGAGATTCCTGAATAGCTACAAGAAAGAATTACCCCTACCACAGCCTTCATTTCCCCAAGCTACATGTGGTTTGTTCCATGTTTTCCTGACTGCAATTGCAGTTAGAGTGTTAACTAGGTCCTTAGTTGTCTTAGGAAACCTCTGAATACATATTTGAATGCATAAAAAGACAGGACATTTCTTCTCAAAACCTGGCATCTTAGGGTAAAACAGGCAAAATTATTTTTCACTTTGCTTCCAGACTCTAAAACTGTCACCGAGACTGGTAAAAATTGCACCACAAAAGTCTGAGTCCTCAGAGCATCTGCATGAAGAGGGGAGGGAGGTGGTACTTATAGCCAGAGGACAATCTCTGGGTGGAGACAAAGTATGTGTTACATCCTAGGAATGGTGTGTGAGGAGTTTGCTGAGGGATTTATGCCTGCCCCAGTGCCAAATGTCCTACCAGCAGGTCTGCACTATAATATTAAGAACTATTCTAATTAAAAAAGAATATGCTGTGCTTAGAAACAACCACCAGCCATAACTCATCATCTCTGAGGGCTGAAAGTAACACAGCAACAACCCAAAGAAAAGGGGAAAGAATCGGGGAGAGAGAGCAAAGTAGGTTGCAAAGTTTGAAATTGCCCAGAGCTTGCTCTGCCTCCAGTTCCCCGTGCTTGTTCTACAAGCCTGCCACACATCTGTGCCCTTAAGCTTGCCATGGTTTTGACTGCCAATTCCTTTCCAGTATATCCTCCTTTCTAGTCCTGAGGAAGCCTCCACAGCCATGAGGACACCCTGTTACCCAACTAGATCTCTCTGTTGGAAGCAGTGTAAAGTCTTCTCTTTTCCCTGGGAAAGGACTGGTGGCAGTGGTTGGGCTGCTGCAGATGGCCTGAGGTCTTACAGAAATATTTGAGCTCCACACCCAATATAAAAGATTGTCCAAGTGTGGGCCTCAAACTACTTCTTCCCACAGCATTCCACAGTTCTTTATCCTCCTTAGTGCTTACAAGAGAGCAGTGCCTAATCTCTTGTTTCTGGCATGAATAATAGATCTTTAGAGCTACCAGATGAGCTCTGGGCAGTAGTTCATGGACAGATGCTCTCATCACCCTGTTTGAGCTGGAAAGCTTTTCATTGATGATCCACTGATGTAGATAGTCCTGATTATCAGACAAAGTCATCCTTCACGGTTTGGTGTCTGGCCCCTCTCTTCCATCATCCCTGGTACCCCTCTCTCCCAAACTTGCGTTCTCTAATGCTGTCTTTTCACATTTTCACATACGTCTCCAGTTGTCTGGAACATCCCTTCACCCACCACCCTTTCTTTATGTTTCTGTTCATGTTTAATGCCCAGGGATTACTCAAGACTCTGCTCAGCGCCATCTCCTCCTTCAAAGCACACCCTCACTCCCCTCTATCTAAGTTGGCTGCTCTTTTTATTTTCCCAAAGCATCTTATGCCTTCCCCTATTTTAACACTTGCAACAGTATACCTGTGCACTTACTCCCCCACGATATGGGGAACACCATGAAGGCACAAGCTGTCTTCCTGGACTTTGCATCCCTAACACTTAGATCAGTTGGTGATATGCAGCTGGTGCTCAATCATTGTTGAATGAATGGACTGAGAAAGACTGAAGCTTTCCAGTATGTTGTAAAGTTTCCTAACGTCATTTAACTGACATTATACCAAAACTTACTTATTTCCCAATACAGTTAATACTACAGCATAAAAAGGAGAAAAAATATTTATGCTCCCACACAGCCAAAGAGGTGTGGGCAGTTTATGCACAGAGAATGTCTCATTCTCACTCTTCTTGCCTGGGTATGAACAACTTTTAACTCTCACTTAAGATCTACAGTCTTTTATGTGTAATTCCAAAATGCAAAAGATCTGAACACTGAAAGTATTTGGTAGCTGTTTGGCCATAAAATCTCACCTGATTTCAATATATGACAGCGAAAACTGACCTGAAAGGTCGTGACATTTCTTAAAGTATTTATTTCCTTTCATGAAAGTCTTCGTGTATTTTGCTTAAGAAATACGAACTGGGTATTTTATAATGTAAGGTATATGCACCATATTTATTTGTAATAACTGGAACAAGTCTATATGCACCTGTGACCTAAGATTTTAGAATCAGGGCTGTGGTTATAACTTGAACATCACCTAGGAGCCCAGAGAAGCTTTGGATTATCCAGTGATGGGACCAATAAATCAGACAATGGGACTTATTAAGACGCTATGGCCTACAAAAAAAAAAGAAAACAGATCTTCGTTTCACTGCTTTCTATGTCTTTTTTTCTTCACTGGAGAGTTTGGGGGGCTGTCTTTTATTTATTCTTCAGCCCTTGATGATTTTGCTGCTTATGTCACATGAACTGTTCCACGGGGTACACAGAGCTCTCCAGTCAACAGAGTTCTGGAGTCAACAGGGAGAAATAGGACTTACCTGAATTTCCCAATTCAAGCCACTTTTGTTGCCATTTTCTCTTGGTCTTAGCATCTCTATCCGTCCAGAGCAAAGTTTCTGTGAATGTGTTATTTATTGTTCTCCCTGTATTTCTGCTTTTATCACAATCACTTACCTCCATTTCAACAGGTGGATATACCCTTTGGGCTGCCTTCATTCAGTGACTTTAGTAGAATGAACAGCAAAACTAAGAGCAGAAATGCCCTGAAGGCTGAGGTCATTCTACATGCCCAGAGGGGTCAAGGGATGGAAAATCTTTTGAGTCCTAGAGTCATCCTGCCAGACCTGGAAAGAAAAGAGGTCTGCAGGGTCTGGGACCAATGTGTATCACTTTGCACTCTGCAGTGGTGTTTGAGGAAGTGGCAAGGCCTTGCCAGGGTATGGCTTAGTAGAAATTCTTGGAGAAGGACACCTGGACTCTCAGGATGCAGGCTTACAGAAATACTTGAGCCTCACACCCAGCATAAAAGCAGAGAGCAGCCAGATATCAAGAACACTCACTGGTTTGACTATAAGAATGTCAATGTCAATGTGAACATGGAATCCTGGAGATGGGAAGCCTTTTATCCACCTCATTGGCCTCACATAGGCTCTCAGATTCTGGTATCCCCCAAGAAAAAAGAAATAGGTCCAACAAGTGACCAAGATAAAATTTCTACCAGTCAGGTAAGTTGGGTGTCTTGATGTGAGGAAATAAAAAAGTAAATATCTTGCCCATATGAGCTCATAGACTGAGATGTATGTCCATTATATGTAATTCAACAGAAGAGCTTTATACTATATACTTACCTCCTCTCGTTGCCTTATTTTGCCCCCTATTACAAATTCTAGGGAAAGAATTCTAAGTAGGTCCCTGTTGCCTGGCTCTTGGTTAGATCCCTGGAAATGTCCCTAAATGAAATGATTTTTTTAACTACCAACAGAGCATAAAACATGCAAGTACAATATAACCTATGAGTGAGAAGTAGAATTTACACTTAAACAATGTATATTTATGATGTTCCTCTCCTTCCTCCATTGGGGAACAGGACCACTTCTGTATACTTAATCAGAACACATTTTAAATCACACCGTGCAACAGGCCTTGTGGCAATTCATGATGGCCAAAGTATATAAAATATGATGAAGTTAAGAAGTTGCAGCTGAACCAACAATATATCCTCCTGGAAGGGAGACATTAAATAAATCTTCACTGTTTTTGATAGCCTATTAAAGTTCCTTAAGAGCTCCAGTACATTTGACTACTTTTTTTTTTTAGCCATAATGCTTTAAACAAGCTTTTCTAATCATAAATATAGGACTAAAAAAAGGCAAAGACAAATAATTAACAATTAAATATGTCTCTTGTTGGTCCTAGCCAACGAACAGGACCTTCCTCCAAAGGGAAGTAAAGGATTACATAAAAAGCCAGGCTGCATGGGAATCTCTTTTTTTTTTTTTTTTTTTTAATTTCTTTATCCATCTGTGGGGACCGAAGGCCTAGTTTTTAATCGTGCTTGGGTATAGGAGGACAACACCTCCTGATAAAGACAGGACCATTTTTCTTCATTAGACAATATCTCCAGCAGAAGCACTGAAAAAGAAATTTCATCTCACTCTGAAGGTAAGTTTAGTTTTATTTGTTAAGCAAATGGTTTCATTAAAATAGTTCATAGTTCTATTTATATAATAGCTTTTGTACCCTAACCTTATTAAAACTTGGAATTGAGAGCAGCAGGATATAACTACTGAAGAAAGAAAAGGCCAGCAAACATGTACAAATGAATAGAAATTTAATATGTATTTTCTTTTATAAAATGTCACAAAACAATCAATCAGCTAAGTAAATAACCAAAGTAAAGTGAACTCACTAAAATTGTTGTCCAGTCAGATGTTTGATGTCTCAGTCAGCACCTCATCATATTTTTAATTATGTTGGTGGCCTCTGCATAAATAAGTAATGCAAAGCTTCTTTTTGGCATTGACAAAATTTTTATCACCAACTTTCTTTTCTCATTAATGGTCACAGACTGGTATGTATTACAGCTGGATATCACATAAGTTAATAGCATATTGCAGCAGCCAGAAGAGTTCAAAATACTGAAGCAGATCCTAATGGAATCGGGATGGAAGACGGTGATAAGATCAGAGGAAGATGCTATGTGTAGCAAGGTTAAAATCTGCTTGGGAGAAGCCGGGAATGGTGGCTGATGCCTGTAATCCCAGCACTTTGGGAGGTCAAGGAGGCGGTGGATCACCTGAGGTCAGGAGTTTGAGACCAGCCTGGACAATTTGGTGAAACCCCGTCTCTACTGAAAATACAAAAAAAAAATAATAATAATTAGTCAAGCAAGGTGGCACACGCCTGTCATCCCAGCTACTCAGGAGCCTGAGGCACGAGAATCACTTGAACCCAGGAAGCGGAGGTTGCAGTAAGCCAAGATCATGCCACTGCACTCCAGCCTGGGTCACAGTGTGAGACTCTGTCTCCAAAACCATGAAACAAAACAAAACAAAACAACACAAAATCTGCTTAGGAGAATAGAACTGAATGATCACAAACATAATTAACCCTAGAGCAAAAACAAATCTAATGATGAGTTCAAATTAGTATATCTTGACCTTGAGCTTAGTGGGAAGACAGGACACGGATGGGATGGATTAACAAGGGATCCATGCTTATAATAAAGCAGCAGTAGGAACTGAGGTCAAACCTTCCTCCCGGACAGGTTAAGGGTGAGGCAGTGGAGGTGTTGCCTAGAATTAGCTAATGTGCTCAACTTTTAGGTGATGGAGGTGAAAGATCCGATCAGAACACAAGGAACTGAGAGAACCAACTCTTACTATTTCAAAAGGACCTAAATGGCATGGAAAACAAAACAAGCTTCCAGTAGGCTTAAGCCATCAAGGTGGGGAAAAGGTACTAAAAAAGGAAAGGAATAAAAAAGAATGCCATGCCATGGTGGAAAGAACATTACCCTGGCTGACTAAATGGTGAGTTCTTGTCCCAGCAGCTATTGGCTGTCTTCAAGACCTTCAGCAAGTCACTGAGCCTCTTTATAGTCTAAGTCTTCTGGATTGGAGCGTGTGGTCATTGCACTTCTTCCCAACATAGATTTCATAAAACACTAGAACCACAGAAAGTGCTTTGAGAAACCTCCTTATAAACATTGTTCAGCCAAAAACTTTGAAAAGGTTTGCTTAACCCAATCCTAAAGATTCACAATGCACATTAGCACTTAAAGTCTTTGAGAAGTCTCACCCTAAAAAAAAACTATTTACTTTTATTTTTAATTGTACTTTTACTTTTACAATTATTTTTAATAGCAAAAACCTCAATTACTTTTGCACCAATCTAACAGATAAGATAGTTTTACTCAACATTTCCCAAACCTACTTGACACAAGGTTGTGTTTTTTTTTTTCTGTGAAATATCTATTGAAATAAATTGCATCCTTTGCTAAATTTCCAAATTTAAGTTTCTAAATGAGTCTCCAAATGGAGAAACATAAAGCATGAAGCAGAGACTTCCAGTTCCCTATATTAACCTCAAAACTGTAAAGCTAGTATAGAGTGATCTTAATTTAGAACTCCCATGAGGAAATATAACAAAAGCAATCACTCAGTGGCAATTTCTAGCTGATGGTCATGGAGACTGAATAGAAACCAATCCAGCTTTTGTAGACCTGCCTGAGTTGTGGTGGGTTAACCACCCGCTGCACACGTGCTAAGAAATGTCTCTAATGTACTCACACTGTGCTGAGTTCTAACATGTAATGCATAATTATTTCTTTCCCAAATAAAGATAAAATTATAGTCCCAAAATTATAAGTGTTAGCTCCTAGAAGACAAGGAATTCCCTCCTGTATCTCCAGGGCTCATCCTCAGTTCCTGGCATAAGGCATATTTATTCATTTATGAATGAGTGTGCTAACAGACAAATGTTTATTGTGATGCCCTAAGTCAGTATTACACCACCCTCCAACAAATTTAAGGCCTATTTAAAGAAACCTTGAAATAGCTTTATTTGTTGTCAAAGCCAAAAACAATTAAAGCTTACTGATCATGAAGGCATGTTGATTTTCAGCCAAAACGCAACGCGTTTATTATCGTCGGGGTACATTTCTAGAGACCAGAACTTTAGATATACATACTACATGTTAATGGGCAGAATGGACATTCATTGTAACAACATAATGGGGAATTCACAACAGAATGACATGTCATCCGTAGGACTGGCAACATAAACAAGATAGTTACAAAATGAGAGGAATAAGAGAACCAAATATGTTCATGAGATTTATTGAGGCAAGTTTTCTATAGGAGAAATTGAAGTGGCTCCTCAATAAAAGAAAAACAAAGTTTGAAAGAAGGACTGATTTTTAAAGATATTCCATGATATTTTTTGCTATTGTTTTTTCAAAGGAAAAAATAAAGCAGCTTTTTGTCTTTTCTTTTTTTTCCAAATAGAAAGCTTTTAAGCAGAAAGCAGACATGCTGAGAATAGCCTGAGTGAGGAATTCAGCCCTGACCCCTCAGCCCAGTGGCGTCCCAGCCTGTGACCCCCAGCCCCAGCTGTTTTGCACTTGACCCATTTTGTGCTTGACCCGCTTTGCACTTGACCCATTTTAAATGGCCCCCCCCCACTCACTCCTATTAAAAATGTACACCTTTGGGTTATTCAAATTAATTATATATATGCATATATATAATTGATATGTAATATATATATGGTATATATATGGTTTTCTTGGCACCCTTGGCTTTCTCTCTTGCTTGGATATATGTAGAAACCTTCACTTCCTCCCTCTTTCTCCAACCTGCTTTTTAGCCAGGCCCCTCCTTGAGTTGTGCTGATACACGCCATCATCACATTCTCAGCTTTATCACAAGGCAGTTTCATTTGCTCTCTGCCCCTGTTAAGCACTCTGCTCCAGTTCCTTCACTGATTTCAATAGGAAAAGCAGAACAGATATCCCTATAGAACACTGTCATCACCTCATAAGGCCTACAGCCTGGAACATAAAATACTTCCGATTTCTAAGTTCTCTCTCAGGCTGAGTGGATTACAAGTCGGGCACTTAAAATCAAAAGCCAACAGGGACCCAACCATGACATTGAATGAGAAGTATAAGCAGACATTATGACTCACTTCCAAAACTTGGGAGTTATAGTGTCACAAGTCTAAGTGCCCTGGAGAGGATGTGGGTCTGATAATCAGAGGGTTCCCAAATTCAAAAAGCAAGAAGTAGACCTGTGTTTAAAATATGAGTGTAGCATATGGATTTTGATTTAGCATAACACAAAATAAAAAACAAGACAGCAAATTTTGGAAGGACTGTTCAATTGTCATCGTATCTGACACCAACAGAGGTCCAAAGTATTCCTTCCAACCCTTCCAATCCACAAATAGACCACATTGAGTTCAGGTAGCAGGAGATGCAAAGTTCCTACTTTTTCAGATGCTGGAATCTCAGGTGCAGAGGAAAGTTTCCAAAGCTACCCCGTTACCATCTCCCTATTGGTATAGAGAGAGAGTACCCAAATGCATTGTCACTTCAGCAGAAGAACAATCTAAGAGTAAGCCAAAATTTTCAAGAGGGTTGCTTGTAAGCACTGATATGATTCTTCCTCTTATGCACAATTCTCAAAGTCATGCCGTGTCACTGCACCAGCCTGTCACTTGTAGGATGTATAAGAGGTTCCAACTTTCTCTTCCACTCACTATTGAACACAAGGAAGCAAACTATTTAACAACCTTCTCTCTTGCTTCTTAATAAAAAGAGCAAGACGAATGGCCCCTTAATTTCACAAAACACTCTGAATTTAGAAGGCAGTTTAATACCCTTAATCTTATCTGTGGGATAATTAGCCACTTTTATCTATTTTCTCTCCCCTTGATGGGTAGTATGCTTTGGCCAGATGGAATTCCCTCACGCCTAGCCTCAGATGAGACCTACACCATTTCCTATTCTGTTAGGCCGATTGCTTCTGAACTGTATTCCTCCAATATTGCATTTAGAGTCTGTTCCTGATTTATGCACCCGGCTTCAATTCCTGCTGCAAATTTGCATAATTCTAAGTTCAGGAGCTATCTCTGAGTGCGAGAAAAATAATAATCGTAAACCAAAATGTGAGACTTCCATCTTTCCTTCCTATACAAGTGAACATCCATAAGGTCTCCTAAATTGGTAAAAGTCACAAATCTTCCTTGGATCCCTTTGATTCCTCCTTTCCTATAACAAGAATAATTGGGGAAGGTGGGCAACAAAACAGTAAATATAATCTTCCTAGGCAGATTCTCTGTCTTCAATTAGACCAGACCTCACAAACACAAATGACTACAGTGGTCAGCGAGAGAGTGAACAGAGGAGGCATAAAATCCTAGCAGTAGAGTGGACTGTGGCAAACCAGTGAGTACATGCACAGCTCCTAACACTTCCCTATCTGTTCAGCCCCAGCCAACTGTTGAATAGAAATGTAGGTTCAAGGTTTTCAGATTTTTAGATTTTTCATGAGGCTCCTAAAGTCTGGACACTTTAATGTAAAAGTTCTCAATTTGTAAATGTTGGCAACTAATTGAAAACATTTCAAAACAATGTGAAGGCCAAGGAAAACAGGTCCACGGGCCAGATGTGGCCTGTGAGCCATGGTGTGCAAACTCTGTGATGGGCTCAAAAGCTATTTAAATTCATTAAGACAGTTGGGGTGCATAAAGGAAGAAAGAGAAATGGCATAGCCTCCTGGCTCCAGAGGGAAGTTTAACAGTCTATGTGGAGGAAAGGCAGGTCACTAGGGAAAGAAGCACTTTTGGGCAAACAGCCAAGCATGGTCTGGCCCAAGCCTATGGGTTGACAATTATTTGACTTTGTCCAAGAAATAATTTATCTAGAATAAGAGATGAAGCCCGGGAGCAGTGGCTAACACCTGTAATCCCAACACTTTGGGAGGCTGAGGGCGGATCATTTGAGGTCAGGAGTGCAAAACCAGCCCGACCAACGTGGCGAAACCCTGTCTCAAATAAAAATACAAAAATTAACCTGACGTGGTGGCATTCTCCTGTAATCCCAGCTACTCAGGAGGCTGAGACAGGAGAATTACTTGAACCCGGGAGGTGGAGGTTGCAGTGAGCCGAGATCACACCACTGCACTCCAGACTGGGTGACAGAGCGAGACTCAGTCTCCAAAAAAAAAAAAGAAAGAGAGAGAGAGAGATGAAATTGAAAGTCTGATCTCAAGAGCATACTAATATAAACAGATAAATAATAAGTACATGTGTTTCTGTTCTAGAGTAAAAAGGTACAAAAGCTAATGTGGACTGAGATTTCAGGTCCTAGTTTTTTCAGGAAGGAGACAAAAACTATGAGAAATCGATGAACAATGTGCAGTTATTTGGGTGACATTGAAGTTGGGTGGGAGAAAAGGCTCAATTACCAGCATAGAGCCTGTGGGGAGACAGAGTGGCTCCGTGGCAGAGACTTTCACAGCCACCTCCCCCTGCACCTTCTGTAGTCACACTCAGGATCAACCAGCCTGAACTGTTCGAATGAACAAAAGTAATCAGAGGGCTTCTGTCTCTGACTGTAGCTGTCACCGTTGAACAACTATCCACATCAGTATTCTGGGGGATACATATTTGGGGAATGTTGCGATGGATCTCAAGCACACCTAAGGGAAAGATCACAGGCACAGAGCTAAACAATAGTATTTGCCAATTTACAACTATTGATTAAAAGCCCTGTCACCAAGCCAAGCACTCCAGCGTGATTTTAACATTTTTTCCCCCAAAGGTTTCCAGCTTCCAGGAAAGGAGTTGCAGAGAATGCAAGGTAAGTGCATGCAGCTCAGACAAGCAGGCTGAGGAGCAGACCACCTCTTCAGGCTTTGGATTTTCACAAACAATCCTACCTCCCCCGAGCTGAGACAATACCCTGCATTCACTGAGTTCTCAGGAGCTACCATAGTGTGCCGAGGAGCAGGAAAAAAATTAGACTTGAATTAAGGATAGATTGGTATTCACTAAATGGCACTTCTGAATTTACTGCAGCCTTCTCCTTTAGAGAGAATTGCCAAGGTGCTCATAAAAGGAGAAATGATGAATATTCAGGATGTCTTTTGAATCCATTAGGCAACCGGGATGAGGTCTCCATATGTAGACTTCTGGTTCTTTCCTTAGGCTGTTAAGGAAACTGCCAAAATGGCCGTCTGCAGGATAAAATGGAGCCTGGGTTTGCCAATGGGGAGAAAGTCTAAACGCCAAAGGTCAAGTCTGTGGAAATAAAATTGGTTTAGGAGCATTTTGCAAGGGAAGAAATCCATAAATTTTGGATTTCTGGACACGGTGAACGAGGGAATGTGTCTGTCTGCTTGTAGGAACGCTGATCAAAATGTAGTAGCAGCCTATTTATCGTACTGTCAGCCTCTCTTTCCCAGGATCAGTATTCTGCAGACCTAATTGTGTCCACTCCACACAGGAAAATCCCAGACAGTCTCTCTAGCGGCCTCCTATAGTTTTGTCAACTAACCTTACCAGAAGCAGAAGCGTTTGTGCATTTCTTAAGACTGCAAAATGTTTATTGTCAAGTCTGCTTACTTAAGTCCTAAGCACTTGTTCTTGCCAATTACATAGAGTAATCATGGGTTCTTCGTGCTAAAAATAATTTTAAGAAATAATTTAGCACTGACCCTTGGCTCCCAGATATATTAAATATAGGTCAATCAATTGTTAGGAAAAGGGAATTTCTGGGGAAGGGATGATGCAGGTTACTTATCATCAGTTTCCCTGCCTTTACAATAAGGAGTGGAGTCAGATTCAAGGCAACAAGCATTCCTGCAAGCCTCTGTGCTCCCACTCTGGCATGGGGATAAGCACCCTTCTTGCCCTCTAGGCACTGACACATTAGCAGAGGAGACATACACAGAAGCGTACCTTTAACACAATGTCAAAACAGCTACACCGAAGTGCTATGTCAAAGCAGATGACAGAGTGATTCATTTTGCCAGGGAAGAGTGGGAAGAGAATCAGAGATAGAAAATTACACAGGCAAGGAGACATTTGAGCTGGATCTTGAAAGACAAATCCAGAAAGAGGAAAAAAAGTTGAAAGCAGGCACCCTAGAGAGAGGGCCCTGCCAGGGTCAAGACTGTGGGTTAGAAAAGCACAAGGAAGAATGGGTGACCAAGTGGGAAAAGCCTCTAATTATTTTGTAGCAAACACACATACCCCTCAGGGAGATCATGTGCCCATCCTCTGTTCTAAATTGGGAATCAGAAAATATAGGCCTGTATCTCCAGAGCCCCTTCCAGAAATAACATTCCATGACTTTTATAATTCTAAGTGACCAAACCAAGAAACCAACTCAAGGGAAACCTTGAACTTAACAGTCTCTATTCTCTGTTGTTTTATGAGCAAAGGTGAAATTGGTGGCAGTAGTCAGGGTGGCCACCCCGGGCCCCAGGTAAATTGTCTGCCACATGCCCTTCCAATCAGGGACAACCAGAGCCCCCAGGAGGAAAGGGGCAGGCCTCTTCCAAAGTGTGGGCAGAGGCCACAGGATCCATAAATGCTTGGATGCTATGGACACCAGGTTCAGCTTCTGCAATGGCACTCTTAATTCCCACACAGCCCAGAATTTCCTGTCCTTCTCTCTTTCCTCCATGGTCTCTGCTTTCTCACGTATCATTGCAGAGTCTGGGGGCAGAAATAAACAGAAAATCAGAAACATGTGAAAAATTACCTTCATGTGAACATCTACTTGGTTTCATTTTCTCCTCACAACAACTATGAGAAGTACAAGTAGGACAGATGAGAAAGGTAAGGCTCAGAGAGGAGCCTCTGCTCCTGTTGCCACAGCTGGCCGAGGCAGAGCTGACTCCCACCTGGTCTAGTTAGCCTTCTACCCCCAAATCCACTCAAACCTGTCATCCCTTAAAGCAATCACTGAATTAATGGAAAACTTTCTAAAGCGACACAAACCCTAGCAACATCTAGTTTATATTAGATATCAAGAAGAATTAGGGTATGAATAGAAATATGAGTATTATAAATATTAAAACAGTGGAGTCCATAATGATGTGGCACATTATTAAATAGATAAAATATACAATGACATAAATGGTGTTTTGTGGCACTCTAAAAGTTCAAAATAATATACTAAAAGCACTATTCCTAAAGAAAAATACTGATATATTGGACTTCACCAAAATAAGAAGCTTTTGTTCTACAAAGACACTGTGAAGAAAATAAAAAGACTGCCAGGTATAGTGGCACATGCCAGTTGTCCCAGCTACTCGGGGGACTGAGATAGGAAGATCCATTGAGTTCAGGAGTTTGAGACCAGCCTGGGCAACACAGTGAGGTCTGCTCTGAAAAATATAAAAAAGAAAATGAAAACACAAATCATAAACTGGAAAAAATATTTGCAGATCACATATCTGATAAAAGACTTGTATCCTTAATATTTTTGAAAAAAAAAAAAAGAAAAGCTCTTAAAAATCTAACAAGAAAGTAAACAACCCAATTATCATTAGGGAAATGCAAGTTTGAACCAAATGAGATACTGCTACACATCTATAAGAATGGCCAAAAATAAAAATTTAAAAATGAGGATTCCAAATGCTGGAGACAATGAGAAACAGGAACTGTCATTTACTGCTAACTGGGGATACAAAATGGTAAAGCAACTTTGGAAAGCAGTTTGGCAATTTCTTATATAGTTAAATACACACTTACCATACAACCCATAGTAACCCAAATTCTAGGTATTTACTCAAGTGAACTGAAAACATTTGTTCATGTGAAAACCTGAATGTGAATATTTTGGCTTTATTCATAATTTTTAAAAACTGGAAACAGACCAGATGTCCTACAACATGTGAATGGATAAAATAAACAGTGGTATATCCATACAATGGGATACTACTGAACAATTAAAAGGAACGAACTATTGAGTGACACAACAACATAAATGAATCTTAAGTGCATTTTTAATTGAAAGAAACCAGTCCCAAAATGCTACATATTGTATTATTCCTTTTATGACATTCTGGAAATGGCAAAGGGGTGGAAAACAGATCAGTGATTACCAGGGGTAGAGAGGGGGTGTTGACTACAAAGAAACCATACAAGGAATTTTTAGGATATTGGAACTGTTCTTTATAGTCCTGTGGTGGTGGATAAATGACTCTATGAACTTGCCAAAACCCATAAAACTGTACAACACAAAGAGTGAACTTCACTATGTACATTTTTTTTTAAATCAACCAGGATATTTGGCAGAATCCAGACATAATGTAAATTGTGACAAATAAATTTAACTATTTATAAATCCATGACAAAGCTTTATTGAAAAAGGTAAGGGAAAAGGAAATTTATCTGTGGAATATTGGAAAACTGTTTGCATATAGTAAAGCTACAAGCAAGAATAACCATACATGAACACTCTACTCTGATTGTTTCTCACAGGGGTAGAGGTGAACAATTTTGAAATGACATTGCATGTACACTAGGATGGAACAAATAAGGAAATCTAATGAGATCCAGGTGTTCTACTGCAAGAGAAAGAAGTTACAAATAAACAACAAAGGGAAATCTACAATAAGTCCTGTGGTTTGACTAGAATCAGAGATACTAGAATGAACTCATGTTTAATACGTTCAGAGATAGATTGATACAGAAATAAATATAGATATCTGTCTATTCATGGGTTAGTATATATACATATATTTCATAGCTGTGTCTGTTCGGAGGTACCAGAAGCAGTGACACCCCAGTAGCAATGAGCACACCTAGTGTCCAGATCTTGATTTCTAAATATCATTCTACAGTAAGAGAAACCAGCAATCCTTAGAGAAATGGTTGATTCTACAGCAGAAGCATAGAAAACAGGATGATCCTCTAATAGTGCCAAAAAGTAAAAATGGGGGGGCGGAGCAAGACGGCCAAATAGGAACAGCTCCAGTCTCCAACTCCCAGCGTGAGCGACACAGCAGACTGGTGATTTCTGCATTTTCAACTGAGGTACAGGGTTCATCTCACTAGGGAGTGCCAGACAATCGGTGATGGTCACCTGCTGCAGCCTGACCAGCGAGAGCTGAAGCAGGGCGAGGCATCGCCTCACCTGGGAAGCGCAAGGGGGATAGGGAATCCCTTTTCCTAGCCAGGGGAACTGAGACACACAACACCTGGAAAATCGGGTAACTCTCACCCCAATACTGTGCTTTAAGGAAACAGGCACACCAGGAGATTATATCCCACACCTGGCCGGGAGGGTCCCATGCCCACGGAGCCTCCCTCATTGCTAGCACAGCAGTCTGCGATATTGTGGCAAGGCAGCAGCGAGGCTGGGGGAGGGGCGCCCACCATTGCTGAGGCGTAAGTAGGTAAACAAAGCCACTGGGAAGCTCGAACTGAAGGAAACCTGCCTGTCTCTGTAGACTGCACCTCTGGGGACAGGGCACAGTAAACAACAAAAGCAGCAGAAACCTCTGTAGACGCAAACGACTCTGTCTGACAGCTTTGAAGAGTGCAGTGGATCTCCCAACACGGAGGTTGAGATCTGAGAAGGGACAGACTGCCTGCTCAAGTGGGTCCTTGACCCCTGAGTAGCCTAACTGGGAGACATCCCCCACTAGGGGCAGTCTGACACCCCACACCTCACAGGGTGGAGTACACCCCTGAGAGGAAGACTCCAAAGCAAGAATCAGACAGGTACTCTCGCTGTTCAGCAATATTCTATCTTCTGCAGCCTCTGCTGCTGACACCCAGGCAAACAGGGTCTGGAGTGGACCTTAAGCAATCTCCAACAGACCTACAGCTGAGGGTTCTGACTGTTAGAAGGAAAACAATCAAACAGGAAGGACACCTACACCAAAACCCCATCAGTACGTCACCATCATCCTCAAAGACCAGCGGCAGATAAAACCACAAAGATGGGGAAAAAGCAGGGCAGAAAAGCTGGAAATTCAAAAAATAAGAGCACATCTCCCCCGGCAAAGGAGCGCAGCTCATCGCCAGCAACGGATCAAAGCTTGACAGAGAATGACTTTGACGAGATGGGAGAAGAAGGCTTCAGTCCATCAAATTTCTCAGAGGTAAAGGCGGAATTACGTACCCAGTGCAAAGAAACTAAAAATCTTGAAAAAAAAGTGGAAGAATTGATGGCTAGAGTAATTAATGCAGAGAAGGTCATAGACGAAATGAAAGAGATGAAAACCATGACACGAGAAATACGTGACAAATGCACAAGCTTCAGTAACCGACTCGATCAACTGGAAGAAAGAGTATCAGCGATTGAGGATCAAATGAACGAAATGAAGCGAGAAGAGAAACCAAAAGAAAAAAGAAGAAAAAGAAATGAACAAAGCCTGCAAGAAGTATCAGATTATGTAAAAAGACCAAATCTATGTCTGATTGGGGTGCCTGAAAGTGAGGGGGAAAATGGAACCAAGTTGGAAAACACTCTTCAGGATATCATCCAGGAGAACTTCCCCAACCTAGTAGGGCAGACCAACATTCAAATCCAGGAAATACAGAGAACGCCACAAAGATACTCCTCGAGAAGAGTAACTCCAAGACACATAATTGCCAGATTCACCAAAGTTGAAATGAAGGAAAAAATCCTAAGGGCAGCCAGAGAGAAAGGTCGGGTTACCCACAAAGGGAAGCCCATCAGACTAACAGCAGATCTCTCGGCAGAAACTCTACAAGCCAGAAGAGAGTGGGGGCCAATATTCAACATTCTTAAAGAAAAGAATTTTAAACCCAGAATTTCATATCCAGCCAAACTAAGTTTCATAAGTGAAGGAGAAATAAAATCCTTTACAGATAAGCAAATGCTTAGAGATTTTGTCACCACTAGGCCTGCCTTACAAGAGACCCTGAACGAAGCACTAAACATGGAAAGGAACAAACGGTACCAGCCATTGCAAAAACATGCCAAAATATAAAGACCATTTAGGCTAGGAAGAAACTGCATCAACTAATGAGAAAAATAACCGGTTAATATCATAATGGCAGGATCAAGTTCACACATAACAATATTAACCTTAAATGTAAATGGACTAAATGCTCCAATTAAAAGACACAGACTGGCAAACTGGATAAAGAGTCAAGACCCATCAGTCTGCTGTATTTAGGAGACCCATCTCACATGCAGAGACATACATAGGCTCAAAATAAAGGGATGGAGGAAGATTTACCAAGCAAATGGAGAACAAAAAAAAGCAGGGGTTGCAATACTAGTCTCTGATAAAACAGACTTTAAACCATCAAAGATCAAAAGAGACAAAGAAGGCCATTACATAATGGTAAAGGGATCAATTCAACAGGAAGAGCTAACTATCCTAAATATATATGCACCCAATACAGCACCCAGATTCATAAAGCAATTCCTTAGAGACGTACAAAGAGACTTAGACTCCCATACAATAATAATGGAAGACTTCAACACTCCACTCTCAACATTAGACAGATCAACGAGACAGAAAGTTAACAAGGATATCCAGGAATTGAACTCATCTCTGCAGCAAGCAGACCTAATAGACATCTATAGAACTCTCCACCCCAAATCAACAGAATATACATTCTTCTCAGCACCACATAGCACTTATTCCAAAATTGACCACATAATTGGAAGTAAAGCACTCCTCAGCAAATGTACAAGAACAGAAATTATAACAAACTGTCTCTCAGACCACAGTGCAATCAAACTAGAACTCAGGACTAAGAAACTCAATCAAAACCGCTCAACTACATGGAAACTGAACAACCTGCTCCTGAATGACTACTAGGTACATAACGAAATGAAGGCAGAAATAAAGATGTTCTTTGAAACCAATGAGAACAAAGATACAACATACGAGAATCTCTGGGACACATTTAAAGCAGTGTGCAGAGGGAAATTTAGAGCACTAAATGCCCACAAGAGAAAGCAGGAAAGATCTAAAATTGACACTCTAAAATCACAATTAAAAGAACTAGAGAAGCAAGAGCAAACGCATTCAAAAGCTAGCAGAAGGCAAGAAATAACTAAGATCAGAGCTGAACTGAAGAAGATAGAGACACAAAAAACCCTCCAAAATATCAATGAATCCAGGAGTTGGTTTTTTGAAAAGATCAACAAAATTGACAGACCGCTAGCAAGACTAATAAAGAAGAAAAGAGAGAAGAATCAAATAGACACAATAAAAAATGATAAAGGGGATATCACCACCAACCCCACAGAAATACAAACTACCATCAGAGAACACTATAAACACCTCCATGCAAATAAACTAGAAAATCTAGAAGAAATGTATAATTTCCTGGACACTTACACTCTTCCAAGACTAAACCAGGAAGAAGTTGAATCCCTGAATAGACCAATAACAGGCTCTGAAATTGAGGCAATCATTAATAGCCTACCAACGAAAAAAAGTCCAGGACCAGATGGATTCACAACTGAATTCTACCAGAGGTACAAGGAGGAGCTGGTACCATTCCTTCTGAAACTATTCCAATCAATAGAAAAAGAGGGAATCCTCCCTAACTCATTTTATGAGGCCAACATCATCCTGATACCAAAGCCTGGCAGAGACACAACAAAAAAAGAGAATTTTAGACCAATATCCCTGATGAACATCGATGCAAAAATCCTCAATAAAATAGTGGCAAACCGGATTCAGCAGCACATCAAAAAGCTTATCCACCATGATCAAGTGGGCTTCATCCCTGGGATGCAAGGCTGGTTCAACATTCGCAAATCAATAAACATAATCCAGCATATAAACAGAACCAAAGACAAGAACCACATCATTATCTCAATAGATGCAGAAAAGGCTTTTGACAAAATTCAACAGCCCTTCATGCTAAAAACGCTCAATAAATTCGGTATTGATGGAGCGTACCTCAAAATCATAAGAGCTATTTATGACAAACCCACAGTCAATATCATACTGATTGGGCAAAAACTGAAAAAATTCCCTTTGAAAACTGGCACAAGACAGGGATGCCCTCTCTCACCACTCCTATTCAACATAGTGTTGGAAGTTCTGGCTAGGGCAATCAGGCAAGAGAAAGAAATCAAGGGTATTCAGTTAGGAAAAGAAGATGTCAAATTGTCCCTCTTTGCAGATGACTTGATTGTATATTTAGCAAATCCCATTGTCTCAGCCCAAAATCTCCTTAAGCTGGTAAGCAACTTCAGCAAAGTCTCAGGATACAAAATTAATGTGCAAAAATCACAAGCATTCATATACACCAGTAACAGACAAACAGAGAGCCAAATCATGAATTTCCATTCACAATTGCTTCAAAGAGAATAAAATACCTAGGAATCCAACTTACAAGGGATGTAAAGGACCTCTTCAAGGAGAACTACAAACCACTGCTCAGTGAAATAAAAGAGGACACAAAGAAATGGAAGAACAGTCCATGCTCATGGATAGGAAGAGTCAATATCGTGAAAATGTCCATACTGCCCAAGGTTATTTATAGACTCAATGCCATCCCCATCAAGCTACCAATGAGTTTCTTCACAGAATTGGAAAAAACTGCTTTAAAGTTCATATGGAACCAAAAAAGAGCCCGCATCTCCAAGACAATCCTAAGTCAAAAGAACAAAGCTGGAGGCATCACGCTACCTGACTTCAAACTATACTACAAGGCTACAGTAACCAAAACAGCATGGTACTGGTACCAAAACAGAGATATAGACCAATGGAACAGAACAGAGTCCTCAGAAATAATACCACACATCTACAGCCATCTGATCTTTGACAAACCTGAGAGAAACAAGAAATGGGGAAAGGATTCCCTATTTAATAAATGGTGCTGAGAAAATTGGCTAGCTATAAGTAGAAAGCTGAAACTGGATCCTTTCCTTACTCCTTATACGAAAATTAATTCAAGATGGATTAGAGACTTAAATGTTAGACCTAATACCATAAAAATCCTAGAGGAAAACCTAGGTAGTACTATTCAGGACATAGGCATGGGCAAAGACTTCATGTCTAAAACACCAAAAGCAAAGGCAGCAAAAGTCAAAATTGACAAATGGGATCTCATTAAACTAAAGAGCTTCTGCACAGCAAAAGAAACTACCGTCAGAGTGAACAGGCAACCTACAGAATGGGAGAACATTTTTGCAATCTACTCATCTGACAAAGGGCTCATATCCAGAACCTACAAAGAACTCAAACAAATTTACAAGAAAAAAACAAACAGCCCCATCAAAAAGTGGGCAAAGGATATGAACAGACATTTCTCAAAAGAAGACATTCATACAGCCAACAGACACATGAAAAAATGCTCATCATCACTGGCCATCAGAGAAATGCAAATCAAAACCACAATGAGGTACCATCTCACACCAGTTAGAATGGCGATCATTAAAAAGTCAGGAAACAACAGGTGCTGGAGAGGATGTGGAGAAATAGGAACACTTTTACACTGTTGGTGGGATTGTAAACTAGTTCAACCATTATAGAAAACAGTATGGCGATTCCTCAAGGATCTAGAACTAGATGTACCACATGACCCAGCCATCCCATTACTGGGTATATACCCAAAGGATTATAAATCATGCTGCTATAAAGACACATGCACATGTATGTTTATTGCGGCACTATTCACAATAGCAAAGACTTGGAATCAACCCAAATGTCCATCAGTGACAGACTGGATTAAGAAAATGTGGCACATATACACCATGGAATACTATGCAGCCATAAAAAAGGATGAGTTTGTGTCCTTTGTAGGGACATGGATGTAGCTGGAAACCATCATTCTTAGCAAACTATCACAAGAACAGAAAACCAAACACCGCATGTTCTCACTCATAGGTGGGAACTGAACAATGAGATCACTTGGACTCAGGAAGGGGAACATCACACACCGGGGACTATCATGGGGAGGGGGGGTGGGGGGGAGGGGGGAGGGATTGCATTGGGAGTTATACCTGATGTAAATGACGAGTTGATGGGTGCTGACAAGTTGATGGGTGCAGCACAGCAACATGGCACAAGTATACATATGTAACAAACCTGCATGTTATGCACATGTACCCTAGAACTTAAAGTATAATAACAAAAAATAATAATAAAATAATAAAAAATAAAATAAATAAAATATAAAAAATAAAATAAAATCCTAAACATAAAAAAATAAAAAAAATAAAAAGTAAAAATGTGCTAAAAAATAAAAAAATTAATTAAATAATGGGGACTTATCAAAAGGACACAAGTATATATCAAAAAGAATATACTTGAATTAGTATATCGAAGAGATCTCTGCACTCCCATGTTTATTGCAGCACTAGTCACAATAACCAGGCTATGGAATCAGCCTAGTGTCCATAAGTGGATGAATGAATAAAGAAAATGTGGTACATATACACAATGGAATTATGCATTATTCCATTATTTAGCCATAAAATGAATAAAATCTTGTCATTTGCAACAACATGGATGGAACTGAAGGACATTAGGTTAAGTGAAATAAGGCAGGCACAGAAAGAAAAATACCACATGTTCTCACTCATTTGTGGGAGCTAAAAAACACATTGATCTCAAGGAGATAGAGAGTAGAATGATGGTTATCAGAGGTAGCAGGGAGGAGGGAGAAAAGTGGGGATGGATAATGGGTACAAAAATACAGTTAGATAGAATGAATAATATCTGGTATTTGGTACCACAATAGGCTGACTAGATAGCTAACAGTAATTTATTGTATATTTTAAAACAACTAAAAGAGTGAAATTGGAATGTTCCTAACAAAAAAAAAATGATAAACGCTTAAGGTACTGGATATCCCAACTACCCTATTTGATCAGTACACGTTGTATGCCTGTATCAAAACCTCACATGTATCCCAAAAATATATACACCTATTATGTATCCATAATCATAAAAAATAAAAATAAATAAATAATAAACTTTTTAAAAGGACACAGGTGCCTATCTTAAAGAGCTGCTGATGAACATAGCTGGAACAATCTGAGCAACAAAATAAACTATGATAGTACTGGATTATACCTTCAATAATAAAATAAATATCTACAAGTCCACACTGGTATAAATATGTGATTAAGTAAATAAATAAATGGAAAGAAGAATAAATCTTGACAGATTAACTGTCAATGATAAATATAGAAGGAATGAGAAAAATAGAAAATCACTACTAGAACATATTAATGATTGCTGCAGCTAAAATTAGTGAGAGAAGCTTTAAACAGAAACAGGATAGTATAGAGCCTCAAAATATCTCCAAAAAATATTTATTTATTACTGTGATGCTCTTAACTTACATCCACAAATTCTTTGATACTCTTCCTTCCAAAGAGTTTAATTTCCCTCCCCTTGAATGGGGGCTGAAGTTACTGATTCACTTCTAACAAATACAGTATGAAAAGGGAAAAATAGTAACTGTACAGTGAAGAACTCTGGTGTCAAGTGATTAATGCTAGCTTCACCACTAAATACATTTGTATATGTATATGTATATGTATATGTATATGTATATGTATATGTTATATAATGTATCCCCGGGCATGGTATAATGAGAAGGGTATTTTGCTTCTGGCATATTCTTTTCCAACATCCTTAATCTCAGTCTAGCCATGAGATAGCATCGGACAATTGTAAATTTAAGGACAATCAATAAAACACTTAATCAAATAGTATCGAAAGTATGAAGGTCATTGTTTGTTCTTGCTTCAATTTTTGCAGAATTTATGTTGCCCTGATTGGGGCTCTTTTCAAACAGATGTCTTATCTTTTGTGCCTCAAACTAGATCCTGTTGAGACAAACAAGTTAATACGAGTTTATTTCGGTGCAAAAAAAATTTGAAACTCATGCATAATTTTTCATACTATCCATTTTCCATGAACTTTTTGAAGACTCCTCATTCAAAGATTAAATAAGATTATATTTATTTTTCTCTTATTTCACAAATCAGAAGTAGATACTCCAGTTCTTATAGGATGATTCTGTCATTCTCTATGTGGTTTCTGTCTCTAGGGACAAGCCCTGGGAAAAGAAGAGGCAGGGCAGCTAAGACTCTTTATTTGGTTTTCTTTTATTCTGCTCACATCCCATTGGCCAGAAATAAGGTACATGGCCTGATTAATGTTGCAAGGGAGGCTGGGAAATATAGTCTCTAATAACTGGGCAAAAGTAGATCTGTTGAGAGTAAAAGTCCTGGCAACTCTAATAACCAGTTAATGCTCACCAGTTCTCCTGTTAAAGAAGAGAATAATCTGGTTCTGGTAGAAAAGGAGCAGTCTGTGCCACTAGTTCTAATCCAGAACCCTTTCAACAAATTATACCATGCACTGCTGCAGAATTTTCTATTTAAGGTGATGAAAAAAGTACAGGCAGTCTTCAATTTGAGAGAAGAAAATTAAATTTTATAGAAGACTATACTTGATATCATGGGGCATGGGATAAGGGGAATACTATGACATTAGTCAAATTTATTTAAAGAGAACATTAGAACAACCAAAGGTAGAATCCTAGCAAGGCAGATTTTTTTTAGGAAAATGGCCACAATTTTTTATGCCTTTCCATACCTTTACCTCTGAGAAATGTGACTTTGCCTTTCTTCCCATCAAGAGAGTCTCTTTCCCTACCCTTTGAACCTGGACTGCCGTTGTGACTTGCTTTGTTTCCATACAATGCAACAAAAGTGACTTTGTACAAAGTCCAAGCCTACACCCCACAAGGGGAATTTTCTGTCTATTTAAGGTAATGACAAAAGTCCTGAGAGGTGGAAAGAGAATCAGAGACAGAAAGAGGGAAACAAGTTGAAAAAGAGGGCACCCTAGAGGGAGGGCCCTGCCAGGGTCAAGACTCGGGGTTAGAAAAGCACAAGGAAGAATAGATGATTGAGTGGGAAAAGACTCTAATTACTTCTTAAGAAACACACATACTTCTGAGGGAGATCATATGCTCATCCTCTGTTCTAAATCAGAAATCAGAAAATACAGGCCTGGACGAAATTCCCCTTGGAATTTTTTGGGGGCAAGTCACAAGGGCATTGCTCATTCCTCTTCTTTCCCTTAGAATGCTGCCACTGTGTAAATAAGGTCAGGCTAGCCTCCTGGAGGATAGACACCATGTGGGGTCAAGTCAAGACAAGTCATGCCGACTAAAACTATCCTAAACCAGCCAGGCTCCAGCTGATTTGGTAGCAGGCCACAGATAGAGGACGAGCCCAGCTGAGAGCAGCTGACCTACTGACTGTTAGCTAAATAACTGGCCATCATTTAAAGCCACTAAGTTTAGGGGTTGCTTGTTATGCAGCAATAGCCATCTGGTAAAACTGGTGGAGCTCAATTCCTCTGTTTTTTTGTTTTTTTTGTTTTTTGTTTTGTTTTGTTTTGTTTTGCTCTGTTTTTGAGTCAGGTTCTTATTCTGTTGCCTAGGCTGGAGTATAGTGGTGTGATCTCGGCTCACTGTAATCTTCACTTCCTCAGGCTCAGGTGATTCTCCTACCTCAGCCTCCCAGGTAGCTGGAACAATGGTGTGCACCACCATGCCCAGCTAATGTTTGTATTTTTTGAAGATATGGGGTTTTACTATATTGCCCAGGCTGGTCTCCAACTCCTGGACTCAAGAGATCCTCCTGTGTTAGCCTCCAAAAGTGCTGGGATTACAGGTGTGAGCCACTGCACCTGGCCTGGAGCTCAATTTTTAAGGGATGAGCTGATGAAAATGAATTAGAAGAACTGAAAAAGAAAGAGAGCTGCAAGAGAACCAGCAAGCAGTGCAAATCATAGAGACTAGAGAAGTTTCAAGATGAAGGAAGTGGCCCTCAAGTAAGACGAAGCCTAAGAGAGTGGTAGCTTTTTACAACAGAAATACTAATTTGAAACACCACATAGGTAATGAACACACAAATAGAAACTATTATATACTTCCCATTAATAGTGGAAAATTCAATTTCTTCTTTTGGTTAAACACATACCGCCTATACCACTGCATACCTTTCAGACAGGAAAATTGAATTTATAACCCATTCAGAACATGAGTGACTTCCTTTAATCTTAGTGTTCTCCTAAAAGTCTTATCTCCAAACACTGATACATTGAGGGTTAAAGTTTTAACATACCAATTTTAGGTGGACACATTTCAGTACATAGCAGAGATGATGATGATGATAGAGATAGATAGATAGACATAGATAGATACATAGATAGATAGATAGATAGATAGATAGATAGATAGATAAGATAAGCAGATGGATAGATAAATGTGTAGGTATATAGATAGATAGATAGATAGATAGATAGATAGATAGATAATTAGATAGATATAAATTGATGAATAGATAGATAAATGGATAGGTAGGTAGGTAGATAGATAGATACCCAAAACTCACATGACCCTAGGGCCTTCTTATGGTGCATAAGTCCAAGAAGCTGTTGGTCCCACCTGTGTCCAAGTTGCAGGCTGACTTAATTAGCCCATTATCTCCATAACTTCCAAGCCTCCTTCCTTCTGTTCATTAGCTTTGTGGCCCTGTCGCCCTGACCCACTTCCTTTCTCTTTTCCTTATTTACTTCCTTTCTCCTCTGTTAGCCTAAATTATTATCTTTATATTTCTGAGCCCCACACAGTCCTCTCTTCCTTTCTCAGCCTACCATTTGTTCCTCAGCTTTTATGCAGAAGATATTTGGAGAACCGGATCTTTCCTGCTCCACATCACTAAGGAGTGGTCTAAGCTTCCAATAGTCCCAAAGCCTAACCATCACCCTCCAGGCCTCCAGAGGTGAAGTGACAGAGTCAGGGAAGCTGGGCTGCTGCTTGGATGAGTGAACTTCTCTCTGACTACAGTCTATCCAGGCATAATGTGTATATATGTGTATGTGTGTGTGTGTGCCTGTGTGTGTATGTGTGTGCTGTGTGTGCATGTATGTGCCTGTGTGTGCATGTGTGTGCCTGTGTGTGTATGTGTGTGCTGTGTGTGCATGTATGTGCCTGTGTGTGCATGTATGTGCCTGTGTGTGTATGTGTGTGCTGTGTGTGCATGTATGTGCCTGTGTGTGCATGTGTGTGCTTGTGTGTGTATGTGTGTGCTGCATGTGCATGTATGTATGTATGTGCCTGTGTGTGCATGTGTGTGCCTCTGTGTGTATGTGTGTCCCTGTGTGTGCCTGTAGTGAGGAAGAGCACAGCCTTTGGAGTCAACTCTGGACTTCACTTACAGCCTTACCACTTAGTAGCCATGTGACCTGGGACTTAACCTCTCAATGCTTTGTTCCATGCTGTACAATCACACTAATAATAATCTTTACTTTGATTAATATGAGCATTAAAGGGTGTTAAATTTGCTAGAGCATCAGTTTTATGTCAGAGTCACAGATACAGCAAAGAAACCATCTAACAGTGCCCAGCACATAGTGGGGGCCTCAATAAATGCTGGTTATTATTGTGATTCCTGTCTGTTAAACCCCATAGCCTTGCCCCACCGGCCTGGCTAGACTCTTCGTCACCTTCTGTTGGCTCTTCCTATGCCTGGTACCTGCCAGTTTACCACCTTTTCTGCCTATTGGATTTAATTTCCTCAAATCATCTCCTTCCCAGTCCGGTGGGCAAAGATTGGTTCATGCCCTGGCCTCTTCTGGTCAGACCTATCCTGCTAGAGTTAATCAGGCCAGGTCTGCCTGTGTCTTAATGAAACCATTTGTTCCTCAAAAAGGCTCTCTCAATAAATGGAGTAAAAACACAATGATGATTGGGAAAAAAGGGGAAATGCGTAAGAGGACATGGCACGGTGACAAGCACATTCAAGGCCATAAATATGTGGCAATTGCTTTTCTCATCTAGTTCTCTTATTTTGAAACTTTCCTGGAAGAGACCTGGTATTATTAGCCATTATGATGAGGCAGATGCTGTTTATTTGCCCAGTCACATAAGGATCATGTAGGACTGACAACCAGTGAGGAAATTATGTCATTCTTCAGGACAGGGGAAGGAAGAGGGAGGAAGGGACTTTGAATGAGGACAAATGGGGCAGGGTTGGGGTGTACTTCCAACACCTGTCAGTGATTTATTGGGCTTTTAACAGTCTAAACTTACACTTAATTGAAGCCTACTTAACCAATTATTTAATGAGCTGTCTGGTAACACTTAAATCCTACCTTTCTAATCCCTGACTGGTTAAATAACCACAAAATCAGATTACATCGTGATTAGGAAAAAATTCACACATGCCTAAGCAATGTCACGACAGATCACTGTTCTTGCCAAACATTTTCTACATAGCTTTAAACCTCTTAGGTATTTGCTACTGCACAGGTTGCTGACAGGATACAAAGAAAATGCAAGTTCATGGCTTCTGTATATTGGGCTTCCCTACACAGGGTGAGTCCCAGCCCAGCCTCTGTACCAGGCCCCATGCTGGCTGACCACACCTCTGCTCATCACACTTGTAGCTGCAGCCATGCCTTCCCTGTGCTGATCTGGGACTTGGCACTTAAATCTGGAGAGTCTTGATCCTGGAACCAACCTGCAAATGTCAACTCACAATGTGAGTCTCTTCTTTATACATCCTCTTAAAGATTTAGTGAGCCTCAAGAACATACTGAGGCCAAGGCTTCAGACTTAATGCCATCTGTACTTTCTCTGGAGAGGTGGTCTCTCTCTGCCTCATCTCTGAGATATAATCCACTGCCCCCAACCCTTGTTAAATTTCCCTGCACAATTTCAGATGACCATCCTTGCCAGATCATGATTGGGCCTGGAAAATTGGCTGGTCCTACTTTGTTTCTGTGTCTTAGTCAGCTTGGGCTACCATAACAAAAGGCCATAGGCTGGGTTTAAAAAACAGAAATTTAGCTCTCAGAGTTCTCCAAGCTGTCCAAGATCAAGATACCAGCAGGGCTGACATCTGAAGAAGGCACTGCAGCTGCCTTCTCACCATGTCCTCCCATGGCCTTGCCTCAGTGTGTGCATTCCAAGAAAGAGAGAGCTCTCCCCCTCTCTTCCTCTTGTTGTAAGGCAGATGTATCTGATCAGGACTTCAATCCTATCTGATTAGGACTCTACCTTTATGACCTCATTTAATCTTACTTATCTCCTATACGCCCTACCTCCAAATACAGTCACTTTGCAGGGTTAGAATTTCAATATATTAATTTTTGAGGACACATTTCACTCCATAGAAAGACTATATATAAAAATAAATAGAGAGAGAGAGAGAGAGAGAGAGAGAGATGAGAGATCTGCATTCATATTACATTTAGGCTTAAAAATGTTTACTGTCGGCTGGGCACAGTGGCTCATGCCTATAATCCCAACACTCTGGGAGGCCGAGGCGGACAAATCACAAGGTCAAGAGATCGAGACCATCCTGGCCAATATGGTGAAACCCCGTCTCTACTAAAAATACAAAAATTAGCTGGGCGTGGTGGCATGTGCCTTTAGTCCCAGTTACTCAGGAGGTTGAGGCAGGAGAATCAATTGAACCCTGGAGGTGGAGGTTGCAGTGAGCCAAGATCGCACCACTGTACTCTACTCTGGTGACAGAGCTAGACTTCATCTCAAAAAAAAAAAAAAAAAAAAAAAAATGTTTACTGTCTTCTCTCCTTGCCTTCGGGATAGAACCCACACTGCTTAGCCTGGCATCCATTGCCCTCTGCCATGGCCCCTACACCAGATCCCTGTGCTAAACCCATGTAGTCTCCATTCTCCCATCAGGAACATCCTTCTCAGCTAGAACCAAGGTGATAATGGTTCCCTTCTCACCACTGGGGACCTTCCAGTGGTTCTGTTTACCATCCAGAAATTATTTCCTCCCTGGTTACTGACCATAGATGACTTCATACATTCATTTATGTATTTATTAATTCATTCAATGTGTAGGCACCACTAAAGCCTGAACCAACCAGGCCGTGTTTTATGAACTGGCCACTGCATATGCTCACATTCAGGGATGTGGATTTTGCTCTTTAAACCATAACAGTTCAGCCACATCACAACACAATAGCCACTGCCTCTGTCTAGTAATAAAGGCAGCGACACAGCAAAAGAGGGCTGTTTAGATACCTCACAGCCCCCAAAGATGAGATCTCCAGGCATGGCGCAGATGGCTGTCACCTCTCAGCCAGCCTAAGAAGTTCACTCTCACAGTGCATGGCACCTTCCTTTCCATGCTCTGCAAGAAGGTCTTCTTGCCCACCAGCCTCACAAACTAAACCCCAATCGATGCGAGAAGATGAGCTGGGAGATCCCATTCCTTGGAGCTCCTAGTCACTTTGTCCCAACCTCGGGAGGCAAAACTGATTATTGTCGAAGGTGGGACAAGGTTACTAACCTGCCAGACCCATCAGAACCTGGATGGTTTGAAAACACAGACCCTTGCCAAACAGGGAAGTCACAGCAATCTCCACAAGGGAACTCTCCAGAGGCAGGCTGGGAGGGGAGGAGCATCTGCTGCAGCCTGCAGTTGGTGCACGAGAAATTCCCAAGCACTTAATTTCATTTTTGTTTCATGATATACTGCAGTGCTTATTGGGAAATTAGGTAAAGCTACACTACGGTTTACTTTTGGCTGACAAGCACTAAGATCTGAAAGGTAAAACATTTTGGCTCTGAATTCTGGGGAAACAAATTACCCCTTACCCTACATTTTCAGGGCCCACATGCTTGGTTTGGGGGTGGTGGGGTGGTGGGGGTATTTGTGAAGGAAAGCAGCCAGTAGAAAGAAAAGACAGAGATGCTAGTGAGAAAAGAAACTCTGCCAAACTCCAAATCCACACTGGATCAGGCCAGAACCCACCTGACCCCTGCTGTCACCACCACCACCACCACCATCAAGATAAAGACTGGATCTGTCCTTCCCATGTCTTCCACACTTTTGCTTGCCTCCTTGTGGTTTCAAGGGGGCCCTTGATTCTAATTTTCCCTTAGATTTCACATACAATAATGTTGGACATGGGATCTCTAATGATTAACACTGGCAGTTGCTAATGGTTTAAAGTCTTTCACATACTTAATCCTGTCTCATACTCACCATAGTCCTGTGAGCTAGGTATTAACCCTCCCCACCCCCAATTTTCCAGGTGAAAAAACTTAGGCTCAAATATCTATTGACTTGCCAACGGTTTTACACTAGCAAGTAACAGTTAAGAGAGTTTCAAACTCAGGACTTCACTGGGGAGAAGTCTGGCTGAGCAGCTATTCCAGTCTCCCAAAGTGTGGTGATCCTGTAGGCATTCTTTCTTGCTTTTTTTAATTTTCTTTCTTTCTTTTTTTTTTTTTTTTTGAGAGACACATACACATACATACACAGACACAGACACACACAGTATGTCTCCATTTATACAACATGTGGAAAAGGCAAAAGTATACAGACAGAAAATAAGCCTTTGTGATTGTCAAAGGCTGGGGTGGGGAGAGGGATGGACTAAAAAGTAATAGGAGGAAACGTAGGGAAGTGAGGGAACTGTTCTCTGTCTTCACTATGGTGTTGACTGCATGATTAGATGTAATCATCAAAACTTTGAGAATTCTACACTAAAAAGAGTGAATATTACTGTATATAAATTATACCTCAATAGGTATGACCTTAAAATACCACAGTCGTGTTCACACAAAAACCTGCACACAGGTGTTTATAGCAGCTTTATTCATAATCAACAAAACTTGGATGCAACTAAGATGTCCTTCAGTAAGTGAAGCAATAGCATATTATTCAGTGCTAAACAAAAGAGCTAGCAAGCCATGAAAAGACATGGAAGAAACTTAAATCCACATTGCAAAGTGAAATAAGTTAATCTGAAAAGGCTGCATACTGTATGGTTCAAAGGCAAAACTGGAGACAAAAGAAAATAGCCAGGTGTTGGGGGGATTATTTCTGAGGCTCCTATTTAAACTACGCTCTTACTAGACTTGTTCCTAGCCAAATAATCTCGTTCTCTTCTTCTCCACCTGCCTTCTCCCCACCACACCCACAGGCCCACACACATCTTCCAGTTGGCCCTTTGCAATGGGGAAGCACCCAGGACTTAAGTATGCATTGGGGATGGTAAGGGAACCTAGAAAAATGAAGAAGCAGATCTTTACCATTCAAAGGGAACCTCTTCCAATTTTGTGTCCTGGAGTTAGTTCTCATCTTCCTTGTACTTTTTTTTTTTAAGTTGAAATAACTATGTATACCACACACCCATTTCCAACAAATGAAAAACAAACCACTGAAGAAAAAATGCTGAGGTTATTTCCCAGCTGAACAAAATCAAAAATAGATGAGAAACATTACAGAGATTTAGCTCACCTGACATTTTCAGTTTTATCAATATTGTTCATCAGGGTGTCCTCTGAACTTCTGACCCACATTTTACCAACTTTCCTAAAGTTCCTCACTGAAGTCACTATTTTCTTCCACATCTTCTCCTTCCTTACTTATGTATCACTTGCTCACTCATAACATTTTATAGTTTTCTATCTGTTTAAGGGTCTAACTTCATATATGAGGATGGTAAGGCTGTTTTCCAGTAGTCTGTTAATAAATCATATCAGACCAAAGACAAGCGGCCATCTAAATATATTATTAACCTGGCTATTTTTTAAAAGCATATTTACAGTTATTTTGTCTCTTTCAAGTAGCAACACTGCCCTTCCTGGTTTCTGCGATTTCAAGAAAGCTTCTCAGCCTCTCTCTAAACACCAGTTAAAGAAACATAAGGCTGAGCATCATGGCTCACACCTGTAATCTCAGCTCTTTGGGAGGCCACGGCAGGTGGATCACTTGAGGCCAGGAGTTCGACACCAGCCTGGCTAACATGGTGAAACCCCATCTCTACTAAAAATACAAAAATTAGCTGGGCATGATGGCATGCACCTGTAATCCCAGCTGCTCGAGAGGCTGATGCAGGAGACTCACTTGAACCCAAGAGGCAGAGGTTGCAGGGAGCCTAGCTCACGCTACTGCACTCCAAAAAAAGTTTTAATTAGCTGGGTGTGGTGGCACATGCCTGTGGTCCCCAGTTGTTCAGGAGCCTGCAGTGAGCCATAATCATGCCACTTGCCCTCCAGTCTGGACAACAGAGTGAGACCTTGTGAAGGAAGGGGAAGGGGAAAGAAAGGAGGGAAAGAAGGGGTAGGGAAGGGTAGGGAGGGAAGGGGAGGGAAGGGAGAAGGAAGGAAATAATGAAGACCCAACAATGTTTTTGAAAGAGAAAGGTGAAATAACATATGTAAAAGTGTTTTTGAAAATAGTAAAAGCTATAAAATGTAAAAAGCTCATTATTTTATGGTTGTCTCTATTTTCTTGCCAGTAAAATGATGATATTCAATAGTACTTGCCTTATAGAATTATTATAAAGGCTAAATGAAATAAAACAGCAAAGGTGCTTTGCTTCATACTTAGCACATAAGTGCTCAAAAATGTCAGCAAACAACAGTAGCAGCATTTCCAAATCCCATGTGGTAAGTAAGGCACCTCTGGTCATCCCCATTTTATAGCTCAGAAAACCAAGACTCTGGGAGGTCAAGGAGACTCAGACTAAACTTCAGCCTTTTATGACTCACTAGAGCATGTTTACATCCCTATGGCAGGCTGGTAGCAGAAACCCAGGAGTTGGTGAGTAGTGTTCGCAAGTTTTCCTGTTTTTGAAAGGGTAAGTGGGAAGCAGCAAGCTCTGGTTCCTCAGGATACGTAGCTAAGGATCCACATAAGACACCACCTGCCCTGTCAGGGTTGCCTCATCAGTATCTTTAGCTCAATCACACATTCATGCAAAATACAAAATTAAAGAAAATGAGAACAGGATGGAGGGAGACAATCTTTGCCTTTACTTTTAATCTTCATTTGTAAACAGCTAAAGAAACAAAGGCAAAAAACAGTGATGAGTTTATCCACAAACACTAAAGCTCTAGCCCTTAGTCAAGAAAAACCAGGTAAGTCAAACTTCTGAAACCTTCAAATGACCTCGTAGTTTAGGTTTACCAAGGAGCTGGTCCCGGCATGTGGATGGTGAAAAAGTCAAAAGACACCAACCGGTGCTGTGCACCTGATCTGACAGCAGGTTTGAGAGCTGCTTCTGGTAGGAAGAACAAAAGGCTCCCCAGGAAAACCTCTTCCCAACCAGCTTTAGTTTGTCCAAAAAGAAGAAGGGAAAAAATAACTCAAGTCTTCAGCCAAGAACACCAGTAGGGGAATTAAAGAGCTGGGCACACAATAACTTTAAGTAACATCAGAGGAGATTTAAATAGCAAACATCAGCAGAAAAGAATGGGGAAACCTCCAGTGCACTGACTTCATTGATACCCCATTTATCAGCAATTACTGACTCCATTAAAGGCCCAGTTTACAGCAGAAAAAGAAGCAGAGCCTAAAATATGTCCCAGCAGATGGACGGAGAGTGTCGGTGATGCCGTATTTCAAAGGCATCTGCAACGTTGTTATCATTGAACGTGGAGTCAGAGAGGCAGCAGACAAACAGCGCCCCGAGAGCCAGCAAATGATTTACTTGACCCTGGATGGGTAAAACTGACAGCAAAAACCTCATTAATTCCTCAGGTCATTCTGGAAGACATTAATTTGGTTTGGACTCACGACGAGGGGAGATTTTCCAGACATACACGAGGAATTATGAAATCTCCATGGCCGGAGAAAGTATGTCCAAATCACTTTTTGCATAAATCATGCTGACTTTCTGAAGAAGGATAATATGCTTAATCAAGGGAGTTATGGAACTTCTTGTGCTTATTAGACAGAAAATATAACAGTATTTTATTCGGTTATCAGTTCTGGGAGAGAGATTTTTTTCCCCCCCTCTTTAAGCTAAAGTCTTTCCTGCCAGCGTGGAAGAGATCCTTTGTAAGAGCTGGAAGAACTGAGATGTGCAAATAATTTGTTCATGCAAAAATAGCTTTCTTTTTTTTTCCTCTATTTTCAAATGGGCATGAACATTGTGTATGCCTCTTTCCTGAGTCCCAGCCAAGGTGTCAACCTTCTCACCTCAACTAGAACTTTCTCAATACTAAACATACCCCTATAAATAACAACAATAGTGACTGGTGGTTTTATTTTGTATATTTTGATGGCCTGGGCCAAAACTAAGAAGTCTGGTATTGAGACAATTTGGGTTGAATTACTAAGTGTATAATCCTAACCAGAACAACCTCTCTATTCTCTGTCCAAGTCTGTGCGAGTCTGCGCACAAGCACACATAAGGAAAACCAAAGTCCTCTGATCCCCCAAAATTACACAGGTCACTTCTAATTCTGTGTAATTTAATGACTCTTAATGACTTTTAAGCTCTACAGTTTTCCCAAAAAACCTGCTTCTTTGTCTCAATACTAACTTGGGAAGAAAAAGGTGTGAAATATTTTTGAGAAAAAAAAAATTGTTGATTAAATCCAGGACAAAGCAGTCAGTTGGCTTATTTACATCAGTGAATCACTTCATTTTAGGGACACTGACAGAAAGATTAAGTGATTCAAAATGGTCAGGAGAGAGAAAGAGAGAGGAAGATTGAGATTGAAATGCTGCTAGACAATGAGCTTATACCTGAGTGTCCAATGCATAAGCCGCAAGCCCTCTTTCCTGATGATATCTTCCCTTGTAAAAGTTACATTCATCATGTTTAAAGCGAGGTTATCTCTGGTTGAAGAGAACATGCATTAGTACATTTTACTCATTCAACACTGAACACTCCCTATCAACAACCGTCTGCTTAAAGGGGACAAGGAGAACAAGAATTAATCACAGGAAGAGACAACTTAAGGGAGTTGGGCTATAAAATGGAATTCATTAGTAAGCCATAAAGTATCACTGCCTTAACTAGCCTTCCTCTTACACTCTGCTTTCTCTGACCGGGGGCTGCACTGGCTCATTCACCTAACAACCTAAAGCTAACACCCCCTTTTCTCTTCCCACTGGGGACAGAGAGAATAGAGAGTTTATCTCTGAAATAAATGCAGGATCACAAGGTCTCTGGTCCACTAACTTCCACACAAAATATCTAATTGGAGCTTAACCCTCACATTCAAGGTCTCTTCTCACCCCACCGGCATCTTAGAACTGCCTAAGCTCATCTCATAGGAGACTGTCACATCTGAGCCAGAAAAATGTCCTAGTTAAAAACACAGATTCAGAATTTTTACAGTCATAGACTCATCGGTTGTGGCACATCTCAGTTAGGTGACCTTGAATGAGTCACTTAACCTCTCAGCCTGAGTTTCCTCAGCAGTTAAATGGAGAGAATAGTAATACCCAGCAGAGGGGGAGAATGAGAACAAAATGAGATAAAGAAACAATACTTCAATTCCCTGATTACAGCATAAGCAATGCATCCCTGAACAGATGTTGCCCTGTTGTAATGATCTGTTCTTGCTTGTATCTTTTCAATAGTAAAAATAATATTCCTGTCTATGTCCTGTTATTTCAATTTGATTAAAAATATATCCAAAGAAATCCAACCTTATCACTATGAAAAACCACCAAACCACAGAGATAAACAGTAGAGAAAAGAAGGAACAGAGAATATACAAAGTAACCAGAAAGCAATTAATAAAATCACAAGAGGAAGTCCTCGCCTATCAATAATAGCCTTGAATGTAAGAAGATTAAATTCTACAATTAAAAGACATAGACTGGCTGAACGGATAATAAAAAAAGACCCAACTATATGCTGCCTACAAGAGGTTTATGGCAATGCCTACATCAGAAAAGTAGGGAGATTTCAAATAAACAACCTAACAGTGCACTTCAAGGAACTAAAAAACCAAGAATAAACCAAATCTAAAATTAGAAGGAAACAAATAATAAAGATCAGAGCAAAAGTAAATGAAATTGAAACCAAAAAATACAAAAGATTAACAAAATTAAAAATTTGTTTTTTGAAAAGATAAACAAAATTGACAAGTCATTAACTAGACTAAGAAAAAAAGAGAAAATGCTCAAATACAATCAGAAATGAAGAAAGAAGACATTACAACTGATAACACAGAAACTCAAAGGATCATGAAAGTCTATCATGGACAACTATATGCCAACAAATTGGAAAACCTAGAGGAAATGGATTGATTCCTGAACACTTAAAACCTACCAAGCTTGAACCAAGAAGAAACATAAAACCTGAACAGACCAATAACAAGTAAGGAGATTAAATCAATAATAAAAATTTTTAACAAAGTAAACTACAGGACCAAGTGGCATCACTGCTGAACTCTACCAAACTTTTAAAGCAAAACTAATACAAGTTTTTCTCAAACTGTTCCAAAACATTGAAGTGGGGGAATTCTTTCAAATTCATACTACGAGGCCAGCATTTCCATGATACCAAAACCAAACAAGGACACAACAATAAAAAAAGAAAACTATAAGCCAATATCCCTGATGAATAGAGATACAAAAATGCTCAACAAAATACTAACAAACCAAATCCAGTAGCACATCAAAAAGATTATACTCCAGGATCAAGTGGGATCTATCAGAAAGTCCTAGCTAGAGCAACTAGGCAAGATAAAAAACATAAAGGGTATCAAAGTTGAAAAGGAGGAAGTGAAATTGTCCCTGTTTGCAGACCACATGATCTTATATAGAGAAAAAACTAAAGGCTGCACCAAAAAACTCTTAGAACTGGTAAGCAAATTCAGTAAAACTACAGGATATAAAATCAACACACAAACATCAGTAGTGTTTCTATATACCAAGAACAAACAAACTGACAAATAAATCAAGAAGCAATCCCATTTATAAGAGCTATTTAAAAAGAAAATAAAATACCTAGAAATAAATTTAGCCAGAGAAGTGAAAGATCTCTACAAGGAAAACTATTAAATACTGTGAAAAAATTGAAGAGAGCACAAAAAAGTAGAGAGACACCTAATGATCATAGATTGGAAGAACTGATATTGTTAACATTGTCATACTACCCAAAGCAATCTACAGATTCAACATAATCTTTATCAGAATATCAATGGCATTCTTTACAGAAAAAAACAATCCTAAAATTTGTATGGAACCACAGATGACCCCAAATAGTCAAAGCAGTTCTGAACAAAAAAACAGTACTAGAGACAACACACTACCTGATTTTAAAATATACCACAAAGCAGAATATTTACAAAACAGCATAGTAAACAAAACAGCATGGTACTGGCTTAAACACATACACATAGACTAATGGAACATTATATAGAAGCCAGATATAAATCCTCATATTTACAGCCAACTGATTTTCAACAAAGATTTCAAAAACACTCACTGGAGAAAGGACAGTCTTCAACAAATAGTGCTGGAAAAATTTGATATTCATATACAGAAGAATGAAACTAGATCCCTATCTCTCACCATTACAAAAATCAACTTAAATGGATTAAAGAATTAAGTGTAAGATTGGAAACTGTGAAACTACTAGAAGAAAACAGGGAAAATACCTCAGGCCATTGGTCTGGGAAAAGATTTTATAGATAAGACCTCAAAAGCACAGTCAATAAAAGCAAAAATAGATAAATAAGATGGTACCAAACTAAAAATCTTCTGCACAGCAAAGAGAACAATGAACAGAGTGAAGAGACAACCTGTAGAATGGGAAAAAATTTGCAAACTATTTACCTGACAAGGGATTAATATCCAGAATATACAAGGAACTCAAACAACTCAACAATAAATAATCATTATCATCATCCAATTTTAAAAGGGGCAGATGATCTGAATAGACATCTCTCAAAAGAAAACACATAAATGGTCAACAAGTACATGAAAAAATGCTTAACATCGATAGTCCTGAGGGAAATGCAAATCAAAACTACAAAGAGATACCATTTCACCCCAGTTAAAATGATGCAGAAAAAGAGGAACTCTGTTGGTAGAAAGTTCATACAGCCATTATAGAAAACAGTATGGAGGTTCCCTAAAAAGCTAAAAATAAAACCACCATACAATCCAGCAATCCCACTACTGAGTATACATCCAAAGGAAAGAAAATCCGTATATCAAAAATATATCTGTACTCCGTGTTTGTTGTAGCACTATTCACTATAAGGTAGATATGGAATCAAACTAAATGTCCGTCAACAGAAGAATGGATAAAGAAAATGTGGTGTATATATACACAATGGAATACTATTCAGCCATTAAAAGAGACTGAAATCCTGTCATTCACAGTAATATGAATGATCCTGGAGGATATTATGTTAGGTGAAATAAGCCAAACACAGAAAAATAAATACCAAATATTCTTACTCATATGTGGAAGCTAAAAAGTTTAATCTCTTAGAAGTGGAGAATAGAATAGTAGTTATTAGAGTCTGAGAATGGTAGAGGGTAGAGGGGATAGGGAGAGGTTGGTTACAGCCATCCTACTACAATTACAGCTAGATAGGAGGAATAAGTTCCAGTATTCCAGAGAACTGCAGGGTTGACTATAGCTAACATCAATTTATTGTATATTTTTAATTAGCTAGAACATAGGATTTTGAATGTCCTCAACACAAAGAAATGAGAAATATTTGAAATGATGGATTTGCTACTTACCCTTATTTGGTCATTACACATTATATACATGAATTGAAATATCACACTATACCCCATAAATATGTACAATTCTATGTCAATTAAAAATAATAATTATAAATAAAATAAAATGTATCCGTTCTCTTGCACATTCTTCTCTACTAATCCTCACCAACATAGACACTCACTAGGACCCAGCACAGATTGGTTTTTTGACTAATACATAGACTGAAAGAGCTGCTATTAAAAGAACAGCAAAAAACACCTAAGATTTTCATCTCTTAATCTCATATTTAGAAGATACTCATCTCTTCAGAATAAAGCAGGGAAAGAAGGGAAGCAGTATATTAGAAGAATTCTCCCCATCCTGATTTCTCCTCTAAGCAACCTGAAATGATTTATCCAATGGCATTGGGTACATAGGGTGTTGTGGATTCGATTTTATCTCTGGTGATGAAATATTGGGAAAAGGAAAAATCTACATATCTTAAAATAGCCTTCTCAAAGTTCTTGGAATGTATCAATCCTACATCAATGATCCCCCAGCTGCTCCTTTTAAAAGCAGTATATTCAAACTGAAAAATCAATTAACTTTAAAAACACCGAAGACTTAAAATCAAGATCTTACACAGAGGTGAAATCAAGGGTAGTTTCTCCTTTAAGGCCATCATTAAAATAAACCATTAAAAAAAAATAAATTAGATGTCCTTTCCAACATCCGAGTTCAATTCTACATAGAAAGGCATGGGTTCAGTAAACCCTTAATATTTCCACACAAAGCTAAATTGCTTAGTGTCTCTGAGCCTCAGTTTCTCATCTATGAAAGAAAATAACCTGTTTTATAAACAGGATTAAACAAGCTGATATATACAAAGCACATATCTCTTAACAGGGCTTTTCATAGATGGCAGTGTTTTGGTGGTACTCTGTGGTATTGGAAGATTTATTACTAATAAATGATGAAGTTGCAATTTCTGGAGCTAATTCTGACCAACTCTTGTTGGAAGAATAAAGAGTGCTCTATACGAAGCCACAGAGAATACTTCAAACTTCAATAAATTTTCTTCAAACTTCAATAAATCAACCCATTGTTTTATAAAATTCTAAGACACTTTGTTTAACCGATGTTTTTCATTAAAACAACTGATATTTTTGACTTTTTGAGTTGAAGTAGTTCCTTTGTGGAAGTACGGAAAGCATCTAAATTATCTCTTTTGCTTCATAACATGCAAACAAGTATGTCAACACCATTGAGTAATATTTCTCTCAGGCCACCTGGTTAGACACACTACCTAATATCAGTGAGGTAGAGAATAGGTAAGGCCTTTGCGTGAATGACATCCCAGAGACGCCCAAAGATGTAGTCATTGCAAATAAGACACAGACAGTATTTATTCCTCCACCATGTCTTTTATACTAAATTTATACTGATTTTTCTAATTACAAAAGCAGCACTTAGTCAGAATGAAAAATAAATGGGGAATATATCAAAGTACAAAAAAGAAAATAGCTACTATTAGAAAAAACAAGTGTTGGTGAGGATGAAGAGAAACTGGAAGTCTTGTGCACTGTTGGTGAGAATGTAAAATGGTGTAACTGCCATGAAAAATAGAAAAGTGGATCCTAAAAAAATAAAAAATAGGATACCACGTGATCCAGCAATCCCACCTCTAGGAATTATATGGGAAGAATTAAAAGCAAAATCTTGAAGAAATATTTTCATACCCATGCTCATAGCAGCCAAGAGGTGGTTGGCCAAGAAATAAAAGAAGGCCAAGTGTCTGTCAACAGACGAAAGGATAAATAAACCGTACATACAAGGGAATATTATTCAGCCCTAAAAACGAAAGAAACCTCACTTGCTACAACATGGATGAAATTTGAGGACATTACGCTAACTGAAATAAGCCTCTCACAAAAAGATAAATATTGTGTGATTTCCCTTGTACAAGGTATCTACAGTAGTGAAATTCATAGGAACAGAAAGTAAAACACTGGCTGCCAAGGGCTGGGAGGAGGGGGAATAGGGAATTGCTATTTAACAGTTACAGAGTTTCAGTTTTGCAAGATGAAAAAGTTCTGGAGATCTGTTGCATAGCAGCGTGAATGCATTTAACACTACCAAACTATGCACTTAAATTTGTTAAGATGATAAATTTCATTGTGTGTGTTTTTTTTTTACCACAGTTGAAAGGACAAAAAGCATCCATAATTCATCATTCAGGTATAAATCTGTTAATATTTTGATGTAGCAGTTAAAATCCACATGTCTCATTGAGTCGAATATTGTTAACATTTTCTCATGGCATTAAATATTCTTCTACAACCACATTTTAATGGCTGCATAGTTTCCATTGTTTAAATGATCCCCTATTACTGGGTTGTGAGTTATTATTGCTTGCTATTACAAATAAATCATGATATACTCCAGTTTTACGTTATTTTAAAATTTCATGTTGTATTTCTTACATTATACCTTTATTTCTTACATTTATGTCAATAGCAATTGAGTGGGGTTTTGGGTTTAGTTTAGTTTTTTTGGGGTTTCTTTTGTTTTGTTTTGTTTTGTTTTTAGTGTGGCGAATATTTACAGCTCCTGAAGCCCCGGTGGGCATGTTACAGCGTGCTCTTTTAGTTTTGCGATGGATAGGTGGTTTGTGTTAATCAGCTCAATTAGACCCTCTGCGTTATGGCAAGGACAGAGGGCTTTCGGTGTCCCGGTATTCTTGCCTTGGTGTACTGGAAAAATTGGATCACAGGTGGGCTTGGAGAATGAGTGCAAAGTTTTATTGAGTGGCGGAAGTAGCTCTCAGTGGATGGATGGGAGCCAGTAGAGGGGGTGATCTTTCCCTGGAGTCAGGCCATTCAGTGGCCGGGCTCTCCGACTGCCCTCGGCCCAACTCCACGTCGTCCAGCGGTAGATGGCCTGCCCCGCGTCTGCCGGTGTCTGCCAGTGGGTTCTTCCCGACCTCCAGCCACTTGTGTGCCCTTCTGCTGGTGTGTTCCTCTCAATGTCCAGCGCTTGTGTCTGTGCCTACTAGGGTTTCAGGGTTTTCATAGGCACAGGATGGGGGCGTGGCGGGCCAGGGTAGTCTTGGAAAATGCAACATTTGGGCACCAAAACAGAAATGGCTATCCTCACCTAGGTCCCTGTGCACAGGCCCCGCGGAGGAGTGGGGGGACGCAGCCCTGACCAGGAACCCGCCCTTCTCTACCCAGCACTTCCCTGCCCCTGTTCCCTGATCACATGCCCCCAGGACCAAACTTCAGGCCATCTGGAGCCAGAACACATCCTCAACCCTTTTCTATAGAATGGAATTATTTCCTGAGACCTTGTTTCCCTCAGAAAGTAGCTGATAATATTGCTTGGGGGCTGATGTTATCACCTCCAAGTTATCAATGAGAAAACTGAAGGCCAGAGTGGTTAAATAACTAGCCCAATGTCACACAGCTAAGAATAGTAGAGTGAAGGTTCAAACTCAAGCTTCCTGCATTTTTACCAACCTGATCTTGCCACGTGGAATATCATGATAGTTCATGTAGCACTAAGTACAACGGCACACTTGATTGATAGGATATCTCTAATTCCCTTTAAAAAAAAAAAAATCTATGAGTAGGCCATTACTACTTACCTAGGGAAGACTATGTGGCATGTTTCAGAGAAGGCCTCCCTGTTGCTGCTTCTATTCCTTTTTTTTCCCTGGGCTGGACTAACCCAAATAATTAAGAAGAGTATTTCTGAAGGGAGTTAAATAACTCCAATTAGGAGTGCTCTATTTTAGGAGGAACTGGGGCGGCAGATCTTATTTCCATATGGCAGTTGCATGTGTTTATTAATAAAAAAAAGACTAACAAAAAGTCTTCTTTATTAATAAAAGTCTTCCATGTGACCACGGAATAGTTATCTTGTGCTAAGTTCCTGGGAACCAGACACAGGCTTTTCCAGTTTGTCCTCTGCAATCATTTGTGGCCACTCTGAAAGAGTTTATCTTCAATTCTCCCACTAGAATGGCTGTTTCTGAAATGCAAGTCCTGACAAAATGACTCACTGGGGCCATGTTAACTTTTATCATCATCTGTTTTTAGCGGTAATTAGGCCATAGCGATTTTGGCGGCAGCACATAAGTCAAATTTGCAATCGCTCCCTGCACTAAAAATCCTGGTGGTTATTATTGGCGTTTCGCGGCCCTATGATTCACACGGGTTTGGAGTGTTGCTGCTTAAGGTATCTGGTCAGGTAATTAGGGATGCGTTGGTTTCTTTTGTTTCAGTCAGTTCAGATCAAAGACCTGCCAAAGTAGGTCCCTGAAGTCCCTGTCTGAACCCCACTGTGTCTGCTGCTATGCAGATAAATCCTTAAAGACAGAAAACCCAGCCATTCACAATGAATGGTCTTTCTTTACTATCGCTAAGCTCTACACAGTTTCCAACAGTCATCTGGAGGATGTGCAAGGCTTAAAGGGATTTTAATTTTTTGAAGGCAGGGAGAATATGCAAACTATCAATTTTTTAAATTATTATAATCATGTGGGACAACTCCAGATTTCAAGTGCCCACTCTGACAGGCCATGCCCTCATTTTTTGGCAAAATGTTCATCATATTTCCTGCTGTGTTAATCCCTCCATGGAGTTGTACAACTTGAACACAACTTTCTGTTCCCCCGAAGTCCTTCTTCATAGCTCTCAAATGTCACTTTTGCTGCATATTTGTCTCTGAGTCCTCTTCATTCTAGCTGTTAAATATGTAACTTTTAAATTCTGACAGGTATTCTATCTCCCAGGAGCCCTGTTTCCTGCTTTCCTAGGTCCCTGGATTCTGCTGAATTTAAAACATCAAAAAAAAAGACAACTCAATTGACCAGTTAAATCCCAGCACTGCACCCCAGCATAGTGCAGGAGAGAAGGGAAGCTGGACCTGGAGCCGGGACTCCAGTGCTTCACATTGCAAAAGAAGCAAGTGGTAAATAAATTGGAAGAAGACACATCTGCAGGAGGGGAATTGTTGTTTACAGAGTTTACAAAGGGCAAGAATAAAGGTAGATGTGAACTGCAAAATATAAACAATGAGTAAAAACAGAAAGAACTAAACCAGGATTCTCTTATCACAGTGATTTGGAGCTGCTTAATCCTGGCCTCCCAGGATTCAGTCCATCATTCAGTTACCTAAAGAAAAACTCCTCATGCATTGCTTTAAAATTCATCTTTATTAGGGATAGACAATCAAAGTATAGACATGTAGGCAAGGTGCAGTGGTTCATGCCTGTAATCCCAGCATTCTGGGAGACCGAGGCAGGCCAGTTACCTGAAGTCAGGAGTTCGAGACCAGTCTGGCCAAAATGGCAAAACCCCATGTCTACTAAAAATACAAAAAATTAGCTGGGCATGGTGACAGGTGTCTGTAACCTTAGTTACTTGGAAGGCTGAGGTAGGAGAATGGCTTGACCCCCAGAGGCAGAGGTTGCAGGGAGCCGAGATCGCACCATTGCACTCCAGCCTGGGCAACAAGAACGAGACTCCGTCTCAAAAAAAAAAAAAAAAAAAAAAAAAAAAAAAAATGGTGGTGGGCGCCTATAATCCCAGCTACTCAGGAAGCTGAGTCACGAGAATCCCTTGAACACAGGAGGCAGAGGTTGCAGTGAGCCAAGATCACGCCACTGTACTCCAGCCTGGGCAAAAGAGGGAGACTGTTTCAAAAAAAAGTATAGACATGTACAAAATGATAAACTCCTGTAGTTCATCAGAATATTAGTTACTTCTGAGGAGAAAGTGATACACAAAGTAATTCCAATGTATTTATCATTTATTTCTTGAGCTGATGATGGGTATGTCACTATGTCTATTTTTCTTTATCCTTTTATGAATGTCCAGAAAATTTTGTAAGAACTTCTAAATAAACAAATAATTAAAAGAAGCTCATCACCAAAGTCAGCTACTTGGAACCTCCATCCATGAGTATCAAGGCCAACTTCTCAGTGTGCAGTCACACAGAGCCCCACACTCAGGAGGATTCCACACTTGGATTAATGCTCTGTTGTCATCGTCTTAAAATTCTTTGTAAATTTGTAACAAGGGGCCCACATTTTCAATGCCCAGTGGGCCCTGCAAATCACACAGCTGGTGCTAGGCAGCATTTAGTCAAGAAAAGGATACTTCTGTTTTAAGTTAGACAAACAGGCAGACAAGCCCAGGAGTCAGGACACTTGTGTCACCCTCCCTCTGGAAGCTGTGGATCTCATTTTCCACTTTGACTGGTTAGAAACATCCTCAAGACACCTCATAACTTCTCTCTCATCTCTTGTTCATCTTCTTTTATCTTGTCCTCAAAAACCAAAGACAGCCAAGATGCAGAGGAGGAAAAGGATGGTCAGGGTTGGTGGCAATTCTTAGGAATGGTGAGAGGAAGTGGTTCCAGGTTTGCCCCACTCCCATCTTAGCATCAAACAACAGGGAAGTGGCTGCCACTCTCTACTCCTCACCAGCAGTCACTGATTTTAAAAATTTTGGGTTAGGATTTAATCCACCAAATATGGATGAAAGATTTCTACCCTCTAATTATTGATAAAGCATGCTTTCACCCAGAAAATAGTTACTGAGCACCTGTTATGCACAGGCACTGTATTAAGCCCTGAAGATTACAAAGAAGGAAACTCAATGTCCCCAGCCTGCAAATTTTTACAGTCTATTGGAAAGACAGGGAAACAAACCAACAATTATACTGCAGGATGTTCACTACTCTCCTGGAGGGGCTGCTAAATGCTGTAGAAGCAAAGGAAGAGTGCCACCATCTCCCTGGGGCATGGGGGGATATTAGGGAAGATGTCATGAAAGAGGAGAGTGCATCAAAGCATTCAGGCAGCAGAGACAGTATGCGTGTGGAAACAACAAGTGAGCAAGCATGGTATATTTATTTGGAGGACTGTTTTAATCCATTTATTCTTTCTTGATAAATCATCTGCAAGACACCATGCTTAAAAAGTAAATTCAAGGGCAGATAATGACAGAAAAAGTGGGACAGATAGGAAAAGATCAGATAGTGAAGAAAAGACTAGATTTTGTTTTGTTGGTAAAGGAATCATAGTAGAATTGGGGCAGAGAAGTAATATAAGATCTGTTTGTTGGGTTTATTGGGACAGGGAACCCTAGGCTTTGGAAGATAATTTCAGGGAAAGTGAATAAAAGTCATGTGGCCTGTAAGAAGGAGGCTATTGCAATATCCCTGCTTCTGTATAACTAGGGAAGTAATGATAGAAGAGATATTTCAGGACATAGAATTTAATAGACTTGAAGAGAAGATGTGGCAATGAAAAAAAAAAAAAGGAGAAATTATTATGACTCACAGGTTTCCATCATGAACACTTAGCAAATGGTGGCCTCATTCACTAAGGGTTGGAACCCAAAAAGGGAAATGAGTTTGGAGAAGAATATGAAGTGTTCAGATTTGGTGTTGTTGGGTTAGGGAAGTCTGTGGGACTCCAAGTAAATGTACTTCTATCAGGTGAATGGATATGTGAGTTGAAACTCAAGAGAGAATTTTGAACTGAAAACAGACTTGGGAGTCACTCATGCACAATGAATAATTGGACCAATAGCCCTGGGTAGATTGCCCAGGAAGAAAGAAGAATGTGTAGCAAGAGAAGTAACCTGATGATAGGAACCGTAGGACTGGAAGGTAACAATAAACTGTCAAGGGAGACCGAAAAGGAATACCAAAAAATTAAAAATGAACTAGGAAACAGTGGCATCATAAACCCAGGTTTTAAAATGAAGACAGTGATCAACAATGGCAAAGGCAGTCAGATAACACAAGAAAAATGAGATCTGCAGAAAATCATTGGATATAACTAGAAGATTTTTTATGACCTCAGTAAAAATAGTTCACGTTCAGTAGTGCGAGTATTTTAGATGACTTTCTTGATTTGGCTGGCATTTATCTTTTAAAATATTATCGAAGTATTCATTCCTTTATTCATCCCTACATAGTACTTAAAGGAGAAACATAATTTATAGCAGCAAGGGTTAGTCTAATATGCATTGATTACACAGGTTCTTTTTACTTCCCTTATAAGGGATCACCCAGAGTGCTTCACACAAGCAGATGCTGAGACCAAATGCTTTGGATGAGATTATTAGGACAAAGAGCAAAAGTTTCAACACCTTAATCTCGTATTTTGAAATCTACTTATAAAGCTTCTTGATTTGTTATTTAGCCAAATGGACTGCTCTTACAGGTCACTTCCCCAAATCTTTGCTATATTATTTCAAACACTTTCTAAAAGGAAAACTCCATTGGAATCATATGTATATCAGAATTCCATATAAAGGGATATGGCCTACTCTTTAGTTAAACTGCAAGCAAAGAGCCAGGAATGTGAAAACTGAGGTAGAAACTATTTGCAGTTCACTTATTCTGAAGCAGGCCCTTGAGTTCTTTGACTACATTATGGATACAGCTGCCATCTCTTAGATTCAGAGAGAGAGATGACCCCCCTATCAGCTATGGCAGGCTCTGGATATCAATGGCTGATAAACCTCATTCTCCATGAAAATGTTCTGCCTAGGTGAAGTCAAGTCCATTCTCAGGCAGGCTCAACATTTATAACTTGACTGGTTAAAGAATGATCAGAGTTGAGCACCTCAACACCCTAAGTCTTGTAAGACATAGAAGCAAGAGCTAATTGGTAGCCCTCCTTTGTTTTATCTGCAAAACCTGGAAATGAATATTTAGACTTCATGATAACAATGTAGAAAACAGAAAGAAAGGACAAGGTATAAGGACCAAGGGATCATGGGGGGCACCAAAATAAAGTCATACCCAGGAGATCTGATCTCTCAGGGCAGGCCTGTAGCAGTGGTAGTAGGAGTATATTTGCAACAGGTTCCTGAAATATTAAACACTGTCGTTTACAGAATGAATCTTTCCTTCAGGGCTGTGTGAGTTTTCTTCTCTACCGCTATATTAGCAGCTCTAATATACAGCTTTATCCTTTTCTCTCTTATATACATAGAATAGGTTGGCTCCTTTACTTGAACAATTTTTTTTAAAAGTTGAGTTTCTTAATGAATTGACCAGGTGGCTTATAAAAATACCATCAAAAAGAGCATTTTGTGTTAAAGAAAGCACAATGTTTAAGATCAATTTATTTAATTTTTATTTTACTGACTTCAAACTACTTAAAATAGTGAATTTAACAATCCCATGTCCTCATTGCCAAATATCTTAATTCTCACCAATCAGCAAAGGACACAGGGGAAGAATAAGTCAACAAAACAGAAAGTAAGCCAACGCTTCTGCCAATGAATACTAACAATTTAAATTTTTTTTTTTTTTTTTTTTTTTTTTGAGACAGAGTCTCGCTCTGTCACCCAGGCTGGAGTGCAGTGACATGATCTCGGCTTACTGCAAGCTCCTCCTCCCGGGTTCAAGCGATTCTCCTGCCTCAGCCTCCTGAGTAGCTGGGACTACAGGCGCCCGACAACACGCCCAGCTAATTTTTTTGTATTTTTAGTAGAGACGGAGTTTCACCGTGTTACCCAGGATGGTCTTGATCTCCTGACCTCGTGATCTGCCTGCCTCGGCCTCCCAAAGTGCTGGGATTATAGACATGAGCCACCGTGCCCGGCCAATTCTAACAATTTTTAAAAATGTTTGAGCTCATGGAACTAATCAATTCAAACGCTTTAAGGAGGAACTGAACCCCCCAGAAGTGATATTTGATGTTACAAGACATGGCAGCAGCCTTCTTTTATGAAAATGTAGCAAACTGTGACTTAAATACAATAAATTGACTTTTACTTCCAGCCAAGATGGAGTAACAGGGACTGGATTTATCTTCTTACATGAAACGACTTACAAACAGAACAATATGAAACAACAGTTTTCAAAATATTGGTCATCAGTCAATGAAGGAAAGTGATCCTAAAGGTATGAGGAACAAAGTAAGCTCTACAATGGTTCCACTTAATTCCTGGAGAGAGTTTCCAGGCTACCACATATGGAGGGGAAAATAAAAATTAAAAACTTTTCAAAATAGAAAAAAACTTATAGAAAAACGGTGTAAATTTTGGTCCATCTGTGCAATGTATTTGTGTTTTAAGCTAAGTGTTATCACAAGAGAGTCGAAAAGTTTTAAAAAGTTTAAAGGTTTATAAATTTTAAAAGGTACAGCAAGCTTTAGTTAATTTATTATTGAAGAAATAAAATGTTTTAATAAATTTGGTGTAGCCTAAGCATACAATGTTTGCAGTCTGAAGTATTGTGCAGTAATGTTTTAGGCCTTCACGTTCACTCACCACCTAATCACTGACTCATCCAGAACAGCTTCTAGTCCTGCAAGCTTCATTCATAGTAAGTACCCCATATATGTGCACCATCTTTATCTTTTATTTATTTTATATTTTACTGCACTTTTTCTGTTTACATACAAACAGAGTTGACATTGTGTTACTGTTGCCTACAGTATTTAGCACAGTAAGATGCTATACAGACTTGTAGCGTAGCAGCAATAGGTTATACCAAATAGCCTAGGTGTGTAGTAGGCCATACCACCTAGGTTTATGTAAGTACACACTGTATTTGCACAACTGCAAAATTGTCTAATGACACATTTCTCAGAACGTATCCATCATTAAGCAATGCATTACTGTTCTTAAACTACTAAAAGAAATGGAAATTGTCAATCAAGGATCCTATATTCAGTAAAAATAATTTTAAAAAACAAAAATGAAATTAAAATGTTTTAGGCGTACCAAAGCTGAAGAATTTCTGACACTGCAATTTTCCTTCTGCATTTTCATGCAGAAAGAAAATGATACCAGATGGAAATCTGGATCTACACAAAGGAATGAAATGCACCAAAAATAATACTTACATTGACAAATAAAAAAGATTTGTATTCTTACATATTTCTTCTTATTCACCATCATAAAATTATTATGAATACCTCTCGGGAAGCCTTTAAAGCGTATTGAAGAATATCAGATCTATTAAAGTGGTAGGAAATAATGGAAGTAACTATCAAAAACACAGCCCTAAACTGAACACTGACAACATCCACAGATCAGAAATATTTGGATATCTTAGCAATGAGCATTTTAAGGACTGAATCAGGTAATTAAAGCTTGACTAATCTAAGAAAATATACAGACATCAATTATTATAGAAAATATTATTGAAAAGACATTGCTTTCCAACCCTATTTTCCATAGCTATCCTTCACTCACCCATTGCTCCCAGTTATATCAAGCCACTTCCCCCAATCTGGCAGTTGGCATATTTTAGTCCCTATCCAGTTTTTTATAATCTGCTAGACTATGAGGTACTTGGTGGCAAAGAATCTGTCACCAACTTACCTTAACACAGGAACTGACCCATAGCTTGCAAATGCAAATGTATTTATTATTTTTATTTTTGCATATATTACACTTGCATATATTATATGTATTTGATGTATTAGTTTATATAAAATATGTTATATTTATTACTTTATTATATGTTAATGATGGGTTATGCATTCATATTTCTGAATACTACTTTTCTTAAACCTTCCTTATGTATATTTATGTTCTTTTTTTTTTATACTTTACGTTCTAGGGTACATGTGCACAATGTGCATGTTTGTTACATATGTATACATGTGCCATATTGGTGTGCTGCACCCATTAACACGTCATTTACATTAGGTATGTCTCCTAATGCTATCCCTCCCCCTCCCCTCACCCCACAACAGGCCCCGGTGTGTGATGTTCCCCTTCCCGAGTCCAAGTGATCTCATTGTTCAGTTCCCACCTATGAGTGAGAACATGTGGTGTTTGGTTTTCTGTTCTTGCAATAGTTTGTTGAGAATGATGATTTCCAGCTACATCCATGTCCCTACAAAGGACACAAACTCATCCTTTTTTATGGCTGCATAGTATTCCATGGAGTATATGTGCCACATTTTCTTAATCCAGTCTGCCATTGATGGACATTTGGGTTGGTTCCAAGTCTTTGCTATTGTGAATAGTGCTGCAGTAAACATACATGTGCATGTGTCTTTATAGCAGCATGATTTATAATCCTTTGGGTATATACCCAGTAATGGGATGGCTGGGTCAAATGGTATTTCTAGTTCTAGACCCTTGAGGAATCGCCACACTGTCTTCCACAATGGTTGAACTACTTTGCAGTCCCACCAACAGTGTAAAAGTGTTCCTATTTCTCCACATCCTCTCCAGCACCTGTTGTTTCCTGACTTTTTAATGATCGCCATTCTAACTGGTGTGAGATGGTATCTCATTGTGGTTTTGATTTGCATTTCTCTGATGGCTAGTGATGATAAGTATTTTTTCATGTGTCTGTTGGCTGTATAAATGTCTTCTTTTGAGAAATGTCTGTTCATTTCCTTTGCCCACTTTTTGATGGGGTTGTTTGTTTTTTTCTTGTAAATTTGAGTTCTTTGTAGGTTCTAGATATTAGCCCTTTGTCAGATGAGTAGATTGCAAAAATTTTCTCCCATTCTGTAGGTTGCATATTCACTCTGATGGTAGTTTCACTTGCTGTGCAGAAGCTCTTTAGTTTAATTAGATCCCGTTTGCCTTTTTTGACTTTTGTTGCCATTGCTTTCGGTGTTTTAGACATGAAGTCTTTGCCCATGCCTATGTCCTGAATGGTATTGCCTAGGTTTTCTTCTAGGATTTTTATGGTTTTAGGTCTAACATTTAAGTCTCTAATCCATCTTGAATTAATTTTTGTATAAGGAGTAAGGAAGGGATCCAGTTTCAGCTTTCTACTTATGGCTAGCCAGTTTTCCCAGCACCATTTATTAAATAGGGAATCCCTTCCCCATTTCTTCTTTTCATCAGGTTTGTCAAAGATCAGATGGCTGTAGATGTGTGGTATTATTTCTGAGGGCTCTGTTCTGTTCCATTGGTCTATATCTCTGTTTTGGTACAAGTACTATGCTGTTTTGGTTATTGTAGCTTTGTAGTATAGTTTGAGGTCAGATAGCGTGATGCTTCCAGCTTTGTTCTTTTGACTTAGGATTGTCTTGGCAATGCAGGCTCTTTTTTGGTTCCATATGAACTTTAAAGTAGTTTTTTCCAATTCTGTGAAGAAAGTCATTGGTAGCTTAATGGGGATGGCATTGAATCTATAAATTACCTTGGGCAGTATGGCCATTTTCACGATATTGATTCTTCCTCTCCATGAGTATGGAATATTCTTCCATTTGTTTCTGTCCTCTTCTATTTCATTGAGCAGTGGTTTGTAGCATCCTTGGAAGGTCTTAGATTATTTTGATTATTTTGAATGTTCTTCACATTCTGCACCAGACCAGGACATGCTAACTCACTCAAAACCAGGACACACTTTCGTCACTCAAAGGAATGAAAGAGATCACTCCTTTGCTCTGATTTTGGTTTGCTCCTAATTTTTATTTTATTCAGAGAGAGAGAGAGAGTGTGTGTGCATGTGTTTACATATATATAAAATACATATATAGTCTATATAAGGCAAATCACATTTCTCAGGTTTTAACATCGCTAAAATCAGAATGGACCATACAATCAATAAACCTTAGATTCAATAAAACATAGCAATATTCAAGGCATATCACAGAAAATGGTACTTACTGTTCCATACTACCACATTCCTGAAGCTTACTCCCCATAGGCAACCATTTTTAAAATATTTCTTCAGATAATTATTAATATCTTTATATTTTGAAAAATATACTTACATGTCTTTTTTTCCCCCACTTTCAGTGGTACAGAGAATATTCAAATGGGTCTGACCTAATCACATTATCACTTAGAAGGAAAGTTGTCTCTGGCTAGGAGCAGAAGAATGAGACAGGAATGCACTCCTGCTGGCCTGGAAGAAAGCAGACACTCATGTTGTGAACACCTGATGGAGAGGGGCAGTCTCTAGGAGCTAAGAGCAGTCCACGGCCAACAGCTAGCAGGGAAATAAAGACTTCATTTCTACAATCATTGGAAAATGAATTCTACCAACCATTCGAATGAAGTTGGAATTGGATTCTTCCCCAGAGCCTCCAAAAACGAAGACAGCCCAGCTGATTCTCTGATTTGAGCCTTGCGAGACTCTGAGAAGAAAGTCCAGTGAGTCTCTGTGCCTGAACGTCTCACCTACGGAACTATGAGCTAATAAATGAGTATCATTTTAGACTACTAAATCTGGAGTGATTTGTTACACAACAATAGGAAGCTAATATAGTAGTTATGCTTTTTATCAATATTAAATTTTTATATTATGAATAGATGGATATTATGGGAAGCCATTTTGTTCATTGCAGTTGTATTTCTATTTTTGTACAGATTTGTTTTCCTAGAGTCAATAATTGTCTCATTTTTTCCTTCCTTATTATTCTGGGTGTTTACTGCTAATTTTCTTTCAAATTCTCAATTTTTCAGACAAACATACTGGGTCATCTATTACTTCATGTTTTCCTCAATGATCTCCCTTCTGGATCCTTCCAGCCTTCTGCTCAATCTGTATTGGTTGCTTTCCATCTCTCAGCAGAAGTGACTTAATGTTGAATCTTCCTTCACAATTTCCTTCACAATTTTTTCTGGAATTCTCTCTCCTTCACATTTCTTGTATTTCTTATTTAATTTTGGGGGGTTATCCTTTTGTTTTAGAGAAACACCACTACCAATGGCTTCCTGTGAAAGAGATCATTGTAATAAATTTTTTTCTTTTTCTTTTGTACTTTAATTCTGGTAAGAATATTTAACATGGGATCTACCCTCTTAATTTTTTTTTTTTTTTACTTTAAATTCTGGGACACATACATGTGGAGAATGTGCAAATTTGTAACATAGGTATATATGTGCCATGGTGGTTTGCTGCACTTGTCAACCTGTTGTCTAGGTTTTAAGCCCCACATGCATTAGGTATTAGTCCTCATGTTCTCCTTCCCCTTTCCTTCCACCCCCTGACAGGCCCCGGAGTGTGATGTTCCCCTCCCTGTGTCCATGTGTTCTCATTGCCTCTTAACAGATTTTTAAGTATGTATACAATATAGTGTTGCCCACCATTAGCAAATGTTGTACAGCAGATCTCTTGAACTTAATCATCTGGTTTAACTGAACCATTATACTCACTGAATAGTAACTCTTACTTCCCCTCCCTCCAGCCCCTGGTAACCACTATTCTACTCTTCTACTTCTATGAGACTATATTAGATATTTCATACAAATTGAATAAGGTAGTATTTATTCTACTGTGACTTATTTCACTTAGCATACATTATGTCCTCAAGGATTATTCGTGTTGTTGCATATAGCAAGATTTTCTTTTTTAAGGCTGAATAATATTCCATTGCATGTATGTGCCACAGGAAAATGCAAATGAAACCACAGTGAGATAGCTCACACCTGTAGTGAGATAGCTCACACCTGTTTACAATGGTGTCTTAGTCAGTTCAGGCTGCTGTAACAAAGTACCATAGACCAGGTGACTTATAAACAACAGGAATTTACTTCTTTTTTTTTTTTTTTTTTTTGAGGCGGAGTCGCGCTCTGTCACCCAGGCTGGAGTGCAGTGGCGCGATCTCGGCTCACTGCAAGCTCCGCCTCCCGGGTTCACGCCATTCTCCTGCCTCAGCCTCCCAAATAGCTGGGACTACAGGCGCCTGCTTCCTCGCCCTGATAATTTTTTGTATTTATAGTAGAGATGGGGTTTCACCGTATTAGCCAGGAATTTATTTCTCACAGTACTAGAGGTAAGTAAATGCAAGATCAAGATGCCAGCATATGCAATTTCTGGTGAGGACAGCCTGGTTCAGAGATGGTCGTCGTCTTCTTATATCCTCACATGGCAGAGAGCAGAGAAATCCTGTGTCTCCTCCTCTTTTTATAAGGGCACTAATCCCATTGAGGAGGACTCTATCCTTATGACTTAATTACCTCCCAAAGGCCCCACCTTCTAACACTATCACATGGTATTTAAGGATTTAGCCTTCAACATGTAAATTTTAGGGGTCAAGAGACACAAATATCTAGCCCATAGAAGGTGGTTATTATTTCTTAAAAAATAAGTTTTGACAATAATGTAGAGAAATTGGAAACTTTGTACATTGATGGTGGAAATTAAAATGGTGTACCTACTACGTAAAACAATATGGAAGGTCCTCAAAAAATTAAAAATATAAGTGTCTTATGATGCAGCAACTCTGGGTATATATTTGAAAGTACTGAAATAAGTATGTCACAGAGATATTTGCACTCCTATATTTGTTGTTCATTGTAGCATTATTCACAATAGCCAAGACGTAGAAACAACCTAAATGCCCATTGATGGATGACAGATAAAACGTGGAGGTAATTTTTTTTTTTTGAGATTTTTCATGTCTTCATTCTACATTCATGCTTGGCTGATAGTTTGGGTAGGCATAGAATGTCATGTAGGTGTTCCTTCACTCTGCTTTGGTTTCCTTTGTTTTTGAGAAGCCTGATGCCACAGTGATTGCCAGTCCTTTGGGTATGACACGTGATGGTTAATACTGAGTGTCAACTTGATTGGATTGAAGGATAAAAAGTATTGATCCTGATTGTGTCTGTGAGGGTGTTGGCAAAGGAGATTAACATTAGAGTCAGAGGGCTGGAAAAGGCAGACCCACCCTTAATCTAGGTGGGCACAATCTAATCAGCTGCCAGCACGACTAGAATATAAGCAGGCAGAAAAATGTGAAAAGAGTGACTGGCCTAGCCTCCCAGTCTACATCTTTCTCCTGTGCTGGATGCTTCCTGCCCTCAAATATCCGAATCCAAGTTCTTCAGTTTTGGAACTCAGATTGGCTTCCTTGCTCCTCAGTTTGCAGATGACCAATTGTGGGACCCTGTGATTGTGTCAGTTAATACTTAATCATGTGAGTTAATCGTGTGAGTTAATACTTAATAAACTCCCATATATATGCATATATATAATGTTTAACAAACTCCCGTATATATGCATATATTCCATATATATATATATATATATATTTATATATATATATATTTTTTTTTCCCTCAGTTTGCAGACAACGAATTGTGGGACCCTGTGATTGTGTGAGTTAATACTTAATCTAGTGAGTTAATCGTGGGAGTTAATACTTAATAAACTCCCATATATATGCATATATATATTCCTTATATATGCTTCCTATATATATAAATATATATACACACATACATATTCTGTCCCTCTAAAGAGTCCTGACTAACACAGACCTAATTTTCTTTTCATCTTCTTCCTCCTCTTACTTCTCTCTGTCAGAGTTTTTAAGATCTTCTCTAAGTTCCCAGTGTTGAAATTTCACACACTATCTTCTTAGTATGTGTCCTTTTAATTAAAAGGCTCACGCCCTTTTAATTCAGAAATTCCTATCCATGGGTGGTGTTATTTCTTAGATAATTTCCTCCCTTCTGTTTTTTCTTTCTTTTTTTCTGTTCTTTCTTTTTAGAAGTCCTATCAGTTTCTTGCCTTAGCATTTCATTCTCTTATCTTTTCTCTCACATTTTTCAACCATTTGCTTTATTTCTTTAACTTTATTTTCCACCTATTATATTGGTTGCTTTATTCTGCTTTTTAACTTGCAAAAGTTATTTCTGTTCTCTGAATGTTTCTATTTTTAAGTGTAATTGTGTTTTTCCTTCATACTATCTTTTTATATTTCTGAAGATATTATTTGGGAGATATTTGTTTTGTTTTGTTTTGTTTTGTTTTCAGTTTATTTCTGTTCCCTGCATTGTCTTGCTTTCTCTGAGTTTCTGGGTTTTTGTTGTTGTCATATTAATTAAGATTTCTATTTTCACCATGGAGGCATTCCTCACATGCTGTTGATCCTTGACTATAAATTCCTTTGTAAAAGTGAATCATTAAAATATTATTTAGAAGCATTTTTTGCATGAAAGTCTTCTCAACTAAGCCAGGCACAGTGGCTCACACCTGTAACCCCAGCACTTTAGGAGGCCAAGGCAGGCAGATCACCTGAGGTCAGGAGTTCGAGACCAGCCTGGCCAATATGGCAAAACCCCATCTCTACTAAAACTACAAAAATAAGCTGGCCACGGTGGCAGGCACCTGTAATCCCAGCTACTCGGGAGGCTGAGGCAGGAGAATCACTTGAACCCGGCAGGCAGAGGTTGCAGTTGCAGTGAGCCAAGATTGCACCATTGCACTCCATCCTGGGCAAAAGAGCAAACTCCATCTCAAAAAAAAAATAATAATAATTAAAAATAAGAAAGAAAAGGAAAAAGAAAGTCTTCTCAACTAGTGAGCTTCCCTGTAGGTGGAGACCTGATGGTTTCCTTGGGAAACTTTAATGTATTTTTAGATCTTTTTTGGCAAGTTTCCCTAGGAGCAAAGCATCCAATCTCCTGCCAGGAGGGTAAAACTCTGGCTGTTCACATTCCAAGAACTGCTTCAGGAAAGGAGCTGGAGTATCAATGGTCAGTATGTAAATTTCACTTAACCCTCTTGTTTTCTGATATTCCTTCCTCTACTATTCCTAGTGTTCTTGAATCCAGGACCTTTTTCTTTCAGTCTCTTCTGAGAATGAACTTTCTGTGGTCCAGAAGATAGGAGAGGGCCCAGGTTGCCAATGCTGGTGAAGAGGATCCAGGGCTCTGTGTCTGGACTGCTGCCTTCGATTTGTGGTTCTTTCCAAGGTTGTGCAGCTCAATTCTTAGTGGTCCTTCCTGCCTACAGGCATTGAGTTTTCCACTCCAAAATGCAAAGTCATTTGCCACACTGGTTTATTCACTTTCCAGCTTCCAAATTTTGCTTTTATCTCTTCTTTTCTCTTCTTGGTTTATCCTTTTTTATTCCTTTATTTTCAATTTAGTAGAATTTCAGGAAAAAAAAAAATCATCGTGCTTAACCAGAATATCCTAGATATTTATAGGCTATAAATTTTCTTCTATTTGTTGTTACAGCAGCCTCCCAAAATCTGAAGAATTTGAAAGCATGAAAAACATTATTATTACTCCTGCAATTTTTTTTTCTGTTTACTGGTATAAAAATTTCAGGGATTCTGAACTTTTCATAACTGCTAATATGAAAAAGACAAAGTTGAAAGAACTCTTCCCCAACTAAAATGGTAACACCTCTTCTCCCATGTACATACACCATGTGGCAGGCCCACAGTATATTCATGCCAACATTCCCATTCCCTAGCTTTACCTTCTTTGGAATGGTCAGAGGGAGAGTAGGCAAATTTCTGCAGGCAGTAGTGATGTTCCCCTCCCTGTGTCCATGTGTTATCATTGTTTGATTCCCACTTATGAGTGAGAACAGGCAGTGTTTGGTTTTCTGTTCCCATGTTAGTTTACTGAGAATGATGGTTTCATCTATGTCCTTGCAAAGGACATGAACTCATCCTTTTTTATGGCTGCATAGTATTCCATGGTGTATATGTGTCACATTTTCTTTACCCAGTCTATCATTTATGGGCATTTGGGTTGATTCCAAGTCTTTGCTATTGTGAATAGTGCCGCAATAAACATACGTATGCATGAGTCTTTACAGCAGAATGATTTATAATCCTTTGGGTAGATACCCCGTAATGGGATTGCTGGGTCAAATGGTATTTCTAGTTCTAGATCTTTGAGGAATTGTCACATTGTCTTACACCTTATACAAAAGTTAACTCAAGATGCATGAAAGACTTAAATGTAAGACCTAAAATCATAAAAATCCTAGAAGAAAACCTAGGCATTACCATTCAGGACGTAGGCATGGGAAAAGACTTAATGACTAAAATAGCAAAAGCAATGATAACAAAAGCCAAAATAGGCAAATGGGATCTAATTAAACTAAAGAGCTGCATAGCAAAATAAACTATCATCAGAGTGAACAGGCAACCTATAGAATGGGAGAAAAATTTTGCAATCTATCCATCTGACAAAGGGCTAATATACAAAATCTACAAAGAACTTAAACAAATTTACAAGAAAAAAAAAACAACCCCATCAAAAAGTGGACGAAGGATATGAACAGACAATTCTCAAAAGAAGACACTTATGCAACCAACAAACATTAAAAAATCCTCATCATCACTGGCCGTTAGAGAAATGCAAATCAAGACCACAATGAGATACTATCTCACACCAGTTAGAATGGCAATCATTAAAAAGTCAGGAAACAACAGATGCTGGAGAGGATGTGGAGAAATAGGAACACTTTTATACTGTTGGTGAGAGTGTAAATTAGTTCAACTGCTTAAGCTTTTGTTTGAATAAATTCATCTCATCTTTTCCTGAGGGTAGCATTTGATAAGGGAAAGAAGAGACAGTTAAAGGGACTTAGGGGTCAAACGAATGGGAAACAGAAGTTAAAAAACTCCGCCTTCTTCACTTCAGAGTTTTAAGAGCAGCCCTGCCCACTCCTCCTCCTTCACACACTGCCATTCTTTGATGTACGGACCCAACACTAGCTTCGCCCGTTTCCTGGGGTTGCCCTTTTGTATTTGATAATCTCTTAGCTTGTAATTTACTCCTATTTCTACATAGATAGCTCAATTTTAGAGTTTAACACCCTTGAAAGTTGGGGTGCTCGGTTTACTTGCTTTTTATAGTTCCTATCCCTGAATACGTCTGGGAATTGTCAATTCAATTCTCTAACCCACTGGTTCAGAAGTCGCTCTGTCAAAAATTCTGTGAGAAAAAAACTTCTAAACATAAGTCTGGAAAAAAAAATGCTGTATCCCCATCTTTCTGCTCTGGAAAGACAGCGGGGAGGTTGCACTCTTCCTTTATGTCCTGGAAGGAACCACTGCTTCCTCCAATTTAACAACTCTTAGCTCTTAGCTTCAGTTTCTTCTTCTCCTTCTTCCTTCTTCTTCTTCTTCTTCTTTTTCTTCTTCGTCTTCTTTTTTTTTAGTCTCGCTCTGTCACCCAGGCTGGAGTGAAGTGGTGTGATCTCGGCTCACTGCACCCTGGACCTCCTGGGTTCAAGCAGTTCTCCTGCCTCAGCCTCCCAAGTAGCTGGGATTACAGGCCCACGTCACCACGCCCAGCTAATTTTTGTATTTTTAGTAGAGATGGGGTTTCACCATGTTGGCCAGGCTGATCTTGAACTCCTGGCCTCAAGTGATCTGTACACCCCTGCTTCCCAAACTTCTGGGATTACAGGTATGAGCCACAATGTCCCGCCTCAGTTTCATTTTATAAATGGGAATAATAATGTCTAACTCATAGGGAACTGCGAGGAGTAGAAAAGAAAATGTGATCAAATCGCCCAGCACTTGTGTGGCACATATTTGACAAGCAATAAGTGCTAATTCACTGCCCCAGTCACCCTTTGCCAAGGAGTGGAAAGGGAACAGTTGGAAAAGCCCCCGAAGGCAGCTTCCAGAAGATTGAGAAGAGCCCCAGGGGAGGGCACCCAGCGCTGTGCAGCAGCAGGATTGTTTATTCCAGACAAGATCCACCCATCCATTTCCATCAGCCCAAATTCCAAAGCCTGTAAAAGCATTAAGGGACCATCCGCCTGGAGCCACACTGAAGCTTCCTGACCTAAACAAGAAGGTGCTCTGCTGCTGCAAGAGCGTCAGTACCCAGCGGCCATATTTCAACAGGCCTCCCAACCTCTGAGTAAATAAATGTGTGGAACAGATACAATAAACATTTTCTCTTGTCCTGAAATCAGATCTGCAGATTCCTCCTCCTCTCTGTGCTTGGCAGACTGTAATTACAGGATATGTTAAATTTTCTTTATAGCTAGTCTTGATGGTTGTTAAGTGACCACACCAGTCAGCACAGCACCCCGCTCTGGTCTGCTACCACGCGTAATGAAAACCAGATGTTCGTCTGTAGTTAATAATCAATACAGCTCTTGGCCCAAGTCAAGTAGTGCTCACCATTTGCTTGGAGAAGCCATGTAAAGTGGTGATAAGCCAGGGTGACCTGCAGCCTGCCTTTGGGGCCGCCACTGCAAAGTGAGATAAGCCATTGACACTCCCAGAGGTGACTGGGAGAGAAATGAGCAACTGACAAGAACCAAAAACTTACCAGACACGTGAAGTGTCTGAGTGTTGGAGCCTTCTCCTGAATTGCCATACAAAACTTCTAGAGATCTGGCAATGTGGATAGAAATGGACATCTTTGCTAAGAGTCTAATTACAGGTATTATTCGGCTTTTAGACAATCTGTTGGAATACCGGTACAAAAGTCTCTTCTATTTAGAGGAACTTTTCCTCCCTTGCTCAGAGATAGTCACAAAACACAAAAATCAATGAATGTGTCATTGAATAACTCCTCTTAGTATCTGACACTGTAGATCTTAGCGTTAGAACTGATAAATTAGGCACCAATATGTATAGCCATTAAAAGAAAGCATCAGCAAAGATTCTGATTGAGGGCATGAGGTGAGACCCTGAAGTCTCCACTTTTGACTAAATCCCCAGGTAATTCTGACACAGAAATACGCTTTATAGAAAGCATATTTTTGGTATAAATTTAAGTGGTAGAAGTTTCACTACTGAGCCAACCCGATTTGGAGATGCAGAGGGAAGAAATGAAGGAGTTTCTCTCCACCAGTCTTACAACCACTCAGGAAGATTCAGACCTCTGTCTGGTCTAAGTCTGAGCATAGCTCCACATGCTGCTTGTGGGGAAAAGGGGGTCAGATGCATTTTAACGTAATTGTTTTTAGGCCTTACTGGGGGAGGAGCGAGAAATAGCACAGTGCCATGGTTTTCCAGCTGCTCTTAATACCAGAGATAAGAATGTTTATGAATAAGAACACTAATCCAAGGGAGAAAACAATAATCTGTGACAAACATATCAATAAACTGCCTTAAAAGCAAAAAAAAAAAAAAAAAAAAGCCGGAGAGAGAGAGATGAATTCTGTTTTGAGGAGCAAATACAGAGTGTCAGGGAAAATTGCATTGAAAAGGTAGCATTTATTGGGACTTAAAGTGGAAAAAAAATTTCAACATACAAGTACAGGAGAAAAAGTCTATGATGATCTATGTTTTGGCCACCCAACAACCGAACGATTCTCCCTTCTTCTGTACCAGCACCCATATTCTCCTTGGGAAATGACCATTCCCAGATCCCTGAGTCCCTTTCAGCACACACCTCACCTTATCACCAATCACACCCCCTTGGGTTAGGGATTGTGAATGAGACTGGGAGAGGGACAGGAATCAGGAATGTATTTATCTATTTATTTTTTGAAACGGAGTCTCACTCTGTCACCCAGGCTGGAGTACAGTGGCACAATCTCGGCTCACTGCAACCTCCGCCTCCCTGGTTCAAGCAATTCTTCTGCCTCAGCCTCCTGAGTAGCTGGGACTACAGGCATGTGCCACCATGCCCGTCTAATTTTTTGTATTTTTAGTAGAGACGGGGTTTCACCATGTTGGCCAGGCTGGTCTCAAACTCCTAACATCGTGATCTGCCCGCCTTGGCCTTCCAAAGTGTTGGGATTACAGGCATGAGCCGCCATGTCTGGCAGAAATCAGGGATTTTTATGAGGAATAAGCTGGGTATTCTAACAAACTAAATGGAATAAGAAAGCCATGTGTTTTCAGGTACTCAACTAAGAAACTTTCTATGCAAAGTATCTGTTAATCCTTGAGAACTCATTTATTTTCTCTAATTTCCATCTCAAATTTACAATGGTCACAGTTACTTTCAATTATTAAATACATTTTCTTAATATAGTATTTATGCTTCCAATTGATGGATCCCTCTTTTTTATGAGTGTCCTGATTTGATAAAATAAAATATTAGACATTGGTGGGGAGGATATTCAAACCAAAATATAAACCCTTATTCTTAGATCTAGACAACACAAGAAATTTTCAATTGAGTACTACTCTTTAAGTACTCCTCTCATCTGAAATATTCTATTTAATATAATTAACCTCTTTTACAATAACGATTTAGGAGGTGATAAGTGATACACCCAAACGGTGAGCCCAGTGCCTTTCAGAGTTTAAATTTTTTCTTTCTCTGAATATAATAATAATGTGCACTTTCAAAAAATTCAAATAACTCAAAACCAAATTAAGTAGAAAATGAAAATTAGCAGCAAATAGTTTGAGAATTAGGTTTGGAGTAGGAATAAGGAGTGTCTGTTATTCATATAATTAAGCAGTGAAGACAAAGATTTTACATTTTTTTAAGACATTATGGTGCCACCATCAAAACGGCTCTCTCAAAAAGCAGCTTCTTTATAAATGCTACGAACTGAGTTGTGTCCCCACTCCAAAATTCCTATGTTGAAGCCCTAATTCAGAATTTTATGGTATTAAGAGATGGGGTCTTTGGGAGGTAATTAGCTTTAGATGAGGTTATAAGGGTGGGGCCTTCATGATGGAATTAGTGCCATTATGAAAAGAAAAACCAGGGAGCTCTCTCGTGCCCTATCTCACTCTATTTCTCTCTCTCTCTCTCTCTCTCTCTCTCTCCCCCCCCACCTCCTCCCACCACCCTTTACCCTATGAGAGCACTGGAAAAATGCAGCAGTCTGCAAGCCAGGAAGAGAGCTTTCACCAACAACCAAATCAGCTGGCATCTTGATCTTAAACTTTCCAGCCTCCAGGATTGTAGGAAATAAATGTCCGGTACTGTGTTATAGCAGCCTGAGTGGACTAACAATAAAGATCAAAATTCATCCTCTAATATTTCATCTATCCCACTGCTGGACTTTCTACCTCTCTTTTATCCTTTATTTTTCTCCATTGTCCTTAATGCCATATAGCATACTAAATCTTTACCTATGTATTATTTGTTTGTTCACTGCTGTATCCTTAGTACCTATAACAGACCTGATATATAATAACTGCTCAGTAAACATCTGTTGAATATTGAATGAATAAATCCAATTCAGGTGCTCCTTCTGCTCTACAGATTTTGCTCATTTCCATTTTCTTGACCTTGGCTTATCAGAAATTAACACCCTTTCTGTGTGCCTCTGTCTCTGTATCATGTCCAGACATCTGTAGTTTTATTTTTCACACTGTGAGCACATGCTGACCCTTACTCAGGACCAAGAAGAAGTTCTTGAGGACAGAAACAAGGACATTTATATCTTTATCTCCAATATCCATCTCTATGCTCATCTCCTAGTCCTGGTAGTGCAATGAGACAGAAATGGAAGAAAGTAGAATATGAATAATAAGACTGCTGATTTGATTGGAAAGACACCAGAGCATACAAAGGAGCAAAAACTACCCTTTGGGCAGGGGGAAAGTGGACCACATAGATGGACTATAACATTGAATCAAGGTCTCAGACATAAAACTAAGCAGGTCTCTGTTTTAGCCTGAGATGGAAGGTGGTTTGGGCTTCATGTGTAATATCTCCCATGAAGCATGCTGGGACAAATCCCCAGGATGCTGGGTTCTTCCTGGGTTTCCAAGATCAAGCTATTCTATTTACTTCCCTCCAAAATTGTCACCAAATGGCTACCAGGTGACAGAAAAATATGATGCATCCACTTGGGTGTTTAAAGACTCATTAGACTTAAAAGCTGAGGACTATCAAGGACCCACTGAGCTTATCAACTGAACTTCCTATCCAAAGGGGCTCATCCACTGAGTACACTGTACCTTAAGAATGACTGCTTACTACATGTGTGTCCACCATTCTCCATTACCCCTTCAAAGAATAAGTTAAAACATATAATTGAGTAAAATATTTTCAACTCCCACTTGCTTCTTTGCACTTTGGTGGATGACAATTTCAGATATGAATGTCGGCTTAACTCAAGCGTTAAGAGTTGTATACTGTTATTTCTAGATCTCCTTAGTAGAAGATAATCTGTTTCTCCAGGATAATGATGTAAGTTTTCAAGTTTGTGCTCAAATATTCATAGGCTAGTTTATATCCTATCTTAGCTTCAATTTCCTATTAACAAAATTAATTAAACCAGGTTCAAGCACTTTTTAATAATAGCATGATACCACGTATAGAGTACCTACTATAATATCTCTTTTATTATGCATAATAACCAAAGGAAGCACCATTATACATTTTCTACGCATGTGGAAACTGACTCAAAGACTTTCCAAAATTTCTCCAAGATTATGTAGCTAAGAAGTTTCTGAGATGTCATTCAAAATCAAAGTTATCTAATTAAAAATTTGTTAGGCTTCCTCAACATTACCATAAAAAAATTCTCCACAGGCCGGGCGCGGTGGCTCAAGCCTGTAATCCCAGCACTTTGGGAGGCCGAGACGGGCGGATCACGAGGTCAGGAGATCGGGACCATCCTGGCTAACCCGGTTAAACCCCGTCTCTACTAAAAAATACAAAAAACTAGTGGGGCGAGGTGGCGGGCGCCTGTAGTCCCAGCTATTTGGGAGGCTGAGGCAGGAGAATGGCGTAAACCCGGAAGGCGGAGCTTGCAGTGAGCTGAGATCCGGCCACTGCACTCCAGTTTGGGCAACAAAGCAAGACTCCGTCTCAAAAAATAAAAAATAAAAAAAATAAAAAATATTCGCCACATCTTTATGCTTTAGTTTCCCTATAGTCTGGTACAGGATCATTAAAGCAGACATTTAGCCATTCTTTTCCAAAGAAGAGGTGCAAACCATTCTGTGTATGGGTGGTGCTTCATATGGCCATGTCAGGTAATGTGCTGTCTTTGCCACAGTGAAAACAGCTGGAAAGGATTCCACACCCACTCCCTCTGGGGGGAACTGTTAACCTTCCCTGGCCACTAGAGAGGTTCCAGTCTTGTTTGTGCCTTCAGAGTTGAGTTTGAAATGATCTGAATTCCCAGAACATTAAGAACACCTGCATTCCAATGAAATGCAAACATTAATCAAAAACAAATGTAAGGGATTTGGAGGTTGTGTGTCATCCACACTCTGCTCTTCTCTCTCAGGAGGGATGATTGAGAGATGATTACAAGTTCTTTTTGATGATGCTGCTAAAAACTATTTGGAAAACATCATCCCCTCTCTTCACAAGACAGATTATATTGGGCAACATGAAGTCATGATTACATTGCACTAATTTTAGTTAAGTCAGACATCTTCATGAAAGCATTGCTCATACTTGCCAGCCGCTGCTGATTGAGTCAAAGTTCACCCAATTCTGGACAAAAGGAGAAATAGTCAGCAACCTTCTGTCCCTGTGAATAAGCCACTGCTGCAGCTACAGCAAGAGCCAAGCAAACCTCAGGCAGACAGGCCCATTCGCTTCTAGATCCCACAAGTTCTGCTGCTTCTCTTTGGATATTCCCAAGCCATCCCATTATTTTCTAGCTCCTCAATAACATAGGCAAGGTAGAGAAAAGTGCAGTCATGTTTTGGTCACTATCCCCGCCAACCCCTTCAACAAAGAACCTGGTTTCAAGGGCTCCTGATGCTAATACTTTCCTGCCTCATGGTCTGGTCTCTCTTAAATTGGAATGGGTCTTGTTAATTTTCCTCTCTGATCTACTTTGAATTACCTTGCAATGCTGGAAAACCTGTAATGGTCCAAGAAAGTGATGCCCCTAGAACTCTTTTAGAACCTCAATGCTAGTTGGACAATTTGGGGAGTTATTTGGATGGTTAGTTGGTTTTTTCATTTGCTATTTATTGGAGCTTCTGAGAAGTTTCTAATAGAGTGCTCACTTACCCTATTTCTTACCCTTAATTGATGTGCTGAGAAGTAAAGAGACTCAAGTTATAATGCTTTGCATTTTATGATGAAGTCCAGTATCTGGCCTTCAAGTAATTTATGAACGTCAATTCAGACTATTGACACAATGGGATACCAAAGTATTCTACTGCTATCTCCTCAGCCCTGGAGGCATTCAATCCACAGAAGAATGGAAGCTTCAACTTTTATCTTTCCTCCCCTCTGAGGAAAACCACATCTTTGCTCTTCCTGACTTTTCAGTTTTCTGGAAACCTAAAAGAGTACCTCTGGGATTAAGATTAGATTCCAAATCTCACCTTTGACATTTATTCTCTCTCTCTCTCTCTGTGTGTGTGTGTGTGTGTGTGTGTGTGTATGTGTATGTGTGTGAAAGAGAGAGAGATATTTTGACCACATTCCTTAATTTTTCCAAGCCTCAGTTTACTCATCTCAAAAATGAGAATAATTACAATGACTATTTATCAGGGTTTCTATGAGGCTCAACTTAGTGAAATAACATAAAACTTCTTTTTTACTGCTAAACTGACCCTACTTGCAGGGGAAAGGGGAGCCTTTAAAAGCTTGATTCTAATCTCATCTGTCAAGGTTGACAAGGCCTTGGTGTTATCAACATTATTTTAAAGACATAAATTGGGACCAGAAGAGCTTATTGAATTTCCTACATTCCTTCAACCAATCTAGAGTAGCACGTGCTAAGAAATGAAAGTGGATAATCAGAGCCAGTCGTTTAGGTGACAAGCATTATGTACATGTGCTGCACCTACTATATGCCCAGGTCTAGGTTACATTTTCCATGGGAGACACAGGAAGAAGAAACAAGACTCTGATATCTTGTTAAACTCAATACAGTTAACTCAATCAATTAATCAATCACTCCTTACTGGAATATACTACATGCTCAGCTCTGCCAAGGTGCAGAAAGACAGACATTCCTGCTCAGTAGTAATTTGACATCTGAATCATTTAATGGCTTCCCTACCTAAAAAAATGGGGCAGAGGTTGAGTATTATAGAGCTCCCTCAATATAAGAGGAGGGAGAAATCCCACCGGAACTGAGGAACCTGGTCTTACCAAAAGTAAACTGGAAAGTCAGTCTTATGTAAGGGACTCTCAGGACAGACAGGATTGTCAGATGTTCCTCAGCTCTGGAGCTTGGTGGCTTTGTTACTTAGTGAGGTGCGATCAGTCTGACACCTGCTCTCAGTCTTGTCTCTCATCATATGATCATCTGGCTGGCTCTGCTCATCACAATAAACTCCCAAGAAAGAAAATTAGACTGGTCTTTGTCATTGCCAGGACCCATGTGTGGGCAGAGTTCCTCTCACTGGGCTTCTCTGAGGTCTCTGACTACTTTTGAACTGCCTATCCTGGGCTACTGCCCACTGATATTCCAATCAACCAGAACCAGAGGGCCACTTGGCATGCAGTGCTCCTGCTTAAGGAGAAGTCTAGATCTGCTTTCCTCAGCAAGGAAGGTAGATATTTGGTCCAGAAAAAGCTGCCAGCCTGGAATATACCATAAGAGTCCTCTTTAGAAAACAACTTCTCTCCCTTTCTCCCTGCCCCTTGCCCTAGCCCTGCCCCACAACACACACCTAAAAAATAGCAAGAGTGTTACCAAAAAAAGTCCAATAGGCTGGAATAATTGGGAGACATTTTATTAAAGAGTATATAGTGTCACCTGGATAAGGTGACACTAGATAGACCAAGAAGATGAAGATATTTCGGACAGGTGGAACTGATTGAGTAAAGACCGGACTTTCAAAATGAGCTTCTGGTTAAGCATAGAACTCCCTTATACATCACAGCTGGGACTCAGTGCCTCTGCTTTCAAGTGGAGGACAAAATAGCAAAAGGGAAACTGACCACCTTTTATTCTGTGATGGGATTATTTCCTCTGTTGCTAGATATTGACATATGTGTGTTAATAAGAAAGAAGCTTCTTTTCTGGATTCATCTACACTCAAAAGTATGCTTTCTTCATTTAAGTGGTACCTTTTCTCTCTTCTCAGGTCTCGGCCTGCTAGTACATTTCCTAAAAAAAAAAAAAAAAAAAAAACCGGAAGAGCAAATAATAATAGCCGGTATTTATATACAACCTTTGTGCCGATGCTACATTAAGCTCTTTATGTGTTTCCTGTCATATAATCTTCATATACTATGTGTTTTATAAAATGAGACTGTACAAAGCCAATTATTAACTTTGCTAAGAGGAAAAAGACTTCTCCAAGGAAGTAATATTTGAACAAAATCTTCAAATATGTTATACGAGTTCTCTTGGTAATCAAGTCTGGGAAAGACATTCCTGGCAGTGAGATTGAATCAAAGGTATTAGAAAAATTAAGGAATGTCCCAGAAAAAAGTAAGTCATTCAGCAAAGTTAGATGATAGAAAGGGATTGAAGTGGGACCAGACACGCTAGAAGAAGCCAAATTGAGGAGAGATTTGTATGTCACAATTTTACCAAAATTAAACAAAAATCCACCGACCTGCTTTACTAGGGAAAGGCATTATCAGCTCTGCATCATAGAAAAATGATTTGGGGCAGTGCAGTGCACGGATTGATCAGGTATGGAGACTGGAGGTAGACACAGTCAGTTAGGAAATTGTCTTAGTCCATTTTGTGCTGCTATCACACAATGCCACAGGTTGGGTTGTTTATAATGAACAGAAATTTATTTGGCACGCCATTCTGGAGTCTGCGAAATCCAAGATCAAGAAGTCAAATCGGATGAAGGTCTTCTTGCTGCATCATCCCACAGCAAAAGGCAGAAGGGCACAAGAGTGCGTAAGAAAGAGAGGAAATAGGGCAGAACTCATCCTGCCCTATTTGAGAAATGCAATATTTCAGGAATACAAATATCAGGAACCCATTCCCATGATAGTGGCATTCATGAGGGCAGAACCCTTATGACCTAATAATCTGTTAAAAGTCCCACCTCTCAGTCAACAGTTCCACTGTTGGATTGAGGATTGAGTTTCTAGCACATGAACTTTGGGGATACATTCAAATTTTAGCAGAAACTATTGTTAGTCTACCTGACAGAGGATAAAGAATAAAACTGAGGTGAGATTCAGTCAAGAGTTAAGAATAAGATGCCTACCCTCCAGGGCTACCCGTAGGGTACCCCAAGGCACTACCTTCCAGGGTTTAGAACAAAAGAGGAGAGGAAAATCTAGCAAACAAATGCCAATGGCACTAGGCCATAGATGTATGAGGCCAAGTGGATCATAGATATTGTAGGTACTGGGCAAGGTCAGAGAGAAAGCTTCCAACTTAAGAGCTCCAGCAAAGCTTCCTTAGGAAGTGTACAATGGCCTAAATGTTTATGTCCCCATAAAATTTATATGACAAAATCTTAACCCCCAATAAAATATGATCAGGAGGTGGATCCTTTGGGAGATAATTAGGTCATGAGGGTGGGGCCCTAAAGCATGAGACCAGTGCCCTTGTGAAAGTAACCCCAGCAGCTCTCTCACCCTCTTTCCACCAAGTGAGGACACTAAGTAGTCTGCCATCTGCAAGCGGAGGAGGATCCTCATCAGCACATGACCATGCTGGCACCTCGATTTCAGACTTTCCAGCCTCCGGAACCAAGAGAAATAAATGTGTGTTGTTTATCAGCCACCCAGTCTATATATTTTGTTTTAGCAGCCTGAACCGACAAAGAAAGAATAGTATTTTAGTTTCATACCAACAAATGAGTGTGCCTTAACAGAGAGAAATACTAGGAGAATATTCCAGGTGGGAATAGCAAAACAAAGTCTTTAAGAGTGGAAAGCATGAGGAATATTGGGGGGTGCTAGAGTGAAATAGACAAAAGCACACTCACCAGGCAGAACTCACACAAAAGCCAGCCTCACCAGGTCAGAATCCTGAGCAGGGTCTTCTCTGCTTTCCTACTCACCCCAGTAGACCCTCAGCGATAACCCCTTCCTAGCAGGGGCAGAAGAAATTGTACATGGACTTTATCACCAAAAAAAAAAAAAGAAAGAAAGAAAGAAACCACAGATAAGGTCTGAACGTAATCAAAGGCCTGGAATAGCACCCCCTCAATGACACCCTGAACATGCCAGTGGGACGTTTCATCAAAAGGAGTTGCCATTTCAAATCTGTTGGTTTCTCTAAGACTGTTCGATGATCCCTTTTCTAGTTTCCTTGAGCAAAATGGTCCTGCCATGTAGTTCAGTGCCTTATTGTCCTGAGTCGTCTTCTCAGATTGCTCAAGAATGAGTTTCCCATTTTAACACACACACACAAAGCAAGTCATTTACTGTGGCGGTTTTCTGTGGTTGTGATTGTGTCTAAGTTGCTGGGATGCAAGAAGTCTAGCTTGGAAGAAGCTCAGTCCCGGTGCCTGCTGGCTCTCTGCATTTCCCACCAGAAACACAAGGGCTGCAAGCTGAGGGTCCTGTTCCCTCATTTTTTCCACCTCTCTTTATTCACAGGCAGGGAAGAAAGCTATTTAGCAGTAAATGAAGCATTTATCCTTTAGTTCTCACATGTATGTAATCTGGAAAAAAAAAAAAAAAGCAGAGAAGAAAATATACTGAGGACGTCAGAGGGAGAAAAATGTGCAGAGCAGATGCTGCTACTTGTTTTTGTCCCTGTTTTATCTTTTAAAATACATAAAACATGAGTAACTAGGGACAAATAGTTCCAGCTTTTGGTAAAATACAAATGGGAGTATTTTATAACTTGGGTTGAATTTCTTATATTTTAAGTTGTTTTGCCACTCAACACACTTCATGGTCTCATAAAATTCTAGAGCAGGAATGGAACTTAGGTGACTTATTCCAGTTCCTGGCCTGCAAGTTGGTGAAAGAGCATCCAGAATAGAAAAACAAAAACAAAAACAAAAACAAGGCTGGACGCGGTGGCTCACGCCTGTAATCCCAGCACTTTGGGAGGCCGAGGCGGGCGGATCACGAGGTCAGGAGATTGAGACCATCCTGGCTAATACGGTAAAACCTCATCTCTACCGAAAATACAAAAAATTAGCCGGGCATGGTGGTGGACACCTGTAGTCCCAGCTACTCAGGAGACTGAGGCAGGAGAATGGCGAGAACCCGGGAGGCGGAACTTGCAGTGAGCCGAGATTGCACCACTCTACTCCAGTCTGGGCAACAGAGCGAGACTCCATCAAAAAAAAAAAAAATTTTTTTTCTTCTATTCTAAGTTTAGAAATTTCCCCTCCCTGTTATGCTAGCCCCATTGTACCATTCAGAAAGTCAAAACATTTTTCTTATGTAAAAATATTCATTCACGTGACAATTACCATTAGGTGGCAGAGATGCAAAAACATGACACGTGAGTTGTGTTTACACAATTCATGTTACAATATAGTATGGGATACTATAATACAGTTATAGTATCAGAAAGCATGGAAGGACATGAAGTGGGAGTGGGAGCTAACCAAACTGAGGATGAAACTTGGTTTAGGGTATACATCATTTTAGCTTAACCAGCATCAATATATAACCATAACAGTGTCTGTATCTCATTCTTTAGTTTTAAAAGGTTGTCCCTACAACCTCCTCATTCATTTCATAGCAACCCCATGAGGTAGATTTTTCTGTTATGTCTGATTTACACATGTAATATTTGGAGACCAGAGTTTTTAAAAATAGTAGGTGTCTAAATTGGAAGCCAAATTCAGTCCTTGGGACTCCAGGTTCCTTGCTCTCTTTTTTCTCTGACTCTGCCTTTCCATTATCCTTTTTTAAAGGGTAATATTATGTAGCATCTGAGTGCCCCAAATAACTGAAACAGACAGTGATTGGTACAGGACTCCCAGAAGGGAGAAATCCCCACATCACGGGCTAATATGTGGTGGTCACAGAAAGATGGGCTTGGTCTGAGCTTTACAGATAGAAAGCAAGACCTTGTTGTTTGGAAGTCAGGGTCAATCAAGAAGAGAAAAAGAATAAACATCAATTCTATGTGACAGTGGTTCAAAACGTGGGTTGTGGACTCAGTCAGAAATGGTTTCAAGTTCCAGATGTGTCCTTACCTGCGATTTTGTCACTGTTTAGTGACTTTAGGCAATTCATTTAACCATGTAAGCATTAAATGCAATCATGCACGTAAAAACATTGATCACAGTAGCTGGTCTATATGAATTCTCAATAAGCAATGGAGATGGCAGTAGTGGTGGTGATATCATTGCTAATATCGTCACTGTCAACCCCCAACCTCCCAGACACTCCAGGGAGGGTCTGTCAGGCCACCCTTCCTAACTCTGTTACACCACTCACCCCATGGGCTAGTCTATAAGGCTCTTAAGAACATGGCTGCCCATCTACCTCCTCTTTTCTCTTCAGCCTAGTGTCTTCCTCCCATAGAACAGTCATTTCTACAAAACTGGCCCGCCCTTCAGTCTTTCTTTGTTTTCCAGAACTTCTGTGGAATTCACACCCCTGGAAAGGACAGACCTTCTTCCCAAGAACCCGGAAACCGCATGCTACAATTCTCAGGTGGACCCTCAGCAGGTGGGAGTCAAGGGTGCTCTAGTACTTGTCTGCTTCCCACTGGAGGCTCCCTCTTGGTCTGCTATTACTTACTGCATACCTCTGGACTGTGTTATTAGCCATCAAAGGCTGCAGGGGCCCCAGCTGCCACAAAACAGACACATAAAGAAAAAATGTGAAGCCAAAAATGAATTCCTACAGCTGAAAGTTGTGAAAGAGGCAATGTTTCTATTTAGGGGTCCACTGTCTCCCCACCAGGCCTCTACATATTATTCTCCTCCCACAACCCACACTCTCTTCCTCCTCCTATTCTTCTACCAGTTGCCAACTAATCCCACCCCACTCCCAAAGAGAGGCCACAGGTATACCAAAAAGGGCCATAGCTGGCAGTCAGGAATCAGAGGTCCAGGTTGGATCCTGCTGATGATGAGCACATACATGTTTTCTCAACCTCATTTTAAACCAGCAACCCTACTTGAAGATCAATCACCTTAGGCAGTATAGCGAAATCCCTTCTTTACCTCAGTGACAGGAGGAGAACAAAACGAACTTCCATGTCCTTGCAGTGTCCTCTAAAGCAAGTTTTTCTCACTTAGAAACTAAAATTGCTAAATCAACCGGGCCTAAAGATGCGGGCATGTGATGCAAATTTTTGCAAGTCCTTCATGAGGAATAATGGTTATTAGAAAAAAATGTTGCAGAACCCTATCACCTCTCCTTCCTCTCTTAGCTCCTAGATAAGTGTATTCTAGCTGCGGAATAAAATGCATTACAGATTTGGTCACCAGTTCAAAGCATATAATGCATTGTGTAGGACATCTCTCCAACCACACACAGTTTGCCCTTCTTGCTATCACAATAATCGAGTCTTCACTAAGCCATGTTATCATTCTACAAAAAGAGATGCTTCTATGAGATGAAATACAAAGTAAGGCCAGTGAATCATGTAGGTATGGAAGAATTACCACACTTTTTCATTCTAAAATTAGTTCTGTGGTCAGAAACAATATTGTGTGGAATGCCATATGTGAATAAAGCATTCACTAAGTCCACAGATGCTGAGGCTGACAAAAGCTCTGTAAGCAGAAAAAGAAAATTCATTTCTAGAATAATTATCTCTTTCAGTAAAAACAAAATATTGCATTGTTCTTGATGTAAGTGGTTCAATATAATCAATCTATCTGCCAACAGCTGTCTGTCTGAGAAATGATGTTTTATCAGGTTTAGACTTGGCTTCTGCTATTAGTAGGTTGTTTGTATCTCTCTTATAATGGGAAAATCAGAGAGCCTGAGCTATCTCTTCCCTAAACAGAGTTTGTGCTTGTCCCCCTGGAATATGCTGGGCTTTGTCTTTAGATACAGGTCTGTAGGTCATAAAGAATGGTCTTGAGAAGCAGATCTTGAGAAAAATTAGAATCTACTTATCAAAAGAACTGTTGTAGGTGAGCTTATCGTAGACTCTTTAGGCAAGAAAAGGCCACCCTCCTTAGACAGGGAAGGAGCAGCTGCTTCTGCTGGCAAGAGAATACCAGTTAGATGTGGAGGTTTAAGGTACTCAGATTCAACCCCTTCCCACGTCTTAGTTCAATTTTTATGGTCTCACTCTTTGTGAAGCAGTGCTATAATTTTCACATATGACATGGCAAAGCTTTAAATTCAACCTGCAATAGAATTCTGTAATCTGCAGGATTAAATTGTGGGTCTGATCTTTCTACACATTGGTCCTGCAACTACAGTATCTAAGAGATTCTTTTAGCTCAGTCATACAAGTTCTCTGGCTCCCTGACTGTGCTTTAATCACAGTTCTTTAATCACAGATCCTTTAAACTCCTATAGCAGTCATAAACCATTGCCCTACACCACAGTCCCAGTAGTCATTATTCCCACAATTAAAGTTTACTGCAATGGCCACTTTTTCACCCAAAACCTTGTCTTCAATACAAAATTTGCTGTAGACAACAGGTGATCACTTAAGTAATGCTTTTGCTATTGCATGCCATGGATTATTAATATCTATTTCACTAGCAATTATGTCATCACTGCTTTCAAATACAGCCAGGTCAAATAACAAATCCCAGATTTATATCTATAAAGACATGTTTCCTGCAACCACTACTGATACCAAATATTTTATCAGTCGAAATTCAGCCAGGAAAACACCAATATACAATGTATTTCAAGCAAGAAAGGATTTAATACAGGGAATTAGGTACTTAAAAATTGATGGATTTCATGGGGGAGCAAAGGTCAAGGAAGGATGTTTCTACCTCTCAGAGAATTAGGAGATTTCTGTCAACCAGGTCAAAACTACAGGAAATCACTGTTGACATTCACAGCTGCTGCAGTAAAATGCTGTAAAATCTCATTTGTCAAAACCCTCATGTCCGCAAGCCATAGATGGAGGAAAATTAATGACATCTGCATCTATTATGCCTTCCAAATATTTTATTACTGCCTCTCATTGGCAAAATATGAAGTGTAACCTTACTGTCAAGAGATTCTGAAAATCATAGTTCCAGGATACTAGGGGAGAGCAAAAAAGAATACTGAAATGTTTACAGTGGGAGTAGAATTTGAAAGGGAAGAACAATAAAATACATTTAAACAAGAACGAGGCCTTGCAGAGATAATGACAGTGTACTCTGAATTAAGGAATATAAATAAGACAATTCTCTGTGCCCGAGAGTCAGGTACAGGCATATATACACACACATATATGCATATATAGAGAAGACATACATGTATATATATGCATATATAGAAGACACATATGTATATATGCATATATAGAAGATACATCATATATATGCATATATAGACGATATCTATGTATACACATATATAAAGAAGATATATATGCTTATATATGGAAGATATATATGTATATGTATGCATATATATATAGAAGATACAGATGTCTTCCTGTTTTTTATATATTTCATATAGGTATGTATATATATACACACCATATACACACACACACTCACACACGTACACACACACCTTCTTACTTCTAACTCAGAAGAAATTATTCAAGAGAAAAACACTATCTGTGCATTTAAAAATCTCACTCAGTATTATATACAAGAAAAAAGTATAGTTGATTCTCAACATTCTCAAGAGCTACATTTGGATAATTTCAAGTATCTTAAGTTTGTGAATTTATTTACTTTCCCTTCAATTTGGTCAAACTTTGTTTTATATATTTTAAGGTTGTGTTATAAAGTATATACCACTTCAGTATTGCTTCATATTCCTGATTGATTGACATTTTATTATTATCCAGTATTCCTCTTGCTACAGTAATGTTTGCCTTTATGTCTAATTTGCTTGGTATTACTATAGGTACTCCAGCTTACTTTGAATTATAATTGCATATTATGCATTTTTTAATCATTTTATTTTCAAAATTTCTGTATCTTTATATTTAAAGTCTGTTTCCTATAGGCAAGATATAGTTGGTTTGATTTTTAATCCAGTCTGTTGTATTAGTCTTTTAATTATGGCATTTATTCCATTTATATGTAACATAACTACCAAAATATTTGTACTTAAAACTACTATCCTACTATTTGTTTTATATTCATCTCACTTTTTATATTTTCCTTTTAATTTCTTATCTTGCTTTCTCTTGGACATATCAATAAAGACTTTTTAGGCATCCAGTTTCTCCCCTCTTATCTTGTTATTTACACATTCTTTACTATATTTTTTAGTGGTTGCCTTACATATTATAAGATCCATCCCTGACTTTCTAAAGTCTAATATAAATTATAACTTTTACTTTCCAAAATGAAGTGTGGACTTAAAAACATTTTAAATTCCATTTATCCACCATCCTGTTTTTGAGATTTATTGTCATATATTTTATAATAAATATATTTTAAACCCCTTAAGACATTATTAATATTATTTTATATAAACAGTGGTAGTTTATATTTGTCCAAGTATGTATTTGTTCTATTGTTTTGTATTTCCTTCTGCTATTTTCAGATCCAGGATAATTTAACTTTGCCTGAAGAACTTGTTACAGCATCTTTTATTGTGGTCAGCTGATGACAAATTACTTATATTTTTGTCTGAATATGCCTTTATTTTGTCCTGATTTTAAATAATATTTTCTCTGGATATAAAGTTCTAAGTTGACAGTTATTTTCCTTTAAAATTTAACACATACCATTGTCTTCTGGCTTCTATCGTTTCTCTTGAGAATCAGCTGCAAGTCTTATCGTTCTTTTAAAGACTTCTTTCAAGATTTCGCTAGCTGCTTTCAAGTGTTTTTTTGTTTTTGTTTTTGTTTTTTGTCTTTTGTTTTCTGAAGTGTTTTGTTTGTTTGTTTGTTTGTTTTGAGAGCAGTCTTGCTCTGTCACCCAGGCTGAAGTGCAGTGGCATGTGGCATGATCTTGGCTCACTGAAACCTCCACCTCCCAGGTTCAAGCAATTCTCCTGCCTCACTCAGCCTCCCAAGTGCCTGGGATTACAGGTGCACACCACCATGCCTGGCTGATTTTTGTGTTTTTAGTAGAGATGGAGTTTCACCATGTTGGCCAGGCTGGTCTTGAACTCCTGACCTCAAGTGATCTGCCCACCTTGGCCTCCCAAAGTGCTGGGATTACAGACATGCACCACCATGCCTGGCCTTGTTTTCTTAAGTTTTACCATGCTATGCTAAGGAATGGATTTCTATGTATTTAGCCACTTTGGGGAATGTAGTGCTTCTTGAATCTGTGGCTTGATGCCTTTGGTCAGTATGGGAAATTTGGAGACCTTTTATCACTTTGAACACTTTTTTTAAGTTATTTTAATCATTTTTAAGTATATAATTTAATGTCACTAATTATTTTCACACTCTGACGTAACTATCGCCACTGTTCCCAAAACTTTCACTTTGAACATTTTTTCTGTCTCATTCGTGTTTTTTTCCCCTTCCAAGTTTCAAATTACATTGGACCTTTTCCAAAAACTTGACATTTATTACATTGTTTTCTATATTTTCTACTCTTTCTCTATTCCATACTTATGTCCATTTTCTTTCCACTAAATTAATCTTCTAGTTTTTTAATCATGTCTTCATCTGTATTTAACCTACTATTAAAGCAGTTTACTTATTTCTTAATTTCAGACATCTTCATATTAGTTCTCAAATTTTGATGTGTCTCTTTTTTTGTGGATTACGTTTCACTCCTATGGTTTTACTAATGAATTCTATTTACTTGAACTTATTAATCACAATTTTTAAAATGCATATGAGAACTCCAAATACAGATTTCCCAGTCTCTTTCTATAAACTGATATATGTCCCACTCCTTTCTCATTATCTACTCTATCTGGCATTTTTAAATTAAATACTGTGAAAATTTATAGAGATAATTTGAGGCTTGAGTGGTATTATCTTCTCCAAGACAGAATTTACTTTCTAAAGCTAATCTTTATCATCAAAAATTTTAAACATAACAAAAGTAAAGAAGTGAGTATAATGAGTTCCCAAGTACTCATCACCCAGTTTTTAAAATATATCAACTCATGGACAATCTTACATTAGCTATAGCTTCACACTTCCTCTACCACTTCCAGAATATTTTGTAGACAATCCCATAAATATCTAGCCCATAAATATTTCAATGTGTATCTCTCACAGGATTTGAGAGATAAATATGTATCTCCTAAAAGCATATCCACAATATCATTATAAGAAATGCAGATGTGGTTTAATATTCAAAAAGCAAAAAGTGGAACTCACTACATGGATGAAATTAAGGAAAAATATCAATGATTATCCCAAGAGATGCAGCAAAAGCTTGTGAAAATATCCGACATCCATTTAATGATTTTAACAAGTAAATAAACTCTTGAATGAGAAGCAGAAAGGAACTTCCTTCTGAGAAAGATTATCTTCAAAAAGCTTACAGAAAATATCACAGTTAGGGTGAAATATTTAAAGTTTCCCCCTCTAAGACTAAGAATGAGGTAAATACTCCCTTTATCATCATTTCTATTTAATTATACTGGAGGTTCTAGCTAATGTAATAAGGCACAATTAAAAATGTTATAAAGGAAGAAAATAAAAGATATATATTTTTTAAATCCTAATAGATCTGCAGATAAATTATGAGTATTAATAAGTAAATTTAGTAAAATCACTGAATAAAAAGGGCAATGATACCTAAAAACCAATTGTTTTTCTTAATAGCAGCAGCAACTATAAAATTAATTTTTTAAGATAAAACTACTTGCAAAACAACAAATACATAGAAACAAATCCACTGAAAATGTACAAACTTCTACATAAAGCTGGAAAAATTTTAGAAATTAAAAAAGAGTTAAATGAATTAAGAGATATACTAGGTCTACAGATTTGGAAGATCAACATTATAAATATGTTAATACTCCCTAAACTAATGTATAGATTCAGTTACATCATAACTAAAGTCAACATTTTTAAAAAGAAATTGGCAACTTGTTTCTAAAATATGTGGAAGGGCGAAGGGTCAAAAATAACCAAGACAATCTTGGTAGTTCGAGAATTAAACTACCAGCTATGATGATTTTTCTAGAAAGCTGTAGTAATTGAAAAGTGTAAGATTGGCAAGGATAAAATAAACCCATGGAACAAAACAACAAAACAGAATGTCTAGAGACAGACCCATGCATGTGTGGACGTTAGTTTACAAAAAAGGAAGCAAGCACTGAATACCTGCAGGGAAAGAATGTTTTCTTCAAGATGCAGATATTAAAAATAACTGAATCTAGACATGTATTTCACACCATAGGCAAAAATCAATTTCATGTGAAATATAGGCTTTAATGTGAACGGTGAATCGATAAAACAAAATAACATAGTATCTACAAGTAGGCAAAGATTACTTAAACAGGGCACAAAAACCATGAGTCATAAAGAAAAAGACCAATAAAGTGGGTTCTATAAGGCCGGGCGCAGTGGCTCAAGCCTGTAATCCCAGCACTTTGGGAGGCCGAGACGGGCGGATCACGAGGTCAGGAGATAGAGACCATCCTGGCTAACACGGTGAAACCCCGTCTCTACTAAAAATACAAAAAAAAAAAAAAAACACTAGCCGGGCGAGGTGGCGGGCGCCTGTAGTCCCAGCTACTCCGGAGGCTGAGGCAGGAGAATGGTGTAAACTCGGGAGGCGGAGCTTGCAGTGAGCTGAGATCCAGCCACTGCAGTCCAGCCCGGGCTACAGAGCAAGACTCCGTCTCAAAAAAAATAAAATAAAATAAAATAAAATTAAGATTTCTGTTTACCAAAAGACAGCTGCCTAATGAAAATTACCACCTCAAGGAGATGTCAATATATACCTATCACAATGATTACAATGAAAAAGACTAATAATTCCAAGTGATGGCAAAGATGGGAAACAGATGGACTATCATACACTGCTGGGGCTATAAGTCCGTAAACTCTTTGAGAAAGTGTCTGTGGTATCTATTAGAGTTGAACATATGCACATGCAAAATAACTCAGCAATGTCGCTCCCATATATATTTCCCAACAGAAGACGATTACATATGTGCACCAAAGATATGTACAAAAATAGTCATAACCGCATTATTTGTAATAACTTAAAACTGAAAATTACACAAATGTCTATCAACAAATGTCTATAAAATTTGGATAAACTGTGATAGAATCTTAAAATAGAATATTATCCAGCTGTGAAAATAAACAAACTACTGCTGCATGTGACAGCATAGATGAATCTGACAGATATTATGTTGCATGGAAAAGTCAAAACCTAAAAGAGTTTGGAATCACCCTATGATTCTCTGTATATAAATTTCAAAAACAAGCATGATGAAATCATGGTGTTAGAAGTCTTGACAGTGGTCCCCTTTGAGAAGAAAGGGAAGATAATAACTAAGAAGGAGCTAGTAATATTCTATTTCTTTATCTGAAAGCTGGTTACATAAGTTTGTTCATTTCTGAAAATTCATCAAGCTGTACAATTATAATTTGTGCACTTGGCTGAGTGTACTTTATAGTTCAAAACCCTCATTAAAAATAAGATGTTGTGGAACATTAACATAGTTAACTACTCTGAAATAATTAATAGTTACATTTATTTCAGACTATGTAAAGGCATGGAAAATATTTATGATATACTAGTACATAAAAATTAGGATAGAAATTGTATGGATGTTATAATTACAATTATGTATCAATAAGTAGCATATGAAAAAAACTGGAAGAAAGTAAACCAAAATAATAAACAGTTGGATTAAAGTGAAGATATAATGGGCAATTTTTTAAAACAATTTTTTAATGATTCTTTTTTATATAAAAAGTAGAACACTTTTATAGAAAAAAGCAATAAAATTTTATAAATGTCAGCTTTTCATTTTGTCAATACTATAAAAGTCTTAATGATTTTCTCTTAAAATTATCTTTGGGATACAAAGAGCAAATAACCAATGGACACCAGAATTACCTATTGGTGTCGAAGATTCCCAAGTCCCACCCCTTTCCTTCAACTGTTGACTGACAACATAAATTAGTCACCAGTCTCAGCATTAGCTTCTCTGAGTCATGGATGCTTTGATAATCTACTGTAAATTATAGAGCCTCTCTCCAGAAAATTAGGGAGTATATGCATACATACACAACAAAATGTTATACAGTTTTCACAGATTCATAAATGCCCTGAGAGCCACACAAACTCAGATATATGGTCATGAAGCAAAGCTCCTCTGCCAATGGAGAATGGAATCCTCCAAGCATAGGTGAGACCCCACCCAAATCCACTCTGCTCCTGGTACTATCAGACCAGCTACTGGGTACTGAGTTATGCAAAGCTCTTAACTCTTTCCTGCTTCTTGTCCCATTGCCTATTTTCCTAAAAACCCTCTTGGCCTTCCAAATATTTAAACCAAGGGGACTATTTCCTCCAAATGATCAGTGAGGCCAATTCCACTACTGGCTACTCTCCTTCCTGTCCATGTGTTTGTCTTCCGTGATCAAAGCAGAAAGTCCATTTCTTCTCACTGTGGCTGTGTCTTTCTTCACTCCCTTGGAGAAGCTGTGCTAAAAAGCCAGTCAAACTGACATGGTACTGGTTATAGAATATGACTGCTGATGCATACAGCCTACCTAGGGCCCCTTCTCTCAGCATTAAGGTAACCATGCCACTTATTGTCCATTCCAGGACATTTATAAATTAAGAGGGCAAAAGCAATAATTACACTGAGATAACAGGGATAAGCCAGGACTGCTTCACACTTAGAGACCATATGGATTCCCAACTTAGTAGGAATAAGAGTATAGTAAATGTAAATAAAATAAGCCTCTCTGCAAAGGCTGTTAGGAGAAACAAACTTTAAATACGGGCCCTTTTTTGCCTATTTTGTATTGATCGCAGGACAGCGGATGGCAATTAACCTCAAATTCCCTTATGATTTAAGCATTCTCCTTTAAAAAGGTCTACACACCTATAGTACGCAAGGAACTTAATCCTGGCCCCCAAGCTTCCTCAAATAGACTCTTGCTTATCTCCATGATGTCAGGCACTTGTTGAAATCTCACTATTTCTCACTGAAGGACTCATAATTTAGTCTCTGGCCTTATAGCCTTTGTGTCAGTAAGACTTTTATTAGATGAGGCTATTTCAAACAAAAAAAATCAAGAGAGTGAATAGAGAGATACACATTCCACACTAACCTATGTGCTATTTTCAAAAGACACAGGTATGAGAATCAAAATGAGAGTAACCTTTCTTGATGCTTCCAATGGATTCCCAGTCCTAAGTCCAAAAGGAGAACCAGATAGCCTAGGGTTGGCTGTAACAAGAAAATCTCGGGGGACATTGCCTAAAACTTGACAAGACAAAATGACTAAGTGACCATGTATATATTGAAGCTTTCCCAGGTGAACCTAAATCAAGCAGAGAGGTAGGCATAGGCTCCTAAGAAAGTTTGGAATTTGGGCCCTTCTCCTTAGACTTATAGACTTGGCTGACCTTAGACATCATCTCATTCAGTTGTTAGCTTTTCCCAAGCATTTTGAATTGTGTATTTGAAATAAGTGGAATGCAATTGTTCTACAAAATTGTACTGGAAAGTTCAAAATGTGAAATATATAACCAAGGTGATGAGGGGCCTCACCTTCTGCTCTTTTCTTCATCTGTCTAGAGTCCCAGGGAGCTTCAGGAGTTTAATTTAAGAACAGTGGATCTGAACCAACCCCTCATTTTACATAAGATGAATTCCAAGCCCTGAAGTGTAGGTGACTTGTTCGTGGTCTCAGACGTGCCCAGCAGCAACACTGGAACCAGACCCTAGTTCTTTCATGACTGACAGCCCAGTGATCTCTCTGTGATACCTGGATTTCCCAAACTGGAAGACACATACTTCCACAGTAGCAAATGAATGGTATGTCAGGGAAACCAGAGACCCCAACATAAACCAGGCACATCCTAGAGCATTCATTTTCTTCAGAAGTTTGACACAGATTTGGAATAAAACAAACTCAGGTATATTATAGAGTAGATGGCTGATTTTGCAAAAATATATATATATATCTCTCTTTTAAAACCTACACAATTTAAAGAAAATATTGAGCCTTCTCAATAATATCTGGCACCGCTGATTTTAGTGCCAGATTCCTCTGGAAGTGCACATTCATTCCCCTTTGCTCTAATGGAGACTTTAGTCAAAAACTGTTAAGCACTGCTCCACACCACGCTGCTCTCATTCTCCTGCCTTTAAGGGGTAGCACAAAAATTACCAGCTGTTTAACTCTGGGCAAATTACCTATGCTTTCTGTGCCCTAATTTCCTCACCCGTTAAATAGAGATGATAATAGTACCCACATCCTGGGATTGTTACTTATTATAGAACAATGCCTGGCACACTGTAAACGTTGTGATATATAAAATTATTTCTTTAACCATTCATATAATTGGTACTTATAATTACAGTCCTATATATAACTAGCATAGAAAATAGTACATATGCACATGCTGGGTACTCTTCAAAGTCTCTTTAATATATAAGGTATAACTTTTAACATAGTTGGCTCAATAACTATGCTACACTCATAGGTCATAAAATTAACATGAACAGAATACTTACCCTTTATGAAATGCTAACAGTTGTTCTGTTTGGGGAATTGAAGAGAGCTACCCAAATAGAATCCCAAGAGAAGGAAGATGGCTCAGAAGAAAGATGACCCTTAGATAAACAACCATCAACAGATTTCAGTATCACCATTAGAGCAACAAATCACCCTTCAAAAACACCAGCTGACAGCTCTGTGATCCTGTACTGATGGGAAAGCAAATCCTACTGGGGTGAAATAATTGAGGGAAATATGGCTGGATTAGATGTCATCTGATGAGTTTACATTCTATAATAATTTAAACAGTCATTGGCTCTCTGGGTCCTGCTTTATCCAACTATGCAATACTTAACGTTTTATGGCTGCTCCCCAGTTGCTCTCCCTCAGCCCTGCCTTCTGGCCTAGGATTTGTTTAGATAAGCTGGATTTCCTGGGTGTGATTTGAAATAAATTAGCCATGTGGATGGCTGTCTTCCCACCAGGCTCCCACTGGTTTATTCTACATACTGCATTATTCCAAGCACTTAGAAGCATCTTTTAAGAGCAACTCATCTGCACCAAGAGAAAAGAACCACTCATGGTTCATCTGCTGCCCCAATCAACCAGGAAGAACTGATTCAATTACCGGATTGTACCATGTGCCTTGTTTTCTGCAGAAGGCATCATGAGAAGTTGAGAGACTATCTTAGTGTTTGAGTTAGAAAAAAAGAGACTAGCACTGAACAAAAGAGACAGCCAGAATGCAAGGTGCCTCCATGATTCCTTGTGGTCAGTTTCAGCTTAGCCACTTCCCTGAGTTCATGCAGCAACCCATCCCCTCTGGTTGCCTGTATCCATTCATCAAATACCACATTCATATTTTCATATTTATGATTTTGCATCTGCTCTCTGTCTTCACTTTTGCCCTTTCCCCATTTGTTTATATGAGGCAGCCACACAAGAGAGAAAAATAAAAGACCTTAAAAATTAATTTCATGAACTTAAACAATTGAACAAGCAAAAACAAAACAACCTCATTAAAAAATGGACAAAAGACATAAACAGACACTTCTCAAAAGAAGACATACAAGCAGCCAACAAACATGAAAACATACTCAACATCAATAATCATCAGAGAAATGCAAATCAAAACCACACTGAGATACCATCTCACACTAGTCAGATGGTTATTATTAAAAAGTCAAAAAATAGACTGGGCATAGTGGCTCAAGCCTGTAATCCCAGCAGTTTTGGAGGCTGAGGCGGGTGGATCACAAGGTCAAGAGATCGAGATCATCCTGGCCAGCATGCTAAAACCCTGTCTTTACTAAAAATACAAAAATAGGCCAGGCATGGTGGCTCACGCCTGCAATCCCAGCACTTTGGAGTCCAAGGTGGGTGGATCATGAGGTCAGGAGATTGAGACCATCCTGGCTAATATGGTGAAACACTGTCTCTACTAAAAATACAAAAAATTAACCGGGCGTGGTGGGGGGCACCTGTAGTCCCAGCTACTCGGGAGGCTGAGGCAGGAGAATGGCATGAACCTGGGAGGCGGAGCTTGCAGTGAGCCGAGATTGCGCCACTGCACTCCAGTCTGGGAGACACAACAAGACTCCGTCTCAAAAAAAAAAAAAAAAAATACAAAAAAATAGCTGGGCGTGGTGACGTGCACCTGTAGTCCCAGCTACTCAGGAGAGTGAGGCAAAAGAATCACTTGAACCCAGGAGACAGAGGTTGCAGTGAGCTGAGATCACACCACTGCACTCCAGCCTGGCAACAGAGTGAGACTCTGTCAAAAAAAAAAAAAAGTCAAAAAATAACAGGTGCCATTGAGGCTACAGAGCTAACGAAACTTATAAACTGCTGTTGGGAATGTAAATTAGTACAGCAACTGTGAAAAGCAGTTTGGACATTTCTCAAATAACTTAAAACAGAACTACCATTTAACTCAGCAATCCATTACTGGGTATATATCCAAAAGAAAATAAACCATTCCACCAGAAAGACACCTGCACTCATTTGTTCATCACAGCACTGTTTACAATAGCAAAGATATGGAATCAACTTAGGTGCTCCTCAATGGTAGACTGGATAAAGAAAATGTGGTACATATGCACCACGGAATACTATGCAGCCATGAAAGAGAATAAAATCATGTTCTTTGCAGAAAGAGAATGAAATCATGTCCTTTGCAGCAACAGATGTAGCTGGAGGCCATTATTCTATGCAAATTAATGCAGGACTAGGGAACTAAATACTGCATGTTCTCATTTATAAGTTGGAGCTAAACATTAGGTACTTATCGACATAAAGATGGCAACAATAGACACTATGGACTACTAGATGGGGGAAGGGACAAAGACTGAAAAACTACTGGGTATTATGCTCATACCTGGGTGATGGGATCAATTGTACCCCAAACCTCGACATCATGCAAATATACCCATGTAACAAACTTGCACATGTAATCAGAGTCTAAAATAAAAGTTAGAATTTAAAAAAATTCCATGAAGTAAGAATGTATTGTCTCCTCTGCATGGGTGGGAAGACAAAAGAAGGATGAGGGTCATTCTGTAATTCAGTCTTGAAAGTCTGACAGCTACTGAGCACACTTCCTTGGTGTTTCAGGTCTGGTGGGGACAGTGTGCTTTATTTGCCAGAATCCAAAGATTATCCTTCTTCTTGATCTGTACAGCAAGGATTCTTCTGGAATACAAATCAAGTACACTAACTACTCACTGTGAATATTTGGCTTCCAAATCTGAGGGATTCACTCATTGTTACCAGTGCCACAGGGAATAAGAAAATGTATCAGCTTAACGGAAGCTTAGAAATTATCAAATCCAGCCACCTTATTTTCAGATGAGGAAACAACGCCAAGAAAGCAATAGTTCCTCACCTAAGGTCATATATCAGGTGACCAGAGTCAAGATCAGAAGCCTCGGGGAGTCTTCACTCCCCAGCCCCAAGAATTTTCACAAAACAAGCTTCCTGAGTCCCATGCGTCCCGATCTCATCCCAGGTCCCCAGTGGACTCATGCTCAGGAAAGCACTATCAGAGACAAAGGGGACACTGTTTCTAAAGCTGTGGAACCACATAACTTTTCTGGATGATACAAGTATTCCCTCTGATAGAGAAAATTTTCTATACTTAAAGAAATAGAATCTGATGATTAGTGTGATGTGTATAAAGTTGTATGTAAACACTTGCTTGGCAATAAATAATATGGAAAAGCCACTAAATGTCTGAAAGTAATGGATTCATAAAGTACATTATGGACTACCTATATCATGCAAAGAATACAACAAAATCATTAGGATAATTTTGAAAAAGAATATTTATTAACATGGGAAAATAAAAAACAGTATTGCTAAGTGAAGAAAGACCTTAAAATTATATATACAGTACCAATCTTTAAATGACAGAAAGAGAGAAAATTTGAAGGACATATATCAATTGTGAACAATGTTTATTTCTGGTTAATTGGATTGTGAAGGAGTTTTCCTTTCTGTGCTTTTCTACAAGATTTTTCCAAGCTGTACGCACTGGCTAAGTTTTGATTTCAATTTTGTTATTAGGAAAAATATTACACAAATAAACCAAATACTTTAATAAACATTCCTTCATTTCTGCTCCTGGACAACCACTCTAAAGAGAATTTCTTTGAATCCAGTTTTCCAGTTCCTGAAGTAACTGGACCCACCCCCACCACCACACCTGCCACCATCATCCCAATTGCCCGCACCTAAAAGCTATATCCTGCTCCCTGTACCTACTCTAAAATACATGTCATGCACTGAGTTCCTACCATTAGGGCCCAACCATCTGAAAGACCAGTGATTCAGTCCTCACCATTCCAGCATCCTTTGGTACACGACAGAACCATAGTGCTCAACTGCCCCTGACCACCCAGTAGACTATTGCCTTGAATTATTCCTGTACTTGATGTCTCTGCTGTATGTTCAAGTTTGGACTTTCTCTATTTCTTGTTAAAATCAACTCTTCTTTATCTAGGTCAGTTTCCACAGCTCAAAGCCCCTTCCTCATTCCAGCTTCCTCTGAATCCACTGGTTGAGAACTTAGCAAAACTTGAGTCAGATTCACTGGAGCATGACATAAAGGATTAATTGAACTTGAGGGTCTTCAGGAAAAGCTCACTGGAAGAAGCAGATATTCTACAAAACTAAAAGTGTGGCTGAAAGCTAACAATTGTTTAAGGATTTGTATTTAAAGAAGTATTTGGCTAGGGTGGCTGAGCTGTAAATTAGTAAGTACCATTTTACCATAGACATAGATGAACCATGGAGGTCTTCTACACTTGTTGGCTTCTAAAGATGCCACCATATAAGATGAAAGCTTAGTAATTTGCCTAGAATGAGTGTAGTAAATAATATTGCTTTAAAAATCATAATGGATGTAATATTCTGTCTATTATTCTTCAATCAAATGTGTGCACGTAGTCTCCAATTCACAGACCACAAGATCCACCCCTGAGTTGCTTCTCTTACACCGCGGGGATGTGGTTTGGGTATAGCTTGCATGGGAGTATCCCCAGCAAGGCTGCTTCATCCAGCCCCCCATCATCTACATAACTTCAGGAAGTTATAAAACATACTTAAATAGAATTATTTAAATATTAATAAGGATGCATATTTCTGAAAAATCATGTTTCTAAGAAATCTTCAAAGTAAGCAAACAAGTTCAAGAAGAAAATCAAACCAGAACTCTAGATCAGTTGGTTTTCCTCAAGCCCTGGGCTTCTATTAAAAATTTTAAAAGTAGAGTTTTCCCTCCAGAGAACTCTTAGATGGGGTTCATTTGACCGCGGCATGGAGAAGAGACAGTGGAAAATGAATGTCATCGAACAGCTTTGTGTGAAAGGGGACTGTAGCTTTGGTTTTACCCGTTAAAATCATTTTACCATACACATTTTTGGCAGGAAATTAAATGATGCGAACAGATGTAGATAACAGTATCTGAGTGCCTAAAGCAGTTGCTCTTTAAATATAATGAAATAAAATAGAAAAAAAAAATTATTTCTGACCATCTGTTTTTATCTTAAGAGAAACTGCCAGAGGCAAGGGGGTGAGAATGATCTCCTGGAGCTGTGTGAACATGTCAGACAGAGCAGGTATGAGGAGATGATTCTGGGCCTCAGGGCCCAGTGGAGAGGAGAGACAGCAGCCCAGGAGGGGCAGCTCCACCAGCTTCGGTGGTAACCGGCAGGCAGCCTTTCGGGACCATCCACTTCCTGGGAGCTGTAAAACCTCAGCCTGCTGATGCTGTCACCAAATCCAATTTCCTTGTGGTTTACTCGTTAGCACCTTCTACAGCCTCATGAAGTCAGAAAATACAGAGGGGGAAGGCATTTGGGGCCAAGAACCAAAATTGAATTACATACGAAGATGGCAACACTACAGAAACCTCTCTTCCTTGTTCTCCCATGCAAGCTGTGCCCAAACCACATCCCAAAGATGGAAGGGAAGCAACTCAGGGATGGACCATGTGGGAAGTGAATTGGAAACTATACACGCACTTGATTGCAGGACAATAGAATATTATAACCATTATGATTTTAAAACAATATTATTTCTATTCTATGTACAAATGCATTAACATCCTTACAGAACAGGCCAGTCTTATAATAATGGCTACCTCTAAATCTGTAAACTCTGAGAGAGGAGTATAGCTACCTATACCTCTTGTACAAGGCTAAGTTAATCTCACTCGCCCTGGCCAATAGAATGTGAATGGAAGTAATACCATATTCATGTAAAAACTTTAAGAACTCATGCATGATTCCATCATTTCCCTTTTCCCTCTGACATAAGAGGGGCAGGTATGTCGTGAGAATGGAGAGAAATCCTCCTTTAGCCTGGATTCTGGGATAAAGAAGCTCTACTTCCATTCACATTCCCTTGGCCAATCCAAGTGAGATAACCAAGCCTTATACAGTAGGTATAGATAAGTATACTCCTCTCCTAGAGCTTACAGACTTAGAGGTAATCAGACTGGCTTATCCTTTCAAGATGTTATCAGTGCATTTATATGTAGAATAGTCCAATGAAATCATTGTAGGTAGCCTCTTCCCATCCTTCTCTTTTCTACTCTCACAGCTTTCATCCTCAGGCTTATTTCCTCATGTCCCAAGATAGCTGCTGCAGCTCTAAACATTACATCTTCACACAATCACAGCCAGACGTAGGCAGGAAGGGCTTCTAATTGTACATGTGTCTCTCTCTGTTTCCATCAGGACAGTTCTCAGTTCTCTCGGTTCTCTAGCTTCCTAGATGAACTAAGTGATGCATGAGGTTAATTTTGAAGTATGAATAGGAATTACCTAAGAAAACAAGGAAAAGATTACCTTGTTTTCCTTTTCATATTCCAGACAAAGGGTCTAACTCAGGCAAAGTCATGGAAGTATGAAAGAGCTTGGCATTTTAGGGTAATTACCAGTAACTGCCAGAATATAGGATGTATGAGAGTGGCTAAGAGATGAGGAGGAGAAGTAGATAGATATTAGATCTAAGAGGGCCTTATGTTTAATTCTAAATTATTTCATTGTTTTTCTAAAGACAATAGAGAGCCTATGTTTGGCTAAAAGGAATAAAAGGAGTTATTCAAATCATAAGGACATATATTGCCTTACATATTAGTCAGCTGTGATGCAGCAACAAATGTCTCCAAGATCTCAGTGGCTTACAGCAGAAAAGTGTGTTTCTTGCTCACATATGTCAGCTGTCGGTTGACAGTAGCCCTTCTGTACCAAGTAGCTTCTTTATCCCAGGATCTAGGCTGAAGAAGGATTTCTCTCCATTCTTACAACATACCTACCTCTCTTATGCCAGAGGGAAAAAGGACATGGTGGAACTATGCAAAGGTTCTTAAAGGGTTCAAAAATGAATATGGTATCACTTCCATTCATATTCCATTGGCAAATGCAAGTGAGATAACTAAGCTTAATAGAAGAGGTATAGGTGGGTATGCTCCTCCACATGGGGGCAACTCACATCAGGTGGCAGTGGGTGGGCAATGTACCATCCTCTTAAGGAGAGGAGAAAAGCAATTGGGAGCACAATGTTATTTTAAACACCTCACCTAGCAAGTGCAGAGATAAATGTCTCCAGGGTTGGTTCAACAGTTCAGTGGCATTGTTGTAGGTAGTCTCTTCCCATCTTCTTTTTTATTCCCATGGCTTTTATCCTCAGGCTTATTTCCTCATGTTCCAAGATGGGTGCTGCAGCTCTAAATATTACATTCTTAGCCAGGCTTACAGGTGGTGGCTCAAGCCTGTAATCCCAGCACTTTGGGAGGCCAAGGCAGGTGGATCACAAGGTCAGGGGTTTGAGACCAGCCTGGCCAAGATGGTGAAACCCATCTCTACTAAAAATACAAAAATTAGCCAAGCACAGTGGGGGGTGCCTGTAATCCCAGCTACTCAGGAGGCTGAGGCAGCAGAATTGCTTGAACCCTGGAGGCAGAGGTTACACTGAGCCAAGATCATGCCACTGCACTCTAGCCTGAGTGACAGAGCAAGACTCTGTCTCGAAAAAATAAAAAAATAAAATAATAATTTTTTAAAAATTACATCCTCACACAATCATAGCCAGAGGTCGACAGGAAGGGCTTCTATTTGTGTGTGTATCTCTCTCTGTTTCCATCAGAACAATTCTCAGAAGTCAGAAGTCCTCAGTAGACTTTCTCTATGATTGCATTGACCAGAATTGGGTCACTACACCACTTCCAAATCATATCACTGGAATAGGCTAAGAGGATTACTGTGATTGTTTAGATGGGCTGGAGTGGGAGCAGAGACCTATTTCCCTGAGCACAGTTCTGTCTCATTCTTGAACAAAGTCAGGATGCTGCCACCACGGGACAGTAGAGTATTCGCTTGTGAGTAGGATAACACCATGTCTGACAAAGAGGTTTTTAAACAGGAGAGTTGCATGCTTGTATTTACATTCTATAAAATTCATCCTGACTGAAGAGTGAAGGATGACGTTAATGGGGATAAGACTGAGGATAATGAAACCACTTAAGACACTAAGGGAAGGAGCCCAGATACAAGGTCTGAGTAAGCACAAGTGAGGTTCCTTGATAGATAGCTAGAAGCTCATAGAACCCTTCAGATATAAAGGAAAATTGGATTAGGGCAGGAAAACTACCTCCAGTCTCTGCTTGGTAAAAGAGCCAAGATTTCCAATCCTCAGATTGTTGGTTCAAGACACTTAGGCCCTCAGATATCTGCCATCGTGTTGGCCGTTGAGCCTCAAATTGCCAATGTGGGAGACCCACAGATGGTGCTTCTTAAAGGAGAAATCCCTAACTCTGTTAAAAAAAAATTGTTAACGCTAAGTGAAATATCATTACAATTATCTTTTACTAAGAATGAATTATGAGATAAAATAATTTCACTGTCTTTATAATATATTTGGACTTAAACACCCAAGTGAGTGTTGTTCCTTCATCATGATTTCTTTATGAGACTACACTATTTCTGGTGATGCTGCTTTTGGATTTCCTCTGAGTCTTGAGAACACTTCAAATGTCTTTTTTTTTCTTTTCTTTTTTTTTTTTTTTTTTGAGGCGGAGTCTCGCTCTGTTGCCCAGGTTGGAGTGAAGTGGTGCGATCTCGGCTCACTGCAAGCTCCGCCTCCCAGGTTCACGCTATTCTCCTGCCTCAGTCTCCCAAGTAGCTGGGATTGCAGGAGCCTGCCACCACGCCCGGCTAATTTTTGTATTTTTAGTAGAGACAGGGTTTCACCGTGTTAACCAGGATGGTCTTGATCTCTTGACCTCGTGATCCGCCCGCCTCGGTCTCCCAAAGTACTGGGATTAGAGGCGTGAGCCACCGCGCCCGGCCTCAAATGTCTTAAAGGAGAGCAAATTTCTCTCTTACAGGGGCTCTTTAGATTTTGTGTGTGGTTTTGTTTGTTTGCTTATTTGTTTGAGACAGAGTCTCGCTCTGTCGCCTCAGCTGGAGTGCCAGTAGCTGATCTAGGCTCACTGCAAACTCTGTCCCCGTCGAGTTCAAGCAATTCTCATGCCTCAGCCTTTTAAGTAGTTGGGACTACAGGCATGTGCCACCATGCCTAATTTTCTTTTTTTTCCCCTTTAGTAAAGACGGTGTTTTGCCATGTTGGCCTGGCTGGTCTTGAACTCCTGACCTCAGGTGATCTGCCCATCTCGGTCTCCTAAATTGCTGGGATTACAGGCATGAGCCATCATGACTGACCCCTGTTTTTGTCTTTTATTAACAACCAAAACACAGGCTAATCTAGTGGATAAAGCTCACATCCTCAGGAACCACAGTATTAGATCAAAAATGAGGTAAGACAATAAAGTCAAAATTTTGTGTACTTTGATTCTTTTCCAATAAAAAGAGGGAGATTGATCTTATTCATGATCTATCAATCAATTCAAAATGCAAGTTTACTTGTTGGTCTTTTCCTCTCCCTTGCTCTCCAACTTGGAGCCCAATCAGATGGAATCATCCAACTTATATCTATAGAGTATTTACTGTTCACAAAGTCTTTTCATGTATGTTATCTTATTTAACTCTTATGACCACTTGTCAGGTACACAGCACAAGAGATATGACTTAACCTCTAACCCTCAACTACTACACCTGTAAAACTGGTAAAATAATACTACCCAATGGCATAGCTACTGTGAAGATTTAACGCGTTCTTATGCATGCCATCACCAAGCACAGATTGGACATTCAACCATATATACAACAATGACAGCTATTATCTCTATCGTACAAATGAAGAAACTGAGCTCAATCAGAGCAATTTTGCCAAGTCATTAAATCAATGTCAGAGTGGGTCTAGCGGCAAAGATGGCTGATGCTGAGTCATGGTGGTCCAGAGTTGGGCTCTTTAAATTTCCTGTGATTAAGAACAGGATTGGTCCCAATGCCTTAAAGGGGCTGAGTCTGCAGATAGGGGAGAGGCAGCCACAGCCAGGGGAGGCAGTTGCATGAGGACCTGAAGCCCATCTGGTTAATAAGGTCTTTGCTGCTTCTCCTCCCCAGAAACCTGTGTGCCCTAGCATTGTCCTGGGCATTTTTTTCCCCTAACCTACTCAGGAGCAATGCAGAATGCCCTGAGACCAAGTTTGCCAAACTGTCCTCTTGAGTATGCAAGCCAGGCTGGAACAACAGAAACTGGAGCTAGGAGAAGGAAGGAGATAGATCTGGCCAATAAAGGCCACTGAAAGGCTGTACCCCTTCCATGAAGGTGGAAAAGGAAGGAAGTCATTGGGGAACAGTGTGGAAAGCCAGAATGTATGCATTGTAAACATGTATCAAAACATTGAATTGTATTCCGTAAATATAGACAATTATTATTTATCAATAAAAACCAAAAATTTTTAATATAAATGAAAAGAATAGATGCAAAGCAAATGCTCTGTGGACAGGAAACAAAGCCCGCAATTTCTGAGACAGTGCCAAAAGAAACCTCTAGAGCAGTGGTGAGTAGAAAGAAGGAGCCCAGTGGGGAGAGACTTCCATGTAAGGGCACTGACGTACGTGGCCAACATGATTCAGAGCAAGAGACAGCATTCACTCCTGCATTGTCAAAAATGACTTATAAGAACAGGCAAAACTAATCCATGCTGGAAAAAAATCAGAAGTGTTGTAGGAGGTGGAGACTGGGAACGTGCTTGAGGGAATCTGCTGGAGTGATGGTAATGGGTTACACCTTGATAGGGACTTGGGTTACACAGGTGTATACATTTTTCAAAATTCACTGAATGGCGCACTTGAATGTTTTTGCCTTTGCCTGTGTGCAAAATTCACCCTCCACCTAAAACAGACTAGACATTAAGCCTTGCATTCTAGTTAATAAATGCATAGTGAGGTATGTAGGAATAAAGTAAACTGATGTCTGAAGTTTACTTTGGAATGTATCAAAATATAAGATGGATTTATGAATGAACAGAGAGATGGACTGATGGGTGGTAAACAAATACAAGACAAATTAATTTAGTTGATGTTTACTGTAAAATTCTTTCAATCTATGTTGGAAAAGTTTTTAAAATAAAATATGAGGCAGAGGGTGAGAAATGGCCTAGAAAAAATGTTTTTTCAGAGCCTGAATACCTGCATATACTTGAGTTGAGACAGGCATGTACACAGCACAGAACAAACTTGACTATTTTATGAAAATGCTACAATAATGCTGATCTGAACTCCCAGGAAAATCTCTTCACTAGACGGCCCAATGGGTAGACATTTGTCTTCCAAATTCTGACCATGATGTTTCAAACAGGATGCTCTATATTTTTCATCCACAGTTCTTATACAGTAGTACTTTACCAACCACAAGAATTAAATTCTTGTAACCCTAATGGTATGAAAATCCTGATAATATGAAAACTAAAGAATTTAGAATCTTATTAGGAAAAAAAGGGCCATATAGAGACATGTACACAAATGTTTATAGCTGCTTTATTTGTAAAAGCCAAACGCTAGAAATAACCTGAATGTCAATCAATAGGTGAATGGATAAACAAATTGTTGTATGAATACAATAGACTAGTACCCCATAATAAAAAGGAATGAACTACTGATATATGCAAGTTCATAGAGGAATCTCGAATTAATTATACTGATTCAAAGAAGCTAGACCAAGAAAAAAAGAATACATATTTGTGTTCCTGTTATAGGCTGAATGTTCATATCTCCCAAAATTTGTACATTGAAGCCCTAACCCCCAATGTTATGGTATTTGGAGACAGGGCCTTAAGGAGGTAATTAGGGTTAACTGAGGTTATAAGGGTAGGACCCTCATGATGGGATAAGTGTTCTTACGAAAAGAAACACCAACAAGCTTGCTTCCTCTCTTTCTCCCCATGACCGCACAAAGAAGAGGTCATGTGAGCCCACAGTGGGATGGTGGCCACCTACAAGCCAAGAGAAGAGGGCTGAGAATGAAACCTGCTTTTCTGGCACCTTGATTTTAGACTTCCCAGTCTCTAGAGCTGTGAGAAAGAAATTTACATTGTTTAAGCAGAAAAAGAGAAAAAGAATTGGGAGACAAAGTTTCCAAAAGAACCTTTGAAACAGAAAGAAGAAAAAAATTCTCCAAATATGTTCATATTGAATGAAACTTTGTAAATATCTCAAACATATTTTAATATCTCAAATCGATAATTTTTAAATATCTCAAACTGATAATCATTAGTACCACAAATTTAAATATTCACGTACCATCTTCTCACTAGACCATGGTTTCTCAACCTTGGCACTAGCGGCACTTAGGGTGAATACTTTTTGTGTGTATGGGGTTGTCCTGTGCAATGTAGGGTGCTTGGCAGCATCCCTGGCCTCTACCCACTAGATGCTGTTGGCACCCATCTCAGTCATGACAACCAAAACTGTCGCTATGCATTGTCAAATGTCCCCAGGGGCTAAATTACCGCTGGTTGAGAACCCTTTTCCCAGTACTCCTTTCTCCGGTGTTTCCATGAGATGCTTGTTTTACTGTGTCCCAGGTAGTTCATACATCAAGAGGCACTCACCATGTTTCACCTCCTTCACAGCAGTGCTCAATATCTCCCTGATTTTATGCTGCCAAGTTGCTCTGCCTGCTCCTATGTGTTGAAAAGAACATAGCAACCTCCCACCCTTTCCCCCCATCCCCAGCCCCATGGACACAGGGACTCTCTTGGGCTAGTGTTCTCTTTTGGCTGACCTTTACAATTCAGTCACTCTTGGTATTTCCAAGAGAACCCAGGGTTCCTGTTCTGACCTAGGAGGGAATTACAACTCTTTCAGCAGTGCCTGCATCTCCAGCAATGATATGATAGTACAGGAAACTTTCCTCAAATGAGAACTGTGGCCCTTCTGAATATGGCCCCCTAACCAGAGATACCTTTTGAGTCTCCTCAGGATGGAAAGAGCCATGACAACTCCCAATCCCCCTCTGAAAGCTTTCTGTCCAGGCTCCTAGTGAGATGTTATTGCTAACTATGTTTGTTTATAGGAGAACTGAATCTACTCCTAAATCCCATTGCCTCTCTTCTCCAAGGTACAGTACTTTGCTGGGTCAGAAGTTGAGAGGGCTTCAGCTCCAATACTTTGTCATAAACACTGGATAGACATATACAAATTATGGGGGGATTGAGGGATGAAAAATTACTTAATGAGTGCAACATACATTATTTAGGTGATGGTTACACTAAAAGCCCACACTTCACACTACACAATATATCCATGTAACAAAACTCTACTTGTAGCCCTTAAATGTATACAATTAACAAAAAGAAATATTCAAATTACCCAGACTCCAGGGACAGGGGACAGTGACCTGCCACACCCTAGGAGAAGTACCTCTCTTATGCATAGTACTCGTAACATTGTGCTGCATCATCTTGACACACACACACATCCCATTTGACTGTAGCTGTGTGACAGCTGGTATGTATGCTGTTCACCTTTGATTTTTCCAGTCCTGGTCACAGTGCCTGGACCAGAGTAGGTGCTCAGAAAGTACTTAATTAATAGAAATGAGAAGAAGCATAACCGCAGGAATATCTGAATTTTGCAATCCCTGCTTTCCTGTGTGGAGAATCAGGCAGAGGAAAATAAACGTACAAAATACTTGGTTCAGGCAGCAGACTCAAACCTAACTGGTTTCTTGTCCTGGATGAGAAAACGTAACAAATGTTTACATGAGTCAGACGTTTGTTTTCTGATCCTATTTTTGTTTTGTTTTACCACAGATCATTGAAAGTCAAGGTGACTGGCCTCTCTGCACATGGGCTTCAAGGCCTCTCTGAATCCCCAGACAGCTCTAGCACCCCAGGTAGACCCCAACATCCCATGATATTCTGGGTCAACATCCTATGATATTCTACTTTGCATACTCATCCACCCTTTCCACCTGCCAAGGTTCGGTTTCCACCAAAACACAATTGCAAAACTTGAGAATGTTGTGGGTTCAGTCTGCAACTGAGGAAGGATTTTGTTTATTATATCCTCATTCCTGCCACAGTCAGCCAATAAGACTTCCAATTATCATCCAATACACTGATAATAAGTCAGCAGATCGACAGTGGGTTCCAGAGAAATGCCTGCAGTTGGGTCCACACTGGCTGTAACTACTGCATAACTTAATTCTAAACCTGATTTAAGCTACATTTCGTTTTAAATATGAACAAAAGAAGATTCAGACACTCATACTATCAATGAGAGTAAAATGGGTAGAGTAATTTTGGAGAACAATTGTACCACAGCTGTTAGAATTTCAAATGATCTTATTATATAACCTAGTAATTCTATTTCTCCCCTAGAAAACATGCAAGTGAATAAGATCATAATAAAGGTAAGAAAGCATGCAGAAGGTGGGTTACTGTGATGTTTATAGTACTGAAAAATTGGAAACAAACTAAATGCCCATCAACTGGGAATGGTAGAATAAATTTATATATTCATACTTAGGAATATTTATCTCATGCAGCAGTTGAAATGTTGAAATGAAAGTAACCACTATGTACTAAGATGGCTAGATTTCTAAGGCATATTAAGTTTTTTTTTAAGTACAAATAATACATCCTACTGTAAGCCAATTTGCTTAAAACATTTAACACACACATGCACACACACACAAAAAAAACCTTGAACATTTGCAAAGAGCACAACACCAGATATGTAAATCAAAAGGACGATGTGCAGACAGATACACACTAATCTATCAACATGTTTAACTTGGGTTTGAGGGCAGAGGAAAAGCAAGAGGGGGGAAGAATTGAAGGTATTGGGAGATTACAGTCTTGCTTTGTATAATGTTTTTTGTGAGGAGAAAATATTCATGTACACCTTGTATAATTAAAAATTAAAAACTTTTAAAAGGAAAAAAATTTACCTCCTTCTACCTCTGCAAGAGAAGAAAGGCTATTAGATGGAGCTGCTGGGAAACAGCAAATCTTGGAATTTATGAGATGATCTGGGGCAGGACTGTATCTTTACATGGGCAGAGAGACATGGTTTGATTAAGACCATTGTGCATACTCCCATTGCAAAAATATCAGTCCTTCACTTCAAGAATTCTTCATTAGGAAGAGATGCCATGTACATAGTATAAAGTTAGACTAGATAACCTTTAGTTTTTCATTCTTAGAATATAGCGCAACCATCTAATACATAATAGCAATAGTCACAATCTAGCAAGCATTAGTATGTGCCCAGCACTGTAGTAAGTGCTTTATATGCAGTCTCTTGGTCAGTTGTCACAAGCCTGCAGGTGTGTGTAGTTATCTCTATTCTACAAATGAGAAAAACAAGTTCAGAATAACTAGTGAGCTGAGCTATGAAGCCAAGCCTGCCCCATTTCAAAGTCCACTCTGTTGCTCACTATTCTACATTGTCTGAGAAACTAGGGGACTATGCCCACTAGAGATGTTTTGAGGGTTTGGTGCTTAACAAAGAGATTGTTGGCCCTTTCTAAAATGCTTCCCAGAGTTCCAATTTCACTCCGCTGCTTATTGGGTACCATGGGACAGTTTCTTCTTGTCTAATAAAATGAAGTTGCCTCTGTAGAATATTTTCCTGGATATGGCATTCTTCAAATTCTCTCCCAGGAGCTGTGTGATAACGAAATTTCTTTGTCATTTGAAAGAGGTTGGTGGAAAAGGAAAATGAGCCCCAGGTGCGGCAGATCTGAATGGTGTAGCAGAGGAAATGCTGTCCCATGAACACAAGCAGCTGGGTGTCTGGATGCATCATAAAATTTTATTGTGAAATGCACAGATGATAAGCCCAGCTGCAAAGCATCAGGAGTGTTGATCATAATCTCCTAAAGCATTCTGGGTGTGCTCCCCTTTGACACTATTTTTGTGAGATGAAGATGTCAAATAACTTCAAGGTACAGCCCTGCTGGGAAGCATGCCATGCGCTTCCCTCTCTGAAGGTCATCGTACCATTTGTCATGATGGACTAGACACACAGTGGGAAGAAGGAATAAACAGTAAGTATTAACATGAGAAGGTTCCATGACCTGGAGTTTAGTGTATCTTTGCTGGTCACATTCAGCAGTAATCAACCCACCAAGAGGCTATTCTACTGACCACACTTTGCCATTGAATGGGATCATCAAACTCTATGACTACGTGTGTGTGTGTGTGTGTGTGTTTATGTTTCAGAGACTGAGACAACCTCCAGGTTAAAGATAGTTTTACTCTCTCCTCTCTCTCTCTGTCTACACCCACCCCACACAACTGGGCTCTTATAAGAAGTTCTGTCCTTGGTAACAATTCCTCTTTTTTGATAAAGCTTTGCCTTTTCCCCTAAAGACCATGACATTCTTAATCAAGGTTCCTCTTCTGAAATACACAACACAGAGCAGAAACAGTAGCTCTGAGTGACTACTTTCTCTCTTTCAAGAAAAGTACCTAATTAGTACTATTAGCAGTATTTAGTACTATTCTCCACGCATAGGAAAGAAATTGCATCATTGCATACAATGTATGCCCTACACATCAGGGCTTAGTTGTCTCACTGAACCCTAATTGAGAAAGGCTAATGAAGGCCTCAAGATTTGTACAGCTGTAGAATTAGGTCATGAAATCTCACAACAGAAAAGCCTCTGACTACTTTTCCAGTTCAACACCCCCTTCTTTGCCATGAATTCCCAGCATTACCCTGAAAAATAAGCAACCAACTTCTACCTGAACAACTCAGCCATCAAAGACAGCCAACACCATTAAGGAGAGCCCTGGCCACTAGAAGTTTTTCCTCTGAATGTGGTAGAGAGAGGCCAGATGGTGAGAGTCCTTAGAGACTGGGTCAAGACATCTGGACTGCATCTTGTAGGTAGTAGGAACCCATCAGTCCCCCAGTTCTCTGCAAGGCCAGCACAGACCCACGCAAGTTCTCTGATTCTGCCTGATATTAATTCAGGAAGAAGCATCCACAGACCTGCTGAGAAGCTTAGAAAGCCAATGCAGTGCCAGCAGGTAGACACTATCAACAGATAATGCCATTCATCTCACACAGATGTACTTGGCAGGATAGACAGTGCCTTGAGGAATGTTATCACTGCCTGCAACCTACCAAGATTTCCTGATACCTCCTTGGATATCTTGAAAATACCCCATCATAGTGTCTTATCTTGTTTTCTCACATCAAGCCTGAGCTGAGGTTTCAGGTGCCATGTTGCAGCTAGAAGGGAGATTTATGGTCTTGTTATCAGCTTCAGACAGCAAGAGGCTGTGGTCACATGGGGGAGGAAACAATAGCCCAGCAGGGAAGGTCACAAGCAGGGCTGCCGGTCAGCACCTGGAATCACCTGTGCCTACACAGTCCCCGCTGGGGGGTGGACTGTACTGTGTGTTGGAAATAGAATTGTCCTGTTGGTCCTGGGAAAACAGCCCCAACCACTCAAGTGCTACGAGTACAATCACTTACCAGCTCAGGGGGTTGTCACTTGTGGCTAAATCCACTGTCACATATTTCAAAGGTGTTAAATCACTCCAGTAACGTATAAAATGGGAAACCTGTCAAAGCTGTCTGGCACTAAGGAGGTCATAATAAATGGAGAGGGAATAATAGGACCCCTTTGGGGCTTACTCATGCCTATGTTCAAACCATAGAAGTGACATCTTGTTGACTTGTCCAACCATATGACAGACCGTATGCCACCCACCCTCCAAGGACAAAAATAAGATTGTACAAGACAACTTCTATTTGTCAGACATGGGGAGGAGGGAGTAAAAATATGTATTATTTTAGCAACCACAAATTTTCTCCATCTCAGTCAACCACTGACCATTGTGTGACCTCCTCCATCTTATTTCTAATAAATACTCTGCAACCAAATATAGTATATCTATCTTTCCTATAGGTGTTTTAGAGTACATATCCTCCTTGTGTCATTATCTGCCTTGTATAATAAGCTCCTAAAAGTCAGCCCCCGTGTATGACATTTAATTAGTATCATACAAAATATAGTACCAAGAACAAAACGAATAATGCCCTCGCTTCTCCATCCCTAACTCTGTCCTTATGTTGCTGTAGTATGAACACACAGACTCTGCCACCTTCCCCATTGATGCTATGAGTAGGAAACACTAGGAGAGAGTCTCTCCTATTCTTCTCTCTCACCCATAGCTCTCTCCCAGCCTTCTGGCATAGACAAAAATGGTGAGAGCACACTTCAGTTGACTTTAAAGAAATCCCAACCCTAGGCAACAGGGAAAACTGTCTATTTATTATTGCCCTCTGATCAGGATGCCAGCAGAGAGTTTAGATTTGTCCAAATACTTTTTTTTTCCATTAGGCTCTAGGGTAAAGTCACCACTTATTCCCCCTGGTTTGCCACACAGTTATCCCGGTCTGCTGAGTCAGGACCCGGGCTGAACTTGAGCTGGCAACCCTGAAGGAAATGGCTCCAGTATGCCCAGGAGCAGCTGTCTATTTCAGAGCCCTGCTCAAAGCACAGGCTCTCCAGAGACTCTTCTCTGTTTTATCCTGAGTAACTGAGCGGGGACTGGACTCCAACCAACAAATATTTAGCCAGGGCCTATTACACGGAGAAGGAGCCATGTCAGTGTGCTTAATTCAGTGAAGATTTACTGTGGAGCTTTTATTAGTGAGAGGTGAAGTATAATGGCTCAAGAATGAGCTCTGAGCCTTTCTGCCTCGTTCACATCCTGGGTCAACACCCCTTTGGATGTTACAAAGTTAAGTGGGTTAATACATCCAAGATGGTTAAAAACTGTGCCCAACCCAAAGTAAACACTCAATACATATTGGTCAGTATTGTGATTACACAGTGGATTCTTGGCTAGGCCCTGGGGATGCAATGGTCAATAAGTTATCCTCCAGCCCACTAGGAAAATGCAATCTATGGAAGAGAAGACTGAAGCAGAGCATTTCAACACAGCAGTATTTCTCAATCAGTCTGCCATGACACACTGATATATGTCTTGCACTTCAAAGGTACATTGTCCCATTGTGAACAATGGACAGTAGGAATGTTTGCTACACTGAACATAAGTACTCCAACAGCTATGTTCATCAGCTAAATCATTGAGCTGAATAGAGAGACAGTATTGTATAAAGAAGGAAGAGTGTCAAGTTTGCACCAAAGAAAAATCACATATTACTAGAAAATGTCATATAAGAAAACGTTACTAGGCCACAAATAGTTCTGTTTAAACAGCAAGAATACTCAAGAGTACTTTTTGTCTGTTATTGACAGAACACCCAACTATAAGGGATAAAATATAAGAACATTTATTATCTTCCATAGCAAAATGTCTTGAGGAAGGCAATTCCAATATTGGTTCAGCAGCTCAATTATGTCCTCAAATGCCTGGTTCATTCCATCTTTTCCATTTTTAAACCTAAGCACATTGACTTAGTCCTTAAGCATCTATCTTCATGGATATAGAATGGGTGTCATAGTCCCAGGTAAACACGGTAACGTTTAGCAAAGAATGTGCCATGAGTCTCTTTTTCAGAGTCACATTTCCCTAAAGTATCATTTGCCAATATTGAGCCATATGGCCACATCCTAGTTGCAAGGCAGCCTGGGAAAACAAGTGTCTGGCATTTTTAGGAGATGGGAGATGAGTTGCACCAGAAAAGTGTATAACCAAGAATGTCTGCATATTGAGTAAGTAAAGTATCCAGAAATTGTGGATGCTTATTCAAACACTGTTTTTGTTGTACTATAGTAGTAATTGTATAGTAATTATTACTAGCTCATCAAATATGGTTTTAAAACATGCAGTCCCCTCAAGTGCACAGCCAAATATTCCAGTATTCCAAAGCGTACCACATACACAGAAAGACTGAGCACTGGCTCGACACTGTAGTAAATGTTACTCATGCAAACAAAATGCTGTCAAGGCAACTGAAGAATCAGCTAGGAGATCATCTATATTCATATACTCATTCATTTAATAATTAATTTTTGAATATCTGCTGTATATATTACATCATTTTACATTAGTGACTAAGACAAGGTCCCTGCCCTTATAGAATTTAAATGTTGTGTGTGTGACCACATGGCTTTCAGTTCCCAAGACCCAATGAGTTTTATTCATCCTATGCTCTGTGTTGCTTCTGCCAGTACCTGTGTTGTTAGACTCTGCGACTTGGCAATTATCTCTACTGTATGTAAATATTCTTATACTATACTTATAAAAGTGGATCTTGTTTCTATAAGGTCTGAAAACTTTGGAGAATTTAAAAAAACACAACTTTCAATTATTTCATGCACTCTTAAAATGGTGAATAATGTACAGGTCATTCAGCTTATTTACAGTGGCAATGTGTCAGGTTAGAAAAAGTAGACTGGTGCACTCATTCCAGTTTTGTTACTCACTAGCCACATAGTCTTGGACAAGTCACTTTCTGAGCCTCAGTTTTGTCATCTAAAAATGGTCATGACAGCAAAATAAATATCAGCAGAATAAACAAGCAATCCACAGAAGGGGAAAAATATTTGAAAACTATGCATCCGACAAAGGACTAGCATACGGAATCTATAAGGAACTCAAACAATTCACCAATAAAAAACAAATAATCCCACTAAAAAGTTGGCAAAAAACATGAATAGACATTTCTCAAAAGAAGATATACAAGTGACCAAAAACATATGAAAAAATGCTCACATCCCCAATCATCAGGGAAATGCAAATTAAAACTACAATGAGAAATCACATTACTCCTAATGACCAATGGTCATTAGTAAAAAGTCAAAAAACAGTAGATGTTGGCATGGATATGGGGAAAAGGGAAAGTTTATACACTGCTGGTGGGAATGTGAATTACTACACTCTATGGAAAACAGTATGAAAATTCCTTAAAGAACTGAAAAGCAGATCTACCATTTGATCCAGCAATCCCACTGCTATGTATCTACCCAAAGGAAAAGAAGTCATTTTACAAAAAAGACACACGCACACGCATGTTTATAGCAGCACAATTCACAATTGCAAAGGTGTGGAACCAACCTAAGTGCCTATTTACTAATGAGTGGATAAAGAAAATGTGGTATATATACATCATGGAATACTACTCAGCCATTAAAAGGAACGAAATATCTTTTGCAGCAACTTGGATGGAGCTGGAGACCATTATTCTAAGTGAAGTAATCCAGGAGTGGAAAACCAAAAACCTTTTGCTCTCACTTGTAAGTGGGATCTAAGCTATGAATACACAAAGGCATACAGTGATATGGTGAACTTTAGAGATCAGAAGTGGAAAGATTGGTTGGGGCTAGGAATAAAAAAACTATACATTAGGTACAATGAACACTAAGGTGAATGGTGCACTAAAATCTCAGAATTCACCACTATATAATTCATCCCTGTAACCAAAATCCACTTGTACCCCCAAAAACTATTAAAATAAAGCATTTTTGGAAGAATTCAAAAATAAAAAAATAAAAATGGGCATGATGGTAGTGCCTACATTGCTATCTAACACTGTGATAACTATGCTAAATCTTGTTACAAAGCTTAGACAAAAGTTGTATACAATAGCTGGCCTGCTGTAGACACTCGGTAAATGAGAAGCTAGTAGTAGTCGTCACTGTTCTTTAACCTAGTCTCATTTGCCATTTGTCAAATAAAGCGAACCTTCAGCAGCAGGTGGCCAGGGAAGCCAATTAATGCCTGCAGATGGCACGATGATCTGCTAATTGCTTAAGGCTTCCAAAGTCTAAATTGGTGTGGTAGCTCAGCTGCCAAGGACATCGAGTCTTCCCCTCTCCCTCCCCCTCCCTCAGCCCTGCTCCTGAGAATTCCGATGAAAACTCTGGTTCTCCGGAGACAGGTCAGCAATTTGCACTGTTAAAAATAAGCTATTTGGACCGTGACCTGACATATATGTGGAAACAGATGGCATCCAGTGCCATCTTGAATTTCTTTATGTCCACTGCCATTAAAAAAAATAATAAAAATTTAAAAAACTTTTGGGGATGTTGGCATTTTTCTCTTGATTCGGATCTTCAACTATCACCCAAATTCCCTGACCAAGAATAAGGTGAACAAAGGTCCTGAGAAGACACAAGGATCCTCAAGAAAATGCCAAGCTCAATTATTTATTCAAATTGCAGAGCATGGTGTGTACTTGCTGCTGTTAATAAATTGTTTTTTTAACTGAACATTTCCAAATATATAAATATACACTTTTTTTTAACCTAATAAATAATCAACTCAGTCTCCCAGCAACTCAAAAAACCATCTGCTTTTTGAGCTCTGTCTTCACAGATGTCCTTCCTGAGTTTTAAACCACGACCTCGGCCTGGGCTTCCTGCTAGGAAGGATGGGTAGTTTGCCACTTGTCAGGGAAGAGCCTCCACACATATTTTTTTATTGCCAGTCTAAAAACGTGGCATGTTACCCGTACATCAAAGAATCCATATGTCTCTGGCATATTCTCTCCTATATGCTTATTATAGGGGGGTTGATATACTTGAAAGTAGTGGAGAAATGGACAACGGAGGAAGGGGAAACAGATGGAGAGAAACAGTTCTCCTTCACAGGCTAAAAGGGCATGTGTCTGCGGTGCTGTGTCTTCTGAACTGAGAAAAGTAAGAGAAAGAATTTGGGGAAAGGCCAAACAAAGTGCAGCCCAGTGTGGTCCATTGTCATTCTAGCTGTTGTCATTCAAGGCCAGCATTGATAGGAAGAAGGGTCTTCAAAATTGATGATTTCATGTCAAACTTCAAAAGCAAACTGCAGCTTTGCTGCTTTTGTTCTAGTCAGCTCAGACTGCCATAGAAAAATACCACAGATTGCATGGCTTAAGAAACAGAAATGTATTTCTCACAGTCCTGAAGGCTGGGGCATCCAAGATCCAGGTGCCAGCTGATTCAGTTCCTGGTGATGGCCCACTTCCTGGCTTGCAGTGTACTCACATGGCAGGGAGAGAGACGGGTAGAGACAGGGAGAGCACAGCTCTTCAGTATCTCTTTTTATAAGGACATTACTCCTATCAGATTGGGCCCTTATGACCTCTCTCAGCCTCAATTACTTTCTTAAAGACTCTTTGTCCAAATATAGTCACAATAGGGTTTAAAGCTTCAACTAGGAGTTCAGGGGAGAAACAACTCAATCCACAGCACTGGTAAAGAGCTCACTCTATCTGAAGCCCCTTTCCATGCCCTGGGTAGAGTCATCCTTAGCATGTTTTGCATACCACAAGACATAGTGACCTGGGGTCTGTGGCTCATTAGAAATCCTGAACTCAAGTTTTCACCTCCTCTGTGGTCACAGGCTTTGTAAGAGTTATTTATCAATATGCAGATTTATTATTTAAAAGGAATTGTCACTTTATCAACTAATTTCTCTGATAACATATGTTTCACAAATTAAGAGAGGTAGGAATATTTGAGTGGGAAGAGTTTGAGATATCTGCCTATCAGAGAATTATTAAAAATGAACATAAGGAGGAATTAAAATAATAATGCAGGACAAAGATGAACTTTGAGTTGTATACTACTTTTTGGGAATCCCTCCATTACTAAAACAAACCCAACCTGCTCTTCATCAGTGATTTTATTCTTAGAGTTATTTTGTACAGCTCAATTTTTGTTTTTTCATTTAAAGAAAACTAGTGCTCCAAAGCCAAGGAGAGGAAAAGGCTAGGGTTACATCTGCCTCTCAAAGTCTACATATATCCTATTCAATTCAACCAATGTTTTCTAAGTAGCTACAACAGGCCAAAGATCATTCTAGGTACTGACAAAGGCGAGGCTTAGGGAGTTGATCATTTGCCACACTAAAAGGTCTTTCCTTCTCTCTACCCCAAACCCTGTGAGTCTTGAGGTTGTGCTTGGAAGCCGCACAGAACCAGACTAGTGCATCGAAATGACCATTACCCATCCTGAAACTGTGCAACTGCCTTGTATCCAGCACCATGGCATTCTCCACCTCCAGCCCATCAATGCCGCATAGAATACTCTGGGGTTTATTTATTAGCTAGGGCAGTTTTTCACTGAGCCATCTACACTCAAGATTGTTGACCATGGAACCATACTTACCATACTTACAAGCCGGTTATCTGGAGCAGGAATAAGGCAAAACTTACATGCCAGTAGAGGAGTCAATCAGGGAAATGATAGCAATGATGTCTCTAAAGAGCCCACCAGGTTCTCCACAATTCCTAGGTCACTCACTTCATTTTCCTTCTCTTTCTCTCCCTGCTTCCTCATTCCCTATATTCTCTTTTGCTTCTTACTTAACTATGCCTTAGAGGATTTGTGTGTCCCTCTCAGAGATTCAAAAAGCACACCAATGAGAAATTCTTCAATAAAGAAACTTATCTATTCCACTATTTCCAAATGCATTTCTCTCCTGAGGACATGCGTAGCCCTATGGGTAGTTTCTAAAGGTTGCTTACTTGTTTCCAAGAATTCAAGCCAGGTCACTAAACTGGCCTAATTATAGCTCTAAAGACCACAGTGTTTGCCTTCAATTCCCTCTTATCTCTTCCTGGGTACTGCTCCTCACTTTTGGCATCCACCATGCATCAACTCTACCCACATTCTACCCCTGGCTACCTTAGACTCTGGATAAAGAGGACCACCAGGTCTTTGGGTTTTCTACCCAAAACCTGATGCTGTAGGACAGAATTTACAACTGTGAGCTCTAAGGATTACTTATCTTCAAAAAATTATTAAGGAAAAAAGAGAGTTCATAGTTAAGTAAGTTTGCATATTAGATCCTCTTCCTAGAGAATTTACTCATCACATTCCTTTATTAAAGCCTCTGAGAAGTCCTGTATTAGAAAAACTTATTAAACGTTAATTTCCTAAATGCATTTGACCTCAGCCCTCTTTTTTAATAATACCTAATCATGGCAAAAAAAAAAAAAAAGCTACTATTCCGCAGAATAGATTTTGAGAAACTGCTGCATAAAGTTAGACAATTGAACTAATCACGGCGTGCTGAGCTAATAATAATAGCACACATCGATTGTCTGTTTGATACTAGTTTCTGCTTTCAAAAATATGATGGAATAAAAAGCAGCAAAGTCTTCATTTTACAGATGAAGAAACTGAGACTTAAAGAAGGTAAGGAAGTGCCTTGAGTCTTACCCAAGCAGTAGGCATTCCGTTGGGATTCAAGACCCCGATCTTCCAATGACTGTTTTAATACTAGCCATTCTGTAAATAAGGGGTTAATATACGCCCCTCCCCAGAGCTGTTTACATTTTAAAGTCAAAGAGAAAAAAATACTTTAATACCAGAAGAATGAAATGAATCCCCACTAATGGGAATCAGGGAAGACTTTCAAAAAGCCAGGGAGAGAGAATTTGGGGAAGTCAGTCTTCTTTTATGTCTTTCAGATCATAGTCCCCTCTACTCATGAGTGCAAGGAAAGCTCTGCCTGCTTGGGCAAGTGAACTTCCCATCCTCCTCCAAGCTAAGGTTGTAAGGATATGCAAATAGCCACATATCTATATGTAGGCACAGCTATGGAATGGAGCTACATTAAAAATAACTTTGGATATGCTGATTTGTGGAGCCCACATGCATTGCCATCTATTAATAGCTCAGTTTGTGGTTTTATTTCAGTAGGTTTAAACAGAAACCTACTGTCCACCATAAATAAAATTTTTCTAATAAAAAACGTAGGTCTGTGTAATGGTGGCTGTATAATGCCCAACGGAAGATGCCATTGGAATATGGTGCTCTCAAAACCAAGTGATTTACTGTACTAGATATTTTCCAAAAATAATAATCCTGAGAAATCAGTACCCATTTTAGGTATATATTTGCTCCCAAATGGATGGCAAATTCACCCAAGTCCCAAAATCAGAATTTGGGGTGAACTTCAGTTGAAGAGATTTTTCTGGGCAGCATCCCTTCTAATGTATTGTCTGTAATGATAACTTAGTCTGCAGTGAAGCAGCAATGGAATCTCATTAGGCTCCAATCTTGTTCTGTTTGTACTTCTCCATCACCTTTATTTGTTTAAGAGGCCTGACAAGGCAAACGCTCCTGATGTGATGTTTACATTGCAGCTTTCACTGGAGCTTATTAAACTCATCGTTACTTCATATAAGCTGCAGATAGGTGGCTAGGGCCAGTTAGTGTTGACAGTAAGTAACAGACACCCTGCCACAAGGTAACATGTTTATATACTCCATTGGATGCCTGGTGGATTTTGTCCCTGTAAAACTATCACAGATAATGAAACTACTATCAGATAAGTGACTATAATAAATGACCACAATTAGGTCTCTGGCTGATGAGAACAGTTGGTGGTCTCTCCAGACTGACTTGGACAAATCCCAGGCTAAGTTCACATGAAAAAAAAAGAAATCAAAAATCAAATTTAAATGAGATTGATTCAGTAGAACATTATTTGATTTCAAAAGGAGCAAGAGTTAAAAGAAATTGAGTTTTCATCTTCCTTCCCAACTTTTTTCTTTACTCTTCTTATCTTAAAAGTAAATGAATAAACAAATAAAATTCTAAAATCAGATTCTTAAAAAATTCAAAAGCACACAGTATACCTCCTCCATAAATGTGCCCATGAAATCTAGAGTTGCAGAAAACACCTCAGCACATCTAAGGTTGGGGAAGCTTCTTTAAAAGGAAAGGCTTGTATTGGGCTGTTACTGCACCCAGAAGAAAAACAGGAGAGACTAAATCACTGAGGGGTCTTGGTGTGGACTTTAATATGGCTGGACAGTCTAGGATCCATTTGGCAGCTTGCAAAGCAGGACTGTAATCACTTCTTTAAAGGGTTTTTGTTTACACCAAGCAGACTCTCATTACATGATGGTGAAATAATAGCACAGAATTTAAGTGCTCTGATGAAAAGGTCTTTAAAAGACATTTATTTTTTTGTACGGAATAGTCATTTCCAGGATGACTTGTAGATTTACAGTAAGTTTTTTATATATGTGTATAACTTAAGAATGTGCTGAAAGAAGGCTTGTAGGCCCCTTTTAGAGACCTTAAAAGATGATACTAGCCATGTGAAAAATGACTGGCAGGCAAACATGCCTTGCAAAGCACTGTGAAATTATTTGTCATCAGTGACAACTATTTTGTTTATGTCATGTCACACTTGCCTGCCCTAGATACCTCCCCACTCCTCTTGCTTACCATTCTCTCCTCATTTCCCTCCTCCTCCCCATCCCAATGCTCCTACCATCCTCTCAGCCTCTTTTTAATCACAGCTACAGTTACAAAATCTGGCTAGAGGGAAAGTGCTTTTATGTAAAGGTATGTTTACTCTGGGGGTTTCCATTTTCATTTGATTTAATATTTCCTAATAATAGTTTAGGGGAAATTACCCTGGATGGTGGATTGATCCCCCCTAGAAATAAACACTTTGGGAGTCAGGGGTGGGGCAGGGAGGGGGTGATTGATGGGGTTTTTGTATATCCCTGTTGCCCGAAGACCTCATAAACTCAGGAAAGCTGCCCAGGCATCAGTCTGTTTACCTTTTCACGACTTTAAAGGTGATTTATTTGACCTTTGAAAACTGGGATCATACTTCTTGCTGAAAACAGTGCACATTTCAACATAAATGGTGACTGTCAAGATGGTGAAGTTTCCAGTTTGAAGTCTTTTATGACTTTTTTTCCCCTGTTCTAATCAGAATTGGGAGTGTCTTCTGGATTCTTAGTACAAACATATTTGAGGGACATTGTCTAAATACAATGAGATAAGTGTGTGTTTATGTGCCATCTGTACGTATAGTTTCCATAACGATTTTTAAAACTATTTATAAATGCCCCGGATATTGGGTCAAGAAGAAGTAGCACAAGTAGAGAAATAGCTTGAGATTTGAGCTAGGATCTGAGTCTCTCTCTTACCATCTGGTTCACCCTAATTATATAATTTAGCCTCTTACAAGTGAGAACTCTGGAGCCACACCACCTGCATTGGATTCCCAGCTCTGCCCTTTACTTACCGTATAATCTTGGGCACGACACTTACCCTCTCTGTGCCTTGATGTCCTTATCTATAAAATTGAATCAAAATAGTACCTATACCTCAAAAGTTTGATGTGAAGATTAAATGGGTTGAAATGTAGATTGTTTCAACTAATGCTTGACATTTAGAAAAAACAAAAGTTATTACATAAAGGGGGTAAAAGAATCATACATACAACAAATAGGTAATGTCAGAACTAACATAAGACAATGCATATTAACCACTTTGTACAAGGCAACCTGCTATTCAAATGCTATGAAACCCCTGAACTAAAGACAGCTCCTCAAAATCTCCATGTATCCCACTAGTACTGGATGCTGTGACTAGATAGGATTTCACAACTTTTTTAACCGAACTGTGAAGCAATATGGCAGGTCTTCCTATCTTCACTTAACATATGAAGACACTAAAGGTCAAAAATAAAACAAAGTTACTTATTCAGTGTCACATAGCTCCTCAGAATATAGTATTAAGAACATAGTGCCCCAGAATACAGTTATTAGGAACATTCTAATTAAAGTTCTATAGCATAATATTATTTATTTGTTGATGAGTACGGGATAAAGTAATAGCTAGTTGTTCTTCAGTTTTGTAACTAAACGTTGCTTCCCTGCAGGAACAAGTTTTCCCTTCAGAGAGATTCAACCAGCAGAGGAAATGGTTCCCAGAACAGAGAGCATGTCATTAGCCAAGGTCAGTGCTTCCCTGAGATTTAACAATCAAGAGAGGAAACGAGGAAAAGCATTCAACTGCACAAACTGAATTAAGAGAATTGCTTTACCAACTGGTTTTACTTAGGGACATCAGAAAGGATATTTGGTATCAATAAGATTTCTATTTTAAAACGTTTTACGTCTTTTTAGAACTCCATCCATCAAGAGAAGAATGGACCACTGCAAAGCAAATCCATTCTGTTAAAATAGAAGTGGCTTTATTTCCACTGATGACTTTACAAGCTTTCCCAACAACTGGTCAGAAGGAGAGGGTGGGGATAGGTGAGTGTCTGGGGGACACTGACATTGGGATCACCACACATTTTGCAAGCCCAGTTAGGAGCTTGTGGTATGGCGATTCTTTGGAAAACTCCTGGGAGTCTCACAGGTGCTAGGTGGGGACTCAGGATTCAATGAATTGGTAGGATCAAGAAAGCCACATTTAAAGGGCAGAGGGAGGAAGCCTTCTAGGGAATCAGAAGACAAGTCCCTGGGAGAGGTGAAACCATGCTTTCCCAATCACTGGAATAGGTAGTAGCAATGAGTAGCTGTTCCCTAGAAACCAGTTAGTGGTCATCCTTTATGGGAATCTACCTACCTGCCTCCAATTCCCCTAGAGCCTTGTTGTTAGAAACTGCTTACAGTCTACACCCTTCCTATGGATACAATATCCCAGTGTCTCCTGCACCTCTCAGAGGTATCAACATTCATGGGTACTGCAACAAAGTGCCCATCTTTGACCCTGCACATGCCTAGCTCAAAACCCCGTGAACTGAGAAGGACTCTGGGGTTGCCCACCAGCCTCTATGATGACAGCACATAATTTATTAGCCCCTGCATTTCTCTTCAGGACGTGACAATTGCATATGTTCTAAGGGGACAGCTGAAGGCCCATTAATCTTCACCCTGCTGGGGAAGAGACTGATGGTAATTTAATTTAACTGGATGGGTAAGGTAGATATAAGAGACCACAAGGTAAAAATGACAAGATTATTAACTGCACCCAGGGCCGTCTGTTTACCAAGCTGCCTCAGTAAATGGAAGCGGGTTGGTTAAACGTGAACCAAGGTTCAAGCAAGGTTTACAGAGGGGAGTTTCTGGCAGATGTGGGTAATGGCAGGGCTCCACATTTCCAGGGAGAAAGCAAAGGACTTTTGTGGTTAGAAGAGGAACTTGGGCTTCAACAAGCTTAGCAAGCAGGCTAAAGTTTAAAAGGTCAGGGCAAATTCAGAAATACTTCTCTCCTACACCCACAAAAAGGAAACGGTTGAACTTAATCACCAAGGTCCCCCTTTGAGTCCTCCCTTGACAGACCTCCCATTCCAACTAACTCGATTTTTCCTCCTGTCCAAGTTGTTTTTAAAGGTTGAGCTACAGCGCTTTGCCTGAGGGGAGGCGAGTCTTCTGCCACTACACTCACCAGCCTGCAGAAAGACTTGAGCAGGCTATCTATCTCTGGGGAACTTTCTATTCAGAAGCCCACACCCAGCAGAGAAAGCATCAAGTAAATGCCTGCGAATTCACCATTCCTCATTGTCAACATCCACAGACCATTGCCAGCAAGGAAAACCACTTTCCCAATTCCTGATCTGGTTCAGGATTTGTGCACAGAAATGTAATGACCAGCTTCCAGCTCTTCCCAATGTCCCAGTGTTGTGCCTAAACTGACCCTGGTCCCAGCCCTGTTGAGGCCCTGCCCTTTGCCCCACTTCCATGCCCAAATTCACCATGCCAAACTTCAGATCAGCAGGACGACATAGGTTGTCCCATAAGGGACAGTGTTTACATTAAGACACTAACAGGAATAAGTGTTTAACACCTTAGGATTTACAAAGCACTCATCTAAAATGATTCCTATTTAGCCCTGTATCTGGGCAAAGTTACTAATTTCTCCAGTTCACAGGTGAGAAAACTGAGACTCAGAGGGTTTAGGTGTACTAAGGCAGCAGGAAGCACAACAGATATTAGAATCCCTCTGTAAGTACTTATTTTACTTTTTTGTGGATAGAGAGAGAGAGAGATTTGTATATGTGTATATCTCTCTGTGGCAGACACTATTACTTGCCTCTTCAAAAGTCATTAGCCTCCTTAGTCACAGAACTAGAATTTTATTTAGTATGGCCAGAGATTCATTGGTGTCTGGAAGTGGACCCAACTTCTGGTCTAAGAATGGGCATATGATCCATTTCTGATCTATGAGATGAGAGAGGAAGTCAGCTAGAGGGTTTCTGGAAAGATTTTCCTCTATGATAAGAGGGAAGCACCATGAGGGGAAACTTTCCTGCTACACATTGCTCATTGTCCCGTGCTTTCCATCATGGATTAATGAGGGTGTGATGACCAGAGCAGCAGCAACTTTTTTGCAATAAAGAGAAAGAAGGCCAAAAACATCCAAAAGACGACAAGCCAGAGCCCTGTGATCTTTAGCTGATAAGCTAGCATCAGCGACTGCATTCCACCACACTTCTAGTTGAAGCCATTTTTAGTTGGGCATTTTGTTTACTGGGGGTAAAAGCCCTCCAAGATAATATGCTTCCCCACCAATTGATGAGAAACTCAAGGACAGAGATGATATTTTATTTATGTTTCGGACCCCTCTGGAATTTAGTCCAGAAGTAGTCACTAAATATATGTTTGCTAGAATAAGGGCAACAAGGAACTAAATAGTGTATTTCTAATAGATAGACCTTATTGTGATGAACTTCTCAGAACCAGTGAAGTAGAATTTTGGGTCTTTGCTGAGATTTCAGTTGGTTCTGTGTTAACATTATTATTACTGCTACCATTACTCTGCCTTCCTTCCTAGAACTGTTCTCACTATTTCCATATATCCCAACAACTAAAAACATGTTTTTTATAACATTGAAAAAGTAATATGCTTCTGCAATGAAGATTTTTTTCTCATTTAAAAATAGAATCACTTAAAGATGACATTCAAAATCAGTAAAAGAGAGATAAATTATTCAATAAGTGATGAAATAATCTAATAACTACTTGAAAAAATCCAGTAAGATTCAGTACTACACACCAAAATAAATTCCAGATAAATTTATATTATATTATATTATATTATATTCATTATATTATAAGGCAAATATAATATTTGTTCATTATATTATAAGGCAAATTATTACTGGATTCCATTTAAAAATCTGAAGAACCTATTAATAAATATTTATATAATGTCAGCTTTGGAAGAACTTTGTATAGCAGAAATCATAAAGAAAAAGTTGAAATATTGACTACATAAAAAGTTACATTTTCTGAATATTAAAAAACATCATAAACAAAATTAAAGGAGAAACAACACTGGAAAAAGTATTAGCATATGAAGAGTTAATGTCTTAATTTATATAGGAATCTTACAAGAAATCATAAAAGAAACAACACCCCAATCACAAATGTGCAGAAGACATTAGCTCAAAATTGATTCAAATAAAATAAAAATACCAATAATTAATACACATATGAAAATATAGAACCTCACTGGTAACAAAAGACATTCGAATTAAAATGAGATCTCCTTCACCATTTTTGCCTATCATATTGGGAAAGATTTTTTCTCATTATTATATCAAGCATTTGGGAGAGGTTGGAAACATGTGCTATTCATAAGCTCATGCTAGAACCAGAAAACAGAAAATAAAAATTCACAGCAAACAAAATAGCAAAAAGAAAAGAAAACCTTTGGGCCATAATATTATTTTACAAATATATCCTAAGGTAATAATTGTAAGATGAATACAAAGATTTATTATAAATATACTTACTGCAGCATTATGCTTAAGAAGTTTAAAAGTTTGATAAACTTTTAAATGTTTGTTAAATGATAGCATAGCTGTTCAGTGTTGTTACAGGGCAAATACTGCTACAGGGAAAAGCTCCCCACCTCAATGGTAAGTGGAACAAGCAAAACGAGCAAGTCGTGAAATAGTACAAACACCTTCACATGAAAATGGAAGTTGGTAATGAGGTAATGGAAGCACAGAATTTTTTTGGTGGGGTCTATCCTAAGGTTTCTAAAGTTTTCTGTGAATTAAACCTATTATGTTTATAATCAAAAATTGTTGTTTTTGATAGGTACTAAAGGCAGGGAAGGGTAAGGTAGAGAGGAGGGGGGATAAAAAGAAGTATGGGTATGAACACACAGTTAGGTAAAACGTATAGGATCTATTGTTTGACAGCAGAGTGACTACAGTGAACAACAATGCTTTGTATATTTCAAAATAGAACAGAGTACTTGAATTGTTCTCAACATATAGAAATGGTAAATGCTCAAATTGAAGGACACCTCAAAATACTCTGACTTCATCATTACACATTCTATGTGTGTAACACAATATCACATATACCCCATAAATATGTAAAATATTGTATATCGATAAAAATGGTTATTTTTATGTAAGAAAAATAATCACAACCTCTCTTATTTGAATATCGCTAGCCAAGAAATGTGCTGCTCCCAATAATATTTCAAGTCATAGCACATTAGTTCCTAGTCACTTTACAAAATTGACCTAACAAAGATAGAGTGCTAATAAAAAGAAGTCGTACTGTATTAATAATAAGCTTTTTTGAACAAATACCATTAATAAAACTGACAAAATGTCCATCTCCACAACGGCTTACACGGACACTATTTTGTGTAACCCTACAAGAGCCCTCTAAGGTGGAAAATGAGCAAACTGAGGCTCAAGGTATCTAAGTGACTTGTCCAAGGGAAGAAATAATAACTGCCACGCCAGAGGACCAATGGTTTCACTGCACAGTTTGGCCTTCATGCAAGATTATAGATGAAGGAAGAATGGACCTGAGTGAATCCCATCAACTTCATGGTTTTCAAGTACTATGGCCCCAGGAACTGGAGGCCTGAGAGCCCATTCCAGTCTCTGCATAGCCCCCAGCTCCCGGCATTGCATATGCCCCTGAAGGGGCCTCCTGGATTCTCTTTCTGCCTCTGTTCCCCAGCTATAGGAAAATAGAGCTCAGACCTGCCCCTTCGTCTTAAAGAAGGGTGGGCCAGCTGAACAGCATCCATAGAGAGCCCAGAATGGGTCAGGGCTGAGCATGGTTAGACACAAAGCCTTCTGTATGAGTCAAGTCAAGCAGGAGGTCATAGCTCAGCCAGAACTGCCAAATTGATCTCGGTGTTTCATCACCTGAAGCCCTTCTCCTTAACATTATGCCAAGAACCAGCAAGGGAACCTAAAATACAGCTCATTTTCAGAATCAAACTCATAAAATTTCTTCTCTGACTGATACCTTAGTACAGACTGATCTGTACAGGATATCAGAATCTATGCAGGATGTAGGTTTTCTGAGTGTTAGCATCCTATCTTTGTTAGGTGCATGCATCAATTTTGTGAAGTAACTAGGAAGTAATGTGACAGGAAATATTACTGGGAGCAGAATGTTTCTTGGTTGTATTCAAATAAGAGAGGTTGTGATTATTTTTCTTACATAAAAGTAGCTATTTTTATTTTAATAATGTTTTACATATTAATGGGGTACATGTGACATTTTGTTACATATGTAGAATGTGTAATGATCAAGTCAGTATTTGAGGCATCCATCACTTTGAGTATCCCTCCTTTTGACAGAAAATAAAGCAAATTCATAATACAGATCTATTTTCGTCCCATCTACTCATATGACATAGAGACCCAGCCTAAGATGCAGGCTTTAATCAGATCTCCCAGGTGACTTAGAGCCATTCCACACTTTATCCACCTGGTCAGCAGTGCCTTGTATCCTCTGAGGCCCAGTGCCCATGTCGCCTCCCTGAAGCCACCATTGTCCTTTCCGCTTCTCCACAAGCCAAGCAGATTTCACTGAGTTCTCACTAGTGTCCCTGAGGGACACAGTCACTACACAACCCCCACGTGTTGTGGCATTCACTGATTGCGCTATGATCAGCTGTCTGCTCATCTCTCTTCTCCACTGTGCTCTGAGCCCTTGGAAAGCAAAAAGACACATCTAATTCCCACAGCACCTGGCACAGAGGCTGGTACATGGTCATTGTGACGCTTTATTGAGGAAGTTAACCCCTTTGGTAAGTTCAAGAATCCCTGCCAAAAAAAGCCAGAGGATAGGAACTCATAGCCAAATGACAGGGAAGAAATAAGAATTGCAGACATTCCTGCTGCAAAATAGACAACATAACTGTAAAGACTGAATGATGAATGAATGCATACATACATACTCTCCCTGGTCTGAGAATGACCAAAAACACAAGGAAGGTATTCACCGGAGAAGTGACACAATTTGATCACAGAAACAAAGTGCCAAAACTGAGGGTGGGGAGCCTGGGTAGGATATCCAGAAAATTATCTTCAGTTGTGAAACAAATTATATCAGAGGAAGCTTGATTATTTTGATTATTGAAGTACCACATGAACCAACCCCAGAAGAGGCAGTGCCTGATGGTGCCATGTCTTCATATTTTTGAGTGAGTTAAGTGGTGGCCATACAACAGCCAAATAATCAACCAGATACAGAAGAGGGTTGCAATGCTGTTATTAAAACCTCCATATTTCACAAATGGGGAGCTAAAACCCAGAGGAAAGAAGAGACATACTTCAAGAAATATTGTAAGTTATCTGGGTCTAGAACCCAAGTCTCCCAGCTCTCAACTCACTGGGAGAGGGAATTCCTTCCTCAAAGTGAAGCAAATGGCAAATTAGAAATTACAGAGAACTTGGTTGCAGGGAAACATACTTTTGGGATATAAGATGCTTTAAAGGCTTTTCTTCATCTTCCTCTTCCAAGAAGAGCTGTTCATGTCAGTTTTTCTGCCCACCTACAAATACCTGGATTATCACAATTCAAGAATTAGTGAAGAAGATACCAAATTATACCCAAGGTGTTGTTAGAACAGTCGCTCTGCAATGGTGATTGACTCCATTATTGTTTGTATAACCTCATAAAAAAGACATACATGTCTTCATCTTAAAACCAAAGCTGGAGGACCCAGACCCCAATACCAATTCCAACTTCACCATGAAGGATGGTGAGTTTGGGGAAGTTACTTTACTTCCCCCCACGAAGCCTAGTTTCCTTAACTTTGAAATGAAAATCTGCTTCATATAGACTATTTCTGAAGATTAAATCAACCATTGTGCAGAGGCCTGGCACATGAAAGCTACTTGATTAAAAATTAGCTCACCCCTTCCATTTTCCTCCTCTGCAAATTATTCAGAATGTACAATCAAAGCATGAGGAAACTACCACCACCTGGTGTACGGGTCTCCAAACTGCATAAGCAGCAGCAAAGGTGAAAATACAACTTACACTGAGGAAACTGCAAAATGAAACTTCACAAATGACTGAATGCATCATACAAAAAATACATCAATTATTCTGGGATAGAGGCCATTGGCCATTCCAGGATGATAGGTAGAATTAACCAGGGCAATCTTCCTGGAAGAGGTACACTTTATTTTAAAACGTAAATGTAGGAAAAAGGATGTGGACTGATTGGAAAGAAGGAAGAACAATTTTCTGCACAGTTGGAAAAAAATCTTGGAAGCAAAAGAGGAATGTCCTGGTGGCAAATAATGTCAACTGGAACATTTAGCCCAGCCATGCCTGTTAAGCCTTTAGGCTCTTTGATCACAGAAGAACAAGGAGGGAGAACTGGGTGTAAGTCACTCCCACTAGGAGGCTGCAACAGCCAGCTGGTAGTATTGGAAGCACAACAGCTCTAACTTAGCTGGTAGTATTGGAAGCACAAGAGCTCTAACTTGTGCATGTCAGCCTGTTGTTCAGGACTTGCTTTAATGGACAGAAGGTGTTGGAGGCAGGTAAGACCATTCTAACAAAGAGAGGTCCCTCCCTGTAGAGCCCCAGAAAGGGTGGAAATGTGTTTCTCCTCAGACATATGCGTAACGGGCAGAGCCCACTGAAGACAGCAGTTCTGTCTGACCCATCTTGGTGATCCTGACAATACCTAACTCAGAGCTCAGTACCTGGAAGAAGCTCCATACATGGCTAAGTTGATTTTCCCACCTGGTAGGGATCAGAGGTTGTATTATGCAGCAAAGTTTCTAACCCAGCTCTCTATTCTGCGTCCTTACTCTACATTCTGGGATGCGCCATGCCCTCTCTTTCTTCCAGATCTTTAAAGATGTTTCTCTTTGTGCCTGAAAAATATTCTAAAGGTCCCAGTTGAGATATGGCATCTTCCAAAAAGTCTTCTCTGACTTCCTGCAGCATTCAGTAATTCTCTTACAATCCTAGCATGTATTACCACATCGTATTACGATTTGTTGTCCTCTTATCTGTATCTAGGTTTGACGCTAAGTTCCATGAAAGCAGAAACGATGATTCTCTTGTTGGTTGCTATTTCCCAAGAACCTAGCATAGTGCCTGGCACATTAGAGGTTCATAATGATTTAAGTTGAAAGTAGCAGGATGTCCAAAAAACCCTAGTCTGTGTAGCCTACATATGAAGGAACTCAGGAGGGAAGGTAGCTCCCCTAGAAGTGCCCACCTCAGCTCCCTGAAGCTTGCCTCTGATACTTCTTTGGTCCAGAGCAGTGCTGTCGTTGAGTCTAGCACCATCTTGGCAGGGCCGACTTTGGTCAAAATATCCCCACCTGCTGTAGGGTTATGGGGGTCCAAGTTACCCGACACCTTACACCACACTCTGAGCATGCTTCCATATGTTGAACAGCCTGGGTAACTGAACTGGGTATGGTGCCTCAAACACAAGGCTGACCAAAATAAATAAGGCCATGCACAATTGTTTACCAGGGAGTGCTCACCCTGATTCTCTAACTCCAACAAAAAGAAGAGAAAACCATGAAAGAATGAGGTAGGAAGGATTAACCCTCACAGGACCCAGAGTTCAGGGCCCTAGACAGTCACAATGGGCACTTCCACATGTTCCAGGTGACATCAGGTTAAAAGAGGCGTCCAGGATAGCCCCAGAATGGGAAAGAAGTCACCCGAGCAGCTTTTGGAGGAAAGGAAAGGATTAAAGCAGGGAGAGATGAGTACCCCACAATGGAAGGCCTGGCAGCACCAGCCAACTATTTGTACATGGCCCCAGGCATTTCTAGCACCAGTGGCCTGCCAAAGTAACTACCTCCTCCCTCACAGCAGCTTCTTCTTCCTCCTCCTATCAGCAACATGAAGAAAAGAAATCTATCTCCCCAAAGCTAGAGGATGCATAATGGGGCCTTCCAGAGGGGAGAGTCTATTCTGAGGTGCATGAGAGACATCACAGGCATGTGGCAACTCCCAGTAGCAGACTTCAAAATCAGCCTTGCTTCTGTAGTAATATTTTTCCCTCCTCCTTAAATTCAGCCCAGTTATTTAATAATATGAACTTACCCATCATGTGTTTCTCCACAGGACTTACCCTTCCCTGCAGCTAAGCATGACCTAGGTGGCCCATTTCTCCCAGGAAACCTCCAACACTGCTAGATCACTTGTATTTTGCAAGCACTGATGGTATTAGGCATCTCTGCTACTTACTACACCCAGGCATCTACACATGGTGGTGGAACTGTTGCAATAAGTGGATTTGGCAAGAGCTGGCTGCTATAACAGAGTTTGGTCCTTTTGAGTTCTTCACCCTTATACTCCCACCCCTTATAACAATCCCTCGATTCCAGATTTTGCCTTCAAAAGTGGACCATGGCCTTGGCTGGGTTCTGCCGCATAGACTTCTTATGACATAATTACTCTTGCCCTCTGACCGTGAGTCTAGCCAAGCCTGACCCTCATTCTATTGATTCGCCCTGAGTCATTTGTCAACAGAGTGGCTGATTCCCCTTGTCTAGGTAAGCACGGGAGGCATTTCATCAAGACATTTGACACCTTCCTTTGAAAGGTGAACGACAGAACATATGAATACCTCTGATTAACATCTAAAGGCAGCCTGGCCCCCCTGAAATTGCCCCTCCATGGAGTAGCTCTCAAGTAAATCCACTGTAGGGACCTCTACCATTTCAACTCATTTATCAGCAATTCCATCTGCTTCAATTTGGGGCACTCCATGTATCTGTGGTTCCATCATGTCTGCCTGGGGTTGCTCCCTCAAGGGTTTCTGGCCTCCATGCAAAGCCTAATCCAGGCTGTCATCTTTGCCTGTGATATAGCTGGGGCAGCTGTTGCTCCTTCCTCGATAGTAGAGAGGTGGTTGCCAGAAAGCCTGAGGGGCCCACCATCTAATTTCCATGCTTGGAGCTAAATATGTGTGTGCATGATCTTTCCTTGAAACTGTAGGAGGGGACTCAGTCCTACTACCTTTTACACCAAATTGATTTGATGTCTTCTTAAGGAGTGGTGAGCTCATCCCTGCTCCTATTCAACTTCAAAGGCCAACAGTCTCATTAGCCTAATTGCCTGACTTTGAGGAACTTGCTTAAATTACCAATTAATGGATGGCCATTTCTGTCCAAACAAAACATTTTAGAGCATTCCCACTGAAAAGAAATTGCTTCCAGCCATGACAAATGAGTGTCTCCCTGCTGATAATTGTAATAACTATCGTAGGTACGCTTCTAAGCCCTGAGAAATTTGTAAAAGAAAGGTACAAGTGGCAAATTTATATAGATTACAAACAGTGGAATCCTTTTTCAGTGATGGAATTTTGAAAAGTTTTTCGTTCAACCAAGCTACACTAAGAATAAAGGCAATTAAATGTCAGGGCTGTAGAGCATTTGTCCTTTGGAGAGGGGGAATCCCTTAGGAAAAAGAATACTGAAACTGTCAGTAGCCCCTGTTGGCTATATTAAAGCTAATAAAATTACTAATGATACATTCCTCGTCAATGAGGGGTCCCTGCTGGGCTGCTTCTGTCTGCTTTAGTCACAGTGAACAAGGCAGGAAGATTGAATTATTGGCTGGATTCATTTTATTGGTTTAAGCTTTAGGGGGAGGGAGTTATACGGGAGATTCTTTTCATGTTTTGCTTTTTTGCTCTCAAGAAGCAGCTGGTTTTGTCTTTAGTTTCAAATGTCTATTTAAAAAAAATCAGGGCAATCATTAGAAGGCAGGAATTTGGACATGGACACTTCCCAAAACACCTGATGTCAATCCCAGCCGGGTTTGCCAGGAATGGCCTCTCAAGTCTCAACTGGGAGAGATATGGGGGAGAAGGAGATAAAGGACTGAATTGATGGCTGCAGGCATGGCTGACAGGTGGCCCTAGGAGAGGAAGGGAGGGGGTACATGTTAGGAAGTGGCAGAGAGGAAGAAAAGCTGTGGACTCAGTGGACCAAAGCTTCAGGGCAGAGACTGGGCCTGCAGCCCTTGGACTCACTGGCACTACCACGGTTGGATCCCTGTCCCTTGCTGATGCAAGCTCCCTTTTAAAATTTCTATAGGGAGATGGCAGCTACGGCATGCAAGATATCACAATTCCACTTGCCTCAAGAACAGCATGGGCTTCCTGAAGACAAGATATGCAGTGTAATTTCCTGGGAATGGAAACTTCTGACAGAGAGAGCTGGTGCTGATTTCAGAGTGTAGTTTCCTGAAAGCCTGGGATCTTATTACTGCTCATTCCCTTTAGCATCAACCAAATAGCCTTTTTCCACCATAGACTGGGGCACTGGGGATAGCAAAGAGAAACTCAAAACCTGGACTGAAACTTGGCCTCCAATCTCTGGGACTGTCTCCTTCTAACTAGAAGGGCCTAGACCCAAGATGCCATGAAAACTCTGGAGCATGTGTCTGTGTACCGAGCAGCCAGCTCTAGCACTGGACGTTTCTCTGAGAACCACTGCTCAGAGCCCAGGACTGTGATCATGCCCACAGCTCGACAGTGGTCTGGTATTTATGCCCATCTGCATGCTGGCTTTCCTTTAGATCCATTCTCTGCTCTTTTCTGCCCTGTGCTATACCCATGGGGTTGACTTCAGTGGATCTCATCTTCTGGTTTAGCTGATGGGATGCACCGGCAGGAGATTGGGGCAGGTGGTGAGGGGTGGCTAAGGAAAGAGAGGTCAGCATATTTCTTCCTCCTGCTCCCTCCCTAAGGTGATAAGGGACACCATTATGACAGTGGCTCTGCCCTCTATCCACAGCCACAACTGGATGCTGTCTCTGCCTCAGCTCCAGGATTCAGCAGCAACATTCCTCATGTGGGAGGCTGAATAATGGCACCCAAAGATAGCTCCTGATCTCCAGTACCTGTGAATGTTGCCTTATATGGCAAAAGGGACTTGCAGATGTGATTCAGTTAAGGAGCTTGAGATGAGAGATTAATCTAGATTGTCTGGGTGGACACTAAATACTACCACACGTGTGCTTATGAGAGGAAGACAGAGGAACACTGGATGCAGAAGAGGAGTCTATGTGACCAGAGAAGCAGAGAATGTAGTGACACAAACACAAGAGAAGGAATGCCAGCAGCAACCAGAGGCTGAAGGAAGCAAAGATTCTGGAGACCTGGAATCTCCAGAAGGAACCAGCCGGGCCAACACCTTGACTTTAATCCAGGGAAACTCACCTTGGACTTCTGGTCTCCCAAGTTGTAAGAGAATACATTTCTGTTGTTTTAAGTCACTAAGTCTGTGTTAATTTGTGACAGCAGCTTAGGAAACTAGTAAACCTCTCCAGTCTGCTGTTGCTCATGGCAACATCTCTTGTTGGTTCCCACACCTCTGAAAATAGTCCTTTATGAAAGTCTATTCAAAAATCCCCACTGAGTGTGGCTTCTGTTTTCCGCCAGAATCTTATCTTATATATTCTACTTCTTTCCAAAAAAAATGTAAGATAGTATATTTTTTTATGAGACAATAAAATTTTGCCTAATGAGAAAATGCAGAAGAAAAAGAAAATAAAGATAAAAGAAATATGAAGCCAAAACTATCATTAGTATCCAAAATTCATGCTATACAGGCCTGAACACTTTTCAAGAATTAGTCTGCAGCTTCCACTCTAAGTTTCCCAGCAGCCAACACAAAGAGAATAAAAAGCATGATCAGTTATAGTTTACTATTTCCTAAACAATCTTGATAATACGGATCACCTGAATACCTTGCCAAACATCGAAATATCCAGTCACCACCTCATCCAAGACCTGTCAAATCAGAACCTACTAGGGAAGCAGTAAGAATCTGGATTCTAACAAATATCCAAGATGAATAAGACGAGTCACAAATTGTGTAAGATAAGAACACAACATGGGGGTTGTTCATAAGAGAAATAGTGTTACTGATATGAAAAAAAAGCCATCATCTCAGGATTAGAAAGATGTCTCCAATTGTGTGCCCTACCAGCTGTGGTCAAGCACTGTCTCCAGTGCCCATGCAGCATACAGCTTCATGATAAGGTGACAAAAGTAAGTGATCTAATCATGAAAAATAAAATTACACCTTAACTGTGCTCTAAATGAATACACATACTATAGCAGACTCCTGCATTGCGTCTTCAGCTTCCATTACCTGTTCTCCTTTCCAGATAACCTCCCAATGTCCTTCCAGGGATTTCTGTGGTCAGGAGTGAACAGGTAACTGAGATTACGGCAATCAAGGTGTTTTATTCCCCTGCCTGTAATGACTGCAGCAAGGAAAGGTAGTGAACAACACCAATCCAATCTGGCCTTTTTCTAGATATTCCAGGTTTACAGTCAGCTTTTTATTCTAGATGGTATAGTATGCACAGAAGTGAGACCTTGACACCAGGAGGGAGGTCAGGCTGAGAATAAAATAGATGCAGACAGCATTACAGGGGTAAGAACCCCACAGAAAACAGACAGAGCCTCGATCCAACCATGCATGAAACTTACTCCACCACTTCATTTTTTTCAATCATAAAATTCAATAATTTCCTGTATTGGGTAGGCCATCTTCTGTTGGGTTTTCTTTTACTCGCATCTGAAAGCATCGTATGCAGTATGCCTGTTGTATTTATTTAATAGTCTCCATTGAAAATCCACCTATAGGAAAAATTGCACGAAAATAAATCCTTGGAGAGGGATAAACTCTACCAAAAAGAAGCATTTAATGTTTTTTTTTTTTGTAGTGACTACTGTTATTTAGGGGATTATTTTTCTCTCCCCCTGCTTACCTCATGAAAAGAATTGTTAAGTGAGGAGCCTGGATGACTTGTTCTGATTTTTGTCCTCCTGATTGCTCACCATCACCAGGCCTTTCTATGCAACCAGACACTAATCTTGAGCTTATTTTTATCTGCTACTGTATCATCAACCTTTCAGACATTTCCCAGAAAACATCATTTCAAAGACTCAGTGACCTAACTCTCCAGCCATCATTGACTCTCTAGTCCCATAATCCACAACCATTTGGGGAATCCAAGGGTGTACTCACTGCTTGGTGAGGAGGAGCTATTAGGATCCACAGTGGGGAAAGAAGAGGAATACATGGAAATTGTATATTCATTGGGACCTGATTACATTTGGGGAATATTGGCTGTCCTTTCCCAACCACCTTAGCTATTTTGAATGACGAACACTGATTTCTTAGCTGAAATGGTTAATACTTTGTCAAATACTTACGAGCTAAAGCTTGGAGTCTGATTCACATCAACATAAAAATATTCCTGATGGGGGGAGTTGCTAAATGGGTAAAGAGTTTCAGTTTTGCAAAATGAAAGCAGCTCTGGATGTTAGTTACACAACAATACAACCAATGCTTAACAATACTGCACTGTAAACTTAAAACTTATTTAGCTGGTACATTTCATGTGATGTATACTTTACTACTATACATACTGATATGTATATAGATGTAGATATAGATTTTACTGAAAGGGGAGGGCAATTACATTTTATTGTTGCCCAGTAAGGTTTATACTTTAGATAATCATAATATCTAACACGTATAGTAGTAGTTACAATATGCCAGTTACTATTTCTTAAGTGTTTTTCACTTATTTAATTTACTCCTCATAACAAACCTGAGGGAGGTATTACAATTATTATTACTCTTATTATATTTCCAATTTACTGATAAGGTAGCAGAGCCATGGAGAGGTCGTTAAACTAGCCCAAAGTCATCTGGGCTGAGCTGAGATACAAGCTTATTCAATTTTGCTCCAAAGTTCATCCACTTCCCAAGCAGCTCTGTTGCCTCTCTCTAGTTTATGATCAGCAACCATTACACCCATTTTACAGAAGCAGGAACTGAAGTTCAGAGTTTAAAAAGTGGTCCAAGATTATGAAACTAGCAAGTACAGAGTCCAGACACATATTTAGCAAGTACAGAGTCCAGACACATATTTAGCCTCTCTAGTTCCAATGCCTTAGTCAAGAGCACAATCTAGAGAAAGTTCTAAGGCAAGAATCTCAGACAATCTTAAAAATTATTGAGGATGCTACGTCGCACTTATTCTACAATTGACCACATAATTGGAAGTAAAACACTCCTCAGTAAATGTAAAAGAACAGAAATCACAACAAACTGTCTCTCAGACCACAGTGCAATCAAATTAGAACTCAGAGTTAAGAATCTCACTCAAAACCGCACAACTAAGTGGATACTGAACAACCTGCTCCTGAATGACTATTGGGTAAATAACGAAATGAAAGCAGAAGTAAAGATGTTCTTTGAAACCAATGAGAACAAAGACACAACATACCAGAATCTCTGGGACACATTTAAAGCAGTGTGTAGAGGGAAATTTATAGCACTAAATGCCCGCAAGAGAAAGCAGAAGAGATCTAAAACTGACACCCTAACATCATAATTAAAAGAACTAGAGAAGCAAGAGCTAACAAATTCAACAGCTAGCAGAAGATAAGAAATAACTAAGATCCGAGCAGAACTGAAGGAGATAGAGACACAAAAAGCCCTTCAAAAAAATCAATGAAACCAAGGAGCTGGTTTTTTGAAAAGATCAACAAAATACACTGCTAGTGAGACTAATAAAGAAGAAAAGTGAGAAGAATCAAATAGATGCAATAAAAAATGTTAAAGGGGATATCATTACCGACCCCACAGAAATACAAACTACCATCAGAGAATATTATAAACACCACTACGCAAATAAACTGGAAAATCTAGAATAAATGGATAAATTCCTGGACACTTACACCCTCCCAAGACAAAACCAGGAATAAGTTGAATCTCCGAACAGACCAATAACAGGTTCTGGAATTGAGGCAATAATTAATAGCCTACCAACCAAAAAAAGTCCAGGACCAGATGGATTCACAGTCAAATTCTACCAGAGGTACAAAGACGAGCTGGTACCATTCCTTCTGAAACTATTCCGATCAATAGAAAAAGAAGGAATCCTCTCCCTAACTCATTTTATGAGGCCAGAATCATCCTGATACCAAAGCCCAGCAGACACACACACACACACACACACACACACACACACACAAGAAAGAAAGAGAGGGAGAGAATTTTAGGCCAATATCCCTGATGAACATCGATGCAAAAATCCTCAATAAAATACTGGCAAACCAAATCCAGCCCCACATCAAAAAGCTTATCCATCACTATCAAGTCAGCTTCATCCCTGGGACACAAGGCTGGTTCAACATATGCAAATCAATAAATGTAATCCATCACATAAACAGAACCAAAGACAAAAACCACATGATTATCTCAATAGATGCAGAAGAGGCCTTTGACAAAATTCAACAACCTTTCATACTAAAAACTCTGAATAAAGTAGGTATCGATGGAACATATCTCAACATAATAAGAGCTATTTATGACAAACCCACAGCCAATATCATACTTAATGGGCAAAAACTGGAAGCATTCCCTTTTAAAACTGGCACAAGACAAGGATGCCCTCTCTCACCACTCCTATTCAACATAGTATTGGAAGTTCTGGCCAGGGCAATTAGGCAAGAGAAGGCAATAAAGCATATTCACATAGGAAGAGAGGAAGTCAAATTGCTTGCAGATGACATGATTGTGTATTTAGAAAATCCCATCGTGTCAGCCCAAAATCTCCTTAAGCTGATAAGCAACTTCAGCACAGTCTCAGGATACAAAATCAATGTGCAAAAATCACAGAAATTCCTATACACCAATAATAGACAGAAAGCCAAATCATGAGTGAACTCCCATTCACAATTGCTACTAAGAGAATAAAATACCTAGGAATACAATTTACAAGGGATGTGAATGACCTCTTCAAGGAGAACTACAAACCACTGTTCAAGGAAATAACAGAGGACACAAACAAATGGAAAAACATTCCTTGCTCATGGATAAGAAGAATCAATATCGTGAAAATGACCTTACTGCCCAAAGTAATTTATAGATTCAATGCTATCCCTATCAAGCTACCACTGACTTTCTTCACAGAATTGGAAACAACTGCTTTAAACTTCATAGGGAACCAAAAAGAGCCTGCATTGCCAAGACAATCCTGGGCAAGAAGAACAAAGCTGGAAACATCGTGCTACTTGACTTCAAATTTTACTACAAGGCTACAGTAACCAAAACAGCCATGGTACTGGTACCAAAGCAAATATATAAACCAATGGAACAGAATGGAGGCCTCAGAATTAACACCACACATCTACCACCATCTGATCTTTGACAAACCTGACACACACAAGCAATGGGGAAAAGATTTCTTATATAATAAATAGTGTTGGGAGAACCGGCTAGCCATATTCAGAAAACAGAAACTGGACCCCTTACTTACACCTTATACAAAAATCAACTCAAGATGGATCAAAGACTTAAATGTAAGACCTAGGACAATAAAAATCCTAGAAGAAAATCTGGGCAATACCATTCAGAACATAGGGATGGGCAAAGACTTCATGTCTAAAACAGCAAAATCAATGGCAACAAAAGCAAAAATTGACAAATGAGGTCTAATTAAACTAAAGGACTTCTGCACAGCAAAAGAAACTATCATAAGAGCGAACAGGAAACCTACAGAATGGAAGAAAATTTTTGCAATCTATCCATCTGACAAAGGGCTAATATCCAAAATCTACAAAGAACTCAAACAAATTTACAAGAAAAAAGCAAACAACCCCATCAAAAAATGGTCAAAGGATATGAACAGACACTTCTCAAAAAAAGACATTTATGCAGCCAAGAGACATATGAAAAAATGCTCATCATCACTGGTCATTAGAGAAATGTGCATCAAAACCACAATGAGATACCATCTCACGCCAGTTAGAATGGCAATCATTAAAAAGTCAGGAAACAACAGGTGCTAGAGAGATTGTGGAAAAATAGGAACCCTTTTACACTGTTGGTGGGAGTGTAAATTAGTTCAACCATTGTGGAAGACAGTGTGGTGATTCCTCAAGTATTTAGAACTTGAAATACCATTTGACCTAGCAATCCCACTACTGAGCATATACCCAAAGAATTATAAATAATTATACAATAAAGACACATGCACATGTATGTTTATTGCAGCACTATTCACAATAGCAAAGACTTGGAACCAACCCAAATGTCCATCAGTGATAGACTGGATTAAGAAAATTTGGCACATATACCCCATGAACTATGCAGCCATAAAAAAGGATGAGTTCATGTCCTTTGCAGGGACATGGATGAGGCTGGAAACCATTGTTCTCAGCAAGCTATCACAAGATCAGAAAACTAAACACTGCATATTATCACTCATGAGTGGGAGTTGAACAATGAGAACACATGAACACAGGGAGGGTCTGTGGAGGTGGAGGTGGAGGTTAAGGGGCCAGGTAGCATTAGGAGAAATACCTAATGTAGGTGATGGGTTGACGGGGGTAGCAAACCACCATGGCAGGTGTATACCTATGTAACAAAACTGCATGTTCTGCACATGTAACCCAGAACTTAAAGTATACTAAAAAAAATTATTGAGGATGCTAAAGGTCGTTTGCATGATTATATCTATTTATATTTATGGCATGGATTAGTGCTGTTCAATAGAAGTTTCTGTGAGAATAGAAGTATTCTGTGTCTGCACTGTCCAATATGACAGCCACTAGCCACATGTGGCTATTGAACAATTGAAATGTGGCTGATGTGGCTGAGGAAATAACATTTTTCATTTTGTTTCATATTAATTAATTTACATGTGAATAACCAGATATGACAGGTAGAGCTATAAAACCAAAGGCATGTTTGGTTTTTTTTTTTTGAGATAGAGTCTGGTTCTTGTTGCCCAGGCTGGAGTACAGTGGCGTGATCTCAGCTCACTGCACCCTCTGCCTCCAGCATTCAAGTGATGTTCCTGCCTCAGCTTCCCAAGTAGCTGAGATTACGGGCTCCTGCCACCACACCCAACTATGTGTGTGCGTGTGTGTGTGTGTGTGTGTGTTTAGTAGAGATGGGGTTTCACTATGTTGGGCAGGCTGGTCTGAAACTCCTGACCTCAGATGATCCACCTGCTTCCCAAAGTGCTAGGATTACAGGCGTGAGCCACTGTGCCTGGCCCCAAAACACATTTTTAAAATGCGTTTTTGTTGTGGTAAAATACAAAACCAAATCATTTGTAAAACACTACTGTATGCACACACATTCCCTAAGCAATCAGAGTCCTGACATCACCACACACCCCAGGGACACTCCACTGGACACTTGTGAAAAAGTCAACAACCTTTTAGTATGAAAATAGTTTTGACCTCAGGGTCCCTCTGAAAGGACCCTTAAGGAACTCGGGACCACACTTTGAGTCCAGGACTAACAAGGGGAGCTCAGCTCCTATATGCTCAGGAAGGACAACTGGTGACCCTATTCTGGCACTGCTGCCTCCCACTTTGAGGGGCTTTCCCCTTTCCCTGCCCCAACTCTGCCCCCACCCTGGTAGTTTGTAGTCTTGTTAACAAACCAAAGGCCTTTGACGTGCTGGATCCTGCGAGAGGCCGAAGACCCAATCTCCAACGCAGCGGACCTGAGGGAAGGAGGGCAGTCACAGGGGCTCGGCTTGCTGGGGAGAAATTTCTCTCTGAGGTTCCAAGCCTCCAAGGCAGGCAGATCAAACCAAAAAGTAGAAGGAAACGTGCAAAGTGAAATTCAAGATTCTGGAAAAGATGGAAAGGCCTCTTCTCCCCGGAGTCTCCGGCTTCTCCCCTCCTTCCGGCAGTCAGGAAAGAGGAGGCCTTCGGAGGCGGAGAAGAGAAGGCTTCGCAGGGTCTTCTGGGGCAACTCAATCAAAGAAATTATTTTCCCACAGACGAAGCCAAGAATATCTTAATGGCTTTTTCCTGATTGAGAGATAAATCTTCTATTAATTTATGGCTTAGACCCAAGGCAGTTGTGTCAACTCCACTCGCCCTCTAAAACAATGTGAGAAATGTTTCAAAATGCCATTTATTTTGATGATTTCCCTCTTCCCGTTCCTATTTCTTCTTTTTTCACTCTGCTTTCATAGTCCATCCCGATCCTTTTCATCCTACCTCTTCTCTTATTTTCAAATCAATTGCCAACTCCTCAATGCCACATCCCTACCCCAGGGAAAAGTCTCTGGACATTCCCAGTTAGAGGAGCTAAAACCTTCTGAAGTGAGACTCCCCCGCACCCCCATGCAGAGTAAAGACCACGAGAAGAGTTGCATGGCGTCGCCGAGAAGCTGCACCCACGCTAGCGCCTCACCGCCGACCCTGGCAGCCCTGTGCATCCCGCAGCGTGCGTCTCAACCAAGCCTTGGTTGCCGCAGAGCGTCTGGGTGCAGAGACCCGACCGCCACAGTAAATCAAAAGACAGCAGACAGCGAGAAGCCGGTGTCACAGCGACTCACAGTCACTACTGCCCAGCGCAATTATCACGCCCTGGGGGGGGTCACTGCTAAATGGCCCGTGTTTATGGACTCGGTCACGTTGCTCGACTGACCCCTACGGCCAGCTACTCCCGGCGCCGGCGCCGGAGCAGGGGCGCACTCCCCCTCGGGAGAAGATCTGCGTGCGAGTGGGTAAACTGACCGGAGGTTCTTTGCGAATTCTGACCGCTCTCGCCTGAGGGACTCTTGATGCTCGAGACAGTGTGCTACAGATGATTTAGGTAATCTAGGCTGTGCAGACAAGATGCGAGTTATTCCCAAATCCACTTGCTAACTGCATGTCCTTAGGCAAGTTAATTTAACTCTCTTACCACAGTTTACTTATCTGTAAAATGGGGATAATGTAAGTAATGACCTAACTGGGATTTGGTAAAAGGCAAATGAGCTAATACAAATAAAGGTTTTAAAAACATGGGCACAACGGTTACTAAATATAGATAGAAAAGTCGTGACCGGTGTTAAAAATTAAGCTGTTATACAGTTATAGTGCATGACACCTGTTCTGGTGACAACGTGAGTAAAGGGACCTACGTAGCGCTGACCGCCCGGCTTAACTCACAGCTCCTTTGTGTGGGTGTAGCCCAGCTGGGGAAAACAGCGTGGACCTGCTTCGTGCTAACACCACGGGAATGAAGTGCGAGCAGCTAGACCTCTGGCCTCCACCCGAAATGGGCCTCCTGCCTCCGGACTGACTCCTGGGCCATCTTCCCGCTTCCTCTAGCACCGAAAGCCCACAGGGTCCAGCTTTTTAATGGGCCCTTTATCTGCTACAGACCGCCTCAGCGAACCGGAATCAAATCTGGGCGCTTGCGAGGATGAAGGCCAAAGTCTAGTTCCCGACGTAAGCCCAGTAGGAAGCGGCACGGTCCAGACACCCGAGGCCGGGTGACCTGTATGTACTCCGAGCCACGCGGAGCGTCACTGAGCTGAAATCCCACCTTGCATCCACCGCGCGGAATTCCAAACAGCCAGTATAAACAATCCCCTCACCCCACCACACCCGGGAAGGTGGCGGGACCCAGGCTTCGGTGCAGGTTTCCAGAATTGTCCCTCAGGGTCCCGGCGGCAAGGCCTGCACCCACCTCTCGCCCGGACTTTCGTTTACAGCCGCGCCCTCCAAAGGAAGGTTTATGACCACAGCGCGGCAGAACTGAGTCGGGTGGGCACCATACATGGCCGTGGCGCCTGAGGCCCCAGCTCGCGGCCTCGGGAGCGCTCGCAGGGCCCCATCCCTCTGTTGCGCTGGGCTCTGGAGCTAGAAAGTGTACACAGACCATAAATTTCCCGCCCTGCTCGGCGCAGTTCTCCGAGGTCAGGGGCCGCCCGCCTCCAACCGCCTCCGCCCGCCTACCCCTTAACTTGCGTCCGGGTAACTGCGGCCGACAGCAAAACGCAGCTGGCGCCCGCTGCAGCGCCTAGCCATACTGCAACGCCGCCTCCCCACTGCTAGAGCACCCTAGCCGCGTTGGGACTCCCGGCGCAGCCTGCGGGAGGCTCCCCACCGCTGCCTACGAGGCGGGAGTTGGGGAATGGAGCAAAGAGGGAAGAAGGCGAGGCCTGGGGGAGGCCAGGTGAGAATGGAAAGCGAAAGGGATGACTAGGAGCAAGGAGGAAGACGCTTCTGTGGCTTCTAGACCCATTTGTGTCTTTCTATACTGAGGTTTGGGGTGGGAGATACACAATAAGTGCACGTGGCGACCGACGTTCGCTTAAAGATGTTTTTGCACGGGGCCTTCCCTTCCTTCGATTGTGAACCGTACAGGGTATACCATACAGGGCATACCAAGAATGCGCTTTCCCTGGGGATGCAGCAAGATGACTTTTAAAAGATTTCCCTACGGTTGCGTCTACACTGACATTGTAAGGTGAATATTTGAAATAATGATCAGAATAATTCGTCAAAAAGAACAAATCATTTCTTTGAACTTTTTTTCTCCTTGACTATAGAGAATCGCCTCAGACCGGTAGCTCGGAGATTGGAGTAAGAAAGGCAGATTTCTGTCAGAGGTTCGGCCACGCCCCTTACCCGCCAAGTACCTTGATCAAATTACCCAACCCCTCTGCTTCTCAAAACGGCCATCCGTAAGAGAGGAAGGATAATATCTTCTGCCCTGTGTTGCTGTGATGGTTACGAGAGATACTGTTCAAAGAGTGGAAAAGACTTGGGTCTCTTTCCTCGGTTCTTTACTTGCACGCACCAATAGGTGATTTCAAACGAGTATAGACGCTCTCTCCAGCCAGAATGAACTCGCAGGTGTCATCGTAGTAATAGTTTAATAGCAATTTCCACTTACTGAGCGCCTTCTGTTTGCCAGAACTCTGACTCTGCCCCGTATCAGATACGTGCCCCTAACCTAAAAACCTAAAAATCTGGGTTGCTGAGCAAACTGACAAGAAGAAAGTGGGAAGGCATAATTAGAAAGCTGGCGAGGACACGGGGACGTGGGATGGTCTCCTCATCACCATTCCTCCGCGATGAGGAAAGCAAAAGAGAAGTAAGAGGAAAGAGGTGGGAAAGAAAGTTTCCGGTGGCTAAAACTTTTATCTAGGATGACATGTGTCAGAGCACCTTCAGATCGCTTCAGCTGGAGATGCTTGTCGGTCGCTAACCCAGAACCAGTCCAGCATGTAGTAGGGGCTCAAATGATGTGTACATATGTAGCTGAGTAATGTAGAGGTTGTGAGTGGCCCTTCCCTCCCCAGTCCCCAGCATGTCTCCCTTGGCTCTGAGCAATGCTTTTGAGGAAGATGGCACTTTGTGGGCTTTAAAAAAAAAAGATTAGCCGGGCACGGTGGCTCACGCCTGTAATCCCAGCACTTTGGGAGGCCGAGGCGGACGGATCACAAGGTCAGGAGATGGAGACCATCCTGGTGAACACGGTGAAACCCCGTTTCTGCTAAAAATACAAAAAAATTAGCCGGGCGTGGTGGCGGACTACAGGGTCGCAGCTATTCGAGAGGCTGAGGCAGGAGAATGGTGTGAACCTGGGAGGCATAGGTTGCAGTGAGCCGAGATCGCGCCACTGCACTCTAGCCTGGGCGACAGAACCAGATTTTGTCTCAAAAAAAAAAAAAAAAAAAAAAAAAAAAAGATTATGCAGATCTATTCTAATTTTTTTTAAAAAATCTGCCTTTCGTTACATTCTGGCTAATAGGCTGTCCCCCATCACCTCTGGAGCTGCCTGGCAGCCCTGTCATCCCTTGTCTCAGGCCACACACTCTGTCCTCCATGTCTTCCAGGGTGGTCATCTGGAACCAAGCCAGGAGAGTCCAGTTACTCTTAAAATTCTGAACGGAATCTTGAATGGTACCAGGAGGAAAGGAAAGCCAGGGCACAACGAGCAGAGAGGAAAAAATGAAAAGTGAGAAATGGTGAGGACATCCAAAGCAAGGGAGCATGAAGAACAATGGATATGGGAAAATTCAAATTACAGGTGACATTACATTTAAAATTGTGTGTCACAGAGCAAGCCTTTAGTTTGACTGTTTCTTTATAGCTTTTCACCCCCATTTTTTTTCAGCTACAAAACTGTGCTCTTGGCCTGGAAGGGTAGTCAGCACAGGCTGCAGGGACCCTGAGAGAGGCAAGAAAAAGGAGACCTGGCTTAGATCGCTGCAGCTGACCCCAAGTGTCCTCAAAGAGACATATCCTGGGCGCTCCCGACCGGCAACCGACTGACGTAGAGATCAGCTTGGGGGATGTCGGGGCCAAGGGGCCCGGACTGACCGTGGACTGAATGAATATTCGGCGGGCAGGTTGGGGATCCGAGACCGCTCAAGACCCAGGATCTTCCTCTGCTACATCCAAAGCCATTGCAAACGGGGCGAGACCCTGTGACCCCCGAAGATAGGAGGCTTTGGAGCGAGGTATGCGCCCCCGACCAGGAGAGCCAGGCTGCGTAGAGTCTCAGGGACACGTCTTTGGAGGGCGTGCGCGGCCCGCGATTCGCCACGTAGTGAAATTCAAAAATGGCCGGATTGAGCTGAAGGATGCAAGTCGGAACTGCCAGATAGAGGATCGTATTAGCTCAGTAGTTCATTCTTTTGATCTTTCGTTCACTTGCTCATTTCTTGAGCTTCTACCACGTGCTGGGTGCACTCGTCACCCGGATTCTGAGAAACAAAAATGAACGGCCCTGACAAATTAAAACGAGGCTAAAATTTGCAGACTGGGAAATCTCTGGTCGAGGAGAGTGGGGATTGAGGGTGGCTAGGGAACTCCGCGAAACAGGCACTTTTGCTCCGCAAAGAGAGGCGGCGAGGTGCAGATGCACTAAGACCAACTCGCCTAGCATTCTCACTCGCTCTGCGGTGCTCTTCCGTGTTCCAAGAGAGACTCGGGTAGATCTTAGCGCTCCGCACCGCCTCCTAAGTGAGGGACTGAAGAAAGCACAGAAAGCTTTGGACCTCTGTCCTGGTTCTTGACGTAGACCACTGGGGAAGTGACCTTGAGTGAGTCATTCAACCTCTCTACGAGTTCGTTTCCACCTACAACAATGCCCAAATGGTACGCAGTCCAGAGTTTCGGCCGCCTGTATCGAGTCCTGCTTGTGAACGCGTCCTCTTGTCCCTCTGTGATGACCTTAGTATCGGGGATCCTAATGCATCCTCAACCAGATGATTCGCAGCTCCAGGTCCACTCCCGGGGTTACCACCTGGTACTTTTGGGTCGTGTTGCACAGCCTCCTACTGTGTTTATAATGCTACCTACGTTTATTGATGTTATAAATAACCACAAGGGCCACAATAATTATGCTTGTCTTTTATTTAGTAAACAATTTTGGGGGTGCATTTCCTGCGCCAAGCACTGAGCTAGGTGCTAGAGTTTCTCCAACCATGCAGCAGAGTCCAGCCCTGCTCTCAAGAAGCCGAGGGTGCCTTTTTCCTCAAAGGAATCGTTGATGTCCTGTTTCCATTTCGAGGGCTCTCCCTCATTGTGATTAGTTAAAAACTTAATAAAACTCCCGAAGTGCTATTTGTTCCAACATAATCTCAACAGCTGGAACATAATTTTCCCTTCTGGGCCCCTAGACACTTGTTTAAGCTTCAGAAAACTAAGTATCAGAAAACTAACTTCTTCCTTTCTAACTCCCAGGAGTAAGTCCCGGCCACACCCACAAGCATTGTATCCAGTGCCTGCTGTGAAATTTGCAGACTGAGATGCTCCTGCGCAGTGTGCCAGGAGCATCAAGACGAAGAAGTACTCATGGGCTTCTAAAAGAAGCAACGCCTGACCTAGTCAGGCAGCACATCCTAACTCTCTGGGCTACTCCTTGAAGGATTTCCTGGTGACAAGGCATCCTCATTCTCATCGAATGATTTAATTACTTGGAGAGTAAAGGTTGTCTTGCATTCTTTTTTTCTCTACTGTGCAAACACTCACAAGGATCCCAATAAATACTGCAATGGAAAAAACGAATGGATGAAGGAATGCAGTAACATCTAAGGCTATAGCAGTAATTATATACCAGCCATTGTTCTCATTTTGCCTTTTTTTTTTTAACTGTCATGAAGTCTTGCAGCGATTTATGAGTTATGTACCTTTGATTATATCCCATTATACAGAGAAAACAAACCAAAGATTAGATGAATTTTCCAAGGTCATGTAGCTAGTTATTGGTGGTGAGTGAATGAATGAATGAATGCCTCTGGGGTTAGTTACGACCTCCTATGCTGGGCTGGGATCAGGCCCGCTTTTTCCTGCACACTCCACCTGACCATCTCCTTGAATAACCCCCGCAACCAAGAGAGTCGTTGAGGGTCTCCAGAGAGGCAAGTTTGGAGCGCACATCAGGCAATGCTGCCACTGCCACCTCCAAGGTCTCTGTCTGGTTCCTTATCTGCTGCACAGGGTGGACTGTGCTAGAGAGTGAGGCTTACTATTTGCCATGGCTCTAGCTGAGTCCGAGGCTAGAGGAAGAGAGAAGGATCCAGCGCAGGGGCTGCCACACAGCCATGAATGGGCCTCGATCTCCACATCCTGCCCAGAATTCTAAGTGTCAGCAATGATCAGTGGAAGTCAAAAAGTACCAGGGATGTCTCTTCCTTTTGCGAGCACAGTGTGACTGGGATCCTACACACTGTTAGCAAAGCTAATTCTGCTATTAGGTCAGTGCAGAGTGGAAGGCAGGGTATCAACCCAAAGGAGTCCCAGACCTGCAACTCCCAGAGGGACACCCCTCAGGAACCACCAAGGGGAAGAGAAGGAGCTAATGGGAGCCCAACATCACAGGCAGTGGTTGAACCTCATGATCTTTTTAAAAACCCGTCGTTTTTGGGCATCCTAGTCAGAATCTGGTTGCTCAGGTGTGTCTGGCACCAGCTTTCAAGTTCCTGTGTACTGTAGGAGGCCCTGACCCGAGGCCCATCCTGGTCCTGGCACTCACTCTCCAGGGCACCTTGGGCAAGTATTCTTAAATCTCTCAGCCTCTGTTACTTCACCCCAAAAACAAGGGAGTCGGGAACAACAGCACCTGTGGGGACTTCTATTCCTGATTTCTAAAATGACAGGGGGCAGGGACAGGGACGGGATTAAAGGACCAAAGGTTCTCTGACCTCAGCTGTCCGCAGGGCCCAGGGATCCTGGCAAAGGCTGCTGCTCTGTTAGAACCTGACTTGAAGGGAATCTTAGAAAGTGCTCCCCGCCCTGTGTAAGCAGTCTGGATTCCCCAAGAGTGGCTGCGGCAGGGGGTAGGCACTGTGGGTTGTAATATCACAGTGTGTGAAGGGAAGCTTCAGAGAAAGCCAACTAGTTTGTCTTTGGGATGCCAGCCAATCTCATCATGACCTCAAAAATGGAGGCCCTGAGCTAGATGAGTGCATGAGTTAAACCAAAATTTTGGATTTTAAAAAATCTTCCCTAGCCCAAACACCTGCAGTTAAAGTCCTCCTTAAAACTCACATCTTCACAAACACTTTGGAGTGTGCAATCAATCCTTTCCACCCCACAAGGCTGAAGAAGCGGAATGTGATGTCCCTCCGTGTTTAGGGTCCTCTTGGTCATCTTTAAAGCAGTGTCACTACATCACGTGGGAGAGGGCTGAGCTTGCCTACTTTTTCTTCTTAAGGGAGGAAGAAGCTGGAGAGGGGACTAGGATGCCTAAAAACAATGGGAGAGCGCATCAACCTCAGCCTCTGGCTTCTCTTCCCCCATTTCTTGCTCCATCCAGCCCACTGAGAGTCTTAGGTAGGCATGGGCTTGAGGAGAGGTGGGTTCAGATCTGTGGAAACAGATTAAAGCTCGACAGGTTAAAGCTCAACAGATCAAGTCAAGTCAAGGTGCCCGCAGAAAATCCACTGCTGCAAGCCCTGGTTTCTACCACACCCCTCCCCCGATTCCAAAGCTTTCGTTGGCAATTGCCTTCCTAGACAGGAGAAACCAGGTTTCACTCTCCTGTTTCTTCAGCCTCTGACACCTTGAAAAGAAGCCTGGGCGCTCTTACTGCCCGGCCCTGCTCTGGCCACGACCTAGTTCAAACCCTGCCAACGTCAAACTCCAGATCCTGGGTAGAGAGGGCAGCCAGAAAAAAGATTCCAGAGTGACTGGGATTCCTTTACGATTGCCTCTGAGGTGCAAAGGATGTCAGAGGGATTTGTGGCAAGCAGTCTGAGCTCGCCTACAATCCACACGACTCTGCAGGGTCTTGTAGAGTAGAGGGAGAAAAGCGGGAAATCTCCTTGGCTGGTATAATAACCTGAGCCTCCCTTGCAAGCAGGACCGTGCCTGGACCTGCCCCGGGGGCTGACGACTTTGGCCTTGGTGGGCACAGGAAGGCGAGGGAGACACAATGCTCGCTTGGCGGTCTCAGCCCACTGAAGCGGGCAAACGGGAGAGAAGCGCGGCGCCAGCGTTCAGGGGTTTAGTCCGCGGAACTTGGCGCTAGGCAACTTCTCTGTGGAAACCAGCGCCCTACCCACCCACACAGGCTGAATAAGGCGGCAGAGGCTCCTCTCTGCTTTGCCATATGGAGGAGAACGGGGAAATTTATTCGCGTGGTTTTATCCACAAAGTGCTGAAATAGCCAGTAGATTGCCTGTCTCTCCAGTGTCTATACGAGTCTGCAGGTCTGTGTGCGTCCACGTTGGAGGGGATGGGGGAAGGGTATTGAGTCCCCAGCCCCGCCCTCAAGGGAAACGCACCGTGGTCACCATCCCTCTGCGAACCTCTGTGCACCTTGGTAGCCTTTTTCGGAGGGCTCCGCGCCGCGGGGACTCCAGTAGTCTAGGCAAAGCTTTGCTCAGAGCAAAGAGCTATTGCTGGCTGGAGTTTCGGGTTGTGTGCAGGAGGGGCGGGGGCCGCGGCTCTGTTCTGCTCTGCTCTGGGGCCCGCGCGCTCTCTCTTCCTCCAAGCCTCAACCCTGGGCGGTTCTGGCTCCCCGCACGGTCCGCGCTGGGCCTTCTCTTCCGGGTCTGAAAACTCTCGGTCTTGGCTGAAGAATTTCTAGCTGCCTGGCCGCCCTTGCTAGCATTTTGCTCTGCCAAGAAGACCCCAGTACCCGGGGTCGAGCGAGCAGTCCCAGGATGGGCCTATCCGGCCAAATTTTAGCCTTTCCTCCCGGCCACCTGTGGCTACCCTTCTTCCAAATGAACTGTAACTTCTCCGGTGCTTGTGATATTCCGTTTCTGATGAAACGTGGAAGAACTCCACTGTTACGGTAAAGCCCCGCAAGAACGTCACGTGATAACTGTCCACGAACTGGGGGTGGGGGTGGGGGTGGCGGAGGCAGGGGTGCCCCCTGCGAGCACTAGGGGGGGCATTCGTCCTTCTGACTCCCGCCCTCAGGTGCTTGCCACCCGGCTCACTTCGTTTCCGGGACCCCCAACTCCGCCATGCCCCCTGGCCTGACGAAAGTTGGCCTAAGTAAAGCAGAATTCTACCAGAAATCATATCATGACATCCCCGGATGATGATTTTCTTCACTTTCAAAGCCCCGGAGCCCGGGCGAGGACTAACGGTCTGGGTTTGGCCTGGTGAGGAGCAGGGATAGGTGCGGTTTGTATAAAGCACACTCCCCACCATTCTTCCCTAGGCTCCGTTCCTCAGCTAAGTGTGTGTGTCGGCGCGTTATTCTCCTTAACGCCAGAGCTGGATTGAAGTGCCTCAAAATTCGATGTGCTTGGGATATCCTGGTCCCAGAATTTCAATACTTGGGGTCAGGGGAAATGGATATCGGTAATGCAGGCAAAACTGAGGTACAGAGGGAATTCTGAAGTTTGGTAGCCGAGCCTGTGGAAGGTTTGAAGAAACTATCCCAGCCCTGGCCCGCAGCCAGGGCAGGTGGGGTGGCTGCCCTGGCCTGGAAACTCTTGCGGCACAATTAGGGATAACAGCTAGTTCATGTTACTATTGAAGATGGGGTCCCTTGTGGTATGCTCTTTCTTTTCTCTTGACTAAATTGTACAACTCTGATCACTCTGCCCCCACTCCATTCTCACTACTCTTGAATCATCTCGATTTGGGGACTTAGGAGGTTGGCTGGGTCAGTAAATGATCATCTTTGCATCCATGTGTTGGCTTTGGGACTTGCTATCTGTATCTTGTATCTGGCTATGCAAGTGAAAGAAACCTCAATCTGCTGCCTCTACTTCACCCCTGGATGGAAAAGTCTAGAACAGAGATCCTGGAATGAGCTCCAGGGGGATGCCTAAAAGTGGAGGAGATAAGCAAGACCGAGGACCATTGAGGACTTTCCCACTCTGGCCAGGGGACTGAGGTGTGTCCTAGGCTCTCTGATTTCAGCACCTCTCCTCAACTCATTCTGAGAATTGGCCACCCCACTTGGATGCTGGGTCTGCAAGAGACCTTGTGTCCTTCACATGCTCAGTGCCAGAGATTGGCACTGAGACTGATCAGGATTTCCCAAGGAAATCTATTTGCTATAAAATCTCCCCAAACAGCTTTTAGCAACTGCAGACATTTCACAGCGGGAGCACAGGTCTTGGAGAGAGGTTTAACTCTTCAGCTTTAAAAGAAACAAACAAACAAAAAACCTTTGAATTGCCCATCCTAGTAACAGTGTCAAGGTTTACTATGTATTTTCCAGCTGCAGCGGGATGGGGAAACTGCCTCAAGACTCTCAGCGGCTTTGGGAAGAAAGAGCTCAGCTAGGCGCCTCCAGTGGCCAAATTGCAACGGAAAATTTTTGTGTGGATGAGGGAATGGGGGATGCAATTTCATAGTTTCTTCCGTGGCCACATGTAGGCCAGGAAGTCCAAGCTCTGATCTGGGCTGTGCCTCTGCTTAACCTTGAAGAAGTGACCCCTTTGTTTGGCATCTTTACAACCAGGGTCCTGGCATTCTAAGACCCAAGCTTCCAGCCCGAACCACTGTGGAATGTCTGTTCCTTCCTCAGCAACATTACAAACCTGTCCTCTACTCCATCCCAGAGCAAGGGCAAGTTTGTGCAGGGCTCTGGACCCATGCTTCACGTCCACCTACTGAGTACAGCTGTGTCTAGATTGACCCCGCCTGGCACTACTGCCTTCTCCATTCCAACTCTTCGTACTCTAGGAACTCATTTAGTCCATACTCTGGATAGGGAAAGCATCTGTTGCACTGGTCTAACAGTTTCTAAGGCCTGCTCCACTCTCAGGCTACTCAGGGTCTCAGAGGGTGTTTTCACCGGCAGTTGGCACTGGAAATCTCTTAATTAGAAGCCTCTAAGCCCAGACGCCCATCTCTGATGTCTGTAGCAAGATGGCTCTGAGGTTGAGCCACTCCCCCTGAACCTCCAGCCTCCCACCTTCAGCTGCTGCATTCTGCAGTGCCCCGGGTACTAAGGTCCGGTTGTAGATTTCTGGCCTTAACAACCCCCAGCAAAGTCAAGCTGCCTTTACAAACCGTAGTAAACATTTTATTTACAAATTTAAGGCGTCTTAAGTGCCTTAGGGCTATGACCCCTGGGGCGAGTCAGAGAAACAGTTTAGTCAAACACTTCACAGTCGAACCAGCTTGCTTCCGAGAGAAGTGTTCGGCTGGTTAGCAGGACACTGAGACTCCCCTCTGCTCTGGGCAGTGTCCGCTGCAGCCAGCCGGAGCAGCGTGGGCCGAAGCGTGAATGTCGGGAGGTAGGCTCCACGCTGCGTCTCCTGTCCTGCCAAGTCGCCAACATACAGTAAGCACAAAACCCAGCCCATGGTGGCTGGGAGGCTGCACGCAAGGCCCGGATCCCCTCCGCGCTAGTACAGTCTATACGCCGCCAAGCGCGCCTTTGGGTGGCTCGGGGCTTTTGGGAGCGCTGCTGGCTGTGGGCTGTGGCACAGGGAGAAGCTCCGAGGCGGAGGCGCCGCCGCCGCCGAGGCTGCTGGCGCAACCCGCACTGGTGTTGCTGCTACTAAGACTGCTGGCGCTGCTGAAGCTGAAACTACTGCCGCCGCCGCCGCTGCTCCCACCACTCCCAGCACTGCTGGCGCTGATGAGAGCGCCAGTGACCGGGGCCTTAATAACGGTTGTTTGGTGCAGAGAACGCTCAGCCCCCTCTGTCCGCTCCGTGTCGCTGGGGGCCATGTCCAGTGACTCGGAGTCGCTGCTCTCGCTCTCAGCCTCGCCTTCGGAGCGGCTGGGGCTCCTCTCGTCCTGCTCGCCATCCGCAGCCGGGCCTCCACCTGACGGTTTCTCGCCAGCCTCCTTGTCCTTGTCTTTTTGGGCCTGGGCCTCCTTGGAGTGCCGCCACTTCATCCGCCGGTTCTGGAACCACACCTTCACCTGCGCCGCGCCACACAGGGAGACAAGAAGAGACACTGAGATGAGACCCAGGTTTGCTTCTATCCGACTCGCGTGCACCCGCAAGTCACCTCCCTGAGTGAGAAAGCAACGCTTACCTGGCGACTCTACCAAGGACCAGGCACTGTGGTAGGCGCAGGAGCCAAGGGGCAGCCAGGAATCCTGGTCTAGGGAGCCCACTAAGACCGTTTTCAAAATGCAACCCTCAGGCCCCAGGATTAAAATGACCTGGGTGACTATTGGAAAGGCAGATTCGTGCACCCGACCCCCAACATACTCTCTCTCTACTCTAAATCCATGCATTTTTTTTTCTGGACCCCAATGAGAATCTGATTAAAGTTATGGACTCCTAGCCCAGAAAAATACACATGTACCCAAGATATGGCTTACAACGTCAAGGGTTTGGTGAGCCAGTGTTAAGAATTCCTGCTCTAAATTGGCCCTCTCCTCTACTGCCACTACCCAAAGCCAGTCCCTACAAAAGCAACACTTTTTTAAAAAAAGGAAACATGAGGAGCAGAAAGGGAAAAGGGGTTTTAAACTGTTAATCACAGTAGGGTGGGGGCACTGTTGGGCTTTCAGTAAGACAGCATTTCTTTGGTGTGTTTGTACGCAAGAGCTGATAAGGACCCTGCCCTTGTTAAGGATAAACAAATTCTCCTGGGGGCTCAGAAAACACTGGAATTAAATGTGTGCAAAGTGAAGGAAGGGCACAGAGATGGGGCAGAGAATCTATATAAATATATACGATCCCCTGGGGGACCCAGTGCGTTCACACAAGTTCCAGCTTCCATTTTAAAAATAACATCCACAGCTGGTGGAAAACGGCTGGGCTCCTCCAGTGTGTGTGTGTGTGTGTGTGTGTGTGTGTGTGTACTGGGGAGGAGAGTTGTGTAATGGAGGACAGAAAGAAACAGAGACAGTAGTTGGGGGACCAAGGAGCTAAGGAAAAGAAGCCTGCCTCTGGCTTCTGCCCTGCTGGGGACAATCAGCACCCCAGAGCTAGAGCCAGTGCTACGGGGTGCACAAGAGTGACTCTTCCACAGTCAAAACTCGGGGGAAAAAAAAAAAGTCCAGTTCTTAAATATAAGAAAAAAAATTTAATTCCGGCACAATACATTTCCTATTGTCTTGAAAAAAATCAGATAGGCAGAACCTGCTGAAATGCTCTTGGGTATTCCAAGAAAATAATTTTTCTTTCTTTCCCTCACCTCTCCCATTCCTTCAGATTTTCTTCAGAGCCTAAGCCTTGGAATATGTGGCCTCTCCAAGCGGACTCCTTGCCCTCCTGGAGCTAAGTAATTCCGTTTGAAATTATATTTTCACTTCCTCACAACTGGGGATTTCACAATCCAGCAGAAGCAGAAGGAGGAGGAGGAAAGACGGAGGGTGAGAGGGGAAAAAAACCAACAACAACCTCTTGTCTTTGGGTTTTTATCTTTTCTGAAACAAACTGCCTCCTACAGCGAATTGCACTACAGTTGAGTACATCAATGTTATTTCCAGCGGCTCTTTTGCTTTCTCCGTGGTTCTTTAGCCTGCTGGCCAAAATAAACATGCAGTGCTTGTTGACACACATCTTGGGGATGAGCTCTTCTCTCGGTCCTTCTCTCTCACCCCATCTCCACCCTCCTCTTCTCCTGCCTCAAGTTGCGTAGTCCACAAAGCCTCTTGAAAGTCAACATCTTGCGTTTCCACCGTAGGAGGCCAGTCGGCCGGGGTGGAGGGGCCTATTGGACTAGGCCGTGCGCTGCTGCCCGCCCGAGGGCGCTGTGCGCTGGAGCCGGAACTGCCTTACCTGTGCGTCTGTGAGGCCCAGCATCGCCGCCAGCTGCTTTCGGTCCGGCTTGGTCACATACTTCTGAATCTCAAACCTTTTCTCCAGGCCTTTCCTCTGCAGGTTGGAGAACACAGCGCGAGACCATGAGCGCTTCCTTTTGTACGTCTGCGGCATGGTGTCCTTCGTGAGCACAGCGTAGGGACCTGCCGCAGAGCGGGAGCCAGAGGGAAGAAAGACAAGAGGGCTGTTCAGTGCCCAGTCCTTGGCCTGCCGGCCTGGGGGTCCCCGTAAGGCTTGAAACCGTTTCCTGTTAACTGTCGATTCCACCCTCATTCAGAAAGCCCTTCGCGCATACACCGAATGGCCCCTCTAAGGAAGAATTTTACATGACAGTCGGAAGACCTAAAGCTAGCATGGAGTAGAGAAGCCTGGAGGCTTGTCCTTTAACTCCGAGGGAAAAACATAAACCTCATGCGTGGCCATCAGGCCTACAAAGAGTAGACAAAAATGTCCCTAGGGCCTGAATAATGACAGCCCTGAATCATCGTGTGTGTGTGTGTGTGTGTGTGTGTGTGTGTGTGTGTGTGTTATTCCCGCCTGTGCCCAGGCACCCAGACGTAAGCTCGCCAAGCACAAGTGTTTGAGGTCATCCCAAAATGTGTGTATGTTAATAAGTAACATCGATGCTGCATTTTTCAAGCCACCCTCTGGGGCGAAAGACTTTGAGAAAGCCCCCCACCCCACCGTCCACGCGCACACTTTCTGGGCTCTCCAGGCGCCCCTACCCCTTTTCAAGGGGAACCTTCCAAAGAGAGTGCTAGCTCGCTGAGAAATCTTTCGGTTTCTCTCTCCTGACTCTGTAGCCTCCCGCCCCAACTGTGAGATTGCGACACCGCAGCCACCCTGGAGGCGTCAGTACTGAGATTTCTGACTGTCAGTCGGCTTGCCCGTTAGGCAGTACTCTGGAGTTTTTCGGTACCTGGAAACGTGTCTTGAAACTGATGCTGAACTGAATTTCTTGGGTTCGAGCTTAAGGGACTCAGGATGGCAGAAGCCTCGTTAATGGGATCTAGAGATGCGAAGAACTGGCCAGCGGAGGGCTGCAGGCCTGAGAGGTGCACCCCCGCGGGCCGCCCACCGGTTAGCAGGGACGTGAGATCTGGGGACAAGGGAAAAGGATAGCAGGTTACATCTCAGGCACACTCACACTCTCCGCTGATTTGTTCCTCCCCTTCCCCTTGCCCTGGATTCACTTTTATTGAGCGAAGTCACGAGAGAACTCGTCTCGGCGCTGAAACCTCTCTCTCCCAACAGTTGCCAAGGAGCGACGCATGAAAAGTTCCTGTGTGTCCCTCACGTCCACATGCACGCATATAGTAAGTAAAGGCTTTACATAAATCGGCTTAGGGCCTTACTCTCACGTGCCTTCCAAGAATCCCACAAACCCAAAACCTCCGCCCCAAGGAGGCCCCATTCTGCCCGCTCATCTAGGTGGTTTTGTGTATTGTTTACATTTCCTGGGTGAATTTTTTACCAGAAATCAGATAAATGCGAAAGTGTTTCCCAAAAATGCTTTAACTGTCAGAAAATATAATTCTGTCTCTAGATATGTTATTAAAGAGATCAAAGTCATTTTAGCAGATAATTACACCAACCATTTTTATAAATATTGTTTCTAAGACGTGTTTTTAAAGAATCCCTGGAATAATTTTTTTGTTTGTTTTACATAGAACAGGTGAGTTTTATACCTAATGTTTTGTAGTTTTCTTACAATTCGTTTTCTTCTCTCCCATTTTACCCATTTGTCCTTAATTGTAAAAACACTCAAAGGCACCCCAAGCCTGCCCGGGGTCCCGGGAGTGGGTCAGTGGTCAGAGGCCTGCAGCCTCCAGTCCAAGACCTACCTCTCAGCGTGTTGCCTTCTTTGACTTTTGGGTCAAATTCTGCAGATAAAATGCGGTCAATTCCAAATTTGAGGTCTTTGCTGGAGGGGGCCGGGGCCGAGCCACTGTGGTGGGGGTTCGGGACCACTCGCGTCCCAGAGGCCGGGGGCTGCAGGGCGCCAGCCCGAGGCGGAGGCGGAGGCTGTGGCTGCGACGGCTGTTGCTGCTGCGGCTGTTGCTGTTGCTGTTGTTGTTGCTGCGGGTGATGGTGGTGGTAGGCGGCTGAGAGAGGAGACAGCCGCTGCGGGAAGCCAGCCGGGACTTCGGAGGGCGCCACCACTGGGGTGGGTCGAAGCGGGGATCTGGCCGCCGCTTGGAAAGAGGCGTGCGGGTGAACCGAGCCCAAGTGCGCGGTGAGGGCGGCGGCCGAGGCCCCTGCCAGGCCCTCCGGGGCCGCCCCCAGGTCCCCCACGCCGGCATGCAGAATGTCTGCGATGCAGAAGGAGGGCTTCTTGACCGCGGCGGGGTCCAAGGGGAAGGAGCAGCCGCCTGGGCCGGTCGAGGAGCAGTAAGCGGCCGACCAGAGGCTGAAGTTGGAGGCGTAGAAGGGAGCCAGCCCGGCTGCGAACATCCTGCCGGGGTGAGCCGCGCCGCTGCCGCAGTCCAGCTGGACCGGGTGGGTGGGCGCGCGGGGAGCGGCACGCGAGTCCCGGAGAGGGCGGCCGCAGCCGAGGACGATCCGCTTTCGCTTCTCCGCCCGCACTGAAGAAGAGAGGCCGGGAGCCCTAGCGCCACCGAAGGAGGAGGCGAGGGCCGGATCTCGGCCGGTCACCGCCTCGCTCCCTGGCCTCGCTTTAAAGGCGGCGCGGCGCCCGCACTCCTAGAGGGCTGGAGGCGAATGAGGGGCGCTGGGGCCGCGGGGCGGGCGGGGGAGCCAGGGAGACGGGAGCCGGACACAGCAAGAAAACCCAAACAGCTAAGCCCTAAGAGCTAAATTTAAAACAACAACAATAATAATCCGTTAGTTAGGGGGAAAAAAAAGTAATAGAAAAAAAAAAAAAAAACTCGTCTCTAAAAACTCCCAAAGTTTTGGCAGGAGCTTTAGAGTCAGGCCCTGGGTAGGACCTCGATCCGAGCGCTCATTGGTCATCCTCATGACCAATGGGAGCGGGGAGTGGAGGGGAATTAGGAACGAGGGGGCGTGGCCGGGCCCGAGCCCCGCCCCGGCCACGCCGAAGTGTTTGCTGCGGCCGCGTGGGCTTAGTAATGCACTTCGCAGTGAGTCTTGCTACTCTCCATAGAGGCCAGGCAGCCGCTCGGGAGGGCTCTCTCTTCTAACTTCTGCAGCTCCGAACCGCCACGGGGCAAGGAGGATTGGTCACAGGAGCTTTCCTGAAGCGCTTATCACCCGGGGCGAGTTGGGGGAGTGGGGAAGGGACGGTTATCTCACTCTTTAGGGCTATGCAAAGCCCGCCTTCCGGTGGAGAGCAGAGAGCGGTTTGGACCCTTTGCTTCCCTTCTCTTGACCTCATTCTGCTTTTATTCCAGGAGTCCGTGTCCTCGGCAAAGCCCCTCATCTTTCTTGGACCCTTGCCCAAATGTTGCCACCCTGAGTACCGGCCCAACTCAGCACCACGTCTGCCCTGTGCCTCCCTGGAGATCCTCGGGGAAGCGAGAAGGAGGGGCGACCGCAAATTAGTTTTATTCTGAGCTGTCACACAGTGACAACTTGAACGAGTGACTTTTCAAACAAAATAAGACGGATGGCTCCAAACGTCTTCCTTAGACGCAGCCAAACCTTTCCCCGGAGCCTCAGAGGCTACAAAACAGGCTGCCTCCAGAAACCTGGGAGCGGCACGCGCGTCCCTCCTTTGCAGGAGATTGTAGGAAATGTTAGCCTCCCTCCTCCACCACATCTCCGGATCATGTGGGGTTCGTTGTTTTGCAAGTGCCCACAAGAGCAGATTTCCGTGGGGTTCAATATTGCTTTCAATTCTGTGACAGCTTCCCCAGGAACCCCTTGGGCCTGGTCGCAGGAGGAGCTGCAGTGGTGGTCAACGTCTTCCATTCATGCCTTGGGTCTTTAGAACGCAGGGTGGTGGTAGTGGGGGTTTTGTGCAACATCAACATCTCTATTTTAAGAATTTGTTCTCTTTTAAATTATAGTCAGAATGGATTTCCCCACCCCTCTCCCAGACAAACCACAGGCCACCCAGATAAGCTGTTCTTGCACATTTTCAGGAAGAAAATAAAATAATACGAATAATGAAACCACGAAATCTTTTGTTTTCGATTGCCCTAATAAGCATCTCCTAACAGAGATTCTGTGGCATTTTTATTTCCCTTCAGCACGAAGGCTCCTCACCAAATAAACCCAGAAAGGCAAGTGAACTTGCCATGCCTATCTCAAGTTCAGGGTTTGGACTTACAAAATTAATTTCTGGTGGCTTCTCTAGCCCCTTGATGCAGATGCTATCCTTTTAAGCTTTTGACTTTCTCCTGGAAAAATTCAATCACTTCTGATCAGCCAGCACTAAGATCTCTCCCTCTCCCTCTCTCTCCCTCCTCCCGCCCTCCAGCTCTCCCGCTCTCCCGCTCTCCATCTCTCTTTTATTGCAAGGTTTTCTTCCCCTGCTCCACGCAGCCAGGAGAGAGGTGCTATTTCCAGTGACAGATGGGTGTGTTTGGCTGAGGGTAAGGATACCTGGGGCGACAGACGTAATAAGACCAGTCTTTCGGTGTCAAGCTGAAGGTAAAGGAGCGACAAGTACAACATGGGCAATTGAGGCGCTGGCTGAGGGTTCTGGTGAGCCTTCGGTGTGAGTGTGCGTAGCGGAGGCCGTGAGTCCTCTCCTTTCTAGTGCCACTTCCAGTTTGTGATTCTAATTTGACTGCAAACATTTAGACCTCGGCCTAAGCCCAAACTCACGGTTGTGAAAGAGGTGCATTTACTCCTTACCGAGGCAGCGCCGCGCGCCCTCACCCTCTCTCTTAAGAAATAAGACTCCCCTATCCGCATTCATCCTTTCCAAGGTTTGCGACGCTCCGGGTTGGGCGCGGGATGCAGACCCCGGGGAATGCGGGCCCTCGCGGGTTCCCTGAGGTGCCCACAACTCGCATCTGCCGAGATTCAAGGTCCGGAGCGCTGGGCAGATGTGGCAAAAGCGAGGCCCCGAGGCCCGCCGACTCCTTGCCGCGCCGCGAGCCTTCCCTTTCTCCGCCAGGCCAGTGGCTGGATTGCAAGTTGCAACTTCGCCCGCGCGCCCCTTGCTCTCCCAGGCCTCGGCTTCCTTGCAATCGCATCGGCGCCATCCAAGGCCTTACTCCCAGCTCCCGGAGGCAAACGCGAAAAGCAAGTCTTTGAAGCGACCCCCGCCGCCCCCTCTACCGCTTCCCCAGGCCCAAGCCTGGCCCCTGCAGGCCCCTCGCCGAGTTCTGAGCCCGCAGTCTCCCGCCCTCCTTACTCCCCACTCTTCAGAACCAAGAAAGCACCAGGAAACCCTGGGCTCGCCGGAGTTCAGGTCATCTCCTGTTTTTTGATGGGCTCAAACTCGGACTAAATGAGCGGATGTGCCTGCGAGATTGGTCTCAAAATAGAAGCGGCCTTAGTATTTTAGGATACTGCAGAAATCCTTATTTCTTCCGGAGAAAAACTCTATAATGACTCCTAGCACTTCCCCTTTCAATATTTGTGCAACTTTATCTCCACCGGCAAGTTGCTCGGGTGACGCAAATCCGCCCTTGTGTATTACAACTACCAAAATAAATGCACGGAAATCAATTCCCTTCTAGCAATGAAAATATAAATATACAGCTGCGACTTTCCCCTTTAATCTTTGCTTTCCGAGCCACTCCAGGCTGTGGCGAAATGAACTGGCCCAGAGCTATTGAGCCGGGCAGGGAGGTCCTGAGGGCAGAGGCGAGGGCTCCCCAGGGCCTGGTAGCCATGGGGGTTGAGGATCTAACAGGAAAGAAAAGCGCCTGGCTAAACCGAATTAACTTGAGCTTGGTCTACGCAGCGGAGACCCTAACTGTGGCTTCATTTTTTGGGAAAATGTCGCATTGGCTGGGGTTTCTGATCATTCTGACTGCTGTCTTTAATGCTTTCAACTCATCACTTCACTTTTCCTAGTTAGACATAGCCAAAGACGATTTCACCATACTGGGAATGGATAAGATCAGAGAAGGTTCTTTTTATAATTTAACAATATAGCTTATGGGTATTTAGGGTTTAAAAGGGACCTGAATCAGGGGCTTATGCAATGACTGAGGCAAGAGATGGGTTTCACCATCCTTTGGTTCTCCCTGTCTTTGGAGCGTCCATATTTAAATTATCAGTGCAGATTTTTGTCCCAAAACCAGAGTCACAGATCCACAATGAGCATAGGTCAATTATAATGAATGCTGGGCCTTGTATATTACAGGACCATAACTCTGCAAGGGCTTGAACTGGCTATATCTGCTATCTGTTTTGCTTTTCTTGCACATTCTGAGCAAAATAATGTGCAAGGCAGATGCTCTGTGGACTTGGGAACCCCTCTCCTCTGAATTTCAAATATTCTTGCAAACATGGTACCTACTGGCTTCAAGAAAAGAGATGGAAATAATTAAATATTTACAATCAGAAAGAAAAAGAAACACAGCTTATCCAGCTACTTGAGAATTCAAGAAATTTACAGCAATGTAGGAATCTGTGTATACTGTGCCTGTCTTCCTGCCAGCTGGAGATTTATGGATCACTGGGCCCAGCAGTCATACTTAGTGGTGGATATGGGAGTTCTGTTCTTTGTGGGTGCCAGACACTAGAGATTAGGACCCTAATGACCCCCCACAGACATATCCCCTACCCACACACACATACTTTGGCCTATTCTAAGTGGGACACAACTTTCTTTTCTTGGAGACCTTAGAGTTATTCCAGAATTTCTGAGTTTTGAGAAAAGTTGGACTTTTCTATGGGGTGGGAAAAGCAAATAATGCATTAGAGCTACAAGCATCCATAGCTATTTGATTTATTCTTTTTCCTTTTCTCCATTTCCCAGATGTGGCAGATTTGCAGGTGGCCAGCTCTCTATTTGGCTGTGGCCCTGCCCTTGAACTTTAGCCATAGGTCTTGCTCTAAAGTTTCAGACAGCCTTTTGGCTCTGATTCCATTTGCCCTTTCCCCTCATAGGGCAATATCTCACATAGGAAATATGTGAGATATTTCCCTTCCCTCACTACTAAGATATACCACTTTACATATATGTACTTCTCTCTCTCTCACACACACACACACACAATTCTCTGGGAATCTTAGAAATGGCGGGGGATGGGGAAGGAAGGGCAGGCAGTTTGGGATTTGTTCCTGTTTCAAAGAGCGCTTCTCTGCCTCTCCAAGTCATCCTCTCACATCCAGCCAAGAAAGACCCCGAATCTCATAAAAACCTGCGGCAGAACCCATTTCAACATGGCACATTATAACAGACTCATATACTTTTGCAATGAAATCATAAGAGTAAAATATGAGAGCCTATCTGTATCATATATGAGCTTACATACTTCTTTGCACAGGCTTCTGTTTAGTAGCTGTAAATGGTGCTCTCCCACTCCCAATACATTAGCCACTCATCTTGGATTTGTTGCCTGAATTATTGAATCTGAATGGCTGGTTGTTAAGGTAAGAGAAGGAAGAGTAGGTGAAAATCATATATCCAAAACAGGGAGGGATGAAAGGCGTTCCAAAAGCAGTATTTCTCTAAACAAACAAATAAACCTTCTTCCCTTTGAGACAGGTTTTCAAGTTAGAGCACAGGTTCTAAGGCCAGAAGACGGACTCAGGCCCAGACTAAAAAGCAGTCATGGGAAGGGATCTTCTAAAGGGAAAGAATCCTGGAGTCAATGAGAGGGATTTTGCAGATAAAGCCAAATGGTTGTTGTCCCCATCTCAGTGGTCCTAATCTGCCCACGAGCACCCACCATAACTGGGACAGCCCTGGATTTAATGACAGACTCCCCCTAGCCCTGTCCCAGCCCACTACACCCAGGCATCTCCCTCCCTGGAGGAGCCCACCAAGTACTGAAAGTTGGTTCTCTGCTGACACCTGCTGGACCATCTCTACATTGTTTTCTGGCAGTAACCATCCTGTGCCAGCAACATTGTTATGATGAAAATTGACTCTTCCTTTTGCAAAAATGTAGGTTTCTAAAATTGGCTTTGACTAGCAGCTGTTTCCTTCCATATTGCAACAATATGGGAAGATCTTGTACTATGTGTTTAAAATCACTAGATCGGGGCGAGGGAAGCAGTCATGGTTCAGGAATAATACTGTGTACATTTTACAGATCTCAAGGTCAATTCACATTTATTGTCTCACTTCTTTAAAATAGCCAACTGTAGGATAACGATGAGGGATTATTATCCCATTTGACTTTAGGAAGTTGATCCTCAGAAAGGTTAAGTGGCTTGCCCAAGGTGACGTAGTTGGGAAATGGTGTTGGAGGGAACAGAGGCTAGGTTTTCTGGTTCATCAACCAGTACTATACCATTCAGCCAATTTCTTCAGGGAAAATGGTTTATTCAGAGGAAAAACTCTTTGCCCTCAATCAGAATGTGTATTGACTTCAAACAAGGAGCTAGAGAAAAGAAGTATGTCTAACCCAGACATACTACCCTACCCTGAAATTTCTTTCTCTCCTCAGCATTAAATGTGGAGACTTCCTTGCCTCCCAGTATCATGCCACTCGTTAAATTCTAATTTGGGCATCTACCCAAATGAGGTCCAAATTTGATTTGGGTAGATGCTCCAAATCAGAATTCAGGGAGTAGCATGATACTGTGTCCAATTCACATCTGCAAATGAAAATAAATCCCTCAGTTGATAATTCAGTTTTGTCTTTGCATTAATAAAAGTAAATCATTTTGACTATTTAAAATATCCAACCAACTAGATAGTTTGCCCAGGAAGGCATTTTTCTAAACCTTCTCACCCACCCTCCTTGCCCTCCATCATAACATCCTGGTCACCTTTTTCCATTGCAACTGGAAAGCAGTATATTTTGGTTGCCATCAAAGCCCTGACTTCAAACTCTATGACTCTCTGAATGTGAGAATGTCTCTCAGCTTCCAATGCTTCATCTCTCTCTCTAGTATTACCCTCATCTCCCCACCCTACTCTTTTTCCCACAGCAGCCACATGCAATGGAGATTTCTACAGGAAGCATGACATGTGAGGTGCTCAAGAGGCAGGAACTTAAGAAGCCTGTGAGCAGATTTTAAGAGGTTTCTATGCAGATCCCAGAAGCAGGCATCCTTGACAGCAGGGAGCCTCAAAGCAGATATAGTGTTCCCTGTTATTCTGGTCTGCTGGAAGATAAGAGGCTTTCAGTTGCTCTCCCCACTCCTTTGCTTCTTTTCCCTCCCCCATAACAAATATTATTTTAGTAATCAAGGTCATATAGAATCTTCTGAAATTTCTTAGAATTTTTCAAACTTACTGCCAACCCCCCTGGTTGAGAATTTCCTTTTGTCATGCCTAGATAGAGAGAAATGGTGAGTTCTAGGGCCATGCACTCCGCTAAGCACTCTACAGACATTATCTCATATGATTCTAATTTTTTTTATTTTTTATTTTTTTAGAGATGAGATCTCACTATGTTGCCCAGTCTGGTCTCAAACTCCTAGCATCAAACGATCCTCCCATCTTGGCATCCCAAAGTTCTGGGATTACAGGCGTGAGCCACTGGACCTGACCCTCTCTCACGTGCTTCTAAAAACAAGTTCAGGAAGGAGCTATCATTATTTCCATTTTACTTGGGGGTAAAGGAGGCCTAGAATGGTTAAGTAACTTACCTAAGGTCACAGTAAGTAGGGCACATTGAATTTGAAGCTGCATTTTTTAGCCACTAGGCTCCTTGCTCATTGTTAATGTTTAATTTTTATGTCAACTTGACTTGGCCATGGGATGCCCAGATAAACATGATTCTGGGTGTGTCCATGAGGGTGTTTCTGGATGACATTAACATTTGAGTTGGCAGACTGAGTAAAGCAGATTTCTCTCCCCAGTGTGGGTAGGCCTCATCCAATCCATTGGAGGCCTACATAGAACAAAAAGCTGAGTAAGGAGAAATTACTCTCTCTGCCTGTTTTCAAGCTGAGATATTGGTATTCTCCTGCACTGGGACTGGAATTTACACCATCAGTTCTCCTGATTCTCAGGCCTTCCATCTCAAACTGGAACTACACCATCAGCTCTCCTGGGTCTCCAGCGTGTAGGCAGTAGATCACGAAACTTCTCAGCCTCCATAATTGCTTGAGCAAACGCTATAGTTAGCAGGAGACCCCAGTTTCTGCATGCAGCGATGGACTGCTGTGTGCACATGACTACCTACCTTTCCTGAAAGCTGAGACCTCACTCTGCTTGGTTTCCTTTTCAGCTCTTCCCAGTTAACTCTCTCAAGCTCAAATAAATTAAAACTGTTAAAAAAAAAAAAAAAAATGGTGAGGTAGAGGCAGTGACACTTAGCCTCAATCAAATATCCATGGTTGATTCGATGATGAGCAGGAATTGATAATCACAACTCTTCATTATAGTTTGCCTTGAACTATATGTTTAATATGATAATAAGAATTTTTTTTTGAGTCAGGGTCTCGCTGTTGTCCGGGCTGGAGTGCAGTGGCATGCTCATGGCTCACTGCAGCCTTGACCTCCTGGGCTCAAGCAATCTGCCCACCTCAGCCTCCCAAGTAGCAGAGACTACAATTATGCACCACCACACCTGGCTAATTTTTTGTTATTTTTTTTATTTTTTATTTTTGTAGAGAAGGGGTTTCATCACATTGCCCAGGCTGGTCTCGAACTCCCGAGCTCAAGTGATCTGCACACCTCAGTCCTGCAAAGTGCTGGGAATGCAAGCATAAGCCACTGTGCCCAACTGAAACATGTTTAATATAATTATTTGATAAACTTGGTTGTAACGTTATTTTTACGTGTTCACTGTGTTATTTTCAATAAATTCCTCTTCTTAATGCTTTCAACATAGGTTCCATTGTGAAAGCAGTTTGGTGTTTGTTTATTTGTTTGTTTGTTTGTTTGTTGAGAAAGAGTCTTACTCCATCACCCAGGCTGTAGTGCAGTGGCATGATCTCGGCTCACTGCAACCTCTGCCTCCCAGGCTCAATCGATTCTCCTGCCTCAGCCTCCCGAGTAGCTGGGGTTACAGGCGCCTGCCAACATGCCCAGCTAATTTTTGTATTTTTAGTAGAGACAAGGTTTCACCATGTTGGCCAGGCTGGTCTTGAACTTCTGACCTCAAATAATCCACCCGCCTCGGCCTCCCAAAGTGCTGAGATTATAGGCACAAGCCACCGCACCCGACCAGCAGTTTGGTTTTTTAAAGCAGGAATACCTCTATAGATTTGTTAAGTTGGGTGTTACTTAAGAAAGAGAGAAAAATCTGGGTGTTTACAGAGCTATCATGTGAACGATGTAATTTTAATCCTATGACTGGAGACAGTAATGGGGAATAGGTCTTGGAGAGACTAGGGGAATCTCAAATCCAGACCTAACAACTGTATATAATCCCAGTGGAGAAGTGAGGCATCCAAAGAAGCCCATATGGCTGCACAGGGGGCTCTTCAGTAGGCTTCAATCTTTAAAAAAGCATATAGCAAAACAGGAGTTTACAAAGACAAAGTCCAAGAGAGTGGCAGTAACCTCTAAGTGCACTTGCAGAATGCCTGGAGTCCATGGTGAAGTTAGATTTGTAAAGTATGTGATTGGTAGTAAACAGGACTTTTAAATCTATGCCTACACAGAAGGATGAAAAAGTACCAGGTTTCAGTGAACATGATGCAATCGCTGATAACAGAGAGAAGCAAGAATTATCCAACTCTTAGTTTACTTAGATCTTCTTATTCAGAGAGAATGTTTTTGAAATTATAAATAAATTTAAAACAATGAAGGTAAATTTGAAGTTTCACTATAGTACATGCTTTTACTGTTCCCTCTTCCTTGAAAGTACTTTTTTGAAAAAGTAGTTGCTTAAAATTAGTTTGGTCTTTGAGAGTTCTGATTTACTACTTTTTAATCCCAAAGTACTAAAAAAACTTTCTGATGTGATCTTAGATTCACTGTTAACTATATCTTTGGGAATTTGTGAGGAATAAGAGAGATGCCAAAACCGACAGGCAAAAAATAGGCCAAATTTTAAAGGGGTTTTAAACTTCAGATTAGTAAATATATTGTTCCCTGGAAATTTTGGCCTGGAGTATCAAGCACATGAATTGTCTGCTTTTTGAAAGGCTTGGAGGATTCCACTGAAGCAATACGGACTGTTTATAAATAACAAGTTATGTTAAACTAATAACTTTTTTTCTAAAAAGGTTATTAAGTTGATTAATTCATTCATTACATTCACAAATAATTTAATGAGCCAGGTACTACATGCCAGGAGTTCATCTAGACACTGGCAACTGAGTAAAACAAAATAAAACAAAATTTCTGGCTTTCAAGAAGCATGCATTGTAGTGGTGAAGCAGGCAAAAAGTGACTAGATATATGTTAATAGGGAAAAACGCTGGGAGAAAAATAAAGCAGGATAATGGAATTAAGAATTAAGAGTAATAACACTGGAAAACTGCATTTTGACATAAGCGAAACACTTAACAGTGGCTGCATATTAGACTTTAGGACAAGATGATGAAATATGGATTAATGATGTGATGCTCATTGATTGAATTCTTCAACCTTGACACCCAGTAACTGACATGGACCCAGAGGGGTTGGTTCAGTCTGAGGAATATGCCTCAAACTGTTGCTGGTCCACTCTTGGGCAACACTGGTGTCTGTGATTTAGATGGAGATGTAGAAGGTATTAATATCATACCAAGTATGCAGTGCAACAAAGCTAGGAAGAATAATGGGACAAAGCCGATGGACAAAACAAATCCAGTCCTCTACAAAAGCAACAAGAACACTGGAAATAGAGTCAGCAAACAACTTTTTCAGAACTCTGGAAATTAACCAAAACCTCGTAACAATTTGAAAAGTGTTTGTTCAAGAAAAATGGCAGAATCTTGGTAAGAGTGACAAGATTTATAGCATTTTCACTTACTGTATTCTGATCTCTGTCTCCTCAGTTTTTGTGATAGCTCTGAAAGCCAACAGCTTCACCATCATGGTATCATGAAAATCTGAAAGCCAACAGCTTCACCATCATGGTATCATGAAAACCAGAAGCCTAGCAGTAACTAGAGCTGGGAGGCAGGGATGGGGGGAATACTTTTGGAGGTACCCAAAAGTCTCATCACCAGAGAACTGTCCCCCTCTTTGATCTCTCTGGCAGTTCTCTGAAGACCCTCACTTGCAGAACTGACCTTTATTTCACCTAACTCAGAGCCCAGGGGCATTGGTCAAAATAATGAGCAACAATTTTCACATTGCAGCTGCCTGTGGCTGCTACAACAGTTGAGGGCAAACAAGAAGTTGACAAAAAAGTTAAAAAGATAGACTGGAGAATAAACTGTCCCAAGGAGGCTTTGTAAAATTCTGACATATTCCTGGGAATTTAGAAGACCATGTACATATGCAGGGCTGTGCAGTTGCCACCCAAAACCTAAGGAGGTCCTAATCACTCACCTCTGACTGAAATTGAGGCTATGCAAAGACACACAATAAAGGCTAACATTTAGTTGTAACCTGCTTGCAAGACCATTAAAGTTGCACTCCTAATACATACACAGAGTCTCTTGACAAAGGTGGTAAGAGTTATTAATGCAAGACATAAGGAAATATCTGTCCAATAATTAGTTGAATGGTAAGCTAACCAAACAGAGACTTCAGTGGCTGCATGTGAAAAAGAACAGTGACTTTACACAGCTAGCTCAGAAAAGTCACTAAACAACTATAATAACAAATAAAAAATATAACAAACCCTACTGATGGGTGGGATCTGCTTTCCAGAGTTGTCACGTTATATTGTTTAAAATGTTGAGTTAAACACACACACACACACACACACACAGGGCATGGTGAAGTGTGCCTGCAGTCCCAGCTACTTGGGAGACTGAGGTGAGAGGGAGGATCCCTTGAACTCAGGAGTTTGAGACTAGCCTGGGCAACACAACAAGACACCATCTCTAAAACAAACAAATACTGTAAGACAAAGAGGCCGGGTGCGGTGGCTCACGCGGTAATCCCAACACTTTGGGAGGCCAAGGCAGAGGGATCACGAGGTCAGGAGATCCAGACCATCATGGCTAACACGGTGAAACCCCGTCTCTACTAAAAATACAACAACAACAAAAAAATTAGCAGGGCGTGGTGACAGACGCCTGTACTCCCAGCTACTCAGGAGGCTGAGGCAGGAGAATCGCTTCAAGACGGGAGGCGGAGCTTACAATGAGCCGAGATCGCACCACAGCACTCCAGCCTGGGAGAGAGAGTGAGACTCCCTCTCAAAACAACAACAGCAGCAGCAACAAAAATGCCCCATACTCAAGCAAATAAAGTAGTCAATAGAAACTGTCCCAAAGAAAGTCCACACATTGAACTTACTATGAAAAGTCTTAAAATCAGTTATTACAAATATGTTCAAAGAACTAAAGGAAAATGTAAGAATGATGTATCACCAAATAAAGAATGTCAATAAAGAAATAGGATTTAAAAGAACAAAATAGAGATTCTGGAGTCAAAAAGTACAATGACTAAAATAAAATATTCATTAGAGGAGCTCAACAGCAGATTTAAGCTGGCAGATTAATAATAATAATAAAGTAGATTTATAGATAGGTCAATAGATGTTATCCAGTTTGCAGAACAGAAATAAAAATGAATGAAGGGAAATGAGCAGGAACTCAAAGACTTATGGGACATCACCAATTGCACCAACATGTGCATAATGGGGGTCTGAGAAGGAAAGAAATGGCAGAAAGAATATTTGAAGACAAATGACTGAAAACTTCTCAAATTTGATTTTAGTAAAAAAACATTTATCCACACAGCCAATGTAGCTGAAGCTCAGTGAAGTACAAGAGACCTGTACCTAAGCATATCATAATTAAACTGTTGAGAGACAAAGACATTCTTGAAGACAGCAAGTAAGAACCAACTTATCACATAAGAAGAATTCTCAAGCAGATAAACAGCAAATTTCTCATTTCTCTTAGAAACCATGGAAGCCAGAAGACAGTGGGATGGCATATTTAATGTGTAGAAAGAAAAAAAAGTAAAAAAATCATACCATAGACACCAAAAATATCCCTCAAAAACAAAATGGAAATTAAAACATTCCTAAGTCAACAAAAACTGAGAGAATCATCACTAGCAGACATGTCCTACAAAAAGAAAAAAAATAGTAAAGGGAGTTCTTCAAGCTGAAATACAAGGACACTAGATGGTAACTTGAATTCACATGAAAAAATAAAATGCTCTGGTAAAGGCAACCACATAAGTAAAAATAAAAGACAATATAAATGTAAATTTGGTTTGTAATTTTTCTATATTACTTAAAAGATTACTGCATAAAACAATAATTATAAAAGTGTGTTGAGGAGCTTATGATGTATAAAGATGTAATTTGTGGGGTGGAACAAGACGGCTGAATAGGAACAGTTCCAGTCTCCAATTCCCAGCGCCACGCGACACAGAAGACAGGTGATTTCTGCATTTTCAACTGAGGTACTGGGTTCATCTCATTAGGGAGTGCCGGACAATCGGTGCTGGTCAGCTGCTGCAGCCCGACCAGGGAGAGCTGAAGCAGGGCAAGGCATCACCTCACCTGTGAAGTGCAAGGGGGAAGGGAATCCCTTTTCCTAGCCAGGGGAACTGAGACACACAACACCTGGAAAATCGGGTAACTCCCACCCCAATACTGCGCTTTACCAAGTGTCCTAGCAAACGGGCACACCAGGAGATTATATCCCACACCTGGCCGGGAGGGTCCCATGCCCACGGAGCCTCCCTCATTGCTAGCACAGCAGTCTGCGATCTAATGGCAAGGCAGCAGCGAGGCTGGGGGAGGGTTGCCAACCATTGCTGAGGCTTAAGTAGGTAAACAAAGCCACTGGGAAGCTCGAACTGGATGGAGCTCACAGCAGCTCAAGAAGGCCTGGCTGTCTCTGTAGCCTCCACCTCTGGGAACAGGGCACAGCTAAACAACAACAATAACAACAACAAAAGCAGTAGAAACCTCTGCAGACACAAACGACTCTGTTTGACAGCTTTGAAGAGAGCAGTGGACCTCCCAACATGGAGGTTGAGATCTGAGAAGGGACAGACTGCCTGCTCAAGTGGATACCCCTGAGTAGCCTAACTGGGAGACATCCCCCACTAGGGGCAGACCAACAGCCCACTCCTCACACGGTGGAGTACACCCCTGAGAGGAAGCTTCCAAAGCAAGAATCAGACAGGTACACTCGCCATTCAGCAATATTCTATCTTCTGCAGCCTCTGCTGCTGATACCCAGGCAAACAGGGTCTGCAGTGGACCTCAAGCAATCTCCAACAGACTTACAGCTGAGGGTCCTGACTGTTAGAAGGAAAACTAACAAACAGGAAGGACACCCACACCAAAACCCCATCAGTACGTCACCATCATCAAAGACTGGAGGCAGATAAAACCACAAAGATGGGGAAAAAGCAGGGCAGAAAAGCTGGAAATTCAAAAAATAAGAGTGCATCTCCCCCTGCAAAGGAACGCAGCTCATCGCCAGCAACGGATCAAAGCTGGACAGAGAATGACTCTGACGAGATGAGAGAGGAAGGCTTCAGTCCATCAAACTTCTCAGAGCTAAAGGAGGAATTGTGTACCCAGCGCAAAGAAACTGAAAATCTTGAAAAAAGAGTGGAAGAATTGGTAACTAGAATAATTAATGCAGAGAAGGCCATAAACGAATTGACAGAGATGAAAACCATGACACGAGGAATATGTGACAAATGCACAAGCTTCAGTAACTGACTCGATCAACTGGAAGAAAGAGTATCAGCGATTGAGGATCAAATTAATGAAATGAAGCGAGAAGAGAAATCTAAAGAAAAAAGAAGAAAAAGAAATGAACAAAGCCTGCAAGAAGTATGGGATTATGTAAAAAGACCAAATCTACGTCTGATTGGGGTGCCTGAAAACGAGGGGGAAAATGGAACCAAGTTGGAAAACACTCTTCAGGATATCAACCAGAAGAACTTCCCCAACCTAGTAGGGCAGGCCAACATTCAAATTCAGGAAATACAGAGAACGCCACAAAGATACTCCTCGAGAAGAGCAACTCCAAGACACATAACTGCCAGATTCACCAAAGTTGAAATGAAGGAAAAAGTCTTAAGGGCAGCCAGAGAGAAAGGTCGGGTTACACACAAAGGGAAGCCCATCAGACTAACAGGAGATCTCTCGGCAGAAACTCTACAAGCCAGAAGAGAGTGGGGGCCAATATTCAACATTCTTAAAGAAAAGAATTTTCAACCCAGAATTTCATATCCAGCCAAACAAAGTTTCATAAGTAAAGGAGAAATAAAATCCTTTACAGATAAGCAAATGCTTAGAGATTTTGTCACCACCAGGCCTGCCTTACAAGAGACCCTGAAGGAAGCACTAAACATGGAAAGGAACAAACGGTACCAGCCATTGCAAAAACATGCCAAAATGTAAAGACAATCGAGGCTAGGAATAAACTGCATCAACTAACGAGCAAAATAACCAGTTACTATCATAATGACAGGATCAAGTTCACACATAACAATATTAACCATAAATGTAAATGGACTAAATGGTCAAATTAAAAGACACAGACTGGCAAACTGGATAAAGAGTCAAGACCCATCAGTTTGCTGTATTCAGGAGACCCATCTCACATGCAGAGACATACATAGGCTCAAAATAAAGGGATGGAGGAAGATCTAACAAGCAAATGGAGAACAAAAAAAAGCAGGGGTTGCAATACTAGTCTCTGATAAAACAGACTTTAAACCATCAAAGATCAAAAGAGACAAAGAAGGCCATTACATAATGGTAAAGGGATCAATTCAACAAGACGAGCTAACTATCCTAAATATATATGCACGCAATACAGGAGCACCCAGATTCATAAAGCAAGTCCTTAGAGACTTACAAAGATACTTAGACTCCCATACAATAATAATGGGAGATTTCAACACCCCACTGTCAACATTAGATAGATCAACGTGACATAAAGTTAACAAGGATATCCAGAAATTGACTCATCTCTGCAGCAAGCAGACCTAATAGACATCTACAGAAATCTCCACCCCAAACCAACAGAAAATACATTCTTCTCAGCACCACATCACACTTATTCCAAAATTGACCACATAATTGGAAGTAAAGCACTCCTCAGCAAATGTACAAGAACAGAAATTATAACAAACTGTCTCTCAGACCACAGTGCAATCAAACTAGAACTCAAGACTAAGAAACTCAATCAAGGCCGGGCGCAGTGGCTCAAGTCTGTAATCCCAGCACTTTGGGAGACCGAGACAGATGGATCACAAGTTCAGGAGATCGAGACCATCCTGGCTAACCCAGTGAAACCCTGTCTCTACTAAAAAATACAAAAAACTAGCCAGGCAAGGTGGCGGGTGCCTGTAGTCCCAGCTACTCAGAAGGCTGAGGCAGAAGAATGGCATAAACCCGGGAGGCAGAGCTTGCAGTGAGCTGAGATCCGGCCACTGCACTCCAGCCTGGGTGACAGAGCAAGACTCTGTCTCAAAAAAAAAAAAAAAAAGAAAAAGAAAAAGAAACTCAATCAAAACTCTTCAACTACATGGAAACTGAATAACCTGCTCCTGAATGACTACTGGGTACATAACGAAATGAAGGCAGAAATAAAGATGTTCTTTGAAACCAATGAGAACAAAGAAACAACACCAGAATCTCTGGGACACATTTAAAGCAGTGTGTAGAGGGAAATTTATAGCACTAAATGCCCACAAGAGAAAGCAGGAAAGATCTAAAATTGACACTCTAACATCACAATTAGAAGAACTAGAGAAGCAAGAGCAAACACATTCAAAAGCTAGCAGAAGGCAAGAAATAACTAAGATCAGAGCTGAACTGAAGGAGACAGAGACATAAAAAAACCTCCAAAAAATCAATGAATCCAGGAGTTGGTTTTTTGAAAAGATCAACAAAATTGATAGACCACTAGCATGACTAATAAAGAAGAAAAGAGAGAAGAATCAAAGAGATGCAATAAAAAATGATAAAGGGGATATCACCACCGACCCCACAGAAATACAAACTACCATCAGAGAATACTATAAACACCTCTATGCAAATAAACTAGAAAATCTAGAAGAAATGTATAATTTCCTGGACACTTACACTCTCCCAAGACTAAACCAGGAAGAAGCTGAATTCCTGAATAGACCAATAGCAGGCTCTGAAATTGAGGCAATCATTAATAGCCTACCAACCAAAAAAAGTCCAGGACCAGATGGATTCACAGCTGAATTCTACCAGAGGTAGAAGGAGGAGCTGGTACCATTCCTTCTGAAACTATTCCAATCAATAGAAAAAGAGGGAATCCTCCCTAACTCATTTTATGAGGCCAACATCATCCTGATATCAAAGCCTGACAGAGACACAACAAAAAAAGAGAATTTTAGACCAATATCCCTGATGAACATCGATGCAAATATCCTCAATAAAATACTGGCAAACCGGATCCAGCAGCATATCAAAAAGCTTATCCACCATGATCAAGTGGGCTTCATCCCTGGGATGCAAGGCTGGTTCAACATACTCAAATCAATAAATGTAATCCAGCATATAAACAGAACCAAAGACAAAAACCACATGATTATCTCAATAGATGCAGAAAAGGCCTTTGACAAAATTCAACAGCCCTTCATGCTAAAAACTCTCAATAAGTTCGGTATTGATGGAACGTATCTCAAAATAATAAGAGCCATTTATGACAAACCCACAGCCAATATCATACTGAATGGGCAAAAACTGAAAAAATTCCCTTTGAAAACTGGCATAAGACAGGGATGCCCTCTCTCACCACTCCTATTCAACATAGTGTTGGAAGTTCTGGCTAGGGCAATCAGGCAAGAGAAAGAAATCAAGGGTATTCAGTTAGGAAAAGAAGAAGTCAAACTGTCCCTGTTTGCAGATGACATGATTGTATATTTAGAAAACCCCATTGTCTCAGCCCAAAATCTCCTTAAGCTGATAAGCAACTTCAGCAAAGTCTCAGGATATAAAATTAATGTGCAAATATCACAAGCATTCTTATACACCAGTAACAGACAAACAGAGAGCCAAATCAGGAATGAACTTCCATTCACAATTGCTTCAAAGAGAATAAAATACCTAGGAATCCAACTTACAAGGGATGTAAAGGACCTCTTCAAGGAGAACTACAAACCACTGCTCAGTGAAATAAAAGAGGGGACAAACAAATGGAAGAACATACCATGCTCATGGATAGGAAGAATCAATATCGTGAAAATGGCCATACTGCCCAAGGTAACTTATAGATTCAATGCCATCCCCATCAAGCTACCAATGAGTTTCTTCACAGAATTGGAAAAAACTACTTTAAAGCTCATATGGAACCAAAAAAGAGCCCACATTGCCAAGACAATCCTAAGACAAAAGAACAAAGCTGGAGGCATCACACTACCTGACTTCCAACTATACTACAAGGCTACAGTAACCAAAACAGCATGGTACTGGTACCAAAACACAGATATAGACCAATGGAACAGAACAGAGTCCTCAGAAGTAATACCACACATCTACAGCCATCTGATCTTTGACAAACCTGAGAGAAACAAGAAATGGGGAAAGGATTCCCTATTTAATAAATGGTGCTGGGAAAACTGGCTAGCCATAAGTAGAAAGCTGAAACTGGATCCTTTTCTTACTCGTTATACGAAAATTAATTCAAGATGGATTACAGACTTAAATGTTAGACCTAATACCATAAAAACCCTAGAAGAAAACCTAGGAAATACCATTCAGGACATAGGCATGGGCAAGGACTTTATGTCTAAAACACCAAAAGCAATGGCAACAAAAGCCAAAATTGACAAATGGGATCTAAATAAACTAAAGAGCTTCTGCACAGCAAAAGAAACTACCATCAGAGTGAATGGGCAACCTACAGAATGGGAGAACATTTTTGCAATCTATCCATCTGACAAAGGGCTAATATCCAGAACCTACAAAGAACTCCAACAAATTTACAAGAAAAAAACAAACAACCCCATCAAAAAGTGGGCAAAGTATATGAACAGACATTTCTCAAAAGAAGACATTCATACAGCCAACAGACACATGAAAAAATGCTCATCATCACTGGCCATCAGAAAAATGCAAATCAAAACCACAATGAGATACCATCTCACACCAGTTAGAATGGCGATCATTAAAAAGTCAGGAAACAACAGGTGCTGGAGAGGATGTGGAGAAATAGGAACACTTTTACACTGTTGGTGGGACTGTAAACTAGTTCAACCATTATGGAAAACAGTATGGCAATTCCTCAAGGATCTAGAACTAGAAGTACCATATGACCCAGCCATCCCATTACTGGGTATATACACAAAGGATTATAAATCATGCTGCTCTAAAGACACATGCAAACGTATGTTTATTGCTGCACTATTCACAATAGCAAAGACTTGGAATCAACCCAAATGTCCATCAGTGACAGACTGGATTAAGAAAATGTGTCACATATACACCATGGAATACTATGCAGCCATAAAAAAGAATGAGTTTGCGTCCTTTGTAGGGACATGGATGCAGCTGGAAACCATCATTCTCAGCAAACTATCACAGGAACAGAAAACCAAACACCGCATGTTCTCACTCATAGGTGGGAAGTGAAAAATGAGATCACTTGGACTCGGGAAGGGGAACATCACACACCAGGTCCTATCATGGGGAGGGGGAGGGGGCAGGGATTGCACTGGGAATTATACCTGATTTAAATGACGAGTTGATGGGTGCTGACAGGTTGATGGGTGCAGCACACCAACATGGCACAAGTATACATACGTAACAAACCTGCACGTTATGCACATGTACCCTAGAACTTAAAGTATAATAATAATAATAATAATAAAAGATGTAATTTGTATGATGATAATACCACAAAGGAGAGCTATATAGGAGCAAAGTTTTGGTACACTATTGAAAATTAAGTAAATTTGTAAAATTAAGTAATTAAGAAAATTATTTAATTGAATTAAGTAAATTCAAATGAGATTGTTACAAATTAAGATGCTAATTGTAAACAAATATACATATGAAAGACATGATAATATAACTAAGATGTTTTACTAGAAAATATCTAAAACAAAATAAGACACTAATGGAGGAATAGAGGAACAAAAACAACATGAGACATGTAGAAAACAACAAAATGCAGGTATAAATCTTACCTTATCTTAGTTACATTAAATGTAAATGGATTACATACTCCCATAAAGAAGTAAAAATTGGCACAATGGATTTTAAAAAATTGATCCAACTATGCTATCTACAAAAGACACACTTGAGTTTTAAAGACACAAAAAGATTGAAAGTAAAAACGAGAAAAGATATAGCATGAAAACAATATCGAAATGAACATCACACAAAATAGAAGTTAAAACAAAAATTATTACTAGAACCAAAGTGAAACAGTTTATTATGAGTAAGAGGTCAATTCATCAAGAAGATATAATTATAATCATATATGCACTTAACAACAGAGCTCCATACTACATGTAGCAAAAATTGGCAAAATTGCAAGAAGAAATAGATAATTAAACAATAACAGCTGGAGACTTCAATATCCCACCTTTAATAATGAATAGAACAGCTGGACCAAAGATCCATGAGAAAATTAAAGACTGGAATATTCCACACCATAATTTAATCAGACTCAACACATTTCTATGAAACACTTCACCCAACAACAGCAGAATATATGTGTGCTTCTCAAGTGCACATGAAATGCCCTCCAGACTAGATCACATGTTAAGCCATAAAATAAGTCTAGAAAATTTTGAAAGGATTTAAGTCATAAAAAGCATGCTCTCCAACCACATGAAATTAGAAATTAACAACAGAAAGAAGTTGGAAAATTCACTACTATGTGAAAATTAAACAATATACTCCTAAGTAATCAATGGGTCAAAAAAGTAATCACAAAGGAAACTAGATAATATTTTAAGGTGAATAAAAAATGTATACACAACAAACCAAAATTTCCAAAATTTAACCAAAGCACTGCTTAGATGGAAATGTATAGGTAAACACCTATTTTTTTTTAAAGAAATCTCTTAAAAGCAAATCTTTCACCTGAAGATCCTGAAGAATAAACGAGCAAAGCAAGCTAAATCCAAAGTAAGTAGAATGAAGAAAATAATAAACATTAGAGTACAAATAAGTAAATTAGGGGATAGAAAAACAATAGACAAAATTAATCAAACCGAGTTTGACTCTACAAAAAAATAAAGTTGATTAACCTTTAGCTACACTGACCAGGAAAAAAAGAGAAAAGACTCAAATTACTAATATCAGGAATGAGATATTACTGCTAACTTTACAGAAATAAAAAGAATTATGAATACAATGAACAACTGTATGCCAACAAATTAAACAAAATAGATGAAATGGGCAGATTTCTGGAAAAACACAACTAAGAAAACTGACTCAAGAAGAAACAGAATATTTGAGTAGACACATAATGCATAAAGAGTTTGAATTAGTAATTAAAACACTTCCCACAAAAAATCTTGCCACAAAGTTAAGGATCAGAGAGCTTCACGGGTGAATTCTGCCAAATGCTTAAAGAAGCATTAACACTAGTCCTTCACAAACTCTTAAAAAAATAAAAGAAGAGGTTATACTTCCCAGTTCATTCTATGAGGCCAGTATTTTTATATCAAAATCAGACAAAGATGTCACAATAAAAGAAAATTATACAATATTTCCTATGAATATAGATGCAAAAATCCTCAACAAAATACCAGCAAATTTAATCCAGCAACACATAAATGAGATTACACACTATTCCCAAGTGAGATGCCTCCCAGGAATGCAAGGTTGTTACCACATACTAAAATTAAACAAATAATACACCTCCTTAATAGAATAATGGAAAAAACCCACACAATTATTTCAATAGCTAGAACAGCCTTGAAAAACACAAAGTTAGAGTGCTCACACTTCCTGAATGATTTTAAATCTTACTGCAAAGCTACAGAAATCAAGACAGTGTGGAACTGGCATGAAGACAGACATATTAATGAATACAATAGAATTGAGAGTACAGAAATAGAACCTTACACTGATCAATAGATTTCTTACAATATTTGCAGGTCAATTTAATAAGGAAAGAATGATCCTTTTAATAAATGGTGTGTGATAACTGGATATTTACATGCAAAAGTATGAAGTTGTTGCCCTACCTCACACCATATATACAAATTAATTAAAAATGGATCATTGACCTAAATATAAGCAAAAAAAACTATAAAACTATTAGAAGAAAACATAGCAGTAAATCTTTGTGATTTTGTATTAGGCATTGATTTTTTTATACATTCATCAAAATGCAATAAAAAATAGACAAATTGGACTTTATCAAAATTAAAACTTCTGTGTTTCAAGAGATATCATTAATAAAAATGAAAGACAACCTATCATTGCTGTGAAGATAGCTGAATAGGAACAGCTCCAGTCTGCGGCTCCCAGCAAGACTGATGCAGAAGGCAGGTGATTTTTGCATTTCCAACTGAGGTACCTGGTTCATCTCATTGGGACTGGTAGGACAGTGGGTGCAGCCCCACGGAGGGCAAGCTGAAGCAGGGTGGGGTGTCGCCTCACCTGGGAAGCACAAGGGATCAGGGGCAAAGGGTCAGGGGATTTCCCGTTCCTAGCCAAGGGAAGCCATGAGAGACTATACTGAGAGAAACAGTGCACTCTGGCCCAGATACTGCACTTTTCCCACAGTCTTCACATGCAGCAGACCAGGAGATTCCCTCTGGTGCCTGGCTCGAGGGGTCCCATCCCCACAGAGACCAGCAAGCTAATATCCACTGGCTTGAAATTTTTGCTGCTAACACAGCATTCTGAGGTTGACCTGGGATGCTAAAGCTTGGTGTGGGGAGGGGTGTCTGCCACTGCTGAGGCTTGAGTAGGCAGTTTTACACTCACAGTGTAAACAAAGCTGCAAGGAATTTCAAACTGAGCAGAGCCCACTGCAGCTCAGCAAGTCCACTGCAGCCAGACTGCCTCTCTAGGCAGAGCATCTCTGAAAAAAAGGCAGCAGCCCCAGTCAGGGACTTATAGATAAAACACCCATCTCCCTGGGACAGAGAAACTGGGGAAAGGGGCGGCTGTGGGCACAGCTTCAGCAGACTTAAACGTCCCTGCCTGACAGTTCTTAAGAGAGCAGCAAATACCCTGGCACAGCATTCAAGCTCTAATAAGGGATAGGGTGCCTCCTCAAGTGGGTCCCTGACCCATGTGTGTCCTAACTGGGAGACACCTCCCAGTAGGGACGGACACACACCTCATACAAGAGAGCTCTCACTGGCATCTGGTGAGTGCCCTCTGGGACGAAGCTTCCAGAGGAAGGAACAGGCAGCAATCTTTGCTGTTCTGCAGCCTCCACTGGTGATACCCAGGCAATTGGTCTGGAGTGGACCTCCAGCAAACTCCAGCAGACCTACAGAAGAGGGGCCTGACTGTTAGAATGAAAACTAACAAACAGAAAGGAATAGTAGCAAAATCAGCAAAAAGGATGTCCACTCATAGACCTCATCCGAACGTCACCAACATCAAAAACCAAAGGTAAATAAATCCACAAAGAGGGGGAGAAATAAGCACAAAGGGCTCAAAACGCCAAAAACCTGAATGCCTCTTCTACTCCAAAGGAACACAACTCCTCACCAGCAAGGGAACAAACTGGATGGAGAATGAGTTTGACAAATTGACAAAAGTAGACTTCAGAAGGTGGGTAATAACAAACTCCTCTGAGCTAAAGGAGCATGTTCTAACCCAATGCAAGAAAGCTAAGAACCTTAAAAAATGGTTAGATGAATTGCTAACTAGAATAACCAGTTTAGAGAAGAACATAAATGATCTTATGGAGCTGAAAAACACAGCATGAGAACTTCGTGAAGCATACAAAAGTATCAATAGCCAAATCGATCAAGCAGAAGAAAGGATATCAGAGATTGAAGATCAACTCAATGAAATAAAGTGAGAAGACAAGATTAGAGAAAAAAGAGTGAAAAGAAATGAACAAAGCCTCCAAGAAATATGGGACTATCTGAAGAGACCAAATCTACATTTGATTGTTGTACCTGAAAGTAACAGGGAGAATAGAATCAAGTTGGAAAACACTCTTCAGAATATTATCCAAGAGAACTTCCCCAACCTAACAAGGCAGACCAAGATTCAAATTCAGGAAATACAGAGAACACCACAAAGATATTCCTCAAAAAGAGCAACCCCAAGACACATAATTGTCAGATGCACCAAGGTTAAAGTGAAGGAAAAAATGTTAAGGGCAGCTAGAAAGAAAGGTCAGGTTACCCACAAAGGGAAGTCCATCAGACTAACAACGGATCTCTCTGCAGAACCCCTACAAGTCAGAAGAGAGTGGGGGCCAATATTCAACATTCTTTAAAAAAAGAATTTTCAACCCAGAATTTCATATCCAGCCAAGCTGAGCTTCATAACAGAAGGAGAAATAAAATCCTTTACAGACAAGCAAATGCTGAGAGATTTTGTCACCACCAGGCCTGCCTTACAAGAGCTCCTGAAGGAAGCACTAAACATGGAAAGGAACAACCAGTATCAGCCACTGCAAAAACATACCAAATTGTAAAGACCATCGATGCTATGAAGAAACTGCATCAAGTAACTGGCAAAATAACCAGCTAGCATCATAATGACCGGATCAAATTCACACATAACAATATTAACCATGTAAATGGGCTAAATGCCCCAATTAAAAGACACAGATTGGAATATTGGATAGAGTCAAGACTCATCAGTATAATGTATTCAGGAGACCCATCCCATGTGCAGAGACACACAGAGGCTCAAAATAAAGGGATGGAGGAATATTTGCTAAGCAAATGGAAAGCAAGAAAAGCAGAGGTTGCAATCCTAGTCTCTGATAAAACAGACTTTAATCCAACAAAGATCAAAAGAGACAAAGAAGGGCATTACATAATGGTAAAGGGATCAATGCAACAAGAAGAGCTAACTATCCTAAATAAACTATCCTAAATACATATTCACCCAATACAGGAGCACCCAGATTCATAAAGCAAGTTCTTAGAGACATACAGAGACTTAGACTCTCATACAATATTAGTGGGAGGATTTAACACCTCACTGTCAACACTAGACAGATCAACGCGATAGAAAATTAACAATGATATCCAGGACTTGAACTCAGCTCCAGACCAAGTGGACCTAATAGACATCTACAGACTCTCCACCCCAAATCAACAGAAAATACATTTTTCTCAGCACCATATCGCAGTTATTTTAAAATTGACCACATAATTGGAAGTCAAACACTCCTCAGCAAATACAAAAGAACGGAAATCATAACAAAGTCTCAGACCACAGTGCAATCAAATTAGAACTCAGGATTAAGAAACTCACTTAAAACCGCACAACTACATGGAAACTGAACAACTTGCTCCTGAATGACTATTGGGTAAATAACGAAATGAAGGCAGAAATAAAGATGTTCTTTGAAACCAATGAGAACAAAGACACAACGTACCAGAATCTCTGGGACACACTTAAAGCAGTGTGTAGAGGGAAATTTACAGCACTAAATGCCCACAAGAGAAAGCAGGAAATACCTAAAATCAACACCCTAACATCACAATTAAAAGAGCTAGAGAAGGAAGAGCAAACAAATTCAAAAGCTAGCAGAAGACAAGAAAAAACTAAGATCAGAGCAGAAATGAAGGAGATAGAGACACAAAAAAACCTTCAAAAAATCAATGAATCCAGGCTGGTTTTTTGAAAAGATCAACAAAATAGATGGCCAGCTAGCCAGACTAATGAAGAAAAGAGAGAAGAATCAAATAGATGCAATAAAAAATGAAAAAGGGTGTGTCACCACCAATTCCACAGATGTATAAACTACCACCCAGGAATACTATAAACACCTCTAAGCAAATAAACTAGAAAATCTAGAAGAAATGGATAAATTCCTGGACATATACACTCTCCCAAGACTAAACCAGGAATAAGTTGAATCACTGAATAGACCAAGAACACATTCTGAAATTGAGGCAGTAATTAAGAGCCTACCAACCAAAAAAAGTCTAGGACCAGATTCACAGCTGACTTCTACCAGATGTACAAAAAGATGCTGGTACCTTTCCTTCTGAAATTATTCCAATCAATAGAAAAAGAGGAAATCCTTCTTAACTCATTTTATGAGGCCAGCATCATCCTGATACCAAAACCTGGCAGAGACACAATAAAAAAATAAATAAATTTCAGACCAATATCCCTGATGAACATTGATGCGAAAATCCTAAATAAAATACTAGCAAACTGAATCCAGCAGCACATCAAAAAGCTTATCCACCACGATCAAGTTGGCTTCATCCCTGAGATTCAAGGCTGGTTCAACATATGCAAATCAATAAACGTAATTCATCACACAAACAGAACCAATGACAAAAACCAGATGATTATCTCAACAGATGCAGAAAAGGCCTTCAACAAAATTCTCATCAAGCTACCACTGACTTTCTTCACAGAATTGGAAATAACTACTCTAAATTTCATATGCAACCAAAAAAGAGCTCGCATTGTCATGACAATCGTAAGCAAAAAGAACAAAGCTGGAGGCATTATGTTACCTTACTTCAAACTATACTACAAGGCTACAGTAACCAAAACAGCATGGTACTGGTACCAAAACAGATATATAAACCAATGGAACAGAACAGAGGCCTCAGAAATACTGCCACACATCTGCAACCATCTCATCTTTGACAAACCTGACAAAAACAAGCAATGAGGAAAGGATACCCTATTTAGCAAATGGTGTTGGGGAAACTGGCTAGCCATATGCAGAAAACTGAAACTGGACCCTTTCCTTATACCTTATACAAAAATTAACTCAAGATGGATTAAAGATTTAAATGTAAGACCTAAAACCAGAAAACCTAGGCAATACCATTCAGGATATAGGCTTGGGCAAAGACTTCATGACTAAAGCAATAAAAGCAATGGAAACAAAAGCCAGAATTCACAAATGGGGTCTAATTAAACTAAAGAGCTTCTGCACAGCAAAAGAAACTATCATCAGAGTGAACACGAAACCTACAGAATGGAAGAAAATTTTTGCAATCTATCCATCTGACAAAGGACTAATATCCAGAATCTACAAAGAACTTAAATAAATTTACAAGAAAAAAACAAACAACTCCATCGAAAACTGGGTGAAGGATATGAACAGACAATTCTCAAAAGAAGACATTTATGCAGCCGAGAGACATATGAAAAAAATGCTCATCATCACTGGTCATTAGAGAAATGCACATCAAAACCACAATGAGATACATCTCACGCCAGTTAGAATGGTGATCATTAAAAAGTCAGGAAATAACAAATACTGGAGAGGTTGTGGAAAAATAGGAACTCTTTTACACTGTTGGTGGGAGAGTAAACTATTTCAACCATTGTGGAAGACAGTGTGGCGATTCCTCAAGGATCTAGAACTAGAAATACCATTTGACCTAGCAATCCCATTACTGGGTATATACCCAAAGGATTATAAATCATTCTACTATAAAGACACATGCACACGTATGTTTATTGTGGCACTGTTCATAATAGCAAAGACTTGGAACCAATCCAAATGCTCATCAATGATAGACTGGATAAAGAAATGTGGCATATATATATACCATGGAATACTATGCAGCCAAAAAAAGGATGAGTTCTTGTCCTTTGCAGGGACATGGATGAAGCTGGAAACCATCATTCTCAGCAAACTAACACCAGAACAGAAAACCAAACTAACACAAGAACAGAAAACCAAACACTCACTCATAAGTGGGAGCTGAACAATGAGAACACATGGACACAGGGAGGGGAACATCACATACCGGGTCCTGTCGTGGGGTTGGGGGGTTAGGGGAGGGATAGCATTAGGAGAAATACCTAATGTAGTTGACGGGTTGATGGGTGCAGCAGATCACCATGGCACCATCGCACATATATGTAGCAAACCTCCACATTTGCACATGTAACCCAGAACTTAAAGTATAATTAAAAAAAAAAAAGAAAAGAAAGACAACCTATGAAAGGAGAAAAAATATTTGCAAATTATATGTGAGACAAAGGACTTATATAAAAAATAAATAAAGACAGACTAAAAAAAAAAGAAAAGAACCACATAAAATCAGAGATGTAAAAGGAGACATTACAACTCATACCGCAGAAACTCAAAAAGATCATTAGTGACTACTATTAGTAAATACATGCCAATAACTGGAAAATCTAGGAGAAATGAATAAATTCCTAGACACATACAACTTACCAAGACTGAACCATGAAGAAATCCAAAACTTGAAAAAACGAATAACAAGACCAAAGTCATAATAAAAAGTCTCCCGGGAAAGAAATTCATGGGATCCAATGGCTTCACTCCTGAATTCTACCAAATATTTAAGGAAGACTTCCCACCAGTCTTACTCAAACTATTCTGAAAAATAAGTAAGAAGGGAATACTTCCAAACTCATTCTATGAGGCTGGTATTACCCTGATATCAAAACCAGATGAAGACATATCAATAAAAGAAAACTACAGGTCAATATATCAGATGAGTATTGATGCAAAAATTCTCAACAAAATATTTGCAAACTGATTTCAACAATACATTTAAAAGATCATTTATGATGACCAAGTGGTATTTATCCCTGGGATTCAAGAATGGTTCAACATATGTAAATCAGCCAATTTGATACATCAAAGCAATGGAACAAAGGAAAAAAACACATAATTACACTGGATGCTGAAAAAGCTTTTAATAAAATTCAACATCCCTTTATGATAAAAATTCTCAAAAAAAAAAAAAAAAGATATAGAAGGGACATACCTCAACATAATAAAAGCCATATAAGACCCATAGCTAGTGTCATACTGAATGAGGAAAAACTAAAAGTCTTTCCTCTAGGATCTGGAACATGACAAGGATAGACACTTTGACTAGTGTTATTCAACACAGTACTGGAAGTCCTAGCTAGAGCAATCAGACAAGAGAATAATACAGGGCATCAAAATTAGAAATGAAGAAGTTAAACTACTCTTGTTTGCAGATGATATGATATTATATTTGGAAAAACCTAAAGACTCCACCAAAAAACTATGAGAACTGATAAATTCAGTAAATTTTCAGAATCAACAAAATCAACATACAAAAATCAGTAGCTTTTCTATATGCCAACAGTGAACAATCTGAAAAAAAAATTTAAAGTAATCCCATTTACAATAGGCACATATAAAATTAAATACCTAGGAATTAACTTAAAGAAGTGAAAGATCTCTATAATAAAAACTTTTAAAATACTGATGAAAGAAATTGAAGAAGACACCAAAAACTGGAAAGATTTTCCATATTCATGGATTGGAAGAAACAATACTAATAAAATGTCCATACTACCCAGAGCAATCTACAGATTCAATGCAGTCCCTATCAAAATACCAATGAAATTCTTCACAGAAATAGAAAAAACAAAGAACAAAACTGATGGAATCAGAGAACCTAATTTCAAATTATACTACAGAGCTATAATAACCAATGCGGCCTGGTATTGGCATAGAGATAGACACATAGATCAATGGAACAGAATAAAGAATTCAGAAACAAATCTATTCACCTACAGTGAACTCATTTTCAAAAAAGGTGCCAAGAGCATACACCGGAAAAAAGACATTCTCTTCAATAAATGGTGCTGCAAAAACTGGATATCCATATGCAGAAGAATAAAACTAGACCCCTTGCTCTCACCATAGACACAAATCAAATCAAAATGGATTAAAGACTTCAATCTAAGACCTTACACTATGAAACTATTACAAGAAAACATTGAGGAAGCTCTCCAGGACATTGGTCTGGGCAAAAATTTCTTTGAGTAATATCCCATAATCACAGGCAACCAAAGCCAAAATGGACAAATGGTATCACATCAAGTTAAAAAGCTTCTGCACAGCAAAGGAAATGATCAACAAAGTGAAGAGACAACCCATAGAATGGGAGAAGATATTTGCAAACTACCCATCTGACAAGGGATCAATAACCAGAATACATAAGGAGCTCAGACAACTCTACAGGAAAAAAAAAATCTAATATCTGATTTAAAATGGACAAAAGATCTGAATATGTATTTCCCAAAAGAAGAGATATAAATGCCAAACAGGCATATAAAAGGGTGCTTAACATCACTGATCATCAGAGAAATGCAAATCAAAACTACAGTGAGATATCATCTCACCCTAGTTAAAATGGCTTTTTTCAAAAGACAGGCAATAACCAGTAAGAAATGGGGGTGCCCCTGTGTAAAGAAAGCTACCGAAGCCTTACATTTGCACCTTAGCCTCAATAGCTAGTAACCCTAGAGAAGCAGCTTGTTGGAGCTCATCTGCAACTCCTGACTCTCAGGAGAAAGGTGGGTTTTAACCCAAAATTATGAGTGAGCTGTTGACTCCAAAATGTACTTGGGAGAAAGGCCAAGCAAGAGGTCATGGGTCAACTAAGCATTACCAAGCAGAAAACACAGTGTACTGCTTTTCTTTTAGTTTTTGTCTTTTCTTTGCTATACCTTTTACTATTTCCTTTTGGCTTAGAATGTAAAATTGATTGTTAAAATTTTGTTCTGAATAAATATTTATTTTTTGTATTGCTAAAAAAATGACAGGCAGTAACAATGCTGGCAAGGATGTGGAGAAAAGGGAACCCTCCTACACCACTGGTGGGAATGTAAATTAGTACAACCACTATGGAGAACAGTTTGGAGGTCCCTCAAATAACTAAAAATAGAACTATCATTTGATCCAGCAATTCCACTGCTGGTTATATACTCACAAAAAGACATCAGTATACCAGAAAGATATCTGCACTCCCTTGTTTGTTGCAGCACTGTTCACAATAGCTACAATTTGGAAGCAACCTAAGTGTCCATCAACAGATGAATGAATAAAAAAAATGTGGTACTTACACACAATGGAGTACTATTCAGTCATCACAAAGAATGAGATTCTATCATTTGTAGCAACGTGGATGGAACTGGAGGTGATTGTGCTAAGTGAAATAAGCCAGGCACAGAAAGCAAATGTCACAAGTTCTCACTTATATGTGGGATCTAAAAACCAAAACAATTGAACTCATTGACACAGAGGGTAGAAAGATGGTTACCAGAGGCTGGAAAGGGTAGCAGGAGGGTGAGTGGGAGATGAGGATGGTTAATGGGTATTTAAAAAATTGAGGCCGGGCATGGTGGCTCATGCCTGTAATCTCCGCACTTTGGGAGGCCGAGGCAGGTGAGGATCACCTGAGGTCGAGAGTTCAAGACCAGCCTGACCAACATGGAGAAACCCCGTCTCTACTAAAAATACAAAATTAGCCGGGTGTGGAGGCACACGCCTGTAATCCCAGCAACTCCGGAGGTTGAGGCAGGAGAATCGCTTGAACCCAGGAGGTGGAGGTTGCGGTGAGCTGAGATTGCGCCATTGCACTCCAGCCTGGGCAACAAGAGTGAAACTCCGTCTCAAAAGAAAAAATTGAAAGAAAGAATTAGACACAGTATTTGATAGCACAACAGGGTAACTATAGACAATAATAATTTAATTGTACATTTAAAAAAACTAAAAGGTTATAATTACATTGTTTGTAACACAAAGGATACGTGCTTGGTAAATGGATACCTCATTTTACTTGATGTGATGGTTATGCATTGCACGTCTGTACATGTCAGGTACTCCATAAATACATACACCTATTATGTACCCACAGAAATTAAAAATTAGAAAAAGATTACATAAAGAACTCTTACAACTCAACAATAAAAAGGTAAACAATCAAATTTAAAAATGAACAAAGGATTATTTTCTCCAAAGACCATTTCTCCAAAGATATACATATAACCAATAATTACACAAAAATGTGTTCAACATCATTAGTCACTAGGGAAATATAAATCAAAACCACAGTGAGTCAACTGCGTGACATCCCTGAAAGCATAATGTTTCTTTCTCCTCATTTTGTTGCATTTGTACATATTGTATTCACTGTTTAGAGCATCCTTCACCTCACCCCATACTCTGTGTTCCTTGCTATATCCTGCTTGTCTTCAGAATTCATCCCACATGACATCTCCTTATGGAAGCCTTCCCTGACTCACTCTTCATTTAATTTATACTGGCATAGTTCCTCTGAAGTCCCAGAGAAATCTGTATTTACCTTGGTCACATCCCCTAGGATACTATGTTGTTGTTGCCCTAACTTACACACTCCTAGGTAAGAGTCCTTTCCAGCAGAGGCTCTTATGCTGTAGGAGATTTGTTCCATAAGCGTCCTGGGCACAAACCCCTAACCAGCCTTCCCACACTACTGGGATATACCATTTGATACTGCAATTCAGCACTGGCAGTACTCTGCTTATTTACTAAAACTCAGGCAAACTGGGTTTAAGGCACCATGACTGGTGCCAGAAAAGAGGCAGTGACCTAGAATTAAATAAAGGAAGGGGAAAAAGAGGAAGGAAGGAAGGGAGGAAGGGAGAGAGGGACGGAGGGAGGGAGGGAGGGAGGGAATTGACAGAAAAATTGCAAAGAATCTCTATGCAAATGTATCTCATAAAAACCAGAACAAGGTGAGAGGTGACAATGTGCTAGCAGCCCTCACTCTCAGCACCCCCTCCGCCTCAGTGTCCACTCTGATGGCGCTTGAGAAGCCCTTCAGCCCGCCATGGCACCCTGGGAGACCCTCTCTGGGCTGGCTGAGGCCGGAGCCCCCTCCCTCTGTTTGCCAGGTGTGGAGGGAGAGGCGCCGGCGGGAACCGGGGTGACAATGTGCTAGCAGCCCTCACTCTCAGCGCCCCCTTGGCCTCAGCGTCCACTCTGGCGGCGCCTGAGGAGCCCTTCAGCCCGCCACCGCCATGGCACCATGGCAGCCCCTCTCTGGGCTGGCTGAGGCCGGAGCCCCCTCCCTCTGCTTGCCCGGAGGTGTGGAGGGAGAGGCGCGGGCGGGAACGGGGCCTGGGGGCTGCGTGCTGCGCTCGCCGGCCGGTGTGAGTTCCGGCGGGCGCGGGCGTGGGCTCGGCGGGCCCCGCACACAGAGCGGCCGGCGGTGCCGCTTAGGACCCGGGCCAGCAGCTGCGGAGGTTGTGCCGGGTACCCCAGCAGTGCCGGCCTGCCGGCGCCGCACTCAAAGTCTCGCTGGGCCCTAGCTGCCTCCCTGCCTGTGGGCCAGGGCTCGGGACCTGCAGCCCGCCATGTCTGAGCTCCTTCAGCTCCGGCGCAGCCTGACCCTCCTCGACAGGCGCCGCCCCCTGCTCCGTGGCACCCGGTCCCATCCACAGCCCATGGGCTGAGGAGAGCAGGCGTGGCTGGGGACTGGCAGGCAGCTCCGCCTGCAACCCCCCGTGTAGGATCCACTGGGTCCAGATGGGGACTTGGAGAACTTTTGTATCTAGCTGGAGGATTGTATGTGCATCAATCAGCACTCTGTGACTATGTGTCTAGTTCAAGGATTGTAAATGCACCAATCAGCACTCTGTGTCTACCTCAGGGTTTGTAAACACACCAATCAGCACTCTGTGTCTAGCCCAAGATTTGTGAATGTACCAATTGGTACTCTGTATCTAGCTAACCTAGTGGAGACTTGGAGAACTAGCACTCTGTGACTCTGTGTCTAGCTCCAGGATTGTAAATGCACCAATCAGCACTCTGAGTCTAGCTCAAGGTTTGTAAATACACCAACTGGTACTCTGTATCTAGCTAACTAGCACTCTGTGACTCTGTGTCTAGCTCAAAGATTGTAAACGCACCAGTCAGCACTCTGTCAAAACGGACCAATCAACTCTCTGTAAAGTGGACCAATCAATTCTCTGTAAAATGGACCAATCAGCGGGATGTGGGTAGGGCCAGATAAGGGAATAAAAGCAGGCTGCCCCAACCAGCCAGTGGCAACCCACTAGGGTGGCCTTCCACATTGTGGAAGCTTTGTTCTTTTGCTCTGCAATAAATCTTGCTGCTGCTCACTCTTTGGGTCCACGCTGCCTTTGTGAGCTGTAACACTCACCGCAAAGGTCTGCAGCTTCACTCCTGAAGCCAGCGAGACCATGAACCCACCGGGAAGAACAAACAACTCCAGACATGTTGCTTTTAAGAGCTATAACTCTCACCAGCAGCTTCACTCCTGACAGGGAGATCACGAACCCACCAGAAGGAATAAGCTCCAGACACATCTGAACATCTGAAGGAACAAACTCTGGACATACCATCTTTAATGGACAGACAGTTCTCAAAAGAAGACATTTATGCAGACAACAGACACATGAAAAATGCTCATCATCACTCGCCACCAGAGAAATACAAATCAAAACCACAATGAGATACCATCTCACACTAGTTAGAATGGCAATCATTAAAAAGTCAGGAAACAACAGGTGCTGGAGAGGATGTGGAGAAATAGGAACACTTTTACACTGTTGGTGGGACTGTAAACTAGTTCAACCATTGTAGAAGACAGTATGGCAATTCCTCATGGATCTAGAACTAGAAATACCATTTGACCCAGCCATCCCATTACTGGGTATATACCCAAAGAATTATAAATCATGCTGCTATAAAGACACATGCACATGTATGTTTATTGTGGCACTATTCACAATAGCAAAGACTTGGAACCAACCCAAATGTCCATCAATGACAGACTGGACTAAGAAAATGTGGCACATATATACCATAGACTACTATGCAGCCATAAAAAAGGATGAGTTCATGTCCTTTGTAGGGACATGGAAGCAGCTAGAAACCATCATTCTCAGCAAACTATCACAAGAACAGAAAACCAAACACTGCTTGTTCTCACTCATAGGTGGGCATTGAACAATGAGAACACTTGGACACAGGAAGGGGAACATCACACACCGGGGCTGGTTGTGGGGTGAGGAGAGGGGGGAAGGATAGCATTAGGAGATATACCTAATGTAAATGACGAGTTACTGGGTGCAGTAAACCAACATGGCACATGTATACATATGTAACAAACCTGCACGTTGTGTACACATACCCTAGAACATAAAGTATAATAAAAAAAAAGAAAGCTTATTCAAAGAAATAATAATAGAAAATTTTTCAAAACTTAAGAAAGAGATAAATATCCAGGTACTAGAGGATCAGAGAACACCAAAGAGATTCTACTTGAGAAAGACTACTCAAAGGCACATAATAAACTGTCAAGGTCAAGGAGAAAATCCTAAAAATAGCAAGAGAAAATAAACAAATAACATATAAAGAGTCTTCAATTTCTCAGACGACAGATTTCTCAATGGAAACCATATAGGCCAGAAGGACATGAGATATGTTCAGAGTGCTCAAAGAAAAATACTGGCATCCAAGAATATTGTATCCAGCACACATAACTTTCACATATGAAGGAGAAATAAAAGTCTTTCCCACACAAACAAAATGGAAAGAATTCACAATCAACAAATTCATCTTACAACAAATGGTAAACGGAGGCTAGAAACAGTGGCTTATGCCTGTAATCCCAGCACTTTGGGAGGCCAATGTGGGCTGATCACGAGGTCAGGAGATCAAGACCATCCTGGCCAACATGGTGAAACCCCGTCTCCACTAAAAATGTAAAAATTAGCCAGGTGTGGTGGTGCACACCTGTAGTCCCAGCTACTCAGGAGGCTGAGGCAGGAGAATCCCTTGAATCCAGGAGGCGGAGGTTGCAGTGAGCCAAGATTGCACCACTGCACTTCAGCCTAGGCAATAAGAGCGGAAAAGAAAGAAAAAAAAGAAGTAAAGGAACCTCTTCAAACAAGCTGAAAGCACAAAAAGCACTGAAGTCCAAAAAGGAAACATGTGAAAATATAAAATCCACTGGTAAAATTAAGGATACAGACAAATCCAGAATACTCCAATACAGTAATTTGGTACGCAATCCACTCATAGCTCTTGTATGAAGCCCACAAGACAAATATATCAAAAATAATAACATCTACAGCAACCTGTTAAGAGATAGGCAACATAAGAATATGTAAATAAAGACAACATAAAGTCAAAATATAGAGGTCCCCACATTTGCAGTTAACATGTTGGAGAGTTTTTTCATTTTTTCTTGATTTGTTTGTTTCTATTCTTTTCTTTGTAATCTAAGTTGTCATCTCTTTAAAATAACTTAAGTCTATAAGATCCTTTTAGTAAGCCTCATGATAACCACAATGTGAAAACCTATAATAGATTCACTTTTTAAAAGAAAAGAAACAAATTAAAACATACTACCAGAGAAAATAACCAAAAAGGAAGACAATAAGAAGAGAAAAGCCACAAAACAACCAGAAAACAAGCAACAAAATGACAGTAGTAAATCCTTACTGCCCAATAAAAATACTGACTTAGACTTCAATTTTCCAATGAAAAGCCATAAAATGGCTAAATGGATAAAGAAACATGACCCAAATATGTGCTACCTACAAGAAACCCACTTCACCTATAATGACATGCATAGACTGACTGAAAGTGAAAGAGTGAAAAAAGATATTGCGTGCTACTTGACACCAAAACAGAACAGGAACAGGTATACTTACATCGTGCAAAACAGACTACAAGTCCAAGAGACAAAGAAGGTCACCATATATGGTAAAAGAGACAATTCAGCAAGAGAATATAAATGGAAAATCTATGTATGATAAAGGAGACAATTCACCAAGAGAATATATCCATGCACCCAACATAGGAGCTCCCAAGTACATAAAGCAAACATTAATAGATCTAAAGGGAGAGACAGATTTCAACACAATAATAGTATACAACTTCAACAACTCACTTTTAGTAATGGACATATCATCCAACGGAAAATCAACAAAGAAAATCAGAGTTAACCTACACACTAGAGCAAATAAGCCTGACAATAACAGATACTTTAACCCAATGACTGCAGGATACACATTCTTTTCATCAGCACAGGGGACATTCTGAAGAACAGACCATATCTTAGGCCATAAAACAAGTCTTAACAAACTCAAAAAAGTAGAAATCATATCAAGTATTTTTTTCTTATCTTAATAAAATAAAACTAGAAATCGATAATAAAAGGAACCTCAGTAAGTGTACAAACATATGAAAATTAAAAAACATGCTCTTAAAGAACAAAAGGTTTGATTACAAAATTTTAAAATTTATTGAAACAATGAAAATGGAAACATAACATATCAAAATATAGAATGCAGCAAAAGCAATAGCAAGAAGGAATTTTATAGCAATAAAAGCCTATGTCAAAAAAGCAGAAAGACTTAAAATAAATAACCTAACAATGCACTCAAAGAACTAGAAAAGCAAGAGCAAACCAAACTCAAGATTAATAGAAGGGAAAAAATACTAAAGATGAGAGTAAAAAATAAATGAAATTGAGACTGAAAAAACAGAAGACAAACAAAATTAAAAGTCTATTTTTTGAAAAGATAAAAATGACAAACCTTTAGCCAGACTAAGGAAAAAGAAAAGACCCAAATAAATAAAATCATAAATGAAAAAGGAGACATGATAGCTGAGAACACAGAAATACAAAGACCATTAGAGATTATTATGAACTACCATAGAGTAATAAATTGGAAAACCTAGAAGAACTGGATACACTCCTGGACACATAAAACCTACTAAGATTGAACCATGAAGAAAGAGAAAACCTCAGTAAACTAATAACAAGTAATGAGATAGAAGCCTTAATTTTAAAAAAAGTTTCCCATCAAAGAAAAGCCCAGGCTAGGCATGGTGGCTCATGCATGTCATCCCAGCAGTTTGGGAGGCCAAGGCAGGAGGATCATTTAAGGCCAAGAGCTCAAGACCAGCATGCACAGCACAGCAAGAACCCGTCTCTACAAAAAATAAAAATTAACAAAAAATTAGCTGTGTGTGGTGGTGCATGCCTGTAGTCCTAGCTACTTGGGAAGCTAAGACAGGAGGATCACTTCAACCAAGGAATTCCAGGCTGCAGTGAGCTATAATGACACCACTGCATTCCAACCTGGGCAAAAGAGCAATGACTTGCCTCTATTTAAAAAAAATTTTTTTTTAAGCCATGACCTGATGGCTTTATTACCAAATTCAACCAAACATTTAAAGAAAATCTAATACCAATTCTATTCAAATTCTTCACAAAATGTCGAAGAGGAGGGAATCCTTCTAAACTCATTCTGTGAGGCCAGCATTACCCTGATACTAAAATGATATTAAAATCAGACAAAGACACAAAAAGAAAGAAAACTGTAGACTAATATTACTGATAAAAATAGATGCAAAAATTCTCAACAAAATCTACCAAACTGAATTCAGCAACTTATCAAAAAGAACATTCACTGTGATCAAGTGGGAGTTATCCCAGGGATACAAGAATGGCTCCACACATGCAAATCAATAAATAAAATACATCACATTAACATAACCAAGAACTAAAACCATGTAGTCTTTTCAATAGATGCTGAAAAAGTATTTAATAAAATTCAGCATCCTTTTATGAGAAAAAACCCACAGACTGGGTATAGAAGGAACATATCTCAAAGTAATTAAGGTCACAGTGACAAATCCACAGTTAACTGATCATACCGAACAGGGAAAAATTGAAAGCCCATCCTTTAAGATCTGCAGCAAGTCAAGGATGCCAACTTTCACCACTTTTATTCAACATAGTACTGGAAATCCTGGCCAGAGTAAATAGGCAAAAGATAAAAATAAAGCATATTTAAATTGAGAGAAAGAAGTCACATTAGCCTTGTTGACAGTTGACATAATCTTATACTTAGAATATCCTAAAGACTCCACCAAAAAAGGATTAGCACTGATTAACAAATTCAGTAAAGTTGCAGGATACAAAACCAACATACAAAAATCAGTAGCACTTATATACCCCAGAAATCAAGAAAGTAATTCCATTTGCAATAGCTACAAAGAATATAAAATACTTAGAACTCAATCTAATCAAAGAAGTAAAGATCTCTACAAGAAAAACTATAAAATACTGAAGAAAGAAATGGAAAAGGAAATGCAAAAATGGAAAGACATTCCAGTTTATGGGTTGGAAGAATTAGAATTGTTAAAAATGACAATTCTACTCAAAGCAATTTACCAATTCAATGCAATCCCTATAAAAAACCAATGACATTTTTCACAAAAAATAGAAAAAAGAATCCTAAAATTTATATGGACCCACAGAAGATCCCCAATACCCAAAGTAATCCTGAGTGAAAAAAACAAAAGCTGGAAGCATCACACTACCTGATTTCAAAATATACTACAAAGCTATAGTAAGTAAATCATCATGGTATTGGCATAAAAACAGGTATGTAGACCAATGGAACAGAATAAAGAACCTAGATATATATTCACTCATTTATGGCCAACTCATTTTCAACAAAAGTGCCCACAACATACAATGAGGCAAGGACAGTTTCTTCAATATATGGTGCTGGGAAAACTGAATAACCATATGTAGAAGAAAAAAACTAGACCCCTATCTCTCCCCATATACAAAACTCAAACAAAATGGATTAAAGACTTAAATCTAAGACTTGAAACTATAAAAATACTCAAAGAAAATATTGGGGAAATGCTCCATGGCATTGGTCTGGGCAAAGATTATTTGTGTAAGACCTCAAAAGCACAGGCAACTAAAGCAAAAATCAACAAATAGGATTATCAAGCTAAAAAGCTTCTGCACAGCAAAGGAAATAATCAACAAAGTGAAGACATAACCCACATAATGGGAGAAAATATTTGAAAAGTATCCATCTGACAAGGGATTGAATAGCCAGAATATATAAAGACCTCAAACAATACAGTAGCAAAAAAAAAAAAAAATCAATTTTTAAATGGGTAAAAGACCTAAACACAAATATCTCAAAAGAAAACATACAAATGGCCAACAGGTATATGAAAAAATGCTTAACATCCCTAATTATCAGATAAACGCAAACCAAAACCACAATATGATATCATCTTACCCCAGTTAAAATGGCTTTTTTCAAAAATACAAGGAATAATGAATGCTAGCAAGAACGTGGAGAAATGGGAACTCTCACACACTGTGTTTGGGAATGTAAATTAGTACAGCTAGTATAACAATTGTATGGAGTTTCCTCACAAAACTAAAAATAGAACTACCATATGATACAGCAATTCCACTACTGGGTATATATCTAAAAGAAATGAAATCAGTATATTGAAGAGATGTTTGAACTGTTATGTCTATTGCAGCATTATTCACAATAACCAAAATATGGAATCAACCTAAGTGCCCATCAGTGAATGAATGGATAAAAAAAGTGGTATATATAAACAGTGGAATGCTATTCAGCCATAAAAAGAATGAAATTCTGTCATTTGCAGCAACATGGATGGAACTGAAGGTCATTATGTGAAGTGAAGTGAAGTAAGTCAAGCACAGAAAGACAAATATCACATGTTCTCATTCATATGTGGGAGCCAAAACAGTGAATTTCATGAAGATAGACAGTAAATTGGTGGTTACCAGAGGCTGGGAAAGGTGCTGAGTAGGAGGAGATGAAGAAAGGTTGATTAATGAGTATAAATAAGCAGTTTGATAGAGGAAATAAGACCTAGTGTTTGATAGGTGAGTAGCGTGACTACAGTTTACAGTAACCCATTGTATATTTCAAAGAGCTATAAGAGAATAATCCGAATGTTGTTAGCATAAAGAAAAGACAAATATTTGAGGTGATGGATACCCTAATTACACTGATTTGGTCTTTACAAATTGTATAAAGGTATTACATTACCACATGTACATCCATATGTATATCCATTATGTATCCACAAAAAAATAAAATATTTTAAAAAGAAGGTGGAAGACCTAGATTCCTTTCCACTTAAGTAAGGAAAGATAAACAGCTGACAATGTTTTGCCTGATAAGAGAAGTGAAAACTATGCACATGTTTAATAGCCCATTCTACTTGACCATATATTTGAAAAAATGTCCTGTATGAAAGAGAGTACACCGATTCAGGTTTTGAGATTAGGGGAGTAGAGACAAGGAGTAAGGTAACTATCAATGGAACAAATGAGAGAAAGATAATATGAAAGTAGTTTTTATTCCAGTAAACTTAAAAAAAAATTTTTAACACTAAAGTGAACTTCTGTGATTTTCCTGTCACAAAAAGATATTTAATGGTAAGAATAGCAGCTAAATAGTAATTATTCCAGTACAAGCACTGCATCAAATCCCTTACTTGTGTTGTAATTTAATCCTAGCAATATTTTATGCAAAATACACCAGAAATCATCTTTACTGATACTTTTTTTATTTTTGTTTTTTGAGATGGAGTCTCACTCTGTCGCCCAAGCTGGAGTGCGGTGGTACAATCTCAGCTCACTGCAGCCTCCAACTCCCGGGTTCCAGCGATTCTCCTGCCTCAGCCTCCAGAGTAGCTGGGATTACAGGCATGCACCACCACATCCAGCTAATTTTTGTATTTTTAGCAGAAATGGAGTTTCACCATGTTGGCCAGGCTGGTCTTGAACTCCTGACCTCAGGAGATCCACCCGCCTTGGCCTCCCAAAGTGCTGGGATTACAGGCATGAGCCACCACAACTGGCCAATACTTTATTTAAATAAATATTTGACAACATCTATCCAGTTTAATGTATTCTACAAAAGAAATCCCAAGGACACAAAATATTTTCCTTTTAAAATGGTTTAATATATGCACACATAATGTTTTATGTTTTATTTTCTTTTTTATCTTTAATTTTGTTATTGCTATTATTCCTAAGTTGAATGCTTTCATTATTTTTCAATCTTTTATTTTCTAAGAAAAATGCATTTTAAAACTGCAAAATTTCTTCTGAGTATTGCTTTGACTATGTCCCATTTGTTTTGATAAGAGTCCTCATAATTTATTTCTAAATAGTTTTGCTTTGCATTTATACCAAGAATGTAGAGGGATATTTTACACTTCCAAGTAGACAGATTTACATGTGTGTGTTTATGTGGCTAGCACTTTCGATAATTTCCATTTTTATTGCATTGCACTCGGAGAATGCAACTTGTATGACCCCATTTACTTTGGAATTTGTTGGTATTTTCTCTGTGGCTCAACATATGAACTGATTGTGTAAATTTCGGTATATTTTTTTAAATGTGTTGTCTCTGTTGAATACTAAGTTTTACATATATCTATGAGATATGTGTATGTTATTCAAATGCTATTATTATATAATACCTTCTTTTTGTGATTTAGTCTTAATTTTTATGCATCATGAAGTTCTCCTTATATTTCTATCAGTTTTGTATATTTTGAAGTTGTTAGATTCATGAAGTTAAGTGACTTCTTAGTGAACTCTACTTTTTTTTTTTTTTTGAGATAGAGTTTCACTCTTGTTGACCAGGCTAGAGTTCACTGGTGCCATCTCAGCTCACTGCAACCTCTGCCTCCTGTGTTCAAGCGATTCTCCTGCCTTGGCCTCCCCAGTAGCTGGGATTACAGGCACCCACCATGCCCGGCTAATTTTTGTATTTTTAGTAGAGATGGGGTTTCACCATTTTGGCCAGGCTAGTCTTGAACTCCTGACCTCGTGATCCGCCTGCCTTGGCCTCCCAAAGTGCTAGAATTACAGGCGTGAGCCACCACATCCGGCCATGAACTATACTTTTAATCAATATAAATATGTCTCATTTTTCCTTTTAGGCATTTGGCCTTAAATTCCATTTTATTTTATATTGATACTCTAATACCAGCTTATTTAAACTTAACTTTAAATTTTTGAATAGTGTTATATTCACAGAGTTCAACCTTGAAAATGTACAAAAGCTATCTAAAGAAGTAGACTTTTCATTCTGGTATCCCCCAGGCACAGAATTTCTCTCCCAAGACACAGTGTTATCTGTATGTTGAATATATATCTGGATTGGGGTTTGGGCAGGGAAAGCAGACATGTGCTTGAGCCACCATCTTGATTCAGACTGTGAATATTATTCCAGTGGTGTGAATGCAGCTAGAATACATTCTCTTGCATCAGCCTAGAGTTGCAAATTCACATGTTGGGCCCAAGGAGAATGTCTTGTGGTCTATCTTAGGCCCTGTGGTCTAGGGAAGCCATTCTGTATTCCGCAATGTACGCCATTTTCTAGCTTGGTGATGGGGAAGGGAAGTAGGAAGGCGGGAGTCGGGGTAGAATCAGGGAGGTGTTGACATGGATCTGGGCCCTGAAATTATCCATTTTGAAGAAATTTATTTCTTGAAATACCCACTCATGAGAGACTTTCTGATGTTTCAAGACTATTAGGCTCAACAAAAATCAACCAATCAACAGTTTTGACTGATACTATTGTCTCGATGTGGATAAGCCTTATAGACACAAGCTGGTTTCTCCTCCTGAGGAGCTTAAAATTTAGAGGAGGCTAAAAGTATTCAGAAAACAAGTAACATGAGGAAACATAAAACCAAATGTATGCCTCAGGATGATCCTTTTGGTCTTAGAAAAGCGGTAAATTCACAGAACTCCTATATACATATGTGAGTAATATATATGCCTATATATCTCTCTCGTTAAATGGAGCATCATTTCCTGCTGGCTGTTCTTTGCACATAGCATTTGAAAAACAGCCCCATGATGTTAAAGGGAATCACACCCAAAGTTTGATTTGTATTAGCTGGCCATGGACAGTACCACAGATGAAGAATTAACTCCTCTCTTTCATTTATCATTTTCTTATTTTTTCCCCATTCTTGATCTGATCCAGTCTTCCTTTTATCTCTCTCCCCATCCCTTTTCTTTCTTTCTTCACTATCCTTCTTCCACTACTTCTGATGAAATATTCTCAACAAGCATTCTGAACAAACCCTCCTCTGTGGGCCTCCCCCCTGAGAAATTAGGTGGCTGTGTCAATGCCTCTGATGCCTATTTTTACACTCGTGTTTGTCCGGAGTCTGACGTGGTTTATCACAGTCTCTCCAAAGGCCTATTGTTCAGCACTTCAAGAAGAATGTTGTTATATTGACTGTTAGTGCGTCAGCCCGGCTCTCTCTGGAGGAGCTCTTGGATGAAATTAGATAATTTCCATTAGGAGACCGTGCATTATTAGTCCCCGGTGCCAAACTGGAGAATGAGCCAAGATGACTATTTCTGGCCAGGCTCACCCCAGGAAGGAACCTTCTTGGCTTTAATGGGATTTTGCTATTGTTGGTTGCCTTCTGTTTGACACCAGGCCAGCCCAGGGTTGAAAATTGTTTAGAAAGCTGCATGAAATATAATAGAGCCCCAGCCATTTGCTGAGGCACATTCCTGCACAATGTTTATTTTGAAGAAGGGAAAAAAATATATTGTCCTTGGCAGACAACAATTAAAAAAAAAGAAAGAAAGAAAGCAGTAACTTGAATCTCTGACCATATGCTTCTTGTTGCCAGTTGTGTTTAAAAACTCCCTGCTGGTATCAGAGAATTTCACACTAAAGTGATAAATCTTTTGTAATATTTATAAGCATCTTCACTACAGACCCAGGAAGATATTTGAAGTCATCAGGACTTTCAAGTTTGAGGCTCTTTTAAATGGGTGGATGATGAGGAGGGGAGGACTGAAAGAATATTCCAGGCTCACAGTGGTCCCAGTCTGGGCCCCAGATGTCGAATTTACAAAAATCCTTCTGCCCTTCTCTCTGGTAAAAAAAAACCTTTCTCACCCAATTCTAGGATCTGAGCCTTTGTGAGCTGGTTGTGTTCTGAGCAGAGTTAATCAATAAAGTGGTGGAGGATGGTAGAAATAAAACTCCTATTCAGTATTAATGACATTCTAAGGATCGGATTTTGATCAGAGTTGTGGTGGGAATTTTAGGGCTTTTTGATTCAATAAAAGCTGGCTCATCATGAGAGTTGACTATAGGGCAAAAGTTGTCTCCATTTTGGAACTGCTATGGCAAGAAATGCCTAGGAATATTGAAATGTTGGATACCTTTGAATGAGATTGAAAACTGCTTTCCCTAAATTGCTTTCTTACAATCGTGCTTAGTGTTGCAGGTTTAGCCTTCTTTTATTGTCCAGTCCCTTCGGCGCTAAGTGTGCATGCAAGAAAATGGTAAACAGAACAAGACAAAACAAAACCTAAGGTGGGGTCTCGATAGACAATCCTTGAAAAAGCAATTAAAATGTATTTATAAGAATTCCTTCGCTGAATTAAAATGCTGTTTCCCAAGACTGTTTAAAGATACAATCTTCAAGTCAAGAAGCCAATTCCATCAATTGACATTTAGATGTCTTCTGACTTGTTTCCTCTCAATTATTAGGCTTTAGCCTTGGCCATTTCCTCTTTAGTTCTTTCAATAAATAATATGCACAACTAAGTCTTAACTGTCAACAACAATGGGGGAGAAGGGAAGCAGAGATAATTAAAAGATAATCACCAAAGCTAACCACCAAATCAACTTTAGACATAAATGTCATCCTTTTCCCATGAAATCTTTCATCAGAAATGCTGACCCATGGGCCAAAACTCACTGATGGGTGGTGTGTGACCCCTGCACAAGAGGAAAAGGAGACAGGCAATTCCAAAATGCATGTGGCTCATATATAGACTCTCCTCTGGCTCTGCCTAGATAACTAGGTCCTGTTTTAGCCTAAAGGAGGACCAAAGCATCCATGGTGCTAGGAATGAGTTTCACATGGCAGACAGAATTCTAAGATGATTCTCAAATTCTTGCCCCATGGCAGGTGGAATTCTAAGACGATCCTCAAATTCTTGCTCTATGGTGTACTTGCTATACATAATTCCCTCCCTATGAGTGTGGGTGAGTCCTATGAATAGGGTGGGATATCATTCCTGTGATTAGTCTACATCATACTGCAAAAAATGAAGAGATTTTGCAGATGTAATTGAGGTCCCAAGTCATCTGATTTTGAGTGAACCAAAAACAAGGTTATCTTGCAAGGGTTTGACTTAATCAAATCAAAGTCAAATTAAATTAAAGGAGGCATGTGTCCTTCCTCAGGAAAGAGGCACTGCCTTAGTCCCTTGGAGCTGTTATGGCAAAGTCCCACAGATAGAGTGACTTGTAAACAATAGAAACGTATTTCTCACAGTTCTGGAGGCTGGAAGTCCAAAATCAGAGTGCCAGCATGGTTAGGTTCTGGTGAGGGCTCTCTTCCTGTTTTGTAGACAGCTGCCTTCTCAAATGACAGAAAGAGAGCTAAAGAGCTCTCTGGAGTTCCTTTTATAGAGGCACTAATCCCATTAATGAGGGCTCCATCCTCATGGCCTAATAACCTCTCAAAGGCCCCATCTCCTAATACGATCACATTGCAGGTTAGGATTTCAACATACAGATCTGGGGGAGACCACAAACATTCAGTCCATAACAGATGCTCTCCTGCAGCTCTTAAAAAGCAAACAGCCATGCTGTCAACTGCCTCTGGAGGGAGGCAGGATCTAGGAGTTGAGGACCTTGGTCCTACCCTAGGGAGGAACTGAATTCTGCCAATACCCTACATGAGCTTGGAAGTGGATCCCAAGCTCTAGATGAAAATGTGCCTTGTGAGACTCTGAGCAGAGGACCTAGTTAAGCCATGCCCAGATGCTTGAATGATGAAACCATGAGATGGTAATGTATGTTGTTTTACACCACTAAACTTGCTGTAATTTGTTACACTGCTATAACAGATAACTAATAACAACCACCCTGGGGACAACGTGACCAGTTCCAAAGGTCTGAAAGCTCTGAGTCTGCTGATGCTGCAGGGCCCCAGATGGCAGTTTATCTGTGGGCTTGAACCTACAGGGGGCTGGAGGCTTTTCAGAGACCGTGCCTGAGATCTCTCAATTGCCTTCAGCTGGACATGGCTGGTTGCCTGGGGTTCCTGAGGTCTTGAGGAAGCATTGGCTATTTTCTACCTGAAGCAGCCTTGCAGAGAGTGGAAATGACACACCACGAGGCCACACCAGTCTGGGAAGGAAAGTGCCTTTTGATATTTATTAACCATGTAACTTGGTCAAGTCATTTAAGCTCTTGGAATCTCAGATGTGTCAAAGGGAGATAATATAATTTTTAGAGTTATTTATAGAAGTAAATAAATAATCTATATGAAACACCTAACCCAGAGACTGGAATATAACATGAATTTTCTTTAAACTTAGCTTAAGTGCTGTCAGACAGCCTTAGTTCAATTCTGCCTCTGCTGCTTGCCAGTATGTTACTTAACTGCTCTCTGCTTCCATATGATCGTGAATAAAATGAAAATCACATTTGTACTTATTGTATACAGTTGTAAGTATTAAATAAAATAATTCAAGTAAAGCACTTATCACCTGCATGGCACATAGTAATGTTAATCTGTGTAGTTATTATCCCTTCGCTCCCAACGCCCAAACTGGAATTCTTCACTTCCTCTTCCATAGTCTCATGAACCAAGTGAATTTCTAAGATAGCACTTCTCATATTCTCAGATACCTGTATTGTAAGAAGTTGCATGCATTTCTTTCTCTCCCACTCTACCTTTCACTTTATGAGGCAGGAGCCATAATTGATTTATTTCTGCAATCTACCCAGAGCCTTGTCTATTACCTTCCACGTAGCAGATGATCAAAAGCATTAACTTGACTGAACTTTGAATTAAATTGAACAGAGCTAATGGCAGATAGGTGCTGCTTATGCACCCCAAGAAACGCCAGTGACCTTGCAGAATCATTTGGTCTTTTCTTCTTGGTAGATCATGTTGGACCAGATCAATCTGTCCCTAGCTTTGGTTGAAATATCCCTGCATAAAGAGTTGTTCATATCATTCATCAATGGACCAAATGAGCATTTATTTTCTGGGAGATGTACATCTATAGCATCTAGTACATGCTTTGATGGTACAAACCAAGAGGCAGAGGCCAGATTCCTCTTCTCAGAAACCTCCATGATAAAGCAGGGAACAGTCTCCTAGTCCAGAACTCCTTTTGCTCTAATGTTGCCCCTGCCCCAGCTCTGTTTGTACCTTCTCCTCTGAACTCAGGAGAGACTCCCCAAAACAGCTGCTCGCCATCCTCAGCCACACGACCCTCACATAATTAAGACCCATTACTGAATCACCCTCAGCCCTTGCCTCACTTAGGGTCTGCCTGGAAAACAAGGATATTGATGATGACCTGCCTGGTAGGGTGACTGTGAGAAATAACTCATTAAAATGGCTGCACAGTGCAATGAAAAGGCCAGAGAGTAAGATCAAGCAGCTCTCCCTGGCACTCCATTCATTTTCAAGGGAAAACAATTCCGGATCAGAGCTATAAAAAGAATGCCAAAGATAAAGCGAGCCTCTCTCCCCACCTCGGGTTATTTGTTTTCAGTGAGGACCCAGGCACTTGCCTGCCTCCTTTTCAGCCTTTATCACAGCACATTTCTCATCTGTTCTTTTATTCATGCTGGGTCATTTTTATTGTCTCCTGCTCAGAAATGTTTGATAAGAATCTAGCTGAGTGGCATTAGGAAAATCCGCTGCTCAACAAAGGAACCTGCCATTGTGACCCACGCACTTCAAAGCTCTCACAATATCTTATTTTTATTGTTTCTTTATGTTTTTCAAAAGTACGAACAATGTGGTTTGCGTCCTAGACCATCTGTGAGAAAATATATTTCTCATTAGTTGGATCCTGAACTGCCAATGACTAAAGAAAATGTATAGTAATTCATGTTAAGGTTTGTAAAAGTGCTTAATAAACTTTTTTCTTCAAAGTACAGTAGCACTGATTAGGTACTTGGGTAGAAACCCAAGAGTCAAGATGTCACAACTAGATTGCTCCTGAGTTAATTTAGCATATCTTTATTAATTCAATATAACTGAGAGTGTAACAAATGCAAAGTATTATGATAGGCCTGAGGAGAGCAGGAAGAGCCTATGCTTTTCATAGGAAGGGCCTGACGTGTCTATCAAGTATTACAGAAAAGGACAGTAACAGGGACCAATGAATGGTATGGACAGGCTTCACAATTATGAGGATTACTCTAAACAGTGCACAGGGCTAGTTTAACAGATCAAGTTAGTCAAAACAAAATTGATAATACATTACAGAGAATAGGAATTAAAGGAAATTCTCCAAATAGCAAGGAGGCATAAATTGAAGGGAAATGGTAAAGTAGCTTCCTGTGATTTGTTCATAGAAGTAGAATTAATTGGGCAAACTCAGCAAAAGGTAGTTATTCTGAACTTTCCTCATCTCAAATACCATCCTTGGCCTTCTCCAGTGATATACTAACACTTACTGGGGTTAGTTTCCTGGACTATAAGGTGAGATCAGAGGATGTTCCTAGTTCCTATCTCATTCAAACTATTTTCCCAGCATCTAGCAAGGTGCCTGGTGCACAGGCAAGTATGTGTTTTATGAATGAATCAAATGAAACCCTGAGACTAAATGGCATCTTGAAAGGGACTCCATGTTATGTTTCCTTTCTTCCACCAACTCCTATTTTTGGGACACCAGTGGCAAATATTTAACTTAATCATATTTTTCTGTCCATGTCATATCGTCATCATCATTCCTTGCAAGGCTCCTTTCTTATGTTATTTTCCTTTATTATTTTCTCCTTTTATTCTTCCAGACTGACTTTCATTCATTTCTCTCCCATAAGCCCCCACTCCTGGGTATCTAATTTATGTTCTTAGTTAGATCCATACCTGTAAATATCATGATATTATTGCATATATGTGATTAATGTACACAAATAGTATTTACCTGTGGATCTCATTATATTCATTACTTTTTCATGCAAAAATATATTTTTGAGATTTAGTCATGTTGTCCTTTACAGATAGATAGATCGATTGATAAATAAGATAGATGACAGATAGATAGATAGATAGATAGATAGATACATACATACATACATACATACATACATACATACATACATAAATTTAAAAATTCTGACTCCTGCATTGTATTCCATTATTTGTGCCTGACATCTTATAACTATTCCTTCCTTGGGAAGAGACTTATGGTTGCCTTTAACTACTCACTATTTCAATTGCCTCTACTAACCAATCTTTTCCCCGTGGATTTTGTTGGTAACTTATAATTTTGATACAATTTCAAATTTAAAGAAAAGTTGAAAGAATAGTGCAAGAAATGCCCATATACTCTTTACCTAGATTTATTAATCATTTAATATTTTGCCCCATTTACTTCATTACTTCCATTTCTATCTATTTTTATGTATGCACTTTTAATCATTTGAGAGTAAACTGGATATATCAGCCCCTTTATCCCTAAATATTTCAATGTTTATTTCCTTAAAAACACAAACATTCTTTTATATGTCACAGTTCCATTATCAAAATCTGGATATTTAACACTGACATAATACAATACTATTATGTAATCTACATTGTATATTCAAATGGTAACATGTGTCCAAGTACTGGGCACAGAGCTATTCTGCTCTCCCAAACCAGTATCCAGTCCAGGATTATGCACTGTGCTGGGTTGGCTTATCTCTTTAACCTCCTTTAATTTGGAACAGTTTCTCAGCCTTTTTTCTTCACCTTGACTCTTCTGAAGAGGACAGATCAGTTATTTTGTAGAATATTCTTCAATTTGGGTTTATCTAAAGTTTCTTGATGTAAGGTGACAACTGCCATATTTCTCCACTATCAGGGTAGTATTTTCGCCTTTGTGACTAATAAGTAATATTTTGCAAGATCCTTTGAGACAATGTAAATGTTCTTTTCTTCCCTAAATTTTCACTCTTCAGTTTTAGCATCCGTTGATAATTTTCTAACTCCAACATTCCTTCTGTTGTAAGGAAGAGCTTGTTCTTTACCCATTTTTATTTATTTGTTCATTGACTGATAATATCAATATAGATTGATGGATTTTCATTTTGTTGAATGAGTTTAATTTATTACTATTCAATCATAAAATTATAATAGATTTGGTCAGTGACAGCCACTTCAGGTTAGCTCCAATATGGTTTTAACATATCCTCATTACTGGACAAGCACTTCCTGACTTTTTGGCACAAACAAGATGTTCTAGGCTCATTGTTGACCTCTGCCCCAGTCCTGGAATCAGCCTTTTCCCCAAAGAACTCTGATTTCTTTTAATGGAAGGTGGTATTTAGAAACCAAGATCTGGGCATTAGATAGAATCATTGCCACTGATGTGGCATGGCTTTTAGGTCTTTTCAAGTGATGGTGGCTAGGAAATACATATAATATATAATGTATTTTATTACACTGATGTTCAGACTGATACCACTAATCTCAATTCAACAACACAGGGTACATTCTACTCATCCTTCTTGCTGTGTTTGTAACTCCAACAATGGGAAATCTGGCTCCCATTATCCTCAATCTTTTTGCTCTTTTGCTAACCATTACTACTTCAATAAGCAAACTTCATAAGTTTAATGTTTGCTTACAGTTCTTTTTCATATACAATCTTCAGAAGTGAAACGCACAGATCTTAAGTGTGCAATTTGATGAGTAGTGGCAAATGAAATCACCCATCCAACCACACAGCTATCAAGATATAAGGCATTTCCATGATCCCAGAAAGTTCTTTTGTCAACCACCTTCCCACTAGCAGCCATTTCTTATATTTTATTTTTTTCACCATTGATTTTTGTCTGTTTTCCTGTTCTTGGTCTCATATAAATGGGATCATAAAGTATCTATTCCTTTTTGTTTTGCCTCTTGCTCAGCATGTCTGAGACATTGATCCACGTTGTTGTGTGTGCTAACAGTTCTTTCCTTTGTATTGTTCAGTAGTATACCATTGTATGACCATACCACATTGATCTATCTATTCTTCTATTCATAGACATTGGTTTCCAGTTATTGTCTATTATGAATAAAGTTGCTATAAACATTCTTGTACAGTCTTTTTGTGGACTTACATTTCACTTCATTAATCTTCCAAAATAACCAATTTTTTATTTTGTTAGTTGTCTCTATTATTTTTCTATTTTCTATGTGATTGATTTCTTCTCTTATCCCTAGCATTTCTTTCTTTATATTTACTCTGGGTTTAATTGCTCTTCTTTTTCTAGTTGCATAAGTAGAAACTTGGGTTTTATATGGCCTCCCAAAGGGCTGGGATTACAGGCATGAACCACCGCACCCGAATGACTGATTATTTTTTAGCATTCCATTTTATCTCCTCTACTGGCTACTTAGCTTTGCCTCTTTGCAAAAAAATTTGCTAAACAAATTTTTTGTTTAGCAGTTGTTCTAGGGATTGTATAGGCATCCTTAACTTATTACTTAGGGCTAATATTGCATGAAATATAAGAGCATTGCAACAGTATAATTCCATATGTCCACTTCCAGCCTTTCTGCTATTGTTACATACATATTATATCTCAATACATTATAAACCCCCAAAAAGAGTACTATAAGTTTTGCTTTAAACAGTCATATATTTTAAAGAAATGAAAGGAAGAAAAAATATTTTCATCCTGCTCAACTCTTTATTTCAACTATTATATTTTCTCTACCCTGTATTTCCATTTGGCTCCCATTCATAATTTATATCTGCTTCATGTTTCCAACATCCTTTATTAGAACTTTGAAAATATTTATTACATTTATTTATATTCCTGTTCTTCCCAGACCCTTAATTCTGCTTCCTCTGGTGTATGTCATTCAGTTTTTGGCCTTTCTTTCCTGACGCCTGTGTTCCTCAGAATTCTCTTTTTTTTTTCCTTCTGAAATCCTATCAGTTACCTTTACTGTTAGTATATACCTTGGAGGAGAGTTAAATACCTAGATTGTATAGCCTCCAAGTGAGTTGGGAAAGGGGCACGCCTGTAAGCACTTCAGGGTGATGTTGCATTCCACTGTAATTCCTGGGTATGTAGTCATGCCCAGAACCTCCACTCAGGCACTGCTCTCTTCAGAGGCTGTTTTTCTCGGTGGTAATCTCTAAGCCCAAAGCATCAGCAGGACATTGCTCTCATATGTCATACTGCTCTTATATTTCATGCAATATTAGCTCTAAGTGATAAGTTAAGGATGCATATGCAATCCCTAGAACAACTGCTAAAAAAAAAAAAATATACAAAGAGGTAAGTAAAGGAGGTAGAGGAGGTAAAATGGAATGTTAAAAAGGTTTTGGTAAGGGAATCCTCAGAGTGGCCTGTCCAGCAAACCTCTATTTACTATCCTACTCAGGATCTAGGATCTTATTCTGTTGCCTTTGAGAAGCACAGCTATTTTCCTGTCCTGTAGGGTCAATGTGGTGGGCAGTGATCCACCCAAATAAACATGAAGGAAAGATAGAAACCAACCGGCAAGCACTTTTCAGGCACAACTCTAGTGTGTTAGTCAAGGTTCTCCAGAGAAACAAAACCAACAGGAGACTAACTGGCTCACAGGATTATAGGGGCTGGCCAAGAAGTCTCAAGGTCAGTAGTCAGCAATTGAAGACCCAGGAGAGCTGAAGTGTCATTACAGTCTGAGTTCAAAGACCTGAGAACCAGGAGAGCTGATGGCATAAATTCCAGCCTGAAAACTGGCAGGCTCAAAGCCCAGGAAGAGCCGATGTTTTAGTTCAAATCCAAAGGTAGAAAAAGACTGATGTTCCTGCTCAAATAGTCTGGCAGAAGAATTTTCCCCTTTCTCAGTCTTTTTGTTTTAGCCAAGCCTTCAACTGATTAGATGAGGCCCACCATATTAGGAAAGGCAATCTGCATTACTCAGTCTACTAATTCAAATGCCAACCTTATCCAGAAACATCCTCACAGACAAACCCAGGATAATGTTTGATCAAATGTCAGGGCATCCTTGGTCCAGTCAAGCGGACATAAAATTACTCATCACATCCAAAGTGTGACATTTTGCCCTCCCCCACTCTCACCCTTACCATGTCTCCCACCCTCACCATGAAAATCTCTACAGTTTTTCTCTTTGTTTTCAGGATCTGGCAACTTCCTCTCACTTTAAGATTGGGCTTTGGGAGGAAGCCAATATCCTGTGCTAGTTCACCACCTTTTTTGAAACTAGAAGCTTTCAAAGCATTTAATTTCTACCTGATATAGGAAACTCCTAACTGTAGGATTACTCTAAGACATTTCTTTAAAAGGTACAGAAGACTCATTAGCAGTTTCCCAACCTCTCTGACCTGAAAGAAATATAAGACAAAAGCACTGACTTGTAATTAATCAAGTTGTGTCTGCCTGGTTTTCTGTGGGTGTGTTTTGTTTTTAATAAATGGCTGCTAATAGTTGAAATTCAATATACTAGCCATAAAAGAAATGTGACAGGTCATGGGCCAAAAGAAGTTAACTATAGGAAGTGGAAATTTTGAATAAGACAATGAGATTCAGTGAGTGATAAATATAGTATATCATGTGAGCTTTTAGTCCCAGAAGAAAATCATTTTATAGACTTAAAGTTATTGATGGTGCCAGATTTCCCTTCCCCTGAGGGAGCATTTCCCAGCCTTTCATCCAAACCTTCCCTTGCTCCACACCCTCCACTCCTTTTCCTAGTGGGTTTCTGATGTCCCAGTTAGAGAATGCTGCAGGGTGAACAGAGAGGCGCAGTGTGTCAGCCTAAAAAACAAATCCAGAGAAATCTGCCAAGCATCAAAGTGCTGTTAAAACCTGGAGCTGCACTCTGGTGTGGTCAGTTTGTGTTTTATGTTGCATTTCAAGATGTTTGGAGTAGCCCCTTGGTTCTTGAAGAAGAGGGAAGTAGATGAGATTTCCACTGCACTATTACTCATTCCTTTGTCCTGTGGAGAGCAGAGTTATGGCTACTGTTGCAGAAGGAGGCATGATTATGTTTACTCATATATTTCCTTGTGTTTTTCTTCCTACCAGACCAGGTGGTCTCAGAAGAAGCGACTGGTTGCCAGGATGCACAGTCTGTGAAACCCAGAAGTAACTCTGGAGATCCTCCAATTACCTCTCACTTTACAGTGGAGGAAACCGAGGCCCAGATGGAGTCAGTAGTTTACTTGAGATCTCACAGTTGCAGAAGTGAACTAGAAGCCAGGTGATCTGATTCCTAAACCAATGGATTTTTCATTACGCTGAGACTTCACTTTAAGATTTTCCTTTAAGTCCTTTAAGACTTTCACCTGTTACATGAGAGTATGTTATTCATCTTGATTTGTTTTGGGGTTTTTTTTTTGTTTTTTTTTTTTTTTTTTTTGAGATGGAGTTTTGCTCTTGTTGCCCAGGCTGGAATGTAAATGGCATGATCTCAACATACTGCAACCTCTGCCTCCCAGGTTCAAGCGATTCTCCTGCCTCAGCCTCCCGAGTAGCTGGGATTACAGGTACCCGCCACCACGCCTGACTAATTTTTTTGTATTTTTAGTAGAGACGTGGTTTCACCACGTTGGTCAGGCTGGTCTCAAACTCCTGACCTCAGGTGATCCGCCCTCCTCAGCCTCCCAAAGTGCTGGGATTACAGGCATGAGCCACCATGCCCAGGCTTTGATTTTTTTTTTTTTTTTTTAATGAATTAATGGCCTTGGCTTACAGAGGTAATGCTTTTATTCCTACTTATTTCTACAGTTTCCTCCTTTAAATTATTCCTTTATTGGTGGTGGGGAAGTTACTGGGTAGAAATAAAGTAGCCTAATTTGAAACGACTAGCCTTAGCTTTTATTTTTTGATGCAAGAGTTTATAAAGCCAGAGTTGAGGAAAAGCTAGAGATGGGGCACAGAGACCTGCCTGTGCTTTCCCAACCCTGAACGACACACAGTCAGTGGGCTGTTCACTCAGTTGTCAGCCTATGTGCTTTCCTAGAGCTACTGTGATGTGTTAAGTTGTGTACAATGCTGGGCATATAAAACTAGACTACATGATTTCATTCTTTAGGCAGCTGAGAAGACACAGTCCAAGGCATCAATTTCTTGCCAGCATGTTACATGCCATAATGGAAGTATACACAGGTGCTGTGGAAGCAAAAGAGAGACACCTAGCCCAGGAGACATTGATTATATGACACTATCGTTCTCATTTACACATGTGTTGGGTCTTAGTTATTTATTCTCCCCAGCATCCTACGTAATACCAGCTCATGGTAGTTGACAAATAATTGTTAAATGGAAAGAATGTATAGCTAAGCATTACAGATTTTGTAAATTCAGTCTAGAATCAGAAAGGACCCAGTACTTTGCTTACACCCACAGGTAGCCAACCGGCAGCCACAGGCCTGAATCTGATCCACTGTCTTCTGCTCGTGCCATGGTTTTTGTTTTTGTTTTATAATTGAGTCATCTTTACTTAAAAATGCTAATTTCCAGCTTCTCGTGTAATATCAGAATATCTGAAAACACTTTACACTTATTCCAAAATGACTTCAACTGTTGGAGTTAAGTAGAACTTAGAGCCTATGATGATTAATTTTATGTGTTGATTTGACTGGGCTAAGGGGTGCCCAGATAGCTGGGAAAACAATATTTCTGGGTGTGTCTGTGAGGGCGTTTCTGGAACAGGTGTGAATCAGTAGACTGAGTAAAGAAGATCCACCTTCACCAACGTGAATAGGCATCATCCAGCCCATTGAAGGATCAAATAAAGCAAAAAGGCAGAGGAAGGGTGAATTCTGTCTTCCAGAACTGGGACATCTTCCCTTAGATACCAGAGCTCCTGGTTCTCAAGCCTTTGGACTTTGGGACTTACATCATTGGTTCTCCTTGATCTTATGCCTTTGGATTCAGACTTAATTACGTCACTGGCTTTCCTGTTTCTCCAGCTTGCAGACAGCAGATAGTGGGTCTTCTAGGCCTCCATAATTGCATGAGCCAACTCCCATAATAAATCTTTTTACATATCTATCCAATGGGTTCCATCTCTCTGGAGAATGCTGACTAACACAGATCCCCTTCGATCAAGCACGAGCCCTGAGTTGGCCATTGTCCTACCTGTCATAATGAGATAACTCTTCTCATTTGTGTTATGGGTCCTGGAGGCATTTGATTATTGGTCTGGACATTCACAAGAAACCCATGTAGGAAATGCAAGCATACCTGTGAAAACTAGGAGAGAATTCCTGGAGTTCTAAGGTCTTGTAGAAGTGCAGTGTCAATGAATGCAGAATTGAGCCAAGCTGGAGAGAGGAAGGCTGGCCTGCAGGAGAAGAGATCCTTTACTGGTACCTGAATTGGCTCCTGCCAAGGTTATCTCTTCCAGTGAGGAAGCTATGCCTCTAGTTTCTCTCCTGAAAAGGGAGATTTTCAATCAACCCTGGCTTTTCATAAACGACTTGGGGCTGCTGGCTGAATAGCCTGTTGTTGGGGTTCACCCATGGGGATCTGCAAGGAAGCCTGAATCTTCTGATCCATCCAACCCCTCTTTTTACACTTGAAGAAACTGAGGCTGAGAGAGGGGAAGTGACTTGGCCAAGGCCACACAGCAAGGTCAAGATCCGAGACTAAAACCAATTGTTTCTCTGTTTTGCTTATTACTACAGCACAGAAATAAAGAAAAAGGGAAAGGGAGAGAAGAGGTAGGTGTGGGGAGGCGATATGAAAACATGGAACAAGTGCTCTGCTTTTAGAATAACTAGAACCTTGAGCCCAGAAGATTTATTTTCTTTTAATAAATAAATGTTTTACAGTCTTACTTCTGTGGTTGGTGGGGGGAAAAAGTCCTTCAAGTCCCCAAGGAATGTTAGGAAAACCTCCATTAAATTCTAGTCTTCAAATCTGAGTCATAATAACTATAATAAACTCGAGAGCGTTTCCTTAGAGTTTCTCTTTTAGGGTGGCGAGGAAGCAGCAAAAAGAATAGGCAAGTTTTCACAAGAAAAACTTGTAAATAGGCAAGTATAACAAGAAAATGTATAAACTGGGATGGCTTCACCATTAGGCACAGCCTAATTGTGCGTATGTGTCTAGTCAAGAAACTCTATCTCGAGTTCCAGGGGAAGAAGGTGTTGGGGATGAGGGAGTAGGATTGGGTTGGGGGTAGTAGACTATATAAGGCCTCATGCTCCTTCCCATGGAGGGGATGTATGATGGTTAATATTAGGTGTCCACTTGATTAGATTGAAGGATGCAAACTGTTGTTCCTGGGTGTGTCTGTGAGGGTGTTGCCAAAGGATATTAATTTTGAGTCAGTGGACTAGGAGAGGCAGATCCACCCTCAATTTGGGCGGGCACCATCTAATCAGCTGCCAGCACAGCCAGAATAAAAGCAGGCAGAGGAACATGGAAGGAGTAGATTTGCTGAGTTTTCCGGCTTTCATCGTTCTCTCATGCTAGATGCTTCCTGCTCTCGAACAACAGACTCCAAGTTCTTCAGGTTTTGGACTCCTGGATTTACACTAGCAGTTTGGTGGGGGCTCTGGGGCCTTCAGAAGGGTTCTCCGTCAGTTTCCCTACTTTTGAGGTTTGGGGACTCGGACTGGCTTCCCTGCTCTTCAGCTTGCAGATAGCCTATTGTGGGACTTCACCTTGTGATCATGTAAGTCAATACCACTTAATCAGCTACCCCTCATTTATAATCTGTCCTATTAGTTCTGTCCCTCTAGAGAAACCTGACTAATATAGCATGTATATGTGCTGTTCCCTTTGCTTGGAATGCTTGTCCCCACTCTGACCCTAAGCACCACCACACGCTTCCTTCCCAGAGCTCAGGCGGTTATCCTCCAGGGCTCTGCTGAAATGTTCCTGGGCACCCCGCACTCTACTTCACAGCACTCATCACATTTGTCACTTGTGTAATTTGTTGCTTATCCCAGGCTTCTGTATTATATGATAAGCTCCATTAATGACCGTGGTGTCTGCCTGGTTTTGTTCATGATGAGCACAGTGCCTGGCCCACAGTACCAGTTCACTAAGTATTTAGCAAAGCGCTTTATGAGGTCATCCCTGGCTCCAGCACCTCACAATCTTTATGGTGACTGTTTAGAGGGCAGCTAAGCAGAAAAAAAAGTTTTCAACAAGGCTGTTTCTGGCCTGTTTTCCCTCTCAGTACTACATGGCAAGTCACATCTCCAAACTGAGGAGTGTGCCTGAAGAGTCAGGTCTGACAGAGAGAGGATGTATTGCCCTAGGTTTAAACAAGCAATCTCGACACAACTTCCAAAGGCACTGGCTGCTTGGAAGAAGTGAGTCCCTTGGGTCATTCCCTTCACTATTGTGGACTCATGACTGACCAGGACAGAAATGTTACACAGGTGGACTGAGAACAAAATGATTTCAGATATGGGAGCCCCAAAGTGGCATCCCAAGGACAGGTGCTCAGAATTACATGACTTGGTTTTCTGTTGAGCTGTTTCTGTCTTGGATAATTATAGCGTGAGCTCTTGGCCAGGAGTGGGAATTAATCAATTTTAATTCTCCCATAAAGATTCTGTTAAGTAAAAGAAAACCATTCGCAAACTGGAGTTCTTTGAGTTATCGGTAACAACTTACTTTGCACACACCTCATAGCACACTGGTTAATAGCCCCCATCAAATAACTAATATTTAGGCACCGTGCAAATGTATGCAAAGTGCTTTCACTTATTATGCTATTAAATCTTCACAACATCACAGTTAGGTATTAGCACCATCTTACCTATTTTATGGATATCCAAACAGAGGTCTTCAAAAGTTAGAAAATCTGCACAGTCACAGAGCCAGTGGAGCCACAGCTGAGGCATGGACAGGCTCCTCTCCTACCACCTGCCAGGCCCCTCTTGCCCAGCTCATGAGGTCCAAAGTTTTCTCAACAAACTGCTTGATGTCGATGTTGGAACCTGGAGCATTGCCCTGCAGCAGAAAGGCAGGCCTGGACATTCGCATGTCAGCATGGGGCCAATCTGGTAATTTCCAGTTGGGATCCAAAAAAAAGAAAAGCTCTCCACATGCCAACAACATTGTTATTAAGCTCTCTTGACCCAGCTACCCAACAGTGACCCTAAACATTTGGTCTCTCCAGTGTGTGTATGGGGGTAGGGGACAGCTGGGCATGAAGCCTCGTACACTTTGCACTTGGAGAGGTAGGGACAGGGGTCTAAATTAACGGAAACCTTGCCCAGGGGCTGGCTTTGGGAAGCATGCCCTGCAGCCATGTGGAAGTTCACTGCATTAAGGTGAATTACACCAGGAGGGGTGAGTACAGGACAAGGAAGTACAAGTTGGGCCTGCTTTTCAAAATCACCCTGCAGGCTGTTGTCCCCAGAAGAAGAGATCAGCCTCAGGGGAGACCAGAGTCCTAGACACAAAACAAAAGAGTAATAAGGGAGGAAGCAAATGAAGTTGCTTATCTCATTTATTTATTTTTCTCTCCCATTTCCGCCTATGCTCCTCCAACTGAACTCCCCCTAGTCTCTGGTTTCCTGGCCGCTATCTGGCCAATAACCTCCACATTAGCATCCCCAGCCCCTCTGTGCCCCCTGTAATCTCTTCTCCAGGCTTTGCTGAGGACTGTATTTACCACCACACAGGATTTCCGTAGGTGATAACAGCAGGGCCTGGTTGGCTTTTCCCTCTGTTCAGAGCCAACCCTCGGCTTCTTGTGGTGTCTTCTTACAAGGGAAGAATTTTAATTTCTCCCAAGAATGTGACTCTCTTTAAATGTCTTACCTACGCCCAACAACTAAGCAAGCCTCTTGATGAGCAGCCCCTCACTCTCCCACTCTCAACACTGTGGATTGAGAATTTACATTTTTTTAAAAACGCAGGGCACAGTGGCTCATGCCTATAATCCCAGCACTTTGTGAAGCTGAGATTGGAGAATTGTTTGAGGCCACAAGTTTGAGACCAGCCTGGCCAACACAGGGAGACTCTATCTCCATAAAAAAATTTTAAAAATTAGCCAGGCATGGTGACACGCCCCACGTGCTACTTGGGAGGCTGAGGTGGGAGGATTGCTTAAGCCCAGGAGGTTGAGGCTGCAGTGAGCTTTGGTGACACCACTGCACTGCAGTATCCTGGGCAACAGAGCAGGACCCTGTCTCTAAAAAAATAATAATAATGAAAGATAAATGTAAAACTCTGGTCTGTTCTGCTCTGTGTGTGTATGGTGCCCCACATGGAGAGCCAAGAGACATAAGAGGTGCTGAGGTGAATTTTCCAAGGCGGGTCACTCATTCGCAAACCTCTAGTCTGAGGATCAGTTTGTGGGACAGACCTCCAGAATCGACTCCTCCAGGACTCTAACAGGCATCGTCAATCCAGGTCCCCACAGGTAGGGGACCCTTGATGGCCATTCTCACAGAACGTGTCCTCACCCTACCACATTCGCTCACCCCAGGCTGCTAGCTTTTCACTCAAAAACGTATGTGCCTTACAGGGTGATGTGTTCTGTTTTTCAACTTCCTACTAATGTGTAATGCACATTCATACAAGTACACAAGTCCCCAGCTCAATACATTTCCACAAAGTGAACAAACTTGGGTCATCAGCACCAGATCAATAACAGAGTATTTCCCATGGCCAGAAGCCCTTGTCTGAACCCTGGTCCCATCACTGCCCACCTCCTTCCCACCCAGTGTAACCACTGTCCCGACTTTGAGCACCACACATCAGGCTTGCCTTCTGGGGGTCACTTTTCAGAAACTGATTCCAGAGATGCACAGAAAAGACTTCACTTTTTCTTCATCAACAATGCCTGAGGTTGGGAAGGCTTATGGAGCCTGATCTGGGTGTTCTATGTTACTTTTAACTGTCAAGATCCCTAACTTCTTAACACCACATAAACCGGAGGAATCATAGGGACAGGATTATCTCAGAGAGAAACACAGCGGTGGGCAGCTGGCCAAGTGTGGAGGAAAGTGAGATGAGATCAACAAGGTGAAGGCATTGTCTAGAGGCAGGAGTTGCAAGAGGTCGGGGCCCCCAGGGACAGACTGCAAAGAAGGCAGGAAACTTAAATATATGCTCATATTTTTACCAAAGGGAGACAGAAAAGAATTCCAACCCCTTCCTGCAGTCTTCATCCCATCATTGTCTCTTTCCATTTCTTCCCTATTCTAGAGACACTAGTGTAAGCAAAGCCACACCCATTGCAAAATAGAAATATAATGTGAGACACATGTAATTTTTTATTGCAGTAAAAGATACATAACATAAAATTTACTATTAGTGGCATGTAGTGCATTCACAATATTGTGTAACTGACACCACTATCTAGTTCCAGAACGTTTTAATCATCACAAAGGAAACCCCATACCAATTACACTATCATTTTCCATTCTGAAAACCATGGTTAGATGCCATAAAGAAGGTGGCAATGCCGAAGTTATATGAGTGTACAGGCCTCCTCCATGCTTGTCAAGGGGAATGCTAACCTTCTCTTCTTTATACAACACTCGCATATGTAATTTAAAATTTTTTAGTAACCACATTAATAGGTGAAAAGAGACAGATGAAGTTAATTCTAATGCTTTCTTTAACCCAATATTATACAAGCTATTATCATTTCACATGTAATCATTATAAAAAAAATTACTAAAATAGGTAACGTTTTCACTTGTACTGAGTCTTTGAAATTGGGTGTGTATTTTCCATACACAGTGCATCTTAATTTGTACTGGCCATGTGCCAAACACTCAATGACCACACATGGTTAATAGCTAGCATGTCAGACAGTGCAGCTCTAAACAATTCATAAGATGCTATCAACATCCTAAATCATCTTTTTAAAAAGAGATTCTTACATATGCAAAGATTCTAGGCTACGGTTTCAATATAAATTTTACCAATTTTAATTAATGACATTTTAAATGGAAAAATTAATATTAATTTTAACATAGGCTGGGCACAGTGGTTCAAACCTGTAATCCCACAGCATTTTGGGAGGCCGAGGCAGGTGGATCACTTGAGCCCAGGAGTTCACGAACAGCCTGGGCAACATAAAAAATCCTCATCTCCACAAAAAATACAAAATTTAGCCAGGCAGGGCTGGGTCCTAGCTACTCATGAGGCTGAGGTGGGAGGATGGCTTAAGTTCTGGAGGCGGAGGTTGCAGTGAGCTGATATTGCACCATGGCACTCCAGCCTGGGTGACAGAGTGAGACCCTGTCTCAGAAAAGAAATTTAATATAAATTTAGTTTCTAACTATAAAAAATAAAATATTTGGAAGCTACAGAAATAAAAAGTAGCTGTAAGTCCTAAAACAAGGGCTAATCACTTTTTAGCACCAGGTGTGTTAGGACTTCTTTGTGGTTCTTTGTTCATCATATAGCAAATAAAAACTAAATCCCAACACAGCCACTCACCCAGAGACAAACATGCAGATGTCCAAAGGGTCATGACTGTCAGCACACAAGGCCAGGCAGGGTGACACCTGAGGACAGTGGCAGGTTTGTCCCATGGCCTGACAACCCTCCTATTTCATCAGCAATTTTCTAGCAAACCAGGAGCTTGCACTGGCCAAATCTAGAAACCTGGACTCAGTCCAGCATCATGGGAAGCTGCCCTGGAAGTTTTAGGGGATGTAATTGGTCCCTTCCACCAGGGCCTTGTGGAAGATACATCTAGAATGGTCACACCTTTGCGCCTCTGCAACCATGTGCCTGAGTGTCCCAAATCTGCCACCACCAAAGCTCCCTCCCTTGTGCTGCCTGGTGCTTATCGGGGTGTCCACGAAGACTCCTTTTATCAGGAAGTCTTTAAAAGAAGGGGAAATGTCCCTTTTATTGAGGACTCAGGTGGGAAGAGGAGTGAAGGCAGTGGATGAATTCACTGCCCTTTCAAAACTCCTTCCAACCTCCAGATCTTTCCAGCATCCTCTCTCACACACATTTGGACCTAAGCTTAAAAATATGACCTGGGTAATGAGGAGGTGAGTTAACTAGTTTGTATCTAACAGCCTTTCCAACCCAAACATTCCAGGGTGCTAGGATGCCATTCATTCCTCTACCTAACAGACATACACACATACACACGGAAATCCATACACTTTGCCTGAGTCTCCAGTTCTACCCCATAGAGAAGCACACAAACGAAAGAGAATACGTCTCCTCAGCCCTGCTAACTCACAGGAAACACACAGATGGCTAAAAAGAAGCACTGTTATTTAGCATCCATGCTCAGAAAGAAGGAAATCTAGCAGAAACCAGAGCTGATATCCAAGAATGCAAAAACATTTTTTGGGGGATGCTTCATGCCACAATGCCCCAAGTCGGAAAAAAAAACCGCACCATTTCATGTGTTTATAACAACATCTGATTTAATATTATACAGTTTTGCTTCATCACAAACCAGAACAAATACTGTCAGATTTATTACATCCTTCTATTCTGAGACTTAAGTAATCATAGTTAGTAATGGAGCCATTCCACAGCTTAAGGAAAAGCTTTACAATTCTTTAGGACCTAGGATTCCTGAGAGGCGGGTTATTTTCTAGAAGAATTTACGGTTTTAAAGCTCTCAATGGAGCTTGAAATTCATCCTTTCCATTTCACATGAAAAGAGTTTCCTCTGAAGTTTGGCTGGGAGGGAGGAAAAGAGGAAAATGAGTTGGCACAGACTCCCACTGAGCTCTTAGAGAATGGGGCCATCATTCGTCAACATTCTCAGTCTTTACCTTGCCTTTCTTTAAAAAGAAAGAAAGAAGAGGAAAAGAGGAAGAGAGAAAGAAAGAAGAAAGAAAAGAAGAAGGAAGGAAGGAAGGAGAAAGAGAAAGAAAGAAAGAAAGAAAGAAAGAAAGAAAGAAAGAAAGAAAGAAAGAAAGAAAGAAAGAAAGAAAGAAAGAGAGAGAGAGAAAGAAAGGAAGGAAGGAAGGAAGGAAGGAAGGAAGGAAGGAAGGAAGGAAGGAAGGAAGGAGGAAGGAAGGAAGGAGAAAAAGAAAATACCATTGGTACTCATGCTTTTAAAATTGTTAATGCTGTATTTGGGACCCCCTTATTTGTTGATTCACTAAAAGAAACTAATTGATTTTTATAAGGAGATTAAATTTTCTTACAAAAGATGCTTTCTCATTTACTCCCCCACACATGCATGCACACAAGGTCATTTGTTACATGATTTGTGCACAATTGTTAGGCCCCAAGCATTGCCTCTGCTTGATTGACAAATTCAGGATTTGTTAATGATGTGGTCATTGACTCTGTTGCATGGAGGCTCAGATTGTAGGTTTGGTGCCTTCAGAGATGTGTTCCCTTTCAGGGTATACACCGTCCTCTGCTGTATCCAAAAGTGGGGCTGTGGTCCCCTGAGGGCTGGGAGAGGTGTGTTTGGATCAGTATGACCCTATCACCCAAAATGAGCACATCTATGCTTAGCCATGAAGTATTCTAATGGGTTCCATTTTTCTCAGAAAGCCAGAATTTGTTACTCCAGTATTCCTTTACATACCACTAAGAAGAACGTTAACATTAATGTGGGGTGAGTAGGGGTGATGGAAACTTGGTCTACAGAAAATCAAGTAAAAGTTTAGAACAGCTTAGAGTCTTTATAAAAATGAAAATTTCTAGGTTCCATTGCAGAACTACTAAATCAGGATATCTGAGAATCTACCCATGGTAGATTCTACCCATGGTTCACAGGTGATTTCAAATACACACACCAGTCTTAAAGGTCCTTTCAGTATCTGGGACCCCTTATTTGTTTCAAATGACGCCCCTTGTTTCAAAATAAGATTGTAGGATCAAACTAGTTTCCGGATGAAGGTACTATCACTCTTTGAATTCATTCTTGCCAACTTATTTTGTAGCATTGCCAGAAGGCATGAGCCTTGAGTTCTAATTCAAGCCCATCACCTGTAATGTGGACAAGTTACTTAACCTCCCCAAAGCTCAGTGACATGCGTTATGCATTCAGAAGGAGAGTGATGATACGTAAGGAGCTTACAAAAGACTTTCACATCCATCCTACCTCACTGGGTCATCAGTAAGATCTAATCATGTAGAGTGGATGAAGGTGCACTGCAGGTCATGGCACTTTACAAATGCAAGGTACACTTAGAATATGGTCCTATTGGGTTTTGTTTGTGGGTTTTAGTTTTATTTTGTTTTGTTTTGAGATCAAAATATCTGCTTTATTTCTGATAAAAATTCCATTGCTTTTGTATTCCTAAACTGCATCCTCCAGCCTACGTTTTATCAATAATACTGAATCCCAATACTGAATTTATCTCCCCAGCCTTAGGCAAAACTGGAGAACTACAGGCATCTCCCAACTAGGGAAGGGTCTTTTCTACCAAAATCACCACTTGGACTAAAGAGTCCAGGGTCCTAGCACCTTGAAGGCAGCAAGAGCCCAAGTAGAAAAGAGAAGGAGAAAGAGCAGAGCTCAAACTCACTACTTCCAAATTTACCAATCAGATCTCCCCAAAACAAGAGAGTTTGAGGGGGCAGAGAGGGGCCAAGACTAAGGAATGTCTCTTCATTTGGACATATTAGGGATAAGTGTGATTATAACACATTTGTTATAGCTAAGTTATCTGTATCCCCAGATTCCTCAACTTTTTGTTCTTTGAGCCCATTGTGCTTACACATTATGCCCAGTCATATATATATATATGGATAGCATCTTCAGAGAGGGAATCAACTCCTACCCCCATCTCCAGTGTCACTTTCATGTAGATCTTTCTAGAAAGGTACTGTTTTTGCCCCATAAGGTTCTGAGATGGGCCAGTACAGTACATTATGTTCTTCAAGGCCTTTCTGTAGTCAAGATAAAAATTGTCGATCCTTTTCTATTTTCCATCACAAACTATGTCTAGACATCATACTGACCAACAGAACCTATCAGACTGTGCAGCAAAGTCAAGCTATATCACAAAGGTACCTCAACAATAAAATGACAATAAGATGCTCTAGATCTGAACATAAACCCCCTCAACACCAAATTACCAAGGAGTCTGTAGTACAAAATTAAATTCCAAGTTAAGAGCCAAAGAAGGTAAAATGAGAAATTAAAAATCTGGAGTTAAATTATCTCTCAAGTTCAAAAACATTACATTGCAATTTCTTATTCTTTTTGGTGTCAGCAAGAAGAGTTCTGAATGGGCTACGTGGGGTTGGTGTTCCTTCAGCAGCAGTAGCCTAGTATGACTTTCCAGGAAGGGACTTTAGAGTTGGGATTAATGCAACTCCATGTCTCTGAAGTGTTGCACTCTTTTAAATTATTTTTTAATTGTGGTAAAATATACATAACATAAAATGTACCACCATAACTTCTTTTTTTATTCTTTTCAAGAAAGGGCCTCACACTACCACCCAGGCTGGAGTGCAGTGGTGTGATCATAGCTCACTGTAACCCGTGAACTCCTTGGCTCAAGCTATTCACCCACCTCAGCCTTCCAAGTAGCTAGGGCTAAAGGCATGCACCACCATGCCTGGCTAATACTTTCATTTTTTGTAGACATAGGGTCTCCCTATGTTGCCCAGGCTGGTCTTGAACTCCTGACCTCAAGTGATCCTCTTGCCTTGGCCACCATAACCATTTTTTTTAAGTGTACAGTTCAGGAGTATTAAGCACATTCACTTTGTTTTGCAACCAATCTCTGGAACTCTTTTCATCTTGCAAAACTGAATCTCTATATCCATGAAACAACTACTCCTTATTCTCCATTCCCCCATCCACTGGCAACTAGCATTCTACTTTTTGTTTCTATTTTATATCTAGAACAGTGTGACTGCTCTAGGTACCTTATATTAGTGGAATCATATAGTATTTGTCTTTATATGACTAGCTTATTTCACTTAGCGTAATGTCCTCAGGGTTCATCCATGTTATAGCAGGTGTCAGAATTTTGCTCCTTTTCAAGGCTGAATAATATTCCATTGCATGTATAGGCTACACTTTGTTTATCCATTCATCTGTCAGTGGACCTGGGCTGTTTCTTCTTCTTTTTTTTTTTTTTTTTTTTTTTTTTGCTATTGTAAATAATGCTGCTATGAACATGGGTGCATGTACCTCACTTTTTAAACTGCTCAAGAAGTTCAAACAACACAGGAGATGATCACAGCACAAATTTAGAAAATAATCCAGTCCCCAGTCCCAGATAATTTATTCAGGCAAAACTCATTCCTAAAGCCCAATATTTGGTGTTGTCAAAAACGACAGCAGATTCAGAAGGGAAAATTGCTTTACGAGATTCTTCAAAGGGAAAAAGGGTAAATGGTTTTAATTGAAGTGCTTTTCATTCATTGCCAAGTGACCATAATCCTTGGAGAGGCTAATTATGGCACCATTTTTTTGTTTTATTTGTTTTTTTACCATATCTGGGGGAAATGAACTCATTCCTATAAACAATCTGCTCTGACAGTAGCATTTGAGACATTGCTGCTTTAAATGCATTTTCATGGTTCAAAATAAAAGCACTATTAAAAAGTATTTCTTCGATAAGGATTTATTTTCTCCCTAAGAAGCTTAAAATGTGGACACCACGAATAATGACCAAAGCTGCTGAGTATGGCATAACAAAGAGAAAACAAAGCACTCATCCTGTCCTCCAGATCATGCCCAGAACACTGTCTGCCGACATGTGGCTTGCCAACTGGAATGATGCAAATGTCAGACCCACATCTGTGGAAAGGGGGCTTGTCCCACAGGAAGCAAGCTATTGGGGAATGGGGAGAATGATATAATTAGAAATTTAAGACACAGTATAACTCAGAAAAATGTTGGCTGGGCAACACATTGCTAAGACTTGAAATCTTTATTTTGTTCTCTTTTCAAAAGCCCTGTGAGCATAATGAGAAGAATATGGCTTTAAGAACTGAGATTCACCCCATCAGGCATTAATGGTGTCCAGAAACTATGTGAACAATCTTACTTGACATCCCCAAGACGTTTATATCTGTCCAGTGCAAAATCAGAGGGGGGAACATGTTAATTTTCTCAGCCTTTTGATAGCACATGTACAAGATCTCTTAGCCCCACAAAAAGCTCCAAATATATTCTCTAAGACTTCAACTGCCTTAAAATATAGACTTGCATTTATCTTGGCCACATTAACGAGATCTGTTTGACCAATACATTTATATTTATGATGACTAAGGGCAGATTATGGTTGTTAAAATTTGTCCTTGGGACATGAAAACACTCCTCTGTCATTAATACATTTTGTAATATAAACTATGATGTCAGGTCAACATAAAGGGTAAAAACGTTCCTAAAGTATGCACACATCATTTTTTAAAGCAATTGAGCCTAATGGAATAACAAAGGTCATCATAACAAACCATTACAGCCTTGGTCTTGGCAACTCTGGCCACAGAAGAACCTCCAAGAAACGATCATCATTTCTCCAATGTTATGGCATCCAGACGACAGGAATGGCTCGCAAATGAGTCATACGGGCTCAGATCCGCGGTAGCTATGTGAGCGCTGGACGATCAATTATTCATGTGTTTACAAAGAGCTTTCCTGGTTGATGTTAACCAGAGCTGCCTGCAACGAAGAGCTCTCCAGCTGTCCTCGGCCGTCCTGGGCCTCGGACTAACAAGCAGCTTTAATTGCTGGGCAGGTCATGTGGAAGGTACTCCTCCCCTAGACCCAGTAAATTCAATCTCTCTGAGACTTTATTAGGTGTAAAAATGTTAATCAGAAACAATTATGACAATAATACTTTATTTACAGTACTCCCAGTAAATTCTAAAGAGGGAGACAGAAGTTAGACTTAACTTATTCCCACAGGGATCCACCAGGATTGGAGACTGACCAATACCAGGTCAGGGATTGGTAGAGGGCATAACAAATGCCAGGGAAGAGGAGGGACTAGGGGTTGTGGGTTTCACAAGGAAGGTAAGAGGAAGAGCAGTCTAGAATGCTCTCTGAAGGTAAAGGAGATGACTGAGGACCAGCAAGGGTGAATGCACTAGATTGGCCAACAAATAGTCAAATGTGAGTGAACTTGACCTGCCCATCAAAACTGGCCTTGGAAGAGGTTGAATGGGAAGTCACTTCTCAGTCCTTTTTGTTACTTTACACAACCTACAGCCTGTCCAGGAAGAATAACAATATAATTAAGGCAATTCTTCTCTCTGAGCCAGACTGTAGAGCAGGGGAGCAGGTGCCCCACCGTCCAATTCCTCAGCTGTGTTTGGAGGGACAGCAGGGTTATTGTCAGAGCTGTGGCCCAAGCCTCTTCCTTAGAAGAGAGTGTGGTCAGAGCAGACTAAGGGATGCCTAAGGGACTTTTTTATTATCCCAATTCCAAGAACATTTGTGGTACGGAGCCAGATTCTTCCTCTTGTTTGAAATTAGGTAACTTTAGATATCATCATAATTCATTTATCCATTCAGAGAAAGTGGTTGAAGCAAACAATCTCTGTTCTTGCAGATAGCAAAGCACAGTAGTGCTTTGTGCAGACACAGGTAGAGTCAAGGCCATAGGACCCCTGAGGTAATTCTGCTTTATATGGTGGAAGGCAACACTAGTCGAGAGGAGTTGCAATACAAAGGAAAAGCTAGGGCCAAGTGTGGTGGCTCACACCTGTAATCCCAGCACTTTGGGAGGCCGAGGCAGGCAGATCACAAGATCAAGAGATTGAGACCATCCTGAACAACATGGTGAAACCCTGTCTCTACTAAAAATACAAAAATTAGCTAGGTGTGGTGGTGTGCACCTGTAGTCCCAGTGAGAGGTGAAGCCAGCTGGACTTCCTGGGTCGAGTGGGGACTTGGAAAACTTTTCCGTCTAGCTAGAGGATTGTAAATGCACCAATCAGCACTCTGTAAAATGGACCAATCAGTGCTCTGTAAAATGGACCAATCAGCACTCTGTAAAATGGAACACTCAGCACTCTGTAAAATGGACCAATCAGCGCTCTGTAAAATGGAGCAATCAGCAGGACAAATAAGGGAATAAAAGGTGGCCACCCCAGCCAGCAGCGGCAACCCATTTGGGTCCCCTTCCATGCTGTGGAAACTTTGTTCTTTCGCTCTTCACAATAAATCTTGGTGCTGCTCATTTTGGGTCCATGCCACCTTTAAGAGTTGTAACACTCACTGCGAAGGTCCACAGCTTCATTCTTGAAGTCAGCGAGACCAAGAACCCACCAGAAGGAACCAACTCTGGACACACCAGCTACTTGGGAGGCTGAGGCAGGAGAATTGCTTGAACCTGGGAGGCGGAGGCTGCAGTGAGCTGAGATCACACCACTGCACTCCAGCCTGGCAACAGAGTGAGACACTGTGAAGAGAAGAGAAGAGAAGAGAAGAGAAGAGAAGAGAAGAGAAGAGAAGAGAAGAGAAGAGAAGAGAAGAGAAGAGAAGAGAGAAGGAAGGAAGGAAGGAAGGAAGGAAGGAAGGAAGGAAGGAAGGAAGGAAGGAAGGAAGGAGCTAGCAGAAGAGAAACAGGGCACCCCTCCCTGTGAATGAAGCATCCTGGAGCACTTTCATCACAGGTATTGTTGTAATTTACATCACGGGTATTGCTGTAAGAGCAAGATTAGAGAGAGTCTGTGCTCCCTTCCTTCACCCTGATCCACCCTATCCATCCAAAAATGCACGTTTAGAAAATGAACCCAAAGAAAGAGAGTACTTCCCCCAAGGCCTACAACAGAAGAGCTGGTCTAAGACACTTCTCCACACCTCCTTTAACCTATCAAGTCCCAGTTCCATCCTTTTACCCCAACAAGAGGGACAAGGGAGAGGACAAGGGGCAGTGTCCCAAGAGAGAACTCCTTCACATGGCAGGAACTTTTAACTCCTTCAGTCTTCCCATGAGTGCACCCCTCCTGCTAATTGGGATTCCTTGGCTTGCTGGCATTCTGCCTAGAGATCAGAGGATCATTTCTCAAAAGACAGTCAAAACCACACTTTTGGGAAGGGCAGCATTAAACACAGATGCCTTCACGAAGGTCTCTCCAGAGCCTTCTGCCTCTGAAGAGAAGGGAGGCACAAAGGACTTTCCAAACTTATTGACCCATGGAATTGTTTTTAGGAGCATCCCTAAAGGCAAACTTTCAGAATTCCATGGACCAATAAAACACTGGGAAATGAAGTGTTAGGGTGTGGTAGCAACACTCCGATTATACCCACAAACAAGGTCTGGTCTGAGAGCCACTCTGTCACTTTCAAGGAACTTTAATGTATCTGTTCTCCACCATCATGGGTTGGTTTAATTTGATACACTCTCAGAATGCTGGGAGCACTTGCCTGGAGTTTCAGTCCGCCATCACTGTTGGTGACAGCCTCACAAATGGTTTCCCAAAGTCTCATTTGGCTAATCTAATTTACCTAACCTCCCCCATGCACTCTTACCAAATTGGCAGACCTCCACAAGCTCATCTCCTCACCCTGCCCTGTTATCAGTAACGGGAGAAGGAGAGGATGAGTATTTCTCCCTGTAGGACAACTGCCTAAATTCCATAAGCCCCCCACCAATTTCTTTCTGTCTTCGTGTGTATCAGTTGCTGCTCTGGTCTTTTGGTTGCAAGTTTCTAACATTTTGTGCAGAAGAGTCACAAAAGCAAGCCTTTAGGTAGCCCCTCTCGAGCCTGGCCCACATTGTCCTTTTCAAGACCTCCAGCTCCGAGTCTGTGATTCTCTATTGCGGCTGCAGCATAAGTTGCCACACAGAGAAGACGCCTACCGAGGGTGAATATTTTGGCCTGACCCCAAACGTCTGTCATTCACTATTGTAAGATGTGAAAGTCTGGGATGGCCTACATTCCTGATCCTACATTTCAAGTGGAATAGTGTGCAAATGCTCAGTATCCAAAATAAATGGGACATCAGCTTTGTCTCTGGCATTAACCAACTCATTAAATATAAAATAAACACAAGTAAATGGCCTTTAAATCTCACTGACAGAAAGCTTGGCAACTACTCTGAGATTCTAGAGGTCACTGGAACTTCTCTCTTCAAACACGAATCTTCCTCACACTGTGAGGCACAGAAGGACAGGTCTGCCTCCTGTGGGTTTTGGGGTGCTCCCTTCCATGTGGGAGCTGCCCTGCAGAGCTAGCTACCCCAAGAGCCTGTCCATGGAGAATGATGGTTACTGCCTGAAGTATGGCCTTTGGCGCTGATCGGCCGTGGAGAAATGGCTGTTAGTTCTTACAAGTGATTAGAAATTCAGGACTAAGGCTTTCACTTGCCACTAATTATAAATACCTAGGAAGAGCCACCAAACCTGACCTTGGGTTTCTGATTGCTCCCTACCTATTGGCTATTCCCAGAGAGCCAATATTCACATGGTTTCCTAAATCCTGTGTACACTCACTCTCCCACGGGTCCCCCGGTCCCATTAGTAATGCTACTTGCTGAACACTTTGCTTTGTCTCAACTATCTGTAGTATCAACTGGACTTGTTGGGGAAGGTGATGGCCCAGGTTCTCTGGATAAATGATATAATTATTCACCTCATGCCAAGCATGCACAAAACAAATTGTAATAACTCTCCAACCAGAAAACAAGCACATGCACCTCTTTGCTCAGAACTTTACTTCAGAGCTCAGCTAGATTTCAGCAATTACTGACCTCTTTTATAAAATCAAAGTGAAAAATGCACTGCTTTTGGTAAAAAGTATGTTGACTTGATAGTCCTTCAAAGGTGGGTGCTTGCCTGGGAGGCTATGGGTGAGCAGCTCCATTATGCAGAAGACGCAGCTGTGGTCAGGCATCAGAATTATTGGCTTTGCCCATTCACCTCAGTCAGCTTTCTTTTTTTTCCCCCTTTTTCTTTCTTAGAGATAGGGTCTCACTCTGTCACTCAGGCTGGAGTGTAGTGGTGCAATCATAGCTCACTGCAGCCTCAACCTCCTGCTCCTGGGCTCAACCAATCCTTCTGCCTCATCCTCCCAAGTGGCCATAGCCAGGACTGTAGGCATGCGCCACCACACCCAGTGCATTTTAAAAAATTTTTTGTAGAGACAAGATCCCATTATATTGTCTGGGCTGGTCTCAGACTCCTGGGCTCAAGCCATTCTCTCACCTTGGACTTCCAAAGTGCTGGGATTATAGGCATGAGTCCCTGTGCCCAGCCTCAGTAAGCTTTCACAGTCTAACTTTGTGCCAAGAAGTTAGTAAGATCTGAAACTAGTCAAAGTAGCTTCCATTTATTCACAGTTTTAAAAACATTTTTCAAGTTTAGTCAACTTCCCAATACAATCAAAGGACAAAATGGCAATAAAAAATATACTTCATCAGATCTTAGAGTTATGCAATCAGTTAAAAAAGTAGATATTGGGTTTTAAACAACTGACATATGCTTTCCTTTTCCCCCTTTAAAGGTTTTCAGTATCCATTTGAAATCACTGAATCACTTTTCTTCTCCTCCACAGACTTCAGAACTTTTTCACCCAGAACTGGAGAAGGAGCACTCAGTCACTAGCTGAGGGGAATGGCAAGGATCCAGGGGTCCTCTGTGACTACACAACCACCCTCCTGAGCACCTTTAGGAAATCCAATGCTGTCTGAGAAGCAGCGGGGCCAGATCCAGATCTATGGAAAATTAATATCTGAAGTGCTTCCTGAAGGTCACCTCAGTCTTTATGCCATTTCAAAAGCTAGCCCAGGGCTTAAGAAGAAAAGGGAAGTGACATTCCAGCCATATTTGGGGAGCTATTTAATTTTCATTGCATACCTCATGCACAGGGGTAATAACACATTCTGGGACATTCTTCTGGCCTACCCACTCTTCCTCTTTCTCTTCTTCTCTTTCCCTAATGAGTGGTAGTGACAGGATGGAAGTCTGCAATCTTGGTAGACAAATGGCAAAGCAGGAGAAAGAACTATTCCATCATCAGTTAAACAGGGAGTTTTCAGAATCCTGTCTTGTCACCTAAGTGTCTTACTGAAAGCCTACTAAGTTATCAAGACTATATTTCTTTGCTTTGTGCACTGGGACATTGAAGCATTGAGACACGAGAAGTCCAAAAGAGGAAAAATGTGAAAATCACAAATTTAAAGAAAATATTGAGGTCTCAGTTCTGAAACACCATGCTTCAAGTGTTGTCATTTTTGAGAACATTTTATAAAGGCATCTAATATTCCATGACATACAGTTCCCATTACTGGCCCAGCAGGTACACAGGGTCTCCCACTTTGATGGTCCCTGGATTTTCCAGCACAAAATACTGCCCAAAGAGTGGTGATTTTCCATACAACTTTCGTTCTGAAGGGTCACACTGGCGATAACTGCAATAGGAAAAGATCATGATGAGTCACAGCCAAGCGGACGCAAGAGCTCAACCAGAACGTGGCTTCCATCCCACACAGGGCCTTCACATGCACAGCTTGAGAGGCCACCATCCCGTCAAACTCAACAGAACAACGCCTCCTGGAATGGGGCAGTGAACAGCCTGCCCAGCAAACAACTACAGAAGCATAAGCAATGGCCACATCCCCACATCTTTTCTCTACATTCATGTTCCCCCTTTCAGCATCAAGACATTAGATACTTGGCCGGGCGCAGTGGCTCATGCCTGTAATCCCAGCACTTTGGGAGGCTGAGGCGGGCAGATCACAAGGTCAGGAGATCCTGGCTAACACAGTGAAACCCCGTCTCTACTAAAACTACAAAAAATTAGCCCGGTGTGGTGGCAGGCGCCTGTGATCCCAGCTACTCGGGAGGCTGAGGCAGGAGAATGCCATGAACCCAGGAGGTGGAGCTTGCAGTGAGCCGAGATTGTGCCACTGTGCTCCAACCTGGGCGACAGAGTGAAACTCCATCTCAAAAAACAAACAAACAAAAAAATTAGATACTCAATGTGTCTAGACATACTTTATCATCTTTCTTTGCCCTAGGCATCTTTCCTCCTGTCTCCTCCATGTCTGTCACCTGAACCACTATCCTAGTCATCACTTGGGCTGGGAGCCCATCCTTTACACCACTGTCCTCCCTTCCCACAGCCTGTCCACAGCTGACCAGTTCCAAGGTTCTTCCTGTACAACATTATTTGACTTGGCTTGCTTTTCCTCATTCCTACCATCAAGATCTTGCTTCCAGCATGCTCAGATTATCGTAATAACTTCTTAACCAATCTTTCTTCCTCGTTCTCTACCTGTTTTCAATTCATTGTTGACACTGCACTATATCACTGTTGTAATTGTATTCTGGTCTTATCATTCCTAGGCTCGCAAACCTTCCATGGCTCCCCAATGCCTAAAGAATAACATTCCAACTATTCAGCCTGGTGTGTAGGGTTCTACCTGGCCCCAGCCTGCTTTTTCAAACCTGTTGCCATCTGCTCCTTACTTGCACCTCTGCAGCTCTCTGCTGGATTTCACCTTGCTCTGCATTTTACTGACTCGGTGAGCCCTCTGTGATTCCTGTGGGATGCCCCTCCTCCAGGTCCCCATGCTTTACAATTATACCTGCCTCAAGGCCCAACTCAAACACCACATCTCCCGGGAAGGAAGCCCAGGTTCCCCCAGCCACGAGTAATTCCCCTCCTCAATTCTCTTTGCCCCTCCAACACTCACATGTCTTGTCCTGTAATGTCAGGGCACAAGTTTGACTCTACAAGGCAGAGTCCCTGGAGAACAGGAACTGTGATTAATGCCCTTGTACTGCTCATGCCCAATGCTGGGCCTCCTACGTCACCTGTGACCCACCATTGTTTGCTGGCTGGATTAGCACGCTCACAAGTAAAACCGTCTGTCAGAGACAGTATCAATATGAATATTTTTGTCCAGCAGAAAATGAAAGAAGCTGCAGGGAGAGGGCACATGACCAGATGTGTGCGACTCACATGGCAAGATTCCCCTACCTTCCCCGCTGGGAAGAAGTTAACCTTCAGTTTTTTATTTAATCTAACCCTAATTTTACATCATTTTTATATTTAAAACATTTTTAGATAAATCATTCATTTTATTCTGCCTTGCTTAAAAAAAAAAGTGACTGCAACAACTTGGTTCTAATGTTGTTCTTCAAATCAGAAATGGCAAAGGAGAAAACAGAGAGTCAAATCTAGAACCTCCTTCTGGAGACCCACAGCTCCTTCTCCAGACTGTAAACATCCTGTAGGCAGCATTGTGTCCACTCTGTTCTCTGTTGCATTCTCATGGCCTGGAACAGTGCCTCATACATATGCTGTAACCACTCAAAAAAAATGTTGGTTGAACAATGAATGAACAAATGAATGAATGAATGAAAATGATGAGCTGCTGATGCAGGCTTCCCTGCCTTGCCAAGAGAATTTCCTCTCTCTGTAATCAGGTTTCTGCAATGCCTTTGGACCTGACAAACCAGACATCTCTCCTAGCCTGGCTCTCCTCTGTCAGCATGCGACACCCACGACATTCTGGGATCTATCTGTCAGAGGGTGACCTCTTCAGGAACAGGCAGCACATCAGCTGCTTGTATGGCTTGGGATTTCCGTGGCTGCCAAGCTCTGTAGTCTAGAGTCCAGGCTCTCATTATCTTGGGGAGAAATTGAGAGTTGGAGTTCTGCGCACCACACATGGATAGTCTATAAGGAACTTTACACATGTTATCTCTTTTAATCCTTACAAACTGCCTGTGTGCGAATTTGTCTTTTCTCCATTTTACAGTTAAGTCTCAGGGGAGTAACAGACTTGCCTGAGATCACGGATCTAAGGGATCCAGCTGGGGCCAGAGCCCAGGCCTGGCTGACTTCAGAGTCTGGTGGACTCTTCCCACCCAGGATGTAACCCTGCCTGGTCATCAACATCCTCCTGAGTACAACTGCTGGCCTGAGAAGCACTGAGGGGCCTCACAATTTAGTGATCTACACCAATTTCTAGCCACTTACAGTTTTCACCTATCCCTTCCTGCCAACCACACACATACACACTCACTCCCTCACCAGGTAATGAGGAGCAGAGGACCATAAAGAGCGGCTGCCCCTCCCGGCACAGCCTCCCTAAACTGCACAGGTCGGGGTGAGGGAGTTGCTTTGTCAAAGTGCAGGTGTGGTCACCGGCTCACAGGTGGCGGTCCACTCCACTGTCTAGGAGTAGAAGCGGGAACAGCTATGGGAGTGGAGAAGGGGTTCTCGCCGGGCCGGCCTGCCAGGGCTTTCCTACAGCTGCCTGGTTTTGCTGCAGACTCTCATCGCCCCCTGCACCACCTCCTCCTGCTGCTGCCGCTGCTGCTGCTGCTGAAGCCGGCCTCCAGGCTGTGTGAAGACTCAACGAGGTCACTAGCGGCCCCTGCTGGCACTAAGAGGTATTGCAAGCAGTCTATGGATTCATGTGCACACCAAGTTCAACCGACTGAAAGAAAATAGTGTTGTTTCATACATGGGTCTTCTACGATTTTTTTAATATATGACTTTTCATATATGTATTCCTGTTGGTATTAATAAATTAAAACTCATTTAAAATCTTCCTTAGTGCACTTTCTCCTTAAATGAATACGAAACATAACTATTCTGATGAGCAGGAAGTCCAAGACACTTTATTTAGCTTAAACCGAGGTCTCCATTATTTACAAGGTGCAATGTAAATGGAAACAGTTTGTTACCTTTAAAGTGCTGTGCGCCACAGAGGGCTGCTCCTTGTTTACACTGCCTGATTTACTCATACACTGGTCAACGTCCAGGCCATGACTCCAGGCAGAGTCTCTGGTCACTGCCCAATACCACCACTGGTGTTCATGGGACCATAAGTCACCAGGAGCAGAAGCCATTCCCGAGGCCTCATGACTGCCTAGCTCTATGGCCAGGTTAAGAATTAAACAGCATTGTTAATCCCAACACTTTGGGAAGCCAAGGCAGACACGTCAGCTGAGGTCAGGACTTTGAGACCAGCCTGGTCAACATGGTGAAATCCTGTCTCTACTAAAAATACAAAAATTAGCCAGGCATAGTGGCGCATGCCTGTAATCCCAGCTACTTGGGAGGCCAAGGCATGAGAATTGCTTGAACCCTGGAGGCGGAGGTTGCAGGGAGCCGAGATTACTCCACTGCACTCCAGCCTGGGTGACAGAGTGAGACTCTGTCTCAAAAAATAAGTAAAATAAAATAAAATAAAATAAAATAAAATAAAATAAAAGAATTAGCATCGTGAACGTTCCCAGGAGAGGTGCCACACTGAACTTACAGAGGCTGGCTATTGGGCAAGTTCGTGTTCGGTTTCATTTAAAGCAGCCTCTGAGTATAGGAAGAAGTGTGGTCAAGCTTCTCCTCCTGTCAGAAAGTGTCAAGTTTATAAATGGAGACTCTCAATGAACGCAGCTTACATGGTCACTGTGCACAGTATTTTATCACCTATAATATCTTGCATTATTCCAGTCTACCAGAAGAGGTATTACAAGTCCAGTTTATACCAATAAAGAAACTGTGACTTGAAGAGCCTAAGCAACTTGCCAGTGTCACACAATTAGGAGGTGACAGAGCCAGACAGGTGGAGGGTCTGTCTCCTCCCTTGGAGTTACCACTGCTATATCTTCTGTGTTTTGCTCAGCAGAGCACAGCCTGACACAAGTGGCTGCCGGCAAATGTCATTGCAGTCACAGTATTCGTGCATCCAGCAAAACATTTTTTTTTTTTGAGTCCCCATGCAGTAATTGTGCTATATTCTTTCCAGTAGGGGCAAGATGTCATGGAAGCAACAATGGCAGACTCCAGCCATTCCTTCAACCATGGGGATTAGTGTGTACGTCACTTTCCCTTAAGAAAGAAAAGAAAAATTCCATTTTCCTATTTTCCTGTTAGCAGACAGGCCTCCACTGTGCCGCCCACTGTGAGTATTTTACAGACAAAGGCTCCCCTATGCCTCTGTATTTCTTTTTCTCGCACTGCTGTGCCACCCCGGGCTCTGCCTGTGGGTGACTAACATCAGGAGGCAGGGCTGGGCAGGCAGAGAGGTCTCCCAGCTGAGCGCTTGCATTCCAGAAGCAACCCCAGCCATGGGACCATGAGTGCCCAGAGGCAGAAAGCAGTGTGGCTCTGAGCAACCTGCCCAACAGCGGAGAGGCTGTGGACACCACTGTTTGCTTCCCTTCCCATGATTTATGCGATGTGGCCAGGCCTTTCTCTTCCCGATTTATGACCACCTGTCTTGGGAAGAACATAAATTAAACATCCATGGCAATTTAAATCTCAGTAAGAGATAGGAGAAGACACCTAGGCTGGCCGCACTGTCTCCTGGGGTATTAGAAGCAATTAGGGCTGGATTGTTGGGCTGCACAAAGCCTGCAGAAGATCATGGGGGTGTGCTGGCTCCTTACGCCCCCCGCCTTCCCACCCTCACTCTGTGTTTAGGGTCAATTATCCTCCTTCTATAAACACAGGCTCCCAATGGAGGAAGGGGGGCCCTGAAGATGCAGAGAACGAGCCCAAACACGTGAAGTGCTTTGCGGAGGCCGTTTCTGCAAGAGCATAAACCTTCTAAATCCAGAGGGAAGGATGCCCCACACCGAGCAACTGGGGGGAGAGAGAGAACAAGATGGACAAAAAAGGATGACAGCCAATTCCCCAAACCACTTGGCTGATTTACACAGAACCATCTATTTCTGTCTTGCCTCCCTTATTTTATAGGGAAGAGCACTCAGGGCCTGAGTGGCGGTGGGGGCAGGAGCACAGCAGTTGGTGTGCTGCAGATCCTGGTCTCCTGACTCCCAGCCCAGGATCTTCCCTCTGGCCCTCCCTGCTTTCTGCTCCTAGTAGCTCCTCTGTGGCCATGGAAAACAGGAAGACTGAGTTCTGGTTTGTTCTGATGGTGAGTGTGCACATTTCACAGAATAGTTATAACCCTGCTCTTCTCATCAATGTTCTGTCACACATAGTGACATTTCCCCCAAAATGTTACTATGAAAATTCTCAAACAGGCAATTAGTAAAACAATTTTACAGCAAATACCCATTTACTCACTGCTTGAATTCTGAGCTTAACACTTGACTATATATATATATTCTTGACTATATTTATTCTTGACTATATATATATATATATATATATATATATATAAACACACTTGACTATATATATCTGTCATCCAAACTGTAGTGCAGTGGCACAGTCTCAGCTCACTACAACCTCCACCTCTCGGGTTCAAATGATTCTCCTGCCTCAGCCTCCCGAGTAGCTGCAACTACAAGTGACCGCCACCATGACCAGCTAAGTTTTGTATTTTTAGTAGAGACAGGGTTTCACTATGTTGCCCAGGTCTCAAACTCCTGACCTCAAGTCTCAGCCTCCCAAAGTGCTGGGATTACAGGCATGAGCCATCGTGCCTGGCCTTGACTATACTTTCTTTATCACATATGTATCTATTCATCAATCCACTGTATTCTCTCAGGCTGGTCTGTAGCCCTCCTCTTTGAAAGTTGCTGTAAATCACACCCAACGCTGTTGGAGTCAGGGAGAGACCAGCCACTTGCTATCCACCTCAAAGATTCCTTGAGTCCCACAAACTCCCTTCTCCGTAGCTCCCTCCACCCATCCTGTTTAACTTCCCTGCTGACCACTGTCTCCCTGCCAGGTGGCTTAAGCCCTCAAGGCCACCTGCTAACCTTGCTGCAGCCTGGCCCACACCCTGGGACTCATCTCCTATAGGATGACAGGTGCTGGCCAGAGAAGTCAGGCCATAGCCTCATGCTCAGGAGTGAGGTGACAGCAGGAATGACACTCCTACAGCCCAGGGCTTCAGCTTGCCCAGAGAGGGGGTCAGATCTGGGACAGTAGAACTGTCAAGGAGGGATTGGGGCTGATCAAAGAAGACTGAATCATTGGCCCCCAAAAAGGCCATGAGGTTGGTGAAAGGTGGAAGGAAAGGGAGGCAGGGAGCCTCACGTTATGGGGAATGAGTCCTGCTCCACAAAGGCCAGTGCAACCTCTCTGTCACGCGCTCATTCATGATGGTTTTGATACAAGATAGTCACATCTCAACCGCGTTCCTTCTTCAAGGTTCCCAGGGCCCTCCCTTCTACAAGTTATACCTGGGGATGCCAAGTCAGGACCAAAGCCAAGGAAGGCTCTCAGGGACTGAGATGAGGCCTGATACCTGGCCTGTGACTCAGTATTCAGTGTCAAAGGAACCAGTGAAGAGAAGCACCCTTAGTTCATTTTCAGTTTCAGCAATTTCCTGGGTCCCAAATTTGGCAGATAACAGCACTGAAGTGCTTGGATACTAAACCGTTATTGGTGTTGTTTTCACAAAAGTAATGCAGAGTAATTATAGAAAGTTTAGAGACTACATATAAGAATAACCCTTTTCCATCATTCTATCACTGAACCAAAACAGCATCTCCATTTTGCTTCATCTCCTTTCAGCCTTTTATCTACTCATGTGCATTTATGTTTTTTAAAAAGTAAAATCAAATAAAAATAAAAAGTAAATAGTGCTATTTTATAATGAACTTTGTAAAATCAACATGGCATCTTGACTATATATACAATTTAAAATGATTCTCGGTACTGTGCCTTTCACTTACAATTTACCCTTAAGAAATTTTAAAGTAAACATAAAAGTAGAATAGTGCAATAAACCTCCCCATAATTATCACTCAGATTCTATTTATGAAGATTGTGATACATTTTTTAAATGTACTCATCTATCCTTTTTTTCTTTTTGCTAAAATAATGTATAGCATATAGCAAGTTCCAGATGTCACATCACTTCACTCCTACACACATACTTTAAGCAGCGTCTCTAAAATATATTGACATTTCTAATATAACCACAATGCCACTAGGACACCTAGTATATTTTTTTGTTATCATCTAATACTCAGCTCATAATAAAATTTGTCAAAATACATAAGCAATTTTTAAACATTGATTTATTTGAATTATGATTTCTAAATGAAAGATAAAAGTATTTATTTAAGTAGACATGTTGGTGCCCAAAACACCAGGGAATGTTTCCCAAATCATCTCTTTGATGGGACCCCCTTGAGCTTCAAGACTATGTGTGTGGTGTTTTCACTGCTTCTTCTTATAAACATTAAGCAACAAATATTGCTTGTGTTCCAGGCACCTAAACCCGAGCATGAGCCCCGTCTGCCCAGTCCTACCTCTTCAGTGTTTCCAGCGGCTCCTTCCTGCTCATGACGCCGGTGTCTGGGTCCACTGTGGTTAAAATGCATCTGGAGACACACACAGAACATCATAAGGGGGACAGAGCAGAGTGGCCTTATCCCCACCCTCTCCCCACAGGGACAGGAAAGCGCCTTACCTGGAACAAGCCATCAACCTTTTCAGTTCCACGTCACCAATAAGAAGCTCGTCCCAAGAATCCTAGGAAACAAAGCGCAAACTCCCATGAGCACCTCCAGGCCCTGCCCCTGACCTGTGTGTAGAGACTTCCCAGGAGCGCCCGCACCTAATGATGTCACCCACATCAGCGATGGCAGCCTTCTGTTCTCCAGCCCTGCTCTGCCAAGCCATACCCACACACCTTCGCGTTCCCTCTCTCTGGCTTTCATATGCCAGTTCATTCCCCTGAGATGAGATTTCTCTCTCCTCTCACTTGTAACTGTCGTGGAAACTCACCTCCCTCAGGGAGGCTCCCTGATGATCTCACTTGACTCCTGGTGGGGGTTGGGGTGCACAAAGTGGACGGGGTGGGTGAAAGTGGGGAGGGGGACAGAAGGGGACATTACTCATTACTTCAGCTCATATCAGATCCCTTCGTGCCTGCCTGAAGTTATATGGATTAAGAGCCTGAAGTCATTGAGTATGTGCACGTCTCCCCAGACAGATACGGACACATCAGGAGCAGGACCAGCAGCCTCATTCCTCTTTGATTTTTGCTGGAGCATTTACGAAGCACTGAAGCCAGGGGAGCTCTGCAGGCATTGCCTTTGGGCTGGGTCAGTGGAGCCTACTTTCCACGACAACCGCATTAGTGGACCAAGGCCCTCCAATCTAGCAGCCGAGATAGGCCATCCAAACATGGAATTCTAAAGATCAATATTCTGTTTTTAAATGCCAGAAATATTCACAAAAAGCACTCCAAGGCAGCATGTTGTGTGTTGGTTTCACTGCTCAGGCAATACTTACTCTGGGGATTTAGAGGCACAGCTCTCCGGGCTGGTCTGGTGAGAGGAAGTTTTATGGAATAGGTAAGATAAGTGCTGAGTCTAAAAGGGCAGAGAATTTGAGAGGCACAAAAGAAGGGTAAGGGGACTCCAGGCAGAGGGGACAGTAATAAGAAGGAAGGGCGCTGAGGAGGCAAAGTTCATTTGATTATAGTCCTGACCTTCTTACCCTCGGAGAGAATTGCCCACCACACAAGGGCGAAAGGCAAAGACCTGGAGTTAGAAAGCAAACTGCCTTGTCCTTGGTTGATGATGAGCTGAGGGACAGAGTTTCAAGCTCAGAATTTTAACTCCAATAGTGTATGTTATTCTTGATATATATGACACCAGGGTTTTGTTCTGTCATAAATCATAAAATGCGTCTCAGGTGCATATTTTCAACAGTTCGGAAAACTGGGCACAGCGGATTAGCACAGCCACAGCCTGTCCTGTGAACATTTCTCCACAAGGAGGCACTGTGGTCACAAAAAACACATAAAAAGAGTATAAAAGGAGAAAAACAAGGGTCCCACTTAGGAAATTAAGTTCTTATTAATTAAAGAAATATTTCCAGAGCCCCTTCTATGTCCAGTAAAAACTACTGGGGATTGAGTCATAAGCACTGATGAGCCCAGGAAAGTCTTCCTACAGCACCTGGAGGTGACCAGTTCAAACAGGACAAGCATGGCATGGGAGAGGCTCAGAGCACACCATAGCTTCAGAGACGGGAGGGAGCTCTTTGAGGTCCTGCAATCACAGCAGGCTTCCCAGAGGAGAGGGCTTTTAATCCAGGCTTTCAGAGAATGTCAAGAGTTTTAAGTAGGGAAGGGAGTAAGATTCTCAGTGACCAGGAGACACCAGTTTGCAGTTTGGAGCTTTCATTGGTGATATGGTTTGGCTGTGTCCCCATCCAAATCTCATCTTGAATTGTAGCTCCCATAATCTCCACATGTCATGGGAGGGATCCAGTGGGAGATAATTGAATCATGGGGGCAGGTCTTTCCAGTGCTTTTCTTGTGAGAGTGAATAAATCTCACAAGATCTGGTGGTTTTATAAAGGGCAGTTCCCCTGCACGCATTCTCTCGCCTGCCACCATGTGAGACATGCCTTTGCTTCTCCTCTGCCTTTTGCCATGATTGTGAGGCCTCCCCAGCCATGTGGAACTGAGTCCATTAAGCCTCTCTATCTTTATAAATTACCCAGTCTCGGGTATTTCTTCATAGCAGTATGAAAATGAACTAATATAGTTGGTAATAAAGGCTGGAAAAGCGGACTGTGGCAAGGTTACAGAGGAATGTAATGATTGAGTGGGAAGTGTGGACCTTTGTGACATGGAGAGCCACTAAAGGCTTCTGAGTAAGGTAGCAACACTGATGTTTTGTCACAAACTTTTAGAGAGGGAGAGATCATGCTGATCAGCTCTGGGAGGCTTGGCTGTGGCAACATTCAGGAGGGAGTACTTAGTGGTCCAAACTTAAAGTAACAAACGTTGGATCTGGCTGGTGGCTGAGAACAGAAAGGGGAGCTGATGTGGCTGGGGCTGGGAGGAACACAGCAGAGGGAGGAGCCAGGGCTGACTGTCACCCTCCCAGACTGGGTGAAAGAAAAAAACGAGCTGCCTGGATAGAAACAGTAAAGTCAACAGAAGGAGTTTGGGGACCAGGCACAGTGCCTCATGCCTGTAATCCCAGCACTTTGGGAGGCCAAGGCGGGTGGATCACCTGAGGTCAGGAGTTCGAGACCAGCCTGGCCAAAATGGCAAAACTCCTTCTATACTAAAAATACAAAAATTAGCCGGGCGTGGTGGCACATGCCTGTAATCCCAGCTACTCAGGAGGCTGAGGCAGGAGAATCGCTTGAACCCAGGAGACAGACGTTGCAGTGAGCTGAGATCACGCCACTGCACTCCGGCCTGGGTGACAGAGCAAGACTCTGTTTCCAAAAAGAAAGAAAGAATGAGTTTGGGGAGGTGGGGTGAGGGTGTAGGGGCTGGTGTGTGAGCACCTAAGTCTGAGTTTCTCTGTCAACCAACAGAGAGTTGGAACTGTGACACAGCACTCCAGAGGGGGTCCGGGTGGACATTTGAGGGACCTACATCAGGTGACAGAGGGTGATGCTGCAGAGAGTGTGATCACCAAGGAGGGGAGAGAAAAGGGTCAAGGCCAGAACTTTTGGAAGTAAGGAATGAGGACAAACAGCAGAGAAGTAAGGGCAGTGCAGCCAAAGGAGAAACGTTTCAGTAAGCAGTGCCCATGGGTCCTCAGGGCGGGGGTGGCGGCGACTGAAAAAGTCACTGACTGTGGCAGGTGGGGCGGATGTCTCCACTGTGGCTCTGGGGAGAAATGAGGGGTAAGAAATGAGTGTGGGGAGTGCCGATGATGAAGGGAGGCAGAGAAAAGCCACAGTTGCTGAGAAGGTAGGTTCTGAGATGCGGAGTGGGTCTGCTTTCCAGAAACTTCCGTGCAGGTCCTCAGCCTTCCTCCATGCTAGCCTGCTCTCTCAGTTGCACCCTGGCCCCAACTACTCTAATCCTTCTCCAGGCTCCTGGCAGAGGCAAATATGTACCATGCAAATCAGATTCAGTTACTCTCTGGCTAAAAATTCTTCCCAGACTCCCCAAAACCTGACACCAAGTACCTGTGCTCTCAGCTTCCCTCCTCTCCCGAGCCCCAGCGCTGCGAGATGACCATTCTCTCACACCTTCATAGCCCTGTGTATGCACCCCTCCCTCAGTGCTCCCCCTTCTCCTGGACAATACTTATCCGGTCATTCATTTAACAGATAAGTAGTGCACACCTACTGTGTGCCAGGGGCTCTCCTAGGGGCTGGAGATAAAGAGCTTGCATAGGGGAAACAGACAATACACTAATACCTGAGTACACACGGCTTGTTAGGTGGGGTGTGTGCTGTGGGGGGCTGGATGAGTGGGGTCAGTGAAGCCTGCAGCAGGGGACTGAAAGAGGCACTGGAGTGAGCCATGAGGCCTGTGAGGGAAGGTATGCCAGGCAGAGGACCCAGCCAGGACACAGAGAAAAGGCCAGTATGGCTGGGGCAGAATGAGACAGCAGAGGGGAGTGAGAGGAGAAGGGGCTGGGAGCTGGCGGGGTGTCATGTTGTGCCTTCAGGGCCATCCATAAGGATCCCATCTTTTATTTGAAGAAAGGTGGAGAATTTTGAGAGGGCTTTGAGCTGAAGAATCACATGATGTTACTTACATCAACAAGGTTACTTTGACAGATGTGCTGAGAACAGCCCATGGATGGTGGCAGGGCTGGGTCAAGAGTGGGGCAGGAAGACCAGTGAACCCAGGCTGTTGCAGCACCAGTGGTGACTACATCCAGGCAGGGAGGGGAGTGGAGAGAAGGGCCCAGCCATAAAGATTTGTCAACTGTAGGAACTTGGGATATGAGACAAAGAGAAGAACAAAGGGTAGTTCGCAGTTTGGGGCCTGAGCCAGCAGAAGTCAGGGCTGCTGTGTGCTGAGATGGGCGAGACTGGGCACAGCAGGCTTTAGGGTGGAAACCTGATCCTCAATTTCAGACATCCTGACATTGGATTAGACATCCACATGGAGCTATGGAGAAGCAGGGGAAAGCTCTGGCAGAAGGATATAGTTAGGAATCCTCAGGGCAGATGAGGTTTTGAAAACGAAGGAAAGAAAGAAAGAAAGAAAGAAAGAAAGAAAGAAAGAAAGAAAGAAAGAAAGAAAGAAAGAAAGAAAGAAAGAAAGAAAGAAAGAAAGAAAGAAAGAAAGAAAGAAAGAAAGAAAGAAGGAAGGAAGGAAGGAAGGAAGGAAGGAAGGAAGGAAGGAAGGAAGGAAGGAGAGAGAAAGAAAGAGAACGAACGAAAGAAAGAAAGAAAGAAAGAAAGAAAGAAAGAAAGAAAAGAAAGAAAGAAAGAAAGAGAGAAAGAGAGAGAGAGAGAGAAGAAAGAGAGAAAGAGAGAGAGAGAGAGAGAGAGAGGGAGGGAGGGAGGGAGGGAAAGAAAGGAAGGAAAGGAAGGAAAAGAAGGAAAGGAAGGAAGGAAGGAAAGAAGGAAGGAAGGAAGGAAGGAACAGATCAGAAAAGTGAGTGCAGACAAATGAGAAAGGTTCTGAGACCAGAGCCCTGGGTGCCCCACGCTTCAGCTCACCCCACAATGCAGGTGTTAGTCACGTCCCCAGGTCTGGCTGCTCGCCACCCTCCTGGCCATGTCTTACTGGACTGTGACTGCTTGTTCACTATCTGACCACCCTGAGCTCCTCAGGAGAAGCAAATGCATTTCTTCAACCCTTGTTCTCACATGTCTATTCACAGCGCACACCACACAGGGGCAGCAACCCACTAGATGATGGGTGAATTACTAGAAACAAGGCCGGCTCAGCCACCATTGTGTTACCCGCCCAACTTCACATACAGAATGTTCTCAATTAGGAAACATTCAGAGATAGAGAGAGAGATATGGGTTTTTAAAGTAAGATTCAATTGAAAGAAATCTCCGAGATCTGAAGTTCTACTCTGGGCCATCTCCTCCTCTCTTCTCATCCGAATCTTACTGTCACAGAATTTTGGAGTGGAAATGGCTTCAGTATGACCCTCGGTGCACAGATCACACCAGGGGAGAGAAAGCTTAAAGCCAATCATAGGGAGAAAGCTGGGGGTCTGAGCCAAACCCCCAGGAATGAAACTCTTCCTTACCTTTCTGTGGTACTTAATGTCCTAGAACTTTTCCACAAATTGTCATCGACCTTGATTCTCACAGCTCCCATCAGGCGAGGGAGTCATTGGAATTGCCCATGTTTTACAACTGCAAGAAGCAGAGGCCTCGGCAGGTTCGGTGACCTGTTCAGGCTTGTGTGGTCACTTGCTGAAGCAGGCGGAGTGGAATCCAGCTGTCTCAGCCCCACGGATATGCCCTAGAATTTTCAGGGTTCCTCTGGCCTTGTACAATTGGGGTTCAAAACCCAGCCCCTCCTTGCTGTGGTATAGCCTAGGGCAGGCCACCTCACCTCCCCAAGCCTCTCTCTTCTCTCCTGTAAGATAGGAATGATAGCTTTACCCTGCTGGGCTCTGTGAGGCATAAAAGAGACAACATACTTCAGTGAAACACAAGTGTTGATTCAAAACCCTCCCCACTCATTTCTCTTTTCCTGAGAAAGAATGTTCTCAGGAAAAATGACTCTCCTAGCCATAGCTAGTGGAAGATGAATCTCAAGGACACGGTCAAAGGCAACCAAACAGTGATTATTTTCCTGTTGTCTGAGTCAGGCTGGCCCATTGTGCACAGGAGCAGGACAGGCAGCGCTCCCTTGTCACAAAGAAGCCCTGAGAGACGCCCAACCCAGGACCGTGGGGGATATGCACACAGTCCACCTGCCTCACACTAGGAAGTTCTCTGCCATCTTTAGAAGAAACGCTACCCTTGGAAGGTGGGAGCCAAGAGTATTTTATATAAAGCATTAGCAGTGGATTTGGGAGTACTTTTATTATCCTCCATCGATTGATACTGCATTTATACACCTCATAAATTACATTATCCAAATTGATCCTTCAACAGACCTTTAAGGTAGCCCTAGGCAGAAATATGATCATCTCATCGTTCAGGCAAGGTAAGTGGGACATAGCAGTGCTGCTCAAAGTCATGCAGAAGCCAGCACAGAAGCTGAGACCAGCCCTCACATCCTCTTGTTTGAATGTGGGAACCAAATTCTTATATTATTTCTCTTTCAGCACAGCTTTGCCTCCGTACAGCAAAAGTGAAGAACAGAATTGGTTCCTCTGAGTATAAAAGGTTAAAACTCAATTGCTTTGACTCCATTTTTCCCTGTTATGGAGGAAATGGGCAAACGTAAGAACCACTATATTGTCCCTTTTACCTTTCCCTTCTCAACATAAACATGAGGCACAACCAGAGCTCCTGAATTCCTAGCTGGGGGTCAGGGCTTCTGTTGAGTATCGACAGCTGGTGGCCACTCCCCAAGCCTCTAGGCCACCAACCTCCGCCTTCATGGAAGCCCAGGGAGAGAATCAGGTTAAACAGCCAAAGGCTATTTATCACAAAGTAAATTTGCTGCCATAATCCTGCGGAATCCCGGAAACCAAGCCTCAGGGCTATTCAAGCTAAGTCACCACGCAGACATCTGAGGGCAGATGGAAGGTGGCACTGCAGGTGTTTTAGGGCAGTGCCATCAAGCTCAGGGGCAACAACCTCTCCCAACCCTCACCCAGCAGCCTTGCAGTAAATGCCTGTCTTCTCCGAGAGAGCCACCTACTAAACAGGAAGACCATCCTTTGACAAGACAGGAGCACACACTTTCTTTGTTCCACGGCCCACACAGATCATGTAGTCTGTGCAAGAAAATTTGACTCAACAACGAACCTGTCAACTCAGAATTCTCCTTAGAAGCCACAGATACTGAACTGCTTCCTTGATGACAGTCTCTGACCCATCAATATTTGTATCCTCCTCACGGAAGTCTGCACTTATTAGGTGCTGAATAAATCTAAAAATCAAATTGTTATGTATTATAGAGTTGATAAATAATGCACCCTTCAGAATAATCTAATCCAATGTCAAAGACTTTCATACCTTAAAAAAGAAGTCAAATCCAAGGAAAGATGCAAAGGGGCATAGCGTTACCTCTGCATAGACATCGCATCCTGAAATTACAATATTGGGCCTGAAGTTGGTTGCTTTAACTTTCTTCTCTAGCCTGGAGTTGAGATCTGCCAGCGACGCCTCAGAAAGGATCATGAATGGGCTGGTGTCTGAGTAAGCAATCTGATAAGGAAATACACATTGTTATAAAACGTGGCACACCAACTTTTCAGTGGCTAGGTGTGCCTAGCTCCTAGACATACCCTCCGTGCTCCACCCCACCCCACATACAATCTTTCAAAGTAGTTCTCTTGCTCTTTTAATAGAAGTCACAGTGACTCAGAAGCTTTAAATAGCCTTGCAGACAGCAGAAACTGCATGGTGGAATGAAGGGAACAAGGACTCAGAATCAATCCTAAGCTGCCACAGGGCATGTGCCCTTGGGGACATCACTGCACCTTTCTAAGCCTCCAATTTCTCAAATGTTTAATAAGTTGGTTGAGTTTGATGTTTGATTTAAATGCTCACTAATTCCATGAATACTTATTTTTATGTAACTTACAAATTAATATTTATGTTGACCATAATTTATGCATTTGCTTGTTTATTGATTTATATATTTTGAGACAGGGTCTCCTTGTCACCCAGGCTGTAATGCAATGGCGCCACCACAGGTCACTGCAGCCTCAACTCTCTGGGCTCAAGCAATCCTCCCACCTCAGCCTCCTTAGTAGCAAGGACTACAGCATGATTTCCTTTTTATGCGCATGGTAAAAGCAGTATCAACCCTGCTTTTATGATGCTACCAACCCTGCTTTTATGATGAATCCTTAGAGCTTTATGCCATTAAGGCTGATCATTTGAGTCTGTGTATCTCCATACCCATGCCAACTTGCATAGCTGGAATCTGACATACAACTGCAAACTAAAAATTCTGGACTCCATGTGCAATTACAGAATGGAATGAAAAAAAACACTGGTGCAGGACAGTTTTGAAACCCTACTGGCATCAGAATGCTTACACAGATAGGAAGGTAGATGCTCAAGGGCAAAAACTCAAGAGTCCCCCAAATGAAGAAACAAATGACGCTTCCAAGGGAAGGGCTTTATTTCTGCCTACTACTTGTGGTCTAAGCTACCAGAGGGCTGCCCCGAAAACAAGAGAGCCGAGGTCATCAGAGATGCCACCTGAGCCCCCCAGGCTGGGGGTGACTGCTTTCTACCAATAGAGGCAGCAGAACCTCTCACCTGGTCCTTGGGTCGGAACAAGTCTCCTATTTGGTGAGGATGTCTCGGTCGCATGTGAGGCTCGAAGTGCACCAGGCGGTAGGACTGTGACTTCAGGAAGCTGGTTATCCACTGGGCGGCGGCCTCGCCACAGTCTCTGCCCTCAATCTCCAGGCCATGCACTCTGCAGGGGTGGCAGGAACAAAGGGCAGACATGGAAAGTAAACTTAGAATTACTGCAAAATCTAGTTCACTCAGCTGAATAGCGACCAGAAATCTTTATTCACAGGCCTGGCTATACTTTGCCAGTATAGTAACAGCAACAACATGAAAATGTTCTATAAAGTCTAAAACATTACAGATAATAACTTTATATATAACAAATGTTAACAGTAATAGTCTATTTACTTTATAATAACAATAATAATCTACTAGATTTGATTGCAAGTTATAACTTTTTAGGATTTGAAGTTCCTACTCTCCAGCACATAGCCATGTGCAGGGCTGTTCGGTGTTATATGAATTTCACAGCTATAGAGAGGAAAATAAATGCTACGGTGTAGGCCAGCGTTTCACAAAGTGCAGGACCATTACCACTGCTGGCATTCAAGATAACTGTAGATGGCTCCTGGGTATAGCATTAAATAACAGTGAGTTGCACAGAAAGAAATTTCAGTTTAGTGGTAATAAATCTTTACCTTTTAGCAACACTTGATAATCACCTCCTTTAACAAAGAAAGAACACACCTTAGGTCCAGACACCTCTGTAGGCAACAGTTTCTAGCTAGAATTTAGTAATGTTTTAGCATATCGAGCGTTTGTTCATTTCTGGCAAATTATATAGGTAGCAATATAAAATTTGTATACAGGTAGCCATATAAGGTTTATAGGTAACCACATAAATTTATATATAAACCCATATATATAAATTATATAGGTAGCCATATAAAGCCATATACCTGGCAAATGATATAGGTAGCTATATAAAGTTTCTTTTTTAAATAAATGTGTTTAAGATTAGTTTTTAAGCTGAATCAGTTTAAAGAAAAACATTAAATAAATAAGAGTACAGGTGGTTTATGGTTTGGCCTACTGTCATGGTGGTGTCATGCAAATGCTAGAAGTTTGAGAAAGCTTAGTGGATCAAGTAAATCTACTTGGCTGGACATTCCATTTCCACAAATGACTAGCTCCATGACCTTGGTGATAGTTTCTTATTCTGAGACTCAGTTTCTTCATCAATAGAATGGGGTAGGAGCACAACTTTGTTGTGAGGATTAGGAACAATCTGTAAGAAGCCCCCAAACAATTCTTAGGACTGGGATGTGCTCAGTAGGCGGTAACGACCTAGGGTCCTCCAACCAAGTTATTTCAAGCTATCTTTGTATAGTTACTCCACACATCAAACATTTAATCAAACAAAAGCATCCATTCTCTAATAATAATGTACAAATGGATTTTTATATTGTGAAATAATATTGAGTACAGTATCCCATATATTTTTATATAATTTTATTTTATTGCTTTATATCTAAAATGAGAAATCATTACTAACAGTGTCTGGGTTACATAAAGCAGTGAGATTAGTGTATTCAAAGGTTTCATAAATTTTTAAAAACTTTTTATTGAAGTGTAACACTCATGTAGAAAAGTGCACTGCTGTAGTATATGACTTGATACCTTTTCTCACACTGTCACCCCACCCATTCTAAATTAACTTCCTGAGAATCAGAGGGCTGAAATATGCACCCAAGGCCTATGAAGTAATGAGAACATTTACAAAGACCAGGAGTGTTTGTGTTACTCTTTTCTGGATCAAGATAAAAAATAAATAAAATGAATAAAATAAATGTACCCAAATTTATACAGCCAAATGGATATTACCTTTCAGAGCAGTCACCTTGGGAAGTAATCATTCTAACCTATTATTAATCATATCTACTTATTACTACTTTTAAGCCTAACCTCACTTTTTAACCAAAAAAAAAAAAATAGTCCTATCATTTTCTTATTCACAGGGTTTAGCTCCAAATAATTTTTTACTTTTCCCAAAAATCAAATTCACCAGTTCTAGAACTGAGTGTATGTGAGGGGCTTAGCATCTGCGTGTGTGTGTGCAGTTTAACGTCTGAAATGCTTATTTCAGAAGCATCTTGTGAAATGCCAGCATTACCAAATATCTAGGTATGGAGACAGCCTTGAAGGTCATTGCCTTGTTAGATGCCTCTTTGCTGGTGCCTAAGACAAAAAAAAAAAAAAAAAATCACCCTCCTTTCTCCAGAGTCAAACCCTTACAGCTCACCAAGGTACCCTTTCAGTCTCAACTTGCCATTCGGCAGCCCAGGGCTTCCCTTAGTTGCTTTTACAGGAGGGTGTGAGGGCGCACAGCAGAGGATGTAAACAGGAAGACTGCTTTGACTCCTTAGGGCTTCAGTTTCCAATCATTATTTTTACAAAGTCAAAACATTTGCATCTATCTTGGGCCATTTAGACATCTGCCTTGTTAATCTGACACTGATTTCCATTGCAACCTCTATTTCTAGATCCTGGGGTTCAGTTTCATAATCACCCAGAACTTGAGGTCTTTCAGCGAGTAGAATTTGTTTGGCCTTCTTCCTACTCCTCCCATGTTTCTCCTGAGTCCTGACTGGCCTCTGCTGTATCTTGGCCCCAGCACTCCACCTGTACACTGTCCCAAAGGGTGCAAGCAAAGAATTAAAATAAAATTCCAAATGCTTCTATAACCTTTGACCCTTTGATAAAGATAATGTAGGCATGGCTTGAGATGGTTTGAGGTTTGAGGCTGTTTGCCTGAATAATCCACAGCAAAAGTCCCTAATTCTCTGTATCTTATTAGTAGCAGGCAAAGCATGTGAGAAGATCAAGTAACATCTTCAACCATGAAAACAGGTGTACTGCCTGTGATCACGACCTTCTGAAAGTGACCCCAGAGCCCCAAGAACTCATCAGAAATCTTTAAGAAACTGTGGGCTGAGGTTACAACTTCCTCATAAGAGAATAGGTTGGGCTGTCAAAAGAAACCTGAGTCCAGAAGATCCTTGGAATCTTTGGATGAAGAGTCTGTATACTACCGTAGCATGTCTAAGCCTTTTCAGTTCGCAATTTCCAAGCATGCCCTTGTTTAGTCTTTTGGGCATGGACCAAATGCCCATACGGGACTGTGAGAAAAGTTTCAACACAATTTCAAATGAATTGAAAATTAAACAAAAAATTAACTACAAGAAAATATGGGTACATATCTAATCATGGCAATAAACACAAATTAGGACATGGATAAACATGAAATACAAATTGCAATATAAATATTTAAAATCTTACCTCGTTCAGGGAAAAATGCAAATTAAAGTAACAAGAAATTATCGTTTTTGCTCATAAAAATGGCAAAATATTTTTTAATATAATGGTTAAAATGGAATTGGTAAAACCATTCTGCAAACAATTTAGCAAGATGTATCAAAAGCCTGCAGGATCCATATTCTTATTTCAAACAAAACCACTGCTACAATTTTTTCCTAAGAAAACAACAAATGATATAAACAAAGATTTATGCCAAGATATTCATCACATTCTTCTTAATATCTGGAAAAAAATGTTTAATCATGGGTCATGTTAAAATGCATTAGATGACACCCACACAATGAAATATTATGACAACATGAAAAATGGTATCCTTAAAGATTTTTTAACAATATGAAAAAATACTCAACATTATCAGTTTAAGTATATAAACAATATGAAAGGATTTTTTGTATTATTTCAATTTGTTTTCTAAGTAACAGGCATAGAGACAGAAAGAAAATATGCCACAATATTAATTACAGTTATCACAGATTTTGTTTCCTTTTTTTTTTGTATTTCCCAATTTTTCAACAATGAATATGTACCACTTTTTTAATCTGAAAAACCACCAATTTCAATAAAAGTATATTATCATATTTAAAACTAAAATGTAGAAATTATATCAGTATTGCATTTTGTGAACTTTTCTGGGTCTTTAGACATTTTTCAGATAACTACATTTTTTGAGGTGATACTATTTTTTTATGATAGGCTATAAACTACATGTAACATTCACAGTGCATTTTTATTCCAAATGCAGAAACTATAACAAGAATATAACTAGACCGACTTTAATTTTGCCGTAATGAGATAAGAAATCAACTCTAGACATGACTTCTTAGAGGCAAAGCTAGTTTTCCTGGAAGAATTGCTTCGCTGCAGCCCTTCTGATGTTGAGGGAAGGGCTTCTGTACAGAACACCCTCCTGGGCTGCATCCCCAGCCTCATTCTGACACTGACCGCTGAGCAGCCACTGGCTGGATCACTCTTCTAGCTAGAGCTGTTCTTTTCTATTTTGGAGCTTTCTTTCATTAGAACTAAATCTTATGGGTCACATAGCCATTTGCAACTCCTTTCCTAACTCCATTTGGAGGTACCCAGTTTTTTCAAGCCAAGTAGAAAAAGTTCTATGAGAATACATAGATTGAATCTCACCTCGGCTAGGACACTCGCCCCCACCACTCCTACCCCATTTTTGTGCTTGATCTTTGGGTGCTATTATTTTTCTCTTGCTGACATGTCAATATGCTTTTGTTCCCATGGGTTTCTATATAGCACTTTCAATGTGTTGTTGTCATCTCAACAACACAAGTTTCTGAAGCTGCTTCCTTCTTTCTCCTTCTTTTAGATCTTCATAATGTTGAAGACTTGGTTCTACATACGGTACACAGGCAATCAACAGTTCATTATTGATATGTTTCTCAGGATTCCCTCTAGAGTTTACGCTTTCTCAAAATTGCATGACTATTCATTCATGCAAGGGCTACGACCTGCCCTTTCCTTACCTGCACTTGCGCACTGCATTTGTGGTGGGCGTTTTGATGGGCAGTAGTAGATCCTTTGTGTAGGCTGCACTGAGAGTCAGGGTGTCACCATCACAGGTCAGGGAAATCAGGACCAGGCGAGGTTCCTGGCGAGCAGTAACCATGTTTCCCTCCTGGTTGATCACAAGCCAAAACCTGCCATTTTCAAAACACAGGATATATGTGAAGCATTATGACAGGAAGCCAGACTCTGGAGGAGCTCCAATTAGACACTGTTGTCATCTTTGACTTCTTCCCCATAAGCCTGGTGTGTGTGAGTTTGACAGTGTGTGTCTGTCTGTCCTAAACATCAGCACACAGGACTGAGTCTGTCACTTAATTTCAAAGGATTTAATAACCACTCAAGCATCCAACATATCTAAGAATAGTTTGGGCTCTTTGATGGCACAGAAATCAAAGATGTTAATTATATTTTCATCTCAATCTCTAGAAAGCCTGAACGCTTTCATTAAACATGCTCCAAGCAGATGACAAGAATCTATTTTACAGAAAGACTTACAGGGCAGGAGGAAACACAGTGCCTGGCACCCGGTAGGCAATGGGCTCTCATCGGCGGAAATAGCAGGGCTGTTGCTCACATTGTTCACAGAGCATGGAGTTTAGCTGAGCAACATGCAGTGCCACTTATACTCTGCCAGTTCCAGCCCCCCACCTTTAAAAACTTTTTATGTTCCAATGTTCAGTGCTGTCCATTCTGCAATTTGCTAAACTAGACAGTATTTTTTTCTCTGGCCCAGTATTCCTGGTCTACAGGTACTTCCTAGAAAAAAAAGATAAATGGAGAAATAAGGGCAATAGAAAGAGCCATTTCCAGAACAGGAACAATACGTTTTTGTAGGTTATCTCTCAGCTACCAAAGAAACAAAACATATTGGCATTTCAATCCTTTCAGTACATGCTAATCAAATGATTACAGTTATAGAAGTGAGCATGTGCTTTTGAGATTTCCAGACATAAGAAAAAAATATGGCCGGTACTTTAGGTCGTTCAATATATTTCTTGCATCACTTCCAGCAGATTATCATGGCTGAGCTGTTCAGCTACACTAGAAAAATATGCTCAGTATAAGCCCTTTCCCTAACTGCCCTTTTATCAGACTTTGTTTCTGCACAGACAGAGGCCTGCCCTGCCCCAAATCCTTGGGACCAGCAGGTGAATATTCTCCCTAATATTCTTCCTGGTAATGGCAGTTTAGATCTTTCTAAAATGCAAATCTAACTTTAAGACCCCCTCATTCAAAATCCCTCCACGGTTCCTGCTTTCAGGATAAAACCAACTCCTAAGCAAGGGCATGCACAGCCCTTCATGATCCAGCTGCTGCTCCAGCCACTCTTACCTCCCGAGGTCTTCACACAGGCCAGTCTTTTATACATTTTTTTTTAATTGCAGTAAAATAGATATAAAACATAAAATGCATACTCCTATGTACAGACCCAAAAGAAATGAAAACAGGAACTCAAACAGGTATTTGTGTATCAATGTTTATTGCAGCTTTATTCAAAATGCTAAAAAAGTAGTAACAGCCCAAGTGTCCATCAACAGACGATGGAATTTTTTAAATGTGATTTTAACCATTTTGAAGTATGCGATTCAGTGGCAGGAAGTACATTCACAGTGTTGTGCAACCATCAGCACTATTTGCAAAACCTTTTCATCACCCCAAACAGAAACTCTGTACCAGTTAAGCAATAACTCCTCATTTTCCCCTTCCCTCTGCCCCCAGTAACATCTAATCCACTTTGTCTCTATAAATTTATCTACTAGACATTTCATATAATCAGAATCATGCAATATTTGTCCTTTTGTGTCTAGTTTATTTCAATTAGCGTTATGTTTTCCAGGGCCATCCATGTTGTAGCACATATCAGAACTTCATTCCTTTTCATGGCTGAATAGTATTCCATTGTGTGTATATACCACATTTTGCTTATCCACTCATCCATCAATGGACACTTAGTTGTTTCCACCTTTTGACTACTGTGAATAACATCATAATGAAGGTTCAACGCTCAATGCTGCAAAGAACATTCATCCTATTTATGTCCCAGTTCCTTTTGGTAAATACCTTAGAGTAAGCTTGTCCAACCCATGGCCCATGGGCCACATGTGGCCCAAGACGCTTTGAATGCAGCCCAACACAAATTGATAAACTTTCTTAAAACATTATGAGATTTTTTTGTGATTTTTTTTTTTTTTTTTTTTAGCTCATCAGCTATTGTTAGTGTTAGTGTATTTTGTGTGTGGCCCAAGAGAATTCTTCTTCCGATGTGGCCCGGGGAAGCTTAAAGATTGGACAACCCGGCACAGACTATGCCAGCCTTTCCCCAGCATACACCATTCTCTCAAGCCGAGTGTCTTTGCCCAGCTTATTCTCTCTCTGGAAAGTTCTTCTCTCAACTTACTCGCCCAGCAAGTTCTGAATTATTTTCCAGTTTTCGCCTCAAGCTGTTCCTTCCTCTCTGAAGTTGTCCCTGATGGCCCCAGCAAGCTTCCAGCACTGCGACCTCTATGCTGGCATGCTGGCACATGTCACAACCTCTGTTTAGTTGGTTATCACCTAGGACTGTAAGCCAGTGTTGGTTTCTCTTGATCACACTTTCTGGGAGTGTGTGATGAACGAAAATAAAGAATTTATCATAGTGTCTGGTACAAAGGTCAGCTCTTCTTATCATCTATTGTAATATGAGCTCAAAAACTGCTTTTTGAATCTACGTAGTAAAATTCCAGGGCCCTTTGCCTCTCAGGCCTACAAAAACTAATTCAGTAAATTCTATCACATTTCAGAGCCTACTATACAAAACATGGATTTTTTTTTTTTTTTTTTTTTTTTTTTTTAGACGGAGTCTTTCTGTTGCCCAGGCTGGAGTGCAGTGGTGTGATCTCGACTCACTGCAAGCTCCTCCTCCCAGATTCACACCATTCTCCTGTTTCAGCCTCCCGAGTAGCTGGGACTACAGGTGCCTGCCACCAAGCCCGGCTAATTTTTTGTATTTTTTAGTAGAGATGGGGATTCACCGTGTTAGCCAGGATGGTCTCGATCTCCCGACCTCGTGATCCGCCCACCTCGGCCTCCCAAAGTGCTAGGATTACTGGCCTGAGCCACTGCGCCTGGCCCAAAACATGGAATATTTAGGATCCTTCGTTTTCTTCCTGAAGCAAAGATGCATGTATCACTAACGTTTCAACTATGTCATGAATTGCCCTCTGCCTTGGGAGCTGGTAGGAGAAAGGTTACAGCTCCCATGAGTCCTGTGTTACTTGCTGAGCTGCGAGGGCTTCTCTGGAAAGGAGTTTCAAGTGCAGCCTCACAATGAGACCCGGGGCTGGCCTGAAGCCAGACCCTAAAGAGGACAAAGCCGCCGGCTCCGGGGTTTTGCAGCCTTCGCTGAACCCCAGGAATCCACGCAACTCTCAGAACCCAGAGAGAACATTAACAAGATCACTCTTTACAAAGCCCCAGTGTGCTAAAGAAAATAAGAGTTCTGGTTCCGCTGCTGTGTGGCTCTGAACTCAGCTTCTTTATCCACAAGAGTTCTTGAGAGAATTGGGGAAAATAGCATCTGCAATGCCACTCCCTACTTTTTTTTTTTTTTTTTTTTTTTGACTTAGTCTCCCTCTGTCACCCAGGCTGGAGTGCAGTGGCATAATCTTGGCTCACTGCAACTTCTACCTCCCGGGTTCAAGCGATTCTCCTGCCTCAGCCTCCTGAGTAGCTGGAATTACAGGTGCGCGCCACCACGCCCGGCTAATTTTTTTTTTTTTTTTTTTTTTTTTTTCCTTAGTAGAGATGGGGGTTTCACCATTTTGGTCAGGCTGGTCTCGAACTCCTGACCTCAGGTGATCCACCCGCCTCGGCCTCCCAAAGTGCTGGGATTACAGGCGTGAGCCACCGCGCCTGAAGGTATTCGTTGAACTGCAGTCATTACTATTATGAGCCCCGCCTTGGTGCGCTCTTGGAGGGCTGGACTCTACAGTTCCAGCTTTCCCCAAGATCTCAAGAAAGTCACTCAAAGTAAAGCTCCTGGGAACCAATCTCTTTAAGCTAGCCGCCTCCACTAAATGGAGATTAAGAAGTTTGCTCACTGGCGGACACCTGGGAGCGATACCACACCTCAGCAGGAGCACATGACGCCAAGGAGCCAGTGGGAGGTGGAAATCCGCCCACCCCGGGAAAACGGGTCCACGCGCTCAGAGTCCCAGAGCCCCGGGATCTGATGCTGGGGGCTGAGGGTTCCTTTTACTCTTTGGCCTTGTCTCATCCAACTCCCAGTTTCTTTGTAATAGGAAGAAGGACCTGTTAGCAGACTCTGCAGACCTCCCCTGCACTCCTCCCTCCTCAGCCCCTTGCCCGAGCCGGATCAGCGCTGCCCCGCGCCCGCGCTCGGCCGTACCTGTCCCGCAGGTTGCCGCTGCGCAGCCCCATAGCCGTGCACTCAGCCTCGCTCACTGGCACCCCCTTGCAGGATTTCACAGGGTAGATCCAGAGTTGCGCCACTGTGCCCACCTGCTGCAGCAGCCGCCGGCGCCGCGTGGGCCATGCGCGGCGCCAGGCGACAGCCCCCAGCGCCACCGCGGTCAGTCCCAGCACCGCGACCCCGAGCCACCCGGGCCGGGGCTGCGCGAGGAGGACAAAGCGGGCCAGCGCGGAGGAACCGGCTGCGCCCATGGCTGGCTTCTCCGCGAGGTGGCGGAGGCAAGGCCGGAGCGCGCTGGTAGCCCGGGGCCGCTGGGGGAAGGTGCGGCCTTTGGCCCTGAGCCCAAAGGGTGGGCAGCTCCCGAACCCTTCCGGGCCAATCAGAGCAGTGCGTCCTTCTGGGGGGCGGCGCGGGGAGTGGGAGGTGGCGGCTCAGCTTCCACTTGGTCTGCGCCCCACCGCCTCTGCAACCTTACGTCGCCTGCAGCTGCAGGGCGCTGTGCCCTCCCCCACGATCGCTGCAAGAGATCAGTTTATTTACTTACGTATTTATGGGGTTATTTGACCTAAAATAAACAATATACAACATTGCAGGACAAAGCGTGATTTTGAAATTAAAAATCAGACAGCGGGCAGCAGCCTCTCCTAGGAATAGTAGAGAGCGGGTCGGCCCTGCCTGGCCTGCGCAGTGTCCAGCTCTCTGCTGCGGCTGCCCTCCCCGCAGGCTGCCCAGGGTCTAGGGAGCTTCCAAAGAGTAGGGGTCTGGTGGAGGAGGATGCTACCAGGCCCTCTGCTCCAGCGAGACCAGGCCAGAGTTCTCCCGGCGGCAGCTCTGAGCAGCAATGGGCGTCTGAGAGCGCCTTCTACGCTCCCGGCGGGGAGCCTCGAGCTGCAGCTGCTTTGGCAACGCCTTGGCTCAGAAGTTTAGCACTGCACAAGGTCCCCAGGCTGCTTCTGGCGGGAGGGAATGTCACCTGGTCCTGCAGGCACTCACCTCAGTCACTTGTCACTTCCAAATCAGGTTATATTCCAGTCAACAATATCAGCATACCCGAACAGCAGGGTTTAGGAGTCAGGCTCCTGTTTGATGTACCAAGCTATCAAAGGAAAAAATTACTCAAACGCTTATTAAAAAGGTAAGGAAGACTATTCACGGCTATTGTAACAGGGGCATCACAATAGGGGAAAGAGATTAGGCTCAGCTCTGTATTACAGCGAAGACTGCTGGGGGTTTATAGCCAAAGAGCAGAGTTCTTCAGGTCAGTGAATGGAAAATCACTAAGAGGTGACATCAGGTATAGAGGATTACTGATAAACCCACTTAACAGGATTCTACTGAACTAGGCAAGGACTTATACACTGAGGGTGACAGATGAGGAATCTGAGCAGATATCAAGGGTGATCAGATATCAAGGATGGGAAAATACTCTGGAAACTGACTAAGCAGGATTCTTGCTAAACTGGGCTCTGCAGGGAGTAGGGTGGCAAAGTCAAGGCCTCATGAAGAAAAGGGGTCAGAGGAGACCGAAGTTTGGTCGAGAGCCTGTGTCATCCCCAGCTCAGCCATGGTCCCCTGAGCCAGGAGTGTACATTTCAAGACTCAGCCAGAATTGTCCATGCAGGGCAAGGGTGCCTTGGATGAGAGAAGCGGGAGTTCGCCAAGAGAAAAGAACAACCCTCTCCTCCAGATGGCAGCTCACTGCAGAGCAGTTCCGTGCTCAGGGAGGCTCTGTCTTTACTGGCCTGAACACTTATCTGTCCTGTGTTTCTGCTCTCTTCTCTTCTCTTCCAACCCCAGGTCACACCCTGTCTGTAAAGGACACAGCTCAGCAGGATGCACCACTTGATCCTCCTCGGAAAGGCAGCTCCAGGGCACCAAATATGTGTTTCTGTTTATCTCCCTCCTGAATTCCTCTTTGAAAATTTAAGAGGAAAAAATGGCTCCCCTATTTTAATGGATGACTTTAAAGTTCTGATTTTTCCATTTCATCACTTCCAGAATTTACCCAGGGCTACAGCTCGCTTATCACTTTTACCTCACAGGGTGCGGGGGATGGTGGTGAATTTCAGTCCCAGAACCCAGCAAAGGAAAATAGAGGAGGAGGGAACAACCACTCCTCACTGACCACTAGGAAGGCCCCTTGCAGACACTGGCCATCCTGCCACAGACAGGACACCGGTGTGCCTGCAGCTCACAATGCCCTCGCCCCCTGCCAATGACAGAAGCCAGTGTTTGTGGAGTCAGATTGTGTCTCTGGAGGCAATCAGAAAGGGTAAGGAAAAATAAATTGCAGTGACTCAAATTCTAATATAAAGAGAGAAGCCCAGGAAGAAGACTCATAAATACCACAGATAAAGCAGGATTGAGATTCATGTTTATTAGTTACAAAGAAACCGTAAAATTGTAAGTAGGTGAAATCATCCATATACTATTTCAGTGAGTATTTTTGCTTAAGATCATACCAAAGTAGTTTGGTTTTTTTGTTACAAAAAAATTATTTGCATTGAAAAAAATACGTTCATGCTGTCTTCCTTGCAATCCTACTCTTAAAATTCCATCCTCTTTTAAATGTCATCCTCTTCTTTATCTTACTTGGAATTCCAGGTGGTGTATCTAGCAGTTACACACAAACAGATGACTTTTATATGGCTTAATAAAGGTGTAATAGAATATTAAAACTAAGTCTATAAGAGAATTTCCATACTCAAGTACAGCCCAGATTCCATAATGCTAGAGCACATGAGTGAAAAGTCAACAGGACTCAATGGCCACGTAAAGACCAACATTAGGCATTTGTGAGTGTGGTAACATGTGTCCTGCACATCAGGTAATCCTGATAGTTAATAAAAGGAACACATTTTAAAAACATTTTTGCAGCTTTTTAGTTGATTCATTAAACTTGCTTTATTCATCAAAAAGTCAGGAAGTAAAAGCATAATAGCCATGATAACATTCAAAATAGCATTTTTGATGATGTTAATTATTTTTAAAGCCTTCAGTACCTAAAATCTGTACATATACCTTCATATTCCCACCTCTAATACTTTCCTTGCATTAACCTGGAGCATACACAACTTTGAAAAGTCAAAAATCGAGATTGTTTTCCAGGGTAAAGATAGTTGAAGGCTGGATAATAAGGATTTGCTGAGGTATTGCTGCCGCTGTTGTTAAGATCTCAGTCAATCCCTCCTGGTTGCTGAAGCCTGAACAAATAATAAGAATCTCTGGTTATTTGGTTATTTATCCTACTGTTCATAAATAATTCAAACTCCCACAAAACAGTCACTTATTGAGGTTATACATATAAATGTATGGTGCAGTGCTGTGCAGAAAGCATGGCCTATTAGCTCTAATTCACATCAGCTCCCAGACCATACATCAGCTGACCTAGCTGAGCCTTTGTTTCTCATTCATAAAATGCCTATTATCATATCTATCTCACAGAGATCCTCTCACAGATAAAGATTACACAAGGCCTTCTGGGGAGCAGAGACAATTGGAAATTGAGGCTGAATAAACCACAGATGTTCATTGCCTCCATCCACTGCAAAACAGGATCTGGTTAGACGAGTTTGTGACCAAGTGACATGGAAAACCCTCAGTTGTTAAGGTATCTCACAGCCACTGGGCTCCCTCAGATGCAGAGAACATGTGAAAGCCCTTGGCTCACACATTGATCCAGGTCCAGCCAATCATGACTGGAACAGCAGGACACAGGATCAGTTTCACTCAAGCTAGATGGCTCAGGCTTGGGTCCACTCTCCCCACATGGGGCTTTTAGAAATGCCAGGCACTTAGGAGCTTCACAGTTTCCTCTCTAGTATTAATACTTATTATATTTCATCAAATCCAAGATATACCAATTGTAAAATGCACCATTATTTTATGCATCACTGATAATTTTATGCACCACTGATATTTTTCAAAAGGCACCCTGAATGTTATAAGAAGCTGACTGATATCAGAGATGTTAGAATAGGATCTCAGAACTGATGAAATATGGTAATGGTTATGCAAATACCTAGTCATAATAGTAGTCAATAGAGGTGTAGTTCCTTTTTGCCCACTTCAAGGGAAAAGCCGGTGTCATGTTTATATCCACTATGGAACCTAAGACTAGATCATGATGGAATGATGGCAATAAAAAACATAACTAATATTTACTGAGCACTTTATTTGTGTTGCAATGCTGAAACTTTATATGAATTAATACTCAAGATAACTTGTGTTGGTTGTTTTGGTAAGTGCTATTATTCCCACTTTGCAGATAAGGGTACTGAGACTTAAAGAGAAGTTAAACATCTCATTCAACTTAGGAAGATGCTTGGATTACCAACCCAAGTCTATCTAATGCTAGATCTAGACCTTCTAAGCTACTATGTTACCCTGTCCTTAAGGACGGTCAGGTTGTGGATGTCAGGACTGCAAGGGCAAGTAACACACGTGAGAAGCTCAGGCCAGAAACAGAGAGAAGGATGGTCAAGAGTTTTGGAGATGAGGTGACCTTAAGAACTGGGTCATGGATTTTATGAGAGAACTTGCTTAAAATCTCCAACTTGAGGTCTTCTGACCAACTTTCTCATTCCTTTAATTTGGGAGTTAGGCTTTTGCCTCCAGGAGTCAGGGCTGTATTGGACACGATGAAATCAATGTGAGAACATTATTGTCTAACTCATGATTCAGGACCCAGTCACCCTGATGCACTGATTTTTTTTTTCAAACTTCAATTATACTTTAAAAATACATTTGATAAAAAGCATCCAACTTAAACATTTTCCCAAGTTGATGTTGAATAATTTAAACATTTCCTCTTCTATCTGAGACAGAAAAAATAAATACAAAACTCTTGAAAATCAGTCACCTTTATTTCCCTATTCCTTAATGATGTTCTGTAATAAGCTGTGAACATATACCTGTCTTTCTGCTGAGCCTCTTCCATCAGCATTTTACCATTAAATGGGAAATAAGGGTGGAGAAGGTTGAGGTAGGAGTACACAGATTACTGCAGGGAACAGAAATTAAGGGCATTGTCCAACTCCAAAGATCAGAATACAAAACTGCTTATTCTCTCAAGAATTAAAGCAGCATAACATTAAAAAAACACACACACACACACATAAGAAAATGCAGCAATGGCTCCAAGACAGTGTATTCAGAAGCAAAGCTGACCTTTTACCATATTACCCTAGTGGATCCGTCACTACACCATCCGATACACGGGGTCACCAACTCTCAGGCTTCCAATTTTTTCCACTGAATAATAGATTCCAAAAAGCGGAGACGACTTGTATAATTCCCTCTCAGAAGGATCACACAGGCGGTAGCTGAAATAAGCAAAAATTCAATCATCAGACACAAGAAGGAAATAATAATCGAAATATTCTCAACAGAACTCAAGTTTGCCTTCCAACTTATTTATAAATACACAGCAAACCTTTTCTAAAATGTTGACAGAGAAGTCTGTGGACAATTAGTCAAACTGCAAATAATTCTAGCTTTTCTAGAAGTATCCTGAAAGTCTATGCAATTTCTCCATGGCTTCAGTTTCAGGCCGAAAAGAAAAAATGTATGTGTACGTATAAAATAAATACTTCGTCTATATGGGTACCTTCGACTTCACAACTCATTGAAACAAATGCCCCTGAAAACACAAAATGGAATGGCCCTGAACTCTACAAATCTTCTGTTTAGTGCATTTAAGCACCATGCGTTCAACCCCCTCCCGGTTTATAAGCCCAAAGCTGGGGTTCGCTGGTGAGCAAAAATTCAGACAGACATGCAGTTGTCAGGTGGGTCTGGACTACTGCAGAAGTTAGTCTTTTCCCACTGTCCTGTCTAAAAAAAGTAATAAATTTCACAGCATCTTAAATAATTATCACTACATCTAATAGAATTGTAAATCTGAAAGCATCATGAAATAACCTCTTCTCTAAGCTAAACCCATTGGAAACAATCCACAAAACAAAGGAAAGAGAAACAAAATAGAATATAGCTCCAAAGAATGTTAAGCCTAAATTACTATCTTCATTGGGAACTAAAGTCAGCCAAACTTCTTTAAATAACAAAACAAGAGAAATCCTTAGCATAAAAAAAGCTCCTCAATAAAAAATCTCTGACAATTCATGACATTCATTTTTTTCTAATATTTCATTATGCAGTTTCAATTATTCTCATATTCCTTGATATTGATTCTAATGAAGGAATCTGAGTTGCAATAAACATTATTAAATAAAGTGTTTGAGGCCTAAATTTGGAAAGGCACATATAAATATTATTAAAAATTGATATGAGAGATATTAAAATTTTAAAATGTAGTATTATACAATTAAAAGTTTATCAAAGCTGGGCACGGTGGTTCATGCCTGTAATCCCAGCATGTTGGGAGGCAGGCGAATCACTGAGGCAAGGAGTTTGAGACTAGCCTGGCCAACATGGTGAAACCCTGTCTCTACTAAAAATACAATAATCACCCAGGCATGGTGGCACACACCTGTCGTCCCAGCTACTCAGGAGGCTGAGGTTGGAGAATCATTTGAACCCAGAAAGCAGAGGCTGCAGTGAGCTAAAACCACGCCACTGCACTCCAGCCTGGGGGAAAGAATGAGATTCCTCTCAAAAAAAAAAAAAAAGAGTTTATCCAAAGCACTAGAGGATCCATCCAGGAAAAGAGAGAAAGCAACAGTGCTCTCATTAACCAATAGACACAAATCAGTCAGAAGGTAGAGTGGAAGGTGCTCCAGAGAGAAAGGTCATATCTTCCCTAAAGCAGACATAGCACCTAAACCCATAGGTAGTTCTGGGGTGGAGATAATTTTTAAAATACACTGGCCGTGGTGGTATTCTACCTCTTCAGGGTGTCCAGTGGCTCTTTCCTGTCTATGACTCCAGTGTCTGGGTCCACCGTGGTCAAAATACATCTGTCATGGAATAACCAAGGGTTAGGTGATGGTTAGGAACCAATGGGTGGGCCACACCACAGTCCTGGGGTCTAGCAAGGCTCATTACCTGGGGCATGCCATTATCTTTTTCACTTCTACACTGCCAATTAGGAGTTCATCCCAGGTATCCTAAAAGAGAAAGTTATCTTTTAAATGGAGGCTTCATTAGTCTCTGAGTCTGTTTATTCTTTGGCTCATATTAAGTATGAAACTATTATAGTAGAAGAAAGCAGCACAAGGTGACACCAAGAAATATCTCCCAGAAGACTCAAAGGGAGGCAGCATACTGGCAAACTCAGGTCCACCTCTTGACTCCCAGTCTCAAAATCCTGATTCCATCATCACAGGGATGACAGATCTTCTATACGGTGCAGTTTGCCATGAGAGTCATAAATTAACAGAAAAGTCAATGTGTGGATATACAATGAGAAATGTATAACTTGCAAGACACACTTTCCTTATAGCTAAGCTGCAGTGGAACCCAAGTTACAATCTGAAGGTTCTTTGAAGAGTGGGGACATCACCCAAGAGAAGGCAGTCATGATTCACACATTCAATGCTGCCACCTCCACAGACAGGCAGCCTGCTAATGGGGTCTTGATCTCACTGCCACTGACTGTGCCTTGCCTTCCCACCCTTGAACGTGGGCACCGCCAACACTTGCCTCAGGGATGAACTCAATCCTCACAACTTTGAGGGAGGCGCTATCATGAGCCCCATTTTACCCAAAGAAATGGAGAACTAGAGAGAGACAAAATTATCTCAAGGTCACACCAGAGGATGTAAAGCAGCTGGGTTTGAAATCTTTCTGATTCTGAAGGTAGGACTTTGAACCACCTAGCTTTTAACCATATATATTTTTATATGTGCACACACACATATACAGAAATATATATGAGGGATACAGAGATTGTATTATATATATAATATGATTTCTTTTTATACACACACACACACACATACATATACATATATAAGGTGGTTATGTGGATTATATTGTAGGGAGGCAAAATAGCACCTCTACCCTCTTAGGGTTTTTCGGCTGGGCCTGATAATTGAATTGGCATAAGACAGATCAACAGGAGAAATGTACACATATTTGTTGAATATAACCTTTATGTGGCACAGGAACCTTCGTGACAAAATGAAGATGCAATTAGAGTTGAACACTTATATACAGAACTGGGCAAAGATGTGGTAGGACTAGGGTACTTAACCGAGTAGAGAGGGACAGGGAAGATGAGGATTGGTTTGACAGAGTTTGTACAGATTTCCCTCGGCCTCAACTTTCTGTCCTTGATAATAAGCATGACATTTTCCTTCTGGTACTGGGAGACATCTTGTACACAGGAATTTCGTCTCCTGCTTGTAAGAAACAGAAGGAAGGGCAGAGTGATCCTCTTGCGCCTCTGTTTTTCAAGTGTCCTTAACTCAAAAAAGTCAATATGCTGGAGCGGCATGTTTGGGGGTCATGTGATCTCAACTCCTTCAATATTACATATACATATATAATATGATACATGATATGGTTTGGGTCTGTGTCCCCACCAAATCTCATGTCGGATTGTAATCCCTATTGTTGGAGGTGGGACCTGGCGGGACGGAATTCAGTCATGGGGGTGGATCTTTCATGAATGGTTTAGCACCATCGCCTTGGTGCTGTTCGTTCTTGCGAGATCCGGTTGCTTAAAAGTGTCTGGCACTTCCCCTTAGCTCTCTTGCTCCTGCTTCTGCCATGTAGGAAGCTGGACCTCCTTTGTTTTCCACCATGATTGGAAGCTTCCTGAGGCCTCCCCAGAAGCAGAAGCCTCTATGTATCCTGTACAGACTGCAGAACCATGAACCGCTTTTCTTTTCTTTTTTTTTTTTTGAGGCAGAGTCTCACTCTGTTGACCAGGCTGGAGTTCAGTGATTCAATCTCGGCTTACTGCAATCGCAACCTCCGCCTCCCAGATTCAAGCGATTCTCGTGCCTCAGTCTCCTGAGTAGCTGGGATTACAGGCACGTGCCACCACATCCGGCTAATTTTTATATTTTTAGTACAGATGGGGTTTCGTCATGTTGGCCAGGCTGGTCTCGAACTCCTAACCTCAGGTGATCTGCTCCCCTCGGCCTCCCAAACTGCTGGGATTACAGGGTGTAAACTACCGCGCCCAGCCTAAACCTCTTTTCTTCATAAATTATCCAGTCTCAGGTATTTTTTTAGAGCAATGTGAGAACAGACTAATACATATATCCAGGCAGATTACAACTTTTTGACTTTACGATGCGTTTATTGAGAGGTAACCCCATGGTAAGTCGAGAAGCATCTGCACACACGGGAGCGGGTGTATGTAGAGCTATATAAAGGTTGCAGGCCCCTCCGTGAATAGGGAGGCCATCTGTATTCTTGATCTGTAAGGCACCATGCCCGTCTCTGCTGATACCTACTGATTTAAGGTTTGAATTTCACAGGGCAATCCTCTGTCCAGGTCTCAAGGTAGGAGGCATCGGGATACGGGGCCTCACTACTGCCTCCGTAAATCAACAGCATAGACTGTGAGTCTAAGGAATTTGGAGAAAAAATCGTCTCAAGTTAGGAACCAAAGAAACCTATTCCTACTTACCTGGCTGCTTCCCTTGTGCAGGAGGCATAAGAAGTCTGAAGTCTCTGCAGGAGGCAGAGCAGGGCAGCGGGTAAGGACTAACCCCATAACTTTTCCCCCTATGCCGCTGATGACTAGGCCATGTCTGGTCCTCCTTCAGCGGTAAGCCAGCCCTTCCAACCCCTTCCCGCGCCTACAGTGGTGCTTTAGCAATGCAAATGGTTCTCCAGTACATACCGGGTCTTCAAAACTCAGAAATCTCCTACAGGGCATGACCACAGCTACAGACTGAAGTAAGGAGGTCTCCATGGATGCACTGGGTTCTAAATCGTCCTTTAGAAAACTGCTGCTTTGTGGAAATAAACGCCACGTTCCAACTAACCAGTTGAGGATAACTGTGTGTACACATCGTGGGTAAGGAATGGAATCGCCATGTCCTACTCAGGACTTATTACAAGTACTCCTAGCCAGTAACTTATTGCGCAAAACTACAAGACAACCACAGCGGGTGGCTAACCTCCTGGCAGATTGTGACCTCCGATGGAGTGTGACCCAGGAAGGCAGCTACTGTACTGGGAAGTGAGGACCGATGGGTACACTGGCCTAAAAGGCGGCCAGGAAGCCTGGACACCTTTCACCACACGAGGGCGCTGCGGACACAGGAATGGGAGCCGACCCAGCCGCCTTGTGCTGAAAGCACCCAGGCTCTCCAAGTATCTTCGGTTCACTTTTTGTTTTTTTCTTTCATGAGTGCTGATGAATTTAAGATTTCCAAGCCACATAACGGTGGCAATTCTGCGTCGTTATTATGATAGAAAGCAGGCACAAATTCAGTTAGTCATCTATTCTCACTGTTAGACAACCGCAAGGCCCCGTTTAGAAGAGCAAATTGTCTGGGTTCGTTAAGAATCGTCTGCAGCACCCACAGATGCCAGCTCTAGTTACTTCCTAAAATAGTAATCACCACATACAATCATATATATTCTAACCCTAATCTGATCATTGTCAGCATTTTGGTGTAAAGCATTATTTGCAGTTTTAAAAAAAAACCTATGCTAATTAAGTTTAAATGCAATTATTAATTCAGTTATTAAAAATGATACATTTTATACTATTAAAATAAATTTAATAACGCATGGAATTAAAATTTCCATTACATTCTACTAGACATACATAACAGTAAAATAAGCTATTTGGTAAGTTCCAGTGTCTCCTCAAAGGAAGACACACACGTGACCAACAAGCATATGAAAAAATGCTCAATATCACTGATCACTAGGGAAATGCAAATCAAAACCACAATAAGCTACCATCTCACACCAGTCAGAATGGCTATTACTAAAAAATCAAAAAATAACAGTGCTGGCGAGGCTGTGGAGAAAAGGGAAGGTTTACATACTGTTGGTGGGAATGTAAACTGCTTCAACCACCGTGGAAAGGAATCTGGGGATTTCTCAAAGAACTTAAAATAGAACCGTCATTCAACCTAGCAATCCCATTATTGGGTATACACCCAAAGCAATATAAAGCATTCTACCACAAAGACACATGCACACGTATATTCATCACAGCACTGTTCACAACAGCAAACACATGGAATCAACCTATCAACAGTGGACTGGATAAAGAAAATGTGGTATACATACACTATGGAATACTATGCAGCCATTAAAAAAACCCACGAGATTATGTCCTTTGCAGCAACATAGATAGAGCTGGAGGCCATTATTCTGAAAGAATTACTGCAGGAACAGAAAACCAAATGGAGGCTAAATATTGAATACACATGGATACAAAGAAAGGAACAACAGACACGCGGGCCTACTCGAAGGTGGAGGGTAGGAAGAGGGTGAGATTGAAACACTATCGGGTACTATGCTTATTACCTGGCTGACAAAACAGCCTGTACACCAAACCCCCAGCAACACACAATTTCCCTATATAAAAAACCTGCACCCGTACCCCTGCACCTAAAACAAATGTTGGAAAGAAAAAAATAAATAAGTAAATAGGTAAAGAAAAAGATTCCAGGGTCTTCCCTAAACACAAAATCGGCTCGAGACGCTTAGTGCGCCCCCTGCTGGTAACCAACCTTTCTGCAGTCTGCCGAAATCCAGGTCCCAATGACATTTACTTAGAGTGACGGGATAAAACCATGGAGTTTCCCAGATGAAAGAAGCAAGGAAAGGAAGAGGAAAATGCAAGGAGGAGGGGGAGTACTATACATAAGGGGCTCAGCCCTGAGGAAATAATCCTGAGAATTTGCTATGAATGAATGTGTGCACATCTTGTAAATACTAAATTAAGACTAGAGGGTTTTCCATCACAAGCAGCACCCAGAGAGAGAAGTGAAACAAGGGTGGGGCGGGTGGGTGTTGTGGAACACACAAATGAGGGTGTTTGTTTGAAACCTTCATTAGAATCCATATAGGCATTTGCCAAGCAAAAAATTAGATGTAAGAAACTTAAAAGGTGACTACTAACGGAGAGTCTCCCTTCCTCTTTTCCTGTCTCTCTCTCCATAGATGCATATGAATGTGTATACACACACACACACACACACACACACACACGGGTCTATATAGACACACAGATGCATGGCTATATCCATAGAGAGGAAGTAGATACAGATGTAGAGAATATATATCTCTACCTATATAGTCCATCTCTCTCTGTATAGCCAGAGAGAGAGAGAGTGCAGAGTCAGGTGAAAATAGACGCCAAGGCAAGTTCTCAAATACCTGGCACAGAAGGACAAGACCTCTGAGAGTGAGGTGGAAAAAGCCTGCATGGTCTGCCATGGCAGTGGGCTATGAAAGAAATCACTTGGAAGAGCACAGATCAGAGCAGCAGTTCAAATTAGATCCACGGCCACCAAGCCTCTGGGAGCCTGTTCCTGGAGCCTCCTGCCACCCCCGTCCAGGCCCCTTCATCTGCTTCATCTCAGTCGCAGGATTGGTGCCTCCCTTTCGCTGCTCTTGGTTTTCTATGCATGTGTTTATGATACTGTGTTGTACACACAATTGTTAGAAGCAACTTTAAACTATTTTGTGATAAATCGAGGGTATAATAAACAAGACTGTTCTGTTTCTAAATCCATAGCAATTTTTCTGACTTGGTATCAGTGACTCTACATGATTATAGAAAGCTTAAAGTCACCTACTGGAGAGTCGCTAAATATACATGGGACACATGTGCAATAATCATTATTCAAGTATTTCAAAAGGGTGTGCCCAGTCTAGACAACACGATATAACCTCGTCTCTACCGAAATTACAAAAACTAGCCAGGTGTGGTGGTGTGTGCCTGTGGTCCTAGCTACTCAGGAGACTTGAGGCAGGAGGATGGCTTCAGCCTGGGAGGCAGAGGTTGTAGTGAGCCGAGATCACGTCACTGCACTCCAGCGACAGGGTGAGACTGAAACTGGGCAACAGGGTGAGACCCTGTCTGGAAAAAAAAGAGGATGTGAGTCTATATCTATTAACACTGAATACTTTTCAAGGTGTCACTGAGTGAAAAAAGCACAAGGCACATTTTAGGTGTGTGTGTTTATGTGTAATAGAGAACGATTCCATTCACATAAAAAATCTGTATACATAGCTATGTGTACACATTTACAGCAATAAATCTGGAAGTCTCCTCAGCAACATTTAAACATTGTTTTTCATAACAAATCTTGAGTTTCTTCTTTTGCCTTTTTTGCTTTATTTTTTATAAGAGGTATAAACCCAACAGCACATCTTAAAAATAACTTTTGTCTAGATAGTTTATCAGATTCTCTCTGACATCAAATACATGATGTCTTTTCCAACACCAATTCTGCAATTCTCTGACACCAACTGGGTGTCCAACAATCCAACCCAATTCTGACACTCACTACTAGAAGCAAGTAGAGATCCCTTAGGTAAGTCCTACAAGACTGCCCCCCACCCCAGATGCCAGCCAAGTGCAGGCCAACCATGCTTCTCACCAACCGGCTATAAATTGAGGGTTCCCACAACCCCCTCCTAAGGTTTGACAAGTTTCTAGAATGACTCCTAGAACTCAAAAAACGCTTTACTGTTCTCAACTTATTTTAAAGGATGCAACTCAGGAACAGCCCAGTGGAAATGCTGTCTAGGGCAAGGGATGGGGCGGGGGCTCTCTTGAGTTTTCATGCCCTCTCTGGGTGCACCACCCTCCCAGAACTTCAATGTGTTTTCCAACTCGGAAGCTCTCCAAACCCCATCTTTCAGGGGTTTTTGGAAGTTTTATTTCATGTAAATGATTGGTAAAATCATTAGCCGTTGGTAACCGAACTCAACCTCCAGCCCCTCTCCCTTCGCCTGAGGTTAGGGCTGGGTAGGACTGAAAGTCCCAACCCTCTAATCATGGCTTAGTCTTTCTAAGAACCAGCTCCCATACCAAAGCTGTCTAGGGACACCCCTCTTTCCCTAAGAGTCATCTCACTAGCATAAAGTCAGGTATGATTGAAAGGGGCTTGCTATGAATGACCAAAGAAACTCCTCTCACCCCTGTCACTCAGGAAATTCCAAGGGCTTAGGAGCTCCTGCCAGGAACCAGAGACAAAGACCAAATATATACTTCCTATTACACCAGAGTTAAATGATCTCAAACCGAAAGCTATTTTTTTCTGTTCTTAAGACATACAAGCTAATGAATATTCCTTAATGTCATATTTCAAAATTTAATCACTCTTCTTACAAAGAAAGACCATGCCATGGTTCCTGCATTTGGATCCAGTTCATATCAAGCAAGTCTTCAGCATCCACTGCCCCCAAACACACACACACACACACACACACACACACACACACACACACGCCCTATCCAGAGTGCCTCTTTCTCACTGGGATCCTGCAAGTCTGATGTCCTGACCTCAGCTGCAGCCCTCTACCTACTGAAGCCTTGATCCCACTTGGCCCTGAGACCCTTGGAGGCAGACACAGTGAGGTCGTCTCTGTTATCTGAGCATCTATCTCAGAGATTAGCACTAAGGAAACAACATTTGCTGCAAATATGAATATTTCAGAATTTGGGGACTAAGACAGGATGCCATACACTAAGAATTACCAACTTAAGTAAGACATTACTTTTCACTTAACAAATTAGTAAAAATTATAGCGATGCCGGCAAGAGGCCAATGAAAAGGGCACATTTATGCTCACCTTGAGGGAATATAAATTGGTACAAGGTTTCTGGAAAGCAATTTGGCAATATATACAGAGAGCCTTTAAAATGCTGCATTAAAAGGCCGGGCGCGGTGGCTCAAGCCTGTAATCCCAGCACTTTGGGAGGCCGAGACGGGTGGATCACGAGGTCAGGAGATCGAGACCATCCTGGCTAACACGGTGAAACCCCGTCTCTACTAAAAAATACAAAAAAACTAGCCGGGCGAGGTGGCGGGTGCCTGTATTCCCAGCTACTCGGGAGGCTGAGGCAGGAGAATGGCGTAAACCCGGGAGGCGGAGCTTGCAGTGAGCTGAGATCCGGCCACTGCACTCCAGCCCGGGCAATAGAGCGAGACTCTGTCTCAAAAATAAATAAATAAATAAATAAATAAAATAAAATAAAATAAAATGCTGCATTAGCATTTCCTAAGAATACTTTTGGAAATGTAGATACCGACCATTTTACAAAGCTGCTCATTATTTGTGTAAGAGAAAATGGAAAACAACCTAAATGCTCAATCCTAAGGGAGTGGTTAAACAAGTTATTGCAGAGTCAGTCACAGAATGGACTCATATGGAACCACTGGAACCACGCGAATGAAGGGTTTCCAAAGACAGAGCTGGTTGTCATACGCCATTAAATGCAAATGGTGGAATTTAATACTATTTATACGATATCACATAAACCATACTGGAAACACAACAAAATGTTACCACAGACTACATTTTAATAGTATGATGTTGAAGAATTTTTAAATTTCACTTTAAGCTCTGGGATACGTGTGCAGAATGCACAGGTTTGTTACATAGGTGAACCCGTGCCACGGTGGTCTGCTGCACCTGTCAACCCATCATCTAGGTTTTAAGCCCCGCATGCATTCTGTATTTGTCCTAATGCTCTCCCACCCCTTACCCCCCACCCCCCGAGAGGCCCTGGTGTGTGTTGTTCCCCAGTGAGGAATTTTTATGTGTTTCTTCCATCTCTACTGTGTTTTTCAAGCTGTGCAAAGAAGATGAATTACTTTTAAAAATGTCTTTTGTAATCAGAAAAAAATTAACTATCTGAAAAGTTTCTTGAAATTCGTCATTAAAATGTTTTCCACAGCCCTGGTTCCAGACTCCCTGGGCTTTCTCATGACCCCATGTTTGAACGGCACTGTGTGGAGACCCAGTGTGCTTTATCCTTCAAGGATAAATATCCTCACATTACACAATAGCTGGTGTATGCTCCTATGGAATCGCATGAGACACATTTCTGTAAACCAATAATGTGCCTGGACTGCTTTTCAGCACGCTTAGGCATATTAAATGTGCCTGGAGGCATCTGCTGTTTGGGACACTTGGACCTGGAAAATCCTAGCAGAAGAGAAAGACAGAAGTCTAAGGCTTTTTTTTTTTTTCTTTGAGACAGAGTCTCACTCTGTCGTCCAGGCTAAAGTGCAGTGGCACGATCTTGGCTCACTGCAACCTCTGCCTCCCAGGTTCAAGCAATTCTCCTGCCTCAGCCTCCCAAGTAGCAGGGATTACAGGCATCCACCACCACGCCCAGCTAATTTTTGTATTTTTAATAGAGATGGGGTTTCACCATAGTTGTCAGGCTAGTCTCGAACTCCTGACCTCAGGTGATCTGATTGCCTTGGCCTCCCAAAGTGCTGGGATTATAGGCGTGAGCCACGGTGACTGGACTGCCTAAGGCTGTTTTAGAAGCTGGCTTCTGTTCTCTGGAAACGACCTACTCTTAAAAACACCAGCAACAGGCTACAAAAAGGGAAGCAGAGCTCTTGAGATGCGGCTGTGTTGCTCTGAAGTGTATTCACTGGTTGGGACATTCTACAGGGCTGAGGTGGGTCTGTGTGTTCCACCCACATAGCAGTTTCCTCTCAGGAGAGGTTATGGCCACGAGAATTTTAGTGGCTAATGGACATCAGATATCCTAGTCTCCCACTCCGGGCTTGACTGGGTGTCCCACATGACCAACAGCAGAGGTTGGGAGGGGCAGCTACCAATTGAATTTCCAAAGGCAGTAGCCTAGGCTGTGCTGGATTGCTTTTTAGCACACTAAGTCCATGCAGTGACTCACAGTCTTCCAGAGGACAGCGAGAGAAAGGTATGGGGGGTCATGGTCTCTGAGATCACTCCTGCCTACCTCCACTCTGCCATGTCTACTCCAACATCTGTATTTGAAGGGCTTGTCTCTGGGGTAGCATTGTAAAGTGAATGACCACTCCTTACAAGTGATTGATAAGCGTGCGTTCATGTGTCACACTCACTCGAGGGGAATACCATGAACTACCATCACTAAAGACACACTTCCTCCTTGGTCTGAAATATAACATATTTAGAGTAGATGAGACCTGATAAACACAATTCAATGGCCAAATCCTTGCGTCGAATTCAGTTCAACAAGGTCTCACACAAAGCCTTATTCACTCAGGACTAAACTAGAAAAAGCATGGTGAAGGAAATCTCGAGAAATAGACTTTAAGAGACTGTTAAGATTAAACAAGCTCACTTACAAAAAAGTTAGAACACAGCATGTGCAATATGAGTTTTTTGTTTGTTTGTTTTGTTTTTGTTTTTGTTTTTGTGAGACGAAATCTTGATCTGTCACCCAGGCTGGAGTGCAGTGGCGCGATCTCGGCTCACTGCAAGCTCTGCCTCCCGGGTTCATGCCATTCTCCTGCCTCACCTTCCCGAGTAGCTGAGACTACAGGCGCCCGCCACTATGCCCAGCTAATTTTTTTTTTTTTTTTGTATTTTTAGTAAAGATGGAGTTTCACTGTGTTGGTCAAGATGGTCTCGATCTCCTGACCTCATGATCCGCCCGCCCAAAAAAAAAAAAAAAAAAAAAAAAAAAAAAAGCCAATGCAGTGGTTCTATCAGAGAGGGGGTTCTGAGAGACATTTGTGATAAAGTGCCTTTACTGACCACACACACATACACACACACACGCACACACAGAGAGAGAGAGAGAGAGAGAGAGAGAAGAAAGTGCCCAGGGAATTAAACAACTTGAGGGCTGCAAAGAGCCTTTAAAGTCCCTTGGTAGAACCTATTAACTTTAAGATCAGAAAATCATGCTCAGGGAGGTTAAGGCCAAGCTCATGATGATTTAAGGGCCACCCTGGTCTCCAGGCACATCTGTAACTCCTGCCAGTTACGACTTTGTTCCCCAGGAAGACCCTAGCCCAGAGGTTCCCACCACTGGCTGCACACTAGAAACCCCAGGGGAGCTTCAAAAGCTCCCTCTGCCCAAGCTGCACCTGAGATGGAGCCACCAGTGCTGTTTAAGGTTGTCTGGTGGCCCGATGTGCAGCCAGAGGGAGACCCAGGGGCCCAGGCAGATCTCACTGCAGATCTGCTCTTAATCTGTCTTCCACTGACTGCCTTAGCTGCGGACTTTCCAGTGGTGTCTCGCTTACTCACTGGGTGTAGTGATGAAGAAAGCTGTGTGAGGCTGTGTGGAAGGTACCCCCAGAAGCATCTCCTCCTTCTCCTTGATGAGAAAGAGGCGAAAGCCCTGTAGTACTTGGCTGTGCCGTCTTCCACTCCCTCTTGCCCAACCCCTAAAAGCCCCTCTGGAAAATATTTCAAATGACTCAGGTGTAATCAAAAAAGCAAATGTAGAAGGAGATCTCCTTAAGTAAAGGAGTTCTGTTGGCAAATTCTTCAGAAATGTGAATGTATTCCTACTCCATCCACTCCTGATCTCTATCCTCCTGTTTTAATCATTGGTGCTGGCCGGGCGCGGTGGCTCAAGCCTGTAATCCCAGCACTTTGGGAGGCTGAGACGGGTGGATCACGAGGTCAGGAGATCGAGACCATCCTGGCTAACACGGTGAAACCCCGTCTCTACTAAAAATTACAAAAAACTAGCCGGGCGAGGTGGCGGGTGCCTGTAGTCCCAGCTACTCGGGAGGCTGAGGCAGAAGAATGGCGTGAACCCGGGAGGCGGAGCTTGCAGTGAGCCGAGATCTGGCCACTGCACTCCAGCCTGGGTGACAGAGCAAGACTCTGTCTCAAAAAAAAAAAAAAAAAAATCATTGGTGCTTTTCCTAATCAAGGCAAACCTATCCAAGACTCCTGCTGGATATGCATGTCAGAAGCTCCCCAGATGAGGACATGGAAGTTTTACCTTGAAAGGCATGCCACAAACGTCCGCAGGGAGGTGACACCTGCACTCCCCAGGCCCCTGCTTGGTTCTTTTCATTAAGAAAGAAAAATGACTTTCAGACGCTTTCAGCTTGCTTCTAACAGAGATCATGAACATGAAATTTAGGCTAATCTTCATTATGCCAAAGCTGATACCTGTTCTTCTTCTCCGTTTTTTCTACTGAGCACAATTGTCCTGCTTCTTTCAGAGGGCAGCCCATGACACCCATGACCCCAGCCCACCCACAGGGACTGGGGCCCAATACAGGTTTGCCAAATGACTTGAAAATGACTTTAAAAAGGTTGCAGAGCTGATATTCATGGACTTTTGATAGCCAGCCAGAGTGCAAGTCCTCACTTGGCCACACACTGGCTATGCGACCTCAAGAGCAAGTGACTCAACTTCTCTGAGGCTCAGTTTCCTCATCTGAAAAAGAAGGATCAAAACATGACCCGCCTCAATGGCTATCAAACATTTTCCACCATGGCCCACAGTAAAAATTACATTTCACATTGTTTCCTAATACTCTCTCATGTGTACACACGAGAGAGTTTTGCAAGACAATTCTTAACCCTTCTATATATAGTTTATGCTGATATCTTTTATTCCATTCTATTCTTCTTTTAAAAGTGTTAGTCAGGACCCACTACACTGATATTAGAACCCAATAATGGGTTGTGACCCACAGTCTGGAAAGGGAACTAGAATTAAATGCGATAATGCATGTAAAGGGTTTGGCACGGTGCCTGCGACCTAGTAAGTGTTCAATAGCAATGAGTCATGATTCTTGCTGTTATTTTTGTATATTGTTATCATTACTGCTACTTCAAGAAATCCCTGAAGCCTGGTAGAGACTGCTGTTCTTATGCCAGAAAAGAGACTTGTTATCTCAAATCCTAACCCATCCAAACTCAAGTTCTGTGGACTGAAAAGTCTAATGATCATGATTTACAGTGTTTACAAAAACTGTGTTTACAAAAACTGTGTTTACAAAAACAGCTGGAAAGGATAAGATTGGGAGGACCCAAGCCACACAGCCAGTAAGCAGTGAGGCTCAGAGTCCAACCACAGCTGTCCAGCTTCAAAATCTCCCTCTCTGGAAGTTTCCTGGAGAAGCACTTCCTGAGTGAAAGATAACACACCAAGAGTTTTCTGCAAGCTTCTCCACAATTCTTTCATAATGTGGAGTGAGGACTGATACAAACAAGACATTCCATTAAAAATATCAAGTTTAGCTCATCAGGACAGTGAGCAAAGTTCAGTAAACACAGACCCCACAATGGCCAACTACAGAGATAGGAAGCATTGGTCGATTTTATTATTTCTAAACTTCATTGTGCTGCATTCCCAGAACTCAAGCACACCACACTGACCCAAGGAAGCAGCCTTCCAAAAATTGCTTAAGATTCTCCGCTACATGGACAAAGTACAGAGTACTTTAGGCCACAAACAGTAAATGTTACACAATACATTCTCCTATTACTCTGTGTTTTTGCAGTAAATGGTGGCCTGAATTTCATGATGAGGTTTGCTAATTTTTAATGATGAATTGGCCTATGAAATATGTACAGGTTCTATCATTTTACATGAATATTTAACAGAGTCCTACTCATTGAAAGAGTTACAGTTTTGTGAGGTACCAGGTAGACAGGTTAATAATGCCTTGAGCCTTTAACTAATGGGCTTCCTAATTTAAGGAAGAATACATCAGCAACATTAGCATCATTTAATAAGAAGGATTTTTTTAATGCACATGGCCAGAGGACCGTTTCAGAAAAATCAGAGTATTCTACCTTATTTGCTATTTCTGTAAGCCCATCATAGTGCAGGAATAAAATGACAAATGGACTTGGAGGCACAAATTCATTTAAGAGTTTATTTTTCTCACTTTTAATTAATTATTTTTTTGTAAAGGTGGGGTTTCACCATGTTGCCCAGGCTGGTCTCGAACTCCTGGACTCTCACACAACCTGCCCGCCTTGGCCTCCCAAAGTTCTAGGCCACGCCTGGCCTGTTTTTGTTTGTACTTTTATTTTCAGTTTATTATTAAAAAAGAAGAAGAAGAAGAAGAAGACTCCACTCTGCCTAAGAAAGCAGGATTAGGTTTTCATTGGCCTTAGGTTAAGTTTTACAAGTTATAGGAGAACAAAAATTAGAGGTTGGCAAGGTACAGGAAAGCTAAAACGCTTCAGCCAAGGACAAGAGTGTCTTTTTTTCTTATTTCCTTGGCTCAAGATCTTAAACTAAAATTAATACCAAAATAATCTGTTCTTTAGTGGAAACAAATCAAGAAACATTTTATTCCCTAAAAGAAAGTTTCTCAGAAAATAATGGAAGAATTACAGGATTCTTGTGGAAGAACTGTTGCTTCACGGACTAATTTCTATTCCCCGAACTATTTCCATTCTAATCTTCAGTAACATACATTCTTAAAACAGAGCATGAATTTCATTTGTTGTTTACCAAGCATTTAATGAATCTGATTGTATGTACATCCTACTAGACAATGTGGGAAACTAGAACTGGGAGGGGCAGGTGAGTGTACTAGGAAACCAGTGAGGCTTGAGCCTCAGGCCCCTTATTTGCACAGAACCTCTCAAGGCCTTGAACCTAATTTTATTTTTGTTAATTTTATATATTTTTGTTAATAATTTTATTTTTTCTTAAAGGGACCCCCAAATTGTATAAACTTCAGGTCCCACCAAGTCTAGATTCATTAGTTCCTTCCATCAAGAAACCAGTCTCCTGAGTATATCAGGGGCCTCTTCCTCTCTGGCATTCTCCATTGCCCTCCCAGCCCCGATCCCATATCATCTCTGACCCCCATGGTCCCTGCACTCTCTTAACTCCGTGCTTCTCCAGACACTGTGGGCATGAGATTCACCTGGGATGAGATTCACAAGGTGCAGAGGTGCAGGCCTTGTCACAATGCTCATGTAGATTTCAGGTAATGCCTACTAATCTGCACTTTAGAAAAAAGACTCTTAGTCAGGTGAGGTGGCTTATGACTATAATCCCAGCCCTTTGGGAAGCCAAAGTAGGCAGATTGCTTGAGTCCAGGAGTTCAAGACCAGCCTGGGCAACATAGGGAGACCTTGTCTCTACAAAAAAATACAAAAATTAGCCAGGCATGATGGCATATGCCTGTAGTCCCAGCTAGCTGGGAAGCTGGAAGGCTAAGGTGGGAGGATCACCTGAGCTGGGGAGTTTGAGGCTGCAGTGAGCCGTATTCGCACCACTGTCCTCCAGTCTGGGTGACAGAGACCTTGTCTCAAAAAAGAAAAAAAAAAAAAAAGACTCTCTAGTGATTGGACCTGGCCTTGGTATTTCTGTCTCAGGTTTTCCTGCCTTTCAATGAGCATTCAAGAGAGTTGCCAGAATAATATGCGCCTGGCACACTGTACAGGCATTCAGCAGATATTTGTTGGAAGAATGCAAATCATAATTACTCCCTTGCTCAGAATCATTGCCAGCTCCTCAATATCCACAGTATAAAATCCAAACTCCTTGGTGTGGTGGCCTCCAGCCAGCTCCAGTCCAGCCGCCCTGACATTTCTCCTTTACCCCCATGCTCCTGTGATGCTAAAACGCTCCCAAGCACCCCTTTATTCATGGCCTCTCATGCTTCTAGGCCTCCCAACCACCTGTCGCCTTTACCCATAAAGACTCTCCTCTGACCCCGGCCTGCACACAGTCCACACAAGTACCAGGTGAACAGCATTGCTTCCGGGGAGCTGGACCTGACCCCTCCCCATGCCCAGGCCTCCCTTCTCCAGGCAGAGTTAGCCAGTTCTACTTCTATACATCTCTGGTAGCTTCTAAGTATGTACACAAAAGCACTTTTGACACTGGGCTGTCATTGTGTCCTGGCCATGCCCCTCATATTGGGACATTCTGAAGAGCAAGATCCATATCTTTTCATCTGTATCTGGGCTCCTACAAACCATGCCTGACCCATAATAGATTATTGAATTTTTAAAATTAACAAAGGCACAGAGGAATTCAACTAGATAACAAATGACAAGACAACATCATCAAGTAGACAACTTCTGTATACATTGCTATTGCTCTTTCCCTTTTTCTTTTTTCTTTTTTAATAGACAGGTTCTCGTTCTGTCACCCAGACTAGAGTGTAGTGGCACAATCTCCGACCCCGGGCTCAAGCCATACTCCCACCTCAGCCTCCCAAGTAGCTGGAACTACAGGCACGCACCACCATACCTGGCTAATTTTTGTATTCTTTTAGTAGAGATGGGGTTTTGCCATGTTATCCAAGCTGGTCTCAAACTCCTAGGCTCAAGTAATCCTCCTGCCTTGGCCCAAAGTGCTGGGACTATAGGCATGAGCGCCTACAGCGCCTGGCAGCTATTTTTCAAATTATCAGATAATACGGAGTGCCTACATGTATGATGATTTATACTAGGTTCAGCGCAAAGGTTTATCCTAAAGAACAATGTTTATCAACAAATTAAGGGCTGGGCACAGTGACTTATGCCTGTAATCCAAGCACTTTGGGAGGCTGAGGCGGGTGGATCACCTGAGGTCAGGAGTTCAAGACTGGCCTGGCCAACATGGAGAAATCCCATCTCTACTAAAAGTACAAAAATTAGCCAAGTGTGGTGACATGTGCCTGTAGTCTCAGCTACCCTAGAGGCTGAGGCAGGAGAATCACACAAACCTGGGAGGTGGAGGTTGCAGTAAGCCGAGATTGTGCCACTGAACACCAACCTGGGTGACACAGTGAGACTCTGTCTCAACAAAAAAAAAAAAAAAAAAAAAAGGCACATTTTACTCACACAAAAGGAAGTAAGGTCATTCAGGGGAGCAAAGAATTGAGAGGGTGTTTAAGAGCCTTTCCTCTCAGAGTTAACTACTTGGGATCTCTAAATTAGAATTGTCACCCCAGCTCTACAGATGCTGGAGTTACAAGTTTTGTGTTCTAATGCCAGCCACCATTTATCTGCTAGGCAAAGTGTATAACACCTCTGAGCTTCATTTTCCTTATAAAAAGGAGACAGTAACACAAATTTCACAGGGTTATTGTAAAGATCAAATAAAGTAATTTATCTCAGATATTTATTTAGCTTAATGCCTAGCACCCAGTAAACACCCAATAAATGGTATTTGTCACTGTTACTTCCACTACTTGGAAAGTTTAGCTTACCCCTCAGGCTTAATATGATGGCTAATGCTTCTTATTATAAAGCAACACCCAGCTATATGTATATTACATACAAAGTTCAAGGTTTCTACTGGGTTCTGATGCAGTTTTCCCTTAAGACCACAAAAGTGTGTCCTTGAAAAGGGTGGAAATTTCTGGCTCCAACCCCATAAAAGAGCATGTGCATGCCCTGGGAGAGAACTCGGGCCACAGCATGGTATGTCTCCAGGGGCAGATTGCCTGTGTCCTCTTGGTCTGCACTTTGGGGCATGGGGCTTCTAAAAGTCTCAAATCTTTGAGAGCACTGCTGAGTGATAGAGAAGTGGAAAATGGCTTTATCTTTCTCCTTTATCTTTGCTTCCCTCAGTTATCTCTGTGCTATGATTACATATTCCAACCTCAGACTTGCTACAATTTTGAGTTTTGACTGTTTGCTTTGGGGCCCAAGCATTAATGGGTGAGAGCAACGTGCCCCCCCAAGGCCGAGGCCAGCGCGTTGATGGCACAAGCAATGAGTGATGGCAGCAGCAATGAATGAACGACTCGACCTTGGCAGATCTGAGTTGGCTCTGGCTACAGCAGAGTTACCTTAGCACCACGAGCAGCAAATCTGAGCACGATGCACAAAAGCAATGGGTCACTTACCTCCTCAAAAGCATCACAGCCGGTCACCACGATATTTGGCCTGAAATTCTCCATTTTCATTTTCTTCTCTATCCTGGTATTCAGATCTACCAGGGAGGCATCTGTCATGATCAGGAGCGGGCTGCAGTCTGGGTAGGCCACCTTGCCAAGAACACAGGATAGTCAGGCCCCACCACTCCACAAAATGGCCTAGACCAACTGCAAAGCTAAGTAATGTCCAGAAGCAAAGTCACTTCAGTGCAGAAGAGGGGAGCGGTGTTCAGGAAGGAGAGAGACGTGACTTTGGGCTTGCAAGTGGCCAGGAACTGGAGCAGTCCGTGTCCATACACAGGAACAGGGCTGCAGCCAGGGCCAGCTCTGGGCCAATGTCACCCACCACGCTTCCTCTTCCTGGGTTCCCACTCCCACTCCAGCAGCAACCCCCTTCCCACATCATCCTCAAACAGCGAGGACCTACTGCCAATCAGCTATACTCCAGTAATAATTTCCTAAACAGCACCATTCACTCACTAGGCATTTACTGAGCACCTACCAGGCACTGTTCTAGTGGGGAAACAGCAGTAAAGAAAGCAGATAAAAACCCCTGTCCTCAAGGAACTTGTAGTTTAGAGGCTACTGAGAGAAACTCCCTGAGGTCCTTGTATTTTAAACCTTAGCTCATGGCAGAATCAGAGGCTTTGGTCTTTGGCTCAGGGGACAGTTTTGCTTACGGGGAGGCGCCTTGCCAGCACCTGAAATAAGCACACCTCACACATTGTGAGGGGCAAGTCAGAACAAAGCCTGCTTCTGTAATTCCAGGAAACTTGGATTTAGTCCCGAACAAACTTCTCACTTTTGTTTCTCCAGCCAGTTTTCTCTTGCATCTCCATCTACCTGGGAGTCACCCCGGCTCCCCGCTCCACACCTCCCATATTCAATCCTCCATATACCCTAGAGATCCCACTTTTGAGATATCTCTCATATCTACCTTCTTTTCCATCCCTCGGTACCTCTGCCCAGGCTGTGCCCTCATTATCACTCACCAAGGCCATTATCATATTTTCTTAACTGAGGTCCCAAGAGAGGCTCTTTGCTGACCATGAAGGAAGTCAGAAAGAGAAGGGTGACTAGTAGGAGTGAAGGTAAACTCTCTGTAAGCTCACCTGGTAATTCTGATCAAGAGTAGGGAGAAGTTTTCTTGATGTTCTTCCCTTCATGTTTGTCTCAAATTGAACCAATCTATACACTTCTGTTTTCAAGAAGTTGGTGAACCACTGAGCTGCCTCATTGCCACAGTCTCTGCCTTTAATGTCAAGGCCAAATACCCTGGAAAGGTCACAAAAAAACACCAGGTGACTTACTTATTTTCAATACACTGAGGGATGGTGTCAAAAATGAACGGCTGGACTGTTGGGACTTGACCAGCCCAGAGGGCTGTTAAGCGGTCCTGGGGTCAAAGCTGGGCAGAAGCACAGGAGAAAGGAGTAGAATGTGCTCTGGGGAAGAGCTACCCAAACCTTAATGTATGTGCAAAGCCTCCAGGATCTTGTTTGGATGCAGATTCTGGTTCAGTAAGTCTGGGTTGGAGTCTGAGATTCTACATTCCCAACAAGCTTCTGGATGCCTAAGCTGCAGTGTCCATGAACACAAGGATTTAGGACACTTTCACAAGAGGAGAGGGGCTGTCCTGTGGCAGATGCACCCTGAGCTTAGAATCCAACAGACCTGGGTCAAATTGGAACTCGGCCATTCTCTAGTTCTGTGACCATAAGCAAATCATTTAACTCTTCTGACCTGTCTCCAGTTGTAAATTGGAGATAATTATATGGTACCTACCTATGCCACTTGGTGGCAACAGATAACTTTACATAACACAGTGGCCCTCAAGGTTTTCTTGCTTAAATTCCCCAAAGGAGTTTAAAAAAGCTATGGACCCTTCACAGAACTATAAGTTGACAGGTAAACTTTTTCATCATAAGTTTAATTTGTTCTGAACGGTATCATTTCCACTGAATTTTAAACATTGACATTTAAAATAAAATGATTACAGTATGCTTTTAAAGGTATGTAATGAGATCTAAAGGCCATGTTGGTTTGATATCCACCATTGTCCATTTAAACATTTTTGTGTTATTCCTCTTTTTATTCATGAACACATATGCATATTATTTTACTTATGTAACTTTATCCTAATATATTTTTATGGCTATCGATCACTTACTGTATTTCTTTTGAACCAATTAAATTTGCTTTGTTTCTTAAGCTTACAAGTACGAAGAAATGTTTTCAGGATTGAGTTATCATTATAATTATGATTTATATATCATAACAAAATAGATATGCTATATATTTTGATAATTACTGAACATTAAAAATCAGATTTTATTGGAAATTAAATGCTTAATGAACCCTATAGAGCATCCATAAAAAACTCTGAATGAATCTCACATATTGCTAGAATAAGACAAGGTTCAGTATTAATTTTAAATCTTTCTTTTAAATAAGCCCTGAGGAATTTTTCACACAAATAAAGAGACAGAAATGGGAGTTATAGTAATTTCACTTATTCCTTGAACCTCTAGGCAATATATGTCACATAGCAATTTGTCATCAACAAGTATTTTTCATGATTTATCAGCAACAATTTGATTGGAGGCCTCTTCATTTTAAGGTAAGACAAAGAGTTGGAACCAGTGATTTGTACAACAATTTTACCCTGTCATTAACATCACCCTCTTTATCAACACCAGAATTTTTCATTGTTTGGGACCCTGTATGATTTTCCCTCCACGGGCAATGCCCCTAGTAAGATGTGGGGTGGACAGACAAAAGCCTTTCCTCTGTACAAAGAGGAAAGGTTTATGGTGAGGCAGAAGAACTTGCCGACTGTAGATATGATTCACAGGATCTGGAAATGGATTCCCCTACCCTTATCTACCATGGGAAGGGCTTGCCCCTCCCCGTGGGAAGGCTCACACCAGTGTGAGGACCCCTGAGGCAATTGCACATGAAGGAATTCAATGTGGACACCTGAGGTGCTCCCAGTTAGATGAACCCCTGTGTACCCTGCAACTCACAATCCTGGTCTGAGGGTAGAGACTTCCTACCCTCTTACCTCCTCTCCCATCTACTGTCAAATCTCAATGCTGCTCCTTTCACATTGCTTGGGCCTAGTCCTTCTCTCTAAACTCCCTTCTTGAAGCCACTGTTTCACCTCTGATTAATTCTTGGCTCTACGGACATCTCATGATCCTCTCCTGGCCTTCTGTCTTTCCCCTAAAACTGATTCCATCCCACTGTTCAGCAGTTCCCTAAGTATATGTTCCTCAATGGAGCTCTTCCCTTATCCCCTCAGAACAGCACTTGTACGTAAGTGCACACGTATTACCCACAGCATCCACCCACCTGGGGAAGCTTACGGGTGGCACTTTGAAAAGTAGAAAAGCTGCCAACAGGGCAAAGGAATATTGATCAACCAGGATCCCTTCCCCCCCATGGAAGGCATCCCTCTACCGGCCCTGTCTCCCATCCCTGCACCGGATGGTATCGCTTTCTCTGCTGTGCCATCTTCTCCAATTCTTGCAGAATTTTCTGCAGAATACATTCTCTTCTACATTTTGACACAAAATGTCTCATCAGCAACATTCCATAGAAAAAACTGACCCTTGCTCTGTGGGTTCAATAAAACTTCATGAATAAGCAATCTCTTAACTCACCAAAACTCATCAAAAGCAACTCACTAAAAATTATGTAAGAGGGCATAAAAACTTGAATAGACTCTTACAAAGAAAATCCAGGTATTTTACTGGCAGGTTCTACTAATAATTAAAGAATAAATAATACCAATCTTACACAGCAAACAAAAAATGTGTTTTTAAGACTTGCCATGTAAAAGTGGAAGAAAGGAGTATGTGTTTAGTACTAAATCTAACATGGGATTTTACTAAATGTAAAATTCCATTACAGATAAAATTATAAAACTTTATTAAAGAGATAAAATAAGACATAAAGAAGTGAAGAAAAATAATATTTCTAGATAAGGTGGATTAATACAATAAAGATAATAGCTATTTAAGAGCTAATATCTAGTTAAGTGCTTGCTACGTACCAGGTCCTCTTGCAGGTGCTTTAATACACACACACACACCCAGACACACACACATATTTTCACATCAATTTTCTCTAAATTGAGCCAAAAATTCAATATAGGGTTGAAATCATGTCTTACCTCCCCCTACTTAAAAGGAAACATTAGCCTCACCTTTTAAGACAATAATCAGGCTGGGGATGGTGGCTCACGCCTGTAATCCCAGCATTTTGGGAGGCCAAGGCAGGTGGATCCCTTGAGGTCAGGAGTTCAAGAACAGCCTGGCCAACATGGTAAAACCCCACTTCTACTAAAATACAAAAATTATCCCGGTGTGGTGGTGCCTGCCTGTAGTCCCAGCTACTCAGGAGGCTGAGGCAGGAGAATCACTTGAGCCCAGGAGTTGGAGGTTGCAGTGAGCCGAGATCGTGCCATCACACTCTAGCCTGGGCAACAAGAGTGAAACTCCATTTCAAAAAAAAAAAGACACTAATTATTCATAAATCCTTGTGATAATCAAGAAGCCATACTGGTCTATAATTAGTCTAAAAAAGCTTAACACCACACAAGGTGAACAGGGAAAGCTGATTCAAAACACTAACAGTGAAAGTTTAAAATAAAATAAGTGGTGAGGCGCAGTGGCTCACGCCTGTAATCCCAGCACTTTGGGAAGCTGAGGGTCGTGGATAACGAGGTAAGGATATCGAGACCATCATAGCCAACATGGTGAAACTCTGTCTCTGCTAAAAATACAAAAATTAGCTGGCGTGGTGGTAGGCACCTGTAGTCCCAGCTACCCAGGAGGCTGAGACAGGAGAATTGCTTGAATCTGGGAGGCAGAGGTTGCAGTGAGTTGAGATGGCACCACTTCACTCCAGCCTGGGTGACAGAGCAAGACTCCGTCTCAAAAAAAAAATAATAATAATAATAATACAATAAAATAAGTGTAGAATAATATAAAATTCATGACACTTCAGCCTTGTCCAAATGGCTGTGAAGGGACTTCCTTTTCTTTTTACTAACTTGAGGTTGTTGGTTTATGTTATTTGATTCTGAGCTCTGGTGGGCTGGCTGTGGTAATCACTCTGTCACTTACCACCTGTTAGGGGTCAAATGTTTGTGTCTCCCCAAAGTTCCTTCATTGACACCCTCAGCCCCAGTGTGGGGCCTATGGGAGGTAATTGGGTTAGATAAGGTGGAGCCCTCATGCTGGGATTTGTACCCTTATAAGAAGAGGAAGAAACACAAGAATGCTCTCTCTCTTCATGCAGGCACCAGGAAAGGTCATGTGAGGACATAACGAGAAGTGACCATCTACAACCCTGAAAAGCTACCTCACCAATCTACCAGCACCTCGACCTTGGACTTCCCATCTTCCCAAACTATGAGAAATTAATGTCTGTTGTTTAAGCCACCCAGACTATGGTATTTTGTCATAGCAGCTGGCACTAACTAAGCACACTATCTATGTTATTTCTTCAGTTTTTAGCAGTTCCCTTGGCAACCAATCCATTACAAATAGCTTATAAATACAGGCTGAACTAGTTACAGTATGTCTAACCAGCTAGAGAGAGCAGTACACTGATTACACCTCTGTGTCAATCCAAATGCACAGCTCTCAATCATTTTCACCAAACTGCCAGGGTTCCAGGCTCTCTATTCCCACCTCATCCAGATCTACAATTGATGCATGGAACAGAATGACATAAGAATAGGCTGCAGGCCGGGCATGGTGGCTCATGCCTGTAATCCCAGCAGTTTGGGAGGCCAAGGCGGGTGGAGCACCTGAGGTCAGGAGTTCGAAAGGCAGCCTGGCCAACATGGTGAAACCCCATCTCTACTAAAAAAAAAAAAAAATTAGCCAGGTGTGGTGGCATATGCCTCTCATCCCAGCTACTCAGGAGGCTGGGGCAGGAGAATCATTTGAACCTGGGAGATGGAGATTGCAGTGAGCCAAGATCGTGCCATTGCACTCCAGCCTTAGCAACAAGAGCAAAACTCCATCTCAAAAAATAAACAAATAAAAAAGAACAGGCTGCAATTGGTGTCTTTTTCAGACCAGGCAACTCACCTACAAGGTCTTGCTCTTTCCCTCTTTCCATCCAGGAAGCTGTGCGTGTCCCTAGATTTCTGCCTATATAGCTGGTAAAGAGCCTTGGGGGAAAAACTTGCTCACTGTCAGCGACATAGTGAGTCTACAGAGCAACACCCATATTACTCATGTGACACATGTCAGCCACATATTTACCCATCGCCTTCACATGTCTTCCAATTAAGTCGAGATGGCTATACTCTTCCTCTTCAATAAATTGATGGGCTCAAAACCTGTCATTTATGGAAAAGCACTTCTTCTCCCTACACATACACATTAAAGGCAAAAGCCTTAGGAGGCAAGTGGGTTCAAATCCCAGCTCTGTGTTTTCATGGCAGTGATCTAAGGCTTGGTTTCCTCATTTGTAAAGTGGAATTAAGGACCCCCCCCATCACGGGCTTGCTAAGATAATTACCTGAAGTACTGAATTCAGTGAATTATTGCTTCAGACTTTCGAAAATTGGGAACCATGGGTGGTGGATTTCAGCTTAGACACTTTGCTTGAAAAAACATAAGATGAGAGTTCAGGGAGTGATCTGAGGCTCTCCTCTGAGCCCTGGGACCTTGGACAAAACCAACTTCCATACACTTAAAAAGCTCAGTTGGTGACAAGAGATCCAGATCATCTCATGACAAGCATCTAAGTCTTCTTAATGAGGAAGGACAAGATCCCAGCAAACCACGGAACTTGACAACCCAACAGAAGTCCCACAGGCCAAAAGGAAGCCAAGGCCTAAGGTATGCCTTTGGCCAGAAGTGGAAATCCCTTACACCCAAGGAATGTGCCTTCATCTCAACCACACACTTCAGAGGCTGCAGAGTCCATTTGAAAAGCTCTGGAAACTCTAGCATCCTTCTCACCCAGCCCTGAGATACAGCTGTTAAGTCTCCACTAACTCCCTTGTCTGCCTGGTTGGAGAGTTGACAATTCTGAATGAAGATTTGAACGAAAGAAGAAAAGCCCTAAAGATGAGCACATTGTACCACCTTTATACTTGTGGGAATCTTGCTTTTAATTTTCTGCATGTTTTATGCTTTGACATCTTTGAGTCTTGTTGACACTGAAGAAACTACTTCTCCCAGGGCTGACCAATTCCTAGAAATAATAGACTGATGACCTGCAAGTGTGCCTGTAATAGGAATACCAACCCATCCAGAGTCTGCACTCCCAGTCACCTCCTTTATTTGGTGCTTACATGCCGGGCCACTAGTCCCCTGCCCTAGTCAACCCCAGAGCCAAGTACCAGACAACCTGTGTCCCAGAGCCTGCTGAAGTTATTCAAACTAGCCAACCCTAAGCCTGCCACCCCTGCCTTGCTTCTCCTTTCCTGTGGAAACCACGATAAAAGCTCTTGCCCCCATGTTCCCCCTGCTCCCTCTGCCTCCTGAACCACCCTGGTGCTTCTCCACTCGGCCTTGTGTGGTGTGGCGTGCCTCCAATTTCTAAGGAATCTGTAGGTATAAACATCTTCTTTTTTCAGGACAGTCATTTCTATGTCTGCGTGTCTAACCATACCTGATTAAAACAAATCCTAGGTACCCTTAAAACAATACCCTGCATCATCCACTCACGCCCAATCCCAACCCAAACTGCACTTCTATTAAATATTTCTTTTACTGATGTCATCCTCGACTGTAGAAACTATAGCAAGACAGAATGCAGTGAGAAGCCTGAAGGGAAATCAAGCCTGTTGCAGTTCCCCAGATGCCCCCAGGCAGAACACCTGCAGTTGTGGAGTTTGTTTGAGGAAGGCTGCTTGCTAGGCAAAACCAGCTGGCCCATATCTGGAGCCTTGAAGATCAGGCAGTTGTTCTCATAAGTGATGGAGACCAGCACCAGGCGAGGCTCCTGCCGGGCAGTGACCATGTGTCCATCTTCCTTAATCACCAGCCAAAACCTGCAGAGAAACAAACCAGGGCACACTCAGAAAATCCTCCTCCACCTCCCAACAGCTTCCCTCCAGCTTTCTACTTCCTCAAAACTCTCCACCCGCCCCGACTTGGGACCTAACATCATTTTCCAGACAATTATCCAGGTCTGGCCAAACGATTTGAGTCTAAAAGTTGGTGACCCCAAAAAGAGCTTATTTGGCAGAAACAGCTCTGGGAGAGCTTCTGGCTGATGTTTGGCAATCTCCAGTTTCAAAAACGAGAACAGGAGGCTAGCTCAGACACTTTCCCCTCACTGCTTAGGCAACCCTGCTGCCTGTGTGGGGGCTCTGCTGTGGTTAGAAGCTTCTGTAGGTCTGCTATATATGTCTCTGTGGCCCTGGGAGAAGTAAAATAGCTTTCAGGGCCTTTTGTTGTAGAACAAGATGAGGCTGGCCAAGTGAATTGGAGTCTGAGACAAAGGTCTTGCAATGTTGCTGCCTCCAAGAAGAACCAGGCCGGCCTCCGCTCTGTTTAACTTGCTGTGGCATGTGGGGGTCCTACATCAGGAAACCTCCCAAACAGCCTTTCTTTTTCATGCACACATTCTGACATAGAGAACAAAGACTCACAGAAGTACACATTAGATAAGAATCCCACTTCTTTCCTAGAGAGCCCACTGTGCTGGCCTTGGTTTTCATACTTTGTATTTCTACGGGATGAGCTGAAGAGTGACGGAAAGCTGGCCAGGCCCAGTTTGTTAGACTTTTACCTACCGCCTAGCATATAGGTTGGGCCTACACCACACAAAACACTGTGTTGCCAAAAAGAAAAAATCTTCCACTCCTAGGAAAAATAAATGTCAATATCACAGTTTGGTTCCTTTAGTTTAGTTGTTTTGTTTCATTTTCTTCATTTTGAGACAGTCTCACTCTGTCAGCCCGGCTGGAGTGCAGTGGCACAATCTTAGCTCACTGCAACCTCCGCCTCCTTGGTTCATGTGATTCTCTTGCCTTAGCCTCTCAGGTAGCTGGGATTACAGGCGTGCACCACCATGCCCAGCTATTTTTGTATTTTTAGTAGAGACGGGGTTTCGCTATGTTGACTGGGCTGGTCTCAAACTCCTGGCCTCAAGTGATCTGCCGCCTCGGCCTCCCAAAGTACTGGGATTACAGGTATGAGCCACTGTGCCCAGCCCAGTATCACTATTTTAGAAAGAAGATAGAATCTGCAAACAAGCGGGTGGGGAAAATGTGGGCACTGGTGAGTAAAAAGTGCCTGAAAGCCAGAGCCTTTCAAATGTGAGGAGGATAAAAAGCACAGCCCCTTCCAGAAGCAGGGATGGCTCCTCCCAGGAAGACATTCCAAAATATGACCAGAGTCATCAGGGAAAGCCTGAGGAGACCTCAGGAGGACATCCGATATCAGAGCACAGGGAGATCCGTCTCTGCCCTGTCCTGACCCTGACAGTCTTGTATCCGCAACTGCCTCATCAGTAGAGTCCTTTCCAGGTGCTGGCTAACCTGTCCCTTCCCTGCAACCACACCGGAAGACAATGGCTGGCAGCCTGTGCCCTGCTAGCTGGCATGATGATGGCGTGGCAGTGTAAAGGCATTCCCGTAACTGTCTTGGCTACCCCCTTCCAAAAAGCTGGCGACACTGGGTAGCAGCAAGTCCCCACCCCTTTGAGGAGACCACCTTTTCCTTTCTAAGTGTATAAATGCATATGTGTATTATTTATTCATATATATATTTATATTTAATTAATTTCGAGAGAGGAGACAGGGTCTCACTCTATCACCCAGGCTCTAGAGTGCAGAAGCATGATCTTAGCTCATGGCAGCCTTGAACTGCTGGGCTTAAGCGATCCTCCTGCCTCAGTCTCCTGAGTAGCTGGGACTACAGGCACACATCACCACGCCCAACTGATTTTTTTATTTTTTGTAGAGATGGGATCCCACTGTGGTCTGGACCTCCTGGCTGGCCTGGAACTCCTGGCTCAATTAATCCTCCCTCCTTGGCCTCCCAAAGTGCTGAGATTATAGATGCGAGCTATCCTGCCTGGTCAAAGATGTCTTTAGATCCCACAGTTCTCTGGTTCACTCAGCCTGGGGCTAGGTTCTGTAAATCAGAGGATGTCTGCCCAGAGAACGGGGCTACAATGAAATAGGCAGGCATCCTCTGATTTAGATGCCTAATAGGGCTGGGCCCTATTGCCTATCTCCAGCCTTGTCCCTTGGTGCACAGTTCTTTGGTTAACTTCACCAAAGCCTTCACCCTTAACTTCCAACATGCCCCATCCCCAGACAAGACTCACTTTGAGATCTGCACACAGCCAGAGCCATGTTCAAACAGGAGTGGCAAATCTGTTTGCACGTGATTTCTGACATTATTTCTCCATGGGCTGAATCTTCTCATCTCCCATTCATCCCTTACTAATATTGCCCTTCACCGTGGCTCACAGCCTGGCCCGTGGCTTCAGCGTATTGTATAATAACACAGGCATTAACTGCTGGGGTTAACAGTGGGAAGTAGTCGCTAGAGGTTTCCCACTCATCACTGTCACTGAAAAAGCAAGTAGCAACTTGCCGGGAGTCCAATTTTGGGTCGGGACAATGACAGTAATCATAGGTTAAAAGGTTGCCATTTGTAACATACCCCAACCATCTCATTTCCCTGTCAACCTGGGCAATATTATTTTTCACCTCTTGTGCACAAAATGATGCCCAGCGAACGAATAACTAGTTCTATTCTGCCAGATCTGAAAGAATAGTTAAGTCTGGAGTATGGATTTCATCATGACCAAGTTACTCCAACCTAGTCTGCAACATAAAAGCCGGTGCCTTGAATTTACAGGTAAAACATGAGTATGTGGTAGAGGGATCAGTGTAGAAGCCTGGAGCCCCGATTCCCCAAAAGAGCTACAGTGCCCTGACCAACAGCAACGAGTAAGTGGAGTCCAAAACAATGGGAAAAAATCTCATTTCTCAATTACAAACTGGCCTGGGGAGCAGGAAGGACTGAAAAGTGAGGGAAAGCAGGAACCCCCTACCACTGAGTATGGGATGAGAAAGACAGCAGGAATTGGGCAGGGAACAACATCCTGGATAATAACCTCAAGGGATTCCTTTCTCCAACAGTTAATCATTTGCGCAGAAGAAATAAAAAGCTGGCTTCAGTAAGGGTTTGGACAGGTAAAACTGATCAACTCACATATGGCTGCTAAGGACAGCAGAGATTTCCAAGGTCAGGGAGAACAAGCACGACCTCCCAGCGACTGCACCAGGCAGCCAATGCCAGCATTCTGCTAGGTGGACTTTAACCACTCAATGCTTAGCGTGCTCAAGCCAAGTGTTCACAAGTACACTAAGAGCTTTGAATAAAATACCTTCAGAAATTTGAGACCCAGAGCACTTCCAGAGGAAAATCCCAGCTCCTTCAAACAGTTAGTTCCAAAGACACAGTTTCAGAATGGAATTCATTAAATGAGGCCTTTCCCTGAATTCTAGGAACAGTTGTAGTAGTGTTATTAAATTGTCAGGTGGAGAGAAGAGCAGTCATTGAACAGAGTTCTCTCCAGCCAGCCTGCTTTCAAATTGTTAATTATCCTTTGATAAACAAAATGTAGTTAAAATGGGGCTTTAGAGACCATGAAGTTCAACCTCATTCTTTTGCAAATAAGAAAATTTTGTAAAAGTTCGTCTCAAGTCTCCTGATCCTCAGTGCAATCCTTATACTTTTATATCATGCACTGGTTTCATACAAACAGCGTAAGTACTGTACTCACACAGATCTGAGTTCAAATCCCCACAGCATACACTGATTTTCTGGACTTGGATGAGATACTCATTCTTTCTGATACTGTTTCCTTATTTGCATGGCGATAATAATATCCAGCCCACAAGATTGTTATGAGGCTTAAATATGCTAATCTATGCAACAGGATTTAGCTCAGTGTCTGCTGCATTTTACCACTGAATTAACATTAATTTCATTGCCTTTCCCTCCACCCCAGGCTTCACTTCACCCCACCCCATCCTAAGCGTTTATTGTTTAAAACAAGGGAAAGGTAATATAGTTGTATTTATGTTAGGATGCCAGTGGGAGCAAAAAGCACAGGCAAAGGACACATATTTTTTCTATGGTTGCAGTAGTCAGGGCAAAGCAGTGACAAAGAGAAGTGGGAAAGAAACAGTTCTTCAGGTGATCAGAGGAAACGCAGATTAGAACTGGAAACTGTCTGTGAAACCAATCCTTCAAGTGAGGAAGGAAGTAGTGCAACCTACTCTGCAACAGTAATTTTCTCTGGACATGCATCGTGAGAACTTGGTTCTCCCAGTTTTTTGGAAGGTGTCCAGTCCCACAGAGCCTGAAGTCTCTCCAGCAATAGGAAGGCTTTTCTTATCCTTCATATTTGAATAAGCTCTAAACATCCTCTTCTTCTTCATGGTCTCAGATAAAACCCTTTAATTATAGCATCAAAATCACCAGGGGGAGATTTAAACATTCTACACGAGTTGGCCCCACTCTTGGTGATTCTGCCTTAGTAGTCCTGGGATGGGAATCTCAAGAAATTATAGTTGAAAAAACTCTCCAGGATAAGAAATTTCGGGTGGTGGTGGGAGAATGAAAATCCTCCCATGATTCATATGGTCTGTGTACACAACACTTCTCTAAGACTCACTGAAGTTTTCCAATACCATGGAAGCCCACATTTCTTTAAGAAGGCAGCAGTCTTCAGAAAACAGTGCATTTGTGTGTGCTGCAGTGAACACAGGGATGCAGATGGCTCTCTGCTAGAGGAATCCTTGAATGATCAACTTGCAAACCTCCCTCCCCTTGGACACAGGGCCACAGCTAAACCATCTCAGCCAGATAAGAAGGCATCTTGGCTGGGCGCAGTGGCTCACACCTGTAATCCCAGCATTTTAGGAGGCCAAGGCAGGTGGATTACCTGAGGTCAGGAGTTTGAGACCAGCCTGGTCAACATGGTGAAACCCCGTTTCTACTAAAAATACAAAAATTAGCCAGGTGTGGTGGTGTACACCTGTAATCCCAGCTACTCGGGAGGCAGAGGCAGGAGAATTGCCTGAACCTGGGAGGTGGAGGTTGCAGTGAGCTGAGATAGCACGACTGAACTCCAGCCTGAGTCACAAAGTGAGATTCTGTCTCAAAAAAAAAAAAAAAAAAAAAAAAAAAAAAAAAAAAAAAAAGAAGGCATCTTAATCCTAAGTATGAAATGTCTATGTGTCAGACCCAAAAGTCCCAAAGTTCCAGGCTGTGAACAACTCTGCCTATGGGAGAAGGGGGGACACTATTCCCTTAATGGCAAGTAAAGGACCCCTGCCCCAGAGTCCCCATGCCACTTGCTCATCCTTAGTCAAAGTGTATCAGGCCCCCCTGGCACCCCCAGGATTGGAGAAATGTGAGGAACAAGGCCCAGCCACGCCTAAGCCAATGTCCTTGAACAACACTTGGTTTCTTTCTTGCTGCTTTCTAGTGCCAATAGCTTTATTTTTCTACTTTGGTATAATAAGATAGAATCACAAACTTTAGAGCTAAGGAGGCTTAGAGATACAGGTCAGACTCCCTCCTGTTACAGAGGAGGACTCTCTCGTCTAGGGAAGGGCAAGGGATTGCCCCTACATATTTTACCAAAAATAAATCTGACATGAACTTGGCTTTCCCAGCTAAACGACCAACGACTCAACAGTCAGCCCAGAAACTCAGGTGGCAAACCTCTATAGTCCTTCCCAGATAGGTCGGGCCCCACCTGCCTCCCCCTCCTCATCCCAGGCAGGCTCCGCGCTGCCCCGCGCCCGCGCTCGGCCGTACCTGTCCCGCAGGTTGCCACTGCGCAGCCCCATGGCCGTGCACTCCGCCTCGCTCACCGGCACCCCCTTGCAGGATTTCACAGGGTAGATCCAGAGCTTCGCCACGGTGCCCACCTGCTGCAGCCGCCGGCGCCGCCTGGGCCATGCTCGGCGCCAGGCGACAGCCCCCAGCGCCACCGCGGCCAGTCCCAGCACGGCCACCCCAAGCCACCTGGGCCGGGCCTGGGCTGGGAGGCCGAGGCGGGCCAGTGCGGAGGAACTGGAGGCGCCCATGGCAGAACCAGGGCGGGCGCGGACCTGTGCACAGACCCGGCAGCAACCGGAGCCCGGCAGGACTAGGAGGCCCTTAACGATCCGGGAGAACGAGGAGGCCCTTAAGGATCCAGGCGGGTGGGAGGAGTCAAAGCTGACCCAAACACTGGCCCTCTCACCCTTTCACCGCCGAGATGGCAGAGCGGTTCCGCGGAGAGCGGGAATGCCTTAATGCGGTGACAAAGCCTGCGCGGTAATGGGGGAAGACAGGAAGAGAATCACTGGGATACCCTGGGCGCCGTGGGAACGACGACGTCCAAAGCAAGCGAGCTCCGGGGTGGTCAGTGTCTCCTCCCTCTTCCCCGCCCCTACACCACGACAGTTACCCGTGCAGCGTGACCTTTAGCGCCAGCACTCTGCCACCCCCTTCTCTGCTAATATTGCGCGTTTTCTCGCACGACAAGATCACCGCAGAACGTGAAGGCGGGTTGCAGAACGGAGGATTTACAAACATTTGGGAACGACTTTTTCTGGCAGGTCGCTGTGAGAACTGCAGGACTTTCTGCACACAAAGACAGTCTAAAACTCTGCACTCAAAGACGAGGAACTCTAGCGTGGCTTATAGGAGTATGACTCAAGGTCCTCCACTCTTCCGCTGCCCTCTAACCTCGACCCCAGTAAAATGTCTTCCCGAGAAAACTCAAGGCAGCCAGGAGAATTTTCCGTTTATTCTAGCCAACACCCGATGGTGAGGCCTCTGACCTCCCTTTTTTAGTGTATTTTCTTAAAAGGGCTTACAACTGTGAATCCTTTCTCTGTTGTTTTGAGATGTGTATGTATCGCCTACACCGCAGAAGTGTCTTTCTCAAGGAGCTGAAAGCCATTGCTTTGAAATGCAATCATGGGGAGGATAGGCCTCTGTCCCCCAGTCTCTGTGGGATGATAGAGTCCCAGCTTCATAACTGCCAGCTCCAGGCACAGCTGTCCGGTCATTGATACTGACCACCCCTTCGTGATTTTTCACTTGAGCCCCTGCTAGCTTCCCCCGCCCTACTCTCTCCTTCACCCTTTAAAACGCCCAATCTCCTCTGCACAAATGAGAATGAGCAGCTTTTTCTCCTACTGTAAGTAGTTACTGAGTAAAATCTGTTTTCATGCTTTAACTAATGTCCGGCTTTTGTTAATCTTTAACAACTCCATTCAAGCAAGCTGTTGGGTTAACAGTGGATTTTCTTAGACAAATTAAGTTTTGAAGTCTTTCAAGTTTTTTGTGGTTGTTTTTGCTTTTCAAAAGTTTGTCCCTTAAACTGTGGCACAGTTCTAGGAAAGCTTAAGGAGGCCAACCAGTGGGCCACCTACCAAATCTGGGCTGGCCACCCCCTGGGAAAGGGGTGCCCTCTGGAGTGTGGGAAGAGACTCTGGGAGGGATGGAGAACCAGGGGAGCCAGGCTCCCTTTACTGTTCCTTGTGAAAAGTGAAAGACAAAAAGGGCCTGAATCTCTCCCCACCCAGGGAAAAGCCTCAGGCCAGCAGAATTAGTCCCTCAATCCCCATATATTTACATCACGCTTGGCAGCTGAGACTTACAGATTTGTTTTTTAAGCAAGGTGTGGTGAATGCGCTGTGTGTACACTTGGAGCTGACCCCCTTTGCCTCTCCCAGCTCCTGAGGAGGGTCAGAGCCCTCGCTGCCCACAAGCCTGCTGTCAGAGTGAGGGGCTTACAAAGCCATCGCCTCGCTGTATGTCAGCTCCCAGACAGGGCAAATGTCTTATTGATTAATCGTCTGTTTCTTTCACCACATAGGTATTGATCATTCACCAGGCTTTGTCCTAGATTGGCACTGGGGATTTAAAGTTTAGAAGAAGCTGCCCCTCCATCCAGTTCACTGACTCCCTGGAAGACTGACACGTCCCCCTGCAGGTCTAGAGGATAATGGCAGAAGAGAAGCAAGGTCAAGATACAGAGGAAGCAGAGGCAAAAGAGCAGCTGAATCTCAGCACAGTGCTGTTTTCAGAGCAGAGAGCTTTGGAGCTGAGACTTGAACATGAGGAGGGGCTTGGAGATGGGTAGAGGAGAGGATTCTGGGTAAAAGAAGCAGCATGTGCAATAGCCTAAAAAAAATAGAAAGAACAAGACAGTGTGGCATGTTTGGGCAACCACCAGCAATCCAGCTGTATTAGGATGTACCTGTACATGCAGCAGGTGGCGGAAGCTGAGGCAGGACAGGTGTGCAGAAATCAGATCAACGTGCATCTTATCTCTTCTTAATGCGGAGACACCTCAGAATTCTGAACAGCAGTCTGGCATGATAAGACTTGGGTGCTAGGAAGGCCACTCTGGCTGCTCTGAGAAAGAATAACACCACAGATGGTAAGATGAGTTGCAAATGCCCTAGTTCAGGCTGATGTAATTCCAAATCAAGGAAAAATAACAGTGGGGCTGGAGATAGACATGTGGTTAGGAGAGATGGTCAGGGGACAGAATTAACAAGAGATAGTGATGACAGAACACAGAGCCAGAGAGAGAGGAAGAGCCCACAGGGTCTCCCAGCTCTGTGGCATAAAAGTCTGGGGTGGGGTGGGGGTACCGTTCTCAGAGATTAAGAATTCAAGAGAAAAGATAGTCTGGGAAAAAAGATGGAGAGCCTGTTGTAGACAGTGAGTGGGAGGTATCTATGGGGCATCAAAGAGAAAATAGTTACCTAGATAGATGGGTAACTTGTCCTTTCCATGCTTCCACCTCCTCATGCGCAAAATGATGGGGATAGATAGCAAGTGAGGAACTTTGCCATGGTGAGTGCTGCCGAGTCTTTGCTGTCTTCACCAGCCATTACCTATCACAGCCTGCCCTGTTTGAAGATTCACCAATGCTGGGGTTGGGGGTGCCTTCAAGGAAGCAGGGAAATTCCTTATCAATAATGTGTGCATTTGCAGCCCAGCATCTTCATTTGTAGAATTAGTGAGGGGTGATGAGAGGCTGTATTAGTCCATTCTCGTACTGCTATAATGAAATACTCGAAACTGGGTCATTTATAAAGAAAAAAGGTTTAATTGGCTCATGGCTCTGCAGGCTGTATAGGAAGAATGGCGGCGTCTGCTTCTGGGAGACCTCAGGGAGCTTTTACTCACGGTGGAAGGCAAAGCAGCAGTGGATGTCTTACATGGTAGGAGCAGGACCCAGAGAGAGGGAGAGGTTCCACATGCTTTTAAATAGCCAGATCTCAGGAGAACTCACTCTCAGGATGACAGCCCCAAGGGGAATGGTATTAAACCATGAGAAACCACCCCCATGATCCAATCACCTCCCACCAGGCCTCAACTCCAACACTGAGGTTACAATTGAACATGAGATTTGGGTGGGGACACAGATCCAAACCATATCAAAGATTGAGGATTCATTAGTCTAATTGGCTATTTGCATATCTTTTTTTCCCTTCTGATTTGAATCACCTTATCTATTTTTTTGGTTAATTTATAAGATCCTTTTGTAAATTAAGAAAATTACCCTTTAGCCATGCCTTCCCGAGTCATAACTTTTTTCCCTAGTTTGTCATATTTTGGCAACTTCTGCTTAGGTAGAATCTCTCTTTCTAGTGAATAAGACATCAGTGTCTGCCTAGAGGCACTGATATAGATAAAGAAAATTCTGTCAATTAAAATATAAACCAAGAAACCAGAGAAAAAAAGAAGCCTAAAACCCAAATATTGCCTTGCCCAGCCAGGCCATCTTCAGGAAGGTGAGTACCCAGCAGCCAATGGAAGTGTTCATTAGGGTCATGCAGCAGTTTGTCTTTCCTGAGGAGATGAGCACATCAGATTATCAGGCTGTGAGGATAGTCAACCTTCAACTCATATAAAAAATCTCATGACTCAGGCTAAGCTAAAATATTGTAATAACCTCAACATCTCAATGCTCTTACAAAATAAAAGTTTATTTCTCACTTACATCCTAGTTTGATGCAGGCCAAACATTAATCAAAGGTCCCCTTAGGCCAGGCTCAGTGGTACACACCTATAATCCTAGTGCTTTAGGCAACTGAGGCAGGAAGATCACTTGAGCCCAGGAGTTCAAGACCAGCCTGGGCAACACAATGAGACCCTGTTTCTACAAAAAATTAAAACAAAACAAAAGAGAGAACGAGTCAGGCATGGTAGTGCATGCTTATAATACTAGCTACTCTGGACACTGAGGCAGAAGAGCCACTTAAACTCAGGAGTTTGAATGGATATTAAGCATATACATAGTGGAAGAAGAACCATGGCTAGGAAGTCAAAGTGCCTGAATGACTATGAAAATCCAGCCACATGACCAGGGTTCAAAGCACCAGATTACAAACTCAAGCTTGATAGTCAGTACGTTCAGCTTTGAAAGGAAGATGGCATTGGATCTCTCACCTACTGTCCCTTCAACGCATAAACCAAGTGGTAGGGACAGAGCAAGATGGCTGATTAGAGGCCTCCACTGATCATCCTCCATGCAGGGACACCAATTTAACGACTATCTATATTACAAAGTATCTTCCTAAGAACAAAAATCAGGTGAGCAATCAAAGTACCTGATTTTAACTTCATATCACTGAAAGAGGCACTGAAGAGGGTCGGAAAGATAGCCTTGAATTGCCAATACCACCCTCCCCAATCTCCCAGCAGTGGCCAAGACAGAATCTGTGCTTTGGGGGAGGGAGAGCACAGCAATTGTGGAACTTTGCACTAGGGAGCACACTAATTCTGGTAATTCTGTGCCTCTTGCAGACTTGTAGAGGTACTTCCTTGGTGGTCTTGGATAAGATTTTAAAGAATCCTCTGGTTACCAGGCAGAGATTCTTGTTCTCTTCTCTTATATTCTCCCAAACAAATGGAGTTTCTCTCTCTCTGTGCTGAGCTGCTTGGAGTTGGGGGAGGGGTGATACCATCCCCCCATAGGACTTTGCTGGGCCACACCTGAAGCCAGCGCAGCACTAGGTCTTGCCCTAGGCCTGCTGTGACCACTATCTGGCTCCTGCCTATGTTTACTCAAGGCCTCTACAATCAGCAGGTGGCAAAGCCAGCCAGTCTTACGTCCTTCCCTTCAGGGTTGCGAAAAAGCACTGGAACTCAGTGCTTTCCTATCATAGCAGAAAGCAATACAGGCAGAACTCGGCTGACACCCAGGGAAGGAGCACTTAGAACAGCCCTAACCAGAGGGGAATCACCCATCCCAGCAGTCACAACTTGAGTTTCAGCAAGCCTTGCTTCCCCAGGCTAACAGGCTCTGGGGTACTAAATAAACTCAAAAGGCAGTGAAAGTCACAAAGACTGCAACTTCTGAGCAAGTCCTGGTGCTGTGCTGGGCTCAGATCCAGTGGACTCGGGGGCCACGCAACCTAGTGAGACACCAGCCAGCGCATCTAAGGGAGTTCTTGACCCACCTTTCTCCCAACCCCAGGCAGCACAGATCACAGCTCCGAAAGAGACTTCTTACTTGAGTGGAAAAGGAGAGTAAAGAGGACTTTGTCTTGCTACTTGGATACCAGCTCAGTTACAGGAGAATAGGACACCAGGCAGAGGTATGAAGCCCCCATTCCAGGCCCTACGTCCTAGATGACATTTCCAAATGTACTCTAGGGCAGAAAGGAACCTGCTGCCTTGAAGGGAAGGATTCAGTCCTGGCAGAATTCATCACCTGCTGACTAAAGAGCCCTAGAACCCTGAATAATCAGCAGCGGTACCCAGGTAGTATATGCTGTGGATATACTACACAGCATATACCAGGTTGTAAACCTAGATTACAACACCCAAGTCCCTTTGAATACCTCGAAAGCTTTCCCAAGAAGGAAGAGTACAAACAAGCCCAGACTGTGAAGACTACAATAAATACCTAACTCTTCAATGCCCAGATGCTGACAAGCACCCAAAAGCATCAAGACCATCAAGGAAAATATGACCTCACCAAATGAACTAAATAAGGCACTAAGGACCAAGTCTCAGCTTGGGTGAGACTCTGAAACATGCTAGCTTCAGACGTGACCCAGCACATTCCCAGCAGTGGTGCCTACAAGGGGAGACTCTTTCAAGCAAAGGGAAGAGTAAATAGGATTTTGTCTTGCAGCTTAGGTACCAGCGTGGCCACAGTGGAGTAGCACACCAAGTGGGCTCTTGGGGTCCTTGGTTCCAAGACTGGGCTGTTGGATGGCAGTTCTGGACCTGTCCTGGGCCAGAAGGGAGCCAAATGCCCTGAAGGGTGAGTCCCAGGCCTGGCAGTATTCACCACAAGCTGACTGAACAGCCCTTGAGCCTTAAGCGAACATCAGCAGTAGCTTTGCAATACTCCGGTGGGCCTATGGTGATGGTGGCATGGAAAGAACCTCCTCTGCCTATGGAAAGGGGAGGTAAGAATGGGAAGAACTTTGTCTTGTGATTTGAGTGCCAGCTCAGCTGCAGCAGAATAGAATACCAGGTAGATTTCTAATGTTTCTGACTCCAGGTCCTGGCGCCCTGACGGCATCTCTGAACCCACCTGGGGCCTGGGGGAACTCGCAACCCTGAAGGGAACAACATAAGACTGGCTGGCTTTGCCACCTGCTGATTGTAGAGGCCTTGAGCAAACATAGGCAGGAGCCAGATAGTGGTCACAGCAGGCCTAGGGCAAGACCCAGTGCTGCGCTGGCTTCAAGTGTGGCCCAGCAAAGTCCTATGGAGGGATGGTATCACCCCTCCCCCAACTCCAAGCAGCTCAGCACAGAGAGAGAAACTCCATTTGTTTGGGAGAATATAAGAGAGGAGAACAAGAATCTCTGCCTGCTAACCAGAGGGTTCTTTAAAATCTTATCTGAGACCACAAAGGAAGTATCTCTACAAGTCTGCAAGAGGCACAGAATTACCAGAATTAGTGTGCCCCCTAGTGCAGATACAGCTGCAGGGACCAAAACCTAGATTACAACACCCAAGTCCCTTTGAATACCTGGAAAGCTTGCCCAAGAAGGATAGGTGCAAACAAGCTCAGACTGTGAAGACTACAATGAAAACCTAAATCTTCAATTCCCAGATACTGACAAACATCCTTGAGCATCAGGACTCTCCAGGAAAACATGACCTCACCAGATGAACTAAATAAGGCACAAGGGATCAATCCTGGAGAGAGAAAGATATGTGACTTTTCAGACGATAATTCAAAATAGCTGTTTTGAGGAAATTCAATGAAATTCAAGATTACTAAGAGAAAGAATTCAATATCCAATCAGATAAATTTAACAAAGAGATTGAAATAATTAAAAATTCAAGCGGAAATTCCAGAGTTGAAAAATGTAACTGACATACCGAAGAATGCATCAGAGTCTCTTAACAGCAGAATTGAGCAAGCAGAAGAAAGAATTAGTGACTTCAAGACAGGCTATTTGAAAATACACAGAGGAAACAAAAGAAAAGAGATTAAAAAGGAATGAAGCACACCTACGAGATTTAGAAAACAGCCTTGAAACGGCAAATATAAGTTATTGGCCTTAAAGAGGAGGTAGAGAGAAAGATAGGAATAGAAAGTTTGTTCAAAGGAATAATAACAGAATTTCCCAATCCTAGAGAAATATATCAATATTCATGTACAAGAAGGTTATAAAGAACACCAAAGAGATTTAACTGAAAGAAGATTACCTTGAGGCATTTAATAATCCAACTCCTATGAAGAAAGGATCCTAAAAGCAGCAAGAAAAAAGAAACAAATAAGGCATAGTGGTACTCCAATACATCCAGCAGCAGCCTTTCAGTGGAAACCTCACAGACCAGGACAGAGGGGCATAACATATTTAAAGTGCTGAAGGACCCTAGAATAGTACATCCAGTGAAAATATCCTTTCAACATGAAAGAGAAATAAGGACTTTCAAACAAAAGCTGAGGGATTTCATCAACACCAGACCTGTCCTACAGGAAATGCTGAAGTAAGTTCTTCAGTCTGAAAGAAAAAGACATTAATGAGTAATAATAAATTATCTCAAAGTGCAAATTCAGAGTTAATAGTAAGTACACAGAAAAACACAGACTATCATACCACTATTATTGTGGTGTATAAACTACTTATATTTTAAATTTCTACTTAAACATGACAAGACTGAAAAGTGAACTGATCAAAAATAATAACTACAACAACTTTTAGATATAATAGAAACAACAAAAAGTTAAAAAAACAAGGGTACTAAGTTAAAGTGTAGAGTTTTTTTTTTTTCTTTTGCTTGTTACTTTGTTTAATCAGTGTTGTCATCAGTTTAAAATAATGGGTTATGAAATAATACTTGCAACCCTCATGGTATCCTCAAATCAAAAAACATATAATGGATACACAAAAAATAAAAAATGAGAAATTAAAACATACAATCAGAGAAAATCTTCACTAAAAGAAAAACAGGAAGAGGAGAGCACAAAACAGTCAGAAAACAAACAACAAAATGACAGGAGTAATTCCTTGCTTATCAGTAATAACACTGAAATTAAATGGACTAAACTCTCCAATCAAAAGACACAAAGTGACTGAATGGATTTAAAAAAAAAAAAAAAAAAAAAAAAAAGACGCAACAATCTCTTGCCTACAAGAAGTACACTTTACCTATAAAGACACAAATGGACTGAAAATAAAGGGATGGGAAAAGATATTCCATGCAAATGGAAACCAACAAAGAGCAGGATTAACTATACTTACATCAGACAAAATAGATTTCAAGACAAAAACTATAAAAAGAGACAAAGAAGATCATAATGATAAAGAAGGGGTCAATTCAGCAAGAGGATATGAAAATATAAATGTGTATCCACCCAACACTGGAGTGTCAAGGTGTATAAAACAAATATTATTTGAACTAAAGGGAGGGATAGACCCCAATACAGTAATAGCTGGACTTCAACACCCTGCTTTTAGCATCGGACAGATCTCCCAGGCAGAAATATCAACAAAGAAATGTCAAACTTCATATGCACTACAGACCAAATGGATCTAATAGATACTTACAGAACATTTTATCCATTTGCTGCAGAATACACATTCTTATCGGCAGCACATGGAATTTTCTCAAGGATAGACCATATATTAGACCACAAAACAAGTCTTAAAACATTCAAAGAATTGAAATAATGTAAAATATCTTTTCTGACCACGATAGAATAAAACTAGAAACCAATAACAAGAGGAATTTTGGAAACTATACAAATACATAGAAATTGAACAATATGCTTCTGAATGGCCAGCAGGTCAATGAAGAAATTAAGGAATCTGAGTAATTTATTAAATGATAAGGGAAACACTGTATGCCAAAACCTATGGGATACAACAAAAGTAGTACTAAGAGGGAATTTTATAGCTATACGTATAAAAAAGTATAAAAGTAAGCCAGGCGCAGTGGCTCACGCCTGTAATCCCAGCACTTTGGGAGGCTGATGTGGACGGATCACGAGGTCAGGAGATTGAGACCATCCTGGCTAACACAGTGAAACCCTGTGTCTACTGAAAAATACAAAAAAATTAGCTAAGCATGGTGGTGGGCACCTGTAGTCCCAGCTACTTGGGAGGCTGAGGCAGGAGAATGGCGTGAACCTGGGAGGCGAAGCTTGCAGTAAACCAAGATCGCACCACTGCACTCCAGCCTGGGTGATAGAGCTAGACTCCATCTCACCAAAAAAAAAAAAAAAAAAAAAAAGTGTGAAAGTATAGAAGTAAAAAAAATTATAAAACTGCAAATAAACTATATAACACTACATCTTAAAGAACTAGAAACATGAGAGCAAAGCAAACCTCAAATTAGTAGAAGAAAAGAAACAATAAAGATCAGAGCAGAATAAATGAGTTTGAAATGAAGAAAACAATACAAAAGATCAACAAAATGAAAAATTGGTTTTTTGAAAAGATAACACAATTGACAAGCATTTAGTTACACTAATTAAGAAAAAAAGACAGAAGACTTGCCATGATGTGATTACTACACATTGCATGCCTGTATCACATTTCATGGATCCCATAAATATATACACCTACTATGTACCCACAAAAATTAAAAATAAGAATTATAAAAGACAAGATCCAAATGAATAAAATCAGAGAAGAAAAGGAGATATTACAACTGACACCACAGAAATTCAAAGGATAAGTAAAGCTACTATGAGTAAGTATATGCCAATAAATTGGAAAACCTAGAAGAAATAGATAAATTTCTAGACACATATAACCTACCAAGATTAAACCATGAAGAAATTCAAAATTTGAACAGACCAATAACAAGTAATGCAATCAAACCTGTAATAAAAAGTTTCTCAGCAAAGAAAAGCCTGGGATCTGATGGCTTCACCGCTAAATTTTACCAAACTTTTAATAAAGAAGTAATACTAATCCTAGTCAAACTATTTTAGAAAATAGATGAGGAGGGAATACTTCCAAATTGATTCTACAAAACCGGTATTACCCTGATACCTAAACCAGAAAGACACATCAGAAAAAGAAAACTATAGACCAATATCCCCAATGAACATTGACATAAAAATCCTCAACAAAATACTAGCAAACCAAATTCAATAACATGTTAAAAAGACCATTCATCATGACCAAGTGCAATTTATCCCAGGGATACAAGTATGGTTCAACATATGCAAATCAATCAATGTGATGCATCATATCAACAGAATGAAGGGCAAAAAGCATATGATCATTTCATTTGATGCAGAAAAGACATTTGATAAAATTCAATATCCCTTCATGATAAAAACTCTCAAAAACTGAAAATAGAAGGCACGTACCTCAAGAAAATAAAAGCCATATATGACAGACGCACAGTTAATATACTGAATGGGGGAAAACTGAAAGCCTTTCCTCCAAGATCTGGGACACAACAAGGATGACCAATACTGTGTTATTCAACACAGTATTGGAAGGCTGAGCTAAAGCAATCAGACAAGAGAAAGAAATAAAGGGCATCCAAATTGGAAAGAAGTCAAATTATCCTTGTTTGCAGATAATATAATCTTATATTTCAAAACACCTAAGGACACAACCAATAAAACTCCTTGAACTGATCAACAAATTTAGTAAAGTTGCAGGATAGCAAAAATAAAAAATCAGTAGCATATCTACATGCCAACAGCAAACAACCTTAAAAGGAAATCAAAAAAAGTAATTCCCTTTACAACAGCTACAAGTAAAATTAAATACCTAGGAATTAACCAAAGAAATGAAAGATCTCTGCAATGAAAACTATAGAACATTAATGAAAGAAACTGAAGAAGACACAAAAAAGTGGCATGATATTCCATGTTCATGGATTGGAAGAATCAATGTTGTTAAAATGTCCATACTACCCAAAGCAATCTGCAGATTCAATGCAATCTCTATCAAAATATCAATGACATTCTTCCCAGAAATAGAAGAAACAATCCTAAAATTTATATGGACCCACAAAATACCCAGAATACCCAAAGCTATCCTCAGCAAAAAAATAAAACTGAAGGAATCACTTTACCTCATCTCAAATTATACTACAAAGCTATAGTAACCAATTCAGCATGGTACTGGCATAGAAATGGACACATAGACTAATGGAACAGAATAGAGAACCCACAAATAAATTTATATATCCATGGTGAGCTTATTTTCACAAAGGCACCAAGAATATACATTGGGGAAAGAACAATCTCTTCAATAAGTGGTACTGGGAAAACTGGATATCTATATGCAGAAGAAAAAAACTAGACCCCTACCTCTCACCATATACAAAAATCAAATCAAAATGGACTAAAGACTTCAATATAAGACCTCAAACTATGAAACGACTAAACCAAAACTTTGAGGAAACTATCCAGGACATTGGTCTGGGCAAAGATTTCTTGAGTAACACCCCACAAGCACAGGCAACCAAAGCAAAAATGGACAAATGGGATCACATCCAGTTAAAAAGCTTCTGGACAGCAAAGGAAACAATCAACAACGTGAAGAGATAACCCACAAAATGGGAGAAAACATTTGCAAACTACTTGTCTGACAAGGGATTAATAACAAGAATGTATAAGGAGCTCAAACAACTCTGTAGGAAAAAAATCTAATCTGATTTTAAAATGGGTAAAAAATCTGGTCAGACATTTCTCAAAAGAAGACATACAAATGGCAAACAGGCATATGAAAAGGTAATTGACATCACTGATCATCAAAGACATGCAAATCAATACTATAATAAGATATTGCCTCACCTCAGTTAAGATGGCTTTTATCCAAAAGATAGGCAGTAACAAATGCTAGTAAGGATGTGGAGAAAAGGCAACCCTGGCACACTGTTGGTGGGAATATAAATTGGTACAGCCACAATGGAGAACAGTTTGGAGGTTCTTCAAAAAACTAAAAATAGAGCAACCATAAGATCCAGCAATCTCACTGGTGGGTACATACCCCAAAGAAAGGAAATCAGTATATGAAAGAGATATCTACACTCCCATGTTTATTACAGCACTATTCACAATAACCAAGATTTGAAAGAAACCTACTACATGTCCATCAACAGATTAATGGATAAAGAAAATGCGGCACATATACACAATGCAGTACTATTCAGCCATAGAAAAGAATGAGATCCTGTCATTTGCAACAACATAGATGGTACCAGAGGTCACTGCATTAAGTGAAATAAGTCAGGCACAGAAATACAAACTTCACAGGTTCTTACTTATTTCTGAGATCTAAAAATCAAAACAATTGAACTCATAGTTATAGAGAGTAGAAATATTGTTATTGGAGGCTAGGAAGAGTTGGGAGTTGGGGTAGTGGGGATGGTTAATGGGTACAAAAATTAGAAAGAATGAATAAGGTCAACTATTTGATAGCGCAACTGGGTGACTATAATCAATACTAATTTAATTGCACACTTCGACTAAAAGAGTATAACTGGATTTTTTTGTAACACAAAGGATAAATGCTTGATGTGATGGATACCCCATTTACCCTGATGTAATTTTTTTTTTTTTTTTTTTTTTTGAGATGGAGTCTCCCTCTGCTGCCCAGGCTGGAGTGCAATGGCGCGATCTCGGCTCACTGTAACCTCCACCTACCGGGTTGAAGCAATTCTCCCAACTCAGCTTCCCGAGTAGCTGGGACTACAGGAGCCCGCCACCACGCCTGGCTAATTTTTGTATTTTTAATAGAGGAGGAGTTTCACCGCGTTGGCCAGACTGCTCCGAACTCCTGACCCCAAGTGATCCACCCATCTCGGCCTCCCAAAGTGTTGGGATTACAGGCATGAGCCACTACACTCGGCCTTTTTTTTGAGACAGAGCGTTACTCTGTCACCAGGCTGGAGTGCAGTGGCACAATCTCGGCACACTGCAACCTCCACTTCCCGGGTTCAAGCGATTCTCCTGCCTCAGTCTCCTGAGTAGCTGGGACTACAGGCGCGTGCCACCATGCCCAGCTAATTTTTGTATTTTTAGTAGAGACGGGGTTTCACCATGTTGGCCAGGATGGTCTGGATCTCTTGACTTCGTGATCCACCCACCTCGGCCACCCAAAGTACTGGGATTACAGGTGTGAGCCACAGCACCCGGCCCCTGAAGATTATTAAGCATTGCATGCCTGTATCAAAATATCTCTTGTATCCCATAAAAATGCACACCTACTGTGTACCCACAAAAATTAAAAATTAAAATAAAAACAGGAGTTTGAGGCTTTAGTGAAGGATGATCATGCCACTGCACTCCAGCCTGGGTGACAAAGCAAGACCGTGTCTCTAAAAAAAAACCCAAAAATCCCCTTAAAAAAGTGATTGAAAACAAGAAAGGAAGGAAGGAAGGGGGAGAATGAAATGATAAGCTATGTATAGTGATCTTCAAAGTTAAAGAATATTTTTTAACTTGAAACATTAGTAAGTAAAATGTTAATTTTTAAAAATCAATATAGCCTTTTGTAGGGCCTTTAGGGCCTTGTACCAAAAATATATATATACACATACACACATATATATTTATGTACAATACTTATATTAATATATTATATATAATACATATGTATAATATCTATAAGATATATATTTATATTTATATATTATGTAAGATAAAATTTGTAGAATGTAAATATATACCATAAATTATGTATATTCTAAATATATTTTATAAATAATTAATAATTAATTAGCCATATTATATAGCAATGTAATTATATAATATATTTATATAATTTTATAGATATTTTATGAATATTTATATTGTTTATATTTATTTAATATAAATATATGATTACATAGTTATAGTTAATTAATTAGTAATTAATTATAAATGTATATTTAGAATATACATAATTTACAGTATACATTTACCTACTATAAATTATATCTTACATATTATATAAATATAAATATATATAATACATATTATACAAATATAAATATATATAATACATATTATACAAATATAAATATATATAATACATATTATACATATGTATATATATATTATATTAATTACATATACTATAAATTATATCTTACATATTATATAAATATAAATATATATCTTATACATATTATACATATGTATAATATGTATCCCTGTGCCATTTTATCCATTCATAGCAACAAACATCTCTGCATGCCCACAAGTTTCTCTTCCTCCCTGTGAGGATTTGAACGGGGAGAACAAACCAGCTCAGCTCAAGGAGTTACTTGTGTGTTAGGCACCTCCTTCAGATTGCAAGGAGACACACATTCAGATTAGGTTAGGGTTGGGGATTGTCATCAGGATACCCAAAGAAGTAATGCCTCAACGGCCAAACGTGTGTCCCAGAACATCTGAGGCTAAGAGCTCAGAAGGGTTCCAGGAGAACAAGCACAGGGCCAGTTGTTGTTCAAGTGTAAGCAACTTTCATTCACGCCCTGCTATATGCCAGATGCTAGTATGTAGTCTTAAATAATGATAGAGGAAGATAGAGGTCTGATCTCAAGAAGCCAGTAAATTGCTAAGGTCACATATCAGGAAACAGCCACTTCAGTCCTGGCTGGAAAGTAGAGAGCAAAAGCCAGGAGAGAGGAGCGTACTGGGAAGGTAAACAAGCACAGATGGTAGAAAAAAAATTATACTGCATGCAGAGGAATGTGGACTTCATTCCACGTAAGTGAGTAACATTATGTACCAATAAGAGAAACTAGGTGGCTGGAAACATGGACGTAATGGAAACTTTTCACTTGTATACTTACACTTTTTGAATTTTGAACTGTAAAAAGTATTACTTATTCAAAAAATTCAAAAATAAAATTATTTTAAAATATGATGCATTGAGTCTAGTGGTGTACTAGGCTCTGGGAGAGCAAAACAGCAAATATTCCTTATCAGCCTACAATCTACTAGATAATTTTAAAGTTTTATGGCTCATCGGTGACACAACACAGCTTTGGGTAGATTCTCAATGTCAAAACGTGTGTAAACAAATAATTATAAGAAAATAATTATAAGAAAAATAGTAATTGTTTTCCTAAAGATACGGGCTAAGAGCTTTGAAAGTGCACGTTGGGGACTGGGCAGCTTATTCTGCTTGAAGGTTAGTGGGAGGTAACATGTAAACTGGGATATGAAGAACGCATAGGAGTTTCAAAAATGGAAAAGAGAGTAAAAGCAATTAATCAACGAGAAATACACTTTTCTGAAAAAAAAAAAAATGAAATGTTCGTGCAGGAAAATAGTTTGGTATGATGATCGGAGCAGCAAAGGGAATGACAGGAGGTGAGGCTAAGAGTCGGGATGAAGCCAAATTGTGCAGGCTTTGCCTGTTGTCTTAAGAACTATGAATTTCTACCCCAGAAAGTTCAAAAAACCCTTCATGGACATTGGTATTCTGGAAGTTGGTAAATATGTACCTTTAGGAGAATGGATTTTATCTCCAAATAGTGGGGAAAAAAATTAATGGGAATTTCTTTTTCTATTTTGAGTTTTTTTCCCCATAATTTTTACTGAAACCTTCTGGTTTTATTCTAGTTAATATAGGAAGTTAAGAAAATCAGTATATAGTCAGCAAATATAGATGGGAAAACTCAGAAGCAAGTATGTTAAGTATGTTTGTTCTTTTTTTCTCCTTGTCAAATATGTTCACAGTTGTGATTTTTATATATCATATAAGATATATTCTGTTACCAGGATCGCTCCTTGTCAATGTGTTGGGATTAACTATCATCAGTGTTTCATCTTTTCCACAAGAAATCAAAGCTTCCTGACAGTTTGCAGCCCCCCACAGCCTGGCCCATAGCTTGTTTTATTTGGCTTACACAGTTGTTTTAATCGGGAAGTGTCTAGCTTGTCTTTTAAAATCAAAATATCTGGCAATATAAGGTCTATATGCAGTATAACTAGAAACAAACGGACCTGACTGGAGCATGAGCCCTGTAGGCATCGCTGCCCTGCATGAGCCCCAGTTCCCGCCCACCCAGAGTTCAACCGGACCCCCTCCTTCAGCCTTTGACTTTGGCCAGGGTTAGGCGGGGGATTTCCCGGGCAGTTGTCCGGATTTACACGAGGGGGCGCTGTGATCAGGGTTTTGGACGGAAGGGTGGGGAGGAAATGCTTGGAGCTGGTTCTACCGGGAAGTGAAAGGAAACCCTCCTTTCCTTTCTAGTGAGTAAGTCCTAAGGAACAACTTCCTGTGACCTAACTCAGTTAACAGTCGGGACTAAGAGTATTTTGAAATAGGAGGAATACTATATTTGAAATGTCAGAAGTCATAGAAAAGTGTGAGAGAAACAATGCCACACTTTTCTATTTCCCCTGCCATTTGAATAATACTTTGCAGTCAATAAAACTGTCGGAAGCAGAAAGCTGTTTGGTCCTCACAGCAATCCCATGTCTGAAGTAGGATAAGGTACCTGCTCCTGCAGTAGCCGAGCCACTCAGAGTTCCTCGTCTCACCTAGGAGCGCCTACCCAGCCAGAAAGGGGCAGGTCCCATGGCTGCTTCCTCACACTTTACTTTTTAGGTGAGGAGAAGGAGGGGGAAAGACCCTGGAGAAGGACAGGGTGCCAAGAATATGTGGCGAGAAGAAGGGACAGGCCAGAAGAAAGAAGTTGAGAGATCAGTCCCAGGAAACTTCCTAACTGGAAGATGCCCTTCCTTGGCTAGGACTTGTGCCTCTCCCTGTGTATCTCAGGCACAGTAAATCTCGGTTTATATTTGTTAAATAAATAAATTGTCCAAGGCATCTGTTGGGCTTTAACCCGTATATGGGAAGGACCCTGTTATTCCATCAATATTAGTTACAAAATTATGGGGCTTGGGCTGATGACACTGAGGGTCCAGGGACCTTCTCAACTCTGGTTAAACCCTGCCCTAGATGTCCCCTAAGCTCCATCAGTGGCCATGACTGTGTGTCTTTGTGGCTTTGATTTTGACGATGTTATCAGGCAGGATGCAGAATCCTGCTTGCTCTCCCAGTTTTCAGTTGCTCTTTTTCTGTGTTTGTTTTCTTTGGCTGCTACAGGGAGATTTGCTTTTCATCTTGGCAGCACGTGCCCCACTCAGAGTGGAAGAAGGCTATGGCAGGATACAGTGTTTTGGGAAGAGAAGAGAATCTCCTTGCTTGGGGACATCCTTTCCAAAACAAGGTCCCTGTAAAGTCAAGTCCTGCTAATGTTTCCCTCCAACTTCTCCGTTTTCTACTACTCACCCCCAAAAAAAGAAAAAAAAAAATTGTACGAAGTGTCTCCTCTCCCAGAGGAGGTCACAAAAGATCTGTTTCCCAGGCTCCCTTTCATTCTACTTATTCATCAGTTCATCAACTGATTCATTCATTAATTCTGTGACAGTCTTTACTCTTTTCTAAGTATGACCAGAAAATAATGATGTAAGTATGATCTACTCTATAGCATGTAGGTTGTAAGCATTGTTATGGTCTTTTTTTTAAATTAAGATACAACTCATAAAAGATAAAATGTACCACTTTAAAATGTATAATTGTATTTGTCCATTTTCATGCTGCTGATAAAAACATACCCTAGACTGGGTAATTTATAAAGAAGAAGAGGATTGATGGACTCACAGTTCCATGTGGCTGGAGAGGCCTCACAAACATGGTGGAAGGTGAAAGGCATGTTTTACATGGCAGCAGGCAAGAAAGAATGAGAGCCAAGCAAAAGGGAAAACCCCTTATAAAACCATCATATCTTGTGAGACTTATTCACTACCACAAGAACAGTATGGGGGAAACTGCCCCCATGATTCGATTATCTCCCACTGAGTCCCTCCCACAACAGGTGGGAATTATGGAAGCTACAATTCAAGATGAGATTTGGGTGAGGACACAACAAAACCATATCAACCATCCATTGGTTTGTAGTATATTCACCCTATTATGCAGCCATCACTTCTCATTCCAGAACATTTCTATCACCACAGAAAGAAACCTCATACCTATTAGCAGTCAGTCCCAGCTCTCCTCCCCTTATCCCCTGGCAACCACTAATTTGCTTTCTGTCTCTGAGGATTTGCCTATTCTGGACATTTCATATAAATGGAATGATACAATATGTGGCTTTCTGTGTTTGGCTTATTTTATTTAGCAAAATGTTTCCATGTTTCATCCCTGAACATACAACATATAACAGTGCATTCCTTTTTATAGCTGAATAATATTTCATTGTATGGATAGGCCACATTTTGTTTATCTAGTCATCAGTCGATGAACTTTGTTCTGGCTATTGTTAATAATATTACTATGAATACTCATGTACATATTTTCTTTTTTTTTTTTTTTTTTTTTTTTTTTTTTGAGTAGGCCTTGTTCTGTTGCCCAAGTTGGAGTGCAGTGGTGCAATCACAGTTCACTGCAGCCATGACCTCCTGGTCTAAGCATTCCTTCCACCTCAGCCTCCTGAGTAGCTGGGTCTACAGGCACACACCACCACACCTGGCTAATTCTTGTAAGATAACATATTTTCAATACTCATGGGTTTATATTGGAGTGGATTCATTGGGTCCTGTGCTGATTCTGTGTTTAACTTTTCGAAGAACTACCAAATTATTTTTTACAGTGACTGTACCATTTTAAATTCCCTCCAGCAATGTTGAAGTTCCCTTTCTTTCTTAACACAAGCAATTTAAGGGATTGCTTAAATGGTCTTAGATGAATCTGTCATCAAGGAGGGGGAGGGCATGAATTGATATTTGCACAGTGCCTGTGCAGAGACACCTGACAGTAGCCCTCAGGATGCTGGATAATTTATCCCAAGCCATGGTGAGGAAAATGGGAAGGAATAGAGCAGTCAGTAACATGGAGCAGATTTGCCAATCTCTTACCCTTGTCAATTTAGGGATTGTGTTGGTCTTTAACAGATGAAGAAGAGGTCTGAGAATGTTTAATACATGTCTACTGTTGAAGGGGCAAAAGACTGTAGGCCTGCATTTTGCCTCTCTCCTGTAAGATTTCTGAGGTGCCTTTGAACCCAAGCCTCAGAGAATGAACAGCAGTGGCAAAGACAATGCCTTTTATAAGTGTATAGTGGGGGTTGAGGAAATGGTTGGAGGGGAGGCTTTTCTGTAGAACTGCTCTCTTTTCATGTTCCCTTCAAAGGGTACAGTGAAACAGAATACTGTATTGTCAACTAATTTATAAAAAAGTGGCCTCAATACATCCTGCTATAGAAATTCCATCAATGTACTAGAAAACTTACATTTACCAGAGTTCATCTATTGAACAGCAGCTGGAGTTGTGTGTGTTCATGGATGTGGAATGAGAATACAGAAGTTCAATCTTTATAAGCACAGAGCAGAAACACTGTAGGTAGAGGGGTCAATTTGAGACCATCCCAGCCCATCTTTGATTGGCCTGTGAAACACAACAGGAAACTAATTCATCTGAAAGATGTGCTAAAAACACTTGTTGGCTTTAACAAAAGGAAACTTGGCTGATTTTACATTAAAACTTCTAACAAAGGAAAATAAATGCTCTTGGGTGGAGAACATGTCTTTATAACCAAACTCCACAACTGTTACCATATAAATAATTTTTCTTTATAAAAGAATAAAAATATATATGTACCCACATATATGTGTGTGTATATGTAAAAGACAAATACAAAACTTCAAATAAATTATTTTGTTTTGGATACGTCACTTGAGCCTTTGACAGTGTGAGAATGTTTTTTTTGGCCGGGCGTGGTGGCTCACGCCTGTAATCTCAGCACTTTGGGAAGCCAAGGTGGGTGGATCACTTGAGACCAGGAATTTGAGACCAGCCTGGCCAACATGGTGAAACCCGTCTCTACTAAAAATACAAAACTTAGCTGGGTGTAGTGGCAAGCATCTGCAATCCCAGCTACTAGGGAAGCTGAGACCAGAGAATCGTTTGAACCTGAGACGCGGAGGTTGCAGGGAACCAAGATGACACCACTGCACTCCAGCTTGGGTGACAGAGCAAGACCCTCTCTCAAAAAAATAAGAAGAAGAAGGAGGAGGAGAAGGAGAGAAAATGTCTTTCTTTGTCTCTCAGTAATTAAAATGGGGAACCAGTAGATGTAGTAACGCTTACCCCTCCAGGCCTTATCAGCATCTTCCCTACGATTATCTCTTCTAGTGTTGTTTGCTCATCACAAGCTGTAATATTGATACATATGAATTATGATTGAGCATCTATTACATGCAAGACTCTTACGTTTGCAAAACAAATTTGGGAGCATTCTTCTCCCTACAATCTTAGAATCAAGTGTATAAAATATACATATACATAAATGTATAAATAAATAAATATAAGGTGGAAAGCGATGAAGGTCATGTGGGAGATTGGAACCTAGTGATATAGAAATTCAAAGGGAGGAAAAATAACTTTTGGTGTGGAATCAAGAGAAATATTCTATTCTTGTTGAGAAAGGCTGAAAAGCATATTTTGAATGGGGAGCTCACTCTGGTACCAGGGCAGCTATTAAGAGAAGTTTTAAAAGGAAATGCCCAATTAGACTGGGGGTGATTATGCTGGATACTCAGTTAAAAGAAGAGAGAATTTGTAAATGTGCTTCATTTAGGCCTTTTTCCCTTCCTTTTGCTGTATGAATAATTAGTTTTTGAGATAAATTAGTTAGAAAAAAAGTGCATCTTCCACCCAATTAGTTCCTCTAATTAAAAGCCATCATGATGATAAATGTTTTCTCTCACATCCTGCATTTTTTCAAATCTAAATGCACAGCTTCTAGAGGTTCTCTTCCAGTTCAAAGTTTTTACAATTTGTTTTAATATTTGAGAATAATGAAAAAAGGACCAGCTTTCCCTAATCACATATATAGGAAAGTGTGTACCTTAGGATTTTGATACTCTTTGAGGAAGGCTATGTGGATTTCAAGTGTCATACAGAAAGCCCAAGTCTACAGTTTGGAATGTTCCTAGTCATTATTAGTATGACTAATAAAAAAATTCCAAAAGCCCATGTGGACTCAGATTAGAAGCATCAAAAACTCCTAACTCTGGCTCACTTTATCGTGACCCTGCTGAGCATGTGGTATAATAAAGACAGTGGGTTAATTAGGAGAGACTATTATAGTAAGGAAATATAGGTCTCACCTACAGAAACTTCAGGAAAGGTTTACTGTTTTCTCGTGGCTTGATATGGTACAAAGCCCACTTCCATAATTCACTCATGGAACAAACTATGTCTGGTAGGTACTGAGGATCTAATGGTAAACAAGACAAAAACAATCTTGCCTTCAAAGCCGCCACAATGAAATCATTAATGTTTCCCAGATTTCTTTGGACCAAGCTGACTGCTTTCTTTTGCAATATCCAAAGCCCTGAGGAAGCAATGACTAAAAGGAGGAGCCTTTGGCAATGATAACAGCAATCATTATAAAAACAGAGGCCGGATTTCCAGTAATATTAAATAGTAGACTAGAAAACTGAGACACGTACAAGAATGTTTTGGGCAGCATTATGGGTAATAGACAAAACCAACGCAAATGTCCATCAACAGCACGATAGATAAGTTGTGGTGTATTTATACAGAAAATCAATGTACAGCAAATAAAAATGAACAAACTATAGCTACACACAGACACACACACACACACACACACACGAGTTAACCTTTTTAAAAACATAAGCCAAAGAATCCAGACAAAAAATAATACATACTGTGTGATTCCATCCCTATAAAGTTCAAAACCATGAAAAACTAAAACACGATATCAAGGGATACACAAGAAGGTGGTAAAACCACAAAAAAGACGCAATCAGGTAATAACCATAAAACCAGGCTGTGGTTTCCTGTAGAAGGGAGAACAGGTGATGTGACTGGGAAGAAGCAGGGGGAAACTTCTGGGGCCTGGAGCATTCTTTTTTGTGGCTTGTTCAGGGGTTACAGAGGTGTTCACTTTATAATGATCTGTCCACTATTACATTATGTTTCCTGCACTCTCAACATGTGTACTGTTGGGAGAATGACAAATTAAGGAGAATGACAAGCCAATACCCACGTCAGGACAGCAGAAGGGGGTCCCACCATCCATCGTGTTCTGGGGCAATGCACAGTGATCTAACAGAGTGGAAAACAGACACCTAGAGTGGGACTTTGGTCCTTGGGCTCTGGGGCTTTTAGACTGCATGAATGGGAGAAGAACCAGCTCCTCTCTGTCATGATCAATAGCTGAGAGTCAATTATAAGATGAAAAGAGAGCCCCTGGGTTTCCAGTCCAATTCTAGCACCTCAGTGTTTATGGCTGGGGGAGCACTAGCTCCCTACCTGCATAACCAGGAACTACAGGCAAATCCTTGCAGTTGCAGCTCTGCATCTATCAGGTAGCGAGTTCTACCAGGATTGAGTGCCTTCATTCAGCCTACCCTACAGCCGGTGTTCTTGGAGGTCTGCAGAAGACCAGTGCTTTCTCTGGGAGAGCTGTCTGCAGGGATCAGCCTCAGCTCTCGTGTGTTATATTTCACAGTAAAGAAGGAAAAGAAGATAGGGTAGGCAGAAGTATAACTGATCAAAGATGTCCACATCATAATTCTCAGAACGTGTGAATATGTTACCTTACATGGCAAAAGAGACTTCACAGATGTGATTAAGTAAAAGATTTTGAGATGGGAAAATTGTTCTGGATTATCCCGGTTGGCCCAATGTAATCGTGTCTCCTTATGAGGGAGACTAAGGGGCAAGAGAGTCAGAGAAGGAGATGTAATGATAGCAGAAGTTGGAGTGACGTAGATGGGAGAGGGCATGAGCCCAAGAATGTGGCAGCCTCTGGAAGCTGGAAAGACAATACCAGAAAGAAATTTACAACATTCGCAAATGTGTGAAAATCAAACATACTCCTAAATCATCAAGGGGCAAACAAGAAATCACAAGGGAAATTAGAAAATACCTTCAGATGAATGAAAATGGAACCACAACATACCAAAACTTTAGGAGATAAAGCTAAAGCAGTGTTTAGCAGGAAGCTTAGATGTAAATGCCCCAAAATCCCAACTCAGTAGACTAATGTTCTACCTTAACAAAAAGCAAGAAGAGCAAACTAAACCTAAAAGAAGGAGAAGGCGTTAATAAAGATTAGAGCAGAAATAAATAATACAGAGAATAGAAAGGCAACAGAGAAAAACGATGAAACCCAAAAAAAGCTTTTTCTTTGAAAAGATCAGCACAATCAACAAACCTTTAGCTAGACTAACAAGAGAAAAAGAGAGAAGACTCCAATTTATAAAATCAGGAATGAAAGATGGGAAATCACTAAAGGTTATTAGGGAGTATTATGAAAACTGTGTCCCAACAAGTTAGATAAACTAGTTTAAACTGACTGATTCCTAGAAAGATACCAATTATCAAAACTAACTCAGACCTGGCAACATGGCAAGACCTTGTCTCTACTAAAAATTGAAAAATTAGCTGGGCATGGTGGCATACACCTGTGGTCCTAGCTACTTGGGAGTCCAGGAGGTTGAGGATGCTGTGAGCCATGTTTGTGCCACGGCATTCCAGACTGGAATACAGAGCAAGACTGTCTCACTATATTTCAAAAAAAAGAGTGACCTGTAACAAGATATTAAATTAGTAATTAACTACTTCCCACAAAGAAAAACCCGGGCTGGCCGGGTGAGGTGGCTCACACCTATAATCCTAGCACTTTGGAAGGCCAAGGTGGGTGGATTACTTGAGGCCAGGTGTTTGAGACTAGCCTGGCCAACATGGTGAAACCCCATTTCTACTAAAAATACAAAAAGCTGGGTGTGGTGGCACGCACCTGTAATCCCAGCTACTTGGGAGGCTGAGGCAGGAGAATCACTTGAACCTGGCAGATGGAAGTTGCAGTAAGCTGAGATCACGCCACTGCACTCCAACCTGGGAGTGTGACCTGGGACTGTGACTCAGAAAGAAAGAAAAGGAAGGAAGGAAGAAGGAAGGAAGGAAGGAAGGAAGGAAGGAAGGAAGGAAGGAAGGAAGGAAGGAAGGAAGGAAGGAAGAAAGGAAGGAAGGAAGGAAGGAAGGAGAGAGAGAGAGAAAGAGAGAGAGAGGGAGAAAGAGAGAGAGAGAAAGAAGGGAATGAAGGAAGGAAGGTGTCAGGCCTCTGAGCCCAAGCTAAGCCATCATATCCCCAGTAACCTGCACATATACATCCAGATGGCCTGAAGCAACTGAAGATCCACAGAAGTGAAAATAGCTTAACTGATGACATTCCACCATTGTGATTTGTTTCTACCCCACCCTAACTGATCAATGTTCTTTATAATCTCCCCCACCCTTAAGAAGGTTCTTTGTAATTCTCCCCACCCTTGAGAATGTACTTTGTGAGATCCATCCCCTGCCCCCAAAACTCCACCACCTATCCCAAAACCTATAAGAGCTAATGATAATCCCACCACCCTTTACTGACTCCTTTTTCGGACTCAGCCCGCCTGCACGCAGGTGAAATAAACAGCCATGTTGCTCACACAAAGCCTGTTTGGTGATCTCTTCACACAGACATGTGGAACAGAAGTGAGGGAGGGAGGGAAGACCCAAACTCAGAGAGCTTCAAAAAAGAAAGAAAAACCCAGGCCCAAAGAGCTTCACTGCTGAATTCTGTTACACACTTAAAGAAGATCTAAAACCAATTTTGACAAGCTCTTTGAAAAATTGAAAAGGCTGAAACACTTCTCAACTGATTCTATGGGGCCAGTGTTACCCTGATACCAAAACCAGACAAAGACACCACCAGAAAAGAAAACTGTTTTTAAAAAGATAAAGAAAACTATAGACCACTATATCTTATGAATGTAGGTGCAAAAATCTTCAATAAAATACTAACAAACTAAGTTAAGCAACATATGGCCAAGTGGGTCTATCCCAGGAATGCAGTTGGTTTAAAATCCAAAAACCAATGAATGTTGAGAGAAGAGAGACAGACCCTTTCATATTGTTTTATATTGTTTTATACTCAGAAAAGAAAAGAAGAGCATAACAAAAGGCAGGTAGCCCAGTGCCTAGGAACCAGATCCAAAACCAGGCCTGGGCCTGCCTGATCTAAGCCTGGTAGTTAAAGATCGACCCCTGACCTAACCAGTTATGTTATCTATAGATTCCAGATATTGTATAGAAGAACATTGTGAAACTTCCCAGCCTGTTCTGTTTCACTCTGACCACCGGTGCATGCAGCCCTGTCATGTACCCCCTGCTTGCTCAATCGATCACGACCCTCTCATGCGGACCCCCTTACAGTTGTGAGCCCTTAAAAAGGACAGGAATTGCTGACTTGGGGAGCTCAGCTCTTGAGACAGGAGTGTTGCCTGATGCTACCGGCCAAATAAACCACTTCTTTCTTTAACTCGGTGTCTGAAGAGTTTTGTCTGAAGCTCGTCCTGCTACAATGTAATATACAATATCAATAGAAAAACCACAAGAAGACATAAAAACCCACATGATTATCTTAGTAGATATAGAAAATGCATTGGACAAAACCCGTAGCATCTTTCCATGGTAAATATACTGAACAAATTAGAAACAGAAGGGAACTTCCCTAATCTGAAAAAGACTATCTAAGAAAAACTCGCATCATACCTAATGGTGCAAGACAGAATGGAGTATTTCCTCCTAAAATCAAGAGCAAGGAAAGGATGTCTGCTTTCACTCCTTCGATTCAACATTGTATTGGAGTCTCTTGCCAGAGCAACCAGACAAGACAAAGAAGAAACAGGATCTATATCGAAAAAGAAGTAACACCATCTCTACTCATCGATATCATAGTCTTGTATACAGAAAATCCTAAGTAATCACTAAAAAAAACTATTAAGTCCAGTAAATAAATTTAGCAAGAGAGCAGAATACAAGATCAATATCCAAAAATCGATTGTACTTCTATACACTAGCAAATGAACAATCTGAAAAGGAAATTTAAAAAATAATTCTACTTACAGTAGCATCAAAAAGAATAAAATACTTAAAAATAAATTTAACAAAAGAAATGCAAAACTCATATTCTGAACACTACACAACATTGTTAAAAGAAATTAAAGAATATTTAAATAAATGGAAAGACATCTCATCTTCATGGATTGAATGACAATATTAACATGACAGCATTCCCCAAATCTATAGGTTCAATGCAGTCCTGTCAAAAATTTCATCTGGCTTTTCTTTTCATGAAAATCGATGAGTTAATAATAAAATTTATATAGAAATGCAAGGAACCAGAAAGAGTAAAACAATTTTTTAAAAAACCCACAAAGGTAGAGAACTCACACTTTCAAAACTTACTACAAAACTAGAAATATTAGGACATGTTTTATACTGTCACACAGTCAGGCATGTAGCTCATTGGAACAGAATTAAAAGCCCAGAAACAAACTCTTATATGTATGTTTAATTGATTTTTTTTTTTTTTTGAGACAGGGTCTCACTATGTTGCCCAGGTTGGACTTGAACTCCTGGGCTAAAGTGATCCTCCAGTCTTGGGCTCCCAAAGTGCTGGGATTACAGGCATGAGTCAGCACGCCCAGCCTTCAATTTATTTTTCACACAAATCCCAAAACAATTCAATGTGGGGAAGGAATTTTCCTTCCTTCCTTCCTTCCTTCCTTCCTTCCTTCCTTCCTCCCTCCCTCCCTCCCTCCCTCCCTTCCTTCCTTCCTTTTTCTTTTTTTGAGAGACAGTCTCCCTGTCTGTCACCCAGGCTGGAGTTCAGTGGCAGGATCTCAGCTCACTGGGACCTCTGTCTCCCAAGTTCAAGTAATTCTCATGCCTCAGCCTCTCGAGTAGCTGGAATTACAGGCATGCACTGCCACATCCAGCTAATTTTTTTATTTTTCATAGAGATGGGGTTTAACCATGTTGGCCAGGCTGCTCTCAAACTCTTGACCTCAGATGATTCACCTGCCTCAGCCTCTCAAAGTGCTGAGATTACAGGAGTGATTGTCTTTTCAATAATGAATTGTCTTTTCAGTAATGGTGCTGTAACAACAGAATATGCACATTCAAGGTGCACCATACAGAAATTTAACTCCAAATAGATCATAGACCTAAATATATGAGTTAAAACTATGTTTTTATATAGTTTTATAGGAACTAAAACTCTTAGGAAAAAATAAAAGTGTAAATCTTCATAATCTTGGATTAGGCTAAGCCTTCCTAGCCAGCACCAAAAGCACAAGAGACAAAAGAAAAAAAATAGTTACAGTGGAATTCATCTGTAAAAGGAAAATTTTGTGGCCCCAAATTACTAAGCTAAAGGCAAAAGTCAAGCTGGAAACTGCTCAGGGCAAACCTGCCTCCCATTCTATTCACAGTCATCCCTCTACTCACTGAGATAGATGCATATCTGATTGCCTCCTTTGGAAAGGCTTATCAGAAACTCAGAAGAATGCAACCCTTTGTCTCCCACTTCCCTGTGACCTGGAAGCCCCTTCCCTGCTTTGAGTTGTCTCCATCTTTCTGGATGGAACCAATGTACTTCTTACATATATTGATTGATGTTTCAGGTCTCCCTAAAATGTATAAAAACCAAGCTGTGCCCCGACCACCTTGGGCACATGTCATTAGGACTTACTGAGGCTGTGTCACGGGCATGTGTCCTCAACCTTGGCAAAGTAAACTTTCTTTTTTTCTTTTTGAGACGGAGTCTGGCTCTGTTGCCCAGGCTGGAGTGCAGTGGCGCGATCTCGGCTCGCTGCAAGCTCCGCCTCCCGGGTTCACGCCATTCTCCTGCCTCAGCCTCCCCAGCAGCTGGGACTATAGGCGCCCACCACCACGCCTGGCTAATTGTTTTGTATTTTTAATAGAGACAGGGTTTCACCATGTTAGCCAGGATGGTCTCGATCTCCTGACCTCGTGATCCGCCCGCCTCGCCTCCCAAAGTGCTGAGCCTCCACGCCCGGCCAGCAAAGTAAACTTTCTAAATTAACTAAGACCTGTCTCAGATTTTGAAAGGACACAAATACACAAAGACTTACCTACCCCCTTGCTCCCTATGGTTACACCCTTTGTTCTGCTTCTGCTTTCTTATCTCTGCACGTACCAGAGGTTTTGAAAGTTCTGTAAGTACCTGTTTTCTTCCCGGGGATTAAGTCACAAGACATGTTTAAGTAAGATAAACCCCTGCTGCCATAAACTGGTTGTGCAACCTGACGCAATACGATTAACTGCCTTTGTGTAGAAACTGCTCTTCCATCTCAAATGTTGAACTGAAATACCCAAAATGGCGGGAACCAATCATAACTAGCCAAATCGCCTTGTTTAAATACCAGTCAATCATACATCTGATCTGTATAGTGATTCAATGACCACTTTTCTTAGACTATATAATACTGTGTAAAACTCTGGGAGGGAACTCTCTCTCTCTCTGGACCCTCTCATGCCGAGAGTGAGTGGGAGTTCCGGGTTCGAACCTGTAATAAAGATCCTTGCTGCTTAGCTTTGACTCTGGACTCTGGTGGTCTTCTTCGGGGAATAAACAGTCTGGGCATAACAAATGGGGGCTCGTCCGGGATTTCCCCCAAGCCCACCAGACCCCCAAGTCAATGGATCTTAATCTGTAGGTAAGCTGGTTTTGTCACTGTCTCTGTCTCTGTCTCTGTCTGTCTCCCTGAAATTTCGCAAAATCCGTAATCTGTAATCTGTATTGGTCTGTTCTGTAAGTGGCACGGTCTTGGCGGACGCGCTAAAAGACAGCCACTCGGGACTGGTGGGAGACGTCCCCCAGTGCCCATCTGGGGGCCTCCATCCTTGGTTGCCCCGTCTGACTCAGGTCGGAAGTCCAACACGCGCCCGCGAAGGCTCATCGTTTATCAATGTCTGTCCGTTATTGTTAAGTGTTAAGTGTAAGTCCAAAACGAAATATAAAACCTTTTCTTCCCCTTCCAGGACCGGACCTGTTGCATACTCCCCTCTGCTTCACACTTATTTTTGTCCCTCCTTCTCTTTGTAGGAACAGTCCAAACAAAAAATGGGCAACAACCAGAGCACGCCGCTCTCACTCCTTGTCGCCAATTTCAAAGATGTGAAGGCTCGGGGGCATAACTTAAGTGTAGAACTAAAGAAAGGAAAGCTAGTTACTTTCTGCCGTTCGGAGTGGCCCTCTTTCGGCGTCGGGTGGCCCTCCGAAGGAACTTTCTGTCTCTCTATTATTACTAAGGTAAAAACTAAGATTTTCCTGCCAGGGCAGTCAGGACATCCTGATTAAATTCTTTATATTATAGTGTGGCAAGATCTCGTGGAAAACCCACCGCCCTGGATAACTCCATTCATCCCTGAGCCCTGCAAGGTTCTAGTAACGCGACCTACAAGACAAAGGACTCCCTCTGCTCCCCCGGCCCCTGTGCTGCTGGACAGCCAGGATCCCCTAACATTAGAACCCACTCTCCCCCGACCGTATCCGCACCTAGTCCCGCAGGACCCAGTCCCCCAGGGTGGTGCTTCCATAGAGGGGAACTGAGAAGCAGAGGCAGCCGAGAGTGAAAGTAACCCGGGGGGGCTGGCCGGCCGAATGCGAGGCCGCGTACAGCGGGATCAAGCTTCCCGACTCCCTGACTCTACTGTAGCCCTGCCTTTCAGAGAAATAGGATCGCTTGATGATACCGGACTCTCCCTTCTCACATATTGGCCTTTTTCCACTAGTGATCTATACAATTGGAAGTCCCAAAATGCTCGGTTCTCAGATAATCCCAAAGATCTAACCTCGTTGTTAGACAGTGTCATGTTTACTCACCAGCCGACCTGGGATGACTGTCAACAGCTCCTCTGAATCCTGTTCACAACGGAGAAGCGGGAAAGAATCCAAGTTGAGGCCAGAAAGTTGGTTCCAGGAGATGACGGCCAGCCAACTGCGAATCCTGACCTCATTAACGCGGCTTTTCCCTTGACCCGACCCAGATGGGACTACAACACGGCAGAAGGTAGGGGACGACTGCTCGTTTATCGCCAGACTCTAATGGCGGGTCTCCGGGCTGCAGCTCGCAAGCCCACCAATTTGGCTAAAGTATATTCTGTGTTACAAGGTAAGACAGAAAGCCCCATTGTGTATTTAGAGAGGTTAATGGAAGCCTTCAGACAGTTTACCCCTATGGACCCGGAAGCACCGGAAAATCAGGCAGCGGTAGTAATGTCCTTTGTAAACCAGGCAGCACCAGATATTAAAAGAAAACTCCAGAAATTAGAGGGTTTAGAGGGAAAGCAGATTCAGGACCTCTTTCAGATAGCCCAGTGAGTTTATAATAATAGGGATACTCCAGAAGAAAAACAGTTCAAGGCAACCAAAGAAATGACTAAAGTCTTAGTAGCAGCTTTCCCCCAGGCAGGGAATTGCCAAAGCAGGAAGCAGAAAAAGCAAGGCTCTAGGCAAGGATTAGAAAAGGATCAGTGTGCTTATTGCAAGGAACGTGGTCACTGGATTAAAGACTGCCCAAAGAAATGGGGACCAGCTAACCCCACCTCCGTACTCGTTACCCAGGACTCTGACTAGGGAGGACGGGGTTCGGACCCCCTCCCCGAACCCAGGGTAACTTTGCAAGTGGAGGGGTCCCCAGTTCGCTTCTTGATTGATACTGGGGTGGAACGCTCAGTCCTAACCAAACCAATTGGAAAAATGTCTAAGAAAACATCCTGGGTGCACGGGGCCACAGGCATCAAAAAATACCCCTAGACAACCCAGAGGACTGTAGACTTAGGAACGGGAAAAGTCTCCCATTCCTTCCTAGTCATCCCAGAGAGACTTGCTGACAAAGATGGGGGCCCAAATCCACTTTGAGCCAGAAGGGCCCAAGATAACTGATTCCCAAAATAGGCCAATATCTATCCTGACTGTCACCTTAGAAGATGAGTACAGACTCCATCAAGAGCAGAAGCCCCCCGATCAGGAAATTGACTCTTGGCTCCAGCGTTTCCCTGAAGCGTGGGCAGAAACTGGGGGCTTGGGGCTAGCTAAACATCGACCTGCCATATATGTGGAAGTTAAGCCAGGGACGGACCCGGTTCGGGTTCGGCAATATCCTATGCCCCTGGAGGCAAGAGAAGGAATTGCGCCCCATATCCGCCGACTCCTAGACCAGGGAGTCCTACGGGCTTGCCACTCATCCTGGAATACTCCACTGTTACCTGTCCGTAAACCCAACAGTACGGACTACAGGCCAGTACAGGATTTAAGAGAAGTTAATAAAAGGGTCATAGACATACATCCCACTGTGCCCAATCCATACACCCTCTGAGTGCCTTACATCCCGAAAAACAGTGGTATACCGTTCTTGATCTAAAAGATGCTTTCTTCAGCCTTCCTCTGGCTCCCAAAAGTCAAGAACTCTTTGCATTTCAATGGACAGATCCTGAGAGGGGCATCAACGGTCAGCTAACATGGACCAGGCTGCCACAAGGGTTCAAGAACTCGCCAACCCTGTTCAATGAAGCCCTTCATGAAGATCTGGGTGAGTACCAGCGGCAACACCCTGAAATAACTCTTTTGCAATATGTTGATGATCTCTTAATAGCAGCCAGGTCCCCGGAAACTTGTGTTCAAGGGACTGAGGACCTCTTGAAGACTCTGGGGGAGCTAGGCTACCGAGCCTCAGCAACAAAGGCTCAGATCTGCAAGTCGGAGGTAACTTATCTAGGGTACCTATTAAAAGGGGGGCAATGCTGGCTAACCAAAGCCCGAAAGGAAACAGTCCTACGCATCCCTAGACCCCAGTCGACACGGCAAGTGAGAGAATTCCTGGGGTCGGCAGGGTTCTGTAGGTTATGGATACCCGGATTTGCTGAGTTTGCCAAGCCCCTATACCAGGCAACAAAGGAACGACAGCCCTTCAATTGGACAGAGGAGGCTGAGCTGGCCTTTCAACCAATCAAAACTGCCTTGTTATCAGCCCCCACACTGGGGCTCCCTGATGTCTCCAAGCCCTTCCACTTACACGTGGATGAAAGTAAGGGTGTTGCAAAAGCCGTGTTAACACAGTACCTAGGCCCCTGGCAGAGGCCAGTTGCCTATTTGTCAAAAAAATTAGATTCAGTGGCTGCTGGCTGGCCACCCTGCCTCCGGATAATCGCGGCGACCGCCCTAATGGTCCGAGACGCTGATAAACTTATCATGGGGCAAGAGTTGCATGCTATAACCCCACATGCCATTGAAGGCGTCCTCCAGCAGCTGCCGGACCGATGGATGAGTAACGCCCGGCTCACCCACTATCAAGGACTGCTGTTAAACCCCCTCAGAATAACTTTTCTGCCCCCAACCTCTTTAAACCCTGCTTCACTGCTGCCAAATCCAGACTTGGACGCCCCGTCCCATGAGTGCACTGAGATACTGGCTCAGGTGCATGGGGTGCGAGAGGACCTGCAAGATCGTCCGCTCCCCGACACAGAACTCATCTGGTTCACTGATGGCAGCAGCTACGTCCACCAAGGCCAGCAGTATGCAGGAGCGGCTGTAACGTCAGAGACTGAGGTAATCTGGGTGGAACCCTTGCCTCCAGGGACATCGGCCCAAAAAGCCGAACTGATAGCACTCACACAGGCCCTCACCCTAGGGGCAGAGAAAAAACTAACAGTATACACGGATAGCCGCTATGCTTTCGCTACTGCGCACATACATGGGGCCATCTACAGAGAGAGGGGACTATTAACAGCTGAAGGCAAAGAAATAAAAAACAAGCAAGAGATCCTAGCTCTATTAACTGCTTTGTGGAAACCAAAGAAATTGGCTATCGTACATTGCCCTGGGCATCAGAAACCAACTACGCCAATTGCTCGAGGCAATTTCTTAGCCGACCAAACTGCAAGGAGCATAGCAAAAGCTCCCAGTCAGCTCCTTGCGCTCCAGCTCCCTGATCCTGTCCCACAAAATTTGCCATGTTTTCCCGACTATACCGAACAGGATCGCGAATGGAAGGACACGCTTCCCCTAAAACAGGTTCAAAATGGGTGGTGGACTGATGTAAATGACCAAACCATCCTACCAGAAAAATTAGGACGGCAGGTGTTGGAACATATCCACCGGACAACCCACCTGGGTGCCTGGCGAATGATAGACTTAATCAGGCACGCCAAGTTCAGAATCAGGCACATAGCTGAACTGGCCAGTGATGTCACAACAAATTGCAAAGCCTGCCAACTGAACAACGCTTGCCCCCAAACCCAGACCGCCGCAGGAATTAGGTGTAGAGGAACTAGGCCTGGCATCTATTGGGAAATAGACTTTACTGAAATAAAGCCTGGAAAATATGGGTATCAGTACTTACTTGTCTTTGTAGATACTTTTTCAGGATGGACAGAAGCGTTCCCAACTAAGAGAGAAACTGCTCAGGTTGTAGCAAAGAAAATTTTGGAAGAAATCCTCCCCAGGTATGGCTTTCCCGTCCAGATAGGGTCAGACAATGGACCAGCCTTCGTTGCTAAGGTAAGTCAGGATTTGGCTTCCATTCTTGGGGCAAATTGGAAATTACATTGTGCTTATAGGCCCCAAAGCTCAGGACAGGTAGAAAAGATGAATCGGACTCTAAAGGAGACCTTAACTAAATTGACCATGGAGACTGGCGCTAATTGGGTAGTACTTCTCCCCTACACTCTGTTTCGGGCCCGAAATACCCCTTACAGACTGGGCCTCACACCATATGAAATCATGTATAGCAGACCCCCACCCCTGGTCCCCAGTCTAAAAGATGACTTACTCAAACCTGAAACTGAAAATGTCTCTGAGCTCTTGTTCTCCTTACAAGCCTTACAGAAAATTCACCAGGAAATTTGGCCCAGACTACGAGAACTGCACGAAGCAGGACCTCCGCCGACGCCCCATCCGTACCAGCCAGGAGACTGGGTCCTAGTCAAGCGCCACCGGCAAGAAACTCTTCAACCCAGCTGGAAAGGACCACTGCAAGTACTCCTGACTACTCCCACTGCTCTCAAGGTAGAAGGCATCGCTTCGTGGATCCACTACACACATGTCAAACCAGTAGACCCAACATCCGACCTTCTCGGGTCATCTGGAGCACCGGTTACATGGACTGTAGACAAAGCTAAGAACAATCCCTTAAAGCTAACCCTGCGCCGTCATCCCCATAGCTGTAACCATGTCTAGCTTACCTATGCTTTTATGCCTTATGCACCTGACTCTCCTCACTACTGCGCTGTCTAATCCCTATGTCTGGAGGTTCTGGCTCTATGAGAACAAAACTCACCCCGGGGAAACCCCCCAGGCAGGTAAACTGCTAGCTAGTGCAGACTGCCCCCCCGCTCTGGGTGCAATACTCCAATTTACCATCCAACTAATGGTCCTCCGTAGCCATCACCAGCCTCTCCTGCACCCAGAATGTGAGACTACGTTATAAAACTCTGAAAATCCAAGATTGGACATCCAGTTACTTATGAGAGGGGGAAATGAAAGGACACAAACACACAAAGACTTACCTACCCCCTTGCTCCCTATGGTTACACCCTTTGTTCTGCTTCTGCTTTCTTATCTCTGCACGTACCAGAGGTTTTGAAAGTTCTGTAAGTACCTGTTTTCTTCCCGGGGGTTAAGTCACAAGACATGTTTAAGTAAGATAAACCCCTGCTGCCATAAACTGGTTGTGCAACCTGACACAATATGATTAACTGCCTTTGTGTAGAAACTGCTCTTCCATCTCAAATGTTGAACTGAAATACCCAAAATGGCGGGAACCAATCATAACTAGCCAAATCGCCTTGTTTAAATACCAGCCAATCATACATCTGATCTGTATAGTGATTCAATGACCACTTTTCTTAGACTATATAATACTGTGTAAAACTCTGGGAGGGAACTCTCTCTCTCTCTGGACCCTCTCATGCCGAGAGTGAGTGGGAGTTCCGGGTTCGAACCTGTAATAAAGATCCTTGCTGCTTAGCTTTGACTCTGGACTCTGGTGGTCTTCTTCGGGGAATAAACGGTCTGGGCATAACAATTTTTGGGGTTCACATTTTGGCAATTGCAAGGGATTCTGAGTGGAAGTGCTCCTGACCTTTGACAAATCTCCTATAGGTGCTTGGTACCAGCGTGAGCTATGTTTATGGCTCAAGCCAATAGGACAATTTGCTGAGGTCTGGGAACACCCCCTCCAGAAATCCCTGATCTCACAAAATTTGGTTGAGATCTAAAGTTTGTTTTGCTGTACAACTCCCTTTTGTTGAAGTTTTACTTGCTTCTAACAAGGAAGGCAAGACTTCCTACTTCCATGACTATGGAGTTTGAGCTCACTTCAACAAGGAAGATGAGTTTTTTCCTGCTTCTAGGATGGTAGAGAGCAGTTCAGCCTGCAACCCATCCCTAGGTAAGTAGCTGACTTCGGTTTTGTCTTGGTTAACCAGCTGGCCTTAATTTCTCCTTACCATTAGAGTGCTCAGTAATCACGTAAGTTTTGCAATCATTTGTTTTGCTTAACTTGTTGTTGTTGTTGTTTGTTTATTATATTTTTGCTGTTGTTTTGGTCTTTTTCCCATTGGGTTTGACCAACTTTATCCGACTTGATCAAATCCGAAGGAATGTTCCAAATTATGGGGAACAAGGCCTCCAAAGTGGCTAAATTCCCCCCAACACACACAAAAAGGTGGTGTAGTGGGGGGAGAAAAATGGCCAGCAAAAGAAAAACAAAAAGGAAAGATTTTTTATTTTGACTATCTAAGGGGCTTTATTTACATGAGAAAGCCACCTTTTTGCTAGCCAGGCCACACTGAAAGAGCAATGGCTGTCGCCCCTACAGTTTCATAGCTAAGGTCTTGCCTTTTTTTTCACCATGACAGCCCGGGCTTAGTTTCTAAATCAAACCCTTTTTGGTTTGATACTTGGTAGTTCTGAAACAGCAGCAATGTATCCAAGCTAAAATATGGTAATGAGGTTTAGAAGAATTTTTTTTTAAGGAGCTCAATGGTTATGAGGGGAGAGAGAGAGACCCTCTCATATTGTTTTGCATTATTTTATACTCAGAAAAGGAAAGAGAAGCGAAACTAAAGGCAGGTAGCCTGGCACCTAGGAACCAGACCCGAAGCCAGGCCTGGGCCTGCCTGACCTAAGGCTGGTAGTTAAAGATCGACCCCTGACCTAGCAACTGTTGTTATCTATAGATTCCAGACATTGTATGGAAGGACATTGTGAAACCTCCCTTTCTGTTCTGTTTCACTCTGACCACCAGTGCTTGCAGTCCGTGTCAGGCAACCCCTGGCTTGCTCAATCAATCACGACCCTCTCACGCAGACCCCTTTAGAGTTGTGAGCCCTTAAAAGGGACAGAGTTGAGCACCTGAAGAGCTCGGATTTTAAGACGCTAGCCTGCCCATGCTCCCAGCTGATTAAAGCCACTTCCTTCACTATCTCGGTGTCTGAGAAGTTTTTGTCTGAGGCTCGTCCTGCTACAGTTAAAAGCCAGCTTAATTAAAAGGCTAACATCCAAGATGTGTGTGTGTGTGTGTGTGTTTGTGTGTGTACATATGTGCATGTTTGTTTTTAAAAGGTCTTCATGGATTTTTTTGTTTTGTTTTGTTTTTTAAGATGGAGTCTCACTCTGTCACCAGGCTGGAGTGCAGTGGTGCGATCTCGGCTCACTGCGATTCTCCTGCCTCAGCATCTCAGATTGCTGGAACTATAGGCACGTGCTACCACGCCCAGCTAATTTTTATATTTTTAGTAGAGACGGGGTTTCACTATGTCGGCCCAAGATGGTCTGGGTCCTCCTAACCTCATGATCCGCCCGCCTCGGCCTCCCAAAGTGCTGGGATTACAGGCCTGAGCCACCCCGCCGGCCTTCATGTTTTTGTTTTTTGTTTTTCTCTCCTAGGACCTTGCCTTTTTTTTTTTAAGCAAAAGTGTGTTTTTTTTTTTTCCTTCAGTTGACTGATTTCTGTTTTCAGCTGATGTTTTGACTAAAATAGTTATAGCAACAGAGTCTCCTCTTGGGTTTTTAGGGGAGAGTGTAGTTTAGACACTTAGAAATATCTTTGTTTAAGAAACAAAGAGATTGCAAGGGCCAACTTTGAAAGATAAAATAAGTTCAATTTCTCTATAGATTAATCATTAATGTCAAAGGCACACTGATGCAAGACCAGCATGTGGTCCCCTGTGTCAGATTACCAAGGGTTTCTCAAAGCATTATAAAAGGCTTATGGAAGTTATATCTTATGGTCAAGATTAAAATTTTACAGGTTGTTGATAAAATTTTGAAAAACAAATTTAATTGGCTTCATTCTGTTTTTGTTAGGGCTTATTGTTTGGAAAATTAAGTTTCTTGCGCGTCTGTGTGAAGAGACCACCAAATAGGTTTTGTATGAGCAACAAGGCTGTTCATTTCACCTGGGTGGCCGAGTCCAAAAAGAGAGTCAGCGAAGGGAGATAGGGGTGGGCCGTTTTATAGGATTTGGGTAGGTAAAGGAAAATCACAGTCAAAGAGGGTTGTTCTCTGGTGGGCAGGGGTGGAGGTCACAAGGTGCTCAAAGGGGGAACTTTTGAGCCAGGATGAGCCAGGAAAAGGAATTTCACAAGGTAATGTCATCAGTTAAGGCAGGAACAGGCCATTTTCACTCCTTTTGTGGTGGAATGTCATCACTTAAGGCAGGAACCGGCCATCTGGATGTGTACATGCAGGTCACAGGGCATGTGATGGCTTAGCTTTGGCTCAGAGGCCTGACACTAAGTTTCCTCTCTCAAAGAATGAACGTTTCCCCCCCTTTTTTTTTTTTTTTTTTAAATCCTTGAGTTATTATTTTGGTTAAATGAATGACTTATTTTACAATGACCTGTGATCCTATTTTGTGATAACAAGTGTTTTAAACCTTTGATGCTTGACAGGCTTTCCAAACTCAAATGATAAATGACATCTATTTCTGACCAAATTAATTCTTTAAGATATTAGGTTCTCTAAAATCCAAAAATGACATAATTTGGCTTATTTGGTGCAAAAATTATACAGGAAGCAATGTGAAATACGAAATGGTGCTTGGTTTTCTTTGGGCTGTATTTGTGTAAATATATTATTTGTATGTGCTCCAAAATTATGGGCAACTCCTGTAATTCTGATATGACTAAGCGTACATTATCAGTAATAATCATAATTGTCATGTTAAAATTATTGTGTGCCACAAAGGTAACACATTTTCTCGCGGATTGTGTCTTTGACTATGGCTGCCCTAAAACTTTTTGTCATCCACAGACAATTGTTGTCTTGTTTTGGTACTCTTCAGATGGTTGTTTTATAATCAGCTATAACTGGTGTCCTTGAATGCAGATTTCTGATAACTTTGGAGATTGTGACATCAGAATAGAAGAAAAAGGGGCACACCTTGGTTTTATACATTTTAGGGAGATACAAGGTGTCATGCGTGTCCATGTGAAGAGACCACCAAAAAGGCTTTGTGTGAGCAATAAAGCTTTTTAATAACCTGGGTGCAGGCGGACTGAGTCCGAAAAGAGAGTCAGCAAAGGCAGATAAGGGTGGGGTTGTTTTATAGGATTTGGGCAGGGAGAGCACGTGTGTTTTTATGAAGAATCATGCCAAGGTAGGTAACGGATGGAGAAGAAATTTGAGCTTTGGAGGGGAATACCCGATATCCTTTGGAGAATAAATGCTGAAGGAGAAGAAGGGTATCTTGTTGAGAAGATTCAGAGGGGATACAAAGAAGAAAGTCATCAATATATTGAATAAGGTGAGGAGCGGAGGGGTGGAAAGAAAGTAAATCATGAGAAAGAGCTTGGCTTAAGTAATGACAGCTGTCCCTGAAACCTTGCAGCAGCACAGCCCAGGTAAGCTGCTGGGACAGATGGGTGTCAGGGTCAGTCCAGGTGAAAGCAAAGAGGCTGGGATGAGGGTTGCAGGGGAATAGTGAAAAAAGCATCTTTAAGATTAAGAACAGAATAGTGAGTTGTGGAGGAAGGTATTGAGGACAAAAGAGTGTACGGGTTGGGCACCACAGGGTGGATAGGCAAAACTATTTGGTTGATAAAGCACAGATCCTAAACTAATCTGTAAGACTTGTCCAGTTTTTGGACAGGTAAAATGGGGGAATTGTAAGGAGAGTTTATAGGTTTTAGAAGCCCATGCTGTAGCAGGAGAGTGATAACAGGCTTTAATCCTTTTAAAGTGTGCTGTGGGATGGGATACTGGTGTTGAGTGGGGTAAGGGTGATTAGGTTTTAATGGGATGGTAATGGGCATGTGATCAGTTGCCAGGGAAGGAGTAGAGATGTCCCATACTTGTGGGTTAAGGTGGGGGGATACGAGAGGAAGATGCAAAGGAGGCTTTGGGTTGGGGAGAAGGGTGGCAATGAGATGTGGCTGTAGTCCAGGAATAGTCAGGGAAGCGGGCAGTTTGGTTAACATGTCTCGGCCTAATAAGGGAACTGGGCAGATGGGGATAACTGAAAAAGAGTGCATAAAAGAATGTTGTCCAAGTTGGCACCAGAGTGGGGGAGTTTTCAGGGGTTTTGAAGCTTGGCCGTCAATACCCACAACAGTTATGGAGGCAAGGGAAACAGGCCTTTGAAAAGAAGGTAATGTGGAGTGGGTAGTCATCTCCGTATTGATTAAGAAGGGGATAGACTTACCTTCCACTGTGAGAGTTACCTAGAGTGTCTGTGATGGTCCTGTAGGCTTCTGAGGCGATCGGGCAGTGTCAGTCTTCAGCTGCTAAGCCGAGAAGATCTGGGAGGGAGTCAGTCAGAGAGCCTTGGACCAGAGTTCCAGGGGTTTGGGAAGTGGCTGCCAGATGAGTTGAACAGTCTGATTTTCAGTGAGGTCCTGCACAGATGGGACACAGCTTAGGAGGAATCTTGGGCTGCAGGCATTCCTTGGCCCAGTGGCCAGATTTCCAGCACTTGTAGCAAGCTCCTGGGGGAGGAGGTTCTGGAGGAACCTCTGTCAGCTGTAGTTCAGGCGTTTGGAGTTCTTGTGTGCTGGAGATGTGGCTGGGGTTTCTCTCACAGTGGAGGCAAGGAATTGCAACTCAGAAATACATTGCTACTTGGCTGCCTCTACTTTGTTATTGTACACCTTGAAGGCAAGGTTAATTAAGTCCTGTTGTGGGGTTTGAGGGCTGGAATTCAATTTTTGAAGTTTTTTCCTAATGTCAGGAGTGGATTGAGTGATAAAATGCATATTAAGAATAAGGCGACCTTCTGGCCCTTCTGGGTCTAGGGCAGTAAAGTGTCTAAGGGTTGCTGCTAAGTGGACCATGAACTGGGCTGGGTTTTCATCTTTACCTTGGGTAGTTTCTTTAAGTTTGTCATAATTAACAGCTTTGTAAGCTGCCTTTTAAAGCCCTTCAAATAGGCAGGAAATCATGTAATCTCGCCTAGCTATACCTGGGGAATTTGCCTGATAGTTCCATTGGGGATCTTCTTGGGGAACTGCTCTAATGCCTTCCTGGAGGTCTGGCTCATGAAGCCAGCAGTTATCAGCATGAGATTGGGTGAGAGAAAAAACTCTTTCCTGTTCATCTGGGGTAAAGGGTAGAAGTCAGGATGACATTTAAGTCACTCCAGGTTAAATTGCATGACAGAGTTAGATATTGTATGTAGGACAGAGTTAGATATTCCTGTATATATTTAGTGGGGTCTGATGAGAAGGAGTCTAAATGCTGACTGATCTGAGAAAGGTCTGATAGAGAAAAAGGTACATGTACCCTGACTATGCCTTCAGCTCCAGCCACTTCTCTAAGAGGAAATTTTTGGGCAGGTGGGGAAGAGCTAGTCGTGAAACTAAACTCTAAGCTGGACCGGGTATGAGGAGGGGAGGTGATAGAAAGATTATAGGGTGGAGGAGCGGAGGCTGAGGAGGAATTGGGACTTAGCTCAGCCTGGTGACGAGCAGCCTGGGGAGGAGGGAAAAGGTCAGATGGGTCTGTAGGAAAGGAAGACTGGAAAGACTGAGCGACGCTTGGAGTTGGGACTGAGGGGACAGGCGGGAGGAAAAGAAGGAGGATTTGGGAGGAATCACATTGGGAATAGAGACTAGGGAGGGAACGAAGTGTGAAAAATGCCTGTATAAGCCACCTCAGACCGTTTGCCCATTTTTTCACAAAAATGATTTAGGTCTTGTAGGATGGATAAATCGAAAGTGCAGTTTTCTGACCATTTAGAGCCATTGTCAAGTTTGTATTGGGGCCAAGCAGTGTTGCAGAAGAAAATAAGGCATTTAGGTTTTAGGTCAGGTGTGAGTTGAAGAGGTTTTAAGTTCTTGAGAACACAGGCTAAGGGAGAAGAAGGAGGAATGGAAGGTGGAAGGTTGCCCATAGTGAAGGAGGCAAGCCCAGAGAAAAGAGAGAGTAGAGACACGGAGAGAAGGGGTTGGGGGGTTCTTACCCTCCAGAAAAGCAGGAAAGGGGTCGGGATGTGGAGATAAAGGGTTGGGGTGCAGAAATAAGGGGTCAGGGTGTGGAGATAAGGGGTCAGGATGTTCTTGCCCCCCAGAAAAGTGGAGAAGGGGTCAGGGGTTCTTGCCCCCCTCAGAAAAGCAGAGAAGGGGTAGAGACAGGGAGAGAAGGGGCTGTGGGTGCTTGTCCCGCCCCCCCCAGAAAAGTAGTACTTGCCGCTAAGGGTGAAGGACCAAGGCAGGCGTCCCTGCATGGTCAGACACCTCTGAAACGTGGATGAATAATCAGGCAGGCATCCCCGCGTGATTAAACCCCAAGGGAAGACTGTCTTCCCGAGTCCATGACCAGCGCCAGAGTTTTGGGTCCATGAATAAAACATGTCTCCTTTGTCTCTACCAAAAAAGGAAAGCAACTGAAATTAAGAGAAGAGAAAGATTGAAGTGTGGCATCAAGACTGAAAGGAGAAAGAGCTTGAGGGATAGTGAGAGAGGTTGGAGAAGAGAGTAAAAAGAGGTCGCTTACCCAATTTAAAATTGCTGAGATGTTCCTTGGGCTAGTCGGTCTGAGGACCTGAGGTCGTAGGTGGATCTTTCTCATGGAGCAAAGAGCAGGAGGACAGGGGATTGATCTCCCAAGGGAGGTCCCCTGATCCGAGTCACGGCACCAAAATGTCATGCGTGTCTGTGTGAAGAGACCACCAAACAGGCTTTGTTTGAGCAATAAAGCTTTTTAATTACCTGGGTGCAGGCGGGCTGAGTCCGAAAGGAGAGTCAGCAAAGGCAGATAAGGGTGGGACCGTTTTATAGGATTTGGGTAGGTAAAGGAAAATTACAGTCAAAGGGGGGTTGTTCTCTGGTGGGCAGGAATGGGGGTCACAAGGTGCTCAGTGGGGGAGCTTTTTGAGCCAGGATGAGCCAGGAAAAGGAATTTCACAAGGTAATGTCATCACTTAAGGCAAGGACCGGCCATTTTCACTTCTTTTGAGTTGGAATGTCATCAGTTAAGGCAGGGGCAGGGCATTTTCACTTCTTTTGTGATTCTTCAATTACTTCAGGCCATCTGGGCATATATGTGCGAGTCACAGGAGATGTGATGGCTTGGCTTGGGCTCAGAGGCCTGACACAAGGCATCAAAATCAATATATATAAAAAGTGTATTGGTTCCATCCAGAAAGACGGAGACAACTCAAAGCAGGGAACGGGCATCCAGGTCACAGGTTGGTGGGAGACAAAGGGTTACGCCCTTTTGAGTTTCTGATAAGCCTTTCCAAAGGAGACAATTAGATATGCATATTTCAGTGAGCAGAGGAATGACTTTGAATAGAATGGGAAGCAGGTTTGTCCTGAGCAGTTCCCAGCTTGACTTTTACCTTTAGCTTCGTAATTTGGGGGCCCCAAGATTTTCTTTTCACATTTCCCCCCTTTTCTTTTTTAAAATCTTTTGGAGAAAGCATTTTAGAAGAAAATGAGTCTCTGATTTCAAGTTTCATCTGATCTCTCATGGCAAGGACGGTTTATTCCTAAACAGGTAGGTCCCAAAACTTCGTTTTTAGCAGGTTATGAAGTCTCATTTCCTATGACGAGAAAATAAGGGGAGGAAGGGAGAAAAACAACAGCAAACAGAAGAATGATCCTGGAAAGTGGCTTGTGTATGTAAATGGGTTGCTGTTGTTTTCTTCTGAAGTTTAAGTTGTCTAGCTTCAGTTTGCAGGGCTTTAAGAAAGCACTGCTTAGTTTTCAGTGATTTCAAATTAGGAAAAAATTGGGGAAAAAAAGAAAAGAAAGAAGAAAAATATTGAAAATGTTATTTTGTAGACTTGTAGCCAGGAAAAATTATAGTTCAGCCCAAACTGTAGAAAATAATAAAAATTGAAAAACATTAAGCAAGACTAGAATCTAACAAGTGTGCTATAGTTTTTGAAACATATTTTTTTCCCATTTTCACTAAAGACAAATCATGGTAGGACCAACTTGCTTTATTTTACCTGGCCAGATTGTTTGTATAAAGTACAGCAAGAATAATTATTTTTCACATAGGCTTTTGAAAACTGGTGTTGATGAAACTTTGTTCCACAGAAGAAATTTCAAGACATTTTTAAAGCTGAGCCTCACCATGGATTTGTACCATCAAATACCTATGAACTGGGTGAATTACCTCTCCTTTTGAGGTTCCAAGATAAACCTAGGGCTCCTGGGCCTGTCAGAAGGTGACATTCTTTACTAACGACAGGTCAGAAACCCTGTACAGGGACTCTGTAGACAAAGTATGAGGCCGCTTTTCCCAAGGGCTTTTATTGGCTGCATAAGTCAAATTTTATTCTTTAAGGAAAGCATGCCATTCCAGTCAAAGTCTTGGTAAAGTAACCAGTTTCTCCAATTGTGTCCTCTTACAAATGAGTACAGATTCTTATTGCACTTACGCAAATAACTATATTGTCATAAGTTAAGAATACTCACCAGTAGTTTCCAAATTCTGGAGAAATCAGGTAGAGAGAAACAAATATGCTCCAAATTTTATTCATAGGAGTGTACTCAATTGTTAAAAGCTGTCAATAGCTCAAAGGAAAACTTTCAAGACTCTGAAAAGCAAAACAAAGGATCAGCAATGTTTTAAGCAATAAGTCAAAAAGATTACTTCAGTCCATGCAGTTAATTCTTGTTTTGCTTGATATTAGGGACATTTTAGCTCTCCTTGAGTCCACCTTGGGCACATGTCATCAGGACTTTGTGTGGCTGTCATGGGCGTGCATCCTCAACACTGGCAAAATAAACTTTGTAAATAAACTTTCTAAATTAACTGAGACCCTCTCAGATATTTGGAGTTCACAAATCAAAATTAAAAACTTTTGTATTTCAAAGGACACCACCAAGAAATTGAAAGGAGTAGAAGACAATATTGGCAAATTGTAGGTCTTATTATATAAGGGACTTGTATGCAGAATATATAAAGAACTGCTACAACTCAACCATTGTGGAACAAGTAACTCAATTTTAAAACAAAGCGTTTGAATAGGTACTACTCCAAAGAAGATATATAAATGACCAATATATCTAAGAAAAGGCAATCCACATCATTAATCATTAGGGAAACACAAATTAAACCATGGTGAAATATCACCTCACACCCACTAAGATGGCTATAATAAAAAAGATAACAATAAATGCTGTAGATAAACTGGATGTAGATAAACTGGAACTCTCGTACATTCCTGATGGCAATATAAAATGAAGTAGCCACTATGGAAAAAATTTGGCAGTTTTCCAAAATGTTCTACATGGAGTTGCCAATGACCCAGCAATTCCATTCATAGGTTGTGATATTATGATTATATGTTTAGGTTTTCCTCCATGGTTTCTGGCTAATAACTCCACTAGCCCTTGTCACAGTCTTTTACTATAATGTTGGGGTGTTTTTAGGCCTCATGCAATAGAATCTCTCTCCCTGACCTTCTCCCATCCTCTTTACACCTTCCCAAGGCAAGACTTTAATCTAATTGTGGGTTAGAAGACTCTCATTCCAGGAGCAGTCCTGCCTCAAACTCTGGGGAAAGGAATGCTATGCAGAGAGGCCACAAAAAGTCTGAACAGACAGACCTTACTGGGTTTAGATCAGGCACTTTTTGTCCAATCACATTTCCACATGGTTGTCAACCATATCTATGTAATAAAGCCTCAATGAAAACCCAAAGGGACATGGTTCAGAGAGCTTCCAGATAGTTGGAACATGGAGACCCTGGAGGGTGGCATGCCAGGAGAGGGCATGGAAGTTCTGCTTTCCTTACCCCATGCCTCACCCTATGCTTCTCTTCATCTGTATCTTTTGTTATAGCCCTTATAATAAACCTGTAAACACAATTGTTTTTCTCAGTTCTGAGATCTGCTCCAAGCAAACTAATCAAACACAAATTAATCCAGCAAACTAATCCAGGAGGGCATGGGAACCCTGATTTAAAGCTAGTTGATCAGAAGTTTTGGAATCCCAGACTTGTGACTGGGTCTAAAGTGGGGGGCACAGTCTTGGGGGACTGATTCCTCAAACTGTGAGATCTGACATTATCTCCAAGTAGACAGTACCAGCACTGAATTAGAGGATGACCATTTGGGTGTCCTCTACAGAACTCATTGCTTGTTTGCTGGTGGAGAGAAATCCCCACATATTTTGAGGTCATGGGAGTCTTCTATGTTCATTATTACTGTGTTGATGTGAGAACAGAGGGAAAAAAATGGTTTGAAAAACATGTTAAACACGGATGTATATCCAACAGAAATGAGAATACATGTCCACACAAAATATGTACACAAATGTTTATGGCAAAATTATTCATAATAAACAAAAACACGGAAACAACCCAAACATCAATGGATGAATGGCTGAACAAAATTTGATATATCCAACCAGTGGAATATTATTCAGCCCTGAAAACAAATGAGGCACTAATACATCCTATGACATGGATGAACCTTGAAAATATCATGCTAAGTGAAAGAAGCTGGTCACCAAAGGCCACATTTTGTATTATTCCATTTATATGAAATGCGCAGAATAGGCAAATCCACAGAAAAAAAAAGTTGGTCGGTAGATATCTGGGGTTGGGAGAAAATTTCGATTGACCACTAATGGGTACATAGTTTCTTTTGGAAGTGATGAAAACGTTCTAAATTTGATTTTGGTGATGTTTGCACAACCCTCAAAACACAGTAAAAACCATTGAATTATATACTTTAAATGGGTAAACTGTATGATATGTGAATGATATCCCAATAAATCAGTTTTTTTAAAAAGGACTGGCCTTATGTAGAAAGGTTTGTTAGAGGATACAGCAACAACTTAGAAACAGGGCTTACATTATAGTCAGGAAAATGGATTCCTTGCATACAAAGATAAAGTAAACTGCAGTTCAATAAACTAATGTAAAATCAGTAACACTTTCAGAGCTAAGGGATTTCAGAGGTGGGAAATGTCCTCTAGGCAGAGGAAGAGGGAGATGGGGAGAGGTTCAGAAAAAGCTTTCAGCTGGGCCTGAAAAGGTGAAAATTCTTAAGTAGGAAAGTACAAAAGACCTAGGCATGTGGTCCTGCAGGCTGGTCACATCACGGGCAAAGGCAGAAAAGATGGAAATGTGAAGGACATGGCGGGACATGGTGGTTCATGCCTGTAATCCCAGCACTTTGGGAGGCCAACATGGACGGATCACTTGAGGCCAGGAGTTTGAAACCAGCCTGGCTAACACGGCAAAATCCCATCTCTGCTGAAAGTACAAAAATTAGCTGGGTGTGGTGGCAGGTGCCTGTAATCCCAGCTACTCAGGAGGCTGAGGCAGGAGAATCTCTTGAACCTGGGAGGTGGAGGTTGCAGTGAGCTGAGATGGCTCCACTGCGCTCCAGCCTGCAACAGAGCAAGACCCTGTCTCAAAAAAAAAAAAAAAAAAAAAATTGTGAAGGACATGTTCAGAAAGTTTAGCTCTAGCCAAGGGTTTGTATAACGCAGCAATGGATTTTTTTAAGTCAATTGAATAGGTTAAAATGGTGTATTTTTGTGCTAATATGCATTTCTATTATTATTGAGGATGTATTTGCAATGTTCTTTTTGTTCCTTTTAATTTACAAGAGTTCTGTTTCAATTCAACATATATTACATAAACACTTTTTTAAAAAAATTTAACCCACAGTTCTATCTGAATTTTAGGTGAGGATATGGGATGATATGGGGATCTATTTATACTATTATTTTTTACATAAATAGCAAATTGTCCCAGCATCATTTATCAAGTAATCTACCCTTTCCAGATAGATTTTAAATGCCTCCTCCATCACATAAACAGTAGCTCCAAGCCAGCAGACCCCATTTGTCATCTGGTTTCTCATGCTTCCAGCACAGCACAGTGGCGTGCAGTTTGGGGAGCAAAGATCTTGCAGAGATCTATCCAGAAGAGAACACTGGAGGCCTCCCGAGCAAGCAACAATAGAAGATTATGGTTCATTCCACACGGTCCCTTACACAGTGTGCTGGAGAAGGCATCAAATGATCTAGCAAATGTCCATCACCATATGTTAGGGTGGTGGAATTACCGATGTTTTTCATTTCCCTCTTTTCCTCCATTCAAATCTTCTGTGACTAAATATTCAGAAGATGAACAATAAATAGTAATCAAACAAAAACACTTTTAGGACATTTAAAGCCTTAAAAGTTTAAAAGAACTCATCTGCAGGCATGTCTGGGTCCACCACACAGTGTTATCCTGGGTGCAGAGGCCCCTAGAGATCTTTGTGCCCAAGCTCACCTGGCCGGCTCCCCACAAAAGCGATCATCTTTTTACAGTGTGACCCTATGGCTCCAGCCAGTCTTGATCCATCTAAACTCTGTTTCCCCAGAGCAGCTCTCCCTTCCCTCAGCCTCTGCCTGAAGCATCACCCCTTAACTGAATTACAAGGGGGTGGGCTGCGTAACAGTTGCTGTCTGACTGGGAGCCGTGGCTCAAGCATGTAATCCCAGCACTTTGGGAGGCCAAGGTGGGTGGATCACCTGAGGTCAGGAGTTCAAGGTCAGCCTGGCCAACGTGGTGAAACCCTGTCTCTACTAAAAATACAAAAAAATTAGCCGGGCATAGTGGTGGGCGCCTGTAGTCCCAGCTACTCGGGAGGCTGAGGCAGGAGAATTGCTTGAACCCCGGAGGCGGAGGTTGCAGTGAGCCGAGATCACGCCACTGCACTCCACTCCAGCCTCCAGCCTGGGAGACAACAGTGAAACTCCGTCTCAAAAAAAAAAAAAAGATTGCTGCCCATATTTTCCTAAGGAGAGGGGTATTTCACTGAACCTAATACTGTATTTGGAAGCCACAAAGTTGTTTCTTCCCTAAGTTTTGGAGAAATCAACATGGGGAACCCACAGACCCTCAAATGGGAAGAGAAGTGCTTGGGAAAGGGGAACTGCCTAGTGTAAAGCCCTCCTGGACAACAAGCATAAAATGTGTGTGTGTTGAGGGGAGTGGGGAACCAGAGCAGAAGAAGCATTTCAGGATCTATCTGGAGGGAAGGCACGACCAAGAAGGGTGTGGAATCCACCCAGCCTGAGAAGTCTCCTGTGGGGCCTTGTGCATGGAGAGGCCTCTTGGTCTCACTTCCTCATTTGAATAAGGAGGATAATAACATCTATGTTACTGGACACTTATGAGGATTAAATGACATGTGATACTGAGCACCTAGCAGGGCCTGAATTTTACTGAGGTTCACGTGTTAATTTCCTCCACTCAGCTCTGCCTTAAATACACAAAAGGCACCACTCCTATCCCCTTCAGGAGGGCCTGAAATGTGCCTAGAAGCAGACTCCAGAGCCAGGAGACATCAGTGGGGAGTGTGTGTACAGTAAGTCTCTGTCTCCCCTAGGGAGGACAAGGTCAGGGACGGAGCCAACCATGTGACTGTCCAGGTTCCAAGGTAAAAATGACAAGGGCACAGGAAATACTTTGGTTGCAGGAGAAAACACCAGAACTTGGCTTTGCACATTGTCTTTCTGGCCCAGCATAGAAGTATTGTGCAAATTAAACAAATAAACAGTAATCTTGGCCTTGGGCTCAAAAGACTCCACATTCTCCTGTTTCTTCCTCCAGTTGGTGCCTTCCCTATCACTCAGACCAAAATCCTAGAGAATTCTTTGGTTCTGCTCTTTCCCTAAGTCCCACACTTATATTGACAAATTTTATCACCTCTATTTTCTTTCCTTTCCTTTTTTGGAGGGTGGGGGGGCTAAGGGGATGGGGATAGGGTCTCACTTTGTTGCCCAGACTGGAGTACAGTGGCAAAATTATAGCTCACTGCAGCTTCAAACTCCTGGGCTTGAGGGATCCTCCAGCCTCAGCCTACTGAGTAACTGGACTACAGGTATATGTCACCATGCTCAGCTAAACATTTTTCATTTTTTTAGAAACAGAGTTCTTGCTATGTTGCCCAGGCTGGTCTCGAATTCCTGACCTCAAGCAATCCTCCTACTCTGGCCTCCCAAGGCACTGGGATTACAAGCTTGAGCCACTGCACCCATTTCCTCAATAGTGCTCCAGGGGGCTTTCTCTTTTCCATTGCTCCTGGACCACCCAAGGCCTCTTCCACTCCTTCCTGCTTCAGCTATGCCTACCCCAAGCCAGCCTATTTCCATAGCAGTTAGGGGGATCTTTTCAAACTATGGAGTGGATCCTACTGCCACGCCTCCCCCTACTTAGAGCCTATCAAAAATTTCCCCTTCACTACCCCTCACTGTCAGTAGAGCCTACGGGAAGTGGGGAGGGGACACCTTCACTTCCCACCCCCACTTCCTTCCTCTCCCCTCTCCAGTGAAACTGGCCTCCCTTCCCAACCACTCTGAGCTCCCACCTTCCTGAAGGCACTGAAGGGATCCCTTCTGACAACCTTGCAGCTCTTACCCCTGCCCCGAGCGCCTGCCCCAAGGCTGTCGAATCTTCCCAAAGGCCTCCCTGCCCATCCACGGGAGGCTAGGGCCCCCTCATTTGCTTCCCCATAGCAGCTGACTACTCATTTGTCTTTTATCCTTGGTCTGCCCCTCTGTAGGAGGCAAGGAGGCAGGCACCATGGCCCTGGTTGCTTGTGCACTGTCCCAGCCTAGTGACAGGTGCAGAGCAGGTGTCAGGTCACATTTGTTAAATGTCTGAGTGACCAAATAGGTGAAAGAATTAGCCAGGCATGGTGGTGCATGCCTGTAGTCCCAGCTACTCGGGAGGCCAAGGCAGGAGCATCCCTTGAGCTTAGGAAGTTGAGACCGCAGGAGCTGTGATTGCACCACTGTGCTCCAGCCTGGGTGACAGAGACCCTGCCTCAAAATAAATAAATCAGTAGGTGAAAGGAATTGGTAATGAATGACGCTATAGAGCCAAGCACACTTCTTTGACTTTCCAAGGTACAGTGTCATGGTGGGTTAGGGTAGGGCCCTAAGCAGACACCCACATATTGGACTTCAGGCTGGCATAGAGCCCCAGAATTTGTATGGGAGCTTGAGTGCTGACTTTTTGGAGAGAACCCAGCATCGGTCATGCCAGCACCTCCTCTCTGGGCCATCTGTGTTTGTCTGTCCTTGTTTACTACAAGAGATAGGAACAAAGCCAAAGTATTTTTCCTACTCACACACCCAACACTCAACACAAAACACTTCTGAGACCAGATGTTCCCCACACACTAAGCACTTCTCCGGTAGACACCAGCTGGGTGTGCTGTAATTCATTCAATTTGGACCTGAGCCACCTGGAGTCAGTCAGATCCCTCAGGTTAAGGGACCAGTCCTGCCAGACTGCCTCCTACTTCAGACACCAATCCCAAGTTGTAGGTTGTCATCTATACTTCTGATCAACCAGCTATAAATCAGAGTTCTCATGATCTGTTCCTTAGGTTCGATTAATATGCTGGGCTGACTCACAGAACTCAGAGAAACACTTACGTTTACCAGTTTATTATCTTAATAAAGGCTACAGTAAGGATACAGATGAACAGCCAGATGTAGAGCTATATAGGGCAAGGTCTGGAAAGGTCTCAAGTGCAGGAACTTCTGTCCCCAAGGAACTGTGGTGTGCCACCCTCTCAGCACATGACGTGTCCACCAACCAGGAAGCTCTCCGAACCTTGTAGTTCAGGGATTTTTTTTTTTTTTTTTTTTTTTTTAATTTCAACTTTTAGGTTCAGGGGGCACACGTGCAGGTTCGTTACATTAGTATATTGTACGATGCTAAGGTTGGGTGTAATTGATCCTGTTAGAGAAATACAAATCAAAATCACAATGAGATACCATCTCATACTAGTCAGAATGGCTATTTTGTTCATTTCTAATTTTTGTGGGTATACGGTAGGTGTATATATTTATGGGGTACATGAGATATTAATATTTTTGATGCAGGCACACAATGCATAATAATCACATCAGGGTAAATGAGGTATATACTGCCCTCAAGCATTTTTTTTCTGTTTTTTAAATCATTTATTATTATTTTTTTTATTTTAAGTTCTGGGATACATGTGCAGAACATGGAGGTTTGTTACATAGGTATACATGAGCATGGTGGTTTGCTGCACTTGCCAACCCGTCCTCTAGGTTTTAAGCCCCACATGCATTAGGTATTTTCCCTAATGCTCTCTCTCCCCTTGCCCCCCACTCCCCGACAGGCTCCCATGTGTGATGTTCCCCTCCCTGTGTCCATGTGTTCTCATTGTTCAACTCCCACTTGAATGAAGTTCAGGGATTTTTATGGAGGCTTCATTCACATGGGCATAATCAATTATTAACTCGATCTCCAGGCCCTCCCTTCTTCTCAGACGATGGGTGATGGGGCTGAAATCTCCAAACTTCTAAACATGACTTGTTCTTTCTGATGCCCAGCCCACATCTAGGAGCCCACCAAGAGGTGCCTCATTAGAACAAAAGATGTTCTGATCACACAGGAAATTATAAGTGGTTTAGGAGCTCTGTAACAGGAACTGGGGGCAGAGACCAAATACACATTTCCTATTATATCAGTACTACGGTTTGAATGTGTCCCCTCCAAAATTCAGGTGTTGGTAATGTGATGGTATTAAGGGTTGGGTCTTTTAAAAGGTGATTGTGCCATGAGGGCTCCTCCCTCACGAATGGGATTAGGACCCTTATAAAGGAGCTTGACAGAGAGTTCACCCCTCTTGCCCTTCTGCCTTTGGCCATGTGAGGGGACAGCCTTCCTTTCCTCTGGAGGATGCAGCAACAAGGCACCATCTTGGAAGCAGAGAGCAGCCCTCGGCAGACCCTGAACCTGCCAGTGCCTTGGTGTTGGAATTCCCAGCCTCCAGAACTGTGAGAAGATACATTTGTTCTTTATAACTTACTTAGTCTGTGGTATTCTATTACAGCAGCACACGTGGACTAAGACATCACAAGATCTCATTCACTCTTCAGCAGATGGACACAGAGCCCCTGCTCCATGCCAGGCTTCACTGAAGGCATGAGGATTCAGCAGTGAACAAATCGGTCTCTGCCCTCACAGAGCAGACATTCGAGTTGGGGGAGTGAATCTGCAAACAAGGGAGCAAAACTGATGGAGAAGTAGGTACAGACAGGGTTGGTCGTGAGCAGGGGGCTGTGAGGGAGTCACACCTCAGATGCAGTGGCACTGGGGGTTGGGTGAATTTGTCACTTTGTCTGCTTCAGTGTCCTCGTCTGTGAGATGAACTAATCAGCGTCTCTCCCCTTAGGGCCCTGCCCTCCTCTGTTCAAAGTCCTGCAGCAGTGCCTCATCCCACTCTGAGCAAGAGCCAAGTCTTCACACGGCCCATGAGGCCTGCGGGACGGCCCCATCCCCAGCTCCACGCTGCCCAACCCAGCTCCCTGTCCCTCTGCTCCTCCTGGGCATCGTGCTGCTCCTCAGTCAGGCCAGGCAACACATGGGACAAATGCCATCCACGTCCGGACCACATCTAGGGCAGCCCTTGGACAGCCCCTGGAACTATAGCTGAGGGTCCCACCCTTCCCACCCACACACACTTTCTGTATGCTCCACTCTGGGCAAAGGGTACCTGAGTGCAGCAGCAGGGCCGTTGGAGCAGCTTTCCCAGGGCTGTGAGCAGTGACCCGGGGAGACTTCCCTCACAGCCTGCTTCCTTGTTCCTGAGCAGAGCTGTCCAGTGGAAGTACCCAGAGCCCACACACTCCCTACAGATCTTTATGTTGGACATAAAACAACGAACAGAGACTAATGTTGCCCTAGATGTACAAAGCCTCCTATAGAGATTTGTACTGTTCCCTTTCTTGCCTTCTTTCCCTCCTTCCCTCCCCCAACCAAGCATGAAGCACCCACTATATGCAAACATCAGGCCGGGGCCAGTAGGGGAAACCACATCTGTGAACAGGTAATTCTCATATGCAGCAGAATAAGACAGGGGCTGAGAATCAGGACACACACCATGCTCCCAGGTCCAGAGGCTGATTCATTCCAGCTGCTGAGATCAGGGAAGGTTTCATCCAGGAGGGGCCCTTGCTTTGAGAGAGAAGCAGAATTTAAAGTGCAGAGTGGGGAGGCTGGGATGAAGGCTGGGGGTGGCCTCTCCTGGCCAATCCTGACCATTCTGCCACGGGGAACCTTGATCAGGAGGGAGCCCAGAGCAGAGAAGGTGGTGGAGTTGGGAAAAACAGCCGCGGGCCCAGCAAAACAACTCAAGACACCTATCCTCAGTGGGGTAGAGGCTGCTGGGAAAGTGATTCCCATTGTTTTTGTTTCCTTTGTTGGGGGCAGCATGAGAGGAGGCGGCAGGCCTGATATTGTCAGAGTGGCCTTGGGAGCTGCTTAAGAAGTCAAGAGGGAGCCGGGTAGGAAATGGCCCTTGTGAAATGAAAGACAATGATCCAAAAAAATGAGAGGTGATTTTGTTAGAGGCAGGACAGGAGAAAACACCTCAGACTCTGCATACCAGAGCAGGGAGGGACGAATGTACCATCTACTTCAACCTCACTGTTTTGCAGAAGATGCCCAGATTCAGTCAGGTGGGTGACTGGTTCGAGGTCACACGTGGCTGATTGCTCTGCTGACTCCCAGTATAGTGCTCAGGTTGCTTCCTGGGCCTGAGAACAGGCAGAAAGGGAAGCCCTAAATGCTTTCTCTCTGCCTCCTGTGTCAGCTGAGGATGGCTCCAAATTCCCAGCTAAGCAGGATGACTTGCCCGGGTGTCTGGAATGACCTCACGGCATAGCTCCTCAGCAGGGCCTTGAGAGGAGGAGGCTACTGCCCCACCGATCCCTGGCCTTGGAGGTCAAGGTCTCCTTACGCTCCCTGCCAACCAGCATCCATGGCTCTAAAGCTCAGGCTATCTAGGAGGTCTGGCTCCAGTCCCAACCAATCAGGAGAGCAAACAGGTAATTGTCATGCGCGTCCATGTGAAGAGACCACCAAACAGGCTTTGTGTGAGCACCATGGCTGTTTATTTCACCTGGGTGCAGGCAGGCTGAGTCCCAATAGAGAGTCAGCGAAGGGAGATAAGGGTGTGGCCGTTTTATAGGATTTGGGTAGGTAAAGGAAAATTACAGTCAAAGGGGGGGTTGGTCTCTGGTGGGCAGGAGTGGGGGTTACAAGGTGCTCAGTGGGGGAGCTTTTTGAGCCAGGATGAGCCAGGAGAAGGAATTCCACAAGATAATATCATCGGGTAAGGCAAGGACCGGCCATTTTCACTTCTTTTGTGGTGGAATGTCATCGGTTAAGGCAGGCAGGGCATTTGCACTTCTTTTGTGATTCTTCAATTACTTCAGGCCATCTGGGCGTATACGTGCAAGTCACAGGGGATGCGATGGCTTGGCTTGGGCTCAGAGGCCTGACAGTAATTATTATTATTATTATGATAACAAACGGGTTATTATTTTATGCTTGCAGCAGAAGGCACCTCCTTTGTAAAGGCTTCTGTTTGCCAAGGTCAGTTCATGACTGAGGCACGCACCACTGCCCTCTCCCTGCCAGCCTCTGGTCTCCCGCTCTAGCCACACTATCGCTTCCGAGTTTCTTTCACCTTTGGGGTCTTGCATCTGTAACTACCATTGCCTGAAACCCTCTTCCTCTCCCACCCTTCTGTACTTCCTCTGCCTGGGCATCACTTACTTATCCGCAGGCCCCAGCTTGGACACCCCTTCTTTTTGAGAAGACTTTCCTAAGGGCCTCCTCAATCCCTGCTTGTATGTGCTCATCCTACTGGATTATAGTTGCCTGGAAGTGTGCAAGACAAAACACACCGAGTTCTTTCTGTGGGTTTCACTCTTGTGAGAATTCACTCACTCCATCCTGTTGATGGCTCTAGGAAGTGGTATTATCCCCATTTGTCAGTTGGGCAAACTCATCAGAGATGTTGAGCCTCTTGCCCAAGGTCACACCATGAGTTGTGGAGTCAGATTCCACAGAGCCAGTGTGGTAGACAGATCAATGTGCCACCCACATCCTCCTTCGAGCGAGGACTCTGAGCCGCTTGCTGGGAGTGTTGTCAGCAGACAACTTTGCAGCGCAGAGCCCCTTCAAGGATTGCCGCAGCAACCCAGAGCTGCCTGGCCTGAAGGTATCTCTGTCCCAGGGCAGCTCATCCATCAGTTGATCAGCGTCGGGTATAATTGTTACTGGCAAAAGGGGTCTTGGATTTTGTACAGGAAGGAATTCAAGTCAAGTTGTGGGGTGGAGTGAAAGAAGCGAGTTTATTGAAATGATTCCATTACAGGGTAGGGTGTCCTCAGAAAGCAAGCAGAGGAATGTCTTTACGTTTTTCTTATGTGGGGCCTTCCCTATGTCAACACCAAGCTAAGCTGTGCCTACATCCAGGTGCGCTGATAGCCTGAGAAATTTTATTATTTTATTGATTTAAAGAAAACTATCCTTAACATTTTAGTGTATTAATACATTAAAGTATAACTATAGTTATCTTGAAATCATATATTGTTATGGGTGTTGGGACATCTGAACTTTCTGTTGTAGGAGTTTGTCCTCAAAGACATTATCAAACACTTTTCTTAGCTGTAAACATCTTAGGATAGGTCATGACTGGCAAGGAAAGTGTCTTGCTAGTTTTAAGACAGATTTTCTTTCTTCTTTCTTTCTTTCTTTTTTTTTTTTGAGATGGGTTTCACTCTTGTTGCCCAGGCTGGAGTGCAATGGTGCCATCTTGGCTCACTGCAACCTCCACCTTCTGGGTTCAAGAGATTCTCCTGCCTCAGTCTCCTGAGCAGCTGGGACTACAAGTGCCTGCTACCACCCCTGGCTAATTTTGTGTGTGTGTATTTTTAGTAGAGATGGGGATTCACCATGTTGGCCAGGCTGGTCTCGAACTCCTGACCTCAGGTAATGCACCTGCCTCAGCCCCCCAAAGTGCTGGGATTATAGGCATGAGCCACCATGCCTGGCCGACAGAGTTGATTTTATTTATTTTATTTAATTAATTTATTTTTTTGAGATGGAGTCTTGCTCTGTCGCCAGGCTGGAGTGCAGTGGTGCAATCCTGGCTCACTGCAATCTCCACCTCCCGGGTTCAAGTGATTCCCCTGCCTCAGCCTCCTGAGTAGCTGGGACTACAGGCACACACCACCACGCGTGGCTAATTTTTTTGTATTTTAGTAGAGGGGGTTTCACCATGTTGGCCAGATGGTCTCGATCTCTTGACCTTGTGATCCGCCCACCTCGGCCTCCCAAAGTGCTGGGATTACAGACATGAGCCACAGTGCCCGGCTCCAGAGTTGATTTTAAAATGGTGTCACTCTGGCTCTCTGAGGCCCACACTTCCCTAACATAATGGCCCGGCCATCCCATTGCAAGTCGGGTCAACCCTGAAGGGCCATTCCAGTTTCAGAGCTCCTGGTGGGGTGGGCTGTGACCTTTGCTGGGTGTGCACTGCAGCTCAATTTCTCCCCCTGTCCAGTCTTGCTTCCTTCTCATGTGGGGTTGATCAAGGCACTCCCGCTAGTCATCACCCTGTACACTAAACTCCAGCCCTCAACAGAGAGTCTGACACTAGGACTCACAGCCGTAAGGGCTCTCTCCCTTCTAACACCTCCCAGTGGAGCAGGCCCAGCATCTAGCCTGAGACCAGCACACAGCAGCGGCTCAACTGTGTTTGTTGAATAAGTGAACAAATACACAAATGAAGAGACTTTCAGAGATTAAGGAAAGTGCATATTTGCCTTCCAGTTTGTCATAATAGCTATTAGTAAGTATGTTACCATCATGTTTGCAATGAGCAGTGATAGTGACCCCTTTGCACCTCCTCAGGGCCCAGGAGTTTTCTCATTGATCCTCAAACTGCCTGTTTGTCCTGTGCACCCTCGTGCCTTGGGGAGCTGACAGGACTTCTTCCATCCCCTGTTACAGATAAGGTGAGTTTGGGTGTCCAGAAACAAGGTCATAGGCCGACCAGAAGGGGAAGTGAGTTCAGGGCAAAAATTGAGTCCTTCCTTGTCAGGGGTGACTGGGAGAGACCAAAAGCTACACACAAACCCTTTCTTTCCCACTGCCTTGAACCAGCCCAGGCTCTGTCTTCTCCAGCCCCCTCTCTCCTGCTATTCCTGAGCCACAGCCCCCAGCCCAGTTCCCCTGCGGCTCCTGCTGCCAGGTTTGCTCTCCAGCAAAGGGAAAGTTGGGTCTCCAATTTTTCTGGAAGGAGAGAAAAACACAAATGGATGGGGAGACAGGTTGTGTCTCTCCTCTCCTTTCCCTCTCACCTCCTTTCCCTCTCACCCTCACTCCTTTCCTTTCCCTCTCACCTCTCACTCCTCTCCCTCTCACCTCCTCTCCCTCTCAAGGAGGGAACACCCTGGTTCCCTCCCTGTACTCTCCCCACCACCCTGCCCTACCCCTAGCTCTCAGACCTTTTTCCTGTCCTCCCACAGGTCAGAGGCAGCTGACTTTCAGCTAGGGGCAGTTGCAGAGGCAGAACACTTAATATCCTACGGGTTAGGCTCTTAATGCACTTCATCGTTAACCTTCCAAATAGGCCTCTGAAGTAGATGCCATCTACTTTGCAAATGAAATTCAAAGTTGAAGAGCTTGTCTGAGTTCACACAGATACAGGATTAGAAGCCAGCTGGTCCAATGCCAACACTGTTCCTATTAGGCAGGTGGCTTCCTACTGCCCGTGGAGCCTCGAAAGGTGGCTTCTGTGTCCCTGGGGTGAACAACGGAGGGTTGCTTCATCAGAACAAAATTGTAGCCAGTGGGAATAGTTACTGCAGCTGCAGAAATCACGCCAAGGAAGTGTGGCAAAATTGCAAAGCAAATTCAACCCCATCGACTTGGGAGTCACACACCCCTTCACATGCTTCCTTCTGTGTTTTGACTATGGCAAATCCACAGCTAAGCTATCTCATCATCTCAAAAATCCAGAGTACAATGTCAGCACCTCAAGTCTTTATTGGAGTCTTGCTATTTTGCTTACATAAATGCAACGAGGAATGCATGTTGGATATCATTACATCTAAAGTTTTCGCTTCCTTGTGGTCATTGGAGGTTAACAGGAGTGTGAGCCAAAGCAGCAAAGGTAAAAAATCATCTTCCCTTAACTCTGCCTGCCAGCAGAATTTCACGAAGCCCCTGACTCTGTGACAACATGCAACTCTCTGGAAAGATGCCCTGAAGACAAACTAGGATACAGCACAGGGCACCCCCATATCTCCTGCCTGAGTCACTACATTCCTTAAAAGATAAATCATCATAGTCCTTGCTGTTTCCTACACATCACGTCCCCCAAACAAGCAATAATAGAAGATTATGGTTTGTTCCACAGTCACTTCACATTGTGCTGTAGAAGACCTCAAATGATCTAGCCAACGTCCATCACCATGTATCTGGGTGGTGGAATTACCAACGGTTAGTGGTTACACTTCCGTAATCTGAAGCTAGATGTGATCTTGAACCCAAACTTTGATGTGATTTTGCAGCTACTTAACCTCCACCACCTGCGTATAAGCAATGGGCTGAAACCCGATGCTGGAGTAGCCTGACAGGACCTCTCTAAAGGGCTGCTCCTCGGCTTTAAGCCTCAATCTAGAAGATTTCCGTATAAAATTGACTTTAATGCTTTAAAAGCTTAATTTTTTTTTTCCTTCAGTTGACAGGAGCTTGAGAGGAAACGGAAGGAAGAGGCAGCTGAAACGGACAGAAAGCGCAGTCTTGGGTCCTGATTTCAGCACTTCCTGGCCAAAGCACCAGAGCCAAATTCCCTAAGTTTCCTCGACTGTACTTTTATTATCTATAAAACAGAGATAATCATAATAGTATCTACTTCATTGACACTGTTATTGAGAATGAAATGGAGAATAAAATGCTGCTAAACCACTGAGCACAGTGCCTCGTGTCCCTACTGAATGTTTATTTATTTTCATTTTTTTGAGACTGAGTTTCACTCTGTCGCCCACACTGGAGTGCAGTGGCACTCTCTCGGCTCACTGCAACCTCTGCCTCCCGGGTTCAAGCGATTCTCATGCCTCAGTCTCCTGAGTAGCTGGGATTACAGGTGCCTGCCCCCATGCCTGGCTGATTTTTATATTTTGATTAGAGATGGGGTTTCACTATGTTGGCAAGGCTGGTCTTGAACTCCTGACCTCAAGTGATCTGCCCACCTAAGCCTCCCAAAGTGCTGGGATTACAGGCGTGAGCCACCGCACCTCGTCCCTACTGGATGTTTAATGCATGTTAGTTTGCAGTGATCATGAACATGCCCCAGAACTGGGACCAGGGGAAGCAGATGGGGTTCTATTCAGGGGCTTGTGGGATTCTATGAATGGCTCATTGCTTTATCAAAATGAAAACACTGAAAGACAAATTCAAGTCTGATTTTGTATAGGAGAATGATAGCTGTGAAAATATTTTATAATTACATGCTTTTTTTCTTCTTGACTCTAAGAACTCAAAATGCAAAAATCATCATCCTTGCCAGAAAGCATCTTTGCTTCTAAGCTCTGTGACCATGGACACGATAATAATACCATGGAATTAAAGAGCAAGTGAAAGGAAGTGTGAACTCTTCAGCTCTATTTCTGTCTGGTCCTTTGGCTTGGATTTTTATGTCTGGTTTGAACTAGATGCATCTGTTTAGAGCCTTGTCAACAGGTTATGCAAGAGGAACTACCTGAGAAACACTTTTTTAAAAAGCACAGCCCATCCTTGAGGTGCTTTATTCTAATCCTAGTTTGTGTCTCCAGACGAGGCTGAAGGGTAGAAAGCATGAAGCATTTCGAGGCGGAGATTTGGCCTGAGGCTTCCAGCAATAAAGCCTTTGTTCTGCCTTCCTCCGCGGGGTGACTGGTGCACTCAGTAGGCTCAGGCACGGAGCCCTGTAGATCAGAAGTGATCCCCTTTTCCCTCGGCTATGATGTTCCTTGGAGTGGTTTGGCTCAAAACCAACCTTGTCTCTAGAAAAAAAATAATAAACACACACCCTATGTATTTTTTATTTTCCCACATTTCCCCATGAATGGTCAATGCAGCAGAGATTTTTTTCACTCAAGAACCATCTGGGTTTTTGGCAAAACCATGGAACCTCTCAAATGTGTGTGTGTGTGTAAGTAATTACAGAATAAGCTTCTGGGATGATCTATCAAATGTTCAAAAACATTCTGGAGGTGATGGCATCATTGAGTTTACAGGGTTTCACCATGTTGGCTAGGCTGGTCTTGAACTCCTGACCTCAAGTGATCTGCCCACCTAAGCCTCCCAAAGAACTCAGTTCTTCTGTACTCCTGAAGTCAGGGGCTGGAAAGACATCATGGGTGCAAACCCCATAACCACAGCTGCCTACATCTAACACTGCAATAACTGTTTCCTGAGGCGGCAAGTGTTTTCTGCTAAGGAAGACTACCATTCCTTGGAAGACTACTGGAGGGTGGAGGAAGTGGTCCGAGTTCAAGTCCTGCCTCTGGCTGCTGCTTAGTCACAGATGCTGTTGGGACTTCTCTGACAAGACACAGGTGCTGGGCAGAGGGGCAGCAGAGATGACTCCAAGGTGGCTGAAGACACAGTGGTCCCTCTCTTCTGCTTTGCTGTAAGCCTAACAGCAGGTTGAGACCAGTGGGCCCTGATGGCTACCAGGACCACTCCTCTCCTCTCCACCTTCCCCACCTCCAAGACCTACTCTGTCACTTCCGTGAGGACTCGGTGAGCAGGCATACCACATGTACACGCTGCAGGGTCGGAACCTGGCAGGGCCCCTCCTGTGGCCCAGCCTCCCACTTGGAGTCCCACTGGCAGATGCACTGTGCAGCAGGCCCCCAGTGGCCAGCATTTCCCAGCTGAGGCAGAGGAACAGGTGCACTGGAGTTTTCTCAGCAGCCTGTGGGCAATGCAGCTCCTGTCCCCAGGCTAGGCTCTCTAAATCTGAGCTGGAGGTTCTGGAAATTTTTTTTTTTTTTTTTTGAGACACAGTCTCACTCTTGCCCAGGCTGGAGTGCTATGGTGTGATCTTGGCTCACTGTAACCTCTGCCTCCTGGGTTCAAGCAATTCTCCTGCCTCAGCCTCCCAAGTCGCTGGGATTACAGGAGTGTGTCACCACACCCAGCTAATTTTTTATATTTTAGTAGAGATGGAGTTTTGTCATGTTGCCCTGGCTGGTCTCGAACTCCTGAACTCAGGCAATCTGCCCGCCTTGGTGCTAGGATCATAGGCATGAGCCACTGTGCCCAGTCCATTTTTTAACAAACTCATGAGCTGAGTGAGGCTCCTATAAGTCAAAGCCTGTTCTGCTGGCTTAGAGAGAACTGTCCCCTTTAACACATATGCAGAGTTCCCAGGTGAACTGGGGTCTCTCTCTCCACTGGGTCCTTGGGGAGCAACTGTGGGCTCCTACTGGTTCCCAGGGAGGTCTCTCCCGACGGGTCATCACCTGCTGTGCCAAACTCTCAGTGTGACTGGACTCCAGGAATCTCCCTCAGGCAAAGCTAGAAAGTGAGGAGCTGGGAACCCTTTATGCCAGAAACATTACATAAATTGAGGCTTTTATTTACATCATAGGACAAGAAAAGGATACAAAAGAAGTCTCTTGGTCAAGCACATCAAGCAAAAGCTCTAAAACTCAATACTCAGTAAGGTGTGGGCACTGATACTTAAAAAAAAAAAAAAAGAGACAGAAAAGGTAAAAAGGTAATCTGTGACATGATCCAAATGCTTACACTCCAGGAACTGAGTAAGAGAAACCCAGGGCAGCGCTGTCACAGAGAATGACAGCTCAGGCTGAGTGATGTCTGAGATTCATCTTCTGTACCCATGAACCTGACTCCCAGGACAACCCCTAGGAGGTTTTGACTTTTGACATTACTGAGTTAATTCTTAACCAGATTCTTAAGAATTTCAGGGCCAAACAGGCTTGACTACACAGTTTTTCCAATTTGGGGGATGGGAGTGGGGAAGCTCTTCCTGGGACAGACTCCCAGGCAAGGAAAGGCCCCAGCAGCTGTCCCCTGCCCTGGGCTCTGCCTCCATCTCCCCACGAGGAACTTGTGGGCTGCCTGGGGCTCGTCAGCAGCCCTCACAGGCTCTCACTCTTTTTCCCACTCACTATGCTTGGCTTTTTCTTCCACTTATGTCTCTCTCTCCCTTTCTCCGACACCCAGTGTTGTGGGGCAAGCTATAATGATCTCACATGTGTGAAAATGTGCTGTATCCACTTTCATCATCTGGGCTAAAACCAGATCACTTGTTTTGCTTTTCCTCACAAATATTAACAAGGCAGGAATTGGCTCCCAGTGAATCTTCAACATGAAGTTGAAGCTTCAGAAAGTGAAGTGCAGTCTAGCTTCACAGCTTCAACCTTCTCCTCTACCCCTTCCTTTTTTCTGTCTGTCTTTCTGTCTGGGCTTGGCCGGGCTTGATCAGAGAAGCATCAGTGTTGAGGCCTCCCTTTTATGCCTTGGGACAACCCATAGGTGCTGTCACTGATCCTGCAGACTGTTCAGCAACAGCCCCTTTGGATTTCTGGATATTCTGGAAACAAAGTCAGAACAGTGGCCTATGGGGGGTTGGCAGAGGGGTATGGTAAGAGGACCTCCTTTCTTTCATCTCCCTGTTCAGCGTCCCATGGCAGTCCACAGGTCATCCTTGGGGGGTGTCAGGCCCAAGACCCATGCCCACCCTACCCTTTGAATCCAGGTGAGATGAGGTCAAACTGGGCAGCACAGAAGAAGAAAAGATGCTACAAAGGCAGCCAATGAGTTCATGGCCTCAGGGGTTTTAAGCACCAGCCCTGGCCACCCAGCCTCCCTTGTCCCTACCTAGAGGCACAGGCCCAGCCTATCTGAACTCCCTGACACTGATGCTCCAGAACTGGTTCCTGGATGGCCAACTTCTCTCTTACAACATCCTCTTGCCTCGTTTCCATTTCCTTCACATCTGTCTCCTACTTACTGGTTCCTTCTCTAAATCTGTATTTTCATTCCTGGGTGTTATGTCTCCCCCCATCTCTCTCAGCCCCTATGTCCCACCCAGGACAAAGCACTCTTAGTTGGACTGGCGGAGAGGAGCTGAGCCAATGGCGAGTGTGTGTTGATGGTGCTAGTAGGCCCTGACCACAGCCAGCCACACCTTTGCAGGGACTCTGGTCGCCGCAAACTTGTGGCTGGGCTGAAGTGGGCAATGCCAGGCACAAGAGCCCTCCAGAGTGGCCCCTCGGCCAACCTGTCCTAGCCACCCAGCCTGCATCCAATCTTGCCCTTTTTCCTCCTTCTTCGCCAGTTTCACAGTCATGCAGGGATGGGGTAAAATGACAAGCTTTTATCTACTTTAAACAGTCATGCCACACTGCCAACACAGTTTTCAAAGCATCAAGAGATCTTTTCTTTCTTCCTTCTTCTCAAGCCTGTAATTAAACTGGTGACAGAGTGGTAGAGGAAGGAGATTGGGGAGCACGACTTGAGGAATAAACAGCTCCTTAGCTGCCTCAGTTCTGAGGGCAGCTAAGGAATGTGAGTGCCTGTCAGCCTACGACCTTTCAGGAGAATACAGCAAATCATCTGACTCCAGTAACATCCTCTTCCTCCCCTCAAGATCACGGTTCTGCTGCACAACCACACTGCTTGGATCTGTTGCGTGTCGGCTTCCGCCCCAGTGCCTGCCACCTTCACGTGAAGGCTCTGGCTTTAGCACACTAGCTCCACTCCCAAACCTAACCTCGGACGAATTCGCTGCAGGATTGACCATTGGATCCACGTGTGACCGAGAGATGTGAGAAGCTCAGCAGATGGGCAGGGATGACTCATTCATCATACTAATGTGATTCAACAAAGAAAGGCATGTTTTCTCTTCCAAGTATGCTGTATGTTCAAGTCTGAGATGCTCCAGGATTCACAAAGTTCCCACAGCAGGGGCTCCCATTCACTCTGGTGGCACCTGCCGCAGCAGCTCCCATTAGCGCACAAAGGATACCACGCTGGTGGCTACCGCAAACGGGGCGGAGTAGGCTGCAGCGAAGCCTTGCAGGCCGATGACCACGTAGCGGCATCCTTTGATGATGACCTTCCCGACATTCTAGTTTTAGGAATAAAAGAGAAAAGCAAAAGATTAGGGTAGGCAATTTTTAATTCTGCCATCTTTCATGAAAAAAAAAAAAAAAAAAAAACGAGTCACGGTAACATACATAAAGATCATTTTTCCTGATTCTCCCGTGACAAATCAGCAAGTTACCACATTCCCACATCTCTGGTGGAAGGTGCCCACCCCCAGCCTAAGAATATGTGGGGGCTCACAGTAGACATCATCCCCTTGGAACGTGCTTTCAAGCACAGCTTGTTTCCAGATAATTCAAAGACCTTCTTGGAAACAGCAGTAAGGCTGCTAATTCTAAAACTAAAGCAGTTTTGTTTTGTTTTTTTAAACCAAAGATCATTCCTTTTCTCTGTTCCAGCTAAAAATTACTGGGCCATCAGAAGGCTGGGTTAAATTTTCCTTCCTTCACCTTATCTGAAAGCCCATCTTCTCCTCCCTCTACCTCAATGGCATGTTTCTGTCTGACCCACACATCTGTCCCTTTGTAGTCTTTTGCCATTTTCTAATTGCTATATCCATGTAAGTCCAGCATTTCCAATACCATTATAAGCTCCTTGACGGTCAGGCTTGGGCGATGCTTTCTTGGTAACCACTCCTCCTATTCCTTTTCTATAAGGCTGGATAGGGGATATTCAGAGAATGTCAGGTGCTAGACAGGGGACATCTAAAGGCTCAAATGGGATTGCAACAGAAAAATTAACACCACCACCACCATTTATTGCATGGCTGCCCACAGTCTTCCCCTCCCTACCTCAACTTCTGTCATCACTCTTGGTGACATCAATGTCCATGCAGACAACCTGTGCCTTAGGCCACATACCTTGTCTCTCAGTCCTTTGACTTTTCCATATTACCATAACCACTCAGACTGGTTTAACTTAAAATTCCTGATCACAATCACAAATCTCACCTTGACTTCCAACACCAGCTGAAAAACCTCCCTATCTGTCCAGTAGGATGAATTTCTCTCTCCCCCGGGTACTGCCTCATACTTTTCCCTTCTTAAGCCTCCCCACTTGCAACACACACGAACACACCCAAGTCTCCATACCTTCATGAGATGATCCCACTTCATCTTTCACAGAAAAACAAAACCAAACCCAGACATCGTCAGGGAACGTGCTCACCTTCCACCACTCTCTATAGCCCTGCCTGTGTCTGCTCCTGGCTTCTCCCACGTTGCCTGTGTTACAGTGGAGAAAGTGGTCTTCTTCCCCCAGGCCATTCCCTTGATACTTGCTGTTGGTGCCTTCTCCCACCTTGATCTTGGCTTTCCCTTCTCCAGCTCCATCATTCGCTTCCTCTCCATTGGATCCCATTAGCTTACACACATGCTCGGGTATCACCTTGACTCCATATTCCTGCCCCAGTCTCTGCCCTCCATCACGCCAAGCCAGCCAAAAGAGCCAACCACATATACTGCCTCCATGTCTGTACTTTTTATTCCCTCTGACTCCTACCCCAACCCATGCAGGGACTGTCTGGTCATGGCCATCTACAAGCCCCATGCTGCCTGACCCAGTGGACACTTTTCTGTCTTCCTGACCTCTCAGCAGCTTTTGATGTACTTTATGAAATAATCATCTGGCCTCTTTGACTCCATATTCTTAGTTCTCCTCTACCTAAATTGGGAGCTCCTCCTCAGCTTTCTTTGCTAAATTATCCCTTCTAATGGACTTTAAAATGTTGGTGTTCTTCAGTACTCAGTCCTGGGTCTCTCCTCTCTCTCTTTCCCTACAATCTCTCCTTAGATGGTCTCATCCATTTCTAATGACTACAAGTATCTCCTAGATTTAAAGAACTCTTCAGTTCAGACTCAAACATTCAATTCATTACTTGAGATCTCCACTTTTTGAAGACCCCACAATTCCTCTGGCATGCATTCTCCCTTGTAGCCCTAAGTACATAAACTTAACATGGATTGGCTACTGGTAGGTCCCTGGTGGCCTTTGTCTATCAGACGTCAATCATTCAAAGCACAGAGAGATTACATCTGTCCACATTTATATATCTGGCTAGAGGCAGAGCTGAAGTTCAATCCCAAAGAAATCTCACTTCAGGGCCTATGACCTTAACCCCCATACTCTATTTCCCTTTTTAAATAAAGGCAATATGTAAGCTTCTAGTTAACTACTCATGGCCTGGGCTTGAATTCCAACTCTATCACTTACTTAATTTCCCATGGCCTCAGTTTCCTCACCTATACAATGAGAATATTTAGTAACTACCTCATCGGGTTGTTAAGAGGAGTAAATCAGATCACGCAAGGAAAGCACTGAGAACAGGGCCTGGCACAAACTGCAGGCCATGTAAGTGCTCCCCAATGTCAGCTATTATTACTGCTAAATAACATCTGCTTCTTTTTATTACATAGCAATTTAGGTTTGTGGTGGTAATACATGAACCCAAGATTTTTGTTGTCTGTTTGGGAAAGTTTGTTAAGACTATAATTTCCTATGACTTCTGGTTTACTTGAGCTTTTTTTTTTTTTTTTTTTGAGACCGAATTTTACTCTTGTTGTCCAGGCTGCAATGCAATGGCGCGATCTCAACTCACTGCAACCTCCGCCTCCCGGGTTCAAGCGATTCTCCTGCTGCAGCCTCCCAAGTAGCTGGGATTATAGGCATGCACCACCGCACCTGGCTAATGTTTTGTATTTTTAGTAGAGACGGGGTTTCACCATGATAGTCTGGTTTCCAACTCCTGACCTCAGGTGATCCACCTGCCTCGGCCTCCCCAAGTGCTGGGATTATAGGCAGGAGCCACCGCGCCTGGCCAAGCTTTCAACAGTTTAAATTACAGGGTCCCTCACAGTAACAGAAGGAGGGCAGGGACTCTGTTGTGCTCATTACTGTATCCTGAGCATGTAGAAAGAGGCTGGGTGTTTCCTTCGGTACCTCTCCCGCTAAATGAGGAGCTTTGTGAGAACCAAGTAATGTCTGTGTCTTCTCCAGACACTGCTTTCCTGGACATTACTCTGTTGATGTGTCAAAGAGACACTGGGTTGGGGCATGCGCATGTGTGGGTATGTGATGTTGCTAAGAGATACACTTCTCTAAATGTGTGGTAAGAATCATTGGGGGAATTCTACTTACATGTTTGAAATAACAAAAGAAAAACATATTTTCTGGGAACAAGCTTAACAATCAAGAGTGACCCATTATAAACAAGATCAGAACCACAATTGCCTACATTAAACGTGACATTTTTGGTATTTGTACATCCATTTTGCTCAGCCGGTTACACTTTAAAAGCTGTTTGTCACTTTGTCTTTGTAATTTAGGAAAAAGAAATCTACTACAATAGTTCATTAAATGGAACATTGTCAAAAACACAGATTTGAGAAATGAAATACAAAGAAACATAAAATATCTCTCAATCACTATTTCAGGGTCATTTGAGTATACATTTGGAATTCTTTGATCTGAGTAGAGCTTTCTACCCAACTACTCTCTCAGAGGGGAGCTGGGGTCTAAGGGAACAAAGAGGGGTTGCCTGCTTTATTTCTCCATGTTTGAGCCTGGTGACCCTCTCAGTTGGCTCCAAGAAAGTAGAAGCTGAAGTCACTCTTTTGAAGGGCAGAAAGGAGAGATCCAACCCTAACTTGACGATGTCCTCTCACCTGGCCTCCTGGGTCCACTGAACTAGCGTACAACACTCTAGAGCTTTCATGCCCACAGCTGGGCTCTACCTCAGATGACACCACTTCTGTAGCCACTGAAATCTTGGTTTTTTCATTTGTTTTAGTTAAGGCAAATTCGCATAACATAAAATTCACCATTTTAAAGTGCGTACAGCCCAGTGGCATTTAGTACATTTACAATGTTGTGCAACCACCACTTCTATCTAGTTCCAAACATTTTCATCATCCTCAGGAAAAAACACATACTCCATTAAGCAGATGTGCTCCATTCCTCTTTCCCCCAATCCCTGGCAACCACCAATCTGTGTTCCATCTCCATGTGTTGACCTATCCTGGGTACTCCATACAAATGGAATCATATGCACTATCCATGATCTTGTGGGTCTTGCTTACTTCACTTCGCATATTTTTAGAGGTTCATCATGTTGTAGCATGGATTACTACATTTCCTTCCTTTTATGGCTGAATATTATTCCATTGTATGTATATAACACCCTTGTTTATGCATTCATCCATTTAGGGACATTTGGGTTGTTTCTACCTTTCAACTATTGTAAATAATGCTTCTATTAAAATGTGTACATAAACATTGATTTGAGTACCTGTTTTCAATTATTTTGGTTACATCCCTAGGAGTGGAACTGCTAGATCACAGAATAAGTCTACACTGAACTTTTTAAGGAACTCTCAAATTGTTTTCCATAGCGGCTGTCCGATTTTACATTCCCACCAGCAATGTACAATGGTTCCGATTTCTCTACATTCTCGCCAACATTTGTTATTTGGTTTGTCTGGACATTTTTTGGAGTAGCCGTTCTAGTGGGGATGAAGTGTACCTACTTCATACCACTTCACTGTTATCTGGTGAAATCTTAACTCATCCTTCTGTGCCCAGTTTTCATGTCACCACGATTTGAAAACTTCCCTGCCTTTACAAGCTCACCGCTGAGGAGTGAACTGCCTGAGCTCTGTGCCCTGAAGCCCCCAGGCGTGGTGCCCAGCTATGTCAGTATCTTCCTGGGAGGCTGTGCCCTTCTCTAGGGCAGGGCTGCCCTGTATTCATTTTCGTATCGCTACTGCTCAGCACAATGCCTGACGCATAATGAGTGCCCCCAAAATATCTTCAAGTCCTAGTCCTTGAGCTGAGGTTTCTGCAGTATCAGTTCACCAGTGGAGAGGGACATGATGGCTTCTTTGTGCTCAACTGGGACCCAAAGCACAGATGATTCGTCCTAGCAGGGCTCTAAGTCAGAAAGACCCAACTTTATAGTTTTACCCCTGCCTGTGTTCTGCTCCAGAAGCTGCTGACATACCTTTAAAGAGGATGATAAACCTAAGCTCCCAGGCATGGAGACTGAACGGCTTCAGGTATAAGAGGGCACTGGGTGACACAGATAACTGGACAATAAATCAGATGAGGCCCATGGCCTTTGGCCAGGACACAGTAACTTCTGTGACTTTATTCTGGGCCTTGTCCAGGCCAGGAGAGCTTCCGGCAGCAGCTTCGAGTGCTTCCAGGCAGAGACACCCAGGAACTGCATCTGGGCTTTGATTTCTGAGAAGGAAACTGTCCTTTTCTCCCACATTCACCCTTCCTAACCCCATTTCCCCGAGACAAATGGCAGAAGGTTTTGAAGGCCCCAGAGTACACTGATGGTTGGCTAGACGAGAAAAACAAATTCAACAAGCGCCTATTTATGTATTTGTTGCGCTCTCAGGCCCTGGAAATAACCTTGGGAATATTTGGGAGAATAACCCAAATATTTCTCAACTAATGGGATATCCTGGAGAGGATGTTACTGGAAAACACATACACTGGGTTGCAATTTCTTTCTTTCCACCTGGATCAACCTTCTCCAAGTCACCTGCCGCGCTCACGCTTCAGTATTCCCATCTGTAATCAAGGACACTGATTCCTGATCTTACATAAGAACCACCTTGGTAGGAGCCCCTTGAGAAATGTTCTTAAGCAGCCAGGAGCGCAATAGCAGGCACAGAGGGGACCACCCACCCCAACCTCCGATTTAAGTTTCTATCACGACTCGCAACTCGCGGCTCGCCTCCCGCGAGGGAATGGGAGCGGGGGCGGAGGGGGTCGCAGGTGTAGCCGGGAGAAACTGGGTGAGTCGACGGTGAGGACCCGGCTCCGGCTCCCCCGCGGGGCACCACACCCGCGCCCTCCGGGCAGTGGCGGCGCAGGGCCCCTACCTTGCCGTACTTCTTCAGCTTCCGCCGGTACCGCTTCTTGGGCTGCTCGCTCGGCGCCGGCTCCTCCAGGAGCTCGTAGCGCTCGGGCAGGTGTGCGAAGTGCACCCTCCGCGCGCCCCGGGCCCCGGGGCCCCGCTCGACCGCCGCGTTCGCCCCGCTCTCGGCCGCCGCCTCCGCCTCGTCGGCGTACTCCAGGTGCTCCAGGATGGCGGCCGCCTCCTCGTCCCTCTCGGTCCTCCCTCGCCCTCGGGGCCCGCGGCGCAGGAGGCTGCTCTCCGCCTTGCTTCGGAGCCTAGCTCCCACCGTCATGATGCCGCGGCCCCTCTGGCGAAGGTCCGAGCGCAGAGACACCAACCTTTGCTCTCCGCCCGCTCCTCCGCCCCAGCCCAGACGGGGCGGGGGATTGGGGGGCCGCAGCGCCCCCTGGCCGTGGGGCCCGGGATGGCGGCGACTCCGCTTCGAACTGGCCTCCCAGGCGGCGGGTGCGCTCCGCCAGCCCCGCCCTGCATCCCACCTGCCGGCCAAAGGGTGCAGACTACAGCGTGCACTGCACAATGAACATGCAAAACACCTTCAACTGCACTTGCTGCGAAATTAATGACCGCAAATAATAGTACTCCATCTGCTCATGTTCAAATTAACAACGATGGTAAATGATACTAGAGATCACGCTAAGTGCTAGGGAGGGTATGGCGAGATAGTCACGGTAACAGGATTCGTGGGAGTGCAAACTGGTGGCAAGGTTTTGGAAAGACGATCAGAAAATCTTTATCGTGAGTAAGGAAACGTCCGTATCCTTCTAGGAAATATTCAGAAACGCAAGACAGTATGTCCACGGTGTTCAACGGTCTGACTCAGTGAAAAAGTGGAGCAAACCAACAGGGAGAGGCAAAGGAAATTCTGGTGCAGACATGCCAGCATATGGCGCAGTCATTAAAATCATGATTTTTCAGGAATATCTCTCTGTGTGATAAGCATTCTCAGTGTACTGTGAATCTCAACAAGCTGAGAGTGCCCTATTTTCTTAAGTGGGTAAATGCCTTTGAATTCTGGCTAATGTAGAATTAAGGGCCGGAAGCAGTGGCTCACGCCTGTAGTCCCTGCACTTTGAGAGGCCAGGGGGATAGCTTCAGCCCAGGAGTTCGGGAACAGCCTGGGCAACATAGTGAGACCTCCGTCTCCACAAAAAAACAAAAAAACAAAAACAAACAAACAAACAAAAGACAGGCAAAAAATTAGCCAGGAGTGGTGGCGCGCACCTGTGATCCCAGCTATTCAGGAGGATCGCTTGAGCTTGGGAGTTTGAGACTAGCCTGGGCAATACAGGGAGACCTCGTCTCTATAAATAGAAAAACAAATACAAAAATTTACCTGTAGTCCCAGTGAGGTAGGAGGATCACTTGATCCTGGAAAGTGGAGGTTGCAGTGAACTATGATTGTGCCACTGCGCTCCAAAGGGGGTCGACAGAGTGAGATCCCATCTCAAAAAAATACTTAAGTATAAAATAACATAGATTGTTAATTATGCTAATATTGTAGCATTAAAGTTTGTGATTAAATTTAAGAATAAGTGGATATGTTGGTATAAGCATATACAATGTTTATGACAATTTGGTTCACTAGGATGCAAAGGAAATTAGTTTTGTGATTCCAACTTACAATGTGAGCTAGCATGGTGACTTTCACCTGTAATCCCAGCAACTCCAGAGGCTGTGGTGGGAGGATCCCTTGAGGCTAGGAGTTCTGAGCAATACCACATTTCTAAAAAAGTAAAAATGTGTGGCTGGATGTGGTAGCTCACACCTGTAATCCCAGCACTTTGGGAGACCAAGGGGGGTGAATCACCTGAAGTCAGGAGTTCGAGACCAGCCTGGCCAACATAGTGAAACCCTGTCTCTACTAAAAATACAAAAATTAGCCAGGCATGGTGGCATGTGCCTGTAGTCTCAACTACTCAGAAGGCTGAGGAGGAGAATCGCTTAAACCCAGGAGGCAAGAGGTTGCAGTGAGCCGAGATCGTGCCACGGCACTTCAGCCTGGGCAACAGAGTGAGACTCTGTCTCAGGAAAAAAAAAAAAATGTAATCAAATAATTGATTTACACTTTAACTGTTACGTAATAAATAATGACATATTTAATCTTATAAACATATAGTCTTTATATGTAAAATAGTATATAAACTTTATATCCAATTCAATTTCAGGTGAAATGCACATGAAAATAAATTTAACTTACCTTATTTATAACAGTTACTTAGAGTTTTGTTATAGAATGGAAGTACTTGAAAAAAAAAGTCAAATATTAAATTTGTAAAAGTTGCTTGAAACGTTTAGGAGAATTAAGTAAATAGTAAAAGTGCCTCCTTACAGTAATTGTGAAATTTTATAGAGTTTGTAAACAGTTTAAAACAGTATGCATTTTGAATTTAAAAGGTTAAAAGTAGATTTGTTGATTTGTAACTTTGGTAAAGCAACTATTACTTCATAAACAAACAGAGACCCTTATAGTCCCTTATCTGTGCACAAAATCGACCTCAAAGACCCCTAGGCTGCTTATCAAATGGTGATATGGTTTGGGTTCTATGTCCCCACCAAATTTCATGTTGAATTGTAATCCCCAATGTTGGAGGTGGGGCCTGGTGGGAGGTGATTGGATCATGAGGGTGGCCCTTCATGAGTGGCTTAGCACCATCCCTTTGGTGCTGTTTTCGTGATAGTGAGTGAGTGAGTGAGTGATCGTGAGATCTGGTTGTTTAAAAGTGTGTGGTGCACACCTCCCCCTTCTCTCTCGTCTTCCTGCTTTGGCCATGTTTGCCTGTTTCCCCTTCACTTTCTGCCATGATTGTAAGTTTTCTGAGGACTCCCAAGAAGCAGAAGCCATCATATTTCCTGTATAGCCATCAGAACTGTGAGCCAATTAACCCTCTTTTCTTTATAAATTTCTCAGTCTCAGGTATTTCTTTGTAGCAGTGCTAGAACGGACTAATACAAATAGAGATGAAGGTAGAACATCCATGGCCCTAAAATGCGCTTTTGTTGGTACAAAATACTGTTCAAATATCACAACATTTAGTTTGCCTTTAAAGGCAAAACACTAGAACAATTAAAAATTGATCTCCAGATTAAGTCTCTATAACAAGTGAACAAGCAGAATTTAAGGAGATATAATCAGAAACTGTCTTTATGTTGCATTCCCTTGTCTCTCTACAAGTTATTCTGTGCAGAGAATGAATCTCTTGCTCCTTGGCAAAAACTTAGGCAGTCCTGTACTTTTTCTGTTCACACAGAGGTAATAAGTCCCAAAGTTGTAAATACAGTCTTAATTTACATAATCCTAAATAATATAATGTTCAATTCCATGTAATACTCAGAATCTTGAACTTGATTTAAAATAAATCCTCTCTCCTTGCTCAGGCAGCACCTGATATGGGTGTGTACCTGTGTGCGGTGGTGGTGAGGGAATGGGGACTGGGGAGAAACAACAATTTACCTTCTGTTTCCCCTACCTAGGGTTTCTCAGTCTCCCAAGCTTGTAAACTGGTTTCTGACTCTTCCAGGGCCAAAACAGAGAAGAGTGCAGAAAACATTTTCCATCACTGGTACTGCCCGAGGCATTGTCTCACCCACAAGGCCTACCAGGTGTTTGAAGCTGGTTTTCCATAGTTCTTTACAGGCCCTCACTGGAAACATTCTACTCTACTGGTTATGACTCAGCAAATACCCTTGAATCCCTGATCACCTATGCCCTTCTCAACCTCCAGGGGTCCTGTGGTTCCATGCCAATGCTATGGTCTGAATGTCTGTGTCGTCCCCCACTCCCCAAATTCATGTGTTAAATTTCTAACCCCAAGGTGATGGTATCAGGGGTGGGAGGCCTCTGGGAGGTGATCAGGTCATGAAATGGAGCCCTCATGGGACTAATGCCCCTGTAAAAAGAGGCCTGAGAGAGAAACCCCTCACCCCTTCTGCCATATGAGGATGCAGCAAGAGATAGAATCGGCTGGCACCTTGATCTTGGACTTCCCAACCTCCAGAACTCTGAGAAGTAAGTTTCTGTTGTTTACAAGTTACCCAGTTTATGATGCTTTTTAATAGTGGCCTGAATGGACTATAACAACTCGTTTTCCTATCCTGAGCCTTTAAGATGGCTATGTGGATATAGGATTTGATATACGGACTTCAGTGCTTCCACATTTCACAAAGAGCTAGAATAGCAAACTCTGGGCTGGGCCATCTCCAGTGTAACTCCTAGAATGACCACTGAGCTGTTACTTGTGCTGTAGTGAGGAAGCTGGGCACCAGGAGGCTGCCACTGGACCTGGTTGCTATAAGGACATTACCACTTCAGTTGCCACCTAGGAAGCTCCCAAATCCCGACAGTTAGCTACAGTCCCAGCCTTGCCTGTGTGTTAGTCGGCTAGAGCTGCCATAACAAAATACTGCAGTCTGGTGGCTTAAACAACAGAAATTTATTTTTCGCAGTTCTGGAGGCTGGAAGTCTGAGTTCAAGGTGTCCACGGGTTTGGTTTCTCCTCAGGTCTCTCTCTCTGGCTTGCAGATGGCCGCTTTCTTTCTGTCCTAACATCACCTATGTTCTGCGCACGCACATCCTTTTTTTTTGAGACAGGGTGTGGAGTTCAGTGGTGTGATCTCAGCTCACTGCAGCCTCAGTCTCCTGGGCTTAAGCCATCCTCCCACCTCAGCCTCCCAAGCAGCTGGGACTACAGGCCTGAGCCACCATGCCCAGCTAATTTTTTGTAGTTTTTGTAGATACTGGGTTTCACTATGTTGCCCAAGCTTGTCTTGGACTGGGCTCAAGCAATCCACTGCCTTGGCCTCCCAAAGTGCTGGGATTAGAAGTGTGAACCACCTCACCCAGCCTCATTCAACCTTCATGACCTCTTTCAAGGTCCTATCTTCAAACACAATCACATCTAAGGTACTGGAGGTTAGAGTTTCAACCTATGAGTTGGGAGGTTTGGGGCGCAATTCAATCCACCACAGACTGCTGGTCTGCACTGGCAACACACAGGCACCCCCTCCTCTTTCTCTCAATACCCGTGAGACTGAGGACCAGACACTGGCATTCTGGCACAAAAAATCCCAACACCTGCAGGACTGCCCTTGTCAGCAGAAGCAGCATAAACAGCTGAAGCATGGCTTCCACCCCCTCTGCCTTCCAAAGCTCTTGGGAGTGCACCTGATTAGCCTAAGCTAACTTGCTCAATTTCCTCCAGTACCCGAGGGACTCTGGATCATGATTTCAGTTCCTAGACTCTGCACACTGGAAGGAGGGTGAGAAGAATGCTGAGTGACAACCCACAACATTCACCTCTCGGAGGAATTTTTCTTTACTGATAAGAATTCGAAACTTGTTTTCCAAGGGAGCAAGGACATTGGAGAGATAAGATTCATGAAAACACATCATCAGTTATTGAGTTCAAAAATTTGTAGAGACCTCAGAAGCTTAAAAAGAATTGCTTATTTGGAATGACTTGCATAGAAACAGCTATACATATTTAATTGAAAACCAAGTTTCCATTTGTAGACATAAGTACCTTATGTTTTACTCTTTACTCTTTCGTTTTGTAATAAATGTGTGAATTTAGAGTGAGAGAACGTGGATAGCCCTGAGACTGTATGAATCAAAGTTGTTTAAAACAATTAATCTATTTTTACAAGATAGATTTAGACTCAAGAAGAAGTACATCCTTGGCTAATAAGAACTGGTTATAAACCATGAACCAGATAGGAAAATATTTTTAATTTTCCAAAGATTGCAACTTAGAAGGAAGGTGAGGGGCATAGAGATGGTGATAATGCCACTCTTGTATACCAGCCAAGCTTCAGTTTTTGGTGCAGCCTAAAAGAAAAAAAAAAAAAAAAAAAAAAGGATGGTAAAAAATTATCTTTTCTTAAGTTAAAACATTTATTTTTTTAAAGATTATTTTTTATTGGGGCCTTCCACATTAAATACCTTTTAGTTCAAAAAGTGATAAAAGTAGATGATGTAGTAGAAAAAGAAACTTAACATTTACATTTAAGTTTTAAGTGTTTTCCTCCTCAAATACGTATCTGTGATAATCACGCAGTCCCCGTAAAATGCACAATTAGAAATCTCAGGCACAGCACTTTTTTGAAGGGTCAGAGTTCTACACTAAAGATAAAGGGCAAAGACTTGACATAAATACAATGTATCATGGAATTGCAGTTAAAGGGCATTACAACTAGAATTTCCTAGAATCATAAAACAAGGGTCTTCCATATATTGTTTCTTGTGGAATCTGAAGAATTTTCAAAATTCAAGAACAAGTCTTTTTGTTGTTGGTAGCTGTCCTGAGGGACTGACCATTAAAACCTAGTGATTAGTAATCTTGAACATCTTTTCATGTGTTTACTGGCCAGCTGGGGTGGGGCTGGGCCGGAGCGCTAATCAGAGTGCATTCACCTCTGGCTAGCCCAAGCCGGGACCTTCTGGGCCATCATGGTCCAGGGCCCAAAGCCTTTGGTCCTGCGGGACTTTGAGCTGGGAGGAGATGGAGCGCAGCGTGGGCCTTTGGGTTCACTTTTGGCTTCAACTTCAGCAGAGCCCAGGCACCAACCGCTGTGTGGATGCAAGAGAAAGCATGTAAGCTCTGCTTTGCAGGGCTTCCTCCTGAGGCTTTCTCAGCATAACTGTGGGGCTGAGGGTGGCATCACGCAGCTGTGTGATTTGTTTATTTTCTTATCTGGGGCTTTTCCAAATTCCAGTCTGTCCTTCCAGCCCACACTGTAACTATTATAAAAGCATGGCTGGCTTCTCCTCATGCCAGAAGAGGTGCCTGAGTACCAGGCCAACTTTTTCAGAAAAGAGCCCACATTATGGAAAAAGCCCACTTTCTGCCCAGCCCTTCCCAGATCAGCAACTTGCCCAGGCGTGGAAATGGCTGCAGCTCGCTGCCCACCCATGAAAGGCATGCCCTTCTCTGGAATCCTGGGCACCAAGGCTGTCTTGCATTCAACACTCTTTGATACCACAGTAGAATGCAATTTTTGTGTGTGCACAGATTTATATCTGTGTTATCACCAGATTGAAAAGTCTTTTAAATCATTCTGTATCAGAAGCAGAATCAGAAGTCTCCCGTGGATAAAGTTTTAAAGCATAATATGTAACATTTAAAAGAATTGTTTAACAATGTAATGGAAGTATGTCTTATTGGACTGTATGTATCCACAAGGCACTGAAGATTTAAAAACAATGGCGCTATCTGCCCTTAATAATATTGATAATAGAAAAATACCCGTGTAGATAATTCAGGTCAGAATTATGGCTTTATAAGTTAAAAGAACATTTCTGACAAAACCTGAAAACCCTGCATTGGTCTCTATCTCCCTTGCCAACAGTATGACGTTATACTATATATATTTATATCCCTCTAGGTAGATTAAACTATCTTAATAATTGCTACTATATTTAGAAAACAGCAACAAGGGGCTGGACACTGTGACTCACGCCTGTAATCCTAGCACTTTGAGAGGCCTTGGCAGGCAGATTACCTGAAGTCAGGAATTCAAGACCAGCCTGGCCAGCATGGTGAAACCCCGTCTCTACTAGAAATACAAAAATTAGTCACACATGGTGGCGTGTGCCTGTAATCCCAGCTACCTGGGAGGCTAAGGGAGGAGAATCGCTAGAACCCAAAAGATGAAAGCTGCAGTAAGGTGAGTTCACACCACTGCACTTCCAGCCTGGGCGACAGAGCAAGACTCCATCTCAAAAAAAAAAAAAAAAGAAAAAGAAAAAGAAAAAAAAACAGCAACAAGGAAAAGTGTCTTGGCATATACATGTAAACATATTGTAAAACTAAAAAAAATTATAATTTATAACTGTGATTTGATATGATGATACTTAACATGTATACTGTGTTAACTGGAAGGGAATGCTGTCATATATGATAGAGAAAGAGAAAAACTGGAATCTGGGGTGCAGGGAGGAAGAAGATAAATCATAAAGCTCTCATATTAGGATAGGACGTAGTATAATTAAAATTTAATTGGATACATGAAATTGTAGCTCCTAAATATATTCATAGGAATTGAATATTGGAAGTCAGAGTGGATTTGTATGGCTTTTTATGCACATGTAAATCTTGTACATATAATTTCCGGGCAATAAGTCATTGGAGGTGAGGCAGACAGTGAATAAATGAAATTTTTACTGGTACTTTGAAAATTGAACTGTTAGGATATTTCTATTTGTCCTCGTGATAAAACTGACCTACCCTTTTACCCATGGCCCCATATAGACGCTAAGCAGAAAGTGAAAGATAAAATCCTAAGAACTCAAACTGAAAATGAAAGGGAACATTTGGATAGACTTCTGTAACCCACGGAGTGAGGATTTATTTCAGAGTACTCTAGATCAAAGTAATTGTATTCTGTATCCTATACCTTCTGTGTCCTGCACTCTAAGGACAAAGGCAAGTTACAAATAAACACTGGAATTCTACTTAGTGGCTTTATAGTTAGTAGTAGTACAGTATCGCTATTTTGGACCTATTTATTTTATTGGACCTATTTTGGATCTAAAATAAATAAATGGTTATGTTAGCTTTGTTATGAATCAAGAGCTTCAGAATGGCAAATACATGAGTCATCCGTTAAAAAGAAAATGAAGTACAATTATAGTTTGAGTATAGGATTAAGAATTTAAGTATTATGGTTGTGAAGTAATACTGGGACTAACTTGAAAATGGCCATGAACTTCTTAGACATGTGTTTGTCTGTGTATTTGTATACTTTTCCCATGACCATCCATTGAAATGGCGCATAAGTTATATCATCCCACCAGCACGAAGCCAGATAAGCACCTCACAGAGCTCATGGTTGGGTTTCTACTATCATGGCAGGTGATCCGCCTGCTGTGGTCTCCCACAGTGCTCATGGTTGGGTCCCTGCTTTCTTTCTCTGAAAGAAATTGGGACTAAGAAAATTGGTAGATTTCACATCTGGGACCAGATGTACAAAATGGGCCTGGGGCACCTTGTTGCCAAAAAGCAAATATACTTTAAATATTTTGTGCAATTTTTTTTTGTAAAAAAGCTACATGGGCCAGTTAAAAGTTTCCTTTGGCTAAATTGTGACATTTTGATCACTAAAAAAGGACTGATGACCAGAAATAATTGAAACAAATTGTGTCAATGAAAAGCCATTGGTTCATCACAGTAGCCTGAGAAAAAAGTATGATGTTAAAATAATATAGCTATGAAAGACTATGTCATTTTTAGAGGTCATTTTAATATCTCTAAAGCTTTGGCCCTGTCAGACTTACATTATATGAAAAGAGTGCAGAATTCCATCAAATTTTCACCAAAATTCATCAGATTTCATCAACATTACCATCAAAATTTGTATCAAAATTTATCGAGAGAATTTTCACCAAAATTTATCAAATTTGATTAAAAATGTATCAAAGCATTTACTTTTGGATATGAGGAATCCAAGGGAATGGAATTAAGGTGCCTTTGTAGCCAGATGGAAAGATGTTTAAATCACAGGAGCAGATTTAAAAAAATGCAAAATCCAGCTTAAGCAGGGAAGGATGTTAGCTTCAAATCCATGAGTAGGCAGAAGAAAAAAGCCACGGTATTAGTTAAGTATGTGGGACACAAGACCAAGTGCTTCTTGGGGAGGAGGCTTTGGGGTCTCTGTTGTACAGACAGATCCAGAGGGTTCCGACTGTTGCAGGTGGTAGGGCAGAAGCACTGTCCTGGGCAATGGTTCTCCCTGACCTCTAGTGGTTCTCTCTGGCAATAACAGAAACTAACAGTTTAAAGGTGTCAAAACGTTTTAAAGAAATGGTATGGCATTTCTGTCCTTTTGCCTGGACTTGTGTCCATTCAATAGGGTAGCAGAGATTATCTGATACCAGAATATTTAATTGACAAAGGATTATTATTTAAGTGAAGCTCGATGGAACAAGCCTTTCTAAAGTCAGGTCCACAAAGAGAAATGTGAGTGTTGGTAGGTGGTTGTTGATGATGATGTTGGAAAGAACCAGCAGCGCAGCAGGCTGGGATTCCGAAAGCCAGGCTTGAGACCTTGCTCGGAAAGACTTTGGATCAAATCACTTAAGACATCTTTGAACACAGTTTCCTCAGGAGAGAAATGAGGGCACGACTGAAATAGTTTCTTAGGACCCATCAGTCCCTGATCTTCTGAGAACACTAAGTATGGAAGAGTTTAAAAATTGGAAGCAGTTTTTCAGTCTGGATACATTTATTTCCATAGTTAAGTAAAATTAATTTAACAAACAGGATTATACCTTTAAAAAGGGGCAGATTGAAGAAAAATACTATCACTCAAGTTTGGATCCCATTTTGTACTTAACATCTGAAGTAAAACTACTTGGATTAATCTAACCTTTTCAGCTCCTTTACAAATAGCTGGGAAAAACAAGTTATGTCCGCTGTGTGCCTATTTTGGGGTCATTTAATTTTCAAATAATAGCAACAATAAGGAGAATTCATTTTTATAATTAAAACATCAAATTTTAAAATTTTTACTTAATAATTATTTGATGAGGAGAAGCGCTACAGGAAAGCTGCAAGGAAAGTTGGAAAAGAACTGTTTTTATAAGGAGAGAGCAGAGGCCACATTGATGCTTACAAAACTGAGATGTCACCTGGCATGGTGGCTCACACCTGTAATCCCAGCACTTTGGGAGACAAAGGAGGGTGGATCACTTGAGGTCAGGAGTTCGAGACCAGCCTGGCCAACGTGAGGAAACCCCATCTCCACTAAAAATACAAAAATTAGCCAGGTGTGGTAGCTCGCGCCTGTAGTCCCAGCTACTCAGGAGGCTGAGGCAAGAGAATCACTTGAATCCAGGAGGTGGAGGTTGCAGTGAGCTGAGATCACGCCATTGCACTCCAGCCTGGGTGACAGAGAGAAAAAAGAAAAGAAAAGAAAAGAAAAGAAGAGAGAAAGAGAGAAAGAAAGAAAGAAAAAGAAAGAAAGAAAGAAAGAAAGAAAGAAAGAAAGAAAGAAAGAAAGAAAGAAAGAAAGAAAGAAAGAAAGAAAGAAAGGAAGGAAGGAAGGAAGGAAGGAAGGAAGGAAGGAAGGAAGGAAGGAAGGAAGGAAGGAAAAGAAAAGAAAGAAGGAAGGGAGGGAGGGAGCGAGGGAAAGAGAAACTGAGATGTCGTCAGGGAAGAATCTCTAATGACTGTCCTGATTTGCAGTACTCATCAGGTATTCTTTCCCCAAATCAGCCTGCTCTAAAAGGAGGGTAAAGGAGACATTTAGATGCAAAGTCACTCAAAAGTATACAAATTTGGAATTGCTATCTTGAAAAGAGAATATTGGAAGAGGCCCACGAATGAAACTGTAGGCACTGAATTATATCTGCTAAGTTTAGAAAATAAGAGGAATAAATTATGTAAGAGAATATGTGTCTAACTAGGGTGAGGGGATGGCTCTGATGAGCGGGGGTTATCTCTGCCCTTTGTTGGTATCCTAACTCCTCATTATCCCCTCTCCCCAGCCCCTGACAACCACCATTCTTTCTGTTTCTATGAAATTGACTAGGTACCTCATATAAGAGGAATCATACTGTATTTGTCCATTTGTGACTGTTTATTTCGCTTAGTATAATGTCCTCAAGGCCCATCCATACTGTAGCATGTGTCAGAATTTCGTTCTCTTTTCAAATTGAATAATACTCCATTGTACATATACATCGCATATGTTTACTCATTCATTATCCATTCATCTGTCAATGAACACTGGGTTACTTCTACCTTTTGACTATTGTGGACAATGCTACTATGAACATGGTTGTGCAAATACGTTGGAGTCCCTGCTTTCGATTCTTTTGTGTATATACCCAGAAGTAGAATTGCTGGAGCATATGGTGATTCTATTTTTAATTGTTTGAGGATTCACTATACTGTTTTACACAGGGGCTGCCGGTTACATTCCCATCAGCAATTCACAAGGGTTCCAATTGCTCCACATATTTGCTAATACTTTTTGTTTTTGTTTTTTATAGTAGTCATCAAATCGGTGTAAGATGATATCTCATTGTGATTTTGATTTGCATTTCCCTAGTGATTAGTAATCTTGAACATCTTTTCATGTGTTTACTGGCCATTTTTATATCTTCTTTGCAGAAATGTCTATCCAGTTCCTTTGCCCATTTTTAATCAGGTTATTTGTTGTTGTCATTGCTGCTGTTTCTAAGTAACATGTCTTTTTTTTTTTTTTTTTTTCAGACGGAGTCTCACTCTGTCACCCAGGCTGAAGTGTAGTGGCATGATCTCAACTCACTGTAACCTCCACCTGCTAGGTTCAAGTGATTCCCCTGCCTCAGCTTCCAGAGTAGCTGGGATTACAGGCATGCACCAACACGCCCAGCTAATTTTTATATTTTTAGTAGAGACAGAATTTTGCTGTGTTGGCCAGGCTGGTCTCAAATCCCTGACCTCAGGTGATCCTCCTGCCACAGTCTCCCAAAGTGCTAGGACAGGCGTGAGCCACCATACCCGGCCTAAGCAACATGTCTAACAACAGATTTGATTTTGGTAAGGACTGCTGAGAAAGTTCTTGGAGGGAACCATGCTAAGTAGAAAACACCATGAAGAGCATCAAGTCTGTGAAAAGTGGGCCCAATCCAGGACATGGGCAGAGTTTGGGCTGTTATCTTTCAGCACTGCTGTCTTTCATCTGGTCGAAGATGACTCCTGGCTGTGCGCAGTGGCTCACACCTGTAATCCCAGCACTTTGGGAGGCTGAGGTGGGCAGATCACTTGAGGTTGGGAGTTCGAGACCAGCTTGGCCAACATGGCGAATCCCTGTCTCTACTAAAAGTACAAAAATTAGCTGGGCCTGGTGGTGTGCACCTGTAGTCCCAGCTACTTGGGAGAATGAGGCACGAGAATCATTTGAACCCCAAAGGCAGAGGTTGCAGTGAGCTGAGATTGTGCCACTGCTCTTCAGCCTGGCCAATAGACTGAGGCTCTGTCTAAAAAAAAAAACAAAAAAAACAAAATGAAGATGACTCCTGTACATTACTTTACACTTCCTCAAAGCAGCAAGAGGAGGTGGGGGACTCTCTTTATGGAGACACATAGGGCACAGGAAATGAACAGCCTTTATTCAAAGAGGGCTGCAGGGAAATACTGCCTCTCAGAGGAGGCAAGTCAAGACTGGGAGGTGGAAGGGAAGTCCTGTGCAGAGATGAGGTGGTGGGTGCTCCTTCAGACTGGGTTTCCAGAGAGCTGGAGAGAGGAGCGGAACAGAGTAGAGTAGTGAGAGCATGAGTCCGAGGGGAACAGAGCATCCTTGGACATACAAAGCTGTTAATCTGGAACTTTTTTAAAAAAGCTATACTTTAATGATAGTTTAATTGGTTTAATATTATATTTCTTTAATATTTAGAGGTATCACTGAGCACTATAGCAAGGGCGGGGGAGGCCAATAAATATGTACAATGCACTTTGCCAAACCAGCTCAGTGGTTTGAACTTTCAATAAAAGTTCAAGGACTTTGAATAAAAGTAAAAGGACTTTGAATAAAAGGCAATTCCTCGAATATGTTATTTTACAAGCATGTTCCTGAGGATGTCTTGTCTCTCTTTCCCCATCCTCAGCCCTTTAAGAAAGTATTCTTTCCAACCACCCACTGAGACTTTTTCTGAGGAATTCTGGTGACTCTAGTTTTTCCATCTCCTTACCTTTTGGTAATGTCTTGGACCTCCTATGAACTGGAGTCCTGAAAACTGCCCACCTGGCCTATCTCTTAACCTGTGTTTTTGTGACAAAGGCAAATAAATTCCCAACTGATTTTTTATTTCATTCCCTTCTCTCAAGAAAAGTGATTGCCAGCTTCAGGGATAGAATATAACCATAGTTAAGAAAAAATAAAAATCCAAAAGCTACAAAAGTATCATGTGTTTTGAAAAAATTTACCCAAGGAATAATTGTGGAAATATGTATAGATTTGTTTACAAGGACATTCATAGCAAAGTTATGATATGAAAAATTAGGGAAAAAAATCAAAATTTCCCCCAAACAGGTCATTAAGTAATCTTATTACACATAATGTCATAAAACTGTTAAAGTATTTTATAATAGCAGAGGTTTATCGCCTTAGACTTTAACAGAGAGCCAGAAGGGGTAGTGCCCCTTATTATTGTAGTGCCAATTATTGTGCATTTGTTTCAGAATTCTCCTGGCTCACCAGATGTTACAGGAGGTCCTGTGTTGATTTTGTGGCTTTCTTCTTTATGAGTCTCAAGTCCCACTAATGTGTTTGTAAAATAAATACTTCTGGCAAACTTCAGGAAAAAAAAGTGTGAAATTTCTGAATTGCTAGAAGTGTGCTTTGAGGAACCTGAGCAAAACAGAAGAGGCACCAGACACTACCAAAACAGGTCAACATCAAAGATCTAGAAAGACCTTTGAGTGGCTTAGGAACTAAGCACCAAGGAAGGAAAATGAAAGGTAATTATTAGAAATTGGCATGGATTCATTAAGAACTGCATTACACCATATAACCTTTCCCCTCCTCCTTCTCCTCTTTCCTCTTGTTGTTATTATTATTAAATGGCAAAAGCAAGCAGAATTTCACTCTTTTCTTTCCAACACACACACACATATATAATGTATATATATAATTTTCATATAGATATGTGTGTGTGTAGTATGTGTGTGTGTATATATATATTCCATATATTTATTCTATGAAACAATACATTGGGGGAAAAAAAGTTCCACTTCATAAAAAAAAGCTTGAAGAATGTTGAAGAATATTGACATAAAGACCCAGAAAGAGGTCCATAGAGCTTAAGTGGAAAAGGTGTGTTGTGAAGCAGTGGTCAGTATGAATTTCATTTTTTAAGTTACTGTTGAATACTGGGTGTGGTGGCTCACACCTGTAATCCCAACACATTGGGAGGCTGAGGCGGGCAGATTACTTGAGGTCAGGAGTTTGAGACCATCCTGGCCAACATGGTGAAACCCTGTCTCTACTAAAAATACAAAAATTAGCCAGGTGTGGTGGCACATGCCTGTAATCCCAGCTACTCAGGAGGCGGAGGCAGGAGAATTGCTTGAATCTGGAAGGCGGAGGTTACAGCGAGCCGAGATCATGCCACTGCACTCCAGCCTGGGCGAGAGAGTGAGACTCCATCTCAAAAAATAAAATAAATAAATAAATAAATTACTGTTGAATAAATGGGCTCAAGTTGGCCTCTGTGTATTGACCACCATGCTGTTTACTTCTGTACCACAGCCCAGGACCATTAACTCAAGCCTACCAGCACCAAACTCAAATTCTTGCACATCCAATTGCTGTAAATACAGCTCAATTTTTTTTCACCCTTTTAGAGCCCATCTGCTTTGCATAACCTGTGAAACTGCACCCAACACCCTCTTGCCATATATAGGACAAACTGTGGGGCTATGAAAGACCCCAGATGGCTGCTGTTCCTTAAGGATCTATGACCAAGAGACTCCTCACTATGCTGCTAAGTGACATCCCCAAACCTGCAAACCCCTCTCTGATCCTCCTCTCCCCAGGGAGGTTGCTTGTCCTTTTTCCCTGATGGTGGTGGCCCTGCTGCTGTATCTGGAAGGTCTTCTGATGTGCGGACTTTCCCCTTCCATGCAATCTGTCCAAACCTCACCCAAATAAAGCTCTTGTGTGCTACTGCCATCTCGTGGTCTGGTCTTTTCCTTGATCAACTCCCAACATTCAAACTCACTACAACCATATGCAGATTTTGCCACTGAAATACACTGGAGGACATACAGCAAAATATTCACAGTGGTTTCTGGATAGTGAGGTGTTTCAGGTTTTTTTTTTTTTCCTCTTTTGGCTTACCTATATTTTCTAAATTTTCATAAAACATCTGTCATTTTTTTAAAGAAAATGAATAAATGATTTTATTTTTATTTTTAAAAACAGAGTAGCAAAGTTATTTTTATTGCCATTCTGAGTTATTTTATGACTCCTAGCTGCAAAAGCAACATTCAAAGGCACTAGAACAGCTCAGAGTATGAAATTTCTGAAGTTTTTAAATTGTGGAAACCAAGAGAATTCCTTCACCTCACTTTTCTAATATATTACTTTTCTTCCCCCAGTAGTTTATATTTGTTAGGTACTCAGAAAGGCCTTTTAGATGGAGTGGAATGATCTGGAACTATATGGCAGTTATGGCTTAGCGTAGTACAGCATATCATAGATGAAACTTTGGATACATAGGCGAATGGCAATATTATCTTGAGAAAAGTGTATACATTTACATAACTTCAAATGTCCTTGAAGTGAGAGAACCTCAATCTCTGACACCAGCTTGTCAATGTCAACCTCTTGAAATGCTCTTAAAAAGAGGACCTGCTACATCAACCTGGCCCACCCCAAGTAGCATTTTAAGTGGCTGCGATGAGCCAGGCTGTGTACTAGGAGCTGTCGTGCCATGTGTTATTGCTCTGGTTTGCTTAGTGTCAATTATTGTGTATTTGTTTCAGAATTCTCCTGGCTCACCAGATGTTACAGGAGGTCCTGTGTTGATTTTGTGGCTTTCTTATTTATGAGTCTCAAGTCCCACTAATGTGTTTGTGAAATAAATACTTCTGGCAAACTTCAGGAAAAAAAAGTGTGAAATTTCTGAATTGCTAGAAGTGTGCTTTGAGGAACCTGAGCAAAACAGAAGAGGCACCAGACACTACCAAAACAGGTCAACATCAAAGATCTAGAAAGACCTTTGAGTGGCTTAGGAACTAAGCACCAGGGAAGGAAAATGAAAGGTAATTATTAGAAATTGGCATGGATTCATTAAGAACTGCATTACACCATATAACCTTTCCCCTCCTCCTTCTCCTCTTTCCTCTTGTTGTTGTTATTATTAAATGTAATGGAAAGTATGCCTAGATTTCAGCTATATATCTGGAAAAATCAATATGGGGAAGAGCAAGTTGAATGATCACAGATTCAGTGAGACTCGTAACTGGCTGAATGAAATAAATGTGGATCAGGAAATTATCCACATGCTTGTGCTTCAGGCCCCTCCCAATGGAGGATGGAGCTGGAGCGATGGGAGTGGGGAAGAGGGGTTTCCTTTGGGACTTATTTTCTTTGTTGCTCTTGTGCCTGCCCTGGCAATATTTAGGGCAGGTTGGCTTTGTCTTTGTTACTACTGAAGCAGCAGTAGCATGACCCGTTTTGGGAGGCAGCTTAATTTACAGCCAGCATCATAAGAGCTCTTTCAATCTATATTTTGATTCTTGGACATTTATTATCAGTTAATCTAGACATAAAGAATAATAATCTATATAAATTACTGTTGGGGTTGAAAAAATTGTCCACTGTGGGTACAGGGATATCAAACTTCAGAATGCCTCATGTCGAATAATTTAATTAATGATGGCATAAAGAAATAATATTAACTCAATATAACTCAGATTCTACTTTAATACAATTTGCATTTTAGGAGTGTATAAAGAATTCCAGTTAGATTTGTTTATATGTAAAAAGGTATGAGTTAGACATTATAAACAGGTAAGAAAGTTCGATTTCTCATAAACATTAAGGAGGAGGGTTTTCTGTTGTTTTACTTGCTTTACTACTTTCATGGCCCCATCTATGTTAAAATATGACTTACTTAGAGATAAACTAAGACTAAAACTAAGAAATGCCAGCTATTTTCAAAGTAAGAAGTTACAATAGTACTATTACTATTACTAAGTAAAAAGTAATACTTTTTCAAAGTCTTTCATTTTCAAAGTAAATATCACTAATTTTTTGGAATTACTTTTTTCTTAGAAAAATAAAGATCAATATTGAAGTATCATTTCCCCACAGCTTGTCTACATTTCAAATGTATTAGCACCAAACCACTGAGTATAGCAGCAATTATTAGGAAATGTTACAGAACCTGTCTATTTGCAATGATCATAGAGTACAGCTTTTGTTAAGTAGGTAGAAATTTTTAAAATATTGATGATTTTTAAAAGATGATGTATCTTATATGTAACACTCCATATCTACAAATGGGTTTTTGTACTTATTGCCATACTATACTGTGTCCTAACAGTCTTGTAAAACAGGCTGTAATTTTTTAAAGGTGTATTTTTTTTCCGGACAATTCACTTTCATCACATATCCTTCTCTTTCACATACCTCTTGCTTTATACTCATGAAAATGTATTGTGGTGTTCTATTACATATACAGAAAATACAGGCTGGGTGCAGTGGCTCACACCTGTAATCCCAGCACTTTGGGAAGCCAAGGCACGCAGATCACGAGGTCAGGAGATCGAAACCATGCTGGCTAACACGGTGAAACCCCGTCTCTACTAAGAATACAAAAATTAGCCAGGTTTGGTGGTACATGCCTGTAGTCCCAGCTACTCGGGAGGCTAAGGCAGGAAAATAGCTTGAACCTGGGAGGCGGTAGTTGCAGGGAGCTGAGATCACGCCAATGCACTCCAGCCTGGGTGACAGAGTGAGACTCTGTCTCAAAGAACAAAACAAAAAACAAAAGAAAACGCAAATGCTGTTACTAACCAATATGATGAATGAAAAAAATTAACTTTTAACCATTCTGGCTTTTAATAAAGTTCTAAACGTTATATAGACAGGTTTCTACATAAATGTAAAAATTTTTAGCAATAAATAATTCAGTTATAATATGAATTTAGAGAATGGAAAATATTACATTTTATACTCCCCAAATAAATAATTTATTTTTAATGCTTCTAAAACCATAAAGGATATATGATTTTCACATTTGAAAACATTTATAAATGTTCTTAGTGTTCCCCCAAATACTTATCATTGGATCATTACTATATATTCTTTATTTAAGTTGCTGATCATGTCCTGAATCTACAACCATCATATCTTTTCTGATAACATCCAAATCTGCCTTTAGATCCAGCTTCCAGTTTATAATCTGTCTATAGGACATTTCATTCAGAGTCCTTCACCTTAGCCTGCCATCTAAGTTGCTGCACTGAGCTGCAACCTATTTATTTGTTAAATAGAGGGGTAAAGCTTGATTATCTTTATGCTATGATTTAAAAATTCTAAGCCTGCAAGCAGATATTATTTTTACTTTTAAACTAGGCAACTCATGATTCTTTGATCCTCTTGCTTTTAACTTATTTGTGTCTATATTAAAAGTAGGTTTCTTATAGGCATCATATAGTTGGTCTTGATGTTTTAATCCAACCGGCCAAGTACAGCCTTTGCATTGGGGCTTTTAGACCATTTACATTTAATGTAATTTTGATAGGATTGGGTTTAAGACTGCCATTTGTTGTTTGTTTCCTATTTTGTCATCTATTCTTTTGTTTCCTTTGTTTCTTTTTCTGCTTTTTTTCCCCACTGCCTTCCTTTGGATTGTGTTTTTATTTTTTTGTTTTTTTTTGGTTCAATTAAAACATTTAACTGGTAAGTTAAAATTATTATATTTGTGTTACACTTTTTTTTCATTTTTGTTCTTGAGACAGGGTCTCACTCTGTCACCCAGGCTGGATGCAGTGGCACGATTTGAGCTCAATGCAGCCTCAACTTCCCGGGCCAAAGTGATCCTCCCACCTCCATCTCCCAAGTAGCTGGGACTATAGGCACAGACCACCATGTCTGGCTAATTTTTTTCTATTTTTTGTAGAGACAGGGTCTCACTATTTGTCCAGGATGGTCTTGAACTCCTGGGCTCAAGCGATTCTCCTACCTCGACTTCCCAAAGTGCTGGGATTACACGTGTGAGCCACTGCACCCAGTCAATGTGATGTTTTTATATATGTATACATTGTGGAATGGCTAAGTCAAGCTATTTAACATAGGTATTACCTCACATACATATCATATTTTGTGTGAGAACACTTAAAAATCTTCTGTCTTAGTAATTTTCATTATCTACAGTCACCGTGATATACAATAGATCTCTTGAATTTATTCCTTCTGTGTAATTTCATATCCTTTGACCAGTATCTCCCTAATCCTTTCTCTCCCAGCTTCTGGTAACTATTATTTTACTCTGTTTCTGTGAGTTTGACTTTTTTAGATTCCACCTGTAAGTGAGATCATATGGTATTTGTCCTTCTGTACCTAGTTTATTGCTCTTCACATAATGTCTTGCAGGTATCATTCACATCACAATTGGCAGGATTTCCTTCCTTTGTTAAGGCTGAATAGTATTCCGTTATGTATATATGCCACATTTTCTTTATCCATTCATCTGTTTATGGACATTTAGGTTGGCACCATATCTTGACCGTTGTTAATAATGCTGCAGTGAACACGGCAGTGCAGATATCTCTTCAACTCACAGATTTCATATCCTTTGGATATATACCCAGTAGTGGGATTGCTGTATCATATGGTAGTTCTATTTTTAACTTTTTGAGGAACTTCCATACTATTTTCCATAATGGCGATACTAATTTACATTCCCACCAACAGTGTACAAAAGTTCCCTTTTTTCTACAGCATTTATTAGCATTCAGCAATTTATAACAGTTATTCTAACAGGTGTGAGGTGATATCTCATTGTGGTTTTAATTTACACTTCCCTGATGACTAGTGCTATTGAGCATTCTCCCTTCGTTGGCCATTAGAATGTCTTCCTTTGAGAAATATCTATTCAGGTCCTTTCCTTATTTTTCAATCAGGTTATTTGTTTTCTTATTATTGAGTTGAGTTCATTTATATATTTTGGATATTAGCTCCTTTTCAGATGAATAGTTTGCAGATATAGTCTCCCATTCTGTAAGCTGCCTTTTCACTCTTTTGATTGTTTCCTTTGCTGTGCAGAAGCTGTTTTTTGTTTTTTTTTGTTTTTTTTTTTTTTTGAGATGGAGTCTCGCTCTGTTGCCCAGGCTGGAGCGCGGTGGCCATATCTCAGTTCACTGTAAGCTCTGCCTCCCGGGTTCACGCCATTCTCCTGCCTCAGCCTCTGGAGTAGCTGGGACTACAGGCGTCAGCCACCTCGCCCAGCTAGTTTTTTGTACTTTTTTTTTTTTTAGTAGAGACAGGGTTTCACCGTGTTAGCCAGGATGGTCTCGATCTCCTGACCTCGTGATCCACCCGTCTCGGCCTCCCAAAGGGCTGGGATTACAGGCTTGAGCCACCGCGCCCGGCTGTGCAGAAGCTTTTAAGTTTGATGTAATTCCAAGAGAATTTTTAAAAATTCCATTTTTTCTTCTTTGCTGGCTCATTAGCTATAATTCTGTTTTGTACTTTTAGTGGTTGCTGCAAGGTTTACAGTACACATCTTTAACATACTCCATCTCCACTACATACATGATATAAGAGCTTTGCAAAAAACCTTCAGGCCTTTGTACTAGGTTGCCATAACTTTTACTTTTACATGTTATACATCTTACAATGCATTGTTAATATTTTTACTCTCAACATAGTTGTTATTTTTGGTGCTTTTTAATTCCTTTTTGTAGACTCCCATCTGGTATGTATTTTCTTATGCTTGAAGAACTTCATTTAACATTTCTTTCCCTGGCCTCTCAGCTCTAATGCAAGCCTGCCGGTGATAAATTATTTCAGCTTTTATGTGTCTGAATATCTTTATTTTACCTTTGCTTTAGAAAGATAATTTTATATGGGTATAGAATTCGAATTTGATAGTTTATATTTTTTCCCAATACTTGTCTGGCTTGCATCATTTCTGCAAGAAGTCAGTTGTTCTTATTTTTGTTCTTTTTTCTTCCTTATGTAATATGTCTGCTTTTTTCTATTTTTTTTTTTTTTTTTTTTTGGTGGCTTTTACTGTTCCCCCCCCCCCCCCCCCCTTGCTGGTTTTAAGCAACTTGTGATATGAAAATTTAGTATAGTTTTCTTGATTGATGTTTATGAAACATTTTAGGTCTGTTTATGGTTTCCTGAAAATTTCAAAAAATTACATCTCCAAACATTTTTTCTCCCCCCACCTCCTCCTCTTTGTCGGGACTCTACACATATACTAGATTGCTTGACATTGTCCTACAGCTCTCTCATCTTTTTTCATCTGTTTTTTGTTTCATTTTGAATTTCTATTGTTATGTGTTCAAGTCCACTATCTTTCCTTCTGCAATGCCCAATCTACTAATTCCATTTATGTGTTCTCCTCAGAAATCTTAATTTTCATTTCTAGATGTTTGAATAGTTTTTTTTTTTACATGAAATGTCTCTACTTAACCTTTTTTCTAACTTTCTGAACATATAAAATACAGTTACAATAATTGTTTTAATGTCTTTGTCTATCAATTTGACCATCTCTGCCATTTCTGGTTCAGTGTCAATTAATATTTCTCATTATGTGTTATATTTTCACACATATTTGCATGCAGGGTAACCTTGAATTAATGTGAGTTATGAAGACTATTACCTTGTTGAGTGATGCACAGTTTCTCCTTCCTTCCTTCCTTTTTTCTTCGGTGTTTCGCTGTTGTTGCCCAGGCTAGAGTGGAATGGCGTGATCTTGGCTCACTGCAACCTCTGCCTCCTGGGTTCAAGCAATTCTCCTGCCTCAACCTCCCCAGTAGCTAGGATTATAGGCATGTGCCACCACGCCCAGCTAATTTTTGTATTTTTCTTTTCTTCTTTTTTCTTTTTTTTTGAGACAGAGTCTCGCTCTGTTGGCCAGGCTGGAGTGCAATGGCACGATTTAGGCTCACTGCAATCTCTGTCTCCCAGGTTCAAGCAATTCTCCGCCTCAGCCTCCTGAGTAGCTGGGATAACAGGCGTGTGTCACCACACCCGGCTTATTTTTGTATTTTTAGTAGAGATGGGGTTTCACCATGTTGGCCAGGCTGGTCTCGAACTGTTGAGCTCAGGCGATCCACCCACCTCAGCCTTCCAAAGTGTTGGGATTACAGGTGTGAACCACCGTGCCTGGCACATTTTCTATTACTGTATTCTTGAGCTTTGTTCTGGGACATAGTTGTTACTAAGAAACCCTTATCCTTCTGGATATGGCTTTTGTTAAGCAGTACCAAGGCAGTGTTAGTGCTAAGTAGTTCCCACTACTGAGGCAAAACTCTTCTGAGTACTACGCCCACTGCTCCATGAATTGTTTTCTACAAATGGCTGGTTGGACTAGGCATTACCCTTGCATGAGGTTCGATGAATTGTTTCTTCTAATACTTTCAGGTGGTTCCTTCACTGGCCTTAAACAGTTTTCTTACATTCATGTGCTGATTTCTGCAGATCTCCAGAGCTGTTTCTTTGGTATCCCTCCACCCGCCTCTTCTCTGCAGACTCTAGCTGTCTTGGCCTCCCTGGCCTCTCAGTTCTGACTTCTTAACCAGAGAGAATGCCAGGCTCCAACATTTTCCTCTCCCTGTGCCACATGCTGGGCCAATCACAGAGGTCATTTTGTTTGTTTTCCTCTCAAGGATCATTGTTCTTTATGGACTAACAGCCAATAAAAATTTTTATTCTGATGAAAACATTCTGTGAAATTATTACATATATCTCATCTTGTTTCTTCATTGTCTCAGGTGGGAGAGTAAATCTGGTACTTGTTACTCCACGTGAAGTGAAAGTGGAAGTCTTAAAATGCAAGCTGAAAACTTGAATCCGATGCCAGGAAGCTCTGCTCCCACCAAATCATCTTTCTTACAGTCTGTGAATCCTATTCATGACACCTTGTTTTTTTTTGGAGGGGGAGGGGGGACAGGGACCACTCTGTCACCCAGGCTGGAGTGCAGTGTCATGATCTCAGCTCACTGTAACCTCTGCCTCCTAGGCTCAAGCGATCCTCCCACCTCAGCCTCCCAAGTAGCTGGGACTATAGGTGCATGCCCTGCTGCTCACTGTATGCTTCCCCGCCCGCCGGCCCCATGGTGTGAAATGACACTGTTGGTGAAAATCACCTCAAAATAAGGTCTTTTAGGTTTTAAATCAAATTCTATCTTAGAGAATATATTGAATCAAGGTTCTGGAGTATATTTAATCTTATTCTTTTCATTTAACAAATAAAATGCTGTGCCCCAGTTTCCACAAAATAATTAATTTAATATAAGGGATGTCATATCAAATAATATTTCAACAGAAGCCAAGGAAATCCTGGTATCACATAGCCAGTGAACATAAACTGGTATTTATTTATGCAAACATATTGCAAAATTCCTCTAAACCTTTGAAAAATATTTGTTGTCATGAACACATAAAACGAAAAATCTAAAGTGAGTATCAAGATTTCATTTTTAGTTCATAAAAGATATTGAAGTCAAATTCCTTTCTACAAACACAGAAGAGTTGGCCACAGTGAGAAAATGTAAAAAAACATCAGTTTCTACCGTGGAAAACACAGCAGGAGGTCTATTTTTTTAAAAAAGTATTTCAGTGACAGGAGTTCCTATAAAAAGATTAAATATTCTTGTCATAATGACAAGAAACCTTCATAGCTTCAATAATCTTGAAAACCTTCACAGCTTCACCTTTTGCCAACTAAATTTAGAACACATACAATAAACTCCTCATACAGAATACTTTTGTACTAGAAAACAGGTAATTCACATTCTGATAAAGAGCAAAAGACAAGTGCTTTATTATGAGAACTGTTCAAGTAAAATTTCAGTGTGCACCAGTGAAAGTGAATAAAGATTTGCATCAATTTTTTTTGAATGAACACTAGGTCAAAAAGGGGCTACACATTTTTTTTTTTTTTTCAAACACCACCCTTTGCTAAGGCAAAAAAAACCAAAACAAAACAAAAAAAAAACCTCACTTAATTTTAGAACATAACTGTTACAGAAGAAAGCTACATCACAGTACAGTACAGAATGTAAAATTCACCCTAGTCTGGAAGCCATTATGGAATGGCACATCACCTACACTTAGACCTTCTAATGTAGGTTGGAATTACAGTATTTATCACAGCTTTATTTTCTTTAAACTGATAAAATTTGAATACACTTTCTATTTTTCAGGAGTGTGCAGATGGGGCCCATATGTTGATATTACAGTAATTACAACAGTAAATAACATTGCACAGTCAACCTCCAAGGCTAATTCAGTATAAAATAACAAGTATTAAAATGTACCTTTACTAGTGGTTTTACATCGCATATATCACTAATTATGAAAGAAAAGTAGGCAAATGCCCAATCACAAAGTGGCACATTATAGGCATAATGATGTGGAATAAATACAAGAAATCTGGCAAAATATTTAAAACAAACGAGTTACATGGGAACAAACTCAACAACCACATAAGCATAAATCAATAATGTACTGTTATAAATAGTATGTTTTGCTCACAAGTCTCTTAAGTACTTATAGATATTACAGTGGCAGGGATGAATGAAGAGGATAGGAGGAGAATGAGGCAAATGTTTCCAATGCCAGTTAATTCCTGAGGTGGCATTATTTCTTAACTGATGCATTGATCAACACTGTAAAGATGAGTTTGTGCTATGAAACAGTCCCAATATTATTATATTCCCACAATTATATTGCGGTATTCTGAAGGCAGCAAACCTACGTGACAATTTATGTTATAATAGCCAGATAAAGTATGTTTTTTTTCTTTTAAATTTTGTTGCTACAATTAGCAGTGGGTCAGAAAACACTTCAAAGTTCAAAAGAAACTTGATGTAGATTTAACTTTTTCCCCAGTACTTCTTAGTTAGCTCAAGGCAATGCTATTATTGAATTTCATGTACTTGAATTTAAAAACTCTTAAGTGCCAACACTGTAAACATTTTGTATCTTCTCAACTAAACCTTGTGGGATAACAAGGAAAAGAGCAAAGATAAGCAGTAATAATTTTGTGTATAATAAAGCTGATCTATTTTTCAGCTTCTGGTTTAAATTTAAATATGATTTTAAAACAATTTTTAAAGGTCCATGCTACAACTTTGTAAAGACTATTTCTATGCACTTTTAATTCTGGACACAATTTTCAAAATTGCATGATGGAGGTAAGAATTTAAAAAACCCACCAGAATGTAAGTAACAGGGAAGAACATTTTCAAATCAAAGCATCAAACGTACATTCATGTGCAGAAATCTAGACAACTATACAAGGTTTTAAGCAATCGTGTTTTATTATACAACTCTATGAACAGAAAATGAACAGAAATACACAATATACTTACCTGTACATGTGAACCTACTTTTTAAGCTACAGATATTTATTATAGTTCATACTGACTTTAATTTTACAGTTCATAACTATGTATAACCTTATTGCATTAACGGCAAATTCTACATGGGGAGATTCACAGGCAGACCACATTAGGCATTACCAGTACATTCAAAAACTGTACCTCATATATGTATGTATCTTCCCTGAACCTGTAAATTTGGACTTCTTTACAGCTTAAGCTCATTTGCTATTTTTGATGCAATGTTCTTAAAGGCAATAGATGTCCCGGATATTCGCTTGAAGCGGACCCCATTAAGTGACAGTCGTGGCAACTTGCAGACTTCCATCTCCCACTGCACGAGGCTATCCTGTCTAGCATCTCCATGGACACAGAAAAGCAAAAATCTCTCTTTTTGCTCATAATCACAGTTATTCGCATCTAACACTTTTCGGATTTCTCTCATCATGTCATTAGGGTCCATTGAACTAGTGGTCTTCATACTCCATGTGAACCGCAAAGAACGCGGCTTAGAATCTTTACCCTCTTCTTTGTCTCTTTCTTTTGGTTCCCCTGATGTACTTCTGGAAGAAGAGGGCAACGGGAAAGAATGAAAACAAATATTTCACTCAGCAAAGAGATCAAAACGCACATAAAATCTAAGTGGTCATAATTCAGTGCCTAATAAAACTACCTAATTTGCAGACTACCCTCAGATGGACGCCAAGATTTATGTTATCTTGCTGTTACAGAAACACACCCCAAGATGCCATCTGTTTTGACTTTTAATATTGTCAATCTAAAATAGCATTTTTCTTAAATATAAGTGGCTTGAGGGAAACACGTCTGCAACTGAAAGTGAAGAACTTAATACCTTCTTCAGTTCCATATTTCTCTGTTCAAGCACACACAAAATAGGGACCACTAATATTCTATTTGGAAATACACATTTTTGAAATATAAAAAAATATTTCTGCCTTTTTGGATAGGAAGAATATAATAACTTCAGAGGGAAAGATAATTCGTTTACCTGATAAGGTTGAGAAAGAATGTTGTACTGCAATTATGTAAAGACGTTAGATTATACCACATGTCTCAGTGTCCTCCAGTGATTCCTTATTTTACTAAAGACATCCTTAAAACAGTCTACAACATTCCCCATGACTTGCACTCCAACTTCTACTCTCCCCACCCCATTTCCTAGAATTTTTCTCCTTCCTCACTCCTATCAGAACACAATGGCCTCCATGCTATTCCTGGAACACACGGGTTATGTTCTTGCTATAAGGCTGTTGCACAGACTGTTCCCTCTGTCATGAATGCTTCTCCCCAGATGGCTGTGATGCTAACTCCTTTACTTTTTTCAAATTTCTGCTCATTTTCTTCATGAGGCTTCCCCTTACCACCCTACTGTACCCTAACTCCTATCCTAGCATGGCCAACTCCCCTTAGCCTGCTTTAATTTTTCTCTATAGTACTTACACATTCTAACATATTATTTAATCCATTTGTTAGGGTATTTACTGCCTGAGTCTATCATTAGATTGTAAACTCCAGGAGGGCAAGGAATTTTGTCTATTTCATTCACTGATCTATCTCAGGCATCTAGAACTGTGCTGGGTAAATAGTAATCATTAACATATTTGTTAAATGACTAAATCTCACTGAATTTTACTTATTGCAGGCATCCCACAAGTAATATGGAAACAAAAAACCTATTTCAAATAGTCATAGGAAGAAACCTGCATAGCTTCATTAAAGTTAATAGATCATTCGTGATACAGAAAATCCTGTAATTAAATTTCTTGAACAATTATCCAAATAGAGATGTTACACTGCAACTTGTTAACCTATCTCACTTCTGTGATTTAAGAAAAAAAAAAGTACCTTGAAAGGAGTTTATAATCTACTGCATAAATATTTTAAATTAATATATATATATTTTATATCAATAGTATAATATATATTCATGTATAATTTTATATATATATTATTTATTTCATTTCTAGGTGTCTGAGCCTAGGTATCTGAGTCCCCAAAGATCTGCAAACTATGCAGTCTTGAGAAAATAAGGAAAGGAATAGGTAGAGAAAATAAATTTCCAAAGACTATTAATAAGTATGGGAAGTATGTACTTCATGTTCTCTATTTTTCTCTTTTTGCCCATTGAATCTAAGCCATTACATCACAGGCCTCTTAGGGCTTGCAAGCCAACCAGAGTCATTTACCAAGGTCACATGTATAATTCTGGTGGATTTGGCATGCTGGAAGGGACTTGAGATCAGTTGACTGAGCACTCATTTTAAAGACGGAACTGATGGCTGGAAAACTTAGAATTACTTTTCTGTGGTTCACACCTGTAATCCCAGCACTTTGGGAGGCCAAGGTGGGAGGACCATGAGGTCAGGAGTCTGAGACCAGCCTGGCCAACATGGTGAAACCTTGTCTCTACTAAAAATACAAAAATTAGCCAGGTGTGGTGGCACACGCCTGTAATCCCAGCTACTCGGGAGGCTGAGGCAGGAGAATTGCTTGAACCCGGGAGGCAGAGGTTGCAGTGAGCTGAGATCGTGTGACTGCACTCCAGCCTAGGCAACAGAGCAAAACTTTGTCTCAGAAAAAAAAAAAAAAAAATTAGTTTTCTGAAGTTATAGAGCTAATGAGTTGAAAAGTAAAGACTAGAATTCAGGGGTATTATTCTAAGTCTAGTTTCCTTCTATTCCACCTTAAGATGACTTTAAGACAATAAAATTTTTTTTGCACGGTCTCACAGACATTGCCACTGATAATGTCAATTTTAGAAAGCTCCTGGAAATGTGCATATTAATATAATAACAACTAACATTTATTGAGTATTTACTAGGTGCAGGAACTGCCCTAAGTGCCTAAAATGTATTAATTACTCATTTACCCCTCAGAACAATCCTAGGAGGCAGGTAGAGTGAGGACATGGAGGCACACAGAGTTGAAGTAACTTCCCCAAAGCCACACAGTAACGTAAGTGGTAGAACACAGCTGAAACCCATGCACTCTGGCTGAGAACCTGTACTTCTAACCACAGTATCACCCCATCTTCCTGAAATGACAGAACCTCACTATAACTGGCTTGATCCCACCTATGTTCCTTGCTGTTTTTTTTCCATCTGTAAAATAGGCATTTTCACCTAGTTGTGAAAATTAAATGACCAGAAAGTACTTTATAGTTAGTATTCAATAAGTTAGTTCAAAAGCAAAAATAGAACCAAACCCAACAACAACCAAACAAAACGGAATGTGAAAAGTATTGTGTAAACATTTATAGAAGATCAGTTACTAATTCTTATAATGCAATAAAATTATGTAGTTGTATCAAAAGGATAAAAATGTAACTATTAATAGCCACTTGCAACGCATACACTACTAAATGTCTCAGAGGGAAATTTAGTGGAAATATAGGATGAAATGCAAGGAGGGGCTCAAAAGTGAAGACTAAGTGAGGGAGAGGCTAAGAACAAGTCCTCCATGTTTATGCAAAAGGCAGAAGAAAGTGAAGAATATTCGTCTTGCTCCCCTGTGGCTCCATACCATGGTGACTCAGGTACCTAACTCTACAAAGAAACATTTCAACTATTATTACTAAATATAAATATAGCACAGTTTGTTAAAAAGACTACATGGGAATGCTATAGTTTTCCCAAAGTTAATTATGTTTTATATTTTAAGTAATTTGAAAAGTAGAAATCAAACTGGAGGCTTGTGTTCAGCAGGTCACAATCGATTCTGAATGAAGCCAGAGTCTTTCGTACTGTGGAATACTTGTTGGTTGTAAAACTTAACGTTGCAACCCTTAAGGCTTGTGTACACTCAAAATAAATTAATGCCTCCATTTCTTAAATTTCCCATTTGTAAAATATTAACGCAAGTACTAACATGTCCATAATGTGGTCCCTAGAACAGCAGCATAAGCATCTCCTGGGGACTTGTTAGAAATGTAAATGCACAGGCACCTGCCTCAGCCCCTGAATCAGAAACCCTGGGTGTGGGATCCAGTAATCTTTTTATCAAGTCTTCCCTGTAATTCTGATTGTGCTCAGATATGAAACCCATTGCCAGAATGAATATACAACTAGCATTAAATGTCAAAAAAAGAAATCCCCAAAAGTATGGCAGGATAGAATTTTTAAATGTGGTCAAACATTGAATTCTCACCTAAAATATATTACTAACATCAAATCTTCCTTCCCTGTTCTGTGTTATTTGTGCTATTTGACTCACACTAATTTTAGTTACATTACTTTAGTGAGAAAAATATCAGGACATTTAATCTATTAATTCCTCAGCTTGATATACTTTATAGAACAGAAAGCCTATTTTTTTTACCAAGTACACAATTCCAATGCATGTTTGGAAAACAAACTTAAAGTTGACTGACTTGAATGCTAGGTAATGTTATGAAAACCCACCCCAATATAAAAATCTAAAATATGCATGCTATCTAGTTATTAGATCTATTCATGACCATTAAGTGCTCGAAGTATTTCAAAAGTACGTTTTCACACACAGGGACCTAGCAGCGAAGTATTAATAGTGGCTCCTCACCTTGAGGTGTCGGTTCTGCCACTGGCTTCGCCTTCACTTGGATCCCTCAAAACAAAGTGAAGGTTGAGATTTAATGATAAAAGTAAAAAATATATCAAGAAAACCTATATCTAAAATTATTTTAAAATTAGCTTGTTGAGCAAACTTCTACCGTGACAGTTTTCTATTACTAGTCAGTCTGAGACTATTTCTCATGTTTTTCATCATAACCGCATGTAATTTATCATTTATTGAGCGTCTACTCATTTTTGTCAACAGGCAATATAAGGTGAAAGTTTAAAATTTTTTTCATAATCTTCCAATTCTCAGCCACAATTCATTTGAAGTCATAATTTATCTTTTGGTTTAGTTTAAAGTTAAAACTACTTAATAATTATCAATAGCAAGATTCAACTCCAAATTTGTAATTATGTATAATTTTAGTAGTCGCTCAATTTAGAAAATATATACATTAACTTTGTAGTTAGCAAATAAATACCAATTTCTAAATAAGCAATTTCTTAGAAGTTATGCTAACAATTCATGCACATGATAAAATATTACAGCAAATTAACAGCCTATCCATGTAGGCAAGTCTAAAAACATGGATTCAATCTTAAATAAAAACACTAACCTTACCTGGATATCCACCTGTGAAATAAAACCAGGAAAACACTACTAATTGTTCTGAGTTGCATGTAATTAATATTTTTGAAGTCTACCAAAATTTTAATGCTTTGCTATTTTTAAAGGTAATTAAATATCTTGTGATAGAGGGTAAAATACTATTAAATAGTGGGAAAAATCACCAACTTGAATCCTTAAGTTAATGTTTTCTTAATGTTTTAGCCATTCCAGAAACATTTCTATTAATTACGTAAAATTAATGCAATAAGAATAAAATCAATGGTACTCTCCCATCCCCCAAATTAATAAAACATACCCACACACCAAGCTCTAAAATTTTAAATTGTTCTTAAGAATATGAATGCCTTATACCTCTCAGGGTCTTTATCTAATACATGCCTTTCTTAACAAACATATTATGAAAAAAATTTTTTTCTATCTGAATTTAAAATAATACTAAAATGTATTCTCACATTCAAATGTAATTTCTTAAATTTCTATTTTTAATAACTGGCATTTTCATTGGGAAGAATAATAAAAATTCAATGCCATCTATACAAATCCATTTTTATTATAGCACATTGAAATAAATAAAACATTTTTGAGCAGGCTCAAAGTGAAATGTACATTTTCAGTTACATGTAGATGAACTGATACACACAGATGGGCAGTGTACCAACTTGGCAAGCAAGACAGTAATGCTGTCGACTCCCACTGCTAAGACAAAATTCCTTTAGGAAGGGACAAAAATCTCACTGGACTTTTCTGTCCTATTTATATTATGCTTTATTATTCACTATTAGCAAACACCTATTCCACAGCTGCTAAACTTAAAGCATTAGGAGTGAAATGTCCCTTAGACCCTATTTCCTCTGCTATAATTGACTGAAATCGCGATTGACCCATATCCTGTTCCTGCCTACGTGGATGCCAGTAGGAACATTGGAAGAATTTCTGCTATTGGCAATTGTTTCAAAGAGCCCAGGAAGTCTGCTTTAAGTAGTCATGGTAGGAGGCAGATGGGGCTACAGAAGGTGCAGCTGGCTCTAACAGCATATGCAGCACAGCATGCTCTCCAACACTTAACACTTAAAAAACAATGACCTACACATAGCAATATATACTCAACTGAACAAATTGGGTTATTCCCTATATAAGAATGAGCTATGGTTAGAAAATCATAAGGTTTGGTGTAGAAGTGAGCCATGCAGGTATTTAGGGCAGAGAATTGCAGGCAGAAGGAATAGCAGGTACACAATGCCAAAACAGTGCTTAATGTACTTGAGGATAGTCTGGTGCCTGGGTGGCTGGTGTGGAAGTGGCAAGAAGAAGAGTGGGAGAAGAAGAGGTTAGAGCAGAAATGGATGGCCAGGTTACACAAAGCCCCACAGGCTACGGCGGGGGCACAGAATTGTATTCTAAGCAAAGCGAAAGCTAATCAGGGGCTTTAAATCTAAGAGTGACATGATCAGATTGACATGACACTGCTGAAACAGAAGAGGAGGACAAGGACAGAAACTAGCAGAACTATGAGGTGGTGAAAGATGAAGAGTGGTTCAGAGTATGAAGGCAGTGGCGGGAGTGATGGAAGCAGCTAAATCCTGGAAATGCTGTGAAGGTAAAGCCCACACAAATTGCCAATGGATCTGATGTGGTATGAGGAAAAGAATTGTCAAGGACAACTCCAAGGCTTATGGTCCGAGCAACTGTAAGGACAAGGCTGCCAATTCCTAAGACAGTGAAGAACGAGGGAAGGATAAGCATGGGAAGAGGAACGAGAGAAGAGTTTTGAACATGTTCTGTTTCAGAGTCTATAATGTATCTAAGTGGAGAGGCTGAGCAGCAGTTGGATGTAAGAGTCTGCAGTTCAGGAGAGAGATGTGGGCTGCAGATACACTGGGGAGTTGTTCACACAGGATGGAATCTAATGTCATGAGCCTGACTGAGATCACCAAGAGTATAAGGAAAACCGGAGAAAAAAACATGTCCAGAGACTGAGCCCTGGGGCATTCTAATATTTAGAGGTTGGGGGAAAGGCAAGGGAATCTGAAAAAAGCCAGCAAAGAAGTCTGAGAAGCGATAGCTAGCCTGTGAGGTAGGAGAAAACCAGAGCCAAGCAAGGGAAATGCTTTAACTGTGTGGAATGTTTCAAGACAGTTAAGTTGCTCACAGGATGGCAAGAGCCCCATCAGTCTCACTCGCTGCTGTACAATAGCTCCTATGAAAGGCCTTGCATGTAGGTCTCCACATATGTGTTCAGTGACTATATGGCAGTCCTTTATCAGAACCTCCCAACAGACCAGCTCTAAGGCAGTTTCTTGCTTTGACATTCTATCTCATGACTTCCTTTCCACAGTACTGTTTCCCCTAGAGTCTAAATTTTTGTTGCAGAGTTAAGAGAAATATTTTGCACAATGCTTAATGCACAATTAGTAATCAAGCACTAAACTACAAACCTATTTTTCTTCACTTTAATTCTGGCTTAACCGTGAGAAAGTACTGGCTTTTTGAAATGGCCTTAAATAGACAAATTCCAAAAGCAGAAACTACTGATATTCTGACTAGTACCCTGCAGATGGCCGGCTAACACCGTGATCTACCTTCCATGCTGACTCTGTTGGTGAACTTTTAGTTCTTTCTGTAGCAAGTTGTCATGCTGCATAGTAATTGCCCAAATGGTACAAAGTCACTGACTGATATGGTTAGAAATTTATGTTACATTTGAGGCTTTAAAAGTTTTTAATTCAGCTATGTGATACTGGGCAAACTGATATATGAACCAAGTCTATAAATAGCTCCATGACAAGGCACTTAAGACTGAAGCTGCTTCTTCTCTTTTCCACATCCACTCTTTGAAATCCTAGGAACAGTAATAACATTGGAAACTAAGTATTTAATTAGTATTTCTTAAAGCAAGTATAATTATTTCTTACCCATCATTGAAGGCTCAGCTGAAATGATTATATGATAGGGTGCCTTCACTGTCTCCCTAGATAGAAACAATTCTATCTTCCTCTGGAATCCAGCATGTTGCCCACACTTTTTAGCACATGTTCTGCTTTATATCACAGCTAGTTGTTTGTCTGCTTCTTACAAGACTATAAGAATCTGGAGGGCACAGATGCCGTCTTACCTATCTTTAGATTCTGTTCTGCACCTAACACAGTGCTTTTTGCTTGTCGCAGGGCTTAAGTAGGCATTTAGTGGGACACAGGAATAGATCAAATCGACATCAGCCTGCATTGTAGTAGCAACTTGTATCATCAATGTGCACTGTACATGTATGCATAGTAAACACAGTAAGTATGCTTACTTTTTAGAAAGTATAATTGTATTGTTTAAGTAGATCAGACCTTTACTATACATGTATTCATTTTGCGTTTACTATGTTGTGATAAGGTTTTATGATATAAAATTACATAAGTGATCTGTGACTCTGGTGTGTAGGCTTTTTATGCAAAGAAGAAAAAAACATAAATGATGTATTATTAGTAAGCAATTTAAAAGTATTGTCAAGATAAATTTGAAGGAAACATGTAAACTCATTTCTTTTCCTCAATCACGGCTTTCAAATATAAAAATCTTTTGGTAAAACACACATTTTTGAAGTCAAGTTTTTGTTCTTTCCATTTTATTTTACAGATTTTAAAAATCTCATTTTGTCGATTTTTTTCTTTCTCTCTCTTAAGGAAAAATACTTTATGTCTTCCTAGATTTTTTTCTTCCAACTCTGTAAAAGAGCAGCTCTAATGAAATGTTATGAAACCATTTTAGAAAATTACTATAAATATTAAAAAAAAGTCAAGTTTCCTTCGTAATCTCTAGAGGAAACAAAACACGACAGTACATTGGTACTGACCTGCGAACAAATTTGGATGTGATTTTGCTTATTATACCAGTTGACGTTCCCCTTCTGGCATGTGCAAATGCACCCGTTTCATGGGATGGTGAAGCAGGTGGCCCATTGTAAGCAGCGCTGCGTCGCTCCCGGAGCTGTTCACCATGGAAAGTGCTTCGGCTTGAGCTCCCTCGGGGAAAGCGGGTCCGGTCTGGAGTCGCAGTACTAATACTGTGAGCAGATGGGGAAGCAGCAGGCACTCTCTGGGTTGTACTGCTGGGACAAATTAAGATATATCATTTAGAATAATGACAGGAAAACCTTTCACTCATGCTAAAAACTTGAAACAAATAGCTATGGCTACTTCTTTTGGCCCTACTTTATTTGTTCACATTAGAGATGTGAGACATGGGTTAATTTTATTTACTATATCATTGGAGAGGAGTAAAATTTCAGTTTGAAACTAGGTACCTTTTGTTTGGTCACTAAAAATTAAGAAATGACTGAAACAGGGACACAAAGATAAATACTTTTCAGTATCACAAACGCCAAACCAGGGGTACTGCAAATATTTTTTTAATATTCTCCTGAAACCACTTAGCAATCAATGTTGAACACAAATTTTATTGTTTATTAAAAAGGCTTTGAATAAAATAATTTCCTATTTCTAATTTAGGCCTCAGTGATGGTACAACATCACATGGTACTACCAATATGCCCAACAAATCTAACAGAGGGTTAAAATGCTCAGATGTACTAAATTTGAGAAATCTTAAAATAGAAAAATACTAGAAAAACAATTACAAAATTTTATATCTGAACAGGCTCTTTGAGTTCATCAGTTTCATTGACAGGAAAACTGAAGTCCAGTTTCATTAAGAACAAGGAATTCAGCCTGATCATTATCCGTGGGTCTCAACTCCCAGTCTAGTGTTTGTTTGTATGTGTTTAAATCATAACAAAATCAGTTTACCTAAATGACAAATTAAGCAGAAATTCTTAACTTTATGGGGATGGACGTAAAATCAAATCCTTAAAAAAATTCCTTTAGAAAATGATTTAAGTTATACGTAACATTTCCAACAACAGCCAAAGTACATAGAAAGTTTATGTTACAATTCAATTTTTCCCCCATTACAAACACTGAATCTTATTAGAAAGGTCTTAATGTGATGGTGACTATCATGTATTTTCACATGGTGCTATATTTTTAGAAATTCTTAATGAACAAAATGAGATGTAACCAGCACATTACCCAGGCCGGTAAGCTTCAGAGCCGTCTTTAATGGTTGGCAGTGTGACTTTAATAGGATGACCAGAAGTGGACATGGACTTCTGGTGGCGGGGTCGTGCTGAGGGGACAGCAGAGGCCACAGAAGAGCCTGCAGAAGATATGCTACTCACAGACATCTCCGTAAGGCTTTCGCCATAAAGCAGTTGAGAAGACCATGGAAATGTAAAAAAGAAGAAAAATTGTGGTTTACTAAAATTTAAGAACTATATTTTTATAGTTTTTTATATTTTAAACTAACACCTTTCATGACTGAAACATTTGAAAGAAACTAGCATAGTGGCATTATTAATGACTAACAAAACAATTAATATTCTTATGAAAAGTATACAGGGTGAATTTATCACTATTATCCATGAAAAAAAATCTCACACACACTTTATGTATGTAAATGTGAGAAAGCACAAAATTATTTTTGTGGATATACAATAATTTCAGATAAAATTATTATGACTGGAGTCATTTTTTACTTCCCCAAAATCACAGTTTGGTGTGATATGTTGCTGTTGTTCATTGTCCATTATTCATACAATCAGAATTGATAATTATACCAAAAATATTATCTCTGGATTCATCAAAACACTTTTAGATCATATCATGGTCAATAGGTTAACTGTTGCAGATTAAAGGAGCTGCAGCTTAAAATTTAGTATAAGAAAAATCGTAAGTCTGAAATCAATTTCCAATTATCTTATGTACAAAGAAGATACATTTTTCTTTGTATGCCTTACAATAGCACTTACTTTACATTCTTATTAAGTAAGAAGAAACAAATGTGAGAATGGTTTGTACACACTACTGAAATGACTGTAGGTGGTACTAAGAAAATAATTTCATTAGAATAGGCTCCATGTCTTTGTACTATATTGATGAGTAGTCCTTGTAACTCATGACAGAAAGAAGATACATTTTTTAAGTAATACAAATAATACGATTTATTATTATTTGAAATAAAACACTTTAAAAATTATGTGGTTCTGAATGATGAGAAATAAGATGGCCACATTTTTTTCAGAGGAAGGAAAATAAAGCCTTTATTCAGATATGGTAATGACTTGATGGGAGGTGAAAGGGAAGGAGGCAGCAGGTGCACAAAAGAAAAAGATTCAAATTATGAAGATGAAATTAGGATGGTATGATCTGCTTTGTTACAGAAAAATATTTACTATCAGATTTTACTCAGAAATTGGCAGGTAAAGAGATTTATTTCTTGTTTTCTCTAAATGTTTTCCCAACCTTCTATCTTGGTACAGGAGAGATGTCTCAGTAAGAATAGTTGGGTTGCAATCTTACTATTTCATGTAATAACTCCTTTTCTCCTGACCCATTCCGCTGCAGGCATTTCAGCAAGGGCACTAACACAGAACAATAGTAAAGGTATTACTACTTGGCACTGTGGCATTTACCTGCTGTCTTTTCCATTCTGCAATGCTGTGTATCGATCTGTGGTCCTTTCACAGACATATGTATTCCTTCTTGCCATGCTACCTCCAGAATACACATTGTTCTTCAAGAATAAAAAGAAGGCAATTAAAAAATTATAAATATATTTGTGGAAAGCCAAAGAAATATTATTTAAGCTGACTCTGCGAAAAATCCACAGAATTTTAATTGATTAGAATCTTATATTAACAAGAATTATCCTCTGCCTCTCTCTCTCATTTAGATTTCCGAAGCAAAAGACAAAGCATCAAAAATGAACTCATTACAGTTTTAGCTTATCCTCCTACAATAGCAGCCAGCAGTTTGGAAGCAATAGGAGAGCTGGGTTTCTATTCACTCCCTCCTTTGTGAGCTGGTGGTAGAGAAAGGGCAGGAGCAGGGGTATGAGCAGCTCTAAGTGACTAGGAGTACAAGCCAACTCCACACTAAGTATCATCACCAACAGGAGCCTGGGGCAGTAAAGACGGCACGCCCACTCAGAAGCCTGTGGGCTGCCTTTCTTCACCTGCTTGGGAAACTCTCTCAACCACTGGGAATATTAAGCAGACTAAATGCCCCAGGATCAAAGGCATGTCCAGTTGAGGCCACCAACAGTGGTGTGTGCAGTGCCACACTGAAGATATTTCCTCAAGGCTCAGGTTTGAGCTAGAAGGAAGGCCAAGTCTGAGGAGCCTTGGAGAAAAGAGAGAAAATAAGCAAAATGGGATAGACAGATGATTCTCCTTACCACGCACACAATCTTTGACCTGTAACCCATTGTTGTGCCTGCCAAATCCTGACCTACTCACTGGTAATAAAATATACAGAAATGATTTTCAATGTGGATATAATACTCTTCTGTTTAATCCTTACTACAACAGAATAAAAAAACTTGCTACTTTTGACTAACACAGCATTTAAAATATATATTCAACCTAAACATTGTTGAATCATGAGGGCTACAAAGTTAATAAGATATTTGCTTGAATTCACTTTGAAGGAAAAAAACTCATATAAACAAAACTGAATACAGATTTAAAATTTTTCAGTAGTGCAGGTTCCTAGATGGAAGGAATTTTGTCTCCAGTTATATAAAAAGCATATGCTAAAAACTATAAAAGTATGGTAGCAAAACAGGCAAAAATTATTAAAATTTTTAGGTAAGACTTGGAACATGTAGGCCAATTGTGGTGGCTCATGCCTGTAATCCCAATACTTAGGGAGGCCTAGGAGGGCAGATTGTTTGAGGCTAGGAGTTCAAGACCAGCCTAGGCAACATGGTGAAACCCCATTTCCACAAAAAATACAAAAAAATTAGCTGAGTGTGATGGCACACACCTGTAGTCCCAGCTATTCAAGAGGCTTAAGTAGGAGGATCACCTGAGCCCAAGAAGTTGAGAAGAATACAGTGAGCTGTGATTGTACCACTGCACTCCTGCTTGGGCAACAGAGCGAGACCCTGTCTCAAAAAAAAAAAAAAAAAAAAAAAAAAAAAAAAAAAAAAGACTTGGTCCATGTTATTAAAGCAAAGAAAATTGATTTGATTATGTGGATGCATTATGAAACTAACTTACATTAAAGTTTTCAAAAAACTAGGAATGTCATCGTATTTCATAGTTTGAAAGACACTGTTTCATTACCTGCTTTCCCATTTAACATGATATTAACATCTATCCACATCAAGTGATACTAAAGTTTTATGGCTGTAGCCTATGCAACTGTACAGACATACCATATTTTATTTTAATCAATAAATTCCTAATTTTTGAACACTTAAATTATTTCCTACTCTACTCTTAGAAGCTACTAACATTTAATTCCCTAGAAATTAACTGGAAATTTGAAATCTAGAGGACAAATCTTAGAAATACATAATAGGAAATAGGAAAAACATACTGGGCAATTATTAAAACTGCACAGGATTACTGAAAAGCTGTAAAATCACCGCATGGGCACCAAATGTACCAATATAAAAATATTTGCTTTTGATAATCTCATAATTTTGGCCAAACTGTCATATGAATAACTTAATTCCTTGTCAAATCATGCTACCATACATCTTCTGGAAGCCTCTAAAATGTTTGTGGCTATTCTCAATGACATTTCTTTCCTTTTCAAAGGCTGATGGTGAATGGGATCTCTCCTTCCAAGCTGTGCCTCTGAATTTGTGCTCCTCCCACCCTACCTCCCTTGCCTTGACCCTTCAATGCCAGTGACATTCAGGTACGGCAACCATCAGTTGTATTTCCCCAAGGAAATTTAAGATAGAATTAGGCAAAAGTTATGGAAACACAGTGTTACTGTTTCCATTTGTCATACATTTATATAAAACTAACTTTTATAGTTGACCTTCCTAATTCAAATAAAAAAGATCTAGTGATCACTAAGCAGGTAAGGTTCTTTCTGCTGAGGATTTGGGAACTAGGTGGAAAACTACCCTTGCAGACTCTTGCAGTCTAGTTTGGTAACTTCCTCAATGTGGAAACCAACCATGTAAACAACTTTTTGGGGGTTCTTTCACAGTAAAGTGATTATATTTTACATAATTATACCATAAGTTTATATACAGTATTTTATACTTACTATAGCATTCTTAATCTTTTTGAGTCTTCCTAAGATAAATCTCTTCTTCCCCTTATTTTATTTTTTTAAATGCTATTCTTTGTTTTTGTTTTTCTTAAAAAAATTTTAAATCTTCTTTTAAAGTTCCAGGGTACATGTTCAGGATGCACAGGTTTGTTACATAGGCAAATGTGTGACATGGTGGTTTGCTGCACCTATCAACCTGTCACCTAGGTATTAAGTCCAGCATGCAATAGCTATTTTTCCTAATGCTCTCCCCCAACCTCCGCTCTCCTCTGAAAGGCCCCAGTGTGTGTTGTTCCCCTCTCTGTGTCCATGTGTTCTCATTGTTCAGTTCCCACTTATAAGTGAGAACATGTGGTGTTTGGTTTTCTGTTCCTGCATTAGTCTGCTGAGGATAATGGCTTCTGGCTTCATCCATGTTCCTGCAAAGGATGTGATCTCATTCCTTTTTATGGCTGCATAGTAGTCTGTGGTGCATATGTACCACATTTTCTTTACCCAGTCTATCACTGATGGGCATTTGGGTTGATTCAATGTCTTTGCTATTGTGAATAGTGCTGCAGTGAACATAAATGTGCATGTACCTTTATAACAGAATGATTTATATTCCTTTGGGTATATACCTAATAATGGGATTGCTGGGTCAAATGATATTTTCAGTTCTAAATCTTTGAGGAATCACCACACTGTCTCCCAGAATGGTTGAACTAATTTACATTCCCACCAACAGTGTAAAATTGTTTCTCTGCAACCTCGCCAGCATCTGTCGTTTCTTGACTTTTTAATAATCACCATTCTGACTGGCATGAGATGGTATCTCATTATGGTTTTGATTTGCATTTTTCTAATATTTAGTGATGGTGAGCTTTTTTTTCCACATTTGTTGGCCATGTGTATGTCTTCTTTTGAGAAATGTCTGTTTATGTCCTTTGCCCACTTTTTAATGGGGTTCTTTTTTTCTTGTAAATTTGCTTAAGTTCCTTGTAGATTCTGGATGTTAGACCTTTGTCAGATGGATAGATTGCAAAGATTTTCTTCCATTCTGTAGGTTGTCTGTTCACTCTGACGACAGTTTATTTTGCTATGCAGAAGGTCTTTAGTTTAATTAGATCCCTTTGTCAGTTTTTGCTTTTGTTGCAATTCCTTTTGGCGATTTCATCACACAATCTTTGTCCATGCCTATGTCCTGAGTGGTATGGCCTAGATTTTCTTCTAGGGTTTTTATAGTTCTGGGTTTTATATTTAAGTCTTTACTCCATCTTGAGTTAATTTTTGCATAAGGTATAAGGGAAGGGTCCAGTTTCAATTTTCTGCATATGGCTAGCTAGTTCTCTGAGCACCATTTGTTAAAATAGGGATTCCTTTCCCCATTGCTTGTTTTGGTCAACTTTGTTGAAGATGAGATAGTTGTAGATGCACAGTTTTATTTCTGAGTTCTCTATTCTGTTCCATTGGTCTACATGCCTGTTTTTGTACCAATACCATGCTGTTTTGGTTATTGCAGCCTTGTAGTACGGTTTGAAGTCAGATAGCGTGATGCCTCTGGCTTTGTTCTTTTTGCTTAGGATTATCTTGGCTATATGAGCTCTTTTTTGGTTCTATATGAATTTTAAAATACTTTTTTTCTAATTCTGTGAAGAATGTCAATGGTGGTTTAATGAGAATAGCATTGAATTTATAAGTTGCTTGGGCAGTATAGTCATTTTGACAATATTGATTCTTCCTATCCATGAACATGGAATGCTTTTCCATCTTCGTTGGTCCTCTGATTTTCTTGAGCAGTGGTTGCAGTTCTCCTTGAAGAGTTCCCCCCCTTCCTTTGCTAGCTGTATTCCTAGGTATTTTATTTCTTCGTGGCAATTGTAAATGGAGTTCATTCATGATTTGGCTCTCTGCTTGCCTGTTGTTGGTGTAAAAGAATGCCTGTGATTTCTGCACATTGATTTTGTATCCTGAGACTTTGCTATAGTTGCTTATAAGCTTTAGAAGCTATTGGGATGAGATGATAGGGTTTTCTAGATACAGGATCATGTCATCTGCAAAAAAGACAATTTGACTTCCTCTCTTCCTATCTAAATGCTCTTTACTTCTTTCTCTTGCCTGATTGTCCTGGCCAGAAATTCCAATACTATGTTGAATAACGAGTGGTGAGGGAAGGCATCCTTGTCTTGTACCAATTTTCAAGGGGGAATGCTTCCAGCTTTTGCCCATTCAGTATGATATTTGCTGTGGGTTTGTCATATATGGCTCTTACTATTTTTAAGGAACTCAAAATATGTTCCTTCAATACCTAGTTTATTGAGAATTTTTAACATGAAGGGATGTTGAATTTTATCGAAGGCCTTTTCTGTGTCTATGGAGATAATCATGTGGTTTTTGTCTTTAGTTCTGTTTCTGTGACTAATTACATTTATTGATTCACGTATGTTGAACCAGCCTTGCATCCTGGGGATGAAACCAACTTGATCATGGTGGATAAGCTTTTTGATGTGCTGCTGGATTCAGTTTGCCAGTATTTTGTTGAGGATTTTTGAATCGATATTCATCAGGGATATTGACCTGAAGTTTTCCTTTTTTGTTGTATCTCTGCTAGGTTTTGGTATCAGGATGATGTTGGCCTCACAGAATGAGACAGGGAGGAGACCCTCCTTTTCAATTGTTTGTAATTGTTTCAGAAGAAATGGTTTCAGTTCCTCTTTGTACCTCTGTTAGAATTCAGCTGTAAATCCATCTGGTCCTGGGCTATTTTTGGTTGGTAGGTGATTTATTACTGCCTCAATTTAAGAACTTGTTATTGGTCTGTTCAGGGATTCAAGCTCTTCCTTTCAGTCTTGGGAGGGTATATGTGTCCAGAAATTTAAATAAACACAGTCAAATGATAAGGAGGGTGCCACCATTGACCCCACAGAAATACAAACAAACATGGTTTGTTTGCTCTTGGTTCTTTAATTCTTTTAGTTGTGACATTACGGTGTTGATTTGAGATCTTTCTAGCTTTTCGATGTGGTATTTAGTGCTATAAATGTCCCTCTTACCATTGCTTTAGCTGTGTCTCAGAAATTCTGGTATGTTGCCTTTTTGGTCTCACTAGTTTCAAAGAATTTCTTGATTTCTGCCTTAATTTCATTATTTACCCAGAAGTCATTCAGGAGCAGGTCGTTCAATTTCCACGTAATTGTGTGGTTTTGAGTGTGCTTCTTCATCCTGAGTTCTAATTTGATTGTGCTGTGGTCTGGGAGACTGTTAGGATTTCAGTTCTTTTGCATTTGCTGAGGAGTGTTTTACTTCCAATTATGTGATCAATTTTAGAGTAAATACCATGTGTCACCAAGAAAAATGTATGTTCTGTTGTTCTGGGGTAGAGAGTTCTGTAGAGATCTATCAGGTCCACTTGGTCCAGAGCTGAGTTCAAGTCCTGAATATCTTGTTACTTTTCCATCTCGATGATCTGTCTAATACTGGCAGTGAGGTATTAAAGTCTTCCACTATTATTGTGTGTGTGTGTGTCTAAGTCTCTTTGTAGGTCTTTAAGAACTTGTTTTATGAATCCGGGTCCTCCTATATTGGGTGCATATATATTTAGGATAGTTAGCTCTTCATATTCAATTGAACCTTTTACCATTATGTAATGCCCTTCTTTGTCTTTTTTGACCTTTGTTGGTTTAAAGTCTATTTTGTCAGAAACTAGAGTTGCAACCCCTGCTTTTTTCTGCTTTCCATTTGCTTGGTAAAGTTTCCTCCATTCCTTTATTTTGAGCCTATGTGTGTCTCTGCAAGTGAGATATGTCTCTTGAATACAGCACACTGATGGATCTTGTCTTTACCCAGCTTGCCATTCTGTGTCTTAATTGGGGTATTTAGCCCATTTACATTTAGGGTTAATATTGTTATGTGTGAATTTGATCCTGTCATCATAATGCTGGGTGGCCAATTCTGCAGACTTGTTAATGTAGTTGCTTCATAGTGTCATTGGTCTGTGTACTTCAGTGTGTTTTTGTAATGGCTGGTAACAAATTTTCCTATCCATGTTTAGTACTTCCTTCAGGAGCTCTTGCAAGGCAGGCCTGGTGGTGGCAAAATCCCTCAGCATGTGCTTGTCTGAAAAGGATTTTACTTCTCCTTCATTTTTGAAGCTTAGTTTGGCCAGATATGAAATTCTGGGTTGGAAATTCTTTTCTTTAAGAATGTTGAATATTGGCTCCCAATCTCTTTTGGCTTGCAGGGTTTCCACTGAGAGGTCTGCTGTTAGTCTAATGGACTTCCCTTTGTAGGTGACCTGGCCTTTCTCTCTGGTAGATCTTAACATTTTTTCCTTCATTTGACCTTGGAGAATCTGATGATTATGTCTTGGGGTTGATCTTGTGGAGTATCTTATTGGGGTTCTCTGTATTTTCTGAATCTGAATGTTGGCCTGTCTTGCTAGATTGGGGAAGTTCTCCTGGATGATATCCTGAAGTGTGTTTTCCAACTTGGTTCCATTCTCCCCATCTCTTTTAAGTACTCTAATCAGTCTTTTTACATAGTCCCATGTTTCTTGAAGGTTTTGTTCATTCATTCATCCTTTTTTCTCTAATCTTGACTGCCTGCCTCATTTCACTAAGATAGTCTTCAAACTGATAGTCTCTCTTCCACTTGGTCTATTCAGCTATTGCTACTTGTATTTTCATCATGAAGTTCTCGTGCTAGGTTTTTCGGCTCCATCAGTTCATTAAGTTCCTCTCTAAACTGGTTATTTTAGTTAACAGCTCCTGTAATCTTTCGTCACAGTTCTTAGCTTCTTTGCATTGGGTTTGAACATAATCCTTTAGCTCAGCAAAGTTCATTATTACCCACTTTCCTAAGCCTACTTCTGTCAGTTAATCCATCTTAGCTTCAGCCAGTTCTCTTCCCTTGCTGGAGAGGTGTTGCAATCATTTGGAGGAGAAGAAACATTCTTCTTTGGGGATTTTCAGCATTTTCAAGTTGGTTTTTCCTCATCTTGGTGGATTTATCTACCTTTGATCTTTGAGGCCGTTGACCTTTGGATGGGGTTTTTGTGGGTTTTTTTATGTAGCTGTCATTGCTTTCTGTTGGTTTGTTTTTCTTCTAACACTCAGGCCCCTCTTCTGCAGGTCTGCTGCAGTTTTCTGGGGGTCTACTCCAGACCCCGTTTGCCAGATTGCTGTCTGCTCCTTTCTCCGGAAGCTTCGTCCCAGAGGGGCGGCAACCTGACGCCAGCTGGAACTCTCCAGTATAAGTTGTCAGCTTGGGAGGTCTCACCCAGACAAAAAGCACAGTATCACAGATGTCCTTAAGGAAGCAGTCTGGTTGCTTGGTGGAGCTGGTGCTCTGTGCTCGGGGAATCCCCCTCATCCTGAACGCCCAGACTCTTCAGTGAGCAGGTAGGACTGCTTAACCTGAGATCACAGCTGCCCCTCCCCACAGGTGCTCTGTCTCGGGGAGATGAGAGTTCTGTCTGTAAGTCCCTGGCTGGAGTTGCTGGGATTCCTGCAGGGAGGCCCTGCCTGGTGAGGAAGGATGGATCTGGGTCCCACCTAAAGAAGCCGTCTGGCAATGATCTGCCATAGCTGCTATGCTGTGCTGTGGGGAACACAGCCCAGTCCAAACCGTGCAGCCTCCCTAACACTGGCAGGGGAAAATCACTGACTAGAGCTGCAGTAATGGTGGTTGCCCCCAACACTGGGAACTTGGTCATCTTAGGCAGACTCTAGGCTGCTGTGCTGGCCAGCGGGGATTCCAAGTCAGTGGGTCTTAGTTTGCGGGGATCCATGGGAGTGGGACCCCCTGAGTGAGGCTGCTTGGCTCCCTGGCTTCAGCCCCCTTTCCATGGGAGTGGACAGATCTCTTGCCTTTCTGGAGTTTCGGGAGCCACCAGATTATGTAAAAACTCCTGCAGCTCAGTGCCTGCCCAAATGGTTGCTGGCAGGACCAGCTGCCATGGGTCTGCTCAGTTTTGTGCTTGGGACCCAAGGCCCTGGTGGTGTAGGCTCACAGGGAATCTCCCGATCCATGAGTTGCAAAAATCCATGAGAAAAGCATAGTGCCCCAGGCAGGCAGCACACTCCCTCACTGCCTCTCTTGGCCCAGTGCAGCTCCTGGATGAACCGCCCATCCCTGGCCCCCACAGCTTTTCCTTGCTCTTCACGGGTTACACCAACCACCTAGTCAGTTCTAATGAAAGAACATGGGTACCTCAGCTGGAAGGGCAGAAATCACTTGCCTTTTGCGTTCCTCTCGGTGGGAGCTTTAGACAGGCATTGTTTCTACTCAGCCATCTTTGGCCCTTCCTTCTTCCCCTTACTTTGTAAAAAAATGGATTAATATTTTTCTTAGAGTTAATGTCTTAGTCTGTTTGGGCTGCTATAACAAAATATCATAAACTGGCTGGCTTATAAACCACAGAAATGTATTTCTCACAGTTCTTGAGGCTGTGAGATTAAGATCAAGGTGCGGAGATACTCACCATGTGAAGGCCTGCTTCCTAGATGGCCATCTTTTTGTTGTGATTTCACATGGTAGAAGGGTAGAACAAGCTCCCTTGGGCCTCTTTTATAAGGGCACTAATCCCATTCGTGAGGGCCCTCATGACCTAATCATCTCCTAAAGGCCCCATCTTCTAATACTACCACCTTTAGGGTTAGAATTTTAACATATAAATTTTGGCAGAGGATGCGGGGGGCACTAAGATTCATATCATAGTGGTTTACATCATTTTATATTTTGTACTGCTCATACATGTGATAGATAATATGGAAAACACCTTTACAAGTTTTATTGTTTTCTTGATTCAAAAACAGCACAACATATTTGTGTCTTCAAAACTCAACACTTAGCTCCCAAGTTTCTAGGCTAGTCGAGGGTTTTCCCTATATTCCCACATGTAACTTTTGGATGGGAATTTCTAGAAGGAAAACATAAAGTTTGTTTTTCCTGCACCTTACTTACAAATAGTAATACTCTGCTACAGTTTGAATGTGTCTCCTGAAGTTCCTGTGTTAGAAACTTGATCCCCAATGCAAAAGTGTTGGGAGGTGTGGCTTGATAAGAGGTGATTAGGCTCTGGTCTCACAAATGAATTCTTGTGTAAGTGGGTTAGTTATCTCGAGAGTGGCTTTGTTATAAAAAGCATATTTGGCCCCCTCTTATTTTCTTGCGTGTGCTCTCTTGACCTTGCTTTATGTCATGGGGTGATGCAGCAAGATTGCCCTTACCAAAAGTTGGCATCTTGATATTGAACTACCCAGCCTCCAGAGCTATGAGAAAGAAATTTCTTTATAAAGTATCCATTATGTGGCATTCTGTTATAGCAACACAAATGAACTAAGAGAGACTCCTTTCATTTCTAGTCTGTGATGGTTGTGGGTGATGAACAATAAAACAGATGACTCAGATAATTAACCAAAACATTTATCCAACCATTATTCTATTTAACTATTTAACTCAAAACTCTCCCCATGCTGTCTATTAACTTTAAATTTCAATGTCAATTTTAAAGATCATCTGCCAGTATCATCCTTGAGTCAAGATACTAAACTAATATTAAATAATACTGTCAATAGAATCATACTTACAACAAGAGCTTTTACTATTGACTAAGAAAATTCTGATTTTATAAACATTAAATGTACTATCACCTATTAATTACCTATGCATGTTATGGGCACTATTTCTTTTTCCATCTGAAAGGAAGGGACCATTTCATGCCATTTGAATAGATTTAATATTTTCCATTACATTCTATTCTACTGACACTGCTAAAAATGTTCATTTGTTCAGGCAATATTTTACATTATTACAGGGCTTGAATTGTAAATGCTGAAGTACTTTCTAAAAATTACCTCAAGAGAAAAGGTATTACAGCTGTGTATTTTGGCTTTAAAGCAGTGATTAGCAAACTTTTCCTGTAGAGTCATATAGTCAACATTTTAGGTTTTGTGAGCCACACCATCAATGTCACCAATAGACAAGAAAATGCAAACTGAAAACAAATGGATACCTTTTTTTTCTTTTTGCCCTTCAGATTGGCAAAAATGATAATATCAATCTTTGATGAGTTTGTGGAGAAATAACTACTCTCTAAATTACCCCAACCATTTGGAAAATTACTTTGGTAGCATTTGTTAAAAATTTAAATGTATATATTCCAAGGATATACACATAGTCAAGTACACTAAGACACATCAGAGCCGAGGCTTTAGGTGAGGTGAGTGGGAGTGGGGATGGGGCTGCACAGACCAAGGGCGACTGTGTCATGGACTGAGGAGCATGAGGAGCCTGCCTCTGCGGCTGAGGTTAAAAAGAAGTGTTCTCACATAGACCTAGAGATGGAACTTTTGAGAATGTCTCTATAAGAAGTATACCAATAACATAAATGTATAAGGATGTGTACTCTGGAGAAATGAAAAACTGTGAACACTGCACCAAAAGAAAGGTTGAATAAATTATGATATATCTATCTGTTAATACTAATGAAATAATATGCATCTATTAAAAAGATCTTGATGTTCTGATCTAGAAGGATCCCCAAACTATTATAAGTGAAAAAAATTAAAATGTTACATAGTATGATTTCATTTTTATGAAAAAGTAAAATAAAATAATTCTCTATGTACATATTCATTCACTTATTTATTTTTATTTTTTTGACAGGGTCTGTCACTCTGTCATCCAGGCTAGAGCACAGTGGTACAACCATAGCTCATAGCTCACTGCAGCCTCAAACTCCAGGGCTCAAGTCATCCTCCCTCCTCAGCCTTCCAAGTAGCTGGAACTACAGGCATGCAATACTACACCAGGCTAATTTAAAAATACTTTGTAGAAATCAAGTTGCACTAGGTTACCCAGGCTGGTCTCAAACTCCTGGTCTCAAGCAAGCCATCCTCCACAGCCTACCAAAGTGCTGGGATTATAGTCATGAGCCACTGCACCTGGTCTGTTTTCTTTAACGAAGGAAAATCTATAGAAGAATTCATTCTAAACGATTAGCACTAGTTATATTAGGAGTTCAGACTAAAAGGAAATGGATAGGGAAGAAGAGATGATCAATTTTACTTTAGAAACTCCTGAAATGCTAAAATTAAACAAAACACATTACTTTGGTTTCTCAAACTACCAAAATTAAAACAGTAAATAACAATATATTATAGTATTATGTGGCTAAGAACAGAATTTCTCTATCAAAATCTTTTAGCTTATGTTTTTTAAAAAAACGATAAATAAGTATGGCATAATTAATTTGAATTTAAACTAATCCCTTAATTTTTATGCCTTCTTTAATAAATATGCTTTGAGTACACACTACATGCTTCAGCACTAATGACTCTGAGAAAGCTACTGTGTCAATATACAACAGATTATAAATTTGGGGAGATAAGGTTTACATGGGAAAATAACAGTGAATGAAACAAGACAGCATATAAACAGCTAAGAGCTAAATGACAGGATAAGCAATTGAAAAAGCTGATGAGTTTTGGAGTATTCGGCCATAAAAGATTCTATCCAGGAGACAAGACTTGAAATGATCTATGGAAATGGAATTTTCATAATGTAATGGGAATGTTTAGGCAAGGGCACTACATAAAGACAGGCATGGAGATAGACAAAGCTGAGTATGTTCATGGGAAAGTAACACTCAGTTCAGTCAAATGACAGGTTAATATTAAGTGGTAGAAAGTACAGGACCAATTATTTCTTTCTGCTATGCAGGGTGATTACACTGGAAACTGTCGTCTAAGGCAAATATAAGTCCCATTATAGTTCAATCATTTCTAAACAGATCAGGTGGAAGCTAAGCGGTTATATCCATCAATTCTTAAAGTAGTTATCTCCATGTCTATCCTTATGCCCTGGATACTATCCAGAGTTTTGATTCTGAATTTTCATTATTTTCCTCTTTTTGCTTATGTTACTACATACAATACTTCAGTGAGTTGATTACTTTCAACTCCTATATATTTTACAGCAACATTCTAGATTCATTTCTCTTCCTGTAAGAATACGTCCTCCAACTAACGTGTTTTCAAATGGTCACTGTGTAGTCAAACAGTTGAGACATTTTATGCCAAAGAACATGCATGGTTTTTGTACCTTCATATTTAAATGTCAACACGGCTAGATAAAATTTCTAGGCTCAATGTGCTTTTCTTTCAATAGTTTAAAAATATTTTCCCCTTTACTTTACTGTATCCATGTTGCTGTTGAGAAACCTAAGGTCAATCTGAATCTTGTTCCTTGTTTTTTTTTTTTTTTTTTTTGAAACGGAGTCGCGCTCTATTGCCCAGGCTGGAGTGCAGTGGCATGATCTCAGCTCACTGCAAGCTCCACCTCCCAGGTTCATGCTATTCTCCTGACTCAGCCTCCTGAGTAGCTGGGACTACAGAATCTTGTTTGTTTTAAGGTTTTCTTCGCTCTGACTCTGGAATCTTTAAAATATTCTTCACCTTGTTTTCGGTATCTATAAATTCCACTTCCAGAGTCCAGGAATAGATTTTCTTTCTGGCTTCTATTTGCGACTCTGGGTCCTTTCAAAATGAAATCTTCCCTCTTTATTTTTTGTTATTATTTCTTTAACTATTTCTCTTCCTTCATTTTGCTCCCTTTCCTTTCAAAACACCTATTATCTGAATGTTACCAATTCTATTTCTACCTTTCATATATCTTAGTTTTCTTTTATATGTTCTCTCTCTATTCTTCCCTGCTGCCTTATGGGAGAACATTTCAAACCTCTTCTAGTTCCCATTATATAATTTCTATGGTTTGCTGTTTTTAAGTGAATAATGTGAAGCAACTTTATAAATTATTACCTGAGTCTGCCTTCATTAAACGGCTTATTTGTAAATAAAAATGAAATGTGCCAATATGATATTAAATAAACATTATAAAAAGGAAAATGAAGCGGGAAAGTTTAATGTACCATTTTGTGTTAAGTGTTATACATGCAAAAATGAATTCTTTTTTGTTGTTTTTAACTTGCATTTATGAGAAGTGTGGTCCCTTTTATATGTTCTTTTTTTTTTTTTTTTTTTTTTCTTGAGACAGAGTCTCGCTCTGTCGCCCAGGCTGGAGTGCAGTGGCCGGATCTCGGCTCACTGCAAGCTCCGCCTCCCGGGTTCACGCCATTCTCCTGCCTCAGCCTCCCGAGTAGCTGGGACTACAGGCGCCCGCCACCTCGCCCGGCTAGTTTTTTGTATTTTTTTAGTAGAGACGGGGTTTCACCGGGTTAGCCAGGATGGTCTCGATCTCCTGACCTCGTGATCTGCCCGTCTCGGCCTCCCAAAGTGCTGGGATTACAGGCTTGAGCCACCGCGCCCGGCCTTTATATGTTCTTTAAAGTATAATTCCCTTTAAAATTTTCAATCATTAAAAAAATGAAAGATAAAAATTTTACACATAACCCTGAAACAAGTTATTACAATAAATTGCAATATACCAGAGTATTTACTCACACTTGGAATAGTTGAAGATTTTTTCCTCTCTGGCCCTACAAGAGGGCTTGCAGTCATCTCGCTTTTTGATCCAACTGTTGTGCTGCCAAGTTTTCGAGCCACATCTTTGTCCCACTCTTCTTTCTGTTCACTTTCCACACTGTTAGCCTGAGCTCTTTTGGTATATGATACAGCAGGAGGAATGGATGGACCAACTATAATTAAAAAAAAAAAAAAAATAGCATAACGAGCTGAAAAACAACTGATTTATTTTCTGCTCACAAACAAAAACTCTATTAAAATTATCCACATTTGCATGCTTTAAACTCTGAACGAAGATTAAATTGTGATTTCAAAAATCAGGTCAGTCCCTGTAAAAGGGATTATATTTATAATTCAGTAATATAAGTCTGTGAGAACTAGATGACACAAGTACATAGAGACGTGAATGTACAATGCTTTAAAAATACAAGTTTAGGTAGAACCCGTGTGTTGTTTCACTTATTTGACTTTTTCCCCTACCATGATCACTGAAACGCCGCTGCTTCTGATTTGCTGAGATACTTCTCTGAACCTTCAGGTGAGCAGGGGACTGAAGAGTGCTGTTGTTTAAGTCACTACTGGGCCGGGACCTCTGACACAAGTTTCCACTGGATAATGATTCACCACCTTCAAACTATAAGAAGAAAAACCACAAGGATTTTAAAGCAAAAAAAAAAAAAGTTTGCACAAATACTGCACTTTTGATTTTCTAAATGATTTAAAGCTATATAAGAAGTAATCCAAACTGAAAAAACAGTGCAGTATTGGGCCTAGAACTTTAAGTTGGCAAGCAGGAAAAGGAGTGAACTGGATAGAATATGCTTTAGTGACTACTCATAATCTTCTATTATCTTGTACAAATCCTTAGTTTAGTCAAAATACCAAAGAACAGTTACCAATTATTGAATGGTTATTATAGACTAGGCACTGTGCTAAGCTCTTTCTATATGTTACTTTATTTAATCATCACAACAAACCTATGATGTATTAACCTACACTTTACAGATGGAAAACCTGAGGTTAAAAAAGTTAAGGGGCATTATTGAGATTCAAACTTAAAATAAAATCTAAAATTTTAAATATACACACATGTATATACCCATATGTATGCATATAAACATACACATAGATTTGTTTGTTTTGTTTTCTCCACATTTGCAAAAAAAAAAATATATATAGTTTACTGTTTCTGATCAGGAAACCGTATCTACTTAGAACTCAGCATGGTAAACTGCGGGTTGACACACTATCCCTCTCTCTGTAACATACAAGTTGTTTGCTGCCAGCAAACTTTTGATGGAATCACTGGCATCCCAATAGGAAATCTAAATTCATATACAGATAATACTAGTGATAAATCACAGAGTAATACTGATGATGATAAACAACTAATGCAGAGCACATAATAATCCGCTAGAAACTGTTCCGAGTTTGTAAGCCCATAATAATCCACTAGAAACTGTTCCGAGTTTATAAGTGCTCATTCATTTAACACTTTCAATGATCCTAAAAGATAAGCACTATTATTGCCCTCATTTTATAGATAAGAAAACTGAGGCACAGAAAATTAATTGCCTTAGTTGCACAGTTAGTGGTTGTGCTGGGACAGGGCAGGGGGGACTCAGATCCAGTGAAGCTGGCTCCAAAGTTCAGGCTCTTACTACTTACCAGTAGCCTCATCCATTTATATTTGATACAATTCACACTTCATTTAAATTCATGCATGGTACGGTTATATACTTATAAAATTACAGCTTCTTTCATATTTAAATTAACAGGAAAATTAAAGACCTCAGGAGTGTACTTTAAAATCTAAGTAGAAACAGTTCAAAGCCTTTAGAAATAACCATTTGTACTATTTCCCACTTAAAATTCTCTTGACTTGGCTTCTTTGATACCACATCTCTAGCTGTTAATGTCTCCACTAAAGATTCTCTTCCATTATAATAGTACCCACCTGGTAGGTTCACTGGGAGGATTAGATTAATTAATATTTGTAAAGTCCTTAGAACAGTCCCTGGCACATTACTATGTGCAATGTGTTCCCCTCTAATGAAGACTCCAAATCTGTTATTCAAATCTCTCCCCCTAATTCAGATCTATATATCCAAATGCCTAATAGACAGCTCCATCCAACAGAATCTCAAATTTAACCATCCCAAATTGAACTTCTTATCTTCCCCCTGAAATCTGTACCTTTCCTATCTTGGCAAATGTGCTTACACAGTCATCCATATTGGAAATCTCATGGGCTCTTATCTCTTATTTCTAACTGGTCCCCAAGTACTACTGTTAATTCTACTTCTTACATGTCACACAGACCTGCCTTGGTGGGTCTGACCTTAGCCTACTGTAGGTACATGTCCACCTATATGCTCCCAGAGTATGCTGTGCATCCCCAAAATCAGAACACATACTGTACCATACTATTAACTGCTCGCCTCACCTCTAGACTAAGGGCTCCTTGAGAGCAGAGACTTTCTCGTCTTTCTATTCACAGTACCCAGAATCGTTTCTGGTACAATAAAGGTTCAATATATGCCAGCTGGAATGCACTGCTCCATTAACAGTTACTACGGAATTATAAATAATTTCAGCTTTTTGTCTCTAAAATACCTCCCACAGATGTCTAATTTCCAATAAATTGTTAATGTCCTGCAATCTGTTCTGGACTCTCCATGTATAGCCTTTATATTTGTTTTGCTAAAGAATCATTTGCTTTTATGCTTCATGATACGGTTTGGATGCTCTGTCCCCTCCAAATCTCATGTTGAAGTGTGACCTCCAATGTTGGAGTGGGCCTAGAGGGAGGTATGTGAGTCAAGAAGGTGGACCCTTCATGAATAGCCTGGTGCTGTCCTCATGGTAACAAGCTCTCCCTCTATGTGTTCACCCTAGATCTGGTTATTTAAAAGAGCGTGGCACCTCCCCCACCTCTCACCTGCTCCCTCTTGCCATGTGACATGCTGGCTCCCCCTCACCTTCCATCATGTCTGTAAGCTTCCTGAGGCTCTTATCAGAAGCAGATGCCAACACTATGCTTTGTGTAGAGCCTGCAGTACTGTGAGTCAAATAAGCTGCTTTTCTTTATAAATTACCCAGTCTCAGGTACTTCTTTATAGCAATGCAAAACTGACTAACATAGTTCACCATTTGTATACAGTTATTTTCTGAGTATATCTCCTTATTATAGTTCTCCTGGCCTTGAGAATTCCCAACTGAAAGCATCAGTCACTTGACACTTTATAAGGCAAAATGTCATTACATAACCTTTCCTGGAGTTACCTCTTTTAACAATCCTTTAAGACATACATTTTATTTTAAATGCTATCACTTCCTCACGTTTCAGTCATTGTCTTTTCTGCACACCTGGAATAACCATATTACCTTTGGTGGGACTGTTACATTTGGATGCACAAGCTATGGGGGAGGCCATTCTCAAAGGCCAGGCTGTGAATGGTGGCTCCTGGAGCTAAGAAAGACAGTAGGCCTATTCTTTCATAAAATCTCTCTTGGTACCCAGAAATAAAACCAGTTTATAATTTAACATCGTGATTTTTGAGTTTCAATAAATAAGAATGTTAGAGTAGGATCTTTATATTATTTTTGATTCCACAAAGAATATATTTACTAATATATAAGCTCAAAAAATAATTCACAGTAATTTGAAAAGGTGAAAAACTTACTTCAGGTGGTTTTCTACCTAGAAGAATATAAGTCGCCATAACTTCATCATACTTCTGATTTATTAAGGCATCATTTATTTCATCTCGTGCAAAGCCCATGGTGACCATAATGTCTAGAAATTTAAAAAAGAGAAATTTTCTGAAAATGGTTTTATTTTCATAAACAAATCAACAAACATGGGCAAGTCTGCCAACTTTGAATATGAAAACTTAGTCATGAAAATTTAGTGTAGTTTAAAAAACTTCTGGACTATTAACCTATGGATACCATATTTTCACAGATATTGTACAATGATACTTTTACATGCAGAAATTATCTACATCATAGGTAATATATTAATGGGCCCACTTAATTTCTCATTGCCTCATACATTCCTGAGCTAACTTTCTTTGTCCAGTCTAAGACCATGTCAGTCTTTGTTACATGCAAAATTCTCTTTCTCTCAACTCATCCTCAGCTACTCGTGCAGTGGTTTCTTTCGTCTCTTAACAATTTCTGCTTTCTGATTTGCAGTAGGGTGACTCTTCTTTGAGAGATCTGAATTTTCATGGTTTTTCTGATCAGGTTCCTAATACCCTAAAATGCTCTCCCCTGCCACTCTGCCCTCAAGTCAAATAGGAACACAGTTGAGATGACTCAGTTGAGACTAAATGATGGCTTTGGGAAGGGACTGCGAAATGAAAAGAACAAGTTAGAAGGACAGCTCTGGCTGGGTATGGGCAGTAGCAGGACGAGTGACGAGGGAGAATAAACATTGCTAAGACAGTAGAAAAAGAAAGGGAGAGCCAAAGTGTTCAACTCTTAATTCAGTGCCTCTATATCTTTGGTTAAAATACATGCTATGTTCGCTGATACTTATCAGTCTGATAAGTACTGATAGTCATATCAGCCATTCCTCCTGCTGGGCATAATTGAAAGTAAAGAATTCAATTTATTTACATTAAGTTTTATATCATCGGCCGGGCGCGGTGGCTCACGCCTGTAATCCCAGCACTTTGGGAGGCCGAGGCGGGCGGATCACAAGGTCAGGAGATCGAGACCATGGTGAAACCCTGTCTCTACTAAAAAATAGAAAAAAATTAGCCGGGCGCAGTGGCGGGCGCCTGTAGTCCCAGCTACTCGGGAGGCTGAGGTAGGAGAATGGTGTGAACCCGGGAGGCGGAGCTTGCAGTGAGCCGAGATTGCGCCACTGCACTCCAGCCTGGGCGACAGAGCGAGACTCCGTCTCAAAAAAAAAAAAAAAAAAAAAAAAAAAAGTTTTATATCATCATTGTCAAACATTGAATTAGACCATAATATATATGAGAACAAATTAGAGAACTTGAAATGTATAATTTTTAGTGTATTACCATTAAAATGATAATGCAAGTATTTTTCAAATAAAAATTGCTTCCTATTTATACTTTTAAACACTATTTTGGTACACTAAAGAACTCCTACTTGCTGCCTAGGGACAGTACTTCTTACCATGTTTAAATACTTACCTATTCTTTTTGTGTCATTGAAATCTGGATCAGGCTCAGTATATGGCTTTAGTTCTTCTTCTTCATGACCAACATTCATCCATCGATCTTTCATTATTTGCTAGGAAATAAACTCTACATTATGTGTGGTCAATCAGAACATTCAGCCACTTACTATAACTCTATTTTAACAAATGTAAAATTACTGGTTCACTCAACAAGTTCCATGTGACATTTCTAGTTTGATTAGTGGGCCAAAAAGAGGTGTAAGACTTTGGGACACACACAACAACTATGACTGTCTTCCTACACACTCACCAAATGTATTGATTCAAAATACCATGCCTCTCTTATTCCTTCAAAGGGAATATTTTCAAATTTGGTTATTTTAACATAAGAACTTACTTCTTATAAAGCAGATTTTAACTTCTGCTTTAAATTTTTACATTTAAGATTAATATGGAGATTATAATTTTTTCCTGGTTTATGCCAAACATATGCCTTATTTTAAAATCATCACTTATTAAAATATTAGCAAAGAAGAGGTCATGGGGAATGAAAATCAGGGTTAGCAGTAAAGCTATCAATAAAGATAGCTAAAACAATGTGGAAAGGGAAGGCAGTCAAAATTTAAGTCTAGAGTTAGGAATTAGGTAAGAATCAAGCTGGGGTTGATGTGAAATACCAGAGTCAGATTTAAGGTAAGGCTGTGACAATAACAGACAGTCCTGGGCTGTTAAAAGGCAACCTTGTAGGGGGCAAGCTAGAGAATGGGAAAAATATTGGCAAAACATATACTGGATAAGGAGTAAATATTCAGAATATGTAAAGAATGCCTGCAACTCAATAACATAAAAACAAATAACCTCAATAAAAATGGGCGAAGTAATTAATAGATATTTCTCCAAAAAAGATACGTAAGTGGTCAAAAAGCATGCTTGCTGTGTGAAAAGATACTCAACATCATCAGTCATCAGGGAACTCAAAACCATAGTGAGCTATCACCTTATACTCATTAGGATGGCCACTATACTCATTAGGATGGCCACTGTCAAAAAAACAGGAAACAACAAGTGTTGGTGAGCATGTGGAGAAACTGAAACCCCTGTGAACTGCTGGCAGAAATGTAAAATGGTGCAGCTGCTACGGAAAACAGTACAGAGGTTCCTCAAAAAATTAAAAATAGAACTACCATATGATCCAGTAATCCCACTTCTGGGTATTTACCCAAAAAAAACGAAAGCAGAATATCAAAGAGATATTCAGAAACTTATATGCACTGCAACATTAGTCACAAAAGCCAAGATGTGGAAGTAACCTAAATGTACATTGACAAATGAATAGATAAAGAAAATGTGGTACATAAATACAAAGAAATATTATTCAGACTTAAAAAAAATCTTGTTACATGTTACAACATGGATGAACCTTGAGGACATTATGCTAAGTGAAATAAGCCAATCACAGAAAGACAAATACTGCATGATTCTACTTACACGGATTATCTAAAGTAGTTAAGCTCACAGAAACAAAAAGTATAACAGAATGGTGATTGCTGGGGCTGATGAGGGGGAAATGGGGATTTGTTTAACGAGTACAGAGTTTTAGTCACACAAGATGAAAAAGTTCTGGAGATCTGTTGTACAACAATGTACACATAGTTAATGACACTGTAATACACACTTATAAGTTGTTAAGAGGGTAAATATATGTAAGGTGTTTTTTACCACCACTACCACCACCACCAAAAAAAAAAGCAATCTAGTAGAGAATTTACTATACTCATGGTCAGGCAATGGGGAACTGGAAGAAACTTATTTGAATAATTTTGTATTAATTTAGAAAGATTGTTCACTTTTTATTACTACAGAATTTTAGGTTTTCATTCTAGGTGCTGATATATTAATTGCTTTTTCCAAGTCCTATAAAGTACGTTCTCTATCTTTAAACTTTACTTGCCAATATTCCACTAATTAGAAAAATAACTTCCCATATATATACCTTTTGAAGGCTAATTTCTTGACTGCCCAGGTACCTTCTCCTCATTTATTAATATCTACCTAAAGCTAATCACTAGAAAATAAGAAATCCAGGGCAGATCTCTAATAACCGAAATCTCTAACAGTATTGCTGTGCGGAATTGGAGGATTTTCCAGGTCATCATCCCATGATTTTTTTTTTTTTTTTTAAAGACAGAGTCTCACTATATTGCTCAGCCTGGAACTCCTGGGCTCAAGTGATCTGCTTGCCTCAGCTTCCCAAAGTGCTGGGATTATAGGCATGAGCCACCATGCCCAGCCACATGATACATTTTTAAATTAAACTTTCTAGAGAATTCATATATTTAAAAAACACTATTATGCAGACATGTAACTCTTAAAAAATTATCACTAACTTGATTTCTTTTCACCACTTCGGGCAATGGTAATTTAAGTGCCTTATTCAACTACTTTAAATAAAACTAGAGACCTACTACAAATAATTCTACCATGTGTCTTTAGTGATATTCATCAATAAGGGAAAAGTGTTGGGGTGGGTGAACATCAGGAGGAAAAAAAAAACGGGCAAAGCAGAGATGCAAAAGTTGCCACACAATTTCTCAAAATACTAAGGCCTTTCCTGTTCCTTCCCTCTCCCCTCTCAAACATTATGTCTGACAGAAGCCTGAGCAAGAGTCAGGCACCAGCATCTGTAGAAATAAAATTTTGTTGTTGGCAGAATTTCCTAGGTTGGAAGGTGAATACATAGAAAACCCTCAGAGAACATATTGAACTACTTAAGGACAGTTATACAGTACACACAGTTCCTCCCACACTGATCAAGCTCCAATCCAGCCGTCTACTCGACACCTTTATTGATTCAATTCTACAGCTGCACAAGCAGAGGAAGTAAGGAAGGCATACGGAAGTAGTAGCTCAGCTGATGCTTAAAAGTCTTTAAGCATATATAAAGTAAATCCATAACAAATCCTACCCCTCCACACACGTATCAGTACAAACAAAGGAATCTGACTGTCCTTTTATTAACACATTACTTTTTAATGGGAGTTCTTTGGACATTTGTTGTTATCATAATGAATGAGAAAGAAAAAAAAGAAAAATAACAAACATGAGCTAGACACAAAATACTTCTAGTTCCTCAAATCGATTTAAGTCCTTATTGATGTTCTCAAATTTAAGATTACAAGTTTGAAAATAATAACAAGTGGAATAAGATTAATAAATAGTAGAATACTAAGTAAGTAAAAAGTTAGATTCAGGTAGAATAAATACGGGTTAATCACGCAAAAAGGAAGTGGAAGGAAGACAAAGAACCAGGAGAGAAAATGCAGGTGTAAAGAGGCCCTCAGGCAAAACCAGCATGTAATGGTTATCTCTCAATGGTATGATTTTGAAAAGTGTCTCTGGCCAGTACATAGGGAGTGAGTTAGAGGGGTTCAAGATTAGAGGCATATAAATCATGTAAGAGGCTCCAGCTAAATCTAGGAGAGAGATGATGACACCCCAATTTAAAGGTACACAGTGGCAATAGGGAAACAAAAGACATTTTCAATATTTTGCAGGTAAAAATGAACAAAACTTAATGATTTATGCAGTTTTATGGAACTTCATAATCACAATTCATGATTATGAAGGATGGCTATCCATATATCTACATGACTGGATATGGGGGAGAGATGAAAAGAAGAAGAAATTGAAGACAATGCCCAAATTTCTTATTCAGACAACTGAATGGAGAGGTTGGTATCATTCACTGAGATATCAAACGCACAGAGGGAAGAACGGATGGAGAAAGATGGAGCTCGGTTTTAGACAGCTTAAGCTGAGTTTGAGGCACTATGGGATATCTCAATAAACATGTACTGTAAATACTCTGATACTTTACTCTGAGGCTCAAGAGAAATCTGGGCTAGGGATTGCGACTCAGGAATCGTTAGCCTACAGATGATGCTGTATAAAAGCTGTGGGGTGGGTGGGATTCTCCAGGAAGAATGAATAGTGTTAAGAATAAATAGAAGAGGTCTCAGAGTGCAGCCTCAAGGAACACTAGTACTTAAAGGTTAGAAAGAAAAGGAATCCAAAAAGAAAAACCCGCAGAGCGTGACATGGAAGGCAACGAAAGAGTTCTTTGAAGAGGAGAAACTGCTGTCCTGTCAAATATGGCCAAATGGTCAAATAAGGTGACACCTAAATAAGTAACCCGTGTGTTTAGCAATAGAGATGGGGGACTTTGCTGGGGGAAGTTTCAGTGGAGTGGTGGCATTAGGAACCAGAAGGTAAATGGATTGGTGAGGAATGGGTGATGGTTTAAATGTAGATACTCTTCAAAACGGCTCACTACAAAGGAGGAGCAAGATGGCAGCACTGAAAGGGGATTACCAGGTTGAAGGATGTCTTTTTTAGTGGAGGAGATTCAAGTATGTATAAAAGCTGAGGAAAAGGAGTCAGTAGAGACAAGGTTCAGTTGGTTACAGAAGAGAGAGCCTTTCTGAAGGGGTGAGATACTGAAAAGGAAGATAGATAACCAAATCCAGCAAACAGATGAGTAAAGTTTTCAACAAGAGAAAAGACATCTTTCCACTATGACAGGCAGTGGGGAGACATGGGGTCTAAACAGTTAATTTTTTTTGTATAGAAACATACCATTTTATTACAAAGAGTCTCAAAAATGAAAACAGTATCTCAAAAAGGAAACTAGACCACCAACCTCCACCTGCAGAATTAGAGGAAGACAAAGGGCACGCAGTGTCAGTTTCTCGGCTCACTTGAAGCCACTGGGAAGGTATGAGAACAGAGTCAATCTAAAAATGGCTGATGTTACATTAGGAGCCTGAAAAGAACAGGAGACCCTTGAAGATCTGGCCATCCCTTCTAGAATGTTCAGTAAGGGCACCTCTCCAAAGCTACTAAGCAGGCATTTGGCATTTCAGGATTTTGTCTTATGGTTGCATAAAAGTATCCCTTTCACCCAGATCTGGTACTCTTTATGGCTCAAAGTTAAGAACTGGGGAAGGATGGAAGGATGAGTGGCAAGGCAGCTCCTAGAAGAGTTCACCCAGCATAGCTGCCCTGGGCTCAGGGCCTTGGTTTCTGTCTAGTTTCTGGGATTTATATTTAATAAATTTTCCTATAAATACACAGAGAAATAGAAGTATAAAATCTGAGGTGTTGGTGGAGAAAGGCGGGGGACTTGGCAAGAAGCCAGAGCTGGAGAGGTCTTTTCAGGCCAACCTGACCTCCTCCTTGACCCCTTTGGCTTCTGGCTTCTCCTCCTTTATTTTCTCCTCTTCTGTGACTTCGTTCTTCTCATCTAGGTCTTTCTCTTTTTCATCCAGTTTTGACTCTCTTGGCTTTTTTGAAGTTGGAAGAGTTCTTGTGGCCACCCTCTCCCACCTCATCAGAGTCGGAGAACTCTCCCTCACAGGCAATTCGTTTGTCAGAGGAACAGATCGAGATGTATTTGTCAGGGTCTTCTTCACTCTCATCGCCACTCTCCTCAGGGACGGATCCTGTGGAATCACCTGCATTTGGACCCAGGTGTGTGGGGCAGCATTCTGAGGTTCTCAAACAGTCGCTGTTTATCTTCTCCAAGTACTATTCGTGTTCTGGTTAGTCATACTGAAAGGACTGATGTGAACCTTGAAATCTGGTCCAAACTATTCCAAGTAGTCGCTGTATGGAAGCTCATTAGGGATCTCTGTATCCAGGGCCACACCTGTCTAATAGGTCCAGCACTAGGCAACATTACAAATGATGAACCACCTCCTCCCAGCATCAGCATAGGCAGGTTAAAGCTCTTGACAAATCCCACACACTTGGCATGGACCCCCCGCCACTTTTTTTTGAGATGGAGTCTCACTCAGTTCCCCATGCTGGAGTGCCCTGGCGCAATCTCGGCTCACTGCAACCTCCGCCTCTAGGGTGCAAGTGATTCTCATGACTCAGCCTTCCGAATAGCTGGGATTACAGAAGTGCACCATCATGCCTGACTAATTTTTGTATTTTTAGTAGATGCGGGGATTCACCATGTTGGCCAGACTGGTCTCAAACTCCTGACCTCAAGTGAGCCTCCCACCTCGGCCTCCCAAAGTGCTGAGAACAGGCATGAGCCACCACGAGAGCCACCACGACAGCCACCACGACAAAGCACGACATGTGCTTTGATGATCAGATGGAAGCAACCTAACCAGCCCCCAGATAAGGAATCTGAGCCACAGTGTAAGAGCACTGCACTAGGCTGGAACATCTCCATTACTCTGAACGCAACCAGCTTGAAATGGCCTCATAGGACTTGTCATCAATCCCATCTCAGAACAGGTAGTTACCAGCATAATACTTGCCTTTGCCAGCCCCAATATCCTGTAGATCCCTAGTTCCTGAAAAGTTCTCTCCATACTCAGGAGAAGACACAGTCAAGACCCAGTCTGTGGTATAGAAGGCCTCTTCCATCCCATCGCCGTGGTGAATATCAAAGTCAATATATAGCACCCTCTGGTGATACGTTAGCAGTTCCAGGATGGCCAAGACAATGTCATTGATGTAACAGAAGCCAGAGATGCCTCAGGCTTCTTTGCATGGTGCAGGTCCCCAGCCCAGTTCACAGCGATGTCTATCTGCTGCTTATTAAGTTTCACAGCACTTGCCACAGAGCCACCAGTAGACAACTGTAAGAATTCAAACAGTCCATCTAATACCGAACAGTCCTTGCCGATGTTGAATCTGCATCTGCTTGCTGAGCTCGAACATGTAATCTGAACGGATGGAGCGCAAGAATTTAATGTAGTCATCCCCGTGGTACTTGGTCATCTCCTCAGTACTGGGCTTGTGAGGGTGACAGATTTCTATTTTTCAGTGGAGACCATAGTTGGGCAGCAAATTATAAGTCATGCAGATCTGGTGAGGCTTCATTGGATGGCCTTGTCTATAAGAGTAACTTCCAACATCCCCATCCTGGTAGTAACAGACTTTCCCCCTGGTGCCCTGTGTCTGCGTCATCTTGCTTGCCTCCCGTCCCTCTCATCAGTTGGTCTCAACAGTAATGTTTAAGGTATGGGGATGGGAAGTGAAGAGTACTCATGACTTTTGGTTTGTATTTTCTCAGTGGAATAAAAGACAAAGATATTTGCCTAGAATGTTTTCCCCATCTTCCCACCTAAGTTCCTTTTTATTTCAAAATGACCACATAAAGTCTGGGCCCTTTCTGTTACTCTCTTTTATGACACCCCAATCTTTGCCTACAATTGAATGAAGGTGGTTGTTATGTAATATTTTGGTTTACCTGTTAATCATGTATCTCCACCACTAGACCATAAACCCAATCAAAGAATGATCCATGTCTGGTTTGTTCAATATTGCATATCCAACACCTAAAAGTACCCAGCACTAAATGGTCAGTACATATTTGCAAACTGAATGAATAAAACCTCAACTTAATCACTTATCTGTCCTTCTCCTGTGTTCCCATGGAACTCTGCTTATATCCTAGTGTTACTATTATTAAACTCTACCTTTGATTACAGTTAGTTGTGTATAGGTTTATCTCCACGTTATTTAAAGTCCTTGAGGACAAAGGCTGTGCCTTATGTGGTGTTTTTTCTCACTACAGATGTCTGTTTTTGAACAAGGTAGTGTTTTAAAATAATGTTGCTACAAGATCCCTGGGTAAGACAGAATCCAGAGATTAGCAACAAGAAGACACCTTACGAAGTTGTTATAATGTCCAGGAAAGAGAACAGAGGACTGAACTAGACATGAGGAAATGGAAGAAAGAAACCAGAAGCATAATCTATTGCACTTGATGAAAAGATTCATTTTGGTTCTGAGGGAATTGATGGAATATAAGAGGGTTCTGACAATTTTAAATCAGGTGCCTGGCAGAATAGGGTTTCTATAAATTAAGCAAGAAATATAGGAGCAATAGCAGATTTGATAGCTGAGAGATAAGCAATTAGAAGGAAAATGAAGATAATTTTCCGATGTTTCCCAATTAAATTGCATTTATTTGGTGCTCATTTCATATCCACATGTTCCTGTCAGAATAAATATATACATGGATCAAACCCTTAAAAGTGATTTGTTATTTGGGGAAATGAGATTTACTTATGAAATCTAAATTCTTTTTTATTTTTTATTTTTTTTTTTTTTTGAGACAGAGTTTTGCTCTGTCACCCAGGCTGGAGTGCAGTGGCACAATCTCGGCTCACTGCTACCTCCGCCTCCCAGGTTCAAGTAATTCTCCCGCCTCAGCCTCCCAAGTAGCTGGGATTACAGGCATGGGCACCATGCCTGGCTGATTTTGTATCTTTAGTACAGACGGGGTTTCTCCGTGTTGGTCAGGCTGCTCTTGAACTCCTGACCTCAGGTGATCTGCCCACCTGGGCCTCCCAAAGTGCTGGGATTACAGGTGTGAGCCACTGCACCCAGCCTACTTTTTTTTTGTTTTTGAGATGGAATCTCATTCTGTTGCCCAGGCTGGTGTGCAGTGGTGCAATCTCAGCTCACTGCAACCTCCACTTCCCAGGTTCAAGTGATTCTCCTGCCTCAGCCTCCCAAATAGCTGGGATTACAGGTGCTCACCACCATGGCCAGCTAAATTTCTATTTTTAGTAGAGATGGGGTTTCATTATGTTGCCCCGGCTAGTCTCAAACTCCTGACCTCAGGTGATCCACCCACCTGGGCCTCCCAAAGTGCTGGGATTACAGGCGTGAGCCACTGCACCCAGCCTATTTTTTTGTTTGTTTGTTTTTGAGATGGAATCTCATTCTGATGCCGAGGTTGGAGTGCAGTGGTGCGATATCAGCTCACTGCAACCTCCACTTCCCAGGTTTAAGCGATTTTCCTGCCTCAGTGTCCCAGTAGCTGGGATTACAGGCGCTCGCCACCACGGCCAGCTAAATTTTGTATTTTTAGTAGAGACGGGGTTTCATCATGCTGGCCAGGCTGGTCTCAAACTCCTGACCTCAGGTGATCCGCTCGCCTGGGCCTCACAAAGTGCTGGGATTACAGGCATCAGCCAAAACTATTTGAATACACAATAGAATTAACTATTTAAAGTTGTGCTATTAGCAGTGAGTTTTAATAAAGACCAAAAAGAACAACTCGAAGTGTGGGCTGGGATTTTCAGGGAAGGAACCATAAGGGGACAGGATGTAAACTGATTTGAAATATAAGCAGTATTTGGAATGGTGCAAAGTCATGGCAGAAGGATGTGAGGAACAGTGAGGAGGCACCCTTCTTTTACTAAGCACATGAATCATATATAACGAAAGAATACATTTCATACTACATTTTATAATTAGCACGGGAAAAAAAAACAATAGGTGGACACAGAAGGACTGACTGCTAATTCTCACATAAAACTAGATTTGAGGCTAGGCTGAGTCAGGAAAAGTAGAAAATGCAGTGATAAGGAAAGAGAATTGGGCAGCAATGAGAGAATCAACAGTCTTGTTTCCCTTTATTATTATTATTCTAGTCACTGGGAATCACCAAGAGTCTGCTTAGCAGTTTGTCTCACAACAACAGTTGTATTTCAAAGCAGAATAAAAGTAATCTCAGAACGGAAAATAAAGGTTGGAAAGATGATCTCCTTAAGAAAGGGAAGATGTGGGGTTTAACTCTGTTAATTCAAAATCTGACAGTCTTTTTCCAAAAATAAAGCATAGAAAGCAACAAAGAATGGATACATGAAAGGGAAGAGAGATATGGACTACTTGCCCTTAGTTGTGTGAACCTCATGCCTATGTAAAATTCTTTCATGGTAACCAAAAGAATTGACATTAAAAGTCTAGGGAGAAACGTTCCCAGAAAACTGAGGTACTGCATGACAGGAGAGAGCTCACATAACCCTAGTCTGGGTGGTTTCAGGCATGGCATAAATAACTAGGCCAACAAACTGCACTAGACATAGAAATTAGTTGAATAAACTCATCCACTCCGATTTCATTTCATATGTCTCATGAGAAACTAGAGGACGAAAAAACTTCCAAAATTAACAAAGCAAAGTTTACCCTAGCCATCAGTGCCAATGAACATAAATGACTGCCTGAGAGTTATATTAACAAAACAATTGATCAGATGAATTAAACTAGCTATGGGAAATATACACTCTATACTTAGGTGCACATTTATTTTATTTTATCTTATTTTATTTGGAGACAGGGTCTTGTTCTGTCATCCCGGCTGCAGTCCAGTGGCGCAATCATGGCTTATTGCATCCTCAACCTCCTGGGCTCAAGCAATCCTCCTGCTTCAGCCTCCCGAGTAGCTAAGACTACAGATGTGTGATACCACGCCCAGCTAATGTAGAGAAAGGGTTTTTCCACGTTGCCCAGGCTGGTCTCGATCTCCTGGACTTAGGTGATCTGCCCGCCTTGGCCTCCCAAAGTATCTGGATTACAGTTATAAGCCATCAAGCGCGGCCTTAGGTGCACATTTTAAAAATATGGAATTTAGAATGGCCAGACAGAAATAATTTTACTTAAATTATTTCAACCTTTGTAAAACATACTATATGCTTCTGAATTTGTAACAGAAATCGTTCATTAAAAAATTATGAATTAATTGATTTTTTTGCTTCACTGTCACTTGGCAGACATAAACAAGACTGTAAAGATTATTTTAGTAACAGCTAAAAAATTAAGTATTAAAAGTCAGAATAAACACTTTTTTGGAGGACCAATGATGACAAAGAAAGGGCAATAAGAGGAGCTTTGCTTCAGGCTCAAATTTTGCATTATTTTGAAAGGTAATACAGTCCATCTTGGTTAAAGACTGGAAAAATGAATGAACACGTATAGAACAGGGAAAGCAGAAAAGTTTTTCAGTTTCTAATAAAAAAATCTAGACATACCAATATTCCAATAAATGGGTTTTAAAAACAATAGTGTACAACATAAAGCACAAATCCTTTTAAAATCATAATGTCCTCATTATCAGAGGACAGTATCACACATGGAAGTTCCAGACTAGTACAATTAGAAAGAGCTGACAACATTCACATATATAACCTGAAAAAATTATATAACTGTTTGCACTTATGCCTAGAAACAAACTATAGGCTAGCAGAATGTGAAACTAATTTCATTACTTTTTATTTTCACAGATGATAAATAAGGTATTTAACTTAGGAGTCTTTAAGAAACATTTTAATAAAATATACAGTTATGTCTGGTAGCAACAGAAAGGTAAGTTAAATAAGTTTGAAATGATAAGCAACCATGTAAGATTCTCTAAATCAAATTTCAATATTAGCAAAATATATAGTGAAGAAAGTATAGAGGATACTCTAATCAATAATTCATGACACTAAAGTACACTGAAAAAACATTCATGATGTTCCACTTTTTCAAAATGTGGAAATTACCAGAAAAATATTTTATATTAAAATATACAAAGTTGGTACCAATCTATGAGGCTTCTTAACCAGACTCCTTAAGACAAGTAGTTAAAAGACACTGAGAGCTTATACATGAAGAAGCACAAACTATTCATTAAAAATGTTCCATTTTATTGCTAATAAAAGAAATACAAATTAAAGCAAGGCATCAAATACTAGAATTTATATCCAATATTGAATCAAGCTATGGAGAATAGGTACATTCAAAAGCCTTGGGTCACACACATCTTTTGGCAATGATAAAAGAGCTATCTGATCACTTGCACCCTTTGGCCCAGTAATTCCACTCTGAAGATTTTATCTAAGGATATATCCCAAAGGGGAAAAAAGTATACCACATTGCTTTTATCAAAAACAATGGAAACAACTCAGATGTGCAATAAACGTAGAACAGTTAAATAAATTATGATATGTTACCCAAGGAGAATAACATAGCTATTGAAAACGAAGGAGTGCATTCTTATGACAAAGCAAGAATGCATATCAAAATCTTCTAAGGTTAAAAAAAAAATGGAACATGATATAAAATATTACTAACACATAAAATGTTATGTTTACATAATACAGATTGAGTATTTTGAAAATGGCTTTAAAAAACTTTACAGATTTTTTACTGTAATGCTAATAAAATTGGTTGGAAAAATAAAAGTGAAGACTAACAATTTTTGAAGTCACCAATATTTCTAGGAGAGTTTCTTAAGGTTTGGTATAAGAAATATTTCTATTTAAAAAAATGGTGTCAAGTTTCCCAGGAAAGTCATTTTTGGGAACTGTGAAGCAAATCAGCCTTTGCATAGTAATATCTATAATATTATGATAATATTTCCAGTGGGAACTCGTGCTTTCATAGCTGAAAAACTTTGTTTTGGTAAGCTGGAACAGAAAGCTGCAGACTATACTGAAATATGTTGGAATGAGCTTCTGATGATCAAATATTTCAGTAATAAAAATTTGGCTTTTAAATTCAACTCAAAGCACTCTACTATTTCAATCCTCAAACACTTTAATACTAATGATAAAAGACTAATGTGTTTGGCTACTATAAATTAATCATCTTTAAGGCATCAGCACATCTTACCTACTGTCCACAGAGATCTGTAATATCTATTCCCCCAAAATAATTTTTGTATATTCTTTTTGCTCTGCTCATTAGCTAAGCTGTTGCTTCAACTCTGGGCATTTTATTAAGTGACACTCAGGTAAAGTGGGGTTCTTACGATAAAAGTCACAAAGCAGGATTACAAGACATGTTCTCTAAAGTTCATTATTTTAGAACTGATATGAGAGTCAAGAATTTTAGCTTTTTAAATATTTCACCTAATTCTTCTATGAATAATGATGGAAAGCTTTCAAAATAAGTGACATAAAAGTGGGCATTATATAGTACATGTTCTCTACTAAAGCATTACTATCGTAATTTTTTTACCCCCAAAAGGGGGGAAAGCCCACAAAATTTGTAAGATATAACTAATACCATTTAAACAAATAATTCAGTAAAAAAAATCCTTATCATTGATGAACTGACACAAAGCATTTAAAATAATTTCCCAGTGGAAGTCACCATCCCTTAACTTCCATCAAAACATGCTGTATCTTCTACTGAAAAATATTTGTGGAAATAAAATTACAAAGCCCACACTAACCTGAGAGCTCTGTACACAGGGATGTCTCACTATAAGGCTGCCTCCTAAGCAGCATGAAGTCCGTGCCAGAAAGCCCCATTACTACACTAAAAAAGTACAGTTTATATGAGGTTAATTCTCTGAATTCTCTACCTTTCTATTAAGGCGAATAAAAGAAGACAGAAAGTACTAGTGAATAATGCATGCTGAATCTCTGAAATTATCTTAGTAAAGGCTAAAATATCATTCTTAAAAACAGATGGGCAAAATACTTAAGAAATAAATTATTCTAACTGCAGCGCAAGAAGAAAAAAAATACTAGACATTTTGGTTATGTGAACTTGCTTGCCTGTAACATACTTAGTCCATTTATAATAGTGTCTATTATTATAAATAACCTCATACATGGAATGTATGTAGGTAACACAACAGTGTGTTAAGAAATGAAACGCCTGTTTCCAATATGTTCTACTTAAATATTTGTAAATTTTCTTTACTAAAGTTGAGAGGTTTCTATTGCATTTTAAAATGCTAGATACCAATGTCAGATATAGCTGTGAAATATTCACTAGATTAGAATTTTCACTATTTTCTTTTATCCTTGAAATATTTATTGAGAACTTACTAAAAACAAGGTTTCTGTTTTCGACAAAGCAATTTCTGAGAGAGGCTACGTTTTCCTCCTTCTCTAACTAAAAGTGAATTTAACCTCTATTTTTGTGTTGTTTTAATTTAACACGGCACTACAGAACAAAGAGGAAATAATAGTTTTTAGAGACAGCTACTGTGGCAACTTTTGAAAGTGAAAAAAATAGTGAAAAAAAGTCATGTCATTTTCCCTACCTCTAAACAACAGGCAGATTAGATAATTTGGCAATCTTCCTAAGAAAACATTGCAGAAAAATGCTCTTCAGTTTCTGGAATATTTTAATTGTTAAAATTTAAATTTGGAGTATAAAAATTTACTTACTTCCAAGCTACCTCTCTTTATTGGATTCAGGACTAATAATTTCTTCAGAAGATTTTCACAGTCTGTGGACATGTAGAAGGGAATACGGTACTTCCCTCGTAAAACTCGCTCTCGCAGTTCCTTAATGAAAGTGAAAGAAAGCACTTGTAACTGGTTTTTGAAATAATCATACTTGGGGATAAAACATTAATATAAAATTTAGCTGATACCTTTAAATTCTGGCCATCGAAAGGCAAGGAGCCACTGACTAATGTATAGAGAATGACGCCCAGACTCCATACATCCACTTCAGGCCCGTCATACTTCTTTCCTTGGAAAAGCTCGGGAGCAGCATAGGGTGGGCTTCCACAAAATGTGTCCAATTTGTTCCCAACTGTAAATTCGTTACTAAAACCAAAGTCAGCAATTTTAATATTCATATCACCATCAAGGAGAAGGTTTTCAGCCTAAGAGGAAAATAATAAAAAGAACAATGTAAAAAGCCTACATAAAATAAAAATATTTGTTAAAAGTGTTTTAGCTTCCAAACTTACATCTCTTGTCTCATTTATAAATGTAGTATCAAATTTAGAAGCCCAGTATGGTACTTCAATGCATTCTGAATTACATCTATATAAGACTAAATTTTAACAATATAAAAGGAAAGCTCTCTTTATATGCATATATGCAACTACTTAAGAAAGGTTATTTAAAACCTATTTTCTTTCATAGGTTATTTTAAACTCATTTTTTTCCTCATAGTCAGAAACATCCTAGAAGTGTACCTTAGTATGACCTACTCTAAAGAGCATAATACTAATCCATCTTGGACTTAAACTAACATGATTACCCAAAGGAGCTCTATTTTAATAGGGTATTGTTGGTTAATGCTAGGCTCAAAGGTATATCTACAGTAACTGCCTGTCAGGGGTTCTGTGACTACTAATTCATTCCTTTGTCCTCTCTTGTAGAATGCTTCCTCAACATAGTACTGTTTCAGTAAAACATGACCAAAAAATACAGCCTCCATTATATCTTGTCTGTTTTAAGCTTCTTTTTGCTGTTTTAAAACTAGATTCTCTTCTTGACACATATTTTACATAGAAAGCAGTGAATTTTCCATGTTTTGAGGTGGTTTTCCAAAATCCTAAAGCAGAATCACTCAAAGACAATATTTTACATGTCCCTTTTATAAACAGAAGCAATTCAATAAAGGACTTGTTTTTGTACACATTTTATTTCAAACTCTATTACAATGGATGGATAGACTAACAAAGGTATAGGTTACTTTGTAGATGTGTTTTATCAGGTTTCAAAAAGAAATAAAATTTGACTAAAACAAAAATCAGATTTCTCTATATTACTAGAAGGTCCAACAATCGTAAGAGTCAAGCACTCTGCCCATCATATATCTCTTCCCTCCCTACCTGCCACAACCTTTCTTTTTTGTGGTATACTAGCTTGGGATATTTGTTTTCATTTTATTTTGGAAAATGCAGATACACCTAGAACCCAAAATATACAATAAAAATGGGGTATCATTTATTACATAAATACTATAAAAGCACATACATTTGGAAAAATTTATAATAGATTGTAACATTTTTGAACTGTGACAAAACCAGGTTATTTTGATGTTCTGATGTAAGGGCCTGGTCACTGTAAATTTCTGAAGCTGTTTTTGAGCAAGCTGGACTTTCTCTAAAAATGTCTGGATGGATATCAAAGTATCCAAGCTGCCTCAGAAGAGAAGAGCTGCACGGGGTTCTGAGGTCTCCTTCCAGGAGTGTATAGGAAAACTCTCTCTACTGGACTGGAGGGAAAACACAAGGTTTTGAACATTATTATTTTTTGCAGATTTTTTTCATATAAGAAATGAGATGATAAACTGGGAGTTAAACACAGAAGCAGGGGAACAGTTCTTTTCTTTCTCATTCATCATGGAAGTGATTCCCCTTAAAATAGCCAAGGAAGGAAACCAAGAAATAGAAAAATTGGGAGCAACAGAAAATTCATAAGCTCTGAAAAATGAAGCTAAAATACAGAATTAGACTTGACTTTTGACAACTGTTTAGGATAATATATTCAAACATAACCCAAACTGGTGCAAGTAGTTGATAAAGGTGACGAGGAGAAAAGTAAAAAAGAAAAATAAGACTCTTATGTACGGGACAATGAAAATTAAATTTGGAAGATTAGAGAAAAAAGGAAAAAAACATGTAAACATTTTAGCCCAGGGTCCTTCCACTTTCATTTTTTAAACAATCTATGTGGCACAACCATTTATTGACTAACTACACATTTCTTATTCCAAAGTATGCTCGTTTATACTATTATACGCATTTAGTGTTCATAAAAATGTTTTAAAACTTTCCTTAGTCCTTTGAGCTTTAAGGTAGAGTGTGAATACTATCTCTTACGTAAGGGAAACATGGGTTTGTGCTCTGACTTTGCTTCTGTCTGAGGTCCCACACTTTTGACTGGGAATAAAGTTCCCTATCTATGCATTTAAAGCAAACTAATTAATAGTGAATCAAATCCTCTAACCTCTAAAGCTAGATAACTTCTCACTCACATTTTCTTCATTTGCTCAGTGAAAATATTACCTTTCATAAAGCTGCTGTGAGAATCAAAAACTAACTACTTGTATAGTGTCTAGTAGCACAGTTAGGCAATAAGACAGCTCTAATATTATTATTAAACATATGTTAATAATAAAGATTTTTTTAAAATTACAATCAGAAGCTTACCTTAAGATCACGGTGAACAATGCACTTTTGATGACAATACTGTACAGCAGATACAATCTGGAATAAATATTTGGATAAAAGAGTCAAACTATTAAAAAAAAACTTCCCCAATAATCATCTCCAATTTAGATAAATTACTAACTTGGATTTCAAGGTAGTATTTAATAAATATGCTATGTCTTTAGTTCAGAAAACTATACACATTAAAGCGATGAAATTTTCACTGTTAAGTGCAGAAAATTTGGAAAAATAATATTCTCTTACTAAAATACAATAAAATATTTCTTTGTCAGAGGCTGTGAAGATGTCATATGGATCATTTATAGTTCTCTGTTTATGTGACTGAATGTGTACAATTTATAGTTTTGGTCAAATGGTTTACTATAGTGTTGAAATAAAAGCTTTGACACACATGAATTAGTATTTTAAGATAACTGTCTCAAGTTAAAAAAGCAAAACTCTATTCTAGGAATTACAACAAATGTGTTCAAGGCATGTTTCTTTAGTGAGGCCAATTCACTAGGAACTTATCGATAAGGTATTTAGCAATACCTATATTTATCTATTCATATACAAAGAGAAAGGAAAATTTTTGAGCCTTAAAAAGAAATGTGATCAGCAATAGAAAAGAGGGAAAAATGAAATTCAATCTTAAACCTGTCACTAATTCAGTCAGGTGAAGTATTCTATGCCTGTAACTTGATTTTGTATGCAGCCATAATTTTTAATCATCACACAGAGCTCTTTGGAGACAAGGACTAAACAAGGAGGAACCCAACAGTTTAAAGGCCAAAAGTATGACAGAAATAGATTATAAACAATTCTATGATAGTTCTTTATTACATAAAATACAGAAATAGAATCTCATAGCAATCAATTAAGAACTATTTTTTACATATAATTACATCTGATGAATAGAAGGATGGTCATTTTAATGTACATCAGAACATTCAATTCTGTGAATTCAGTTAAATATAAAAACAGTTCGAATGTTAGGCATTTGCAAATGGAGACAAAAATGAGATTTTTTTTTTCAAGTATAAAGGTGATGTGAAGTATGGCCATGCTAATAGGAATATAGGTGGGAAAGAAAACCTTCAAAGTAGAAGTGAACTGATATTTCAGTATTATAAAATTATTCTAATGTATATTAAAATGGTTTGAAGAGAGAGAAAACATGAATTCAAAACAAAATAATCAACACACAATGAGTAATATACAATTCCATTTAATTCATTTTGACTCAACAGTTTATTGAGTACCTGCTATGTGCAAGGAAATGTGCTGGTTGCTAGGCAAATACAAAAATGAATACTAATTGGACTCTGTCCTTAAGGTGCTTACAATCTGATTAAGAGGAGAAAATAAGGTATATATTCTCTATATACCTTGTATTATGGAGGTATATATTATTATATATAGAGGTATATATTATTACCTTTCTATATATTGTATATAGAAAGGTATATATTATTCCCCTATAATACAAGGTAGAATCATAGAACTCTACCTTTTTAAAAGAGTATCATAAAAAATAAAGAATAATTTCAGTTGGAAATGCTTCCTGAAGGAGGTGATATTTGCTCTAAGCCATCCTTGAAGGACAGAAATATTTAAAATGTGGAGATCTGGAGATGGGGAGGTGGTGAAATGCATTAATGACAGGGGAACTGTTTATTTGAAAAGCAGGTAGGATTCATGCCTGTAATCTCAGCACTTTGGGAGGCTGAAGTGGGAGGATGATCGCTTGAGGCCAGGAGTTCAAGACCAGGCCTTGACAACACAGTGAGACCTCATCTCTACAAAAAATAAAAATATTAGCTAGGTGTGGTGGTGTGCACCTGTGGTCCCAGCTACACAGGTGGCTGAGGCAGGAGGATTTCTTGAGCCTAGGAGGTTGAGGCTGCAGTATGCCATGCTCACACCACTGCACACCTGCCTGGATAACAGAGTGAGACCCTGTCTCAAACACAACAAACAAACAAACAAAAAGACCAACCAACCAACCAACCAATCAAACAAACAAACAAAAAACTCCAGAAAACCAAACCAAACAAAAAATCATTTAAAGAAAAGGAGGTGGAAAAATGGTGACAGTGGGAGTCAAACCTTGACAAATAGGTTGGTAAAAGTCAAAACTAGGCAGGTACTGCAGAACCACTAGATGTTCTTAGGCAGGGTGACTGGGAATGATTATAATCAATTTGAAGTATGATTCCCAAAAACACAGAAGGATCTAATGATGAACATTTATAGTATTAGTTTTCTTAAGCAATATGCTTCAAAATTCTAATACCCAATTTTCACTAAATTATGTTCATTAGCCAAAAGACATACACATTTATATGTATATTTTATTAGACATACTATATAGGTTATAGTATGTTCATATTATAAGATTATTTTGTATCACGGGTGACAGAAATTTGCTGATAATGACATTATCTTTTATTAGTCACGTTTGTATGATCCACTGAAGGTATGCGACAGATAATAATTTGGTTATCAAACATGATCAGAGGCCATGCAACTCATGTCAGACAGAATGGTCTCTATGAAAACAGTTCTATATTTACTTCTGGAATCAAACATTTCCTAACCTCAAAGCATCAAGAATGGAAAGATAATTACAAAGAATCCTCTGCATTAAGCATGTGTTCTCCCCAAACTCTATGAAGTCTGAGCTATCAGTCAAATGTGGTGGTTTATTATAGTGTTAACACAATTGCTTAGCAGGGAACAATTTCTGCCATGAAAGAAGTTCTGCCTTCTGACTCACTGCAAGAATCCCCCTCTACAAGCCCAATTTTTACTGCATTATTTTACAGCTAGACCTTCCAATCTCAAAACATTCTGTACTTCCATAAAGAGGATATAGGAACTTCCCTATGAGCCTTCTATTAACGGATCTTGAAAACATGATTTATAGGCAGCTGGGAACTGACGGTAAGACCACACACGTCAGTGTTTTCCATTGAGGTGGAGTTATCAGGGTTACTTTGCAATTATTAATACTTATAAGTGGGTCAGGAATCCCCACGCTTGAAGTGGTAGACTTGATATTACAAGAATTGAATCAATATTATGATTTTTTTTTTTTTTGTAGGCTCAAGTCTTAAGGAATTTTGTAAAAGCATTGTATGGGTAATGGCTGCTAAGTGGTCTTAAACTGTCCTAGTGTCTTCAGTATTTCTAAGAGTAAGGTCAAGGACGTATATACATTTATCCTTGTTGACACAGTATTAACACATACATTCTTTCACTGTTAAAATAAAAAAGAAAATAAAAGTAAATGTATATTCATTAAGTCCATAAGAGTTTCAAAAATCCATAAATAAAAATAAGCTACTCAAAAATAAATTTAAGTGTAAATTTACCTTTAGTCAGGTAACCACAAAATAATGTACGTGTGTGCATATGTGTATGTATGTTTACATATCTCTGGTTTCTAAAAATGAGACTTAGTAACTTTTTTAGTTTTGGGAAAACATATATAGATACTAAATACATTTAAAATTTACAGTAAATAAATAAATTATAAATAAAATATTTCCCATTGTTTTACAATTTAAATAGCATTCATCGGGCACTCAGTCTCCGCAATGTAAAGAGTATGAAGATGATTTCAAAATATTACAGATTTTATTTCAAAAACCATGCCAATGTTAGTAATTATTTGTATCTGTAAAAATATCTATGTCCCAACCTCCTATCCTGCTCTCGCTTACCAGCAAAGTTGGAAAGCTCTTTAAAATAGCAGGCATTTCCAACTTCTCTAATTCCATATAGTACCCCATACAATTTTCTACATCTACCAAAAAATAAGTAAAACTAGCTGCCTAAAAAAGTAAGAGTAAGTAGCAATAATCTCTAAAATATACATTAGGATTCCAATGGGAATATTTAATGCAAACTGGAACTTTCTTGCTGGTCTGCTACTAACAAAAGCTACTGTGACTGATATTAAATGAATAATATATAAAATGATGTGTGTGGCTGTGTGCAGTGGCTCACGCCTGTAATCCCAGCACTATGGGAGGCTGAGGTGGACAGATCACCTGAGGTCAGGAGTTCAAGACCAACCTGGCCAACATGGTGAAACCCCTTCTCTACTAAAAATACAAAAATTAGCTGGGAGTGGTGTTCTGTGCCTGTAATCCCAGCTACTTGGGAGGCTGAGGTAGGAGAATCACTTGAACCCAGGAGGCGGAGGTTGAATCACTTGAACGGAGGTTGCAGTGAGACAAGATAGCACCACTGCACTCCAGCCTGGGTGACAGAGCAAGACTCCGTCTCAAAAAATTAAATAAATAAATAAATAAATAAATACATGTCAAGACAGCTGAATAGGAACAGTTCCGGTCTGCAGCTCCCAGCGTGATCGATGCAGAAGACGGGTGATTTCTGCATTTCCAACGGAGGTACCTGGTTCATCTCACTGGGACTGGTTGGACAGTAGGTACAGCCCACAGAAGGCGAGCTGAAGCAGGGCAGGGAGTCACCTCACCTGGGAAGCACAAGGGGTCGGAGTATTTCCCTTTTCTAACCAAGGGAAGCCATGACAGACTACCTGAAAAAACGGGACACTCCCCGCCCAAATACTGCGCTTTTCCAAGGTCTTAGCAACCAGCAGACAAGGTGATTCTTTCCCATGCCTGGCATGGCACGTCCTACGCCCATGGAGTCTTGCTCACTGCTAGTGCAGCAGTCTGAGATCCATCTGTGAGGCAGCAGCCTGGCTGGGGGAGGGGCGTTCGCCAATACTGAGGCTTGAGTAGGTAAAAAAAGCAGCCAGGAAGCTTGAACTGGGCGGAGCCAACCGCAGCTCAACAAGGCCTACTGCCTCTAGACTCCACCTCTGTGGGCAGGGCATAGCTGAACAAAAGGTAGCAGGCAACTTCCGCAGGCTTAAGCATCCCCGTCTGACAGCTCTGAAGAGAGCAGTGGTTCTCCTACCACAGCGTCTGAGCTCTGAGAAAGGACAGACTGCCTCCTCAAGTGGGTCCCTGACCCCCGTGTAGCCTAACTGGGAGACACCTCCCAGTAGGGGCTGACAGACACCTCATATAGGCAGCTGCCCCTCTGGGATGAAGTTTCCAGAAGAAAGATCAGGTAGCAATATTTGCTGTTCTGCAGCCTACACTGGTGATACCCAGGCAAACAGGGTCTGGAGGAGAACTCCAGCAAACTCCAACAGACCTGCAGCTGAGGGACCTGAGTGTTAGAAGGAAAACTGACAAACAGAAAGGAATAGCATCAACATCAACAAAAAGATAATCTACACCAAAACGCCATCTGTAGGTCACCAACATCAAAGACCAAAGGTAGATAAAACCACAAAGATGGGGAGAAACCAGAGCAGAAAAGCTGAAAACTCTAAAAATCAAAACGCCTCTTCTCCTCCAAAGGATCGCAGCTACTCGCCAACAATGGAATAAAGCTGGATGGAGAATAACTTTGACGAGTTGACAGAAGTAGGTTTCAGACATCTACAGAACTTTCCACCCCAAATCAACAGAATATACATTCTTCTCAGCAATACATCACACTTATTCCAAAATCGTCCACACAGTTGGAAGTAAAGCACTCCTCGGCAAATGTAAAAGAACAGAAATCACAACAAACTATCTATCAGACCACCGTACAATCAGATTAGAAATCAGGATTAAGAAACTCACTGAAAACCGCACAATTACATGGAAACTGAACAACCTGCTCCTGAATGACTACTGGGTAAATAACAAAATGAGGCAGAAATAAAGATGTTCTTTGAAATCAATGAGAACAAAGACACAATGTACCAGAATCTCTGGGACACATTTAAAGCCATGTATAGAGGGAAATTTATAGCACTAAATGCCCACAAGAGAAAGCAGGAAAGATCTAAAATTGACACCCTAACATCACAATTAAAAGAGCTAGAGAAGCAAGAGCAAACACATTCCAAAGCTAGCAGAAGGTAAGAAATAACTAAGATCAGTGCAGAATTGAAAGAGATAGAGACACAAAAAACCCTTCAAAAAATCAATGAATATAGGAGCTGGTTTTTTGAAAAGATAGACAAAATTGATTGACTGCTAGCAAGGCTAATAAGGAAGAAAAGAGAGAAGAATCAAATAGATGCAATGAAAAATGATAAAGGGGATATCACCATCAATCCCACAGAAATGCAAACTACCATCAGAGAAAACTATAAACACCTCTATGCAAATGAACTAGAAAATCTAGAAGAAATGGATAAATTCCTGGACACATACACTCTCCCAAGACTTAACCAGGAAGAAGTTGAATCTCTGAATAGACAAAAACAGGCTCTGAAATTGAGGCAATAATTAATAGCCTACCAACCAAAAAAGGTCCAGGACCAGAAGGATTCACAGCTGAATTCTACCAGAGGTACAAAGTGGAGCTGGTACCCCTCCTTCTGAAACTATTCCAATAAGAGAAAAAGAGGGAATCCTCCTTAACTCATTTTATGAGGCCAACATCATCCTGATACCAAAGCCTGGCAGAGACACAACAAAAAAAGAGAATTTTACACCAATATCCCTGATGAACATCAATGCAAAAATCCTCAACACAATACTGGCAAACCAAATCCAGCTGCACATCAAAAAGCTTATCCACCGTGATCAAGTCGGCTTCATTCCTGGGATGCAAGGCTGGTTCAACATTCGCAAATCAATAAATGTAATCCATCACATAAGCAACCAACAACAAAAACCACATGACTATCTCAATAGATGCAGAAAAGGCCTTCAACAAAATTCAACAGCCCTTCATGCTAAAAACTCTCAATAAACTAGGTGTTGATGGAATGTATCTCAAAATAATAAGAGCTATTTATGACAAACCCACAGCCAATATCATACTGAATGGGCAAAAACTGGAAGCATTCCCTTTGAAAACTGGCACAAAACAAGGATGCCCTCTCTCACCACTCCTATTCAACATAGTGTTGGAAGTTCTGGCCAGGGCAATCTGGCAAGAGAAAGAAAGGAAGGTATTCAGTTAGGAAAAGAGGAGGTCAAGTTGTCCCTGTTTGCAGATGACATGAATGTATATTTAGAAAACCCCATCATCTCAGCCCAAAATCTCTTTACATTGATAAGCGACTTCAGCAAAGTCTCAGGATACAAAATCAATGTGCAAAAAATCACAAGCATTCGTCTACACCAATAACAGACAAACAGAGAGCCAAATCATAAATAAACTCCCATTCACAATTGCTACAAAGAGAATAAAATAACTAGGAATCCAACTTATAAGGGATATGAAGGACCTCTTCAAGAACTATAAACCATTGCTCAATGAAATAAAAGAGTACACAAACAAATGGAAGAATATTCCATGCTCATGGATAGGAAGAATCAATATCGTGAAAGTGGCCATACTGTCCAAAGTAATTTATAGATTCAATGCCATCCCCATTAAGCTACCAATGACTTGCTTCACAGAATTGGAAAAAACTACTTTAAAATTCATATGGAACCAAAAAAGAGCCTACATTGCCAAGATAATCCTAAGCAAAAAGAACAAAGCTAGAGGCATCATGCTACCTGACTTCAGACTATACTACAAGGCTACAGTAACCAAAACAGCATGGTACTGGTACCAAAACAGAGATATAGACCAATGGAACAGAATAGAGGCCTCAAAAATACCACCACACATCTACAATCATCTGATCTTTGACAAACCTCACAAAAACAAGAAATGGGGAAAGGATTCCCTATTTAATAAATGGTGCTAGGAAAACTGGCTAGCCATATGTAGAAAGGTGAAACTGGATCCCTTCCTTACACCTTATACGAAAATTAATTGAAGATGGATTAAAGACTTAAATGTTAGACCTAAAACCATAAAAGCCCTAGAAGAAAATCTAGGCAATACCATTCAGGACATAGGCATGGGCAAGGACTTCATGACTAAAACACCAAAAGCAATGGCAACAAAAGTCAAAATAGATAAATGGGATCTAATTAAACTAAAGAGCTTCTGCACAGCAAAAGAAGCTACCATCAGAATGAACAGGCAACCGACAGAATGGGAGAAAATTTTTGCAATCTACCCATCTTACAAAGGGCTAATATCCAGAATCTACAAATAACTCAAAGAAATTTACAAGAAAAAAACAAAACAACTCCATCAAAAAGTAGGCAAAGAATACTTCTCAAAACAATCATCTATGCAGCCAACAGACACATGAAAAAATGCTCATCACTGGCCATCAGAGAAATGCAAATCAAAACCACAATGAGATACCATCTCACACCAGTTAGAATGGTTAGAATGGCAATCACTAAAATGGCAGGAAACAACAGATGCTGGAGAGGATGTGGAGAAATAGGAATGCTTTTACACTGTTGGTGGGAGTATAAATTAGTTCAACCATTGTGGAAGACAGTGTGGCGATTCCTCAAGGATCTAGAACTAGAACTACCATTTGACCCAGCAATCCCATTACTGGGTATACACCCAAAGGATTATAAATCATGCTATTATAAAGACACATGCAGACGTCCGTTTATTGCGGCACTATTCACAACAGCAAAGACTTGGAACCAACCCAAATGTCCATCAATGATAGACTGGATTAAGAAAATGTGGCACATATACACCACAGAATACTACACAGTCATAAAAAGGATGAGTTCATGTCCTTTGCAGGGACATGGATGAAGCTGGAAACCATCATTCTCAGCAAACTATCACAAGGACAGAAAACCAAACACTGCATGTTCTCACTCATAGGTGGGGACTGAACAATGAGAACACTTGGATACAGGGTGGGGGAACATCACACACCGGGGCTTGTCGTGGGATGGGGGACTGGGGGAGGGATAGCCTTAGGAGAAATACCTAATGTAAATGATGAGTTGATGGGTACAGCACACCAATATGGCACATGTATACCTATGTATCAAACCTGCATGTTGTGCACATGTACCCTGGAACTTAAAGTATAATTTAAAAAGGAAGAAAAATAAAAAATAAAAAAATTTAAAAAATGATGTGTGTAATACTTTATTTAAGGGTAAGCTTGAACTTCCATCCCAGGATAGAAAATAAGTTAACAGTACGTGGTTGGATGCCATTCAGTTTCTTAATGTTGTTTTCCTTATTACCAGTTGTCTTTACATTCAGCTATTTTAACATGAATATTTCTAGGAATCTATCCCAAATAAAAGGGCTATGCACATCTTTGGTATAAAGCATTTCACAAATTGTGTTCCAAAAAGCAATAATTCTGTGAGATATTAATAACAGAGGTTTCACAAAACACACACACTCATTTCATGGTCAATTTGGAGAATGCCATGTTACAAGTTAAACAGACTTTTTCTTCCCCTCCCTTTCAGGACTTCTCTCTATTTGTTTCACATGTTAACACACATGTACATATCTTAGAGAAAGAACTTATATCAGTATTTGGTCTTTTCCCAACATATTGATTACAGAACCTCTTTAATTGTAAAATTAAAGTGTTCATGCAGGTAGAAGAGGTAGCGAGCCATTTTAAAAATTCTAAATTTAGTAAAAGTTTAGGATATAGTAAATTGTCCGCTAAATTTTAGTAAATTTTATGAACAATTTACAATTCACTAATTTGCTATTTCTATGGTAACTTATATGTATGCTTACAATTTACAATTCATTAATTTGCTATTTCTATGGTAACTTATATGTATGCTTATTTCAATCACTTCAGTTCTAAAAATTAAAAATAAAATTCTAGATAAATTTATTTTTTCTTATTTTATTATTTCTGTAATAAGTCATATTCAAGTTGAACTGGAAATATGAGTATCTTACCATATTCCTCTGCCACATTTTGCAAAGTTTCTTGCCTACTTGGTTAAATAAAATTGACCATATGCTTTAAATCTACAAAAATGAGTTTAAACACCAAAACATCTTTAATTAAAAGAATATAATACAATACTCTTTAAATAGTACACATACATGCTGTATATATAAAGCCAGTAATAATTTATAATAATTATTGGATAAAGACTTCAAAGGGTTAACTATGTTTTTTCTATGTCAGTCTAGTCTATGTTTCCAGGACTCTCAGAGAGTTAACAGGGTGAGTCTCATCTATAAATATTTACTCTTCATGACAATCTAAAAATAACCATCTGCTACTATTTAAATTTAAATTCAGAAAGGTTTATTTTTTAGGAGTTTTTCATCCTTAAAAATATAAGAAAGCAGGAATTCTTCTTTTTAAAAAATACCGTGTGCTGTGAAGTCCAGTTTGTAATAATGTCCATTGTACATCACTACAAATATCAGTAAAACAAAGTTGAAAACTACTTTCCATACCTGCCTAAATTTTGCACGGGCCTCTTTCTCTTTCATTCTTCCATGGGCAACTAAGTAATCAAATACTTCACCTGAATCAGAAAGGTAAAGCAGGTAGTAAAATATACATAGATTTTTGGTTAACAATATATGCAATGTCAAGTTTTTTCCTTGTTTATAAAGAAACTTTTGGCCCACAATTTTCTGCTAGTTTATGTAAGTTACAAACTAATACATGAATAGAAAAAAGGAAAAAATTACATATAAAATTGAGTATCTGCAGCAGTTTGTGATTTAGCAAAACTCTTTAAAAAATAAGTCATAAAAACACAACCAAGAAACTTGCTTTCTGCTTTCAAGTATTATGTAAAAATACAGTCAACTCTTTATTATTCATTCTAGTAAAGGGAAGACACAGCCTGGGAAATCAAAAATTAAATTTGGCTTTGTATTTGGGGCCTACATTTCAAACAAAATGATTAAGTGTTTTTTGTTGGATTGCTCTTTTAAATTCTCCCTGTCACGTAGCCTGGATAAAATTCCATCTCACTACTTCCATCCACATTGATTTGTTTCTTTCTTTTCCTATACTCTGTGTTTATTCTCACTCTACTCATTTCATACATTTCAGTAGTTAGCCGCAAATTATACAGAATTAAATCTTTTGTGTGTGTATCTCTATTACCCCAGATGAACTGTAAATTGCTTGAACATCATCATAATATCTGTACTTAATTTGCATCTTCATCTCCATGGCAGAACACAAAGTGGATAGATAAATGTTTGGTAAAATAATTTAAAAATAACTAGAAGCTGTAGAAATTTTCTACTAGATCCATTACTTTACATGTCTGTAAGTTTTTCTCCTTTTTCTCTAGTTAGTAATAGCTTAAAACTAAATTAAACTTGAGACACAATTTTAAAAATAAGATATTATCTTAGTATAAGAGTTAAATTTATTTTTGTGTCCTTATAATTTGTACCATATAGATATCCATGTATATTAAAAACTCACAAAATGGCTTCAAGTGTTCTTATAAAGTATAGCAAAGTGGTAAAAACAAAAACTCAGACTTTAGAATCAGACCAATTTTGGTATGAATTTTGTTTTAGCCCTAAGTACTACTGAAAGACATTATTGGGAAGATTTCTTAACTTCATTAAGACTCAGTTTCTACCTACTGCCTACTCACATGGTTGTTGTAAGTATTAAATGAAATAATACATGTGCTTAGCACAGCAACTGGCATATAGTAAGCACTCAATAAATGGCATTTTTGTACCTAGGTATACAGATACATTATATATATATATGCAATATCAATCCTAGGATATAAATAAAATATTAAAAACCAAATACGTAATGAATGTATGTCACATGAAACTAATACATCTACAATGTTAGACAGCATATTATATAATATTAAGCATATTTAAGTGATTAAATGGGATGATGAGAACAGAGAAATGAATGGATGCTTTAGTTGACTCATCATAGTAGTTAATTCTAGGTATGTGGTAATAGTTGTTAATTCTAGTTAACCCATCACAGTAGTTAATTCTAGATATGTGAGTTTAGGCTGGGAAAGATATATACAAGAGTTCGAAAAATTTGGATCTACTCTTAAGTACTGCCTAGAATACACTTACCCCAGGTATTTACATGACATAATCCTGTACTTATCATATATTGTTTGTGTATGATTTACTTCCCCAACTAGAATGTAAGCGTCTTGAGGGCAGGGACTTTGTCTTTGCTCACTCATGTATTCCCAGCACCTAGAACATTACCTGATATATGGTAAGCATTTTATAAATGTTGTTTGAATGAACAAAAGAAAGAATAAACATATCATTTCACAGTAGTCCTGAAACCTACTTTTAATAGGCTCGTTTGGATTAAACATGGTTCAAAATAAAAAAAAAAGATGTATTTGATTTTCTAATCACTGAAAATTTTCATTCCATTAGTGAACCAGAATCAACTCTTGGCAAAGAGGCAGTTGTCTGACTTAATTCTTATTCACATTACCTTTCTAGTGTACATGTCAGGTTTGATCCTAAACCAACTAGAAACTTCAGAGGAAAAATATTCAGTGTTTTATTTTCCAGAGTCACCTTGCCATTTATGGATTAAAAAGGCAAGAAAATGATTCTGGACTATCACAGAACCATGATGGTTTTTGTCACAGAATCACTAACTTGCAAAACTCAAAGAAAACCTATTGCAGGAATCAGAATTTAATGAGACTAGCTGGTATGGTCTGAATTCCTGTACCCATTTCTCTACACTACTCCCCACTGTGCCTCCCAAATATGCTACTGAAGGAGAGTGGTGAAGGCCTTACATACTCTTACTCTAGCCATTACTCCCCTTCATTAGCACCAATAGAGAGTTGACTGTACTTACCATCAATCATTAAGCCAGTATACATATTAATATTAACACAGCCTTGCAGTGGGCCTTTATAAAAACATAAGGGTGTCTACAGAATTTTAGCAGTCTATAATAATTTTCCAAATTAAAGTGGATCTAGCTCCTTTCTCTAAACTTTACATCACTAAAAGGAAGAAAAGAGTCCAATAAACTAAAAATAATATTCGGGGTTCCTATGCGACAGATTATTACAGCAATCTAACTGAAGGACATAAAAGTAAAGAAATAGTTCATTATGTGGTATTTGTAGATTCATTACTTTTATTATAGATACACATTTTATGCAAATTTACATGGTTTTAATATAATTTTTAAAAGCCTATCATAATAAACATTAATGATAGATTTTCAAGTTAAGTAAAAGAACCTACACTGAAATACTTTTTCTGGTTACAAAAGCTTTGCCAAAAAAAAAAAAAAGGACTAAAATATTCAATCTGTATAAACAACTGCAAACGCAATTAAATATATTAACATCTATAGTAAAGCTTTTTAGAAATACGAGGCCAGGTGCAGTGGCTCACGCCTGTAACCCCAGCACTTCGGGAGGCGGAGGCGAGCAGATCATGAGGTCAGGAGATACAGACCATCCCTGCGAACACAGCAAAAACCCATCTCTACTAAAAATACAAAAAAATTAGCCAGGCATGGTGGCAGGCACCTGCAGCTCCAGCTAGTTGGGAGGCTGAGGTAGCAGAACGGAGTGAACCCGGGAGGCAGAGCTTACAGTGAGCTGAGATTGCGCCACTGCACTCCAGCCTGGGCAACAGAACAAGACTCCGTCTCAAAAAAAAAAAAGAAATACAAGACAGTATAAATATAGTTTAGTTGCTACAGACTAGATAAATCCTTTTTATTCTAGTTCACATAAAATCTGAATCACCATAAAAATTATAAATTTCATTAGCTAAGAGCTCAATATAAGTTCAACACTAAGTTTTTCTATCGATTAGCAAAAAATCAATCAGCCAAATAATTTCAGATGCCTTCTTTCTTCTTCAGTTGCTTAAATCCTGAGCCCTTAAAATCTCCCTTTAAGTATTCTTTATTTTTACTTATTAAATGATTAATTCCATAAATTTTCAACCCATTTCTGAGAAAGTGAAGTCCTAAGTCTAAGAGAAAAGTGATTCTGAGCTGACGCATTTCTCGTTTAAGGGAAAGTGCAGGAGATGAAGGTGATTTTCTATTACACATCAGTGTTTAAAAATCATTCCTATTTTTGACATCATGATAGTCAAAACATATGTGATATTCTACTACAAATGCATCTTGCTATCTCCCTGTCAACTCAGTCCTCTAACATGTAAAATGTATAGATCAATACTTGTTTAAATGGAAACATTTAATTCATTTTATGAATTATCTTGGAAAGGCATATATATTGAAAATCTGTCATATGTGAACAATCAGTGAAATAAACGCCTGACCTAGAACAAGCTTTTATTACAGATTTTATTAAATACATTCTGTACTTGAGATTCCCTGCTGATAGCCAAGAGTTTCTAATCATGATATGATATAATAAAATTTAGGTAAGAGAATCAATACATTTATAAGATGACAATACAAATTTAACGTTTCAAAAAATGTCCCTAAGTAAACTGTAAATAAGCCAAAAATTCCACTTATAATACTGTAGGATCAAAAGGTCTTAAAAGCAAACACTGAATTTTTCTTAAGATGTCATTTGAAGGCATTTAAATAAAACAACAGATTCATTAACAACACTGAAGACATAAATGTCATAATGAACCCTTAGGTGTTAATATTTCTGTATGTCTCAGCAAAGAGAACTTTTCAATCACCCTCATTCTTACCCCCACTCGCGTATTCCATGACTAAATAGAGAGTCTTCTCTGTTTCAATAACTTCAAACAATTTTACTGAAAAAAAAAATTAGAGATATAACTCTATAACTGTTAGCACAGATTGAATATGCTTTAAGAAAATCTAAGGTAATACTAAACTAGTAGAAAACTTGACTATTTACTAAACATTATTAATCACAATTTTAAGTTCAAAAAGTCTCTCAAAGATTATTACTCCTATGACAGAAAACTACTTACCACAAAGTGATTTAGAACCAACTTCTTAAGTTGAAAAAGTTAAGTTTCTAGGATTAAAAAGCCATTACTTTTTCAATAAGGTAATAAAAGGAACTCTTAAAATCAGAAAAATAGAATTTTAAACTGAAGTTTAAAAAGAGACTATGTTATATTACGGTGAGCAATTATAAAATGTTAAATAATCTTTGGTACAGAAACAAAAGAATTTCTGTATTTCTGTCATATTATAGAAGTTTCTGGTTAGAAAAACTACCAAATTATCAAATTTATGTAGTTGAAATAGTCACCACAAATAAGCACTTTAACAACTATATACAGTAAGATTTTTAAATGTGCAAAAACAAGGTGTTTTAAAAAAACAGATTTTAAAAAGAATTTTACTTCTCACAATCAAATGATTTCATATAATAATATATCTAATCAATAAGTTTATTTGTAAAGATGGGGAGAAATCAGAACTTACTGAAAAATTTTACTAAAATTGAAATCAACTTATTTTCTTTAAAATGCAGTTATTTTGCCTGTAAACTATGATCAAACCCAAGTGCATAGTATCAAAATATTTGAAAGTCATTTTTTTTTAAAATAAATACCTAAATGGCCTGCAATCTCACTTAGAGACTTTTTTTTTTTTTTTTTTTTTTTTTTTGAGACAGGGTCTCTGTTGCTTAGGCTGGAGTGCAGTGGTGCGATCTTGGATCGCTGCAACCTCCACCTCCCAGGCTCAAGTAATCCTCCCACCTCAACCTTCTGAGTAGCTGGGCCTACAGGTGTGCACCATCACGCCTGGCTAATTTTTTTTTTTTTTTTTTTGTAGAGACAGAGTTTTGCCATGTTGCCCAGGGTGGTCTCAAACTCCTGAACTGGGACAATCCACCTGCCTCAGCCTCCCAAAGTGCTGGGATTACAGGCATAAGCCACGATGCCCAGCCAGAAAGACATTTTCTTTTTTTAAATTTAGAGACATTTAATCAGGAAATTAAAAAAAAATTGTATGCATTAATTCCAAATGGTATCAATTATTTCAGTGGAGAGCAGAAGATAGCAAGGTAGCAGAAAACAGCAATCTGTAGCTTCCAGTTAGCTTCTTTGTAATCTATTTTTACCCAAAGTATCACTTTCCTGGGTTATCATTCAGGTTATCACTTTTCTTCTGCTTAAATAAACTATCCTTAAACATTGTGTCTTTTCAGGCTCGGCGCGGTGGCTCAAGCCTGTAATCTCAGCACTTTGGGAGGCCGAGGCGGGTGGATCACGAGGTCAGGAGATCAAGACCATCCTGGCTAACATGGTGAAACCCCGTTTCTACTAAAAATACAAAAAACTAGCCGGGCGTGGTGGCGGGCACCTGTAGTCCCAGCTACTCGGAGGCTGAGGCAGCAGAATGGCGTGAACCCGGGAGGCGGAGCTTGCAGTGAGCCAAGATCGCGCCACTGCACTCCAGTCTGGGCGACACAGCGAGACTCCGTCTCAAAAAAAAAAAAAAAATGTGTCTTTTCAAATACCCTCAAATTAAGGAAAACACTTCATTGCTGATTTTATATATATATTTCATACCTATATTAGGATGATTCAGTATCTTCATTATTCGTACTTCTCGAAATAACTGTTAAAGAAAACAGGTAGACATATTTCTGTTAAAAAAAAAAAACAAGCAAGCAGAGAGCCAATTAAAATATTTATTTGAAGAAATTAATCTGCTTATAAAATGCTACAGGATTCTGGCAATGAACTGAAACAAGGTATTTTCTCAGTCCCAACTCTGTGCAAACAAGCTATGTTAACTTAGACTGTGACATTAACTTCGCTGTGACTTGGTTTCTAAAAGAATTTTAAGTAGATGAACTCAAATGGTCTCTCTCTGTGTGTGTGTGGTGTGTGAATACACTATATGCAAAAAACTTACAATTATTTAACCACTCCTTATGAAAAGCTACAAAAGAAAAACACTGTGAAAATGAAACTAAATGCTCTTTCATATGATTTTTACCCAGAAACTACCTTCCTTAGAGGTTTGACTCTTTAAAGTCATCTCTACTGACTGATCAGACATTTTAATGAAAGATTCAGTAAGGTTTTTAGGTAGATTTGTAGAATAACATTAAAGAACAATAAAAATGCATTTACTAATTTATATAAAAACAAAATGAAAAGAAGTGACTTGAAACACAAATGTTAAAATTTCCCTGCTTTTCATTTTACTTTTTAAACAATATAGGGCACGTTTTTCAAAAGCATAATTTAGTATTATTTTCTCAATGTCTTTGAGTATGTGTTAGATTCCAAATAAAGCAATTTGTTCAAGAAAATGGGAGAACCAAAAATTGGTGATATTCTGAAAGTATATTAAGACATATGCATTTTATCAGAATAAAATCTAAAGTTACTGCTTTCAGAGGTGACACTTCTCCAGCAAAGATACGCAATAGCCAAAAGAACACAAAAAGATGTTGAACATTATTAATCATTATGGAAATATAAATCAAAGCCACAAAGAGGTACCACCTCACATCTATTAGGATGACTGCTATCAAAAACCAACCCCCAACTCTGCCCAGAAAATAGCAAATGTTGGCGGGGATGTGGAGAAACTGGAACAGTTCTGCAGTGTTGATGAAAATGACAAACGATAAAGCCTCCATGAAAAAAATATATAGCAGTTCCTAAAGAAATTAAAAATAGAATTACCATATGACTTAGCAATTCCACTTCTGGATATATGTCATATACCCAAAGAATTGAAAGCAGAGACTCAAGCAGATACTAGTACACCCATGTTCATAGTAGCATTATTCACAATAGCCCTGCAACCAGAGTCTATCAACAGATGAAGAGATAAACAAAATGTGGTCTATACAAACAATGGAATATTACTCAGCCTTAAAAAGGAAGGAGATTCTGAGACATGATAGATACAACATGGATAAACCTTAAGGACATTATGCTAAGTGAAATAAGCCAGTCACAAAAGGGCAAACACTGTATGATTATGCTTATATAAGGTACCTAGAGTGGAGTCGTCAAATTCATAGAGATGTAAAGTAGAATGATGGTTGCCAGGGGCTGGAAGGATGGGGCACTGGGCGGGTTACTGTTTAATGAGTACAGAGTTTCTGTTTTGGAAGATGAAAAACATTCTGGAGATTGATGGTGATGTCTGAACAACAATGTAAATGCACCTTAATGCCACTGAATTGTATACTTAAAATGGTTAAACCGGTAAATTTTGTTAGGTATATTTTACCACAATTTAAGGAAAGAAATAAAATGTGCAAAAATGCATTAATAAATGTCCACCCCAATTAAAACAAAATAACTTAAGGCTTACCTGCAACGAAAAAGCTTGCTTTCACTAGCTATTCTCAATAATTCCTACACAAACCCAGGGAGTCTGTATGTGTGCATATGTATATTCATATAAATAAATTTTTATAAAGTCCATGATACTTACAACTTTAATAATTAAAAATTACCTACCAGTAAATAAAATATAAAGGTGGATTCATTCATGTTCCAGACAAGTACTTTCTGTAACTGTGAAACACATTTTCATTTCAAATTTGGGACAAAGAGCATGCAGGTTAACCTCTCAGTACACATGGTCTTCAGTACACTTGAGATCATCTCTTGTTCTGGCTCTGACAGCACATCTTCCTGAACATCCTCCAGCCTAAGTGGCCCCTCTCAGTCTTCCACTAAACCTCTCCCGCTCTACTCAACCTTTAAACATGGAGCTCATCAGGGTTCAGCCCTTAGTCCCCTTTATCTTCTCAAATACATGTTTCTCCTAATGATTTATCATGGCTTCAAATATCATCAATTTGTTGCTGACTCCTAAATTTAACTTTCTCATCCCAACATTTATATCCAATCCATATACACCTACTCAATGTTTTCACTTGGCTGTCTCACAGAAATTCAAACCCAATGCTTGAGTTCTCACACCAAATTTGATACTGGTTTTCCCCAGCTCCATATATCTGTCGAGCACCTTAATGACTGAAACTTTAGGATCATTCTTAACAACACCATCTCTTAAAATTTCTACATCAGATGCATCACTAAGACATTTTTACTCACCTCCACAATTTATTTCAAATCCACCCATCCATACTGACACCATTGTCACACTGAATCCCACTGGTCTTGGTACAACCATTCTGACTCTCTTTTCTACCCTCCCATCCTCCAATCTGTTATCCACACATCTTTTCTATCCTCCCATCCTCCAATCCGTTATCCACTAGTTAACATCCACTGGTGGTTTCTCAATGCCATTAGAATAAAACCCCTAACCTTGAACACTGGCTATCAGACTCTGGAAAATATCAAGATCCTATTTACCTCTCTAGCCTTATCTCATGACTCTCAAAGTGCCTACTCTGAGCCTCGTCTGCTCCACCTTTGTGCTCCACAGTCCTAATGGCCCCTTTGAGCTCCAAGTCACTGTAACTGATGATTTTGCTATTTGCAGCCTTGGACAATGGGAGTCGGCCTTCACCCAGAAGCGTTCCTCAGAGTTTTGAACTCTTCACCTCCCAAACAGGGCTAACAGGTTTTAAAAACCAATTAGTTATTAGCATGCTACTGACTGCTTGTCAAAACTGAGCATCTGACCCACAGAGGGACAGCTGCATTTACTGACCAAATTGCCTTACTCAGGTATGTGAACTAGGAAAAGTCAAAGAAAGTAGCATCGGATGTCATTTTATATACATATACATACATACATATACATATCTATGATACACACACACATAATAGACTTTATTTTTATAGCAGTTTTAGGTTCACAGCAAATTTGAGCAGGAAATACACAGAGTTTTCATATACTCCCTGTCCCCAAACATGCAGAGTCTCCCCCACCATCAACATCCCAAACCAGAGAGGTACATTTGTTATAATCAATGGACCTACATATCATTATCACTGGAAGTTCACATTTACATTACAGCTCACTCTTGCTACTACTATACATTCTATGGGTTTAGACATGTACCCATCATTTTAGTATTACATAGACTAATACTAACACCGCTCTGAAAATCATGTATTCCACCTATTCATCCCTCCCTTTTCCCTAACCTCTGGCAACCATTGATCTTTTTATTGTCACCAGTTTTGCCTTTTCCAGAATGTCATATACTTGAAATCATACAGCATGTAGCCTTTTCAGATTGGCTTTTACTTATAATACACATTTAAGGTTCCTCCAATTTTTTTCATAGCTTGATAGCTTATTTCCCTTTAGTGCTAAATTATATTCTGCTGTCTAGATGTACCACTGGTTACTCATCCATTCACCTACTGAGGGACATCTTGGTTGCTTCCAAGTTATGACCATTATGACTAAAGCTGCTATAAACATCCACGTGCAACTTTCTGTGTGGACGTAAGTTTTCAGCTTCCTTCGGTAAATACCAAGGAGTGCAACTGCTGGATCATATGGAAAGGTATGTGTAGTTTTGTAAGAAACTGCCAAACTCTCTTCTAAAGTGGCTGTACCATTTGCATTTCCACCAGCAACAGATGAGAGTTCCTGTTGCTCCACAACCTTGCCAGCATTTGGTGCTGTGTTTTGGGCTTTTGCTATTCAAATAGGTATGTAGCAGTATCTCATTATTGTTTTAATTATCATTTCTCTGATGACATATGATATGGAATATCTTTTCACATGCTTATTTGCCATCTGTATAACTTCTTTGATGAGGTGTCTGTTCAGATCCTTCACCTATGTGTTAATCGAGTTGTTCATTTTCAAGCCTTTTCAAGCCAATTTTTAGAAGCCTGTTCCAATCCTCAATAATACCAGATGCCTGTCGACAGTAGGAAACGTAGAATGTTCATTAAATATCTTGTTGATTCTAGTTTGTCACATCAGAGAAAGGGTCCTTACCGTGGGCAGTCCTGGAGGTCCTGGGCAGAGGGAGCCAGAAGTCATATTCCCTCAATTCCTCCTCAGGGGTCTCAGGGAGGTGTGGGCCTTGGTCTGAGTGGCGGCCCTCAGGTCAGCAGAGGAGAATGTGCCTGGAATCTGGGTGATTATCCAGAGTGAGGGCTGAGGGGGCCTCTCGCTCTGACACAGAAAGGATGCTACCCCTGCCTGGGCCTACCCAGGACTGACAACAGAAATGGAACTCCATGGGGTCCCTTGGTCTGAGCAGGTAGTCCCCTCAGAACATTTTCAGGGTTTTTACCTTGGCTTCTGACTCCACCTGAGCCTCCTCTCTGCCTACCTAACCCGCCCCAGACTCACCTCCCTGAGAACCCCAAAGAGAAACAAGGGGGCACCTCATCAGGTGACTACTGCCCAGAGACTCACAGGCTGACAGTAGGGGTGGGGCTCTACGGGTTAGATTTGCAGAGGATCTCAACTTCTTATTTCAACCTATTTTTTTCCTTACTGTGGCACGAGCAGATAAAATTCACACGTAAAATGAGCAGAAAAGATCCACATATAGCTATAAAACCAAAATTCCCAAATCTGATGATTCTAGGTTTTAATGTAACCAAGTAATTTTTTCCAGAAAGTCAAATATGGTAGCTTATTATTTGATGACTTTCATAAAATCATTTTATAAGCACTGAGTAGTAAAATCAGCCATTTAAACATTTAAAGGTCATTTTATAAGAAAAAATGCTTAAGTGTAACTAAGGTAATTTAAAAAATTGAACATTATTTTTTAAAAATATTATTTTCCCCAAGCCTCCAAGAACATATTATAAAGAATAAACACAAACAGTACATACTTTGGTTTTGCTATAAGATATAGATTTTAAAGTTTATAAACTTGTTATTAATATAAGTAGCACTATTATTTTTCATTTGTAATTTATTTGTATTATCGCTATTATATATCTCTAACAGAAAAGTCCCTGGCACCAATCTTGCTCTCCTACACTCATATACAATATCTAAATGAATTACCACTTCTACTTTCCTCATCTATTCTTGTTTTCTTGTTAAAATTTTACTTATTTGTTCAGCTGTAGGAAATGACTTAAAAAATCACAACTCAGCACTTCAGTGTATCAGACATCTTTGTAACTGGCCTCTACTGAACTAACCTGCCAACCTTTTCTCTACATTTCCTCTGCAACACACAGTGAGTGATATCTGTGCACCCATAATGCTCTTGGCTATTGGTGTTCCCTGCAGCCTTACACTGCAAGCAGCTGAGTATCATGCTTACCAGAGGTTATCTAGGTCCCAAACATGTTTGCTAGTTGCAGTTAGTACTGGAAATAGATACTTTAATATATTAGTTTCCTATTGATGAGTAACAAAGTACCATACCGTAGCAATTTACAACACACATTTGTTGCCTTGCAGTTTCTGTGGCTCAGTAATCCAAGCAAGACTTAACTGGGTCCTCTGCTCAGGTCTCATAAGGCTGCAATCAAGGTGTTGTCCAGGATGGTTCTCATCTGGATATTTGACTAGGGAAGAATCTATTTCTGAGTTAACCCAGGTTACTGGCACAATTCATTTCTTTTTAGCTGTTAGTACTGAGGACCCTGGCTTCTTGGTGGCTGTTAGCTAGGGGCCACCCTTACCTATTAAGAGACTGTCCATAGGTCCTTGCCAAGTGGACTTCTCCAACATGGCTATTTACTTTCTTAAGCCAGCAAGTATAGTCTCTAGAGCAAGTCTGCTAGCAAGACAGTCTTACATAATATAATATAATCATGAGAGTGAAATTCCATCACCTTTTCCCTATCACATTGGTTAGAAGCAAGTCAGTCATAGGTCCTGTTCACAATCAAGGGGAAGGGATAATGCAAAAGTGTGAACATCAGAAGGCAGGTATCATGAGGGTTGCCTCAAAGTCTGTCCAATACAAATTTTACATAAACCAATGAAGTACACGTTTGTTGTTTGACAAAACAAACCAAACTGAATACTTTGGAAATACTAGATAAAAGTTGCTAGACTGCTGTCCAACTAGGTGTGGGCAAGATAAATGTAAAAGACTGGGAAAAAATCTAGGCTTCTGCTCTAATTGCTGCCTGAGTGTCATTCAGTTCTCTCATTAATTAAAACAAAACAAAACTGGAAACAGTAGGAAGTGTATTATGAACTTATGAGTGTGATCTGTACAAGGCAAATAAAGCAGAATGATAACTGGCAGACCCAAACTTAAAAAAAAAAAAAAAAAGAAAAGAAAAAAGCTTTGGCCCTACATGAAAAGATTAATCAATGCATATACATTTGTGTGTACAACTGAAGTGTTAAATGTTTATATAACTTTTAATAATTCCTCACTTTAACCTGCTTTTTTCAATTAACAGTTCCTTACTACACTATGAAAGAGGGCTTTTACTTTTACTCTAATTGGCACAGCCATTTCCTGTATACTATGAAGTGTGGCCCATTAAGCCACATGAATAAGCCATGTTGGTTTCTGGATTCTAACTCCTCTTCTTTCTCTTGTCTTGACAAAGCACATCAAATTACAGAATACCGAAGACAACACTGTCATATGAATAATCTTGAATTGACTCTAGTTACTTTTTATGAAATTACTGGCAAATTTGGTAGTTTTCTCTTAGAATCAGCTGGGATATATCTCAAAACTAACAGAAACATACTGATGTTTCCTGGCAGCTCCATGTTTCAGAACTACTAATCTAAAGAAACAGACTGGCAGCATATTCTTCAGGTATTCCTCCAAAAGCATTGGGGTATTTTTTTGTTTATTTAATTATTTCATAAGTTGGGCTTTTGACTGCAATGAGTTAATAAATCCCTAACTGGTACCTGGAATGTAGTTATTCCGTTCTACAAAGAACAGACATGAGCTGAGGGATAGGATTAAAATCATTTTGTGAAAACTGGGGCATCCACAACAAAAACAGCACCTGAACAGAAGGCCACTCCACTTCCATCCTGAGAAGAAGCAAGAAAAAGAGTTGTAGGCAGGGCCAAAGTTCTAATCATAACTTTAACTGGAATTTTTAATTCCAATTAAAACAACAATACACAGCCATTGGGTTCCTATATCTCAAGTATGTCTTGAGTACATTGTTCAATCCTTAGTTTCCTCTCCTTCAGCAGTTTTGGACAAAGAGAGAGAAAAAAACATAAGCGATAACAATAAGATGTGTGTGGGTTTGGGTGTGTGTTGACTAAAAATGATAGGCAGTTGTCGAAGAATGGTTGCTGTTAGAAGGAGCATCAGGATGTTTTACATGGTATATTGAGTAAGGATAATGGAATACCAGATTCCTACCCCATCAATCATCTCTCCTCCCAAAGAAACACTTGAATTGTCAGCTGGATTTCGATCCCTGTTATGAAATGAACTGTGTTCCCCGCAAATTCATATGTGGAATCCCTAATGCCCAGTGTGACTATACTTGGAGACAGGGACTTCAAGGAGCTAATTAAGGTTAAGTAAGGTCAGAAGGGTGGGGTTCCAATCCAATATGACTGGTGTCCTAAAATGAGGAAGAAATGTCAGGGATGAACTGGTCATGTGCAGGCCAAGGAGAAAGACCTCAGGAGAAACCAAACCTGCCTACACCTTCATCTTGAATTTCCAGACTCTAGAAAGGTGAGAAAATTTCTGTTAAGTCACCCTGTCTGTGGTATTTTGTGATGGTCCTACTAGCAGACTAATATGATAACCCTCCAAATCTAGAGAATTTTGGCCAATTGAAAAGTACCACATGGCTTCAGCAAATGTCTAAGATATCTCTTCCTCTCCAGGACTCCCCTCAACCCCTGCCTAGCTCTTTATTTTCCAGTTGGCTGCATGAAAGAAAGAGACTGAAGCTAATGGCAGAGTTTTCTGCATGAGCTGCATGAGCCAAAAGGCAGCAGGGAGAGGGAGAGGAAGAGCCACATATATATATGTGATCTTTTAACCCAGGGCAGATCCTCATCAGCAAAGTGCCAATCTTCACACTTCTTTGGGTCAGTGGAGAGAGTTAAATGGGCATTTAGACAATGAAAAGAGGTTTGAAACAGAGAGTTACTCTTTAAAAAGTTAATTACTGTATGTGTCATATGCTTCAGGTACAAGTACAAAAAATAGAGGTATTTTTAAGAATAGTAGTGCCATGCTACTATTTGAGTTTCTGATGTTAATTTTCAGTTCTTTTTCTTTCTCATTTTCAAACTGTGATGTCACACAATGTTGCTAGCAAATGTAAATTTAGTAAGAGAGCTCTGAATTTATTATTCCCCTTTGAATTTACTGTTTCAGGTTTGCTATAGGCTGGAAATTAAGGCCAGAGTTTGCTAGAATTGTGTGTTAAATTAGGAAAATAAGTCAGGAGTGAAGGCCCAAGATACGTCTTCTATATCACAGCTATTCTAGTTGTTTAGAGGCCTTTATTGTTTCCTTCTTGGTTCTTGGCTTTGTTCCAGATAACTAAAGTTAGTAAACAATCTTCAATTCTTTGGAGATATTGACTTTTCAATTGGGTCTTTCCTGGCTAGAGCTTAGGTCAGGATTAGCCAAACCCCATTAGTGTCAGTCAACATTTGCCTCAATTATGTGCATTTTCCTTGTCTCTTCTCAACTGCTCTTTGTTCCTTCCTATCTCTTCCATTCTTCTGCTAGTACTCTTTTTGTGATGAGAAAAATTCTGCCATTTTTAGAACTAGCCAACTGGACATGGCTTAAACAATCATCATTCCAGTTATACCCAAAGTGTCACAGTCAGGGGCCAGTCAAATGCACATAGTCTTCTCTCCATCAGACCTGCTCACCAGTCTGATAAAGTTGCCCTTGATCTCCTCAGTGTTACAGGACTTCTGCATCGCTTGCTTGATTTTGAGGCAGAAGGAGAACACTGTGGTCACTGGGAGCTTGACAAAGGCAATGGTTGAGCTCGTTCCTCCTGAGAGCGCTATTCCATGCTGTCTTCAGAGTCACAGTAAACTGGGCTAGGAGAAGGCTGGCACACAGTTCCTGTGCCTTACAACACAGCCTTCTTCACCTTTCAAAGATTGTGCTCTGATTTGGGTTTTAGGAGGGTTAGGAACCCTTCTTTGTCTTCACCGCAATCTTTGTAAAACTTCTATCTGTATCTTTGACAGTTTACTGGCCTATTAATATGAAGTGTGGGTGTGGCTTTACCCTGAAGGTGACATGCAGTTCCAAGAGACTGCTAGGTCCTTGTCTAGACTATCTCAGAAGTGCCATTTATTGAGGGATTATGTGCATATATATATATTTTTTATCTACGTTAACGGAATCCTACAGATTAAACTTTCAGCTTTTTAAATTCTAGAATCATCATGTCATTTCTTTTTTAGCTCTTAGACATCTCATTGGGATGTCAAGTATTTTGTAAAATTATTGCTAGCAGCACTATAACAATTTAAGCTAACTTCTTAAGGTCTTCCTATGAAATCACAGCACAGAAAAACATCTGAATATAATTAAATGAATACATATTAGGTGATTTATAACTACAACAGTAAAATAATTATTCAGTATTTCTTTATAAAGTTGATAACTTGCAGCCAATTATTCATTGCAAAGTAATAGAAGGAAATACCCTATAAATGATAGCCTGTGTCAGTTTCCCAAAGTTTTGTCTTCACATAGGTAGATTATAAGATTCTTATAAGAAGATTATAAATCTTATAATTTCTTATAAACCAGTACCAATTTCATATTACTAGAATCTCTCCTAAGATCCTGCACAGCTTTGGGTATAAATCAGTGCTCAGTAAAAGTAATTGTTGGAGATATGAAGTTAAATAATTTCAGAAAGAAGATATTAAACTTAAAAGTAGCCTAAATTTGAAAAGATGGCCAATTTCATTAGAAATCATGGAAATTAAAATTAAAACTAGATACAACTTCACACCCATAAGGTTGGCAAAAGTTTTAAAACATGGTAATATAAAGTGTTGACAAGAATGTGGAGCAATAGTAAATCTCATACAGTGCTGGCTTAAGTAAAAATTGGTACAGCTACATTGGAGAGCAATTTGACATTATCTAGTAAAGTTGAGGTTATGCATGCCCTTCAACCCAGCAACTCTACTTGGAGAGAGACACCCCTCTATATATCTTCTCAAAAAGATATACACAATAATGATCATTCATTATCTGTATAGTAAAAACAAATAGTTAACTAACTCGAAAAACAAAATAAAATACAAACATAGAACAATAAAATCCACTAACAGGAAAATAAATAGATGTGGTATATTAAGGAGAAAATGGATAAACCATGCATGGCATATTCATACAATGGGATCCAACAATAGCAATAAAAAATAAATGAACAAGGTCAAGCATGGTGGCCCACGCCTGTAATCCCAGCACTTTGGGAGGCCGAGGCAGGTGGATCACCTGAGGTCAGGAGTTCAAGACCTGCCTGGCCAACATAGTGAAACCCTGTCTCTACTAAAAATACAAAAAATTAGCTGGGCTTGGTGGCGGGTGCCTGTAATCCCAGCTACTTGGGAGGCTGAGACAGAAGAATCACCTGAACCCAGGAGGTGGAGGCTGCAGTAAGCCAAGATCACGCCATTGTACTCCAGGCTGTGCAACAAGAGTGAAACGCTGTCTCAAAAAAAAAAAAAAAAAAAAAAAAAGGGAAGAAAGAAAGAATAAGACTATATAACTAGCATGAATAAACTATAAGACAATGTTAAATGAAAAAATCCGATTACAGAAAGATAGGACATCTTAAAATAACAAATATACTGTATTTTAAGTACAATCATATGTAAAAAAAAGTTTTTAAAAATTTGAATGGGAATAAGAAAGACCAAATTCAGAATAGTAGTTATTTCTAGGTAGGAAAAGACAAGACTGGAACCAAGAAATGACACATGGGGCTTCAACTGTAGCTGTGATGTTTTATTTCTTTAAAAACAAGATTAGAACAAAACATTTTGGTGTAATAAATAAATATCATGAGAAAGCAACTTTTTTAAAATGGGAAAGACATTTTGAAGTCCCTATCCAAAAAATAAAAATAGACTAGTTTATTATATCAACAAACTGCCAAGCTTAGAAAAACATGAAAATATGACTCTTAAAATAACTAAATAAGAAAAAAGACTGTGACTTTTAAAACAGCCAGATGGTTAGTCTAAACTTCATAGGTGACTTAAATACTCTAAGCCTCCTTCATTTCCCTCAAGAGAAAATTCTTCCACATTGATTTCAGTGTATCTTAAGTAGCTTCTTGAGAACACAGAAATGGATGCTTTGCAGCTATTAAAAACCAAGCAATTAGGATAGAGGTTTTCAGAGTTAGAGGCAGAATACAGGCATTAAACCAAAAACATCAGAAACAAAAAGCGTCAACAAACAAATCAACAAAATGACTACCAAAACTAAAACAAATAAAAATGGAAGTTATTATTTATAAATAACTTGGTTATGAGTGCTTGATTTTATGGAGGTTAAGTGGATTTAACACTGTCAGAGGAATAGGAAAGGTTTCCCTGAAGAAGTAACTCTAGGCTGAAATGGGAGGAATGAGTAAGGACTAATTAAGGGAAGAGGGGAGATAAGCCTTACCCAGAAGGTGGGAGAAAGTTGCAAAGGCCTGGTAACTGGAATAGAGTATGAATAGGAGCAGATGAAAATCACTAAAGCTGCAGGAGTTGGGGAAGAGGAGAGTAAAGAGAAGCTATGGGGAGTTCATGGTCCATGAGGTAGAAAACGAAGGTAGGATACCATGTTAACAAATTTGATTTTTGGACTACAAACAATAAAATGCCATCTGAAAGTTTAAACAAAGGGATAGCATATTCACAGACGTATTTTGCATCCTTGACGACTTTTAAACTCTATGTATTACATTTTAAACTCTCTCTCTCTCTGTGTGTGTGTGTGTGTGTGTGTGTGTGTGTGTGTACGTACATACATACATAAAGTGGATGCAGTTAGAAGGCTACAAGAAGATAATTGTGACTTTGTCTAAACTGGTCATGATGGAGAAAGATAAAAGCAGATATTTTCAAAAGAGATATAAGAAATAAAATTAGCAAGACTGAAAATTCCCAAGTCACAGTCATAGATTGGGAAAATGAATAAGCATTAGGTAATGTTTCAGATAATTCTCAAGACATTCAGAGTGATTACTGAATCTAACCTTAAAGAGATATTCCTCCCTGAAGATTATGTATGGCTGTCAAATTCTAGGTTGTCGAGCTTATTAAACTCAAAATCTGAAAGACTGGAAGTTTTAATTTGAGGGATATTAGCAAACAGATTTTTGATATACTCTTTGGATATGCTTGCTCTGGAAGATATTCTTCATATTTGGATGCACATCTGTATGTTAAAAATGCCCAATTATATGTCATTGAGCCCTTTATCCAGTAATTAAAGAAGGCTAACAAGGTTTAGAAAAGTCAGATTTTTGGTCACTAAACCGCACCGTTTGTTTTTCTCAGCAAATCTGATGATCACATCCTCAACATTTAAACTGTTGGTATTTTAGCCGGATATTAATATTATTGGTATCACCTTAAAACACTTGTTTAAACACCTTTTCCCTCAAAATCCCCATATTTCAGCGTGAAAAGTATACTTCCCACCAATTCTTCATATGATTTTATGTTAAACCCTGTTTTCAGTATTTTGTCCGAAACCAAATCAAAATTAAAAGCATCTTGCCGACCACTAATTTCATGGAGAAGGAAATAGTGGGTAACTGGGTATTAGGCATAATCTTATTTATTCACATGGTAGTATTATTCCTTGCAGAATATCCCCACCTTTAACCTTCAAAAAAGCTCTAGGGGTATTTCATCATTATTGATTAAAAGATATGCAGTCTACATACCATTTCACAAAATAATAATTCTCTTATCACTTATGTTTTTGTTGGCCCACGTAAGAACTAGTCAAATTGTTCCTTCAAATGATCCACACACGTGACAAGAACTGTATGAAAGAATTACTCAGCACATAAGTGGTTTTGTTTAGCTATAAAGTGAAATATGCTATATAGCGTGTATATGTGAGAGTAGCTGATATTTCAATATATGTCCAATAGTAACATTTGTTAAGGAATACTTCCAAAGCACTTCTTCTGCTCACTCCTTGATAAAAATATTTGTCAATAATTTTGTGATTGGTTTTACAAGTTTGGTTTCTGATAATTGGCTAAAACATATTGAATTCTGAATATTGCTCCCATGGTTCTGTTCTCCTCTCTACCTTTCACTATGAAATTCTTCAACATGACAAAGATTATTTTGCAGATATTCTGGAAAACTTAATTAGCTTACCAGAGAGGTCTCTGAGCTTTATTCAAAAACTCACAAAAGTTTAAATGGCTTAGGCCACCATTTGACAACATTTTATATAACAAGTAACACACCAGACATGAGTGGTAAATTGATAATTCATTTAATAAAGTCTAATTTTCAGAATTCAATAATTTAAATTTTTTACCCTTTTCCTGTTTGTGTAAAATCACTGTCCTAGCAAAGCGATTCACATTCTATAAAACTTTAATGCAGCAGTCATCTATTATATAATGACATAATTCTGAGTTGTAGTAAGTCTTGTTTTTATTTTCATTACAGATTTTACTAGTTAGGAAATCACTTCTGAACTACTTAGCCACTTTTGTGAATTTGGAACATAAAATAACACAGTAAAACAACGGAAAATGTAAATTAATAAGTAATACACGGAAGATACAAAAATGTTAGCAGAGATTAACTGCACCCTGGTGACTATAAGCTGAGACAGACTTGACACAAACTTTGCCATCTTTGCATAAATTGATGTGTCTGAGTTTCAAAACTAGTGATATCTCTGAGAAAATGATCCTACAACATTTCAAATTTATGAACTATGAAAAATATTGTTTCATTATTTTGCTTTTCCTTCAACATTAGTAGGCTGCTTAAAAGAACCCCACGAGGCTGGGTGTGGTGGCTCATGCTTGTAATCCCAACACTTTGGGAGGCCGAGGTGGGTAGACCACGAGGTCAGGAGATTGAGACCATCCTGGCCAACATGGTGAATCCCCGTCTCTATTAAAAAAAAAAAAAAATGACGAGTTGATGGGTGCAGCACACCAACATGGCACAAGTATACATATGTAGCAAACCTGCACGTTGTGCACATGTACCCTACAACTTGAAGTTTAATAATAATAAATAAATTTAAAAAAATAAATAAATAAATAAATAAATAAATAAAAATTAAAATTAGCCGGGTGTGGTGCGTGTGCCTGCAGTCCCAGCTACTCAGGAGGCTGAGGCAGGAGAATTGCTTGAGCTTGGGAGGTGGAGGTTGCAGTGAGCCAAGATAGCGCCACTGAACTCCAGCCTAGGCGACAGAGAGAGACTCTGTCTCAAAACAAACAAACAAACAAACAAACAAACACCAGGAATCACTAGTATGGTTCATGGACCCTCTTTTAAAATACATTATTATATGAGGCAGAACTAATGCTTTGAAGAGGAAGAACTAAAAATAGTATGTACCTTAAATACTTTTTAACTATGAAAACTAATTAAATTGGATTCCACTAATTCAAAATATGTAATACAAATAATATGAGCATATTATGGGAACAATATTGAAGCCAAAGATACTTAACAATTCCAAAAACCAAACACGTTTAAGAGCTTTGTATTTTGGCAGTGTTAAGCAGTTGGTGTATCAACTTTAGATTATTTTATCTATCATTGATGTTTGCAAAGGAAGGCAATAATTCCTATAAATATCTGATACACAGAAGAGGGTAAAGGAGAGGGATCAGCTTAAATTCAGATCAAACCAGAACAAATTTACCCAAACACTTCTAGAAGTGAGATTACAATGAATCCTTATTTCATATAAATGTGCGATAATTACCTGCCTTTTAATGAGTATACCTAAGACATGGAAGCAAATTTTACTATCTTTTTCAATGCTAGGGAAAAATGGATTGTTTTACATTCCATTACTTTCTAGGTATGACTGACTGGGAGATGCCACTGCCTAAATGGGAAAGGTCAAATGCTGAATGTTCTAAACACATGAGAGTTAGTGAAGATTTGATCTGTTTTTTCTTCAGAACTTCTAAAAGAAAGCAAATCTATGAACATACATGTAAATCACTTAAAAAACAATCACACACACACACAGTGTACTGGCTACATTTAGTGAGTCTTCATCTTTATTTTTACTTTCACAGGTTAAAGAAAACAAAATTGTATCATTTTTTATATGCCTATTTGGAAAAGCAATACTTTATCAACAAGATCAGTAGACTATATGACAGAAATTACTTATCATCAAGAAGTACACATTTTAGTTATTCAGATAAAGAAAGCAACATTCAGTCTCATGTTCACATGTTTCAGTAAGTACAATTTTGTTTATACAACCTTGGAAAAGACAGAGTAGGAGTCGCATTACTGTGTATTCCAGCTAGCACAACAGGCCTGAGTAGTTCTAGATGCCACTTAAAATCACTCAGTTTGCTAGGGTAATCCACAGCTAAATACAGGAAAAGTAGAAAAGCTAGGTGAGCCATGGACAAGGACGCTGTGTACAGTTACGCAGTCTGTGCATTTTAAATGGGTTCCCAGCACACGGGTGGGCAAAGACATATCCCACTGTGGTTCTAGCCCAGTAAAAAACAGCATCTTTGCGTAGTTAATTGGTCCAGGGAAGATGTCTTTTTGTCACTTACACAAATGCATCATGGTCAGCAAAAAGACTGATGCTAGAAGAAGAGACTTTCTCCCAGAAGAAACTTAGAATACATTATCTCACATTCACGGAAAAAATAGAACCCAGCAAAGTTTTCATGTTCTTACTGGGCAGAAATATCAGTGTTATGAAAAGTTAAACTGGTTGTCAAATTTTCAAAAGAATCTCCAATAAGTACAGAGGCAGAGCTCTAAGAAGAAATTTGGGACTGAGCCAAATGAGAAGAAAGTTTGAAAAACACAAACCTAAATTTTTTATCTAATGCTACAATCATAGCAGATGTAAGCACAGCATACTAACAATTTCTTATAAGATTCTTTCTGTTTTAGGAATTCAAAGTCGTTTGTGTTAAAATTACATATGTGACAATGGTCCCATTATATTCTAATAAAAGTCACAATGTACATTCTCTCACTCTATACAAACCTATCATATATGGCATAAATGTTAAAACATTCGTTTCATTTTTAAAGTACTAAAATGCACATCTGAGAAAATTTTCTCATTTAAGTAATTAATGAAGTAACATGAAATAGCTTTGGTTTGCTAAGGCAATCCCCGTCCTAACTGCTTTCTTTTCTCTCTATGTTGTTTCATATTTTCATCCTTTAAAGAAACATTCTTATTTTTTACTGTGAGTTATCTGAAAGACTAGTAGTTCTTGTGGAAGAAGGAAGAAGAGCAAATGAAGCAATAAAAGGAAACTCACCTATGAACAATATTAACTTCTAACTAGATTTTTAATTAAAAAGCTTATCAGCAAGGTCTCTGGACTTCATCTGAAAATTCACAAAAGTTTAAATGGCTTAGGCCACCATTTGTCATTTTATATAACAGCTAAGACACCAGATACTATCAGTAAGTGGATTATTCATTTAATATAAATCTAATTTTTAGACGTCAATTCTGAATACTTGAAAATACTTCAAAATATTTGAATAGCTCAAATCCTGAATATGTATGATACAAGGTTTTATTCTATTGAATAGAAGAGATAAATTTCTTTCATATGGTACACGTATTTAAGTAGTAGATAGTTTTCAAGCAACTACTTGGTAAGTCATAAACATTACATTTTGTATCATGTCTTTTCTTCACATATTGATGAAATGTAGAATTGTAGCTAACAGAAAATTTAGAATGATTTTACAGAACATCATATATTAATGATAAACTCACATTCTAATTACTTATTAAATTAATTAAATACCTTTTGTAGACTGGTAGGATTTAGCTGAGTTTTGTCTATTATTTTCACAGCAACCTAAAAAAAAAAAAGAATCATTAAACTCTGTTTGAAAAAGGCATATTTTAATTAATAAAACTTACAAAAGACCCAACTTTTGTTTCATTCCTAACTAGATATCATTTCGCTCTTTTTAGGTATTCAAATAATCAGATAGTAACGTTTTGATAATTTGGCAGCCTTAGAATATACTCCATTGACCCAAGTCTTTAATCTTTTGATCCTGAGTCGATGAAATGAAAGCGTTGCTATTTCTTCTAAGTTTCCTTCTTTAAAGTAAAAATCATCCTGTATCTTAACCTTTTACTCATGATCTTGATAAGCAACAATTATAGGGGGGAAGTGGCTTGTAAACTTGCAGTAAGTTAAATATTATGTGAATAAAACGATTCTGCTGGTAGAGAGATTGGATATCCAAGCTCACTTAGAGCAAACTGACAAAACGGACCTGAATATCTAAGGCTCTGCCCAGTATTCCCTGTCTCTGAATGGCTCCTAGGGTCAGAATAGACAGAAGGAACCAAATTCAATGGGAAACGACAATAATATTATATATAGAGCAAAGTGAAAATTTATTAAAAATATTTTTATTGTTTTTTTTTTTTTTTTTTTTTTTTTTTTTTGAGACAGGATCTCATTCTGTTGCTAAGGCTGGAGTGCAGTGGTGTTATCACAGTTCGCTGCAGCCTTGACCTCCTGGGCTCAAGTGACCCTCACCTCAAGCTCCCAAGTAGCTGGGACTACAGTTGCACACTACCATGCCTAGCTAATTTTTGTATTTTTTGTAGAGCCAGGGTTTTGCCATGTTGCCCAGGCTGGTCTTGAACTCCTGGCCTCAAGCAATTATGCCCACCTCAGCCTCCCAAGGTGCTGGGATTGCAGGCATGAGTCACTGCATTGGGCCTGATTAAGATTTTTTTTTTATATAATGTCCTAATCAGATCTAGTAAATGTTATGTAATACAAAATGTTACACATTTATTCAAATAAAGTCTTTAACCCTAGCATACAGGTATATATACACAATATACATATGTGCAAGTATATAAATTCTTACTATATAAATACATATAAGTTAAAACACATGAGATTTTAGAAATCCAATTATCTTATTACCTGAGAAAACCACCCACACAGAAGTACTTGCTCAATGTAGTCTCTAAATACATACAAATTAGCAGGTGACTTTCTATGTATTTATACCTAACTTATCTCAAGCAGCAAGAACTTTTGTTCCCGAGGGTTGGGCAGCAATGGAAATCAGAAACGTTCACAGAAATCATATAATGAAAGTCAACATCTGAGGAAAGCTCATCTGCATTACACCTGATTGATAAGATGCTAATATGTATGAATGATTCTTTTCTAGATATTAAAAGGTCAACCTTTATGCCATGATAAACCTCTGCCTACTAATGTTCCATTCACACATACCCCAGTGTTTACCATATTGAAACTGTCATTTACTCCCAAACATGAGCTATAGAGAAGCTTTAACAAGACTCCAGAGAGGTCCAGGCAGATATTAAAAGGCATTGTGCAAACTTACCTCTCTACCAGTTAGAACGTGTCTTGCCAATTTGACTTTGGCAAAATTTCCCTTCCCTATTGTTTTTTGTAAACGGTAATTTCCAATGTGAGGCTGTTCATCTGTTGCTGATGTAATGGAGTTTCTACACCGGGGGATGTTCTGTCTGCTACTCGACTTGGTAGGCTGGATGTGCGGTTCAGTATATCCATCCACAGATGTATGCTAAGAAAAAGTTTACAAGATTCATTGTTAAATTATATTATAAAAGGACAAGTAAAAAGGGTACAAATAATTATCATTACCAATTCTTCAATAACAATATATTGTACTACATCCTTTTAAAGTTTGAGCATTCTATTTATAATTTCTTCTGGACTTGAGCTCCCTTTACCAGGTAGAGTATAATTGTTTAAAATGAAATATTCAGGCCAGGCATGGTGGCTCACGCCTGTAATCCCAGCACTTTCGGAGGCCAAGGCAGGTGGATCACTTGAGGTCAGGAGGTCAGGACCAGCCTGGTCAATATAGTGAAACCCCGTCTCTACTAAAAACACAAAAATTAGCCGATTGTGGCAGCACATGCCTGTAATCGCAGCTACTTGGGAGGCTGAGGGAGGAGAATCACTTGAACCTGGGAGGCGGAAGTTGCAGTGAGCCAAGATCACGTCAGTGCACTCCAGCCTGGGTGACAGAGCGGGACTCCATCTCAAAAAAATAAAATAAAATGAAATATTCTACATGGTTTTAGGGATACGCTTTCAATTTAAAATTGTAAATAAATATACAGCCAGAAGCTTCACAAACCATTATTTCCTTATAAAGGTGTTATCTCTTTAGGTTGTGATGACAGTATAGTTCAGGGCTGCTTCATTAAAAAGGCAGAATGTCTTTATTGCCAAGACAACCTCACGGGTGTAAATCTCTTTCTCAAAACTAGCCCAGCCATTTGTCATGTTCTCGCTTCCATTTTGGGGGCATATAACTCAAAGAACTGACCAATGAGCAGCCCGCCTCAAGTATACCTATAATTCATTCCTGCCCAACCCCCTCACCCAGTTTATTGTGTCCAAGTGAAAGCTATCTATAGTCCTGCCCAAGTCCATAACCTATCCATTGCATCAGTGCTGTTCTGGAGGCAAAGATGTCACTTTGTCTCATGGCCTCACACTAACCTACAACTGCAATGGATAGCTGATCCTGTTCACCTATGGACTCAGCACCTAAATTCCCAGGTCAAGCTGCCGAACCAGCTCTGTTTCACTAGCTGTGATTGTTCCTGTTCTTGTCTAGTTTGGTCTGTATTTTGACATACATAAAGTTTCTAGCAGTTTTTGTGAAAATGTTGAATCACACATGATAAATACAACATCTTTCTCTGGCATCTTAAAAAATTGCTGATGAAGAGTAAAACAAAATAACAAAGGAAAGGATATCTTTTGTTTGCAAAATAATGCAGAGTTGTATTGCCCCACCTATAGGACCAACAGCTTCCTAAAGAATTTTGATCTTAAAGGCAACATTAAAGAGGAATCAATTTACCAATCTCATGCAAAGCATGATTCAAAGTCATTTTTCTATTTGTAACTACTTTTTGTTTTATGATAATTTTTAAAAACTCAGCTCAGGACTAAGGGTTTTTGCTGGGTCTTACACACCTCTGCAGCTTTTGGCCTCACTCTGTGTTAGATGCACTTTGGTGTATTCTCACCACAACCTGTACTTCCATGTATCGCAGCATGCTTTCCATTGTGCTATCATTATACATTTACTTGCCTGTCTCCCACCACCCTATTATAAACAATTTTAGGGCAGAGATGTTTTCTTTTCATCTTTATACACTCAGCACATTACAGGTTACCAGATACACAGGAAGGATTCAATAAAGCAATGGTTTTCACAGTGTTATCCCTGGACCAGCACCATCAGAATCATCTGAGAACTTGTTCAAAATACAAATTCTCTGGTCTTATTCCAGACCTACTGACTATGAAACTCTGGGGGGAGGGTCCAGCACTCCGTGTTTCAACAAGTTCTCCAGGCGATTCTGATGCATGCCAACATTTGAGAACTGCAATAAAAATAATGTAAGGGGGAGTAAAATATAAAGTTACTCACTGGCTCTTGGAGACTTTTCTATCATCTGGGTAGAAACAAGAGATTTTAATTACAGTACTTAATTTCTAAGAGTTAACAGACTGCCATTATATTTCCTACAACTAGTACTTCTCTACAAACTTGTTCTGTAGGGAATGCTGACTTCTCCAGCCTTCAAGATGTATCTTTTTTTTTTTTTTCTGCGACAGGGTCTTGCTCTGTCACCCAGGCTGGAGTGCAGTGGCATGATCACTGCTCACTGCAGCTTCAAGTGATCCTCCCACTTCAGCCTCTTGAGTAGCTGGGACTACAAGCATGCACCGCTGCCCCTGGCTACTTTAAAAACAATTTTTTTTTTTTTTTTTGTAGAGATGGAGTCTCATCATGTTGGCCAGGCTGTTCTCAAACTCCTGGGCTCAAGTAATCTTCCCACCTAAGCCTCCCAAAGTGCTGAGACATAGGCATTAGCCACCGCATCTGGCCATTCATCTTTCAAGATTTAATATGAGTATCTCCTCCACACAGCTTTCTATGCCTTTTCACAGAGATAATTATTCCTCTTTTCTGTTGCTACCTATATACCCAATATATACTTCAACTATTAGAACTCTCACACCATCTTCTAAGTACTTGTCCATGGTCTGTGTTTACCGCTGACTTAAAGCTCCTAAAGCCCCATAACTTAATATAGTGTTAGGCACAGATAAGGCATTTGATACATACTAACTAAATTGAAGGGATTTAGGATCCTCATACTCCTGGTACCCTTACAGAATGACTTCTGAGGAATGAGGCCATGCTGTCCAGATCTTTGATACATATAAAAGCAATATGCATTACAATACTTGAGATGTAACTCAGCTCCTAATGCTGGTTGTAGGCTATATATTGATACTATACCACATTTTGATGGACTGTATTATTAACCCCAAATTTTCACACCCTTTGCCATGTAACTTTTCCAGGACCCTCCCACTGAGGGGGGACATACTTTCCCACTCTTTGGGTTCAGTCACATTTTTTTTTTTTTTTTTGGCCAATAAAATGAGTTAGAAATGATGGTAGGCAAGTCCCAAACTAGACTTCAAGAGGTCTTGTTGTGTCTCAACTTGCTTTCTGCCATCACCATAAGAAGGACTTATCCAGGCTGACAGCAGAAGGATGATGAGAAATACATGGAGCAGAGTCACTCCCAGTTAAGCCAAGATTTAATCAACTGCTCCCCAGCTGACTCTGACTCATGAGAAATCATAAATGGTTCTTGGTTTAAGCCACTTAGGTTGGGATGATTTGTTACACAGCAATGTCAGTAGATACACAATGCTGTCATTATTTTAAAATTAAAAAGTAAACATAAGAGAAAAGGCAAAAACTTATGAACAATTAAAAGATTCTTATTAGACATGTTTACATTTTAGCAGAGTCTAGAAAGAAAGGATGAGGGAGGGAGGGAGGAAGGAAGGAAGGAAAGAAGAAGGAAGAATGAAGGAAGGCAGGCGAGAAGGAGGAGGGAAGGAGGGAAGGAGAGAAAGAGGAAGGAAAGAAGGAAGGAGGGAGGGAGGGAAGGAAGGAAGGGAGGGAGGGAGGGAGAGAGGGAAGGAGGGAAGGAGGGAAGGAGGGAAGGAGGGGGGAGGGAGGGGGGAAAGGAGGGGGAAGGAGGGGGAAGAGGGAGGGAGGGAAGAAAAAAAAAAGAGGAGCTATATATGGCCAATTCCCTAAGGAGAAACCCTTGATTGTAAGCTGCATGGGCGCAGAATCCTTGATTATTTTGCATCCCCATCACCAAATATGGTGTAACACAGAGATTGGCAAACGATTCTGGAGAAATAATATACCCATGGGTCTACAGGCTGTAGCTAGCCAACCCTTGGTGTAACATGTCACATTCTGGGATACAGGTTTAAATTGTTTCTCAATGATTTTTTTTTAAAGATCTCCTAGCTCTCAACATTAAACATGATCATTTATACACAATACATTTATATGTCTTAAATAAAAAATCAGGATATACAGCATATATTTTATATTATAGATATTATATATTCTGAATATATTATGTATTCTGATTATAAGATACCCACCAAAACAAATATTTTCAAAAAATTACATGTTTCCTTAGGATTGCTACAGCATCACTTAGGAGGCAACCTTTCCTTGGAAGGACTCTTTGAAGTACAGTTTGGGATAGCTGATCTCACTTTCCTGATCAACAGCTTAATTCTCAAATAGAAATGTGGCAAGAATATCAACTCAACTCATGCTAGATTAAACAGTGAATTTAATTTAGAACTACCTCAACCCTAAGGCTGTTAGATAGAAGAAATTATGTTAGCTCAATTACAGCATGCCTATGAATTTTAATTTCTACCATTATCTGAAAACACAAGTTCCAATCCTGTCATTCTTTCTTCAAGTTTTCCACTTAATCCAGTAGACTGTGAATTCCTTCATTCTTTCTGCAGCAGTGGTAATGTGACCCTAAAGCTTGCCCTGAGTGTGCAGTGCAGTCAATCAGAGATAATGATTTCATTAGCTCTTCAGTGCTGCATCCCATGGAGCACCAGACTCAAATTCCTGAGTAAGAAGAGATTTTTCCCCGCCTTTAATACTGACTGAAATGGAGTTCTTCTACTCACTGGCTATACATCCTTGGAAATATATATTTTAAAAATTGCAATGTTTTATGACAGCCACAAAATCTGCTTGGTGACTGAATATTCAAATGCTCCTAAAAAGTCAGATCACATATTAGACTAGAAGCCTGTCACAGCTCTGCTCTCGGGACTTTGGAATATGCTAATTTTGCATACCATAACCACCCTTTGGCCAAGTGATATTAGCACCAATACAGGTCACTGCAATTTAGAAACAATAACCACACTTTCGTTTCTCAAAGTCACTTTATTAAAGGAGTAGGAAAGTTCTGCTTCCAACAAAGAATAGTTTGTATCTAACTAAACCTATCAGCAGACAAAAATACAATCTGTAGACAAAATACTAAAAACACCTGTTTGAAGGCTCTGAAGAGCCACAAAAAAGGAAGCAAAGTCTTAAGGGAAGTTGATCATTGAATGAAGAAAAATTTCACAATGTAAAATGTGGGTTGTTACAGTTTTGAGCTGGGGGCAAACTCTGGCCCACCTTGCTCCGTATGACTTAACTACAAGCAGACAGCAATAGTTTTATTGGCTAAAGAGGAGTCTGAGGATAGGCTTGGGAGCTCACAATATGACTGGAAAGTGAGAGAGAAAACCTTGGGAAAAATGAAGTCATGGAGAAGAAAAATGAAATTTGTATATTAATTGCAGGTGCTTTGCTAAGTCCCAAACTATGTACAAGCAAGAGAACCTCTAAGGAACACATTAAAACAAGGTAGTTAGAAATGTAAGTTAATGAAGTAGGTATTTGGCCTGTTCACCAAAAGGAGGCTGAATTTGAAGTTTGAGTCAAGCCAAATTAACTGTCTGCTAAAGCAAAAATCAACACTTCAGAAGATAATTAAATTCAGAGTCTCTGTAGAGTATCAATAAAAATGTTCAGTATGTAAGTAAAACTTACTAGACACATGAAGGAACAGACAAATATGATTCATTGTCAAGAGAAACAATAGTTAACAGAAACAGACCCCAAGATGATCCAGAAGTTAGAATCGACAGGCCAGAACTTTAAAGCAGATATTATAAATACATTTTTTAAAGTAAAGGAAAATATAGTCACAAAGAACAAGTATATGGAAAATGTTAGCTGAAAAATTAAAATGATCATAAAGAGACAAATGGCAATTCTAGAACTAAATACTACAATATTTAAAAAGAAAAATTCATTGGATAAAATTACAGTAGACTGCAAAGAAAAAAGGGTCAATGAACTTGAAGACAGATTAATAAAATTTAGCCAATCTTAACAACTGAGACACAAGAAGACTGAATAAAAATAAAGCCTCAGCCGGGCGTAGTGGCTCATGCCTGTAATCCCAGCACTTTGGGAGGCCGAGGCAGGTGGATCATGAGGTCAGGAGATTGAGACCATACTGGCTAACATGGTGAAACTCCATCTCTACTAAAAATACAAAAACTTAGCTGGGTATGGTGGCGGATGCCTGTAGTCCCAGCTACTCCGGAGGCTGAGGCAGAAGAACGGTGTGAACCCAGGAGGCGGAGTTTGCTGTGAGCCCCGATTGTGCCACTGCACTCCAGCGTGGGTGACAGAGTGAGACTCTGTCTCAAATAAATAAATAAATAAAGTCTCTACGATCTGTGGTGGGTCAATGTCACATAAACTGTCACATGTATAAATGGGGCCCAGAGAAGGAATAAAAGAAAATAGGGTGGAAAAAAAGAACTTGAAGTAATAATGGCCATACAATTCCTCCAAATGGTAAATTTTAAGAATGATAAATACCAAGGAAAAAAAAAACAACCCAGTGTAGAAGATCACTGTCAAATTGCTGAAACCATGCTTAGAGGAAAACAAAAACCTTAAAAGAAGTCAGGGAAAAATGACATGTTCACATATAGGGATAACAATACAAATGGCAACTCACTTCTCATTAACCAACAATGGAAGTCAGATGACAACATTTTTAAAGTGCTACAGAAAAATCAAATGCAAGCCAAAATTTATTACCCAGTGAAAACATTCCTCAAAAAAGGCAAAAAAGACATTTTTAGATTAACAAAAACTGAAAGAATTTGTTGCCAACAGACATACACTATAAAAAATGCTAAAGAAATGAAAGTAACCATAGAGGGTAAAATGAATCTACACAAATGAATAAAGAGCTCTGGAACTAGAAAATATGTGGGTAAATACAAAACAGTATACATTTTTCCACCTCTTCATTTATTTAAAAGACACATGACTCTTCAAAGCAAAGCATAATACTGTTAAGTGGAACTTATAAGCAGAAGTAAGAATATGTGAAAACAAAACTACAGAGATTTCAGCATTACTCTCTCAATAGCTGAAAGAACAACTATACCTGAAAAAACAACTGCCAGGCGTGGTGGCTCATGCCTGTAATCCCAGCACTTCAGGAGGCCAAGGTGGGCAGATCACCTGAGGTTGGGAGTTCAAGACCAGCCTGACCAACATGGAGAAATCCCGTCTCTACTAAAAATACAAAAAAATTAGCTGGGCGTGGTGGCACATGCCTGTAATCCCAGCTACTTGGGAGGCTGAGGCAGAAGAATCGCTTAAACCCGGGAGGCAGAGGTTGCTGTGAGCAGAGATTGCACCATTGTACTCCAGCCCGGGCAAAAAGACCGAAATTCTGTCTCAAAAAAAAAAAAAAAAAAGAAGAAAAGAAAAGAAAAGAAAGAAAGAAAAGAAAAAACAGTAAGGACACACAAAATCTGAACAACACTATCAAGTTATGGAAGGTTACAGATTTCTTAAAGCACATGGTTCTTAAGTTCTAAGTCAAGAACCCTTCTCTAGATCTCTTAAGCTCTTCCCATAGATATTTTAGTTCTCTTTAGAGTGACAATGTTGTCTTTTCATCAAAGGATAACTTAAAGAACAGCTTCTTTGCCGGCTGCAGTGGTGTTTGCCTGTGGTCCCAGACACTCAGGAGGCAGGTGAGAGGACCGCTTGAGCCCAAGAGTTCTGGGCTGTAGTACACTATGTTGACCTGGTGTTTGCACTAAGTTCAGCAACAATATGGTGACCTCCTGGGAGTGGGGGACCACCAGGTTGCCTAAGGAGGGATGAACCAGCCCTGGTCAGAAACAGAGCAGGTAAAAACACCCATGTTGATCAATAGTGGGACTGCACCTGTGAACAGTCACTGCATTCCAGCCTGGGCAACATAGTGAGACCCTGTCTCTAAAGAAATAAAAAATGAAAATAAAAAAGAACAGTTACATCTCTATAGGAACATGGCTGAAGATACATTAATAATAATTAATACCTACTTCATAAGGATCCAAGCAACGAATCTGCCTGAGTTTAGTTTTTGGAAATATTTCTCTGACCTGGTACACTTCCTTTATTATATTAGTATACAATAATGTCTCCCTCTTTCCCCTGTTTTGACATTTCAAGGTGACTTTTCATATTAAATAGTACAATGGTGGATGTTGTCAGTGATGCTACTTTTATGAGTGACAAAAATATTTTAACAGCTGGAAAAGAATGCTTATGAAACATAGAAGACCTGTGATTCTCCTCCTCTATGTTCCTACTGCACTTGAAACATTCTTTTACATAATACTTACAATCTTACAATGAAACTACCTTATTTTTTTAAGCCATGTTCTATGAAACTGTGAGCTTTTAAATTGTCAAGTCTTTTACATTCATTATCATTCAATATAGTGACTAGTACATGAATGATGAATGAACCCACTAAATACGTTATCTTCTATTGTTAAGTACTCAACTTAAATCCTTCTGCAAACTGGCCAATAACTATTTTATCTGGTTCTTTAAAATCAACAAAACTAAAAGTCCTCAACAAAATGCAACTTAATTACAAACAAAAAAATCAATTTTATTTGATATTATCAGAGCTTATTTCAATGAGATGTCAATAAATTTGATAAGATAGTCACATACCTATTTCCAAAAACATAAAACACAAAAATACAAGGTCTAACAATGGAAAAAGAAAAAGTTATTGAAATAAATTGCCACTAAAACCTTCCGACAGCTACCATGCTATGCACAGCATAAATCCAAAGGGAGAAGTTGTACAATATGTTCCTGCCTGCCCTTATTGAGCAAGTGCGCAATTTTCCAAATATTCATATTCCAAGTACCCTTTTACCTGGTTTGTTTTTAGGTACCAGAAATGGGTTCAGTTTTAAAACCTAAATAGTATGATAATAATGAAGAAAAGTAGCCAATATAGTTTATTAATAGAGATCCAAGTAACCTAAATGAAATATTAGCTGATATCACCAGTAACATATTAAACAATTATCACTTCAATTAAGTAGGTGTATGATCAGAAGGCAAAGTTAACTCTATACAAGAAAAATATTACAATTTACTGCTTCGACTTGAAAAACATAGAGTTGTACTAAGTGAAATAAACCATAAAAACAGAAACAAGAGTATCCCATCAAACACCTTTATTCAACAAAGTAGCACTACTAGATATATCAGCAATGCTTCTTAAGAACATATATATATATATATATATATATATATATATATGGAAAAGATTTATTTGTATTCTCTTTCTGCAGCTGGCATAAATATAAACCTAGAAAATCCAAGTAAATCAATAAAGTATCTTTTGGAGGTTCAAAAAGTTGTAAGAGACAGGAAACAACCTTAATAATTACTACATTCTGAGGAAAATCACTGGGTTAACTCTTCATTCATCCTTTCATATTCAGCTTAGACATCACTTCCCAGGAAATGCCACACATCATATTGGAGTTTCTACTCCTTCTTCATCTAAGTCAGGTTCAGTGTCACATTTGGTCTTTCTATTGTTATTTCTAGCACTGCACTGTTCCAAAATTTTTAATTAATTTTTATGAAATGATATATTGTTCACCATTGCTTTTTTACATCCTTCTACTTCTCTTAGATTTACTTTTTCTAGTTTGTAAAATTTTTTTCAGATAGGTGTGTAGGTGATATACTTTCTGAATCTTTACAGCTGCTAATTTTTGTTTCAACTTCACATGTAAACAACAATTCCATTAGATACAGAATAAGTACAAAGGAACATTCTTCCAGTTACTCCAGTTATTTCAGAAGGTTGAACCTTTTAGAAACATGATTTACTTATATCTATAAAAACATCACAAATTGTGACCCCTGAATGACAAAACAATGAAAGACAGAAGAAATCCTACAGAAGTTCCAGGTGAAAAAAACTTTTTACAAAACCTTTGTCTAAGGAATAGACCTAAATGCAAAGGAGAATATGTGATATGTCAGTGTGAAATTTAGCACTTCATATCAATGAAGAAGTAATAAATTATTCAACAAATAGTATTGGAACAGCTAGAAAAAATAAAGCTGAATATCTAGGAGTGAGGTATCACTCTTTACTCCAAAATAAATTCACAATCGATTAAGAATACAAATGTAAAAACAAACAGAAAAAAACACAAAGATGAAGAAACCACAAAAGTACCAGAAGAAAGAATCAACAGTTCAGCAAATGTTTTTTAGTCTCAGCATGGGAAATGCCTCTCTAAGTATAACATAAAATAAAAGTCACTAAAAAAGTTTAATAAATGTGACATCACAAATTTAAAAGACAGTAGTTGATTTTTCAAAAAACTCTCATTTCAAAGCAAAGAGGCAGACAATAAATTGAGAAAAAATATTTGTAATATATGGCAGGCAAATGGTTAATTTTAAAATACTAAACCTTCCATAAGTCAATTTTTTAAATGGGCAAATATGAATGTGCACAGGAGGTATACAGATATTTCACAGAAAAGGACATATATGTGACTTTCAAACATATGAAGTCAATCATAAGTGAAATATAAATTAAAGTTACAATAAAATCTATTTTTCATCTATCAGATTACAATGATTAGAGTTTGACAGCATTTGTTGGTGACGGTATAGAACTAGGCATACTTATGTATCATTGGTCACAGTGAAAATTGACACAAGTTCTATGTATAGGAGGAGTTGGGAGACAACTATCAAATACATTCCCACAATCCTTGAGCTAGAAATTTTACTTCTAGTAATATGTTTTACAGACATAGTCACAAATGAGTGTAAAGACGAACACATACAATATTTACTGTAGCACTGTTTGTAACAGCGAAAACAGAAGCAAGCACAAACGTCCATCAATAGGGAGCTGGTTATGTATGTATGGTATGTTCTTTGTAAATGTGTATATGTGTACATGTGCCTCCATGCATGTGCTTCAATAAGCACAGACTATCTCCAGAAGGTTACACAAGACACAGAAGAGGAAGCAGTCACCTCTAGAAAAGGGAGCTAGGGGACTGGGAAACAGAAGTAGAGGGAACATTTTCATTTTCTAACGTATATTTTTAAGCATTTGGAATATTGTTCTAAATGCACATATATTAACTATTCAATATGACAGAACAAGTGATTTTTTTTTTTTTTTTTTTTTGAGACAGAGTCTCGCTCTGTCGCCAGCCTGGAGTGCAGTGGCGGGATCTCGGCTCATGCAACCTCCACCTCCTGGGTTCAAGCGATTCTCCTGCCTCGGCCTCCCGAGTAGCTGGGACTTCAGGCATGTGCCACTACGCCCACCTAATTTTTTTTGTATTTTTAGTAGAGACGGGGTTTCAACAAGTGATTTTTTTTAAAAAAATTTGCCTAAGAGGCTGGGCAAAGGGAAGAGGGACCCACCATTTATTAAATGTCCACTATGTACCATACATTGTGTTAGATTGAATAATGTACCCAAATTCACCTCAATAGCTATTCACATTATTGGTATTCAAACTCAGCCATTTATTGCTATAAACCTAGCTGTAGATATGTTTTTAAAAATTTAAACTTGAAATATAGCTTTGAGGGCAAATGGTAGAATGACAGTACATGTATATAACCTTCTTGAGAACCCACTGGAAAAAAAATAGGGTTGGAAAGAAACAACCTATACTATAAAAAGAATGCAACTACAACCCTATTCCTCAAACTTCAAGTTAAGTAAAAAGTGGTAAGTGAACAGTTTCAGAAACCCTTACTAATAACTCCTAACTAGGAGGGATGATGATAGGGTGCGTAGAAGACCACAGAAGAAACACGGCGAACAAGCTACTCAGCCCCTGAAAGAAGTACTATATTGAAGATCATCCTACCTTTCTCCAACTCAATTTCCTAACTAGTAAACAGGATAGCAAATCTGCTCATTCTGGAAATAAAGGTCAAAATTCAAGAAGCATTCTCTAATGGACTAGATGTGACTTCAAGACCCTTAAAATTTAGTGAAACTGTTCTAAGGAATTAAACCTTAGCCAAGGTTACCTGAGGCAACCCCAACCACCACCACAATCTCTCTCCTCTTACCTCATCACTTCCTTCAAACTACTGAAGAAATGAAAAGAGAACATGAATCTATTAACACATGCTCAGCTGTCAGCTCAAGTTCTATTTACATTTAATGGGAGGTAAATCAAGGATAATCCACCTATGTTATTCTTGAGCAAACAGCAAATCTGGATAAAATTCCCCATTCAAAGGATGAACTATATGGAAAATATTCCAACACGGTACCTATGTATAGATACTGTGTGGTGGAGAAAAGGAATACCAGATTTAAAAAAAAAAATACTATGGTAAAAGAATTACTCCAGAAAACAGGAAAGAAAAAAACATTTTAGATAAACCTCTTCTACAACATTCAAAAAATAAAACCAAAACTAAAGAAAAAAGTAATCTTAGAATATTTCAAACAAAATAAACAAATTAAGTGACCTTTGAACCATATTTTGTATAGCCTTAATAAAATAAACTTTTAGGCAAAAAAAATTTAAATATCATTCAGTCTTATTAATAGTAATATTATTAAAACTATATTTTCTATCTGAATATATACATATAAAGACAAACCAAGTAAGTAATTATATATTAAAATTATAAAAATTTTCAGGATAAAATCAAAGTAAAAATCCTGTAATATTAAATTTGAAGTAGAAATATCAGCATGAACTCATGACTTACGCTTTTTTAACAAAATGTCTATTTCCTGAATGTGGATGAAAGAGGTCTCAAAACACAGACAACGCACCCTCTTTAGAGAAATGCCTGAGTCTAGGTCTGGGGGCAGGAGATTTACCAGATAAACCTGGGACACCGTGTGCCAGAAGGAAGAACACTGGCAATTATTAATGAAATTATGTCAAAAAGACACAGAAGCCGGCCTGAAGGGGCTCCTAGTGTCACTCTGCTAGCTATTAAATAGCAGAGCTGGGATTGAAATGGAGGGAGTATGGCTCCAGGATTCATGTTCTTAACCACTATTGTAGACTACCTCTCAAACAAGACAAATTAAATTACAAGGGGGAAAGGAGATGAAAACTAAAGACTAGAATAGAGGAAAAATATCTTCTTGACTTACAAGCATCTTTTGAAACAGCTGATCCCTTCTTTATCCTTTAATACTCTTCTGTACTTGGTTGCCGTGGTTTCCCCACCTGACCTCATATACTTTTAGGCAAAAAACTCTTAAATATCACTCAGCAGTCTTATCAACAGTGGTATTATTAAGACTATATTTTATATCTGTATATATACATATAAAGGCAATGCAAATAAGTAATTATATTAAAATTATACAAATTTCTCAAGTCTTGTTTATTTCCATTTTTCTCAACTTCTTAATACTGAAAAACCCCAGGAATTTAGATCTTGGTATTCCTGTCTTCTCTGCCCATGCTACACCAACTTCCTTGGTAATCCTATGATCCCATCCAGTCTCATAGTTTTAAAAAAACATGTATATGCAGATAACTTCAAAAGTTCTACCTTCAGCCATCTCTCCTGAATTCCAGACTATTACATCCAGCTGCCACTTTAATATCTCCACTTGTATGTTTATCTGTCAATATTTCAATCTTAGCATGTCCCAACTTGATCTCCACCCCCACACCCTACAAAACTTGCTCCACCACAGCCTTCTCTATCTCATCTGATGGCAATATTATCCTTCCAGGTGCTCAGACTAAAAACTGAAGTTATCTTTAACTTAGACCCTTCCAACCCTCCCTCCCTCTCTCTCTCATCCCACCTTCAACCTGTCAGGAAATCCTATTGATTTTACCTTAAAAATATGTATCCAGAATCCAGCCACTCTCACCAATCCTACGTTACCACCCTTGGCTGAGTTACCTGAATTATTGCATTAGCCTCCTAACAGCTTATCCTCTTTCTAACCTTGTCCCTTACCATTTCCCTCTCCCCAGTCTATCGTTGTTTTTTTTTTTTTCATTATACTTTAAGTTCTAGGGTACATGCGCTCAACGTGCAGGTTTGTTACATAGGTATACATGTGCCATGTTGGTTTGCTGCACTCATTAACTCGTCATTTACATTAGGTATTTCTCCTAATGCTATCCCTCCCCCTGCCCTCAACCCCACAACAGGTCCTGGGGTGCGATGTTCCTCATCCTGTGTCCAAGTGTTCTCATTGTTCAATTCCCACCTATGAGTGAGAACATGCGGTGTTTGGTTTTCTGTCCTTGTGACAGTTTGCTCAGAATGATGGTTTTCAGCTGCATTCACGTCCCTGCAAAGGACAGGAACTCATCCCTTTTTATGGCTGCATAGTACTCCATGGTGTATATGTGCCACATTTTCTTAATCCAGTCTATCATTGACGGACATTTGGGTTAGTTCCAAGTCCCTGCTATTGTGAATAGTGCCACAATAAACATAAGCATGCATGTGTCTTTATAGTAGCATGATTTATAATCCTTTGGGTATATACCCAGTAATGGAATCGCTGGGTCAAATGGTATTTCTAGTTCTAGATCCTTGAGGAATCGCCACACTATCTTCCACAATGGTTGAACTAGTTTACACTCTCACCAAAAGCGCTATTTCTCCACATCCTCTCCGGCACCTGTTGTTTCCTGACTTTTTAATGATCGCCATTCTAATTGGTGTGAGATGGTATCTCACTGTGGTTTTGATTTGCATTTCTCTGAGACCAGTGATGATGAGCATTTTTTCATGCGTCTGTTGGCTGCATAAATGTCTTCTTTTGAGAAGTGTCTTCGATTCACATCCTTTGCCCACTTTTTGATGGAGTGTTTGTTTTTTTTTTCTTATAAATTTAAGTTATTTGTAGATTCTGGATATTAGCCCTTTGTCAAATGGGTAGCGTGCAAAAATTTTCTCCCATTCTGTAGGTTGCCTGTTTACTCTGACGGTAGTTTGTTTTGCTGTGCAGAAGCTCTTCAGTTTAATCAGATCCCATTTGTCTATTTTGGCTTGTGTTGCCATTGTTTATGATGTTTTAGTCATGAAGTCCTTGCCCATGCCTATGTCCTGAATGGTATTGCCTAGGTTTTCTTCTAGGGCTTTGATGGTTTTAGGTCTAACATTTAAGTCTTTAATCCATCTTCAATTAATTTTTATATAAGGTGTAAGGAAGGGATCCAGTTTCACCTTTCTACATATGGCTAGCCAGTTTTCCCAGCACCATTTATTAAATAGGGAATCCTTTCCCCATTGCTTGTCTTTGTCAGGTCTGTCAAAAATCAGATGGTTGTAGATGTGTGGTGTTATGTCTGAGGCCTCTGTTCTGTTCCATTGATCTACATCTCTGTTTTTGTACCAGTACCATGATGTTTTGGTTACTGTAGCCTTGTAGTATAGTTTGAAGTCAGGTAACATGATGCCTCCAGCTTTGTTCTTTTTGCTTAGGATTGTCTTGGCAATGTGGGCTCTGTTTTGGTTCCATATGAACTTTAAAGTAGTTTTTTCCAATTCTGTGAAGAAAGTCATTGGTAGTTTGATGGGGATGGCATTGAATCTATAAATTACCTTGGGCAGTATGGCCATTTTCACGATATTGATTCTTCCTATTCATGAGCATGGAATGTTCTTCCATTTGTTTGTGTCCTCTTTTATTTCACTGAGCAGTGGTTTGTAGTTCTCCTTGAAGAGGTCCTTCACATCCCTTGTAAGTTGGATTCCTAGGTATTTTATTCTCTTTAAGTTGGATTCCTAGGTATTTTATTCTCTTTGAAGCAATTGTGAATGGGAGTTCTCATTATTTGGTTCTCTGTGTCTGTTACTGGTGTATAGGAATGCTTGTGATTTTTGCACATTGATTTTGTATCCTGAGACTGCTGAAGTTGCTTATCAACTTCAAGAGATTTTTGGCTGAGATGATGGGGTTTTCTAAATATACATTCATGTCATCTGCAAACAGGGACAATTTGACTTCCTCTTTTCCTAATTGAATACCCTTTATTTCTTCCCCTTGCCTGACTTCCCTGGCCAGAACTTCCAACACTATGTTGAATAGGAGAGGTGAGAGAGGGCATCCCTGACTTGTGCTAGTTTTCAAAGGGAATGCTTCCAGTTTTTGCCCATTCAGTATGATATTGGCTATGGGTTTGTCATAAATAGCTCTTATTATTTTGAGATACATTCCATCAACACCTAGTTTATTGAGAGTTTTTAGCATGAAAGGCTGTTGAATTTTGTCAAAGGCCTTTTCTGCATCTATTGAGATAATATGAGGTTTTTGTCACTGGTTCTGTTTATGTGATGATTACATTTATTGATTTGCATATGTTGAACCAGCCTTGCATCCCACGGATGAAGCCCACTTGATCGTGGTGGATAAGCTTTTTGATGTGCTGCTGGATTCAGTTTGCCAGTACTTTATTGAGGATTTTCACATCGATGTTTGTCAGGGATATTGGTCTAAAATTCTCTTTTTTTGTTGTGTCTCTGCCAGGCTTTGGTATCAGGATGATGCCGGCTTCATAAAATGAGTTAGGGAGGATTCCTTCTTTTTCTATCGATTGGAATAGTTTTAAAAGGAATGGTACCAGCTACTCTTTGTAATTCAGGTAGAATTCGGTCCCCAGCCTATTCTTAACACAGCAAACAGAGTATTTCTTTTTAAAACATATATCATATCATCACACTCTTTGTTAAATATCCTACAACAGATCCCCATTTCACTCAGAGTAAAATCAAAGTCCTTATATGGCCAATAAGGTAAGACTAACAAAGTCTGACCCCCTATTACCTCTCTGCCCTCATTTGCTACTATGTCCCTTCTCACTCACCTTGCTCCAGCCAGATTGGTTTCATAGCCATTCTTCAGGAATGTCTGGCATGCTCATACAACAGGCCATTTGCTCTAGCTGTTCCCTCTGCCTGGAACACGCTTCTCTCAGAAATCAGTTTGTTCAATTCCTTCAGGTCCCTCAAGTATTTGCTTAAATCTCATCTTTGCAGTGAGGTTTACTTTGACCTATTTCATACCACACATCTCCTTTGCCTTTCTGATGGATTGTTTATTAGTGTCTTCTCCCTTTCCCCACCCTCATAAGAACAAAGATATTTACTGCATTTACTTTTATATCCCAAGTGCCTGAGAAAGTAAAAATATCAAGAAGTACTAAAAAGGTTTAAATACAATAATTTAACAGCATTTTAACAAAAACATCTATTATATTACTGAGCCTAAGTGGGTTGCACTAACCTATTCAAAAGAAAAAGACTTTTCATACCATGAGAGGGGTATTCCTAACTTCAACTATATGCTGCCCGTGAGAGAGACATCTAAAACAACTGAAGTAAAAAAGTTAAAAGTAAAATATACTAGGCAAATACAAATGGATAGAAAGCAGGGGCCATGTGGTAATTAAGAAGATAAGCTTTAAAGCTAGACAGACTTAGTATCAAATAGTGCCTATGCCACTAAGTAATGTGACCTTCGGGAAGTTACCTCTCTGAGACTCAGTTTACTATTCTATAAAATGTTGTTATTACCTATAAGTCAAGGATTTTTAAATTATAATTATACAAAAGAGAACATTTAACACAGTGCTTGGCGCATGCTCAATATCAGAACCTACTGTGATTACTGTCCTTGTCACAATTCAAAATGGAACAAACGCCTTTCAATATTTCTGATATCAGAAAAACAGTCCTAATCCGAGTTGTTTTAAAATAAAGGGAAAGTCCAGAGTAGCAATTCTAGCTTTCGGATATCTCTTCAGGAATCGGAAGAGGCCTCAATAGCTTTTAATGTGAAAAGGCTTACCACATAACTGGTAGCTCTCCTGTGTTTTTCCATCCCTCTCAGGTGAAACACAAGTACTAATTTTGTCCTATCAGAAGTTTCTTTAGTATTTACTCCATGAGCCAGCAACTCCACTTCTAAGAATTTAGCCTACAAATAAATTCCCACACATGTGAATGTGAAATGACACAGGTACAGGTCAGACATTCACTGCAATAAAATATTTGCAAAAACAAAAGGTCAAAAACAACTTTAATGGCCATCAGTAGCAAACTTGGTTAAATATGTCCATACAGTAGAGTACTAAGCAATTTTTAGAAATAAAATCTTTATATAGTGATATACAATCATTTCTAAGACATACTATTACATTTTTTAAAAAATCAAAAGAATAAAAAGTGTCATATGCTGCCATTTGTGTAAGGGAGAAATCTGTATTTGCTCATATATACATAAAATATATCCGAAAACAAACTCAAGATACTAAGGACTAGGTGGGGAAGAAAACTTCACTGGCATGCCCTTTTGAACTTTTAAAATTTTCATGTATTTGAATATATTGCCTATCAACAAAAATACTTAAACAAAAGACTATTAAGTAGTTAGTTTCTATCTAAGTAGTTACTTAGTAGATGTTACCAGTTTCTCAAGCTTACAATGAGGATTAAATAATGTCTAAAAAAGCATTCAACACAGAAGACGTTGTCAGTGTTGAGTAAATGATGGCTGCTATTGAGTAGTTACTAATAGATAGAAGCTACTTAACTACTTTCTAAGCAAATTAGATTATACCTGAATTTGTTCACCAAAGGCTAACTACATATCTACTATGTATTGACATTTTCGTCTTCAATTTCATAATTTGTTTAGTTAATACTGCTGTCATTAGGGAACTACATGCCCACACAAATTGCGTTTGCAGTGTATTTACATCAACTCACATCACCTCCTTTAAGAAATGAACAAATAAACCAAAAAACCCTAGCAATGGTTTGCTCTCAGTAAACTGTTTGACCAATAATAGTTTCAAGTACAAATGTTTTCTGGTCTGCAGATGGAGATCCAAAACTAGAAAATTCTAGCAGATAGATATATGGTGAAATGGTGTAACTCAGTATTATTCTTCATTAATAGATCATTCAAGACTAAATAGCATAGACTTATGTCTTAAATGGTGGTTCTTTCATCTGGTCGCTTCTTTCCCATTTTATCCTAGCTTCTACTATGAGCAGAATACATGGGCAACTACTTGTAATCCCTGAAAACAGGACTAATGTTACTACCAGTTCAATAATAGTAATATCAGTCATCATTTACTCAACATTGACAATGTTTTCTGTGTTGAATGCTTTTTTAGACACTATATTATTTAATCCTAACTGTAAGCTTGAGAAACTGATAACATAACCCAATTTAAAGATGAGACATCAGAAGCTTGGAAAGCAAAACAAATTGCCAGTGGTCACATAGCAAGTAAATGTCAGTTCCAGAGGTAAAAACCTAGATCCATCTTACTATGAGGCCTATGCTTTTCACTAGAGCTACCTCCTCAAACCTTCCTCCTATCCCAACATTAACAGTCTCTGAAGATAACAAAGGATTCCTCTTGGGGCTGAGTGTTTACAGTGTTACCAGCTTTCACCTACATGGTAAGTTTTGCAAGGTAGGCTCTGCCCCTTGTGACTGTCCAGCCTTACCAATAACTAAAAACAGTAAGTGAGGTAAAAACATAAAAAATCTGATGAGAATTCTTACAGACATGGACAAGGAAAAATCCCATCGATATCTCTCACTGGCTACTACAACAAGGCCAGTTTCCTCCTACAGAGTCTTTAGCCTGAGCTTTTGGGCTAGGGGGTGGCCTTTGTTTCATCCCCACTCCCAGTTACATTTTGTTGCTCCAACCCCTGAGATCCCTGCTCCTCATAGGCGATCCAAGACCAGGGGCTTGCCATGTAGCCAACCCTCACAGAACAGTGCATATACAAGTACACACATTTCAGCATTTCCTTCTGTTCCTCCAAAACAATGACGACAACTTCAACAAATCGAGATAATGGGCCACTTTACAAAAGCAAGGTAGTATTCTCTGGATATTACCATAGGGATACTGGTGTCTCCCAGATGAACCTCAATATTGTGGCACCATCTGAAATATGTTGTTAGCTGATGAAAGACATCCACACGCTCTAAGTGATGGTCACAGCTGAGAAAACTGATCATTCACGTTATAGCTTAAATGCTCAGTGAGAAACAAATGGGAATATATTTGATGGATATAATTAAAATATAGTTATTTTCCCCTAAAGTTCTGCTCATTTTTCACATCTACTGTTCTATTCTTAATTGAAGAGTTACTGCAAACAATACCTTATTGAAATATAAAGGCAGAATTATACACATTTGGGATTTTATATGCTTTTGCATAAAATAGGTAGTTTTGTAGTGTTTTAAATTACAATATAAGCAAGTTTCTTCTCTGAAAAAACAGAATGGGGAGAAAGGAGAAAATTTAATCTAAAGAAGAAAATGAGAATAATGATAATAAAAAGGAAATTATATTGAATATTTCTTCTTTGGTATTTGAATAAACAGCCTTAAAGAAGAAAAAAGACAGTATTACTTCAGGAATAAGATGAAGTCCCTACACTTTAATATCACATTGTCTAGTTGAATTTAACAAACACTAATTGACAACCTATAGTTGCTGAAGAAATAAACATGATTATAAGAAATGGCCCAAAATATTAAAGGTTAGTAGGAAAAACTAACAGTTTCCATATGATATGGTACTTTATAAGAAAGGTACACATAGGATGCTATGTTTCTGTCAGCTAGAATTGTTTCCCAACATTAAACAGCAATTCTCAGGCCACCTGAGTTGTAATTCAGTAGATCTTCTCTTATCTACCTTGTACCATCCGAGACCTAACTGGATAACATACAGAGAAAACAATTTGCATATACATCTGGTTTTTACCTTCTTAACAATTATCACTATAATTAAATAATTAATTGTATGTCTCCAAAGGGCAGAAAAAGTGCTGACTCATTTTGTCTCATACCAGGCAAAACACTTTGTACCAGATACTCAGCCCACAACAGGTTTTCATGTATGAAACAAAGGATTAAACATCCAAATACATACAGATCTACGACTGGGCTTCCCCAGTGCAGGACTCATACCCATTAGATATCACACAGCCTTTAGTTAATGAATACCATATGAACCCAAGCCACAAAAAGAAGTTACAGACTAAAGACACATAAAACAAAAAATTCTCAATTATTTGTATTAAATTAAGAGCACAGAGAACACAGAGAAATTAAATCCACAGGCTATTTAAAGGTCATTTAATGCAATGGTTTCTACTTTGTCTCTCACTAAACTAATGTTTTTAATAAATAAGCATGTAATCCATTTTAACTTGGCAACTCTTCTCTTTTCCACTGTTATCCTCTAACAGAAGTACTGATTTACAATGAAATAACCAAAAGGAAGACCCCACAATAAAGAAGGAAGGCTCTCTCTATACAAACTGGATTATCAGTTTTTTAAAGCAAAAAAAAGATGGGGGTTCAAATTAAAAATATTTCCGTTAAAAATATATTTTGATTATTCATTAATTCCTACAGACTTTAGCACAGTGATTAAAAGAAATGAATAGGTCTGGAATTAGGCCACCTGGTTTGAATCCAGGCACTGCAACTTGTGAGCTGTGTGACCTTGGGCACGTTTTTTAACTTGGGTATTCCTAGGTTACCACAAGTAGGAAAATGAATGATAATAATATCTTCTTCAAAGGGCTATGATCAATTTTTCACCCAACTACACAGAGGGGTCTTCTCTGATCACTGTTTCTAAAAATGCCTCCTGCCAGTTTCTCTCCATCTTTTAACTTTCCTTTATTTTCTGCACATAATTTACTACTATCTAAAATGATACAGTTATCATTTACTTGTTTTCATCTAATTTGTAAGAATAAGAATCCTGTCTGTCTTATTTACTTCTATAGTCCTGATTCCTAGGAACAGCGTCCAACACTCACAAGTAGGAACTCAGTAATGCTGAGTAGATTGAATGAACAATATACAATACAGTAAGAGGTATACTAAGCATTCAGCAAATGTTAGCCATTATTTTTCAGGTAATTGGTATTTTTTTTTTTTTTTTAACTTTTCTTTTACCTTCTTTTAAGGAAAATTATTTATAATTTTCTTCATTATCTTTGCAGGTTGTATTTACTATTTACCAAAATCAAGAATTACATTAATGTACTGCTTGAAAGGATTTTCCCTTCCAGTGTTAGCAGTTGCCTTTGGGATACATTATTTCATTTACCTTGATCTCAGACATTGATTGAGCACCATACTAAGAAGCACAATTTGCAGATACAGCAATAAAGACAGCCCTGGCCTGCCAAGAGACTGTGTATTAGTTCAGCACCTGCTACTGGCCAAGCTACCTACTTAAATGCAGGAAGAGGACTGATATCAATATGTACAGTTGGCCCTCTACATCTGTAGTGTTCCACATTCATGGATTCAACCAACTGTGGATTGAAAATATTCAGAAAAAAAAAAAATCCCACAAAGTTCCAAAAAGCAAAACTTGAATTTGCTCTGCCAACTACTACATTGAATCCACATGAATGAACTCATGTGAAGGCACTGTATTTGGTATTATAAGTAATCTAAAGATGCTTTAAATTATATAGGAGGATATACATAAGTTATATGCAAATATTATACTATGCCATTTCATATGAAGGGACTTAAGCATCTGTCGATTTTTATCTGAGGGAGGTCCTGGAACCGATCCCCCACAGACATGGAGTGACAGCTATACAAAATGTTACTGGGTTGAGGGAGGTGGGAGTTTGTAAAGGGTCCTGAGCATTTAATAGAAATCCTCATCAATTACACAGTTCTTTGGGGACCTTCAAATTCCTTTACTCGTTTTGGCTGAAGTTTCATCTTAGCTACTGTTTTTGTTTTTGTTTCTTTTTGAGACAGAGTTCTTGCTCTGTCACCTAGGCTTGAGTGCAGTGGCACTATCTTGGCTCACTGCAACCTCCACCTCCCAGGCTCAAGCGATTCCCATAACTCAACCTTCCGAGTAGCTGGGATTAAGGCATATGCCACCACACCCAGGTAAATTTTTTTTTTTGTATTTTTAGTATAGATGGAGATTCGCCACATTGGCCAGGCTGGTCTCAAACTCCTGGCCTCAAGTGATCCGCCTCCCAAAGTGCTGGGATTACAGGCGTGAACCACCACGACCGGCCTGTTTTAGTTAATAGTAACAGTATCATCAAAAGGTCAACTGGCTATACCTAGATTCTCAAATAAGTAAGTTAAGTGTTTCCAAAATATTTCCAACCAGATAAAAGTTTACACAGGTCTTCAGCAAATAAAAAATATGTATTTGTATGCATACGCAAATGCATACACATATATTAGTGTAAGATTGCCAAATGTTCTCTTAAAAGCACTATCCCTTTGAAATCATGGCCTTCTTCTCATAGTAAGTTTTCTCCCACATACTTGACAAACAAGCTGGCAAGGTCATCCATTGCCAATAGGCTTTTATTTTTATTAATTTTCTAAGTCTATGAAACTCTGAAATCTAGAACATCTAGAAGTAAACAGAACACAATTAACAGCTCCCTGGCCAAACTCCAAATGCAAAATAGTTGATCTTTTATTCATTAACATACTCTCTCTTCATTCACCCAAGTCCAATTTTCATTAACCATTGTCTATACTATTCTAGTAGATCTTAATAATAACTCAGACAATATTAACAATATTTATCTGATCATGCATTTCAAAATGGCACGGATCTTCCCAGGAAGTGCTTAAATCCTGTCGCATTGCTTAGAAACACTATTATCAAACTCTGTTTGACTATGTTCTTTGTAACTTTTTAACTTATCATGTATCCCTCTAAGTAAATCTTGTCATAAAGAAGCTAAGAGCATTTAGAGCAGAGGTGTCCAATCTTTTGGCTTCCCTGAGTCACACTGGAAGAAGAATTGTCTTGGGCCATACATAAAATAACACTAATGACAGCTGATGAACTTAAAAACAAATCACAAAAATTCTCATAACATTTTAATAAAGTTTACAAATATGCGTTGGGCTGTATTCAAAGCTGTCCTGGACTGCATGCAGTCCAGGGGCCGCAGGTTGGACAAGCTTGATATAGAGCATTTATTTGATGTGTTTAACTCCTGTCCCAAATATCTTTCCTGGAATATTCAAAGCTTTCTTTAACCTCAAAGCCTCTAATTCACTGGCCCTTCCCAATCTCACTACCATTCATCCCTGTAATGTCCTTACCTACACCTCCTTACTCAGGTTATATGCCAGGGTCCTTCAGTATAACCACTCCTTTGCAAACATTCTATCTTCCCTGCTTTCCACACTCTCTTCCATATTTGCTTGGCAAACCCACACCATTCCAAAACCCAACCACTCCCTACTCTACACCTGCACCTGAAAGCTCAACATTGTTACACATATACAAATAAGCTCCCTGATTTCACTTAAATTTTTGGTCACAGATCCCAATGAGGACTCAACATCACCTGACAGTCCTCTGTACTTTGAGTATTCCCCCCTTAGCTGTGATTTCACTTTCTCTGGTTGTATTTACCTAAGGTCAACCATGACCTGAAAATATTAAATTGAAAATTCCAGAAATAGGCAATTCATACATTTTAAGTTGTGCATCATTCTGAATAGTCTGATGAGGTCTTGCTTTGTCCATTCTGTCCCGCCTAGGACCTGAATCATGCCTTTGTGGAGCATACACATGCTGTATAGGCTCTCCACCCATTAGTCACTTAGTAGTCATCTCACTTATCAGATTGGTTGTCTTGGTATCACAGTGCTTTTGTGTTTGGGTAACTCTTATTTTACTTTGTAATGGTCCAGGTGCAAGGGCACTGATGCTGGCAATTCAGGTATGCCAAAGAGAAGCCATAATGTACTTAATTTAAGTGAGAAAGTGCAAGCTCTCAACAATAAGGAAAAAATAATAATCCCATGCTGAGGCAATTAAGATCAATGGGAAGAACAAATCTAACCATGAAGTTGCAAAGGAGGAAAAAGAAATTCATGCACAGTATATGTATATCTGCAGTTTCAGCCATCCACTGGGGGAGATCTTTCATATGATTTGACTATGGCCTCACCCAAACGTCATCTTGAATTTTAGCTCCCATAACTCCCACGTGTTGTGGGAAGGACCCGGTGGGAGATAACTGAATCATGGGGGGCAGTTTCCCCCATACTATTCTCATGGTAGTGAATAAGTCTCATGAGAGCTGATGGCTTTATAAGGGGTTTCCCCTTTCACTTGGCTCTCATTCTCTCTCGCCTGCCACCATGTAAGAGGTACCTTTCGCCTTCTGCCGTGATTGTGAGGCCTCCCCAGTCATATGGAACTGTGAGTCCACTAAACCTTTTTCTTTATAAATTACCCAATCTTGGGTATGTCTTTATCAGCAGTGTGAAAACAGACTAATACAGTCTTAGAACATATACCCCAAATATAAGGGGGGACTACCATGCACTCCCTTTACTCTTCTCTAAAACTTCCATTTCATTCTTTCTCCTCTCTCTTCTTACATCCCCATTTGCCAATGATGTCTTTGCTTTATGGTTCATTAATCCAGAAACAATTGGAGATCCACTCAATCGTCAATCTGTATCAAAACTGCAGCCTACCCACTGCCTCTATATACTCTGACTACATGAAATCTCCCTGCCAAAAACCACTTCCCAAGCTATGAATTCCATTCAGTTCCATCTTTTCAAGAGCTTTTGCTCCCACACTTACTCTCACTTACCTGAATCATCAATTACTCCCTCTCAAATAGACTTTGTTCAATAGTATATAAACATGCTCCTGTATCTCATGGTAAAGAGAAAATTCTCCCATGACCACATGTCCCCTTCCAACTATGGGCCTATTTCTCTGCTTTCCTATATATAAAAAGTTCTTAAAGAAGTTTTTGTAGTTGTTTGTATCACTTCTCAGTGTTTACTTCAACCCACTCCAACCAGGTTTGTCCCCACTACTCCACTGGGACTAGCCTTGTCAAGATCATCAGTTACCTGCTGGTTGACAACAGCTGGTTGACAACAGCTGCCTCTTTATTCTCTTGGCTTCCACAACATCACAATCTCCAGATTTTCCTTCTAACCTACTAACAGATACTTCACTGCCCTTTGTTGCTCTTCTCTAGCACCAAACGTTAACAGGCACAAGGGCTCGGTCCCAAAGCCCCTTCTGTTTTATTCTTTTCAAAGAACCAGCTTTTTAGGTTTCTGATTTCTATAATTTTTCTTTATTTTGCTATTTCATTAATGACTGCTCTAATTTTCATTATTTCCTCCTTCTACTTAACTGTTTAACCTATTTTAGGTTGCAAAACTGACCTCTTGAACCTATTTAGTTCTCTAACACTGACTGATTAATTTTCAATTCCTTATTTTCTAGTATGTGTGTGTAGGGTAATAAATTTTCATCCTAGTTGCATTTTAGCTGAAATGTTCTATAAATGTTTAAAGAGAAGAGTATACTCTGTTTTGAGAGTACCCAACTCTACATATCTCTACTGAGTAATATTTATTTCGCTTGTTCAAGTTTTGCTTATTCTTATTTCTATAGTTTTATCATTAGAGATGTTTCTTTAAAATCATCTATTTGCCCATTTCTTTTATAAACATAGCAATTTTTTGTTTTATATATTTTGGACCATGTTGTTATGTATGTATAGTTACAGTAACATATCTCCTTGTTAATAATATCTTTGACTATTTAGAGTAATGGCCTTCATCTCTAATAATGCTCTTTATCCTATTAGTCTGATATTAATATTGATATGTCAGATTCTTAATCATCTTTTTTTTCAACCCTTCATTGTCAGCAAGTTTTAGTCACTTTAAAATAGCTAGAGTTACATTTTACTAGTTTTTACACAAGCTGAGAAACTATTTTTTTAAATAAGAGAGTTTAATCCTTTTATATTTATTTTCTGATTATCTTACCTGGTTTTTTATTTTTCTTCCATCTACTGGATTTACTTTTCTTCAATCTTCCTCCCTACTGCAAGCTGCTATAAAGTTATACATTCAGTTTTTATTCTTTTAAATTTTTAAATGCACAATGCATAAAATAGTCCATTTCCATCCTCCTCCCCAATAACTGAAGACCTCAGAATTTTCAGCTCCAATGTTTCCCCTGCCATTTTCCTTAATAATAATAATATTTATTTTAAAAATTAAATATTATTATTATTATTATTAGAGACAGGGTCTCACTCTGTTGCCCAGGCTGGAGTGCAGTGATGTGATCATGACTCCCTGTGGCAACCTTGACCTCCCAGGCTCAGGTGATCCTACCACCTTAGCCCCCTGAGCAGCTGGGAGTACAGGTGCATGCCACCATGCCCAACTAATTTTTTGCAATTTTTGTAGAGACGGGTTTAACCATGTTGCCCAGGCAGGTCTTGAACTCCTGGGCTCAAGTGATCCACCCGCCTCAGCTTCCCAAAGTTCTAGGATTATAGGTGTGGGCCACAGTGCCCAGGAATTTTCCATGTTATTCTTATCTAGCATTTTTATCTCACCCGATTTTTCCAATACCCTAAAAATAAGTAATTGCTCTTTTTTGGCAGTTTTACAGTCAGTTCTTGTTTATATTTATCAACCTGCAACTTCTTTTGCATACTATCACTTCTTGCATCCAACTTCTTTCCTCTAAATTCTGTTTCCTTCTCCCTGAACTACATTTTTTGGTAATTCAAACATAAGAGTACATAGGTAGAAAAATCTTACTTTTCATTTGTCTAAAAATACTTTTATTTGTCCTTATTTTTATTTATTTATTTAGAGACCAGAGTCTCTGTCACCCAGGTTGGAGTGCAGTGGTGAAATCTTGGCTCATTGTAACCTCTCCCTCCTGGGCTCAAGCTATTCTCATGCCTCAGTCTCCCGAGTAGCTAGGACTACAGGCACGTACCACTAGGCCCAGCTCTATTTTAATAGAGACAGGGTTTCACCATGTTTGGTCTCAAACTCCTGACCTTAAGTGATCCGCTCACCTTGGCCTCCCAAAGTGCTGGGATTACAGACATGAGCCACCGTACCTGGCTTAATTTGTCCTTATTCTTGAAGGATCATTTAGTTAAAAAGAGAATGTGAGACTGATATTTTGTCTCACATTCTTTAAAAATATTATTTCATTTTAAAAATATTTGTTATTGCTGATGAGAACTCTAACTTTTGTCACTTTGGAAATCATGTTTTCTCTTTGTTATTAAAATTTTCTTTCTATTCTGAGTTAGCCATTCCACTAGGTATGAATCTCCTTTTATTTATTCTGCTGGTATTTGCTGTGCATCAATCTGAAGACATATATCTCTCCACTTCTGGATAACCTCTCACTACAACCTTTCAAATACTGCCTCTCAAAGATTTTCTCTATTATCTCCTCCTGGAAGTCTAGTAGATGAATGCTGCACTTTCTCATTCTGTACTCCGTATTTATTAACCAGCCTTTAATATCCTCAGTCCCTATTTCTCTATGATTCATTCCAAGTCATTTCCTCAGATCTATACCAGTCCATCAAGTCTATCTTTGGCTGGGAATAATCTGCTGCTTAATCATTCTACTGAGTTTTTAATTTCAATGACAGTACTTCATTTCTATAATTTTTACTTAGTTCTTTTTCTAATCAGTTTATTTCTCTTCATCTCTTATTCTTTTATTATGGTATTTATTACTGTCTTTAAAACTTTTTAAACAAATTTATATTCTGCTTTATTTCAGATTGTTCAGATAGTTGCATTATTTCCAGTTCTTAGGGTGGTATTGTTACTTTTTGTATTTGTTAACTCTCTCCACAAGTGGTTAGTTTCCTCATGAAATCTGTATTGTGTGTGTGTGTGTATGTGTGTGTGTATGTGTGTCAGTCCCATGAGTCCCAGATTTTGAAAGAAATTCTACTAAGCACCTTTTCACTTGTTTCTAGCAGAGCCTACCACAGTGGTGAAATTTTTTTCAAGTTAATGTCATAGTTTGGGGTTTCTACTCAACATATAGCATGGAGCTGATGTTCTCATTTATTTAGAGTAACCATTTAAGTGTCCCCTGTCAAACTTAAGGCCTCAGGTACTGATGACAAGTTTCTTTGTCAACTCCCTCAATTAAGGGGGCAGAGTTTTTTCTAACTTTCTTTGCAGGGAGACAGAGTTATCAAGGCTTTGAGTTTCATACAAGAGGTTCATTTCCAGTTCTTCTAGCACAGATGGTGCTGATACCATATTTCCTGTCCCTAAGACAGTGTTAGAGCTACATGTCCCAACTCTTATGCTGGATCAAAAAGCCCCGAGGAATGCCATTATGTCCCCTTGTGCTCACCATTCTGACTTTGATTTCTCTTCATTCCTTTGTCCTTTGAAGGTCAGTTATGTAGTTAATAAACTTTCAGAAATTATATTCTGTCTATCTACATATTAGCAGCAAGAAGAAAGGGAATCATGTCAATTCAGTCCACTATATTTTTGGTATTCTCCCCTTTTCCCTGGCTATGTAATCTCCCTAGGTGAATTTACTCAGTCATGTGACTTTCAATATTATCTGTAGCATATGACACCCAAACTTTCTCTCTACCTATGACCCTTCCTTGAATTTTAGACTTGTGTGTCAACTATATGACATCTCCATATGGATATCGAATAGGCACTTCAGATTTCTCATAGCCAAACATAACTTAATTTCCAAATATTAAATTTGCTCCTCTCACAGAATAGCTCATCTCATTAAATGGTTCTACATCTAAAAATCAATTAGCTATTTTTGATTTTCCTCTTTCTCACCCTAACTCCTCATATCAAGTCCCATAAGCAAATGTAGTCAACCTTAGCTCCAAAACACATCACGAATCCATTCATTTCTCTACACCTTACCTTTACCACTGAGACCAAACTGTCATCATCTCTTACTTCAATACAGCAACAATCTCCCAACAATTTTCTGTGCTTCTCATTATTTTGCACCCTCCTTACCCCTAAGAATTCTGCCCACAGCAGCCAGAATAAACTGAGACATAAATTAGGTCATATGTGATTATTTTCATTACAATTAAATATATCTAATACAGTCTTTCTAACACACTTAGAAAAAAAGGTTTAAACTCCTTACCTTGGCCTTCAAAACCCCTATAGGATCTGACCCCTTCCCTTCCTTCTAGTCTACCATCATTTCATACAACTCTCCATTTTGTTTAGTGTAGTACAGACAACAAAGCTTTTTTTTCTGTTCCTCAACTACACAAAGTTTGGACCCACCTGATGTACTAGGTGTTCTCTCTGCTTGGGAAATGTAAATTGAAAATCACAATGAGATAGCAGCATGTACCCACTAGAATACCTAAAGTAAAAAGGACTGACCACACCAAATGTTGATGAAGAGGTAGGCCAGTCTTGCCGGGCACAGTGGCTCACAACCGTAATCCCAGGACTTTGGGAGGCCAAAGCGGGTAGATCAACTGTGGTCACGAGATCAGCCTGGCCAACATGGTGAAACCCTGTCTCTACTAAACATACAAAAATTAGCTGGGCGTGGTGGCAGGTGCCTGTAATCCCAGCTACTCCGGAGGCTGAGACAGAAGAATCACTTGAACCTGGGAGGTGGAGGTTGCAGTGAGCTGAGATCACGCCACTGCTCTCTAGCCTGGGCAACAAAGAGTGAAACTGTCTCAAAATAAAAGAGGCTAGTCAAGACTCTCATGCATTGCTGGTGGAGTGTAAAATGGTACAACCACTGTGGAAAATATGAGGGGTCTTCAAAATGTTCACAAAAAATACATATTATAAAAAATTATGCATAAATTTCAATTTTGGTGCCAAAATAAGCTTGTACTAACTTGTTAAAACGTGACAACAGGATCTAGTTTGAGGCACTAAGATGGATAAGACGTCAGTCTGAAAAGAGTCTCTATCAGAACAACACGAATTCTACTAAAATTAAAGCAAGAACATCAAATTATGATTATGCTTGGATGGAAAAATGCTGAAATCTATGATCCTTACAAAAAAATTGTAGTGACAATATCCCAAAGAAATCAACAGTTTACAAATGGATAACTTGTTTTAAGAAGAACTGAGACAATGTTGAAAATGAAGCCTGCAGCAGCAGACCTTTGACATCAATTTGCAAGAAAAACATTAATCTTGTTTGTGCCCTAATTGAAGAAGACTGACGATTAACAGCAGAAATAAGAGCCAACATGGTAAGACATCTCAGTTGGTTCAGCTTACGCAGGTCTGACTGAAAAATTAAAGTTGAGCAAACTTTCTAGTAAATGGGTGCGAAAGTCAATGCACCCAGATCAGCTACAGACAAGAGCAGAGCTTTTGACAGAAATTTTAAACAAGTGGGATCAAGATCCTAAGGCATTTCTTGGAAGAACTGTAACAGGAGATGAAACATGGCTTTATCAGTATGATTCTGAAGATAAAGCACAATCAAAGCAATGGCTATCAAGAGGTGGAAATAGTCCAGTCAAAAGCTGACCAGTCAAGAGCAAAGGTTATAGCAACAGTTTTTTTGGGATGCTCAAGGCAGTTTGCTTGTTGACTTTCTGGAGGGACAAAGAACAATCACATCTGCTTAGTATGAGAGTGTTTTGATAAAGTTAGCCAAAGTGTTAGCAGAAAAACATCCAGGAAAGTTTTATCAGAGAGTTCTCCACAACAATGCTTCTGCTCATTCGTCTTTTCAAACAAGAGTAATTTTGTGAGGTTCAATGGCAAATCATCAGGCATCCACCTCATAGTCCTGATTTGCCTACTTCTGACGTCTTTTTGTTTCCTAATCTTAAGAAACATTGTTAGAGGGCACTCATTTTTCTTTCATTAATAATGTAAATAAGATTGTATTGACGTGGGTAAATTCCCAGGACCTCAGTTCTTTCGAGATACACTAAATGGTTGGTATCATTGCTTATGAAAGTGTCTTGAACTTGATACAGCTTATGTTGAAAAAATAAAGGGTTTCTTAATCTTTTAATTTTTCCACAAACTTTTTGAAGTCCTCTCATATTTTGTCAGTTTCTTATACATTTTAAAATATGCCTTTGCTACAACCCAACATCCTACTCCTACATGTTTCGCCAAAAGAAATAAAAATATAAGTCCACAAAGACTTATATAAAAATGTTCATAATAGCTTTATTCCTAATAACCCCAAACTGGAAACAATGCAAATGTTCATCAACAGGATAAATACATTAAATTTTGGCATATCCACACAATAGAATATTACTCACAGAAATCAATAAATTATGGATACATACAACATGGATGAATCTCACAGGCAAGGTAGGTAAAAAAAAGTAGAGAAAATACATTGCTTGATTTCACTTACATGAAGTTGTGGAACAGGTAAATCTAATCTACCATAACAGAAATAAGAAGAGTTGCCTTTGGGAGGGTGCTAATTTAAACAAAGGCAGAAGGAAACCTTCTGAGATAATGATGGAGATGTTCTTTATCTTGATCAGAGATGCTATATACTTTTATCAAAATTAACTGTATTGCCAAAAAACGAAGCATTTCCTGTATGTAAATGTTATTAACCTCAGTTTAAAATACTTACCCATCAAGCTTCTACCTAGCAATATCAACATCTGTCATTTAAATGCCTGGTTTTTATGTGATCATTGGATGCCTGCACACTAAAGAGAGCGAAAAACCGCACCACAAAGCTGAATACTGAATATGTACACTCAATTGTTCTAACTATACCTGTAATACAAATATATAGATTTTTAGTTGTTTTTAACGAGAGAGGATACTATGTTTAGTGGCATTTAATTTGTCAAAACTGCTTACTGAATATGTACACTCAATTGTTCTAACTATACCTGTAATACAAATATATAGATTTTTAGTTGTTTTTAACGAGAGAGGATACTATGTTTAGTGGCATTTAATTTGTCAAAACTGCTTTTTTGAACACTGTCCAAAATTGACAGAGAAAAACATCTCCTATGTGTTATCTAAACAATAAAAACTGGACAATATCACTTCCTCGATGAGTAGTTATCCAGAGCCACAACCTTCTAAAGGTATATCACCCATAATATTTTGATTAAAAAAATCACATACCCTAAGAAGCCAGAAATATCCTGATCATGTGTTGGTCACAAAAAGTTGCATATTAACCACAGTCAGGCTGCTGTGCTGCACAAACTTCAGCACACACCTGTCACATTCTAATCCACGTGAATGGTATCCCGCGGACTTGTACACAGTCTATGTAGCCACTCAGTGGCCCTGACCCTAGCTGTTCCACACAGGTAATTAAACTGAGGTGATAATTATTATAACTATATATAAGCAGCATAAATCAGCTCTAAAACTTAAACTACTCAGGGTCAACATGAGTAATAATAACAACTTCTTTGTACTCAACCTAACTATGGTGGTTTTGTCCTGTCAACTTGGCTAAGCTGCAACTATGTTTCCCCAAATTCCCTTCCGGTCCATGGTCCACAGGTGAAATGCAAGATCTGGGAAGCAGAATGTTATGTTCTAGGTCTAGGTCAGGTACTTTTGCTGCTCACACTGTGACTTAAATAAAAATTCAGAGTCACAGCCCTCACACAACTCTCAGACTTCAACTACTTCAAAAACCCATCCCTTGAATAAAGGGGAACCTAGGTGTCTTTGAAGAAGGACACTACTATATACCCCAAAATGTATACTAAAAGTCTTCCTTTCCTAGGAAAATCTTCCCTTTCCCTAAAAGGAACTACAGTAACTTACAGGGTGATCATGTAATAGATTTCCACGCCCTCAACCCCCTGCCACATCTCCAAACTATCTCCAAAGTAAGAATAATTCCTAGAGACCCCAAATTCCACTGTGATCCACCAATGAAAGCAGGAGTTTATAGAAATCAGATGATCAATGACCTTTTGGACTGGGTCCAGTTCACAGTAGAATCAGTGGGCCTCCAAACCCATTCTGTGGTTACTTCCCCAGTTCTGGAATACAGTTGGAAGAAATGTACTCAGCATCTGCTACAGCCTACATTCATTCCTTGGCCTGCGAATTAAGGACTGTTACACTGGGAAAGGGCAAGTGGAAGCCATTAGAACTGCTTGGGCTTACCAAAGTAGTAAACCAAAAGCAATATTGCTTCCTGGGGGAACTGTAGGTTTAGTGCCACCATAAAAAGTTTAAAATATTCAGGGATGGCAATTCCCACTACATCTCTACTCAGCTCACCTATTTGGCCTGTGCAGAAGACAGATGAATCTTGTAAAATGACAGTAAGTTATCAAAGTTGTATAAGTTGGTTATGCCAATCACAGCTGCTATTCTAGATGTGGTTTCCTTGCCGAATCAAATCAACACACTCCCAGTACCTGGTATGTGACTACTGAACTGCAAATGCTTTTTTCTTTATACTTGTTAGTAAAGAAACATCGGAACCAGTTTGCTGCTTCATTTACTATCCCACCTGGGGGCTATTTCAAACTTCTACCCTTATGTCATGATTTAGTTCAGGGTCTCTCCAACTCAGTACTACAGACATTTGGGGCCACATAATTCTTTGTTATAGGAGACTATCCTATACACTATAAGAAATGTAACAGCATCCCTGGCCTCTACTCAGCAGATGCCAGTAATACTCCAACCTCCACTTGTGATAACCAAAATTGTCTCCAAACATTGGCAAATGTTCCCTGGGAGGTAAAATTGCCCCCAGCTGAGAACCGCTGATCTAGTGCACAGGGACTTAATCACCTTTCCTTCTATAGGAACTCACACTGGTCCATTATGTTGATGACATTACGCTGACTAGATCTGGTGAGCAGGAAGTAATGACTACTTCAGACACCGTGATAAGACACAAGCATGCCAGAGGGTGAGATATACATCCCACATAAATTCAGGGGCCTGCCTCCTCAGTGAAATTCCCAGGAGTCTAGTGGTCTGGGAAATGTTGAGATAGTTCTCTTAGGATAAAAAGAAATCGCTGCATCTGGGCCCTTCTACCCTTAAGAAAGGGTACCATGTATGTCAGGAGCGAAGGTAATATATACTTCATTAACATTACAGCTAATCTGAAAGCCTGCCAGTTTTGAATGGATGCCAGAACATCAGAGGTCTGCAACAGGTCTAGGCTGTCATGCAAGCTGCTTAGCCACTTGAACCCAGAAGACTCACTGGTGCTTGAAGTAAGTGTCTATGGTAGACAGAAATCCAGTATGGAGCCTCTGGCGGGCCCCTTATGAACCACAGTGTTCACCTTCAGGATTTTGGAGCAAAGTTATGCCATTCTGTGCAGACAATTATTCTCTTTTAAGGAAGCAGCTGGTAGCTTACTACTGAACTCTATAAACACTGAGCAATTGACCACATAGGCCACCAAGTTACCATTCAACATAAGCTTCCCATTACGAGCTGGGTGTTGTCTGATTCATCAAGCCAAAAAGTTGGGCATGCACAGCAACATTCCACTATAAATGCAAATAGTATGTATTAGATAAGGCTTGAGCAGGTCTTGAAGGAACAAATTACATTACATGAGATGCTCCTGACCCATACTCCTGCTCCCCTGCTACACTGATGTCTAAATTAACAAGTATGGCCTCATGGGGAGCTCCCCAGGATCTGGTGATGAAGAAAGAAAACAATACAAGTCTTATTTACAGTTGGTTCTGCACAATATGCTGGTACCACCCAAAAGTAGACAGAGCACTACAGTCCCACTCTCGGGTGGCACCAAAGGAAGCGTATAGGCAGAACTTTGAGCAGTGTACCTGGTTGTTTATTTTGCCTAGAAAGAGAGAGTATGTACTATAAATCTATAGAGATTCACAGACTGGTGCTAATGGTTTTGCTGAATGATCAAGGACTTAGAAAAAGTATGATTTGAAAATTAATAACAAGGAGGAAATCTGCAAATAGATCTCCCTGAATGAGCACAGCATATGGCGATCACTGTCTCCCATGTAAATACTCAGAAAAGTTGACTCATGCTGTATACATCAGTTAGTCTCTTTCTCCAGCCACCCATTCTTGCCCAATGGCCTCGTGAACAAAGCAGCCATGATGGCAAGGATGAAGGTTATGCATGGGCCCAGCAACACAGATGAACATTCACTAAGGTTAATCTGTCAGCTTCACAGAACAACACTGAGCTCCCAAAATAGCACTACTCCTGGGGGTGGCAGGCGGCCGGGCGGGGAGTGGGCAGGAGGGTAACAGAAGGTTACCCAGTTACCCAGTGACAGGTTGATTATTTTAGACTACTTTCATCACAGAAGGGAAGGTGTTTTGTCTATTCTCATTGAAACAGATACTTGCTATAGACATAGCATAGATTTGTCTTCTCTGTCCACAATGCTTATGCCAAAACCTTCACTGGTGGACTTACAGAATACATTTTCTAAAATACCATTATGGTATTTCTTCAGTATCATGGTATTCCACACAGCATTGCTTCTAGGCAACGAACTCATTTTATAGCAAATAAAGAATGAAAACCAGGTTCATGCTTTGAGAAGTCACCAGTCTCACTATATTCCCCAATACTCTGAAGCAGCTGTCTTGATAAAACAATCTTTTGAAGATTCTGTTTGATGCCAGCTGGGTGACAACACCTTGCAGAGCTGGGGTAACATATTCCAGGATACAATATGTACTCTAAATTAGTGACTAAGATATGGTGCTATTTCTCCTGTAACCAGAATTCACAGGTTCAGGAATCAAGAAATCAAGAAATAGAAATGGGAATAGCTATTCTCACTATTATCCACTACTGAAAAATTTTTTTTCTAGTCCCTACAACTTTGGGTTCTGTTGGTCTAGAAGTCTTAGTGCCTAGGGAGAAATGCTTCCACCAGGTGTCATAGTAATGGTCCATTAAATGGCAAGTTGAGACTGCTTCATGGCAGTGAATCAATAGGCAAAAAAGGAGGTTACCATACTGGCTGGGGTGACTGATCCTGACTATCAAGGGAAAATTAGGTTGCTATTACATAATGTCTGTAAGGAGGAGTATATCTAAAATGCAGGGGATCCTCTGGGGCACCTCTTCTTACTCCCATGTCTTATGGGATAAGGCAATGGAAAATTGCAATAACCCAATACAGGCAAGACTTCTGAAGGCCCAGACTCCTCAGGAATGAAGGCTTGGGTTACTTCACCAGGCAAAGAACAAAAATCAGCTAAAAGTGTTTGCTGAGAGCAAAGGAAACATGGAATCAGTAGTTGAAGGAGGTAATTATAAATACCACCTACAACCACATGACCAGTTATAGAAATAAGCCCTGTAATGCTTATAAATATTTATTCCTTTTTTGCTGTAAACATACTTGCATATATATTAACCAATTCTTTTTTTTTCTTTTTGATTCTCCTTCCCATTTCTCCATCATTCAACATCAAAGTGTTAACGTTAGCTAACTCTTTATGTTAATACTGAAGTTGCAGGGAATAAGGAGAGACTGAGAAGAGGAATGAGCATTACCTAAAGATGGATAAAGAGATTTTTTTTATCATGTTAGGCTAAAGATTAATTCTGCTATTATCTTTATCTTAAGTATGGTTAAGAGAAGTGTGGCTACATCTCATACTTAAAATGATGGCCAAGCTGGCAAGGAGTGGGTTTTAATGACTTCCAACATGTTAACTTAGCTAAACTGGAACTCCGTTTCCCAGAATTCCCTTCTCTCTATGGTCCTAGGCTAACATCGCCACAAGAGAAATTTGCACAAGATTAAGAAGGCAGAAATGAAAACAGTAATCATTTATACGCTCTGAAGGTCAGTGCAGGGCCAGACACAGCAGCACTCACGCTTGACAAAGCTGATGTGCTGGCATGTCTCATGGAGCTCCTTCAGCTCCCGCCGGACCACTTGCTTCAGTTGCTCTGAATTCTGGTCCAGATGCGTGGGCAACTCTACAATGAAGGGCACCAGCTTATCCTCCAGGTCACCCTCCATGCCATCTTAGAAGACAGAAGGCAGTGAGAGACACAAGTTTCAGTTTGTCCTCGCAGTTTGTCCTAATTTGTTTTACTCCCCCATGTCACATCCATCTTTCCCTCCTGACTGCTGGCCCTGAGGATTTCAGTCTCTTAATACCAGACTCTGAAGCAGCAACTATACACAGAATGCTTAACCAGCTCCCACAATTGTATAAGTATAATCCCTTAGTAAAAGCTTTATTCTGTATCACTTACAGAATTCTGCTTCCCTGACTGAACTCTGATGTGATAAATTAAATTGTAATGTTCTTACTTCTAAAAGGTAATTCAACATGAGATTGTATTTCTAATTTAAGTCACTATTATGGAAACCTGACCAAGGTGAAGTTAATTCCTCTGACTAAAAAAATACCAAGCATTACTTTAAGATGAAAATATCTTTCCTTAAAGGGAACGCAGGACAAACAGAATTAGAAGAACTTCTCAGCTCTCATCTGTAATCCTGACACTTTGGGAGGCCAAGGCAGGCTGACTGCTTGAGCCCCAGGATTTTGATACCAGCTTGGAGAACATGGCAAAACTCTGTCTCTACAAAAAATACAAAAATGAGCCGGGTGTGGCACACGCCTGTGGTCCCAGCAGCTTGAGGGACTAAGGCAGGAGAAGCACTTGAACATGGGAGGTCTAGGCTTCAGCAAGCCATGTTCCCGCCACTACACTCCAACTTGGGCAACAGAGCAAGACCTTGTCTCAAGAAAAAAAAAAAGAGCTTCTCCTAACTCTGCTTCTAGCTCATCAAGCTATTATCTATCATTTCTAAGGGGCAAAAAAAATAAGCATTATGATTCAGAAAAGACAATAGAAAAAATACTGTATTCCAGCATACATAATGACATTATGAAAATTATCTTCAAGCAGTACCCTGACTTAAGACTTGCCTTTATATTTGGGTTCAGTAAAAGCAATGCAGTCTCGAGAGAGAGATTCCATTAGCATGTTTAAAGCAGTAATCATTTCAAGTATGTTTGTAGTCAGTCTCAAGAATGAATTTATTAAAATGAAGAAACTGGTAAGCCTGGGAAAAAGGCAAGCCCAAAGAACACAAATTTAGTTGTATCACGACTGTGAGGTAAGAGAAATACAACCTAATCAACAACTGTGAATTTTCTCATCATTTTGGTTTGATTCCTTGCTTCTTTGATACCATTACTGAACACCTATTATTACAAAAGTATATTATATAAACCTACTAATGAAAACCCAACAACCATCCAACCAGGTATGTATTGTCTTTGTTTTACAGATAAGGAGACACGCCATATGTAATACACCTTGTAAAAGGCTGAACTGGGGATAAACCCCAGGAATGTCCTGTCTACAAAGTTTGCGCTCTTAAACATCATGTAACACCACAGATACGTCCATTCCCACCAAGGACGTCTATGTCACTACACAACTCTCCTCTTCTGTACTCTGCTCTAATTCCCTGCTCACCAAGCCACCTGCAGATAATTCAGCTTCACAGTGGCCCTCTTACACTTAATACAAGCATTCTAGTAAAACAGAAAGACTTCATGTTGTAAATGTATACTTTTTCTTGATATAAAAAGGAATAAATCCATGATGTGAAATACAGAAATTTAAAAAACAAAAACCATGTAATTCAGGAACCCTGAGATGCACTTAAAACTGGCAAATTTACTTCTCCCAAGCTTTAATTAAATGGAATAATAACAGCAGCATCAGCAGCTGGCACTTCTACTAGGTGCCAGGTACTGTTCTAAGGGCACCATATGTGTTCAATTAGTTAAACAAAACAACAATTGAACAAGGTAGACACTTTTGTTCCATTTTACATGGAAAGAAACTGAGGTATAAGGAAGTTAAGTGGCTTCCCAAGGTCACATCTAATAAATGCTAGAGCTAGGATTTGAACCCAAGGACTTGAGCTTCAGAGCTTGTGCTCTTAATCAAGAAATTATACTGCCTCTGCATCTGAATTGTGGTATACAAAGGGCAATTACCCCTATTGCCCACACAAACAGAGTCTGAGGGCTGAGACAGAGGAGGTGGACAGGGAGTGGCTGAGCCTGTATTTTAATTTTAGAGGCACTTCTCCCTAAGATACTCCCCTACACCCCAAGAAGCTACTTTGGGAGGGCTTTCACTACTGCTTGCCAGGATTTATTACAAGCTGGTAATAAAATAAAACACTTACCTAAATTATCTAAAAATATCGTGTTAAATTCTTTTCCAAACTTCCTAGTTCTTTCATTCTCACAAGAACAAAAACGTTACAGCAAACTCATGCCAGAAATTACAATAGATGTTTCTTCATTATTATTATTTTTATTATAATTATTATATTATATTACTATTAATTATTATTATTTTATTTTTTTCTGAGATGGGAGTCTCACTGTCACCCAGGCTGGAATGATCTCGGCTCACTGCAGCCTCCAGCTCACTGCAGCCTCCGCCTCCTAGGTTCAAGCAATTCTCCTGCCTCAGCCTCCCAAGTAGCTGGGATAACAAGTGCCCACCACCACACCCGACCTCAAGTGATCCGCTAGTCTCAGCCTCCCAAAGTGCTGGGATTACAGGTGTGAGCCACCACACCCAACCAGATGTTTGTGTTCTCTAAATCATTACATTTGATTTACTTTAATACTCTAGTGGTCAGAGCTTTATTCTACAACCTTCAGTTCAGTTATATTTAGTAAATCTAACAAAAACCAGTAATTATTTTCTAATACAAGCTAATAATCATATCAACTTAAATTAACTTTTTGAAGAACACTGAAATTTTAACAGATAAATTTAACTTATTATGATCATGAACATAAAGAGAGGAACCTCTCCCCAATATACTTCAGGTGTTCACCACAAAATGACCAGAATTTAAAAAGCAAATATTGTATCTACATAGCATCACCTCATATTCTTAAAGTACTCCAATAGTTCCAGGGAATGAATGCATCTTAACTATATACATTTACTAAGCATCCGATGAGTTGCCACTATGTGCACAGCACTATGCTAAAGTATTGTAGGAAGAGGGATGTATTTTATTGACATACTCTTGCTGTTTTTAACCCAGCAAGGCAAGCAATTCTGCGAAGTGCAGGTATCATTGTTTGCTTGATACAGGAGTCAGTAATAGTGTTCCTGGTCTCAAGGAGTTTACAGTATTATGTGTGGGACAGGCTTAAGAAAATCACAGTATAGAGGTTGGGCGCAGTGGTTCACACCTGTAATCCCAGCACTTTGGGAGGCCTAGGCGGGCAGATCACGAGGTCAGGAGATCCAGACCATTCCGGCTAACACAGTTAAACATCGTCTCTACTAAAAATACAAAAAAAATTAGCCGGGTGTGGTGGTGGGTGCCTGTAGTCCCAGCTACTCAGCAGGCTGAGGCAGGAGAATGGTGTGAACCTGGGAGGCGGAGCTTGCAGTGAGCACCACTGCACTCCAGCCTGGGTGACAGAGCAAGACTCTGTCTCAAAAAAAAAAAAAGAAAAAGAAAATCACAGTACAGTTTGACACTACTGTTACAAAGTACATACGAAGTAAAATTAGCAACTGATAAATACTCAATTCTGGCAGAAAGGGGAGTAGACTCCTCATTGACATACTCTTACCTCTCCTTGTTTTTCTCCCCTCCTTGAGAGGAAGGTAGAAGGGAAAGGTGGAAGTGATCAACCAACCTGGTTCCAGCCTTTTCTATTCAAGACTTTCTTCCATAGGATGTTCTTTGGGCACTGGTAGTTAACAATTCACTAGTAAGCCAATTCCACTGGTTTAAACAGTGGCTACTAGTACATACTTTATTTCCTTCTAGTTCTTGGTATTTAGGCAATACAGAAAGAATCTAGAGTGGCCAGAAGGATCAATGGCATGATTTAGTAGTGCTATTCAGTTAATAAATAACTTCTGTAGAAAAAAGTACCCAAGACAGTTTATAGGTAAGTAGGTACCAAAATGAGACGTACCAGTAAGAGCCATAAGAAAAAAGGTTAGTGATTTGATCCAAGATAAACTAGCTTATCCATAGCTTTTTGCTTTCTATTCCTACAGTTGCTTTCCTTTTTTTTTTTTTTTTTTTTTTTTTTTTTGGAGACAGAGTCTCACTCTGTTGCCCAGGCTGGAGTGCAGTGGTGCGATCTCAGCTCACTGCAACCTTTGCCTTCTGGGTACAAGCGATTCTCCTGCCTCGGTCTCCCGAGTAGCTGGGACTACAGGTGCACACCACCACGCCCAGTTAATTTTTTGTGTTTTAGTAGAGACAAGGTTTCACCGTTGTTGCCCAGGCTGGTCTCGAACTCCCGAACTCAGGCAATCCACCTGCCTCAGCCTCCCAAAGTGCCAGGATAACAGGAATGAGCCACCGTGCCCAGCCAATTAGTTGCTTTTCATTACTAAAAGCAGGTTGGAGACTATCTTTACAAAGCAATAATATCCCTTCTTAAGTAACTGAAGAAGCAGTAATAGAAAGATAAATCTAACCCAGAACAGAGCAGTAGCTAAATAATCTTTCCCTTTAGTTCAACTATATTCATTACTGATTAAAATCACAAAGACCAATCATCATTAAAGGACAATGATATACCAATCCTAGTATTTGCTAAATTCTTCTCCTAGCCCCTTTTATCATCCTATTCTTCTGCCCTAAATCTAGAGAAACTCTACTTTCTAGTCTACTAAGTGATTGTTTTATGGTTACCATGGACATCTGTAACCATACTCCCAATACATACCACCATGGTGAAAAATGTGTGGGATTTCATTATAAAATGTGAATCTTTTCTTAACCGGTGTTAAATAAAAAATTATTCTGATGTTTGTTAAAATTGTAAGGAAAACTTTACTCAAGACTATTGTAATACGGGTATTACCATAGGGAAGAGAGACAGGCTCAACTCTGAATATTGCAAAGATGGCTAGTGATTTACAGGCAAGGAGCAGAGTGAGAGGGTCAATACATGGAAAAGCACTAAAGGAGACATCAAGGGTAAGGGGGTTCTTGCAAATGACAAGCTAAGGACTCTGACATCAAAGGTTGGGGGTGAAGAACTCAATCAGCTATCAGGGGTGGTCAGATATCAAGGGTGATATCTCACCAAACTGACTCAGGAAGATTCTTGGCTAATTTGGGGTTGTGCAGGCCCAGGAAGGAAATAGAGGGTCAAGGTCAAGGCCTAGTTGAGAACAGGGCTCTGAACAGCCTAACTAAAGTTTGTCAAGAGTCTTTGCCACCAGCACTGGCGTCTCCCCTTTACCAAACCTTTCTCTAATATGCCAATAAAGTGCATCTAAATACTGTATTAAAAGCGCTTTCAGGCTGGGTGTGGTGGCTCATGCCTGCAATTTCAGCAATTTGGGAGGCAGAGGTAGGGTGGCTCGCTTGAGCCCAAGAGTTCGAAACTAGCCTGGGCAACATGTTGAAACTCCCATCTCTATAAGAAAATACAAAAATTAGCCAGGCATGGTGGTGAGCACCTATAGTCCCAGCTACTAAGGATACTAAGGAGGCTGAGGCGGATGGATTGATTGAACCCGGAAGGCCAAGACTGCAGCAGTGAGCTATGATCATGCTACTGCACTCTAGCCTGTACAATACCCTATCTCAAAAAAAAAAAAAAAAAAAAAAAAAAAAAATTGACCATTAGAAAACAGCCCACTGAATTTAAAAACTAGAGTGTTTCTAAAGCATGCAGGCACACAGAAAATATTTAACACAAATCTCATCAAGTTGACCCTCCACCTAAATCCTCCAAGAGCTTCTGCGGCCTCCAGGACTAGCTCTTGCTACGGCATATAAGGCCCTGCCTACTCTCAAGCCAGGCCCTCTCACTAAATGCTGCCCACCTCAGGGCAATGCTCTCCTCTTTTCCACTTCACACTCAGGGACTTTGTGCAAATGCACCTTCCACCCAGAATGCCCTCTTCTTCCCACCAACTCAACTTTCCACAGAGCCACTTGGTGAAGGAGTACTTATCTTTCAAACCTCATTTCAAAGGCCTTCATGAGCACGTGGCCCGCCTCTCCTTCCTTCTTTACTCTGTGTTCTAATCAGCTGGATGACAAGGAACTGCAACTTTCTACTGTACTTGTTTGTCTCTATGTCTGTCTCCCACTTCAGGCTCTGAGTCACTCCAGAGCAGGGAACAGGTTTCATTTGTCTTTGTATCCTTATCATCTTCAATCGTGATGAAGCGAATAGAAAAGGAAATAAAAGCAAACCCTCTTTTTAAATTGTGAAAGCAGCACTGCTGATCCCAAAAGGAAAAGTAGTCTTGTGAAACCTGTTACCATATACTTTACAGTAGTTCACTAAAATTTGGTACTGTGGCTCAGTTTCTAATTTGTTTTACTACCTGGGCTAACCTGATATAGTGGTCAAAACAGTATTAAATAACACTTTCTTAGGAGAAAGATTCAGCCTATAACTAAAGGCACTGTCTTAGTCTCTTTTCTGTTGCTATAACAGAATACGGCAGACTGAGTAACTTATAATGAACAGAAATTCATTTAGCTCATGATTCTGTAGGCTGGGAAGTCAAATATCAAGGGGCTGGCATCTGGTGATGGTCTTTAGCCTGCGTCATCCCATAGTGGAAAGGCTGAAGGGCAGAAAGGTAAGCAAGCGTGCAAAAAAGAAAAGCACCATGGGCAGGGCTTGCAACCCACTATTGAGATAACTAACCTGCTACTGAAAAAACGTTAAGCCATTCATGAGGGCTCTGACCTTATGACCCAATCATCTCTTATTAGGCCCCATCTCCCACCACTGTTGCATTGTGTATTAAGTTTCCAACACACAAACTTTTGGGAGGCACATTCACACCACAGCAGGCACCATATGGTAAACTCCTTTTTCTGTTGCCATTTCCCTTCCCACTTTATTGTTAACCACATAAATTTGAGGGAAGGGAAGGGAAGAACATGAAATTCCTCTTTTGCCCCTTTTTTATATCTTACACCTATAACAACCACATGCATGTACCTTATTACTTACAGAAAATTACCTGATATTTTCTACTGTTGTCATCACCTACAAAAGGATTGACTTATCATTTCTTCCATCCTACTTTCTAAAATATAGCCATCAACTATAACTGTCTTTTCATTTTCATCATAGTATGAGATTAATTACAATGTCATCATCATCATATAAATCAATGTTTTCTAAAACCTAGCCAGTGGATATCTGTGTAAGAATTCCTTAAGAGTTTGGAGAAAGAGAAATTCCTAGACCTCACCTAGAAAAACTGAGCAAGAACATAGAATGGGAGGGAGCAGGAGTTAGGAAATGTAAATTTGAAACAATCTCCTCAGGTGGTTCATAAACCCACTGTATTCAAGAATAAATAAATAAAATAGACCTTGGTTTATTAAATTATTGAACACCAAAAAATACACCAAACACTATGCTAGGTAATAAAGGATATAGAGAAATAATGTTGAAAGTGGTCCACAGCCTCAAAATATTTTCAATTTAGCTAGAAAGTAAAAGTGTATACACAGAAGAATTAGAGAACAATGCTAAACTCTGTGGCACAGAATGGCCTCTAAACTATAGTCCAAGGTATTTTTAGCTTCAAAATGTGTAAGTATGGACTCCCATAGGAATACTAATAAATTACATATGAATTACTTTATAAATAGATTATGCATATGAAAAAGTATAATATAAAAAATTTTGGAAATATATTGAATTCTGATGGTACAAATTTTTCAGTGATTAGTAAAATATTATTAATGTTATACAATACAAATGAATGTTTCTTGAGTTTGCAAATATTGGCTTAACAATTTGTGATAAAGAACTGAAGGACTGATTGTAAGTCCAGTTTATGTTGCTACTTGATTTCAATGACTGTCAAGACTAAAGAGAGCATCTCACACAAATGGAAGTAGTGGACAACTGCTTGCATTTATTTAATTATGATGCTCATATTTCAATCTATTCACCAATTATGCGAAAGTTCTGTTAGATTTCCACTTTGCCCGAGCCATTCTTGAAAATTAATCATTCTAACAATTGTAACAAATGATTTCAAAAATCTAGTAAATTTTCAAATTCAAGATTTATAAACAGAAAATTATGCACATTTTAAAGTATACTGATATGAGAATTTCAGAAATGACACATGGTTTAGGAACATAAGTATGGAAATTTACATAAGTATGGAACATAAGTATGGAAATCCCATAAGTATGTAAATTTCTAAAGACCCATTTACAAAAAGCTTATTCCAGAATTTCTACAGTGCAGTAGGCGTGATATTATAAGGGGTACTCCAAAATAGTACATATTTTTTACATGAATTACTGACCTATAAGAGAGTACGAGAGACCTCCAAGGGCAAAACAAAAACAAATAAACAAACATAAAAAAACAAATCAACAAACAACAGCCAAAAGTTACCACAAAAGCCTGAGTTACCCTGCAGTCAAATATTAAGCCTTGGACTCACTACAGGGTTAGAGAGCTGCATCTACAACTCCCAGGAATCCCTACAGGAGACTAAAGTGCCCCAGGTCAGTAGGGGTTCCCAGCAGAAGCAAACCCAATCCCTCTCTGAAGGAAGCATGCTCAATTTAGGCCCCCAAGTTTCACACAAATAACAATCAGGCAAAGAGGAGCTCAGCATCAAATACCAGCACATTCAATAAGAAACAACCATAGTGAATGACACCATCAAATACCAGCACATTCAATAAGAAACAACGTAGTGAATGAGAATTAGCAGACAATCTAACCTCCTAGGGACTTCAGATAACGGAACTACCAGAAACAGCGTGCAAATTACTATATATTAAATGTTCAAGGAAATGAAGATGAAATCATAAAATAAGCAAGGTCCAAGAATCTACTTAAAAAGGTAGACAAGCTTAAGAGAAATTAAAAATATGATAAATGAAATTGAAAATTCAACAGATGGGGAAAAATAGTGTAGAGTATGGATCCAATGTTCTGATTTTTAGGGGACTGCCAAAGGGACCGGTTTTAGATGCTGACAGAATCCAGCTTACACTAGAGGTCACTACAAAAAAATCAGTGAAACACGTAGGAATACAGCAAGAGAGGATAAGAGGAACAAAAACCTACAAGACAGAAAACAGTTAACAAAATGGCAATACTAAGTCCTTCCCTATCACTAATTGCACCAAATGTAGATGGAGTAAACACCATAATCAAAAGACAAGAGTTTTTTTGGATTAATTTTGGATTAATTTAATGGATTAAAAACATAAGATCCAACTATATGTTGTGTACAAGAGATTCACTTTAGATTTAAGGACACCCACAGGCTAAAAATTAAAGGGTGAAATAACCAAAAGAGAGCAGAGGTAGCCAAACTTACATCGGATAAAACAGATCTTTTTTTTTTTTTTTTGAGAGGGAGTCTCGCTCTGTCGCCCAGGCTGGGGTACAGTGGCCGGATCTCAGCTCACTGTAAGCTCCGCCTCCCGGGTTTATGCCATTCTCCTGCCTCAGCCTCCAGAGTAGCTGGGACTACAGGCGCCGGCCACCACGCCCGGCTAGTTGTTTTTGTATTTTTTAGTAGAGACGGAGTTCCACCATGTTAGCTAGGATGGTCTCGATCTGCTGACCTCGTGATCCCCCCGTCTCGGCCTCCCAAAGTGCTAGGATTACAGGCTTGAGCCACCGCGCCCGGCCTAAAACAGATCTTATGTCAAAAACTATCACAAGAGACAAAGAAGAATATTAAGTAATGATAAAAGATCAATTCATGAGGAAGCTGTAACAATTATAAATATATATGTATCCAATATCACAGCAGAAACAAACATGACAGAACTGAAGGCAGGAATAGACAGCAACACACAATAAAAGATTTCAATACCCTACATTCAATAATGATAGAATATCTAGATAAAAGATCAATAAGGAAACAGAGGACCTGAAGAACACTATAGAACAAATTGACCTAATGGACATATAGACATACAGAGCATTCCACCCAACAGCAGCACAATATAAATTCTTCTCAAGCACACACAGAACATTCTCCAGGACTGATAACAAAAATACAACAGCAAAACTTATGGGATGCAGCAAAAGCAGCAATAAGAGGGAAGTTTATCGTGACTTCATTAAAAAACGCCTACATTAAAGAATAAGAGTCTGGGTGTGGTGGCTCTTGCCTGTAATCCCAGCACTTTGGGAGGCCAAGGTGGGCAGATCACTTGAGGTTGGAGTTTTAAACCAGCCTGGCCAACATGGTGAAACCCCGTCTCTTCTAAAAATACAAAAACTAGCCATGTATGATGGCGGGCACCTGTAATCCCAGATACTCAGGAGGCTGAGGCAGGAGAATCACTTGAACCCAGGAAGCAGAGGCTGCAGTGAGCCGAGATCACGCCATAGCTCTCCAGCCTGGATGACAGAGCAAGACTCTATCTCAAACAAAAAAAAAGAGAAAGACCTCAAATAATCTAACTCAACACCTCAAGGACTAGAGAAAGAAGAGCAAACTAACTCAAAATTTAGCAGAAGAAAGGAAATAAAAAAGATTAGAGTAGAAATAAATTAGTGAACACAAAAACAGAAAAAAAAATCAGTGAAAGACTTGGTTTTTTGAAAAGATCAACAAATTTGAGAAACCTCTGACTAAGAAAAAAAAAGACAGGACTCAAACAAAATTGGAAATGAAAGAGAAAGTATTACAACTGATGAAACAGAAATAAAAAGGATATAAGATACTACCATGAATAATCATATTCCAACAAATCAGATAACATCGAGGAAATGTATAAATTCCTAGAAACATATAGCTTACCGTGATGGTTAATTTTATATGTCAACTTGACTGGGCTAAGGAATGCTCAGACAGCTGGCAAAATATTATTCTGGGGTATATCCAAGAGAGTTTTTCCAGAAGAGGTTAGCATTTTGATCAGCAACTGAACAAAGCATATACTTTCATCAATGTAGGCAAGTATATCATTCAATCCATTGAGAGAGTCCGATTGGAATATAAAGAAAAAAAAAAAAAAAAACTCACACCTGTAATCCCAGCACTGTGGGAGGCCGAGGAGGACGGATCATGAGGTCAGGACATCAAGACCATCCTGGCTAACACGGTGAAACCCCGTCTCCACTAAATATATTTTAAAAATTAGCCGGGCGCGGTGCTGGGCGCCTGTAGTCCCAGCTACTCGGGAGGCTGAGGCAGGAGAATGGCGGGAACTCAGGAGGCGGGGCTTGCACTGAGCAGATATCGCGCCACTGCACTCCAGTCTGGACGACAGAGCGAGACTCCGACTCTGTCTTAAAAAAAAAAAAAAAGCCAGAAAAGTTTTCTCCCTTCTTCAGCTGGGATATTCATCTTATCCTGCTTGCAGGCATCAGAGCTACTGGTTCTTGGGCCTTCAGACACAGACTGAATTATATCACTGGTTTTCCTGGTTCTCCCACTTTCAGATTAAATACTGTGAGACTTTATGGCCTCCATAATCACAGGAACCAGTTCCCATAATAAATTTTCTCATATATCTATGTATAGCCTATTGGATTTTTTTCTCTGGAGAACCCTGATAAACCTACAAAAACTAAGTTATGAAAAAATAGAACATCTAAACAAAGCTAAAACTAGTAAGGAGATTGAATCAGGAATCAAAAACCTTCCAACAATGGTAAGCCCAAGACCAGATGGCTTCACTAGTGAATTCTACTAAACATTTAAAGAAGAATTGAAACCAAATCTTTCAAACTCTTCCTCAAAAAGAAGAGAAGAGAATACTTCCTAACTCATTTTATAAAGCCAGAATTACCATGATACAAAAACCAGAAAAAGTCACTACAGGAAAAGAAAACTACAAGTCAATATCCCTAATGCATAGCAATATAAAAATTCTCAGGGAAAAAAAAACCCAAAAAAACCTAGCAATTCAAATTCAATGGCACATTAGAAGGATCACATACCATGCCCAAGAGGGAATTATCCCTAGGATACAAGGATGGCTCAACATAGAAAAATCAATGTGATATATACCACATTAATAGAAGGAAAATTAAAATTGCCTCATCATCTCCATAGATGCAGAAAAAGCACTGACACAATTCAATACCTTTTCATGATTAAAAACGTCACTCAACAAAATAAGAATAGAAAAAAATTACATCAACATAAAAAAGGCCATATATAAAAAGCCCACAACTAACGTAACACTCAGCGGTAGAAAACAAAGGTTTCCCTTTAAGATCAAAAACAAGACAAGGATGCCCATTCTTGCCACTTCTGTTTAACATAGTATTAGAAGTCCTAGGCAGAGCAGTTAGACAAGAAAAAAATAAATAAATAAAACATATCCAAATCAGAAAGAAGTAAAATTATCACTGTTTGTAGATGACATTATCTTATATGTAGAAAACCCTAAGGATTCCAAATACCAAAAAAAGAACTGCTAGAAAGAATAAACAAATTCAATAGTTTCAGGCTACAAAATCAATGTACAAAAGTCAGTGACATTTCTATGCACTAACGAAGAACTATCCTAATGGCATTTTTTACAGAAACAAAAAAAAATTATAAAATTCATATGGAACCACAAAGGACCCTGAATGGCCTAAACAATCTTCAGAAAGGACAAAGCCTCACACTTACTGGCTTCAAAACATATTGCAAAGCTATGGTAATCAAAATAGTATAGTACTAGCTTAAAGACAGAGATATACACGAAGAACAGAATAGAGAGCTCAGAAAGGAACCCATGCATACACAGTCAAATGATTTTCAACATGGATGCCAAAAATTCACAATGGGTAAAGCACAGTGTTTTCAACAAATGGTGCTGGGAAAATGGATATATATATGTGCAAAAGAATGACACTGGACCCTCATTTTATATCATATACAAAAACTATCTCAAAAGGGATTAAAGATTTAAATTTAAGACCTGAATTATAAAACTCCTGGAAGAAAACATAGGAGAAGAGCTTCATGATATTGGTCTTGACAAAGATTTCTTGTATATGACATCAAAAGCACAGCCAACAAAAGCAAAAATAGACAATCAGGACTAAATCAAACTAAAATGCTTCTGCACATCAAAGAAAACAACAGAGTGAAAAAGCACACTACAGTATGAGCAAAACTATACACAAACTTGATTTAAAAAAACTTGATTTTTAAATGTGCAAAGGAGTTGAATAGACATTTCTCTAAAGAAGACACACAAATGGCCAAGAGGTATATAAAAAGATGATGAGCATCACAAATCATCTGGGCAATGCAAATCAAAACCACAGTAAGATATTTCTTTTACAACTGTTAGGATAGTTGTAATTTTAAAAGCCATAAAACAAAAATAAAATAAAAATAGAAAATAAACATTGGTGAGGATGTACAGAAATTGCAACCCTTGTGCACTGTTGGTGGAAATGTAAAATACTGCAGCTGCTATGAAAAACAATATGAAGTCTCCTCAGAATATTAAAAATAGACTTACCATTTGACCCAGTAGAACTACCATATGACCCAACAATAGAACTAACATACAATCCATTTCTGGGTATTTATCCAAAAAACTAAAATCAGGATCTCGAAGAGATCTTTGCACTCCCATATTTACTGATGTATTATTTATGAGAGCCAAGAAGTAGAAGCAACCCAAATGTCCATCAGCAGATAAATGGATAAACAAAACAAGGTACATAATACAATGGAATATTATTTAGCTACAAAAAAGAAGGAAATCCTGTCATATGCTACAATATGGATTAACCTTAAGGGCATTGTGCTAAAATGAAATAAGCCAGTTACAGAGGATAAATCCTGCTATATGATCCCATTTTTGTGAGGTATCTAAAGTAGTCAAACTCATCAAAGCAGAAAGTAAGAATGGTGGTTGCCAGGGTCTGGAGAGAAAGGGAAATAGGGAGGTGCTGTTCAATATATACACAGTTTCAGTCACACAAGATAAAAAATTTCTAGAGATGTGCTGTACAATATTGTGCCTATGGATGAAATTGGAGGTCATTATGTTAAGTGAAATAAGCCAAGTACAGAGAGACAAATATGTTCTCACTCATATGTGGGAGCTAAAAAAGCGATCTCATGAAGATAGAGTAGATTGGGTGGTTCACAAAGGCTAGAAAGGGTTAGTAGGAAGGGAAGGATGAAAAGAGATTGCTTAATGAGTATAAACATACACTTAGAAGGAAAAAGACCTAGTGTTCAATAGATCACTCAGGTGAGTATAGTTAACATTAATCGACGTGCATTTCAAAATAGCTAGAATAATTTTAATGTTCCTAGTATAATGAAAAGATCAGTATGTAAAGTGATAGATATCCCAGTTACCTTAATTTGATTATATGAATGTATCAAATTAACACATACACCCCCAAAATATGCACTAATAGATCTAATACATATCATAAAATTAAATAAAAAATAGGACGTGAAAAAAATAATAAAATTGCCACCTTACCACCACTAAAATCTACTCCCTTCCCACCAAAAATACTGTACTGTACACTTAAAAATTTGTTACAAGGGTGTATCTGATGGATGCTTTTTACCTCAATGAAAAACAATTCAACAGATAGGTTAACAGCTGAAGAAAGATCGAAACATATATGGTAACTATAGCATAGGTTATACTACAGATTGGAGTACAAAGAAACAAGAGGAGGAAAAACATGAATGACAGGTTAAACATGAAGGATAGAACGATAAATTTTAGCACATCTAACCAGAGTGCCAGAAATACTATATAGAACAGAGGTAAGGTAACATTCAAAGACATAATGGTTGGTACATTTCCATAACTGATGAGACATATGAATCTACATAAGATAGAGACAGACAGAAAGGATCACACACCAAATAGCAGACAACTCCCGAACAGAAATAATGTAAATCAATAGACAACGGAATACTACCTTCTGAGTGGTGAAACAAATCAAACTATCAACCTAGAGTTACAGACTAAGCAAAGCTATCTTTTAAGAATTAGGGCAAAATATGTCTTCAGACCTAAAAAAGTTCATGACTAACAATCCTTCACCAAAAGAACTTCCAAAGATATTCATCAGGAAAAGAGAAAATGACCCCCAAAGGAAAGAATGAGATGGAAGAAGAAAAATAATAACAACAATAATAATAACTTTAAAATCATGTGTCTAATTCTATACGACCTGGATTTTTACTAAAAAAAAAAAAAAAAGAAGACGTAATAATAGCATGTAGGTCAAAAGTGAAGTGACAGACATTAAATACATTTCTTCTTCCAATGTATTGCCCTGCACACCGACTGTAGAGACCAGTGATTGGACTATATACATCCACCACTGTTCAGCTACAACAATATTAGCTGCGATCATTTCAGAAGTCTTGTTAAAACAATGAGACAAGCCATAAACGATTTGTAAATTTGATATGAAGGGACAAGTGCAAGGCACTCCACACAGGAAACAGTAAAGGTTCAGAAGTAGGGATAGGGATGGCATACCCTGTTCTTCCTCTAATAAAGGATCTTATTCCACTTCATATGCTCTTCTAAAATCTTCTCTTTTTTTTTTTTTTTTTTTTAACAGGGTTCTCACTCTGTCACCCGGGCTGGAGTGCAGCGGTGTGATCTTGGCTCACTGCAGCCTTGATCTCCTGGGCTCAAGCAACCCTCCCACCTCAGCCTCCGTAGTAGCTCTGACTGACTACAGACATACACCACCATGCCCAGCTCATATTTGTATTTTTAGTGGAGACAGGGTTTCTCCATGTTGCCCATGCTGGTCTTGCATTCCTGGATTCAAGCAATCCTCCCACCTCGGCCCCACAAAGTGCTGGGATTAGAGGCGTGAGTCACTCTTCTAAAATCTTTAAGACACAAACAAAACAAAATAAAACAAAAAAACACGTTCTAGAAGTAATAGCATGAGTACAGTAATAGTGGAAGCTGTCAAATTTTCATTATTAACCTTGAAGGATGGAATTATTAACGTTGGGTAGGTCACTAAATTTTCTCTCTGAAGGCTTCATTCAGCCTCTCAGGTTGTAATACGTAATGTCTACCCTCACCAACGTCACCAATATACTTTGGCGATAAATGAAAAAATTCAAAAGGGGTGTTACAGCACTGATTTCTTGTATACTAGTACTAGTCACTGCGCTGGGCACTGGCAATACAGACTAAGGGAGACAAAATCAGGCAATTAGATGCTATGTGATAAGTACTGTGACATGTGAAGGATGCACAGGATACTGAGAAAATCCAAGGGTAGCAGCAAAGGTATGCTTTTTCCTCTTGCTTCTTCATGCCATTAACAATGATGCTCACAGGACAAACTACTGATGGCAACCTTAGTTACAATAGGTAATCATTATAACCACCGCCATGAATTTCAGTATGTCACAAGACTCAACATCAAGAGTCTTTTTTTTTAAAGACTTTTTAATCGAACTGAATTCAATCTTAAAACCTCCCAAGAAGTAGTCAAAAGAGTTTTCTTCATACTGATCAAAATTTCATCACAGATAGCTAGGCTGAGCATTTTTGACCCATTAATAATTAGCACAGAGTTTTTCCCAAATACTAAACTTTTTTAATTGTTTCATTAAAAAAAAAGTAAGAGTAATGATAATATATTATCTACATCCATGGTGGAATTATCCAAATAAAATCTAACAAGAAAAAAAGAAAAATATTTTTTACTTCTTCTGGACTTACTGTTTATAATCTAAAATCAAACACATTTTGCATGATTATATTATCTGCAACACGTATTTTTTTACTTTACTACAAAGTGTTTATTGCCTTAAAAGTTAATCATTGGTTGTCCTGTTGTATTTAGCCCGTTCAGGCCTATTAACAAGGCACACACAGATCTTTCATCAAAGAAAATACTTCTGAAAAAGTACACACAGGCTGTCCTTAGAGAGAAGCAATGCTTTCTCATTCTACTATATATAGTAGTAGTATATAAGAGATCAGTGCTATAATATTCCTCTTTTGGGATTTTTAATTTATCCTGAATATATATTAGTGACACTGAGAAGGGTAGATATTATATATTCCCAAGGAGACAAAATCCAAATATGTTATATGGATGACCAAAGAAATGTTTATATTAACTGCAAATGACAACGAAATATCAAGATGGTGTTTTGAATTACTGTATTTGTTGATTTTAATTTCTAAGGATAATACAATGTTTTTGGTTAGCATCCTTGATACACCAAAGGACTTAGAACTCTTTAATAGTCATATGAATATAAAAGTTTCATAACTATTTTTAAAAATATGTCATGTAATTGAAAATAACTACAAATAAACATACATTTTGGCTGCCATACTGGCATTAATATATTAGCTAACAAGCAGGTTTGTTACTTTATTTCATGGATGAGAAGTAAAAATGGATGATGCCATTTACTACCAACTACAGAATAAAGAGAGTCACCAATGGTGATTTAGTAGCCATCAGTGGTGGCCTCTTTGATAAACACCTATTAACACCTATAAACCAATTTAGCCCTACTTACACAATGTCTTCTACGATACATTATTTGTTTGGGATTATTATATCTTCTGTAAGCTCCTTGCGGGGGTTGGGGGGGGAGATCTTAAACACTACTTCTATATCCCCTTCCCAACCCTTTACCTAAAAAATGAATGTGCTGAGTGCATACTTATTGACAGTTGTCGTATAATAGATATTTTTCATAGCAATTAGGAGAAAATAAGGATGTGGGGTAGAGTAAGCTAAATGGAGATATCATTATGTACAATACAATAAGGCACAAGACCATAAAAGTGACTTTGAAATAACATGTTCAGAAACAGCAAATCAGTTTACACAGCATAAACATTTTCAGAAGGTACTCACAACAAAATTTATCATACTATTATTACTTAGCTTTAAAATCCTTTTTTGTGTGCTCTTACATGAGAAGCTGCATTCTGTACTATTCCTTAATGCATATTTCTATAATTATATCTCATGTCTTTATGAAGTACCTTATTCATACAAGTATGAGAAGAGCTATAAAAATCTAAAAGAAAATAAAAACAATGTATTTTTCCACTCTTCCTGGGTTAACATATACAGTAATTTGCTAATAAAAACAAAGGTTATCATCTGTCTTACTTTTCATCACACTCTTGAATGACAGGCATTTTTTTAGAGTTCCTGTTAGAAAAATTCTGTGCCAACTCGGCTTTAAAATCAACTTAAACCAAAATATCCATCTCTTTCTCTGACCTTGTTCAATCTCTCAATCAAAACTGTGTATCAATTATATTTTCTAAAATAGCTATGATGCAAATGAACTAATTTGATTTGAACTAAAATGATTCTAATTTATGATAGCAGCAGCCTCACACTATCTTTCCCATTTTAAATGCACGGCGCTAGAGAAGACAAAAGCATACTCTGAAACATCTTCACAGGTCCTCTAACAATGGTCTCTTACTAGAATTTCTTCTCTCTCTGTATAATTATATTAAATTTCTGTGCTCCCCTCCTAAGATGAAATCATCTGTTTATACCCCCTCCAACAACTCAGAAGTGAGCTTGTATCCTTTCTCTCATGCCTTTTGTCTAAGAACACCAAAGCGCTTCGTTATTTTATTTTACCAACCCCATGAAGTCAGTGGTACATCAAAAGCTGGACGGCTGATGAGACAACTAGACAGAGAGGTCTGGACAGCTGACCAAAACTTAGTACCCCTCTAGGTCCTTAAAATCAGTTGGAACATCAGCCAAGCCCTATTTACAGGTCTTGAGTGTTTTAAACAAAAACAAAAAAAAACCAAGAAAACCTTCCCACAAAGGAACTTGCACGCGCACACACACACACACCCCACTGTACTTTTCAGAAGGTGGAAATACAAGGGGTCTTGTTCTTTTCGGTTTTTCAAGAGCTTAAAAGCCAGGGACATCTGCATTTTGATAACAGCTCCTGAGGGCAATCAGATCAAAGACACAGAAAATCCTTCCTTCAAAGATGTGCACCTTGTGACACTCCAAGAAGGAGGAGAGATATTTAAAGTAAAACCTGCCCTGCATCATTATCACTGACTTAAGGAAGAGATTAAAAAGCCCTTGGCTTCATGTGGCTTTTCAACATTTTGCTGTAACCCCAGGGCCATAGATGCTGTTCGTGAAATTCTTCTACTCATCTCTACTAAGAGTGTCACAGCAATATAAACTCATATACAAACACGCACACATCTTCACTTCCATTCCCATCCTTCTCCCTTTGGGGCCCATGACCCAAAATGTGGACACAATGTTACAAAAAGCAAAGTCATGGGGCAATGCGGGGGGAGGAGGGGAGGGTGCAAAGGATTGAAAGATCCAGAAAAGCAAGAGAGAGAGGTAGCCGGCTCGTCTGCTATTGTAAAGCAAGCATTCATTCGGGTGGGGGCACAGAATGCAGAGGTAGAAATAAAGCAATCCTGACTGCCCACTCTGCCATCCCATTCTGCCTCTCTGCCCTCCATCACCCCATCCGCTCCTGGAGGACCACCTCCGAGCGAGAGGGCGCCACTTACGGTTCCCCACCCTCACCCTTGAGGGGAAACAAGCGAAATGGGGTTGGAATGAAGAATAGGGCTGAGCAGTGGGTGAGGGTCATGCCGGGCTCCAGGTGGAGACCCTGCCCCGGGTGGCCGCGTGAAGGCACGGGGGCGGCCCAAGCGCGAGTGAAGTGGGGATCAGAGGAGGGTCTCGCCCCCACCGCTCCCGAGAGAGGCTCCGGTTACTCACATTTTCCGTGTCCCGCTCGTTCACCGTCGGCAATGGCGTCCGGGCCGACATTTTGTGCGGGCAACGGGGTCTGGCCGGGGTCTCGCCGGCCCGGCTGGGGTGCGGGCCCCGGGGGCGACAGGAAAGGGCTGCGGACGCGAGCACAAGACCAGGGCGAGCGGCTCCCGCAGGCCGCGGAGCGGTGCAACAAGCGGCCCCGGCGGGGGAGAGAGAGAAGAGGACGCGGAGGAAGAGGAGGGGGAGCCGCTTCCCGCGGCGGCGCCGCCGGGGTACGCGGACAGTAACGAGGGAGGGCTTCGGGCGAGGCGGTTGCCCGGCGCTGGCGGGGCGGCGAGGCTGGCAGGATGCGGCGCTGAGGGGTGGGAGGCGGGGAAGGGGAGCCGGGAGGCGGCGGCGAGCCCCGCTAGGCTCTCCGGGCCATGGGTGAAGGTGAACCCGGTGCCTCAAATCACTGCCTGGCTCGTCCTGGCGAGCGCCTGGGCGTCAGGAACTGCGGCCCTGACAGCGTCGCCCGCGCCGCGCCCAGTTCCCCGCCTCAGGTGTGCGGCGCCGCCCGGCCCAGCCGCATCCACGCGCCCGGGGCCCAGCGGCGGCGGCGCCCGAGCCCCCGGCGCGAATGTCTCGGCTCGGTCCGCGCGGTCACAGCCACCGCCGCCGCCGCGCCTCAGTCAGGAGGAGCGGCCCGAGCCGGCTGCGCGCGGAGCAGCGGGCGCGGCACACAGCGCCCAGAGGCACTTGGCGGCCGCCGCCGGGTGGGCGGGCGCCAGCCGAGGGGGCCTCTCCATTCATTCCCTCATTAGGGATGCGGGGCCGCCTCCTCCTCTTCCTCCTCCTCTTCCTCCTCCTCCTTCTCCTCCTCCTTCTCCTCCTCCTCCTCCCGCGCTCTCTTGCCCGCCTGTCCCTGTGTTTATTTTTATTTCGTGCCCCACCCGCAGAGTTTACGGTCGTCTAAGAGCCTCTGGTGGTTTTATTTTTATTCGTGTTTGGTTTTTGCCGGGTTGAGGGTGAGAGAGAGCTGATGTGAATAAGTGGCTTTTTTTTTCTTTTTCTTTCTTTCTTTCTTTCTTTTTTTTTTTTTTTTTTGGTCCCTTTCATTGGAGAAGAATTGGATTCAATCCTACCCTGGATCCTACCCCTCCTTTTCTCCTACCTCGGGACTTTTACCATTCTTAAATTCTACTGCTTCTGCCCCGTTTCCACGCTTTCTCAATCCCTGTCCTCGCCTGAGCCCTCTGTCAGTCCCCTTCTCTAGGGAGCCATTAGGTTCAGGGTCACCCTCAGAGTTTGGCAAAGAGCACAAAAGCCCCTAGAAGCGCCAGCAGCCTAGCGGGGCAGCTGGAGACTCAGTGCAAGTGGGTCTCAGCCCCCGACGGCGCGGCCTCTTCGGGAATAGGGCCAACGGAAGACGTGTCGCTCTGGGCGCCCCGCAGCACCCCCGGAGTGGGTGAGACCCGCGAGTCACAACATCTACACTGGCTGATCGTCACTTCCTGGGACACAAGGAAGTGTCACTTAGGCGAGCCTGTTTAGGGAGGATGGAGAGCTGTGTCTGATTTGGGCCCTGTCCTCCCTCTTCCAGGTGGCTTCCTCACACTTCCACCCACCTGCCTCATGACATCCTGCACGCATCCGCGTCTGTAGTGCATTGTCCAGGACCCATTCGCCTTTTATAAGCAAGGATGCTTTTTTTTTCTATCTCATTTGAGAGCTTACATTTTGCACATGCAGCCTCTAGAACGAAAACCTTATCATCTCTCTATTCTTTGCAACATTTCTTTTTCACTTCCTTTCATGGATGGGCAGGAAGACAAAAGGAAGGAAAGATAGGAGCAGATACATTCATTTGTTGAGCTACTTAAGTAAGCCTCCAATGGAATTCTTATGATAGTGGGAAATTTCTCGTCTCTCCTGAATTTCCTCCATTTGAAGGAAGAACCCCTGCACCAGATGGTTTTTATCCTGACTCATTAAAGGTTGTTTCTGAAAAGTTAAAACTTGACCCTTAAAGCATGGGTCCAAAAGACCTAAAAATAGCAAACACAAAAATCCTTTGAGGAAAGAAACAATTCTCACCCAGTCTATATTTACTTCTAGAACACCATCTATGTACTTATTCCTTTCGCATTTTCTCTTGTAACCACGTCCCAATTTCACAAATCAAATGAAAAAAAACAAGATCCCTTTGGTGGTCATCACCACTTCTCAAACAGAATTCAGGCGGCAGAACTGCAATGCTGCATCCTGAACTATGAGGTGTTACTGAGAATGTCAAGTATTTACATTACCTCTGCAGAAAATCCTGAATCACCAAGATGTTTCGAAGTTGCAAGGGCACAATCTTGTATTTTTCTGGTTATTTTCTGGTTAACTATTGCGGCGGCTGCCTGTAGGGGCTGCCACCAGTGTCAGCGGCACCACTGACTGCTGCAGCCACACAGGGGTACCCAGTGTTGCAATAGTACCTGAGTTAACCTAGCAATAAACAAGTATCTGTGAAAAGGTGTTCAGCCCCGTTGGAATATGAATCATTCCTTCAGCTGGTAGTTTGCATTTTGCTCTTCAAAGTGTACTCACATGTTATTCTATCTTTATAATCATGGTGACCCTGACAGGCATATTTATTTCCATTTTACAAAATTCCACTAAGTTAACTTGTTCAAGATCACAGATGCACCAGGTTAATAAGATACAGAAGAAGATAACTGGAATATGTGGTGCTGTTCAATCTTGCACCAGTCACAGAAACCATAGGTTCACCCCGTAAGATATAACGGCTAATTCGAGACAGAGCTCAAAGGAGAGCCCCAGATTCTGGCACAGTGGCTTCCACAGATTTTAAAGTGTCTGTTAAAAGCCATGGACAAATTCCTTAGCTCTATTTGCTACACAATGCTCACTATTTCACATAATGAAATTTACAGAATATCACATAATAATAAGGGATATTTATTGTTTAAGTCAATCCGCAAAGAACGTTTCTATCAAAGAGAGTCATTACTAGGTAGCTCGAATCCATAATTCTAGCTAACCAAATTCTAGTTAACCAAATTGTTTTTTTTGGATAGAATGACTCTATCCAAAAAAAAAAAAAAAAAAAAAAAAGATGCCATTCAAATAATCCTTATTAATATCTACAGTTTTAAGTTTGGTATGTAGTGAAAACTAAGTGAAAATGAACTTTGCCCAGGTTAAAAAAAAAAAAAAAAGTCACTATGTTTTTCAAAAGGAATTACTGTCTGTCTCTATATGAGCTCTTCTCCCCTTAAAATAACATTGGTAGATAGATCCTTAAACATGGGAGAGGGAAAAAAATGACATGAGGCATTATTGTGATGGAGTCAATACTGTTTAACCCTAGTCCTTAATATGAAAATGCTCATGAGCAAAATTTTTTTGTGTTACTATATATAGCTTCTGTGCCTGCGACTATGGAGAAATGACAAAGGGAATATTTTAAGGCTTTGAGTAATTTTCTTTTGGGTTATTAACCAAATGTGGCATGTTCAATTCACAGATTCCTAACTTAATGTATTAGGGTAATGAAAGTTTCGGAAGAAAATTGAAGTACTGACAAAACAAAAGGGAAATAAAGATCTAAAAAGTGCTAAATCTACAGTGAAAAGTGGGAAAAGATCATTGCCTACTGTCAGCCCTATGGAGTAGAATTCTCTAGAACTACCGGGTCCAGTACTAGTTACATGTGACTACTGAGCTCTTAACATGCTGCCTGAATTTTTAATTTTACTCAATTTCAAATAATTTACATTTAAAAACTGATTTGATTCAGTGACTGAAAAATTTTGTTATGTTTGAAAGTATGTTAAGTATATGAATCTACTTTTTCAACTATAAATTTTCTGAAATCTATATACCGATCAAGTATTTCAGTGGAAATTTATTACCTTAATTGGGATGTGCTATAAATATAAAATGCACACCACATTTTTAAATACTTAGTAGGAAAAAAAGAGAGTAAGCTATCTCTTTAATAAATATTATAACCATTGCATATTAAAATGCTAATATTTTGATATACTAGGTTAAATAAAATATATTATTAAATCAATTTCAACTGTTTCTTTTTTATTTTTTCAAATGCGGATCCTAAAAAATATAAACTTACATATGTGGTTTACATTACATTATATCTCTGTTGGACAGTACTTCTCCATATGGTCAAAGCTGAAAATAAAAAGGCTTAGTTGCTTAAGAATTGAAGGCCGGCCGGCCGCGGTGGCTCAAGCCTGTAATCCCAGCACTCTGGGAGGCCGAGACGGGCGGATCACTAGGTCAGGAGATCGAGACCATCCTGGCTAACACGGTGAAACCCCGTCTTCACTAAAAAATACAAAAAACTAGCCAGGCGTGGTGGCGGGCACCTGTAGTCCCAGCTACTCGGGAGGCTGAGGCAGGAAAATGGGGTAAACCCGGGAGGCGGAGCTTGCAGTGAGCTGAGATCCGGCCACTGCACTCCAGCCTGGGCGACAGAGCCAGACTCCGCCACAAAAAAAAAAAAAAAAAAAAAAGAATTGAAGGCCTTGATTATAAGCTATTAATAATTCATTCTGTGGTAGAGTGGTACCCAATAAACGCTTGTTGGGTACCATTCTACCACATGCCAAGCTGTGCTGTTCTAGGGGAATATTCTTCACCTAACAGTTAGCAGCAGTCAACCTTATAGCATTCTTTTTAAAGAGCAAAGTGGGAAACATGTTGAATTCATACAAATGAGCATTAACAGATTGTAGTCATTTGTAAACAAAGAGTTTATCAAATGTGACAGATTCAGCAGATTAATAGTAAACTCTTAAAACTGCACATGTGCGTTAGATGTATCCAACGTCTGATAGAGTTGGCCAGTCAATAATTATTTGTTGATGGAGTACTTTGTTTTAGTTACTACAAAGCTATTTACAATCTTTCATTTAACCACACAGGAAACTACAGGATGGACAGTTATGTAAGGTAACAAAAAGCAGTCTCAGTTAAAGAGAAACAAGGTTAATGTCCATCAGGAAAGAATAATCAGTCCTTGTCACGAATAAACTGGGTCCTGATTGCCTGCCTGTCTTTGGCAAGGTGAATTTTTGTTGTGTCAACGTTCATTACTTAAAATGTAGAATCACTGAAATGGACAAGAGCCTCAAAAGAAACGATATATTGTATTTTTAAAACTGCATAAAGAGGTTGCCTTTTACATTGTATATATTGTCATAGAAGGACTGGAAAGTCCTTGTGATAATTTAACCTATACTTGTCTTCATAGTCATCAGTATATACATAAACTGTCAGATCAAGCAAGGATCAGCTCAGTGCTTTTTTGTGCCACTCCACAATGCTTTTTTTGCGCCGCTCCACACCTCACAAACATAACCTCCAAGAGTTGTTTATTCTCCTGTTTCCCACAAGCACTCCGGGTTCAGCAATGTTGGTTTGCTTGGAATTCCCCGAACACACCATATTGCTTGACTCCTCCGCGCCTTTGTGTCATCTGTTCTGTCTTCCTGGAATGTCCTCCCCTCTTTCCTGCCTGATGGCCTCAGAGTTGATCTTTAAAAACCTTCCTTTCAAAACCTATCCTGACACCGCTATTTCTCCCCAAACCCACAGTTAATTAATCACTCCCTGTACACTACTTCTGTACCTTGGACATACCTCTACTGTTGCTGTCCTTGCACTGTGTACCTGGCTGGTCCCCTATCCAACTGTGCACTAGGAAAAGGAAGGGAATATGTCTTATTTATTTTCGCCTAGAACCTAGAACAGTGCTTAGCAATTTGTAGATACCCAATTTCCTAAATGACTTTTGTTGACTTGTATGTTCTCCTGAGCTTCCACATTCTTTTAAATTTCTAAGAAGCATCATTGAAAATATAGGAGAATTGAAAATATAGGAGGATAATTAAAGTCTACAACTGGGAGTAGAGAAGAGTTTACACAGTATGCAAAGTATCTTCCCAATAAATGTTATTGACTGGGTAGCAAAGTGACTCTGTTCTGTCTCCTACAGATTACCACAGTGCCACTAATTTTACTGCTCTGTGATTTTACTGTAATTACTCATTTTTATCCATACATAGGAATTGCTGATGATTGATATTTCAATGAGTCTTTTAAATGAATATCTGCATAAACCAAGGTATACTGTACTTGGTTAGTAGGAAACACTTCAAAAGTAGGTTAAAAAATTAAAAATGGAATGACATGACAATGAAGCGCTAGAGGCAATAGAGCTGGTGGTCAACCCTGGGGAACAGTCCCCAGAAATTGGGTGGCTCTTCCTAAGTGAAAGCCTTTCAGCAGACTGTCACAGCGTCAGTTGGCAGTGCAAATTGGCGCAGCAGAACAAAGAACAAGACACATGGAAGTTATACTGCAGTGAGTTATGCACTGGTCTTTAGCAATGCTGGAAAAGTGCAGGTGAAAATCAACATTCATAGCATCATCTCAAAGGAACAATGGTTGCATATGAGTTCATAAATGTATCAGTATAGTTATACTCACATTATTGTACCTTCCATACTGTAGTTTTGTAAAGTCACATAGAAAGCAAAACAATCTCTTGAAAGTCTTATGGTAGCCTACCTAAAGTAGGAGTTTGGTTGTCTTTCACTTGGCATTTGTGACTACAAATTACACATAATGTAGTTCAATGCCCTTTTAAATAGGCTTGCAATTTGGATATTTGATTTCCTAGATGACACGCTAAGTGAATTGTTTCGTCATGTTTTTGTACTTACCTTATTAATATAAAAATTTTATTTTTATAGTTTCTTTATACAAACTCAATTTATTCAATGCCTTTAAATTATTTTTTTCTATGTTAAATGTGACATCACCAACATTTTGTTGATTTCTTCCTTTTCTACATAAATATTGACACTATTTTTTACTTTGCTTTTCATTCATTCATTAATTTAAAAATATATAGCTCTGTTAATGTCAGGGCCTATTCTAAGCTCTTCAGAAACAGCAGTAGATAAAATAGACAAAAATCCCCACCCACATGAAGTTCACATTTTTATAGGTACTTTCAGTGTCTAGACAGTTCAAAACCAGAGACTCCCATTATACAAATAACATTTTATTATGTCTTAATTATATTACTCTTTCAACAAACACAAGCACCCAAGTTTAACTTTTCTAAAAAAAATTAATGAATTACAGCAGCTAGATCTAGTCTCCAATCCAATAGTAATTTGCTTTCTGTCTTAATATTTTGGCCTTTCTCCAATAAGCTTTTGTATAAACAGCTTCAACTGGTTCCACAACTAGCTTACGTACTTGAAAACCATAATAAAGATGACTTCCTGAGCAGGTGACTTATATTTGATCTCCATTTTGTAATATTACACCAGCTTTATTATATTGACACCAGTACACTTACTACATTTCATCATTATGAACTGCTTTATTTTCAATAACTGATAGTTTTCTATTTCTGTTAGTGCTAAATAATATTTTTGTAGTTCAGCAAAAAATCATATAGTAAATAGGAGTCTACATTATAACCTAAGCAAAAGCAGACTGAAACCATTTAATTAAATTTGAGATTATCCAATTTAATTATCAATGCAGTTTATCAAAGTTGATGTGTAAACTTTGTAATTCTGTAATAGTAGAAACAGCTTAATTATAACCGTTTTAGCAGTACTTTTTTTTCAGATAAAGAAAATTTTGGAATGCTTTCCCCTGTCCATTTCATAAAACCCAAGCCCCCTATTACTTTAGTAGTATATTCTACTTTTCCTTAATAGCTATTATGATAATGACTAAAATAAAGCAGTTGTGAATATTCAGTCCAATACTGTATCTCTAATGCCTAGCACAGTGCCTAGCATATGGGAGTTGCTCAATTAAGCAGATGAATGAATAGTAGATTTAATCATTTGTCTGAATTTGAACATATGTTTTCAGATCCTGGATTTCTTTCAGATGATTTTAGTATATTGCCACTCATAAGTAAAGAACCCAAGTTAAGTGTCCCTTAATCTTTCCAAATTGACCCTCTATAGTCACCCATTGGGAACTTGCCATCCATTACTTAAGAACTCAATTGCCAAGACTCCCATATTAACTTTTTCCACTATTTACTAATATCTTCCTTTTCTAGTACTGAAACAAGTATCTAAATTTCTAAAGTCATAAATGTGTCCTTTTAAAAGCATTACAATCATGGAATATGCATCTCAGAAGATTACTGTGGCTAGAATCCAGGTTTGTTTACATACGAAAAAGTGTACTTCATTTGTAATATTTTTAACCATTCTTTTATTATCTACTTCTGTCATATCAAACTCTTAACAATAAGCCACAATCAGTTGCATAGTATTGAGCATGTACTATGAGTTCTGTTCTATTCTAAGATGCACTAGGTGTGAGGTATGATGCTAACATGTTGCAATTAATTATTATTATTATTATTATTTTTAGATGGAGTCTTGCTCTGTCACCAAGCTGAAGTGCAGTGGCGTGATCTCGGCTCACTGCAATCTCTGCCTCCCAGGTTCAAGCGATTCTCCTGCCTCAGCCTCCCGAGTAGCTGGGATTACAGGCATGCACCACCACAGCCAGCTGATTTTTGTATTTTTAGTAGAGACGGGGTTTCACCATGTTGGCAAGGATGTTCTCAATCTCCTGACCTCATGATCCACCCACTTTGGCCTCCCAAAATTTTTACATAAATACAGCAAGAGTTGTATAGCAAAATTTGAAATGAACTTTCAAAGTAGTCACTCTGAGGAAGCATATATTTAATACAATGACATGATGTTACACTTTATAAATTTATTATGCAAGAGCTCTGGAACCTGTAGTTTGATGTTTTGTATATTCTCAGGGGTGGTAAATCTTTGTCTTTTGATGATTTATTTTTAAGAATAATCTGTTTGGAAACAACTTTGATGAACTGCATGGATAACTGAATTGGATAATCCCATATTTGATCAAACAACAGACATGTAATAGTAAAAACAACAGTATTTTCTTCTGTTCATCAAACTGGATCATTCCTTAAAGGAGCATTTAAAACAATGAAAGATGACAGCCTCTTTTCAAGCATAAAATCTTGAAAAGTAACTATTTTAGGATATGTACTAATTATTTTACAATCATTTCTACAGGTGGTCATATGGTGCATGCAGTTGAGGAACATGCAGTCTTAATAGAGTAACATGAAAAGTTAAAGAACAAAATACAGTGTTAATTGGTAACTGTCCAAAGGGCACTAGCAGCAAAGGAAGATAAAGAAAAGGCTTCATGCAGAAACATCAGTGTATATCATCATCATCTTTATTAAGAGCTAAAGTTTATGTGGGTTTTCTAAAGTCCTCTGTTTACATCATCTCCAGTAATTCAGCCTAAAATTCTTACAAACCGACAAGTATTCTTAGTCCATTCCCCAAAGAAGAAATCAAGGCACAAAAGGTAAAAAGGTTTGTCTTATAGCATATATTCCACGACAAATTGATCTGGAAATCCAGGCCCTCCAGCCCTGAACCCAGGCCTCTTTTCATTCATTTCTGGGTCACAGGCACCTGCAAAATGATTGCTGACTCCCACATCTGTATCTCCCTTTTCGTTTTTACTTTTAAAAACCACTGTAGCTTTCTGAGTATGAGAACATTAGTGCAACAGAGACATGGAGAAGAGTGTTAAGGACATAAAAATATATGAATAAATGTGAACTTATTGTGTTATAAATGTGAAATAAAATCAGGTCTGACCATAGAGACAGCATTCAGGACAAACTGTATTGTGTAGCTTGCCTGATGTTTTTGTATGGATGAAATCAGATCAGAATTAAGACAAACAGCAAACTAGAAATAGGAAAGAAATAGTAAAAACATGTAACATACAGCCTAAAGGGTATGTGTTGTGAGGAATGGTAAGAGGGAAAGGCACCTATATGCAGAAGTGGAGAGAAATTTTGCCATGCTGATGGTTGGGAGAGAGCTTGTGGGCTACAGACATACTTCAGAGATATTGCAGATTCAGTTCCAGACCACTGCAATAAAGCAAGTATCACAATAAAGCAAGTTACACAAATTTTTTGGTCTCCCGGTACATATTAAAGTTATCTTTACACTATATTTATGTATTAAGTGTTCAATAGCATTATGAATAAACAAATAAGGTACTTAACTTACAAATACTTTGTTGCTAAAAAAAGTACCATCAGATTCTTCTGCAAGTTGTAATTGGAGCCTTCAGCAAGTTGTACTCTTTTTGCTGGTGGAGGGTTTTGCCTCCATGTTGATGTCTGCTGACTGATCATGGTAGTGGTTGCTGAAGACTGGGGTGGCTGTGGCAATTTCTTAAAATAAGATAACAGTGAACTTTGCCACATTCATTGACTCTTCCTTTCACAAAAGACTTCTCTTTAACAGATGATCCTGTTTGATAGCATTTTACCCACAGCAGGACTTTAAAAATTGGAGTCAATCCTCTCAAACCCTGCTGCTGCTTTATCAACTATGTGTATTTAATATTCTAAATCCACTGTTGTCAGTTCAGCAACATTCATAGCCTCTTCACCAGGAGTAGATCTCATCTAAGACACCACTTTCTTTGCTCATCCATAAGAAGCAACTACTTATGCCTTCAACTTTCATCATGAGGTTGTGGTAGTTCAGTCACATCTTCAGGCTCCACTTCTAATTCTAGTTTTCTTGTTATTTACACCACACCTGCAGTTACTTTCTCCATTGAAGTCTTGAACCCCTAAATTCATCCACGAGAATTATAACCAGCTTCTTCCAAACTCCCGTTAATGTTGATATTTTGACCTGCTCCTATGAATCATGAGTATTCTTAATGGAATCTAGAAGGATACATTCTTTCCAGAGCTCTTCAATTTACTTTACTTAGATTCATCAGAACAATCACAATCTATGGTAGCTATAGCCTTACAAGATATTAATATGCCTGTAGACTTGAAGGCCCAAATTACTCCTTGATCATGGGCTGCAGAATGGATGTTGTGTGAGCAGGCATGAAAAAAAACATGAATCCACTTGTACCTCTCCAGCAGAATTCTTGGGTGACAAGGTACCTTCTCAGTGAGCAGTAATATTTTGAAAGGAATCTTCTTTTCTGAGGAGTGGGTCTCAACAGTGGGCTTAAAATAGTCTGTAAATCATGCTACAAACTGATGTGCTGTTATCCAGGCCTTGTTGTTCCATTTACAGAACACAGGCAGAGTAGATTTAGCATAACTCTTAAGGGTCCTAGGATTTTCAGATCTGTTAACCGGTATTGGCTTCAATGTAAAGTCACCACCTGCATGCGCCCTTAACAAGAGAGTCATCAATCCTTTGAAGTTGTAAAGCCAGGCATTGCCTTCTTCTCTCTAGCTATAATAGCCCTGGATGACATCTTCTTCCCATAGAAGGCTGTTTTTCCACATTGAAAATCTGTTGTTTTGTGTAGCCACTTCATCAGTGATCCTAGCTAGACCTTCTGGATCGCTTGCTGCTTCACCTTGCGCTTTCATGTTATGGAGACAGCTTCTTTCCTTAAACTTCATGAATCCACCTCTGCTAGCTTCAACTTTTCTTGAAGCTTCTGCAGCTTCTCCACCCCCCTCGGCCTTCATAGAATTAAAGGGAGTTACTGCTTTGCTCTGAATTAGGTTTTGGCTTAAGAGAATGTTGTGGCTGGTTTGATCTTCTATTCAGTCACTAAAACTTTCTCCATATCAGCAGTAATACTGTTTTGTTTATCATTCATGTGTTCACTGGAGTAGTACTTTTAATTTCCTTCAAGAACTTTTCCATTGCATTTACAACTTAGCTAAACATTTGGTGCAAGAAGCCTTGCTTTTGGCATACCTGGTGTTTCAACATGCCTTCCTAAGTTTAATCATTTCTAGCTTCTGATTTAAGTGGGAGACATGTGACTCTTCCTTTCACTTGAACACTTAGAGGTCCTTGTGGGGTTATTAATTGGCCTAGTTTCAATATTGTTGTGTCTCAGGGAATAGGAGGGATTGAGGAGAGAGAAAGAGATGAGGAGATGGCCAGTAGGTAGAGCAGTCAGAACACACACATTTATAGATTAAGTTTGCTGACTTATATGGGCACAGTTTGTAGCTCCCCAAAACAATTACAATAGTAATATCAAAGATCACTGATCATAGATCACCATAGAAGATACAACTATACGAAACAAGTTTGAAATACTGTGAGAGTTACTCAAGCGTGACACAGAGACACGAAGTGAGCACATGCTGTTGGAAAAACGGTGCTGATAGACTTGCCTGGTGCAGGGTTGCCACAAACCTTCAATATGTAAAAAATGCAATATCTGTGGAGGGCAATAAAGTGAAGTGCAATAAAATGAAGTATGCCTGTAACAACCTGCCCAAAGAAGTTAAGTAGTTAGTGAAAGACAAGGTGTGTCCTAAATGCCAGCATTAGTTTCAATGACCATCTAACTCTCCCAGAAGAATAAATGTAGGTTATTTTTATTAAGCAACCACAACAGCAATAGCCATGAAGACTAGCAATCTCGAGTGAAGAGCTCCCATACTGAGCCTTGTACTAGAATCACAAGAAGAGCACTTCTGTTATTGAACACCTACCAGGTGCCCTGCAGGTCACGTTTGTCAGGTTGTTTAATCACCACAGCAATCCTATGGGAGTTGCCTAAAGTCACACACACTTATGAAATTTGTCTGACCACCACAACCTGAGGGAATTGTCCCTGCTTTCGAGAGTCTCACAATCTAAGTAGACGAGACGGCTATCCACCACATCTTGCCACTTCACCACCAAGACCTGAACACACACACACACACACACACACACACACCCCACAAGTCCAAAAGCACCTATAAAGCAAAATACCTGCATAGAAATATAGTATAAAATGTACAGACTGGGGCCACAAAGGAATGACTGAGTCAGTTACATGTGTTAATTAGAAAAGACTTTCTGGAGGAGCAGAGCTTTAAGCTGCATTTTAAAAGACAAAAAGGACAAATATAAGTAAAGTGAATCAGGCATTCTCCAAAAAGAATGTAATGGGTAAAGGCCTGGAAGCAAGAATGAGCATGCTGTGGATGGGCGATGACAAGTAGCTTTGTTTGACTGAAACAAAGTTTTCTGCAGTCCTGAAGAATCATTCATGTGAAAAAATATTTAAGGACTCAGCTATGTGTGTTCATAGGTGAACGTTGTCTTTCCACAATTTTGCTACTTGCTGTAGAACCATCAGCATCTATTGAGATGGCTTTAAAATAATGCTGGGAACCGTTACTTGCTTTTTTCAATTCCTCAGTAGTTTTCTCCCTGTGGGACCATTCAATTCTCATCTTTGGGCTTCTCTGAATTCTAGCAGCACTCACTCCCTTAGGTCTATAAATACTAGTATTACACACACACACACACACACACACACACACACACACACACACACAGACTTTCTATTTCCTTAAGAGGAGAATACAATCTTTATTTTTAGTTGAAATGTGTTATTGTGCATTTTCTGAGATTCTTTCCCAACAAAAGACCACAACTATTTGTAGTGAAAGAAAAGTTCAGCATGTGGAAACTTGTTTTTGTAAGATACTTTAATGCATTGCTAAAGAAATATGTTTGCTTTGCTTTGCTGCCTGTTATTTTTATAGACCATTTATTCGTGATACTAAGAGCTTTAAACAATAAACGAACACAATCCCAACCCCCATAATCTCCTCTGGGGAGGAAGCAGGGTCTGGATGTTAAGCCATACCAGATGATGGAACAACAGGAACTCTGGGCCTGCTTCCTGGTTTCAACGCATCTCAATTACGGTCATTCCATGTGCCTCAGTTTCTTTATTAAAATGGAGATAGCCATTCTCACCTCACAGTAAATGCTTATAAAATATGTTCAAAGGCCCAGCAAACTACAAATATAGATTTGAAAGTACTCACTTTCTTCTATTTCTGATAAAACCACAATATCTATGTGACATAATAAGAAAAGTCACCAGAATAGCGAATTGATCATTCCTGACAGACCTCTTAGATGGTAACAAAAATGCCACTTAAAATTACATTAATTTATATGTGGCCCAATTCTGAGGGAAAGGTTCATAGTTCTGATCTTTGAATGACTTTCCTAGGCTTCTGAATATATGTCTGATGCTTTAGAACACTGCTTTTAACATTATCTGTGCTGAGGGGCCAGGTGTTTTCCTCCCAAATTTCAAACCTCTCAAATAATTATACCATAAAGTACAATAAGAATGAATTCATTAAAAAACCATTTAAAAATGTAGACATACACAATAAAAGCTTAAATTTATTACTAGATTCAACAGACCTAAAATTACTCTGTCGAGTTCTATACATTTCTTTTTCTTTTTTTTCTTTTTTTTTCCCAGGAGGTGAAAGGAAGGAAGGGAGGGAGGAGATGGGCGAGTGTGCCAGGGAGTCTCAAAATTCTATACGTTTCTAAACACTCAGTGGGTACTCAGTTCACCATTGAACAAAAATGAACAATTCTGAGTTTGGCACCAGTGTGTGGACTGACCATACTTTGAGTAACTCTGCTCGAATGTACTCTCCCTGAACTCTCTTTCCATCATTTCCTCCCGTACTTTACCCCAAAATGTTCTTAATACTGATCGCATAGTTCGTTGACTATGCATAGAGGAGTATGGAAGACTAGAGCGTGGTTAGTGCTGGCAATTTAGAAATGTCGTCTTATCTTTGAGCATCCAGAGCATCTTCTCAGCTTTGTGTCTTCATCTCAAGTCCGAAAATGATCTGAGTAGTTCCTTAATCACTGGGAATGGGCGTAGTCTTCTGGTAAAAAAGAAAGCTAAATAGTCTAGGCTTGTCCAAACGCCACAGTTGCACATCACTCCTGGGCTAAGTAGGGGAGATTCCTGAGATTTGCCATGGAATGCCAGGTCCTCCATGCCCCAGTCCCTGGTTCAGAGACGGGGGGCCCAAGAGAGTTGGGGACTCTAGAAGTGCATTTGTCCTCCTTCCTAGCCTTTGTTTTGGTGGCCTCTGCCACCTTCACAAATGACATTGGCTGCCTCCAAAAATGCTTCTAAGCAGCCATCCTTATCCTTTGGCAACATTTTTCTCTAATGACTGCATTCCTGTGATATCAGATAAATAGAAAATAAAGAAGAATGACCAAAGGGCATCAGTCTTTATGACTTTAAAGCTAAAAGAAAATAACCTCCTGAAACTTCAAGCCCTCCCCCGCCATGATGTAATGAGGATGCAATGAGGTCATCCACTTTGGACTTCTGCCTCTGTATAGAGCTATAATTGAATTAAGGATCACTTATCTAGAGTCTGAAAAAGAGGGAGATCTAGGCCGGGCATGGTGGCTCATGCTTGTAATCCCAAGACTTTGGGAGACCGAGGCGGGTGGATCATCTGAGGTCAGGAATTCAAGACCAGCCTGGCCAACATGGTGAAACCCCATCTACTAAAAATTCACAAATTAGCTGGGCGTGGTGGCCCCCTCCCCCACCCCACCTATAATCCCAGCTACTTGGGGGGCTGAGACAGGATAATCACTTGAACCCAGAAGGTGGAGGTTTTGCAATGAGTCAAGATAGTACCACTGCACTCCAGCCTGGGTGACAGAGCAAGACTCTGTCCCCACTCCACCCCAAAAAAAGGGAAATCTAGAGACCCCCTGAAAGATATAAGAAATCATGAGTTTATATGAAGTTTTCTGTAAAATGAGGCACTAGTTTTAGTCAGATTTTTTAAAGAGTTCTGTTTAAAAAAAAAAAAGAAGTTTAAGACTTCTCGTTTAAACAATCCTAAATGGGAGAGTAGCTTTCGTTCTGTGTTTTTGACTTAGATTCTCTATAGTGCCAGACTCAAGCCTTATTTAATATTTCCTCTTCATCTAGTCACTGTGTTCCTCAAATTACCTTTGTGATCTGTACCATGAAGCACTGTAGGCATTTACAAGAGAATTAGAATACAGTAAGATAATCTTGAGTGTCTCGTGCATAGTAAGGGTAAGTATTATCTTTTTTTTTTTTTTTTTAAATGGAGTCTTGCTCTGTCACCCAGGCTGGAGTGCAGTGGTGTGATCTCGGCTCACTGCACCTTCTGCCTCCTGGGTTCCAGCAATCCTCCTGCCTCAGCCTCCTGAGTAGTTGGGATTACAGGCCATGCCACCACGCCTGGCTGATTTTTGTATTTTTAGTGGAGACTGGGTTTTGCCATGTGGCCAGGCTGGTCTTCAGGTGATCTGCCTACCTTGGCCTCCCGAAGTGCTGGTATTACAGGCGTGAGCCACCATGCCCAGCTGGTAAGTACTATCTTATGATACTTTTGTCATGTGTGTATACTGCATATTGATGTAAAATGAATTTTTTACCTGGGTTGGGGCCAAACACGGTTGAAAGCTATTGATGTGGGGCTTTAGTTCTCAGACTTGAATGGTGTACGAGAGTCACCTGGGCAGTGAACCAACATACAGATTCCCTGGCCCTGTCTGCAGAGCCTGCTTATGAGAAATCTGCATGTTTACAAGCTTCTTGGGTGAATCTGACGCAGGTAGGCTGTGAACACACCGGGATAAACATTCGCCTGGAAGTACTGATTGAGAGCATAGGATTGGGAATTGCACAGACCATAACCAAAAGACCAATTCTGGTGGGTTAAGGATCTTAGCAAATTACTCTGTGATCCCACTTTCTTATCTGTGAAATGGCATTGTATGTCCTACGCATAGAGTAGTTTTACGTATTACAGGAAATAACCCCTGTACGGGGCCAGCTACATGTTATGGAGACCTAGTGCAAAATGAAAATGCAGGACCCCCTTTTCAAAAATTATCCAGAATTTCAAGATGTATGGCAGCAGAAGAGCATTAAATCAAAGGCAGGCCTTTCTGAGGCCAGCATCTTGTGCAACTGCACAGGTGCACACTCATACCACCAGATCTGTGAGTGCAAAACATCTAATTCAGTGCTTATTGTGTAGAAAGCACTCAAGAAAGGTGCAGCGTTATCTAGCTAGACCACATATCTGTATAAATATGAAACAATCTATGTAAAAGCGTTCCAAGCAAAAGCACACAGCTATAAATAGGCCAAGGTATTAGTAACAGGATGTAAGATAACTATGATGATGCTGATAGGAGCTGATCTAAACTTTCTTAATTAGGATCAGGGATGCTTTGTTCTACAGCTTTGTTGTTTGAAGAAAGAAGAGCCACTGTGCCAGTCCAAGTACTGAATTGTTTCTGGCAGGTCCAAAATGTGCCATGTCCTCCTGTGCCCTCCAGGGGCGGTCACAGTGGTATAAGCCGCCACTCCCTTTCAGCAGCAGTACCCTGAGTGTGAGGCAGTAGCAACCTCCTTCCCCCTTCCCTCTCAGAAAGCCTACCAGGAATTTCTCAGCAGCCTCATGAAAGCCCACTCTCTTTATCAATCAGTACAGGTTAAATAAAGCACTTTCAAGATCTGAGAATAATTCTCAGAACTTCGTGTCAAGTGGAAATCAAGTATTATTAACATCAGTTCAGAGATGGAAAAACAACATGTAGGAAAACTCATTCCCTCTCTGGGCAACTTATCTACATACCTTGTTTGTTACTTCTAAGCCCTCAACTCCCCAAATTACATTACCATCAAGGCCATTCATTCTTTACTTATCCTTAACAAAATTAAGCACACTTCCAATTTAACCTCAAATGGGCTCAAAACCAAATTTGGCATCATTGTCTCTCACATTGGATTCTCTTCTTGACATACCATTTTGTTACAGTATCCCAGACCAAGACCTTGCAGTTTTCTGTAGTTTATCACTATATACATACACCTCCCATATCTAAGATACATTATTTCAGATCATAGTTATTTGTGTGCTCCTCGGTTGCCTCTACTGGATTCAAAAGCCCTGAGGGCAGGAACAGTGACTCAGTCTTTTATGCATGCTGTGTCAGCAACCAGACCTGTCTCATCCTCCATTTGCTTAGCGATAGAGAGTATAGAGGGCTTGCAGCAGGCCCTTAGTATATATCAGCATCAGTTCGAATTTGTACCTCTTTTTGCTTGTTGCATGCTTTGGTTACCAACTGTAGCTCCAGTCATCTGGTGACTGCTTTGTCCAATGCTTCCCAACACTTAGGGCCCATGACAAATATTATAATTCACAATTATTTTGTTCCCATTAAAAAATATTTGCCTGGGATAAGGTTGAGGTGTATAGGACTACCTCTTATTCCATGAAGTAACAAGGTAACACTTAATTTGAAGGTACGTAAATTTAAGTATCTTGAATGATTTTTATATGACTTTTCTTAATATCTTAATACCTTAGATGACTCTGGAATATCAATCAATCAACAGGTTTAAGAATAGTGTGTCAATCAATCTAACATGCTAGGTCACGTTCTGATATGGTAGGCATTACAAGGCATAATTATTGACACCAAGCATCTTAAAATTGAGTTGAAGATATTGTCTATGAAATTAGATACAAAGAGTACTCATGTACAACTGGCTAGAAATTTCAGAGATGGATATAAAATTAAAAGATTAGTGTGTGCATGAATGACTGAAAGAAGGCTTCAAGCTCCTTGACTTGAGCGATAAGGGATAAGAAGGGTTTGGATGGATAGAAGGGCGACATAAAGAGATAGTTGGGGGAAAGAGCAAGTAGTAAGCCAAGTAAGCCTGCCCTAAGCATGGATGGGAGAATAGGAAGGAAATCAGCTTGTCTATAGACAGGAGTTATATTTGGGAATAGCAAGTACCTGAGTTTGTATATTTAGGTAAGCCAGGAACATTAATCTTGAAGTGATAAAAGGACTTTGAACTTAATCTGATAGGCAATAGAAAACAATTGCAAACTATTTCCAAGAAAGTGACAGAAAAGATTTGGGTATATGACTCTATCATTGGTGCATAAACTTATTTGGGAGCATGAGGATTATGGGGTGGTTAGGGGGATGGAGGTTCTGCTATAATCCGTATGTGAGATTATGAGAAGCCAGACAGCCGTAGAAGTAGTAGAGTAGGGGAGAAAAAAGAGGAAGGAATCTAGGAATTGCTGAAAAGTCTTAATTCAGTTCACAAGCACTCACTGAGTGCTTGCTAAACGCAAGAGCTTCTGCTAAGCTTGGGGGAATCAATGGAGAACAAGATACACAAACCCCTGACGTGCCAGCATTTGCCTTCTAGTGAGGGGGTCAGACAATGAAAGAAGCAGGCAGTTATAGCACAGAGTCATAGGTAGTCTGATGGGACCAGTGGGCATAATCTCCATGGACCCATACAAAATGATTCCCAGACCTACTGGGACAAAGAGAGTGGTGGAGAGTCTGGGAAGATAGTTAAATAAAATGACATGTAATATAAGAGGATAGGGTTGAAGAAAGGAAAACATTTTGGGCATGCTATAAAATGGGGAAAAAGTGTCACATACCCAACAAAGTACACACAGAAAACACACATACCCTAGAAACAGCCCTCAGTCTTCAAATCATTTCTACTCGACAAATGGCAGAGCCTTGGATTTAAGACTTCCTTTTGTACTTGAAGATAATGGAAACTGATCAGGTTTGTATCTTGTTTGTTTCTTTTTTTCTTTTCCTGGAAATACATAGTCTTAAAGCATAGGAGGAAGGTGTCAAGATCCTTGCTCTAGGCAGCTGCTGGCTGAAACAAGAGCATGATATACTTCAAAGTATGCAGAGAGACAAACAAGGCTTTGGAGAACAAGACATGCCTGTTTTTAAAAAATGCATGCGGTGATACTCTATTATCAGCTTACATCTGGATACCAGGGTTATTTCTCTAGTTACAAACACTCACTTGGAATAGCATAGGGCAGGATGGATGCACCATCCTGTGCACTCGTGAGCTTAGCGACGGAGGAGCAGGTAGAGTACACAAAACAAGCTTATGGACCACTAGAACTGATGATGGCTTCCTTCTTTAATGAAGGAAATACTGGAAGAGAAGCAGGTTTGGGTCAGGTAGGGGGGTGGGGGAAAATAATTGTTCACTTAACACAATGAGTCTGAGGTGCCTATGGGACATGCAGATGGAGAGATTCAATTTGCAGGTGAATCTGAGCTCAGAGGAGAGGTCAAGACACCCTGTATAATGAATACTTTCCTTTAAAAGAAGAAAAGATCTGAAGGGAATATCGGAAAATTTTAACATCTATTAAGTCTTTTTAGTGGAGATTAGGAGGAGCTTGAATCACCTAAGAACCATCTTCTTGAGCTAATATTTTTGCATAATTATCTTTTTATTAAATGAAGTGTTTCAACAGAAAGAAATGTTTGGGGAATCACTTAACAAACACAATTATCAATCAACAGCAGCCCTAAGAATGTAAATCAATTTACCCAGAAACCACAAAGGCCAGCAGACAAAAAATTCCACTCATCCACTTCTCCCCCACCTTGTGTCCCATCCTCTGTTCCTCAGCCCCTTTCTCCTTCCCCTTCCCTTTTTGTCATGGTCTTCCCTCTATTTTACTTTCACTTTTTTCTTGACCATTCTTCATCATCTCTGGCTGATATAGACCTTACAAGATATGACCTTGCCCTTCCACATGATTAAGTTCATTATATCTTCAGACTGTGTAGCACTCCAGCTTTCCATAGCCCATGATGGAGCCTGGGAAAGGATGGTGACTGCTCTCTGCAGGATTCATATACCCAGGTGCTTCCTCCTTTTCACCCTAAAGAATATCTGGCCTCCAAAAACCATTTATAGATACCAACAGTACTCCCAACAGAAAGCACTGCACTCCTAACCAAGTATCATTCTGCAGCTCTCTTGCATAACTCTCCATACTCAGCTTGCTCTTAAAATTTTACTCATCTCCTGTTTTCCTTCTTACTTTCAAACCTGAGTTGAAGTCATTCACAGTGGTCATAAGAGAACAAACATTTTTGTTGATATCAAATCCCACAACATAGAAAAATCTAGGATAAATATTTCAATCCCCCATGGCCAAGAACAGTATGACCTAGCGATTGAATATTCAATTTAGAAGTCTACATTTTAATCCCTGTTCAACTTTAAAATAATCTCGACTTTCCATCCTAACCAACCTTAAATATCCAACACCTTCCTGAAATCTTCTCTGACTATTCTAGTTCACTTTATTATTTCCCTTTTCCCAATGACCACAGTACAGTCATCTCTCAATATACTGGGGGGATTGATTCTAGGACTCCCAAGAATATAAAAATCTGCAGATGCTCAAGTCTTTTGTATAAAATGGCATAGTATTTGCATATAACCTATATACATATTCCTGCGTACTTTAAATCATCTCTAAATTACTTATAATACCTAATACTATGTAAATGCTACATAAATTGTCACTATACTATATTGTTTTTATTTGTATTCTTTTTATTGTTATATAGTTACTTTTAAATTTTTTCCAGATATTTTCCATCTGCAGTTGTCTGAATCTGCAGATGTGGAAACTGCAGATATGGAGGGTCAACTGTATTCACATCAAACCAACACAATAGAAATTAATCTAATCACATACTTGCATACGTCACAATTAAGCTATTTCACCAAGACTTCTGCATCCCTTCCAGGTACTAGCATAATGTGAATCAAATCATAGTTTGGTTGGAGTAAAGATTAATCCATGCTCATCCACATTTTGGGAGTAGAAAGAAGAAAAGTCAGGTCTGATAAAAGCCCCTAGAAAGTCAGCATTTTTTTTTTTTTTTTTTTTTTTTGAGATGGAGTTTTGCTTTTGTTGCTCAGGCTGGAGTGCAACAGGACGATCTCAGCTCACTGCAACCTCCATTTCCAAGCTTCAAGTGATTTTCCTGCCTCAGCCTCCCAAGTAGCTGAGATTACAGGTGTGCACCACCACGCACGGCTAATTTTGTATTTTTAGTAGAGACGGGGTTTCAGGAGTTCGAGACCAGCCTGGCCAGCGTGCTTTTATGTGGGATCTAGGGAGTGACTAGACAGCTGCTGTGTCCCCACCAACTTGCCCATGCACCTCACTGCCACAATATAGCTTGGAGTGTCACTATATTATGTATGTATCCTGGGTCATCTGTTCCTCAGGAAAAAGCACAGACAGGAACACGAAAAGAGAAGGGTGGCACTCGGCCGGGCGCGGTGGCTCAAGCCTGTAATCCCAGCACTTTGGGAGGCCGAGACGGGCGGATCACGAGGTCAGGAGATCGAGACCATCCTGGCTAACACGGTGAAACCCCGTCTCTACTAAAAATACAAAAAACTAGCCGGGCGAGGTGGCGGGCGCCTGTAGTCCCAGCTACTCGGGAGGCTGAGGCAGGAGAATGGCGTAAACCCGGGAGGCGGAGCTTGCAGTGAGCTGAGATCCGGCCACTGCAGTCCAGCCCGGGCTACAGAGCAAGACTCCGTCTCAAAAAAAAAAAAAAAAAAAAAAAAAAAAAAAAAAAAAAGAGAAGGGTGGCACTCTATGTACATTCACTGACAAGTTTCCTCAAAGATGTAACGTTTTAGAAAATATCTCCAAAGGGTTCTCATTTTTCACAGCATAAGCTGTCATAAAACATGCAAGTAGCCATATCTGTTTCCTAATGAAATTTATTTTTAATCCCTTCCCTGAGGCCTCGTGATAACTTTAGTAAGAGGAAATGTGAATTCAAGTGGAAGCAGGGGAACTGCAGCTGGTCCGTCTGCCTATTAGGATGGGGTGAGGAGTGGGATTTATATAAGTAGGATGGATAGTAGATAAATAGATAGATAGATAGATGGACAGACAGATAATTTATTGAGTATGTACTCTATACCAGGTACTGTGTTAAATCCATTACAAAGATTATCCCATGAAGTGGTTAGACTATTACTCTCTCTATTTTAGAGATGATGAAACTGAGGATCATAGATTTTAAGTAATTTGCCCAAGGTCAACACCTAGAAAGTTGTAGTGTCAGGGTTTGCTGCCAGTCTGGTTCTGGAACCCAAATTCTTAAACCTTAATGCTTAATATTCTGAATATAAAAAGGAAGTTTAAGCCTACCAAACCCTTTCTGTATCTTTACTTTATCATTAGCAAAATGCCTATGGATGCCTGAAAAGTTTCTTCTCAAGAATGTTTCTGCATAGAAAATTTGGGCATCGGAGAGGGCTGTGAAGAAATGATCTCTAACATCTCCAACAGCAAGTTTATCCTAAAAATTACTGTGTGAGTAGAGCAAGTTTTATTTTATTGCTCTTTAAAACTGAAGGGAAGGCTGGGCACAGTGGTTCACATCTGTAATCCCACGGCATTTGGGAGGCCAAGGTGGGCAGATCACTTGAGACCAGGAGTTCAAGACCAGTCTGGCCAACATGGCAAAAACCCATCTCTACTAAAAATAAAAAAATTAGCTGGGCCGGGTGACATTCGCCTATAGTCCCAGCTACTCAGGAGGCTGAGGTGGGAGAATCACTTGAACCCGGAGGCTAAAGTTTCAGTGAGCCAAGATCATGCCACTGCACTCTAGCCTAGGTGACAGAAAGAGATGCTGTCTAAAAAAATACAATAAAATAAAAACTGAGGCGAAGATAGATATCATCCCTCTGGGATTAATTTTTGAGTACTAAGTAGTTAGAAGTTTATTCAAAGCATTTAAAGAAAGGACATGGCCAAATTGTTGTGTTTGGAAGGCTATTTTAACCATATCCCTTTCCACCCATCCCTAACATACAAATATGCATATTCATCCAGCTAATTGCACTTTCTCCTTCAAACTCTGTGCTCAAGGGTTTACTCCTCCAAGAATCCCTCGCTGCCTGCGCCCCTCAGCAGGATCTCATCCATGTCCATTGGGTCCCTGCCTTGTTATAGGATTTATTCCATTGTTCTGTCATCATGGATTTTAGTGTTAGTCTCTCCTGCTGAACTGCATGTGTCTTAGGGATTGTGAGCATGCCACCTGTGTATAGCAGTTTCCAGTCTAATGCATGACACTGAAAAGACACTTAATATACGCTAGTACTAAAGTCATGCACCATAATAATATAGAGCCTCTAAGTCTGAGGAAAGGACCCTCATCTTTACTGTGGGGAGCTACTGGCTGAAGCCAGCTGAAGACACCTTTCCAACTAATGAGTAAACAGAGACAGCCTGTGTGAGAGCCCAGGGCAATCAGATAAATCCCCAGTTGCAAACCTTTATGGTTTTCAGGGTAAAAGACCTCAGAGACAATTGTTCTCACTTGTCATTTCAAATATTTAAAGTCACCATTCCCTGGAGCTGCTGTTGTTGACAAGCACCATGGTGAACCTCTCTGGGTCTTTTCACCTGTCGGAGAGGTCTGAGGACAGAAGGGTTTAAGAAAGGAGCATGGCCTTTCTTTTATAAGCATGGCCTCGTTTTTCTCTACGCTGTTGTGTAAGGTTTTCTTACCACATTTTTTTAATGTATAGATTTTTGTCCATGGTCATATGAGTGGCTTTGCTGGATGCAGAATTCAGGTTTCCTGACCCCCAGGCAGCTATATTTCTACCAGTTGATTGCAACTCTTTCATCAGAATGAAGTCAAGCCTCACCTCCTCCAAGAAGCCTTTAGTGACCTGCTCCCCAAGTCAAATTTAAATGCCCTCCTCCATGCTCTCAGTGCCCTGTGTGTGCTACTAGTGTGGCACATATTACCCTGGTCAGAAGAGGGGCTGATTTACTTGTCTGTATTCTACTAGGCTGTTTGCTGTAGAGAACAAAAAGCATGTCTCATATCCCAGTGCCTCAAACCGTGCCACACAAACAGACTCTTACGTTAATTCTCTCCCTGTTCCTTTCTGGTTGGGGAGGGGGAGGAGGAAATAGTCTCTGATGGTTTGTGTTTTTCATGAGGTCCATTTTTGCATGTCCCACTGCTACAGGGAGCAGGGAGAAAGATTTTAGTGTGGTTTACCACATTAAGATCAAGGCTAATAATAAAGGTTGCCTACATAAACTCCAGGAGCCCTTCCAGCTCCCAAAATCTAAAATATAATTTCATTCAATGCTATATTTTTTTCTTCCTCCTGCACAAAGCCCTGCTTCCTGCCCAACCAACGTTAGAGAAAACAGGGTTGCCCTGAACTGAGCAGCCATCTGAAGGCTGATATTATAAACACTCCCTGGGACTTCATAGCAGTCGGGAGGGCTGAACTGCTGTCGATTCAAAGACCAGTCCAGCTGCTATCCTGGGATGAGGGATCACAGGGAGAAGAGGCTGAAACAACTGTTATAGATTTTACTGGCAGTGGCTTTCAACAGACTAGAATGGAAACGATAATTGGTGAAGACGTCTTAGAGGTCACTAGTGAGTAGGAGAAAGCTCTCTGGCTTTCATTAACAGCAGCCTCTGCCTGAACTGGATAATAACCTTGAAGATGGTAGCTTGAAAAATGAATTCACATGGGGAGAAAGTCTGGTACCACTTCTAAGTAGCAGCTTATAGCCTTTCAGAAACAAGTGCTATAATGAGAGTCAAGTATTTCTCTTTAAAAGATTCTTTGCTACCAATTCAGGTAGCCAAATAACTGCACCCCAGTTTTATCAGAAAACAAGCCTAAATTAACAAATAAGCTAAAATCATTAGTGAGCATTTTCAGTAACAAATATATGTTTCTTAGTGGAATAAAGAGAAGATAAAGAAGTTAGCTTTTTCCTTCCTGGCTGCAAATGACCTTAAAAGATACTGTTAAATAATAAATGTCCATTAACTAGTCTTGAAATAATTGCATTTAAACCAATTTTATGATCATATAGAACCACATTTTACATCATACTGAAGCAAGATAAAAGTGCTCTATATTGCAGTTATTGGGAAGAAATAGAGGCTGTCTTGTGAGAGGATTAATATTCAGGGCATCAAAAGACTACAGGTGTCCCCCAGATGTGGTATCACCAGCTTGTGGTATCGGTCTCCTTTTCTCCCATCAAGAGATGAACAAAGAACAAGATCATAAAATAGAAAAAGTTTCTCAAAATGTCATTCTTTTTAAAGGCAAATAAGTATACACAAATCAGCCAGGCATGGTGGCACACACCTGTAGTCCCAGCTACTTTAGGGAGCTGGGGCAGGATTCCTTGAACCCAGGAGGTCAAGGTTGCAGTAAGCCGAGATTGCACCACTGCACTCCAGCCTGAGTGACAAAATGAGACCCTGGCAAAAAAAAAAAAAAAAAAAAAAAAAAAAAAAAAAAAAAGGCAAATAAGTAACTTAAAAAGGCAAATAAGTGAGTTAACAGAATGGGAGGGTTCTTTCTGTAGACTCCATCACAAATGCAGATGAGTTTCTCCAGTTGACCAATTGTCACCTGAGAAGGTAGAGGAAATCTGCTAATATTTACCAACATTGTAGAGAGACTAAGGAAATGAGTTGCAGAAACGCAGGACATCATTTTATCATTGGTTGGTTAGTTAGCATCTTCTCTTTGCACATGATCCACAGTGTAAGTCATCATCCTTACTATCTGGGTTTTTCTGTTCATATCAACGTTTTCTAATATGATGGTGTCGCTTAGGAGGGAGAACTACACGGAGAAGCCTGCCCTTCTCCTTCACTTCTGCACTTTGTAAAGTGACAGAGGGAAGGAGGGAAAAAGTGAGGAGATTTTCTTCTCAGAATAAAAAATTTGCATTATCCATATTCTGTAAGAGAGTTCTTATGCTCTTGGGAGAAACAAAAAAAAAAAATCTTTAGAGAGAAACCTCATATATTATGATACCGTAGCCAAAAAAGAGTTCAAAGTGAAGAATTTATGGCAGGCATAGCCAAAGAAGAAAACAATTTTAAATATATCACGTGCCTAGGTAATAGCTCAGGTGGGTACAGAGTCTGTCTGCCTGTTAATGGATTAGCATTAGACCAAATGTTTCCTGTGTGCATTCTCTTATGCCACACAGGATAAAAGTACACTCTATACAAACAGTACAAATGCTTTGGAAGGAAAAATGCTCCTTGCTTTAATGAGGATGGCCTTCCCACCTTGGTCAGTAATTCTAAACCCTCTAATGTGGCCAGGGAATTGGATGATCAGCCAGAGGTCAAGCCAAAAAGATCAAATTCATCAGTAGCTTTCCCTTTTGTATCTTCAAACTGCCCCCACCCCATCCCTACAGACTTATAGGAGTCCAGAACAGGTCTTGGAGTTGTACTTCTTAATACTTATTATAATTTCAAGGATGGGGCTTGCAAAAATGACAATAAAACACTGATAAACTGATAAACAATTTGTTTGCCATTACTTTAAGGCAGTGCCATGAATAAGTGGCATTTGGTCATCTATGTATTAGGGTCTGGGTTGATGAGGGTAAAGAACATAAACACCCCCACTCCACCCTCAGCCTGTACCTCTGCCACCTACCCACCAGATTGGATATAAAAGGAAGGGAAGAGGTAAGATGCACCTACCCTGAAACTACTCTCTCCAAATCAGCACGAGTACCCATGCTGGCCTTCATCTATGCTGGAAGTATAAAATGGTTGTAACCACTCAGCAGATCCACACTTGCATTGCTATAAAAGAATATGTGAGACTGGGTAATGTAAAGAGAAAAGAGATTTGATTGGTTCATGGTTCTGCAGGCTGTACAGAAAGCATAGCACCAAGATTTGCTTCTGCAGAGGCTTCTGGAAGCTAACAGTCATGGCAGAAGTTGAAGGAGGAGCAGGTGTCTTACATGGCAGGAACAAGAGCAAGAGGGAGTGGAAGGTGCCACACACTTTTAAACAACCAGATCTCACAAGAACTCACTCACTATTGCAAGGATAGCAGCAAGAGGATGGCACTAAACCATTCATGAGAAATCCACCCCATGATCAAATCACCTCCCACCAGGCCACCTCTAACATTGGGGATTACAATTCAACATGAGATTTAGAGGGGACATATATTCAAACTATATCAAGCACATTCTTTTTGCACAGTAGCATAATTTGAGAAGTCTGTGAAGTATTCTCATTCTCATCCTGAGAACTGCAGCTGATGACTGGTTGAAATTCATGCGGTCATCGTTGCTGCATGCGGAGAAAGCATTGGACTTCTGACTCGCAGCGCATCTCCCACATCTATTGAACAAGAGATGCTTAGGATGATTATTTGATTTCACTGGGGAGATTTGCCAAAATACAATTTCCTGGGCTTCCCAATGCATAGATCTGATTCAATGTACTTTGAAAAACCTAAGGGACTATGGCATACACCCCAGGTTAGGAACAGTCTACTATCCAGGAAGACATTATCAGTCTTGAGTAAGAAGTGACCCAGGACAGAGCCAACAAGAACCACAAGTGAGTCAACATCTGCTGGAGCTGCCAGGGTGCTGGAGTGGTGGACAGGAGGAGGAGGAGGAGTAACAGTTACCTAACTTGTGTACCTCAGTCTTCACATCTGTATAATAGAGATAGTAATATTACCTGTCTCATGCAATTGCCATGAATGCTAAATCGATCAGTCAATGTAAAGTACATAGTACAATGCCTGGCACTTGTATCTTAATAAATATTAGATGCTGTTGTCTTTATTTGGATCTGAAGCTGCCTGAGTAGAAGTTGGAGAATGAGGCAAGGTTGTTTAACGGGGCAAGTCTAAAAGGTGAAGTACAAAGGAAACTAGGTTTCTAGCTCCTTTAAATGTTCAGAGAAGAGCTGGAAATTCTACTAGGGTCAATCTTTGAGGATTAGTAGTTTGTTAATTCACATTAAAAGGATCAACTTAAGGCAAGATTATTTAACATCCATACCTTATACATGTATGTCATCCAAAAAACTTCCAGCATTTGCCAAAAGGAAAAAAAGAGAAAAGGAAAATATTTTACCAGTAATCCAGATTTTACTTGGAAGCTCCTGGCTTTGTGAATATTCTTTATAAAAACTGCAAATTTATCAGAATTAATACTGACATTCCGACTTATAATTCAGGTTAGGGAGGTATATTTGTTACCTATTACTGTGTAACAAATAACCATAAGCCTAGTGGCTTTTAGCAACACACAGTTATTATCTCACAGTTTCTGTGGACTGAGATCCAAGCACAGCCTGTCTGGGTCCTCCACTTCAGGATGTCTCCTAAGGCTGCAAGCAAAGTGTCTGCCAGATCTGGGGTCTTGTATGAAGGCTCAACTGGAGAAGAATCTGCTTCCAAGCTGATGAGGTTGTGGCAGGATTCATTTCCTTGTTGGCTCTCCTTACCATTCCTTACCATGCAGGCCTCTTTGACATTACAGTTTTCTGATTAAAGCCAGCAAATGAGAGAGTCTGCTAGCAGGTCAGAAGTTACTATGTTATGTAACCTAATCATAAAAGTGACATCCCATCCTCTTTGCTTTCTCTGATGGTTAAAAGTAGTTACCAGTTCCATGCACACTCAAGGAAAGGGGATTAAACAAGGGCATGAATACCAGGAAGCAGGGCTCATTGAGGTCCCTCTTAGAGTTGGTCTGCCACAGGCAGCATTTCCCAAATGGGGTTCCCCGAAGCACTACTGTGCCTCAAGACATTGACTGACACTTTATAAAACAAATTGACACAATGCTAGTAATTGTTTTTCATCTCAATATCCTCAGACAAGGAAATCCAAAATACGCTCTTATATGATGACCCCAAATATGCAATAATCTGCCATATCCAAGAGCACTTTCCTTGAAAGATTATTACTTAATATGAGAATGCGAAATGTTCACCGTCTATAGTGATGCATAAGCAGCATTGATTACAGGTTGATCTATGTCATTTATTCAGTGTCCGCTGCTGCGTGTTATCTATCTTGTCTTACAATTTCAACATAAATGAATATTTAATGTTTCTTTTATATTAAATATTTATGCTACACAAATTCATGCTCCACAGATCTGTGACTCAAAAAAAGACCTTTTCAAACAACAAAAAAAGAGTGTTGAGATTCTCAAACTGTCACAATCAAGCAAAACTTGGAATACATCAAAATGAAGGTTAAAGCTTTGCTTTCTAAATATGCCTGGGAGTAAGATGTTCACAATGAAACACTGAATTATTCCAGAATAATCTAAGTCAATGATACCAAGATTTTGCAAAATATATAATCTGGGCTCTTTCTTTCCCTGTAACACTCACCACCTCTATGACATGGGATTTTTTTGGCTGGGCACGGGGGCTCACACCTGTAATCCCAGCACTTTGGGAGGCAGAGGCGAGTGGATCGCCAGAGGTCAGGAGTTTGAGACCAGCCTGGCCAACATGGCAAAATCCCATCTCTACTAAAAATACAAAAATTAGTCAGGAGTGGTGGCGGGTGTTTGTAGTCCCCGCTACTTGGGAGACTGAGGCAGGAGAATTGCTTGAACCAGGGAAGCGGAGGTAGCAGTGAGCCGAGATTCTGCCACTGCACTCCAGCCTGGGTGACAGAGCAAAAGTCTCAAACAAACAAACAAACAAACAAACAAAACAAAAAGAAAAATGGGATTTTAAAAATTTTTCTTTGCAATGAAAGGAAATTGTGGAATAGATTAAATGCTGCACTTCAAATTTGGATTTTAATCAGCAATATATCATTTCCAAAATTAGACACAAAACGTTGTTTTTGTTGAAAGGGTTTTTTTTTGATGTCACATTTTACATTAGCATGTAAAATAAGATTTTTATGTTTTCTCTTACAATATTCCACTTTTCTAATTTTTGTGTGACAATTTGAGAAGGAAGACAACAACCATCAAACCTTAAATATTATATCCTTTCTCTTGTCACTCCTTCTGAAGAATATCCTATGTTTTATATTTAGCTCCTTGTGCCTTTGTGGTGCTGATGGGATAAAAAAGCAAATTAAAGGTTGAGAGAAACCATGCAAACATCAATGAACTCATAGAAAAAGATCACAAGGAATGACACAAACTTAAAGACGGGGAGAGGTCATCAAAGTTCTGGAAAGACAGGCAGAGAAAGGAACTGGAAGCAGCACCCATGAATAATGTTGTTCCATACTGAGAAGGATGGGGAAAAACTGCTTAGTTTTCCTCTGTGCTTTGCAGTATAATTCTCTCTTTTTCTGCTCACGGAAAAGCAGTAGTAACAAAATAGTCTTCAATAATAATCATTATTAGTCTTTAAGGCTTTCAAAGCCAGACTTGTGTTTCTTTTAGATGTGCCATGATGCTGAGGTGGGCCTTCCTTGGGGCACTCAGAAAGTTGTCTCTCTCTACAGCATCCTCTGTGTTTGTCCTGTGCTAATACTGACAGTTCTTCTCCCAATTTCCATAATACAAAATCCACTCCATGGGGTATTAGTGTGCAAGGTAGATTTCACTGAAGATTTCATGGTGCATCATGGATGACTTCATTAAAAAATTTCCCTTGGGTAATTGCTCTCCAAGACTGGTCTAGTCTGCCAGCTGCCAGGTCTGTGTGTCCCTGTTTCCCCATCTGCCTTTCCCTCCTTCCCTCACTGATATTGCCTTCCAGTCCTCCAGCTCCTTGAGATCTACTTAAGTATATTCAACCCCCACCCCCACCCACCCCATTTCCCACATGGCAAACAAAATACTCTCCCTAGAAATCCATGCAGGACTACGTAGAAATGTTTTTTCACTGTCACATAATGTTCGAAAAAAGAAAACTGATAAAATGTTAATCATTTATGATAGCATTTGTTTTGTCTGTCACTTTTCTGGCATAAATAGAAACCAAGCCTCTATTACATCTCCTGACCTTTTGTCAATGCTCTGTCAGTACATTCTAATTTTAAAGGAGTTTTGATGTCAAAATGGTTTGGGAAATTTTGCAGTGGAATGTATGGCAGGGAGTGGCATCTCTAAATCCAAATTAGGCAGGAGAATTCAAGCAAAACTTGGGTAAAGTGATCATTTCAAAAGGATGAAGGATACACCCTATGCAGAGGGAGAGGCTGAATATTTATTCATTCACTGAGCATTTGCTGTACACCTGCTATGAGACAGACACAAAGCTGAGGGCCAGGCCTACAATAGGAAACAAGTTGGACATGGTTCCCACCCTCATGAAGTCTGTGGTCTAGTGGGAAAACAAGTAAACGATTAAATAAGCAACTTGAATAGAATGTGCATAAATTTCAGGGAAGTACAGAGTGAAATGGGACAATATTCCCAAATCCTCTAGCACATTTATTTGTTTATCTAGGATAACTAGGGAAGAGGTGGGAAGGGGAGAGTGGGGGTCTTTTGAGCAGGGGTAACAACAGATTCAAAGGTGAGGAAGTAGAGGAAGCACAGGCAGCTTGAGAAGTGTCGAGAGAGGAGCTTATTTTGTCTGGGTGTAGGAGGGGCAGGGCAGGTTTAGCCGAGAAGAGGCTGGAAAGGAAAGTCCCACATCCTCAGGTTTCTACCCTTCAGCAACAAATTCCAGTTTCCTTATGCTCAGCAGAAACCTAACCTCAATTTATGCTGTAGTTTAACTGCATCTCTTTCTCCCTGCAGGAGCCCAGAGTTTCTGAGTCAGGGGGCTGCCCTGCAGCATCTCAATAGCACCCCTCAGCCTCAACATCAGCTCTCTAAAGTTGGGACATGCAATCCAAGTGTGGTTAACTTTACATCCCTCACCTTAGTTTTGCTGCCTATCAGAAAAAAAAATGGGCAATTTAACAAAATGTTTTTTATTCATATCAAATAAATTAATTTTACTTAAAAATCTTTTCTGAAAATTTCTTGACCAATCTTCAAAATAATAGTAACATGCTGGCATATTACATGTTGGATTTCAAATTCTTTTTTTTTTTTTTTTTGGAGACGGAGTCTGGCTCTGTTGCCCAGGCTGGAGTGCAGGGGCCGGATCTCAGCTCACTGCATGCTCCACCTCCCGGGTTTAAGCCATTCTCCTGCCTCAGCCTCCCAAGTAGCTGGGACAACAGGCGCCACCACCTCACCCGGCTAGTTTTTTGTACTTTTTAAATAGAGACAGGGTTTCACCGTGTTAGCCAGGATGGTCTCGATCTCCTGACCTCGTGATCCGCCCGTCTCGGCCTCCCAAAGTGCTGGGATTACAGGCTTGAGCCACCGCGCCCGGCTGGATTTGAAATTCTTTTCCTCGATCTGAATATTATGCATTGTGGAGATGAAAAAAATTAATTAACCCAGAATTCATTGGATAACTAGTAATAGCCATGTCCCAGGAGTTACATAAATAAGAAAATGTCTCTCCAAAGTGTTCACAGTCTAGGAAACATACAAGGAAACTCTATAAATTCCTGTGATAAAGAGTGATGTAAAGGGCATTATTACAACCCAGACCCAAAGGCATAGAGTTAAAACAGTGAGTGGCGGCTGGGCGCAGTGGCTCACGGCTGTAATCTCAGCATTTTGGGAGGCCGAGGTGGGTGGATCACGAGGTCAGGAGTTCGAGACCAGCCTGGTCAATATGGTGAAACCCCATCTCTACTAAAAAAAATACAAAAATTAGCCAGGTGTGGTAGCGTGCACCTGTAGTCCCAGCTACTCGGGAGACTGAGGCAGGAGAATTGCTTGTACCCGGGAGGCAGATGTTGCAGTGAGTTGAGATGGTGCCACTGCACTCCAGCCTGGGTGACAGAGTGAGACTTTGTCTCAAAACAAACAAACAAACAAACAAACAAACAACAAAAACCAATGAGTGACTGGGTAATACTCACTGAGGAGGTGCATATCAGGGGTGATATAGTTGTCCCCTCCATATGTCATGTTGAAATGTGACCCCCAATGTTGGAGGTGGGGCCTAGTGGGAGATGTCTGGGTCATGGGGGTGAATCTGTCATGAATGGCGTGATGCCCTTCCTGCAGTAATGAATTCACCATGAGAACTGGCTGTTTGAAGGAGCCTGGCATCCCTCTCTCTTGCTCCCTCTCTTGCCATGTAATGCCTGCTCCTGCTTTGCCTTCCTCCATGGCATGAGTAAAAGCTTCCTGAGGCCCTCGCCAAAAGCAGATGCTGGTGCTATGCTTCCTGCACAGCCTGCAGAATCATGAGTCAAATATGCCTCTTTTCTTTGTAAATTACCCAGTCTCAGCTATTCCTTTATAGCAATGCGAAATGGACTAATGCAAGGAGGAGCTGTTTCTCTACATTTTCCTTCTTTTCCTTTATTGCATGATTACTGCTATTTACCCAGGCTTTCTGGGACCATATCCCCAATTACCACACCAATGTAGTAATTAGGTAAAAAGACTCCATATGAAAGCGTTCTGGACATATTAGGCTGGAGTTTGAAGGAAGGGATCTTGCTCCTTCTCTGTCTCAAGCCCCTCCTCATATTCATGCCTTCCCCATGACTTGTTGGCCCATTAGGCCAAGGAGGTCTTCTCTGCTGAATAGGCAGCTGGATGCTAACTTGTGTTCCTAGACATGCGCGTACTCACCGCCCCAACCCCAGGAATTAATGTCCAGAGCAGACAGAGCACCTAACTAGGAAAGACCTGCAGAAACACATGGAGGCAGAGACCAAAAGATACAGAACTTAGCATACATGGGAAGGGAAGCCCACACAAATTATATGAGGGGACATGTACGATGTCAAGAACCATTTGTTCTAAACTTCTTCACTAATTTTTTTCAAAACTTGGCATCTTAATGGAAAATGACAATAAACACGTGGGGTAGTGAAGTAGAATCAAATGATGCATTTTTTTCTTCTCATGCACCCTGCAGTCAGTACCTGAGGGCCCACATTGAGAACAGATTACCCTCTGAGTGTTGAATAGGAATGTCTGAATATTAGAGGTATGCTTATTTATCAACAGTAATCTTTTTCACTCATTTGTTCACTTATACAACAAAAATGGATAGAACCCCTACTACATGCCATATGCTTTGGATCCAAAATATAAATAAGACAAAGTCAGTCTAATAATGAAAACAGACAAGCACAGTAAAATGACTAGAGTGCAGTATATCAGAGAACAATGTAAGCCTCCTAAACAGCAGGGATGTATTTCCATATTTGTCATTCAGAATTCCACCCCGAACACTTAATGCAACACCTAACATATAACAGGTGCTCATTAAATAAGTGCTAAATGATGTGTCTATGTATCCAATGCACAGTGTGCTATGTAGCATGGAAGCAGGACACATAATCAGACAGGGTTGGTGGGTGAGGAAGGTTCAGCTGAGTTTGGTGTTCATATATAGAGTAACGGCATCTGCCTGATAATGTGATTTTCTGCAGCAGTGCTCATCTGCTTGATTATAAGTGGAATGATTGGAGGATTTGGATGATAAAAAATAAGTTTCAGAAAGCAAAATATACAGGAGTAGGGAGGCAAGAGCCTTTCTGAAGAGTGACTGAAATAAATAACCATAAAATCTAGGAAGGAGAGCTGGGAGCTGTGGCTCACATCTATAATCAATCCCACACTTTGGGAGGCTGAGGCAGGCAGACTGCTTCAGCCCAGTAGTTCAAGACCAGCCTGGGCAACATAGGGAGACCCCATCTCTACAACAAATACAAAATTTAACTGGGCATGGTGGTGTGTACTTGTAGTCCCAGCCACTCAGGAGGCTGAGATGGAAAGATTACTTGGGCCCATGAGGTTGAGGTTGCAGTGAGCTGTGATTGTGCCACTGTACTCCAGTCTGGGTAACAGAGCGAGACTGTCTCAAAAAAGAAATAAAATCTAGGTGGGTAGGGAAGAGAATAAAGAAGCTCCAAGGGAATGAGAATAGAGTGGTCAAAGCACCAGAGGTCTCAGTGAAATTCAAAGACTAGAGAGTGGGAATAAGAATGAGGAAATAGGATCTATAGGTGAATATTGATGTACAAAGCTGAGATACTGATGTTTAAGATTTCAGAAATAGACCTGTTCAGGGTAAAGTTTATTTCCAGTGGGGATGCTGAAGTGGGGTGGAGGCCATTTAATTAGAGAAGATCAAAGCATTCTGTAATGCTTGGGTGGTAGATGGGGTCATCCTTGCTGTGTTGGACAATGGCAACAGGAGTAGCAGTGAAGGAGAAGAGCCAGAGGCCAAAGACCTCAATGGAACAGTGGCAGGGACATCAGTGAATGACAGCATTAGAGAGGGGTAAGCTTCACCAGGGTTCTTCCAGAAAGCAGAGCCTGAGGCAATGGTTTGCATGCAGTTAGTTGATTTGAGGACAAGATCCTAGTGAGTAGGAGTGGGGGAATGGGGAGATTGAAACAAGGAAGGCAAAAAAGTTAATGCAAAGGTATGTTCTTGAGTGATCTCTACTGTGAGTGAATAGGGCTCTATCCTGCCTTCAGAAACTTCTGAGATGCCATGTAGAATGAACCTCGAAATTTGTCCACCTTCTTCTTCTCCTTAAGGGGGAAGTCAAGGACTGTCTTAGTGGGGCTTGGACTCCTTGTGAGGCTGCAGCAGTGTGAGTGCCAGGCAGGTTTCCACAGGTGTCCTACCCTAAGGCCTCTGAGAAGCTCCAGGTAAAAATCAAACGATAGCAAGGTGCAGCTGAAGCAACATGCTGTCAGGTTTACACCTGCCTGGAGCTGGTTGTCACCGCGGTGGCTGGAGTAAAAGCTAGGCAGACAAAACGTGAGACGGGGCTGGTGCCGGTCTGTTACAATGGGTAAAGGAGTCATTGTAAGCAGCAGCAAGGAGCAAATAGAAAGCCAGTGTAGGCACGGGCATGAAAGGTACTGCAGATGGATGGCATTAATGACCAGAGTCCAGTTGGAGCCTTGACCTAGAACTCCAAAAGAATGTGGATGAAAAGTCATTTTGTAGCTGAGAAGGACCCAATTCCAAGGAAGGGAGCTAGATGGGAAGATCCATGCTCACTTGGGCTTCTAGGTGTCTACCCCAAGTGTGTTTAACCAGGTATAGAGCATGGCTGCTTGGAAAAGCAAGCTGTGGCCTACTTAATGGCATCAATATATCAGGAGATACAATATTTGAACTCATAGAAGTCTATTCTGAATATGGAAGAGAGAGAGAGAGCGTGTGTGTGTGTGTGTGTGTGTGTGTGTGCGAGAGACAGAAAGAGAGAGTAGAAAAAGAAATAAGGTGGCACTTTACTCAGCCTTGAAGAACTAACCTACAAAGATATAACTTATCTGATCCACTTGGCAGTTTTATTTATCAAAGTAAATTAACAAATTGGCATTCTGATTTAGATATAGCTCTCTTGGGAGTTTGTTTAGCCGGTTAAGCTGCCCTGAGCCTGAACAACCCTGGGCTTGCAAATAAATCAAGTCTAAGGATCTCCAAAGCAGAGGATCACACCCTGGGATTCAGTGACCACAGCAAAGAACTGAGGCCCTATGCAGTATGCAGTCCTAAGTTAGCGTCAGGCTCATCCCCTTCTCTAATATTTTAAAATTCACTTTCTGACTTCAACACATTATTTCTGTTACATGTCATTATATGAAAATAAAATGATGTCTCTGTGGGTATTAGTTACCTTTTGCTGCATAACAACTTATCCCTAAACTTAAAACAACCTACATGTATCGTCTCAGTTTCTGTGGGTCAAGAGTCTGGGCAGGCTTAGCAAGTTCCTGCACTTCAGGGTCTCTTACAGACTTGCAGTCAAGGTGTCAGCTGGGATGTAGTGATCTTAAGGTTCAACTGGGCAAGGATCTATTTCCAGGCTCACATGGTGGTTGGCAACCCTGAGATCCCTGTGACTGTTGGACTGAGGGTCTCAGTTTCCTGCTGGCTGTTGGCTGGAGGCCCTCTTCAGTTTCATGCCACATAGGCAGCTCCAACATGGCAACTTGCATCATCACAGCCAGCAAGGGAGAGAGTCTGCTAGCAAGAGGAGATGATAACCTTTTGGAACTTAATCAGTAAAGTGACATCGCATCATCTTTGCCACAATCTGTTGGTAGGAGAGTCACCAGACAAATCCACATTCAAGAGAATCGGATTATACAAAGCTACACATACCATGAGGCAGGATCATTGGGGACCATCGGAGAGGCTATCCACACCACTGTGTATCATCATAATGGAGACTGTGGCTCATTGAGGATACAAACTAAGCTGCTTGGATATAGAAGTCCAAATGCAGTGGCTTAAATGGGATAGAAGTTTCGTTGTCTCTCTTTAATAACAGGCCAGAGATCTGCAAACAGTGCAGGGTGGAGTGGTAGCTGTAGTTCCTTTTATCCTGTGGCTTATCCCTTCCCCAGAGTGCTGTTTAAGTCCCCATGAAGCAAACTGGTTTACCACCTCATTTTCATTCTAATCTCTGGGAATGAAAAAGAGGAAAATAAGAACTTAATCAAATTTATTTTAAGGATGTAATGCAACAGGGAAATTCTGCAGGTCACTTCTACTTGCATCTCATTGGTGAGAACTTGTGCACATGACCACCTATAACTAAAAGGAGGCTCTTGCTGGTCATCCATGGGCCCTGTCAAAACTTGACAGGAGGGATCCTATTAGAGGAAGATAATGGGGAACAATCCAGCAGACTGCACCACAGTGGCCAAGGATGAAGGGAGAGTTAAACATTTAATTTGTTACTTTCAGGTCGTGCAGCAGATGTTTCTTTGTCCCAACTCTGACACTCTTTTCTTATCTATCATGGTCACCTAGAAAACACTATATGCTGACAGGCACGGCTACCAATCTGAGATGAGCAATTTTCTGCTTGGTTAAAATATTAATTCCAGTCCTAATGAGGATCAAACAAATGAGGTATTTTCCCAAACTAGAAAGAAAAAGTGCATTACAGATGACCTCAAGCTCTGCTACAAGCCGTACCTTGTATAGTTACACGTTGTTATTAAAACATCTTAAATGCTAAAATTCAAATTTACAAATAAAACCTTCAAATTAGTGGACAATTCCTAAGAGAACTCTTCACTTTGTATACATTTCAATACCATAGTTATCAAATCACGAGATCCCCTTGTGCATTTATTTTTAAAAGATTAATTTATTGAAAAAGAAAACTCTGCATCCCTGTATTGATATAAAACAAACTGGTGCCTGGTAAATTCTATTAGAAATACAGAAGCACTGATAAGGCTGTGAGTGCCACGTTGTCAGTGTCTAAGAGGCATTTCCGGCCACTAGTAGTAGACTAATTCCAGCTGACAGGAGAAGACTGGGGATAATGCCCAGTTTTTTTGAGTTCTTCTAACAAATGTGTTAAGTCTCAGAAACACACTTACTTTACAGTGTGTAATTTCTTCTCTGTGTAAGAAAGAAGACTCTAGGATTTTCTAGGAGGTTTCGGGGTATACGTATATTAAAAACCTTCCTATGCTATGTCTGTCAATAGTGCAGCTCACTCTATGGTTAAAGAAATCCCATGGACATTATCCATACCAAAATTTGTCACTAGAATCACTGGCCAGGGTACAACTGTTGGGCAAACTGGGTCCGCCAGAAAGTTAGGATAAGTAAGTCATTGGCTAAATTTTTCAAACCTCTCAACTTTCTTCTTTAAATAGGTATTTTGGTTTCATGGCATTTTGCCAGAGGTATTAAGAAATTCAGATGCATCTGTGATCTTTCACCTAGTGATTGACAATTTATAATCATATTTCAGATTTTTTTTTTCCAAAAGGCAAAATATAGTTTGAATGATACGTCTTCCTTTCTTCTTCTACTTCCTAGTGTGAAGATTCTCAACAAGGATTCCATGAAATTGCTTTGGGAGTTCTGTAAAACTCTTGCAATTGTTTGTAAAATTTGTATATATGTGTACAGACTCTTTTTTTTTTTTTTTTTTTGTTTTGAGACGGAGTCTCGCTCTGTCGCCCAGGCTGGAGTGCAGTGGCCGGATCTCAGCTCACTGCAAGCTTCGCCTCCGGGGTTCATGCCATTCTCCTGCCTCAGCCTCCCGAGTAGCTGGGACTACAGGCGCCCACCACCTCGCGCGGCTAGTTTTTTGTATTTTTTAGTAGAGACGGGGTTTCACTGTGTTAGCCAGGATGGTCTCGATCTCCTGACCTCGTGATCCACCCGTCTCGGCCTCCCAAAGTGCTGGGATTACAGGCTTGAGCCACCGCGCCCGGCCTATGTACAGACTCTTAAAAGGGTGTTTGACAGTAAGAAGTTTCCAGTGATTGGATGACACAATAGTGAAATAAAACCTAAAAACAAAAGAAATGACGACAATTGTCATTTATTGAGTGATTTCTATGTGCCAGGTATTATTCTAAATACTTCACCTAAAATACATCATTCCATCCTCATAACAACCCTATTAAGTATGTGGTAATAGGCCTCATGCAGTGGCTCACGCCTGTAATCCCAGCACTTTGGGAGGCCAAGGTGGGTGGATTGCCTGAGCTCAGGAGTTCAACACCAGCCTGGGCAACATGGCAAAACCCTGTCTCTAATAAAAGTACAAAAAATTAGCCAGGCGTGGTGGCGCACACCTGTCATCCCAGCTACTCAGAAGGCTGAGGCACATGAATCGCTTGAACTGGAGAGGTGGAGGTTGCAGTGAGCCAAGGTCATGCCACTGAATTCCAACCTGGGTGACAGAGGCAGATTCTGTCTCCAAAAAAAAAAAAAAGTGGGGGAGAAGGCAAGGCATGTTTTAGCAGTGTCATTTGAATAAGGAGTTGGGCTGCACAGATGGACCAAAGAGGAATAATATCACAAAGTCGAACTTAAGTTGTACAAAGCAGAAGCTCAAGAAGATTCGCTGTCATATGGCTAATAAATGGCAGAAGCCAGATTTTAACTCAGGGTTTTCTCATGCCAAAGCCAGTGCTCTAATTCTGTGATTCTGTGAGTTCTGGCCTCCTGCTGTATTGACAGGCGCAGGAAGAATTTGCCTTATGTTAATGAGCAGTATCTACACTAAGGGCAAGGGAAAAGTTTTGATTTTTTTTTTTTTTTAGGTTTGAGAGTTGGAGTTTGTCTGTCATTTGTTATTGATTGATTGATTCATTTGTTCACACACATATCAAATATTTACTGAGCACCTAGCATATGCTAAGCACAGTACTAAGTATTGGGGAACTCAAGATGAAAAGACATGTCCCTTTTCTCAAGGGGTCTGACAGGTTAATGGGGACATAGTCCCACTAACACACAGCAACACCAGAATGCGAAGGAACTAAAGTGATTTTGTGAGGATGCTACAATAAAAACATAGGAAAAGGGGTAATCCCCAGGGGAGTCTGAGATGGTTTAAAAGATAAGAAACCCTTTAAATGAACATTTCAACAAGAGTAGTGTTTAGGAAGATAAGTAGGGGAAGCTGCAGATGGGAGAGGGGGGAGGAGAACAAAGAGAAAACATGGCATATTTAGGGAGTGTCACATGGCTTGACATTATAAAAGCATGAAGAATGAGGAGGATACAGAGGTGTGTCCAGGTAGATTTATAAGGCTGCACTGCAAGACATGCCTTTGAAAAGCCAGACAACATGGATGATAAAGCCACTGACATCATTTGAGCAGCAGTGACCTGCTTTCATTTTTGTGTTAGAAGGATTACTCCAGCAGCACTGGGGAGGAAGGACCGAGGAGGGCGCAGACTAAAGGCTGGTTTACTTACTAGGAAGCTATGGAATGATCTGGGTGAACAGATGGTGTTGCCTTAGACTAGGACAGTGGCAGTGGGGATAGATTTAAAAGAAAATTGGAGTATAGACTCAGTAGGCCCTGGTGGTCAATGGGATATGGAGGATGGGGAGGAGGGAAAAGGCTAGGATGACTCCCCGGCGTGTGTCTTATACAGCTGGTATGCGATGCTGACAATCATGGTCGGGAACACAGCAAGAGGAACTTATTTGGCAAGTGGAGTACCTGAGTTAAGTTTTGGATCTGTTGAATATGAAGTGCCTGTCAGACATCCCACTGGAGAAATTCAAAAGGCAAATCCCTCCCATGCCCCTGAGACCTCAGGCTGCCTCAGCTCCACGGTGGTTTGTGGTGGACTCAGGGAAAAGTCCTCCCCTCTGTTCTGTGTCTTCCTTTGCCTGTAGGCCACTAGAGCAAGGATGCTTTTGCCCTGAGTCTCAGAGTATCGTGAAAATTGACTCCTTTAGCATCTGATTCTTTCTAACTCCTTTTTCCCACAGTGGTTCAGAACCATTTTCAATGGGACCCAGCAGAGCATTCCCCATGCCACATTCTCTATTGCCCTTTTCTCTTTCCCCTGGATTTCCATGTATATTCTCCTCTTTCTTCCTTCACCCAGAATGTCAAAGTCTTTGTGCACATGGATAACAAAACACAAATATATGTCTGGCTGAATGTAAGGAGATGTCCACATACCCAATGTCCGTTAAGGAATTCCCCATCTCTGCTACACATATGTATGGAATAAAGTTTAGGATATTAGTGAAGATGCTGACAGTGGTTATCTCTATGTGGTGCGATGATTAGGTTTTGATGTGTTTTTACTTCCCTTTGTTTTTAAAGCCTGCTATTTGTTTAACAACAAAAAATCAAAAAAAATATAGAATTTGTAATTTCCTCCCATTTGTCCTCAATGCTTGTGTCTGAGATTGTCTCTGTGATAATGAACCGAACCTGCTCCTGGATGCCAACCACTGATCCTGCACACTCCAGTTTTTACTTCTGTTCAGTGCCTGTTCTATGATCAACTAGAAATCACATGTTCAGTGAAAGACAGAACCCATATGAAAGAGAGCTGATTACTGTGAGCATTCACTGTATTACAGTGAGTGTGAAAAGAGAAGAGTAGCAGCTGTAATCAGAGTGAAAAGGAAGCTCCATTCCTCATCAGCTGTGACGTCATCGCACATCAAATGGAAACCATGGCAATGAGTTAGTAATGTGAAACCGTAGTTGCCAGAATGCTGCAACTAAGAGAGGGTGGAACAATGGAAAGGTAGCAGGAAGGAACAGTGTCACCCAGTACAAATGTCAAACACTGGATCCTGGTGTAATTAAAGCTGGGCCCTCAGGAGATGTGGCAGAGGCTTACAATGGTGCCACCACCCTGTGCATTACTCACCTGGTGCCTGTCAGGTGACACCTCAGCCTGAACAGGAATATCGCCTGACACCATAGAAACACTGTCCTCTGATTCAGGACTCACCAACGGGGAAGTTAAAAATTAACCATGGCATTTATGCTACCCCCACGCACACCTTCAGACTTCAGAAATGTCTCCTGGCAGAGGCCTCTTTGGCCTGATGGTACCGTACCCTTCATAGAGTTATTGTTCTATTGTTTTATTTTTTCACAGTAAACAGCAACACTATTTCTGAACTGTGGCTGTTTATACAGAAAGGCTGAGTAGGAGGGTCAAGGCTGTCTTTTGCCCAGTGTCCTGGGACTCTAGGGTATTGTGATAGCCCCAGAAAGTGAGCAGCCCTTCAGTGACTGTACTTCTAGAATCTGCCTCACCTGCCCTCCGGCTTCCCTGAATCCTTCTGATCAGGGTGTGTTTGCTCCCTCACAGCCATTTTTACTTCTAGCTGAGTGTTCTACATGCCTAAATTTGGGGACACCAGGAAAGTTTCTCTAATGTTCCAAACAGTTTGACCATTAACTCATTCAGACTTAGAGTCACCACTGTCTTTTGACCATAGTTACAATTCAATTAAAGCTACAAGCATATTAATTTTGAACTGATTCTCTAGTTGAGACAATTTTGACCTCCAGGAGATATTTGGCAGTGTCTGGAGACAGCTTGGGAAGGTGCTACTAGCATCTAGTAGGTAGAAAGCAGGACAGCCCCTGCAACAAAGAATTAACCAGCCTGGCTGAGGTTGAGAAACTCTGCTCTAGTCAATGGATGTCGCCTCTGCATTTTCCATCATATTAATACTATTTCAAAGAAAAAAATGCAATTAACCCTAAAATGAAAGTATTAAGCCTTGTCAGTTATCTACAGTGTGGTACAAATACGTTTAACAGATCCTTTGGGAGAACAGTTTTAATAAGTGGAGGAAGACTATTTGGGTGCTGGTGAGGAGTGAGGAGTGAGAGTGGGTGGAAATCATTCAAAATTGAAACTTACAGATGAAATGTCACCTTCCCTGAGATAGACGCCAAAGGATTATTCTCTGATTATTTGGTTTCTTCTTCTAATGTAGTTGGTTAGTTTAGCAGCGTACACATCAAAATCCCTTAGAAGCTTTTTCAAGATTAATATCCTTAGTCCCCATCCCCAAAATACGTTTAGGGCCTGGGCGTGTACTTTTAAGGCACTCTGCAGGTGATGATGATGTACACTCTTGGTTTCCAGCCACTGTGCTGAACACAATTAGCTAGTTAGGCCACCATGCTACATTTTCCTTTCCAGACATGGAAGCCCCATTTTAAAAGAACGAACCATGATTATTCTGCTGCATGGCCCTGTAAATTAAGATGGAAAGGCCCTTCCTGTCCGGGCTTGAATCCTCTTGTCTTGAGAAATAATAACCCCCCAGGGCCATCTCCATTAAGTTTCCATTACCAGGCCCTGCAGCAGAGATCGTGTTACCTGAAATACAACTTCTACTCAGAACAATTTCTGAATCCTGAAGATTGAACATGACTGAGAGGAGGAGCACCTCTCTGGGCTCTCAGTAGCTTGTTCATTACGCAGGGTTTCAGAATTTCAAAACGACTCACTTGCCCTTTAAAAAATGTCCTCTTTTATTTATGTGCTCACTCATTCCATCAGTCAGCCAACAGCTGTATTTTAGACTCTTTGTCCATAAAATTATACCATGTGTATTTGAGATCATGATATTACAAAAATAGTTTCCTTGGAGGAACTCACAGTCTATTAGGGGCAAGAAATGAAACAAAAACCATGTAAAGCTGAAAAAACAAACAGAATAAAAGAGAAAATACTTAGACCCTGTTCAACAAGTCATTTATCTTTTGGTGCCAATTTCCTCATCTGTATGACAATGAGGTTGGATTAAATGGTCTTTAAAACCTTTTCCAGCTTTCAAGTTCTCTAAATCTATAATGCTGTTAAGTGTGTTTGCCCTGAGTGTTTGTGTATTTATTGATAGAGTTGTAGCCCCAAGAAGGATGTCCAATAAGGGAATGAAACCCCCTCCAGAGAGATACCTCCAAAGCTCACCTATAGATGTCAACCTCTGCCAGTCCTTTGGGATGAGGTCATGAATGCCTTTCTCTAATGGAAAGATTTGCCTTCTGCAGTTCGTGACTCAGTTGTGACATGGACAGCATGTAGTCCTTCAACCTCAACCTGCTCACTGGTGGGATATGGATTTATTCGATTCTGCTGCCTCAGATCTATGGGCTATCATCATCCTAAGTGCCTGCACACCTACCCACCCCTGACCTGCCTGCCCTGCTCAGGATTTAACTTGGTCTGGAAGGCTTAGCTTGGCTTTTGCTTTGTTTTCTTCTGTTTGTTCATCCACTAACCATTAGGTGCATGCATGTTCATATCAGGCACTACCCTTGGCACTTAGATACAGACATAGACATAAGAGCAGGCCCTGCCTCGCAGAGCCCACAGTCCAGCTCTGCCTACCCCTGGACTCCCAAAACCCACCTTGTTGGCTGGGATTCTGCTGTGGAGGAATGAGTGCCCAGAACCTCATGGTCAAGGCTTTGGCTGACTCTTCCAATTCGTCAGTTAGACCCCTGCTGATATGGACGCCTATCTGTATCTCACACTAGTGCACCTTTCTCTTTTCTTCTGGATCCTCTGCATAGGCCTCCCCAAATCCATGTGGTCAACTGATGTCTCCCCATCCTGGACCCTGTCTGGTCCTGGTTTCTTCCACTAGTACACCACTCTGTTCTTGAAATATTAGCTGTAGCCATTTCCACTTGAGTAATGACAGGACAGAAGAATTAAGTCACCCTCACTGCCCTAGTCCTTCATAATTAGGAACACTTTTATTCAATATGTTCTTAAAGCATCTTGTTGGAAATGTGTCACAATTAAAAACAGGAGCCTTTAAAACAGATGTAGTAATGGAGCATTAATGGCATCTCAGTGATTGCTAAGAGAGTTTCCCACCACACACAAGTGTCTAGAGCTACATTTTGCAAAAACTGAGTAATGGGAAATGTTCTGCCAAGACTCATCAGTTTGCTCTTTCTCTGCAGTCATGCTGCCAGTGCAAGGATGATGCTGGAGACAGACAAACCCAGCTTCCCTTGGAAATATCAATTCAAATTTCTTTTATCTGTCCCTCTGCATTTCTCTCCCCCACACCACCCCCATCATAGGGGGAGTTTAATATGCAGCACATGTGTGTTTCTCTTTTGCTGGGGTTGGGGCTTTGCTCTGGAGCCTGCAAGGCTGCCTTGCAAACATATGGGCAAATCCTCCCTTTCCAGCCTCCTCTATACCCAGAATCCCCTCTGGCATGGAGAGGGAAGGCAACACAAGCTCACGCCACAATATGGAGATGTTTATCCAGAGTCACTGGCTTAGTCTCCACTCCAAACCCCTAAACACACTGTCAGTGAAAGGTCAGTCTCAGTTTTCTTTAAGCAAGGAGACTTTGAAGCTGCTATTTCCCAATCCAAGGAATTCCAGAGGAAAGTTGCAATGGAAATTGCTGTGACCAACGCAGCGGGCTATTAATAACATTTTAAAGTCAACGAGCATGTCGTCATTTGCTCTCATATCATTTCTTTCAATCCCCACAGTCCCACCCACTGCCAGATGGGTAGAATCTCAAGTCTTGGGCTGGTAACCCATGGTTCCCTCCTCACCACTGAAAGCTACAACAAAGACACAAGGAACTGTTAAAGAACCTCTACATAATCACCTCCCTCAAACTCCCAAAATATATGCTAAATTCCAGGTCATCACTAGCCAGCCTAGAGAAGGAAAGCCAACTGTTAACTGTAGCTAAATAGACTTCCAAAAAGTCTTTAGCCAATTATGTCTCTTTCCTCTCTCATCTTCCCCCATGGGCAAAATGAGGATAGTACTTTACCTGCCTAGTCCATATAACTAAGATTTGAGAAGTGCTTTGAGATCCACAGATGGGCAAAAGTTAACACTTTGGAGCCCTCCCATGGGCTGGGTCTTCACTGGCATTCCTCATACCTGCCTTGTAAATTAGATGTCATCTCCAGTTTTCAAAGGAGGAAATTCCATTCCCAAGACCCCAAGAATTTGAGCCAGGTCAGTCACACAATTGGCAAATTGAGCTGGGAATCTAATCCAGAATCTTGTAACTCCAAAGGCTAATAGCTAAAATCATTTAATCTCCCCTAAAAGCGGCATATGTACTTCTATAAATTAATTTATTCAATAAAATAATTCTTGAGCACCTACTATGTGCCAGATATTTGTCATAAACCAAAGAAGAAATTAAACAAAATTCTTGGCCTCATAGAGGTTATCCTCTAGTGAGCAGAAATAAAGGAAGATACTTCAGGGTTTTTTTTGCTTAAAACTCCACAATGTGTATTGCTGTTGAAAACACAAATAGACACTATAAAAAGTGCTGCATGAAGAATGTAATATTCCAAAATGAAGCTGAATTGGTTACAATGATCAAATCCACGAAATTTGGCCATTAAAATAAGAAACCATAATAGTGAAGAAATGGATTTCCATTCCTATAGTATGATGGCTGACAATTGTTGAAATTCTGTATCATTAGTCAGCTTTGTATACCAAAACACTTAAAAGGATGAAGTGTCTGTCAATTGATGATTTCTTGCCATAACAGTCAAAGGTTTGTATTTCTACACATATTTCATAAATAAGGACAAAAGTTCTCCAGGGGATGAATTGCTCAAAGTCACTCAGAGATCATTTTGTACAATGGCAAAGTGTAGTCCTGAGTGGAAATTTAAATGACAGATTTACCAGCAGAGATGTGAGAAAAATTTGATGAATGCTACAAGACATGCTCTTTTAAAACAAAATTTCATTTTAAGTTTCTGGGTACATGTGCAGGATGGGCAGGTTTGTTACACAGGTAAACATGTGCCATGGTGGTTTTCTGCACCTATCAACCCATCACCCAAGTGTTAAGCCCAGCATGCATTAGTTATTGATCCTGATGCTCTCCCTCTCCCTGACGCCCAACAGACTCCAGGGCCTTGTTCTCCTCCATGTGTCTATGTGTTCACGTTGTTCAGCTCCCTCTTATAAGTGAGAACATGTGGGTTTGGTTTTCTGTTCCTGCATTAGTTTGCTGAGGATAATGGTTTCCAGCTCCAACCAAGTCCCTGCAAAGGACATGATCTCATTCCTTTTTATGGCTACATAGTACTCCATGGTGTATATGTACCACATTTTTTTTTTAATCTAGTCTAACATTGATGGCCATTTGGGTTGATTCCATGTCTTTGCTATTGTGAATAGTGCTGCAATGAACATATGCATGCATGCATCCTTATAATAGAATGATTTCTATTCCTTTGGGTCTATACCCAGTAATAGGATTGCTGTGTCAAATGGTATTTCTGGCTCTAGGTCTTTGAGGAATGGCCACACTGTCTTTCACAATGGCTGAACTAATTTACTTTTCCACCAACAGTGTAAACGCGTTCCTATTTCTCCGCAGTCTCGCCAGCATCTGTTGTTTCTTGACTTTTTAATAATGCCATTCTGACTGGCATGAGATGGTATCTCATTGTGGTTTTGATTTGCATTTCTCTAATGACCAGTGATGTTGAGCTTTTTTTCATATGTTTGTTGGCCACATATATGTCTTCTTTTGAGAAGTGTCTGCTCATGTCCTTTGCACAACTTTTAATAGGGTTGCTTGTTTTTTTCTTGTAAATTTGTTTAAGTTTCTTGTAGATTCTGGATATTAGACCTTTGTCAGATGGATAGATTGGAAACATTTTCTCTAATTCTGTAGGTTGTCTGTTCGGTCTGATGATAGTTTCTTTTGCTATGTAGAAGCTCTTCAGTTTAATTAGATTCCATTTGTCAATCTTCGCTTTGCTGCAATTACTTTCGATGTTTTCATCGTGAAATCTTTGCCCATGCCTATACAACACATGCTTTTAACTTTCTCTGCTTCAAGCAATAGGAGTGAGCATTAAGTGACACCTATATGATGATCCTACAGAAGTCAGACTTTCCCTCTTAAAAGCTCTGGCTTCTCCTCTAGAATGGATAGTTCTGATAGTAGGAGTCCTAGAAGGTAGGCCACCTAGTATTTCTCTACTGCTCAGCATAGAAAAGACAAATGACTCAGCATCCAGAATGTGAAGTTGTGGCCTACCTTCTAGGACTCCTATTATCACAACTTTTCATTCTAGAGGAGAAGTCATAGCTTTAAGAGGGAAAGTCTGACTTCTGTAGGATTTTCACCTAGGCGTCACTTATGCTCACTCCTATTGCTTGAAGCAGACAAAGTTAAGAGCATGTCTTGTAACATTCATTAAATTTTTCTCACACTTCTGCTAGACCATGTAACTTTACATTACCAGAGCATGTAAAGATCCAAAAAATATTAGGTGATTGTATTGATGATCACTTTACTTTTGGCTGTTGTAATGAGTGTCTACCAGCAAGTGGTACCACTAGTGGTTCAAATTCTGACTCTGCCATTTAGCAGTTGTGTCATTTTGGATAAATTACCTGACTTCTGTATGTCTCGGTTTCCTCATCTAAAAAGTAGTGATAAAAATAGTACCTACCAGCCGGGCGCAGTGGCTGACACCTGTAATCCCAGCACTTTGCGAGGCCCAGGCAGGCAGATCATGAGGTCGGGAGTTTGAGACCAGGCTGGCCAATATGGTGAAACCCCGTCTCTAACAAAAATACAAAAATTAGTCACATTGTCTTCTCCACACTGCTGTTACTGAGGTCTCCAGCTCCTTCTCCCTCCTGTGCAAAATGGCAACTCTTAAGGAAAAACTCATTGCACCAGTTGCAGAAGAAGAGGCAACAGTCCCAAACAATAAGATCACTGTAGTGGGTGTTGGACAAGTTGGTATGGCATGTGCTATCAGCATTCTGGGAAAGTCTCTGGCAGATGAACTTGCTCTTGTGGATGTTTTGGAAGATAAGCTTAAAGGAGAAATGATGGATCTGCAGCATGGGAGCTTATTTTTTCAGATGCCTAAAATTGTGGCAGATAAAGATTATTCTGTGACTGCCAATTCCAAGATTGTAGTGGTAACTGCAGGAGTCCGTCAGCAAGAAGGGAAGAGTCGGCTCAATCTGGTGCAGAGAAATGTTAATGTCTTCAAATTCATTATTCCTCAGATCGTCAGGTACAGTCCTGATTGCATCATAATTGTGGTTTCCAACCCAGTGGACATTCTTACATATGTTACCTGGAAACTAAGTGGATTACCCAAACACCGCGTGATTGGAAGTGGATGTAATCTGGATTCTGCTAGATTTCGCTACCTTATGGCTGAAAAACTTGGCATTCATCCCAGCAGCTGCCATGGATGGATTTTGGGGGAACATGGCGACTCAAGTGTGGCTGTATGGAGTGGCATGAATGTGGCAGGTGTTTCTCTCCAGGAATTGAATCCAGAAATGGGAATGGACAATGATAGTGAAAATTGGAAGGAAGTGCATAAGATGGTGGTTGAAAGTGCCTGTGAAGTCATCAAGCTAAAAGGATATACCAACTGGGCTATTGGATTAAGTGTGGCTGATCTTATTGAATCCATGTTGAAAAATCTATCCAGGATTCATCCCGTGTCAACAATGGTAAAGGGGATGTATGGCATCGAGAATGAAGTCTTCCTGAGCCTTCCGTGTATCCTCAATGCCCGAGGATTAACCAGCATTATCAACCAGAAGCTAAAGGATGATGAAGTTGCTCAGCTCAAGAAAAGTGCGGATACCCTGTGGGACATCCAGAAGGACCTAAAAGACCTGTGACTACTGGGCTCTAGGCTATAGAAATTTAAAAACTACAATGTTATTAACTCTGAGCCTTTAGTTTTCATCTGTGTACATGGATTGCAGTTTGCTTTGATCTTCTTCAATATGTGAATTTGGGCTCATAGAATCAAAGCCTATGCTTGGTTTAATGCTTGCAATATGAGCTCTTGAACAAATAAAATTAACTATTGTAGTGTAAAAAAAAAAAAAAATTAGCTGGGCATGGTGGCATGCACCTGTAGTCCCAGCTACTCGGGAGGATGAGGCAGGAGAATGGCATGAACCCAGGAGGCGGAGTTTGCAGTGAGCCGAGATCACACTACTGCACTCCAACCTGGGCAACAGAGCGAGACCCCATTTCAAAAAAAAAAAAAAGTACCTACCTCATAGGGCATCATAAGGGTTCACTGAGTTCATGTGAAAGCACTGAGTTAATTCATGTCTGGCACCAGAGTAAGTACTCCATTATGAAAGAAGTTATTATTATTTAAGATTGTGCATCTAAGTGGAGTAATGGGGTAACGTTCCGACATAGCCCGTTTGTTCTAATAGCATTTGAAATTTCTTTTTCTTCAATGGTGGCTGAAGACATGTAGAAACAACTTCCTGACATATCTGAAAGACTGTGAGATAACAAACAGAGTTTTTTTTTTTGTATATCTCAACAAAAATATTGGAATAAACTATCACATAGTCCATCAGGTGACCAGGTACAGAGTCATCCACACAGAAGACTAAATACTGAATTTCCTTTGGGTAGTTTGATTGCCCTGTCTAGACCTGACCTGAGAGTGCTGACATCCATCAAGGCACAGACCAGGCAGTCATGATGCTTCAAAAGGAGCAAAAGAACTAAGTGCTGCTGAGCAGAACTCTATACCAACATGAAAATAACAGTTAAGAACCTTTTTCTATTCATATATGGGGTAAATTTCAGAGGCTGAGTTAAGAAAGGACATTACACCAAGTTGCAATGATCCAGTTTCAGCTTGAGAAGAAAGTACTGAGATGAAATATTTGTTTCCTCATGAGAGGTTATTATCTTTGGCAGCCTTCTGAGTGATTTGTTAAAATGGGACACAAACCAAAAGATGAATCCGACGAGACTTCATAGTTGTTACAAATGGGGCAAGGTATAAATTGTGAGGCTGACTGGTTCTTTTCACATGTACTTGGGCAACAGCACAGGTGTCCTATGGGCAAAGAAGGTAATAGATTGCTGCTGAAGGAATATATATATATTTAATGTCACAGCCTGTGTCCCAAATAATGACCTTGACGTGTCCCTGCCAAAAAAAAAAGAAAGAGAAAATAGAAGAAGAAGAAACATTTCCCGAGCACCTTCACCTTGAGCTTTCGGCTCTGAAATAAAACCTTCACTTGCCTCTGAGAAAGAGCTTCCCTTTCCAGATGGAAATCTGTGCAGACACCTAGTTGGCCAAGATGCTTTCTTGTAGCTCCCAAAAATGATCGGGCACAGAAAGACAAACTTCACATGTTCTCACTCATTTGTGGGAGCTGAAATTAGAACAATGGAACTCATGGAGATAGTAGAATGATGGCTACCAGAGGCTGGGAAGGGTACTGGAGATGGGAAATGGGAAATGGGGTAGTTAATGGGTACAAAAATAGAGTTCAATACAATGAGTAAGATCTAGTATTTGATAATACAACAGAGTGACCACAGTCAGCAATAATTTGTTGGACATTTTAGAGTAACCAAGGGAGTACAATTGGAATGTTTGCAACACAAAGAAATGATGAATTCTTGAGGTGATGGAAACCCCATTTACCTTTTTTTAATGTCACAGCCTGAGTTCCAAATAAGGACCTTGATGTGCCCCTGCCAAAAAAAAAAAAAAAAAAAAAAAGGAGAAAATTTCTTGATGTGATTATTATACCCTGTAGGTCTGTAGCAAAATATCTCAGGTATCCTATAAATATAGATACCTACAATGTACCCATTACAATTAAAAAGTAAAAAATAAAATGATTAAAACATGCTAGGAAGAAGAGTTGGCAGCCCCACTACCTTCACAGAAAAAAGGAAAACAAATTTTTACTCCCTCAGCTCACCACAGAATGAGTCTTTCCAAGAGTTTATGATAGTATCTTCTTTAAAGACTCATTAACTGAGTAAATGTCCAGCAGTAAAATTGAGTAGACAATAAAAGGTTATGTACATGCTATTGTATAAATTAAAAATTAAAACAACCTATTAATTTCAGCAAAATGAATATGTTTCCTTGGGCATCAGGGTATCTAAGTTCAAAATTTTGGGGGGCCTGTGATGTCTATAAAGTATCCTCAACTAGCATCTTCAATTTGCTAACAGAAAGCCTGATTTTAAAGTATATATAAAAGTTTATTTTTTCTTTCTTTTTTTTTTTTTGAGATGGAATCTCCTGCTCTGTTACCCAGGCTGGAGTGCAATGGCACGATCTTGGTTCACTGCAACCTCCACCTCCTGGATTCAAGCAATTCTCCTGCCTCAGCCTCCCGAGTAGCTGGGATTACAGGCGCCCACCACCACACCTGGCTAATTTTTTGTATTTTTAGTAGAGATGGGGTTTCACCATGTTGGCCAGGCTGGTCTCAAACTCCTGACTTTGTGATCTGCCTGCCTCAGCCTCCCAAATTGCTGGGATTACAGGCGTGAGCCACTGCACCTGGCCAAAATAATATAAAGCTTTCTAGATTTATTTCCATTTTTTTTCTATATGTTTACTCACAACTTGCTTGGTGGTCAAAGACACTTAAAAATCCCTTGTGAGCTTTGGATTAATTTAATAATCAAAATATAACTCCAGGTTTTATTAAATGTCTCACTGTACACTATTTGGCTATAGTTTTTTTTTTGTTTGTTTGTTTTAAGTACAAGGACTGAGCCTGAGTGTAATAATGAAAATTATGATTATTACTACTACTAACAATATTATCAGTCGGAAAAGTCTCTATATGTATTTAATCAAATATATTTTCAGGGGGTAAATTTAACCCTAGAAAATAGCTGAATATTATGCAGATGGTGTGCTCCTGCTATAAGGCATGAATGGAATTCATCACTATCATTGGTGAACGGAACTGAGAGGAGCACGGCAGGACTCAAGCTGGGAGAATCATCCAGAAAAGTAGGAGTATAGCAGATCTAGAAGCAAAAGGACACAAATAGTAGGCATCAAGAAAGACACAAACCTATTCACAGGTTTTAGAGAGCTCCCCAACACAGTGTCAGGCCCTGCCCTCGGTGCTTCAGAGAACGTGTAGGATGAGACTTGTACCAGCACAGATACATCTTCTGGACCTGGCTGTCAGAGATGCAGGGGTTGGGCATGGATGAAGCAAGGCACGGACTGAGGGACACTGATTCAGGAAATACCTGCTTGTCACCAGGATGGCAGGTCAAGTGAATTGGTTTGATCAAATAAACAGTTAATTTGATATAAAAGCATCAAATTGGTGGTTTGAAATTCATAAGTCAATATTCAAAGCGAAGAAAACTATAGCCTGTATATATAAATACCACTAGACAATAAATAGGTTTTAGGTCCAGCTATCAGGGTAAAAGAGCTGCAAAATTTATCTGAAAAGTAAAAAAGCATATACAAATGTCAAATATTATCACTATGCTATTATTTTCCTGCATCTCCATTACTGGATTCATTTATTGTAAGTATCACAATTCCAGTCTGGGCATGAAAGCTAAATTACTGTATTGTAGAAAATGTACATTTTGGGACCTACCCTGGATTGTTTTAGCATGCAAATAAAACCATATTAATTGCCATTGTTGGCAGTCATGGATTTCTTAGGACTTTTTATCTGCAACCAAACTAATTGGCCTTGAATCCATTCTGACAACATTTTAATTATTCACTAGTTAATAATTCTTAAAAGCAACTTCAACATTAAAATATCTCTAAGAGCATGTACAGAGCTATTCAATCCCAAATAATAATTTTATACAATATTCATATCAACCTAAATATTCTCTGTGATCTTTATAAATTTATGTAACATATTTTTGTATTCAGAAGATAACCTTAAAATTATATGGCTGTGTATAGCACCCTTTGCAAGACATGTATGTATATTCTCCAAATGCCTTGTTTTTTCACATAGTTTGAGTTTCTCTGATGTCAGTTTAAAAAAAGAATCCATCGAGAAAGCAATTTTTTTTTTTTAAAAAAAAGGCTAGTTCCTACTGTTTGCACAACTATACGATGGAGAGTATGAAGAAACACAAGTACTACACTCTGTCGGAGGTCTGCGCATATCCCCCAAAGAAACCTTTACAACAATTCAACATAGGAAAACAATTGAAAGTAAAAAATATATATAAATACCACTAGACAATAATAGATTTGTTTCCTGACTTAAGTTGGGATCTCCAGATGAGGATTTGTGTGAAAGTGATCTGGGGAGTAGGAAAGTGGTGCTAGGAGGGGAAATCCCATAAAGGGTAACTTCAGTTCAGTCTTTCAGTCTTTGGAGACCATGTTCTGGTCAGGGGCCAGGGAGCTGGGGTAATTATTCCTCCTGTCCATCAGCCCCTAAGATGAGGCACCCTGGGTTGGGGGTGTGGTGGTTACTTATATTAAATAAATTTCCAGGCACTTCCTGCTGTCTGCACTAGCAGGAAAAGTGGGTTATCGCTGCTTAAAAGCAGCCTTACAACAGAGAGATGTGGGTGCTTGCTCTAGAGAGTGGAAGCTCACGTCAGTGCGATCTGTGTGTTTGGAAATGGCCAAGTGTGCTAATGGGATATGAGTAGAGCTCTGACAGCATCGGATCACCTCTACTATGGTGGCATTAGGCTGGACATGATCGATTGCCAAATTAACTATATAGGCAATTATTGCTGTAACAGATTAGAGAAAGAAGAGATCTGATCACAGAAGCATGTGCTCAGGTTCCCTTACTATACATTTCACGGGGATAGATTTGCCCCAGTTCATTGCCACCTGTGATTGAGTAAATCCACCTACTTCTGGGGTTTGGTGTAAAGAAGACACTTGCCCAGAGACATAAATCACATTCTACAATAATGCATTATCAATGTGAAAGAAAAGGTGAATTTTGATTTCCATCTACTTTACTCTCTATATATTTCTTAATTACATGAGTACTCAGGTGAGGAAATGGAGTGTTATTTACTGGTCCTTCCTGAACCTCAATAAACAACAATAATTAACATTTATTGAGTGTTATGTACCAGGAACAAGTCTAAGTACTTTTCAAAAATGGTCTTATTGCATCTTTTCCACAGCCCTATGACATGGGTCCTTTTTATGCTTTTTAAATTGTGGAGACTGAGGCACAGAGAGGTTAACTGTCTTGTCCATGACCACACTGCTGTAATATGAAATGAGGATTTGAACACAAAGTCAATCTAGTTATGAAGTCTATGCCTTTAACCACTAGATTAAAGACAACTGAAGCGAGAGCAAGAAGATTTCTGAAGGCTTCTGTGGCCAGAGGATAATGACTGTACCACAGAAGCCACAGGATAGGTTTTTTTAGTGAGGATCATGATGGAGTATAAGAACTTACAGGATCAGTGAGACCCAAAGTAGGCTGAGATCACAATGAGAACCACAGGGTTTTAACTCAGCTGAAAGAACAAATCAGAAGTTCGCTAGCCACACCTCAGTGAACACTAGTGTAAAGAAACTCACAGACCCAACCAAACCAGAAATCTGTCACCTGGGACCAGAGAAGTCTGAGAGGTGAGTTACAAGGATAATCAAAAGGTACCAACTTCTCTTCCTCCAATGCCTCAAGGTCACATAGGGACTCACCATTCCCAATAAACCCAGATTTCACACTGATTGGTTTACATTGTATCTCCAGTGTAACTATCCTGCTTTGGATTCATAGGGCTTCTCATATCTGTGGATTGATGCCTTTCATCAGTTTTGGAATACATTCATGAAACAATGAATGATGGGGATACATTCTGAGAAACATGACCTTAGAAAACATTGTCATTGTGTGAACAGCATAGAGCATACTTACACAAAACTAGATGGTATCACCTACTGCACACCTAGGCTATATGGTATAGCCTATTGCTGCCGGCTACAAACCTGTGCAGCATGTTACTGCACTGAATACTGTAAGCAACTGTAAAACAACGGTAAGTATTTGTGTATCTAAACATAGAAAAGGTACAGTAAGAATATGGTATTATAATCTTTTCAGACCACCGTTGTATTTGTGGTCTGTTGTTTACTGAAACATTTTTATGTGGTACATGACTGTATTCTCAGTCATTATCTCCTCAAATATTTATTCCTCATTCTCACTCTCCTGCCCTTCTGGGACTCAAATTAAAATGTTTTAAGCTTTCTTTTTTTTTTTTTTTTTTTTTTTTGAGATGGAGTCTCGCTTTGTCGCCCAGACTGGAGTGCGGTGGCCGGATCTCAGCTCACTGCAAGCTCCGCCTCCCAGGTTTACGCCATTCTCCTGCCTCAGCCTCCCGAGTAGCTGGGACTACAGGCGCCCGCCACCTCGCCCGGCTAGTTTTTTGTATTTCTGTCATATAAATATTATCATTTATTGTTAATTACTTTTTAAAAATATTGTAATATTGGGGGATTTTCTTCCATTATAGCTTCTAGGTGATTGTGGTTTCTGTATCTGATATGCATTGGTTTCTTTATGTTAATTTTGTGCCCTTCTACCTTGCTGAATTATTTTATTGTTTGTAATACTTTTGCAGTTGATTCACCTAGGTCTTCATGTTATCTGAAAATAGTAAATAGCTCCATTGGTATATAAATGGATTCAGAAAATATAGTATACATACACAATGGATACTATTCAGTCATAAAAAATAATGAAATCATATCATTTGCAGCAACATGGATGGAACTGGAGATTATGTTAAGTGAAATAAGTCAGGCACAGAAAGAAAGATGCCATATGTCCTCACTCATACATGAGAACTCAAAAATAATTGGCCTCATGGAGATAGAGAACAGAATGATAGATACTGGAGGCTGGTAAGAGTGTTTGGGTGGGAGGAAGAATAAAGAGAGGTTGATTAGTGGGTATAAACATACAGTTAGATAGAACAAATAAGCCCTGATATTCAATAGCAGAGTAGGGTGACTATAGTTAGCAACATTGCATAGTATTTTTCAAAGTAGCTAGAAAAGAGGACTTGAAATGTTACCAACATATAGAAATGATCCTCAGGGTGATAGATACCCCAAACACCCTGACTTACTCATTACACATTCTAGGCATGTTACCAACATATAGAAATGATCCTCAGGGTTATAGATACCCCAAACACCCTGACTTAATCATTACACATTCTATGCATGTAACAAGTACTCGTGTGTATCCCGTAAATATGTAAAATATTTTGTATCGATTAAAAAATAGTAATAGCATTACCTCTTTCTTTCCAATTTCATACTTCCAATTTCATTTTTTCCTTTTTGCTAATTGCATTGACTGGTACCTCCTGCACAGTATGAAATGATGATAGTGGGTATCCCTGTCATGTTTCTGACATCGAAGGTAATGATCTCAGTTTGGGGGCAAAAAACCGAAAAAGTTTTATCTCAACATTTTAAGTATCTGTCTTTTCCTATCATACTGAGTTTTGTTTTCTTTTAAGTCAATAATGGTTGTTGACTTTTGCCAAATGGTTTTCAGCATTTATAGACAGGATCAATAGTTTATCTTCTAAAAACTGTTAATTCGATGAATTATATTAAAAGATTTCCTAGGGCCAGGTGTGGTGGCTCACGCCTGTAATCCCAGCACTTTGGGAGGCTGAGGCGGGCAGATCACCTGAGATCAGGAGTTTGGCCTGGCCGACATGGTGAAACCCTGTCTCTACTAAGAATAACAAAATTAGCTGAGTGTGGAGGCACACGCCTGTAATCCCACCTAATTGGGAGGCTGAGGCAGGAGAATCACTTGAACCCAGAGGTGGAGGTTGCAGTGAGCCGAGACTATGCCGTTGCTCTCCAGCCTGGGCAAAAAAGACTATCCCCCCATCAAAAGAAAAAAAAAAAGAGATTTCCTAAACCATTTTTGCTGTCCTGAACAAAATCTTACTTGGCCATAATATTACTTTAATATTTTTATGAATTATATTCTCCAATATTTTATTCAGGACGATTGCATTGACATTTATAAGTGGATTTGATCTTTAGTTTTACTTGTTTCTAAGAAAGTTTTTATTAACACAAGTTTTTCTTAATTCACATTTCAATTTTAATATTAAATAGTCCAAGATTTTTATTTATGAACACTTTATTCCAGTTTAGTCCTCTTAAATTCATTTGCTTGCTGTTCATTTATATTTAACATGTAAAAGCTATGAATTACCACCTATTTTTTTTTAAAACGGTAACTAACTGCACTGGAAAATGAAAATTTATAAAATCGTATCATTAGATCAGAGTTAAAAAACCAAAAGATAAGGATTTGTTAGGATTTGTTTAAAAATCTTTTATCATTAGGGCATTAAACCTTTTTCAGAACAAGGATAATTTGCAGAAATTATACAAGGTAACTTTTTATCAAATATCAGTATTTAGCAAAGTTTTATTTACCTGAAATGTTATTTCACTGGTAAAAACTATCTCCAGTCACAAAAAAAAAATTCAGAAATCTTATTAAATTTAATCTGCTTTTATAAATGTCCTAAGAAGTCTTAAGCTAAACATATTTTAAGTAGAAAAATGATAATTTAAAAATAGTTCCTTATACTGTTTCTGTGGTTTATGTACATATATTAACTGATCTCTTTGATAGGAAATATGACTAGAAGTTCATCACATTAAGCACTGTAAAATAAAAGTGAGAGCTAATCATCTTCTAGCAAAAATACTTTGTATGCAACAATTGCAAATGTTAAAGCTGTTATTTAGTGGTTGATTATTGCCTGCTATGAAATATTAAACAATGTATATTTACTGGATTGTTTTCCAGTTTGCAGCTGCCCTCTGAGATCCCAAACAAGGGGTTCCCATAAATAAAAGCTGCAGAGCAATTCACTTAGTGGTTAGTTTCAGGTCAATCCTCCCCTCCTCATTATACTCATTCTTCCCCACTGCCCCCAAACTTTGCAGTGGCACCATATTATTAAAAACAGTAAGTACCTGGGGTTTATGCTTCAGAACAAGACATTATTTGAGTAATTTCAAATGATATACAGTTCCTTCATGTAAAAAAGATGTTTTGTAGTCACAATTGCTTCAAAAAGTAATTATATTCAAACGACCTGACATATCAGGCCTTAGCAATTACAAACCATGATTTTGACACATGGCAATTTTTAAGTTAAGCAAATGTTAAGTGCTAAAAGATGTGAACAGCTGTTCTGTTTAAGTTAGAGTGCTGCAAAACTCAGGTAATGACTATTTTTTCAGTTAACATAACTAGTCCATGGTACAGCATACTAAATCACAAAGTACAAATCCAAGGAAGATAATACCTTTACGAGGTTACAAACTTTGGCAAATCAATACAGTACTTTTTTTTTTTTTTTTTTTTTTGAGACAGTCTCTCTCTGTCGCCCAGGCTGGAGTGCAGTGGCGGAATCTCGGCTCACTGCAAGCTCCGCCTCCCGGGTTCACGCCATTCTCCTGCCTCAGCCCACCGAGTAGCTGGGACTGCAGGCGCCCGCCACCTCGCCCGGCTTTTTTTTTTTTTTTTGTATTTTTGGTGGAGACGGGGTTTCACCATATTAGCCAGAATGGTCAGGATCTCCTGACCTCGTGATCCGCCCATCTCGGCCTCCCAAAGTGCTGGGATTACAGGCGTGACCCACCGTGCCCGGCCTACAGTACTCTTTAATATAATGAAACCATACTTTTGACCTGGCGCAATGGCTCATGCCTGTAATCCTATCACTTTGGGAGGCCGACGTGGACAGATCACCTGAGGCCAGGAGTTCCAGACGAGCCTGGACGACATGGCGAAACCTTGTCTCTACCGAAAATACAAGAATTAGCCAGGAGTGGTGGTGCGTGCCTGTAGTCCCAGCTACTTGGGAGGCTGAGGCACAAGAATCGCCTCAACCCGGATGGGGAGGTTGCAGTGAGCTAAGATTGCTCTACTGCATTCCAGCTTGGGTGACAGAGCAAGACATTGTTTCAAAACAAAACAAAGCAAAACACAAAACCATACTTTTGTTGGAGTCCTGTGTTACTTTAGTGATAATTTTCACTCCGAAAATATTTAAGTACCAAATCAAAACACTGGTTTTTAATGGTGGTTTATAGCAGAGCAAGTTATTTTATACAAAATATAGTTTAAAACTACACAATTTCTCCTTTTGAGTGAGTTCCCTTGTGCAAGCTGTTGAAGTGTACAGCAGCAGGGTAATGGGCATCTATAGGAAGTAACTCTGCTCTGTTCTGGGGTTGGTCCAAAGGCAGGTGGAGTGCCAGTGTATGAAAAGCTTTAAAATACTACCTTAAGGAGATTTAATGTCAATACCAATTTCCAAGGACTTCTTGTTAATTTTTCACATAAATAATGGCACCCTCAAAATCAGATAGTAATTTCAAACAACATTAATTTCAGATGATCCCTTTTATTTAGAAGACTTTCTGTTTTCATCAAAAGTCATATAGCCTTATATCAGCTTACCAAAAAAAAAAAAAAAAACTACCTAAAATATAGTTGTAATTTAAAAATGACAAATAAATATATAGTCGGCTTGGAGAGACCTGGGGTACCCTATGTTGTCTACCAACTTGCATGATCCCTCCTCTGCAAATACTGCTGCTGCCATTGCTTCCTCCTGCTGAGGCTGTCAATTCTTCAATCTCTGCTTTTTTTTTTTTTTTTTTTTTGAGACGGAGTTTCACTCTTGTCACCCAGGCTGGAGTGCAATGGCATGATCTCAGCCAACTGCAGGCTCCGCCTCTCAGATTCAAGCCATTCTCCTGCCTCAACCTCCTGAGTAGCTGGGATTACAGGTGCCCACCACCATATCCAGCTAATTTTTGTATTTTTTAGTAGAGACGGTTTCACCATGTTGGCTAGGCTGGTCTCAAACTCCTGACCTAAGGTTATCTGCCTGCCTTGGCCTTCCAAAGTGCTGGGATTACAGGCGTGAGTCACCGTGCCCAGCCCAATCTCAGCATTTAATGTGTGCATTACCCATTCCACTGCTTCTTCACCTTTACTGGCACGTGAGGATATTGTACTTGCCATCAGTCCTTCAAGGTAACTGCTGAGGCTAACCGCTTTCATGGTGATTATGGCTTCTTGAGTCAAAATAGTTCCTTCTGGGTCCTGAGGATATGGTTTTTATATGTCTCTCATCTACTGAAACCATATTTGTAAATGAAATATTAGTAGATTTAAGTTCCATTGCTTTCTCTACAGGATCAACAGAATGTTCTTGCACATGTATTTTGGTTCTTGTTGCACCAATAAAGACTTCGCAATGGACAGCAGTCCCTACTCTGTGCTGAGAAGTCTGTGGCTGTGCAACTTTTCAGAGGGATCTATATGTCTGTCCAACACATTAACTCCAGCCACACCTGGGTTCATAGGGTCTGGGTATTTCTACATCACAGCTGTTGTAATAGTTTCCCATGAGTGGTCAAAGACGTGCTCTGAAGTCCAGATCTTCATGGTGCTGGCGGCCTGAGCAATGTCTAGTGGCACCAGGGAACAATGAGGCACAGAGTTTACACCTGCCCTGGCTCACCTCCAGCACTTCAGTCAGCCCGCAGAACACAGGTGCCCTCGGGCCTAACACGAGGGACCTCCTGACACACAGCCCAGTTATATCTGTCTCATAAAGAGAATATGGAGGTTTTGTAATGTAAATGTTGAGTTGCAACAGGTGCAGCACACCAACATGGCACATGTATACATATGTAACAAACCTTCACATTGTGCACATGTACCCTAGAACTTTAAGTGTAATAAAATAAAATAAAATAAACTATATCCAATAAAAAAAGATAATATGGAGGTTTTGATATACAAGTGCTGAGAAGGGAACAGTGTGGTACCTTTAAATGATAGAGAAGGCAGAAAGGGAAGTGCTGGGTAGAGAAAGGCAGGTCCCTGGCTAGGGCTCCACCTCCACTGCACTCCAGCCTGGGCGACAGAGCAAAACTCCATCTTAAAAAAAAAACAAAACAAACAAAAAAAACCATTGGAATTACTTGCCCTTTAATGCCTTTATCAAATTGATCTGTAACGCTGTCTGGTCTTGTTGCCTTGATAGGGGTGTAACTCTTTGAAAGTTTTCTCTATTTCTTCTATAAAAATCAGACTGTTTAGATTTTCCAACTCTTCTGGAGTCGCTTTTGATAAATATGGTGAATTTCTAGAAAGTTATTCATTTCTATCGAGGTTTTAAAATTCATTTACATAGATTTCAGCCATCTTAAAGGGTTCTTCTAATGTGGTTATTTCCCCTTTATCATTTTGTATTTCGTATATCTCCACTGTCTGTGTTTTTTTCTCAAAGTTTCCTGTGCTATTTCTCAATGTTGAATGTTACGTGCCAAATTTTCTGGAAGTTGGAATTCTAAACCAATGTCTAGGTACAGACCCAGGTATATTTTAAAAGTTAGTTTATGATAAAAGTGACATTTTAAGTCAGCTGAAGAAATTTACCAAATTGTGTTAAGAGAAATAACTATTAATACATATTTGGGGAAAAAATAGACTCCAAACCTAATAGCACTCACTGAAATAAACTCCAAATAAATTTAAAAGTTATTCCTGAAATGTATGTGAGAAGAAAACGTAGTAGGGTATTTTTCTAACTTTGGAACAAGGAAATCATTTCTAAACAAGGCAAAAAAAAGCCATAAAAATAATTGTAGATCAGATCAATTAAAGTTTCAAAGCAGTAAAAGACATCATATGTAAAGTTAGGATACATTACAGGGAGAAAACTTTGCAAGATATTTAGAAAGTGAATAGTTAATAATCTAGCATACATTGAATTCTTACAAATTAATAAGGAAATGCCAAATAGCCTATTTAAAAAATGGACAAAGGATGGAAAGGAAAATTTACAACACACATACAGTTTTGCTATTACAGAGAATAAATAATATATAAACAGAGAATAAATAAAAGGATATCCAATTTACTGTCATCTGAAAAGTGCAAATTAGAACAAGTGTACCAGTTTTGCCTATCAGAATGGTATCAACTAAAATAATTGAAAATATTAAATTTTTGAGCAGAAACAGATAGGAAATATAAAATATGGGAGTGAATCTGAAAGATCACTTTAGAAAAATGTATATACCCCTTCATTCAGCAATTACTCCATTCTAAAGAAATACTTACGCAGCTTCACGGAGATGTATACAAGAACATTCATTATTGGTTACATAGAGAAATGGTCAAACAATACATATTATATGCATAATATGAAATACTGGTTGTCATTATAAGAAGGAGCTAGAGCTAACTACAGTGATGTGCAAAGCTCTGAAGATCTATTCTTAAATGAAAAGACAGGTTGAGTAATGATCTATATATTATTATCACATATGTAAAACAAATAGCAAGACTGTACGTGTGCTGTATAGTGTATATGTATAAATGCATTTTTTAAAAAGACCAAAGGATGTTGTCTTAGTCCGTTTAGACTGCTATGACAAAATACCTCAGGCTAGGTAATTTAAAAGCAATAGAAATTTGTTGCTCACAGTTCTAGGCTGGGAAGTCCAAGATCAAGGAACCAAAGTGTTACGGGATCTCTGGGGTGTTGATTTCTCTGATCGGAAACCTCTGCGGCCACGACACCTTTGCCCAAGTTCTTGTCCTGCACCCAGACAAATGAAGGGGGAAGAAGAGTTTTATTTAGTGATAGAACAGCTCAGAAGAGTGGGTAGTTCCTCTCTGTAGGCAGGTCATCCTGTTGATTGTTCAGCTCTCAGCAGAGAGGAGGTCCTGGAGAGAGTGGCTCCTCCCTGCAAACAAGTCATGCAGATGTCTCTGCAGGTCTCTGAAGCTCTCAGTAGACGGAGTAGCTCCTCTCTGCTAGCAGGTCATCTCTGCAGCTCTCAGTGGAGAGGGTACTCCTGTCTGCAGTTGATCAGCCTGTCTCTCTGCACTCTTCGTCCTCGGGCCATCCTGTGCCCTACTCTGGCTGAACCCAGGGCTTTTATGACCTCAGAGGGGAGGAAGTGTGTGCTGACTGGTCCATGGGTGGCCATGAACTGGCTGGAAGAGGCACCCGAGTCCCCACTCTGGTGGGAGAAACCGGCAGCCCAGTCCCCAGCCTTCAGGCCCTCCACGGCCTGAGGGCGGGGCCTTATTGGGAACACCAGCCCTTCTGTCTAGGGCTCATGTCTGCCTCCTGCTGCCATTCATGGCCCCAGGGCTTGGCTCCAACCGGACTCCGAGGTTGGAGAGGGTGCTGGGGGCCAAGAGAAGCCAGACAGAGGGAGCAGACACCCCTGAGCCTGCAGGGACGGAGGCAAAAGGGGCCTTCCTGGGGTGCCCAAGGGCTCCCAAGGGTGCAGGCTGCAGAGATCCCCAGGTCTTGCACTTGGGAGGGCAGCAGCAGCTGCACCTGGGAGCTTCCGCCCCGCCAACTTGGAAGGGACAGGCCTTCTACTTGTCCCCTGCTCCTGTCAACTTCCTGAAGCCGAGTCCCAGGTCTGCAGCCACACTTGGGATGGCAGATCCTACCTGTTCCCAGCTCCCCCAAAAGCACAGGGAGGCTCGGATCCACAGTTGCAGTTTGGGCTACTGTAGCCCCGGTCGGGGCTCCTGCCTGCTCTATAGAGCAGGAGGCCTGGGTCTGCAGCTGTGGTTTGGGCAGCTGCAGCAGCACGGGGAGCTCCCATCCTAACTCAGAAGGAACGGGGCTCCCACTCACTTCATGAAGTGTGGGACCCCAGCTGTACTTCCCTGCTGCAGCCGGCATGATAGCAGCAGCTACTGCCTTAAAAAGGATTCAGTGTCTGTGAGGGCCTGTTCCTCATGAGTAGCACCTTCTTGCTGTGTCTTCACAGAAGTGGCAAACAGGTTCCCTCAAGTCTTCTTTATAAGGGCACTAGTCCCATCTCCCAAAGGCCTTATCTTCTAATACCATTACCTTGGTGATTAGGTTTCAACATATTAATTTTGGGGTATACAAACATTTAGACCATAGCAGATGTTTGGCAAAATGTTGACATTCTCCCCTCTAGGTAGATAAGGCAGTGTGGGAAGAATGAAGATATTCACATTTCTGTATATATATTTCTTGCACTTTATATTGTTTGAATAATTTACAGTAAGAATACATTAAATATGACTAGTATCGTTTTTTTAAAGGCAGTAAATATAAACAAAAAATACATGTGATGGTATGAAGCTGCCAACAGGGTTGTTGAGCCTCTGACTCCAGTTCCTCTGCCATACTACTTGACAAAAGACAACTAGAGAGGATATAAATATACATACAGGGCAGGTTTGGCGAGGACCAATTACATATGACCCATTGTCATTCAACCAGGAGACACTTCCATGTTTCAGTGAAACACTTTGTAGTACAAAACGGTCCTTCAGTAAGAAACAGATATATTTAAATCCTCTCTGTCTATATCTCACATACATATGCACACAAAGACACATATTCATTTATTCCCCAGGTGTTTGTTGACTATGAACCTAATTATAATGCTGTCATAAGTGTGAAGTGGTAACACTTTCTTATCACCCTGTATAGGTAAAAATATGCATTTGATCAAACTTGCTGGGTCACCATGCCATGTTAATACGGCATGCTGCTGTTGGTGATGATGGATGATTTTAGAAAATTTAAGATGAGCTGTTCTTCCTCACCCCACACCCACCTCAGGCTTCAACTGCTTATGCAGAGCTGACGGAAGCAGGTGTTAGGGTGAGAGAGAGTTTAGGAAGGATCTATACAAAAGTATGTGTAGTATAGCCATCCCACTTTAGCTGTAGAAAAGAACTAGTCTAGATCAATGTTTATGAATTCATTTTTTGGGAGGTAATGGGTTGCCATGAGAAGGAAATAGAACATAGGGTCAACAGATTTTACAGGGGTGTTTGTAGCTTCTATAGAAATAGCAGTGGAAGTGGCATCAAAAAGAGGCAAAAATTAAGAGCAGCTTGAAAAGCAGGATCTGAGAAAATGGCAGCAGAGGTTGGGTCAGTTACCTCAAGTTAAAAGAAAAGAAACTAGTTTAAGAAAATGTGGGTGTATGATCCAGAGAAAAGATAATGAAGCATTTCAGGTGGGAACCAAACAAAGACTTTTGCAGGCCTTAAGCACTGAAATAGATTAGGAGGTGCTCCAACATTCTTCCCATATGAAATTCCTAATACAAAATAATAATAATGCAAAGCCAAGTAAAATATAGAAATCAGCAAAGCTTTAACAAATATTTTGAAAAGTATATTGCCTTACTTTTTTCTAGTATATCAAGCATTTTCTCAGGCTATATACTGGGTCGTCTGTAAGATTAGATTCAACTGTGAGGCTGAGGCTGGATACCAGCCTGAGAAGACTCTTGTCCTCAGGAACAAGAACACTGAGAGTCCACCTAGCTGGCTTGAGGCCTAAAGAAGGGAACTTATCTTAAAGGATGGTAAAACTATACTAGGCCACTTAAGGTAGGGCTGTGATAGGTATTGGGTAATTTTGGAGAACAAACGTGAAGAAGCCGAGAGAACAGTTGGTGAGAACTATTCTGTTCCCTAGTGGAAATATGAAGTGGCCATAACCAAAGGGAATCTCAAATCTGCCATGAAAGGTGCTGAGATCACCTCTCCATAACTATGAAAGAGGTTAAATAAGTCATCTCTAATGAGGGACGTCATCTGTTTCCAAAATCTGTGCTTTATATCTCCATTGCCTACCTTTAATTGCTTTCTTCTGCAGGTCTTCAGGAGGCTCCAAGACCAGCAGGCATATAAGCAAAATGGACATAGACACTAGAATAAACTTTCCTGTGTTAGTAAGCTCAGTAGCATCCTCATACCATGTGACTTTCCAACAGCTGCTGCCCTATCCTCAGAGCCTCTGCCCAGCATGGACTGGGGCACTCAGAATGGTATCCCTTGATATAATGCATATACAATGGCACTATCAACTCCTCATGCCTAAACATTTCTCAGTTTTCAGAGTCTCAAAACTGTTTCCACAGTATTGAACTCCCAGTTTTCTAAACCCCAACATGTTTCTTTCTTGATCACGAATCATCTTTTCAGATGACAGCATCCTGGCTTGAATCCAGGGCTAAAAACTATTGAAGTCAAATTAAAACATACTTTTATGATGACAAATTTGTTAAAGTTAATAATTCAACTCACTGCTTGCTTGTATTTGTAACTTCAAAAAATTATTTTTGGGGCTTTAAAATTCATTACTCTCACATAAGTTGTATTTTAATGGAATTGATCTGATGAATTTTAGCTCTGAAGCAAGCCACATCTTTGCACTGGGACAGTCCTGTTCCCTAAACACAAGTGGATTATTCCATTCTCAAGTGGGTTCTATTTCTGAAAATGCACCTTATCTTTGTAAGATGGTCATGCATTGCTTGAACTTCAGAGAGTAAAAGCCATTCTACCATCACTTTCATTCAACTATATTGGATCTTCAAAAAGAACATTTAATTACAGAAAAAGACTTAATAATCCTGTTTCTTTGAGGTCAAAATTTCAAGGTAGTCCTTATCAAAGAAATATACTTTTGAAGTAATCTGCCTTTACACTCCAACTAGAGGTAAGATAAACTAACTCAATTCTGGCAAGTAAGGTGGAAAAATTGAAGTATTTCCATTTACCAGTTATGCATTTTTAGAAGAAGTCTGTTGTTTTTCTGTGGTATTAGACATGCAAATGAAGCAAGCCTCCCTCTGCCTCTACCTTGGTTTGGTTTATATGTACCAGATAATCTCAAAGGAGTTATAGTGGGTCCATGTGATATGAAATGAACCATGTCTAACAGGCCTAAGATATGCAGGGTGAAATGGGCCTGACCAGAGAAGTCTGGACTAGAAAACTAAGATGACATACTATTAGGAAAAACTCCAAGTTCACAAGCTATAGATGGGTCATTCTATGGGAAGACAAATGGTGAGCTTCCTATGTATTCAGTGGGTGCAGGTAATTGCATTATTTATACTCTTCCATTCACAGCACATCATCATCAATGGTCTCTGGAACTCGTCTTCCTTTATCTTTTATTTCATTCATTCAACACATACTTATGAAATATTAATATATGCCACATGCCAAGTATTGTTTTAGGAAGGAGGGATACAACATTGAACAAAACAAAGATCTTTGCTCTTACAGAGTTTACATTCCATCAGGGTCATACAGACAATCAATAACATAATGAATAAGTGAATTATATAGCATGTTAGAAAATGATGTGTGCTATGGAAAATCTGATAAATTCCTTCCCAATTAAGATGCAAACAAATGTAGATTTTAAAAATCAGAATGTTGGAGAATCAGGAGTCATACCTTTCAACTGGAACCACATTTAAAAAGCTACTTCATTCTTAACTCACATTAAAAAAGTTACTTCATTCTTAAGCCCCAGGGCAAAACATACATAAAAGAGAACACATGAGGACAAAGATAGAAACTTGGAAAGACATGCTCTGTTTCAGCAATTCTTAGAGTTCCAAAATATTTTAACAGTACACTTAAGTAAGTCCTTGGATAATTTTAGAGGGACATTGCTTAATCATTGACTACGGTTACTGTCTTTTATACCATAATGTAATTTTTTCTCTTCACATTGAAGTCAGACAATTTTAAACAGATCTTGAGTTTAAATTGTAGACCACTCCAAGCACAGAAAGGCCCATTTCAACTGTTGTTAAATGCAACACTGACAGAAATTCAGACAGGAAAGCCCTTTTGCTCACACCCTATAGTCTATTTAATGAAGTGCACTCCATGACCCTAGCAAACCCGGTAACCAGCATTCATGCCACAGTCCTATCTTATCTGTTTTCCCCATTAGCTGCAAAGCCCTTGAAAGCAGGAACTAGGTTTTATATTTTGAATTCTTGAACTCTAGCTCAGTGCCTAGCATATAATAATTAATTTAGAAATATTTAAAGAATGAATAAATGAATGTTCTATAATTCTATGAGTGATAGAATTGAAGGGGTTGATAAGGAGTTGGAATTTCTTATTTAAATAGAAACATAATTTATATGGCCTCCACATTTCAGATCTGAAAATCTCTGGTTTTTAATGGTAATTTTTTTGCACTCTAGAGTCCATGACTGCCTTTTCTCTTCTGCTCAGCTGCAGAGAGTGATGAGAAGCTTTGCTCCTTAGTGCAGCTAAAACTGGGTTCTTGTCACATGAACAGGAAGAATTAAGAACACGGACACATTGAGGGGTGAGGGGAATGAAATTTATTGGGTGAAAAGGAAAAAGAAGAAAAAAGCTTCCAGCAAAGCGAGACAGGATCCTGCTAACAAGGCCTCCCACCTCACCGATTGATTCCAGGCCACATACAGGAACTGAAGAGGCTAGGCTCCTCACCCCTGTACGAGGCATGAATTTGCCCTGGCTCCACCCCATTCTCCCAGTGTGCAGGCAGGTCAGAGATTCTCCAGGGACCTTCTCCCTTATCTGCCTCCTGCATCTATCAGCAGGAAAGACCTGCATCCTCAACATTTAACCCTACCTAGTTACTGACTCAAACTGAACTCATACTGGCATCCCATTTTCATTAGCATGTGTGTTTGTTTTGTAAACAAAAAATAAAATCTTAATTCCCCTCTTGGCCAATGAGATCCCGTAGAAACCTGAAAACCTGAATCCCAGGCCATGACTGGAAGGGAGGCTAGACAAACCTCATTATACACAACTGACCAGCACTAACATTAAAATAGAAATCAAAAGACTGACAAAGCAGATTGTACCAAATTCTGTCCTGTCTTTAGTATAGCATCACATGAAAGATAGCAGATCTTGAAGGAAATAAAAATATTTTACTCCATAATATATTTGACATATTTTGTTATGGCACTGCAAAGTCATCTTTTGTGGGGAAAATTTGCATTTATAGTGAGCCTCCATTAATGCCGCCAGGTATTTCCTGGATCTAGTAGAGATTAAGAGTCTGACACCCTTTTTTTGTTTGTTTTTTTGAGATGGAGTCTTGCTCTGTCACCCAGCCTGGAATGCACTCAGCTCACTGCAACCTCTGCCTCCTGGATTCAAGCGATTCCATGCCTCAGCCTCCTGACTAGCTGGGATTACAGTTGCCCACCACCATGCCTGGCTAATTTTTGCATTTTATTAGAAATGGGGTTTCACCATGTTGACCAGGTTGGTCTTGAACTCCTGACTTTGTGATCTGCCTGCCTCAGCCTCCCAAAGTGCTGGGATTACAGGTGTGAGCCACCACGCCCCTCCGTGTTTGACACCTTTTAAGGTCCAAAAAGAAACATTTACCATTTATTCTCTCTGAGGGCTGCTACCTGGAGGCTTCAGCTACATAACAAGAACCTTGGTTTCCACAACCCCTCTCATCTTAACTCAAGCATTTCTTTCTACGGACTACAAGTCTTTAGACAAAGCATAACTCTCTCAATTGATTGCTACTCAGAAAAATCTTTGAATCCACTTATGACCTGTAAGCACACCTCCCACCCTACTTCAAGATGCTCCACCTTTCTGGGCCAAACCAATGTATACCTGAGGTGTGTTGATTTATGTCTTTGCCTGTAACTTTTGTCTCCCTAAAATAGGTAAAACCAAACTGTAAGTCAACCACCTCGGGCACACTTGAGACTGTTCCCCAGGCCATGGTCACTCAGATTGGCTCAGAGTAAGCCTCTTTTAAATACTTCAGAGTTTGAGATTTTTTCACCAACAGTATGTTGAAGTGGAATGGAATGGAGGGAAGTGAGGGTGTTAAGGGAAGATGCAAAATTAACCTAGATGCTCTCATCTGATACTATTAGAGTGAACTATGGTTATCTATTCAAGATATTGTCTGCTTGATTCATATAGCTGAACTTCTGCCTTACAGTCTATAGAAGGTGCTATGGTGTGCCACCCAAATCCTCCATTCAGGAAAGCCATCAACCAAAGGGAACTGCCTTGCTCAAGATTACAGCCTTTCTTTGGAGATAGCCCACACTAGATCAGTGTGGTAGCAAATGCCCAAGTCCCCTTGCCTCATTTGGATATCTTTGAACAACTATTCAAGTTTCAGGGCTCTGTGAAATGAATGAGATTTCAATTATGGGATTGAGTGAGACCTCTGTTACAAAGGCATTACAACTTCACATTTCCTTCTGCTGAATCATCCTTTCCTCATATCCTTGTAAGCACTGTTCCCAAAAGCACTCTCCAATAAACTTCCTCCGTGCAAAATTTCATCTCAGTTTATTTTCTTGGAAACTTGTCCTATAACAAAAGAGTGTTACCCACACTCCAGTGCTCCACCTGAAGCTAGAGGTTGCTTCAAATCTTAGCCAACATGGCTGGTGATAATAATCTCTGTGAAGACCATCCCTGTCCTCTCCCACAAATAGTTGGCTCTGTTACAGGAGGCAGCTAGTCAGACATGAGCAGAGCAGGAAAGCCTTCCCCGCCTACCCCCAACCACCACTAGCAATGTCAGGCAACAATCACGTGATGGTCAGACAGTTGTTAAACTGTCTCTAAAATAATAATTGAATGCAGCCAGCAGCAGGGAAAGGCAGTCTCCCATTAGATAGAAAAATACCCTGAAACTGTTGATCAGCAGCTTTCCAATAAGGTCTCAGGAGTTGGGTGGGTGGGATTAAGTGTGTGTACTAAGAGGCAAAATGGTGGAGTTTAACTGGTGTATGACCTTATAGGAACACTCGACTGGAAAGGGAAAAACGCATCAAGTGAGCATGTGTACAACTTCAGTAAACACGCTCCGAATGCAGCCCCTCCCAGTGGCTGTCAAGCCACTGCGCATGCGGACAGCCCACCCCAAGGGAAGCATCAAGGGAGAAGGGATTCAATCCCCTGGAAGCATGCCAATGTATAAAACCCCCAAGTCAAAAGTCAAACAGTGCACTTCTTGGTCCTCTTCCAAGTGTACTTTACTTCCTTCTATTCCTGCTCTCAACTTTTTAATAAACTCATTCCTGCTCTAAAACTTGCCTCAGTGTCTCATTCTGCCATATTTCCCTCAGTCGAATTCTTTCTTCTGAAGAGGCAAAGATTGAGGTTGCTGCAGACCTGTATGGATTCACCACCGCTAACAGATCCTATATCCCATACTCTTAGTAAATGGCATGATAAACCATTTTTTAAATAATACCAGTTTAGAAGATTCTACTTGCCTAGAAACTCCACCACTGTACCCCATTTAGTAACAGAACTGGCCAAAACACCATTTAGACACTGATTTGAGCTTCTGGCTACCAGTTTTGGATTTGACCAGCATTCTGGATTAACACAAATTACTGGGCTTCACATTATTATTGGATCAGCATTTCTCACTATCTGCCTCCTCTGCCAATTAAAATTCCACTTTACATCCAACCACCACTTTGGCTTTGAAGCTGCCAAGCTATAAGTGAATTTATAGCTATTACTTGGCTCATTTCAAGATTGTTTTTCCTTTCCTAATGACTATATATACATTGCTTGGCTGAACCAACAAGGATAGTAAATCCATCCTTCTCTACTACTTTGCATTGATATGCATTCATATACAATATAATATTTTGATATAACTCAGTATCTCTAATCTTCTTCACAAAGAATATTTCCCAGAAAAGCTCTAGAGAGCTCTCACTCTGTCCTTTATGATGTGAAATATGTATTTTGGCATAGATAAATATATAAGAATAAGAGATCTAAGATATTAGGATTTCACATATATGAATTATGCTTGGTAAATAAAATGTCAAGTTAAATCCTTTGACTCACTTCCAGTTTTAGAGGCTTAGGAAACAAGAGCACAAAGGTAACATGTAAAATAATAATTGTCACCACACTGTTTTATGTTAATAACTTTTTTAAAAAACAAAGAGAATAATTTGTAGAGACTCCATTAATAGAGGATTGGATAAATATATTATGATACACTGATAAAAGTATGATAATTTGTAGAGACTCCATCAATAGAAGAAATTATGATACATTGGTAAAAGTATGCAATCATGAAAATGATGGTATAAAAGTACATTTATTTATATGGAAAGAGGTTCGTATCATAAAGCTGAATTTAAAAATCAGTTTATTAAACAATATGAAAGATATGATTCATTTATATGAGATATATTTGACATGGACATATAAGGAGATAGCTAGAAAGAAGATCGTCACCATATTACCGGTGATTTTCTCCTAATGGTAGAATTTAGAATGATATTTTCAGAGTTGCTTGAATTTTTATGATATATATTCAAGAACAAAATTACTTTATTTTGAACTTTTTCTCCCAACAATCTGCCATTTTCCCATTCTCCCATCCCTTTTTTACATATTCTACCCTCCTGCCATTTTTCCATTCTCCCATCTCTTTTTTTACATATTCTCTGAAGAAGAGGATCCAGGCTCCTGTTGATAGAAGTATTATTCACAATAAAAAGGTGGAAGGAACCCAAGTGTTGATCAATAACTAAATAAAAATATGAAATATGCACACAATAGAATATTATTCAGCCTTAAAAAGGAAGGAAATTCTGACTTATGCTACAACATGAATAAACCTTGAGGATAGCATGCTAAGTGAAATAAGCCAGTCACAAGTAGATAAATACTGTATGGTTACTTATCTGAGGTACATAGAGTTGTCAGAAAGTAAAGAGACAAGAAGTAACATGGTTCCCTGTGGCTGGGTGGTGGGGTTATTATTTAACTGGTATAGAGTTTCTGTTTTGCAAGATAGAGTTTTAGAGGTAGATGGAGGTGATGGTTGCACAATGCGAATGTATTTAATGCCACTGAACTGTACACTTAAAAATGTTTAAAATGATAAATTTTATATTACGTGAATTTTATCACAATTAAAAAATAATGAAAGAGTTTTAACAGAAAAAGAAGAAGATTTGACTTTTCTCATGCGATCTCACTGGAATATCCAAACACTCTTGGAACATCTTTCTTCCAGGGGAGTGGAGGAGAGGGGATGGTAACCTGACGTGTGCCTCACAGAAGAAACATTTATGGGATTCTTTTCAGCTCCCAGAGGAGGTAGGAACAATGGTAGCTTTGTTAAGCATGTGAAGGGCAGAAGAACCACAGGGAAGAAGGGGAAAAGGCAAAAATTAATGCAGAAAAATAAAAGGGTATGTTAATTCAAGCACACAGGATACCTGCCTCCAGTGTTTCTCTTGTACCAGTAAAGAAGTATAAACCTCTCATCCACAAAAGACAGAAGATGATGATAGCTCAGAGAAATACTACCTGATAAATCCTGTTATAATAATCATTCCCCAGTTTGAATTAACACAGGATGATGACCAAACCCAACAGATTTTCAGCTACTCTGTAAAGATTTTGTGATGGTGATGTCCTTGGGGTTTATAATGAATGGAGCAAGTGTTATGTTTAAGGAGACTGGTCAAAGTATGGAGCATAAACAGGGTTCTTTGTGGTAAAAGGAGATGAACCAAACACTGGACTTAACTATTAGAAAAATTCACTTCGCTTCCAATGCTGAGATGCTGGTGGGATGCCCTGGCAGCAAAGGAGGTGGCATAAACTAAACCTGGTCTTCTAGTGAGGAGGTCTGCTTGCCAAGCAGAGCCCAACTCATGAAAATGCCACCTTCTTTTACCCATGCTCCTGCGAGAATCATCCAAATGATTTGTCTAGGTCTTCTTCCCTTCTGCTGCTTCCAAAGCAAAAATCTGTTCTGACCTGACCCTCAAGTACAGTTTGAACCTGCTGACCCTGAGTGATTCTAATTTCCCTGAACGGTTGGTGCTTCTTGTGAGCTGGACCAGCAGAGAGAACCATTATATAATTTTGCCTTTCTTTAGTGTTGCAGTGTGATAGGCACACTGGGCTGGGATATATCATGTGTCTTTAGAGCAGAGGAGACTCTAATTGCTAATGAAGAGGTTTTAGAGGTAAATACAACAGTTTTTTTGGGAAGGAATGTCATCTGCCCAGGTGGTATTGAAAGTCAAGACGTTTGGGGTGTGAATGGCCAAAAGTTCCTTTCTTTGGACTCTAGGTAGGGGTAAGAGAAAACTAAAGAGGAATTTGGGGCTGGGTCAACTAGAAAGCCTCTGACATAATATCTTAGTATTTTGAAGATTTGAGAGAATTCTGACTGGTTGGTGAAACTCAGCTAATGTTTTTCACTACAGATCTCATGCTTTGCTAACAACAGATTCTAGACAGGTCCAGATATTTAAGAGCCACCACCAAACAAACTGGAATATTCAGAATTAAACTTAAACTAACTCGCTATCTAAGTTACTCACTGAGAATACCAAGTGGAGAAAGCTAACAAATTAATGATATAAATTTATTAAACTTCTGTCTTTGTCTCTTAATTCTACTACATTTTTTTGTACCCTTTCTATAAAACTTCAACTCGGTCTCTGCTTCAGATTCTAGCACTAACTCACGGCTTGTGCAAGAATCCAGCAGTTAGCTCAGTTGCTACTTCTCTTTTTAACAAACATTGAAGTCATTGCTTGCCTTTTCCAAATCAAAGGGATTCTCTGCCATATCTGGCCGAGGAGTATTTCTCTCATAAAAAAATACTTTATGTATAGATATTTATTAGCTCTATGATTTTAATTCACATCTGAAGGGATTTGGCCAATTCATCTTATTCATTATATTTGGTTTGGAATGTTTCATTACAACTGATTGTCAACTCTGTCTTTTGTTAACTGTTCCTATCAACATCTATTTTCTTCAGATACAATTTCCCATCAGCGTACAGAGAGTGATTAGATAACATTTAAACAGATTCACATACTTCGAGAGAAGAGAGTCTGCTAGAGCCAGGCACTGTTGGAGAGGTCAAAGGCAAAGTTTCTTGTCCTTGCTCAATGTGTATCCAGACATGCAAACAGCAACAACAGCCCAAGGCAGAGGGTGATAAAGGTCACTGGGCTAAATGGAGGAGGGGATCACAACCACCGCAAGAATCAGAAAAGGCTTAAGGCAAGAAGTGAACTGGAGCTACACCCTCGAGGATGGAGAGCAGAGATGGAGAGAAGGGAATTCTGACTGCAGAAAAGCATAAGCCAAAGAGAGCAGGTAGAAACTAGGAAGCATCCAGGTACAAGTAACAGTCCAGTCTGGCCAGCATATATGTGGGGAAAATGTCAGGAAAGGAAGGAAAGAGAGGTTAAGGTTGCAGATTAACTATAAATGGGTTCTGAAGAGACCATCAGTGAACTCTCAATTGAAGTGATTTTGGGAAGAGAATACTGAAATGTAAATGTGACAATCACTTGCTTCATACCATGTTAGGTGATTGGCAACTTAGGGTCAGAAATTAGCAGCTCCTATCCAAGCACTGAGCAGAGAAGAAAGTGGTTCTTCGCACTGCTGCAAGCATCTGTTGCCCTGAGGTTCATGCCTCTATTGTGGAGACAAAGCCCCAGGCTCCTAATTGCCTCTGATCATAAAACCATTGCCCCTTGTTCTAACTCTGTGGTCACCAAACAATCTTACCATGTCACTTTTACAGTGTTTATTCATTGTAAAATAAAACCCAAACTCTATAGCAAGGTATATGAGGCCACACACACAGATCCAAAGGCAGCCTCCTTGTCCACTCTTACCTCTTTAATCTCTACCCACAATTAACTGCAGCAGAGATGAAGGAGGCTAAATCTTAGAATTGATCTGGCTCTGGGCTTGGGGCTGAGACAATCCCGCTGAGATGGGGTTGACTTGAGAGTTACAGAGCACAGAGCCAAGGGAATGCCAAATGCAGCACTGGAAGTAAAGTCAGAATCTAAATGCAACCAATGTGTCGAGCCACAAGGCTGCACAGCGAAACAGAAGCCAAACATGGAAACTGGAGTTACCCAGGCAGACAAGCGTACTTAATATTGTGTGTAGGAGGTAGACCCTGGAGAAATTCCAAGGTTCTGGAGCATTTTCCCAGAGACAACTTTACATGGTTATCTAAGGTTTGGGGATAATAATATATCAAAACAGCTCATAGAGACGTGAGGTTCCAATGAATTAATGTCTGACATCACTTATGAATGAGGAGAAAACTACTAATGGAAAGTGATTACATTCCAGGAATCTTTGTCTTTGTATTTCCCTCTCTCTATCATACACATCTTCTCCCCTCAGCCCCTGGTCAAGCTCCTCTTTTACCCTTCCAACCAGACTTAAATGTAATGTTCTCTTTGAAGCTTTGCCTGATTCTCCCTGGTAGAAAGATGTTTCCTCCTCTGAGTTCACAAAGTGCTTTGTACATAATCTTATAGCCAAAGAGACCATCTTTTCCAAGCCAGAAATTGGTGCATATATTTTGGAAAGTATGGGGGACAGTATTTTAAATGGATACTGTTTAGGAAAATCAGGTTCATGAGCTTACCATATTTATTGCATTCTGTCATAACCTAGAGTGCCTTGGTTTCATGTGCTTCTGCCTGACTTAATTTCATGTTTCTGAAGAAAAGGAACTATATTCATTTACCACTGTAGCTGTTCTCACATTAGCAACATGCTTGACAGATGATAGCTCCTTGGTTTGTCAGTCAATAAATATTTATGGAACAAATAATCTGTTTTTAAAATATATACAAAAATATCACAGTATTCCATGTCTTAGTTTGTGTTTAATACTATATCTAGTCTATAAAATAAAACTACTTTTTAACTAAAAATAATAACTGTTAATATCTATTTTATCACACAGGTGTTTTAAGCCATTTTGTTTTCAAACTCCAATCACCAAGCGTGAATTATTTTATTTTTTCCTTAATAAGAATCAAAGCATGCAAACAACGACACCCTTGTATCTACCTCTGCCTTTAAAAAAAAGGGTTAACCTCTGCTAATCAGCAAAGTTACTTTTCAGGAGGCAGAGCTGGGATGGGAGAAGAAACTAAGATAAATTGGCCAAATTATGTTAGAGGTGAACCAAGGTGAGAGCTCTAGAAATGGATCTCAGCGTGAGCTGCAACTCCAAGAAGCAAGAGAGGAAAACAAACAGTAGGGGCTGTCAGCAGGATGAGGGTGAGAAGTAGGATCTGGTTGGATGAGAGAACCTGGCTGAGGGAGATGATTCAGAAATTAATGCCATGTCCCCAGTGGTGTGCGGAATGCCCCCGCTTTTGAGGTGCTTAGTGTGTGGTGAGGGAAAGGGAGTGTGTGACATAAAGCACCTCTGCAGGGTGGGACCCGGTGAACCTGGCATCGTCTTTAGGGTGTTCCTGTCCTTCATAGAGCCTAAAGGATGCACCAAGCTGTGCATCGGTAATTATTGCTCTGCTGTCTCCATTGTTAGAGGCCATTTTGGGCTGCTATCCTTTTGGCATTTCTTTAATGACATCAGGAATCAAGTTCTGGGATACCATTGTATTGGTTTGAATACTAGTTCGCAGCTGAAACAAAGAATAGAAAAAAAAAAAAAAAAAAGTAGTTAAAATGAGAAAGAGGTTTCTTTCTCTCTCAGGAACAGTTTGAGAGTAAGCAGCCCAGTCTGGACATGGAGATCCCATGGTGGCAAGGATCCAGGCTATTTCGATCTTTGTTGCTCTTCCTCCTCGACATATAGCTTCTATCTCATGGTCAAAGGTAGCTGCTCTAGTTCCCTGCCCTGAATTCACATTCGACCTTCAGGAACATGAGAAGGAAAAGAGACTGTATGCCTCTTTTCTTCTTTCTTTCCTTCTTCCCTGCCTCCCTCCCTTCCTTCCCTTCCTTCCTTCCTTCCTTCCTTCCTTCCTTCCTTCCTTCCTTCCTTCCTTCCTTCCTTCCTTCCTTTCTTTCTTCTTTCCTTCTTTCCTTCCTTCCCTGTTTCCCTCCTTCCTTCTTTCCCTCTTTCTCTCTTTCTTTCTTCTTTATGTACAGAAAACTCGATAGTGTACATTTTACTCAGTTTGGTAGCAAGTTCTTCAGCCTTTGCCTTTTCAAGCTTGGCAATACAAGCCACAGACTTGGGACCCAGGACTTTGCCTCCCCAGTGACAGTGGACTTCATCATATCAGTCATTGTAATTGGTCTGGATAGCTTCCACCAGTTTAACCAAAGCTCCTTTGTCTTCCGAGTTAACCTGTGTGAAGGCGACCGTGGTGCAGGTCTTCCTGTGGACTACATGTGTCAGTCTTGCCTTCCCCTGGATAATGCAGTAAGGAATCCCCATTTTGTGATACAGGGCAGGCAGAAAGACAACAGCTTGATGGGATCCACATCATCTGCAGTCACCACCAGGTGATTATGCTCCTTTCATTTAAAGGGCAAAACTTAGAGGTTGCACACATGACTTCTACTCACCCATTGGTCAGAATCCAGTCACATGCTCTGCTCACTTTCAGAAAGACTGGGAAATGGGGTCTTAAGCAGAGTGGCCACAGAAAGTGAGAACAGATAACAGAGGGACTTTTCTCTGTCACAGAAGCATTCAGGCTCTCTGCTGTGTATAATATTGCCCTTTTCTACCCAGAGCTAAAGGCGCTTTAGAGAGTGAGGAAAGAAACCAGAATGTTGCAGAGGTCTGGCCTAGGGAAGGCTGAGCATTTCCTGAGTATATACCATAGACCAGTAATAAAGAGAGGTTAATGAATGTGGCAAAAGGCTGGATTAGACAAAATAAGAAAGATTGGTTCACCACACAGATTCTTAGCTCAAAAACTGCTTTTAAATTTTACAAACATCCAATAGGGATAGTATCTAACCTTAGAATCATCTTTTCTTTAGTCCATATTTTGCTGAAGACCATCTCATGAAAGTGATCCATCTCCATGGAACATAAACAGATAGGTAATACTCTAATTATTTAACTGCAGTCCTTTGTTTTTGCTGGGGTCCAGGCCTTATTTCTGCTTTTTCCAATATTTGCATTCAGAACTGCTTACCTGATCCCTGTGTACCTGTTCTGCTTCACATACTCAGAAGCTCTGTTTTATTTTTTGACCAACTCATCCTCACCCTTCTCATCTCCATCCCACTCCCTCCTCCATCACCTCCTTGGAATTCTTAAAATTTCCTGGACCAAGAATTTTTTTTTATGCCCTTGTGTGAATTTGGTCAGTGGCTACTGGCCCTCTCTCTTAGGCCATTGCTCCTGTTCACTTTTGCCCACGCTCCTTAAGGTAGAACTCAGAAATATAGATGTGGGCTTCTAAAGCAAAATATATATATACACACTTTATATATATATATATATAAATATTTATATATATGCTTTACGTATAAAGCATATATAGAAAGTCTATATATAAATATACAGTATATATATAAAGTATATATGTATTGTACACACACACACACACACACATATACATATTAGGCCAGTTCTGTACCTGAAAAAGTGAGCAAGCAATTGGAGCAGGAGGGGAGCTGACAAACTTCGTGTTTTGAGAAAACAAAACAATTGTTTGATTAATTGAAGTTCTCACTGTTTCTGTTACTGCAGCATCAAATCAATAAACAGTCATCATTTATTGAGACATAATAATAGGGTTTGAAAGGAATAAAAAATTATAAAATAAGGTCTCTAGAATTCAGGAAGTTGTGGTCTAGATGAGGAGAAAAAGAATGAAAAGCTGTCATACTGATTCTTTTTTTTTTTTTTTTTTTGAGACGGAGTCTCGCTCTATCTCCCAGGCTGGAGTGCAGTGGCCGGATCTCAGCTCACTGCAAGCTCCGCCTCCCGGGTTTACGCCATTCTCCTGCCTCAGCCTCCCGAGTAGCTGGGACTACAGGCACCCGCCACCTCGCCCGGAGAGTCATACTGATTCTTGAGATCCCACAACAAAGAAGCCAGCTTCCCTGATCATCCTCTAACAAAGCCCACCAAAAGACAAGCCCTGCCCCTGCCATTGTGCTTTCAATCAATATTTTAGTACCTTACTTGTAAATACCAACAATCACAAGCCATTCAAAGACGATTTCTAACATCAAAGAAAGAACCCAAGATAAACAAATAGGTAGAACAAACATACAGAAATTATGAAGAACACAGAAGGAAATGTCAAAAACCATTTAAAAGGTAAGAGTATATTGCTTTCCTAAAACAAGAATATAATGTTATGAAAAGAAACAATCAGAACACTATCAAAGGTTCTTGAAAAGTAAATCGTGAGCCTAATTTTTCTGAAACTGAATAGAAGGGTTGTATGATATAAATCAAATAAGTTTTTCATAAAATAGATCAGAAAAGAGAAAAACTTAAAAAACAGGAGAAAAAAGAAACCTAACACCATAAGTCAGACAGAGAGAAAAGAGAAAAATGGAAGAAAGCAAATTATCTAAGAAATAGTTCAAGAAAAATTCCCCCAAACAAGCCCTAGCAAATGCCCAACAAAATGAAAGAAAAAAAAAAAAAAAAGAGAGACATACAAAGACATGTTATCACAACATTTTCCACCACTAGGTTAAAATCTTCCAAAAAAGTTAAATAAATAAGTCACTTCTAAATTAGCAGGAATCGGAATGTCAGCAAGTTTTACAATGGCAACACTGGTAGTTAAAAGACTGTAGAGTATATACGATATATTTTTTTCTTTATTTTGAGATGGGCTCTCTGTATGTTACCCAAGCTGGCCTTGAACTCCTGGGCTCAAGTGATCCTCCTGCTTCAGCCTCCTGTGTAGCTGGGATTATAGGCATGTGCCACCATGCCAGGTTTGATCAACTGATTTTTAACAAGGAGATGAAGAACATTCAATGATAAAATGATGTATTTTCAATAAATTGTGCTGAGAAAACTAGATGTTCACATACAAAGCAATGAATTTGGACCCTTACTTTATAACATATGCAAAAATTAACACAAAATGGACAAAAGGCCTAAATGTAAGAGTTAAAGCTATAAAGCTCTTAGAAGAAAACAGAGAATAATTTCTGACATTGGATTTGGCAAGATTTTGTGAATATGACACCAAAAGCAAAGGCAACAAAAGGAAAAAAATAGATAAATTAATCAAATTAAAGACTTCTGTGCATCAAACATCACTATCAACAGAGTGAGAACCCACAGAATGGGAGAAAATGTTTGTAGATCATATATCTGATATGAGATTGATGTCTAGAATAAAGAACTTCTACAACAAAACAATAACAAAAACAACTCAATTTAAAAATGGGCAATGGACTTGAATAGACATTTTTCCAAAGAAGATACAAACATGGCCAATAAGTACATGAAAGAATTATTAGAATCACTTTTCTCCAGGGAAATGCAAATCAAAACCACAATGAGGTACCTCTTTGGATTTATTAGAATGGTTATATAAAAACAGAAAATAACAAATGTCAATGAGGATGTGGAGAAATTGGAACCTTAGTACATTGAGGGTAGAAATGTAAAATGGCACAGCCACTGTGGAAGTTCTTCAAAAAGTTAAACATAAAATTACCGTCTGATTCGGCAATTCCACTTCTAGGTATATCCCCAAAATAATTAAAAGCAAGCACTCAAACAGATGTTTGTGTTCTAGTATTCATAGCAGCATTATTTACAATAGCCAAAATGGGGAAGCAATCCAAGTGCCCATTGATGAATGAATGAATAAAAAAATGTGGTATATACATACAATAAAATATTGTTGTTTTAGGGATGAAATTCTAATACATACTACAACATGTATGATCCTTGAAAACATTATGTCAAGTGAAATAAGTCAGGCACCAAGAGATAAGTATTGTACGATTCCATGTATGTGAGGTTATCAGGGGAACCCACCCCAATATTTCAACATAGGTTCTTTCTATTTTCCGTAAGTGTCAGCCAGCTGAGAAATAAAGAGAAAGAGTACAAAGAGAGGAGTTTTACTGCTGGGCCACCAGGGGTGATATCGCATATCGGTAGGACTATGATGTCCACCTGAGCCTCAAAGTTTTTTATTAAGGGTTTCAAAGGGGAGGGGATGCAAAACAGGGAGCAGGTACAAAGATCACGTGCTGCAAAGGGCAAAAAGCAGAACCACTACTAAGGGTCTAGCAAAGATCACATGCTTCAAAGAGCAAAAAGCAGAACTACTAATAAGGGTCTAACAAAGATCACATGCTTCTGAGGGAACAGGACAAAAGGCAAAAGCAGGACTACTGATAAGGGTCCAATAAAGATCACAAGGCAAAGGGCAAAAACAGAACTACTGATAAGGGTCTGTGTTCAGCGGTGCATTTATTGTCTTGATAAACATCTTAAACAACACAAAACAGGGTTCGAGAGCAGATAACCGATATGACCACAAATTTAACAGGTTGGAGTTTTTCCCCACCCTAGTAATCCTGAGGGTACTGCAGGAGACCAGGGTATATCTCAGTCCTTATCTCAGCCACATAAGACAGACAGTCCCTGAGTGGCCGGCCATTTATAGACCTCCCTCGAGGAATGCGTTCCTTTCCTAGGGTATTAGTATTAACATTCCTTGCTAGGAAAAGAATTTATTGATATCTCTCCTACTTGCACGTTCATTTATAGGCTCTCTGCAAGAAGAAAAATATGGCTCTTTTTCCTGACCCTGCAAGCAGTCAGACCTTATGGTTGTCTTCCCTTGTTCCCTAAAAATTGCTGTTATTCTGTTCTTTTTCAAGGTGCACTGATTTCATACTGTTCAAACATACTTGTTTTACAATCAATTTGTACAGTTAACACAATTATCACAGTGGTCCTGAGGTGACATCCTGTTACGAAGATAACAGGATTAAGAGATTAAAGACAGGCATAAGAAATTATAAAAGTATTATTTGGGAACTGATAAATGTCCATATTAAAATGAAATCTTCACAATTTATGTTCCTCTGCCACGGTTCCAGCCAGTCCCTCCGTTCGGGGTCCCTGACTTCCCACAACATGAGGTATCTAGAATAGGTAAATGCATAGGGACACAGTGGAATAGTGGCTACCACAGGACAAAGGAAGAGAGGAAGAGGAGAGTTATTATATAACAGGGACAGACTTTCTGTTTGGGATGATGAAAATGTTCTGGAAATGGATAGTGGTAATGGTTGCACAGCAACGTGAATGTACTTTGTGATGGTGCATTGTACACTTTTGTTAAAACGGTGGATTTCATGTTATGTTTATTTTAACACAATGAACAAAATTTTCAATGAGAAAATACCTTCAAATTTCTAAAAACAAATGACTGTCAAAATAACATTTTACCATTCAAATGAAACTAACATTCAAAGATGAATGTAGAATAAAGACATCTCTAGTCATGCCAACATTTGAAAAATGTATGTCCCATGAACTCTTTCCTGGGAAGTTTCTGAAAGGTGTTTTGGCACAGATCAGCTCTGGTCCTTCTTTCCTAAATGGAAGGAAACAAAGACAAGTAGCTTAATCAGGTATGTCATATGAAAAGCAGCCTGGATGCAGACAGCCAAAAGAAACATGAAGTAGACACTAGAGATAGTAGAGATAATTTATGAAACACAAAAGAACTAGCAACAAAAAAACCTTTCTGCTTAATATATTCAGAGAGATTTGAAATGATATTATATAATATTTATAAAATAATGAACCAAAATAAAAATAAGACTATATAATTTTTTCAATATAAGAACTACAAATAAAATCAAGAAGATCTCCTTAGAACAATAGAAGGACAATCTAAAAGATCTGGTCAGATGAATATGAATCTTAGGAAAAAAACAACAGAGAAAATAAAGGAAGAAAATTTTTATTATTTATTTATTTATTTATTTATTTATTTTTATTATTTTTTTGAGATGGAGTCTTGCTCTGTCACCCAAGCTGGAGTGCAGTGGCGCAATCTTGGCTCACTGCAAGCTCCAATTCCTGGGTTCACACCATTCTCCTACCTCAGCCTCCCGAGTAGCTGGGACTACAGGTGCCTGCCACTGCACCCAGCTAATGTTTTGTATTTTTTAGTAGAGATGGGGTTTCACCATGTTAGCCAGGATGGTCTCGATCTCCCGACCTCGTGATCTACCCACCTTGGCTTCCCAAAGTGCTGGGATTACAGGCATGAGCCACCGCGTCCAGCCTAGAAAATCTTTAAAGAAGCAATATATTTAAAATTTCCAAAGGTAAAGAAAGATACATTTTTTTTTTTTTGAGATGGAGTTTCACTCTTATCCCCCTTGCTGGAGTGCAATGGCATGATCTTGGCTCACTGCAATCTCCATCTTCTGGGTTCAAATGATTCTCCTGCCTCAGCCTTCCAAGTAGCTGGGATTACAGGTGTCCATCACCACACTTGGCTAATTTTTGTATTTTTAGTAGAGACAAGATTTCACAATGTTGGCCAGGCTGGTCTTGAACTCCTGACCTCAGGCGATCCGGCTGCCTTGGCCTCCTAAAGTGCTAGGATTACAGGTGTGAGCCACCATGCCCAGCCAAAAGATAGAATTTTTTAGAGGGAGAGTGCCCACAGAGTATCAACATAATTAACGAAAACAATAAAAATCCTCATGCTTCAACCCTTTTATATGAAGTTTCAAGACACTAAAGACAAAAAAATATTAAAGCTTTCAGAGAAAATAAAACAAATCACCTGGAAAAGAGTAAGAATTGGTTTGCCATCAAGTTTCTCCAGCAACATTGGATGTTCAAATATTTGTCTTCAAAATAGTTTTTAACCTAGAGTTCTATATACAGCACATTATCAGGCAAGTGTGAGGGGAGAAAAAAGTATTTTCAAAGGAACAAAAATCTTTCCCTAGGAAATTACTTGGTGATAAACACAACAAATAAAGGGTAAACTGAGAAAGACGTGACATGGAATCCAGAGGACCCAACTTAGGAAAGCAGAGAGGAGAATTCTCAGATATCGACTTATGAAGCTAGCATAAGTCAGATCAAGGACTCCAAGAGGAGTCCCGGTCTCTGGAAAAGATACTATAGAGGAGATAAAATGCGTTAAAGATTGAAAACACTTGAAGATAGGATAAATTGTAAGAAAATGAAGCAGAAAATTATCAACTCCAGGAAAAACAGAAAGTTATCCAAGAAAAACATAGATCAAGTACTAAGCAAACAAAAACATCTTGAGATTTTTAAGCAACTGATGCAACCTAAAAGAGAATAGCTGTTTGACCTTGAAGCTAAGAACATTCTATTTTATTTAGCCTGTGGATGTTTCCACTGGACTCTCAGAAAAGAGTGTAATCCCAGCCCTCAGCATAGCATGGAACATGATTTTTACCTTTTAGAGGCAACTATGGACTCAATACAGAAGACTTGATTGTTGTGGCAGAAGCAAATGTAAATGTTAACTATTTCAACACAATGTAAAAGTAGAAAGATTTGCCTAGAATGTGGGATGAAATAAGCAGAGAGAAAAAAATAACATAAAATATGAAGAAGATGGCTGGGTGTAGTGGCTCACACCTGTAATCTCGGCATTTTGGGAGGCCCAGATGGGCAGATCACCTGAGGTCAGGAGCTCGAGACCAGCCTGGCCAACATGGAGAAACTCTGTCTCTACTAAAAATACAAAAATTAGCTGGGCGTCATGGCAGGTGCCTGTAATCCCAGCTACTCAGGAGGCTGAGGCAGGAAGAATTGCTTGAATCTGGGAGGCGGAGGTTGCAGTGAGCCGAGATCATGCCACTGTACTCCAGCCTGGGTGACAAAGTGAGACTCCATCTCAAAAAAAAAAAAAAAAAAAAAGAGAGAAAGGCTGCCCTTTGCAAATAGGTGTTGAATGGCCAAAAATGAGGATTATAGCAATTGTAAACAAAAAACTGACCACCCCATCTCTAGAACCCAGTTTTGTTTCTCTTAAACCAATCCACACTCTGCCTTTTCCTTTGATTGAGGCACTAGCTCCATTCCTCTTCGTTTGGTGTCTTTAAAATAGCCTACTTTCCCAATAATTTAGCCCTGATCCATTTTCCTGAAACTTACCCACCCAAATTGTTTGGGTCTCCTAGTGGGAAGTAATCCTGCTCCACCCTTCTCATCCTCAAACAACACACATCAGCACCTTCCTCACCACCACAGTTTCCTTTCTTCTGCAGAGGATAAAGGAAAATGCCACACAAGATTTGGGTTCCTTCTTCAGGGGATATCACAGTGCCCATTAACCCCTTCTCCCTTAATCTCTGTTGGCAGCTGGGTCATTTATCTGTGAGGTTAGCCTATGGCTTCTCTGGTGCCTGCCTGTCATTTCCACACTCTACCTTCCAAAAGCTGCATGAATTTTCTCCCTTGCTTTCTTCCTCCTGTATTAAGAGTAGCTCCAACTCCACTTTCCCACAGGCAGATCGTCTGTCTGCTCAATTATCCTTTTCCTGCTCCTGCTCCCTCCTGGGCCTGAATTTCCCTCCTCTTTCTCTCACTGGTTGTCCCATTGCTGGCTTCTCTTCCTGCCTGGATCTTAAACATAGACCCAACGAAAAGATGTAAATAGCATTCAGGCAAAGAGAAGAACTGTCAAAAGGCAAGACATGATTAATTGCTAGATGTATCGTGCAGACAATAATTGCCATAGGAGGTCAGGGAAGACACATTGCGAGCTTGCTAATGAACCATTTCTTCTTCTCACCAGCAACTCTCATACTTATCTGTTATCTCTTTAATCATTACATTGGTTCTCAAAGTGTGGTCCCTGGACCAGCAGCATCGGCTTCTCCTTATTAGAAACGCAAATGCTTGGGTCCCACCCCAGATCTGCTGGGAAGTAAGCTCTAGAGTAAGGTCCAGTAGTCTGCTTTAACAAGCTCTCCAGGTCATTCTAATAAATCCTTAAGTTTGAAAGCTGTTGTCTAAATGTGCAAAACCCAGTCCAAACTCTTATTGCAAATAGTAGTCTGAGTTAAAAAAGAAAAAAGTTGCAATGATTTCTGCGAGCTAAAAGAGGTAATAAATTATTTAATACTTCACAGCTTAGGGATCTGTATCTCATATCTGCCACAAAACCTACCAGTTTCCAGAGGCCTCAAGATATCCATCTCCCTTTCTTTCCTCATACTTTCAGAAGAGAATTTCTTTTTTCTAGCTCTAAATGTTTGAAGACAAAAATCAAACGACCATGTCATATCTTTAAAGACAATCAAGATCAGAGATCGAGCTAGGATTTCACCTCCTCACAGAAACTTCCTATTATTTAACTCTTCGTGGAGAATATCAACAGTCAGAAGTAATCAGAGGCAGCTTAGCCCAGCAGGTACTGGTGCTGAGGGCTTTACATGGATTTGTACTTAATCTCCGTTACAACCCTATCAGGTAGGTAGTGGTATCCTTCATCATTCACAGGAAGAAACAGACTCAATGATTGAGCAGTTTTCCATCAAGGTCATATAGCTTGGAAGTGGCATATTGAAGATCAACTTGATTCCAAAGCTAATGGACTCAACGTATAAACTGAGAGTTTGTTATCATCCATTTAGTTACATGTTGCTATTTAGCTACAGGTTGCCACATGGAACTGCTGACTCCTTCTAATATATGTAGAGCTTGGTTTCTCTTCAAATAGCTTTTAGGCAAATCAAGAGCAGGCCGGGCATAGTGGCTCACGCCTGTAATCCCAGCACTTTGGGAGGCTGAGGTGGGTGGATCACCTGAGGTCAGGAATTCAAGACCAGCCTGGCCAACATGGTGAAACACTGTCTCTACTAAAAATACAAAAATTAGCCAGGTGTGGTGGCAGGCACGGGCGATTCCAGCTACTTGGGAGGCTAAGGCAGGAGAATCACTTGAACCCAGGAGGCAGAGGTTGCAGCGAGCCAAGATCGTGCCACTGCACTTCAGCCTGGATGACAAAGACTCCATCTCAAAAAAAAAAAAAAAAAAAAAAGAAAGAAAGAAAAAGAGCAAAGCACACATCACTCTCCAGTTTTGGTTCTCCCCATCCCCACAGTACTTGTGCTTTCCAGTAAATATTTGAAGAATGAGTATATGGAGGAGGTGGGACAGTATTCCCTCCACCACCCTCTCACTATGCCATGGGATTGGAGTGGTATTATTGAGGGTCAACTGTGCTTCCTGAGATAATCAATGAGTAGCAAGACTCTGGTGGAGCCCTAGGCCTTCTGTAGTTATCCAGCCCTATTACAGAGTCAGGTTCACTGTTTCCCTACTGCTTACTCCTCTAATGTTCTGTGTATTCGGATTGGGTGTTCTCAAGGGAAGAACAGAAGATGCATTTATTCACCTATCACAGCTCACCCTGGTACCCTAATTCCTTGATCCTGTCCTATGTCCATATTTCCTTCACAGCCATCCTAGTTAAGCAAGTAACTGCTATGGAGAATGTAAAAGAGCATTTTTGGATGTTACTGGATCTAGTGACTGGGTTGGAGATCTGTATTAGTCAGGGTTTTCCAGAGAAAAAGAACTGAGATAGAAAGAGATGCGTTATGAGGAGTTGGCTAACATGACTATGGTGACTGCCAAGTCCAAAATCTGCAGGGTAGGCCAGCAGGCTGGAGACCCAGGAGAGCTGCAATTCTACTTCCAGTCCAAAGGCAGACATCTTTTGAACCAGAAAGAACTGATGCTGCAGATGAACTCTGAAGGCAGTCTGCTGAAGAATTCTCTCTCACTTGGGGGAAGCCGGTCTTTTTTTTTGTTATTCATGCCTTCAACTGATTGGATAAGGTCCATCATACCCTGGAGGGCAACCTGCTTTACTCAAAGTCCGCTGATTTAAATGTTAGCATCATTCAAAACACCCTCATTGAAACACTCAGAATAATGTTTGAACAAATATCTGGGCACTCCATGTCCCTGCCAAGCTGACACATGAAATTAACCATCACAGGAACATCCAGGATCAACCTGGAATAAGAAAGTCAGTCGGAAAAGTAAGATCAATAGCTGCCTTATCCTGAAAGGCTGTGTTTGTCTTGTTCATCAACTTTTTCTCGTTGTCTAGTAGGGGCCATAGTATAAAACAAGTGAGAAACGAATACTGGTTGAAGGAATGAAATAAATATTGATCCAAAATGATCAAAACATTTTTGACATCTAAGATCTCAGAAGTGCTTTCATTGCTGCTGCTTTTATTGAATCAGACCCTGTCTAAGGAACAGTCAGTTTCTGGGCCTAAAATTCACTCTATCTCTTTAAGCTCCAGGATAAGCTAGAGAAATAGATGGTAAATTCCAAATGGTTGGTTTTGGGTTTCTCTTGGCAAATTGAGGCAAGATATTTTTCCATCCTTCTATTTCTCTGTGACCAATTAAGTGCCATGATCCACAGTTGGCTTCACTTGTTAATTCAAAGAAGATACGTAAACACATCACACCACACACAGCAGTTACCTGGTCCACCTGTTGGAGAATTTACCTTCAGGGAGGTATTGATAAATTGAAAAATAGACTAGTTCCTCCTCCCGGGTCAAACTGCCACAGTATTTGATAATCAGTTAGCCTCCAAGTCACAGGAAGCTGATTCTTAGAGCCCCGTTGCTCAAAGCAGTTAATTTCAGAAAATGGTGCATAAGAATCACCTGGGAAGCCTGGTAAAGCTACAGACTTTTGGGCCCCACCAGCAGAGACCCAGCAAACCTGAAATGAATCTGCATTTTTAGCATGCAGCCCCAGGAGATGCTGGCATATGAGATGTAGGGGACACACACCAGTACGCACAAGCACAGGCACACACACACCTGACTTACATAAGGGAGAACACTAGCTCACTTAAGAACCTACTCAATTCATGAAGAAAATGTTAACACACGCTGGGAAACTTGCTATTACCTGATACTATTTGTTCTACTTTACTGGTAATGTCACTAACAGTAATATCTTTCCTTTCAAAAGACTTTGCTATTTCAGAAGCATTACAATTAGGTTGGTGCAAAAGTAATTGCAGTTTTTGCCATTACTTTCCATAGTAAAACCACAGTTACTTTTGCACCAACCTAATACTTGCATATCATCTTTCCTGATCCTCCCAGGTAGCCATTATGAGGTAGGCTGAGAGAGGTATAATCTCCCCGCTGGGGTGGTGAGAAATGGAGGGATTAAGGTAGTGCTGTACTGCTTAGCTAATAAGTGGCTGAATGATGACAAATTACTTGAGAACAGCAATGTTATTTTTGTGTGGTCCCAAGAGTAGATATTAGCCAAACTCTGGAACTTGCTTTTGTCATGCCAATCCCAATCATCCTCCAATCAGGATGGCACCAGGTTCAAGAGGCCAAAGAAGAGACCCAGAGCCAGCAAACGAGACATGGGGCTTTACTTGGGGCTTAATACAGGGGAGATTGTCCAGTGGCAGCGGGCTGGATGAGATAACTGCATGGCCCAGGGGTGGTGGGCTGAGCAGGAAAACTGCAACAACCTGCAAACAACCTGCAGTTTATACAGCATTTTCACTGAACACCCTCCCATTAATGACCTCCATGTGGCAACCTTCATGTAACCCAAAACTCAGGGCCTTCATCCTCTGTACAACCCATGGGACATGGGATGGGATGGGGTTTTAGTTGTTCCTCATAGACAAGGAAATAATCTCCAGGTTGGTCACTCCCAGATTCCCTAGTGCAACACATATTCAGGTCCATCTGCTTAGGATATGCTTAAGTTATTGCTGTCAAGTGCCTTTACCGTACACCTTTTCAGGCCCAAATTTAGCTTCATTTGTGCCATGCAGGTGCTACCTGTTTCCAGTGCCTTCAAAAGGAGAGCACAAAATATTTTCTTGGAAAATCAATCGAGACAATTCCCCTCCCATCCTAGTCTGAACCCTGGCTCTGTACTTTGCCTGTTTCTAAGCCTCTGTTGGTTTCAGTCAGGATTGTTCCCATCCTTTTCTATGCTTGTGCTTGCTCTTTAAGCCTTTGGTGGTCCCTGGGTCTGTGTGAGCCTTTGCCAATACTCAGGTATCATTTCTCCAACTCCATATGACACTTTTGTTTTGTTACTCCAAGCCTCTGAGGCTGCCCCTCAAAACTTCTCTCCAGAATTCAGCTTTGCCTCTGGCTTGAAGGCCACTTTTGTCCCACCCGGATGGCAGAGAGCACTCTCTAGAAAAACTGAAAATTCTCTTAATGGGAAATAACACTTTTTATTAGCAGAGAACACAGCTGTCCCATCTTTTGCTGTCATACATACAGGCTCTTACATGCCTCTTTGCTTGGGAAAGTCCTATTTTATGCCTAGTGCTCAAGTGTGATTATTAATAGCTCCCTCTTTCACTCTTGGACATGTCTTAGATTGGACGATAAATTAGATGACCAGCCTACTCATTTGACATCTCTCCCTAGGAACTCAGCTTCTATGTTTTAGAATAACTGATGGCATTTAGTGCCTCTCAACACTGGTTTAGGCAGCAGAATTATCCAGGGAGCCTGTTAAAAATAGATTTAAAGTCCCTGTCACTCTCCTCCCCCCAAAAAATGACAACAGCAGCATTTTTGGAGTAGAACTAAAGAATCTGCATTTTGAGAAAGTTCCCAAGTGACTCTCATTGTGTTCTTCTACAGACCCAAATTTGGGACCTACTCCTCACTTGCATTTCTGCTCTACCCCTCCATGGTTGTGTGACCTTGGCAGATTACTGAATTGCTCTACATCTATTTCCATTGGTGAGCATAGGCAAACTGCTGTAAAAAGCACCCTGAGAATCTTGGTGGCTTAACAAAATATAGATTTATTTCTCAGTCATATCACAAAACAGTGCAGGCTGGAATGGTGTTGCATCTCAGATGGATATACAGGTCCAGACTCCTTCCATCGGGCTCCATGCTCTCCTCAGAGTTCTCTGCTGGATTCTCTAAGTCAAGCTGGAAAAGAGAGAGCATGAGCATGGAGGATTGTGCAGAAGTTTTTATGAGTCAGGCCTAGAATGGTATGCATTACACCCAGCCATAGTCCACTGGACAAAATTCAGTGACATGGTTGCCCATAACCACAAGGGCGGCCCGAAAATTGTCATCCGGTTATATGCTTAGGAAGAAAATGAGTGATCAAATAAACAATTATTCCATCTCTGCCATAGACCCCCAATCTGGTCATCAAATATTTGTGTAACCTTCCTCTCATAGGCAATCCAAAGGAGACAACCCCAAAGTCCCCCAAAGCCCCACCCAGTCTCTGCACCCAGGTTAAGTCTAGGATCTCCAAGGGCTGCATAGTCCCCTCCATCAAGTCTAGATGTGACCTCTTCTAGTTTAGAGATCTGTCACTTTGGATTAGAAAACCAATTTACCTGCTTCCCTTTCCCCCTCCCCCATATAAACCCAACATACTATGATGGGTTAGGGGCAGGGTGTTCTCAATAGAAACTCTCATTTAGAAAGGGATAGAAGAGAGATGTAGCAACATTGGCCCTCAGCTAGACAGTCAGTAAGAAGGCTCCCTACCCTGGGGTAGAAGAAGTACTTTAGTTACACCCCAATTCTGCACCCTGGGAAGAATACCTTTGTCCTTCATTCTCCAGGGCCCCTGGTTTGGCCCTTTGTGGTGTTTTTTCCTACTCGATAATTTCTTTGTCCATATCTGAAGTCTGGAGAGCTGGAGTATATGTACTCATGGAGTTTACGTGCTTGGAGCTTTTATAGGAGTGAGGCAAATCTGGAAGTCCAGGTGTTGATTTGCACTTTGGAAAGTCCAGGCTCATGATTTCCTTGGCAATACAATGTTTTCAAACACTTCCTAGACTTCCAGTGTACTTTGTACCAGTCAGTTCCACGAGCCAGTAGCCACACCCAAAGTTCTTTCCTAGATGTACTCCTCAAACCTGGTTTCTTCCTTTCCTTCTTCACCTCCATGTTTTATTCTCTCTCTCTCTTCTTAATGGTGGCCACCTTGAAGTTGTTCAAAACAAGATGAAGGAAGGACACACACCTAAACTGACATTTTTGTCAAAGGGCTAAGTCACTCTGTTCAGTTGCGGAATGTTACTAGATCTTTGTCACTCAAGGTCTGTATACATTTTACATTTTAGGATCAAGAAGCAGTTAATTCTTTCACATCTGATGTCCAAAATTCCTGGACTCCTTCTACACTCTTCCACTGTGGCTCGTAAACTGGCCAGTTTGTTTAGCTTATCTTTCTTTCTTTTTTCTATTTTGGATAGTACCTCGTCAAGGAGAGCTAATAATAGTCGTACTCTCACTAACACTCTGTTATTTTCCAGCTATTTCCCCTGGAGCTACAGTTTCAGTGCACACGTAAACTCCGTGCACATTAAGTGAGGTGACAGTTTTGCCAAGTGTTTCACCACTGCATAAGGTAAGCTGCCATCTTTCCAGCCTTTGATGTCAGTTTTCTTGGTGCCCATTACTCAACTGCTAAGCCAATGTCACATGTTTTGGAGTTTTGTTTTGAAAGACCCCCATACTTCAAGGCATCGATATAAGTGTGCTATCTAATATAACAACCAGAATAAATATTTATTTCTTGCTTATATTGCCAGGGTGTGTTCTATTTCACACATTCATCCTGGGACTCAAGCTTCGTCACTCTAAGTTTTCCGTGGAGTTCCCAGGCCTTGGAATTTTCTACTGGAGTCTTTGCCTTCATTCAGTAGGTAAGGAAAGAGACATAGCTTGGAGGATTGGGTGAGGGTTTTTTTATGGGCCAGTGGAATACACCACTTATGTCCACATTCCCCTAGCCTTATCTAACTGCAAGACAGCCTGGGTTGTGAAATTTGTCTGTATCCCAGGGAGAAAAGAGAAGTGGTTTGAGAAATAACTGATAATGAAGCAGTCTTTGCATACTTTATCTGTGAAATGGGAATAATAATAATATCTACCTCATTGGATGTTGTGTGAGGTACATGAAGTAACTAATGTATGTAAAAAACTTAGTCCAGCATCAGGCTCACAGTAAATACACAATATATATTCTTATTTTTAATTATTATCATGCACATTTTCAATGCTGGCTGAAATTAACCATTCTGCATAAGACGTCTCTATCTAACTTGAAATTGTTGAGCTCTCAACTACTCAAGTGCCCCATTATGGAAGAAAACCTACCAAAGGTGAATTCCTCAGAGATAGGGCTATTCTAGGGAGTTCACGAGTCACAGACATTAAACTCTTTCAATAGAGAGAGTCACACCAGTGAGAAGAACCCACAGAAAGTCATTCTACAGGAAGAGCCAGGATAGCAGGCTTTACTGTGGTCCAGAGTAAGAGGATAGATGTCAAGAGAAAAGGTACACACTGCTGAAATTCTGAGCTAGAAATTCCACTCAGAGAAGAGATTATCATGAGCCCCCAGCTGTATGCCCAGAATATGTGTAGAGGGCATGAGAGAACAGGCACACTACCATTGCTATGTACAAAGAGCCTGGGACCTGGACCATTCATTTGTTATATATTTGGAAGACAATGGTTTGTCTCCCTAGGTCCATCCATGAAAGGCTATTTTGTCCATTAGTTAGTTAATTTAGAAGGATTCAAATAGATGTAATGATAAGAGTTGATAGCCCTGGCTTTCCATTTAGTTCTTCTACCAGCGAACTGCGGGGCATTAAAAAAAAATCATTTTAACCTTCAGATTCTAAGCTTATACCTACTAAGTGAAATAATGCCATGGTGGATTTGTATTGTGTCAATTTAGCTAAATCAGAGCTATGTTTCCCAGAATTTCTTTCTCCACACAGTTCTAGGTTAGCTTGGCCATAAGAGACATTCTGTGCACAATTTGCAAGGCAGAAGTGAAGCAGAAGCCATATTCATCTCAGGCTCAGATTTGGTGCAAGGCATCAGGCGCTGTTGTAGCTCATGCACTTTGTGATAGCTAATCTGATGGCTCACCTTGACGGTATAGTGTGGCAGCCAGGCCTGTAGCCACTGTAGCTCCTGCCAAATCTTCCTTCAGCCTCTCCAGCAACTGAGTCATGTGCCTGTTTAGCTTTGCGATGAAAGGCCCCAGTTTCTCCTGCAGATCATGCATCATCAAAGATGAAAGCTTAGAAGGAGGGTAAGACCCATGCAGGTGCCAGTCTGTCCTTGGGGTTCCAGTTTATCCTTAAGGGTTTCAGGTTGTCTTTGTTCTTCTCCACTTCATGTCTCGCTTTTATTCTTGTATTAGCTATCTGTTGCTGGACAACAAAGGACCTCAGATAAGAAGCTTGAGACAACAAAATTTATAATTTCACATGGTTTCTTAGGGCCAGAAATCTGAGAGAGGCTTAGTGGGTGATTATGGCTCAAGGTCTCTAATGAGGTCTTGGTCAAATTCTTGGACAGGGCTGCGGATTTACTTGGGCCTTGAGAACCGACTTCCAAGCTCGCCCAGTGTTTGCTAGCTGGCTTGTGTTCCTTGCTGGCTGTTGGTCAGAGATTTCGGTTCCTTGTCACTTGGGTCTCTCCACAGCATACTACAATGGGTCAGGTGGCTTCTCCCAGAATGAGTGATCTGAGAGAGAGAGAGAGCAAAAGAGAGTGACCAAAACAGAAGCCACAATTTATCTTATAACCCAATCTCAGAAGTGACATGCCATCACTTCTGCTGTATCTGTTGGTCACACAGATTATTACTGGTACCATGTGAGAGGGGATTACACAAAGGTGTAAATACCAGGAAGCAGGAATCACTGGGGCCATCATAGAGGCTGACAGTCACAGTTTCCTAACGCTTGCCCTACTCACTTCAGGACCCAGCACCAGATGCAAAACAAAACAAAACAAAACAGAAATAAACAAAAAACAGTCACACAAACATTGTTTAACCAGATCCTACAACTGCATAAGGCTAAATCCATAAAAATTCCTTATTCTGTATGGCTTCTAGTGGTCCTGCCTCTGACTTAATACAAGTATCAAGTATCTCTGACTTAATACAAGTATCCCTGACTGATACAAGTATCTACTTCACAAGATTCTTGTGAAAATGAATTAATAGGCTGGGCACAGTGGCTCACACCTGTAATCCCAGCACTTTGAGAGGCCAAGGCAGGCAGATAGATCACTTGAGGTCAGGAGTTCGAGAACAGCCTGTTCAACATGATGAAACCCCATCTTCACAAAAAAAAAAAAAAAAAAAAAAGAAAGAAAAAAAAATTATCTGGGTATGGTGGTGGGCACCTGTAATCCCAGCTACTCAGGAGGCTGAGGTAGGAGAATTGCTTGAACCCAGGAGGTGGAGGTTGCAGTGAGCTGAGATCGTGCCACTGCATCCCAGCCTGGGCAACAGAGCGAGACTCAGTCTCAAAAAAAAAAAAAAAGAAAGAAAGAAAGAAAAAAAGAGAAAGAAAGAAAGAGAAGAAGAAAGAAAGAAAGAAAGAAAGAAAGAAAGAAAGAAAGAAAGAAAGAAAGAAAGAAAGAAAATGTGTTAATAATGTATATTCTTATATTCCAGAAATATAAATTGTTACTCTTATTAGACTCTAGCCACCACATATAACCATATCTATGGAAAAATACATCAAAGTTTCCAACTTGGGATGCTAGGAACACATGTCCTCCCCTTCCTATTAAAGGATCTATTTCCCAAAATCTTTGGATGAGAGTGGAGGAAACTTAGGGCCAGAATTTCATGTGATATGAGTTATGGGGTCCATGGCTTCTTTCAGTAGAATCCACAGAAATACTTCCTTGGCCAGGCTGATTCCTGGGCACCTGCTTGATTTTCTTTTATTTTCACCAATTGAAAAACTGGACATGAGAACCCTAGAAGCTCAGAGCCTGGAGAGATCTGTGATCATCTCGTTCCACTCTGGTTTCCCTGTTCATGAGTCTCAGGCTAGCCAGGGGGCAGACCGTCTCTGATGATAGTGCTCAATAGAGAAAACAGTACAGCACTTCCTCAAAAAATTAAACGCAGGACTACCATGTTATCCAGGCACTTGTGGGTATTTATCCGAGAGAACTGAAAGCAGGATCTCGAAGGGACATTAGCACTCCCATGTTCATTGCAGCACTATTATTACACTTAAAAATTTGTAACCACCCTTTTGTTTAAAAACATCTATTAAATAATAGAGAATATGAATGAATCTACCTCATTCACCCAAAAATAACACTGTAATAATAAAATTTAATATTTTCTGAGTACTTACTAAGTCCTACTCCCTATGCTAAATGCTTTACATATATTATCTTAACTACACTTTATAACAATCCGATTAAATAGTTACTGTTCTTGACTTTATTTTACAGCTAAGAAATCTGAGACCTAGCCAAAGTGACTTAGCTAAACTGCTAGGGCCTGTGTCAAGCCTGGCTGTTGGCTCCCTCAGAGCTCTGTTCTAACCATGTACATTACTGCCTCATAGTGGAATGCCTGAGGAATGTGAAACAACCCCCACCCAGGCCAGGAGAAGAACCTGCCTTCTATTGACCAATGCACAGTGCAATCCCAGGGACCAGGCCTTCCCAATAACCACACTCAACCAGTCCACTCTGGTTCACTTCTCTACCTTTTTGGCTGTAATCACTGAGGACCACGCCTTAACTACCTCAGTGTCTAAAAGGCTGTGATCCAGAACCTCACCCATTCACCTATATAAACATGCCATTGTTTTTCAGGAAATCCTTTGACCTTCAGGTCATTACTAGGTGAGGGTCTCTCTCTCTCTCTCTCTCTCTCTCTCTCACACACACACACACACACACACACACACCCCTGCAGTGTTTTTTCTGACCTTTTTGTCATCGTAATTACTCATCTTCAATTCTTAATACAACTTGGTATCCTCCGCAATCTCTGAGAAGTTGCTGTTGTTTTATTTTATAACCCCTCCTCAAAAATCTTTATTTTAGACTTTGAACCTCATACTACTTTCTTCTTCTTAAAAACATTCTTGATTAATTTATTAAAATTATCATTTGCAATACATCTTCAAAGCATTTCCTTTTCAACAGGAAACTTTGCTAAGCAGACATTAAATAAAAGAAATTATTATATGAAGAATAAATTGATGTATGTATCCAGATTTCTGCCATGTATAGTCATTAATGTCTGGAAAATCTTAAATAAATTGATAATTCTCTCTCCATCTGGGATCAACTAAAACCCAGTGACACCTTCAACTTCCTGGTTGAAAAAAAATCACCCCATCCTAAGAGGGCAACCTTCCCCATTCTCTTCGTCAGCAGTGAACTCTCCTTCCTACTCTTCCCCACAAAATTGCTGACTGCCATTGTTATTGGGTCTCTCCAAAATTTTCCTTTTCGTTGTATGGCAATACATTGTTAATAGATAGGATCTGAAGAACTTTAAATTAATGGGATCGACAGTTTAAAGAAGGCCTTGCTTGGGTTTTAAACTTCGAAGACCAAGACTCCACTGTTTTCAGTCTGTGGATAGAATCCTTTTTCTGTAGTTTCCTCATCAACACTGGGACTTATCCAGTTAGATTTATATCTATATAATCCATGGTACATTTTGAATCTTTTGTTTTCTTTTTCTGCAGACTGGGTCCACAAGTGAGCTTTTATAGGAAGAGGAGCCGTCTCTTCAGGAATGAGATGAATCTCTTTCATTCATGATCCCAGGAGCAAAGGTGGGACAAGGTGCCAAAACAGGAGTTGGTGGAGGTGATCTGGAAAGACACAACAGCATTATAAAAAGCAGATTTATTGTGAAGCAAATCAAACTTGAGTTTCAGGGCCTCTCACTTGCTTTGGTTGCTTCCAAGTTTCTGAGAGGGACCCTAGCATTTTTTGTTTGTCCACTTGTGACATTTTTCTTAAAGATTAACCCCCTCTTAAATGTTGTAAGATTTAGCTCTCCAAATCTGTATGCATTCTTAGGTATTGCACTCCACACTAAAAAGAAAAAGAAACCCCTTGGAAGGGGAGGTAGTTCCCTTGCATAATCAGAACTGGACTCAGAATATGTGATCAGAGCCCTGGATGAATGAGGTGGGAGGGAGGGCAGGGGATGCCATCCTGGGAAATCAACAGCCTGGCATGGGATGTCCCCCACATAGGTGATAGCTATGACAGAGGACACACTCATAAAGGAGCACCTTATTAAGGCCTTTTATGGAGGACAGTTCCAAGCTGACCTGAGGCAGGAAAAAAAGAGCAGGAGAGCAGGAGCTCTGGCGGTCAGGAGAGAGCCCTGTGGGCCCAGTGGTCATCTTTTAACTCAAAGTCATCTTGTTTCATGGAGTTTCAAAATTTCCAGTAGGTGCCCAGGTGGAGGAGGCTGCATGGCTGGTGCTCTGCCCCTCAATTTCCACCTGAAAAGCATAGCTCATATCTGTCCTGTATATTGGCATTCTGAATAAAATGTACGTATGGGAAGAAAACACTTTCATTTCTTTAAAACTCCAAATAAAGCAACGATGTCAGGGTAATACTTCCAAGAGACTGGGAAACACAGAGGCATATTGCAGAACTCAGGTCTATCGATGCAATTTCCTATTCATCAAATCTTTCTCTAACATTAATCTTTCTCTAACATTAAAAGTCCTTAAAGGAAAATACTTGATTGTTCTGTAGAGTGTATTTTTTCAGATTTTTGGCTCTAGCTAGTGTGAAAACCTACAGAATATAACTAGGGAACGCTTTCGCAAATACATTATACACAATTGATAAAAATGTGTGGCAATAAGGAAGAAGATGATATTAAGAGCATCCGAAATCAAGATCACGGGCACATTTTCTACATACATCCTCCATTTTCTTCTCCCCAACATACCTGAAGAAGAATTTGAGCCACTTGTTTTCCATTTTCCTTCTTGCCTGTAATCTCCACAGATTTGCAACACTGACAATTGACAATTCTACTGTAGTCACTGCAAGGTTATCCTACTGTAATAATATTTCTTTTAAACGACTGCCAGTAAGTTATTATTTGAGTCTCTATCAAAGGGACTGGGATTTTTTTTCCAACCTGTTTCTAGCCATGCTTCATTTTGTTTGCCTTCTAGTCTCTGGAAACAATTCCTAAGAAACAAATAAAAGAACACACTGAGAAGTAATGAGGAAAATATGTTAATAGAAATGTGAATGCATCTTAGAAGTCGAGTCTATAATTAAATATAGCCCGCTGGTAAAGGTTTAGTTTTTTCAGCAGTTTGGAAAGACATTTGCTAGTAACACAGATGTGCCAAAAGGTTTCTCAAGTAAATCTTGACTTCAATCGACAAAGCCTGACATTTCCTCCAGCTTTTCTGACACTAGTAAGACACTGGTTTCATAGTACATGCATGAAGGTGGAAGGGTAAAATAAGCTAGCAGATGGCTAATGACTGTGCAGGATAAAAGCAGGGAATAGTCCACAGAGGATAGGACTTTCCCCAAGGCAGTGGTTCTCAAACCTGGGGTGGCATTTGGAAAGTACAGATTCCTGGCCAGGTTCTGACTCAGAAAGTTTGGTAGATTGCCCAGAAACCTGTATACCTTTAAAGTCCCCAGGTACTTTTGATATACAGACAGTTTTGGTGAATTACAGCCCAAAAACTCCTACTACAATTACAACTGTTGGCCCAGCACTTACGTCAGTAGAGCTCATGGGAGCCAAGATGGAATAAGACGTGAAGGGTGCATTAACCTTGTGTTCTGCAAAGGAGGTCCTTCAAGGTTAGGGTGGAAGCACATGGCCACTGTGTCCATTTCTTGCATAAATAGTGGAATTTATCCTGCAGGCTGCCAATTTGGCACCCATTTGGAGCATTAAATTCACTTAGCAAGTCAGAAAGGGAGGCTTTTAAAATAACACCATTTTTAGTTAGGGTAATTTCAATTGACGGTGCCCATAGCTCTTTATTGTAAACAGCTGTGGTTGCTCAAACACTAACCACAGCACATAACTACACCTGGTATTTTCAGTATCAAGGATCTAAAAGTTCTTTTGAAAATCAATCAATCGACCATCCTTAGGAAAAGCCAGCTATAGTCAGAGTCACAGATAAACCACTGGAGTTCATCAGACATGGGTTTGAACACAGGTTCAACCTCTTGTTGGCCATGACCATGGACACAACCCCTTAGTCCCTGTGCTTTGGTGCTCTGCCCTGTGAAGTGGAGGTAACAATAGTACTTACCATACAGGGTTATCATGAATTATAGTAGCATATGACAAAAGATAAAATTACAACAAATTTAGTTGAAAGATCTCAACTGGCTTTATTTGCAATTCTAGAATCAGGTGACACTTCATTCCATAAACTAGAAAAAGTGTTCCAATGAGCTGAACAAAAGAGGTTGGCTTATAGACATAGAAGGACTGAAGAAAGCAGAAACAAAGAACTAAAAGTGGATTGGTCATTTCAAAGTGACTTTCCATGTAAGGTGGGCACAGGGCGACAGGACAACAAAGAGATGATGACTGGCTGGTTAACATCAGGTTTCTTCAGGTTAAAACAGGAGGAACTTCCTTATGCTGATTGAAGATGGAAACTGGCCTGTTTGGGAAACTGGCTGTTATCTCTTTCCTGATTTCTCCCAAGGTCAGATGACAACTTAGTTTAGGTTTGGTGACATTAGACTTTAGCATGAGTGACTCCATTTTCACTTTTAGTCTGGTTCATGTTGAGGGATAGTGCAGGAGCTTAGTCCAAGACAATGGCCTTCTATACTTTTTATTTAACAGATAATACAAGTAGAGCTCCTAGGTCACTGTCCGGCACATAGTAAGCAATCAAAAGTGACAGCTATTAGAATAAAATAATAATGATCATTATTATATTTGACACAAAGCCACATGGTAATGATAGCTATGGTGGGGCCAATAGAGATTGTTCTTACAACCCACCAAATCCACCTCTGAGGATGTTTTTGTTTGTCTGTCTGAAAAAAATTTTATTTCACCCTTATTTATTTTTAATTTTGGGGGGGTACACACTATGTGTTTACATTTATGGGGTACATGAGATGTTTTGATACAGGCATGCAATGTGTAATCATCACATCATAGAGAATGGGGCATCTATCTCCTCAAGTGTTTATCCTTTATGTTACAAACAATCCAGTTATACTCTTTTAGTTATTTTTAAATGTACAATTAAATTACTATTGACTATAGTCGCCCTGTTGTGTTATCAAATACCAGGTCTTATTCATTCTTTCTACTTTTTTGGTACCCATTAAACTTTCTCACCCCTCAACGCCCCCACTCTGCTTCGCAGCTTCTGATAACCATCCTTCTACTCTTTAGATCCATGAGTTCAATTATTTTGATTTTTAGATGCCACAAATAAGTGAGAACATGTGAGGTTTGTTTTTCTGTGCCTGGCTTATTTCATTTAACATAATGATCTACAGCTCCACCCATGCTGTTGTAAATGGCAGGATCTCATTCTTTTTTGAGGCTGAATAGAGCTCCATTGTGTATATATATCACATTTTCTTTATCCATTCATCTATTGACGGATGTTTAGGTTGTTTTAAAATTTTGGCTATTGTAATCAGTGCTGCAACAAACATAGGAGTGCAGATATCTCTCTAATACACTGATTTCCTTTCTTTTGGGTATATACCCAGTAGTGGGATTGCTGGATCATATGATAGCTCTATTTTTAGTTTTTTGACCCCTCTGAGGATTTAAGAAGTAATTAGACATGGTGCTCTTCAGTGTTAAGTTTATTTAAGACAGTTTGTGAAATAACTTAGGGCAGAGAGGGAGCCATCAGCTCTCCCTCAGCATAATAAAGCTGATGGAAGTATTTCACGAGAAAGACAATCAAAGCTACAACAATAGGAGGAATAATAACTTCCCCTGCAGACTAAAAGGAGGGAAGTTGGGAAAGAAATTGATCTTCATGGTGGTGTTTGATTTACAATACGTTCAAGGAAACTAGCCAGTCTGGAGAAGAAGTCCATTAGTTTCCACCTCTCTATTCATGGGTCAGATCATAAGGGACAGGCAGACATAGAGATAGTGCCCCACCATGCCACCATTAACATTCGGTGATAAAGATCAAGAAATGTACGAGACCTGAGAGAAGACCTGGAATTTATTTTCCATAAGGAGGGCATCCTAAGGGCAGGTGGGGAGGAGTGAAAGGGCAAGGACCTTTAGAGGTAGGAGGTAAATAGAGATTTTAGGAACAAGAGAAATCTGCAAGATACCCTCAAATTGCCTGGGAAACATGAAGGTAAAGTAGGCCTAGGCAGATGAGACCTGGTACCTTCTGTGATCCAGAGGGGCCATAGAAATAACCTGGGGGAAATGCCAATTCTTCCTCCATCCTCTTTCCCACTCTATGCAACTTTGGACCTTAGAGACCTTCTCTATGCAACTTTGGACCACTTAAAGACCTTCATTAAAAAGGCCTTGCGTCTTATTGAGGTCCAGTGTGGGGTTACCCCAGGGAAAGTCAGGTGTTAGCTGTCACTGTTCCATGGGACAACCTCTAGGGTGGACCATGGGGCAGCAAAAAGTGATCATGCATAGCCTGTCATCTGGCACTGCACTTTCCCCCCTACTGCAGGACTGCCGTGACCCCTCCAAAGGGATAGGTAGAGACACACCCTTTTGGACCAAAAAGGGAGAGGCTTCCTTACATTAGGAGTTACTTGGTAGTTTTTTGATAGATGATATAGGACCTAAAGGCAGCACAACCTATGTTACAGGCAAAGCCTTTCCAAAATTCAAGTAACTAAACCTCTGAACACATTACCAAAGATATTTGTGAATTTTCCATTTATGGAAACTTTCAAATACAGTTGTCCCTTGGTATCCATGGGGAATTAGTTCCAGGAATCCTGCATATTCCAAAATCCATAATACTCAAGTCCCTGAAGAAAAATGGTATATTATTTGCACACAACCTACACACATCCTCCTGTGTGTTTTAAATCATCCCTAGATTACTTATAAGACCTAATACAATGTACATGCTATGTGAATAGTTGTTTTACCATATTGTTTAGGGAATAATGACAAGGAAAAAACTCTGTATGCAGTCAGTACAAACATAACCATCCATTTTTTTTTTTTTCCAACCACAGTAGGTTGAATCCAGGGATATAGAACACATGGATACAGAGGGCCATCATCCTGCATAGTTTAGAGTTTAGTCTTGCCTAACCTAGAATTTATGCCCTTTGACCCCTCAGATGTCCATAGCTTCAGCTCTTTGTGCTTATGTATTACCAGCAGGAAAAAGAAAAAAAATGCAGAAAGTGACAATGTCCAAAGCCAATTCATTATCTCCTTTTATCCTCAAAATTATGTTATGAGCAAATGAAGCAATTGAGATTCACAGAATTTAACTTGACGCAGGTCACAAAGCTTCCATTGAGTGTTAGACCTACACCCAAAGCTCCTGCCCCTAATATCACACCCATTCACTTTGCCAGGGAGGCAAAGGAGGAGTCAGCAGAGGCCCAAAGTCACTTCATCTCTTCAACATGCTTCCGGGAGATAGGAACACAGAACACAGATGCAGCCCAGACCACTGGTCTGTGTGGTTTTAACATATTTGAAATAAAATTTAAAAATTCACCTATCAAATAGGTTTTCTGTTTTCTTTGAGACAGCGTCTCGCTCTGTTGCCCAGGCTGGTGTGCAGCGGTGCTGTCATAGCTCACTCTAGCCCCAAACTCCTGGGCTTAAGCGATCCTCCCACCTCAGCCTCCCAAGTAGCTGGGACTACAGGTGTGCATCACCATGCCCAGCTAATTTTTAAAGCATTTTTCTTTTGTAGATATGGTGTCTCACTATGTTGTCCAGCCTGGTCTCAAACTCCTAGGCTCAAACAATCCTCCCACCTCAGCTTCCCCAAGTGCTGGAATTACAGGCATGAGCTGCCGTGCCTGGCCATAGATAATTTTTTACAAAACTTTTTTGTTTTGTTTCTTCACTCAAATAATTATTGGCCACTTTATTTACCTCAGTATTCCCTGACTCCCATGAAGAGTATCATGCTAGATGTTGCAATCCAGAGTAGAGGTGGTTGTTTCACAGACGGATGGCTGGAGATTGGGATTTTGAACAGGAACGTGGGAATTCGGTCAGTAAGGAAGAGTTTATTTCAGTGGAGATGCGCTGCCCCAGGACAAAGGTGTGGTTGGACAGGTAGAACGAGCTTGTGTTATGGTCAAACATAGCATTCAAGCTTTGATCTTCAAGATAGCTTGAAAGGTAGTGTGGACACCATGCAGATCAGCAAACAAAGGGGATCCTACACAGAAGACTGGGCGGGCTTCAGCCACTGAAGTAGACAGAAACCATGTTGCTGCCACTCTAACACAAGACCCAAGCCAATGACCCTGAGATCTGCTTGGTTAAAACATCTTTTAAAGTAAGAGCTGCATATGACATCCGTTCTAGTTCCCCAGCATCAGATCAGGACGGGTTCTTCCCTTGCTACCAGTAACCAGTGGTACTGACATGTTCTACAAATGTATAGGGATCTCTGCTGGTGTGTGTGTGTGTGTGTGTGTGGTGTGTGTGTGTGATACAGAGACAAAGATAGAGAGAAAAGAAGATATGGCCTCTCATGGGGGCCCTCAATTTCTGCAGTTCCTCCAATCCCACAGCCTCAGAACCACAGAGAATCCTTAAGTTCAGTCCTTGACTCCTTGGTCTTTGTAAATGTCTTGTGCACCTTGAAATGCTCAGCCATTTCGCTTGTAAGAAACAGAAATAGAAAACTGGTGGAGAGGAATGAGAAATAAGGTTTGAAAGGTAAGATTTGGGCCAAATTATGGACACCCAGGATGACAGGCCAAGGGGCTGTTTGAAGAAATATTGATTTTTCTTTTAGAAATACATTTTGGAAACCATTAGGGATGTTTAGTTTCTTGTAAACCAAAGATATATGTGGCTGACTGCCCGTCAGCCAAAGATTTTGATATCATTTAAACATTATCTTTGTACATTTGCCACAATTTATGCAAAGAATGCATTCCCCAAAGATCGTGTTAAGTCACATGTTGTAAACAAATCATATTTTAAATGCACTCAGGGACTTTTCTACTTAAAGAACCCCTTATTAAACATTTTATCTACTGAATACACACACACGTATATAGTGTATTAATATGTGTGTCTGTGAGAGTGTGGGTATGTGTGTAAATAGTAAATTTGTCTTGGCTTAAAATTGGATACAGCTATGGTTTACTCACTCACTAAATTTACCATTTACTAAACTCTTGCTTTGCTGTCCTCTCCAAGGGTTTAATGCCGAAGACAGTAAAAACTACTGCCCTAAATATCTGCTAGATTTTCAGACAGGAAGACACCAGTTTATTATCATCTACTTCATGCCCACATAAGCTACTGTCAGCAAGTTACCTGATGTGTAAAATGTCTAGTGAAAGTGTGTTTTATTTTTAAGGGTATAAGAGGGAGGAGAGAAAGAACTGCCTGGATGTTCTCTGGAGGTCTGTGTGGAATATTGTTTGTCTGCTTTGAAGGACTCAGTGAGCAATGACCTGCCTGTTCAAGGCAATGACCTGCTGGTGGGAGGAAAAGATTGCTAAACCCAGCTCAGAGGACCTCCACAGATCACAGAACTGTTTTACTTTAGACCTTTCTGAATTGCTCAGCTAAACCAGACAAAAATGGATCTCTTGTTTTAATTACCCAGTTCATTGCTCCAGTTTCCCATTTTGCTTTGTCAGCAATAACCTTTCCCATATACATACAAGCACCGCCCACATTCGTATGCAAGAGCCATCTGTTTCTTCTGCATCTGGCACAGCTGGCCCTTCTATGCATATTTTTCTGGTCATCTTGAACCTGAACAAGTCCTTTAACTGTTCGAGCTCAAGGCTCTTTCCCACAAGACTTTCTATTCTGGAATAACTTTTCCCAGAGCACAGATTAGCACTTTGCTAGGGAGATAAAAATGCTGCCAGAGCAGAAGTGAGGCCACGGCCTATCCCACCTGTGCTGATTCTGCACGTTCACAAGCTCCAGGCTCATCTCCACCACTTCCCTCTCCATGCATATTCATTGTCCATCACAAACTATGAACTGCAGGGAGAAAGATGTTTCACTGGTAATAATTGTGCAACTGGAGACTGTTTACCAACCCTGAAACAAATTAATGCCAAATCCAAGGTTATGTTGATGTGATGTTTAAAAAATGCATTCAATTCAGTCCAATGACTAAAAAATTCCATTGATTAACTAAAATTCTGTCTCCAGGGTTGACTGTTTTTTTCACAAAATTGACTGGCTCTTTAGTGCCTTATTGACACTTCCCGTGAGTAGTTTATCCTCACAGTGAGGATTTACTCCTCCTTCCCAAACCAAACATGAGACCTTGAAGAGTTCAGGAAAACTAAGGAAAGAACATCAAGATCTATGGAAAGAGTAATTGGGGAGGGAGGTAATTTAAAAGAATGCTTAATTTTTGATGTTTTTATTTTTTGCAAATTTGTGTTTGGAATCAGAGAGTTTAAGAATATGAGGCCAGGTGCGGTGGCTCATGCCTGTAATCCCAGCACTTTGGGAGGCCAAGGTGGGTAGATCAAAGGCCAGAAGTTCAAGACCAGCCTGACCAATATGGTGAAACCCTGTCTCTACTAAAAATACAAATATTAGCTGGGCATAGTGGCAGGTGCCTATAGTCCCAGCTACTTGTGAGGCTGAGGCAGGAGAATTGCTTGAACCCGGGAGGCGGAGGTTGCAGTGAGCTGAGATTGTGCCACCGCACTCCGGTCTGGGTGACAGAGTGAGACTCCATCTCAAAAATAAATAAATAAATAAATAAAATAAAAGAATTTGAAGAGGAGTGACTCTCCATGCACCAAGCAGGGATACAAATAATCTACATTTCTAATTGAATTAATTATATTATCACATTCGTTTCCAAATATTCATTCCATCATTGGCTTTCCTTTTTTTTTTTTTTTTTTTGAGACGGAGTCTCGCTCTGTCGCCCAGGCTGGAGTGCAGTGGCCGGATCTCAGCTCACTGCAAGCTCCGCCTCCCGGGTTCACGCCATTCTCCTGCCTCAGCCTCCCGAGTAGCTGGGACTACAGGCGCCTGCCACCTCACCCAGCTAGTTTTTTGTATTTTTTAGTAGAGATGGGGTTTCACCAGGTTAGCCAGGATGGTCTCGATCTCCTGACCTCGTGATCCGCCCGTCTTGGCCTCCCAAAGTGCTGGGATTACAGGCTTGAGCCACCGCACCTGGCCCATCATTGGCTTTCAATCAAACAGATCGCTATAGAAAATTTCCATACTTAAAGCCACTTCTACATAAGAATGCGAGCCTGACCTTTTAATAATAACATATTATCTTATATAATTCATAACACTGGCTACCATTATAGAATACTTAATCAGTGGCAGGTCTTGTATCAAGCACTTTTGCAAACATTATCTTGTTCAATTAATCTTCACAACAACCCTATGATATCTGAATTTCTAATTCCATTTTCCTGATGATGGCAACTAAAGTGTCATATAGTACAGGCATACTTCAGAGATATTGCAGGTTCAGTTCTAGACCACTGCAAAAATCAAATATCACAATAAAGCAAGTCACACAAATGTTTTTTGGGTTCCTGGTGCATATTAAAGTTATGTTTACACTATACTTGTCTATTAAGTGTGCGATAAAATTATGTCTAAAACAATCATGTACATACCTTCATTGAAAAAGAATTTATTGCTAAAAATGCTAACAGTCCTCTGAGTCTTCAGTGAGTTGTAATCTCTTTGCTGGTGGAGGGTTTTGCCTCCATGTTGATGGCTGTTGATGGATCAGGGTAGTGGTTGCAGAAGGCTGGAGTGGCTGTGGCAATTTCTCACAATAAGATAACAGTGAACTTTGCCACATTGATTGACTCTTTCTTTCATGAAAGACTTTTCTGTAGCAGAAGATGCTGTTTGATAGCATTTTACCCACAGTAGAGCTTTAAAAACTGGAGTCAATTCTCTCAAACTCTACTGCTGCTTTATCAACTATGTGTATGTAATATTCTAAATCCATTGTTTTTAGTTCAGCAACGTTCATAGCATCTTCACCAGAAGTAGATTTCATCTAAGAAACCACTTTCTTTGCTCATCCATAAGAAGCAACTAATAATGTGTTCAAGTTTTGCCATGAAATTGCAGCAATTCAGTCACATCTTCAGACTCCACTTCTAATTCTACTTTTCTTGCTATTTCCACTACATCTGCAGTTACTTCCTCCACCGAAGAATTGAAACCCTCAAAGTCTTCATCCATAGGGTTGGAATCAATTTCTTCCAACCTGCTGTTAATGTTGATATTTTTACCTGCTCCTGTGAATCATGAATATTCTTAATGGTATCTAGAATGGTGAATTCTTTCCAGAAGCTTTTCTATTTACTTTGTGCAGATCCATCAGAGGAGTTACAATCTATGGCAGCTACAGCCTTACAAAATGTATTTCTTAAATAATAAGACTTGAAAGTCAAAATTATTCCTTGATTATGAACTACAGAATGGATGTTGTGTTAGCAGGCATGAAAATAACATTCATCTCATTGCACTTTTCCATCAGAGCTCTTGAGTGACCAGGTACATTATCAATAAGCAGTAATATTTTGAAAGGAATCTTTTTGTTCTGAGCAGTAGGTCTCAACAGTGAGCTTAAAATATACAGTAAGCCATGCTATAAACAGTTATTCTGTCATCTAGGCTTTGTTATTCCATTTATAGAATACAGGTAGAGTAGATTTAGCATAACTCTTAAGAGCCCTAGAATTTTCAGAACAGTAAGTGAGCACTGGCTTCAACTTACAGTCAACAGCTGAATGAGCCCCTAACAAGTATGTCTGCCTGTTTTTTGAAGCTTTGAAACCAGACATTGATTTCTTCTCTGCAGCTAGGAAAGTCCTAGATGGCATCTTCTTCCAGTAGAAGGCGTGATCTATGTTGAAAATCTGTTGTTTAGTGTAGCCACCTTCATCAGTGATCTTAGCTGGATCTCCTGGATAACGTGTAGCTTCTACATCCGCACTTGCTGCTTCACCTTTCACTTTTATGGTGTGAAGGCAGCTTCATTCCCTAAACCTCATAAGCCAAGCACTGCTGCCTTTCAACCTTTCTTCTGCAGCTTCCTTGCCTCCCTTAGCCTCTACAGAATTAAAGAGAGTGAGGGCCTTGCTCTGCATTAGGCTTTGGCTTAAGAGAATGTTGTGACTAGTTTGATTTTCTATCTTGACCACTAAAACTTTCTCCATATCAGTAATAGTGCTGGTTCACTTATCATTCATGTGTTCTGGAGTAGCACTTTTAATAATTACTATTATTTTTAAGACAAAGTCTTGCTCTGTCACCCACATTGGAGTACAGTGGTGTGATCTCAGCTCACTGCAACCTCCAACTCCCAGGTTCTAGTGATTCTCCCATCTCAGTCTCCTGAGTAGCTGGGATTACAGGCACATGCCACCATGCCCAGCTAATTTTTGTGTTTTTAGTAGAGATGACTCACCATGACTTTCACCAGGCTGGTCTCAAACTTCTGGCCTCCAGTGATCTGTCCCCCTCAGCCTCCAAAGTACTGGGATTACAGACATGAATCACTGCACCTGGCCTTAATTTTCTTCAAGAATTTTTCCTTTGCATTCACAACTTGGCTGTTTGGGTGCACAAGGCCTAGGTTTCAGCCTAATTCAGCTTTCGACATGCCATCTTTACAATCCTTAATCATTTCTAACTTTTGACTTAAAGTGAAAGACATGTGACTCTTCCTTTCCCTTGAACACTTTGAGGCCATTGTAGGATTATTAATTGACCTAATTTCAGTATTGTTGGGTCTTAGGGAACAAGGAGGCCCCAGGAAAGGGAAAGAGGTAAAGAAACAGCCAGTTGGTGGAGAAGTCAGAACACACACATTTATGGATTAAATTTGCCGTCTTACATAAGCATGGTTTGTGGCACACCAAAAAGACTACAATGTAATATGAAAAATCACTGATCAGAGATTACCATAACAGAGATAATAATAGTTTGAAATATTGTTAGAATTACCAAAATGTGGCACAGCGGCTGGGTGTGGTGGCTCCTTCCTATAATCCTAGTGCTTTGGGAGGCCAAGGTGGGAGGATCGCTTGAGGCCAGGAGTTCAAGACCAGCTTGGGCAACATAGCAAGACCCTATCTCTACAAAAATAAAAATAAAAATAAATTAGCTGGGCATGGTGGTGCACACTTGTAGTCCTAGCTACTTAGGAGGCTGAGATGGGAGGATCACTTGAGCCTAGCAGTTCGAGGCTTCAGTGAGCTATGATTGTGCCACTGCACCTCAGTGTGACTGACAGAGTGATACCCTGTCTCTAAAATAATATAAGTAAATAAAATAATCAAACACAATTTTTTTTTATATGACATGAAGACACAAAGTGAGCATGTGCTGTTGGAAAATGCCACCAACAGAACTTGCTCAACGCAGGATTACCACAAATCTTCAGTTTGTAAAGGGTGCAATATCTGCAAAGCACTGTGAAGCAAAGTGCAATTAAACAACTACACCTACAGACAGGACTTATTTTGGTCTGCTTAGCTTGCCTTCCCTGGAGAACCAGTCTTTCCCCTAATCTATAAACCACTAGGGTTTCAATCTCAGCTCTATCAAAACACAGGACCACGGCAATAGGTACATGATCAGAATAGGCCAAGTAGAATCCCTATCCTGAGAACTTAACTTTGAATGAAGATGCATCCCAGGACTCAAAAGCGGCTACAGTGGAGTTGTCAGAGCTGAGTATCCTAAAGATATAAGAGGCTTAATGTCACTACCAAGATCCTTGCAACTTTCCTAGACTCTGTCTCTTTATACAGCTTGAGTTTCAGCTCTTCCTTTTATTCTGTGAATGGCCCTGTTCCCTCCCAACAAATTCCTTTTGGGGGTGTTTATGTTAGCCAGAGCTAGTTTCTATTCCTTGCAACTCAAGAACAGCACCAGATATGCTTAAACGGTTTTTGTAACTGCTTAGGTCTGAGAGCTACGGAGTGGCAAGGTCAGGATTTTCTTTTTTTCTTTTTGAGACAGGGTCTTATTCTCTTGCCCAGGCTGCAGTGCCTGGGCATGATCTCTGCTCACTGAAACTTTGAACTCCTGGGCTCAAGCCAACCCCCACTTCAGCCTCCCAAGCACCTGGGACTACAGGCACACACCACCATGCCCAGCTACTTTTTAAAAATTTTTTGTAGAGATGGGGTCTTGCTATATTTCCCAGGCTGGCCTTGAGCTCCTGGCCTCAAGCAATCCTCTCACCTTGGCTTACCAAAGAGCTGGGACCACAGGTAGGAGCCACCGTGCCCGATCCCAGGTCAGGATTTTAACCAGGGCCTCCGTGACTACAAAATTCCATGAGTAGTCATTGGTTATGCTGATTCCTTTACCCTGTTATGTGTATCTCGTGGCTTTTATTATTCTTGTAACAATAGGTTTTGTCAATTTTTGCTTTTCCTCTAAAAGCTTTGGCCAGTTTCTTACTAGTAAAACACATCAGCCAATATTAGGGTTGTTTTGTTTTGTTTTATTTCTTAAAGCACATTAGTAATACTAGTACTACAATGTTGGACAAATTACCTCGCCTATATGTCTGCCTCCTCATCCATCTGTGAAATAAAAGGGGGAAATTGTCATATAATTGTAGGCTACCTTTTAAGAAGGAAGGATGCAGGTCATTTGAGGGTCCTCTTTTTACTGAACAGGGATGAGGAGTGAGACGGTTGGGTGAGCTTAGAGTTGCTCAGACATATCTAAATTGCCCAAAGATCGAACAAAGACCATCCAGGAGCCTGGGCCTAGGGATGGGGGATAAATCAACTCCACAGTTTTCAAACTGTTTTTCACATCCATGTGTTAAAACTTTTTGAGCATGCACCCCCAATAAAATACATTGTTTTTGTAAATATAAACATTTACTATGGAATCATTGTCATATATTATAAAATATATGCAAAAATAAAATGTAAAAGGATACATTAAAAATACAAACTTGTTATAATATTTTCTTTCTGCATCAGCAGGATTACTTTGTGCACCTGCTAGAGTGTTATCCTAGGCTGTTTTGCATTGCTTTAAAGAAATAACTGAGACTGGGTAATTTATAAAGAAAAGAGGTGTGACTGGCTCATGCTTCTGCAGGCTGTACAAGCACGGTGCTGGCATCTGCTTGGCTTCTGGGAATGCCTCAGGGAACTTTTACTCATGGTGGAAGGTGAAGAGGGAGCAGGCACCTCACATGATGAAAGCAGGAGCAAGAGAAAGAGTGCAGGGGAGGTGCCACACACTTAGAAAAACAGATCTCACGAGAACTCAAGGCACTATCTCCAGGACAGCACCAAGCCCATGAGAGATCTGCCCCCACGATCCAAACACCTCCCACCAGCCTCCACCTCCAACACTGAGGATTACAACTTAACATGAGATCTGGAGGGGACATCCAAACGATATCAGGTACCCATACTTATTTTGGACACCACTGACTTAGGGATCAAGAGAGAACATCCCTATAATAACTCCATGGGCCGGGCGCAGTGGCTCATGCCTGTAATCCCAGCACTTTGGGAGGCTGAGGCAGATGGTTCACTTGAGGCCAGGAGTTCAAGACCAGCCTAACATGGTGAAACCCTGTCTCTACTAAAAATATAAAAATTAGCTGAGCTTGGTGATGCATACCTGTAGTCCCAGCAACTCGGGAGGCAGAGGTGGGAGAATCTCTTGGGCCCAGAGGTTCGGTGGGCTGAGGTTGCAGTGAGCCGAGATGACACTGCTGCATTCCAGCCTGGGTGACAGAATAAGACCCTGTTTCAAAAAAAAAAAAAAAAAAGACATATTAAAAAAAAAAGAAGTAACGCCTGATAAATTTCTTTTGGACAACAATTTTTGCTGAAGGACTTTTAAAGGACTTTTTCTATCTCTGAGTTTGCAGGTAAAAGTGGTGTTCATATTACTAATTTTAAAAGTGGTGTTTATATTACTAATTTAGCACGTAGCATAGGTATATTTTCCTATTAGATTGTAACATTCTTATGGGCAAGGGCTGTGTCCTGTGTATTTTTGCATTCCCAATGTATAGCTCTCACACAGTACACAGCACAAGTAGGTGCCCAATAAACACTTGCTTAATTTAATAGAACCCTGTTTCCTCTGCATCCTTCTTTCCAGAGTTGCCAGCCCAGACACTCAGTCTTCTTTCCATTGGTAGGGCCTGGGCCACCATTGGGCCCAGACCTTCAGAGCCTCAGTTGCCGAGTGTCCCAAGCCCAGCAGTTCTGCTCTTAGCCCAGGCTCACTGAGCAGCTTGCTGTAGAGCAAGTGATCAACCCATTTTAAGCACAAACAAATGCATATAGTTGAATATCAAGAAGTTAGCCTTAGGCCTGGAAGAAGGAAATAATTAAATAGTAATATCTTAAAATCTATCTTTGCCTTTGGATGCAATCTCTATTGGAGGAATGGGCAAGGTTCCCAATATAGAGTTTCTGAATTTATTGTGCAATACAACAAATACTAAAGCGTACCTCCAGGTTCTCCCCAATAGCTATTTTAAAAGAAACCTGTGTAGCAGGAGGATTCCTTCGTGGTGAATTACATTTCCTGTGTCTGTAGTTCTTTGGTCTTGAGGCACTTAACATTTTACAATTGAGATCTTTAATTGTGCTCAGGTCAGGAAATAGTACATATGTTTCTTAGTTTCTCTAATCCCTTGACTATTTATTATTAGAGTTTATGGAGGCAGAGGTCGCATCTCACATTTTTGTGAAATTATGCAATTCAATCTTTCTTGGCGTCCCACAAGAAGCCTGGGAAAACTTGAATTTCAATCCTTTCTTGTTCCCCTAGAAGAAAGTGGAATTCTATTCTTTTGTCTCTGCTGTTTTCCCCCTACAGAGGAAAGAGTGTTGTACAAGAATAATTCAGAGAATTCAGATAATACATTTATATCCTTGGGGAGCAAAAAAAATTAATCAGATTCCCAGGGCCAGAGACATTTAATCTGTCTAATTTCTAGGACTATTCTCTCCTCACATATTTTCAAATGATGAAACAAAGGAATGTCAGACCACATCCCCTGTCTGGTGAATGAGGTGGAACAAACCCAGCAGGAAAGAAGAGAAAAAGACAACGTAAGCGGAGAGGATGGAGGAACTGAATATGTCGATACTGCAATCCTGTGAATAGATAATTTAACCTGTGATAGGGGCTATTTCCTTTGACATGAGATGTTAGTTCTAAATCCAGAAGGCTTGCTCATTGAGGCTAGAGTCCTCGGGCAGGCAGCACTCAAGGATTTGTTCAAACCTCCTCTCCTTCTGCACAAATGCTGCCTCAGCTGTTTGTGGTGGGCACTTTCAGATGCAAATGTAATGTTGGTCACTCATTGCTAATCTCAGTTGCTATTCTAGTTGCTCCTCTGTCCAGGAGAGAATTGGCTGGAACACCAATACTACCCCACAACATGCAGCGTCACGTCTCTGCGCCTACTGCACTTAAATAAAATAAAGAAAAGAAAAAAGTCTTGATAGCATTTCCCCCTCCCACAGGGCCAATTAGTTATGGACTTTCTTTTGGCTTGATGCTATTCAGTGAAAACCAACCACATGGAACCCCCAACCCCTCCCCTCCCTGAAGTTTTCTAAGAAATTCACAATGCACAAACCAAGGGAGTGTCTTTCCTAGGCTGTTTTTCTCTCTCAATCGGTGGACAAAAATATTACTGCAGCATTTATGCTTCTGAACCTTAGCTTTTCCCTTCCTCTTTCACAGAAGATAATTGCATTTGTCCTCCTGAGCTTGGAGGAGAAGAAAATGTTGGCCCTAGTTACGTTTTGAAATTCTCTCCTTGAGTCCTTGAGCTGGATTTAGTTCTGATCATGGACAGATTTGCAATGTGAGATTGAGTGGTCTTCAGGGCTGTCAGCAAAATAATATCACTCCTTTGTGAAGGGGTGACAGGCTATACAAAGAGTGCGGCCTATTTTATCTCCTCATGCTGGCTGCCAACTTTCTAAAAAAACAATTTAAGTATTTTCCCACAGAATATATGCTCATTGAAAAATGCATATAACATAAATAAGCCAAATAAAGGAGCAGAAAGAATCAAACCTAATTCCCCTACTTAATGTAACCACTAGTCACACCTGATATGTCTATCTTGTCTCCTATTTATATGTGATTTTTCTTTTTAGAAAAATACTATTTTATATAGTACTTTTAAAAGCAACATATTCTGCATGTTTCTCATGTCAGATATTTTTCTGAAAATTCACTTATAAAGCATTGTTTTTCTTTGTTTGGCCTTATGAATAGACCCTAATTTACTTAACCAATCCCCTATTTTGAGGACATTAAATTTTTTGTTGTTGCAAAAACTTCTTTAGGTAGAATCTGAATTTTTAACACATTTATGATAATTTTCTGAAAATCAATTACTAGCAGTAGAATTTGCTATTCAAAAGTAAACAAAATGTTTTTTACTCATCCCCAAATGCTTTTCAAAAAGATTATATCAATTTACAGGGCCACCAGCTATGTATGAAATTATTTTTAATCTCTGGCATTTTGACAGGCACCCACTAGAATGCATCCTGGTGCTTTAATTTGCATTTATTTAAATAGATAATACACTGAGCATTATTACTTTTGGATGCCCATTTGTAGTGCCTTTTTTGTGAATACTGTATTTTGTGAATATTTTTACCCAGAGTCCTCAGATGAACAATGGGTGAGGAACTGACTATTGATAACTGAGTATTTTTCATATTGATGTGTCAGAACTCTTTACATATTGTATGCTGAAAGGTAATCTACATGTTGCAATTATTTTTCTTTAGTTTGATGTTTGACTTTCAATGTTGTTTTATTGTATGGAACATATAAAATAATTTTTATATGTTTACTAAATAAATGTAAAATACAGAGAAGCAATAGATACATGAACTATAATCACTTAAATATTACCACCCAGAGATAACTAAGACTTGCAGACATTTTTATAGTTAATGTGATTCAAATCATTTCAATATTTTCTTTTGTGGTTTTTATCTTTTTTGTTATTCTTGGAAATATATTTCTTATGCACAATCACCTGCATTTTTAATTCATTTTTTGTTAATATGTAAATGTTTAATTTATCTGGAATAGTTTTGGTGTATGGTATAAGGCAAGAGTATAACTTGGTATCTTTTTAATTCTCTTTCTTCTGCCCAATATATTTCTGTCTAAAAAGTTTATAAATGAGCCCTAGCAACATAGTGAAACTCCGTCTCCACAAAACAATTGAAAATTAACCAGATGTGGTGTCATATGCCTATAGTCCCAGCTACTCAGGAGGCTAAGGTGGGAGGATCATTAGAGCCTGGGAGGTCGAGGCTTCAGTGAGCTGTGATCACACCACTGCACTCCAGACCCTGTCTCAAAAACAAACAAACAAACAAAGAAACAAAAAACTTACCTTTGTAGCTCCTTCTTGCTGTATAAGTGTGGAAGAATCAATAGAAAGAACTGTGAGTACACCAAATAATTCTGCAAAAGCAAGAAACTGTACCAACAACAATGAAGACAGATCAACATAAGAGGTCATCTATAATAACCAGGTCAAAGAGGGTCCAACAATGTGTGGTGCAATGATGGAACAGCCACAGGCACCAGGAGGTGAGCTGCCTGTTCAGTCCATCACTGGCTCTGTGACTTTTCCTCTACCACCACCACCTACTACCCGCTTTTTGGAGGTAAAAACACAAACCATTAAGGGAAAACAGCATTAAGGCATAATGAAATATGTGAAGCAAAGAGGGAAATTTAGTGCCCAGGACTTAATGGGCATGATATTGGATAGTTGAGACACCAGGGGAGGTATCAGACTTTGTCTTCTGCCATCGCTGGATGACAGAGTAAAAAACTATAGTTCTCTGTATAAGGAAGATTATTAGTGACTTTCACATTAAATAACTTCCCCGTGCCTACTCCCAGTTGCACGAGAGTTACATAGTTTTATGATCTAGTTCAGATTAACTGCTTCACTCTCCTGGCCCTGCCCATGTCTCTGTTTTAGGAAACGCTCTCAGCACTGCTCCATCTAGAATCCCCTCCTATTTGGTTGGCTACCTTGAACCCCAGCCCCAGGCTGTTTCATTAGAGGCAATGTCCAGTCCAGTATCCCTCAGATGAACATAACTCTCCACCTCTGTTTTTGTCTTCCCTTCTGGACTCTGATGCTAACACAGCACTATCTACTCTTGACCTGTCAAGCTCTCGCCCAGATCACCTGCTGGGCCTGATGCACACCTCAGTCTCTCCCACTCTTGGCCACATGAGCCTTCCAGGAGCTAAGACTGGATGCTGACTGACTACTCTTCTTTACTCTCAACTTATCTGTTAGTGATTAGGAGATTTCCAAGGAAGTTAGAATAAAACCTTGAGCTTATTGTCACCTCTGTAGAAATTCACAACAATTTTTCAAAATGCTTTATAGTTTTTTACCCAAGTCTTTTTGGGGCTAACTCCTTTTTTTTTGTTTGTTCTTTTTTTTTTTTTTTTTGGTTTCAAGTGTGTTCATGATTGGTCACTGAAGCATTTTTACAATGGTTGCTTTAAAATCTTTGTCAAGTAATTCTAACATCTTTGTCATCTCACCATCGGCACCTATTGATTGCCCTTTTTCAGTCAGTTTGAGATCTTCTAAGTTCTTGGTATGACAGGTGATTTTTGATTGAAAACTGGACATCTCGGTTATTGTGTTATGAGACTCCAGATCTTACTTAAACCTTCTGGTCTAGTGGGCTTTCTTTGATCCTGCTCCAACAGGGAAGTGGGGACACCACCTTGTTACTGCCAAGTTGGGAGAGAAGTCCAGGTTCTCCCTCTGGCCTCCGCTGGCACTCAAAGGGCTGCTCCTAGTAACTGATGGGGCAGGGATGGAGGCACTGGAGTGCTTCCTTACTACTCCCCATATGTTCTCCACTGGTCGAGGGTGGGAGGAACCTCTTTAAAATGAGGCAGTCGTAAAAGCCTGGACTGTCCCCTAGGCCTCTTCTGACACCTTCCCAAGGGAAGGGGAAGGATGCCTTTTGTATCACCAAGGAGAAATCACGATTTCAGTTCCCTATTACACCTTCCCGGGCAGCATCCCCATTATGGGAGAGAACCTAGGGCACCTCATTATAGCCTGCTGGGGGTGGAAATATGGGCTCCCTACTTGGCCTTTGCTGGCATAAGCAGAGTGGGGCCACAGTGTTTTCTAAGGTGAAGTACAGTGATTCTTGTCTAAAAGTCTGTCTTGCTAGGCTGTCCTTGTCCTGGTCCTTTGGTTAGGGAAAGTAGGCTTTTGTTAGAGCTTTTGGTTTTTATCTGTGCCTATTGGCATTTTTGGGTTGCTAGCTTCTTCAGATTCACAAAGAAAACACGGTCATTCCTTGGGTCCTGAGGTCCTTAGCCAGTCTGCCTTCTGCATACCTTTCAGAGCCATCTTACGTTTGTTTTATATATAATGTTCAGGGTTTTTAGTTGAACTTAGTGTAAGACATACCAAAAAGTATGTTCATTCCATTTTTCCAATTCCGTTTTGTCTTAAAAACAAAAATAAAACAGATAGATGCATACACAGACACACATACACACAAACACACACACATGCACACATATATACGTATCATTCTTATCATGGGAACAACAAAGCCCATGCTTTTTTCATCCAGTTTAATTTTCCCTGATATTTAAGTAAATATGAATAGTTTGTGTTCAGAAAAATTCTCATTCAGGAAGAGTCAAAATCAGCTAAATATGGATCATCACTCTGTTTCAATGCCTAATTAGACTTGTCACTGTCAGTCCTTTCTTGGTTACAAATCATCAGTAGTTCTTATAATTATATCTTTGTAATGAAAGACAGAGTGCTTCTCCCTGATGCCAGAAATTCTGAGCAATATGAAAGCAACTAAGTACTCATATGGAACTTGTATGAAATATCAAGGGGGGTGTGTGTGTGTGTGCGCACATGCATACATATCTTACATATATGTATATACTTACTGATACAAAATGTTTAAAGTCATGCCAAATTTTTTTGAGTATCATTTTAGAAAGAAGCATAGTTTGTGTCATTATAGAAACAAAATTGAGAAATAAAATGTAAAGATGTCTCCACCAAAGCCTATTTGATCAGGGTAGAGCTTACCTGGAAAAGCGGGCTGAGTAGTGAAATAAGTACCCCCACTGAGGTCACAGGCCTCTATTTGCTGTTAGAATCTCAGCCAAATGTATTTGAATTAACCAGTTGTTGGACTGAACTGAGTTAGCTCCTCAGCTTAGTTCCATATCCTAGACCTAACATTTATGTCTCCCAGGACTTTGGTGGTGGTGGAGGTGGAGGGCCTTTAAGCAGTGACAGAGCTGCAAAGAAAAAGATGAGAGGAAAAAAGAAAGAGCCTCCAAGACCGAACCTGGGTGTCATCAATACAGAGTCACCAGACCTGCATTACAATGGTCATTGGCCTTCAAGTTGCAATAGGAGCATTTCCTATCATCTGTCCACTCACTTGAGAGGCCTAGCCCTAGAAGAAAATGAGGCAGTAGAGAAGTCTTCTGTAGAAGTATATTTCTGATTGTGGCAAAGACAGCATCATCATCCTTGTAGAGAGCTTTGTGAGCATTAAGGAGACCGGACTTTCCCGATATGGCAGATGCATACTGTTTCAGGCCCTGAAAAATCTAAATCTAACTTCACACAGGATATATAGAATAAATAAAGAGACTTTTGTGAGAGGCCCCGTTTAATGTCTGCCTTGATGCAGGTCCTTCAGTTCCTCCTCACTTACTTATGCATTCACTAACCCACACAACTAGCCCAGGAAAGTCACACAATTAGCCCAGGAAACCCTATCTCCACCCCAATTCCAACACTACCACCCTGTTTATCCCCCAAATACTATTGTTTAGGTCCCAAGACAGCCAATATTGCTTGGCCCTGCGGACTTGCATTTTGCACATGGTTGCTAAGCTTTAAACTGCAGTTCTTTCGGAAACACTCTGACCAGGTTTGCATTCCTGGCTCACTACCTCCTTGCCCCACTTCCACCACACAATTGTGCTTTAGGTAGGACCTCACCCCAGCTCCTCGCCCATAGAAGCCAGTCCTTAGCCTGATCTACCTGCCCCACAGCTGACTACATGTGGCTCTGAGCAAGAGATATACCCTTTCTGAATCTCAACTTCTTCATTTATAAATGGTACATTATGCTACTTCAAAGACTTCTTTACTGTTTGGATAAGATATTGCATACAAAGTATTTAGCACAGTTTCTTGTGCATAACAAGCCTGTGTGTGTGTGTGTGTGTGCGCGTGCATGTGTGTGTGTGCGTATCCATATTTGAGATGGTATCAGAATTATGTTTCATTCTAGGCTTTACTCATTTTCAGAAGGGTATTGATAAAGTAGAGTATCCAAAAGAAAATCAGCCTCAAGATGGAGAAAATACTAAGAACCATTGTTGAATACCTGCGTGCCAAATATTATACTAGCAAACTTGGTAATTTTGTCATTTATTCTTAACAAAAAGCCCTAAAATGTAGCTATTACTATCTTTATTTTCCTAATAAAGAAACTGAGACAGAAATGGGGAATTTGCCCAATATCATAGAGTTCAGAATAGCAGAAATGGAATTCAATCCCAGATCAATTCGATTCCAAAGCCTACAGTCTTTCTACTACATGACTCTGCTTCCTGCCATATGATGTAAGAGGAAAGTGAGGGGATTAGAAATATTTACCAGGTCATCAGGGTGTGAGAGGGAAAGGTGCAACATTGAGGAATCTTCAATAGCTCATCCTACTCTGAGGTTCTGTGATCTAATGAACACCAGGACATGGAACCAAACTAGAGGAAGCTGTGATGTGTGGCCCTGATGCAGATGAGGTTCTAGTTTCAGCATCTTGACTTTTGGTATTTTCTTTTCCCACAAACTTTACTTTTCTCTCCCTGCCATAAAAAAGTTTCCTTTTTCTTCTGACACAAGCTCAGTATATTAATAAACTGCTGATTTTCAAAGGAAATAGTCTCTATTGTTTAGAGCTGCTGGGAAGCCCCTGCAAGTAGACATGCTGACCAGACAACAGGCTGAAGAAATAGTACCTGAGATGGCTTCTAAGTAGTGATGATGAAAATAAAAGATAAAGAATTCAAAGCATGGATTTCAAGGAAGCTCAATGAGATCCAAGACAACACAAATAAACTTCTAAAGCAATTCAGGAAATAAAGAAAGAGATAAACATTTTTAAAAGAAATCAATCAGAGCTTCTGGAATTGAAATACTCACTTAAGCAATTTCAAAATTCAATTGAAAGTTTTACCAATAGACTGAACCAAGCAGAAGAAAGAATTTCAGACCTGAAGACCTGATTTTTGAACTAATCCAGTCAGACAAAAAGTAAAGAAAAAAGAATTTTAGACAATGAACAAAATCTTCCAGAAATATGGGATTATGTAAAGTGACCAAACCTATTAATTATTGGCATTTCTGAGAGAGGAGGAGAAAAAGGAAACAAACTGGAAAACATATTCGAGGGAATAATTCAAGAAAATTTCCCTAATCTTGTTAGAGAGGTAGATATCCAGATATAAGAAATCCAGAGAACATCTACAAGATACTGTGCAAAGCAAATATCTCCAAGGTATATATTCACCAGACTATCTAAGATCAATGCTAAAGAAAAAGTCTTAAATGCAGCTAGACAAAAAGGTCAGATCACATACAAAAGAAACTCCATCAGGTAAACTGTGGCCATCTCGGCAGAAACCTTACAAGCAGAAGAGATTGGGGACCTATTTTCAGCATTCTCAAAGAAAAGAAGTTCCAAACAAGAATTTCATATCCCACCAAACTAAACTTCATAAACGGAGGGGAAATAAAATTTTTGCCAGACAAGGAAGGGCTAAGGGAATTTGTTACCACTAGGGCAGCCTTACAAGAGATCCTTAAGAGAGTTCTAAACATAGAAATGAAAGAATGATACCTGCTACTACAAAAACACACTTAGGACGTTCATAGCCTACAGATCCTATAAGCTAATCACACAATAGAAACTACAATACAACCAGCCAACAACTTCACAATAGGATCAAAACTTCACATACCAATATTAACCTTGAATATAAATTGTCTAAATACCCCACTTAAAAGGGACCGAGTGGCAAGCTAGATTGAAAAAATAAAAATAAAAATAACTCATTCATCTGCTGTCTTCAAGAGACTCATCTCATATGTAATGGACACCCATTGGCTCAAAATAAAGAACTGGAGAAAGATCTATTGTGCAAACAGAAGACAAAAAAGATCAGGTGTTACTATTATTTCATCAGATAAAACAGATTTTAAAACAAAAACAGTACCAAAAAAGGGGGTAGGGGACAAAGAAGGGCATTGCATAATGATAAAGGGTTCAATTCAACAGGAAGACTTAACTATCCTAAATATATGTGCACCTAACATTTGAGCACACAGATTCATAAAAAAAATACTTCTAGACATACCAAAAGACTTAGACAGCCATACAATAATACTAGGGGACTTCAACACCCCGCTGAAAGTGTTAGATGTATCATTAAGGCAGAAAACTAACAAAGAAATTCCGGACTTAAATTCAACACTTTATCAGCTGAAGCTGATAGACATCTACAGAATATTCAACTCATCAACTACAAAATACTTGTTTCTCTCATCTGCACATGGAATATACTCCAATATTAACCACATGCTCAGTCATAAAACAAGTCTCAATAAATTCAAAAAAATCAAAATCAAACCAACCTTATTCTTGTACCACAGTGGAATAAAAATAGAAATCAATACCAAGAATATCTCTCAAAACCACACAATTGCATGGATATCAAACAACTTCCTCTCAAATGAATTTTGGGTAATCAATAATGTTAAGGCAGGAATATAAAAAATTATTTGAAATAAATGAAAAAAGAAACAGAATACACCAAAATCTCTGGGATGCAGCAAAAGCAATGTTAAGAGGAAAGTTTATAGTGCTAAATGCTGACCTCAGAAAGTTAGAAAGATTTCAAATTAATGATTTAACATCACACTTAGAGAAACTAAATAAGAACAAACTAACCCCAAAGCTGGCAGAGTAAAAGAAATAACTAAAATCAGAGCAGAAATGAACAAAATTGAAACCCCAAAATCCATGCAAAGAATCAATGAAATCAAAAGTTAGTTTTTTGAAAGGACAGACAAGATTGATAAACTACTAGCTAGATTAAAAAAGAAAAACAGAGAGAAGATCCAAATAAGCACAATCAGAAATTACAAAGGTGACATTACAACTGATCCCACAGAAATACAAAGATCCTCAGAGACTGCTATAAATACCTCTATACACACATGCTAGAATCTAGAGAAAATATATAAATTCCTGGAAACACACTATCTCTCAAGATTGAATCAGGAAGAAATTAAAACCATGAACAGACCAATATTGAGTTCTGAAATTGAATCAGTAATTTGAAACCTACCAACCAGAAAAACCCCAGACCAGATGGACTCACAGCTCAATTATATCACACATACAAAGAAAAGCTGGTACCAATCCTACTAAAACTATTTCAAAAAATTGAGGAAGAGGGACTCCTCCATAACTCATTCTATGAAGCCAGTATCACCCTGATACCAAAAACTGGCAAAGACACAATGAAAAAAGAAAATTTCAGGCCAATACCCTTGATGAACATATATGCAAAAATCCTTAATGAAATACTAGAAAACTGAATACAGCAGCACATCAAAAAGTCAACGCACCACGGTTAAGAAGGCTTCATTCCTCGCATGCAAGGTTGGTTCACTATACACAAATCAATAAATGCCACTCACCACATAAACAGAATTAAAAACAAAAAAACCATATGATCATCTCAATAGATGCAGAAAAGGCTTGCAATAAATCCAACATCCCTTCATGACTAAAAAACCCTCAAGAAACTAGGTATCACAAAAACATACCTCAAAATAATAAGAACCATCTATGACAAAACCACAGCCAACATCATACTGAATGGGCAAAAACTGGAAACATTTCCCTTGAGAACTAGAACAAGACAAGGATGCCCACTCTCACTACTCCTATTCAACGTAGTACCAAAAGTCCTTGCCAGAGCCATCAGTTCAGAGAAAGAAATAAAAGGCATCCCAATAGGAAAAGAAGAAGCCAAACTATCTCTCTTAGATGATATGACTCTATACCTAGAAAACCCTAAAGACTCTGCCGAAAGGCTCCTAGAACTGATACATGACATCAGGAAAATTTCAGGATACAAAATCAATGTAGAAAATTTAGTAGAATTTCTATACATCCATAACATTCAAACTGACAGCCAAATCAAGAACACAATCCCTTTTATAAAAGCCACACACAATATAAAATACTGAGGAATACATCTAACCAAAGTGGTGAAAAATCTTTATAAGAAGAGCTACAAAACACTGCTGAAAGAATGCATAGGCAACACAGGGCCCGGCATGGTGGCTCATGCCTATAATCCCAGCACTTTGGGAGGCTGTTGTGGGCAGATCACCTGAGGTCAGGAGTTTGAGAACGGCCTGGCCAACGTGGTGAAACCCCGTCTCTACTAAAGATACAAAAATTAGCCAGGTGTGGTGCGGGCATCTGTAATGTCAGCTACTCAGGAGGCTGAGGCAGAAGAATCATTTGAACCCAGGAGGCAGAGGTTGCAGTGAGCCATGATTGCACCACTGCACTCCAGCCTGGGTGACAAGAGTGAAACTCCATCTCAAAAAAAAAAGAAAGAAAGAAAGAAAGAAAGAAAGAAAGAAAGAAAGAAAGAAAGAAAGAAATCATAGACAACACAAACAAATGGAAAAACATTCTATGATCGTGGATTGGAAGGATCAACATCATTAAGATGACCATACGCCCAAAGCATTCTACAGATTTAATGCTATTCCTATCAAGTTACCAATGTCATTTTTCAAATAATTAGAAAAACCATTCTAAAATTCATTTGGAACCAAACAAAGAGCCCAAATAGCCAATACAATCCTTGCAAAAGGAACAAAGCCAGAGGGGTTGCATTACCTAACTTCAAACTATACTATGAGGCTACAGTAACCAAACAGCGTGGTACTGGTACAAAAAAAAAAAAAAAAAAAAAAACATAGACCAATGGAACAGAACAGAGAACCCAGGAATAAAGCGGCACACCTACAGCCATTTGATCTTTGACAAGGTTGACAAAAATAAGCAATGGGGAAAGGAATCCATATTCAATAAATAGTGTGGGTATAGCTGGTTAGCCATATGCAGAGGAATGAAACTGGGCCCCCACCTTTCCCCATATATAAACATTTTTTCAAGATGGATTAAAGATTTAAAGGTAAGCCCTCAAACTATAAGAATCCTGGAATTAAAATCTAGGAAATACGACTGTAGGCATCAGCCTTGGGAAATAATTTATGACTAAGCCCTCAAAAGCAATTGCAACAAAAACAAAAATTATCAAGTGGTGCTTAATTAAAGAGGTTCTGCACACCAAAAGAAATTATCCACAGAGTAAACAAACAACCTGTAGAATGGGAGAAAATATTTGCAAACTATACATCCAACAAAGGTCTAATATCCAGTATCTATAAGGAACTTAATTCAACAAGCAAAAAGCAAACAAATCCATTAAAAAGTGGGCAAAAGATTTCTCACAAGAAGACATACAAGTGATAAATAAATATATTTTAAAATGCTCAACATCACTAATTATCAGAGAAATGCAAATCAAAACCACAATGAGATACCATCTGATACCAGGCAGAATGTCTATTAATAAAAAGTCAAAACAAAAACAAAAAAAGAAACAAATGCTGGTGAGGCTGCAGAGAAAAGGAAGTCCTCATACACTGGAAATGTAAATTATCTCAACCACTGTAGAAAACAGTTTGGATATTCAGAACTACCATTTGACCCAGCAATCCCAGTACTGGGTATCTATTCAAAAAAAAATACAATTTTCTAACAAAAAGATATCTGCACTTGTGTGTTCATCACGACACTATTCACAGTAGTAAAGACATGGAATCACCCTAAGTGCCCATCAATGGTGGACTGGATAAAAAAATGTGGTACATATACTCCATGGAATACTATATGGCCATAAAAAAGAATGAAATTACGTCCTTTGCAACAACATGGATGCAGCTGGAGGCCATTCCCTTAAGTGAATTAAGAGAAGAACAGGAAACCAAATATCACATGTTCTCACTTATAAGTTGGAGTGAAACATTGGGTTCTCATGGACCTAAAGATGTCAACAATAGATATTAGGGACTATTAGAGGGGGGAAGGGAGGGGAGAAAAGGGCTGAAAAACTACTTGTTGGATACCATGCTTAGTACAGGATCATTCACACCTCAAACCTTAGCAATATGCAATACGCCCATGTAATGAACCTGCATATGTACCCCCGAATCTAAAATAAAAGTTGAAATTATAAAAAAGAAATATACCATCCTGGCTAACATCATGAAACCCCGTCTCTACTAAAAATACAAAAAAAAAAAAAAAAAATAGCCAGACCTGGTGGCACGTGCCTGTCGTCCCAGCTACTCAGGAGGCTGAAGCAAGAGAATAGCTTGAACCCAAGAGGTGGAGGTTGCGGTGAGCCAAGACTGTGCCACTGCACTCCAGCCTGGGCAATAGAGCGAGACTCCATCTCAAAAAAAAAAAAAGAAAAGAAAAGAAAAAGAGAAATATAAACTATTTTATGAAAAAATCAGTTATTTGTTATAAAATGCATAAATTATAAGATTATAAGGAATTTCAAGATTTAGAAAAAGTTTTCATTTACCCACGAGTTTCATTAACCAGTCTGTCAAAAATGTCCCATTTCTAGTGGTGTAATGTGTGTTTCATGTTAACTTAATGCCAGCATTTTATCTAAAATCAGCAAGATTTTCAAGGTTTTTGCAGTGTGTTCAGATGACACACTCCTCTTTGTTATTAGTATTATCAAATAATTCTAAAGCCTTTTCATGGCTTCTGCTTGAAATTTATTTCTCAGACATAATGAATTTCTTTTTTGGGTCTGATCAGAAAAAATATGGTTTTTCATTTTACTGTCATTATCAGACGAACTATTTTATTTTTAATATACTTTTTTGTTTTGTTTTATATTCCATTAAGTTTTTGTCTGTATTTCTTTCATGTTCTATTTAATAAATACATTTTAAAATGGTTGAAACAGAAAAAAAGAAGACATGATGCACACACACACACACACACACACACACACCATGAAATACTACTCTGCCATACAAAAGAATGAATCATAAAAAGGAAAGAAATCACGTCTTTTGCAGCAACATGGATGGAACTGGAGGCCATTATCTTAAGTGCGATAACTCAGAAACAAAAAATCGAATATAGCAGGCTCTCGCTCATATGTGGGAACTAAATAATGAGTACACATGGACAGAGAAAGTGGAATAATAGACATTAGAGACTCAGAAAAGTGGGAAGGTGGGAGGGGGTGAGGGATGAGAAATCACTTAACAGGTACAAGACACACTATTTGTGTGATGGTTATACTAAAAACCCAGATTTCATCGCTATGCAATATACTAATATAACAAGACTGCATTTATGGCCCCTAAATCCACGAAAACAAAAAAAATAAATAAATTAAACTAAATAAAAAACAGTGATGATGATCGCCATGGCTTGGAAAGTGCTTCCTGTGCACCGGTCCCTGTTGTATGAACTCTATGTGTACTGATTTATATAAATCTCATCACAATTCCACGGCAGTTTCTAAGTAACACCCTATGCTTCCGATATTCTGTCTTCTGAAATTTTCTTGCCCTGAGTATGTGAGTTTAGACTCAAGTGATACCTCATTTTTTGATACCTGATTTTTAAAAATTAACACCCATCCTTTAGAACTTATTTTTCAGTAGGGTATAGTATCTTTAACAGTGTGGACTCTGGAGCCAGCATCGCCTGCCTCGATTTGAATCTCAGCTGAACGATATCCTACTGTAAGACTTGAGGATCATATAATATTTACCAATAAGGTTATTAGGAGATGAGGAAATTTACGTGTATTTCCCAAGATTCCACAACTAGTGACAGAGCTGGAACTTAAACCCTGGTGGAGTTGTCTTCATGTCTCCATTCTGCAAAGGGGCTATTGGTGTTCACTGGCTCCCTGCGGTCATGTTTGCACCCAGTTGGCACATCCTCACAGACAAACTTCTTTGCTCTCTACTTAAAACCAAAGAGAAAGAGAAAAGAACTTCCAGCAACCTGCCAGTGGAAGTCCTTGGTACTTCTCTGTTATTGATTAAAATAGACTCAACATGTAGTGACTGAAGAAGCTACTACGTGTGAGGCACTATTTGAGGGACTGGGATACAGAGCCGAATAACACAGCCCTTTTCTGTGAGTTGCTTGTAGTCTATCGAGGGAGAAAACCTGAAAACACATAAGCTAAATGTAGTATGTGAGGTGAGTGGCAATATTAACATTTCCAAATTGGAACTGATTCATTTTTAAACACTGTTATTTCTCTCCTTTGCCTTATCCTTACTAAAGCAAGGAAGCCAATCCATACCCACGGCCACAGAGGAAGAATGTGACACAGCAGAAAACAGAAAGGAAGGAGCCTTCCCAGCTCCACCCGTACCAAGGCATTGGCGGTACAATTGAAGACAAGAAGCTGATCGCTGGAAGCATTTTTTTCACTTATCCACTCAGCATTCAGTCACTTACTCTTTTACTCAACTCATGTTTATTAAGTCACTACTATGAGCCAGGTACAGTTTTAGGCACTGGAGGTACAGCAGTGAATATAATAAAGTCCCTATACCTCAAGGTCCTTGTATTCTCAAGTAAAAAAGACTGAAAATAAGCAAACAAATAAATATGAGTCACCAGATGATGATAAATGCTGTAGATAAAAATAAAGCAGGGTGGGGGGAAGGGAAAAGTATTGCTGGAGGTGCAATGGGGAGGAGGTTGCTGTCTTATAGAGAGTGGTCCAGGAGCAGCCTCTCTAGCTGAGGGACTGGAAGACGTAAGAGAGCAAACTATGCGGCTCACCAGGGACAGAGCATATCATGCAAGGGGAATAGCAATTCAGAGGCCCTGAGGCAGGAGTGTACTTCATGTTATTCATGGCGGCCAGTGTGGAAAGAGTAACTGAAGAGGACAGAGTAGGAGATAGACGTCCAGATTATGTAGGACTTCAGATGTCACTGAGAAATGGCTGGCCCTTCCAATGAATGAGATGGGAAATTACTAGTGTTTTGTGCAGAGAAGGGTCACAATTTGACCTTATTTTATTATTTTGTTTATTTTGAGACATAGTCTCCTCCGTCTGTCACCCAGGCTCTGGAGGGCAGTGGTGCGATCTCAGCTCAACACAAGCTCCACCTCCCAGGTTCAAGTGATTCTCCTGCCTCAGCCTCCGAAGTAGCTGGGATTACAGGCACGTGCCACCATGCCCAGCTAATTTTTGTGTATGTTGAGCAGAGACAGGGTTTCACCATGTTGCCCAGGCTGGTCTCAAACTCCTGACCTCAAGTGATTCACTCGCCTTGGCCTCCCAAAGTGCTGGGATTACAGGTGTGAGCCACCATGCCAGCCTTGACTTTTGTTTTAAAAGGACATTCTGGTTTCTGTATTGGTGACTGGGAGCAGGTAAGGAGAGAAGCAAAGAAAAGAGTCTGGAGACTATTAGAGTAATCCCAGGAGGGAGGATGTTGCTTGGACCCAGCAGTAGCAGTGATGTTGAGACCACAGGATATACTGATGGGCAAAATGTGGGGTATGCCATAGAAAGAGCTGTTAAGCATTCCAGCTCCAAGAGTTTTAGCCAGAGCAAGTGGAAGCTTAGAACTTTAGGCAAGATGGGATCTTGCCATTCATCCATTTCAACCCATACATTCACAGTTGTGTGAGAACACTGAGACCTAGAGAGATGAAGTAGCTGCTGCTGATTACATCAGAAATGAGCGACCAGAGTAAGGTTTTCTAAATCTCAGAGCACTGCCACTTTTTCTTTCACTTTTGGGATCATCAAGCTGATTTATTGACCTTGGAGAAGCTGTCACAGGCAGTATTCACTGATGCTCTGGCTGAAGAGAAATGAATATCTACAGAAGACAATAAAAATTAGAAAACCAGTGAATCTGTATTTTTAAAAAATAATGGCTCTATCTACTGTTTAAATATTTTTGTTTGAGAATAGTTTTCAATTTCCAGAAAAGCACAGAGATTCATATCCCCACACCCAGTTTTGCCAGTATTAGTGTCTTAGACTAGCGGTACATTTGTCATTCATAATTGATAAACCAATACTGATACATTACTATTGACTCAAGTTCATATTTTGTTGAGTTTTTCTTTGTTTTTCCCTAATGTCCTTTTTCTGTTTCAGGACCCCACCTAGAACACCACATTATATTCAGTCATCACATCTCTTTAGACTCCTCTTGGCTGTGACATTTTCTCACACCACCCTTGTTTTTGATGACTTTGACAGTTTTGAGACGTATTCATTAGGTATTTTATAGAATGTTCCTCAGCTGGAACTTGTCTGATGTTTTTCTCATGATAGAACGGGGTTATGTGTCTCTAGGAGGAAGAGCACATAAGTCAAATGTCATTTCATCACATCCTATCAGGGTGCATACAATCAACCTAATTTATCACTGTGGATGTTAACCTTGATCCCCTGGCTGAGGTAGTGTTTATCAGATTTCTACACTGTAAAGTTACTCTTTTATTCCTCCTTTTCATTCCGTATGCTTTGGAAGGAAGTCACTATGTGCAGCCCACATTTAAGGAGTGGGAAGTTAGGGTTCTATGTAGATATATGTGGAATATCTATAAATATTATTTGGAAATCTTCTGTATTGATTTGTCTACTCCCCACATATATTTATTTATTCAATTCATTTACTTATACCAGTATGGATTGGGCAAGACACCAACAGTGTCCATTATTTCTGACGCAGACAATGAATGAATGAGTGGTTGGATGAATGACAATAGTTACAGTTGACAATAGAAATTATAACAGCAAGCGTATGTCCACCCAAAACCTTATATACAAATGTTCCCAGCAGTATTATTCATAATAGCCAAAAGGTGAAAACAACCCAAATGCGTATCAACTGACAAACACATGAACAAATTGTGGTATATCTATCCAATGGAATATTATTCAGCTACACAAAGGAATAAAGTGCTGGTACATAATATAACAACATAGACAAACCTTGAAAACATGGTAAGTGAAAGAAACTGTCACAAAAGACCAAATATTATGATTCCATTCATAGGAAAAGTCCAGAACAAGGACATTAAATCTATAAAGACAGAGAGTAGCATAGTAGTTGTTTAGGGCTGGCTGACTGGGGATTAGGGAGCTCGGGGGAATGATGGTTACAAGGTACAGAGGTTCCTTTTGAGGTGAAGAAAATGTTCTAAAATTGATTATGGTGATAGTTGCCCGTGTCTGTGAACTTACTAAAAACCATTAAATTGTATACTTTAAATGGGTGAATTGCATGTTATGTAAATTATATCTCAGTAAAGCTGTTTTAAAACATAAATTGCAACAGCATGCAAGCTGGGAAATATAATTTGGTCTCTCTTATTCCAACAGTAGGATGGTTTGTACTTTAATTTAGATCCCTGGTTATCTTTGGTGTGGAAATGAACAGAAACAGATCATTTCAAAATGTTAGGCAACAATTCAGAAGCATTCATATTTGGTTCTAGAAAACATTACAGTGGACAGGTGTAGTGGCTCATGCCTGTAATCCCAGAACTTTGGGAGGCCGAGGCAGGCGAATCACTTGAGGTCAGGAATTCAAGACCAGCCTGTCTAACATGGTGAAACCCCATTTCTACTAAAAATTACAAAAATTAGCTGGGTATGGTGGCACGCGCCTGTAATCCCAGCTTCTCTGGCAGCTGAGGCAGCACAATCACTTGAAACTGGGAGGCAGAGGTTGTAGACAGCTGAGATCACACCGCTGCACTCCAGCCTGGGCAACAGAGGGAAACTTTGTCAAAAGAAAGAAAGAAAGAAAAAGAAAGAAGGAAAGAAGGAAAGAAGAAGAAAGAAAGAAAGAAAGAAAGAAAGAAAGAAAGAAAGAAAGAAAGAAAGAAAGAAAGAAAGAAAGAAAGAAAGAAAGAAAGAGAGGAAAAAAGAGAGAGAAGAAGGGAGGGAGGGAGGGAGGGAGGAAGGAAGGAAGGAAAGAAGGAAGGAAGGAAAGAAGGAAACATTACAGTGATTTAGAGGTCGCTGATACCCCTTTCTAATTATGTTTTGCCTAGATGATGATATAAATGTATCATCCTAGAGTTAAAAAAAAAAAAAAAAAAAAAGACATACAAGAAGAGATGAGCAAGACATTTTCTAAATGGAAAGTCAACTAGGGATAAAATGTGTTTCAAGTAATCCACGAAGAGGAAGAGCAATATGTGAAAAATGGAGAATTGAACACACATATGCACACGTACCAAACCACACCATGTTTTACCCTGAAATTCAGCTGACTCTCTCTCCTTCCTGTGTCTTCCTTCATTAGCTTGATTACCACCTCAGCTATGAATAAATGACACCACACTGTTCTGCCTAAGGCTCAATGAGATGGGCTATTTAAACATTCAGTGGAGCCAAAGAGACATAAGAGGGGGATACAGTGCTAAGCATATGAACTCGAACTTGTTGGCAGATTCTGACCAGCAAATACAGAACACTCTTACTGAGCAGAAATTAGCTCATCATTTGTCTGTGGAGTTGGCCCAGGGCAATCATTTATTTCCAAGTTCCATCTGCAGCCCTGCCATCCCTGCAAAATGGGGTTGGCACCCTCCCAGAAACATGTTTTCAGAGAGGACTCAAGGAATTGCCTCCAGCGTTTCTCACAACCTGGCATCTTGCTCTCTCTTTAAGGTAGGACTCACCAAAAAACAACAAAAGCTTTCTGTGCAGGGGAAGGGAAACACCTTAACGGACTGAGCCTAGCAGCTGGGTGACAGAGGTGTGCTCAAGAAAATATTTTCTCTCTAATGAAATCATACACCACTGCAACGGGAGGAGAGAGGAGAAGCTGGGTCCAGTGTCAATATGAGGGGCTGATATATGTTAGGACACACAAGAAAGAGGAGAAGGAAATCTTCCAGGCCAAACAGAGAGCTTTATTCCATGAAAAAACAAGCAGCTGTTAGAGGCTGGTGCTCCATTCCCTGCTGGACTCCCTATTGTGGTCTTTGACACAGTGAAGAAGTATAGAAGACAGAATTGTGAGGAGGAGTTAGAAAATAAAGAATTCCGGGCCAGACTTTGCCAGTATTCTGGATCGGTACTGCCAACTAGTGTCTGCATTCCCGGCCAGTGTCTGCTGAGTTGATGAGTTTGCTCCCCATTCTGCCCAATCCACTTTTCTCCATCCTTGGTACCACTCAGACTTTCTAGATCAGTCCTCATTTCCAGTACTCTTTACTGTGTCCCCATAAACAACCAAAATTGCAGGAAATTCTAACTTATCAAACTACATCTTTGAGACTATTGCCTGCATCTAGAAATGGATCATGTCTTATTTCATTTGGGCTGTAATAACAAATTACCATAGGCGAGGTGGCTTAAACAACAAACACTTATTTCTCACAGTTATGGAGGTTGGAAGTCCAAGATCAGAGTTCCAGCATAGTTGCACATGGTTGAGTTATTGGTGAGAGCCTTCTTCTGGTTAAATCCTCACATGGCCTTCTTTTGTATACATATGGAGAGAGAGAGAGAGAGAGAGAGAGAGAGAGAGAGAGAGATTGTGTGTCTGTTCCTCTTTTTATAAGAGCAATAATCCCATCGTGGAGAGTCCACCCTCAAGGCCTCATCTAAACCTAATTGCTTTTCAAAGACCCCACTTCCAAAGAAGTGGACCCTCACATTGGGGATTAGCACTTCAACATATAAAACTGGGGGGGGAAGGGGATACAAACATTCAGTACATAGCAGACACAACTGTAGTTGCTATGGTCTGAATGTGTCACCCAAAATTCATATGTTGAAATTTAATCATCAATGTGATATTATTAAGAGGTGGGGCATTTAAGGAGTGATTAAATCATGAGGGTGGAACCCTCATGGATGGGATTTGGGTTCTCACTACAGGGCTTGAGGGAATGGGCTTATTCTCTTCTCTTCTTCTCTGCTGCTGTGTGAGGACACAATATTTGCCCTTTCTGCCATGTAGGAATGCAGCAAGAAGGCCCTCACCAGACACCAAATGCTAGCACTTTGATCTTGGATTTCCTGACCTCCAGAATCATAAAAATAAATTTCTATTGTGTGACATTTTCTGACGGCAGCACAACCTGACTAAGACACCACATACCTCTATTTGGAGGCCAGGCTATGGACAGAGAGAAGGGAAGAGTGAATTTCCTCTCCTGGAAACTCTTCCCTTTCCCTTGGTTCATAGGAAGCTATCAGTTTGCTGGGCAGAGACCATTGTAATATGCACTATGTTGGGTCATTGATGGGAGTGGAAGGGTGGGATAAAGAAAAGCAAATGTTAAAACAAGAATAACATCTTCAGAGTTTCAGCATTGCCTATATTGGCACATTCAATAAAAAAATATAACTTATGTGCGTAATCTGGAATGACCTTTTCACCACTCTCCACACTCCAAAGTACTTGAAGGTGACTCTTGCAAAAACTCCCAGAGAAAATACTTACTTAAACTCACTCCTCCCATCCCCTTCCCTTAAGTGCAATGCTTGGTACCATCCACTTCATTAAATGACACTTTCTAGGAGTTTGGCAGATGTTTCTGCTCACTCACCCCAGGAAATCCATTTGCCAGGTGCTGTAGCCTTAACCAACACAACATTTTACTATTGAACTTGTCATTGACGTGGAGAACATGAATCTAACAGATGAAATAAATGAAAACTCCACCTGGTTACACAATCCTCTTTTGGTAGTCTAAGAGATGTGCTCATCGTTTTCTTATCTCTCCTCTTTATGGAAAAGTTATCTAAATTCTGTAGCAGATATTCAAGGCCCTCTGTGATGGTCATTCCAGGCTCCTTACACTTCCAGCCAATGACAAGGGCTGTAGTTATGACATGGGTAGCTTAGCTCTCCCTAAGCATGCTCACTTCTCTCTCACTCCAAAGTCTTTGTGTTTGCAACTTCCTCCCTCCATCAGAAGTGCTTCCTCTCAAATTCCATCTGTTGAAATTCTACCTGTACCTCAAAATTTAATTCAAACACCAGCTTGTCCATGAAGTCTTCCCCAGTCTACATCCTGCACCTCTATCCTCTATTGTAACGGACCTGTCTTTCCTCTATGGCCATATCTGTATATGTGATCAGGAAATTTGGCCTAACAATTATCAAATGTTAGCTATCAACAAATATTTTTCACATGCAACCACATATTTTGAGCGATTTTAACTAAACCATCTTTGTGACTATCATGGTATCTAGAAAATCACCTTGCCTGGATCACTCACCATGTGATAAACTGATGGTATGTAGGACTGGACCTCCAGGTTTTATGAATGTTTAATAAGAAGGAACTAAAGCAATTGTATAAAATAACTGCTTTTGTTTAAGAACTGAGCCTGGCTTTGAAAAATAGTACCAATGCTACATATTTATGGGATTGTCCTGTTACAGATCACAGGATTAGACCCCACTCTGGTGGGTGGAGATGAACAATCCTTCAAAAGAGATAAATATCCAGGTTGCTTAATGGTGGAAAAAGAGAACAATCCAGGGTCAGGGAATGAAGACTCAGAAGGTAGGCCTTAGTTTGGCATGAAGGGAAAAATCCCTTTCTCTTTTAGAGCCAGGAATGAGTAGGACTCAGGCTTGGAGACGTGGAGATGCCAATAGCAATTCCAGAGGTGGAAGGAGAGTTCCCCTGGCCACATCAACGCTAGTTGCATGTGAGGCAGAGAGCAGGTGTGAGGTGGGAACCCCACACACCCTGGCCCTGTGCAATCTAGTTATTTCCTTTTAATTATACCCAAATTTTAATAAACTCTCATTACCTGTAGCAGCCTGCTGTATCATATAAAATTAGGTGGAAAGTCAACTTATACTTCAGATGAAGAGAAGAGGGGGAGACCAATACCCTTGTCCCTACATTCAGAAGGATTATCACAATGATGGTAACTCAGCATACAGGTGATCCCATGGGGGATTTGGGCAGCTGAAGGAGTCAGCCAGAGTACACATTGGCAATTTGCTACTAAAAAGAATGTGATATTAAATCCTTTGTAATTAATCACTTTCTAATTAACAAGTGTGCTGCGCTTTACATGTCAGGTATTCTTGACATGTTTGATAACTGTAATTTATTCAAGCGATTACAAACATACATCAGAAGTTAACACAACTCACAGAGGTGCCATTAAACGTAACAGAATACCCAAAATGTTTTTAGCACTTTTCTTTAGGGAATGTGCTACTTGAAAGGAAGATGTCTCAAAAGTCGATACTAAATTAGGTTAAAGATAATTACTAGCAGAATGTGTATAAAAGAACAACTCAAATAAATTGCTAAAATTGATATGCCAAAGGTTGATTTTTTGAAAATAAAGTCCAGATTGTTCTACAGTTTAGATACTATTAGTATTGTCCTCAGCCTTGGGTCACCTCTATCTACAATATTCAATAATACTGAGCAAAAATTTATTGAGTACCTACTAGAATCCCCGGCCACACATTGCAAAACTCTTTAGATAATTAAAACACAATTCATATTTCAAGGGGTGCATAGCTTAGTGGAGATTACAGACCCCTAAACAGATTATTAGAAAATAATTTAGTGACTGCACTGACTGAGATATGCAAAGAATAGCATAGGAATTCCAAAAGGAGGCTAGCTATTGAACACTTTTTGGTGAAAAATCTAGAAAACTTCTTGCTTACATATGTCTCACACTGAATTAATTAGTTTTTAAGTCATGCAAATAGATTTTTAATTGCAATTCATTTGCTGTCATACCAAGCAGTCATTCACCTGGTTTTTGTGGCTGGATTTTTCTTATAATTAATTATAGCACCAAGTGCCAAACAAAGGTGGTGAGAGGTTTAGCCACTTTCAGAATGATGGAATGATGACATTGGCAAGTCCTACCTTAAAAAGCACTGATAGGTCGGGCGCGGTGGCTCAAGCCTGTAATCCCAGCACTTTGGGAGGCTGAGACAGGCAGATCACGAGGTCAGGAGATTGAGACCATCCTGGCTAACACGGTGAAACCCCGTCTCTACTAAAAAATACAAAAAACTAGCTGGGTGAGGTGGTGGGTGCCTGTAGTCCCAGCTACTCGGGAGGCTGAGGCAGGAGAATGGCGGGAACCCAGGAGGCGGAGCTTGCAGTGAGCTGAGATCCGGTCACTGCACTCCAGCCTGGGCGACAGAGTGAGACTCCATCTCAAAAAAAAAAAAAAAAAAGCACTGATAATACTAGCAAAATTATCAAAAGCAGTCACTTCAGAACTCTGAAAATAACCAAATGCATAGATAAACTGAAATAACACATCGACTTTGGCCTCTCAAAGTGTTGGAATTACAGACATGAATCACCATGCCTGGCAGGAAATGTGTTTATCTTGCCTTCATTTTGGAAGTATAGTTCTGCTGGATAAAGAATATTTGCTTGACAGGTTTTTGTTCTTGTAGACCTTTAAATATGTTGTCCCACTGCCTTCTGGTCTCCACTGTTTTTGATGAGAAGTCAGTTATTAATCTTATTGGGAATTCCTTGTATGTGATGAGTTATTTTTGTCTCTCTACTTTCAACATTTCCTCTTTGTCTTTTCACAATTTTTGACCATGATGTTTCTGGGTGTGGATCTCTTTTATTTTATCCTACTTGAGATTTCTTGAGATTTTTGAATGTGTAGATTAATGTTTTGTTAATCAATTTGGGACATTTTCAAGCATTATTTCCTTGAATATTTTTCTTCTCTCTCTCTCTCTCCCCCTCTCTCTGCTCCTCCCTGTATTCCCACCATGTGGATATTGGTTTGATCCATGCTATCTCACAGGTCTCTGAGATTCTGTTCATTTTTCTTGAGGTTGGACAAACTCTGTCTCCAGGCTTGTTGATTTTTTTTTTTCTTGCCAGTTTAAATCTGCTTTTGAACACTAGAAATTGAAAAATTTCTAGTGAAATTTTCATTTCAGTTATTTTACTTTGTAACTCCAGAGTTTCATTTGGTTCTTTTTATAATTTCTGTTTTCCTATTATATTCTCCAATTGGTGAGGCATTGTTGTCATACTTTAATGTAACTATTCAAACACGGTGTCTTTTAGTTCTTTGAACATATTTATAATAGTGATTTGAAGTCTTTGTCTACTAAGTCCTACATCTAGTCTCTCTTGTAGATGGTTTCTGTTGACTGCTTATTTTCCTGTATATGGACTACATTTTCCTGCTCTTTTGTCTTTCTGGTAATTAAAAAAACTAGACATTTTAGATCATATTATAGCCATTCCTGATCTTAGTTATTTTTAGCAAAGTTGGTCACTTTGCTATCGCCCTTATTTTGGTTTGATCAAGATTATTTTAACTCCCTAAGTAAGCAAATGGTTGGAGGAGAAAAAGCTAAGATATCTTTCCAATCTCTAGGAGAACCTGTCTGGCATATTTTTCTCTGTATATCTGGCATACAAAGTTAGAACAAATATTGGCTAAATGAATGAATAAAACTCAGACACTAAAGAGATTGTGTGGTCTACAGCTCAGGATTTCTCAAAAAGATAAGTCACAAGCTTTCAGTGATTAGGTAAAGTTTGAGAGGCAGTAGTAAATGGTAGTGTAAAACCACCTTTTTCCCCATGATCCTTTCTTATACAATATATCTTACTTTGCTCATCTTTCACCTGTCAACCACCATTCAATGTCATTTTGACTTGCGAAGAAGTCAAGAAAGAAAAAAGCAAAGCTGAAGAAATTGGAGGAAGGAAATTCTGGTGACTGCTAGTTGTTTCTTTTTGAGAATTTGCAGTTTTCCATTTTCTGTTCTTTCTCTGTATCAGAAGGACCTATGACCACTTGAAAAGCCCTAACCTCCAGATTGAAAAACACTATTTTAGGCCATTATTATCTAGAAATTGGAATCAATTAACAAAAGAAAGAAGATAAATCATCTGCCAGAGATGCCAAAAGATAAAATAATTCTAAGCATCAAAGGTGAAGTAAAATTTGACCATTCAATTTGGATGTTGGTATTAAATAATTATTGATGATTAAGCTGCCATTCCTTTTCAACTCTTATGTTGAAGACTGATTTTGCTTAGCTTTTGTTTCCTTTACCCTTTTCATTTCTGCAGTTAGGAGGTGGCAGACTGGAGGTGTTACTCGAGTTGCCGTGGAAACCATTCGTCAGAAGCTAGTGTTGAAGACCCGGGCAACAGGGTGGAAATGGATGAGCAGTGGTGGTGCCCAGATCTGGTTACCAATTTGGAAGAGCAGCTGGAAAAGGAGTCTGTTTGAGGTACAACATATCCCCAGGGATTGTAGAGGTACTCTCTCAACCTCTCACTGATCTTCAGCATGTAAGTGTTCTCTTCAGCATTGGTGAAGAGAACAAGTAAAAGTAACTGCAAATAGCAAAGAGAGGCCCAGCTTAGAGGAAATGGTTCCAACTCCCTTTTTGATGTAAAGGTCTTAGGGATTACTTTACTACATGGAAGTTTTCAAGAACACAGGAGGGCTATTCATAAGCCCTCTGAAACATGAGACATACATATGCAAGTTATGTCAAGGACAGGGCTGTGCTCTGTGCTCAGCACCATCTGGAGGCATTAGCATGAGTGAATCCACTTGTCTTTTTTGTCCTTTTGTGAATTCATTTTCCATACTTATGTATCCTGTTCCGGGCTGTTCAGGCACAACAAATTTGACTTTTACAAAATCTAAGGCCATCAGATTTTTATAAAAGTCAAATTTCGGTCCCTCTCCACACTTAACCCAAAGAAAAAACATTAAATTTTGATCTAGTGACAGAGACATTCTCTGCATACATGATTGGTTTGATCACTATAATGGTCAAGAAAATGGTTTAGCTTATTTTTAACATACTCTTTAAAAAGTTCTAATTAGTGGATACGTGTGTGTGTGTGTTTGTGTGTCCCTAAATGAAACTCATAAGCCCTTTCTTCTGTATGTAACAAACAATACAAACATACCTGATTGGTGAGTACAAATCTGCCTCCACCTTCTGCAAATAAGTATTTCTGTGCAAGATGAAACACACACTTCATCCAGAGAGAAGAAGCCTGTACAGTAAATGGAGACATTGAATTTATGGTACCAGCAAATTTAACTTTGAATTGATAGACCATGCAACGAACTCGACAATACTTTTCAAGCTCAGGAAGGGACTGGATCACAAAAATATCAGCTAAGCCAAAAAGAAGTGTTCACTCAACCCCTTCCATCATCTCTGTGTCCTTCCATAGGAAAAGGTCTATAAAGTGCATTTCTCTGAGAAATGGAGAAGCATAACAAAGGAAAGTACTCTTCGCTTTCCTCTGGCTGTGGGAAGGTAGAATATCTTTTTATGAACAGTTTAAAGTTAAGGAAAATAGATGTTGTAGATTCAGGATTCTCCTTTTTTCCATGCAAATAAAGGAATGATGTGAACACATTCTTGGATATTTTATGTCCATTGATGGACATAGATTTGGGGTACACAGATTTAGACACAAATGTCCGCTATTCCTCTTTCTCAGTGCATGCTTCAGAAAAGTTGCTTAATCTCTCTGAATCTCAGTTTCCTAATCTGTGAAATGGAGATAATAATAGTAAGGGAGGAGACCACCCCTCATATTGTCTTATGCCCAATTTCTGCCTCCAAAGAAAGAAGAAGTAAAAACTAAAAGGCAGAAATGAAATCCACAAGCAGACAGCCTGGCACCACACCCTGGGCCTGCTAGTTAAAGATCAACCGCTGACCTAATGGGTTATTTGCATAAAAAAGCACTGTGAAGATCCCTGTCCTGTTCTGTTCTATTCTAATTACTGGTATATGCGGCCCCCAGTCATGTACCCCCTGCTTGCTCAATGATCGCAACCTTCTCACGTGGAGCCCCTTAGAGTTGTGAACCCTTAAAAGGGACAGGAATTGCTCACTAGGGGACCTCAGTTGTTGGAGACATAAGTCTTGAGTCTTGCGGAAGCTCCCAGCCGAAAAAGCCCTTCCTTCTTTAACTTGGTGTCTGAGGGGTTTTGTCTGCAGCTTGTCCTGCTACAATAGTAGCCACTTCATGAGAATGTAATGGGAGCTGAAAAAGATGGCACTCGTAAAATGCCTATAGTGTGCTCAAACAGCTGTTACTCACTTGAGAGAGCATATCTCTTCTGACTATCTCTTTCAGATTCTGATTCTCAACTCTTCCCAACTTTGGTAGGTTGAAATTGGCCACAGTGGGAATATTTACATCATGAAAATTGGGCAACAATACAAATCAGGGCTTTGTTTTTAGTTTCACTGAGGCAGTTTATTAGCACACCTCTGTGCCTATCTCACAGTAAATGCTCAATAGTAGCAACTCATGTTATATTTGATGATGGTCCATTATCTTTCTAAAACACCCAAAGTTCTGAGCTAGTCCATTTGAAGTTGAATAGGGAGAAAGAAATATCTGTAAGTGAATTCAATTAGCTTTCTCTGATTGGGTGGCTGGAGTTGCAGAATGCTAACTTCACTAATATTTCCAGTGATCACAAATATTGAAAGATAGTGAGCAGTTTGGTCAGCACAGACCCTTTAAAAGAAAACAGCAACTGAAATACAAACTTGCTTTCACTTGAATGGGTGGCCTGGAAGATAAGCGAAGACTCAGATGGCAGAAATGGACACATGTATCTCTGAAGAAGACAGGGTTGCAGTTTCAGCCTTCAGATAATGTTAAACATAAGTTTCTTTAGTAACCTGAAGGTTGAGCTGTGTAGCTCTTCTGCTTGGATAGAAGACAATGAGACTTCCTAGAATAGCAAATCTCAGGAAATAGATCTTATCCTGGAGTAGGGACCCAAATGACCTCCTGTAAGAAAAGCTGGTTTCCCAGTTCATGATGATACTGCATCTGTTTTTATACTTGTCTTTCCTCTGCTTATTTCCTGTTAGCCACCTGAGAAGGTGAAGAAAAAATGATTCCATTTACAAACCAATTTCTTTATCTCTTTTCCCTCCCCCATTTCTTTCTCTTTCTCTTTTTCTTAGTCTCTCTCCAAGCCTAGCAAAGAGGTGACTAGCAGGGAGAAGGAGATGTTCCTACCTGGATTAGGTAGGCAGTAAAATATCCCACACAGAGGAGAGCCAAATCCTAGAGACCCCAGGTATATTAGTCCATTTTCATACTGCTATGAAGAAATACTCAAGACTGGGTAATTTATAAAGAAAAAGAGGCTTAATGGACTCACAGTTCTACATGGCTGGGGAGGCCTCACAATCATGGCAGAAAGCAAAGGAGAAGCAAAGGCACATCTTACATGGTGGCAGGCAAGAGAGTATGTGCAGGGAAACTGCCCTTTATAAAACCATCAGATCTCTTGAGACTTATTCACTATCGAGAGAAGAGAATGGGAAAAATCTGCCCCCATGATTCAATTACCACCCACCAGGTCCTTGCCAGGATGCATGGGAATTATGGAAGCTACAATTCAAGATGAGAGTTGAGCAGCAACACAGCCAAGCCATATCACCAGGGATAGCAAGAATTCAGGCATCACCTAAAAGGCAGATGTATAGGTAGGAAGGTTGTCAACGAGAAGTTCAGCAGTAAGTAGCAAAGACTGAGCCATAGTGATACAGGAGGGCGGCAGGGAAGTGCTGGGAGAAGAAGGGCGGTTCCCTGGCGAGGGCTCCACCCCCAGGCTGTGCCCACAGACCTCGGTAAGGACAGGCACTCCTGCCCTGGCGCCCAAATGTTACATTTTCCAAGAGTACCCTGGCCTGCCACGTCCCCCTCCTGTGCCTGTAAAAATCCTGAGACCCTAGCAGGCAGACACATAAGTGGCTGGACGTCGAGAGCAACACATTGGCGGAAGAAGACACAAGCAGCTGGAGTTGAGAGGACGTTGGACACACAAGCGGCTGGACATTGAAGGGAGCACAGTAGTGGAAGAGCACATGACAGAAGCTACCAGGCCATCGACCGGTGGAACAAAGCGGAGTTTGGCCAGGGCAGTCAGAGTTTCTTCCCACTCCCTGAGGAGTTTGCGGCCCAACTCTAGGGGAAAACCATCTCCCTCTGGCTCTCCCACCTGCTGAGAGCTGCTTCTACTCAATAAAACCTTGCACTCATTCTCCAAACCCACATATGATGGGATTCTTCCTGTACACCAAGGTAAGAACCCCGGGATACAGAAAGCCCTCTGCCCTTGCCATAAGGCAGGGGTCTAATTGAGCTAACACAAACTGCCTACAGATGGCTAAACTAAAAGAACGCCCTGTAACACACGCCCACCGGGGCTTCAGCCTTAAACATCACCCCTAGACACTGCTGTGGGGTCGGAGTCCCACAACCTGCCCATCTGCATGCTACCCCTAGAGGTTTGAGCAGCAGGGCTCTGAGGAAGCGAGCCACACCCCCATCGCACACCCTGTGAAGGGGACAAGGGAAGTTTTCCCGTTTCAGTGGGAACTAGGGAAAATGGGAGGATCTCAGTTCCTAAAGGTAATGAGCTATATGGGGAGTGAAAGGCAAGAAAGGACCCCATCTCAGAAGAATTGTGTTACAAGAAATCAGGGCGGCATTTAGATGGAGGAATAGAGAGGAAAAAAACCAGAAATGCAGCATGAGTCATGAGGAACACAAGTCAAAATCAGAGCGGGATTAACAAGGAGACGGGCTTAGTGCAGACTGCCTGGCCCACGGATCTTGGACCAGTGCAAAATCTATATGGAGAGTTACTTTGTTAGCACCATCTACTGCAAAAAGAATGTGCAGTCCCAGAGCCAGGAAAACAGGTAAACTATTGCAATACTCAGCAGCGTGTCTCCACAGAGGCCTCAGATCAAGGCTGGTTTTTCATCCGATAAAATAAACTAACCTTATCAAACTACGGTGACTAAATTAACTCTAAACACAGTATGTGTAGGCAGCAGCTACTCTGCTTTTGGTAACAGTATGATTCTAAGGAAATGAATTCCCAGAACTTTTTATTCTTGAGCTAATAAATATAGCATGTTTACTGAGGACCACTGTTCATTTCATATGCTTTTGACCTGGAATATTTATGTTATTTAAGTAGCAAATAACTAAATCCCACCAGAGACCTAGATCTCCCAAGAATGGTTTTCATAAAAGATGTATTTGTTAGCGGGTACAAGTTTGTCCATAAGCAAAGTAGATAGTAGCCTAGGTATGGTGAAATCCTTCCCCAGTCAGTTACCTTCAAAGACTTCAAGCTCTTGGTGTGAGTTGCTGCTTCACAACCCATCTCAATATTTATTGAGCACCTACTATATGCCAGGTAACAAGCAAAGCTTTGGGAATACAAAGAAAGATGAACTCTGACACTGAGAAATCCAAGAGTTAATGAGAAGTATGAGTAAGTATGGAGCGAGTGGTAGTTTGGAAGCAAGGAAGAGAAGAGAACCTGAGAGCTCTAGATATCTGAAATGTAGATCATCAAAAAGGGAGGGAAGGTCAGGAGTAGGATGCTGGCCCAGGATGCTGGGGGAAATTCAGCAAGAAAATACTATACAACTTTGCTTATTTATGCATTTACTCATCAAATACTTATTAAATATCTGTTATGCACAGTAATTGTTTGAGTTTTACAAGTGTGAAAAAGTCCCCTATTTCTTGAGAAGACAATTAACAAGCCATAATAATAACATATGAAAACATAGAGAAGTATAGTATAGGAAGACATAGCATGACAGGGATTTATGTCTTTTCTTATCTCACTGATGTATCTCCACCACCTAGATCAGTATCTGGTACACAATAGGACTCAATGAACATCTTTTGAATGAGTGAATGAATAAATAAATAAATAAAAGGAGCGCCCATCTAACTGTGGAGCTGGGCGCTACACATCTGGGATATCTTCCAGCAGGAAGTGACATTTAAGATAGGATATGAGCTGGGTGCAGTGGCTCATACCTGTAATCCCAACACTTTGGGAGGCTGAGGCGGGCAGATCACCTGAGGTCAGGAGTTCGAGACCAGCCTGGCCAACAAAGTGAAACCCTGTCTCTACTAAAAATACAAAAATTAGCCAGGTCTGGTGGTGCTCACCTGTAATCCCAGCTACTCGGGAGGCTGAGGCAGGAAAATCACTTGAACCCGGGAGTTGGAGGTTGCAGTGAGCCATGAGATCGCACCACTACACTCCAGCCCAGGCAACAGAGCGAGACTCCATCTCAAAAAAAAAAAAAAAAAAAAAAAAAAAGGATAGGATATAAAGGAGGAAAAAAACATAGGCAAAGAAGAGAAGCAGCTGAGTTGCAGGCATAAGAAATAGAAAATTGGTTTGGGAGGCCAAGGCGGGCAGATCACGAGGTCAGAGATCAAGACCATCCTGGCTAACACGGTGAAACCCCGTCTCTACCGAAAACACACAAAAATTAGCCGTGCATGGTGGTGGGCGCCTGTAGTCCCAGCTACTCGGGAGGCTGAGGCAGGAGAATGGCGTGAACACGGGAGGCGGAGCTTGCAGTGAGCCGAGATCGCGCCACTGCACTCCAGCCTGGGCGACAGAGTGAGACTCGGTCTCAAAAAAAAAAAAAAAAAAAAAAAAAAAAAGAAATAGAAAATTGGGAGACAGTTTTGTGGGTTCAAGAAATTTCTATAGATAAAGTTTAAGAGCAGGACGGGGAAGCCTCCTTAAAGTGTTTGAACTTTTTTCTTAGTACAATAGGAAGCCATTGAAGGATTTTACTCATGGGATAAATGCCAACTATTTTTGCTTTTAGAGAGATTATTCTTGCTGCAATATTAGAGAATCAATGGAAAGGACAAAAGCTTGGAGTCAGGAAGGCCAGCTAGGAGGCTGTCACAGCTATCCAAGGAGACATGCCAGCAGCCTGGATTATGGTGGTATCTGGAAAGACATGAAAAGATGAATGCACTTGGTAAATACTTAAGAAATATTTATGAGGTAGCCCATAGCTAGTCCTATACACAAAATTTTAAAAATCAAGACCAGGGCCAGTGGGTCACACCTGTAATTCTAGCACTTTGAGAGGCTGAGGTGGGTGCACTGCATGAGGCCAAGAGTTTAAGACCAGCCTGGGCAACATGGCGAAACCCTGTCTCTACCAAAAAAAAAAAAAAAAAAAAAAATTAATAATAATACAAAAGTTAGCCAGGCATGGTGGTGCATGGCTGAAGTCCCAGCTACTCAGATGGCTGAGATGGAAGGATAGATTGAGCACAGCAGGCGGAGGCTGCAGTGAGCCATGCTTACGCCACTGCACTCCAGCCTGGGCAACAGAGTGAGATCCTGTCTAAACAAAAAACAAAAAACAAAACAAAACAAAACCACACACATAGAAGAATCAGTCTGTTGAGATGAATACAATACTTAGTTCTTTTGTTTTGCTTTGTTTTGTTTTGTTTTGTTTTATATGGAGTCTCGCTCTGTCACCCAGGCTGGAGTGTAGTGGTGCAATCTCAGCTCACTGCAACCTCTGCCTCCCAGGTTCAAGTGATTTTCCTACCTTAGCCTCTCGAGTAGCTGGAAACATAGGCATGCACTGCCATGACCAGCTAATTTTCATATTTTTTGTAGAGACGAGGTTTCACTGGCCAGATTGCTCTTGAAATTCTGACCTCAGGTGATCTGCCTGCATCAGCCTCCCAAATTGCTGGGATTATAGGTGTGAACCACCACGCCCAGCCATTTTTAGATATTAATTTTATGTGTCAATTTGGAGAGGGTTTTGTGTAAGATTAACGTTTAAATCTGTGAACTTTGGATAAAGCAGCTTGCCATCCATGAAGTGGGTGGGCCTCATCCAATCAGTTGAAGGCCTGACTAGAACGAAGTAAGTGCCCCCACTCCCAAGCAAGAGGGAATTCTTCAGAAGACTGCCTTTGGACTTCATTTGCAGCACTGGCTGTCTTGGGTCTCCAGGCTTTCAGCCCACACTGCAGATTTGGACTTGCCTGCCTCCACAATCACATATGTCAGTTCCTTCTTTTCTCTCTCTCTCTTTCTTTTGCCATATATATCTCCTATTGGTTCTGCTTCTCCAGAGAACCTTAATGAACACATCTTTAAGGAAAAAACCCACTAAATAATGATGCAGATTTCTCAGGAAGCCATCACTGAAATCCACTCTAGGCAATATGTTATCTCAACGCTATCTAACCAATGTTCAGAAAATTGATCTAAAAAGTCAACAAAATGTGAATATAAAATTGCATCAGACTCCAAAACAAATCTGAGGCTGATATGTTGAATGGCATTTTAACTGTTAATACAGCTCTGATTCATGAGCCTGACAACTTTGTGAGGAATTAAACACGATCATCAGAGCTGGGTAAGAATTTGCAGATCGTGTGGTCTGACCCCATTACTTTATAGCTGTGAAAATTGCCTGATTTCATCTATACCCCTGAGCACTGCCTGACATTACATGGTCAGAAGGAAACCCTGGGAGGTAGCTTCTCACCCTCTCGACACCAGTATTAGAGCACTGCCCTGTTCCGCTGGACCTGTGGGAAACAGGGACGCCCAGGGAGCATGTGTGTGGGGTGTATTATCCATGGATGATTAACTAGATCAGTTCAAGCACAATATTAATGATGCCAGTGTCATGGCTCTAAGTCTCATGAGCTAATTGACGTCAGTTGTATTATTTTGTTGTGGATGATATTATTATTCTCTGTTCATTTTTCTGTCAAAAATATGTGCTATGGGTCACAACAGGCAAGAGAATATGACTGATTCAGTACAAGTTTATGCCATTGATCAAAATAATAATTACAGTAGAAATCTCTTGATTTTTATCTGCTCAACATCTCATCTCACCTTATGGAAACAGCGGCCTGTTCCTCAGTGGAACTCCCTTTCTGATGCATGAAGTCCCATGGCGGGCCACACATCACAGTCCTCTTCACCCACCTGGGTTAACAGGGTGGAAACATCCAATCTTGGCCAAGCAGATCCTCTTTCCCGGGAATTTGGATCCTGATCAGGGACACAGAACTTCTATGCTGTTGCTGCTCAGTCATGCAGGGGTTGTGTCCCATGGTTCCTACTACCCTAGATGCATAGTGATGGTCTGTGGGCTCATATACTGAGATCCCAACAACTGACCTCAGTCTAGTTCTCCCTGAGGCCAGTTCAGTTTTCTCCCAATGAATTCCTGTTTCTCATTTAAGGTGGGTCTTTGTTACTTTCACCCAAAAACTGTAACTGATACAACAACTCAACATGCCCAGTTTTCACTGGTTTTTCAGAGACCTCGTCTCTGTATATGGAAGGAATATTTCTATGTCTGGACCATAGCTTATTCATTTATTCATTTAATGAAATGAGAACACACAATATTTTGACATAATTTCAGATGTGTTGAGTTTTTTTTATCATAAAGCTAACACATGCTTATAAAACTCAATCAATACAACCATATACACCAAGCAGGATGCTTGTCTTCAGTAAACTCATCTCTCTTACAGAAATAATCACTGCATTATACAGTTTGAGTACATTTGAATTAGTTTGATGTACAGAACTTTCTCAAAATGGGATCATACTACAAACTGTTATAAAACTTTGTTTACTTTTAACAACATAACCATGATATCTTTCCACATTTGTGTCTATAGATCTACTTCACTCTTTGAAATGGCTGCATATTGTTTTATAGATTGTTTTGAATGTAACCATTGCGATGGTTGGAATCTGTACCCCAAAAAGCTTGTGTTGAAAACTTAATCACCATTGTAACAGTTTTAAGGGGTGGAACCTTTAAAACATGATTAGTTCATGAGGGCTTTACTCTTAGGAATGAATTTAATGTTGCTATTGCTGGAGTAGTTTCCTTATAAAAAATGAATTTGCCCTCTTCTCAATCTTTCTCTTGCCCTCTCTTCCCCTTTCACCATGGGATGATGTAGCAAGAGAAGCCCTCTCCAGACACTGGCTCCTTGATCTTGAACTTTCCAGCTTCCAGAACCATAAGCCAATACATTTCTGTTCATAATAAATTACCCAGTCTGTGGCATTCTGTAATAGCAGCACAAAATGGACTAAGACAAGGATATTCCTATAGACAGGCATATAGGTGTTTCTAATTCTTTGCTAACTCAGCAATGCTGCAATTTTAAGATACCTATGAACCAGAACTGCTTACGAGCTTTTTGAAGAGGACTGCCCACATGGAGGAAGAGAAAATGGAGATATCGTCAGGAATATTTCCTTGAATCCTGGGAGAAAGGAAGAGATTAGTTGCTAAAGGACAATGGGCCAGTGCCTGGATATTAGGAGATTACCTGATAAGACCTTTGCCATCAATCTATATGGGATCACCGTGTTCCCCCACATTTTACTGAAATTCAGGCAGGATTAGGAGTTCCTATTCATGGTTCCTGCACAACAAATTGGATTACTATTTCAAGTCACATCATGGACACAGAAATGTAGTAACATGACGAGGGTTCCCTCCTACTTGCTAAACCCTTCTTCTACCAACACATTCCAAGAGAAGGTGAGCAGTCTGCTAACACAGAAAGGAGCTTCCCACAGGGGCTATTCAAGAGCTGAGGACCTGGATAAAGATCCAGAAAGCTCGAACCCTAGAAGAAGGAGGAGAAAGCCTGGAACAAAGTAACTGCAAGGTCAGGTGGTGTTAGTGTTCTCGCGGGTGAGGCCGTGTTGACAGAAAGTTACACATGCTACTTCTGACTCCAGGAGTGCCAGCACAGGAGGTCACAGAACACACCTAGTGGCAGCCCAGGGATAGCACCATTATGCACATGCCTGTGGCCAAAGCCACAGATGCTATCAACAGGGGTCAGGTCATGAGCTCCATGAGAACAATGACCCCATTTTAATCATTTCCCAAAACCCAGAGATGAATTATTGTCAAGTGATTGTTCAGTTGAATGTAAATAACAAAAGCAGCTCAGCCTTGATCTACCAGCATCACTAGCCCCATGTACAACCCCATGCTCCGGAGATCCAGGGATTATACAAACGAAGTTGGTGAGAAAATGTGGCCACTGATGGGGAAGGTTGGTCAGGTGCAGAGCTCGGCTTAGGTTGATTTTCTCAAAGCAGAGGCAAGGCATGGGAGAGTAGGGGTACTTGTTGTCAGCCAGAACCTGAAATCCTGGGCTCTGCTGAAGAACTGAAGGAGGGCACATGAGAAGGGGCAAGGCTTTACCTTATCTCAGATGAACACATCCACACTTCCAGCATTATGGCTTCTCAGAAGCATCAAAAATGGAATTAATTTTCCTCTGGGAAACCTCAGCTGATCCTCAACTTACAGGAGAGAGGAGAGATAGCAGACCTGCTTTATAATCTCTCTCACAAGTTTCTGGATCCCTTTTATTTCTGGTAAATATGTATAAGGAGCTAACCAACCATATTAGCTAAACCACGAAAGGATGGTAAAAGAACATTCCAGAAAGTTTTAAATTGTAGAAGTTGATGTTCAGATTGCTGTCTTCCATACTTGCTGCAATTTTTCCTGAAGTAGCCAGTTAAAATATAGGGCTCGGAGAGCGGAAAGATGACAGCTATTTTATCAGCAGCTATTCACACTGCCACAACTTTCCCCAAAAGCAGTGTTTACTACTATTCCGCTAACTCTTAACTCAACAGGAGACTCTCACATGGGGATCTCAAAGCTCCTAAATAACAGTGATGCTTGACATAAAGACAATGAAAGGAGAGTTCAAAGCTTTGCACAGATACTCCTTAGTGCTCTTCATATCCCATGATCCTTCTGATGAAATCCCAAAGTCCATAGAGTCTCCAGCCTGTGTTCCCACCTCAGGGCCTCTCCACCAACCTCTTATAAATATGAACAAAGCCCTTGAGCCCCCGGGTGACTGATCCTCTGTCATATACTAGTTTAGCACCTGGGCAAACAAAAGGTTCCATGACCCAGAGAACTTCGGTATCTAGCTAACAACAGTCACACACTGACTGTAGGAGACCTTCCAGCTATACTGGAACCTCTGTCTTTATTCCTTCAGAAGCAGGGTGCACCCACAGGTTTCTGGCAATTTCTCATCCAAGGACCCAGGGCCACCGACACCACCTTGTGGTTCATCGAAAGGGAGCATGAAAGAAGAGCACTGCATCCTGCCTGCGATCAGGGCTTGCTTGCATTCCTGCTCTCTGGGACCACTGCCTCAGACCCGTCTATCTGTGGAACCCTGAGCCTCCCAGCCACTGTAACCTTACAGACGTAGCTAAGACCATTGAGCCTTGCTATTCTCCTTGGACTTGCCACATTCTACCTACCCCATCCATCTCATCTTTTCAGTTTTCCAAGTCCTGGATTCTCAGCATATTTGTCTGTCACCTCAGGTAACTACCTGCCTGACTTTGTTAAATTCACCTGAATCCTCAGACTCCCTGGCCTCACACTGCTTTTAATCACAGCCGTGTAACCTGGAGGGGTGGAGAGGGATAGAGTGACAGGTGCCTATCAGCCAACATTAAGAATGTCCCTTGCCCTCCAAGAGTCAGTTGGGCTGACACAAATAAGACATAGCAAAATGAACTGGTATAGGCCAGGGTGCCATAGTTGAGGTCCAGCCTAGTTCCTAGTCTGGGGTTCCCTCTTATCCCCATAGCAGGGGACTTCTGATTCTTACCTGGCTCAGGCTTATCTCCATCTCCAGAGCCTATGCTGGAGTAGGAGAGATTTAAAGCATCTCAGCCTAATCAAGGGTCAGAACCAGTCACACTCACACTCACCACTTGTCCAACCTCGAGACCTAAAATTCTGCCTCACTTCCAAAGCCCAGTGCCCACTCTGGGTCCTGTTTCTGATGCCTGGGACCTGGTCTTCCCTGTATCTCTGCCTATGTCATGCTGTTCTGAGTTAACCTTGTCACTCCCTCTCCCAGGACCTGGAATGACCAGGATTCTGGTTAATCAGCTTGTGTTCTTTTAATCCTGAGCCTTTCTTAGAATCAGAGACAAAGAAAGAGAGCCTGGCGTGGGTGTGTTGAGAGGCGGTGAGGTGAGAGGGTTGGTGGCATGATGAATCCTATAGTAATGTGTGCTCCCAGCCCTGCGAGCCCGCTAGCCGCTTTCCCAGCTGCTGACTAATGCCTTCTCCCAGCCTCATCTCGGGAATATGATCCCTTTCACATCCACTCAGTGAGTGCACTCGCAATGACCCATTAATTGAAAGTGGCAAGACCTCTGAAAATAACCTAGGGAGAGACAGATCTAGCCAGCCTGGGATAATGCAGTTTCCTAGCACTTGCCACTCACTCAGCCTAAACTGACTCCATGCAGAAGACTTGGCTACTGCGCTTTAGAGAAAGTAGCTCAAGTCTTGCTTGCTTTTGACAAACGAGCTCCCGAGTAGCTGGACCTGATCCTAACATTTGGTTTGCATTACACATACATTGCACAAATCTATCTGCCTGAGGGAACTGCACTCTTTCTTTTAGGGTGGCTTCAATGAGAAGGCAGAAAGAGCGAAGGGAGGAATCACTACTTGGACTCAAACATGGCCAACTTGCTGACATGGCAGATAATACCTGGGGCTGATCTGGTGATCTAGTCATCTTAGAGTTCGTGAATCAAGGAAGGCAATGCTGGAGATAGCCTAGCAGGGAGAACGGAAGTCAGACTCTCAGAGACAACATAAGGAAAATACTATGACCAGAAGTTCTAAAGGGGATCCTGGTTAATAGAAGGTGAAAGTTTTCAGAATAATTTAAATATAATTCTAATAATGTAATCCCAAACAATCACAATGATGATTTAAGTGGGGCTGGGACAAGTAATCTGTGTGTGTTTGTGTATGTGTGTGTTCTTGTGTGTGTGTTTAGTTGACATTTGCTGCATTAAATTCTTAATGTATACCTGAAACCATGCTAAATAAACTCTTTACAACCATTTCCCCATTCAATCCTTAAGACAACTATATTTAGTAAGTACTCTTATTATACCCATTTTACAGATGAGAATACCGAGGTTCACAAGGTTAAGTTAATTGGCCAAGGTCATACAATTGGTAGATTTCCCAAATCTGGATTTAAACCTAGACCATCTGACTCCAGAACCCGTGCTCTTAACCATTACCTACATGAAAGAGAGGCATAGTCCTGAAAGAACAATATTAGGATGCATAAAGCCTTCTAGGTTAAGCTAGAAGTTATGAAAATACCGAACAACTTATATCCAAAACAGTACTAACACGGGAAGGATAGGCCTACTTTCTGGAGGCAAATGATACAGCCCAGAATACAAATAGATTTGAACATGCATAACAATTCCAGTTGACAGGGCAAGGCTACCTGGAGCACAGTGATACGGAAGTGTCTGAGACAGTGTCCAGGCTGAACTGGAAAGAGTGCTGAGGCCAATTACCAATATCTGCGATGGATGCAGGAGAAGGGAAGGATGACAGATGTGCTATGTATTTGCTGTTCATAACAGAAGTCCACAGGTGGCAGAGAGAGGGAGCGGGATTCCTCCGAGGAAACAGGCCAAAGTTGAGACAAATATGTGGCCAGCCACAGAGAGGGCTAACCATAATGAAAGGTGCCTGCCTAGGAAGTGGGCTGCATGTGGCATTGGGAAAGTATGCACACTGCTTGGCGGTCCCAGCTTGCTCCTCAGCAGTCACCAGTCAGGTATCCAAGAGTAACTAGGAAAGGCAAGATTCCTCTTCCAGAACAGGATTCTGGAAAGAAGTCAGGCAGTGACTCTGGGACTTGATATGTGGTCTCAAAAAAGCAAGAGCCAAAGGCTCGGTCCCTAGAGGACAAATCAGAGTGAGGTCAGCAACAAGGCTGAGGAACACTGCTGAGTGATGGCTCTTGGGTCTGCAGATGTCTCTCCATGCAGGGTCTGAAATGGTTTTAGAATACAGAGAGGGGCTAAGCCAGCAACTAGGAATTAAGTAGCCTTGGTTGTTTGTGAAGCTTGAGAAAGGACAAGGCAGGAAGCAGTATGTCCTCACACCCACCCTATGAATAGAGAATGAGGGAGAACTGGTTTGGCAATCAGTCAAGGGAAAAAGGCTGGGAGGCTTTTAGTTGACCACTAACTTAAAAAGAAACAACAGCTAACAGGGCTGCTACAAAAGCAAATACAATCTGCACCAGCCCCAGTGTGGTGTCCAGATCAAGGGGAAAGAATAGTGTTTTGCATTTGTAAAACCACATCTGGGGAATTGTGCCCAGGTCTGCACAGCCCACATTAAGGGGGCTGGGGCAAACTACAGAGGATAGTGTGAGCTTAGATAAGGTGCAGTTGTAGTAACTGAAGTTGGGTTTTGTTTTTGTTTTCTGGTTGAGAGAGAACGTTTGAGGAACATGTTAGCTTCTTCGAGCCAAGTGGCTGACCTTTGAAGCAAGGATTTGACTTATTCATAGTAACTCCTGAGGGAAGAATTAGAACCAGTGGGTGACAGTTACAGGGAGACTAACTTTTACACAATAAACGAGGATATTTCTAACAATTAAGACAGCTTTCCCCTAGATTATTTCCCCACAGGCTACTCTCCAGCTGAATGCTAATAGCCATGGGTAAGTCTAGGGATCTTAGAGTTAGTCAAAGTAAGCAGGTTTCTTCACTGCTGGACTCCTGAAATCCTTTAATGTGTTAGTATGCTTTAAATTTCTCCAAGAAAATGTCCCAAACTTAACTGACCACAGAACCAAACTCTTCTCTTATTTATTAATTTAGTTTTCATGACTCATCTCTTAATGTCTCCTGAAGCAAGTCCTTTGTGAAACACGCTTGAGAATGTTAGACTAAAGTCATCCCATCCTGCAAGGAAATGGGTCACTTTGTGAAGAAAGTAGGAGACCTGTCCCAATTTGAGCAGATGTCCTTCAAACTCTATCTGAGAAAAAGCTTGTAGAGGAAATTGCTTCATAGAGAAGAAGTTTGAATTAGATGACTCTTGATTCCATTGCCTACTTTGATGACATTTGTCCCACAAACAAATTTCCAAAGGAGACTGAGTTAATTTCAACCTTAACAGATCCCTAAAACGATGTAGAGGGCACGCACGAGAATATTCAGCTAGTAATACCTCCTGAGATTGTATAGGCCTAGCAGGAGTGTGTTTTTGATACGTGTGGGCTTGTAATATTTTATAGGGCTAGTGCTGCCCCCAACAAAATGCCTTACCAAACTTTCAGAACCTTCCAGGAGTCCTCAATGGTCATCTAAAGTTGATTTCTGAGAGTGTTTTTCTGCTTCTAATTCTTCAAATCTTGCAGTTTCTCTTATCTAAGATATATCCATGACTAACCTTTAAAATGACTTAACTCCATCTGTTATGAACTGAAAGTTTGTGTCCCCCCTCCAAAAAAAATCATATTTTGAAATCTAACCCCCACTGTGATGATATTTGGAGGAGGGGACTTTGGGAGATAATGAGAGCATGAGGGTGAAGCCCTCCTGGATGGATTAGTGCCCTTTTAAGAAGAGGTCAGAAGGCTGTGGAACTCTCCCTCCACCATGTGAGGATACAACAAAAGTCAGCAGTCTGCAACCTGGATGGACCAACCATACTGGCACCCCAATCTTGGACTTCTAGTCCCCAGCACTGTAAGAAATAAAGGCTCATTATTTAAGCCAGCTAGTCTGTGGTAATGAGTTATAGCAGCCCAAACTGACAAAGACCACCATCTTAAATTTTTTAGAAGGGGGAATTGGGATATAAATTTTAAAATAATCTTAAGAGCTGTCTGTCTATTGTAGGCATAATGTATAGTGGCATAACTAGCAAAAAAAGAAAAAAGGATGACAAGACCCAGTGTAAAATCTGATACAACTGGGTTGAATGAAAAAGACCCCACCCTTTTCCTTTCAAGCAAAGGACAAGGGTTTAGTTACACAAGGTCAGGTTCTGGTTAAGGGATGGGCTGAGAAAGAGCATTTTTCTTCTCTGAAACATAGCTAAACTGATTAGAAAGAAAAGACAGATGCCTCAGTAGGACAGCAATATAATTTTTGTATTACTATGTACCACTCTAGGGACTTCCATAAACATCCTAGGCAGTCGTGGAATTGAGTCTCATCCTCTTGTCAGCAGCTGGCCCAGCAAGGGTCACCCCACTGACTTTCCCTGTCAGAGGATGTGCTCCTCCTGTACTCACTCACCTAACCTCAGCTCCCCTAGAAACAACAAAGCTGGCTCTCAGATCTGGCATATTCTCCTCGCTCCCGTGCATGCCAGCTACTGGGAAAGGGAGAAAGAACAACTCCTTACTCAAGCTCTGAGGCCTCCTGTGATCTGATCCCTACCCACTCCTGTGACCTCATCTCCCACTCCTCTCCCATCATTCACAATCCTCCAACCACCCCCAACTTCTTGCTGTCTTTGAACCCATCAAGCCAGTTCCTATTTCCAGGCCTTTGCATTTGCCATTCCTACTGCCTAGAATTCTCTTCCCTAACCCTTTGCACTTGTCTTATTCTCACTTTCTGTAAGCCTCTGCTTAAATGTCACCTCCTCAAAGGATTCCTCTCATTACCCCAAAGTAGCCACCAAATCTTCACTCACGATCCCCTTATCCTGCTTTATGCTTTGGTAGCATTTTTCATCACCTGATGTTAAATTATACATCCATTTGTTTCCTTGTTTACTTCAGACAGGCCTAAAGCATACGTCTGCCGGAGGGATCAGATGCCCAGGAAATAGACTCTGAGAAACTGGACTTCAATCCATCTGGTGCTGTAGCAAGCACACCAAAACACCCAAGGTGGCTCCCTGTCATTGATCCCAGTGGACAAGCATACATCAGTTCCAGCCTCCAGCACCATTGGGAGGGTCCTGGAGGATAGAAAACCCTCCTGGGAGTGGCAAAAGGACCAACTCCTAGCACCTTCCAGTCCAATCCATTCATATGAGAATCATCAGCTGCTGAGGCCCCCCAGGACCAGAAACCCAGGAAAACTGCCACCTTGACTGGAGTCCCACCATATTCTGTCTCTGCAGAGCTGTCCATATGGGTGCAGTTAGTTGCAACCTTTATGTGAAAGAGAGAAAACAGATTCTTTGCTGATAGCTTTTGGTATCATCATATCAATCACCATAAATCATATCACTATTGCGTTGTCACCACTGAACAGATCAGAGCTGTCTGTCTTGTTCACCGTTGTATTCTCATTGCATAAACAGTGCCTGACACATAATAGGTACTCAATAAATGTTTTTTATGTCCATATAAAAGAGCAGTGCAAGATCCTCTACAAGTGAGAGGGCAAAAAATTATAAGGTAAATAGGAAGGAATGGCAGGGTGGAAGGCAGCATTCCCCTTCAGAGGGAGACAACTCCAGAGGTGCTTCTGACCTTGTGACAATAGCTTATGACTCTCACCAACACTCTGTTACCCAGACCCAACTCACAGGCTTGTGGTGTCAATGGGCCCATTAGGGAATTGCCTCCAGCGCTCAGCTGGGATTCTTCCCTGATGATGAGCTCCAAAATTTATGAAATTAGAAGACATCACCCTGCTTGCTCAGGATGATTGTAAACTTCATCTACCAGACTTGCTTCCAATCTCCCTCTAACCCAGGCCACCAAAACTTGCTGTCAGGCTATGACCTTGAACTTGCCCCAGTGGCTCTAAGCTCTGACTTCCCTCCTCCATTATGGTTCACACCTGTTTCCTGGCCTAGCTCTGCTCCTGGGGCTTGTTTCCAGTGCCTCCTCTTATTTCCTTTGTCCTCCACTAATGGGACCTGGAAATGCGCCCCCATAGAGCATCCACACCACTCCAGGAAACAAGACAAATTGATAGAACATCAAAGGTACAAAATCAAATGCTCATCTCAACATCCTGTATGGAAAGTGAGGAGTGCCTCCAATGGAAGTAGCTGATGACACTGGAGCAAGCTGATCATGGGGAAATGATCTAGTTAAAAATGAATATGAGAAACAAAGGTGGAGGTAAGGAAGTTAACTCCAAAAACTGTAAGTTACAGCACTTTATATCAAAAGCAGGAAAGACTTCCATTTGCTACAAGTTAGCTTGGTTTTTGTTGTTGTTGGTTTTTTTTGAGACAGAGTCTCACTCTATTGCCCAGGCTGGAGTGCCATGGTGCGATCTTGGCTCACTGCAACCTCCACCTCCTAGATTCAAGCGATTCTCCTGCTTCGGCCTCTTGAGTAGGCGGGATTACAGGCGCCCGCCAACACGCCTGGCTAGTTTTTGTATTTTTAGTAGAGACAGGGTTTCACCATGTTGGTCAGGCTGGTCTTGAACTCCTGACCTCGTGATCCACCCACCTCGGCGGGATTACAAACATGAGCCACTGCACCTGGCCAGCTTGTTTCTTTTTTTTTTTTCTTTTCTCCTATTTGAAACCACACTCCATTAAAAAGGGTTTGTGTAGGTGGATTACTCTGGGAAACACACACACAAACAAACACACACACACACTGCATTTCACTACACCTTTAAGGAAGTATAATGAAGCAAATGGAATGGTCAATCTGACCTTACATTAAAAGGTCATCATAAGGGAGTTTTCTAAACTACAGTGAATGTTACAACAGAGATTGAGAAGACAAAAAATATCACAGAGCCAACAACTGCACTTAATGGGAACTGGAAGCTTTCGCATTGCTGTTCCACCCAGGAGTCTCTCAGAGCCAGAGAGCACTGGATGGAGGTCTGTCCTATTTTGGGCCTGCGATGTTGTGCTTAAGTCTGGAGGGACATATGGGTCACGTGGTTCTAATCAGCCCCATGGAGGTTTAGAATCACTGGGATAGTCTCACCTGTCATTTATCTCACACACACACACACACACACACACACACACACACACACACACACACACACAGAGCAGCAAGCAAATGATGCTTTCACAGGAGGAGACAGTATTAAAATCTCAAGAGGGGAGATAGCATCTGGTTTTCAAAAGCATGTTCCATGTGCTTCTGGTTTACTAATACAAACTGCTGAGAGCAAAGTTCCAAAGAAATCTCTGTGTTGATATGCATTAGCAGACAACACAGTAAGTGAGAAGGCTTTGCTCGGAGATGACTCTTAAAAAGTCATTGAGAACTGCTGCTTGAGTTTGCACCTATCCTTGGTGAGGTCACTAGAGACACAGCAAGGCAGAGGATGCTGCAGGGCCCTCCGTCTGCCCACAGCACATAAGCCTCAGCATTTGGAGGGAAAAAAAGAAATCTGACCTCCAAGCAATTGAGTCCACAGGAAAATCTGCTTGCATTAACCAGCTGGGTGCTGGAAAGATTTACCTCTGCCTCATAAAAATTATTTCACTAACAGATGTCTGATCTCCACCTGAAAGGATTACTGAGCAAACAGCAGATTTGCCTCAAACAGCAGCTTAGTGAGTCATCACGGATGTCAGGCAATGCATTAGCTGAAAACATTTAGGAAATGGAGGGGGGCTGGCTGCGATCTCCCATTAGGTGGTATCTTGATGAGGAGACCACACTGGAATCTATGTGATTGGAATTTTAATTCATTGAGATTTTCTACAAGGATTGTAGGATGTCAAAGCTTGTTAGCTGCAAATCAGTGCATTGATTCCAGAGTTGAAAATAGTTCTTCCACCTAAAAAATAAAGAATATTTAATATTCCAACTATCTTTACTTGGCAGCAATATAAAGTTTTTTAAAAGCTATGCTGTCAAGGTTGAAAGGGACCTCAGAAGTGATTTGGTCTAAGCAATCATGAGGTCACCTTCTATAGCCTCCAAAGAAGCTGAACTTGAGTAAAAGAAGATGAAGTGCTATTCGGTATAGATACTGATTTTTTAAAAAAAGACCTATTGAATACATTCCAAACCCTCCACAAGTAAAAATGTGTCTATGTGAAAATGTTCACACATACACACATGTTCACACACTTCACACACATACACACACATGCTAAGACTCTTGTAACTCTCCGTCTATGACAACCTTGACACTCACTAGAAGAATCTGGGAAGCTTTCAAAAATCCTGATGCTTAGTCTGCACTCCAGATCAATTAAGTTAAAAGCTCTAGGGGTGGGACTCAGGTATCAGTACTTCTTTAAGTTCCCCAGGTGATTCCAACGTGCAGCTGAAGTTTAGAACTGCTACTCCAGAAAGAGCATATTCATTTGTTCATTCATTCATTCAACAAGTATTTATTGAACTTTCAGTATATGCCAGGCACCACACTAGATGCTAGAGATGAAATGGTGACTGAAAAACATTATGATCTTGGATCTTATGGAATTTTCCATCTAATGAGGGAAGATTAATTAGCCACATAGTAAATATGTCATTTAAAACATACTAGGTGTTCTGGAGGAAAGACTGTGGTTCTAAGAGCAAGTATAATGAAGTATCTGATGTAGATTTGCAGTCAGGAAAGTCTTCCCTGAGAAGTTGGCATTTGCAACATGATCTTTTGATTGAGAGGCGTTAACTGGCAGGGAAGGGAAGAACTCTTCTGCTCTTTCTAAGAGGAACAGCGTGTGCAAAGATTCTCTGGCAGAAGGAGGCTAACACATTCAGGGAAATGGGGGAAAATAATATGGAAGACACCCAAAAAGCAATTAGCAAGAGTGGTCTGGAATGACAGACAGGTTGGCAGAGACCAAATAATCATGGCCTTTAGGCCATCATGTTAGTCACCGTTTAAGCAGAATGATAGAAACCACTCTGAACATTTAAAGCAGAGAAAAAAACACGTAAGGCATTGGTTTTATAGGTGAAGAAAGAGCTGAAAAGAAAGAGGATGATGAGGGAACCCAGAAATCAGCAACAGCAGGAAGCCACTCTCAGCCTTAATCTGGGAGGCACAAGAAAAGGGACAGTGTTTCTGCAGTCCAGGGTCTGGACTCACCTGGTGGAAGCTCAAACCTTTGTGGGTCTATGTAGCAGGCCAGCTCCTGTGGTAATTCCTGCTTCCTCCTAATGTGAGGCACTAACCATTGTACAAACAAGGATGTTTCTTCCTCTTTCCTACAAGAGGAGAAGAAAGTCCCATCAGTCTTTGTAGTCATCTCAAGTCTCCAGGTGATATGAAGTCTTCTCCATCAGGTCCTGATGCGGCTCCTGTGGAGGGCAAGGATATCATGAAACGAGTGGTGAAAGAAGAAAATCATCATTTAGCCATGACCCCAAGATCAGCCAGTACCTGCACTGGGCAGAGAGTTCCTTACCTGATGCTGGCTGAATCACTGTGGACAAAGAAGGAAAGCCCATGCCCAGAATGAGTGTCTACTCCACTGAGGACCAACTGCTATGCCCTCCGCAATGGAAAAGCTCTGGGCCTGCTGTAACAAAGTCCCACAAATCGTGTGGCTTAAATAATAGGAATTTTATTTTCTCAGAGTTTCAGAAGCTAAAAGTCCCAGATCGAGGTGTCAACAGTGGCAGATTCTTCTGAGGCCTGTCTTGTGGACTGTGGATGGCTGTCTTTTCCCTGTGTCTTCCCATAATCTTCCCTCTTTAAGAGCCTGTGTCCAAATTGCCTCTTCTTATAAAGACACCAGTCACATTGAATTAGGAAACACTTTAATGACTTCATTTTAACTTAATTACCTCTTTGTAGACCCTATTTCCCAATATGATCATATTCTTTGGTACTTGGGGTTAGGACTTCAATATATGAATTTAGGGAGGATACAACTTAGTCCATAACAGGCATCAGCAAAATTAATTTGCCTTCAGGTGGCTGGTTAATTTCCCTGTCCCACTCTTCAAAGAATGAGGCCATATCCAGGCTTAGCATTGGCCACCGATATGGGCAGTTGGGCACTAAGCTGTAATAAGTAGTGGAATCAGCCTTGGAGCCGAGAAGTCCATGCTGATGAGCCCATCCAGCTGTACTGCCAAAAGTCCTACCTAGTGGGAAGATCTTCACTGCTGTAATTCACGGCCACCCCTGCTGGGCCTGTGTGCTGCAACAGTCCATTCTGGGTGGACCAGCATACTGAGTAGCACCATCTATAGCGGCAGGTGTTGTGGGTATCTGGGCCACTGGCTCTAGGAACTTGCTGGTGCTTTCCAGGCATGCTCAAACCCAATCTTATATATCCCACTTCCACTTGGCAATTAATTGTGCTGCATACATTATGGTCTGGTGAATCAAACAGTGCCCACTTTGGGATGGACAGCTTAGGTCACATGGTCACTTGCTATGCCATGGTAAAGTGTTCAGTCTCTCCTGGGGTCCAGTGGCAATGCAGAAGCTGTTTTTCAAAAGAAGAATCAGCAAAGGAGCACATGGCTCTGCTTCCAAATCCTAGACTGGCCAGAGACTTTATCAAGAGAAGTCTGTAGAGAGAAAGAGAGAATTCTTATTTTCCACTAACATTCTGAACTCCACTGAATCTTTTGGTCATAAGGCCTACGTGGAAGGGTGGTTCACACCACAATCTGGGCCTATTGCAGAGCCGTCTCTCACTCTGGGCCCCATGCTAAACTGTCAGCCCATTAGGCTGCTCGGCAAAGGGCTGAGCAGCACACCTATAAGTGGTACAAGTTGCCTCCAAAATTCAAAGATACTGAAGACCAGTGTACTACATTATTATAAAAACAATGAGAATAGGGGAGTGGCATGGTTTGACTTATATGTTTTTAAAGATTGTTCGCTGGGCACGGTGGCTCACGCCTGTAATCCCAGCACTTGGGAGGCTGAGGTGGACAGATCATGAGGTCAGGAGATTAAGACCAGCCTGGTCAACATGGTGAAACCCCATCTCTACTAAAAAAACAAAAAATTAGCCGGGCGTGGTGGCATGCGCCTGTAGTCCCAGCTACTCAGGAAGCTGAGGCAGAAGAATCACTTGAACCTGGGAGGCGCAGGTTGCAGTGAACCAAGATCAAGTCACTGAACTCCAGCGTGGGCGACAGAGCTAGATTTCATCTTAAAAGAAAAAAAAAAAGATTGCTCTGCCTGCGATGTGGGTAAATGATTGGAGGGAACCAAAGTCCACCTGAGAAGTTTAGGTAGGAAGCAGTACAGTAGGCCGGGGAAGAAATGATGGAAACAATGAAGCAGAGCACAGAAGATGGACAGAAATAGAGTATCAAGGGCTATGAGGATGAAAGAGTGACAGGACTCAGCAATGCTCTGGAGTTAGAAGAAGTGAGAGAGGTGAACCTTGCCCCGCAGGTCCTGGCTTTCCACACCAGGGCATGTTGGTGCCATTCACGGAGATAAAAAATGTTGGAAGACCAGTGAAATCAGGCTGATCTGGACCCGAGTCACAGCGCCATCAAATGCTGGATTATACAAGAGAACTTGTATTATCTCTTCAACCTTCTAGATGAACTCCATTTGTTAAAATTATGTTGAATAATATATAAAAAGGGCATAGACCACTCCTTGACACACAGTAAGTGCTTATAAATATCAGTATCACTACTACTTCTCTTTCTGCTGCATACATCCACATAGATATCAAGGGTCTGTGCTTTCAAACTATCCAGGAAGAACTATACTATGGAAGTGACCCACAGCATTTACAGAGGAAACACAGACATAGACAAATATAAATCCTAAGTAAGGGAGTGTGTATTAGTCCGTTTTTGTGCTGCTGATAAAGACATACCTGAGACTGGGTAATTTATAAAGAAAAAGAGGTTCAATGGACTCACAGTTCCACGTGGCTGGGGAGGCCTCACAAGCACGGTGGAAGGTGAAAGGCGTGTCTTACATGGCAGCAGGCAAGAGAGAGAATGAGAATGAAGCGAAAGGGGTTTCCCCATATAAAGCCATCAGATCTCGTGAGATTTATCTACTACCATGAGAATAGTATGGGGGAAATCACTCCCATGATTCAATTATCTCTCACTGGGTCCCTCCCACAACATGTAGGAATTATGGGAACTACAATTCAAGATGATATTTGGGTGGGAACACAGTCAAACCATATCAGGGTAGTAGGACAAAAGGAAAGAACACATGAAGTGTATACTAATTTTTTTTCTGAAGAAACGTGATGAGCTTTGGATAAAATTTTAAGTGTTATATAAAGTAGGATTGTATCAATCAACATAAATGTGTAACTGCTGGGCAAATATACCTCTGGCTTCACATCCTCAACCCTGACCTCTAAGAATTACTAAGAAGCACTGGTGAGAAGCATTTGAGTCTGGGGTTTGCCAAGCAGCAGGATAACTGCCATGGCACTGCTAGAAAGAGATTGCTGGTGTCTTCCTAGGCAGATACCTCCCAGTAAATGCAGCAACCTAAAGTGGAAATCATGATCACACAGAAAGTGAAGGAGATCAAGGCAGAGATATGGCTCTCTCTCATTCTGCTTTAACTAAAAACACCACCTCCAGTTTCTGTAACCCAGAAAGGCTTAACTTCCCAGACAGAATTTAAATCCTCGTTTCATCCACTGACTGATGTGATCCCGGGAGGAGTACTGCAGGTTTACCCAGTTCATGATTCACAAGTTTTCTGCTGTCCCTCTTCACACCAAAGCATAGAAGATTCATGACAATCATTTACGTACCTTCTTCAGAATGCACAGGATGGTGCGTGTCAGAGAATAAGGGGCTCAGGCTCACTGGGTTCACAGAGTAAGGATGTGGCTTCTGGAATTGGAGTGGCAAGGTCATTTGCCCTCTTCACAATGACTTAGATTTTGCTTATCCTGACACATCCACCAAAATGGTACCCAAAATATACCCTGACTTAGCAACATTGTTCTTGCCTTTTTGCCACCTAAGTAAAGACCACAACGTTTGGCACATGTAGGTGTTGACTCAATGATTGTTAGAGCAATGGTCAAAAGAGAAGCTAGAAATCGCGTCACCATTTTCAAGATTCTGATATGTATTTATTCATTCTGATTTATTCATTCATACTTACTGAGGAACTATTATGATTCAGGCATTATTTCTCTATGCTGGTTGTGGGGCTTTACTAGAGGCAATAAGGCAAGGTCCTGCATTCAAGGAATTCACACATCTAATTAGGGAGTCAATGAATGCCACTTGAGCCCAATGCCGGGTGTGCTATGATAGTGGCCTAGCAGGATTGCCACAGGGCTCTAGACTCCTTATGCATGTGATTCAGTTGACCACACAGCAGCATGGCTTTTCATGTACCAAATAGTTGCTGAATGCCTACCATGTGCCAGGAACTGCTTAGAACCTACGGGTTCGACGGGAAACAAAAATAGACACACTCCAGGCCTTCATAAAGATGAAGTCACAGTCTTTGGAATTATAGATGTCTAGGTTCAAATTTTATCTCTACTCTTTAGTAGCTAGGTTATCTTGGACATATTTTATAACCTCATCAAGCCTCTGTTTCTTTATCTGGAAAATAGGTATAATAATAGCACCCACATCTCACCTTATTGTAAGAGAGTAAGAAAAATGAGAAAACGCATATGCTGGTCACCATTCTTGACAGAGTGCATGCATAAGTGCTATTTTTAGAATGTCTATGTGTGTGAGATTAAACCCAAGATGTTGTCTTTATTCAGACCTTAGAAAGTTAACCTGAAATAAAATGTCAGAGCGGAGAGTCCTAGAGAGTATGAAAAGGAACAAGATTCAGGACAAGGGTGTGTGTGTGTGTGTGTGTGTGTGTGTGTGTGTGTGTGTCTCAGTAATTGGGTTCCTAGCTTGTCACCACTATAGACGCAGCGTGCTATACCCACATGTACATTTCCATTTGACTCACTAGTGAGATTTGTTTAGGGTAACAATTTTTTTAAAAATACTTTTAGCCACAGCCAAGAAAATATCAAAATCCAAATATTAATATCTGTTTAAAAAATAAGGTTCCCAGGCCGGGCGCAGTGGTTCACGCCTGTAATCCCAGCACTTTGGGAGGCGGAGGGAGGCAGATCACCTGAGGTCAGGGGTTCAGGACCAGCCTGGCCAACATGGAGAAACTAAAATACAAAAATTAGCTGGGCATGGTAACGGGCACTTGTAATCCCAGCTACTGGAGAGGCTGAGGCAGGAGAATCACTTGAACCTGGGAGGCAGAGGTTGCTGTGAGCCGAGATCACACCACTGCACTCCAGCCTGGGTGACAGAGTAAGACTCCCTCTCAAAAAAAAAAAAAAAAAAAAGACTCCATCTCAAATAAATAAATAAGGATAAATAAAATTCCCTCCACTAATCTCAGAAAGCTAGAAATGTTTTTCCACAAGGGATGTAAAGTATGAAAAGTATCAAAATCTTATCAACCATGTAAGTTACATTCATTGTTTTGGTCCTGCTATGTTTTGAGTCCTTGTCTCTCCTAGGTCATCAGGTTTTTAGAGAGACAAATAAGGACCCAGGCGTACCACATCCAAAATATCTTAATATAACATATAAAAAAAATTCACATATTATTACTAAATTAACATAAAAATATGAAAATGGGCATTTATATGAAATTATGTGTTATTTTACATTGTTCGCTTTTCTGTTACATAAATGCTATTACTTACACAAAATAATAGTAGAACTAGCTAGGGTGATTTCGCAGCAATTAATAGTAGGACTAAGTAAACAAAAAAAAATGTGTGAGAAAAATATAAACATATTTTTACAGTGTTTAGTCTCATACAGCAGGGGTCCCCACAGTAGTGGCCATGGACCACTACCGGTTTGTAGCCCGTTGGGAGCTGGGCCACACAGCAGGGGGTAAGCGGCCTCCAGTGAGCTTTACTGCCTGAGCTCCGCCTCTGGTCAGATCAGCAGGGGTGTTAGATTTTCACAGAAGCATATCTGCCATGAACTGCACATGTGAGGGATCTAGGCTACATGCTCCTTATGAGAATCTAACTAATGCCTGGTGATCAGTTTCATCCCTAAATCATCCTCCCTCTCCCCTGCTCCCCTCAACCCTGTCTCTGGAAAATTTGTCTTCCAGAAAACTAGTCCCTGGTGCCAAAAGGTTGGGGACTTCTGTCATACAGCAATATATTTTAACTGTTCAATTTTTGCTTTGTTTTGTTTTTAGAGAAAGGTACTTGCTCTGTCATCCAGGCTGGAGTGCAGTGGTACAATCATAGCTCACTGTAACGTTGAACTCCTGGCCTCAAGCAATCCCCCTGTCTCAGTCTCCTGAGTAGCTAGGACAACAGGAAAGTGCCACCACACCCAGCTAATTTTTCAAAATTATTTTTTATGGAGATGGGGTCTGACTATGTTGCCCAGACTGGCCTTAAATTCCTGGCCTCAAGAATTCAGCCCCCTAAAATGCTTGGATTACAGCCTTAAAGCACCACACTTGGCCACTTCTTAAGTACTATAAGCTATATTATTGTGTGTTCTTAAGATACATACATGTAAGGCTTTTTTTAACATAACAGAACATAACTACAATTGGACTAATTGAACTGATATTATCAATATTTAACAAAAAATAACAGTGATTCTTTCTGTACCAAGATATAGTAGGCTATTTTACTATTTCCTTTTCGAATGATCCTTCTCTGGACTACCCATGGCCTTTAGTAAATTCTTTTCTTCTTTATGTAGTGATAAACTGAATACAGTCAAGTTCACTTTGACCCATAGCTCTGCTCTTATCAAGCACACATTACATTTACTCCTGGGGTCAATAAAATGTCTAACATCAAGCCTAATGTTGTCACAACAAATGCATTTGAACTTAGAATCCTTAGGGTTTTTTGTTTGTTTGTTTGTTTGTTTTGAGACAGTCTCGTTTTGTCACCCAGACTGAAGTGCAGTGGCACGATCCCGGCTCACTGCAACCTCCATCTCCCAGGTTCAAGCAATTCTCATGCCTCAGACTCCCGAGTAGCTAGGATTAAAGGCATGTGCCATGACTCCCGGCTAATTTTTGTATTTTTTTTGTTAGAGACGGGGTTTCACCACATTGGCCAGACTGGTCTCGAACTCCTGATCTCAAGTGATCTGCCCACCTCGGCCTCCCAAAGTGCTGGAATTACAGACCTGACTGGCTGTAATCCTTAGGATTTTATTGATTAGCAACTACAGAGCTTTAGACTCACAGGAATTTAATTTCCACTCTCCAAAACTAGCTGTAATCCTTAGGATTTTATTGATTAGCAACTATAGAGCTTTAGACTCACAGGAATTTAATTTCCACTCTCCAAAACTATCTGCTGGATTGTATTTGCAGGCTCATTTTGGTAGAGCAGTTGTTTGTCATTCAGGTTCTTTGCATCTATAAATTCATTAGGTAGTCTACCATTTCTTAAATGCCCATTAATTTTAAACACTATGAAGTACACTGGATGTCAACATAAGTTAAACATCTCCTTCTCAGGGACAATGGTTGTAAGGCATGGAGGTAATTCGAACTTATAAAATAGAAGTTGACTTCCAAATAAGTTATACTCTTCCTAAAGACATTAAGAAAGTTCAGTTTACCTTGTCTACCCTTTACTGGTTACTTTTTTCTTTTTTTAGCTCTTAAGCAGTCTTATTCCCCCGCCCCCCCCGCCAAAACGAGTCATTTTTGTTTAACTGTATGAGGTTTTTATCACAACCAACACACATCACCAAGCAGCTCAGGTGTGGTCAGCTCATCCTTTTCTAGGCTTCTTATGTCTTCTTAAAAGATCATCAAATAGTTTAGGGGAAAAGCATATCAATTTCTGTTTTACTGTGATCCTTTTCTTCATTCTCATCTTCAATGCTTTTTCACATTAGAAAACATTCTTTTTCCAAACTTTGAAAATTGATTTTTGAGCAGGTCAACATTTTAACATATTTTCAATGGCCAGCACCAATGATAGCTATCTCGTAGGCACACATCCAAGGATATCTCCTTCCATGTCTATAAAGTTAAAAAATCTTACTAAGTTCTGCTACACATTTTGAGGAAACTGAAACTTAATTGGCTAGGCATGGTGACTCATGCCTGTAGTCCTGGCACTTTGGGAGACCAAGGCGGGAGGATCACGAACTCAGGAGTTTGAGAGCAGCCTGGGCAACTTAGTGAGACCTTGTCTCTAAAAAATAAAAATAAAATTAGCCGGTGTGGTAGCATATGCCTGTAGTCCCAGCTACTCAGGAGGCTGAGGTGGGAGGATTACTTGAGCCCAAAAGGTCAAGGCTGCAGGGAGCCTTGATGGCACCATTGCACTTCAGCCTGGGCAATAGAGTGAGACCCTGTCTCAAAAAGAAAAAAAGACTTCATAACCAAAGACTGTATCTTGAGCAAACTCATTCTGCAACTAATAACCAAAGTCTTACTATAAAAATGAAGATGTGTAATACAGAATAGGGGTCTTCTGCATTTCTTGCTTGCATGCCCAAGAACTTTGAAAACTATGTACCCTCTCACAGATTTTAACGCTGACATATAAAAATCATATATACATTTTCTGCTATATTTAAATCTGACATTTCAACATAAAACTCTTACATTATCCAAGAAAATGTAATATCATGACCATTTGATACCCACCATCATTTACTTTAAAAACATAAGAACGTTTATTTTTTAACATTTGGAAATTTAACATATTTCTTTGTCCTATTTAAATTCATGTTTCTCTTCTGCTTCCCCACAAAAAAAATCTATCCTAATATGTTTTATGGTCAAAAGTCTTTTGTTTACCTTCTTTGATCACCTCATCCTAGCTACAATTTTTAAAAAGTATATTAATTAAAATTTAGAATTTACAATTTTTGATTTATTTATTTCTGGGGACCTAAAGTGTTCAATGTTTTTTAAAATATTGGATTGCATTGAAACTATGAAGATCACAACCAAATAAATATTTTTATAAATATTGATTATAATAATATATAAAATCATATTGGGAATACATTTCCTAGCAATATGAATCATGATCAATTTTGATCTTTTCTTGTATACAGATTTGGTCACTAGCACATATCTTTATTGCTTGTTAATGAGTTTTAAATAAGTTTAAAATTTTATAGGACGAAATAAGGATTGGTTGTAACCGTAATAAATGTAACCATACATTTTGGTTGTAACCATATGAAGTCATAATATGACTTTATAATATAGGTTTTAACTATCAGATCTGAAAAAGAAATCACATAAAAGTTTCATCTGTGTTTTAGATAATGTATCTCGAAAAAGCTTCTTGTTACAATGAAAAGAATCAGTGTCACTGAAACAGGAAAAGTTTCCTTGTCCCCCTCACAGGGCGTGCGATGAGGGTGTGGCTCGTTTCTTCAGTGCCCCGCTGCTCAAAACCCCCCAGAGGGAGCAGGCAGACCGGCAGGTCGTGGGGAGCGTGGGCTCTGACCCCGCAGCAGCGTCTAAGGGTGAATGTTTACAGCTCCTGAAGCCTCCGAGGGCCTGTGTTACCATGTGCTCTTTTAGTTTTTGCTGTCTGTAGGCAGCTTGTGTTAATCAGCTCAATTAGACCCTCTGCCTTATGTCAAGGTCAGTGGACTTTCCGTATCCCGGGTTCCTGACTTAGCGCACCAGAAAAATCAGCTCATAGGTGGGGTTGGAGAATGAGTGCAAGGTTTTATTGAGTGGTGGGAATAGCTTTCAGCAGATGGATGGCGAGCCAGAAGGGGTATGGAGTATGCAGTGGGAAGGTGGTTTTCCCCTGGAGTCAGGTCGCCCAGCGGCTGGGCTCTCCTCTCACCACCCCGGCCAAACTCCACGTCGTTTTGGCAGTCAATGGCCTGGCAGCGTCTGCTGGTGCCTGTGGCTGTGCTCTTCCGACAGTGTGTTCCTCTCCACGTCCACCCACTTGTGTCTCTGCCCACTAGGGCCTCGGGGGTTTCATGGGCACAGGATGGGGGCGGGGCGGGCCAGGATGGTCTCGGAAAATGCAACATTTGGGCACAAAAACAGAAATGTCTGTCCTCGCCTAGGTCCGTGTGCACAGGCCCGGAGGTGGAGCCCTCACCAGGGACCCTGTCTTTCTTCTCCCAGCACTTCTCTGCCCTCCTCCGGTATCATCCCTACCCTATATTGTTGTTCAGACATGACTTGCTTTATAGCGATAAAGAAGCAAGCAAAACTCCTTTGAAAATAACTGGGAAACGTTTGCATTTAAACGTCTTACTGAATCTATTTTTAGCTTTCTATATTCCTTATGGATAGTTTCTGCTTTCTTTTATAAGACTCTCCCTCAATAGTAAGGAAATGAAAGAGGCCAGGCTATGAAAAATAAGTATGGCTTCTCCTGCCACCCCACTCTACCGTGTATCTAAATCAGAACTTCCCAGCATAGGGAATGCCACTCTCCACCTTTAATAGCCAGAAGAGAAACGCCGGGAAAGGCAGGAAGCCTATGATTCATGGTCCCTTCATTACCCATCAAAGGAAATCCTCCCTTTGCCTGGCTCTTTGAGGTTTTTACATCCTAGGGCAATGTGCCCATAGTAAGATATAAAATAGGTGAAGGATGTGAAGGGCTGTTGTGAACATAGGTCTGTTGTCTAGGAAAGAATATCTCAAGGAGGAGGGTTGAAGATCCAGAAATTGATTTTCTTAGAAGTGCACACTGTATACCTTCAAAAAATGTATGAAGACGTACACACCCTTGTGGGTGTGTACTCCAGTTAGAGGACCACTGAATAGAAGAGTTTGGTTTTACAGTAAGTAATATGTATGTAGATCGCAATCCCAGAGCTGTTATTACTAGTAGCTGCGTGACCTTAGGCAAGGTGTTCAGTCTCCCTGAATCTCAGTTTTCTCGTGGGTAAAATGAGAATAATGGGACATATATCATAAAGTTCTAGTGACAATTCAATAAGATAATATATTTAAAGCAACTAATATGTAACCTAGCTAATACAGTGGTAAACCCTGAATAAATAGGTTTTATTATATATTTATTATCATTATAATTATCATTATTTTTATTTTGGTACAGAAGTTGCTATTATTATCCTCCTGAGGAGGCATAATATTACTAAAATAAAATAGGCACCAAAAGAGAATCCAGAGGAAAACTGAGCCTATTTTGACAAAGGATGGAATAACCTAAGATTTCACTGATTGATGGTGGAAAGGCATTAGTGACTGGAATCAGAATCTGTTATACAACTATTTGGTGTGATTTTTACTACAGAGAATGGTTTAGTCCTTCTCAGTAATCCTGCTGAAGTCTTTGGAAAGTTTCTTATTTAAAAACCCCTTTATGATTCTACTTCATTATTATAATGAAGTTTCTGGTGCTTGTGGTTTGTGCAATTGGGTAAGTAGAACCCTTTACAGAATTCTTTCCTTAATGAGGTAGAGATCACTTCTTTCAGCTAAAGGGCTTTGGAGGCAGGCAGACTAGAGTCTAGGTCTAAGGACAAGTCCAGCCACCATTTACCAACTAGAATGCTTGAGTGACTCAACATTTTCCTATTTTGTAAAAGGCTGTAAGAATGCTAACTTTTCAGGTAGTAAGAAAAAGGTACGTAAATCCTCTAACAAAAGTACCTGATATGTAGTAGGTACTCAACAGATAGAAGTTAGTACCATTAAAGAAGATAAGAAGAAAAACCATTGTAAATAATCATTTCTGGCAGAATGTTAAGTACCATGAAAAACAGTCAAAGGACTATAATAGTTCAAAGAAGAGAGAAAGAACAACTTTTTATTCTGGAAAGGGTTGATGGAGAAAGGTCGTCTGAAAGAGGTTGAGATTGCCCTAACAGGACAGGTTGGATTTTGACAAGTGAAGATGGGAAGAAGGGACATTTAAAGGATAAGAGATAGAATGAGGAAAGTGCAGAGGTGGGAGATTCTAGGGACTGATTCAAGGGATGAATACTTCCACATGTATGTGGATGATAGTGAGAGATGCAACTGTTGCCTCGTTTGTGTACAGTCCCTCCCCAAATGTCAGGTAGAAAAACTGGGAAGGCAGTTTGGAGCCATAGTGTGGGGACCCCTGAATGCTGGATTCGGATCTGAAGGTGAAAGAAGCTGATGTCAAAACTGACTCAGAGATGTCAGGTTGGGTGCAGGCCCTTGGCTACAATATGAAGGCAGAAAATAGAACTGTTTTTATATTCCTTACTTGTTTCTTATAATACCTGGGTTGAATAACATAAGGCTATATTTCAGAATACTGTTTGGAGAATGTTCTTAGGCCAGCATTTCCCAAACCAACTTCTGGATACACAGAAAACTCTTACAGTTAACATACACATACCACAAAATAGTCCACCATGATCACACGAACTCTGTTTCCAAGTTACAGTGTCCATTAACGTAGTAAAGATCCTGAGCAGTCCTGAAACAAATGAACCTTTTTCCTTAATTTAATTCAGCATTTCCCATATGTTTTTCAGCCTAGCATAGTGTCTTCACAGCACACTTATTAATGGCTTGGGAAATATGTCTTATACAAGACCTGGTTAGGCAGCTGAATTATAGTTTTGAGAGGTTTGGTGGAAGCAAGGAGATGGGGGTGAGAGTGGACAGGGTTGCAGGGAGAATAGCTTAGTGTGTAAGGTCAAGCTGTCTGATCAAAGAGCTGTGTAGATCACCTTCATCGCAGAAAGTTAATGAGCACATAAAATAATTTGGTCATCTTGAAATTTGGCAAGATTGAATCATACTTTCTTCTTTAAACTCTAATTCTTAAAAACTTCTTAGGTGGGGCGCCCAAGATGGCTGAATAGGAACCGCTCCAGCCTCCAGCTCCCAGCGTGAGCGACACAGAAGATGGGTGATTTCTGCATTTTCAGCTGAGGTACGGGGTTCATCTCACTGGGTCGTGTTGGAGAGTTGGTGCCGGTCCATGGTGCAGATGGACCAGTGAGAGCTGAAGCAGGGCGAGGCATCGCCTCACCTGGGAAGCGCAAGGGGGAAGGGAATTTCCTTTCCTAGCCAAGGGAAACTGAGACACACAACACCTGGAAAATCGGGTAACTCCCACCCTAATACTGCACTTTACCAAAGGTCTTAACAAACGGCACACCAGGACATTATATCCCATGCCTGGTCTGGAGGGTCCCACACCCACAGAGCCTCCCTCATTGCTAGCACAGCAGTCTGAGATCTAACTGCAAGGCGGCAGTGAGGCTGGGGGAGGGGTGCCCGCCATTGCTGAGGCTTAAGTAGGTAAACAAAGCCGCTGGGAAGCTCGAATTGGGTGGAACCCACCGCAGCTCAAGAAGGCCTGCCTGCCTCTGTAGACTCCACCTCTGGGGACAGGGCATAGTTAAACAAAAAGCAGCAGAAACCTCTGCAGATGTAAATGTCCCTGTCTGACAGCTTTGAAGAGAGCAGTTGTTCTCCCAGCATGGAGGTTGAGATCTGAGAATGGACAGACTGCCTGCTCAAGTGGGTCCCTGACCCCTGAGTAACCTAACTGGGAGACATCCCCCACTAGGTGCAGACTGACACCTCACACCTCGCATGGCTGGGTATACCTCTGAGACAAAGCTTCCAGAGCAAAAATCAGACAGCAACACTTGCTGTTCAGCAGTATGCTATCTTCTGCAGCCTCTGCTGCTGATACCCAGGCAAACAGCGTCTGGAGTGGACCTCAAGCAAACCCCAACAGACCTGCAGCTGAGGGTCCTGACTGTTAGAAGGAAAACTAACAAACAAAAAGGACACCCACACCAAAACCCCATCAGTATGTCACCATCATCAAAGACCAAAGGCAGATAAAACCACAAAGATGGGGAAAAAGCAGTTCAGAAAAGCTGGAAATTCAAAAAAACAGAGGGCATCTCCCCCTCCAAAGGAACACAGCTCATCACCAGTAACAGAACAAAGCTGGATAGAGAATGATTTGAGGAGTTGAGAGAAGAAGGCTTCAATCAGTCAAACTTTTCAGAGCTAAAGGAAGAACTATGTACCCAGCGCAAAGAAACTAAAAACCTTGGAAAAAAGAAAGGAAGAATGGATAACTAGAATAACCAATGCAAAGAAGTCCATAAATGAACTGATAGAGATGAAAACCATGACACGAGAACTACATGACAAATGCACAAGCTTCAGTAACCAACTTGATTGACTGGAAGAAAGATTATCAGTGATTGAAGATCAAATGAATGAAATGAAGTGAGAAGAGAAGTTTAGAGAAAAAAGAGTAAAAAGAAATGAACAAAGCCTCCAAGAGATATGGGATTATGTGAAGAGACCAAATCTACATCTGACTGATGTGCCTGAAAGTGATGGGGAGAATGGAAACAAGTTGGAAAACACTCGGCAGGATATCATCCAGGAGAATTTCCCCAACCTAGCAAGGCAGACCAACATTCAAATTCAGGAAATATAGAGAACACCACAAAGATACTCCTCGAGAAGAGCAACTCCAAGATACATAATTGTCAGATTCACCAAAGTTGAAGTGAAGGAAAAATGTTGAGGGCAGCCAGAGAGAAAGGTCAGGTTACACACAAAGGGAAGCCCATCAGACTAACAGCAGATCTCTCGGCAGAAACTCTACAAGCCAGAAGAGAGTGGGGACCAATATTCGACATTCTTAAAGAAAAGAATTTTCAACCCAGAATTTCATATCCAGCCAAACTAAGTTTCATAAGTGAAGGAGAAACAAAATCCTTTATAGACAAGCAAATGCTTAGAGATTTTGCCACCACCAGGCCTGCCCTACAAGAGATCCTGAAGGAAGCACTAAACATGGAAAGGAACAACCGGTATCAGCCATTGCAAAAACATGCCAAAATGTAAAGTCCATCAATGCTAGGAAGAAACTGCATCAACTAACGAGCAAAATAACCAGCTAATACCATAATGACAGGATCAAGTTCACACGTAACAATATTAAACTTAAATGTAAATGGACTAAATGCTCCAAATAAAAGACACAAAATGGCAAATTGGATAAAGAGGCAAGACCCATCAGTGTACTGTATTCAGGAGACCCATCTCACATGCAGAGACATACATATGCTCAAAATAAAGGGATGGAGGAAGATCTACCAAGCAAATGGAAAACAAAAAAAAAGCAGGGGTTGCAATCCTAGTCTCTGATAAAACAGACTTTAAACCAACAAAGATCAAAAGAGACAAAGAAGGCCATTACATAATGGTAAAGGGATCAATCCAACAAGAAGAGCTAACTATCCTAAATATATATGCACCCAATACAGGAGCACCCAGATTCATAAAGCAAGTCCTTAGAGACTTACAAAGAGATTTAGACTCCCATACAATAATAATGGGAGACTTTAACACCCACTGTCAACATTAGACAGATCAACGAGACAGAAAGTTAACAAGGATATCCAGGAATTGAACTCAACTCTGCACTAAGTGGACCTAATAGACATCTACAGAACTCTCCACCCCAAATCAACAGAATATACATTCTTCTCAGCACCACTCACACTTATTCCAAAATTGAACACATAGTTAGAAGTAAAGCACTCCTCAGCAAATGTAAAAGAATAGAAATTATAACAAACTGTCTCTCAGACCACAGTGCAATTAAACTAGAACTCAGGACTAAGAAACTCAATCAAAACCACTCAACTACATGGAAACTGAACAACCTGCTCCTGAATGACTACTGGGTACATAACAAAATGTAGGCAAAAATATAGATTTTCTTTGAAATCAATGAGAACAAAGATACGACATACCAGAATCTCTGGGACACATTTGAAGCAGTGTGTAAAGGAAAATTTATAGCACTAAATGCCCACAAGAGAAAGCAGGAAAGATCTAAAATTAACACCCTAACATCACAATTAAGAGAACTAGAGAAGCAAGAGCAAACACATTCAAAAGCTAGCAGAAGGCAAGAAATATCTAAGATCAGAGCAGAACTGAAGGAGATAGAGACACAAAAAACCCTCCGAAAAATCAATGAATCCAGGAGTTGGTTTTTTGAAAAGATCAGCAAAATTGATAGACTGCTAGCAAGACTAACAAAGAAGAAAAGAGAGAAGAATCAAATAGACGCAATAAAAAATGATAAAGGGCTGTAATCCCAGCACTTTGGGAGGCCGAGACGGGCGGATCACGAGGTCAGGAGATCGAGACCATCCTGGCTAACCCGGTGAAACCCCGTCTCTATAAAAAATACAAAAAAACTAGCCGGGCGAAGTGGCGGGCGCCTGTAGTCCCAGCTACTCGGGAGGCTGAGGCAGGAGAATGGCGTAAACCCAGGAGGCGGAGCTTGCAGTGAGCTGAGATCCGGCCACTGCACTCCAGCCCGGGTGACAGAGAAAGACTCCATCTCAAAAAAAACAAACAAAAAAAAATAGATAAAGGGGATATCACTACTGACTCCACAGGAATACAAACTACCATCAGAGAATACTATAAACATCTCTACATAAACAAACTAGAAAACCTAGAAGAAATGGATAATTTCCTGGACACTTACACTCTCTCAAGACTAAACCAGGAAGAAGTTGAATCCCTGAGTAGACCAATAGCAGGCTCTGAAATTGAGGCAATCATTAATAGCCTACCAACCAAAAAAAGTCCAGGACCAGACGGATTCACAGCTGAATTCTACCAGAGGTACAAGGAGTAGTTGGTACCATTCCTTCTGAAACTATTCCAATCAATAGAAAAAGAGGGAATCCTCCCTAACTCATTTTACGAGGCCAACATCATCCTAATACCAAAGCCTGACAGAGATACAACCAAAAAAGAGAATTTTAGACCAATATCCATGATGAACATTGATGCAAAAATCCTCAACAAAATACTGGCAAACCGAATCCAGCAGCACATCAAAAAGCTTATCCACCATGATCAAGTCGGCTTCATCCCTGTGATGCAAGGCTGGTTCAACATATGCAAATCAATAAACGTAATCCAGCATATAAACAGAACCAAATACAAAAACCACATGATTATCTCAATAGATGCAGAAAAGGCCTTTGACAAAATTCAGCAGCCCTTCATGTTAAAAACTCTCAATAAATTCGGTATTGATGGAATGTATCTCAAAATAATAAGAGCTATTTATGACAAACCCACAGCCAATATCATACTGAATGGGCAAAAACTGGAAGCATTCCCTTTGAAAACTGGCACAAGACAGGGATGCCCTCTCTCACCACTCCTATTCAACATAGTGCTGGAATTTCTGGCTAGGGCAATCAGGCAAGAGAAAGAAATCAAGGGGATTCAGTTAGGAAAAGAAGAAGTCATATTGTCCCTGTTTGTAGATGACATGATTGTATATTTAGAAAACCCCATTTTCTCAGCCCAAAATCTCCTTAAGCTGATAAGCAACTTCAGCAAAGTCTCAGGATACAAAATCAATGTGCAAAAATCATAAGCATTCTTATACACCAGTAACAGACAAACAGAGAGCCAAATCATGAATGAACTCCCATTCACAATAGCTTCAAAGAGAATAAAATACCAAGGAATCCAACTTGCAAGGGATGTAAAAGACCTCTTCAAGGAGAACTACAAACCACTGCTCAGTGAAATAAAAGAGGACACAAACAAATGGAAGAACATACCATGCTCACGGATAGGAAGAATCAATATCGTGAAAATGGCCATACTGCCCAAGGTAATTTATAGATTCATTGTCATCCCCATCAAGCTACCAATGAGCTTCTTCACAGAATTGGAAAAAACTGCTTTGAAGTTCATATGGAACCAAAAAAGACCCCGCATTGCCAAGACAATCCTAAGCCAAAAGAACAAAGCCGGAGGCATCACACTACCTGACTTCAAACTATACTACAAGGCTACAGTAACCAAAACAGCATGGTACTGGTACCAAAACAGAGATATAGACCAATGGAACAGAACAGAAATAATACCACACATCTACAGCCCTCAGAAATAATACCACACATCTACTGCCATCTGATCTTTGACAAACCTGACGAAAACAAGAAATGGGGAAAGGATTCCCTATTTAATAAATGGTACTGGGAAAATTGGCTAGCCATAAGTAGAAAGCTGAAATTGGATCCTTTCCTTACTCCTTATATGAAAATTAATTCAAGATGGATTAGAGACTTAAATGTTAGACCTAAAACCATAAAAACCCTAGAAGAAAACCTAGGAAATACCATTTAGGACATAGGCATGGGCAAGGACTTCATGTCTAAAACACCAAAAGCAACGGCAACAAAAGCCAGAATTGACAAATGGGATCTAATTAAACTAAAGAGCTTCTGCATAGCAAAAGAAACTACCATCAGAGTGAACAGGTAACCTACAGAATGGGAGAAAATGTTTGCAATCTACTCATCTGACAAAGGGCTATCCAGAACCTACAAAGAACTCAAAACAAATTTACAAGAAAAAAACAAACAACCCCATCGAAAAGTGGGCAAAGGATATGAACAGACACTTCTCAAAAGAAGACATTTATACAGCCAAGAGATACATGAAAAAATGCTCATCATCACTCACCATCAGAGAAATGCAAATCAAAACCACAATGAGATACCATCTCACACCAGTTAGAATGGCAATCATTAAAAAGTCAGGAAACAACAGGTGCTGGAGAGGATGTGGAGAAATAGGAACACTTTTACACTGTTGGTGGGACTGTAAACTAGTTCAACTGTTGTGGAAAACAGTGTGGCGATTCCTCAAGGATCTAGAACTAGAAATACCATTTGACCCAGCCATCCCATTACTGGGTATGTACCCAAAGGATTATAAATCATGCTGCTATAAAGACACATGCACACCTATGTTTATTGTGGCACTATTCACAATAGCAAAGATTTGGAATCAACCCAAATGTCCATCAGTGACAGACTGGATTAAGAAAATGTGGCACATATACACCATGGAATACTATGCAGCCATAAAAAAGGATGAGTTTGTGTCCTTTGTAGGTACATGGATGCAGCTGGAAACCATCATTCTCAGCAAACTATCGCAAGAACAGAAAACCAAACACCACATGTTCTCACTTATAGGTGGGAATTGAACAATGAGATCACTTGTGGACACAGGAAGGGGAACATCACACACTGGGGCCTATTGTGGGGAGGGGGGAGAGGGGAGGGATAGCATTAGGAGAAACACCTAATGTAAATGACAAGTTAATGGGTGCAGCACACCAACATGGCACATGTATACATATGTAACAAACCTGCATGTTGTACACATGTACCCTAGAACTTAAAGTATAATTTCAAAAAAAAAAAAGAAACTAAAGGATAATTAATATCTAAGCTAAATAAAATAAGAAAAACAAAACAAAACAAACAAAAAAAAACTTCTTTAAAAAATTAAGTTTTTAAACTCTCTCTTCAAATTCTGTTTGCTGGCTCTTTTAAGAGCCAGAGGTCCAGACTGCTTTCTGCTTGTTTTGAAAGACAATTCTGTAGCCTGTCCAAAATTGAGTGTGAAATGGTTAAAAAGTAAAAATCCCAGGTCATGGCAGCCAGAGCTCTTTTTGAACTCGTGTTACTCCTGGCATCTTTGACTCTTTCTCAGTAACAGAGGCCTTTTCAGTTCAGATTGGAGCTGCATACGTTTCTTCCAACTGAAAATGCAGGGGCTAGAAAGCAGGTCTCCCCAACTCCCACTGCCCTGTCTTCCCTCCTCCTGCTTGGCAGCCTGTGGCAAAGCTTGTAGGTAGCAGTTAGAAAGCATTTAGAGAAAAAAACTGAAAAATGACTAAAATATATAGAGAAATCCCTTGGGAGTAACATGTGCCTAGTAATAGATATTTTTTTCAAATGAGATTATAAGGTAGAAACTTTGCTAAACTGCAGTTGATAAATTTGCAGTGCTTAGAATCCAAACTTTGCGCCATTGCAGATAACAGAGACTGAAAATTCTCTGTCAATAGAAAAAGGACCTTGATAGAAAAACAGTGTGAGTGAAAAACAAGAGAGAGCATCTGCAGAACCAGACCAAAATGATCAAAAGATATCAAAACAAAGACAATTTTCCTAGACACATATGAAAAAAGATTTCAATAATTCCTACTGTAGAGGAATTTGAGGTTAATTATATGAGCCATAAGAGAGAGTATCTATAGTTCGTTGCAGATAATTATGCTTGATTGAGTTCATTATAAAGCAAGCTATATGTCTATATGTAAATTTAGTCATTCTGAATTAGTGCTTTGTGCTGTACTTACAGTCTAGTGTTTTTAAAAAATCTCTTCAAATATGTATATTAATACATATACCTGTAGCAAATAGACTTTAGTGACAACTGCAGACAAGATTTTGGTTCCTAGAATTAACAGACCAGATAAACAGCATGCCTTGCAATAGAGCATCTTTGCCAGGCTTATTCTTAGCTGATAGGCCACAGTTATTCTGCCATATATTGGTGGCATGGCTTTCTCCAAATACTATGGCTATGTATTAGCTTTAGAAACCAAAACTGAGCTTGACTGTGCTTTGCTAAAATGAAATGCTAAAGGCAGCATCATGGGTTTCCTTCTAGATGCATTTATGTCCTGATGGAAAGAGCATTAAAGCTTGACTGTCTTTTTTCTATTGTAGGGAAGTGTGTATTATATCACAAGACTGGTTTGACTCTGAAAAATGGCATTGCTATGGGATACCTACTCTCTCTCTCTGAAAAATAAGACTATCAATGCATAAGAATAACTTTCCCCACCAACCCCTAGGGCTGATGGCAACCTTAATAAAATATCCGTAGCAGGCAGAAAGATGCTTTATGGACATGAAGTATTAGAAAGTTGTGCTATTAGGAAACAGTGCTACCACTTACTGCTCAAGGATCTCATTATGCTGTTGACCATGTGACACAAATGTATCTTACAGTGGAAAAGTCAGAAATAATAAGAGAATTGCCCAGAGACATGACAACTCAGGGACATGGATAGCAAGAAGAATGCTCTCTAAAGCTCTCCCTTCCCTCCCCTGCCCCTTTCTCAGTTCGCTGTGCTGCCATCACAGCCAGACTCTCTCGCATGGTATTTTCTTTCCAGATTGTTCACTTGGCTCAGAGAATGCAGGGAAAATTCATTCACGAAAATCGAAGTGGCATTTAAGAGGAGTGAATGCTCACTCTTGCTCTCACTGGCTTCTATTTATTCTGGGAAGAGAAAAAAAAAAAAAAAACATGGGGCCCAGACACACTCTGAATGTCCTGTGCTGACGGGAGGAAGATTTGCTTTGGCTCCAAATCATAGACTGTTTGTTACAGGAGGTAGCTAGTCAGGTATGAGCAGGGCAGGAAAGGGCTTCCCCCCACACACCAGGAGTGTTGGGGAACCATCAAGTGATGGTCAGGCGGCTGTCAACTGTTTCTCTTAAGAAAATGTGGCACATATACACCATGGAATACTATGCAGCTTTAAAAAAGGATGAGTTCATGTCCTTTGTAGGGACATGGATGCAGCTGGAAACCATCATTCTCAGTAAACTATCGCAAGAACAGAAAACCAAACACCGCATGTTCTCACTTATAGGTGGGAATTGAACGATGAGAACACTTGGACACAGGAAGGGGAACATCACACACTGGGGCCTATTGTGGGGTGGGGGTAGAGGGGAGGGATAGCATTAGGAGATATACCTAATGTAAATGACGAGTTGATGGGTTCAGCACACCAACATGGCACATGTATACATATGTAACAAACCTGCACGTTGTGCACATGTACCCTAGAACATAAAGTATTAAAAAAAAAAAAAAGTAATAAGTGGTCACAGCCAGCGCCAGGAGGAGGTAGGCTCCCCATAGATAGAAAACACCTGAAACTGATCAGCAGCTTCCCAATAAAATCCCAGAAAGTATGCCAACAAATAAAACCCCAAGTCAAGACGTCAGGCTGTGCACTTGGTTTCTCAAGTCGTCCGCTTGGCTCTCTTCCAAGTTGTACTTTCCTTCTTTACTCGCCTTTCCCTCCTTTCTTTCCTTACTGTTCGAAGACTTTTTAATAAACTTTCACTTCTTCTCTGAAACTTGCCTCAGTCTCTTTTTCTGCTTTATGGCCCTCAATCAAATTCTTTCTTCTGAGGAGACAAGAAGTAAAGTTGCTGCAGACCCACACAGATATGCCACCGGGGTAACTCTGATACCTGCCACCGCTAACATTTGGTGTTGTGAAACTCGGATATTTGCCACCGGTAACACCTTGGGTTCTCTCATTTCTGGCTCCCACTGCAGAAATCCAGAATGCTGGCCAGTCCCATTGCAAGGCGTCTTTCCTCTGGCCTTTAGTTAGCAGTGATTTCTACAGAACAAACAGGTATAGAAAAAAGACTTACCCCTCTGGAGGCACATCAGATGCATGTGGCAAAAAGGGGAACGTTTTTATTTTTGAGACAGGGTCTTGCTGTGTCACCCAGGCTGGAGTATAGTGACATGGTCATAACTCAATGTAACATCCAATGCTCCTGAGCTAAAGCAATCCTTCTGCCTCAGCCTCCCAAAGTTCCAGGATTACAGGCACGAGCCATCGTGCCCTGCTGGATCTTTTTTACTGTAAAATTTTCCTCCCGCTCTGGGAAAATTTCATACACCCTGAGGAAGGCTTGCTTGATCTTCTACCCACTTCTGTGCAGATTCACTATTTTGGGGAGATACTATTTCTCATGGGATTGGACATATCCCTCAGCTGTGTTGAATCAAAAAAATAAAAATTAAAAAAAAATGGGAAAAGAACCACAGACAGATATCGAGACTCTTCACCCAACTTACCCAACTTTGAATAAGCTGAAATTTGTGCCAAAGGAAAAAGCTAAAGCTCTGCTAGAAGGGCTATGACTAATTAAAATCTGAATACTGTTCAAGGTCAGGAACATCCAAACCAGACCATGAAAGATATCTAAGGACCAGGTTGCCAGGTAGAGGAAGAGCTGGGAGAATGCAGAGAGCCATCAACAGGCAGCAAGGTCAGTGACACAAAGAGAGGTTAGGCTCCCATCGCAGAATCAATTTCAGAGCAATGGCCAGAGTTAGGAAAGGGAAGGGAAAGACAATGCTTGAGGCTCAAAGGGCCAGCAGAAAGGACTGTCAAATGGGGGTAAACACGTGGTGAGTCTCCCTCTTGATGAGGCCCTCCGTCCAACCCATCTGCTTCTCTGACAATTTGCTAGCTGCAACACTTTCTGCTTCTGGGGTAGCTTTGCTAACAGGTGTTTTCTAATTACCTGTAGACCTCAGGTACCCCTGCTCAGCATCCTTCAGAAGATCACTTTTTTTTTTTTTTTTTTTGACGGAGTCTCGCTGTATCGCCGAGACTGGAGTGCAGTGGTGTGATCTCAGCTTGCTGCAACCTCTGCCTCCCAGGTTCAAGCGATTCTCCTGCCTCAGCCTCCCAAGTAGCTGGGACTACACGCGCTTGCCACCACACCTGGCTAATTTTTGTATTTTTGGTAGAGACGAGTTTCTACCATATTGGCCAGGCTGGTCTCGAACTCCTGACCTTGTGATCCACCCGCCTTGGCCTCCCAAAGTGCTGGGATTACAGGTGTGAGCCACCATGCCTGGCCCAAGATCATTTTATGTGAGGAAAGGAAAGCACACTTTTCTATTGTTTGCCTTTGGTCTTCTATATGAAATAATCACAAAATGTTTGTTGTTAAGGGCCAATTTTTTAAACAAAATATTTGGCTTTTCCCCATGCTGAATTGAATCCCACTCTTAGAGAACTCTGGTTTGTTGATGTGGAGATTGAATTTATGTCTCCAAATCCACATTAGCATCTTCCTGAGAACTCAAATGCAAAACATAGTCTAAGCCACCCTTTTTTTTCCTATCCCCTAACCCTGGAAGCCTAACACCTTACTCATTCCTTAGCTTTGCACAGATGCAAATGCTGGCAAGATGAAATGCCTGCTCAGCAAGTGCTGCTAGACAAGTGAGATGGCTGCCACAAACCATGGGCGGCCATTGCTGAACTGTGATACCACTCAGGAGGGGCAGGATCAAGAAGGAATGTTTTGGCCCATGTTTTGCCGTGTTACCATTGCAAGAATAACTGCAATGTTCTGCTATGGATCTCAATTCCAATTTGTATTTCACCCTATCAGGCAGATTTCTGATAAAAGAACTTCGACCCAAAGCCCCTTGATGTCCTATCAAGCCACATTGGATTTGTACCATTGCTTCTGAGACTCTGTCTACGTCTTTGAACACACTTCATCAATGAACTAAATCTAGATCCCCTACATCTCTCTCAAAGCAGAAAGTGGGATTCATGTTTACTTTCAGATCATCAAATGGGTCAAAACTATGGTCAGAGAAGGCAGAGAAAAATGTATAAGATGAGATCAAGTGGTAATAGGTGTTTGGGCAAGATTCTGCCATGTATTCTGGCCTCTCTCTTGAGCTGCAGCAATAAGCACCATTAGTGCCCTTAATTGTAACATTTATAAATTAGTGAGTTTTTACAAACACAAAGAAACTAGCCCTCTCATTTTCCTTACTGAAGAAAATGTGCTTCTTCATGAAATTATCAGGCTATCATTTAAGGTCAGTGTCATTTGTAATTAATTCATTAAGAAATAATTTTGAAGAGAAAATGATCCTTTCTTCTTAGTATGATAACTACCTTATTTAAAAAAAATGGAGTACATGTATTGTAACCTGTCAGAGTAAGGTATTTTGATTAGTTCTGAATCATTTTTCTGGTTAACAGAGAGATGCCATAATAAATCTAGGGCTATTACTTCATAAGAAGGAGGGTCAGGATCATATTAAAGAAGGGTCAGTGAAAGAGCAAAGTTGGGGCTCTCCATGGTATGACTGCTTTTAGGTAACTGAAGAAAAATTAGCCTTGGTTTTTGCTGATGGGGTAATATTGACTCACTCAGAGTTTCTCCCACCCCACACCCCATCCACATGGGCCAAGATAAAGGCTAAGTTCAGGCACACCTCTCTTGGGAGCCAGCAGAAGCCCCTGGGGAAGATTCCACTGATGTCCAGCTGAAGCTTGAGATGGCTGAGTGTGCAAGACACAAGAGGGAACAGGACTTGGATCTTCTAACCCATGAAGAGGTGCAGTGTGCCCCCAGGAAGAAAGAGGGACTTGGAGTATTTCTCATGTAGGAAGAGCATGTGGAAGACTGGGGAGATGGAATTATAGAAAGACAGCTCAGTGAGGCCTCGCACTGCCCTCAGCCAGCCTTGTACCCCATAAAGAAGCAAGTTCACAAAATAAACTCAGTTCCTCATCCTGCCCTCCATAATGCTTTTATGGGACACTTGATTTCTTCCATCCTCCATTCACATTTCAATGTGTGAGTTTTAGGGAGGACACAAAAGGCAGCATTCAGCACTCCCTCAGTCATCTCCCAAAGACTGCATTCCCCTTCCTTGCACTTCTCCAGGCCTTACTGTCTCTCAGGTAGAGAGTTAGTTGATTCATGCCTCTCTCTGCATAGTCATGCACAAAGGCAGGATTCATAGGCAATCTTTCCCTGTGGAAAAAGGAAGAGGCAGTCTCTGCAAGCTAGAAAGAAAACACTCCAAGAAACCTTTTCGGCACAGCTTCCTGTGCCAGTTCACTACAAATCAGAGAAGTTTGAGATGATGTAGTTAACCCTTCTTGAATCATAAGATTCTGTTCTTTAACTCCTATTGTTCAAGGAAAGAAGTTTGGATAACTACATGTGAAAGATCAAAACTAGCTATGAATTCTTTCAACTTCTCGCATTAAAAAGTTGAGTGTATTTCCTACTCCTTAAAGCTGGACTGGCCTTGTGACCTGCTTTGGCCAATAGAATGTAGCAGAAATGTTATTTTGCAAGCTTGAGCCTAGGCCTCACAGCTTCCACTCTTTCCCCTCTGGAATGTGATGCCATGTGAACAAGCTCAGGGTCGCTTCATCTTAAAGATGAGAAACCACATAGAAAGAGACACCCCAGACGTGAGTGAGCGGTTCGCACTCCACAGAGTGGAGATGAGTCATACATCTCTTGGTTTTCAAACAAGTCTGCACATTATTTTTTGGCTGGGCACAGTGGCTGACACCTGTAATCCCAGCACTTTGGGAGGCCAAGGCTGGCGGATCATGAGATCAGGAGTTCAAGACCAGCCTGGCCAACATAGAGAAACCCTGTCTCTACTAAAAATACAAAAATTTTCCGGGTGTGGTGGCACGTCTGTAATCCCAGCTACTCAGGAGGCTGAGGCAGGAGAATCACTTGAATCCAGGAGGCGGAGGTTGCAGTGAGCCAAGATCAAACCACTGCACTCCAGCCTGGGTGACAGAGCAAGACTCCATCTCAAAAAAAAAAAAAAAATCTGCACACTTTTTGATACACCTCACATAACGTGTTAGAGTTTAATTATCTTGGCCTTAGTCGCTTGCTTTCAGTGAATACAATGCAGTAAAAGTGACGCCACATGACTTCTGAGGGTAGGTTGGAAAAAGCAATACATTGTCCACCAGGCTGTCTCTTGTGACACACGCCTTGGGGGCCCTGAGCTGACACATGAGAAATCTGGCTATTCAGAAGCTGCCATCCTAGAGGGAACACATAGAGAAGCTGCATGGAAATAGAACAAGATGCTCCAGGAGCCCCAGCTGTTTGAGTCAGCCCAACACCAACCAGCAGACACGTGAGTGAGAGACTTCAGATGATGCCAGTCTTTGGGTGACTCTAGGCTGATGCCAGGTGGAACAGAGATGAGCTGCTCCTGCCAAGCTCTGCCCAAATTATAGATTTATGAGAATAAATGTTATTTTATATATTTATTCATTTTTTATTTTATTTATTTATTTTTTTAAGACAGAGTTTCATTCTTCTTGCCCAGGCTGAAATACAATGGTGTGATCTCAGCTCACTGCAACCTCTGCCTCCCAGGTTTAAGCAATTCTTGTGCCTCAGCCTCCCTAGTAGCTGGAATTACAGGCATGAACTACCACACCTGGCTAATTTTATAATTTTAGTAGAGATGGGGTTTCTCCGTGTTGGTCAGGCTGGTCTTGAACTCCCAACCTCAAGTGATCTGCCTACCTCAGCCTCCCAAAGTGCTGTGATTACAGGCGTGAACCACCATGCCTGGCAATAAATGTTATTTTAAACCACAGTGTTGGGATGATTTGTTAGGTAGCAATAGATAACAGATACACTATTACATTTTATTTATTTATTTTTTTACTCACAATTTGATGTAGGACAGCAAAGTTTCAACTTTGTAATGGGAATAGTCATAAATTACTGTATAGTCACATGGTAGCCAGTAATTCCAATAAATATTGCATTTTCTTAAACTGGTCTGTCATAACTTGGTGAATTCTGGTAAGGGTATGCCTAAGCCCCAGCAGCCTGAGTCAGTGAAAAATATACTGAGAACAAGATGCTAAAATTAAGAGGGGCAAGGGCTGGAGATACTGGCCTCAGCTGCAGAGGCAGCTGAAGAGTTCAACACATGATGTCTAAAGTTAGAGGAACTCAAGTGAAGGGAAGCAAGCCAACAGGTGTAAGAGGGCAGCACACATTTTCAGGTAGGTGAGCAGAGACCACATGGTGGCCACCCATTCCTGGGAGCTCAACAGGGATAGAAGTATGGGGAAAACTGTTCTTCATCCCGGAGGAGGGACTTTTCTTCCTGTCTTATGGGACCCAGATAAAGAGACAAAAATAATACACACGAAACCTTTAGAAGGATAATGAAGTACTCAATTACTTGGACTGTATGTTCAAAGAACAGAAAGCTTCAGTGTTTTCAACGTGAAAATGACCTCCATACTAAACTATGCTTATTAACTCACCTATCACTAGTTGACCTAGCCTTATGTAGAAAGAATTAGATTGAAGATGGGTCACAGATGCATTCTATGGCTTGGAAATGATACATAAAATTTCCTAGATATGAATGAAAAGGATTTGTGAGAATAAACCGCTACTCTTCAGCAATAGAAAGGTTTAGATTTTGCCGGCATTTGAATGTGACAGTTAAATTTCTCAGCCAGCCCCAAATCATCTCTTCCCTTGCAGCATAGTTTTTGGAAATCCATTGTATACTCTCTTTGCTTCATGGACTATTCACTCGAGCATCAGCACCATATTTTTGTATAGGTTAAATGAAACCTCTCATCGTGAGAGAACCCTGTGTTCTAATCAGCAAGCATGAAAAGTAATAATGGAATCGAAGCTATAGATGCTGAGCATTTGTTAGAGGTTGAAGGGTAATATATCATGTGTCCATGACTGTCTGAAATCATCCCATATTCATTCTGTGGGAGGTTACTATAGATTTTCTACACATTTGCCAACAAGAATAAAAAGAAAGAGAGCAATGTTAGAGACTGTGTTCAAAATAACTATCTGTTGCTATTGGTAACTAAGACTTGCAGTAAATTGAAATGTAGGATTCTATGCCTCTTTTTGATTTTCAGATGGTTGAAACTTTTAGAAAAGGGACTTAGTTTATTTTTGGTTTGTACAGTTCAAATACTTCTCAGAAGGTCAGTAGGCCTTGGGAAGGTTTATATGCCATATTTAGATGACTAAAGTTATGTTTTAAATAAGAATGTTTGGGACTTATCAAAAAATTAAACTTAAAAAATGAATTGGGCCAGGCGCAGTGGCTCAGTCCTATAATCCCAACACTTTGGGAGGCCAAGGTGGGCGGATCACTTGAGGTCAGGAGTTAGAGACCAGCCTGGCCAACATGGCAAAACCCTGTCTCTACTAAAAATACAAAAATTAGCCAGACCTAATGGTGGGTGCCCATAATCCCAGCTACTCAGGAGGCTGAGGCACAAGAATTGCTTGAAGCCAGGAGGCAGAGGTTGCAGTGAGCTAAGATGGCACCACTACATTCCAGACTGGGTGACAGAGTGAGACTTTGTCTCAAAAAAAATAAATAGATAAATAAATAAGAATTGGAAGATAAGTAGGATATCAGCTGGTGAACCAACTCCTGGCATGTCCCTACTCAGGGCCATCTTCCTAGATCTCACTTCATGGCAGCTATTACTCACTCCATGAACCTTTCCAGTGTCCTCTTACAAGTGGTTTGGCTTTTTCTCTCAGTCTTCACCCTGTGCTCACTCTTTGGACTTGATGAAGGCATTTGGCTAACCCAGTATCCACATTGGGACTTTTGCAGTTACACATAACAGAGTGTTCAACCCAAACTGGCCTAAACCAAAAAGGGAATGTATTGGCTCACGTGATTGGAAATTTCAGAAGTTCAGGCACATCATGATGCAGGGGTTCAAATGATATTTCCAAGACCCATTTTCTCTCTGTTCCATGACTAAACTGCCGTATTGATTCCATTCTCAGATGAGTTCTTTCCCTGTGGCCTCAGAATGGCTGCCACCTGCTCTGGGAACAACTTATTTCTAGGTTTATATCTGGTAGAAAACAGTCAGTGTCTTTGATTCAGAATTTTTCAGAAATGTCCAGACCAGGCGTGGTGGCTCATGCCTGTAATCCCAGCACTTTGGGAGGCTAAGGCAGGTGGATCACCTGAGGTCAGGAGTTCGAGACAAGCCCGGCCAAGATGGTGAAACCCCATCTTTGTTAAAAATACAAAAAATTAGCTGGGCATGCTGGTACATGCCTGTAATCCCAGCTACTTGGGAGGCTGGGGCATAGAATTGCTTGAATCTGGGAGGCAGAGGTGGCAGTGAGCCGAAATTGTGCCACTGCACTCCAGCCTGGGTAACAGAGTGAGAATCCATCTCAAAAACATATATATATAAATAAAAGGAAAGAAAAAAAAAGTCCAGAAATTCATACAGATAAGACCAGTCTAGATCCCATCCTTGTGCCAAGAAAATATGGTATGCCAGTTGACTCAGGCCTCAATCCAATTTACACCCCCAGACCTACAGCTCCATCTAGACCACAAGGAATGAAATGCATAAGGGATGAATCCCAAAATGAAAAAAGGGGCTACTGACAGGAAAAGAAGGATTGGATGCCAAGGAGGCACACAAAAAATATCCCTTACATCTGGCTTTGACCATTAGCTCTTCCTGGGCTGAGATTGCACTCAATACTCCAGTTATATTGAACTCTATTCCTCTAACTGGCCATGCTCTCTTTCCTCGTTGTGCTATCCCTCATACTGAGATATGTGAAATGGAGCCTGAGCCTATTGCTTGCCCATCATAAAAGGGTGAAAATGATTTTACACTAAAACACAGAGTAAGGCTTCCATAATCGAGGTTATTGGAGTCCACCCAATGAAGCACCCTAGCAACCCCAGAGACCTATAGAAATGAGTATTATTGCTTCCAAAGTGTGTTGATTGTGTATAGGGAAGCACAACTACTTTTCAAAATCTATCCTGATGTAAAATGAACTATAATAGTGAAGGAGACCAGAATATGCCACCCCAAAATAGGCCTCTTTGGCATAAGGATTATTCTGAGCTGAAAGCAATTGAGGAACATCAGACCCAGAAAAAGCTCTGAAGCAGAGCATAAATTTCCCTTTCTTAAAGGAAGCTTACATTTATAAAAGAAATTTACATTTGCAAAAGTGTCTCCCTCTCCCAAACCAGGAAGGAGGAGGATGGCTGTTGCAACTCCTATCAATGGAGAAGGCACCAACTGAAATCTAGATGACAAACCTTAATAAACAACTCTTGTTTCCACACAGTCCTTTGTTAAGTTGCATAACTTACCCCCTCAGCAGGCCCCAAACCCCTTTTTCTTTGTGTAACCTAAGAAGGTATGTAAACACTAAGTTCTGACTGCCTCCTTGAGCCACGTTTTACTTTATCCAGAACCATGTATATGTGTAACTAAAACTGGTTTTTTCACTCATTACTCTATCACTAAGGAGGCTAGAGGAAAAGTTTTCCCTTCCCTACAAAAGAATGTCTGTAGCAGATCTGTGGATCTGTAGTGCCCAGAAGCACTTAACATGGTGGTCAATACAATTTGGGAGTGCTGGCCGGGCGCGGTGGCTCAGGCTTGTAATCCCAGCACTTTGGGAAGCAGAGGCGGCTGGACCACCTGAGGTGAGGAGTTTGAGACCAGGTGGACCAACATGGAGAAATCCCGTCTCTACTAAAAATAAAAAAAAATTATCCAGTCATGGTGGCTTGTGCCTGTAATCCCAGCTAATCTGGAGGCTGAGATAGGAGAATCACTTGAACCTGGGAGGTGGAGGTTGCAGTGAGCCAAGATCACGCCACTGCATTCCAGCCTGGGCAACAGAGTGAGACTCCGTCTCGAAAAACATACATATATATAAAATATATATACACATACACATGCATATATACACACACATATATATGCACATACATATATAAAATATATATATGTGCTTTAATCGCTCTTGTTTCAAGAATATTTAAGGACTTATCCTCAAGTAATCAATCCCTTTGAGACTGTAGCAGGAGTTGCAGACAAAACTCCTCAGACACTGAGCTAAAGAAGGAAGGGGTTTATTCAGCCGGAGGCATCGGCAAGACTCCTGTCTCAAGAGCCGAGCTTCCCAAGTAAGCAATTTCTGTCCCTTTTAAGGGCTCACAACTCTAAGGGGGTGCACATGAGAGGATCGTGATCAATTGAGCAAGCGGGGGTACATGACTGGGGGCTGCATGCACTAGTAATTAGATCAGAACAAAACAGGATAGGGATTTTCACAGTGCTTTTCTATACAATGTTTGTAATCTATAGATAACATAACTGATTAGGTCAGGGGTTGATCTTTAACTACCAGGTCCAAGGTGTGGTGCCAGGCTGTCTGCTTGTGGATTTCATTTCTGTCTTTTAGTTTTTACTGTTTCTTTCTTTGGAGGCAGAAATGGGGCATAAGACAATATGAGGGGAGGTCTCCTCCCTTATTCCCCCCCTTTGAGACTCTCACTCAATAGTGGGAGTTCTCACTTTCATTTTTATTACCTATGTCTTCTTGCAAGACAGATTGATAGTGATTCATATAGTACACTTGTGCTGAAGCATTTTGGTGAACTAAGGTAGCGATGAAGCTTTTTATCATTTGAAGAAGTACAGGTAGCAAACAAGGGAGCAGTAAGCAGGTTCCTATTACTATTATAACTGTTATTATAAGAGTTTTAAATCTTCCTAGTGCTGGGAACCATTTTCTAAACATGGCCCCAGGATCAAATCCATGCCACACTTGCACAGCCACATGTGCCAGTTTTGTCATATCTCTAACTATGTCTTCAACTACTTGCCTTTGATTATCTATGTGTGGGCAGCAATTAGTAAGGTAAAATTTCCTACAGAACTCTCCTTCAGCTGCTAGCAAGTAGTCAAGAGCTAATCTATTTTTATAGATAGCATTTCTCATATGAATTTCTTGCTGGGCCAGAATGGTCAAGGCTCTGCCGGTTTTATTAATGATTATTTTTAAGACAGCTTGTAACCGTATGATTTGGTTGATCACATAAATGGGGGTCCAGTATCCCCATGAGCTGTCCTGTGCCTAAGTAGCAGGCCCATAATATTGTATGATTCTCTCAGAGGGCCATTTATCATTTTTTCAGTTTCTTATAGCTATGTTTCTCTTTTCACGGGAAGCATAGACAGGGAAGCCCAGGAATTCACCTGTGTTTATGGACAGTAGGAAGAAAGATGGTTTAATAGTGCCAATAACATTACTACCTGCCTACTGGTCAGGTAATTTGGCATAAGCTCTATGCCTACATATCTGGTATAATCCAATGGGGGCTGTCCAGACCTGGTGGGACTCCGGGTGGGTCCACACAGTTTGCAACTTTTGGCATTTACTAAATGGATTTCTCTCTGTGTGATTTGAACTCCACCAAGTGACTGTTTTTTTGTGGTACCATTATACAGTTTCTGTCTCAGACAACTAAGTCATCCTACGGGGTGAGTGAATTATTTTCCTTCTCTAGCTATGCAATACTGTACAATAATTGACGCTTTTAGGACCCAGAAATTATCAGGGTGATTCTTTTGAGCCAGAAATTCATTAGGAACTGGGTCTGTAGGTACTAATTCTTGGGCTTCCCAAGGCCATTGATCTCCTATTACAGTTCCTCCACATACATAACATGAAGTGACATTGAGAGACTGGGCTACCTGCTTGGCTACTTGCAAAAACAAATTTCTTGTTTTTCCTGGAATTTCTGGTACTGTCACATTTAGTTCATCATAGAAAGTTTGAAACACTGGCTCAAGAGAGCATTTGTAAACTTCTCCTCGAAGCAAGATATTTACTTGAGGATCCAGTCTGGCCTTGTCGATTCCTAAGGTCACACACTCCTCTTTTTTCCAGCGAGGATCAAGGGGATTGGCTATTACTAGCCTAAGGGGTTACATTGTCACTTAGTACAGGAAGGGCCATTTTTTTCCTTTCTGAAGGTGGGCTGGATCCTTTTCATTTTTTTTTTTTTTATTCAAGTGGCCTGAATGACACAAGACCAGTATTTACATTTATTTCCCCACAGTCTGAATTTATGACAGATGTACTTATTTTCTGCCATATAGCCTCTTTTCTAATTAAGAGAACCACACCTTATTCCTAACTTATTAATATTAATGACAGCACAGGCATCACATTTTTAAGGTGGCTTGTTTGGGCACCCCTTTTTCTTCTGTTTTGGCTAACACTTTACTCATATCATTTATGAGCCCCCACCAGTCCTCAGTCCTTAATCTTATTTTAAAAACTGTGGTCATGGGAGGCTCAGATGGGGCATAACACACATCAGGTTGGTCATTTCCTGGGCTACATACCTTGTATAGAATAACATTATACAAACAAATTCTTTTTAGAGTTCCAGTACACTTATAATAACCATAAAATAATAGGACCATAGCAAACTTTTGTCCTACCTCAGTGACTTGATTTATACACGGGAACAGTCTTCTGTCTGAGGAAAGTCAGTTGAAGTCCTTACTGTAAAAGTCCAAATTTTAAGGAAAATGAGTCCCTCAATGAGTTTTCTCATGCTTTGGCCGAGCATGGACCAATCAGCTTCTGGGTGTGACTGGAGCAGGGCTTGTCATCTTCTTCAGAGTCACTTTGCAGGGGTTGGCAAAGCTGCTCCCGTCCATGTACCGCTCACAGTCTACTGATGTTTAAGGATGGTCTTGGAGGTTGGGCCCAGTAGAATAAACTGAGTCCAACACCTCTACACAGTTGTATTCAACTGGGCTCTCTGATACCAGGAGCAAGGTCGTATGGTTTAGGGTGTTGCAAGCTTCAATGGTTATGTGGGGATTTTCACATAGCAAGCTTTGGTACTTGGTTAATCTAGCATTTGCTAACCGATGATGTCCTTTGGTAGTCATTAAAGTCACCACAGCATGGTGGGGGGGAGGGCTTTATATTCAGGTTTTGCCTAAGGGTTAGTTTATCTGCTTCTTGTGCTAACAAGGCCATTGCTGCTAGGGTCCTTAGACCTGGGGGCCAGCCTTTGGAAATCTTGTCTAGTTGCTTTGAGAGATAGGCCACTGGCCTTGGCCACGGCCCCACAGTCTGGGTTAAAACTCCAACTGCCATTTTTTCTCTTTTTGGCACATAGAGTGTAAAGAGTTTTGTTAGGTCAGGTAGCCTCAGGACTGGGACTGACATGAGTTTTTCTTTTAACTCATGAAAAGCTCGTTGCTGTTGGTTGTAATAGATGTAGTTTAATCTACATTTTTATTAACTGTCACCTATCAAAATATTGACTCAAATCCTGCAGCTATTTGATTTCAAGTTTTAAATTGATCTGGTACTCCTCGTGGGACTCCAATTGCATCTAAATAGACATGAGAGTCGAAAGACCTATAAGGGGCTTCCCTCACTTTAGGATGTTATATCTTTTTCCTTCTGGTTGATGAAATGCCAGAGTGAAAGGGATAGCCAAATGGACTAAAGCACAAGTGTCACTCAAGTTATTCGGCAGAATGCCCAGTATAGGTCCACCACAATACCACCATACATCCATTCGGGGATGAACAAGGGCTGACTGATTGATAAGTTCTTGAAAATTCTTAAGCTCACTGCATTCTTTCAGGTCTCCAAGGAACACTAACTTTCCTTCTTGTCATGAGGGACATGAAGTGAAGTTAGTGTTGGGAGATGGAGGCTGGATGGCCCTTGGGGGCTGACCCACAGCGTGCTGGACTTTGGGATATAGCAGAGAGAGCTTGGCATAACTTATTACTCCAGGCTGTGGAATCCTGGAAAAGAGCTACCATGCAGCCCACACCTGGTCGACTGGAGGACCACCTTAGTGGAAAGGGGACAATCTGGGCCTCTGGCCTGCCACGTACACAAGCATAACAATTGCTTTTGTTTAATGTGCAGTTGGAATATTTGATCCATTTTAACCAGGCATTTGCATCTCGGTATCCTGTCTTAATTGCTAAAGTTTTAAGTCTTCAACTTCTATGATCCTCTAGTAAAATGAATGTATGGTTTTAGCAAATTACAAAAACCAGTTGGAGCAGTTCATCCTTGCTCTTTAGTGGTCCACAGAATGTTGGACCAACTATGGCATGAAAACTCTACATCAGGGGGCAAGACTCCTTGGTGGCACTGGGGTCTTTGTCAAAATCTCCCCAGATTAAATGGTCCTAGTTTATTAATGCCCAGTCTGAGGAGAGTCAGGAGGGACAGAAGTTCTTTTCTGAAGTAGAAAGCTGTCTTTGACTTGGCAAGTCCCCACAGGGTATAACAAGGCAAGCATTAAATGCAATAGTTTGAGGTGAAATTGACTTGGTTATGTTAATAACTAGATGGTCAACAATAGAACCAGGAAAGAAGAAAGAGTAATAGAATAGATGAAAAGAGTTAAATTTTTCTTAGCTTTAGTTTGGTAGGGCTTCCCCTGGGACTATGGCCCATGAGTCTGGAGTGGGTGGCACTTTTATGACTCGGGTGTGATGAGTCCATCCTTTTTTGCTGTATGAACAGCAGTCTTGGTGGTTAGCAGCACAAGGTAGGGTCCTTCCAAGGCTGGCTTGAGTTTTTCTTCTTTCCACCCTTTGATGAGTACATGATCTTCAGGCTGGTGCTGCTTTACTGGAAATTCTAGGGGTGGTACATGTGCTAAAAGAATTTTAGTTTTTGAGAGAAAGGAAAGTGGGAGATAAGCCAAGTGTATAATTTTTAAGAAATTGATCTTTTGTCTTAAATATGAGGACTTTGGCAGTGGACTTTATAGTCCTTAGTGCCTTTTTACTGAGAAATTTCCTTTAGCATCTATTTTTATTAGTTTTTAAACCAAAGAAAGCCAAATACCATTTTACATTTAGCAATGCTTCTCATATTATTTTTATACTAGATAAGTTAATTTTATCTTTATATAGCATGTTATTAATGTTAAACCTAATTTTGATAAAACCTAGTAGACGTATTTATCTAATTTTTAATGTTTGACCATAAGGTAAGATTTTATAGACTCTTTTTAACTTTTTATAATTTTTGCTAAAGAGCAGGTTGGTGCTTTAAGAAAAATGTGTTATGCTTTTACTTTAATGTCCAGTTCACAGAAAAACTGGATGATACTTCTTTAACTTTAGCTAATATGCTTACACACAGAATTTTCTTTACAATTAATGTTTTAAAACTTGCTTAAACCTTTAAAACAATAATTTTTTTAACTTTTTAATGTACATAAAAATGTACATTCTTATGCCTCCTTATAATCCTTTTACCAAAGGTATATTTTACTTTTCTTATACACCTTGCACATAAACTTTTTTTTTCAATAGTTTTACATTCCGGAGGCCTAGTTACTTTTGAATTATACAACATTTTTTGCATAATTCTTTTTTTAATAACATTTTTCTCTTTCATGACTTTCGCAGACAATTCTTCGACATGCCTCAACTTTCTGACTTATTATAAATATGTCTTTCTTTAAACAACAGTTAATTTATTTCAGGACAAGAATGTACCATATAATATTCTTTTTATATAAATTCCGCCCCCTCTATTTTTTTCCCTTTTTTTTAGTTTTCCTTAGGATACTTCTGAACTGGTCAAATGTGCTCACAATGAGGTTTCCTCTAAAAGTTATTTTTTTTTACTTTTTTTGTTAGCAAAGCAGTTGCCGCTACAAATTGAATGCATCTGGGCCATCCGCAGGTTACTGGGTTAAGGATTTTTGATAGGAAGGCCTCAGTGCTTTCGGGATATGCCCTTGTTTACACTGACAACCAAGTGGTATTGGAGTGTTATAGGACTACGGAGAATACCTTCAATTATCAATTATAGGTTTTAAATTTACCTTGGCTTTTAAAGGAATAGGGTACACTTTTTTTTCTTAACTACTTGTATATCTCTCTCTTTCTTTCTCTCTTTGACTTTGTCTCTCTCTGACTTTCCTTTTGCCTCTGTCTCTTCCTCTCTCTCTCCGCCTCTCTCTTTCTTTCTCTCTCTCTCTCTCTCTCCCCCCCTCCCCTTGACTCCCTCTTTGTCTGTCTCTTCCTCTCTCTCTTTGCCTCTTTTCCTCTCTGTCTCTTTCCTTTCTCTCTTTCTGCTGGTCTTTCCTTGCCTCTGCCAGCTGCTTTTGCTGCTATTCTCTCAACCACTGTGTGTTGGGGGCAGAGTTCTAAAACCAGCTGTAACCAAGCATCTACCTACGGGAACTGGTCTGGGTTCCCTGGCTTACAGGTTACCTTGTGCCATACCTTTGAAACAAGGAACCTGTCCAGGCTTCCTTCTAATGGCCAACCTACCTCTAATGCTGGCCAGTCTGTCTTACACAAAGTTTTAAGTTTTCTTAGTGTCATAGTACTCCAGAGTCTCCTTTTAATTCTTTTTTGAAATTTTTCAACATAGTTCCTAGTAGGGTGGGCTTATTTGTGCCTGACCTATGCTTCTTCAAGACAAAACACCATGCTCACACCACACGCACAGCATAAAACAAAGGATAAAAAGGGCACACAAGTAAAAAGGGCATACACACACTTTTGCAGTTTTCACCAAACCAAAATCAAAACCAAAATCACAGTATCCAGAAATCCAAGCCAGGTCAAAACAAAAACCAAAGCATCAAGCAAGTAAAGTCAAAAACAAAAACCAAAGTGCCAGTACAGGCACACTGTGGGTGATCAGGCCACACTTCCACGCAAATGGAGTAGGCAAGTTGCCAAGACCAATCCTGTCAAGCAATTCAAAACAAGTCAAAACCAAAACCAAAGTGCCTATGAAGGCACACCGTGGGTGATCAGGCCTTGCTTCCATTCAAACGGAGTGGGTAAGTTTCAAAGACTAGTCTTACCAAGTTTTAGATGTCCAGAATTCCAGTGCGCATTCCTTCCTGGTGTTCAGCCACTGCGTTGATCCTCCACGAGGGCCTGTCACACACTGCTCTGGTGAGGCATCCCACCGGGGCAAACGCCTACCCAGGAACTGCATCACTGGGACTGGTCGGAGTCCCCCGCAAGGATGTTCCACAGGGCAGGCTAAAGCTGCCTAAGGAGCTGCCTCGACCATCCACCATTCACCTCACTTCCCAGTCAGGGAATCTAGAAATGTAGCAGGATGAGCCGTAGACAAAACTCCTCAGACACCGAGTTAAGGAAGGAAGGGGTTTATTCAGCTGGGGGCATCAGCAAGACTGCTGTCTCAAGAGCCGAACTCCCCAAGTAAGCAATTTCTGTCCCATTTAAGGGCTCACAACTCTAAGGGGGTGTGCGTAAGAGGGTTGTGATCGATTGAGCAGGCAGGGGGTACGTGACTGGGGGCTGCATGCACCAATAATTAGATCGGAACAAAACAGGATAGGGATTTTCACAGTGCTTTTCTGTATAATGTCTGTAATCTATACATAACATAACCAATTAGGTCAGAGGTTGATCTTTAACTACCAGGCCCAGGGTATGGTGCCGGGCTGTCTGCTTGTGGATTTCATTTCTACCTTTTAGTTTTCACTTTTTCTTTCTTTGGAGGCAGAAATTGGGCATAAAACAATATGAGGGGTGGTCTCCTCCCTTAAGACTACCAGGAATCTGACATGGTTGTTCAACTCAGAGAAAAGAAGGCTGACTTCGAGTATGTGCAGGACTGAGAACTAAGTAATGAAGTGAAAAAATAGACTTATTCTGTGATTTTTTTTTCAGCATACGAATAGACCCAAAAGGAGAAGTTCAAACAGAACATATTTCATTCCATATAAGTTTATTAAGAGTAACTAAGTGCCAGGGTTGAGTATATAACATTGCAATGACATAAATAAGATCGGACTCTCAAGTAGCAAACAGTCTAACAAGAATCAGATAAATGAACAAAACACACATTATCTCCTTATCAGAGAGTGCTAAAAAATAAAAATTAAAAAATACACACATTAACATGCAAATTAACAAATGTCGCCAGGGTGGCAGTAACCCTGCTTAAGAGCCACTACACTCTTTCCACTTCTCTTCCATCATTCCCACCTGGAAAAGAGGTGAGCAGATGCAGGAGGCTCTGCAACTTTCTAGTCTCTGCTTGGCATACTCCAGCTGTGGAATCCTCCTCCCCTATTTTTGCCTTCCCTTTAAATCCTGCTGTGTCAAGGCCATCATGGCACTTCGCTGCTGCTTTCCCTACTGTTGTGAAAGGCCTGTGAACTGGAAGAAGGCTCACTGAATAATTTAAAGGCAGCTTCTCGCTTCCAGAAGCAATGCTCTAGTTACCTAAGATAGCATCAGGCCACCCAGCATTCCGTCTGTGCCTGAAGCAGGTATACACTGGTGATGCATTGTAGCTAAAACAGCCAGTGAGTCAGCGATGGCAACCACAACCCAAAGAATCTCATTAATTGTGGACTTCACTCGGAGATGGGGGATGACGCTGCATGTAGAAGAGAAGCCGGTTAGATTAGTTGGTCAGCAGCAGGATAGCAGGCAAAAGTGTGCTGTGTCAACACATTCATAAAGAGCTACGTGTTTGTGTTTGTTTTTCAACCAAGGATGCAAGTTTTATCTTTTATCTACTTCTTTACTGCCACGAGCCTGTCAGGCTTTTTTTTTTTTTTTTTTTTTTTTTTTGAGGCAGAGTCTCGCTCTGTTGCCCAGGCTGGAGTGCAGTGGTGCAATCTCAGCTCACTGCAACCTCTAACTCCCTGGTTCAAGCGATTCTCCTGCCTCAGCTTCCAGAGTAGCTGGGACTACAGGCACCCGCCACCATGTCGGCTACTTTTTGTATATTTAGTAGAGACAGAGTTTGACCACCTTGACCAGGTTGGTCTCGATCTCCTGACCTCATGATCCGCCCACCTCAGCCTTCCAAAGTGCTGGGATTACAGGCGTGAGCCACCGCTCAGCCAGGTGTTTGAATAAGCATCTTCCTTGGGGAATTCAGAGGAACACAAATCAATAATACATTTGAGTCCTAAACATAAACAGAAGTAAGAATGCCTTCTGTAAGGGAAATAAAATGTAGAAAGACCCAGAACTCCCCAGCAAGCTTTGTTAATTCAACAAAATTTTTTTCTAAACATTCCTTAAATTCCGCATGTACTCATAAGATTTCTAGGTGTGACTACTGAAATGTGCTGATATAGTTAGGGCTAAATAATGAACAGTTGCTAAAGTTGGAGGAAGAATGGAAACAAATCCAAGAAACAAGGTCCTCTTTATATCCACCCTGTAATGGCTGCTCTTGTTAGTTTAATTAAGCTCCTGGATTAAAGTAGGTAAGCCCTTCCTGATTCATTCCTTATGCATATAGGGAACCCAGCATGAGCCTAAGCTGGGTTCACTCTAGGACTCAGGCATGTCAAGGCTTGTTGCAAAAACTCATGGGTCAGCAACAGAGACTTACTTATGAGAAAGGTAGAAGAACCTCCCCGGAAAGAACCTTTCTTAGGAAAGAGAGCTCTAAGGCAAACGAGTTTGATACAAGGACAATGGTCCAAAGTAGGAGGGGTAAAAGAAGTGAGACGGGGGCCCCCTTGGAGGTTGAAGGAACCTCAAACTCCTTTTGTTTTTGAGACTCCTGAAATATTACCTTAAGAAATACCAAAACTGGGTTATATAAAGAGGCATTTTGCAAACTTATATTTAACATATTAATGTCTTTAACATTAACACAAAACACATTGCAAATAATTGTATTATTCACAAGATCATGAATGGATTTAGAAGTATTAGTAATTCAGAATTTAGTATAGTGATGTGGTCCAATATAGGGACACAAGAAAAGGACTGTGTGGTGAGTGCTGTCTTCTTTCAGTTCAGGTGGCATCTCTGAGATGGGATGAATAACCTCGTTTGGAGTCATCTCTGTCATTGGCCTGTGTCTGTCCCTCAGAGTGTCCTCTTGCTCAGCCTTCACTGACCTAGCCTGAAATCTATGCCTAGGGGCTGCAGGAAAATAGCAAGTAGAAACCACAAGAGCTCTTAAGCTCTGAGAGACGCTGAGCATGCAAACCTTCTGGTGCCAACAACTTCTTCAGCAACTTTGTTGACTTTGGCAACCACAGGAGTCAGCTCAGACATTATCGCCTTGACCAGGCGTCAGTAGCCTTGGCACAGGTGTTGCTGGGCCATCACAGCAGTGGAAGTGCCTTTGGCCAACAGCAGCAGCGGCTGCATCTTCCAGGCATATTGGCAACAGAACTGTCGCTTTCAGTATTGGTTATAAGAATGATCGCTGATGAACACCAAGGCTAGCAGGAAAATTGCAATAGCCATGGGGTAACCAGGAGGATCTTGTTCCATCAATTAATTATTCCCTGCCCTCTCTCGGGGGCTAGCCTTCCCCCAGGTAGTACACATTCTGTTTGTCCATGGCTGATCTCATGGGGACAGACCATGTAAGGAATCAGTGCCTTAATGGAGTAGGTGAGTCTAAATAGTTCTGGGGGGTTAGTATTCAGGAGACCACTTGGCCATATATATAAGGCTCATTTTCCCATATAAGCTTTATCAGTAATTTTTTAAATGTTACAACTTTGACTCTATAGGCTGGTTCTTTTGACTTATTTCTAGATTGATTCATAACTCAGGAATGAGAAGTGCTGTTTTATTAAGACTCTCAAATACTATAGGAGTCATCATTATCATCATCATCATCATCATCATTATCATCATCATCAATCCTTATTTCTGCATTCCCAGGCCCCAGTATATTATTTAGCTTTAGCAGACATGTAAATATGTAAGTAGCCAGGTGTAGTGGCTCATGCTTGTAATCCCAGCACTTTGTGAGGCCATGGCAAGTGGATCATCTGAGGTCAGGAGTTTGAGACCAGCCTGGCCAACATGGTGAAACCCTGTCTCTATTTTAAAAAAATACAAAAAATTAGCCAGGCATGGTAGCGGTTGCCTGTAATCCCAGCTACTCAGGATGCTGAGGCAGGAGAATCATTTGAACCTGGGAGGCGAGGGTGCAGCAAGCCAAGATCGTGCCACTGCACTCAGCAAAATTCCGTCTCAAAAAAATAAATAGGCCAGGTGTGGTGGCTTACACTTGTAATTCCAGCACTTTGGGAGGCCGAGGCAGGTGGAATACTTGAGGTAAAGAGTTTGAGACCAGTCTGGCCAACATGGCAAAGCCCCATCTCTACTAAAAATACAAAAATTAGCCAGGCATGGTGGTGTGCACCTGTAATCCCAACTACTTGGGAGGCTGAGGCAGGAGAATCACTTGAACACGGGAAGAGGAGGTTGCAGGGAGTCAAGACCATGCCATTGCACTCCAGCCTGGGTAACAAGAGTGAAATTCTGTCTCAAAAGAAAAATGTGTGTGTGTGTGTGTGTGAGTGTGTGTGTGTGTGTGAGAGAGAGAGAGAGAGAAATAATGAATATACTACAATACTCAACCCAGGACAGTATAAAAAATATCTGGTTGGAATTTGAGGGATGTGTAATAAGAAAAAGGTATATTCAGAAAAGGATTGTTACAATGACTCAACTTTTACCTGAAGGCTGGTATATCCCAGGAAACATAGCTTATTGATTGACTGATTCATACTTTCACACAACATCTTTTGAGCATTTAACATGCACTAGGCATATAGAATTAGAATGCCTACACCTAAGCAATTAATAATCTAGTTGTGTAAGCAGATCTGAGTGTGAGTAACTGAAATTCAATATGATGAAAGATTTATTGACAATGTAAGCCAGTTACTATCATAGCATAGAGGAGGTAACAATTTTGCTTGTCAAGAGAGTTAAGAAAGTTCCAGAAAGCTAAAGACCAAAACATTTCAAGTAAAAGTCTATTGATTCACAGTATGGAAAAGAAAGAGAGGCTTGGGACTTTGAGCAAACCACTAGTTAACTGGCAGTTTTTCTGGAAGCCAGCAAATGGAATGGTTCAAATCAACCAATGATTCATTCATTCTATAAGTATTAGTTCAGGGCCTACTTTGTACTAAGAACTGCCCAAGGCTTGTGGCTGATGCAAGTATTACCAAAAAAGGACTAAGATACCTGGAGCTAGATGTGAAAGGGGAACATAGACCTTTCCCAGCTGTCGTCTCATGACTAGCTCTAACTCCCAGGCTCTATACTTGGAAGATGTTTCTTTTCTACAGGGATTCCTACAGGGAAGAGGAAAAACAAGGAATTTGGGCTTCAAACCGAACTTGAACCTGATGATCCCAGACACTTTAAAGAAGATAATCAAGACCAGAAAAATCTCAGATCAAAGTTGTTTTTCTTAAAAAAGACAGGATCTACCTCGGTCACCCAGGCTGGAGTGCAGCGTGGCATAATCATACCTTACTGCAGTCTTGAACTCTTGAGTTCAAGCAATCCTCCCACCTTACCCTCTCAAGTAGCTAGGACTACATGGCATGCCACTACACTTGGCTAATTTTTAAATTTTTTGTAGAGATGGAATCTATGTTGCCCATGCTGGTCTCAAACTTTTGACCTCAAGCAATCCTCCCACGTCAGCCTAGATCAAACTTTTGAGCAATATTCTGTATCGTTGGCAGTAGAATATAAAATTACCTTTGGACAAGAATTCATTTGCCCTGGAATCCTCAATTTTCATAGAAATAACCACCTCAATTTACAAGGTACACACTGGCAGAGCTGTTTATACCATATGATACTTTCTTCCTGGCTATAGTTAATAAGATACAGAGTGGCCATGTAAGATGAACCAGTTTTTCTATAGAATTAAAAATGGGGCTAAGAGACACTTGCGAATTAATGATGGCTGCCTGAATTGAAGCAATATAAACTTGAATACTGTGCAATCTTCTTTCTACCTTGTGCATGGACAAACAGAGGCCAATTTGTTAGAGAGGAAGCTGATGCACACTGAGAAAGAACATGAATGAGCCTGGCTGCTAAAGGCTTAAGTCCCTATAAAACAGCCTTACCTCCTGCTCTTGGGTCCTGTTGCCCTCTAATAAATCCTCTACACACCTGCTTTTCTGCTTAAATTATTTAGCAGAGTCTTATTTGTCATCAAAGAGTTCAAAAAAAAAAAAAAAATTGAACAGAGGCCCTCTTCTGGGACGTACAGTTTGTAACTCTCCAGCTGCAAAAGGTTCAGTTAGTTTGCATGGTCCTACAACTTCTATTTCATTGTGGAGAGAGTGACTAAAGATGAACTTACACACATCATCCTACAAATTATTGCTTCTTCTTGGAAATGCAATTGCTCAAGGAGGTTGGCTGCTGAGACCTCAAGATGGTGGCAAGGATATGCAGGCATGGGTGTTACTTCAAACAGATAGTAAAACTGAAAATAAACTGGACTGAATTTAGCAATGATTGCCCTAGACTGGATGGATTATGCCTCTTATGTGGTGTTATTCTAACTGAGTTGAGAAAACAACTGATGTCCTGTTATTATGCGCTAAAGGGACTTTGCTTCTGAGTATAGAGGCCACTTTCCATGGGTTGAAGGTTGCACTTTTTCCTAAAGGAAATAAAAATTTCCAGAACCTATCATATTGAATGAACAGATCCAAGTCAGAAAGAAAAGACAGAGAAGGCAGGGAACTTTTTACCTTTTTGGGGATATGGAGACATGAGGCCTGGGGCTCAGCAAAAACGGGGACATACTGAAGCTCTTCCTCCTATGGTAGGAAGAAGAAAGCTGACCTCTACCACTGTGAGGCAGGCCAGAAACTACGCAGGCTTCAGTAGTCTACTCTGAGAACAGTCAGATCTAACACCAGTTTTACATTTCTCTACATTGTAATTTCCTTCTGCAGAATTGAAGCCTTCAGTAAAGTTTTATTACAATCTGGTCTTGGCTCAGATGCAAGTAAAAGAAGGTGCTATATGGAATGGTAAAGGGGGTGCAGTTTTTCTTCATCCTGAGGTCAGCTTTATGGTGGCAGCACTGATTGAAGGGAGGTAGAATGTTCTGGAACTGTATCAAGTGACCGGCAGAGAAGTGAATGATGGTCCATGGTAGAGTGGAGTTTGCCAGTCTGGAATCAAGCAAAGCAGAGTCATAGATGTGGCGCAACTGACTTGGGAACCATCATGAGACAACTTTCCCCCACCCACGTCTTGCTGAGCATGCCTGAGGGAAAAGACAAATTATAGAAGTGATTGGCTAGATGCTCAACAATATCCTTTTCCTCTCCTGAGCACACAGATGACTATATCTTCCAGCCCCCTTGCATTGGCCAAGGGAACATCACTGGAAGGGATGTAGACCCTTCAATGTAGGGGTGTAGACAGTTTAATGCCTGGACCCTAAAATCTGCAGGCATCCTCTGCTCAATCTCTCTTTGTTTGCTGGTCAGCTCAATTCAGATGATGTGCAGAGGACTCCGAAAGTAGAAGACAGCAAGCTCCATTGATAGAAGAAGCCCGAATCCCTGAGTCATCACTTAGAGGGGAGCTGCCAGAACTATTTTGAGTTGTGATGGGAGCAAAGAATAAACATTTATTGTGTTAAACCACTGAAATTTTGAGGTTGTTTGTTACTGCAACTAACATTAATTACTCTAATATGGCAACATAAAAAGATGTCTGAAGTCCTATCATTACACAGATGAGGGCCTTTGAATGGTCAGAGATTTGGGTTACATGAATCAGACCTACATCCCTCCCCCAAAGAGTTTGCAGTCCAGTAAGAAGCTTAAAGGAAAAGTAACAATAGAAGGATAGGCAGGAACCTCATAAATGACTTTGTTTTCCTGTTGCAGACTTTAGTGATGAGGCACAGAACACCTAGAAAAGGTTTAGACAAAGATTCTCATTATATTATTCCCTTGACAGAACAGTCAAGAATGGAGAGCTTGTTTTAGTAAGGTGGTAAAGTCATTGAAATTCTACCCCTGAATTAAGAGAAACCTTCATTTTTTTTCCATCTCTGATCAGGTCATAGGTTTTTGTTTACAACTTTTATTTCTGCATTACCAAGACTGTATTTTACTTTCCTGAAACTATGGGAAAACAAAAGTAATTAAAGAGACAGTATACTAGGTCAGTTATTACTAAACCAAGGTCTTGTTAACACAATGCTAATACAAGTCCACAAGTAGCTACAAATGAAAATGTAACTAAAACTTAAGAAAGAGTTCACCTGGGACAGAGGAACTTTATTTCTTTTAGTCCCCTTTGCCCATTTCCTTGGGATCTGGATAAGGCGCCCAGTCAGAGGTTTGCAATGGCAATTAGTTCACAGCCTGCCAAGTAAAACTGGGTGGAAGGGGATGATATTCAGCCATGTGAAGCTGGCCTGTGACATTTTCCCCTTCTTTAATTTTTAAAAATTTTTTGTAAAATTAAAAAGTAACTCACAATACATGCTATAACATGGATGAACTTTGGAGACATTATGTTGAGTGAAAGAACCCAGACACAAAAGGCCACATATTGTGTAATTCCATTTATATGAAATGTTCACAATAGGCAAATCCGTAGAAACAGAAACCAGATTAGTGGTTGCCAGGGCCTGGAGGGAGAGAGGGGGCCGGGGAGTGACTGCCGCTTAATGGGTACAGGGTTTCCAGAACTAGATAGTGATGATGTTTGCACAACATTGTAAATGTACTAAATGCCACTTATTTACACAATTTAAAATGGTTAAAATGGTGACTTATATGTTATGTGAATGTTACCTTAAAAAAAAATCCCGATTGAAAAAAAAAACTGGATTTTTTTTTTTATGGCCTTCCTTGGCACACACATTCCTCCTCTGTCTCCTACTCATTCTTATTCAAGCAGTAGTATAATAATGAGAGTATTAATAATAGTAGAAATTGAATGCAACTCACTGCCACTCGACTGGCAAAAACACAAAACTCGGTGTTAGGACAATTGACTCTGCCGAATCAATAGAAAATCTGAAAGTGGAAATCATGTGCTCTTTAGTGAAGTCTCAGGAGAGACTATGCTTCTTCTGCTTGAAGCAGACATAGAATTGCAAGTTCCTAGATGAGAAATTAAAAAACAAAGTGAAAACTGCTATCTGGGTCCCTTCTCCTTCCCTCCTCCCAATGTGTGTTGATGTTATTTATAAGCCTGGCTGGTTTTTTAAAAAACCCTTACCTCCCAGAACTGGTTTTCACAGCAAATCAGATTTAGATGGTGAAGAATAATGACTGAAGGGCAGAAAATGGGCCGGGGCTGGGTGGTGATTGCCCTGCCAATCCATGAAGAGTCACCCTGTCCGTATGACTAATGCTGCACCAAGCACATGTGTACAAAGACATGAGACTTGAAGAAAATACACTGAAAAGCACTTGCTTTAAATTCCTACCCTCTCCCCTTCCCAGCCATGCTTTCTCCTCAAGGAGAGGGTTTAGCATCTCTGCCGGAGCTGGGAAATAAAGGGCATGGCAGATGACAGGTGGTGTCACTTCAGAAAGAGGCTCAAGTTCTTGACCAGAGGTCCCCTTGTGTTCTGTTAGGTGGTTTCTAGGAGTCTCAGTATGTAAGGCTATGGAGATGTCAGCAGATTTCCCATGGTCTGGTGCCACAGAGAGCAAACACCATTCCTGCTTCCGGTTACTAAGTCCTACATTCGAGCCCTGCTCTGCAGAAGGAGTAAAGAGAACCAAGTCAGGTGGCTGCCAGCCCCAAAGGCAGAGGTGTGCTGGAGCTGGCTTTACTCACGACAGCCAGTGGTTAAATTGTCAAGAATTCTGCAAGCCAGTTCTTAACCAAATTATTATTTAGGAAAATAAATTATATTACAAATATTAGTAGAACTGAGAGACCTCTTAGTTTAATGATTGTACTTTGTGACAGAGTGATGAATAGTAAATAAACTGTAGACTACATACAGATGTAATGACAACGACTTTATTGGGAAAATATTTAGGAGATTGAAGGGTACACCTTTATTTGTCATATCACAATGGGATTGCAGTCATAGGTTGGCTGTGGATATATGAAAGCAGCAAAAAGCAACAAAAGCATTTTGTGAGTCAATCGGCTATATGGAATTTATAATGAATTATGTTATGTATTTTGTTAGTTATAACTTGTATGCCACATACCCTTTAAATTAGTAAAATCCACAACAAACTTGTAAACTTACTTTTTTTTCTCAGCAAACCAGTTGTTAAACACCACCACCACACCGCTGCCTGAAGATCTACAACCCTAGGAGACCTGAATTGAGTTGTTTGTTCATCTTCTCACCTCTGAAATGAAAGAAAGAAGGAAGAAAAGGGAGAGGGAGGGAGACAGATTACTTCCAGACAATCCTACTTCTTGCATTTCAAGTCTAAAATAGTGAAGAAAATAATAGTGATGGCAAATGCAGGGCTCACTCTGCACACGTAGAGCAGGTGGTCGCCTGTCTGGTATGATTTGAAAGGTACTCTGAAGCCAGCCAGCCCAGAAATATCTAGCCCTCTGGCTTGCCCAAGCCTGCTTTTTGAAATTCACAGAATTTGAGTATGCTTCCTTTGGATGAGCTTCGTCTCCCATGCCTTTCTCTTGCCTCCAATACTCCTCATTATCATCTTAGCTCATATTTGAGTATAAATAATTAGATGTGACCTTGAAAAGCACTAAACTTCTTCCCAGGAAAATAAGGTGTAATAAAAAGCTCTGATGTGGGGAGGAAGCCGAAAATAATAACAACAAACCAACGTCAGACATGCCCTGACAGTGCAGGCCATAAAATGGGGATCTCAGACACCATGGGGCATAGGCACTGAGGGAACTGTTGGGAGCATAAGGGCTTTAGACAAGGGAAACTGGAAAGATGCCAAGAGGAAAGGGACCTGGTGCAGACCCTGGTATTGAGCTTGCACCTTATACCCCTTATGAAAAATAAGGAGGTTAGAGTGAGCTGTAGTGAAAACTATGGAGTCTGGGTAATAATGGCGTGTCAATGAGGGTTTATGGACTGTAACCAATGCATCACTGTGATCATGAGCAAGGCTGTGCATGTGTCGGGGACTGAAGGTGTACAGGAACTTCCTGTGCTTTCTGCTCAATTTTGTGCAAACCTAAAACTGCTCTAAAATAAAACAAAAACAAAAACAAAAACAAAAAAAACTCTTTTCAGAAAAGGGTGGGGGGAGTTCAGATCCTCAATGTGAGCCTCATCACAGTTCCTGTCTTCAGCAGCCCACCCAAAGCCCTCCTGCCCTGCCTGTCACCATTTTCATGCCCTCTAGAGTCACTTATCACAACAGCAACAATCACAATCCTTGGAAAGGTGTCACTATATCTTAATAAATAAACAGGTATACATGTGTGGATTTGTACATCCCAAGAGGTGGGACTGGTGAGAGACAGCAGCACCCCATTCCCCCACAATCAATGAATAAACCTAGTAAATACTCTTTCCATCCCCTGTGCCCTTCAGCTCAAATATTGTGACTCTCTTTTTTTCAAATATATCTCAATCTCTTTTCGGATGTGTATTTTATTCTGTACACTGCAACAATCCTGCTTTACAAAATACATATTTTTGAATCTCTTTTCAGAAGTTTATTAACCGTCCTTCCTGTTACTCCTCTTCATCTCTGAATGTCTACTTGAACTCCTCTTCAAATACTATCATCAAATCTTTGAAGTTTGTTCACTTGCGATGTAAGGGGCTCCCTCCCTTGGATGTTTCTGGAAAGGCTGAATGATCAGGAGAATATTGGGTTGTACTTATGTATAAAACAGATTCTAGGCCGGGCGCGGTGGCTCACGCCTATAATCCCAGCACTTTAGGAGGTCAAGGCGGGCAGATCATCTGAGATCAGGAGTTCAAGACCAGCCTGGCCAGCATGGTGAAACCCTGTCTCTACTAAAAATACAAAAATTAGCTGGGAGTGGTGGCACACACCTGTAATCCCAGCTACTCTGGAGGCTGAGGTAGGAGAATTGTTTGAACCCGGGGGGCAGAAGTTGCAGTAAGCCGAGATCATGCCATTTGTACGCCAGCTTGGGTGATAGAGCGAGGCTCCATCTCAAAAAAATAAAAAAATAAAAATAAATAAAAAAATAAAACAAATTCTAAAGCTGATGTGAGACTAGCCTGACTGGTCTTCACTCCCTTCCTCCCTCCCTCATGCATATATTTTAGGGGAAATGACGCATATTTTTGAGAGGCGAGTTAAGGAATGACTCACTGACTGCACACAGAGAAAGTTAGCTTTCAGCAGCAACTGTAAGTAGCAGGATCAGCAGGGCCAGCTGGAAGTCGGTTCAGGGATGTGGTTCACCCTTTCCCTGGGCTGGGCCTGACCTCCACCTGGCTTGCCACAGTGTCATTCTAATGAATCTTAAACCCGCATATCTGAACCTGCTTCATTGAAAAAGCGTTCTGGGATGGTTCCCAGGCAACCCACATCACCCCTCTCCACCCAGAGCCCAGGCAACAGCTGTTCCCTCACCTGTCAGACTTGAATCGAATGAAACTGAAAATACAACCCAGCGTCTAAGAACATTATATTTTTGGTGTATTTTTTTCTCTGTTTGAAAGTTCTCATGAAGACAAATTGAACCTTACTTCCACAGTTTGCGAACAACTTTTACTGAACAGTTCACCACAGTGGGACTGTTCTGGGAATCCAGAATATGTGACCCCTGTGCCTGATTCTTCTCACAGGCCATTGGTCCTCAAGCATTGACATCCACAAATATTTCCACACCTTGATTAGACGGCAGGGATCAAAACCAGAGGGCAGTTATCCCTACCTAAAAACTGCAGTCTTGGACAATTATTACTATTATTTTTGGAGACGGAGTCTCGCTCTGTCCACCAGGCTGGAGGGTAGTGGTACAATCTTGGCTCACTGCAAGCTCCACCTCCCAGGTTCAAGTGATTCTTCTGCCTCAACCTCCTGAGTAGCTGGGATTACAGGCATGCGCCACACTACGCCCGGCTAATTTTTGGATTTTGTAGTAGAGACAGGGTTTGAACATGTTGGCCAGGCTGGTCTCTCACTCCTGACCTCAAGTGATCCTCCTGCCTCAGCCTCCCAAAGTGCTGGGATTACAGGTGTGAGCCACCATGCTGGCCTAAATTATTCTTTTGTGACTGTTTTCTCACCTGCAAAGGGGAACAATAATAATACTTTTCTCATGGGGTTGTACAGAATATTGAGATAATGTGTGTGTAAAGGAGAAAAATAGCAACCACACTGTTAGCTACCACAATTGTTTTCTAAGGCAGAGGGATCTATGGCAGAAGGGTCCTCTTGTTTTCCTGAGATTCTTGCCGGGTCTGCTCAGTTTTGCTTAGTAAACAAACAAGATGTATACACGAAAGAAGAAAGAAAGAGAGAAAGAGGAAGGAAGGAAGGAAGGAAGAAGGAAGGAAGGAAGGAAGGAAGGAAGGAAGGAAGGAAGGAAGGAAGGAAGGAAGGAAGGAAGGAAGGAAGGAAGGAAGGAAGGATGTGAACTTTCCAGGAATAGTTCAGGAGGACGCTCCTGAGGAATGGGACGAAAATAGCAAAAAAGAGAGGATCCAGGCCCGGCGCGGGTGGCTCATGCCTGTAATCCCAGCGCTTTGGGAGGCCGAGACGGGCGGATCACGAGGTCAGCAGATCCAGACCATCCTGGCTAACACGGTGAAACCGCGTCTCTACTAATAATACAAAAAAAAAAAAAAAAAACTAGCCGGGCGCGGTGGTGGGCGCCTGTAGTCCCAGCTACTCAGGAGGGCGGAGCTTGCAGTGAGCCGAGATTGCGCCACTGCACTCCAGCCTGGGCGACAGAGCGAAACTCCGTCTCAAAAAAAAAAAAAAAAAAAAAAGAGAGGATCCAGTGAGAACCTGTGAGGCCAGGAGAGGAGCTTGCAAGTTTAGAGGATTTAAGACCTGGGTTCGGATCCTGCCTCTACTGCTTACTAACCATGGATCTTTGGGCAAATTATTTAGCTTTGTTTTGTTTCAGTTTCCTCATATGGAAAATTGGGATAATACCACTTCCCTCTCAGAGCTGTACTGAAGGTTAAGTGAAATAATCACTGTGAAGTGCCCAGTAACAGTATCTATTGTTGCTATTTCCATGAATAACATTGAGTCTGACCTCTGTAACAGAGAACATCTTGGCAAAAGCACATTCCCTGCATGTTCAACTAAGAATGAACATATTCTTGGCACAACTTCTCCAGAGTCCAGTGTCAGTTCAGATACGGTTGAGAGAACCAAAGGGACATCCCAAGGTTCTGGTGGAAGCTACCACAGCCTAAGCCCCTTGCCAACTCTCCAGTCTTTCCACCCCTACCTTCTCCCTTTAAGATTTTTCTGGTCAATAAAAGCAGCATTGCTTTCTGTGATTCAGATGACACTTGTGAAAGACTTATATTTATGTAAATAAAATAAACTAATTTTCATAAAATAGTTTTAGAAACAAGCTCAACTCTGTTACGCAAAGTAAGGCATTAGAATTATTGTAAGAAAAAAGAGACTTAATGAACACAAGGCTGGACATCCCTCTTTTGTGTCAAGTACAGTTTTCTTCAGCTACATCATCTAGGCATTAAGAGGTTTTAAGGCCAGGCACAGTGGCTCATACCTGTAATCCGAGCACTTTGGGAGGCTGAGGCAGGTGGATCACGAGGTCAGGAGTTTGAGACCAGGTTGACCAATGTGGTGAAACCTCATCGTTATTAAAAATACAAAAATTTGCCAGGTGTGATGGCACACGCCTGTAACCCCAGCTACTCAAAAGGCTGAGTCAGGAGAATTGCTTGAGCCCAGGAGGCAGAGGTTGCAGTGAACTGAGATCATGCCACTGCACTCCAGCCTGAGTGACAGAGCAAGACTCCATCTCAAAAAAAAAAAAAAAAAAAGAGGTTTTTTTAAAAAGAGGTTTTAAAGGTGTCTCTAGAGAGACACCTAGTTTCTCCAAAGTAACTGAATGAGTGCTAATTTTGCACATAGCATAGTTATATGGTTTCTGCCAAAGTAGAGCAGGCCTACTGATGTGTCCTGGAGGAGGATCAGAGAGCTGTGGCTACCTCCTGCTCTCCTACCTTGGTACCTCCATCCCAGTGACTGTGAGTACCTGCTAGTCCCAGGGCTAAGCACTGGGCATAAAAGAGAGGAAGACAGGCAGATCTGTGCTGCAAAGGCACTACTGTTGAAAATATCTGACATAAACAAACAATTAACAATATTCATTTACTTCCTTCTCAGTGAGAAGTGATACAGAGCTAACCAACAGAGGTATGCAAATGAAAACCTGGCCAAGTCTGAGAATGTGGGCGAAGACTTTCCTGAAAGTAATTAACACTTACACTGCAGCAAGAGATTAGAATGCACAGAAGAGGGATACAGAGAGAACTCCTTCCGGGAAGAGGGAACAGCATGTGCGAAGGCTCAGAGGCAGAAAGGAGTCTGGTGTTGAGGATATGAAAGCAGATCAGTGCATCTTGAGTCTGGTAAGCAGATGAGGATGATGGGGGAACTGAGAGTGCCCCTAGGAATGAATCTCCCAGTTGTTTACCTTGGGGAATGGTGGAGATAAATTCTACTTTTCACAACTAAAGGGAATAACCATTCATAATAAACAACAGAGAGGGGTAGCAGAAAAGTGAGGTGTGTGAGCAGACAGTTGTCATTAAGTGTGTGAATGCTTTATTCAGCTAACTAGAACCCTGAGACATTGGGTCCAAGATCAAAGACAGATTGAGTGTTGGAGCTGGCTAGTCTTCCTCTATGTCATGGCCAGCTTGCAAAAACCTGGGCAAGAAGGAGGCTATTTGAAACTGTGGGTGGTTTTGTGCAAATCTGTTCCCACTAGTAGATGATCATCACAAGTAGAGAAGAGAGCATTAGACGTTAGACACTAACCAAACGTGTTGTCCCAGGTATTCCAGGCACCAGCACACTTAAGAACAGAACCCAAGCCTACTTTTCAGGTAACTCCTCTGCTTCCAGGGAACTTTCCACATGGTGACTTACTTGAGTGAGCAAATCTGCCTGTCAAGACCTGCTTATTTTGCCCTGACCACTTGGAGGCATGAGAACATAAGGGTGTCCCGAGCTGGCCACAGGCAGCCATGCAAGCTGCCTCTAATCCTAGCACCAAAGACCCATGCCCATGACAGCACCAGGACAGAGTAGGATCCTCCTGCTGGCCTGTCCTAGGGCCTTTAACTCATGCATCCTGGGATGGTATGTTCTACCACAGCACTACACAGATTTATGCATAGTCCCTCCATGTGGGACACACCTACAAGTGTGTCAAGTGGAAATCATCTCATGCCAGCAAGGAGAATCAGGAGAAACCATTGCCCCCGCCACCTTTGGATTCACAAGGGAAATATTTTTTCTTTGTAACACAACTGCTGAGAAACACCAGGGAATTTCCAACCCTCTTTGTCTTCCTCCTCCTCCTCCTCCATCACCACCACCACCACTTCTCCCTCATCCTCCTCCTCCTTCATCTTTCTCTTTCCCTTCTCTTCCTCCTCCTTCCTTATCTCTCTCTCTCCTTCTCTTCCTCCTCCTTTCCTTCTCCTCCCTCTCCTCATTTTTTTCCCATTTTTCTCCCCCTCCTCTTACTTATCTTTTTTTCTTAACACTTCTCTATACATTCCAATTTTTCTATAATGAAGACATCATGTTTGAATAAACAGGAAAAAGCAGAGGGGAAAAGAAAACAGAAAGGGGAAACTCAATCCCCAAGTCACCGAAGACTGACTACTGTGTGGCAAGAACCCTGGGGTCTGGCCCTGAACGTTTCACTAATAATCCCTGTAACCATCAGCTCCATGGGAGAGGACATGATTTGGATCCTTTCTAAAGTCTGTTCCAGGTCTAAATGGAGCTGGAATATGTGAATAAGTTTATTTCTCAAGGCAAAAGAATCCTTCAGAGACTTCATTGTATTCTCCAGGAACATCATTATAGGCCAATGAAACAAAGAAACAGCTTTGAACAAGGCCACTGGACTCATCCAGGGACCTATCATTTAGCCATGCTAAAAGGATTTAGCTCTCAGATGTCAAGGTAGTCCCACCAAGGGGACAGTGAAAACACACACACATATACACACACATACACACACATACACACACACACACAAGTACCACAGGAAGACTGCTGAGCTAGCAGGATTTCTTTCGTCACTGATTTGCTTCAAATTTTGTCTAAATTAGAGTCTCAAAGTAATGAACTTGTGTTCATCCTCAGCTTTAGGAATATGTAGGATTGTGGTGTTAGTAAACAGTGCCTATTGAGTAGAACCATTACTAATCAATTATTTATTTCTAAAAATTCATTAATGCCCCACCCTGAAGAAGTCTTCTACTCCTTTCATATCTGGGGCAGCTCTGATAAGTGGATGGCATCAGTCTTCAGCCCCATAACCTTACAGAGGTTCTCCACGTTTTGAGGGACAGGTGGAGTTTTTTCACCCACTTGAAAGAAAATGTCTTTGTATATATCACTCCTACCCTTCAGGAAGCCAGAGCCTGAAGGCCTATTGGTAGAATGAAAACTAGAATTGACTTAGTTGACTCTGAGTTTCTATGGGAGCTTTATCATGTGAATACAGTAATGAGGTTCCCTCCCCATTGCTCCCTTCAGTTGAACATGGTGCCAGGTGCAGTAGTTCATGCCTGTAATCCCAGCACTTTGGGAGGCCCAGGCAGGTGGATCACTTGAGGTCAGGAGTTAGAGACCAGTCTGGCCAACATGGCAAAGCCTCATCTCTAATAAAAATACAAAAATTAGCCAGGCATGGTGGCATACCCCTATTCCCAACTATTTAAGAGGCTGAGGCACAAGAACTGCTTGAACCCGGGAAGCTGAGCTGGCAGTGAGTTGAGATCGTACCACTGCAGCCCAGCCTGGGTCATGGAATAAGATTCCATCTCAAAAAAAAAAAAAAAAAAAAAAGATCGTGGTCACACCTCACCATCACCACCACTCACTATTTGCACATCCCCAATCACCAGTGCTCATGGGGATTGGCCTTAACTTGGGAATAGTGATTTATTGATGCCACTGTAGGGGTGGAACCCTGAATCACAAAAATCAATGCAGAAAACTGACTATCTTAGTCTGTTTTGTTTTGCTATAAAGGAATACTGGAGGTTGGGTAATTTATAAAGAAAAAGAAGGTTTATTTGGTTTATGATTCTGGATGGCTGGATAATTTATAAAGAAAAAGAAGGTTTATTTGGTTTATGATTCTGGGTGGCTGGAAAGTTCAATATTGGGCATCTGCATCTGGTAAAACCTTCAGGCTGCTTCCACTCATGGTGGACGGCGAAGAGGAGCCGGTGTGTGCAGAGGCTGCATGCTAAGAAACGAGGGCAGGGCAGGAAGGAGCAAAGATGGTTTTAGCAACCAGTTCACATGGGACCTAACATAGTGAGAACTCACCAGTCCAGAGTGGAAGGGCATTTGATATATTCATGAAGGATCCACTCCTGTGACCCAAATACTTCCCACTAGGCCCCACCTCCCAACATCGCTACACTGGGGATTAAATTTCAACATGAGATTTGGTGGGGACAAACAAATTATATCCAAACCATAGCATTCCACTCCTGCCCCCAGCCCCAGCAAACTCATGTTATTCTCACATTGTGAAATACAATCATCCTTTCCCAATAGACCCAAAAGTCTTAACTCATTCCAGCATCATCTCAAAAGTCTAAAGTCCAAAGTCTCATTAGAGACTCAAGGTAAGTTCCTTTCAACTATGAGCCTGTAAGATGAAAAACAAGTTATTTACCTCCAAGATACAATGGTTGTTCAGGCATTGGGTAAACCCTGACAATTTGCAATTAAGTGAGAAAGCTATTTTCATATTTTGAACTTATGGTTTAATTATGTCATTTAATCTCCACAGCAGAACACTGGTTATTAGCACTCCCATTTCATAGATCGAGAACCTGAGGCTCCATAAGTTGTATCAGCTATACATGAATATTAATCCATACCTTAACAGCAGACCTAGAATAACCAGTAATAATCAATCAAATAAAGATGGAGAGGCTAAAAAGAGAAAAAAAGACTATCATGAGAGTATCAGCAGATTTCACAATTCCCTGAAATACCTAGAGCTTCACTGTATAATAGGATCACCACTATCCACATGGGGCTATTTAAATTCAAATTAGTTAAATTTAAGTAAAAGTTAAAATTTAGTTCTTCAGTCACGCTAATCATAAGTTTAGTGATCACACATAGTTAGTGGCTACAGTACTGGACAGGACAGATTTAAATAGCATCTTTATCATCACAGAAAATTCTATTGAATGGCACTGCTCTAGAATATGTCCTCATGAGTGAAGGGGTCTATTCTTAGAAGATGGTAATTTTTCAAGTGCTATTGTGCAAGCCGTATTTATGTGAAGTTCCTAGAGTACAGAAGGCATCTGCTTCCTCCTATTAAAGGGACAAAATGCAGCAGAAAGCCTTTGTTCCTAGTTTTTCAAGAACCTCCCCACGTGCCCAGGAGACAGAGTTCTTCAATGGCCAAAAGATAGGATTCTTGGGGTCACACAGGCACATTGTCTTTCTCTGAGCTCTGTTTCCCGCTCCATGTGGCATGATAAATAAGTGGACTCAGGTCTTCTCCCAAGAGGCTCTGTCAGATCTTACCTTGACATCCTTTCATCATACAGCAAACCACAGGTAGGTAAGATCCTAAGCTTCAGATTTCACCCACAGTGGGGAACAGGGAGAGAAACACAGGGTAGAAAATCTCATTTATGCCTTGAGCCTACACCAGAGGCCCACCTATCCCCACCAAAGCTGCACTGAGTGTTATTGACATTGACTTGGGCCTTAATAAAATTGCAATTTGGTTATTATTTGATATTCCTATGTGTACCACTCCTTGGGGAACCTGAAAGGTAGAAATTAACAAGCAGGGAAGAATGAGGGTATTTCTTGGTTGCTAAACATTAATTATTGCTATTAAAACTTTATCCGCTATAGTTTGAATGTGTCCACTCCAAAATTCAGATGTTGAAACTTAATGCAATGTGATAGTATAAAGAGATGGAGTTTTCTAGAGATGATAAGGTCACGAGAGCTCATCCCCTCATGAATGGGATTAAGGCCTTTATTAAAGAGTCTTCTTTAAAGAGTCTTATTTAAAGAGCTGTAGCACTCAGCTGGCTTGCTCTTTAGCCTTCCACCATGTGAGAACACAGCGTTCCTTCCCTCTGGAGGATGCAGATCTCACCAGAAAACACCACCTGCCGTCATCTTAATCTTGGACTTTCTAGCCTCCTGAACTGTGAGGAAACAAATTTCTTTTCTTTATAAATTATCCAGTCTCAGGTATTTTGTAATAGCAGCACAAAACAGACTAAATCACCGTTTCCCAATCATTAATAATTAATCAATTTTCTTTCTTTGTGACATGCTATTCTCTCCTTTCTGAAAGTATCTTTATTTGTCTTCAATGACAGTACTCTCTGAGTTATCTTTCTACCCCTGTGGCTATTCATAAAAAGTGCCTCCTCTCACCAGGTGTCCTCATGAAAGTGACATCGTCTTTAAACCCTGTGTGACAATCCCTGATGCACCACTATGATGCCCAGGGAAGACAGGGTGACCTGGAAGTCAACTACTTCCTTAAAATCATCCAACTTTTGGATGATTATCTGAAATGTTTCATCGTGGGAGCAGACAGTATGGACTCCAAGCAGATGCAGTAGATCCGCATGTCCCTCTGCAGGAAGGCCATGGTGCTGATGGTCAAGAACATCATGATGCGCAAGGCCATCTGAGGGCACCTGGAAAACAACTCAGCTCTGGAGAAACTGTTGCCTCACATTCGGGGGAATGTGGACTTTGTGTTCACCAAGGAGGACCTCACTGAGATCAGGGACCTGCTGCTGGCCAACAAGGTGCCAGCTGTGGCCCATGCTGGTGCCATTGCCCCATGTGAAGTCACTGTGCCAGTCCAGAACACTGGTCTGGGGCCCAAGAAGACCTCCTTTCTCCAGTTTTTAAGCATCACCACTAAAATCTCCAGGGGTGCCACTAAAATCCTGAGTGATATGCAGCTGATTAAGACTGGAGACAAAGTGCGAGCCAGCAAAACCACACTACTGAACATCTCTCCCTTCCCCTTTGGGCTGGTCATCCAGCAGATGTTCCACAATGGCAGCATCTACAACCCTGAAGTGCTTGAGGTCACAGAGGAAACTGCATTCTCACTTCCTGGAGAATGTCCGCGATGTTGCCAGTGTCGGTCTGCAGATTGGCGACCCAGCTGGTGCATCAGTACCCCATTCTATCATCAGTGGGTACAAACGAGTCCTGGCTTTGTCTGTGGAGATTGATTACACCTTCCCACTTGCTGAAAAGGTCAAGGCCTTCTTGGCTGATCCATCTGCCTTTGTGGCTGCTGCCCCTGTGGCCACTGCTGCCACGACTGCTCCTGCTGCTGCTGCAGCCCCAACTAAGGTTGAAGCCAAGGAAGAGTTAGAGGAGTCAGACAAGTATATGCGATTTCGTCTCTTTGACTAATCACCAAAAAGAAACCAACTCAGCCAGCTTTATTCGCAAAACAAGGAAATAAAGGCTTCTTTAAAAAGAAAAAAAAAAGTGCCTTCCTCTGGGCTTGGTGGCTTGTGCCTGTAGTCTTCGGTACTCCAGAGGCTGATGTGGAAGAATTGCTTCAGCCCAGGAATTCAAGGCTTCAGCAAACTATGATTGCACCACTGCACTCCAGCCTGTGCAACAGGGCAAGACTCCATCTCTCTCTCAAAAAAAAGTACCTTTAGCTTATGCTTCTTTTGCACCCCTTTAAATGTTGATATTCCCCAAGATTTCATATTCAACTGCTTGCCCATTCTGAATTCTTCTTGAACTATTGTACCTACATTTATGATTTATCCACTTACCATATATTAATACTTAAATGTTCTATTTACATCTCACACCTCCACACAGAGATACTCAATGACCTATTACATATCACCTATTGGATGTCCCATAGATAATCCAAATTTATCTTAGCTCAAACCAAACTTATCATTTTCTCTTCCCATTGCTAAATCTTTTATTTCCCCCACTGTCAGCCAAAATGAGTCATTGCCAGCACCACTCATCTTTGCTGATCAATTTTAACCAGAATTATGTTTGTGTTATCCTAGGCTTCTTCAAAAAGCCTGAGCCTGTAATCCCAGCACTTTGGGAGGCCGAGACGGGTGGATCACAAGTCAGGAGATCGAGACCATCCTGGCTAACACGGTGAAACCCCGTCTCTACTAAAAATACAAAAAATTAGCCGGGCATGGTGGCGGGCGCCTGTAGTCCCAGCTACTCGGGAGGCTGAGGCAGGAGAATGGCGTGAACCTGGGAGGCGGAGCTTGCAGTGAGCTGAGATCCGGCCACTGCACTCCAGCCTGGGCGACAGAGCAAGACTCCGTCTCAAAAAAAAAAAAAAAAAAAAAGCCTGAGCCACAGCACTCCACAAAAACAACTAGTAATACATCAAAGATTTTTAAAACATAATATTCCATGCTGGTTACATGTAATATTGTAAGGAGGATACATTATTAGGATATACATTAATAGAATACATTGTAAGGAGCACTGTTACGTACTCTTATGATTGAGTTGTAAATGTATACATTTCTAGAGAGCAATTTGATGATGTGTATTGCTACCAATATCAGAACATTCCTTTGGAACACTCTTGGGTCTCTGAAATAATGTAGTGAGACAGAGACCAGACTGGCAGAGAGAATCTTAAGAGACCATTCTGCCCTGGCCCGCACCAAAGTGAGCAGTAAGCAACATGTCAGGGTGAAAGTCTTATTACAAAACTCGAGGCAATCAAGAAGCAGAATAAGAACATTTTGAACTGGACATCGCTAAAGAGGTTGCACAGACCCACAGCACTTCAGCATTACCAAGGGCTTGAAACCCATGAGAATCATGTGAAGCAAGTGGAGACTATAAATATTCAGGAAGAAATAGTTTGATTTTTTTGGTTGATGCCTCCAGAGCTATGTGTGAATCTCAGAGTGAAGATGAGTTGACTCCTTTTGACATGAGCATCCAGGAGTTGGATAATCCAGGTGCAAAACGAATTCTAGAGCTTGACTGGTTTAAGGGGCAGCAGGGACAAAACCAGAATTATGTTTGTGTTATCCTAGGCTTCTTCAAAAAGCCTGAGCCACAGCACTCCACAAAAACAACTAGTAATACATCAAAGATTTTTAAAAGATAATATTCCATGCTGGTTTCCAAGACCCGATGGGCATGGATCTGACTACTCACTCAGTGAAATGTTGTGAGTCTGTGCCAACAACCTCTTTAGCAATGTACTGTACAAGAGGAGTCACGTTGTTCACCAAGGAAGACAACCCCCAAGGCAATGACAGTGTCAAAGCCAGCTGGGCCAGGACCAAAGCCAATAATCACGGGGATACAGGCATCTTCCTTGACTTGATGCACCTGAAGAAACCTGGAGGCTTTGACATATCTTTGTTTTACAGAGATATCATCAGCATAGCAGAGGCTGAGGACTTCAGGGCTCACTTTGAGGGATCCAGCAAGCTGGAAGACCTGTTGAGGCAGTTTTGAGCCAAGGAGGTCAGGAAGTGAGCACTCAGCAGGTTAAAGCTGAAGTTCAACAAAGATATAGTGTTCTCTGTGGGCATTTATAATCTGATCCAAAAGACTCTTAAGCCTCCTCCAATAAAACTCTATCAAGAAATAGATGAATCGGTGAAAACTAAGACCTGGACGTGTAATGTAAATACAGGCAGTTTGCTTCTGCCTAGAGATACCACGAGGTCTCAGATCTATGGAAGGCATCAGATTATACTGGAGAAAGAGGAAACAGAAGAGCTAAAATAGTTTGATGAACCAGATTTGATTCTCATGGGTTTAAGCCCTTGGTAAAGCTGAAGAAGCACCATTACCCAAGGCCCTCCTTCTTTGTGTACTCTGAGGAGTTGCCGATGAATGGGAGCTCAACCCTGTTCAGTGCTCTACTCATCATGTGTCTGGAGAAGGAGGTCACAGCATTGTGCAGATACACACCCTGCAGGAACATCCCCCCTTATTTTGTGGCTTTGGTGCCACAGGAAGAGGAGTTGGATGATCAGAAAATTCAGGTGACTCCTGAAGGCTTCCAGCTGGTCTTTTTATGCTATGCTGATAATAAAGGGAAGGTGCCCTTTACTAAAAAAGTCATGGCAACCGCAGAGCAGGTGGACAAGGTGAAGGCTATTGTTCAGAAGCTCCAATTCAAATACAGAAGAGACAGCTTTGAGAATTCTGTGCTGCAGCAGCACTCCAGGAACCTGGAGGCCTTGGCCTTGGATTTGATGGAGCCTGAACAAGCAGTGGACCTGACATTGCCCGAAGTTGAAGCAATGAATAAAAGACTGGGCTCCCCACTGGTGGATAAGTTTAAGGAACTTCTCTATCCACCAGATTACAATCCTGAAGGGAAAGTTAGCAACATAAAACACAATCATGAAGGTTTCAGAAGCAAAAGGCCCAAGGTGGAGTATTCAGAAGAGAAGCTGAAGAACCACATAAGCAACGGCACACTGGGCAAGTTTGCTGTCCTCATGCTGAAACAAGCCTGCTGGGGTATGGGCTGAAGAAGCAGGAGCCACTGGAAGCCCTCATCAATCACTTCCAGAACTGACCAGAGGCCACGCGTCCAGCTGCCCTTCCACAATGTAGCCAGGCTGCCTGGCCTTGTTCTCAGCCAGTGAAAACTGGTGTCTCCTGAGCTAGGAAGAGCCTGCCTGACAGAAACAGAGGGACTTTATCTTTATGAGGCTTTCTGTTGCCATGGCAATGGTGTAGCCCTCCCACTTCGCTGTTCCTTACTCTACTGCCTGAATGAAGAGCCCTAACTTGGTAATATAAGAAAAAAAAAGAGAGACTATACTGCCCTCCTGATGCCAAGTGTCACTCTGGCCAGCATCAAGGGAGTAAACAATGTGATGTCGGGATTTTTGTGTTTGTTTGTTTGTTTGTTTTTTAGAGAGAGAGAGTCCTAGGCTGGAGTGCAGTGGCACAATCATGGCTCAGATCTTCCTCCGGTTCAGGTGATCCTCCCCTGTCAGCCTCCCAGGTAGCTGGGACTCTAGGCATGAGCCACCACGCCTGGCTACTTTTTGTATTTTTTTAAGAGATAGGGTTTCGCCATGTTGCCCAGGCTGGTGTCAAATTCCTGGGCTCAAGCAACCTGCCTGCCTCAGCCTTCCAAAGTGCTGCAAAGTTCTGGGATTACAGGCATGAGCCATCAAACATGGCGTGATGTCTTAAGATCAGTTTATCAGAATGATTTTTCACAAAAGTTTATACTGAACTCCTCTTGAAATCACATCATCCATGTTATCCTCTCAAGCCATTTGTCTTCCACGATTATAACAACTCACAACTCATTACGTCAGGAATCAGGGCTGATGATAGAAGTCTGACTGCAAATGCAGACATCTCTCTCAATTTGAAGGGGCTTATGCTCCTGAGTCTCATCTAATGCTAGTTTCTTTCTCTTGCACCTTCTTAGAATGCTAGATATCAGGGCCCAGTCAGCCAGCCTCAAGACACTCTGATATTTCTGTTGCAAGGAGATTATATAGATCCTAAGTAGCTAATATGAAAACAGCAAAGAATTCTAACTCTATCAAACTATACTCCAATCACAAAAGGAGACTTTCTACTCATTTGAAGGGGCACTTTCTGGTGGTGCCTGGTGGCATATTGCATTAAATAAAAATTTATTTTGCAGTAAATAAAGTGTAACGCAAAATGCCATCAGGCACCACCAGAAAGTGCCCCTTCAAATGAATGGAAAGCTCTATTCAGAGAAATCAAGGAAGCAAAGAATGCAGACCACCTGGCGAATGAATTGGAGATATAATGTGGTACTTTAGCTTCTAGGGCCTGGTGCCCAAAGTGGTGGTGCCCAAAGTGGTGCACCCGAAATCTGTTTAGGGATCTCCATTCTATCTTATGTCTTCTTAACACATATCAGGAATCTCCAGAAATTTATTCTTGATTCCTCCTGAATAAATTTACCCTAAGTCAATAAGTAGAGACATGAGAAAAGATTTGTGGTCTAGGATGTTCAATGCAATATAATTTATAAAAAATTAAAAATATTAGAAACAACCTAAATGTCCAGAAGACATTACAAATTAAAATACTATGAATATTATTCTGTCATTAAAAATTATACACTGGAATAATATAATGTCATGAAAGAGTGCTCATAATACAATAGTCAATAAAAAATAGGATATATAAGTGTTTATAGATATCATTCAATTAAATGTCTAAATATATATGTGCATTGAAAAGAAGAATTGAGGAAATGATGATGAGATTAGAGGAGATTTTCCTGCAATATGTAGTTATTATTTTTAGAATAAAAAAATAGAAGAGACATTAGGTTGTCTCTGGCTAATTAATTAGTATCTGGTGATATATAGTTTTTATTTACATGTTCTCTTCCTCCAATTAGATTTGAATATCCTGGAAAGCAAAGATCTTGTTTGCTATTCTTTAGTGTTTCTGTCTTATAACACACAGCTTTTTGCACACAAAGGCAATCAATCAGTAAGTCTGAGGAGAAATAGCTAATACCATCAGTTCAATGATCACTTCTAGAAAGGCCATATGGTCAATCTGTCAACAAAATGAGTGGTGGCTAACTTCATTCTTCTACAGCAACGAAGATGCCAAAATTCCACGTGTAGAGGAACAGCAATAAAATGAGGCTCACACACATCTGAGTTCCAATTCCAACTTCACCGCTTAATGGCTAAGTGATTTTGACCAAGTTATCTACTTCTGTGAGCCCGTTTGAGCACTAATAAGAATACCACTCCTCACAGTGGTTATGAAAATTAAAGAAGATACAGTGCCTGGCAAATCATTGGTATTTTCCCTTTTCCCTTTTGAAGCATGGCTCATTTTACTGAGAAAATTACTTTGTAAATAATTAAAAGTGTCATCAGCTCCCACAGTTTGTTAAATATCTTCTTTTGAAGAACTCAAAGGTTCTAAAATTAAATTTTACATGACATCTGTATTGGACAGAATCCACCGACATCTGGAAAACTGGAGGCCAAATTTTTTCTTTTTGCCGAAATTAGTATTTTTGGTATTTTCTTGGAAACCTCTTGCTGTTCTATCAAATCTGATTAAGGAGGGACATCCAACTCCCCAGGGACTAGAGTTAACATTAGATACGAAAGACTCATAGAGACAAGAGAGATGAGTAATATGTTTCAGCTCATTTATTTTCAAAACTTCTCTAGCTAGGAGAAAAGAAGAATGGCAGGAACTTGTAAAGAATGACCAGTTTTATGAGGCAAAATGATATCCCTTTCATAATTTAATACTAGGAAGGAAGATTACCTTTGATAAAATAGTTATCTTAGAACTGTAGTTCGAAATGGAGTGAAATGGAGTGATATTTCTTTTGTGTTCCTCCCGTATAGTATGAGGATATTATAATGAATTTAATAAGGTTATATGAAAATGTATTCCTTTTTATTATTATACGTTAAGTCCTGGGATACATGTGCGGAACATGCAGGTTTGTTACATAGATATACATGTTCCATGGTGGTTTGCTACAACCATCAACCCGTCATCTACATTAGGTATTTCTCCTAATACTATCCCTCCCCTACTCCCCCAAACTCCGACAGGCCCCAGTGTATTATGTTCCCCTCTCTGTGTCCATGTGTTCTCATTGTTCAATTCCCACTTATGAGTCAGAACATGCAGTGTTTGGTTTTCTGTTCCTGTGTTAGTTTGCTGAGAATGATGTTTCCAGCTTTATTGATGTCCCTGCAAAGAACATGAACTCATCCTTTTTGATGGCTGCAAAGTATTCCATAGTGTCTATGTGCCATATTTTCTTTATCCAGTCTATCATTGACGGACATTTGGGTTAGTTCCAAGTCTTTGCTATTGTGAACAGTGCTGCAATTAACATACATGTGCATGTGTCTTTATAGTAGAATGATTTCTAATCCTTTGGGTATATACACAGTAATGGGATTGCTGGGTCAAATGGTATTTCTGGTTCTAGATCCTTGAGGAATCGCTGTCTTCCACAATGGCTGAACTAATTTACACTCCCACCAATAGTGTAAAAGCGTTCCTATTTCTCCACATCCTCTCCAGCATCTGTTGTTTCCTAACTTTTTAATGATCGCCATTCTAACTGGCATAAGATGGTATCTCATTGTGGTTTTGATTTCTCTAATGACCAGTGATGATGAGCTTTTTTTCATAAGTTTGTTAGCTACATAAATGTGTTCTTTTAAGAAGTGTCTGTTCATATCCTTCACCCACTTTTTGATGGAGTTGTTTTCTTTTTTCTTGTAAATTTGATTAAGTTCCTTGTAGATTCTGGATGTTAGCCCTTTGTCAGATGGATAGATTGCAAAAATTTTCTCCCATTCTGTAGGTTGCCTGTTCACTCTGATGATAGTTTCTTTTGCTGAGTGGAAACTCTTTAGTTTAATTAGATCCCATTTATCAATTTTGGCTTTTGTTGCCATTGCTTTTGGTGTTTTAGTTGTAACGTCTTTGCCCATGCCTGTGTCCTGAATGGTATTGCCTAGGTTTTTTCTAAGGATTTTATGGTTTGGGGTTTTACATTTAAGACTTTAATCCATCTTAAGTTAATTTTGGCATAAGGTGCAAGGAAGGGGTCTAGTTTCTGTTTCCTGCATACGGCTAGCCAGTTTTCCCAGCACCATTTATTAAATAAAGAATCCTTTCCTCATTCCTTGTTTTTGTCAGGTTTGTCAAAGATCAGATGGTTATAGATGTGTGACATTATTTCTGAGGCCTCTGTTCTGTTCCATTGGTGTATATATCTGTTTTGGTACCAGTACCATGCTGTTTTGGTTACTGTAGCTTTGTAGTATAGTTTGAAGTCAGGCAGTGTGATGCCTCCAGCTTTGTTCTTTCTGCTTAGGATTGTCTTGGCTACATGGGCTCTGTTTTGGTTCCATATGAAATTTAAAGCAGTTTTTTCTAATTCTGTGAAGAAAGTCAATGGTAACTTGATGGGGATAGCATTGAATCTATAAATTACCTTGCACGGTATGGCCATTTTCCTATCCCTAAGCATGGAATGTTTTTACATTTGTTTGTTCCTCTCTTATTTCTTTGAGCAGTGGTTTGCAGTTCTCCTTGAAGAGGTCTTTCACATCCCTTGTAAGTTGTATTCCTAGGTATTTTATTCTCTCTGTAGCAATTGTGAATGAGAGTTCACTCATAATTTGGCTCTCTGTTTGTCTATTACTGGTGTATAGTAATACTTGTGATTTTTGCACATTGATTTTGTACCCTGAGACTTTGCTGAAGTTGCTTATCAGCTTAAGGAGATTTTGGACTGAGACGATGGGGTTTTCTAAATATACAATCAAGTCACCTGCTAACAGAGATGATTTGACTTCCTCTCTTCCTATTTGAATACCCTTTGTACTCAGAGAAACATACAAAATTAAAGGATTTATTATACTCACAGGCCCTAGAATGGGACACAGACCACACCATGCAGGGGGCCTCATGGGAAGAGTACTAAAGAAGCGGACTCAACCAAGCAGGAGTGGAGCCAAGAGAAAGGACCCCTGGGCAAGTGGATTTACTAGGAGTCCAGGTGAAGTACACAAGCAAAAAACATGAGGGGGTTTCATTGGTGCATTTGAACGTCTCTAGGTCACAGTCAAGTTATGGTAAAAAGTTAACTCGTAGTAGGGACCAGCGTCATCCAACTGGTGCACCTGGTTGCTTAGGCAAGATGCTCACAGCCTGTTTGTGGACATGTTGAGACACCAGAAATATATGAAGCTTTAAAAATTTACAACACACCCTTCCTCTGAAAGGTAGTTCAAAGATAGTTGCAATAATAAGGTTGGACTATTTGTGCATTAAGCAAGCCAGTCATTTCAGCAGGGGAAAAAAAAACAGTGATAATGATTGGCTGAATTTTAGTGTATGTAACTCAAGGCTGTTTAATGCTACGTCTGGGTACAGTTCCATAAAAAACGGTCTCATTCCCCACCATGCTTTGGAAAATATGCTTCTGTTAGTTATAATATCATCCATATTGTGGAATTCTTGATCCTTGTCCTACAAAATCTTTAGTATGTGGTTTTTGTTCTCTTAGTCTCAAGATGGTTCCTCTATGTCCTTCAGATACCACATCCTCAGTCCAGGCAGGAGGAAGGAGTGAGGACACCAGAGCAAGTGTGCCAGCTGGTCTTTGATTTTTCATTGAAAAATAATAGTTTTCCTAATATTTTTACCCAGTAGAATGCAGCTTGCATCTCACTGGGCAAAATTATGTTACTTGCCGATTTGTAAGTGCAAAAGAAGCTGGGAAATCATCATCATGAAACATTTTTTTTCTCTGCAAGTTCATCAGATACTCTATCAAATCCATTTTCATCCCTAGAGACATCTCTCCTGGTGTGCTCTGTCATCCTACTCCAATCAGAGCTGGATACACTATAGGCTGGATGCTTAGTCAGAAAACTTGGGACACTTATATTTCCACCGTCTTAGAAATTTTTCTCCTTACTCCGGTGTTATATCCTCTGTTTCTTGGCTGCTTAGTTCTTGGTTTACTCCCATCTTTGGTGGTTCTCATCCTTCAGTAGCTTTTTGAAAAGGGAAGTAAATTTTTGAGACCTACATGTCTGAACATGTCTTCTATCTAGTATCAAACTCGACTGGTAGCTTGGTTGAGTAGAATTTTAGATTGAAAATAATTTTTCTGGCAGGGTGCAGTGGCTCACACCTATAGTCCCAGCACTTTGGGAGGCCGAGGTGGGCGGATCCCCTGAGGTCAGGAGTTTGAGAAAAGCCTGGCCAACATGGCAATAGGTCTCTACTAAAAACACAAAAATTAGCTAGGCGTGGTGGTGGGTGCCTGTAATCCCAGCTACTTGGGAGGCTGAGGCAAGAGAATCGCTTGAACCCAGGAGGCGGAGGTTGCAGTGAGCCGAGATCACACCACTGCACTCCAGCCTAGGCAACAGAGTGAGACTCCGTCTCAAAAAAAAAAAAAAAAAGAAAAGAATTTTTCTTTGGCTTTTGAAGGTATTGCTTTCCTGTGATTTCAGTGATTGAGAAGTCTGGTCCCATTCTTATTCCAGAAGTTATGTATATATTCTATTTTTCTCTCTGAAGATTTTCAGTGTGCTCTGTCACTGGTGTTGTAAAAGTTGGCTTGATTCCTTATTTATTAGGCAGTTGTGGGCCTTCGTAATCTGGAGATTTATGTCCTTCAAATCTAGGAAAAGTTCTCTTACTCCTTCTTTGATCATATATTTTCTTTTCCTCTGTTCTCGTTACCTAGAATGACTATTAATTAAATATTGCACCTATTGGATGCTCCTTTTAGTTTATTGTTTTTGTTTTCTCTCATTAACCATCTCTCTTCCTATTTATTCTACTTTCTCATGATTAGTGTTTGCATAATATATCTTTTCTATGATTTCACTTTTAACCTATGTGTTTCTTTTGATTTCATGTACATGTCTTGCAAACAAATACAATGTGATCTTGCTTTTTATCCAATCTGACAATCTTTGCCTCTTAATGGGTTTAGTTCATTTACATTTATTGTAATTATTGATATGGTTGGATTTAAGTCTTGCTGTTTGTTTTTCATCCTATGTGTTCTTTGTTCTTTTTACACCTCCTTTACTGATATCTATTGAATTAGTTATTACTTTAATACAATATCAAAGCATACAGCATTTTAATACACTATATTAATACAACAAATTAAAAAAATACAATATATTTAATAAAATATTTGATTGTCTCTATTGCCTTTTTAGTTATACTTCTTTGTTTATTTTTTGTTCTACCTTGAATTAGCATTTTACAGTTCACATGTAATGTAAGAACCTAACAACACAATGTTCTCACTTACTCCTTCCATGTTCCTTGTGTTGATTTTGTCAAAAATTTTAGTTCTATATATGTTATAAAACTCATAATATATTATTATTATTATATTCACTTTGAACAGTGTATGGTCTTTTAGAATATCAAGGAACAAGAATAATTATTATCATTATTATTATTTTGAGACAGAGTCTCTCTCTGTCACCCAGGCTGGAGTGCAGTGGCGCAATCTCGGCTCACTGCAACCTCTGCCTCCTGGGTTCAAACAATTTTCCCCTTCAATGTCAGAGTAGCTGGGACTACAGGTGTGTGCCACCATGCCTGGCTAATTTTGTATTTTTGTTAGTAGAGATGGGGTTTCACCATGTTGGCTGGTCTCAAACTCCTGACCTCAAATGTTCTGCCCACCTCAGCCTCCCAGAGTGCTGGGATTACAGGTGTGAGTCATAGCTCTCAGCCTCAAGGAACAAGAAAAAAGTATTTTTTAATAATTACTCACATATTTACTATTTACAGTATTCTTCATTTAGGTTTGAGTTTGTTTTATGTTATTTTCCTTCATCCTGAAGAACTTACTGTAACATTTCTTGTAGTACAAGTTTGGTGGTATCATATTCTGTCAGCTTTTTTTTTAATATCTTCTTTTTAAATTTCTTTCTTTTTTTTTTGTGACAGGTCTCAGGTCTTTCTTTGTTGCCTAGGCTAGTCTGGAACTACTAGGCTGAAGCAATCATCCTGCCTCAGTCTCCCAAAGTGCTGGGATTACAGGTGTGAGCCACCAGCCTTAAAATATCTTTATTACCTTCATTTTTAATGGATATTTTCCTTCTAGGCTAATAGTTTATTTTTTCTCTCAGTACTTTTCTGTCATCAGTACAACTGATGTCATTCAGTTGTCTTCTGTCTTGCATTAGTTCTGATGAGAAGTTCAGCAGTCATATCTGTTATTGTTGTCCTGTATTTAATACATCCTTTCTTCCTCTCCAGTTGCTTTCAAGATTATCTTTGATTTAGCAATTTTATTATGATGGGCATACCTATGATTTTCTTTGTGTTTATCCTGATTGAGGTAAGTTGAGCCTGTTGAATCTCTAGGTTGATATTTTCCTTCAAATTTGAATTTTTCTTTAGTCAAAATGTCTTCAAATACATTTTTCTGTCTCTCCTTTGCCTTGGACTCTAATTACAAATATGTTAGACCACTCAATATTTTTCCAAAGGTCACTGAAGTTGGTTCTTTTTTTCTGCGGTCATTTTTTTCTCTGTGCTTCTGTTTTGCTAGCTCCTATTGATGTGTTTTAAAGTTTATTGATTTTTTTTTTTCCCTTCTGCAGTGGTCAAATTAATGTTAACCTCAGTCAATAAATTTTTTATTTCATGTTTTTTTTTTTTAGAATTTCCACTTGCTTCTTTAAAATAGTTTCCATTTCTGTATTGAAATTTCCCATCTGATCATTCATTTTTTATATGTTTTCTGTTATGCCCTTGAACATATTTATAAGTTATTTTACAGTCTTTGCTAATTCCAACACCTGTGCCATATCTCATATCTGGGTTTGCTTCTACTGAATGTCATTTCTCCCTATTATGGTTCCTGTTTTCTAATCTCTTTATAGATGAATAATTTCTTTTATTGAAGTTGGACATTATGGATAACACAATGGATGTTACTGTCTTCTTTTAAGACTCTTAAATATTGTTCTTGCAGATAGTTAACTGGTGATTTAGTTTAATCTTGCTGAAGCTTAGTTTTACTATGTATTAGGCCAGGTGAAGAGTTACCTTTACTCTAGGACTGATTTAGCCCTTCCCTTAAAGTGTAACCTTTCTATGTTCTTATCTAAATATTCAGAGTACATAGAATGGTCTCTTTACTCTGGTTAGAATTTAAATGCTTCCCCAGCACTGTATATCCTCCAGGATCTCCAGTTGATTTCATGGAGTCTTCCTATCCACTTGTGCAGCTTAGTATTTGACCAAAGATTGAAGAGGACTCCCTTGCAGAATTCTAGGTCTCCCTCTCTGTGCAGCTTTCTCCTTCCCAGTACCTTGTCATACATATTTCAGCTATTTCATCCCTGAATTCCAATTTCTGTTTTCATCAGTCTCTGGCTCCATTTCCTTATGACGTGTTTTGGAAATAGCCCCCAAGCAGAAATCCAGGATGAATGTGGAGGTTACTGTGCATTTTCTCCTTTTCTCAAGAAGCTTAGTGTTGCAGTGTTTGATGTTTAGTAACAGAAAAATCGCTTCATATATTTTGTGCAGTTGTATAGTCACTTGCTGTAGGAAGGTAAATCCATACCAGCTACTTCATTATAATTGGAACTAAAAGTCTGATTAACTGAATTTTTCACTTTTGACTTTGTATTTTCAATGCATATAAAATAAAATTTAATTCAACACTTTTAAAGCGAAAATTTTTGTAGTGTTATCAGTTCTAAAACTCCTCACCCCCAGTATTTAATGATCAGGATAGGAAAAAGTGAGAGGTTTTAACTGAGGATAGGTGATATAAACACTTACAGCATAAATGCTGGTAAGATTGAGTTCTCACTATAAAGTGAGGCATGGGTCAAAAAGTATGTTTATCATTGGAATAATCCAAGGCAGGCTTAAATTCCTACCTTCACTGGCTACCCAGAGGCTTTTAACGTTAGCTCCAGATGAAGTGGTTCCCAACTTAGGAATGGAGAGAAGATTCGGCGAGAATAGATATATATAGTGGTATTTTCTATTGTAATTCTGACACTTAGCTTAGTGAAACAATTTGTTGGACCCAGAAAGCACCAATAGACAATGAAAACCAATGTTCAAAAGAAAAGCTTATTTATTTATACTCTAATATATGCTGTGGACAGAAACAGCAGCTGGGCTCCTTTTCTAATAGCTGCAGAGCCTGAGTCTGCAGTTCTGTAGTTTGGAAGGTTATTACTATACTCCTCACACTCTTATGGATTCAGGTTTTGGCTTTCTCAGGCGTTGAGAATCTAGCACTTGATAGTCTCTCAGCACAGGAGTGCTGGGCCTAAACTAACTAGTATTCAGGCCCCAGGTGCTTCCTATAAGTTGTGTGTCCGTTAGCAAGTTACCCTGTCTGAGCGTTGGTTCCGCACCAGTAATATGGCAGAAAGCACCACTCTTTCAGATATTTGCTTCTGCTCTGCCAAGCTGTTGGCACTAAAGATCCATCACTATCTAAAGGCAGTGCTTGAAGTTGAGTCACGTAAGAACCTGTGCTGCAGTGGTGCGATTGTGACTCGCTGCAGCTTCAACTCCCCCGGGCTCAAGCGATCCTCCCACCTCAGCCTCCTGAATAGCTGGGACTACAGGCACTCACCACCATGCCCAGCTAATTTTTAAATTTTTTGTAGAGATGGGGTCTCACTATGTTGCCCAGGCTGGTATCAAACTCCTGGGCTCAAGTGATCTGCCTACTTCAGCCTCCCAAAGTGCTAGGATTACAGGTGAGAGCCACCATGCCTGGCCTGCTTCTCTTAATATAGCATGCATTGCAAGTGTAAATATTTAATATCAGTTTTCTCTGCTAGATTTTAAACTGCAGGGGAGCAGGAGTCATGCTAGAGATCTCCAGGACCTAGTAGATGTTCAGTAAGCCACTGGTGGTTTGAGTTGTTAACTTTAGTGGTGATGCACACGTGCATATATATTTGGAGTATGTGGAGTGTTTGAAGACACAGTATGCGGAAATGGGAAGGCAAGGTGGGGGCTTAAGAAGGGGTTCAGCAGAAAGGTCTTTTTACAGTTTATCTTTTTATATGAAAAACTTCACACATTGAAGGAGTCAGATGGCAGAGTAGTGACTGAAGGATTCAGAGTTGAACAGCTGAGTACTCTGCCCATGAAGTTCCTTAAGGAACCTTTGCTGAATATGAGACAGAACAAAAAAACTAAGCATCACAGAACAACTCTATTAATCTGTGGTTGGTAAAAATGGGTGGAAACTGAAAGTATTTGAATCCTGGCCATTGTCCCGTTTGGCCAGGACTCCAGATAATCCATTTTACATGCTCAGCACTTGCCTTTCTTCTTTGGTGAAATTCAAGAGGCAGACAGTATGTTTATGGTAGTGACAGCTGTCTTCTTTTTTACACTGAGAGGGTAAAATCTCAGTATTTTGAGGGTAAAATTATATAGTTTATCTTTAAGTGTAAGAAAGCCAAATACGAGAACAAACTTCTTGACTCTAAAGAAGAGATTCTCAACATGGGTGAGACGATTGAAAAGGAGAGGAGGAAGTGACCTTGGTTGTAAAAAATGTGTATACTTTATCACAATGCTTCAGAAAATTGACTGATAGGCAGGTTGCTTTATTTTTCCTTTTATGTAATGCATATGTAACATTACCTGAAGGTGTGTGTGTGGGTCTGTTTAGCGAATATCACCTAAAGACATTTACGTATGTATGTGTGTGTGTGTGTGTTCACGCATGCACACTAATGAGAGAAAAATTAAGCACATATGGAAAAATGTTAATTGATGAGTCTAGGTGAAGGACATATACTGGTATTTCCTTGCATTTTCTTGCAGTTTTTTGACAAATTTGAAATTTTACAATTAAAAATGTCATCATGATTAATAAAGGCAAATCTTTGATTTTAAAAAACATATTTAGTCCATCCAAAAGGCTACAGATGCTTTATTTACTGACCTTTACATTTTTCTCCCCAAGATTCCATCTCTCTTCTCACAAGAATGCATATGAATCTCTGCTGGAGGAACATGCCCAAACCCTTCCCCGTGGCCACCCCTTCCAGACACAGGGCTTGACCGGCTGAGTCTTTAGAGCCAGTTCACTGCTCTAAAGATAGTGACATTGGAGTCACTCACCAAAGGAGGTTATGCATCATCTTTCTCCTGGAGGTTTTTTTTTTTTTTTTTTTTTTTTTTTTTTTTTTTTTTTTGAGACGGAGTCTCGCTCTGTCAGTGGCCGGATCTCAGCTCACTGGAAGCTCCGCCTCCCGGGTTCACGCCATTCTCCTGCCTCAGCCTCCCGAGTAGCTGGGACTACAGGCGCCCGCCACGGCGCCCGGCTAGTTTTTTGTATTTTTTTTTTTTTAGGAGGTTTTTATATGCTTTGAAGTTTTAGATAGAATCTTCCTTAGAGGCAGAAGTTTGAAGCAGATAAAGCCTCCCAAGTTCCTTTCCGTTACAAATTTGTCTGAGTGCTGAAAAGTGAAGGTTTAGAGTCTCTGGAGTAAGTATGACAGTTCTCTTTCTCTCCCCTTGTGATTGGACTGCTCAGATTTTTGAAGCTGGCATGTAGCTTTTGTTTTGCTCTGCTTTGTTTTCCTTTCTGTCTCCTGAAAGAGCTGTGCTCCAGTGTCTGCCCAGTAAAGTTGCTAGAGGCAGCATTCCTGGAAGCTCCCTGCTCCAGATGATGTCAGACCTCATGTGACCCAACCATCGCACGTCCGGAAACATTACATCATTCTAGGATGTGATTCCCTTTAACACGGAGCTTGCTGTTATTGTGCTGTTGCTGTTGCTGCTGCTGCGATGAGCGGTGAGGCATAACCTCAGGCAGAGGCAGCATTGTACAGATCAGCAATAGACTCACCTGAGGATCATGCTGTCCCCCCAAAAATGCAATGACTTCTGGGGCAGCCCACATGCCACGTTAAACACGAATAAAACATTGCATAACTAAAAATCAGAAATAAAATGAAGATGATATTTTTTTCCTGGCAAGATATGGTAACATGTAGTTCATATTTTATTGAGTTAGATATTTTGGCATATCAGGTTCACATGTGGGCAAATGTGCCTGTGAATGGTGCCTGTTGATTGGCTGAAGGAAACTGACCCTGAGTGTGTAATTCTCTTTTTTTTTTTGAGATGGAGTCTTGCTCTGTCGCCCAGGCTGGAGTGCAGTGGCCGAATCTCGGCTCACTGCAAGCTCAACCCACTGCAAGGCTGCCTCCTGGGTTCACGCCATTCTCCTGCCTCAGCCTCCTGAGTAGCTGGGACTACAGGCTCCCGCCACTTCGCCCAGCTAGTTTTTTGTATTTTTTAGTAGAGACGGGGTTTCACCGTGTTAGCCAGGATGGTCTCGATCTCCTGACCTCGTGATCTGCCCATCTCGGCCTCCCATAGGTATATGAATGGGACATGAAATCTATAGAGGGCCATTAAAAGAAGACAAGGCAGGCTGGGCACAGTGGCTCACGCCTGTAATCCCAACACTTTGGGAGGATCACTTGAGGCTGGGAGATTGAGGCTGCAGTGAGCCATGATTGCACCACCACAATCATGAGTGACAGAGCAAGACCCTGTCAAAAATATATATATATATATGTATATATATATTTGTAATTCATATCACTTCAAAATAATTATACAAGCAAAATCTTAGGGGTGAAGGGAGTAGAGGAATATTCAATGCCCATCAGTAAGGACCCTTATAACAATAACAATTTGAAAACCAACCATTTCTTGAGCTCTCACCATGTGCCAAGACACTCCGTCAAGCAAACTCGTGGCCTTGCTAACAGCATGACTGAGTAAGTAGAGCGCCCTTTGCTTTGGAGTGGCCTTAACCTTGTGTCCTAGGGGTGTCCCATCAGGGTCCAGTTGACCATTGCTCCCCACGCAGTAACACTGAGCTCCGCTGGATCACCCTCTTGCTATTCAGAGCAATTCAAATACATCTGCGCTTGGATCAGTGCTTCCTGGAGACGAGATCGGACCCAGGAGAGATGGCATCAGACAGTCAGTGGATCTTAGCAGTCCTGCAGGCACCCAGCCATCGTGGCAGCCCTGAGGAAAGCAGACCACTATTAGTCTCACTCAGGTTCACCGGGAGTGTCAATCAAAATGACTTTTGTTTTTATCTCCTCTGAGCAATAAGCCTTTGGTGTCTGCCATCTACGCAGCCTCCTGCAGTGCCCACCTCCTGTAGTGCTTCATGTCGCATCCCCGCCTCTGATCTATATGCTCTTCCCCGAAACTTCCTCCCTTTCTGTTCCCAGCCCACCCCCATGTGTATTTACCTCAGTCTTTTAAAACTAGATCAGGAGTCCAGGAAGTATTTGTTTCCTTTTTCACTCAACTGTTGTGTTCACCCTTGCAGCTTTCCCAACTAGCTGAGCCCCTCTGGATTCTGCCTGTCTGCCACCCTGGTCTCCTAGCAACCCTCCACTCTGCAGTCTGGGAGGTGGATGTGTCAAAGGGAGTCTGGGCGGCAGAGGTGAGAATGCGAAGAAATCTCTTCCCTCCTAGGCCCTGAAGTACAGAATCGCTGCTTCACAGTAATGAATATTTCAGAAGAAGAGATTCGCTTTCCCTGGCATAGCTGAAACAGGCCTAAGGGTAACAAATAATAAGGAGGGCAGGGGTTCCTTTGTGCCAGAAGCAGAGATTTCTATTTGAAAGATACTGAATGATATTGCAAGTGGCTTGCCCTAGGACTAATGAAAAAACAGTGGAGTTAAATTGTGGTATCTTTTTGATATAAGAACGGAGAGGTCAATGCCATTCACAGGGGATGCATTTGAGTTGTTCTTTGATAATAAGGTAGTTTTAGAGCCAGAAGATATCTTAGAATCTTGTTGTCTAAGTATCATTTTTTTTGTAACCTGATAAACTAAGGCCCAGAGAAGTCAAATGTCTCAGCTGGGAGTCTTCCAATAAGAAAAGAATGGGGTTGGGACTGGACCCCTCTCTCCCAAGGCTCAGTCTGGTGCTTCTTCTATCACCCCATGCTGCCTTCCAGAGTCAGTGTAGACATGCCACACTAGCTCACACCACTCAAAGGTATGGGTTGCAAAACAGCTGGATATTTGGGTAGTAAGTCTTGTGCTGTAGACAGAAAAGAACTAACTAAGCCACCTGACCACTGCTCTTGGCCTCAGTAGCAACTTGTCCTTCCTGGTTGAGCTGACCAAGACAGACAATAGTGAGGAAATAAAAAAAACTGATCACTACTCACCCATGAGGTTTATACTGAGAGACTGACTTCTGGCTTATCCTTCCTTAGTTTAGGGTCAGAGGAAAGGCGATATTACCCTACACCCACAGTGACTACAGACAAACTGTTTACCTAAAACAGGGGGTGTTTTTTGGTATGTTTGGTCTCTAGAATTTCTAGTCAAAATTTTTCATTGTGAGTGATAAAAATCTAATTCCAACTATCTTTAAACAAAAGAAGGGAATTGATAGGCCCGTGTAGCCCGGCATCATAAAGTAGGGTAACTTGAAGAACCTGAGAAAAGATGTCGGATCCAGGGCTGAAGAATTGGGATTGTGATTCAATCTTACATCCAGCTTTTCTCTCTGAGTCTCTGCTTAACTCTCTGATCTGGTCCTATGGCAGGTCTTCTTTGTTTGGTTGGAAAGATAACCACAGTCTTCTAGCTTCATATCCTTATGGTACCATGACCCCAAGGAAACACCACTGCTCCTCTTGTTTTTTAACTCAGAAATCTCAGGGAAGGACTATAACAAAGCCAGCTTGAGTTTATACCTTCCCTTGAACCATTACTGAATGGGAAGGAATGGGGAGCTGTGATTAGCCAGAACTGATACTAGCCCCTGCCTCTGCAAAGGGAGTGAGGAGGAGGGACGGCAGTTACCAGAATAAAGGGAGATGAGAAAGCTTGCTTGGATGACAAAAAGACAATAGCTAGCAACATCCACTACATCTTGTTTTCCACAAGTGGTGAAATAGAGCATAATTTCCATTACCTCTTGCTACTCCTCCCTTTAGCCCACACACATACCTATGGACCATTCATAAATCAATGTGGATAATCGCATTGGTGGTTCAAGGAATTCTTGGTGAGTTCATCAGTCTTGTCAAAATTGATCCATAGCTGGCCGGGCGCAGTGGCTCAAGCCTGTAATCCCAGCACTTTGGGAGGCTGAGGCTGGCGGATCACTTGAGGTCAGGAGTTGGAGACCAGCCTGGCCAACATGGTGAAACCCCATCTCTACTAAAAATACAAAAATTAGCTGGTCATGGTAGCAGATCCCTGTAATCCCAGTTACTTGTGGGGCTGAGGCATGAGAATCACCTGAACCTGGGAAGCAGAGGTTGTAGTGAGCTGAGATCGCGCCACTGCACTCCAGTCTGGGCAATAGAGCGAGACTCAGTCTCCAAAAAACAAACAAACAAACAAACAAAATTGATCCATATCAGTAGACCAGACCCTGCAAGAGTCCTCCAAGGACTGCAGGGTAGGAGGCAGTGTGCTGGAGGAGAAAGCACAAGGTCTGGTATCTAGGCCTCGTTTTGTCACTGACCAAGTCTGTAGCCTTAGGCAAGTTTCTTCATCTCTATTTGTTTAGAAGATGGGAGAAGGTGGCCCAGGAAGTCATTAAGATCCATCTAACCCTAATATCCCACAGGTACAATGCAGGTGCAGCAGCAGAGCAGGTCACTGCCCCCTCTAGTGGTTCATTTAAAGCAGGGAAAGAGCTCAGGCAGTCTCAATTTCTCATCAAAAGGAGGAATAACTTCTTCGTAGAGCCTGACAGGCACATTCCCAAGGAACACGTTAAAAGGCAAAGTTCTGAGGGTGGAAGGACTCCACTGCCTTATAAGTCCAAGCCCTGGAGAAGTGCAAACAGTAAGAAACTACTCTCCAAAATGGAAATGTGTAGCCACCCTAACGTCTACTCCCCAAGACATGGGTTTAACCAGTAGTGGGTAGGAATGGGAAAGTGACAGTAGGAAAACAAAAATAAAAACACAACAAAACAACAACAAAAAAACACACCAGTTTGGAAAGGATGTAAATCACTATGTAGAGGATGAGAAGAAGAGAGAGACTAGTCTCATAAATGCGATTGATCAAAACTCGTTTATTCCAGAAATGTTTACAGAGCATCTATTGTGTCTTAGGCATTGATTATAAATAATAGCCCTGAGGATAAGGGAATGTTACAGACTTCCTGGGGTTCTTATTCCAGTACAGAACACAAACATTACATAAATAAAAGTATAGTAAGTGCTATAAAGTAGAAACCTAAACCTAAGGTGTTCTCTGAACTCATAATAGGGGGCCCAGACCTTAGCTTTGGTATCAGAGAAGGTATCCCTGAGGAACTGATTTCTAAGCTGAATTATGTGAGGACTAGGGGGTACCAGGTCAGTTGTGTGGGGTAGATAGTAAAGAGAGCAAACCGTATGCACATTGTTTGTGAGAAATAACTTAATTTTTTTTGAAAACATTATTTAAGCCTGGCGCAGTGGCTCACACCCATAATCCCGCCACTTTGGGAGGCTGAGGCGGGCAGATCACTTGAGGTCAGGAGTTTGAGACCAGCCTGGCCAACATGGTGACACCCCGACTCTACTAAAAATACAAAAGTTAGTTAGGTGTGGTGGTGCAAGCCTGTAGTCCCAGCTACTCAGGAGGCTGAGGCAGGGAGAATTGCTTAAACTCAGGAGGTGGAGGTTGCAGTGAGCCGAGATCACGCCACTGCACTCCAGCCTAGGCAACAGAGCGAGACTCCATCTCAAAAAAAAAAAAAAAGAAAAATTAAACTATTATTACATGCTATGCTCTGGGGATGCAAAGATGAATGAAATACAAAGTTCTTGCCCTCACAGACAGCAATCTATGAATGACAGAGGAGAGGGTTTGGAGCCAATAATAGCTGTATTCCCAGAAGTCTGTGGTTGCAAATTGAGGATGGTTATGATTTTACTAGAAATGTTGGAGGATATAAAAGGCGAATTTTTTCTTAATAAACACCACACTTTAAGGACTTAGACCTTTCTGGACATGCATTTTGACAGAGTGCACTCCTGCAACAGCTGAGGAAGGGAGGCAGCCTGTGTTCTCAAGTGCCATGTCCCAGCATCCACACGTCGCATGTGATAGATGATGCATAAATGAATCACATTGCTTCCCTCAGACTCTTCAGCCTCATCCATCAAATTCATTCAGAATGTGGAATGGATATTGAGACAAGGGGCAGGGAGGAAGCAGTGGCCAAATAATGCCTGGCACAGAGTAGGTACTAAAAAGCATTTGCCAAAGGCATGGTTGAATGAATGAGTACACTAATAGCTCAAACTGGTATTGAACAACTAGATGATGAGAAAGTATAATCGTCCCTTAGAGATCTGAATGAGATCCTGACAGGATTTTAAGAATCAGAAGAAATCTTTTATTTGAGGCACAATTAACTTCATGTTTTTGTTAGCCATTCTCACTGCTCAGCACCCGAGGCTTGAAATCTTCCTATCTATAACCAATAACTCGAACACTGGTAAGTGCAGTCTTCTATTATTCTAAAGATGAAGAAATCCAGTCCTGGCTCAGCAATGCCTGGGCTGAGGACCACTTAGCAAGGTGCTGAGATAGAATAAACATTAAAATCCCTCTTCCCTTCACACTTAGACTTTATTTCATGGAGTCAACACATATATCAAAGACTCAGAAGATAATATGTTGGAAATTAAATCATTTAAAACATACGAGTAGGTCTCATCATTTAAAGGATGGCCATTGATGATCCCTTTTTCACAATTAACTTCTTCTGACTGATGCTCTGTGTGAACTTTCACCTTGAGTTTCTGAAAATGTGACTGAGCTTTAAGGCTGAAATTTGTGGTGAAAAACAAACTTTGGTTTCTTATCTAAAAAAGACTTTTAAGAAATCTTCACCTCATATCAGTAAGGACTTTTTGTTATAAATAATCAAAAACAACTCCAACAGATTTAAAGAGAATGGAATTCATTAAAATGATATGTATGTCATAGAATCACAAGTAAGGTTGAAAAACGAGTCCAGGGCAATGAATCAGAAATGAAGCCTCAAATCACACCCTAGAACTGGCCTCCTGCAGCCTGCACAGTTTCATATTGCAGCTTGCACCACCAACAATGCTTTCATTAAGATTAACTTCAGCAGCAAGTAACAGAGACCCCAAATTACCGACCTTAAATAAGATAGATGTATACTTCTCTTTCTCATATGAAAGTCTGGAGGTCCAGGACTGATAGGTAAATTCTGTTGCTTGGAGTCCCCAGAGATGCAGGCCCCTTCTATTTTCTTGCTCCCCTATGCCGGGCCTCCACTACTGTAGTTATCTCATCGTTTATGGTACCAATCCAGCTTCAGCCATCCTGATCCACATTCAAGCCAAAAGAAAAGAGAAATGGATGAAACTCCAGCTGTCCTTTAAGGAAAGAAGATCCCAGAAGAGGTAAGGCAACACTTCTGGTTACAGCTCATTAGCCAGAATTAGCCAAACCTGGCCCCAAGGAGACTGGATAATATAGTCTTTATCCTGAATGGCAAGTGCCCATTTAAGAAGAAGAGGCTTCATTACTATGGATGAAGGAAAGAATAGACAACCAGCAATCTCTCCTACACATATCAAGCATAGACACAAAGCATTACTATTACCTCTGCTGCCCCTGCTGGTACCCAAGAACTCGGGTTTTCTATAATCCTTGGCACTGCAAGGATCTCTGGTATAGGTGCATGTGATTGCAGGGCCAACGTCATATGCCTACACCCCAGTGAAAGGCAGTTTGAGAAATGAAGTGTCTGGCCTAATCAGCATTTAGAATGGGAAACAGACTCCACATGCAACAATATTCATAAGATATGAAAATGCCCGGCAGGGCGCGGTGGCTCACGCCTGTAATCCCAGCACTTTGGGAGGCCGAGGCGGGCGGATCACAAGGTCAGGAGATCAAGACCACGGTGAAACCCCGTCTCTATTAAAAATACAAAAAATTAGCTGGGCACGGTGGCGGGCACCTGTAGTCCCAGCTACTCGGGAGGCTGAGGCAGGAGAATGGCGTGAACCCGGGAGGCGGAGCTTGCAGTGAGCCGAGATCATGCCACTGCACTCCAGCCTGGGGCACAGAGCCAGACTGTGTCTCAAAAAAAAAAAAAAAAAGAAAAAAGAAAATGCCCAAACATAGAGAAGGGTGGAAGTACTGAGTTGCCTAAAAGAACAACTCCTTTTCTTTTTTGCCACCAAGCCAATTTGAATTCTAGATAAATCCTTAAATAATTATAATTCTAGACAATGCTGATTGTTCTCTTCCTCATGTGGGATTCCATTGTGAAACTAACGAAAATACTACTTTTGGCAATGGTTTCCTAGCTATGACACCAAAATCATAGGCAACGTAAGCAAAAATAGACAAATAATATTCTACTAAGCTTAAAAACTTTTGTGCATCGAAGGACACAATCAACAGTGAAAATAGAACCTACAGACTGAGAAAACATTTGCAAATCATACATCCAACAAGAGGTTAATATTCAGAATCTATAAAGGGCTCCTACAACTCAACAACCACAAAAAAATCAATCAACAACCCAATTAAAAAATGGGCGATGGACTTGAGTAGTCATTTTTCCAGAGAAGATATACAAATTGCCAGAAAATTACATGAAAAGATGCTGAACATCACTAATTATTAGGGAGATGCAAATCAAAATTCATACCCATTAGGATAGCTACTATTCAAAAAAATAATAATAACAGAAAATAACAAGGGTTGGCAAGGATGTGGGAAAAGTGGGACCCTGTAGACTGTTGGTGGGAATGTAAAATGATGCAACCACTATGGAAAACAATATGGTGGTTTCTCAAAGAATTAAAAATTGAATTACCCAGCAGGGCACAGTGGCTCACGCCTGTAATCCCAACACTTTGGCAGGCCGAGGCATGCCTGCCTCATGAGGTCAGGATATCGAGACCATCTTGGCTAACGAGATGAAAACCTGTCTCTACTAAAAATACAAAAAATTAGCTGGGCGTGGTGGCGGGTACCTGTAGTCCCAGCTACTAGGGAGGCTGAGGCAGGAGAATGGCGTGAACCCAGGAGGCAGAGCTTGCAGTGAGCAGAGATCATGCTACTGCACTCCAGCGTGGGCGACAGAGTAAGACTCTGTCTCAAAAAAAAAAAAAAATAGAATTACCTAAGATTCAGCAATTCTACTTCTGGGCATATACCCAAAAGAATTAAAAGCAGGTATTTGAACAGATATTCGCACACTAATGCTTACAGCAGCATTATTCATGATAGACAAAAGGTAGAAGCAATACAAATGTCCCTATATCATGAAATATTATTCAGCCTTAAAAAGGAAGGAAGTTCTGATGCATGCTACAACATAGATGAACCTCAAGGACATTATGCTAAGAGAAATAAGCCAGTCACAAAAAAGATGAATACTGCATGGTTCCACTTACATTAGGTGCTTAGAGTAGTGAAATTCATGGAGACACAAAGTAGAAGGGTGGTTGGCTGCCGGAGGCTGTAGGTAAAGATAAATGGAGAGTTGTAAAATGGTTCAGCTGCAATGGAAAGCAGTGTCAGTTTTGCAAGATGAAAAGAGTTCTGGAAATTGGTTTCACAATAACATGAATGTACTTAACACTCCTGAACTATACATTTAAAAATTGTTAAGATGGTATATTTTATGTTATGAGTATTTTATTGTAATTTAAAAGAATATTAGTACTACTTAGCACTATTTTCCTGGTGTACACAGTAGTGCGCAAGATTTTCAACTCCCTTGGCATATACCTTGACCAGACTGTGCAACCACTTAGTAAAGAGACAAATGATAAAAACTATGGCACACAACTGAAATCATAGAAGTCCTTGCCCTTTAGTGAGAAAAAGAAGGGGCACTTTTCATTTTAATTCAATGGAATTTATCTCTTATGGATATAGGGAATAAGGTTTTTCCACTTAATTATAGTTTTAGTATTCTATGAAGGGTTAATTCACCTTTCTCTTTTACAGAAAACAAAGTTCTGGGATTCAAATATAAGCATATGAGTGGGCCAGACCCACAATTCTCAGAAACATTCAACTGCAGGGAACAAATGCAAGCGCAACTTACCAATCCTATTACTACTTGAAAGTACCTAGCAGTAACTATCATTTGCATCATGTTTTACAATCTACAGAAAGCTGTCGCCTACTGTATGTTATTTCATTTGAACTTCTTAATAACCCTAAGAAGTAATTAAACAAGTATCATTTTTCCTATTCACAGGTGAAAACCAAGGATGTCAGAGGATAAATTACATGTCCAGAGTTAAATAGAGAATAACAGAGAGGGTAAAGACTCAAACCAGAAGGCAAAATATATTTCCTTCAATCACATTATGATGCCTCCTTAGCACTTAGAAGAGCAAGATGATTAATACAAAAAGCAGGCAAGGATGCTATGTCTTTTAAATACATGTACTGATTTAATTTTCATTCAGATTTTTGTCCTTTGCTCTTTCATTATATTTTTTTCCCAAAGGAAAAGAAATACCTCAAAGTTTATTTTAAATAAAAGCAAAATTTAAAGCTCTTAAAAAGAAATTTGAGAGAGTTCTGGTTCTAGCTACAAGGAAAACTATAAATATCTGACAAACTTTCAGCTATAAGCACATAAAAATGCTGGATAAAATATAACACATACTCTTTTAAATCATAGTTAAGGGCACCAAAACAAAGGGAATATCCCAGGTGATAGAAATGAAAAAGGAAAACTGAAAAACAGAGAAGCAAGCTTGTGGGCTGACAGAGACTATGTCAGAGCAACAGGCTGTCTCAGCCTTCATAATCCAGGGAGATTTAATGCCCATCTGGAAAATGGCACTTATGTCTTAAGCTTGCTCAAAACAGTGTTTAGAACTGAGAACCTCCTTCGTAAAACTAGTATCCTAAAAGGGCTGCTACATTAGTGACAGAATAGTTTAGGAGACAATTCACCTTCCAGCCCTGGGAGTTAATGGGAGTTAATAAAAGAGCTCGTCTGAGTAGTCCTAGCTCTGTGTGGGAAAAAGTCTCCCTGAAAATTTAACTATGGGAATCCACTTCCTCACCACCTCGACAAGCAAGCCAAATAATTAACATATAAATTGGTTCAAGCTTCTGATACTCTTATAACATCTGGTCAAGGCAAACCAAAACCTACTCCAGAAGACCACACCCTTAACCCAGGCTGCCCAGGGTTCTCACACATAAATTCTCCTAAAAATTAGAGAACAGTCCAAAACTACAAAACAGATGAAGAAACAATCCACTCTGAATCAGAGTCAGAATAAGATCCCCAAGAATATTTGATATTAAAATAATTTAATAGAAATCATAAAATAAGTATATTTAAATGTATTAAAGATATAAAAAAAGAAATTGAAATGAAAAAATTAAATCATACCATTTAAACAGGGAATATTTTTGAAAGAGCCAAATAAATTTCTAAAAATTAAAAACATTGTAATCAAAATTTTAAATTACAATAAATAGGATGAATAGTAAGTTAAATACAGCTAGAGAGAGAATTTGTGAACTAAAGGATAAGTCTTAGAAAATTGCCCAAACTACAGCTCAAACTAAAGAAAGGGATTTAAAAAAAAAAAAAAAAAAAAAAAAAAAGGACAGGAGAATGAAAAGTGAAAACCCAGCATATGTTAAATAGAAGTTCCAAAAGGAGATAGAGGCAAATTTTGAAAAGCAATGAAGAATTAACGACTAGGAATTTTCTGAGATGAACAAGAAGACATGAATACTCGGGCTCAAGAAGTCAAGAGAATTTTGAAATGTACAATATAAATAAGTTTATGCATAGAAACACCACAAAAAAAATTTCAGAACATCAAAAAAAAAAAAAAAGAAGAAGAAAAAAGGTAAACTAAAAGCAACCACAGAGAAAAGATAAAAATATCTTCAAAGAAAGAAAAATTTCCAGCAGACTACTCAACACCAAACATAGGAGACAGAAGAAAATGTAATACCTTTTAATAGCAAAGTAAAGTAACTCTTAACCTAAGAAACTATAACGACTTTATATACTCTTTAAGAGGAGAATGGTACTAAGACATTGTCTGAAAAACACTGAAAGACCTACATTCATGAATTCACAATGAAAAATACTATCTAGGAATGCACTTTTCACGCCTGTAACCCCAGCACTTTGGGAAGCCGAGGCAGGCGGATCACCTGAGGTCAGGGGTTTGAGACTAGCCTGGCCAACATGGCGAAACCCCATCTCTACTAAAAATACAAAAATTAGCCAGGTGTGGTGGCATGCACCTGTAATCCCAGCTACTTGGGAGGCTGAGACAGGAGAATCGCTTGAATCTGGAAGGTGGAGGTTGCACTGAGCTGAGATCGTGACACTGCACTCCAGCTTGGGTGACAGGGAGACTCCGACAAGAAAGAAAAGAAAAGAAAAGAGGAAGGAAGAAAGGAAGGAAGGAGGGAAGGAAGGAAGGAAGGAAGGAAGGAAGGAAGGAAGGAAGGAAGGAAGGAAGGAAGGAAGGAAGGAAGGAAGGAAAAAAAGAAGGAAAGAAGTAAAGAAGGAAAGAAGGAAGGAAGGAAGGAAAGAGAGAGAGAGAGAGAAAGGAAGGAAGAAAGAAAGGGAGAGAAAAGAAGTTGACTGGGCATGGTGGTACACGCTTGTAATCCCAGCACTTTGGGAGGCTGAGGCAGGCAGATCACTTGAGGTCAGGAGTTCGAGACCAGCCTAGCCAACGTGGTGAAACCCCCTCTACTAAAAATACCAAAAAATTAGCTAGTTGTGGTGGCACATGCCTATAGCCTTAGATACCCAGGAGGCTGAGGCAGGTGAATTGCTTGAACCCGAGAGGTTGTCGTGAGCCGAGGTCACGCGGCTCTACTCCAGCCTGGGCGACAGAGTGAGACTGTCTTAAAAAAAAAAGAAAAGAAAAGAAAATTTAATGCAGATGGAAGGAAAGGGATCTGAAAAACAATGGCTCCTGTCATATATTTCTATGTTTGAAGTGCTAAATAATTTTTTCTAATTCTTAAGTAATAAATTAAATCCAGATGCACAAATCACTTCTTTTTCTACCCATCTTAAGTCCCATATTTTGCTTTTACAGTGAATTGCAGATCTTACCAGCATCATGTATTTTTTTTCTTTCAGGTATTTTAAGGGATGGTCAAATATTTAAGCAGGATAAGATTATGAAAATAATTTTCAGACAAATAAAATAAGAGAACACCTTTTGTGGAAACATGCGTATTCTCCTCGGAACAGACGCCTTGGAAGCAACACAATTTTTCCAAAGCTGGTGGATTGCTTGACTTATATAGCTCCTCTTTTTAAATGTACTTAAAAGAAATGAAACCTCCAGGGAAAAATTATCTCTGGGTCTGCTACTTAAGAAAGTTTTCCTACCTTTCCTTGCTCTGCTCAGCTTCACTGTACACCATCTCTTCTTCCTGTCTTTTGTAAGGTAACTGACCAATGACCCTGGGGCTGTGGTTTTTAAATAAATGTGGCCCACATGTCAATTTTGTTCAAACCAGCAAGCATTCAGCAAACCCTCACCATATATATATATATATTTTTGCTTTCAGAGGAAGGAAATACATAAGCAAATAATGGCCATATTGTGGCCAGTATTATGATAGAGCTATGTACAAAATCAAAGTTAGGCAGCAATTCCTTCTGAGGAAGAAGTAATGCAGAAAATGAGAATCAGGGGCTTCAGAGAGTTGACACTTGATTTGATTCTAAAGGAACAGTGGGGATTCTGCAGGTTGACAGAGGGTGTGGGTGTGAATCCTAGACCACAGTAATGTCATGGACAAAGATAGAGCAGTTGGATAGTGCACAGAACGGAGAAGTCCCCAGTGTTCTAGAACACTGGACACATTTTGGAGAAGGCAGTGAAAGGTGAAGGAAAAGAAGGGAGGATGGGACAGTCCTATAAATGAGAAGTCAATTTGGAAGGGCCCTTTTATGCCATGATAGGTTGGGGACTACGAATTATTGAGTTTGACCCACTGCTAGAAGCTTTTCATATATTCCCTCATTTAAGGAGTGTGTTAGTTTATTCTCGCATTGCCGTAAAGGAATACTTGACACTAGGTAATGTAAAAAGAAAAGAGAGTTCATTGGCTCACCGTTTTGCAGGCTGTACAGGAAGCATAATGCTGGCATCTGCTTCTGGTGAGGGCCTCAAGAAGCTTCCAATCATGGTGGAAGGTGAAGGAGGAGCAGATGCACACATGGCCAGAGCAGGAGCGTGCAGTGAGTGGGAGGAAGTAGGTTCCACAATCTTAACTGGATCCTGCAGGAACTCGCTCACTATCACGAGGACAGAAGCAAGCCATTCATGAGGGATCTGCCCCATGATCCAATACCTCCCACTAGGCCCCACCTCCAGCATTGGGAATTACATTTCAACATGAGATTTGGAAGGACACACATCCAACCTAAGGGAGTTTGAGCTTCACTGTCTGTGTACTGAGGGACATTCAGAAACAAGGCAGTGACACCATTAGATAAGGAAGGAAGGATGATATAAGTTCATTTGTATCTGCTTGCTTGCTTTCAAGGCACAAAGTGGTAATATCTGGGAAAGTGATGGAATGCCAGAAATGTAAAACAGTGGGGGTAGAACCACCCAAATCTGAGAACTGTCTACATTAATTCCAAACTTCATATTCCTTGTAGGCCCTCCAAGGGATCTAACTGCAACTGATTCCCTTTTTTCTTTGGACTAAAGCAGTAAAAATTTTCTGAACATTTTACACACTAATTAGGAAATACCACAGTTGAAAGCAGGCTAACCCGGAAGCCCCACCCAGACAGCCCTTTCATTTATACACTGTAGCACCTTCTTTGCCAGGAGATGTGGTAATATTAAAATATAAAATTCCCTGGGGAAAGAGCTACTAAAGAATAGTATGCATGTTCCTCTTCATTCTAATCATCCTATCTCCATCATATTTGCTGTATACTCACCATGCATGCCTTATTTAACAAAGACGAACTCCTCTATGCAGCTCTAGCTCTAAAACAGCCCCAGTATTCTGTCTCCATTGGTACAACAGTGAGAGGACAATATTGGACTATGATGGTCTCTATATTTTCAGCTCTAAATTTCTATGATTCTAATAAAGTGCATACTTATTTAATTACCTTTTGTTAAATGACTGTTTTATCTAGCCAAAGGAATTTCATTCAAATTCTAGATGTTGGGTGAGAAATATCACAGAGCATTGCATTATATTTACAAACATCAGTGTTCTACACTGTGTTAATATCAGTTTATTTAGTTAGTTTACATTGAGCCATACACAGGCACACCTCCTTAGGGGAAAACACTTCAGAACCTTTGATAAAGTAAATGTTGTTTTTTAAAAAAATTGATTACAATGATTACAGAGTTGTTGGTAACTGTACTGGAGAGTGAACACTTTCTATACACAGGTACTACAATTTATAACTATGAAGTGTTCCTATAAGCAAACCAATTACATGAAAATAGAATAAACTCACAGTTAGATTGTTGCTTTATAAAAACAATCTCATAAGGATTTACTTCAACAATGAGGTCTTCTAAATGCAATCTTGACAGTGGTTTTGTTTTTTTGTTCCCAAAAGATAATTAATAACCTGGAATGAAATATTCACTGTATATATGTACACACAAACCCACACAAAAGGACAGGACTTGTGTCCAGAGTATACAATGAGCTCTTACAACTCAACAAGAAAATAACCCAGTTTAAAAATAGGCAAAGCCTTAAGCGGACACATCACAAAAGAAGGTGCATGAATGGCTAATTAGCACATGAAAATATATTCAACATGATTAGGGAAAAGTAAATTAAAATCACCATGAGATACCCCTAGAGATCATTAACAATACCAAGTGTGTTGGTGAAAATGTGGAACAACTGGAACTCTTGCCCATTATTGGTGAGAGTGTAAAATGGTACATCCATTTACCTACGAAGATAAACAAAATCTATCTTATGATACAGTAATTCCTGCTCTAGGTGTTTACCCAAGAGATAGGAAAACACATATTTATAAAAAGGCTTGTTCCTGAAAGTTCAAAATGGCTGTTTTGTAGTAGCCCAAAACTGGAAACGACCCAAAGTCCTTCAACAGGTGAATGAATAAACAAATTGTCATGTCATCAAACAAATGGATATTTCTAAGAAATAAAAATGAACACATTTCTAATATACACAAAAACGTGGATAAATTTCACAGAGATTAGATGGAGTGAAAGAAGTCAGATATAAAAGGGTATATACCTGTACTTTCTTATTACATTTATATGAAGTTCCACAGCAGCCAAAACTACTCTATTGGGATGGAAATCAGTGCATTTCTGGGGCAGGGTTTGGATTAGTGTAAGCCAGGATTGACAGCAAAGTAGCAGAATGGAACTTTTTAAGGTGATGGAAATGTTTTATGTCTTAGTTGGGGTTAAAGTTACATGGGTACGTCTATTAAAATTCATCAAACTGTGCACTTAACATCTGCATGTTATCGTATGTAAGTTACACTTCAATAAAGTTGATTACACAAGAGTGATCACTGCAGAACACTGATCATTTTCTGTCACTTAAGATAAAGGATTTTCGAGACTGCCTTATATTAGGACTCCTAAGCTTAGATTTCTTCTATAAAACATTGTATGGTAAAATAGAACTGCTTTATAAGGGATGATTTTGTCCTCCAGAGAACATTTGGCAATGTTTAGGGAATGTTTAGGCAATGTTTTTGGTTGTCACAACTAGTTGAAGGTGCTCCTGGCATCTAGAGTGTAAAGGCCAGGGATACTCCTGAATATCCTACAATGTGCAGGATAGGACAGCCACACAGCAAAGAATTATCGGGACCAAAATGTGAAAAGTGCCATGCTGTAGAACATTTTCTGAAAGGATATTCTGCTATGCTGCCTACATAAAAATTGCTGAGATTATTTAATACTCTCGTTAAATGTGAGCAGCTATATAATATCACTAGTGTGCAATGAGTGACCAAAGCAACAGTTTTGCAGTCGAGAGGACTAATACATTCTTCATCCCATCTATGCAAAAATGTCAAATTTTTGAAAATGCACTGTTTGCTAAAAGTTGAAATAATAAAATTACAATTTGAGTTTATAAAGTGCATTCAAAAACATTTCAGGCACATATGTATGATATGGTGAGAGGCTGTGCATTTAATGAAACAGCAATGATGCTCTTAATATGTGTGTTCAGAATTCATCCTGACAACCTATTTCAAATGGAAAGAATCCTAATCATACAATAAAATCAGATTTAGGGTATGATAAATAAGCATCTTTGCCTGTAAATGTCTTGCACTATTAATGGGTTCATTTATTAAAACTTCCCAAAGTGCCCTTTTCATATTTATTAGTGAGTTTTGTTAAATATTTTATCTATAGAGTCATGGTCAATAATACTAAATACTTTAAATTGTAACATATAAAGCATTCAAATAACTTCACTTACTAAGATATTAATGTACATTAACCAGGACTCCATTCAGCACTGAAATATTTATTAATACATTTATGAATAATTTACTCCCTTGTTTTATCCACTGCTTAACATCTCAGCACTTTCGAAATTTAATTTCTCTGAAAAAAAAGCTCAAATGGATTTTACTAGTTTACGGAGTTTAATGTCATACCTCACAGGAAAATTGTTCTCCAAAGGGTAAGATTTTTCGGGGATGTGATTTAGCTAGAATTTCTGAGATCCAGCAAGCCTGCATATTATAGTACAGTGTCATACACACAGAGTATACAATGAGTGTTTGAGGATGATGTGATGGTGGGGAGGGAGGAAGGAGGAACAGAATAGACAAATGAAAATAGAATGCAAATGGATGCCAAAGGATTAATACTATGCAGCTAAATTAGCTAATAAAATGTGAGATAAGGTTACACATTTTTTACAAAAATAAAATGTGGGTGGCTCATATCCATACATAAAATTTATACTGATTTCATATCATCATTAATGATAACAATTTTTAAAATTGACAGTGGTTATATGTACCACAAAATCAGAGTATTTTATCTGACTAAATAGCAAATCATTTCCTTATCCCAAAGATTAAGAGACATCCAGTGTGCGAGACCCCTAGAGTTACTTAAAGCATAAACTAAATAATAAACGCTTCTTGTTTTTATTCCTCTTCTATATAAATGATCACGCATCAAGCATTTGGTAATAGTAGCAAAGCTCTTTGAGAGATACATTTTTAAAACTACTGGTCTCAAAAGAAACCACTGGACAATCCAAAGGTTATGGCATTTGCTTTTCAAATTCTGTAACAACAAATTATGTCTTATTTTGCTGCTTATAAATGATTATCTGTGTTATTGTCTTTTCAAACACAAAGTTTACTCAGGATAAATTATTTCTACAGTGAATTGCGTTCTTCAATTTACTTAGATTTTTGACCTTTTAAAAAGCAGCGTTTACTGCCTCCTAGATTTTTTACCATGTACATTATTGTTCAATTGCTTAAGACTTTGTTGGTATGACTAAGGCCATGAGCTACCATAAATTATCTGCGGACCAGTTGTATTTTGAACATAGTGAATTCATAATTTACATAATTCCTGATTATTGGTCACAAGTGTCACAATTAAATTTTGTCCTTTAAATAGCAAGTAGATGTATTACTAAAATGCTATATTTCCAATAAGATATAAATTATCTAACTGGCAAGAGAGAACCAAATAATTTAGTTCAGTGTTACTGTTTCCTATGGTTTATATGTTTGTCCTCTGAAACTCATGTTGAAATGTAATTGCCAGTCTAACCGTATTGAAAGGTGGGGGCCCATAAGAAGTAATTAGGTCATGAGGGCTCTATACTCATGAATGGATTAATGCCATCATTGTGAGAGTGGGTTAGTTATCTTGAGAGTAGGTTGTTATTAAGTGAGCCCAGCCCCTCATGCTTTCTCTTTTGCACATGGTCGCTTGCTCTTCCATCTTTCCACAATGGGATGATGCATCCCAAAGACCCTAACCAGATGCTAAAGACATGCCCTTTGATTGCCCAGGCTCCAGAACTGTATGAAATAAACTTCTTTTCTGTATAAATTACCTGATGTATGCTATCCTGTTCTAGTGACAGAAACTGGACTAAGATACTATTGTTATCAATAAATAATTTACCTTGACTCTCACATACAATTTTGGAAATATTTTTTATTTTCCCTAAACTTTTAAATTTGGAAAAGCCTAGGGAGAGGAGAGAGGCCATGATTATTAAAAAATGAGTTATTAGCATAAACTCCACTTGTGATTTTATACAAACTGACTGGCAAATCCGAATAAAGTAGAGCTCAAGATGCTAATGCCAATAAACTAATTCGCTTCAAATACTTTTGAAAAGATCACAGAAAAGCTTGGCACTGTATGCTTTTTTAAGAAAATGTATAAACTTGTCCAAAAGTTTAGAAATAAAACAAACCAAAGTCATAGTAGTACTTATGAATATATTAATGTAAGTCCATTGGGACCTTTTTTGTATTAGTTGAGTCCAGATTCCTCCAAACTATTATTCCTGTAATAAATGGAGTCCAGTGTTCTCACTGTAGAAAATACTTGAGTGTTTACTGTCCTATATCATTGATTTTAATATATATTTCCCCATATTTTAACACTTCTGAAATAGAGATGTGTTTTACAAATAATAATGTTATGTTATGGTTTAACTGGCAATGTTTCTTTAGTTCTTTGTGATATACAAAATAAGAATCTGTGCTGAGGCCAGGAACAGTGTCACTCCTGTAATCCCAGTGCTTTGAGAGGCAGTGGCAGGAGGATCACTTGGGCCTAGGAATTCAAGACCACCCTGGACAATATAGTGAGATCCTATTTTTACAAAAAAATTTTTTTTTAACTTAGCTGGGTACAGTTACTTGAGAAGCGGAAGCAGGAGGATCACTTGAGCCCAGGAGTTTGCGGTTGCAGTGGGCCATGATTGCACCACTGCACTCCAGCCTAGGCAACAGAGCAAGACTCTAACACTGAAAAAAATAAACAGAATCTGTGCTAAATCGTTTATATGAATTATCTTTTCCAATCTTCAAAGCAGGTACAATGTATATAGTGTTAATAGCCTCATGTTATAGGTGATGAAATTGAGATTATAGAGATTAGAATAACTTGGATGCTATATTACTAAAATATGGTAGTGCTAGAAGTCAGGTTTAAGGTGTTCTGGCTTTAGAAAGAGCCCTTGCTTGAGCCAAACTATACCATCTTACACATTTATATAAGGCTTAGCAGGAAGTAAGATATGTGCAGAATAGGATCAGTTTCATGTGAAAATAAATGTCAGGTGTTCATCAGAGCCTATTTGAGACTGTTTTTTGAAAAGTGATGTATTAAAAAAACACATGAAGTTAAAAATCTTTTTTAAAAAAGTTACTTGATCACAGTCAGCAGTGTGTTGCTATGCGTTTAACGACTGGCTTTGGCAAGGATAGAAAGGGCAAATCCTAATTTGTAGTGTTTGCCAGTTTCTGTGGTATAAATATTCCCACTGTGGCAGATTTCAGGATACTAAGGTGCAAGCAACTGACTTACAAATTTTTTGAGAAGTTGTCAGTTCTGGTAAGCTGATAGGAGCCACCTCCAACATGCCATTGCCAATAAATATTAACTAATGAAGAAAATATGTTATATCATATGTTATTAAATGTTATTTGCATATTAATTCAAATTACTTGGAAAGGAAGATTGAAAACTGACAAAATTATCATAAGGCAAAGATAATACAGCTAGCCTGTTGAAAGGAAGGTTGTACAAGGGTGAATAACAAATCAGGTCATAATATTTGTCTTCAAGTACTTACTGAACTTCTACATTGAAGCCAGCACTTTTAAGTTATAGTCTATAACTGAACAGCATGAATGTGTTGGCCAACTTCAAAATTTTTTCTATGAGAAAAAAAGCTCAATAATGAAATTTATAGGTTATTCTAAATTTGGACGTGTTTCAAGCAATAGCAAAGACAAAAAAGCATGCCGAACTGAAAAAGCTTAAAAGACAAAGAACCATGAGGATAAAATAAATTTCAGTTTCATAATGTGAACTATTAAGTTCAGAGAAAATAATTTCATATGCTAACATTGGAAATTCTGCAGAAGCTGGGATCATAATTTTAAAAGAGAATTAAACTGGGCACGGTGGCTCATGACTGTAATCCCAGCACGATGGGAGGCCAAAGTGGGAGGATCACTTGAGGTAAGGAGTTCAAGACCAGCCTGAACAACATGGTGAAACCTTGGCTCTACTAGAAATACAAAAATTAGCTGGGCATGGTGGTGCACACCTGTAGTCCCAGCTACTTGGGAGGCTGGAGAATCACTTGAACCTGGGAGGCAGATGTTGCAGTGAGCCAAGATTGTGCCACTGCACTCCAGCCTGGGCAACAGAGTAAGACTCCATCTCCAAAAAAAAAAAAAAAAAGAAAGAAAGAAAGAAAGAAAGAAAGAAATGAAAAGAAAAGAAAAGTAACATTGAAAAATAAAATTCAAAAATATCCAACTGTGATATGCAAGCTGCAACTGGAAAATGTGTTTACAAGATGATAGGCAAAAATGTCAGAGCGTTGAATAGAAGACTTAGCCAGAACAGAGCAAGTCAAATTCCATTACCCAGGCTCCAAGTAACTGCCCATAGACTTGTTGTTCCAGAATGTTCTCAGTTAAATATTGCCTACAATTCATAGGGTAAATTACTTAGTTGCTTTTGTAAAGAAAAAAAAGATCCTGTTTGAAAATGGCATTTATTTTAGCTGAACAGTTAACATCGAGTCTCTGTATACAGTAAACATTCATGTCTCTGCACACTTTTAAAAAAGAACTCCAATCCATACCAAAATGTAAATTCCATTCAGGTCAAGCTTATAAGGCTGAGTCTCCTTGCGCTCTAATTCCACGAACAGACTTTCCTTAGATAGGGCCTCTGTCCAGTGCTCTTGTGCCTTTCAGCAAATGCCTTGATGTGCTCAAAACAGCTCTTAAACAGAAGCTAATAGAGAAAGAATCAAGAAAAGTTTGCCCAAAAAATCTGTTCCCTCTTTCTACTTGCCCTTCATGCCTTCGTCTTCATGTGGTAAGATCCAGAAGGCCTTTTTATTCTTTTATTCTTAAACCATACTCATCCTACAGATGCAATTCAGGTTCCATCTCGTTGATATAGGCTCCCTTGGTAATCCCTGGTCACAGCAATCTCTCCAGACTTAACCACACTTGCGTGTATGACTCTTTTTGGTATTAAATCAAATGGGGACTAGTATTTACCGATGTTGACAGATAACGTCTTGTCTATCCAATGACACTGAAGGCAGACAAAAATCTGCATTTCATATTATTTCTAATATATACCACCCACCGGAGTGCTGGGTCATTCCTTTTTTTCTTTGCTCCCTTCCATGAACATTTATTAACCAACCACCTGTTTGATAAGTACAAACACATGAGAGAGGAAGAAATTTAAATAAACCATAGTCTGTGCCCTTGAGTCATTTTATGATTTTTGTCCCTCCTTACTTCTCCAGTCTCATGTTAACAGTCTTTTTTTTTTTTAGCTCCAGACAAGCTGAAAGGTATTTAATTCTTAAATACACTGTCTTCTCACTTACGAAGTTTTGAGCTGTTTCCTCTATATCTAAGAATGTTTGGCCTCCCTGCTTCCATTCTACCCTGTATCCTATTTATTTCTGGCTTTGGTCTAGTCTTAGCTAACATGGTACTTTCTACAGGAAGACCTCCCTAATCTCCAAAGTGAGGTGACCCTCTTAACTGTTCCTGTGTACTGTTCCCAGCATTGCATTTTCAAAAATGAATTATAATTGCCTGTTTATCTATTTGTCATAGGAGTGTATTATCTATCAGTACACATATGTGCCTCTTTCTGTACTGGGTATGAGTCATGTGTATGTTTTGCTCCTGGTACACAGTATATATATTTTAAATGTGTTGAATGAATGAATGTCACAAGGGTAAACATCACAATTCCTCCCCTTGAGGATATCACCATCTAGTGGGGGAGACAGTAATGCAGATAAACCATAACACAAGGAGTCAAGGTGTTAAGTTTCAGAATAGACACATAGATTAAAAAGCTATGGGTTGGGGAGTGGTATGTTCGCCTGTAGTCCTAGCTACTTAGGAGGCTGAGGTAGGAGGATCACTTGAGTCCAGGAGTTCAAGGCTACAATAATGCAGTGAGCCACTATCATGCCACAGAACTCCAGCCTGGGTAACACAGCAAGACCTTGTCTCTATAAGGAAAGAAGAAAAAGCTACAGAAGTCCAAAGTGACTAATTTTGCCTGGTAGAGTCAGGCTTTTCACAAAGGAGGTGATATTCGAACTGCGTTTAGAAGGATTTCAACATTTGCTCGGTGGAAAAGAGGATAGCAGATCCTCAGTAATTAACTACTTTCGAATGTTCCAGCATGCCTTTGTGCAGGTCTACAGTCTTGAGTGGTTCAAATCTTCCAAGTGCCTTTCAGTGCAAGAAAGATAGAAAAGAATAGACTATGGCCACAAAGGAGGGATCCCAGTAACTAGAATAGTGGAAAGGATTGAATTTGAAAACAAAGATTTTAAAATGCAAGGATTATATACAAGTCAAATTAGTGGCTACTAGCAGAACAATTAACACTGACCACATCTGCTGGAATAAAGAAGAATAAAACACTCAGTCACCTACATAAGGAGGGGAAATTGGAGAGCTTCAGAGAGGGAGACACTGAGCAGAGCACTCAAGGGAAACTTCGCCTGGTATGGCATCTAGTAGTCTGTGAAGGTTTCACGAGGGGAAACAGAAAGCCAACCTTCAACACAAATCTAGAGTCCAGTGTAAATGATCAAGGGCACCACGGGGAACTGGGCTGGGAACACATCTTGACTCCGGACCCACAAACCCTTGTCCCTCCCCTGCAGCTCCTTAGGCTGCAAGCAAGATGTGAAAAGTAGTATTAGTGAAGAAAATGAACCAAAGGAAAGATTCCTCATATTTAAGCAAACTAAGATATGTTGCTTAGTCCTTAAATTCCACAGGAAATGAAATCTGAGAAATTTTAAAAATCACTCAGGCCACATCTGTAGACTCAGCCCCAACCATAGTGTCACACTTCACATTTTAGAAAAAGCTGCTTTTGTTTCTCTGTACACACAAGTTACTTCTGCTCCCAGGCCTTTGGTCATGATATTTCTTCTGCTAGGGTATTTTTTTCATTTCTCCCTTACGCCCTTGTCAGACAGCTAAAATCTATTCGGCTTTCAAGACTCAGCTCAGATATTACCTCTTACAAGTCTTTTCTGAATCCCAAGGCCGTGGTTTTTGTTCTTGCTCTGTTCCCTGGTAATTATCCCTGCTTTTGTATTGGTAAGCCGTACCTTCACCAGTACTGGGTCTTACTTATATTGATATTCTTCGGGCCTCCAGTCATTCATGGCATCTAATGGGCACCCAGAGAATAGTTCTTAAATGAGTGAATAAACTAAAGAAGAAACGAAGGTGTTATGGGGAGATTTACTAAGTAATATGATTAGAATTATGCTTCAGGAAGACAAATCTGGCAGCGATGTGTAGGATGATTGAGGTGGGAAGCCCAGAAGCAAAGGCAGGAAGACCGAGGAAGCTATCGAAACAGCTCAGTGAGGAGGTGGAAAAGAGGATGTCAGGAGAGGATCAATCCAAGAGATATTTTGAAAGTGAAATCAATAGAACTTGGTGGCTGATTAGTCAACAAGCAGAGGAAAAAAAATATTTATCCTTTCTGTTCATAGCTTATTCACCAACAGAAGAGCGACACCATTAGCAGAAAGAAAAGAGTCTGAAACAAGGGACTTTGAGGAAGGGACTGAAGGAATAGAGAAGGATAACAAGGATGTAGTAACATATTCAGAAAATAAAAAGATCAAAGAGGAAGAAAGGGATCAGGAGGTTGCAGCTTCACTGAAGCTAAGGTTTGGGAAACCTGTAAAGAAAGTGTAGTCCAGAGTAAGGAAACTACAGGAAATTGAAGGAAGGTGTTGGACGGAGCTACTTTATTCAAAAATCACAAGGTAATGGCTTCTCAGACCTGTGGTCTTAGTTTATGTACAACTCCAACCAGCAGTTTCCCCTTCTCCTAATCTTCCCTCGATTTTCCATTATGAAATTGTTGATTGGAACTCATCATTCAGCTGCTAAACAACATGGAGGGCATTATTTTACTTCAAAGAATCTTTTAAGAGTCTATTTCAGTTGTGCTAAAAATAAGAAAACAAGAAATACTTGGTCACCTTGGGGCATATTTTTATGTTCAAATGAAGCCAAAAATATTTAAACAATTAAAAATATCCGGGTAATTGGTCTAATCTCATCTGAATTATGCTAGAGAAAAAGACTATCAGAGAAATAAAAATGCTTTTATTTAAAGAAGATACAGGGAATAGACCAAATTTCCTTGATCAAAAGTTTCTCTCGTTACTTAGGTCATATTGTGTCAGGATTAGGTTCACCTACAATAACAGAAAACCCAAAATAGCAGTGGCTAGAACACATGCAGATTTATTTTGTCACGCGAAAGAAGTCCAGATGTGGCAGTCCAAGCTTGGCATGGCAGCTCCACAAAGCAGAGGAGACTTAGGCTCCTGTCTTCATGCTCCACCACAGTTTAGGTCAATTCATTGTCTAAAAAGGATGCTGGAGTTACAGCCATGGTAAATTTTAAGTAGGAAACAGGAAAGGGGAAGGAGGAACCAAAAGAGTTTTTCTTAGCAGTCTCTCTTGTAAGTAAACTTCCTGAAAACCCCTCCCAATGATTCCAGCAATTTGTGCTCTATTTCATTGGCCTGAACATAGTGTATGGATACGTTGAGTCAAGAGAGGTTGGAAAATGTGGTTTGTCTTCAAATCTGGGCACATAAGTGTCCCAGTAATATATGGGTTCTCCTGCTAAAGCAAAAGGGGAAATGGATAATGAACAACTAGTAATTTCTTCCACAAATGTCAAATCTCATTGACATTTGGTGGCTTACTTAAACTGACAAGTCCTAAACACATTAAAATTAAGAAGATGGAGACTTAAAAGCACTATGGCACTTACATTTGTTAGCCAACTATGTTAATATCTTCTTTCCTTGGAGGCTGAGGCAGGAGAATGGTGTGAATCTGGGAGGCGGAGCTTGCAATGAGCCAAGATTGTGCCACTGCACTCCAGCCTGGGTGACAGAGCGAGACTCCATCTCAAAAAAATATATAAATAAATAAATAAATAAATAAATAATAAAGTAGGTTTTTGGCCCAATAAAGGTATAAATATTGGAAAACACTGAAAATATAAATATATTTTCTTGCATTCAAAAAAGCAATAAAAGTTTAGTGAAGCTAGTTCTTCTTTTCCTAACTGATCAATGCCAGCAAAAAGAAAAGTCTTCTTTCTGTCTCTATTTTAGTCGTAAAGAAAAAGATGACCTTTTCTTCTCTGGCGATCAGAAAAATAATCAACTTCTGAAGAAAGGTTACAAATTTTCTGCAAAAGAAACAGTTTGACTGTTCTATACACCGGACAATCACTTGTGACTACCTATTCACCAAATGGAATCATCTCTTCTCGGCTTTTCTGTTCTTAAATTCTTTATTGAATTCAATACAATAGGTTTACTAGTTTGTGAAAATGTCTTCTTTCTCACTTGGCTTTTGTAGCATGGTCCTACCATGTACAGTTTTCTTCTTTGACTATGTCTTTTTTATCTCTTTTGCTAGAGCTTCTTTTTCCATCCACCTCTAAAAAAATAGACAGTTGGTCGGGCATGGTGGCTCATGCCTGTAATCCCAACACTTTGGGAGGCCAAAGACGGTAGATTCCTTGAGTTTAGAAGTTCAAGACCAGCACGAGCAACATAGTGAGATGCTCTCTCTTCAAAAAACACAAAAATTAGCCAGGTATGGTGGCATGCACCTATAGTCCCAGCTATTCAGGAGGTTGAGGCTGGAGGATCGCTTCAGCCTGGCAGGCAAAGGTTGCAGTGAGCCAAGATTGTACCACTGCACCCCAGCCCAGGTGACAGAGCAAGACTCTGTACCACAAAAAAAAAAAAAAAAAAAAAAAAAAAAAAGATAGTCTTCCCAGTCTGTTTTCCTCATTCAATCCTACTCTCACCCCATCTAGAATCCACTGGCACTTTCATCTCCTCCCTTCAATATAATTTCTGTGTGGAAGACTTCCATAGGTAGGTTCTAACTCTGGCCTCTCCAATCCCAATTTCTAACATCAGCTTATGAAAATAACTTAAAAAAAAAACAAAAACAAACAAACAAAAAAACTCTAGCTCTTCCATGGGCACTTCAATTTTAACAAATCCAGCACTGAATTTATCCATTTATCTTTTTTCTTTTCTTTTGGAGACAGAGTCTCACTTGCTCTGTCACCCAGACTGGAAGGCAGTGGCACAAACATAGCTCTCTGTAACCTCAAACCTGGGCTCAAGCAAGCTTCGTGACTCAGCCTCTCAAGTAGCTAGGATTATGGGCATGCACCACCAGGCCCAGACAATTTAATTTTAATTTTAATTTTGTATAGAAATAGGGTCTCTCTATGTTGCCCAGACTGATCTTGAACTCTTGACCTCATGAATTCCTCCCACCTCTTCCTTCCAAAGCACAGGGATTACAGGCATGAGCCACCATGCCCAGCCTCATCCTATTCTTTTTTGCCCCAAAGCCATTCCTCCTCTTACATTCTCTATCTTGGTTGCTGACATGACATTGCCACCTTTCCAATACTTTGGACTGAACACTTGAACATCACCTTGGGTCATATGTTCCCTTCCCACACCTATGTCTAACTATACCAAAATTCTGTTGATTCAGCCACCAGAGAGGCACTGCCTTTCCACTGTTATTACTTCTCGTTTAGAATATTGCTGTGACACCTAGAGGGGTCTATCTGTCTTCAGTCATCCCACATACTTCTACATCTTCTTTAAAATATCTTCAATTGGCTACACCTTGCACACAGAAAAAGACCAGACCATACTATTGTAACTGCCCAAGGGGTTCACCTTACCCTCTGCCTAGACAGAGTCAATTCACCAAGTCAGGGGAATTGCAAGAGAAAGAGTAATTCACACAGAGCTGGTTGTGAGGGAGACCGGGGATTTATTATTACTTAAATCAGTCTCCCTGAGCATTTGGGGGGCAGACTCTCTAAGGATAGCTTGGTGGGTGGGGGAAGCCAGTGAACCAGGAGTGCTGGTTGGTCAGGGATGAAATCACAGGGAGTCGAAGCTATCTTCCTCTGCTGAGTCAGTTCCTGCATGGGGGCTACAAGTTCAGATGAGTCAGTTCATTGATCTGGGTGGTGCCAGCTGATCCATCAAGTGCAGGGTCTGCAAAATAGTTCAAGCACTGGTCTTAGGAGCAGTTTAGGGAGGGTCAGACTCTCCAGCTGCATGACTCCTAAACCATAATTTTTAATCTTGTGGCCAATGTTAATCCTACAAAGGCAATCTAGTCCCCAGGCAAGAGGGAGGTCTGCTTTGGGAAAAGGTTGTTATCGTCTTTGTTTAAACTATAAACTAACTTTTTCTCAAAGTTAATTCACCTTCTGCCCAGGAATGAACAAGGACAGTTTGGAGGTTAGAAGCAAGATGAAGTCAGTTAAGTTACATCTCTTTCACTATCGCAGTCATAATTTTGCAAAGGTGTTTTCACTATTTGGATTTTGAAGTTTTCTATAATCAATAACCAATTTGTTTAGTGCCTTTCCTACCTCTTCCACACTACTTCTTTTCCAAGGGACATGCCTAGGAATCTAAATTAATCTCTCCCTTATTTCTCCCACAGCCCTTTATCCAAAAGCCACCCGTGGTACTCATCCCACTCTGCTCTTAGAGTATTTATGTTTGTCTGTTTTTAGGTAGTGAATCTCTGGATCGCTTGTCCTTATTGCCTTACTGTGTTTGCTACAGTACCTTTAATGTAAAAAGCACTCCATAAGTGTTTGTTGAATAATAATTATAAATAGCCCTTGCTTCGGCTCATTCAATCTTCAATTCAAGGATGACCCTTAGCACAGCTATGAAGTAAGGCTTCATGGACTCTCCATCCCCTTGCTATGCTCCCCTTACTTTCTCTTAGAGATGTCCAGTACCCTCACCTTTTTTCCTGCGGACCCAAGCTTCTCACTAGGGTGCTTACGCAGAACACTCCTTTTAAGCAATTCCAACTCCCGGAACTTGCCGTTCCCAGTCTCTTACCAAAACCTACCTATCCTTGGGATGAACTTTAGACGCCAGGCTCTTCATTTTATAAATCAAGAAACTAAGTCCCAGAAGCGTGATATGAATTTCCTAAGGTCATGACTCCAAGTCCATTGTTCTTTCTCTCACACCTTCGTTTAGTGCCCATCCTGCAACTCAACCCCTTCGCTACCGGCTGCTGCTAAGGATTGGAAGGGGCTGTTGCTTATCTTCCTTAGTAACACATCTCTCTCTCTCTCTCTCTTTTTTAAAATTTTATAATTTTACTTTAAGTTCTAGGGTACATGTGCACAATGTGCAGGTTTGTTACATATGTATACATGTGCCATGTTTGTGTGCTGCAGCCGTTAACTCGTCATTTACATTAGGCATATCTCCTAATGCTATCCCTCTCCCTGCCACCCCCCAGCAGTCCCTGGTGTGTGATGTTCCACACCCTGTGTCCATGTGTTCTTACTGTTCAGTTCCCACCTATGAGTGAGAACACGCAGTGTTTGATTTTCTGTCCTTGAGATAGTTTGCTCAGAATGATGGTTTCCAGCTTCATCCATGTCCTTATAAAGGACATGAACTCATCCTTTTTATGGCTGCATAGTATTCCATGGTGTATATGTGCCATATTTTCTTAATCCAGTCTCTCATTGATGGACATTTGGGTTGGTTCCAAGTCTTTGCTATTGTGAATAGTGCCACAATAAACATATGTGTGCATGTGTCTTTATAGCAGCATGATTTATAATCCTTTGAGTATATGTCCAGTAATGGGATGGCTGGGTCAAATGGTATTTCTAGTTCTACATCCTTGAGGAATCGCCACACTGTTTTCCACAACAGTTGAACTAGTTTACAGTCCCACCAACAGTGTAAAAGCGTTCCTAATTCTCCATATCCTCTCCTGTTGTTTCCTGACTTTTTAATGATCACCGTTCTAACTGGTGTGAGATGTTATCTCATTGTGGTTTTGATTTGCATTTCTCTGATGGCCAGTGATAATGAGCATTTTTTCATATGTAATTAACTGCATAAATGTCTTCTTTTGAGAAGTGTCTGTTCATATCCTTCACCCACTTTTTGATGGGGTTGTTTGATTTTTTTCTTGTTAATTTATTTAAGTACTTTGTAGATTCTGGATATTAGCCCTTTGTCAGATGGGTAGATTGTAAAAATTTTCTCCCATTCTGTCGGTTGCCTGTTCACTCTGATGGTAGTTTCTTTTGCTGTGCAGAAGCTCTTTAGTTTCATTAGATCCAATTTGTCAATTTTAGCTTTTGTTGCCATTGCTTTTAGTGTTTTAATCATGAAGTCCTTGCCTATGCCTATGTCCTGAATGATATTGCCTAGGTTTTCTTCTAGGGTTTTTATGGTTTTAAGTCTAACATTTAAGTCTTTAATCCATCTTGAATTGATTTTTGTATAAGGTGTAAGGAAGGGATCCAGTTTCAGTTTTCTACATATGGCTAGCCAGTTTTCCCAGCACTATTTATTAGATAGGGAATCCTTTCCCCATTTCTTGTTTTTGTCAGGTTTGTCAAAGATCAGATGGTTGTAGATGTGTGGTATTATTTCCGAGGGCTCTATGCTGTTCCATTGGTCTATATATCTGTTTTGGTACCAGTACCTGTTTTGGTTGCTGTAGCCTTGTAGTATAGTTTGAAGTCAGGTAGTGTGATGCCTCCAGCTTTGTTCTTTTTGCTTAGGATTGTCTTGGCAATGCAGGCTCTTTTTTGGTTCCATATGAACTTTAGTTTTTCCCAATTCTGTGAAGAAAGTCATTGGTAACTTGATGAGGATGGCATTGAATCTATAAATTATCTTGGGCAGTATGGCTATTTTCACAATATTGATTCTTCCTATCCATGAGCATGGAATGTTCTTCCATTTGTTTGTGTCCTCTTTTATTTCCCTCAGCAGTGGTTTGTAGTTCTCCTTGAAGAAGTCCTTCACATCCTTTGTAAGTTGGATTCCTAGATATTTTATTCTCTTTGAAGCAATTATGAATGGGAGTTCGTTCATGATTTGGCTCTCTGTTTGTCTGTTATTGGTGTATAGGAATGTTTGTGATTTTTGCAAATAGATTTTCTATCCTGAGACTTTGCTTAAGTTGCTTATCAGCTTAAGGAGATTTTGGGCTGAGACGATGGGGTTTTCTAAATATACAATCATGTCATCTGCAAACAGGGACAATTTGACTTCCTCTTTTCCTGATTGAATACCCTTTCTTTCTATCTCTTGCCTGATTGCTCTGGCCAGAGCTTCCAACACTATGTTGAATAGGAGTGGTGAGAGAGGGCATCCCTGTCTTGTGCCAGTTTTCAAAGGGAATGCTTCCAATTTTTGCCCATTCAGTATGATATTGGCTGTGGGTTTGTCATAAATAGCTCTTATTACTTTGAGATACGTCCCATCAATACCTAGTTTATTGAGAGTTTTTAGCATGAAGGGCTGTTGAATTATATCGAAGGCCTTTTTGGCATCTATTGAGATAATCATCTGGTTTTTGTCTTTGGTTCTGTTTATATGATGGATCATATTTATTGATTTGCGTATGTTGAATGACCCTTGCAACCCAGCGATGAAACCCACTTGATCATGGTGGATAAGTTTTTTGAGGTGCTGCTGGATTCAGTTTGCCAGTATTTTATTGAGGATTTTCGCATCGATGTTCATCAGGGATATTGACCTAAAATTCTCTCTTTTTTATTCGTCGTGTCTCTGCCAGGCTTTGGTTTCAGGATGATGTTGGCTTCATAAAATGAATTAGGGAGGATTCCCTCCTTTTCTATTGATTGGAATAGTTTTAGAAGGAATGGAACCAGCTCCTCTTTGTACTTCTGGTAGAATTCGGCTGTGAATCCATCTGGTCCTGGACTCTTTTTGGTTGGTAGGCTATTAATTATTGCCTCAATTTCAGAACCTGTTGTTGGTCTATTCAGGGATTCAACTTCTTCCTGGTTTAGTCTTGAGAGGGTGTATGTGTCCACTAATCTGTCAATTTCTTCTAGATTTTCTAGTTTATTTGTGTAGAGGTGTTTATAGTATTCTCTAATGGTAGTTTGTATTTCTGTGGGGTTGGTAGTGATATCCCCTTTATCATTTTTATTGCATCTATTTGATTCTTCTCTCTTTTCTTCTTTATTAGTCTTGCTAGCAGTCTATCAATTTTGTTGATGTCTTCAAAAAACCAGCTCCTGAATTCATTGATTTTTTGAAGGGTTTTTTGTGTCTCTATCTCCTTCAGCTCTGCTCTGATCTTAGATATTTCTTGCCTTCTGCTAGCTTTTGAATGTGTTTGCTCTTGCTTCTCTAGTTCTTTTAATTGTGATGTTAGGGTGTCAATTTTAGATCTCTCCTGCTTTCTCTTGTGGGCATTTAGTGCTATAAATTTCCCTCTACACATTGCTTCAAATGTGTCCCAGAGATTCTGATATGTTGTGTCTTTGTTCTCATTGGTTTCAAAGGACATCTTTATTTCTACCTTCATTTCATTATGTACCCAGTAGTCATTCAGGAGCAGGTTGTTCAGTTTCCATGTACTTTAGTGGTTTTGGGTGAGTTTCTTACTCCTGAGTTCTAGTTTGATTGCCCTGTGGTCTGAGAGACAGTTTGTTATAATTTCTGTTCTTTTTCATTTGCTGAGGAGTGCTTTACTTCCAACTATGTGGTCAATTTTGGAATAAGTGTGATGTGGTGCTGAGAAGAATGTATATTCTGTTGTTTTGGGGTGGAGAGTTCTGTAGATGTCTATTAGGTCTGCTTGGTGCAGGGCTGAGTTCAATTCCTGGCTATCCTTATTAACTTTCTGTCTCATTGATCCGTCTAATGTTGACAGTGGGGTATTAAAGTCTCCTATTATTATTGTGTGAGAGTCTAAATCTCTTTTTAGGTCTCTCAGGACTTGCTTTATGAATCTGGGTGCTCCTGTATTGGGTGTATATATATTTAGGATAGTTAGCTCTTCTTGTTGAATTGATCCCTTTACCATTATGTAATGACCTGCTTTGTCTCTTTTGATCTTTGTTGGTTTAAAGTCTGTTTTATCAGAGACTAGGATTGCAACCCCTGCTTTTTTTGTTTTCCATTTGCTTGGTAGATCTTCCTCTATGCCTTTATTTTGAGCCTATGTGTGTCTCTGCACATGAGATGGGTCTCCTCAATACAGCACACTGATGGGTCTTGACTCTTTATCCAGTTTGCCATTTTGTGTCTTTTATTTGGAGCATTTAGTCCATTTACATTTAAGTTTAATATTGTTATGTGTGAATTTGATCCTGTCATTATGATGTTAGCTGGTTATTTTGCTCAATATTTGATGCAGTTTCTTCTTAGTATCAATGGTCTTATTTGGCATGTTTTTGCAGTGGCTGGTACTGGTTGTTCCTTTCCATGTTTAATGTTTCCTTCAGGAGCTCTTGTAGGGCAGGCCTAGTGGTAACAAAATCTCTCAGCATTTGTTTGTCCATAAAGTATTTTATTTCTCCATCACTTATGAAGCTTAGTTTGGCTGGATATGAAATATTGGGTTGAAAATTCTTTTCTTTAAGAATGTTGAATATTGGCCCCCACTCTTTCCTGCCTTGTAGAGTTTCTGCCGAGAGATCCACTGTTAGTCTGATGGGCTTCCCTTTGTGGGTAACCCGACCTTTCTCTCTGGCTGCCCTTAACATTTTTTCCTTTGTTTCAACTTTGGTGAATCTGACAATTACGTGTCTTGGAGTTGCTCTTCTCAAGGAGTATCTTTGTTGTATTCTCTGCATTTCCAGAATTTGAATATTGGCCTGCCTTGCTAGGTTGGGGAAGTTCTCCTGGATAATGTCCTGAAGAATGTTTTCCAACTTGGTTCCATTCTCTCCTTCACTTTCAGGTACACAAATCAGACGCAGATTTGGTCTTTTCACATAGTCCCATATTTCTTGGAGGCTTTGTTCTTTTTTTTTTTTTTTTACTCTTTCTTCACTAAACTTGTCTTCTCGCTTCAATTCATTCATTTGATCTTCAATCACTGATACCCTTTCTTCCATTTGATCAAATCTGCTACTGAAGCTTGTGCATGCGTCACATACTTCTCGTGCTATGGTTTTCAGCTCCATCAGGTCATTTAAGGACTTCTCTACACTGTTTATTCTAGTTAACCATTTGTCTACTCTTTTTTCAAGGTTTTTCACTTCTTTGCGATGGGTTCATCCTCCTTTAGCTCAGAGAAGTTTGTTATTACCGATCATCTGAAGCCTTCTTCTCTCGACTGTCAAAGTATTTCTCCATCCAGTTTTGTTCCATTGCTGGCGAGGAGCTGAGTTCCTTTGGAGGAAAAGGGCACTTTGATTTTCAGAATTTTCAGCTTTTCCGCTTTGGTTTCTCCCCATCTTTGTGGTTTTATCTACCTTTGGTCTTTGATGATGGTGACGTACAGACGGGGTTTTGGTGTGGATGTCCTTTCTGTTTGTTTGTTTTCCTTTTAACAGTCAGGACCCTCAGCTGCAGGTCTGTCAGAGTTTGCTGGAGATCAACTCCAGACCCTGTCTGCGTGGGTATCACCAGTGGAGGCTGCAGAAGAGCAAATGTTGCTGCCTGTTCCTTCCTCTGGACGCTTCATCTCAGAGGGGCACCTGGCCTTACGAGGTGTCAGTCGACCCCTTACTGGGAGATGTCTCCAAGTTAGGCTACTCGGGGGTCAGGGACCCACTTGAGGAGGCAGTCTGTCCATTCTCAGATCTCACACTCCATGCTGGGAGAACCACTACTCTCTTCAAAGCTGTCAGACGGGGATGTTTAAATCTGCAGAAGTTTCTGCTGCCTTTTGTTCAGCTGTGCCCTGCCCCTAGAGGTGGAGTCTACAGAGGCAGGCAGGCCCCCTTGAGCTGAGGTGGGCTCCACCCAGTCCGAGCTTCCCAGCTGCTTTGTTTACCTACTCAAGCCTCAGCAATGGTGGAATGGTGGATGCCCCTTCCCCAGCCTCCCTGTTCGATCTCAGACTGCTGTGCTAGCAGTGAGCGAGGCTCCATGGGCGTGGGACCCTCCGAACCAGACGCGGGATATAATCACTTGGTGTGCCTTTTGCTAAGGTCATTAGAAGAGCGATGTATTAGGGTGGGAGTGTTCTGATTTTTTAGGTGCTGTCATGGCTTCCCTTTACTAGGAAAGGGAATTCCCCAATTAGGTGGGTGAGTCGATGCCCTGCTCTGCTCCGTGGGCTGCACCCACTTGTCTGGCAAGCCCCAGTGAGATGAACCTGGTACCTCAGTTGGAAATGTAGAAATCACCCGTCTTCTGCATTGTTAATGCTGGGAGCTGCAGACTGGAGCCGTTCCTATTCGGCCGTCTTGGCGCCACCCCTCGACCTTTTTATTAACTTGAACAACTCTTCTTTAGCCTGTTGGAAAAGTGATGTATTAGGGTGGAAGTGTCCCGATTTTCCAGGTGCTGTCTGTCACGGCTTCCCTTTGCTAGGAAAGGGAATTCCCTGACCCCTTGGCTTCCCAGGTAAGGCGATGCCCTGCCCTGCTCCGTGGGCTGCACCCACTTGTCTGGCAAGCCCCAGTGAGATGAACCCGGTACCTCAGTTGGAAATGTAGAAATCACCTGTCTTCTGTGTTGTTCACGCTGGTTGCTGTAGACTGGAGCTGTTCCTATTTGGCCATCTTGGCGCCACCCCTTGACCTTTTTATTAACTTGAACAACTCTTCTTTTGTCTACCTCAGAAAGCACGCATTCCTGGAAAGGAATGTGTTTCAGAAGCAGGCAGAAAGCCAAAAGGAGAGAACTTTTGCTTGCCAGTATATTCCAGTAAAAACCACACCTCCTCCCTGTAGGTAGATATGTTGGGTCACATCTCTGTATCACTAGTTCCACATATCTGGGGAGGCCTCGGAATCATGGCAGGAGATGAAAGGCTCTTCTTACATGGTGGTGGCAAGAGAAAATGAGCACACATCTCTCTCTTAACAGCAGTCATCAGTGCTCTGACTCACACTAATGGATAATGGAGGATGTTCACATTAGTACCTGGACTCATCCTGCTGTTATTTTGGTCACAGTGCTTTTCCTACCTCCTGAACCCAGACCTCAGAAAGACACTGTCAATGCTGGGATATGTAAGGCCTGCACATTTTTGCAATGTGCTTTCTTATGACTGTGGAATAAGTGATATTCACTGTCTGATGCAATCCTCCCACATGCTACAGAAACCATGGTAGCAGAACTCCAGAGGCATCTCCCCTGCAGCGTTACAACTTCCTGGGGGAAGAGTTCAGTTCATGAATGTGTTGTAATTTCTGTGAAGGGTATCTAAAGTCCTTAAAAACATCCATGAATGAACCCTTTCAACAGTACTTGGAAGGAAGTCAGGGACTTCACCATTAAACTGAGCCAACACAGTAATGAAATTCAATGACCACCACAGGAGACATATGAATGCCTCAGGGCAGAACAAAGGCCAGCAGAATCAGCCAACAGCGGTTACTTCCATAAAATGCATTTACCTGAATAGGTACTTGAACGGTTTTCAAGGAATGACAGTCCCCTTCCAGAAAGAGTCATGTGTTCATTATTCATCCAGTAACACTAAGAATCTAAATTTAAACTTTAGTTTAGTTTGGGATTGGTGCTGGACTTTAGGGAATAATCATATCAGGGCTGGATTATTCTAGTTAGTGATGATCTGAGGAAACATTGCATTTCTTCAGATGGAAGAAGGGAGCACCGGCAGCTTGCCTTTTCTGAAAGCTTTGATTACAGAAGTATAGGTCCCTGATGCTTAAAGGGACCTTACAGCATATCTGATTCAACTGCCTTTTATAGGTGAAGAACTGATTCCTGTTAACCTGATAACATAGAAATTGCCTGCCCTATTTTGTGAAAAGCATCCTACTCTAGAAGTAGGAAATAATGGAGTAGGAACCTAGGCACTAAATTATAGTTGTTATATTATTAGGACTAAGTGTGTATGTCCACAGGACAGACAGAAATGGATGCTCTGGACCCCATCCACTTACTTTCTATTTATTCCTGTGCCATTTTCTCATACAAAGTGGATGGCCTCTTTAAGTTTCCTTTGGGGAATGTGTAAGTGCCTACAGGTCTTTGTGCTCACATTAAAATATATTTTTTTGTTTTTACTTTTTGGAAAAATAACTTAAAGTCTGCTCAGAGACGACTCAATTTCTTCATTTAAAAAATGAGATAAGACACACTATTTTTAGATGGTATTTGTGACTTTCCAAATGGACAATGTAAAGTACTTTCAAAAACAGTGCTTTGTAAAAGAAACAGGTTATTCTATTTACTTTATGTACACATTCCATTTATTTCTTCAGCAAATATTTATGAAGCACTTACTAGCATGATCACAATTTCAGTTAAGTAGTTGAGTACAGTAGTCCCCCCTTTTATCCATGGGTTCATTTTCCACATTATTCGTTTTAATTATTAGTTATTGTTAATATTTCACTGTGCCTAATTTATAAATTGAACTTTATCATATGTATGTACAGGTAAAAATATAACACACATACATAGGTTTCAGTACTATCCATGGTTTCAGTCATCCACTGGGGGTCTTAGAACATATCCCCTTGGATTAAAGTGAACTACTGTAATTAATTTCTTACTGCCTGTATCAGTCACTAGAATTCTAACTTTCTGGGAAAAGGTATTTCTTCTCTTTTGTTCTCTAATGCTCAGCACCCTGCGTGGCTGGCATTTAAAAGACTAACAAATATTTGTTGAATGGATGGATGAATGCATGAATGAAAAACCAAATGAATAATGAAAACATAAGAGTATAATACACTTTAACACGTACTATATTGGGCTTGCATAGTACTACGGAAATTTATAGCAGGAGCATTTAAAGCCAGCCTTGACGGGGCTAATCTCCGGAAGAGCAATTAATCTTTTCAAAATCCGACTCTTGCAGGATACAGTCCCCCACTGGCCTGCCACTAGTTTAAAACGAATTATTTTCTGTGAAACATCAAGATCGTGCCAATATTAGGGCATCAATAAGATTGGTTGAATGAGTCAAAGGCCTGCGCGGACAAGTCCAATTAGAACACCTCTGGCTAAAAGCCAGAATGAATGAAAGGGTTCATTCCTTGGTGTAGACGCAGAACTGGGACTGAAAATCTGCCCCAAGACTCCACGTAGACTTTGGCTCCACCTGCAGCAGCGGCGCCCTAGTCACGTGACCCGGGCCAGCCCTCCCTAGGCGCCTGGGCCAGCCTGCGCCTGCGCAGTACTCCGAGACAGCGGACCCGTCAGTGACAGCTTCCGGTTTGGTTTCTCCGCCTTCTGCTTGGCTAGAGCTATTGGGGCTCGGCGGCGGCCGCAGTGGGGTGGAGGGGGCAGGGCGTGGTGAGGTAAGGTGAGTGCCGTAGTGGGGTTCCCCGGAGCCATGGCCTGCTCCATTGTCCAGTTCTGCTACTTCCAGGATCTCCAGGCCGCCCGGGACTTCCTCTTTCCTCACCTGCGGGAGGAGATCCCCAGCGGCGCCTTGCGGAGGGACCCCAGTAAGTGCCTCTCGCCTCGCCGTTCCTTCCCCCGTCACCCGCGGCCTCTGCTCGGCGGGTTCGGGTCTCCTACTCGCTCTGCGCCTCCTGCCTCTGCCCTCTGGACCCCCAGTTCTCCCCGTGCCTTCCCTCTGTTCCGGGATGACCCCCTGCCCACCTCGTCCTGAAGCCCCATTTGTGTTGTCTTCCTCTCGACCCAGCTATTCTCCTCAGCCCCTCTGATCCCTGGCCCAAAACTGCGTCTCGTTTCCTCTCGCCTCTGCCTATCACCACTTCCTCCCTCCCCCCTCCCCCCACATTCCTAGCTTTCTCTCTGAGTATCTTCTCGGTCTCCCATCTTCAGCCTGGGGTCGTCCCTTGTTTCATGTTGCCTGCTCCGTGATCGCATCCTCCCCGTTCCTTGCCACATGTCAGCGCTCCACTCTGGTATTGCCCCAGCGCCCACTCTTCCATCCCAGGGACTGTGGCCTTCTGCCACCTCCCGTTCCGAAAGTGTTGATCATCCCCCCACACTCTCCCTTCTTTCATCCGCGTTTCCCCCATTCAGATTTTGAGAACAAATGGCTGACTGACAAATGAGTGACTCTTAAGGTGGTAAGAGTCTCTCAAAGAAGGAAAATAACCTGTCGGGAAGTGAACGAGAATCTACATTAGGAACTAAAATTACAGTGACATAGCCAAGAAAGGTTAATTTGCTTTATTGGGATGAGAAGCCTTCCACCTATTTTTATCATCAAAGTGTTAAATAAGCCTTTCCCCACGTAGTATAAAGTTCCAAGGCTGGTTTCTTAGATACTACATAGGCTCTCAGAATTTCCTACATTTCATCTTTTGAAAGGGTGTGCCTTGTGTTTTATTTTATTTTATTTTTGCATTTCCAACATGAAGCACATTTGGCTTTGTAGTACAGCGTTCTCACTCTGTGCTATGCCGGAACGGTGATATAAGGCCCACTAAGCTCTTCTCCCTTTAAAAAAAAATTTAGAAGATATCAAATCAAACCCATCTGTGAATGATTACATACTCTGTGCCAGTCATTGGTGCTACAAACCAAATAAGGTTGGTGGACCCTGCCTCTAGGAACTTATGGTTTACAGACAAATCACTAACTTCCATTCAATGTGATTGAGATAGATGTGAGGCATTTTCTTCAAGTGGTGATACTTAAGCCTACCTTTGAAGTACTAGTTAGAGGAGTAAAGGAGCGGTAATAGCATGTGCAGAGGAAGGACTGAAATGGCATGGCATTTAGAGAACTAAGAAAAGTTGAGTGGCTAGAGAGGAGGATGGGAGAGGAAGAATTGGGGTAATAAGGCAGTAATAGTGATAACGAGCTAGACCATGAGAAGCCTTGTGAAAGTTGTGGCGTTTCTCTGAAAGTTTAAGTAGAGAAATGACATTGTCAGATTTGTACTTAATGTAATCAACAACGTTTGTTGAGGACCCGTAATGTGCTCTGGTAGCAAAGTGGAGGAGAGATTGGAAGAAGGGAAATGGATTGGGAAGCTCTTCCAGTAATCCAAGCAAGAAATGATATGAGCTTGAATTAAGAACCTTAGCAGGATAAAGATGAAGGACTAGATTAGAAAGACATAAAGGAGTTAGAATCTGCAGGACCTTCTGAAGGTCTGGTGATGGCCATTGTAACTAGTAAGTGAGGGGGAGTTTAGGAAGTCTTTGGCTTGTGGTTTGGACAAGTGTATATAATAAGAGAATAAAGGATACAGATTTTCAACCTTTCTCATTTTAAATGTTTACAGTATGTCCAAGTAAGGACATCTGGTTGAACACCAGATATAGATAGTCTAAACAGTAGGGAGTACTGGGCCAGAGACGTTAATTGGGGAGCTAACAGCAAAAACTGTAAATTCAGTCTCAAGGATTATGTACGTTGTGAAATGCACTGAGTACTAAAGCTGTAAACTTAGAGGAGCACTGGTGTTTAAAAGTCAAGTAGAGGTTACTGGGAAGAAGACTGAGAAGGAGTAAAAGAAAGAGGAAAATCAGGTGAGAGTAAGGCCCTTGGAGCTGAGGAAGGCGAGAACTTGATGAAGGTGAGGAATAGTCAGCAGTTTTGCAAATGCAGCAGAGGTCAGGTAAGAAAAGGATAGAAAAGTGCTCATTGGTTTTGGGAAGGTGGAAGTAATTTGGACCTTAGGACAGTTTCAGTAGGATAGTGGAGGCAGAAAGCATATTTATAGGATAAGGGGTTAAAAAGTGAAGTATACTATTTCAAGGAGCTTGGCTGTGAAGGATAGCAGATGCAGGATTGTAGATAGGGAATGTAGAAAAAAGGAACAGATGTTCTTTATCCCTCTACCACTCTCCTGGTCCAGGCCATGATCTTTTCTCAACCTGGGCTATGATATGATATGTGTCTTCTTCTAGCAGATCTTCCTGCTTTCACTCTTGGTTTCCCATAATAATTCTCAACAGTAGGTAGAGTGAGCTTTTAAGACATAATTTAGATCACAACATTGCCTTTTATCTTTTCTTTTTTTTTTTTTTTTTTTTTTGATATGAGGTCTCACTCTGTTGCCCAAGCTGGAGTGCGGTGGCATGATCTCGGCTCACTGCAACGTCCACCTCCCGGGTTCAAGCAATTCTTCTGTCTCAGCCTCCCAAGTAGCTGGGACTACAGGCATGCGCCACCATGCCCGGCTAATATTTGTATTTTTAGTAGAGATGGGGTTTCACTGTGTTGGCCAGGCTGGTCTTGAACTCCTGACCTTGTGATCCACCTGCCTCAGCCTCCCAAAGTGCTGGGATTACAGTCATGAGCCACCGCACCCAGCCTAACATTGCCCTGTTTATAACCCTGTATGGTTTTTGATTGCACTTAACATAAAATCCAAAGTTCTTAAATGGTGTATAAGGCCCTTGAGACTCTGCTTCCTGCCATTTCTTGGACCTTATACACCTCTCCCCTTATTTCTTATGCTTCAGACACCCTTTTTTGTTGTTAAACCAGCCAACCACATTTGTGGCTGAGGTTTTTGCCCTCACTGTTGTCTATGCCTTGGATGCTTTTTGCAGATCTTTGCATGCTAGTTGCATCTTGTCATTCAAGTCTCAGCTCAAATGTCAACTCAGGGCAGCCTTTTCTGACCACCTGATCTAAAGTAGTCAGTACAACCCTCTTGTTCCCACTTGTTATTGTCCATCATATCATCCTGTTTATTTTCATCATTATATCTCTACTGTCCAGTATGGTAACCTGTAGGCACATGTGTTTATTGAGCCTTTGAAATGTGGCCAGTGCAACTGAGGAACTGAATTTTTAAAATTCAAGTTAATTTTAATTAATTTAAATTTAAGTAGCCAAATGTGGCTAATGGCTATAATATAGTATGGCACAATTATAGGTGCTAAAACTCAGGTACATACAGATTGAATATGTGTCCAACTTACACAGGCAGTTGGGGATATAAATATACCCCAAACATCTAGATTAATTTGCACTATACCTATAGATTTACAAATACGGGTTAATGTACTACTCTTCTAAATCAAATTCTTGAGTTTGTGTATGTTGATATTATTGTGGCTATGATCAGTTCATGTAGAAAATGAACAGAATGGACCTCTTCACCAGTGAGGCCCTTTGCAAAACCTGTACAGATGATCTCAGACTTATGATGGTTTGGCTTCCAATTTTTTAGCTTTACAGTAATGTGAAAGCAATGTGTACTTTGTAGAAACCATACTTCAAGTTTTGCACCTCGATCTTTTCCAGAGCTAGTGATACAATGGGTAAGATACTCTTTTGTGATGCTGGGTAGCAGCAGCAAATATGAGAGACTGTGCTCTACAGTGTACAGTATTCAAGAAATTACATGAGATATTTTCAGCACTTCCTTATAAAATAGACTTTGTGTTAGAAGATTTTGCCCAACTATAGGCTAATGTAAGTGTTCTGAGCACTTTTAAGATAGGCTAGGCCAAGCCGTAATATAAAGAGTTTTGAACGTAAACTTTTGTACAGTGAAATTTTACAGATAAAAAATGAAATTAGCAGAGCAGGTAAATGGGACCTGACTTAAACTGCTGATGGTATTTGCCTTTGCTTTTCTTCACTTTATTTATTAATGTTATAAATGTTTATTGGGAAGCAGAAATCATGAGATCATCTTAAATTTTTTTTGCTGATATAGTTTTAATTTCTTAACCCAGCTCATCTCTAGAGGATATGTAAAAACATAAAACACCCCAATTACTTGTGAATTATAGAGGTGTATCAGTTAGTTTAAAAGTACTTTTATTGGGTTGAGCTCTTGGAAGACTGAAGTCCTAGGGTCACAGGCATCATGGACCAATCTAAAGAAAACTACATTTCAGGGCCTGTTAAGGCTACATCTCCAGTTGGAGGTCCAAAACATGTTCTCGTGACTCAGCAATTTCCTTGTCAGAATCCATTACCTGCAAATAGTGGCCAGGCTCAGTGGGTCTTGTGTCCTTCAAATTCTTCCCAGCGTGTTCCTTTGCAAGCACAAAAGCTTGTCTCCAGTCACAAGCCAGTTCAGAATCAGAAGTAGAAGCAATTGCAGGCAACCAGTGTACCTCATCCAGTCTCCAGGCCACTGAATAACACCCAAAAGAGCAAGCAGCCCCCGCTGTCGGCACCTGAAAATAATCCTGAGGAGGAACTGGCATCAAAACAGAAAAATGAAGAATCAAAAAGAGGCAATGGGCTTTGGAAGACTTTGAAATTGGTCACCTTCTGGGTAAAGGAAAGTTTGGTAATGTTTATTTGGCAAGAGAAAAACAAAGCAAGTTTATTCTGGCTCTTAAAGTGTTATTTAAAGTTCAGCTGGAGAAAGCAGGATTGGAGCATCAACTCAGAAGAGAAGTAGAAATACAGTCCTACCTTCAACATCCTGATATAATCAGACTGTGTGGTTATTTCCATGATGCCACCAGAGTCTACCTAATTCTGGAATATACACCACTTGAAACAGTCAATAGAGAACTTCAGAAACTTTCGAAGTTTGATGAGCAGAGAACTGCTACTTATATCACAGAATTGGCAAATGCCCTGTCTTACTGTCATTCAAAGACAGTTATTCATAGAGACATTAAGCCAGAGAACTTACTTCTTGGATCAGCTGGATAGCTTAACATTGCAAATTTTGGGTGGTCAGTACATGCTCCATCTTCCGGGAGGACCACTCTCTGTGGCACCCTGGACTACCTGCCCCCCGAAATGATTGAAGGTCGGATGCATGATGAGAAGGTGGATTTCTGGAGCCTTGGAGTTCTTTGCTATGAATTTTTAGTTGGGAAGCCTCCTTTTAAGGCAGACACATACCAAGAGACCTACAAAAGAATATCATCAGTTGAGAATTCACATTCCCTGACTTTGTAACAGAGGGAGCCAGGGACCTCATTTCAAGACTGTTGAAGTATAATCCCAGCCAGAGGCTAGTGCTCAGAGAAGTACTTGAATACCCCTGGATCACAGCAAATTCATCAAAACCATCAAATTGCCAAAACAAAGAATCAACTAGCAAACATTCTTAGGAATCGTGCAGGGGGAGAAATCCTTGAGCCAGTGCTGCCGTGTAACCTGTCAGGAACATGCTACCGAGATTTATTTTACCATTGACTGCTGCCCTCAATCTAGAACACTACAAGAAATATTTGTTTTACTGAGCAGGTGTGCCTTGACCTCCCTACTCAGAAAGCTCCACATCAATAAACATGACACTCTGAAGTGAAAGTAGCCACGAGAATTGTGTTAACTGGTTCATAACCTGGAGGCAAGGTTCGACTGCAGCCACCCCATCTGCCTGTGCCAGGCATGGTGTCCTCCCATGAGGCAAATCCAGAGTCTGGCTGTGGGGAAAGTGACCACTTTGCCCTGACTCAATCGGCTAAGGAGCTGTCCAATAACCTTCCAAGTACCTGAGTGTGTAACTTACTGGGTTGACCAAACCTAGTAAAACTGTTGGAATGAGTATGTGATTCTTTTTAAGTATGAAAATAAAGATATTTGTACAGAAAAAAAAATTACTTTTATTTTAATGTGGACAGCTGCTAGAGATACAGTACTACTACTCTCTTCTATATTTGAATTATCAAGGTATGACTTTATGTTACTTTGTATATTTAATTACAAAAGAAGACTGTCCTCTATAGCTTTAAAAGATGCTGAGCCCTACCCTTTCCCAATGTTTGCATTAATGACAACTGTTAATAATTGTTTTTATACGGTGGTGGGTACATGTAGTCCCAGCTACTCGGGAGGATGAGGCAGGAGAATGGCATGAACCCAGGAGGCGGAGCTTGCAGTGAGCCAAGAACGTACCACTGCACTCCAGCCTGTTCGACAGAGCGAGACTCCATCTCAAAAAAACAAAACAAAACAAAAACAAAAAACAGAAAACAAAAAAGAATTGTTTTTATAAAGTAAGTACTATCTACTTAAGACATGAAGTCTGGTCTTACTGCTTTGTGGCTTTTTTGTTTGTTTTGTTTTTGTTTTTTGGAGACAGGGCCTCATTCTGTTGCCCAGGCCAGAGTGCAGTGGCGTGATCATAGTTCACTGCAGCCTCAAACTCCTGGATTCAAGGGATCCTCCCACCTCAGTGTCCTGTGTTACTAGGACTGCAAGTATGCACCACCATGCCCAGATAATTTTTTCAGTTTTTATTGAGATGAGATCTTACTGTGTTGCCCAAGCTGGTCTTGAACTCCTGGGCTTAAGTGATCCTCCCATCTGGACTCCCAAAGTGCTGGAATTATAGGCATGAGCCACTCTCCCTGGTTTATTACTTTGAAATTGCAGGGATGGGTAGAGTATAGGTACCCACTTTATGGGTCCCCAGTTAACCTACAGTGACATAATTTCCAATGACTAGACCAGAACTTTCTGAAATTTACAGTTGAGTTGGGCAAACATATAAATAAATAAATAAATAAATAAATAAATAAATAAATACATACATGAACAGAGAGGGAGAGCCAGAATAGTTGGAGATAATTTGGGTATTATAATATTGTAGATTTCTTGATTTACCTAATAGTAAAATAATTTCTTGTTGACATACTAAAAATGTAGAACAGCTCTCCTTCTTGCCTCTTTTACCAACCAGAATATAAAGCAAGTAGGGAATTATGTTGAAATAATCAATTCATGTTTTTAAGCAATCTCTGAGAAAAATGTGCTTTATTTAGGATAACCTAAAATCATAGAATCACTTTACATAATGGATTATCACAAAGGATATGAAATACTCTATTTTTTATATGTAGTAAAAATATTTTCTCTAGTTTGAGATCATACTAGGAGAGAAAATAATCTGAAAATAGAACATTTGTAGAAATTTAAGAAAATATATAGAGTTATTGGGTTTCTTTAAAATTGGAAGAGGATCATACAGATAAAATTTTACCAGTGAGGAAATTGAGATTTGAGTGTTCTTCAATTTCTTCATTCAGCTAATATTTATTGAGCATCCACTATGGTCTAAGCACAAAATTAGTTAAAAGGTAAATAAAATAAGTCCCTCAAGCAATTTTCAGCTAATAAAAGAAGATACATATGTGAAACAATTGTCAGGGGTGTTATGCTATGATATGGCACACAATGGGGGAGAAAGAGTGTTGGTCTAGTCTATCCAGGAAACCCAGAAAGTCTTCATATAGGAGGTGATATTTTCACATTAATAGTTTAAAGGTGTCCATCAGATGGAGAGAAGACAGACAACAGATGTGAAACAGTATGGGATTCAGAAAGCTGCAAATAGTAAATTGTGGTGGGAGGGTGGGATATGATAAGAGATAAAACTGAAGAGGTTGGTGAAGGAGTTTAGATTTTATTCAGTAGCAGGGTCTTTAGATTGAAGTAAGAGTACCTTGGGATCATGGAAATTTTTAAAGGTTGCTTGGGAACAGATGATTTTAAGTAAATCATTTTACACATGTACCTGTGAAAGTGCCTACTGTCCCACCCCACCTTCTACCACTTTACCTCTGACACGTTTGTAGTCTTATTATAGTAAGTTGCTTCAAGGTGTTAAAAAACCTTCCCATTTAATCAAAGTGCTGTGAATTCCTCCATTCATTTTATTACGGGTTTTCCAATTTTACTTTTTGTTTAATTATCAAGATATATGGTACATTTATGTTGTTTTCCTCATTTATTATAATAATTGCAATAACTCAAGCAAGAAGAAAATTGTTAATACTTAAGAGTCTTATGATTACAGGAAAATGTTTTCTCAATTCATATCCTTTTTTGCAGAGAAAGTTTTGTACTGATAATAATAAAAATCTATGTTTATTAGAATAGCATTCTGTGGAGGAAGTAGAATAGAAATAAGTATTTAAGGAGAATGAAGGATTTGTAAAAACTGTTGAGAAGATCAGCATTTTTTTTTTTTAATGGATATTGGTGGGTATCATTTCCCTATAGTGTTTAGAATCCACTAAGTTTTAAAAAGTAATAATAGTTTTATTTTTAAATGTGCATGTTTATAGTATAACTGAAACTACATATTTTTTGCAAGGGATACATACTAAAAAATTGTTTTGGGGCATATATGAACAAAAAATTTGAAGGCCATTCTCCTGTAAGGCTCAGTGATTCCCAATCTTTTTTTTTTCTTTTTTTTTTTTTTGTTGACATAATAGCGTACATTAAAAAAAAAAAAAATATGACATATGGACCCCAAACAGCTAAAACAATTTTGGAAAAGAAGGAAAAAGTTAGAAGATTCACACTTTCTGATTTCAAAGCATATTGCAAATATGCTCAATAACAACAACAAAACCCAAACTGTATGATACTGGCATAAAGACAAACAAACCAATGGAATGGAATAGATAGCTGATAAGTAAACCCTCACATATATGGTCAAGATGATCTTCAGCAAGTGTACGAGGAGCATCCTTTGGGAGAAAAGACAGCTTCTTCAACATGTGATGTTAGAGGAAATGACTATCCATATGCAAAGGAATGAAATTGAATCCTTACACCATATACAATAATTAAATAAAGACCTAAATGCAGTACCTAACACTAAAACATCTAGAAGAAAACATAGGAGAAAAGCTTCATGACATTGGACTTGCATGCTTTTGGCTATGACACCAAAAGCATAGGCAGCAGAAGCAAAAGTGGGCAAATGGGGCTACACTAATCTTAAAAACTTTGTGCATCAAAGGACACAATCAACAGGGTGAAAAGGCAGCTTTCAAAATGGGAGAAAATATTTGCAAATCATGTATCTGATATGGGATTAATATCTAGAATATATAAAGAATTCCTGCAGCTCAATAACAACAACAAAAAATCAACCCTATTTAAAATGAGCAAAGGACTTAAGTATACATTTCTTCAAGGATGATATACAGATGACCAAAAAGAATATGAAAAGATGCTCAACATCGCTAATCATCAGAGTGATGCAAACCAAAACATAATGAAATGTTACACTTATTAGAAATGGCTACTATCAAAAAAACCAAAGTAACAGGATATGGTGAGGATGTGGAGAATTAGAAACTTTTGTGCACTGTTGGTGGGGTAATAAGATGGTACAACCACTATGGAAAAAATATAGAGTTCCTCAAAAATTTTTTTAAAATTATATGATCCAGTAATCTCACTTCAGGGTATATATACAAAAGAATTAAAAGCAGGGTCTTGAAGAGATGTTTGCACATCCGTGTTCATAAACAGTTCACAGTAGCCAAGAGGTTGGAAGCAACCCAAATGCCCATCGATGGAGGAATGGATAAACAAAATGTGGTATTATACACACAATGGAATACTGTTTAGCCATTAAAATCAAGGAAATATCACATGCTATAACATTAATGAATCTTGTTAAATTATGCTAAGTGAAATATGCCAGTCACAAAAAGACAGCTTCTGTATGATTCCACTCATGTGAGAAAGCTAGCTAAAGCAGTCATTTATAGAAACAAAAAATAAAATGGCAGTTACCAGAGGCTGAGGGAAGGGAGAACGGGAATTGTTTCATGATATAGAGTTTCAGATTTGCAAGATGAAGTTATGGAGATCTTTTATTTATTTATTTATTTATTTATTTACAACATTGTGAGTACACTTAACACTACTGAACTGTCCACTTAAAATGGTTAAGATGATACATTTTTTTTTTTTCTTGAGACGGAGTCTTGCTCTGTTGCCCAGGCTGGAGTGCAGTGGCGCGATCTCGGCTCACTGCAAGCTCTACCTCCCGGGTCCACGCCATTCTCCTCCCTCAGCCTCCCGTGTAGCTGGGACTACAGGTGCCTGCCACCACGCCTGGCTAATTTTTTTTTTTTTTTTTTGTACTTTTAGTAGAGACGGGGTTTCACTATTTTAGCCAGGATGATCTTGATCTCCTGACCTTGTGATCTGCCTGCCTTGGCCTCCCAAAGTGCTGGGACTACAGGCGTGAGCCACTGCATCTGGCCTATGTGTGTGTGTGTTTTTTTTTAACCAAAATACAAAATGTCATTCAATTAGATTGATAATAGATTATTTAAAAATGCGACAAAGCTGCTTATGATGGAAAGTGACATAGTTCCAATAGCTCCAGGCCCTACCTGACTGCTTTTACTGCTAAAAGGATCAATATCTTGGCTCACCTGTAACCCATTTATAGCATACTAAGAATCTCTGCTATGGGCAGAGGGTAGCCATTGATGGTTTTAAGTAAAAGTATAGCAAAAGTATTTTAAGATTTGAGTTTTAAACAGATATATTTGGTAGCTGTGAAGAGAATGGATTGGGCAGTTCAAAGCTAGAGGCAGGTGACCATTAGATAGATAGTTGTAGAAGTCCAAGTTAGAGCCCATAAAGGCAGAACTAAGGTAATAGCAATGGCAATGGAGTTTGAGACTATTAGAATTTGAGCTGAGAAATAGGATAGCCAGACAAATATTTTAGAGACATTTTTTTGTCAGCAAAGAGAAGAATGGATGGGAGTGATGGGTAAAGTGGAAGTAGAGTGACCAGTTAGGAGGCTATTGCAGTATTCCAAAGGAGGAGATTATCTTTTCCTTAGCATGGTTTTCCTAAGAGGTTATTTTAGAGTATACACAGTGACAATCCTGGAAGTATGACAAGTAGTTTTGAATGAGTACTATGCTTAATACAATTTGGGACTATTGAGACCTTAAATGAAGAGTAAGTAAGTTGTTGAACCTTCCTCATAGAGAAGAATTCTTGAAACTCCTAAGTATCTGCTGTGACCATATCTTGCCTTTAAAAAGGAGACCAGAAATGGTCCCTTGAACATAGATTGCTTTTCTTTGTACAAAGTGAGTCTAAGTCTCACATATAAGTTCCCCAGAAGACAGAATCTCATCAGGTCAAGAGAGTAGACATTACTTATTATCACATTGCCCCCTACTTTTTTTAAGGTCTGTGAAATCAGACATAAAAGCCACCACCTGACTACTTACACTCTACCTTTCAGATGTTAAAACCTCAGTACTGTGCTATCTAACATGGTAGCCACTGGCCACATATGGCTATTTACATTTACATTTAAATCAATAGTAATTAAATTTTTAAAAATTCAGTCCCTCAGTCACAGTGGCTACATTTGAAGTGCTCAAGCCACATGTTACTAGTGGCTACCATATTGAGCAGCACATATATAGAATACTTCCGTTATTACAGAAAGCTCTCTTGGAAGTATTGCCTTAGTGAGACTTTCTTCTTCAACTTTTAAGTTCAGGGATGCATGTGAAGGATAGGCAGGTTTGTTATATATGTAACTGTGTGCCATGGTGGTTTGCGGCACAGATCACCCCATCACCCAGGTATTAAGCCTAGCATCCATTAGCTATTCTTCCTAATGTTCTCTCTCCCCACTCCATTCCAACAGGCCCCAGTGTGTTTTGTTCTTTGTTCTCCCCCATGTGTCCGTGTGTTCTCATCATTCAGTTCCTACTTACAAGTGAGAACATGTGGTATCTGTTTTTCTGTTCCCGCATTAGTTTGCTGAGGATAATGACCTCCAACTCCATCCATGTCCCTGCAAAGGACATAATCTTGTTCCTTTTCGTGGATGCATAGTATTCCAGGGTGTATATGTACCACATTTTTGTTTATCCAGTCTATCATTGATGGGCATTTAAGTTGATTCTATGTCTTTACTATTGTGAATGTGCTGCAGTCAACATATGTGGGCACGTATCTTTATAAAAGAATTATTTATATTCCTTTGGGTGTATATCCAGTAATGGGATTGCTGGACCAAAAGGTATTTCTGCCTCTATGTCTTTGAGGAATCACCACACTGTCTTCCCAAATGGTTGAACTAATTTACACTCCCACCAACAGTGTAAAAGCATTCCTTTTTCTCTGCAACCTCGCAAGCATCTGTTGTTTTTTGACTTTTTAACAGTAGTCATTCTAACTGGCACAAGATGATATCTCAATGTGGTTTTGATTTGCATTTCTGCAATGATTAGTGATATTGAGCTTTTTTTCAATATGTTTTTTGGCCGCATGTATGTCTTCTTTTGAGAAGTGCCTGTTCATGTCCTTTGCCCAGTTTATAATGTGGTTGCTTGTTTTTTTTTTTTTTGTAAATTTGTTTAAGTTCCTTGTAGACTCTGGATATTAGACTTTTGTCAGATGGATAGATAGAAAAAATTTTCTCCTGTATGTTATCAGTTCACTCTGATGATAGTTTCTTTTGCTGTGCAGAAGCTCTTTAGTTTAATTAGATCCCATTTGTCAATTTTTGCTTTTGTTGTAATTGCTTTTGGCATTTTCATCATGAAATCTTTGCCTATGCTTATGTCCTGAATGGTATTGCTAGATTTTCTTCTAAGTTTTGGGTTTTACCTTGAAGTATTTAATCCGTCTTGAGTTAAATTTTGTATATGTTGTAAGGAAGGGGTCCAGTTTCAATTTTCTGCATATGGCTAGCCAGTACTCCCACCACCATTTACTAAATAGGGAGTCCTTCCCCCATTACTTGTTTTTGTCAAATTTGTCGAAGATCACAGGATTGTAGGTAAGGGCCTTATTTCTGAGTTCTCTGTTCTGTTCCATTGGTGTATGTGTCTGTTCTTATACCAGTACCATGCTGTTTTGGTTGCTGTAGCCTTGTAGTATAGTTTGAAGTCAGGTAGCATGATGCCTCCAGCTTTGTTCTTTTTGCTTAAGATTGTCTTGGCAATGCAGGCTCTTTTTTGGTTCCATGTGAATTTTAAAATAGGTTTTTTTTTTTTTCTAATTCTGTGAAGAATGTCAATGGTAGTTTAATGGGAATAGCATTGAATCTATAAATTACTTTGGGCAGTATGACCATTTTCACGATATTGATTCTTCCTATCCATGAGCATGGAATGTTTTCCCATTTATTTGTGTCCTCTCTAATTTTGAGCAATGGTTTGTAGTTCTCCTTGAAGAGGTCCTTCACTTCCCTTGTTAGCTGTGTTCCTAGGTATTTTATTCTTTTTGTAGCAGTCATGAATGGGAGTTCATTCATAATTTGGCTCTCTGCCTGTCTGTCGTTGGTGTATAGGAATGCTTGTGATTTTTGCACATTGAGTTTGTATCCTGAGACTTTGCTGAAGTTGCTTATCAGCTTACGAAGCTTTTGGGCTGAGACGATGGGGTTTTCTAGATATAGGATCATATCCTCTACAGACAGAGATAATTTGACTCCCTCTCTTCCTATTTGAGAACCTTTATTTCTTTATCTTGCCTGATTGCCCTAGCCAGAACTTCCAATACTATGTTGAATAAGAGTGGTGAGAGAGGGCATCCTTGTCTTGTGCTGGTTTTCAAGGGAAATGCCTCCAGCTTTTGCCCATTCAGTATGATATTGCCTGTGGGTTTGTCATACCAGGCTCTTATTATTTTGAGGTATGTTCCTTCAGTACCTAGTTTATTGAGAGTTTTTAACATGAAGGAATGTTGAATTTTATCAAAGGCCTTTTCTGCATCTATTGAGATATTCATGTGGTTTTTTTCTTTAGTTCTGTTTATGTGATGAATCACATTTATTGATTTGAATATGTTGAACCAACCTTGCATCCTGGGGATGAAGCCACCTTGATTATGGTAGATAAGCATTTTGATGTGATGCTGGATTCTATTTGCCAATATTTTATTGAGGATTTTTGCATTGATGTTCATCAGGAACATTGGCCTGAAGTTTTCTTTTTTTGCTGTATCTCTGCCAGGTTTTGGTGTCAGGATAATGCTAGTCTCACAGAATGAGGGAGGAGTCCCTCCTTTTCAGTTTTTTGGAATAGTTTCAGTAGAAATGGTACCAGCTCTTCTTTGTACCTCTGGAAGAATTCCACTGTGAATCCATCTTGTCCTGGGCTTTTTTTTTTTTTTTTTTTTTTTGGTTGGTAGGGTATTTATTACAATTTCAGAACTCATTATTGGTCTGTTCAGAGATTCAGTTTCTTCCTGGTTGAGTCTTGGGAGGATGTATGTGTCTAGCAATTTATCCATTTTTTCTAGATTTTCTACCTTATTTCTCTGTGTTTATAAACACAGAGGTGTTTATAGTATTCTCTGATGGTTGTTTGTATTTCTATGGGGTTGGTGGTGATATTCCCCTTATTTCATATTGTGTTTATTTGATTCTTCTTTCTTTTCTTCTTTATTAGTCTAGCTAGAGTTCTATCTGTTTTATTAATTTTTTCAAAAAACCAGCTCCTGAACGCATTGATTTTTTTTGAATGGCTTTTTGTACCTCTATGTCCTTCAGTTCAGCTCTGATCTTGGTTACTTCTTGTCTTCTGCAAGCTTTGGGGTTTATGTATTTTTGGTTCTCTAGTTCTTTTTAGTTGAGATGTTAGGTTGTTAACTTAATATTCTTCTAGCTTTTTGATGTGAGCATTTAGTGCTGTAAGTTTCCCTCTTAACACTCTTCAGCTGCACCTCAGAGATTCTGGTACATTATCTCTTTGTTCTCATTAGATTCAAATATCTTTTTGATTTCTGCCTTAATTTCATTGTTTACCTAAAAGTCATTCAGGAGCAGGTTGCTCAATTTCCATCTGGGTGTGTGGTTTTGAGTGGATTTCTTTCTTTCTCTTTTCTTTTTGTTTTTTTCTTTTTTTTTTTTTTTAGATGGACTCTTGCTCCTTCACCCAGGCTGGAGTGTAGTGCTGCAATCTCGGCTCACTGCAACCTCCGCCTCCTGGGTTCAAGCAATTCTGCCCCAGCCTCCCAAGTAGCTGGGACTACAGGCAGGTGCCACCACGCCTGGCTAATTTTTTGTATTTTTAGTAGAGACAGGGTTTCACCATGTTAGGCAGGATGGTCTTGATCTCCTGACCTCATGATCTGCCCACCTCGGCTTCCCAAAATGTTGGGATTACAGGCATGAGCCACCACGCCCAGCCTTTTGAGTGAATTTCTTAATCTTGAATTCTAATTTGATTGTTCTGTGGTCTGAGAGACTGTTATTTCAGTTCTTTTGCATTTGCTGAGGAGTGTTTTACTTACGATTATGTGATCAGTTTTAGAGTAAGTGTCATGTGGTGGTGAGAAGAATGTATATTCTGTTGAATTTGGGTGGAGATTTCTGTAGGTATCTATCAGGTCCACTTGTTTTAGAGCTGAGTTCAGGTCGTGAATATCTTTGTTAATTTTCTGTCTCCATGATCTAATGTTGTCAATTGGTGTTAAAGTCTCCCACTATTATTGTGTGGGAGTCTAAGTTTCTTTGTAGGTCTCTAAGCACTTGCTTTGTGAATCTCAATGCTCCTGTATTGGGTGCATATATATTTAAGATAGTTAACTCTTCTTTTTGAATTGAACCCTTTACCATTATGTAATGCCCTTCTTTGTCTTTTTTTATCTTTGTTGGCATAAAGTCTGTTTTGTGAAAAACTAGGATTGCAACCCCTGCTTTTTTTTCTGTTTTCCATTTGCTTGGTAAATTTTCCTCCATCCTTTTTTTTGAGCCTATGTGTCTTTGCATGTGAGGTGGGTCTCTTGAAGGTTTTGGCTCTTTATCCAGTTTGCCATTCTATGTCTTTTAATTGGGGGGATTTAGTCCATTTACATTTAAGGTTAGTATTGTTATGTGTGAATTTGATCCTGTCATCACGATGCTAGCTGCTTATTTTGCAGACTTATTTATATGGTTGCTTCATAGCGTTACTGGTCTGTGTACTTCAGTGTGTTTTTGTAGTGGTCAGTAATGGCTTCTTATTTTCATATTTAGTACTTCCTTCAGGAGCTCTTGCAAGGCAGGCCTGGTGGTGATGAATTTCTTTAGCATTTGCCTATCTGAAAAGGATCTTATTTCTCCTTCACTTATGAAGCTTAGCCAGATATGAAATTCTGGCCTGGAAATTCTTTTCTTTAAGAATGTTGAACATTGGCCCCCAGTTGAGAGATTTGCTGTTAGTCTAATGGGCTTCCCTTTGTAGATGACCTGGCCTTTCTCTCTGGCTGTCCTTAACATTTTTTCTTTCATTTTGACCTTGGAGAATCTGATGATTATGTGTCTTGAGGTTGATCTTCTTGTGGAATATCTTACTGAGGCTCTTTGCATTTCCGGAGTCTGAATGTTGGCCTGTCTTGCTAGATTGGGGAAGTTCTCCTGGATGATATCCTGAACTATGTTTTCCAACTTGGTTCTATTTTCTCTGTCTCTTTCAGGTACCCCAATCAGTCGCAGATTTGGTCTCTTTACGTGATCCCATATTTTCCAGAGGTTTTGTTCATTCCTTTTCATTTTCTTTCCCTCTATTCTTGTCTGACTGTCTTATTTCAGAAAGATAGTCTTCAAGCTGTGAGATTCTTTCCTCCACTTGGTCTGTTCTGCTGTCGATACTTATGATTGCATTGTGATGTTCTCATGTTGTATTTTTCAGCTCCATCAGGTCAGTTATCTTCCTCTCTAAATTGGCTGTTCTGGCTATCAGCTCCTGTATTGTTTGATCATGATTCTTAGCTTCTTTGCATTGGGTTACAACATGCTCCTTTAGCTCCTCAAAGTTTGTTATTATCCACCTTCTGAAGCTGACTTCTGTCAATTCAGCCATCTCAGCCTCAACCCGGTTCTGTGCCCGTGCTGGAGGGGTGTTGCAGTCATCTGGAGAAAAGGAACTCTGACTTTTCGAGTTTTCAGTGCTTTTGTATTGATTCTTTCTCATCTTTATGAGTTATCTATCTTCAGTCTTTGAGGTTGCTGACCTCTGAATGAGGTTTTTGTGGGGTCTTTTTTGTTCATGTTGTTGTTATTGTTTTTTGTTTGTTTTTCTTTTAACAGTCTAGCCACTCCACCATAGGGCTGCTGCGGTTTACTGGGAATCTGCTCCAGACCCCAGCTGCCTCAGTTTCTGCTGTACTGGAGGTATCACCAGTGAAGGCCACAAAACAGCAAAGATGGCAGCCAGCTCCTTCCTCTGGAAGCTGCATTCTGGTGGGGTACTGACCTGTTGCTGGCCTGCATGAACCTGTGGGAGGTGGCTGGAGACCCCTGTTGGGAGGTCCCACCCAGTGAGGAGGAATGGGATCAGGGTCCCACCCAAAGAGGCAGTCTGGTCACAGTATGACCAGGCAGTTGTTCTGCATTGTTGGGGACCCTTCCTCACAAACTGTCTATTCTCCGCAGCCAGCAGGCTGGAGTGCCTGAGTCTACTGAACCACAGACGGTAGCCTCCCCTCCGCCTCTGGGAACTTGGACCCATCTCAGGTGTATTCTAATCTGCCACCATTGGCTGGTTGGGATTCCAAGCTAGTGGGTCTTAACTTGTGAGGTGCCGTGGAAGCGGGGCCCACAAAACCATGCTGCTTGGCTCCCTGGAATCAGCCCCCTTCCTAGGGATATATACAGACAGATTTCCCACCTTGCCAGGGATCCCAGCTGTAGTATGTAAAACTCACGGTTGTCTGTGTGTGCCTGAGTGGCTGCTCTGCCGAGACTCTACACAGCTCTGTGTATCAGACCCAAGGCCCTGGTGGCGTGGCCTCATAAGGGGATCTCCTGATCCGTGGAAAGATCCATGCAAAGATCCATGGGAGAAGTGTGGTTTCCCGGGGGGGTAGCACAATTACTCACTGCTTCTCTTGGCTGGAGGTGACGGTTTCTTTGGCTCCCTGCCACTTCCGGGTGGGCCGTCACCCCTTCCACTCCCTCACGCTTTTCTTCGTTCTCGTTGGGTCAAGCTGTTCGTCCAGTCAGTCCCAATGCAAGAACCTGGGTATCTCAGTTGAAGGTTCTGAATTCACTTGCCCTTTTTCATTCCTCTCCATAATTGCGGTAGACCACAGCTGCTTCTAATCGGGCATTTTGGGTCTGAGACTTCTTTCAGACTTTCTGTGTTCAATCAACACATACACACAAGCTAATTGGGAATTTTATTTATTTGTAATTTTATGTTATGATCATTTTTATAAAATGCATATCTGCAACCTTTGGAGTTTAATTATATATTATATAATATCTATATCTTTCCGGGTCATTTATAGTTTTCAGGTATATATAGCTCTAGCATGTTTTTTTCTTCATTTTCTCTTTTTTTTTTTTTTTCTTTTTCTTTTTTTGAGAGAGGGTCTCAGCCTATCACCCAGGTTGTGCCATCATGGCTCACTACTGCCTCCACCATCTGGTCTCAGTTGATCCTGCTGCTGCCTCAGCCTCCCCAGTAACTGGGACTCCAGACGTGTGCCACCATGCCCAGCTATTTTTTCTGTTTCTTTGTAGAGATGGGGGTCTCACTGTGTTACCTAGGCTGGTCTCAAACTTGTGGGCTCAAGCAATCCCACCACCTCAGCTTTCCATGCTGGGATTACAGGCATGAGCCGCCGTACCCGGTCTATAGCATGTTTTTTTTTTTTTGAGACGGAGTCTTGCCCTGTCGCCCAGGCTGGAGTGCAATGGCGTGATCTCAGCTCACTGCAAGCTCTGCCTCCTGGTTTCACACCATTCTCCTGCCTCAGCCTCCCAAGTAGCTGGGACTACAGGCACCCACTGCCACACCTGGCTAATTTTTTGTATTTTTAGTACAGGTGGGGTTTCACTGTGTTAGTCATGATGTTCTCAATCTCCTGACCTTGTGATCCACCCACCTCAACCTCCCAAAGTGCTGGAATTACAGGCGTGAGCCCCCGCGCCCGGCCTATAGCATGTTTTTAATGGTTACATAATGTTCCACTGAAGACTCCACTAGGCTCTATTTAATAATTGCCTGATCAGTGAACATTTTTAAGGTTATTTCTGATATTTTTGCTATAAGAACAGTGCTCCACTAAGCATCTTTATACATGTGGGTCACAATTGCCAAATTACTCTAAAAATTGGTTTTCAGGTTCAGTCCTATCTATGATAATCAGTGCCTATCTACACATACACTTGTTATCATAATATGATCAGTGTCTTTGACTTTTGATCTTCTAATAAATGAAAAATGGTATATCATGGCTTTAATTCATACTTCTTAAAATTGAGAAAAGTTGAGCATTTTCAATGTGTATCAGTCAAGTAGAACTTGCTTTGTAAATTAACTGTTCACAGCTTTTGGTGACTTTTTAATTGTATCTTTAAACTTTTTCTATTGTTTTACGAAAGTTTATCATATCCTGTGTATATTTTGCAAATATTTATATAATCATATCTCTTAACTTTTGCCTTTTTAGCTTCTGTTTCATATTCTTCTTTGAAAGATCTTTTCAATCTGAACCTTGTAAAACATTCTACTAGATTTTAATCTAAATCTAAATATCTTTAATCTAAATAACACATTTATGTGCATGTGTGTTTAAGTGTGAAATCTGAGGTGGAACTGTATCCTTATTTTATTGCAAATATATATGCAATTGTTTTAACACAATTAACTAATTCATCAACTTCCTACTAATTCGAGATGCTATTTTTACCCTGTTAGCTAGTCAGAAATACTTGCCTTCTTTTTCGACTTCTCTTCTGTTTCACTGATTTATTTGTCAATTCCTGTCCATTTTAATGTGTAGTAGAGAGAGTTTCTGCCAAAGTACTTGTATTACTCCATTCTCACACTGCTATAAGGACATAACCTGAGACTGGTAGTTTATAAAGGAAAGAGGTTTAATTGACTCACAGTTCGGCATGGCTGGGGAGGCCTCAGGAAGAACAGTCATGGAGGAAGGGGAAGCAAACACATTCTTCTTCACATAGTGGCAAGAAGGAGAATGAGTGAGAGCAAAGTTGGGGGAGAGCCCCTTATAAAACTGTCAGTTCTTGTGAGAACTCACTATCATGAGAACAGCATGAAGGTAGCCACCCCCCTGATTCAGTTACCTCCCACCAGGTCCCTCCCACAACACATGGGGATTGTGGGAACTACAATTCAAGATGAGATTTGGGTGGGGACATGGACAAACCAAATCATTTTACCTGTCTCCTCCCAAATCTCATGTCCTCACATTTCAAAATACAATCATATCCTTCCAACAATCCCCCAAAGTCTTAACTTATTTTAGCATTAACTCAAATGTTCAAGTCCAAAGTATTATCTCAAACAAGGCAAGTCCCTTCCACCTATGAGCCTGTAGAATCAAAAGCAAGTTAGTTACTTCCTATGTACAATGTGAGTACAGGCAAGGGGTAAATACACCTTTTACAAATGGGAGAAATTGACCACAACAAAAGGGCTACAGGCCCCATGTAAGTCCAAAATGCAATGGGGCAGTCATTAAATCTTAAAGTTCCAAAATGATCTCCTTTGACTCCATGTCTCACATCCAGGTCATACTGATGCAAGAGGTGGGCTCCCACAGCCTTGAGCAGCTCTGCCCCTATGGCTTTGCAGGGCACAACCTTCCTCCAGGCTTCCTTCATGGCTGGTGTTGAGTGTCTGTGGCTTTTCCAGGCTCATGGTGCAAGCTGTCGGTGGATGTACTATTCTGGGGTCTGGAGAACGATGACCCTCTTCTCACAGCTTCACAGTACCCTAGTGGGGACTCTCTGTGGGGACTCGCACCCCACGTTTCCCTTCCACACTGCCCTAGCAGAGGTTCTCCATAGGGTTCTGCCCCTGCCACAAACTTCTGCTTGGACATCCGGGCATCTCCATGCATCCTCAGAAATCTAGGCAGAGGTTCCTTAACCTCAGTTCTTGATTTCTATGCACCCACAGGCCCAACATCACGTGTAAGCCACTGAGACTTGGGGTTTGCACCATCTGAAGCAATTGGCCCCTTTTAGCCATGGCTGGGACACAGAGCATCAAGTCCCAAGACTGCACAAAACAGCAAGGCCCTGGGCGCACAAAACCATTATTTCCTCCTAGGCCTCTGGGCCTGTGATGGGAGAGGCTACCATGAAGATCTCTGACATGCCCTGGTGACATTTTCCCCATTGTCTTGGTGATTAACATTTGGATCCTCATTACTTATGCAAATTTCTGCAGTCTGCTTGAAATTCTCCTCAGGAAATGGGTTTTTCTTTTCTATTGTATTGTCAGGCTGCAAATTTTTCAAACTTTTATGCTCTGCTTCCCTAAAACATCAGTTCCCATTCCAAAATGTCTTTCTCAAGTTCAAAATTCCACTGATCTCTAGGGCAGGGGCAAAATGCTGCCATTCTTCTTGCTAAAGTATAACAAGAGTGACCTTTTCTCCAGTTCCCAAGAAGTTTGTCATCTTTTTCTGAGAACACCTCAGCTTGGACTTCATTGTCCATATCACTGTCACCATTTTGGTAAATGCCATTCAACAAGTCTCTAGGGAGTTCCAAACTTTCCCACATCTTCCTGTCTTCTGAGCCCCCCAAGTCTCTAGAAAGTTCCAAACTTTCCTACATTTTCCTGTTTTCTTCTGAGCTCTCTAAACTGTTCTAACCTTTGCCTGTTAACCAGTTCCAAAGTTGCTTCCACATTTTCAGGTATTCTTATGGCAGCACCCACTTCCAGTACCAATTTACTGTATTAGTTTGATCTCATGCTGCCATCAGGACATATCTGAGACTGGATAATTTATAAAGGAAAAAGTTTTATTGACTCAGTTCAGCATGGCTGGGGAGGCCTCAGGAAATTACAATCATGGCAGAAGGGAAAGCAAACATGCTTCTTCACATGGCGTCAGGAAGGAGAATGAGTGAGAGCAAAGTGGGGCGAAGCCCCTTACAAAACCATCAGATCTCGTGAGAACTCACTATGATGAGAACAGCATGGAGGTAACCCCCATGATTCAATTACCTCCCACTGGGTCTCTCCCATGGCATGTGGGGATTATGGGGACTACAATTCAAGATGAGATTTGGGTGGGGACACAAGCCATATCACTACTCTTCTTTCAAAAAAAGTCTTAGGGTTATTCTTATACATTTTTCTTCCCATTGAGCTTTAGAATTAATTTAAGTTCCAAAACAAAACAAAACCAAATTTATACTGGGATTTTAATGAGAATTGTTTTAAGTTTATATATTAATTTGGGAAGGATTGACATTTTCCCAAACTCTAGGTCTATTTCCCAAACCCCTACCCCTACCCCTAGCTTTATTGAGGTGTAATTGACAAATAAAAGTGGTACATATTTAAGATGTGCAACATGATGATTTGATATACATTATGAAATGATTGTTACAATCACCTTACATAGTTAATTTTTTTTTTCTTTTGGTTGGGAGAACACTTAAGGTCTACTCCTTTATCTAATTTCAAGTACACAGTACAGTATTATCAGCCATATTTACCATGCTGTACATTAGGTCCTCATAACTTCATCTTGTAACTGAAAACGTTTACCCTTTGACTGACATCTTATTTCTACTCTCTGCTTCTATTAGTTTGACTTTTTTAGATTCCACTTGTAAGTGAGATCATACAGTATTTGTCTAGATAGTTTTATTCATGGTTTTACATCTTTTAGCAAAGTTTTTTGCTTCTCATATAAATCTTATACTTTATGTCTAAGTGTCTAGTTACTTTATTAAATTTATGCTTATGACCTGGATCTCATAAAATTTTTATTTAAAATTTATTATTTTATTGGTTTTTGTTTACGTTTAGTTCTCTTTATCAAGTCTAATTTTTGAAAGTTTCTAATTAATTTCTATTTTCATCTTTATTCATTTTTTTCATTTGTCTAAGATCTGTAGAAAAGTAATACTAAAATTTCCAAGTGGTTCTTTTTAAAATGTTTTCATTTAGTTACCTTTTTATTACTGATTGCTGTTTTGCTGTATTGTTATTGGAGAGTATAGTCTGTATGTTTTCTGCTTCTTAAAATTTCAACAGTTTGGGGGTACAGGTGATTTTTTTGTTACATGGAGGAGTTCTTTAGTGGTGAATTCTGAGATTTTTAGTGCACCCATCACCTGAGCAGTGTACACTGTACCCAACATGTAGACTTTTATCCCTCACCTCCCTCCCAACCTCCCCTCCTCGCGTCCTCAGAGTTCATTATATCACTCTGTATGTCTTTTTGATGGACACTTAGGTTGGTTCCATATCTTTGTAGTTGTGAATTGTGCTGCTATAAACATGCGTGTGCATATGTCTTTTTCATATGATGACTTCTTTTCCTTTGGGAGATACCCAGTAATGGGACTGCCGGATCACATGGTGGATCTACTTTTAGTTCTCTGAGGACTCTTTTCATACTGTTTTCCATAGAAGTTGTACTAATTTACATTCCCACCAACGGTGTAAGAGTGTCCCTTTTTCAATACATCCATGCCAACACCTATTGTTTTTTGACTTTTTAATTATGGTCATTCTTGCAGTAGTGAGGTGGTATTTCTTTGTGGTTTTAATTTGTATTTCCCTCATTATTAGTGATGTTGAGCAATTTTTATGTGTTTGTTGGCTGTTTGTATATCTTCTTTGGAGATATGTCTATTCATGTTCTTTGCCCACTTTTTAATGAGTTTTTTTTTTCTTTTTTTTTTTCTTGCTGATTTGTTTGAGTTCCTTGTAGATTCTGGATGCTAGTGCTTTGTCAGATGCATGGTTTTCGAGTATTTTCTCCCACTCTATGGGTTATCTGTTTACTCTGCTGATTATTTCTTTTGCTGTACAGAAGCTTTTTAGTTTAAATAGGTCCCATTTATTTATTTTTGTTTTTGTTGCACTTGCTTTTGGGGTCTTAGGAATTCTTTGCCTAAGCCAATATCCAGAAGAGTTTTTCCAATGTTATCTTCCAGGATTTTTATGGTTTCAGGTTTTAGATTTAAGTCTTTGATCTATCTTGAGTTGATTTTTTATGAGATATGGGGATCCATTGTCATTCTGTTTTGCCAAAGATCAGTTGGCAGTAAATATTTGACTTTACTTCTGGGTTCTCTATTCTGTTCCAGTGGTCTAAGTGCCTATTTTTATATTGGTACCATGCTGTTTTGGTAACTATAGCCTTGTAGTATAATTTGAAGTCCTGTAATGTGATACCTCCAGATTTGTTCTTTTTGCTTAGTCTTGCTTTGGCTATGTGGGCTCTTTTTTTGTTCCATATGAATTTTAGAATTTTTTTTCTAGTTTTGTGAAAAAATGATGATGGTATTTTGTTGGAAATTGCATTGAATCAAATTACTTTGGGCAGTATGGTCATTTTCACAATATTGATTCTTCCCATCGATGAGCATGGGATGTGTTTCCATTTGTTTATGTCATCTGTGATTTCTTTCAGCACCGTTTTGTAGTTTTCCTTGTAGAGATCTTCTGCCTCCTTGGTTAAGTATATTCTTAGGTGTTTTATTTTTTTGCAGCTGTTGTAAAAGTGATTGAGTTGCTGATTTGGTTCTCATCTTGGTCACTGTTGGTGTATAGCAGTGCTACTGATTTGTGTAAATTGATTTGGTAACTGCAGATTTTACTGAATTCACTTATCAGATCTAGGAGCCTTTTGGATGAATCTTTAGGATTTTTTATACGATCATATCATCAGTGAACAGCAACACTTTTACTTCCTCTTTTCCAACTTGGATGGCCTTTATTTCTTTCTCTTGTCTGATGGGTCTGGTGAGGACTTCCAGTACTATGTTGAATAGAAGTGGTAAAAGTTTCCTTGTTCTAGTTCTCAGGGGAAATGCTTTCAACTTTTCCCATTCAATATGATGTTGGCTATGGGTTTGTCATATATGGCATTTATTACTTTAAGGTAGTCCCTTCTGTGCCTGTGTTTTCTGCTTTTTGGATGTTGTGTCAAAGTTCGCTTTCTGGGCAGTAACCTAATTAATTTTTGTAAATAGACTTTGGGCATAAGAAAAAACTATTTTCTCTAGGGGACAAAGGTATTTTCTGTATAGCTCTCTAGCTTTGATCTCCATAGCAGCCCCTCGTTGTATTGCTTTTTAACGTGTTATGCTGATAGAGAATGTGAGTGGGCTTAAAACGACCAGTGACAGCATCATACCAGATTCAAAAGACTATCTCAAATAACAGATGGCACTGAAGATGATGTACTCTGGAAAACTGTTAGTTGACTCAAAAAGTAGATGGAAATGACCTCTGAGCTAGCCTGCGTGGGTCTGAATCCCGGTTCTGTCACTTGTCAGTTGTGTGACCTTGAGCGAGTTATGTAATCTCCATTTGCCTCAGAAACTTCATCTTTGAAATGGAAGTAACAGTAGTACATACCTCAGAGGGAAAGCTGTTGTGCTTAGAGCAATGCTTTGCGTGTAGTAATACATGTGTTTATTATTATGTCTTTTTTTTCTTTTTTTTTTTTTTTTTTTTTTTTGAGAGGGAGTCTTGCTCTGTCGCCCAGCCTGGAGTGCAGTGGCGGGATCTCGGCTCGTTGCAAGCTCCGCCTCCCAGGTTCACGCCATTCTCCTGCCTCCACCTCCTGAGTAGCTGGGACTACAGGCGCCCGCAACCACACCCAGCTAATTTTTTGTATTTTTAGTGGAGACGGAGTTTCACCATGTTAGCCAGGATGGCCTCGATCTCCTGACCTCGTGATCCACCCGCCTCGGCCTCCCAAAGTGCTGGAATTAAAGGAGTGAGCCACCGCGCCCGGCCTATTGCGTCTTTTTTTTTTTTTTTTTTTTAAAAGGCTGATGTTGAAGGTGCATGTGGAAGGGTTTTGTTTCCTGAAAAATGAAAATGAATAAAAGCAAGAGTTCTAAGTCAGTGTATTTTCTGTCATTGGGATTTTGAACAGTTTTATCTGTAAGTTAATGTTATATGTGACATAATTAAATGTCACATGTAGGCATTTGATTATGTCATCTAAGTGTCTGCATTTATAATGTGTAGTATTCAGATTGCCCAAAAACTTTGTATTTTTGGATCTTCTGTTTGGAAAAATAGATGATTACCTTATATTTGAAGTCAGTTTTTCTTTACTCATTTAAAAAATAATGGTTGGTAAAGTTACTTAGCAAGGTTGGAAACAGTTTATAAAGTCAAAAAATCAGTATACAGTTTCACGTTACAAGGACGTGTTTATAACTGCAAAAAAGTTGAAAACAATACCTGATAGTAGAAGGTTGATTAAATTATGCTACATTGACACAGTGGTATAATATGGAGCTGTGAAAGAATAATGGTTTATTATCTATATTAATTGCATGGAATACCTTCATTTCAGAGTATGTGGCTACTTTTTTCCCTAGTTTCCAGTTTTTTTGGTAATATCAGCCTTGTGTTGCATTTGTCTGTTGATGTCTCTATATTCTGCACTAAATTATAAACCACTTTAGGCCAGGGAATGGTAATGTATTTGTTTTATCCCCAGCATTGGTACACAAATGATTTGTAGTAGGAACTTAATAATGAACAAATGTCTATTGTGTGTTGGATTGTGTCTGAGTTGGATGTTTCTCCTTGTTTTAGGAATGCTAATTATGAAATAAAACAATGATAAATATGTTATCTACATTTTTTTCTTTACTATGGAACCAAAATATTCCATGTTATCATGTGATATTGTTAAAATTAGTATCAGACTTTCCTGTGTGTACTTTGAAGAAAAAAGTAACAGCAAAATTAGGCTGGTTTAGGAAGGATTTAATTTAAATATAAGGAGATTTTTCAGGGACAGTAGTTGAATAGTAGAGTAGGTTAAGGAAGAAAATATAGAATTGGTTTCTCTAGGACATGCAGAAGTTAGCTTTAGTTAGCAATTTTTACACACCTTTACCTACATTTCATAATGTTGTACACTTCTTCGCCTTTTTAGACATGCTTATCTTTTTCTGTTGCTTTGGATATTAAAAAAATATATATAAGTATGAAGTTGTTAAAAAAAAATTGTAATAGACATGTACATTTTTAATGTATGTAATTTAACCCTTTAGTAAGTGACTGGCTAATATGAAATTTATTTTCCTATTTTCCATTTCCCTAGAAATGGAAAAAATTAATAATTCTGATATATAGGAATATAAGAGGCAGATTCTCTGTTCTTTAGACTTTTCTTTTTTCTTTTAGCTTTGTACTGCTGGGTGATGCTTTTCTTGCCTTGGCCAAGTAGAGCCAAGTAAAATTCGTTGGATCCCCTGAATTATTTACAAGTCACAGGTTGTAGAGGTTCTTACTTTTTATAGAAGCAAGTACATTATCTCTGTTTTCTCTCATCTCAGAAGAACGGAAATGAATTTACTTCTGTGCTAAGATCTTTTATTAGACCACGGAAACTAAATTAAATTTTCCTTTTCCTAACATTTAATGGGTTCAGTTTCTCATTTAGTATTTGAACTTGACATACTCATATTGGAAAAAGCAAATACTGTCAAATTAATTGCTCACTTCTAGAATTCAATTTCCTTTCTAGCTTCAGGTTCTTGTTAAATGAAAAAAACATATACTCAGTTTATGAGGACAGACTGTTCAGAAGCAAATTAGGATAATGTATTTTGGGAATTAAATAGAGCTGTGGAAAGCAGAAGTTGAATTTCTTATTTAAACTTCTGTTGTTAGAATAATTCATTGATTGGAAATACCCCTAAATAAGACATCTGTAATTTTTTTGATGATTAATTAAAATGTTTTCTGTATGAAGGTTTCATTTATCAAATGAGAGACATAACAGGTTTTTCATACTAGTATAATCTAATCTCTTCAAGGAAAAAATTCTCTTCAGAAGGGAATTGTGGTTACATTTTACATTTTGAAGTCATTGGTTTTATTTATTCAGTCAAAACATTTAACTTGGTGAGGGTAAGAACAGGAGTTTATGGTTATATTACCGATTATTCTAGATATTAATAGTTCAAATAGTCCTGTTCAGTGATAGGTATAAAAAAAAAGTTAAAGATTGAAAAGTCAGGTTACTAATCAATGAGGATGCAGTTGCTTTTTTGTTACTATTATTTATAACTTTATCTCGCTCCTCTTTATTTCTCTTCATATCATGTAAGTTGGTTGGAGATCAGCTTATTAATCTTATTTAGAGAGAGGGTATGATTCAAGATGTGGTATAAACCAGAGTGAAAGAAAATTTCAGCAACTGAGGTGGACAACCAAATATTTTAAGATGACAAATTTCTTGAAAGACCTAAATGAAATCTTTAATGCAATCTTTGATTTTCTGTGAATTTTAAGGGGAAAAAAATGGATAAGAATGTAAACAGAATAAATTTTAAAGGAAGTTCACCCCTTAAGAAAGGATTGAGGAAAAAAAAGATTAAAGATTTAAAACAAAGTAGAAATATCTTATATTCCCAGAAATGCTATTTTATCAGTAGATTGTACAACAAATGAGCTGAGAAAGCTCAGTTAAAAACGTGAGTCTGAAATATTTTTCTTATTGCTGGAAGGCTGTCCTGATATAATACAATTGTAACATGGCCACTTTAGGAGCAACATCTCCTAAATGTATCCTATGGATGTGAATTGTAGCATGAAAGTAACAAGACCTGAGAAGCATTCTCATCGTCTATTTTTAGATTTCTCCAGAAAGCAATATTTGCTATTCTTGAACTGTTTTTAATGTAACCCGTTTTATTCACTGTTGGCAAAAAGAATATTTGCATAGTAGACTACATACCCAAGAATGATGTGGTGTTCTTTTTTTTTAATCTTCAAAATGGTATGGTGTTTATCTGGGAACTCGATGGCTTTTGTAATTATTTCTTCTAGCCCTACCATGAAATCAGGTTGTTGAAAGTCCCATGTAATTGAGCAAATTGGTTTTCCATTACTGATGTAGGATGTTTTGTTAGTAATGATACACATTTTGTTCTGAAATGTTGAAAAATACATTATGTGTGCACGTGTGTGTGTGTGTGTGTGTGTGAAATATAAAAATCATTTAATGCATAGCAAGCCATCTACTCTGAACTAGATTTTTAGAAGATCTTCAGATTTAATCAAATTCTGCCTCTTAGACTTGAATTCAAACAAAATACTATACTATTCCTATTATTTCATGATCAAAACTAAAGCTAAGAAATGGTACTTTTTAATTATTTTTTCTCACTAATTAAAATGGAATGCAATAGAAGAAAATTATTAATATTATAATGTTACATACAAAAGTTATTTGAAGGCCAGATGCAGTGGCTCATGTCTGTAATCCCAGCACTTTGGGAGGCAGAGACGGGCAGCTCGCTTGAGCTTACAAGTTCAAGACCAACCTGGGCAACATGGTGAAACCCTGTCTCTGCAAAAAATATAAAAATGTGCTGGACATGGTGGTGCATGCTTGTAGTCCCAGCTACTTGGGAGGCTGAGGTAAGAGGATTGCTTGTGCCTGGGAGATTGAGCCTACAGTGGGCCAGGATCACATCATTGCACTCCACCCTGGGTAATAGAGCTAGACCTTGTCCCTCCCCCAAGCCCCACAAAAAAAAGTTGTTTGAAAAAGATGATTTGGATCCTGAATATAAAATCTTTATATGTAAAGTTTATAAAACATAATCTTTTGTATTTGTTGTATTTCTGTTGAAATGCAAAAGATTTAGAAACAACCGCTGATTTGTTCGTTATATTATAAAATATGAATTTAAATACAGCTGCTTTTATGGGGGTTATGGGAAAGTATTTGAGTAAGAATGTCATTTTCAATTACTCTTCATTTAGCAAATATTTATTAAGTACTTATGGTACGTTTATGTATGTGTATGTGCGTGCACATACACAGGATACACGTTCTCTGCCCTCTAAAAGCCTAATAGTTGTGTAGACAGGGTGTACATTTATGTTAAATCAGATAAGTACCTCTTAACTAACAATGCAGCAAATGACTCAAAACAGTATATAATTAAGTTCTGAATAAGAAACACAGTCAAATGCTGTAGTTTCACAAGAGGGAAAGATCATTGGTGGATACAAGAAAACTTCATAAAGGATTAACCTTAGTTTGGAGAAGTTGGATTTGGAGAGGTAGAGTCACATGGGGAGCATTTAGTTGATGGGCGTAGGATAGGCAAAGGCAAAGAGTAAGAGAGAATGTTGTATTTGGATAGTGGTAATTATAACAGCTATTAAGGGTGTCTATGTGCTAAGCACTGTAAGGTGCAGTTTTTAACTCCATTTTTGCTAAAGAGGAAGCCAACGCAGTAAGAAATTAAATTGCCCAAGGTCACGTAACTCTCTAGAAGGTAAAACTGGGCAACCAATCCAGTGCAACCTGACAACTCAATTAAACCTGAGATTTAATTGGTGTTCTAGACTTGAGCTGTCTGATATTGTAGCCACTAGCTACGTGTAGTTTTGAGCACTTGGAATGTGACTAGGAAAAACTGAGATGTGCTCTACATGTAAAACACACATCACCAGCCTGGGCAAAATGGCAAGACTTCATCTCTACAAAAAAAAAAGAAAAAAAAAATAGCCAGGCTTGGTGACACACACCCGTAGTCCTAGCTACTTGGGAGGCCAAGATGGGAGGATCAGTTGAACCTAGGAGATTGAGGCTGCAGTGAGCTGTAATTGCACCACTGCACTCCAATCTGGGTGACAGAGAGACCCCTTTTCAAAACTAAACGAAACTAAAAAAAACACTCATCAGATTTTGAAGAGTGTATATGAAAAATGAATGTAAAATATCTCACCAATAATTTTACATTGATTATGCATTGAAACAATATTCTGGTTGTATTATGATCAACTATATTATTAAGGTTAATTTCACCTTTTTTTTTCTTTTTAATATGGCTATTAGTTAATTTAAAATTACATAAGTAGCTTGTGATATATTTCTATTAGACAGCGCTGTTCAAGATTGCATACCAGTGAATGAACAGTCCAACTGGAGTGAAAGAATAGAAGAGTGATGACAGGCAAAGGAAAACAATATTTATGATTAAATTAGACCAGCACTTAGGTTTGTCCTTGAGGTGATCCATGCATGCACCATCTGCCTCAAATTTTCAGGGTGGGGAAAGTTGTTAAAATAGAGATTTCTGGATCCATTGCAGACCTTCTGAAACAGAATCTCTGAGAGTAGGGCCACCTCTAAAACTTTAGTCACTCCCTAAGTCATTATTTTAATTTCTTCATTGTAAAGGTTTTAAGGCCTACCTATCAAGAGGGATCTACGAGAGAGACTATAATGCTTGTTTTATGAAGACAGTTAAATGTGAATGCTATTTTCTTAATTTTCTGACCAATTTTGTTGAATTGGACTACAGTAAAATGAAAGACATAGGCAGTTGATAATAGAATTAGAATTTAAAGAATTGCTTTTTGGAGACTGGGTGGTTGCTACTTATTTAATAAATAGGGAAAGTAACAATTGAAAAATTGTTGCCATATAATTTGTAGTCTAACCTTTCACAGAAATGAGGGCCACATAGCTCTGGCTATGGAATTTGGTGATTGGTGGAATGTTTAGAATCTTTACACTGGCTCTAGACTGTCCTAAAGAAGCTGGCTGTCCTGGTGTCCTTAATTCCATGGTACATTTTGTTAAACTGATTTGCCTTTTTAAGTTATACCAGAGCTTAGGGCTTTCAAATTACTCTGTCCTACAAAAGATATTGATCTATTTATTCTTCTAAGAGACAATCATGGTGAGCCATTTTTAGCCTTTTTTGGAAGTAATTGATAATAAGGCAAATCAGTCTTATTTCTTCACGATGACATAGAGTTTATGAACCTCAAGGCCTTACAGTAATATTCCATATTAACCTAAAACAGTGCATAGTTCTCAAATTTATGTTGACCATTGCTTTGGCTACCTACATTCTTGACCAATGATCAATTAAAGAATACTAATGATATTGATTAAAGAATACCATCCTCCTTAGAAAGGTTACCAGAAGGAAGTACTGTGCCTGAACAGAATTTTTTACATGAATGGCAACATGAATGGCAACATTTACATGAATAGACATTCATCAGCTATTTTCTCAATATATACCTTTTTTTTTTTCCTAAAGAATGTGCTTGACCTGCTTGCATAACCTGAAGGCATAAGAAATAACTTTGGTAAAGTGCTGGGATTATAACACTTTTTAATAGCTGAAAATAGCTGTCAACTAGCTCCTTGCAAAACAGTCTCAAATGATTTTCAGTAGGACATAGGAGGCTACAAAAATTAAATCACTGTCACTGAGTAGAAATAGCCACAAGGGGCCGAGCACGGTGGCTCACGCCTGTAATCCCAGCACTTTGGGAGGCCAAGGCAGGCGGATTACAAGGTCAGGAGATCGAGACCATCCTGGCCAACATGGTGAAACCCCCGTCTCTACCACAAATACAAAAATTGCTGGGTGTGGTGGCACATGTCTGTAATCCCCGGTGTTTGGGAGGCTGAGGCAGGAGAATCTCTTGAACCAGGGAGTTGGAGGTTGCAGTGAACCGAGATGGCATCACTGCACTCCAGCCTGGTGATATAGTGAGACTCCGCCTCAAAATAGATAAATAAATAAATAAAAAATAAAAAGAAATAGCCACAAGGGTATTGCCTCACTGACAAAACGTTTCCCATTTTTTAAGTTTACTATAATTTGGAATGCATTCTCTCATAGTATTATAAATAGACTTAGTCTTCTAGAGCAACCTACAAAAAATATCTTTTAACTTACCTGAATAATAGTGCTGTTTCACCTTCCTTTACCTTGACTTGGTTGGGAAAAATGCATTCCTATGATAATAGAAGATGCCCAATTAAATTCTCCTTCCTTTTTGTTGAAAGAAGCTTTCCAGTCAGGGGCACTGAGAATGGGTAAACCTTCATAAACCTAAATATCTTGTATAAAGTATTTCTCAAAGTCTTTCTTTTCTTGGAGGTTCTGAATTGTGGCATAGGGAGATATTGGATCTCTGCAGGGGTAGGAAATCCAAATTACTGCTGTCTTCTATTTGCTTATATGAGTCATTTGTGAATTGAGTCAGGTGCTTTTTATACCAATATGGAGGAGAAATAACACACTTTTTATAGTTTTATTTTATACACATTCAGCAGAGGTTATGTGCACAAACTAAGCTCTTTGAAGGTTTATTTGCTTTTATATTTCCAGCATTTAGCACGGTGCCCAAAACATAAAAGATGTTGGGTTTGTTGAATGCCTGAGTGATTGCAGCCTTCCTGAAGAGTCTAAATTCTGTGTGGTCTTTTCAAGATTGTGGTAATTTGATATATACATTATTTTTATAGCAATTTAAAAATTGAATCATGAACTTTATAGTAATAAGCTCTTTTAGATACTTTGCTTTCTCATATGAGACAATACATATTCTGAAACTTTAAATGGGATAGCCTTGTTGGCTGCCTTAAACCCTCAAGAAGACAATTGTTTTTGGTACAGTGGAAAAATTAGCAAAATAAAGATTTGGCTTAATTGAATTTAATTGCCAAAAGACAAACTGTAATTTTCCAAGTTTTAAAAAATCTCTAAATCGCAATATCAAGGGAATGTGTCTATTTTAAAATAAGAACCTTCTTACTTTTGGCCTTAACTATAAACACCACTTTTCCCTAATCTTACCCTTCATGAGCCATGGTAGGAGTACATATAGTCTAATACTTACAAGCATGGGTTTTAGAACTCAGATAGACCTGAACTCAGGCTTTACTCTGCCACTTACTCCTGTGTGATTTTGGTCAAACTACTTAAACTCTCCAAAAGATCTGTTTTCCCCTTGTAAAATGGGGACAATAAAGGATCCTGTGAAGTTTAAGTGAGCTAATAATGTCTATAAAGCATTTAGATATACAGAAATGTTTAATACATGTTAGTTGTCATATACATTGCATCTTTCTGCCTCTTTCATTCATGCTGACTTTTCCCCCCAGCCTTTCTAGCTACTTTTTAAGGACTTACTCTCTCATCCAAGTTCCCATAGTGGTCCATTACTGTAGTCACCATATATTATGATTCCATGTTTGTCTGCCTTCTGCAATAGATCATGAATTCTTCAAGGGCAAGGAGTATGCTTGTATTTTTCTCAGGTCCTACTACAGGATTTGCCACATGGTGTTTAAGAGAGTATTTGTTAAATTGCTAATTGACTTGTATACGGAACTCTTCTATAAATTGTGCAATGTTAATCAAATGATAATGCTATTTTAGGACTTAATATATGCCTATTAGGAAGTAATTATTTGGCATTTAAGTACAGAAGATTAGACTGTTACTACAAAGCTAATTGAACGATGACTCTAAGTAGTAGACTATAACAAATTCTTTAATCATCTGTATGTAATTGATTCCAGCAACCTTTAAAACCTTGTATATAACTGAATCTATTTGCTTCCTTCCTACTGTAAGCCATCAGAATCAGTCCCATCTTTTAAATTGCTTTCCTCCCAGAATTTTAAAGCTGATTACTTAAATACAATATTTGATTTAGCTAAACCTTGACCAGCATTGAGAACGTGGTATGTGTCAGGTACTGAGGGCTTTAGTATGCTATCTGGTATAAGTCCTTACAACAACCCTACTAGATATAGGTACTCTTGTCTTCCATGCCTTTATGATTAGAAACTAAAGTTTAGATGGGTAATTTGCACTATGTCACAGAGATAGTAAGTGCTAGATCCAGGATTTGAACAAGCGTTCAATACTTTATATGTATTACCTCAAGGCCAAGCATGGTGGTCCACGCCTGTAGTCCTAGCACTTTGGGAGACCAAGGTGGGCAGATCACTTGAGGTCAGGAGTTCGAGACCAGCCTGGCCAACATGGTGAAACCCTGTCTCTACAAAAATTACAAAAATTAGCCGAGTGTGGTGGCATGCACCTATAGTCCCAGCTATAGTGTGGTGGCATGCACCTATAGTCCCAGCTACTCCAGAGGCTGAGGCAGGAGAATGGCTTGAACGCAGGAGGTGGAGGTTACAGTGAGCCAAGATCGTGCCACTGCACTCCAACTTGGGCAACAGAGTGAGACTCCATCTCAAAAAAAACCACAAAAAAACAAACTTTATATTTATTGCCTCAAATTAAATTTTTAAAGATGATAAAGTTCAAATAAAACTCAGGCAGTGTGATTCTGGGGCCTAAAGTTTTATTTGTACTTTATTAATGCATATAAAGTATCTCATGCTTGTCTCAGAGTAGTTGTTCAAAAATGATAGTTTTTTCTCTTCTGATAAATTATAAGATGATTATGTAAAAACCAGTCACCTGGGCCTTGTAAGGAAACATAACTGTCCAAACCTATCTGGGCTTTTACGTTCCTTGTTGCATTGTTGTGACCATCTTATTTTCCTCTGAGAGGATGTTCCAACATATAAGAAATCAAGAATACACACCAACATGGCACAAGTATACATATGTAACAAACCTGCACGTGTACCCTAGAACTTAAAGTATAATAATAATAATAAATTAATTAAAAATCCACTAGAAATAGTGTTTACTGGTAAAAAGAACAAACTAATTTACAGTCAAATACAATACCGATTCTTCATCTAAATGGACTAAATGAGAGAAAACTAAAGAAAACAAAAACCTAGAGAGCAGTGGGATGTATACAAAAGTAAAGAATTCTCATATTTGTTCAATATCCAGACAAGTGTCAAACTATTATATTACTACATAAAAACAAGTCTTACCTTGTTGCTGTGATGGTGCAATATCAGATTTATTTGTAACATGTAGGTAACTTTGTGATGGTTTGTGTTCAACTTGCTTAACATCCTGATTTCGCTTTTGTTGGTACTAAATAATTTAAGATATAAAGTCATAACATTTTTTAGTTACTTAAAAAATCTGAGAAGTCAAATTATTCAAGTGCTTATACAATTTTAATAATAAAAAAAGAAATCAAGAATATCAGAAAAGGGTGCAGAATAATAGGTTTGTCTTGTTTCAAAATTCAGTTTTCTTTTTCACTAAATATTTGTCTTATCAAAAAATAAGTTACTTTTTTAAGGCATCTGTGTGAAATTTTAGGTGTGGTTTTTTTTCATCACTGTGTATATTTGTCTAATATCTTGAGTAATAAACATTTGTCATTTTTAGATTTTTAAAAAGTCATCTATGCAGTTTGATTTGAATGTGGATTAACCTGATGTCCAATATCTTAAGATCCAGATAACTCACACACAATTTTAATAATAACTTGCACACAATTTTACTAATATATAAATTTAGAAATTCAGTAGGTCAAATATTTTCTGATTGTTATTATTACATATAGCAAAATCCTGGTATAACACAGTTTACCATTATTTTCTTTCTGAACATCAGCATTATACAGAGGTTGGTTCTATGATGTTTAGAAAAAATGCTTTAAAGATACTTAAAGCCCTATATTTCATGCAGGCATTGTTCATCTTTTTAAAAACAGGTAAATCAACAGACTGGGAAGATGATGGTTGGGGAGCATGGGAAGAAACCGAACCCCAAGAACCTGTAAGTCTTTATAAATGTATGCATGTTTTTTGATAGTGGCATTTTCCTTTTGTAATGATGGTGACATATTTCAGTGTCAGGTTGACATTTTAAAATCTATGTCAAGAACATTTTTATGCTTACCTAATAGTACTTAACTAGATACTTCTTCTTAAGGAACTTAATGACATTGTAGCTAAAGCGGGTGTCTTCGTTCATTTTGTGTTGCTATAACAAAATACCTGAGACTGGGTAGTTCATAATGAACAGAAATTGGCTCACAGTTCTGGACGTTGGGAAGTCCAGGATCAGCAGCCAGTATCTGGCAAGAGCCTTCTTGCTGCATCATAATACGGTGAAGGTGATAGGACCAGAGGGTGGTGGGGAGGGTGGGAGGGAAGAAAACATGGGCCAAACTCCTCTTTTTATAACCAGTTCGCTCCCAGAATAATGAACCTGCTCCCTTATTAATGGCCTTAATCTATTCACTCTGCTCTCATGACCTAATTACCTCTCATTAGGCCCCACTTCCCAATACTGTTGCATTGGGGATTAAACTTTCAACACATGCTTTTTGGGGGCACATTCAAACCATAGCAGTGGGCTAAATAGAGAATATTTGTTTTAGGATTCTTTATCTTTCATAAATTATTCTTTTACATTCTTTTACTATTCACTCAAATATTTGCTGTACCTACCATATTCTAGGCATTTTTGTAGGTGCCAGGAGTATAGCAAGGAACAAAGTAGACAAAGTTCCTATATATGTTAGTATATTTTCACATATGAGTAATTAAAAAAAAAATCTAACTTTAATTGGCTTAAATACGAAGAAAATTTATTTGCTTACATAGAAGGAAGTCCAAAGATAGAATGGACTCCTGGGTTGGCTGATCAGGCAATTCAAATATGTCAAGTTCTTTCCTTCTGTCTACTTTGTATATGCAGTGTTAGCTTCATCCTAATGCCTGTTTCACTCACAGATGTAGTGTGGACATGTTTCTTCATTAATGGTTAGAGGGAGAAAAAGACTCAGGCTTTTCATGACTCTTTCAGGAATTAGGGAACTACTTTCTTAGATGTCTGTAGCAAACTTTTCCTTATATCTTCTTGGCCAGGATTGGGCCACATGCTCATTTCTGAACTAATCACTGGCAAGGGATACGAGATATTCATTGTTGAATCATATTATTCCTTGGAGTTAGAGGATAAGAGGGTCAGCTTCTCCTGAGGCCCATGGCAACATGGAAGTTGATACCTGAACAAAATCAGGACTTTGTTTTAAGAAAGAAGAATGAATATTAGATAGGTCTTCTTACAGTCCTATTTCTAGGAGCTTACACTCTATGAAAGGGAGATATAAAAAAGAAAGATGGATGAAAAAGAATTCAAATGGTAATGTGATAGCAAATTATCAAGTGACTGCTGTAGATTGGGTGGTTAAGGAAGTCTTTTCAGAGGATGTGACAGTTCAGCTGAGATCTAAAAGGCAACATGGAGTCAACAACGTGAAAATCTGACAGAGAGGATCCTAGGCCAGGGCAACAGCTCATGCAAAATCTCAAGGCAGGAATGGACTTGAGAGTTTGAAGGAACATAAAGGCCAGTGTGATGTAGCAGGACTGAGACTGTTACAAGATGGGGCAGAGAAGAAAGCAGGCCAGATGTCAAACTTTGTGAATTTGGTGTTTATTCTAAATGCAATGGAAAACCACACTTACCTGATTTCTGGCTTTGACAGCTCACCTTGGCTGCTCTTTGGAATAGGTTGAAGTAGTGAGCAAAAGTAGAAGCAGGGCGACCAATTTCAAGGCTGTTGCAGTAGCTTAGTTGAGAGATGATTGTGACTTTGATTAAGGCGGTATTAGTGAAAATCAGAAATGGATGGATTCTGGATAATTTTCAGAGGTAATGATAAGACTTTCCAGTGAGCTGGTTATGAAGGATGAGAGGAAAGTGAAAAACCAATAATAACTTATTTGATCTGGGGTGGGGTATGAAATAGATAAAACATGATTGTTGAAAGGTTGACATTCTCAAAAGGTGAGTAATAGATGCCATTCTCTTTACTTTTGTTAATATTTGAAAATATCCATAATAAGAAGTTTTTTAAAAACCCTGCCAGATATTTGGCTTGCATAACTGGAGGGATGTTGTGTCATACTGAGTTGGGGAAGATGAGGAAAAGAAGAGCTTTAGCAGAGAAATCAGAGAGCATCATGTGCTAAGAAGTAGAGATATGCTCATGTAATAGAGATTTATGGAAAAACCCCATGAGGAGATTAAGAACAGGAAACCATTTCAGAAGACCTCTAGGAGAATTAGGATGTGTTGAATAGGATAAAATGCAGCTCAGGGAAGTTGGTTACCACAGCACCTCCATGAACAACACCTGCTCCTCTTCTAATACTATGTCAAAATGGAGCCTCAGCTACTCTGCTTTTCCTAAGGCTGACTGGTTTCTGCTTACTCAGGATATAAACTGTTGCATGCCTTTTGCTATGTCTCTTGCTTGTGGTTGTCTTAGATTATTTCTCCTTCTTTGTTTCACATTCAGAGCTCATATGAAGATTTTACTGAGTCTGTTGATTACAACCTAATATCCTAATATAGGATATTTGGGGAGGGGGACATACTGTTTATACCAGGCCACTTCATGGGACATCAGCAGCTCTATTTTTGCTGCCTCTTAGTCAGGCATTCATCAGCAGTTTAATTCGCTATGGCAAGCATGAGGAGGGGAGGGAAGGAAAGGAGGGGGTTTGTGTAAACAAGCTTGAAGATTCTTCATGACCCTATGAAAGTAACCTTTCAGAAAGGGATGTGCTTTGAGAATTTCCCAGAAAGGGATAGTGTAAATGGCAGTTACCTTACATGTGGTACACTTACTTTTAGTATTTGCTTTCTGAAATCATGTAGCTAAGTTACCATTGTGAATAATGTAAGAGACTTCCAAGTAAGTTTGAGGTTTTCTGGAATAAACCTCACAGGCACTGCATATTAAAGTGGACACATGCATTTATAATTTCAGAAGAGGTTCCAGTGTGACGGTTATTATTACATATGTAAAATAGTGCCGGTGCTGAGCTATAGTATAATATTTATTTCAGACCCACGTGGCCACAGGTTAAAGAACCCACTGATACATACTTGGCTTTTTCTGTAATGGATATTTGTTAATATTTGTGAATGACATAGTTAGGCATTTGTGTGTGAGGCAAGCTGTCTTTAAAGGTATCTACTAATTCTTCCCCGATAGTATTAAGTGGGTTAGTTTAGTCATACTGTGCCACAGACTTGCTTTTTGGCTCATCTAAAACGTGCCTTCCTAAGTGTGTGCTGTTTTATGGCATTATAACCTAATGAGTAGAAAAGAAGGAAAGGGTGCTACGCAATGGGGTCAGAGAAGCAAGTAGGTCTGATGTGAGGCTTTGTAAATTTGAAATTTATTCTAAATATGATCGGAAACCACATTATCTGATTTCTGGTTTTTCAAGCTCACCTTGGCTGCTCTGTGGAATAGGTGTAGTTTTTCTTTTTTTTTTTTTTCTTAATTAGCTATATTATTCTTTTAATTTCTTCTTAATTAGCTGTATTTCTCATACTCATGAGGGTCATGGGCCTCTTTATTTTGCAGTATTTCATTTTGATGTGCCAGTGTTGCGGCTGATTCTGAGTGACGTCGACAATGATAGCATAGTTAGAATGCATAAGCGTTAACACAGTTCCTTTAAATGTGACCTGTAAAGCATGGCTTCTTTTTTCAGCAAGGATATACTAAATCTAGAGATAACCTAAATCGAGGAGTCTCTAGGGATAAATCTAAGGATCTTTTAACTGATGTAGTTAAAAGCTGAAAGATGCTTCTACTCCTCCTAAAAACACATAAAAATACTGACATGTAGAACATTTCTTCATCTGGATAAAATCGGAATATTTACAAATGGCCCTAATAGTTGAGAGTAGCTTGGTGTTCTTTTTCTGGATAGATTTGCTCATGCTGTGACTTAACAAACAGAGCAAGTGAAACGTATTGCTAGACCTCATTCACAACAATTTTGGGTGTACCAATTTTTCCTAGCTGTTCTTATCATCGACCTTTGAACCCCTGTACCTTGTCATGGGCCATATGTACATGGTGAGGGAGAATACATTTGGGTGACAGTAAAAGTAGGCAGGTACAATGAAGTTCAGAGGTTATCTAGTTGTTCAAGTTATCCTGTTTGTTCAAGAGAGCTTCTTTGAATTTGGATCCTTTCCTTAAGACATCTTTGTTATAGGAGACTGGTGGGTGGGAACAAAGTGGCACTATGGCCAGAGTAAGGACTATGACCTCTCCCTCGAACAGCAGCTTTCTGTATGTAGCACTATTACGAAGTTTTGCTGAGCAAAATGTTTTATACCAGGCCTATTAGGAGTCTACTCAGCTGAGGTAAGAGACTCCTGTTATTTCTACTACCATCTGTGATTATGAACAACTCCAGAACTATAACCAGCTCCAGAGGCAAGAATTAGAATAAATTTGGGCAGATGTGTGAAATGTAAAAGTATATGCTCTGGTTGCCTAGTTAGAATGTAAAGGAATGGAAAGAGAAACTTTTACTCTCTCTTATTAGGAACAGATAGCAGGCTCAAAACCTACCTCCTCTGAGAGTCTGAGTCTTATCCACATTAAAGAAGGAACCAGGATTGGAAGAAGTGGAATGTCTTGAAGTCAACTTACAGTTGTGTCAAGGCATTATAATTATAAAAACAATTATAGAGACCAGGCTCAGTGGCTCACGCCTGTAATCCCAGCACTTTGGAAGGCTGAGGCAGGCGAATCACTTGAGGTCAGGAGTACGAGACCAGCCTGGCCAAAATGGCAAAACCCTGTCTCTAACTAAAAATACAAAAATTAGCCAGGCGTGTTGGCATATGCCTGTAATCCCAGCTACTTTGGAGGCTAAGGCAGGAGAACTGCTTGAACCTGGGAGGCGGATGTTGCAATGAGCCGAGATTGCACCACTGCACTCCAGCCTAAGCAACAGAGTAAGACTCTGTCTCCAAACAAACAAACAAACAAACAAACAAAAAACAATTATAGGATTCTTCACCAGTTGCCATTGGGTTGAGGTTATTATAACCAGAAGAAGGTAAATTTTTCTTCTGCGTTAGTCTGGCATTACGGAGATGGTGTGTTTTGCCCTTCAGGAGTGCTGTGGTACTGTGTAGTTAAGCCACAGGAGGGGAAGCAAAGAGGAAAGGAGCAGCAGCCACTGCCACTGAATGCTGACAGGGAGGCCAACTCGCTGCTACTGAATTCAGCAAAAGACTAAAAACTCCACAGTGCTTTTTATCTCCACAAGTCTGTTAGCTCTTTGAGAGTAGTTTCTTATTTTTATGGCAGAAAATGACTTTTATGTTCAGAGTGACAGTACTGGGATCTGGACAAGGCTTTTTTAGGAAAGGAGAAAGCCTCTTTTTTTTCTGACTCTAGGTTGATTCTGATTCTATTTATAGGTGTTAGCTATAATAATGACTTAGTGAAGAAAGCATATTTTAATATGCACTATCAACCGTAGCCAGCTATGTCCAAGGAAGTGTGCATGTATGACACTGGTAGGCCTAGGAGCTTTAATGGTTTCTATGATAGAAGACAAACATCTTTCTGCTATAGCTATTTCGTGTCTGTATTCATCTGCTCAGGCTGCCGTAACAGAGTACCACAGACTTGGTGACTTAAACAACAAAAACTGATTTTTTCCCAGTTCTGGAGACTAGAAGTCTAAGATCAAGGTGCCATTGGGGCTGATTTCTGGTGAGGCCTTTCTTCCTGGCTTGCAGACAACTGCTTTCTTGCCGTGTCCTCATTTGGCCTTTCTTCTGTGTACACATGCTGGGAGGGAAAGAGCAAGTTCTGGTGTCTCTTCCTCTTATGAGTACACCAGTCCTAACCAACTCTTAAGAGCTCATTTGCATTTAACCTAAATTACCTCCTTAAAGGCCCTATGTCTAACCAAGTACAGTCACTTTAGGGTTAAGGCATCAACATTTGAATTGGCGTGGGGGCAAGGGGACACAAGTCAAGTTCATTGGCAAGTGTACTGAATTGGGCAAGTGACAAAAGTAAGGTTAAGGAATTACTACTTGCCTGTAAATAAATACAGTAAGAGACTGAAAAGGCAAGTAGAACAAGCTTTTAAAATGGATTGGGATAGAAGAAAGATGGATTGGGATAGAAGAAAGATGGATTGGGATAAAAGACAAGGTAAAACAAAGATCTTCCTCTATACTAACTTGATTTTAAGTGATACGATCACAAGATAGTGGCTGGCTTGGGGACATTGGAAAAGAAGGTAGATGTACTATGCCGTCTACTGACTGATGATCCTATAACAAATAGTAAATAGCTTTGCTGTTTTTTTTTTTTTTTAACACAGTATTATAAAGGCTTTTAGTTGGTATTATAATTGTTTTGCTATGAGAAAGAAATAATTAGAGGAGAATATTTTGTTCAGCCTTATGCTGTAAAGGGAATTGAGGCAGTTTGGGAAGAAGCTTGAAAGGCTTAATTTAATTTCATAGCAGGACTGATTTAATGGACTTTCCTTCATTGGTGTATTAAGGCCAACGGTAGGAAGTATAGACTTGGGAATTTGTGCGATTGTAAATAGGTAGTGGTTAATAGGTGGTAAATGGGTAGTGGTTACTGGATCAGGAAGCACAGGAAGGTTCTGGGTCAATGTCTTCAGTTAAGGTAGGCAGCATGGAAAATTTCCATTCAAAGGAGTCTTTGAAATGTGCTCCATCTGTTTTACAGAAACTGTTATAACAGTTTATAGAGGCAATTATGATTTAGCAGATTAACAGAGAATAAAAGCATGCTGGTCAGATAGAGGCCCCAGAGAAATGTTTGTTTACAGGCTGAGAAGTGGATATAGCATGACCTGATTAGAGATTCCTAGAATATTAGTAATCTGGGATGATGTTGGAAAATGTTTTGCCTTATTTCGTTATTTTCGTTAGACTCGCATGCCACCTGCCACACAGGCGACATGAGCACCAGATTGGCCAGAGGTGGAAGGAGAACGCTTGCACAGTAAGGATATGCCCCAGGTTATCCTCTGAGGCTGGGCAAGGGTCTCCTTCTCATTAGGCCATTTCTTATTAGACTTTAGATTGTCAGAAACACGCATTTTGCCAAAGATCTTCCTCTCTATGTTAATACAAGCTTCGTCTAGCCTAGTAATTCTCAACCATGGGCGATTTTTGCCTCCTCAGTGAATATTTAGCAATGATTTGGCATCATCTGGAGACATTTTTGGCTTTCACAGCTTGAGGGAGGTGCATCTGGTGAGTAGAGGCCAATAATTCTGCTAAGCATCTTTCAGTGCACAGAACAAAGGATTTTCTGGCCCCAAATGTCAACAGCGCTGAAGTTGAGAAACCTTGGTTTATTTAGCCCGTAGCTTTTAATGTAACCCTCCCAGTCTGTCTTTTTGCCTTTTCCCCATTTTGTTCTCCAAAACTTCTTGACTTTCAGAGCATTTGGTCTATAAGATCATTAATTTAATTTTAGTAGAGTTTGGTAAAGTGATTTGCTGTTGTGAAAAGTGCAGCTAAATAATTGCCAGGAGACAAAACTTAATTTAAGTTCTTCTTGGATCTTTGGCCACAGAGCAACAAGTTATCCAGGCTTGGTCTCTGTGGCATTATTTATGCCTAAATGCTTAAGCTCCATGTAGTCAGCTGCAGCTTTTCCTTCCTCTTGTTTATAACTGTTAATTTTAATTCAGATCTGCACTCCTCAGGCATTCCCACAGAGTAGCTTCTGTTAAGTGAGTTTTGGTTTGGTGATTGGGGCCTCTGGTCTTCTACCGGGGATCTGGTGGAGTGGGGAAAGGGAGCCTGGGACCTGACTGCTGGTTAAACACACTCTCTACCAAGCCTCCTGATTTTAGCCCCATCCATACCTTTACTTCTAGGGGGACTTGGTGCCAATTCTTAAGGCTGCTGGTAATTTTGCAATGCAACTAGGGCAGCTTCTCAGCTTTCTTCTCCATCAGTTTAGGAGTTAGCTTTCTAGGAACTGTAAACTCAGTTACCACCTGTTCCTTTGCTTTCTAGCTCTCATATTTTGTGCCTTTTCTCCTCTCATTTTTGTTCATTTGTTTTTTGGAGGAAAGTTTTTTTGTCTTTACTGGTTTTGCCTTTTTAAAAAAATTCTTTTACTATTGTTTTTAGTGGTGCTGGGGAGACTGAGAGTAAAATTCGTGTGTTTAATTTACCCTCTTTTCTTTAAGGCCAAATAGACTTTAATTTTACACATTATTCTACTTCTTGCTTTTTCTATTTAACGTAATTTGGAGGTTTTTCCATATATGTAAATTATTTCGTTCTTTTCAATTATTGTATAGCTGTACTGTGATTTATTTAATCACCCTTCTGTTGAAGGACATCTAGTTTTTCCTTTGCTCTTTTTCTTTTCTTTTTTCCTATGATGAGCAATGCTACAATAAGCACCTTTATATCTGCCATTCATCTTTGGTTACATGTGGGCACATAGTGTCATAATTGAGAGTCTGACTGCCTGAATTTCTGTCCCAACTCTGCCACTTACTACTTATGAAACCTTGGGCAAGTTATTTAACTTTTCTAAGCTCAGTGACCTCATTTCTGAAGTGGTATTGATAACAATATCAAACTCATAGGATTGCCATGAGGATTAAATGATATATGCTTAGAATAGTACCTGGAGCATAGTAAGTGCTCAGTAAATGTTAGGTAGCCTTAGTCCATCAGAATAAATTCAAAAGATATATACATTTTCCTCTTTTTTTTGAGATAGGGTCTTGCTCTATCACCCAGGCTGGAGTGCAGTGGCATGATCATGGCTCACTGCAGCGTCACCCTCTAATTTTTTAGTTGTTTTACAGATGGGGTCATACCACGTTGCCCAGGCTGCATTTTACATTTTGACAGAAATTGTTGCATGGTGCTTCTAAAGGGCTACCCAATTTGTGTTCCAAATAGCAGCGTATGAGAGTACCTTTCTCTACTTGTTTAGAGAAATAAAAACACGGCCGGGCACGGTGGCTCAAGCCTGTAATCCCAGCACTTTGGGAGGCCGAGACGGGCGGATCATGAGGTCAGGAGATCGAGACCATCCTGGCTAACACGGTGAAACCCCGTCTCTACTAAAAAATACAAAAAACTAGCCGGGCGAGGTGGCGGGCGCCTGCAGTCCCAGCTACTCCGGAGGCTGAGGCAGGAGAATGGCGTGAACCCAGGAGGCGGAGCTTGCAGTGAGCTGAGATCCTGCCACTGCACTCCAGCCTGGGCGACAGAGCAAGACTCCGTCAAAAAAAAAAAAAAAAAAAAGAAATAAAAACAGCTCTGAGCCACTTGTTTATTATCATTGGCTGTGTGCTGTTGTTTATTTTTTTAAGTGAAATATTTCTCTCCATCCATGTTTTTAACAAATACTGTATTGGGAGACAAGACTGTGAAAGATGAATGTGCTTTTCTCTTGCTATTCTTAAGTATTTGAAATTGTTGACTCCTAGTATGTTATCATACTTTAGTCTTTGCTAAATTAGATCAATGTAAAATGCCATTTCAGTGTTTCAATCTGTGTTTTAAATTTATGGGTAAGGTTTGTCGTCCTTTCACATGTTTTTCACTTATTCTTTTGGGAATGCATACCATTATCTTATTTTTTTTTCTCAATTCCAATAGCAATTTAAGGTTCATTGCACTTACTTTAGCTATTAAATCTATTCTGATTTATATTGAGAGAGAATTATTTCTTATTTACTAGTATTGTTTATCCAACTAGATGATAGTTTCTGAGCAGGAATTTTTTGTCACTTTCTTTTACTCCATGGCACCTAGATTTAGTATGTAGTATTAAACATCTGTGGTCAGACAAAGTGACATGTGCCTGTCTATAGTCCCACCTACTCAGGGGCTGAGGTGGGAGGATCGCTTGAGCCCAGGAGGTAGCGGCTGCAGTGATTTGTGATTGTGCCATTGCACTGCACTCCAGCCTGGCTGTCAGAGCAAGACCCTGACTCAAAAAAACAAAAACAAAACAAAACAAATAAACAGGTGTTCAGGCAATAGAGAAGTATGCTTTTTAGTTTTGGTGTTCCATTATAATTGTTTATGAAATGAACTTTGTATGAGTAATAAAATATATTTGACATACGTTTATTATAGAAAATTCAGGTATTACAGAAAAATACAAAGAATAAAATAATCCATCCCTAACATCTAAAAATGATCATCATTATTAACTTTAAGGGGTTCTGCGTAGGGGTCTTTAGGAGTTTTTCTTTGGCACTATATGAATAGAAGGTTGAGTGGGCAGATGAATGGGCGCAAAGAACATTTTATGAAAAGGAGGTCATATTATATATACAATTTAAGAATAAATGGCAGAATTAATCCTACTTGCATTGACAGTTGAAGTAAATAAGAGTCACCGAATTAGTTAAGTTCCTCTAATGCTAGAAAGAAAGGTAATTTTTAAAATTGAGATTGAAGTTATAGTTTTTTGTGATTAATTTATTTGTGAGAATTTTCCTTTGGGCCCCTTCAAATAAAATTTAGAAAGAGTTCATGCCTTTCCTTATGTTGAAAAGATCTCAGGATCTTTCCTTTGAGAATTTTTGTCTCTGATCTGAAATGTGGCCTGGACTAGTACTTTTCATGCTATGCGTGAGAGAGCTCTAGGGTTCCACAGAGGTGCTGTGTAGTTTCCTCATTCATGCTTTTATTTAGTACATATATTGAAATTTTGAATAAAATTTTGTTTGGGAATAAAAAGTTCTGCTATCTAAAACAAGAAAGTTTGAAAAATATCGAGCATTTTATAGTTAGTAGCAGAATAGAGAAAAACGAAAAAATCCTTAGTGACCAGTAATATAGTGATGTTTACTTTCTTTTTGTGTTTCAGAATTGCTGAAGCACTGTCTCTTGCTTTAAAAGTATAGATGAGTGTTTTATTTCTATGGCTTAGGCAGTAAACTACTGAGAATTACAGAGAATGTGCTGACAGCCCTTGGATTACACTGGATCGTTCTGATACCCCTAAAATGTATAAATATCTGTGAAAGTTAGCATGATGACAGTAACAACATAAATTGCTAATGATGGACCTATCATACAAAAGTTGAAAGCTTTAAAAACTACTCCTGGCTACTTCAGTGACTGTGTAAATACTACAATAGCTGATAAACCAAAAAACACTGGCCACTGTGTTTACCCAGTAATTACCAGTCCCTATAATGCCAGCTATAGTTGAAGGGCTGATTTAATTACTACAGTGTTATTGTCTGCCTGCGATGTGTGCTTAAAATCGAAAGAAAGAAAAATTTAAAAGTATATCCTTTATCCCATATAGAGTTGTTTAGAAAGAATTCCTTTTCATAATGCACATTAGTGGTTTCTGTATTTTTGTAGATTAAGAAAACTTTTTTACTGGTCTTAATTCAAAAAAAATTCTTGAAGTTTAGGCCACACTAAAATACAATTATAGATTCCCCCCCCCTCAACAACTAGGATTATGTTTTATAGGTGCATTCATTCATTCATTTTTGCCTTTATAAAAGCAAGTTTTATTGTTATTTACCATAGTAGTTTCAGAAAGAGGAACAGATTAGCTCAGTCCAACAAGATTGGCAGCTGGCAAAATCTAGTGAAGCAGGTGTTCTGATTACTTTAATTTGGGGGGATTTAATTTGGTTGCTTTTAATGCTTAGCCATCTAACACTTCAAACATAATGCAGAATAAATATTTCATCTCCTTCCTTTTTACTTTTATACCACACCCACCTCACTTCAATATGGAAATATCTTCATTAAATATGATTTCTAAAAGAAGAAGCTCCCTGGAGAATATAGCCACGAGGACAGTGCATAAGAAGAAAAACTCAAAATAAAACTCTGTATGATAATTTAATATTCTAAGGAACAAAAGTTTCCAGTATATGAAGAAATAAACCCAGTCTCAGATGCACTAATAGGTCTGTGAGAAGAGATTGTGGTATAATAACTGAAAACTGCCAGCTATTTTCAAGATACTCAAGTGGTAATTGTGCACCTAACCTGGCAACAGCCCTCAGAAAAAGCCAGAGTGCTGTCTCCATGTAGGCCAGTGTATTTGTCCATTTTCATGCTGCTGATATAGACATACCCGAGACTAGGCAATTTACAAAAGAAAGAGGTTTATTGAACTTACAGTTCCACGTGGCTGGAGAAGCCTCACAATCATGGCAGATGAAAGGCATGTCTTACATGGCAGCAGACAAGAGAAGAGAACTTGTACAGGGAAGCTCCCCTTCTTAAAACCATCAGATCTTGTTAGACTCATTCACTATCAGAACAGGGCAGTAAAGACCCACCCCCATAATTCAGTCACCTCCCACCGGCTTCTTCCCATGACACATGGGAATTGTGGGAGTTACAATTCAAAATGAGATTTGGGTGGGGACACAGCCAAACCATATCAACCAGGTACAAAAATCCATCTTCAGCTTTTGCCTCCTCCTCAAGCTGTCCCATGGTTGGGCTGCACTGTCTTATCCACAAACGGGACAGAGGGCTTTTCAGCAGGAAGCTGGATCCTACTGGTGATGATGCACATGGACTGAGTCACTACAATACCAGGTGGCACCAAGGACATCTACTTATCAGGGTCAGCGGTCTGAGAGCCTGGACTTTTTCGTAATTGCTGGAACCAGCCGGGCTGTTTTGCATGGATCTTTGGGGACTCCACTCACCTGTGTTCCAGGAGCAGTCCTCTCTGAACACCCACTTCACAGTGGCAGGGAGGGGATGGGCTGGCTTTCATAGCTGTGGAGCTTAGTGCAGCCACCACAATGACATCAATGGGGGAGACTGCATGCAAATTCAGTGCCAACTTTAGTAACAGGGTTGGGGAGGCAAGTTTTTGTGGAAAACCCAAGGTGGAAGGTGGTCCCTGGTGGAGCACCTTTAAGCAGTGAAGTGCTTTTTTTATTTTACATTTCAGGCATGGCTTGGGAAATTACCTTGTCAAAAGATTTGTTTTTGAATCACTGGCTTCAAGGGAGCAGCGTTAAAGACTATGGGCCCCATTATTGTTGGGAAGTTTTCCAAAACCCTAATTAGTAGGCAAATGCCTTTATGACACAAAACAAAATGATGAGCTTGCATCTTGTCAGTCACTGAATGTGTGCTGATGCTCAGCAGAGATTCAATGGCTTCCCAGAGCATTGTTGTTTTACAGCCCTATGCCCTATTTCTTGCCTGAGCTTTCTGGAACTGGCACTGGAAATCCTATTTTGTTGTAAAACCTAATACTAGTTCATTGTGATCCAGCCTTGAGAGGGGATTTCCTAATCTCCACTATACCGATATTTTCATCAAGTTATTTGTACTTAGACTTGAGACTTCCCTGAAAAATCTGGCACAGGAGTCACTTCAGATGGACTCACATTCTTTATTCTTGGTTTGTATTTCTGCAGCCCTTCTGGAGCAATACTGTGGCAATGTTGTACAGGATACATTAAAGCAGAGAGAGAGAGAGAGAGAGAGAGAGAGAGAGAGAGAGAGAGAGAGAGATGTGAGAACATCGAGGGTCTAGTCATTCTCATGGATTCTGACCCACAGGCCATTTCCTCATTCTTCCTCCGACCTCTAATTTTAGAAGTGAAGGACCAGAGTTCTTCTGTAAATTGTCCAGGGACTGTGTGAATCAATGTGTGTTGCTTTAAATGTATTATCTATAGTATTGGTATGGTTAGTAAAAATCCACTTATTCTTTCTAGAACTTAGTTTCTTTTCTGGAAAATGAGGAATTTCACTCAGATGATCCCTGTAGTTCCTTCTGTTTCTGTTTAAGATTGTATCATCCTGTCAGTTGGCTTCAAGAGGGAAGCCATGTGTAAGAGGGAGATTGCTGATCTATACAGAAAAGCAGTTCTAGGATCTTTGATTACATTGTCTTACACTTAGTTTCTTAATTTGTTGATTTATTAAAAGAAATTTGATTTACCTGAGATTTCTCTCATTCACACCTCCAGTGGTTTTCTGTTTTGAATTTGCTTCATAATATGGTAAAATTTACTCTGGCTGGTGGCAAAATATTATAGCTAAGCTTATGGGGAAACAATACATTTTTACCTCTTTATAATTTTAAGGATATTATTTGGTTTGGGTTATTGTCATTAGAGGCTTTTTATCCTTGTATTGAATCTGATATATTGAATACTGTGCCTTAGTCACAAAGAAGTTACTTTAGAATTACGTGTGACCAGGAACTTCCAGTTGCAATAGGTATACAGCTGCTCCCCCATGTGGTTGTGGATCCAAAGAGCTTGTGGAGCTTGTATTAAGAACACAACACCATTGCATTTTGTGACAAATTAGCATCATTCTATATATATACACTAAGTTCTAGAGTACATGTGCACAACGTGCAGGTTTGTTACATATGTATACATGTGCCGTGTTGGTGTGCTGCACCCATTAACTGGTCATTTATATTGGGTATATCACCTAATGCTATCCCTCCCTCCTCCCCCCACATCACCACAGGTCCCCGGTGTGTGATGTTCCCCACCCTGTGTCCAAGTGTTCTCATTGTTCAATTCGCACCTATGAGTGAGAACATGCGGTGTTTGGTTTTCTGTCCTTGTGATAGTTTGCTCAGAATGATGTGACAAGTTAGCATCATTCTTGAGAAGCACGACTAAAAGTTTAGATCTAGAATTTTATGGCACATCAAACTCTAATGATTATATAATAATATTATTGTATTTTCTAACCTATTTTTATAATATACAATGCTCAGTTGTACATATCCAACTTTACCATGGCAAACCAGGAGGATATATTTTTGGTACCACAGTAACAGAGAAAGTTGGAGAAGTAGAAAGGACATAGAAAAGAAAGTGCAATAAAGAATGATGGAAGATTTTGGCTTTTTGCTTCTTTATTCCCCTGTCTTCGGTAGATGAAACTAGAGTGCTAATCCACATCAAGTTTTATTCTCAGGTTTCATGTAACTAAAAACGTACATTTATAAGATGGCTAAGCAGGGTTAGGGATATAATAATTGATTATGGAATCATTTTTCTGAATTTGCTTCCAAGCAAGTGACGTCTATTTCCAGTGCTTTTGTCATGGTTAGTCCTTTTGGGACAAAATTCATGTTTGCTTCTGGGATCACTTATAGTCCATTTGTTGGGGTAGCAGCAGACAGCTTGATCATAATCTGACACCGAGTTTTAGGCCCAACTAAGAGGACTATGATACATAAGAGGACTATGATACAGTGGTATTCTGTTCTTATATCTCTTTAACTCATACTTACCATGGATATGTCAGCCAGAATCTTGAACTATTAAATCTTAGTATGAAGAAAAAACATTACTAATGACTGAATATGCTAGCTTTACATTGATTGCTCATTGTCATACAGTTTCAGGTGTATGAATGGATAATATGTTATTCAAGAGATAGGGAATGCTGTTATTTACTCATATATTCTATTAGTGGAGTGTGCTACATGTGGAGTTGAAAAATGATATAAACCATAGATCTTGCCAGCCAGAGGGCCTCTTGTCTAGTGTGGGAGAAATATAGTCACAGAATATACAGGTAGCAGGGAGTGGTAAGACTTTTAATTGCAGTAAGTTTGAAAGAAGGTTAGGAGTCAGGGTAGGATAGGTTTGCCAGAGGAATTGGAACTTCTAATGGAAAGACAGAAAGGAGAGGGAAAGTATTTTTAAAGGAGTTCTTGAAGAAATACCTCAAGAATACTCTGGCTCACATATTCAAATACAGTGGTCATCTTTTAGCTCTAAATCGACTGAAAGAACTACAGAAAGATTAGGCTGGAATAAACTGATAATACAGTAGTTCTTTTGGAGAAAAGGGTTTTCACTGAATATGAGACTAGAGTCAAATCTCAAGTAAAGACAAGCTTCCCAAAGAGCTAGTACAGCTACCCACAGAGATGAGCAGGGTGATAGAATGGAAAGACCACCTGAATTAAGAATCAGGAAGCCTAGATTTTAGTTTGGGCTCTGACACTAATTCCATGGCTGGAGCACATCCCTTAACCTCCCCGAGACTCCACTTCCTTTATTATAAAATTAGATTTTGGACCAGTTGGCCTCTAAATGTCTTCCATCTTTGACTCTTTGTCTTTTCTGTGCACATAAACATCAGATCTAATCCTTGTTAGTGGCATTATTTTGAAAACATGGGACAGAAACATAGGAACAATATTCTTTATTGAAAAAAAAAAGAAAAACAACTTTTATAATATTTTTAGGATTTACTGATTAAATGTAGTTTTGGAAGTGTGATAAGAGGAAGGAATCTATTTGTATAGATGCTTAATTATTAAAACAAATTTTTTTGAGAACATGCCCAAATAAGGGCTGTATTCCTTTCCTGAAGCATTATGTTGATTCTTTTTTATTGCATTGAGAGGGAGATTTTAGGATAAGAGTCAGAGACCAATCAAAGAGTTTTGGACCCTCCCAATTTCTTATCAAACGCAATGCCTAAATAATATTCCTATATAAACTGTCCTCTTCTAAGCTCCTACCTGAAAGTGGAACTCTAATCACTTAGAAGGTCCTGTACCTCACAGTTGGTATAATTGGAGTCTCAGTTATTGGAGGAAACCATAAGGTAATGTCCTCACCTTACAGGCGAGCCATCATGAGGAGGGATGTGTTGGATAAACAAAGACTATCCTACAGCAGAAGCTGTGGAACCAGGGAAAAATTTAATTACAACGAAGTTTTACCTTATGACTTTTATCTTTGGGGGATAATTTTCTAATTTATCTGTAGGAAAACAAACATTAAAAACAACAAGCTAGATACAGAATTCCTTGGAAAAGTAGAGCTTTAATAAAATGAGATTTTGCCAATGTTATGCTCTCCCTATCTTTCAGGAGATGGTGCAGCCTCCTTAGCTTATTTTGCTTGAGAAAAAAGTTCCAAATGTGTTTGTTTCCTAATATCCCATTGCAAAAGAAAAATAATTGCATGACTGTCCCAGAGGTTTCAGGCTCATTTTGGGGTATTTCTAAAGATTCCCTATAGCCCATATTTTATTTGTGTTTTAAACATTTCTTTGATGGTATCCCAGCACGAAATAATTTATTATTCTTAGAAATATAATACTACTATAACATTTCTGACTAGGATGATTTTCTGTTTCTAAAATCTTTAAATTTTATAATGCTTGTAACACATGCTTAGTACAAGTTTTTAAAAAGCACGAAATTATAATTTTTTTATAAAATGAAATTAACCTGCATAGCTTTCCCCTGCCTTTCCCTCCCCTTTTGAATAATTGAATCTAAAAGACATTAAGTAGGGCTGAGTAAGGTAGGAGTCTACATGACATCAAACCTAGAAGCCATAAGAGAATAGATGGATAATTTAGTTACATGATAATAGAAAATTTCTACATGGAAAAAATTAAGCCATCACAAATAGGAAAAACTATTTGCATCTCTTATTTTCAAAGGGCCAATTTTGGGTTTTTTTGTATGTAAAGAGCGTATACAAAGCAATTAGAAAAAGAGCAACAACCCAATGGGAAATCTACAAAGGAAGGGAACAAGCTGTTCATAGAAAATTATGCAGTTTGTTCCTTTCCTTTATATAAAAATGAGAAATTTTCTTAAGTATATGAGAAAATGCCTAAATTCTCATTCATAAGAAAAATGTAATTTAAAAGTATTTTGAGATACTACATTTTACCTATTAAATTGACAGAGATCCACCATTAAAATATTTTTCGAAATGCCTGTGAAAAAACAAGCACTTTCAAAAATTGCTGATGGAATTACAAATTAATACAACATGTGTGGGGCACAGTTTGGGAATATCCAGCAAATTTACTAATACACATTCCCTTTGACCCAGCAATTTTACTTCTGGGAATTTAGCTTACTGATACATTTCCACACAAACTGACAAATTTATAAACATATTCATTGCAGCATAGTTGGTAACAGCAAAAGATGGTAAGCAATACAAATGTCCACGCATATAGGGAACTGGTTAAATAAATTATAGTGCATCCATAAAATGGAATAGTGTGCAGACATTAAAAACAATAAAGAAACTTCATATGGAAGTGGAATGAAGTCTAAGGAATATGTTAAGAGAAAAAAGCGAAGTATGGAAATATGTATATATTATGCTACTATTCTTGTAAGAAAAAGGGAGGAAAAGGGTAGTAAATGTGCATGAGGTGTCTCTGGAAATACACATAAGAACTGATTGCATTGTCTCTAGAGTTAACAACTAGATGGCTAGAGTACAAGAGTATAAGAGACTTTTCAAAGAACACCTTTTTATAGCTGTTGAATTTTTAACCATGGGAATTTACCTGTACAATACGTAAATGTCTAATGAAAAAAGAAAACACCTTGTAGGTCAAATAAAAAGAAAGAAGCGTAACATTATATCAAATGCTTTTATAGATCCTGTAACCATAATAAACATCAGATTTTTTTTCTTTGCTGTCTAGCTATCTCTTTGTAAATAGGATTAGTCACTAAATTTCCTAATGCTGAATTATTCCTGGAGTGATTCCTATGTGACTTTATTTATTTATTTATTTATTTATTTTTATTTATTTATTTCTGAGGCAGAGTCTCGCTCTCTCACCCAAGCTGAAGTGTAGTGGTGCAATCTCAGCTTACTGCAACCTCCACCTCCTGGGTTCAGTGATTCTCCTGCCTCAGCCTCCCAAGTAGCTGGGATTACAGGCACGCACCACCACACCCAGCTAATTTTCATATTTTTAGTAGAGATGGGATTTCACCATGTTGTCCAAGCTGACCCCCTGTCCTCGGCCTCCCAAAATGGTGGGATTACAGGTGTGAGCCACTGCGCCTGGCCACTATGTGACAGTCTTTTAATGCCTTGCTAGTTTATACTTGTTTATATTTAAATTTTTTGAATTAATACTCAAAACTGAAGATTTGTTTATAGTGGGTATTTTGTTTGTCAGTCATCTTTGGCTTTTTTTTTTTTTTTTTTTTGAGACGAATTCTCACTCTGTCGCCCAGGCTGGAGTGCAGTGGTGTGATCTCAGCTCACTGCAAGCTCCGCCTCCTGGGTTCACGATCTTTGATAAGGAATATTATGAAAGTGTATGAGAATTGGAAATATTTCCTTTTCTTGTTTTTCTTCCCCCTCACCCCTTGAGGCAGGCAAGCTGAGTTTGAATACTCTCAGTATTTTTGCATATGCAGTAATTGTAGTTTTACCCACAGGAAGAAGAAGGAAATACTTCCAAAACACAAAAAACTTCCTGGCTCCAAGATTGTGTTTTATCCTTATCTCCAACCAATGATCTTATGGTAATAGCTCGAGAGCAAAAAGCTGTATTTCTAGTGCGTGAGTATCCTATTCTTTTCAGCGACCTTTATTTTGATGCATTGGATAGAAGAGAAAATGGATTAGGTGAAAAGAATATAACACTTTATCTCCCCCCCACCCCCATTTCCCTCTTTTTCCCCCTTGCATTCTGTTTGTTTTCTCCCTTTTTTCTGTCTTGTCTGTAGCTACCTTAGCTTATGATACTGCAGGGGCAGTACTGTGCATTGCTCAATTCTTGCAAGAGACAGTCAGAGCTAAAAAGGTCATTGACCTTTTCTTAGTAACAATGTGAGTGAGGTGATTTTCAACTCTTAATTTGAAAACTCATAATATTATCGATTTCTGTTTTGGGCATAACATTTAAACTCATAACTTTTTTTTGAAGATTAAAATTGAGGTTTTTTTCATACCTTGTAGATTTCCAAACCTTACTGATCAAAGTAAGATTATGTGTAAAATGTGTATAGAATGGTCTTACAAAGCAAATTTATCCTCAAGTAGCAAAGGTCTAGTAGAAAAATTTTCTCTGTCATCTGAAGATAAAAGTAGTCTTAAACTAGGCAGGGTGGGCATAGGAATTAGTAACTTTATTCTATAAGAACTATGACAACATTATACAGGTTGAATTGGGGGAAGGAGAGGCTGAAGGCCAGGAGACAAGGTGTATTATAAGAATCTTGTAAATATTTTTATCTTATATTTACCTATAAAAAGACCCAAGTCAGTTAACATACAACTGTTAAATTTTGTAATCATATTCTAAGGGTAAAGAACAAAATCTATAAATTACCTTTTTAGTATGTTATAGCTAAAATTATTTTATATGATATCTTCATTCTTTCAGCAAAGTGGAAATATAGTGATAAAGGAAAGGAAGAAATGCAATTTGCTGTTGGCTGGAGTGGTTCTTTAAATGTCGAAGAAGGGTAGGTGCCAATTAATTTTTGTTTCTCTGTGTGTTACATGTATGTATGAAATTGTTTGACTTGTAAGTGAATCTGTTAAAAAGTTTCATTATTTGGTTGGGCTCAGTTGTTCACATCTGTAATCCTAGCACTTTGGGAGGCCGAGGCAGGAAGGTCATTTGAGCCCAGGAGTTCAAGATCACCCTGGGCAACATAGTAAGACCCTGTCTCTACAAAAAATTTAAAAATTAGCTGGACATGGTGCGCACACCTGTAGTCCCAGCTACTCGAGAGGCTGAGGCAGGAGGATTGCTTGAACCCAGGAGTTTGAGGCTGCAGTGAGCTATGATCATGCCCTGCATTCTAGCCAGTGCAACAGAGTGACACCTTGTCTCTTTAAAAAAAAACAACTTTTTAAAATAAGAAAGAAATTTCATTATTTGAAATGTTTAGTGAATGTATATGCATCCTAACTTTATAGGTTGTAGAGAATGATTTGATCAGCAAATTTTATATATCAAGTAATTATTTTTTTTAATTCTGTTGGAAGATTTAAGGAAGAATTTGAAAAGAATCTCATAAAATCCTTATTAATTTTGTCTTTTCCCTCTGTTCTCCATTACTAATTTTATTCATCCAAAAAGTCAAGGGCAATTATTGTCTTCTCTGCTTTGCTGATATTGGTCTTATACTTGAAGGGTACAGTACTACATTAATTCTTAAAACTCATAAATACTTCAGAAATGCAAGATAGTACGTTTCCTGCTGACCCAGTAAAACTTTTATAACTATGATATCCAGTGTGACTACATGATGGAGCTGCTAGCCTAGAACCTTGAACCCAAAACTGGTTTTCAATTAAATTTTTATGACTGAAAACTGTCTGATCAGAATGAGTAAAAAAATCCTCCAGACTTTGAATTCAGATAAAAGACAAGCAAGTGGAAGTGCCTAGAACATAGCCTGGCACATCGTAGATATTTGAAATATTCTCTACTATTATCAAAATAAATGGTAATATTTCTCCTTACACCATTTAGCCTAAGTGTTTTAAAGACATTTGATCTCTGTCAGAAATGCAAAGCAAACATAATACTTTAAAAACAGTGAACAAACATGAAGATGAATTTTGTTCATGGATTACCTAGTATGATGTGTGGCGTAGAATGTTTTTAGTTTCTTGGATAAGCTTGTGATGATCCTCAGGTTTGACAGATTTAATAAAAGTCAGTGGGTAGGAGTTGTTTTGATTTTGAGACTTAGTTTCTGAGCTCCTGACAAATATTTCAAGTCTACGTGTCAGAAAAAAATGTATAAATCTTTTTTATGGAACATCACACCTAACGTGCTTAGAAATAGATGATCAGAGCAGTTTCTGCAAAATAGAAAAGACAGCAAGTTGAAATACGTAAGTTCCTAAAATAATGTACCCCACAGAAATACAGTTTGCATATAACGTGACTGGCAGTTCCTCAACCATTTTCCCAGCTCCTGATCTCAAACAACGAGGCAGGCTGAAGTTCTTAGCTGAAGCAGAGGAGAGGGAGGGACATAGTAGGAAATGGCCGCATGGGGATCGTTTGAGCTTTGCTCAGTTCTGTGTACAGTCAGTTGTATAAGTAAAGTTTTGCTTTCTGTACTTTCATGTTTTTCATGACAAGGAGAGTCAAAAATTCTGTTTTTTATTAACCTCAAATGCATGTGGCATTATCTTTTGTGTGAATGAATTTTATGGACCTTAACGGTAGTAGAGTTTTACTGTATTTTTACTTATGCATCAAATAAAACTGGTTCACAGAAGTCATCTTCCAGTTATTGTCCTTTAACATCCAATTATAAAGAAATAAAAGTAATTAGTAAGTTCGGTGGGTAAGCATATGATTTTGTTTTTGTTTTTAGGGAATGTGTAACCAGTGCTCTATGTATCCCACTAGCAAGCCAAAAGAGGTAAGGATAAATAAGAGTTATCTGTTTCCTTTGCTTTGATTTATGAGTTGTTAAGATAATAAATTTTGTTTGTAACAGGAGTTCCACTGGGCGTCCTGACTGGACCTGCATTGTGGTGGGTTTTACTTCAGGTTATGTACGCTTCTACACTGAGGTGAGTTGAGTTTTCAACAGCTAGGAAACACTAGTTGACTGCAATATCTGGTTGTGCATCCCCTTTATACTAGTTTGTGACTTTATTGCCTGCTGCCTGAAAATGTGTAGTTGATGCTTTATTGGGGTAGAGGCCGGGATAGGCCATGGTAAGTTCTGGTAGAAGATACAGAGAAGAGGAGCTGTATTCTGAAAAGAGTCTACCTGGTATCTCTGGAAAACTGTTGGGGAAATGGTACTCTTTGCCTGGCCATACCTGCTCAGGTATATTGGTAAGAAAACAAGCAGGGACCTTCTCTGTGCTTCCTCCTAGAATGGTGTGCTCTTGCTTGCACAGCTTTTGAATGAGGACCCAGTACTTCAACTTAAATGCAGAACCTATGAAATACCACGGCATCCCGGGGTAACTGAGCAGGTAGTGTAAAAAATTGTGTTCCAACAGTAATAGTGGCATTACTTTGAAGCAGTTTCTCTCCTCTTTTTTGGGTGGAAACTTAAAAGATATCTTTGTCTTGTGGCACAGTTAACTCTGCTATCATAGTCTAGAAATATAATCTATTTGTAGTGGAGTAAAGAATACCAGTCTTGCTTTTACTTATTTAATGAAATATTCTATGTTTCATTCTACAACAAAGTAAAACCCTTTAGTTAGAAGCCAAGAAAATTTCTTATTTTTAGAATTTAATAGTGACTTAAGGCAAAAATATGATATTCTATAACTTTATATCTTTTTTTTATTTGGATTTAGGTGCCAAAATTACCTAGAGTAAAAGAAAAAAAAATTGGCCTTCTTGTTACTAGTGATACTACCTTGTACTTAACTGTTTCTCAGAAAAGGGGTTACTAAGCTTTTGTTCATAGTGGAAAATACATATATTCATTGAAGATTTCAACTGAGAAGATAATACTGCTTAGTATCTAAGGCTCTAACCTCTTAGGTGCCTTGTAACATTTTGGTTGTCTTAGTCAAAAAATAATTATAGGGCCATTTAAACCAATATGCTTTTATTTGTTTTGCAGAGTGCATAGTCAAACCTATGTAATATGCCTTCCCTTTGTTGTACTACTTAGCTTCCAAAAGATTTCAAGTAAGCAGGTGTATATACTGTATGCATTTGTTAATTGAATTTGCATGGGAGATGGACTGGAGCTGCAAAAGAATCTTATCTAGTAAGAGAGACTAGGATTAAAATCTAATAATATCTGTGGATGAATTAATCAGTAATATAAAGCAATACCTAATTTATTGGTAATTTATTTGGACAGAATACATTCTGTACAAGCTTAGAGAAAGAGGAGTCAATTTGGACCAGGAAAATAAGAAAATTTCATTGATGAGGTGAGATTTGCATTAAGCCTTGAACAATGGGTATAGAATTTAATTAGGAGAAAAGAGGGGAAAGTGTTTCAGGTAATCAGGAGAAAATTTGATAGAAGATTCGAATGTAGAACTGTATATGCAACAACAAAGAAACTTATGTTATAAAATAATGAGAGACTGTCAAGCAGAGTGGCCAAATTTTGCATAAATTCAAAGGCCAAGTGAAAAATTAGAATTGATTTAGGAAATGAGAGAAACTCCTAAAGATTTATAAGAAGGAAGTGATGTGATCAAAGGAATGTTGAAGATTTCTTTCTTCAAGATAAACTGGAATTAGGGAGGCTAGTTATCTGGTTTTTTTAAGTTATCTGTAACAGATGTGGAGTGCTGGGAGCCAGGACTAAAATGGCTATGGGAAGAGAGAAAGGACCAGTACAAAAATTGTTTTGGGGCCGGGCACGGTGGCTCACATCTGTAATGCCAGCACTTTGGGAACCTGAGGTGGGCGGATTGCCTGAGCTCAGGAATTTGAGACCAGCCTGGGCAACACGGTGAAACCCCGTCTCTACTAAAATACAAAAAATTAGCCAGGCATGGTGGCATGTGCCTGTAGTCCCAGCAGCTTGGAAGGCTGAGGCAGGAGAACTGCTTGAACCCGGGAGGCAGAGGTTGCAGTGAGCTGAGATCTCGCCACTACACTCTAGCCTGCATGACGGAGTGAGACTCCGTCTCAAAAAAAAAAAATTGTTTTGAAGAAGCTTAATAGGACCTGGTTATTGTGTAGAGATGTACAGTTTTTTAAAAATGAGCTAAAGATGTCTCTAAGATACTTATCCTGAGGAGTACCATTGTCAACGTTGGAATAAGGGACTACATTGGCAGTAAATGTTATTAAATGAGGTTTTGCACATGTTGAGTTTGAGGCCGATGGTAGGAAATAAAATCAAGTTACTGGTATCATGTAATGATACAAAATTGCTGTATAGGCACAGAGACTAGATTGGACATGATGGCTGAAGTCATAGATAATGAATGAATTCTTTCAAGTAAAGAGTGTAGGAAAATAAAACTGCAGGCTGAAGACTTAAGTATTAGTAACTAATAATACTCATCATAAGGAGATGGGAGAAATTGAACTATTAAAGGAAACAAGGAACAGCTGAAAATCAAAGAAGATAATCTGTGAACTGAAGATAACTTTCCAGAGATGTTTTTCATTTTTCTAAAAATTCACTGGATGACAAAGCTTTTTAAAATACGTTAAATTTGGTCATGTCTATAATACTCTTTTTTTAGAACTAGTGGAAAAATATAACTAACATTTAAATATTTGCTTGCTATTTGCTATACAAACCAAGAAAATCATTTCAAAATTTTTATCAAGAAGGAAGTCTTTGTTGTTACTCTTTATGCTTTATTAAACAGCTGTGGATCTGACATGTCCATTTATATATCAAAAATATCTTCTATTTGCTTCTTTTTAATATACTCTCAGATTTGTGAGAGATCACAGAAGCATATTTCCTCTAATTCAGTTCTAGGAGCAATGAGTGTAGTACGGGTGACAGCAGGTCATTTGTTGCAGGAGAGGATTCGAAAGAGAGGGAAAATCTCCTTCTGGAATTTCAGAGACATTTCTTTTGCATAATAGCTTCTGTAAAAAGATCTTCTCTGTCATCTAGCACAGTATCTACGGATCTGGGGCCATTGGTATTTGTGTTAGTGTTTTCTTCAGGAAGACTACCTGGTTTTGGAGAAATTGACTTGCTAGTGATTAGATCTTTTCTGTTTTCTAGCTCCCCAAAGTCAGTGAGGAGGCTCTCTCCCTGCTGCTGTGCTCACTGGGCCATGCGTGCTTAGCCTTGTGAACTTGTCATGTGAGAATATATGCCATGTCCCTTCCCCACTGGCTTATGCTCCTGTGGCCCAGAAGTCTTTTTTAAACAGAGAAACAGCCTGACAGTCCAGTAGAAAAAGGAGCAAGGCAGATCTCAAGAGAAGAAATTGGCCCAAAAACATATAAGAAAATGTTGAACCTTAATAATAATCTAAGAACTATAAGAAAATACAGTGAGATAACTTTTCACCTTTTGGATTGGCAAAGATAAAGATTAATAAACTTTTGATGACAATATAGAGAAACAGTCCCTTTCATGTATTATTGGTGGAAATATAAGTTGATAGGTACTTTTTGAGGCAATTAATATATATGAGAATGAAAACTATGAATACTGTATGACCCAACTGACCCACTTGAAGGAATTTACACTAAAGTAATATCCTAGTAACATGGAAAGATATAGACTGAAGAATGTTTATTGCAGTGATGTTTATAATGATGAAAATATATTAATTCATAAATATTCTTTACTGCCTATTATTTGCCCAGTTCACTTCTAATCCCTGAGAATTCATTGGTGTAACAAATATGCAAGGTTCCTACTTTCATGGAGTTTACAGTTTGGGGATGGTGGAGGGAAACCAACAGGAAACAGCTAGAGATATCAAGGTGATTCCAGTCTCTGATAGGTGCTGTAAAGGAAGTCATGTTGATGAGATAGTAATGTGCCAAGAGAATAGGTATGTTGTTTGAGATGGAGGTTCAGGAGCAGCCTCTCTGGATAACTAACATTTGAACTGAAACCTGAATGACAGGAACAATTAGGCAGGTGAAGATCGGAGAGGAGAAGGTCCAAGCACATGCAAAGGTCTGAGGGTAATGATGACCTCTCATATTTGCCAGATCTTGCAGCCATGGTTAATGAGTTCAGGTTTTATTCTAAATGCAGAAGGGAGTCATTGGAGAGTTTTAATCAGGAGATTGGTTTGATCTGTTATATCTTACGAAGAGCACACTGGCTGTGTGGAGTGTGGATTGTAGAGAGCAAGAGTGGAAGCAGGAGGCCATACTGAATGTCTGTCAATATGAACTGGTTAAGTAAAATAGGGTACATATAATGAAAGACTGTGCAGCCACAACAAAAAATGATTTGTTCACTTATTGAAATGGAAAAATATCATTGACATATTATTGAATAGTAAAAACCATGTTAGGTTTTTACTAACATGGCTATATTTGGTATAGCCTTATGCAAATGTTTTTGAATATATTTGGGGATGTGTATTGGGACATGTCTGGGATTTCAGGTGAGTTTTCTTTCTTCTGTTTTTACATACTGTTTTATCTATGCAATGAGTATACTTACTTTTTATGAAATTGTAATTCTTTGTGTTACTCTCAGCATCTTTGAGACAATTATTTACCATACACAAAAGGTTATATTTTGAAAAGAATTTTAGGTCTTTGGCAAAAAGGCACTCTGAAATTAATTTTTTAATCTATTTTTACTGTTCTGCCTGAATCTGCTTTGGGTGTTGGGTGGTTGATGGTTTAGTCCCAGTATTTTTCATTTTACATTATTCGTGAAATTTAGTATAATAAAAAGTAGATAAGCTTATTTGATGTATCTATTCAAGAACTTTTTTTTAAATTTCTTAAATAGAATGAAGAGTTGAGTATCTTATATCCAGCTGCCATTGTGACTATTGATGGATTTAGCCTTTTTCAATCTCTTCGTGCTTGTCGAAATCAGGTAGCAAAAGGTAATATTTTGGCAAGAAATATTTAACCTCTGTTCATGTTTGTTTTATTTAATTTCATCTGCTTATGAAATTAGGTATGTCTTCTAAATAAAGAAAGGCCTTCTAAACTAGATTTATGGGAAAAACCTGCCTCCTATAGAGACAGGGAAGCATGTTGAGTAGATTACTTAGTAAGGTAGAGACAAGCGCTAAAACATAAACACTTCACATGTTGCCTTTGGAGAGTGTGGTCAGCACAGGAACACTGGGCTTTCTTTATGAATTCAGCAGTATGTCTTGACTAGCTAGATTTGCAACTATATTGACAACCAACACTGGGGTAAAGAATTTAGTTGCATGTGGCTGAGGAACCAGATTTTCACTAGATCAGCAGCTGATCAAGGCCAACATCCTAAAATCTGGTGACTCCACATTGCTTCTGTCCTCCCTGAGGATAAAGCTGTCCACCGTGTGCAGGGGAAATGCGAGATCCTACCAATATCACTGTCAGCAGGACCCAGCTGGGAGTCAGCATGAGCTGCTTTTTGCTAACTCAGAACACTCAGAATGGAGAAAAGCTAGAGGCCTAAACTTAATGTACATGTGGGCAACGACATTATTTTGTGACTTAGGGATGAAAACTGCCCAAATAATCAAGAATTCTTACTTTTACTACCTATAGTTTATATTCTGATGCTGTTACATCTTTTGGAAGAGATATTTCATCAAATTCAACATGCCATTGATTATAAGAAACACTATTATTTTATGTACCGCTAAGAAGAAAAACTATTGCCAGTGAAAGATACACCATCAATTTTCAGATCTCAATTTCAGAGTTGTGAAAATATGGAAGAGTCTTAAAATCAGTGAAAATATGAGTAGTAGTACTAACTTCCCCTTTTCTTCTGGGATTGAGTAGAGGAGCCTTAATGGCCCCAAAACAAAGTTTAACTTTAGTGAAAAATTAAATAGCTGATAATACCGATTATAAAATAATTGTCAATTTCTAGTTTATTAAATTAATGAACTTCTTACCTACAGAAAATTGCCTTTTGATATATAGGTTAATGGTGAGTATTTTAAATGTTCTCAAGATAATGAAGCTTATGGTGGGCTAAATTTAAATAATTTAAAAGATTCTGAAAATAGGTATAAAAATTTAAACAAATTCTGACCTAGTAAAAAACATATACTAGAAAAGAACCACATAGCCAAGACATCAGAAGTTTTACCAATCATATCAACCTGCTAAAAAAGACAGAGAAAAATTTTTGATTGCAATATGAGATGCTGGATTTAGACTAGGTTTAGAAACAATTTTATGAAGCAGTAAACATATCCTAATTAGCCTATGTTTTCAGGAAGCTATTTAGGAGTTAAACTTTGTTTTGGGGCCACTAAGTCTCCTCTACTCAATCCCAGAAGAAAAGGGGAAGTCAGCACCACTACTCATATTTTCACTGATTTTAAGACTTTGCTTTTCCATATTTTAACAACTGTAAAATTGAGATCTGAAATTATTTCTAAATCTAGTCTAAATGCAGCATCTTATATTTCAATAAAAATTTTTTCTCTGTCTTTTTTAGGTTGGTATGATTGGTAAAATTCTGAAGTCTCGGCTATATGGTTCTTTTTTTACAATTGGTTTAAATTTTTATACCTATTTTCATATCTTTTAAATTATTTAAATCTAACCCACCATAAGCTTCATTATCTTAAGGACATTTAAAATATTCACCATTAATATATATGCCAAAAGGCAGTTTCCTGTGGGTAAGAAGTTTATTAATAAACTAGAAATAGACAATTATTTTATGATTGGTATTATCAGTCATTTAATTTTTCACCATTTTTGAATTTCTGTTTGCTTGTTGTGTATGAGGCCATAAAGCCATTTGTCTCCTAGGAAATAAGCAATTAAGCCACTTAGTGCCCTTGGGTTGTAAGTTGCTATAAAAAGAGTTCTGGTTACTTAGCCATAAATTGTGATGTTTATTTCAGCGTATAAGAAAATTATCTTTTCTTGGCCTTACTATCAATCTGCAATATTTAGAGGATTGTATTTTCTCTTTATTATTATTTTTTCACTTTCCTGAATAAACAGCCAGAACTCAGCAGTATTCTGATATGTAACATGGGTGTTTACTGATTGATGGGATGTGCCTGAATCTATGGCAAGAGGTATAACTGTTGCTTTTCCTTTTCTTAGTCACTAAGCAAAGGGACTGAGGTTAAGGATTGACATTTCATTCATTTTTTTCACAGTGCTGTTGCTTTTAACATATCTTTCTATCAAGTCTGGCCTCAGTTACCTAGATTAGAGACCTTACTGTATGTATGCTCTGCCAGGTATATCAAGTTTTTAGTTTTTCACTCAGTAAAGCACTGATTCCTATCCCTAGGATTTTATCCCGTTTGTCAAGAGGGAGAAATTGCTTAGTTGGCATCACTTGCAGTTTGAATTCACTTTGTTTTGGTTCTGTTTTGTTTCATTTTGTTTTGTTGTTTTTGAGACAGAGTCTCCGTTTCTCACCCAGGCTGGATTGCAGTGGCGTGATCTCAGCTTACTGCAACCTCCACCTCCCAGGTTCAAGTGATTTTCCTGCCTCAGCCTCCCGAGTAACTAGTACTGCAGGCGTGCACTACCATGCCTGGCTCACTTTTGTATTTTTACTAGAGACGGTGTTTCACCATGTTGGCGAGGCTGATCTCAAACTCCTGACCTCAAGCGATCCGCCTGCCTCGGCCTCCAAAAGTGCTGGGATTACAGGCATGAGCCACTGTGCCCAGCCTGAATTCACTTTGATTTTTAGTAGTATTCTAGAATTTTTAGTAGTCTTCTTTAATGACTTGAGTGTTCCAGAATCTTTTGTGACAGCCAACTTAGTCTTTTAAATGTTTGCATTTTATGTGCGTTGTCTTGGCATGAATAAATCTCACTTTATGCCTTGTTTTCATTACTTTGACTCATTATTAGCTGAAATTTTAGAATAATAAATTAGTATGGTTTTAATGATTTTTTTGTAAAACTTCATTTTATCCATAATAATTAAGTTTGGATTGTCTATTTTATCTTTTGTAGCTGCAGCATCAGGCAATGAGAACATACAACCACCACCATTAGCTTATAAGAAATGGGGTCTACAGGATATTGACACTATTATTGATCATGCTAGTGTTGGTAAGTATTACTAATTCAAATTCTTTTGGAATTTACTTCTTAAACTTTTTTATTAAAGTATTTCACTTATTAGAGATGGACATTATTCTTTATTTATTATTATTATTTTTTAAGATGGAGCTTTGCTCTATCACCCAGGCAGGAGTGCAGTGGCGTGATCTCAGCTCACTGCAACCTCCGCCTCCCAGGGTCAAGTGATCCTCCCACCTCAGCCTCCCAAGTAGCTGAGATTACAAGCGTGCACCACCACGCCTAGCTAATTTTTGTATTTTTCATAGAGATGGGATTTCATCATGTTGGCTGGGTTGATCTTGAACTCCTGACCTCAAGAGGTGCACCTGCCTCAGCCTCCCAAAGTGCTGAGATTACAGGCATGAGCCACTGCACCTGGCCAACATTTGTTATGTGAAAAAAATGCATTGCCTTTAGTGAGACATCTGGAAGGTAGTTCAGATTCAGATCATCATAGGCATGTATCTTTAAAGCCGGGCATGATGGCTAACACCTGTAATCCCAGCACTTTGGGAGGCTAAGGTGAGTGGATCACATGAGGCCAGAAGTTCAAGATTACCCCGACCCACATAGCGAAACCCCGTCTCTACTAAAAATACAAAAATTAGCCAGATGTGGTGGTACATACCTGTATTCCCAGCTACTTAGGAGGCTGAGGCAGGAGAATTGCCTGAACCCGGGAGGTGGAGGTTGCAGTAAGCCAAGATCACGCCACTGCACTCCAGCCTGGGTGACAGACTCTGTCTCAAGAAAACAAAACAAAGGAAAAATAAATGGTAGCAGTTTTAATAAAGATTTAATTATGCCCTCAGCCACAGTATTGTACAGTTTTAAATCACTCACTATTTGACTAACTTTTCTACAGACAAATTTGGTCTAGATAGTGACCATATAAATCAGTCTTTTAAAAATGTAACCTTGGTCAGGTGTGGTGGCTTGCATCTGTAATCCCAGCTACTCAGAAGGCTGAGGTAGGAGGATCTCTTGAGCCCAAGAGTTCAAGACCAACCTGGGCAACATAGCGAGACCCCATCACTTAAAAAAAAAAAAGTAACCTTTAAACTAGTAAAATGTAGATAAAAGCAGATTTCTTCTTGCAGCCACTATAAGAGAGCTTACTGTGTTAGGTATTGAGGGTATAGAGATGTAAAGACATGCTTCCCTGCTGTCTTAAAGTGTGAGTCTAGGAGTCTAGTTAGAAGAAACACATGAGAATGGCTGCAGTACTAAAACATAATAATTGTAGCAGACAAGGGGACCAGCTGTAGTGGGAGCAGAGGAGGAAACACTCATTGTTTCTCCAGCACACTATACACTTTTACCCCTAGATCTATGTGTATGTTGGCTAGAATGCCTCCTCTGTGTTTGTTCACTTGGTCAAGTTCTACTCATTCTATGAAAACTGGACACTGGGAGAGAAAGAGCAAGGAGAAAAGGAAGGAGTGTGACTCTAGAGAGGCTAACAAGATATCTGACACACAGGCTGTCTTTCTATTTACTGCGTAGCTCTTATATGGTACACTCTGTAATAAAAACCTATTGGTAAACATTTCAGTGTGTCTACTTTTTTGCTAGCATAAAAATGCTACAAAATTCCAAAGTGTTGAGTTCAGTTCAGGGTGGCTTCCCTGCTCTGTTAATTAAACTTTGGAACATTGAAACTGGCTAGGGAAAATGATTGGATAGAAAATGTTATTCTATTCATTTATCCCCAGCCTACAAAATGAAAAAAGGTACAGTAAACTTCATTGTATGTATATCTTTATGTAAAGGTCTGGTTAATTTATTCAACAAATAAATGAGTAGCTATTAATATTTGTGCTAGAAATACAAGATAGGACTCCACCCTGATAAAGCTTACATTTTGGTGATGGGGAGACAAACAATAAACTAACTAAATAAATATAATATCAGCCTGTTAGTGAGCATCATGAAGAAAATAAGTAGAAGGTTATGACAGAGAGTAAAGGAAGAGGGTGCTTTAGGTAGACTAGTGAGGAAAAGCCTCTCCAGGGACATGACATTCAGACTGAGACTTGAAGGATGAGAAGGAGCCAGCTATGGAAAGAGGTGTCAGAAGAGCATTCGAGGCAGAGGAGCATCAGGGATTTAGGCCTGGGAGCCTTGAAGACCTCAGAGTGTTCAAGAAACAGAAAGGAGGTTGGTGTGACTTGACCATAAAAAGTGAGGGGAAAACAGGACAAGGTTAGGTTGGAGATGCAGTCTAGGGTTAGATCATGTAGGGATAAGGAGATCCGATTTTATTCTAAATGCAATGGATGTCATTGATGGATTCTAAGTAGGGGGTTACATTTTAACATATCTCTGTTTGCTGGATAGAGAGATGCTTGCAGAAGAAAGCAAAGAGACCAGTTAGGAGTATATTGCAATAATTCACGCAAGAGAGAATGATGGCTTTATGGTGGAGGCAGTCGAGTTGGAAGGAGGTAGACAGATTTGAGATACACTTTGTACTTGCTCAGGGATGGTTTTGAGAAACAAGAGAAAGGAAAGCATTAAGGGTTTCTTAATTTTTAAGTTTGAGCAGCAGGGTGGATGATGAGACTGTTTACTGAAATGAGAATAAGGAGAAGGAGAGGCACATAAAGAGTTATGTTTTTACAGGTTAACTTCTGACACAGTTAAACATTCAAGTAGAGGTATCAGGTGTATGAATTGGACATGAGAGTCTGAAGTTCAGGGAGGAAGCTGGGATTGTAGATATAAATTTGAGAGGGAGTGGTTTACTGTGGAATGTTTCGTAGAATTCAAGAAAAGAAGGTGGTCCATTGGATTTGACAGTATGGAGTTATTTAGTGACTTTTGATATGAACAGTTACAGTAGAATGGTGAGGATGAAAGCCAAATTAATATAGGCTTAAGAATAAATATTTTCACCCCCTGCTCTCTAAAATCACAAACAAGGAGCATAAGAAATAGATTCTCAGTATATCCGTTTTTATGGAGTCCTGACCTCTTCCTGAAGCCTCATACTCATTTCTCCAGCTCCCTACTGAATAATTTCTACCTAGATATCAAACTTAACATATCCAAAATCGAATTCTTAATTTCCTCCTGCCAAACTTGCTCCTCCTTTTTTTCTACATCATCTTTCTTCTGGTTGCTCCTTACTGTGACATACAAGGCCCAACTTTATCTGGCTTATGGTACCTCTGACACTGTCTCCTGTAGGGTACCCCTCCCCATTCATTGTGTTTCATCACGCAGATCTCCTCTGTGTTCCTCAGACACAGCAGGCATATCCCTACTCTAGAGCATTTAGATTTACGGCTCCCTCTGCCTGGAAAACTTTAGCTAGTCGCATGGCTTTCTCCCTCTCTTCACTCAGGTCTCTTAATATATCACGTTGTCAAAGAGGCCTTCTTTGGTCACTCTACTAGGCCTAGAAAATTATCCAATGAGTTTGACTTTATGGAAATTTATATTGAGAGGGACTTTGATGTCTTTCAAAGTGTGGAAAGACCTCAGATGCTCAGGGAAAACTCTTAATGACAAGGTAATAATAACTCCAGAAAAAAAAGAATGCACAGCCAAGGAAATGTAATTACAGTAAGTACTGTATCTCAGCAGTGAGTAATACTTATATTATTCCTAATAATAAAAACAGTGAATTTAATAAAAAATTGAGATACAAATATTTTGGAAGGATATAGGGAGAGAAAGAGAGATATAAATAAGCCATACCACCTTAAATTAATGAAAAATAGTGCTAAAATTGGTGACTCGAAAGATAACAGCCCCCTAAATTCAGTACCAATGTGTAGCAATATAGAGGGCAGAAAAACACTTTAAATAATACTATAGGAATGTGGTCAGCAAAATGTAGACTGTGGGAAATTAGTCTCAAACAGGCTTGTTTCTTCAACAAATAGATTTCAAAGGATTGAAGATGGGAAGGAGGGGTTGACGAGGTCAGAATGATTTTGGACCAAACTCTATGTCCATTTGTTTGGGGTCCTTACTTTGAAACCCAGAGGTATTGTTTTTCTTAGCAATGATTAGCTATTTTGCTTCAAGAGCAGAGAATGCAGAAAATTTAGGTCAACTAAGGTTAAGATTTAGCCGGGGGAGTATGTGTGTAGGGGGAGACGAGTGTAGAGAGGTTGTGGATATTTGCAAGAAAGTGATGATGATGGAACTCTAAGCTGGATAAAAAGGGAAGTGATCCCAAGAGGTACTTGATAAATAGTGGAAAAAATAGTAGGATTAATTAATTTAAACTCAAAATTGTGAAATTACTGCAGGGAGTTTCTGGAGTAATTGAGATGGAAAGCTAGGAAATGGTGGTCTAAGTGCGGTACGCTTGAAATCATAGTTACAGAGAATCTACAGTTGCTGATGACCGGATCTAAAGTGTGACATCGAAAATGGATTATTTAAGTTATAGGAAGGAAAACATCATTGGTAGCAAGGATGGAAAGGACTGATCAACCATTTCCTTACCATAAATTAGAATCCTTTAAAAAAATTACATATCTATTGCAAAATTGTCCTCTGGATTATCTTGTAGCAATTTATACTCCTGTGTATATCGCATGGGAGTTTGAAAAGAAGCTATTTTAAAACTCAAATTTCAATGTATATGCCATACGAATTTGCCCTTTGATCGTGTTCTGGTGGAGTCAGGCAAAACTTATGAAAATTTTGTAATGTAGTGAAAACATTTTGTATACTGAATCATGGATTCATTCATGACTATGAGACAGGTGTTCTGATATTTTATAATAGTCCAGGAGGTGGGAGGGGAATTTAAAAAATAGTCCAAGGATTTGTTTGATCACTTTAATTCCTATAAATCCAGTGAATAGTTTCCTTATGAACTCACTCAAAGAATTTCCTTTCCTAGGACACATTTTAAGGACAAATGCATTTTTTGACAGTTTTCAGGCAAAGGGGAGGCAATACCTGTATATGAAAATTAGTAAGGTCAGGCACAGCAGCACATGCCTATATTGGCAGGACGCAGTGGCTCACACTAGTAATGCCAACACTTTGGGAGGCTGAGGCTGGAGGATCACCTGAGGTCAAGAGTTTGAGACCAGCCTGGCCAATATGGTGAAACTTCGTACCAACTAAAAATACAAAAATTAGCTGGGCATGGTGGTGCATGTCTGTAATCCCAGCTATTCGGGGAGGCTGAGGTAAGAGAATCTCAAAAAGAGGGGAAAAAAAAAGATGAATTGATATTTGGGGATAAAAGTGGACTGTATACTTCTGGTACCTCTGAGTTTTGTATCTGTTCAAAAAATTAAATTTTGTTTTTATGATATTCTATACGTTATAGAAATTGTAGATGGAAATTTTAATATTTAATTTTTTTTTTGAGATGGGGTCTCACCCTGTTGCCCAGGCTGGAGTGCAGTTGGTGCGATCGCGGCTCACTGCAACCTTCACCTCCCAGGTTCAAGCAATTCTCCTGCCCCAGCTTCCCAAGTAGCCAAGATTACAGGCACCCACCACCACGCCTGGCTAATTTTTGTATGTTTGGTAGAGGTGGGGTTTCACCATGTTGACCAGGCTGATTTCAAACTCTTGACCTCAAGTGATCCACCTGCCTTGGCCTCCTGAGTGCTGGGATTACAGGAGTGAGCCACTGAACCCAGCAGAATATTTTCTGATGTTGATTTTGTAGCTTTTAAAATGACTTTTGTTTATTAAATAAAACGAAACATTTAGCATCTTAGAATGGAACTGAAGTAAAAATGTAATGACCAAAATAACATTGTACATTCAAGTCACGTGTTTGTTTGTTTGTTTGTTTTATCATTAGGTATTATGACTCTGTCCCCCTTTGATCAAATGAAGACTGCCTCCAATATAGGTGGATTTAATGCAGCAATTAAAAATAGTCCACCTGCCATGTCTCAGTATATCACTGTAGGGTCCAATCCATTTACTGGCTTCTTCTATGCTTTAGAGGTATGAGTTTTATCAATGATCATGAGTAAGGCCGCTCTTGATTTTACAATTTGTCTACAAAGTGGATGTGGTAACTTGCTTAGCCTTAGAAGATTAAGCAGTTTATATTTCTAAATTTCAATTGAAATTAAAATTAATCTCAACTAGCTTTCTTCTAAATTCTTTACATTAACTGAAAAGGTACTACCATCAGTGTAAAAGAAAATTCTTTGTTTCTGAAGCCCTGAATTATTTGATAGCTGAGATGTCTTTAAATATTGGTGCAATAGTCAGATGCTCAGACTTGTGAATGATGTCAGCCCACCAGGGATTTCAGTAAATGAGGAATTGTAAAGACAGAACAAGCTGCCAACTATACTTGTTATAAGTGGTGAAAATTGCTTCCTAAAATAGGGGAGAGTTGAGTGTTAGATTTGGCAGCTCTTGTTTCTCACTTAAAAAGCATGCTTCTCAGAATTGCCCAAAATATCTTTTTACTTTTATAAAAATGCGTGTGTATATGTGTGTGCATTTATATGTAAAAAGAGAGAAAAGAGCCAGTTATGTGTAGATGTGAAATCCATAGTCCAGCTAGAATAATGTAATCTTAATATCCTAGTTTAAAATTTATTTTAATGAAATTACAATTTAAAGAGGGAAATTTTAATGGTAAAATACACTAATTGTGGTTTTATTTTTAAACTATAGAGTTAAAACTATTTTTTATATTGCTCCTAAAATAAACTTTTTACTGTACTCTGAAAGAAGCTGAGTTGCTAGTCCAGCCTTTACAACTTTTGGAAGCATTTTAAAGTAAGCTTTATTTAGAAAGTATGTTTGTTCTTTGTAAGCTGCTAAGTTTACTCTTTCAAATGTTCTGTTTTTCAGGGAAGCACACAACCATTATTATCCCATGTTGCACTAGCAGTTGCAAGTAAACTCACTTCTGCTTTATTTAATGCTGCCAGGTAATTACTTAACAATTAAATAAAAAGTATCTCATTTGTATCTAGCTTGCTTTTAACTTATATTTTGATAGTCTGCACTTTAAAACCCTGGGAGCTCAATTTTATTCTAAGTTTTCTTTCTTTTCAGTGGTTGGCTTGGTTGGAAGAGTAAGCACGAAGAAGAAGCTGTCCAAAAGCAAAAGCCGAAGGTTGAGCCAGCTACCCCATTAGCTGTAAGGCAAGTCTGTCATGCTTCCCAAATTTTAGTCCTTTTAGAAAGGTACTGTTAAATGTGTGGTTTTTCTGTGTGCTTGATTGATTTGCTGATCTCATAAGTCTTTGGAACTTCTGAAAGCCATTGCAGTGGAATTCTTTTCCCCACTAGAATGTAAAACTCCATGTGAAGAGTGATTCTTACCTGTTTGATTCACAGCTGTATTCTTGTTATATACTAGGTATTCAAGATGTATTTCTTGAGTGTGCTTTTTAACAAATAAACTTAGCTTGGTCTAGTGTAGGAGAATTAGTTTAGTGATAACTGTTGCATTTCTTTTAAAGTTTAGATAGTTTGTTACTAAGTTGTGTAAACTTTAAAAGTACTTAGTGATTTCTTTTAAAAAATGTAATCCTAGTGGATTGCGGTGGCTCACGTCTGTAATCCTAGCAGACGGAGGCTAATCCTAGCCTTCTTTGGGAGGCCGAGGCGGGTGGATCTCTTGAGGTCAGGAGTTTGACACCAGCCTGCTCAACATGGTGAAACCTTGTCTCTACTAAAAATACAAAAATTAGTTAGGCATGATGGCATGTGCCTGTAATCCCAGCTACTCAGGAGGCCGAGGCAGGAGAATCGCTCAAACCCAGGAGGCAGACGTTGCAGTGAGCCGAGATTACACCATTGCACTCCAGCCTTGGAGACAAGAGCGAAAAACTCCATCTAAAAAAAAAAAAAAAAAGTAAAAGCAGGAGTCCTGTATTCAGGCACTCTTTAGACAGACTCCTGGCCTGTGCTTCCTTGTTTACCTCAGTAGTGCTGTAGAATGTGTTAGTGTATTTGTGAGATTTTTTTTTTGGTGGAGGGAGCATGATTTTTTTTTTCATTATTATTTTTTAGACAGAAGCATTTTTTCTAATGTTTGCTTTTGTTTAAAAATCATTTTTTATTACCTAATATAAAGTACCACCATGAAGGGAAATAGAACACCTCCTCTTTATGGATGTTCTTCACCTAAAGAGAGCCAACTAATTATTAAAATTTATCAAAGTATATCTTCTAAGTTTTTTTTTTTTCATCTTTTTAAAAAATACATTGTAACATACCACATTTCCTAATATCAAGAGTCAAGAAATTAGCCAAATGGCCCTGTGCATGTCAAATAGATGTAACAAAGACTGAGCACCTTTGTTTCAGGGACTTTTCTCTAAGTGAGCTTTCCTAGCTCTCTTTTAGTACCTCTTTACTTTTATTTTACTCACAATTCTAATGAGGTTGATTATAGACCAACAGCAGTTTAGAGATAACTATTTAGAAAAAGGAACGTTTTTGCTTCAGGCAGATTGGTATCAACAGGATGTGATATCTTCCAAAAAAGAGAAAGATTAAGAAGAAGAACTTAAAATAGACAAAAGATGCCTGTATGGGAGCAAATTCTAAAATTTAGTTGACGGTGAGGACTTTGTTTTCTGTGACATGCCTTTTAATCAAATATAGTTATACTTTATATTCTCTAAAGGAATAGGATTGTGAGTATCTATTGAAAACCTACATAAGACTGTGGTTTTATTTCTTTTATGTATTTTATATTACAAATGCCAGTTGTGAATAATAAATTAACTATTAATCCAGGCAAAATTCATATTTCTTTATATAAAAACAGATTCAGCCTATTTCATTTATGCATTTCATTATTCTGTTATATGTTTCTGAATTGGAATGTGATTTGAGCTTTTTATTTTCTTTTAAATATCAGATTTGGACTTCCAGATTCTAGACGCCATGGTGAAAGCATATGTCTGTCTCCATGTAACACACTGGCAGCAGTAACAGATGATTTCGGCAGAGTTATTTTATTGGATGTAGCTAGAGGAATTGCAATACGCATGTGGAAAGGTACTTCTTACAAAAATCCAGAAAAACAGTTAATTCACTTTTTACCCCAATAGTTGAGCAATGTTATCATGCTTCAGCTTCTGGTTGATAACTGTTTAATTCTTTATGTTTATATTTTCTTTTTTTGACATGAACTCAGATCAGCAACCGCTTGATCCAGTAGTCAACTGATACATCTTTTAGGTTTGATCATGTTTAACCTTTATCTTATGTACTTTCTTTCAATTCTCACTGTTAGTGTAAATTTCTGAGTTCAGTTTCTTGCCCCTGCTACATCTATTCCCCTTCACAAAGCCATTCTTGAGCCAAATGTTCTCCCCAAATCTATAATGCCAAGTCTTTCAGATTTAAGATAGCAAAACCCATCTTCACTGACTTGACTTTTATATCCATATGCTTGGGTCCATCCACCTGATGTGTCAATAAGTATGTCACTTAGGAGTTTCATTCAGCTATTAGTAACAGACCCGAGTAACAGACCACAGTATCTTCAGGAACCCAGTCTTCTTCCTTGTAGCTTCCCCACTCAAGGTTCTCATAGACAGCCCTCTTACCTGCATTCCAGGAAGGAAGCAGAAAGGAATAAGGCTTCTTCTGGCAACTGAGTTAATCTGCTTTGAAGATATTCCCCCAAAGTCCCTTCAACCATTATCTGCATTAGCCAGAACTTAGTGACATGGCCTCATCTAACTATAAGGGAGACTTGAAAATATCTTTTAACTAGGCACATTGTGAATAATATCTCCCTGACAAAGAAGGCATGATTACATTATTTAGAATCATCTGGAATAGTAACATGTCAGCAAAGACCACAATTTATGACACCATCTTGTCTGTCCTTTAAAATGTGAGGAATAATGTATTGAGGTCATTAAATTACTCTGGACCAAACTGAAGCCACTATCACCTTCTTGCCAAAGAACTCCTGCAGTGACAGACAGAGGCAGTCTTTACCTACTACATGTCTAACTATCTGTAGAAATAGTTTTAGTACTGCAGATACATCATTTCTCCTTGGTATTTGTCTCCTGAAACAATATCAAAGGTATGTTCTCAGCAAGACTTCTAAAATACAGAAGACAAAGCTGTACTGACTGCTCCAAATCCACTATGGCAATCTTATTCCTTGCATCATTGCCTGCCTTTCTGCAGCTGGTACGGCCGGTTTTCCTTTCCATTGTATCCTTGGAAAGAAGGATTAATTGCCTATGTGAGGGACCACCCTAAAATGGAAAACAGCATCAGCTACTTCTCCCATGCAAGAGCTTCCTCCCATCACCCTGTAATCCATATTTTCTATCTGCATGTCACCAGAAGGCTTGGATGGGAAGGGAAGGGAATGACAGCAGGAGGGGTAATCAGGTGGCTTCAATTATATCTATAATCTTTTTTCTTATTTTTTGAGGGAGTTTCCGTCTTGTTGTCCAGGCTAGAATTCAGTGGCACGATCTCGGCTCACTGCAACCTCCATCTCCCGGGTTCAAGCGATTCTCCTGTCTCAGCCTCCCAAGTAGTTGGGATTACAGGCATGTGCCACCACATCCAGCTAATTTTTTGTACTTAGTAGAGACAGGGTTTCACCATGTTGGTCAGGCTGGTCTCGAACTCCTAACCTCAGGTTATCCACCCGCTTCAGCTTCCCAAAGTGCTGGAATTACAGGCGTGAGCCCCTGTGCCCAGCCAATATTTTCTTTTTAAAGAGAAAAAGTGATCAGAAGTAAATATAGCAAAATACTAAGACTTGATAAGGCTTGGTGATAAACTGGTGATTATTTATTATCATTTTTTATTTAAGATATTCCATAATAAAAATATACTTTCATAGCTTTTCTTACCCCACCCCCACCCCCACTATTCCAGAGTACTTCAGGTGGCTACTATGGAACCTAGACTAAGTAATTAACTTCCCTTTCCCTCTGTCTCTAAGGGTACCGCGATGCACAAATTGGATGGATTCAAATTGTAGAGGACCTTCATGAAAGAGTACCAGAAAAGGCGGATTTTTCCCCCTTTGGAAATTCTCAGGGTCCAAGTCGAGTAGCTCAATTCCTTGTGATCTATGCGCCAAGAAGGGGAATTTTAGAAGTGTGGAGCACACAGCAGGGACCTCGAGTAGGAGCTTTCAATGTGGGGAAGCACTGCAGGTAAGCTGCAAATGCTGGCATTGTGCTGGTTACAAAATGAAATATAGGAATGCTTTTATTAAAATAAAGCTTTTACTAAAGCTGCTTATTAGATTACAAGTTTGAGAATTACAGTATTCTTTATTGTGGTTTTTCCTGTGAGTGTCTGATATATACTTAAGTATTTAATAACCAAAAAAAAATTGAAAATGCCATGATACACTGCTGAATTAAAGTTAGCTTGTTGCTGATGTTTGTCCCTTACTTATGCTATGAAGACTCAAAAGGAAAGGTTCCTTTAGCTTGCCCTAGTCATAAGTGAGGTGAATGCTTTGTTTGCCATTGAAACATGGGCCTGATTGTGTTCATTTAATTTTTTAGAATCTTTCAACAAGGCAGAACTCTGCTAGCTTTACTTACGTATTTGCTATCAGTATTTAGTTGCCTTATTAATACTCCTAAATTGATAATAATGTTGGGTTTCCTAGCTATAATAAAAGCACCTTTTGGCATTTCTCCTTGTTCTAATGTTTTTACCATATTGGGATGTGATTTCTTTAGGCTGCTGTATCCTGGCTATAAAATAATGGGCTTAAATAATGTTACCAGTCAGAGTTGGCAGCCACAGACGTATCAGATCTGTCTTGTTGATCCAGTGTCTGGAAGTGTGAAAACAGTGAATGTTCCCTTCCATTTAGCACTGAGGTAAGGTGTATCTGGTGTTGCTGACTGACGCTCCTCTGCTAACTTTTCTTAGTTCCTAGGTTTGTTGTACTCTCTTTTGTTGTTGCTGTTTTGTTGTTTCCTTTGTCTTTAGACTGATATCTTTAAATAGAAAAAATTAAAAGGAAAAAAAAGTTGGAGTGTGTCAGAATTAGAAAGAAAATAATTTCACATTCTGTAATAATTTGTTATATTTATTGGTTAGCGATAAGAAGAGTGAACGAGCCAAGGATATGCACCTAGTGAAGAAACTAGCAGCCTTACTGAAAACAAAATCTCCCAATCTTGGTAGGTATTCTGTCATACGAATAATAAAGCATATTGTTCTATCATCTTTTAAATCAATAAACTATTCTAAATGGAGCAATCAAAATGATGCATGGATGAGCTTATTGGAATTGCTCTGTAAGGCTGAAGTGTGCCATCTAGAGGGTATTATAATTCATAACAAGAAAACATTAATGTGAGAGAACCCAAAAATCCTTTAGACTCAACTGGTAGTACAGATATGTTCATTTTCTTTCAGAATAATGTTTCACTGTTATAAAAATTAAAATTTTACTTTAATTTTTTCTTTATAGATTTGGTTGAAACAGAAATAAAGGAATTAATTCTTGATATTAAATACCCTGCAACCAAAAAACAAGTAAGTATATATAATACATGAAGTTTCCTGCTAGTAGCTATAATATATCCTTCTTAAGAAAATCTTTGTTTTCCTATTTCCCCAAAACATGACAGGCTGAAATCTTCTTTTCAGGTTTTTATTGTTTATCCGTTTCTGTATTTTCATGTGGAAGTTCCTGTTGTCTCTTTAAAAAAAAAAAAAAAAAAAAAATTAATATTCATGCCTGTAATCCCAGCACTTTGGGAGGCTGAGGCGGGTGGATCACGAGGTCAGTAGTTCGAGACCAGCTGGTCAACATGGTGAAACCCCGTCTCTACTAAAAATACAAAAAAATTTAGCTGGGTGTGTTGGCGGGTGCCTGTAATTCCAGCTACTCAGGAGGCTGAGGCAGGAGAATCGTTTGAATCCGGAAGGCGGAGGTTGCAGTGAGCTGAGATCGCACTATTGTACTCCAGCCTGGGCAACAGGGCAAGACTCCATCTCAAAAAAAAAAATTAGTATTACCATATATCTAAGTGTGTTTTATATACACACATGTAAACATCCCTACATTATATATATTACGTATATAATATAGATGTAATAGTAAATATTTGTGTATGACCACCTGCCTTAGGAAATACAATCTTACCAGGAACTCTAAAGAGCCCTGAGTGTCCCCCCTCAGTCCCATTCCCTCCTCCCATCCTTAAGGTAACCATAATTTATAATTTTGTGGTTCTTTTCTTTTTCTTTGCTTTATAGTTACATCATTCCTGTGTGACTCCTTTGAAACCTGTTGATGCATTTCCTGTCTTTTCAAACTTTACATAAATGGAGTCATGCCCTATGTCTTCGGTGACTTTAGTTTTTCCTTCAGGATTATGTTTCTGTGTCATTCATATTGGTGTATGTAGCTATAGTTATAATTGATTCATTTACTATGCCATACAAATTCCGCTCACTGACTAGAATTTATTTACACTCCTGTCAGTGAATGGCTAGGTTGTTTACAGATTTTTGACATTACAAACAATGATGCTGTGCTTATCCATGTACATATTTCCTCATTCACATATGCAAGAGTTTTTCTGGCATTTATACCTAAGAGTGGAATTGCTAGGGTGTGAACTTCTTCAGCTGTACTAGTTGATGGCAAATTGCTTCTCAAAATAGTTGTACTAATTTATATTCCCACTTGTTCTGTATGAGCCCCTGTTACTCCACAGCCTCAGTATTCCATGGTATTGCCAGACCTTTACTTTTTGCCAGGCTCGTGGTTATAATATGGCCACCATTGGTGATTTCTTTTACTCCCACTCTTCCTATCCAAACCCCTCATAATGCTATTCAAGTCCTAACTCCATAAATTCTTACATAATGCTTCGATCCCCATGGATAACTCTGAACTCCTACTCTACTTTCAGTCAAAACTGGATAGTTAATGACTACTTATTTTCTGATTATTTCATGTATGTTAATCATAGCTCCCCCAACTTTTTTTTTTTTTAGGTCTTATAAGCTCCTTCAAGTAGGAACCTTACCAAATACTTGATTTTTATAATTCACAGCATCTAAAATAATGCTACTGTGAAAATGTAAAAAAAAACTGTATCACAGGTTTTTTCTTTTCTCTTACACAGTCACTAAACACTTCTGCCACTAGATGTAGGGTTTTTTTTTTTCCCACCACACCAATGAATTTCTTTGGCAGATTCTCCAGCTAACACCAGCTGGTTATTCTCTAATTCAGTTCAATTCTGACACCATCTACCTGGAGATAGCATGAGATCATCAGCACAGATTAAGAGCTCTGTCCCGCAAGACTTCTACCTGCTTCAGATACCAGTCACAAGTAGTTGGTCATCAGCTATATTTCTGACTGACTGGCTATAAATTAGGGTTACTATGACCCCCTCTTTGCAGGTGATAAATTTGCTAGATCAGCTGACAGAACTCAGGGAAACATTTTACTTGAACGTTTACCCATTTATTATAGAGGATATTACAGAGGGTAGCGATGAACAGCCAGGTGGAAGAGATGCATAGAGTAAATCATATGGGAAGGGTTGCAGAGCTTCCATTCCCTCTGCTGGCAAGCCACCATTCAGGAACCTCTACATGTTCAGCTATCCAGAAGCTCTTCCAACCCTTATCCTTTTGGGTGTTGTTGGAAGCTTCATTATATAAGCATGACTGATTACATCATTGGCCATTGGTGATCAACTCAGTCTTCAGCCCCTCTTGGCTCCCCAGAGGTCAGGGGTTGGGCTAAAAGTTCCAATCCTCAAATACATGCTTGGTTCCACTGGTAACCAACCCCTTATTATGAAGCTTTGCAGAAGCCTGCCATGAGTGGCCTCATTAGAAGAAAAGATGCTCCTATCACCTGGGAAATTACAGACATCTTAGAATCTCCTCATCAGAAACTGGGGGTCAAAGACCAAATGTTAGAACAAAATGTTCTCCTAACACCTCTGTCTACAAAGGGATTAAGAGCTCTGACTGATGAACTAGGGCAGAGACTAAACATTGGAACAAAAGAAACTCCTAGCAACCCCATTGTTCAGGAAATTATAGGAACTCTGTGTCAGGTACTGGGGCCATAGACCAATGTGTATATTTCTTATTATTTTATAGCTACATACATGGGAGAATTTAGTGCAGAGTGATTCTGCTGCAGTCCACTTTTAAAACACTTTTTGTTGTGTTATTGTAGAACAGAAAAACCTTTGTGACTTTTAATTGTGTTTTCCATTCTACTGACAATGCTAATTGGCTCTCATTTTCCTTAGGGCAAAGTCTCCATTATTAGAGATGACATAATGATGACAAAGTGGGCATCTAAAGAGGCAGTTTGAGAAATCTGTAGTAGAAAGGGTCATAACCCACACAGTTCTTCTCATTTTGATGCCATCTTTCTTCTTATCTTAAATCATAGAACAACAAAATTGGGAAACCAGCATAATGCAAAATGTCTTCTTGATTTTCTTTTTTTTAAATGGTACTTCTGAATCATGTATGAAGCTGTGAATTTTATAAAAAATACTAGAAAACTCAATAACAAAAGTTATATCTTAGAGTCTGACTGACTAAAGGGAGGGAAGAAACCAGTTTAGGCTTTGGGAGACTGAATAATGGGGAAGAAAGTAAGCTAGCTGCTAGCCTGTGTAATCGTAGGCAGAACAGGAGCAGGTTACACTTGTCCTGGGTTCTTGCCTCTTATAGTCACTTTCTTTATTGCTTCCTGGTAGTTGCTTCATTATAGGCCTGAGCAACATCTTGAGCCACCCTCTAAGCCCATTTCTCCTCCACAAACACACGGAAGTTTTGTGTTGATTGGATATTTGTCTTACCCTACATTCTCAGCCTACTTTTTAAACTATGTAATCTCATTAATTGAAACCCAATTTAATGTGCTAATATGAAAGGATAAATATGACCTTTAACTGCTATGTCTGACTCATTGATGTTTCTGATAGTTGCTACTTTAGGCATGAAGAGATATTTTGGGATTGGTTATAAAGAATCTTAAATATCTATGGGGGTAGGGAGAGGGAGGTAGGGAAAGGTGGTTACTATATCTATCTAGCAGGGCCTATAGATTATGCCTGCCATGCACAAATGCAGTTATTAAGCTATAACTAAGTTATTAGCAGCTTTTGTTATTGACATGACAATAACCACTGCTTTTCATTTATTCCTAGATAGCATAAGCATATTCAAACACTTCTTATTGGTAAATAGCTTTATCTTTGTTTCTGTTTTGATTGGGCTATTCTGTTAAGTAGCAGTTGCCTTCTAGTTGTTTTATTCTCAGCCTGGATTTTTGTCATTTATATCATATTTGGCATGACATAAAGTTGATTGAATATTACTTAACAGTGCAACTTGAGATTTAAGATATGTACACTAAAACATCTTAAATATAGAGCTTCTCTTTGAAATTTGGGGTAGTAAAAGTTTGGCATAAATATAAGATTTAAAAAGTAAAATCGTTGCCTTATAATTACTAGAACTGTTCAATATCTTTTTTCTAGGCTTTGGAAAGCATTTTGGCAAGTGAACGTTTACCATTTTCTTGCCTTAGAAACATCACTCAGACTTTAATGGACACTTTAAAAAATCAAGGTAATAGGGTTTGTACTGATTGGAGGTTACGTTCTTAACTCAAATTTTGTAACTGATTATAGAAAGCTATTGACTTTGTGATACCATCATGTTACTTTAATGTGGAAATAATATATATATAAGAAATTAAGAATCTTATTTATTCCCTATTTAATATATATAGTTGATCTTCATCTAAACTGTCTTTGAATGTATTGACTGTTTGTTATTGGGAAGTTGTTTCTAATCGTGAGGAAAGGGGTCAGGATAGAATGATAAGTGGTTATTCTGATATAGCTGTAGAACATTAAAGAAAGCATTGGAATGAAGAAGTTATCTGGTGGTATGGGAAAACAACCAAGCTCTCTCGCTGCCATTGTCTTTTCTTTAGCTTCACAAGAGGAGACAGATTTCTCTAGGGGGGCACATAATGTCATTTTGACCCAGATAATAATAAAACATATTTGTACTTTGTATTAATGTTTTATTAGTGTATCAGTTTCCCATCAGTTTCCCTCATGAACAGAGTTAAGGACTTCCAAAATCACAGACGACAATCAGATTATTTTTTCTGGTCATTTTTTGATGTTCAAAATTTGTCTGTACTATCACATTGTTCTTTAAAATCAGTCAGCCCATCAAAATATATTTGCCTGAAAAAGGATTACACTTGAAACTGTGGGGTTGTAACACCATATTCCATCCAACTGAACTAGTAAAAATTCACTTTATTCTGAATTCCTAACGTCAGTTAAATTGTAGTGTACAGTGGACTGGTGTCATCTAGTTGTGACTTTTGTTTGTCCTATTAATTATGTAAAACCAACTTTGTGTTTTAATTATGTGTAAGCCAGCTTAAAGTGGCTTAATAAACAAATTATAATTTGTTCTTTCAGGGCTTCAAACATGCTAATTTTGAGACTCTTTTTCAACCTTTTTTTTAACAGATACATGAAACTGACATTGGCAAATAGTGAACTCCTTTAGTGTACACCACTTGTCGGAAATAAATACCTCTTTTAAAAAGCATGGTATACTTATAAAGCCCTCCCACCCCTCAAGGCATTAACAAAATCTCAAAATTTATTAAATGAAAAGTTATCTTTCACTGACCTGGTAGTAAACCAAACACCATTGTTGGAGTTCTATAAAATCATCAATTTCAAGGTCTACATAAAAATAAGATTCCTAAAATCTAATTATTTTGTATGGTCAGTTTTATTAAGGCTATAAGAACTTGAACAATATTCCACGATACTGTATTTCAAATAAGATTTTAGGGGGATTATCATTGTCTCCCTTTTTAAAGAATAAATATTTGTTTTATATTAGATATAAATATTCATATAGTATTCCAGATAATTTCTTTAAATTTTAAGTATTACATGAAGATATTTCCACTTTCTTTTTTATCGCCCTACTTTTAGAGCATCTTATTTTATTTAAAAATTAGACATTTTGTCATGACAGAAAAATTATTTTTGCTTTCAAAATCTGATATAGCTTAAGCATCTCAATATTTAATACATCAGAGCATCAGGGAATTATGTAATATTGAGAGATTTAATGAAAGAAAAGCCTGTTTATGAGTCTGTTAAATATATCTCTTATATATACTTTTCCTTCTGCCTTTTAGAACTTGAGTCGGTTGATGAAGGATTGCTACAGTTTTGTGCCAATAAACTAAAATTGCTGCAACTCTATGAGTCGGTCAGTCAACTAAATTCCCTTGATTTTCATTTAGACACACCATTCTCTGATAATGTGAGTAATCCCACGTTTTATATTATATAAAATAATCTATCTGATTGCTTTTACTTTTTAAAATCAGTAGTAACAAAGTAGAAAATTAAGAATTTTTTTAAAGCTTTAAAGGTATATTTTGTTTACCAAGCCCCCTGCTAGCTCTCTGTGCCTTGCTGCTAAATTTATATTATTTATACAAGTGCTGAGATTATAGGCATAAACCACTATGCCCAGCCACAATATGTTTTTGCACGTATAGTATATAAAAATAGTTTGAGGCCGGGCGCGGTGGCTCAAGCCTGTAATCCCAGCACTTTGGGAGGCCGAGACGGGCGGATCACGAGGTCAGGAGATCGAGACCATCCTGGCTAACACGGTGAAACCCCGTCTCTACTAAAAATACAAAAAACTAGCCGGGCGAGGTGGCGGGCGCCTGTAGTCCCAGCTACTCCGGAGGCTGAGGCAGGAGAATGGCGTAAACCCGGGAGGCGGAGCTTGCAGTGAGCTGAGATCCGGCCACTGCAGTCCAGCCGGGGCTACAGAGCAAGACTCCGTCTCAAAAAAAAAAAAAAAAATAGTTTGAAAGCCTAACAGGTTGTATCCCTGAGAGCCACATACAGGACTTATATGTGGATACAGTGAGAATTGTTTTTCTATGTTTTATTTTATAGTGTTTACACTGGTTAATAATTAAGCATTTAAATTCAAATATTTAGTTTCCTCAGAATGGTAAGAGTTGCATTTGACACCCTTTTAAATTTTTTTCGGATTATACAGTAAAACATGTTTATTAAAATTCTAGCATTTGCCAGGGCATAGTGGCTTGCACCTGTAATCCCAACACTTTGGGAAGCTGAGGTGTGAGGATCACTTGAGCCCAGGAGTTCGAGACCAGCCTGGGCAACATAGTGGGCCCTGTGTCTACAAAAAAAACTTTTAAAATTAGCTGGATGTGGTGGTGCACACTTGTGGTCCCAGCTACTCAGGTGGCTGAGGCAGGAGGATTGCTTGAATCCAAGAAGTCAAGGCTGCTGTGAACCATGATCGTGCCAAGGTACTCTAACCTGGGTAACAAAGTGAGACCCTGTCTCGAAAAAAAAAAAGAAAAATGCTAACATTCTAGAAGATAATAAAGTACCCTCAAGAAATATGCTAAAATGGTACTTTTAGTAGTATGTAGTGTTCAAGATTATAGTTTATTTAAATAAACTCCTACTCATGAAATGTGACTTGTAAGCAAAGTTTTAAGCAGAATACATGATAGCTATTATATTAATTAAAAAGTCAACTTTTGCTTACAATCTTGAATTTCAGTTCAGATAATGTGGTTGATAGATGTGGAATGTTGTTTTTGTTTTCTATTTTAAAGGACTTGGCTGTGTTACTAAGGCTTGATGAAAAAGAACTACTTAAGCTCCAGGCATTACTAGAGAAGTATAAGCAAGAGAACACCAGGACAAATGTTCGATTTTCTGATGATGAAGATGGTGTGTTGCCTGTAAAAACATTCTTGGAATATTTAGAATATGAAAAGGATGTGCTCAATGTAAAGAAGATAAGTGAAGAGGAGTATGTGGCTTTAGGTAGGTAAAATAATACACTGGTCTTCGTATCCCTCTTCTTTTAGAAGAAAACGTGGTAGGAACGTATAGCATCTCAGGAGATTCTGTTTGTTTTGAAATTTAAATAATGGAAGTATTTAATGTACTGTATTTTTTGGCCAACAAAAGACACTCTGGTCGATAGGTTGTTTTAATAAGTATACTAAAGAGACAATATTAGATCATGATTTGCTTTCTGCTTTAATAAATCAAGCAAATTGAACCATTAATTTCTCTTCCTTCATAATGTTTTGTTTCTCTGGAATTCCAGATTGTGATTCAATAAGATTGTTAGTCCAAATGGTAAGTAGTCATTGATTAATGTGCTTTGTTTTTGTTCTACCAGGTAGTTTCTTTTTTTGGAAGTGTTTGCATGGAGAAAGCTCCACTGAGGATATGTGTCACACTTTGGAGTCGGCTGGACTTAGCCCTCAGCTGTTGTTGGTGAGGTGTTTTTGGTTGCTGGATGCTGTTCTTCCTTGTGAATGTCACCCAGAAGTGTCAATCTTCTTTTTTTTTTTTTTAACTGTTGTCTTTTAGGTTATCATAGAATGTTCATGAAAACTTTCTAAAAATGATCAAAGAAATTTTTAATCACCATATTTAATAGAGTAATATTATTTTATTTTTCTTATACCCTGTAAATTTTTTTTCTTTTTCGTTTACTTTGAGAGAGAAAGTGTCTTGCTCTGTCACCCAGGCTGGAGTACAGTGGTGTGATCGTAGCTCACTGCGGCCCCAACCTCCTGGGCTCAAGCCATCCTTCCATCTCAGCCTTCTGAGTAGCTGAGGCTACAAGTGCATGCCATTGTGCTGGCCAATTTTTTTTTTTTTTTACTTTTGTAGAGATGGAGGTCTCGCTATGTTGCCCAGGCTGTCTGAAACTCCTGGCTGAAGCAATCCTCCCTGCTTGACCACTCAAAGCTTTTGGATTACAGACAAGAACCACCGTGCCTGGCCAATTTTCTATAAATGTTAACAAGCATATTCTATAGTTGGCCTAAGATAAGTTTAGAATCTGTATGCACACATCTATATGCATGCATTTACAATAGAATTGAATCATCAGTAAAAAACTGTCATGTTACGATGGAAAAGATCTTAAAAACAAAATAAACTTCCCTTAAAGCAATGTGGAATTGTTATCAAACGTTTTAAACTTTGAATATATATTATAATGTAATCTCAATTATAACAAATATAAAACAAAAGAATCATCCAAGGAGAAGATACAACACTAGATTTTTGCCCTTTCTGAAAAAATCAAGGAAAGTTACCCCATCTTCCTTGTTCTTCTTTGTTCTTACCTATCCCTACACATGAATGCATACACAGCTGTCCCTCAGCACCCATGAAAGATTGGTTCCAGGAACCTCCCCCTCCAATACCAAAATCCATGGATACAGAAGGTCCTGATATAAAATGGTGTAATAAAAAATTAGCCAAGCATGGTGGCATGTCCCTGTATTCCCAGCTACTCAAGAGGCTGAGGCATGAGGATCCCTTGAATCAGGGAGGTCAAGGATGTGCTGATTGCACCTCTGCACTCCAGCCTAGGTGACAGAGTGAGACTGTGTCTCTAAAAAAACAAAAAAGTGGTAATTGCATGTAACCTATGCACATCTCCCGTATACCTTAAATCATATCTAGATAACTTTTAATACCTTATGCAGTGTAAATGCATTGTAAATTATTGTTTACAATGTAAATTATTGTTAAATTATTGTGTAAATTATTGTTAAACCTACTGAGGGAATAATGACAAGAAAAAGTCTGTATGTGTTCAGTATAGATGGAACTGTCCATCTTTTTTTTTCTGAATATTTTTGACTCACAGTTGATTAAATCCACAGATGTGGAATGCATGGATACAGAGGGCCAACTGCATACTCTTTCACACACCCCCATTCACATGTTATATTTTTACCAGGATTTGGGCATCCTACCTCTGTGAGCTTGTTGATGGTTTAATGTGTTGTTTTTATTTTGTATGTGTCTGATTTTGGTATCTGGGTAATGCTGGCCTCATAGAATGAGTTTGGAAGTATTCCCTCCTCTTCAGTGTTGTGAAATAGTTTGAGTATAATTGATACTAGTTCTTCTTTGAATGTTTGAAAGAATTCAGCAGGAAATTCATTAGATCTGGGCTTTTCTGTGATGGGAGATTTTTATGACTGCTTCCATCTCATTACTTATTACTGGTTTGTTGAGGTTTTCTGTAAAGCTGTTCATAATAGTCTCTAATGATCTGTGTTTCTAATGATGTGTTTCTGTGGTATCAATTGTAATGTTTTCTTTTTTGTCTCTGATTTTATTTATTTGAGTCTTTTCTCTTTTTTTCTTAGTCTAACTAAAGGTTTATTGATTTTGTTCATCTTTTTTAATAAAGAGCTTTTTTGTTGATCTTTTGTAACTTTTTTAGTCTCAATTTCATTTATTTCTGCTTGATCTTTTTACTTCTTTTACTAATTTTTAGGTTGGTTCTTTTCTAGTTTCTTGAGGTGCCTTGTTAGATTGTTTATTTGGAGTCTTTTGTTGAGGTGTTTATTGTCTATAGACTTCCCCTTTTTTTTTTTTTTTTTTTTGAGACTCTGTCACCAGGCTCGCTCTGTCACCAGGCTAGAGTGCAGTGATGTGATCTTGGCTCACTGCAACTTCCGCCTCCTGGGTTCAAGCAATTCTCCTACCTCAGCCTCCTGAGTAGCTGGGACTACAGGCATGCGCCACCACGCCTAGCTAATTTTTGTATTTTTAGTAGAGATAGGGTTTCACAGTGTTGGCCAGGATGGTCTCAATCTCTTGACCTCGTGATCTGCCTGCCTCGGCCTCCCAAAGTGCTGGGATTACAGGCGTGAGCCACCACACCTGACCACCTTCCCTCTTAGCACTCCTTTTGCTGCATCCCATTTTTATTTTTTTCAAGAAATTTTTAAATTTTATTTTTAGTTGCTTCCTTGCCTCATTGACTGTTCAGGAGCATGTTGTTTAATATCTGTATTTGTGTAGTTTCCAAAGTCCCTCTTGTTACTGATTTCTAGTTTTATTCTGTTGTCAGATAAATACTTCATATGATTTTGACTTTTTAAAATTTGTTGAGAATTGTTTTGTGGCTAACATATGGTCTGTCCTGGAGAATGTTTTATGTGCTGATGAAAAGAATGTGTATTCTGCAGCAGCAAACGAAATGTTCTATAAACGTCTATTAGGTCTGTATGGTCTAGTATGTAGTTTAACTCTGATCTTTCTTTGTTGAAGATCTGTCCATTCCTGGACTGGAATGGACTAGGAAGATCTGTCCATTCCTGAAAGTGAGGTCAAAGACCTCTGTTATTACTGTATTGAAGTCTGTCTCTCCCTTTAGATCTATTAATATTTGCTTTATATATTTGAGTGCTCCATTGTTGGGTGCATATGTACTTACTGTTGTTAGATCTGGCTGATTTGACTCTTGACTCTTTTATCACTGTATAATTACCATCTTTGTCTCTTTTTTTTTTTTTTTTTTTTGAGACAGAGTCTCACTGTTGCCCAGGTGGGAGTGTAGTGTCATGATCTCAGCTCACTGCAACATCTACCTCCCAGGTTCAAGTTATTATCTTGCCTCAGCCTCCCCTTCTTCTCTTTTTATAGTTTTCAACTTAAAATGTATTCTATCTGATATATGTGCAGCATCTCCTGCTCTTTTTTCGTTTTAATTTTTATGGAATATCTTTTTCCATTCCTTCACTTTCAGTCTATGTTTGGCTTTATAGGTAAAGTGAGCTTCTTGTATGCGGTATACATTTGTATGTTGTTTTTTAATCCATTCAGTCCCTCTGTATCTTTTTTAAATTATTATTTTCCTGGGCCTAAGCTATTCTCTTATCTCAGCCTTCCAGTCAGCCAGGACTATAGGTGCATACCACTGTGCCCAGCTCACTCTGTGTCTTTTAATTGGAGAATTCAGACCACACATTCAGTGTTGTTATTGATTGGTAAGATCTTACTACTGCCATTTTGTTACTTGTTTATTAGTTGCTGTGTAACTCCTCTCTTTTTTCTGTCTTTTATGGTTAAGTGATTTCCTCTTATAGTATGTTTCAATTCATTGCTTTTGATTTTAGTGTATCTATTGTAGGCTTTGCACTGTGATTACCATGAGGCTTACAAAAAAAAATCTAGTTACAACAAGAATTTGATACCAACTTAACTTTGATTGCAAAACAGCAAAACCAACAAACCATAAAAAGAAAACCTATACATATTAACTCTTTTCTCCCCTCATTTTAGCATTTTTGATGTCATCATTTTATGTTATTTATGTTGTCTCTTAACAAATTGTCCTTTTTTTGATAGTTTTTCTTTTAGTCTTCTTACTAAAGATATACGTGGTTTAAACACCACAATTACAATATTAGTACAACAACCACATTAGCATAATTTTCTTTCAGTTTGGAGAACTCCCTTTAGTGTCTAAGAAATCACACATTTCTTACAGGATAGGTCTGATAGCAATACATTCCCTTAGCTTTCGTTTGTCTCGGGAAATCTTTTATTTCCCTTTTTCATTTTTGAAGAATAACTGTGCCACATACAGTATTTTTAGGTGGCAGTTTTTTTCCTTCAACATTCTGAACATATTGTCCCACTCCCTCTTGGCCTGTGAGGTTTCTGTTGAGAAATCTGCTACCAAGGATATTGGATCTGTCTTATACATTATTTGCTTCTGTTCTCTTGCTGTTTTCTAAATTCTCTCTGTCTTTGACCTTTATGAGGTTGTAAATTAGAGTGTTCTTGTTTGAGTTAACTCAGATTGGTGACCCTTGACCTTCCTGTACCTGTATATTCTGGTTTGGAAACTTTTCTGTTATTATTTGAGTAAACGTTCTACTCCTTTGTCTTTCTCAGTTCTCTCTTTAACTCCAATAACCCCAATATTTGCTCTTTTGAGGTTGTTTTATAGATCCTATAGGTCTTGTTCATTCCTTTTTGTTCATTTCATTTCTTTCTTCTCCTCTGGCTATGTATTTTCAAATAGTCTATCAACGAATTCACTGATTCTTTCTTCTGTTTGATCAATTCTGCTATTGATGTTCTCTATTGCATTTTTCATTTTATTTATTTTTCAGTTCCAACGTTTCTATTTGATTTTTTTTCATTCGTATTTCAGTCTTTTAAAAATTTCTCTGATAAATTTTTGAATAGATTGTGTGTGTTTTCTTAAAATTTGTTGAGCTTCCTTAAACAGCTATTTTGAATTCTTTGTCTGGGAGATCACGCATCTCCCTCACTTTAGGTTCTGTCTCTGGTGCCTTACTTTGTCCATTTGGTGAGGTCATGTTTCCCTGAATGTTCTTGATGCTTGTGGAAGTACAATGGTATTGTATATTGATATATTAGGTATCTACTTTAGTCTTCACAGTCTAGCTTTGTTTGTACTTGACCTTCCTCAGAGGGCCTTCCAGGGATTCTAAGCTGACTATTTTGTTCCCTGAGCTTGTGACCCTTGCAGCACTAGACAACACTCTAAGCCCAGGCTTGCTGCAGGTCTCTCAAGAGCTCTGAGGTTTATGTGGCTTTCCAGCCTTCATGAACTGGGGAAAGACCTAAGGAGGGTGCTGAGGCTATGTGGGAATGCTGGCCAGGGACCTGGGTCCAGAAGACTGTCCTGGTGGCCCAGACAGGTGTGCCTCCCAGCAGGTCTCTGCACAGGTGGATGGGTCTCCAGCTGCAGTGAGAGGGAGTAGAAGTGAGACTGGACCTCTTTAGGATGTGTGAAAAGGAAGTTGGCAGGCCTGTTTTGTTGGCCCAGATGGTTATGTGTTGCCCAGCAGGTTCCTGCACAAGTGAGATAATTCCTCAAGTGCAACAGGAGGGGCTTGAGCTGAGACTGGGCCCTTTCGGGATCAGCTGTGGGAATGGAGGCTGAAGTGTCTTATGTTGGCTCAGAGAGGCATGTGTCTTCAGCAAGTTCCTGTGCAGATAGGATAGTTCTCCAGCTGCAGTGAGGGGGCCCTGAGGGGGATCTGCTGAAACAGAGGCTGGTGAGCCTGTCAGGGAGGCTCTGAGTCCTGGGCTGAGAGATATGGGTGAGTCTCCCTCTGGGTCCTTATGCAAGCAACTCTGAGCTGGGACCTCAGCTAAGGAAGTTGAGGGCAGCACCGCAAGGCTACTTTCCAGCCCACTGCTGAGACCAGTGCTAGGGGCAGACTAGCCTTTCTGCCAAAACACTAGTGTGAGTAGTTCCTTTTGGACCCCATGGCAAATGGTTTTGGTGGCAGGATCATGGGCAAACAGGGAAGTAGCCAAGCCCCTTGTGGGGATTAGGCTGTTTCTGGGCTTCAGTCTGGAAGTCAGTTCAGGGGGACAAATCAACCACCTTATTGTGAGAGAATGTAAGTAGGTTACCTTCTATTCTGCCATCTTGGTGGCCTCAAGGTTTCTGTTACTCAAAATCTATCATTTAGACATCATCTGGTTATATGTCAATATACAACATTTTTATGTATGAGATAATGGTAACATTTTAATATGTGAATTCATAAATATCATATTATGAATAATGTAATGTGGCATTCTTTGTTGTGACTGTTGGAATATCTTATTTTGCATTTACTAATTATGGAGGTAGTTACCTTTATACACTAGACTGTCTTCTCCTGTTTTATGTGTCCATATATGTGTTTCTATGTGGTAACTTAATTTATCTCTGTATTCACTTCTTTATTTTTCTTCTTTCATCTTAATGTTTCCTGCAGTTTAAAATATCTTTATATTGCTTATAAGTGATTCTAAAATTTTATCATTATATTCTGAGTTTCTTTGGCATCCTCTATTTTATACTGATATCCTATATACAAACAAAAGCTTGACTGTTTGGAATGTTTAATGTTTATAGAAAACAGGAAAAACACACTCTAGGTGATAAACAGAGATTACCTGGAGGGTAAGAAATAGAAGGAGGTAACCTAGGGAGAAATAACAAGGAAAGTTAAGCAGAACAGGTTTTTTGTTTGTTTCAGAATTTTATTACAAGTGATAGTGGGTAGAGAAGAGGTTGGTTGGAGAGAAAAGCAGAATTCATAGTGTGAAGAGAAGTCCAAGGCATGGCATTTAGTTTTTTTGGCTGCCTTAATCTAAAATAACCTTCTGGCTGCCAATTTTGATGAGCATTTTGAAACTTTGTTGTTGATGGGGAAAGGAACAAAGCTTTAAGAGGCATTAAATCTATAGGTATGTTTAGAAATCTGGTATACTGGCCGGGCGCCATGGCTCATGCCTGTAATTCCAGCACTTTGGGAGGCCAAGGTGGACAAATCAGGTCAGGAGTTCTAGACCAGCCTGGCCAACATAGTGAAACCCTTCTCTACTAAAAATAGAAAAATTAGCTGGGCATAGTGGCTCGTGCCTGTAATCCAAGCTACTCGGAAGGCTGAGGCAGGAGAACCACTTGAATCTGGGAGGCGGAGGTTGTCGTGAGCCAAGATCGTGCTACTGCACTCCAGCCTGGATCACAGAGGGAGACTCCATCTCAAAAAAAAAAAAAAAGAAAAGAAAAGAAATCTGATGCACTTTAATAATAGACCCAGATCATACATTTTGTACATAAAATTTATCAAAGTGAATCTAGTGGCAACTTAATGGTGAGCCTAAAATGTAAAATAAATTCTGCCCTCCCCCCATGTTTCTTTTCCATCTGCTTCCCAGTATACATGCACATAAAACAGCGAGACAGAGTTATTTTTGATTGAATATATAGTGTCTTTGTTAACTGTATAGGCAGCCATTTTTTTAGCCTACCTAGTGGTGAAAAGCATCAGGTTATGGAGGTTAAGGGGAAGTCTAGCAGAGAGGAGATTCCCCCGATAAATAAACTAAGGTCATGCCGAATTTTGTTGGTTAAACAGGATATTGGGTTGCAAGTGGAAGGAACATGGTGTAATATGATCCCATTGTTGTGACAGTAAATCCCCGTTATCCTCCCTCGAACATACTCTGTATGTATCCATACATATAAAGCTGTTAATGGCTTGGAGCATAGTAATCTTTATATAGCCATTAGCATTTATTGTTAACATTGTCATTATTTATGAGCATGGAAGATATATTTGTTTTTTAGAAAAGGTTTCTAATGAGTACAAAAAATAGAATGAGTAAGACCTATTTGATAGCACAACAGGGTGACTGTAGACAGTAATAACTGTACATCTTAAAATAGCTTAAAGAATGTAATTGAATTGTGTGCAACTCAGTGGGTAAATGCTTGAGGGGATGGATACCCCATTGTTCATGATATGCTTATTTCATGTTGCATTACTTGTATCAAAACATATCATGTACCCCATACAAATATACACCTACCTACTATGTACCCACAAAAAGTTTTTTAAAGGTTGTCTGTATGGGATGAGGTTAAAAGGGAGCTGGTATGAAGAGGCCCTTGGAAGGGAAATTAGACCAAAAAGGAAAAAAAATAGAAGGCATTAAAGAGTGTGTGTGTGTATATATATGTGTGGTTTCATATGTGTAAAAATTAAGTGTATGTATAAATTTATATATACATGTATATATCCTCATACACGTGAACATTTTTAAAGGGGGAGAAAAGAAAATATGCATGTTACTAATAGCATCAAGCAGGTTTATTTTCAAATTTTAGTTCTTTTTTTTTTTTTTTTTGTAAATTTACCTGAGATCTGATAAACATGGATCCAATTTTAGTTCTTTTCTTTTTTTCTTTTTGAAAAGAAAGACTGGAGTGCAGTGGCGCAATCTCATCTCACTGCAACCTCTGCCTCCTGGGTTCAGGTGATCTCCTGCCTTAGCCTCCCAAGTAGCTGGGACTACAGGCACCTGCCACCACGCCCAGCTAATTTTTTGTATTTTTAGTAGAGATGGGGTTTCACCATGTTAGCCAGGATGGTCTCGATCTCCTGACCTCATGATCTGCTGCCTCGGCCTCCCAAAGTGCAAGGATTACAGGCGTGTCAATTTTAGTTCTAACTCATTAACTGTAGTGCTGGACAAGTTAATTTTCCCATATGAGCTTATTTCATCATTTCTGAAATCTGGATCATCATCCCTGCCACAGAAGTTGTTAGGATAAAATGAGGTGATGTGCATGTCACGTACTTATCACAGCTCCTGGCCCTGAGTTGTCCTCATAAATTCGCTTCCTTCATGAGCGTCTTCTCCTTCAACTCTTTACCCTCCTTAATTTTTGAAAGCTATTTGAAATAATTCGTTTAAACTAACAGTCTTTTAATTTAGAGCTATTTTCACATAAAAGTATTGCAGTATTATAATTAATCAAGGCCTTTCAGAGATACCAGTACTAACAGATGTAACACTATTTCATTAAACTTCATTATCCCAGAATTGTCTGTGAACCAATTTTATAAATCTTAAAAATATTTCAGCTTCAAGTAGGTATGCTATGCTGGTTTACAGTCATTTTAAAAAGTCACTTATGTTGACTTAAGTTTTTTGTTTAAAGTCTGTTTTTTCATAACTTACTGGTGATTTAAAAATTGGAGTTTGATACTTTTATATATTGCTTCTCACTGCCACATCTGCAATACCTTTGTATGGCCAAGGCAAGGCTAATATCCACAGCTCCAGATCCTACCTCTCTCCTGTCAAAACCTACAGCCAAGTGATACCTCGTTAATCGACACCAAATCTATGCTCACGTAGTAGTAACTACTATCTGGTAATGTGCTCCTTAATAGAGATTTGGATTGGAAGGCAATGCTTAACCCAAAGAAGAGTTGGAAACAGTGAAGTTTAAATATACAACAGGTTATAGAGAATCTCCTAGGTAGAAAAGGGACCTCATTCTCCCTCTCACATTACATGATACAGCAAGCAACTGCGTATTTTTTCACCTCAAGAAACTGCATCATCCATATGCATGCATCTGCTGTCTAGGAAAGTGTAAGATTTTTCTATGTTAAATTTTTTTTTTAGACTGAAAAAGATTTAAATTTGATTTCAGTCTCTGCTCCTGAGTGTTTGGCTTTCGAAGGAAAAGGATATTTTGGATAAACCACAGTCAGTCTGCTGTCTTCATACCATGCTGTCCCTCCTGAGCAAGATGAAAGGTAAACAAAGTTTGTTGCTCCTGTAAACAAAGCTTCATGTTTGAAATGTCACAAAAAAGATGGGAGAGTAGATAGGATCCCTTAACAGAAGGAGTCTATAGTGTACAAAACATTTCACCATAGAGATTCTTTTATGTATTAATAGAATACTTTTAATGCATTTGACTTATGCTTTAATTTATGAAATTTTATATTTTGTATCATCATCAAAAAACATGATTTGAACCTACATGTTAACTCAGTAAGGCAAATGGAATGGTCTTAGGGGAGGTAATGTTTTTCTTGTTATTTTTTGTATGATTATCAGAATATTAATCTATTAAAATATTCAGTAGTTTTCAATAATGATGAAATATTCCAAATAAGGATTTAATATTGATTGAGAACAAAGATGACTAAAAGAGCATAAATAAATGGAATAGAAATGTTCTGAATAAAATAGATTGTTAGACTTCCACTTCACTGAGAAATATAAAAATATATCAGTAGGGAACTTAGTTTTAACATTATGTTTAACATAAATGGTTAGTCCCAAAAAATTGACAGGGTAAGAGTTTATTTTTCAGTTTTCTCCTATCCCTATAGTGGCCATCGATGAGACCTGGGATTCTCAGTCTGTGTCCCCGTGGTGGCAGCAGATGCGCACAGCCTGTATTCAGTCTGAGAACAATGGAGCTGCTCTGTTGTCTGCACATGTTGGGCATTCTGTTGCTGCGCAGATATCAAACAACATGACAGAGAAAAAAGTAAGTGGGTAAAGGTATGGTTTTGATCTGTACACATCCGGTAGGCTAAGGGGATGCTTTCCTTTTCTGGGTTTTTTAGGGGGGTTTTTTGGAGCGGGGAGAGGGATGAGAGGTGCTCCCCTTAATTTGTTTATTCAGAATGACGCCATGAATACTTGAATTTAGCAGTTGCCACATGACAGTATCCTACTGTGTTTTTTCCTCATCTCTTGAGGACTCACATTTCCTTTACAGCTCATGGTAGATCAAATAATTTTTCCCAGGGGGTGTTACGTTAATTTGAATGAGACACCAAATAGGTCTGTGGAGATTCACAAGTCACTGTTGTTTATAGGCTAAATTTAATATTGCCTGCTTGCAATGTTCATTATGATGGAGAGAGATGAAATTTCAGATTTTTTTTTTAGGTTGAAGAGTGCATTCTGAAGAGATTTAAGTTTTTTGATGGTAGTGCTAGACAAAACTGTGACCCTTGCCAAAGATGGCCCAGAAAACTCTGAAATGTACACTGGTTGAATCAGGGCCATTAGTGCAGGACTCCTTACAAATATCTGAACTCACCATCCTTGCCCATGAGTCTCCAGTCTACTCCTGACCCTCATGTTTCATCCAGCCAAGTAGTAATATTTGGGAAATAGCATTTATGTGTTGCTTTGTGATGTATCCTCAGTATCCATCAGCTTTCAAGTTAAAAGCTCATTCAAGTTAATATTGATTCAGAATCTTTGGCAGAGAATCACCAGTGCATTTTTTATTAGTTTTCCCAAACAGTTTTGGGTGCTGATTCAGAGGCCCTCACTGATTCCTGGGAGGCACTTTCTCTTGACACTGAGTACTGGAAACTCCTTCTGAAACAGCTGGAGGATTGTCTCATACTTCAGACTCTGCTTCACAGCAAAGGGAACACTCAGACCTCCAAAGTGTCATCACTGCAGGCTGAGCCACTTCCAAGGCTTTCTGTTAAAAAGTTATTAGAAGGAGGAAAAGGTAAGCTGAAGTTTATTTGAGCATTTACATCCTTATTGTTATGTTACCAGGGTTTCTTGTAATAGAAATGACGGAAAAAATAGAGAAAGAAAAATACACTCAGATTTAAAAAAAATAACAATAACCTTCTGTATACTTCCTCTAAATTAATTTTCTCTAAAGTCTCATTTGGTCAGTTCCATGCTCAGAAACTGCTAGGTGCTTCCCTCTGCCTAAGAAAATTGGCAATGATTCTCAAAGAGTGGTCAGAGGACCTCAGGAGTCCTCCTTTTTTCACTTACATGTCTGTATGAGGCCAGATTTTATTTGTTTATTTGTTTGTTTATTTATTTATTTATTATACTTTAAGTTCTGGGATACATGTGCAGAACATGCAGGTTTCTTACATAGTTATACATGTGCCATGGTGGTTTGCTGCACCCATCAACCTGTCATCTACATTAGGTATTTCTCCTAATGCTGTCCCTTCCCTAGCCTCCCACCCCACCACAGGCCCTGGTGTGTGATGTTCCCCTCCCTGTGTCCGTGTGTTCTCATTGTTCCACTCCCACATATGAGTGAGAACATGCAGTGTTTGGTTTCCTGTTCCTATGTTAGTTTGCTGAGAATGATAGTTTCCAGCTTCATCCATGTCCCTGCAAAGGACATGAACTCATCCTTTTTTGTGGTTGCATAGTATTCCATGGCATGTGTGTGCCACATTTTCTTTATCCAGTCTATCATTGATAGACATTGGGGTTGGTTCCAAGTCTTTGCTATTGTGAATAATGTTGCAATAAACATATGTGTACATGTGTCTTTATAGTAGAATGATTTATAATCCTTTGGGTATATACCTAGTAATGGGATTGTTGGTCAAATGCAATTATTTTCATAAAATATTAGCATGTAATCAGTTTATTATTTTCATTTCAAAATGGACTAATAAAATATTTTTTATTTATCAGTTTTAATTTTTAGTACCATAAAGACTGACAGCTGTAACTCATAAACCAAAGTTCTTTGGGATTGCCAGTAATTTTAAGGGGATCATGAGATAGTAAGTTCAAGAATTGCCTGAACAAAGCATAAACTCTTAAACTTGCTCTCCAATAACTTTTGACTTTGAATCCAACTGATTTTTCTGTTTCTTATTTGCTTCCAAGATTTGAGTTAAAATGAAGCATCCATGTGCTTCCTGTCTTAGATCTGGGCCTATCCTCTTCCCTTTCCCTGCCTCTCTCACTCATGGATATCAAAATCTTACTCATCTTTCAAGGTCCAGCTCAAATGCTTCTCCTCCAGGAAACCTTTCACGATTCACCAACTGCAGATTTTCTCTTCTTCCTCCTAATATCCACAGAATGTTATTCCTCTGTTGTGAAGCATCACTTTCTGCTGTCCTGGAGTCATTTGGGTTCCTGTGCTGATATCTTGCAGGAACATAAACGTCTTACATTTTTAGTTGCCTTTGGGGGCTCACACTGGTATCAGCAGCTCTTTTAGGCATTTGATACTGGAAGGACTGTATGTGAGGTTTATAAATACCCACATATTTATAGATTTTTAGTTTACTTGTTTTCTCATTCTTTATAAAACTCGTGACCATTTTTTTATTGCAAACTCACCACACTTCATGTTGCCACCTAGTGAAACGGTAAGGATGCCATTTGAATATTAACCTAAGCAACGGAATCAGGGGCTTAATTCTGGAATGAGAATTTTCCAATGATTTAGAAGCCAAACGTAAGAAATTAGATCACCCAGCACATTGCTCGCATTTATTTTCACTGACAATTGTGAATTTACTGTGAGGCATTCTTTTTGTGGAAAGGTTTTTATTTGAATCAAAAGATGAGGAAAGACTGAGAAAGTTTTGGTAAACAATAGAAGTATAATTTGTTTTCGATAATAAACGGTGCTCTTTAAACATCTGGAACATTTTTCAGCATGTATTTACAATTTTTTGTACTATATTGATGACTGAAACATGATATAGTATAATGCTGTTGATCAGCTATGGCTAAATTAGGCCCATAAATATTGCATATAGGCAAATTAGTTGATTATTAAAAGTAATAGGGCTGGGCATGGTGGCACATGCCTGTAATCCCATCACTTTGGGAGGCTGAGGCAGGTGGATCACCTGATGTCAAGAGTTCATGACCAACTTGACTAACATGGTGAAACCCTGTCTCTACTAAATACAAAAAATTTAGCCAGGTATGGTGGCACATGCCTGTAATCCAAGCTACTTGGGAGGCTGAGACAGGAGAATCCCTTGTACCTGGGAGGTGGAGGATGCAGTGAGCTGAGATTGCACCATTACACCCCAGCCTGGACAACAAGAGCGAAACTCTGTCTCCAAAAAAAAAAAAAGTAATATTTATCGGATGTGGTGGCTCATGCCTGTAATCCTAGCACTTTGAGAGTCCGAGGCAGGCGGGTAACCTGAGGTCAGAAGCTCGAGACCAGCCAGGCCAACATGGCGAAACCCCATCTCTACTAAAAATACAAAAAAATTACCTGGGCGTGGTGGCATGTACCTGTAATCCCAGCTGCTTGGGAGGCTGAGGCAGGAGAAACACTTGAACCTGGGAAGTGGAGGTTGCAGTGAGCCGAGATCGCATCACTACACTATAGCCTAGGCAACAAAGCATGACTCCATCTCAAAAAAAAAAAAAAAAGTAATATTATATTGGTCTTAGGAGCCTAGAAAAGTGTCATACTAACCAATCTATTTTCACTTATAATTGAAGTAAAAGTGTTTTAAGGATATATTAATTTTTTTGTCTCTGGTAAAGTATATTTTAAATTTTTGAACATAGATAGCAAATGGTATACAGACATATGCTTGTGCATTTATATTTATCTAACATTTTCTGAGAGTATAAGGATGCCCTGACATCGTAAATATCCCGCTTGCTGCCCTCACAAGTTGCGTGGTAGGTAGGAACACTGCTGTAAATCTCAGGGCTTTTTTGGGTCACCTTCAGGCTCAGAAATAAATGTGTCACTTAGATCTCTTTGTAAGGAAATTGGCTCCCATTGGCAAACACTGCCGTGTGTGTTGTAAATTTTTATTTTCTTCCTTGTCTCCAAACTATAGGTGGCATTGCAGACAGTGTAGCCAAGTGGATATTTAAACAGGACTTCAACCCTGAAGTATTAAAACTGGCTAATGAAGAAAGAGATGCAGAAAACCCAGATGAACCCAAAGAAGGTGTTAACAGAGGTTTCCTTGAGGTATCAGAGGTGGAGATGGACTTAGGAGCCATACCAGGTGATACACCAATAATGAGAAACATGAAATCCAGAGAGGAAAGATGTGGCTGAGTGTTCATTAAGGAAAAAAATAACATCACTGCTTTCTTCTGACTTCCAGACTTACTGCATTTAGCCTATGAGCAATTTCCTTGTAGCCTTGAGCTCGATGTGTTGCACGCACATTGCTGCTGGGAGTATGTTGTTCAGTGGAATAAAGATCCAGAGGTGAGATTCTCGTTGCCTCTTTCATGTTATTCCTGCTTCTGTGTTCATGCTATTCATATGTGGGGACTGTCTAATTAAATAGCTTATGATAAACACTGGCTTTTTCCCCATTGTAATGCCTCTGTGCTAACTAGAGTAGACCTTTTCCACATATTTCCTCTTATAATCCTCCCAGTAAACCTGTGAAGTATAGATACTGTCATGATCCCCGCTCTAAAGAAGAAAATACTAGGGCTCAGAGAAGTTAAGTTTCTTCCCTGCAGACACACAGCTAAGTAAGTGTCAGGATATAAGCGTAGGGTTCTCTTTACCTAAAACCAGTGTCCTTTGCCTTACTCTCTAGTTAGGTTGTGACAAGTATATTATTTATTGCCTTCTGAATTCCTGCATGAAATGGCATCAACCTAACAGAATATTATTAATATTATAGTCATCATGATAAAAGTCAAGAGTGAAGGTCCTGAGATTAACCTAGTGTCTGATTGTTCAAATATGTATTTGTCTGTTACTTCTGTTTGCCTCAGAAGAACGAAGAGGCAGATTGTGCCCAGGGTTGACTGTAGTCCAAGGTTAGCTTTGCTGCGCTCTCAGCTCTCTGCTCAGGCGTCATTTTCTATTGCTTTTGGTAGCCACTGTTTCTACCAGGGCATTCACAGTCTAGAAGCAGCATCGGGGGAGGCCCCAAGCCTGGAGGCAGAAGGCAGAGATTTGGATCCCAGCTGAATTGCTGATAAGCTTCTGGCTCAAGACAGCCACTGAATCTCTGGCCTGTTATTTTCTACCTCCTTCTCCCTCCTTTTTAAAATGAAGGTGCCATGATCAAATAAGATCTAAAAACATATTGTAAATATTCCTCTTTGCCAATCAGTCCTTCACTTAGACTTCCCTAGTCAGTGCCCCGGTAAATTATTCCTCTCAAATCAAAATTCTTACCTTTATCGTCCTTATGTGAGGTTGTACTATTGTAGAGAACTCTCACAGATGAACTAATTCATGCTAATAGATTAATGGAAACGATACTCTTCCTTCCTCCAAAAAACTGTAATCACATATATTAAAGGAAGACATTATGAAAGTAAGTGATTTAAATAAAGGAATAGTCTTTGATCAATTAAACCTTGACCAAAAAATGATTTTAGGACAGAGGAGCCTCTTAATGCCCTTCAAATCACCCTCATCAGTTGACTACAACCTGAATGGCGATCATATATAGGCTCTCTACTTAACTGTGTTACTTTTCCATTTTATTAAAAAGGAATGTTATGTCTAGGATGAGAACATAATAATTTCTAAAATCTGAATGAATTAATTTCAAATTCAAGTCTAAAAAAGTGGCATTTAAGAAGAAAATTCTGCTTTGTAGTATTTGTTTATAAACCAAAAGCGGCTTGCAGAGGGGGCATAGACAAAGCTGATGTCAAGCCCCATAGGTGCTGCATAGAGCTTCTAATCATCAGAGCACACAGTTTCTGAGCTCTTTGTTTCAACGTTCTCCTAAAATGAAGGCTGTAATAGTAGTTCTCTCAAAAGGTTATTGCATATTTTGAGAAAATGAATGCATAGTGCCTAACATTTTGACTAGTGTTATCAGTATCATTAGTGTTGCTTACATTTAAAAGAAGTTGTTGTTTTACTAGTTTGTTTTTACCATTAAATATTCATCTTGTCCCATCCAACCACAGTCTCAGCTCCACCATATGACACACATAATTTTATAAGGCTCAAAACAATAATATTACCTTCGGAGAAATTTCAACACAATATGTATTGGCAATGATGATATGTTTGATGATGACATACAAGCTACAAAATTATTTAGCAGAGATCTGAATGATTTCATCAGTGTTGCATTCTGTATTTGAGTTTTAATATGTAAACTTCTTTGATTAGAAAGAGTTGAATTTCAAACATCCCATCTGATATTTCATATTTCCTTCCTACTTTAATTGTTTTCTCTTTGGCACTTACCATTAACATACTAAATATAATATATTTACTTATGTTTATTACGTAGGTTCCTCACTAGAATTTAAACTCAATGAAGGCAAGACTTTGGGTCTGTTTTGTTCTTTATGGAATCCATCATGCTTCAAATAGGGCTTGGTGCATACTAGATACTCAATAAATATTTGTTGAATGATGAATGAATGAATTGTATCTACAAAAGTAAGCTTATTGTTTTTACATCTACATGAAATTCAAGTATTTATTGGAGAGAATATTGCTATGATATTCAAACCACAGCAAATTTGAATCCAGATGTTAGCCCATATGACCAAGGAGCTTCTAGGAATTAATCACTGTAATAGGTAATGTGAGTTGAAGAGGGACAGTTTATCAAAAGTTATTTCTTACCCAATAATTTCATGTTATTATTGCAACATTCTTAGGTAGCTTTATGCAGAAATGTATGTAAGAAGTCTCCATTAATAATGGTAAAACCTATTAAATGATACCTCTTTTTCTTTCTCTTTTTTTTCTCCCTGTATGTAAGGAAGCACGTTTTTTTGTTAGGTCAATAGAACACTTGAAGCACATTTTTAATGCACATGTTCAAAATGGTAAGTAAACAGATGTTAGAAACATCACTAGTTGATCTAAAAGAGGCTTCCTGATTTAACAGGATGTGAATTTAAAGATTCACAACCTGTTAAATTTTTATTTGATTATCCTGCAACCTAACATATTACTGTGTATTGGCTGAGGTGCAAGGGTCTCTTGAGCCCAGTAGTTCAAGGCTGCAGTGAGCTGTGATCACACCACTGCATCCAGCCTGGGTGACAGAGTGAGACCCTGTCTCTAAAAATAAAATAAAATAAATAGTACTGGCCATTTTAACTACTTGGAAAAGTGCTATTTATAAAAGGGCAAAACAACTGGTAGTAATCACCACTTCTGTTCCCCAAGCTGACTACTATTCCTGGGTGTAATTAAGACAGCTGTTCTGCATCTAGCCTTCCAAGGAAAGAGGAAATCAATGATAGAGGCAGAACAGCTGCCTTCATTACACCCTTCACAGATCGTGAAGGAAAGAGGGATGGATTTCTCAGGACTGTAATTCTTAATAAAAAATCTTGGTAGCCAAAAGCCTAATAAGATTAGACTGTAGCAACTATCTTTTGCTTCTTATAATGGATGTGAATATTCTCCATTAGCTGCCAGACCTTGGCAACCACTGATGTCTCCTTGAAAAAATATTGAACTTATAAACAGATTCCATTTAATAGATAGATGGGTTTCATTAAGGGAATTGAGGATATCAGCACTAAGCTAGTTAGTAACCTTAGTAAGTGATGAGACTTGGTGTTAGGCTGAGTAAGAGGAGATATCAACTTATGTCTCTGTGATAAATTCTGGAGAAGCTATGTATTTTTCACCTCCATCACATTCTTGCAGGTGATATGAAATCCAGTTGCAGAAATTGTAAAATGTCCCATTTTACTTGAAGAGAACTTGAAAATTACTTATTCATCTCTTAGATCTTACCTTCATCCAAAATATATATATATATTTACCTTGACTGATTTGGAAAATATCATGTTTAGATTATTCTATCCTTACTGATAAAATTAAGTTACTGACTTCAGACTAGTATTTCTTCAAGTCAGGCCTTTACCTATTTGTATCTTTACCCACTGAGTAAGGTTCCTGGCTTCTCAAAGCCTGTGAGGGGCCCTACTCATAGACAGACTCAGCTACAAGGGTAGTAATAACAGCATGTGAAATGCCATGTTTACACTGCCTAATTGACAACTGTTTCAGAAATTTAATTTTAATGCCACAGCTCAGTGAGTAGTGACAAGGTCTTGCTTTGTTACCCCAGCTGGAGTATAGTGGCGCAGTCATAGCTCACAATAGCCTTGAACTCCTGAGCTCAAGCTGTCCTATCACCTCAGCCTCCGAGTGGGACTATAGCCATACACCACCATGCCGAATTTGTTAAACATTTTTTCATAGAGATGGTTTCTGACCATGTTGCCCAGACTGTTTTATTATTATTATTATTATTTTGCTTTTAATACTTTTTTATATATTACTTTAGTTTGTAGTTACATATGAAAAAAATCAATTGGCAGACATTGGAATTGTTTCTAGTGTTTGGCTGTTGGGAATAAAACTGTTCCCAGCAATCTCATATATATATGTTCTATATTCATTCCTCTAGTGTATATACCCAGCAGAATTGTTGGGAGATAGAGTAGACACATGTTTAGCTTCAGTAGCTACCTCCCAGCAGTTTTCCCTGTGGTTTTACTAAGTTATTGTACCAGCAGTAATGCATGAGTGTTCCATTGGTTCCATATCCTAATACGTGTTATTATAATTTAAACATTGTTTTTAGCCTTTTTGGTGGTTATGTAATGCTGTCTCACTGTGACATTGTATTTCTCTCATAACTAATGATGTAACTCTTTTCTTCATGCTTAGTGGCAATTTAGACATACTCTTACACAGCCCAGTTCTGATTCTTATTAAATCAGATTTTAAATGAAGTTAAAGATTTCAAGAACTTTATAAATATTACATAAGATATAAAAAATGGAACAAAAATAGTCCATATAGTTTAATAAGCTTAAGAAAGACAGTAATTTGTTATGTGTAATAAAAGTGAGAATATATAAGCATTCTATTTACGACTTTTGCTTGCTATCTAGGCATTGCACTGATGATGTGGAATACATTCTTAGTTAAAAGATTTTCTGCTGCTACATACTTAATGGATAAGGTAAGGTAGTTTCATGTATTGACTTCTTATTTATTTGGTTCTCTTAATTGACTAATATTAGAAAGATTGCTCACATTAGGCTTTGTTAGACTATTTTTTAATTTGATAATTAGATTTTACTCATACTCAGTTAAATGTAATGCCCGGTACTGGCATTTTAATGACATGAAGAAGAGCTCTAAATCCTCATAAAGAGACTAACATAAAAGCCTCTTAACTAAAGAGATTAGGACTGGTAGTTGATTCAAGCAAGGATTTGCATTTTATTTTAAATTAAAATGTACAAATTTACACTTACCAATCTTTGATATAAGGCCAAGATATTTTCTTTGAATGGAGTTGATTGCAATTCTCCTTTGGTTTTCTTGCATAAACCTCACCCATAATGTATTGCCTATCATGGCTAGATCTTATTTTTTTAAAGTTGATATGTAATCTGAGTCCAAACTTTTAGATTTCTATAATTTTTGTAGTTGCTCCCTCTGTATCAAATCCAAAAGGCCTAGAAGTTATTCTCCTCCATAAATCTTTGCAAAGCATTCAACATAGCATTCATGTAAATAGCTGCCCCTTTTTTCTCATTCATATTTCGTCAGTTATTGAATTAAATTACATAATTACAGTGACATGTACAACCAGCATGAGTAGCTTTGGGAACAAGCATAACAAGTAAGCATGGAACTCAACTAGTGGGAGCAGAAGCTGCTAGCATGCCGAGAGTACCAGCCTAGTCTCCAGCTGAGTGGCCAGGGGGCACTAGTTAGTAGGTTTTACAGGCCACTCAACAATGTAGATTAGTGTGGCATCAGATGAGTGGATGCTAAGAGAATTACCACTGTAAAGATAACATATTCTTTTAAATGTATAGTCACAGTCATTCCTGCATCATGAATAGCACCACAGCCAAGACCCAACTTTAGACCACTGCTCCCCTTGAAATTGCTCTCTTTGATGTTATTGCTAACATTTTTCTAGTTAAATCTAACCCTTCTTTCCTCTGTGCTCATCTTCCTTGACTGCTTAACTTCTTTCTTGGAACTTGCATCTTTTGGCCTTTATGATGTTGTTCACCTGTTCAGCTTCACCTCTTACCCCCTCGTCTTTTGAGAGAATAACAATAAAATGTAATGTATGTGTGTGTTACAATTTGTAGTTTCACATCATTCTCACATCCACAATCACATTTGATCTTCACTACTTTGATTGGGGTGAAAATAGTCTTAAACCAGAAAGTAGGAAATTTGTGATTGGATAAGTCTTTATTATAATGTGTTATCTCTCATGTGCCAAGACTGTGCTAGGTTCTGTGGTTGAACCAATGGAAGTTATGGTCCTGGCCCTCAAAGAGCTCACAGTTTGAACACCAGGTAAACAGACAATAGGAGCTCAGAAGAGGAGGAAATAAATAGCAAAACAAGGGGAAGACTTCTGACTTAAATTTTGGTGGATGGCTATATATGAACCAGTAAAAAGTAGGTGAGAAGAAAGTGTATCCCAGCAGTCCTGGAGATACAAGGCAACTTGTTGGATTCAGAGAACTGTAAGTAGCTTAGTATGGCTGGAACATAGGCTATATTAGAAGAAAAGAAAAGCTAAGATTGAAGAATTTCCTGTGCAGGCTGTGGATTTGGATTTTCTAGTAGTATGTGTAAGCTTAGCACAGGGTCTGGCACATGTGGTAAGGGCTCACTAGATGGTAGCTATTATTTTATACTGAAGACCCTGAGGCAGTTTTAAGCAGAGGAATTATATATTCAAATTTGTGTTTAAAAAGATGATTCTGGCAACGGACAAAATATCTTGGGGTTGGGGTTGGCTGAGCTTGGTTGTTCCGAGGCTGTCGTAGTAATCCCAGCAAGTGGTAGTGAGGCGATGTTTTTTTCCACTGTCTCCTGTGAGTTTCCTCTCTTATCAAGTAGTATTTCTGAGGGCAGAACTTTTACCTCCCACTTATTACACTGTAGAGAAATACAGTAGAATCGTAGTAAGTACTTATTGCTTAAGGCAATTTTTCTGAGCTGGGAATATAACTCCTATCTGCTGTAGAGTGTTTTTCCTTTCTTTCTATTTCAAACAATTGTGTCTTTATCAACAAGCTGAATTCTTAGGTGTTCTTAATTAGTAGCCCTGAATTAGGCCCTGGGTTGTTTTTTTTGTTTGTTTGTTTGTTTGTTTGGTTTGGTTTGGTTTTTTTCCAGTTTTTCTTTGGTGCGAGTGGGATGGAGTCTCACTCTGTTGCCCAGGCTGGAGTGCAGTGGCACGATCTTGGCTCACTACAACCTCCACCTCCTGGGTTCAAGTGATTCCCCTGCCTCAGCCTCCCAAGTAGCTAGGACTACAGGTGCACTCCACCAGGCCCAGCTAATTTTTGTATTTTTAGTAGAGACGGGGTTTCACCGTGTTGGCCAGGCTAGTCTCAAACTCCTGACCTCAGATGATCAGTCCACCTTGGCCTCCCAAGTGCTGGGATTACAGGTGTGAGCCACCACACCCGGCCTAGGCTCTGGGTTTTTAGGCAACACAGTTATTTGACTATGCAAAGTGAGGGCCAGATTTTTAGAGTTTTTACTTATTTAATAGTTCAGAAATACGTAATTTGTATTTGAAAAGGATTATTCTTGAACCCAGTGTGAGATTAAGTTTCACCACAAATTTAATTGCATCTCCTGTTGGTAGAATCAACAGCTAATTAATGAAGCTGCCACATGCATTTATAATTTTTAATTTTGGTTACTTTTTATTATTTGTGCCATAGTGATGTCTTTGTTTGTAAATTATTAAATGTTACAACATTTTGTCTTTTTATTTTAGGTTGGAAAATCACCAAAGGATAGGTTATGCCGAAGGGTAAGTGAATCTCCCATAACTAGAATTATAGTTGTTAATTCTACACTTTATGTAGTACTTTATTAACTGTAGGGGTGAACTTTGCCTTTTACCATTGTGATGACGTATCAGGAGGAGATAAGAAAAATGAAAAGAGAATACTGCATTAAGGAAACTGGTCATGAACTATGGCCAATTTTAATTTACTTTTCCAGATTGTTAGATAGCATATTAAACTAGGTTTTTATAAGATGTGTTCAGCTTTGGACTGCAAACAGGATAACATGCTACCATTGCTGCATATTTTTGCTGTAATTCCGATTCGACATTTATAATGGAAGCATCCAACATCAAATTGAAGCAAGTTCATATGAAGTAATTTGATCGACATATATATATATAAAATAACATAAGTATACAAATATAACATTAGTCTTAACTACTATTCTAATCCATGGATACGGGACTTATATTTGACCTGAGAAATTAATAGTACTAGCTTCCATTGTTGAAGACTTTTTCTGGTGTGTTGTTGAGAATGGTTGTATGACTAGAGTTTTTTTTGTGTGTGTGTGTGTGTGCGTGCGCGCGCGTGTGCATATACCAGAAATACTGAATTATTTGCTTTGGGGATGTGAGGAAATTATAGATTGTTGCTTTTAAAAGAGTATACGGCCAGGCGCGGTGGCTCATGCCTGTAATCCTAGCATTTTGGAAAGGCGAGGCTGGTGGATCACCTGAGGTCAGGAGTTTGAGACCAGCCTGACCAACAAGGTGAAACCCCATCTCTACTGAAAATACAAAAACTAGCCAGGTGTGGTGGTGGACGCCTGTAATCCCAGCTACTCGGGAGGCTGAGGCAGGATAATTGCTTGAACCGGGAGGTGGAGGTTGCAGTGAGCCGAGATCGTGCCACTGTACTCCAGTCTGGGCAACAGAAGTGAAACTCCGTCTCAAAAAAAGAGATTATACACAAATGCAGTGGTCCCTTGGACAGGCCCTTTAAAGGAGTCATTGAGAGTCATCTGTTGCTCACAGCCTGAATCTGTTATTTAGTTCTCAAGCTTGAGGATTCTAGTTTTACTCAGAGGGTTGGGTTTGGTCTCTAAAAGACACTCTGAAAGCAGATCAGGCTGTTTTCTTGGAACTCTTCAGATTAGATTCTCATGTGTGCATCTTCCGTCTACCACAATTATTTGGCTACCAGATGCCTTAGCAAGCTGAACAGTGAGCTCAGACGTGCCACCATCTATAGTAACTGATGAGACTGTGTCTTTACAGTACACAAAGAACACTACCTGTTTTAAAAGTCAGTATTTGTACCACTTTGTAAAGCTTGACTTTAAAATTGGTTGACAGTAAATAAAAGAAGGAACTTAAATATGCTAATGCCTTGACTTTCAAATTCTTTCCGTCTATTCAGTGTGGAAAGTCAGCCGAACAGGCGTATTGTATCCTCGTTCTTGTTTTGCTGATAGTAACTGCAGCAGTTTTCCTGCAGGGCCTAATTATGTTCCTTTTTTAAAAACAGGATGTGGGAATGAGTGACACAGCAATGACATCTTTCCTCGGCTCCTGTTTGGATCTTCTTCAGATCTTAATGGAGGTAAAAGAGGTGTATTTTCATTCTGAACTGCTCCTAAGATATTAAATATCCTGCAAACCATCGCATTTAATAAATGACTATTTTAATGAGGTTGTTTTTCATTCCTTCATTTCTAAATTTTGACTTAAGCCTAAAAGGTAGTGATATTTTCTTATTAAATTCTTCTAGAAATTAGACATCGTGTTTATTACAATTTGGGACAGTGTGCAATATGAGTTTGCACTTTGCTGCTAATCAACTCATTAGGATATTTGTAAGCTATTATTTTTCCATTACTAAACACAGTCCTCCATTCTTAAAACCCTTAGGCAGATGTTAGCAGGGATGAAATACAGGTGCCTGTGCTGGATACTGAGGATGCGTGGCTCTCCGTGGAAGGACCCATCTCCATAGTGGAACTGGCCCTTGAACAGAAGCACATCCACTACCCACTGGTGGAGCACCACTCCATCCTGTGCTCCATCTTGTATGCAGTCATGAGGTTTTCTCTGAAGACCGTGAAGCCACTATCACTTTTTGACAGTAAGGTAAGTACCTCAAAGGATTTCAGAGCTATTTTGGAGTTGCAGGCTTAGCAGACACATGGATTTTCATATTTAATAGAAGCTGTCCAGTACTTTTGTGACTTGTGTCGTTTGGTGTGAGGTTCCAACTCCCTCATTCCCTGCTTGATTCCATTCTTTTTATTTACCTTCTGTACTGCTCCCCTTGGAGTTTTGCCCTCTCAGCTGTCTGCTCTTCTCGTTCTCCATATTATTCCTGGACAGACTCATTTTCTCCCTCTTGTATATATCTCTAGGCCGGACCGATCCCTAGAGTTGGAGGCATGCATTTCTATTGAACTTCTCTCTTTGAGTGTCTTACAGGGCTTCAAACACCTCATATCTAAAATATACCTGCAAACCTATACCCCCCTCCTGCCCCTAACTTAAATTTGCTGTTCCTTCTGAATTCCCTGGGTTGGTTATTTAATTAATGATGTCATCATTTTTGCCCTGGCAAAAACTAGAAACTTTGAAGTTATCTATTCCTTACTTCAAGCCAATTTTCTTCATTGTAAATTCATTCTTACAAATTCTTCCATAGATCATACCCGTCCATTTCTCTCTGTGACTATACCCCTAGTTCAGGCTCAATCATCTTTCCCTTGGCTATTACAACAGCCCTTTCCTAATCACCTGCCTCCAGTTTCTCTCTCTCCAGTCCCATGCTGCAAGAGCTGTCTTCCTAAGAGACAGGTTTAATTGTGTTAGTTCTATACCTAAGATTTTTTTGGCTCCTCTGCAGGATCGAGTCCAAACTTGTGAGTAGAATATGTTTTTACATATTATATTGTAACTTGCACAGTTTAGCTGCAGTAGATAGTAAAATCCTTTCCTTCCCCATGCAGCTGTCAAATTTTGAGAGACAGGACACAAACTGTTGGAGATAAAAATGTCAACTTTATTACTTAGCTTTTTACTGATAGAAGCTGGGTTAGAGAACACAGCTTACGCTTGTGGGAAAATGGGTTTATTATTTCACCCTTAAATAAGAGACTCCTGGACAGGCGCGGTGGCTCACGCCTGTAATCCCAGGACTTTGGGAGGCCAAGGTGGGCGGATCACTTAAGGTCAGGAGTTTGAGACCAGCCTGGCCTACATGGTGAAACTAGTAAAAATACAAAAACTAGCCAGGCATGGTGGCGCATGCCTGTAATCCCAGCTACTTGGAAGGCTGAGGCAGGATAATTGCTTGAACCTGGGAGGTAGAGGTTGCAGTGAGCCGAGATCACACCACTGCACTTCAGCCTGGGCCACAGAGTGAGACTCTGTCTCAAAAAAAAAAAAGTATAGATTTTGAAGAAAAAAAAAAGGTTAGTATATCTTTGAGATTATAAAGGATAAGAGTACTTAAAGGTTAAAACAGAGAAAGAAATACCAAAATAAAGTGCCCAGCTCAGTATTCCCCTCAGAAAAGGTCTTTGTGAAACCAGAACATACCCAGAATTGGACGAGCACAGTAATGTTTAGTTTCAACCCATGTCATGCCAAGACTACCTGAGACAGCTGGGTGACACTCATCTGCAGAGAGCTAGTACGGTTGAGTGGCTAGTGAAACAATGCCAGTGCTACCATTTGCTAACTAGCATTATTTAGATTTTCTTACTCTCAGTTTTCTCATTCAGAAAGTAGCAATGACTCCAGCGCCAACCTCATGGTTGTTGTGAGGGTTCCTTGTATTCAACATGAAGTACGTAGTGTCTGGAATGTAGTAAATAGTGGTACTATTGTAGATGCTTATAGCTAGGACCACCAGGTGGGAACTATCGAGTAACAGATTGTGAATGTGTGCTAAATCTTTAAATACTTCTATCAGTGATGTCCAAAATGCCATGGGTTGCCCTGTAAGTCTGGTTTTTCTTATCAGTAAAGGATGAGTAGCTTTAATCTGCTTGGCAGTCACAATAGATGACCTAGAATCACAGATGATCAGGTATGGAAGGCACATTGGAAGATGTGCTTGCAGGATGTATCCTTGCTAGGATGACCTGCATGCAGAAGAAGAAACAGTAACCCAAGATTGGGGGTCAGTTACCCAAGACAACCTGGTTGGAAGTGGTGAGCCTCAGACTAGACCTAGGTCTTTCAACTCAAAGGCCAGTGCTCTTTGCTCTGTATTACATTTCCTTCCAAGGAACTTCTGAAATCCTGTTTCCTGATATTCTGTTTTTACTCTTTAGACACACATCTGTTCTTTTAAATAAGGTGTTTTTAAACAATTCAACATGTGATTTTAAAAGGATTCAGAGGCTGGGCGCAGTGGCTCATGCCTGTCATCCCAGCACTTTGGGAGGCCGAGGCAGGCAGATCACCTGAGGTCAGGAGTTTGAGACCCGCCTGGCCAACATGCTGAAACCCCGTTTCTACTAAAAATACAAAAAAATTAGCCTGGGCTTGATAGTACATGCCTGTAGTCCTAGCTACTTGGGAGGCTGAGGTCAGAGAATCACTTGAACCAGGAAGGTGGAGGCTGCAGTGAGCATTCCAGCCTAGGCAACAGAGTGAGACCCTGTCTCAAAAAAAAAAAAAAAAAAGATTCAGGGTACATATATGTATTACTTAGCTATTACTGCAGAGCAAATCATCCCAAAGCTTGGCTGAAAATACCAAACATTTATTTCACAGTTGCTGTGGGTCAGTAATCTGTGTTCTCCTTATCTAGGTGCCTCTGGCTTAGTCTCTCATGAAGCTGTAGTTAAAGTGCTGCATCTGAGAGCTCAGCTGGGATGGGGAAAGGGTGATTCACTTCCAAGCACAATTGTTGGCAAGATTCATTTATGCCGCATGTGCCTGTCCATACAGCAGCTCACAACATGGAACCTGGCTTCCTGTAGAACAAGTGAGAGTGAATATGAGTGCCTCAAGGCAGAAGCAGCCTTTGGAACGTGGTCTTGGAAGTAACATGCCATCACCTCTACCTACTTCTGTTTGCTAGCAGCAAGTCACCAGCCTACATGCAAGGAGAGGAGACTATAGGAAACATGAATACCAGGAGGAGGGGATCACTGGGGATCATCTTAAAGGCTGTCTACTCCATACTAGATACTTGTTATAAAAATTAACGGAAGAATTCTAAAATCTTACTGTTCAAGGAGAAATGAAAATCAACCATTAAGTGACTTAAGTTTTAAACAGATCTTTCTCCCTTTCCCTCCTTCATAATCCACACTCATCAATTTTCTTGCTGTCTTTCTCTTTAGGGAAAAAATGCATTTTTCAAAGACCTAACTTCAATTCAGTTATTACCTAGTGGGGAAATGGATCCAAATTTTATTTCTGTACGACAACAGGTAAATTACAGCTATTGGATTTTGTTTCTGTTTCTTGGAAAAAAAACAGTAAAGGAAAAATCTAGCTTGCTTTTGAAAAGAATGACCACTGTCTATCGCAAGGACAGAAAACCAGACACCACATGTTCTCACTCATAGGTGGGAATTGAACAATGAGATCACTTGGACACAGGAAGGGGAGCATCACACACCGGGGCCTATCGTGAGGTGGGGGAGGGGGAAGGGATAGCATTAGGAGATATACCTAATGTAAATGATGAGTTAATGGGTGCAGCACACCAACATGGCACATGTATACATATGTAACAAACCTGCACGTTGTGCACATGTACCCTAGAACTTAAAGTATAATAAATAAATAAAATAATATTTTAAAAAATGACCACTTTCAAAGTATTCTTGAAAGCTAGTTGTTTACCTTTAAATGATGTGTTCCTTTTTTTGATAATTAAACAATTTAATGGAAAAGCCACTGTAAGTGACAAAAAAGCTAACAATACTTTGATTTAGGTATTTTAAAATGAAACAGTAACAATACATTGCTGTATCTCTTTCTCCATTTTCAAGTTCTTATTGAAAGTTGTCAGTGCAGCTGTCCAGGCCCAACATTCAGCCACAAAGGTCAAAGATCCCACAGAAGAGGCCACACCTACTCCTTTTGGGAAAGACCAGGATTGGCCAGCTCTAGCTGTGGATTTAGCCCATCACCTTCAAGTTAGTGAAGATGTTGTTAGAAGGCATTATGTTGGGGAGCTATACAACTATGGAGTTGACCACTTAGGAGAAGAGGTAACATGACCCTTTGAATGTTAATTGGGCTCAAGTTATAAAATTGATAGTTGGAATAAAGACTCTCCAATGAAGCCTTTTGCTCTTCCTTTTGTTGGAACATCTAGGTACAAAAATAGAACAATATACTATTTTTTAAAACAAAAATTATAATCAAATAATTCCTACAGTGTGCCAGGCCTGCCCTACGCACAGGGATATAGCAGTAAACAAAACAGACAAGGTTCCTTCCTCATGGACTTGATAGTCCAGCCTGGACAACATGGTGAAACCCTGTCTCTACTAAAAATACAAAAAATTAGCCGGGCATGGTGGCGCGTGCCTGTAATCCGAGCTACTTGGGAGGCTGAAGTGGGAGAATCGCTTGAACCCAGGAGGTGGAGACTGCAGTAAGCCGAGATTGCACCGCTGCACTCCAGCTTGGGTGGCAGAGTGAGACTCCATCTCAAAAAAAAAAAAAAAAAAAGCCATTAGAGGGCTTCAAATAGACATGACATGAAACTCCCTTTATTTGCCAAAAGTTTGAAAACAGCACACTGAGTAGCCATATTGAATTGAAAGGTTAGGTGATAAGAGAAAAAAAAAAAATTAACCAAGGAGCAGAAATTTGGGTTTAAATGCTAAGTTTGATTTGGATTTATCTTTGGTTGTATATAATCAAAAGATAAATGGCCACAGTTCAAAAATCAACTAGAATCTCTTCACTGGCAACCTCTTTCCTATAGAAGAAACAAATCTGCTCATTCTGACTGTATTATTTTCTCCATGTTCCTATCTTCAGGCCATTCTACAGGTTCATGACAAAGAGGTCCTTGCCTCTCAGCTGCTGGTGCTGACGGGGCAAAGGCTGGCTCATGCGCTTCTCCACACCCAGACAAAAGAAGGAATGGAGCTGCTTGCCAGACTTCCACCCACACTGTGTACTTGGCTGAAAGCAATGGTCAGTACCATAGATCGAGATCAGGCAAAAGGTCATTTTCTTGAGTGCCTAGTTAATAAGTTATGAAGAAAATTTGACAAATGTAATTCACCTACTTACAAAGAAAAGCATTTTTATGTAATAACTCTTAAGTCAGTAACAATTATTATTTAGTTGTCTATAATAGGTTATTTTTGTGTCCCATTTGCAGGACCCCCAGGACCTTCAAAACACTGAAGTGCCAATTGCAACAACAGCTAAACTAGTAAATAAAGTAATCGAGCTTTTACCAGAAAAACATGGGCAGTATGGTCTAGCCTTACACCTTGTTGAAGCTGTGGAAGCCATATCTCTTCCTTCTTTATGACACTTACCTACTGGAAATAGTCTAAAATTATGATTATAACATGAAGTAGTGCATGGTTATTTTACATAGTAAGACCTGGAATTTTATGGGGAAAGTATGTCTTTTTTTTTTTCCTTTTGTAAAATAAATAAAAGTATATACAACTTTTAAAAAAGTACAACCCTGGCTAAATTCCACTCCTTTGGTTAATATTGAAGACAAAATATAAACAAATATCAACTCTGTTATAATACAGATGTTTTACTGTTTATTTCTAATTCAAACACTTAAATAGCTTTATTGTTAACCTTTGCTATTTAAAATTGATTATAATTTAGATTATGTTCTTATAAGATTCTATATTTCCTATCGAAAATGTTGTTGTAATTCAATTTAAATGTGTTCATGTACGGTCCCCATCAGTAGAGTATAGAAACACCCCACTCTCCTTTAGTAAATGTTGAGAAAATGACTTTGTTGTCATGCTCCAAATCCCACATGGGCTGCCACCTGGGAGTTCTGGATACTGAAAGCTTCCTTTCCCAGAGGTTCTGCTGTTGCCATCAGAGGAGGATGACCATGCTTGAGGAGGAAGAATGGGTTCAAGATCATCATATTCATCAGAAGGGGACACTAAATAGAACCCTTAACCTGTTGTACTTGCCAAAATTGAGAATAAGAGGTGTGTACAATGCAGCAAATTACATTATAATATAAGTTAAGATTTGCTTTTTGCAAGTTGCAAAGTTGTATCCACATCAGGTCACTGTAAAAATGTATTATCTTGTAAAACTTATGTAAAAAAAAAAAAAAAAAAAAAAGGCAAAGATACTAAAAATTTTAAGTCCAACTTTATTTTTCCTACAAGTGTTTAGAAATGCTTCTGGGATTTGCTAATTGTTATCTTGGGAACAGTATTGAAAAAACTGCTTAGTGATATTACAGCTTTAGCAAACCTACCTCACAGCTGGGATGAGAGGATAAAATACAACTAATTTTGTACCCTATAGTGCCTAGAGCAGTCCAAGTGCTAAATATTTACTGACTAGAACCAAACTATAGCTACTCGGGAGGCTGCAGGACGATCGCTTGAGCCCAGGAGTTTGAGGTCATCCTGGGCAATATAGCCAGACCCTGTCTCGAAAAAAAAAAAAAAAGAAAAAGAAAAAACCAAACTAACCAAAACTCTGTAAAAGAGTGCTTTGAGCTCTACAAATACCAAGTATTTATTATGGTATATTTTTAGAATGTAGCCCTACAGTGTAATTATGGGTATGTGTCATGGATCACAATTATTATTCATAGTAAGTCACTGTGATACAGAAGTTTGTTTCTTCACTTCCCCTTAAGAAGCCAACTATAGTAATCATGCAAAGTTGAGGAGTATGTCCTTCAGGGATATAAAGAAAAACAAATCTTGTTTTTTGAGCTAAAAGAGCACATCCAAACAAGAATTTAACTGGCTAAAATTTAGTAATTACTGTTAAGTAACTATCAAACTTAAAATCTTACAAGATAAATGGTTAAGATGTCTTCAGTATTTGGGATGGGGGCCTGTGAGTCTGACTGAGACATACATTTTATAGAGTAGCAGCATTGGAAAGGGCTAGTCCAACCTCCCAGCCTCTGCTTGGGTATCCACTGCCCCAGCCAGACACATCCTAGAATTCTTGTAAACATATCCGGCTCTGTATTAACAGTCCCTTGTTATATGTGTTCTAAGAGATTTAGTTCTTCCTGTGATTTTTCCAAGTACGCTGAAAGTAGTATGAACTTAAGGAGGCTAGTCAAAGAAATTTGGAGTTATAGGTATTTTTAAAGACTAAATCCTCAATTCCATCATCACTTGGAGGGGAGGGGGCACTTATTAAGCATTTTAGATAATAAAACTGGTTAAGCTTACTCTAGTAGAACAGACAATCAAATGTGGGGATTGCTGAGAACAATAATAAGCTGAAGTATGGCTCACAGAATCCTGATACAAACCATTAAGTCTCTAGTTAGATTTGTTATCCTAAAATTTTTCATAGAATTTTAAAATTGAATTCTGACTTGTATGGTTAACAAAAGCAGTTAAATATTTTATTACTTATCAAGGGCTTTTAAAATAAATAAATCTGATAGGAAGAAAGGCAAATAAATACCTATGTAGACATTCTATAACAACAAAGAGCCATAGATGATAAAGGAATTAGATTTTAATGTAGAACAGGTGGTTTCTGAAACAAAGGTGTGTGGCACTTATTGTAGTTATTGATGAGACGCCAATAACCAGTAGTGTTTCCCTAGATATATGCCCACCTTCACACAACTTTCTCCATTAATGTTAAATATGCATTTTTATCTTATTTATATAAAGCTGAAGGAAAACAAAGTGTTCAAATAATCATAACTTCTACATTACAGGTTCTGTTTAGATGTCGAACTAGAGGGGCCAGGGTAAATGTAGATAAAGAGATATATAGCACCATGCTTCTAAATGCATCATACTTTTGCAAACAGAAAAAAAGTTTTAACTTTATTATAAAAATTCGTCTGTGGGTCAAAATAAACACTGTTACATTTAAATTGCTTTTTAAAAACAATTGCGATCTAAAGTCAAAAATCTGAAATTTAATACTATAAGACTTACACTGAATATAATGTTCATTCAGAAGTTGCTGTGGTCCATTTCATTTATAAGGGACAAATATTTTTACAGTACACTATAGCAACAGCGAAAGCCCTCTCACCCTGATAGGAATGGGTTTGCTGGGTGTCTACCAAGTTAGATTCCTGCTGAATAGAATTAGGCATCTTTAAAAGACTTTAATCCAATACTGAATTGTTTATAAAATGCTTTCTCTATTGTAATGTACTGTAAGTAGTGAAATTCTGTATATATTGCTATTTTCTGTCCATTGTTGTGAACTTATGTATATTAGTGAAATAAATTTTCAGCTTTCATGTTGTTTCCTAAACATTCATAAGTATTAAGAGATTTCTTCCTCTCTTGAGTAACATATGTGGTGATTATTTTCTTTCTAATCCAACCCCAAAAACTAGCTATTCTGAAAAGGTTGATGTTCACTAACAGGAAGAATGATATGACCCTTCACCTCTTAAGGGAAACATGCCTTCGCCATTCCCTTTCAAAACTCTACTTCTTTTACTTGCTATTGACAACTTCTGCACCAACATCAGTCAGTACTTTTCCAGAATGCCTTTATTTTCAGTGTGATAGAATTTAAATACTGAGTCAAAAGATTTATAAAATATAAAACATTTTCTGCTCGGCCATATTTGAAGACAAGCTGAATACATATCTATTTCTGAATAAGTCCATTATGGATATATATAGGAAGATATATATATATCCATCCACAGATACACACACATATATATATTTCTGCATACATATATACATAATTCTTTCTATAGTTACAGGAAATACTTCTTTTATAATTCTGATTTTGACCATCCTCCACCATTTACTCATCCACTCATTACCTAAATCTTGGCTTTCTTTCCAATATTGTAAATAATCCATCTAAACTTCTAGCCAGTACTGTCAGGAGGGTTCTTGCTCAAGTGAGCTGTTAATACTATTTTCCACCAACAACTTCTGCACATCGAGGACAGAGTGTATCTGAAGACTCCGCTGTATACTTCCAACAACGAGGGCATTTTTCTTTCGTAGTCGGCATGACAATTACTTTATAGGAAGACTCTTCACGAATATCACCACCTATAAAAAAATACATGAAGAGAATTTCTGAATGGCATTCAACTTGTAACACTGTTTCTTAATTGGTTTAGCAGAGGCTTCTTTTTCAGTCTTCTGTCCTGCCTTGGTAAAGCTTGTTAGACACTTCCCCATTTGCCCCATTACATATATAGCCAAGATAATGGGATCATACAACTCGACAACTGAAGAGAGCTGAGGAATTAGAGACCCCGTGACTTAACTGACATCTCCCAAGTCACCGAGTTCTACATCTACGCAGGCAGAGCAGACTTTCTAGCTGTTAAATCTTGATATAGTTCTGATGAATGACACTGCCTCTCCAGCTACATACATGACTAAGAATTTTTAAAAGCCAAATTATAGTGACAACTACGGTGTCCTCACTCAAAATTTCTCATGGGACAGAAGGAACCAAAAATATCTCCACAATTAATACTCTTAGACTTCGGACTGATAAAAATATAAAAGTAATCTAGTCATTGTACAAAGAGTATATTAACATTACATGGCTGGGCATGGTAGCTCACGCCTGTAATCCCAGCACTTTGGGGGGCCGAGGCAGGTGGATCACCTGAGGTCAGGAGTTCGAGACCAGCCTGACCAACATGGTGAAACCCTGTCTCTACTAAAAATACAAAAATTGGCCGGGTGTGGTGGTGGGCGCCTGTAATCTCAGCTACTTGGGAGGCTGAGGCAGAAGAATTGCTTGAACCTGGGAGGCGGAGGTTGCAGTGAGCCAAGATTGCGCCATTGTACTCCAGCCTAGGTGACAAGAGCAAAACTCTGTCTCAAAAAAAAGGAAAGAAAAAATTATACAAAGTAAATTTAGCCAGAACTTTTACTACATGGTCTGTGCTGCCAAGCCCAAATTTGAACTGCTGCCTGTAAGTTAGCTTCCCATCTCCTGGTACCCAAAAGCTATGAAAAACACAAGCAGCATAACCTTTGCCAAGGTACCTGCTTATTTTTCTTTTTTTTTTTTTTGAGACGGAGTCTCGCTCTGTTGCCCAGGCTGGAGTGCAGTGGTGTGATCTCGGCTCACTGCAAGCTCCGCCTCCCAGGTTCACGCCATTCTCCTACCTCAGCCTCGCTGGGAGTACAGGCGCATGCCACCACGCACAGCTAATTTTTTGTATTTTTAGTAGAGATGGGGTTTCACCATGTTAGCCAGGATAGTCTCGATCTCCTGACCTCACAATCCACCTTGCCTCGGCCTCCCAAAGTGCTGGAATTACAGGAGTGAGCCACCGCACCCGGCCTATTTTTCTTTATTAATGCAACTCTACCTCCACCAATGAAAATGAACCAGGTTGACTTTTAAAATCTTCTATAAAACAAATATTGACAAAATGCTTGCTTATGAGATACCATCATTAGAATGAGCTCAATAAAACTTCCTCCTTAATCCCTCACAAGAATGGCTAAATATTTTAATCTGGGGTACACATAATAGGAAATTTTAGAATCAACACTGGGGAACAGTGGGCAGGACTGGGCCAGTACTGGGGTACTAAGTATCAAAGCAGGGGGACACAAAAGGGAAATGGGAGCAAGTCAGACTAACATAAACTTCATATAAAATGACCATTATTTATTTAAAGGACAGAAAGAAAATCTCCCTCTTCAGTCCCTAGCCCTCAGTTCCCAAGATCATCAGGCAAGATACTTTTAACAGCGGGCTTAGAAACTTGGCAATTGTTTATATTATTTCCACAGAAAGACGTATTCTAAGTACATATCTACCTTTAGAATAAATCTAGTCCATGGGAAGTTGGAGATGACCTAGAGTTATTCAATTCTCCAGATGTTACTTGTTACTTTCACCTCCTTCTTACCTTCTAAGTTGATAAGGAATTTCCCTTTAAGCTCAATTACATCTGCAGTCATCTCTCGTGGTTCCTGAGCCAGTAAAGTTGACTCAGAAGCCATCATTAATTCATTCAACTGAGAGGTGCTGGAAGTCTCTTCAGATTGCAGCATCTGTAAGAAAGCATGTGAAAGTTACAGTTTATGTTAAATTTTTACCATAAACTGAGGTTATAAAAAGAGACACTATAAATTCTCATGTTTAGAGAGGAACCTTTTGGTATACCATTGCATCCTGAGCAAATACCATTAAATGCATCAATCCTAATTAGTATAAAAGGTTTTAACTAAAAATGTCCATCAACAGTATTTATTGAGAATGCCAGGCACTTCACTTTGCTAGATCCTATAATGTCTCTTATTTCTAATTGTCGCATACACACAAAAAAACCTATATGGTGTTTATTATCCTCACTTTACAAATGAAGAAACAAGCAAAGAGAGGTTAACTTGCCCAAGATTCTCAACCAGTAAGTGGTGGAACTGCAGGTCAAGCCCAGGTCTGCCAGCCTCAAAGCCTTTTTTTTTTTTTTCATGTATCATTGGGTGAGGAGCTAAAATACTATCTCAACAGGTACCTGCTTTTAGTAATATATACTGATCGTGGCAATCTGAACAATACACAGAACGCTTCTGAAGTAGACTGAATTTGTCTGATGAACACACTTTACTCTGTAATTTTGATCTTCAAAGTGAGTTTTTAAGCTAACCAACACAGACATTCCTTTAAAAATGAGAGTCCATGAGAAACAGGAGACTCAAAGAGATGAATTTGGTTTTAACAAGTTTATACAATTAGTAATGGACGGAACCAGGACTCCATCTGACAGCTACTTGGTATGATTCCTAAGGAAAACACATTCATGTTTTTGAAAATCCCAAAGTATTTTTTCCAATAAAGATTGATCCAAACAAGCTGTTCTTTTCAGTTTATTACTTAGAAAGACTGAAGTCAAAGGAAACACAGTATGCAGGAAAAAAGGCCAGGACTAGGCTGTGTTACCCTGGCTAGGTCATAGCTTCAGCAGTCCTCACTCCCTTGCTTGTAAAATGAACAGCTTCCCAAGTTTTAAATTTTAAAATGTGACCACCTCATCTATTATACCTACTAGCTATTTCAAGCTCAAATCTTAATCACGCTAATCACATCATTAAAAATTTAAATTGAGCTTACCATACAAAATGAGATGGGTATTTTTTAGAAAACTGACACTAATAAAACTTTTTAAAAATAGCTCTTTCCACCATCTTTCTGCACCGCCACGATGGTGCACATGAATGTCCTGGCTGATGCTCTCGAGAGCACCAACAGTGCCGAAAGAGAGGCAAAAGCCAGGCTTTAGGCCACGCTCCAAAGTCATCATCCGGTTTCTCACTGTGATGGTAAAGCATGGTTACATTGGCAAATCTGAAATCACTGATGATCACAGAGCTGGGAAAACTGTTGTGAACCTCACAGGCAGGCTAAACAAGTATGGAGTGATCAGCCCCAGATTTGATGTGCAACTCAAAGATCTAGAAAAATGGCAAAATAATTCTGTTTCCATCCCGCCAGTTTGGTTTCATTGTACCGACAACCTCAGCTGGCATCATGGACCATGAAGAAGCAAGATGAAAACGCACAGGAGGGAAAATCCTGGGATTCTTTTTTTAGGGATGTAATACATATATTTACAAATAAAATGCCTCATGGAAAAAAAAAATTATATTCATTGACAATTCTCTTCTTAAGCATTTAGACTGGAGAAAAATCACATCATTATGTGAAGCTATAAACCAATCTGGCCAATCAACCCTAAAAATCCCAAGAAGAAAATTCTGATGGCCCTTCTGGAAATAAAAACAGGATAAATGCTTTGAAATATATGTGGTAACTTGCTGGATAAAATGAATTTTCTCCAGATTTCACAAAATAAGAATGGAAACTCTTTTTGGGTTCGCTTTGAATCTGGTCCAGATGGATGAAATTCTCAGGAAACCTGACCCTTAATACAAAACTCCCAATTTTTATACATTCGAAGACGATCATGATGAATTTATATGTCACCTGTCTTCTAAATAGTCCTGAGGCCTTTGATTTGAAACAGAACTTTATTTATTCCTTCCCTGTCCCTGCACAGTAACATATACGTGTTACATGCATAGAACATGTTTTACAAGACATGGAAAAGAACATGGTGAAGTAGGAAACAAAGAATCAGTGATAATATCAGGATTAGAAGATAAACCCTATTCTAAATTAATTTTTTTTTTAATTTAGACACATTTTAAAAGCAAATTTCAGGCAAAGCTCTATGATACTAACACCATTTCAAAAGGGACATATTGCTGCATACCTCTATTATCTCGAAAAGCAGTCCAGGTTCTATCACTATGATAACCTTGTACTCAGCTGCATTTTTGCCAGGGATGCTTCCGAGAAATGAATCTCGCATTGCACACGCACTCTCCACAGCTTCTTCCAACCCGGGCTTCTTCCAGATAGAACTGGTACTAATCCACCCAGTACGGAAAACGCTCTTGGGCTCTTCAGAAGAATAAAAACAGTAAACTGCTTTACAAACATCCTAAGCTGTATATGAAGCTCTAACCATTAAATATTTACCATTAATGGGAAATAAGAATTGTTATTTACGGTAATCAAGTGATGAAATATTATGGAGCCATCCTAATTACTTACAAAACATTTCTATCAGCATTGGAAAATATTTGCTACGTTTAAACAAAAGAGAAAATATATAATAAGAGCTCAAATAAAAAAAAGGATGCTTAGAAAAAAATATATAGAAATATCCCAATATTAACAGCTATCAGTAGTAAGATTATAAGTGACTTCCCCCCTTTATACAGCTATCATATAATACTCGCTAAAAGCACTATATTTTGTTTTAATATAACCTAAAATATATTTCAGAACTTTTTTTTTTCTTTTTTCAGAAGGAGTCTTGCGCTGTCACCCAGGCTGAAGTACAGTGGCATGATCTTGGCTCACAGCAACTTCCATCTCCTGAGTTCAAGCAATTCTCCTACCTCAGCCTCCCAAGTAGCTGGGACTATAGGCGCCCGCCACCACCATGCCCGGCTCATTTCAGTAGAGATGGGGTTTCGCCATGTTGGCCTGGCTAGTTTTGAACTCCTGACCTCAAGCGATCCACCCACCTCAGCCTCCAAAAGTGCGGGGATTACAGGCGTCAGCCACCACACCTGGCCATTTCAGAACATTTATAAAGGTATTTAAGAAAAAAAGTGATTTCTCAACACAGTCAAGCTGCTAATACATTTCAGAAAACACAGAATTCTGAAATTTACCCTACTCCTCTACAAACAGGTGCAGAAACAAATACATGACCAAGATATACTGTCATAGAGCAGTCACTGTAAATGGATAAGTGCCCCTTTTATGAAGCAGATAAAATTAGAAGTCGCACCTTTATCAGGGCTCTTTCTCATTAAGAGAATAAACAAAGTATTCCTTACCTTTAATATAAGGTATGTGCTGGAACACCTCTTCAGCCAGGTGAGGAAGAATGGGAGCAAAAGAACGAACTATTACATCCAAAATTTCAACTAATGCAGTCTGACAAGAGCGTCGTCTGGGGTCATTTTCCTTTTCACAATAGAGCCTGAACAAGAACAACTTATTCAGCAGTTGACAATACTTTACACATTATGGTCACCAAAATAGGACCTGCCTCAGGTTGAGTTTATTCCTAGTGGCTAATCTTATGGTTGTAATCATCTTCTACTTAAAGAATACAATACACTCTCCTACAATTTCACTCCATCCAGATGTACCCACCTCCTCGAAAGCACTCATGGCTAGCTATCTCATTCTGTTTCTCAGGTGGATGACAACCAGAGTCTAGACTACCATATTAAAGGACTGTGAATAAGTTAGTTGACGGTATTTCACATGTGGCTCCTACCCACTACAATGCTATTAGTGTTTTAAGGGAAGGAGTAGGAGTTAGAATCCCTATGTGCAAGGTCCTTGTGGTGCTGACAGGCTGAGGCTAACACCTCAGACTGGACTCATTATCATAAAGATAGGACCATCACCTGCCCAATGGAGCAACAGATGAAGACTTGGCATCCAGCCCTCTTCTACAAGGATACTGCTAATATTATACAGTGTTACCACATAATTGCACATACATCTCTCTCTCTTCCCCTCAGGATCTGAGAACTCCTGAGAACAAGTATTATGTTCATCATCTGATACTAGCAGTGATGATTTTTTGAACACTTTATCAAGCACAGCACATTATTGCTTTTCCTTCTCAATCACGAGGTAAGTATTATTATACTCATTTTACAGATGAAGAAACAGATTACAGAATAAGTTGCCCCAAATCAGAAAGCTAGTAAGCGGCAGGGCAAACCTTTATACTCAGGCTTGACTCCGGAATCCAGTCTTAATAACTGCACAACACTGCCCGTCGTGCTCATCACTGAATCCCCGACGGTTGCCAAACACAAGTAGACACTCAAAAAATAGTTGCCGAGGTTTTGTTGTTGTTGTTTTCTGAGACGACGTCTTGCTCTGTCGCCCAGGCTGGAGTGCAGCGGCACAATCTCCGCTCATTGCAACCTCCGCCTCCCAGGTTCAAGCGATTCCCGTGCCTCAGTCTCCTGACTGGCTTGGATTACAGGCATGTACCACCATGCCCAGTTATTTTTTGTATTTTTAGTAGACACAGGGTTTTGCCATGTTTGCCAGGCTGGTCTTGAACTCCTGGCCTCATGTGATCCACCCGCCTCGGCCTCCCAAAGTGCTGGGATTACAGGCATGAGTCACCACGCCTGGCCATTGTTAAGCATTTTAATATTTAGTCATACATACCTATCTTTGATTATACTGAAATAAAAGTGAGACAGCTCTCTGGTATAAAATGTCCGTAACAGCCGAACAACTTTTCCAAAATCATGTTGTTTGTATAATTCGGTAATCTAGGGAACAAAGTCAAAATAAATTCGGAAGCTGAGACAGGCAAATGAAAATGTTAAGTCATCACAAGCAAAATATGCTCATTTCAAAAATATATTTCAAAGAGACAAACACAAAACAGGAAATATGCAAGAACTCCTGGGAATCTTCAGAATGTCATTTCTGGATAAGACATTTGACTACACTCAGAAAATACTATTTTACTCTGAGAACTACGAAAGAACATTAATCAAGGAAAGAATGAGATTGTAAATAATAAAAGCACACCAGTTTTACAACAGTAAACAGTGGAAGTTACCAACAATTCATTAGTGTTCCTTCATTGATGCCTCATTTATTTTTGATTGGGCAAAACTGGTATGTACACTCTGACTTAAGGGTGCACTAATGCAAACACATTTCCAATTGTGAGAAAACACCATTTTGTTTTTTTTTTTTAAAGACAGGGTCTCACTCTGTCAATCAGGCTGGAGTGCAGTGGCACAATCACAGCTCACCGCAGCCTCAAAACCCTGAGCTCAAGCGATCCTCCTGCCTCAGCCTCCCAAGGAGCTGGGACTACATGTACTCGCTAACACGCCTGGCTAATTTTTAAAACTTTTGTAGAGATGGGTTCCTGCTCTGTTGCCTAGGATGGTCTTGAACTCCTGGCCTCAAGGAATCCTCCCACCTTGGCCTCCCAAAGTGGTAGGATTTATAGGTGTGAGCTTCTGCACCCAGCCAGAAAACACAAATTACTTAAGTCTATATAAAAATGAGCAAATATCTTATGAGATAAATAGGAATAGTCATTTTGGTTATTTCTGTACTTTATTATGAGAAGCACATCTGCAGATAAATAAAGTATAACTCCACTTTATTCCTTCTTGTTGGAGAAATAGAGCTAATCGTAAGAGAAAAGTCTGGTCTGGACATATTTCTCTAATCTTTTAAGAAACTCAAAAGATATGAAAACACTTTATACCTAAGGCCAACCTGGGAATGTGTGGAATTTAGCAAGCATAACCTTTTCAAGAGTGCTATAGTTACTATTTCCAGTAAGGTCTGTTCCACTGAGATAAAACTAAAATTTTAACCTAAAATAGTGCTGATATTTCTAGTTTCCAGAAGTTTATTAATTTACATTTACCTTGTTTGCCAAATCCTGCAGTAAATGTAGCATATACTGGTCTATGACATACATATCGTTAACAGGGATGGAATCTGTTTCTGGGTTGAAATCAGCCACATTTCCCAAAAGAAAGCGGAGTGTATTCCTAAGCTATTCATAGGAAGAAAAGATACGCAGTTAAAAAAATTTAATGATGCCTTCAATGTTCACTGAAAAGTTATGCTTTTACTCTGTAATAAAGTTGGATTCATCCAACTCTTGTCATTTTCTTAATGGGGTATTTTTATTATCATTCCAAATAACACTACAAATGTAAAAAAATAAAAGACAAAAAGTACACAACAAACTCTTATTCCAATAGCCCAGTTATAGAAACAACCACAGGATTTTTATGCCTAATGACTGAATTTTCATTACATTTCTTTATTACGTTAGGACGAATCACCTTTCAGTAGCCCAGTTTATTCATGTGTGTGGGTCAGAATAATGTTATTTCACTTGCTTCACAGGTGAAAATAAAGATACATGGAAAAATCTGAAAGGTTATTGAGTACATAAATATACAAAATTAATATAATCTATACTATGCTATACTACATTTTATATATTAATAAAATATAAAGGATATTATATACAAATTATATAAAGTTACTGGTATTACTACCAATGTTTTGAAACAAATAAATTAACACAAGACTTTTTTATTTTTGAGACGAGGTCTCACGCTGTCACCAGGCTGGAGTCCAGTGGTGGGATCTTAGGTCACTGCAACCTCCACCTCCTGGGTTCAAGCAATTCTCCTGCCTCAGCCTCCCAAGTAGCTGGGACTACAGGCATGCGCCACCACGCCCAGTTAATTTTTTATTTTTAGTAGAGGCAGGGTTTCACTATGTTGGCCAGGCTGGTCTCGAACTCCTGACCTCGTGATCCACCCACCTCGGCCTCCCAAAGTGCTGGGATTACAGGCATGAGCCACCATGCCTGGCCAACACAGGAGATTTTTAAAAGCTCACAATATATGGAGAACTCATTTTCATTCAGTTTCTTCAGTGCCAAACAAAATGTGTCTCATTTTTTAAAACACTGATTTGGCAAACCTGTCCTTTAGAAATAGGAAGAATAATGGTTCTAACCTTGTTAATATCATCTCTGGCAGCATTGAGCACGGATGGGCCGATTGCAACTTCGGTGAAGACATTGGAATCAGCTACCCACCAGCGAAGGACATCAGCGCCATAGGGAGGCTCTTTGCTTTGATCCTTTTCATTGAGAAAAAATATATAAACAAAATGGCTTTCAATTCCAATTAGCTGAACAGATGTTTTAGGTAAAGCTCCTATTCTGAAATTTTTGAGCACAATACAAATATAAACTATACTAGCATTGTAATGAAATGCAGGCTAACAATCTCAAATTAGGCTGTATCTACAAAAAAAAAACTGGAAAAAGAAAGAGGGTGCTCTGCAATTTTGTTCAATGCACAAATGCTCATACCTAATCTCTTCCCTGGCCATATCTGTTTCCATCTATTACAGCTGGCAGTTAGACACACAGCAGTGCCAGGGAGGTCTCTATAATAAGGGAGGGGAAGAGGAAGGCCTGCTTTTCCTTTCACTATTTCCTAGCAACTCTGTATACAAAACAGTGAATGGTTACAGGATGTTAGGAGGGCAGTAAAAAGCCACAGGAGTCAAAAAATAAAAAATTTAAAAAACAGACAAACGATTTATTTCACAAAAGCAGCCCCAAAATCCCCCCAAATTATCAGCAACCTCAGATTTGATGTACATTTAGGACCTGCTTTAAAATGTATAATTTTCAACAACATAATAATGAAATGTGCACTTAGGAGTTGTAATCTCATTTTTTCCTTTATCATTTCCATTTAACTATACAATTACACTTTGCACATTTTTGTTTCCACTTCAGACAGTAATGTGCCAACACTGTAACAAGGTTTGAGGGAGGCATACCTCACACAATAGTGTGAAAACCCAATCATCACACTTACGAATCACAAAAGGACCTATACATTTTAAAGGCTCTTAGACAATTAAAAAAGGCCAGGCGCAGTGGTTCACACCTGTAATCCCAGCACTTTGGGAGGCTGAGGCAGGCGGATCACAAGGTCAGGAGATCAAGACCATTCTGGCTAACACGGTGAAACCCCATCTCTACTAAAAATACAAAAAATTAGCCAGGTGTGGTGGCAGGAGCCTGCAGTCCCAGCTATTCGGGAGACTGAGGCAGGAGAATGGCGTGCACCCGGGAGGCAGAGCTTGCAGTGAGCTGAAGTCGCACCACTGCACTCCAGCCTGGGCGACAGAGCGAGATTCTGTCTCAAAAAAAAAAAAAAGAAAAAAAAGAAGAAGAAGAAGGAACAGCATGGTTTGGGACCTAACTGGAGAGTCAGGCCTGAAATGAGGTAAAAGGACCACAATCCCAGCCTCTGCCTTTTTCATTAAAATCATGTGTTATTTGAGAATATAAAAGATAGTTTTTATTTTTACATTGAAGTAACTATCTTAAGGGCTTTGGCTGCCAATTTAAGATCCTTAAAACAAAAATAAAATACATTTTAGAGAATCACCTACTTGTCCTCCATTAACGACAACATCAGGATGAATGACATTCCCAAGAGACTTGGACATCTTTTCTCCCTTTTCTCCAAGGGTAAATCCATGAACAATCACTGTCCTAAAGGGACAAACCAGCTATGTTAATGATAAACACAATTATAATTATCTTTTTGAAGATTACGTATAGCTAAAAAGAGTATCTAAGTTTGACACAAAAATATGAATTTTCTTGACTGATTATTAATGAAATCTTTTCTTTTTCTTTCTTTCTTTTTTTTTTTTTTTGAGATGGAGTCTCACTCTTGTCACCCAGGCTGGAGTACAGTGGCATGATCTCAGCTCACTGCAACCTCCACCTCCTAGGTTCAAGAGATTCTCCTACCTACTCCTGACCTCAGGGGATCCACTTAACTCGGCCTCCCAAAGTGCTGGGATTACAGGTATGAGCCACCCCGCCCGGTCGAAACCTTTCCTTAAAAGTCAAATTCAGCTGGGTGCAGTGGCTCATGCCTGTAACCCCAACACTCTGGGAGGCCAAGGCAGGCAGATCAATTGAGGCCAGGAGTTTGAGGCCAGCCTGGCCAACATGGTGAAACCCCGTCTCCACTACAAATACAAATATTAGCCGGGTATGGTGGCATGTGCCTGTAGTCCCAGATACTCGGGAGGCTGAGGCATGAGAATCACTTGAACCCAGGAGGCGGAGACTACAGTGAGCTGAGATCATCCCACTGCACTCCAGCCTGGGAGACAGAGTAAGACTCCATCTCAAAAAAAAAAAATCATTCTTAGCTCATGTATCACAATGGTTAGTGAACTCTCGACTTACACAAAGGAAAACTTTAGATATTTTCATCACTAAACAGATTATTTTCTGAGCTTCTGCTGTGTACTGATTTTATCATTAAAGCTAACCAGTTTAGAAATAGCAAACTACAGAGACAGCAAGATCAGTGGTTGCCAGGGGCCCTAGGGTGGGAGTGGAGATTAGCCACAAATGGGCATGAGAAAACTTTTTAGTGTGTTGGAAATGTTATAAAACCTTTTCTGGTGATAGCGGAAAAACTATATAATTCACTAAAAATCAAAAAAAAAAAATTTAATGAAAAAATAAAACCAAGAAAAAGGGCTGGGCGCAGTGGTTCACGCCTGTAATGCCAGCACTTTGGGAAGCTGAGACGGGTGGATCATGAGGTCAGGAGATTGAGACCATCCTCGCTAAGATGATAAAACCCCGTCTCTACTAAAAATACAAAACAATTAGCCAGGTGCCGTGTTGGGCGCCTGTAGTCCCAGCTACTCGGGAGGCTGAGGCAGGAGAATGGCATGAATCCGGGAGGCAGAGGTTGCAGTGAGCTGAGATCGCGCCTCTGCACTCCAGGTTGGGCGAAAGAGCGAGATTTGGTCTAAAAAAAAAAAAAAAACAGGAAAAAGTATGTCTTAAAAGAGCAGATTATCGTCTCAAAATTATTTTCAAAAGACAATTTGAAAAAAATAGGATCCGCCCTTCTAATGGTCTTTAAAATACACGTTAATAAACAAAAACATGTAAAAGGGCCAGGCACAGTGGCTCACACCTGTAATCTCAGCACTTTGGGAGGCTCAGGAGCATGGATCACTTGAGATCAGGAGTTCGAGACCAGTCTGGCCAACATGGTGAAACCCCGTCTCTACTAAAAATACAAAAATTAGCCAGGCATGGTGGCATGTGCCTGTAATTCCAGCTACTCGAGAGGCTGAGGCAGGAGAATCGCTTGAACCCGGGAGGCAAAAGTTGCAGTGAGCCAAGATCGCGCCACTGCACTCCAGCCTAGGCGACAGAGCAAGAGTGCATCTCAAAAAAAAAGAAACATGCAAAACGTTCTGGGATGGATTTTTATCCTAAGAGAGCCACAATCTTAAGCTAAGCTATTTAGGAATCTTTCTGATTAGTATTTTCACCCACACGTTTGAAAAAGTAATTATGTGTACTAAATGAGAATACCTAATTTAATAAAATTCACGAAAGCAATGTTTCAGCTCACTAGCCACTGTGGATATTACAAATATAAAGGACATCTGCACTCAGGCTGTCTTCTCTCAACCTCGAATATCCTTCCCTACATTCCTCCTGGTCAAGTTTTACCATAGATCAAGATCTAGTTCTAGGCCCGGCATGGTGGCTCACGCCTATAATCCTACCACTTTGGGAGGCCAAGGCAGGAGGACTGCTTCAGGCCATGAGTTTGGGACCAGCATGGGCAATGGGAGGAGAATGCATCTCTAAAAAAAAAAAGTAAAAATTAGCCAAGTGTGGTGGTGCATGTCTGTAGTCCCAGCTACTCAGGAGGCTGAGGCAGGAGGATTGCTTGAGCCTAGGAGATGGAGGCTGCAGCGAGCTCTGACCACACCATTGCACTCCAGCCTGGGTGACTGAATGAGGTCCTTTCTCAAAAAACAAAACAAAACAGAACTACATAAGTTCCCCCAACTACTCCAGTCAATGCTGACTTTTTCTTCAAGGAGTTATGATCTGCATCACACTCACAAGACACGTTGGTGTTGTCTCCTGTGTCCTTTCTCTTTTTTTTACTTCAAATTCTTACAGGACACTGTAAGCAATCAAGGGTGGTGCCTTATCATCTCTATAGTACTCAGCATAGTGCTTCACACACTGGCAGGTACTCAGCAGGTTGGCTCAGGTATAAATACTTACTTATAAGGTGCTTTCTTCCTTGTGGCCACACTTGTTAATAAGGATGACTGAAACCAACCCCCGAGCTGGTCTTTTCCTTCCAAGTACAAATCTGCTCTTTGGTCAGGACCTCAAAATTAAATATTAAAAGAAAAAGACACCCAGAAATTTAAGTAAATTAAAATAGAAAAAGAAGACACTTATTAATTAATAACAATTAGTGGGGAGGAAGGGAAGCAACTTTACAATAGAGGAAACTGGTAGACGCCACCTTAACCAAGAAAGTGATCAAAGTTACATATCACCAGTAATAACAGGACAGAGATATATCATGTGACTTCTGAAATGATGTATAGAAATAAACACAGTATCCTTTCTGCGATATTCCTACCTAAAATGCATAACATGAATCTAATCATGACAATGCATCCCACAAACCCAGAGAGACCATCTACAAAATAAACCTCTACTACATGAATGTCAAGGTCATGAAAGACACAGAACAAGAACTAGAGAGACATGACAATTAAATGTGACATGTGATCTCAGATTAGATCTTGGGTCCTTTTTTTTTTCCTTTCCACATAGGAGTGTGGTAAAATTAGTAAGTTCTACAGACAGTTAACAGTATGGAATCAATGTTAATTCCCTAATTTTGATGTCTGTGTTGGTTACGTTAAGAGATCATCCGTGTTTTGTGGAAATATATATTAAAGTATTGAGATAAAAGATGCATCTTTTCCTCTACATATATATACATAGAGAGGACACATAAAGCAAATGTAGTAGAATGTTAACGTTAACATTGGAAAATCTAGATGAAGAAGAGCACGCTGTAATTCTTTATAATACTTTATGACTTTTCAAAATAAAAGGGTTTTCAAAAAAAGTAACATGAGGTCTTTGATGAAGATTACATCCATATTTTAAATCTAAACTCACAACTCTCAAAGCCCCCATAATCCCTTTTATTTATAAAATTATGATTTGTCCTTATATCCTAAGATTGAAGATTCAGTGTAGCAAACTTTATGTAAGAAAGATTACCTGAGTGGAGGTGGGGAAACAAAATTTAAATAACTGAATCAAACCAATTCAATTACACCAATATTACTGAGCACTTGTTACATAGCAGGCATTGTGTTAGATCCTGGGGAAATCTGGACTCTGCTTCTTGGAGCTGACATCTAGTAGGGTAGATTTTATGTTAAACAAGAAGTAACTGTGATGGGGCCAGGTGTGGTGTCTCACACTTGTAATCCCAGCACTATGGGAGGTGGAGGCTGGCAAATCCTGAGGTCAGGAGTTCAAGACCAGCTTGACCAACATGGCGAAACCCCATCTCTAAAAATACAAAAATTACCTGGGCATGGTGATGGGCGCCTGTAATCCCAGCTACTTGGGAGGCTGAGGCAGGAGAATCACTTGAACCCAGGAGGCAGAGGATGCAGTGAGCAGAGATTGTGCCACTGCACTCTAGCCTGGGCGACAGAGTGAGACTCTGTCTCAAAAAAAAAAAAAAAAAAAAAAAAGAAAAGAAATAACTGTGATGGGTGTTACCAAGGAGAAAATAAAGGGTTTAACCTAGTCTGTGCAGCCAGGAAAGTCTGAGATAATGTAAGAAAGTAAATGCATATGCAGAGAAAAAAAATCTCTAGCTAGACTGAGAAAATAGAAAAGAAGATCCAAATAAACAAAACCAGAAGTGAAAAAGGAGACATGGGGCCGGGCGCGGTGGTGCACACCTATAATCCCAGAACTTTGGAAGGCAGAGGCGGGTTGATCACAAGGTCAGGAGTTCAAGACCAGCCTGGTCAAGATGGTGAAACCCCATCTCTACTAAAAATGCAAACATTAGCCAGGCATGGTGACAGGCACCTGTAACCCCAGTTACTTGGGAGGAATGAGGCAGAGAACTGGTTGAACCTAGGAGGTGGAGTTTGCAGTGCGACGAGATCAGGCCACTGCACTCTAGTCTAGGTGACAGAGCAAGACTCCATCTCAAAAAAAAAAAAAAAAAAGATAAAGGAGACATACAATAGACAACAGAGAAATACAAAGGATCATCAGAGACTACTATAAACAAATGTACACTAACACATAGGAAAACTTGGAGGAAATGGATAAACCCCTGGACACATACAACCTACCAAGATTAAACTGGGAAGAAACAGAACAGTAAGGAGTAACTGGACTGAATAAGTAACACAAAGTCTCCCAACAAAGAAAAGTCTAGGACAAGATGGCTTTACTGCTGAATTCTACCAAATATATAAAGAACAACAACAATTCTGCTCAAACTACTCCAAAGAATCCAAGAAGAGGAAACTCTTCTTAAATCACTGTACAAAGCCAGCATTACCCTGATACCAAAACCAGGCAAAGACACAACAAAAAAGAAAACTACAGGCCAATATCTCTGTTGAACAAAGACACAAAAACCCTCAAAAGGTTGGGTGCGGTGACTCACACCTGTAAACCCAACACTTTGGGAGACCGAGGCAGGCGGATCATGAAGTCAGGAGGTCGAGACCATCCTGGCTAACATGGTGAAACCCATCGCTACTAAAAATACAAAAAATTAGCCAGGCGTGGTGGTGGGTGCCTGTAGTCCCAGCTACTGGGGAGGCTGAGGCAGAAGAATTGCTTGAACCTGGGAGGCAGTGGTCGCAGTAAGCTGAGATCGTGTCACTGCACTCCAGCCTGGGCAACAGAGCAAGATTCCGTATCAAAAAAAAAAAAAAAAAAAAAATTCAATGTGGCCAGGCATTGTGGCTCATGCCTGTAATCCCAGCACTTTGGGAGGCCGAGGGGCGCTGATCATTTGAGGTCAGGAGTTTGAGACCAGCCTGGCCAACATGGTGAAACCTCATCTCTATTAAAAATATAAAATTGCTGGGCACGGTGGCTCGTGCCTGTAACCCCAGCACTTTGGGAGGCTGAGGCGGGTGGATCACCTGAGGTGGGGAGTTCGATTCCAGCCTGACAAACATGGAGAAACCCCATCTCAACTAAAAATACAAAATAAGCCGGGCGTGGTGGCACATGCCTGTAGTCCCAGCTACTTGGGAAGCTGAGGCAGGAGAATCGCTTGAACCCGGGAGGTGGAGGTTGCAGTGAGCCTAGGTTGTGCCATTGCACTCCAGTCTGGGCAACAAGAGTGAGACTCCATCTCAAAAAAATAAATAAATAAATAAAAATTAACCAGGTGTGGTGGCACATGCCTATAATTCCAGCTACTCAGGAGGCTCAGGCAGAAGAATCACTAGAACTCGGGAGGCGGAGGTTGCAGTGAGCCAAGATTGTGCCACTGCATTCCAGCCTGGGCGACAGAGCGAGACTCCATCTCAAATAAATAATTAAATAAATAAATAAATAAATAAATAAAGATTCAATGCAATTCCATGCACTGAAGGAAGGAAGGAAGGAAGGAAGGAAGGAAGGAAGGAAGGAAGGAAGGAAAGAGGGAAAGAGGGAAAGAAAGAGGGAAGGAAAGAGGGAAGGAAAGAAGGAAGGAAGGAAGGAAGGAAGGAAGGAAGGAAGGAAGGAAAGAAAGAGACAGACAGACAGACAGACCTCTACCTCTCATCATATACAAAAATCAACTCAAAAGAGAGACTTAAATCTAAGGTCCCCAACTATGAAACTACTAGAGGAAAACATAGGAGAAATCCTCTAGGACATCGGTCTAGGCAAAACTGTTATGGCTAAGACTTCAAAAGCACAAGTAAAGGAACAAAAACAGACAAATGGGACTATATTAAGAAAAAGTTGTAGCACAATGAAGGAAACAATCAACACAGTGAAGAGACAACCTGTAGAATGGGAGAAAATATTTGCAAACTATTTGTCTGACAAGGGACTAATATTCAGATTATAAAGGAATTCAAGTAAAGAAACAGCAAAAACAAGAAACAAAAAAAAAAGTCTCACTGCAAAGTGGGCAAAGGGTCTGAACAGACATTTCTCAAAGGATGTCATATAAATGGACAACAGGTATATGAAAAAATGTTCAACATCACTAATCATCAGGGAAGTGCAAATCAAAAACACAGTGACATATCATCTTACCCCAGTTAGCCCAGAATGGCTATTACGAAAAAGAAAGTAACAAATGATGGCAAGGATGTAGAGAGAACAGAACTATTATACACTGTTGGTGGGAATGTAAATTAGTACAGCCATTATAAAAAAACATTATCAAGGTTTCTTTTCAAAAAACTAAAAACAGAACTATCATATGATCCAGCAAACCCACTACTAGGTATTTATGCAAAGGAAATAAAATCAGCATATCAACCGGATACTTACATCTCCATGTTTATTACAACGCTACTCACGATAGCCAAGATATGGAATCGGTCTAAGTATCCATCAAAGATGAATGGATAAAGAAAATGTGATAAATATATACAATGGAATACTATTCGGCCATAAAAAAGAATGAAATCCTGTCATTAGCAGCAACATGGATGGAACTGGAGGTCATGATGTTAAATGAAATAAGCCAAGCATAGAAAGACAAATACTCCATAATCTCACTCATATGTGGGAGTCAAAAAAGTTGGTCTTATGGAGGTAGAAAGTAGAATGATAGTTACCAGAGGCTGGGAAGGGTGAGAGGGAGGGATGAAGAGAGTTTGGTTAATGGGGATAGAAAAGGAGTTACATATACGGGATAAATTCTAGTGTTTAATACAATAGGGTAAATATAGTAACAATTTATTGCATATTTCAAAATAACTAAAAGAGAAGATATAAAATGTTCCCACAACAAAGAAATGGTAAATGTTTGGGTAAATGTTTACATACCCTCATTTGATCATTACATATTGAATGCACCTATCAAAACACGACAAGTACTCAATATGTACAGTTATTATGAATTAATTTAAAATTTTTCTGTTGCAGTGAAAATTATTCGGTTAAGAACATTACATTCTGGCCGGGTGCAGTGGCTCACATTTGTAATCCCAGCACTTTGGGAGGTTGAGGCAGGTGAATCACTTGAGGCCAGGAGTTTGAGACCAGCCTGGCCAACACAGCGAAACCCCTTCTCTACTAAAAATACAAAAATTAGCTAGGCATGGTGGCACATGCCTGTAATCCCAGCTACTCAGGAGGCAGAGGCAGGAGAGTCACTTGAACTCAGGAGGTGAAGGCTGCAGTGAGCTGAGATCACACCACTGCACTCCATCCTGGGCAACAGAGTGAGACACTGTCTCAAAAAAAAAAAAAAAAATCACACTCTAGAAGTATTATGAGTAAACTCTATCAGATAGGTTTTTATGACCGTTTTCATGGATTTTAAACCACTAGACGGCACCAAATATAACATGCAGTCACTGCACTTGGTAATGTAAAAACGATTTCAGAAACTGAAAAGCAACAACGGTAGTACCATTAATTCTCACAAAGCCTAAAGCAGTGAATAAACTTTGAAATACACTATACCTCACGGTTTCACAATTGGCATACTCTTTTCTGAAATTCAGAATGCTGCCCAAAATGTGCCAGCAGGAAACTCTTCTTCCTCCTACCTTAAGTAGTGGTATTGACCTGCATTTTCGATACAGAGTCATGCATTGCTTAGCAATAGAGATATACTCTGAGAAATGTGCCCTTAGGTGATTTCATCATTGTGTGAACATCATAGAGTGTACTTACACAAACCTCAATGGGATAGCCGACTCTACATCTAGCCAACATTGCACAGTGTATTGCTCCTAGGCTACAAACCCGCACAACATGTTACTGTACTGAATACTGCAGGCAATGTCAGCACATGGTACGTATTTGTGTATCTAAACATATCTAAACACAGAAAAGGTACAGTAAAAATACAGTAGTCATCCCTTGATATATGCAGAGGATTGGTTCTAGGACCCAGCAACCCCCCAGCCTCCCACCCCTACATGTACCAAAATCTGTGAATACTCAAATACAGCAGTCCCAAAGTTGGCCCTGCTGAACCTGCATATATGAAAAGTCAGCCCTCCCTTTCTATATGTGAGTTTCAAAATCCTGAGAATACTATATTTTCCATCTGCATTTCATTGAAAAAAATTGCATATAAGTAGACCTGTGCAGTCAGAACCCTGTTGTTCAGCAGTCGAATTTATTATCATCTTGTGGGGTCATCATCATGTATGCAGTCTGCTACTGACTGCAATGTCATTATGTAACACATAACTGTAATTTAGGGAAGCAAAGTACCAAAACTTGCAGTATTTTCCCTCAAATATGCTGGGAGAAAATTATGAAATAATAATTCTAAAAATCACTACAAAAAATTATAAAAATATGTAACTTATATTTGGCCATTATTATTATGCACATTTTGTCTGTAATAGAGAGAAAACATGAATTTACATGCATTTTGTTTTTCAAATTTCCTAAGCTGAAAGAAAGGCTTAAATGAAGGAAATAGATCCACCTACTAGGAATCCCATTGTGCGATTCGTAGACAAGCTACTTTTCCCACATACCCTTACTCCAGAAAGCAAACAGGGTCTCTCGGGCCAAAGCTGGCCCTTAGTAAGAGTGTGAGGAACTGTGTGATCCATCACTGCTTCCGTGACATCTCATCCCTGTCTCCAACTTCACAGTGATAACAATCCCTGTTCTTCATTTGAACTCTATCTTTTCACTTAGTTGCCTTAAAAATATTTCTTCTCAAGCATCTAAACATATCCTCTGATACGTGCCTTCTCCTACTACTCCTTTCTAATTTCTGCCCAGTGTCTCTCCTTTCTCTTTATCCAGTCAGTCAAAAACATTTCCTAATTATCAGTAAGTATAAAAGTTAGTCGGCTGTTTGTACAGAGAGGAGAAAAAGTCACAAAAAGCAATGTAGTATAGAAGATGAGAACTGAAAATCAGGGTACTTGAGTTCCAGTTTGACACTATTAAGCTATGTGACCATCAACTAACTTGGCTCTAAGTCAATTTCATTTTCTCTTCTGAAAAATGATGAGGTCAGACTATTTCAGTGACTTCCAAACTTTGTTTTACAAAACTGGGTGCCTTGGGGTTGCCAAGTGGCCAAGGAGAATGAACTGGTTGAAAGGAGGAAAAATATTCCCATTTTTAACTATTTTCTGTATTGTAAATTCTAAATGAAATTTCATCTAGAAAAACAGAAAAAGGTTTAGAAATCACTGATTGAGTCAACTCTAAGGGTCCTTCCAGGTCTAAAATATAGCAGATCTCTAAATAAAGCACACACACAAAAAAAGGTTTTGATTATAGATCCCTTCTAAATACCAATTCAATATTTTCAAAACGTCTTGATCAGCATATATCTATTTTTTAAAATTACCTGGAAGAACATGAGACCATGAAGTTCCACTATCAAACCAGATGTCCAAAATATCCTGACCTGGAACATATTCCAAGGCATCAGGGCCACCAACCTAGTAAGATAATGTAAAAGCATGTTAGGTACACAAAGATCACAATACAGACAACAAATGCCATACCCCAAAAGTCTTCAGAAAATGAAATGCAACCATTAAGTTCACATTTTTAGATGAAATTTACAGTATTTTTAAGCATTTCACAGTTAAGTACAACTCCCTCCATTCACATTTAAAAGTATCTGTGGCCACTGAATTACACATTTACCAATGTAATATGAATTGGTTTTTATTTTCTTGAAATTAATTTTAAATTTGGATATTTTAATATGTGATACAATCAGCTAACTCTACTACAGATCCTACAAAGGCCTGATGTAACATTAGGCACTGTTCTCTCACAGTAAATTACATGAGCTTAGTCAACATTAATCAATCCTGGCCCTCAATGAGGTAACAACTGACCCTCACATTCCACTAGTTTATTAAATACTACACTTTGGTTTTTTTTTTTTTTTTTTTTTTTGAGACAGAGTCTCACTCTGTCACCCAGCCTGGAGTGCAATGGCACAATCTCGGCTCACTGCAATCTCTGTCTCCTGGGTTCAAGTAATTCTCCTGCCTCAGCCTTCTGAGGAGCTGGGACTCAAGGCATGTTGTGCCACCATGCCTGGCTGATTTTTTTCTTTTCTTTTTTTTTTTTTTTTTTGAGACAGAGTTTCACTCTGTTGCCCAGGCTACAGTGCAGTGATGCGATCTCTGCTCACTGCAAGCTCTGCCTCCCGGGTTCACGCCATTCTCCCTCCTCAGCCTCCCGAGTAGCTGTGACTACAGGGGCTCACCATCGCGCCCAGCTAATTTTTTGTATTTTTAGTAGAAACGGGGTTTCACCGTGTTAGCCAGGATGGTCTTGATCTCCTGACCTCGTGATCCACCCAGCTCGGCCTCCCAAAGCGCTGGGATTACAGGCGTGAGGCACTGAGCCTGGACTTTTTTTTTTTTTTTTTTTTTTTTTTTAAGCAGCGATGAGGTTTCACCATGTTGGCCAGGCTGGTTTTGAATTCCTGACCTCAGGTGATCCGCCCGTCTTGGCTTCCCAAAGTGCTGGGATTACAGGTGTGCACCACTGCACCCGACCTAATACTACACTTTGTTTTGGGGGGACGGGCTCTCACTCTGTAACCCAGGCTGCAGTGCAGTGGCGCAATCTCAGCTCACTGCAACCTGTCTTCCAGGCTCAAGCCATCCTCCCACTTCAACCTCCCGAGTAGTTGGGACTACAGGCGCATGCCACAATGCTTAGCTAATTTTTATACATATATATTTTTTGTAGAGACAGGGTTTTGCCATGTTAACAACCCAGGCTGGTCTCAAACTCATGGACTCAAGCTATCTGCCTGCCTCAGCCTTTCAAAGTGCTGGGATTACAGGTGTCAGCCATCACACCCAGCCTTAAATACTACAGTTCTATAGTTAAACAAAATGTCTACTTTCAAACTGCATTAGCTTCTAATTTACAATAAATAAATTTGTTAACTTTACATAAGATGCTTTTTTAACTCTCAAGAATTTCTCTTGTTGTCATCAAGTCCTGTAATACACACAAAAGCTGTTAAATACAAACAGAAATTTACCTCAGATAAGACTTCTTTTGGAAGAAGTTGCTCAGGGGGAAGAGTCCACCAGATATCACTGCCGTGCTGTTCCACTAGTTTAACAATATGCTCAATGGTTTGGCTATTTCAGGGGGACATGGCAGAATTATTCAATTAACTATTGTGATGAATAACAAACATTTTAAAATTAACAAATAGTGCTTTCTTTTCCTATCTTTTTCCTCAAACCTTAGTTTGAAAAGCTGCTATCATTTGAAATTCAACATAAGTAAAAAATTGATTATACATATCTTTAAAAAGAAAAAAAAAAAAAGAGCTTCTTCTGACCACCCTGTTTCCATTACTGATTTACCTATTTCTTACTTATCTATTTTCTATACAGGTACTTATACTCGAAACCTGCTAATTATCTTTCCTCTTCTGATTTCTGCCTAAATTAAACCAACACATTCTCTCAGTTCTACCTTTGAAAGTTTACAGTGCTTCCCACTCACACTCTTATCAGTCCAACCTCATTCCCTGAAAACTAAACTGATGCAATCAATGGTCTGAAAGCACTTCCCCCTACCCTCATCCCTTTACTTTACAAAACAGACCTTGAAATAGATGCATTCCTAAACTGCTTTTATCACACTAATTCTCTGCTTGAAAACTTTCCAGGACTCCCGCACTGCTTACAGGCATCTGCATAAGATGCAATGCCATACTAGAGCAGAGACTGTGATGACAGATATCCAGGCTTATATTCTGACTGTCACTTTGTATTTATGATCATGCACAAGTACTAAAACTTCTTTAAGACCTAGCTTTCCCTTCTGTTAAGAACAATCTAATTCACTGTTCAGAAACTACTGAACACCTCCAGCGTCTTGGGTACGGGCACTAGAGATACAGCAGTTGGCAAAATACGCAAGACCCTCCCCTGATGAAACTTAACATTGTAGTAATTCTAGACACTTCCCTCGAACAACTACAAACTAAATGAGACTATACATGTAAAACTTAGTACAGTACCTAACACATGACAGAAAGCCAATCAACCCCTATCAAATAAACAACAGAACTGGTCATATCTTTGGGAAGATAGACAGTAATAAATTATTTGAAAATTAAACTCAAGGAAAAAAAAATCATACTATAGTTTCTCACAAAAATAACATTTTTAATTTATTAGAATATTGACTTTATTATTGCAGCTTTGTTGCTATTACAGCTTCCTCTAGTTGCTTTTCATTTAGTCACAGTACATATAATGGCCAAGAGCATGGATCCTGCCAGCAGGGGGCTTTGGCTTAATTTCTGGCTCCACGACTTGAACCTGGGCAAGGCACTTAACATTTCTGTGCCTCAGTTTCCTCATTTGTAAAACACAAATAGTAAAAGCATCATTAAGAGACTTCCTATGAATATTAACTGAGTTAATAAATATAAAACACATAGAACAATATCTGGCACATTTGAATAAATATTATGTATGCATTATTCAAACTGATTATTTGACGTCAGGTCTGGGCCTGATAATTCACAGATAAATGAAGTGTTTACCAAAAATTGTTGTGGAAGGCAAAATCAAATGAGTATAAATTAAATATGCTCTACAGGCTGGGCACAGTGGCTCACGCCTGTAATCCCAGCACTTTGGGAGGCCGAGGCGGGTGGATCACGAGGTCAGGAGATTGAGACCATCCCGGCTAACATGGTGAAACCCCATCTCTATTAAATACAAAAAAATTAGCCAAGCATGGTGGCAGGTGCCTGTAGTCCCAGCAACTGGGGAGGCTGAGGCAGGAGAATGGCGTGAACCCAGGAGGCAGAGCTTGCGATGAGCTGAGATCACGCCACTGCACTCTAGCCTGGGCAACAGAGCGAGACTCCGTCTCAAAAAAAACAATAACTAAACAAATAAATATGCTCTACAAATTTAAATTGGAAAGACCTTATAAAAGCTGGATATCACTAAGTTGGTATTCTATGAAGGATAGATTTTAAAAGTATAACACTACCATCATGTACTTTGAAGAACTTACAATGAGAAAGGAAAATGGGCATAAATGCATGTTTCTAAGACACTGAATCATTTTAGATGGACTTTAACAGTAAAGATAAACTTTTATGTTATCAGACCATAAAAACCTTATGTAATAACTACCTAGTTATATGACAATAGTATTTAGTTACATATTACTATCTTACATAGTTTGTCCAGAACATTTTCAGTTAAGAAAATATGAACATAGTATAACAGAAAAACCTGAATAAATCTAAAGACCAAAAGAAAAAAAAAAAACAAAAGATGACAACCATAAAAGAGAGATACTAGTAAAGTACATTTACACGCAAATATATGCACAATTACAGTACATAATACTTCATACTAATGAAATTCTCACTAAAAAATAATAATTCTAAAAATGGGTGTCATTTGCCTTTCTTTTTTAAAATGTTATCATTAGACTGGCAAGTTTAGGTAAAGAGTAAAATAAAACAGTAAATGTATTGGAAAAACACATAAAAATAATATCAAAGTAAAAGTAAATGTCTCAAATTTCATATTAATTTAGCAAATACGGTAGAAATGTTGGGATAAAGAATATTAACCAGAAGCATGTATACAAATACCACATATCTTTTTCAAAGCACTTTACAAGCACTTGCTAACTGGATTCACAGAAATACACAGTGGGTCTTGACAGATGATTTGTTCTGCACCTTAGGGTTCCTTAAATTATGAGGCTAAGCAAGTAACAGTTAAAACCAGGGCTTGAATTTGTGTTTCCTAAATCATACTTTGGTGTGCTGTTTTTACTTCTTTATTCTGCCTCTCTAACTCATCTATAAAGACAACACTGTAACTGAATTCACGCTCTTACTCTCTGGAGTTTGCTAAGCAATGGCAGAAAGGCTCTTTTACCCAGGCATAGAGTGAAGACTGCGTATCAGAGATGAAGTGAGAAACTATGTTTCAGGAGATTAGTATGTTGACACAGCAAGTACTAAGTCCAAAAACCAGACTCTACCTGTGATTTACCAGAAAATGACAGGAATAAATCATATTATTTTTTGAGTTTCAGTTTCTATAAACATTGGAAAAAGTTGTGAAGAAGAAGACTAGGTGAAAATCTTTATTCTTAAAAGAAAAAGTCCTAATAACTAAAGAAAAGTGAGTAACTTTATGACTATAGATGAAACATATACATTTTATTTTAATTAATTACGTAAATTTTTTTGAGACAAGGTGTCACTCGGTGGCCCAAGTTAGATTACAGTGGCATGATCATAGCTCACTTGAAGCCTTGAACTCCTGTGTCATGTAATTCTCCCATCTCAGTCTCCCGAGTAGCTGGGACTACAGGCCCATGCCAAGATACCCTGCTTTTTTTTTTTTTTTTCTTCGCCCCTCTAGAGATGGGAATCTCGCTTTGTTGCTCAGGCTGGTCTCGAACGTCTGGCCTCATGCAATCCTCCAGTCTTAGCCTCCCAAAATGCTGGGATTATGCGTTGTGAGCCACCACACCCAGCTCCACATCCATATTTGAGAATCCTAAATTCAACTTTAATAAAACTAAGCTCTTTTTCATATTCTTGGCCTGGCACGGTGGCTCATGACTATAATCCTAGCACTTTGGGAGGCCAAGGCAAGAGGATCACTTGAGCCCAAGAGTTCAAGACCAGCCTGGGTAACACAGTAAAGACCCCACATCTATTTTAAAAAAATAAAAATGAGTTCTTTTTCATATTCCTAAATATCAGAAAATTCAGTGACATTTTAAATGTTATTTAACTATATTCAAGTAACCTACTAAGTATATAACTAAAAGCATTAAGAAAGAAATATTCCAATTTTGCTGTTGGCATGTTATTAAAGCAACCATAAAATTCCACCAAGTTTAGTCAGACACCTCTAATCTAAAATTCATTTTAATTGCTACATTTTTTATAACGATATTAGTAATTTAGTTAGATATAGAACATATTTTAATACAAGAAATGTAATTTTGTGTTTTATATATACTTTATTTGCAAATTTTAAAAACTTTTTAAAAAACTAACAAAAGTCTCTTAGCGAGGAAGAAAAGTTTTTCTTTTAGCTTACCTAATTACACTTACGAGAAACAACATAACTACACATTAGCTACACCAATGAAAAGCAATCCTGCAATCATTTTTAAAAATCCAATTTCAGAAAGGCTATTGTAAATAAAACAACATACTTCAGATATTTTTCCTTGTTACATATGTATAGGAATCAGAACAAAAGAAAAATTCGTTCAATGTATCCAAAAGAAACATGAAACATTTTTAAGGGAAGAAGCTTTATCTCATTAAGATAGCAAGTCTAATATTTAGAGAGCAAGACTTCCTTCCTTCCTTTATATTGTGAATTATGAAAACATCATGTTCTAAATAAAGTCTACTAAATGTACTTTAGTAAGCATTATGTTCTATAATTAGGTTCTATTTTGAGATTCTAGATAAATTATATTTTTAAAACAATAAAGTTAATTTTAAAATGAGAGAATAAAGAAAAACCCAACAAATATATGTTAATTAGCTAGATTTAGCCATTCCACAATGCATACATATTTCAAAACATATTGTACATAATATATGCAATTTTTGTCAATTGAATAAATTAATTTTGGGTGGGCACGGTGGTTCACACCTGCAATCCTAGCACTTTGGAAGGCTGAGGGAGGTGAACCACTTGAGCTAAGGACTTCAAGACCAGCCTGGGCAACAAGGCAAAACCCAGTCTCTACAAAAATACAAAAATTAGCCAGGTATGGTGGTGCGTGACTGTAGTCTCAGCTACTTGGGGGGAGGATCACTTGAACCCGGGCGGTGGAGGTTGCAGTGAGCTGAGATTGCGCCAATGTACTCCAGCCTGGCAATAGAGCAAGACTCCGTCTCAAAAAAAAAAAAAAAAAAAAAAAAAAAAGGGCCAGGCGCCGTGACTCACGCCTGTAATCCCAGCACTTTCGGAGGCCGAAGCGGGCGGATCAGGAGGTCAGGAGCTCAAGACCATCCTGGCTAACATGGTGAAACTCCCTCTCTACTAAAAATACAAAAAATTAGCCGGGTGAGGTGGCGGGCACCTGTAGTCCCAGCTACTCCGGAGGCTGAGGCAGGAGAATGGCCTGAACCCGGGAGGTGGAGCTTGCAGCGAGCCGAGATCGTGCCACTGCACTCCAGCCTGGGACACAGAGCGAGACTCCATCTCAAAACAAACAAAACAAAACAAAGAAAGTGTGACAGAGAGTTTTGAGGCCAGGCGCGGTGCCTCACTCCTATAATCTCAGCACTTTGGGAGGCCAAGGAGGGCAGATCACCTGAGGTGGGGAGTTCGAGACCAGCCTGACCTACATGGAGAAACCCCATCTCTACTAAAAATACAAAAATTAGCCAGGCATGGTGGCGCATGCCTGTAATCCCAGCTACTTGAGAGAATGAAACAGGAGAATCACTTGAACCCGGGAAGCAGAGGTTGCAGTGAGCCAAGATCCCGCCATTGCACTCCAGCCTGGGGAACAAGAGCAAGACTCCGTCTCAAAAAAAAAAAAAAAAGTGTGACAAAGAGTTTTGAAAACAAAAATTGCAATAAAAATAAACAGATATATAACCCACAAACTTGAGCTAGGTATAATGATGATAAAAACAAAGATAAATTTAATGTTCAAACAAAATATAAAAAGATAATTTGAAAAAAGTATATAAAGTTAACTGCGAACAAGTGCTGAAAAGATACTCATTATAGAGATGTGACAAACATCTAACAAAATCTGATCGTTGGATATGTTATGTTCATTTGCTTTTCATACACAAGGAACTAGGCAACTGTTAAGAGCTAAGCTGACATTTTGAACAGGTGCATATTCATTCTTCTAAAACTAATTAAATTACATCTTCTTTTGTATATCATTATGTTCCTTTATAAACAACTGTATTGGACATCTTAATACACTTCACACAAGAGGTATTAGTCCTACTTCCTTTGGGTAAATACTTACAGGTGGAATTTTTTATAATGAAACCAAGATAATACTTAAAAGATTTTTTAAACAATTTTCTGTTTCCTAAAAAAATTTTTAAACAATTTTCTATTTCTTTGTGATATTTAATATTCTTCAGAAAAAAATACAAGAAAAATTCTAATTGATCTGAAATTTAAGAATTCTCCCTTTATTTCTTTAATATCCTATACTTAACACAAACTCATAGTTAACCTAGAACCCAAAGATCAGTATAAATGACTGCTGATAAAAGTGGGTGAAACCACTTATCAGTATATAATCTATATGCTTCCACCTTAGTGCTTTATTTCATAAAGTAATACATCTATCATAAAACCTTGTACTTTACTCAAAGGCCTTATCTCAGCACAAGCATTATGTGTCCCTTCTTAGGTTTCACACTGAGAAAATCCACTAGGTAGCATGAGCAACTATGATACCAGCCAATCACTCTGAACTTCGATATCAACTGGAATGAGGCTTATTTAGCGTGTTACGGACATTAAGCAGCATTAAGATTACTAAGCAACAAAGAAACTACAGCTGTCATCCCACTGTCTTCTGTGTTTTGTCTTTATAAGCAAAAACATTAAGGATTATTAAGACAACTTTTCTTCTGTAACTTACTGGAAGAAGAATGAGGTAAGAGGCTAAATGTTTCACATTTGTTTACTAAATTTAATTCTAGAACAAAGTTAAATTTGGGAGGGGAAATTCTATTTTTAATTTAATTCTAGATTTATGTTTTAAAGGTGACAGAAAATCATTCTGGAGAAATTTTTCTTTAATGAACATAAATTTTTTGAACAAAAGGTTTATTATTGTTAATTGAGAAAAAAATTGAGGTAAAGTTAACATTCAAATTATATTGGAAATTCCTTGGCTATTTTTACTAAATTTCTCATGATTTCCAGAAGTTAGGGGCTAAGTTTCCCTATGTTAACCATAGTATTAATAGCATGAAAGTGATTATAACTGTCTGAAATGATAAAAGAAATTTAACCAACTTCTTTTCCTTCCCAGGTAGCCAGTGTTTCTAAATTTTATCTGATTTATGCTAAAAATTATTTCTTCTGTTTTTATTGACTAGTAACAGATTTCAACCTAAATTCTAATGGCATTATATCACAGATGCAAAACATGACCAATGACAGTAAAGTCAGAAATGGAATTATTTCTTGAGAAAATACAAATATGATCTAAAATGCAAATGACACTATTAATTCAAATCAAAATAAAACATCAGCGTTTCAAATCTACTAGTCCCTAAACTGATTCAGAACATGAATAAATGTTGACTTTCTTCTGTGAAACAAGTATACTTAGAGATAATGTACAGATCCCATGATGAGCAAAAGGAATCTCCTTATATGTTTAATGGTGTTATCAAGTGTAACAGCAACTCCATGTGGACTGTGTACCAATTTCCAGTGGAGATGCTGTTACTTTTGATGGTTACCAACTTGACACAATATAAAGGTATAATAAAGAAAGACAGAAAATTGTGGTCACTTGGACTCTCATTTGATTCTGGCGGAAAAAAAGATAAACTTTCAGCCTGTTTTATAAAATTAACAAGTAATAAGAATTAATATCAATTTTCTTAAATTCAAGTTTTGCAACACCAAAAAGATTCAATAATGGAAGAGGATTAAAGTCATCATTCAGAAATGGTATACAGGAAAATGACCTATGAATTGACAGACACTATAGCTGAGTTTGTCTGTCATTTCTTTAGGCCAATATTCTGTATGACTGTGCTACTTCAATATCAGAAATCGATGAACACCATGCAACCAACGCAATGACAGGTACACAGAAGATAATCTGTAACACTATCATGTAAATGTATTGAATAATTAAAACATAAATATACCTAATGAAAACTTGTTTGTGTTTTTCTGACAAACCTCATATTTATTTAACCTAACTTAATGATCAGTTAACCTATGTACCATTTATTTATCAGGATGTATCAATTAAACCAGTTTGCTATATTTACTAATACATACATATGATCCACCTCAGAGTCCAGAGGGCTATTTCACCAAGGAATTCCCACCCACCTCAATCACTTCAGTGAAATTCCCTAGACATCTTGCTCTCCAAATAATAAAAAGAAGAGTAGCTAGGTACAGTGGCTCCCGCCTGTAATCCCAGCACTTTGGGAGGCCGAGGCAGGCGGATCACTTGAGGTCGGGAGTTTGAGACCAGCCTGATCAACATGGAGAAACCCTGACTCTACTAAAAAAAAAAAAAAAAAAAAATTATATATATATATATAAAATTAGCCAGGCGTGGTGGCGCATGCCTCTAATCCCAGCTACTCGGGAGGCTGAGGCAGGAGGATCACTTGAACCCGGGAGGTGGAGGTTGTAGTGAGCCGAGATCGTGCCATTGCATTCCAACCTAGGCAACAAGAGTAAAACTGTCTCCAAAAAAAAAAAAAAAAAAAAAAAAGAGGAGACAATGACATGGCTTATAAAACTTTCCAAAACAAAACCAACTTTCCAGTGTGAAATTTTAAACAAATGCTTGTGGAAATTCATCTCAGCTATAATCACTTTAATTCTTTTTCTTTTAAACTAAGTTTGAGGCTGGGCATGGTGGCTCATGCCTATAATCTCAGTACTCTGGGAGGCAGAGGCAGATGGATCCTTTGTGGCCAGGAGTTCAAGACCAGCTTCGTCAACATGGCAAGAGCCCATCTCTACTAAAAATACAATTAGACAGGTCAGTGGCGTGTGCCTGTAGTCTCAGCTACTCAGGAGGCTGAGGAGGGAGAATCACTTGAACCTGGGAGGCAGAGGTCATAGTGAGCCAAGATTGCACCACTGCACTCCAGCTTGGGTAACAAAGTGAGACTGTATCAAAAATAAAATAAAATAATCTGAACTGGACAGAATTTACATTAATTCTTAATACGGGTATTAAGATATTAATAGTTTACATCTGACCAAGCTCTGTAAGATCAACACAGCAACAATACTTAGATTATTCATAGAGTCTTACCTCAGCTCCAACTTATAATAATATTGAAATAGCTTTCCAATGATTTTCCGGTCTCTAGCCTCTACTTTCTTTTCCTAAAACATACTCTTACTCCTCAAGTCTACTTAAAAGTTTAAACTCCTTAACAGCATACCTTAGAAAAAATTCCATTCACCAAATTAAAAGAAATTGCTCAAAGAAAATGAAAATCGAGAATGCGTTCCTAAAAGGAATAATTAACATCCCCCTCTCCACATCTGTGAAAAACAGCAACAACACTCAAAGCCTCCGTAATAGTACTAGAAGATAAACTAGCTAGACTATTATCTCATTAAAAACAGGGGCCACGTCAGTCTTGTTCACTGTAGCTACTAGCAGTTCCTAGCACGGACACATACTAAGTGCTTAACAATGTGTTCTGTTTTGTTTCCTTCTAAAGAGACAGCATCTTGCTCTGTCAGCCAGGCTGGAGTGCAGTGGCAAGATCATAGCTCACTATAACCTCAAACTCCTGCACTTGAGCGATCCTCTCGCCTGAGCCTCCCAAGTAGCTGGGACTACAGGCCCACACCACTACACCAGCTAATTTTTAAATTTTTCTGTAGAGATGGGGTCTCACTGTTGCCCAATTGTGAACTGCTAGCTTCAAGCAATCCTGCCGCCTTGGCCTCCCTAAGTGCTGGGATTACAGGCGTGAGCCACTGCGCTCACATAACAATGTTTCTCGAGTGAATACATGAACAGCGCATCATCTATGGAATACTGTGCTTTACACCAAGTAGTTTGCATTTATTATTTAGTATTCATAACAGTCTACCTGCAACTATTGCTTTTCCTATTTTATACAGGAGCCAGAGGTTAAGTAAATTCCTCAGTCTCACACACAGTGAATGGCAAAGCCTGGGTTGAAATTCAGTTGCCATTCTCCAAAGCTCATAGATTTCCAAGCAACTTCTCTTTCAAAAAGCACAAAAGGGAACTCTTCAGGATAAAAGAATTATTCTAAGACACAATTGTGATAGTGGCTGTTAACTGAATAAATTTAGTATAAATCACTTGTAATAAATTTTTTTCTTTTTTAATTTTTTTGAGACGGAGTCTCGCTCTGTCGCCCAGGCTGGAGTCCAGTGGTGTGATCTTGGTTCACTGCAATCTCCGCCTCCCAGGTTCAAGCAGTTCTCTGCCTGACCCTTCCGAGTACCTGAGATTACAAGTGCCCGCCACCACGCCTGGCTAATTTTTTATTTTCAGTAGAGACGGGTTTCACCATCTTGGCCAGGCTGGTCTTGAACTCCAGACCTCATGACCTACCCGCCTTGGCCTCCCAAAGTGCTGGGATTACAGGCATGAGCCACCATGCCCAGTCATGAATTTTACAGTATGTAAAGTATGCCTTAATAAAGTTTAAGAATGAGGCAGATCTATGTGTAGTGATTTGGAATAAACTATAACACATAAAGTGAAAAAAATCTAGGCACAGAGTAGAAGATAGAGATACTCCCTTTTGTATAAACATATGTATATGCTGACAAAAGAATTCATTTTTTTCTGGAAAGATTCAGAAATAACTGTAAACAATGACTGCCTCAAGAAAAGGTTCTGGGTACCTGGAGTAGGAAAAAGCCTACTTTTCAGTGTACAAGCTTTTCTATTATGAATTGTTCATTATGTCCATCTATTATCTTTCCAAATTAAAAAAAAAAAAAGAAAGAAAGAACTGGGAATATAATGATCAGTGTAATCATGTGCATTTAACTATACTATAATTTCTTAAATTTTAAGTATCTATATAATTACATAATCCTATTTCCACTTAAAAGGAAAGTAGATTCAGAATATGAGAGTGATTCTCTTCATTCCTGAAGAAAAATTACATTTCAGCTCCCCTGCTAAACACTGTCCATCTTTGGATCCATGATACCTTAATACAGCCCAATAAATTCTCACAGAAAAAAAAAAAAATCAAAGCCTTTACTTCTAGGTATCAATATTTAAGAAAATCTAGTTTTTAATATTTTAACTGTATGATAGAATCTTTTTGAGTTTATATTTTAGTTCCCCAAAAGACTATTTTAGCATATTTTATTTAACATATATAAACAGTTCTCAATCGTCCACATTATTTTTCGATTTTTGAAGAAAAAATAATTCCCTTTAAAACACTAAAAAGTTTTAGAAAGCATTCTACCTGTTGATCAAGTATTCATCCTTTGTCTTATGATGAAACACAGGAATTGGAACACCCCAGACTCTTTGCCTTGATATACACCAATATGGCCGCCTGTCCATCATTTCAACCATGCCATTCAGTGCTGATCCAGGAATAAATTTCACCTTTTTTAACAATTCCTGCAATTAATTCATAAATCAAGTCTTGTGAGAGAAAGCAGAACAAGTATTCTAGAACAGTCAATTTTCCAAATGCATTTCTTTCTTCTGGATGTTTGTAGCCATTCACATGCCTCCCTTACCCTCCCCTCAAAAAAACAACTAAAAAAACTAAAAGATTTCAGAGCAAATAAGCCAAAGTAAAAATGGAGCCACAAAGAACTTAGTAAATAATATCAGGAGCAGTGATAATATCAGGAGCATTGTTGTATTTTTTAACAATGTTACAAAAGATTTCATACCAATTTCTAATTTACACCAACCCTAGATCAAAACTGGTAATAAAAGCTTTCACAGAACTATTATTCTTCACTAAACTATAGTTAAAATCAATTCAAACTTGATTTCCACCATTTTTTAGAATGCTTAAAAAATAAATTACTATCGTAGGCTGCCAAAAAAAGATTGTAATATACCTAATTTTACATAATGTAGTTTACACTATAGAAAACACTTTCTCAAAATAAGCCCAAGCATGTGGCTCAAACCTGTAATCCCAGCATTTTGGGAGGCTGAGGTGGGAGGATCACTTGAGCCCAAGAGTTCAAAGTTGCAGTGAGCAAAGAGCATGGCACTACACTCCAGCCTGGGCAACAGAGCAAGAGCCTGTCTCTAAAATAAATAAGTATATATCTCTCTCTCTACCAACAAATGGATAACAGTTATTTCCTCTCAAGAAGGCTCCCTTCCTCCACTTCCACAATAAGGTTGAAAACTACTACCATTTATTTGTCAATTAGCAAAAGATTAATTGTACAGCAAAAATGTTTAACAGTCTCCAAAAAGGTCAAAATGCTAACTTCATTTTAAAAAATCTTCCTATCCATTAATAAAACCATTTTTACATTTTTCGGAGAAGGTTTAAATGGTTTCCTCACTCACCATAACTACCAGAAGTTCCCTCCCCCAAAGCTCTCTGTAGCACCACCTATTGGCAGAATGACAAAATCTCTACAAATCAATTTGATTAATGCTATACTTGGTTTAAAAGTCTAAGAAATGTGAATATTGACTAGATATTTGATTTTGCTAAGGAATAAATATTACTTTTTAAAGGTAGTGATACTGGCATGGGAATTATGCTTTAAAGAGTCTGGTCGGGCATGGTGGCTCACACCTGTAATTCCAGCACTTAGGGATGCCGAGGTGGGCATATCACCTGAGGTCAGGAATTCGAGACCAGTCCGACCAACATGGAGAAACCCTATCTCTAATAAAAATATAAAATTAGCCGGGTGTAGTTGTGCATGCCTGTAATCCCAGCTTCTCAGGAGGTTGACGCAGGAGAATAACTTGAACCCAGGAAGTGGGGGTTGCTGTGAGCCAAGATGGCACCATTGCATTCCAGCCTGGGCAACAAGAGTGAAACTCCATCTCAAAAAAATAAATAAATACAGAGTCTATCTTTGGCTCATGCCTGTAATCCCAGCATTCTGGGAGGCCGAAGCAGGTGGACTGCTTGAGCTTAGGAGTTCGAGAACAACCTGGGCAACTTGACAAAACCCTATCTCTAGAAAAAATACAAAAATGGCCGGGCGCGGTGGTTCACGCCTGTAATTCCAGCACTTTGGGATGCCGAGGCGGGTGGTTCACGAGGTCAGGAGATCGAGACCATCCTGTCTAACACGGTGAAACCCCCTCTCTACTAAAAATACAAAAAATTAGCCGGGCGTGGTGGCGTGTGCCTATAGTCCCAGCTACTCAGGAGGCTGAGGCTGGAGAATGGTGTGAACCCAGGAGGCAGAGCTTGCAGTGAGCCAAGATCATGCCACTGCACTCTAGCCAAGGTGACAGAGTGAGACTCCGTCTCACAAAAAAAAAAAAGAAAAAATACAAAAATACAAAAATTACCCAGGCATGGTGGCACAGGCCTGTAGTCCCAGCTACTCAGGAGGCTGAGGTGGCTGAGGTGGGAGGATCAATTGAGTTCAGGAGGTAGAGGTTGCAGTGAGCTGAGATCACACCACTGCACTCCAGCCTATGTGACAGAGCAAGACCCTGTTTCAAAAGAAAAAAAAAAAAAGAGTTTATCTTTCAAATATATGTGCTAAAATATTGCCGGGACAACATATAATATGGAAGAAATAATGCCTGGAGTTTGCTTCAAAAAAATCCAATTGTTAAAGGGTAAAAAGTGGGTGGTCAGAGGGGTGTAGATAAAAACAAAATTAACAAAAGTTGATTATTGTTGACACTGAGTGATGGGAATATGACAATACATTATCCTATTCTCACTACTTCTGCAAAGAACAATTTTTAACTTTACAAAAAGTAAAAAAAAATAAATAAACTTGGCTTAAATATATTGCGTCAGACTTAGATGTTCTACAACCAAAAATCGGTGCAGAGCTGCAATTTACAAATTTTAATATTGGCAAATAAGGAAGAAAAAAACAAAACGCACTATATATTACAGTTGTCCACATTACACAAGTATAGAAAGTATAAACTGCTATAAAAAGCTTTGGCAAGGACCCCAGATTGCCAGGTCAATAAATGAACCAGCAAAATACAGTAGTATCTTTCAAACTGTAAAGCAAAACACCTATATATTGAACCTGGTTAACACATATATATTTAAGCTCTGTCATTAAATACACTCAAGTTGTGAGAGATGTTTACACACATACACACGCCCACATAGAAAGATACATATTAAATGAAAGGGCTCAAATGTATATTATTTAGAATATCAGTTATAAGTATTTGTTACCTCAAAGCAATAACTTTGTATATTTTTCATATTGTTAGTTTTTCTTTTTAATATGCTTTCTTTGTAACTAGAATAATAACTGTTTTAATTGATTGCAATTTCAATCTTAAGGAAGCAAAGCATTTAAAAAAGTTTTACTGACTGCTTATTATATATCAGACCATATTCTGGAAACTTGTATTTCCTTACTCCATGAGATAAGCATTATTATCACTTTATATAGATGAGGAAACAGAGGCTATCGCAGGTTAAACTAGGTAACACAGTTCTGCCAAATTCTATGCAACTTTGACTACACTGGGCAAGAAAGTCTATCTAGTAACTGTGTGATTTGGACAAATCACTTAACCTCTTTATGCCTCATTTCCCACACATGTATAATGAAAAAATGGAAGTCCGAGGTCCTTCCAGATCTAAAATTCTACAATTTTATGAAACTAAACCATAATAGCAGCAATCCCTATGACTCCCGAAACCCCACATCAAACTCATATGCATACCCTTTATACTGAGGGAATGATATGCCCAACCCCTTATAACAGGATGCTTTTTATACCTTGGCTGCAATCTTAATATCTGCAATGTTTATAAACCACTGCTTGCTGGCACGAATAACTACGGGTTTCTTGGTCCTCCAGTCATAGGGATAGCTGTGCACTAATTTTTCTTCTTTCAACAAATTCTTTGCAGTCTGAAGCATCTTTATAACTTAAAAAAAAAAACAAAAAACAAATTATATTAGACATAAAAAGTACTGTGAAAATGCTAAAAATGCTCTAAACTTCCAGCAAGTACTAAATCTGCAGCAACAGGTGGCAATAGAGTAGTCAACCTGCCGGCCGCAGTGGCTCACATCTGTAATCCCAGCACTTTCGGAGGCTGAGGCAGGCAGATCACGAGGTCAGGAGTTCAAGATCTGCCTGACCAACATGGTGAAATCTCATCTCTACTAAAAATACAAAAATTAGCCAGGCGTGGTGGCGTGTGCCTGTAATCCCAGCTACTCAGGAGACTAAGGCAGGAGAATCGCTTGAACCTGGGAGGCGGAGGTTGCAGTGAGCTGAGATCGCGCCACGGCACTCCAGCCTGGGTGACAGAGCAAGACTCCGTCTCAAAAAAAAAAAAAAAGAGTAGTTACCTTGGTTGGGTGTGGTGGCTCACACCTGTAATCCCAACAATTTGGGAGGCAGAGACAAGAGGATCACTTGAGGTCAGGAGTTGAAGACCAGCCTGGCCTGCATGGTGAAACCCCATCTCTATTAAAAATACAAAAAAATTAGCAGGGTGTTATGGCGCACGCCTGTAATTCCAGCTACTTGGGAGGCTGAGGTTGGAGAATCATTTGAACCTAGGAGGCAGAGGCTGCAGTGAACCAAGACTGCGCCACTGCACTCCAGCCTGGGCAACAAAGTAAGACCTTGTCTCACAAAAAATAAAAATAAAAAATAAAAAAGAGTAGTCAACTTCCAGGTATCAAAGGCATGCTCTGGGATTCTCCTGGAATAAAAAGCAGGGACTATAAAATATTAATCAGACTCCAAATTATGCCACTTTCACCTCTTTTCACGTCAAAGAAAAGATGAACAGATTATATCTAGAATTCTAGATTTGAAGTTTAGAGCCATAATCTTTCATACCATGAACCTTAAAATGGTCTCCAATAATCTGGAAGAAACCAGGTGCAGTGGGTTGAACTGTGTCCCCAAGATCTAACCCCCAGCACTAGTGAATGTGACCTTACTTGGAAATCAGGCCTCTGCAGATGTAATCAAGTTTAGATGAGGTCACACTGCATTAGGGAGCACTGGTGTTCTTAGAAGAGGACAGAAAGAAGATTATGTTTTTGTCACTGATTCAGCCATGTGAAACTCATCTCATTACCCTTTTCCAGGTTTGAAGCTGCTGTCTCTAAAAGTGCCATCTCATTGTGCTTAGTATCAGTCAATGCTAGAGAAATCCTGAACAGCTTATGTACAAAACTTTTTTAAATTTTTGTATTATTTTGAAACTTTGCTTCTTTGGGTTTGTGGCACCCTGGCCACCCAATTTGACTGTTGACAGCCATTTACAGTCCGTGGGCTGGCAGTTTTGTTTTTTGTTTTTTTGTTTTTTGAGATGGAGTCTCGCTGTATTGCCCAGGTTGGAGTACTATGGTGCGGTCCTGGCTCACTGTAACCTCTGCCTCCCGGGGTCAAGTGATTCTCCTGCCTCACCCTCCCGAGTAGCTGGGATTACAGGCACCTACTACCACACCTGGCTAATTTTTTGTATTTTTAGTAGAGACAGTGTTTCACCATGTTGGCCAGGCTGGTCTCAAACTCCTCTCCTGACCTCGTGATCCGTCCGCTTTGGCCTCCCAAAGCGCTGGGATTACAGGCCTGAGCCACCACTCCCGGCCGGGCTAGCAGTGTGCTGATCTTTTAAAGTTTCTTTCCCTACCCAATCCCCACTTTCTGGTAAGGTTTCTGTAAAGTCTGTCAGGTGTACATCCTGCAGCTTACTAGCTTAAAACGGACTGTCCTTTGATGTAGTCTCTTTGGGGCCCATTGGGAGAAACAGAAATCAATAGTCCACCTGTTTTGATAATGAATATTGACAAGTGTCTTTTTGAAATAAAGAACCAGTCCCTCCAATAAAACAAAAAAGAGAGAAGAGAGAGGATTCACAGAGAGACATATAAGACCTAAAGAAGGTGGCCGGGTGTGGTGGCTCACACCTGTAATCCCAACACTTTGGGAGGCCTAGGCAGGTGGATCACTTGAGGCCAGGAGTTCAAGACCAGCCTGGCCAACATGGTGAAACCCTGTCTCTATTAAAAATAAAAAATAGGCTGGACGCAGTGGCTCATGCCTGTAATCCCAGCACTTTGGGAGGCTGTGGCAGGTGGCTCACGAGGTCAGGAGATCAAGACCATCCTGGCTAACACGGTGAAACCCCCTCTCTACTAAAAACACAAAAAATTAGCCAGGTGTGGTGGCGGGCACCTGTAGTCCCAGCTACTCGGGAGGCTGAGGCAGGAGAATGGCATGAACCCGGGAGGCAGAGCTTGCAGTGAGCCGAAATCATGCCACTGCACTCCAGCCTGGGCGACAGAGCAAGACTCAGTCTCAAAAATAAAATAAAATAAAATAAAATTATGGCCTGACATGGTGGGGGCTCACACCTGTAATCCCAGCACTCTGGGAGGCCAAGGCGGGCAGATCACCTGAGGTCAGGAGTTCAAGACCAGCTTGGCCAACATGGTGAAACCCCATCTCTACCAAAAATACAAAAATTAGCCAGGAGTGGTGGTGTGTGTCGGTAATCCCAGCTACTTGGGCGGATGAGGCAAGAGAATTGCTTGAACCCAGGTGGCAGAGGTTGCAGTGAGCTGAGATTGCACCACTGCACTACAGCCTGGGCAACAGAATGAGACTGTGTCTCAAAAAAAAAAAATTAACTGGGTGTGGTGGCGTGTGCCTGTAATCCCATCTGCTCGGGAGGCTAAGGCACGAGAATCACTTGAACCCAGGACACAGAGGTGGCAGTGAGCTGAGAGCACGCCACCTTGGGTGAGGAAGTGAGACTCTGTCTTGAAAAAACAAGTAAGATCTAAAGAAGGTCATGTGACAAGAGAGGCAGAGAGTGGAGTAATGCAGTTATAAACCAAGGAATGCCAAGGATTTCCAGGAGCCACCAAAAGTTAGAAAGAGGCAAGTAAGGATTCTCCCACAGAACCTTCAGGAAAACATGGTCCTGCCAATACCATGAGTTTAGACTTCTAGCTCCCAGCACTTGAGAGAATAAATTTCTGTTGTTTTAAACCACCAAGTTTACGGTGACTTTTTACAGTAGCCCTAGAAAAGTAATATATCAGGTCTAATTAGTCTTAGTCTTAGGGTGGGCAAAGAAAGGTTTTCATAGCACCTGGTCTCTGAATCTGTAAAGAAAGACAGAAAGACAATTCAAGGCTGGAGGATTCCCAAGATTCGAACACATAAACCATGCCATATAGGTCAGTTATTTACAAGGGTTAAAAAGTGAGTGGGGAATGTGTAATTTACAGTCAACATCCAGCCCTGATCTTGATTTTATCCTTCCACAAAAGTAATACTACTGATTATTATCTCCATAGCCCTAAAATAACTTCACTCCCTGTTGACTGCCCTGACTTGCTTAAATAAAGCAGCTTCAAAGCAAAAGATGAAAAAGTCGCAAACTCCATTTTAAAACATGTGGCAAAACAAGACATAATTTATTCTTTTGTTTCTGTTAAAGTATAAGAAGGGAAAACAGGTAGTAAAGGTTACTGCTAGCTACTTTTCAGAAAATATGTATGATATCAACAGATATGATGCTCACCCACATCAGTTCCCTCTTCAAGGACAGCCTTGTTTTGAAGTTCAGGACCTGCAACATCTGTGAAAACTCCATCTTCATCCACTAAACAATCCTATAAAGTATCATTTTGAACAATTAAAATATCAAGACATTTTCTCTTATGACAATATCTGGCAAAACAATAGATATAAAACATCTCAGTATTGCCTAATCTTTTTCTACATTGAAACTCTAGGTACTTGGCCAGGCGTGGTGCTCAGGCCTGTAATCCCAGCACTTTGGAAGGTCGAGGTGGGCGGATTGCTTGAGGTCAGGAGATCGAGACAATCCTGGCCAACATGGTGAAACCCCATTTCCACTAAAAATACAAAAATTAGCCAGGCGTGGTGGTGTGCACCTGTAGTCCCAGCTACTCGGGAGGCTGAGGCAGGAGAATCGCTTGAACCCTGGAGGTAGAGGTTGCAGTGAGCCAAGATCATACCACTGCACTCCAGCTTGGGCGACAGAGCAAGACTCCATCTCAAAAAAAAAACAAAAAAGAAAAAGAAATAGGAATTTGTGAATTTTATACATTTAAATCACCAAAGCCATAATGTGTTATTGAAGCATATACATAAAACTTTAATAATAAAAGTAACAAAATATATTAAAACATCTTTGAGTGGTCTCTATTGTTTCCAAATCTATGCCTATGTACACAGTTGTTCCCGTTCAGACTCACCTTTTAACTAAATGGAAATACTTGCTAAGTAACTGAAGTATGTAAAGTAAATGGAGAGAGGACTGTTTAGCTAAAACAAACAAACAGGCTTTTTCAGGGAGTAAAAGTAATCTGTCTATGTGACTTAATACTAGAATGAAAGTATTTTAAAAGTGCCCCATGATATATATTCTTCAATTCTAATGTGATAATTTTCTCCTAATTCTGGGAAATCTTTTTCAATTAGTATGAATTAATGAAACTTTAGAGTACTACACAAAGCTAAGCATTTCACAATTATGATGAAAAAAGTCATCATTTTAAAAAAATAAAGATGTTGGTTAGAATTTATCATTTCCTTTTATTAAGATGAATAATTACAAATGAAAAAAGAGGAACAGTACCATGGGCAGGTTGTGCTGAGATGCTACACCGTAATCTTCCATACCATGAGCTGGAGCTGTGTGAACCAGTCCTGTTCCTTTTGCCATGGTCACATGATTTGCAGGTAAAAGAGGAGAGGCTTTATCAGGAATTAACGGATGACTACAAGTACCATTTTCCAAATCTACACCTGTAGGGAAAGAAAACCATTATTAAGAATCATTTTATACGGCAAGTCTATGTCCTTAAGTTTAGCAATAGAATATCAGGTTAAATGTACCGAATCTAGAACAATACTGGCTAGGCTTAAAGTCCAGCTGCCTTTTTAACTTGTTCTGTGACCTTCTGGAATCTACAAAATGGAGCTAATTATGGTTCCCACCTCAGAGGGTTGCTGTGAGAATAAACAGAGTTAATGTAGTTTAAGTGTTTTGATACTTACTGTATCTACCACTTAATACTCTCCCGCACCAGCCTCCCAAAAAGATCTCTAAGTAATTAATAAGAAATAATTCATTTTTTTCTGGAAAGAAAATCTAACCCATACAAATCACTTCATTTTTAGCTCTTCAACATTCCTATTACTTTAATAAGTAGTAAGCTACGTGACACCAGCTTATTTTGACAAGGGTAAGAAATATACATACTCTTCCACAATATGGTGACTCAAAGAGCAACTCAATAATTATCTGATAATAAGAATTTGAAACAATTATGCTATCTAGACAGAAGATCTTTAAATTTGACTTTAACATTTTCAAAAATCTTGTGATTTTTAGTTTCTATGATAACGTATAACTTGACAATGAAGTCTTTAATATCCTCTGCATTTATAAATGGGCAGGGGGCTGGGTGCAGTAGCTCATGTCTGTAATTGCAACACTTCGGGAGGCTGAGGTGGGAAGATTGCTTGAGGCCAGCAGTTTGAAACAAGGCTGGACAACACAGTGAGAGAGGGAGTGAAGTAAATTATTATTTTGGTTTGTATTTTTATTATCCTATTGCACCAAAGAGGACCAAATGGTTTTAAAAATTCTTAAGCTCCTTTCCTGCCTCTGACATAAAAATCTTTTTATTTTTGTTAAGGCTGTTTTTAAACTTCGCACTGGCTTGTATCTGAACTGATTAATTTAGAGGGCTTTCCTATTTAGCTGGGGGCTCTTTCTAGGCAGCTTTTGTCTCTTTATTAATGTGATTGATTTTTTTAGCAAGAAATTAAAAGATATGTCATACCTAAAGATAATTATCAAAGATAATTTTAGGCTAGGCACGGTGGCTCACGTCCATAATCCTAGCACTTTGGGAGGCAGAGGCAGGAGGAACACTTGAGCTCAGGAGTTCAAGACTTGCCTGGGCAACATAGTGAGACCTCATCTCTTTAAAAAAATAAAATAAAATAAAATTTTAGTCCAGGCACAGTGGCTCATGCCCATAATCCCAGCACTTTCGAAGACCAAGGCAGGAGGATCACTTGAGGCCAGGAGTTCAAGACCAGCCTGGGCAATGTAGCAAGACCTCATCTCTACCAAAAAAAATTAAAAATTAGCCCAGCATGGTGGCATGCACTTGTAGTCCCAGCTACTCAAGAGGCTGAGGAGGGAAGATCACTTGAGTCTAGGACCCAAAGGCTGTAGTGAACCAAGATGGCACCACTGCACTCCAGCCTGGGCAACAGAGCAAGACCACATCTCAAAACAAAATAAAACAAAAACAACAAAAAGCTAATTTTAAACTTCCCTAGACTTCCATAATTATATTTCAAAAGCAGTCACTACCTCAAAAGTCCGAAATTATAGCTCACCAAGAATTATTTTGGGCTAGGCAGAGTGGCTCACGCCTTTAATCCCAGCAGTTTGGCAGGCCAAGGCAGGCAGATCACCAGAGTACAGGAATTCCAGACCAGCCTGGGCTACACAACAAGAATTCATCTCTGTAAAATATTTTTTCAAAATTAGCCGAGTGTGGTGGCATGTGCCTATAGTCCCAGCTACTTGGATGGTCAGGGCGGGAAGATTCCTTGAGCCCGGGAGTTTGAGGCTGCAATGAGATGACTGGGCCACTGCATTCCACCTTGGGCAACAGCCTGAGACCCTGTCTCTTTAAAAAATAAAATAAAATAAAATTCCTTTGATAGAAGAACTGCTTTCCGAATAATTTTCAGAATTTATTCAATTCTTTATTAAAATTATATATCGAAAAATAAGTACATTCATTTCCTTTCTTGCTACTTTTATTAAAACAGATAAAAACAATTTTTAAAATTAATTTTGCATAAAATTTTACCAAGTAACTATTGGATACTGCCAGAAACTTGTTTTATCTGTTGTACATTTATCAATATTCATATTTTTCTGTAATCCTATCATGCATAATGTATATTCTCCTTTAGTGTAATCAATGTAAAATGTATTCTAGAAAGGTAGAGGCCTTATCTGTTTCAATTCACAATAGGCAGTTCAGCAAAGTAGTAAATTCAAGTCAGCCCAATACTTTGATGACTATGTTGTCAGATATCTAAAAATCTTCACCTGAAAATGTTGAAATAGTCTCAAATGCTGTTTCCAAAGTAGAAGCAACAGTTTCTACTTTATCTGCAGCCAGTACATAGAGGTCTCCAGACTTAGAACATTTCACAACAGCATACCTAACATAAAATTTTAGGAGAGAATTAATACTAATGAAACAAGAAAAGCCACAGATATCATTTGAATTTTTAAATATCATTTTAGAAAAAACTGACTTCAGGCCAGGCACAGTGGCTCACGCCTATAATCCCAGCACTTTGGGAGGCTGAGGCGGGCGGATCACCTGAGGCTGGGAGTTTGCGACCAGCCTCACCAACACAGAGAAACCTTGTCTCTACTAAAAATACAAAATTAGCTGGGCGTGGTGGTGCATGCCTGTAATCCCATAATCCCAGCTACTCGGGAGTCTGAGGCAGGAGAATTGCTTGAACCCGGGAGGCAGAGGTTGTGGTAAGCCAAGATCACGCCATTGCACTCCAGTTTGGGCAACAAAAGGTGAAACTCGGTCTCAAAACACAAAAAAGAAAAAAGAAAAAACTGACTTCAAGATCAAACTGTACTATTTTCAAAACACTTCGTAACTTATACTTCTACTTCATTTTCCCAAAAAGCCAGATAAGGTCTTAAAAAGGATCACCTAAAGGTTAATAAAATCTATATGAACCTAATAACTAAGTTATAATTCATTAAATTTTAAAATAATAAAGAGGATAAAATAAATTCAAAATAATGTTAATGATGGAATAGATTCTATTTGTGTATTAAAAAAATGCAATAATATACCCACTTTGATTCAGGCATATAGCAAACAGCTTCATTGGCTGGAATTGTCCAAGGTTGTGTGGTCCAGACCAAAAAACTAACAGGAGATGAACCATCTGTGAAGATAAAATTGTAAATGTGTTAGCAAATGGGATAATTCTATAACTTTAGTACACTCAAGCTATGAATAAATCTTACCTATAAGAGATGCCAATTTAGGAGAAGGTTTCAAGAGAGGAAATTTTACATATATTGAACGACTGACATGCTCAGGATTATACTCAAGTTCTGCTTCAGCCAATGCAGTCCTAAGGTTTAAAAACATTAAACATAAATATTTCGAAGCCTCACAAATTTCTCCCTTTCAATTACCAAAAAATGTATATATACCTAGATGAGGGAGACCAAAACACAGGTTTGTAAGATCGATAAACCAAGCCCTATAAACGACAAAAATATGAAGTTAAAGGTAGAATTTTGTAACACATACTTCAACCTACTCAAAGAGAAAAAATACTTCTTTACCTTATCATACATTTGGTAAAAAGTTCTCAACTGTTTGGCTTCATACTTTCCATCAAATGTATAGTAGCAATTATTCCAATCTGCCATTATTCCCCAACGAATAAATGCTGATTTCTGTTTCTCAATGGCTGCTTTAGCAAATGATCTAGCTAAAAAACAAAAAAAAACACACACAGAAAAAAAGCTTTTAAAAACCAACGAATTTGAATTCTTAAACGTGGTTTAGCATGTATCTCTCTAAATGCAAATGCTGTAGACAGTTTAGAATATAAAAAAAAAATTTTTGAGATGGAGTCTCACTCTGTTGCCCAGGCTGGAGTGCAGTGGTGCGATCTCAGCTCACTGCAACCTCTGCCACCTAGGTTCAACCAATTCTCGTGCCTCAGCCTCCCTAGTAGCTGGGACTACAGGAGTGCATCACCACGCCTGGCTAATTATTTGGTATTTTTAGTAGAGACGGGGTTTTGCCATGTTGGCCAGGATGGTCTCAAACTCCTGACCTCAGGTGATCCACCTGCTTCAGCCTCCCAAAGTGCTAGGATTACAGGCATGAGCCACTGCACCCAGCCTATAACATTTTTTAATAGAAAAATAATTTGAAGGTCAACAGTGTTCAGAAGATACCTACAACAAATTCTAAAATTAACTGAAATTGCAAAAGTTAAAATTTTATTACTGTCTTCTGTATTTTCCAGACTTTATACAATCACTTCACTGGAAAAAATAAACTGGAAAAATTATTCCTTATTGTTTCTTAATTTAAGAAAAGGTCAGATAATTTTCATTTCATTATACACAAAAAATTAATCAGAATATCAAATGTAAGCCAATGATAATAGGTTTCACAAGGAAGTAAAAAAATCTTCACAGTTATATCCAAATGTACAATAGTACAACATATAAGAAAAGGAGAGTCCGCCCTGGCCCAGTTGACTGAAGAAAAAGGATCAAATAAGAGATTAATGTAAAATATATGTATTTTAGAATTTAATTGTGGCTTAACACCTGAAATAAGTCAACAAGCCCCCTTGAGGAAAGTAAAAAAAGAATATACCAAAAAATAATTTTATAAAATATGAACATTAAGAAACTGAGAATGCAATTAGAAATGCTCACAAAGTCTTTCCTTCAATATCCAAATATAAGTTCTTACAAAAATCAATGAAATAAAATCTGAATTTTCTGTGACAGAAAGACATTTCCAGTAGATCTCATTATAACCAAACCAAACAAAAACAAAACGTTCCTTTGGTAAAACTCTGACTTTTCCAAGGACCCTAAGTGTTTACAAATACCAGTTTAAAACAGAAACAGAGATTATTTACCTTTCTCTCTAATTTCCATAGCTGAAAGATTCTGAGCTTCTCTACCAAGTTCTGATAATACTTTTATTTCAATGGGCAACCCATGACAATCCCAGCCGGGCACAAAATGTACTTTGGAGCCACTCATCATATGGAATCGATTGGCTATGTCTTTCAAAATCTGCAAAGATAAAATGATAATTATCATTCATACATAAAACATTTGGCCTACAATTTATGTTCTTTTTTTACACTTAATACCATTTTTAAAACTGCAATTTGAAAGGAAATGTACAAATTAACTCATAAAAAAACTATTAACACAAATAGTCTAATATTATTTATATTGAGCAAAGAAATATCATCGAACCATCGCAAAACTTACAGTGTACTCAGAGAATGGAATATTGTGGTTAACTCTGTCACTGACAAAACCCTTACTAAAACAGTAGACCTCTTCATTAGGTATAGTTCTAGAACTAATTTACCTTTTTAAGTTCATTTTAGATACTAGAGGGCAGCAGAGCCTTTTAAAAAATGTATTACCATAGTAGAATGGGGGAATCAAAGGCAAAGGATAGATTTGCCTCCAAGCTCAATTTCCTTCTTCCCAAAAGGGAACAGTGCTCTGACCACTAGCCCAGTAGTCCAGAAAACAATTTCCTCTTGTCCATATCTATCAAAAGTAGAAAAGATATTACATTCTCCTCCCATCCCTTCCCCGCTTTAAAAACTCTAATTTCAAACTGTTTACTAATGAACAGGAAGGAGACTTGTGATCTGAGTGGTTGCCATATTAAAAAAAAAAAAAATTCATCTAGCTACACATACTTAAGATTGGTACACTTTAGTCTGGGTATATTATTTAAATCAATCATCATATAAATAACCTCCTTTCTACTTACCTCTTTGGAAATGGTTTACTTATTTTTTTGTCTCTTCCCTGTAAAACATAAACTCCATGAAATCAGAGAGCCCATCTGCCCTCTTCACCTGTGAATTCCAGCCTTTTGAATGGTTTCTGGCACTAGTCTGTATTTATCAAATACATGAATACATGGATGCATATATGCTCTAAACGATGGTATCTTATACAGTAGCCACTGGCCACATGTGATTTTTGGTGCTAGTCCGAATTCAGATGTGATGTAAATTATGAAATATATACCTGATTTCAAACATGTGTTACAAAAATGTGATATATCTTAAAAATTTTTTACATTGACTGTATGTTGAAATGATACTTTAGATATCTTGAGTTAAATATAATATTAAAATTAATTTTGCTTGTTTCTTTTCATTATTTTCTGGGGCCACTAGAAAAATTTTAACTTACCTATGTGGCACAAATTTGTAGCTTGCATTATATTTCTTTCTTTTATTTTTTCTTTTTTGAAACAGAGTCTCGCTCTGTCACCCAGGCTGGAGTACAGTGGTGCAATCTCAGCTCATTGCAACCTCTGCCTCCCAGGTTCAAGTGATTCTCCTGCCTCAGCCTCCTGAGTAGCTGGATTACAGGCGCGCATCACCATGCCCAGCTAATTTTTTTGTATTTTCAGTAGAGAGGGGGGTTTCACCATGTTGGTCAGGCTGGTCTCGAACTCCTGACCTGATGATCCACCCGCCTCAGCCTCCCAAAGTGCTGGGATTACAGGTGTGACCCACCGCACCCAGCCGCTTGCATTGTATTTCTACTGAATAGTGTTGCTCTTAGTCATATGAACAGGATGAAATCAATCACTTGAACTAATAATTAATAGTATACCTAATAAAGATTCTAAAATATAATAAAATATAATATATGAAGCCTCTAGTGAAAAGAATAGTAGCAATATAATAGGAATATTTTACTAACCCCTCAGTATCAACCACCATCCTCCTTCTCCCCAAAAAAAGTTCCTCCATACTTAAGAGTCACTTATCTCTGTTCCTTTCATTTTTCTAATATTCATATATTGCTTTGTTTGACAGATAAATATCTGAATGCCTACTATATGTCAAGAATACGGTACCTAGAATATGGTAGTAAACAAAAAAAAACATAAATTCTGTGTTCTCATGGAGGAACACAGAATATATACCAACATATCACACACTATGGAGAAAAAAGCAAATTACAGGGTTAGAAAATGACATTTAGTGGCTGAGGGTGGTACCATTTTAGAGGGAAGTCAGGAAAGCCTGATGAGATGACATTAGAACAGAACCTGGAAGAAATGAGAAGGTGATCCGTGTGAATATTCTAGTGATGCATTCTGGGAAGAGGAAAAAGCAAGCAAGACTATAATTAGCATGTGTGAGGAAGGGCAAGAATTGGTCCCCTCCTAGTTCCAAAGTGCCCATGCTCTTCGTTAAGGCTTCAAGAAGCCATCTCTTTATATGAGAGAGAGTTTTGTAAGATTCCACTGTTTTGGCCGGGCGTGGTGGCTCACGCCTGTAATCCCAGCACTTTGGGAGGCTCAGGCAGGCAGATCACGAAGTCAGGAGATGGAGACCATCCTGGCTAACACGGTAAAACCCCGTCTCCACTAAAAAAACAAAAAAATAAGCCGGGTGTGGTGGCGGGCGCCCGTAGTACCAGCTACTCAGGAGGCTGAGGCAGGAGAATGGCGTGAACCCGGGAGGCGGAGCTTGCAGTGAGCTGAAATCGCGCCACTGCACTCCTGCCTGGGCGACAGAGCAAGACTCTGTCTCAAAGGAAAAAAAAAAAAAAAAAAAAAAAAAGATGCCAATTATTCCTTTGCCCTTAATCCACATGGAGCTGGCTCCCTCTGCTCCAGCTCTAAGAGTAAAACACGTGATCCATTGTAGCCGTTAACATATTCTATCCCCAAGTCTGCAATGACTGATTCAGAGATAGATGTGTGACCCAAATCAGGCCAATGACATTCAATTCCAGGACTTTTATAAGAATTGTTGGGGGCCGGGCGCATGACTGTAATCCCAGCACTTTGGGAGGCCAAGGCGGGTGGATCACGAGGTCAGGAGATGGAGACCATCCCAGCTAACACGGTGAAAACCCATCTATACTAAAAATACAAAAAATTAGCCGGGCATGGTGGCAGGCACCTGTACTCCCAGCTACTTGGGAGGCTGAGGCAAGAGAATGGCATGAATCCGGGAGGCAGAGCTTGCAGTGAGTCAAGATTGCCCCACTGCACTCCAGCCTGGGCGACTAAGGGAGACTCTGTCTCAAAAAAAAAAAAAAAAAAAAAAACTGTTGGGAAAGAGAAGGTAGAATAATGTAAGCCTAAAACTGCTGGGAAATGTGCTGGGGGTCTGGGGCAGGGCGGTCACCAAAAGTAGAAAGCCTACCAAAGAGTGAAAGACAGAGAGAAACCAATTCTTAATTTTATCTGAGTTCCTGATCCAGTCAAGCAGGTGGCTAAAACTACCTGGACTCTACAGTTAAAATAGCCAGTAAATTCTCTCTCTCTTTTTGCTTAATCCAGTTAGAGTTGGCTCTTCTACTCCTTGCAAAAAGGTTTGAAATACTAGGAGTTTTATTCTGTATTTATATCACAAAACATGATCTTACTGTGTATATTTAAAACAATAGCTGGCCAGGCGCGGTGGCTCATACCTGTAATGCCAGCACTGTGGGAGGTCGAGGCGGGCAGATCATGAGGTCAGGAGTTCGAGACCAGCCTGGCTAACATAATGAAACCCTGTCTCTACTAAAAACACAAAAATTAGCCAGGTGTGGTAGTGCGCGCCTGTAATCCCAGCTTCTCAGGAGGGTGAGGCAGGAGAATCGCTTGAACCCAGGAGGTGGAGGTTGCAGTAAGCTGAGATTGTGCCACCACCACACTCCAGTCTGGGTGACAGAGCAAAACTCCATCTCAAAAAAAAAAGAGAAGATAATTATTTTTCTCAAATTAATGTCTTTACTCTTTGAATACATGCAGCAGAAAGTTCCAGAAGCAAAATGGATAAGAGAAATGAGGAGCCTTACATAATTTAAATAGAGGTAAAGACATAACAGCAATAATTTTAAAGCAAAGATAGTATCTGCTGAAGCTTCTAAGTGGTAAATAGTAAGAGTATATTGGACTAGACAAGAGTAAGCCAGACTAATCTATTTAGTTTTATTCATCGGCACCAGAATTAGACTGCTTCAATACTGTAGTATATTCCTCTCTGGTACAGCAAGTCATTCTTCATCTTTCTCTAAATTTTCTTAAATATTCAAACCCATTTACTTTCCAGATGTACGTTTTAGCTGTTAAGCTCATTTTTTGTTTGTATTTGTATTTGTTGTTTGTGATTACAAGAGTAACACAGCTTCCTTGTTTCAAAAAATGTCAAGCCTGGCACAGGAGCATGCACCTGTAGTCCCAGCTACTCAGGAGGCTGGGGCAGAAAGACTGCTTGAGCCCAGGGTTTGAGGCTAGCCTGGGCAAGATAGTGAGATTCTGTGGAAAAAAAAAGAAAAAGAAAAAGAAAAAAAAAATTCAAGTGTTATAAAAATAATCAATATTGGCTGGGCACAGTGGCTCATGCCTGTAATCCCAGCACTTTGGGAGGCCAAGGTATGCGGATCACAAGGTCAGGAGTTCGAGACCAGCCTGGCCAACATGGTGCAACTCTATCTCTACTAAAAATACAAAAAAATTAGCTGGGCGTGGTGGCGGGCACCTGTAATCGCAGCTACTTGGGAGGCTGAGGCAGAAGAATCACTTGAATCCGGGAGGCGGAGGTTGCAGTAAGCCAAGATTGTACCATTGCACTCCAGTCCAGGCATCAGTGCAAGACTCCATCCCAAAAATAAATAAATAAAACAAAATAATAATAATAATAAATATTGACTGGGTGCAGTGGCTCATGCCTGTAATCTCAGCACTTTGGGAGGTCGAGGTGGGTGGATCACCTGAGGTCAGGAGTTCGAGACCAGCCTGGCCAACAAGGTAAAACCCCATCTCTACTGAAAATATAAAAATTAGCTGGGTGTGGTAGCGTGTACCTGTAATCTCAGCTACTCAGGAGGCTGAGGCATAAGAATCGCTTGAACCCAGAAGCTGGAGGTTGCAGTGAGCCAAGATCACGCCACTGCACTCCAGCTTGGGGGATAGAGTAAGACTCTGTCTCCAAAATAATAATAATAATAATTAAGTTTTTAAAATTTTTATAAAAGTAGATGCTAATATAATACAGTTTTAAAACATATTTTTCTACTCTCATTTAATATATATTTTATGTCAGTGCATGTAGATCTACCTCATTCCTTTTGAGATTATATAGTACTTCATTACCAAGATGTATTTAAGCTCCACTGTAGCCACCCAAAATGAGCTACTACTGTAATTCAAGATTAAAACAGGTTAGTTAACATTTCTTTTACCTAAAGCGCAGCCGCTTTTTCTAACAAAATTTCCAAAATTTCAACTAGCCAAAGCATCAAAAGAATAGAGTTCAATTATCAGAACAAAGATAGCCCTAAAATGTATCTAATATGTATGACTACAAAAGGTTCAGAGAACCATGGCAATGGAATAGTGCTGAAAAAACACATTTGCTGTTTGGAAAAAAAAAATTAATTTAGATACTCAACTTATGACATCAACCCCAAAAAAAGTCCAAACACGGGGAAACCCCGTCTCTACTAAAAAATACAAAAAACTAGCCGGGCGAGGTGGCGGGCGCCTGTAGTCCCAGCTACTCAGGAGGCTGAGGCAGGAGAATGGCGTGAACCCGGGAGGCGGAGCTTGCAGTGAGCCGAGATCCGGCCACTGCACTCCAGCCTGGGCGACAGAGCAAGACTCCGTCTCAAAAAAAAAAAAAAAAAAAAAAAAAAAAGAATTAGACATTTATCATCATAAATCAATGCAAAAATCAAAGCACACAGAAATCACAGATAGGCAAATTAAAATATTTAAATATTACATTTAGCCTGTCAAATTAGCAACACATACTCAAGTCAGCAATAATGTTCAACGTTAGTTGTGTATAATAAGGTAAGTCTCTCAAGTTTGGTTGTAGTATTAAAAGTGATATAACCAGCCAGGCACAGTGACTCATGCCTGTAATTCCAGCACTTTGGAAGGCCGAGGTGGGTGGATCATAAGGTCAAGAGATTGAGACCATCCTGGCCAACATGGTGAAACCCCATCTCTACTAACAATACAAAAATTAGCCGGGCGTGATGGCTTGAGCCTGTAGTCCCAGCTCCTTGGGAGGCTGAGGCAGAAGAATCGCTTGAGCCTGAGAGGAGGAGGTTGCCGTGAGCAGAGATCATGCGACTGCACTACAGCCTGGCGACAGAATAAGACTCCGTCTCAAAAAAAAACAAAAAAAAGAAAAAGTGATATAACCTATTGAAAAGCAGTTTAGCACTAAGTATCCGGTAATTTCTGTGTAGTAATATACCTCAAAGAAATAATCTGAATTTTTCAAAAAGTTATATTTAGTAAAATATTCATTATATCATACTGTTATACAGTCATTAAAACACCTAAGTAAGGTGTAACAATGTGGGAAATTGTTTATATTAAAAACATTGGGAGGGCCGGGCACAGTGGCTCACGCCTGTAATCCCAGCACTTTGGGAGGCCAAGGCAGGTGGATCACCTGAAGTCAGGAGTTCAAAACCAGCCTGGCCAACGTGGCGAAACCCTGTCTCTACTAAAAATACAAAAATTAGCTGAGTGTGGTGGCGTAGGCCTGTAATCCCAGCTACTCGGGAAGCTCAGGCACGAGAATCACTTAAACCCAGGAGGCAGGGGTTGCAGCGAGCCAAGATCATGCCACTGCACTCCAGCCTAGGTAACAGAGCGAGATTCCATCTCAAAAAATAAAAATAAAATAAAATAAAATAAATAAAAACTTTAGGAGAAAAGGGAAGACACAAAAACAACATAAACTTTTTTTTTTTTCCTTGAGATAGGGTCTTGCTCTGTCAACCAAGCTACAGTGCAGTGGTACGATCACAACTCATTACAGCCTCCACTTCCCAGACCCAAGTGATCCTTCCACCTCAGCCTCCCAAGTAGCTGGAACCACAGGCTCATGCCACCACATCTGGCTTAATATTTTTTTACTTTTTTGTAGAGACAGGGTCTCCCGATGTTGCCCAGGCTGGTCTCGAACTCCTAGGCTCAGGTAATCCTCCCGCCTTGGCCTCCCAAAGTGCTGGTATTACAGGTATGAGCCACTGTGGCTGGCCCACAACTTTTTCTAACATTAAAAATACTAAGGAGTCCAGACTGGGTGCGGTGACTCACACCTGCAATCCCAGCACTTTGGAAGGCCAAGGCAGGTGGATCACGAGGTCAAGAGATCAAGACCATCCTGGCTAACACAGTGAAACCCCATCTCTACTAAAAATACAAAAAATTAGCCAGGCATGGTGACGGGCGCCTGTAGTCCCAGCTACTCAGGAGGCTGAGGCAGGAGAACGGTGTGAACCCGGGAGGTGGTGTTTTTAGTGAGCCGGGATCGCACCACTGCACTCCAGCCTGGGCGACAGAGCAAGACACTGTCTCAAAAAATATATATATATAAAAAAAATAAAAATACTAAGGAGTCCCAATTACTCAGGAGGATGGGGCCAGCGAATCACTTGAGCCCACAAGTTCAATGTGCCAGCCTCGGCAATATAGTGAGACCCAGTCTCTAAAAAATACTAAGAAACTAGCCTAAATTATTAATAGTGCTTACGTCTGGCTGGTAGGATTAGAGCAATTTTAATTTCCTTTTTGTTTTTTTCTTTGAGACAGGGTCTCAGGGTCTCGCTCTGTTACCCAGGCTGGAGTGCAGTGGCGCAATCTTGGCGATTCTCATGCCTGCCTAGTAGCTGGGATTACAGGTGCACGCCAGTACACTATTTTTTATGTGTTTAGTAGAAACAGGGTTTCACCATGTTGCCCAGGCTGGTCTCAAACTGCTGGGCTCAAGCAATCCACCCACCCTAGTCTCCCAAAGTGCTGGAATTACACGTGTAAGCCACTGTGCCGACGAATTTTAATTTTCTTCTTTCAATTTTCTTGTGTGTTCCAAATCTACCTTTATAATCAGAAAAAAAAAAAAAAAAGTTAACATTTTTAGAAGTTTCAAAATAGGCCGGGTTCGGCGGCTCACGCCCATAATTCCAGCACTTTGGGAGGCCAAGGCAGGTGGATCACCTGAAGTACAGAGTTCGAGACCAGCCTGGCCAACATGGTGAAACCCTGTCTCTACTAAAAATATAAAAAAATTAGCAGGGTGTGGTAGTGGGCACCTGTAATCCCAGCTACTCAGGAGGTTGAGGCAGGAGAATTGCCTGAACCCAGGAGACAGAGGTTGCAGTGAGCCAATATGGTCCCACTGCACTCCAGCCTGGGTGACAGAGTGAGATTCTGTCTCAATAACAAAGAAAAAAGTTTCAAAACAGACTTTCTGCTTCTGGGAAGATGGAATAGAAATATATTCCCCTACTCCTTCAATTAAATATAATTTTATCATTTTTTTCTTTATAAAAAAATTCTGACTCATATATTGACTAAAAAATCAAATATAATTTTTTAAAATCCTGAATGTTATACATTTAAATAGCACGAAAAGACTCTAAAAGAGGCTGGGCATGGTGGCTCATGCCTGTAATCCCAGCACTTTGGGAGGCCAAGGCGGGCAGATCACGAGGTCAAGAGATTGAGACCCTCCTGGTCAACATGATGAAACCCCGTCTCTACTAAAAATACAAAAATTAGCTGGGCATGGGGGCACGTGACTATAGTCCCAGCTACTTGGGAGGCCAAGACAGGAGAAGCGCTTGAACCTGGGAGGCGGAGGTTGAGGAAAAAAAAAAAAAAGACTCTAAAAGCAGAAGACTATCTCAGGACCTTAGGACCCAGGAACAACATAGTGGCGAGCTTCCTGGGTTTTCTTTTTGCCTCATATGCCCTAGACAGGCTAAAGAAGCCAGCAACCTGGAAACAACAACAGGTACAGATCAAAAGAAGCCAAAACAAAAGCCTGTTCTCTCTGGGCCAAAAGAACAACAACAACCCAAAAACAAAACAAAACAAAAAACAGGAGAGGGGAACCTAGCAAGACAGGAAACTAAAACGACAGCTCTAACTCTGCTCTAACCAACTACCACAGAAAAAATGCAGCCTCACCCACACCCCTTTGAACAAAAGCGCAGAGGGAAGCCTAGACATCTATCCTCAGCAATGTATCACAAGGCACCCTAACCCCTTCTCCTCCACCAGGGTGGTACAAGAAAGCCAAGTAGGGAGTGAAGATTTCATTCCCACCGCGTAGTAATGAGAACACCTCGGCAGTGTCGGTGAAGACCCGGCGGGGAGCCTGGACTTCCACTCCCACAGAGCAATGAGGAGGCATCCCTCCCTGTTTCCAATGGGTGGTGTCAGAGGAGGATGAATGCAGAGTCAGGACTTTCACCACTGCCCAGTGGAGAGAATACCAGTCTACTCCTGCCAAGGTGTCAGCAGAGGTCAGGCAGAACGCAGTAACAAGGCACACTAACTAAAACCTTCTAGCCAGGATGGTATCGGGGAAAGCCTAGGGGGAGGCGGAACTCCTACCCTTCCCTGCAGCAATGAGAAGCCCCCTTCTTCAGTGTCAAGAAAGGCTGAGTGGAGAGTCTAGACTTCTGTATCCACCAGCTGTAGCCAGGCAGTGATCCCTGTCTACTGTCAGAGTGGGGTCAGAGAAGCCAGCTAACACAGAACATTTAAATAAGCTTCAGAATCTCACAATACACAAAATGTTTCAACTAAAAGAACCACTCATCATACTAAGAGCCAGGAGGATTTGAAACTACATGAAAAAAGACAACCAATGGATAACCAACATTGAGATGACAGGCAAGTTAGCCTTAGCTGACAAACACTGTAAAGCAGCCATGATAAAAACACACTTGAAAAACATGAAAGAGTAGAACGCCTACGCAAAGAAACAAAGTTTCAGCAAAGAAATAGAAGATACCAAGAAAAATTAAATGAAAATTTTTATAAATGAAAAATAGTGAAAATAAAAAGCTCAGTGAGTAGGCTCAAATATGAAATGGAGGGGACAATGGAAAGAACCACTGAAATCTATGATAGATGAATAGAAATTACCCAGTCTAAAAAGCAGGGAAAAGGCCAGCCATGGTGGCTCATGCCCGTAATCTCAGCACTTTGGGAGGCCAAGGCGGGTGGATCACGAGGTCAGGAGTTTGAGGACAGCCTGGCCAACATGGTGAAACCCTATCTCTACTAAAGATACAAAAAATTAGCCAGGGGTGGTGGCGTGCGCTGGTAATCCCAGCGACTCAGGAGGCGGCTGAGGCAGGAAAATCACTTGAACCCAGAAGGCGGATGTTGAAGTGAGCCTAGATCGCACCACCGCACTCCAGCCTGGGTGACAGGGTGAGACTTTGTCTCAAAAAAAAAAAAAAAAAAAAAAAAATGCGGAGATAAAACAGACTGGAAAAAACAAAAACAAAAACAAAACAAAACAAATCAGGAACCTGTGGTCCTATAGCAAAAGATCTAACATTCATATTATGGGTGTTCTGAAAGAAGATTTTTTCAGAGTTGAGAAAATGCAGAATAAATAATATCCCAAAACATCCCAGATTTAACAGGAGACATAAACCTATAAATTCAAAAAGCTGAACAAACTCCAAACAGGCTAAATTCAAAGAAATCCATGCCAAAGTATATCATAATTACACTTCTGGAAATGAAAGACAAAGTATCTTGAAAGCAGTCACAGAAAAATGGCCTCTTACCTATAAGGGGAAAGTAATTCAAATGACAGTAGATTTCTTATCAGAAAACACGGAGGCCAGAAGTAAGTGGCACAGTACTTTTCAAGTGCTGAAAAAGAAGAATCATCAATCCCGAATGCTACAGGCAACAAAAACATACTTGAAGAATGAAAGAGAAATCAAGACATTCTCAGATAAAGGAAATAGATTTGCGATCAGCAGATTTACACTAAAAGAATGGCTAGAGCAAATTTCCTAAAGGGGAAAAACAAGAAAAAAACAAAATAAAGCAGGACCTGGAACATCAGGAAGGACTAAAAAACAGTAAGCAAAAATATGGGTAAATATAAAAAACTTTGTTTAGTCGTATCACCAATTATGTTTCACAGTTGAAAAAATAACTGTCAAACACTGTCTTATGTGGACAGAAATGCATGTAGAGGAAATATGTAAACCAAATCACAAACAGGGATGGGTAAAGGGATATAAGGACACATGCTTCTATACTTCACTTGAAATGGTGAAATAGTAATACCAGTAGACTGTGATAAATGTATTCATATATATGATATATACATATAAACATGATACACATGACATACATGTATATGTGTATATGTGTATACATATGCACGTGTGATAACATACACAGGTATCTATAATACACACATATATACATATATGAAATATATCAACCACTAAAAGAGCTAAAAAAAACACTCATAAACAATATAGGTAAATCAAAATGTAATATTAAAAAAAAGTTCAAGTAACCCATAGAAAGACAAGAAAAAGCAGATGGAAAAACAAAAAAACAGAAAAAAGAAAAAAACAAAAAAATTAAATGGTAGCCTTAAGCCTTAATATTATCAATAATTACGTTAAGTGTAAGCAGCCTAAACAAGCCAATTAAAATATAGAAACTGGTGGCCAGGCACGGTGGCTCATGCCTGTAATCCCAGCACTTTGGGAGGCTGAGGTGGGCAGATCACGAGGTCAGGAGATCAAGACCATCCTGGCTAACATGGTGAAACCCCGTCTCTACTAAAAATACAAAAAAAATTAGCCGGGTATGGTGGCGGGTGCCTGTCACCCCAGCTACTCAGGAGGCTGAGGCAGAAAAATCACTTGAACCTGGGAGGCAAAGGTTGCAGTGACTGAGATAGCGTCACTGCACTCCAGCCTGGGCGACAGAGTGAGACTCCATCTCAAAAAAAAAAAAAAGAAAAAAATATATATGTATATAGAAACTGGTAGCATGAACTTTAAAAATATGACCCTATTATATGCTATCCACCAAAAAAAAAAAAAAAAAAAAAATCACTTTTAATATAACAATACAGGCAAGTTGAAAGAAAAAGGATACAGAAAGACAAATCATGCAAACAATTTTTTAAAAAGCATGTGCTCTACTAATATCAGATACAACAGACTTCAAGCCAGGTGCCGTGGCTCACTCCTGTAAGACCAGCATTTTGGGAGGCCAAGGCGAGCAGATCACTTGAGCTTAGGAGTTCAAGACCAGCCTGGGTAACGTGGCAAAACCCTGTCTCTACAAAAAAAATACAAATATTAGCCGGGTGTGGTGGCATGCACCTGTAGTCCCAACTACTTGGGCGGTTGAGGCAGGAAGATTGGGCTCGGAAAGTCAAGACTGTCATGGGCCGTGAAAGACTTGAGAACAAAGAAAATTACCAGAGACAGAGAACTACATAATGATAAAAGGTTCAATCCACAAAGAAAACATAGCAATCCTAAATATGTATGCACCAAAAATCAGAGGTGTAAAATACGTAAAGCAAAAACTTACAGAACTTAAAGAGAAACAGACAATGCACAATTATAAGTAGAGACTTTAATTCTCTCAACAACTGATAGACCTAAACTAAAAATCAGCAAGGTTATATATGAACTCAACAATACATTAACCAACAGGATGTAAAGAACATTACAAACGACTACACCCAACAAAAGAAAATGTACATTTCTATTATGTGTCAACAAAGCAAAAAATACAATAAACCGTATCTTGGGCCATAAAAATAAAACTCAATAAATTAAAAAAATTTTTAAATCAGGCCAGGTGCAGTGGCTTATGCCTGTAATCTCAGCACTTTGAGAGGACGAGGTGGGCAAATCATCTGAGGTCGGGAGTTAAAGACCAGCCTGACCAACATGGAGAAACCCTGTCTCTACTAAAAATACAAAATTAGCCAGGTGTGGTGGCGCACACCTGTAATCCCAGCTGTTCCAGAGGCTGAGGCAGGATCCAGGAGGCAGAGGTTGTGGTGAGCCGAGATCACACCACTGCACTCCAGCCCAGGCGACAGTGCACGACTCCGTCTCAAAAAAAAAAATGAACTGAAATCATAGAATATGCTCTTCATCCATAATGGATTCAAATATAAATGAATAAACGAAATATAACAGAAAGATCTTCAAACACCTAAAAACTAAACAACTCACATGTGAGGCCAGACACAGCGGCTCACACCTGTAATCCCAAAATTTGTGAGGTCAAGGGCAAGAGGATCACTTGAGGCTGGGAGTTCGACACCAGCCTGGTTAATATACCAAGAACTTGTCTCTGCAAAAAATTAAAAATAAATAAATAAAAACCTATAAACAGCACAAGTGAAAAAATCACGAATCAGAGAGGAATTCTCAAGGAAAATTTTTGTTTTAGTTGTTGAAACAGGGTCTCGCTCTGTCACCCAGTCTGGAGTGCAGTAATGCGATTGTGGCTCATTGCAGCTTTTGACTGCCCAGGCTCAGGTGATTCTCCCACCTCAGCTTCCCAAGTGGCTGACACTACAGGCGCGTGCCACCATGCCCAGCTAATTTTTGTATTTTCAGTAGATACAGGGCTTTACCATGTTGCCCAGGCTGGTCTCGAACTCCTGGCCTCAAATGATCTGCCTGCCTTGGCCTCACAAAGTGCTGAGAATACAGGCATGAGCCACTGCACCTGTCCTCAAGGAAAATTTTAAAAACGGCTGTAGTCCCAGCTATTCGTGAGACTGAGCCATGAGAATCACTTGAACCCAGGAGGCAGAAGTTGCAGTGAGCCAAGATTGCACCACTGCACTCCAGCCCAGGCGACAGAGCAAGACTGTGTCTCAAAAATAAATAAATAAATAAATAAAATAAAAATAAATAAAGAAGCAGAAATCAGTGAAATTAAAAACAGAAAAAAAAAACCAAAAAAACAATGAAACAAAGTCTGACTTCAGGAATGACAGCATGAGGAGTTATGTGCATCTGTTTCCTAGTAAAATTCGTAAAAATTATTTTTAAAAACAACAATTTGAAGCCCCTGGAATTGATCCTAAAGGTATACACCAAATGCAGAAACATCTATATAAGACAAATCTCCAAAACTAGGTAAGAAAAGTGAGCGTCTATGGTATTTGATCTAAGACCACTCCCTCTCTCCTCACTACCAGTTAGTTCAACGAGGCCAAGACTACTCCTCCCAATAGTGCTGCAGCCTAGAACATGAGGTTCCCTATTTTCCCAGCTCCCAGTCAAGGGCTACCTTTCCCAGGAAGGGCAGGACATCAAAATGTCTCATCCTTCCCCATTTACCTATTGCTGAGGCTAAGTTCTGGGCAAGTGTAGTCAAGAGGCAGAAGCTCCCTTTCTTCACTCAGCCCCCACTCATGGAAGAGTGTAGGTCTGCTGGGAATACTGGGAGTCCGATTACCCTTGTCCTCACTCACAAGATGGTGGTTCCATATCAGGAGAGGCTGCTTAAGAGGACCTTATGCTACTGCCCACCCCATAAACATCTGACTCCTAAAGTGGGGGTGCCCCTCACAGACGTGTACAGTGGTTCCTACTCCAGAGACCTGACTGGAAGATGTTGCCGGGCTGGAAGAGAAGCAGGCAGTAAAATGAATAGTTCCCAAACTCTTCCCATTAATAGAGCATTGAGAAGTTCAGGCCTAATGGGGCCCTCAGAAACAGTGAAGGTTATAGGAAAAGGCAGTTTAGAAGATCCACAGGTTCAAGATGATACAGACTAAACTATAGGCCACATAGCTTGGAGGACAGAACCAGGGGGAGAAACAGCTGAGAGAAGTCCTCTTGCGATCAGAACAAATATCAGACACTGACATTAAGAACAAATCCTTCAAAAGACCTCCACTTTGATTAGATTAGTCTACAGAGCAATTTATGCCCCAGGGAATTACTGAAAACAATAGAGTCAAGAGCCAGAAAATCTCACAGCTAAATAAATCGGTGTTGTCAGGGAAAGACAGGATAGGAGCTCTGCCAAAATCACTGTCATCCCAGGATGACTGTGGACATACCCAAAGCTATGCCTCCCTAAGAATCAGAGGCTTAACACAAGGGAAGAATGGGAGGCAGCAAAAACAGACTTCATGAAAATAATCCAGTCGGTCACAAGTAAATAACAATTACAAGCTCTCAGAGGTGCTAGAGGCCATTATTCATTTACTACACCAAAAATGCCCAGTTTTCAACAAAAAAAATTACAAGACATACAAAGAAATACAAAGTATGATGCACACACTGGAAAAAGCAAGCAGAAAATAGAAACTACCTATAAAAGTAATCAGATGTCAAATGTGACAGAAAAAGACTGCAAAAGTGACACAAATGTTCAAAGAACTAACAGAATCCATGATTAAAGAGGTAAAGGAAGGTATGATGATAATGTCACACTAACAGAGAATATCACTAAAGAAATAGATATTTTGTCAGGCAGTGGTGCATACCTGTAATCTCAGCACTTTGGGAGGCTGAGGTGGGTGGACCACCTGAGGTCAGGAGTTCGAGACCAGCCTGACTAACATGGTGAAACCCTGTCTCTACTAAATACATAAATTAGCCAGGCATGGTGGCGGGCGCTTGTAATCCCAGCTACTTGGGAGGTTGAGGCAAGAGAATTGCTTGAACGTGGGAGGCAGAGGTTGGAGTGAGCTGAGATTGTGCCACTGCACTCCAGCCTGGGCAACAAGGGCAAAACTCCATCTCAAAAAAAAAAAAAAAAAGAAAGAAAGAAAGAAATAGATGCTTTTTAAAAAAAGACCCAAAATTAAAAATTCAGTGGAGCGGTTCAACAGTAGATATAAACTAGCAGAAGAAAAAATAAACTTAAAGATAGATCAATAAAGATTGTATAATCCAAAGAAAAATAACAAAACTAAACAGAACCTCAGAGCCATCATTACACACACCATTCAGCATACCAACAAATGCATAATGAGAGTTTCAGAGGAAAGGAGAGAAGCACGGGCAGAAAAATATCCAAAGAAACAATAACTGAAAATTTCTCGGCCGGGCGCGGTGGCTCAAGCCTGTAATCCCAGCACTTTGGGAGGCCGAGATGGGCGGATCATGAGGTCAGGAGATCGAGACCATCCTGGCTAACATGGTGAAACTCCATCTCTACTAAAAAATACAAAAAACTAGCCAGGAGAGGTGGTGGGCGCTTGTAGGAGGCTGAGGCAGGAGAACGGCGTAAACCCGGGAGGCGGAGCTTGCAGTGAGCTGAGATCCAGCCACTGCACCCCAGCCCGGGCGACAGAGCGAGACTCCGTCTCAAAAAAAAAAAAAAAGAAAAAAAAAAGGAAATGTCTCAAATGTATTGAAGAACACCAATACCAACCCATACATCCAGAAAGTTCAATGAACTCCAAGAAGGAAAAAAACACAAAGAGATCAAAAAAAGACATCACAGTAAAAAGGTAGAAGTTAGAGACAAAGAGAAAATCTTGAAAGCCACAAGAGAAAAAGTTACCATCAACTACAAGGGAAGCCTAATAAAACTAGCAGCTGACTTCTCAGGAAAAACAAGGGAGGGCAGAAAGTAATGGGAAAACACATTCAATGTGCTCAAAGGAAAAAAAAACCTATCAACCAAGAATTTGATATCTATCAAAGTTATCTTTCGAAAATGAAAGAAAAATAAAGCCATTCCTATATTTAAAAAATAAGAGAGAGAGAATTTGTTGCTAGCAGGCCCACTTCACAAGAAATATAAAAGGAAGTTCTCTAGGCTAAAAGGAAAGGACGACAGGTGGTAATTTAAATCCACAGAAACAAACAAAAAGGATCAGCAAAGGTAATTAAGTAATTATAAATAACAGTAATAAGTGCATTTTTTCTACTTTCTTAACTGATGTAAAAGTCAAAGGAGGCTGGGCCTGGTGGCTCACACCTGTAATCCCAGCACTTTGGGAGGCCAAGGCGGGCGATCACCTGAGGTCAGGAGTTTGAGACCAGCCTGACCAACATGGCAAAACCCCATATCCATTAAAAAATATATATACACAAAAAAATTAGCCAGGTGTGGTGCTGGGCGCCTGTAATCCCAACTACTCGGGAGGCAGAGGCAGGAGAATCGCTCGAGCCTGGAAGGCAGAGGTTGCAGTGAACCAAGACCGCGCCACTACACTCCAGCCTGTGCGACACAGCGAGACTCCATCTCAAAAAAAAAGGCAAAGTAATAATTATAACAACGTAATGCAAGGTTTGTAACGTAATAGATGTAATATGCATAACAACAAAACCACAAGAAGGGAGAAAAGAGGATATGAGTAACATTTCTATATTTTACTTAAACTAAGCCAGCATAAACCTGAAGCTGATTCTGTTAAAATGTACATGGTAAGCTCTAGGGCAACCACTAATAAACTATCTCAAAAAACACACTAAAAATATCATTAAAGACATCTAAAAAATTCATTAAAGAAATTTAAATGCAGCTGGGCATAGTGGCTCACACCTATAATCATGATACTTTGGGAGGCTGAAGCAGGAGGATCACTTGAGACTAGGAGTTTGATACCAGCCTGGGCAATGTAACGAAACCCTATCTCTACAATAAATAAAAGAAACTAGCCAAGTGTGGAGGTGTGTGCCTGTTGTCCCAGCTACTTAGGAGATTGAGGCAGGAGGAATGCCTGAGTCCAAGAGTTCAAGGCTGCAGTGAGCTATGATCACATGACCAGACTCCAGCCTAGGAGACAAGATAAGACAGTGTCTCTAAAAAAAATAAAAAATAAACTTATATGCTTCGTTACAAAATATTCACTCAATGTAAAAGAAAGCAGTAAAGAAGAAATAGAGAAACAAAAAAGATATTCAAGAAGGTCACAGGATATAAAATAAACATTTAAAGTTATATTTTATATACTAGCCATGAACATATAGACATAAAAATTTAAAATACAGGTTGAGTACCCTTCTCCAAAATGCTTGGGACTAGAATGTTCCAGATTTGGGAGTTTTTCAGACTTTAGAATATTTGCACATACATAATACGATATCTTGGGCACAGGACCCAACTCTACACATGAAATTCACTTATGTGTCATAAATACCTTATGCACATAGCCTGAAGGTAATTTTATATAATATTTTAAACAATTCTGTGCATGAAACAGTATTCACTGCATCTGTCATGTGAGATCAGGTATAAAATTTTCCACTTGTGGCATCATGTCAGTGCTCAAAAAGTTTCTAATCTTGCAGTACTTCAGATTTCAAATTTTCAGATTAGGAATGTTCAACCTGTATAATATCATTTATAATCACTTAAAAAAAAGAAACAGAAAACATGTTACCAGATTATATGCTGAAATTACAAAACACTGATGAAAGAATCAAAGACCTAAATAAACAGAAAGATATACCATGTTCATAGATTGGAAGAGTCAACATAATAAAGATGTCAACTCCCCGCAAACTAACATATGGGTTTTAATGTATCCCTATAAAAATCCCAGCAAAAGTTTTTGTGTGTGTGGCAACAGAAAAGATTATTTCAAAATTTATATAGAAAAGCAAAGGAACTAAAACAGCTAAAGCAATTTTGAAAAGGAATAATATAAGAGGAATCAGTCTACCCAATTTCAATACTTATTCTGTAGCTACAATAATCAAAACCGTGGTATTCACAAAGAAATGGACACATAGATCAATGGAACAGAACAGAGCATCCAGAAATAAATCCACACAAATATGCCCAACTAATTTCTGACAGTGGTACAAAAGCAATTAATTGTGGAACGACAGCCTTTTCAACAAATGATACCAAACCAACTAGACATCCATATGGGAAAAAAATAAACCATGACGTAAGTCTTACACATTATAAAACAATTAACTCAAAATGGATCACAGACTTAAATATAAAATGTAAAACGTTTAGAAAAAATATATGAGAAAGGCCGGGCGCAGTGGTTCCCACCTGTAATCCTAACACTTTGAGAGGCCGAGGCGGGTGGATCACGAGGTCAGGAGATCAAGACCATCCTGGCTAACACAGTGAAATCTCGTCTCTACTAAAAATACAAAAAATTAGCTGGGCATAGCGGCGTGCGCCTGTAGTCCCAGCTGCTGGGGCGGCTGAGGCAGGAGAATGGTGTGAACCTGGGAGGCAGAGCTTGCAGTGAGCGAGATAGTGCCCCTGCTCTCCAGCCTGGGTGACAGAGCAAGACTCCATCTAAAAAACAAAAAAAAATATCTATATACACAATAAAAAAATGTATGAGAAAATCTTCAGGCTCTAGGGTTAGGCAAAGAATTATCTTCGATATGACACTAAATGTATGATTCAAAAAAGAATAAAATGACAAATTGAACTTCATCAAAATTAAAAAATTTTACTATGCAACAGACCCTGATAAAAGATTGAAAAGAAAAACTACAGATTGAGAGAAAATAGTTGCAAATCACATATCTGAAAAAAGGTTTATTACCTAGAATATATAAAGAACTCTCAAAACTTAACAGTAAAAAGAAAAAACATCCAATTAAGAAATGGACAAAAGACATAAAGGGACATTTCACCAAAGAGATTCAACCCATGGCAAATGAATATATGGAAAGGCTTACAACATCATTAGCCAGTATGAAAATGCAAATTAAAAGTAAAATGAGACATCACTACATACCTGTTAGAATGGCTAAAATTTAAAATAGTCACAACACCCAAATGCTAGCAGGAATGCAGAGAAACCAGATCATTCATACACTGCTAAATAAGCATGTAAAATGGGGCCGAGCATGGTGGCTCACACCTGTAACCCCAGCACTTTGGGAGGCAGAAGCAGGTGAATCACTCGAGGTCAGGAGTTCAACACCGGCCTGGCCAACATGGCAAAATCCATCTCTACTAAAAATACAAAAATTAGCCAGGCATAGTGGCGGACACCTGTAATCCCAGCTACTTGGGAGACTGAAGCAGAAGAATCACTTGAACCTGGGAGCCGAAGGTTGCAGTGAACCAAGATTGTACCCCTGCACTCCAGCCTGGGTAAAAGAGGAAGACTCCATTTCAAAAAAAAAAAAAAAGAAAAGAAAAATGTAAAACGGTACAGCCATTCTGGAAACCAGTCTGGCATTTTATTAAAAAACTAAACATGCAACTACCATACAACCCAGGAACTGCAATCTTGGGCATTTATCCCAGAGAAATGAAAATTCACAGCCAGGCACAACGGCTCACACTTGTAATCCCAGCACTTTGGGAGGCTGAAGCAGGTGAACTGCTTGAGTCCAGGAGTTCAAGACCCACCTGAGCAACATGGCAAAACACTATCTCTACAAGAAATATAAAAATTAGCCAGGCATGCTGGCCTACACCTGTGATCTCAGCTACTTGGGAGGCTGAGATGAGAGGATTGCTTGAGCCCAGGTGGTTGAGGCTGCAGTGAGCTGTGATTGCGCCACTGCATTCCAGCCTGGGTGAGAAAAAGAGCCTGTTTAAAAAAAAAAAAAAAAATTACATTCACATAAAACCTGTACATGAATGTTTTTAGCACCTTTATTCATAATAGCCAGAAACTGTAAACAACCCAGTTGTACTTCAACAGGTTCATGGGTAAACAAACTGTGATACATCCACACCATAGAACACCACTCAGCAATGAAAAAACAAAACTACTAAAAAGCTTGGATGACTCTCAAGGGATTCATGCTGAGTGAAAAAAAGTCAATCCCAAAAGGTTATAAACTATGTTTTCATTTGAATAGTATTCTTGAAATAACAAAAATATAGAAATGGAGAATATATTCGTAGTTGAAAGGAATTCAAGGGAGGGTGCAACAAAAGGAAGATGACTTGGTTATAAAAGGGCAACATGAGGGATTCGTATAGTAAAGTTCAGCATCTTAACTGTATCAATGTTAATACCCTAGTTGTAATATACTATAGTTTTGCAAGATGTCATCATTGGGGAAAACTGAGTAAGATGTACAAGATATCTGTATTCTTAAAATTTCATTTAAATCTACAGCTCAAATATCAAGTTTAACAAAAATAAAATTTTAATGAAATTGGTATCAAATAGCATGTACCAAAATAAAATCAAGCACATCAGTTTTGTCCACTGAAAGAAGTAAATGCTTATTTTTACCATCTGATATAATATGTCTAAAAATTCGAAAGTGAACTATAAAGCAGTAGAGCATAGTTTGGCTTCTGTGGAAGTCACTAATACTGAGAAATATGCAAGATGTATAACACGTCTCAAATGTTTCAGAAGTTTTCAATATAATTTATGGCATAACATGCAATGTATACTACTCTAATAGCAGTTTGTGGGTTTTTTTTGTTTTTACTTTGAGACAGCCTCGCTCTGTCACCCAGGCTGGAGTGCAGTGGCATGAACTCAGCTCACTACAATTTCCATTCCCCGACCCCGGGGTTCAAATGATTCTCCTGCCTTAGCCTCCTGAGTAGCTAGAATTACAGGCATGCACAACCAAACCCAGCTAATTTTTGTATTTTTAGTAGAGACAGGGTTTTGTCATGTTGGCCAGGCTGGTCTCGAACCCCTGACCTCAAGTGATCCACCCACCTCAGCCTTCCAAAGTGCTGGGATTACAGGCGTAAGCCACTGCGCCTGGTCTCTAATAGCACTATTGACCCATTCAGTGACTAAATTCCTGGAATCTAGAACAATGTCTTGCACAATAATTATGTACTGAATAAGATGATGTTTACTAATATAACATCAAGCTCAAAGCAAATACCACCAATGCTTTTTTCATGCAGTACTAAAATTGTATACTGCTTTCTATGAAAATGTTTTAGTTTTATGTGCAAATGTAAATTTACATAATTATCATATAATTAGAATACACTTTTATAAAGCGTATTTACATAAACACTTTCTTTCAAGTGTCATAACCTAAATTACAGTTACCTTATTTAAAGCATGTCCAACATGAGGGTCACCATTTGCATAAGGAGGTCCATCATGAAGGCAAAATTCTGTCTTTACTTTTCTTTCTCTTTGCCATGAATAAAGTTCTGAAAATCCACATTTCTGTTTAAAAAGAACAACGATATCTAAACATCATATAAATACATACTCCTGAGTCTAACCATAAATAACAGCCAACACTTGCTTATTTCCATTCCAATCCATTCCATTCCATCTACTCAACTCTGAAACACAAGGTGAGGTTTCTGAAATGCGTGTCTAAGTACACATCTCTTAAAATCTTTCAGTAGTTTCCCCATACACCTCAGATTGAAGTCTAAACTCTATATGATATGCAGGACCCCACAAAGGTTTAGTTCCACTAAGTTCTCATGCATTCTCTCATCACTTCCCAGGCTTCACTCCTCATCCCCGCCATGTTGAAGGACCTGCAGATTCCCGACACACATATTCTTGCTATTCTTTGGCTGCAATGCTTGCCATTCCCCAAATCTGGGAACAACGTGCATGGCAGTCTCAGTTCCCTTCCCTCACTTGCTGTGATCTTGGCCAAGTTACTGTGCACTTACGGGTCTGCTTTCTCATCTGAAAAAAAAAAGTGTTAATATCCATCGTACAGGGCTGGTGTGAAGATTAAACGAGAGAACATTTGAAACTGTCACTCTTTCTGGCATACAGAAGGTACTAAAAAGCCTTTAAAAAATTAGATGAACTCTTATAACTGTCAGAATATTTAGGCTAAGTATATTTACCTAACCAATATTCCAAGAATATCAGGGATTTTTAAAGACTAGAATTACAGAAACTAACAAGAGGAATCTCTGCCCTTAGAAAGTTCAGTCTAGGCTGGGCACAGTGGCTCACGCCTGTAATCCCAGCACTTTGGGAGGCCGAGGCGGGAGGATCACTTGAGGTCAGGAATTCGAGACCACTCTGGCCAACATGATGAAACCCCATCTCTACTAAAAATATAAAAATTAGCCGGGAGTGGTGGTGCGCACCTGTAATCCCAGCGACTCAGGAGGCTAAGGCAGGAGAATCGCTTGAACCCGGGAGGCGGGGGTTGTAGTGAGCCGAGATCGCGCCATTGCACTCTGGACTGGGCGAGAGAGCAAGACTCTGTCTCAGAAAAAAAAAAAAAAAGAAAGAAAAAAAAAAAAAAAAAGCTCAATCTAAAACAGGAGACAGACACATACAGACACATAGTCTATAAAGGGGACTCAGCAGAGGAAGTACTGCTACTATATATTTCAAACGAGTCATAATTCCAACTAGAGATCTAAAAGATCCAAAAAGTGGGCTTCAACTTCCCCTTTATTCATCATAATTGAGGTTTTTAAGGTTTTTTTTAAGGATGGGGGCGGTGAGGCTGTCTAGCCAATATGGTCACGAACTCTTGGCTCAAGAGATTCTCCTGCCTTGGCCTTTCAAAGTGCTGGGATTACAGGCGTGAGCTACCGCGCCCAGCCTGGGTTTTTATTTACATGTGGACACGTGAATTTGCTTTTTACAAGGCACTGGAAAAGTGCCCTAAGTCGATCTTTTTTGCCTACGATAGAAATGGGACATACGTGCGATACATGCTGGTATCTGGGCATCACTAGTGACCCCTTAATTTCCCGCTCCGGAACCTGCTACAAAGGAGGGATTCATCTAGAGATTTCTTCACTTAGGTTTTCAGCCCACAAAATCTGTGCGAAGCAGATGAATGCCGCCGAGCTGGTCACACCCCCGCCCACCCGCACCCGCGTGGGGCACAGAGGTGTGGCTCCTGCCGAGCGCCCTGTGCCCGCGGCCGGATCGGGTCTCTCTGGAGGCCCTGCGCCGAGGCGGGGCCCGTACCTGCTGGATCTCCAGCTCCTTGTCCGGCTGCTGGCGGCCCAGCAGCTTCATGGGGAAGCTGGTCTGCGGCAGCAGCACCGTGTCCCGGTATCTGCCAGTATTCGAGTTCGGCTGGTGGTTACTGGCCCCGGAGACCGACCGCACCAGAAGTCTCTTCGTCGCCCCTTGCCATCCAGGGCTGCAGGGAAGGCGGGGCGTACCCCACAAACTTCGGGCAGTGGCCAGGGCGGCCGCCTCCGGCCCGCGAGGGCGCAGCCCCCAACGCATGGTCTGGCAACCCCTGAGCGCGGGGTCCTCCGCTCCCGCCCCAGCTCAAAGCGGCAGGACCCCAGGAAACCTAGGAGAGCCGAATAAGAGGGCGCACGCGCCCGGGGAACGGAAGGGGCGGGAAGGGAGCGGCGGGGAGGGGCGGGGCGGCGGACACCGCCTTCCCGGAGTCCGCGGAGACTGAGCCACCTCCGGGTCCTCCTTGCAGCCGCCGAGGGGCGGGCTCAGATTCACGGGGGCGGGGAAAGGTGGGGCTCACAGTCCAATCACTGTGCCCTGTTTTTTTAAAATATCTATATTTTTAATTTAACACAACAGAGCTGTGATTGTATCACTTTAACATGTAGCCAATAAAAAGTAAGATATTTTACATATTCTCTTATACGGAGCCTTTGAAATTTGACATGTACTTTGCACATACTGCACATCTCAATCTGGACTAAACTCATGGCAAGGCCTCAACAGGCACACTTGGGTAATGACTACCATTGTGGCAGCACAAAATTCAGTGAAAATATTGTAAAATAATAAAATTTCAGCAAATCGAGTTTTAAAGATCTAATTGGCTATCATTAGATATTCCTAAACCTTTCTACAAAATAGAAAGGATCTCTGATGAGCTGAGGGGACAGGGTGAGGTTTATACGCAGAAAAGGTTGAAGAAAGCAGAAACAGGGAAGGAAAAGCAGACGCCATTTGACTTAATGGATTTGGCTATCATCTCTCCTGATTTCCTGGAACGCAGACCTTACAAGCAAATAGACCAGTGCAGGAGCTCAGTCCAAATCAATGACTTCCCATAAATTTTAACAATATTATAAAACAATCTAACCTTTTTTTAAGATTCCCTAAATCCCTGTTATATCCCATTCATAGAATAGTTTGGTATGTATAGCAACTTCTGCTCCTGTTTCTGACAGATTCTGCTCTATTTGGTTGTCCAATTCATAGTAGTTCACAATTGTTACCATTTCATTGTAGAGTATACATCTTGGGAATAGCCTTCCTAATCATAAAACACAACATCCAGAACATTTAGTTCACATAAATAAGAGAGACAGATTTTCTACAAATATGAAAATATGTATATACCAAAAAAAGATACCAGAAAGTGAGAAACCAAGTGATAAATAGAAAGCACTCAATCAATGTCAGCCTTTCACCAGTCAGTGACTCCAGCTCTGTACCTGAATTAACTCATTTAATCTTCAAGACCAGATTAGGTGAAGACACAGTATACCAAAAAACCATGGGCGATAGGAACTATGAGTATTTCCATTTCACAGATAAGGAAACTAAGGCACATAGAGTTATGTAACTTGCTCAAGATGATACAACTAAGTAGCACAGCTGGAATTCAAGCCCAGTTAGATTCCAGTGTGTGTGCATAGCCACCATCTTATGTTGCCTTCCCTACAGTATACTGTGGAAGAAAGTATTTGCTACACATTAAAAAATAATAATATACAAAATGCATAAAGAGCTGCTACAGATCAAAAAGATAAATGTAAACAACCCAATTTAGAAAAAAAAAAAGGGATAAAAGAAGCTGGACACAGTAGCTCATGCCTATAATCGCAGCACTTTGGGAGTTCGAAGTGGAAATATCACTTGAGCCCAGGAGTTTGAGACAACCCTGGGCAACATAGGGAGACCCCTGTCTCTAAAATAATTTTTAAAATTAGCTGGATGTGGTGGCATGTGCTTGTGGTCCCAGCTGCTTGAGAGGCTGTGGTGAAAGGATCGCTTTAGCCCAGGAGGTCAAGGCTGCAAGTGGACCATAATTGCACCACTGCATTCCTGCCTGGGCAACACAGTGAGAGCCTGTCTCAAAAAAAATAAATAAATAAAACCATATATATATGGTTAAAGTGATATAATTTAAGTTATGTATATTTTGCCACTTCCCAAAAAGTGTCTACTTAACTCACAGAGTTACTGTGAAAATCATATGAAGAAGTAAAAGCCTTTTTAGGCTAGGTGCGGTGGCTCACACCTGTAATCCCAGCACTTTGGGAGGTCGAGGTGAGCGGATCACCTGGGGTCAGAAGTTCAAGACTAGCCTGGCCAATATGATGAAACCCCGTCTCTACTTAAAAAACAAACAAACAAACAAAATTAGTCCAGCGTGGTGGCGCGCCTGTGGTCCTAGCTACTTGGGAGGGTAAGGCGGAAGGATCGCTTGAACCCAGGAAGCGGAGATTGTAGTGAGCCTAAACTGCGCCACCGCACTCCAGCCTGGGCGACAGGGTGAGACACTGCCCCCTCCCCCAACCACGCCCCCCAAAAAGATCCCATCTGTACAAAAAAAACTTTTAATTAGCCGGGTGTGGTGGCGCGCACCTGTACCGGTAGTCCCAGCTACACGGAAGGCTGAGGCGGGAGGATGGCTTGAGCCTAGAATTGGGAAGGCAGCAGTGAGCCGTAATCGACTCTGGGCGATAGAGCAAGCTATCTGTCTCTTAAATATATATATGTTTATTTTATTTATATTTTATATACTTTATATATTTTTTAATATTTTATATATATTTATGTATATATAAATACACACACATATATATTTTTAAGAGACAGATAGCTTGCTCTGTCGCCCAGAGTCGATAATGGCTCACTGCTGCCTTCCCAAAATACACATATATGTGTATATATACACACACGTATGTAAAATGTATATATATTTATACATATAAAAATATGTGTGTGTATATATACACACATACATATGCAAGCATCTTTAACACAATTCTGATAAAGTTGCTTTGTTGTTGTGTGGGGCGTGGGAGGTGGAGGTGTGTGTGGTGGACCTGCTGAAGCCTGTCCACGGACCGCTAGGGGTTCTAAGTTAAATAGCCGCAGAGCGATATCCCTAATCCAATGAACATTTTAAAACAGTGAACGTAGTACAAAGTGGGCTGGAAGACAGGTGAAATCAAAACCAATTTTTTTTTTCAACACACTGTTGCTGCCTTAATGTTTTAATTCCTTCTTCTTGTTTTCTTTTCTTTCTTTTTTCTTTTCTTTTTTTTCTTTTTTTTTTTTTTGAGCCAGTCTTTGAAAGTTGGAACACCTTTCGCTTTTATTTAATACAACAGGTGACTTGCACCTACGGAGAGCTTGGAGAAAACACGGACAAGTGTTATTTTCCCGCGGATCAGGAGTCTAAAGACGCAGTGTTAAATCGCTGTTGTGCGCTTGCGCGGAGTTTCCCGCATGCTCACTAGCTGAGGTAGGGCTGCCATCCATCTCGAAAGATTTATTGACAGTGCCAAAGCTCGGTACTGGACACGACGAGGGACCTGGGTTTACGATAACGCGCTTTTGCTGCTCCTGAAGTGTGTTTGGTCCAACGTTGTTCCAGGTTTGTCACCGTAAGTTTCTCTCCTGCCGGTCAGGGCAAGAGCCAGGTAGATAGGATTTATGTTAAATAAAATAAAATAAAAAAGGTTTATGTGAATCAGATTGCTTCTCCAGATATTCTAATTTCGGACTTGGACTCTTGAGTGTCAATATTTTAATTGTTTATCTGTGCTTTTATCTTCGTGATCTGGAAGGTTTTTATAGCCATATATTGTAGAAATAGCAAGACAAACCTAGATAGAGTTCGTTGATGCACCCAAATTTAGAAACTGCTTGGCACCTAAAAGTAAATTTATTTAAATAGCAAATATTCGTCCAACTGCCATTTCTACGTATTTGTAGGTTTGCGTGATTTATTTGGATTTCTCTGGAAATATAATTGCTGGTTCAAAAGATATGTGTGTTATATTTTATTAAAGTTCTCAAAGCTCTCCTAAGAGGGTTCACTACTTTGCCAACAATGCTCAGGTACATGTTCCTTCACACCCTTGCAAACTGGACAAAGGACAAACTTTCTTTCTTTCTTTCTTTCTTTTTCTTTCTTTCTTTCTTTCTTTTCTTTTCTTTTCTTTCCTTTCCTTTTCCTTTCTTTTCTTTTCTTTCTTTCTCTGCTTCTGCTTCTTCTTCTTTCTTCTTCCCCCTTCTTCTTCCTCCTTCTTCCTTCTTCCTCCTTCCTCTTTCTTCTTCTCCTTTCCTTTTTTTTTTTTTTTTTTTTTTTTCCAGACAGGATCTTGCTCTGTAGCCCAGGCTGGAGTACAGTGGTGCCATTATGTCTCACTGCAACCTCGACCTCCCAGGGTCTGGTGATTCACCCACCTCAGCCTCCCAAGTAGCTGGGACTATAGGCCTGACTGAAAAAATTAGGCGTGGTAATGCGTGCCTGTAGTGCCAGCTCTCAGGTGTATGAGGCAGGAGAATCGCTTGAACTCTAGGGGGTGAAAGTGAGCCGAGATCAGCCACTGCGCTCCAGCCTGGGCTACAGAGCAAGACTATATATCAAAAAAAAACAACAAAAAAAAAGTATTTAAAAGTTTAGCAACTGCCCTGCCATTTATGCAAAATTAAATTTCCCCCATGATTTGAAACACTACCTTTAGTGTGTTAGATTCTATTTCTGCAATTTATTTCCTTAATTTGTCTCACTAGCCAAACGTTTATATCATATTTTGATTAAATCATACTTTATCATATTTTGATAATTGATAAGGGGAGTACCTCTGTTCATTGTTCTTCTTCCAGAATTTGCTCCATTATTCTTACATTTTTATTTTTTCAGATGACCTTGAACATTATCATCAGGCCAAGTTCCAAAGTATAAATAATTGTTGTATTTTGATCTGGAACTCATCATTTTTAGATCCTAATCCTCATATGATCACAATCTTTATATGAGAAGAAACTAATGTTTGATTCCTATTGTTTTTCCATCCTTCTGAACTAGCCCTTTGGCAGTTGTAAAGATTTCTCAAATGGATAGGTGTTAGGTCGAAGGCCTTAAGTGCTATACAGCTTTTTTTCTTGTCTACTCCAAGCCTCAGGCCAGAATGTTATGAAGAAAAGCCTGTACTACACTCTGAGGGTCATGTTGATTATCATTTTGTATTCTCAAGGTCAGAATACTGTTGGAGAAACTACATGAACTCTTTGCCCTTAACACTGCCCTAATGTCCCTGCAAAATAACCAAAATAAGGACAATCATAATAATGGTTAGCCAGTATATTTGGTGTTTACCTTGTGCCAGGGACAAGTGTTTTCTTTACATGTGTTACTAATTTAATAAATACAACAGCCCTATACTATAAGTACTATTGTCTCCATTTTACAGATTGAGGTACAGAAAATTTAAGTGGTTTTCTCAAAGTCCACAGCTGAGCCAGGATTTGAACACAGGTAATTGGCTCCAGAGCCTGTGCCCTTAACCGCTATCCTGTTTTAGATTAGGCTTTCGGAAAGACACCTTCACAAGAGTGTTTTAAGGCCCAAAGATGTAAAACTGGTAGAGAAGGAAGTACAATGGTGTTATTTGAACTGCTTTAAGAAAGTTAACTTGTCTGTAGCTAGTTTAGGCCTTGCTCTTGATCTACCTGTATCATCAAAAGGTAAATCTCATTATAGTATAGGAGGGGGCATAATTAAAAAGGCTAAAAGGGACCTCTTGTATAGATTTTGTGCTTTGATAATTTGACTATTTATTTTTTCTTTTTTTTTTAATCAAGAACCAAAATTGTATTCATCTGTTTAAAAAATACGTAAGAAAACGATTAAGGCTAGGGCATAGTACTATTTCATTACTAATTCAGTTTGGAACAGAGAAGTACTTCAAAGAAGAATGGTAAAATATTTTCCTATTTGCCAATTAAAAGCGATTTGTGGAATCTCTTTATAAATCATTGTGTGCTTTACATCAACATTATTTTTCCCATTTTTATTTTCTTCTATTATTTTTCCCATTCTTATATTTTATAAGCTGATGTTAGCTTTAATTGGTGGTTATTATATATAATATCATTTTGTGATGAAATTAGTAGACAGACAATGCCTGAAAGTTTTTCCTTGGAAGAAAACACCATGGACTTGGCAAATACAAGGGTAAGTAGTTGAGTCATTTATGGAGCCTGATAAGGCTCAAATGGTTGCTTAACTGGTTCAAAGGTAAATGATATCTATGAAAAGTTATAACAACACCATACAGTGAGGGAAGGTGATCATCCTATTACAGAAGAATTCTTACATAACATGGGAATTGAAGGAGCATATGAACACATAATTAAAATATGGTCAAGACATCTGGGTAGAACAAAACATTTGCACAAAGACCACATTTCCGGTGCAGAATAAATCAGATATATGCCTGGATATGGATATAAAGGAATAGAAATAAGAGCGACAAAGTGTTTACTAAATTATTTCTGTTTTCTTTTCTTTTTCTTTTTTTCTTCTTTTTTTTTTTTTTTTTTTTTGAGACAAAATCTCTCTCTGTCGCCCAGGCTGGAGTGCAGTGGTGCGATCTCGGCTCACTGCAACCTCCACCTCCCGGATTCACGCCATTCTCCTGCCTCAGGCTCTGGAGTAGCTGGGACTACAGGTGCCCACCACTATGCCCAGCTAATTTTTTGTATTTTTAGTAGAGACCGGGTTTCACTGTGTTAGCCATGATGGTCTCAATCTCTTGACCTCGTGATCTGCCGGCCTCCCAAAGTGCTGGGATTACAGGTATGAGCCACTGCACCCAGCCTCATTTCTCTGTTTTCTATCTGAAGTGCTCCTGAATTAGTAGTAATTGTAACTGATTTATTCCACATGTAACTCCTAGTATGCCAAGAAAATTAATCTAGCCTGATTATGGTATCATAAAACAAACACTTTATATAGAGTCATCCCACAGTATATGAGGGAGGTTGATTCCCTGAGAATCAACTGAGAACCCCTGAGAATACTGAAATCTGCACATACTCAAGTCCCACAGTTGACCCTCCAAAACACTCATAGATGAAAACTCAGTTTTAACAGATCATAGACTCTCTTGAAAATAAAATAAAAATATATTTTAAAAAGTCAGCCTTTCCTGTCTACAGGTTTTACATACCTTTTCTGTCCGCATTTGGTTGGAAAAAATCCACAAAGTGAACCGGTTCAGTTCGAGCCCATGTTGTTCAAGTGTCAGCTGCAGTTAGAAACCCATTATATTGGCTGAGCGTGGTGGCTCACTCACGCCTGTAATCCCAGCACTTTGGGAGGCTGAGGCAGGTGGATGACAAGGTCAGGAGATTGAGACCATCCTGGCTAACGTGGTGAAACCCCATCTCTACTAAAAATACAAAAAATTACCCGGGCACGGTCGCGGGCGCCTGAAGTCCCAGCTACTCAGGAGGTTGAGGCAGGAGAATGGTGTGAACCTGGGAGGCGGAGTTTGCAGTGAGCTGAGATCGCGCCACTGCACTCCAGCCTGGGCAACAGAGCGAGACTCCGTTTCAAAAATGAAACCCTTTTCATTTTCATCTTAATTTCCAGATAGCTATTGGTCACAGTATGGTATTCATTACCTTACATAAATTTCTTTTTTTTTTTTTTTGAGATGGAGTCTTGCTCTGTCGCTCAGGCTGGAGTGCACTGGCACGATCTCGGCTCACTGCAAGCTCCACCTTCTGGGTTCATGTGATTCTCCTGCCTCAGCCTCCTGAGTAGCTGGGATTACAGGTGTGTGGCACTACGTCTGGCTAATTTTTGTATTTTTAGTAGACACAGGGTTTTGCCATGTTGGTCAGGCTGGTCTCGAACTCCTGACCTCGTGATCCACCCGCCTCGGCCTCCCAAAGTGCTGGGATTACAGGCATGAGCCACCATGCCCGGCCATAAATTTCAATTCCATCTTCCTTCTGAAGAGTTTCAAACACTTCACTTATTGTTTCAGTTAGGTTCATAATTCCTGTCAATAGAATGTGGATGATAGAAACAAGATGTAAAGAAGGCTGGATACAGTGCCTTACACCTGTAATCCCAGGATTTTGGGAGGCTGAGGCAGGCGGATCTCCTGAGGTCAGGAGTTCAAGACCAGCCTGGCCAACATGGTGAATCCCCGTCTTTACTAACAATACAAAAATTAGCCGGGCGTGGTGTCAGCTGCCTGTGATCTCAGCTACTCGGGAGGCTGAGGCGTGAGAATCACTTGAGCCCAGGAGGCAGAGATTGCAGTGAGCCAAGATTGTGCCACTGCACTCCAGCCTGGGTGACGGAGTGAGACTACATCTCAGAAAAAAAAAGAAAAAAGAAAAAAAATGTTAAAGGGGTTATAACGCACATCAAATCAAATATTCAGTCAGAAATTTGTGGTAGAACAATGACTATTGCTGAATGGAGATTTATAATGTCCTTTATAGTCGCAGGGCTAAGCGTGGTGGCTCAGGCATGTAATCCCAGCACTTTGGGAGGCCAAGGTGGGCAGAACACTTGAGCTCAAGAGTTCGAAACCAGCCTGGCCAACATGGTGAAACCCTGTCTTTACTAAAAATGCAAAAATTAGCCAAGCATGGTAGCAGGCGCCTATAATCCCAGCTACTCAGGAGGCTAAGGCAGGAGAATCGCTTGAACCCAGGAGGCAGTTTGCAGTGAGCTGAGATTGCACCACTATACTCCAGCCTGGGCAACAGAGTGAGACTCCATCTCAAAAAAAAAAAAAAAATTTTAAAAAAACATATATATATAGAGAGAGAGAGTCTCTCTCTCTCTCTCTCTCTCCCCCTATATATATATATATAAAATAGTCCTTTTGTCTAGGGAACAATCATGTGTTCCCTTATTGCGATGAAATAATGTTGATTTGATTTAGAGGTGGGAAGTTTTTGTCATAGGTTGATTCCCCATAAAACTGTAAGACAGAGATAAAGTGGAAGAGGTTTTTTAGGGAGTGCTTTTGGGATCATTTGTGGGAGGGAAGGGGAGGAAGGGAAGAATATAGGAGAAGGCATCTTGGACTGTGATGCAGTCTCAGCTAAGGCCTCAGTTGACCCCATAGGGTATTCTGGAAGCTGGATGGCCCTTCAGTGCTGGGGTGGCAGCCCACTTGGGGTAGGAAATGGCCTTTAAATCTCCCTATTGTGACATTTCAGATGAAGTGATCCTTCTCAGCAGATACACTCCCAGAGAAAGATGGCAGCTAAGGGCCTTCTGTTGAGAGCTGTCTCAGCAAGTGGGGAAATAAGCTCTTCAATCCTGAAGGGAATGTGGGTGGTACATCCAGAACAGTAACTAAAATTTCAGGATTTGAATTCATATTTTCTTTCTGTTTTTTTTTTTTTTTGAGATGGAGTCTCGCTCTGTTACCCAGGCTAGGGTGCAATGGTGTGATCTCGGCTCACTACAATCTCCGCCTCCCAGGTTCAAGCGATTCTCCTGCCTCAGCCTTCTGAGTAGCTGGGATTACAGGTGTGCACCACCATGCCCGGCTAATTTTTGTGTTTTTAGTAGAGATGAGGTTTCACCATGTTGGTCAGGCTGATCTCGAACTCCTGACTTCAGGTGATCTGCCCACCTTGGCCTCCCAACATGCTGGGATTACAGGTGTGAACCACCGTGCCTGGCCAGAATTCATATTTTCAAAGGAATGTACAGGCCGGGCACAGTGGCTCATGCCTGTAATCTAAGCACTTGAGAGGCTGAGGCAGGTGGATCACGAGGTCAGGAGTTCAAGACCAGTCTGGCCAAGATGATGCAACCCTGTGTCCACTAAAAATACAAAAATTAGCCAAGTGTGGTGGAGGCCACCTGTAATCCCAGCTACTTGGGAGGCTGAGGCAGAAAACTGCTTGAACCCGGGAGGCAGAGGTTGCAGTGAGCCGAGATGGCGCCACTGCAATCCAGCCTGGGCAACAGAGCGAGACTCCGTCTCAAAAAAAAAAAAAAAAAAAAAGCAATGTACTTAATTCTAAAGGCTGTTTTTTCTATTTATTTTATTGGAGCTAGAGACTTCTCTGACATGCCTTACTTTTCCAGGTGATTGTTCTTCCTTATAATTTGTTATGTTGCTTGTTCTCTTTATTTGGCTACCGACGAAGATGGAGGTAAATAATAGCGGAGAATATTCATTGATTTTCAGAAAATAATTGTAGTTATATGCAATCCCTCTGATGTGGTGAGGCTTTGTTTCCCCACCCAAATCTCATCTTAAATTGTAATCCCCATAATCCCCACTGTCAAGGGAGAGACGAGGTGGAGGTAATCGAATCATGGGGGCAGTTTTCCCCTATGCTATTCTCGTGATAGTGAGTGAGTTCTCATGAGATCTAATGGTTTTTAAGGGTCTCTTCCCCCTTTGCTTGGCATTTCTTCCTGCCACCTTGTGAAGAAGGTGTCTTGCTTCCCCTTTGTCTTCTGCCAGGATTGTCAGTTTCCTTAGGCCTCCCCAGTCATGCTGAACTGTGAGTCAATTCAACCTCTTTCCTTTATATTAGGTTGGTGCAAAAGTAATTGTGGTTCTTGGCATTGGAAGTAATAAACTACGCAGTCTTGGGTCATTCTTTATAGCCATATGAAAACAGACTAATACACCCTCCCTTTTTAATTACGCCCTATACACCTACATCCCTTATACTATTCATACCTCTTTTGGCACTTCCTAGTTTTATGTTATAGACATTAGGTTACATTATTTTATCTACAGCTCACCAAAATATTAGCTCCTCAAACAAAAATCTTACATCTCATATTTTTAGCCTCCAAAGCACCTTCCACATACTTTGCACATTACCCACCACCTCATACACAAACTTTTTCACATGCTCAGTATCCTGGGCCAGTTTCTCCTATGCTTTGACGTGCCTCATCTGCAGACAAACATAAAAAATACAGAACTTATTGAGAGAGTTAATGCCCAAATGGAGTTTTTTCCAAGTCTCTTTTAGTAAATATATATTAAAGAATTTACTCAGTTAATGGGAGCAATCCCAAGTTAGCGCTCAATTAATATGTGCTGAGTTGGATTTAAGTAAATAAAACCAGTAGTTGACTTTGAAACTAACAAAACATTTTTCTTGATCTCTTTTTAGAGTTTATCATGGCTTCCAGTAACACTGTGTTGATGCGGTTGGTAGCCTCAGCATATTCTATTGCTCAAAAGGCAGGAATGATAGTCAGACGTGTTATTGCTGAAGGAGACCTGGGTATCGTGGAGAAGGTACTCAAACTCTCATATCATTTCATACCAACTTTATTTTTGTTCTTGAGGTTGAGCTAAATGATGTAAAAATGTGGACAGACTTTATCAGTTAAAATAATTGATGGCTCCCTCAGGGAGACTACAAGACCCCTGTTCAAAAGGGTTCGATCTCTGCTTTGAAAATGACTCCAAAGCCGGGTATGGTGGCTCACGCCTGTAATCCCAGTACTTTGGGAGACCGAGGAAGGCGGATGACAAGATCAGGAGTTTGAGACCAGCCTGGCTAAAATGGTGAAATCCCATCTCTACTAAAGATACCAAAAATTAGCCAGATGTGGTTGCGAGCGCCTGTAATCCCAGCTACTTGGGAGGCTGAGGCAGGAGAATCACTTGAACCTGGGAGGCAGAGGTTGCAGTGAGCCAAGATTGTGCCATTGCACTCCAGCCTGGGCAATAGAGTGAGACTCTGCCTCAAAAAAAAAAAAAAAAGACTCCAGACTTTCTATATCCAAGATCTTTGTTTATATGTCTGAGTCTTCTGAACCATATCCATCCCCAAGGCATTGTAACCAGGCTTCAAATACTAGAGTAATCTATTACATGCAACGCCATGTAATCCTTAGTAAACATGTTCGGTAAAATCTGGCATTTACATAACTATTTGTTATAATCAAAGTGATACATATTTTTCTTCCTCATGGAAAAGAAACTCAAAACAAGGGTGTTTTTCCCAGTATAGTAATTACAAACTTAAATAGATTATCAGAAAGTTTATAGTCATAGTTAATTCTTAAAAGAAATACCACCATACTTGTGTTCCAGTTTAAAATACAATCTTCTGGCTGGGCATGGTGGCTCACGCCTGTAATCCCAGCACTTTGGGAGGCCGAGGCAGGTGGATCACGAGGTCAGGAGTTTGAGACCAGCCTGACCAACATGATGAAACCCCATCTCTACTAAAAATACAAAAATTAGTCAGGCATGTTGGTGCACACCTATAATCACAGCTACTCAGGAGACTGAGGCAGGAGAATTACTTGAACCCAGGAGGCGGAGGTTGCAGTGAGCCAAGATCGCACCATTGCACTCCAGCCTGGGCAACAAAAGCGAGACCCCATCTCAAAAAATATGTGTGTATATATGTGTGTATATATATGTATACATGTATATATATGTATACATATATACATATAAAGAATTTAAGGATGAAAAGTCAATATATGAAATACATTATCAGAAAGTTTATAGTGATAGTCAATTCTTAAAAGAAATACCACCACATTTGTGTTCCAGTTTAAAAAACAATGAAATCTTAATGAAATCTATTAAAAGTCAATATATGAAAACTTACGTGTAAAATTTGTAATGTGAGGTAATAACCAAATCCCAAAGAAGATTTGTGTGTGTATATATATGTGTGTGTGTGTATATATATGTCTGTGTATATATGTATATATATATTTCATATATTTCATATATTGACACACATATATACACAAGTTTGTATATATATACACACACAAGTTTGTGTATATAGATATACAAGTTTGTATATCTTCCTTGGGATTTGGTACATATGTATACACCTGTACTCACACTCTTGTGTATGTGTGTATATATATATAGGGAAGATTTGTGTGTATATATATAGTATGTATCTATAGTGTATGTATATATATACCCAAGGAAGATTTGTGTGTATATATATATAGTGTGTGTGTATATTTTTTTTATATATATATAAATCTTCCATATATATACACAAGGGTGTGAGTACAGGCATATATATGTGTGTATATATATGTGTATATATGTACCAAATCCCAAGGAAGATTTGTGTATGTATATATACACACGTGTATATATTATATACCTATACATAAATCTTCCTTGGGATTTAGTACATATATATGTATACATATATATACACACACGTGTATATATATACACACACACACATATACACACACAAATCTTCCTTGGGATTTGGTTATTACCTCACATTACAAATTTCACATATAAATTTTCATATATTGACTTTTAATCCTTAAATTATTTATTATAATCTTTTTTTTTTTTTTTAAAGAGACATTGTCTCACTTTGTCACCCAAGGCTGGAGTGCAGTGCCGTAGTCCTACTGATAGCTTGTTGCAGTCTCAAGTTCTGGGCTCAAAGGACCCTCTTGGCTTAGCCTCCTGAGTAGCTAGGACTACAGGCAAGCGCCACAACACCCAGCTAATGTTTTTATTTTGGAGATGGAGTTTCAGTATATTGCCCAGGCTGGTCTCAAACTCTTGGCTTCAAGTGATCTACCCACCTCAGACTCCCAAGGTGCTGAGATTATGGGTGTGAGTGCAGGTATGAGCCACTATACTTCGCCTAAATCTTTCTTTATTATAGTCTTTAAGGAAAATTGTATTGTAATTTCTTCCAAGTGAGAACATTAGTAGGATATGATTTATCATTAACACTTTAATGATTTAATATAGAGTGAGTTTTAGGTCTAACATTTAAGTCTCTAATCCATCTTGAATTAATTTTTGTATAAGGAGTAAGAAAGGGATCCAGTTTCAGCTTTCTACTTATGGCTAGCCAGTTTTCCCAGCACCATTTATTAAATAGGGAATCCTTTCCCCATTTCTTGTTTTTGTCAGGTTTGTCAAACACCAGATGGTTGTAGATGTATGGTATTATTTCTGAGGGGTCTGTTCTGTTCCATTGGTCTATATCTCTGTTTTGGTACCAGTACCATGCTGTTTTGGTTACTGTAGCCTTGTAGGATAGTTTGAAGTCAGATAGCGTGATGCCTCCAGCTTTGTTCTTTTGACTTAGGATTGTCTTGGCAAAGCGGGTTCTTTTTTGGTTCCATATGAACCATCAAAAAGTGGGCAAAGGATACGAACAGACACTTCTCAAAAGAAGACATTTATGCAGCCAACAGACACATGAAAAAATGCTCATCATCACTAGCCATCAGAGAAATGCAAATCAAAACCACAATGAGATACCATCTCACACCAGTTAGAATGGCAATCATTAAAAAGTCAGGACACAACAGGTGCTGGAGAGGATGTGGAGAAATAGGAACACTTTTACACTGTTGGTGGGACTGTAAACTAGTTCATCCATTGTGGAAGACAGTGTGGCAATTCCTTGAGAATCTAGAACTAGAAATACCATTTGATGCAGCCATCCCATTCCTGGGTATATAGCCAAAGGATTATAAATCATGCTGCTATAAAGACACATGCACACGTATGTTTATTGCGGCACTATTCACAATAGCAAAGACTTGGAACCAACCCAAATGTCCAGCAGTGACAGACTGGATTAAGAAAATGTAGCACATATACACCATGGAATACTATGCAGCCATAAAAAAGGATGAGTTCGGGTCCTTTGTAGGGACATGGATGCAGCTGGAAACTGTCAGCAAACTCGCAAGAACAGAAAACCAAACACCACATGTTCTCACTCATAGGTAGGAATTGAACAATGAGGTCACTTGGACACAGGAAGGGGAACATCACACACCGGGGCCTGTTGTTGGGTGGGGGGAGGGGGGAGGGATAGCATTAGGAGATATACCTAATGTAAATGACAAGTTAATGGGTGCAGCATACCAACATGGCACATGTATACATATGTAACAAACCTGCACATTGTGCACATGTACCCTAGAACATAAAGTATAATAATAAAAAAAGATGAAATGGAAAAATAAATTAAAAATAATAAAATAGATTGAGTTAAGTCACTCACTTACAAGTGATACATCTACCTAGCATTGTTACCATAAGAAAAAGTGAGATATATGAATAAAAAACAACTTAGAAAAAAGTTGACATGAGTTCATTAGAAAACATTCAACGTAATTGCTTTTAAAAAATAAACATAAAAATCAGCCTGGGCAACATAGCAAGACCCTGTCTGACATGGTGGGACATGCTTGCAGTCCTAACTACTTGGGAAGCTGAAGTGGTATAATTGCTTGAGCCCAGGAGTTTGAGGCTGCAGTGATCTGTGATCCCACAACTGTACTCCAGCCTGGGCAACAGAGTAAAACTCTGTCTCTTAAATAAATAAATAAATAAATAATATTAAAAACAAACAAACAAAAACAAAAACTCATAAGAACAAATGAAATAAATCTCATTTGCTTTTTTGATAGATTTATAGGCCTACTCATAGAGGAAATAGATAGAAGGTATCTTGATTTAAGCAAAACATTTGTTATAGTCTGTCATTTTCTATTTAAGAAAATATTCAAGCTATTTTTAGTTATGTAGATGACATCTCCCATCCTGAGCCACGGTTAGGTGTATTCATAACTGGATGAATAACATTATCCACAAATTTAAATTAATGAGTCATTTTCATCGTAGAAAAGGATCATCATTGGCTGATCACAGGACTCTGCTCCTGACATTGTACTCTTCTCTTTAATCATTAAATAACATACAGTTTTAAAATAATACCTAATATATTATCTGAAGTGGAAGAAGATGATATAGAAAATGTACTTATCAAATTTGCCAATAAGGTAAAGCTGAGCAGTCTAGTTAATACATTTGATCACAGAATAAGCATTCAAAATAGTTGCAACCTCTGAGAAAAGTGGACCAAATCCAACATGATATTGTAACAGGATAATATAAAGTGCTGTATTCATGTTCAAGTTATGTCAGATAAATCTGCTTAAAATTTGTTTGAAAAAGATATTTTAGTTGACCACAGACATGGTTGGTAATAATCAACAAAATAATACTGCTGCTTTCAGGGGGCTGCTAATCTTATTTTTTGTTTTTTTTTTAATTTTTTAATTTTTTTTTTGAGACGGAGTTTCACTCTTGTTGCCCAGGCTGGAGTGCAATGGCGTGATCTCAGCTCACCGCAACCTCTGCCTTCCAGGTTCAAGCGATTCTCCTACGTCAGCCTCCTGGGTAGCTGGGATTTTACAGGCATGTGCCACCACGCCCAGTTAATTTTGTATTTTTAGTAGAAGCAGGATTTCTCCATGTTGGTCAGGCTGGTCTCGAACTCCTGACCTTGTGATCCGCCTGCCTCGGCCTCCCAAAGTGCTGCAATTACAGGCATGAACCACTGCGTCTGGCCCCTAATCTCATTTTTTACAAAGTTTTTTCTATTATGAAAAGTAGGAAATGGAGAAAAATGCCAAAAAGTAAACAAAAATCATCCATCATGCCACCATTGCCAATATTGTGAATTATTTCCTTTCAGATCCTTTTCCTTAACATCACTTATTTTCAGTTGATCTTATGTTGAGATTATATTAGACAAACAACTTTGAAACCCACGTAGCTAAAAAGGAACAGAGATGTAGTGCCAAGTCAGGAAAAAAAGTAGTATTCTCATTGTCTTCTGTACTGCTCAGGCATTTCTAGTACTTTATATCCTCCTGTTGATACCTTACTTTTAAAAAACAGCAAAATCAGTTTATCATACAAGGTTCCAAGGATGAGGTCCAGAGCTATGTTGATAGAGTAGGAAATATTTATCTTAGAGAGGGAAGGAGAATTGCTTTGCTCAGATAGAGGAATGACTTTCAATATATATTTTTTTCTCTAAAGCAGTGGTGTACAAACTTGATTGATATATAACTAATCTTCAAACTGAACAATTCTTTTGAGTAGGTTCATTCAAAAGATACTTATAGAGCACCTACTATATGCTAGACACAATTCTTTAGGGAATAAAATCCTTTTGTGGAGCTTACATTCTAGCAGAATAGTACTTTGCATTGAGATATATAGCAAATCTCAGTGAGACATAAAGCAGTTTGCTTTTCATAATGACTCCTTATCTCATTGCAAAGTATTGTTAAAATTCTACTAAGATGAGGCGGGGTGCAGTGGCTCACGCCTGTAATCCTAGCACTTTGGGAGGCCGAGGTGGGTGGATCACAAGGTCAGGAGTTTGAGACCAGCCTGGCCAATATGGTGAAACCCTATCTCTACTAAAAATACAAAAATTAGCCGGCCGTGGTGGGGGGGGCACCTGTAGTCCCAGCTACTCAGGAGGCTGAGACAGGAGAATTGCTTGAAGCCAAGGGACAAAGGTTGCAGTGAGCCAAGATCACGCCACTGCACTCCAGCCTGGGTGACAGAGTGAGACTCCATCTCAAAACAAACAAATTCTACTAAGATGATATAATCTGTAAATCTACTTAACCAGGCGTATATCATTTGCAACATATCATAATTCTCTGAAAGCAAACTAACAAAGGAGGTTGTGGTTGTCACTTGCAAAACTTTTCTCTTTCACTAGCATGATTATCTGACATAGTGATTGAGTGAGGGTACCACAGGTGAGCTATATGTTAAATATTACAGCAGTTCATATTAGTGTTTTTCAGATTTTCAGAAACAGAATTTCTTAGGCTGGGTGCAGTGACTCATGCCTGTAATCTCAGCATTTTGGGAGGTCATGGCAGGCAGATCACAAGGTCAGGAGATCAAGACCATCCTGGCCAACTTGATGAAACCCCGTCTCTACTAAGATACAAAAAATTAGCCGGGCATGGTGGCAGGAGCCTACAGTCCCAGCTGCTCAGGAGGTAGGGGAATTGCTTGAACCTAGGAGGCAGAGATTGCAGTGAGCCAAGATCGCGCCACTGTACACTACCCAGCGACAGAGCAAGACTCCTTCTCAAAAACAAAACAAAACAAAACAAAAACAAATAGGATTTCTTACTCTATACCTGTGAATCAACTTGAGGACCTATTGAATTATTATGATTAGGATTAGTGTGGAAGTTATAGAAGGATCCAAGGAATACTTTTTCTAATAACTATTACCTTTGCCTTGAAAAGTGATACATTTCCTATCTCTGAACCTATTTAAGCAAAAGGTTGATGTCTAGAGATAAGGAATTTCTAAACTAGGGAAGAAAATGTTCTAGATTATTTAAAAGCTCCTTTCCAAACTTTAACCACTATTAATGCTTTGAGAAAAACCAAGGCAGGAAACTAGTTAACTCATTTGGTGTTAAGTTCTATGACTCTAAAAACTGACAGTGTAATCTAAATTATGTAGGCACTCATGCACAGGGAATCAACTTATTTCTCGTTAGCTCTGCTAAACTTTGCATTCTTTGTTATAGACCTGTGCAACAGACCTGCAGACCAAAGCTGACCGATTGGCACAGATGAGCATATGTTCTTCATTGGCCCGGAAATTCCCCAAACTCACAATTATAGGGGAAGAGGTAAGAGTCGTCAGAGACATTTTTTTTAAATCCTTGTTTACCAAGTGTACTTATAACTGACGCTTTAATGATTTATGTACCACTCTTATAATTTCAAGCATTATATTTATTGTTTTAAACACAAAAATAATTATTGTATTCTTTGGACTTAGGGGAAATATCTGATTTTAAGACATTTTGGTCTATTTCTAAGGCAGATGTCTTAATTATTGACCATAAAAGATATGGTTACTGTTATACCCAGCATACAAACTGTAAGATGGGCAGAGATCTAGAACTTTGGAATAAAATGGATTTTGTTGTTGTTTGTTTTTAAACTTAGGCTTATTTGCGTACTTATCCAAAGACCATAACACTTTGAAAGTGAGGGAAGTAGGCTGGGCGCGGTGGCTCACGCCTGTAATCCCAGCACTTTGGGAGGCCAAGGCGGGCAGATCACGAGGTCAGGAGTTCGAGACCAGCCTGACCAACATGGTGAAACTGAATCCCGTCTCTACTAAAAATACAAAAATTAGCCAGGCATGGTGGTGAACGCCTGTAATCTCAGCTACTCAGGAGGCTGAGGAAGGAGAACTGCTTGACCCCAGGAGGGGGAGGTTGCAGTGAGCCGAGATGGTGCCCCTGCACTCCAGCCTGGGCAATAGAGCAAGACTCCGTCTCAAAAAAAAAAAAAAAGGAAGTGAGGAAATTGACATCTAATGTAATATAGGGGAACTATCTGCTGTCAGAGAAACTTGTTTAAATGAGTGTATAATACTTAAAGAATCTTTTATTTTTAAACTCTGTTCAAGATAATGACATTGCAACCATTTAGTCAATTTTGATGAGCCACATATGGTTGTTTTTGCAAATTTTTAAGGTTTGCTTTAAAAGTTCTAAATATAAATGGTAAACCAGAAGAACTAGCGAAAACTGTGATGCTGCATTTCTTCTGTTAATGAGACAAAGCATACTCTGTAAACGCTAAATGGCTTCAATAACCATTAGGGTTATCTCTGCTTTAGGATCTGCCTTCTGAGGAAGTGGATCAAGAGCTGATCGAAGACAGTCAGTGGGAGGAAATATTGAAGCAACCATGCCCATCGCAGTACAGTTCTATTAAAGAAGAAGATGTATGATCCTATTTATACTCAACTCTCTATTAACCTGGTCTTTTTGCCATAGTAAAGGAAATACAATTTGCCTGTAAGATGAAAAATTGGTAGTTATAAAATAGGGGCAACCAGAAATTTGATATATTAAAGAGCCAACATGGAAGTATCAGGCAACCATATGGATTTAGAGTTCAGTTTCTCGTCCTATGGGTTTCCTTTCCACTCTAAAACCGTTATTTAAAATACTTTTAGGGCCAGGCATGGTGGCTAACACCTGTAATCCCAGCACTTTGGGAGGCTGAGGTGGTTGGATTGCTTGAGTCTAGGAGTTCGAGACCAGACTGGGCAACATAGTGAAACTCTGTCTCTACAAAAAATACAAAAATTAGCCAGGTATGGTGGCGCACACTTGTAGTCTCAGCTACTTGGGAGGTTGAGGTGGGAGGATCACCTGAGCCCATGGAGGTTAAGGCTGCAACCAGCACCATCTCTTTTTTTTTTTTTTTTTTTTTTTTGAGATGAAGTCTCTCTCTATCGCGAGGCTGGAGTACAGGGCTGCAATCTTGGCTCACCACAACCTCCACCTCCTGGGTTCAAGCGATTCTCCTGCCTCAGCCTTCCAAGTAGCTGGGACTACAGGCTCACACTACCACACCCAGCTAATTGTTTTTGTATTTTTAGTAGAGATGAGGTTTCACCATGTTGGCCAGGATAGTCTCTATCTCTTGACCTCGTGATCCGCCCACCTTGGCCTCCCAAAGTGCTAGGATTACAGGCTTGAGCCACCTCACCTGGCCCCAGCACCATCTCTTAAAGAGATGATTTTTTTCCCAGTTGAATGGCCTTGGCACACTTGTGAAAAATCAGCAGGCCATAGGTGTATGGGTTTCATGCCAGTCGTGGTGGCTCACGTCTGTAATCGCAACGCTTTGGGAGGCTGAGGCAGGTGGATTACCTGAGGTCAAGAGTTTGAGACCAGCCTGACCAACATGGAGAAACTCCATCTCTACTAAAAATACAAAATTAGCTGGGCGTGGTGGCGCACGCCTATAATCCCAGTTACTCAGGAGGCTGAGGCAGGAGAATCGCTTGAACCTGGGAGGCGGAGGTTGCAGTGAGCCGAGATTGTGCCATTGCACTCCAACCTGGGCGACAAGAGCAAAACTTTGTCTCAAAAAAAAAAAAAAGAAAAAAGAAAAGAAATAGATATATGGGTTTCATTCTGGACTCTCAGTTATATTCCATTGGTCTATATGTCTATCCTTATGCCAGTAGCACACTTTCTTGCTTTGTATTAAGTTTTGCAATTGGGAAGTGTGAGTTGTCCTACTTTGTTCCTACCTGGCACAGTTTTACACATACCCTCAGCCTGGACAGCAGAGTGAGACCCTGTCTCATTAAAAAAGACAATAATACTTTTAGGAAGAAAATCTAATTTGTATTTAGTAGATATTTAGTAGATTTGATAGTAAAACATTCATTGGTAACTGGGGACAGAAGGCTATGAAACAGATTACTACCTTTTATTTTTAGAAGACCATAAATATCATCCTGCTTGCTTTTCATAGTTGCTTCAGTTAAATCTGTGACTTCAGATACCCACCATAACGTCTTTAGTTTTCCAATTTTTAATTATTTAATGCATATTCGTTGGAGACTTACTATGAGTAAGACACTTTGTTCTGTGGTATGGAGGAAACAAAGAAAATGAGACATGGTGTTCTCCATCAGAAACATGCCCTCGCTCAGAAATTCACATAATGTTATCATTGTAGTGGTTAAAGGCAGCATATCCTGATTCATATTAAATATCCTAAACGGAAGGAATTTTCGTTTTAAATCTGCTGCCAGTTTTATTATTCATTTTTCTTTGGATTGTGTGGACTGTGTCCTTGAGATAATCAGACTGTTGTTTTTTTTAAATCAGCACTTACATATAAAAATGAGTAGCAACTATGCATGTTCACAACATTTTTTATGCCACTTTACAAGTTTTCTCTGTACCATGATCTAGAGAGTGTGCTTAGTGTCCAAATGACAACAAACTTTTATCAGTTAAGCATTTCATGTTGAAAATACTTTTTTTTCTTTTTTTGAAACAGAGTTTTGCTCTTGTTGCCCAGGCTGGAGTGCAATGGCATGATGTCAGCTCACTGCAACCTCCACCTCCTGAGTTCAAGTGATTCTCCTGCCTCAGCCTACTGAGTAGCTGGGATTACAGCCCCCCACCACCACGCCCAGCTAATTTTGTATTTTTAGTAGAGGTGGGGTTTCACCACTTTGGCCAGGCTGGTCTCGAACTCCTGACCTCAGGTGGTCCACCCGCCTCGGCCTCCCAAAATACTGGGATTACAGGTATGATCCACCGTACCTGGCCTGAAAATTCTTAAATCAGACTTTTCTCTTATTCAAATGAACTTTTTCCATGATTACAAAAGAATAAGGTTTTTGTACGATCTCAAAACGATGACATTAACTCAGGCCATCCATAATATAATTTCAAACGGGAAAAAAAGGTAGTTTTAATCTATTTAAATCTATTTTTAGAATTTTGTATGCTTGATTTAGCTATTTTCCTTCTCTCTTTTTAATTTTAGCTCGTGGTCTGGGTGGATCCTCTGGATGGAACCAAGGAATATACTGAAGGTTGATATCTCTTTTGTATTCATATTTGACAGCAGTGGGACAAGGATATGATGTTAGTTGTAAATATTTGATATTTTGTATGTTGTATGGAAAGCTAGTATCATGTGTTATGTTTTCCCCTAAAGCTATATTTGTGCTCATGGTTCTCATACATCATTGATTGTCAAGACAGGAGAAGAAAATTCATCTCCTTCAAATACCACCCCCCACTCCCAGATTTTGATTCACTAGTTCTGGGAAGGAGCCTTAGAAGATCTGTGTTATAAAAAGTATGCCAGTTAATTCTAATGCTGCTTGATAGTCCTTGGGCCTCCCTTTGAGAAACTCTGCTTTAAAGTCTTGAAATACATACTCACTCTACCAGCCCCACACTTCTAATGTCTCCCGGATGAGAATAACTAACATATTAAACCAGTGTTACCAAAATGACTATACTGAACCCCCAGTTATTGGGGTAGAAAAACGATAACGAGTACAACTATGTAGCTCTTGCTCTGCCAGCACCACCATCCCATGCCCTCCCCATTCACTCTCCCCTAATCTGTGAACTGCTTTCACATTTCACGGCCTCACCTTCTAAAGGTGGGTTTTGAAACACAGTACAATATTTCTCCTTATCTAAGATGAGAACAATTAGCAACAAATTAAAATAAAATTGGCCATATAAATGTAGGAATGAACAGGCTCAGAGCCAGAGTTTTAGTTTTAGGTTTTTTTTTTTTTTTTTTAGACAGTCTTGCTCGTTGCCCAGGCTAGAGTGTAGTGGCATGATCTCAGCTCACTGCAACCTCTGCCTCCCAGGTTCAAGCTATTCTCCTGCCTCACCTCCCAAGTAGCTGTGATTACAGGCACCCGCCACCATGCCCAGCTAATTTTTGTATTTTTAGGAGAAATGGGGTTTCACCATATTGGTCAGGTTGGTCTTGAACTCCCGACCTCAGGTGATCTGCTTGCCTGGGCCTCCCAAAGTGCTGGGATTACAGGTGTGAGCCACTGCGCCTGGCAAGTTTTGGGTTTTAAGCTTAGAGTTTTATTTTTAAAATTAAGATCTAGGCTAGGCGGGGTGGCTCATGCTTGTAATCTCAGCGCTTTGGGAGGCCAAGGTGGGCAGATAATTAGGTCAGAAGTTCGAGTCTAGCCTGGCCAACATGGTGAAACCCCTTCTCTCCTAAAAATAGAAAAATTAGCTGGGCCTAATGGCACATGTCTGTAATCCCAGCTACTTGTGGGGCTGAGGCAGGAGAATTGCTTGAACTCGGAAGACAGAGGTTGCAGTGAGCTGAGATCTCGCCACTGCACTCCAGCCTGGGTGACAGAGAAGGACTCTGTTTCAAAAAAAGAAAATAATAATGATGATGATGATGATGATGATAAAATTAAGATCTACGTAAGTTTTCTTGTATTGGCTCTCAGGACATGGCTTTAAAAATTTATCATAATTACTAGGAAAAAACTATTTTATTGTTCTTGAATGAGACATCTCTATAATGAGTGAATCACAGTGTGTGTGTACATGTGTATGTCTGTGTGTGTGCTGAAAACATCTGTAGAACCCATTGTGAAATAAGGAAGCTCTAGACTACTTTAATGTATATAAAAGCACCTAGAAAGCTTATTTCGGTCTTGTTCCCCACTCCCAGATTTTGATTCACTAGTTCTGGGAAGGAGCCTGAGAAGATCTGTGTTATAAAAAGTATGCCAGTTAATTCTAATGCTGCTTTATAGTCCTTGGGCCTCCCTTTGAGAAACTCTGCTTTAAAGGCTTGAAATACAAGTCTAGATGTAATCCAGGAATATAAAGTGATTTGGCAGGTAAGGATGAGTTGAATGATGGTGGAAGAGGCATAGAGGAATCTGATGATGATAGCTGCAGAATTATGGCTGCTTTATTTAGTTGGTTTACACACTGTACTAATGAGACCATGATTACCAATTCAATTAAGTGGCCATAGATCCTATTGCTGTTTCTGGCCAGCTCGCTTATCATTTATGCATTTTGCTGTAAATAGGATTGATCATGGATGAATCATTGCAAATTCCATACCTTAACTGCAAAACTAACTTGGAGCAATTGATGCAGTAATGATGAGTCATAACATGAGCAAGTTATGTAACTGATATTTATTTCTTCTTTGCAGGTCTTCTTGACAATGTAACAGTTCTTATTGGAATTGCTTATGAAGGAAAAGCCATAGCAGGAGTTATTAACCAGCCATATTACAACTATGAGGTATTACTATAAGTGATACAAAGTAATTTCATTAGATAAATAATGGTAGTGTTATATGATTCTTTGTGTTATCTAAGTGAGAGGTTTTTAGCTTGGTTGCACATGCAAACATCTGGAGAACTTTTCATTTTTAAAACTGTATTTATTTATTTAATGTTTTTTTTTTAGCTATGCTATTAACTGATGAGGAACTTTTAAGAATATGGATTCCCAGGCCGTACCCCAGACCTATTGAATCAAAATCGCTGGGGGCATTGGGTGTGTATATATATGTATATGTATGTACACAGACACATTGTATGCATTACATATTTTTAAATTTATGCCTTATGATTCAAATATAAATGTCAGAGAATTACTGATAAGGTTCTTGATTATCTTGGGCATCAAGACACCTGATTTACGATTGGTTCCTGAAGCATATTCAAGAAATGAACCATTTCAATCAAGAAAAGATGCTAGGCATGTTGTTTTCCAGGGAATGCTGTGTAATGCCTAAATTGCAGTCAGTGTTGGTAACAGAACTTATTATGCTCTTGCACTCTTTTTTCTTGTCTCTTCTAATCTGCTTTGATTTTCTGTTATACATCAGAGAAATTGTCTCCTATAGAAATAAGAGACCAGTGTAATTTCAAAGCAAGAATGTACCATTAAATTGCATTAAATTTTATAGGAAATCGTGGAGATAAAGTAGTTAAAGTATTTATATTAATGTGACCTTGATAGAACTTTAGAGAAACAAAGTAATCAGAGTGGGCAATATTACTTCTGAATTTCCACTCTGCGTTAAAAGCAAGGTTAATCTTTATTTCTAATATAAATTCATTTTTTCCTGCTGTTCATATGATTATAAATTTTATTAAGAATCATGTGTTTCTTAAGATTTACCAAAATAGTGATATGTTATGGAGAAAGTTTCTCGGGTTAAATCGCCTATGTCTATTAATTCTTTAAATATGATTTTAATGTTCATACTGTTACATGCAGACACAAGTTTGTGGTTTGTATGTAAACTTTGAGTTAATACTACTACTTTCAAAAGGGGCATTTAATTCATATAAAGCATTGTAACACATGGTACCTTTCATCAGGAAAAAATCTAAGTGCTTAGGATTTAACAATTTTCACCACTTCTTGCTGAGATTAGAAAAATCGTATTCATTTTCCACAGAACAACGAAAAGCAGCAGTTAAGGGAACACAGGAATGAAGCAAAGGTGAAAAAAATAGCTAGGCTTTTGGCTCCACTAGTACGTAGAAAAGAGGTAGGCAACTTGTGGTACCCCAGGTGGCCATTGTGCATCCCATGTACCAGTTCATTTTCTGCTGTTCTGCTTCTCTTCATTACTTCCCCTCTGGACACTCTGTTTATCCTTTCTTTTGCTTCTCTTGCTTATGCCTTAAAATTCGTTACCACAAATGGAAGTAGAAAAGTTGCTCAGCTGTGTTGGTAGTATTCAGGCTAAAGATTCAATTTTAAATAATAATCCATCATCACCATAATAGCTAAAATTAAGAGTTTACTGTATGCTGCCAGGTTCGAGGGTTTCAAATATATCCTTTCATTGAATACTCACCACAGCCCTTTAAGGAAACTGTTATCTCCATTTTAAAGAGGAAACTGAGGCAATTAACTTTCCTGTGATCACCCAGTTGGTAAATGGCAGAATTAGGATTCAAACTCAAATCCAAACCTTGCTACTGTATTTATATTGCCCTCCTGAGCCAGAGAAAAGACTTAGCAATTCAAACTTTATTATTGCTTCCAACATTTACTGAAACTGGTAGACACTTAAAGGAAATAGCATGAAGAAACTCAGTCTATCTTTATACTAAAGCCAGTTTCTTAACCATTGAAGCTTAATTGTCAGAAAATTTTCGCCTTTATTACCCTCCCAAAATTGGTGTGGAGCCTTTGAAAGAGAAAGACAATGTGAGAGCCTGAGAGTCAGGAGCACAGAGGAAGGTAAGCTGGTTGCATCATGGGATTGCGTTGACCACATCAAAACACTAGAGTCCTTGATCCCATCCTTTTTGCCTAGATGTTCATTTACAGAAGGAATATGACCTTGTAGGGCCCAAAATATTTGTGTCCACTGTTTTATTTCCTTTATTTTTTTTCCCGAATAACTGGAGAGCTGCATTAATAAATAGGTTTCTTGGCCAGGCATGGTGGCTCACACCTGTAATCCCAGCACTTTGGGAGGCCAAGGCAGGTGGATCACGAGGTCAGAAGTTCGAGACCAGCCTGACCAATATGGTGAAACCCCGTCTCTACTAAAAAAATACAAAAATTAGCCGGACGTGGTGGCACGCACCTGTAATCCCAGCTACTCAGGAGGCTGAGGCTAGAGAATTCCTTGAACCCAGGAGGCAGAGTTTGCAGTGAGCCGAGATCATGCCACTGAACTCCAGCCTGGGTGACACAGTGAGACTCTGTCTCAAAAAAATAAAAATAAAAATAAAGTAAATAGCTTCCTTAGACTCCAAACCTCTCCTGTAGTGCAAACTCAGATGAGAACAGAGGAAGCACATTAACATATACCGAGCACCCAGTGCTTGTTCTTTGGCTCCTTTGTTTTGCCCCATTTGCCATCAGACTCTTGTGGGATTGCCCTACCAATGGAGAGCTGTCTCACCCAGGACCACACCTCTTCCCAATGCAGTCCATTTCCAGTGACTGATTATTGTAGGAGTTTAAAAACCTGACATCTCATCCCAATTTGGGACTACTCTGAAACGCTATTGTAGCTCCAGACTCCCTGCATAGGAACAACTCCCCGTAGGGTCAGCTCTTGTTGTACCTGCATCACAGCTTATTTCATCCCTCTGCCCACGCCCTCCTCCTCCTTCCACAGGTGTTGATACCAAGCACACTTCTTAACAAACATACCACCTGCCTCAGAGTCTGCTTCCCAGGGAACCCAACCTGCAACCTAAGTATATTTCAGAATAACAACACCCAGGGTACTGCTCTAGGACAAATAAGATGATGTGTGTGAAAACACATTGACAGGTAAACTTAGGCAGTCTAATTTATTCTAATTTAAGAATATCATCTTTGAAGACAGATGAGCCAATCTTTGGTTATGAACTTCTTAGAGCCTCTAGTCAGGTTACTTAATGATTCCACATTTCATTTTTCTCATCTTTAAATTAAGGATGCGAATACCTACTTCATGGGGTTACTTTGAGGATTGAAGGAGAGATAATACATGTAAAGCACTTAGAATGGTGCCTGGTACATGTTTAGTGTTCAGTACAATATGTATATCTCTATAATATATGCCTACTATATTAATATAATTGTATTTTGATGACTTTGCATCAATCATTTTATGTATCAATTTTACTTTCCATGAAATACAGATTTTTTTCTATATCGAGTATATAGTTACAACAATGTGGTTGAAATTGAGTTCTGCAAAGGAAAATACAGATTCTAAGATTGTATTATCATTGTCATTTTGCTACTACAATTGTCAGCAAAATCTTAACTCTGATCCCATTATCCACAACTACTCTTCAATATTGTATTGGCCTATTCAGTGACCCTATCTCCATAGCAGCCAAATACATTGTCATAATTACCTATTCCTGTAGCAACATGATTTTTAATATTTCTTGGAAAATGAAAAGTAGTTATCAATACATGGTATTTCATTTCCTGGGGATCTTAGTACTTTATGAAAATAGTCATTTTCAAATACAACAAAGAGATCATTAGATAATTCAGAAAAACAGTAATCAGTTTATGATGTTTCAGTGCATTATAAACAGAAATCAGTATATAAAGATTCCAGGGAATAACCAAAAGTTCTTTGAAACTGTTAACCAGAAGAGTAATGATAATAATCAGCAGATTCTCTCAGGAAAAGTTCTTCGTCAGTGATATTGTTCTTGTGCTTTATAATATTATCATGTTTTTATTTTTTTAATCATGATGCTAATACAACTGAATATTCCATATATGGACTAACGTTCTTCTCTAAATAATCACAAGTCTTGCTGTTTCACTTGTTTACACAGGCAGGACCAGATGCTGTGTTGGGGAGGACAATCTGGGGAGTTTTAGGTTTAGGTGCCTTTGGGTTTCAGCTGAAAGAAGTCCCTGCTGGGAAACACATTATCACAACTACTCGATCCCATAGCAACAAGTTGGTTACTGACTGTGTTACTGCTATGAACCCCGATGCTGTGCTGCGAGTAGGCGGAGCAGGAAATAAGGTATGAAAAAGGTCTGTCATCTGCTCTGAAATGCAAGTGAATCATTGAAATACTCAACTTTTAAAAACACGAAATAAGAGTTTAAAGAGCTGGGAGTAAATAATATAATTTGTACATTTCAGCAGTATTTAAATTTTAATAATAAATTTAAGAGTCAAAGTTTTTTGTTTATTATCTGAGAGAATTCAATTTTTGTTTTGTTTTGTTTTGTTTTGTTTTGTTTTTTGAGACGGAGTTTCGCTCTGTCGCCCAGGCTGGAGTGCAGTGGCCAGATCTCAGGTCACTGCAAGCTCCGCCTCCCAGGTTCACGCCATTCTCTTGCCTCAGCCTCCGGAGTAGCTGGGACTACAGGCGCCCGCCACCTCGCCTGGCTAGTGTTTTTTTTGTATTTTTAATAGAGACGGGGTTTCACCGTGTTAGCCAGGATGGTCTCGATCTCCTGACCTCGTGATCCACCCATCTCGGCCTCCCAAAGTGCTGGGATTACAGGCTTGAGCCACCGCGCCCGGCCGAGAATTCAATGTTAATGGAAGTCATCAGGGTAAGGCTCCATGCTTCTTGCCAAAGACCTTATTTTGCCAAGGACCCTCTTAGATTATCTCCTCTACCTTCTACAGACTCTAAGATCGGGCCCGCCTGCCCGCTTCTTGTCTGTTTCCCCCATTCTTTCATCCAGGTTTCCAACCTGCTGAGAGAATTATGAAATGGGACACAAATTGATCTATATCCCTAGCCCTGATCTCTTGTCATCTGATTGTCCCCTAGATATCATTATGATGACATCCCTCAGGATCTCAAATTCAGCGTGTCCAATTTGAGTTCATCCTCTTTCTACCCACCTCTGGATGTGTTTCTCTCCCTGTTTTACTGTCCAGCTAATGGCACCACCATTTTTCTAACTGATCCAGCCAAACACCTGAAAGTCATCTTAGACTCCTTCCTGCCTCACATTGTATCAATCTGGTCCTACTTATATATCTTCTGAATAGTTTTTGTTTGTTTGTTTGTTTGTTTGTTTGTTTGTTTTTTGAGACTGAGTCTTGCTCTGTTGCCCAGGCTGGTGTACAATGGTGTGATTTCAGCTCACTGCAACCTCTGCCTCCCGGGTTCAAGTGATTCTCCTGCCTCAGCTTCCTAAGTAGCTGGGATTACAGGTGCCTGCCACCATGCCTGGCTAATTTTTGTATTTTTAGTGGAGTCTGAGTTTTATAATAATAATTAATTTACACTATAACCAAAAAAAGTCAATTGACTAATGAAAGCTTGATAGCAAGTTACCATGTAGAGTCACGCAAGTTCTAGCAGTGATCTCAGTTGTGTATCAGTATTAGAGGAATTGTTAGGATGACTATAAAACTTTGTATTTTGTGGCACTGCAAAGCTGTTCTTTGTGGGGAAAAATCTGCATCTGTAAAGAATCTCTGTTAACATAGCTAACTCTTTTTCTTTCAGACCCTCCAAATCCTAAAGAGATTAACTAAAATCTGATTTTTTTTTTTTTTTTTTTTTTTGAGACAGAGTTTCACTCTTGTTGCCCAGGCTGGAGTGCAATGGCATGATCTCGGCTCACCACAGCCTCCGCCTCCCAGGCTCAAGTAATTCTCCCACCTCAGTCTCCCAAGTAGCTGGGATTATAGGGGCCTGCCACCACACCTGGCTAATTTTGTATTTTTTTTAGTAGAGACGTGGTTTCTCTATGTTGGTCAGGCTGGTCTCTAACTGCCAACCTCAGGTGATCCGCCCACCTCGGCCTCCCAAAGTGCTGGGATTACAGGCGTGAGCCACTGCACCCGGCCTGAACATTCCCTTTCTATAGATCCTGGGTCTTTAAACAAACCCAACCAATTGTCAATCAGAAAATACTTAAATTCACCTATATCCTGGAAGCCTCCCTGCCCCCACTGCTTTGAGTTGTTCCACCTTTCTGGACCAAATGAATGTATTTTTTAAATGTATTTGATTGATGTTTCATGCCTCTCTAAAATGTATACAACCAAGCTGCTCCCAATTGCCTTGGGCATATGTTCTCAAGACTTCCTGAGGGCTGTGTCACGGGCGATGGTCACTCATATTTGACTTAGAATAAATCTCCTCAAATATTTAAAAAAAAAAAAAAGTTTGTATTTTGGTAGTGAAATGGGAATACGTGTGATCCCAAGACTTACGAAAGTACTTGTTAGACTAGACACATTGCACATCTGTTAGGATCTATTACAATTTATACATGATTGTACTGCTTGATACTTCTCTGTCCTTTAATAATGGTCAGGGGTTTTTGTTTTTGTTTTGGTTTTTTGGTTGGGGGGGCTGTTTGTTTGAGACAGAGTCTCACTCTGTCATCCAGGCTGGAGTGAAGTGGTGCAGTCTTGGCTCACTACAACCTCCACCTCCCAGGTTCAATCAATTCTCATGCCTCCACCTCCCAAGTAGCTAGGATTACAGGCATGCACCACCACACCCAGCTAATTTTTTGTATTTTTAGTAGAGATGGGTTTTGCTATGTTGGCCAGGCTGGTCTCAAACTCCTGGCTGCAAGTGATCCACCTGCTCAGCCTCCCAAAGTGCTGGGATTACAGGAGTGGGCCACCATGTGCAGCCCTCTAATAAATGGTCAGTTTTTTAGATGTTGAAAAAGACTTTAATTCTGCAGTAAATGTATATTGCTTTTATGCTAAAAAAGAAAAACAACGTCAATAAAAGAAACATGTTACTTTATGTAACTTGGAATGTGGAGACAGTTCAGATATCCTCTTTGTAGCTTTTTTGACCATTATTTTTTCTTCATATCACTATATTATTATGCATTTATTCTATGTATTTCTTCATAATACTGGTATAATTTAAACCTGCTAAAAGTTTTAAGTTGAGTTTAACAGAGGAACTGATTAAATATCCTTGATAGAAATAAGCAGTTTTTCTTATCTGTACCTCAATCTTTTCATGACTTTCAATTATTCTTCCTATTATCAAAGGATAATTCTTATTTTTACCCTTACAGATTATTCAACTGATTGAAGGCAAAGCCTCTGCTTATGTATTTGCAAGTCCTGGTTGTAAGAAGTGGGATACTTGTGCTCCAGAAGTTATTTTACATGCTGTGGGAGGTTAGTCTGTTTTATTTTGGGAAATTCATAGTTTTTCTACAATTATATCATGCTATGACATAATATTTCAGTAATATTATTTTACTTAGACTGTTATGATATAAAAGCTAGAAGGAAGCTTAGAGATTATCCAGTCCAAACCCCTCATATGATCGATGGATAAAAGAGTAGATTTTCAGCAAGTTTTACTTTAGTTATAGTCTCCTTTTTTGAACTTTGATCTGCATACAGTTAATTTAGCCCTTATTTATAGCCTTTTTTTTTTTTTTTTTTTGACACAAGGTCTCTGTTGTCCAGGCTGGAAATCAGTGGTGCAGTCACGGCTCACTGCAGCCTTGAACTCCTGGGCTTGTAGTAAACCAAGGTTGTAGTAACTAAGATCACGCCACTGCACTCCAGCCTAGGCAAGACTCCATCTCAAAAAAAAAAAGACAAGAAAAGAAAATGCTAAATAAAATTAATTTTAATCAGAGAAAAAATAATTGTATATCCTTTAATTAGTTAAAATTGTTCTGTAGTCTTAAATTTCAAGTGAATTAAAACTTAACCTTTATGGACACTCATTCTTTTATCCAGAATTTATTGGCTACTATTGGATAAGCAAGTAAAAGGTACTTAAAAATAACTAGAAAAACCACAATCCAATTAGCCACTAACTTGAGTGATTGATTAATTGATTGATGTTTTTCTATAGGCAAGTTAACTGATATCCATGGGAATGTTCTTCAATACCACAAGGATGTGAAGCATATGAACTCTGCAGGAGTCCTGGCCACACTGAGGAATTATGACTACTATGCAAGCCGAGTTCCAGAATCTATTAAAAATGCACTTGTTCCTTAAAGGAAAGTTTCATTTGGCTGGGCGCGGTGGCTCACGCCTGTAATCCCAGCACTTTGGGAGGCCAAGGCAGGCGGATCACTTGAGCTCAGGAGTTTGACACCAGCCTGGCCAATATCGTGAGACCCCATCTCTACAAAAATACAAATTAACTGGGCATCCTGTCATGCGCCTGTCATCCCAGCTACTTGAGAGGCTGAGGCAGGAGAATCTTTTGAGCCTGGGAGGCGGAGATTGCAGTGAGCTGAGATCATGGCCACTGCACTCCAGCCTGAGTGACAGGAGTTAAGCCCTGTCTCAGAAAAAACAAACAAACAAACAAACAAAAACACCCAAAAAGTACTGAAAGTTTCATTTACTTAGCTAGGAGAAAGACTTGGTTCTCAAAATAATACATTTTAAAACTAATGGGATAGAATTAGAGTTCCACCTTTATTCATTGTTGAGCAGTGATTTATATTTAGTTATTGTATTTAGGAATAGAAAATAGAATTAAATAATTTAACTTGATTAATCAACCAGACCAATTTTGACATCTGGAGAACTTACAAACTCAACACGTTGTATTTGTTTTCCTGTATTTAGGTGGAGAAATGAGAAAAAGCTTTAGTTTCAATTGACAATTCAGGTCAATGTTCAATCAACATGCCTATCTTTTAAACCAGATTTTTTTCTTTCTTTTTTTTTTTTTTTCTTTCTTGAGACGAAGTCTCACTCTGTAGTCTAGGCTGGAATATAATGGCATCATGATCTCCGCTCACTGCAAGCTCCGCCTCCCGGGTTCATGCCATTCTGCTGCCTCAGCCTCCCAAGTAGCTGGGACTGCAGGCACCTGCCACCACGCCCGGCTAATTTTTTGTATTTGTAGTAGAGATGGGGTTTCACCATGTTAGCCAGGATGGTCTCCATCTCTTGACCTCGTGATCCGTCCGCCTCGGCCTCCCAAAGTGCTGTGATTATAGGCATGAGCCACAGCGCCCGGCCTAAACCAGATTTCTTTAGGGCACAATTGTTCCTGGAATATCACTCTTGTTTTTCACAGTAATTTAAAAAATGTTTCTACTCCAATTAAGAATACATATGACATTATCATATATGCTGATGAAACAGATTTATGAGAAAAGTTTTTTTTAATAAATTATTTAATCCTAGCTCTTTGTTATTCACCAACTTTTTAAAAAAGTGTTTGAAAATGATAAATTCTTGACTTTGGGGATTAGTTTATTCATATGGCATTGTTATAAGGCTTAATTGTGGAAAGCTAAGTACTTGCTTCTGTTCCTTCCAATGAGAGATTATAACATAAACTATCAAAATTATTCTGCTAATATACCTAGATTTTTATTTTTAGGTCTCTATCCATTGCTTTTAATTAAATTTCTCTGTTTTCAAATCAAACAAGTGGTTTAAATTAACAGTTCCCAAACTCAACTGCATATCAGAATCACCTAGGAAGTTTTTTTTTTAAATGCAGATTCACAGGCCAGGCACTGTGGCTCATGCCTGTAATCCCAGCACTTTGAGAAGCTGAGGTGGGTGGATTGCCTGAGGTTAGGAGTTCAAGACCAGCCTGGCCAACATGGCAAAACCCTGTCTCTACTAAAAATACAAAAATTAGTCAGGCATGGTGGTGTAGTGCGTGCTTGTAATCCTAGCTACTAGGAGGGCTGAGGCAGGAGGATCACTTGAACCCAGGAGACAGAGGTTGCACTGAGCTGAGATCGTGCCCCTGCACTCCAGCCTGGGCAACAGAGCGAGACTCTGTCTCAAAAAATAAAAATAAAAATAAAATGCAGATTCACAGGGTTTATCCCAACAGTTTTGCTTCTGTGTGTGTGTGTGTGTGTGTGTGTGTGTGTGTGTTTATTTATTTATTTTGAGACAGAGTCTCTGTCACCCAGGCCAGAGTGCAGTGGTGCGATCTTGACTCACTGCAACCTCCACCTCCTGGGCCCAAGCGATTCTCCTGCCTCAGCCTCCGGAGGAGCTGCGACTACAGGCACGTGCCACCACCCCTGGCTAATTTTTTGTATTTTTAGTAGAGATGGGGTTTCGCTGTGTTAGCCAGGATGGTCTCGATCTCCTGACCTCGGCCTCCTCAAAGTCCTGGGATTACAGGCGTGAGCCACCATGCTCAGCCTGCTTCTGTATATTTTAAGAAATTCAGGGACTTTGATAATCATTTAACTCTAGGACTCACTAGATAAGGTAATATAGTATTATTTTACAGAAGCATCATAATCTAGCAGGAAGAGGTCTCTGTGGCCTTGACACCTTTGAGCACTCCCTCGTATAACTCTCATTGTCCTGGCTTTCTTTTTTCACCAGCCACTCCTACTCAGTCTCCTTTATTGCTTTCTCTTTGTCTTCCTTCCCTTAAATGTCACTGTTTACCAAGATTCTGTTCTAGTCTCTCTCTCCTTTTGTTTTTTCCTTTTTTTTTTTTTTTTTTTTCTGGAGAGATGGGTCTTGCTATACAGCCCAGGCTGGTCTTGAACTCCTAGCCTCAAGCAATCCTCCCGCCTCTGTCTCCCAGAGTGCTGGGATTATAGGTGTGAGCCACTGCGCCTGGCCTATGCTTTAACCTCCTTTCTCACCAGATGATCTAATCCACCTGTGTGGCTTTTGTGATGCTTTTGATCATTAATCCAAAATCTTTATCTTAGAACTCTCAAACTCTAGATCTATATACCCCAAAACCTACCTAGATGCCTTACAGAGTTGTCTGAATGATTATGTCTAAACAGTTCTTCACTCTTGCCCTGACCCCTCCTGAAATTATTTTACAAACCCACAAGGTGATCTTGATAATTGGCCAAGTTAGAAAATCATCACCTCGAATCCATCTACTTTCCTCTATGAATGGAGTTCTCTATCTGTAAATAGTGGACTAAACCTAATTTTTAAAAAATCTAAGTGTAACAAGAGAATATTTTTATTGATGTATACATTTTTTGAGATGGAGTCTCGCTCTCACTCTGTCGCCAGGCTGGAGTGCAGTGGTACAATCTCGACTCACTGCAAACTCCGCCTCCTGGGTTCAAGCGATTCTCCTGCCTCAGCCTCCTGAATAGCTGGGATTATAGGCATGTGCCACCATGCCCAGCTAATTTTTGTAATTTTAGTAGAGATGGGGTTTCACCATGTTGGCCAGGCTGGTCTCGAACTCCTGATCTCAGGTGATCCGCCTGCGGCCTCCAAAAGTGTTGGGATTACAGGCTTGAGCCACTGCGCCCAGCCCTAAGAGAATAACTCTTTTTTTTTTTTTTTTTTTTTTTTTGAGATGGAGTCTCACCCTGTCACCCAGGCTGGAGTGCGATGGCGCAATCTCGGCTCACTGCAACCTCCGCCTCCCAGGAGGAGTGATTCTCCTGCCTCAGACTCCCAAGTAGCTGGGATTAAAGGCGCCTGCCACCACACCCAGCTAATTTTTTGTATCTTTAGTAGAGACAGGTTTCACCGTGTTGGCCAGGCTGGTCTCGAACTTCTGACTTCCTGATCCACCTGCCTCGGCCTCCCAAAGTGCTGGGATTACAGGCGTGAGCCACCGTACCTGGCCGAGAATAAAGGTATTTTCTTCAGGTTCCTATGTGAAAACCCAATTTATGTAAGTGAGATATGTAGGAGTCTAAATCCTCTCTCCATTAATATTGCCTCTACATTAATTACATTAATTGATACCCTTATACCCCATTATTTCTTCCCTAGATCCCTGCAGTGTCTTGACTAATCTTTCTGCCTACACTGTAACCCATCTATCTATAATCCATTTATCACGTCATCTCCAGAGTGATTTTTTTTGAGATAGGGTCTCACGCTGTTGCCCAGGCTGGACTGCAGTGGTGTGTTTATAGCTCACTGCAGCCTTGACCTCCTGGGCTTGAGCAATTCTCCTGCCTCAGCACCCCAAGTAGCTGAGACTACAGGTGTGTGCAATAATGCCTGGCTAAGCTGGGCATGGTGGCTCACACCTGTAATCCCAGCACTTCGGGAGGCTGAGGTGGGTGGATCACTTGAGGTCAGGAGTTCAAGACTAGCCTGACCAATATGGTGAAACCCTGTCTCTACTAAAAATACAAAAATTATCCAGGCATGGTGGCGCATGCCTGTAATCCCAACCACTCAGAAGGCTGAGGCAGGAGAATTGCATGAACCCAGGAGATGGAGGTTGCAGTGAGCCAAGATCACGCCACTGCACTCCAACGTGGGTGACAAAGCAAGACTTCATCTCAAAAAAAAAAGAAACAAAAAAAAACCCCGACTACTTTTTGTGTATTTTTTGTAGAGATGGGGTTTCACCATGTTGCACAAGCTGGCCTCAAAAGGGATCCGCCCACCTCAGCTTCCCAAAATGCTGTGATTTTACAAGCATGACTTACCACACCAGGCCCAAAGTGATTTTTAAAAATCAAATGTAATGCCATTCCCCTTATTCAAAATATTTTATGGCTTTCCTTTGCCTTCAGGATAAAATGCAAACTCCTTATAATGATATATGAAGCTCTTAATGGCTTCTTCCTTCTCCAGCATTAACTCAGACCCTAACCTATACTGTAGCCATGCTCAACCATTTAAAGTTCCCCTAAAACACTATATTTTCTCTTATCATAGCCTCCATTCATTGAACAAATATTTATTGAGCACCTACTGTGTGTTAGGCACTGAACATAGGTACTGAATGTTCTTTTCTTTTTTTGAGACAGAGTTTCACTCTTGTTGACTAGGCTTACTGCAACTTCTGCCTCCCAGGTTCAAGAGATTCTCCTGCCTTAGCCTCCCGAGTAGCTGGGATTACAGGTGCCCACCACAACACCCAGCTAATGTTTTGAATTTTTAGTAGAGGTGGGGTTTCACCATATTGGCCAGGCTAGTCTCGAACTCCTGACCTCAGGTGATCCACCCGCCTCGGCCTCCCAAAGTGCTGGGATTACAGGCATGATCCACCTTGCCCAGTCAGGCAGTGAACATTCAACAGTAGATGTAACAGTGACCATAAGTCTGTTCCTTTGTTAAGCACGTGTTCTTGTGAAACAAGACAGATAAGTAAATAAAATTTTAGATTGTGGTAAATGCTACGAAGGAAATCAGGAAGATGAGCTAGAAAGCAACTGGGGTGGGGTTGGAGGGCTGAAAGAGGATCTTCTGTACGTAAAATAGGAGTATCTTTTCCATGGAGATGATGTCTGGTCAGGCACACTAAGAGCTGAGATTTCTAGTGGAAACAGCAAGCAAACAATATCTCTGAGAAGACAAAGAAAAAGAACTTAAAAGAAGCCACAGTGGCTGAAGTAAAATGAACAAGGGAAAGAGTGTTATAAAATGAGGTTGGGATAGATCCTGAGGCAGAACTTGGGTATTAAAAATTATAAAAAAGAAATGAGGTTGGGGATGCAGGTAGGGGTCATCTATATCCTTAAACTTTTTTCTTTTTTGGGGGGAAAGAGTCTTGCTCTGTCACCCAGGCTGGAGTGCAGTCATGGGATCTCGGCTCACTGCAAGCTCTGCCTCCTCGGTTCACGCCATTGTCCTGCCTCAGCCTCCCGAGTAGCTGGGACTACAGGCACCCACTACCACGCCTGGCTAATTTTTTGTATTTTTAGTAGAGAGGGGTTTCACCGTGTTAGCCAGGATGGTCTCGATCTCCTGACCTCGTGATTCGCCCGCCTCGGCCTCCCAAAGTGCTGGGATTATAGGCGTGAGCCACCGCGCCCAGCCCCTTAAACATTTTTAAAAAATATTTTAAGGGTTGAGGGGAAATGGGAAGTGACTGCCAAAGGGTACAAAGTTTCTTTAGGGGATGATAAAATGTTCTAGAAGTAATTGTGGTAATGATTGACCTCTGAATCGTAGAGTTTAAATAGGTGAATTTTATGGTATGTGAATTATATCTCAATGAAGCTGTTAGAAAAAATAAAATGAGGCCAGGCATGGTGGCTCACGCCTGTAATCCCAGCACTTTGGGATGCCAAGGTGGGTGGATCACCTGAGGTCAGGAGTTCAAGACCAGCCTAGCCAACATGGTGAAATCCTGTCTTTACTAAAATACAAAAATTAGCTGAGTGTGGTGGTATGTGCCTGTAATCTCAGCTACTCAGAAGGCTGAGGCAGGAGAATCACTTGAACCTGGGAAGCGGAGGTTGCGGTGTGCTGGGATCGTGCCACTGCACTCCAGCCTGGGCGACAGAGTGAGACTCCATCTCAAAAAAAAAAAAAAAAGAAGAAGAAAAAAAGGAAAAAAAATGGTCATATGTGGCTAGTGCCTACCACACTGTATAGCATAGCTCTGTATCTTCTCCAGGCTTATCTCATCCATTTTAATAACTACTCACACCTTCAGCAAAATATTTCAACTGAGCCCCAGATTTTATTATATTATTATAATCTGCAATTTGTAAAGGATATTTTCACCTACATGTCTTACAGACATCTCAAAAAATCAGTCTGGAACCAAATAATTTGCCAACTCTGTTTCCTCTCTTGTCTTCTCTCCTTTGATAATGACATAACCATCCACCCATAAATCCAGCTGAAATCTAGGAATAAACCTAGGCAAATTTGCTTCTCGGCCAGGTGCAGTGTAATCCCAGCAATTTGGGAGGCCGAGGATGGTGGATCACTTGAGGCCAAGAGTTTGAGACCAGCCTGGCCAACATGGCGAAACCCCATCTCTACCCAAAATACAGAAAAATTAGCTGGATGTGGTGACACACACCTGCAATCCCAGCTACTTGGGAGGCTGAGGCACGAGAATTGCTTGAACCTGGGAGGCGGAGGTTGCAGCGAGCCGAGATAGTGCCTCTGCACTTTAGCCTGGGTGCCAGAGGGGCACTCTGTATCAATAAGAAAAAAAAATTTAAAAATTGCTTCTTTCACCATCGCCTCCCCAAACATCTCATCTGTCATTATTGATTTTACCTCCTAAATATATCTGAAACTTGTTCTCTATTCTCAGATCTTATTCCACTGCCTTAGCTCAGGCCATCATCTTTTATTTTCTCTCATATGGACTGTTGTAATAACATCATAACTGGTTTCCCTAATGCCCGTTCTGTGCACTCCAAGCCATCTCCTGTTTATTGTCAAACTCATCCTTGTAAAATTAGGAGATCCTAATCGTATCTCCTGCTCCTGCCTAAAACTTTTCACTGACTTTCTATCAAAAGATAAAATCTTGCTCCTCAGCATGATATATAGAACTCTTCATAATTTAGTCTGCCTACATTCCAGCCTTTTAGTCCCTCACTTCCAAAAGATGTTATATTCTGGCAATGATGAACTGGTCAGAGTTTTCCAAGTACACACAGCTTCATGACTTCATGTTTTAGCTCATGTTCTTATTCTAACCTTTTTTTCCCCCACCCCTTAAATATACCCTTTTTTTTTTTTTTTTTTTTTTTTTTTTTTTTTTGAGACAGGGTCTTTCTCTGTCGCCCAGGCTGGAATACAATAGCATGATCATAGCTTACTGCAACCTCAAACTCCTGGACTCAAGTGACCCTCCTGCCTCAACCTCCCACGTAGCTGGGACTACAGGCATAAACCAACACACCCAACTAATTTTTTTTTCTTTGTGGAAACAGGGCCTTGCTTTATTACCTAGGCTGATCTCAAACTTCTGGCCTCAACTGATCCTCCCACCTCAGCTTCCCACAGTGCTAGGATTACAAGTATAATTACAGGCATACAGGATTACAGGTATATTACTGTGCCCAGCCAAATATGCCATCTTTTAGCCAAAGCTTTCCTTTACCATTTTGTCTTTCCTTCTTCACTCAATATGGATAATCATCTTCCATCTGAGCTATCTTTGTACTTTCTGCAAACTTTATTATGTTTATTCTCATTTCTTTCTTTTTTTTTTCCTTTTTTTTTAAGACAGAGTCTCACATCTCAGTCTGTTGTCCAGGCAGGAGTGCAGTGATGCAATATCAGCTCACTGCAACCTCTGCCTCCTGGGCTCAAGCAATTCTCCTGGCTCAGCCTCCAGAGTAGCTGGGATTACAGGCTTGTGCCACCCAGCCCAGCTAATTTTTGTATTTTTTGTAGAGATGGGGTTTCACCATATTAATCAGGCTGGTCTCAAACCCCAGACCTCAAGTGATCCACCCGGTTTGGGCTCCCAAAGTGCTGGGCTTACAGGTGTGAGTCACCGTGCCCCCGACCCCAAAATGTTTTTAATATGAACATATTTCTATTGCTACATATATCTCACTGTGTAGCAATTTTTATTTACCTTGTGTTTTTGTTTTGTTTTGTTTTTTAGACACATTCTCGCTCTGTTGCCCAGGCTGGAGTGCAGTGGCGCAATCTCAGCTCACTGCAACCTCCACCTCCTGAGTTCAAGCGATTCTCCTGCCTCAGCCTCCCCAGTATCTGGAATTACAGGTGTGTGCCACCGTGCCTGCCAGGCTAATTTTCCTACTTTTAGTAGAAACAGGATTTTACCATGTTGGCCAGGCTGGTCTCCAACTCCCAACCTCAGTTGATCCACTCGCCTCGGCCTACCAAAGTCTGTAGGCTTCTTGGTCAGGCACAGTGGCTCATACCTGTAATCCCACTACTTTGAACAGTCGAGGCAGGAATATCACTTGAGTCCAGGAGTTCGAGACCAACCTGGGCAACATAATGAGACCCTCAAACCTACAAAAAATAAAAAATTAGCTAGGCATGGTGTGCATGCCTGTAGTTCTAGCTACTTGGGGGGCTGAGGTGGGAAGATCGCTTGAGCCCAGTAGATTGAGACTGCAGTGAGCTATAATCATGCCACTGAACTACAGCCTGCTCTGTCTGAAAAAAAAAAAAAAGAGAAAAAATTTCAGGCGCAGTGGCTCACGCCTGTAATCCCAGCACAGAATTCCAGCACCTTGGGAGGCTGAGGCAGGTGGATCACCTGAGGTTGGGAGTTCGAGACCAACCTGGGCAACATGGTGAAATCCTGTCTCTACTAAAAATACAAAAATTAGACAGGCATGGTGGCACAGACCTGTAGTCCCAGCTACTCAGGAGGCTAAGGCAGGTGAATCGCTTGAACCAGAGAAGTGAAGGGTGCAGTGAGCCGAGATCATGCCAGCGCACTCTAGCGTGGGTAACAAAGTGATACTCTGTCTCAAAAAAAAAAAAAAAAAAAGCTTCTTGAGGACAGGGACTTTGCCTTTCATCTCTGTATCTCCTGTTTATGTACACAATAATGAGGAGTGAAAATCCAATACCCATTCTTGATTTTAAAAAGAATCCAGGGCTGGGTACAGTGGCTCAGGCCTGTAATCCCAGCACTTTGGAAGGCCAAGGCGGGCAGATCACCTGAGGTCAGGAGTTCAAGATAAGCCTGGCCAACATGATGAAACCCCGTCTCTGCTAAAAATACAAAAATTAGCTGGGCGTGGTGGCGGGTGCCTGTAATCCCAGCTACTTTGGAGGCTGAGGCAGGAGAATCACTTGAACCCAGGAGTTGGAGGTTACAGTGAGCCAAGATCATGCCATTGCACTCCCGCCTGGGAGACGAGAGCAGAAATCTGTCTCAAAAAGAAAAAAAAACAAAAGAATCCTGTTAACCTAAGAATATATAAGAAACCAGCGGCAAACACTATTCTTTATTTTTATTTTCAAAGAAAGGATGTTGCTCTGTCACCCAGTCTATAGTACAGTGGCGTGATCATAGCTCGCTGTATCTTCAAACTCTTGGTCTCAGGTGATACTACCACCTGGACCTGCCAAAGTGTTGACATTACTGGCATGAGCCATTGCAGCCAACCTAGCAGACACTATTTTTTTTTTTTTTTTTTTTTTTTTGAGACCGAATTTTGCTCTTATTGCCCAGGCTGGAGTGCAATGGTGCCATCTATACTCACTGCAACCTCTGCCTCCTGAGTTCCAGTGGTTCTCCTGCCTCAGACTGCCGAATAGCTGGGACTACAGGCACACACCATTACTCTAGGCTAATTTTGTATTTTTAGTAAAATGATGCGGTTTCACCACATTTGCCAGGCTAGTCTCAAACTCCGGACCTCAAGTGATCTGCCCACCTTAGCCTCCTAAAGTGCTGGGATTACAGGTGTGAGCCATCGCACCCAGCTTACAGACACTATTCTTGATAATGCAACATTAGCAGCATTTCCACTAAAGATAAGAACAAAACAAATACGCTCTTATTCGACATTATTATTGCTCCCATTTAACATTATTGTAGAAGTTCGAGTCAATGAAAGAGATAAGATATAGGTCATGTAAATTTTGGACAGGAAGAAAATGATATTTACCTAGAAAATCCAACATAACTAAAAAATGATTAGAACTAGTAAAAGCATCCAACAAGATGGTAACTCTAAGACCTAGACTTTGTGCTATAACTCCTGCTATCCTGAAAGTAGGATTCTATTGGTGTACTACAGTACATCCTTTTTGGTCGTTTTTATACCCATTTCCTTGATGATTCCATGCTTCTCAAAATCATCAATGATATGTATCTGGGACTGTGAAGAGTAATAAAACAGTAAAACTTGAAACAAATGGGAAGATTATCATTACTTCCTAGGACTAATCTCTGACCTCCCCACTGAATGATCTCTCTCTTCTGAACTCCTAATGCATTTACAGACTCAACCAATTATTGGTTACTTGGAATGCTCCACTTTTACAGTCTTCAGAGCCTTTCATATTGCTTTGAAAATGGGAGATGTACTGAATAATAGAGATGGAACTAAAAAGATCTCAAGCATTAAAATCTAGCAAGCATATTTAAGATGAGAAAGTTTTATCAAATTACCATAGATCAACCCAAGGTAAGTTAACACATGCAGTGTCTTACATTAGCTCATTAGAGAATGGGAATTTTAGTTTATTAAAATTTTAATATGAGTCAACAGTGTAAAGTGGCTGTAAAAAGCTAATGTAGTGTGTGTTGATAGAATTGTAATGGGCAGAATAAAAGTGACAATACTTCTTCCTCTACTTTGCCCTGATCACACCACACCCAGAACATTTTGTTGAGTTCTGAGTATTACATTTTAAAAGACACACTGATGAACGTGAGTATGTTTGGAAGAGGGCAGCTGGAAGAGATTAAAAGTATCATTTGAAGGACTGCTAAAAGGGCTGGAGACATCTGGCCTAGATAGCAAAGACATGGAAGACATCACGATGGCCTGAAATATATGAAAGATTGTCATGGAGGATCTTAGGCCTGTTCTGTATAGCCTTAGAGGATAGAAAATAGAGGTATAGAAAAGCATAGGTGTATCTAATAATAATAATAGTTTAGAACAGAGGGGCTGTCTTGGGCAATGTTAAGTTTCAGTCACTGAAGGTGTTCAAAACCGGATTATTTGATTATTCATTTGTCGAGTAAATGATTACAGGATTCTCTGTATCCCTAGTGCATTATGTGGTAAGATACAGTATTTATGAAAAGAATTTTGTTTTTAAATCCTAGGGTTTCTCAGCTTCCTCCTCTATATTATATAGGATTTGATTACTCAACAATATTTAGTTAGCGCCTGTCTGTGATGCAGAGGAAACTGTGTTGGAACCTTTCTGAAACTTCATAATAATGGCCAGGCACAATGCCTCATACCTGTAATCCCAATACTTTGGGAGGCCAACGTGGGCAATTTGCTTGAGCCCAGGGAGTTCAAGAAAGCCTGTGCAACATGGCCCATCAGACTAACAGTGGACCTCACAGTGGACACCCTACAAGCCAGAAGAGACTGGGGGCCAAGATTCAACATTCTTTTTATTTTTTATTTTTTTGAGACAGAGTTTCACTCTTGTTGCCCAGGCTGGAGTACAATGGCACAATCTCAGCTCATCACAACCTCTGCCTCCCAGGTGCAAGTGATTCTCCTATCTCAGCCTCCTGCATAGCTGGGATTACAGGCATGTGCCACCATACCCAGTTAATTTTGTATTTTTAGTAGAGATGGAGTTTCTCCATGTTGGTCAGGCTGGTCTTGAGCTCCCGACCTCAGATGAGTCACCTGCCTCAGCCTCCCAAAGTGCTGGGATTACAGGCATGAGTCACTGCACCTGGTCTCAACATTCTTAAAGAAAAGAAATTCTAACTCAGAATTTTATATCTGGCCAAATTAAGTTTCATAAGTGAAGGAGAAATAAGATCCTTTCCAGACAAGCAAATGCTGAGGGAATTTGTTACCACAAGACCTGCCTTATAAGAGCTCCTGAAGGAAGCACTAAATAAATAATGGAAAGACGATTACCAGCCACTACAAAACACACTGAAGTAGTACACAGACCAATGACAGTATAAGGCAATCACATAAACAAGTCTGCAAAATAAATAGCTAACATCATGATGACAGGATCAAATCCACACATAACAATACTAACCTTAATGTAAATGGACTAAATGGTCCAATTAAAAGACACAGAGTGGCAAGCTTGCTAAAAATCAAGACCCACTGGTATGCTGTCTTAAGAGACCCATCTCACATGAAATGACACACATAGGCTCAAAGTAAGGGGATGAAGGAAAATCTGCCAAGCAAATGGAAAAAAGAAAAAGGCAGGGGTTGCAATCCTAATTTCTGACAAAATAGACTTTAAACCAACAAAGATCAAAAAAGACAAAGAAGGGCATTATATAATGGTAAATGAAGGGTTCAATTCAACAAGAAGAGCTAACTCTCCTAAACAGATATGCAGTCAACACAGGAGCACCCAGATTCATAAAACAAGTTCTTAGAGACCTTCAAAGAGACTTAGACTCCCACACAATAAAAGTGGGAGATTTTAACACCCCCTGACAATATTAGACAGAGCATCAAGACAGAAAATTAACAAAGATATTTAGGACCTGAACTCAGCACTGGATCATATGGACCTGGTAGATATCTACAGAACTCTTGAACGTAAAACAATGGCATATACATTCTTCCCATCAACACGTGGCACTTACTCCAAAATCTTTCACATAATCGGAAGCAAAATACTCCTCAGCAAATGCAAAAGAACTGAAATCATAACAGTCTGTTGGACAACAGTGCAATCAAATTATAAATCAAAATTAAGAAATTCACTCAATCTTATAATTCCATTCAACAAGATAAATATATAAGTAAACAACAAAAAAAGAAAATATAAGTAAATAAATACATTTTAAACTTGGTAAGGGCTGGGCATGGTGGCTCATGCCTGTAACCCAAGCACTTTGGGAGGCCTGGGCAGGCTAATTGCTTGAGCTCAGGAATTTGAGACCAGCCTGGGTAACATGATGAAACCCCATTTCTACCAAAAATACAAAAATTAGCCGAGCATGGTGGCACACACCTGTTGTCCCACCTATTCGGGAGGCTAAGATGGGAGGCTCACTTGAGCCCAGGAAGTCAAGGTTGTAGTGAGCTGTGATCATGCCACTGCACTTCAGCCTGGGTAACAGAGCAAGACACTGTTGGAACAAACAAACAAACAACAAACAAAAAAACTGGGTAAAATCCCAGGTAACTTTCTGTCTTCAATTTTGCATGTCTCTTATGTACCTGGCTTCCTAACATACCTCAAAATTAGCATCTAGAAGAGCAAGCCAAGATTCCTGTATTTGCCCCAATATAAAATAAATAAAACCTATTATTCTAGGTAGTTAGTGAATCACTAATAGACAAAAACACACAAAGTCTTACTATTAAGCAGTCTCCAGGCACTGTGGAAGTGCATTCCAGAAGGACAGCTCTTTAAGTCTTGGCCTACAGTTCTGGCTTCATCACCTTTGCTCAGCAAAAATCAAACAACAAATATAAACATTCAACATTTAATTTTTTTTCTAAGAATTAACAGTTAAAAAATATCTAAATTTTCTAAGCTAAAAATGATGCACGTTTATTTTCATTGTTTCATAATGTTTAATTCCATTTTCCCAAAATAAATTTTGTATTACTTCCCTTTCTTGCCCCCTATATACATGCAATCTATTGCTTGTGGCCTTTCCCAGATACCCATTGTGATAGAGTAGGAAGAACCTCCAGAATCTGCTAGGCACTGTTAAGAATGGAAGATGTCTAAGACATGTTTTCAACAAACAAGAATCTTGAGAGCGTCAACGAAAAAAATCAAACTCTGGGCTGGGCACGGTGGCTGACACTTGTAATCCCAGCACTTTGGGAGGCCGAGGTGGGAGGATCACCTGACGTCAGGAGTCTGAGACCAGCCTGACCAACATGGAGAAATCAGACTTAAGGTCTGTGTTGATGTTAATGCTGAAGAGGCATAATGAGGCATGTCCAACACCCACCTCCCTAAATGCCCTGAATCAGTTTTTCAGGTTAAATTTTAGAGTGCCCTGGCCGAGGAGGAAGTCTATTCAGATGGTTGGGGGCCTTTGAATTTTATATTTGGTTTACAAGAGCTAGCAAGGTGTGAAAAGAGAAATCAATTTCCAGGAAAGGAGGCAGAGAGCCACCATTTGGTGTGCATTTAATCACTTTCAGAACTTGATTAAATTTGATTATGGATCCCATTGAACCAGGAAAAGTTCCCTTGTCCCCCTCCCAGGGGTGGGTGTGTGGCTTGCTTCTTCAGTGCCCGGCTGCTCAAACCTAGAGGGGAGCATACAGATGGGTAGGTTGTGGGGCTCCAACCCCACAGTAGCGTCTAGGGGTGAATATTTACAGCTCCTGAAGCCCCAGAGGGCATGTGTTACAAGGTGCTCTTTTAGTTTTGCCGTCTGCAGCTTGTGTTAACCAGCTAAATTAGACCCTCTACCTTGTCAGAGGGCTTTCTGTATCCCGGGATCTTGCCTTGATATACTGGAAGAATTGGATCACACTTGGACTTCGAGAATGAGTGCAAGGTTTTATCATTTTTAAATTTTTTAAAAAAAATTTAATTAAATTAATTAATTTATTAATTTATCTTTGAGATGGGCTCTTGTTCTGTTGTCCAGGTTGGAGTGCAGTGGCGTGATCTCAGCTCACTGCAACGTCCACCTCCCGGGTTCAAGAGATTCTCCTGCCTCAGCCTCCCGGGTAGCTGGGACTACAGGCGCCCGCCACCACGCCCGGCTAATTTTTTGTATTTTTAGTAGAGAAGGAGTTTCACTATGTTAGCCAGGATGGTCTCAATCTCCTGACCTCGTGATCCGCCCGCCTCAGCCTCCTAAAGTGCTGCGATTACAGGCATGAGCCACGGTGCCCAGCCTGAGTGCAAGGTTTTACTAAATAGAGGTAGCTCAGGGGAAGTCAGGAGGGGATGGAGTGGGAAGTTTTTCCCCTGGAGTCGGCCGCTCAGCGGCCTGGGCTGTCCTCTGACTACTCCAGCTAAACTCCGCGTGTTCTGCTTCTGCAGGTTGGTGGCCTGCCGCTGTGCCGGTGCCTATCTGTGCGTTCCTCTCAACATCCAGCTGCCTGTGTGTTCCTCTGCTGATGTGCTCCTCTCAATGTACAGCTGCCTCTGTTTCTGCCTTGCTAGGGTCTTGCGTTTTCATAGGCACAGAATGGGGGCGTGGCAGGCCAGGGTGTTCTTGGGAAATGCAAGGCAGGAAAACAAAAAATGTCTGTCCTCACCTAGGTCCGTGGGGGTGGAGCCCTAGCCAGGGACCAAGCCCTCCTCTACTCAGCACTTTCTTTCCCCACTTCTGTATCATTTAAAGGGACCACGGTGTTCCCTTCCCAGCACTTCCCTATCACCATCGCTAGAGATTCTGATAGGGAAGGAGAGGGGGAGAGTTCTTGTTTTGATGCAGTTCTTGCCGGCTCTGGAGGCTGACTGTACTGTACTGAATGTAGCCATCTTTGGTGGTGGTTTACTGGGGCAGGGGCAGGGGCAGGGGCAAGTACAGATAACTCCTCTATAGTTGCTTTAAGCATTCAACTCTCATGGGAGATGTAATCTAAGGGGCCCTCCCTATTGAAAACAAGGATGTCTTGGGGAGGTTAAGAAAAAGTGTGGGCGAGGATGCCATTGAGATGGTTCTTGGAATCGATCCCTGGCCCCCGAACTTTAACGCCAGCCCTTGAAATGTGTGTGTAGCTCACACACATGAATGTGTGTACACACGTTGGAGTATTCCTGGAGCTCATGCATGCACATCCGTCACAAAGGATTTGAAAGGGCGAATCAGATGAGATTCTAAAAAAAAATACTTGCGGACTTCATGATTGAGGACAGCGTGGTAGATTTGTTTTGTTTTGTTTTTTAGATCGGGTCTCCCCCTGTCGGTCAGGCCGGAGGGTAGTGGCTACTCACAGGCGAGTCCACGGTGAGTCCACTACAGCCTCATCTTCCTTGGCTCAGGCAATCCCACCTCAGCCTTCTGAGTAGCTGAGACTATAGGAGCGTGCCACCGTGCCTAGCTGCAGTGATTGTTTGTTTGTTTTGAAACGGAGTCTCACTCTGTTGCCCAGGCTGTAGTGCAGTGGTGCGATCTCAGCTCACCGCAACCTCCACTTGCCGGGTTCAAGTGATTCACCTGCCTCAGCCCCACCAAGTAGCTGGGATTAAAGGCACGCGCCAGTACGGCCGGCTAATTTTTGTACTTTTAGTAGAGACCCCCGTCTCTACAGTTTCACCATGTTGGTTAGGCTGGTCTCAGCTCCTGACCTCGTGATCCGCTCGCCTCCGGCCTTTCAAAGTGATGGGATTACAGGTGTAAGCCGCCGCGCCCGGCCTCTGCAGTGATTTTTAAAGAGTCTTTTATAAGTATATTTCCTTTAACCATTATTTTCAATACGCAAATAACTCTTGCAAATACGTTCCTCTTTTGGAAAAAAAAAGGCTGGGGGTATTTAAAAAAGAAAAACAGAAAAAACTTCTTCCATTCCCAACGTAATCATGGCATATCGTGTCTATGCTTCCAGGACTTTTCTTCTGTATGCTTACATACAGATAGTGCATGCTTTTGTTTCGTGCTTCACGTCTATCCCATCTTAAAGACGGTTTTACAACCTGCTGTTTTACGACCTGCTGACTTTACGAAGTGTCGTAAAGTGCCGTCCACTTCAGCGTCTTTCCCACCGCAGCACAAAAGGCCACGCAGGCCATTCAACCCCTGGCGGCCAAGAGGCGGGGTGGCAGGCTCTAGACCCTGCTGGCGGGGGCGAAGACGGCGCGCGGCGATGACGCACCGCCGCGTGCGCGGTGTCGGCAGTAGCTGCGGCGCAGGGGCGGAGCGAAGGCTGCGGCGGCGTCGGGTACGCGCACACGTTGCATCTTCTTGCTTTCGCGGGGTTCTGCGTGGTTCTGGCACCAGCCGGGCGTACTGACAGGTAGACCAGCGGACTGGTGGAGATGGCGACGCTCTGTCTGACCGTGAATTCAGGAGACCCTCCCTTAGGTAAGGGACCGAGGCCAGTGACCTGTGTGGGTTGCATCAGCCAGGGAGGGTGCGGGGCGAGGAAGGTCGCTGCGCCCCGGCTTTGCGCAGTGGTGGTCACCATCTGGGAAGTTGGACCTGCCCCACGCCCCAGAATTGTACGTGGAGCAGGCTCCGCTTTCGCCCCCTGTCCCCGGCAGGTGCATCTGCTCCTGAAGATGTTTTTCCCGGGCTCGGAGCGAGGCGCGGTGTGAGCCCGGGCTAGGCAACACGAGACTCCGCTTCGGATCTTCTTCTCAGAGGGATGAACTCCCCGTCAACTCACCTCTCCCTTTTTCCCCCGGAGACCAAGAGTTCCTCGTGGAAATAACGTTTTTAAAACTTAAAATCCAGTTATCGTCACTTCTCTTTTAGCATTTTTTCTCCGACTAAGCCTTTTTCTTACCTCCTTTCCTGTCCTCTCAGAAGAAATCCTCGGTTCACTTGAGTCAAATTTTCCTTACATTTTATCGAGTTCAGAAGAAAGAAGCCAGGCAAGCGTATTAGCATTTAGGGTTTCAACTGAGGCTGCATTTATTTTTAATTAAAGGTGTTAGGGTAATTGGGGAAAACACCCAGCTACACTGTAGACTGATGCGGTTGCTTTTACTGCACCCTGTGGATGTGTAGTATATTTCAGAGTAAACATTGGATCTGTCACCTTACTGATACATGTTAAGTTCGGTTTGGAATGACTTTTGCGACATGACCAAGGTTATTGTTGGTGGATTGGTTAGAATTTCTGCTTTTTCATTACTTTGGGAAATTACACAAAAGAATTTAAGTAGTTTGACGATTTTTTTTTTTTTCTTTTGAGAGTCAGGGTCTTGCTCTGTCGTCCAGGCTGGAGTGCAGTGGCGCTTTCAAGGTTCACTGCAACCTCGAACTTCCGGGCTCAGGTGGTCCTCCCACCTCATCCTCCTTAGTAGCTGGGACTACAGGCACGTGCCACCATGCCTGGCTAATTTTGTGTTTGTGTCTTTTTTGGAAAGATGGTGTTTCAGTGTGTTGCCCAAGCTGGTGTCAAACTCCTGGGCTCAAACTATACTGCCTTGGCCTCCCAAAGTACTAGGATTACAGGCGTGAGCCCCGGTACCCGGCCTGACCTAATACTTGCTAATGCGTATGTATGATAATAGACATACAGTACTTTATAGTGTTCAATAAGCCCATACCTTTATATACAACTGGCCCCGTGGGGCTGATGAAATTATTCATTATGTTCTCTGGTGATGTTTTAAGGCTGTTGAACAAAAGCACAACTTAATAGCCATTTTAAGTTTTAAAAGATGATAATGTTTTGGCGTATTGGTTGCAGTAATGGACTAACCGCACAACAAATCAATGAACTCTAAAAGGAATGGGTTTGATTCTTGGGCTGGAAAGGCACTAGAGTGCCCTCATGTTTGAGAGCAAACACATTTGTTCCTGCAGACCTGAGTCCAATCCTGGCTGCCACTTATTAGTTGTGAAACCTTGACAGGTTCCTTATTTAGCTTCTCCCAATAGTTTCCTTCTTTTAAGAAAGGGAGAATAATGTCTTTCACATAGGATTGGTTGCCAGAGTTAAATGAGACTATAGTTTAAAGTTCCTGATACTGGTGTGTTTTTTTTGTTTGTTTGTTTTTTGTTTGTTTGTTTTTTTGTTTTTTTGAGACCGAGCTCATTGCAACCTCTGCCTCCCAGGATCAAGCGATTCTTATTCTCAGCCACATGAGATAGTTGCGCTTACAGGTGCGCACCACCATGCCCGCCTAATTTTTGTATTTTTTAGTAGACACAGCATTTCGCCATCTTGGCCAGGCTGGTCTCAAACTCCTGACCTCAAGCAGTCTGCCCGCCTTGGCCTCCCAAAGTGCCAGGACCAGAGGTGTGAGGCACCATCCCCAACCTCCTGATACGTTTTTCGTTACTTGGAAAATCACCCTGAAGGTGAACCTGTTTCCGTAGTGTATTACAGAACTCAGAATTCTGCCAGTATTCTATGAAACTCTTAAGTCTGTCGTTTTGAACTGTATGCTGGTTATCAGATATATAATTTTTCTAATTGCTTCTCCCCCTTCTTTTTAATTTTTGATTTAATTATTCCCAGTTGTTTAATTCAATTACATTTTATCTTTAAGTAATATAATTAGATGAAACATTTTTTAAAAATAGGTTGCATTGCTAGAATTTTCCTATTTTATATGCATTCACCATGTTATATATTTAATGTTAATTTCAAACTTACAACAAAGCTGCAAGACTAGAACAGAGACCTTTCTCCCCCCGTACCACCCAAGAGCATACTGTAGATATGAGGCTTCAGTACCTCAGCTTAACTCCCGTGTACATCCCCAACAAACTTGGAAACTCCACATGATCTCACACGAGCACCCAAATCAGGAAGTACACTTGGGTAGAATGCTTCCATCTAATGCACAGACCCCATCCTTGTTCTATCACTATTTGTTAAAACGAGACCCTCCATAGTGTTGGGATCAAAATCCTGTATTATGCTTTGTTTGCATCTAGTTGTCACCTCTCTCCAGTTTCTTTCAGTCTGGAATAGTTTACTAGTCTTCCCTTGGCTTTCATAGCTTTGACCTTTCTGAAGATTACAGGCCACTTAACTTGAAGAATATCCCCTGTTTAAGTTGTCTGATATTTCCTGGTGTCTAGATTCAGGCTCTGTGTCTTTGGCAGGAATAGCATAGTTATTCCTTGTTCTTCGTTGCAGCCCATCAGTTGGTGCATGAATTTAATTTTCCCATTACTAATGATTCTAAACTTGATTTTAATGGGCAGATGCGTTGGAATCATGTAAATGTTCCTCTTTGCATCTGACCTTCACCCACTAGTTTCAGTATCCATTGATGCTTCCTACCTAACTTGATTTTTATGATTTTATGATGTTTGCAAAATGGTGACTTTCCAATTCTACCATTCCTTCTGTATGTATTAGTTGGCATTTTTCTGTGAGGAGAGCTTTCTCTTTTTCCCATTTAAAAAAAAAGTCGTAGCAAAATATACTCAAGAAGTTACAATTTGTATTATTTTCTATTTAAAATTATTTTATTTTTAAAAATTAGTTTTATTGAATTATAACTTGTATACAATTAAGTTTACCAATTTTAAGTGATTGACAAATGTATACAGTGTATAATCTACACCACAGTCATCATGTAGAATATTTCCATTACTTCAGAAAGTTCTCTCATGCCCCTTTGCAGTCATTCCTTTCCCTATCCCTGGCACCTTGTAGCCACTCATCTTTTTGTCACTCTTGTTTTGCTTTTTTTATAATTTCATATACATTGAATCATATCATATATATTCTTATATTCTCATATATGTCTAGGATAATACTTCTGAAATTCATATATCTTTTTGTCTGTGACAGTAGTTTACTTTTGTCGTTTTGTTTTTTTTTTGGTTTTTGAGATGGAGTCTTGCCCTGTCACCAGGCTGGAGTGCAGTGGTGCGATCTTGGCTCACTGCAACCTCTACCTCCCAGATTCATGTGACCCTCCTGCCTCAACCTCCCAAGTAGCTGGGACTACAGGCGCCCGCCATCATGCCCAGCTAATTTTTTGTACTTTTAGTAGAGATGGGGTTTCACCCTGTTGGCCAGGTGGTCTCGATCTCTTGACCTCATGATCCGCCCGCCTCGGCCTCCCAAAGTGCTGGGATTACAGGTGTGAGCCACCATTGCCCGGCCAGTAGTTCACTTTTTTATTTGCTGGATAAAATTTCATTGTGTAGGTGTGCTAAAATTGATCTCCTTTATTTTGATGGTCAGTACCCTGATTTGCCAGTGGAAGCCCCTCCAACCTGGACTCTATGTCCTTTTTTTTTTTTTTTTTTGGGAGATGGAGTTTCATTCTTGTTGCTCAGGCTGGAGTGCAGTGACACGATCTCGGTTTACTGCAACGTCCGCCTCCCAGGTTCAAGCAATTCTCCTGCCTCAGTCTCCTGAGTAGCTGGGACTACAGGCACATGCCATTATGCCTGGCTAATTTTTTATATTTTAGTAGAGACGGGGTTTCACCATGTTGTCCAGACTGGTCTCGAACTCCTGAGCTCAGGCAATCCACCTGCCTCAGTCTCCCAAAGTGTTGCGATTACAGGTATGAGCCACTGTGCCTGGCCTTTTTTTTTTTTTTTTTTTTTTTTGGTTGGGGGAGGGGACAGAGTCTTGCTCTGCTGCCTATGCTGGAGTACAGTAGCATGATCTTGGCTCACTGCAACCTCTGCCTCCTGGGTTCAAGTGGTCCTCCTGCCTCAGCCTCCCGAGTAGCTGGGATTACAGGCATGTGCCACCACACCCAGCTAATTTTTGTAGTTTTAGTAGAGACGGGTTTTCACCATGTTAGCCAGGCTGGTCTCAAACTCCTGATCTCAGGTAATCCTCCCACCTTGACCTCCCAAAGTGCTGGGATTATGGGCCTGAGCCACCATAACTGGCAGACTCTGTGTCCGTTCAACGTATCTCTTCTCTGTCTTTGAGTACTCCTTTGCTTTCTAACACAGTAAGATTTTTCAGGTTTATTTTGTACTTTCCTTGCCACAGCCCTGTTTCCACTGGAGCATGGTGTTCATAAATCAGTATCTGGGTGCTAGTTGTCCATCCTTTCTTTTTTTTTTTTTTAAGATGGAATTTCACTCTTGTTGCCCAGACTGGAGTGCAATGGCACAATCTTGGCTCACCACAATCTCTGCCTCCCGGATTCAAGTGATTCTCCTGCCTCAGCCTCCTGAGTAGCTGGGATTACAGGCGTGTGCCACCACGCCCAGCTAATTTTATAATTTTAGTAGAGATGGGGTTTTTCCATGTTGGTCAGGCTGGTCTCAAACTCCCGACCTCAGGTGATCCGCCCACCTCAACCTCCCGAAGTGCTGGGATTATAGGCGTGAGCCACCATGCCCAGCCTGTCCATCTTAACCAAATTAAGGGACAGAGGATTAATGAATCAATTAAATGTCAAGAGGCCATATTACACTGTTTTAGAGTTTGAACTGTGGACTGCATTAGACTTGCATTCAGATCCTAACTACCATATATTTTGTCAAGGACATTAGGCTAGTTATTTAACTCCTTTAAGCCTTATTTCCTGTTCTGTAAAATGGAGATGAAAGTATCTCACTCTTTTTTTTTTTTTTTTTTTTTGAGACAGTTTCGCTGTGTCATTCAGGCAGGAACGCAGTGGTGCAATCACAGCTCACTGCAGCCATGACTTCCCAGGCTCAGGCAGCCCTCCCACCTCAGCCCCTTGGGTAGCTGGGACCACAGGCATGTACCACCATGCCCAGCTCATTTTTGTATTTTTTTGTAGAGACAGGGTCTTACTATGTTGCCCAGGCTGGTCTTGAACTTGTAGGTTCAGGCAGTCCTCCCACCTCAGCCTCCCAAAGTGCTAGGATTATAGGCGTGAGATACCATGTCCTTCTAATCTAACTCTACAGGTTACCCCAAAGATGAAAAATTATAACTGTAAAGCATTTAGCATAGTGACTACGACATAATAGTCACTCAAATACTATTAATGATAGTTTTTTTTCTTTTTTTTTTTTAGTTTTTTAAAAATCCAAGGTCAACATATTAACAAAAGCTTTTATATAAGGCACAATACTGTTTTTTTTTTTTTTTTTTTGAGACGCAGTTTCACTCTTGTCACCCAGGCTAGAGTGCAATGGCTCAGTCTCGGCTCACCACAACCTCTGCCTCCTGAGTTCAAGTGATTCTCCTGCCTCAGCCTCCCGAGTAGCTGGGATTACAGGCATGCACCACCATGCCTGGCTAATTTTCTATTTTTGGTAGAGACGGGGTTTCTCCATGTTGGTCAGGCTGGTCTTGAACTCCCAACCTCAGGTGATCCGCCTGTCTCAGCCTCCCAAAGTTCTGGGATTACAGGCATGAGCCACCATGCGCAGCTGGCACTATATTAATTTCTTTTTGTCTCTGAAGGGAGGAACAGATTAATTTCAGTGTCTCTGACTGAAAGCTGAACAAATTCAAAACCAGTTGGATATGCTAGTGAATGGATTCTGGATTCTGATTTGTTGCTGCTCTGAGACAAAAGACTATACTTTCTGTCTACAGACTACTGAGAAAGTCCTTACAGGACTTAATATTGGTTTGTTGACTCATCCTGATTGCTTTATGATTCAAGTTATAAATACTGCATTACTTTTAAAGATAAAAAATCTTTTCATATTATTTATAGGAGCTTTGCTGGCAGTAGAACATGTGAAAGACGATGTCAGCATTTCCATTGAAGAAGGGAAAGAGAATATTCTTCATGTTTCTGAGTAAGTGTTTTCATCTTTTTATCTTCAGTACTGATTGGCTTTTTTTTTTTTTTTAGACAGAGTCTGCCTCTTTTGCCCACGCTGGCATGATCATAGCTTACTGTACCTAGAGCTCCTGGACTCAGGATCCTGCCATCTCAGTCTCCCAAGTAGCTAGGACTGCAAGCACATGCCTCCACACCTGGCTAATTAAAAAATGTTTTTTCTGGAGGTAGAATACCACTATGTTGCCCAGACCAGTTTCGAACTCCTGGCCTCAAGCCATCCTCTGGCCTCAAGTCAGCCTCCAGCCTCAGCATCCCAAACCACTAGGGTTAAAGACATGAGCCACCATGTCTGGCCTCTGAATGGCATTTAAAAAAATATTCAGCATTGCCAGGTACGGTGGCTCACACCTGTAATCCCAGCACTTTGGGAGGCCAAGGCAGGTGGATCACAAGGTCAGGAGATCGAGACCATCCTGGCTAACACAGTGAAACTCTGTCTCTACTAAAAATACAAAAACTTATCCGGGTGTGGTGGCACGTGCTTATAATCCCAGCTACCCGGGAGGCTGAGGCAGGAGAATCGCTTGAACCTGGGAGGCGTAGGTTGCAGTAAGCCAAGAACATGCCACTGCACTCCAGCCTGGGTGACAGAGTTAGACTCCGTCTCAAAAAAAAATTCAGCATCAAATGTTGTATGCTTGTTTTACTTACTAATTAGGTAGATTGTCCCTAGAAAGAAGTATGCTTTTCTTTATTCTAAAATAACCGAATCTAGAGACTTAAATTTTTCAGCAAACTGATTCCCCATGTAATCTGTTTAAAAGGAACTAGAGGTCTAACTTTGAGAGCCCATCTGCAACACCAGCTCCTGAAATGAGGCACAGTTATTTAATTGGACTGGCCTATTCCCAGAAATGAGTGACTGGTTTAATGGGATCCTTTGGCGCCTAGCTATTGATTTTTTTTCCTGTACAACCACCAACTCAGCTTTTAACTGAAACTTCTAGGGAAGTTTCAGACAGGGGAATGTTGCCTCAGAAAGTGATACCCTAAAGACTGGCACTTTGACATGCTGAGAGGCCTTAGAAGCTACCTCAGAATCAGGGTACCTCTAACCTTGTTTCCTTTCACAGCCCTCCATGCCCACCTCCCCCATCACGTAAGAGGGACTTTCTAGAATTTCCTCATGTGACCAAGAAAGCATCTTTCCAAAAGAAATGCAGTTGACTTAAATCCCCTCCTTAGGGATCTCATCAAATAATCTGGAAAGATCAGTCAATCCCAGCTTAGACTTCACCTACGCTTCTGAGGGCAGCTTCAAGATATTACCTAGGTGACTTTATCCGTATCATAAGATAGTCTTTGTTCCTGTGCAGCTCTGTTTCTTATCTTCCTTTAATGTTGCTCTCTCACCTCCCTGCGCCCACTTCCTGGCCCATTTATTCTGATGATTTACTTTTGCTCTAAAGAATTATCTACATTCCCTATCTTTCTGCTCCCCTATGAAACAGGGTATATGGCCAGGTGCGGTGGTTTATGCCTGTAATGTCAACACTTTGGGAGGCCAAGATGGGTGGATCACTTGAGGTCAGGAGTCTGAGACCAGCCTGGCCCACTTGGTGAAACCTCGTGTCTACTAAAAATACAAAAAAAATTACCCGGGCATGGTGGCACGTGCCTGTAGTCCCAGCTACTCAGGAGCTGAGGCAGGAGAATAGGTTGAACCTGGTGGGCGTACATTGCAGTGAGTCGAGATTGTGCCATTGCACTCCAGCCTGGGCAACAGAGCAAGATTCTGTCTCAAAAAAAGAACTAAAAAAACTTTGCCAGATAGAAGAATCTGGACCAGATTGAAAGAGGGTTTCAAGGATATATTTTCAAGCAGGACGCAGATTTTGAAATGTTTCAACACAATGTTAAAGGCCCCTAATAAACTGATATAAGAAAGACTTGTATTAGGGAAGGGATACAGTATACAAAATAAGAGGTATTACCAGCTTGGTATCATTTTCTCATGAAAAAAAACTTAGGGATAGGTTTGAAAGAAGTGCCATGCAGCTTCTTGACTTGGAGAACTGCAGTCCCCCTTGTTGAGCCTCAAAGGGAAAAATGAAAATAATCCAAGAGGAGGATTTCCATTCTCTACCACTCTTTTTCCTGATGCTTTATAGTTCTTTGTTGATTAAAAATAATTGAATATGGCATAGTGTTATTAAGAGTTGTAATAGGCCAGGTGCAGTGGCTCACACCTGTAATCCCAGCTCTTTGGGAGGCCGACGCGGGCGGATCATGAGGTCAGGAGATCGAGACTATCCTGGCTAACACGGTGAAACCCCATCTGTACTACAAATAAGAAAAAAAAAAATTAGCCGGGCATGGTGGCGGGCGCCTATAGTCCCAGCTACTCAGGAGGCTGAGGCAGGAGAATGGCATGAACCTGGGAGGCGGAGCTTGCAGTGAGCCGAGATCGCACCACTGAACTCCTGCCTGAGCAACAGAGTGAGACTCCATCTCCAAAAAAAAAAAAGAGTTGTAATACATAGAATGTCACTAGTTCAAATATGTTGATTTTAAAAGCCAGATGTTATTTATGTAACATCTATAGTGATGTTACTTTCTCCTACCTGCAGTGATTGGAATTAGGCTAGTGTTGTCTTGTAAGTTAACTTTAATGAATTAATCTAATGATTTTTGCCTTAATAAAAGTACTGCCCCAAAACAGAAAAATAGTCATTACTGAAATGCTTGGCTTCTGTTAATAGTAGGTACATACTTCACTTGAAAGCCACTAATTCGTCTTTGCCAGACTTATTCTTACTGTTGACTTGCTGGTCACAAAATTTATAAACTGTAATCACAAAGGTGACTGTGCATAATATGAGTAAAGGAAATTAATCTGTAATTGTATTCTCAAAGTACTAACCTAAATAAATTGTCCTGTGTGCCTCTTGCCCTCTCAATCCTCACTGCAGCCTTGGTCTCCTGGGCTCAAACGATTCCCCTCCCTCAGTGTCCCCTCCCCTCTTTCCTGGCCCCTGAGTAGCTGGGACCACAGACACATGCCACCACACCAGTGAATTTTTGTATTTTTGTAGAGATGGGATTTCGCCATGTTGCCTAGGGTGGTCTTTAACTCCTGGGGTCAAGCAATCCACCCACTTCAGCCTCCCAAAATGCTAGGATTATAGGCACGAGCCACTGCACCCAGCTGCAAAGGTAAACTTTTTATGTGTTCAAAATTAGTGTCTTTCTGCAAGGTTCCAAATATCTTATTTATTTATTTATGTATTTATTGAGAGGGAGTTTTGCTTTTGTTGCCCAGGCTGGAGTGCAATGGTGCGATCTCTGCTTACTGCAACCTCTGCCTCCTGGGTTCAAGTGATTCTCCCGCCTCAGCCTCCTGAGTAGCGGGGATTACAGGCACCCGTCACCACACCTGGCTGATTTTTGTATTTTCACTAGAGTTGGGGTTTCACCGTGTTAGTCTGGCTGGTCTTGAACTCCTGACTTCAGGTGATCCACCCGCCTTGGCCTCCCAAAGTGCTGGGATTACAGGCATGAACCACTGTGCCCGGCCTTGATCATGTTATTTAAATGTCTTGACAAAATTAGTCTATTTAAAAAAATTTTTTTTTAAGAAATAGAGCCTTGCTCTGTCACCCAGGCTGGAGTGCAGTGGCACGCTCATGACTCGCTGTTGCCTCAAACTCCTGGGATCAAGCCATCCTCCTGCCTCAGCTTCCCAAGTAACTGGACTATAGGTCTGTACCACCACGCCAAGCTAATTTTGAGAGACAAGGTCTTGTGTTATTTTCTAGTCTGGTCTCGATCTCTTGACCTCAAGCTCTCTTCCCATCTTGACCTTGCATAGTGCTGGCATTGCAGGCATGAGTCATTGTACCTGGCCCTAGTCTGTTTTTTCATTAAAAGTTTTTGATGTGGTTTTTTTTTTAGAGATGGGGTCTCACTCTGTCACCTAGACTGGAGTGCAGTGGTGTTATCATAGCTCGCTGCAGCCTTGAGCTCCTGGGCTCAAGTTATCCCCCTGCCTCAGCCTCCTGAGTACCTGGGACCACAGGCATGTGCCACACCTGACTGATTTTTGAAATATTTTGTAGAGATAGCATCTCACTTTGTTGCCCACGCTGGTCTCAGACTCCTGGCATCAGGCAGTCTTCCTGCCTTGGGTTCCCAAAGTGCTGGAGAGTTTTGTTAAGATAGGATCTTTTTCTGTTGCTCAAGCTAGAGTGCAGTGGCATAATCACGACTCACTACTCACTGCATACTTAAACTCCTGGGTTTAAGCGATCCTCCTGCCACGGCATCCCGAGTAGCTGGGACTACAGACATGTACTACTACACTTGGCTAATTTTTAAAAATTTTTTGTAGGAACAGGGTTGTCCTATGTTGCCTAGGCTGGTCTTGAACTCCTGACTTAAAGTGATCCTCCTGCCTCAGCCTCCCAAAGTGCTGGGAGTATAGGTGTGAGCCACAACACCCAGCCTCATTACAATTTTTTTTTTTTTTTTTTTTTTTTTTTTTAATCAAAGCTATGGCTGAGCTTCGTGACTCACACCTGTAATCCCAGCACTTTGGGAGGCCAGGGTGGGTAGATTGCCTGATCTCAGAAGTTTGAGACCAGCCAGGCAACATGGCAAAACCTCGCCTCTAGAAAAATTACAAAAATTAGCTAAGAGTAGTAGCACACTCCTCTGGTCCCAGCTACTTGGGGGACTGATGCCTGGGAATTGCTTGAGCCTGGGAGGTGAAGGGTGTACTGAACCGATATTGTGCCCTGTACTCCAGCCTGAGTGATAGAGGTAGAACCCCATCTCTAAAAAATGAAACAAAAAACGAAAGCTACATATGCAAATACTTTAGCGGCATAGTGCTGTAAGTATTTTAGTGAAAAGCACCATTCACCTCCCATCTTCTATTTTTCCCTCTATAGGAACAAACATTTCAACTCTTTTGAGCTGATTCTTTTGTATTGACCTCTATCTTTAACATTCTAGTATTGTTTCTCCTTGTTTTTCCAGTTTTAGACAATATCTTTCCACTAAGAAAGAGAAAGCTGGGCCAGGCACGGTGGCTCACGCCTGTAATCCTAGCACTTTGGGAGGCTGAGGTGGGTGCATTGCTTGAGCTCAGCAGTTCAAGACCAGCTTGGGCAACATAGTAAAATCCTGTCTCTACAAAAAAAAAAAAAAAGCAAAAATTAGCTGGGTGTGGTGGCTTCGCCTGTACTCCCAGCTACTTGGGACGCGGAGGCAGGACAATCACCTGAGCCCAGGAGACAGAGGTTGCAGTGAGCCAAGACCGCGCCACTGCACTCCAGAATGAATGACAGAGGGAGACCCTGTCTCAAAAAAAAAAAAAAAGGAAAAAAAAAAAAAAGATAAAGTTGAGCTGGGTGTGGTGGCTCAGCACTTTGGGAGCTGTAATCCCAGCACTTTGGGAGGCCAAGGCAGATGGATCACCTGAGGTCAGGAGTTCGAGACCAACCTGACCAACATGGAGAAATCCCACCTCTACTAAAAACACAAAGCTAGCCTGGCATGGTGGTGCATGCCTATAATTCCAGCTACTCAGGAGGCTGAGGCAGGAGAATCGCTTAAACCTGGGAGGTGGAGGTTGCAGTGAGCCGAGATTGTGCCATTGCACTCCAGCCTGGGCAACAAGAGTGAAACTCCATCTCAAAAAAAAAAAAAAAAGATAAAACTGAAACACTTTCCCCTGTTGCCATTCCGTACACACAGTCACCCCATACTCATAAACTTCTGCTGTCTATCTCCCCCTTTCTCCCAGTGTAGTTGTACCATAATTGTTGTTTGATTACCATTCTGTATTTACATTATAATGACCATGTAAGTTTTATTTACTGCTGAGCCACATGGTATAATTGCTTTTCATGTAAAACTATTAGTTTTTCATGGAATAATTGCTGTTTGTTTGCTTTGTAATTTTCTTCTGAAACTTTCTGAGTTTTGAACTTTTCTATGTGATTTCAGGAAGTTTGGGGGAATCTTCCCTTAGGAGTCAGTATTCTCAAATTTTACAATCATATGCTTTAGTTTGGGTCTATTTTTCATCTGTTCTGCTGGGCATTTAGTTGCCTTTTTCGTTGTGGAAACTTGGAAATCCTGCTTTCGGAAATTGAAAAAATTTTTTCTTAGATTTGAAAAATGTTTTTCTCTCCATTTTCTGTTGTTTATGTGGGTGTTGGGATTAGTCCTTTTATTTTTCTAAGTTGTCAACTCCTTTTTCCATCTCTCTTTTTTTTTTTTTTTTTGAGACGGAGTCTCACTCTTGTTGCCCGGGCTGGAGTGCAATGGTGCGATCTCGGCTTCCCACAACCTCTGCCTCCCTGGTTCAAGTGATTCTCCTGCCTCAGCCTCCCGAGTAGCTGGGATTACAGGCATGCACCACCATGCCCAGCTAATTTTCTATATTTAGTAGAGACGGGATTTTTCCATATTGGTCACGCTGGTCTCAAACTCCCGACCTCAGGTGATCTGCCTGCCTTGGCCCCTCCCAAAGTGCTGGGATTACAGGCGTGAACCACTGCGCTGGCCCCATCTCTTTATTTTTTTATATGTTTTTGAGATGGAGTCTTGCTCTGTTGCCCAGGCTGGAGTGCAATGGCACAATCTAGGCTCACTGCAACCTCCGCCTCCCATATTCAAGCGATTCTCCTGCCTCAGCCTCCCAAGTAGCTGGGATTACAGGCGTGCACCACCATGCCTAGCTAATTTTTGTATTTTTAGTAGAGATGGGATTTTACCATGTTGTCCAGGCTGGTCTGGAACTCCTGACCTCAGGTGATCTGCCCACCTTGGCCTCCCAAAGTGCTGGGATCACAGGTGTGAGCCACCGTGCTCGGCCTCTTTATTTTTATTTTTATAGATGGAGGTCTTAGTATGCTGTCCAGGCTGGAATGCAATGGATAGTCACAGGTGGAATTATAGCACACTACAGCCTCTAACTCCTGGGCTTAACGATACACCTGCCTCAGCCCCCTGAGTAGTTGAAACTACAGCTCTGTACCAACATGCCTGGCCCATTTTTTTTTTTTCTTTACTTTCTGGAAAGTTCGTCAACTTTATTATCCCAATTTTTCTATTGAGGTTTTTAATTTTGGCTATTATATTTTTAGTATCTGAGTGTTCTGTTTTTTTACATTCTGGATACTCCTTTTTTAGTATCCTGTTGTTTTATGATTGCAGTATTTTTGTTTTGTTGCTAAAAATAAATGTATTCATTGTTAAAAAACTTATTTTAGGTTCAGTGGTACATGTGCAGGTTTGTTATGTAGGTAAACTTGTGTCATGGAGTTTGTTGTACATGTTGTTTTGTCACCCAGGTACTAAGCCATCCAATAGTTATTTTTTCTGCTCTTCTCCCTCCTCCCAACATCCACCCTTAAACCCCAGTGTCTGTTGTTCCCTTTTTTGTGTTCATATGGTCTCATCATTAAGCTCGCACTTATAAGTGAGAACATGCAGTATTTGGTTTTCTTTTCCTGTGTCAGTTTGCTAAAGATAACGGCTCTGGCGCCATCCATGTTCCTGCAAAAGACATGATCTTGTTTTTTTTTTTTTTTATGGCTGCATGATATTCCATGGTGTATATGTACCACATTTTCTTTATCCAGTCTGTCACTGATGGGCATTTAGGTCCATGTCTTTGTTATTGTGAATAGTGCTGCAGTGAACATTTGCATGTATGTGTCTTCATGGTAGAATGAACTATATTCCTCTGGGTGTATTGCCAGTAATGGGATTGCTGGATTGAATCCTAGTTCTGTTTTTAGCTCTTTGAGAAATCGCCATATTGCTTTTTACAGTGGTTTGACTAATTTACACTCCTACCAACGCTGTGTGGTGTTTCGTGTTTTGTTCTGAGATGGAGTGTTGCTCTGCTGCCCAGGCTGGAGTGCAGTGGCGCCATCTTGGCTCACTGCAACCTCCACTTCCCAGGTTCAAGCAATTCTCTTGCCTCAGCCTCCCAAGTAGCTGGGATTGCAAGTGCCCACCACCACACCCAGCTAATTTTTGTATTTTTAGAAGAGAAGGGGTTTCACCATGTTGGCCAGACTGGTCTCAAACTCCTGGCCTCAAGTAATCTGTCCACCTCGGCCTCCCAAAGTGCTGGGATTATAGACATGAGCCACCGCACCTGGCCTGTGATGGGTTTGGATGAGGTTTGATCTGCCTTCTTAGCCTCTTTATTAGCAATATATTCTTTGCTCGTTTGCCTTGATTTATTTTATTTTATTTTTTTTGAGACAGGATCTCTCTCTCTGTCATCCAGGCTGAAGTGTAGTGACGTGATCTCAGCTCACTGTGAGTTCGAGCGATTCTTGTGCCTTAGCCTTCTGAGTAGCTGGGAGCACAGGTGCATGCCACTATGCCTGGCTAATTTTTGTGTTTTTAGTAGAAGACGGGGTTTCACCATATTAGCCAGGCTGGTCTCAAACTCCTGACCTCAAGTGATTCGCCCGTCTTGGCCTCCCAAAGTGCTGGGATTACAGGTGTGAGTCACCACTCCTGGCTAGCCTTGATTTGTTTTAAATCACTGTTATTCTCAATATCCCAGTTATATTTTCATATTTGCACCTCTGAATAGACATGTAAAGAACAAATTAGCAGACTGGGCGCAGTGGCTTATGCCTGTAATCCCAACACTTTGGGAGCCTGAGGCGGGTGGGTCACCTGAGGTCAGGAACTCGAGACCAGCCTGGCCAACGTCGTGAAACCCCATCTCTACTAAAAATACAAATAGTTAGCCTGTCGTGGTGGTGGACACCTATAATCACAGCTACTTGGGAGGCTGAGGCAGGAGAATTGCTTGAACCCTGGAGGCAGAGGTTGCAGTGAACCAAGATCACACCATTGCATTCCAGCTTGGGCAGCAAGAGCGAAACTCCATCTGAAACAAACAAACAAACAAATTAGCAGATCTATTTTTTACTATAGTAGAAAATACACGGTAAATATAATAAGGTTTCCATTTTTACATTTCTTCATAAGTCTCATGATTTACTGATTTGCTAGAGCAGCAGTAATATTTTATCTCATGCTTATATTCTAGAAATGTGATATTCACAGATGTGAATTCCATACTTCGCTACTTGGCTAGAGTTGCAACTACACCTGGGTTATATGGCTGTAATCTGATGGAACATACTGAGGTAAGCAATGAACATTTTGTTGTGTGTGTTTTGTCTTATGCTTCTGTTTTTTTATGGGAACCTCATCATTTATCGTTGGCTTATGACCTATTCTACTTAAGGATATTAACAGAGTGTTAATTATATAGACCAAGGTACGGAATGCTCATCTTGTTTTTGTTGTCACAAGAAAATTATTTTTTTGTAATTCCTAAGTTTGAACGTTTAATCCCCTACTAGCTGTTCTTTTGGGAGCATTTAGTGCCATCTTTGCCTTCACAGATTCCTAGCATTTCATAGCCAGATTGGACTGTATAGATCATCTCATCCAACGTTCTTACTTTACGGATAAGGCAGCAAGCCTAGGAAAGTTAAGTTTGACCAGGGTACCACGCATAGTTTGGATCTCATTTTCTTTTCTAAGTGTATGCCTTGTTTAATTAATTATATCAGTAAATTAACTTTTGATACAATCATGTGCCTCTTAACAATGGGATGCGTTTGAGAAATGTGTTATTAGGCAATTTCATCATTCTATCAGCATCATAGAGTGTACCCAAAAAAACCTAAATGGGATAGCCTACTACACACCTAGGCTATACAGTGTAGCCTAGTGCTTCTAGACTACAAACCTATACTAGCAAGTTACAATACTCAATACAGTAGGCAGTTGTAACACAATATGTATTTGTGCATCTAAACATAGACAGCATAGATATAACCTTATAGGACCATTGTCATATATGCAGTCTGTCATTGACCGAAATGTCATTATGCAGTAGATGACAGTACTGCCTTTTAGATGCTGCTTTTTTTCCTGTTTGTTTGTATTCTGCTCTAACCTTCCTAAATCTCATAAAATTCAAAGTACACAGAATGGTTTCTAAGTACTAACTTTTAAATGTTTCAAGTAAATGAATCTGTTTGGCTGGGTACAATCCCTTTGGTTCATTCAGGTTGGTTACTTATTTCTGCACCAATTCTCAAATTCTTATTTTCCTATTCTTTCCTGAAGTGCCCCTCCACACTCTTTTTAAAAAAAAAAAAAAAAAAAAAAAAAAGCAGAAAGCATAGCAAAATAAATGTGGCATTTATTTAAGTTCCATTTTAGATTTTAGGCAATCAGAATTTAATCCACATAATGATAAATTGTATAATTTGAGAAAGGAAAAGCATAGTAAGAGTGTACTATTGCTCTAGTTAACTAGAATTTTTTTATAGTCTTTTTATATGTTGGAGTACATTTCTTTTCTATCTTTTATGTTCACAGATTGATCACTGGTTGGAGTTCAGTGCTACAAAATTATCTTCGTGTGATTCCTTTACGTCTGCAATTAATGAACTCAATCATTGCCTGTCTCTGAGAACATACTTAGTTGGAAACTCCTTGAGTTTAGCAGATTTATGTGTTTGGGCCACCCTAAAAGGTATCAATAATTCCTAAAATGCTCTGTTTTAATCATTTAATATTTTGCTGGATAAGAATTATACATATTTCTGTGTGTATGCATGTATGTATATGTGTATGTATATATATGTTTAGACAGTAACTTAAAACTTTATTACAGAGGAATGACCTCCCTGGCTGTTTTATTCCTATCCAGCTACAGGAATTCCCTGTCTTTTTCTGCCGTCGTCTGTCTCACAACCCCAACTTCCTTGCCTTTGGAGCTGATCTTGTTCCTGATAAAGAAGTCCCTATCCCATTTATGTTAGCACCTCTCCTACTTCAGCTATTATTTTACTCCAGACACTTGTCTCTGACTTGAAAAAAAGCCATTATTGCTCAGCGAGTGTGTGATTGGGAGGTTAGGGAGTAGTGGGATGATGTGGAGTTGTGGTTTTTCTTAGAGGTCACTTCCTTCTTCTACAACTAGTTTGCAACAGGTAAGAATATGCTTTTTCCAACTTGGAAAGCCAATTTTTTCAAAAACAACTTTCTTGAGGTATAATTGATATACAGGAAACCACACTTATTTAAAAATGTATAATTTGATAAATTTTGACTTGTATATATATATACACACACACACACACACACACCCCTGTGGAACTATGGTTACACTCAAGATAATAAATATATCCACCATCCCCAAAAGTTCCTCATGCCTCTTTGTAATCAATCATCCACCCTCCCCTGGTTCCAGGCAACCAGCACGCCCAGCTTTGAATATTTTTCATCTTCAGTTGGTTGAACCTACGATTATGGAACTCATGGACACAGAGAGCTCACTGTTTTAGAAAACATTTCATTGTATACCCAGATACTTAAATTTTATATTCTTTAGAAGCACAACTTTAAGCCATCTCATTTACTTCAATTAGTCACAACTGGAACTTTGCTTTTGAAGCTGCAGATTGATTGAATAGTTTAAAACTATCTTTACTCATAGGAAATGCTGCATGGCAAGAACAGTTGAAACAGAACAAAGCTCCAGTTCATGTAAAACGTTGGTTTGGCTTTCTTGAAGCCCAGCAGACCTTCCAGTCAGTAGGTACCAAGTGGGATGTTTCAACAACCAAAGCTCGAGTGGTAAGCCTTTTTTTCTTTCTTAAAAAAAAAAAAAAAATGACATTTCAGTCTGTCTGAGGCCCTAGATCTGAAAAGACAATTATTCCTACTCATAAAGTTTATTTTCTTTTAATAAATTTAAAAGGATCTTCTTGCAAGAATCTGACATTTTTATATCTTGGTTTCACTTTTAACTGTTCAGCTATATAAAGCCCTAATCTTTATATAACTAAAGATTTTGATCATCCAATATATGTCCCGTAGGCAGTTCAAACTCCATATAAGTAAAACCTCATAATTTTACACCTTTGCAATTTTTTCTTTCTTCTGAATCTCCTGGTTTTTGAACCATTGAGCATCAAGTCCTGGGATTCTGCAGCACTGTTTCATTGATTTTGTAGGAAAACGTGACATAGTGCACAGTACAAAAGGTTCTTTTCTCAACCAGACTTGCTCCACTTCAATCTGTTTTACATTTTATGAATGTGTTGTAAAGTTTTGATTTAATTAAAGTTTTCTAATGTAAAATTTGAAAACTACTGTCTGCTTGGATAAAGATAGCACAGTCCACTTGGTTGTTTTGGCTGCAAATCTTTACTCATCCTTCACTGTATTTCACATTTACTCAACGAGCCCTGTTATGACTTCTCATGTGTGTAGATTTGTTTTCTGTCCTTCTTCGGTGCTATCGCACTTTTTTGAGGCCTAATTGTTCCTTGCTTGGTTTAATACCATAATCTCATAACTAAACTTCCTTTTGTCTCATCTTTCTCTAGTTCAGGGTATCACTTTAGAAAACACAAATCCATGGTCCTGTTATCCCTGAGGACTGACTCCCCATTGCCTAAAACTTAAAAGCCAAACTTAAAAGGTCCTCTGTGTTTTTGACTTAATCTATTTCAGCTCCCTTCCCTACCCACCCAATATGCATTCCTAACTTTTCATGGGCATTGCACTACTTTTTCCTGCCTTCGTGCCTTACCTACTCTGTTATTTATTTACTTAGAATGAGTACTCCGTATACTCTTTTTTTTTTTTTTTTTTGAGACGGAGTTTTGCTCGTCACCCAGGCTGGAGTACGGTGGCACGATCTTGGCTCACTGCAGCCTCCGCCTCCTGGGTTCAAGCGATTCTCCTGCCTTACCCTCCTGAGTAGCTGGGACTACAGGTGCACGCTGCCACGGCTGTCTAATTTTTGTACTTTTAGTAGAGATAGGGTTTCACCATGTTAGCCAGTCTGGTCTCAAACTCCTAACCTCAGGTGATCTGCCCTCCTTGGCCTTCCAAAGTGCTGGGGTTACAGGCATGAACCACTGTACCCAGCATCCCATATACTCTCCATCTGATACATTTCTACTTATCTTTGAGGTCCACCTTGTTTCTTAACTCCTTTTAAGCTTTTCCTGATAAACCTAGATATTGCTGATTAATTTCAACTGAGTGATCTAACAGTACCCTGAACATATCTCTATTACTGGTATTTGGTTTTAGTTATATTCTTATCAGATTTTGCACCCTCAAGTACAGGGATGATGTTCTAGTCGTCATGTTTTTCATAACCAGTGTGTGTAGTGCCTGGCACATTTGTTGAATGAGTGTGTTCTTAGACATTTAACCGTAAGACTTTTTGTTGTGATGGTGGTTGTGTTTTTCAGGCACCTGAGAAAAAGCAAGATGTTGGGAAATTTGTTGAGCTTCCAGGTGCGGAGATGGGAAAGGTTACCGTCAGATTTCCTCCAGAGGCTAGTGGGTAAGAAAATGTAACTCACATTTATAATTGAATATATTTAGTGGGAAAGCTTTAAAACAGTGCTTAAATACTTAAAGTATTAATAGGTTAATATTATAGAAGAACATAAGATTTTAATTGTGATAGGTAAAATTCTAAACATCTTAATAGTTTTTACATTATTGTTAATGTTGATTTAATTTGTGGTTTTAGTTTGTGAACTTAGTAAAAGAGACAGCATTTTAATTTTATCCTGACAGAACTGTAAATGTAATTAACAAAATATCCACAAATAAAAAACCTTAAATTTCATTTTTAGTTTTAGATTTTTGGGCTTTCATTTAATTGGATTTGTGTTTGTACCCTGAGCAGTCCTTTTAATTAGCAGTTGAAGTTATGATAGCATTGTTTTTTTTTTTTTTTCCTTGAGATGGAGTCTTACTCTGTCACTCAGGCTGGAGTGCAGTGGCACGATCTCAGCTCACTGCAAGCTCTGCCTCCTGGGTTCACGCCATTCTCCTGCCTCAGTCTCCCAAGTAGCTGGGACTACAGGTGCCTGCCACCACACCTGGCTAATTTTTTTTGGTATTTTTTTTTGTAGAGACGGGATTTCACTGTGGTCTCGATCTCTTGACCTCGTGATCTGCCCGCCTCGGCCTTCCAAAGTGTTGGGATTACAGGCGTGAGCCACCGTGCCCAGCCAGCATTGTTTTTAAGTTATTTTTTTCCCCTAAATAAAGGAAGGGGAGTCCTGAAAAGCCTGTTTCTATTCCTTTCTTTCCATTAGGTTTCCCAACCCCTTTATCTCTTGGCACCCATGGAAAGTAGTATTTGAATAGCTCATTAGGGAAAAAGACTATTCTGTATGATGGTCACCAGGCTGGGGCTGCTTCAGGCCTTACCCACCATTCCCCAGGGCTGAAAATGAAGTCTTTGTCTTTGCACACCTGTCATCCTGTTTGAAGCATACTGGACAAGCTTTATAATAGCGTCCTTCCAATGATATTAATATAATAAAATACCTCTTATTAAAGCAGTTAGCCTCACTTAGAAAATTAACCATTAGGAAAATGTTCTGCCATGTTTTATAATTGAGGTGATTATTTTTTCCAAATTTAGGATTTCCAAATTTAATTTTTTCAGATTTTGTATTCTATCACTATAACGCAGTTCTCACCGTTATGTAGTACACAGTAGAAACTGGAAGATACAGAAACAATTTTCTTTTAACTATGTATTTAATACTTCTTCACAAACTATTTCATAAGCATCATTAACAGTAAAATTACTTTCAGAATTTCACATTTTTGTCTCTGCTTTTCTATGTTTGCTGATTTAGGAGGTGAAATAAAGGGTAGATAGAAGGAGATGAAACAAAAGTGATGACTCTGGAAAATTCACAGACTTGATCATTAAATGGTTGATTGGTAATTGACTAAGTGGATTCAGTTATAAATAATATTTACCTTACATGGTTTAATACCTATAGACATCCTGCGTTCCTGCCGTCCAGTATTCTGCTACTGTGCACTTGGTATGAGAGGTCATGATTGTCCTGTTGACCTTAATTGTCTATAAAAATCACTTTTTTTTTTTTTTTTTTGGCAGTGGCCATTTGTAGCTGTACCACTTGAACATTTGTCTTTTTTGAATCTTTTCATATTTCATGTCACTGTCATTTCTTGGAAAATAGTGAGTTCCCCATGTTTGTATATTTACAGTATAAAATATTTTTTGTTTTAAATTATATCAGTTTCAGAGACTATGCTCATGAGACAGCTTTGGGATTTGGAATATAAATCAGTATTTAGTTTTTCTTATTATGCATAATTTTGATCATCTCTTCTTATACTGTTAAAGAGTTTTTCTTTAATTACTATTTTTTCTTTTTTTCTTTTCTGTGCCTTAAATGAAAAGCCAGAAGGCTTGGCTTAGCCTTTTATTCTTATTCTTAGCTAACATATACATAGCACCTATTATGTACGGGTGCTACCACATGCTTTACTTATAGTAACTTATTTAATCCCAACAGCCTTCTAAGGAAGTCACTATTGTTATCTCTGTTTTACAAATGGTTTCAGAAACAGATTTATACAACGTTTTAGTAACTTGCCAACCTCAAACCTCTACCATCTGGCTCTAGAATCCATATAATTAAAAATTATACTACATGTATCTGTTACATGTGGCAGAAGCCCAATTCAGCATCACTGCTAACTCATGCAGCATGATTCTTTTGTGTGTGTGTGTGTGTGTGTGTGTGTGTGTGTGTTTAGCTATTCTGATATAGACTGACTTTTTAACTGATGATTTTAGTTGTTTTGTGACTTATAGTCCTCCTAGCTTTCTTGGGGTTTGAAATTGTTAGACCTGCAGACATTATTTCAGATTTAGAAATAACATTTTTGAAATAATGTTTTGATCTCATCACCTTTCTTAATTTCTGTATTTTAAAGCCAAGCACATTAACTGTAAAATAATAGATACTGATTGTTAGTCTCTTCTTGACAATGGTTATAACATGTTACTGGGCGCAACACCCTCAGTTAAAAGTACATCACAGTATTTTTCTTCCTGGGAATTTATGGCCCTTCATTTAGTTTTATTTTTAATAAATTTTTAATTTTAGAATAGTTTTAGATTTACACAAAGTTGCAAAAATAGTACAGAAAGTTCCCATGTACCCTGCACCCAGTTTTTCCTGACATTAACATTTTACATTATTGTGGTACATTTGTCACAGCTAATGAACTAATATTAATATATTATTAATTAAACTTCATCCTTTTTTGGGATTTTGTTAGTTTTTCCCTGCTGTCTCTTTTCTGATCTAAGATTTCATGTGGGGATACACAGCCCTTTATTTTTTTATTTTTATTTTATTTATTTATTTATTTATTGTATTTTTAGTAGAGATAGGGTTTCACCATGTTGGTCAGGCTGGTCTTGAACTCCCGACCTCGGGTGATTTGCCTGCCTTGACCTCCCCGTGGTGTTAGCCACCACGCCCGGCCTACAGCCCTTTATTATATGTAGAAAGTTTTGAATAGCTGTAAATACATTGCATTGTACTTGTTTGCATTAGCCTTTGTGTATAAACCCTCCCTTTTGTCTTTTTTTTTTTTTTTTTGAGACATAGCCTCGCACTGTCGTCCAGGCTGGAGTTCAATGGTGCGATCTTGGCTCACTGCAACCTCCGCCTTCCGGGTTCAAGTGATTCTCCTGCCTCAGCCTCCTGAGTAGCTGGGACTACAGGCGCCCACCACCACGCCCACATAATTTTTGTATTTTTAGTAGAGACGGGGTTTCACCATGTTGACCAGGCTGGTCTTGAACTCCTGACCTCGTGATCCACCAACCTCCGCCTCCCAAAGTGCTGGGATTACAGGCGTGAGCCACCATGCCCAGCCCAAGCCCTTCTTAAAGTTGAATCATTGATCTGGGATGCTAATGACTTTTAAAAACTTGACTGATTTAAAAATGATATAAATTCATACAAGAGGTTGTACTTTTCCCCCTCCCATATTGATGTCAACTGAGATCAAAGCTGTGTGAGAAACTAGATAACTGTCTTAAAACTGTACAACTGCTGACCGAGGTGGGCGGATCACGAGGTCAGGAGATCGAGACCATCCTGACTAACACAGGGAAATCCCATCTCTACTAAAAATACAAAAAATTAGCCTGTGGTGGCGGGCACCTGTAGTACCAGCTACTTGGGAGGCTGAGGTAGGAGAATGGCATGAACCCGGGAGACAGAACTTGCAGTGAGCAGAGATCGCGCCACTGCACTCCAGCCTGGTCGACAGAGCGAGACTCCGTCTCAAAATAAAACAACAGAAAAATAACAACAATTAAAAAACCATGCAACTGCTACCATCATTATAATTTGAAACTAATACAAGTTGGTGAAAGCTGATTATACTTCCTTGCTTCATGCTTTGTTTCCAGCCCAATCAACTGTATTTCAACATAGTGGTGTAACTTCTTTTACTCATGTACTCGATAGAAGGAGGATCTTGATGTATAATATTATCAACAGTGCCTCTGATCTATATTCTTCCTTACAATTGTCAGCTGCTCATAGGAACAGCAGAACAGTGTTTTTGTAGATTCTGATTCATTGAGTGTTTGTGCTGATGAGACCTTTGGGATTATTTAGTTAAAATTCTTTTATTTTTAATCTCCCTCACATGAGTTTACCTCTATAACAAACCTTCGCATATACCCCTGAACCTAAAATAAAAGTTAAAAAATTAAAGTTAAAAAATACTCTTTTGGCTGGGCATGGTGACTCACACCTGTAAACTCAGCACTTTGAAAGGCCAAGGCAGGCAGATCATGAGGTCAAGAGATCAAGACCATCCAACATGGTGAAACCCCGTATCTACTAAAAATACAAAAATTAACTGGGCGTGGTGGCGCGTGCCTGTAGTCCCAGCTACTTGGGAGGCTAAGGCAGGAGAATCGCTTGAACCTAGGAGGTGGAGGTTGCAGTGAGTCGAGATCGTGCCACTGGACTCCAGCCTTGGTGACAGAGCAAGATTCTGTCTCAAAAAAAAAAAAAATTTATTTTAGCATCTGAGAAAACCAAAGCCTAGAGAAGTAAAGTGACTTTTACTAATTGTCATGTGCTCTTTTCATTTAGCTATCACAGTGACAGTCTCAGAAGAGCTTCTCTCCAGTGGCATAGGTGGGCACCCAGTTCTCAGTAGTAGCAGGTCTTATTAAAGACAAACAGTGGAAGGTAGCATTGGAAACAATTTTGAAGCAGCTTTACTTTAATTAAATTACCATTCTTTTTGATAAAAAGAAAAACGAGAGTCTCCTTAAGGTTGCAATGTTTGTAAATACCTTGTCCCCTCTGTGAGATTTTACATATGAAGTTGTTTCTTATAATTGTTTTATATATGGTGTAGTCTTTTTTTCTTCCTGTCAGGGTCAGATTTTCTATCACAGTACTTTTTGTTAGAAAATAAAATATGACTTGGGTACCAATTGGAAGGATTTTTGTTTAGTTCTCATCTCCTCAAAAAGGTTAAGTTTAAGTATTTAGTTAAAACATGTTAATGAGTTTCTTTGTGAAATGTTTTTGTTTTAGTTACTTACACATTGGGCATGCAAAAGCTGCTCTTCTGAACCAGCACTACCAGGTTAACTTTAAAGGGAAACTGATCATGAGATTTGATGACACAAATCCTGAAAAAGAAAAGGAAGATTTTGAGAAGGTAATTAAAAGTGTAGTGATGACCCTTTGTCAGAAAAGTTAAAGTTACAGGATTACCTAATACCTTCATGGTATAAAAATAAATTTTGTTCTCATAGCTACTTTTTTCCCTATCTATATATTCCATGTCTGAGACCTAAGCCAAGAAATGTTGAGCTCCCATACTAAAAAACTTAAAATTTATTTTTCTTTTCCCCATTTATAGAATTTACCTGAATGATATGTTTTCCTATAGTACGAATTTATTAAATGAATTGGTCACTGGAGGCAGGTTTTTTGGTCATGTAATCTTAAGTTTATGAATAAAATAAACACTAAGTAGGTATTGGAAAATGTGAAGGTTTCCTAGCCTCTTATCTTTATTCAGAAGTATGGCAGTGTATTCAAAGAGAGGGCAAATGATTGTCAGTTCTCCCGGTAATGACCAGCTTTTCCAAAGTAAATGGAAAACTCCATCATGAGATCAGCTTTCTCAGCTGGAAATTTGGAGGCTAATATAATGAGTATCTATCTCTTTTTTCTTTTTTGATCTAATATCATGTAACTTCCAGAACCGTTTTCAGGCTAAATAAAACTGATGGTTTATATTACATTTGCCTAAATGCAGTATCAAGGGTTGAAAATGCGCGAAAAAATGCAAAAGATATACCGATGGTTATTTTGATTTCTTATTTCAGGTTATCTTGGAAGATGTTGCAATGCTGCATATCAAACCAGATCAATTTACTTATACTTCGGATCATTTTGAAACTATAATGAAGTATGCAGAGAAGCTAATTCAAGAAGGAAAGGCTTATGTGGACGATACGCCTGCTGAACAAATGAAAGCAGAACGTGAGCAGAGGATAGAATCCAAACATAGAAAAAACCGTAAGGCACATTGTTTTATGTTTTAATTGATATTCTTATATTCTGCTTCTTTAGTTGAATGTGATTTCTTTTTTTGTGAAAGCTACTAGTTTTTTTGTTTTGTTTTTGTTGTTGTTGTTGTTGTTGTTGTTGTTGTTGTTATTTTCAGGCAGAGTCTCACTCTGTTGCCCGGGCTGGGGTGCAGTGGCACATTCTGGGCTCACTGCAACCTCTGCCTCCTGGGTTCAAGTGATTCTTCTGCCTCAGACGCCCAAGTAGCTGGGACGACAGGTGCGTACCACCACACCCTGCTAATTTTTGTATTTTTAGTAGAGACGGAGTTTCACCATATTGGCTAGGCTGGTCTTGAACTCCTGACCTTGTGTTCTGCCCACCTTGCCCTCCCAAAGTGCTGGCATTACAGGTGTGAGCCACCGTGCCAGGCAAAAGCTGCTAGTTTAAACATATTTGGGTATATGACTCATTTGTGTTAGAAAACTTTTTTCTTTCTCTATCTTTATGTTCTTATTATTTTATTAACATCACAACCACATATGAATATGCCCTTTATGTCTCACTTATTATGTGTAGTCTTGCATTGTATTCATTCAATTTGAAGGATTCCTTCTGCAACATTTTACAGTTTTCTTACTTTAAATACTTAGCCTTTCTATAATACAATGTTTGATGATAATGTTGTCACCCAAGTCTTCCTTTTGGCATGTGGGTAAATGTGAATATAATATATAATATAAGCTCAGTACTAACCTATATCTCTGAACTGTCACTTGACTAAAGAGCATATCTTTCTTATTCATGACTTCTCTCCTGAACTTCTAAATTGGGCTATTTTCATTCTGTAATTATGTTGTCAGAACCACACTATATTAAATCTTGAGTGTTACATTTGGGAAGTATTAGTAAATTAAAATAGTTATGATGAGCCTTTTTTATTTTGAAAAGGTTTTCTGCATTTTCAAAGGTGGCTAACCAATGGACTTTTAGACCTATCTTGATTCTTTGAGGGCAATTGTCTTATATTTCTAGTAGCTTCCACAGAAAATTATTGTTTAACTATTCGTATGCATATGGGGCAGGTTTTTGCTAGATATTGTGATATAGGTGGAACCATTGCCACTTGGAATGTGGAGTCCTTTTTTCTGGTATTAAACTCTTTTTTCTTGTATCACTGTCTGTTTTCTATCACCTCTTATTTTCTTGGATCCAAGAGTATCCTGCTTCTCACTGGGATTATGAAGGGGCTTTCAGGGAGCCCATGAGTTCAGACTGTCAGCCTGAGATGTGTTCTTTAGACAGGCACGGGCTGTAGTGCCAATGCCTGTGGGACCTTAGGGCCGGACCAAACTATTCTGTCCCTTAGGCATGAAGTGGCAAAAGAAGAGAATGCTTCTGCTTTAAAGGTAGAATGTTAAATTTGAGGGAGATGAGAAGGGGCTGGCCCGTTGTGCCATGATGGGAAGGGAAACACTCGGTGAGCGGAGCCTTCAGGCCTTGTACTTTTTTTTATGCTTAATGAATACTACATGAGTGGAATGTATTAGTGTTATCTTTTCTAAAACATATTTGTATTTCCTAAATGTATTGTGAAACATCTTTCATTAAAAAATGATGCATTTGCTCTTGGTGCTGGATACTAGAACTATTACAGTGTTTTTAAACTAACACAGGGTGGTTATAAAACAAGAACATGAAATTTTATATCAAATTGTAGCACTATAAGAATAATTTCAATTTAACCAGATGAGTTAACTGTAATATAATTATCATTTTATAGCTATTGAGAAGAATCTACAAATGTGGGAGGAAATGAAAAAAGGGAGCCAGTTTGGTCAGTCCTGTTGTTTGCGAGCAAAAATTGACATGAGTAGTAACAATGGATGCATGAGAGATCCAACCCTTTATCGCTGCAAAATTCAACCACATCCAAGAACTGGAAATAAATACAAGTAAGTATATCTCCTTCAATATGCTAGGTGACCTTCTGTGCTTTTGTTTTGATCTTCTCTAAACATGGAGTGGAAGCAAAATGGTCAACAAACCTAGCCTTTTGTTCATTCATGGGTTAACTGGCTGGTGGCCTTTCAGGGGCTGTTTACTCACCTGTCAATTAAGGTTATACCACATTATTTCTAAGATCACTTGTATCTGTGAAAGTCCTGAGTCTGCCTAAAGTTGCTTTTTTTTTGTATTGATTAGGTAAACTGTGATGTATATCTTTAGATGAAGATACTTTACTTCTTGTAATAAACTTTGAGTCTACTTTGCACAAATTGTTTCCTAAAAGTAATAATATTGAAAACTTCCAGAAGTATGAACAATACAAGAAAGTAACATGTGTTTAGATTAGTTTTCTATGTGGATTTGTAGGTTAACAGATCTTTGTTTTAAATGGACCTTTTCCCAAAAAAAAGCCTACTTTATAAAGTAAACCATAAAATATATTTTTTAATACTTTGAAGAAGCCTACTATACATAAATGCTGAATTAAAACTTCTGAAAAGAATGGTAAATGTAAATGATTACTTGGTTAGCTGATGTGACTTACTTTAAACTCATGGGTGCTGACATGTCTGTCCATATATAGACAAACACACGTGTAATTATATGTGCATACATACTATTTTTACCAGGATTACTCCTTGTTTTACTAAGCAAATCCTTTAAATACATTTGGAAAAGTGACTTTGGATACACATTTTCAGTATCAAATAATCGCAAAGCATAATGCAGTAGTATCTTAAGTTGTATCTTAAAGGTTACAATGTATAATGGCTGGGCATGGTGGCTCATGCCTGTAATGCTGACACTTTGGGAGGCTGAGGCAGGAAGATCTCTTGAGGCTGAGAGTTTGAAACCAGCCTGGGAAACATAGTAAGAACCTGTCTCTACCAAAAAAAAAAATTAAAAAAAAGAAAAAAACTAGCCAGTTATGGTGGCATGCATCAGTAGTTCTAGCTACTTGGAAGACTGAGGCAAGAGGATTGCTTGAGTCCAGGAGTTCAAGGTTACAGTAAGTTGTGATCATGCCACTTCACCCCAGCCTGACCAACAGAGTGAAACCCTTTCTCTAGATAAACAAAAAGGAAAGCATTGGCTGGGTGCAGTGGCTCATGCCTATAATACCAGCACTTTGGGAGGCCTAGACGGGTGGATCACTTGAGGCCAGGAGTTTGAGACCAGCCTGACCAACATGGTGAAACCCCATCTCTACTTTAAAAAAAATACAAAAATTAGCCAGGCGTGGTGGCACATGCCTGTAATCCCGTCTACTCGGGAGGCTGAGAATCACTTGAACCCAGGAGGCAGAGGTGGCACTGAGCTGAGATTGCACCACTGCACACTAGCCTTGGTAAAAGAGTGAAACTGTCTCCAAAAAAAAGAAAGCATATTTGCACTAATATGTATGTTTTTTTAATTCAAATTGATACTGCATATAAATTGTATACATTATCTTAGTCAGAAACTGTTTTTAAGACTATTTCATCTTAAATGTAATTTTAGCGTAATAATTTTCTGGTCTGTTATCGGTTTTTTTTTTTTTCTTTTTCTTTTACGCAGTGAATGGAGTACTGTTTTTGAGAGTGTTTGACTACTTTTAAGACTCTTAGGGATTTACTTGAGTAAGGGATTATTCAACACAGTGAGACTCTGTCTCAAAAAAAAAAAAGATGTTCAAAAGCTAAATTTCCTTAAAATTATTACATGTATTGTTTATTGCTTCCTACCATGCCATACATTGGCCATTACAGAAATATTATGATTATACAATTTGCCAAACCAATACCTAATTTTGTATTAAATTGCAAATTTACTTTTTTGTTTGACTGCTAAGTTGATAACTGACTCATTGTTCTCAAAGGCTGATAATGTTCTGATATACTTTGAGTATTATAAGTCATAAAACTTTTTGGTTTTTAAGAATCTCTTAACTTGTAAAGAATTACATTTTAAATTAGTATTGTTGTTTATAATGCCTAATCTAAGAGGGAAAAGGTAAAATGTTTTATTTATTTTTATTTTCTTTTTTTCTAGTGTTTATCCAACATATGATTTTGCCTGCCCCATAGTTGACAGCATCGAAGGTGTTACGCATGCCCTGAGAACAACAGAATACCATGACAGAGATGAGCAGTTTTACTGGATTATTGAAGCTTTAGGCATAAGAAAACCATATATTTGGGAATATAGTCGGCTAAATCTCAACAACACAGTGCTATCCAAAAGAAAACTCACATGGTTTGTCAATGAAGGACTAGTAGATGGATGGTATGTTTAATGTTACTTAGAATTGACAAGAAGTAAGGACGTAGTAGTTATCAGTGATTTTTAAACTGCTTGAGAGATAGGGAAGGCGGCGATCGGGAGGAGGGGGAATGGATAGGCATATAGAATTCTTGTCTTCTTCTCAACCAGTGCATTAGGGCTCCCCCTTCTTGTTTTAATGCCACAAATATGGAGTGCCCACTGGGGATCATGGAATGAAAAACACACATGAGGGCACATCCTCTGCAGGTCTTAGCATTTAATAGAAAAATAATTTTGACTTTCTGGTCATTGGTGTATTTGATTACTGATCTCTACTCTCTACTGAGGCTGAGGTTTTTCTTTTTTGGCTAGGTCCCAAGAAGGTCAAAATACCCTTGAGTCGAAGTGAAGATGTAAAAGTTTATCTTGAGCTCCATTAAAAGGGTATTACTGCATACTTACCGAGGTTTGCAAATCCCTGCAAAATATTTATTTCCTACATATATTTTGTTTTATTCCAAAGGGCTTTATAAAGTACATTCATTTGTGAATGACAGGATACCATCTTTTTTCTGATTCTCATGGTCCTGTGTGGAATAGGGACCTTGAAAATGTTTGTTAAATAAAAATGTATGAATGCATGGGATTTCCATATTTGAAAATGTCACCATTGTGTCTTTTTTTCCAAATGTGCTTCTACTGTTTCCAGTAGTGCATTTATTTTACTGCAGTATTTGACAAGTCAGCAGTTATCCTGTTCCTTGAACTTGGGCTTACTGGTATTGCAGTTTACCTAATTCATATAACCAGCTCTTAGCCAAATGTTTAACAAGCTCAATATAATTTATTATTCATTAAGTATCTTCTACTCTCCACATCTACACATTACAACATTTCCCTGGTACTTAAAATGTACATATTTCCAGGGATGACCCAAGATTTCCTACGGTTCGTGGTGTACTGAGGAGAGGGATGACAGTTGAAGGACTGAAACAGTTTATTGCTGCTCAGGTGCGTTATAGTTTCTTTTCCAGCTTCTCTGTTTGAAATTTCAGATACTTCTATTACTGTCCGTTTGGTCTTTATTATCTCTATTGTTCTTTCTATTCCTTGTTTGTGCCTTACGAGCCAAGGGCAGATTTTTTTTTTTTTTAACAAACTTTAAAAAAAAAAGTTTATCACTGCTTATAATAGTGAAAAATTGAAAATGTCCTAAACTCCTACGCTAGGTTTGGACTAAGGCAGCTGAAGTATTTTTAGCAGTGAATTATATGACTTGACTGTGACCAGTCTGTAGACTGAACCTTTGCAGTGAACTGTTAAGGGTAACCAAATTAGTTTGTATACACTGAGTTTTACATTTCACTAGAAGTAAACTTGTAAGTATTTATCGAGTTTTTTTTTTTTTTTTTTCTAAACATGCTTAGCATGAAATAAAGGTAAAGTTCTAATTAATACTTCTTGCCCTTAAAATCATGTTATTGTTTTTTAGGGCTCCTCACGTTCAGTTGTGAACATGGAGTGGGACAAAATCTGGGCGTTTAACAAAAAGGTATATATTTTAACTCTCTGTCTTCTTTTCTCATGCCTAAGTCCCAAATAATGTACAAGTAGAAGTCATTACTGTGCTCATGGTAGAGAAAAGTTTGTGAAGAATATTAACATTTTGCAGACTTTCAGGAAAATGGAATGTTTTCCTTTTTTAAATACATGAAGAGCATTAATTAAGCCTATTAACTATTCCAAATAAGTAACAGTGATTGAAACAAACAAACTTGGAATTATGGGGAACAGTAATAGTTTTTTCCTTAAATTTTTTATGAACACTCTGCATTTCATTTTTCTGCTTTCAAGCTGCGAGCTCTCTGTAAGAAGGTATTACTTAATGCTTTTATTTGCCTTAAACATAGCTTTTAGCATATTACATGTTAAAACCTGAGATGTTATATGGCTTTGAAGCACAATCACATGTATATAAAAGACTTGCTTATACAAACGTATTGAAAATGCATTATTTCTAGTGTTAAAAACCATGTCCTCTGGTTTTCTTAGTACCAAAGGGAATATTGGGATAACCCCATTCTACCCCATTCCCTTGTGTGCTGAGAGGACATAGAATTTTAAAAGTATATATTTCATTGAGTTGTATTGAAGTTTCATTAATTACAGTTCCTTTGTCCTACTGAATCCAGCTTTTTTTTTTTTTAACTGTTTCTTAAAGTCAAATGAGCAACACTGCCTATTGACATTGTTAATTACTAATTGGAAAGCAGATGCTTGGACACTATAATAAGGCAAATCATTCAAATGCCATGTTTTAAATTATGGTTTCTGTGATTGTGTTCTGTAAATTCTTATTTGGGATTGCTGCTTGATGGTGCTGATGTCTTGCCTCAAGAAATAGTTGCTTGTTTCGCATGTGTCTTGAATTTGTTTTATTTTGGTCTTTCGTGTTTAGTTTTTGATACATAAAGGAATTGTTAATTGGTTCTTTCTGTTGCTGCAGTTACTAATAATAAATATGAGTAGAATTTGCTGGCAAAGTTAACGTTGGTGTACTTTTCATTAACAATACAATTTTTAATGATTTTAAGTTTTAATAAAGTTAAGCATGGACACTTCAGATATCTGAAATATATTTTACTGTAGTCAAATAGTTCTATAGGGTCTATTAAGATGAATAACACATTCCTCTATCTTCTTTCATAGTTTCCCTGGAGAAAACACTTTCATTTCTTCTAGATAGTTCTTTTGGTATTTATTACTTATATTTCTTTCTCTCTCTCTCTCTTTTTTTTTTTTTTTGAGACAGAGTCTTGCTCTGTCGCCCATGCTGCAGTGCAGTGGCGCAGTCTAGGCTCACTGCAACCTCTGCCTCCTGGTTTCAAGCGATTCTCCTGCCTCAGTCTCTCAAGTAGCTGGGACTACAGGCATGTGCCACCATGCCTGGCTAAATTTTGTATTTTTAGTAGAGATGGGGTTTTACCATGTTGGCCAGGCTGGTCTCAAACCCCTGACCTTGTGATCCATCCGCCTCTGCCTCCCAAAGTGCTGGGATTACAGGTGTGAGCCACTGTGCCCGGCCTATTGCTTATATTGCTGAATGAAATATATGTCACTACTTTTTTAGTTATGTTTAGACATATTAGTTGACTTCCCATGATGGAAGATAAATAATTTGGCCTTTTTCTCCTAACTTTTTGGTTTGCTTGTAGTTGATTGTCTTGCTTTGTCTCTCCCTCTCATTTGCTTATTTTTCTTTTTTTGTTTTTGTTTTTCTGTTAAAAAAAAAAAAAAAGCCAGATTCTCATGCCTCTAATCCCAGGAGTTCGGAAGGTCAGGGCAGGAGGATCGCCAGAGCCTGGGATTTTGAGACCAGTCTAGACAACATAGTGAGACCCCATCTCTCAAAAAAAAAAAAAAAAAAAAAAAAAAAAAATTAGCTGGGCCTGGTGTGGTGCATGCCTGTAGTTCCAGCTACTCGGGAGGCTGAGGTGGGAGGATCACTTGAACCCAGGAGATCAAGGCCGTAGTGAGCCCTGATCACACCACTGCAATCCAGCCTGGGTGACAGAGTGAGACCCTGTCTCAAAAGAAAAAAAAATTTTTTTTGCCTCAGGCTGGAGTGCAATGGCATGATTTGGGCTCACTGCAACCTCTACCTCCTGGGTTCAAACAATTCTCCTGCCTCAGCCTCCCGAGTAGCTGGAATTACAGGTGTCCACCACCACGCCCAGCTAATTTTTGTATTTTTAGTAGAGATGGGATTTCGCCATGTTAGCCAGGCTGGTCTGGAACTCCTGACCTCGTGATCTGCCCACCTCAGCCTCCCAAAGTTCTGGGATTATAGGCATGAGCCACCACGCCCAGCACCCCTGCGTAGTTTTCTAAATCTGTCTCCACAAGATGTGGAAATTTCCCACCAAGATATTCAGATGCCTTAGGTGTACTTTGAGTTTCATTTTGGAGGCATCTCTGCCAGAGGCTTCTGTGCTGCTCTGTAACCTGATTTGGATTCATGACCCATTGACTTCTGAGGCACAGCTGTCTTCCTAGGTCTCTTCATCTTCCTAGGGATTCCCTTTGCTTTTGTTCTATAATGGACATTACAGAACATTGCCCTGTTCTTAGATCTTCTTTTTTTTATATTACCTTCTTGCTTTCCTGAAGGTAATACATCATTCTTTGGACACTCAGTCCTACTCTATACCTCTGGTAGAGCTCCCTGACAAGAGGAGCATGGGATGAAGAAAATTTTTGAAACCTTGTATCTGACCTGTGTTTTTTGTCTGAAATTTCATGATGATAGGCCATGGTGAGGGTCTGTTTTCATCCACATCCATTGGAAGAACATATGGCTTCCAATCTGGAAACTCATTCCTTCAGTTCTGGGAAATTTTCTTGAATTCTCTCCCTTTCCCTCTCCCTTTCCGTCATTTATTTTCTTTCTCGTGTCTTTTCTTTTCTCTTTTGTTTTATTTTTTTCTGAGATGGAGTCTCATTCTGTCGCCCAGGCTAGAGTGCAGTGGCATGATCTTGGCTCACTGCAACCTCTGCTGCCCGGGTTCAAGCGATTCTACTACCTCAGCCTCCTGAGTAGCTGAGATTACAGGTGCCTGCCACCGCACCTGGCTAAGTTTTGTAGCTTTAGTGGAGACGGGGTTTCACCATCTTGGCCAAGCTGGTCTTGAACTCCTGAGCTCATGATCCACCCGCCTCGGCCTCCCAAAGTGCTGGGATTACAGGTGTGTGCCACTGTGCCTGGCTTTAAATTCTTTTTCTTTTTTCTCTGTTATGTATTTCTTCTCTCTGGAACTCTTCTTGGGAAGATGCTGGGCCTCCTGGACTGGTACCCTCGTTTTGTTTTCTGTCTTATTTTCCTTCTTGTCTTTTGGTTTATCACAGATCTACTTAATTTTTATCTTCACACCTTTCTGTTGAATTTTATTTATGCTATTATAGTTCCAGTGTTTCTCTTGTTCTCTGAATTTTCAAAATAACTTTCTATTCTTATTTCATGGTATTACTAGTAGGGTTTTTTGCAGAGTAGTGTCTCTTCTCCCCAGTTTGTTTATTTTGGTTTCTTTCACATTAAAGGCATTTCTCAGATGTCTGGTTAGAGCCTTGGTTATCTGCTTATGTTTAATGTGGGGAAATAAAGAGTGATTGGAAGCCTGAAGGATGAGAGTTGGGCTTTCAACTGAGCTTCACTGTACAATGATCTGGCTGGGCTAGTTTGTTGGAGAAATTCCATGTCAGTAATTTTATATCTTTTCTCAAGGATTAGGCAGTTTTCCCAGAGGGGCTTCATTGAATCGCCTTCCTGAAGTGTGAAGACCTGGCTGCCAGGTTTTGGAGTCAAATGGGGGAAGACTGCTGAGGGTTTTATACATCTACTATCATACATTCACTTATTCCTCTTGTCTCTCGTGCAGTACCCTTTCCTTTGGCTCTTTCTGGTATCTGCCAGGATCTAGATACCCTCTTATTCACAGAGTAAACTTCCATTCTTTTGTCAAGGAGGAGAGAGGCTGTTGCCTGGTTATATGAAGTGGAGAGGGGATGCGCCTGTGTTTTCAGCGTCCAGAATTTTGTTGCTGTTATCTCTTCTTTTTTCTTTTTTTTTTTTTGAGATGGAGTCTCACTCTGTCACCCAGGCTAGAGTGCAGTGGTGCAATCTCAGCTTACTTCAACCTCCGCCTCCTGGGTTCAAACAATTCTCCTGCCTCAGCCTCCCAAGTAGCTGGGATTACATGTGCCCGCCACCCTGCCTGGCTAATTTTGTATTTTTAGTAGAGACAGGGTTTCACCATGTTGGTCAGGCTGGTCTCGAACTCCTGACCTCAGGTGATCCGCCCACTTCGGCCTCCCAAAGTGCTGGGATTACAGGCGTGAGCCATTGTGCCCAGCCTTCTCTTCTTTTATTATATTAATCCTTCTGGATTTGTGCCTTTAAACAAAACAAAACCTTTTATTTCTTTTAAGTGGGCGGTTGGGAAAGGGTGAAAGTTGATGAGTATTTTCAGTCTGCTTTTTCTCCTAAATCCTGCGAGATCTTTAATCATTAAACACTGTCTTTAAAACATAGTATTGTTTTTAGACAACTGGTAGTGAAAAGGAAATCATTCTGATCATTACTTTTTGTTTCTATTGCTGACCTTTATGATGTCTTCATACACTGAAACCCATTCCCTTCAACTCTTAAGGTACATATCCCTCTTATTTAGAGTTCATGGCACTCTCAACCTCTAATTACTGCTTTGTTGTTTTCTAGCTTGCTCTTTCTTCTCAAGCTCTGCAGTTAAGATTTAAGTGAAGCATCGGTTAACAAAATTTAGCACCATGGAGTTGTGAAGTTAAATGTTACTGGCAGAGCTAAATCATCATTCTTTGGACATTCTCCTACTCTTAACTAACTTAGCTTTTTTTTTTTTTTTTTTTTTTTAAGCAACTTCTGTTTAAAAAAAATTAGCTAGATTTGTTTGCATGATTCTTTGGAGAAAGAGCCTTATTTTAGGAGTGAACTGTACATGGTAAAGAAAAGGGAGAAATGGATGATGGGAAAGGAGACGTGTGATTAGTTATCACGGTATCCCTTCGACAATACCGTGATCCTTTTTTTCTTAGCCTGAGTTTTCATCTTGATAGGAATTTAGTACTTTATTTTTCTGTATCACAGTTAAATAGAATATATCTATAAATAGTTTTTTCCTTGATAGTGGTAGGAGACATTTCAAGAGCTTACTTTGCATTAGCCTCACTAATTTTCTTCTTGCTTTTACTTAAGTGTTAAGATTTTAACTTTTCAGTCAAGGCAGAAGAGTCACAGGTTTAAGATGTTCACTTTAGAGCTATTATCAATCTCTGTGTACCCTCATTGACTGCTTTAGTTTTAACATGTGTGTATTTCAGTAGTATAATATAGTTTTTCCCAACTCACATCTCAACCCCCTTGCATCTGTTCCCAGCTAATAAAGTATGTGGAGACTTCTCTCCCTACTCCGCAAATAAGGAGACTTCCTTCCAGTGAAAGTTTTCTTGAAAATTAAACCCCAATAAATAAAACAAAAACATAGCTGTTCTGGTTGAAGTATGTGAAGGGAATCTGGAGGCCCTCTGGTCCTTCCACCTCCACTTAGTGCTACCAGGGCACCTCTTTGAAATCTTTAGGACTCTTTGGAGTAATTTGAAAACCACTGATCCAGAGATTTTTAGAATTGCATATTTTTAGAGCTAAAAATACCTTTTAAGTCTTTTAATCCAAGTTTTCCAAATGTGCCTGATCCTAATCATCCTATGGAATGCTTGTTAAAAATTAGATTTCTGAAATTTACTTCAGACCATTAAAATTATAGTTTTTTCGGGGGTAAGTTGTCTCAGAATCTGTGCTGACATCTGCCCCAAGTGATGATTAAAATTAGTCAAGTATAGGAAACATTCTTCTGTTCCTTTTATCAACTGAGGAAGCAGCTGCAATGAACTAAGTTTCTCGGGCAGGGTTGTCTAGTTTCAGCTTTTTTAAAGAAATTGTATCTTACTGACTTAAATACTGAGCTGAGTAGCCAGTCACGAATTAAATCTTTGATTATTCCAGCCCAGTAGAAGCTGAAAGGGGAAATCCTTAACTGGTAAGAATGACCTTTAAGCCTTGAGGAAGGAATGAAACACTAAACTTGAGAAAGGCTGGTACTGATTTAGTATTAGCATGAAATATAAGCAGATGAGGATTAGCAGATGAGGAGAAGTTAAATAGCTTTTCAAACTTTGCATGAATGACCTCTCTGACGATGGCTTCCTCTCTGAGTTCATTCAGAATTTCCACGATATTCTTTTCAGAAGCTGAAAACTACCTTCGACACTGACAAAAAACTGACCCAATAATGGTAACAATGGAAAAATAAAAACAAATTTAATTATACCACCATTTTCTGCATTCTTCTAATGAGAAAAAATAACTTGTATTACTTAGCTCTTTGTTTGCTTTCATATACATTTTTCTCACATGTGCTTTATATATAGTGTCTAAACATTGCTCTTGTGATTGGTCATCATGACTAATTTTACACTGAACTGTGAAGTGAGAAAAATACATCAGCTCCAGAAGGGGATGCTACTAGTGATTTGGAAGTAGAATAGATTGGAGCATAATGTGTATGACTATTTATTCAGTCAATCTGCAAATATTTATTGATAACCTATATGTGACAGGCCCTAGCTAGGTACTGGGAATATACTGAGAATATACTGGTCTATATATAGTGGCCTCTATATATAGCATATAGTAGAAATACCATTTATACTTTTAATCTATAGAATTGCCTTATTATAGTGACGGAATGCTGTTCTGCTTTTGATGGTGATATGTTACCCTAACGCTGATTAAAGAAAACAATGCTGAAACAAAAATATCTGTATTCTCTTAAAATGGACTTATCCAAACTATAAAATTGAATATCACATTTACCTTTAGGATTAAGATACAACCCCACTGGATAACTTTTCCTTACCTTCTAATATCAGATCTTAAAATTATTTTCAAAATAACTCTAATATTATGCTTTAATTGGTTTCTTTTCACCTGCCAGTAGCTATTCTTGTGAAAGAAGTCTAAATCCTTCGTGTAGTCTTGGTTTACAGTTGTTTCTCTTTTTTCTGCTTGATGGTAAATATCAGAAAAGAGTTAACAGATGAAAAAAAATTAGTAAATGCAGTAACAAAAATGCCAGTTAGTATTCCTGTGCTATTATTTATTTTATTTATGGTGCTCTATAAGATATCTCAGTGTTTTAACATGAGGATGTATTTGTTGCAGGTTATTGACCCAGTGGCTCCACGATATGTTGCATTACTGAAGAAAGAAGTGATCCCAGTGAATGTACCTGAAGCTCAGGAGGAGATGAAAGAAGTAGCCAAACACCCAAAGGTCACTCTTACGGTTTCACCCATGTGTTTTTCTCTGTTAAAAGAAGGAGCAGGAAATAAAAAGGAAGATGTGCTTTCATGGCAATGGCATGATTTTGAGATGATTTTCTTTTTCTTTATTTTTTTTTGAGACGGAATCTCGCTGTGTCTCCAGGCTGGAGTGCAGTGGGGCGATCTCGGCTCACTGCAACCTCCGCCTCTCTAGTTCAAGCGATTCTGCTGCCTCAGCCTCTTGAGTAGCTGGGATTACAGGTACCCGCCACCACGCCTAGCTAATTTTTGCATTTTTAGTAGAGATGCGGTTTCACCATGTTGGCCAGGTTGGTCTCAATCTCCTGACATCATGATCCGCCTGTGTCAGCCTCCCAAAGTGCTGGAATTACAGGCGTGAGCCACTGCGCCCGGCTGAGATGATTTTCTATTCAACATTGTTTGTTGGGATTTGACACTAACTGAAGTAAAACTTTTTGTGGATTTTTTGCCTTAAAAAGTTTATTTTAGTAACAGTCCACACTACATCACACAGAACTGTTATGCTCAGTTGGTGCTTATTTTTTATTCTATAGAGTTAGCGTATTAGTGTTTAATAAGAATTTATCTCTTCCTAGAGTAATTCTGAAGGATGAGTTATGATTCAAACTCCTATCTTTATATGGAATCTGAGGTGCATTCTCTATTAACTAGGGTATTCACTGTCACCTTTGTCTTTAAGCCAAAACATTACACCTACTATTGTGGAATCACAGCTTGACTTCAGAGTCTCTTACACTGCCATTTCCTCTGTTTGGAAAGTATAAGTGAAGTGTCCATCTAAATTCTGAATAGAATTTTTGTTTTGTTTTTTTTTGAGACAGTTGCGCTTTGTGGCCCAGGCTGGAGTGCAGTGGCATGATTCTGGCTCACTGCAACTTCTGCCTGCTGGGTTCAAGTGATTCTCATGTGTTAGCCTCCTGAGTAGCTGGGTTTACAGGTGTGCACCACTACACCTGGCAATTTTTGGATTTTTAGTAGAGATAGGGTTTTGCCATGTTGGCGGCCAGGCTGGTCTTGAACTCCTGGCCTCAAATGATCTGCTTGCCTCGCCCTCCCAAAATAGTGGGATTACAGGCATGAGCCACTGTGCCCCGCCCTGTATAGAAATCTTAAATACAAGTACCATAGAGTACTTCTTTGTTAAGCCATGGTCATCCCAAATTCTTATGACTGCTTAATTGACAATTTTGAAGTAAAACAAGCTTTTTTTTGGTTTTTTGTTTTTTTAATTTTGAGATGATCCTTGCTCTGGTGCATGATCTCAGCTCACTGCATCATCTGTCTTGGGCTCAAGTGATCCTTCCACCTCAGCATCCTGAATATCTGGGACTACAGGTTCATGCCACCACACCTGGCTCATTTTTGTACTTTTTTGTAGAGACAGGGTTACACCGTGTTGCCCAGGCTGGTGTTTGTAGAGACAGGGTTTCACCATGTTGTCTAGGCTGGTGAAAGAGTTCTTTTATTTCAGCTTTTACAAATTGTCTATAAAAAACTTTATTATATACTGAAAATTACGTTCACAGACTAATTCATATACTAGTAACCAAGCTTATAATTATGTTGGTAAACTAACCTACATATAAGATGATATGCATTGCAAAGAGCTACACATGTTCTAAATTGCAGCCTTATATGATTGATTATCTCCCCATGTATGTCATTGGCTACTTTTTAATTTGAAAGATTTGAATCCTAATAAGATTTGGGGTGTGCGTTTACTTGATTGATTTGGGTTTGCCTTTCTTTACATCTGATTGTTTTGACCAGGTAAGTAGTAGTATCTGATCTGCCATATCACCTACTGTACAGTTAGCATAAATCTGAAGCATACTGAATATTTTAAAATTTGAATCATGAGAATAAAAGTTTTGAAGAGTGCTTATTTTTTAAAATGACAGTTGTAGTCAGATAGGTTAGATTAAATTACTAGGCTAGGGGCTCATGCCTGTAATCCTAGCACTTTGAGAGGTGGAGGTGGGAAGATCATTTGAGGCCAGGAGTTCGAGACCAGCTTGGTCAACGTAGCAAGACTCTGTCTCTACGAAAAATAAAAAAATTAGCCAGGCATTATGGTTCCTGCCTGTAATCTCAGAGGTAGGTGGATCACTTGAGCTCAGGAGTTCAAGGCTGCGGTAAGCTATAACTATACCACTGCATTCCAGCCTGGGTGACTAAGCAAGACTCTACCTCAAATAAAATTTAAAAAATTAAATTACTAAGTACTGCTTATTGCTAAAAATAAGAACTAATTGTTAAGGAAGCACACTCTTAAATTGTGACTGGATTGCTCAGTTTGCTCTGTGGAATTTTCATATAACATTTCCCTCGCAAAGTGTTTTATATTTAGCCTGTTAGTATTCTATTCTAAGCTTAATATGTTATTGGTTGTTAAAACATACTGATTTTTCTCAAATGCATTGGTGAATCCATTGAACAGTTGTTAAACACATGCTGGTTAATGTTTATTTCAAAAGGCCTTCTTGCACTTTTTAAAAAAAAAATTCTGCCAAGTAAAAATTGAAATTATGGCACTTTTTATTCTCCTCATCTCTTTTTCTTTCCATATCATACACACTGGAAAGGCAGAAAATTTACTTATCTATATCTATGTAGATAATACTTTCTTTAAAGTTTGTCTTCTAAAATCTGAAAGGTCCATAATTTCCTCCAGGTAGCATCTGTTGTCCTATAATGTCCCATAGCCACTGGTCAGGAATGACTTATTTTCTCTTTTGCTGCAGAAGCAGTGAGAATCTTTTATTTATTTATGTTTTGGGGACAGAGTCTCGCTCTGTCGCCCAGGCTAGAGTGCCGTGGTGCAGTCTCGGCTCACTGCAGCCTCTGCCTCCCAGGTTCAAGTGATTCTCCTGCCTCAGCCCTCCCAAGTAGCTGGGACTACAGGCATGTGCCACCATGCCCTGTTAACTTTTTGTATTTTTGGTAGAGATGGGTTTTCACCATGTTAGGCAGGATGGTCTCGATCTCCTGACCTCGTGCTCCCAAAGTGCTGGGATTACAGGTGTGAGCCACCGCACCTGGTGAAGCAGTGAGATTCTAAGGATAGGAAGCAGATTCCAGTTGAAGAGATACTAAGTGATAAATTATACTGTCTTAGCTATGAAATCAATGAATGATTCTTTTAGGCTGGAAGTAATCTTAGGGGCAGGCTACCTCATCTAATTTCATTAATATTAGTGGTCAGGTTGCTGATCTGATGTCACAGAGCTGGAATTCAAACTGTTAATTTCTACTGAGTCCGAGTATGTATTGTTTAAATGGTAAGAACAGAATTGGGAATATGTTTATGTTAAAATACATAGATGGAGAAAGAGTAAAGCATTTTCTTCCTCATACAGCAATGAACTGCTAACAGTTTAGTAACACAGAAGACTTTTGTGTGGTTAAAGAATAGAATGAATTTATAAATTTGCATACTGGGTTCAATAAGTTGTTGTTTCAACAGACACTCTGCTTTTCTTTGTCAATCAGAATCCTGAGGTTGGCTTGAAGCCTGTGTGGTATAGTCCCAAAGTTTTTGTTGAAGGTGCTGATGCAGAGACTTTTTCAGAGGGTGAGATGGTTACATTTATAAACTGGGGCAACCTCAACATTACAAAAATACACAAGTAAGAACTTCTTGTTTGTTTTCAAATAAACATGGGAGAAAAGCATTTTATTTGTATTTACTTATTAAACATTATCAAATTCAGACCTATACATGTTGCTGACTAGTAAATCTGCCAGACATAGCTACTGCAAATTCTGGACACAAATTAAGTTTTTTTCCATATATGCTTCAGTTTATTAACAGGCTATCAAGATGTCTTTTATTTGTGGTGATGAAAATTACTACATCTAGATATAAAAAATAGTTGTAATGCTTTAATGAGAAATTACATGATAAAAAGGGACTCTATACAGTTGCCTGATATGGGGATCTTTTAGACAGAATTTATATGTGTAAGATAATCTTTATACTAAAATTTACTTTAAAATTGGTTAATAATGAACTTGACTTTCTAGTTACTATAGCGTGCTACACTTACGAATTTGATCTTCAGATTCTGTAAATGAAACATAGTATGCCGAAGATTGATTTATGCAAACTCGGAAATCTTAATTGCGTTGTTATTATATATGATTGCAAGTAACTGCCAGATGTTTTTAAACATAGTAATTCAGATTTTATAATGCTTAATGCAGGTGACTTTAAGTTAATATTTACATATTCCTCATCAATTACATGTGAATCTGTTCTCTAGTTGATTATTAGTATCTCAATGGCAGTGATTATGTTGTATTTATCTATTAACCAGTATATGTCTGGCATATTAGAAGCTCAAATAAATGTTTAATTTGGAATTTTTCCAAAGAAAATTTCTTATCCATTTATTACAAAATAAAACAAACTATTTTATAATAATATAAAATAATTATAGAATAAAATAGTGAATTTATGGCAGCTGTGGTTAATATTTCTTTGAATACTTTTAATCTTTTATCTAGAAATACAGATGGAAAAATCATATCTCTTGATGCAAAGCTGAATTTGGAAAACAAAGACTACAAGAAAACTACTAAGATCACTTGGCTTGCAGAAACTACACATGCTCTTCCTGTTCCAGCAATCTGTGTCACTTATGAGCACTTGATCACAAAGCCAGTGCTAGGAAAAGATGAGGACTTTAAGCAGTATGTCAACAAGAACAGTAAGGTAACCTTCCAAAGAAACCATATTTCATCTTTTAAATTTTTCTTTAGAATTAAATTTTATATATTTCGGATCCTCAGATAAAATGGATAAGATGTGTAGAATTTTATTTAAATCAAAAGATGTAAATTGTTTGAGCATGGTGGCTCATGCGTATAATCCTAGCACTTTGGGAGGCCAAGGTGGGTGGATTGCTTGAGCTCAGGAGTTCAAGACCAGCCTGGGCAACAGGCTCTACCAAAAAAAAAAAAAAAAGATGTAAGTAATGTTTCCATTTTATAGATGATAGAAACTGAAGCACAATGAGGTTAAGTAACTTACCTGAGGACAAACAGTAAATAGTAGAGTTGGGATTCAAATCTGACCTTTGTATTTTAGCGCTACGCCAGCATGCCTTTCAGCTAAGTCTGTTATGTGCTCCTTGCATCATATTTCATATTTATAGCAGGAAAATTATTTCTTCAGGAATGCCAGTCAAGTTATTTAAAATGTTTCTTGAGGCCAGTTTATGAAGGTTAACTTTTAAAAATGTGATAAATTGAATTGTCATTTATTTTAACACTTCACCGTTTCATTGTGTGTGCTCAAGTAGTGAGCTTCTTAACATATCTGTTTAAAATGGGAATATTTTAGTTAGTGGAAACTGCTTGCATTTTAGAGTTGTTTTACTACTATGATTTTGAGAAAGTGTACTTTGGTTTTATATCATCTTTACAGCATGAAGAACTAATGCTAGGGGATCCCTGCCTTAAGGATTTGAAAAAAGGAGATATTATACAACTCCAGAGAAGAGGATTCTTCATATGCGATCAACCTTATGAACCTGTTAGGTAAGTAAATGTAACTGAACATCTAAATGAAAATGCTTAAAGTTATTATAGTGAGTGATATTTTAGAAATTGAACTTTCACTAAAATAACGTACCTGACAGTTTTATTTCTCAGTCTCTCTCTCAGTTTTCTTTGTTTTATATTTAACATTTTAGACTTAAAGTAATGTATTTATTTATTTTTTGAGACAAAGTCTCGCTCTGTCACCTAGGCTGGAGTGCAGTGGCGCAATCTCAGCTCACTGCAAGCTCTGCCTTCCGGGTTCACGCCATTCTCCTGCCTCAGCCTCCTGAGTAGCTGGGACTACAAGCATCCGCCACCACAACCAGCTAATTTTTTTGTATTTTTAGTAGAGACGGGGTTTCACTATGTTAACCAGGATGGTCTTGATCTCCTGACCTCGTGATCTGTCCGTCTCAGCCTCCCAAAGTGCTGGGATTGCAGGCATGAGCCACTGCGCCTGGCCTTAAGTAATTTATTTTAACAAGGGATCTTTGAAACAACATGCGCATTGAACATTGATAAATTATTCATTTCTGAAACTAAACCAACTTGTAATTAACTTTCTTGTAGCCCAAGTATAAAGAACAAAATTTCAGTACTGTATATTACCTATCTTTGGGTGGAAAATTATTACCATTATCTTTTTCTTTGTAGTATATTTTCACTAGATAAATGGTACAAACAGGGTACATTTAGAGGGAAAAAAATAACCAATATTTGTATTCTTTTAACCATGAAATAATAGGATTATTAGAAGGAGAACTTTGTAAATTTTTGTCCCTTTATTTCTTTTCTGTTTGTCTCTGCTGTTTTTCTAAGCTGTACCTCTGTAACTGTGTAGTCAAAATGCCTCTTCTGAGATTTAGTCTTGTGAATCTAACTGCCTTTTAGATATCTCTGAATATATTCTTTCAAGCATTTCAAACTCAACGTGTTCAAAATTCCAGGATCTAGGTGTCATCTGATTTATTCTTCTCCTTCATCCTTTTTTTCAGTCAGCAAACTCTGTTGTTTGTGTTGCCCGTCTAGTTCATCTCTGTGGATCCGCTGCTCTGCCTTATTTCAGGCTATAGCATTGCTTCCTTGATTGCCAAAATAGGCTCTCAAGTATCTTCTTGCCTCCAATTTCATCCTTTTCCTATTTTCCTATTCAGTTTTCACATGCCCACCAGTCTGAAAATTTAAGAGTAAGTTTTATCACATTTCTCTACTGTTAAAAAATCTCTATTAGTTGGCCAGGCACTATGAGTTATGCCTATAATCCTAGCACTTTGCAAGACTGAGGCAAGAGGATTACTTGAGGCCAGGAGTTCAAGACCAGCCTGGGTAACATAGTGAGACCCCATCTCTACAAAAAATTATAAATAAAGAATTAACCAGGCATAGTGGTAAACACACCTGTAATCCTCACTGCTCAAGCGGGTGAGACAGGAGGATTGCTTGAGCCCACGAGTTCAAGGTTACAGTGAACTATAATTGCACCACCACACTCCAGCCTTGGTGACAGAGCAAGACTCTCTCAAAACAAACGAACAAAAATATTGTTAGTTTCAGGGTAAAAGCTAAACTTTTTAGTTTGACATGCAAAATTTTTCATGTTATGGCGTCTCTTGAGCCATACCTGTTGGAGTTTTTTCTCCCTGATCCCTTCTGTTTAACATATGTACCAGATTGCCTGGGGCTTTTCTAAAGCACTTGATGCCTTTTCCTGGAATAGCCTTGTGACTTTTTCATCATATGAGTAACCTTATTCATTTTAATATAACATTTCCTTTAGTCAAATAAGCTCATGCATGCATACAGTGTAGCACAGTGCCTGATAGTTACTAAGCCCTCCTTAAGTATTTCGTAGTGGTGGTGGTACCACCAACTAAAATAACAGAGTAGATTCTCATTTTATTCTTAGAAAGTTTTTGAACTTCTCAACAAATAGTTGAAAACTGAACAGCTACACACGAAGAACTGAACAGCTACACACGAAAGAGTGAAGTTGGGTGCTGTTTGTATCATATACAAAATTTAACTCAACATTTATCAAACACCTAAATGTAAGAGCTAAAACTATAAAACTCTTAGAAGAAAACATGAATGTAACTCTTTGTAACCTCAGCAATGCTGTTTTGGATATAACACCTAAATCACAAGCAACCAAAGAAAAAAATAAATTGGACTATGTCAAGATTAACATATTTTGTGTTTCAAAGAAAGTGAAAACACAGGTCACAGAATGGGAGAAAATATTTGCACATATGTGTGTAAAAGGACTTGTTTCTAGAAGAGAACCCAGTTAACAATGGATTTAAATAGACATTTTTCCAAGCACATGTACAAATGTAAGCACATGAAAAGATGCTCAGCATCATTAGTTGTTAGGGAAATTCAGATCAAAATGATAATGAAATGTCATTGCATACCACTAGGATGGCTGAAATAAAAAAAGACAATAACAAGGATTAGAAATGTGGAGAAATTGGAGTCCATATGTATTTCTGGTAGGGTTGCAGAATGGTTTAGCTACTTTGGAAAACAGTTGGATGATTCCTCCAAAAATTAAACACGGAGTTACCATTTGACCCATCAATTCCATTCCTGCGTATTTGCCAAAGGAAAAGAACACATTCACACAGAAATGTGTATGTGAATGTTTACAGCTGCATTATTCATAATTGCCAAAAAGTGGCAATAGAACTTTGCTAATTATCCTTTGGAATTGAGAAATTCTTATAAATTATTATTATTTTTTTAAGAGATAGGGTCTCACTCTCACCCAGACTTGAGTGCAGCAGCGTGACATCCCCAGGCTCAGGTGATCCTCCCACCTCAGTCTCTCCTGAGTAGCTGGGGCTACAGGCATGTACCACCACACCCATCTAATTTGTGTATTTTTTGTAGAGACGGGGTTTCACCATGTTTCCCAGGCTAGTCTTGAACTCCTCGGCTCAAGATATCCATCTGCCTTGGCCTCCCAAAGTGCTGGGTTTACAGATGTGAGCCACCATACCTACCCTTAAATATTTTAAAATAAATAAACGTTTTACAGAAATGTTTCTGCTTACAAGCAGATTAGGTGTGGTATGTAGACTGAAGTCAAGAGTATCAACATTCACTAACGCCCTTTCTAGTGGCAGGCATAGCAGATGTAATTTTGCCCTGGGCTTAATTTGTTCATATGGATGGAAGTTCATAGATTGGAAGTTTATAATAAGGACTGTCAATTTATTTTTTCTTTTCATTGAGGCAGAGTTTCGCTCTTGTTGCCCAGGCTGGGTGCAATGGTGCAGCCTCAGCTCATTGCAGTCTGCACCTCCTGGGTTCAAGCGATTCTCCTGCCCCAACCTCCCAAGTAGCTGGGATTACAGGCGCCCGCCACCATGCCCAGCTAATATTTTTGTATTTTTTTTTTAGTAGAGACAGGGTTTCACCATGTTGGCCAGGATAGTCTCGAACTCCTGACCTCAGGTAATCCACCTGCCTCAGCTTCCCAAAGTGCTGGGATTACAGGCATGAGCCACCTCGGCTGATCAGTTTTGTTTTTTTTTTTTCTGTAGAGACAGAATCTCGCTCTATCACCCAGGCTGGAGTGCAGTGGCATGATCTTGGCTCACTGCAACTTCCGCCTCCTGGGTTCAGGTGATTCTCCTGCCTCAGCCTCCCGAGTAGCTGGGACTACAGGCACCCGCCTGGCTAATATTTTGTATTTTAGTAGAGATGGGATTTCACTGTGTTGCCCAGGCTGGCCTCAAACTCCTAAGCTCAGGCAGTCTGCCTGCCTGGACCTCTCAAAGTGCCAGGATTACAGGGGTGAGCCACCGCACCCGGCCAGGACTGTCAACTTTTATTTTTGCATTTGTTGTTTGTAGAACTTCTCTGAAGAGCCTCTGATTTGAATAAGAGAATGGACTATTTTATACTTCAAAAAGCATTAACTGGACAGGCTCTGTGGCTCACACCTGTTATCCCAGCACTTTGAGAGGCTGAGGTGGCCGGATCACTTGAGGTTAGGAGTTCAAGACCGGGCTGACCAACGTGGTGAAACCCCATCTCTACTAAAAATACAAAAATTAGTGTGGTAGCGTGTGCCTGTAATCCCAGCTACTTGGAGGCTGAGACAAGAAAATCACTTGAACGCAGGAGGTGGAAGTTGCAGTGAGCTTAGATCACATCACCACACTCCAGCCTGGGCAACAGAGTGAGACTGTCTCAAAAAAGAAAGAAAAGCATGAACTTAGTGCCATTGAATTTATCTAGGAATTCAGTGTTTATTGCTGTTCACATAATTTTGTTCAGATGAACTATTTTGTCCCTTTATTTTCTTTTTAGCCCATATAGTTGCAAAGAAGCCCCATGTGTTTTGATATACATTCCTGATGGACACACAAAGGAAATGCCAACATCAGGGTCAAAGGAAAAGACCAAAGTAGAAGCCACAAAAAATGAGGTAAGTAATGACCTTTACAGATATGTCTATAAAAATAAATGGTCTTTCTATACCAGAGTTTAGAATATATTTCTTTACAAATGATTATCTTTCTTACTGTGGAGACTGAAGTAGACAATTAAGTCTGCTCTTTGCATTTTGTTGTTATCCTTTCATATAAGATTTTAAAATCTCACTCTGTTGCCCAAGGCTGGAGTGCTGTGGTGCGATCTGGGCTCACTGCAACCTCTGCCTCCCAGATTCAAGCAATTCTCATGCCTCAGCCTCCTGAGCAGCTGGGATTACAAGTGTGCACCATGACGCCCGGCTAATTTTTGTATTTTTAGTAGAGACAGGGTTTTGCCCTGTTGGCCTGGCTGGTCTCAAACTGCCTGACCTCAGATGATCTGCCCACCTTGGCCTCCCAGAGTGCTGGGATTACAGGCATGAGTCACCATGCCTGGCCAGACTCCCTTATATTCTTAAAAATTATTTGTTTATGTGGGTTATATTTATCAGTATTTATCATACTAAAAATTGAGAAGTTTTAAAAGGATTTAATTCATGTAAAAATAATAAATCCAGTTACATGTTAACATAAAAAAAGTTTTTATTAAAAACAATTTTCCAAAATAAAACTTTTAGTTTGAGTGGTATGGCTTTAAATTTTTGCAGATCTCTTTAATATCTGACTTAATAGCTTCTAAAAACCTGCATGAACAGTCATAAGAAAATGAGAGCGAAAAAGACAAAATATATCTTAATATAGTGAAAATAGCTGTGACCTTGCAGATCACCTTTAAAAGGGTTTTATATACCCCTTAGGATCTGTGAACCACACCTTGAAAATTGCTGCTATGTATTATTGAATAACTCATGGAGTAAGCATGAGATGGGAAATTTGGTTGCCCTTCCCTCATTGGTCCCAGTTCCTACCTATGCCTCTCATTTTTTACATATCCTAGAAAGATAACTGATGTTATACTATAAATTAATATGTGTTCTTGAAAAACTTCATGTTCTGCAAAATCGCATACTAAAAATAACAGCTGATTTATCAAGAAAAACAGAGTTGAGGCAAACCACTAAAACCTGTGTATATCATATGGTTTCAGTCAGATGGTGGCTGGGTAGCAGTCATCAAAGACTCAACTGGGCGGTCAAAGACTCAGCTGGGCTGTATTCTGTTTTTATTTTATTTTGTTGTTTTTGAGGTGGAGTATCACTCTGTTGCCCAGACTGGAGTGCAGTGATATGATCTCGGCTCAGTGTAACCTCCACCTCCCGGGTTCAAGTGATTTTCCTGCCTCAGCCTCCCAAGTAGCTCAGACTACAGGCATGCACCACCATGCTCAGCTAATTTTTTTTGTATTTTTAGTAGAGATGGGATTTCACCATGTTGGCCAGGCTGGTCTTGAACTCCTGACCTCAGGTGATCCGCCTACCTTGGCCTCCCAAAGCGCTGGGATCACAGGCATGAGCCATCGCGCCTGGCCTGGGCTGGATTCTAAAATTGTTTCCTCGCCTGGATGCCAAGTTGATATTGGTGTTGGCTGGGAGCTCAGGTGGAATAGATGACTGGAATAGCTGCAAGTGGCATCTCTAGCATGGCAGTGTCAGGGTAATAAGACTTCTTACCTGTCATTTAAGGCCTCCAAAAGTAAGTGTCTGGTAGATGAGGTAAAAGGAGCATTCCATTTTATGATTTAGCCTCGGAAGTCTCACATAACATCATTTCTGCTATACTCTGTTGCTCAAATCAGTAACAAGCTTGCTCAGATTCAGGAGAGTGCACAGACACCCCCCTTCTTGGTGGGAGGAACGTAAAAAAAAGTGTGGACATGCTTTGAAACCTGCACACTTTTGAATAGAAATTCAAAATTCAGGTACAGTTGACTGGCACTTACACCCAGTACTGCAGTCAGAGATACTTTGCAGCTTTAAACCTGAAGAATAATAATGCTTTTCCCTGTGATGTGTAGATCTTTGAGGATATTTGTCTCCAACAGAGGCTGATACTATCAAAATTAAATTCTCATCCAGGGTATTGCCTGCTTTGTCAGTTTTTTGGGGTTTGTTTTTATTTTTAAGCTTTAGCAGATGAGAATATGTCTTTGAAGTTTCCATCCCCATGTATTGTTTCACCAGATGGCTTAATGTGACGGTAAAAAACGTTTTTTAAGCACCATCCTCATTAAAGGAAGGCACTTATACAAAAGGTTTTTGGGTTTTTCTTCAGATTGTCAATGTATTTCTAAAGTTTTCTCTTTAATTATGAAAAGCTTGTTCCTGCATGCTTCTTTATTTGACATAAAACTTGAATACATTGGGAAAAATCACATACAAGGCAGTGTTTGTGTGTGTGTGTGTGTGTGTGTGTGTGTGTGTGTTTCACTCATATGTTCCCCTATTTACTAACCATGATTGTGATGATTTATGTTGCAAATTAAATGTAGCAGAACAGGCCGGGTGCTGTGGCTCAAGTCTGTAATCCCAGCACTTTGGGAGGCCGTGGCAGACAGATCACGAGGCCAGGAGATTGAGACCATCCTGGCCAACATGGTGAAACCCCGTCTCTACTAAAAATACAAATATTAGCTGGGTGTGGTAGTGCAGGCCTGTAATCCCTGCTACTCTGGAGGTTGAGGCATGATAATAGCTTGAATCCAGGAGGCAGAGATTGCAGTGTGCTGAGATCACGCCACTGGACTCCAGTCTGGCGACAGAGCGAGACTCTGTCTCAAAAAAAAAAAAAAAAGGTTGCTGAACAAATATAGTTTTTTGATATAGGGTGGCTAATGAATTGTATTCTTTCTTTAATGTATAATATGCATTTATATATGCATATTAGAGTTTATGAGTGTATATATAGAACCTCACTAAAAATACTATGAGTGATTTAAGGAATTATGGGGGGGAATTTTGAGTGATGGTTTTTTTTTACTGACATGCCCACTTGAGAGCCTAACCCCTGTGTGAAATGCAACTCTGATACAGCTTGAGATGCCTGTTAGGTGTTTAGGTAAAGATGTCTTGAAGACATTGAAAATGCTGGGTCTGGGAGCAGGTCAGAATTCTGGAATAGAGATGAAAATTTTTGAAATTTGTACATAAGACTCTGTGAATATGGATAAGATTATTCTGAAAAATTAAGTGGCAGATCATTTAAAGGAAAAAGGTATAAGGAAGGTATAATGTGAGCTGGGTTTTAATGTTAGAAAGGTTTCAATAGGGAAGAATGCAGTGTAGGCAGCAGAAAGCATGCAAAAAGTAGTATATTCACTCTTCACAGTTGATTTTAGTGAACATAGCTCTAGATTTGTTGCATTTACTTATATACAAATATATACCTGTAAACTTATAATTTTACACAAATGAAACTGTTCCACAATGATGAGTTACAATTATATCACAGAATTTCATGGAGCTCTTGCCTTATCAATAATCTAGCTATATTTCATCTCTTAAAAAATTAATAGTGATAGCTAATGCTTATTGATACTCACTTTTTCTCAGCCTTTGTGACTAACAGCTTTACACAGATTACTTTTTATTTTCCCATCAACTTGATGGGTTAAATATGGTTATCCCCCCTTTATAGTAAGGAAACAGCTTAAATAACTAACTCAGAGTTGCACAGTGAGTATATGGTAGAGCAGTGATTTATTCTCAGACCTGATGGATATGTTATAATTTCTTTAGTCCCCTAATGACAAAGATTTAGGGCATTTTCAGGTTTTTACTGTAGTAAAAATGCTCCAGTGTACCTCTATCTTTGTTTATTCCTGTCGTTTTTCATTAGGATAAATACTTAGGAATGAGATTATTCATTTAAGCTTTTTAAGGGATTGAAGTTTAAAGTTTTTGTTTTAAATTGGAAACATTATAAAACAATCAGTTTGAAATAATTTTGTGGGAAAACATTTAATATGAATTAATTGTTTTACTTTTGATTTTCTCTCTTGGTAGACCTCTGCTGCTTTTAAGGAAAGACCAACACCTTCTCTGAATAATAATTGTACTACATCTGAGGATTCCTTGGTCCTTTACAATAGAGTGGCTGTTCAAGGAGATGTGGTTCGTGAATTAAAAGCCAAGAAAGCACCAAAGGAAGATATAGATGCAGCTGTAAAACAGCTTTTGTCTTTGAAAGCTGAATATAAGGAGAAAACTGGCCAGGAATATAAACCTGGAAACCCTCCTGCTGAAATAGGACAGAATATTTCTTCTAATTCATCAGCAAGTATTCTGGAAAGTCGATCTCTGTATGATCAAGTTGCTGCACAAGGGGAGGTGGTTCGTAAGCTAAAAGCTGAAAAAGCCCCTAAGGTCAGTATGTTAGAGAAAGTCAAGACCACATTTTCACTAAGTGTGTGAATTCAAACTGCTTAGGGTAGTCTCATCTTCTTATAAAACATAGACTGCTCATATTTTGATGTAATAATCAACATTAATTGATACCTGCTATGTGTCAGACTGAAAATATATGTAAGAAGCTCATAATCTAGTTGAGGCGTGGCTTACTGGGGAAGGAAACGTACAGACTCACTGTACTCTTGTGTGATGTGACTGTAATCCTTTGTGATATGTGTAAGTTGCTATGTGAAGGGTTTGTGTTTTTAAGTGGCAACAAAGGCGGAAACAATTTATAAAGGATATTTAAAATCATCCTGAAGTAGAATCAGCCATTATGGGGGAACAAAGATCAGAACAAGGCACTCTTAAGTGTGGAACCATGGTTCTCAAGCTTTACTGTGCACCAGAATTACTGGCTTGCTAAAACATGGATTGCTAGGCCCTGCCCCTTGACTTTCTTCTTCAGTAGATTCAGAGCATGTGGAAAATACACATTTCTAGAAAGTTTCTCAGGTGATGCTGATGCTGCTGTCCCAGGGACCACCATGCTTTGAGAACTCCTGGTGTAGAAGACGGTACCAGCAGAGGTAGAGGTCAGAAGGTACAAGGTGTATTCAGGGAATAACAAATGGATTGTCAAGAGGTTTTTGACCTGTGATTATCTCCAACTTTTCATAGCAGGGCCTTCAAATTATATGAAATTTTGACTGAAGTATAAATTATATTCTTGTTTCAGTATGTCCTTAGGCAAAACATTTAGCCAAGTGGGTGTGGCACCTAGTGTGAAATGGACGTACTTGATGTAAGTAAGAGACAAAGGGAATGGCATCTGTATAGACTGTGAAAGATCATATTTAATAATGAAGGTAGATAGTTCTATTCAAACAGCAGCATAGTTCTAAGATGTGATTGGATAAGTAGTACTGCAACAAGAAACAATTCAGCCCCTGATGAGCTGTAAAAAATTGTAGAATTTAGACTGTGGCACATACACAGAGAGGTATGGTACACCATGAGGCTTGACTTATGTGGCAGGAAGGGGATTTGTTCTAAAATGTCAGATCTGTTGTCCTGTCAGGGTCTTAGGCTCAGGCTGGAGAATTCAGTAAGTTCCTCACCTCATCAATAAGTGGCTAGCATCTGACATGAAACCCTGCCACCGAAGATACTTTCAATCATGAATATTTGACCTCACATTTTGAGGTCTTCTCCCAGGAGTTAATGTTTTTCTGTCACTCCATTGTGAACTGTGAGAAAGCCTTTATTAGGTTGGTGCAAAAGTAATTGTGGTTCTTACCGTTACTTTTAATGGCAAAAACCACAGTTACTTTGCACCAACCTAAATAGCCTGTTGAGATCCCAAAGAACCATGATTATCTCAAACAGCTTTGCTTCGAAGAATAAATGCTGCTGGATGTATGAGTTTAGGATATAAATTCCCGATGTTTCCTACCTCATGGGGAGGTTGGGAGCATTTTGCACTGTATCTGCTGGAAACTAAATATGTACTCCTCTCTAGGTGTAATTTGAAGGCAAGGGCTTTGGTCTTCAAATTTCTTCGTTGTAAGTAGAATATATTGAGATTATGTGCCAATTTTTGTCAGCTTAATTATGGGTGGAATAGTAACAGCAGAAACCATTATACTTGGAGTAACAGTCAACTATGAATCCATCACCCATCCTTTTGGGTTAATGGGTTACATCATGCTTTCATAAAACAACACTGTTAAGGTTATGAAAAGTCAGCTTAAGGTAAAAAGATCTAAATTTCTTTGGTAATTGGGTAGGTAGTTTATTAGGTATTTAAATACTAATAAATGTGATACTGAAATAAATCTGACTTCAGTTTAGTCTGACTTACATTTATTGAATGCTGCCTACTTTATACCATATCTGTGTTTCAAAATATATTAAGTCTTAATGTTGTTCATAGGTTCTTGGAAACTGAGACTTTAAGCAAAATGATGTATAACAACAATAGGCTAATTGAGATAAACAAGAATTAAGTTACCTTGGCATATTTCTGATCCCCAAAACGTCACATTACAGAAACTTCTTGTGTTTTTTTATTGTTGTTGTTGTCTTCGTTTTTTCTTTTTCTTTTGTAATATTTTGTCTTTTTCTTTTTAAAATTATTATTTTTGCGTTACACAGACCTCTAAATAAAGACCCAACACTTCTAATGGAAACAAATGTGAGCTGTATATACCTTTAAGAAAGATTAATAACGACAAGTAAGATAATTATTTACTCAGTTATTCCAGTTCAGGGTTTTGGGTGGCCAGCTCAGGACCCAAGGCAGGAACCAGCCCTGGGTAAAACATCATTCCATTGCAGGGCACACTCACACACACCGAGACTCAGACCGGGAGCATTTAGACTCATCGGTTCACCTAATATGTGCAGCTTTGGGATGTGGAATGAAACTGGAGTTCCCAGAGAAAACTCACGCAGACATGGGGAGAATGCACACGTTCCACACAGACAGTGGCTCTGGCTGGGGGTCAACGTTTTTTTCCTCTTCAAAGTTATGATGAAATGACATCAAACAAAACAATGTTCTTCAAGGACCTGTTGTACTACATGTATTTTTTTCTCTCAATGCTAATAATAGTAAATGTTTCTTCTCTTCTAAAGAATGAACCCAGTTATTAGGAATGGCACTAGCATTTAGCCTGCATCTGGCACTATGTACCATACACTTTTTAGTCTTCCCAAGAGCCATGTACAAAAATATTCAAAGAATGCTACTTTTTCTATTTGCCTGTTTTAGCAACAGAGGAGAAACTGAATATGAAAGTAACTTCCTGAAATTTACAAAGCCTAGATTAAAGTACTGATTCCCATGTTATTTACCTTGAGAGGTGGTGACAGTGGGGCATTCCATTGAAAGCGCTAGAGAGTTATAGTTTTACTAGTTTATCATTATTTAGCAAGTCTGTGCTTGTTTTACATTAATAATTTGCCTAAGCCTCTTAACCATTCAGTTTTCTACAAAGGTGGTTATTTTGCTGTGTCATGTTAAAAGGTAAGGAAGGTGACCAGCTGAACTTTTAGGTTACCAGCTTCAACTAGACTTTTCTTGCTCTGTTTTTTGTTTTGTTTTGTTTTTAATCTTCTCTTTCCTGCTTCAGGATCAGATAGATGCTTCTATGAAATAACTTTTAAGCATAAAGGCAAAGTATAAGCAAAAAGACGAGCAAGTAATAAAAACTTGAAGTCCATCAAGTCTACCATCTTTTGTTCCTCTTACTCTTTTTCTCCTGCTCAGTGGGTTGCTGCATAAAATAATGGATCATGTTGATATAGTGTGAGGTACATAACAGAGAATACACCAAAGATACAATAACACTTAGTATTAAGTTACTTTAAAAATTAAAGCCACTTTAAAACAAATTTCTTTTCTTTTTCTTTTTCTTTTTTCTTTTTTTTTTGAGACAGGGTCTTGCTCTGTTGCCGAGGCTGGAGTGCAGTGACTCGATCATGGCTCACTGCAGCCTCACTCTCCCAAGCAATCCTCCCATCTCAGTCTCCTAAGTAGCTGGAAGTTCAGGCACATGCCACTAGGCCTGGCTAATTTTTGTATTGCTTGTAGAGATGGGATTTCACCGTGTTAACAGGACTGGTCATGAACTTCTGTACTCAAGCCATCCTCCCTTCTTGACCTCCCAAAGTGTTGGGATTACAGGCCTGAGCTGCTGGGTCTGGCTGTATACCTGTTCCTTGTAAATGAATTTTTTTTTTTTTTTTTTTTTTTTTTTTTTTTGAGACAGAGTCTTGCTGTGTTGCCCAGGCTGGAGTGCAATAGTGAGATCTCAGCTCACTGCAGCTTCCTCCTCCCGGGTTCAAGCAATTCTCCTGCCTCAGCCTCCCAAGTAGCTGGGATTACAGGTGCACACCACGATGCCTGGCTAATTTTGTATTTTGTTTTTAGTAGAGACGGGGTTTTACCATGTTAGTCAGGCTGGTCTCGAACTCCTGACCTCAGGTGATCCACCTACCTTGGCCTCCCAAAGTGCTGGGATTACAGGCATGAGCCACTGCGCCCAGCCTGTAAATGAAATTGTATTGGAATACAGACACAGTCATTAGTTTACGTATTGTCTATGGCTGTTTTCATGCTACAGTTAAAGAGTTGAATAGTTGCAACCGAGACTCACATAGCCTAAATATTTATTATGTAGCCCTTTTGGAAGAAAGAGTTTTGAGAACCATTATAGTTAACAGTTGTTTAAAAATCAAGTAACAATAAAATCAAATGATTATTAAATAAAAATAATTCACAACTGTTTTGTCACTAATGTTCTCTCTTTATGCCATACGCATTCTATGTGGAGGGGGGTTGAATCACCATTTACTTCTGTAGTTGCAACATTTTAATTCATGGCACCTTGTATTTTATGTCCCCAATAATTCATCTTGCCAATCTTTGCTCTTTTATTTTTTACACCAATGTTACTGTTTTTTAAAACCTAAATCACAGTTTATCAGGAAAGGACATACATCACTGTACCCCTTTGTCCATTAAGCAGGTTGTTCTAGGAAACTGCCACCCTGCACTCTCACCCCAAATAGCTTTAAGATGTCTCAGGCCAAAAGATAAATGTTGCAGGGAAGGAAATAAGAAAAAAGCCTCTCTTTTTCTTGATGTTGTTTGTAACGTGTGTAGTGAATTCCAGGTATATCTGTATTTAGTACTTAATGCAAAATTGATTTTGATCTAAACAAATATAAATGCATCTTACATCAGATTGTGGTTCAGGATACTTTACAAGACTTACATCAGCTTGGGGATCTTCTGGAAAATCTTCAGAGTTTGTGTTAATTGATCTGTATCAGAGAAAAGTAGCAGGTACATTGTGATTTAGGTAAACGAATCAGCCTAGTTGATCAGCAGGAGAACAGGTGTTGTGTTCTAATTTAGGTTTGACATCAAGATCTGGGGTCTACCCTATGCTGTATTGGCTCTTAAAATCAGGTTTCAGTAATTGGTTATTCCTTACAGGTGTAGGTATTTAAGCTACACACGATCGGTTAATTATTTTCTTAAAATGTCTTTCTTTGAAACCTGTGAAATTTTAGTTTACTAAATCTCCTGGCAGACTTTAAAAAATATTATACAAGCATCATCACTCTCTTCCCTCACTTACTTGGAAGGATTTTCTGTTCTGATTACCACTCATTCATCCCCCTCCCCACCAAATGAGAATCTCTGCTTTCAGGAGTCATCACTACTAATGTGTGTAGATATAGTTCTCTTAGATATGCCAGTAAGGAGCAAAAGTGAGTGACTGGTAATAAAGTTGGAAAAAAACAAGTTTGAAAAAAGTATTTTTGAGAAAAGTTTTTGCATTTAGAATCGAGATACCAAGGCTATTTTGAAAGGTTCTATTATTTCAAATGGATAACGTTCCAGGTTTTTTTGTTTTTTGTTTTTAAAAGTTCACTCCTTTCCAGAAACGTTTACATCTAGTGGCTGCTGAAAAAATAGCTGTTTGAGTACTCATTCCGAATGTAATCAGAATATAATCAGAAGTTTGTCCATTTTCTCCATTTTATTTAACTTTCCAGTTTTTAGTCATAATATTAGCATCACTTTTACTTATTTCAAATTCCCATCTTAATCCTTTACCAAAGTCTTTTGTGTAGGTTGTTTCTTTTTCTCATTAATCCACATCAGCAATTATTTGCTGAAAACCTTTTCTGTTTGTATTGGCATACGTTAGGTAAGTTTAAAACAGTCTTTGTCCACTCACAACTTAAATTCTACTAGCAATGCTCTTTCAGCTTCTGCTGTTGTATGATATTGTAGTAAATAATAGTATACCACCCAGTTTCTCTTTGTAAATGTCTTTTAATCCAGAAGACTAGTATTAAGAGATAATTTGTTCTTCACCCATCAGTTCTTCATTGTATATTCTAAGAGACAAATTCAGAGTACTATTCAAAGATCTCTTTCAAAAAGCAGTTTTCATTGCATGTTAGTAGGATTAAAATGCACATTTAGATCATTGTTTTCTGTAACGCTAAGCAAACCGTAGTGGTCAAGATCACAGTCTCTGGAATAAACCCGAGATTCAAATACTAGCTCTACTACTTACTGTGTAACTCTGGGGAAGGAACTTAATCTTTCTAAACTTAACTTCTGTAAGGGTTGTTTTGAGAGTTAAATAATATACCATGTACAGCATTTAGTATAGTGTCTGGCATAGACTAAATATACCATAAAATGATAATGATACTTTTCATATTATAATTCAAATTCTCTCAAGAATCTTTAGATACCTTCTAAATCATCAGGAAAGATTGCATGGTGGTGATTAGTATAATTTCACTCTTTTTGGAAAAATAACCTGAGTAATTTACTTAGTTATCTAAAATATTCCATTTCCCAATGGGAGGGGAAATGTATGAATATATAGCTTTTTTAAGAGTATCTCATTCAATAACAGAGTGGTTTGCTCATCTTAATTTTCTCCTTTATAATGTTTCAAATTATAATCTTGGCAAACGGGTTTGTTTTTTCTTTTTTCTGTATGAAAAGTGTGCCATCTGACTTTAAGCTCTAATGAATACCTGCTTATAGTGTAAAATGGAGCTTCTTTCAGATAGTCGTCTTTTTCTAGAAATAGTTGCAGGGAAGTTCCTTCTTTTCCATTTTTATTTTAGCTGGTGGAAATTGCCCTTTTCTTCCCCTTGATTCTCGTATGTCTGATTAACTTGGCCTTTTTTCTTTTTCTTTTTTTTTTTTTTGAGACGGAATCTCGCTCTGTAGCCCAGGCTGGAGTGCAGTGGCCAGATCTCAGCTCACTGTAAGCTCCGCCTCCTGGGTTTATGCCATTCTCCTGCCTCAGCCTCCCCAGTGGCTGGGACTACAGACGCCTGCCACCTCGCCCGGCTAGTTTTTTTTTTTTTTTGTATTTTTTAGTAGAGATGGGGTTTCACCGTGTTAGCCAGGATGGTCTCGATCTCCTGACCTCGTGATCCGCCCGTCTCGGCCTCCCAAAGTGCTGGGATTACAGGCTTGAGCCACCGCGCCCGGCCAGCTTGGCCCTTTTTCTTAAGATAAAGTAGTTTCTATTGTGAAAACTCTTTCCTAAAAACAGAATAAACCAGAGACAAATCAAGAGTACAAATCAGACAGTTTACTCTCATCTTCTCTTTGTACGTTTTCTCTTAATTTTACTACCTTTATGTGGTGCCTGGTGTGACACTCTAATGGCAGAAGACGTTATAAAGTAGCTGGACAAGGAAGTGTGCTTTGCTGCCTCATAGATGCAAATTTTTTGAAGGTATACCATTGGTATCCTGCATTCCTCTGACCCCCATTTGAGTATTCTTCATGGCGTCTGCCTGGTTTCATTTAGCTATCTGGAGCATTATTAGAAAGTAGCAGTAAAGATTGGATAGGGTGATTTGGAGACACTTTTCCTATCTATTTTGATTGACACCTCGAGGTTCCCAGTGGTACACTGGTTTGTAGTGAGATAGTAGCACCATTTCAGGTAAGGTGTCCAGCTTGGGTCCTTTGCCTGTGTTGCTGTCATTCTCTGCTAGAGAGTCACAAGTGTCTCGGTTGGGCTGAGTATATCATTCTTTTTTATTATTATGTTAAAGTATCAGAGATTAAAATATATAGGTAAGTGTCTAAAAACTTCAACATGATTTCTCATCTCGTTGTCAATTTGTAAAATTGATGTAACTATTTGTTAGTTGGACCCAAACTTCCTTTTTTCCCGAAGTTGTCTTTAATTTCCGTTTAATAAGCAGTGGAAAATAAGGTTTGTATAGGCAAAGCCATTGATCTGATCTTTATTCTGATTTTGTAAATTCTGACTTCACTATTTATAGACCCAGGTCTTGACACTGACAGTTTACTTAGATGTTCTATTATTTGTCTGCTGACTTACGTAAAATAGAAAGTTACACTGTTGTATGTTGAATTGTATTTTTGTTTATTTCTTTGGCTTATATATAATCGATGTTTTTAATTTTTCTTTAGCTTTATCTCTTATTTTAGGCTGATGATTTAACATAGGTTTCCCCATGATTAACTTATGGGAATGATTTTTTGATAATTAAAAATTTTTAAATGGCATTGAAATTTCCAGAAATTTCCAAAGTTTTATAAATATCTCTATCTCTCTTTTGTTTTAGGCTAAAATAAATGAAGCTGTAGAATGCTTACTGTCCCTGAAAGCTCAATATAAAGAAAAAACTGGGAAGGAGTACATACCTGGTCAGCCCCCATTGTCTCAAAGTTCAGATTCAAGCCCAAACAGAAATTCTGAACCTGCTGGTTTAGAAACACCAGAAGCCAAATTACTTTTTGACAAAGTAGCTTCTCAAGGAGAAGTAGTTCGGAAACTTAAAACTGAAAAAGCCCCTAAGGTTAGTGGGTTATTTTGTTTATGTGTTTTTGTTTTTTACATTTCAGAGTATTTTCTTTGCCTCAAGTGTTTTCTGCCCCATCAAATCTAGCTAACTTCTACTCATATTTCAATTCTCGATTCTCCTGCCTTGCCTTTTAGAGAAACGTTGTTGATTGTTTCTTACCCCAACTAGATTTGACTGGATGTTTTCATATGACACAGCCCATCACTGACATAGTACTTAAACAGACTGTATTTTAATTGTTAAGTTGTTTCCCTCCAATCTGTAAGATCCAGAATAGTGACCTAGACCCTAGCACAGTGCTCACCCATTGAAGGCCCTTAATATTTACCTTGTTTTTCATTCTTTCTCCTAAAGCTCTGTCAAACTGAAATAGTAGGTTTTATTTTGAGCTCTTAGTAGTCTGTGCTAATTCTGTTATCTTTTTAGGAGTAGATTTTTTTGTACAGATTCACATGAGTGGAAGACAGTCATTGTAGTTTTGAAATTTAACTTTATTAGAACTTGATAACCATTATCTCATCTTTATAATTGTGAAATGTTCAACTTATGTAATTTAATGGCTTTTAACTTAGATTCCTATGGAATACATGTTAGATACCAGTGCTTTCTAGTAGAACTTTCTGCAGTGATGGAAATATTCTATAACAGTATTGTCTAATATAGTAGTCATTAGCCACATGAGCATTTGAAATGTGATTATGGTGACTTAGGAAGTGAATTTTTAATTTTATTTACTTTAAATGAACCACATGACTACTATTTGGATAGTGCAGTTATAGACCGTGCTATTTTCCAGTCACAGTTTGCACAATTCTATCCCTGTTTATAATAATCTTTATAATTTCAATAGTTGGTGTAACACCTACCCCAAACCCTTCTGTCCCCAAATCCCTGTCTTTAATTGTGTTTGCAAATCTGCTTTTAAACTTTGGACAGATCCTTTTGTAGTTCCTAAGTGTGATGGTGGGGTTTTCACACTCATATATGAGATATGCCTCCCTCAAACCTTATTACCACCTGGGCACATTACCCATCTGACTTTGGGGGATAAAAGAAAGCTTTGAGCATTGTATTTAAGTGTGCTTAGACAATGACTTGAATTAAATACTGTCTTCTCTTTTTCCTCTTTTGCTAAACTAAAGGATCAAGTAGATATAGCTGTACAAGAACTCCTTCAGCTAAAGGCACAGTACAAGTCTTTGATAGGAGTAGAGTATAAGCCTGTGTCAGCCACTGGAGCTGAGGACAAAGATAAGAAGAAGAAAGAAAAAGAAAATAAATCTGAAAAGCAGAATAAGCCTCAGAAACAAAATGATAGCCAAAGGAAAGACCCTTCTAAAAACCAAGGAGGTGGGCTCTCATCAAGTGGAGCAGGAGAAGGGCAGGGCCCTAAGAAACAGACCAGGTAATGAATTGCAGAAACTTCATTTGAAGCAAAGCAGAGCTTTGAATGAATTCAACTCTTACTATTTTTTAAAACAAATTTTGATTAGTTTATCACATTAAGTTAGAGAACGCTAAAACTGTAATGTCAGCAGATAGCATTTATTAATTTTCCATTTAATTTTTAAAATAGGTAACCCATTTGTTTGGTTCAAGAATCTCAGAATATAAGAAGTTCCTGTGCATGTTTCCCATCTTTCCAGTTTTCTCCACCACCGTAATCAATCGGTAGCCACTGTTAACAGTTTCTTCTGTGTCTGTTGGCGATTTTCATTTATTATTCAAGTAAATACAGATATATATATATATCACACACAAATATACATACATGTTTTCTCTCCTCCTTTTTAAACATAATTGGTAGCCTAATTATACACATTGTTTTGCACCTTAAGCAGATTTTTTTCAAATGAAAATCTTTTATGGGGACTAAGTGAGAGCTTCATTCTCAATTTAAAAATTGATAGTTTAAATATAAGACAAAACTGACTAAAGACAAAACAGTGGGATAGATGGCTCTTTAAGGATCTTCCAATCTATGTGAATAATGTGCAGTCATACACCACATAATGATGTGTCAATCAACAGTGGACTACTTATGTGACATTGGTCCCTAAGATCATAACGGAGCATGTATAGAAACCTGATATATGGCACTTGATGTTGGCATTGAAATATAACAAGCTATGATGTTTGCACAATGATGAAATCACCTAACAACGTATTTCTCAGAATATATTCATGTTATTAAGTGACGCATGATTGTAATTTTTTGTCTCTTTCCACAATTAGAGTGAACTTTATGATGGGTTTTCCTTAATGGCTTAATAAGAAGAAAAAACTGTTACTGAGATACTTTGGTTTTACATTTGTTTAGCTGAGCATCAAATTTTGCTGCCTCTTAGCTCTCATATCATATACACAGTGTCTCCTTAAACAAGAGAATGCAACAGATATTTTTCTTTTTGACTATTAAACTGAATAGCCAGAGTTATAGCAGGATAGAAGAGAGTGTAGAACTTTTCACCTTTTACTTTCTTAGTGCTTGTGAAAGTGCTAGGTTTCATAGTTATTTTATTGAGGTATGTCATAGTGAAACAATGGAGAATGCAAATGCAAATACATTAAAATTTTTAGCCACTAAAACTTTGTTTCTAAACTCCAAGAAGAGACCATACTCTATCCTGAATAATTGTTATTTCAAAAAAATGATTATTGTCTGAAATAATTTTTTATTACAGACCTAGTTTATTTTACAAGCGTCTATCTCTGCAACTTTTATTCTAGTTAAAAGAAAAACTTAAGGCCAGGCGCAGTGGTTCACACCTGTAATGCCAGCACTTTGGGAGGCTGGGGTGGGCAGATCAGTTGAGGTCAGGAGTTTGAGACCAGCCTGGCCAACATGTCAAAGCTCCGTCTCTATTAAAATTACAAAAAAATTAACCAGGCATGGTGGCACACACCTGTAATTCCAGCTGCTCGGGTGGGGGAAGGGGTGCTGAGGCATAAGAATCACTTAAACCTGGGAGGTGGAAGTTGCAGTGAGCTGAGATCGGATCAGTACACTCCAGTCTGGGTGATGGAGTGAGACTGTTTCAAAAAAAGAAAAAGAAAAACTTGTATAAATTTGGCTAATATGCACACATAAGTACACACACATATATGTGTGTATTTATAGCCATTGTTTTTATTACTTTTTAGGTTTTACTTTCAGTGAAATGGTGATCTTACTATAATTTTAACTGGCATAAGATTCTTCTTTTTTAGTGGGAGAATAGGTGTGAACAGGCTCTGTCTCTATCACAAATTCATTACCTTAAAAAGAACCTTGTAAAAGAGATGTCTGCATAGAAGCATAGAATCATAGCTTTTGTTACATTTGGCTTTCCTAGATTTTGTGGATAATGTCTCACAACTTTTTAAGAGATGTCTCTGCTGTTTTTTTTTTGTTTGTTTGTTTTTGTTTTTTTTTTTTGAGACGGAGTTTTGCTCTTGTTGCCCAGGCTGGAGTGCAATGATGCAATCTCGGCTCACCATAACCTCTACCTCCCTGGTTCAAGCGATTCATTCTCCTGCCTCAGCCTCCCAAGTAGCTGGGATTACAGGCATGCACCACCATGCCTGTCTAATTTTGTAATTTTAGTAGAGACAGGGTTTTCTCCATGTTGGTCAGGCTGGTCTCAAACTCCCAACCTCAGGTGATCTGCCCGCCTCGGCCTCCCAAAGTGGTGGGATTACAGGTGTGAGACACTGTGCCCAGCATTTCTACTGTTTTTTAGGTTAAAAACATTATCTTAGGGGCTAGGCATGGTGGCTTATGCCTGTAATCCCTGCACTCTGGGAGGCCAGAGCAGGAGGATTGTATGAGGCCAAGAGGTCAAGACTGGCCTGGGCAACATAGCGAGACCCTGACTCTACCAAAAAATAAAAATAAAAAAATAAGCCAGATGTTGTATGCGCCTGTAGTCCTAGCTACTCAGGAGGCTGAGGCGAGAGAATCTTGAGCTGAGGAGTCCGAGGTTGCGGTGAGACAGGATCACACCATTGCGCTCCAGCCTGGGTGACAGAGTGAGACCCTGTCTTAAAAACAAAACAAGAAAACACAATATTATCTTGGGGATGAATATAGAGAAGTTACAAATATGGAAATAACTCATACTGAAGAAAAACTAATCTATTTTGAACTTTAGAGGTTTCATTCGACCTAAAAGCAGTTGCTGAATGAAGAGATTTATCTTTTACTTTTCATATCTGCAGGTTGGGTCTTGAGGCAAAAAAAGAAGAAAATCTTGCTGATTGGTATTCTCAGGTGAGTATGCATTCAGTTGATTTTTATGTTTTAAGTCTCAATGGCTGCTTTATGTTTAGATTCTAAAATACACCACAAAGGCAATAGTAATAATGTTATATAATGCCTTTAATACATACTGTAGTCATTTAACATGACACTATTTTTCAGCATGTTCACATGAAGTCCTGAATTGAAAAGTAGTACCATGAGATAGTGATTTTTTTTTTTTATGTTCAAGTAAAGGGATTAATTCAAGGCCACAAAGATATAGTCAATAGCAGAGACAGGATTGGAATTCAATTTTTTTTTTTTTTGAGATGAGAGTGTCACTCTGTCACCTAGGTTGGTGTGCAGTGGTGTGATCTTGGCTCACTGCAACCTGCACCTCCTGGGTTCAAGCAATTCTCCTGCCTCAGCCTCCCGAGTAGCTGGGACTACAGGCACATGCCACTATGCCCGGCTAATTTTTGTAGTTTTAGTAGAGACTGGGTTTCACCATATTCGAGGCTGGTCTTGAACTTCTGACCTCAGGTGATCCACCCACCTCGGCTTCTCAAAGTCCTGGGATTACATGTGTAAGCCACCATGCCCGGTGGAATTCAAGCTTTATTCAGAGTTTGGAACCCTGTTATATGTTGTTTTTCAGTATAGTCAGGTCTGTTTTATTTCCATTATGACCTCCCACATTAAGGGGATGTATCAACAGTAGAAGCCTCCAGATTTGAATTTTGGTTATTATACTCTTGCCACTTACACTAGAATTTTGGTTGAATATAAGCTTTAAAGACTATTTTTCTTTTAAAAAGGTCATCACAAAGTCAGAAATGATTGAATACCATGATGTAAGTGGCTGTTATATTCTTCGTCCCTGGGCCTATGCCATTTGGGAAGCCATCAAGGACTTTTTTGATGCTGGGATCAAGAAACTTGGTGTTGAAAACTGCTACTTCCCCATGTTTGTGTCTCAAGGTGCATTAGAGAAAGAGAAGACTCATATTGCTGACTTTGCCCCGGAGGTAAGTGAGCTTCTTTTTTATTTTTTTTTGCAATGTTCTCTGACAAACTTGAAAATATATTTTCAACTTTTGAGTTTAACAACCAATTTTGAAAAATGTAAAGCCATTTTTGTTAAAAAGTTCTGTTTCTGCCTTTATAGCAAGTAATGATTTTGTCACATTAATTAACTGACTTTTAATATTTAGAAGGTCAGTAAGTGCATACCTTTCCTCACAGTGAACAGCAGCAACTATTTTAACTTGCCTAAATTGATATAGCAAAAATTAAAAGAGGAAATTTGCCTGCATTTGTACTGTTGCTCCAAAATGCTATTGAAAAAAAATGTATGAAAAATGATTTTTTCTTACTAGGTTGCTTGGGTTACAAGATCTGGCAAAACCGAGTTGGCAGAACCAATTGCCATTCGTCCTACTAGTGAAACAGGTGAGAACAGGCCTTGGAGTGCAGGAGAATGCTCAATGAACAATAGAGACAGCTTCTAGAGTTGAGTCTCAGCTTTCGCTTTGTGATAGGTATAATCCCTGTTGACAATACAAAACTTCATGAGTGTTGATAACGATTGAATGCAGACTTAGGTTGTCTAGAGTTTTGTTCTCTAATAGTCATTGCAGAGCTCTTTATCATTAAATTATAGGATTTTTAATTTAAATACTCATTTTTATGCTGTAAATTTTTAGGACTTTTCAAGGAATTTTATTCTTAGAATAATTTTTATTGTTGAAATTGATTATAATATTGCAAATACAAATGTTTATGCCATAATTATTTTTAAATTTTAATAATACATTTAGGTTTGCATTCATGTAGGGTGTTCATAGGTCACTAAGTACTTTTACATCATCTTGTGTTATTCTTACAACAGTGTTGTGAGGAAGGCAGGGGCAGTTACTGTGATTTCCATTTTGCCGGTAAAGAAAAGTCTCTGAAAGATTAAATGATTTTTCTAAAATTACATATGGTAAATGATAATGCTGTTGGAAAAGTTGAGGTTTTGGGCTTTACAGCGTCTTTCAAAGTGATCATTCATCTGTAGAGTTCAGGATTGTTTGTTCTTATTTGATATTTCTAGTGATACTTTTGTATAATACATTATTAATATTGTGATACCAGTTTTTTTCTCTGAGACTATTTCGCAAAGTTGTGTTTGTTTTGGTTTACTAATTATAGATCATGAGAAGGCTATTCTAAGACAGATATCTTCACTTTGCAATTCATTGCAAGAGCTTTCATACTCTGAATAGATCCATCAGATAGATATAAATTAATTCTGCTTCTCATACATAACCGCTGGATTCAGCAAATTGTTTAGCTTCTATAAACTCAGCTTTCCACGTCTTTAAAACTGAGATTATGATACCTACTTATGGGTTGAATGCAAGAATTGAACAGGTCAATGAATGCAGAGAGCTTAACGTAGGACATGACCTTTATTCGTGTTTTTAAAAACCAAACATGAAAACCGTCAAAGTACATTAACTATTATGTGAAGAATGTAAAATTTTCTGTGAAGAATTGAAAATATGATCAAGTTTAGATTTGTATCCTTGAGTAATACACTTTATGAAATAGATAATACTATTCACTTATTATAAACATTGGAAATATATTTACACAAACATACATTTTATTTTTCAAATTTATTTATTACATTTTAATTCCTACTAATTATCTTGCTGGTTTAGCTCTTACAGCCTTAAAGGAGAAATAAAGCCTTAAATGACTGTCTCTATTTTCCCATGTCTTTCAGTAATGTATCCTGCATATGCAAAATGGGTGCAGTCACACAGAGACCTGCCCATCAAGCTCAATCAGTGGTGCAATGTGGTGGTAGGTATTAACTCCCTCTTATGTTCTATTATTATTCATGTTATTTTAAAAAATGTATATATTTTGTTTTTATTTTCAAAGGATTGGGAGTATGGAACTATTTTTGAAGTATTTAAGATAAATTGTGATTTTTGATTACTTACTATATAAAATGGTAATAAAAATTGGAAAGTGACTGGGCATGGTGGCTCATGCTTATAATCCCAGCACTTTGGGAGGTTAAGCAGACAGATCACTTGAGCCCAGGATTTTGAGACCAGCCTAGGCAACATGGCAAAACCACATCTCTACTAAAAATTAGCGAGGTGTGTTGATGTGCACCTGTAGCCCAGCTACTTGGGAGGCTAAGGTAGGAGGATCATTTGAGCCTGGGAGGCAGAGGGTTTCAGTGAGCCATGATTGCACCACTGCACTCCAGCCTGAGGGACAGAGCAAGATCCTGTTTCCAAAAAAAATTGAAAAACTCTTTATAATGACTACATTGTTTTCTTGCCTCTTCCAGCGTTGGGAGTTCAAGCACCCTCAGCCTTTCCTACGTACTCGTGAATTTCTTTGGCAGGAAGGGCACAGTGCTTTTGCTACCATGGAAGAGGCAGCGGAAGAGGTATAAAAAGTTATTTTCCATATTAACTGTGTTCCATTTTTTTTGTTCAGGCTCTGCAATTTTGTTATTTAAAATGTATGTAACACCTGTTAAAAGCAAAATCAAATTAATTCAAACGTATATGGATTTAAGTAACTGCTTATTGGAATGTTATTAATAGGGGAAATAGGCTCTTAAATTTTTAAGTGAAAATACTTCTGGGCTTTAATGTGTATAAAAAGTTATTTTTCAGGAAATTTTCATTTTGATATTGTGTGTCTTTCGTAACATTTATTTTCTCTTATCTTCTAAACTTATATATACATTTTAAAAAGTTACTTGACTTCTTTTTACATTGCTTGGTTGAGTATCTTTCTTAATAAATTCACACTGGCTGCTTTAACCTTTTCATAAAAAGAGGTTTTTATTGTTCGAATTGCTTTTCCCACACAATTAGTCTTAAGTAGTGCAGTTTTATAGATGTTAATGAATAAATGTACCCTAAATTTGAACACATTTACATTTAAAATGTTACAGGTCTTGCAGATACTTGACTTATATGCTCAGGTATATGAAGAACTCCTGGCAATTCCTGTTGTAAGAGGAAGAAAGACGGAAAAGGAAAAATTTGCGGGAGGAGACTATACAACTACAATAGAAGCATTTATATCTGCTAGTGGAAGAGCTATCCAGGTATCAAACTGCCACATAGGATTCATAAGTCACTGTAAGCACAGTCCATGGACAGATCCAGTAATTTCTTCCGTCATCACAGAAGTAGACTCTTTTAAAAAATAAATGTTTAGTGTACTTTTGTATAATAATTTCAAGCAAATCTATCCCATTCCTCTGTCTCCATGGTTCGTTAAGTCATGATACATATCCTGAATTACTACTAAAATATGATTTCCTTTTTAACTGTTGTAGGTAAAATTACTGCTATAAAAGGAGCTGCCCAGAGCAAAATACTTGTAAATAGTATTTTTTGACTAATCTTAATCTCTTGTTATGGTAATTATGCTTATAATTAAAAACCTTATTTAATGTAAAAAAAGTGAGAAAAGACAAGTCTAGTGCAATTTTTAAAGCATGTGATCTTATAGTAATCATTTTCAAGAGCATAATAGTTTATTAAAAATAAAGCTTATCTTTCTCTACTTTAGGGAGGAACATCACATCATTTAGGGCAGAATTTTTCCAAAATGTTTGAAATCGTTTTTGAAGATCCAAAGACACCAGGAGAGAAGCAATTTGCCTATCAAAACTCCTGGGGCCTGACGACTCGAACTATTGGTGTTATGACCATGGTTCATGGAGACAACATGGGTTTAGTATTACCACCCCGTGTAGCATGTGTTCAGGTAAGGAAAATATTCCTGTTTATCATTCATTTTATAAAATACAAGCCATATTTACTAAGGGAAATTTGAAAGAATGATTTTCTGAATATCATCCAGGCAGATTTCTCTGATAATAAAAACAACGTGGAATGCAATCTGGACCCTAGTGTTTTGTAACTGTGTGTATCATTTACATTATTTATTGTCTCTTACTCTTTTAATTTTTAAGTTACTTATATAAACATTTTTAGAAGTCATTTTTTAAAAACGGTTTATAATATGTTAAATGAGCTGGGCATGCAGGCTCACGCCTGTAATCCCAGCACTGTGGGAGGCCAAGGCAGGCAGATTACTTGAGCCCAGGAGTTTGAGACTAAGCCTGGGCAACATGGCAAAATTCAGTCTACAAAATATTAGCCAGGTGTGGTGGCATGCACTGATAGTCCCAGCTACTTGAGAGGTTGGGGTAAAAAATATATATTTGTGTGTGTGTGTGTGTGTGTAAAATAGATTAAATGAAATATAGTAGGTCAGCTGAAAATGCATTTAGATGGGTAAGTGATTTGCAGGTAATTAGTAGATATTATATATGGATTAGAAATCACACAGCTGATTTGTATTAATAATAATAGCCACTAGTAGGTTTCGACTTCTGAGAGCTTCTGTATCTGTTTCTTTGCATAAATTTGGGACATTGTGCTGAATTCTAGGTGGTGATTATTCCTTGTGGCATTACCAATGCACTTTCTGAAGAAGACAAAGAAGCACTGATTGCAAAATGCAATGATTATCGAAGGCGGTTACTCAATGTTAACATCCGCGTCAGAGCTGATTTACGAGATAATTATTCTCCAGGTTGGAAATTCAATCACTGGGAGCTCAAGGTAAATTCCTCAGTTGTATCTTTTACCCTCAACATCTGCAATTTGAGTTTAGATTTTCCTCTGCATGTTTTTATTAAACTTGAAGTTTCTCATTACTTTCCTCTATTTTGATAGTGGGGGCTTTTTTTCTTCTTCACTTAAACTGTTGAGCGCTGACACAGTTCATAGCTTTGTAATAGTGATACTTAAATTTAAAATAGTTTTGGTGGAAGCTTATTTTTATGATGTTAGAATAAAAATGATCTTGAGCCCTTGTTTATGATTTCCCTCACATAGCTGGTATACTAAAATGTTTATGCTAGGAGTTCATATAATTAATAAGTTATTTACATAGACCACCAGAATAACAGTGCATGGACATCACTTAGCTGTCTTTGTTATAGCTAATAGTGAAACATCCGAGATTAATTTTGTTCTTGAGTTTTCACACCAAGTGTTTCATACCAGTTTGTTGATTTTTATTTTGTTTATTAAAGTCTACATTCTGCTTTATTGTTTGTAATATAACTTTCATTTATTGCACATTGTCATTAATAGATTGTCTGTGCCCTTAATTTTGTTTTATAAACTTATGGGATTTAACAATTTTTCTTAGGCTGAAAGAGGGAATCTTACTGGATCTAGAAATTAGGAATCGAGACTGTATAAACTGATATTATAGGCGATGGGATGAGAGAATGTATTGAGATTGCAGCTGCAAGCTTTCAAACTATGGAAGCTCAGCAATATTGGGATTATTAAGTATTTATACATCTAGGGTTCCCAAAAGTTGCTAATATTTATCATCTTGTTTGTTTCAAATGGCCCCTGAGGTAAATTTCCTTTGGCAAGGAATGGTAATTATATTGATAATTGTTTCTCTTTTATGTAATATACCAGCTTCTTTACATGCTCTTCTAAACATGAATTTTTTTTCCATGTCATTTCCTTTTTAATTGCACTCTTTTTTGCTTACTTATAAATAGCTATTGTGTGATGCCAGTAGCAGTTTCTCTAAACTAATTTCTACTTAACCTGGGCTATAAAATGTTACAGGAGAAATTTATTGCTGGCTACTAGCGAAATTAAAAAGAAAAAACCATCGACATTCATTCTTGAATTCTTCTTTGTACCCTTTCCTCTTTTATTCATTTCTCATCCTTAAACTGACTTGGCTTTGTCTTTGTCACTCTTCTTTTAGTACCCTAGTGAGCCTATACTATGTTGGGGAGGTATTCTTAGTATGAGTTGGGTCTGCTACAGCTTCATTGTCTGTATTCCTCAGGAAAGAAAATAAAGCACCTAAGTTCTAAACTTGATGCCTCAAGTTAAAGAACATTGAGAAAGAGAGTTCACTATCTAGTGGAAGGTATTAATGGAAGGTATTAGATTAATGCCATTTTAGTTCCATTTAGTCAAATAATTTCTAAGAAAAAATATTTTAAGAGCTCTGGATTTGTATTTCTTTGACAGCCATTGACCAAAGTGTGTGAGCGATATATACGCACATTTTGAAACTTACTCAGATTAGTAAATGAGCTATAATATGGTTTGATTGTGAGGCCAGAACCCAGCAACTCCTGTAATTCTTTGGTACCCCTTCCTATATTATGAAAATATAAAGGGGAAAATAATCTGAGTGAATTAACTACTTTTCTTTTTGCTATGTGGAAAGAGTAAGATAATTTTGTGTTGCTGTTGAAGCAAAACACAAATCTTTTACAGTTAAATTTGTAACTAGTTTTAGAAAAAAACTATCAACAAAATATTTGCCTCCTCCATGATTTGGCTTCAGATTACCTTTCCAACTTCCACTTTTCATTATCCCCTTTCATATGCCCTTTTCTCTCTTCTTCACAGATAGCCTGTTTTTTCCACCTCTATGTCTTTGCTTGTGCTATTTCTTCTACCTGGGTTGTAAAATTTTTTTTATCATGCAACAGTCACAAACTTACAATAAAGCAAGTCCAATACAAATAATTAATTTTTCCTGCTTGAATCATTTGAAAATAAGATGCTAACCTGATGCTCCATCACCCTACAAATATACTCTCCTACATAATCACAGCACAACCAACATAGTACAACTAACATATTCTCCTACATAATACAACACAAGTCGGTATAGTAATGTTCGTACATTACTATAGTCTAATTCTAGACCCTCATTCAGCTTTCAGGAGCTGTCTGACTAGTGTTTCTTTATAGCAGAAGGATCTCGTTCAGAACTATTTGTATGTAGTTATTATGTATCTTTAGTCTCTTTCAGTCTGCAATCATTTCTCAGGTTTTCGTTGATTATCGTGATCTTGACACAGCACATTTCTTATTAGCCTTTCTATTAGCTAATTCATATTTTATGGATCCATGGTTTCTAATATTAAGCACTGGGTTAAAGAATCTGTTACTAATGTTATTTGTTTTGATGCTCAAAGTGTCTCCGGTTTGGCCATTATGATCCCTTAAAGCTGGCTTTTGTGTCCTTTTGACATTCTCCATCATTCTTTAAGCACTTCCTTGCTGCTTGGCACAAGATGTTGTAGGCTTATCTTGTACTTTTTCTACCCTGGCCCAGGAATTTGCCATATCTCTAAGAAGCTCTGGTTCTTTTGCGTGGAGAATGGTATTTAGTGCTGGGTATGCTCATTGCTTTTGAGCTATCACTTCTCCCAGGCCTTCTCAGTAGATGGAGCTACTGAATATGTATATATATGTAGATGTCCATACACACATACAGATATGTGTACACTTTTACCACAATATTTCCATGTCTATTTATATATGTTGAAAACCAAGAGTTTGTATCTATACTTTAAATTCCAATAAAAAACCACAGGGTGAACCCGGCGCGGTGGCACATGCCTATAATCCGAGCACCGTGGGAGGCTGAGGCAGGTGGATCACCTGAGGTCAGGATTTCGCCACCAGCCTGTCCAACATGGTGAAACCCCGTCTCTACTAAATATACAAAAATTAGCTGGGCTTGGTTGTGGCTACCTGTAGTCCCAGCTACTCAGGAGGCTGAGGCAGGAGAATCGCTTGTACCTGGGAGGTGGAGGTTGCAGTGAGCCCAGATTGCACCATTGCACTCCTGCTTAGGTGACAAGAGTGAGGCTCCGTCTCAGGAAAACAACAACAACAACAACAAAAACTACCACAGGATGCATTCTAGTTTTTCTCCATTGTGCTCGTAATTCCCTTTTCTGACAATGAAAAACCTAGCTCTAATTATCCTTAGTACATGAATTTATTAGATTAGTCACCCTGTATGCCACCAATCTCTCATTGCCATTGCCACCCACTCCTGTGTATGAATGAGCTCCTTATCCCTCGTGTGCTCTGTCACTCTATACAAGGTTGTTCTCATGCGCAGATGCCCTCTCACCTGACTCAGGCTCAGACACCCTGCTGTGGGCTACCAATGACTTTCTCCTTTTTCGGTGTAGGATCCAGTCCTATTGCATTTTACTGTCATGTCCTTTTAGTTTTCTTTAATCAGAAGTAGTTCCTCAGACTTTCGTTGTCATTTATGACATAGGCATTTTTATAACTATAGGTCACTTATTTTATGAATGTTCTTTAATTCTGATGAATAATTTCCTTATTAATTTTTATCTTCTCCAGTAACTTTTCTTCTCTCTTCCAGCTGAGGAATATTCTCTCACTGCTGACTTTCCGTATTAGTTTTTGTTGTTTATATGTGTGCCTTATTTACCCTACAAAGCATGAAGCTTCTTGAGGACAAGATGTATTTCTTATTCATCTTTTAAATCTCATTGCACTTAGCACTGTATCTTACAAATGCATGTAATACATTCAGTATAATATATTGGATAAATAAACTAAAGCAATAAAATAATGTCATATTTAGCATACAACAATTTGTTCCATTGTGGTTTTTTTTGTTTGTTTGTTTGTTTTTAATCTCATTTTGTAAAATAATCTTCCCTAGGGGTAAATAAGGACTTCTAGAGTAATATTTAAAATTTTTCCTATGGCATTTTTTGGGTGTACCACCCGGCATCTAAATTGTATATGGAAGCATCTAACTTAGGAAAATCCTGTTAATTTTAGAGGATTATTCATTCAAAAAAATTATTTAAAATCTACTATTTATCAAATAAGGTTCTGGGCCTCAAAAATGTGGTGTTTCCCTAATCCTTAAGGATTTTAATCCCCTTACAGGATACACATTCACAAGACTGAACATTCCCAAGTCTTAAACTTGCATATAGTCCATGCTTAAGTTGCTGGAAAAACCAAAGAGTATAGGGGAGTGGTTCTTAAACTGGAATCCTAGGACCAGCAGTGTCGGCATCACTTGGAAACTCGTTAGAAATATAAACTCTTGGCCAAGTACAGTGGCTCACATCTATAATCCCAGCAATTTGGGAGGCTGAGGCGGGCAGATCAGTTGAGGTCAGGTGTTCAACACCAGCCTGGTCAACATGGTGAAACCTTGTGTCTACTAAAAATACAAAAATTAGCCAGGCATGGTGGTAGGTGCCTGTAATCCCAGCTACTCAGGAGGCTGAGGCATGAGAGTCAATTGATCTTGGGAGGCAGAGGTTATAGTGAGCCAAGATCATGCCACTGCACTCTAGTCAACAGAGTGAGACTCTGTCTTCAAACAAACAAAAAAACAAATTCTCAGGTCCCATCCCCAACCTACTCTAATAAAAGACTCTGGAGGCGGGACCCTGAAATCTGGGCATTAACAATCCTTCCAGGTGATCATAATGCATGCTAAAGATAGAGTATCCAGAATGAGGACTTTTCAACCAGAGAATACCACCGTGTCAGGAATGAGTCAAAAATGTGTCATGGTACTGATCCCGTCAGTGGCTTGTAGCCTCAAAAAGTCTTTGTTTAACCCCATTCCTGTGCAAATACGTTTTCTGGATGCTATTTTGTAAGAAAAGTTGGGAATGCTGATCTAGAAACTACCCTCTCTGTTTCTCCATGAAGAACTTCCTTAACTCAGAACCACAAGGGCAGTAGATTTTTTGTGTTAGGTTTATACCTTCTTACTAGAATAGGTTTTTATAGTATCTCAGCCGTATTACCTGTTTTTTTTGTGTTTTTTTTTTTCTTGTTTTTTGGCTTTGCCTTTGTTTTTTGGGTTTTTTATAATTTGTTGTAGATAGGCCATGAATTACATCTGTATATTCACTGGAAACATTCATATATCATTTTAACTGCCTTTTTTAATCTTATAGGGAGTTCCCATTAGACTTGAAGTTGGGCCACGTGATATGAAGAGCTGTCAGTTTGTAGCTGTCAGACGAGATACTGGAGAAAAGCTGACAGTTGCTGAAAATGAGGCAGAGACTAAACTCCAAGCTATTTTGGAAGACATCCATGTCACCCTTTTCACAAGGTAGTTTCTTAAAATTGCTTATGTCTCTCTCTCCAAATCTTCCACCACCTTTGAGATCTTTACCAAGGAATTTTTGGGGTTGTCCCAGTTGGAAGTGTTTGTTCTCTCCCTCTGAACCCTCATGCTACTTAATTCACCACTCTCTGGGTTTTTTACTTGTATTATGTTTATTTTTCTAAGTGCCATCTGCTTCCTACTAGGTTTGCAACAATGAAGTTTCTGTCCCCAGGACTAATTTGGGTTAATTTAGATCTAGGCTTTTATGAGATATAAATTCAAGGGCTTCAGGTATTGACTGTCATCTGCTGGGTACACATTGGCAGCACCTGGGAAGCTTTAGTAACTACCAGTGCCTTCCTAGAGATACTAATTTAATTGGACTGGAGAGGACCTGGAAACTATACTGTTAAAAGCTCCCCCAGGGGATTATAATATAGCCAAGGCTGAGAACCTCCTGACTAGGATTGGGAATGAGGGATAGAGGAAGGCCTTAGGGCCGCCCTCACCTATGGAGAGAGTCTTTTAGAATCACAGATCTCAAGGCAGTCAAGGAAGAGGCACCAGAAGATTAGTGGCTTAGCGTGGCACCCTGTTTTCTTTCTCTGCCTACCTGGAGCAGAAAGCAGAGAGGAAGGCCCATTACCAATGGGGATAGAGGTGCAGTTTGGGAGAGGGTAATGCCTGCATCTTTTATGAGGGCACTTATATATTGATATAAGAGATATATATATATATATATATATATCTTTTATATATTTCCTCTGAATCTGGAAATATTTAAGACCAGGGAGGTTTAAAAAATAACACAGACTCCCATAGGTGATGTGTTAATGCCAGGAAAAGAATGTCAGTCATTAGAGATTTAACAGCAGTAACAAAAGTTATGATCACCTGTTGTGTGCTTAACAAATTTCTCAGGCATTTAAGGCTCACAATAGTGCAATGATAAGGTAACTCTGATACACTGATGGTCACTGTGAGTGACAGACTTGAGATTCAAATTGAGTCCTTCTGACTTCCAGGTTATCTTTTCATTAAATTATGCTTATGTGTTTCATAAAACTTTGTCATATTTGTGAGAACAATTATGTATTGTTTTCTAATTTTGTTTGGTAGGGCTTCTGAAGACCTTAAGACTCATATGGTTGTGGCTAATACAATGGAAGACTTTCAGAAGATACTAGATTCTGGAAAGGTCAGAGACTTCTGAAAACTTTTCAGTATAAAAATATTTCAGTAAATTGTATTTTAAGACTCATTGAATTTATGCATGGTATTAATACCTTTTAAAGCCAATCACATAAAAAGATAGTACATTACTCAACATTTATATATATGTATAAATATATAATCTATATAGTCTTTGTTTTATATTTATATGTCTTATATATAAATATAGTGTGTGTGTGTGTGTGTTTATAGTCTTTGTTTTCTACTGGCTTTTCTAAAGCATTACAACATTATACCATTTTGGGGTAATACTCGTGAACTGATTATGTAAGTTTTTTTCCCATGTTTGATATGCTACTTTCTAAAGAACATTGATTCTGTATGTCTCCTTATTTCTTCATTATTGAAAATCTCTGTTATTTCAGTTTCTTTTAAGTTCCTAAAGTAACCATTGTTCTAGCTTTAGAGCTGTCATATGCGGCTGCCTAAAGCAATGTGAAAAGTCAGTTTCTTTCCATTCCCTGACTGTACATACTCAGCTCTCAATTAATTGAACTTTCTGAATAATGAGAAGAAAAGTGTTGCTTATTCTAAGCCTATTTTTCATAATGAGGGGCTATCTGGCTCCTTAGAACTCCATAGACTTTCCTAATTAGGTAGTTAATGGCTCTTTAAGATTTAATTGGTTTTATATATTGGGTATATGCAGTTGTTTCGAGCTGAAACTTTAAATTTTCATAAAGAAGAATTTCAGTTTTGCAAAGTTATTTAATTATTGGAATGAATCACTTATGGTCTTTAGTATTCTGGTATACATGTTTGAATACAACCAATCCTGTGTCCTCAGGTTACAAGTGAGAAAACCATGGGCCAGTGTCTAAATACCCCAAACTATACAGAATTTAGATCCCTCTTCTGACTAGTTAAAGCATTTTTCTCTGTATCTTTTTTTATGTATTAAATCCATGCTGAGAAGGAGCATGAATTTATGTAAGGCTTTAATTTTTATGGTCATAATGTATTAATATGTCTCTTATTTCTTAAACTGGGAAAATTAATCTCTGGCTTTCATTTTACTATTCTGTAAAATGAGTACAAAATAGATATCAAAATCCTCTTTAGATCTATAATTCTTCAGTATTTAGCCTTCTATCCTTATTGGGTTATTGCTTTTGTAATTTTTTCACCTTTCTGGGTTCTGTAATTTTTCATTTGATTCAAACTTCCTTTTTTTTTTTTTTTTTTGTTATGGGGTCTTGCTTGTTGCCCAGACTGGAGTACAGTGGTGTAAGATCTTGGCTCACTGCAACCTCCACCTCCCGAGTTCACGCAATTTCCTGCCTCAACCTTCCGTGTGACTGGGATTTCAGGCGCCCGCCACGACACCCAGCTAATTTTTGTATTTTTAGTAGAGATGGGGTTTTGCCATTTTGGTCAGGCTGGTCTTGAACTCTGACCTCAAGTGACCCATCTGCCTTGGCCTCCCAAAGTGCTGGGATTACAGGCGTGAGCCACCGCGCCTGGCCTCAAACTTCCTACTTTTAATAGAAGGCTAGACAGTGGGTAGCCATCTGTAGTACTGTGTTTTTTCTTTCACTCTGATTTATGATTTTTTTGTTCTATTATTGAATTTAAATTTTTCCTTTATTGTAGAAATACTGTAGTCATGTTTGAGCAGTCTATTAAAGACATTGCATAAGAGTTAATAAATCAATAGAGTAACTATCAGTTAAAACATAGCTTTCAAAGAAATGAATGCCAGCAGGTATTGCTGGAATCATGTCTTTTATTTTAATATTGGATAAGTTGCTGTAGAGATTTCAATAACTATTCTGAAGTAGAACCTGTGGTATTTTAGCTCTATGTCCAAAGAACACAGGACCGGAAAACAAATTTTTGTTTCTTTTATTCAGTAGGCAGTTCCATCCTCCTTTTTACCTTATGTTGGTCAGCTTAGTAGATGTATTGATTGACCATCAAGCAACCTTTGAGGTTGTTGTAAATAAAATTGTATCTACTAGGAGGGGAGAAGGAAGAAGAGATCTTTGGAACTTAAATGTAGGAGAAAGTTTGGATCTTCCTACATTTCTTTATTGGTATAAATGAAAAATTATATCTGATTTTACTAGGACTTGATTTTAGTACATTTTTCCAAGGGAGAATCTTAATTCAATGAAAAATAAATGCTATGTGTATATCATACTTACTGTTTACTACTGCCATCCCTTACTAATCTCTTGTATTTGTGATTTTTGAGTATTGCCATTTCTTGTTGTTGACATTTTCTAAGGAATTTGAGATATTACATATTACAAAAGATTGTGTCTTTTTTATTCTTTTTTATTAATCTGTTTTTTTTTTTTGAGACGAGGTCTCATTATGTTGGCTGGGCTGGACTCCCAACTCCTGAGCTGCAGTGATTCTCTCGTGTTAGCCTCTGGAGTAGCTAGGACTGCAGTCATGCACCATCACACTGACTATGTCTATGTTTCTTTGTTATGTTTTTGTTTTGAGACGGAGTCTCGCTGTGTTACCCAGGCTGCCAGGCTGGAGTGCAGTGGCATGATCTCGGCTCACTGCAACCTCCGCCTCCTAGGTTCAAGCGATCCTCCTGCCTCAGCCTCCCAAGCAGCTGGGGCTACAGGCACGTGCCACCACGCCCAGCTAATTTTTGTATTTTTAGTAGGGACAGGGTTTCACCATATTGGCCAGGCTGGTCTTGAACTCCTGACCTCAGGCAATCCACCCACCTCGGCCTCCCAAAGTGCTGGGATTACAGGTGTGAGCCACTGCACCAGGCCTTGTTTGGTCTTTTTAAAAAGCCAGGCACTGTGTGGTGCCTACCTGAAAATTTACCACCTCTTTATTGTGTTAACCCAGATTATCAAAAAGACAGTTCATCAACTTTGGGAATTAGGCTAATACATTTTACTGAAGGAGCATGAGTTACCTAGATAACGAACGCTTCATCACCCTGCATTAATGTTCACCTAATGAATTACTTGTTTTTCTGTAATTTCCTAATCTCTATTCACTTCTAAGAGATGTCTTTTGAAATATGTTAAACGAAATCCCAAGTGCAAGGAAGGGTTTGCAGAAGGAACTCAAGTATGGACTGTGTGGCTGGGAATAGTTGATGAGAAGCTGCTGAGGAAGCTGGAAGCATGTTGCTGTTACTGCTGATGTCTCTCGGGTCTCCATTTTCATAGATCTCTAGGTTTTCAGCTGCTTTACACTGTATTTCTAATATGTGGAGATATTCACAACTTTGCTATTCCCCTCATTAACTCTCCAGGAATATTTTGTAGGGCTACTACATAATTGTTATTGCAGATAAACCTCATTTTGAAGTAGACATGCTTTAAAAATTAGCATTCACAACTAGGAGAAATTTTAATATTTGTTGGCCGGATCTAGTGGCTCACGCCTGTAATCCCAGCACTTTGGGAGGCCGAGGCAGGCGAACTGCTTGAGGCCAGGAGTTTGAGACCAACCTGGCCAGCATGGAGAAGCCCCATCTCTACTAAAATTACAAAAATTAGCTGGGCATGGTGGCACATGCCTGTAATTCCAGACACGCTGGGAGGCTGGGGCACGAGAATTGCTTGAACTCAAGAGGCAGAGGTTGCAATGAGCCAAGATTGTGCCATTGTACTCCATCCTGGGTGACAGAGTGAGACTGTGTCTCAAAAAAAATTTTTGTTTTAATACTTGTCTAGTGTAACATCCACTTTTTATTTAAAGAAAAGCCAGAGCTAGAGATTTTCAAACATGTGGTGAATTTAAAAATTAAAATCCTAAGTATCTTGATTTGGCCTTTGTTTTACGTAGTCTAAGAAAGAAAAATTAAAAGTTTTTTTTTTTTTTTTTTTTCCTTACACAAAATTATTTTTGGACTTAGAAATGATCCACTTACCTTTATAACATGTTAGGAACATTGTGGCATAAAGTGAAGTTTGCCTGATTGTTCATTGTTATTGTTAACAACACATTAAAAATCAGTTTGCTATTTTTGATGTTCCTTTTATCCTCCTCATAACCATTTAGATAGGTGGAGCAGGTGTAGTCCAGGTTTGAAATGAGGGAGATATAACTGGAGTTCAAATTCTTTTCAGCCACTGTGTTGTAGCCAGTTTATGGGGAGATTTGAGGGTACTGCAAAGATGTCTTTGTTGTGTCTTGTGCTGTGAGCGTGGGTTTTGGATAGTGGAAAAACATTTTTTCCTATCTTTTATAACTGAGCAAAGTTCCTAGCAGGTTTGCAGAGGTATCATGGCCTGAAAAAAGACTGGGAGACCTATCCTTTTTGCTTACAAGTTTAATATAGAACTCAAATGTTCCTTCTACAGAATAGAATTGAAGGAGTTATAAATACTGAATACTTCTCCTTTTCATAATTAGATTGCTCAGATTCCATTCTGTGGGGAAATTGACTGTGAGGACTGGATCAAAAAGACCACTGCCAGGTAAACCTAATTAACTGGTAAAACTTTATTGCAATGGAAAGGAATAGCAATGTGCACCATAAATGAATGGAATTCTTATTTGTTATTAATTTCAGGGATCAAGATCTTGAACCTGGTGCTCCATCCATGGGAGCTAAAAGCCTTTGCATCCCCTTCAAACCACTCTGTGAACTGCAGCCTGGAGCCAAATGTGTCTGTGGCAAGAACCCTGCCAAGTACTACACCTTATTTGGTCGCAGCTACTGAGGGATGAACAAAACCCCCCTCTTCAACTCCCCTCACTTTTTAAAACATTGAAATTAGTATCTTCTCAGATACAGACCGTTTTATGATTTTTTTAAAAAGTAAAAGTTCTAAAATGAAGTCACATGAGACAATTATTCTTATGCCTAAGTTAACAGTGGATAAAATACTTTTCGGTAAACAACCCCAGTAATAAATATCATGAACTAATATGGTTTTTGTATTCATTTGTTTCTGAAATGCCTACATTATGTACTACGAAGAAATTTCTACAAAGAGATGAAGACAATTGAAAGCCAGATATCTGTTGTTGATCTAAGCACTCCTAACATGTCTCAGACCCCGAACTGCTGGTTACACCCTACGTTGATAGGTCTTGAAGCACTTTCTTTCCATAGCTCCTAATACAGAATCTGAAATTGCCCTGAATCTTTCTGTTTAAAAAACAAAGCAAACCCACAAATGGAAAAAGCAACAATAAGAAAGATTTCCTTTGAACTTCTGTCTTCTCTAGTTACTATCAGGTCTTTGAAATAAGGGTTACAGTTTCTGTCTGAAAGAGTGATAAACCCTCCTCTCTTCTACTTTTTACTTTCTACTTTTCCTCACCCTTCTGCCCCCACCATAGCACTGTTTTCACTGAAATCATGAAGGATACTCCTGAGCAAAGCTCATGTTGACTTCTTAGTTTCATGTCTTACCATATCACTCTGTTGCATTTGATACTTTTTTTTTTTTTAATTATTCCTATGACCTGCCCTCCTACATCTCTGACCCTTTTTAGTTCCAAGTTTTTCACTGACTTTTCTTCCACATTGGTTTACTAAACTTCCATATTTGGCCGTCTTCTCGTGCCTAATCAGCCTCATCTAATCCCACAGTTCCAAATAGCATTAATAGGCTAATGACTCCAATATTTTTATCTGTAGGTCTGAGTTCTAGACCTATTCCAACTGCATACTGAATTCTCTTGAGTGTCCCATCAGCCATTCAGGTCAACATGTCATGTCCCAAAAATCTCATTTCACCCTTTACCCCCAGACCACCTCCTACAGTATTTCCTGCCTGGAAGATTAGCATTGCCAAAATGTTCCTCATAACCCAAACCAGAAACCTGGGAGCCCCGCTGGGCAGTCCCTCCAACACCATCATCCATACTCACTCAGCCAGCAGAACATGTTGCCATTATCTCTCATTCTTTCTGGGTCTTCCCTTCCAAAAACCTGTGGATTGCCTGCAGGCCTTGGTACCTCTTGTGCTGATTACTGCAATGGACTCCAGTCTCATCACAAGTCCACTCCAAATTTTCACAGTGTTGTTTTTCTTTTTCCTAACAGTTTATTAAGAATTTTTTCTTCCCCTTAACACCCCTTTGTGGTTCACCATCACTTAAAAGATTAAACTAGCCCATCTAGTTTCCTTTTCAATCCAGCAAAATCCTTTGCAGCCTAACAATTTGGGGTTTCCTGTAAACAGCGTGCTATTTCGTGCCTGTGCCCTTTGCTGGGAAAATGCCTTTCCTCCCCCATTTCTAGTCCAGTTGGTCAATTTTTTACCAATATTTCCAGTCCACTTGGTAAATCTCTTCCAATATGCTTTTACACTTAGTAGTGATAAATACACCAGTGTAGGAAAATGCATCAGAAAGGACTTGCATTTTGAGCTGTGCTTTGAAGGATGAGTACAATTTCAATAGGTAGAGGAAGGAGGAAGGACATTCCAGGTAGAGGGAACAAGAGATGCAAAAGAACAAAAGTACAAACTGTATAAGAATACAAGAACTGTTCTTAACATTGGTAGGAAATTGTCAGTTGAAAGCAAACTAAATAGAGCATGCTTTCAAGACTCATGTCTTGAGTATGTGTATTCATATACCTAAGTTAGTGAAATTGATTTCAATTGACTGAAATATATATAGTCACATTTTTGTACTCAGAATCATAATTTTGTATTCCTTTATAGCAGTTCAGAATGCTTTGCCTTCTTAGTGTCTACGTAAACTGCCTAAGTTCAGTTACAAAATGGAGAAAAGTCTAACAGCTATCTCAGTTACTCTGCCTCATAGAGGAAGGCAGTTAAAACAATGCCCAGCACAGAATAAATAGCTGTTGGTTATGACCATTATGTAGGGTCAACTGGAAGTTGCTTCTAATATATAATTCTAGTTATAGTAGTTACTTTAGCTGCTAATTGTTTTTCTGCAAACCAACATAAATGCTTTTAGGGGACAAGGCTTTTTTGTTTTAATCAGTCCATGATAAAAGCCTGAAAAGTATATTAGAGATTATTCACATTTTTCCCTGTAGCCACTGGCCATTTTGGAGGAGGTGGCCATCTCTGGTGCAAAGACAAATCCTTAGTATTATGTTTTGAAACTTCAGATGAGTAGCACTAACCACAGAAAAGCTTGAAGTTTGCTGCTTTAAAGGAAGTCACTATTTAAAGAAACTCTACATTAAGTACTTTTGTTAAGCAGGGAATCCTTTACCCAAAATGTACCTCTGGCAAATTGGCTTTTTTTCATAAGTTGAGGTTCAGCTAAAATATCAAAGTATTTTCTTGGATGTCTGTGCTTTTCAAAAGAGTACATGAACCTGAATGAAATGAACACGATTTTATTTGCAAGTGACAGCTGTAAACTAGATGTATGACTGATAGTTTGTGATTATATGCCTTGTGTTCCTTGCAGCAAAAAGAAAGCAGGTCAAGGCATATTTACTACTGACTCCATTCACCGGGGCCAGTGTACTACATTACATCTTAGCAATTTCTAGTTCATCCATGAGAGTGTGTTTAATACAGTTTTTCATTATGCCAGTAAATCACATGAATCCTTAATGAGAATTGGACAATAATGGTTGGCTTGCCAGTGAAGAGGATTTAAGTCTTGAGAATAGCAGCATCAGAACATTCATAAAGCAAGCAAGGAGGAAGGCATTTTGAACGGAGAGTGGACAGATCACCCTATTTACATCTAACTCTAGTTATTAGTTATCTGCCATATAACCATGGTGTTCAGGGGTTGCCAGTACCATCAAACAGTTGGGGAAGTAGCTACCACTACCCTGTTATTTTCAAACATAACTTTGGTCCTTTGCTTGTCACTATGTCTAGAAAGTGCTAGCCATTTAACAAATTTGAGTGCCTGCTCTGTGCACAGTGCCAGAGGATACAGTGGGGTGAGTAAAGCGAAACATTTCTTTTTCTCAGCTATATCTCCTTGCAGTAGTTCTGTGTGAGATGCCAAATTAGGCAGTCACTCGGTGGAAAGTGAGATGGGGCACTGAATTGGGCTAAGTGTTGTCAGTAAGAGGCCATAGTCTGGGTGACCCTGACTAAGAGGGTCTTATTATCTAATCATGAGATTATCCCCGTCACCGGTGGCAACATGCTGAGAACTTTGTAGTTGAGATAATGCCTGGAAAATTACTCTGCCACACCGTCAGGCTTAAAATAACAAGTAGAACCATATTCATCTTGTGGTCAGTAGGCAATTTTAAACCAATGTCTTTGTTCAGTTTTACTGGAACCATGTATGAGTTTGGAACATCAATAGTACTGAAATGATATAAAATATTTTATTAATATTTTAAAAGCATCATGTAATAAGGATATTTCAAAATATATTTGAAGTATGTCACCAAAACCAAATTTTGTGATGAAATACCTGTTGATGAGGAGATTGAGGGATACAGGAACTGGTAATGATGATAATATCAGTATTACTTTATATGTGGGTAAATATGTAATTGTACCATATTTCCCTGATTCATTCTCTCACTCTTCTAGACAATTATTTCATACCTTTCTCTCCTCAAATACAAATGCTTCCTTTTTCTGACTTTCAGTTGATCATCTTGATTTCTTTCACTGAGACAACAGAGGCAATAAGGATAGAACATCTGGGACCTCCCACCACATCTACCCACCTACTCATGTTTATACATTTCACTTTCTCTGCTGTTTCAGGTGAACTGTCTGTTCTCAGAATGGATGCCAGCCCCTCCACGTGTGCACTAAATCTCATCCCCTCTTGCCTTCTCAGTCATGGCACATCAGCAATTCTCACCTATGTATCATCAGGTTTTCTTTCTCTCCTGGTTCTTTCCATCAGCTTACAAACATGCTGTTATTTTCCCCAGCCTAAAAATACCCTTTCTTGTCTCCACATCCCTTTCAGTGTAGAGCAAAACTCATTGAAAGGATTATCCGCACTTGCCAGCTCCAATTTCTCTTCTCCATTCTCTTGAGCCCCCGTCTCATTTACCCTCAGCACTCCCCTGAAACCACTCTTGTGAAGATCACCCATGGCCTCCATAATGTGCAATCCCATCGGCATTTCCAGCCCTCATTTTGCTTTTGCCCTCTCAGCACTTGACTCGGCTGATTCTCCCTCCTCTTTGAAACACGTTCTTCCTTGGCCTTCAAAACACTATACTCTCCTATTTTTTCTTTTCTCTCTCTAGTCCTTCCTTCTCACCTCTTCTTACTTTCTTCTCTTCATGTTTTCTTGGTGGCCTCATCTAGTCTTGTGGCTTTTAATATTATAAATTATCAACTCCCGAGTTCACCCTCCCCTGAACTGCAGGCTTATTCAACTCCCAACTACCATTTCAACTTGGATATCTAATAAATACCCCAAACTTAACATCATTTCCACCCCTCACTCCATGCTGCTCCTGCGACAGTCAACTTCATCTTACCTTCATCTCAGTTGCAACATCACTCTTCCAGGTCAAAACCCTAGTGCCATCTTTGTTGTTGTTGTTTTGGAGACAGAGTCTTACTCTGTTGCCGCCAGGCTGGAGTGCAGTGGTGTGATCTTGGCTCACTGCAACCTCCATATTCCGAATTCAACCAATTCTTGTGCCTCAGCCTCCTGAGTAGCTGGGACTACAGGGGTACAACCATGCCCGGCTAATTTTTCCATTTTTTGTAGAGATAGGGGTTTCACCATGATGCCTAGGTTGGTCTCGAACTCCTGGGCTCAAGCTATCCAACCACCTTGACCTCCCAAAGTGCTGGCATTACAGGCATGAGCTACCGTGCCCAGCCCCTAGTGCCGTCTTGACTATTGCCTCTCTCATACCTTACATTTAATTACTCAGCACATGCTGTTGACTCTAACTTCAAAATCTCCTGGATACCAGCCAGCTTCATGTGTGTGTGACCTGAGCAGTTGCGCCAGGCTCTGTGCCTGGTTTAGTGCTCTGCTGTTGCTGTCTTGAAATTATTAATAATTTTAAAAAATTGGAGTAAAATACATGTAACACAACATTTACTGTCGTAACCATTTTTAAGTGTACAGTTCAGTAGTGTTAAGTATATCCACATAGTTGTGCAACCAGTCTCATCTTTTTTTATCCTTGCAAAACCGAAACTCTGTACCCATTAAACAACTGCCCCGTGTCAGCTTCCCTTCAGCCCCTGGCAACCATCATTCTCCCTTCCGTTTTTGTGAATTTGGACTTGACTGTAGATACCTCATACAAGTGGACTCACACAATATTTGTCTTTTTGTGGCTCGTTTATTTTACCTAGCAAATGTCCTCAAGGTTTATCTATATTTTAGCATGTATTGGAATTCTTCCTTTTAAGGTGGAATAATATGTCCTTGTATGTATATGACCTCGTTAAAAAAAAATTCTTTCATCTGTTGATGGACACTTGGATTGCTTCTGCTTTTTGCTATTGTGAGTGATGCTATGAACATGGGTACACATATGTCTTCAGGGCCCTGCTGTCAAATCTTTTCAAGTTTTTATACTCAGAAGTGGAATTGCTGGATCATATGACAATTCTATTTTTAAGTTTTAGGGAACTGCTATATTGTTTTCCATAGTGGTTGCACCATTTTATTTATTATTTATTTATTTATTTTAAGAGAAACCACTCAGACTGCATCCTCTCCCTCTTACTCTCTCAGAGGAAGAGAGGAACAATCATCAATGGCAAATAGCAGTTGCAGTGAAGCAACGCCAAGAGCCAACTTCACGCTCAGGAGAGAATACTGAACCTCCTCCTTGTGGATTCTGGGGCTGTGCTATTTAAAAACTCTTCTTCTTCCTTTTTTGGGGGCGGGGGCAGGCAGATAAAGTCTTTCTCTGTCACCCAGGCTGGAGTTTAGTGGCACAATCATAGCTCACTGCAGCCTCAAACTTTTGGGCTCAAGCAATCCTCCCGCTTACTTGTCTGCCAAGTAACTGGGACAACAGGGAGCATGCCACCATGCCTGGCTAATTTTTTTTTTTTTTTTTTTTTTTTTTTTTTTGGTAGATGCAGACCCTTGCTATGTTGCCCAGACTGATCTTGAACTCTGGGCCTCAAGCGATCTTCCCACTTTGGCTTCCCAAAATGTTGGGGTTACAGATGCACACCATCAAGCCTGGCTTAAAAATTCTTGATAATTGGCTGGGCATGGTGGCTTACCCCTGTAATCGCAGCACTTTCAGAGGCCAAGGCAGGCAGATCACTTGAGGCCAGGAGTTCCAGACCAGCCTGGGCAATATGGTGGAAGCCTGTGTCTGCTAAAAATACAAAAATTAGCTGAGCGTGGTGACTTATGCCTGTAGTTCCAGCTACTTGGGAGGCTGAGGCACAGGAATCACTTGAAACCAGGAGGTGGAGGTTGCAGTGAGCAGAGACTGTTCCACGGCACTCCAGACTGGGTGGTAGAGCATGATTATCTCAAAAAAATAAAAAATTATTGATAGTTTTTGAACAAGGGAACCTGCTGTTTTGTTTTGCAGTAGAATGCACGAATTATGTAGCCAGTCCTGCCTTGGTGTTTCCACTTTACACCTAGTCTAAACCACAATCTCATCTAGATTATTGCAGGAACCTCCTAACGGGTCTCTCTGCTTTCATGTGATCTCAGACACATCCAGTGATTCCTTTAAAACATATACAGGACCTCCTCATTCTTCTGCTCAATATTCTTCCATCTCAGGGCCCCACATCATCTGCCCCTGCTCCATCACCTCTCTGGCTTCATCTCTTTCTCCTCCCCCTCGTTACTCTTCTCCAGCCCTGCTGACCTCTTTAGTGTCCCTTGAATTCCCATGCTCCTTGTTCCTTCTGCCCAGAAAGATCTTCCTTCAGATGTCTGTGTGGTTTAGTTTCTCACCTCCTTCAGATCTTTATTCGAAGAACATCTTAGTAAATTCTTCCCTGAACATTTTATTTAAAATTACAATCCATACCTATGCTGACACTCTTTCCCCTGCTTTATGTGTCTTCATCATACTTATCACCATTTTAATATTCAATATATTTCATAATTTATTTTGTTAGTCATTTATCTCCCCCCACCAATCACTAGAATGCAAGCTTCATAAGGGCAGAGATTTTTGCCTGTTTTGTTGATTACTGTCTCTTTGGAGCCTAGAACTCTGTCCAGCATGTCGGCACTCAGTAAGTATTTGTGGCATGAATGGATGAATGAGCTAGTCTTAGAGCAATAATCTTCACAACGTGGTTGTATTGGAAGTCTAACTGTCAGAATATTAACTGAGTTGGAGATAATTTATGTGATACTATGGGAACTGTTAGGGCTACTGTCTAAATTGTCAGGTTTTAGTCAAAGACTATTAGCCACTGTTCTCCAGAGAAACAGAACCAATGAGACTGTGTATGCAAGGTACACAGATAGTTATATGTGTGTGTGTGTGTGTGTGTGTATATATATATATATATATAGAGAGAGAGAGAGAGAGAGAGAGAGGTATTGTAAATAATTAGTTCACATGATTAAAAGGCTAAGAAGTCCCAAGATTGATGGTGAATCAGTAGACAACAGACCCAGGAGAGCCGACGGTGTAGCCGAAATCAAAGACCCATACACTCAAGACCCAGAGAGAGTCCATGTTTCAGTTTCAGTCTGAAGGCAGGAAAAAACAAACGTCCCAGGCTGGAGGCAGTCAGGCAGGAAGAGCTACCTCGTAGCATTTTCATTCTATTCAGGCTTCGACTGATCGGAGGAGGCCCACCCACATTAGTGAGGGCAATCTCCTTCATTCACTCTGCTGGTCCAACTGTTAATTTCATCCAGAGACACACTCACAGATAAAGCCAGAAAGTCTTGCACGTCATTGACCAAATGACCAGTCAAGCTGACATATAAAATTAACATCACATTCGGGAGAAAAAGAGATTATAGTATCACTCTGTTTCTTTAAAAGATTGACGATAGTCAGGCTGCTCACAACAATAGAGGCCACTGCTGTTTCAGTCATTTAGAAACTGATAGGCCTTTAAGGGCTATGAGTGTTTGACAGATAAGATTTTTTAAAAATAAAAACAAAAACTTCCTTGTGTCAGTGAAATCATTATTACTTGTCTGTCTTCCTGGAAACTAACTGGAATTACATCTTCAGCTCTTCCAGTTTACAGGTTTCCTGAATATGAGGAATATTTATTTTGTCTTACAGAGAATGTTTGGAAGTAGGGTACTTGTTTATTCCAGGTCAGTGGGCGGAGCAGTGGAAAAATCACCCTGGCTTCACTTTTGGCTTTCACTTGCTATAGGTCTGCTCTCTGGGTTAGTGGCCGCTAGAATATTCCCTATTTCACACAGTAAATGACATTCAAAAGTGCACACCAGGTGAACAAGATGTAATTGCTTATGTCGAATGACTTGCTTCACCTGAGCTGTTGCTGTACACACGGAGCGTGGAAGCTGGAAAGGCCACAGTCACTGATGAGCTACATGATTCAAGGCCACAGAAGCTCTTGATGTCTGTAATGAAACACACACACACACACACACATACACACACACAAGTCTCTCAAGTCCATATCTGAAGCCAGTGTCTTGTGTTTCCATAAATCCTGGCTCACGTGACATCTCTTGCTTAATTGCCCTTTAAACTGTTTTATGACTTTATAGCAACCTATAAAAGGTGATTTCCAAATATGACAAGCGCCGGAGGGCTGAAGAGAAGAGTTACCCAGCAGTTGTAATCACTGAATCTATAGCTGCTCCCCTAGCAGCTCAGCCTTCCCAAGAAAGGGAGAGGAACTGCCAGGGCACCGAGCCGCCATGGGGCGATACTCCGGAAGAAGCTTCCGTTTAATCCTCATGTGCGTCGTTAGCATCCTCCTCTTCGTGATGGAACTAGTGATCGCTTACATTGGCAACTCCCTCTCCTTGGCCTCTGATGCTTTTGCCGTCCTTTCCCACTTACTGTCCATGATCATAGGTTTTTTTGGTGTAAGGGCCAGCAACATAAAACAGCACAAGAAGAGCACTTACGGCTTTCTTCGGGCAGATGTTGTGGGAGCATTTGGGAACACCATTTTTGCGGTGGCACTGATGTTCAGCATTCTAGTTGAAGCCATCAAAAGGTACATCAATCCCGAGAAGACAGAGGAGCCGATACTGGTTCTCAGTGCTGGAATTATCGGTCTGTTCTTCAATGTTCTTAACTATGTCATCTTCTTGGACTGCTGTTACTGCTCAGCACCCAAGCCCCAAGGAGACATGGAAGCAGGTAAATAGCTACTCAGAGGATGGCAGTAAATTTGGTGAGAGTCCTGGCGGGTGCTGTCTGAGGGGGCCTTTATGGTGCTATCCAAAGGGGCCCGAGTCTTTGAGTCAGCCTCTTGTCCCTGTGATTTTACAATCGACCTTTCTCAGAAGAGTTGCCTTTAGTTTGAGGTTCCTTGTGAGGGTAGCAGCAAGTTGCTTCAATGTTGGGAGGACTTCTTGAATTTTTACTCACAGGGAATGGAAAAGTGTCATCAGGCAGGCAGAGGGGAAGTAAAGGCACTAATCATAGCCACAGAGAGAGCAATTGGAAAGGCAGTAGATGTGGCAGTCTCCTTTAAGTGATTCACTGTTGTTTACCCAGACGTGACATGGCTATGTTTGAATTAGAAAAAAAATTGATGTCTCCATAAAATATGTTTAAAGGTACTGGGCTACATAACTGGCTTACACAGAGCACAGTATCAGACAATCAGGTATGCTGATTAACTGTTAGGGATATATTTGAGGAATGGTACATAAAATGGAGAGAGAAAAAATAAAGAAGATAGTCCGGTAAATGTGGCTATGTTTTGAAAGGAAATATTTGCATTTATTTATTGCATACGTCTGTTCTGTTTGAGAAACAGGATGATTTACATGTGAATCTTTAGGAGAGACTTAAGTGTGAGTACCAAACATACTAGATTATCTGTCAAAAGAATGGAATTAAATCTTGGAAGAGAACAATACATCTAAAAGATGCTTATTTTTTTAGATGGAATCGTGTTTCTTTAATTTATTGCCATAAGAGTTGTTTGTAAGTACATATGTATCAGAAAGTTCTCATAGAACAGAAATTTTCAGTGCTTCTTTTATAAAAGAAGTCACATAGCACAAATAGATTCAAATTATGGCTCTAGCACAGGACAATAGTCAAGTTACTTCACCTAGCCTGTTTCCCTACCTGTAACATGGAGTTAATAAGAACAGAGAGAAATGCTAAGTAACTTATTTAGTATTTAGTAGGCACTTGATAAATATAAATTATTTTCTAAATCACAATGCAAGCCTTTAAACTACATGATAATCCAGTATTTAATTCTAATAACTTATATGAATTTTTAAAAATTTCAAATATTTCCTTACTTGATGCTGAAGAGTTTTCTCTCAGTAGCTGGGGCATTATATAACTGAGTCTGGGGACCTCAGAGGCTAAGTTGCATTTTTTATTTGATTCCCTGTCTTTGCTACCATTATAAATTATGTCAGTTGGAGCTGATACTTTATCCTACCTCTGTCTCAATTTTCCTATTGGTAGAACATATGTTATGAGAGTATCTGTAGGATGTGGTAAATATAAAAATAAATTAGAAACTAGAGTCTAGATTTTTATTTGAGTTAATGAATCACTGAATTTGAGCCTCATCTTTTGTAAAGAAAAATTCATTGTTAAATTGAGACCCTATGCTATGGCTACATCAATCATCATGTGAAAATTACTACCAGAGCTTCCAGATCATGAAATTCACATATTTGATATAAGACAAATATATATTTTTTATTGCTAAGTATATAAATTTAAGGCAAGAGAGATGATTTCAAATGATTAGTGTTGACATTACCATTATATTTTTGATTGTTACATAACAGTTCTAATTTTGCCTTTACTCTTGACATAAAATATTTATCTGCATATAACAAAAGCAATTTAGGTAAACGGTCTGACTCTGACCAATATGAAACTTGGTACATACCATAGTTCTATTTTTATAAAATTGAATTATTACTGGATAGGTAGGTCTTAGTTAAGCTTTTGTTTGGGAAGTGGTATTTTCCAATGTGTATGTTCATGCTGAGATAACAACAAGAGGCTTAAAACAAATGTTTCACTCCAACCATGTGGGTTTCTTTTTTTCCTTTTCTTCTTTTTTTTTTTTAATTTTTATTTTTATTAGAAACAGGGTTTCGCCATGTTGGCCAGCCTGGTCTCTTAACTCTTGAGCTCAAGTGATCCACCCGCTTGGCCTCCCAAAGCTCTGGGATTAGAGGTGTGTGCCACAGTGTCCAGTCCAGCCATATGGGTTTCTACTGGCTTAATTCTAGAGCATCTAGCTTCTTTTGAAGTATTTGATGCTATATAGCGTTCTACTTTAAATAAGTGATAGGTACAATATACATGTGACTCATGCTTTAAAATGCATGTTCTATGTTACCATTATTATTTGCGCAGCTTTTGGTGTTGTCAAATTCTTCTGTTAGAAAGTTTAGGCTGGGTACAGTGGCTCATGCCTGTAATCCTAGACTTGAGGAGACAGAGGCAGGACGATTACTTGAGCCCAGAAGTTTGAGGCTGCAGTGAGCTACGATCACACCACTGCACTTCAGTCAGGGTGACAGAGTGAGACCCTGTCACTAAAAAAGAAGAAAAAGAAAAAAGAAATTTTAGTGTTTAAACTTGCCAAGTTCCTTTAGGATAGCTGTTTGACTTGTTAGTATTTATGTCTGCAGTTATGTATTTATCACCTTTTCTGAACCACACATTTTGGTAATCTTCCCATCGTCTAAATTAGTTTAAAGAAAAGAATAAATATTGCATCAGATGAACCTCATAAATTGACATTAACCTGATATCAATTGGCTGACATTTTAAGAACAAATATGATTAATCCATTCATATTTATAACAGGAGTCATAAACTATGAGAGGGAAAGACTCTTGATTTCAGAAGTTTCAACCTAAACTTAGGATAAAGAATTTCTGTAAGCCTAGAATGCTAGCTTATAGCACATGGAAGTACCTATAAAACAACTGCTGGGACTGCCTGGCTTCATGATCAGAATCCAGTAATGTAACACTTCTTTAGTGGAATCTCTAACTAGAGGTTTTTGCTTAACAAGCCTTCAGTCTCCCCAAGGTTCTGTGGATCTTTTACTTGTTCTGCTTATCTATCTTGTGTAGAAATTGAATTAATAATATTTGATATTTGAGATCATGGAAAGTAAAAAAAATCAAGACTACTAACTTTACATTAAATTTAATAGAACAAACTATATATATAGGTAAGACTTTATGCCTGGGATTCATGAAAAAAGTTATACTGACATACATTCAGACATATAGAACCAGAAAATTTTTAAAACCTGGGAGAAAAGAACGTCTGGAAGATTTAGCTGAGGTGAGAAAACTTGAAAGTTTTAGATCCAGATCTAGACGGTGGGAGGCCACCCCTGACTCTAAAAGGTGTGAGGAAGTTCAAGCAATGGTAGAGCCAGTATTTTTGGGTAAAACGAGAGGCAAAGTGAAAAAAGTAAAAATACAAGCATTAAGTAAAAGACAAACAAACAAAATAGGATTAAAGTCCACAATGGTCGATGGCTGTGTGTGTGCATATGTTTCGGGGAAGGGAGTAGGGGAAAGGTTGAAGGGGTGAAAACAACATGTAGGTCCAGATCGCAGGAGATACTTGTCACGAGCCAGTTTCTTTCTCTAGGCTGAGGGACTCAATTTGTTATGTTTACACTTTTTCCCATTCTTTGCTTACTTTATTTGATTTTCCTTGATTTTCTTCTTATCTTTCATGTTTAAGTCTTATTTTTAGTTATTTTTTCAGACCTGAGTTCTCTTTAGAATCGAGATACTAAAACCCTCCATGCCCTTGCCTTGTACTGTATGAATAACCTTGCTGTACAGTGGCCTTTATTTTAAGCTAAAGGTAATCTTATACAGCTCACTTTTCCAGTAGGATGGTTTCTGCTCTATTTTGCGTCTTTTTCTGTCTAGGATAGATCAGGCCTGCCATTTATATCATTTACATCAGAAGTATCTGTTAATTATTTTATAATTATATATGTATTTATAAGTATATATAATTATAATACTTTCCTTTGAATTTAAGTTTTGTTTTGTTTTTTTGAGATGGAGTCTCACTCTGCCCAGGCTGGAGTGCAGTGGTGTGATCTTGGCTCACTGCAACCTCCGCCTCCTGGGTTCAAGCAATTCTTGTGCCTCGGCCTCCCAAGTAGCTGAGATTACAGGCATGTGCCACTATGCCCAGCTAATTTTTGTATTTTTAGTAGAAATGGGGTTTCACCATGTTGGCCAGGCTGGTCTCGAACTCCTGGCCTCAAGTGGTCTGCCCGCCTCAGCCTCCCAAAGTGCTGGGATTACAGGCATGAACTACCGTGCCCAGCCAAGTTTTGTTTTGATTCCAAATTGTGCTTGCTTTCCCTGTCTCTCCCTCTCTTTCTCACAATCTCCCTTCTGGCATTATGCTTCTCCAACCAACTCGCTAGAGGCAGTGACAGCACAGTAATAAGCAAAGTGTATTGTTGCAGAAGGTTTTAACGCACTGCTGATTAGTTGCTCCTGCAAGCTTCTAGTTAAGACTCAGTACTATAGCCTGACGGGCTTTTCACATGGATAGTCCTGTAGACGCTGAAACAAGTCAGGTTTCCTTTTGTTGTAGAGGAAATTTTATTCAGTGACAAGCAGAGTAGGCAAGGCCAAGAATTTTAGGAGAGGCAAAGGAGAATTTGCTGTTTCTCTGCCAGCAGCAAATACTTTAGAGTAAATAAAATTTGAGAAGCTGCATAACTGAAGGTAGCTTTTCCAACTAGAAAAGGGAAGGTTTTCTAGGCATAGGTTACCTGAGTTCCCTTTCTAGATCAGAGGCAGAATGATAATGATTGGGAATTTGTGATGATTATTAAATAATTTAAAGAAACATGCTGCTTAATTCCCACAAGCTATTACTTTGCATTTTGTCTATATCTGACAGTAAGCATTGTTTTCCAAGCACCATCACAGCTGCTGATCGATTAACTTCCACATGAGGATTCGGTGATAAGAATGCACACACCACAGATCACAGTGTCTGTCCCATGGTAGAGGCCTAATAAATTCCCTCACAGATCTTTTGCTACGTTCCTGACAGCTTGCCTAACCTCTCACTTCTCTTGTTGCCCCGTGAAGGGGTCTGGATCAGTTATGGGGAGTGAATAAGAAAGATTAAAGGAAGATAGAAAAATAGGTGCTATTTCACATTTGTGAAACCAAATTCAACTGAAGAAAAAAAAGAGCTAAAGAGACCATCTCTTTCTTCTTAGTAAATTTTTTTTCCAATGTGCAGAGGCTGCTATGACTGATATCAGGTAAATTTTAATGAAAAATGAGTTTATATTGACATCTGTGCATTGTCAAGCTTTGTCAGAGTATAGAGAGATAATTACAGCATCGTATCACATACATCTGAAGAACTGTATGTTTTACAAAATAGTTAGCTAGAGAGAATACTTGCTATTTATTTCTATTGTTTAGACAAGGAAAACAGGTTCAGAGACAAATCCACAATCATACCGCTAGTTAATGGTAGGTTACAAAGAAATTAAAACTTTGAGTTCAGGCCCTTAATTAAAGACTCTACTCTACTTGGCTCCCCTCAGAGAGGAAAACAGTTATGGACGGTGGAAAGTTATTTGGCAGTAGTCACAAAAGGGCATATCAAAATGTGCAAATGAACATGCCATAAATTGAATCCTAATTCCAGTAGCTAGGTGACCTCCAAAAAGTTACTTAAACTTTCTAAACCTCAGTTTCTTCATCTGTAAAGCTGGTAATATCTGTCTCTTAGGGATGCTGTAAGAATGAAATTTGTGTAAAGTGCTCAATACAGTACTTGGAATACACTGAACACTCAATAAATGGTAACATTGGTGGTGGTGGTGGCGGCTGGTAATGATCGTCAAAAAGCTGTAGGGATGAGGAACAAATGAAATATTAGTAAGATCCCTCCGCAGACAAGTTCTTTGCTCTATTTCACATCCACAAACTGGCAGCCCACCTTATGCTTGCCAAGACTCTTATTATTGTTAACCATATATATGGTTATAGCAGATCCATCAGTATTTCTACAAACCATACAAAACGTGTTGTTTTGATGATGGGTTAGTGGCATCTCTCGTGGGATGAACCAGAAGGAGCATAGACCAGTAACAAAAATACATATTTCAGCTGGGTACAGTGCTCAAGCCTGTAATCCCAGCACTTTGGGAGGCCAAGACAGGAGGATAGCTTGGATCCAGGAGTTTGAGGTTGCAAAGAGCTATGATAGCAAGCCATTACACTACAGTCTGGGTGACAGACCAAGTCCCTGTTTCTTTTTTTTCTTTTTTTTTTTTGAGACGGAGTCTCGCTTTGTCGCCCAGGCTGGAGTGCAGTGGCGCAATCTCGGCTCACTGCAAGCTTCACCTCCCGGGTTCACGCCATTCTCCTGTGTCAGCCTCCCGAACAGCTGGAACTACAGGTGCCCGCCACCAAGCCCAGCTATTTTTTTTTTATATTTTATATTTTTATTATTTAGTATTTTAGTCTCAGGGTTTCACCGTGTTAGCCAGGGTGGTCTCGATCTCCTGACCTCGTGGTCTGCCTGTTACAGGCATGAGCCACCATACCCGGCCTGCAAGTCCCTATTTCTAAAAGTAAATAAATAACTACACAATAAATTAACTTAAAAAAAAGGAAAATACATGTTCTGGAAAATACATGTGCTGCCTCATCCACTGGTTCTGACACTGGAAAAGATACTTAACAACTTTGAGCCTCATCTTAGGTATTATTACACCTATTTTAAAGAATCACTCTACAGTCAGGGGTGGTGGCTCACACCCGTAATCCTAGCACTTTGGGAGGCTGAGGTGGGTGGATTACTTGAGCCCAGGAGTTTGAGACCAGCCTGGGGAACATAGCGAGGCCTCATCTCTACAAAAATAAGAAAAATTAGCCAGACGTGGTGGTGCATGCCTATAGTTCCAGCTACTTGGGAGGTTGAGGTGGGAGGATCACGTGAGCCTGAGGACAGATGCACCCTCTTATCAAGGCTGTGGTAAGCCGTGATAAGAATCTGTTTTTCTTTTGATAAATAAAAACATCTTCATGATGTGTTTATTTATTTATTTACTTATTTATTTTTGAGACGGAGTTTTGCTCTTGTTACCTAGGCTGGAGTGCAATGGCGTGATCTTGGCTCACTGCAACCTCTGCCTCCTAGGTTCAAACCATTCTCCTGCCTCAGCCTCCTGAGAAGCTGGGATTATAGACGCCCGCCACCACACCTGGCTAATTTTTGTTTTTTAGTAGAGACGGGGTTTCATGTTGGCCAGGCTGGTCTCAAACGCCTGACCTCAGGTGATCCACTCACCTCGGCCTCCCAAAGTGCTGGAATTACAGGCATGAGCCAGCACACCCAGCCTATGTGTTATTTATTTATTTGTTTGTTTATTTATTTATTTTTAGACAGGGTCTCGCTCTGTCGCCCAGGCTGGAGTGCAGTGGTACGATCTCAGCTCACTACAAGCACCTCCTCCCAGGTTCACGCCATTCTCCTGCCTCAGCCTCCTGAGTAGCTGGGACTACAGGTGCCTGCCACCACGCCCGGCTAATTTTTTGTATTTTTAGTAGAGAGGGGGTTTCACCGTGTTAGCCAGGATAGTCTCAATCTCCCGACCTCGTGATCCGCCCGTCTCGGCCTCCCAAAGTGCTGGGATTACAGGCGTGAGCCACCACGCCGGGCCAAATTTTTAAAAAGGCTCTTGTAAATGTCAGCTTCCCCATCTTTCAGTGCTCAAGATGGCATTTTGTAACAGGCCATTACTTGTACTTTTAAAACTATATGTTTTAAACTGCTTTAATGGTAATACAATATCAATATGTAGCTCATTGAAATAATGCAAATGTGGTTCATATACTAGACTGTAATTTCCAAGTTACAGATGAAGAAACTGAGGCACTAACCGTTTTATGGCTAACCCGAAGTTGATGTTAGAACTGGACTTCGTATTACTACTCCTCTCTTCTGCCAACAGATGCTTTGCCTCTTGAACATTTTCCTGCAGTCCTGCCTAGTGAATAATGATACTCCCATTTTCTTTGCTGAGAAGCTTAATTTTTTTCAGGAAGGTAGGGTTAAAGTAAGCTTATTATTTTGGTTTTCTTATTGGCTAGCTGTTTACAAGATGTAGACAATATATTTGTAATTTCTTGCCTCTTTCTTGTTCTTTTGATGGAGACGATGGTCATTGTGGCTTTTTAAAAACATCGTATACAACTGTCTCTAATGATTATGAAATACACCAGATTTTCATCTTTTTAAATTTTTAAATTTTTATTTATTTATTGAGGCAGAGTTTCACTTTTATTGGTCGCCTAGGCTGGAGTGCAATGGTGCAATCTTGGCTCACTGCAACCTCTGCCCCCCAGGTTCAAGTGATTCTCCTGCCTTGGCCTCCCAAGTAGCTGGGATTACAGGCATGTGCCAACACATCCAGCTAATTTTTGTATTTTTAGTAGAGACGGGGTATTGTCATATTGGCCAGGCTGGTCTCGAACTCCTGACCTCAGGTGATCCACCTGCCTCAGCCTCCCAAAGTGCTAGGATTACAGGCGTGAGCCACTGCACCTGGCCTCATCCTTTTTTAATGACAGGCAATAATATCTAGAAATTCCTTACCCTTAGAATGTCTTCCATAGTCCATATCCTGATATTTATTGTCTACACCTGAAAAGGTGTCTTTAGAGAATTTCAAGGAGGTAATTTTTTTTTTTTTTTTTTTTGAGACAGGATCTTGCTCTGTCACCCAGGCCAGAGTGCAGTGGCATGACCGCAGCTCACAGGAGCCTCAACCTCCCATGCTCAAGCGATCCTCTCATCTCAGCCTCTTAAGTAGCTGAGACCACAGGTGCCTGCCAACCATACCCGGCCAATTTTTTTCATTGTTTTGTAGAGATGGGTGTCTTACCATGTTGCCCAAGCTGATCTCGAACTCTTGTCCTCAAACAATCCTTCCACCTTGGCCTCCCAAAATCCTGGATTACAGGCGCGAGCCACCGCACTCTGAGGACGTAGATTTTGATTGAAGTATACCTACGCTCTTGTTCTTCATCTGCCATGATATCTTTAAAAATGTATCAACTTAATAGGAAATAAGATAAAGATGATCCTTACATCAGGTCAATGAGAGGTACGGGTTGGCTCCTTACAGAGGAACAGCAGAGAAGTCAGGTTGAAGGGGCAACTGGCTGAAAGGACCATCTGTTTTCTGTAGAATTCTTTACCTGAAGAAACTGTCTTAACGTCATGAAGGAGAGGAAAGAGAGGAACTAGCAACTAGCTCCACACATGCTGACCAGAGCCAATTGAGCACATTTTGGGGACTTTTGGGGGCCAATAAACAACTTCATTCATAAATCTGGAACTGAACTACTTGAGAAATAAGGAATAAAAGATAGTCCGATAGCAATGAAAATAGTAACTCAGTGCTTGTTTGGTAAAAGCTGTTTTGGAGAGTGTAGCTTGGATGTCACAATTGGCTTCCTAATACTTATTCTGAGGAGTAAACTCACCTATCCTCTTACAAGCAGAGGACAATACTTGGAAGAGCAGGGGTGGGCCCAGGAACAGAGAGAATGTACATTCTCAGTGGGCAGGCAGTTGGAAGGAGGAAGCCCAGGAAGGGCTGAGCCAGGCTTAATCCATTTCTTCAACCTAACCCACCAGTGAGAGAAGAGCCTTCCACCCTCAGAGTGACTACTTACATGGGGGTTGGGGAGGGAATGGAGGCTACACTGGTGGTTGTCTCACGGAAACACAAGACAAGAGGAATGGCAGTTTCCCCCAACACTCTGCAGATTTATGTTCCCTTCACTCCTGGCTCCCCGGAAGGACTAGATAAACAGTTTATCAGGACTGTACTGCTGCATTTCCATAAAGCTTGTGCTCCTGATATCAACCACTGCTTCCTTTGGATATCATCCTTTGGACCAGGTTTGGCAATTTAGATACCCTCAATGACTGAAATGGGTTAGAAGAGTAAGTATACTAGTTAAATTAACTCTGAGACCCCTAAATGTTCAATATTGCTCACTGTAAATTATATAGTGACATAAAGTGATAGTATCAAGACATGCTAACAATTCAATGTCAGCAATATAAAAATGCCCCAAATTTTAGCAATATGAATCCCTTCCTAATATCAAATTATAACAGAAAATTAAATTTCAAAATTAAATATCTTTGAACTTATGCATTAATAGCCAAAGAAATCAAAACCACCAGTTATTAATCTAAAGGCAAGGCCAAAGGCAAGTAAAACCATAAAACCCTCAAGCTTCCTCTTTTGGGCATAGTCTCAGTTTGAGTATAGTTTCATCCCTGGTGGAGTTGGAGTTCCTTCAGCAGTTTTAGTCTAGATTGTTTTCCACTAGAATGGATGCCATTCCTTCAGGCCATCCAAAGTTGCACAAGTTTAGCACCAAGACTTTCATGTTCTTCACCTTTTAAAGATGTTCTCTTTGTCTTTGATGTTCTTTAGTTTTGCAATCATATTTCGATATGTGAACTCCTTTTTAAAAAAATCCCATCTGGGGATTAAATCTAAGCATTTATGTCTTTCATAAATTCCAGAAGATTTTTCAAACATTATCTCTTCTAGTTTTGGCTTTCCCCTGTTCTTTGTACTTTCTCCTTCTGCAGTGCTAATTAGATAATGTTTGATCTTATTCTGTCCTCCATGTTTTGTAACTTCTTTTTTCACATTTTGCTATCTTTTTTGTTGTTCTGTGTTGCATTCTACATGGTTTTTCAGATTTACCTTCACTTATTTCTAGTTTTTGCTTTTTAACTTTGGTTCTCATTAATCTGCCCATTCAGTTTTTTAAAATTTTATTTTGAAATAACTTCATATTCTCAGTAAGTTACAAAAATAGTAGATAGAGGTCTCATGTACCCTTTGTCAAGTTTTCCCCAATGGAATGATAGTACAATATCTAAACCAAGAAATTTACATTCATACAATGAGTTATATAATTCTATGAGATTTTTATCACAAGTGTAGATCTGTATAACCATCACCAAAATCATCATTACAAAGATATCCCTCATGGTACCCTTTAGTAGTCATAGCCGCCCTTCCTACCTTTACTCCCTATCTCTATGCCCTGGAAACTAATAATCTGTTTTCCATCTTTATAATATTTTTATTTCAAGAATGTTAAATAAATGGAATCATACATATGTGACCTTTGAAATTGGCTTTTTTTCTTTCAGCATAATGCTCTTAAGATTAATCCAACTTGTTGCATGTATCAGTTGTTGTTTTTTATTGCTAAAAAGGATTCCATGGTATGGATATAGTTAGATATGTGTTTTAGTCAATCTGCCAATTTTCTGTCATTTAACTGGTGTGTTCAGACCGTTTACATTTAATCCAATTCTTGTAGGTTGGGGCTTGAGACTGCTATTTTACTTTTCATTTTCTGTTTGTTCCTTCTATGTTTTATTTCTCTATTTTCTGTTTGCTGGCTTCCATGAACATTATTTAGAATTTCATTTTGATTTCCCTGTAGTGCTTTTGAGTATGTCTTTGTAGAGCTTTGTTGGTAGTTGCTCTAGGTATTAGACTGCACATACATAACTTAGGCTAATGCAGTCAATACTTTGCTTGTTTGAATAAAATGTAGAAACCTTACCTCCCTTTATCTTTTCCCATTTATAATTGTTATAGTTATACACAGGACCCTGAGACTTATTTTCTTCTATTTTCTCTCTGTTGTTCAGATAGAGTACTTTCTTTCCTTTGTCTTCCCCATTTCTGCTACAGAGCCCATTTTTTTAATTTTTAAATTTTGTATTCACTGCTAAGAGTGTCCCACTGAGGTTTTTTTTTTTTTTTTCCGAGTCTCACTCTCTCTGTCACCCAGGCTGGAGTGCAGTGGCACATCTCAGCTCACTACAAGCTCCGCCTCCCAGGTTCACGCCATTCTCCTGCCTCAGCTTCCTGAGTAGCTGGGACTATAGGTGCCTGCCACCATGCTCTGCTAATTTTTTGTATTTTTTAGTAGAGACGTGGTTTCATCATGTTAGCCAGGATGGTATTGATCTCCTGACCTTGTGATCCACTCGCCTCAGCCTCCCAAAGTGCTAGGATTACAGGCGTGAGCCACTGCGCCCGGCCTCCCGTTGAGTTTTTATTTCGGTTATTGTAGTTATCATTTTTAAAGTTTCTATTTCATTCTTCCTTTTATCTTATATTTCTTTTCTGAGACTTTGTTTTTTTATTTGTTTCAAATGTATGTGTAATTGCTTGTTGAAGCACTTGTATGATGTCTACTTTAAAATTCCTTGCCAGAAAATTTGTAACATTTTGCTCCCTCAATGTTAGTGTTTTTTTCACACTCAGGTTCAAATTTTCCTAGTTCTGCTATGATGGTAGATTTTCTATTGAATCCTGGACATTTTGGGTTATGAGGCTGTGGAACTTATTACATTTTCTGTTTGAGCAGGTCTTCTCTGACACTGTGCTGCTGGAAGGGGTGCTGCTTGTTATTTTAAGATGAGGATGGAAGTCCAGGTTTCCTCTGTTGACACCCTGAGATGGGGGGTGCTTCATTACTGCTGAGCAGGTGCGGGAGATGAGGGTCCCCATTATGACTTCACTGATAGCATCCTGACTAGAAGGAGCAGGGGCGCCTTCTATTGAGTTTTCAATTTCAACTAATCTACTTTTCATTTATGATGACTTGTTCTTTACTCATACTTTCCAGTCCTTCCTTTATTCCCTTCTATTAAACATACTTAGTTTATATTATGTATCTGGTATTCTCAACATCTGCAATTTTTGCATGTCTGATTCTGTTTATTATTTTTGCTGCTTCTCTCAAGGTGGTTTACTTTCTCACATTTTGTGTGTTTCAGGATTATTTTTATTTATTTATTTATTTTTTTGCGACAGAGTCTCGCTCAGTCACTGAGGCTAGAGTGCAGTGGCATGATCTCAGCTCATTGAAACCTCTGCCTCCCAGGTTCAAGTGATTGTTGTGCCTCAGCCTCCCAAGTAGCTGAGATTACAGGCCCCTGCCACCACGCCTGGCACGTTTTTGTATTTTCAGTAGTGACGGGGTTTTATCATGTTGGCAAGGCTGATCTCGAACTCCTGACCTCAAGTGGTTCTCCCTCTTCAGCCTCCCAGAGTGCTGGGATTACAGGCATGAGCCACTATGCCCAGCCATTTCATTATTTTTGATTGTGAATTAATGTTCAACAAAGCTTTATCTGAGGGAATTCTTTGAAGAATAGATTGTTGGTGCATTTTTCCAAGAAGATTTACATTTGCTTCTGTCAGGTGCCTGAGGGCATTACCAACTTGTAAATACTTTAAAAGTTATTTGACTGGGTGCACTGGCTCAAGCCTGTAATCCCGGCACTTCGGAAGGCTGAAGTGGGTGGATCACGAGGTCAGGAGATTGAGACCATCCTGGCTAACATGGTGAAACCCCGTCTCTACTAAAAATACAAAAAAATTAGCTGATGTGGTGGTGGGTGCCTGTAGTCCCAGTTGCTCAGGAGGTTGAGGCAGGAGAATGGCGTGAACCTGGGAGGCAGAGGTCGCAGTGAGCTGAGATCGCGCCACTGCACTCCAACCTGGGCTACAGAGCAAGACTCCGTCTCAAAAAATATATATATATATTTACCTGAGTTATTATTGTTACATATGTAGCATGAATTTAGACTGCATTACCACATGAAGACCACATTATAGTTTCAACTTCCCATGGGAGGTAGTTTTCCCTATGTCCACAATCAAGGCTAAAATATTCAAGTTTCCTTGTTGTCGCCTTTGGGGCAGTGGGTTTTTGTTTATTTGATTGTTCATTTCATTTTGGTTCAACCTTTGACCAAGGAATCAAGCTTTGTAAGGGGATCTCTGGTCCAAATCTCCATCTACGTGGATCTCAGTTTTATCTCTTATACCATCCATGAACATGTGGCTGTCAAAACTCAAAGCTAGAGCATTTGTCTTTATTGGACATATGCTCTTAAGTCAGATTCTGACTCCAACTTACCTTTCTGGATTTTGACTTTTACTTCATTTTTGGCCTCTGAGTATGTTTTTTATTTTCTGCCACACTTTCTGAAGATTTCAAGAAGTCTGAAACCTTATCCCAGAGCTAGGACACTTATAGGGAAATTTAGATTCCCAGAATTTAGCACTTACTATTGACCAGGCCATCTTTATTGCTTTTCATGGCCACAGCAGAGACTCAGAAAGGAAAGAAGTCTTCTTGGTTTTTGCCTCTCCAAGATATCAGCCAGTATGTGCCAGACCTGGCCAGGGCCAAGACCTGGGTACTAAGTTCCACTGGCAGAGCTTTCACAACAGGAGGTCGATTATGGCACCAAGTTTTCCTGTCTGGTAAACACATGGTATCCTTTCTCAGTAAGTGACAATGAAAACATTCTTTCCTGCTTATAGAATTTAGACATGTGCTGCAGTGACATCCTGGGCTGTAGATTTTATTTGTGGTACATTTCCAATCAGCATGTGAAAGAGATGAGGTGGAGGTGGGGGAGAGAGAGAGAGAGAGAGAGAGAGAGGAAGAAAGGAAGGAAAGGAGGGAGGGAGAGAAGGAAGGAAGGAAGGAAGGAAGGAAGGAAGGAAGGAAGGAAGGAAGGAAGGAAGGAAGGAAGGAAGGAAGGAAGGAAGGAAGGAAGGAAGGAAGGAAGGGAGACAAGCAGGGAGAGAAGGAAGGGAAGAAGGGAGGAAGTCAGAAAGGAAGGGAAGGAGGAAGGAAGGAAGGGAAGAAAGGTCCTTAATTCCATTTCCACTTGGAGCCCCTGCTTTGGGCTCTGTCTACACTTGGGCACCATCTACACTCACTGCTGCGACTGCCTGTAGCTCTAGGACTGCTTAGACCCGTGAATCCTGCCTCCTAATCCTGCTGCTCTCTCATGCTCACATTTGTTTCCATCTGAAGTTCAGCCTTAGCAAACTCCTGAGCTGAAGTTGTTTTGAAGGCTTCAAGTTTGTCTTGTTGTTTCTGCTTTATGCTCTTCCAAACATTATCTTTCCACAGCTTTTGAAGGTTGCAAGCATATCATTCAACTGAATCTCTCATTCTGAAGTTTGGAACGTGCTTCTCGTGTTTTATTTCCTTCTGTGTTCTTCTCTCAGGAAGGCTCAGTTAGGTTGTTAATGGTTTATTCAAGTTCATAAGCTGGTCTCTTTCCTTCTCTATCTCATGTAGGCTAGCGTTTTCATTGGACTTTCTTCCTTTTACTTTGTCATGGTTTTCTGGGTCAGATATTTATTATTCAAACAGATTTTTTTTTCTAATCTCAGTGAGAGAAATGAAGTCAGTGTTTTATGAGCCTGCCAAAGGCAACTGTTGTCCAAACAAATCTGATCAACCCTCACCTCTCTCAGTTAGATAGTCTCACTTGAAAGGCATTTTCCAATTAAACCAAAAATCGACCCAGACCTGGACTCAAACTATTATTGTCCTGCCTAAATCCCATTCAGTATGTCTCAGCCTTCCTGTGCCTATCAGGAGACTCCTACCTCTGTCTGTTTTTTAATCTGTTCACTCAGGACATGGGACAACCCAGCCCCACAATAACTGTTTTGCTTTGAAGCTCATCTAATAATACCTTAAATATTCTATGCCAGTATCTATTGTCTTCTCCTCTCTAATAGTTCCAAACTTTATAGACCCTTCATACGGCTTCCCAATCTTTCACACGGTGGTTCTCTCTTCCAGTTACTATATAGCAAACCACCCCAAATGTACTGGCATAAAATAACAATTGTTTTATGAATCCAGGGGTTCAGTGGGCTAGAATTTGGAAAGCACACAGTGGGAACAGGCTGTGTGCTTCCACGATGTCTGAGGCCTCAACTGGGAAGACTCGAAGGCTAGGGGTGACTTGATGGCTTGAGGCTGCAGTCATTTGAAGGCTCATTCACTTATAGGTCTGGCATCCAGGCTGGAAGGTCTCAATGTATAGGACTGCTGGCTGGACCACCTACATGTGACTGCTCCTTGTGTCTTGGCTTCCTCGCACTAGGGTGCAAGGACATTGGGTGTGGTGGCTCAGGGTTTCAAGCATGAGTGCTCCATCAAACAAGGTAGAAGCTCCATTGCATTTTCTGATTCAACCTTAGAGTTTATGGATTGCAAGCAAGTGACAAGATAGAAGGAGTGTCAAGCCCGTAGAGTCGGCCTTTGAATGGAAGGCGTATCAAGGTCATCCTTTAGAAGAACATGTGGACTAGGACAACGTGGAGTAGAGATATGATTACGGCCATCTTTAGAAAATACAATCTGCCCGGTTTGCGCATTGGCTATAATTCTCATCACTTCCACATACAAAAGACTCTTACTCCTCCCCAAGATCCCTAAAATCTCAGTCCATGTGGCATGAGCTCCAAGTCTAGGATCTTGTCACCTTAAATGGGTCCATGGATAAAGAGGCTCTTCAGGGACAATTCCTCAGGTACAGCTCCTTGAGTTATCTCCCTCTTGATTTGAAGATCTGTGAAGTAAAGAAACGAACGGACCAGGCATGGTGGCTCGTGCCTGTAATCCCAGCACTTTGGCTGGCTGAGGTGGGTGGATCATGAAGTCAGGAGTTCAAGATCAGCCTGGCCAAGATGGTAAAACCCCCTCTCTACTAAAAATACAAAAATTAGCTGGGCATGTTGGCAGGTGCCTGTAATCCCAGCTACTTGGGAGGCTAAGGCAGGAGAATCACTTGAACCCGGGGGGTGGAGGTTGTAGCCAACCAAGATCATGCCACTGCATTCCAGCCTAGGCAACAGAGTGAGACTCGGTCTCCAAAAAAAAAAAAAAAAAAGAAAAAAAGAAACAAATGACCTGCCCTCACACACACAACAGATAATAATAGGACAGGCATGAAATAACTGTTGTATTCCCCAATTGCATTTATTTTGGATGGCATTCACAGCTTTGAGAGGGTAGCTTTTAATAGCTACCTGGATCTGTTTCCTACTGATGGTAGAGGTGCATTCCAAATCCCAGGCAACTATCTGAAATATTGCCTTCCTGCTTCTGAAAGATTTATTTGTTTCCTAGTCCCCAGTTTCATCCAATTCATGCCTCTTTTAAGAGTATTTAGATATGTGGGCATTTTTCTTTTTTGTTTCTTTCTAGCCCCAAGAAAGCTCTCCAATCCTCTAGCTTAGTCTGCTTGTTGTTTCTGAGAGCAAATTACTCTCATTGTCTTTGCACAGTAATACTGAAGCATGTAATAAAAATCGGTCTTAAAAACTCATGCTCATTAAGGTCTGTTAAAACAGCACAGTGCTATGACAGTAGCATTCTTGTGTAGGCAATAAGCTGCTGCGACCTGCCAAGGTTGAAATACTGCCTGAGTGCCTGACTCACTCTTACTGAAGCATTAAAACCTGACAGCTGCTTACCACAGGCTCAATCTCCATGGGTTACTTTGGCCTCTAGATACTCATCTTTATCTTTCTCAAGGTTCCTGCCAACTAACCAATATGTTAGGGCTTCAGGGACACATAAATAGTACCCATTTCTTACTCTCCTAGGTTTGGAAGCAATTGATACATAAGATATGGATGACAGTTGGACATAAAATATTAACCTGATTACTGATATTGAAGGATATGGCTTAGATGTGTAGTGGCAAAGAGCTTCGTAATAGTCCACCCCAGAATTAAACTTCCTCGCCCAGTCCCAGGCCTCCCTCCACAGGGCAAAAACTGCCCCAGTTAGCTTCTCTCATGTAGCAGGATTGCAGGTCTCTGGGGAAGGCAAATTTGAAAGAGAAGTCCCAGAAGAGGATAGTTGAGCATGCTCCACTCTTTCTCCCAAGCTTACCGGACAGAGAAGCGATCCTGCCTCTGGAAAAAGTCAGGGGAGTGGTAGAAAGAGGTCTAGAGTGATGGTCCTTTGGAGGTGCCCTCATGGAAATGTGAAGCTTGGGAGAATGGAGTGTTCCCCGAACATAAATCAAAAACTGTGCTGGGCAACTCCATTGTGAACTATGTAGACCATCTGCCAGAGTGACTTATCCTGATGGGAAGAAGCATATTTGGGTTCCTCCCTCAACCCCTTCCCCCACTGTTAGCAGATTTGGATATAAGTGCCCCACTCAAAGATGCATGATAATCAGCAAAGATCCAACATGGTAACTACACAGAGATACTACAAAGAAGAAGTTAAAAAAGGAACCAGCAAAAAAGGCAGAAGAAAAAATACATTGAAGAATAATAATTACCCCAGGTGACAGAAGAAATTTTCAGATAAAACAATGAACATGAACTGTCAGAATTCCGGTGGCCAGGGAAAAGATAACAAACATGACAGAAATGAAACACATATAGGAAGCAGTGAGGCATAAAATAAGCACCATTGAAAACCATCAGTAATATAGAAGACAGGGTGGAGAAACTGATTAAGGAATTATTTTAGTTTTTTGAGACTAAGTCTTGCTCTATCGCCCAGGCTGGAGTGCAGTGTCGTGAGCTCAGTTCGCTGCAACCTCCTCCTCCGGGTTCAAGCGATTCTTGTGCCTCAGACTCCTGAGTAGCTGGGATTAAAGGCACACAGCAATATGCCTGACTAATTTTTGTATTTTTGGTAGAGATGGGGTTTTGCCATGTTGGCCAGGCTGGTCTTGAACTCCTCACTTCAAGTGATCCGCCCACCTCGGCCTCCCAAAGCGTTGGGATTACAGGCATGAGGCACTGTGCCTGGCCTCATCAAGGAATTTAAAGCAACTAGAAGAAATATAATAGATATGGAAAACAAAGAGCAGACATGCGGCATATACACACTAGGTATTTCCTGATGTAGAAAGCAGACAAGTGCCCCAGGAAAGAAATTCGAAGATATAAGATTTTTTTTCTGAACTAAACGAAGATAAAACTTTGCATATCAAAAGGGAAAACTGACATGGAATAATCCATACCCACATTCTGGAGAAGTTGCTAAATATTAAAGATAAGGAAAGAAACCCACAGGAATCTAGGCAGAAAAAGCCTGAGAACAAATATCAAGCTATATTCAGATTTTTCCACAGCAACATGCAATGTCAAGATACAACGATGAGATGTCTATACAGTTCTCAGAAATAAAATAAAACACGAACCTATGAATTTCGTACCCATATAATGTAAGTTTTGCTCATTTATGAATGGCAACATAATGACATTAACAAATATATATATGTAGATAACACAAGAGCTCTTCTTTTTTAAAAAAAAGACTAGATGAAATCCAGTCAACCAAAATGTGAATCAAGATGAGCTCATAAATCGGAAAGCCATGGTATGAAAAGACTGTTGGTGAGCATCAAATCAATTTAAATATAGAACTGTGGCTAAGTCACTTTCAGAATTTCAGGTACATGATAGAATGTAAGTGTTTTGGAAACTGTCACTGAAATAAAAGGAAAACCAGGAGAGTGCAGCGTTCAAAAGTCAAATTAGGAGGGTAATTGAAGAAGGAAAGCAAAGATTCTCTGTCACTGCCTCTCAACTCTTTCTGCTTCCTCTCCTATTGCAGTTTGAAGGGTATTGGAAAGAAGCAGGGGGAGACACGATTACCAGGGGCTCCAAGTCACATCCTCATGTTTAATGACCAGACAGGAAATGAAGCCTGTCTCCCAGGTTCATTTGAAAAATTCCGAAAGAAGAACTCTGGCCCATCTTGGGTCAAGTGCCCATCTCTTGAACCAAGCATTGTGACCAGGGGATGAGGGACTGTCACTGGCTTACATGCCTACCTCTGTATCCAAGGGGCCAAAGGTGACAGGATATCTTACCACAAGAAAGCAGGAAGGGGTCCAGGCAATCTGAAACTTTAGCTGACCCATTTAAATACTGGTGGCCACAAATATAGTGCTTGCTTTCTAGAACTCATGTTGGTTGTGGGTCCATGGCTTCATAATTACAGCAATAATGCCTTTTATTTTTCTATATATTTGAACCTTCATTATCTTATTTGATATTCAAACCAACTAGATACACTAAGTAGTATGAGGCTCTTCTTTGCATTTTACAGATTAGGAAACTAAGGCTCAGAAATTCTGTAACTGGTCCAAGTTGTACAATAACTTCATGTCCAGAGGTCAAGAATCTTAGTTCTCTTCCAGACCTCATTTCGATATTCAAAACAGCCTCTCATTTTGTGACAGGAATAGTGTCTCCCAGTCCAGATACCCTGATTCTCTCTACTGTTCTGCCACATGACTAGCAAGCAGGTCATGATGGAAAAAGAAGGATGTCAATGATAAGAAGGGGGTTTGGGTTTAGATTTACAAAAATTTTATTTTAAATATTTTTATATTTGTAACATATTATTAATCAATATTTTATATTCATATAATATTTTATTAGTCAATAGCTAATTTGTTTTAAGATAATTGGCTAAGTAGATTATTTAGATTAAGGGGACATACATGACTTTATAAAAAGGAGGATACTCTAGATAACTATGAAGGAGATTCCACAACTGGAAGTCAACGATAGTTTTGGGTATGCTGACAGCCAGAAATCAATGGAAGGAGCCAATGTTTGTTGATTATCCACTAAAGGAACCATGCAAGGCCCTTCACATAAGCTTTTTCATTTGATTCTCGTAACTACTGTTTGAGAGAGTGATACCTCTATATCTAGCTTAGAAATGAAAACATAGAGGCTCAGAAGTTGAGTGACTTGCTCACTTGCGAAGAGCTGATAGAAGCAAGATTAGATTTTAAATCTGCATGGCTTCAAAGCCTATGTTCTCCCCCTACATATTTAACCAGTGCATTTGGCAAATAAAGTTAAGGACATTTATTAATACATTTGGTTTTGACCCTCTTTCCCCTCCACACAAAATTATTTCCAGAATTTCTTGGGCAGATGCCTTTTTTCATGTTTATATAGTCTAAAATTTAAGGCAAAATCTAGCATGAAGAAGGTTGCCATCTGTGTTGGATTGTTTCTGATGGCATCAAATAACACATAGGAAACCTTTTTGTAACTTATAAAATAACATGATTTAAGTTACAGTTGAAACAATTAGGTCTAGAATCAACATCAAGGGGGGAGTTTTTCTCTATTTCTTGCAACTTGTAGTTCTTTTTGCTTCCATTTGAATTGGAAATAGTCTAAAAGCTGATTTTTCCCTCTCACTATTCACCCATCAGGAGGAATCAGACCCCAAATGATATCAGTAAATGATGATGAACTTTGAATGAGAAGTGTTTCTTAAACCACCAGTTCTGCCTTTAACCCTTTCCCCTGTTCCTCCTAATAGCCATAACCCCTTTCATTTTTGTGTTTTCACTTACCCTCATCCCGTTGACAAACCCCAAGCGCAGGATTTCTCTATGAGTGAGTCGCAGGGGTTGTCCTTGTGACCTGGAGATGGTAAGAAACACATAGAGCAGTGGTATAGTGTCAAAAATGACAAGCTGACCCCAGATACCATAGTTGGCCTCTTTGCTCTCAAATGACTCTAATAGCCCAAGGAAGTATTTCTCCTTTATCAGCAGCCCATTCAAAGCGGTGTTAACCATTACCCAGCTTTTATCATTCCATATCTCATGGAAAAATAATAGCGTTCACCTCAAGTCAAGAATCTCTTAAATTTAATCCATTCTGAAATACTTTGAGAAAAAAAAGGCATCATCCTGGTGTTATATAAAAATTGATGTCATCTTTTTACATCCATGTGTTCAACAGATGGTAACTTCAGTTCCTATATTTTGTATATGTGGAACTATTGTCTTTCAAACTATACTTTCCTTCTTTTTTTTTTGAGATGGAGTCTCACTTTTGTCACCTAGGCTGGAGTGCAATGGCATGATCTCAGCTCACCGCAACCTCCTGAATTCAAGCGATTTTCCTGCCTCAGTCTCCTGAGTAGCTGGGATTACAGGTGCCCGCCACCATGCCCGGCTAATTTTTTTGATATATATATTTTTTGAGATGGAGTCTTGCTTTGTTGCCCAGGCTAGAGTGCAGTGGCGCGATCTCAGCTCACTGCCACCTCCGCCTCCTGGGTTCATGTAATTCTCCTGCCTCAGCCTCCTGAGTAGCTGGGACTACAGGCGTCCGCCACCACGCCTGGTTAATTTTTTGTATTTTTAGTAGAGATGGGGTTCCACCATGTTAGTCAGAATGGTCTCAATCTCCTGACCTTATGATCCGCCCACCTCGGCCTCCCAAAGTGCTGGGATTACAGGCGTAAGCTACCGTGCCAGGCCTTTTTTTGGCATTTTTAGTAGAGATGGCATTTCACCATGTTGGCCAGCCTGGCCTTGAACTCCTGACCTCAGGTGATCCGCCTGCCTCGGGCCCCCAAAGTGCTGGGATTACAGGAGTGAGTCACTGCACCTGGCCTATACTTCTCTTCTAATTGCAGAAACTTAAACATGTTTTATCTTATGTCTCCATAAATTTCACTGCTCCCAAGATGGAGCTGTAAACAAATCCTTAAAAGTATATTTTCTCTAAAAGTAATCCTTAGCGAATCCTTTGGTGAAGGAAAATATTCTGCTCTCTCTCTAAACTTGGATTTAAAACTCCAGGTGATGGTTATTTTTTGTTAACATTCACTGAGCCTTTCTTATGAACCTGGCACTATCCTAAGCAATTTATATACCTTTTCCCACTTAAGTCTCATGACAACCCCATGAGGTAGATACTATTATTATCCCTATTTCACAGGTAAGGAAAGAGAAGGTTTAGTAAGGAACGTGCCCCCCCAGGTCACAAGAGCAGTAGCAAGTAAGAAGCACAGCTCAGATTTAGTTCCAAATCTGTCTGACTCCAAAGCTCAAATTATTAACTGCAGCGCTACTCTGCCTTTTAAGTTTTCTCAAAGTGACTGCAAAATTAAAATTATTTAGAGTCTGGTATTTTCTCAATAAGTAGGTGGTATCATGTGATGCTATCCTCGTGCTCCTAACATTCCCTGGGCCAGGGCTACTAGGAGACATACTCTTTCGTTGCAAGAACAAGTGGCATTTTGAAGAAACCATGGAGGTGGCATTTGGGTGAGGACACTGCAGGCTGATAGGCACAGCTTTATATTCATATTAGAGCTGCTGCCTTCTAGGTGGGCTGCAAGTCACAACTCCCTTATAAATATAGCCCATTCAAATTAGTATTGACCACTACCTCAATTTCTTTTTTTTTTAGACGGAATTTTGCTCTTGTTGCCCAGGCTGGAGTGCAATGGCACGATTTTGGTTCACCGCAACCTCTGCCTCCCAGGTTCAAGCACTTCTCCTGCCTCAGCTTCCCGAGTAGCTGGGATTACAGGCATGCACCACCACGCCCGGTTAATTTTGTATTTTTAGTAGAGATGGGGTTTCTCCATGTTGGTCAGGCTAGTCTCAGACTCCTGACCTAAGGTGATCTGCCTGCCTCAGCCTCCCAAAGTGCTGGGATTACAGGCATGAGCCACCTCACTGGCCTCACGAACTCATTTTTAATCTTTTGCACATCTCATGCCTCTATCATTAAAAAAAAAAAAAAAAAAGAATGGTTACTCAAGTCAAGAATCTCTTAAGTTTAATGGATTCTAAAAAACTTGGAGGGTCAATATGCATACTTTTGGGGTACAAAAATTACCTTTGTACAAAGTGTTACAGACGTACACATTATATAAATTGACCAATGAGGAGCTGACTTCATCCACAGTAAGAATTTGGTGCTTTGGAAAGATGTCCATTCTCTTCTTCAAAGGCAATGTCATCTCTTGTCAAGTAGAACTGAAAATAAAAACAGATGTTTTTTCAGTTTCTGAAAAAATAACTAATTGTTAATTTCTGTTCAAATACCAGTACAAAAATTATTTTTAGTGTCATCATCTCTGAATTTATGAATTGTAGCATATCAAATTTTGCACCAATACCAAGATAACTTTTAAAAACCATTTCATTTGTTTAGAACAAAAGAAGCATTAAAGGCCAGGAGCAGTGGCTCATGCCTGTAATCCTAGCACTTTGGGAGGCCGAGGTGGGCAGATCACTTGAGGTTAGGAGTTGGAGACCAAACTGACCAACATAGTGACACCTCATCTCTACTAAAAATACAAAAATTAGCTGGGCGTGGTGGCAGGCGCCTATAATCCCAGCTACTTAGGAGGCTGAGGCCGGATAATTGCTTGAACTCGGGAGGCGGAGGTTGCAGTGAGCTGAGATCATGCTATTGCACTCCAGCCTGGGTGACAAGAGCGAGACTGTCTCAAAAAAAAAAAAAAAAAAAAAAAATTGAGTTAGTATAATCTGGAAGAAAGGGTGTAAGCTCTAGAGTTTGATGCCTAGTTCAGATCTCAAGTCTATCAATCATTTACAGCTTGTGTGATCTTGGGTAAGTTACTTAAAATCTCAGGTTCTTTCCTATAAAATAGTACTTATTTTATGGGGCTGTGATGAGGATGAAATGAGATGATGCTTATAAAACCCTCATCACGCCGGGCGCGGTGGCTCACGCCTGTAATCCCAGCACTTTGGGAGGCCGAGGCGGGCGGATCACAAGGTCAGGAGATCGAGACCATGGTGAAACCCCGTCTCTACTAAAAAATAGAAAAAAATTAGCTGGGCGCAGTGGCGGGCGTCTGTAGTCCCAGCTACTCGGGAGGCTGAGGTAGGAGAATGGCGTGAACCCGGGAGGCGGAGCTTGCAGTGAGCCGAGATTGCGCCACTGCACTCTAGCCTGGGGCACAGAGCGAGACTCCGCCTCAAAAAAAAAAAAAAAAAAAAAAAAAAAAACCCTCATCACAGGGCTGGGCAGAGTAAGAGATCAATAAACAAAAGCTATTTAAACCTCACATTTTGCTGTTAAGTATGAAATGCCAGCCAGGTGTGGTGGCTCACACCTATAATCCCAGCACTTTAGAAGGTCAAGGCGGGCAGATCATTTGAGGACAGGAGTTCGAGACCAGCCTGGCCAACGTGGTAAAACCCTATCTCTACCAAAAGTACAAAAATTAGCTGAGTGTGGTGGCACACACCTGTAGTCCCAGTTACACAGGAGGCTGAGGCAGGAGAATCACTTGAATCCAGGGAGCAGAGGTTGTGGTGAGCTGAGATTGGGCCACTGCATTTCAGCCTGGGTGACAGAGTGAGACTCTGCCTTTAAAAAAATAAAAATAAAATGCAGCCTATATTTTTATCAATTACCTTAGATTATGTACTGTGTGTGTGTGTGTGTGTGTGTGTGTGTTTAGTTTTAGTACAAACATTTTTCTACAGTGCCTTTTATTGACACCATCTGGAAACTTACCCTTTCTTAAAGTCAGGAATGGGGCCCCCAGGCAGGCTGCCTCTGCCACTTTCAGCTCCTGCAGCTTCCTCAGCCACAGGCTTTCTGGTTCCATCCACTGCACTCCTGGGGCAGTGACACAATTCTTATCTGCCTTTGGTTAGGAAAATAATTGGGCAATCTGCTCCAGTGATACATTTCTGCTGATTTCAGGTTTTCTTTCAGTGGTGAATGACAAAGAAATGCAATTAGCAAGGAATGCTTTCGTTTGTCAACTTTAGTTCCACAAGGCTTCCCTCACTTATTTTGACTGTTTTGCTTGCTGTCATATTAAATGTTTCAGAGTTTTACAGTTTGAAGACAGTCTAAGCCAGAAACTATAATGGGTACAGTACTCTGATAAATCTCTTTTGTTTATTAGAGTGTGTCATCTGTTGTTCAATAGTAATTCCATCACACATGTGCTGTAGTATTAATACTATTGATAACAATAATAGAACATTTATGGAGTGCTTACTGTGTACCAGGCACTATTTTAAGCATTTTACACATATGAACCCATTTAATCTTCCCTGTACTATTATTATTCCCATTTTACACTAGTGAAAAATACTGTAGTCTGTATCTTCTTACTTCTACATTATTAATTATTTTTATATTGATTTTTAGAAAATACTTCCAATGATCAATTTTCTCTAGTTTTCAGTATAAGGATATTTTCCTGGAGGTGCAAATATTTAATAAGCCCTCTGAGTTTGGAGGCTTATCCTTGGATCAAGGATGCTTTAGCATGGCTGTTATGGACCTCAGAGATACCGAAAGGCAAGGTTATGTTTTACAAGGCTAAGGACAATGAACAGGGCTAGAGGTTAGGATGTTCTGCTCATGGGTTCTGTGGTTGGGGGGAGGTGGAGTTGAGACAGGGCCTTGCTATGCCACACGGGCTGGAGTGCAGTGGCACCATCACGGCTCACTGCAGCCTCAACTTCTTGGGCTTCCTCCCACTTTAGCCTCCTGAATAGCTGGGACCATAGGCACACACGCCTGGCTAATTTATTTTTTATTTTTTATTTTTTGTAGAGATGGGGTTTCCCTATGTTGCCCAGGCTGATCTCGAGCTCCTGGGTTCAAGTGATCCTCCCACCTTGGTCTTCCAAAGTGTTGAGATTATAGGTGTAAGCCACCACGCCTGGCCTCTGGTGTTTTGTCTTTTTTTTTTTTTTTTTTTTTTTTTAAGACATTTTTATTCATTTCCAAAGCCAAAACTACATGTGTATTTTTCAGAAATGGTTAAAGTTCAGGGGTTGGGGACGGGGAAGGAGAATAGAGATGACCAGACTGCACCTTCAAATCCTCTGTGGGATGAGATAATGAGATAACAAAAGAAACCAACAAAGAAACCTAGGAGCCAGGACTCCCAAACCTCCACTGCTGGAAGAGACCAGCAGCAGACACCCTTCTTCAAGGGTCTCTTAGCCTCTTCCTGAGTCCTGGAGACAGTTACCTTCTGGATAACTTTTATTTGGAACAGAGCCTGTTGTCAATAGAAGAGTCTTGGTCAGGCGCAGTGGCTCATGCCTGTAATCCCGCACTTCGAGAGGCTGAGGTGGGCAGATCACTCGAGTTCAGGAGTTCGAGACCAGCCTGGCTAACATGGTGAAACCCTGTCTCTACTAGAAATACAAAAAAATCTGCCTGGCCTGGTGGTGGGTGCCTGTAATCCCAGTTATTCTGGAGGCTGAGGCAGGAGAATCACTTGAACCCGAGAGGCAGAAGTTGCAGTGAGCCGAGGTCGTGCCATTGCACTCCAGCCTAGGCAACAAGGGGGAAACTCTGTCTCAAAAAATAAAATAAATAAATAAATAAATGAGTCTTTATTTGGAATAAACCTTCATGTAGGTCAGTCGATTGTACTGTGTAACAGGTCATGCTGTCAGGGACACCTGGGGGTGAGTAGAATATTCTCTTCAATGGAGAATGAGACAAGTACACAGAGGAGGTCAGCCCTGGTTTCTTTGGCGGCCAAGGGACTTGTGTCTACCACAGAGTAGACCAGCCTTCGAGTGCTGTGCAGGAGTGCATGCTTACAGAAGTGGGCTCTGCTCTCCTGAGGGCTGCCTGCGATTCCCTGCCACCCAGGAAAGGAGGCCTTGACAGCGAAGATCCTGAAGGGGAGCGGGGACGATCCTGTGCCATGAGTCGGTAATAGGAACGATCCTGCACTGTTTATGACGGCTGGGAGGGACAAGAGAGGATTAAATAGCTTTATCCCGGGGTTAGTGGAATGAGGGTGGACGGCTGAGTGAGGGATGAGCTCACATTTCACCAAATGAAAAGCAGGAAGCACCCTCAAGGGCAGGGTTGCCCCAAGCCTGTGCTCTGAGACCTTGCACCTGATTAATATGGAATCTGCGCTGCAAGGTGCCTCTGGGCACGTATTCGAAGGTGTCCCCGTCCACCGAAGCGAACACACCCCACAGCAGCCAACACACCCCACAGCAGCCAAGGCCCTTATCACTGAGTCAGCAGGACACTGGCGACCCTGAGGGCCAGGAGAAGCGGGTTGTCTGGTGAATCCCATCTCTGCATGGGGGAGGGAGTCTGTGAAGATTGACATCCAGGCACGCCCCCTCTCCTCCGCAGCGCCCCTCTCTGCACTGTCCTGTCCCAGAAAGAGAGGCATCGGGTCGTGGCCACCTGCCAAGTCAGGCCCAGGCCGCGAGGGAGGGGAAAAGGGACGCGGGAGGCGGCGCACCGGCTGTTCAGATACAGCCGCTGCCACTCCTTTAGACTCTGGACGTGCGGGGACTGGCGGCGCTCGGCCTCGCGTTATAAAAAGCGGCCGGGCAGTATCGGCGAGACAACCTGGGAGGCGGGTACCGGACCTCACGTATCCGCGCCGCGCCCCCCACCTGTGGCTACGCGCGGGGCTGGCTGCGTTCCCCTGGGCGGCGCCGGGCGCCCGCGGCTGGTGGCGAGATGGGCCGCTACTCGGGCAAGACTTGCCGGCTGATCTTCATGCTGGTGCTCACCGTCGCCTTCTTCGTGGCGGAGCTGGTCTCCGGCTACCTGGGCAACTCCATTGCGCTGCTCTCCGACTCCTTCAACATGCTCTCCGACCTGATCTCGCTGTGCGTGGGCCTGAGCGCCGGCTACATCGCCCGGCGCCCCACCGGGGGTTTCAGCGCCACTTACGGCTACGCCCGCGCCGAGGTGGTGGGCGCGCTGAGCAACGCCGTCTTCCTCACCGCGCTCTGCTTCACCATCTTCGTGGAGGCCGTGCTGCGCCTGGCCCGGCCCGAGCGCATCGATGACCCCGAGCTGGTGCTCATCGTTGGCGTCCTGGGGCTGTTGGTCAACGTGGTGGGGCTGCTCATCTTCCAGGACTGCGCTGCCTGGTTCGCGTGCTGCCGCCGGGGCCGCCGTCGCCGCCTGCAACAGCGGCAGCAGCTGGCGGAGGACTGCGCCCCCAGCGCTTTCGGGGGGCCTCAGGGCGCAGAGGACCCGCGGCGCGCTGCGGCCCCGACAGCCCCAGGCTCGGACTCGGCCGTAACCCTCCGGGGGACCTCGGTGGAAAGGAAGCGGGAGAAGGGGGCGACCGTGTTCTCAAACGTAGCAGGTGCCTTTCGGTTGCATCCTTTGGACCGCTTGGTCCGCCCTTCCCCCTCCCACCAGTCTCTTTCTTCTCACCCCACGCCCTCTTTTTCTTCTGCATGTTTTTTCTTTCTTTCTTTCTTTCTCTTTCTTTCTTTCTTTCTTTCTTTCTTTCTTTCTTTCTTTCTTTCTTTCTTTCTTTCTTTCTTTCTTTCTTTCTTTCTTTTCTTTCTTTCTCTCTCTCTTTCTTTCTTTCTTTTCTTTTTCTTTCTTTCTTTCTCTCTCTCTCTTTCCCTCTTTCTTTATTTCTCTCTCTCTGTTTTTTAAAATAAATCCATTCCCTTTACAGTCCCGCGTTACTTCTCTTCTGCCAATTTAACGTATTCCCCATCCTTTCTTCTTTCTCCTGGATCCTCGGGTAGCCCTAGCCTCTTTTCCCTTACCCTGTTCTCTCTATATGAGTATCAATTTTCTGGGAAATCAGTCATTATTATTGGGCAACAGGCAGCACTTTCCAACCCCTCCTCCCTCTCATTACTTGCTTTCTGAATTTTGTTGTTCTCCCTCCCTCTTTGCCCATCCACTTGTCTTCTTGGGTGTCATGGGTTTGGGGGCTGCATGTGGGCTCCCATTCACCCTCTTTTTGTTTTAACTTGAAAGGATGTGTGAATGAAGTCCAAAGGTGGATCACAAGGCTATTTCAAGGCCAAAATGTACTGTTCTGAGCTGTGGGTGTGCAGAAGAAGAATCTCCCTTAAGCTAGTAGGAATTTAAAATAACAAAACTTTATTTTGAGTCCATTGGTTTTTTTTGTTTGTTTGTTTGTTTGTAGAACTTATACACAACACAAGGTTTCTTCTTTGAATGCAGGTGATTCCTTCAACACCCAGAATGAGCCAGAAGAGGTGATGAAAAAAGAGAAGAAGTCTGAAGCTCTGAATATCAGAGGTAGGATTGACTTTGGGCCTATTTGAAATCCCTTTCTATGACACATATGGACTGTGCTGTTCATTTCTGTTTGACTTTTAATAAAGCAAAGGTGTGTTTGAAAGTAGGCCAGTTACATGCATAGACTATGACCTGACTGTCTTTCATAATCACTGCATTGATCCTGAGGGAGAAACTGGTTGCTAATGATTTATCTTAGCTCCACTTAGATCCATGCTAATACTGCCTGCTCCAGAGCTGCACATATCAATGTTATGTAACTATTTTACTTGGTTTTATTGGTCCGTGGATATTGCTAACAAATCATGCAACCTATTGAACTGATTTTGATAAAGGTAGGAAAATAGTAGGTGAGCTGCTATCCAAGGTTGTGCCCTATCTGGCATTGCTGAGTGACCCTATTGCATCAGTTGTTTCTGCCAGAAATCTGCTTTTGTGAAGGGACTGTGGGCTCACTAAAACCTCCACTCCCAGGACCAAAGGAAGTGTTCTGGTGAGGCCCAGGGCAAGCACCTGATAGCATTCTTCTCACCATGTGGTCAAGGTCAGAAGCACTGGACTAAGGGTCAGCCCAGGGGTTTCTGAGATGTGTTTCTCTCTGGACACCATTGTATCCAACATCTCTTCTTTCCAACTTCTTGAGCACAGACTTTGCTTTAGAGTGATTCCAGAAGGGGTTAATCCCCAGTCTTGACTTTGAGAATTCCAACAAGGATTAAGCAACCCTCTACTCTCCTGTGGTTTGGGGAAAGCCTGTGAGTGGCGCTTTGATGGAAATAATATAATGAAAAATTAATAATTCTGGAGATACGTTCACTTTGAGTGTCTCGCATCTGTTTTACAAAGTAATTCTCAGAGTGAACCTATAGGGAAAATCCAGAAGATAACAACAATATCAGATGAGCTCCTAAAAATTTCTAAATTAATCAAACAAATTTAAAGGCAACAGGGGAATCTGCTCTCTGAAAGAGCTTAGTTTTAAAAGATAGTCCGTAATGAAAAAAAGAATCATCATCCTCTTTCTTTTTTAAGGTCTAGTTTAAAATATATATACATTGGGGTGGTGGCTTACGCCTATAATCCCAGCACTTTGGGAGGCTGAATGGGCAGATCACCTGAGGTCAGGAGCTCGAGACCAGCCTGGCCAACATGGGGAAACCCCATCTCTGGTAAAAATACAAAAACTAGCCAGGCATGGTGGTGGGCGCCTGTAATCCTAGCTACTCAGGAGGCTGAGGCAGGAGAACTGCTTGAACTCTGGAGGCGGAGGTTGCAGTGAGCCGAGATTGCACCACTGCACTCCAGCCTGGGAGACTGAGCTAGATTCTGTATATATACACACACACACACAGAATTTTTAAGGTGGAGTTCACCATCAGAGACTTTAACTTTTCAAAGCCTGTTCTGTTAAGTATCCTCATTTTTTTCCTTCTTTGAGACGGAGTCCTGCTCTGTCTCCCAGGCTAGAGTGCAGTGACGCCATCTCTACTCACTGCAACCTCCACCTACCAGGTTCAAGTGATCCTTGTGTCTCAGCCTCCCAAGTAGCTGGGATTACAGGTGTGCACCACCACGCCTGGTTGATTTTTGTATTTTTAGCAGAAACGGGGTTTCACCATGTTGGCCAGGCTGGTCTCGAACTCCTGACCTCAGGAAATCTGCCCACCTCAGCTTCCCTGGATTACAGGCGTGAGCCACTGCACCCGGCCAACTATCCTCATTCTTACGTTACAAAGTTGAGAAACAGAATAGGTAGGTGGATTGAAGCAAAGAAGAAGAGTAGGCCCTCGAAGATATAGTGATCTTGTTTGGGAAACTCATATGAACTTGCCAAATTTTAGTCCTAAGCTATTGAAGTTTCTTGGTAGAAAAATGTCAGTAGCAGAATGCCTTGCTATTCCTGGCTGGGCCCTGGTTTACAGGTACTGACACCAGTGCACCTGTAACTGCTGATAGAGGTGAACAGTGCAGTGGTTGAAAGATTGGGATTTGGCTTCAAACTGCCTGAGTGTGAATCATGGCCACTTAAGAACCATGCCACTTAAGAACCATGTGACTTTGGGCAAGTTATTGAACCTCTCTAAGCCTCCAATCCCCTCATCTTTAAAATGAGGATAATAACAGTACCCACACCTTATGGGATTGCTTTGAAATAAATGAAACATATAAAGTGTTTAGGCTTATAGCAGGAAAACTAGCTAACATTTTTATTGAGTACATACTTTGTCCCTGGTACCATTCATGAATGAGTAAACTGGTAGTCACAACAATCTTACTGAGTGGATACAATGATCGTTTAATTAGTGGGTGGAACTGCTGGGCTCAACCCACAGTGCTTCCGTGTTAGCTGAGATCATTCCTGCTGCTTTTGACAAGTACCTGTGCTGTGGCTAATAGGAGCCTTTCCGTATTCCCGGCTAAGTGTGAAGCTGGCCTCCCCTTTGGTGCTGTGTTCTTATCTTGGAGCCACAGTTCAGGGAAGGATCACAGAATGGTAGAACTGGAAGGACCTTAGGGAAAATGGACTTTTCACTTCACAGATGAGGCAGCAGGGTGCAGAGAGTTTGATGACTTCCCCAAGTCTCCACAGCTCAAGCAGAGACAAGGCTGGAATCCTGGGCTCTTACATCACATATCTGGCCCTTTCCATGATCACACATTGCCTCTAGACTCCAGACAGGGAGGGCTTGCTTCTCTAGTACACAGTCCACTGAATGGTTATATTTCTAATATTTAAGCAACTGCTTTAGAAAGCAGGACTGTGTCCCAGTCTCCAGATCTGCAGAGGAAACAGCCTACGGGGATCTCTGTGAATAAAAACAATTTCTTCATTTTCTTTACCGTTTCTCTTATTCCAGTGGGAATAAACAAAAATGAGTTCTTTTGTTTTTTTGGGACAAAGTCTCACTCTGTAGCCCAGGCTGGAGTGCAGTGTCGTGATCTCGACTCAACGCAAACTATCTCCCAGGTTCAAGCGATTCTCCTGCCTCAGCCTACAGAGTAGCTAGGATTACAGACACACGCCACTGCACCTGGCTAATTTTTTTTTTTTTTTTTTTTTTTTTTTTTGCATTTTTAGTAGAAACAGGGTTTTGCCATGTTGGCCAGGCTGGTCTTGAACTCCCAACCTCAGGTAATCTGCCTGCCTCGGCCTCCCAAAGTGCTAGGATTATAGGCGTGAGCCACCGTGCCCGGCAAAAAAATGAGTTCTAAGGAACACACTCTGTCTTCTAGTGTAAAGTATAGTAAAAACACAATCCTCTTAAAATTCTCATCAATGTGCTTTGTAGTGGTCAATTTTATTTAATAGGATCAGACATGATATATTAAAAATGTTGTAACAATATGTCAGAAAGACAATTAGTTTTTTAAAGTTTGGTATAAACATAAATAGATGAATAGCCATCTTGAAAAGAAATCCCCTTTGATGAGATGTTTCTTTGTGATTCTTACTTTTTTCCAATAAGAAAGATCTCATTTTTTCATTACCATTTGTCCAGTGCAGATGCACTATTTCCAGTCATTCAACAAATTCAACAGCACTGATGGCTTTCCTAAGTGCTAGGACACATCAGATTTCAACTTGTGTCAAATTGCCAATTTATGTTATATGCCAGTTTTTTGGGGGTTTCGTTTTAATCTAAAGGCAGCAAGTGAGGGCCAAGTACAGAGGTTTGCTGTCTTTGCAAAGCTACCTTGAGAGCATTGTGACTAATCGGGTGATTGAGTTGTCTACTAAGTGGTGTTCTTTGTGTCTCAGATAATGCTGCCAGATTTATCTTTCTGAATCATAGATGTGATCACATCGGAGTCTGCTCAAAGCCTTTACTGCATGCAGGATACGGTCTAAACACTGCTGACATTCAAGAGCTTGCTGTCCATGCCAATACTCCTTTCTAGACGTTTCTGCCCTTCCCTTCACCCCTTCATGGCCTCACCTCCCCCATCAGCTCTTCACTGTCTCCCTGCATACCCATCAACATTTAATGTACATCTGTAGTGAGGTGAGGAGCGCTTAGACCCTGTGATCAGGCAGATTTGGTTTGCGTTCTGCCTCTCCCTTTTCCTAGCTAGGTGACCTTGGGCAAGGAACTTAATCTCTTTAATGTTCAGCCCCCTCATCTATATGATGGAGATAATACGACCAACATCACTGTGTTGTGCGGATCACATGGGTGGTTAGAACAGCACAGAGGACCCACTCAACAAATGGTGCCCGTTATCATTATCTTCACCTCTTGGTCATTCTCAGAGGGTCTGCAGACATTTGTTTACATGATCTACAGAACTAGCCTCTGAGGGAGGTGAGGCAGATATTATTACTACCTCATTTCACAGATGAGAATCTTGCTCCTCAAAGAGGTTGACTCAAGTCCATGGCTCATAGCAACAGCGTCAGGGTCTGTGAGTCCAAATTTAGTGCGTCAGCCTCCGGTGTTGCCCCACGAGCACGTCCTCCATCTGCAGTTTCCCACGAGTCTCCCGCGAGGTGTTTCTGTCTGAAATGCCTTCTCCTGTGGTTGCCTGCTGAAGTCTGCCTCCTCTCCAGAGGCCTACCTAAATTACCTACCTCTCATCAAGACTTTCCTGAGATTTCTCATCACAGGAGATTCTTTTCCTCCCTGAGGAGGTTATCCATGTATTTATCTCAGAATTTTCCATTTTGAGAGGCTGGGGCGAGAGGATTACTTGAGGCCAGGAGTTTGAGACCAGCCCGGGTAACACAGCAAATCCCTGTCTCTACCAAAAAAAAAAAAAAAAAAAAAAAAAAAAAGATAAAAAAATTCTTTTAAAAAGTAAAAAAATTAACCGGTGCAGTGGCACACACCTGTAGTCCTAGATACTTGGGAGGCTGAGATGGGAGGATCATTCGAGCCCAGGAGTTCGAAGTTGGAGTGAGCTATGATTGTGCCACTGTACTCCAGCCTGGGTGACAGAGGGAGACCCCATTTTTTCTCTCTCTCTGTCTCTCTCTCTCTGTCTCCCTCTCTCTCAGTCTCTCTGTCTCTCAGTCTCTGTCTCTCTCTCTCTTACACACACACACACACACTCACACACACTCACAGACACCCCACAGAATTTTGCTAGTGCACTGTAGTTAATGGTCATGACCAGGCCTTCTTCATCTTTTCATGGGCAGTTAGAAGACACATTGCATTATTAAATGTCAGGAATTGAGTGGGATGCTGCTTTAAACAGTTTTTCAAACTGAAGGCCGTGACAATTTGGGCCCTAGAATTAGTTTAGTAGAAAATTAATTATAATGGAATGAACTAGAATAGATAATAGTAAGAAATCACATATAAGGATGAATTTTGCTTTCCCATGAATTATTTGTTTCAACTGGTATCTCTGTGCTAGGATGCAAAACATAATTCTTACTGTAGATTATGGGAAAAACAAGTTTGAAAGTTACTATTTGATGTAATTCTTAGGGAGTAACAGTGGGATTTCTCAGAAGGAAAAGCTGAAATTGAACTGTAGAACTTCATGAGATAGGATGCACAGCAGATCTCTGGTCAGACTACCCAGATTGACATCTCCAGTTAACACTTTTTAGTTGTGTGATTTTGGACAAGTTACTTAGGTATTCTGTGCCTCAGTTTCCTCATTTGTAAAATGAAGAGAGTACCAGCCAGAAATAATCAAAGGGGTCAGATTCCAATTTTCAAGAGTTTATTCAAGTGAAAAGCTGGCAATGGCCATTCCGGGACTCATCACTCCAGAGAAACGGGGATAGGGTTCCAAAGCTAAAAGCCAAATTCTTGCTTATATATAAGACAAAGAAATTGAGCAGGGTTACAACATTTTGTATACAAGCCTGGTTTAGGAGTTAAAAAAATTAGCTACAATTTGTTTTCTTTTCCAAGTGGCTTGTTTTCTTTATAGCTTGTTTTCATTTCCTTTCCAACTTAAAAGAGTGTATTTAACATTCCATATTAAGGGACTGTGATAGCCATGGTGTCTTGTATGAAAAAGGTAAGAGGGAGGATGAAAATCAACAGTAAGAGAGAAGGGGGTCTTCCCTGGGGCCCTTCGCCATTTACAACATTTTACAGAGCAATGCAGGTAAGGAAAAAGACTGGATTCAGACATACAGCAGCTTACAGCTGCCTGTCACGTAGCTCAGGCCCTGTAATTCACATTCCTTGAAGGCTCAAAATACTTTTGAGTTCCAACAGCTTAGATTTTGCATTACTTATTTTCACAAGGGTAACCATTTTACAGTCCTTAAAAGGACGTAATGGGTAAGTATCACACGCTTAAAACAATGCCTGGAGCATATGTGTTAGTTAGCATAACAATAATAATAGTTATGATTATTAAAGGCAAGAGTTACTGTATGTCATAGGAGTTATGATAATCAACCAGAAGCTACTGTTTTATTGAATGCCTACATTGCTATTATATAAACAAAGGCAATTTGGAGTATGACCCTGATCCTCATGTTACTTACGGAGGAAATGGATCTAACATGTATGAGACAATCAGAGAATAAAAAACTGTCTCACGCAGTAAACATGATATCACATGTGTATAGGAAATATTAGGCTTTCATATTTTTATGGTAGCATTTTGTACTGTCCTGAAGCAAGTTAAAGCTTCGATTTGTAGCTTCTTGTAGAGGAATAAAGTATTTTTGAGTTTCCCTTCGGTGGTTCAGGACAGGGACTGGGCAGTTAAAATCTCCTTTGGGGGTGGGGTGTTGTGAGAAAGGAGCACAACATTAGAAAATGGGAATGTTAATGTATATACTGAATCAAGATCTTATTATCATAAGTAAACACTCAGTCAAAAGGACATATGGGAATTCTTTTTATTCCTGTAGTTTTTGGGGAAAGTTTGAGGCAATTGCCTCAAATTACATTTAGTGTTCACAGAATGCCATTTTACCTATGATGTTATTTAGAATTGTGGAGGTGTTGCCAAGAGGAGGAATGAGCTCAATTAAAGCACCTTCCAAGTGAGACTGTTTAGTCTTAGCCATGAGTAAGTTGTTAGTAATTTGGATTATTATTAATTCTACTGCATAAGTCTGTGGAATACATGGAGAGACAAAGCCGACCTTTCTTAACATATATGCTTTCTTCTAGAGCAGTGCTTTGGAAACTAGTATGTGCATTCCAATCACCTGGGCATTTTTTTTTTTTTTTTTTTTTTTTGAGACAGAGTTTCACTCTTGTTGCCCAGGCTGGAGTACAATGGCACTATCTTGGCTCACTGCAACCTCTGCCTCCTGGGTTCAAGTGATTCTCCTGCCTCAGCCTCCTGAGTAGCTGAGATTACAGGTGCCCTAACAATACCCAGCTGATTTTTTGTATTTTTAGTAGAGATAGGGTTTCACCATATTGGCCAGGCTGTCTTGAACTCCTGACTTCAAATGATCTACCCGCCTTGGCCTATAAAAGTGCCGGGATTACAGGAGTGAGTCACTGCACCTGGCCTCATCTGGGCATCTTTTTAAAATGCAGGTTCAGATTCTACAGATCTGAGGTGGGGCCTGAGATGCGGTATTTCTAACAAGCTCATAGGTGATGCTGATGCTACTGGTTTGCAAACTATACTTTGAATTGCAAGATTCTGATGTTGCTTTCTGTAAAAACAAACAAAACCCCCCAAAACCAAAACCCAAAACTTTGTGTTTATATTTTATAATTTTTCTGACCAAATTTTTACCTAATTTACTTACTAAATCCCAATTTAGTCTTTGGCTAACAATTGGGCACTCAAATCTTTGCTGAGGAATGAATATGTTCTATATCATAATCAGTATCTTTAGAAACAATTCCCTTAATTAAAGGCACCCACAATTTTAGTATTTTTAGTATTATCTGTAGAATTTTAATTTTATTTTATTGTGATAAATGGCTGTTTATGCAATGGAAATGTTGCTGGAGTCCCTTCTTGAGCACCTCTTAAACCAAATGCCATTTAAATGACCACAGACTAAAAACAAAGTAGGTAAATGCTTACAGGGAAAGGGGAAAGCAGATCAAGGTAGAAAAAAGACAATTTGTTTTAAAGACTCTCTTAATACAACTTGTTCCCTCTCCCCTTAAACATGTTTAAAACAATGTAAAGCACAGATACTTGTCTAAAAGAAAAAGAAATTGTTTGCACAGACTCTGTTTTCCAGCTTGGTGCCCTTTGATGGGTGGTGAGCGGTAGCGATGTGGCCCAGTGAGATGCACAGGCAATCTTCCTGCAGGTCAGAATCTTCCTAGGCTATTGCTCTTCCAAGGTACTCTGAGTCCTGAGATGGTGACCTGGGGCTTTGTTTCCTAAGAAGTAGTTGCCATTATTTTGATTCATCCTACTGCTCTAACCAAAACAAAAACCAAAAACCTCCAAATGGTAACAGATATTCGTATACCTGGAAATCCAAGCCAATGAGTGTCACGTGGCTTCCAGATTTGCATCTGTGCTGCAGTAGTCTTTCTTTCTTCCTGGCAGGTGTACTTTTGCATGTGATGGGAGATGCCCTGGGGTCCGTGGTTGTGGTCATCACGGCCATCATATTCTATGTGCTTCCCCTGAAGAGTGAGGACCCGTGTAACTGGCAGTGTTACATTGACCCCAGCCTGACTGTCCTCATGGTCATCATCATTTTGTCATCTGCCTTCCCGCTCATCAAGGAGACCGCTGCCATTCTGTTGCAGATGGTCCCCAAAGGAGTCAACATGGAAGAGCTGAGTAAGTAGACTGAATTTTGATCCAGAACCACTCTCACTTTAATGTTATTCAGGCCAAAGGACAAGCATTATTTAAGAGCAGTGTTTGAGTTATGTATTCTGAAACACCTTAAATCACCAGGTGGTAGAGACATCATCATATGTTTTATAGCCTAGTAAGATGACTCAGCTCCAAGTACCAAAGGTCCTTTGCAATCTGTGATTCTCTGACTCAACTGCAATGCAATGCTTGGTCCGGGTGTGGTGGCTCATGCCTGTAATCCCAGCACTCTGGGAGGCCAAGTCGAGTGGATCACCTGAGGTCAGGAGTTCAAGACCAGCCTGACCAACATGGTGAAACCCTGTCTCTACTAAAAATACAAAAAATTAGCCGGATGTGGTAGCATGCACCTGTAGTCCCAGCTCCTCGGGAGGCTGAGGCAGGAGAGTCGCTTGAACCCAGGAGGTGGAGGTTGCAGGGAGCCGAGATTGCACCACTGCACTCCAGCCTGGGTGACAGAGTGAGACTCTGACTCAAAACAAAACAAAACAAAACAAAAATGCAATGCTTGGATAATACCTATTCCTGGGCTACTTAATTTCATGTCAAAGATTTATTTTAATCCAAATAAGGCCATTTCTGCCAGGAGCTTTATTTTATTTTCCTTATTCTAAAAACACAAATCATTCATATTCTAGACCCTACTTTCTAGTTAATGTGGGCATGCAAGTCACTGTGTCTCTCACAACACTGCCCAGAGCTGCAGGCAGAGTAGGTGGTGGGAGAGGGAAGGAGACAGAGGAGCAGACATACAGCATTGCCTTTGCCTTCCCAGGAGCTAGTTCATTTCCCAATTGAGGAAATAAGATAAACATATACAAAGAAATTTGCGATATATACTGGATATGTTTTTAATAAAGTGATATATTTAAAAACAGATATTTTTAACAATAGAGGGTTACTTGTTGTGACTCACGCCTGTAGTCTCACCACTTTGGGAGGCTGAAGGAGAAGGATTGCATAAGGCCAGGAGTTCAAGACCAGCCTGGGCAACATAGTAAGACCTCATTTTTACAAAAATAAAAAATTATTTTTTATAAATAAAAAAGTAAAGGTTGTAATGTGTGCCTGTGGTCCCAGCTACTCAGTGGGTTGAGGTGGGAGGATCACTGGACCCAGGAGTTTGAGGCTGCAGAGAGCCATAAACATGACACTGCACTCTAGCCTGGGAGACAGGGCAAGATTCTCTGTCTCTAAAAAACCAAAAAACCCCTGCAAGATGGTAATAACAATAGCAATATTTTCATAGCATTTACCACATGCTAGAAATGTAAGTGTTCTAAGTGCTTTACTTATAATAATGTATTTTAATCCTTAAAATAATACAAAAAGTTACTATTATAATTTCTGTTATACAGATAAGGAAACTGAGGCACAAAGAGGTTAGGTAATTGCCTAACGTCATGCAGTTAGTAAATGTCTAAACTCGGATTCATATTAGCTGACTGCAGAGCCTTTGCTCAAATCAGTATTGAATACCATTTCTCTAAATACATACTCATTTTGGAAAGTATAGAAAATACAGAGGAGCTTAAATGAGAAAACAGAAATCTCTCATAATTTGACTGTAGAAACTACCACTGTTAATACTTTCTTCTATATGCAGTAAAAAGAAAAATCATACCATATACACAGTTTAGCAAATTGCTTTTTCACTTAAAAATACCTTATGTACATTTTCTCATATCCTTAAATATGCAACTTCCTTTTAAACAACTATATCTTATTCCATTACATAATTGATTTAACTATTTCCTTGTTGGTTCCATCTTTTTAATGAATACAAGGAGCATTGTCCAAACCATTCTTGTACATAAATATTTGGTTATTTCTTTTAGGTTAAACTTTTAGCACTAGAATTGCTAGTAAAGTTTTTTTTGATTCATGTTGCCAAATCATCCCTTTTAAGAAAAGGCATTGTATTTTATAATACTATGGGAAGTTCATTCAAGTGTCCATTCCCTTGTATACTCAGCAACCCTGGGGACTTTTTTCTTGTCGTTGTTAAACTTATTTTCTTAAATGACTTTGTATGGACTAACAATGTGTGGAGAAAGAAGGTTAAGGGCAAATGGACCCAGAGAGGTAGAACTAATTTCTTCCTGCTGTTCTTAGTAAGTATGCAGCCATTTTGGTGAGAATGCTTGACGGGACCATATCCCTCCCGTAGTTCCATGCTTCAAATGCAGCACTCACCTTGGCTTTTGTTTGCTCTTCTCTGTTATAGTGAGCAAACTCTCTGCTGTGCCCGGAATTAGCAGTGTACATGAAGTGCACATCTGGGAACTTGTAAGTGGAAAGATTATTGCCACCCTGCACATCAAGTATCCTAAGGACAGGGGATATCAAGATGCCAGCATGAAAATTCGAGAAATCTTCCACAGTGCGGGAATCCACAATGTGACCATCCAGTTTGAAAATGTGGACTTGAAGGAACCCCTGGAGCAGAAGGACTTACTGTTGCTCTGCAACTCACCCTGCATCTCCAAGAGCTGTGCTAAGCAGCTGTGTTGTCCCCCCGGGGCACTGCCTCTGGCCCACGTCAATGGCTGCGCTGAGCACAATGGCGGGCCCTCTCTAGACACATACGGAAGTGATGGCCTCAGTAGAAGGGACACAAGAGAAGTGGCTATTGAAGTGTCTTTGGACGGCTGTCTCAGTGACCACGGACAAACTCTTAACAAAACTCAGGAGGACCAATGTTATGTCAACAGCACTCATTTTTAATCTGGTACCCACATAACCAGACCGTATAGTCGAGGCACTTTGGAACCACCATCTTGGCTCATAAAAAGAGCTTTCCGGGTTGTAGACTCAGACCAGACTTGCAGCGTGCATGCTCTGTGTTCACTAGGGGTTGGCTGTTAGGGATTTTAGTTAAACGTGTCCGTGAATTTTTATGTAACCCCTTTCCATTCCCCTGGGTGTCTCATGCTGCTCTTTGACTGTTTCAGCTTGAACATGCATTTTCTAAAGCAAACTGCACTAGCGTATATATCAGGGACACTGAAGTCTGGGACTGGGGCTCAATAGCTGCGGATACAGTGTTCAAAGAAGTTCTTGTTTCTAAACTGATTAGAACTTCTAGCTAATGCTCAGGTGAGATCATAGCTTAAATACATTCAAAAAACTAAAGTACCACAGTAGGTGTATTTTTCTCTTTCCCCTTAATGATCATAAAAGAGACAAGTTAGTATTTCCGGCACTGAAGAAGTATCTTTTTTCTTTGATTCATTTTTGGATAAATATAAAATGAATAACTATTATGATAGAAAATATTCTCAGAACATTCTAGAGGAGGTAAAGATTAGTAGGGGGGTTTTGGCCATCTCTACATTTTTGTGAGGTGAGAGAAAACTAATGTTTACTTTCTGCTGTGAAATGAATTGCGGCTATAGAATGTTTCAAATGCTTAAATATATAATACATGTTTTTCACATAGAAGTGAGGGAATATTTCAGCTTTCTTAAGTATGACACAAATACTCAGCTGTCTTTTAGAGTCAGTATAGTTGGAGCTGTTTTCATTTAGTGCTTTGGTAATGATTTACTTATTTTTCCAAACGTCCTTTGACTTTTCTTTCATACGATTGCATTGATCTATGCAGCATTGACCAGAAAAGAGCATTCCTGGGATAGCAGAATCCTTAACACTGAGTGTTAATTCTTGTGAAATAACGAAGCTACCCTGCCTTCTCTTTAATTAGACATATTTAAAAATATTTATTATAGTTGTCAACTAGTGACTCAATGGAAAAGTTGATTTCCAAGGAAGAAATGAGAATTAGCTTAGTTGCTGCCTTTAATGTGTGTTTGAGAAACTTAAAATTTTCTTTCATGTCTCTGATCCATATTACCAAGTTCAAATAAAATTTTTATAATCGGATTCAGACCCATAACCAAAGTATATTGGTAGTAGAGAAGCATCTGTCATGGATTTAACACATTGTTCAGCATCAGTGTTTACATCAGAACAGTCTCGCAGGTATGAGAAAATGGGAGGTGCATCACTAGACGACTAGTATCATCTTTGCTAGACTGCAAGATTGTATGAAAATAACCGTCTCTTAGTGTGTAAAGTCCTGTTTAAAATCTGCACAGGATTTATCAGAGGTGCTGGGTTGATAATGAAGGCAGCAGCCACAATTTTTTAGAACAAACATCATATTTAAACAATTTATCTTAGTCCTGAATTTGAAGGCTAAAACAAATAAGCAGCTCTGATCAGTAGGCTAGGAAATCATTATTTTTTTCTTTTTTGTAAAGACAGGGTCTCGCTGTGTTGCCCAGGCTGGCCTTGAATTCCTAGCCTCAAGTGATTCTCCCACCTCGGCCTCCTAAAGCACGGGGAGAACAGGCATGAGCCACTGCGCCTGGACAGGAAATTCTTTGTTCCCTGGAAATGTATTATCTGAGTTTAAATTGGCTGTGAATTAGGTAAATAGAAAAATGCCTAAAAATGTTTTTATTTCTGGGAGCTTACTGGGCTAGGCTACATGCACTTTATAAGCATAAAGGGGTTAATAAGTAAGAATTTCTATTTTTAGTGTTAAAAGTGTGGCATGCACTCACACAAAACAGTGGATCCTCTAAGAAACTCAGCATGGAGATAAGTGGGCCAGATTCTCCTACATAAACATTGGTTGAAATTCCTTAGAGCCAAAAAGAAATTTTTCTCTGACTTCCTAATCTGAAGGTCTAATTTGATTTCACATCATTCTGCCTTTATTAAAAGGTAAAATTATAATTTCACAGTTTTTATGCAACTGACTGAAGGAATGCATATTAGTTTGCATTTAAACACTGTTCTTTAATCTCTAAAATATTTTTCTGGGTAAGAAAAGGCACTTAATTCCACTATAATTAAACCTAACTTCAGAAAAGTAACTTAATAGACAGTTATGCCAGATTATGGTCTGGAGTCAATGTGAAATAATACCTTTTTAAGGACAGTTTGGCTGAGTGCATTTAATAATGTCCAATCATGCTAAGTGCAATAATTTTGTATTGGGTTGGGTGGCTTGCATGTGCCACCTGTGGCACTGTGATGCCTGCTGTATGCTATTTTCACTTGAGTTTAACTCTCTCTTTAATTGTCCTGCTTTTTAATTCTCCCAAGGAAATACCAGAGTTTTCTTTTTCCCTTTAAATCAATCCTGCTTGGTGGCAATAGCAGCTGATAAATAGATTCAAAACAGCACTGTTTTCCTTTAAGATTAGAAAAACACTGGCACTCAGTTTGGTGCTCCTGTATACTTATTTACAGAAATCCCCCCCCCACCCCACTTTTTTTTTTTTTAAAGAACTGACATAATTTTCAAAGTCTATGGCATATTTTGTGTGTCAGGTCAGGGACCAGTTGTCCTGTGTGCTAACCTGGCCTTCTACACGGCCCTACTGCACTTCTGTTTCTATAGAAACAGTCCTTTCCACATTATTGTAGCATTGGCCATAGGAAATACTATATCTGCTTCATTTTCTGACTCTCAACATTGTTTTTGAAAATATAATTTTTTTTTTACATGATATTGGGCCATTATGAATATCCACAGACAGGATCCATTGTTGACAGAAAATAAAATTACTCTCTAACTTCTTGATAAAATATCAATAAAATACAGAGACATTATTTGAGGAAGAATTAAGAAATATTCTCCATATTTAGTTCCTTTTTTTTTTTTTTTTTGCCATTGGTAAAGCAAATTCCAGTGGTGATAAATCAAGAACTCTAAAGTTCAGTAGGAATAGGTGTTTTGAATGTCAAGGAAATCACTGAGGTAGATTTGAGATGACAATAAGACAGCTGCCCTGTGAGGTCGTGAGAGCTTTTGTGAGGCTTACTCTGGGGGTTCTCAGTCTTGGCATTATTGACATTTTGAATTGGATGTGTTCTTGCTCCTGATGTGTGGAATGTGTATTGTAGGATGTTTAGCAGTACCCCAACCTCTATTCATAAATGCCAGTACTGTCCCCCCAAGTTGTGACAACCAGTGTCTCCAGACATTGTCACATATAACCTGGGGGAAAAAATTGCCCCAAGTTCTGAGCTACTGGGTAGAGCTAAGGGTAGTTTAGGGACAGTGTTGATGAAAGCCTCTCCAAAGTCCCATAGTCTTTTTAATAATTAATTCTGCAGAATTTGCTCTTTAAAAACATGTTTTTAAAGGCAAGGCCAGTCTATTCATAAAAGTTGCAGTTGTTTCCACACAGGAACTTTGGACAGTTAAAGAAAAATGTAATTTGAAATGAAAAGCCCTTATAAATCCCTTTATACATATCAGTCATTATAACAGTAAATGAAATGAAGAAAAAAGCATTTGGTCTCACTCTTCTGTGCTGATCTCTTTAATTCCTGAATATCCTCAATTTGATGAGCCCACTACTAAATGAGACTGGATAGTTATCAGCACAATTGATAGATGGGGTTAAGATGTTTAAAATCTCCTTCATATTTAAAATGATCAATTTTAAACTTGATGATGTTTCTTCTTCTTAGTTCCTGGTAAGCAGCTCATCTTAGTGCTAATGACAAGTTCAGATGTTAAAAAAAATCCTTATCATTTATAGCTAATTTTATCCTTTGCCAAATAATATCTATTTTCTTCAAGAGAGCAAAATACATTTCCTGATTTTAAAGTATCCTGCTTTTAAATATATCTTCACATTCCTATAGTAAAAGACTTCAGAAAACAAAACAAACAAAAAACCCTGATATAGAAAAAATGAGGAAACATGACCTGATTTGAATTTTGAATTTGGGTGAATGATCACTGACTGCATGCCTGCTCTACAGATGTCATGCCCCTGATAAAGTGTTGTGTATTTGTGCCTCTTAGTTTATTTGCTCTCGAGTAGCCACAGGTAGAAATGAGGTTGTTAAACCAGGAATTTAGTTTCTCAAGTGGAAATTGCATTGAACAATAATCCTTAATGTAATCTGCATGTCCTTACCCATCTGGAGTTTAGATAATACAGATGGGTCATTTTCTGGTGCTTCTCTTTTCACGTGTTTTATTTCATACCTTTTTGTTTACATGGAACTTTCTTGAATGTTTGATAGATGATCAACTGTCACCTCTTAGTACAAAGCCATGCCAGAGACACTGAACCTGCTCTGCATTCTAATGAGAACAATCCAGAAAGGATGATTTTCAAGGGAGAGTGACCTCTTCCTGGAGATCTGAGGTTATGTTACAGTATTGTGGAGTTTTGTTGCTTAAAATTCTCCTCCTGTCCTCACAGGCAATTGTGCTAGAGTTGCAATCCTCACATTTGAGAGAATTGTCAAAACTCTAAGACATAAAGTTTAAATAACTCATTAATAATTGCATGCAAATCCCCCAGTAATGTATGTACATAAGCATACCTTTTAAAGATGTTCAATTGTACTGTAAATAAAATTTTTTTAAAAAATAAAAACGTGACTGAGATATGTCTGTGTCAATTAAACAGATAACTAAAAGTAGTGGAACTCATTTTGTCTTTGTCACTTACCCTGGTAAGTTTATTATTCAGTAACTCCTTGGATTGATTTTAATAACTTGGGCCTATTTCTCTTTTTCCGTTTTGTTAGTCTCCTTCACACCCCTTCCTCTGTCACCTAGGCTGGAGTGCAGTGGCACCATCTGGGCTCACTGCCACCTCTACCTCCCAGATTCAAGTGATTCTCCCGCCTAAGCCTCCTGAGTAGCTGGGATTACAGGCACCTGCCACCATGCCCAGCTAATTTTTGTATTTTTAGTACAGATAGGGTTTACCATGTTGGCCAGGCTGGTCTTGAACTCCTGACCTCAAGTGATCCACCCTCTTCAGCCTCCCAAAGTGTTGAGATTACAGGCATGAGCCACCATACCCCGCCCTGATTTGGTTTTCTAGAAGGACCGATTTGGCCCTGGGCTCTGACTGATTTGGCTCAATAGGCTTTGTGTAGAAGGGAAAGCTGTTTGGATTTAGGGAAGATAGAGAGGCCTGGCTTATTTTGGAGAGGGTCTCTGGATTTGAAATCTCTCCAATGGGTTGACTGTAATCTTTATAAATGTTGGATTAGAGGAACAGTCTTCCAGTTTTTTTCAATTGCTTTTATCAATTAATTGATTTATCAGCATACACTTATTGCAAAGTGTGTGCAAGTGATTCTTGTCTTCAAGGAGTTTGTAATCCACATGTGAAGTTAAGTAAGGCCGTGCGACTTAGTGGGAGTTTAAAGGTAGCTACGCATAGCCTGTGATTGCTGAGATAACCGTGTGCTGGATGCGTTCTGTGATCAAATGTGCACATGCCAGCCCCTGGGCAGCATCTGCAATAAAGGGGGCTACACGACATTTCAAGACCATCAATTTCTTTCAACAGTAAGAGTCTGTAGTATGAAGCAGAGGACTGAACCCAGAAGTTAGAGTACAGAATCTCTATTCCATATTCTCTATTCCACAGGGTTGTAGGAATTAAAGGAGATAATGCATATGAGAACAGATTTAAATGTCAATGGATCTTATTCTTTCACACTTTCAAACTGGCATTCATATTTTTCCTGTTCTTATCCTGCCTCCTGCCATCTAGGTAACTCCATTTTGTCAATTAATCAAACATCATTCAATGCTAAACAGCACTAAATGGTGGTATAAGCAACATGGGTGAAAATGAAGAAGAAAGAATGAAGAGTCAAGGACAGCTTCACAGGAGAGTTGGCATTTGAAATCAGCCTTGGAGTGGTTCAGTGAGTGGAGAAAGAGGGAAAGGACCTTCTGAATTGAGAGCTTAGTTTTAATTCTTTAGGCAGTTGCCCCTAAAGCTTTGGTGGGAGGAGTGTGAGAGGGCAAATTGGGGAAATGCCAAGAATAGAATATTTTCAGAAGACAATTTTCTCGAAAAATCTTCCTCAGCTGCTCTATGTTGCTCTGTACAGAGCCTTTCACCCAACACGCACCGAGCCATTGGCATCTCCAGTCCTGCTCAGGATGCTGAACTCCATCAGTGAAGGACTCACTGTTGTTAAGTCAAGTTTAGCCTAAAACTGCCTCCTTACATATTTAACTTCAGCCTAAAGGTTTCTCTGTACATCATGAACTACAGCTCATGACTAGCCCACACTTGCGCCAGTCACTGAGTTTTGGCCAATCAAATGTGGCTCTGTTCCCAGGCTGCAGTGCAGTGGCGCAACCTTGGCTCACTGCAACCTCCGCCTCCCGGGTTCAAGCGATTCTTCTGCCTCAGCCTCCCAAGTAGTTGGGACTACATGGACAGGCCACCATGCCTGGCTAAGTTTTTTGTATTTTTAGTAGAGACAGGGTTTCACCATGTTGGCTCAATGGTCTTGAACTCCTGATCTCAGGTGATCCACCCACCTCGCCCTCCCAAAGTGTTGGGATTACAGGCGTGAGCCACCCATGCCCAGCCTATCCTAATTTGAAAATCAACTTTCCTTGACTCTTCTCTGTTCCTTTCAGTGGAAGCATGCTGCCCCAGATTCCCCGTTACCTCCTGGCTTTTCCCCACAAACCAGCTCAAACCTTGCAGCCATGTTTAATGCTGCCTTTACGCTTATCCTATGTCTAACTCGTCATTACACTCAGCTAATGCTCCCCACAAAGTACTACTCATGTCAGTGCCTCCTTCCCATTCCTGCGTGTTCCTCAGGTTCAGCTGTATCACCTCAGCCTGTGCTGTTGCAGGAGCCTCTTGGCCAGCTCCCTAAACTTCCTCTTGCCAACCCTCTTGCTTCCCTCTGCTCTAGGAGAAGGGACAAACTTCCCCAGCCTGTCACTGTGGTTCCCTTCTCACCCCAGCCCCACACTCCAACCCCCAGGTTTTATCTTCTTCAGCAGACAAGCAGGGCACAAAGATACCTAAGGAAGTTAGAATGTGAGAGGGTTCAAGGATGCTTCTTCTCTGTAGGCTAGTGAATCGAGTTTTGTATTAGCTAGGGAGAGAGTATTATAGAGTAGTCTGTTTCTTCTATGCCAAAAAACTTTCTTCTTATTTTTGTTTTTTTTCTTTTTGATTTTTGCATTACATTTACCAAATTATTTCTTTTCTGGTTTCTCTTTCTGGCTGACTTCCTTTTCTATGTGAGTGTGTCATTTTGCCCCAAAGTTGACTTCCTATGGATGACCAATTGCGACCTTCCTTGACTAGTGTCCTGATTCCAGAGCACACTCTGATATTGACATACCCTGTGAGCATAAGCAGAGCCATGGTCTCTCTCATCTTGTGTGAGGCAAAAAAGAGGGTGGACTTTTCCTTTATCTCATATTTCCACCACATGGTCACATATGTGGCTGTGACATAATAATGAAATCCAATATAGAGCCAAAATATTTGACACATTGCACGATTCTTTTAGGCTTGAAGATGCAAGAGTAAATTTGCATGGGATTTATAACCACAGGGCTGGGTGGGGACAAGGCGAAGGTGGGGGAGCAAATTGTTCCAGTGGCCAAGGTCGATAGAGGCTTGCAGTGGTGCTGATAACCACCAGGTCTCCTATCTGCCTCAGAAAACTGGGACCAAAAGAAGACTACGTTGGGGTACTGTGAGTCTGCAGATGTCATCTGATGCCCAAAAGCATTCAGAAAAAAACTGTTGACTCTTTTGGAAGGTGAGATTATTGAGAATGTTTTATAGAGTTTACTTTCCATTGTTAAAAATTGCACTATTGGCTGGGCACAGTGGCTCACGCCTGTAATCCTAGCACTTTGAGAGGCCGAGGCGGGTGGATCACTTGAGGTCAGGAGTTCAAGACCAGCCTAGCCAACATGGTGAAACCTCATCTCTACTAAAAATAAAAAAATTAGCCAGGCGTGGTGGTGGGCGCCTACAATCCCAACTACTTGGGAGGCTGAGGCAGGAGAATCGCTTGAGCCTGCGATGCGGAGGTTGCAGTGAGCCGAGAGGCACCACTGCACTCCAGCCTGGGTGTCAGAGAGAGTTTGACTCAAAAACAAAAACAAAAAAATTGCACTATATAACACTTCCTGAGTGGGGAGACATGACTTGACCCATGGTATGACTAATCTTAAGTTATAGGAAAGTGTTTACAGAGAGATTTTATTATAAAAATCAATACATACTATGAACTATAGCTTATGGTTTAAACATTCTGGCCTTGAAATCTGTCTGCTTTCAAATCCTAGCTCGATTGTTTGTTAGTTATTTGACCTGTGAAAGTAAATTGCCAGGGAGTTTAAAAAGTTCTCTGGGCCTCGTTTGTGCCATATGTGGAATGGAGGCAATTAGAGTTCCTGCCTCATGAGATTGTCGCACAGACTGAAGGAAATGACCCATGCAGAACGCTCAGCACAGAGCCTGGGCTTCTCAACGCTCTATGAATGCTATTAACAAATCTTCGTTACATGCCAACTTTAATCAATAAGCAAAATTTGAGCCAGAGTTATTCCAATTGTTAACTCACAACTCGTGAAATGTCAAAAATATATGGTATAGATTAGCCTGTTAGCACCCAGTTAGATTTGGAACGGCAGAGGCTGTATTACATGACTGTAGCAAAGAACTATACAGACCTGGATGCAGAACCCTGCACCTCTACCCCCAAATTCCAAGGGCCCTTATTTCTAAGAAAACACAATTCAATGCTGAAGTGCTTCAACAAAATACCAGGGCTTGATTCAACAGGACCTCATCTCCCAGCCATACACAGGTGGCATCTTGAACAGTAATGTCACTGCTAGAGGGCTACTGAGTCCAGGGTTCCAGTCAGAGGCCGCAAAGGCTTCAGCTGACTCTGAGTGAACCTCCATTCTGTCAATGCCTTCCAGCTAGAGATGAACACACCTGTGGTTAAATGAGTTGGGTTTAATAACTGATGCCAAGAGGAGAAGGTACACCATGGGAAACCATGGGGCATATCAGCAAGAGGGCGTTCACAAACTTATTTGAGGATTTGGGTTCATGTTAGGTGATTTTGGGGGAGGATTAAATGAAATGAGGCTTTGCTTTGGATTGGATGCTGTCAGCAAGTGGGGATAACACTGACTAGGTATCTTAATAAATCCTATATCTAAGGGAAGCAGGGAGGAATGAAGCAAGGCTCAAGTTTTAATTGGAAGCAGTTGTCACTTTTTTTTTCTTTTCTGTGAGACAGAGTCTAGCTCTGTTGCCTAGGCTAGAGTGCAGTGGCAGGCCCGTAGCTCACTGCAGCCTCGACCTCCTGGGCTCACGTGATCCTCCCATCTCAGCCTCCTGAGTAGCTGGGACTACAGGATTGCACTACCACCCTTGGCTAAGTTTTTTGATTGTTTTTAATTAGAGACAAGGTCTTGCTATGTTGTCAGGCTGGTCTTGAATTCCTGAGCTCAAGCGATCTTCCTGCCTCTGCCTCCCTCTGCAGTGGCTCACACCCGTAATCCCAGCACTTTGGGAGGCTGAGTCTGCTGTCACTCATTTTATCCAGGGTGGGGGTCTGGTATTTTAGTGATTTGCACAGTGCTCTTGTTTTTGTCTGGGCTTAGACGGTATTACAGAGTGGTCTTGTTTCTCACCTCACTTCATCACAGTCACAGTGGCCTCTTGTCTGGCACTAGTGTTCCGAGAGATGGTTTGTACTCCACAGGAGAATACAATGGCTTAGCTGTGAGAGCCAGGCCAGTCCCACCAACACCAAGGTCTTGTATAGTATCAGTTTCCAGATGCCGGGGGTGTACTTTTCTTTTTATTATCTTCTCAGTACTTAATATATTTGTGGTACATTTTAATGAAGCAGGCTATGAGCATTGAAATCCTGGCTGAAAGGACACCTAGAAGCTGTGTGACCCTGGCAAGTTACTTCGCCTTTTGAGGCATCAGTATCCTCCACATTTTATATGTGAAGTCTATACCTGCCTCCCAGGGGTGCTGTGAAGATTAAATGAGATAATGCATGTTCCTGGCAAATAGTGATTTAAAAAATTAGCTATTTTTGTTGAGTATAGTTTGGCCTCCATGGCTGCCTGATTTTAGGACATGGATCAAATACATTCTCTTTGTTTCTTTTCTTTTGAGATGGAGTCTCACTCTGTTGCCCAGGCTGGAATGCAATGGCACGATCTCGGCTCACTGAAACCTCCACCTACCAGGTTCAAGCGATTCTCCTGCCTCAGCCTCCCCGAGTAGCTGGGACTACAGGCACGAGCCACCATGCCCGGCTAATTTTGGCATTTTTAGTGGAGATGGGGTTTCACCATATTGGCCAGGCTGGTCTCAAACTCCTGACCTTAAGTGATCTACCTGCCTTGGCCTCCCAAAGTGCTGGGATTATAGGTGTGAGCCACTGCACGCAGCCTGCATTCTCTCATTTTGCTTCATTTTATTTCCTTGCACCATGTGACTTTTTTTTTTTTTTTTTTAAGTTTTAAGTACCATGATCAGAAGGACTGCCAGAGGCATAAGGTTATTTCTTCCTTTGTATTGACTTCTAGGAAATAATCTTATGTTACTGCAGCCATTACTGTCATCGTAACTGCTATGATGGTGTCAAATAACAGAGCCAGAGAGAGTCTGGCCACAGTGTACATCACAGCACAGGAGCTCACACCACTTGTGAGGGGCCGCGCTATCATCCTGGCTGTCTACTCATCAATGAATGTTTGTTTAACACATGAATGAATGAATGAATGCATGAATGAATGAATGAAAACAGTGAATGAAGCTTAGTTTACTTCTCATCTTTTCTTTGTTCTTTGATATCAACGTTCCACTGGGGCTTTGCTGCACAGTTATTGAGTGATGATCAACACTTCAGTGTAAAGAATGCTACAAGTGAGTTATCTGTGGTTCCCAAGAGGTGACAGCACGTAGCGCGGCAGGACTTCTATCTCCCCTTTACATGGCCTGGGACTCAGGCTACTACACCCACATCCATTTCAGGCCATCACATTTGGAACAGATGTTTTTAGCCTCTTTGCTCATAGATAAGAAAGTATTGTTTGTTTTACTTTGGAGCTCTGTAATATCTCTTGCTTTCCTTCGTCACCTCCCTTATATGTTCTTTTTGCCTCCCTTAGATCATTTTTTTATTACTAAGTGGCAGTAGAACAAAAGAGTGCAGGAGCAAGTAAAGTGAGAGAAATCCGAACCTTAGAAGAAAACATGTTGAACAAAATAACCACATATGGTTTGCTCTTCAACTTGCTTTTAAAAATTAACAATATATTCTGATGATCTTTCCCAGACAAGACATAAAGATTTACCTCATTTTTATTAACAGGTATATAATATTCCATCATGCAGCCATATCAACTTAAATATCTACTCTCCTACTGATAAATTTTACTTCCTTTAGAAAATCATATAAACTTTAAGTACCATTGGCATAACTCTGACACTTTCTGGTATTAGGTATGTGTGGATTTTTGTCTTAATGTCCTTAAAACACTTCTTCTTTATGCTTTTTGCTCTCTCTGCCCACAGTTTCCTATAATGAGTATATACTACTTAGATAATATCATGAAAAAGTTATTTAAAAATAGTATTAATCTCATATTTTCTTGAGTTCTGGTTCTAATGACACTTATTGCTACTACTAATCCATTTAATATTTGAGTACATGTTTCATATCTTCAAATAAATAGCTTTTTTCTTGAGAACACAGAATATATATTAATAATAATAAATATAACAATAACATTGACTCAGTACCTCTTTGTGGGAGTTACTTGACTTGTACGTATCATCTCATTTAATCCTCACAAAACCCCTGAAGAGTCAGTTCCGTTTTTACTAATGAGGAAAAATAAAGCTCAGAGAGCTTATTTTATTTTATTTTTCTTGAGATAGAGTTTCCCTCTGTCGCCCAGGCTGGAGTACGGTGGCGTCATCTTGGCTCACTGTAACCTCTGCCTCTTGGGTTTAAGCAATTCTCCTGTCTCAGCCTCCCAAGTAACTGGGACTACAGACATATGCCACCATGCCCAATTAATTTTTGTATTTTTAGTGGAGACAGGATTTTGCCATGTTGGCCAGGCTGGTCTCAAACTCCTGACCTCAGGTGATCTGCCTACCTCGGCCTCCCAAAGTGCTGGGATTATAGGCGTGAGCCACTGCGCCCTGCCAGCTCAGAAAATTTAAGTGGATTGTGCAACTCAGTTACAGTGGAGCCAGGATTAGAACCAAGCTGTTTTTGATTCCAGTTCCTCTGCCCTTTTCACTATTCTGTGATGCCCACCACTTCAGAATCCAATGAAGTCCTCAACACAGGGATGGACACACAATTTATGTTTAATTAAAACGTGTTGGTTTAACTATTATCAAGGACAATAACTTCCTCTAAACACAGTTGGTCAGCATACCCAAGCCAGTCTCCTCAAAGACCAATGCTATATAATATGTCCTGACGAGTGATGCTTCTTTTCTTTATATTATTAGCCACTGGATTCTCTTCAGTATTTGGCCTTGACACATCACAACACGGAAGGAGAAAAGTAAACTGGAGAAAAGGTGAAGTGGTTTCTTGAAGCAGTAACATATGGTGGAAGACAGAGGCCGAAGCTCAGTTGATGCCAGGGAATGAGTCTTACAGAGCTGAGATTATTGATTGCTATTGAAATGTGGGGTGCCTATTCGTTGTCACCCTTATCTAAAAGTTGTTCATTAGAATTCATAATTGCCTTGTCATAAAAGAGGGCTTGCATTTTGAACTGCTGGGCAAGCGAAAACTCTGGACTTTTTAATGTTTTTGAACAGCCTACTGCTTATGAAAGCAACCACACCTCATGGCGATCTCATCAGGTCTCTGGAAAGCAAGTCATGCATTTAGAGGCAGGTCATGCAGCAGAGTCGTGATCTTCCCTCTTTCTCCACGGTGCTCTTCTCTATGAGAGCGCTAAGTACCTTAGATATATAGTAAATCTGTCCTTAACTACAAGTTCTTACTCCACTGAATTCTAACATAAGAAGATTTGCTTCTGTATACCTTTTCAATATCTAGGAGAATTTGGATTCTAGAACGTGTAAATTGTGTGTCAACTCCTGTGAGGGTAATTTGGAAGAACAGGAAGCTAGGTATCTGGAATAGTGACAAGGATATCGTTGACAGAGCAGAATTAAAGCCCTTTGCATGGACGTCTTAGGAAAGATAAAAGCAAATGAGGGAAATGAAACCTTGGCCTTGGTACTGCATGTGCGTGAGAAGAGCCAGGAGTAGGCAAGGTCAGGGACTTTGGAATGCAGAGACAAGGAGAGGGGCTAAGGGGATAAAAGTCTAGATGTGTGGCCTGGGGTGAGACTGAATGGTGAGTCCTGGAAGTCAGGGGTTAACATAGCCATGTGTCAACCTTGGAAAAGCATTCAACATTTGGCTCATAAAAAAAGCGCATTGCAATATGAGGACTATCTGTTTAAGAAAACAATTCGAAATGGACCAACAAACTTATTTTCAAAATTAGGGAGATCATGGACCTTTTCTAGCAAGCAAGTGATGATAGCATGAAAAAATAAAGCACCTTTATTACTTATTTACAATATATAACTATTATTACTGTTGCTTATATTTTGCAGTTTCTCTGCAGGTTTATTTTAGTGGATGTATAATATTTACTAGACCTTTCATTCTCACCTTTGCCTTCAATTGAAATTTCATAAATAAGATTTTAAGTCCTCTTCTACTCCCACAGTGAAAAGTTCTCCTTTCCGGGAACTTTTAGATACCCAACACCAGTGTTTAGGGAGAGTGTTCTGTTTTATGAATGACTAGTAATAACATCAAAAGGATGCAAAAACAACAACAAAAGATAGGCATGGGTACAAAAGAATAACCAAAAATGCTTATCTGCCATATTAACTTCATTTAAAGACATTTTGAGAATGCAGCCCCTCACTTAAATGAAAAGGTAGTTTGTACTGAGCTGAAACATTTAACTATAACAAAATTTGTTGTTGGGCTACTTAGATCCCCATTCTCAATTCCCTTTTCTCCTGCCTGCCTCCACTGTAAAGGCTGGAAATGCCACCTGCTTACTGTCCCAGCCTCACCTGCAGTTCGGGATTCCCATATGGCAGTTTTGGCTGATGGCGAGAATGCAGGAGTTTTTAGGTTTGGGAAAGAAAGAGTGCTGGGAAGGCTTTCATTTTTTTCTTCACAAAAAGAAGAGATAGAACTTTCATTTCCCTTTCTCTCTTCTTTTTCACTTGAATGCAGATTAGATGCACAGAGCTATGATAACCATCTTGTGACCAAAAGAAAGAAAAAGACACACACACACACACACACACACACACACACACACACACACACAGAAGAAATTAATCACAGGGATGCAGGTTGTGATGTTGCTGGGCTGTGTAACCACAGTCAGCAGCTGCTGATCTCTAGGCTTCTTTTCACAGGAGAAGAGTAAACTTGTAGTCTTTTAAATACATTGTTAGAAAATCTCCTGTTACTTGAAGCTAGAAGCATTCCTAACTGATCCATAGTACTGTAATTTTCTTATTTCCTCATTGGCAAACATGAGTCTGTTCATGGAATCGTATTAGCAATTGATAGTGTCTATGGGGAGTGTATATGTTCCAGCCTTGTCTTTAATTCTTATGGAGTCCCAAGTCATATTTCTTTTTTCTTTTCTTTTCTTTTTTTTTTTTTTTTTGAGACAGAGTCTTGCTCTGTCACCCAGGCTGTAGTGCAGTGGCATGATCTCAGCTCACTGCAACTTCCGCCTCCTGCCTCAGCTTCCCAAGTAGCTGGGAATTCAGGTGTGCACCACCATGCCTGACTAATTTTTGTATTTTTAGTAGAGACGGGTTTTCACCGTGTTGCCCAGGCTGGTCTCGAATGCCTGAGCTTAAGTGATCCACCCACCTTGGCCTCCCAAAGTGCTGGGATTACAGGCCCGAGTCTTATTTCGGGAATCACAGTATTTTAAACTGATATCCATATTATATATCCATACTATAGGCTGTTTTATCTACCTAAAATCATTTCTCTGTGTTTTATATTGAAGGAGACAAAGATATTTTGTGAAAGTCAGGGAAAAATCTATGTCAAGAGTTTTTATAGCTTCATTAATACTTGTGGCTAAACAGTATACATTGTCATCTCATACTAAAACTTTCATGCAAGGTGGCAGGCAGAGTTCAATCCACTTTATAGGTGGAAAAGTGGACTTAAATAGATTAAAACTATTATGCAAAATTTTACTGCAAATCAGGCTTGGGGGGAATAATAGAACATTTGCATTATGTTAGGAAACCTCAAGTACTTTCTTAATCTTTTAAGTTCTTAACAAGTACCACAAGCCCTGGATTTATTTTGCCTACTTAATACATCTTGTACCATGTGGCCCTATGTCCTCTCCTCCCTCCCTTCCTGTCTTCCTGCCTTCCTGCCTTCCTTCCTCCCTCTTTCCCTCCTTCCCTCCCTCCCCCTTCCCTCCCCCCACCTCCCTTCCTTCCTTCCTTTCTTTCTTCCTTCCTATTTTAACTCCATCCTTTCAGCTTTTGTGTAGCCTTGTTTTCAATCAAGTTTATTATAAACCCCATTTTTTTTTTGAGAAGTAAAAGCTTTAAAAGAAGACTAAATGATTGTCTCTTTGAGAATCAGGTCTTGAGTTTCTCTCACCCATTTAGGCGACTTCCACTTTTTCCTCAGGTGAAACAATGAATTTCTATTTTGCTGTCACATTTTGGATGTGGAATCTGACTTTAGAGAAAGAACCCCAGGTTTTTGAGTCTTGGGCATGTTTTTTCAGCCTGAGCTTTCTTTTCTCCCTCTGTCAAATAAGGAAGGTGGGCTGAATGATCTCCTTCCCAGCACGTCCACCCTAGGATTCCATGGTTCATGCTGTGAGCTTCCTGGCCTTATTCTTGAGAGTCTTGAGTGTTTCTTGCTCTTCTGCTGTGGTATCCTTCTCTGTTTGTACAGCTGTGGCACATGATGAGTGTTTTGATTTTATTCTTGGCTAACTGTATTTCCCTTTAGCTTCCTTCTGATTTGTTTGTTTGTCTAAAGATTTTTTTCTCTTAAATTCTTTCCCTGTGTTCTTGCATTGATTCTTTCTGGACTCATATCCCCATTGTAGTTCCATCACACAGGACCTCTTTGTGCCCCCAGTGTCAGGAGATAGGCCTAAGGTCTGTTTTGAAGGCTACTTGTGTTCTTTCAGGACCTGCTCTTCCCACGAGATAGCTGGGTCCATGGAAACAGGAACCTTGCCAAAACTGATTTCTCTTTCCTTTGCTAAATGGTTTTGGCATCTGTTCCATTGTATTCCATTTCTCCTCTTTGGTTTTCTTTCTTTTTTCTCATTTTGCATAAATCTAGTAAGCTTGTAACTACTTTCTATGGATTACATTTAAGCTTTAAATATCCAACATTCTATATTCTCTCTATGGGTAGAAAACAGCCTAGTGTGGGGTCATATTCTCAAAACAGAACCTGTGTATGGGAGATGAGTTTTAGGTGATACCTGACTGAATGTCTTTTCTTTGAATATTATGTACTTATTTTAATGTTTACAGAAATATAGCTATCACATCAAACTTGTTAATTTCAGTTGTGCTATAAAAACCTCCCCCTTTAATACATTTACTGACATAGCAAAAGCCTAATTTAAAAGAAATTCTGAAATAATGCTAATTAGCATGGATCGAACACTTACTACAGTGCATGCATTACATATATTAATTCATTTAATCCTCAAAACAACCCTGAGGTAGGTACTACTGTTTAACCCCATTTTAAACGTAAGGAAACAGGCATAGGTCAAGTCAGTTAGCCAAGGTCACAAAGCTAGTAAGAGGCAGCACCAGGACTGGAACTTAGCTGGGGTGACTTCAGACCTATGTTCTACCCACTGAACCATGATCTTAAGAAATCCTGTATGTAGTACATGATTTTGGAACAAATAATGAAGATAGTATTCGAATGATTGAAATTTAGAAAGAAATTATGTAATGGAAAGCACATGGGCTTTGGAGTTAGGCAAACCTTAAATGCTAGATCTGTTAACTGGTCAATTATGTGTTTCTAGACACAGCACTTAATCTCTATTAAAATGATGGAAAAAATGTAAAATGCCCATCTCAAGTTTTTTTTTTTTTTTTTTTTTTTTGAGATGGAATCTTGCTCTGTCACCCAGGCTAGAGTGCAATAGTGCAATCTCGGCTCACTGCAACCTCTGCCTCCCAAGTTTTAGCAATTTGCTGTCTCAGCCTACTGAGCTGCTGGAGCTACAGGCATGTGCCACCACACCTGGTTAATTTTTGTCTTTTGAGTAGAGAGGACTTCATCATGTTGGCTAGGCTGGTCTCAAACTCCAGAACTCAAGCGAGCCTCCCGCCTCAGCCTCCCAAAGTGCTGGATGTTTATCTTATTTTATTTTTTGAGATGGAATCTCACTCTGTCACCCCGGGGGAGTGCAGTGGCACAATCTCGGCTCACTGTAACCTCTGTCTTGTGGGTTCAAGCGGTTCTCCTGCCTCAGCCTTCGGAGTAGCTGGGATTACAGGCATATGCCACTATGCCCAGCTAATTTTTGTATTTGTAGTGGAGAAGGGGTTTTACCATGTTGGCCAGGCTGGTCTTGAACTCCTGACCTCAAGTGACCCACTCACCTCTGCCTCCCAAAGTGCTAGGATTATAGGCAGGAGCCACCGTGCCCAGCCCCTATCGTAAGTTTTAACACATATGAATTCCCTCTTCTTTCTGTGACTCTCAGTCTTTTCATCTGTTAAAAAATCAGGATCCGTGAATATTGAGAGGTTTAGAAAAAGTTATGGTTGTCAATATATAGTAGGTGTCTACCAAAAATACACATGAATGTCTTCCATTTTGCTGGCCTCTCATAGTTCGTATTTTGACATTTAGGATCTCCAAGTGCTTTAAGAAAAGATCACTCTCTCCTGTTCCCCACCAGTGACCAAAACAGGGTCAGCTTGGCGAATTTCTTTGATGACAGTTTCCCCACTGTGGGGAAGAGCACAAAGTATCCAATAACCACAGCCAGGAAGAGAACACATTTCTTGTGTGAAGCTGAACTGAGAGGAAGGGGGTTGTATCTCCATCAGAAAAGAAACAGGGGTGGGTTACCTTTTAGGGTTCACATGGATAGCTTCTGAATTGGTTTGGTCACTATGTGGGTCATCATAAAGTAAGGTTGTGACCTGCAAGATGTGACTGTGGGTGAGGGCAGCTGTGGTTCAAAATGGGAAATGCCTACAGCAGCATTCCAGTGGTAAAACATTTCCAGCTTTTACAACTTTGAACTTATTATCCCATAAATAATAATATAAATGACTCCAGACTGTTTATCCAAAAGTGATTACAATGGCGTTTGACAAAGAAGGCTGTTTCATTCTCCACAAATGATTAAACCTCTGTGACGAACACATGGACAATTGCATTTTAAAGACAGGGGTTGATTAGTTAAGAATTTTGAAAATAGCCAGATGCTCTGATCTAATGACTGAAACAAAATTTCATGCATCTTAGTTGAAAGGGCTTTTTTATAAGCCCACCTCCACCTCCTCCTCCATGAATGTGTGCGCCAGCTTTTTGTTTTTTGGTTTTTTAAAAAAATAATTCCACATTCTTCTTGACTTCTTCCATGATGTAGGGAATGCAGAATTAGAGACCAAAGCTCTACACTCAAGTTTCTGCCCTTTCATTTAAGGTTGTTGGGTGGCCTTATTTGTGGTATTTATGAAACCATTCTGGAACTGAGTTTTTTTTAATCCATAAATGGAAGGGGTGAGATCTGCCCCTGCCCACCTTCCAGGTTAAGGTAGGGGTTATCAGGTAAGATACTGTATGTAAAAGCGTTTTAAAAACTGTGAAGAGCCATACCATGCAGTGTTGTTATTCTCTATGTCTTCTAACCAGATGCCAGGTCATTTTCCCCTTTCAAGTTCCATGTGCCTTTCCTGATCTCTTCCCTAAAGCTTATCTCCAAAATCTTACACGAGTCAGAGTCTGGGAGATTCCGCTGTCCGATTTAAGCCTTGATGGCTCCTTGTTTGTTAATTTTTTGTTTTGTTTTGTAAACACAACATGAAATCTCATTAATTTTGGGGCCAGCTAGTGAAAAGTTACAGGGAAAAAAAGGGTAATTCGAAATGCTGGCACACTATCTCATTATGTTTTTCCATTATAGCAAGAGTTTTAAGTGCCTATCATATGTACTCACCAATATTAGATGAAATGCAAAAGAAACCTTCAGTGGATCTTTAGTCCACTGTGTATATGTGTATGTATATTGGTGGTGGTGGGGGGGTGGGGTGGGGAGGAGAGATGCTCAAAATGCATGAAGCAAAACTAGAACAGACACTCTTACTTGAGAGTTCATGGGCTCCATAAGGGTCCACAGATGGTCTTTCAAGGGGTCCTTGAAAGCATATGTCAAGATTTGTGCATATGTGCATGTATATATTTTCTGCAGAGAGGACCCATAGGTTTTCAAAGGATCTGTAATTTAAAACAATAACAACTTAAGAACCAAGACAGAGAACATGGCCAAGCTGCAGATAGTCTGTCTAAATGGCGTGTAGATTATTTACATGGTGAGCTCAGTCAGAAAAAGCTTTTGAAAGAATGGTTAAGTCAGGTCCTGAGTCAGGAAAAGTGTCTGCTGGGTCTGCTTGTATGTGTAGATATGACTAATTTATTAAATATGACAAATCATTACAGTAAGAAGCTGTAACATTTGGCACTTCACTAATTGGGAAAGCTTTATAAAATTGCACTGGAGTCCAGGGCCAGTGGCTCATGCTTATAATCCCAGTACTTTGGGAGGTCAAGGCAGGTGGATCGCTTGAGCTCAGGAGTTCAGCCTGGGCAACATCGTGAGACTCCATCTCTACAAAAAATACAAAAATTACTTGGTCATGGTGATATGCATCTGTAGTCCCAGCTACTTGGGAAGCTGAGGCAGGAGGATCACTTGAGCCTGTGAGGTGGAGGTTGCGTTGAACCAAGATGGCACCACTGCACTTCAGCCTGGGTGCTACAGCAAGACCCTTTCTCCAAAAAAAAAAAAAAAAAAAGAAAGAAAACTGCATTAGTCATAACTCCTAATTTTACTGTTTAACCTAGTTATCAGACTTTATTTCTAATATGTTTTGAAACTTCCTTGAATAAATGCAAAATTCAAATGAACTTCTTCTGTATATAATTTTGGGGAAGCAACATAAAGCATGAAGGTGAAAAAAAGTGGGACTTCTGGCCAGCTAACCTCCTTTCCCCATATCTGCCAATTTACAGTATGGGTAACCTTTTTTTTTCTAGTGATTCCACATTCTCAACTATTTCATCATATGAAACATATGTTTATTGAGTTCCTATTTTGTAAAAGCCCCCAGGTCTGGAGTTTAAAAGTTGTCTGTGACCACGTCACAGAATCTGCGGCCAAGTTCTCTGGGGAATCAGGAGGCAGCAGGAACCATGAAATGAGCTCAGGAGGCCCTCCATGCAAGGTTCAAATCCTACCTCTGACATTTTGTCACAGGGAGGTAGTGGTGGTAAGTTTTTTTTTTTTTTTTTTTTTTTTTTGAGGCGGAGTTTCGCTCTGTCGCCCAGGCTGGAGTGCAGTGGCCGGATCTCAGCTCATTGCAAGCTCCGCCTCCCGGGTTCACGCCATTCTCCTGCCTCAGCCTCCCGAGTAGCTGGGACTACAGGCGCCTGCCACCTCGCCCGTCTAGATTTTTGTATTTTTCAGTAGAGACGGGGTTTCACCAGGTTAGCCAGGATGGTCTTGATCTCCTGACCTCGTGATCCGCCCGTCTCGGCCTCCCAAAGTGCTGGGATTACAGGCTTGAGCCACCGCGCCCGGCCGGTGGTAAGTTTTTAAATGAAACTTAGCCTAGATCTCCCATGAACACAATGGGAATTTGATTTTTTGCTTCCTTCATGTGCTGAGTAAATTTCATCTCATTTTGGCTTGCCTATTAGGTTGAGCAAGTTACCTCATCTCAGATTTCTTAGTATGTAAAATGGGATCAAGAGATCTATTAGCATAGGAGGAGAAACATCTTCAGGTCAAAGAGGAGAGGGTGAGGAAAGAGGTGGGTGCATGGGTAGCTGATGGAAAGGAAGTTAAGACAGTGTCCATTTAGTGAGTATTACTGCTCCAAGCACTTCATGAAAATAGTAGTGAGTCATTGTGTTTATATTAAATTGGTGTTCTTATTACCCATCCTTCCATCCTCCCCCAATTTTAGTTGAGAAAGCTGAGGCCAGAGATGTAAGTAATTTGCTTAAAACAACATGTGTGAAGTGGCAGAACCAGGAAACAAACCCAGGTATTCAGATGCCAAAATCTACTCTTAAGTGTATGAACTGGATCAACTCTTCTACATATGTTATGCAAATAATATAGTTTAAAAAATTACAGGCTGGTTGTGGTGGCTCATACCTGTAATCCCAGCACTTTGGGAGGCTGAGGCAGGAGGATGGTTTGAGCCAAAAGTTGGAGACTAGTCTGGGTAACATAGCGAGACCCCGTCTCTACAAAAAGTAAAAAAAACTTTGCTGGGCATGGTGGAGTGCGCCTGTAGTCCCAACTACTCAGGGGCTGAGGTGGGAGGATAATTTCAGCCTTGATGTAAAGCCTGGGTGACAGAGCGAGATGATGTTGAAAAAAAATTATACTGATTTAAAATAAATTAATACATTTTCTATTTGCTTCCCAAGTATTTAGAGTGTTTTAATTTTTCCTTCCTTATCAATTTTATCACAAGATGGATTTAGCATGAAAGAAGTCAGCAAAATGATGGGATTTTTATATAATATCTTATTAGATGTTTGAACTTGTCTTAAACTTTGGTTTTATAATCTGATGGAAGGAAATCTTGTCTTTGTTTCTGAGAAAAATTTCTATGAATTTTATGTTTGGGATTAAAGATTTTGCTTTGCATACCCAGAGACTAAAGTTCTCCTTGTGCCATATTGCTGAAAACTCCTAACCTTACTTCTCATGTATTTGATTTTTCTAAACTCTCAGAAGGCTCTCAAATATCTAATATAGCACCAGTTTCATGCCCTCAATATTAGCACTCAGAGACGAACCACAATCAATTCAAGAATGAATCTGATTACTGAAACATTAAAATCTAAGCATCAGTTTCCTTTTTTTTAAGAGTGTTTCCTAAGATAAATATATTTTCTAGGCTCAGTATATATGCAGCCCTTAGTTTACATTCTTCTACATCAATGATCCAACTATCAGTTGTGAAAAATAGCATTTCCTGAGTGGGTTCCAAGATGGCCGAATAGGAACAGCTCCAGTCTACAGCTCCCAGCAGGAGCGACACAGAAGATGGGTGATTTCTGCATTTCTAGCTGAGGTACTGAGTTCATCTCACTGGAGCTTGTTGGACAGTGGGTGAAGCTCACAGAGTGTGAGATGAAGCAGGGTGGAGCATCATCTCACCCAGGAAGCACAAGGGGTTAGGGATATCCCTTTCCTAGCCAAGGGAAACCATGACAGATGGTACCTGAAAAATCGGGACACTCCCACCCTAATACTGTGCTTTTCCAATGGTCTTAGCAAACGGCACACCAGGAGATTATATCTCGTGCCTGACTTGGAGGGTCCCATGCTCACAGAGCCTTGCTCACTGCTAGCACAGCAGTCTGAGATTGAACTGCACGGCAGCAGCAAGGCTCGGGGAGGGGCATCTGCCATTGCTGAGGCTTGAGTAGGTAAACAAAGTGGCTGGAAGCTCGAATTGGATGGAGCCCACTACAGCTCAAGGAGGCCTGCCTGCCTCTCTAGACTCCACCTCTTGGGGCAGGGCATAGCTGAACAACAGGCAGGAGAAACTTCTGCAGACTTAAACATCCCTGTCTGGCAGCTTTGAAGAGAGCAGTGGTTCTCCCCGCATGGAATTTGAGATCTGAGAATGGACAGACTGCCTCCTCAAGTGGGTTCCTGACCCCCAAGTAGGCTAACTGGGAGACACCTCTCAGTAGGGGTCAACTGACACTTCATACAGCCAGGTGTCCCTCTGAGACAAAGCTTCCAGAGGAAGGAACAGGCAGCAATATTTGCTGTTCTGCAGCCTCTGCTGGTGATACCCAGGCAAACAGGGTCTGGAGTGGAACTCCAACAAACTACAACAGTCCTGCAGCTGAGGGTCCTGACTGTTAGAAGGAAAACTAACAAACAGAAAGGACATCCACACCAAAATCCCATCTGTACGTCACCATGATCAAAAACCAAAGGTAGATACAACCACAAAGATGGAGAGAAACCAGAGCTGAAAATGCTAAAATTCAGAGCGCCTCTTCTCCAAAGGAGTGCAGCTCCTCACCAGCAATGGAACAAAGCTAGATGGAGAATGACTTTGAAGAGTTGATAAAAGTAGGTTTCAGATGATTGGTAATAACGAACTTCTCTGAGCTAAAGGAGGATGTTCGAACCCATCGCAAAGAAGCTAAAAACCTTGAAAAAAGATTAGATGAATGGCTAACTAGAATAAACAGCATAGAGAAGATCTAAAATGACCTGATGGAGTTGAAAACCATGGCACGAGAACTACTTGACACATGCACATGATTCAGTAGCTGATTTGATCAAGTAGAAGAAAGGGTATCAGTGATTGAAGATCAAATGAATGAAATGAAGCAAGAAGAGAAGTTTAGAGAAAAAAAGGTAAAAAGAAATGAACAAAGCCTCCAAGAAATATGGCACTATGTGAAAAGACCAACTCTACATCCGATTGGTGTACCTGAGAATGACGGGGAGAATGGAACCAAGTTGGAAAACACTCTTCAGGATATCATCCAGGAGAACTTCCCCAACCTAGAAAAGGCAGGTCAACATTCAAATTCAGGAAATACAGAGAATACCACAAAGATACTCCTCGAGAAGAGCAACTCCAAGACACATAATTGTCAAACTCACCAAAGTTGAAATGAAGGAAAAAAATGTTAAGAGCAGCCAGAGAGGAAGGTCGGATTACCCACAAAGAGAAGCCCATCAGACTAACAGCAGATCTCTTGGCAGAAACTCTACAAGCCAGAAGAGAGTGGGAGCCAATATTCAACATTCTTAAAGAAAAGAATTTTTAACCCCTAATTTCATATCCAGCCAAACTAAGCTTCATAAGTGAAGGAGAAATAAAATCCTTTACAGACAAACAAATGCTGAGAGATTTTGTCACCACCAGGCCTGCCTTACAAGACCTCCTGAAGGAAGTACTAAACATGGAAAGGAACAACTGGTACCAGTCACTGCAAAAACATCCCAATTTGTAAAGACAATCGATGCAAGGAAGAAACTGCATCAACTAATGAGCAAAATAACCCACAAACATAATAACAGGATCCAATTCACACATAACAATATTAACTTTAAATGTAAATGAGCTAAATGCTCCAATTAAAAGACACAGACTGGCAAACTGGATAAAGAGTCAAGACCCATCAGTGTGCTGTATTCAGGAGACCCATCTCATGTGCAGAGACACACATAGTCTCAAAATAAAGGGATGGAGAAAGATCTACCAAACAAACGGAAAACAACAAAAAAGCAGGGGTTGCAATCCTAGTCTCTGATAAAACAGACTTTAAACCAACAAAGATCAAAAGAGACAAAGAAGGCCATTACATAATGGTAAAGGGATCAATTCAACAAGAAGAGCTAGCTATCCTAAATATATATGCACCCAATACAGGAGCACCCAGATTCATAAAGCAAGTCCTTAGAGACCTACCAAGAGACTTAGATTCCCACACAATAATAATGGGAGACTTTAACACCCCACTGTCAACATTAGACAGATCAATGAGACAGAAAATTAACAAGGATATCCAGGAATTTAACTCAGCTTTGCAACAAGCAGGCCTAATAGACATCTACAGAACTCTCCACCCCAAATCAACAGAATACACATTCTTCTCAGCACCACATCACACTTATTTCAAAATTGACCACATAGTTGGAAGTAAAGCACTCCTCAGTAAATGTAAAAGAACAGAAATTATAACAAACTGACTCTCAGACCACAGTGCAATCAAATTAGAACTCAGCATAAAGAAACTCCACTCAAAACCACTCAACCAAATGGAAACTGAACAACTTGCTCCTGAATGGCTACTGGGTAAATAATGAAATGAAGGCAGAAATAAAGATGTTCTTTGAAACCAATGAGAACAAAGACACAACATACCAGAATCTCTGGGACACATTGAAAGCTGTGTGTAGAGGGAAATTTATAGTACTAAATGCCCACAAGAGAAAGCAGGAAATATCTAAAATTGAAACCCTAACATCACAATTAAAAGAGAAGCAAGAGGAAACACATTCAAAAACTAGCAGAAGGCAAGAAATAACTAAGATCAGAGCAGAACGGAAGGAGATAGAGACATAAAAAAACCTTCAAACAATCAATGAATTCAGGAGTTGGTTTTTTGAAAGATCAACAAAATTGATAGACTGCTAGCAAGACTAATAAAGAAGAAAAGAGAAAAGAATCAAATAGATGCAATAAAAAATGATAAAGGGGATATCACCACCGATCCCACAGAAATACAAACTACCATCAGAGAATACTATAAACACCTCTATGCAAATAAATTGGAAAATCTAGAAGAAATGGATAAATTCCTGGACACATACACTCTCCCAAGACTAAACCAGGAAGAAGTCGAATCTCTGCATAGACCAATAACAGGCTCTGAAATTGAGGCAATAATTAATAGCCTACCAACCAAAAAAAGTCCAGGACCAGAAGGATTCACAGCCGAATTCTACCAGAGGTACAAAGAGGAGCTGGTACCATTCCTTCTGAAACTATTCCAATCAATAGACTCACTTTATGAGGCCAGCATCATCTTGATACCAAAGCCTGGCAAAGACCCAACAAAAAAAGAAAATTTTAGACCAACATCCCTGATGAACATCGATGCGAAAATCTTCAATAAAATACTGGCAAACCGAATCCAGCAGCACATCAAAAAGTGTATGCACCATGATCAAGTGGGCTTCATCCCTGGGATGCAAGGTTGGTTCAACATACACAAATCAATAAACATAATCCATCATATAAACAGAACCAAAGACAAAAACCACATGAGTATCTCAATCAATGCAGAAAAGGCCTTTGACAAAATTCAGCAGCCCTTCATGCTAAAAACTCTCAATAAACTCAGTATTGATGGAATGTATCTCAAAATAATAAGAGCTATTTATGACAAACTCACAGCCAATATCATACTGAATGGGCAAAAACTGGAAGCATTCCCTTTGAAAACTGGCACACGACAGGGATGCTGTCTCTCACCACTCCTACTCAACATAGTGTTGTAAGTTGTGACCAGGGCAATCAGGCAGGAGAAAGAAATAAAGCATATTCAATTAGGAAAAGAGGAAGTCAAATTGTCCCTGTTTGCAGATGACGTGATTGTATATTTAGAAAACCCCATCGTCTCAGCCCAAAATCTCCTCAAGCTGATAACCAACTTCAGCAAAGTCTCAGGATACAAAATCAATGTGCAAAAATCACAAGCATTCCAATACACAATTAACAGACAGAGCACCAAATCATGAGTGAACTCCCATTCACAAATGCTTCAAAGAGAATAAAATACCTAGGAATCCAACTGACAAGGGACAGGAAGGACCTCTTCAAGGACAGTTACAAACCACTGCTAAACAAAATAAAACAGGACACAAACAAATGGAACAACATTCCATGCTCATGGATAGGAATAATCAGTATCGTGAAAATGGCCATACTGCCCAAGGTAATTTATAGATTCAATGCTATCCCCATCAAACTACCAATGACTTTCTTCACAGAATTGGAAAAACTACTTTAAAGTTCATGTGGAACCAAAAAAGAGCCTGCATTGCCAAGGCAATCATAAGCCAAAAGAACAAAGCTGGAGGCATTACTCTACCTAACTTGAAACGATACTACAAGGCAAACAAAACAGCATGATACTGGTACCAAAACAGAGATATAGACCAATGGAACAGGATCGAGCCCTCCAAAATGATACCACACATCTATAACCATCTGATCTTTGACAAACCTGACAAAAACAAGAAATGGGGAAAGGATTCCCTATTTAATAAATGGGACTGGGAAAACTGGTTAGCCATATGTAGAAAGCTGAAACTGGATCCCTTCCTTACACCTTATAGAAAAATTAATTCAAGATAGATTAAAGACTTAAATGTTAGACCTAAAACCATAAAAACCCTAGAAGAAAACCTATGCAATACCATTCGGGACATAGGCATGGGCAAGGACTTCATGACTAAAACACCAAAAGCAATGGCAACAAAAGCCGAAATAGACAAATGGGACCTAATTAAACTAAAGAGCTTCTTCACAGCAAAAGAAACTACCATCAGAGTGAACAGGCAACCTAGAGAATGGGAGAAATTTTATTACAATCTACCCATCTGACAAATGACTAATATCCAGAATCTACAAAGAACTTAAACAAATTTACAAGAAAAAATCAAACAATCCCATCGAAAAGTGGGCAAAAGATATGAACAGACACTTCTCAAAAGAAGACATTTATGCAGCCAACAGACACATGAAAAAATGCTCATCATCACTGGTCATCAGAGAAATACAAATCAAAACCACAATGAGATACCATCTCACACCAGTTAGAATGGCGATTATTAAAATGTCAGGAAACAACAGGTGCTGGAGAGGATGTGGAGAAATAGGAACACTTTTACACTGTTGGTGGGACTGTAAAGTAGTTCAACCATTGTGGAAGACAGTGTGGCGATTCCTCAAGGATCTAGAACTAGAAATACCATTTGGCCCAGCCATCCCATTACTGGGTATATACCCACAGGATTATAAATCATGCTGCTATAAAGACACATGCACACGTATATTTACTGTGGCACTACTCATAATAGCAAAGGCCTGGAACCAACCCAGATGTCCATCAGTGACAGACTGGATTAAGAAAATGTGACACATATACACCATGGAATACTATGCAGCCATAAAAAGGATGAGTTCATGTCCTTTGCAGGGACATGGATGAAGCTGGAAACCATCATTCTGAGCAAACTGTTGCAAGGACAGAAAACCAAACACATGTTCTCACTCATAGGTGGCAATTGAACTATGAGAACACTTGGACACAGGGTGGGGAACATTACACACTAGGACCTGTCGTGGGGTGGTGGTAGGAGGGAGGGATAGCATTAGGAGATACACCTAATGAAAATGACGAGTTAATGAGTACAGCACACCAACATGGCACATGTATACATATGTAACAAACCTGCACATTGTGCACATGTACCCTAGAACTTAAAGTATAATTAAAAAAAAAAAAAGAAAAACAGGGTTTCCCAAGATTGTTCATAATACTTTTGTATTTGATAAAGGAACATAGGAAGAAAGATGGAAAAACAACAGCAACAAAATTGTTCCTTAGAGTTGGAGGAAAGTTATGCCACTTGCTCACAGTGTATCACTTTCAATGTAAACTTCTCTGGAAGGAATCTTTCCAATTAAGAACATGGCAGAGATTGCTAGTTATTCCTCTGTATACATTCCTTTTTTCTTCTTCTTGATATAACCCTGAATATTAGCTGGGCATATGGTTACTCAGAATGAAATCTATGTCCCAGTCTTTCTTGAAGCTAGATGTGGTCTTGTGACAATTTTGTAAAATGGAACGTAAATAGTAGTGCAAATTCTTCCCCGTTCCTTACAGCCTGGCTGGCTAGAATACAAAAGTAATGGCTGGAACATAGGGGAAAGTGAAGAAATGCGGTCACTTTGCAATCAAGAAACTACAGTCATTCTAAATGTATCTGCTAAAAGTATCTTTTCTTATTTGATGCTTACCTTTTCATTGTTTTAATGGTGTATTTTGATAAACAGAAGTTCTTAATTTTAATTAATCCAATTTATTAGGTTCCCTCCTTTTATATGGTGGATGTTTATTGTGTACTGCTTAAGCATTTTCCTGTCCCAAAATCATGGAGATTTGCCTATGATATTTTCAAAAGATTTGTTTACCATTCACATTTAGATATATAATTCACCTAGAATTAATATATGAACATAGTGTGAGGTTGGGTCAGGTTTCATCTATTTTCTAATATGACTAACCAGTTGACCCAGAACCATTTATTGAAAAGACACCCCACTACTCTCTAGTGCTGTCTTTGTCGTAAGTTGTGTCCATATGTACATAGGTCTATTTGTTTAGCCTTGTGTCAGTACTACACTGTCTTCATTACTATAGCCTTATAATAAGTCTTTACTTTTTTTTCTTTTTTTTGAAAATTTTTATTTTCAGTTGAGGGGGTACATGTGCAGGTTTGTTACGTGAGTAAATTGCATGTCACCGAGGTTTAGTGCATGAATGATCCTATTACTCAAGTAGTGAGCATAATACTCAGTAGGTAGTTTTCCAACCCTCATTTACTACTCATTTAGTAGTCTCCAGTGTCTGTTGTTCCCACATTTATGCCCATGTGTACTCAATGTTTAGTTCCCACCTATGAGTGAGAACATGCAATATTTGGTTTTCTGTTCTTTTGTTAATTTATTCAGGATGATGGCCTCCAGCTTCATCCATGTTGCTGGAAAGGACATGATCTCATTTTTTATGGCTGCATAGTATTCCATGGTGTACATGTACCACATTTTCTTTATCTAGTCCACCATTGATGGGCATCTAGGTTGATTCCATGTCTTTGCCATTGTGAATAGCGCTGTGATGGACAGAAGACTGCATGCGTCTTTTTGGTTATGTCTATATCAGATTAGTCAGCAGTCATTTTCTTTGAGAACTTAAATATATCATTCCTTTGTCTTTTATCTTTTGTTGTTTCTGTTGAAATGTCAGCTGTTCTGCCTTTCTGAAGACAATCTTTTCGTTGCTTTTCTTTCCTTTCCTTTATATCTTCAAAGATTCTTTTTGAGATATCCCCATTGTCTTTGGTCTTCCACAGGTGTATACTATATATACCCAGTGTGTGTTTCTCTTTATTTTTTCTATTTGAGGTTTGCAGGTTTTGAATCAGTCATTTGCTATTTTTTTAAATCAGCTATTATGTCTTCAAGTATTGTTTCTTTTCCATTCTCCTTCTTCTTTCCTTCTAGGTATATTCATATGTTAAATCTTCTCACTGTGCTTTTCATATATCCTATCATCTGTTTCCCATCTCTTTATCTTTCCATGCTTTATTTTGAATATTTTCTTATGATTTATCTTCTAACTCATTACTAATCTTTTCAAGTGTATGTAAAAGCTGTTATACTCAGTCATCAAGTTTTCAATTTTAATTATTTTACTTTTTATTTTTTCAATTTTCATTTGTTTCTTCAGGTACATGCATACATATTTTTCTCAGTTCTCTGCTGAAGTTTTCATGTCTTTTATCTTCTTGAACTTGTAAACTTACTTATTTTAAAGACTATCTCTGAAACTATAATAACTGAAGTACTTGTTGATATTTACATACTCTAGTTTTCTCCTTCTTGGTTTTTATTCATATCACATTGTCTTCCTGTCTGCTTATTTTTGATTGTGTGCTTCATATTGTTTGGAAAAATTTTTTTTGTATAAATAATTTGAGGCTAGACTGATATTATTTTATTGCAGAAAAAATATAATTTTGCTTTTCCCAGTTATCCAGGGGTCACTAACAACACTGGATCATCTCAATCCAGTGTTGCAGACTGAGAGGATTCATAGCTGAATTGCCCTTCTGTAAGAATCTGTTTACATCTAGTTTACACTTACTTCAAAATGGATCCTGTCAAGATTCTAATCTAATGCAAGGGATGTTTATCAGGTTCCCCTGTTGGCAAACTCTCACTCCAATACCTGTCCCCCTAAAACCACAAGAATTTCAAAAGTGACATGAAACTTCCTAGGAGTTCTTAGGGACAAGCAGTCCCAAACACTGGGCTTACTTTCCTGCACCTTCTCATCCCCATCTCCTAAAGTGGTAATTCTGCATTTGCTTGATAGTTCTCTATTGCTTCTAATCGGATTTAAATTTCCATTTTGGTTTGCGTTTGCTGGAAGCAAAGGTCCTCTTAGGCATTTAAATAATATCTTAAGGCATGCTCCTTCTCTCACACTTTTCCTACTACTGGAAGTTAGATAATTCCCTTTCAAAATGTTCCTGAACTTCAGTTGTCTGTGAAAGTGTTTGCTGGTAATCTGTTTAGAAAATTGACTTGGCTATTCTTGAATCTTTATACTATCAAAGACATTTTTGTATCTGTTTACAGGTTTTCATACACAAAGATGTCCTCTGGGATTTTGATAGAAATGGCATTGAATTTTCATGTGAGTGGGAGATGGAAGATTGGCTTTCTGAAAACATGGCGGAGACAGAGATCGCTTTGTAGCAAGGTTCTATGCTGCAGTTTTGGTAGATTTTCATGGAAGCCCAGTCTAGGGCAGTTTCTTGAGCCCTTCTATTGATTCTATGAACAGCTTTCACTGTTTTTTGTTTTGCATATTTGTATATTTACCTTTTATTCCTATGAAATAAGAAAGAAATAAAAATTATTTAAATTACCATATCAATTTAGATTAAAAATTCTTATCTCTTAGTATAAATACATGTCACCCAACTATTATTGCTTATGTGGAAATCATTTTAATTTTTCAAATTGTAGTAAGAATACTTAACATGACATCTACCCTCTCAACAAATATTTAAGTGTACAATACCGTATAGATAACTATAGGCATGATGCTGTACAATAGATATCCAGAACTCAATCATCTTGCATAACAAACTTTATATCTGTTACAGAGCAACTCTATTTCTCTCTCACCCAGTCCTTGAGAACTACCATTCTATTCTCTGTTTCTATGTGTTTGACTATTTTTAGATACCGCATGTTAGTGGAATCATGAAGTATTTGTTCTACTGTGACTAGTTTATTTCACTTAGCATATATAATGTCCTCAAGGTTCATCCATGTTGTTGCACATGGCAGAATTTCTTCCCTTTTTAAGGGTGAACACTATGACCTTGTATGTCTATACCACATTTAAAAAACCCATATTCATTCATCCATTTAAATTTAGGTTGTTTCCACATCTTGACCATTCTGAATAATGCTGCGATAAACATGGGAGTGCAAATATCTCTTCAAGATCTTGATTTCATTTCTTTTGGATAAATACCCAGAAGTGATTGCTGAATCATATAGTAGTTGTATTTTTATTTTTTTTGAGAAACCTCTATACTATTTTCCATGGCAGCAGCATCATTTTGTATTCCCACCAACAAAATGCAAGGGTTCCAATTTCTCTATGACCTCATCAATGCGTGTTATTTATTTATTTATTTATTTTCAAATAGCCATTCTAGTGGATGTGAGGTGATACCTGCTGTGCTTTGAATTTGCCTGATGATTAGTGGTGTTGAGTGCCCTTTCATATACAGATTGGCCATTTGTATGTCTTTTTTTGGAGAAACGTTCATTTTTAAATTTTTTTTTTTTTTTTTTTTGCTAGAATTGAAGGAGTTCCTTATATATTTTGAAATTAAACCCTCATCGGATATATGGCTTACAGATATTTTCTCCCATTCTGTAGACTGTGTTTCACTCTGGTAATTGTCCCCTTTGCTGTGCAGAAACTTTTTAGTTCAATATGACTCATCTTGTCCATTCTTGCTTTTGTTGTGTGTACTTTTAATGTCACATTCAAGAAATCATTGCCAAGATCACTGTCATGAGGTTTTACCCTATATTTTCTTATAGGGGTTTTACATTTTTAGATATTACATGTAATTTTTTAGTCTACTTTGAATTGGTTCCTGTGTATGGTGTAAATTAAGGTTCCAATTTCATGCTTTTGCATGTGGATATCCAGTTTTCCCAACACCATTTATTTATTTATTTATTTATTTGAGACAGGCTCTTGCTCTATCACCCAGGCTGAAGTGTGGTGGTGCAAACATGGCTCACTGCAGCCTTTATTTCCCAGGCTCAAGTCAATCCTCCCACCTCAGCCTCCTCGGTAGCTTGGATCACAGGCCTGGGCCACCACATCTGGCTAACTTCTGCATTTTTTTGTAGAGACAGGGTCTCGCCATGTTGCCTAGGCTGGTCTTGAACTCATGGGCTTAAGTGATCCATCAGTCTCAGTCTCCCTGGGAATACAGGCATGAGCCATTGTGCCTGGCCCTGACACCATTTGTTGAAGATACTGTTCTTTCCCCATTGTGTATTCTTGGCATGGTCAATTGATCATAAATGAATGGATTTTTTCTAGGCTTTGTATTTATTTCTAGGCTCTGTATTCTGTTTCATTATTCTATGTGCCTGTGTTTATGCCACTATCATCCTTTTTAAATTACTGTAGCTTTATAAAATATATTTGGGGGAAAGAAGCATGATGCTTCCAGCTTTGCTCTTTTTCAAGATTGTTTTGGCTATCTGGAGTCCTTTGTGGTTCCATATGAGTTAGGATTGTTTTTTCTATTTCAAAATGCCACTGACATTTTGATAGGGATTGCACTGAATCTGTAGGTCAGTTTGGATAGTATGGCCATTTTAACATTAAGTTTCCAGTCCATGAACTAGGCATGTTTTTCCATTTATTTGTGTCTTCTTTAATTTCTTTTATTATTGTTTTGTGGTTTTCAGTGTACAAATCTTTCACTTTCTTTGTTAAGTTGTTAAGCGTATTTTTTCCTTTTTGATGCTATTATAAATAGGATTATTTTCTTAATTTCCTTTTTACATAGTTCATTATTAGTGTGTAGAATGCAACTGACTTTTATATATTGATATTGTATCTTGCAACTTTACTGAATTTGTCTTAGTTCTAACAGTTTCTGTGTGTGTGTGTGTGTGTGTGTGTGTGTCTATATTCTTTAGAGTTTTCTATGTATAAGATCAAGTCATCAGCAAACAGAGATAATTTTGCTTCTTTCTCTCTGATTTGGATGCTTATTTCTTTCTCTTGTCCAATTTCTCTGGCTAGAACTTCCAGCACTGTGTTGAAAAGAAATAGCTAGACTGGGCATCCTTGTCTTGTTCCTAATCTTAGATGGAAAACTTTTCAATTTTTCACCATTGAGTATAAGGTTAACTGACTTTTCATGTATAACTTTTTTTATGTTGAAGTCTCCTTCTGTTCTAGTTTGTTGAGAGTTTTTATCATGAAAGGGTGTTGAATTTTGCTGAATGCTCTTTCTACATCTATTGACATGATCGTGTGGTTTTTACCCCTCATTCTGTTTATGTGGTGTATTACACTAATTTTTGTATGTTGAAATATTTTGCTTTCCAAGGAAAAATTTGAATTGATTATGGTGTAGGATCCTTTTAATGTGCTGTTTAGTGTAGTTTGCTAATATTTTGTTTTGTTTCCTTTTGTTTGAGACAAGGTCTTGCCTGTTGCCCAGGCTGGAGTGTAGGGGTGTGATCATAGCTCACTGTCACCTCAAACTTCTGGGCTCAAGTGATCCTCCTGCCTCAGCCTCCTGAGTAGCTGGGACTACAGGTACATGCCACCAAGCCTTACTAATTTTTAATTTTTGTGTGTGGAGACAGGGTCTTGTTATGTTGCCAGGGCTGGTTTAAAATTCCTGGCCTCAAGCAATCCTTCAGCTTCAGCCTCCCAAAGTGCTGGGATTACAGGCATGAGCCACCACAACTGGCCTTTGCTAGTATTTTGTTGAGGATTTTTGTATTTATGTTTTTCAGGGGTATTGGTCTGTAGGTTCCTTTTTTTTTTTTGTAATATCTTTGTCTGGCTTTGGCATTAGGGTAATACTGACTTCAAAAGAGTTGGAAAGTTTTCTCCCCTCTTCAATTTTTTTAGAAGAGATTGAGAAGAATTGGTGTTAAATTTTCTTTAAATGTCTGGTACAATTTACCAGTGAAGCCATCTGGTCTTGGACTTTTCTTTGTTGAGGGGTTTTTGATTATTGATTCAATCTCCTGACTGGTTATAGGTCTGTTCAGATTTTCAGTTTCTTCATTATTCAGTCTTGTTAGGGTGTATGTTTCTAAGAATTTATCAATTTCTTGTAAGTTATCCAATTTGTTGGTGTATAATTGCTCGTAGTAGTCTCTTACTCTTTTTAATTCTGTGGCATTAGTTGTAATGACTGCTCTTCCATTTTTTGTCTGAGGTTTCTTTTTTTTCTCTTAGCCTAGCTAAAGGTTTGTCAATTTTATTGATGTTTTTCAAAAAAGTGTTGCTGATTTTAAAAAATTATCGATTTTATTTATGCTCTAATCTTTATTTTTCCCTTTCTTCTGCTGAAATTGTGGTTAGTCTGTTCTCCTAGTTCTTTGAGGTTGGTTTGTTAATTTGAGACTTTTCCTTTTTATTAATGTAGGGGTTTATTGCCAAAACTTTCCTCTTGGTTATGCGTTTTTTGCTGCATCCTGTAAGTTTTGGTACATTTTGTTTTATGTCCATTTGTTTCAAGATGTTTTCTAATTTCCCTTTGATTTCTCTTTTGACCCGCTGGTTATTCAAGAATGTGTTGCTTAATTTCCACATATCTGTGGAGTTTCTAGCTTTCCTTTTGCTGTTGTTTCTAGTTTCATTCATTGTGGTTGAAGAAGATACTTGGTATGATTACAGTCTTCTTAAATTTGTTCTACATATGTCTATTAGGTCCATTTTATCTATAATGTTCTTCAAATTTGCTGTTTCCTTATTGTTTTTCTGCCTGGATGCTCTATCCATTATTGAAAGTGGGGTATTTAAGTCTCCTATTATTACTGCATTTGTGTCTATTTCTCTTTCAGTTCTGTCAATGTTTGCTTTATATATTTAGGTGCTGTGATGTTGGGGATGGATATATTTATAATTGTCATATCTTCCTGTTTCAACTGACCCTTTTATGATGAAATAATGTCTTTCTATATCTCTTGTGATAGTTTTTGACATTATGTAATAATAAATGTCAACTGACCAGGAAGACATAACAATTTTAAATTATAGTTTATGAAATATCTGTTGCTTGAGTTTGGTTAGATTCATTTGTAAAATTGTCTAGGCCCTATACCCTTTTGGTGTGGGATAGGAGCAGATTTTTGAATGACTTTTTAGTTTCCTTAATGGCTATTGGTATGTTCAGATTTTCTATTTATTTTTACTTTTGAGTCAATTATGGTAATTTATATTTTTTAGGCATTTGTATATTTCATTTTCCAAATTTATTTTAGTGAACTTGTTCACAGTGTACTCATGTTTTTAAATCTCTACCGATGTATAGTTACCAGCGCCTTTGTTCTCATATTGCTTATTTTGCCTTCTCTTTTTCCCTGTTGTGATTTAGTGCAGATTGTTTTATGAGACTTTTCAAAGAATAAACTTCTATTTTTATTGTTTGATTCTTCTTTTTTGTTTATTTAATAGTTCTGTTTTGGCCATTTTAAGGTTTTTATGCCTGCTTGACATCCAAGTGGAGATTTTAAGTAGGCAGTTGGATATCCAAGTCTGGAGCTTACAGAAGAGGTCAGAGATGGTGACATAAATTATGAGAATGATCAGCATAGAAATATTATTAAAAACTATTGGGCTAGATGAGATCACCCAGGAAATAATGCGGATCAGTGCTTCTCAAAACTGTCTGTGGGGAAGGACCAGTTTTATTTTTCTAATCCAATCTGATGCAAACCAATACTTTGTAAAATACAATGGTATAAATCATTATAAAAATGAAATATAAACTATTAAAAAAAGGTATTCAAATTCAAGCCTAATTTTTTATTCTTAGATACAACAACATAAACATATACTGTCAAATTGCGATTAGAACTTTCTAAAGGCTTAGTCAGTTTCTGTATTTCTGTCATTGCAGTCTGGTAACAAACAGTTAATGGACTGACACTGGCATGCATACCAAGGCTTTGAGTGACACTATGTGTATGGAAAAGAGAAGAGAATGAAGGACGGAGCCCTGGGGCACTCTAACCTTTGGCGATCTGGTAGTTGGGGGAGGAGCCAACAAAACAGCTGGAGGAAGAGCAGCCATGAGGTAGGAGGAGAACCAGGCAAGTTTACAGTCAGGGAGGGATGGAGAGGATAGTGTTTCTAGGAGGAGGCAGTGGTCAGACATTTCAAATGCTACTGAGTGGATTGGGTTGGGTAATACAAGGACAAAACATTGATCATTGGCTTTGTCAATATTTGACAAATATTAGGGATGAAAGTCCCTTTAGAATGACTTAGAGAGAGGATGAGAAGGGAGAGCCAAATACAGACAGCTTTTTCTAAAAGTTTTACTCTGGTGGAGATTAGAAAAATAGGGCTACGATTGGAAGAAGATATGGGGTCAAGAGAAGGCATTTTGTTTAAAAAACACAAGTGTTAAATATTGCATGATTCCATTTATGTGAGGTCCTTAGATTGGTCAAATTCATAGAGACAGAAAGTAGTATGGTGGTTGCCAGGGGCTGGGAAAGGAGGGAAAGAAGAGTTAGTGTTTAAAGGGTCTTCAGTTTTGGTTTGGGAAGATGAAAAACAAAATGGGTGGTGGTGATGATTGTGCAACAATGTGAATGTGCTTAATGCCACAGAATTGTACATCTAAAAATTGTTAAAGGGTTAAAATGGTAATATCATAAATTTTATGTTACATACACTTTACTACAATAAAAGACATATTATATATGAAATATTAAGCGATACTTTTATGTGGATGGAAATAATTCAGTAGAAAAGAAACTGATGGTGCAGGTGACCCCAATTCAGAAGCAGTTTTACTTCAGTGGCTTTCATGTTGGGAAATTACAGTCTGAGTCCCAGTCTGTGAACAGGGTCTGGTGGTGGGTGCGTCTTCATCTGTTTTCCAAAAAAGCAGCTTGTTTCTCGTGGTAACTCCGGCCTTCATTCTTGTGTGTGCAAACCAGGCTGGTGGCCTTATGTAAAAAACCTGGTTTGGGTTAGTTCCTTTCGTCCTGAGAAAGTTGAAATTCCACTACCCATTGTCTACTGTGTGTATTGAATTGAGGCTTGAGTCTTTGCAGACTTATTATGCAGAGCTAAAGGTAATAAAAGGTAATAATTAATATTAGTTGAGTAAACTGTATACCAGGTGCCTTATACTTACCCCCCATAAGTTTCACAAGAGCCCTACGAAGTAGGTGTTTTTATTAGTATGACCAGTTTACAGATGTGGAAACTGAGGCACAGCGATGTTAAGTAATTTGCCTCTCGTCATACATTCAGAACATAGGAAGTGGCAGCTTTGGGATTTGAACTAAGGCAGCCTTACTTCAGAACTCCAGTTTACACAGAGGGTAGATACAGAAGTGTGAATTCATCATAACATCAGCACTATGTTTACATTGTGGGTAGTGGATTTTGTTTTAGCAAAATACGATTTATCACATTAAAGTAATGTCATTCACTTAATTTTTTTGTTGGCATTACATTTTTATATGTGTTTCTTTTTAGAGCTATAAATGATCTAAAATATATAACCTAATTTTATGTTTTTGCATATTTGCTTAATATTATAATAAAATATTATTTTAACCAACAATGGAAGTCTTAAAAACTTTTTGTCCTTAGAGTTTAAGTTAGAAAACCATAATGGTGTAGTTTTTTTAAGAAAAAAAATTTTCTGGAAGAAAGAGGATCTTTGTTTTTTTTCTTAGTTTCCTGAGAATTAACCAGACTTCTGTTTGTAGAGAGGAATTAGTGTATGACTTAACAGGACTGTTCTCATTTGACCTGAAAAGACTGTATTTGAGGGACTTTCTGAGACCTGTTCAAAGGCTTCAGCTGCCTGGGTAACCGAGCAATGTAGAAGCAGAATTCCAGTTTTGAATTGCTTCCCAAGGCAGGCTTTATTTAGTTCAGGGAGAGATGGAATGCACTGTGATTCTTAAAGAAACTCGGTGTGATCTTGCATTGCGATAACAGATTTGTGAGACACTTTTCCATGGGCATTTTCTTAGAGGAAACAACAACAACAACAACAACAACAAAGAAACCAGTAGATTGCGATGATCTGTTCTGTTTCACAAAGGTTGCAGAAGATGTTAAAAACAGGAGCAACTAGATGACAGACTGTGAAGTTGACCAGGGACCTTTGTATTGCCCCATTATGTATCCATTCCTATTCCTAACCAACTTAGTGCAAGCATGTGCCTTACTTTTTGGTGTGGGGGTCAGGAGTCATAGCTGTTACTGTAGCTCTATAACAACCTTGTAAGGGTTGAATACAAAATGAACATTATTTTCACAGGCTTTTAGGTTGACTCCTTGGTGACAATGAAAAGGTTTAATCTGAGCTCACAAAATTTCTCCTAGACACTATAATAAAGTTTTACCACTCCTATAAGGTCTGCTTTGAATTTCAGTTTACCCTGTCAAATAATGGGAAATCATTAAATATTTCCTGAATGAATTAACGAATGATACTTTCATTCCTATCTGATACTTTCCAATATTATTTTGGAATATTATTTGACAGGGGAGTATATACTTTTTAATTTTGATCCTTCACTGTCAGATATTTCATGCCTTGAAAAACCCTAATTCTGAGCTGGAATTCTTCATGGCGTGTGAATAAGATAATAGAAAAAAAATTACGTATCTTAACAGTAACCACATTTGTTAATAACATGTCTGGGTTAAGCACTTTTTTAAAAATCGTAAATCATGGTCATCTTATCTCCAACCCAGCTGCTAAAAGCAAAAGCACAAGTGAGTTATTACTTGCTGGTTTTTCACAATAAGACTTAAACAGGTAATCAGTTGCAAAGGAAAGAGGAAAATCTGAAAGAAAAGTTGGAGTTCCTGCTTATTGCTTTTTGCTGTGATAAAGTATTAAAGACTAGTGATAACAAAGGCAGAGTGATGACACCCAGCATCTGCAAGATTGGGATAATAAAACTACCACTCTGATAAGATTAAGTGCAAATTCACAAAAAGCATATGATTATTTAAAAACCAGTAAACACATACAGAGTGCTTAGTACATTCCAGACATTCCTTGTCTTAAAGTGTTCACAGTTTAAACTCATTCAGTTCCTACAATGATTCAATGAGGCAGGTCATTGAATGATGAGGTCATCATCATTTATTCCTCTTTGATAGATGAGGACGACTGAACCATAGGGAAATGAATTTGCCTGAATTCATCAGCTAGTGGGTGACAGAGCCAGGACTTGAACCTAGGTGGTCTTACTCCAGAGCTCACACTCTTGACTATGAGGCTAACACTGCTTCTCAAAAGACGGCAGCAAATGTATGAAATGTTGATTATCCTCAAATATCATTGGTGACCCAGCTCTCACAATCCATGCTTTGGAAAAAAATTGAAACACTTTTATTGTGATAAAATCTTTCTTATTATCCTTAATCCCAAGGGGTTAGAAAGGATGCAGGCATTAATGCCAGTAAATTACCTTTAGCTTTCTGTTTGGAATTTACCATTTAAATGTGGAGAGGCAATCGTTATCTATACATTTTAGCAGCTAATATTTACTGTAAGTGCACATAGAAAAGTGCACATAATAAGTCAGATAAAAATCTGGCATCAGACAGAGAGAAAAGCAAAATAGCTTAAAAGGGACCTAGAGTTCATGCATGCACTTTTTGCTACATTATTGATTAGAGCATTGTTTCATTCATGTTTTCTTCTGTTAAAGATCAGCTAGAGCAATAGCTATAAAGAATTTCGGATATTAAGGTAATAATTTTTATGGTACTTTTATTCTAGAAAGACTACAAAAAGTTTCCAAGAGATAGACTGAAATCTTGAGTATTAACGTCTCTTCATGTTTCAGAATATAGAAAATTTCCATTCAGCTTTAACTAGTCCCTGAACAAATATAATTTTGTTTGGGAGACATAATTTAATTCACAGACAAAACAGGGTGAAGATGCAGATGCCGTTAAAAAAATCACCCAAATAATGAACATTGTAAATAAGGCAGGTATTTCATTATATTAGAGAAAAATGAATTCATTTTATGTGGTTATTGGTTTCCCAGTAACAGCATTGAGATAAATCTAATGTTATATAGATACTTACTTCTGATTTGCAAGGCAGCTGAGAACATCATCCAAACATTTTGCTGCAGTGGCTAAAAGAAAATAAATCATTGATAGTGGTTATTGCTTGTAGGAATATTATGTTAGGCAAATAAAATTTTAATTACAATTTTTTTACGGACATCATAATCTCATTATATTTCTTAAAACTTTTAGATTAGTCATGGTTGCCTGGTGCTACTTAAAGGAGGCAATTTTCAATTTGTAGTTAATAAATAAGAGACTCACTAATCAATTTCAAACTTGAAATATATTTAAAAGAAAACATTTTATTGCCAAACTTTCAATGTATTTTTTCAGTGATTTAACTTTCTCTTGTAGAACCAATAACATATTTGGTATAATATTAATGAGAATGTTACAGATTAAATATTTAACTTGAGCACATTTATTTACTTTCATAGTATCAATTTTGTGTCATGTAACATACATCAAATTATACATCAAATTAACATGAAAGTGACATAGAATTTGTGAGTTCAATAATTTTTTTCTAAATGTATAAAATGAATTAGAAACAAATTAAAGAATATAAAATTCAATGTCTTCTTCTTAAACATCTGTTTATTTCCTTAGAAATCTAGTATTTCTCATGAGAAGTACCGTGTCATCTGGAATAGGTTAGCATGACATTAAAAGCTAAAAATATGTAATCCTCAGAACAATTTTCTCTTAGTTCAGGAATGGTCAGTTGTAATAGCCTCATCAACGTCTCTCCATTTACACTTCTCAGGATAATTTTCTATGTATTCTGTTTATTCCTGAAGTCCTGAATTCATACATTCTGCAAAACTGAATAGAGTCCTTTAAAATTTTTTGAACACATTCTGCATTTTCTCATCTAATGCCCTTAAGTTGAATAGTGGAGTTATACTTAGTTTTGTTTTGAATGTCCTAGTTAGAGCGAAATGTCTTTACAATGACTGAATGGCTCAACATTTTAAATTGTGAACAACTCATCAGCTTACCTAATTAGTTGTATTGCAATTCAGTATTTATATTCCCTGAATATTTTTCCCTTTAGTTGTCTTCCAAAAATCTGAACAGTTATTTGATAATTTTTTTTTTTTTTTTTTTTTTTTTTTTTTTTTTTTTTTTGAGACAGCGTCTTGGTCTGTCGCCCAGGCTGGAGTGCAGTGACCGGATCTCAGCTCACTGCAAGCTCCGCCTTCTGGGTTTTCGCCATTCTCCTGCCTCAGCCTCCCGAATAGCTGGGGCTACAGGCGCCTGCCACTTCGCCCGGCTAGTTTTTTGTATTTTTTTAGTAGAGACGGGGTTTCACCGTGTTAGCCAGGATGGTCTCGATCTCCTGACCTCGCGATCCGCCCGCCTCGGTCTCCCAAAGTGCTGGGATTACAGGCTTGAGCCACTGCGCCAGGCCGATAATTTTTATACATAAATAAAATAATCTTTCTGATTATAGTTTAGATTGTAACAGTTATAAAAACATATTTATAACATAATACATTAGTGTATTAATGTATTCAGTCACAAGGAGTTAACTTTTTAATTCTTGCAGAAATAAATGAAGACTTTTTAATATCAAATGTTAACTTTTCAAACTCTAGTCGTTAGTAATTAGAATACTTCTGTTTTTATAAGTGGCACAAGAACTTTGTAAATTCTCAAGATGCAGAGAAATATTTCTGGAAAAGATCAATTTGGAAGGTGTTTTTGAAGAGCCTACTCCTTAATTAAGTGCCAATATAGTGACTACAGAACTCTGAAATTTGGTCTAGAATTACGTCCCATGTGAGCTAATGTCATGTTTTCTATTTTACAGGTTTGTTAAAGGATTAATCTAAGCAAAACTAGCATTTCCAAGGTTGAATTTAAAAGGAGTGGGCTATTTTACACATATATAAGTGTGGAGCTTGAATTTGAGCAGTCATTCACGTTTATTAACGTATAGTGTAAGAACAAAGAAAGGAAGCATTTGAATGAACAACTGATTAGCAATTATCTTAGTAATTTTTTGACATGAAAAAGTTTAGTATATGGCAGTATGAAACCAGCTAAGTTGCTAACATAAAGAAAGCATAAGAGGTGATCTAAAAATCAACAAAAAAATTGTCCAAGGTCTTCTCAAATTTTGAATTTAATAGTGCTTATCCCCCTCCATTAAATAATTTCTAGGAAATTCTTTTCCTGGAGTTTTGACAGCCTATAATTTTTAAAAGAGTTTGCCTATTAGTCTACTACATTTATTGATATTTGCTAAGCAAATATCATCTTAATTTCATCTTCATCAACCTGAAACATCCTCTTCATTTCACATAATTTCTACTGTAAGAAAAGTATATATTATATACACATACATGTTGCCTCTATTTCCTTAAGGACACCAAAGTCAAAACATGGATGTGTAAATTAATTTCTCTCAACATAGGTAGGGACACTCATCAATCTTTTTATCTCTTGAATTTGTTTTCATATTTTGTTCTGCATCATTTTATGTTTTTATATGAAGTCTTATGTCATACGCAAATCATATTGTGTCTAAACGTTTAGTTTTGTAGGATTGTAAATGATCAGTATGAGCTCTTCCTTCCTTGATATATGATCATGGATTGCATTCCTACTGGCATGACCTGACTTTACTCATTTCACTTTGGGGATAGTCTATGAATTTTCCAGAGTTGAGTTAAACATTTATCTCTCTCCTAGGAAAATAGCTTTGCTTCCATTTAAGCATCAAAGCTTAAAATTAGCCTTGACTTTCAGATGATCTCTATTTAATATGTTCTTTGTAAATCTTTTTTTGTAGGATCAGGAAAAATAAAAACAGAAAAGGTTAAGAAACGAACACCACATTCATTCATCTTTAGACACTTTGAAAGGAGAAAAATCTCCAGTCAAGAGATTATTTGATATTTTTAACATATAAACTTGTACTGAATTTAATTTAAAAATAAACAATTTTTTTTATTTGTTTGAGGGAGAGAGAATATGTATTTAGAGATAGAAGGGAAAATCTCATTGAAGCAACAGAGATGATTTTTACAAAAAACCTTTTTGAACAAAATTTATTACAAAACAAATTCTTATTTGTTGTACAATTTTTGGTATTGGTGGTCTGAGTCACTGCTTACAATTGCTTTAAAAAGTAATCTATTGGATGTTTAAAATAAGCATCTTTATCATTTTAAGGAACTGTAGATTCAGATAAAATACTATAACTCATCCAATAAATTATGAAGTTGTTTGCAAGTGATGGCCATGGCAAAAAATAACTGGTAGCCTTATTATTATCATCATCATATTTTTTTATGACTGCATAGTCTTCACCTTGTAGTGCAATGAAAGTTTTTGTAGGTCCTCTTGAATTGGATGCATTTTTACAAATCCTCCACAGTTAGATAAATACACAGCAGCTGCCAAACCTATAAGGGCTGAATATATCTGCTGAGAAAAATTCTACGCTTTTCTCCTTGGGGCTGCAACAGAATCTAATGACTTTTGGAAGTTAAAAAAGCAGAAATTCATTCCAAACCTTATCTGTGGCCTGGAAGCGCCCCCGTATGTCCAGGATCTAGAATGTACAGCAAATGAAATCTTGTTTGAGTATGAAACCCGCAAAGGTGCCTTTATTCTTGGACAAATCAGCAACAGAAAGGGCTTTAACTTGCTGCTGCCCCATTTGTTGTACCCCAAAGACAGAGAACCAGTAATCCCTTGTTTTTTTGCAGCCCCCCAAAATCTGTTTTCTGGAAGGCACTTGGTAGGCTAATAAACACTAGCATATAATGTTATAATATATTATATTATATATAATTTGCTGAGATTTAATACACTGCTTCCTCTCAGAAATTTGCATGTTCATTATAGACAATGATGTAAAAAGAGGGGCTTCTGAAGTGTGAAATTTCTGGGATCACTAGGTCAGTCCAGAAGGGCCAGGGTTAGGTGAGGAGAGTGAGGCCGAATCATGCAAGTGCAGGCTCTAATTCAGTTTTTATTAAAATTTTTGATATTTCCCTCATCATGATTTCTCTGTTAATTTTTTATTTTTGAAAAGATTGCATCAAAATGTTACTTATCTTGATTACTAAGTTTTTGGACACCTCCTTAAATTATGCACGCCAACCCCCTACCCCCAAGTTCAGTGCCTTACTTGCTTCACCCCAGTCCTTGCCCATTCAGGAGGAAGTGATCTTTTTTGGGGGTGGTGGAAGGGAGGTATCCACCATTCCCAGTATTCTAGATATCACAGTGCAACGTTGCCACCCAGTCCACCTTCCCAACTGAACTCGATGATCACCGATAAATAGTTTCACCATGTCTATCACAAGTATGCTGCGTAGGGCAACTGAACTGGAAACTTGCCACGAGTCCAGTGATGTTGGAAAGGTTTAATGGGTTCATGTAACAAGGGAGGAGGAGGTCCACGGGTTCAAAGGATCATAAAATAATAAAGTCATACAACATTTTTGAATTACTCTAATAAAAAAATAAAAGACCTGCCATATTGCCGTGATATCTGTAGCCCTGGAATGATATTTCACTTTACATAGCTAAGTGCTCAGTAGTCATTATTTTTAATATTTCAATTCGCTGGCTTTTTCTGCTAGGATGAAATAGATGTAACCAGGTTGGAGATAATATATCCTAAAAAGCATAGGATTTAATATTGACTTCCCAGAGAGACAAATGAGGGCTTCTAGTGCGTGCCTCCGTTGCCTTCGGTGAGAGCTGAAGGCTCAGTACTCCCAAGCCTGGAGTGTGATCAGATTTCAGCTTTCAAAGGTCAGCATCTGAGACTTCTGAAGTGCAGTATTTGGAGTGCTTTTAAAGCTTATGACAGGCAAGAAGAATAGTTTAGCTGTGTTCAGCAACCCTGAGGATTCATAGGCAGTGCTGTTTTGAGTTGAACCTATAATGTGTTTTGGTGGCGTTTGTTTTCCTTCTGTAGATCAGTTTCCTGGTTATAACAAAACCTAAATAGGGAAGCTCTTAACTGCAGCTGGGCAAGAAGACAGGACTACAGAGGGGATAATCTGGGTAAAAACCAAAAGTTTAAATTCATTGATAACTTTGCTTTTATATATGAAAATAGATCCCCATCTAATATAGGCTTTTCGTTTTGTTTCAGTATGACTGAGACATCTTAATCATTCTGTTTAAGAGGGATTAAAATCTTGAGGGGGAAGGGTCTAATAGATTCATTTAAGAGCTGCCTAGAACTCATTGTGGAAGAAATCTGGCTACAAATAATTAGCCAGTTCCATAGTTGATTCACGCTTGATTAACAATGGTGATGGCAGCCATGCATACTCTTTATTTTTCTACTTCCACAAAAGTCAGAGAAAAGGAATAAACTAACCCTATATTAGGAGACAACTTTCTGTCATGTTTATAAAAAGCATTAGGATATATTAGAAATAAGGCTATGATAAATGTTGCTTTTCTTGATATCCTTTTCATGGGAAATTTTGTGTTTGTGTGTTTAAAGATTTCCCCCCGATACATAGGGTTTTAAAACAGATTTCATAATGACTTTCGAACCTTGAGTATACTGAAATTGGATAGAAATTCAGCTAAAATCCTCGTACTTTATTTAATAAGACCTTCAAATTCGTACTTTAAAATTAAGAAAATTATTTGTTTTAATACATATTAGCTGCCAAACACATAAATAAGAGTAACTGATATAATTGGAGTGTCTTCTTTTAATTGTATCATTTAAGCAGCACTATTAGGCAACACTTCTGTCTAGGAAAAGCGAAGTCAAAACTCCTAGAGTTAATACGTGCAATGAAGAAACGTTCATTAATCTTGTAATCCCTTGCAAGTGTCCATAAGGTTGTAAAAGTGTTTATATAAAAACTCCCCATTTGTCTTTTTATTATTCTATATTTAAACTTTTCATTATTCAATACTGATTTGTTTGCTTTTTTCAAGATAGAGTCTCGCTTTGTCTTTCAGGCTGCAGTGCAGTGGTATGATCTCGGTTCATTGCAACCTCTGCATCCCAGGTTCAAGTGATTCTCCTACCTCAGTCTCCCAAGTAGTTGGAATTACCGGTGCGTGCCACCATGCCTGGCTAATTTTTGTGTTTTTAGTAGAGATGAGGTTTCACCATGTTGCCCAGGCTGATCTTGAACTCCTGTCCTCAAGTGATCTGCCCACCTTGGCCTCCCAAAGTGCTGGGATTACAGGTGTGAGACACCGTGCCCAGCCATGATGTTTAAGATGAATAGACATTTAAAAATGAAGTTTTATCCTTCTCAATATATTTAAGTACTAATATCAAAATAACAATACTTCTTTTTATGGCATGTACACTTTCCTTTTTTGGGCTTGTTTTCCATTGGGTAGGTTTTTGTGATTTAGCCTTGGAAACTAGCCACCACTACTATGGGAAGATGAAGCAAACTTTTGGAACATAACATTTGCATTAGGAATGACTCTATTGGTTATAAAGAATCATGGACCCCAGGATAGTCAGGTTTTCTCACTGAAGTAGCAAAATGAGCTCAGTTTAAGGCCATTTTCCCCATGAGATGGTACCTTGGTTGGTTGGACCTAGATGACATAGTTTGAGTGTATTAAATTCTGTGTCATTAACCATTAAGATACAGCAGAGCGATTGATACACGAAACAGTTTTAAAATAGCTCAGAGAAACAGGGAAGTAAGGCAATAATCAGAATTTTAAAAGTCAACATTACCAATGGGATTAACTTTAATCATGTTAGGCTAGATGGTCAATTGATTTATAAAATGCAGTAACTCACTTAAGGTGTTAATTGAATATGTCAAATGGATTAAGCTGGCCTGAGATCCTGGGAGTCACAAAGGAAACTATGTTTTGAACAAGTTTAGTTTCATGAACTTTGTTTGCCTTTTGTTTTAAATAATTGAAAGGGTTAGTTAGAAATAGCTCTGTTTATTAGTCATTATTCATGATTAGTCATTAATGTCTTTACCTCATATACATATTGGGCATCGATATATTTGAGTTATGATGAATTATAGTATCAACCCCAAATGAGATTAGGGAGACTATAATTTTTAAGTTTTAGTAACACAGATTAATTTGGTATTGGTCATCCATAGGTTGATCAGAAAGCAGAGTCAACTGTATGTTATCTATAAGAAATACACTTTAAGATACAGATAGGGTGAAAATACAAGATGGAAGAAGATATACCATGCAGACACTTCTAAGAAAGCTAGAGTGGCTGCGTTAGCACCAGACAAACAGATTTCTAATAAAGAATATAACCAGGAATAAAAAAGAGACTTTGCATAATGGTATAGGGGGCAATTAATCAAAAAGACATCACAATTCTAAATGTGTATGTGGCAAATAACAGAACTTCAAAATACACAGAGGAAAAACTGACAGAACTGGAAAAGTAAACAAATTCACATTGTAGTTGGAAACCTCAACATTTGCTTTTTGACAACTGATAGAAGAAATTGTCAGAAAGTCACCAAGTATATAGAAGACCTAAACAACACTGTCAGCCAACTTGACCTAATTGACATTTGTGGAACATTTCATCCCTTCAAAAATTTTATCTTATTTTCAACCACACATAAATGTTGATCAAGATAAACCATATGTGGGGCAAGAGAGCAAGTTTCTTTAAATTTAGAAAGCTTGATTTCATACGCAGTAGTTATCTGACTACTATGAAATTAAATTAGATAGTAGTAGTAGAAAATTATGTGAAAAACCTTTCCATATTTGAACATTAAGCAACGCGGTTCTAAATAACCCAGGGAGGGAAAAAGCCACATTGTTTTGTAACCTGCTGTATTTACTTAACAGTATGTTTTAATGTGTTGATGATTCTGTTGTATAGAGGTACCATAATTTACTTAGCTGATTCACAGAGGCTGCCCATTGAGGTTGTTTCTTAGTTTTTGCTTTTGTAAAGAAATGTTGCTATGAACATTGTTTATACTATTGACTCCTTTCTTGATTATTTATTTAGGAAAAATTCTTAGGAGTCAACTTTTTTTTTTTTTTTTTTTGCCAGAGTCTCACTCTGTCGCCCAGGCTGGAGTGCAGTGGCACGATCACACTTCATTGTAATCTCCACCTTGCAGGCTCAAGCAATCCTCTCACCTCAGGACCCCGAGTAGCTGGGAATCCAGGCATATGCCACCATACCAGCTAATTTTTTTTTTTTTTTTGAGAGATAGGGGTAGGGTTTTGCTATGTTGCTCAGACTGGTCTGGAACTCCTGAGCTCAAGGCATCCTCCTGCCTCAGCCTCCCAGAGTGTTAGGATTACAGGCATGCGCCACTGCGCCCAGCCAAGTCAATTATTTTGACCAATTTCTGATCTAAGTGTCTTTGATACATATTGCCAAATATTCCTTTGGAAATTGTACCAATTTCCTCTCTCAGCGGCAGTTTATTAGCATTCTTGTTTCCCTGTATCCTGAATAACACTAAACATTATCTGTTTAGATGTAAGGTGTGAGGTAGCAATCTAACTAGTTAGCCAGTTCACTTACTGCATTTCAGGAAATACCTTTTTTATTTGAAAGAACGATTGACAGACAAACTATGGTTACTCATACTTCGGTATTTCACAGATACGTTCTTGAAATAAAAAAAGTGAGTATGTCACTTCAAGGAAAATAACTGACAGTATTTATTAGCAATGATAAAATTCAACCTTTCAAGTAAAAATTAGTATTCTGAAGAACTTGTTTCACCCATCTTGATCCCATATTTCTGTATTTTCCTAAGAGCGCTGGGGATATTAATGAATTTGATTTGTTGATATTGCATATTGAAATGCATCAATATTTGATATACCTGCATAGCTCAAAGAATCAATCTTTCCCAGTTTGTTGGTATTCATAACATAGGTTTCCCTCATTCTCAGACCTTAGAATTCAGACTGAATTATACCACTAGCTTTCCTGGCTCTTCAACTTGCAGAGAGCAGACCGTGGGACTTCTCAGCCTCTACAATGGCATTAGCCAATTCCTCATAATAAATCTGTTTATATCTCTCTATATCTATATCTATATATTGGTTCTGTTTCTCTAGAGAGCCCTGATTAATGCAACCAGGATTATCACAAAATCATACGTGGGTAAAAGATTCATTGAAAGTGCAAGATGGGCAAATGATTTTTAATATTTCAGAATATGGAAAGCTTATTGTTTATGGTTTCAGATTCTGCATTGCAACTAACCATACAGAAATGATCATTTATTGTGTTTTGGTATGTTTTACCAATGAAGAATATTGACAGTTGTCTGAAAAGTCTATTAAAAATCTCCTCCCCTTTCCAACTGCAAATCTGTGTGAGGCCACGTGTTTTTCACACACTTCAGACTTCAATCAAAACAACATATTGAATGCAGAAGCAGATAAAAGCGGTTTTCTATTAAGCCAGATATTAAATAGATTTCCAAAATGTAAAACAATGACACTTTCTTACAATTTTTTTTTTGTGTGTAAATATGGTCATTGCTCTTAAAATATGTTACTTATGCTAACATACATAGAGTTTATTATATCTAAAGAATTTTAAAACTATTTTAAAATACCTTAATTTAATTTATAATATGGTAAATACCCACAAAAATAGAAAATCTTTGGTGTTTTTAGTCATTTTGTGTGTAAAGAGAGTTCTGATACCTGAAAAGTTTGAGACAACTGAAAATGATACTTTAGTATCTTTGTGCCAACTGTCTACCATGAACCAGGTCCAGTTGGTATAACCTTATACATGTACTGGGTCAGGGCAAGGTTCTGTGAAGTATTAAGATGATCAAGATCCCTGTAGACTATATTATCACAGAAAGCAGGACAATTAACTTTACCCTGAAACAAGCTATGTAAAGATAAACTGATTTTGATCCTTGCTTTTGGCTATTGGTAAGTTTTCATCACATTGACAAATACATTCAAAGTGACAGGGTCTGTGTTGATTGTTCCTGTAAAGATGCAGATTCAACATGGCAGCCATGGTTTGGGCTATCATCTAGTTATGTTTATGGTAGTCCACCATTATCTGTCACCAGCCATCTCCTTTTTTACAGAGGTCAGATAGGTGAATTGAATGAGGCTATAATGAGGCTCACCACTCTTGCATCCTTTGGGTTTTCGATGGTGATGACAATCTTGGCTGTCCCTCCAATAATTCAACATAGCTTCTGATTTGCTGCCTTTCAGTTTCAGGGGCTCTCATGTTGTTCCTCCTGCCATAATAACTCTTACTCTCTAGGTCAGGGAACCAGTGTGAGGATTCTGCCAGCTGAAAATTGCATAGTCCCAGTGGAGTCACTGTGAGACAGACTTGGGCCAGAACTCCATTTATTACTTGGCTTCCATTAAGTGTATTTTTTTGGTTTTTGTTTTCGTGTGTGTGTATGTGTGCATGTGTGTGTGCATGTGTGTTTGAGATGGAGTTTTGCTCTGTCTCCCAGGCTGGAGTGCAGTGGCGCGATCTCAGCTCACTGCAACCCCCCGTCTCCTGGGTTCAAGCGATTCTCCTGCCTCAGCCTCCTGAGTAGCTGAAACTACAGGCATGTGCCACCACATCTGGCTAATTTTTTTTTGTATTTTCAGTAGAGATGGAGTTTCAGCATGTTAGCCAGGCTGGTCTTGATCTCCTGACCTTGTGATACACCCTCCTCGGCCTCCCAAAGTGCTGGGATTACAGGCATGAGCTACCGAGCCTGGCCCCATAAGCCTATGTTATAACCAGAGGACCATAGTGCCCAAAGCAGCTGGTAGAAAAAACAGCTGAGATCCTATGTACACTCGTCCTTAAAAAAATTCTGGCCTTTCCACTTTGTTTGGAAGTTTGTAGTTACTCTGTCAAATCATTGCAGGTCTTCTTGGGGGAAGGATGGAAAGAATATTTAGAACATAGCTGTGCAGTGGTTACAGGGTTGTTCCTCAAGGGCACCTGACTTTGTCCTCAATCAGTGGGCTCTGGGCCCGTGAAGAGATTTAGATCAGGACACTGGATGAGCAACTGTGATATTTCATTGTGAGCAACTGCTATGAGCCTGTAGGTTGTCATCTCTTCATTTTTTCCTATTATATAACCAGAAATTATCCAATGTCTTAGGAGCTGTCAATCTTGTCCCTAAGAATACTGTGATCTATTACTTTTACTCTAAATCCCTATGTCTTATGGAACTTGACTGCTGCTCTGAGCTTGCTGACCATTAAGGTACAATTATATCTATCTTGCTTCAGTGGTTAAGTGCTGCTACCTGGGATCCACTATTCTGAAATTTCATCTTCTTATTGGATACTAGGGAATCTTAGTTCATGTCAGTATGTCCTACCACCAATTCTGGCTTGCAGAGTCACTGCTGAATTTCTCACCGGTATACTCCTTACTGTGTTAGCAAGGGAAATGTCTTTTGGGTTCTCCAAGAGAATGTGGAAATATGGTAGGTTCTCAGGTTTTAAATAACATTTCTACCTCTCCAAGGCTTCTAATCTCTCTATTTCGGTGCCCAAGAAATTCTCACATTTCAATTTCATTTACTGTCAGCTATTGTCAAATTCAGTCTTTAAAGAGCCATTCCAGCAAGCTCTCAGGACCAACTATTGTTCCTTGCTGAAGCTTTGAATCCTGAAGAACAGATGAGTGGTGCCATGTCAGAGAATTATCCCTAAACCACATTTATATTCTTCTTACCCAGTCCCCTCTTCTCCAGAATAACACCCTCAGTATCCACTTCTATGTATGTTCCCTTCATTTCTGCTGATGCATTTTAACACTAGGATCAGTTATTTCCACAATAATTCTACATAATGAACCACCAAAAAACCTCAGTGATATACAATAATAAACATGTATTTTTGCCAACATGATTATGGTTGGTTGAGCAGTTCTGCTTATCTGGGCTCACTGGGGGCTTGCTCATGCACTGAGAGTCAGCAGCAAGTCAGTGCTGACTCTCAGTGCTGATAGCTTTGCTGATCTTAGCTGGGCTCGCTGACATATCTGGGGACTTAGTTGCTTGGCTGTGGTCCACATAGCCCCTCATCCTCCAGCAAGCCATCCTAGGATTATTCTCCTGGCAGAAGAGAGGTGCAAGAGTAGAAGTATAGATGTTGAGGCCTAGGCTCGGAACTGGCACATGTCACTTATGCTGCATTCTGTTGGCCAAAGCAAGGCATGAGACAAGCCCAGTTTCAACATCTGTGGGAGTAGACCACATTTTATGATGCGAGGGTCCTCAAAGTCACATGCAAAGGAGGTAGATACAGGAAAGGGAGAATGAGGGCCAATTTAGCAATCAATCATAGTATATCCTCTAGTCAGAATTATTTACATCTTATCCACATGCAAGACACATTCTTGCCCTTTCAAGGTTCCTCAAAGTCTTATATAATCATCCCCATCCAGGATGTTATGATCAATATCAGGTCTATGGTGGTTTCTTGGATGCATCTCTTTTTGGTCTGAAGCCCTTAGAATAAAAAGACATGTTATCTTCCACTACATACCCAATGTGCAATGATAAATAGGAACAAAACAACCACAATAAACACTCCCATTCTATAAGAGGAGGCACATAGCAGCCACTGTTTCATGACAGTTCTGAAATCCCAATGGAGAAATGTTTACAGATTCTCTTGGAGTGAGGAGTGTGCCTTGATTTGGCCTTGCTTCTGCTCTTCAGAGTGGTTCATGGCTGTACCCTCTGTCCCTTGATTCTGCACTCTGAGACATCCTTACTTTTCAATATTACTTGGTCACTTCTAATGAGGGCAGTGGAAATTACATCCTTGATATCCCTAATTGGTCTGGGCTTCTTTCTGTCTAGGGGAGAAGGAATATTCAACTTCTGGCATAATAATGATATTTCTAAATTCTTTTACATCTGATTAATTTGTCAAGGCCCAGGCTCCTAGGATTAATGTATTATAAAGAAGAGACACTTTCCCCCTATGGCCACTGGCCTTGCTCTAATGATAATAGAGGACATTCAGGTTCTGGGGGCTATGGAAAGAGGGAAGAGAAGAGAGCAAGGAGAGGAGTTAGATTTGTGGGTTTTTATTCATCCTTTCTAGATGATGCTCTGGAAAGGAGAGGTGTGTAAGATAAGCTAAAGGGAGCACCAGTGAACGAGGGGGTTCCTTCCTCACTCTCTGAAAGAAGAAAGTCTCATGGGCTGCTCCTGCATCAAACTTTGGAAAGGCAACATCAGCTTAGTAGCTCAGTGTTGTGAGACAGAGGAGCAGCCTTAAGTCGTAGCTTTCTGGAGATTCCCTTGCTTATAGAGGCATGAATTGGACCCAAATGTAGCTGAGGTGTGCTGGGGACTTGGGCTAGAAGGGCTTAGTGTACCAGGGCAAGGGGTTCTGTAGCAATGAACTGTAGGATAGATGGTTCAGGCTAGGGCAGAGTGGGAGTCGCAGCTAGACCTCCAGAGGGCCTGTAGTGCCAGGGAGCATGTAGGTGTAACTAAATCATGAAGGGAAGATGGCCCTGGCTTCCAGGGAGCAGTGCCTGACTCTAAACCAATGGAATGATTATGAGTTCATCTGTTGCAAATGCCAGCATTGTGTCCAACAGGGCTTCTGGCAACTGAGCAGAAGACAAATCTCCCTGGAGGTGGGAGGAGGTGGAGAACATCACGCCTTAGGACTCTGATTCTTTCTCTCTGTCACCAGGCTCCGTAAGCCACACTCCTTCACGATGTTGCCTTGGAGAAGAAAGGTGGGGATGATATGGAAGACTAAAATCTGAGTGACTGGTCAGTTTTTCCCAAAGAGATTGACATTTACTTGAAGTGTTTTTGAATCATATGGACATTAAGTTATTTTATTCCCATTAACTAGTAGAAGAGGAGTCAGAAGGAAAGTGTAGATTACATAAACAATAATAACGATGCTTACTAACAGTTACTGAACACTTACTATGCATGAGGAATGTGCCAGACTGAATCACAGTAACCCTCTGCAGTAGTTACTATGGCTGGCCCTATTTTGCTTATAAGGAAATTAAGGCACAGAAAGGCTAGGAAATTTCCCCCAAAGCACACAGATATGAAATGATAGAACCAGAATTCAAAACCAGGCAGTTTGAAACTCGAGCCTAAGTTCTTAAATATTTCGTTTGCACCATCAAATTGTAGAATGAGATAAATTTGCAATTCCACTTCATAAATGATCAGTAAGTATTTTGGGATAAATGAATGGTGTGTTGAGTACTGGAGGTGGTAGTGGGGATGTGTATGTGGACATTACAATGAACCCCAGTTATTACCTTCCTGGGTCTTAAAGTAGGGATGAACTTTAACTGTGAATAGTGAATTCAGCCTTGCTTAATATATATAAAACTTATATTTTGATTGTGTGTAAGTAGTTTAGCCTTACAACCAAGGTATTGCCAAAGCAAATATTGAGGATAATAAGAGACAGACTCGTTGACCTTAGGTGTGAGACTCCAGTGTAATAACAGCCCATAAAAACTGCCGAATTGGAATTACCCAGGAGATAGAGCTGTCAGCCTATTTACTCAGCTTAAAGTGTTCCCTAAAAGCAATTCTCCAGGGAAGGAGGGGTCAACCTGGGATACTGAGGTGGAAGGGATTGATGAAAAAGACATACTTTATGTGTGAATTTAGTTTTTGTTGTAAGATTCTCAAATACTTTCAAAGAGCGATCTATATGTGAACAGCTTCCTGCGTAAAACCCATATAACAGTTGAGCCTATTTGAAGAAGGTCCAAGTTTTCTCTTATATTTATTGGAGATTGGAGGAATGAAGTTTGCAAACCCAGCCTTTGCTCCTTAGGATCCTTCATTTCAGGCATATGTCAGCAGTGGGAAGTTTGTGATTTCCTGGAGACCTCCTCAAGGCCTCTGCTCCTAGGAGTGCATGGCAGTGTAGGATAGCAGGACTCCAGTTGAAAACCATGGCGTGAGAACTTCGTGATGCATTCACAAGCTTCAATAGCTGATTTGATCAAGTGAAAGAAAAGGTATCAGTGATTGAAGATCAAATTAATGAAATAAAGTGAGAAGACAAGGTTAGAGAAAAAAGAGTAAAAAGAAATGAACAAAGCCTCCAAGAAATATGGGACTATGTGAAAAGACCATATCTACGTTTGCTTGGTCTACATGAAAGTGATGGAGAATGGAACCACATTGGAAAACACTCTTCAGGATACTATCCAGGAGAACTTCCCCAACCTAGAAAGGCAGGCCAAGATTCAAATTTAGGAAATACAGAGAACACCACAAAGATGCTCCTTTAGAAGAGCAACCCCAAGACACATACTTGTCAGATTCACCAAAGTTGAAATGAAGGAAAAAGTGTTAAGGGCAGCCAGAGAGAAAGGTTGAGTTACCCACAAAGGGAAGCCCATGAGACTAACAGTGGATCTCTCGGCAGAAACTCTACAAGCCAGAAGAGAGTGGGGGCTGATATTCAACATTCTTAAAGAAAAGAATTTTCAATCCAGAATTTCATATCCAGCCAAACTAACTTTCATAAGTGAAGGAGAAATAAAATCCTTTACAGACAAGCAAATGCTGAGAAATTCTGTCACCACCAGGACTGCCTTACAAGAGCTCCTGAAGGAAGCACTAAACATGGAAAGAAACAACTGGTACCAGCCACTGCAAAAAACATGCCAAATTGTAAAGACCATCGATACAATGAAGAAACTGCATAAATTAATGGGTAAAATAACCTGCAAACATCATAATGCCAGTATCAAATTCACACATAACAATATTAACCTTAAATGTAAATTGGCTAAATGCCCCAAATTAAAAGACACAGACTGGCAAATTGGATAAAGAGTCAAGACCCATCAGTGTGTTGTGTTCAGGAGACCCATCTCAAGTGCAAAGATGCACATAGGCTCAAAATAAAGGGATAGAGGAAGATCTACCAAGCAAATGGAAAGCAAAAAAAGGCAGGGGTTGCAATCCTAGTCTCTGATCAAACAAACTTTAAACCAACAAAGATCAAAAGAAACAAAGAAGGCCATTACATAATGGTAAAGGGATCAATTAATCAAGAGGAGCTAACTATCCTAAATATGCACCCAATACAGGAGCACCCAGATTCATAGAGCAAGTCCTTAGAGACGTACCAAGAGACTTAGACTCCCACACAATAATAATGGGAGACTTTAACACCCCACTGTCAACATTAGACAGATCAACGAGACAGAAGGTTAACAAGAGTATCCAGGACCTGCACTCAGCTCTGCAACAAGCAGAACTAATAGACATCTACAGAACTCTCCATCCCAAATCAATAGAATACCCATTCTTCTCAGCGCCACATTGCACTTATTCTAAAATTGACCTCGTAATTGGAAGTAAAGCATTCCAAAGCAAATGTAAAATAAGAGAAATCACAACAAACTGTCTCTCAGACCACGGTACAATCAAATTAGAACCATGAAGAACAGAAAACCAAACATCACATGTTCTCACTCATAGGTGGGAACCAAACAATGAGATCACTTGGACTCGGGAAGGGGAACATCACACACCGGGGCCTATTATGGGGAGGGGGGAAGGGGGGAGGGATTGCATTGGGAGTTATATCTGATGTAAAGGATGAGTTGATGGGTGCTGACGAGTTGATGGGTGCAGCACACCAACGTGGCACAAGTATACATATGTAACAAACCTGCACGTTATGCACATGTACCCTAGAACTTAAAGCATAATAAAAAAAAAAGAAAGAAAGAAACTCACTCAAAACCACACAACTACATGGAAACTGAACAACTTGCTCCTGAATGACTACTGGGTAAATAACGAAATGAAGGCAAAAATTTCTTTGGTTTGTTCTCACTGGTTTCAAAAGAAACCAGTGAGAACAAAGACACAATGTACCAGAATCTCTGGAACACATTTAAAGCAGTGTGTAGAGGGAAATTTATAGCACTAAATACCCATAAGAGAAAACAAGAAAGATCTAAAATTGGCACCCTAACATCACAATTAAAAGAACTAGAGAAGCAAGAGCAAACACATTCAAAAGCTAGCAGAAGGCAAGAAATAACTAAGATCAGAGCAGAACGGAAGGGGATGGAGACACAAAGAAACCTTCAAAAATTCAATGAATCCAGGAGCTGGTTTTTTGAAAAGATCAACAAAATTGATAGACTGCTAACAAGACTAATAAACAAGAAAAGAGAGAAGAATCAAATAAATGCAATAAAAAATGATAAAGGGGATATCACCATCAATCCCACAGAAATGCAAACTACCATCAGAGAATACTGTAAACACCTCTACACAAATAAACTAGAAAATCTAGAAAAAATGGATAAATTCTTGGACATGTACACTCTCCTAAGACTAAACCAGGAAGAAGTTGAATCTCTGAATAGACCACTAACAGGCTTGCTCTGAAATTGAGGCAATAATTAATAGCTTATCAACCAAAAAAAAGTCCAGGACCAGAAGGATTCACAACTGAATTCTACCAGAGGTACAAAGAGGAGCTGGTACCATTCCTTCTCAAACTATTCCAGTCAATAGAAAAGGAGGGAATCCTCCCTAACTCATTTGATGAGGCCAACATAATCCTGATACCAAAGCCTGGCAGAGACACAACAAAAAAAGAGAATTTTAGACCGCCGATGTGAAAATCCTCAATAAAATACTGGGAAACTGAATCCAGCAGCACATCAAAAAGTTTATCCATCACGATCAAGTCAGCTTCATCCCTAGGATGCAAGGCTGGTTCAACATATGCAAATCAATAAACGTAATCCATCACATAAACAGAACCAACGACAAAAACCTCATGATTATCTCAATAGATGCAGAAAAGGCCTTTGACAAAATTCAACAGCCCTTCATGCTAAAAACTCTCAATAAACTAGGTATTGATGGAACATATCTCAAAATAATAAGAGCTATTTATGAAAAACCCACAGCCAATATCATACTGTACAAGCGAAAAATGGAAGCATTTCCTTTGAAAACTGGCACAAGACGAGGATACCCTCTCTCACCACTCCGATTCAACATAGTGTTGGAAGTTCTGGCCAGGGTAATCAGGCAAGAGAAAGAAATAAAGGGTGTTCAATTAGTAAATGAAGAAGTCAAATTGTCCCTGTTTGCAGATGACATGATTGTATATTTAGAAAACCCCATCGTGTCAGCCAAAAATCTCCTCAAGCTGATAAGCAACTTCAGCAAAGTCTCAGGATACAAAATCAATGTGCAAAAATCACAAGCATTCCAATATACCATTAACAGGCAAACAGAGAGCCAAATCATGAGTGAACTCCTATTCACAATTGCTACAAAGAGAATAAAATACCTAGGAATCCAACTTAAAAGGGATGTGAAGGACCTATTCAAGGAGAACTACAAACCACTCCTCAACGAAATAAAGGAGGACACAAACAAATGGAAGAATATTACATGCTCATGAATAGGAAGAATCAATATCATGCCAATGGTCATACTGCCCAAGGTAATTTGTAGATTCAATGCTATCCCCATCAAGTTACCAATGACTTTCCTCACAGAATTGGAAAAAAACTACTTTAAAGTTCATATGGAACAAAAAAGGAGCCCGCATTGCCAAGACAATCCTAACCCAAAAGAACAAAGCTAGAGGCATCACCCTACCTGACTTCAAACTATACTACAAGGCTACAGTAACCAAAACAGTGTGTTACTGCTACCAAAACAGATATATAGACCAATGGAACAGAACAGAGGCCTCAGAAATAATGCTACACATCTACAGCCATCTGATCTTTGACAAACCACAAAAACAAGCAATGGAGAAAGGATTCCCTATTTAATAAATGGGGCTGGGAAAACTGGCTAGCCATAAGTAGAAAGCTGAAACTGGATCACTTCCTTACACCTTATAGAAAAATTAATTCAAGATGGATTAAAGACTTAAATATTAGGCCTAAAATCATAAAAACCCTAGAAGAAAACCTATGCAATACCATTCGGGACATAGGCATGGGCAAGGACTTCATGACTAAAACACCAAAAGCAATGGCAACAAAAGCCAAAATAGACAAATGGGATCTAATTAAACTAAAGAGCTTCTGCACAGCAAAAGAAACTACCATCAGAGTGAACAGGCAACCTACAGAATGGGAGAAAATTTTTGCAATCTACCCATCTGACAAAGGGCTAATATCCAGAATCTGCAAATAACTCAAACAAATTTACAAGAAAAACACAAACAACCCCATCATAAAGTGGGCAAAGGATATGAACAGACACTTCTCAAAAGAAGACATTTATGCAGCCAACAGACACATGAAAAAATGCTCATCATTACTGGTCCTCAGAGAAATGCAAATCAAAACCATAATTAGATACTATCTCATGCCAGTTAGAATGGCAGTCATTAAAAAGTCAGGGAACAACAGATGCTGGAGAGGATGTGGAGAAATAGGAACACTTTTACACTGTTGGTGGGAGAGTAAATTGGTTCAACCATTGTGGAAGACAGTGTGGCGATTCTTCGAGGATCTAGAACTAGAATTACCATTTGACCCAGCCATCTCATTACTGGGTATATACCCTAAGGATTATAAATCATGCTACTATACAGACACATGTACATGTATGTTTATTGGGGCACTATTCACAATAGCAAAGACTTGGAATCAACCCAAATGTCCATCTGTGATAGGCTGGATTAAGAAAATGTGGCACATATACACCATGGAATACTATGTAGCCATAAAAATGGATGAGTTCATGTCTTCTGCAGGGACAGGGATGAAGCTGGAAACCATCATTCTCAGCAAACTATCACAAGGACAGAAAACCAAACACTACTTGTTCTCACTCATAGGTGGGAATTGAGCAATGAGATCACTTGGACACAGGGCGAGGAACATCACACACTGGGGCCTGTTGGAGGGTGGGATGGCTGGGGAGAAATACCTAATGTAAATGATGAATTAATGGATGCAGGAAACCAACATGGCAAATGTATGCCTATGTATCAAACCTGCATTTTGCACACATGTACCCTAGAACTTAAAGTATATATATATAAAAAGATAATAAGGAGGGGGTCCAGTTTCAGTTTTCTGCATATGGGTAGCCAGTTTTCCCAGCACCATTTATTAAATAGGGAATCCTTTCCCCATTGCTTGTTCTTGTAGGGTTTGTCAAAGATCCAATGGTTGTAGATGTGTGGTGTTATTTCTGAGGCCTCTGTTCTGCTCCATTGGTCTATATATCTATTTTGGTACCAGTATCATGCTGTTTTGGTAGCCTTGTAGTATAGTTTGAAGTCAGGTTGCATGACGCCTCCAGCTTTGTTCTTTTTGCTTAGGATTGTCTTTGCTATTCAGGCTCTTTGTTTGTTCCATATGACATTTAAAGTAGTTTTTTTTTTTTTTTTCTAATTCTGTACAGAAAGTTCATGATAGCTTGATGGGGATAGCACTGAATCTACACATTACTTTGGGCAGTGTGGCCATTTGCATGATATTGATTCTTCCTATCCATGAGCATGGAATTTTTTTCCATTTGTTTGTGTCTTCTCTTAGTTCCTTGAGCAGTGGTTTGTAGTTCTCTTTGAAGAGGTCCTTCCTGTCCCTTGTAAGTTGGATTCCTAGGTATTTTATTCTCTTTGTAGCAATTATGAATGGGAGTTCACTCATGATTTGGCTATTATTGGTGTAAAGGAATGTTTGTGAGTTTTGTACATTGATTTTGTATCCTGAGATTTTCCAGTTTTATTTAATTTCTTCCCATCACTTCTTTCTTCTATACTCTCCTCACCCCTTAACATTAATTTTTCCAATCCATCAACACCCAAAAGGATGTAACTTAAAACAAACAAATAAACCCATGCATTACTTATCAGTATGAATGTTTTTGGTCTGCTTCTGAAAGTGTAGAGAAAAAACACACATTGCCTCTAAATAAGAAACAAAAATATAAAGTTGATCCGAGGTCTGAGTATGAGTTTTTATATTATTTTAATGGGTTTTTGGAAACAGGTGGTTTTTAGTTACATGGATAAGTTTTTAGCAGCGATATCTGAGATATTGGTGGTCCCCATCACCCAAGCAGTGTATACTGTACCAAATATGTAGTCTTTTATCCCTCATCCACCCTCCACCCTTCTCCCTGACTCCCCAAAGTCCATTATATTATTCTTATGCTTTTGTGTCCTTACAGCTTAGCTCCCACTTACAAATGAGAACATACGATATTTGGTTTTACATTCCTGGGTTGCTTTACTTAGAATAATGGTCTCTGACTCCATCCAGGTTGCTGCAAATGCCATTATGTCATTTCATTTTATGGCTGAGTAGTTTTCCATGGTGTGTGTATATATATTATATATGTGTATGTATGTATATATGTGTATATATGTATATATTATATATGTATATATATTATATATGTGTATATATATATCATATTTTCTTTATCTACTTGTTGGTTGATGAGCATTTAGGCTAGGTCTATATTTGTGAACTGTGCTGCTATAAACATGCATATCCATGTGTCTTTTTCATATAACGACTTCTTCTCTGGGTAGATACTCAGTTGTGGGATTGCTGGATCAAATGGTAATTCTACTTTTAGTTCTTTAAGGAATCTCCATACTGTTTTCCATGGTGATTATATTAGTTTACATTCCTACCAGCAGTGTAAAAGTGTACCCTTTTCACCACATCCACACCAACGTCTATTATTTTTTGATTTTTAAATCATGGCCATTCTTGCAGGAGTAAGGTGGTATCTCAATGTGATTTTAATTTGCATTTCCTGATAATTAGTGATGTTGAGTATTTTTTCTTATTTTGCTGGCCACTTGTATATCTTCTTTTGAGAATTGTCTATTCATGTCATTTGCTCACTTTTCGGTGAGTTTTTTTTTAATGCTGATTTGTTTGAGTTCCTTATAGGTTATTGATATTAGTCCTTTGTCTGGTGCATAGTTTGTGAATATTTTCTCCCACTCTGTGGGTTGTCTGTTTACTCTACTGATTATTTCTTTTGCTGTAGAGAAGCTTTTTAGTTTAATTAGGTCCCGTCTATTTATTTGTTTTTGTTGCATTTGCCTTTTGGTTCTTGGTCATAAACTCTTTGCCTAAGCCAATGTCTACAAGAGTTTTTCTGATATTTTCTCTGGAATTTTTATGGTTTCAGGTCTTAGATTTAGGTCTTTGATCCATCTTGAGTTGTTTTTGCATTAGGTGAAAGATGAGGATCTAGTTTCATTCTTTTACATGTGGCTTGCCAATTATCCCAGTACCATTTGTTGTATAGGGTGTTCTGTCCCCACTTTATGTTTTTGTTTGCTTTGTTGAAGATCAGTTGGTTTTAAGTATTTGACTTTATTTCTGGGTTCTCTATTATGTTCCATTGGTCTACATTCCTATTTTTATACCCTTGTAGTATAGTTTGAAGTGGGGTAATGTGATGCCTCCAGATTTGTTCTTTTCGCTTAGTCTTGCTTTGGCTATATAGGCTCTTTTTTGTTCCATAGGAATTTTATGATTTTTTTTTCTAGTTCTCTGAAGAATGATGATGGTATTTTGATGGGAATTGCACTGAATCTGTAGATTGCTTTGGGCAGTATAGTCATTTTCACAATACTGAGTCTACCCATCCATGAATGTGGTATGTGTTTCCATTTGTTTGTGTTGCCTGTGATTTCTTTCAGCAGCATTTTGTAGTTTTCCATGTAGAGATGTTTCATCTCCTTGGTTAGGTATATTCCCAAATATTTTATTTTATTTTCACAGCTGTTGTAATGGGGATTGAGTTATTGATTTGATTCTTAGCTTGGTTGCTGTTGGTATATAGCAGTGCTACTTATTTGTGTACATGGAGATTTTATATTCTGAAACTTTGCTGAATTCATTTATCAGACCTAGGAGCTGTCTGCACAAGTCTTTAGGGTTTTCTAGGTATATAATCATATCATCTATGAACAGCAACAGTTTGACTTCCTCTTTACCGATTTATTTCCGATTTACTTCCTCTTTACCATTTATTTCTGCCTCTTATCTGTTTGGTCTGGCTAGGACTTCCAGCTTTATGTTGAATAGAAGTAGTGAAAGTGGGCCTTCTGGTTTTGTTCTAGTTCTCAGGGGGAATGCTTTCAACTTTTCCCCATTCAATATAATGTTGGCTATGAATTTGTCATAGATGACTTTTATTACCTTGAGGTATGTCCCTTCCATGCCAATTTTGCTGTGGGTTTTAATTGTAAAGTGATGCTGGATTTTGTCAAATGCTTTTTTTTGTGTCTACTGAGATGATCATATGATTTTTGTTTTAAATTCTGCTCATGTGATGTATCACATTTATTGACTTGCATATGTTAAACCATACCTGCATCCCTGGTATGAAACCCACTTGATCATGGTGGATTATCTTTTTGATATGCTGTTGGATGCAGCTAGCTAGTGTTTTGTTGAGGATTTTTGTATCTATGTTCATGCAGGATATTGGTCTGTAGTTTTCTTTTTCTGTTATGTCCTTTCCTGGCTTTGGTATTAGGGTGATACTGGTTGCATAGAATGATTTAGGGAGGATTCACTCTTTCTCTATCTTTTGGAATAGTTTGAGTAAGATTGGTACTAATTCTTTGAATGCCTGATAGAATTCAACTGTGAATCCATCTGGTCCTGGACTCTTTTTTTGTTAGCAATTTTAAAAATTACTGTTTCAATCTTGCTACATGTTATTGGTCTGTTCAGAGTTTTTATTTCTTCCTGACTAATCTTGGAGGGTTGTATATTCCCAGGAATCTATCCATCTCCTCTAGATTTTCTAGTTTGTGCACACGAAGGTGTACATAATAGCCTTGAATGATCTTTTGTATTTCTGTGATATTGGTTGTAATATCTCCCTTTTTATTTCTAGTTGAGCTTATTTGGATCTTCTCTCTTCTTTTTTTGGTTAATCTCACTAATGGTATCAATTTTGTTTACCTTTTCAAGGAACCAGCTTTTGTTGCATTTATCTTTTGTATTTTTGTTTGTTTCAATTTCATTTAGTTCTGCTGTGACCTTTGTTATTTCTTTTCTTCTGCTGGGTTTGGGTTTGGTTTGTTCTTGTTGCTCTTGAGGTGTGACCTTAGGTTGTATGTTCTGTGCTCTTTCAGACTTTTTGATGTAGACCTTTAATGCTATGAACTTTCCTCTTAGCACCATCTTTGCTGTATCCCAGAGGTTTTGTATCACTATTATCATTCAGTTCAAAGAATTATTTAATTTCCATCTTAATTTCATTGTTGACACAAAGATCATTCAAGAGCTGATTATGTAATTTTCATGTGTTTGTATATTTTTGAGGGTTCCTTTTGGAGCTAATTTTCAGTTTTATTCCATTGTGGTCTCAGAGGATACTTGATATAATTTTGATTTTCTTACATGTATTGAGACTCGTGACCTATCATACGGTCTATCTTGGAGGATGTTTCATGTGCTGATGAAAAGAATGTAAATTTTGAAGTTGTTGGGTAGAATGTTTTGTAAATATCTGTTAAGTCCATTTGTTCTAGGGTATAGTTTAAGTCCATTGTTTATTTTTTGACTTTCTGTCTTTGTGACCTGAAGTGCTGTCTGTGGAGTATTGAAGTCTCCTACTATTATCGTGTTGCCGTCTATCTCACTTCTTAGGTCTAGTAGTAATTGTTTTATAAATCTGGGAGCTCTAGTGTTAGATCATATATATTTAAGATTGTGATATTTTCCTATTGGACTAATCCTTTCATTATTATATAAAGTCCCTCTTTGTATTTCTCTAATTGTTGTTTTTTTAAAGTCTATTTTGTCTGATACAAGAATAGCTACTCCTGCTTGCTTTTCATTTCCATTTGTGTGGAATATCTTTTTCACCCCTTTATCTTAAGTTTATGTGGGTCCTTATGTGTTAGGTGAGCCTCTTGAAGACAGCAGATGCTTGTTGGATTTTTATCCATTCTGACATTCTGTATCTTTTAAGTGGAACATTTAGGCCACTTACATTCAACATTGGTATTGAGATGTGAGGTACTGGTCTATTCATCATGCTAGTTGTTGCCTAAATACTTTTTTTAAAAAAATTTTTCGTTGTGTTATTGTTGTATAGGCCCTGTGAAATTTATGCTTTAAAAAGGTTCTGTTTGGGTGCATTTTAAGATTTCATTTCAAGATTTAGAAATCCTTTTAACACTTCTTATAGTGGTAGCTTGAATGTGGCAAAATCTCTCAACATTTGTTTGTCTGTCTGAAAAAGATCATATCTCTGCTTCATTTATGAAGCTTAGTTTCGTTGGATACAAAATTCTTGGCTAAGAGTTATTTTGTTTGAGGAGGCTAAAGATAGGATCCAAATCCCTTTTGGCTTGTAAGGTTTCTGCTGAGAAGTCTATCATTAATCTGATAGGTTTTCCCTTATAGGTTATCTGATGCTTTTGTCTCACAGCTCTTAAGATTCTTTCCTCCATCTGGACATTAGATAACCTGTGCCTAGCTGATGATCTTTTTGCAATGAATTTCCCAGATGTTCTTTAAATTTCTTGTATTTGGATGTCTAGGTCCTAGCAAGGCTGGGTAAGTTTTCCTCAATTATCCCTCAAAATTTTTCCAAACTTTTAGATTTCTCTTTTTCCTTAGGAACACCAATTGTTAGCTTTGGCCATTTAACATAATCCCAAATTTCTTGAAGGCTTTTGTTATTTTCAAAAATTCTTTTTTCTTTGTCTTTGTCTGATTGGGTTAATTTGAAAGTCTTGTCTTCGACTTCTGAGGCTCTTTCTTCTACTTGTTCTAGTCTATTGTTAAACCTTTCCAGTGCATTTTGTATTTCTCTAAGTGTCTTTCATTTCCAGAAATTGTGATTGTTTTTTCTTTATGGTATCTATTTCTGAGGAGAATTTTTCATCCACATCCTCTATTGTTTTTTAAAACTTCTTTAAGGTGGTTTTCACCTTTCTCTGGTATCTCTATGAATAGCTTAATAATCAAGTGTCTGAATTCTTTTTCTGGCAATTCAAAGATTTCTTCTTGGTTTGGATTTATTTCTGTGGAGCTAATGTGATCTTTCAGGGGTGTTATAGAGCCCTATTTTGACATATTAACAGAATTGCTTTTCTGGTTCCTTCTCATTTGGGTAGACTATTTCAGTGGAAAAGTCTGGGACTCAAGGCCTTCTGTTCAGATTCTTTTGCCCCACGAACTGATCCCTTAATATGATACTCTCTTCCTTCCCCCAGGGATGGGGCTTCCTGAGAGCCGGACAGCAGTGATTGTTATTGCTCTTCTGGGTTTAGTCACTAAGTAAGGCTACCAGGCTTTGGGCTGGTGCTAGGGAATGCCTGCAAAGAGTCCTGTGATGTGATCCATCTTCAGGTTTCCCAGCTATAGATACCAGCACCTGCTCCGGTGGAGGTGGCAGGAGAGTGAAGTAGACTGTGAAAGTCCTTGGTTGTAGATATGTTTATATCTGTGTGCTGGCTTGCTCTAATGCTGGTTATGCTAGCAGTGAAGTCAAGTGGACACACTCAGGACCACTGTTAGCTAGGGTGTTGCAGGCATTGGACTTAGTCCAACGATTCTATTAGACTTAGTCCAATAACTCTATTGGACTTAGTCCAGTAGAGTTATTCTGTCATGAGTTGCTATAATGGCCAAAGTTGGTTGTCCTCCAGCCAGGAGGTGGCACTTTCAAGAGAGCACCACCTACAATAGTAGTAGAGGGATCTAAGCTTGCCCTAAGTTGGCCGGGGCAAGTATTTTGGTTTCTCAGGTGATGGGTGCGGTCATAAACCTCCCAAGAGTTTATGTCTTTTGTGTTTGGCTACAAGGGCAGGTAGAGAAATACCATCAGGTGGGGGCAGGCTTAGATGGGTCTGGGTTCAGGCTCTCCTTGGGTGGGGCTTGCCACAACCACTGTCAGGGATAGGGGTGTGCTTCTCAGGTCAATGGGGTTGTGTTCCAGAGGGGATTAAAGCTGCCTCTGCTGTGTCATATAGTTTGCCAGAAAACTAGGAGATAGCTGGTAGTGAAAGACTTCACCCAGCTGCCACACAGTTGGTAGGTGGTCTTGCTTCTGCAGTGCCCTGCTCAGACCTTGTTCCAGGCCTTACGTTTCTTTGCTGAGAAAGCAAGCATGGCTTTCAGGCCTTGCCCCTCCCTGTCTGCCCACAATGTCGGCAGCACCTCCTGTGCTTGTATATGCAGCAGTCTCTGTTCACACCTCGGATTCTGCTCAAGAAAATTTGTGCCCAGTCAAAAGTATTACAAATTTCATTTGGAATCTCATTTCACCCTGTGACCTCTCCATCCCCCAATTCAGCTAGCTGTCTTCCCCAAGGACCTCTGTGAGTTATAGTCAGGGATGGCTTCCTTGGGCTCAAGCTGGAGACTAGGAGTGCCTACAGGGCTCTTCCTGCTGCGGCTTCTACTTTTATATTTTGTGCGGCCCCCTAAATCCATTTCAGCTCTAGGTAAGGTTAAGTCCTTCCCCTGTGATCTGGATTTTCAGATTCCCCCATGGGGATGTATGTTTGGAGGAAGATTTTGCCCCTCTCACACTTTGGAAACTCACAGTTTTTTGCCTGTCTCATGAAATTTGCTGTGGCATGCTGCTTCCTTTGAAGGATCCATGAATTCTTTCAGTTTTCCTGGTGCATTCCTGTGGTGGTTCTTGGAGAAAAATGGTGTGAGTCTCCACATACTGTTCTGTTGGTCCAAGTGGGAACTGCACGTTAGCCCTGTCTCTTATTTGCCATCTCCCTCCTAATCCCCCCGAGAACTTTTGTGTGACCTTTTTTTTTTTTTTTTCTTTTAGTCTCGGTCTTAATTTGAGGCATCAAGTTTATTTTATTTTGTTAAGATTTGGATAACCTGGGTATTGAAGTACTTTATAAGTAATGATGTTGCTTGCAAGGTCTAGCTAGTATTTCAGTTCTAAACTGTATTCCTATTCACCATAGAAACCTGAGTGCAGGGAAAAAGAAAAAAAAGAGGAAACAAAGAAATTAATTTGGCACTGGAGTCAGAAAATCTGGGATTGAAACTTAGCATTGTCAAAGCTGAGTGACGGTGGCAACAAACACTGATTGAGCCATATGTCAAGTGCCTTTTTTCTAATTTTCTCACAGACTTACTAGCTGTATGATTGTGGGAAAGTCCCGTTATCTTTCCGAAATCTAGTTGTAAATGAAAATAATACTGTGTACCCATCTTACTTCATAAGGTTGTTATGTGACTCAAATGAGATGTAAAGTAACATAAATAGAGCTAAAATTTACAGTTCACTTATTAGATATCAGGTATGGTTTTAACTGCTTTACATACATTAATTCATTTACTTTTTAAAAAACTATCCTACAAGTTAGTCTGTTCTATTTTATAGACAAGGGAACTGAGAGAAGAAGACTGCAAGTATCTTATCCCAGGGTTAAATAGCTAGCAAGAAGCAGAGCATGCATTTGAATGAAATGATATGTTAAGGTGATTTGAGTATATATAACATTTCTTATTTTTCAACAGAAAGATCTCAAGTTCAGTAGACTGGGAAGTCTAGGTCCTTAGTTAGGAACATACCAAGAATTTGCATTCAGTAGTGCTGAAAGAACAGCTCTTGAGAATTTCAGATCCATATACTTCCTATTTATACGTAGTTATTTGGGCAGCTCAGTGACAGTTCAACTCACAAGTGGTTCCTCTCTCCTTTCTCTTACTGTTAGGTTTCTGCAATTCACTCTACCTCAATACATTATGGATTTAATGTTAATTAGAGAGCCCAGCCTTCAAAGAGAAAAGTGATCTGAACACTTTGCAATGAGATGCACATGAAAAAATGACAAAATACACTGTTACCTCAAGAAGAAATGCTATGCACTAGACTTTTCCCCTCTCCACCTCCAATTTGTCCTTGTTCCTGTAAGAAGTCAAGATGTGGCTATGTTAAAAAAAAATGAGTGGATGGGTGAGCAGATATGGAGCCAATGCTATCTCTCATACATAGAGGAAACGGTGAGGGAAACTTTCACCTTGATTTTAAGCCTGACGAGCAAAGGTTGATTTGGTTATAAGGAAAACACGAGGTTTTAGGAGAAAATGACCTTGCCTTTCATTTTCGACTGTATAATAGCCATTCTGAAAAGTTGTAAAATGGAATCCCATGTTGATTGGTCCAAATGACTTCAGTGGTTTAAATGATGTATACCCTGTTGTCACCTTAAATTCAGGGTGAGAAAGGCCGGACTGTCATCTTGCTCTCTTTCCTAATCGTCCATTTAGTGGATGTTATTGTTTGATGATTTATTCAATGTTATTGCTGTTTACCATGGAGGTTGTAAAATATGAAGCCATTTTAGTGCAGGTCACCAGAGCACACACTCTGGAGCCTACTGCTTAGACGGGAATCTCAGCTTCAGTCCGTGTATGAGCTGAGTGACTCTCGGCAAGTGACACAACTTCAGTTTACTCCTCTATAATATGGGCATAATAACAATTCCTCCTTCATAGCTTTATTGTGAAGATTAAGTAGTAAACTTTATGTAAAGAGATTAGAACAGTACTTCATAATAATAATTATTGTGGATATTATTAAATTATTAAAAATTAATATTACTTAAATTATTATTTTATACATTTTATTACTTATCTGTAGACTCTGGAAACTCAAGGCCCTTCTGTCTTTTCACTCTTGAACAGGCCACTGTCTTCTACATCCTATCCTTTAGTTTTCTACCAAATTAACTTTTCCAATTAATGCCTTTCATCATTTTTTTTTTTAGCTCACACTGTGGACTGACCTCACATTGAATAGACAATAACTCAAACATTCTTTGCCAGTCAAGGCTCTCCATCGACTGTCCTCAACTGTGTTCTCCAGACTTTTTAGTAGGGAAGGTGAAGTTGCTTTGGTTTCTCAGTCCATTTTGAGAGACAGCAGCACCATCTACTGGACAATCTTTATTTTAAGTAACATGCAGCATTAACATTCTTGACTGTTAGAACTTAAAAGGGCGAGAAAGCAGAGGTGGATGTTGGTGTTGTCTTTGGTTCATTTGTTCTAAGACCACATTCCAAGGCTGAATAGATGAAAGACCATGAAAGAGTTAAGGGAATGCCATGGACAGTATTTCATGTTGAAAGACTTTGAAATCATGATTTTAGAATGTAAAGGGAACTTAGAAGACAATGGTAAAGCAGCAAGAGTTGGAATAAAGCTGTATGTTTACATATCATTGAAAAGTTTTTAAAGGACTCTCACATGATTTGACCCTGAAAGTAGCACTATAAAATAGACAACACAGATCTTATTATCTCCATTTTAAATGAAATGAGAGTAAGGCAAAGGAAGGTTAAATTGTGTGGTTTAGTTTTCACGCCAGGAATTGTGACTTGGTGTTGTGGACTTTCCATTACACTATACTTACCTGCTCCAGACTCTCATTCTATAGATGGGAAAACTGACTCCCAAAGAATCTAAGCAACATCCCTCAAATCCAATGGTAAGTTGTAGTAGTATCAGAGCAGGAGTCTCCTGATTAACAGTCGGTACTCATTGACAACTCTGCTTCTTCACTTTCTTATAAAATTTGTATAGATTTAAAGGGTACAAGTGCAGTTTTTTTTTTAACATGGATATATTACACAGTGGTGAAGTCTGGGCTTTTAGTGTAACCATCACCCAAATAACATACGTCGTGCCCGTCAAATAATTAATTTCTCATTCCTCACCCCTCCCACCTCTCCCCATTTTGAGTCTCCAGTGACTATTATTGCACACTCTACGTCCACGTGTACATATTATTTAGCACCCACTTTTAAGTGAGAACATGAGGTATTTGGCTTTCTGTTTCTGAGATGTTTTTACTTACGGTAATGACCTCCAGGTCCATCCATGTCGCTGCAAAAGATGTGATTTCGTTCTCTTCTATGGCTACATATATTCTTTTGTGCATATTCACTATGTTTTCTCTATCCAATCCTCTGTCGATGGACACTTAAGTTGAATTCATATCTTTGCTATTGTGCCCCACTTTGCCCTAACCCCAACAATGACAACACTATCAGTGAAAAATAGAGAGGTGATGATGAAACTCTCTTTGGAATTATTGCTCTGAATTGTGAATGCAGGCAGGTGAAGCATGAAGTCTTTTCAATTGACTCTGATACCTGACATTGGTACAGTCACTCCAGGGTAGAGCCTGGCCCTGAGGTTGAAGAAAGGGGCTGGGTAACATGGCTCATGCCTGTAATCCCAGCACTTTGGGAGGCTGAAGTGGGAGGACTACTTGAGCCCAGGAGTTGGAGACCAGTTTGGGCAACATAGCAAGACCACATCTTGCTAATAAAAAAAATTAGCCAGGCATGGTGGCACATGCCTGTAGTCCCAGCTGCTCAGGATTCTGAGGTGGGAGAATCACCTGAGCCCAAGAGGTCGAGGCTCCAGTGAGCTATGATTGTGCCACTGCACTCAGCCTGGGTATCAGAGCAAGACCCTGCTTCCTGAAACTGCCCCCCTGACCACGGGCCCCCAAAAGAAGGAGTTGCTGAGAGGAAGGGACTGTACTTTGAATCTCAGATGTGCTCTCCAGATTTTTCTAGACTTGGCTCTGAGCCACATTCTCAGGACGCCCCAGGTTGAGGAGGTCACTTGAGCAGGGCTGCTCCACAGCTACCTTCTGACCTCTGGCTCTGGGCAGGTCCTTGCCTCTTTCTGCAGGAAACGGGGCAGGTTGCTATGGGTTTTTACATATGGGGGCTGTGGGTTTTTACAACACATCCTTTTGCCAGATCTGAGACCTTTTCCTGAGCAGCTCTCAGTTTGAGCTCTGGCACTAGACACACTGGTGGAGTGAGAATGTCTTATTTCTTGGTCTCAATTCCCACTTTTGGGAGTTTTAATGAAGATTTGATCATTCTCTAAGGGCTGAATCCTGGCACAAGAGTTTCCTGGAAATATAAAAATGTCACCTGGGCTTGCTTGCACTTAGGTACCCTTGCTGGTGCAACTTTGAAAGAAACCAGGAGACCCTTTTAGTCAAATATTTAAAACCATTTAATTGTCAAGCCTTCACAAACTCTAGTGGTTCTTTTGCAGTTGATTAAATTTTCTAGGACCACACTTTCTAGAGCAAGCATTGCTTCATAAAATCTATTTAAAAGTGAGTGTTCACCTAGATTCCAAATTTAGCCACTATGTATGTTCACCAAATTTCTGTCATTGCCAAGAAATACTGGACTCCTTTTTCTGGTTGGGTGGACAGCTGGAGTTTTCAAATTACACTGTATAGTTTGCTCTGCATTTTAAAATCTAAGATGAAAACTTTATTTTTTTTTCTGGCTGCATAAACAGTAGTGGTTTCAAATGTCAAAATTTGAACTCTAGATCCTTGTTTGAAGCTTACTTCCCACTCTGCCTGTGTCCTTCAAGGTGGTGTGTTGAAGTGAAGCGAGGACACACAGTGGAGGAAGGTGCGGACATAAGGTTAAGATGTTACCCAAGATACAAGTCAGGCTGAAAGAGGATTGGGTAAGTGAGAAAAGATGGTTAGAAGGTAAATTTCTTGGCCGGGCGCTGTGGCTCACGCCTGTAATCCCAACACTTTGGGATGCCAAGGTGGGCAGATCACGAGGCCAGGAGATCAAGACCATCCTGGCCAACATGGTGAAACCCTGTCTCTACTAAAATACAAAAAAATTATCTGAGTGTTGTGGCGTGCACCTGTAGTCACAGCTACTTCGGAGGCTGAGGCAGGGGACTCGCTTGAACCTGGGAGGTGGAGGTTGCAGTGAGTCGAGATCGTGCCACTGCAATACAGCCTGGCGACACAGCAAGACTCCATCTCAAGAAGGAAAAAAAAAAAAAAAAAAAGAAGGTAAATTTCTAAATTTCTTTCCTCCTATTCGTCCAAAAAAAGGGCCTCAGGTAGAAAAAGTTCAGAGATTATAAACTGAACAAAACTGATGAGGTTAGTTGACTATAGAAACAATGCAAAGCGACATCGTTCATCTGGAGTAATGCCCAAGGTTCACCGTCCCATGCCAAATAAATCAAGGATATGGACACACAAGGAGTGAGGTTAAGAGCAGAGATTGAATACGTGAAAGAAAGAGAAGAGCTCTATCCTCCAGAGAGAGGGGTCCCAAGTAGGTTTTCTGGTCCGTGGCAAAATGCAGTGTGTTTTATAGATGAGCTTAAGGAGGTGGTGTTCAATTTACATAGGGCACAAAAGATTGGTTGGACCAGGTGTGTCATTTGCATAGGGTGCAAAAAACTGGTTAGGGCTACATGTGCCATTTGCATAGAGCATGAAAAAGCTGGCCACTCCACTCTAATCTTTTATTATGCAGATGGGTTCTCTATTTGGCTGGTGCCATATTGCCTGTTTCCTTACTGTACACGTGGTGACAAAGAAAAGGGAAGATGGAGCCTCCATGTGGAACATGCCTGGCCCTCAGGTAGCCCTTTCCTGTTGGCACAGCTGGCAACATTCACCTGTGCAAGCTTCTAGCTTGCTTATATCTATGTCTGCAGCTTGACTTTTCAGGCTATTCTTTGTTAGAAAAGAAATTATTTTGAGGTTGTTTTTTGTTAAAAGGGAAATTCTGCTGAGGACTCTGTTACTCATACTATCTGCCTAAATAATTCCTTTCTATCTCTTGTAGCAGATGGATTTTTCAGTTGGAGTTCTTTTCCTCTTTGGAGGGAGGCCTTACCCTGGGGAGGACAGTTAGGTGCCAAAAAGAAAAGAAGTACATTTAACAGAGACACATTTGAAATCCAAGAAACACTGAAATACCGTTTAAATCTTTATAAAATTTCTATAAAATGTGCAAAGGAACGATTACATTGTTTGACACAGCAAAACACTGTAATATTCTTAATCAGTGGCTCCTCTATCACAAATCTCATCCTCAAGGCAGTTTCTAAGTTAAGCAGGTAATTTATTGTCCAAATGGGGACACTTGGGTGTGAAGAGCATGCGATTTATAATTTCACTGGGCACAGGCATACACCAGGCCTGTCCTTGCAAACTCCTTTTTCATCTCGTTCTCTCAATTCTGGCATGCACTCCGTCACCTATGTTCACGTTTTTCTCCCAACTAAATCATCTGTGGGATTTATTCTGTTTTCCCAGAGGATCTAGAATGTAAATTACTGCTTTGGCCCTTGCTGAGATCAGCACAACAAAAACCCAGTGGGTGTTCAAGCCTCATCTCTCACCATTATCCCTTTCTCACTTATGGTTTAAAAGGAAGTTTCTTGGCGTAGAGCCAGTGCCACTCCAGGAGCAATGAGCATGCCGAACACTCAGATCTTGCTTTCTAAATATTGTTTTTCAGTGAAAGGGGCCAGGGCTTTTTGGAGATATGGCTGATTCTAGGGCAAGAGCATGAAAAATACAAGATGAGCCTGGAGAGTCTTGTAGTGTCAGGAAATAAGGAAGTGCTCAAAAAGTGAAAGCATGGAGGCATGTGCATGGGACAGAGGTACCAACCTGAAAGAGCTCCTGGGGGCCAAAACTGGAAGAATTGGAACAGTAACTTTTTAAAAAAATGTAGCATTGAATAATAATAATAAACATAAGTATAAAATAAATGTACATGAGCCTATGTTGCTATACATAAATAATTGAATAACCAAATAAATAAATTAATGAAGGACGAGAGATAAATTTTCCTTACAGAAGAATTTCAAATAGTATGTGTGGATAACCTACCCTCTCCTCACTCCCCAAAAGTGTGAACTGGACATAGTGACTGATTTCCAGTGAGTAGAAATAGAAAGGGCAAAATAGTAACTTTATAGTGGAGAAAACTGGCAAACACTACTTTAACCGAAATGATCAAGTTTAACATCACCAGTAGTAAGTCATGTTGCTACCACACTACTTCCCGTTTTGATATAATGACAAAAGGACCTTGTCTCTGTGGTATTCTTTCCCAAATCTCATAGCCCATGTCGAATCATGATGAAAAGGTATGATGAAACTGTATTGAGGTATACTAATTACATGACCAGTACTTCTCAGAACTGTTGAGGTCATGAAATACAAGGAAAGACTGAACAACTGTGAGAGTAGAGTAGACTAAGATGACATGAGGACAAAATGCAACATGGCACGCTGCCTTGGATCCTGGAGCAGAGAAAGGGCCTTAGTGGAAAAAGGGGTAAACCTTAATAAAGTCTGGAGTGTAGTTAATAGTAATGTACCACTGCTGGTTTCTTAGTTTTGAGAACAGTGCCACGGTAATGTAAAATGGTTATAGTGGGGGAAGTTGGGTAAGGGGTATATGTAAGCTCTCTACCATCTTTGTAACTTTTCTATACATATAAAATTATTCCAAAATAAAAAATTCATTTTTTTTTTTTTTTTTTGGAAAAACAGGACATAGTTTCCAGCTTCATCCATGTCCCTGCAAAGGACATGAACCCATCCTTTTTTATGGCTGCATAGTATTCCCTGGTATATATGTGCCACATTTTCTTTATCCAGTCTATCATGGATAGGCATTTGGGTTGGTTCCAAGTCTTTGTTGTTGTGAACAGTGCTGCAGTAAACATATGTGTGCATGTGTCCTTATAGTAGAATGATTTATAATCCTTTGGGTGTATACCCAGTAATGGGATGGCTGGGTCAAATGGTATTTCTGGTTTAGATCCTTGAGGAAACGCCACACTGTCTTCCACAGCTTTTACACTACCACCAACAGTGTAAAAACTTTCCTATTTCTCCACATCCTCTCCAGCATCGGTTGTTTCCTGACCTTTTAACGATCGCCATTCTAACTGGCATGAGATGGTATCTCATTGTGGTTTTGATTTGCATTTCTCTAATGACCAGTGATGATGAGCTTTTTTTCATGTTTGTTGGCCGCATAAATGCCTTCTTTTGAGAAGTGTCTGTTCATATCCTTCACTCACTTTTGATGGGGTTGTTTTTTTCTTGTAAATTCGATTAAGTTCCTTGTTGTATAATACCACACATCTACAGCCATCTGATCTTTGACAAACCTGAGAGAAACAAGAAATGGGGAAAGGATTCCCTATTTAATAAATGGTGCTGGGAAAACTGGCTAGCCATAAGTAGAAAGCTGAAACTGGATCCTTTCCTTACTCCTTATACGAAAATTAATTCAAGATGGATTAGAGACTTAAATGTTAGACCTAATACCATAAAAATCCTAGAGGAAAACCTAGGTAGTACCATTCAGGACATAGGCATGGGCAAAGACTTCATGTCTAAAACACCAAAAGCAACGGCAGCAAAAGCCAAAATTGACAAATGGGATCTCATCAAACTAAAGAGCTTCTGCACAGCAAAAGAAACTACCATCAGAGTGAGCAGGCAACCTACAGAATGGGAGAAAATTTTTGCAATCTACTCATCTGACAAAGGGCTAATATCCAGAACCTACAAAGAACTCAAACAAATTTACAAGAAAAAAACAAACAACCCCATCCAAAAGTGGGCAAAGGATATGAACAGACATTTCTCAAAAGAAGACATTCATACAGCCAACAGACACATGAAAAAATGCTCATCATCACTGGCCATCAGAGAAATGCAAATCAAAACCACAATGAGATACCATCTCACACCAGTTAGAATGGTGATCATTAAAAAGTCAGGAAACAACAGGTGCTGGAGAGGATGTGGAGAAATAGGAACACTTTTACACTGTTGGTGGGATTGTAAACTAGTTCAACCATTATGGAAAACAGTATGGCGATTCCTCAAGGATCTAGAACTAGATGTACCATATGACCCAGCCATCCCATTACTGGGTATATACCCAAAGGATTATAAATTATGCTGCTATAAGGACACATGCACACGTATGTTTATTGCAGCACTATTCACAATAGCAAAGACTTGGAATCAACCCAAATGTCCATCAGTGACAGATTGGATTAAGAAAATGTGGCACATATACACCATGGAATACTATGCAGCCATAAAAAAGGATGAGTTTGTGTCCTTTGTAGGGACATGGATGCAGCTGGAAACCATCATTCTTAGCAAACTATCACAAGAACAGAAAACCAAACACCGCATGTTCTCACTCGTAGGTGGGAACTGAACAATGAGATCACTTGGACTCGGGAAGGGGAACATCACACACCGGGGCCTATCATGGGGAGGGGGGAGGGGGGAGGGATTGCATTGGGAGTTATACCTGATGTAAATGACGAGTTGATGGGTGCAGCACACCAACATGGCACAAGTATACATATGTAGCAAACCTGCACGTTGTGCACATGTACCCTACAACTTGAAGTTTAATAATAATAAATAAATTAAAAAAAAAAAAAAAAAAAGGAACTGCAAAACTGTGTCATACATAACAACAATTAATTAGGAAGCACAACACCTGAGATACCTAATGGATTCCATGTAAAGCATATAATAAATGACCGACCATATAACACTTGCTGTTTAACTAAAGACAGTGACATAAACATAAACAGAAGGAGAATGCCTTTTTTCCTTTCTTTTATTTACATTTTTTATAGGTCTCACACTCCCCAAGGCAATTCTGTGAGACATGGCATATTTATAAATTTGATAAATGTAAAATGAAAATAATGTACAGGATTACTTCATCCTTCAGGAAAGAAGTAATACATTTTATGTTTCTAGATATAAAAAAAAAAAAAAAAAAAAAGTTCCTTGTTGATTCTGAATATTAGCCCTTTGTCAAATGGATAGATTGAAATAAACTTCTCCCATTCTGTAGGTTGTCTCTTCACTCTGATGATACTTTCTTTTGCTGTGCAGAAGTTCTTTAGTTTAATTAGATCCCATTTGTCAATTTTGGCTTTTGTTGCCATTGCTTTTGGTGTTTTAGTCATGAAGTCTTTGCCCACGCCTATGTCCGGAATGGTATTGCCTAGGTTTTCTTCTAGGGTTCTTAAGGTTTTTGGCCTGTCTGGGGTTGGGGACTAGGGGAGGGATAGCATTAGGAGAAATGCCTAATGTAGATGATGGGTTGATGGGTGCAGCAAACCACCATGACATGTGTATAGCTATGTAACAAACCTGCACATTCTGCACATGTATCCCAGAGCTTAAAGCATAATAACAATCATCATCATCATAATAATAGAAAAACAGGACATAGCAACTAGCTTAAAGAGGTTTTATTTACCAAATATGAACCAATTTTAGCATAAAATTTGGATTATAAACCAATAAATTCAGTTAAGGTTCATGAGTTTGTACTAAGGTAAATGAATGAATGGGTGAATAAATAAATAAATTGGAGGCGCAAAAATTTTTTTCTTTACATTATATTGCCAATTCATAAATGTAGAAGGGACAGTGAATTTAGAAAGTTATCGATGGATGCTAAAACTAGTGATTGAAAGTTTGATGATGAACATTGATTTGCATAATCTTAAGATATTTACCTGCAAAGGAAGTACAGAGGGGAAAGCAGGAACTTACCTATGATTGAAGAAAATTGTCAGATGTTCATAAAGAATCATCATTAATATGACCAAAAATAGACAAACTGGTGTTGTGTGCTTCTGGAAATGATGCATTGAGGGCACCACATCACTTTCATGGTTTTCCCACCCTGCAGAATGCACTACCTGAATTCTAATCATGGAGAAATATCAGAAAAACTCAAACTGAGAGGCCTTTTCCAAAATAACCAGTTTATATATATATTTTTAATAAACTTTCAGGCTAAGAAACAAAAGAATTGGCTAAGGAATTGTTTCAGATTAAAAGGGAACAGAGAACCATAACAGATAAATACCTGATGTGATATAGAATTGGATCTTGCACTGGAGTGGGTGGGAGCTATTAAAGGACATTATCAGTGCTAATTTTCTTGATTTTGATAATTGTGCTGAGATTATGTAAGGCCACATGTTTCTATAAAATACACACCCAAGTATTTTATTTAAAAAAGAGATACTTCTTGCTGCTTTGTGGAGAAAGGACTGCAGGGGAGATAAGAAGGAAGCAGGAAGCCATTAGGAGGCTATTTAATAATACAAGAAATAAATGAGGCCTGGTGCAGTGACTCATGCCTGTAATCCCAGCGCTTTGGGAGGCTGGGGCAGAAAGATCCATTGAGGTCAGGAGTTCAAGACCAGCCTGGGCAATATTGTGAGACCCAGTCTCTACATACAAAAATAAAAATATTAGCTGGGCATGGTGGCACGCACCTGTAGTCCTAGCTACTCAGGAAGATTGCTTGAGCCTGGAAGTTTGAGGTTGCAGTGAACTATGATTGCACCACTGCACTCCAGCCTTGGTGACAGAGTGAGACCCTGCTCCTAAAAAATAAAAAATTAAAAAATTAAGAAGATGATGCTTTTCTGTAGTTAGTGGTACCTGTAGAAATGGTGAGAAAAGGCTGGTTCTATTTGGAAAGTAAAACCAAAAGGGTTTGCTGATGGATGGGCTGTGAATGACTGAGAAAAAGAGACGAGGATTTTAACCTGAGCAACTGGGAGAACGGAGGCAGGGAGGGACTGTCACTTAACTGAAAGGGGAGGATCCTGAGAGGAGCATATTTTGGGGGTGGGGGATGATCAAGATTTCAGCTATTACACATTGCAACTCGATTGCTTTCCCTCAAGTGTAGCTCTGATAATTCCATTTCCCTGGCTGATGATTTCATTTCTTCAGTAGTTGAGATGTTACCACCAAAGGACTTGGCATTCGAGGTCTTCCTCAGCTTGGTCCCATCATACTTTATAAAGGCAGTATTTGCTCCTCTCCTCAGTGTTTCTTTTGTTTCAGTCTAATTGAAAGACTTGTGACTGTTAACTTTTTTTCTATTGGTGTTTCCCAAAATAGGGTCTGTATATAGTTGTTGATCTGAATAGTTGCTATAAATTGTACTGGCAGAAATATTTTTCTTTTTATAATTATACACTGATCTTAATGTATATTAGAAAATGATAACACTAGTTCATCAAACCTGTGATAACATTAGTATTATCATTAGTATAAATCTTGGTAAAATAGTGGACCAGTTTAAAGTCAATATAAATAAAAATATTATATAAGATATTACAAAATAATAATGTGATGAAGGTGGAACATGAAAACCTGGAGCTGGAGAAATACTGTACTGTTAGGGGATAATTTTTTAAAGTATGTTTCATTTTGTAAAATTTAAATATACCAAAAATAGAGAGAATAAACCTGTCATTCAGCTTAGAGTTGTCTCATGTCTAGGTTGAAGGTCCCTCTGACTCACCAGTCTACTCCAGCTTAGTCAACCAGGAGAACCCACAGGAATTCAGTGCCCCCAAGCCCCTGTTTAAAAATGAAGGGCTTTTGAAGAGCCAAGGCAATTCTAAGCAAAAAGAACAAAGCTGGAGGCATTACGTCACCCAACTTCAGACTATATGTGCTACAGGGCTACAGTAACCAAAACAGCATGGTACTAGTACAAAAACAGACACATCCACCAATGAAACAGAATAGAGAGCCCAGAAATAAGGCTGCACATCTAGGACCATCTGATCTTCAACAAGGCTGACAAAAACAAGCAATAAGGAAAGGACTTCCTACTCAATAAGTAGTACTGGGATAACTGACTAGCCATATGCAGAAGATTGAAACTGGACCCCTTCCTCATATCACATAAAAAATCAAAGCAAGATGGACTAAAGATTCAATGTAAGACCTCAAACTATAAAAACTCGGGACGACGACCTAGGCAATACCGTTCTGGACACAGGAATGGGCAAAGATTTCATGACAAAGATGCCAAAAGCAATTATAACAAAAGCGAAAATTGACAAATGGGATCTAATTAAACTAAAGAGCTTCTGCACAGCAAAAGAAACCATCAATTAACATAATAAACAGCCTACAGAATGGGATAAAATATTTGCAACTATGCATCTGACAAAGGTCTAATATCCAGCATCTACAAGGAACTTAAAGAAATTTACAAGAAAAAAAAAATAACCTCATTAAAAAGTGAGCAAAAGACACAAAAAGACACTTTTCTAAAGAAGACATACACGTGATCAACAAACATATGAAACACAGTATCACTGATCATTGGAGAAATGCAAGTGGCAAAACCACAATGAGATACCATCGCACACCAGTCAGAATATCTATTATTAAAAAGTCAAAAAATAACAAATGCCGGTGAGATTGTAGAGAAAAGGGAACACTTACACACTGTTGGTGGAAGTGTAAATTGGCTCCACCATTGTGGAAAGCAGTATGGCGATTCCTCAAAGAGTTAAAAACAAAACTACCATTAGACCCAGCAATCCCATTACTGGTTATGTACTCAGAGGAATATAAATCATTCTACCATAAAGATACATGCACGTGAATGTTTATTATGGCACTGTTTACAATAGCAAAGACATGGAATCAACCTAAATGCCCATCAACGACAGACTGGATAAAGAAAATGTGGTACATATACACCATGGAACACTCTGCAGTTATAAAAAACAATAGGGTCATGTCTTTCATGTGAACATGGATGGAGCTGGAAGCCATTATCCTTAGCAAACTAACAGACACAGAAAATCAAATACTGCATGTTCTCACTTATAAGTGGGAGCTAAATGATGAGAAACCATGAACACAAAGAAGAGAACAACAGATACTGGGGCCTACTTGAGGGTGGAGGGTGGGAGGAGCGGGGAGCAGCAGAAAAAGTAACTGTTGGGTACTAGGCTTAGTACCTGGGTAATGAAGTAATCTGTACAACAAACTCCGATGACTGGAGTTTACCTGTGTATCAAACCTGTACACGTACACCCAAACCTAAAATAAAGTTAAAGAAAGCAAACAAATATAAATGAAAGGCTTTGAAGCCAGGAGTGGTGACTCACACCCGTAATCCCAGCACTTTGGGAGGCCAAGGCAGGAGAATCCTGTGAGGCCAGGTGTTTGAGACCAGTCTGGGCAACATATTGAGACTCTGTCTCTCCAAGAAAAAAAAAATTAGCCAGGCATGGTGGTATGCACCTGCGGTCCCAGCTACTGGGGAGGCTGAGATGGGAGGGTTGCTTGAGCCTGGGAGTTCAAGGATGCAGTGAGCTATGATTGAGCCACTGCATTCCAGCCTGGGTGACAGAGTGAGACCCTGTCTCTAATAATAATAATAAAAAATAAAAATTAAAAAATGAAGGGCTTTAAATACTCACCAAAGAATTTGAACTTGATCATATAATAATGGGACATTATAGTGAAATTATTTGAATAGAGAAATGACAAAAGGGTTACATTTCAGTTTACAAAGGACTTAGCGATAGAGTAGTATCATAACATATAATGACTGAGATGGTTGTTGTAAATCTGGGGTATTAATTTAAATGGCACTAATTATTAAGAGCCGTATTTTGCTATAATGTAACCATGGGTCCAATCAGAACTTAGCAGGGGGAATGCTCACTACCTCTTTACTATGGTGAACATGCTGGGGAGAACACTGGATGTGGAGTCAGGCAGCTTCAAGCCTGTAAGACACTATACCCATATTTTGCTATTTTCTAGCTATGTGGCCATGGGGAAGTCATTTTAATTATCTGAGTTTTTCTTTCATTTTCTAAGCATGGTGTTTTCTATACACATCTATTGAGATAATAATAGTTGTTGTAACAATGGCAATAGTCTAGAAGCATTCTGCTCTCTGCAGATGCACCACTTTGGTGATTTAGTACTTTTTTATAGTGCCTCCAACCACCATCCCCCTGCCCCAAGCCTGTGTTTCTTTACTTTGGTGGGTGAGGAGATAGAGATAACTGTGGGGATGTACTTTATCATCAGTGAAAGAAAGGATAAATAACAGAAATTTAAACCTTTGGTCTGTGAGCCTCTTGCTTCAAGGGAATCAGCAGGTTACCCTCTGTGGGTTCCCATTACGCATTTGGAAAGAAGTAAAGCCTGATGAGGGAGGGGAGGACATTGTTGAAGTTTCTGCCTTTAGCTGGCAAAAATACGAATGCATTTAAAGGTATAGCAATAATTCTCCTGGCACGTTTCTCACAGAGAAGCAGTGGGATCTTGTTGGGAATATTATGTCTTTGGAAAGGGAGAACTTCCTCAATCAGAGGACATAAAACAGTAATGAGAATAAACACTTGGTAAATCTACGAAATCAATTTCAGCTTGGGAATCCCAAAAGGGAGCTCGTTTTGTGGGGTAGAAAGATATTTTTCCAGGGCTGACCCTTAGTAAAAGGAAACTTACGATTTTAAGTTTAAAAGCTCCAAAAGACTAATTCAAAGTGGAGAAGGGAAAATTATTTTCATGAGAATTCCTGCTAAGACATTTGCGTGGTGTAAACTAATTGTCTGTTGGCTAATAGGATTTGAAGTTTTGAATCTGTGCACTTTTTTTTCATTTCTACCACTGAGTGAAATTATTCTCTAAATCAATTTCTGTGGAATAGATGAAAGCAGGAAAGAGACTTAGACAGACCTAGGTGTGAAGTATTTTCATCTTAGATCAATTACTAAACCATTCAAACCCCAGCTTCCTAATCACTAACTGGAGATAATAAAATCTACACCTCGGATTTGTTGTGAGAATTAAATGAGATATTTGTTAAGGGTTCAGCAGGGTGTCTGCAGGTTGAAGTGCTTCATAAATGGGAGCTATTGCTGTTTTCACCTGAATCAACTGGCCTCTCCCCAGCTCTCTGGCCTTCTCCCTCATGTATTTGAAACCAACTGGATGGGCCTCTAATGAGTATAGTCTAAATACTATCTTTATTGTTAGATGATTCTATGGCGAAAGAAAGGTAAAAAAGCAAAATTTTTGAAAGTAAACTAAGGAGTAGTGCATGACATCATTCTTAATAAAACAGAGTTAAGGAGTCCAACTGGAAAGGTTTATGACTTTGTAGTAAGTTTGTGTGTGTGTGTGTGTGTGTGTGTGTGTGAATATACCAGTGAGATTAGGGTGGGTCAAAGACATTTATATTTTGTAGAAGGGAGTGATTTCACTTTTCCTTTGTGTATGATGTCTATGAAGCTAATTATAGCTGAGATTTATAACAGCTGATCAATTTAGTGAAATGGAAAGACACTCGAAAGAATTAAAGAGTAAAAATGTGGTTATTATTTAGTATTCTTCCATCAGATAATCTTTAACTGCTCCTGCCAACCTGATACATGAGAGTTGTTTTTTCCAGAGGTAATTCCGAGGCCCTTGATGATAACATTTTTGTTTTCTATTGTGATCAGTGAATCTTACCTCTCCAACAGATTGCTTTGGTCTTCAGGACAAAGATTATTTCTTCTTCTTCTCCTTCTCCTTCTCCTTCTTCTTCTTTTGTTTTTAGTATTCCATGGCGATATGGTTTGGCTGTGTCCCCAGCCAAATCTCAACTTGAATTGTATCTCCCAGAATTCCCACATGTTGTGGGAGGGACCAGGGGGAAGTAATTGAATCGTGGAGTTCGTCTTTCCTATGCTATTCTCGTGACAGTAAGTCTCACGAGATCTGATGGGTTTATCGGGGGTTTCTGCTTTTGCTTCTTCCTCATTTTCTCTTGCCTCTGCCATGTAAGAAGTGCCTTTTGCCTCCCACCATGATTCTGAGATCTCCTCAGTCATGTGGAACTGTAAGTCCAATTAAACCCTGTTTTGTCCCCAGTTTCCGGTATGTCTTTATCAGCAGCATGAAAATGAACTAATAATATGGTAATTAGATTATTTAATAACTCCTCATTTACTTTGTCTTGTGAGTCTTGAATGATCAAAACTAGTTTAAAATAAGGTCATGGAACTTAGTGTTAATCCTCTTTTACGCGTTCTTTGAACATAACTATTTAAAAATTGGCAATCTGTGTATTTATTAACCAGAACAGTCCATTCTCAAGTCCTGCCATGTAACAGGGAGTTCCCTGCGTTCTTTTTATTGTTATGGCCCATATGAGACCTGATGAGTAAATGGGATCCATCCTCAGACACATCTTAGCCTTTGGATTTACACAGATTCTGAAATGCAGAATTAATACTTAATGCTAAATTCTGATGTGGAAATATGTGCCCACTGAGAATGCTACTGGGTTTGTTTATAGAAAATAAATATTAATTTTGTTAAACTGAATGCATTTGCATTTCTTTCCCCAAATTACCACCAGCTTGCTTAACAAAAGACACACAGAGGCAAATCCTTCAGTTAGTGACTTTTCTATTTTCCCTGGGATGCTTTTCATAGACCCTTGTGTGTGTGTATGTGTGCGTATGTGTGTATGTGTGCACGTGTGTGCTATTTATACATATATAAAAATTTTTTGGTATCATTTTACAGTGTCACTTGAAATGAGGGAGCTCTTATTTATATATTCCTTTTGGCTAATTTTCATTGCATTGTCCTTGTAGATGACCGACTTGATGGGACAATTCTTCAAACACACACAAAATGCTATATAAGGCCAAGGCTTGAGTGATTTGACTTATAAAGCAGAACAAGTCACTTTTACATTCAGGCCATTACTTACATAGACAGCAAAAGGAAAAGTAGCTGAAGACACTTGGCTCCCTGAGGTCCTTATCCTACACACCAGAAAGGAACACCACAGAAACAAAATGGACTGGACAATGACAACACAACTTAAGAGATTCCCCTTTGCTAAGGAGCCAGTTCTGAACTACAGTACAGTGGATTTATACTCTGCATCTCTGCTTTGAAGGAGGCAGCCCCAAATTTTTCAAACCTCATCAGAACCTCTGAGGCAATGAGAAACGACCTTGTGATAGTCCCCAGAAGAGAGAGGGAGGTGGCTGGGTCTCCCAGCAGCTCATCACAAGCCTCCCCTGCACTTATGTTCAGGGACGATTGTGAGACATTCATTGAAGATATAGATGAGCTGCAGTCTAAGCCTTTGCCTGCACGGCTCATCCGGACACGTGCAAGGCCACCAGGGCACCACAGTGGAGCCATCTGTTACACCATCCTTCTGAAGTAGCCATCTCCTACAATGGTCAAGTGAGATAGATTGTAGCAGCATCTCTCCCTCTATTTTGAAGACTGGCTTGTCTTGCTGGCCCAAATTTCTTGTAGCTGCTTGGAATCCACAGAGAAGATTTCTTATGGGCAGATCTCAGTTACTAAGATAGCTTAGGTCAACTCGATCACATTTTACACTTGACTCCAAGAGGATGCCCAATGTATTAAGAAAGTAAAGCACAAAAATTTGGTGCAGATTTTGCCATAAAAGGCTTTAGTTGGTGACCACAGACTAGTGATTAAGAACTTAGACTCTGCAATTGGATGTTTCTGCCATTTACTAGGAGGGTGAACTTGAGCCAGATATTTAACCTCCTTAAGTCTCCATTCTCTCATCCACAGAATGAAGACAACAGGATAAGAAAACTTGTACAAAGTAGTACAGGTAACAGGTTCAGAATGGTGCCTGAAACAGGGTAATACCCAATAAAAGTAGCCCTATATGTTATTGGGAATCTATTGGTGCTGAGCTTTTTACTGAGCACATGGGACTGGGGAGAAAGACAAGGGAAAAAACCCCAAACATTGTTAACTTACCATATAGTTGAATGAACTGAACACGGACAGTCATAAAATAGCCTACCGATGAATATCAACCATGGTCTTTGCAAAGGAGAGGTCAATAGTCATAAAATTCATCCTTTGGTTGAACTGTTTAATTACAGTTATAAGTTGGCCCAGTGACTTGTGGCTAAAGGCAGAGAGCAGTAGGTCACTCTGTAAAGGCCATCACCAGAGTGCTGTCCACAAAATCTCTTTGTATAGTGGTCTTGGCCAGGCACCGCTCGCTTACCTTCATTTTCCTTTCACAGTCCAGGCTGAGGAATGCCTGCTCAACCAGTTTGATCATTTTGACTGAAACAAGTGGTCATTTCATGTCCTATGGGATGCTTGCTGAGGACATTAAACACAGGTGTGTGGGGATAGAGGGTGAAAGCACAGCCATTTTCCAATTAGGAGCCCCTTGGTTCCCTGAAATCCAATCACATGGAGTGAACCAGACGCCCCTGTCTGGAGCTCTGTGTTCAACTCAGGATCCAACTCTCAGTGGAAAATTAAAAACAAAGTCATTATTATATATTAGATTTATTAAAAATGCAACTATTACCAAGAGCCTGTGGGCATGTGTGGAAAATGCTGTAATTAAATTAAATTAAATTAAATCCAGCAGTTAGAAGTAACATTTTCCACTAAGGAGGAGGAGGAAGAAAAAAATAAGCCCATCAGAGAATTCCAAACCAGAAAAGTGCAAGAAGTGGCCAGGATTCTTCTAGGAGAAGGAAGATGTTATAACTGTTATTATTATTATTATTGCTGCCCTGAGATAATGGAAAAGTAATATATAAATTTGGAACAAGGTTGGAACTTTCCAGGCATTGGGAAATGATGTTTATTTGGAAGAAGGTGAATAACATTAAAACCAGAAATGGAATGGCTACTATTATAGAGAGAAAGTTTATTTGTAGTGATTATCTGGAGTCATTATTCCAATAGTGACTATCAAATCAGTGGGAAAGCAGTGCTCTTTCAATGTTGCCAAGGTCAGGCAAGGGTAAAATTGTCTGCTGGCAGTTGCAGCTGTCATACTTTGTTGCTAGAAGAATTGGGTTGTGTTAAGATGATAGGTGATGGTTAAAGCTGGAGCTTTAGTTCTAGCTTTAAGACAGGCTACATTTTTTATTTTCATCCCCATGTGGTAGAAGGAAGACAGGAAAGAAGGCAGAGAGTTAGTGTGATGACCCTACATGTATCTACACTCGGTTTTTTTTTTTTTTCTTTTTTGAAATGTGTTGCTGCAAAGAGAGTTGCAAGGTCCCTGCAAAGCTCTCTAAGCATGTCTCCATGTCCCTTTGAGGGCAGAAGCTCTTTAATTGGTTGGATTGCTGGATTAGTACTTGTATAGCCTGATTTGTTTGCCTCTTCTGCAAGATCAACATTGGCTACAATTATGCTGCTTTTTCAGAAGTAAGGATAGTTCTGGGGTATATTTAACAAATGAAGTGGTCTAGGCAGCTTGGGAGTGAGGTCAGAGCATAGCCACTACTTTGGCGATGGCAGCTTCCTAAAATGCCTGGTCAGAGGAATTCCCTGGCAGCAGCAACTGAAGCAATGACTGTTCTCGTGGTTGGTGGTCATGTACTGTCTGGCTACCAGAAATGCTCCAGTAGTATTTGGTATCAAAAACTTTTATTTTTTCCCATACCTGGAAAATTTGTTATCCTTCTGGATTTTACCAAGGATGTGTTTTTGTCCCCAACTGACTTTTTCTGATTTGGTTGAACTTATTGATCAATTTGAACATCAGATTTGATTGATTTGATTTATACTTGGTCAAATAGTCTCATTCATGTCAGTTATAATGATTTAACCATTTGCTTGAAGGTGACTCTAGGTTGTCACCAGGCCACTTAGAGAGTTTGATGGAAAGTGCTGAGGTCCAGAAAGAATCCTACCCTCTCAATATGGCATTTTGGGGGCATTCTGCACATGAACTGGTTTCACTTTGCTCAGGAAGGAAGCCTGTGAGGACTTGTAATGATTTTAGGATTCTTTTTTTCTTTTTTTCTTTTTATTATACTTTAAGTTCTAGGGTACATGTGCACAACGTGCAGGTTTGTTACATATGTATACATGTGCCATGTTGGTGTACTGCACCCATTAACTCGTCATTTACGTTAGGTATATCTCCTAATGCTATCCCTCCCCTCCCCACAATAGGACCCGGTGTGTGATGATCCCCTTCCTGTGTCCAAGTGATCTCATTGTTCAATTCCCACTTACGAGTGAGAACATGCAGTATTTGGTTTTCTGTTCTTGTGATAGTTTGCTGAGAATGATGGTTTCCAGCTGCATCCATGTCCCTACAAAGGACACGAACTCATCCTTTTTTATGGCTGCATAGTATTCCGTGGTGTATATGTGCCACATTTTCTTAATTCAGTCTGTCACTGCTGGACATTGGGGTTGATTCCAAGTCTTTGCTATTGTGAATAGTGCCACAATAAACATAATGTGCATGTGTCTTTATAGCAGCATGACTTATAATCCTTTGGGTATATCCCCAGTAGTGGGATGGCTGGGTCAAATGGTATTTCTAGTTCTAGATCCTTGAGGAATTGCCACACTGTTTTCCACAATGGATGAACTAGTTTACAGTCCCACCAACAGTGTAAAAGTGTTCCTATATCTCCACATCCTCTCCAGCACCTGTTGTTTCCTGATTTTTTAATGATTGCCATTCTAACTGGTATGAGATGGTATCTCATTGTGGTTTTGATTTGCATTTCTCTGATGGCGAGTGATGATGAACATTTTTTCATGTGTCTGTTGGCTATATGAATGTCTTCTTTTGAGAAGTGTCTGTTCATATCCTTTGCCCACTTTATGATGGGGTTGTTTTTTTCTTGTAAATTTGATTGAGTTCTTTATAGGTTCTGGACATTAGCCCTTTGTCAGATGAGTAGATTGCAAAAATTTTCTCCCATTCTGTAGGTTGCCTGTTCACTCTGATGGTAGTTTCTTTTGCTGTGCAGAAGCTCTTTAGTTTAATGAGATCACATTTGTCAATTTTGGCTTTTGTTGCTGTTGCTTTTGGTGTTTTAGACATGAAGTCCTTGCCCATGCCTATGTCCTGAATGGTATTACCTAGGTTTCCTTCTAGGGTTTTTATGGTTTTAGGTCTAACATTTAAGTCTCTAATCCATCTTGAATTAATTTTCGTATAAGGAGTAAGGAAAGGATCCAGTTTCAGCTTTCTACTTATGGCTAGCTGATTTTCCCAGTACCATTTATTAAATAGGGAATCCTTTCCCCATTTCTTGTTTTTTTCAGGTTTGTCAGAGATCAGATGGCTGTAGATGTGTGGTATTATTTCTGAGGACTCTGTTCTGTTCCATTGGTCTATATATCTGTTTTGGTACCAGTACCGTGCTGTTTTGTTTAGGATTCTTTTTTTTATGGTGAGCTCATTGATTACAGTTCTGAAACTCTTGAGGGATGAGGGAGATGGTGTATTCTGGCATTGAGGCTGGCCAATCTTGTAGTCAGTGAGGCTCTTTGGCTCTGAAGTGGGGCTAAGTTTGTCTCTGGCTGTGAATAAAGACTTCCTGAGTTTACATAAAAGGGGTTTGCTCATCCCCTGAAACCCCATGAGAAGCACTGGAGAAATCAGAGCTTTATTTAACATAATATAACTTAAATGCCACAAACGCTCTACCCCTTTTACATGCATAGAACTCAAGTGCCAATCGCTGAGCCTTAAACAGGTCTGCTTTTATTCTTGTGCAGGTTTTCCCAGGGTATTACTGTCAGGGTGAGGTGGTCTGGCTGCTTACCGTGATCCGAGCCCTGATTGCACAGTAAAATTTTAGTTTTTCTTGAATTCTAACCAAGTGGCAGAAGTCAAATGTTGGAGTGCAAGGGGAATCAGATACTTAAAATCATTTTTATCTGCTTGGATCTGATCTGTAAAACCACTAAAAAAGCCAATCACTCGTTCTGTCTGCCACATAGTGCAGGGAAAAGAACTGGTTTTGCTTCTGTAGAAAAACTATATTATTTTCAGAGACTTTGGAAAATTGTGAACTATTCTCAGACATTTCTTTGTAATATGTCCTCCACTTCTCTCCACAAAAACATAGGAAAGATAAGATGATGATATCAGGACATATAAATCACATTCCCTTATAATATTTTTTTTCTGTGTATGTTTCCTTTTTTTTTTGAGACGGATTCTCACTCTGTCGCCCAGGCTGGAATACAGTGGTGTGATCTCGTCTCACTGCAAGCTCCGCCTCCCAGGTTCACGCCATTCTCCTGCCTTAGCCTCCAGAGTAGCTGGGACTACAGGCTCCCACCACCATGCCTGGCAAATTTTTTTTATTTTTAGTAGAGACGGGGTTTCACCATGTTAGCCAGGATGGTCTCGATCTCCTGACCCCGTGATCCACCCTCCTCAGTCTCCCAAAGTGCTGGGATTAAAGGCGTGAGCTGCCGTGCACACCTTTTCTGTGTATGTTTCTAATGCCAATATTAGGAATGATGAGGAAGAAATGTTAATGCGGCATAATGGCTCCATGTGAATGATTTGCACCCTGATGGCCTCATGAACTCAGATTGCCAGAAGCAAACTGGGACATGAAATGTAGGACATGGAGAGGAATATCAGAAAATTTCCTGCTGTTTCTAAGGAATTGCACAATTTGCAAAATATGCTGATAATATTTTGGATTGCAGCGTCTCCATGTCCACTGCTGTGTGTGTGGTTGAGTTGGAGTCTGTAGGAGCACAGCTTGAAAATGGCCAGGTGGCTGACCACTGGAAAAAGCACACGGCTCTACAAACTAGCTGCTGAGCAGCCTTCCGGATAGGTTGGAGGAAGGGTTTAGGGAGTGCAGTGTGGTTTGAGAAAAATCAACATAGCAGTGGAAGGGTGAGATGAAGAATAAAGGAGAAGCCCAAGTAACATTTGATACAGATAGTCACTCCATATAAGCCTTAAATGAAATGATGGGAAAATATATTGTTGCTAATTCATTGGCTTTGCTGTCATTACTGGATATCCAATTTCGGCGAAGGCTTTGGAGTAAAATGGTAACAGAACACATAAATATCACCAACCAACCTTCATCCTAAACATGATTGCATGTGAAATGACTCTGATAAGGCAGAAGGCAGAGTTGATCTATGTTAGCATGAACATAGTAGGCTTAAACATTTATATATGGCCAGGCGTGGTGGCTCATGCTTGTGATCCCCACCCTTTGGGAGGCTGAGGTGGGCGGATCACTTGAGGGCAGGATTTCAGAACCAGCCTGGCCAACATGGTGAAACCACGATTCTACTAAAAATACAAAACAATTAGCTGGGCGTGGTAGTGGGCACCTGCAATCCCAGCTACTCAGGAGACTGAGGCAGGAAAATCGCTCAAACCCAGGAAGCGGAGGTTGCAGTGATCCGAGATCATGCCATTGCAATCCAGCCTGGGTGACAAGAGCAAAACTCTGTCTCAAACAAACAAACAAACAAACAAACATTTATATATATTTTCTTTGTATTGTGTCATTTATCAAAAAGTGCGAACATGGCTTTGACCATGGCTTCTGGTTTTGTTTCTCAATTCTGTGAAGGATATATGGGGTATGGGAAGAAGCACGAACTTGGACAGATCTAGATTTGAGTCCCAAGCCTACCATTTGTTAGCTGCTGCATCCTGAGCACGCTGCTCAAACTCTTTCAGCCTCAGTTTCCTTATCTTCAAACCCAGGATAGCGGCACCTACCTTATGTATAGTTGTGAGGATTAAATAAAATGATGAATCAAGAGCACTAATTTTTATCTTTTTAAATCCATAATATACAGTAGGACATCCTTTTCCCTTTTTTTACATTTCTATTTGGTGTTCCTAGATGTACACACACACGCACACACACACAGAGACACATGTGACTTTAACAGAAATTTCATGAAACACTGCTTACTCTCACTAATGACACACTCTGATAGTTTCTGTTCTATTCTATTTCACATTTACAGAAATTCTGGTCATGACCCACTAAATTTATTTTACAACCCACCAAAGGGTCTTGACCCATAGTTTGAAAAACATGAATCCAGCACATAGAACAGTGTCTGGTACACAGTCATTGACCTGTAAGGAATAAACACTGCTCTGGGGAAGAAATGATGTCATGTAGTAGGTTTACTGAGGCATAATTCTTTGGCCAAAGGAAGTCATAATAAAATGCTAAAAGTTTCTTAATGAGAGTAGCATGAAGGTTGCCAATATGATAAAAGCACTTTCTCCTTCTCCTCCTCCTTCTTCTGATTAAGGCACAAAATGGAAAAAAAAATGAGGCAAAGAGACTGAAAAAATTAAAAACAAAACATGATGAGCTTTTTCTTAAAATAATTTAATTAAAAATTTCTAACTTAAAGACTGATTTCAGAATGGTTCATATTGACAATTTTGGACAATAAATGTTTAAAGGGGAGAAAATCCAAGGAGGTTGTTTACATACAGTTAACTAAAAGCAGAAAAAAGTAGGGCCTGCTGAGTTTCTATCCTCTAGACGATGGTAGAACATCCTTTTCTTATCTCTTTCCTTCTGCAGAAACAAGTAGAACATTAATTCAGAGTGAAGGAGATGTTAAAGGTATGGTTGGTATACTGGTTTTCTGCTGCTGTCATAACAAATTGCTACAAGTTTAGATGCTTAAAACGACACAAGTTGATTATCTTATCGTTTCCATGGGTCAGAAGTACGGGCACATCATGGCTTAGTGGTCCTTTTGCTCTGAGTCTCACAAGACTGAAATCAACACGTTGGCAGGGCTGCTTTCCTTTCTGAAGTCTCGGGATGAATCCACTTCCCAGCTCCTTCAGGTTGATGGCCTGACTCAGTTCCTTGCAGTTGTAGAATGGAGGTCCGCATTTTCTAGCTGGCTGCCCACCAGGGACCAGGCTTTTCTCCTAGAGGCTGCTGCATTCCTCCTTATGCTTCCCATGGCACTCCCTCCCACAACTAATTGAGTCTCTCCTACCCCTTGAATCTTAACTTCTCCTTCTGCCAACCTCTCTCTCATTCCCACTGGAGAAATTACTCTGCTTTTAAGAGCTCATGTAATTAATTAGATTGGACCCCCTAGATGATTCGCGATAGTATCTCTAGCATTAGGTCAGCAACCTGCAAAGTCTCTTTTGCTATGTAATGGAACATATTCACAGGATCCAGTGACTAGGGCATGGGTATTTTTGGAGGGCCATTAATCGGTCTGCTAAACATGGTCCAGAAATTATTTGCTGTTTAAGGAAGAGCTCTTACAGTCATCAGATTTTCCATGGCTTTTAAGTACCTAGAGTTACTGGATGAATCTTAAAATTAAGGAATTTTAGAGGCATCTTAAGATTCATGAGGTTCAACTTCCTCATTTCACAGATGAGGAAGTCAAATGGAATTACTTGCCTACTCTTACAGGAGACTGGTAAAAGTGTCCGTGGTACCTCCCACGTTTCTTGACTTCTGGTCCTTCATGGCTCAGATACTCAGAAATGATGATGGAGTATGTTATTGAAAGGGTGAATTCTTAAGAAGAAATAAATGAAAAGTCTCAGCAATTGGAAAGCCAGGCTTTTGTTTTGCCTCCTTCCAGATAGGAAACATTTGCAAGATAGAATTCTGGCAGTTATTTGTTGAAGGGTCATTTTGTACCATCCTCTCACATTTAAATGTGAATGGTGGACTTTTTTTTAAAAAGACTCAATTCTTAATGCTCTCTGTGATATCAGAGATATTTAACATTTTATTATCCAGATATTTCAGATAAAAAAGAGTGTTTTTTCTTCTTAATACAGAACAAATAACATTGTTTCTTTAATGAAACCCAAGAGAATGAGGATGAAAAGGAGTGCAAGAGGACAGAAAGAGAGCTTGAAACAATTAATACTTGAGAGTTCCTAAATGACAGAGTCAATGTTGTGCCCTTACTGTCTGAGGCTGATATTAACACACAAGACCAGTAGTAGTTTCTTATTTGTCAATGTCAATGGAAGCAGGAAAGAGGTTCTGTCTATCTGTCTATCTATCTATCCATCCATCCACCTATGAATTATTCTTTCACTCCCACTTCATTTACTCTATATTTACTGAGAATCTGTTATATGCCTGATGCTATGCTAGGGGTTGGGATACATTGAGAAATGAGATATGGCCTTTGCATGAGATCACAAGATGTGGTCTTCAGGAAGTTCACAGTTTAATCAGGGAGACAGATATTAGAACAGATGTAAAAGCATGTTGTCCCAGAATTGTGACTAAAATCCCAACCTGCAAGGAAGATGCTCAAGTAATCCTATTTTTTAAGAATAGGCAAATGGGAGCCAGACATCTCCATCCAGGGCTTAAAAGGAGGAGGCAGAACTTCCCTGTTAGCACCTGCCACCCTCCAAACACAGGATGAAGGGGTGGGAAGGGAAATGATGGTCCCTTACATAAGAAGCCTTGAGAAGGAATGGGAGACACAGGAATGTTTTGGGTCACTAGCCTTGTGAGGAGTGCCGTGTTCATGGTAAGAGGTGATTGCCACTCTCCCTTTGGGTGGCACAGGGGTTGATCTCCTTCCCCATCATCAAGTGAAGGGGCTCCCCACAATCCTGTGGAGAGATTGGGTGTGACTGTGCAGGGCAGGGAGACTGGCATCTCATTCCTTAGTCAGCAGACTTGCTGATCTGTCCGTGAGTACCTGGGAAAGGGAAAAGAATGGGAGGGAGACTACGGGGCTGCAGAAACAGTACCATGATCAGCACAACCACCAGTTATTCTGGCAGGGGTCTGTGAGTCTCTAGTGGGTGGAGTGGAACCTGTGGAGGTGGTTGGGCTTGAGCCCTTTTGATGCTACTCCACTTGAGGGAGATACACACAGGATAAGGGGACCCCATCAGCAAAGGACTGTGAGAGATGCAGCATGAGTGACAGGATATGGGAGGATAGAAGAGGTGGCCAGAGTAGCATTTCCCATGTCAACAAAACATGTAGTCAGAAGGCCCCTTCAGTGCTCTCCAGTCAACATATTCATGAGCCTCACAAAAGAGTCGGCTTTGAGTGCCTGCCCACGTGCGCAGCCTTAATGGCCAATCAGGGTTGGCCAGAGAGAGGACTGCAATGACTCCAGTTAAGTAAGGACCCATTTGCTGTTCACCAATCTCCCGTATCTCCCTTCCTTGTTCCCATCACCAGAGAATCCAGACCTGAGCACAGAGGTGGTGCGGTAATGAAAGTGTCATCCTTCACTCTCCAAGTCCCTCAAGCCATAGGTCTGACTTGCAATGAGGGAGAGGAAAGGTTTTGAATCAAATATGAGTCCAGAGTTATTAACAGGATGGAGCTGATTTTAATAACTGAAAAGTTATGGCACTTGTTCGAGGTGTTAAAGGATTTACTATTGAGTGGGGAAGGAAGATTTGACAGAGTGTGAATGAAAACAGTGATTTTAAAATGTTGTTTGTTTCCCACTGATTTGAAATTCCAATTCCTCAATACAATGGTTACAAAATAAATGCAAAACAGAAGGACTGGTCTATAATGGTGGCAAGTACTTTTCCTTTCTTGCACAAGGTTTTGTTTTTTCTAGACTTCATAAACTTGTCTTAATTATTGGTTTGCTTCAGTTTCTATTTACATATTACCAATTTGACCTCAACCATTTTTATCAATTGTCAAAATCTTCGTTCAGTCTGTTGGAGTCCATAATGTGTTCTATTACACGTACTTTGCTGAAGAAGTGTCTTTTAGATCCCTTCTGACCTGTTTCAATTTGAACTGGTTGCTCTCTGTGTCTGCTTCAGAGCTGTCAGCTTGTGGTCTCCCAATAATATTTTTCTGGGAATTTCCTTTTTTTTTTTTTTTGAATTTCACAATGATATGCCTTAGTTTGTGTCTCTTTCCATTTTCATCTATTGTGCTGAGTGAACACTTGATGAAAATGCGTACTTTCCATCTGAAATTTGTGCCTTCTAGTTTGGGATTTATTTTTTCACTTTTGGTGAATTATTTGGCTGATGATTCTACTCATCTGTTTTCTGTGTTCTCTCTGAATTTATCTATAGATACTAAACTCCTTGAGTTGTACCTTAGATTTTCTTATGTGTTTTTCTCCCTTTCCATTGCTTTGAATTTTTGCTCTATTTTCTGGAAGATGATCATTGAGGTTTAAAACATTGAGGTGTTAAAATCAATTAATTAGGCTAACAATGTAATTTGGCAAGCATCCCCAAATTCCCTAGACTTTGGAAGAGGAGGCCATCTGAAGAAACCATTTTAGTTATTCTCCTGGTTCCAACTACATCTGTGTCCAAACGAATGGAAATAGCTTGAAATATTCTCCTTCCTCTGACAGCCTCCAAAGGGAAGCATCATAGAACCTTTGACTTATAAACATTTAGGGTTGAATGGAAAGTTAGAGATTTATTGTGATACTCTTTTAGCAGTCGAGGGGACTGAGACCCAGAATAGTAAAATGGCTCTCACAAGGTCACATGACTGGTTTGTGGCAGAGCAGGAACTAAAATCCAGTGTTCTATATTTTAAGTTCGGTTTTCTTTGCAACATACCACATTATCACTCACAGTCCCTGTGGAAATTTCTCCCTTGCATCTAACTGAAATTCTTCACCGTGTGTTTGAATCCCAGTTTCCTACTGTCTCCACCAAGAGTGATGAGTGTTGGCCATTGTTCCTGGCAATAGAAAGTCTTTGTCTCTCTTAGCTGTATGTTATGTTTTCCTCTGCTGGGATGGGGCGATGTCCATTTCACATTTGCACTCCTCTGAAGTTAACAAGAATTCTGAATAATAAAAGACAAAACTGGTAGTTACTGCTGTTTGCAGTCATTTCTCAAATACTTGCATTGAAACCAAGGTTAAGATCTGGTTCCCACATGCCTGTAGGTTTCATGCAGATGTCTCCTCTCAGGGAACAGACTTTTTCTTATTTCATAACTGGCTGCAGGCATTGTTTCCACCCTGCAAAACTCTCGCTAGGTGGACAATTCAACTGGGGTCCAGAACTTAAAATGGTAGCTTTATCTAGGGCAATCCTTTCCCTACCACTCTGTGCCTTAGTTTTGATATTTATTGACAGTCTACTCATTTTGAGTTGGGCTTTCTAAACATGCATGCACTACCTCTGTGTATACAAACAGAATTTGATACACCCTTGCCTCCTCCTCTTACTTCCTCCCACCTCCATTTGGACCTTTTGCTATTTAAAATATGCAGGATCAGTTAAAAACATGAGTGTATTCTTTGATAAATATTTTTAAAAGATTCTTGGCTCAAGAGTTGTTTTGTTTTGTTTTGGAACTGGGAAGGGATCGGGCTGCAATCCAGCACTCATTATTAGATGTTTTCTCTCTGACGTATGAAGACCGCTCAGGTGGCTGTAGCTCTGCAAAACCACAAGAGGGCAGGAGAGCCTAAAGAATGAGAAGAGGATCCGCCATGGACACAAACTCCTCTTTGTTCACCTAGAGGCCAAATCATCAGATGATCTGCAAAACCTGGCAACTCTCAAGAACAATAGAGGGGCATGTATTAAGTGACCAGCTTGCTAGCCAGACCATCCAGAGAAGAGCAGCCGACTGCTGGGTCCAAGATTTATAAGCTGCAATCTTTGGCTAGTCAGCTGACCTCTCTGAATCCTTTTCTCCTCTGTAGAAATGAGCCTGGTATTGCCCACGAAGCACCTGCCTGTCTTCCTTCCAGCTTTTCCCAGAGGTTGGTTCCAATGCCTAATGCCACTCTTTCCTCAATGCCAAATGTCACTCCGCTGAAAAACCTTCCAGACCCCCTCATCCTCGCTCTCGTACTACTCTGCACTGACCTGATAGTTTTTCTCTGGTTGTGTTCTTATTATTTGTTTCCAAGTCTGCTTCCCTCATTTGACTAGAGCTCTTGCAGGGCAGCTACTGTGTGTCTTTATACCTGGCGTTCAAGGAACAGTGGAATTCTAAGCATTTCTCTCCCTTCTTTTTGGCTCCCTCCCTTCCTTTATTCGTTTATATAGGTTTTTGCTCCAAGAATCAGGATAGGCATTAGGGAGGATATAGTACCTGCTCTCATAGGATTACAGGTTAAATAATATTTTGGCTAAAACTGCCAGTATGAAGGAGTAAGCATAACAGCCACATGATTAGCCATTGCACTTACTGAAATAAGCAAATGTTAGCATGATGTGCAAAGAGAAGACATACCTCATCTGGCACATACTGGGGCTCAGACCTCTCTTGGCTGTAGACGTAAAAAAGATGTTTCCAAAGAAATATAAAAAATATATACAAGGAGGCCTGTTTTTCATTTAGTTAGAAATGAGCAGGTGAAAGGGATTTAAAGTTCTAATAGGATTCAAAAACGCCACAGAAGAGTGGAATTGTGCAAACCCACTGTTCTCAGTGAAGAATGGTGCAGTTAGTGGTCAAGAGTGGGGCTTTGGGGTTAGAGTGAGCCAGCTTCCTCACCTACCTACCTAGGAGGGCAGGCAGGGTGCCTCACCTTCCTAAGCCCCAGCTGTTTATCTGAAAAATGAATACGAAATAGGAGACAGTTGACCAAAGATCAAGGGTAATGCCCGGCACATGAGAAAGCCGAGGAACATGTCAGTTGTTACTGACTGTGATCTTCCTTCTTTTTGGTAATTGACTTCACCTCGTTCAATAACTTCCCACAATGAGGATGAACCTTAGAGGGGGGTGCCTGAATGTCCCAAGAATGACAGCAGATTTTTTAGGGAAACAACCGTGCTTGTTTGGTTTGAGGATCTAACAGTGCGGCTTTGGGAGTCCCAGTCCTGTAGCGTCCTCCCTTGAGAGTGAGAATAGAACCCACCAGGGTGGCTTGGTTGTCACCGAGATCTGGTGCTGCCCTTGCCACATTCTAACTCATTGTGAGCCAGCCATCCATTAATGCATCTGAACAAATTAGCTCTGATTTATAATTTTATCTTGGGAGGTGGCAGAGTCCCATAAACTGCTGTATTGCTTCACTGATGATCATTTGAGCCAAGGGAAACAAAGGAAGAAAAGAATCAGATTTAAGCACAAATTCTAATCACACTTCACATATAGAAATGCAACAAGTAAGCTAGCCTTTGGAAATGGCCATCATCACAAATGTATTGTGTGTCTGAGGCTTTGCAAGTGTCTCTGTTAGGATAGTATGTTGCAGAGGTGCATGGAGGTTAAATACAACTTCAGAGCAGCCTCACAGTGCTTTGTATAGCTGACATGCCTTTACATGCCCTGTGGCTTTCCAGGCAGGAAAGGGGACCCAGTAGAGGTGCTGAGGTTTTCACACCTATCACAGGCTTCTTAGTGTGAGTGTGGAACTTACCAGGGCTAGCTCTTCCAAGCTGCAATTTCCAGATGATTGGAAGTTACATAGTGATCATGGCCATTGGTTATTCTGGATTATTACAAAGAATCAGGGAAGACATTATTTACTCTTTTATTGGATTTTCCAACATATGGCAGGGTTGGGTGTGTTGCTCTCTCATCTCCAATAAAGAATCGACTTTCTCTTGGCCAGCAACTCTTGTGCGTAGGAGGCTGAATGCCTTGTTCTCTTGGGAAAGATTGACTTAGTTGCCAGGATGAGGAATCCAGCTACGCCTGGACAGGGTGGGGTCTCCAGGGAGCAATGTGAGGGAGAGGGGGGGATTGAACAAGAAGACCTGGGCTCTGGTAAAGTTAACTTTTTAATATTTACTAGGGAGGCTAGAGTTTCAGTTGATAACTGCGTGATGTGTTTGCACCAAGTGAGCCAAATTACATCCCAGAAAGCTGTGTGACCGAAGGCTTTACAGTAATTCAATCACAGAAAAGGACGTGAGTATTCAGACACCACGTAGTGTCCAGTGGTACAGGCTTGGGATAGCAAAAGAACCTGTACTGTGGATTCATTCATGACTTCATTTCAGCACAATGACATTATCAGGCACATTAAATTAGTGTAACTGATGTGAATATTATTGGTTTTAAATTTTATTTATAAAATTTATTTTCATTTATAGTTACATGTTTTGATTAATATTTGTACCTGTTTAGGTAAGGTCATGATAATAATAATTTAAGTAAACACTAGGAAATTACAAGGTTTTTTTTTTTAAAAAAATGAGTTCATCATGCATTACTCATGTTTCAGAAAGACTAAATTAAAGGATATTTAATAGAGTGCTTTTCTGTATCAAAGTTCAGTCAGAAAAAGAGATCCAGTATGAGTGATATGGAATAGGGGGTTTATTATTCCATCTTATGCAACTGTGGGAGTTGGTGAAGAAGTCTAAGGAAGACTGTTATCTTTTTGTCTGGTCTGATAGTGAACCTGAAGTTGCTGTACCTCTGCAGAGCTGGCAGCTGGGGAATAATAAGCTGGGCATGAAGTAGTGCAGAAGGCAAAGAACAAATGCAATTGAGAAGACAGTCTGGAACCTACCACCATCCCCTAACACCTCCAAACCTGATATGCAGAACCTGAAGCAGGAAATGTGGTGGCATCTGCGACAGCTGCACGTTTGGCTGCAGGCTTACACTGACAAGGTGATCCCACAGATTTGCTACCATATCCTCTGGTACCTACATCCACCTTCAGAACATAATGGCTGCTACTTCACTTCTGCCCTCTGAATCACGGGCAAACTTCTCTTGAGATTAACACTAACCTGCACCAACTGTAGGAGGGAGTGTTGGGAATCTCAGCTCAAGATTAGTTAAGTGAATATAGTACAAAGCCATTGCAATAATTCAATTTCAGCTATTTCTGGGATGAGCATTTAAGCAGACTCTATAACACAGCATATATTCATTTAATTTTTATTGAATGATAAATGATTTGATGAACAATATTGAGGTTCAATTAGTCTCTTATGTCTTAGTGATCCCAATTTTGCAGTTTAGCACAGGGTTTGGCATGTAGTTTTTGCTCAGTGAATATTTGTTGACTGTTACTGAATGGTGTGGCAGGAAGAGCAATGGTGCAATTGTTAGCCAATCATGAGGCTTCAGGGTGGTCCCAGTTGGCTACTACTTCACTGTGGGGGCCTAGAGCAAATCACGCCAACTCTGTGGCCTCGGTTTGGTCTAAGGGACTGAGATGAAATAATCTCTATGTAACGTTTTTGCTCAGAAGTTTCACAGTTCAGAGAGTTTATCAGATTGCTTTCTAAATGGGCGGGGCGGGGGGCGGTGGGGAATGTTTCACAAACTGGGCATTTGATACGTGGAATGAGAGTTAGAGAATGTGAGTGATCACTAACCAAAGCAGGACTGGGTGGGGCCCCGTTGGGAGCCCTGGAATCCATCAGTCTGCAGGGAGACCTACCTGGAGGGTGCTTGATAGGAAGAGGAAGGATAAGTGCAGATGGCAGTTGCAAGGGAGCTCAAGACCAACTTTGCCTGTTGGAAAAATTGTTCCTCAACTGACTCTGCTCCATGAAACACAATCTGACTCGATTCAAGTCTGGCTTCTCCGTCGCGTTGGTTTTTCTGCAGAGCTAGTTCTCTACAGCAGAGATCCTTGTCCCATAGCAAGTGGCAGTGTCTTGTGAGATTCCCAGGCTTCCTAGGACACAGAACCTTGCCTTGAAAAGTCTTCTTTCTTGGCTTGGGCACTGATTTCTTCTATCTGTTCCAATTCTGCCAGTTGCTTTCATGCACATGCTATTTGAACTGAGCTTGGCCGATGGCTCTAAATTTTTAGATGAAAATGGGGTAGAATGTCCTTTTTTTTTTTTTTTTTTCAAATGTGTGAGATAATTTGTAGTCTTTTGAGCATGAGACAAGAAAAATCTCCAGCTTAGGCCATGGTAAATGATGAAAAGTCATGGTAAACTCATTCCTGTTTTAGACGGAATAACCATTTCCTTATGCGTACCCGACCCTGGCCACATCCCAGGACCTCAGATGCATGAGGTCCAATTCAAGCTAAATTTTACAGTTTATCTAGAACTTAAAGTCAGTAATCAGCTATTTACCAAGCATCTACAATGTTGTTTGGCTAAGTAGGTGCTGGAAGAATCCTGAAACATAATTAAACATAATACTTTCAAAGAACTAATCATATTCTTGGAAATAGAACAAACACATGAACAATTAGGAAATGAATGTGCCTGACAGGTGGCTCTAAACATGGTGGGGCTCCAGGAGGAGCTTTACAAATCTATGTAATTCACATAAGAATTTTCTTTTACGTGATGGGCATGGAACGAGGCTTGTAACAATTGTCAGAAAAGAGGAAAGGTGTTCCAAGCTGGAGATGGGAATGACAAAGAGGTGATAAGAAGGCATGAAGGGAGGACAGAGGAGAAGTAGATAGAATATTAGATCGATACAGAGTAGGACATCTGCATGTTTTTTTCTCTTCTTAACATTAAAATATTAATACTTTATTTTTAAGAGCAGTTTGAGGCTCACAGCAAAACTGGATAGAAAGTCTACTGCTTCCATTTACCCCCTGTCCTCACACACCCATGACTTCCCCCTCTATCAACATGCCACACCACCGTGGCACAACCTTTGTAAGTTTCTGTGCTCATCTTTCCTTGATATTGTTAGACTCTTTTTTTAAATTTATTTTTTAATTTTTTAGACAGAGCCTCGCTCCATTGCCCAGGCTAGGGTGCAGTGGTGTGATCTCAGCTCACTGTAACCTCTGCCTCCCGGGTTCAAGCAATTCTTCTGCTTCAGTCTCCTGAGTAGCTGGGATTACAGGTACGTGATACAATGCCTGGCTAATTTTTGTATTTTTAGTAGAGCCAGGGTTTCACCATGATGGCCAGGCTGGTCTCAAACTCCTGACCTCAGGCGATCCACCCACCTTGGGCTCCCAAAGTGCTGGGATTACAGGCATGAGCCACCGCACCTGGCCCAGATAGGCTCTTTTAAGACAAGATGCTAAACTGGAGTTTAGGTGCTCCCTGGCACAATCCCAATTTCAGGATATGAGCCTCTGTTTTTGGAGGATATTTTCTGAAGAACTATTGTCCGAGATAACCAGTTTAGATTGAGAATATAGGCTGAAAACCGAATTCCTAAAGCCCGTTCTATTTTTCTGGTGCAGACCCGTACATCTTGCCTCTTTCCCTTCTAGCAGCTCAACATCTATCAGTTAGTGCTCTAAAAGAACTTCGCAGGTGGCAGTACTGAAAAAAAAATGCCCTTTTCCCTCTCATAAAAATGCCTCTTTACTTTATGCCTTTCCATCATCTCATGTAGCTTTCCAAAAAATGAAACACGTACATAAAGACCAACTACACTCAAAATGCTGAGTGGGTCAGGGAGAGACTGGGATCTTGATCATTAACCAAGGCTCTGTGGAGGAATTAAGTTGTTTGACTCGTAGCTCCAGGCCTGGTGAATTAGGTAGTATTTCATTTCAATCCTTTGTGGGATTCAGGCTGCCAATATCTAGGCTTTGAAGTGGTTTCCCCCTCCTATGATGTAACTGGATTCCCTTTGCTAGGCCTGAAGAGGCGTTCTTATACTCCTTTTCCCCAAACTAGTCACCGGTGGTTTGCCAGCCTGTGAGTCTGATGTGACTTCTCCTCTGGTTTTCAGCAATTCTCCCCCAAAGTCTGTATTTCCTGCCCTAGATAATTTAAGAAATGAAGATTGCCATACATTCTGCCTGTATGTGTGTGCTTATGTGCATTTGGTGGGGGGCGGGTGCTGGGCTGGTAGCAAGTGCTACAAATTTCAACCCTCAGAATTTAACTCTTCCAACTCAACTGAGATTGAAGAGTGACTCTGCAACCCTATTTCTTTATTTTGGGCCATCTACACTGGCACAGGGTTTACTGACTCTTCAGTTTCCATTAGAGGAGAGTTGCCTTACCCATTTTTTGGTTGATCATTGGAGAAAATGGGTATTTTATTGGAATCATAGAATGTCTTCACTTCAGAATCTTTCCAGAGGTTACAGATTGATCTTTCATCTATCTACTCGTTTTCCATGTTGTGAGAAATAGTTTGTGTCGAGGCTTTTCTGAGAGATAGATGCAGGCTCTCTATAAGTCACTCTCACTTTGAGTAAAGGCCCCCACCAGAAAGCTGTGTGTTGGGATGTGTTTTGCCTCTTGCATAGATGTATTCACTGACTTTCACCATTGAAGTATGTCTCTAGCCAACACTGAGAGGTATATAGGGGCCACTGTGTGAAACTTACTTTATTTATTGTAAGAAAACTTTTGAAATGTTGCCCTTCATCATACACTGTCTTTCTTAAACGAGGAAAATAACAAAACAAACAAGTAAATAAAGATTCTATCATGTGTCAAATATGCTTTTTCTAAACTGTGGTTTCTTAGTAGGAACAATTTCATAGCAGATATAAAATCTCATTGTATCGGTTCCTGCTGATTTAAAAGTTATAATAGTTTGTACCTATGATTTTGATCTCAGATCGAATTGCCTTTTAAAACTTTATTTATTTTTATTAATTAATTATTATTTTTTTAGAGATAGGGTCTTGCTCTGTTGCCCAGGCTGAAGCGTAGTGGTTCAGTCTCAGTTCACTGCAGCCTCAAACTCCTAGGCTTAAGAAATCCTCCTGCTTTGGCCTCCCAAAGCGCTGAGATTACAGGCATGAGCAACCACATCCAGCCTGATTTTGATCTTAATGTAAGCATGACATATTTTGTAACTTAAGCTCATGGTACCTTCTTTTGTCAAAAAAGTCTTTGGCTGGTTCATAATTACGGCCTTAATTTACTGCATTTTACCTACAGATGCTCGTTTGTTTAGTGGCTTATAAAATAGTCTGGGGAAAGTAAATGGCACTTGTTGGAAATGGTTTCGCAATTTGGAGGTTAAGTTGTGTTTCTTCTTCTATCAACTCAAATTATTCTGTCTAGGTCTCTTCACACTAGGTGGCAGAAGTGGCTCATGGAGGAGTCTAATTTCCTGACCCACCATTTGATTGCTTCTCGGGGGCGGGAGCACTGAGGGGAGTGGTAAGTCAGTTACTTACAATGGACACTGAGATGCCTTTCTCTGGTGAAATGAGCAAATGTGTGGCTTGGGGGATGATCTCTGATTCCGAACATGTAGCCCCACTCATCTTTCTGTCTCTATTCTTGCATCTAAGAGACAGAGGTGAGGGCAGGAAGAGAGAAAGAGCACCTTCCTTTTTCCTTATATTAAAGTAACCAGAATCACATTTAATAAATCACAAGACAGATGAGAAGTTACAAGCTGTCATACACCCTGAATCGACCTGCCTCTGATGAGCTGCAGGAGACAGCCGTCTCTTTAGTGGCCCATGGGTCTCTCGAATGTGCTGATGGATGCCAGGTTAGCAGTGTTTCTGCTTGGAATTCTGCTCACATGTTACTTTTGGACCATTTCAGTTGTTTAATCAGCATGGTGAGAGAGCATGAGAATTGGGTGGGAGTTGCTACAGTCTTCTTCTTTGATTTGGTCTTGTTTTGGGCAAGTTACTTAATCTTCCTAGTACAAAAGTTTCATCATCTGTGAAATGGAGATGATAATAGTACTTTATAGTGTGTCTTTGAGAATTAAAGGAGATAATACATGTAAAGTGTTTGGCACATGGTAAGTAGATAATATATGTTTGTCATTGTTTTTTGATTAAATCAAACTCTATGAATGAACTTTAGTTTCATAATTTATAAGATGATAGTTTTGAATAATAGACCTGACGCGTTGTTAGCCTTCAAAGTCTAAAAATCTGTGTACAATGTGTGCACTATGTCATTTCTATATCACTCATAGGGCCTCGCACCTGGATGTGCACACAATAGTTAATCATGTGTTTATTAAGTGCTTATTGAATTCTGGATACATAGAGAACATAAGGAACTATGCTTCTAACATGATTTATTTTACATATAAGAAGATAGTTAGAACAGAAGTAATATATTCTGTTTGTTCCTTCTTGTTCATTCATTTAATCATTATATTTAAAATAATGAACATTAATGCACCAAACCATTACTACACCCTAGGAACTGAGCAAAAACCGAACAGGTATAGAAAGCAAAGGTAGAACAAGTTTCATGTCCTCAATGATGTGACTTCGAGGTAGGGAGACAGAGAAATGTAACATGGTGCCAAAAAACCCAAGTCTACACAGAGTGGAGCCAAGGGTGAATGAGCTTGTTGTATTAGCAATTGCAAGCTGTTTGATGTAGCTAGTGTGTAGGGTGCTTTGGAGGAGTTTTCAGAGATAAGCCTACTTACCAACATTTTCTAGGGTCTAAAGTGTGCATGGGCTGTCAGAACGGCCACATTTGAAATGTAGATGTACATAAAGTTCAGCATTTTAAATTAATGAAAATATATTGACTTTAACAATTCTACTGAAACTTTTCTATGGTAGAAATGGTAACAACAACTGTACTACATTGTACAACTCATAGAACTTAGACATTATCTCATTTGATTAGTCATAATAATAGTATATTTCATTTAATGAGCCTATATTATTTACTAAGTACTGTGTTTGACACATGACATATGTTATCTCATTTATTCTTAATTAGAACCCTTTCTATCAGGAGCCCCAGTTTACCAATAAGGGGTGTAAGTTAGGAAGAACCAGCTTAAGCTCTGTGAGAGAGAAATCATGTCTATTCATCTATCTATCTGGCATGCTGCCTGGCACCTAGTAGGACTTTAAGTGATGTTTATTGACTGACTAGATAATATGACTTTTTCAGGTGAAACTAGTGACTAACGGAGACAAGTAGAAAGGTATTGGATTTTGACAATTTTGTTCGACATGATCATGGCTAGTGGAAGTCCACTTCTTTTGTGATGTAGGAGAGAATCAAACTCAGTATATGTCCTTTTAGCTATTGATACTTGCTGGAAAGAAATGCAATCTTGGTAGCCAATTGCTTTTCATTTGTCAAGGATGTTGACTCTGGTGAGATAGTCCTTAACTGTGCAGGAAAGGCTATCAGTAGTTATGTTTTTGAGGAGTCAAAAGTTATTTGTGTGTTTTTGACTGCATGGGGCGTTGGTGCCCCTAACCCCTTGTATTCAAATGTCAACTATATTGTTTCTGAGAAACCTTTCTTTTCGTTGTTAGTTTGATCCAATAGCCTCTAGTCAAAGGTGTTGTATTATTGTTTCAGCTTCTGGTCTTGGGAGTCATTTTGGTTGAGGAAAGGTCACCAAATTTTGGGAAACTGACTTCATGACTGAAGAACATTTTTGAGACTTTTGAGTTTGCTCCCTTTCAAAATAATGTTTTTTCTCCTTAATGGACTTAACTGAATAATTCAGCCAATAGTTTCTGATAGCTTACTCTGTTTAGGTCCTATGATGGGTGCTGAGGATACAAAGATGGTAAGATACAGCTCTTGCTTTCAAGGATAAAAGGGGGAGACAAACTTGTAGACAGATTACTTTCGTACTCAGTGTGTTTGAGACCCTCAGTGGGAGAACATGAAAGGCCTATGGATGCACAAAAGAAGAAGAAACGGAGGCCATTGTTTGCTTCCCAGCATCAGCCGCTTTGGCTAATGGGAGGTAAAGCGGGAGGAGAACTTCTAGGAGGGGCAAAACCATCTACTGGCTATGAATGGGTGAGAAGGCTCAAGTTGCACCAGCAGTAATCTGATACCTCTGCCTCATCATTTTGATGGACCAACAGCTCCCCAGATTTTAGAATCAGATGAACACTGCACGTATTATTTGTGTCTCTTTCATATTCACCAGCTGAAAGAATGCAAGTCCTCATTGACTTGGATGGCTCTCAGATGGAGAAGCTAAAGTTTACCCTTTCTTCTTCCATTCATGGTCCACTGATGTGTGGCACCTCCCATGGTTGTCCTTGGTCTAGGCTCTGAGATGCTGATTTATCTTTGGCCATTAATCTTTTTTTTCTCTCTCTTTTGATACAGAGTCTCACTTGCTCTGTCACTCAGGCTGGAGTGCAGTGGGGTAATCATAACTCACTGCAGCCTTGATCTCCTGGGCTCAAGTGATCCTCCCACCTTAGCCTCCTACATAGCTGGGACTACAGGTGCACACCACCATGCCTGGCTAATTTTTACATTTTATTTTATGTAGAGACAGAGTGTCACTATGTTGCCCAGGCTGGTCTCCAGCTTCTGGCCTCAAGTGATCCTCCCATCTCACCCTCCCAAAACATTGGGATTACCGGTGTGAGCTGCTGTGCCCAGCCTGGCTATAAATCTTCAATCTGTTGTATTACTAATTCTTCCTTCAATCTCCTCTTCCCCAGTTTTCTCCCTTTGTGTTTATTTTGTTCTCTCAGTGAGTAAATAACTGAGAATATCTCTATTTATTCTAAGAATTTGATATAAAGGTGAATGCAAACTTAAGTACAAAAACTGCCGGGCAGAACTGATTATCTACACCTGCTATCAGAGAGTGAGGGAATCCCTGGAGAAGCAGGGGTGCTGCCATGACTGCTCATCAACCTAATAGACCAATGTTAAGCATGAGGATGCCAGATAACAGTTTGTGTCTTGATTAGAAGCTAAGGGCAGGTAGCAGGCATTCAGCAACCCTGAAATGGCAAAGTTAGGGAATTGGGTTTTGAAAATGAGTCACCCAAACATTTTCTCTCTAAACATCTGCAGGTTGTTAGCCTGATTTATTTTGAATTAAAAAATCTTTTTGAGCTGGCTGACAGCTTATTTTAATTCCCAGCTGTTAAAATGTTTCAGCAATTGGAATTAGGGGCCGTGCCATTGCTTTTGATGTGGTGGGAGCCAGTTCAGCACAAAGGTACACCTGGGACCCTGCCCCTTCTCATCACAGCCATCCATAGTTTTATTTCCTTCTGTTTAAGAGCTTGGTGCTTTGAGCTCTTTGTTTACGATCTATTTGCTTGGGTCTTATAGGACTGGTGGCCAAGGGAGTTTAGCTCATATTCCAGGATGTGGTGGCTTTTATCCAGCATATAGTGCTTTGTTGCTGTCTTAGATTCCTTCTGTGACAAGTTGGGGGATAAACAAATAAATAAATAAGTGTATATTTAATTAATATTGCCCCGTCCTTTCCCAAAATATGCTGAAATAAACTTTCTACCCAAAGTTGTGGTTCTTATAAATGTTTTCAAGATTTTTATGCAGATTTTTGGCTTGGTAAAGGCCCATTTTCCCTGGTTTTGAACGAGCGCCTCTGTTTTTTGCTGTGATTTTGGATAGGGGATCTGGGCACCCAGTCTCCTCTATCCTGATGCCACTTACCACAAACAGCTGACACCGCCACCAGCATCTATCATGACCACCATCAAGGAGCTGGTCCTGGCGACTCCTAACTCCTCTGGAATGCTGTCTGATCATTACTATTCCTTTTAATGCCGGATTTCCCCAAGGAATTATCTACACTAGCTACTTTCCCTCTTCAGCTTCTCTTTACGCCTCAGTTTTTTCATTCTCTTTGTGGCTCACTCTATGCTTCTATTGACACTGGGCTTTCAAAGGTCATTCATGGCCTTTTTTTTTTTTTTTTTTTTTTTTTTTTAGAGCATGCATTTTAGAGCCTGCTTTCAATTAAAAAAGTAGTATGGCTTATAATATAGCACTTAGAAAACACAGAAAAATGTAAAGAAAAGACATTCATGATCCTGTTTTCTAAAAATAATTATTTATAACATCAAGTTTACCTCCACTCGGACATATTCTCTGCATATGTGCATATATATTTAAAAAATTGAGCCCCACAAGATTTGTAGTATTCATTCTTTTTCAAGATCGTGAGCACTCAGACAACTGGAAAATCCTCATGAACCGTGCTTTAAGCATTCATGACTTTTTAATTGGATCTCAGTCTTTTTGTTACTTGATTTCTTTGCTTATTTCATGGCCTCCGTGTATCTGCATTAAGGGAAATTAAAAAACCAAAACCTAGAATGACATAATGGGACATTAAATATTAGAGTAAAGATTTATGGCTTTATTCAGTGGGCACTGAGAAATCCAATCCTGTTTTTTAAGCTGTAAAATGAAGCATCAGATTAATACAAGATGAAAAAATGAATGGAAGAGACCATTTTGAAGATGGTCACAGTAGTCTAGGTGGAGATAGGTATTGAAATTATTAATTAGACTAATAATAAACAGAATCAAATGTAAAGCAAAATTTGGAGAAACATGGAAAGAGTCAAATAGATAAGATCAGGGGAATGATAAAACATGTAGAGGGAAACTGGAAAGAGAGATGCCTTTCTCTAATTATGTTCTTCATTTTTGACCGTCATGTTTCCATATCTGTTCTCTCTTTCTGTAGTATCCTTTTTTGATCATCTATTTTTATTGAAATCTACACTTTTTTAAGTTCCGGGGTATACATGTGCAGGATGCGCAGGTTTGTTACAAAGATAAATGAGTGTCATGGTGGTTTGCTGCACCTATCAACCCATCATCCGGGTATTCAGCCCAGCATGCATTAGCTATTTCCCTGATGCTCTCCTTCCCTGTTGTTCCCCTCCCTGTGCACTCCCTACCCCAGCAAGGCCCCAGTGTATGTTGTTCCCCTCCCTGTGTCTGTGTGTTCACATTTGAAATCTACACTTTTTATCAGGACTCTTCCTTTTCGTGAAATTTTTCTTGATTACCTCAGGCAGATATTATACCTCCAATTTCTTAGAATTCTGTCATACTTTCTATATCTCAACTTTTATCTCGTTATTTTAGGGGAATGATCTGCTCAGCTGGAGTTAGGGATACAGCTTGTGGTTTAGGCTTTAGATGAAGGTATAGGAATAAGAAAAATGCAAAGAGGCAATTGAAAAGTATAAGATTACATGATCTAATGACCAAGATGAAATTACAAACTCCGTTTCATGTGCGGTCTGAATTAAAAATACTTTAACTTGTGACAACATATTAAAGTTAGCTCCTTGGGAGCTTTGTAGGATAAAATGAATAGGAGGAACTTAACCTTTGGTAAGAAAATACATCATAGTTTCCATGTCTCTCAATGAACTGGAAGAGAGTGCTGATTCTTTTTTCTGGAAATTTAAGAAAATGATTTTATATTAAACAATTATCCTCCCTCCCTCCCTCCCTCCCTCCCTTTCTTCCTTCTCCCTCCCTTCCTCTCTCCCTCTCTTCTTTCTCTCTTTCCCTCTCTTTCTCTCTCTTATTTTCTTTCTTTCTTCTTCTTCTTCTTTTTTTTTTTTTTTTGCTGGGATATCCCTCTGTCGCCCAGGCTGGAATGCAGTGGTACAGTCTCAGCTCATTGCAACCTCCGCCTTCCAGGTTCAAGCAATTCTCCCACCTCAGCCTCCTGAGTAGCTGGGATTATAGGTGTGAGCCACCATGCCCGGCTAATTGTTTTTTTGTATTTTTAGTAGAGACAGGGTTTCGCCATGTTGTCCAGGCTTGTCTTAAACTCCTGGCCTCAAGTGATCCACCTGCTTTGGCCTTCCAAAGTGCTAAGATTACAGGTGTCAGTCACCACACCCAGCCGACTATTATTTCTTGATAATCTTTCCTGAAGAATTTATCTTTATGCGGCTGAATATGAGTTAATTTGTTTTCTAGAACGATGCATTGATACAAAACAATGTTGGTTTTCCACTAGGCTTTTCTTTCTCTAAAGGCCTTCAAATCTTAAGAGAAATATGACATTGAGTGTGAAAGCAATATATTAGAGAAAATAAATATTTCCTGCCTCCAGCTTTCCATTTTAAATTTGGCTAAACTTTGGGAATCATTTTAGAAGAGTGGGGTAATATTTTGAGTGAGATTCTCTCAGATGCAGTTTAGTTGGGAATGAGTCACATGGGTGCTTTCTTAATGATACGTTATGACACATCACATGAAGATGACTGAATTTTCCTTTTCCTCTTTCTTTCCATTAGCACATTATCTACTTTGCCTCTTTTTCAATGATGAGTATCTAGCTTTGTCTTTTCACTTCCTTTCACATTTCAAGTCTAGTTTCACCTTCAGAATTTATTAAAAATGCATTCTTTTTTGAAAAATGCTAATTTCATGACCATCTTCAAAGATTGTGTTCAGAGTTCTGGGATGAAATTTAAGAGGTTGCATTTTCAGTGTCTACCACCATCTCTCACTGTCCCTAGAGGATTTAGGTACAGTTGGGCTGTGGATTTGCTTTGAAAAATTCTGGACTAAAGGAGCTGATTGAACTTTATCTCTTATTACAGCATCTCTCTCCAATTGCTTTGACTCACTAGTAAGCAACTACTATATTTAGATTTGTACATTTCTTTCAACACATCCCTTTGAAGGTTTATTATAGGGTTATTTATCCATTCACAGCTTAGTACCTATAAAAGGAGAGGATTCTCTGAAGATAACCTCCCTTTATCACTTCTAACCTCTTATTCTTGGATTGTGACCATTTTGCTTATTCAGGGATTCCTAAATAGCGTTTTTGAAAAGTGCTCTAAAGTGTAAATTAATGTAAAAAGGATTTTTAATGATATTCAGGTATCTGATAATGATTTGGACTTAATAATCCTGAAATTCTTTAACTCAATGAAATGCACTTTTATAATGGTATACATCTATATTTAAATTGCCTATTAAGATTTAAATAACAGCAAAAGTTGCTTCTCTCAGAGAATGCACTGTAGAAGTTGTGAATTTACCTCTCATTTCTTTCCAGTATTTCTTTCTCCCATTTTGTGTGAGACATTTTTCTTTATAATTTGACGTGTTATTTTGCTGCTTAAGTATTGCAACTATTATGGGTAACTGAGCTGGCTGTTGACATGGTTTGCCACTTATTATAAAAAAGAAAATGGAGACAAGTCAAAATGTCAGAACCTGTTAATGATGGGATCACAGTTATGGTTGGATATACATCAAGGATGGGAGTAGCTAGCTGCTATTTATTATGACATTGTACCAAGTGTGTTACCCTTCATTATTTCATTTTTTCCTCATTTTATTCTTACTTGAATCTTGTAAGTATACTCATTCTAATGTTACAGAGGAGAAAACAGAATCTCAGAGAGTAACCTGTCTTAACCACAACGATGTAAGTAATAGAAGCAGAGCATGAATCCTGGCTTGCTTGACTCCAGAGTCTCTGCTTTCCCCACTACACTGTGCTGCTATGTTGCTTAATTCATTTATTGTATGCCAAGTTAATAAAAATAGATTTTGTTCAGTGGAAACTCTCTGTATGATACTATATTGGTGGATGCGTGTCATTATACATTTGTCCAAACCTGTAGAATATAAAACTCCCAGAATGAACCCTAATGCAAACTATGGAGCTCAAGTGACAATGATGTGTCAACGCAGGTTTATCAATTGTAACAAATATTCCACTCTGTCCAGGGGTGTGGATAATGGAGGAGGCTATACACATGTGGGAGCAGGAGCTATATGGGACCTTTCTGCACCTTCCCCTTAATTTTGCTGTAACTCTAAAATGGATCTATATATGTGTGTATATATATGTATTTCTTTTTTTTTATTTTTTAGACAGAGTCTCACTGTGTTGCCCAGGCTGGAGTGCAGTAGCACAAAATGCAGCAGCAGAATTCTCTTGCCCCAGCCTCCTAAGTAGCTGGGACTACAGGTATGCACGACCACGCTTGACTAATTCAAAAATATTTTTGTAGAGACAAGATCTCACTATGTTGCCCAGGCTGGTCTGAAACTCCTAGGTAAAGTGATCCTCCCACCTCTGCCTCCCAAAATGTTAAAATTACAGGCGTAAGCCACTGCCCTTGGCCTAAAATAATTATATATATATATATAAAATTTTTTTTTTGAGGCAAAGTCTCACTGTGTCACCCAGGCTGGAGGGTAGTGGTACGATCTTGGCTCACTGCACCCTCCGCCTCCTGAGTTCAAGCAATTCTTGTGCCTCAGCCTCCCGAGTAGCTGGGATTATAGGCATGTGCCACCACACCCAGCTGATTTTAGTATTTTTAGCAGAGACAGGGTTTCACCATGTTCGTCAGGCTGGTCTTGAACTCCTGACCTCAAGCAATCTGACCACCTCAGCCCCCTTAAAGTGCCAGGATTACAGGTGTGAGCAACCACGCCCAGTCAAAAATAATTTTTTTAAAAAAGATTTTGTTCTTATTCTGATGGGGAGTGGACTCTTTTCTAAAATTACCAGCAGTTCTTTAACTGGTTAGCGCTACGTTAGGCATAGCTCATAGTTTTTAGGGTGGCAGATAAGTGAAAAAAGAGGAGAGATGGACAAAACCAAGACAGCAGAAGTAACTATTTGAAGGATTTCAAAACCCTTGACTGACACGTCCTGGGACAGTCCTGATTTTGCTGCTCTTTCCTCACCTCTTTCTTTTCAAGGCTTACTCCCTACACACTTACCCTAGCTCTAACCCTTCCTGCTGATGGGCACCCCATTCACAAGGCAGCAGATACCAGATGTGAAGAATGGAAAGAAAAACGTTGTTATTTGATTGTTCTTATGAGTTATACACTCAGGCTCTTGGTTGGAGGGCTCTGATGTGAAAGCTTGGCTTCAAATCCACTGAGAAAGTAGCATGATTGAAGTGGTGAACTGGAGATGGGGTGGGGGTGGCCTACCACGAGGACTAATTTGTTCTTTAAGTTTATCTAATGGTTTGCAAGGGTGGAAATATCTCTGGGGAAGTGTGATGGATTCTCCTAGGAAACTGACTTCACCAAATAATTCTTTTGAAACTGTTTTCAGAAACAAGACAAGTGGTATGAATGTATTTACAAAGAGAATCACCTCTGTGTCTGTGACCCGAGAGCCATTCCCGTAGTGATACAACTTGGACATTTGTTCAGGGGGCAAGTGCTCACACTGAGTGATTTTCAAAGCTGTTCGAGGGCATTTATCAGGCTTTTAATTCTAGGTACTCTTTCCCACGGTGTGAAGGCCAACAGAAGGGATCCTGGGCTCTCTTCCCCGGCGGATGGGAATTCAGGGGGAAAAGGTCACCTATTCTTATCCCACAAAAGAAAACTTATTCATCAGTTGTCAAGCTAAGGAGCTTCGGAGTCCACAAATAGGGAAATTGCTAAAAGCTTATCAGTAGTGGCCACCCCCCACCCCAACCTGGGGCCACATGGAGAATGATGTTGGGGGCACCAATCTTGTCCTACTTCAGGTGAAAAGCAGGGCTGCGGGGGGGTCATTCTGAAGGGCTCCTTTGTTAAAATTCCTTCCAATTCCAGGAAAAACATGCACTGCAAAGCCATTATCTCTTTTACTTCTTACTAGGGGACTTCCAGGAAAGAGGGAGCGAGAGAAAAAAAGAGGAGGGCAAAACAGCTGCAATGAATTTAGTCACCTCTCCAGTTGCTTTTCTTGTTGCAGAATATTTCACATCCCAGGATTTTCCTTCTTGTCCTCTGGACTGTGGATACACCCAAGATCTTAATATCCTTTCGATCACAGGTTAAAGACGTGGGGTGGGGCCAGGGGTTGGGGGAGCAGAACATTGTATTTTAAAGTTTTGTTCCATTTGTTTTACCAGCAATGAAAACTTTTTGTGATCCCTACCCTGCTTATAACAGCAGGGGCTATGAGGCCACCCTGCTGTGAATTCAATCCAGCCTGACCAGCTAGGACAATGATCGTGTGAATTAATGGGTCTTGCTAGACCTCGGTTCCCCTCTTCCCGCCTCACTGAGCACAGTCCAGGCTTCAGTGACTGCATGCGTGAGCATCCACTCCCACACTCTACCCACATCACATGCTGAATTCATTGCACATGTGAGTCATGCTGCACCTGTGGTCTGGAGATACCAGAGTACATCTAGCTGTGTACCTCCTCTGGGTGTCAGAGGACCTGAGGCTACTCTTCTGCCTCAATGAGGGGGTCTTCCTTCTTTCCTCACATCTCTCCTTCTGTTTGAAGTTGGCAGCATGACTTGGACCCAGACTCTTGGGAGAGGTGTAACACTGTTTCACTTTGGAACAGCTGAGGTTTGCTCATGGAAGCGGAGGTGCTGAAGTCACAAGATCATGGTGAAGATGATGCCAGCGTTTCTTAATAATGAGCCTTGCTGACACATCCCGGGAGAGGAAGTTAGGTTAGGGCAAGGCAAGTGAATGAAACTGCTTAGAGGCTGCAACAGATTAAAAAAATTAACTATACTTCATTTAGGGTTATGATGTCCTCTTTCCTGGGTTAATCCATAGGCAATGTGGGATTAGGGCTCCTTAACTTTTACCTGGAAGATTTCATGTCAGAGGAAGGTAAGGTGGGGGAATCTGTAGGGGCTGGGCTGTGAGCCAGCATTGAGAGTTTAAATTGAGTCTCATAAGGAAAGCCTTCCTTATCTCCCATAACTGGGAATTACACTGGTGCCTGAGGAGGGGAGGCCTCTGGATTCAGGGTTTACTGTACAACTGAAGGACAGCAAGGCTGATGTTCACAAGTGAGGGTGGAACAGGTAAGGTAAAATTGCTTTGCATTCAGCGGTCACTCAACAATGAACTATTCAATGACTGAATTAAAACTGTTTTGTGATAAACTTTGTGTGACAGGCTATTGCCCCAGAATGGTTGCAAATGTGCTCATTTTTGAGGTTTACAGCTGTCCTGTCCTTCCTGAGGTTCTACTGAGGCATCATTTACTTCCCGGTAGATGTGAGATGTGGTGATCACTATAGCGTAGGCAGCTTGGAAGGAGGGATTGGTGAGCAGTCTTTTGTTCTGAGTTACTACTGCAATGTAGGCCAAATTCCTCTAATTTTTTTTTTTTAAAGACAGAGTGTAGATATTGATATTCTCATTTCCTGTGGAGCTAGAATAACCCAGAATAATAAAACCCCTTGGGCAAGCAAAGCAAAGACAACTCAAGACAAACCACTTGCACGAGAGACTTCAAATGGTGATTTAGATTTAAAAAGTTAAGTGATGGGATCTTGAAGACCACATATTCCTTGGGAAAGGCACATGAGCTGGCCAGCCTGAAATGCATCATCAGCCCCTTGGAGGAGGTCAGTGACCCATGTTAATGTAAGGTATAAAATTCCAGATTGTGGAATTTGGTGGTGCAACTCATGAGGGTTCCTACATTATAGTAATCTTTAAATGGTTTCATAAAGTTGAGGGAGAGAAACAAAACTGAAGATTCTTTTTTCTCTCTGAGTAATGAGACTCTTGGATGAAAGGCTTATTCTATATATGGTTTTTAATCTCATTTTCCACGTCCTGGTGCCCAGATCTGCATAGGGGAGATCTTTAACCTGGATAGCAGTTTGTATTTCTAATTCATCCCCAGATTAGTCCCCTTCTGTGTATACGAGATGTTGAACACACAAGAAAACTACCTGAGAGTGTGAGTTGTGGAGGTGGCTGGGCCACATGCTTGCCTGAGTGATAAGCTGCAGATATCAGCTCAAGTGGAATACTAACAAGGGCTGGTACATGACTCCAGTGTCATTGAATTTCCTTTTTCTCCTGCCAGCGGATGTGACAACTGAGGATAAGGTGGCCGGGAGACCATGAGGGCAAATGTGGCACAAGGCAGGTGTCTTGCCCAAGCTTGCCAGCTGGTTCTTATTTCCTCATGCGGCAGGAGCTTTCTCTGGTAGGGCAGAAAGACAATGAGATCTCTGCGTGATTTTATGGATCCGTTTTCGGTTTTCCAGATGCAAAGAGAGGGGCCATAATTACCTTGCATACGTTTTGATAGCATCCCTTGGGCAAGTGGAAGGGGTAACTCACGACAGATAAACTCTGCTTTTGCTCCAGAAATGTCTCCTGCATCTGCAACAGGGGGGTGTTGAGTGATGCTACAGGCAGCTGGAAGGGCTCATTTATTTGACCTAATTATTCCCAGTGTAGACCTGACTCATCATAACGGGCTCTTCTTCAAAGGAAATGAGAGCCAGATTGTCTCCTTGGCAGCAGTGGAAAACAAATGCTATCCACAGAATGGCTGTTAGATTAAAAAAAGGTGCAACTTGCCTTTGGGGCCAGCTGATGTTTAATGATGTTACCAAGAATAGAGGACTGGAAAGAGAGTAGTGTCAACTTCTGACATTCTAGCTTTCTAAAAATGTTCTTAATAAAATTAACTTACCATTGGATGCCATGAACAAAAGTGACCACATACTCAGAATCCAAGGAAAAATGGAAGCCTTGGGGGTGTTTTTATTAATAATTGACAAAATCTCTATGGGTACAATGGAGGACTTTTCACATAGATAACTTATTACTTCTTAATCCTCTTGGATGCTCTATTGAAGGATTAAAATGGTCTTTTTTTCCTAAGGGGTGGAGAAATGGAGAAAGAGAGTTGAAATAACTCTCCTATTACCATCAAGCAAATCAAACACAGAATGGGACCAGCGGGCCACATTCCCTCTGTGAAGCCTTGGAATGCAACTGCATTAGCTCCACATTTCACAACGTCACAACTTCATCTCAGATCATCGCAAATTGTCCATATTGAAACCTGGGTGCAATGAGAATAATCATTTAAATTTTCCCTAGTCCCACTTTTCTGCTGTTCAGTGGTAGTTGAGAATGTCATACCCCTAAGGACATGGGAAAGATGTGTCCTTGACTGATTGATTCCCGTGACACAGTCTGACACTTTGCTTTTGTTCAGCAATTCTCAAAGCACTGGATTGCAATGGTGCCCTGTTGACAGTACTGTTCAAAAATCGACCTGTTGTTGCTGGAACCTCCAAGAACACTGTGTTTAATCTCAGCCAGGATCCTGTCTTGGAGGAGGAGAGGGAATCCCACACACTACTTGTAAAGAAGATCTCATTGTTCAATCGAATCCTCTGTCACTGTAGCAATCCATGCATGCAATTGCAGTTGGCATTCTGACACGTGTACACAGTGTTTTCATCTCTTCCCTGGAGTTGTGGCCAATGCCTGAGATTCCTTTCGACACGACCCTGAAAAAACTCTGGATTTGTGCTCCCCTCTGCTCTGCAATAACATACCAGCTCTGTGATGTGGCCAATGTTTACCTAGTTGGTGGGAGGAGTTTTTAATATCAAAAGGAAAACATTCCTTCTGCATTCCACATAGGTAAGATGTGGTTTGCTATTCTACAGGGATGAGGATTTGGGGTGGGGAAGGGATGAAGAAAAGAAAAACAATCCTCCCACCCATTTTTTTTTTTTGAAATTTTCAGGACTAAAGTGATGGGTCAGGGTAGGTGAGAAGAAAAAGAATCAAGCAATGTGGGAAGATGAAAGATGAACAGACTTTGTTTTAAAGAGTCACAGTCATGACTGAGCATATGTTTCCTTTGCATTCAGTTCCAAAAATAGATGATTAGTAGTGAGAAGCAACTGGTTTCTGATGCTTATCAGAGGTCAGTTAATATGATTTCCAACTGTTGGGGTTAGGTATAGGGTAGGTTGTATAACTAACAGAAAGAGATTACAAAACTTCATGGTACCTTGGATTATATTTCACAAAGCTGTTTTCTGGCCAGACAAAGCAGTTAGCTAAGTAAGAGGAATTTGTCCAAGGATAAAAGGGGCTGGTAAATTGTAGTGATCATTTTAGATACTCTCTGTTTTAAGTAGTATGAATCCACTGGCAGTTTATCAGTCATCGTGGAACAGTGGAGGCCAGGGAGTGAGGGATGAGCAGGAGGGGACACACTGAAGACCAACTGGGTGAAGAAGCGGGTCCAGTTGGGGATGGAAATCAGTGCTCTACTTTCTCCACAGACCCCACAAATGGCAGCTTGCAGGCTAGAGATACCCTGAACCTCTAATGTTACCCAGAAACCTGAAGAGGCTGAGGGTGCCCTGTTCTTAGGGAAAGAACAACCTTGCTTTAAGTTATGTTGTTAAATGGTTTGTCGGTTTGATTTAGTTTGTTAGTTTCTCCAAAGCAGAATCTGCCAAGGACATTCCCCAGGATCTGCTTACTTATTAGAGAAAGCAACAGAGTCCCAGCAGCACAGAGGGATCGAGAAGGTTGAGAACAGAACTAGAGGTGAGAATATGGCCACAGGAGACCCCGGGACTTAACAAATGCACTGATTTGACTTATTTTCTGGATGTATATAGTGCCTTTACTTCTCTTTAAAATAGGGGCAGTGCTAGAGGTATTGACATTTCTTGAAATGTTCATAAGTCCTTGACATAGACTTCAGGGATTTGCAGTGATCTATGTAGGCTGGATATGCTTCAAGTGGAAAGTTGCTGACTTTATTTTGGTCCCTAGGGTTAACATTCCACCTTATGGATTATTCAAGTTAAACTCTCAACAGCTGTTAGGCCTTTGTACCTCCATAGAGCTCAGTCTTTCAGTTGACTGCTCATTGCTGAGCCCTGTACTGTGCACTCTGGGAGTAATACGGGAAGTCTTCTCCTTAGGCATTGATTTGCAAAGGCTGAGTAGGTGAGGGTGTGAAGGTGTGTAAGGGTATGGGCAATCTTTTTTTTTTTTTTTTTTTTTTTTTTTTTTTTTTTTATTGGGATCTCACTCTATTCTTCATGCTGGGGTGCAGTGGCATGATCATAGCTCATGCTAACCTCAAACTCTTGGGCTCAAGTGATCCTTCAACCTCAGGCTCCCCAGTAACTAGGACCGCAGGTGCATGCCACCACACCAGGACAATTTTTTTATTTTTTGTAGAGACATGGTCTCATTATGTTACCCAGGCTGGTCTCAAACTCCTGGCCTCAAGCAATCCTCCTGCCTTGGCCTCCCAAAGTGGTGGGATTACAGATGTGAGCCATCATGTCCAATCTGATTTGTTCCTTTCTAATGTAGCTTTTCTTCTGATGTTGAGGGGAACAATATAGTGCAGTTATTAGTATATTGTATAAATACTTATTGGGCATCTATCCTGTGACAGTCTGAGATTCAAAGGTTAATTAAGAGACAGAGAAGTCATCAAAGAATTTATGCTTGGTTTACATTTCTCTCCTCTCACTAGACTCAGCTTGTCAAGCATAGCATTATTCTTATTTTCTTCCCAATCCCTGGCATCCAGCATAAATCCTGGCCTATAATTGGTACTCAACAAGTATTGAGGTTATGTACAACAAGAAGTTTGCATTGGTATTTTTCTTTCCTTTTCTCTAACAACTTTGCCTCACACATAACAACTGACTGTTTTCCTTCTATCAAAATAGAACATTTCCCCCTCTGGGCTGCTTATTTACCATTCTGCCTCTTACAGTTACTATGAGGAGAAATAAACCTTTCTCTTATTGGCAAAACTGCCTTCCTATTAATATATATTATATCCCATAGAAGAAGAATCTTTTTGTTCTTTTGTTCACTGTTGCATCCTCAGCATCAAGAATATACAGGGCTTTTAATAATTATTTGTTCAATGAATACATAAAATTGAAATCAGGACAAAGTTTCTAACTATATGAGTCAGGTTAGGTTAAGCTCTGCTGCAGTAACAAACAAACCTGAAAATCTCAGCACCTTAGCATATGTAGGTTTATTTCTCTTTTGCACAAAGTTGGCTGTGGGTCCTGCAACTTTCCAGGTCAGCTCCTTTCCCAGTGGCAACTTAAGGATCTAGTCTGTTTGCATCCTGTAGCTACCCAATCTGGAACTTGCAGCTTTTGAGTTGCTGTATAATGGGAAGAGAGGGTACAAAGGTTGCATACTGACTCTTAAGTGCTTTGACTTGGAAATGATCCGTGTTTCTTCCGTTCAGTGTTTTGGTCATCAAATATGGGTAAGCCTATGAGTATTTGGTGAGCATGCCACACTAAGTGTGCTATTCAGTGCTTGTTAAATGGTGCTGTAATTCCATGAAAAAGTAACTTGGTGTCCCCTACTCACTCTTGCCACTTCAGTGCAGACCGGTCAATTTCCAGTTGCCATTTGCCTGAATTCCATCTTGAGAAGCCAGAGATTGCTTTGGCTCCAGCATAAGAGGCTCTCAGTAGCAGGAACTATGCTATGTTAGACTGGGGTTCAAATTTTAATAAGACCTATAACAGCCATGGAGGAGTTTAAGCTGTTTAAATTTCTGACTCGCAACTGGACTAAGCTTGTCCAAGGCAGCATTGACTCAACCAATGACTCAGGGAGTTGGTATATAAATACCTCAGATCCCTCACTGCTCTGGTGAGATGGCCCTAAGGTACATTTTCTACACTGGTTCCCAGAGATGTCATTTGGATTAAACTCCAATTATCCACAGTGGTAACTACCTTTATTGCCACCTCCCCTTCCCTGTCTCATTTCCCCATTTCCTGACTCCCCTGACAGTGTTTCTTGAGATTCTCTCTAAAATTAACTATTTGCACTTGAATCCATGTCTTTGGGTCTGAGTATGGGGGAAATAACAAACTGAAAGAGAAGGTTAGAAAGTTACCTAAATAGTTCTCAGGGTGTGTGTGTGTGTGTGTGTGTGTGTGTGTGTGTGTGTGTGTGAGAGAGAGAGAGAGAGAGAGAGAAAGAAAGACAGAGAGAGACAAAATACTTCATACAGATTTGGGAGGAGGCCTGAGGGAGGCCTCTTCCTTCACTATCTGCACTTGGAGAACTGCTTAGGTAGCTGGAATGAAGGAAGTGAAAGAATACAAGTGAGGGGAAAGGAGAATCCATGAGATTTTCTCCTATGCTGTGCATTTAAGCACATAAAGTCTGGATCCTACTGTGAAAGTATTGATTACCTGAAGTCTTGGGGAGAGGAATTCCCAAAGGCATTCTAAAGCAAGCACTTTCTGGGCAGCCAACATGAGACCTGTGGTAATTGGAGCCTTGTATTTCTAAGCACTTCTTATTGGGATTCCAGAAGTGTAATTGGACAGGTTGACAAGTAACTGTGGCTCCTCATAACTGCAACACAGGACTCAGAGTTGGCTGGGCACAGTACTGAAGGAGTAAAACAGGTCATTGGTGGTTCTCCACCTCTCCTTTTAGTGCCCTCTGCTCCTTTTTGGTGATCTCCTATGCCCCAAGGGTCATATAATGGTAAAGTGATCTTATAATTTATCATCTAAACCAGGGCACTTAAAAAAAATTACCTTCCCAATATTCCAATGAGAAAATCAAGAAGTCATACAAGTGCTTCAAAGACCAGTAAGTGGTGGTGCCAGGATTTAAAGTAAGATTTGGGTACTTTCTTACTGCACCACCCATGTTTCCATATTGACTCTGACAAGGGACTTCCTGGCAGGGAGAATGGGACTGGGGGTTGGGAGTGGGGAGATGCAGGATGATCCCAGGTTTGCTGTTCACTCATATGGAAGCCTTGGCAAGTCCTTCCCTTTCTCTGCTTGTTTTCTTATGTTTTGAGACTTCTTTTTATGTCCTAGATAACAAGTTGCTTATCAGATATATGTTTTCTAAGTATTTTCTTTGTGGCTTATCTTTTCATTCTTTAGCAAGCCTTTCACAGAGCAAAATTTTAAAGTTTTGATGAAATCTGATTTATTAATTTGTCCTTTTATGGCTAATTGACAGGTTTTCTCCCAGAAGTTTTATGGTTTTAGGTTTATCCTGAAGTCTACCATCCATTTTGAGTAAAGTTTTGCATAGTTTGGTGCCATAAATCAAAGTTAATTGTTTTGCATATGAATATTCAATGATTTTTTTTTTTAATACTTTAAGTTCTAGGATACATGTGCATAATGTACAGGTTTGTTACATATATATACTTGTGCCATGTAGGTGTGCTGAACCCATCAACTTCTCAGCACCCATCAACTCGTCATTTATATCAGGTATAACTCCCAGTGCAATCCCTGCCCCCTCCCCCCTCCCCTTGATAGGCCCCGGTGTGTGATGTTCCCCTTCCTGAGTCCAGGTGAACTCATTGTTCAGTTCCCACCTATGAGTGAGAACATGCGGTGTTTGGATTTCTGTTCTTGTGATAATTTGCTGAGAATGATGGTTTCCAGCTGCATCCATGTCCCTACAAAGGACACAAACTCATCCTTTTTTATGGCTACATAGTATTCCATGGTGTATATGTGCCACATTTTCTTAATCCAGTCTGTCACTGATGGACATTTGGGTTGATTCCAAGTCTTTGCTATTGTGAATAGTGCCGCAATAAACATACATGTGCATGTGTCTTTATAGCAGCATGATTTATAATCCTTTGGATATATACCCAGTAATGGGATGGCTAGGTCATATGGTACTTCTAGTTCTAGATCCTTGAGGAATCGCCATACTGTTTTCCATAATAGTTGAACTAGTTTACAATCCCACCAACAGTGTAAAAGTGTTCCTATTTCTCCACATCCTCTCCAGCACCTGTTGTTTCCTGACTTTTTAATGATTGCCATTCTAACTGGTGTGAGATGGTATCTCATTGTGGTTTTGATTTGCATTTTTCTGATGGCCAGTGATGATGAGCATTTTTTCATGTGTCTGTTGGCTATATGAATGTCCTCTTTTGAGAAATGTCTGTTCATATCCTTTGCCCACTTTTTGATGGGGTTGTTTGTTTTTTTCTTGTAAATTTGTTTGAGTTCTTTGTAGGTTCTGGATATTAGCCCTTTGTCAGATGAGTAGATTGCAAAAATTTTCTCCCATTCTGTAGGTTGCCTGTTCACTCTGATGGTAGTTTCTTTTGCTGTGCAGAAGCTCTTTAGTTTAATTAGATCCCATTTGTCTATTTTGGCTTTTGCTGCCATTGCTTTTGGTGTTTTAGACATGAAATCCTTGCCCATGCCTATGTCCTGAATGGTATTCCCTAGGTTTTCTTCTAGGGTTTTTACGGTATTAGGTCTAACATTTAAGTCTCTAATCCATCTTGAATTAATTTTCGTAAAAGGAGTAAGGAAAGGATCCAGTTTCAGCTTTCTACTTATGGCTAGCCAATTTTCCCAGCACCATTTATTAAATAGGGAATCCTTTCCCCATTTCTTGTTTTTCTCAGGTTTATCAAAGATCAGATGGCTGTAGGTGTGTGGTATTATTTCTGAGGACTCTGTTCTGTTCCATTGGTCTATATCTCTGTTTTGGTACCAGTACCATGCTGTTTTGGTTACTGTAGCCTTGTAGTATAGTTTGAAGTCAAGTAGTGTGATGCCTCCAGCTTTGTTCTTTTGACTTAGGATTGTCTTGGAGATGCGGGCTCTTTTTTGGTTCCATATGAACTTTAAAGCAGTTTTTTTCCAATTCTCTGAAGAAACTCATTGGTAGCTTGATGGAGATGGCATTGAATCTATAAATTACCTTTGGCAGTATGGCCATTTTCACAATATTGATTCTTCCTATCCATGAGCATGGTATGTTCTTCCATTTGTTTATGTCCTCTTTTATTTCACTGAGCAGTGGTTTGTAGTTCTCCTTGAAGAGGTCCTTTACATCCCTTGTAAGTTGGATTCCTAGGTATTTTATTCTCTTTGAAGCAATTGTGAATGGAAGTTCATTCATGATTTGGCTCTCTGTTTGAGTGTTACTGGTGTATAAGAATGCTTGTGATTTTTGCACATTGATTTTGTATCCTGAGACTTTGCTGAAGTTGCTTACCAGCTTAAGGAGATTTTGGGCTGAGACAATGGGGTTTTCTAAATATACAATCATGTCATCTGCAAACAGGGACAATTTGACTTCTTCTTTTCCTAACTGAATACCCTTGATTTCTTTCTCTTGCCTAATTGCCCTAGCCAGAACTTCCAACACTATGTTGAATAGGAGTGGTGAGAGAGGGCATCCCTGTCTTGTGCCAGTTTTCAAAGGGAATTTTTCCAGTTTTTGCCCATTCAGTATGATATTGGCTGTGGGTTTGTCATAAATAGCTCTTATTATTTTGAGGTACGTTCCATCAATACTGAATTTATTGAGAGTTTTTAGCATGAAGGGCTGCTGAATTTTGTCAAAAGCCTTTTCTGCATCTATTGAGATAATCATGTGGTTCTTGTCTTTGGTTCTGTTTATATGCTGGATTACGTTTATTGATTTGCATATGTTGAACCAGCCTTACATCCCAGGGATGAAGCCAACTTGATCATGGTGGATAAGCTTTTTGATGTGCTGCTGAATTCGGTTTGCCAGTATTTTATTGAGGAGTTTTGCATCGATGTTCATCAGGGATATTGGTCTAAAATTCTCTTTTTTTGTTGTGTCTCTGCCAGGCTTTGGTATCAGGATGATACTGGCCTCATAAAATGAGTTAGGGAGGATTCCCTCTTTTTCTATTCATTGGAATAGTTTCAGAAGGAATGGTACCAGCTCCTCCTTGTACCTCTAGTAGAATTCAGCTGTGAATCCATCTGGTCCTGGACTTTTTTTGGTTGGTAGGCTATTAATGATTGCTTCAATTTCAGAACCTGTTATTGGTCTATTCAGGGATTCAGCTTCTTCCTGGTTTAGTCTTGGGAGAGTGTAAGTGTCCAGGAAATTATACATTTCTTCTAGATTTTCCAGTTTATTTGCGTAGAGGTGTTTATAGTATTCTCTGATGGTAGTTTGTATTTCTGTGGGGTCGGTGGTGATATCCCCTTTATCATTTTTTATTGCGTCTATTTGATTCTTCTCTTTTCTTCTTTATTAGTCTTGCTAGCGGTCTATCAATTTTGTTGATCTTTTCAAAAAACCAACTCCTGGATTCATTGATTTTTTGGAAGGTTTTTTGTGTCTCTATCTCCTTCAGTTCTGCTCTGATCTTAGTTATTTCTTGACTTCTGCTAGCTTTTGAATGTGTTTGCTCTTGCTTCTCTAGTTCTTTTAATTGTGATGTTAGAGTGTCAATTTTAGATCTTTCCTGCTTTCTCTTGTGGGCATTTAGTGCTATAAATTTCCCTCTACACACTGCTTTAAATGTGTCCCAGAGATTCTGTTATGTTGTATCTTTGTTCTCATTGGTTTCAAAGAACATCTTTATTTCTGCCTTCATTTCGTTGTGTACCCAGTAGTCATTCAGGAGCAGGTTACTCAGTTTCCATGTGGTTGAGTGGTTTTGATTAAGTTTCTTCATCCTGAGTTCTAGTTTGATTGCGTTGTGGTCTGAGAGACAGTTTGTTATAATTTCTGTTCTTGTACATTTGCTGAGGAGTGCTTTACTTCCAATTATGTGGTCAATTTTGGAATAAGTGTGATGTGGTGCTGAGAAGAATGTATATTCTGTTGATTTGGGGTGGAGACTTCTGTAGATGTCTATTAAGTCTGCTTGCTGCAGAAATGAGTTCAATTCCTAGATATCCTTGTTAACTTTCTGTCTGGTTGATCTGTCTAATGTTGACAGTGGAGTGTTGAAGTCTCCCATTATTATTGTATGGGAGTCTAAGTCTCTTTGTAAGTCTCTAAGGACTTGCTTTATGAATCTGGGTGCTCCTGTATTGGGTGCATATATATTTAGGATAGTTAGCTCTTCCTGTTGAATTGATCCCTTTACCGTTATGTAATGGCCTTCTTTGTCTCTTTTGATCTTTGATGGTTTAAAGTCTGTTTTATCAGAGACTAGCATTGCAACCTCTGCTTTTTTCTGTTCTCCATTTGCTTGGTAGATCTTCCTCCATCCCTTTATTTTGAGCCTATGTATGTCTCTGCATGTGAGATGGGTCTCCTGAATACAGCAGACTGATGGGTCTTGACTGTTTATCCAATTTGCCAGTCTGTGTCTTTTAATTGGAGCATTTAGTCCATTTACATTTAAGGTTAATATTGTTATGTGTGAACTTGATCCTGCCATTATGATATTAACTGGTTTTTTTGCTCATTAGTTGATGCAGTTTCTTCCTAGCCTTGATGGTCTTTATATTTTGGCATGTTTTTGCAATGACTGGTACCGGTTGTTCCTTTCCATGTTTAGTGCTTCCTTCAGGGTCTCTAGTAAGGCAGGCCTGGTGGTGACAAAATCTCTAAGCATTTGCTTATCTGTAAAGGATTTTATTTCTCCTTCACTTATGAAACTTAGTTTGGCTGGATATGAAATTCTGGGTTGAAAATTCTTTTCTTTAAGAATGTTGAATATTGGCCCCCACTCTCTTCTGGCTTGTAGAGTTTCTGCTGAGAGATCTGCTGTTAGTCTGATGGGCTTCCCTTTGTGGGTACCCAACCTTTCTCTCTGGCTGCCCTTAAGAATTTTTCCTTCATTTCAACTTTGGTGAATCTGGCAATTATGTGTCTTGGAGTTGCTCTTCTCAAAGAGTATCTTTGTGGCGTTCTCTGTATTTCCTGGATTTGAATGTTGGCCTGCCCTACTAGGTTGGGGAAGTTCTCCTGGATGATATCCTAAAGAGTATTTTCCAACTTGGTTCCATTTTCTCCCTCACTTTCAGGCACCCCAATCAGACGTAGATTTGGTCTTTTTACATAATCCCATACTTCATGTAGGCTTTGTTCATTTCTTTTTCTTCTTTTTTCTTTAGATTTCTCTTCTTGCTTCATTTCATTCATTTGATCCTTAATCGCTGATACTCTTTCTTCCAGTTGATCGAGTCGGTTACTGAAACTTGTGCATTTGTCACGTATTTCTCGTGTTATGGTTTTCATTGCTGTCCGTTTGTTTATGGCCTTCTCTGCATTAATTATTCTGGTTATCAATTCTTCCACTCTTTTTTCAAGATTTTTAGTTTCTTTGCACTGGGTACGTAATTCCTCCTTTAGCTCTGAGAAGTTTGATGGACTGAAGTCTTCTTCTCTCATCTCGTCAAAGTCATTCTCCGTCTAGCTTTGATCTGTTGCTGGTGATGAGCTGCGTTCCTTTGGAGGGGGAGATGCGCTCTTATTTTTTGAATTTCCAGCTTTTCTGCCCTGCTTTTTCCCCATCTTTGTGGTTTTATCTGCCTCTGGTCTTTGATGATAGTGACGTACTGATGGGGTTTTGGTGTGGGTGTCCTTCCTGTTTGTTAGTTTTCCTTCTAACAGTCAGGACCCTCAGCTGTAGGTCTGTTGGAGATTGCTTGAGGTCCACTCCAGACCCTGTTTGCCTGGGTGTCAGCAGCAGAGGCTGCAGAAGATAGAATACTGCTGAATAGCGAGTGTACCTGTCTGATTCTTGCTTTGGAAGCTTCCTCTCAGGGGTGTACTCCACCCTGTGAGGTGTGGGGTGTCAGTCTGCCCCTAGTGGAGGATGTCTCCAAGTTAGGCTACTCAGGGGTCAAGGACCCACTTGAGCAGGCAGTCTGTCCATTCTCAGATCTCAACCTCCGTGTTGGGAGATCCACTGCTCTCTTCAAAGCTGTCAGACAGAGTTGTTTGCGTCTGCAGAAGTTTCTGCTGCTTTTTTTTTGTTGTTGCTGCTGTTTAGCTGTGCCCTGTCCCCAGAGGTGGAGTCTACAGAGACTGGCAGGCCTCCTTGAGCTGCTGTGAGCTCCACCTAGTTGATCTTCCCAGGGCTTTGTTTACCTACTTAAGCCTCAGCAATGGCGGGCGCCCCTCCCCCAGCCTCGCTGCTGCCTTGCGGTTAGATCACAGACTGCTGTGCTAGCAATGAGGAAGGCTCTGTGGGTGTGGGACCCTCCCGGTCAGGTGTGGGATATAATCTCCTGGTGTGCCCGTTTGCTTAAAGCGCAGTATTGGGGTGGGTTTTTCCAGGTGTTGTGTGTCTCTGTTCCCCTGGCTGGGAAAAGGGATTCCCTTCCCCCTTGCGCTTCCCAGGTGAGGTGATGCCTCGCCCTGCTTCAGCTCTCGCTGGTCGAGCTGCAACAGCTGACCAGTACCGATTGTCCAACACTCCCCAGTGAGATGAACCCAGTACCTCAGTTGATAATGCAGAAATCACCTGTCTTCTGTGTCGCTCGCGCTGGGAGCTGGAGACTGGAGCTGTTCCTATTCGGCCATCTTGCTCCGCCTAATGATTTTGTTTTTAAGAGACAGGCTCTTGCTCTGTCACTCAGGCTGGAGTGCAGTAGCGTGGGCATGATCATAGTTCACTGCAACCTTGAAATCCCAGGCTCAAGCAATCCTCCTGCCTGAGCCTCCCAAATAGCTAGGACTACATGTGAGTGTCACCATGCCCAGCTAATTAAAAAGTGTTTTTTTTTTTTTAGAGGTGAGATCTTGCTGTGTTGCCCAGGCTGGTTTTGAACTCCTGGCATCAAGTGATCCTCCCACCTTGGCCTCCCAAATCCCTGGGATTATAGGTGTGAGCCACAGCACCTAGACTCAGCACCATTTGTTGAAAAGATTATTCTTTCCCTACTAGACGGCTTTTACAGTTTCGTCAAAAGTCAATTGTCCACATATGCATGGGTCTGCTTCTGCACTTTCCATTCTGTTCCATTGATTATTTTGGTTTGTTTTGTTTCCATCAATACTACACTGTGCTGATTACTATAAGTTTATAATAAATCTGAACCAAGATAGTTTCGGTCTTCCAATTTTGTTCCTTTTCAGAGTTGCTTCTGGTCTTCTTGGTTCTTCAGAGTCAGTTTGATAGTTTCTACAGAAAAACCTGTTGGGATTTTGATTGCCATTTTGTTGATTCTACAGATTAATTTGGAGAGAGTTGCCATCTTGACACTATTGAGTCTTCTGATGTGTGAACATGGAAACTGGGGCACATTTGAGAATGAAAGGGGACACTATGAGTAAGCCAGGGCAGTTCTGGGCAGATTGGGAATTATGGTCATCCTACCTGGTGCCCTCTTGTCACTGCATGTGATGATATCTCGCTGGTGGCATGGTTCCCAGAACTCTCATTTACTCCTGTCCTCCTGAAAATTTATTATGTTTCCAGTGGTTTTAAGTATATTCCTGGCACAAATATATCAATAAGTAAAAGCTTAAAACCACAGTATCCCATTGGACATTTTTCTTGGATGACAAGAGTGACAATGGATTAGCCAGATAAATCTATCCCTAGTAAGAATTATGTAGCCTATGTATTATTCTATTACTCATTCTTTTCACTTTCCAATGTGTCCAACACATACATAGAGCACTCATGTACTGTGCATGATGCTTGGTAGCAGTCTTTAACTTTTAAAAACAAACTCTGAAGGCATGTTGGAGGGAAAGTGCTTCAGATTGTCTTTAAACATTTGTCTCTGCAAATTAAATAACAGATGTGAAATGCCCAGTACTGTTTCTGATTCATGCTAACCCCCCTATAAATTCCCCTCCCTAGGAGCACATCAGAGTCCTTGACAGTCCCTGCAACCAGCCAGGAAGGTCTTTCCTGGGGAGGGAGAGAAGGATGTGAACTCTGATCTTCCTATATTTGGGGTGGATCAAAAGCAAAACTCATATAAAGTTGGCAAAAGAAAACTCAAAATATTGTGGCAAAAAATATCGTGGCAAAAAATCTGGATGAGTTCTTCTTGGTGTCCCTTCCAGCAATCTTGCAAGATACTTGGGAACATGACCTTCATCACTCTTTGCTGTCATAGAGTCAAGGGTCAGGGCTTGGGTGGAACAAGGAAGGAGGTGATAACTTTGAAGCCCTTGCCGTTCTTGTGGGCAGGAAGTGAAGTATCAAGGATGTTATCCAAACATTCTCTCTCTGCTGAGTTTTGAATCACTGTGACTTCCTGTGCATCTCTTCTGTGCTACGCTCCTTTCCTGGAATGCTCTGAATCCATTCAGGTGGTCAAGATGATAAGCTCAGCTGGTTAGGCTATGGGACTAAAGAAATCAATCTCACAGTTTCAGTCTCTACATGAGACAGTTAACTCGGCACACAAAGCAATCTGTCCAAGTCCTCAGATTGCCTCACTAACCCCCACCAGCTGGCTTGAAAACACGTGCTATGCAGGACCTGGAATACGGATGGCTAAATCATAGGCCCATTCCCAGTCCTGGCAAAGTTCCCATAAAGGAGGCCCTCCAGACGTTAGAAACCGCTCATTTGATTCTGGAACTGTTCATTAATCTGGCAGCACTTCACTTTAAGGCCTGGTATTTATCTTGAAGTAATTTATGAGCGACAGAGGATTTTGTATTGTTGTAAAAATTGGTTGTTGATAGTGTACCAGCCTACTTGATAAATGACTCCTTGCTTCAGTCTGCTGGAATGCGGAGTCCACTCAATGGAACTTGAGGAGGGAGACCGTGGGCCAGCCAGTGGGGGCTTCAGAAGTTTAGTTCTTCATTTAGAAATTTCTACTGAGTGTCTTCTATGGGCCAGGCACAGTTTAGATGCTGGGAATTTAAGTATTCATTATTTCCACCGATGTTTTCTTGTTTATTCCATGCTAGGCATTATGCTGGACCCTAAAGCCTCAGAAGAGAATGAGACACAATCCATGCCTTCAAGGAGACCTGAGCGTGGGGCAGGAGATATTAATTTATTTTGTGCCATGGACTTATTTGGCAGTCTGGTGAAATCTGTGGAAGCCTTCTCAGAACAATTGTAGAGGCATACGATAAAGCACATGAGATTACAAAGGAAGCCAATTATAATACAATACAGTTGTCAAAATATTAAACAAATGCATCAGTGCTAAGTGCTAACTATTGAACATGTAAACCGTGGTTCATGCCTGTTCATTGCCTCCTTCTCAGGAATACTGCCCCAATCTCAGCTCCTGCTGCTGGGGTGGTACTCGCCTTGTGTCTCTATACACCCAGACACAGCTGAGTAAAGACAGGGAAGCACCAGCCTGAAGGCTACTGTTCCTAAGCAACTGAGATGCTCTGACCAATCAGAAAGAGCTGCCTCATCAGAGCCTCACTCTTAGGCGGTGTAATTGGAAAGCAGGAAAAATTCTGGTAATAAAAGGGAACTGAAGATGAAGAAATACAGAAAGTGAACTCATGTAGAGCTGCAAGTCATGAGGTGTCTGAGCAAAGTAAGGCTATGGGGAGGCAGTAACTTGTAGTAGGAGAGAGGTAGACTAACATGAAAAGAAGCAGAAAAGCAGAGTAGCAAGGTGGCAGAGCGGTGAAGGGCAGAGCCTTAGAAAGAGAATTCAGAAACTTTTCTTCTGAAATCCCTTGAATTTGTTTGGATTCAGAAGAATCCTATTTATTTATTTATTTATTTATTTATTTATTTATTTATTTATTTATTTTTGAGACAGGCTCTTGCTCTGTTGCCCAAGCTGGAGTGCAGGGGTGCTATCATGGCTCACTGCAGCCTCGACTTCCTAAGCTCAAGAGATCCTCCCACCTCAGCCTCCTGAGCAGCTGGAATACAGGTGCGCACTCCCACACCTGGCTAATTTTTAATTGTTTTTTGTAGAGATAGAGTCTCCCTATGTTGCCCAGGCTAGTCTCAAACTCCTGGGCTCAAGGAATCCTCCTGCTGCAGCCTCCAAAAGTGTTGGGATTACAGGCGTGAGCCACCAAGAACAACCATTTCAGTTTTTCTCAGGGAACCTGGTTGTTTGTGGTTTTTTTTTTTTTTTTTTTTTTTTTTTGAATTGCACTGAAGGCTAGCTTCCTGGCTGACATTCCCATTTTCTTTGTTACCATGCAGATTCTTACAATAAACTATCGTTTCCTGAGGCAATAGAATGGATCTCTGTTCCTTGTGATCAGAAGAGTCAAATCCAAACATGGCAGGGTGGGGTGAGGACAATGAGGCCATCCTACTCCACCTCCAGCAGCGGGTGTGGACAGGGACAGCTTCCCAGCTCCCTTCTAAATTGATTTTGGATTTGTTAAAAATTACCCAGTTAGTTCAAAATTTTGGCAAAACATGTCATGGTTTATTAAAATACTGCTTCTTTTTCATGTTGTTGACATTTTAATTTCATTACACTATGTGGTATCTAGGGTAAAAGCTTTATTTGGTATTTTAGGAGAAGGGTATGGTAAAACAGAAAAGTCACATCAGTAAAAAATTCAAGGTAATTAAAAGTGATATTGAAGTGGCCCTGTTGTCTGGGGTAAATACCCGAGGTTCATTGCCTCATGCCAAGGAAATCAAGGACACTGACACAGGTGGAGTAAGGTTAACAGCCTAGGTTTAATCAGCAAAAGAAAGAGAAAGGAGAACAGCTTTCTCTCCTGGGAGAGAGAAGGGTGCCCGAGTGGGACTTCCAGCCCACTGCAGATTGCACAAGATTTTATAGACAAGCTCGAGGAGGTGGTGTCTGATTTACATAGGGCCCAAAGATTGGTTGGACCAGACGTGATATTTACATAGCATGGGGGTGGGGTACGGGGCAGGGGGAAGTGGGGAAGCCGGTCACTCCACCATAATCCTATTATGCAAACGGGGACTTTGCTGGCCTGGACCGTGCTGTCTGCTCCTGACTGCACAGGTAGTTGGCAAAGAGAAGGGAAGATGGAGCCACCATGTTGGACATGTCTATCCCCAGGTGTCCCCTTTCCTGTTGGCACAACTGACAGCAGTCACCTGTGCAAGCTTCTAGTCTGCCTTTCTATATCTGCAGCTTGATTTTAAAGGCTCCTCTTTGTTAGAAAAGAAAAAAATTTGGGGTCTTCTTTTCATTAAAAGGAAAACCTTACCAAGGACTCCTGTACCCTTACTGTCTGCCTAAATAATTTCTTTTTAACTCCTATATCAATGTTTAATAGTGAAATCTCATTCACACCTTGATAATGGATAATAATGGACAGTAAGGTAAGAAGAGTCAATAATGACCTCTAAAATCTGAAGTTGCATGTGGATCACTTAGACTAGAAAGTATAGTCCATCCTATATATGAAGGAAGAGGGTACTGGAACCAGCAGGGACTCATTCATTTATCTACTGGGTGGCTACTATGTTGTCAGGCAAAAGCCAGACAGATATTACCCCAAAGAGCTTACATTCTAGAAGGGGAAAACAAACAGGCAATAAATTTTAAAAAAGCTAAATAGATGAGACATGCTAAGAAAGCTATAAAGTGGGTCATGAGAAGAGAGCTACTGGGTCTGGCGGGGCTACTTTAGACCAGATAAATAAGGAAGACCTGCTTCTGAAAGACCTGCTTCTGTAAGGAGGTGACATTTGCGCTGAGACTTGAAGGATGAGATAAGCCAGCTATGGGCAAAACTGGAGGAAGTGCATTCCAGCTAGAGAGAGCATGAGTGCTCCTTGGAGAAGAGTATGGGAGGAAGAGGAAGAACCATGTGAGTGAGCCAGGAGATAAGTAAGACTTAACAGCCATTTATGGAATGCTGAAAATGAACCAGGCTCTGTGCTAGTGTCAACAATACAGCAATGGACAAAATAGACAAAAATCTCTGTCTTTATGGCAGTTATCCTCTAGAGTGGACCAGGCCTTAAGTGCCCTATAAGTCATAATAAAAGGGCGAAACTTTAGTCTGAGGGTGATAGGGAACCTTTGAAATGCTCAAAGCTGGGTAGTGACACAATCAGATTTGCATTTTAGAAATACCAGATCTGAGCTCAGTGTGGAGAATGGCTGGGACAGGGTAGTCTAGAAGCAAGGAGACTGCCCAGAGGCAGGTGGCAGAAAGATGCTGTTCTTTATGTAGACAGTGAAGTAGGCTGAAAATAAATGGAGCCATTCTAGAGATACTAAGAAAGTACGCTGGACAAGGTCAGATCATGGACAGGTGAAAGATCTAGAAGGATACAGAAGTGTACTGTCATGTTTCTGATGTCAATTATCCGGTAGATGTTGTTGCCATTTGTTTTGTTGGGCAATGCAGGAGGAGGAGCAGATTTTTGTAAAAAAATTAAATTTCATTATTCTTGTCCTTGATGCAGTTTATACTGTATTGAGGAGACAAATATGGAAATAAAACCATTCCATCAACCAATGTACCAGTCAGGATAAGCTAAATTTTGCCATGCAAGCTAACAACCATCAGAATAGCAGCTTAACACAGCAAAGATTTATTTTTCTCTCATGCTACATGTCTAAAACAGACAGGATTGAGTGCGGGGTCTCTTTTCATTGTAGTCCCTGGACTGAAGCCTATAAATGTATGTTCCATCCTGACATACGCATCCACTGAGACATGGTTAAAAAAAGAAAGAGCGAGAAGTAGTGAATCACACACTGGCTCTTAAATCTTCTGCCTGGAAATGGTTTGCATCACTTCTGCTCACGTTTCATTGGCCAAAGTAAGTCATAGGGTCATGCCTAACTTCAAGAAAGTGAGGGAGTGCCATCATTCTGTGTACTGCAAGGAGGAAGACTATTTGTTCTTGTTATTGCAACCTATCAGGTAGCGCACAATTTCAATTTGTCCTTTATTGGCAATAGTAGTTTTGATAGCTTGATTAAAGTGGTGTCTGCTAGATTTCCTCACTGTAAGGTTATTTTCCCCTTTGGAATTAATAAATACATTGTAAAGAGTTACTTTGAAACTATGTATACTTTCCATTTCTTATCAGACTCTTAATTAATTAATATGTAAGGAGACTTATGATTTCTGTTTAATTAATATCTAAACAGACTCACGGCTACAATTTCTAGTCTATTAAGTGATGCATATGCAACTTCCGATTTTAAAGGTCATGGTTTCCATTGAATACTCACAGTATTCAATGAGTTATCATTATTACTGTCATTATTTACTTGATGCTTAAATGATCCCAGATTTCATTTGGCCAGCGGGAGCCTTTCAATCTGGCTTCTGTGTCTTTTTGTCATGGTCCTGCATTCTTTGAGCACTTCTTGCTCCAGAATCATCTTATACTTTTCTTGCTCCAGCTCTGGCCATGGGTCCAGCCCTTTCTCCAAGGAGCCCTGATTGTTTATAGTGGAGAATGGTATTTAGAACTGAAGATTGGGGTGCTTGGTGTGCTATTTCTATTGGGGTTGCTGCTCCCATGCCCTTTCAGGGGGCAGAGCTACAGGATAGATGCATGTATGCACACGTACACAGACATACAGACTTACATCTATACTTGTATCTATCTTTATCTCTTATGTACATTAAAAACCATGAACTCACATTGATGCCTCTAATTCAAATTCAAATTCAAAATCGCGGGGTATATTCTGGTTTTCTCTTTTTTATTTTCCTATTTACAAATCCTTTCTCCTCCATTGAGAAAGTTTGTCCTCATATCCTAACTTATTCCATAAGCTTCCCCTTTACTCCCTTACCCTGTGTAACTAAACTTTCATTGTCACTGCTGTCCCCTCCCTCATGTCAGAGCCCTCCTCCTTCACTGGCTACTCCCCTCAGGTGGGGACCCTCATTCTGCCTGGACTCTGACAACCAGGCCTCCTCTCCTGTCTGGATCTTCTCACTCTGATGTCCCCTTAGGTGACATCCCCTTAGGTGGGAGCTCCTCACTTTGCTTGGGCTCTGACTTCTTATTCCAGGTTAATGGGGACATTGCAGCAGCAAAGAAGTTAACCTGGTAACATACCTGTATCCTACTAGGTATCTGTTTGCAGCCCATTTATAAACCTGAGAATGGGCTACAGCCAACTAAGAGTTAGAAACCCAAGTTTTCTGATTCCCAGTTTTTTTTTTCTCTCTCAAGTTCCTGGCATCAATAGCAAATAATGGAATCCATGGAGGCTTTCTGTGGTTCTCTTTCTCAGTTTCAGCCCCAAATGGATTTATTTTGGAAACCAAATGTAAGTCCATTTACTCATTTCAGAGTTATCTAAAGGTGAAAAAAATGCTGGTTTTTTTCCAGCAGTTCAGAAATTTTTCAAATGCTTTTTTGCCTTTGAATTTCTCAAAAGCAACTTTGTTTGGAAATTTTAAACTTGGCATTCCGGGTGCATAACCCTGAGTGAGGAATGTGTGCTTTGCCTTGTTTGAAGAAATTTGGTTTTGAAATAACAAAGTTATGGATGTTTAAAAATACTGCATGGAACAGACACTGTGAGTTATTTTCCTTTGCCTTTGAAACATACTCTATATTGTGAAGCTGGTAACTTTCATGGGTGGGGGAATTTAATAGCATATACTTAACTGATGCAAATGTGAGATCATTTTATAAGCCACATGGGGATCTAGTTGAGGCATCTTTTCAATTTTTACTCAGTAAATTCAGTTGATCTCTGAAAAACTGAGAATCCTGGGGCATAGTGCCTATGTACATATCACGTGCTCAATAATTGTTGAGCTAATGTGAATTGAACATGCTTGTTCTCATTTGGCTGCACATTTCCCCTCCAGCTCCAAGTGGCTAACTATGGTCTGGGAGAGTGGTTTTTTTTTTTTTTTTTTAAATACTTTAAGTTCTAGGGTACATGTGCATAACGTGCAGGTTTGTTACATATGTATACTTGTGCCATCTTGCTGTGCTGCACCCATCAACTCGTCATTTACATCAGGTATAACTCCCAATGCAATCCCTCCCCCCTCCCCCCTCCCCATGATAGGCCCTGGTGTGTGATGTTCCCCTTCCCGAGTCCAAGTGATCTCATTGTTCAGTTCCCACCTATGAGTGAGAACATGTGGTGTTTGGTTTTCTGTTCTTGTGATAGTTTGCTAAGAATGATGGTTTCCAGCTGCATCCATGTCCCTACAAAGGACACAAACTCATCCTTTTTTATGGCTACATAGTATTCCATGGTGTATATGTGCCACATTTTCTTAATCCAGTCTGTCACTGATGGACATTTGGGTTGATTCCAAGTCTTTGCTATTGTGAATAGTGCCGCAATAAACATACGTGTGCATGTGTCTTTATAGCAGCATGATTTAGAATCCTTTGGGTGTATACCCAGTAATGGGATGGCTGGGTCATATGGTACATCTAGTTCTAGATCCTTGAGGAATTGCCATACTGTTTTCCATAATGGTTGAACTAGTTTAAAATCCCACCAACAGTGTAAAAGTGTTCCTATTTCTCCACATCCTCTCCAGCACCTGTTGTTTCCTGACTTTTTAATGATCGCCATTCTAACTGGTGTGAGATGGTATCTCATTGTGGTTTTGATTTGTATTTCTCTGATGGCCAGTGATGATGAGCATTTTTTCATGTGTCTGTTGGCTATATGAATGTCTTCTTTTGAGAAATGTCTGTTCATATCCTTTGCCCACTTTTTGATGGGATTGTTTGTTTTTTTTCTTGTAAATTTGTTTGAGTTCTTTGTAGGTTCTGGATATTAGCCCTTTGTCAGATGAGTAGATTGCAAAAATTTTCTCCCATTCTGTAGGTTGCCTGCTCACTCTGATGGTAGTTTCTTTTGCTGTGCAGAAGCTCTTTAGTTTAATGAGATCCCATTTGTCTATTTTGGCTTTTGCTGCCATTGCTTTTGGTGTTTTAGACATGAAGTCTTTGCCCATGCCTATGTCCTGAATGGTACTACCTAGGTTTTCCTCTAGGATTTTTATGGTATTAGGTCTAACATTTAAGTCTCTAATCCATCTTGAATTAATTTTCATATAAGGAGTAAGGAAAGGATCCAGTTTCAGCTTTCTACTTATGGCTAGCCAATTTTCCCAGCACCATTTATTAAATAGGGAATCCTTTCCCCATTTCTTGTTTCTCTCAGGTTTGTCAAAGATCAGATGGCTGTAGATGTGTGGTATCATTTCTAAGGACTCTGTTCTGTTCCATTGGTCTATATCTCTGTTTTGGTACCAGTACCATGCTGTTTTGGTTACTGTAGCCTTGTAGTATAGTTTGAAGTCAGGTAGCATAATGCCTCCAGCTTTGTTCTTTTGACTTAGGATTGTCTTGGAGATGCGGGCTCTTTTTTGGTTCCATATGAACTTTAAAGCAGTTTTTTCCAATTCTGTGAAGAAACTCGTTGGTAGCTTGATGGGGATGGCATTGAATCTATAAATAACCTTGGGCAGTATGGCCATTTTCACAATATTGATTCTTCCTATCCATGAGCATGGTATGTTCTTCCATTTGTTTGTGTCCTCTTTGATTTCACTGAGCAGTGGTTTGTAGTTCTCCTTGAAGAGGTCCTTTACATCCCTTGTAAGTTGGATTCCTAGGTATTTTATTCTCTTTGAAGCAATTGTGAATGGAAGTTCATTCATGATTTGGCTCTCTGTTTGAGTGTTACTGGTGTATAAGAATGCTTGTGATTTTTGCACATTAATTTTGTATCCTGAGACTTTGCTGCAGTTGTTTATCAGCTTAAGGAGATTTTGAGCTGAGACAATGGGGTTTTCTAAATATACAATCATGTCATCTGCAAACAGGGACAATTTGACTTCTTCTTTTCCTAACTGAATACCCTTGATTTCTTTCTCTTGCCTGATTGCCCTAGCCAGAACTTCCAACACTATGTTGAATAGGAGTGGTGAGAGAGGGCATCCCTGTCTTGTGCCAGTTTTCAAAGGGAATTTTTCCAGTTTTTGCCCATTCAGTATGATATTGGCTGTGGGTTTGTCATAAATAGCTCTTATTATTTTGAGGTACATTCCATCAATACCGAATTTATTGAGAGTTTTTAGCATGAAGGGCTGTTGAATTTTGTCAAAAGCCTTTTCTGCATCTATTGAGATAATCATGTGGTTCTTGTCTTTGGTTCTGTTTATATGCTGAATTATGTTTATTGATTTGCGAATGTTGAACCAGCCTTGCATCCCAGGGATGAAGCCCACTTGATCATGGTGGATAAGCTTTTTGATGTGTTTAACAAATCACAGTTCGTGGGCCAAATACAGCCTGCCACTGTTTTTTATTTATTTATTTATTTATTTATTTATTTATTTATTTATTTATTTTTATGACCTGCAGGCTGAGAATGGTTTTTACATTTTTCAATTCTTGAACAACAATAAAAAGACTAACATATCATGACATATGAAAATTACATGAAATTCAAATTTCAGCATCCATAAAAGATGTTTTATCAGAACACAGTCATTCTCATTCATTTATGTATTATCTAAGACTGCTTTCACACTACAACGGCAGAGATGAGTAGTTGTAACAGAGACTGTGTGACCTGCCAAGCCTAAAGGATTTACTATCTGGAACTTTACAGAAAGAGTTTGCTGACCCCTAATCTAAGAGCTAGAACACACATTGTCAATTCCTTTTTAAGATTACTTGCTATAAAATTTAAAGCTGACCTTTTTTTTTTTTTTTAGTATATTTACTGTATTGTGGAATGTGTGGAATTCAGTGTTTTCTAGTGTATTCGCTATGTACTATATACACTACCACTGTCTAATTCCAGAACATTTCTATCATCCCAAAAAGAAATGCTGTACGTATTAACAGTCAGTCCCAATCCTCTCTTCCCTCACATTCCCTAATCTACTTTCTGTCTGAATGGATTCACCTATTCTAGACTTCATATAAATATATATGCAATATAAGTATTTCATATGAAAATTTCATTAAAATGTTCAAACAGTATGTAGACTTTTGTGTCTAGCTTTTTTTTCAAAGTTCATTCATGTTCTCATATATAGTAGTACTTCATTCCTTTTTATAAGGCTTTCTTGTTACTTTCTACTTTAATACTTCTGGCCAGCCTCCTCTTTGACATTTGATTGAATTCCAACTCAATATCAATAACAAAAATCATTGTGATAAGAATAAAAGTACAAATCATCAAGTCAAATATAAATCATTTAAAAAATTCTATCCATTTTGTTGATTACACTATTTCCACATTAGATAGTTAATAAAGACATCATGAGTGAAGACATTTAGGATGATAACATCTATTTTATACATCTCCAGGTTTATGTCTAATTGGTGCATCTGTTTTGCTTTCTCAAGCTCTTTATAAGCTCTTTTGGATTTCATATGCATAGTGTTCATATGCATAGTCCATTCTCGTGCTGCTATGAAGAAATACCTGAGACTGAGTAATTTATAAAGGAAAGCGGTTTAATTGACTCAGTTCCACAGGGCTGGGGAGACCTCAGGAAACTTATGATCATGACTGAAGGGGAAGCAAACATGTCCTTCTTTAAATGGTGGCAGCAAGGAGAAGTGCAGAACAAAAGGGGGAAAAGCCCCTTATAAAAGCATCAGATCTCATGAGAACTCACTCACTATTAAGAGAACAGCATGAGGGTAACTGCCCCCATGATTAAATTACTTCCCACTGGGTCCCTCCTATGACACATGGGGATTATGGGAACTACAATTCAAGATGGGATTTGGGTGGGGACACAGAGCCAAACCATAATGCATGGTGTAGGGTACAGCACTTATAACCACAAGGGTCTGATGGCACTCTTCCTGCATCATGTTATTGGAGATACTCATACATTTGTAATGATGACAAATCTCAATAGGATACTCCACCCTGCCTGATTATCCTACAAACATCCCTAGTCAGTTAACTTTCTCATTCTCGCCCTGAGTTGGTTGCCTCATCTCACACTTCCCAGAGAATGTGGAAAGAACAAGATGAGAGTTAGATCCTCTCATCTTGAGAGTTATGCCTCGTGTACTTGCATGTGTATCTAGATGATGATACAGATCATCACCTAACAATGGGCCTTTTCACCAGAGGTAATATTCCTTTTATTTCTCTCCTGGATCACATTGCTTCTTGCCTTCTTCTACAGGACTTGGCTCCTCATTTACCATTTCCTTCTTTCCACTACCAGTTTTCCACCTCTTCTGCATCATTCCAATCAGCACATGAGCTAGTTTTAATAAGATTCATCTTTTAAAACCTGCCCTTTCCCCAGCACTCTTCTCTAATTACTGCAGCAAGTATTTGCTCCTTTTAAGAGACCTGCTAAAACCATTGTCTATGTACTTTTTATCTTCACTTTCTCATGTCCTTTTCTATTCTCCATCTATTCTAAACAGATTCTATTTACCACCACTTGTGTCACTTGTTAAGGTCCCTACAGACTCCATCTGACCAAATCTATTTGATTATGTTTTTTTCCTTCCTTTGCCTACCAGTCACACACAGTGTAGTATTTCGCTTTCCTTTTAAAACACTTTCTTATCTGATCTTCTTGGGTATCACACTCTTCTGGTTTTCTTCCCACATCATTGGTGATTTTTCTTCTTAGACGAGTCTTTGCAAGGATTGAGCATCCCAGTCAGAAAATGAAAAATCTAGCCAGGAGAGGTGGCTCACGCCTGTAATCCCAGCACTTTGGGAGGCTGAGGCGGGCAGATCACGAGGTCAGGAGATCGAGACCATCCTGGCTAACACAGTTAAACCTCGTCTCTGCTAAAAATACAAAAAATTAGCAGGGCATGGTGGTGGGCGCCTGTAATCCCAGCTACTTGGGAGGCTGAGGCAGGAGAATAGCATGAACCCAGGAGGTGGAGCTTGCAGTGAGCCAAGATCGCACCACTGCACTCCAGCCTGGGAGACAGAGCAAGACTCTATCTCAAAAATATTAAAAAATAAATAAATAAAATGTGATGTTTTTGAGCACTGATATGATGCTCAAAGGAAATGCTCATTGGACTATTTCAGATATAATACATATATTCTAAAGTCCTCCAAAAATTGAAATCCAAAATACTTCTAGTCCCAAACATTTCGTATAAGGGATACTCAACTTCTACTTAGTCTCTGCTTTATGCTCAATAGCTGTAAAAATGCTTGGCATAGAGTTGATCTCAAAGATGACTTGTGGAATGAATGAACTCACTGACCTTGTTCCCACGTTAACATCTTTGTATTTGCTGATTTGCTTGGAAGACTTTCCCTACAGGCCTCTCCTTGGCTTCCTCTTTGTCATTGTTCAGCTTTCAGTTCGAGTCACTTCTTTGGAGCAGGCTGTCCTTGCCAGTCTTCTGCTTCCCATTCTCACCCCTGTGACTCTCTAGGACAGAAGTAAGCAAACATTTTCTTCACAGAGTCAGATAGTAAATACTTACGACTTCTCAGTTCATCCAGGATCTGTCACGACAACCTAACTTTGTCATTGTAGTGTGAAAGCAGCTGTAGATAATTCCTACATGGGCGAGTATGACTATATTCCAATAAAACTTTATTTACAGATACTGAAACTTGAATTTTGTACATATCATGAAGTATTAATCCTCTTTTGATTTTTTTTTTCAATCATTTACAATGTTACTTTGTGAACTGCACCAAAATAGGCAGTGGGCTTGATTTGACCCGGAGGCTGTGGTTTGCTCATTCCTGCTCTAGTGCATTACCCTCTTTTGTCTTCGTGGTGCTGAAAATTATGTTATTTATTCATTTACTGTTGTAATTTTTTTTCCCTTTCTTAGAACATGGTCACCTTGAAGGCAGGAATTCTGCCTTATTCACTATTCTATTCTCAGAGCCTACAACACTGCCTAGATGCCTCCTGCCCAGGCCAGAGCTACCCCTACCAGACCTTGCCCCTCTCCATAGCCCTTTCTCTTCCAAGGCTTATTCTCTTTCCTCTCCTGTATTGATAGCTTCCCTCTTAGGAATTCAGGGTTCATTTCAGAGGAGGGAGTCAGTAAATTTGGCATCTGGTTAGAACAGGAACCTCAGATTTTAGTGGGGAGAGGCTCACTTATCGTGATTATAGCTGATTCCCAGCATCTAACTGTTCTGATTACATCCTATTTATTCCAGTGGTAAAGGAGGGATCCCCCTCCACATAGTGTGAGATAGTCATGCACCAGACACTTGACACTGGACAAATAAGGGTGACAGTAGTTTAGTAGTCACATATGTTCACTCTGGAGGTAGAGGACACTGCCTGCCATGCAGGGCCAATGAGGTTGCACTCAGGAAGCATGAGCTGGCAGGGACTGTGGGAGGCAGGCTTTGTGGTATCAACAGGGTGAGGTGCCCCCTGGTTACCAAGCGTGGATGTGATTGGCTTGTTTGAATAATTTCATGGGCCGTTAGGGAGATAAAATCCACTAAGTTGAAAACTGGATGAGATTAAGATGATTGGGCTGGTGGGAAACTAGCCGAGTGGGGTCCCTTTCCTGCTGGGTTGGGTATATCTGGTGAGAGCAAGAGAACTCATGAGTAGGCCTTTTGGGACCTGGTTCAGACCTAAAATTTAAAGGCCACCTTAACATCTCAGCTCAAAGATGTCAAGGTGGCACTCTAAATTTTAGGTCTGATATACTAGCACCAAGCTTGGAGCAATAAATATTTGTTGAATGAGTGAAGGATTTTACTTAACCTTTATTCAGTATCTGTATGTAACAGCTTCATATTTGCTACTGAGGACAAAAAGAGGATTGGGATACAATTACATTTACATTATAAGGCTTTGTACAATTACAACAGAGAGCAATAAATGTTCTAATGAATGTAGGTTCCAGGGTTTGTCAGAATGCTGACGGTAAGTCAGTGTACGGGTAGGATGGGAACAAAAAGAGGGAGTTGCATTGAATCAGTTCTATGTTTTTGTTCTCATCCGTTCATCCAGTATTTATTGAGGGTCTATTATGCACCAGGCTAGGCAACTGAGCTTTTGTTGTTTTTAATTGAACCCAGGAGACAAGCTACAATCATTGAACACAGAGGACGAATTTGAATTAGCATATGAACAAGGGCACACTAATGTGGTCTAAATAGTCTTCCTGAGAACTGTAGGAATGTGGACAACACATGTTCTCATGTGAGTGTGGTGAGTCAGGGACACCTTGGAGGGGCGTTTGGAGTTCAAGGCAGTGATGGACGTGGATTGGCAGGAAGGAGAGGTAAGGCAATCCAGGCATGAGTCATTCTATGGTTGGTTTCCTTGCTAAATAGATTCTTTCACAGGGAAGAGTCATCTCTCGTCCAACTACTTTCCTCTGTTGGATTTGCACAGCCATAGACCACACCGTGTCTTTGTTTATGGGGATTATAAGGCTGTGTTTGCAGCTGAATTTTAGTCAGGCAGAACCTCTCATCATCCAGAGCCTGGTCTTCACCATAAAATGTGGGCAGGAAATGGGAGCCATAAACTCCTGCCTCTCCTGAATCAACTTATTTTGATAAGACTCTGTAGTCCTCATTTCACTCTTGGTGTGGTGGAAATTTGTATCTGTATTAATTTGTCACACGTTTATTGAGCAAGTGTTTTGTGCAAGACAAAGGGCCTGGGTCCAGGTAAAACAACAACAACAACAACAACAACAACAACAACAACAACAACAACAAAAGATCCCTGTTTTTGAAAAACTTGCAAGATAACAGGGAGTAATAGCAACAACATAGTAAAGAAAATCCCATGTAAATAAAGTATAAGACACTGACTCTCAAACAAGAAAACTGCAGCTGTATTTTGATTCAGCCTTCTTTTAGCTGTTAGACCTTAGAAAGTAGCTTAGTCTGTCTCTTGGCTCTTCTCTAAAATGGGACCGATAGTTCAACCACCTCATAATGTTAGTGTGAGGATGAAGTAGTATCAGATTAAATATTGTTAGAGCAGAGTCTGAATATAGAAGCCAAGAAATGCTAGCCCTTATTATTTTTGTTATTATTCTCGTTGTGACAGAGACATGTTCAGTATGCAGTGTGTACACATAGGATAGACAACTAATAGGGAGGAAAGGATTCGTGAAAGTTTTCCCGTAAGTGGTGACACTTGAACTGAATCTGGAAAGAAGTGTAATGACCGTTGCTAAAATGTATTGAGTACTCATGAGAGGCCAGATACTGTTCTGATACTGTTCTGAGAACGTAACATGGATAATCTCTCTTAATTCTCATACTACCCTCTGAGGTATATGCTAATATTATCTTCATCATTACAGAGGAAGGACAAGTAGGACTTAACTAGGCAGAGAAAGGACCTTGGGCAAGGCATTTTGGATAGTGGTACAGATCCAAAGGTCTAGAGATATGAAAGATTACCAGATTAATGGAACTCAAAGCAGTGCAGTGTGGCTAGAACAACAATTAAAAAAAGATGGGAAATGGTGTGAGATGAAGCTGGAGAAATAGGAAGGCCAGATTACTGCTCTCATTGGACCCTCCAACTGAATATGGCCCAGCATTCTCGCTAACAAAGTTCTGGCCATCCACTTTTTTATTTTATTTTTATTTTTTAAATTTTTCCATAAGTTTTTGGGGTACAGGTAGTATTTCATTACATGAGTACATGCGTAAGTTCTTTAGTGGTGATTTGCGAGATTTTGGCGTACCCATTACCTGAGCAGTATACACTCACCATATTTGTAGTGTTTTATCGCTCGCCCCCTTCCACTCTTCCCCCCAGGTCCCCAAAGTCCATTGTATCATTCTTATCCATTTTCATCCTCATAGCTTTGCTCCCACATATCAGGGAAAACATATGATGTTTGGTTTTCTATTCCTGAGTTATTTCACTTAGAATAATAGTCTCCAATCTCATCCAGGTCACTACAAATGCTGTTAATTCATTCCTTTTTATGGCTGTGTAGTATTCCATCATATATAAATACCACAGTTTCTTTATCCACTCGTTGATTGATGGGTATTTGGGTTGGTTTCATGGTTTTGCAGTTGTGAACTGTGCTACTATAGACATGCATGTGCAAGTATCTTTTTCAAATAATGACTTATTTTCCTCTGGATAGGTACCCAGTAGTGGGATTGCTGGATAAAATGGTAGTTCCGGCCGGGAGCGGTGGCTCACGACTGTAATCCCAGGTGGGCAGATCACGAGGTCAGGAGATCGAGACCATCCTGGTTAACATGGTGAAACGCTGTCTCTACTAAAAATACAAAAAATTAGCCGGGCATGATGGTGGGAGCCTGTAGTCCCAGCTACTCAGGAGACTGAGGCAGGAGAATGGCGTGAACCTGGCAGGCACAGCTTGCAATGAGCTGAGATCGAGCCACTGCACTCCAGCCTGGGCAACAGTGTGAGACTCCATCTCAAAAAAAAAAAAAAAAAAAAAAAAAAAATGTAGTTCTACTTTTAGTTCTTTAAGGAATCCCCACACTATTTTCCATAGTAGCTGTACTAGTTTACACTCCCACCAGCAGTATAGAAGGGTTTTCTGGTCACCACATCCACACCAACATGTACTGTTTTTTGATTTTTTGATTATGGCTATTCTTGCAGGAGTAAGATGGTATCGCATTATGGTTTTGTTTTTTGTTTTTTTTTTTTTTTAATTTATTTATTATTATTAAACTTCAAGTTGTAGGGTTCATGTGCACAACGTGCAGGTTTGCTACATATGTATACTTGTGCCATGTTGGTGTGCTGCACCCATCAACTCGTCATTTACATCAGGTATAACTCCCAATGCAATCCCTCCCCCCTCCCCCCTCCCCATGATAGGCCCCGGTGTGTGATGTTCCCCTTCCCGAGTCCAAGTGATCTCATTGTTCAGTTCCCACCTACGAGTGAGAACATGCGGTGTTTGGTTTTCTGTTCTTGTGATAGTTTGCTAAGAATGATGGTTTCCAGCTGCATCCATGTCCCTACAAAGGACACAAACTCATCCTTTTTTATGGCTGCATTATGGTTTTGATTTGCATTTCCCTGATCATTAGTGATGTTGAGCATTATTCATATGTTTGTTGACCATTTGTATATCTTCTTTTGCGAATTGTCTATTCATATCCTTAGCCCACTTTTTGATGGGGTCGTTTATTTTTTTCTCACTGATTTATTTGAGTTCATTGTAGATTCTCAATATTAGTCCTTTGTCAGATGTATAGATTGTGAAGATTTCCTCCTGCTCTGTGGGTTGTCTGTTTACTCTGCTGACTGTTCCTTTTGCTGTGCAAAAGCTCTTTAGTTTGATTAGGTCCCAGCAATTTATCTTTGTTTTAACTGCATTTGTTTTTGGGTTCTTTGTCAGGAAATTCTTGCCTAAGTCAATATCTAGAAGGGTTTTTCCAATGCTATCTTCTAGAATTTTTCTAGTTTCAGGTCTTAGGTTTAAGTCCTTAATTCATCTTGAGTGGATTTTTGTATAAGGTGAGAGATGAAGATTCAGTTTTATTCTCCTACATGTGGCTAGCCAATTATTCCGGCACCATTTGTTGAAAAGGGTGTCCTTTCCCCACTCAATATTTTTGTTTGCTTTGTCGAAGATCAGTTGGCTGTAAGTATTTGGGTTCATTTCTGGGTTCTCTATTCTGTTCTATTGGTCTATGTGCCTATTTTTACACCAGTACCATGCTATTTTGGTGATTATGGCCCCATAGTATAGCTTGAAATCAGGTAGTGTGATGTTTCCAGATTTGTTCTTTTCGCTTAGTCTTGCTTTGGCTATGCGGGCTCTTTGTTGGTTCCATATGAATTTTAGAATTTTTTTTTTCTAATTCTGTAAGGAATTATGATGATATTTTAATGGGGATTGTGTTGAATTTGTAGATTGCTTTTGGCAGTATGGTCATTTTCACAATACTGATTCTACCCATCCATGAGCACGGGATGTGTTTCCATTTGTTTGTGTCATGTATTATTTTTTTCAGCAGTGTTTTGTAGTTTTCCTTGTAAAGCTCTTTTGACTCCTTTATTAGGTATATTCCTAACCATTTTATTTTATTTTTTGTAGCTATTGGAAAATGGGTTAGTTCTTGACTTGATTCTCTGCTTGGTCACTGTTGGTGTATAGAAGAGCTACTGGTTTGTGTACATTAATCCTGTATCCAGAAACTTTTCTGAATTCTTTTATCAGTTCTAGGAGCTTTCTGGAGTCCTTAGGGTTTTCAAGGTAAATGATCATTTTGTCAGCAAGTAGTGACAGTTTGACTTCCTCTTTACCGATTTGGATGCCCTTTATTTCTTTCTCTTGTCTAATTGCTCTAGCTAGGACTTCCAGTACTGTGTTGAAGAGGAGTGGTGAGAGCAGGCATCCTTGTCTTGTTCCAGTTCTCAGAGGGAATGCTTTCAACTTTTCCCCATCCAGTGTTATGTTGGTTGTGGGTTTGTCATAGATGACTTTTATTACATTAAGATATGTCCCTTGTATGCCGATTTTGCTGAGAGTTTTAATTATAAAGGGATGCTGGATTTTGTTGAATGCTTTTTCTGTATCTGTTGAGATGATCATGTGATTTTTGTTTTTAATTTTGTTTATGTGGTGTATCACATTTATTGGCTTGCAGATGTTAAACCATCCCTGTATCTCTGGTATGAAACCCACTGGGTCATGGTGGATTATCTTTTTGATATGTTGTTGGATTCAGTTAGCTAGTATTTTGTTAAGGATTTTAGCATCTATGTTCATCAAGGATGTCAGTCTGTAGTTTCCTTTTTTGGTTATGTCCTTTCCTGGTTTTGGTATTAGGGTGATGCTGCCTTCATAGAATTAATTAGAGAGGGTTCCTTCTTTCTCTTGTAGAATAGTGTCAAAAGGATTGGTACCAATTCTTCTTTGACTGTCTGCTAGAATTCTGCTGTGAATCTATCTGGTCCTGAACTTTTTTTTGTAGGTAATTTTAAAATTACCATTTCAATCAAATTGCTCATTATTGGGGTGTCTAATTCTTGCTGATTTAAGCTATGAGGGTTTTACTTTTCCAGGAATTTACTCATCTCTTTTAGGTTTTCTAGTTTATATGGATAAAGGTGTTCCTAGTAGCCTTGAATGATCTTTTGTATTTCAGTGGTGTCAGTTGTAATATCTCCTGTTTTGTTTCTTAGTGAGGTTATTTGGATTTGGATTCTTCTTTTTTTGGTTAATCTTGCTAATTGTCTATCAATTTTATTTATCTTTTCAAAGAACCAGCTTTTTGTTTCATTTATCTTTTGTATTTTTTTTGTTTCAATTTCATTTAGTTCTTCTCTGATCTTAGCTATTTCCTTTCTTCTTCTGGGTTTGAGTTTGATTTGTTCTTATTTCTCTAGTTCCTTGAGGTTGACCTTAGATTGTCTGTTTGTGCTCTTTCAGACTTTTTGATGTAGGTGTTTAGGGGTATGACTGCCTTTGCTGTATCCCAGAGGTTTTGATAGTTTGTATCATTATTGTCATTGAGTTCAAAGGATTTTTAAATTTCCATATTGATTTCATTTTTGACCCAATGCTCATTCAGGAGCAGGTTATTTGCCATGCATTTGCATGGTTTTGAAGGTTCCTTTTGGAGTTGATTTCCAGTTTTATTCCACTGTGGTTTGAGAATGTTTGATATAATTTCAATTTTCTTGAATTCATTGAGGCTAATTTTATGTCATATCATATGGTCTATCTTGAAGAAAGTTTCATGCGCTGTTGAATAGAATGTATATTCTGTGGTTGTTGGATAAAATGTTCTATATATATCTGTTAAGTCTATTTGTTCCAAGGTATAGTTTAAATCCATTGTTTATTTGTTGACTTTCTGTCTTGATGACCTGTCCAGTGCTGTCAGTGGAGTATTGAAGTCCTCCACTATTATTGTGTTGCTGTCTATCTCATTTCTAAGGTCTATTAGTAATTGTTTTATAAATTTGGAAGCACCAGTGTTTCGTGCATTTATGTTTAGGATTGTGATATTTTACTGTTGAACAAAGCCTTTTACCATTATAGTGTCCCTCTTTGTCTCTTTTAAATGCTGTTGCTTTAAAGTTTGTTTTGCCTGATGTAAGAATAGCTACCCCTGCTCACTTTTGGTGTCCATTTGCATGAAATGCCTGTTTCCATCCCTTTATGTGAGTCCTGATGTGTTAGCTGAGTCTTCTGACAGATAGTTGGTTGGTGAGTTCTTATCCATTCTGCGGTTCAGTATCTTTTAAATGGAGCATTTAGGCCATTTATATTCAATGTTAGTATTGAAATGTGAGGTACCATAGCTTTCATCTTGCTCTTCGTTGCCTGTGTACTTTTTGTTTGTTTGTTTGTTTGTTTTTTGTTCTTGCTTTATAACTTGTATTTTGTTTTGTTGTGCCCAGACCGTTTGTTCCCCAAAGAAGACCACCAGAGTCCAGAGTCAAAGCCAAGCGGCAAGGATCTTTACCGCAAGTTTGAACTTGGTCCCTCCATTCCACAGCATACAAGAGGGGCCTGAACAATGCGAGTGCTTGCCTTTTATAGCCCGAGGTAGATAGGATAGCATAGTTACAGAGGAACAAAGGAATTCTTTTGGTTACAGCATTACAATTGGTTTACATTTACATTTAGTAGTAGTTTTTTTTTTTTTAATTGGTTCCCGCGCTTTCAGTAAAACTACAAATGGCTGTGTCCTTATCGGAGATTTTCCAGGTGGTGTTGGTACTGGGCTTCAGGAAATTGAGAGATATGTGTTTGTACTGGGCCTGTTTGTGTTGAGAGATACATGGTGGGATGTGTTTGTACTGGGCCTGTTTGTGTTGAGCCTGGGGCTGAGGAATGTGCCTGATTTCTTTTTATCCCCCCTTTTCATAGGTACTTCTAGAGCCAATCTTGGGTCTTATAAGTCTGATTCTGTTTCAGCATTTACAGGTTGGTATTGGGCTCTGAGGACCATGAGCTGTACAGTGTCAAATCTTTCCTTAACAAATTGTAAAATTCTGTTAACAACACAAGGTCCTACGGTAAGCAGAAATAGTAGACTTAGCAGGGGTCCAAGGAAGGGGGCTAACAGAGAAAACATAGAGGAATTCCACCATTGGTCTGCAGCTGAAGCAAACTGCCATGTTTTTACTTCTGTGCTTAACTTGTGTAACTGCTGGACCCGGTCCTCTACAAGCCCTGATTCATTTATGTAGAAACAACAGTCTTCTTTCAGAAACATACATGTACCACCTTTTTCTGCAGTGAGTAGGTCTAGGGCCCTCCAGTTCTGCAAGGTTACCTGAGCTAGGGATGTGAGCTGCCGCTGAAGGGAGGCAAGAGACTCAGCCGACTCCTCCATAGCAACAGCAAATTGTTGGTACAACTTGTTTCTTTCTATGAGGGTGTGACCTAGGGCTCCCCCCCCCAGTCCGGCCGCAATGAGGGATGCGGTGAGGGAGATTCCTGCAATGAGGGGGAGAAATATGGCTCGTGCAGGTCTCGGTCTAGGGACTGGGTGAATAGCAGTACTAGTCCAGTTACCGGTGTACCCTAGGAACTCGCCAGCAGTTGGTAGAGTCAACCGGGGAACTAATGTGACAGGAAGACACAGTAGGTTGGTAACAGAGGGACTAGGTAGGTTCTTAGATAATGTTCCATTACACCAGAAGAATATGCCCAGCGGAGCCCTTAGGGTGATATTAGGGGGCATTGCAGTGATGCTGCAGAGGCTGGAATTGGTTCCTGAGAAACAGTAGGGAAACTTCTCCTGACTGGGGTTTAGGTATAGGGGCACGTTTAGGATAGGAGCATATGAGAGGTTTCAGAGGTTGTTAGCTTGGGCAGAGGTAGAGGATCCCCATGGCAGAGGGACAGCAGTTAGCGGTGGACACCCTAGAGTGGCACACAGAAAGCAGCCAGACAGGCTGTGAAGTCCTGTAAGGTTAGCAAGTTCTAGTCCTTCTTGTAATAATTTTAACCAGGAGAAAGGACATAAGTCTTGTGTTAGTCTGTTTTCCTGTCGTTGGATATTCCCGTGGACCAGGGGCAGTACTTGCACTAGGCCTCGCCACAGATAGAGGTGACTGCTAGGCCATGTGGCGGAGGGGGAGGAGTATACAGCCCCATGTTGAGGCGTGGTCCAGCAGGAGTTCCAGGGGTCTCTAACTATCCATGTATATGAAAAGTCTCCATCCCGTCTACGATGGAAGGGCCACTTAGGGTCTAACTGTTTTTTCTCTCCCCAATAGCGGGATCTATGGATGTTACAATAGTTATAAGGACAGCTGGCATTTTGGTGCCACCAATAGTGTTTACAGTTGTATTTAGTCTGATCAAACTCAAAGCATATTATTGGTGTCATAGGTTTGGCTATTTGAAAACCAGTAAAATTTAGTAGAATTGGGCTGTTGCACCCTGAGGAGGGGCAATCAGCACTGGCTAATAATTTCCCGGGCTTATGAGGTTGCCCAGGGTGGGTTCGGTTTTCATAAAGCCAGAATCTCCAGACAAAGGGATTAAGAGCTGGTTTTGTGATTTCCCCAGTGGCCACTAGGGCGACTAATGTTAGGGTTAGACTACCTAACTGCATGTTTGCAGTGAGCTATGCTGCCGGCGCAGGGTGAGTTTTAAGGGGTTGTTCTTAGCTCTGTCCACAGTCCACGTGTCCGGTGCTTCAGCCGCCGCCATGATTGGTCCTAGAAGGTCGGAGGTTGGGTCCACTGGCTTGACGTGGGTGTAGTGGATCCACGACACGATGCCTTCTACCTTCAGGGCGGTGGGTGTGGTTAGGAGTACCTGGAGTGGTCCTTTCCACCTGGGTTCTAGGGTCTCTTGTCGGTGTCGCTTGACCAGGACCCAGTCTCCCGGCTGGTACGGATGGGGTGTCGGCGGGGGACTGGTCTCATATAGTTCCTTCAGCTTGGGCCAGATTTCTTGATGAATTTTCTGCAAGGCTTGTAGGGAAAATAAGAGTTCAGAGACATTTTCTGTTTCAGACTTGAGCAGATCATCTTTTAGGCTGGGAACTAGGGGTGGGGGTCTGCCATACATGATTTCATAAGGGGTAAGGCCCAGTCTGTAAGGGGTATTACAGGCCCGGAACAGAGTGTAGGGGAGAAGGACCACCCAATTAGCACCAGTCTCCATAGTCAATTTAGTTAAGGTCTCCTTTAAGGTCCGATTCATCCTCTCTACCTGTCCTAAACTCTGGGGCCTGTAAGCGCAATGTAGTTTCCAATTTGCCCCAAGGATGGAAGCCAAATCCTGACTTACCTTAGCGATGAAGGCCGGCCCATTGTCTGACCCTATCTGGATGGGGAAGCCATACCTGGGGAGGATATCTTCCAGGATTTTTTTGCTACAACCTAAGCAGTTTCCCTTTTGGTGGGGAATGCTTCAGTCCACCCTGAAAAAGTATCTACAAAGACAAGTATGTACCAATACTCGTATTTTCCTGGCTTTATCTCAGTAAAATCTACTTCCCAGTAGATACCGGGCCTGGTTCCCCTGAGCCTTGTTCCCGTTGCAGCCTGGGATTGGGGGTAGGCGTTGTTAAGCTGGCAGACTTTGCAACTTGTCGCAATGCTGCTGGCCGTCTCAGCTGTATGTCTGAATTTGAGCTTAGAGCGTCTGATCAGGTCTATCATCCGCCGAGCACTCAGGTGGGTGGTTCGGTGGATGTGTTCTAACACTTGTTGTCCTAATTTTTCTGGTAGGATGGTTTGGTCATTAGTATCAGTCCACCACCCATTCTGGATCTGTTTCAGGGGAAGTTTGTCAATCCACTGGAGATCTTGTTCTGAATAATCAGGGAGATATGGCAAGTCCCGGGGGCCCGGATCAGGGAGCTGGAGTGCAAGGAGCTGGCTGGGAGCCTTTGCCACACTCCTTGCAGTTTGGTCTGCCAGAAAGTTGCCTTGAGCAATTGGAGTGGTTGGTTTCTGATGCCCTGGGCAATGTACAATAGCCAATTTTTCTGGTCTCCATAGGGCTGTTAGCAGGGCTAGGATCACTTGCTTGTTTTTTATTTCTTTTCCTTCAGCCATTAGTAACCCTCGCTCCCTGTAAATGGCCCCATGTATGTGCGCCGTAGCAAAAGCATAGCGGCTGTCTGTGTATACTGTCAGTTTCTTCCCTGCCCCTAAGGTAAGAGCTTGGGTGAGCGCTATCAGTTCGGCCTTCTGGGCCGATGTTCCCGGGGGCAGGGGTTCCGCCCAAATTACCTCAGTCTCTGAAGTTACTGCCCCTCCAGCGTACCTCTGGCCTTGGGGTACGAAGCTGCTCCCACCAGTGAACCAGACTAGGTCAGCGTCCGGAAGTGGGCGGTCCTGCAGGTCCTCTCGAACTCCATGCACCTGAGCTAGTATCTCGGTGCAATCATGGAGCGGGGCGTCCAGGTCCGGGTTGGGCAGCAGCGAGGCAGGGTTTAAGGTTGTTGGGGGCAGGAAAGTTATCCTGAGGGGATTTAGTAGTAGTTCTTGGTAGTGGGTGAGCCGGGCGTTACTTATCCAACGATTAGGGGGCTGTTTGAGTACACCCTTGATGGCATGTGGGGTAATGACCCATAATTCTTGTCCCACGACAAGTTTATCAGCATCTTGTACCATCAGGGCCGTGGCTGCAATCATTCGGAGACAAGGGGGCCACCCAGCAGCCACTGGGTCTAATTTCTTTGACAGGTAGGCAACCGGCCTCTGCCAGGGGCCTAAGTTCTGAGTTATTACCGCCTTGGCAACACCCTTGCTCTCGTCCACGTATAAGTGGAAGGGCTTGGTGACATCAGGTAGTCCCAGTGCAGGCGCAGAGAGTAGGGTGGTTTTGATCTGTTGGAAAGCTGACTCGGCTTCTTCTGTCCAATTAAATGGCTGCTGCCCCCGTGTTGCCTGATACAAGGGTTTAGCCAGCTCTGCGAACCCAGGTATCCATAGTCTACAAAATCCTGCCGACCCCAGGAATTCCCTTACTTGTCGGGTGGATTGTGGCCTGGGGATCTGCAGAACAGTCTGCTTCTGGGCGTTTGTTAACCAGCGCTGCCCTCCTTTTAGCAGGTACCCCAGATATGTCACTTCTGATTTACAGATTTGAGCTTTCTTTGCCGAGGCTCGGTAGCCTAGATTCCCTAGAGCTTGTAAGAGACCCTTGGTCCCTTGAATATAAGCTACTTGGGTCTCAGCAGCAATCAGGAGGTCATCAACATACTGTAGTAAGGTTATTTCAGGGTGTTTGCGTCGGTACTCACCCAGGTCTTCATGGAGGGCCTCGTCGAACAGGGTAGGAGAGTTTTTGAATCCCTGCGGCAGTCTGGTCCATGTCAGTTGGCCACTTATGCCCCTCTCAGGGTCAGTCCACTCGAAGGCGAAGAGCTTTTGGCTCTGAGGGGCTAAAGGCAAACTGAAGAAAGCATCTTTCAAATCTAAAACAGTGTACCATTGATGTTTAGGGTTTAGGGTACTCAGGAGGGTGTACGGGTTAGGCACGGTTGGGTGTATGTCCATAACCCTCTTATTGACTTCTCTCAAGTCTTGTACAGGTCTGTATTCTCCGCTATTAGGTTTTCGTACCGGCAACAATGGAGTATTCCAGGGCGAGTGACATGGGCAAAGGACCCCTTGGTCGAGGAGCCAGCAAATATGTGGTGCAATCCCTTCTTTGGCCTCTAGGGGCATCGGGTATTGGCGTACCCGCACGGGGTCTGTCCCAGGCTTAAGTTCAACAAACAAAGCAGGACGGTGTTTTGCTAGTCCTAAGCCCCCCGTTTCTGCCCAAGCTCCTGGATATTGCTGGAGCCAGGTTGCTATGTCCTGGTCAGGGGCTGCTCGCTCCTGGTGGAGCCGGTACTCATCTTCTAGGGTTATAGTCAGGACGGACATGGGCTGATTTTGGGAGTTGGTCACGACGGGCCCCTCAGGGAGGAAATGGATCTGTGCTCCCATTTTAGTTAGCAGGTCTCTCCCTAGTAGGGGACAGGGGCTCTCAGGGATAACCAGAAAGAATGGGTTACATTCCTGGCTCCGAGGTTTACTATTCTTTGTGTTGTCCAGGGGTATTTCTTAACTCCTGTGGCACCTTGCACCCACGAGGACTTGGAGGATAATTTTCCATTAGTTTTAACTAGGACCGAGTGCTGTACTCCCGTATCGACCAAGAACTGGACTGGGGACCCCTCCACTTGTAGTTACCCTAGGTTCGGGGAGGGGGTCTGAACCCCATCTTCCCTAGTCTTCATCTTGAGTGACTAGTACGGGTGTAGACCTAGGGGGTCCCTGTCCTCATTGTTTCTTTTTGGGGCAGTCTCTTATCCAGTGACCAGCTTCCTTACAGTATGCACATTGGTCTTTGCTCAGATTATCGTGTCTGGGGGACCGCCTAGGTTGGGTGTTCTCTGGCTGTAGATGCTCTTTCTGTACTACTGCTGCCAGGACCTTGGTCATTTTTTCAGTGGCCTTAAATTGCCTTTCCTCTGGAGTATCTCTGTTATTATAAACCCACTGGGCTATCTGAAGGAGGTCCTGAATCCGCTTTCCCTCCAAGTCTTCTAATTTTTGGAGTTTCCTTTTAATATCTGGGGTTGCCTGATTTACAAAAGACATTACAACAGCTGCCTGACTTCCTGGAGCCTCTGGGTCTGTGGGGGTGTACTGTCTAAAACTTCCATTAATCTTTCTAAGTAGGTAGCTGGGCTTTCTGCCTTTCCCTGCAGAACAGAGTATACTTTAGCCAAATTAGTGGGCTTGCGAGCAGCCGCCCGGAGACCCGCCATTAGAGTCTGGCGATAAAGGTGTAGCCGTCCCCTACCTTCTGCCGTGTTGTGGTTCCACGCCGGCCTGGTCAGAGGAAAAGTCTCATTTATGAGGTCGGGGTTGGCAGTCAGTTGACCGTCGTCCCCCGGGACCAGCTTTCTAGCTTCTACCTGTATTCTCTCTTGCTCCTCTGTTGTGAACAAGATTCGGAGGAGCTGCTGACAATCATCCCAAGTGGGCTGGTGGGTGAACATGACACTATCCAGTAAAGCCATTAAATCTTTGGGGTTATCTGAAAACCGAGCACTCTGAGTCTTCCAGTTATACAGATCACTGGTGGTGAATGGCCAGTACTGGAGCCTGGGGATTCCCGTGTCATCTGGGGGTCCTATTTCCCGAAGGGGTAGAGCCACTGTGGAGTCAGGCGGCTGGGGGGGGCTAGCCCGCAAAATGCGCCCTCGCGTCCACCCCGCCGGCCCTTCAAAATTACTTTCACTTTCCACGGGTCCGGGTGTGCTGGCCGCCTCCCGTCTGCCTGCTCCTTCATGCACCCCAGCCCGGGGGGCTGGGGCCTGGGGTTCGGAGGGGTATGGAGGGGGTTCTGTGGACAGTGGGTCCCCGCTATCAGGTAGAACAGGATGGGGGGGCAGTCGGTTGCTTGGATTTTAGCAGCTGAGCAACCAGCACCTTACAGGGTTTGGGGGGGGGCTAATTGGAAAGGGGACAGCCAAGGAGGCGGGTTCTCAACAAAGTCCTGCCATATGAGGATATATGGGATTTGATCCAAGTGGCCCGTACGCCCAGGTAGGAAAATCTTGGACTTTACTCTAGTGATGACAGGAAGTCGGAACGTCCCTTCAGGTGGCCACCCCACATCAAAGGCAGGCCATTCGGAGTGGCACAGAGTAATTAGCCTTCCCCTCCTTATTTCCATACTAAGATCATGGCCCCTTGCCCTAACATCCTTGAAATTACTTGTAAGGAGAGATAGGGGAGTGCTCTGGGTATTACCCATCCTGTAATAATTTGTAGTCTCTTCCTGCAAAAGAATATGGGTTAGAATTCCTGTAAAGGAAATCTGGCATATTAATAATATCTAGCCGCAAGCGCGCTCCGGAAGCCCGGGTCAGAATCAGTTCAGACAGCTGCAAGCGTGCTCCAGAAGCCCGGGTCAGAATCAGTTCAGATAGAAATCTAGATCAGACGAGAGCCAGGGGACGTCTCCCACCGGTCTCCACTGACTGTCCTATAGCGCGTCCACCAGGACTGCTGTCAGCCTCAGTTTCAGACCTCGCGAGTCAAGATACAGGTTCAGAACAGACACAGACAGACAAACAGAGACGAGCCGGCTCACCTATCAGCAGATCGATCCTGGTAGATCCGTTGACCAGGGGTCTGGTGGGCTTGGGGAATCCCGGACGGGCCCCCAGATGTTGTGCCCAGACCGTTTGTTCCCCAAAGAAGACCACCAGAGTCCAGAGTCAAAGCCAAGCGGCAAGGATCTTTACCGCAAGTTCGAACTTGGTCCCTCCATTCCACAGCATACAAGAGGGGCCTGAACAATGCGAGTGCTTGCCTTTTATAGCCCGAGGTAGATAGGATAACAAAGTTACAGAGGAACAAAGGAATTCTTTTGGTTACAGCATTACAATTGGTTTACATTTACATTTAGTAGTAGTTTTTTTTTTTTTTTAATTGGTTACCGCGCTTTCAGTAAAACTACAAATGGCTGTGTCCTTATCGGAGATTTTCCAGGTGGTGTTGGTACTGGGCTTCAGGAAATTGAGAGATATGTGTTTGTACTGGGCCTGTTTGTGTTGAGAGATATATGGTGGGGTGTGCTTGTACTGGGCCTGTTTGTGTTGAGCCTGGGGCTGAGGAATGTGCCTGATTTCTTTTCAGTTTTAAGGTCCTGTGCGATTTAGGCTTTAAAGAGGTTCTGTTTTGATGTGTTTCCAGGATTTGTTTCAAGATTTAGAGCTCCTTTTCACAGCTCCTGTAGTGGTGGCTTGGTATTGGTGAATTCTCTCACCATTTGTCTAAAAACAACTGTATCTTTCCTTCATATATGATGCTTAGTTTTCCTGGATACAAACAAGCACCAAAAAGTATTTTAAACTAAGACACATTCAAAGAAACATTCGAAAGGAAAACAGATAAAAGCATCAAATAAATGTGGAAGTGTAACCCCAACAGCCCAACACTTAAGTCATGTCCATGATTTAGGGTAGGTACTTGAGAAAGGTGCTGGAGCCTTCTAGCTCTTAGGACCCCGAAAGCCACCTGACCAGGTGGGCGACACATTTGAAGACAGGCCTGGTTCAAATGGCAGCTAACACTCTGCTGTTTGTAATCCAAGAAAAAGAAGCTCATTAGTACCTCTATTTCCCACTCCCCTGTCCAGTGCACCACTGGGGACTATTCTTAACAGCATCTTCTATTCCAGTGATTTGCGACTTTGATCAAACTTTATCTTTTGCCTGCCCCTTCTTCCCCTTGTTTTATAAGACAAACGTTATTTCTGGGGGTAGTGTTCAGGGTCAGGGACTTTTCAGGGTGCCTGTGCTCTGTCTGATGGTGAGACCAGGACGTCAAGAATTTTGTCATTTGCCTAGGTGACCTGATACTTGTAAAAACGTACATCTCTATCTCTATCTCCATGCTGACCAAGCTTCAGTTTCTCTGAGAATTTTATGCCAAGAAAAGGCTCATCTTCTAAGAAAATAACAATAATATTAAACAGTTATCTCTTGGAGGTCTATGATAAGCAAGACGCTTTACACATCTTTAGTCAAGGGACTGTTTTCTTCATTTTTCACTAGATGGAACTGAGGCTTAGCACATTTAATTTCTAGGTCTTCAGTCCTATGGTATCTACTAGACCTGGGGTTCAAACCCCAGTCCTTCAGACTCCAAAGCCCATGCATTCTAGACCACACTGAAGCTGCCAGCTTCTTGTTATAGAACACTTTGGGGTTCCCTCTATTGATGTGACTGCAAGTAAACTCTGGCATTTATTTATTTTTTTATTGTTTTGAGATGAAGTCTTGCTCTGTCGCCCAGGCTGGAGTACAGTGGCATGATCTTGGCTCACTACAACCTCTGCTTCCTGGGTTCAAGCAATTCTCCTGTCTCAGCCTCCTGAGTAGCTGGGACTACAGGTGCACACCACCGCACCTGGCTAATTTTTGTATTTTTAGTAGAGACAGGGTTTCACAATATTGGCCAAGCTGGTCTTGGACTCCCGACCTCAAGTGATCCTCCCATCTCTGCCTCCCAAAATGCTGGGATTACAGGTGTGAGTCACCGTGCCTATCCTAATTTAATATTCATGGACAGTAATTATTGTCTTTATATTTCTTGTTTAATTATCTCTCTTTTTTATTCTAGATTACGTTTCATCTCTCTGATTTTGTTTGTAACCCTTGCTGAATATACATTGGAGTCTATTTCAGTCTGCCTCAAATTCTCTACTTTTCTTTGAGATTTGGAGTTTAGATTATAAATAAATGACTAATAAAGTCATCCAATCTTCAGCTCTTTATTAATAGTTAATAAACTTCACTGGTGCTGTTGAATTTTATGGGGTATTCACTTGCCATGTATTGCCTCATATTGCATTTAAATTTCCGTTTAGCCAGAGGCCAGACTCTTAGGCCAGACACCTGAGAGCCCAGCCTTCTATTCTCCCTCTCTCACTCCATATGCAATTAGTCAGTTGGTTCTCCTGACCCTATTTCCTCATCACCTCTGTAACTCTCCCCTCCTTCCTCTCTTTTATAAGAATTCAGGACTTTGATATCCCTCTCGACTATTGCAGTTACTTTCTGACTGATCTTCCTTCCTCTAATCACTGTTTTCTTACTAGAGCAATCATTTTTTAAATTTGTTTTTTATTTTTAAAAATTTTAAGAGACATGGTTTCACTCTGTTGCCCAGCCTGGAGTGCAGTGGCACAATCATAGCCAACAGCACCCTCCACCTCCTGGGGTCAAGTGATGCTCCTGCCTCAGCCACTTGAGTAGCTGGAACTACAGGCATGCACCATCACACCTGGCTAACAGAGCAATTTTTGTAATGTGCCTATCTGCTGGGTTTATTCTACTTATTGTTTATGCTGCTTACTGTTGATCATGTATTTATGATCAACAGGTAAGAGCAACCATCTCAGTGTAGCACACAGAATCATCTGAAATTTTGCCCTTACTTACCAGATGCATGTGGCCTTTTAACACTTCCACAAGCTCTCTCATAGCACAAGGGACTTCAAGCTATTATGGTCCCAGAGGAGGCCATGCATTCTCACTCCCCAAGTTTTACTGTGTGCTGTCTTCTCTGTCTGGACTGCTGTTCACCCCCGACTCACCCACTCAAACAATTCTGTTTGTGAAGCTTTTTCTGCACCTCTTTCTGCCTCACATATGTTTAACCAATCCCTCTTTTATGCTCATTTTATATGTTCACTTTTTTATTTTTAATTTTTATTTTTTTATTTTACTTGAAGTTCTGGGATACATGCACAGAACATGCAGGTTTGTTACATAGGTATACATGTGCTATGGTGGTTTGCTGCACCTATCAACCCGTCATCTAGGTTTTAAGCCCCGCATGCATTAGGTATTTGTCCTAATGCTCGCCCTCCCCTTGCCCTCGCCAACCCCCCAACAGGCCCTGGTATGTGAGGTTCCCCTCCCTGTGTCCATGTGTTCTTGTTGTTCAACTCCCACTTATGAGTCAGAACACATAGTGTTTGGTTTTCTGTTTGTGTGTTTGCTGAGAATGATGGCTTCCAGCTTCATCCATGTCCCTGCAAAGGACATGAACTCATTTTTTATGGCTGCATAGTATCCCATGGTGTATATGTGCCACATTTTCTTTATCCAGTCCTATTATTGATGGGCATTTGGGTTGGTTCCAAGTCTTTGCTATTGTAAATAGTGCTGCAGTAAACATATGTGTGCATGTGTCTTTATAGTAGAATGATTCATAATCTTTTGGGTATATACCCAGTAATGGGATTGCTGGGTTAAGTGTTATTTCTGGTTCTAGATCCTTGAGGAATCGCCACACTGTCTTCCACAATAGTTGAACTAATTTACACTCCCACCAACAGTGTAAAAGCATTCCTATTTCTTCACAGCCTCGAGATGTTGGCATTTGTTGATGCATCTATCTTCTCCATGAATTTGTGGGTTTCCTTATGGGTTGGGAGCAATATGGGGTAGGGCAGAGGCTGTAAACTGGTGGCCAGTGGGCCAAATATGGTCCCTGAAATGTATTCAAAATACTTTTCATAGCATTTAATTTTCTTAAAAATTAGTTGCCAACTTTGAAAATTCAATTGATTTCATATAGAAATTAAAGCTTCTGGTTTTTCTTTAAACATCAGAAGGTCAGCATCCCAAGGACCTTATTTCTGCACAGCAACCATCAAATGGAGCAAGACAAGTGCTCTCAGGTTTGCTTCTCTGGTTCAGATTCCATGTCTGGTCCACTGGAGGCACTGGGGTATGAAAACCCTGAGGCAGTAAAGATAGGGGCTCTGGAGCTGACCTTGGCTCTAATTCCAGCTTTCCTGTTTATTGGATGTATTACCTTGGGCAAGTGTCTTAACTTCTCTGAACTTGAGCTTATTCATCCTCAAAAGGCAAGCAGTAGTATACTGAAGGATTTTGCGAAGTTTAAAGGGGAAGATGAGCAAAGAACACTTGGCATATAGTAAGCATTCAATATTAACTGCTGCTTTGATATCATTATTGTTGTTTTGAATAAGTATCAATGAATGAACATGACTCTTGCCATCGGAATACTAACCAGGCCTGACCCTGTTAACTTCTGAGATCAGATGAGATTGGATGCATTCAGGGTGGTATGGCTGTAGACTGAACATGATTCTTATTCCCACAACTATGCTGCACATTTTTTGAGGCCAGAGAACAGGACAGTTCTTTGTAAATACTTTGTAGGCAAAATTTGATATGTGGTGCCCTTGTGCTGTGGGGGTAGGCAGTATAAATGAGGTTTAAGAAACAGTCCAGGAGGTCTGTCCCTTTAGGATTTCTCTGTGTCCCTAGGGGCAGAGTCTATAATTTCTACATCTGTAGAAAAGTTTAAATGTCACTTTCTCAGGGAAGCATTGGCTAATGCCCCAGAATAAGTAATATTCTCCTATGGCATGTTCTTATACAATTTCATTCTTCTCCCTTGCAGTGCTTTCACGATTTCGATGAATAATTATCCTTAGTGTGTATTTCATCTATGAGACAGTACAGTCCACAGGACAAGGATCAGCCTGTTTTTCACTGTTGAACTACTGGTGAGCTAAGCACATAGTGGGCACTTGGTAGAAGCCATAGATGGTAGTAGAACCATGATTCAGTTTCCTCACATGTGCAATAAAGGTAATAATACCTACCTTGTATTGTAGCTGTGAAGATTAAGTAGGGTAATTTAGGTAAAATCCATAGAATAGTACCTGGTACATAAAAGTACTTAGTAGTATTTGCTGTTCTTATTTTCAGCAAATATTTATTGAATTTTCATGAACAAATGATTACGTGAATATATTCTTCCTTGTTGAGCACACAAGAGTAAATGATCAGATAGCACATACACCTGTGTTTTGGTGCAATATCTATCAGAGGAAACTCACAGGGGCAGGGCTGGAAACAGGTATGCAGGTCCTCTGGTGCCCTTGTGAATTAGTGTACAATGAACTATCAGGGACCAATGTTAGACTCCAGGAGAGGGACTCTGGCCCTTCTTGGTCTTTTGCATTTATGTGATATTTTCCATGCCACATATTGTATTTGTGTGCAACATACCAGGAACTAAGTCCATGGGTGGCCAGGACCACTGGAATAGGCAACCTTTGTTGTAACAATAGAGCTTGACCAAAAATTGGTTGGGGTTTCAGTGGCCTAGGCAGTAAGGCAGGGAAGGAAACTTGGAATGGGCTGGGCTGGGTCTAGAAGCGTTAACCTGATTGAAGACCCGCTTTCTTAATGGGCAGATGAGAACAGTGGTTTAAAGCCTGATAGATTAGAATTGAATAGACTATAAGAAAATCAAATTTTTCAGGTGGAACAGAGGAGGAAGGATTCTCTAATAATGGTGATACTTACAATCTGATAGTATCCATATCAAGATTATAGACAACTATCCATTTTGCAACAGGATCCCAAGAGGTACTGAAGACAAGTTCTAGCTTCCAAGTTCGTTCTTTCTCTCTCTCTTTCTTTCTTTCTTTCTTTCTTTCTTTCTTTCTTTCTTTCTTTCTTTCTTTCTTTCTTTCTTTCTTTCTTTCTTCCTTTCTTTTCTTTCTACCTCTCTTTCTTTCTTTCCTTCTTTTCTCCCCTTTTGTCCTTCCTTCTTTCTATCCACCCTTCCTTCCTCTCTTCTTTTCTTTCTTTCTTTTTCTTTTTCTCTCCTTCATTCATTCTTTCTCTCCCTCCCTCCTTTCCTTTTTTCCTTCCTTCCTTCCCTTCTTTCTTCCCTTCCTCCCTCCCTCCCTTCCTTCCTCCCCTCCCTCCCTCCCTCTCTTTCTCTCTTTCTTTATTTTCTTTCTTCATCTTGCTCTGTTGCCCAGGCTAGAGTGCATTGGTGTGATCCTAGCTCACTGCAGCCTCAACCCTGTGATCTTCCCACCTCAACCTCCCTAGTATTGAGAGGTGAAGCCCGCTGGGCTTCTGGGTTGGGTGGGGACTTGGAGAACTTTTCTGTCTAGCTAAAGGATTGTAAATGTACTAGTCGCACTCTGTGTCTAGCCAAAGATTTGTAAATGCACTAATCAGCTCTCTGTAAAATGGACCAATCAGCTGTCTGTATAATGAACCAATCAGCAGGATGTGGGTGGGGCCAAATAAGGGTATAAAAGCAGGCCACTGGAGCCAGCAGCCTGCCTCCCCTTCCAGGATGTGGGAGTTTTCTTCTTTTGCTCTTCATAATAAATATTGCTGCTGCTTACTCTTTGGGTCCACGTGGCCTTTATGAGCTTTAACACTCACCGCCAAGGTCTGAAACTTCACTCCTGAAGCCAGGGAGATCATGAACCCACTGGGAGGGAGAAACAACTCGGGATGTGCCGCCTTTAAGAGCTGTAGCACTCACTGCGAAGGTCTGCCGTTTTCATTCTTGAAGTCAGTGAGACCACGGACCCACGGGAAGGAAGAAACTCCCGACACGTCCGAACATCAGAAGGTACAAACTCTGGACACACCGTCTTTAAGAACTGTAACACTCACCGCGAGGGTTCACGGCTTCATTCTTGAAGTTAGCAAGACCAAGAACCCACCAATTCCGGACACAGTAGGATACTCTGTTTGAAATAAGTTCCTAGGTGATGGCAATGCTGTGAGCTCAAGGACCACAGTGTGAAAGGGGAGGGTTTAGGTCGTAGTTTATGTTTATCAGTCAAATTGTTGCTCCAGAGAGAAGCAATCAAGCCTAAATCAAAGTGGATGTATCTGTAGAGTGAACAGCATGCGTTTTAACAGAATCAATTGCCTGAATGGTAGAGTCTCATGTAAAGTGTATTTAGCTTTTTAAGTTATAATGAGAGAAATACTTTAGTATAATTTTTAAAAGGGGGCACATCATTTGACCTACCATACAACTGAAGTAGGATTATAATGAGGCCCTTTAGAAATGAAACTTGTCAGATGGATTTAGGTTTCCACTGCAGAAACTCCTTTTGAATAAGTGTCTCCAAAGTTCTCTACTTGAGAAATACAAATTTCTTGGGATGCAAAAATTGTGAACAAAACTGTTGGAGTGAAGAGATGAAGAAGAGGAACATATGCAGGATTGTAATGCAGCTTTGAAGGCAAAAAACAAAAAAAACCCAAAAATCCAACCAAAAACACCCAAATCCAGTGGGACTGCCATTTAGATCTGAGCCAAAAGAATGGGCTTGAGATCAATCAGCCTGAAGCCTCTACATTCTGAAGGCAGGAGAACGGCTAAAGTTAGCATGCGCAGCTTCCTACACACTGGGAGTAATCTAAAACAGATACTCTCCAAAGGACACTTCCAGTGTTTCCTGGCCCTGGGCCAGACACTTCAAAGCTTCATTATCAGTGAATTGTGGTTCCTCTGTTGGGAAAGCTGGGCGATGCTCTGAGGAAATGTCAGCTCCTGATCACAGTTTCCTCTCATTTCAGTGCAGAGAGGTCAGAGGCACTGAGGTCTGCCCACGCTCCTCCAGACGGCCAAGTTGCCGACTCTAACTGTGCACGTTGGAGCTTGCTTTCTTAATTTCGTCATGAGTTAGGATGCAAGGGTTTGAAATGGTCTCTGCTAGCAGATGGATGACTCCTCTCCAGAAATCTGACTCTGCCAGAAATCTCTCACCTTTTCAATGAAAAGAGCGCAGACAGATTCCATGTCCTTGGCTTTTCAATTGCTCCTGGTTGAGTCGGTCAGTTGTCAGCGCTGGGCACCCCTGTGATGCTAAGTATTGTATACAGGGATTAGCAAGCTCACAAGATGGGGAATCTTAAGAAGTCTATTTTGAAAATATGAGGACATCACATATTTCCATTTCCACAGTCTCTTGAGTTCTGAGCAGTAGTACTTGCACCAATAGATGTGCACTGTGGAGCTGAACTTCCTCAAACCCAAGAACCCCTTCATTGGAGACCAAATGTCCTCTTTGTAGTTTAGTGACTGTATTAGTCTGTTCTCACATTGCTATAAAGAAATACCCGAGACTGGCAATTTATAAAGAAAAGAGGTTTAATTTCCTCACAGTTCTGCGGGTGGTACAGGAAGCACAGAAGCATCTGTAGATCCCCAGCATCTGCGGAGGCGTCAGGAAACTTTTACTCATGGTGGAAGGCAAAGTGGACCCAGGCATCTTACATGGCAGGAGCAGGAGGAAGAGAGAGAGCAGGGAGGTGCCACACAGTTTTAAAGGACCAGATTTCTTAAGAACTCACTCACTGTAGTCAGGACAGTACTAAGACGGATGGTGCGAAACCATTCATGAGAAATCTGCCTCCATGATCGGATTGCCTCTCACCAGGCCCCACCTCCAACACTGGAGATTACAATTCAACATGAGATTTGGTGAGAATACAGATCCAAACCACATCGGTGACATAAACGGGGCATAAAGATGAGACTACGTTCACACAGCAAGCCGGGGTCCTAACTCTGGATCCAGGCATAAAGCTGTTCACAAGGGTATTAGGACCTCCGGGTTCCCTCTCCTGGCCTTAAGGAAGTATGGAGAGATTAACATGACTAGTTGGGATCCAGGAAATTGTTCTGTTGTTTCTGGAACTAGTTGATTCTTGCTTTGGGGACTTGGGTAGAGAGAGGAGAGGAGTAAAAAGGCTAGGGGCACAAATGGTGAGAAAAATTGCTCCAAGCCTGGTAGTAGCCACCTTTTTATTCTACATGGGCTTGAATGTCAGCTTTGAGTGAAAAGGAAATGTCCCTTAGTGGACTCAGTATTAAGTGCCATTGTAAACACTTTTGTCAGCGTTTTGGGCTATTTAGTAAGTGTGTCATCAGGGCCAGTTCTTGGAAAAATTATGAGGTTTGTCCTTAATACCTATTTCTCATTCTCTTTCCGCAGTAAGATATTAGTTGATAAGGCTTAGAGGTGTGATAGCTCTTGGGGATATTCGCATATTATTAGAACACTCTTTTGTTTTTTGAAATAAAAAACAGTTTTATTGAGGTATAACCAATATATAGTAAACAACACATATTAAAAGTATATAATTTGATAAGTTTTGATGTATGTATATGTATTTGTGAAACCATTATCACAATAAAAATTATGAATGTATTCATCACCCCCCAAATTTTCCTTACACCCATATGTAATGTCTTCCTCTCATCCCCGAATCTCCATTGAACTGTTTTTTTTTTTTTTTTTTTTTTTTGGTCACTATAGATAAGTTAGGATGTTCTAGAATTTTGCATAAATACAGTACATTCTCTATTTTGGTCTGGCTTCTTTCACTGCAGGTAATGATTATTAGATTTATTCAGATTGTGGTGTGTATCAAATACTTCTTTCATTTTTATTGTATTAATATGCCCCAATGTGTTTATCCATTCACCTGTTGATAGACATTTGGGCTGTTTCCAGGTTTTGTCCATGACATTCTGCTGTGAACATACTAGCTGCTATGAACGTTCTTGTCCAACGTTTGTATGGACATATGGTTTCATTTCTCTGAGGTAAGTACCTAGAAGTGGAATTCCTGGATCATATTGTAGAAGAATGCTTAACTTTTTAAAAATATTGCCGAATTATTTTCCAATGTACTGGTACTATTTTATAGCATATTCCTACTAGTTCCTTCATATCCTCACCAACCCTTGGTAGAGTCAGTCTTTTCAAATTGATCCATTTTAATATGCAGATAGTGATATCTTATTGTGGTTTTAACTTATGTTTGCTTAATGACTAATGATGGTGAGCATCTTCATGTACTTATTTGCATCCATATTCCTTTGTTGGTGAAGTGTCTGTTCAAATAGTTTGTCCATTGAAAAATGTGGGTGTCTGCTTTCTTCCTATTGAGAATTCTTGGTTGTCTGCTCCTCAGAGGAAAGGGGCGGTTGGTGCGGCCTCCATTGTTCATGTTTTAAGGCTCCATGAGGGGTGACAGAGGCCGTGGTCGTGGTGGGCGCTTTGGTTCCAGAGGAGGCCCAGGAGGAGGGTTCAGGTCCTTGGTATCACATATCCCATTTGACTTCTATTTGTGTGAAATGGCCTTCCCCCGGGTCAAGCCAGCATCTGATGAAACTTCCTTCAGTGAGGCCTTGCTGAAGAGGAATCAGGACCTGGCTCCTAATTCTGCTGAACAGGCATCTATCCTTTCTCTGGTGACAAAAATAAACAATGTGATTGATAATCTGATTATGGCTCCAGGGACATTTGAAGTGAAAATTGAAGAAGTTCGACAGGTGGGATCCTATAAAAAGGGGACAATGACTACAGGACACAATGTGGCTGACCTGGTGGTGATACTTAAGATCTTGCCAACATTGGAAGCTGTTGCTGCCCTGGGGAACAAAGTTGTGGAAAGCCTAAGAGCACAGGATCCTTCTGAAGTTTTAACCATGCTGACCAACGAAACTGGCTTTGAAATCAGTTCTTCTGATGCTACAGTGAAGATTCTCATTACAACAGTGCCACCCAATCTTCGAAAACTGGACCCAGAACTCCATTTGGATATCAAGGTATTGCAGAGTGCCTTAGCAGCCATCTGACATGCCCGCTGGTTCGAGGAAAATGCTTCTCAGTCCACAGTTAAAGTTCTCATCAGACTACTGAAGGACTTGAGGATTCGTTTTCCTGGCTTTGAGCCCCTCACACCCTGGATCCTTGACCTACTAGGCCATTATGCTGTGATGAACAACCCCACCAGACAGTCTTTGGCCCTAAATGTTGCATACAGACGCTGCTTGCAGATTCTGGCTGCAGGACTTTTCCTGCCAGGTTCAGTGGGTATCACTGACCCCTGTGAGAGTGGCAGCTTCAGAGTACACACAGTCATGATCCTAGAACAGCAGGACATGGTCTGTTATACAGCTCAGACTCTCGTCCGAATCCTCTCACATGGTGGCTTTAGGAAGATCCTTGGCCAGGAGGGTGATGCCAGTTATTTTGCTTCTGAAATATCTACCTGGGATGGAGTGATAGTAACACCTTCAGAAAAGGCTTATGAGAAGCCACCAGAGAAGAAGGAAGGAGAGGAAGAAGAGGAGAATACAGAAGAACCACCTCAAGGAGAGGAAGAAGAAAGCATGGAAACTCAGGAGTGATGTTCCCTTCACTCCTTTTCCTACCCAAGGGGGAAGACTGGAACCTAAGCTCCCTGCTACTGGGCTTTACATGGTGACAGACATTTCCGTGGCATAGGGAAGATAGCAGGAAGAAAAGTAAACTCCACAGAAGAGTCATTCCACTGGGTTTTGATATTGGCTTTGCTGCCAGTCTCCCATTTGTGACCTATGCCATCCATCTATAATGAAGGAGGATACCAACATTTCTTCCTAATATTCTAGAATCCCCAACTCCTGAAAATCCCTCTCTCAATTAATACTTTGCTGTTGAAAAGTTGTGAAATGTTAAGTATCTGGAATTTTTTTTTTCTAAGGAAAACTATTAAAGTACTTCCTAGTAGGGAAAAAAAAAAAAAAAAAAAAAAAAAAGAATTCTTTATATATTTTGGATACAAGTACTTTATCAGGCATATGATTTGCAAATATTTCTCTAAGCCTGTGGTTTGTTTATTCATTCTTTAACCAATGTCTTTTAAAAAGTAGAAGTTTTAAATTTTGATAAAGTTCTAATTATCACTTATTTTTTCTTTCATGGATTGTGCTTTGGGCATTCTATTTAAGAGATTTTTGCCTAACTTGAGGTCAAAAAGATTTTCTTCCATGCTTTTTTCTACATGTTTTGTAGTTTTTAGGGTTAACATTTCGGTCTATGATTCATTTGAGTTACTTTTGTATATGTTGTAAGATACAGATCAAAGTTTGTTTTTTTTGCTTGTAAACACCCAAGTGTTCCAGCACCACTTGTTGAAAATACTATTCTTTGTCCACTGAATTGCTTTTGCATTTTTGCCAAAATCAGCTGTTTATGTATGTGAGGCATGTATGGACATTGTAAGTGTTCTATTGATGCTTATTTCTGTTGAAGTCAATACCATACTGTCTTGATCACCTTAGCTTTGATGAGGCTTGAAATCAGATAGTGTTAGTCCTCCAACTTTATTCCTTTTCAAAGCTGTTCTGGCTATTCTAGGTTCTTGCATTTCCAGATAAATTTTAGAGTCAATTTGCCAGTTCCTGCAAAAAGAGACTGCTGGGATTTTGATTTAGATTGCACTGAATCTACAGACTGGGGAGAATTGATATCTTGAGAATACGGAGTCTTCCAACCCATGGGCATACTATATCTTACCATTTATTTAAATTTGGTTTATTTTCTTTCTTCAGTGTTTTGTAGATTTCAGGTATTGCACATATTTTGTAAAATTTACTCCTAAATATTTCATATTTTTGTTGCTATTGTGAAGAGTGTTTAAAAAATTTCATTTTGGCCGGGCGCGGTGGCTCAAGCCTGTAATCCCAGCACTTTGGGAGGCCGAGACGGGCGGATCATGAGGTCAGGAGATCGAGACCATCCTGGCTAACACAGTGAAACCCCGTCTCTACTAAGAAAATACAAAAAAAAACTAGCCGGGCGCGGTGGCGGGTGCCTGTAGTCCCGGCTACTTGGGAGGCTGAGGCAGGAGAATGGCGTAAACCCGGGAGACGGAGCTTGCAGTGAGCTGAGATCCGGCCACTGCACTCCAGGCTGAGTGACAGAGCCAGACTCCATCTCAAAAAAAAAAAAAAAAAAAAAAAAAAAAAAAAAAAAAAAAAATTAATTTTGAATATTTCTTTTTAGTATAATAGAAAAACAGTTGACTTTTATACGTTGATCTTGTATTCTCCAACTTTGCCAAGCTCACTCTCTACTAGCGTTTTTTTTGTTGATCTCATTGGATTTTCTACATAAACAATCATGCTGTTAGAATGTTCTTTAAGACTAAAAAGACTTTAAGACCAATACTATTTTAAAAGCAGAATTTTTTTATATGCATATGTAATCTTAATGAAGGCAGCTTATGGAGAAAGGTCAGTACTTTAACAATTCATTTCTGATGATGGTTCTTTACAGCACCAGAAGGTGATGAGTGACACAAAAGTTTCCTTGGCAGACACATGGATCCTATATCTTTGGTTTCTTGGCACAACGGTGGACTGTCTTACTTTCACTTGCTCCAGCCCAGTATGGTGCTGGACTGTAAATTCCATTTGATAGTCATATTTTATGTGCACTTAGAATACCTCTACACACCATACAGGAAAAACCTATATACATGGCTAGGTGCTAGCACACATTTCAAATTAATTATGGCTTTCAATTCATTGATAGTGAGTTATTACTTTTTTAAACATTTTAAGCTGCCTGTTTTATCAAAGGGGAGATAAAATTGAAAACAAAAGATAAAAACCAGCAACAGTACATTTGCATCTTTATCCTTTCTTTGCAGTCCTGCAGTTTTTTCTTTTCTTTTCTTTTCTTTTCTTTTCTTTTCTTTCTTTCTTTTTCTTTTTTTTTTTTTTTTTAATAAAAGTTCACTTTCTTTTTCTCCTTTGGGAAAGGGTTGCAGAGGGAGCTAAACCACATGGTGAAAACTCATGTGAAGACTGAGCTTTTGATGTGTTTATTTTTGCTGGTTCAGGGAGGCATGGTAATTGATGAGTGGAATTGCTTGCCTCCCAGATGGTGCAGGCAGAAGCCTTACTGAACATGCATGCCCTCACCTCGTTCTCTCACACTTACACATATGCACTGCCTTGTGTTACCTGCAGAACCTCTCTGACCCGCACATATACTCCACATTCCTCACCCTACTCTCCTTTCCTTCATCCTCCCTGGCTCAATGTATCTCATTGTACTTATTGATAATACTGCAGACTGTCAGCATTGCTCATGTGTATGGTTCTGGAAGAAAACGCAAGATTAGAGGCCGGGCGTGGTGACTCATGCCTGTAATCCCAGCACTTTGGGAGACCAAGACAGGCGGATCACGAGGTCAGGAGATTGAGACCCTCTTGGACAACATGGTGAAACCCTATCTCTACTAAAAATACAAAAATTAGTTGGGTATGGTGGTACATGCCTGTAATCCCACTATTTGGGAGGCTGACGCAGGAGAATTGCCTGAGCCAGGGAGTTGGAGGTTGCAGAGAGCTGAGATCATGCCACTGCACTCCAGTCTGGTGACAGAGTGAGACTCCGTCTGAAAAAAAAAAAAAAGGCAAGATTAGAAAACTCCTATACATGTGTTCATGACAACACTTTAGCTTTAGTGCCCACCTTCTCCAAGACAAAGGAAACATGAAGGAAGGATATTGAGTGGTTGAGTAGAGAACTAATGACCATCCATTGAGCATATTATTTGTGAGGCAAGGGTAGGGGGAGTGACCGGCAGAACAAGAAGGTCTCTCCCAGCATTCACTTAGTCAGCAAATATTTTTGAGTGCCAACTATGTGCTAGCCTTTATCTTAAGTGCGTTGGATATTTAATCAAAGATGGGTGAGTGTTGGGGTCCGCGTGTTTCCTAAACAAAGGAATGAACACACAAGACAACACAAGACAAGACAAACATGGCGGCCGCCTCCAATGGCGCGCTCTGCTTTATTTTATACAGTCATTTGTGGAATGTTGCCAAGTCACAAGACACATTGTTGTTTTTCTGACCTTTCCCTGACTTTCTGGATTTTCAAGATGTTTACACATAAACAAGCCCCCAACGCCCTGCTTCGTTTGCAAGAGCAGGACTTATCAGGAACGTCTCGTTTGCCAGCACGTAGTCCTCTACAGGGGAGGGTGGTGATAGAGAATAATTAATAAGTGTAATAAATAAGCAGATTATGTAGTGTGTTAGAAGGTGAAAATTATATGGAGAAGAGGAAGAGCAAGGTTGGCTCTATTGTTTTCTCCACATAATTGGACACAAAATGGAATCTAGAGAGGAATCTGGAGAGGAGTGAAAAATGATTAGACTTTTTAATAAGGATTGCAGAGTGATATTTAAGCTTGAAGGAGGTAAGAGAGTCAGTCACACAGAAGTGCCATTTTACCCACTGTGAATGATTTAAATGGGACTATGCCTGGCATGTTTGAAAAATAGCAAGTGGCTAGCACTGTGAAACTGAGACCTGGTCCAGTCCATGTCAGCCTCTGGTAGCTCTGAATATGAGAAGAAACCTAGCTGGAAGCAGGAGGATGGGTTAGCTGTTTTCTTTAGGCTCCTCTTAGTATCCAGAATTGTGGTTTTTGACAGCTTCTGCCAGGAGGGCACCAGCTGGTGTTTGATCACACTATGTGCTACCTTCCAATCTCTAGCCATTTTGTTAAAAAATACTGGGCAAGAGTGAACAATAATAGAAGCTTCAGATGTGAAAATAAGGTTGAGTTTCGTTAGAAAGGTATTTGGGGCTGTGTTGGATGGGGTGGTGTGGGGAGTGTGTGTGTGTGTGTGTGTGTGTTTGTGTGTGTGTGTGTAGATACTGTTGCCAGACAATGCTTCTGAATATTCTCAATAATGACAAAATCTTGGCCTTTTGTCAAGATCCAAGTCTGGTGTATATGATGGGTGGGGAAAATAAACTGTAATGAGGCTGACAACTGTGGGTAAGCCAGAACTTTGATCTGAAGGCAATTTGCAAAGTGAAGTTCCAAAATGATTTTAGCACCAGCAGGACTTTTAGGATGTGTGTATGGTTGCCTAAGGGCTACTTTAAAGGGAATACTGACTTAGGAAAACAAGCTTGATCCTTAAGGAAAGAAGATGACCTTAACAAAAAGAAAACATAAGAGGCAGGACCATTTGTTCTCCAAAACTGGAGTAACTACAGCATTCTGTTTTCCTAAAATGTGGAGGTGTTGGAGAAGGTGTTGAGGTGTTGAAGGTCAGATTGCTGGGGCCTCACGTCATCTGCGGGGTGAGGAACAATGCCTCCATTGCTGTGTGTGTGTATTTCTCATTATTAGAATGCTATGACTGTTGTATACTTTTATGAAAATTTGGTGAATCTGTAAAGGAAGTGTGGCTGTATTCTCACAGAGGAAGAGGACTTTTCTAGTACGAGGAAGAGAGTCACGGTTCAGGTCGGAAAATGGCATGAGGAAATAGATTATGAAATGACTTCAGGTGAGAATCTGTTCTATTCATCTAATGCTTGGTCTTAAGCATGGATCAACATATTGAGATATTTCCAAGTGGGCCACCAGGTGGTGGGAGTTAACACAGTGGCCAGAATGTAGAGGTGAGGAGTTGGGGGCAGGTGGGCATTGGGGTGGGGGAGTTGTCCAGCTGTACCAGTCCTGTGGGGCTTGAGACCAAGTGTTCAGTAAGACAGAGTCTGTGAACCTTGGGAGCAAACAAACCAAGGTAGGATCAAAACCCAGATTCTTTGTGTTTCTTCTTTTCTCTAGCCTCTCTTAGCATTCAATGAAAAGATTTTGAAGTTTTGAGCTATTCTAAGGGGAACCAACAGTGCTGAAAGGGAAGTAACTCATCACAAGGGCCAGTAAAGTGGTGGTAGCAGGGATTAAAATTACAGGGCTCTGACTGGGTGTGGTGGCTCACACATGTAATCCCAACCCTTTGGAAGGCCAAGGCAGATGGGTTGCTTGAGTTCAGAAGTTCGAGACTAGCCTGAGCACCATGGTGAAACCCTGTCTCTAGTAAAAATAAAAAAAAAATTAGCCAGTTATGATGGCGCACACCTGTAGTCCCAGCTACTTGAGTGACTGAGGTGGGAAAATCACCTGAGCCTGGGAGGTCAAGGTTGCAGCGAGCCAACATGGTGCCACTACACTGCAGCCTAGGTGACACAATGAGATCCTGTCTAAAAAAAAGTAAATAACAGAAATTAGAGGGCTCTAAGGGAAAGCACAGAGTCCAAGATGGCAAATCAAGGAAACATGTCCATTCATTTCTTCTCACCTGGTGATTTGCTTCCTCAAGCTGAAAATCTTAAGTTGCAATTCTGGCATTAGTTTTCTTAGGAAAACTGAGATTGCTTTACAAGGTCTCACATCTTCAGTTGAAAGTCAGATCAGTTTCCATGTCCAGAAAAGTAGCCTCCTCTAATCTGCTGTTTTGCTTTCTGCAATTTCAGTTATCTGTAGTCAGTGGTGGTCAGAAAATGGAAAATTCCAGAAATAAACCATTCATGTGTTTAAAATTATGTGCCGTTTTGAGTAGCATGATGAAATCTAGTGCCATCCTGCTCTGCCTTCGCCAGGGAATCCTCCCTTTGTACAGCATTGCCATGCTCTAAGGTCCAAATTAAGAATGAGTCCATAAAATTGTGAAGAAGGAAAAAGAAATTCTTTCTGGTTTTGCTGTCATACCTTAGACTGTAAGTTACAACCACGGTGCATGATGAGTGCTTAGTTAAGATGAAGAAGGCATTACATTTGTGTGTGGAAGACACAAATAGAAAAGCGTTCTGAGAGATGGCAATCAGTTTTTGTACTATCCATGGTTTCAGACATCCACTGGGAGTGTTGAAACATATCCCCCGAAGAAGGGAGCGACTGCCGTACTTAATTAACCTGGTGAATCACACACCCAGAGCTTGCTATTTGCATATAGTTCTCTAACATCATTGCATTTATTCTCAAGATATAGCACCAAGAGGGTTTTTGATTAATTTTTGGCAGTCTCAGTGTGTCCTGGCTTACAAGAACTAATCCTGTGCATTTTCCCCAATATCACATGGTAGACTGTGATTGCCCGAGTAAGGAGTGACACCACAGAAACTGGCAAACTGGACAAATCAGGGTTTCCCCACCCTCAGAATCTGTATGTTAAACATTTACCAACACAACATTTGTCCTAGTGCTTTTTCCACTTTTAATAGAAGATAAAAAATGAAATAAAAAAGTTGTTGTACAAGTCAACAAGGGACAAAAAACAAAGCTACCAAAAGTTTTCGTTATTTGGATTGTTGTTCAATTTCACTCACAAAACAAGAGAGGCATTCGATCATATCTATTAAAAGCCATTCCAGAATTTTATGGGTATTTTTGTCTCATATTTCTTTGGGTAGTGTCATGCAAGATTTGGAGTATTTTTTTTGAAGTTAGAAAACCCTGGACTTGGATCTTAACTTACTATCTTTAAGACGAGTGACAACAGAAAAGCTACTTAAATTCTCCAAGCTTTAAATTTTCTTATCTATGACATTAGAATGAAACATTTTACAAGTGAGGGAGTTTTGTAATTTGTAGAGCTCTAACACTGTAATCTATGATTACACAAACACCTTCAGTAGGTAATAGTACTGTTATTCAATTTATACTATAAAAGTGTTAAGGACCGGCTTCCTTTTTACTAGAATATACAGGTTTTGTTTTTTTTCTGTTTTTTGTTTTTTTTTTTTTTTTTTTTTTTTTTACAGCTGTTATGGTATTGTACAATAGCCAAACATTTGAGTGGCCAAGCCCTTCCCTTTTTGAATGGTGGCAGAGGAATGAATAATTATTTAGCACTAACATCTGTATCATGGGAACAGTGCCTGCGTATCCCATTGCTGATTGTCACCTTGTGAAATGGAGGATGATAAAATATAAATACACTTTACAGGACAGTAGAAACAAAGAAGGGAAGCTTTTCCATATTCACTTCCCTCTTTCCATACCCAGGCCTATTCTCAGACTGAACTTCCTTCCTCAACCTTTTTGTAGTATCAGTTGCTGATAATGACCTAAATACAGGAGTGCACTTTAGTGAGGATGCCTGCTATTGATCAAAGTTGTATCATCCAGATGAACAGTTCAAAGATTTCTGACTTCCTTCCTTATCTATGGAACTTCTCTTTGTTCTCCATCACCCCCATCCCTCTTCAGCTCTAAGTACGTACTTGCAGTAGTCATTCCATTTGTCCTCTCTGTTCTCTGGCTTCGGAGGTTGTTGATCCATGTGTTATGTTCTGATTCTAAACATCACAGTGTTCGCTTTTCTTTGCATTCACTTTGTATTTGGTGTGGACAATAGATTTTGCTGTAGCCTTACAATTATTTCATTTGTGTTTATTTTGCATTGAAAAGTGTCTGCAAGCTCTGTGATATCTTCTCCTCTACAACTTTTCCAAGCGTTAATTTCCTCATTTGTAAACAGAAAAAAAAAAAAGGATACTAATACTTTTCTCTTAGAATTGTGTGGATCAAATGAGATGATGTACGAGTATGTAAGAGCCCTTAACACAGTGTCCAGCACTTTGTAGGTGTTCAACAAATATTACCTATTTCCTCTTCCTTTGCTGTTCTCCTTCATGCATAAGACAAAATTTATCTACAAGTAAGCATTCAGAAAATTATTATGGGGTACATAATTATGACACCCATATGAATAGTACCTATTCTTTCCCAGTCTTGATGTTCCTTTTTGTGTTGAGGGATTTCTATTAGTAGAACACCCTGGTTTCACATCTGGCTTGGGAAGGAGTGATGTATTGGAGAATGAGTTTGAAGTGAAGAACTTTAGAATGGGGAAGAAAAGAAGTTTGTGATGAAGAACAGGATGAGGAAGTAGCTCAGCCCCTTTTTGCTGTGTGTGTGCGTGCGCACGTGCATGTGTAGTAGGGAGATATGGAAGGTAAAAGGAGATTTGACTGCTTATATGCACAGTCTGACCTGCTCCTTTATGCGGAAAGTTTTACAAGGGCAAGCTCCCACATGAGGGAGTCTTTGTTTTTACAGCCTTATGTGTGCCTGCTTCTGGGATTCAGTAATAAAGGGTTCATTGTTGCTGAACACGGAAGCCACATTCTTCAGTATGAGATTGATCAAAAGTTAAAGTGGTATTTTTATCTACATATACTACTCTTTTGTGCCTCTCAATTGGATCTGAAATTGGGTATGAAAAATAACTTTTTTTTTTCCGAAACAGAGTCTTGCCTTGTCACCCAGGCTGGAGTGAAGTGGTATGATCTCGCCTTACTGCAACCTCTGCCTCCTGGGTTCAAGCAATTCTCCTGCCCCAGCCTCCCAAGTAATTGGGATTTTAGGCACTCACCACCACATCCAGCTAATTTTTTGTATCTTTAGTAGAGACAGGGTTTCACCATGTTGACCAGGCTGGTCTTGAACTCCTGACTTCGTGATCCGCCCACTTTAGCCTCCCTAAGTTCTGGGATTACAGGTGTGAGCCACGTGCCTGGCCAAGTTTTTGTAATGTCTCTAACAATCCATTCTTCCAGTTGGTGTAATAGAAAATCATATCAGCCCCACAACATCCCATTTCTCTTATCCTACTTTAAAAAGTCTCTTTCATATGAATTCTCAAGTGTTCCAAGACGGGTGGAAGCCATCATTAAAATTTTTTTTTCTTGTTAATTATCCAAAGCACTCTTTGTTGCTTTGATTTCTTGATGGATTCCTTTTCATTTGGTGTCTTTCTGAAAATAATGGTTTGCTTTTGAGGTTTCGATATTTTTGGTGCACTTCTATCATATTGATTTGTTAGAATCACAATTGCTGTATTTTTCATCTTAATATTTATTTTACTTAAAAATTCTTTATGTAAAAATTCTCATCTTTATCTTCTCCAGATGACAAGATTTCACTATGAAACATGGTTACAGGCCAAAATTGCTAATCTCTGAGTGACTATAAAATACTTGAGTGGATTCTTTTGTCAGTTTCCCCCAATTCTCACTCTGAGCCTGTGTGTAGGGTCACAGAGAGGAGGGAATGGGAAGGAGGTGATGATTAAAGAAGAGGTAGAAGAGATGAGATGGCTAGGCCACCAAATAGGCTTATGACAGGGATTGGTAGAGAAGTGTTCTCTGTGCTAAGATGCTTTTTTGGAGCCCACTGAGCCCTGGGACAATTGATCACCTTCATGTGACACTAGTGGAGAATGAGTCAACATTGGTTGTTGGAAGGAGGGAGTTATCAAGCACACAGATGTGTCAGTTCTGAGAGACAGACTGCATTCTGTGGTATTTTAATGGAGAATAAGATTGTCAATGAGCCACCAGCTGCAGAGCTCTATATTAAGCTAAAGGAGAAACACCAGGGATTTCACTCTCTTCAGAGTTCTGATGGGTTTTGTTTGACAGCACTTCTCAGAACTGAGTTTGGGGAAAATTTATCATTGACTCCAGAACAGCTCGAGTGGTTTGCATTGGGGGCTACTATTTATTTCAGAACCATTGTTCTGTCCATTGCTCATAGGATCCAACCACTGGGATAATAAGAGGTCAAAAGAATGCCAATTACAGGAACTCTTGGCCTATTCTACCTATATAGTCAGTTATCAGACTTTCCCTTCACCAACCCTGCCCATAAAAAAAATCAACAGAAATGTATTCTCAGGGTCATATGTATTTGTTAGGTAATTAGCAGTTTATTCATTGAACTCATTTTGGACCCTTGGCATTGGGCTTGATGATGGAAATATAACAAATCCATAAGCTGTGGCTCCTGGTCTGCTTTTGAGGCAACTCTCAGGCTTCAGGGGAGGCAGAAATCTAAACAGCTAAGCCAAAAGCTCATACGAATCAAGAACTAAAGGTTGTAGAAGCACAGAGGAGAGACCAGTCTCTCACATAGCATGAAGACATATGGGGTGCAGCTTTTCCAGGGGAAGGAGTGACCAGCAATGTGTGCCATTTCTAAAATGTGCCAATGCATTGAGTATCACTGAAATTTGCACCACCTGTTTCATTGATTTTTCTCATGCTGAGGGAACTTCATGGAACACATGGGTGTTAAGACAGTCAGTTGTGAGCAGAAATGATTTTAATATCTTACTGATCATGATAACATCTAAATAAGTGTGTCATAAGAAGATAGATGCCTGTGAAGGAATTGCCTGAAAAAAAAAGTGTGGTTGAACCAGATTATGGCAGTTGCTGAAGGAATTTCATTTTTCAAATACATTTGCAAACCATGCACAAGCTTATCTGGGTGACCTTCTGGCAAGTAGCAAAGGGTAATGCTAGCTCAGTGATGTCTGGGAGTGGTGAGGCTTGAGTTGTTTAGGGCCAGGAGGAGAAATAGAAGATATTTATTCTCCAGACACTTCTTATCAGATGCAGAGTTGGAAGTATCCTGATAAATCCGGCACTAATTAAACATCCACTGAATTATACACTCCCATGGGAAAAACCTACCCTTGAGAACTTGGTTGTTTTATTTGCTTTGAGAACCTCAGTTGCTAAACTATACAATTCCTGGAAGCATCTTGACAGCATAAATTGATTATGAAGATGGTGTTAGTAGCATTAAGGTTTCAGTGCATTAGGTCATTAGAGTTCTTCATTGTGAAAATAGTTGGGACATTTGCTGAAAGGATGATGACATGAAAAGAACACCATTTCCCACCAAATCTACAAAGGTTACCATGGCATTACCTGCAAGCAGCTTGCAGAATATAGCAGACTTCGGGCAGCTCTTATTGTAGTCAATGTTTCCAGAGGTAGCCACTGAGAATGGACTTGATCTTTCAAAATGCTGCTTTATTTTTTGTGATTGTGAAAATGGCAAGTAGCTGGGCATGGTGGCTAACACACCAACATAATCTGAGAATTTTGGGAGGCTGAGGCAGGAGGATCACTCGAGGCCAGGGGTTTGACACCAGCCTGGCCACATAGCAAGACATCATTTCTACAAAAAAAGAAAAAAAAAAAAAAAAAGAAAAAAGAAAAAAAACAGGCCAGGTGTGGTGGCTCATGCCTGTAATCCCAGCATTTTGGGAGGCCGAGGTGGGTGGATCATGAGGTCAGGAGATTGAGACCGTCCTGGCTAACATGGAGAAACCCCGTCTCTACTAACAAATGCAAATAAATAAATAAATAAATAAATAAATAAATAAATAAATAAAAATAAAAAAAATTAACTGGGAGGCTACTGGGGAGGCTGAGACAGGAGAATGGCATGAACCCGGGAGGTGGAGCTTAAAGTGGGCAGAGATAGTGCCATTGCATTCCAGCCTGGGTGACAGAGCGAGACTCCATCTCAAAAAAGAAAGAAAAAGAGAGAGAGAGAGAGAAAGAAAGAAAGAGAGAAAGAAAAAGAAAAAAACACTTAAACATTAGCTGGCTATGGTGGGATGCACCTGTAGTCCTAGCTACTTGGGAGGTGGAGGTGGGAGGATAACCTGAGCACAGAAGTCTGAGGCTGCAGTGAGCCATCATGGTGCCACTGCACTCCAGCCTGGGTGGTGGAGTGAGACTTCGTCTCTATTAAAAAAAAAGAAAGAAAGAAAGAAAGAAAAAGGCAAATTATTATAAACATGGAAGCCAGGGCATAGTTCTGTAATTGAAGTATTGAGTAGAAGAAAGAAAAATAATTTTACCAATCATATGTATATATTTTTATAAAATCATTTAATTCTCACAATAGCCAGTTAGACATCATTGCCCTCATTTTACTGAGAAGGAGGCTGAGACACCAATAAATGAATGAATTGAGTCAGGGCAGAAAGTGGAAAGGACACTGGACCAGACCTTAGAACCTAATACTTATTTCTTTGCAATGTGATATTGTGTAAGTTATTTAGCCTGTAACCTCTGTGTGTAATGTCTCAGTTTAATATTTGAAAAGATAATAATTCCAACAATAATATATTAGTGTACTACTTTATACTTTATGAATGTTTTTCATATTTATTATTTCGTTTGTTCTTCACCTAATGCCTGTGTAGTAGCTGGGATAGATGGCACAAAATAGTGGAAAGTGCTAGAGTCCTGGGTTCAAATCCTGACTCTGCCTTCAGTCTGCCCTTTCGAGATTCAATCTCATTTTCACTGCAGTCGAGATAATAATGCCTATCTGCAGCACTGTTGTGAGATCTGAAAGAGATAGATACGGGTAAGCGTGTTTAACAAATGGTAGCTCCTATTGAGGCCCCATTTGAGGGATGAGAAGAATAATAGGTAGTGCATGAGTTCCTCAAACTTGCACACAACATACTAGGCAGTGAGGTAAGGAGTGAGACGCATAAGCTTTGGAGTTAGGTGGACTTGGGATTTAACTCTAGCTCCATTTCTTATAAACTGTGAGATCTTGGGCAAGTTATTCAATCTATCTGAAATTTAGTTTCTGCATATGTAAAATTATCTGTAAAATAATCATAGCTTCTTAAGTGGGTGGGTGACGGAGATGATAAAATTAAAAGCACCTAACTAACTGTTGATGTCTTTCCTTCTTTACACTCCCTCCTTTCCTTTCTTCCTTCTGTCCTTTCATTTGTAATCTGGTACATGCCCAATACATTTTAGGAGATCAAATATAATCTTTGTCAGAGGAACCAGCTTGATGTTGTAAAAAGCCAAAAGGCTTTGGAGTTGAATGTATAATGGTTGAGGTTGAGGAGTCCTGATCTGACCCCTCTAGCTCAATGATTCTGTGCGAGTCACCTCACAGTCCGTTCAATCCACTCACCTGTTAATGATCCTTACCTTAAAGGGCCACTGTAAAGAGCACAGGAGGGAGATGGTTTGGATGGTGCTTTGTAGTGTCATAGAGCTAGAGAAGTGTTATATTTATGAATATGGAATTTTGGGCAGTAGGCAATAAATTAGAAGATGTTTTTGTGAGTGAGTGCAGTGGGCCTAGATATCAAAGTTTTTAGAACAAAAGGCACATCCTGTCTCAGGCAGAGCTGAGACAGGTGGCTCGGCTCTCATCATGTCGCTGCCATTGCTCATCTCATTAGCCCAGTCCTTCTCTGTGCCTGGTACTGCCCACACTTACCAAAAGGAATCTGTAAGTTCATATGCATATGTATATTCCCAACCAATGAATTTTAAAAGTAGATTTTCTATCGTGACTCTTACCCAAGTTTTTGTTGTTAAAAAGAAGCCCAATGGCAGCAAATGCTAGAAGCTACTTCACTTGAGTGGGGCAATTCTCTGGTGGCAAGGACGGGGTCTTATTTATCTTTGTATCCTAGTGCCTAGCACAATGTTAGGAACTTAGTAGATATTCAAGAAATAGTGTGAATAAGTGAATGAATAAATATGGTTTTTTTTTTTTTTTTTTTTTTTTTTTTTTTTTCATTGACTTAGCACTATGCCCAGTTCCTCCCTTTGGAAGCCTGCAGAGTCCAGGTGTGGCCAATTTGACCTCTGGCTTCCTTTGCCTTTTACTGTGAGTTGATCGGCCTCTGGGCTTATAGAGCTCTTCGTCTGAAGAGTATCCTGCTCCCTGAGAGTTGTTTGTCTGATGGACTTTTCCCCTCACAGGATGATAATATCACTTGAGAAATTCAGCTCTTAAAAATTCCATCTTGTCCAAACTAGGAAACGAGCTCATCTCAGTCAAGCTGTATACCTGTTATTATATCTCAATGTTATCCTGCCCTACTATCTCTTTCGTCTTTAGTGTGAAGAGAAAGAAGAAAAGCAACAACCCGAAATGACCTACATGAAACATCTCAAAAGTTTTCAGCACTTAACTTAGTTATTATCACCTCTCATGGGACAAAGCCTTAGGCAAAATGTGGGAAAATGGTCCCTGAAGTGGAAAAAATGAAGAAAGGGAAAAAAATGAGATCAGTGAAAATAAATACAGTACAAAGCTCCAAGTGATTCAGTTTTGTTAAAAGTAAAGTGATGATAGGTAGAGGGAGTGCTCTGATTGTGGGTTATTTTCTAAAACCCCAAACAAGGATTTGGAAAGCTGAAAGGCAAATCTGTCTCTTAAACTTCCCCAGAGGGATCTTGCAGGGAGAGCTAATATCTGTAGCTATTTTGGGAAGGTCACCTACTAAACAAGAACTTTGTGTGCTGAATTCATGTGGGGCTAGCACTCAAGGTCATGGGCATCCATGAATCAAAATGTTCCCGAATGTGGATTGTCTGCAGCCAGTTGGAATCTGGTGAAATTTCTTCAGGAATTGGAACACCATCCTTATCCCTACAGCCTCCACTGATGTCACAAAACTCTACAAAGGAGCCCTCCACTGGATCTCGAATCTTTCCATACATTTGAATGCAGATCCATTTTATTCTAAGGAATGTTCTCAGGAGCAGAGATGTGTGGCCCAGATGTCACATATTCTTTTTCTTTTCTGGGTTGGTGGTTGTGAAATGCAGGGTGTGATGGTAAAGATCCAGGAGCTTGGCATTTCTTGAATTTGGAGTTGGGCCAGATGGTGCGTGACCCAGTCTTCTAGGGGCAGAATACTGGAACTTTGGTGGCATATAGCAGGTTAAAACATGGCTTAGAATCAGATATGTCTCTCTCAGTTGCCTACTGGTTAAGTGGCAGAGGACAAGTTAAGTATTTTAGAACCTATTGCCTTGTTTAAGTAAGATAAGTATAATATTTAGATTACGAGATTATGTGATGATTAAACTAAATTATGCATGCAATTATGCATGCAAAAAGTGTCCTGAACTGAACTTGATCAGAGTAAGTAGTAGATGTTGTTACTGTTATTATTCTCCAGCTAGAGACCTGGGAGGAGAAACAGGGTCACATATAGGATGTGAGCAAGAGGATGTTCTTCTATTGCTTTTGTATTTTCTTTTTGTGAGGAATCATTGAACTTGCATTGTTGAAACATTGTCACAAATGGAGTTTGTAGCATTATTACAAATAGAATAGCATTTTGTTACTCCTTGAAACATTGATGCGAATAGATTTAGGTTCCAAGGCAAACCCAGAATGTTGCTGAAATAATGTGCTTTAGCAACAAGATTTTGCATTTTCTCTTTCTTCTCATTGCCAGTGTAAGTGATTTAATTTGTGTGAGCTGCTTTAGGAGATTTATCATACTGTTTTTATGGACAAATACTTTCCCAGCTACAGACAATTGGAATATAACTTATTTGTGTGCTGGAGGCTTCCAGTGCTGGTTAGAAGGATTGTAATTGTGCTGGAAATCAGTACTCATTACTCCTGGTGAATATTTTTATTTTTTTATTTATTTATTTTTTAAATTTATTTATTATTATTAAACTTCAAGTTGTAGGGTACATGTGCACAACGTGCAGGTTTGCTACATATGTATACTTGTGCCATGTTGGTGTGCTGCACCCATCAACTCGTCATTTACATCAGGTATAACTCCCAATGCAATCCCTCCCCCCTCCCCACTCCCCATGATAGGCCCCCGGTGTGTGATGTTCCCCTTCCCGAGTCCAAGTGATCTCATTGTTCAGTTCCCGCCTATGAGTGAGAACATGCGGTGTTTGGTTTTCTGTTCTTGTGATAGTTTGCTGAGAATGATGGTTTCCAGCTGCATCCATGTCCCTACAAAGGACACAAACTCATCCTTTTTTATGGCTGCATAGTATTCCATGGTGTATATGTGCCACATTTTCTTAATCCAATCTGTCACTGATGGACATTTGGGTTGATTCCAAGTCTTTGCTATTGTGAATAGTGCTGCAATAAACATACGTGTGCATGTGTCTTTATAGCAGCATAATTTATAATCCTTTGGGTATATACCTAGTAATGGGATGGCTGGGTCATATGGTACATCTAGTTCTAGATCCTTGAGGAATCGCCATACTGTTTTCCATAATGGTTGAACTAGTTTACAATCCCACCAACAGTGTAAAAGTGTTCCTATTTCTCCACATCCTCTCCAGCACCTGTTGTTTCCTGACTTTTGAATGATCGCCATTCTAACTGGTGTGAGATGGTATCTCATTGTGGTTTTGATTTGCATTTCTCTGATGGCCAGTGATGATGAGCATTTTTTCATGTGTCTGTTGGCTGTATGAATGTCTTCTTTTGAGAAATGTCTGTTCATATCCTTTGCCCACTTTTTGATGGGGTTGTTTGTTTTTTTCTTGTAAATTTGTTTGAGTTCTTTGTAGGTTCTGGATATTAGCCCTTTGTCAGATGAGTAGATTGCAAAAATTTTCTCCCATTCTGTAGGTTGCCTGTTCACTCTGATGGTAGTTTCTTTTGCTGTGCAGAAGCTCTTGAGTTTAATGAGATCCCATTTGTCAATTTTGGCTTTTGCTGCCGTTCCTTTTGGTGTTTTAGACATGAAGTCTTTGCCCATGCCTATGTCCTGAATGGTACTACCTAGGTTTTCCTCTAGGATTTTTATGGTATTAGGTCTAACATTTAAGTCTCTAATCCATCTTGAATTAATTTTTGTATAAGGAGTAAGGAAAGGATCCAGTTTCAGCTTTCTACTTATGGCTAGCCAATTTTCCCAGCACCATTTATTAAATAGGAAATCCTTTCCCCATTTCTTGTTTCTCTCAGGTTTGTCAAAGATCAGATGGCTGTAGATGTGTGGTATTATTTCTGAGGACTCTGTTCTGTTCCATTGGTCTATATCTCTGTTTTGGTACCAGTACCATGCTGTTTTGGTTACTGTAGCCTTGTAGTATAGTTTGAAGTCAGGTAGCGTGATGCCTCCAGCTTTGTTCTTTTGACTTAGGATTGTCTTGGAGATGCGGGCTCTTTTTTGGTTCCATATGAACTTTAAAGCAGTTTTTTCCAATTCTGTGAAGAAGCTCATTGGTAGCTTGATGGGGATGGCATTGAATCTATAAATTACCTTGGGCAGTATGGCCATTTTCACGATATTGATTCTTCCTATCCATGAGCATGGTATGTTCTTCCATTTGTTTGTGTCCTCTTTTATTTCACTGAGCAGTGGTTTGTAGTTCTCCTTGAAGAGGTCCTTAATCCTTCAGGAAATTTCTAGTGCTTTGGCTAAGTGGCTGATAGGGAATCTCAGCCTTTGGCCACAGCTACCTTTCCCTTTTCTTCTCTGTCTCCTTTTCCTTCTGGTTCCTCTCCCAGGATCTTGGGTATTTCTCTGGGCAAATGAACCTGCTTGAATGACTTCTATGTGGGGCTGCTGTTTTGATGCTGCCTTTAAAAAAATGTCAATTCAATAATTTTACTAAAGAAATATTTTTATAGTAAGCAGTTGGTTACTTAAAGTTTTTTAACCAGTAACTTTAATCTAATTCATAGAGTAAGCCTATAACATTTCCCGTTTCCATGGCCTCCTGTTTTCTCCTCATCCCTACCAGTAACAGGTATTATTGTTATTTTTAATCTTTTGTCAGTCTGATAAATTTTAAGTGTTATTTTCTTGTCTTTCCTAATAAATTTATATCTATTTTCACATGTTTGATGGCTGTTTAGAACTGTTCTTCTCTGGATTATCTATATATCCTTGGCCTGTTTTCTATTGGTTTGTCTTCCCGACAATTTGGAAAAGCTTTTTAAAAATAAATACACTCTGGATATTAGCCTGAATGTGTTCTGTTTGGTGAACAAATAGTCTCTCTCTGAGTTTCCAGTCTTGTTAAAATGGCATCATCCAGCCTTATGCTGACTTAGATGACTTAGAATGGTTTTTCTTGCAAGATTGTGTTTTGCACATATGTTTAAGCCATTAATCCATATGAAATTCAGTTTTGTATATTATATAGAGGACCACTTTTATTTTCTTCTGGATACGTGGCTGCTTACGGCAGCAGCATTAATTAAATAATCCACACCTTCCATGCCTTCATTCTATTTTAACCTCTTATTTGTACTGGGATCTATTTCTGTATTTACTATTCTGTTGTGATTAGTGTGTCTATTTATACCACTGTCAAATTGATCTGATTATATTGGTTTTATAGTTTGCTCTGTGTCTTGTGTTTCCTTCTTTTTCATGCTAATTTTGGTTCTTCTTAGGCATTTACAAATCTATCTAAACTTTAATAGTTATCTAATTCCAAAATAACCCCATCTGTTGAGATTTACAAATCTATATAAACTTTAATAGTTATCTAATTCCAAAATAACCCCATCTGTTGAGATTCAAATTGGAATTGCCTTACATTACCTATTCATTTGGGGGAGATTAATTTTTTAATAGCAATAAGTATTTTTACTCGAGAACCATGTAAGGATAAATACAAATTAAAAGTAAGAAGCTTACTTCTCTCTGTAAAAATAAGGGAAGAAACTTCTTCCCCATACTCCTTTTCTTTCAGAATTTCTTTATGAAATTCTCTTTCCAAAAGATACATGAGTCTGGAATTCAAGTGAGAAGTCTGGGCTAGAGCTATAAAACTGGGAGTCATTGGCATATACTATCTAAAGCCATAATACTGTTTGAGATCACTAATCAAGTGCAGATGAAGGAAAAAAGGGACCAATATTAAGATACTGGGGAGTGACAAAGAATGGCTAGATTACTGAGGAAAATTAGGTGATTATAATTTCTTGGAACTAAGTGAAGAAAGTATGTGTTTCAAAGAAGAGGTAACGATCAGCCATGTCAAAATGCTGTTTACAGGCAAAGTAAGTGGATATTGGATTTAGGAACATGAAAGTCATTAGTGATCTTGACAAGAGGTCACCAATGGAGCAGAGTGTTAGAGGTGAAAGCTTGATTAGGGTATTAGGGTATGTTTAATGCAGACTTCGAGGATGACAATTAAATGTAATGTATGCTCCTCAATTGAATCCTGGATTAAAATGCCACCATCACTATCACCATCACTGATACTGTCATCACTATCACCATCACTGACAATAACCAAAAAATCTGTAATACAGAACATTATTGGGACAAATAGAGAAATTTAAATAGGGACTATTACATAATACTGTAGCAATGTTAAATTTTCTGATAGTGAGGACTGTAGGACTGTATTGCAGTCCTATAGGAAAATATTTGTAGGATGTACATACTTAAGCACTTAAGGAATGACATAATGTTTGTAATTGACTCTGAAATGGTTCCTCCAAAAGAATGTATATGTGTGTGTGCATATACTTCACACATAAATACTGTATTTAAAATATGTATTTGTATATAAAGACTAGAGAGATATGAAAATGTGGCAAAATATTAATAATTAGTGTATGTAGGTGGAGGGTATATGGGTCTTCATTTTATTATTATTATACTTTTTTGGTGAGCGTGGCATTTTCTAAATAAAAAGTTGTAAAGAGAAACATTGAGAATGGAAGAAGTGGAATTGAAAACAGTGCATAGAATTTATGTTTTCATCTAGTGCACAAGTAAAGATACTAACTTTAGATGGGAGCACCAATTCCTCCTCTTCAGTAAAAGGCAGGAAAGTGGACTACATGAGTACAGATTTCAACAGATGCTGATAGATATAGTAGTGTGGGTCTGCTGAAATTTTCTTTTGGTTGTTCAACTTTCTTAGTGAAGTGGGAAATAAGATCATCAGCTGAACATAAGGACGGGTGAGGCTTAAGGAGACAGAAGGGTGGAAGTGAGGAAGTGAAGGCACTAGAGAAATGTAGTTACTGGTTAGTGTTAAGGGGCCACCTGGGGTTCAACAACAAACAGACTTAAAGTAAGACCAGTCGGTGTGGCTGTGTGGTTTTCCTTAGTCAAATTCAGATACTTGGTTGAAGGTATAAAAGTTGAAGTGGATTTAGTCAGGGTTGTCGTTTCCCAAGAAAGAACAAAATTAGAGAGGACAAGAATCGTCAAAGGTGTATGGAAGGACATGATTATGATCACTCATGGAGTAAAGCTGGGAGAGGGGTGAGACCTGGTGAAAAAGTTGTATGATCAATGGATTGGAGATCCTGTTGAGGGAAATGATAAAAGTTGGATACCAAAGAGAATTATCTTGAACAAGAAGAGGTAGTGGTCAGAGAGTGGGAGATATGAAATGGAATTTATGGAGGGGTTAAAGTTATTGCCAATAGTGAACTACTCATGTTTTTCTGGAATATATTCCTTACTCATAGTATAGTATTCATTGGATGGATTGCTAGATTTCTATTTTATTTAGATACTTTGCATTTATATTTAAAAGTGAGATTATTCTTATTTGATTTTTTCCTTTCTTTCTTTCTTTCTTTTTTTTTTTTTTGAGATGGAGTCTCGCTCTGTCACCCAGGCTGTAGTGCAGTGGCACAGTCTTGTCTCACTGCAAGCTCTGCCTCCCGGGTTCATGCCATTCTCCTGCCTCAGCCTCCCGAGTAGCTGGGACTACAGGCGCCCAGCACCACGCCCGGATAATTTTTTGTATTTTTAGTAGAGACGGGGTTTCACCGTGTTAGCCGGGATGGTCTCAATCTCCTGACCTCATGATCCGCCCGCCTTGGCCTCCCAAAGTGTTGAGATTACAGGCGTGAGCCACCGTGCCTGGCATATTCTTACTTGATTTTTATGTTCTGGCATTAGATATATTGGTCTAGTAAAGTGAATTGTGAAGCTTTTGATAATTTCAAGAACAGGTAAAGCTTAGCTGTTGACTTACCTGTCTTGTGCCCTTTTCCATAGTAGACTTAAATCACTTTCCAATTTCTTTCAATAGTTATTAGTCTATTCAAGTTTTCCATGCCTCTCAAAAATTATTTTGATATTACTAACAAATCATTTCTTTCTCATGGGTTTCAAAACTTGTTGCCACAGGGTTGTATGACATATTCTAATTCTTTTTATCTCCTGAATCTGTAATTTTATCCCTTTTCTTATTCCTAATTTTGTCTATTTGTGCTATAATCAGGTACACAATGATATTATCTGTTTTATTTTTTTTCAAAAGTAACCTTTTGTATTTATTTTATATGTCTACCAATTTTTATTCTTCATTAATAAAATATTTTAGATTTACTAATTCCTTTCTCCTGTGTGTTTTTTCCTTTATTTTAAGGATCTATTTTAAGTGTATTAAATGAGTGAACTGACTGGCGCAGTGGATCATGCCTGTAATCCCAGCACTTTGGGAGGCCATGGGAGGATTTCTTGAGCCTAGAAGGAGTTTGAGGACAGAAACATGCCAAGACATTGCCTTTCCAAAAAACCAAACCAAAACAAAAAGTATGAACAAGGATTCTTTGTTTTATATCTATTTTTAAATTACAAAGACATTTAGAACTGTGCATTTAATTTTTGCTTAGTGTCAAAGAATTTGAAACAAACTCCTTTTCATTGCTCTTCAGATAGTTTGTGTATCAGATTGTCTGTTTAAGCATTGTCTAGATATTTGTGAATAAATTTTCAACTATTTGATATTTTTGGCACCAACTTTTTATTTGTAATTGTATTATATTATTATCAGAAAATATGGCTTATAAAATTTATAGTACATTTAGCCTGTGAGTTTTCTTTTGTGGCCAAGTACATAACTTGCTTTTGTAAATGTTCCTTCAATATATGAAATAAATATATATTCACTATTCAAGGGATGTAAATTTTTGTTCCATCTGAAAATCAAGTATTATTTAATTTGCCTTTGACTTATTTGTTCACTATATATAACAATTCTGTAATAAATGTATTAAAATAGCTTCTAATAATTGTATTTTAGTTGAATTCTTCTTTTATTTCTATTTTTGTATGCTTTACATATTTAACCTTTATTTTGTGATGTGTGTAGGTTCATCACTATTTTATCTTCTTCATAAATTGTGCCTTTATTTACATAATTTTTTTCATTCTGTTTAATATTTTTATCTTTAAATTCTACTTGTGTGACATTTTTCTTGCTACTTCTCTTTTCTTTTTCTTGATATTTGCCTGATTTTTTTTGGCCTTTTGCTTTATTGTCAACCATTCTTTATTATTTTTTAAAGTATACTTCTTATAAATAGAATATAGCTTTATTTTTGTATTTTAGCTTAATCTGTCAGCCTCTTTTCTTGGTTTGTTGTTGTTGTTGTTTGTTTGTTTTTGAGACAGGATCTTGCTCTGCCACCCAAGCTGGAGTGCAGTGGCATGATCTCGGCTCACTGCAGCCTTGACTTCCTGGCTTCACATGATCCTCCCACCTCAGCCTTACAGGCACATGCCCCCATGCCTGGTTAATTTTTTGTATTTTTTGTAGAGATAGGGTTTTATCATGTTGCACAGGCTGGTTTCAAACTCATATAGTCTCTATTTTTTAAAAGGGAGAATTTAGTTCTTTTCCGTTGATTGTAAAGTCTTACATACATGCCTTGTCCTCATATATCTTCCCTCTCTGGATGCTGTCAGACGGTTGTTCTACGTTGTGGACTCCTTGAGGATCAGGTCTGGTTGTAGGCATGCTACACCACAAATGGTTGCAATTCTACCAGTAGACAGGAGGCTGCTGGAATGTCCTTTCTCCCAAGTCTTGTATTCTTTCAGCCTCAGGGATGAGGACTCACTCCATTCCTTTAGCTTCTCTTTAGATTTCTTTAGGCCAACTCTCCAGGGAGAAATGCCAGCCCCAGTTTTCGCTTCTTAATTTTCTTCAGAGTCCAAGGTCTTATTTACACCTGGGTCATCATGGACTCCAGCAGCAGTTTGGCTCAAGAACTGTGTACAGACTGGAGTTGGGAGTGGAGAAGTTTTGAGGTGAGTTGAGGCTGTCATTTTCCAAATGTCTTCTAAGACCTGCCACTGATGTTTATAATGACAAATTTTTCTTCAGTTTTGACAGATATGGTTTACCACACAGTAGGGTTGTATTTTGAGAAAACGCTCACTAGTCTTCTCCTCTCTATATACTTTGGCTCATACTTAGACAAAGCACCTAACTGTAAATAGCCCAGTAGGGATACTGAACATCAATAAAATAAGAAAGAGCAAGTGGTTTATTTTTATGGTCAAACTACTTGGCATTAGTTTTTAGAAAATGCTTTTTAAGTACTTTATGCCCTCATACTCTTTAAACCAGTCAGAGGCTAAGGGGCAGTGTCACGATGTTCTACTTTGGCTTGGGAATTTCTTCTTTCTTTTTCTATATTTTCTAGGAGTCCCTACTACTTCTACCATAAGCCTATCAATTCTGGGACTCTGACAATGGTTCTTAACTGTGATTGTGTATCAAGATCACTTATAGATTTTTTTTTAAAGATACATATATCAGGGTTGCATTGACTCTAACTTTGTGTCCATAGAGTTCAAACTTTTTTTTTTTTTTTTCCTTTTTGGTAAAGGCTCTTAGGTGACTGATATGTTCCCAGGGAATTATCTTCTTATCATTGCTATGCTCTTTTTCTTTCTTATTCCCCCTTTTCTTAAATACACCAAATCACTGACTTTCATTACTAGCACATTTCAAAGGCTTAAAGAGCTTTTCAAAAAGTCTGGACCTTCCTAATGTCAGACATGCATTGACTCTTCACAGCTACTGCACTTGGCGTTATGAATTTGCTCTCTAGGGTGTGGTCTCAACTGTGAAAACAGATTGGACTTCACTCCCTTGTATATACATGGCTGGAAGTGGGAGCAAGCATGGAAGCTGAAAGTTTTAAGCAGTAAATGTCCCTTTAAGTCTATGTCAGATAGTTTCTATTTGTGCCTCTAGATCCATTCTCCACTTTTATCTCCTTGCCCTCTGTTCTAGGAAGCTCACCTGTGTGGAACACAGCAATAAGTTCCCTTGCTTGATGAGGCTGGGCTAAATGGGAGCCCTGGCAAGAGAACAAGGTTGGTATATTCAGTTCTGTTTTTCCTTCTTTGTGAGGACCTTGAGCTGGCTGTGGCCTCAGCTGAAGATCTCTGTTCCTTTCAACATGACTTCCTCTACTTGGTATTTGTTTTCTGGGTTCCATCATTCTCTCCTTTCTCTTGCTCCTCTGGCCTAGGAGTAGTAATGGCTATGAGGTTATCTTGCTCTTCCCTGTACCTCATCTGTTTTATGCAAAGAGCTCCATTGTAATTAAACCCGCTGCCCTGTCTTGGGTGTGTCATTTGACTCCTGGTGGGATGCCAACTGACCCTCCCTATTCCCCATGATAACAGTGACCCTGATCTCCCTGCTGCTTGGTAGGAAGTCATAAAAATGGGAGGACGGTCGTTAGTCTTTTTAGCAGATTCTGTGGTGTGTTGCCTAGACTTTCTCTTTCAAGACTTAAATCATTCCTCCAGTTGCTAAGTGGCTGACTTCCCTTCTGGAGATTGTCCTCCACTGAAGAGAACTGCCTCTACCAAGAATGCCTTTCCTGGGGCATCTGATGACTAGTCAAATGCAGTGTGGTGATCAAAGACATGGCTCCTTATGCCAATTTGGGATGACTGTGCCGGGCCATTCCAGCTCCTTTGTTGTGACTGTCCAGCTTTTCCCTCTGCCCAATCTTTCTTCCTTCACTCTCCTACAAGTTGATCCTGAGCATTCTAACCAACAAGCTTCCTGCACACAGATCTCTGAGTCAGAGTCTGAATTCCCCAGGGAGTCCAGCCTATCATACTCTTCAATCTGCAGCCCCGTCCCCCTGCCCCATCCCTCACAACTGTCTTCTTGATCTGTCTCCACCTGTCCTCATCCCTTACCTATGGGAGCAGACCTAGAAGGTCTTAACTTTGAAGGCAGTTTCCAACAGAAATGAAGGATACAAATATGAGGGAAGACTAATGAGAGTGATTCTAGGCATGAAAATATGTGGAGAACTTGGTGTGGGGAATCCCTTAGGGTGTCTCAAACTTCAAGATACATAATTAACTTCCTAGAACCAGTGTGGAGAGAGGAAAGGGGACTAGAAACAACAAATAAGTACAAAGAAAAGTAGAAAGAGATGGTGGCTAAATGGACTATTTGAAGATTTCTTTTAAATTAAATGTTATTATGATTTTTAGAGACGTTGCCCAGGCTAGAAAGCAGTGGCTATTCACAGGCACAATAATAGCACACTATAGCCTCCAACCAGCCTCAAGTGACTTTCTCGCATTGGCCTCCTAAGTAGCTGGGACTACAGGCATGTACCACCATGACCAGTTTTGGGGGATTGCTTTTGAAGGATAGACTGTCCCAAGATGGATTCAAGATGTTAAACTAAATAAAGCTGTGTACTCTGTCCCATCACCTGCTAAGGTCTGTCTAATCCAGATTTGTAGGCCTGCCCTCTGTGGTAAATGAGACATAGGAGTGGTAAGGGTAAATTCGGTTTCCATAATGGAAATTTGGCCTCTTCCTGGAGGGTGAAGTCTGAAAAACAAAGCTCTTTTTCCTTAAAGAGTTTATGGAAACTTCTTTGAGGAAATTGTACATTTTGCCATGTTAAAGTATTGAGCAGAAAAAAGAGTACCCATTTTTAATTTTAAAAGGGCCCAGAACAGAGCCAAAAAGGAGCCTGTGATCCAAGCCTGCACTGGTTTGGCTGGATTTTCAAGTTTATGAGCAAACCACCAATTTGTCACCAAAAGCAGATGGGTAGCATTGGACTCTTCTAGCCTGCTGGCTATTTCTGGGAAGGCAGACAGAGTCCCTATTCACTGCCTGCTTGGGAAAGCTTCGAAATCCTCCCCCACAGATATAATCCTCCTTGAGATTCTTCTGATGAGCTTGCCTCCCACCCAGGAGAATAAATTTTGGCCTAAAGGTGATTTAAGCCACAGTGTGGGCTTGATTAAGAAAAACGTCTATTTTATTACCAGTCAGATTTAATAAAAGGCAGTATGCTCTGATTAATAACTTGCAAAACACAAAGTGTTGTTGAAAGCTAGAAGGGAAAGGTTAGGACCACTTCCCGAAGGTGCTTGGAAAGAACATTGAATATATTTCCCCTATTCAATTGCCCTTTTATACTGAATCTGATTGCTGGACCTTGAACACTCTAAATACTACAAAACATACCCGACTTGCTTGACAGTAATTTAGTAGGGTTTGAGATTATTTTCTTAACTAATTTCCATAGCAGGAATCCAGTACCCTCAAGTATAGATAATGGGTTGATAAAGCTTTATCTTTAAACTTTCTATGGCCTCATTATTTGTCATTTACTTGATTTAATTTTTGTAGTCATATAATTTTACTATACTGCTTTCAGTTTCAAAATGTTAATCTTTTCTCAAACATATTCATTATTGACAAATAACATTTGTTTGCATTGATAATTAAATAATGATCTATTTAATGTTCATCTTTCATACTAGACTATAAGCTCCAATGATTGATTTGCTCTTATTTCACAACATAGAGCCAGCACATAATAAGCATTATAAAAATAGTTTTTGAATAAGAGAATGTATTTGTATAGCACATTCTAATTTACAAAATGTTTTCACATACATTTTCTTATTTTGATTTTTACGAAGTACTGTTTTGTATAGTTTTGTTATCAGAAAGGAGTCCCGATTCAGACTTAAAGTGAGGGTTCTTGGATCTCATGCAAGAAAGAATTTGGGGTGAGTCCATATGTAGCAGGACAAGTCGCAGACAAAACTCCTCAGACACTGAGTTAAAGAAGGAAGGGGTTCATTCGGCCGGGGGCATTGGCAAGACTCCTGTCTCAAGAGCTGAGCTCCCTGAGTGAGCAATTCCTGTCCCTTTTAAGGGCTCACAACTCTAAGGGGGTGCGTGTGAAAGAGTCGTGATTGATTGAGCAAGCAGGGGGTATGTGATTGGGGGCAGCATGCACTGGTAATTAGATCGGAACAAAACAGGATAGGGATTTTCACAGTTCGTTTCTATACAATGCCTGTAATCTATAGATAACATAACCGATTAGGTCAGAGGTTGATCTTTAACTATCAGGCCCAGGGTGCGGCGCCGGGCTGTCTGCCTGTGGATTTCATTTCTGCCTTTTAATTTTTCCTTCTTCTTTCTTTGGAGGCAGAAATTGAGCATAAGACAATATGAGTGGTGGTCTCCTCCCTTACATACAGTAAAGTGAAAGCAAGTTTATTAAGAAAGTAAAGGAATAAAGAATGGCTATTCCAAAGGCAGAGTAGTTTCACGGGCTGTTCAACTAAGGATACATATAGCTATTTCTTGATTATATGCTAAACAAGGGGTGGATTATTCATAAGTTTTCTTGGAAAAGGGTGGGCAATTCCTGGAAGTGAGAGTTCCTCCCCTTTTTAGACCATGTAGGGTAACTGATGTAAACTTGTAAACTGTCATGGTGCGGGTAGTAGTGTCTTTTAGCATGCTAATGCATTTTAATTACTGTATAATGAGCACTGAGAATGACCAGAGGTCACTGTTATCATCATCTTTGTTTTGGTGGGTTTTGATCAGCTTCTTTACCACATGCTGTTTTGTCACCTAGGTATTTGTGACCTGTACCTTGTGCCGACCTCCTATCTCATCCTGTGAGTTAGAATGCCCTAGCCTGCTGGGAATACAGCCCAGTAGGTGTCAGCCTTTTTTTACCCAGTCCCTATTCAAGATGGAGTTGCTCAGGTTTGAACGCCTCTGACAGTTTGGGTAGATATTGCCATATGAATTTCACCAGCGAGGACACTGAAACTAAGATTAAGTGGTGTACTTACGATTAAGTGGTGCACTTATTGTCACAGGGCTACAAAGCAGTAAAGCAGTGGTTCTCAAAGTGTGATTCCTGGACAAGTAGCATTAGCATCACCTGGGAACTTGCTAGAACTGTCAGTTCTCAGGCTGCCTTCCAACATGAGACACACTGAATCAGAAACTTTCTGGGTCTGGGTCTGGGTCTAGCAGTTTGTGTTTCCATAATTGCTCCCTGTGATTGTGATGCATGCACACAGTACATGTTGTGGTTTGAGAATCACTGGTGTAAAGGAAGAACTTTCACTATATCTTCTAAAAAACATAAAACAAAAAACAAAACAAAACAAAAAACCCAAACTAAAAGCATCTTACTTTGACACTATGTCTTCTTAATCCAAAGTCATATTATCTTTGCCCTATCATTTTGGCACCCTAATACTAGTTAAACATAAAAAGTTTCTGAAATTGAGGCAATAATTAATAGCCTACCAACCAAAAAAATTCCAGGACCAGAAGGATTCACAGTCAAATTCTACCAAAGGTACAAAGAGGAGCTGGTACCATTCCTTCTGAAACTATTTCAATCAATAGAAAAAGAGGGAATCCTCCCTAACTCATTTTATGAGGCCAGCATCACCCTGATACCAAAGCCTGGTAGAGACACAACAAAAAAAGAGAATTTTAGGCCAATATCCAAGATGAACATCTATGCGAAAATCCTCAGTGAAATACTGGCAAACCGAATCCAGCAGCACATCAAAAAGCTTATCCACACTGGTCAAGTGGGTTTCATCCCTGGGATGCAAGGCTGGTTCAACATATGCAAATCAATAAACATAATCCATCACATAAACAGAACCAATGACAAAAAAACACATGATTATCTCAATAGATGCAGAAAAGGCTTTGACAAAATTCAACAGCCCTTCATACTAAACACTCTCAATAAACTAGGTATTGATGGAACATATCTCAAAATAATAAGAGCTACTTATGACAAACCCACAGCCAATATCATACTGAATGGGGAAAAACTGGAAGCATTCCCTTTGAAAATCAGCACAAGACAAGGATGCCCTCTCTCACCACTCTTATTCAACATAGTGTTGGAAGTTCTGGCTAAGTCAATAAGGCAAGAGAAAGAAATAAAGGATATTCAATTAGAAAAGAAGGAAGTCAAATTGTCTCTGTTTGCAGATGACATGATTGTATATTTAGAAAACCCCATCGTCTCAGCTCAAAATCTCCTTAAGCTAATAAGCAACTTCAGCAAAGTCTCAGGATACAAAATCAATGTGCAAAAATCACAAGCTTTCCTATACACCAATAATAGGCAAACAGAGAGCTAAATCATGAGTGAACTACCATTCACAATTGCTTCAAAGAGAATAAAATCCGCTAGAATCCAACTTACAAGGGATGTGAAGAACCTCTTCAAGGAGAACTACAAACCACTGCTCAATGAAATAAGAGAGGACACAAACAAATGGAAGAACATACCATGCTCATGGATAGGAAGAATCAATATCATGAAAATGGCCATACTGCCCAAAGTAATTTATAGATTCAATGCTATCCCCATCAAGCTGCCACTGACTTTCTTCACAGAATTGGAAAAAACTACTTTAAAGTTCATATGGAAGCAAAAAAGTCCGCATTGCCAAGACAATACTAAGCCAAAAGAACAAAGCTGGAGGCATCATGCTACCTTACTTCAAACTGTACTACAAGGCTACAGTAACCAAAACAACATGGTACTGGTACCAAAACAGAGATGTAGACCAATGGAACAGAACAGAGGCCTCAGAAACAATGCTACACATCTACAACCATCTGATCTTTGACAAACCTGACAAAAACAAGCAATGGGGAAAGGATTCCCTATTTAATAAATGGTGCTGGGAAAACTGGCTAGGCATATGGAGAAAGCTGAAACTGGATCCCTTCCTTACACCTTATACAAAAATTAACTCAAGATGGATTAAAGACTTAAATGTAAGATGTAACAACAAAAAAACCCTAGAAGAAAACCTAGGCAATACCATTCAGGACATAGGCATGGGCAAAGACTTCATGACTAAAACACCAAAAACAATGGCAACAGAAGCCAAAATAGACAAATGCTATCTAATTAAACTGAAGAGCTTCTGCACAGCAAAAGAAACTCTCATCAGAGTGAACAGGCAACCTACAGAATGGGAGAAAATTTTTGCAATCTACTGATCTGACAAAGGGTTAATATCCAGAATCTACAAAAAACTTAAACAAATTTACAAGAAAAAACAACCTCATCAAAAAGTGGGGAAAGGATATGAAGAGACACTTCTCAAAAGAAGACATTTATGCACCCAACAGACATATGCAAAAATGCTCATCATCACTGGTCATTAGAAAAATACAAATCAAAACCACAGTGAAATATCATCTCATGCTAGTGAGAATGGTGATCATTAAAAAGGAAACAACAGATGCTGGACAGAATGTGGAGAAATAGGAACACTTTTACACTGTTGGTGGGAGTGTAAATTCATTCAACCATTGTGGAAAACAGTGTGGCGATTTCCCAAGGATCTAGGACTAGAAATATCATTTGAACCAGCAATCCCATTACTGGGTATACACCCAAAGGATTATAAATCATTCTACGATAAAGACAAATGCACACGTATGTTTATCGTGTCACTACTCATGATAGCAAAGACTTGGACCAAGCCAAATGTCTATCAGTGATAGACTGGATAAAGAAAATGTGGCACATATACACCATGGAATACTATGCAGTCATAAAAAAGGATGAGTCCATATCATTTGCAGGGACATGGATGAAGTTGGAAACCATCATTCTAAGCAAACAATCACAAGGACAGAAAACCAAACACCACATGTTCTCACTCATAGGTGGGAGTTGAACAATGAGAGCACAGGGACACAGGGAGGGGAACATCACACACCAGAGTCTGACAGGGGGTTGGGGACTGGGAGAGGGATAGCATTAGGAGAAATACATAATGTAAATGACAAGTTGATGGGTGGAGCAAAGCAACATAACACATATATGCCTATATAACAAACCTGCATGTTGTGCACATGTACCCTAGAATTTAAAGTATAATAAAAATAACAAAAAGAATACCTTTTCCTACTCACTTGTAGTTTCCATTCACATGGAATATCTTTTTCTATCCCTTCACTTTCTGCCTATTTGTGTCTTTATGTGTGAGGTGAGTCTCTTGTATGCAGAATATGGTTGGGTGTTGTTTTTAATCCACTCAGTCATCTATATCTTTTAAATGAGGAATTTAATTCATTTGTATTCATGGTCATTATTGAGAGGTGAGGTCAATTTTACTATTTTGTGGCTCCTTTGTATGTTCCTTGTTTCTTAGTTTCTTTTATTTATATTTTTGCAGTTGTGTAGTTTTCTGTAGTAATAAGGTTTGATTCCCTTGTCTTTCTCCTTTGGTATAGGGTCTACCAGTAAGGTTTATGGTTCTGCATGTTTTCATGATGGTAGTTTTTATCTTTTCACTTCCAGATGTAAGAATTCCTTGAAATTTTTTTTAAGGCCAGTCTGGTGGTGATTAATTCCCTTAGTTTTTGCTTGTCTATGAAAGATTTTATTTTACCTTCATTTCTGAAGAATTGCTTTGCTGGGTATGATATTCTTGGTTGATAGTTTTTTTGTTGTTTTCCTTCAGGACTTTGAATATAACATTCCATTGTCTCCTGGCCTGTAAGATTTCTGATGAGATATTTGTTGTTCATCCACTGAGGATTGCCTTGTATGTGACTTGATGCCTTTCTCTTCCTGCTTTTAGAATGTTTTCTTTGTCTTTGCCTTTTGAAAATTTGACTATAATGTACCCCAGAGAAAAACAATTTGGGTTAAATCTACTGGGGGGGATTTGAGGTCCCGAGACATGGATGTCCATCTCTCTCCCAAGACCTGGGAAATTTTCTGCTATTATTTTAATACTATTTTCCTCACTTTTGTCTTCTTTACTCCTGCTGGAACACTCATAATACAAATAGTTGTTTGCTTAATGGTATATCATAAATCTTGTTCCCTTTCTTTCTTCCTTCCTTTCTTCTCTTCTTCTCCTCTCATGTTATTTCACAAGACCCATCTTCAAGTTCAGAAATTCTTTCTTCTGCTTGGTTACTGTGACTTTGAAGCTCTAGATTGTATTTTAAATTTTATTTATTGAATTCCTCATCTCTAGGATTTCTGTTTGGTTCTTTTTAATGATAACTATCTCTTTGTTAAATTTCTTATTCAAATAATCATTTGTTTTCCTGATTTTGTTGATTTATTTATATGTATTTCTTTGTATCTCACTAAATTTCTGTAAGGCTAGTCTTTCAAATTTTTCGGCATTTTATATATTTCCTTATGATTGGGATCTGTTACTTGAGAATTACTGTTTTACTTTGGAGGTGACATGTTTTCTTGCTTTTTCATGGTTGATACATTCATACATGGATTTCTATGCATCTGGTGGGAAATTTGCCTCTTCCAACTTTATGGTGTAGGTTTCATAGGGAAAACCTTATTCCTATGAATGAGGCTTGCGTCGTCAGTTTGGTGGGTGTGTGTTGGCCTTGGTTTTAGGTGGACATAGTTGTGTAGTGTCTTTGTAGTTTCTTCAGCTGTAATCCACACTAGTGGCATTTGGGAGTTTCTTAGTGGCCTAGGCTGGAAGAGTATGTGGTGATGGTGGTTTAGCTTTGCAGGAGTAGGCTTGCTAAGCTGCTTCTCAGATTGGAGGCACATATGTGCACATGGTGGGGTGGCCAACTTGGGGTCTGGCTGACTGTAGTTGGGGCCATAGGGTTGTTACTCTGGCTGTGAGCAACTGGCTTGGGGATGCCTGCTCAGAGGGAGCCTGCAGGGCTGTTCCTCAGGCCTGCTATATAGTTGCATGGCTGCTCAGCTGGCCTGTGGGTGTGTCTATTGGGTTTGAACCACTGATCTGTTTCTCACACCCAGGACACAGCTGCATGGTTGCTCAGTTGGCCTGGAAACATGTTTGCCAGGAGTGGCTTATAAGACTATTTCTCAGGCCCAGGACATGGCCACATGACTTATTCACTGGTCTGGGTGTGTTTCTGCTGGCGTGGCCCATGGAGCTATTTCTTGGGCCTGGGATGCAGACAAAGGGCTGCTCAGCTGACCTGAGGTGTATCTGCCAGGGGTGGCCCATGGGCTGTTTTTCTTTTTTTTTGAGACGGAGTCTCCCTCTGTTGCTTAGACTGGAGTGCAGTGGTGCCATCTTGGCTCACTGCAAACTCTGTCTCCCAGTTTCAAGCAATTTTCCTGCCTCAGACCCACGAGTAGCTGGGATTACAGGCACCCACCACCACACCCAGCTAAGTTTTATATTTGCAGTAGAGACAGAGCTTCACCATGTTGGCCAGGTTATCTTGATCTCTTGACCTTGTGGTCTGCTTGCCTTGGCCTCCCAAAGTGCTGGGATTACAGGCGTGAGCCACCACACCTCTCTGGGCTATTTTTCAAGTCCAAGATGGGGGCTCTTGGTTGCATGGTTGGCTTGGGGGCATTTCTGCCAGGGATGGGCTGTGGGGCCGTTTCTCAGGCCCTTACTGGGGTTTCAGGGCCATCGGAAAGTCCCGGGATGTGTCTGCAGGAGGTGCTGTGGGGCTGTTTCTTAGGTCCTGAGCATAGGTATGCAGCTACTGCACTGGCCCAGGAACATATCACCTGCTTGGAAGGTCTAGGGCCTCTCCTGCTTGTGGAAGGGTATAGCAGTTGGGCTGGCTCACAAATGTGTTTCCTGGGCAATGTTGACAAACTGTTCTTTCACCTGGAAGTGCAGGTGATGGGGGTTGATTTTCCTGCTGTTCAGGACTAGAGTCATAACCAATCCTGGGTCCAAGTTCTGCACAGTTAAGGTTGCGGTATTCAGCCACCTGTGTGGGCTTGGCACAATGAAGATAAATCCTTGGGGCTGGAGAGGTGCAATGACTACTGGTTCCCCCAAGCAGGGTACACTCCAGAGGTGTGTGTACGTTGCTGTAGTACAGCACCATCTTGGGAAAAGATCCCAAGACGGTGCTGTACTACAGCAGCTTAGCTCACAGGAGTTGGGGGATGGAAATGTATGCCTTGTGCTCCTAATCCAGGACAATGTAGCCACATGAATTCCTGGTAGCTCTCCAAACTGGGCTCAGTGAGTGTAAGGACTGTTGGTTCTTTCATTGTAAAGACTGTAGGCATGAATTTTGGTGACAGTGGAGGCTGGTGGAGATTTTTTGACTACCTTTTCTCTGTAACTGGATGTCCCTCCTGACTCTTGGCAGATCTGATCCCAGCAGGGGAGATGGGGCTGTAGAGGTCAGGTGCCTCCACACTGTCCTCCTGGATTTCTAGTTGCCACGGGTGCATCTCCACTCTCCTACTGTACTCCCGTGCTTTCCCTTCAACACTCCTGTCCAATCTTAGCTGTTTATTCATTGCTTTGGTCCTTTCTTACTGAGACCTCCTTTTGACCCATGGATTATTTAGAAGTATGTTGTTTACTTTCCAAGTGCTAGGAGATTTTCTTCTTTATTTGTTGAATTTTAGCCTGATTCCACTGTGGTCAGAGGACACACTGTATGATTTTAAATTTTTTAAATTTGTTTTCTTTAATAACCCCAAATACAGTCTTAGACACTTAAAAAATGTGAATTCTTCTGTTGTTGGATGGATTGTCTTATAAATGTCAAATTTTGTTGGTTGATGGTGCATTCATCTGCTTGGGCTGCCACAACAGAATACCGCAGACTAGGTGACTTAAACAACAGATGTTTATTTTCTCACAGTTCTGGATGCTGGAAATCCAAGATCAAGGTGCTGGCATGTTTAGTGTCACTTGATGCCTCTTTCTTTGGCTTGCAGGTGGCTGCCTCATTTCTGCGTCCTGGATTGGGAAAAACCCTCTCCAAATGTGTTTTTTCTCTACTCTCACACCACAGCATTCATCAAAATAGAAGAAGACTTCTGTAACCAAATGCATGTGGGGTTTTCCCCACATACCAAGCAGCGGACACCAATTCAGCCCTCACACAATCTACTCAGAGATAGTGTCAGATTCTACACATTGGGGACTCAGTCCCCAAGACTGCCACCCATACCCACAGATTCCAGTTGCAAGTCTGGGCCTCCAGAAATTCTGGCCGACTGGCTTCAAGTTGGGGTTCTCATGACCCACTCTTTGAGTTCAGTTAATCTGCTGAAGTGGCTCCCAACTCAGGGAAACACTTTTGTTTACTAGTTTATTACAAAGGATATTGCAAAGGATACAGATGAAGAGATGCATAAGGTGACATATGGTGAAAAGGGCATGGAGCTTCCCTGTCCTCCATGGGTATGCTACCCTCTGGGAACCTCCATATGTTCAGCTATCAAGAAGCTCTCTCAACCCAGGCCTCTTGGGTTTTTATGGAAGCCTTTCTTCTCCCAGAGTATAAGGTGGGACCCTCACAGGGGAGGGTCTTAAGACCCACAATCAGAAAGGTAGGGAAAGATTACAGTCCTACCTTGGGACAGATGAAAGCAAGAGAGGCAAGAAGTTCCATTTCCTGAGGCCTGCCTCTGAAGCCTAACACGTCCAACATTACAACAAAAGACAGTAACAAGGGATATGGGAGTTATGAACCAGGACCCATGGATGAAAACATATATAAAAAACCTACATACACATATATGTTTCCTATATATCATAATACCACGTGTGTGTGTGTGTGTGTGTGTGTGTGTATTTCCTATATATCTTAATACTACACTCCTCACATGGCCTGTTTTATGTGCACACACATCCCTGGTGTGTGTCTCACTCTGTATATCCTAATCTTCTCTCCTTATAAGGACACCGATCAGATTGGATTAGGGGCCACCTTAACCGCCTCATTTCAATTAACTCTTTTAAAAAACAATATCCAAATAAAGTCACATTCTAAGATGCTGGATGTTAAGCCTTCAAAATACAAATTTTGGGGAAACACAGTTCTGTCCATAATAGATCATTTTGTTGAATTCTTATATAGTTGTGCTGATTTTCTGTCAATTGTTGAGAAGAGGGTGCTGAAACTTTCAACTGTAACATCACGTGAGCTTATCTTTTTCTCCTTTCAATTCCATCAGTTTTTGCATCCCATATTTTCCAGCTTCATTGTTTGTTGCATGCACATTTAAGACTGCTGTACCTTCTTGGTTCATTGACCCTTTTCTAATATATAATATCCTTCTCTGTCGATGGTAATTTTCTTTGTTTGGAAATCTACTATCTGATATTAATATAGTCACTCCTGCTTTGATTAATGTTTGAATGATGTACAATAATCTCTCTTTATCCATGACTTCAGTTACTCATGAGCAACCATGGCCTGAAAACATTAAGATATTTTGAGAAAGAGAGAGAGAGACCACATATACACAACTTTTACTACAGTATATTGTTACTATTGCTCTATTGCATTATTAATTAATATTGTTAATTTCTTATTGTGCCTAATTTATAAATTAAACTTTATCATAGGTATATGTGTATGTATAGGAAAAAACATAGTATATATGGACTTCGGTACTATCCGTGGTTTCAGGCATCCATTGGGGTCTTGGAATGTATACCCAATGGATAAGAAGGAAGTATTATATCTTTTTCCACCATTTTACTTTCAACCTGCCTATATCACATATTTGTGGTAATTTTTTTGTAGATGGCACATAGCTGGGTTAAGTTCTTTAATCCACTTTGACAATGACTGTCTTTTATTTTTAATTGGCATATATAGACCAATTTATATTTGATGTAATTATCGATATATTAGGGCTAAAATATGCCTTTTTATTTTTTGTTTTCTGTTGGTTCACTTCATTTATTGATTTATTATCTTTGTAGATTTAGGGGGTACAAGTGCAGTTTTGTTACATGGATATATTGCATAACGATGAAGTCTGGGCTTTTAGTGTAGCCATCAACCAAACAGTGTACATTGTACCCACTACATCATTTTTCATCCTTCAGCCTTCTCCCACCTTCCCGCCCCTCCAAGTCTCCAGTGTCTACTATTCCACTCTCCATGCCCATGTGTACACATTACTTAGCTCCCACTTATAAGTGAGAACATATGGCATTTAACTTTCTGTTTCTGAGTTATTTCACTTCAGATAATGGCTTCCAGTTCCATTATGTATAATGCTGAGATAAACATAAGAGTGCCAGTATCTTCTTGCTATGATGGAATATTGACCCTTCTCTTTGGGTAGATATTCAGTAGTAGGATTGTTGGGTTGAATATTAGTTCTATTTTTAGTTCTTTGAGAAATCTCAATATTGTTTTCTATAGAGGGTATATCAATTTACCTTCCCACCAACAGTGTATAAGCATTCCCTTTTCTCCACATCCTTGCCAACATCTGTTATTTTTTGACTTTTTAATAATAGCCATTCTGATTCTTGAAAGATAGTATCTCACTGTGGTTTTAATTTGCATTTCTCTGATGATTAGTGATGTTGAGCATCTTTTCATATGCTTGTTGGCCAAAAGAAGTTGGTATAACTTCTTTTGAAAAATGTCTGTTCATGTGCTTTGCCTACTTTTTAATGAGATTATTGGTATTTGTTATTGTTGTTGAGATGTCTGAGTTGGTTGTATATTCTGAATATTAGCCCTTTGTCACATGCATAGTTTGCAAATATTTTCTCTTATTCTGAAGGTTGTTTGTTCACTCCATTGATAATTTCTTTTGCTGTGCAGAAGCTTATTAGTTCAAGTCCCATTTGCTTATTTTTGTTTTTGTTGCATTTGTTTTTCAGATCTTAGTCATACATTCTTTGCCTAGGCCAATGACCAGATTTTCTTCTAGTATTTTAATAGTTTCAGGTCTTACAATTATGTTCACTTTATTTTTTGCTTTTCTATAATCTTTTTTCCTTGACTTCCTGTGAATTACTAGAACATATTTTTTAGAATCTCATTTTGATTTATCTCCAGGGATCTTAAGTGTATCATTTTGTATAAATTTTCAAATGGTTGCTCTGGGTATTACATTATATATACATTACTTATCAGAGTGTAATAGTACCATTAGTTTACCATTTCAAGTGAAGTATAGAGACTTTACCTCTCTTTACATCCCTTTACCCTCTTCTCTTTATAACTTAATTATGTAAAGAATTTTCTTTATATACATTTAGAATAACATAAGCTAGTGTTATAATTATTGCTTCAACAGTCAAATATAATTTAGAAAAGCCAAGAGCAGAAGAAAAACTGAATGAATTTACTCATAATTTTATGTGCCTCATTTTTTTCTTCTTTCCTATATTCCAAAATTTTTTATTTTATTGTTTATTTTCTGTTTAAAAACTTTGGTTAACCTTTCTTTTAGGGTATATTCTGCTGGAAATAGTTTCTTTTGGTTTTACTTTATCTGAGAATGTCATGATTCCTCCTTCATTCCTGAAGGATGTTTTCACTGGGTATTAGCAGTTCTTTACTTTCAACATTTAAAAAATATTGTGCCACTTTTTTCTAGTCTCCATGCTTTCTAATGAAAAATCTACTGTCTTACAATTGTTTTCCCCTTATTGCTCAGGTGCAGTTTTTCTCTGACTATGTTCAAGATTTTCTTCTTTGTCTTTATATTCAGAAGTTTAATTATGATGTGTTTTGATGTTGATTTGTTTGGATTAATTCTGTTTGGCCTTCCATGAACCCATAGGTATATGTCTCTTCCCAAATTAGGGAAGTTTTTGGCTGTTTTTTCTTAGAGTACTTTCTTTAGAACTGCCCTCTTTCTCCTTTCTTTTTAGGACTTTGATGACAGATTAGATCTTTTCTTATAGTCTCACAGGTCCCTAAGGCTCTATTTACTTTTTTTAAATTCTATTTTCTCTGTTGTTAAGATTGAATAATTTCTATTGGTCTACCTTCTAGCTCATGGATTCTTTCCTCTGTTTCTTCTATGCTGTTATTGAGTTCATCCATTGAGTTTTTATTTTGCTTTTTGTAATCTGGAATTCTAAAATTTCCATTTGGTTCTTTGTTATGTCTTCTATCACTTTGCTGATACTTTTATAGATTTTGCTAATTTTACTTTTTCATTTTTTTCAAACATCTTCATAATTGATCATTGTAGCACTTTTATCATGGCTACTTTAAAATCTTTGTCAGAAAAGTCTAGCATCTCTACTATGTCAGTTTTGGCATTTATTGATTGTCTTTTATTAAACTCAGTTTGAGATTTTCCTGGTTCTTGGTGTGGTGAGGGAATTTTTTTTTTTTTTTTTTTTTTTTTTTTTTTTTTTTTACTGAGATCTGGATAGTTTTGTGTTATTTTGTGAGACTAGATATTACTTAAACCTTCAGTTTTAATTGGCTTTCTCTGTAACACACTGCCATAATTGGTGGGGAGTGTTACCTCATTATTGTCAAGTGGAAGTAGAAGTCCAGATTCCCATTTGGCCTTTGTTGACATCTAAAGTAGGGAAGCTCCTTGTTATTGCTGGTTGGACTGGGAGCTCCAACTCCACATAATCCCCACTGACACCATTGGAAGGGACTCTGTAACTGGCTGGAAGAGATGTGATGCTGGCTCCATACTTGACGTTCTCTAATGTTACTATACCAGAGTGTTGGGTGTTTCATCATAGCCTCATAAAGGTAGAAATCTGGGCTTTCCACTTGACCCCTTTCTGACCCCTTTCTGGCACAGGCATGGCGGGGCCACCATTTTTCCTGTGGTGTTTGGCTGGAGTAATATGGTTATTTTATTTTATTTTATTTTTTTTGAGACGGAGTCTCGCTCTGTCGCCCAGGCTGGAGTGCAGTGGCCAGATCTCAGCTCACTGCAAGCTCCGCCTCCCGGGTTTTCGCCATTCTCCTGCCTCAGCCTCCCGAGTAGCTGGGACTACAGGCGCCTGCCACCTTGCCCGGCTAGTTTTTTGTATTTTTTAGTAGAGACGGGGTTTCACCGTGTTAGCCAGGATGGTCTCGATCTCCTGACCTCGTGATCCGCCCGTCTCGGCCTCCCAAAGTGCTGGGATTACAGGCTTGAGCCACCGCGCCCGGCCTTAATATGGTTATTGTCTAAATTTTTTTTTTCTGGGCTTTCTCTTTCTTGATCCTTTGGCTAGAGGGTGGAGGCTTTTGTTGGAGCTCTTTTTGTCTATACCTGTTTTAATTTCTGGGTTACCAGCTTCTTACAGCTCCAAGTCTGGTATACAGGAGGTTAAAAAGAAAACCCAGGTAACTCACCACTGTGTTTCCTCACATCATGAAGTCTCTAGGTGGTCTGCCTTCTCTCCTCCTTTTTTCTTGTGTTTATTTTACATATAATGTCTTTTAGTTGTACTTAGTGGGATAAACAGGGAAAGTACATCTACTCGAAGTTCCTGAAAGGAGAAGCCATCTAACTATGTTTCTTGATACAGTTTTTGTCCTAAAAGAGAGAAGTAGGTTTTTATTTTCAGACATAATGTATTTTTTTAAGAAAGTATGCCTAAATGAAAGTGTATTCCACGTAATATTCCCAGTGCCTTGACTGTAATATTTGTGCAACATAAGTATGTCAGGATTTTAAAAGTTGCCTTGTTGATCTGGTTGCGATTTAAAAGTTGACATTTTGCCTTGGTTCTCAGATTTCCTTTTTATGCATATAAAGCATTTACATCATTTAGTCAGTTAGCCAGGATTACCTATTGCCAGTAGGCCTCCAATCTCAAGTAATTCTGGTTGGGAAGTATCCAGGAAGATGTTTAGATTTGTTCATGGAAAATAGATAAGCTTTCTGATCAGCTAATATGTAATCAGATAATAGAACAGCTGGGACTTCTGTTGGGCCTTGAGTGATTGGTAAAATTTAATTAGTGGTGGACGAAAGGGAAGACTGTTATGTTCCAGAGAGTTGCTTAAGCAAACAAACTTTTTGAATGATAATTAGGTGACAGGACTATCTGAAGTGACGGGAACATTCTGGACTGCCCTGTGAAGAACTCATTAAACAAACTAGAAGTTCAGTAGAGATCTTAATAGCTCACCCATCAAGCCTTCTGGCTTTCACAAGGACCACTTCAATGTGGTATAGTGAAACACTGAAATACTAATCTGTTCACCTAATAGAGCAAGAAGCATCACCCAGAGAACTGGTAGGAGCACCAAGGGTTCCTGAGCTCTTGTGCTTCAGGCTATTCAGAGAATGGTTCTTTACCTTCTCCAGTGCTGTTGAATGGTGAGCAAGAGATATTTAATGCCAAGAAGTTTTTGTGACCCAGTCTGACAAAGTTAGTTTATAGATATCCTTTTTTAGTCACTAAATTTTCTACATGTAGAGTTGTATTCTCAGTTTACTCCATAGCAGTGATCCAAGACCTCAGGGTGTGCATGTTAGTACGCTAACTTTATCCATGTCTTCCTTTTCTATGCTGCCATGATTATCCCTTCATTTTGGTTTTATTGTCATTGTTTCTATCCTTTTGCTTTATATACATTTCCATAATTATTTAAATAAATTTTGAATATTGTGGGATCCCTGTGTCTAATGTCTAATGGTGTGCTGGTAAATATTAATCACATCAAAAAAATCTATATATTTGTATCTATATCTATATACCTATCCCTATAGTCTTAATTAATTTTATGCTGCTATAACAGAATACCTGAGACTAGGTAATTTATAATGAATGAAAATTTATTAGCTCAAAATTCTGGAGTCTGGGAAATCCAACATCCTGTCTCTAGCATCTGGTGAGGACCTTCTTGCTGTGTCATCCCATAACAGAAGGCAGTAGGGCAAGACAGAGCGAGAGAGAGAGAGAGAGAGCAAGAAGGGTCCAAACTTGTCCTTTTATAAGGAACCCACCCCCACAGTAACAAACCCACTCTCATGATAACAACATTAAGCAATTCATGAAGGCAGAACCCTTATGGTTTAGTCATCTCTCAAAGGTCCCATGTCTTAACACTGTTGCATTGGAAATTAAGTTTCCAACACATGCTTTTTGCTGGACACATTCAAAGTATAGCATATATATACATATATATATAGATACACACTATATACATATGTGTGTGTGTTATATACATACATGCATATGTATGCCTATATTATAAATAGTACAGATATACAGATGTGTAGCACATATTTACAAATAATAACATATACAATACATTTTATTGCAAATTCCATATATCCAATTGATTCTTAAAGAATCCTTTTGCTGATTTTTGGTGAACTCTTGTGTCTTTAGCCAACTTATGATTGCAACTGCTACCTGAAAAATGAAGTTTCTTTCTAATCCGCTAACTCTTTTCCCAGTACAATCTATCATCATTACATTTGCTATGTGACTTATAATTAAACTATTTGTCATCCTTATACAAATTACACTTATTAAGCAAAAATCTCTTTCAGCTTCAGGACTATGTTGGAATGCCACTTATTTAATGATGAGTGACTTCTTTGCTGAGTCAGATAATAATTTTCAAATTGAGGAAAATTTTTTAAAAAGATATTTTGTGTTTAGAATACATTGCTACAGATATATACATTTTTAAGTTTATCTTAATTATTAATATTTTATCCATCTCTTTCTTAAGCCTAGGCAATCAAAATGATAAATGAAACCCTGGTTTTTAGTTTTTGTTGATTTCCGTAGTATTAATACTCATACCATGTCTGATTTCAAGTTACTAACATGATGTTACTGAAAGAGGAACTGGGAAGAGGAGTACAGTAGCACACAATTTTATAGTATTTTCATCATACAGATAAAATACATGTCTATAACATCAATAACATAGATAATTGTAAAATATAGTAAAATAAGTCGTGAGAATTTTGAGCATTTATTGTCTTTCTATTTTGATATAATGCGTTTAATTTTAAGCTTATATAATTTAATTTTTAAAATGGTTGTGTTTAACATGAGCTCACAAATTTCCTGACACTTTAACAAGTGACTCTTTGACAGCCTGAATGAGCCAGCTGCATCACACCACTGCTAATGTCACTGTCAGAGCCAGAGTATTGGGTTAATTTTGGTTTATAAGGGCATTTCAATTTTCTCAAGCCAAATTGTCAAGAATAAAAAAGACTTTAGGTTTTTCCATGTTGAGATTTCTTTACCTCTTCCTTTATACTCTCATAGAGGGTAGCACTGGGTGTATTTAGTTTCTTATTCTCCTCTACTTCCTTCTTACATTTTACATCTTTTATTCTTTGTAAATAATTTTCCTGAAGTAATAGTAATAAGCTATACATAGGCAAGTGAATGCTGTAATGGTGACCCCAGTAGCAAAAGACAACGGTGGTGTCAGAGAAGAGTCCTTGGTCCCAGAAGTCTCCCAGGGAATGAAATCTTATCCTTGCAATCCCTGATTGGAGTTAGGATGGCCTGTTAGGTCTTGTGAAACATAAAGTCTCAGGAGGGTGACAACATGTTTCTCCAGTTGACTGGTTGTTTCTTTTGATATCTTGCAATGCCAAGGCTTTGGCTGTTCACTCCATGGGAGATTTCAGTTGAGTTTTCTGAGGCTTTCCCCTTGGAAATGCTTGGTGTAGTAGCTAGAAACTGCTGATCTGGACCACTTTCTTTTGCCATATCTATAGTTTGAAGTCACTTGCTGAGAGGAAGAGGCCACTCTTACCAGTAGCCCTTGCCTCTTGCCTTCTTAGCAGGCATAGACTCCCTTGGCTACTCTTACAGTTGCAAGACAATCTCTTCTCCTATTACTAGTGATGACATCTGTGAATGATCTCATAGAGTTCAACTTGAGGTTTCCTTTGTATGTGCATAATACTTTTATTCTGTCAGCAAAATCTGTTGATCTGATCCAATGTGATACGCAAAGAAGGTTAACAAGAGTGAATTGGGAAATACCAAATACAATTAGGAGTGATATAGAAGGTATTTGTAAAAATGATTTTTTGACAAAGAAAAGAAAACTAGCACTATAAACTCTTTTTCTTTAAGCTGTGTTGAATTTATGGCAATTAAGTGAAATTAAAGTACTTTACTGTGTTTGAAACTTAAATGACAAGAAAACAGCCTCAGTAGACTTGTTTGATCCTTTTTGATATTAGAAAGAAACACAATTTAGATGCAGAAAAAAATAGGCCTAATTAAGAGAATTCACAAACTCTATTTTTTCTTATATTCAAGTGAGATGTCGGTGTGTCTAGAAAAGCAGTTTGATGAGTTTTCTCTTGCCTATTACCATGGATGTTATCCCATATTCTTAGAACTTAACACTTTTCTCCTATAGCCCTGAGGTCTAGTTTCAGCGCTGTTGTCTCAGAGCCAAAAAGTAATACATACCGAAAGAGGAGCAAACAATTGCTTTTATTTAGAGTGCTGAGTCAGGGACAGCAGCTGATGTAAAACTGGAAGTGAGGGCTAGCAATCAAGGGAACCCTGCGAACCACGTCCCAGATCAAGTCACACAGATAATTCAGAACCAGGAATGGATGAAGAAGATGGCAAACAATTTGCCAAGCCACAGAAACAATCCCCACGAAGAGAGAATGTATTAGCAAGGAAAGGTCTTCTATAGGGCCTGCCTTGGACGAAAGACCATGTGTTTAGATGTTCCAATGATTGTGTGCCTCGTGAGATGGCCAGTCCCAGGACAACAGCGGGAAAGCTGTGTCTTTTCTTAAGCTCTGGCGGTCTGGACAAACAGAACTCAGTTACAGCAGAACCTTTTAGAAAATGGTTCAATATTGTCAGTATTACGACATTTCCTAGTCTGTGGTTGTCAGTTTGGGAGCTTGCAAAGTACTTGGTGGGATCACACTATTAAAGACAAGAATGCCATGTTTTAAAGTCCATACACAGGCCAATAATTTTTTTCCCCTTCAAAACAAGTCAGTATGAAGGATGCTGAGATGGACCTAGTGAACATGTCAACGAGTCTGTTAAGATACTGCTCGTGATTCCGTGGCTCAGCTAATTTATTTCTCAGCCAAACACCTCTTTCCCTTGTGGTAGTATAATTAAAAATAATTTTTATTCTTGCTCACATATTTAAAAATTTGTACCCATCATAAATTGCTGGTTAAATATGAAATCATAATGAACATTGATGCTGAAACATCGGTATAATTGTGTAGATTAATCTCAAGATGATCTTCACTAAAGATCAAGATGATAAACTGTTTAACTTTCAATTATTTAATGGAAATTCTTATATGTTTTCAGTTCTTAACTAATGTTTACAGAGGAACTGTTATGATGATTTTATCCACTTTATTGGGAACAAAGATGATATATCAGCAATACATTATTTGTGGAGAGGGTTTACAAGTAAAAATCTAAAGCCTTTTTTCAATTAGTTTAGTACTAAAATGCAAAAGTTATGAAGAAGTCTATTTTATTGCCATAATATTTAGTTAAATTTCAGTCTACATTTACATATACATTTATAAATTTTGCACCTACATATATATTTTCATGTATAAAATTATATAATATATATTCTATGGTCTCCAAACCATACATAACATACACCATTGCAACCTTTTTTGTAAACTGTTTTATATTACAAAATTAATGTAATGGAACTTAGGTGGAACTTTTCATATATTATGGTTATTATTAATGATAATAGGGCTTTTATAACACAGTCAATATTATTCCAATTTAAAATAAAAGTGAGTCTTTATTTAAAGTGATTTTTAAAAAATAATATACCACTCAGTAGTTTACAAAAATGTCGTGTGAGGGTTTTGGAAGGTTTATTTCTGTGGAAGGAGTTCATAGGAAGTTATACCATGTTGGAAATTCTGAGATGCAATATTGAAGCCGAAGGAATCCTTTAAGAACATCTGGGCAGTCCCCTGAGTTTCACAGATGAGAAAAAATGCAGCTGAAACTTCAGGCATTTGTACATGACACAGACCAAATGTTGTGCCTGGGACACTGCCTTGCACTGTGAAAGTCTGAGATAATGTGACTTGTTAATAGCACAGATGGCATTCACAAAATCTTGCCTTCTGTGTTTTTCTCTTCTACAAACAGCATGGGACAAAATTCATTGTTTTTGTAAGAAACACTGAGGAGGAGGCATCAACAAAATTAAATCTTCTGGCTTGAAAAACAGGGGCCCACCTCTTTGTTAGTGGATGCGATTCTGCAAACAATAAATGGAGAGCCAACTTATTGTCAAGTGGCAAAGGCATACGTTATTTGAAGACAATTTTTTAAAAAAGAATATATTTTAAAAATTGTCTGGTACGTGTAAATATCAAGTAAGGAAAGGTTAGTTTGAACTTGTACTCTGTGGTTTCCATATATTGCATTTGCTTTTGGGATAAGTATTTTCCTCATTCATCTCACTGTAATCTAATGGAATAGAACCCAGGTATCCTCCACCCTTCTAGCCTGTGGGCACTTGTGGAATTATATTAAAATTGTATCTCCAGCAACTATGGAGACTTTAGGAGTCCCTAGGTGGCGTCTATGGAATCACATGCAGTTTTCTTTATTTTACTTCCTGCCAATATCCCCTGTCCATTGGCTACTAGTGCGAAATATGTAGTGTCCACTGTTACATGGGCTCTAGGGAGAGAGCTGCTTCCAGGCCTAGAGCTGCCCTGGTGGAGCCTATAGGTATCCACTGTTGTTGCTCCTGGGTCCTCTCCAGTGCCCAAAGCAGCACTGTGTTTTCTTGTAAATATGTGCCCACTCCCCAACTGGATAGATTTGGTCCCTTGGGTCCTGGAGTAATCCTGATTGATCTTGAGTGATAAATTCCATTGGAAACAGTGTTTTTGGCTTCTGTCTGCAGCCTCCTTGAGGATAGGGCTGACCTGTCCTCTAGGCCTGGGCTGGGACAAACACACTTGGCTGTCTTCCGCAGGGGCCATTTCTCCTGCCTTCCTCCAAGATACCACGAGTAAAACTTCCCTTCCTGCCTCCTCTCTGGACCTCCTTTTGTTTATTTACATCCGCTCCTAAAGGCCACACTTCTCAATCAGATTGTACTGGGGATTCAGTTTCCACATGAATTTTGGAGGGGACACCATGATTCAAACCATAGCAAAGTGCTTAGGTTTAAAGTGTTCTCAACACACCCAGACTTTCTTGAGATCGCACAATTGTTGTTCAGCTGTGTTACTCTAAAGAATGTTTGAGGCCAGGCACGGTGGCTCATGCCTGTAATCCCAGCACTTTGGGAGGCTGAAGCGGACAGATGAGAAGGTCAGGAGATGGAGACCATCCTGGCTAACAAGGTGAAACGCCATCTCTACTAAAAATACAAAAAATTAGCCAGGCATGGTGGTGGGCACCTGTAGTCCCAGCTACTTGGGAGGCTGAGGCAGGAGAATGGTGTGAACCCGGGAGTAGGAGCTTGCAGTGAGCTGAGATTGCGCCATTGCATTCCAGTCTGGGCTACAGAGCGAGACTCCGTCTCAAAAAAAAAAAAAAAAAAAAAAAAAAAAAAGAAAGAAAGAAAGAAAGAAAGTTTGAACCACAGAAGTTGTATTTTACAGGTGAAAAACGTATTTTCTGCTGCAGTAAGGATCACTCTCTGGAAAGTTTTGGCCGAAGTGTTTGAGTCAGTGGTTCTGTTGCCTGAGCAACTTAACAAATGTACCAACTCTATAGTATGTGGGTGACCATTTACTTTTGTTTTCTGCTTCTGAAAAGGCCATTCAGGATGTGGATCAGGATGCTAGAGGGAGTATTTTAAAGTAGAGAAGTTCTCTCATGTGGGGTTTAGGGAGTTTAGGAACTCCAGAAGTTTGGAGGATGACTAGCATCCCCTCTCCCTGGTCCCGTCTGTGTTAAAGGAATTGAGAATTGCCTCCTTTGGATCTGAGTACATTGGATGCCTCAGACTGAAGATCAAGGATTTGTCTTACAAGTATTTCTTTTACAATGATATAAATGTTAGTGCTGATCCCCAGCTACTGGGGATGAAAGTGGATGAAGCGCTGGTGATTGTGCATTCCAGAGTCACGTGACTATGACGGAAATTTTTTCTACTTGTGACAGAGGATGGCTCAGTGCATTTCCTTAGGAAGCTTCCTTTTATTTCCCTAAGAAAGGTGGGGGGGAAAGTAGGGTGGGAAGGAATTCTACTTTATTAGTTTGGCTCGATCAGAGAAGCAGAGTCACAACGAATGATCTGAAATAGGGGAGTATGATATGGATCCTCCGTAACTGTGGGATCTGATAAAGAATTCTGTGTGATGCTGTGGTCTCTGCACCTGGTGTGGTCTTGAAGTTGCTGTGGATGGGTAGGATGGGCTGTCAGGAGGGAAAGCCAGATGTTAAGTGGAAAAGAGCAAAACCCACCTGGAACCCATGAGGTTAAATTAAACCCCTCCAGGACAAACTGGCTTGGACTCCAGGAAGCTGAAGGGAACTTTCTGGTGGGAATGAGAATTGCTGCAAGCCTGGAGGGTCGTGTGTCAACGAAGTGAGCTCACAGATCAGTCACAACATCCAGGAGGTGCAACGATGCCTCATGCCCTTGACATACCTTCAGTGTGTAAAGGCTGCTACTTCACTCTGCCTTCCAAAGCTCATGAACATTTCTCTTGTTGTCGATCCTAGCCTCGTCCCATGCAGGGAAGGAAATTCTGAGAGATGTAGTCCAGCTTATCTAAGAGGGCACAGGAAAAAGCCACCCACCACATATTCATAGGAGCCCTTTTTCCCCTAGGTCTTTAGATTAGGCCCCAGAGCTGGCTTACTCTCCCACGTCTCCCAGTGAATTCTTCTGTGCCCCTACTGAAGGAGAGGAGAGCATCATCTTCTATTTCAGTTGATGTTTAGCACTAGAATATATAGATTCATGTTATTTTGTGGCTCTTCTCACTATTCCAACAACTCTGAGAGTTAAACATTGTATCATCTACACTTTACAGTGAAGAGTACTGGAGTGTTTATTCACCAGGGAAGCTAAGTTTGGGAAAAAAGCAAGGTCAATAACTACCACAAAAAAAGCATAGTTTGGCTTTTAGGTCAGTAGCAATAAGTTGACAGTCACAAGTGAAGTCTGAAGGAAGTTATTGCAATTGGGCAATGTTGCTTGGAACCACCCTTTCTTGGATAGATGTGCTTGAATGAGCTTCCTTGGAGTTGGCCATCAGCTATGATGTTCACTGGCTTCTCAGTGAGCACACGAGTGCTTTCCAGGTGACGATGGACTTCTGGCCATACTCATTTTGTTGTCAAGTTCATTTGAGAAATCAAAAAATTGTTCTGGCAGCCTCAGCTTTCCTTTTTGCTTTTTCACCACATCAAGAGCATTCCTAGTGTTTTAAAATATGAGGTTATGCTCATTTCAATCATAACTTGAAACAAAAACGTTGACATTTTTCAATGCATTTATAAAATCTTCACCTTCTGGAATCTCTCCTTCTTGCTGATGAGAAACATCTGATTCTGGAAGCATCAGTTGACAGAAAATTTTCTGGCAGCAAAAACCTCAATAGTCTATTGGGCACTTAAAAGTCAATTTCACAGAGTAGCCATTTTTTGCTTTTTGGGATATTTATCATTTGAAATGCCAGCACTTTGCTTAGTCATAGTAGTAGTTTGAAAGCTTACCTCTAGGAAAAAGGGCTTGGGGGAACAGAAAGAAACCGTTTCAGTTTCAGAAAACAGTCTACAAATATAAAAATGATGACCAAGGGAAATTGACCCAACAACCATCCAGGATACTTGGACTAAAGATTCTTGGATCTTTCTCTTCCTTTTTTCTGCTCATATCAATTCGGCTGGGCACCATCACTGTATTCTGAGAATTCATCGATGAATAATCTATGTTTTCTGTTCCAAAGGGATTTTCAGTATCATAGAAAAAGGCAGGAATGTAAACAAATTAAGTATTCAGAGTATTATTTAAAAGTTTTCCAGGCAGTTTTGGGGTCATGAAAGCGAAGAAAAAATTTCATAGAGAAAGCCACTCTCCAGCAAGACTCAAATGTTGAACTAATATTTCCTAAGGCAAAGTTCCCCAATCTCAGTGACAAGCTACATGGATTAGAGATGTGTTAAATTATTGAATTCCTCAGCTTTGGGCTTTTGGAGTCCTCTTTATATTCTGGCCTGCTGTATAAGTATTATTTTAAAATGCATGCCATGACATAAAAAAATTGGTGATCACTGCTAAGCCAAAACATGGGGAGGGGAAAGAGCAAAGGGAAGGCTCAGAGCAAAGAGACTGAGGTGTGAGCTATTGCCAGATTTATAGGCACATAAAGGGTTTGGAACAGGGGAGAGACATGCTCAGATTTGTATTTTAGAAAGTTCACTCTTCTCAAAGTATGTATATTGGATTGGAATATAAATGTACCTCAAAGATATTGCGGGTTTCTATTTTAGACAACCACAGTGAAACAAATATTGCAAAAAAGTGATTTGCACACATTTAAAAGTGAATATAAAAGTTATGTTTATGCTATATTTTAGTCTATTAAATGTGCAATAGCATTATGTCTGAAAATGTACATACTTCAGTTTAAAAAGTACTTTATTGTTAAACAAATACTGACAGTCAACTTAAACTTAAAAGGAAAACAAATCCAACCCTATCAAAAAGTGGGCAAAGGGTATGAACAGACACTTCTCAAAAGAAGACATTTATGCAGCCAACAGACACATGAAAAAATGCTCATCATCATTGGTCATTAGGGAAATGCAAATCAAAACCACAATGAGATGCCATCTCATGCCAGTTAGAATGTCGATCATTAAAAAGTCAGGAAACAACAGGTCCTGGAAAGGATGTGGAGAAATAGGAACGCTTTCACACTGTTGGTGGGAGTATAAATTAGTTCAACCATTGTGGAAGACAGTGTCGCAATTCTTCAAGGATCTAGAATCAGAAATACCACCTGACACAGCAATCCCATTACTGGATATATACCCAAAGGATTATAAATCTATAAATTCTACTATAAAGACAGATGCACATGCATGTCTATTGCAGCACTGTTCGCAATAGCAAAAGACTTGGAACCAACCCAAATGTCCATCAATGATAGACTGGATAAAGAAAATGTGGCACATACACGCCATGGAATACTATGCAGCCATAACAAAGGATGAGTTCATGTCCTTTGCAGGGACATGGATGAAGCTGGAAACCATCATTCTCAGCAAACTTATGCAAGGACAAAAAACCGAACACCACATGTTATCACTCAAAGGTGGGAACTGAACAATGAGAACATATGGACACAGGGAGGGGAACATCACACACCAGGGCCTGTTGGGGGGTGGGGGGCTAGGTGAGAGATAGCATTAGGAGAAATACCTAATGTAGATGATGAGTTGATGGGTGCAGCAAACCACCATGGCACGTGTATACCTATATAACAAACCTGCACGTTCTGCACTCGTATCCCAGAGCTTCAAGTGTAACAGTAAAAAAAAAAAAAGCTGTCAATCATCTGTGCCTTCAGCGAGTTGTAATCTTTTTGCTGGTGGAGGGTCTTGCCTCGATATTGCTAGCTGCTGACTGATCAGAATGGTGGTTGCAGAAGGCTGGGATGGCTGAGGCAGTTTCTTAAAATAAGACAAAATTGAAGTTTGATGCATCAATTGACTCTTCCTTTCATGAAAAATTTGTAGCTTGCGATGCTATTTGATAGCATTTTGCCCACAGTAGAACTTTCAAAATTGGAGTCAATCCTCTGGAACCCTGAAGCTGCTTTATCAACTAAGTTTATGGAATATTCTAAATCTTTTGTTGTCATTTCAACAATGTTCACAGCATCTTCACTAGAAGTAGACTGTACCTGAAAAGTCTACTTTCTTTTGTTTATTCAACTTTTATTTTAAGTTCTGGGAGCATGGACAGGATGTTCAAGTTTGTTACATATGTAAACGTTTGCCATGGTGGTTTGCTGCACAGATCATCCCCATCACCTAGGTATAAAGCCCAGCAACCATTAGGTATTCTTCCTGATGCTCTCCCTCCTCTGGCCCCCTACCCTCAACAGGCCCCATGGTGTGTTGTGCCCCTCCCTGTGTCCATGTGTTCTCATTGTTCATCCCCTACTTATAAGTGAGAACATGTGGTGTTTGATTTTCTGTTCCTGCAATAGTTTGCTGAAGATAATGGCTTCAGCTCCATCCTTGTCTCAGCAAAGGACATGATCTCATTCCTTTTTATGGCTACATAGTGTTCCATGGTATATATGTATCACATTTTAAAAATCCAGTTTATCATTGATGGGCATTCAGGTTGATTCCATGTCTTTGCTATAGTGAACAGTGCTGCAATGAACATATTTGTGCATGTATCTTTATAATATAAATGATTTATATTCTTTTGGGTATATACTCCATAATGGGATTGCTGAGTCAAATGGAATTTCTGGTTCTAGGTCTTTGAGGAATTGCTACACTGTCTTCCACAATGGCTGAACTAATTCCTACTCCCACCAACAGTGTAAAAGCATTCCTTCTTCTCTGCAGCCTTATAGCATCTGTTGTTTCTTGACTTTTCAATAATCGCCATTCTGACTGGCATGGACTGGTATCTTCCCGTAGTTTTTATTTACATTTCTCTAATGATGAGTGATGTTGAGTTTTTTTCATATGTTTGTTTGCCTCATGAATGTCTTCTTTTGAGAAATGCCTGTTCATGTCCTTTACCCACTTTTTAATGATTTTTTTCCTTGTAAATTTGTTTAAGTTCCTTGTAGACTCTAAATATTAGCCCTTTGTCAGATGGATAGATTGCAAAATTTTTCTCCCATTCTGTCGGTTGTCTGTTCACTCTGAAGATAGTTTCTTTTGCTGTGCGGAAGCTCTTTAGTTTAATGAGATCCCATTTGTCAATTTTTACTTTGTCGCAATTGCTTTTGGCATTTTCATCATGAAACCTTTGCCCATGCCTATGTCCCAAATGCCATTGCCTATAGATCAAAGATCTATTTTCTTTCCTCCTTCATAAGAAGTAACTCCTCATCCGTTAAAGTTTTATCATAAGATTCTAGTAGTTCAGTCACATCTTTAGGCCCCACTTCTAATTCTAGTTCTCTTGCTATTTCCACCACATCTGTAGTGACTTCCTCCACTGAAGTCTTGAACTCCTCAAAGTCACCATGAGGGTTGGAATCAACTTCTTCCAAACTCCTGCTAATGTTGATATTTTGACCTCTTCCCATGAATCACAAATGTTCCTAATTGCATCTGGAATGGCGAATTCTTTCCAGAAGGTTTGCAACTTTCTTTGCCCAGTTCTAGCAGAGGAATAGTTACCTATGGCAGCTATATGCTTACAAAATATATTTCTTAAATAATAAGATTTAAAAGTCAAAATTACTTCTTGATCCATAGGCTACAGAATGGATGTTGCTAGTAAACATGAAAACAACATTCATCTAATCATACCTCTCCATCAGAGCTCCTGAGTGACCAAGCACATGGTCAATGAGCAGTAAACTTTTGAAAGGAATGTGTTTTTTTTTTTTTTTTTCCTGAGTACAGGTCCTAATAGTGTGTTTAACACATTTGGCAAACTATGCTGTAAAAAGATGTGCTGTCATCCAGGCCTTGTTGTTCCATTTATAGACCACAGACAGAGTAGACTTAGCATATTTTTTAAGGGCCCTAGGATTTTCAAAATGGTGAATATGCATTGGCTTCAACTTAATATCACCAGCTACATTAGTCCCTAACCGAAGAGTTAACTCATTATTTGAAGCTTTGAAGTCAGGTATTGACTCCTCTTTAGCTGTGAAAGTCCCCAATGGCATCCTCATCCAACAGAAGGCTATTTTATCTGTGTTGAAAATCCGTTGTTTAGTGTAGCTGTCTTCTTTAATTATGTTAGCTAGATCTGGATAACTTGCTGCAACTTCTCCATCAGCACCCGCACTTTTATGTTATGGAGATGGCTGCTTTCCTTAAACCTCATGGACCAACCTCTGCTAGCTTTTCTTCTGCAGCTTCCTTGTCTCTGTCAGCCTTCATAGAATCTAAGAGAGTTTAGACCTTGCTCTAGATTAGGCTTTGGCTTAAGGGAATGTTGTGGCTGGTTTGATCTTCTGTTCAGACCACCACTAAAACTTTCTCCATATCAGCAATAAGGCTGTTTTGCTTTCTTATCATTTGTGTGTTCACTGGAGTAGCACTTTTAATTTCCTTACAAAACTTTTCCTCTGCATTCACAACTTGGCTAACTGTTTGACAAGAGGCCTAGCTTTTGGCCTATGGCCTATCTCAGCTTTCAACATGCCTTCCTCACTAAGCTTAATCATTCCTAGTTTTTTACTTAAAGTGAGAGACATGTGACTCTTCCTTTTACTTGTACTTTAGAGGCCAATGCAAAATAATTGATCGACCTAATTTCAATATTACTGTGTCTCAGGGAAAGGGAGGCCCATGGAGAGGGAGAGAGGGGAAGGGCCAGTTGGTGGAGCGGTCAGAACCCATACATTTGTTGATTTGTGTGGTTTGTGGGGCCCCAAAACAATTACAATAATAACGTCAAAAATGACTGATTACAGATCACCATAACAGAGATAATAATAATGAAAATGTTTGAAATAGTTTGTGAATTACCAAAATGTGACACAGAGACACGCTGTGAGCACATGCAGATGGAAAACTGGTGTCGGTAGAATTGCTTTACACAGGGTTGCCACAAAACTTCAATTTGTAAAACAAAAACAAAAACAAAACAAAACAAAACAGCAACGAAACCTCAGTATCTGGGAAGTGCCATAAAAAGAGATGTACCTGTACCAGGAGATCAGATGTACGAAGCCTTTGGGAGGCCTTTGTAATAGATAGGTGAGAGGTTGTTCAGCTCTGAATGAGGAGAACTGGGGAAAGAGAAGCAGAGATATATATGAAGGATGTTAAGGAGGTAGACTTGGAAAAAAAACTTGGCTCCATATTGTTTGGAGGAGGAATACAGTATTCATTCATTTATTCATCACATATTTTTTAGCTAGTTACAATGTACTAAGCACTATGCTAGGCTCTGGAGAAGTAATGGTAAATAAAACAGAGGTAGTCTCTGTTCATGGATATTATATTTTGGTAGGGGACATAAAAGTCAAATAATCGCAAACAAATATAAAATCCTAAGTGGTCTGAAATATGGGGGCACGATGGTATGGATTGTGTATGTATAACAGAGAACCTAGCCTAGTCCACAGTTAAGGGGAGACTGCTGCGAGGAAGAGAGGTTTAAATTGGGATCCTAAGGGTAGACAGAAATAAAATCGATGCTGGAAGAGATGTTGTGGTGGAGGAGAGAATTACAGGCAGAGTCAGCATGGACAAAGGCCTTGTGGTTGTGGGATGTACAAGAGTGAGGAACTGAAAGAAGAACAGAGGAGTTGGAATATAAAGAAAAAGTAGGGAGTGATGTGAGGGACAGCTGGAGAGGAGGTAGAAGGGAGCCATGCAGGGCCATGAAGGCTGTGCAAAGTATTTTGGCATCTATCCTCAGGGCAAATATGAGGTTTAAGCAAAGTGGTGTGTGTGTGTGTGTGTGTGTGTGTGTGTGTGATCTGACCTTATTTGAACTGTATGAATTTTATAAAGATCATATTGGCCGCAGCATAGAGAATGGATTGGAGAGAACAAGAGTGGAGCCTTGTGGGAGATCCATCAAGCCTGCTGTGGTTGTCATGGTGAGACTTGGGCAGCTGGAGCTAGGTTGGTGACATTAAAGATGGAGGGAAGTGGATAGCTCTGAGAGACATCTAACTGTCAGCATTAACAGGGTTTGGTGATATTCTGGGAATGAGAAGTGAGAGAGAAAGAAAGGGTGTGTTTGTAGGTATCTGGTTTGAGTGATGGGTGGATAACTATTTTATATTCTCTGAAACTGGAAAAACAGGAAAATGCATGGGTAAGGGAGTAATGTCTTCAAGTTGAACATGATATGTCCAGTAATCATTTGGAGTTCCAGAGTATGATCTGGGTAAAGATATAGACTTGTGAATCATCAGTCTATAAGAAATGACCAAATATGTGGTAATGTAATATACCTGATAAGCAAGGAAGATTATGCAGGATAAGAAGAGAAGAGATTGAAGGCAGGAGCTTAGGCAGAGATCCAGGAAGAGGAGCCATCCATGGAGGATGGGGAAAAGGAAAGTCAACGTGGGCCAAAGCCACTGATGACACCAAAGGGGATGAATTTATCAATCTCAAGGAGAAAAGAGAGAACCATTGAATGTTGAGTCTTCAGAAAACATATTTCTCTTTAAAAACCAAAGGCTGAAATATGCTGTATTTGTATGAAATAGCAAAATAGCTTATTAAAAAGTGAGAAAGTAGGTGCTCAAACATCATCACATCCTGCTGGACTTGTCTTTGTCCCTGAATATACTATTTCCCTTTCCCCCTCTAATGCTTTGGGTACAGCACACTGAGGCCGAATGCCTGACCCAACCAAATATGTTGGACTGAAATCAGAAGAATAAAAGAAACCACAACCCACAAGTAAACATAACAAATTTAATCAAACAATCAGTTCTTATGTCGTCTTCTACCTGCCTCTCCACATGTAAAGAGATTTTTCACTATCCACGTGTAGACAAACTGATTTGGACAAAAGCCTCTATCAGAAGTGATTGGGAATGTCAGGGCTTCCAAATTCCTCCCCAGCAGGTTGCTAGATGCTCAGGAAGGCACAGTTTCTCACTGGGGACTTGTGGGGTCCCCAAACCTTGAAAGGATGTTTAATGAATGCTTCCACTAACTGAAATCTTGGGGACGTTGCCCTTGGTAATTTATCGTGAAGTGTATTAGTCCTCGTTAGCCCCCTTTTCAATCAACACATAGTTATTATGTATCTATTATTTGTTAAACACTGGGGTGGCTCCAAAGGCATATAAATTCTGGCTTCCTTCCAGCTTGACCCACATTCCCTTTACTTCAAGGACTCTCTTGACGCCTCCAACTCTCAGTCATATCACCCTCCTTTGTACTCTTATTGGCCTCATATTCTCTTGTAATATCCAGTTTTAGCAAGATGATGGCTCAGAGATGGCTTGGACTCTGCGGTTCTGAGACAGCGCTTGGCAGGTTAATTGTATATTAATCAGGGCCAGATGGATGTAATCAGACTTGCAGAAAGATTTAAAAAGGTTCTGAACTCACCAAAATGTTCACCAGCCTGGAAACATTCTGATAATGATAACAAAGGTTTACAATCCTCTGGAGGATTCTACATATTTATAGGCTGGGACCCAAAGCATTCTGATGTAATTGAATAAAAATACTGACCTTCCCAATGCAATAGAGCATTCTTAGACCTACATGTGGGGTCATATCTCTCCTGTGTTGTATCATCCACTTCTAGGTGTAGGATCTGAACTCAGTTTTCACAGACTGCATGTGTTCATCTATCTTGTATAGACTTGACTCACACACAATTACAGAGGAGAAGGTTTGCCTTTGAGGTCTTCTTCGTGCCATTATGCTCATTCTCTACCCAAGGTGCTAATGCTCTCCGCTGGATTCTGGGCTGAGATTCTTCCCCTTTAGTCATTGTCTGGGTGCATTGTGATCTTCCTTTAGGGAAGTTTGTACAGCATCTCATTCCCTCAAAACTCTACTCTCCGTTCTAAGGTGATCTCTAGTTATTTTTGATACAATAGCCTGTGTTTAGTTTTTAACAGCTGAAAATGGGTTCATGTGCTACCTTTCTCTGGGATATATAGACCTAGAATCACAGGGCTTGAAACAAACAGTGAAACAAACAAGATTTCAGAAACTTGATGGGGACATACCACAGGCTATAAAGCTGGGCTTGTTCATTGTGACTGATGTCTCCTGAACAATGGATACATTTTGATATGTTTTCTTTTCTCAGATACAGAATGTTAAAAATTAGTTAATGACTTCTGAAATAAATTTGGCAATGTGAGATTCCAAGGATTAGAATAATACCTGCTTAACTTTTAAGGACAGTCTGTCTTGCTTGCTGGAATTTTGCTCTTGTTAATGACTCGAATTGCTAATCTAGCCCATCAATCAGCAGGCTTTGCATGGTACTATGATTTAATTAGTATGCATTAATTATATGTATGCATTAATTTGTATTTAATTATACTAATTAAGTTTAGTTTAATGGCAGACTGTCTAGACTTCAGTGTCCTACCTTTTCTGATTCCAGGCACCTAATATAGCTAATATCAACCATTTGGTTTCTCCTTGCACCCCATTTTCTTTTTAATAAAAAATTATTATTATTATTATTATTAATTTTTCTTTATAGAGATAGAGTCTCACTGTGTAGCCTAGGCTGGCCTTGAACTCCTTGCCTCCAGTGATCCTCCTGTCTTGGCCTCCCAAAGTGCTGGGATTACAGATGTGAGCCACAGCAACTGGCCCCCATTTTCTTTTATGTTCTCCTTTTTTTTTCTCAATAGGATTTGTCTCTTCCCCCGCTTACAGGGTGCTCTGGCCACAGGCTATGGGTTGTGTAGCTGCTGCATTATATCAGAAATTCTGGCAGGACTGGGTCAAATCAGGGAGTGGGGGGCCCTCACTCAGGGAAGGCTCCTTTCCGCAGCGTGGTGGGGATGGAGCACAATGGGTCAAGCCTTGAGCTCTCCTGCAGGGCAGCTGTGTTTCTGCTTCTCCCCTTACTCCCTGTCTGTCCTCACCCCAAGCAAAACATTCACCAAGTTATTTCCTTGTGGTTTCTCCACAATCTGTTCACTTCATCATGTTAGTCATCCTTCCTTTGGTTTGCTTTTGGACGGTGTTTATCAGTTACCTCAGCTAATCCCACGGAGCATGTTTCCTGGATTCCTACCTAGATCCTCCATTTACCCTACTATGTATAGACACTTACTATTTAGAAAATAGGCACTGACATAAGTGTTTATATGCATTTTTTCATTTAATCCTCATCACAATCCTGACACCTATTTCATGGATAAGCAAACTGAGGCTGAGGGAGATGAAGTAACTTCCTGTTGCAATGTCCCACTGCTTTAAAAATTTTGTGTTCCTGCATATTGCCCTCTGTTTTCTTCTTTCCCAATGCAATGGTGCCCGCATCTTCTCTCCACTTGCAGTTCCACAATTGCCTCAGACCTGGAAGTCTACAAGACCCTTCTGTCTCTTCGCCTCTCACTCCCTACCCTTTAGTTAATGTGGAGCCATCATTGGGGAAAGCCTCAGGGAAGGGAGTCTGCTTGGACTTTCAGAATGAGGATGACAAAACTGTTCTTGAGCCATGAAGGTCCTGATATGACTGCCAAGGCACATAGTGGGTGCTTAGTAAGTAATCATTGAAAGAATGGGCAAATGAACTGAACAGGGATGAGTACAGTCTCTCATGTTTGGTGTGTGTATTACACTATGATGTAATACATTTAGCAGCTCCTAACCGTGTTTACACACAACACTGTGTAGCAAACCATCCTGAGGCTTGTTCACAAAGAGTTAAAACAGTTTTCCAATAATTTATTACAAAAATAGTTTACAGTCCGATTCAAGGCCATTACTGAGAATTGGATAAACTTCTTGAATGGGAAGAAAAGGTTAAGATAACCCAGAATCTGTCTGGTGTTTTCACAGCCTGAAGTGAGAGTTTTTAAATCTCTCAAAAAGTTTGCTGCAGTATTTGTTATACTTCTCATCCAATTCGAGGGTGAATTTTTTTTCTTTTCAAAATCTGGCCCTGCCCATGACATTAAGCATATTGTGGCAAAGGCAAATGCAATGTGCTTATAGGTAGTCACTAAACTGTTTCATTTCTCTATTGGGTGCACAGAAAGACTATGTTTCCCAGTCCTTGGCTCTAGATAGGATTATGTGACTAATACACACCAATGAAGTGTGAGCAGGAGATGTGTATATTACTTTTGGGAGGTCATGAGGTATCTGGTGTAACTTTCCTAACTCTCTCCTCTCCTTCCTGTTTGCTTGGGACAAGAAATTGAGGGTTCCAAGATGGCAGAGCAGCATGATGAAAAGAGCCTGAATCTCTGTTTCAGGCTCTTTCCATCACCACTCAGGGGAGAGAAATCAAAGCAGACTGTGATTCTCAGATTGTGATTTCTCATTCATTAAGAGAAATGAACTGTTATTTATTAGTGTTGCTTCCCTTGACTAATACTTATATAATATATAATGTATACCATGACAGAAAGGTCAAGAACCACTGGCATTTATTTTAACTCTAAGTTTACTCAAAAGTTTTTCCTGACATTGACATTTGACAGTTTGGCTTACACCTGTAATCCCAGCACTTTTGGAGGCTGAGGCAGGCAGATCATCTGAGGTCAGGAGTTTGAAATCAGCCTGGCCAATGTGGTGAAACCCCATCTCTACTAAAAATACAAAAATTAGTCAGGCATGGTGGTGCATGCCTATAGTCCCAGCTACTCAGGAGGCTGAGGCTGGAGAATAGTTTGAACCTGGGAGGTTGCAATAAGCTGAGATCATGCCACTGTACTCCAGCGTGGGTGATATCTCTAAAAAACAAAACAAAACAAAAACAGAAGAGAGAGAGAGAGAGATTTTATTCTATTTTATTTCTATTTCTAAAACATCATTGTCATCCTCATCATCGTCGTCATCGTCGTCATCATCATCATCATCATCATCATCATCATCATTGCCTTAACCAGTTGAGCACTTACTGTGGGTCATGTAGAATCCTAGGGTACTCTCACATAGCCTGTTAAATCAGTACCTATCATCTACCTCTCCCTATTCTGCCCTTGCCATACAGCCAGATTCTCTGATGCTTGAAAATGCCAAACATGTTTCTACCTTAGGGCTTGACATTTGTTTCATCTGGCTGGAATATTCTTCCCCAGATCTTTGCTGGTTGTCTCATATGAATCATTCAGTTGAATGTAAATTATGACCTCCACAGCAACACATTCCCTGATCATTCAAACGAAAGTATCCGTCTGGTTTCTCTCTCTTTATAGCCCTGTTTTATTAAATTCATGGATCATTTGAAATTATCTTGCATCCTTACGTATTATTTATATCTTCCCTGGGTCCCTCCCTGCTCACCACTCTAGCCTCAGCCCTGGAAGGATGCCCAGTACATAGTAGGTGCTCAGTAAATACTTGTTGAGTGAATAAATAAACCTTATGTAGTAGAAACTATGACTTTTTCTTTCTTTTAAAAAATGATACCTATTGTATAGATTGTGCCTATGACTACAGTGAAAAGTTCCACCCACCAGCTAAGCTTCTTTATTTAAAGAATGCCAAATATCTCGATATTTAGAAATGGTAAATGTTTAGAATAGTGTAGATTCAGCTATTTGACAGATGGATTCAAACCATTTAGACGGACTTAATACCTAAAAGCATTAAAATAAATCCTTTGATGCATGTTTGAACCATGTTCACTATTTTAAATGTCTAGTTCTTGCAAATACATTTATTTTTCTTCAGAAATGCAAACCTTTTCCTTCTGAGGCGAAGTATTTCTTAAATTTTAGAAGTGTACTCATTGTAACTCTCTCTCTGAGATTCATTATGCCCATTAGCATAGCTAAGGCTTTGAGAAGTCCTGCACTTAAGAAACCTGTTTAATTTTATTTAATCCAGTATTTCCCAAATTATTTGACACTAGGGTTTTTTTTTTTTTTTTTTTTTTTTTTGTCCACATAATGACTATTAACATTTAAAACAAAACTCACTGGGAAACACTGCTCCAGAGTATGCTAAAATTTATAGTGATTTTAATAGTTGCTACAAAGAGGTTTGCTTCCCAAGTTTACAGCTCCATGTTACAAAAAATTTGTCATTTTGTTTCACAAGCATCTAACACATAAATGGAAATAAACTATGCATTGTTACATATTTGCAGCTCTCTGTTTTGTTGAAAGGATCTTTTATTTATTTATTATTTATTATTCTTACCTTCCCAATAGCTCATTGATATGGTCTAATCAACCTTCCTGTCACGGATAAGAACTTTCGTGGTTGTGTGGTTAACGTATTTTCTTTAAAAATGTAGCACTCGTCAACTATGTTCTCTTATCTTAATCCAATTCCACAAATGTGGAAAGATCTTTTTCATAAATTCAGAGATGAAGTGTTGACTGAGGGAGAAGAATATGATCCAGATATAAGATCATCCTAACAAAAGACGTCTTTTTCTTACAGGAATTTTCTGAATTTAAGGTTCTCAATTAATCAAGCAATCATCAGTACTTATGAATTCATTTACTATGTGTTCAATTTTATATTTTTTGCTGAGGCATCTGAAGAAATATGAGACAGTGTACCCGTCCCAGTGAAGCTTACTGTCTCTCTAGAGAGAGATCATGAATACTCTCAGAGCAATTAGCGTAGAGCTCAATCTATAGACTATAGGGTCTGAAATTCATAGCAGAGAAAAATCCTTTGATTTAATTAGCAAATATAATAATATATTTCAAGCTTATTGATGCAGTTATCTCTTTACAGAACTCCTAATTACTTACCTGCCTACTGTGACCAATTTAAGTACACAAGGAATTCTTATTGTATAATTTAAATTTATGTGTGAATCTGTTAAGGAAAAGGTAGGACATTTTGTCCAGTCATAAATATTGGTTTGGTCAATTTGGGGGTCAATTTTTCCCTTTTCTTTCTTTTTTTTTTAGACAGAATCTCGCTTTGTCACCTCAACTGGAGTGTGGTGCCTTGATCTAGGCTCACTGCAACCTCTTCCTCCCAGGTTCAAGCAATTTTCGTGCCTCAGCATGAAAATAAGCTGGGATTACAGGTGCCTGCCACCACGTCCAGCTAATTTTTGTATTTTTAATAAAGACAGCGTTTCACCATATTGGCCAGGCAGATCTCAAACTCCTGACCTCAAGGGATCCACCTGCCTAGGCCTCCCAAAATGTTGCGATTACAGGCATAAGCCACCGCGCCTGGTCATTTTTTCATAGCTAACATATAAGGTGAATTATCTCTTTCTCTCTCTCTTTCTCTCTCTTTAGAGACAGGTTCTTGCTCTGTCACGTGGGTTGGAGTGCGGTGGTACAATCATAGCTCACTGCAGTCTCAAACTTTTGGGTTCATGCAATCCTCCCATCTCAGGCTTCTGAGTAGGTAAGACTACAGGTGTGCACCACCACACCTGGCTAATTTTTAAATTTTCTGTAGAGTCGAGGGTCTTGTGACATTGCGCAGTCTGGTTTTGAACTCCCGGGCTCAAGCAGTCCTCCTGCCTCAGCCTCTCAAAGCATTGGGATCATAGGCATGAGCCACAGTGCCCAGACTGAATTTTCATTTTTAATTCTCATTTTCCATATATTAATAGATTTGGGTTTTCTTGGGTCAATAATTACAGAAATATTTTTCCTTTTGAGTTTTACTTCTCCTAGGCTGCATAAACATGTGAATGTGGTTTAAAAATTAAGGTAAAGTTAAATATTTTAAACCACTACACACACACACACGTTATTCCATGGAGGGATTGGAAAGAGGCTGGGACTATATCCCCATAAAGTTGGGGAGCTTGAGAAGCATGGTGGCAGAAGTTGATGAGAGATAGGCTAGTTAATAACCTGAACTCCTTACATGGATGGCAAGTGTCCATGAGTTTCCTTGGACTCAGAATACAAAGCAAAGACGTTAGCTGTGAACAGGATCCAAGAGGCCACTAGGCAAAGTGAGCACACTTCATGAATGAAGTCTGTGCAGGAGACTGATCACTGGTGGTGGGGGCTGTGTCCATGCTACCATAAGATCATTCAGGCCAGGAAGTTGCACAGGCACTCAGTTGGGTGGCTATAGAATACAACCTGCCTGAGTCTGTATCAGGTGTTAATTCTTTATGTACAGCCAAATGCCCATGTACCTGAGAAGATGAGCAAAATCATACCAAGAATGAGAATATACTACCCCGCTCCTGTATTGTTCACCATATACTTACTTGTTGTACCTGACTGTTCAAATTTTCCATGCCTTCTGTAGATGGTGAGTGGCAGTACAGAATAAGCTTTGAAAATTCCTTTAAAAAATAACTGAGTTTAAATTGACTTTCGAATTAAATTATATTGTGCTAGATTTTTCTGTTTCTGAGCCATAATGGAGGAACCAGAGTAGCAATCAGTGGTAGAACATAGAGCTTTACTTTTGCAACATTGTAACCAAGGAAATCTCATCTCCACTGCATATGCAATGAGCTCATGTATTCCCTTCCAAGTGTCACTAGAGTGAAATGGAAAAAAACCCATCCACTCCATTTACACAGATTCCTGTTTTAGAAGATATATTGCTCTTTTGTGAATTTTTTTCATCAAAGATGAATCTTGATATACATTTGTATAAAAGGAGGCATACAGGAAGGGAAACGTGGAGGAAAGGAAGGGAAGAGATCCTATAGATTGGTTTGCTCCAGTAGATACTCTGGTTTGCTCCAGTAGATACTCTAGCAATATTCATCAGCAAACTTCCGGGTTGCTACATACAATATTCATTCATTTATGGAATTTTTTGCATAATATTACCATTTGGAGCCTGATCTTAGGGAAGATTTTCCTATAAGAGCACAAAGTGTTAAAAATGAGTTCTGGCTTCCATAGATATTTTAATAAATCCCAATAGGCAGCTATAATTTTAAATTTCTTAAAGGATTTTCAAAGGCTAATATCAATAGCAAAAGAATAAGGAAGAAAAAATATCTACATGCAGCATAAATATGACATGGCTCACTGAGTCTTCTCATCTCTTTGACCTTCTCCTGTGGTAATGTTGTCATTATTTCTACTAGGGAAACAATACATGGCATTTTAATATGAAATTAGAGTTTAATGGATTTGGGGAGATTTCATGTGGGAAGTAAGATCAAAGTGTTTTTTTTAAAACACTCGTCTAATTTTTTTTAGTGCAGTGTATTTGGAAAACGTTATTAAAATACAAAGTATGTTTAAGAGCAAACTGGAGGAGGGAGATATAGGAATCCAGGGAAAATATTTTGTAATTATGTGGCAAGCCTATTATGTAGCAACCCTCTTCCAAGATTAAACAAATGGTGGTAGTGTGTCCGAAATTGTTTCCTTCCAGTGGGTTCTTGGTCTACCTGACTTCAAGAATGAAGCAGCGGACCCTCGCAGTGAGTGTTAAAGTTCTTAAAGATGATGTGTCCAGAGTTTGTTCCTTCAGATGTTCAGATGCGTCTGGAGTTTCTTCCTTCTGGTGGGTTCGTGGTCTCGCTGACTTCAGGAATGAAGCCGCAAACCTTCGCAGTGAGTGTTACAGCTCTTAAAGGTGGCGCATCCAGAGTTGTTCATTCCTCTGGGTGGGTTCGTGATCTCACTGGCTTCAGGAGTGAAGCTGCAGACCTTCGTGGTGAGTGTTACAGCTCATAAAGGCAGCGCGTGGGAAGTTGTTCCTTCCTCCCAGTGGGTTCATTGTCTGGCTGGCTTCAGGAGTGAAGCTGCAGACCTTCCCGTGAGTGTTACAGCTCATAAAGGCAATGCGGACCCAAAGAGTTAGCAGCAGCAAGACTCATTGCAAAGAGCGAAAGAACAAACCTTGCACAGCATGTAAGGGGACCCGATCAGGTTGCCTCTGCTGGCTAGGGTGGCCTGCTTTTATTCCGTTATTTGGCCCCACCCACATCCTGCTGATTGGTCCATTTTACAGAGTGCTGATTGGTGTGTTTACAATCCTTTAGCTAGACACAGAGTGCTGATTGGTGCATTTGCAATCCTTTAGCTAGACACAAAAGTTCTCCAAGTCCCCACCCCACCCAGAAGGCTAGCTAGCTTCACCTCTCAGTAGGTGGTCTGTCCAGCACGTGCAGGGGTGGACAGGATCAAGTTATACCTGAGAAGCAGAAGTTTGGCCCTGGAATACATGGCTATGGAGAACTACGTTTTGGGGGATGTTTTTGTTATCCTCAGATATAGGCGGAAGTAATGCATACTCAAACAGCTGTAATTTATATACTAGAAATCTCAGCTAGAGAATACAAGTTGTTTTTCACCTTAGCATTTAGATGTGTCTGGCCATTTCTTAGGATATCAACTGGGTTAGCTAGTTAGTGTTTTACCTGCAGAAGGGATTGTGAGAAATTGATCACAAAATGACCGCTATTTTCTATCCTTGCCTTCAGCCACATCCTTTGCAAAGTGAGTTTGTAGCTCCTCTCATCAGGGAGGGAATCTAGTTCCTCAGCTCTGGAATTTGGACTGGTCTTTTGACTTGCTTTGGTCAATAGAATGAAGGGGGAATAAAATTATGACAGTGTTACGCCTAGGTCTCAGTAGACCAAAATGCTTCTGTTTTACTTCTTGGAATCTCATCACTGTCGTAGAAACCAGTCTGCACTGGCCTACTAGATGATGAGCAACACTTGGTTTGGTCACCCTTGTCATCACAATGGATAGTCAGTCAACCAACAGACACGTGAGACAATTTCGGATCAGCCAGTCTTTGGCAAGTTGACCCGAGATGCATGATTAAGCCGAGCTGGGTATCAACTGAATTGGCTTAAATCAGAAACATTTTGCTGCATCGTTGACTCATTAACAACAATAATAATTTTTTTAAATGACTACATTTTGGGATGATTAAATCCCAAAATGCAGCCATACATACTGACAGAGACCCAGGTATCCCCTGGGAAAGCAAGTGTCCTGAAGGTAAGGGCCACTAACAAGCACTAGTTTGGTACAAAGATAATAATGGGCCATTTCGGAATGGAGGATGAAATAGAGTAGTGGTTCTCAAAGCTTGGGTCTAGGACTGATACCATTGATGTCACCTAGGAACTTGTTGGAAATACAAACCTTTAGCTGACACCTTGGATTCACTGAATAAGAAACTCTGAAGGTAGGGTCTAACAATCTGTGCTTTAACAAGCCCTCCAAATGATTCTGATTCATATGAAAGTTTGAAAACCACTGAGATATATTTAAAAGGCCTGGGATAGGAATAAAGTTTCTTATACTTCTCCCCTGGAAATTCCTCAGGTGATACTTAAGATTTGGTGATTTGAGAAACACAAATCTAAATAACCCAGATAAATACTATTATTTATGAAGGATAGGGATTTCAGGCAGTTTGAAGGCAAATCATTTCTATTCAACTTGGTGTGACCTATTTTGTTTTGAGTATCAGAAACTTAGAATCCATCTCAAAATCTGCAATAATAATGTTTTAAAATCAATACCCACAGTAGTTTTTGAAACACTGACTACGAGATGGATACTGCTGGCACCATGACAATGCCTATTACTAGCACATCACCCTGGTGCCACTGCTATCATCACTATAACCAACTCCTTCCTAAGTGCAGGTACTGTGCTTAATATTTCACACTAATTATCCCAGTTGCTGCTAACAACAATTCAGTGAAGCAGGAATTATTATTTTTATTTCAAAAATGAGGACACAGAGGGACTTAGAGGGATTAACTAATTTGCCAAAGGTACTACAGTAGAATCTCTGCTAAGCAGGACGTTAATGTTTCTCTTTTGAAATGCAATGGGAAACAGTGATACACTGCAAAATATTTAACAAAATATTTAACAACTAGCTTTCTGGTAAATAACAGCCACTAAACACCGCCCCCCTCCCACACCTTTGCCTTTTTAGTGTTTGTTAATTTCCATGGTATAAATATTGATAACCATGACTGATTTCAAGCTACCTTTGTGAAGAAACTGGATGTGGAGTTGGGAAGAGATGCACACAATTGGCTCTTATGACCTGATAGGAGCCAGCTCCACATCACTGAGGGAAAACATGAATGAATCCTACTACCTGGGGTCCATAGATGTGATTATTTTAAATTTGATCTTTTAAGTAATTTTTTTCGGAGAAGGACCATTTTGTCACTTTCCAGTATAATAAAAAAAGACATTAAAACCATTCTGTCTTAAATTTGAATTTCAGCCCTGACTTTACAGAGAAAATATATTTAAAAAAATCATTTGCATTCATAAACTTTTGGGAGATACTCATTTTATGGAGTTAGAGCTGGGTGGTGGAAACTTATGAAAACATTTTAACTTGCCCCCCCCCCCCATGACTTTAGGGAGGGATGCTGATCCAGTAAAATTGTTTTTTAAGAGATGGGGTCTTGCTCTGTCATCCAGTCTGCAGTGCGGTGGCAGTGGTGTGATTATAGCTTACTGCAACCTCAAACTCCTGGGCTCATGTGATTTTCCTACTTCAGCCTTTCAAGTAGCTGGAACTACAGGTGCTTGCCATCATGCCTGGCTGATTTTTTATTTTTAGTGGAGACAGGGTCTTGCTACTTTTCCCAGTCGGTTTTGAACTTCTGGTCTCATGTGATCCTCTTGCCTTAGCCTCCCAAATCTTCTGGGATTACAGGCATGAGCCTGCACCTGGCCCTATTTAATTTTTTTTTTTTTGAAGATCTCTAAGCATGAAGGCTTTACCACATTTCTCAGTATTCTAAATGAGTGCTTTATCAACCTCAAGAAGGCTCTCTCCTAGGTTGATATGAAAGCTCTTCGAGTGTAATTTAAACCTCTTCCCTTTGTTTTATCACCACAGACATGAAAAGTGATTGATTGACATTCACCTCTTAGAAACTCTTCTACTTTGACAAAAAATGTTAAAAGATACCTTTAGTATCTAATTCCAGCTTCTTTAAAAATAACCTTTCATCATTACATAAAGAGGAAGATTTCCGGTTAGGCAGGCTGTCATTATTTGTCCCTTAAGAGTACATTCTTAAGACCTCTCAAATTACCAAGCAAGAATGTCCTGACCAGTTTTTGACATATCCCCTTCTTCATTTCATCCAATGTTGGGATATTTTTATTGTGGAAAGAGCACTTAACATGATATCTATGCTCTTAACAAATTTTTAAGTGTACAATACAGTATTGTTAACTATAGACATGATGATGTACAGCAGATCTCTAGAACTTATTCATCTTGCATAATTGAGACTTTATGTTAGATTTTTAAAGAGCGAAATGCACCAGGCATACATTTCCAGTGCTGTAAATGGCTTCTCATTTATATTTCACTGGGTTCAGCTTCAAGAGACGTTTGGAATATCTTGGCTGTAATGCTTTTAGAAAAACAGGAAAAGTAATACTGCCTTTAAGTGACTGTACCTTCTACAATGGAGAGGGAGATAACTTTTCCTTTACAAGAAGTTTGGTCGCATGTGGAAAGGCATAAGATACACTATAAGGTGTTGAATTTTTTCATTAGTGTTCTTTTCCACCTCTACCCCTCATGTAAGAGCCAATGTTTAAAAATATATAGGTAACTTCTTTATTAAAATGTATGGAAGGAAGTTATTTAAAAATGTGTTCTTTTGATATCTCTTAGCAGGAACCCTCTTCCTACCCTCTGTCACTGCATATTGGTTTGGCTTTGTCCTTTTTTGTTGCTATGGGAAAATCTGATTCTGAGTTTTTCACTTCAGTTTGAGTAGAAGCAGAAGATCCTTGGGAAAGTTATAGCCCCTGACGTTTATGTCCCTGGCAGTGACATCTCAAGGACAGGAAACGGTGGGGAAATCAGGTGCCGGTTTATGAGCTGACCAAGCATGCTAGAAGGATGAACAATAAAGGGCCTGGTAGAGAGGAAAAAAGAAATTCAAGAGTTAAACCAAGCAGGGTTAAAATTATGCTGACCTTGCCTTCCTTACTTAGATGAGACTTTAGGAAATCATGTAAGTTCTCAGTGTTTTTAAGTATAAAAGTTAGGCCAACACTGTATACTGCAAAGGATGAAATGAGTTAATGTATGTATTACCACCTAGTTTAGTGTCTGGTACATAGTAAGCGCTCAAAAATGCTTGTAGGTCATCTGTGTTCAGACTGCTTAGGATTTCCGGGATACACTTGACCAAATTTTCATATATTTTCCTTTGTTGGTAGAATAGCATCATTTCATGTAATTCATGGGTCTTTTTGCCTTCCTTTCTGGCTGCTGATCTTTGATTGTGTTGCTGAAGTTTTACATTGCCACGTCTAAACTTCTATATAGCATAGAAATGGAGTATTAAAAGTAAGCTTTTTTTTTTCTTTCTTCTTTTATTTATTTGTTTCCTACCTAAGCTATTCTAACTCCCTCATGACAGCTGAGTGAAATTTTAGTATTAGTTTGCTGGACAGAATTTTTAGGGAAATCAGTTCACTATGACTTCTGCTCTCTGAAACCTTGAAATGCAATTCAAATTTAAAGAGGCAGAATCAGCTCAAAAAGTGTGATTTCAAGATTAGACTAGCTCTTTGAGATAGCAAAACTGTGGTCTCCTGAAATTCTAGAGTCAATGCTTATCTACATTTAAGATTTTATTTGGAACTGTCACTTCACTCAAATTCTACAGATCCTGTAATCATTTTATTATTCATGTTATCTTTAACTCTTAACCTGTGCTTATCAATTCTCTCAGACATATTGATACTTTCCTCAGCAAAATATGAAATACACTATGTTTGAGGGTAAAAAAACCTACGACCACCTTACTTAATGTAGAATTTGATACCAAAAGTGATGTGATAGCATCAAAATCAAAATATGCCATACTGACTTAGCATTTGGTTTCCTGGCAATGGACAGTAAGGTAATTGATATTGGAATCTGGAAAGATAAAGACTCACGCTAATTGGTGGCAAAGCATTTGGTAAAGCCATTATCTTATGAGAACTTGGAAAACAGACAAAGTGAAGACAAAGTATACAACTCTAGGGAAATAAATTGGAAAATGGAATATTATTAAAGCATGTTAATTATTGGTGGCTTGATTTAGTTATTCAAAGAAAGATATGAGCTCAGGCAAGAATTGGCTGGTTAACAAGCAGAAACTTAAAAAAATGTAGGGAACAAAATGTGGGAACTTAAGACATTGTAAAAGCCAATTGCTTCTAGACCAGAAGCAACAGGAAGATTGAAATAGCCAATCTCAACAGAGTGACAAAGGCCTATTAAAACTCAGCTGTGTTGCAAAGATTAAATTAAGGTGGGAGATTTTCTACTCAGATCTGATAGTCTCAAGAGAATTGTCATTAAATTGAGAGAAATAGGTATGGTGAAGAGAGGGAGGGTGGCAACAAGTCAGAAAGATAAAACAGGTTTGAGAATTATATCTAGCAAAAACAAATTTGGGTATTTACTGGCACACGAACTTGTCTGGAACAAATAGATACAAAATCTACTAAGGGCCACGCACAGTGGCTCATGCTTGTTATCCTAGCACTTTGGGAGGCTGAGGTGGGAGGATTGCTTCAGCCCAGGAGTTAGACACGAACTGGAGCAACAAAGCGGGACCCTGTCTCTACAAAATACAAAAATAAAAAAATTAGCGAAGTGTGATGGTGCATGCCTGTAGGCCCAGCTGCTTGGGAGGCTGAGGTGGGAGAATCGCTTGAGACCGGGAGTTTGAGGATGCAGTGAGCTATGATTGCACCACTGCACTCCAGCCTGAGTGACAGAACAAGACCTTGTCTCTAAAAAATAAAAATCCAATAACCTATTAAGTTTCAAGAGAATTCTACTGTTAAAGAAATCTTAAGTCTGAACTACAAAGCCTTGATGATTTACATCTTAGAACTCTTGGGCTGCCAAATGGGAAGTGAACTGTGAAAATTGTACCGTCTCTAAGAAGACCAGGCTCTCTCACTTCCTGTGTTGTTTTGGAGGATAACATGTATGGAAGTCCTCTCTGAAATCAGAGAGAAGGCCTACAAGAACAATGGACAAGGGAGTTCTCTCCAGTGAGTGTCTCCTGGGATTGCGGGTGGTTGAGTTCTGACAAATGGAAAGTGGGTGGATCTGACGTGTGCACATTTCCAGGTGTGGCTCAGAAAAACCATCCATGTACAATTCTCATTTTCTTTCTTTATCTGCTGATAGGGAGTCACTGGCCAAGATAACCTTGGAAGCCAATAAAATATCAGGGTTTTTGCTGTTGTTGTTACAGCAGCTATGAATAACCTAACTGGTACACAAACTAAACGCATTAAATTGGCCCCATTCAAACACTACTGCCTTAAATAAAGCATCTAGCTTGATTCTTAGAGCCAAAGTCTTTGTTAGTTACTTTCTTGCTAACTACAAAATGTTATAAAGTGAAAATCAACTGCAAAGATATCTCAAGAGCCTGGCAACATTGAACAATAAGAATCAAGAGGGAAAGGGACCTTGTTACCCCTCAGCTTAGCAGGAGGGTTTGTGAACACTCTCTTCAGAGAGCTGCCTCTTAACACTGCAGGGATTGAGGGTCTGTGTTTCCTACCATTGCCTTTCATATTCCCAGAAGAGACAAACTCATTGTGTAAGGAACAACCAGTCTAGAATTAGGCTGATCCTTTTTTTTTTTTTTTCTTTTTTGACTCTGTCCACAACATTTGATTGCTACTGCATATATCCAGTTTGCGAGTTAAATTTGCTGAGTTCCTTTAACCATCCTATTCTAAAGATGTTTTCCAGACCTTTTTCACCATCCACGTTCTTTCTTCTGAATGCAATCCATTTTGACAGTTCTCTTAAAATGTGGTAATACAGATTGGGCTGAGTGGTGCAGAGGATACAGAGCTTCCTTCCTTTGATGTGTTAATGGAACCTCTGTTCTATTAACTGCCACTACCTTTAATAGCCAGGTCAACCTTGTAGGCTAATTTTGAAATTGGAGTCAACTCCTTTAGTCTTCCTTTTTGTTTGCTTTTTAAACACTCCTTTTCTCCCTCCCTTTCTCTCTTGTTCTCTTTGCTTCTTGAATACAAACTTTTCAGCTAGACCTTGCTTCTCTTGCTATTTTGCCAAAGACTTCCCTAAACCACAACACAGAACTTTACATTCATCAGATTTCACTGTTGTTTTCCACTCAGTATTTCAGTTTATATAGAGTATCTTTATTTTTTAAACTCTGAAGGCTATTTCTTTAAATAAAAGTGTTAAATTTTTAATTTTTATTTTTTCAAAAAATGAGACTATGTTGTCCAGGCTGGCCTCAAGCTCCCAGCCTCAAGTGATCCTCCCACCTCAGACTCCTGAGTAGCTGGGACTACAGACATGCATCACTATGCCAGTTTCTTACAAAAGCAATTCACTGTACATTTGCAGAAACTTTGGAAATACTGAGAAGTATGAGAAGAAATTAAAAATCTGTTATATAGTCTCATTTCTTAGGAATGAATAATACTTTGGTGTACTAATTACTTTATTGTACCTGTCTCAATTTGGATAGCAGCACCCTGTGAAGCTATCGTATTTTGACTTGTACAGTCATTCCGCTCCTCATTTATGAGCTGACGTGACTCCGTGAGTAGCTCCATGGGCTTTTACATAGTTTTGCCAGTCTTTGCTGGCATTGATAACAGATGCATTGAGACTCCAGAGAGCCCCTCAGACTTTTTATTGATTCATCATCTTCAAACACCAGAAGGACTAATGGACAAGCAGAGACATCTAACAATCAACCAGTTGTTCTAGCTCCTTGATGCAAAACAACCAACTTCAGAGTGTTTTCCTTCCTTAATTAATGAGTTATTTGAGATTTATTCCCAAGGTCAAGAGACTCTCACATTAAAATGCTCATGGAAGGAATCTCTCAGTCTTGCTTATACAACCCTGTCTCTATGCATTGAGGAGTTATCTGCTGAATGAAATTCCCCAGGTCAGTGAGGACCCAAATCATTTTCAAATTGGGTTAAATTTGCCATTTCTGTGGCTTTCAACAGAGAAGAGTGGCAGGTCTCTGGGGTCTGCAACCTGATCGGCTCTCATCCTCTAGTGTTTCCTTCTAACAGACAGGGTGTGATCCATGTGGCATTACCTCATGTAAAGCATGAGCCCACTGTGCCCTTTAGTCATCTGCAGGGCACGATAGCGTGTTGTTTGAGAGAGAAGGGTCCTCATTTGGTTGAATTCTGAAAATTGATCTTGGAGTAATAGTTTTTTAAATGGCAAATCATAGTGTTTATTTGCACAAAAATCAGAGCTCCGTGAATTCTTTACAATGAGCTAATTTTGGCTCTTTTCCAGAACAAAAGTGAAGTGGTGGCAAAGTGCTGGACCAGATGTTAGAAGTTTCCAATTTGCTCTTGACAACAACAATCCACAATGTAACCCTGAGAAAAGTCATCTCTGTTTCCCCACTGGTAAAATGATTGTAAGGAAAATAGTGTCTAGTGGGGCTTATGTAGAGGACTGGGAAGCTGAACTGTGAAATTATTCCAAGGTTTCTGGTCACATGGCTACTACTCTTTTGTACCCAGTTCTTTGCTCCTTGAGGAGCCTGGTTTTGTACACTTGTGAATATTTCAACTAACCAATAAAGATTTAATGGCAATGTGCAAAGTTACTTTTCCTCCCTGGACATCCATTTCTTCATTTTGTGAAATCAGAACATCAGACTCAGTTTGACATGAACAGACTTTTCTCAAAAGAAGACAAACAAGTGGCCAACATGAAAAAGTGCTCAACATCACTAATTGTCAGAGAAATACAAATTAAAACCACAACGAAATACCCTGTTACACCAGTCAGAATGGCTATTATTAAGTCAGAAAGCAACAGATGTTGGCAAAGACGAAGAGAAGAGCAAATGCTTATCCACTGCTGGTAGGAATGTTAATTAATACAACCTCTATGAAAACCAGTATGGAGATTTCTCAAAAAACTAAAAATAGAACTACTATGGAACCCAGCAATCCCACTGCTGGGTATCTATATAAAGGAAAATAAATCTTTATGTAAAAAAGCCACCTGATACATGTGTTTATCACAGCACTATTCACAATAGCAAAGTCATGGAATCAACCTAAGTATTCATCAACAGATACTTTGATAAAGAAAATGTTATATATACACACCAGGGGATACTACACAGCCATATAAAATGAAATCAATTTGTTGTTTTTAAGGGTTTTCTTTTCAAGCTGTGGAGTTCTTTCTCCAAATGAACGCTTTCATTTGTCTTTCTTTGTGTCTCTACAACTTGTCGACGTTCTCCACTGATATTACCACTCATTTCTCACTTGCGTTATGAAAGAAGCCTCTCGATGGACACACACTACAACACAGATGAATCTCCAAAGTGTGCTAAGAGAAAGAAGCAAGACTCGAAAGTCTACATACTATGTGAATCCATTCATATGATAGCCTAGAAAAGACAGAATTACAAGAAGAGAAAATAGATGAGTGGTTTTCTGAGGTTGGGAATGGAGGGAAACAATTGGCTACAAAAGACCACAAGGGAAGTTCTTGTTGTGATGGAAGTATCCTGTATCTTAATTGAGATGGTGGTTACATGACGGTGTGTATGTGTCCCAATTCATAAAACCGTACAACTAAAAGTGGAATGTTCTACTGCATATATAAATCATATATGAATATGCATGACTTTAAAAAGGTCATTCTTTAAAGGACAGATGTTTAAATAGTTGATTAGAGGGTACAAATATAAAGTTAGAAGAAATAAGATGTACTGTTTGATAGATTAGCAGGGTGACTATAGTTAACAATATAATACATATCAAAGTATCTAGAAGAGAATTAGTCAAATGTTTCTAGCATAAAGAACAGGTAAATATTTAAGGTGATATCTCAGTTACCCTGATTTGATCTTTACACATTATATGAATGTATAAAATTATCACGTGTACTCCAAACATATTTATATCTTTTATTTATTAGTAAAACATATATAGAAAGCAAATTGATAGAAAACACATACCTCCCTTTTCTCTAGAGGGAGACAGTATCTCTATATTCCAAGAATATGTGCGATATAAACATCCTTTGAAAGATAGGAGAAAGGATAGTCTTGCTGATTAGCTTTACTTGCAAGATTTGAAGAGATGAAGAGACTTGGAAAGAGCTTTCCCCCAATACAACTCTCCAAACCTCTAGTCTTTTTTCTTCCTTTTATAAGTTTCCACACACAGCATTGACAAACCTCTAGTCCTAATGGTTCCTAATTTGTTAAGTTGGCCTTTGTGCTTATGAAACTTTAAAAGTTAATTTTATCTCAATATTTCTTCTGGCAAATTGTCTGCTGCCTGTATGCAGAAATGTCTTTTTTTCCCCCTGAATTTCCTTTTTCTTTTTTTCTGCCTAGAAACCATGGAAGTAATTGTTTAGACTTTTTTTTTTTTTTTGGTTTTAGGGTGGAAAGAATAATTTCAGTTGAGCAGTGTCTGAAAATATCCCCAAATATGTAAAAATCACTGACTGCATCTGAAAACTGATGTGTGGAAACTATATTGAACCTAAATATATAGTTACCTAGAAAAGAATGGGCTAAATGAGAAGTATCTTGAGTACTTTTATTTTTACATAGAAAATATTTGTAAGTATGTTTATTAATGCATACATACTTTTTAAAAAATTATACTTTAAGTTCTAGGGTACATGTGCACAACGTGTAGGTTTGTTACATATGTATACATGTGCCATGTTGGTGTGCCGCACCCATTAACTCGTCATTTGCATTAGGTATATCTCCTAATGCTATCCCTCCCCACTCCCCCCACCCCACAACAGACCCTGATGTGTGATGTTCCCCTTCCTGTGTCCAAGTGTTCTCATTGTTCAGTTCCCACCGTTGAGTGATAACATGTGGTGTTTGGTTTTTTGTCCTTGCAATAGTTTGCTGAGAATGATGGTTTCCAGCTTCATCCATGTCTCTACAAAGGACATGAACTTATCCTTTTTTTATGGCTGCATAGTATTCCGTGGTGTATATGTGCCATATTTTCTTAATCCAGTCTGTCATTGATGGACATTTGGGTTGGTTCCAAGTCTCTGCTATTGTGAGTAGTGCCACAATAAACATACGTGTGCATGTGTTTTTAGAGCAGCATGATTTGTAATCCTTTGGGTATATAGCCAGTAATGGGATTGCTGAGTCGAATGGTATTTCTAGTTCTAGATCGTTGAGGAATCGCCACACTGTCTTCCACAATGGTTGAATTAGTTTACAGTCCCACCAACAGTGTAAAAGTGTTCCCATTTCTGCACATCCTCTCCAGCACCTGTTGTTTACTGACTTTTTAATGATCATCATTCGAACTGGTATGAGATGGTATCTCATTGTGGTTTTGATTTGCATTTCTCTCATGGTCAGTGATGATGAGCAGTTTTTCATGTGTCTTTTGGCTGCATGAATGTCTTCTTTTGAGAAGTGTTTGTTCATATCCTTTGCCCACTTTTTGATAGGATTGCTTGTTTCTTTCTTGTAAATTTATTTGAGTTCTTCGTAGATTCTGGATATTAGGGCTTTGTCAGATGAGTAGATTGCAAAATTTTTTTCCCATTTTGTAGGTTGCCTGTTCACTCTGATGGTAGTTTCTTTTGCTGTGCAGAAGCTCTTTAGTTTAATTAGATCCCATTTGTCAATTTTGGCTTTTGTTGCCATTGCTTTTGGTGTTTTAGACATGAAGTCCCTGCCCATGCCTATGTCTTGAATGGTATTGCCTAGTTTTTCTTCTAGGGTTTTTATCGTTTTAGGTCTAACATTTAAGTCTTTAATCCATTTTGAATTAATTTTTGTATAAGGTGTAAGGAAAGTATCCAGTTTCAGCTTTCTTCATATGGCTAACCAATTTTCCCAGCACCATTTATTAAATAGGGAATCTTTTCCTCATTTCTTGTTTTTGCCAGGTTTGTCAAAGATCAGATGGTTGTAGATGTGTGGTATTATTTCTGAGGGCTCTGTTCTGTTCCATTAATCTATATCTCTGTTTTGGTACCAGTACCATGCTGTTTTGGTTACTGTAGCCTTGTATGATAGTTTGAAGTCAGGTAGCATGATGCCTCCAGCTTTGTTCTTTTGACTTAGGATTGACTTGGCAATGCGGGCTCTTTTTTGGTTCTATATGAACTTTAAAGTAGTTTTTTCCAATTCTGTGAATACAGTCATTGGTAACTTGATGGGGATGGCGTTGAACCTATAAATTCCCTTCAGCAGTATGGCCATTTTCACAGTATTGATTCTTCCTATCCATGAGCATGGTATGTTCTTCCATTTGTTTGTGTCCTCTTTTATTTCATTGAGCAGTGGTTTGTAGTTCACCTTGAAGAGGTCCTTCACATCCCTTGTAAGCTTGATTCCTGGGTATTTTATTCTCTTTGAAGCAATTATGAATGGAAGTTCACTCATGATTTGGCTCTCTGTTTGTCTGTTATTGGTGTATAAGAATGCTTGTGATTTTTGCACATTGATTTTGTATCCTGAGACTCTGCTGAAGTTGCTTATCAGCTTAAGGAGATTTTGGGCTGAGATGATGGGGTTTTCTAGATATACAATCAGATCATCTGCAAACAGGGACAATTTGACTTCCTCTTTTCCTTATTGAATACCCTTTATTTCTTTCTCCTGCCTGATTGCCCTAGCCAGAACTTCCAACACTATGTTGAATAGGAGTAGTGAGAGAGGGCATCCCTGTCTTGTGTCAGTTTTCAAAGGGAATGCTTCCAGTTTTTGCCCATTCGGTGTGACATTGGCTGTGGGTTTGTCATAAACAGCTCTCAATAGCTCTTATTATTTTGAGATATGTCCCTTCAATCCCGAATTTACTGAGAGTTTTTAGCACAATGGTCTGTCGAATTTTGTCAAAGGCTTTTTCTGCATCTATTGAGATAATCATGTGGTTTTTGTCTTTGGTTCTGTTTATATGCTGGGTTATGCTTATTGATTTGCATATGTTGAACCAGCCTTGCATCCTAGGGATGAAGCCCACTTGATCGTGGTAAATAAGCTTTCTGATATGCTGCTGGATTCGGTTTGCCAGTATTTTATTGAGGATTTTTGCATCGATGTTCATTGGGGATATTGGCCTAAAATTCTCTTTTTTTTTGTTGCGTCTCTGCCAGGCTTTGGTATCAGGATGATGCTGGCCTCATAAAATGAGTTAGGGAGGATTCCTTCTTTTTCTATTGATTGGAATTGCTTCAGAAGGAATGGTACCAGATCCTCCTTGTACCTCTGGTAGAATTCAACTGTGAATCCGTCTGGTCCTGGACTTTTTTCAGTTGGTAAGCTATTAATTATTGCCTCAATTTCAGAGCCTGTTTTTGGTCTATTCAGAGATTCAACTTCTTCCTGGTTTAGTCTTGGGAGGGTGTATATGTCCGGAATTTATCCATTTCTTCTATTTTCTAGTTTATTTGCATAGAGGTATTTATAGCATTCTCTGATGGTAGTTTGTATTTCTGTGGGATTGGTGATGGTATCCTCTTTAACATTTTTTATTGCATCTACTTGATTCTTCTCTGTTTTCTTCTTTATTAGTCTTGCTAGCAGTCTATCAATTTTGTTGATCTTTTCAAAAAACCAGCTCCTGGATTCATTGATTTTTTGTAGGTCTTTTTGCGTCTCTATCCCCTTTCATTCTGCTCTGATCTTAGTTATTTCTTGCCTTCTGCTAGCTTTTGAATGCGTTTGCTCTTGCTTGTCTAGTTCTTTTAATTGTGATGTTAGGGTGTCAATTTTAGATCTTTCCTGCTTTCTCTTGTGGGCATTTAGTGCTATAAATTTCCCTCTACACACTGCTTTAAATGTGTCCCAGAGATTCTGGTATGTTGTATCTTTGTTCTCATTGGTTTCAAAGAACATCTTTATTTCTGCCTTCATTTCTTTATGTACCCAGTAGTCATTCAGGAGCAGGTTGTTGAGTTTCCATGTAGACGAGCAGTTTTGAGTGAGTTTCTTAATCCTGAGTTCTAGTTTGATTGCACTGTGATCTGACAGACAGTTCGTTATGATATCTGTTCTTTTACATTTGCTGAGGAGTAATGCATACATACATTCTTAAGAATGATAAATTATCTACAGTTTGGTAATATCATTTTGCTACTTTCTATAATAGATGAATACATCTGTAGTTTACATTAACATAGTTATATAGATCTAATGTCAACATTATGTTACTACTGATTTCCTAGAAATGGATAAAAATATGTACAAGTATGTACAAGATGTGTGTTCTTTTTGTTGTTGTTGTTTTGAATTTGTTGCTAATGGCTCACACCTGAAAACAACAGGAATTACGTCGTCCTTCACATTCTGATTAGCCTTCTTTGCAGTCAGATCCAGTTGCTGACTTGACCACAGAACCTATGAAAGGAAAGGTTGAGCCAGCTCTGCTTCCTCCTACCATACCAGCTTTATTCCTCCTTCCTACATACAGACTGTGAGGAGGGAAGAGAGAGAGGAACTGGGAATCCAGTGTTTACAAGAATTTATCTTCTCCCTTTTTTTCATAGGGTGGATAAGCACTCATTGAGATTGGAACTCTAGGAGAGGAAGGCTGTTTTTTTGTTTCCTGGGTGATGCATGCTGTGATTAGAGCCCGTAGACCTATCTGGAAGTCTTGGGAGTGCCACTGAGCATGGGGCTGACTTAAGTTGGGGCATGAACTTGGAGTCAGGTCCCTGCATTTCACCTGGGATCACTAAAGGTGGGGATCTTGATGAAATTAGCTATGTCAATGCAGGAGAAGGTACTATGAAGCTGTACATGGGAAGAAAAAGTGTCTTCTCATCCTTCCCAAAGCTTTTGGAGGATCTCAGTGATCCAATGGATTCACAATGAAGGGACATGGGTTTAACAAGATTAATAACAAAAAATGTATCATGAGGTTAAGTAAATTCTAGTGAGTTGAGTCTTAGAGAGGACTTGTAATGGAAGGGAGTTGGTTTATATTTATAAATTCAATTTCAGTAATAGGCCAAGTGTAGATTAATCAACTGTCATACCTCTCTGTGAATTTATACAAAGTTTATTATATAATATATACATATTTTATATATGTATATATACTGTATGCATACATGTATAGGTTTGTATTCAGAAACATGTTCATATAATTTTGAACCAAATTTTCCCATAGTTTAAGGATTTGTAGAGAGGACATTCTTGATTCTGGTGAATCCAATTTTTGCAATTTCCCATTTATTGATCTTGTTTTACTAGATATTTGCTTCCAGTGTTGGCTGTTTTCTGTTGTTCTGAAGTACTGGAATTAATCTCCTGTTAAGTTATTTTAATAAGCATTGGACAGCCCAAGTTAGAGAGTTGCGCTTGGTAACCATAATTGCCTCTTTGTTCTCAAGTTCAATGTGTCCAGAGAGAAATGGTGTCATTGTATATCCTATATAGGACATTATCAAGTAGGAGTCCCTGAGACGGGATATGTTGGCTAAATAGTTTCTCTACAAACTCTGCAAGGCCCATAATTAGAAATAAGAGCCCACACTTCTTCTTTCTAACTAGTGTCTATTTAACCTTATAATAAGGAGCACATACAATTTTTTTCTTTGTTTCAAAGAAAAAATGTTATCATTTAGACCAATATATCCTCATATAAAATTACTCTTTTTGTTTCTTTTCAATGGCAATGATTCTCTTGATGCTAGTCAAGCTCCTTTTGTGTCTTCTACATGGGGCAACATGGGACTTGATCTATTACAAATTTCAAGACGATAGATGTCATAAAATATTCTTCTCTAAGCTTCCCAGTTTGGGGATAGTTTTTCAATAATTTGAAGCATTGATTTATTCCTTATCAATCATGTGTGGAACACGCTTGTAAGCTCTAATAAAGGTATATAAAGAAGAAAAAGAAAAGGGCTTGCTGTTGGAAGGTCTTACACTAAAGAAGAATATGTGAGAGATAAAAGCTCCTTCTCATGCCCACTTGTTATGGACTGAATATTTGTGTCTTCTCAGCATTCAGATGTTGAAATCCTAATGCCCAAAGTGATGGAATTGAGAGGTTTTGCCCTCTTTCCACCATGTGAAGATACAAGGAGAAGTTGACTGTCTGCAACCTGGAATAGGGCCCTCCCAGAATTGAACATGCTGGAACACAGATCTCACACCTCCAGTCTCTGGAACTGTGAGAAATAAATGTCTGTTGTTTAGGAAGCCACCCAGTTTATGGTGCTTTGTTATACAGCGTGAACTGACTAAGACACAATTCCCCACTAAACCTTCGGGCAAGAAGGGATACAATCAAAACTTGCTAACATAAATTTAAGGCATCAACATCTGGTCTATCCAAAGTAGTCATGAGCCTTTCAGCACCATATTAATTCTCTGAGTTAGGGCTATTGGGACCAAGTGAACTAAGGGCTGTGATGCAAATGTGAAGGGGAAGGAATTGAATGTATTCAAATGATTGAGTTTGAATGGAATGATTGAGTTTGGATGCATTTTCTGTCTCTGACTTCCAAAATCAAATAGAAATGATCTTTGAATTATTTGCTGGTTTTATTTGAATCTGTTCTTATTTTATTTCTTAAATTAAGAGGTAATTGTATGTAAAGCTACTTAGAACTGCCAACAAATATTGGAAGGTGAATAAGGTGATATGCAAAATTATATAAAAAGCAGAGGTCAAATTGTAGGCACCTTATTTTACAGATGAGGAAACCAAATTAAAAAAGATCAACTAATCTAAAGAGCCAGCACATAAACAGAGGTGTTCTTATCTCCAATCTGTTGTTCTGTTTCCCTCAGAATGGACAGTGTATTTTTGAACATGTAGTGGCATGTACTCATTGAAATCTATACTTTCAAAAAATAGGCACATTACTTTATGTCATCATGTTAGTTTGCTTTCTTGAGAATAGATAAGGTATTGTTTTTAAAAAATTTTTATGTAGATGAAAAATGTTGGTGAATTATACAAATACAAATAAGACTTACTAAGAGAAAGATTGCTTCATTTTCTTTCTATTGACATTTCCTTGCCTTCTTTTGGGAGGCTTAATTATTTTTTATCAAGTCAGTAATTGATAATTATTTCATCTAAAAAAACTCCTTGGAGTGCTATTATGTATCAAGCACTGCGTTAGGTACAGAGAATGTAGAAATAAATAGAATTAAGTCCCCAACCCAAAGATCTGTGTGGTGCAGACAGGAGAACATGACCAGCTTTGGTGGCTGGGTATTCTGGAAGACTTCATGGAGATAATGTTAATTTGCTTAATCTCAATTTAGAAGGATGAGTATGATTATTTTAGGTAAGTGAGGGGCAGAAAACTTTTAGGGTAGAAGAAACTGCTGGTAAAAAGGCAAAGAAGAAAGGAATTGGTATGTCATGTTTGGGTAATGATAAGTAGCTTGGTGTTTCTGGAGCATGGGGGGTAAGGAACTATTTAAGGAGATAAAGTGGTATGGATTGTGAAGGATCTGGTTCACCAAGTGTATTGGTTTCCTAGGGTTCCCATAGCAAGTTATCAATATCTGAACAGCTTAAAACAATAGAAATTTATTATCTCACAATTATGAAGGCCAGAAATAAAAAATCAAGGTGTTGGTAGGACTATGCTCCTTCCAAAGGCTCTAGGGAAAAATTCTTCCTAATCTCTTCCCACCTTCTGGTGGTTGCTGGCAACCCATGGTGTTCCTGGGCTTGTAGCTGCATCACTCCAGTGGCTGCCCCTGTCTTCAAATGGCCTTCTTCCCTCTTTGTGTCTGTCTGTGTGTCCAGATTTCTCTCTTGTAAGGACAACAGGCATTGGATTTAGGGCCCACCCTAATTCAATATTATCTCATCTAAAACTTGATTGTATCTGCAGAGACACTATTTTCAAATAAGGTCACATTCACAGGTTCTAGATGGACATGATTTTTTCCCCCTTTTTTGTACATATTGTTGAAAACCATTTTAAAGAGCAGTTTTAGGTTCACAGCAAAGCTGAGAGGAAGGTACAGAGAGTTCCAAATACCCACTACCTCAACATATGTACAACCTCCTCCATTATCAGCATCCCCTACCAGAGTGGTACATTTGTTACAGTTGCTAAACATACAGTGATAAACCATTATCACCTAAAGTTCATAATTTACATTAGGGCTCACTCTTGGTGTTGTGAACATTCTTGGTTTGGACAAATGTATAATGACATTTACCCACCATTATAGCATCACACAGAGGAGTTTCAGTACCCTAACAATCCTCTTGGTTCTGCCTATGCATCCCTGCCTCTTTCTTAATCCCCAGCAACAACTGATCTTTTTACCATCTCTATAGTTTTGCCATTTCAGAATGCTGTAGTTGGAATCATACAGTATATAGCCTTTTCACATTGTCTTATTTCATTTGTAACATGCATTGTGTTTCCTCCATGTCTTTTCATGGCTTGATAGCTCATTTCTTTTTAGCACTGAATAGGGACATGAATTTTGGGAGTACACAGTTCAACCCAGTATACCATATAAAGAGTGTACAAGAGATGGTAGCCACTGATAAATCTCACACACTGTTAGAGTGGGGAGGAAGCAACTGAGAAGTCAACCAGATGGCAGATCATTTAGGATAGGGGTCTTCAAACCCTGGGCCACAGACTGGTACTCGGGACTGGGGACCCTAACGGGCCCAGTACCAGTCCATGGCCTGTTAAAAACTGGACTGCACAGCAGGAGGTGAGTGGTGGGCATGCCAGTGAAGCTTCATCTGTTTTTACAGCTGCTCCCCACTGCTCACATTACTGTCTGAACTCCACCTCGTGTCAGATCAGCAGTGGCATTAGAGTCTCAGAGGAGCACTGACCCTATTGTGAACTATGCATGCGAAGGATCCAGGTGGCATGCTCCTTATGAGAATCTAATACCTGATGATCTGTCAGTGTCTCCCATCACCCCCTGATTGGACTGTCTAGTTGCAGGAAAACACACTCTGGGTTCCCACTGATTCTACATTATGGTGAGTTGTTTAATTATTTCATTGTATATTACAATGTAATAATAATAGAAATAAAATGCACAATAAACATAATGTACTTGAATCCTCTTGCAACCATCCCCCACCCCACTGCCCTGGTCTGTGTAAAAATTGTCTTCCACAAAACTGGTCCCTGGTGCCAAAAATGTTGGGAACTGATGATTTAGGAGACCATTCTAGTATTGGAGGCAACAAATTATATAGGTTCATCAAAAGTTGGACCCGACCCCTTCCTTCTGACTATTTCCCATATACTTTTTCATCGTAAGCCCTATTGTCTTCTCCTGATTTTTCAGTTGTGGTTAATTTTGATTGAAGCCAATTGTAAATGCTCTTGATCACAGGTTTTTGATGTCATTGAACAAAAATATTTAAGAAAAAAGGATTTTTTTTTCCTAAAATCTTGTAAAGAGATTTTTTTTTTTTTTCTAGTTAGCTATTGCGCTGTATTTAGTCCCCAAACTACTGATCAAAAGCTTTCTTCAACAAGGTGGTAGAAATTTGAGCATGCTTTTACTGTTTTTTTTCCCCCCTTTGGTATAAATGCCTAAGTTGTGGGGATGCCATTTTCAAGTGAAGCTGGTAAACTGATACAAGGAAAAGTCAGGACTCTAAAAATTAATATTCAGCACTTGTATGGAACTTTTGGTATTACGGCACATTTAAAAAATTGTGGTATTATACACCTATGCAACAAACCTGCATGTTGTGCAATGTACCACGGAACTTAAAGTACAATAAAATAAATGAAAAAATAATTTTAAAATTGTGGTAAAATACAGATAACACATAAAATTTATCAATTTAATTTTTTTTTTTTGATATCCTGCTCACCATCCACTCTGACCCAGGACCCCATAGCATGTTGCATGCTTCTCCGTCACCCCATTTTAACCATTTTTAAATGTACCATTTAGTGGCATTAAGTACATTGTTCAAGGCTGTACAATCATCACTACTATCTATTTCCAGAACTTGGTCATCATCTCAGAAACTCTGTACCCATTAAACAAAACCACCCATTCCCCCTTTTCTCCAGCTTCGGTACTCTCTATTCTTAATTTTCTGTCTCCGTGAATGTGCCTATTTCTAGGTACCTCCTATAAGTGGAATTATGCAGTATTTGTTCTTTGATATCTGGTTTATTTCATTTGACATGACGTTTTCAAGGTTCATTCATTTCGCAGTATGTACTAGAATTTTATTCCTTTTTAACATGGAATAATATTCTACTGCATGTACACACCATATTTTGTTTGTCCATTCATTGGTTGATGGATATTTGGGTTGTTTTCACCTTTTGGCCATTGTGAATAATGCTGAGCTGAATATCGGTGTACATGTATCTGTTTGAGTTCCTGCATTTAATTCTTCTGGGCGTGTACCCAGGACCAAAGCATTTTTTTGCATAGATCACCGTCTTTCAATTCCGTGTAGTAGCTCGGTCAGATGCTATTATTTCTACTTTGCAGACATGCAGATTGAGGGGGATATATTAAGTGACTTGCCCAAGGTCCTCCAGAAACTTAAAAATAGAATTGGGAGGAGAATTAGTGCATCCTAATTCATCCACTGCCTTTTCCACTGTATCTTGCTAATATCCCATTGAGCTGATTTGTTGCTGAGGCTGAATTTTTTAAAAAAATGTCATGGCCTGTTGAGTATGGTAGCTTCTGTGAAATTTCTAAGTAGCTACATCTCACATCCTAGTGATAAACCATCCTATGTAGTTGCACATTGCTCTGCATTCTGTGTATCAAGCCCATGCCAGGAGCTTTAGTTTTAGTATGTTTCTATTTAGCTGCTCCTGAAAATGTTTCAAGATGCTGTTTACACCATGAAAACTGTTGCAAGGAAACTTCTCTTAACCCACATGCATCACTGCTGAGCTGCCGGAAGCATAACTATTGTCTTCATGATCTGAAAACAACCAGTTAATTCACTCAGTTTGGAGCATGCACCACTTAATAGTTGTTCTAGAAGTTTGTAGATCAAATAAATGTTAATGAACTACTCTTGTGTTCACACAGTACCTAAAACCTCTGGTGACATCTCTTAGAAATGTAATGAAAAGATGTTTGGTGATTTGCAGAATCATAAAGATGCATTGTCTATACAGTCTGGTTTTGGGGAAGGACCATTTTTGTTTAACATTTATTTTGGTTGCATGATAAAAATTCTTAACAGGTTTGGCTAAGCATCCCACTAATGTAACCTGGAGATAAGCACTCCATAACATGGAACTGTAGGAGATTTTTAAATGCTTTTTCTCTTTGCCTTTGCAGGGACTCCACACTCTGGGCTTCAGGTCTTGAGCAAGGGTCCTGTTTATTCATAGAGAATTCTCTCCCCCTCTCCCATAGGAGTTTGGTTTTCATCTATGACTGAATCATGTTGTGAGTTATCTTTCAATTTCTGGCTACCACAGTCAGAAAACTCTGTTAGCTAATGCATTTTTGTCTAACTACGAACCCAGAGGCACTACAAAAGTTCAGATCTGACACATCAAGGGGAAAAAGAAGAATAAACAAGCAAGCTGTGAGCTTTCTACTGTGTGAGGGTACAGACTCACTAGGGTTCTCAACATCTTTTGCATACCATGGCCACAGTTTGAGAGGTCGCCAATTTTGACCAGAAGTTAGACTTCAGAAGTATCACACCTCCCTCAAGAGCACTGTCACTGTTCTATGATGCAGATTGCATTTGAACCTAGTTATCTTTGCTATGTGTCTAAATTTGAAGCACAGAGAGAGAGAATCACTTTGTTCCTCCTCCGAGCAAGACTTCCCCTTGTAATGACGAGCTTTGTTCTGGGGAGTACATTTCTCAACTTCACTCTCATGCTTGGGTTGCTTGGCAGGTTTTCTGATGCTTTGGGGCAATCTGAATCACACCTGAATCTGATGGGTTGCTGACATACGGAGCTTTAATTAAACCAAGCTGAAAAGGGAGAGCATCTGGAAAGCAGGGCTGGGCCTTGGAAGGGCCTGGGTGGTGCTTTTTTGATTATGTTTTTTTTTTTTTTTTCCAGAGACCGTGTTTATCTTCTCTACCAAAAAAAGTTGGAATAACATGAATAACCAGATTGAACTTGGTCAAACTGTTGTGTCAAGAGAGATTTGTTTTCTTTTGTGAGTGTTATAGGCAATACTTGAAAGAGTTGAAGTGGGATTTGGTCATGGAAACAGCTATTTGAAGGGCACATTGCTTCCTTGTTTCAGTAGAACATCTCCCAAGATTGATTTTCATTGGCCCTAAGGAAAGGTGATGGAGGACCACTGAGTCAAAAGTGATCCAAAAGCTCATACCAGGAGAAGATTTTTCAATTTAGAACTTGCAACAGATGACCGGTGTAAAAGTTGGGTGAGGCAAAAGGTACCTCCTTGCTCCTGAACATGAACTATCTGTTTATAAAATGGAGTCTATTATTGCCTTTGACTATATGAAACATTAATCATAGCTTCTAGCTGGGACAAAATCAAATTGTTACTAAATTTTAAGAAGAAATCGGAGCACATTTCCATTTAGTAAGCATTTATTCTGATCTAGACTCTGCACTTGACTCTAGGGATACAAGTATTCAATTACTCATTCATTCACTCATCCAGCAAATACTTTCTGGTGCATATTATATGCCAGGCACCATTTTGGGCACGGATAAAACAATGAACCCAACAAAGTCTCTCTTCTGGTGGAGTTTGCTTTCTAGAAGGAGAGTCAAACAATAAAGAAGTAAACAAGGAAAGCTATAATACAGCTTGAGGGAGTTATTAGAGATCCGAAGAAAAACAAAGTGAGGATAACATGCTGCATACACCTTTGTTCATTTGCTCATTTACCCAACAAAATTTTATGGAGGCCCTCCATGTTCCAGGAAGGCACTGAGGAGCCAATGAAGACTCAACTTGTCCTGATTACTATGAAGAAAACAAACGGGTGATATTGACAAGAACCAATGGCTGGGATGGAGGCCTGTCTGTGCCCAGAAGTACTGAAGGCAGTGGGTAAGGAAAGACTTCTCTGAAGACCTAAAATATGAGAAGGAAGTAGCAGTGGGAATGGTTTTGTGTGTGTGTGTGTGTGTGTGTGTGTGTTGGCGGGTTGGGACTATAGGAGAGGCAAAGAAGATTATTGTAGGTAGGAAGATCAGTATATTCAAAGGCTCTAAAGCAGGAAATGTTTGGTGAGAGTTGGTCATGAAAACAAAATTTGTTCATGTTTTTAAAGACCTGGATAATGAGTGTGGCTCAAGATGAGGCCACATCATACAAGACTTCAAAGGCCATATCAAAATTTTGAAGTAGATTCGAAGGATAATTCAAAGACACAAAAACATTTTGAGGAAGAGTGTGACATGATCTGATGCACATTATGATCCTTTTTACCACAACTCGGAATAGATTGGGGTGGGCAAAAGTAGGAGCTGGGAGAGCAGCATGGAGGCTTTTTCAATAATTTGGGCAAGAGAATTGGAGGAAGAATCCACTGGTAACCTTGCATGCAGTAAACACCTCTCTGAAAGTCTTTCTCATGTCCTTCTTAATTGGATCAGTGAGAATAGACAAATGTTCCAGACTCTTGCCTCCAGGTCATTGAATGTCTAGACTAATTTGAAACCTGTGGAGTTTGAGGTATCTGGAAAGACAGCTCCTATTTTAAACTTAATTTTATTCAGGGTGTTTCCTAAGAAGTATAATTCCTCCTTTTGATGAGAGTCTGACATTAAAAACAATAATAACCCAATCCTATAACTCCTTAGTATGTCAGAGTTTGAGTTTAAAAACTAAGGATCATATAATGTTCTTTGGAAATAATATTACAGCTTAATTTTTTCTCTACCAGCATTGTTGGGAAGGACAGATAAAATAAGACAAACCATGCAAATGATTTTTGGATCAAATTTGACATCGCAGCTGTCGTGGTACAAGGTGAACCTTATAGACAAACAGACGTGGGTTTAAACATCAATTCCACTGCTCAACTGACTGTGTGACACGCAGCAGATGCCTGAAGTTCTGGAGTGTGCATTTCTTCAGAAAGTGAGGTGATATGGACAAAATAATTGGTATATCATCGATATTCATGATACAGCAGTTTCTGTTGCTGCTGTGGTTTGAATGGGTTCCCCCAGAAGCATGTGCTGGTAATTTAATCCTCAATGCAATGGGGTTAATAGATGAGACCTTTGAGAGGTTATTAGGCTGTAACGACTTTGCCTTCATGAATAGATTAATGCCAATTATAAAATGGCTTGAGGAAGTGAGTTTGATCTCTTCTTCACCTTGTCTTTGCCCTTCTGCATTGGGATAACACAGCAAGAAGGCCCCCACTAGATGACAGCCACTTGATCTTGGACTTCCCAGCCTCCAGAATCATGAGCCAGTGAATTTCTGTTCATTATAAATTATGTGGCTGGGCCAGGCATGGTAGCTCATGCCTTTAATCTTAGCAATTTGGGAGGCCAAGGCAGGCAGATTACTTGAGCCTAAGAGTTTGAGACCAGCCTGGGCAACATGGCAAAACGTTATCTCTACAAAATACAAAAATTAGCCAGGCATGTTGGCATATGCCTGTGGTCTCAGCTACTCAGGAGGCTGATTGGAGAGGATTGCTTTACCCTGGAAAGCTGAGGCTGCAGTGTGCTGTGATCAGGCCACTGCACTCCAGCCTGGGTGACAAAGCAAAGCCCTTTCTCAATAAATAAATAAATAAATAAATAAATAAATAAATAAATAAATAATCTGGCTGGCTGAGATGGCTCATGCCTGTAATCCCATCACTTTGGGAGGCTTAGGCTGGAGGATTGCTTGAGTCCAGGAGTTCAAGACCAGCCAGGGCAACATGATGAGACCCTGTCTCTACAGAAAATAAAAAAAATTAGCCAGGTAAATTGGTGCATGCCTGTAGTCCCAGCTATTTGGGAGGCTGAGGTGGGAGGATCACTTGAGCTTGGAGGTTGAGGCTGCAGTGAGCCAAGACTGCATCCCCGGACTTCAGTCTCAGTGACAGAGCAAGACCCTGTCTCAAAATATATAAATAAATAAATAATAAATAACTCATTCTGTTATATTCTGTTATAGCACAGAACAGGACAAAACAGACTAAGACACTTGTTTTCTTCCTGGCTTTCCTCTTCCCTCTTCTAAAGGGCATCTAACTTTTCCTGGCTGCAACACATCCTAAAGATGTTCAGCTAAATTTTCTTCCATCATCACAGAAATATGAAGAGGATAAAGTAAATCTTTTTTCCCTCCTTTTCGCTTCTCTTCTGTTTCTCTCCTCTCTCCTCTTCCTCTTTCTTTTTATTTGAAGGAATACTACAGGTTAGCAATTATGTCCTGACCATAAAACCTGGTGTCTGGCACCATACCGGTTACTTTCTAGGCATTAACTTATTTAATTTTCACAAAACCCCAAGAGGAAAGTACTAACGTGATCTTGATTTTATAGACTGAAAAAACTATGGCTTGCAGAGGTTTACTTACCCAATTTCACACAACCTGTAAGCGGTGGCACTGGAATTTGAATCCAGGCAATCTGACTTCAGAGATTTGTTTGTGCATTTTTTAGATTTCTCTGTCCCTTTAGACATTTTTACTGGGTGTGGAATGTGGGGACATTGGTACTGCTGATGACCTTGGTGGAGAGGTGGGGAGTCCTGCCAGGAAGTAAGGAGGATTTGGTGTTTATGCGTGCATGTATCTATGTGCCTTATTCATGAAAAATGGTTTCTCCCCTTTTATTGTCCACCATCTGTATCACACCTGGAGGCACTCAGTATTTTTTAGAAATATAGATGATTCATACAGCTATTTTCTTATAATGTCTAACCTCCCAGAGGACGAACTGGAGGGGAAAGTTCATTTACAAAGATCATCTATGCTTATAAAGGCATCTTAATTTGGTGAGGTGGAGAAAGCCAGGCTGCTAATTGATTAGCTTGTTTCTTGACCCGCTAATTGAGACTTGGTCTTTATTCACATGGCTCCTAGGCAGTTTTGGCTTCAGTCGTGTGTCCTGATCTAAGCTTGCCAAAATCAGATGCTGTGGGGTGTAGAGTTAACAATCTGGCAGAGCATCTGGAGATGTAATGTCAATGCCGTTATGGAAAAATGAGGAACTTCTCCCAATTAGAGAACATTGTTCTGGTGCTTATTCTGTTGTTACAAGCTTGTTCTCTTACATACCTCTACTGTTAACAATACTAAAATATAAGACACAATTTTTTTTTTCAATAAGGGAAAACTGTGTATGTTTAAGTGTTATTTATATTACAAATGAATACTCTCAAGTAAGTGCTTGGCAGTCACAAGTTGACTCAGTCAAAATAGTCCATCTAGGTTTAGCTTTAACAACAGAGAAAGTTTCCTGTGGATCTTAACCAACCTTTTTGGAGAGTTAAGAGGTGCGATACAGTTTGCAGAGAGGGAAGCAGGGTCAGTAAAAGGATTTCTGATAGGGCATCGACCTTTGTTGAGCTCCTTGGGTCTCTTGTGCACTCTGATCAGGTATAAGCCATGCTCTGTATTCTCCTTGGTATCTTCCTCTGAGTCCTTGGTCTGCTGGGTGGTCCAGCTGCCTCACTCAGTGCTTTATAGACCCAGGACCAGTTATAAGGCTGAAAGCAGGCTGGATACGATGGCTCACACCTGAAATCCCAGCACTGTGGGAGGCCAAGGCTGGCAGATCACTTGAGGTCAGGAGTTCAAGACCAGCCTGGCCAACATAGTGGAACCCCATCACTACTAACAGTACAAAAATTACCTGGGCGTGGTAGCACATGCCTGAAATTCCAGCTACTCAGGAGGCTGAGGCACGAGAATCACTTGAACCTGGGAGTCAGAGGCTGCTGTGAGCTGAGATTGCACCACCGTGATAGTTCTATGGAACTAGATTCCAGCTTGGGCGACAGAGACTCTGTCTGAAAAAAGAAAAAAGCATAAACGTTTGTTTTCTATTTTCAAAGCAATGTTTCCATAGTATAAGAAGAGAAGAGAAAAAAGCCAATCAAGCCTTCTAAAGTACTAACAAACCATGAAGGTTTTTTTTTTTTTTTTTGGTGGAAAAATAATGTCTCCCTTTGAGGACTGACATGAAAATATCTTTAAAGCATAGAGTACGGAGCCTAGTACTCACTAAATGGTTATAATCTTTTAATTCATATTTTAGTGCATTTTTGCATGCTTACCTGTTTATCTTTCCTTGCTTTTCTTCCAACCCATCCCCTACTTCCTTTCTTCTGTCCTTCCTACTTTCCAATATACAAGCTGTAGCCTACATACAACTAGGTAACCAACTTATCATACAATATTTTGTCTATTTAAACTGAGTAATCATTATTAAGAAAGCAGGACCCCACACCCCATTCACTTGTTTTTGACTACTTATCATTGTGTTCCTCTGTGTGGAGTCAGGAATGGAACTAGAGCTGGCAGGCTGCCTGCCCTCTGTCCTTATCTCCCTTCCTCATTTCCTCCTGGCTTTCCAAATGGCCGACAACTGGAAGCAGCCAAGTCCAGGAAACACACCTACAAATTTCAAAAGATGTATTTGAGTGGAAAGCACTTGCATAAGCAGAGTATTCTTGGAATTATACAAAATGAAGCTGGCCAATATGTGGTTGAGCTCTCAGAGAAATAAAAATGTCGTCAAAATTGGACCTACCCTTTTGCTCCCTAGTCTTCATTTCTACTCCAGCTCTCTTCTTATTTGCTTAAGCAGTTGAGTTACAACTTGAACTTCAGGATCATCTTGCTCAGAATCATTTGGCCTATGAAGTCAATAAGTTAGAAATCAGGTGGGGTGAAATGATTTCTTGTTTGTTTTTTCCGACCCTGTGATTCTGTGAATTTTATGAACAGTAGGGGGAAAACAGTGCCATCAAATGGCATTTACTTTTGTAATTTTCCTGAGAGCCGCACAAGTTGAAGTCTGTTTATTCAATTCCTCTGAAAGTTGGGTAGTCTTTAAACACGTGTCAAGGCAGCCAGGCTCAATGCCTGTATATTTTACTAAGAGGTTGGTGGGCTTATTTGATTTAGCTCATGTGAGAAGTTTAATTGTTTTCTTCTTCTTTCTTTGCTGGCAGTGACTATATCTGTTAGAATAAAGCTTTGTCCAGCCACCCCCTTTCATTCTTTACACACGAGAGATGGGAACTGTGGATGGCTGGTGTTTTCTTGAGGTTCCCAATAGACCATGTGTTTCACATCAAGTGAGCTAATACCTTTTCAGCTGAAAACCTTTCAACGGCCTCAAGTTTCCAGACCAGACTTTACCTCTGGGCTCCAAACAGATCTAGTGTTCATGTTGGTTCACCCTTAATATTGGCACAATAGATGCTGATTCATGAAAGTAAGTCCCAAGACCTGTTTGGGATTATGCCTCAAGTCTTACACCCATTATTTCCCCCATCCAAGTCCTGCCAAACTGTTATGGGAGGCTCCATGCATGTTGATGATATAAATGGCATTGTGAGTAATTATGCCCCTGGATCTTCATAAGAACCCAATAAAGTAGGTATGGCTATTATGTGTATTTTACAGACAAGGAAACAGGCTTAGGGAGATAAAGTCACTTGCTCAAGGTAGAAGAATTAGCGTGCAGAATGATGATTAAATCATGCTCTTAACCCCCCAAATCACAGTTTTTCTGCAGCAGGAAATGTAAGGGCCAAGCCCTGGGAGGGTAAGACATTATTTTCTTCTTGTTTTGGTTAAATTAATTTAGATCAAAAGTGATCTTTGAGATCAACCCCAATCCCACCTTCTTTATAGATGAAGGAGACAAGATTTGTGATGCTGAGTAATTTGCTCAAGGTTGAGCTACTGGCAATGGTAGCGCCAGAAAGAACAAAGGCGACCTGTGCTCTTTCCAGCACAGTGTGCTGGGCAGGGCAAGAGTCTGAAATTACAGAGGACCGAGATGATGCTGACTAAGAGTTAAGAGAGCTAAGGGTTTTTGTCTTAAATTAAAATGAGATTACACTTTCTTGAAATACAAATATAAATTAAAGGATCCTACATGTGAATGAGATCTGGAAAGCTTTCCTGATTAGTACCTTTAGTAAAATCCACACTCCTTTTCAGGCTCTCCAAGGCAATGCATGATCTGTCTCTGGCTGCCCATCCCAAGCTCTCATGGTGCTAGCCTCTTTTGAGTCTTAGAGCCCAAGCTCTTTCGCTGCCATCTCATCTGCTGCTTGACCTGGTCTTTGCAGGGCTGGCTTCTTCTGCACATCTCAATTTAAATACCTGCCCTCAGAGAAGTCTTTCCTGATATCACTGCATGTATGCATGTCCTCATTTTTAAAATTATTTTTAGACGGAGTCTCGCTCTGTCCGCCAGGCTGGAGTGCAGTGGAGCGATCTCGGCTCACTGCAAGCTCCGCCTCCTGGGTTCACGCCATTCTCCTGCCTCAGCCTCCCGAGCAGCTGGTACTACAGGCGCCCGCCACCACGCCCGGCTAATTTTTTGTATTTTTAGTAGAGACGGGTTTTCACGGTGGTCTCGATCTCCTGACCTTGTGATCCGCCCTCCTCGGCCTCCCAAAGTGCTGGGATTACAGGCGTGAGCCACCGCGCCCGGCCCTCTGCCCCATCTTTTATCATTTTATCTTTTTTTTTTCTTTAGCCTTTACCACTATTTGTAATTATTTCTTTATTAGTTTGCTTGTTGAATGCTTGCCACTCCTTCTAGATTCAAAGTCCAATAAAGTCAGGGTCATGCTTGTGTTGTTCAACATCTATATGCTGGCACATTTGTTGAGTGATTGGCTGGCTGGCTGGCTGGCTGGTTGGCTGACTGGATAAATGAATGAATGTATTTCCACCTGCCAAACCCCAAGTATACACTCCTGAGAACAATATTGCCTGAAGCTCCCAGCAGGGAGAGCTTTAACTACACCAATTCCAATTCCAATTTATTTTCTAAGACTAGTAAAATAAAGTTACTAACACTTCCTTGCATAATTTATTTTCAAATAAACTAGCCAGTTGCTTAGTGAAATATGAAGAGAACAGGGCAGAAGGCAGGCAATATTTTTAGAGTAGAGGTGAAGAATCAAGAACTGCCACCAATGTACTGCATATGAGCACCATGTGCATACATGGGCCTGTATAAAACTTCCTTTTCCAAATGTTTAGCAGTTTAAAAAAAATTCTGAGCTTCACTTAATGCCCACTTACTCTGTCCTAAATCAAGCTCCTCCTATGCCGAGCAGCTTTCTCTACTGGAGAGACTCTCTGATGCCTCCTGGTGTTCCTGGGGCCTTGTCCAGTGCCAGGCACTCCATTGATGTTGCTCAGACTGGCTTCATACAGGAAATGAGTATATTTTAGAATACAATTAGTCCAGAAGTATGATATAAATATAAAATTAATGATAACAATATGAATAGTGATTATCGATGGACTGCTTACCATATACCAGGCAACATGTGGCTTTGCTTTCAATGTTATTTAATTCTTATAATGACCCTTTGGAAGTAGGCACTTTTATTATTTCTGTTTCATGGATGAGGAAACTGAAGCTAAAGTAATTAAAAAACAAAACAGGTTGGGCGCCGTGGCTCACACCTGTAATCCCAGCACTTTGGTAGGCCGAGGCAGGTGGATCATTTGAGGTTGGAGACCGGCCTAGCCAACATAGTGAAACCGTGTCTCAAAAAAAAAAAAAAAAAAAAAAAAAAATTCTGCTGGGTGATGTAGTGCATACCTGTAATCCCAGCTACTCAAGAGGCTGAGGTGGGAGAATTGCTTGAACCTAGGAGGCACAGGTTGCAGTGAACTGAGATTGCACCACTGCACTCCAGCCTAGGTGACAGAAGAAGACCCTGTCTTGAAAGAAAAAGAAAGAAAGAAAGAATGAAAGAAAGAAAGAAAGAAAGAGAAGGAGGGAGGGGGGGGGGGAGAGAGAGAGAGAGAGAGAAAGAAAGAAAGAAAGAAAGAAAGAAAGAAAGAAAGAAAGAGAGAGAGAAAGAAAGAAAAAAAGAAAGAAAGAAAGAAAGAGAGAGAAAGAAAGAAAAAAGAGAAAGAAAAAGAAAGAAAAGAAAAGGAAAGAAAGAAAGAAAGAAAGAAAGAACAAAACAAGAAGACTAAAAGTGCCCAAGCTCACATACCAAATTAGTACAGAGTTAGCATTCCAAGCTGGTCTCTCTGTTTCCAGAGCTTCTGCATCTAAACACTCTGTCATGAACATGAGTCTTGTCTCACCTTCCCTTTTTCCTGATGACACGGGCTAGACACATAAAATTCAGGAATGATCTACCTGATGGTGTATTCTAAAGCAACCACAGCAAGGAGGCCTGGTGGCCTTTGGGTATACAGGGAGCTGCAGGGACTTCTCCCTCCTGTAGCCCTGGTTATGTGATTCTCAAGGAACGTTGTACCACTGTTGGGAACATGGCACTCTTCCAAGGAGAACACCAGGACCAAGTTCCTTGCTAATGTTCACAACTGATAGGTAGTGGAAAGAGACCAGGCCTAAATATGACTCTGAACTTACCGGCTTTGTGATTTGGGGCATAGCACTGAACTCCTCCAAAACTGAGTTTTTCTCATCTGTGCAATAAGGACAAGAGTAGCGGCTACCTAGTGGAGCTGTTGTCAGGACTGAAAGAGCGTAATTCATTTGCATGTGTCTTGTAGGCAGCACTAGTTTTACAATGCAAAATTTGTTACTAGTGACAGCCCTTTCCAGTGAAAAACTTGATGCCATTTGGACCTGGCAAAAGTGATCAATAAGTGTCTGCTGATTGATTGGCACAGCACTGAGGGCCCAAGAGTCCTGAGGTCCATGGCCTGTTGTCCAGACTCCAGTGAGTGGTGGGTCCCGGGCTTCCAACGCTAGGGCCCCTGCAGTGGCTTCCATCGTTGAGAAAGACAAATGAGGCCAGGCCATAGGTTCCCAAACATCCGAGGTGTTGGCTCATCAGAGCTTGCTGTGGAGCATAGCTTGTGTGCTTTAGTCCTGTTCACTGGCACATTTGTATTCATTGAAAGCAATTGCCCCAAATGTAAAAGTCATAATAGTGATAGCCAAACACTCTGTCCTTTACTGACAGTCAGCCAAGCCTTGCATAATGATCACACCGGAAAATCACCATGGAGCAACAAATCTGCAGGGGGAAGAAAGGAAACACTTCCAATCATTTCTGAGTCAGCTTTCTGACTTATTGGTTTTGTTCCTTCCCACATGAAGCATTTATAGAAATGTGCTTGGCTCTGAGAAACAGGCTTCCCTGAATGGAGAGACGCATGCCTCAGTTAGGGGTGTTGAGTGGTTCAGGCAAAGTTCTAAAGTGAGAGATGAATGGTTTCGTGTTTTGTGGTTCTGAAAGTTGGGGGGTAAGACTTCTTTAGAAGGAGGATTGAGCGAACCAATCAGACTGAACACAGTATGCTTCCCCTCAGCAGGTCCAAACCAAACCACTTCTAACTTAGATTGGAAAGCCAAACTCTGTCCTCGTGTCACTGTTTATGAAGCCGTTGCATTCCTTGGCAGGAGAACATGGAGGCAAATCACAAAAGGAAGCAGAAATCATATAAAATCTTACTTTCAGTGGTGAGGTCTCTACTTTTTGTTGTCGGTCTTGGAGGAGCTGACACTGGCTGCATCCTTCATCATCATTTTCATAACGACTCTTAGAAGGAAAGAAAGGGAGGTACATGTTCTATCACTCAAAGTGATCAGGATGCTGATGACTCTACTTCTCTGCACAAGCAAGGTTGCTTCTTATCCAGTCTGATAATTTGGTCTCAGCCCCACGTGACCGAAGTGCTGGACTATCCTGGAGTCATGAGCTTATAAAGCAAAGTCTCTGCAGCAAAACAGTGCTGGGCAATGTGCGGCTGTGTCCATGTCTGGCAATGGCTTGACTTTCAATATGAGATTTGTTCTGATTATTTATTCAGAACTTCAAAGTCACCAACAGCAAACGGTCCCTCATACAGTTTAGATGACACGTGCTCTTATAGGGTATTGTGTATACATTTTCTCTAAAAAAGAGAAAAATATGTCTTCAGCAAGTCTGGAAACAAAAAAGAGTTAATTTCTGGAGTCCAACAGTTTTTTTTTTTTTTTTTTTATGAGGTTCCCTGAGACCCACTGAAACTCATCTAAAAGTCCCATCAGAGTCAGCATTGTGTGTGAGGTGTGTGCATCCAGAAGTACCTGTGATCCTAGCTGAGTCAAAAACTTGGAAGATGTGGGAGTTGAAGCAACAGATTAGAAATTTGATGACTATGACTATTTATGTATATATGTATGCAAACATAGCATCAAAACATCTGGATTAAAAAATAGAAAAATGTCTACATTGTTATCCATAGTTATGGATATATATAGAGATATATACAGATATATACTGATAAATATATAACATGCTAAATATCTGACTGAATAGTTTATGTCCTTTCTCAGTTTTATTTGGACTTAGACTAAGTGTAGACACAGCATGCTAGTTCTGATATCAGTTATGTAAGTAAGATGCCGTTTGTTCATAATTTGGGGTCTAGGTCTTTTTTCTTCTTAGGAAGCAGCTGGTAGCATCTGTGACATTTCTAATGCACTTGGACACACCTGACAATACCCTACCTTGATGAAAGTGTGAATGCCTATGCCTTTTAGGGAGCAGAGCCGAACTTGAAAGGCACTACCGCTGCTGTACAGTTAGCTGGATCTTCCTTCGCAGATTTGTAAATGTTTACTTAACTGATCTATGTGGCTGTAGTTTCTAGGTATTTGATAAGGAAGAAGAGGAGTGACATGCCTCTCCTCAAAATGAAGCAGCAAGAGATAGTCTTGTGTATTCTTTTTTTTTTTCTTTTTTTTGAGACGAGTGTGTCTGTTGCCCAGGCTGGAGTGCAGTGGCCTGATCTCGGCTCACTGCAAGCTCCGCCTCCCGGATTCATGTCATTCTCCTGCCTCAGCCTCCCGAGTAGCTGGGACGGCAGGCTCCCGCCGCCACGCGCGGCTAATTTTTCGTATTTTTAGTAGAGACGGGGTTTCACTGTGTTAGCCAGGGTGGTCTCGATCTCCTGACCTCGTGATTAGCCCACCTCGGCCTCCCAAAGTGCTGGGATTACAAGCGTGAGCCACCGCGCCCGGCCTCTTGTGTATTCTCTATGTTTTGAAGTTACACTTAGACCCAGGGACATGAAAACATGGTTTGGGGATCACTAGTAATCCCCTGGGCACCTCTTGGTTGTCCCCAGGCCTGCTTTCTGAGGTATTACAGTATGATGCTGTCTAGGCTTTGGTTTCTGGTATGAATTAACTTAATATATTTATTATATTACTTATGATTTTTAATGAAAACCAGACATCATCTCATCGGTGTTTCACCAAAGCACTGCCACATTTACTTATTTACTGACTTTTGTGGTCAATGAGGTTTTGGGTATTTTTAAAATCTCACTGATCTTATGTTGGTGCAAAGGTAATGGCAAAAACCGCAATCACTTTTGCACCAGCCTAACACTATTCGTAGACAAAAACATTGTATCTTGGTTTACTCTACATTTTATAGGTTGGTGCAAAAGTAATTGTGGTTTTTACCTCTTTTTTTTTTTTTTTTTTTTTTCTTTTTTAATGATGTCTCGCTCTGTCACCAGGCTGGAGTGCAGTGGCGCAATCTCGGCTCACTGTAACCTCCACCTCCTGGGTTCAAACAATTCTCCTGCCTCAGCCTCCTGAGTAGCTGGGACTAAGGACATGTACCACCACACCCAGCTAATTTTTGTATTTTTAGTAGAAATGGGGTTTCTACTACCATCATGTTGGCCAGGATGGTCTCGATGTCTTGACCTCGTGATCTGCCCGCCTTGGCCTCTCAAAGTGATGGGTTTTTACCCCTTTTTAATGGTAAAAACTGCAATTACTTTTTCACCAACCTAATAAACAATTCAATAAACATTTCTTGAGTACGTCACACACTTTGACGAGTGCTGTAGCTATTAGGATGAAAAGCTATCATTCCTGCCGTTAACAAATTCATAGCCTAGTAGAGAAGACAGAGAACAAATAATTATTTTAGAGATTGTAAAACCTGGTGATTTAGTGACAGGCTTGGAATGACATCCTCTGGATCTGAGTCTTTTTTCTTGCCATATACTAACTGTGTGCTCTTGGATAAGTTTCCTAATGTCACTTTATCTCAGAAAGGAAAGTCAACATCTAAATAAGAGTAAAAACTGTACCCTCTTATAAAGTTATTGTGATAATTAAAAGAATTAATACATGTATGAAGTGCTTCAAACAGTGCCTGGCAAAAAGCCGAAGTCTAATAAATGTTAGCTGCTACTATGATTCCTCAGAATTATGTGGACAATAAAATAAATATGTTTGCATCAAAATCACCTGGGGGGTGGGGGGAGCTTAGTAAATGCAGATTCCTGGGCCTCCATCTTGGAGTTTCTAATTTAGTAGGTCTAAGTGGAGCTTAGGCTTCTGCAATTTTAATAAGCACCTGGGTAATTCTGACATGGGTGCTCATCGGGCACATTTGGAGGGGAGCCCTGGTATGCTGGAGGAATTATACCAGCTTTTTTTTTTTTTTTTTCTTTAAGAGAAGAAGCAACATTGAGAAGGTGTGACTGTCTTTGGTTAGGAGTGGAGTCAAGAGAGACCTTATCATGTAAATCATGGTATGTACTGAGTTTTGAAGGATGAATAGGAGTTCAGCAAGCAGAGAGAACAATAGCACTGGCAGAGACACAGAGCTGTGGATCACCGTGGTATATGTGGAACATTAGGTTTTTCATGTTGTTGGAGGTCTCTTTAAAGGGGTGAAAGAGAGGTCTCTTTAAAGGACGGCAAAAAGTTGTGGGTGATGAGGTTGGAAGGTGAAAGTAATTTCTGGAGAGTAGCTGAGACCATCTAATTAAAGCATTTCAGTGAATAAATGGGTCAAATTGATTTCTGATTTCATGTGGACAAAAATGAGGGATGGAGTAGAAGTTTGATCTTGCAGTTTGTCATGGTGGTGATAAATAGAAACAGTCAATACTGTGCTAGTTAATCATTATGTCATATTCTCCTCTGATAGCCAGCGCTGAGCATTTCTAGGGAGAATTCAGCTTAGATGCTGGTAGTGAGGATATTTAGACACAGCAATGAGTTAAAAATAAGGACGTGAGCTCTCTCCCTCTTCCTCTTATGAATATCTCCCAAAAAAGGTAGGCTTTCACCCATCTGAAGTGTTTAGATATTTGGGATATTTTAGATTTGGATACTTGGATGCTTGGGAGTACTTAGGTAATGCCTCAAACTGTCTACTCCGTAAACTGAGAAGGGATCTTGGGGAAAAACGTTACTTTCTCTTTCTGTAGCATCAATAAAACTATGAAAATAGTGGGGGAATGGTCAGTGGTCTTATAGGACAGATAAATAAATGAATTTCTGGCAGAATACATGATTTTCTTCTTGCATTGTTTTAGATGAGATCGGGTGTGTTCAGGGTGGTACGGATGTATACCTTGCATTGTTTTAAACCAAGGGGATTTTACAGTGAATTTGAACAAGAAGAAAGTTCCAAGTGAAATCTGGCCATTGCTTTACATTTAATCTTTACATTGCTTTCTGGTAGAATAAAACTTTTTGTCAATTGTTTGGAGGATTCTATGAGTCACCTGATCCAGCAGGGGAAAGAAGGCGATTCTTTGGGAAACCTCGTTTGGTGACATGCAGTTGTTGGTGAGGTAAAGGGAAGGGACTAAAAAGGTAGTCAGAAATTGATTAGTTGTCAGAGGCATTCAAGGGTAACCTTTCTTTTTTCTTTCTTTTTAAAATTGTCATTCTTCAGATGTTCTATAGATGCTGTTTATTTATCATGCTACTAGCAGAAACTATGCTGCTCTAAAAAGTGACATAATCAAACCAAATCTTCAACTAATTTCACTGCAGTGGGACTCTGCCCACTGTGTGCTGCTCCATTATTATTGTATTAGCTTTTTAGCAATAATTGACATCTATCTGATATAAAAATTGATACTTGACAGAGGAAAAGAAAACCTGTTCTTTTGTGCTTAGAGCAAGTAGATGGAAACTTGCTTAAAAACTGTTTGGGAGTCAAATCGGAATATCTCTCAGCAACATTTCCCCACTTAGGTACAGTAACCAGAAGGTAGCATCCAAAAAATGTAAAGCATTGTTGGGCTTCTGGATGTCTCTGAGAGAGCTTGTGTTTAGATTAATGGACGGTCGACTGAATAGGGGGTCATGATGGGTGGCCAGACTCTTTGCAGCACAGTAGGCCTATTGTACATCTAAGAGCGACTCAATTCAAAGCGATTCATGGCTTGGATGCTTCTGTAAATATACATGAGCCTTTAAGCAAACCAGGAATTATAGAAGCTTTTATTTTTTTTCTTTAAGAGAAGAAAGTAAGAGAAAAAAGAGATGAAACAAATAAACACCAGAGAACTTTCTTTTGCAACAATGCCTTCTTTTCCTTTTGACATTGTTTTTTAAAGTTGCGGCAGTCCTGGGTGAATGAATATGGGTTTTTATCCCTTGAAACAGAGGCCTGCTGTCTGATGCAGGCTTCTTTTTCTTGCTTGATTGGCAGGACTTTCTGTCTCACTCCCATTAGAGAAGAAATACTGTTTAGATTTCGACACAAGATATTGCCAGTGGAATAAATAGTGCCATTTTCATGATAAAGTGGATGTTTAAGATTAAGGGTTTATTTAAGCCCACTGGTGAGCGACATTTCACTTGAATTAGGAGACACTCTTACAGGAAACAAATTTTATCAACCTAATTTTGTATTTTCCAAGTTTTTCCTGCGCAGCAGACAGAGGCAAAGATGTCGCCATAACCTTCTGTTAACAGCGGAACGCAACACCCAGGAGTAAGCGCTTGCAAGGTTAAAACAAAGAGCTCCCATGTAAACGGCAGAGGGCGCTCGAGGACTGGCTGCGAGGAGTAGTTGGACCTGACTTCCCCGTTTCTTGCCTTCTCTTTTTTAAATGTAGAAAGGAAAAATAAAAGGATCATCAGCCAGAAAACAAAGGGCGCCAGAGAACCAAATGTATGCAGCTGAAGAACTTGAAAAAAATTCTGGGGACTCAAGAGAGGAACCCATATTCTCATTCTCGTTGTCAGTCATCTTGCAGCTCTCCTGGCCTAGTATCGCCTTCTCTTCTCCTGCCACATTCCCCACTCCACACTCCCTCAATTTGGTCCTACGAGATTTGGTCCCGTTAGCCAGCACCGTAGGCTGCCTTTAGGAAAACCCCTGACTCGCATGACGTCACCACGCTCAGCGGGAGCGAAACTTCCCAAGCACCCCAGTGGATGGTGCTAACAAAAGTTAAGCAGCGCCCCACCTCCTGTGTGCAACAGGGGTATCCCCCCACCCCCTTTTTTGGTAAGGGAGGTGAGGTGGGAGGAGCTGACATCGGGACACCTGGTTCTCAGCCCAGCGCTACTCCCAGGGGCCTCCCTTTAGTCTTTGTACTCCTGTTCTTCATTTGTAAAATGAGGGAATTGGGCTAAATGGTCTCTAAGCGCTCAGGTTCTGTCTGTTCGTAAAATTGTGAGAGGTTAAGTCACTCCAAAGCAAGATTTTTAGTGCAAAATTTTGAAGGAATTGAGGCAAAATGTTTTTTTCCTCTCTTCTTCCTGGAGTGTGCATTACCTGATTAAAAGTCTTGAATATTTCACTTCTATCTCTGTGGTGTATCGATCAAAAAGTTTATTGAACTTTTACCCTATGATCAAAATAGAGACGCGCAGATTAGATTATACCTTAATTGGCAGTTTTCTTTTTGCTAACGGTTTATTTGAGTTCACAGCCATTTCTTTGTTAAGTTAAAGTATTGCCTGATAAACTGACAGATTACACTTGCATTTTCTCTTTTGTTCTCAGAATAAACTTCAAATATTCTTTTCTGGGGGGATGTTCGAATTTAATTGGCCCTAATGAGAGCCAGATTGCTCATTAGAATAAAAAGAAAAATGACAATCTGTGTCACGTTTATCATCCTCAGCGATGGGCAGGGTTGTACTAAGGTTTGGAATAAGTGGACAGATGTAGAGACTAAGAGGGGCTCTGATAAACAGAGATATTGAATGTAGATAATAAGTCAATCTTAAAATTAAGCATGTGTTTACATTGTGTTCAAAGACTATGAAGCCATTGGGAGACAGAATGTGGGGAGAGTTTAGCAACAGCCCTCTTAGCTGGTGACTTCAGGACAGAAACTTCTCAGTTCTCAGTAGGGGCTCCCTAAACAGCAGGCAGAAGTGGATAAGTCAATTTTGTCAAATATAGGAAAGTATATCATGTTTCAGAAGACCAAAACATTATTTCAATATGAGTAAGAGTTTTCTCTTTTACCTAAGAAGTGAAATGCTCACCAGTTTTATTCTGGAATGTCAGTGTGGCCCATTTTCCCTTAAATATTTGTGCCAGCAATTTCGTAGTTTCCTTGAGGGCATATTTTAAAATCTATTTACCTCCACAGTGCCTACTTTGCATGGGGGCTTTTGCAATAAGGGGTGCTCAAAGGCAGTTGTTGAACTGAATGCTCATATTAATTTTTTCCTCTTTAATGCAACACAACAGTCACAGAAAGAAACCAAAAAAAAAAAAAAAAAAAAAAAAGAAAAGAAAAAAAAAAAAAAAGAAAAAGAAAAAGCCTTGCATGAAGTCACAATTTGGCTCATATCAGGTGCTGAGTCCATTTCCAGCTCTAATGACTGGATACTCATCACCAGCTTCATCTAGGCTGCTGGGCATGAGCTGCACCAGTTAGGAGATGCACCAGTTGAGAGATGCTCAGATCATTAAACATGAATGTGCTAAGCACCAAAACTCAGATTTAGTGCAAGCTTAAAGTGGCTATTTCTTAGATCCAGCATTGTGAGTTTCAGAAAAAATAATTTTTTTTTTTATGTTAGTACTAATGCCGCTTTCTATCTGAGTCACTTCTGAAAAGGAGTTCTGTGCTAGGGCAGTGCAATATATAGTTTTGTGACATTACTGAGTGAGAACCAGCAGCAGTGTGGCAAAGTGCTTAGTTGAATCAGAGCCATAATCATGTTTATGCTTACTCAGCTATTGTTGCATTTGGGAGAAGTTGTTCTGGGAAATGGTGGTGATGATGGTGGTGGAATAGTATGCGATGTGGTTAGAAACACTGTTTTTCCATTCATTGTTTAATCTTTGATTCTTCATCTGTAAAATGGGACTTCTTGCCATTGAGTTGTTTGAAGGTTGAGAAAAATATATGTAGAGTCCCTAGAGCATATTTAAAAGCAGGCATTCAAAAATAGGCTACTTTGTTATTTAAGTTCTAAAAAGCTCTTTTCTTCCCAACTATATTTCCAAAGAGCTGTCAAATAATATACTTAGTTTTTGATTAAGACTGATGGCTTCCAGAATTACTGGGACAGAAACACTAACTACTCATTAAAATAATCCTTTGTGCCTTCAAGCTTTCAGTTCTTTTCTTCTTCCTCCATTTTCATTCTACTTCTCTCCTCAGAACAATTTCTAAATTCTGCTTCTACCACATCTATTTGATAATAATCTAGTAAGTTACTCTTCCTGAGAATATTTAATTAGTAGGAAACAAATCTATCCACTAAGAAATAAAGTATGGAAGGGGAATTTTAAGCTTTGGTCAACACATTGGAACATGTTTTTTTAGAGTACTGGGAAGTTTTCAGTGTTCTTGAAATTAAATTCATTGGTGGTAACTAAGGCATGAAACAGATCATCTATTAAATCATCAAAAATTAAAGATTAAATAGTTTATTTCACTAGTTAGTTATCTAGAAAGGCAATGAGAAAAAAACGTTTACATTCACTCATTTATTTCAATTTTTTTTTTTTTTTGAAATGGAGTCTTGCTCTGTCGCTCAGGCTGGAGTGCAGTAGTGTGATCTCAGCTCACTGCAGCCTCCACCTCGTGGGTTCAAGCAATTCTCGTGCCTCAGCCTCTGGAGCTGCTGGGACTAAAGGCACAAGCCATCATGCCAAGCCAATTTTTGGACTTTTTTAGTAGATGCGAGGTTTCACTGTGTAGGCCAAGCTGGTCTCGAACCCCTGATCTCAAGCGATGTGCATGCCTCAGCCTCCCACAGTGCTGGGATTACAGGTGTTAGCCACTGAGCCTGGTCATTTATTCAATATTTTTAAGTGATGGATTATTATGAGCCAAGAACCATTGGTGCTGAAGAGTCAAAAGGCTTGAGGCACAGTCATTGGACAGAGAGTTCCCAGCCTAGAATCAGAGAGAGCAACAGCAATGCATTGATAACCCGGAGGCAAAGTGGGGATGACTGAAAGGAGGTTGTTGAGGAACCAGCTCTGACAACCATGGTCTTCAGAAAGCACACTGACTCTCTCTGGAATGAAAAGGCTGCACAGGCCATGCCAGGTATAACCTGGGCAGTTGAGAATTTTCACTGGGGCCATGTATTTGCTCATGGACAATGGACTGGATCTGTCTAGATAATTATTTTTTGAGCAGAAAATTCTCTGAAAACATGAGCAAGATTATGAAGTCAGGGGAAAGTGATGTGACCTCTGTTTAACCTTGGGACTATTTATAATTTTAAACTTTTTCACTGCCTAGGTGAACAGGGGAAAAGTCTTCTGTTTCTACCCTTATATCCTCTATTATACTAATTGCAGGAAGAAGGCTTCTAAAGTCCACCATTAAAAGCAGTAAGGAAACTCTACCCATGACATGAAACACTACACCAAGCCAATGTAAAATTGAGTTACAGGCTCACAGGATTGTGGCCTTTATTTGAAGTTGTCAGCTGTGCTATTGTGGGTTAACTATTCTGAAAGCATACATCTTTTTTCCCTAGGCAGTAAGGCTGATTTCTGTAGTCTTATTTTATTTGGGAACTATGCTGTGCTTAAATATAGTCTGTGGGTGAAATTGTTATAAGTTGGCATTTGTACTTTATATGGTTTTGTATTAGGAAATTTTAGTTAAAGAAAAACACTCACAGGAACTTGGGCAAATGCCCCTTATTCAGAGCATTCTTTTTAGGTTCTCACCATGTTACATTCTGAAACCATAAGTTTCCTAAGAAGCAATGCAAATAGGAAACAGTACATAGTGTGGAACATAAGAACTCAAAGCACCGTGGGATCCAATTAGTCCTAGCAATTTGATAAAAATAAATTTTAAAGTCATGTACCTCCTTGTTAAGTATTGTGACAAATATTCACTTATTCTGACAACGCCAATATTGAGGGGCTGAACTGAGGAATTATGAGGGAAGGCTATCACTTAAGGAACCCTATATGGAGCCCTATATATACAGGAACCTCTCAGAATTTAAGCTGCAATCATTGTCAATTTTTTTTGTTTACTTTGTGTATTTCAGTTAATAAGGTACTAGACATTAAACTTAAATGTTGCATTTAAGTACATGATTATGAGATATGCAGTGCAGACTGAAGATGTTACAATTGGCCAAACCTATGGAGAGAGACAGAACGTAAGAGAATGAACTGAAAAGAGTATCATGGCAGGAAACACACCTACAATTTCATGACAGCCTTTCAGGGCATTTTCTCTGTGGCTATGTGAACTTGCTGAATCACTGGGCTTCTATTCAGATCACCAAATGAGGAGACAAAGGCAATAGCATTGGTAGCTGGATGGTTTTTCCTGTTGCCTTCAAATAGGGCTCAAAGCTGAGGACAAAGAAGCATCAAGCATTTCACTTTCTAAAAAGAAATATGAAAAATTGGTACAGGAAACCTGTTTTAGGGTTCTAGGTTCTGTTAATACCATCTCGAGGTTCTGCCATCTTGCTTTTCAAGGTCATACTGTCAGCACATGCTGCTTTTACTCATCTTCCATTGGCCAGAATCAGTCACATGGTTAGCCTGACTGCAAGGAATCAGAGAAATGTAAAGAAGTGCATGGAAATTAATGAGGATCAACATTCATTGTGCTAGACTTACTGGCATATTTGGAAGCACAATGACTTCACTCGCTTTGTCAACACCAAGTGAATAAGGGCTCTAAGGATTCACTATTAGAGACTGAGGATAATTGAAAGAAGGGAAGACTGTCTCTGATAGGTCACCTGCTTAGGCAATAAACTTACTGAAATCCTTGTGTATATCTTACCAGAGAAAAGACAATTATTGAAGACCAATAGGAAGACAAAGAGAGGGGGTGGCATTGGAGTACTCCACACTCACACTGGTTGGAATGTCAAAGATACAGGAAGTAGCAACAACAACAACAACAACAACAACAACAACAAAGTGGGATCTTTCTGTAGGCCAGATGGACTCTGAAAAAAGTTGTAGTGAAGTCACTGAGCAGTTCCCCCTTCAAGAATGTGGGCTACAGTGAAAAGGGGCCAGGCATCAAGAGACTGTGGGATGCTCTCCCGGGGCCAAGAGCTATAAAGAATTACAGCATGTCAAGCCAGGGATAGAAATCCTACAGAGAGCTGTGCAGCATAGATGGCCTTGCAGAATACTCCAAAGAACATTCATATGTGTCCTGTTAAAGAGCCAGTATTGAATGCTTGATCACTCATGGAGAACTGTAGGCATATCTCTCTCTCTCTCTCTCTCTCTCTCTCTGTCTCTCTCTCTCTCTCTCTCTCAGAATCCAACAGAGAAAAAAACTGCAACAGACAGAAGATGGAAATTAAGCAAGAGGCAAGTGTTTCCTTCTTACCTGTTTACCCTTACAACCCTCAACATTAGAGGAGTAAGGGAAGAAGAGAGCAGGAGGAGGGATGCCAAATCCAGAATAGACTTTCCCTCACTCTAAGGAAGAAGGGAGAGGAATAAATAAAAGCAGATCATGCCTTCTCCACTCCAGCTGTTTTGGAAGAGAAAATGTGAGTTTAAAATTCAGCTGGATTCTGAAAATGACGGCACAAGAAAATGATGGAATCTTCTGAAGACATTGTTTGAGGAGCAGAAAGAGAGTTTCAATGCAGCAGGATAGAAAGTAGTTATTGGAGAATAAATAAAAGCAATTATTCATTGAAACTTCCACTGAGGTGAGCCTTTTTGATAAGCTGGTTATAGATTCATAAGAGCCTGCAATCTGACTTATTCATATTGCTCATGTTTCTGATGGGTTGGACCAAAGATTTAAATCTGACTTAAAAATATGAGAGACTGATAATGTGGAGTGAAAGTGAAATGAGGTTGGACTTGTGACATCAACAAGACATGAGAGCTGGGATGTTGTGTTTACTGGCCTGACCCTATCATCTTTCACATGAACAAAAGAGGGACCAGAGTTGGCATATGACTGGCATCAGATAAAATTACTGCTTCATAATCAAGATAGTTAACTTGATAATATTTAGAGTACTCTTAAAAATAAATGCTCTAGTTCTTGTTTTGTATGTAAACTGCTTCATCATTTAATTTCAAAATAAATAGATTTGAAGATGAGAAGATCATTCTTTTTATATTGGTCCTCTGCAATTTTCAGGCCACTTGAAAAGTAGTGACTTGAAATTTTTCTAGATCTTTTATAATCCAGGGCACACATTGCTCAGAATTCTTTGAGCTCAGAGTCCCCTAGAATAGTAACTAAAGAATAAAAGAACTCTGTTGTATGTTCCAAATGTTACTGGGCTTCCAGGATTAGCTTATAACATTGTCCCTTTCTCTTTCTTTGAAGTAGGACTTACCTCTTCATCAAATCCCCAAAGTCAATCCAGTTCTACAGAACATTAGAGAGTAATATAAATTTTCCTCGATATGTCATGGTGTAGCACCATCCCCTCTTTTTAAGCATTTTACAATACTTAGTAAAATTCCCAATCAAGTACCTTGTGCCTCTCCAGTCATCAGCTGCTTCTTTTCACTCTTAGGTGCTCCTAACCTGTAGCCGTTTCTTGCCTCCCAGAAATTTTATGATCCCTTTTCCACGTAAAGCAATTGACTCTTCTCTTAGCTTCTTTCATCTTACACCTTCACAGCATCATCTCACAAGGTAGGCCCCACTTTGGGGACAGTATCCTTAGAGAGCTGAGGGGGATTTTAAATAAGAAATAGGAAGCAATCTAAGGGTCCATCAACAGATGAACAGATAAAGAAAATGTGGTACATAGACACAATGGAGTACTATTCAGCCATAAAAAAGAATGAGATCCTGTCATTTGCAACAACATGGATGGAATTGGAGGTCATTATGTTAAGTGAAATAAGCCAGGCACAGAAAGACAAACATTGCATGTTCTTATTTATTTGTAAGAGCTAAAAATCAAAACAATTGAATACATGGGCATAGAGAGTAAATGAATAGTTACCAGAGGCTGGGAAGGGCAGTGGTGGGGAGGTTGGGATAATTAATTAGTACAAAAAAATTAGAAAGAATGAATGAGATTTACTATTTGATAGCACTAGAAGGTGACTATCGTCAATAATAACTAATTGTACATTTAAAAATAGCTGAAAGAGCATAATTAGAATGTTGTAACACAAAGGATAAATGCTTGTGGGGAGGGATACCCCATTTTCCATGATGTGATTATTATGCATTGCATGACTGTATCAAAACATCTCATGTATCCCATAAATATATACACCTATTATATACCCACAAAAATTAAAAATAAAAACAAACAAAACAAAATAAATAATTTTTTATCTGAAATAAATGTAGCATCTTCAGGCAGTAGAGTATTCTTCATGTATCTCAGTTCATCATGAGCAGCTGATGTTTGTAGATTTCCCCCTTACTTGTAGAAGTTCAATCTCTGCCCTCAAAGAGAGTTGCTCAGTGTTGGATGTGGCTTGTAGAGAACTGAGCCTTTACAGTTGGTGTGGGTTACCTATGTATGGCTTTCTCTCTGGGCTGACCTCATGTTCATGCTAGTGTCTGTTCTTGTGTCTCTCTTCTTTGGTCTATATCAGATCTGAATATGGGCTACTGTGCTAACTTGATATCAGGCTCAGCCCTGGCCCACCCTTCTTCTTACTGACTTCTCATTATATGAACCACATTTTACCATCCCTTCCTATTTCCCCACTGCATTCAGCTTTGTCCTTCTCCATGTTTAGAATGTGACTCCTGCATCAACTTTGAGAACTGACCTTAGTTTTGCTGTCAGAGACACAACTCCCAGATCAAGTAGAGGGAATTTGTTGGGTTTCAAGTCACCATTGCTAATCTTAGATGATGTGAAGAGAAACGTTCATGTCTGGACTGACATGTCCCTATGTGTCACCACAAGATGAGATATCTGGCATATCCAGAAAGAAAATATAGATAGATAGATAGATAGATAGATAGATAGATAGATAGATAGATAGATATGCAACAATTCATATCACTATCTAAGGGATCATATACATGCAGACAAATCCACTTTGACTTTTAGTTGAAGTTTTCCAAGAGTATAAATAGATGCAATTCCATGAAATTGTCAGTACCTTCTAAAAAGCTTCCTCAGAGTTAGTTCATGAAACAGGCAGGCATTTGGACCTCACAGTCTGAAATCATGAGCGCTAGAAGACCCATGGCATGGGGTTTTGGTGAAGTAGGAATGCTGATCTCTCTGCTGTTAGCCACGCAGCTAGTGAGGGAGCCAAATTCACTGCCCAGCATCAGCCTCTCACTGGACTCGCCTGTCATCTGCTCATCACTACAGGGATGTTTTATGAGGTAAATTACATACTATTCTTGAATTTGGGGGTTCTGGATGATCTTGGGTTTTTATCTAGATTCTCAAGCTCTTACTTTGTTTTCTTAGTCACTCCCAGCCAAGGCTACTGTTTGTCACATGCTACAAGGGAGACATCTCCTCTCCCTGCCTGGGCCATTTCGATCTGTCTATTCAACCTCTCAAAGTCTGTAATTAGCCTCTCTCAGAGAACAGGGTAAAACACAGAACCTGAGGTGAGGAAATGGGATGTGAGTCTTGGCTCTGAAATATGCCCATTCTGTGACCTTACGAAGGCACATTGCTTCTCTGAAACTAATTTTCCTTGTCAGTAAAATAAGCATAAAAATACCTTCCTCATAGAGTTGCTCAAGAACTTAAATAAGACAAGATATAGGAAAATGCTTTCTAAAATGTAAAATTCTTACAAATGCAAAGTGGTATTATTCTCTGGCAATCTATCTGTAAAACTTAGCACAAGGAATTTGTCTCCCTTATATCCTCTATGGAACAAGGTAGAATGGAAATACAACTAGTTATTTTGCTCTAACGTTTTCTTGCAACTTTCATGTTTTTGAATGGTAATTCTTTTTATTGGGAAATTTTGTCAACCTTTCAAAACATCAGTTTTAACAGTAAAAGTTACCGTTCTTCATTATAGTAACCCACATACATATTGTTTTAGGACATTAATATAACATGACATTATCTAGCACTCATTTATTTACCTATTCCACCAACAAACTACTGGAATCATGGTGGACACCGCGAAGGATACAAGAAGACAAGGGGAAGTATTCTTCTGATCTTACTGCTTTCTAACAGGGAGGCCAGCACACATGAAACAATTAGAAGCAAGAGAGTTACTCAAAGATTACCTGCTTAAAATAGCTATACACGGAGAATTTTAGAGGCTACCTTTTTACCAGACTCTCTGTGCCTTTTAAAATGGTTACCTAATTTTTGCATCTCAATTCAGAAATCGATGCAACTATTAGGCATCACTCACAATTTATTATATGTCTCTTTAGTCTCTGTTTGTGTCCTACCTTAGAGATTATAATATGAATGAGCAGCAATTTTCTGTATTCATTACTTAAATTTCACTTAAAAAACCTCTCCTCAATTTTACCTCTTTATGTTTTAATTTTGGGATTGCAACTTGACTTGTATATTTTGCTTGCAAAAGTCATACCGCAGATAGAGAGTAAGAGCAGTTCTAAACCCCTAGTCTTCTTGAGTTGAAGCTTTCTTCTCAGCTACCATAAGAGTAGAAAGGGTTAATGAATTAGTCAGTTCTCTGCTCTTTGCTCAGTTTCCGGTGGTAACCTAAACCCAATGGAACCACACAGACCTGCACTCAGCTTTTCCATCGTTTATATTTCTGGTGCCTGAAACAATGTCCTTAAAATGAAAGGAGCATTCTTGGCAAAAACAGATACCTGCTGTTTGGGTGAACTTGAGAATCCTTTGGTTTGCCTTAACAAAATAAATATTTCAGGGAAGAGCAAGTTCCAGGTCTGAAGATGACCTAGGTTGGGCTGGCTCCATGGAGTAATAGCCAAGGCATTGAGGATAATGGAAATAGATGGTCTCTGTAGGAGGGAAGTAGCAAAGAAGTGAGAGGGAAACTCTGGATGAGATTATTACTTAAAGTATGGTTTGGCTGGAGGAATAGGAGCCGTGCTCCCTAGAAGGATGCAAGAATCGAATATGTGGGTAGCTGTGGTTCACTTCCCAGAGGATAGTCTAGACTGGAGTCATTGTTCAAATGTTGCTTCCAGCAAATACTAATTACAGACCTTCAGAAAGTTAGGAGGCTGTCCGTAGAGAAAGAATGTAGATGAAAAATATTAAAAATAAATATTAGTGTCAAAAATGGGAAGAAGAGATGATAAAAATTATGCCTGCTATATGCCAAATGCTATGCAAATTGTTTTTCATTTACTCCTCTCAACTAACATATGAGATATCTTACTATTGCCATCTTTCATAGGAAGGAACTGAGGTTCAGTTAGGTTAAGTTACTAAAGGTGGCAGAACAAAAAAATAACAAAACCAAATTTTAATCCCAATTTGTCTGACTCTAAAGTCTAGATTTTTCTCTACTACAGGGTTTGGCCTTCCAAAGTCTGTCCTCTGTAGGATTATGCTCCTCCTGGCTAGTCATGATCTCTGCTATCATTCACTGAGCACTGTATATATATACATTTTATGTATATTATTTATCATGCTCACAAAAACCCTGAACATAAGTTTTATTATTCTTATTTTACAGATAAAGAAGCTGAGGGGTGAGCAGTTTAAGTTGTACTCAAAGGCATACAGTAGGTGGAACCGAGACTCACACCCTGGTTTATCTCTCTCCAAAGTCCACGTTGGTTTCTGTTTTTAAAATAATTATCTGAATACAGTGAAGTTAAAAAATTATTCCAAATCCAATAAGTTTGTTATGTTAAGTGACTTCTTCCCATAATACTTTGGGAAACCCTCCCAGTCATGAATCACCATGTTAGAGTGGGCTGTTTATATGGTTGCCAGGAAGACAGGAAGGAAACAGACTGTGTTTCAGTCTATCTATCTATCTATCTATCTATCTATCTATCTATCTATCTATCTATCTATCTATCTATCTGTATCTATCAACTATCTATCTATCTATCTAGTCTATTATCCATCTATTAATATTATCTGTCTATTGATCTATCTATCTAATCTATCATCATCTATCTATCCATCTATTTATCTGTCATGTACCTATTTTGCCATGAAGTAGCAATATAGCAATTCCATCCCTAAGTTGAAGGTATAGCTAACTTTAAAAAATTCTTAATAAACTCAAAAACAAAACAGCAACCTACCAAGAGATGGATTCAGGGGTAAAATGAAGGATGAAGCCAGAGGCAGAATAGACACAAAACTGTTCTTCTTTTCTAGGTGACTTCAATCCTCTTTCTCCCAGTTGTTAATGTGCTACCAAGAGTCAGGGCTTCAGCTTTTTCAACACCAGATCCTACAGTCTTGCAACAGGATTTAATTCAGTACTTACATCCCCTTGAGAAACAATTATTGGGAGCTTACTATGTTCTGGCACTGTGCTAGATGCTGTAGACACACAGCTTTGCAAGACACATTCTCTGTCTTCAAGGAGCTCACAGTCTACAGGGGGACATAAACTTAAATTGTGAAGGATGCATTCTTGAGAAGCTCTCATAATTCAAAACACCAGAATTCAAGAAACTACCATATATAGCTAGTGACATATACTACTGGCACCTTCTCCTCTTGTTTCTGGTATCCAGTCAAATGGAAGCACATCTATGGAGTCCCATATGTCAAGAAAGAGCCATGATCCAAGTTACCAAGTTGTTCCTGTGGGTGAGAAGATATTCTGAAACTAAAGTTCAATCAAGCATAAATGCTATCCTTCCAGTACAATCCATACTTCAGTGTAATCAAAATGCTGATGAGGAGAAATTTCTCTTGATAGATCTATTCCAGCTAAGAAATGCAGCATGAGTTATAGAATTATGCATTGATCTTACTTGGATTTTGCTTCAAATGAATATACTGTAAAAGCAAGTAAGCAACAACAAAAGCAATAGCTTGCAACTAAAAACAACTCAAATGGCCACCCAATGGGTAAGCAATTCAACAAATTGTGGTATATCTTTACAGTGGAAATGATAGTCATCAATAAGAAGGAATGAACTATTGGTTCACATATGAAATGGAGGAATCTCAAAATAATTATGTTGTATGAAAAAAGTCAGTCCCTCCTCCTCCTCCAAAGAAGTATATATTGTATTATTTTATTTATGTAAAATTTTAGGAAATGCAAACTGATCTATATTAATAGAAAGCAGGTTGAGTGGTTGCCCGGAGATGAGTGGGGCAGTTCAGAAGGTGTAGAGGGAGAATTACAAAGGGATCTGTGCAAACATTTGGGAGTGATGCTTATATTTATTATCTTGATTATGGTGACAGTTTCATGAATGTATGTATTTGTCAAGAACTAACAGATTTATACTATAAAAACCTGTTGCTAGTTATGTTTCAATTATATCTCAAAAGTTTATTTTTTTAAAAAGTGTAACAAAATCCTTTCCTATTATGCATGTATATTTGACCTTCGGTTAACTTTCTAGCTGTGTTCCTCTAGCAGTTGCATAGGGTAGCATGATACCTATGTTGCCGGGCAACACTGGTTATGGCAAAAATGATCCCTAATTAGAAAATTGTATTTGAACTTGGAGGAATTAAAAATACACTATAAATACCTGACAGGGACATGAAATAAAAAACAAATTTCAAGACAATTTTCCCCATAAAACTGGCCAAAGATGGTAGTTCTTTCTATTTACCAGTTTAAGTGGCACTATCATTTGTTACTGCTAGAAATATGAAGGATGATGATTTTGAAATTAAATAACTCTTGATGAATTAAAAAATTGATAATGTGCATTATTTCAATGGGATGAAGTAAAATTTTATTATGTTGTATTACATTTCAAATTTACATATTTTAAAGTACCATCAAATGTGATTGCCATATAAAGCAATATGATGAGTGCAATGACAAAGGTAAGCTCAGGATGCTTTGGGGGCACCTATGTGTATGTGTGTGTGTGTGTGTGTGTGTGTGCGCGCAGAAGGCAATCAGGGAAAATTCCAGGAGTTCAGTCAAGTTTGGGATGAAGGGACAAAGGTGAAGGACATCTCAGACAGAGGACAGAATGTGTGAAAGGAGAAAAAGTAAGAAGTAAAGTGGTGACTATGGAGACCTGAAGGCTGTTTGATGTTGCTGATGGAAAGTGAGAGATAGGAAATAGAGGGGCTAGGTTGCACATGTCAGTCCAGAGCATCTTGTCTAAGGTGTTAAAAAATCTTAGACCTGAAGTAGAGGGGCATATTTTCCCCCAAATCTCCCCTTGTCTCCCTCTGTCTAATCATTTTGCTTACCCCATATGTTATTTCAAAAAAGCCATCTCTGAGCAATCAATCTACAATGATACTTCTTGACAACTTCTATTTCTTTAACTTGTTTTTTTCATAGCACATACCACTTCTTGACATAAAATTATCTATTTGAAAAATTGTGTTACTATTGTCTTCTTCAGTAGAATGTAGTTCTATGAAGACTAAGTAAGGCTCAGTTTGTTTTGTTTCCTGCACCCTCAATAACCTCAGTTTCCCAGCCTCTGGTAGTCATCCTTGTATACTCTATCTCTATTAGTTTAATTATTTTAATGTTTAGCTCCTGCAAATAAGTGAGAACATACAAAGTTTATCTTTCTGTTTTGCCTGGCTTGTTTCATTTATAATGTCCTCTAGGTCCATCCTTGTTGTTGCAAATGATAGGATCTCATTCTTTCTCAAGCTGAATAGTACTCCATTGTGTATATGTACCACATTTTCTTTATCCAGTCGTCAGTTGATGGACCCTTTTGTTGTTTCCAGATCTTGGCTCTTGTGAATGGTGCTGCAACAAATACTAGAATGCACATATCTCCTTGATATACTGATTTATTCTCTGATGGTTAATGATGTTGAGCACCTTTTCATATGCTTTTTTGCCATTTGTATGCCTTCTTTTGAGAAATGTCTATCAGATATTTTGCCCACTTGTAAAGCAAATTATTAGATTTTTTTTCTTATAGAGTGGTTTGAGCATTTTATATATTCTAGTTATTAATCCCTTGTTAGATGGGTAATTTGCAAATATTTTCTCCCATTCTGTGGGTTTTCTCTTTATTTTGTTGATTGTTTCCTTTGTTGTGAAGAAGCTTTTTAATTTGATGTGATCCCATTTGTCTGTTTTTGCTTTAGTTGACTGTGCTTGTGGGGTATTAAGAAATCTTTGCTCAGTTCAGCATCCTGGAGAGTTTCCTCAATGTTTTCGTTTAGTAATTTCATATTTGAGGTCTCAGATTTAAGACTTTAATTCACTTTTGTTTGATTTTTGTATACGGTGAGAGGTAGGGATCTAGTTTCATTCCTCTGCATGTGAATATGCAGTTTTCCTAGCACCATTTATTGAAGAGATGGTCCTTTCCCTAATGTATGTTCTTGGCACCTTTGTCAAAAACGAGTTCACTGAAGATGTATGGATTTATCTCTAGATTCTCTCTTCTGTTTCCCTGATCTATGTGTCTGTTTTTAGGCCAATACCAAACCATTTTGGTTAACCTTTGTAGTATAATTTGAAGCCAGGTGATGCGATCCCTCCAGTTTTGTTCCTTTTCCTCAGGATAGTTTTGACTATTCTGGATCTTTTGTGGTTCCATATAAATTTAGAAATATTTTTTCTGTTCCTGTGAAGAATGACATTGGTATTTTGATAGGAATTGGATTGAATCTGTAGATTGCTTCAGATAGTATGAACATCTTAACACTATTGATTATTCTAATCCATGAACATAAAATATCTTTTCACGTTTTTGTATCTTCTTCAATTTCTTTCATCAGTGTTTTACCATTTTACTGTAGAGATCTTTACTTCTTTGGCCAAGTTAATTCCTTGGTACTTAATTTTATTTGTAGCTATTGTAAATGGGATTACTTTCTTGATTTCTTTTTTTAGCTTGTTTGCTGTTTGTGTATAGAAATGCTACTGATTTTTTTGTATGTTGATTCTGTATCCTGCAACTCTATCAAATTTATTTATCAGTTTTCATAGTTTTTGACGGAGTCAGTAGGTTTTCCCAAATATAAGATCTATCATTTGCAAATAAGGATAATTTGACTTCTTCCTTTCCAGTTTAGATGCCCTTTATTTCATTCTCTTGTCTGATTGCTCTAGCTAGGACTTCCAGGGCTATGTTGAATAACAGTGGTGACAGTGGACATCCTTATCGTGTTCCAGATCTCAGAGGAAAGGCTTTCAGTTTTTCCCTGTTCAATATATAATATTACCTACAGGTCTGTTGTACATGGTTTTTACTTTGTTGAAGCATGTTCCTTCTATACCTAGTTTTTTGAAGGTTTTTATCAAGAAGGGATATGGAATTTTGTTGAATGCTTTTTCAGCATCAACTGAAATGATCATATCATTCTTATCCTTCATTCTGTTGATATGATGTATCACACTGGTTGATCTGATATGTTGAACCACCCTTGTATCTCTGGGATAAATCCCACTTTGTCATGATGAATTGAATGATCTTTCTAATGTGTTGTTGAATTCAGTTTGCTAGTATTTTGTTAAGAATTTCTGCATCAATATTTGTCAGTGATATTGGCCTTTTCTTTTTTTGATGTGTCTTTGGTTTTGGTATCAAGGTAATACTGGCCTTATGGAATTAGTTTGAAAGTATTCTCTTCTCCTCTAGTTTTTTAGAATAGTTTGAGTAAGGTTGGTATTAGTTTGGTAGAATTCATCAGTGAAGTCACTGGGTCCTGGGATTTTCTTTGCTGGAAGAATTTTTGTTAAGGTTTTGATCTCATTACTTGTTATTGGTCTGTTTAGGTTTTGGATTTCTTCCTAGTTAAATTTTGGCAAGTTGTATGTCTTTAGGTTTTCCAATTTATTGGCATATAGTTGTTCATTGTAGCCAACAATTATCCTTTGAATTTCTGTGGCATCAGTTACAATGTCTACTTTTTCATCTCTGGTATTATTTATTTGGGTCTTCTCTCTTTTTTTATCTTAGTCTGGCTAAAGATTTGGCAATTTTATTATCTTTTATAAAACCAACTTTTTGTTTTGTTGATCTTTTATATTGTTTTTCTCATTTCAAATTCATTTATTCCTGCTCTGATCTTTATTATTTATTTTCTTCTATGAATTTTTGGGTTTGGTTTGCTCTTGTTTTTTTAGTTCTTTAAGATGCATCATTAAGTTATTTGAAGTTTTTCTTCTTTTTAGTATAGGTGGTTATAGCTATAAACTTCCCTCTTAGTACTGCTTTCACTGTATCCCATAGGTTTTGGTATGTTGTATTTCTGTTATTGTTTGTTTCAAGAAAGTTTTCAATTTCCTTCTTAATTTCTTCATTGAACCACTGGTCATTCAGGAGCATATTTTGAAATTTCCATGTGTTTGTATAGTTTCCAAAATTCCTCTTGTTATTGATTCCTAGTTTTATTCCACTGTGGTCAGAGAAGATGTTTGATATTATTTCATTTTTTGGAATGTTTTAAAACTTGTTTTGTGACCTAACATATGATTTATCCTTAAGAATGTTTCATGTGCTGAGGAAAGGAATGTGTGTTCTGTTCATCTGTTGGATGAACTGTTCTGTAAATATCTATTAGGTCAATTTAATCTATAGTGCAGATTAAATCCTACATTTCTTTGCTAATTTTCTGTCTGGAAGATCTGTCCAGTGCTAAAAGTGGGATGGTGAAGTGTCCAGCTATTATTGTATTGTGGTCTATGTCTCTCCTTAGCTCTAATAATGTTCACTTTATATATCTGGGTGCTCCAGTGTTGGGTGCATATATACCTACAATTATTATAACCTTTTACTGAATTGACCCATTTGTCATTACATAGTGACCTTCTTTGTCTCTTTTCATAGTTTTTATCTTGAGATCTATTTTGTTTGATATAACTATAGCTATTCCTGCTCTTTTTTGGTTTCCATTGGCATGGAATATCTTTTTCCATCCCTTTATTTTCCATCTATGTATGTCTTTGTAGGTTAAGTGTGCTTTTGTAGGTAACAGATTATTGGATCTTGCTTTTTTTTTTTTTAATCCATTCAGCCACTCTGTCTTTTCATTGGAGAGTTTAGTTCATTTAAATTCAATGTTATTATTGATAAGTAAGGACTTATTCCTGACATTGTAAAATTTGTTTTCTGATTGTTTTGTGGTTTTCTCGTCCTTCTTTCCTTACTTCCTGTTTTCCTTTTAATGAAGGTGATTTTCTCTGACAATGTGGTTTAATTTCTTCCTTTTTATTTTTTTGTGTATCTGCTGTATGTATTTGATTTGAGGTTTTTTTGATGAGGCTTACACATACTACCGTATAATCCATTATTTCAAACTGTTGACAACTTAACACTGATTGCATAAGAAAAAAGAAAAGAGAACATTAATAAAAAGTCTACACTTCCACTTTGCCCCTCCCACTTTAAAACTTTTTGTTGTTTCTATTTGTATATTTTTATACTGTCTATGTCTTGAAAAGTTGTTGTAGTTATTATTTTTGATACGTTCATCTTTCAGTTTTTCTACCAGGACGTGAGTAGTCTACACATCACAGTCACATTATTATAATATTCTGTGTTTTCCTGTGTGTGTACTATTACCAGTGAGTTTTGCACCTTCAGATGATTTCTTGTTGCTCATTAACACTATTTTCTCTAACATTGAAGAAGTTCCCATAGCATTTTCTATAGAACAAGTCTGGTGTTGATGAAATCCCTTACCTTTTGTTCATCTGGGAAAGTCTTTATTTCCCCCTTTATGTTTGAAGAACATTTTCACCAGATAAACTATCCTACAATAAAAGTTTTATTCCTTCAGCACTTTAAATATGTCATGCCTCTCTCTCTCGGCCCATAAAGTTTCCACGGAAAGGTCTGCTGTCAGATGTATTGGAGCTCCGTTGTATGTTATTTGTTTCTTTTCTTCTGCTGCTTTTAGGATCCTTTCTTTATCCTTGATCTTTGGGAGTTTAATTATTAAATGCTTTGAGGTAGTCTTCTTTTGGTCAATCTGCTTGGTGTTCTATAATCTTCTTGTACTTGAATATTGATATCTTTCTCTAGGTTTGGGAAGTTCTCTGTTGTTATCCCTTTGAATAAACTTTCTGCCCTGATGTCTCTTCCTACCTCCTCTTTAAGGCCAATAACTTTCAGATTTGCCCCTTTGAGACTATTTTCTAGATCTTGTAGGGATGCCTCCTTCTCTTCCATTCTCCTTTTTTTTTTTTTTTTTTGGTCTTCTTTGACTGTGTATTTTCAAATAGCCTATCTTCAAGCTCACCAATTCTTTCTTCTGCTTGATCAATTCTGCTGTTAAGAGACCCTGATGCATTCTTCAATATGTTCATTGCATTTTTCAGCTCCAGAATTTCTCCTTGATTCTTTTTAATTATTTCAATCTCTTTGTTAAATTTGTCTGACAGGATTCTGAATTCTTTCTCTATTTACTTTCATTGAGCTTCCTAAAACAATTGGTTTGAATTCTCCGTCTGAAAGGTAACATTTCTCTGTCACTCTGGGATTAGTCCCTGGTTCCTTGTTTAGTTCTCTTGATGAGGTCATGTTTTCCTGGATATTCTTGATGCTTGTGAGTGTTCATCAATGTCTGGGCATTGTAAAGTTAGGTATTGGCCGGGTGCAGTGGCTCATGCCTATAATCCCAGCACTTTGGGAGGCTGAGGAGTGTGGATCACCTGAGGTCAGGAGTTCAAAACCATCCTGGCCAACATGGTGAAACCCTGTCTCTAGCAAACATACAAAAATTAGCCTGGCTTGGTGGTGGGCGCCTGTAATCCCAGCTACTCAGGAGGCTGAGGCAGGAGAATCACTTGAACCTGGGAGGCACAGGTTGCAGTGAGCCAAGATTGCACTCCACCCTGGGCAACAGAGAGAGACTGTGTCTCAAAAAAAAAAAAAATTAGATATTTATTATAGTCTTTGTTTGTACCAGCCCTTCTTGGGAAGGCTTGCCAAATATTCAAAGAGACTTGGGTGTTATGATCTAAATCTTTGGTCACTGCAGCCATATCTGCATTAGGGGTCACCACAAGGCCAATAACCCTGTGACTCTTGCAGACTCATAGAAGTACCACATTTGTGGTCTTTGGTAAGATCTGTGAGAATTCCCCAGATTACCAAATAGAAATTCTTGTTCTCTTCCCTCACTTTCTTCCAAATAAATGCAGTTGCTTTCTCTGTGCTGAGCTGCCTAGAGCTGGGGAAGGGGTGACACAAGAACCTCTGTGACCACCACCACTGGGATTGTGCTGGGTCAGGACCAAAGCTAGCACAGCACTGGGTCTCGCCCAAGGCCCACAGTTACCACTGCCTGGATACTACCTATGTTCACTCAAGGCCCAAGGGCTCTACAATCAGCAAGTAGTGAATCCAGCCAGGCTTGCAACCTTCCCTTCAGGGCAGTGAAGGTATCACAGCACAGGTTAAGAGATATCTTTGCAGATCTAGGGCCTGGAGTTGGGAACCTTTGGAATCTACCTGGTGCTCTATTCTACTTCAGCTGACTGGCACCCAAGCCTCAAGACAAAGTGCTTCTCATTCTTCCCTCCCCGTTTCTTCAAACAGATGAGTCTCTCCCTGTGGCCACCACTGGCCCAGACCATGAGTGAGTACCACCAGGCTACTGCCAATGTTCACCCAAGGGCTCTTCAGTCAGTTTGTGGTGAATGCTGTCAGGCCTGGGTCTCTCCTGTCCAGGGATGTGGGCTCCCCTCTGGCCCAGGAAAGATCCAGAAGTGCTGTCCAGGAGCCAAAACCTGAAACTGGGGATGCTAAGAATCCACTTGGTGCTCTACCCCACTGTGGCTCAGCTGGTACCTAAGCTGCAAGACAAAGTCTCCTTTACTTTTCATTCTTGTTTGCTTAAGCATAAGGAGTTTCTCCCCATTGCCACCATAGCTAGGAACGTGCTGGGTCATAACCGAAGACAGCACAGCTTTGATTTTCACTTAGAGCCTGCAGTGAGTACTGCCTGGCTACCACTGCTGATTACTCAGGGCCCAAGGGCTCTTTAGTCAGCAGCTGATGAATCCTGCCAGGACTGGAACTGTAATCAGCTCTAATTAATCTTTATATTCAGGTTTTACTATACTTCCCATTCATGTGCTTGATCTTATTGCTGTTTCCATGATTGTGTCATGGGATAGTTTGGTCAAATGACTCCTGTTCAGAAGTGCCAGAAAGATGTTTCCAGTATTATTCTAGGGATTCCATCAGTTCTCATTGAATAGAAATATGAAAAACAACCACATGCAAAACTAATACCCTGTGACCCACCTACCATAACCCCATCCCTTTGCCTACCCTTAACTCCCATTGCTCTTTCAAAAAGGAACAAACAGGTCAGCAAACATGTGGACTTTATCATCTCTGCTATTTTAACTTTTTGAAGACTCCTTGTAACATTGGCAAGCAAGTTAGAGCTCTGCAAGTATCCTTTTGATTGCAAAATACACAGGAACTTGCTCCTGACTAGCTTATTGTTTTTCCATACACAAATGGCTTTTCTTTGCAAAATGTGTTTAGGAAAACTGTCCAACACCATCTCAATTCCCATGATTTTGTATCCACTTTTGTTCTCTGTGAAGGTGAATGATTTAATATAAAAAGTCAAGATTAGGGAATTCTGCATACTATCATTGCCAATCTGGTTGCAGCATATTTATTAGCAGAGTGGCATTTGTTTGAGGTTAATTTGGTTCTGTTATATTACATCATAGAAACGCTACATTTTCTATGGCACAAATACACTATATCTTTTCTTTTCCCTCAAGGTCAAGGTTTTCATTCTAATAGTCCTAAACTGCAATCTTTTATACAAGGCAGTAATGTTTAAGTTCACCAGTATGGAAACAGTTCTTTATTTAGGTTTGTAACCATCCATTGTAATTTCTACCATGTACAACCTGAAGAGGCTCTTTGAATGATCATTTGTTATCTTCTAACTCCAGTGTTTAATGTAAGTCCTTGGTAGGTTGAGGTAGGGATAGTAATAATGGTTATACAATGCTGGACATTTTCCCAGTTCTACTGTGGTCACAGCTCTGGTCCCCTTCAGAAAGGTAGCTGAAATCTTTCCTGCTGATGGTTACCAAAAGCTGTGGCTGCTGGGAAATAGTTCTTTCAAGTATGAGCCTCAGTTGTCATTTATTATCATTTTCCCAGGAATAGAGATGAATTTACCATGAGCTATCCCTCAGAAAAGGATCTTATACTTAAACACATTATATGATTAAAGGCAACCTGTCACTCTCTAAAAAGTGTTTGTCTACTTTGATTCTCAACCCAAGAAAATTTGTTTCCTTAAAACTCGTATTCCAGGAAGAACAGAAATTCAAGATCTGAACAGTGATTCCATTTGAAATCAAGATGTCATGGTTTTGAGTAACTCTTACAATATCTGTGGTGGTGTTATTTCTGGAAGATTCTTGGACCCAACTAAGAGTGGCACTTTTTACATTTCTATGTCCATAATTAGGATGTCCTCTAAGAAAACCAAAATAAAAGCTGAGCACTATAGTAGGCTTCACCCAATATTTTCATGCAAATATGGTCCAAGCAATGAACCAGTCATATTTCCATTTCAGTGTTCTTTGATGAGTATACTTGGGTCAGTTTTGCAAAGACTGTAAAGTTCAGACTTAAAATATTCCAAGTGGAGAATTTCATGTTTCATACATGAAACATGAAATTTCCCTCACATCTATGAAGTTTCCCTCATACCTTTGAGGGAAAACCCTTTTAACTACTTCATGGATGCAGGAAGATAATTACTAATGGATTCATCAACTACAGAAGATATTTAGGCTAACTGACTTGGAATTTATGTTTGGCTTCAGTGGGCAATTATACATATTTTCTGCTAATCCGACTTTTCCTGGTTGGTAGCTCTATAAATCTAGAGGTAGCCAAAACTTAGTGGCTTCTCAAAACACTTTTAGCTCCCACCTCTTCCACATGTAACATGATGTGACAGGATGGATACTGGCATTTGGAGAATATCTATGTAATGCTGTTGTAGCTAAGTGATTGATTATGAGATATATATTTTCACCTCATCTAACAGGCAAGTAGACTGTCAGTGTATGGTTGTTATTGAGTTTAAAAGTAATACCTATTGTTATGTGAGAGAGATCCTCTGCATTATTTAATAGTTATCAAAGAAATGATTTAACTCACTGCTAAACCATAGTATAATTATAACTTTATATTAGGGGTTTATGAGAATGTTTCTAGCAACAGTGCAATTTTTTTAAAAGTGTGATTAATCAGTCCTATAAAATGGACTCATCTACTTTGTTGATAATTTAAGAGAAAATTTCATATTGCTGTAGCCCAGAGATTCTCAACCGAGTGATTTTGCCTTCTAGGAAACATTTGGCAATGTCTGAAGACATTATTGGTCATCACGACTGGGGAGTGCTACAGGTGTTTAGTGGTTAGAGGCCAGGAGTGCTGCTGAACACCCTACAATGCACAGGACAGCTTCCCTCCTCACTTCCCTACAAATAATTATTTGATCCAAATTGTCAATAGTGACAGGTTGAGAAATGCTGCTGTAGCCCTTATGAGGGGTGGCTACAGGAAACTCTACAGTCTTGTGGGATAAGCATTGGACTGGGAATTCGGACTTCTGGGTTTGAATGCTTATTTACAGCCTAGGAAATTTGTGGAAGGGTATCTTACCTTGCTCAGCTTACTTTTTAAATGAAAATGATAACTTATTTACCAAGCTGAGATAATCATTTTGAAGTAAAGGTAGAGTGAAATTGTGGTGCCTTTATTGTTGACTCTGATTCTCTCTCGTGGGTGGTAGGAGTTTGGGAAGAAAGTATTGATCATCTTTAGCACATACAGATTAATGATCATCTGCATCTTCCTTTGGAGATAACCTGAATTGAGTAAGTGGAAATTGTTCCAGCATTCTTCTTCTTGACAAGTCAGTTGGTCTCCACGTTTGTGCAATACAGGGATTGGATCACATTCTTTCCATGTTTCTTTGGTGGATCACAGGGAGGAAAGTGTGTTTGTGTACTGGCGTATCCTGCTGATTAACGAAGACCACACACCCTACTGTTCTGATATTTGTAGAATAGTGTAAGTGTCTTGCTGTTGGATTCTGATGGGAGCTGCCAAACAGTGTAGAGCTGGTAACTGGTGCTTAATGTCTGGAACAAATTGAAGAAACTCAGTTCCAATGATGCATATTCAAATTGATTTTCTTTTATGGCTGAATATTGAAGTTTAAAAATAGAATACCTCAGTTTTTCCATAGAGGTGAATGCTGACTGAAGATCTAGTATCCAAATATATTTCTTTCTCACATACAATTTTCCCTTTTCACATAATCTAGCTCTGGAATGAAAACACAGCTTTTTAGCCATTTGGGTGGCACCGCGGCTGTATGCAGCAGTTATACCTAGTTTTGTATTCCCTAAACAGTGGACTGGGTACAATATTTGTTCAGAGACAAATTCGTTACTGTTGTTTGAATAAAAATAACAAATCATCCCAAATCCTGATCCTCCCATGTAAACATTATACATTTAAACTTTATTTTATTTTATTTTTTGAGATAGGATCTTGCTCTGTTGCTCAAGCTGGAGTGCAGCGGCATGATTACAGCTCACTGCGACTTCCGCCTTTGGGTTCAAGCGATCCTCCCACCTCGGCTTCCCAAGTAGCTTGGACTACAGGGGTGTGCCACCATGCCGGGCTAGTTTTTTGAGGTTTTCATAGAGATGAGGTCCCACTGAATCGCCCAGGCAGGTCTTAAACTCCTCAGGCAAGTCTTAAACTCCCGGGCTCAAACTCCCATTTTGGCCTCCCAAAGTATTGGTATCACAAGCAAGAACCACTGTGCCTGGCCCAGTTTAAACTTTAGATTCAGAGACATAGTTTTGCAAAGCAGAGCCCCCTGGTCATGTGCTCCTTTGGCTATTTGCTCTCTTATACTTCTAAACATTCCTTCTCTAAAACAGGTTGGATAATTGTTTGCTTGAAGTAATTGCATTCTTCTATAGCAATTTCAATGTGATTTCTTATGAATCACATTGAAATTGTTGTCAAAGCAGTATTTTTTTTTTGTCATTTCTGTGGTTTTAAATTTCTTACTTTTAGTCTGCAAAATTGTTTGATTTAGCTTCCACTCTTTGGTTGATTCATTTATGTGGAATATTTTAAGCAGCAGTAGAACACAAACTCTTCCTCTGCTCTGTTCTGAGCAGGTAATGATTATCCTGTGATGGCTCACCCTTTGTTATGTAGCTGCTCAGGGCATCCTGGATCTGCTTTTTTTTTTTTTTTTTTTTCCCTTGGAGCTTTGTTTTCATTTATCTCTCTCGAGAACATTCTTATTGAATACTATTTAGTGAGCATACATCAGAAGGGAAAGACTAGTGTCTGCCAAAATTCTTACTTTACATCCTATGTATTTCGATGTAAAAAAAAAAAAAAAAAAAAAAAAGACTTTTTTCTTCCTCTTTTCTCTCCTCCTTGGCAAGAATTCTGAGGAGATCTTTCTGGAAATGGATTTTTCTAAGTTCTAGGGAAGCCTCCTTATTATATAGATAACATTTCCATAGTTTAGAGGGATTGTAGTCCCACTTCAGCATGATGTTATAATCAACGAAATGCCTCTCCTACATTTAAAATAATTGAAAAACAATTTACTTATTGTACTTCTATGTGATTACATCATTTATAATACAGAAACCCTTCTTACAGTGTTTTTCCGTATTTATCTTTTTTTTCTTTTTTTTGGAGACGAAGAGTCTCACTTTGTCGCACAGGCTGGAGTGCAGTGGTGTGATCTCGGCTCAGTGAAACCTCCGCCTCCCAGATTCAAGCAATTCTCCTGCCTCAGCCTCCTAAGTAGCTGGGATTACAGGCGTGCACTACCATGCCTGGCTAATTTTTGTATTTTTGTAGAGATGGGGTTTCACCATGTTGCTCAGACTGGTCTCTAGCTCCTGACCTCAAGTGGCCCGCCTATCTCGGCCTCCCAAAGTGCTGGGATTACAGACATGAGCCATCATGCCCAGACTGTATTATTCTTATTCTTAATGTCTGCTACACTTTACTGCACTCCCAAGTATTCCTCAATAACCACGTCAAGCTTCCCCAAACTTTCGCAAACCCAGCTATGTTTCTTGCTTCTTTCCTCCTCTTTCTGGATCAATTACTTACTAGGTAAACTGGCTTGGTCCCTGAGATGTCTTTCAGTTTTTCTGCTGGAGCTTTTTCCTTGCATTCCTTGCAGCAAAGGAGAATCTAAAAACTGAACCTGACAGGAAGAATCTTTCTTTCTTGGAAGGCAGGTAAGGGTGGGGAAGTTGGGAAGGGTGACAGCACATAACTTAATATAGAATTTTTTTGTTTTATTCCTGTCACATGCAATGCCTTTATATTGAAACAATACGACTCCTGATCACTGAACACAATTGGAATTCAGAAATAAAAACAAGACCTTCATCTACTCTTAGAAATGTGTGTCTTGGTACTCAATCCCTTCCTCTGCCTCATTTCCCCCTTCAGTTCCTCAATTATTTTTTCTCAGATGTCTCAAACCTATGTGCTGCTGTCCTCTATGACTGAATGTTAAGATTTAAAAATAGAAACAATCATCACCTTTCAGCCAGATAGCTTCAATTTCCACACAGAAAAAGGACGACTTCATTTGTTTTAAGTTTTTGTCAAAGGTAAAGATAATTATTTCACATTCTCTTGCTTGAAACCCTTTAATTGCTTCTTGTTGCCTTCAGAATAATGCCCAAGTGCATCTACCTACATCCAGTGCCCTCTGCCATCAGAATCCTTACTGCCACCACATTTCCCCATCATATCCTACTTTCTAGCCATATTAATTATCCTTCAGTATATGGATCACCACGATCACTCTTCTCTCAGAGACGTCCTATATCTTGTTGTCTCTGATGAAATATTCTTCCTGTCCCAGCCTGCTTTACATGGATAACTCCTTTTCCTACTTCAAGTCTCACCTTAGACATCATTGCCTCCCAGGAAGCCTTCTCTGACCCTCCTGGACTGCACTAGGTGGCCCTGAAATGCATTCCTATAGCAACTCCCACTGTTTGTCTTTTGGCTTGTAAAATCGAAACTATAGATTATCTTGCTCAGTGTATATTCCATATTGAGTGATATGAATTAGACACTCAGCACATATTTATTGAATGCTTATTGAATGCAGGAACTAACGTTTCTTGAGCAGCTTGTATGTGCACTACTCATCAAGCCAAGAAAGGCATCTATTAATTAGTATAATTTATCCACTGGAATTACTCTGTGCACACTCCATGGTGATGTGGGATAATGTTGTAGCTCTCTCCTTCATGCTCATGTAACATGCCCACTGTGAGGATTAATGATTATAATGACAAAGCTAACCCTTATCTCTTATTACATGTCAAAGCTTGTCCTGAGTGCTATATGTGAATTATCTTATGTAATTTCCACCCTAAGTATTTACTGTTTAGTAGGTTGGAAGTAGATACCATTAGTATCTCCATTTTCTGAGTGAGGAATTTGAGGGTTAGGTAAGTTACACAGGAAGTCATGAAGCCAGGATTCAAGCCTAGGCATTTCGGGTCTACTCTGCTAAAGTGGAACTGAACTTGATAGAATAACTTGGGGCATTATGATGAATATAGTGATAATTGCAAAACCTTATCATTACATATATTTTGTAAGCACATTTCGTTTGCTTCCTTAAACAATACTGCAAGTCATATAATGTGAGTTTTACTTTCTTCCTTCAACTGTGGGTAAAACTTAAAGACATACTGGTCAAATAATGTCCAAAAGCAGCCAGCTAATGAGAAATGAATAGAACTCCAGAACCCAGTTGTCTTGACTGTTAAAACATTTTCATTGGCTCTCCATGGCCTTGAGAATAAGCAATGCCTTAACAAGGTGATCAGGATTCACTGTACCTCTTCCAGCCTCATCTTCACCAACTTCCCGCGGTGATCTTTCACTCAGCCAGACCAGAATACCTGCCTTCCTTTTCACATACTCTATACACATTCACAGCTTGTCTCTTGATTTATACTGTGTTTTGAAACCTAAACAAGGAAAGTCAAATGGATGTCAGATTTTAAAAACAAGGAAGTTTTTCCTGGATCAAGTTAGACAAATAAGACTTACAAGTTATGATGAATAAAGTGGGACAACGGGAGCATTTCTGCTTCCTGATCCACAGAATCTGAATCTGGATGGCCGGTTCATTCCACATCTTTCAATTTGCAATTTATTTGTACTGATAATCATGCTCTTGCAAATGACAAATGGACAGTAACTTCATGGAAGCACAGGAGTGAAAATAGCCTGTTTCTTTGGTCCATAATTGAAACATCCTAAGCTCTCAGACACATTAATAGACAACATCTGCTAAAGTCAAGAGAAAGAGTGAAAAACAGGATATGAGGCTTTGGGGATTAGAGTGAAGGGTATCCAGCATGAACAAAGCTCCCATGACCGGGGTAACTGAGGCCAAGTGACTTGGTTAAGCAAAATAAAAACAACTAAAAAGAGACTACTGAACTGGAGCAGAGTTTATTTTATTCATTTTTCATCTGTCTCTTTTAGCTAAATGGATAGTATAGAAAGACACGCAAAATGTTTTTTAAGTCAAAAAAGAGAGTCAATCAGAATATTTGATCTTCAGGGAATTATGTTGAGAGAGCTAGAGTATAATTCTTTTTACAATCCCTCCTTATCATGAAGACTGCTTGAAATAAAATTTAAAAAAGATTAAAAATCATCATGGCCTTTCCAAATCTTCAGATGATTTCTTAATCAATGAAAATAATTCAATAAAACTTCTACTTAGTTCTGAAGAAAAATGCGTGACCATGAAAACAAACTATGGTGTCTTTAAACATTCTTCAGAAAAAAGCTATTGTAGAGTCCAATTTAATTTACAGTATACAAAGACTGAGAACTTTCGTGACTTTGCCCTTGCTCCAATATAGTAGAATAGCTGGCTTCTATTAGAGAGGAAGTAAATGTGGAGAACTGATTTTATTATGCAGAATAATGCACATACTTCTAGAAATATATTTAACCTAAGCCCATTCAGAAGAGATTACTTTGTCTTTTAAGAGATATTTTTCTCTGTTCCAGAATGAAGATAACCTTATTGAAAAGAACAAGTTATGGCTTATCCAAGGGTCAGCAAATGTTTTCTGAAAAAGGTCAGATAGTCAATATTTTTGGCTTTGTGGGCTATATGGTTTCTGTGGCAACTACGCAATTTTGCCATTGTATTGTGAATGTAGCTATAGACAAGAAATCTATGAACGGGCATGCCTGTTTTCCAGTGATACTTTATTTATAAAAACAGACAGTAGGGCCAGACACTGGGTTATGGTTTGTTGACCCCTAGTTTATGCTAAGCTTTTACCAATATTTAAATGAAACAGCTTTTCTCTCTGGATTTTAAGCAAGGTTCAATGATTACTTAAGCTTTTCTAGTTGAATATATGGCTTTTAGTGGCTTCATATCATCAAGTGGTCAAAATAGTTGCTTTCTGGTTGTAAATGATAGAACATAAAAAATGCTACTGACAGCTGGCTGTTTTGTCCTTTGACTCTTAAATAAATGCCAAAACCTCAGTATGATGGCTTAATATTGAATGGAATCTAGTCTGAGGCAGGATGATCTTTGATACCGTTTGAGGGGAGTTAGAAACCAAAGGGGCCAACAAGACCTCATTATAAGTTGGTGTTACTTATGAGGCATGGATCTCAAGGGCATTTTTTGAACAACAATGCTCCTCATGTAGAGGGCTATTTTCTCAGAGGGATAAAATTTGACGACTGCATTATTTTTCTTTCAAATGTCTTTGAATGGAGAAAGGAATATATTGTATTTTGGGATCTACTTCCAGCCTGCAAGGCTTGGACTTCACCCACACAGGCGATAGTAGTTTCCTCTATTCTCTGTGGCTGAGTGATCACCTTTTATTTTATTTTGTCCTTAGGGATGGGATTAGCCCTACCTGTTGCCCTCCTCCACTCCCGCAAAGTAGGTGGGCCTCCTGATGCTTTTAGGAGATCAGTAACTCATTAAGCTGTCCCAGGTGAGCCCCCTGAAGTAGGTGTACTTACCTCTGTATGCCTGTTGCCACAGAAGCCTTACTTGAAGTTACAGGCAACTTTCCCTAAGGAAGAGCACCATTCCGAAAGCATTGGAAAGACAAATTTTTCTTTTTCTGTCTTTTAGTCCCTTTCTCCTCTCATGACTCTCTGGGGCCTGATAACACATGATCATTCTGCACCATTAATCACTTGAAGAATTTCCAATGAAGAAACTTTTATGTAAAATATATATACATAGAATGCAGCTAAAGAGAATTTGTTTTACAGTTCATGTACCACCATAAGAATTGTAAAATTTCTTACTTATATATCAAATTGGAATTTGAACTGCATAAGCTTTCTCTGTTCCTTCGAAGTGAATGTTCTGAGGTTGGAATTTAAATCAGTATTTTAAAATACAGACTGACTGTGGCTCACTCAAGGTTTTCCAAGTGTATGGTATTGTATATCTTGCCTGCTTTTGGCTGCCTTACCCCAGGTAAACGCTGACATGTCTGCTTGGCAGCTCTCACCATACAGCAGTTAGTCTGGTCCTTGACTTGTTTTCCCAGGCTCCATGCAGCTATGGTCCATGTTTAACATTTATTTGTGGATGATAATGGCCATAAATGAGAGGAGCAGTCCTGCCCCCACGAACTGCTTTGATATGCACTTACCTTTCTCATTTTATTTTTGTGGCTATACATCCAAATAATAAAAGAATTGGATGAGATGACAAATTCTATTTTTATGTAATGCTATTTGATTCAATTAAACCAATAGTACAGAATGCATGATATAACTAGGAATAGGATTCTGGAGCATAAAGAGGAAAAAGAGTTCCCAAAGTAGCCATATTTCCTCTATAGGCACCTAAGATTGTGTTTTCTCAGATAACCTTCTCCTTTTTTCCTCCTCCTACCACTTTGCCTCCACTGACCCTAGATGTAAGGAGAAGCTTAGATAGAAAGGGGAAAGGCAACTGAAAAGACCATGAACATGTGTTACTCCACATCTGCAAAAGACCCATGGAAAATCCATCTGTGAATATCTCTTCACTTTTCAGTGGAAAATATATATTCTTTAATTTCTCCATGTGTGAGCTACTTGGTCATTGCCTTTCTGGGCTGATAGCCATGCCACTATGTAGGCTTTGACAAATATTTTGTTCTCCAAATTGGGCTTTGATAACTTACAGGAATGTATTTTGGGCCTATGAGTAATCTAGGTCCCCTGGAAGGGAGTCATCCCAATTAAAGGATAGCAAAAAAGTTAGACTTTACAGGGTTCTGGTCCTTGTCAGTAGGAGGATGGGCAAACATTTCCTTCCCTGGGCTGCTGTGGTAATCTCTAAACATAAGGCTAACACAACCATGCCACAAGGCACTTTTCAGAGGAAACCCAATATCAGAGCAAGGGAACAGGGTGACTCAGGGGAATTTCCAATTTCGCTGGAAAAATAATTTTCCTGGGTGACAGCTTGGGCAAGGGTAACAGCATGGGATACTCTTGATTACTAAATCTTGTTTTCATGCAAATAAAGTATAAATTACAGAATTTCTCTTTCCATCCTAGTAGTGTTTGATGTAGCAGTAAGTGGGTTGAGGAGGAGGTGCTTTTATTACAGTGCACCATTTTAGCAGAAAATGGTTGAATTCTTGCATCCAACTTCCCTAAAGGTACAGACTAACAAGACTGCAAATGAAGTAAATAGAAACCAACCATGAGCACCATTTTAGCAGAAAATGCACCATTTGTATTTTGGGATCTACTTCCAGCAGTGCACCATTTTAGCAGAAAATAGTTGAATTCTTGCATCCAACTTCCCTAAAGGTACAGACTAACAAGACTGCAAATGAAGTAAATAGAAACCAACCATGAGCTAAAATTCTCTATAATATAGTCTCACCTCCCTGGCTGTCTGTGTCCTTCCCTTCTTCACCTAATACCCCCTTTTTGCTCTCTCTCTCTCTCTCCCTGAAACTCTCATTCTCTATAAGTCTCTGTCACCTTTTGCACCTCTAATTTTTTGGAATATGAATGTTTTATTTTAGAATAACTTTAGATTTACAGAAAAATTGTAAAGTTAATACAGAGAGTTCCTGTGTATTCTACACCCAGCTTCTCCTCATTTTAACATCCCACACAACCATATTTGTCAAAACTAAAAAATTAACCTTAGTACATTACTATTAATTAGACTACAATATTTATTCAGATTTTGACAGTTTTCCCACTAATATCCCACTTATTTCCATGATTCAGTCCATGAAATCATACCTCATTTGGTATCTTCCTCAATTTATTTGCATTTTACAGTCCTTTTCTTATTTTCTTCCCCTCCCCCCACCGCCCCAGCTAAGGATGTAGCAGTGCTCCTTTGTTGGGAAGGATGCATCCTGGTTTATATAAAAAGGACTTAGTATATTTCTCAGATCTCTTCTTGAGGTATAGGCCAAAAGCATCAAGGATTTGTTTTTGCCTAAAGTTAATCCCCCATAATAACTGTCTCTCATATTTTTTCATTTGTGGGAAGTGTTTTTTTCTCACATACCTTGCCTCTATTCTGTTTCAAACCCAGTGGAGATCAAAATTTGAATACTACACTTTCTCTGAGAAAAAGCAGTCATAAGGAGAAATAAGATCAGTTCTAGGGGCACTGGAGGACTGGAACACTTAAAAATGTGCTATGTCAGGACAGTAAAAAGTGCAAATGATTGTTAGTTAACAAGTCTGTGTTATAGGTTTGCAATGCACCAAGGGCTTATGAAAGCTGGTATCATTGATTTGCAGAATGCCAAGGCTTGGTGTGGAGGGCGGGCGGGGAGGTGTTCTGTAGAGAGACTTAATTTACCACAGTTACTTTATGGAGTATAAAACTGGAGCCAGGCAAGGAATTGTCTTGATCAAGTTCCAATGAGAAGGCAAAACTAGAAACCATGTCCTTGTCCCTCTGGTCCAGTGCTTCTTAGGTTACTTTTGCCAACAAAAGCCCTATTAACCATGCTTATGCTATCGAATAGTAGTTGACTGGTTAATTAAGTCACTTAAAGCAGAGAATCATTAAAAATGGTAACATATATTTTAATATTTCATTTTATTGTAAAAACATAACTGAGCACAGAATAACTTAAAAATGTATGATCAAGGCTAATTTATGTTTTCTGAGTATGAGTTCAGGGATTAAATAGAGCTCATGTTGTCTTCTTTACATAGCTTATGATTTCCAATTGGATTTATTTAAAGTGAACTAAGAACAAAAAAAAAATACTCATGAAGCAATCTGTGTCTAGAATTCCTCAAATTTTAGTAAAAGTTACCTATCTTTACAGTTATTTCACCAATACCCACATGGGAAAATATTTGTAAGCAACTCACCAATATCAGCGGTTTTCAAGGTACATAACTTAGCTTTTCTAGGAATTTTTTTTTTTTTTACTGTTTCATCCATTTATATAATATTTTACTAAACTGTAAAAACAAATTCAACTGGTATAAAAATGTTCACTTTTAGAAGCTAGTCACTACAAACTAAAAGTGATCAGCTCCTTGCGGGTATCGGTCAATGTACTTTACAGAGGACAAGGAGATTGTAGGTTAGTCTGGGAAGTCATTTAGATGAAAAATTAAGCAAGAGAGGTATTCAAATTTCCAAACTTTGTCCCATCTCCTCCATGAAGCCTTTCCCAGCTACTCTAGTCTGCAGATGTCCCTATCTTCTTTGATTTCTTCAGCACTTTTTCAGTCTGTCACACTGTCATTTAACAAAAGCTGCTTCACTCGTCTCTTTAATATGCATATGCCTTATTTTTACCCCAAATGTTTTAGCAACTTGAGGCTGATAATATGACTTATATTTTTTTTTATGTTTCTGGCCAGCACTTAGTCTAGAGCTGTGCAAATAAGAGTTACTAAAAATATACTTGAGGTCAGTAGAATTTGATGCTACATCTCTTTTGAGGTCAGCCAAGAGCACATGTGACTCTTTTTCCTCATGGTCAGAAGAATCAGGCATGTGCTCTATGAAGGGCTCTTCTATTTATGGCTCTGTGATGGGCACATTAGACAATAGCCTAGCTAGACCACTACCATACTGAGGTGGAAGTTGGCAACTCATCTCAAGGACCACTCAAGGGTGCATTGTACATCCTCACTCCCTTAGAGAAGGATCTGAATGTAACACCTGAACTTTGAGCCTAGGGAAAGGAATTCCTTGATAGGGGTGGTTGCTAAGTACTAGAATGTATTACCAAGGCAAATTCCAAGAATACTTTTCTTACAGGCCTTTATAACAGGATATATTCATCTCTGCCTTGGGTTATTGGGCCACAAGTTCCCACTTCTGCATTTTAGTCACAGACCTTCTTTATTTACACCATTCAAGGCAAAAGGGCAACTCTTCTCTTATGGAAGCTCTTTAGCAAGACAAGCTCTATAACCTTCTAGAAGAGATCATTTTACTGCTTTATCACTCAAACCTTGAAAATGTCTTTTTTTTTGCTCAATGGTAAACTGGATATAACTTCAACACAGTTTTTTTGTTGTTGTTGATTCTCTGTGGACATGGAACATAATTATTTACTGCCTCTAGAAAAGAAATCTTCAATGAAAAGCTATGTACAAATCACTGTTTCTCTTCTGTAGGTGAAACACCTCCAGTTCCTTTAATCTTTTCTTGCAAAAACTTTTTCCCATTATTTCATCACATTGATTGCTCTTCTTCCAAAAGAAGATGTGGTAGGCAGCGGATTAATTCATGCTGGAGCTTGAGGAGTCTCTATTATACGTGGATTGTGGATTGGACACCCAGCAATCTGAGTCTGTGGACAGCGCACATTCTTGGAACACACAGAATGTGCAGAAAGCAAGACAAAGGAGAGATGGAGCAGAATATTACCCGTTTGAGATGTCTTGTAAAAGGCTCTATTTAAAAGACTTTAAAAGACATTCTGTAGGCTTAACTACAGCATTTTTAAAAATAGATCAAATGGTTTAAATATGATACTGTTCCTCCACTTTGCAAAAACTCAGACTTTCCTCTGGAGTATAAAATGTTTCCAACACCAAGCATGGCATCATAAAAATGCAGTTTATAAAAAGCATGCTGACACTATAAAAATTAATAGTTTTCTTGGAAATGGAATCGTTTCAATTCTCACAGTGGTAAACTGAAGTGAAAACGGACTTTTTTTTTCTTCTATCTTGTAAAGCTAATTAACTTTCTTGTCTTAGTTTTCCCATACGAAAAGTTTTGGATGGCGCACATGCACACAGTGAATGCTCACCAACAGGCGCCCTCCTAGCTTGTCATTCAAATGCTCAGTCTTAGGTGCTGAAACTCCTTAGGTCACAACTATTAATGGTTATGTTGGGCAAGAAAGTGGCCAAATGCTCAACCTTTAGAATAGTTACTTAGATGAGTTTATCCTACTTTCCCATTTTCTTAAATGTCATAAGAAACCATGACTGTTATTTTCTTTTTTTTTTTTTAAATTTATTTATTATTATTATACTTTAAGTTGTAGGGTACATGTGCATAACGTGCAGGTTTGTTACATATGTATACTTGTGCCATGTTGGTGTGCTGCACCCATCAACTCGTCATTTACATCAGGTATAACTCCCAATGCAATCCCTCCCCCCTCCCCCTCCCCATGATAGGCCCCGGTGTGTGATGTTCCCCTTCCCGAGTCCAAGTGATCTCATTGTTCAGTTCCCACCTATGAGTGAGAACATGCGGTGTTTGGTTTTCTGTTCTTGGATAGTTTGCTAAGAATGATGGTTTCCAGCTGCATCCATGTCTCTACAAAGGACACAAACTCATCCTTTTTTATGGCTGCATAGTATTCCATGGTGTATATGTGCCACATTTTCTTAATCCAATCTGTCACATGACTGTTATTTTCTCCCAACATTGAATTCATTTCCCATTTCTTGCTACTCAATCCAATAGTTAAAAATCTTGAAAGGAGAGAAGAAATTGCTTGTGGACTTTTTTTTAAAAAGACTTGGGCAACGCGTCTATGCAAAAGGGACTTGATTACAAATTGATGAGATGCTTCAAGTTTAGGCATGAATTTCATTATATCTTTTAGTCTTATAGCTAGTTACTTCTGTGTGGTCAGGCAGACCTTTTAGAAGAGTCTGAGAAAACAAAACAAAACTATCAAAAAGTTGATGTGAAAGCTAGAACCATCTTTGACACTGAAAATTTTATATTGGGGCATTCTAAACCAGTTGTTAGTATTTGTACAGTTCTAAACTGGTGGAGGTGCTCTGAAGGAGAAGGTCTGAATAGGCCATGGTGGAGAACACAGAATCTCATATCTAGAAAAGATTTTGGGAACCATCTAGTTCAGTGGTATTGATATAAATCTGACTATAAAATGTATTGGCAGTTGTTCACTAGTCTTCTAATTTATTCGAAGAGTGGTCTTATGCCCTCAAAGTCTTCTCATTTTCAGGCCAAATGATCCCAATTCCTATAACATTAAGCCATTTAGATTCATTCCCATCTAGATTTTCTTCCACTGGGAACACTTTAGTTTGCTGAAGTTCCTCTTAAACTATGACCTCTTAAAAAATTGCACTCTTTCCTGTGTGTTTATATATCTACATACAGATATTTTACATCTAAGAAAAGCACTTTTATTTTTCATTAAAACTCAGTATTAGAACCAGCCATCTCTATCATTTAATAGATTATCCTGTCCTTTTATTTTAAGATCTCACACTTTATCTCATACTTTATAAGCATCTGAGCTGCCTTTATCCTTCATCCAAGTGATTGATAACCGTGTTGAATAGAATAGAGACTGATATAAATAAAATATCAAATATTCTTCATTGTGGAAATAAATGTGGAAAGGGAGAGAATAAAATCAGGAGAGGAAGAAAGAAGGAGCAAGATTACCATGGAAAAGTGAAGGACAGGGGAACAGTGTACTATAACCAGGAACCCTACCTGCTGGGTAAGGTCAGCTCTGGTAACCCCTGTGGGAAACCAACTCACCCATCTGAGCAAACACTGTCCTTTCTTTGTGGGGTTAGGGAACATAATTACCACAAACAAAATCTACTGAAATTTATGGCCTTGAAAATTCGAAGAGAATCTGAACTTTTCATGATTGAATCAGTTGACAGTTGGCAAATGTAGCTTCCTGTTTTTATGAGGAGAGTGGATTAACAATGTTTCTGAAAAGGCTCAAAACTCTTTGTGCACATTAAATTCCTCCTGGAAAACAGTAGTTTGATGATTATAGCAAAAATGAATCGGTATTACATGGGCTACATTTCTGCTCAAATACACATGGTTTAAACATGAATAGAAAAGTGGTTACATCTTGTAAGTTTCATAGTTTTCTTTCTTTCTGATTCTCCATTACCCTCCTCTTCTATCTAGGGTGGATGAAGAATAGTTTGAGAGCTTCACAAAACCTCAAATATACCCTGGCTTTCTTCTTTCTGGTCTTCTCACCACCACTGAGGCTTTATGGATGAATTTTTAACTACATAAATAAATGTAGCTACGGAAAATGAGCAAATATGTCCAGCTTCACCAGGTAGGTCTGATATCTAAAGAGCACAGTCTGAAGTCTTCTTGATTTTTGTCTTGTTCCTCTATTTGTCCAGCTTTCAGATTTTTCTGGACTTTAAAATTTATGTCTCTATCTACTTTCAAGTATTATTAAATCAATATTTATCTTTTCTTTTATAGCTTACAACTTCAGAAAATTACTTTCTTAGTTGATAATAATATAGGAATAATTCAATAAATTTGATGATCTGTCTTGTAGCTGAGGGAGGAGAAGAGTGGCCGATAGAAGTGACTGCCAGGCTCTTGAACCCTGTGTCTCCTCCTAATCTTTAGAGATGTGTTACAGCACTCTCCTGTAGGTGTAACTATGTGCCAGCCCAGCCCCAGTTCTGCCTTCTAAGGGGACCTCAGTAATTCATCATTAAGAACATCTTGGGACTAGTACCACTCAAATTTCAGCAATGCTCTTCCAAGTTATTGGTTTCTTATATTGTTTTTAAGTTATATTGTGGCGGAATCTCTGCCCTCTAATTATTTCTCTAGAAAACAAATGTTCTATCCTCTTCCCCATTTTCTTAACGGCAAGATTTCTGCATTGTGTCCTTAGTTATTCTAGTGACCAGATATTTATCTGGTAACCCATTCCCTAGGGTTGGGTATATTGTTTCTGAACCCAGAAATTTTGTCTTATCTAATAAAATACCATAAATTGGATGGCTTATAAACAACAGATGTTTCTTTCCCACAGTTCTGGGGGCCAGGAATTCCAAGATCAAAGTGCTGGCAGATTCAGTGTCTGGTGGGGGGCTGCTTCTTGGCTCATAGATAGCAGTTTTCTTGGTGTGTTCTCACATGGTGGAAGCGACAAGGGATCTCTCTAGGCTCCACCCTCATGACCCAATCACCTCCCAAAGGCTCCATGTCCTAATATCATCACCTTTGGGGTTAGGATTTTAGCATATGAATTTCTAGGGGACATAAAAATTCAGGCCATTGCATTCCCCATCCCTATAATTGGGTCTCCCAGATGTCCACAATGTGGGATACATTCATCCAACTGTTGCCTGCCACTTGTAACCTCACATCTCATTTCCCCAAATTTCCTGTGCCACTCATTTGTTGCACTCACTTATTTTCTTATTAATTAGCTATTCAACATATGTAGACTGCCTATTATGTTACACAAACTGAACTGGGTGCTGTTTAAACAAAACAGCATTCAGTCAGATAAAATATTGGAGGAGGACAAGCATTGTATGCAAAGGGAATAGCACTTATCATGGATTATGGATATAACACTATGAAAAAGGCAGACAGAGTCCTTGCCTCATAGAATTACACTATAGTTGCCAGATGCTAAGTTTTACCTGGAGAGCTTGTTATAAACACAGATTCTTGAATCCCTTCCCTGTTGATTCTGAATTGTAGGTCTGTAGTAGAACCTGGGAATTTGCATTTTAAAAAGCATTTCAGGTGATTCTTATCATCAGCCAGCTTGGAAAACTCTGTAGTAGAGAAAATGCTAAGGTTCAAAGGTGAGAAGTGTTTGGAAACTGAGCAGTTTCATCTGGCTGGATGGTGAGGTGTGGAATGGGAGTCAGTGAGAAATGAGGTGAGTAGGAGCCAGGTCACAAGAGACCTTGGAGGCCAGCCAAGGAGCCCTGGCATTATCTGAAGGCTGTGAAGACCATGGAAGCATTTTAAGGAGGTTAAGAATATGACTATTTTTTAAAGTCTTAGACTTTTGGATGGCCATAAGCAGGATTGGGAGTGGTGCTGCAATTAGAAGATAGAGAAAGAAAGAAGATGTCTATGGCATTGAGCTTCCTACAAAGGTTTGGGATGGAGATATGTATTAGAAGTCATCCTGACACACATGGTAATTGGACACCTTGGTCAAATTGGATCTTTTCCATTTCTTTTTTCCAACCCATATATTGATCTCCTATTTTCACAGCTACCCATGTGTGACTGTATCTATAGCCAACAACCTGTGACCTTGCTCCTGTGTCCACATCCCCAGGACCTGTGTGCTGGGTCTGCCTAGACTTCTGCTCTCAGCTTTCCCCTTCATAATTAGTCTGACTAATACCTCCATTCTCATTGGGTATTTCTGCGAGGGGTGAAGAGGCTGCTCTTCTATCTTCTTATCCCATATGCTGGGTTAGTACTTGATTGTGAGGAAGAAGTTTTTTACAGCTCTAAACCTCTATAGTTTCTTACAGAAAAATGGAATTAGGCCCAATTCATGATGGGAAGCCTCGCCTACATCTGACTGTTTAGCAGGTGTCAGACAATGGATTAGGATGCGTTTTAGGGTTTTGGATTTAGGTAAGAGCAGGTAATTTAGGAAAGCTGGTTCACCTGTTTCACCTCTCTCTTCAAACCTTTATCTTTGAAACTAGACTTTTGCTTTGGAAACAGTTTTTCTGTTTATCTAGTATTGGTTTTTATTGTACTAATAATAGAGTAACCAGGGTATCGAAAGAGCAGTGCTCCATTAGGTGCAAGCAGCAAACTACATTATTTTTTTCTCACTGTCCCTTTAGACAAAATCTGTGGAGCTTTTCCTTGCTTTTTGGCTGAAATTTTGGGCAGGGTCCTAACTTTTCAGACACTTTTTGATAATTAAAAAGTCCACTAGTTGCTTTTAGCCCCAAGATACATAATTAACATTTGCCGTCCAGTTTAAATATCAGCATGGCAATACTAAAACATAATATTATTTTACTCTGGAAAGCCAACAGGGGAGGAGAGATTTATGGTAGATTTCTCCTTCCAGATGAAGTTGTCTCCTTTCAGGGGACAAATAAATTCTCTGTGTGGTCTTCTTAGAGCCTCTTGCTGTAGATCGAAATGAAGAAGAAATTCTGTCTCCCCACCCCCAATTAAAAACACTTTCTAGAGAAAACTCTTCTGTCCTTTCAACTTCAAATTTTTTATAACCTAGAGTTGAGTGATGGGCTAAGGCTGACCCGCCAGTTTCAAAACCACATAGGCAGCTTAGCCTCTCTCTGTGTAATGTGAAGGTCCTTAGCATCTGGTGTTTTGTTCTTGGTCTTTATGTCTTGGAAAAAAACTGAATGAGAAAGAGTCACAAATAAGATTCGATTAAAAAATTAATTTTGGCCAGTGCCATACATTTTACAAAGTGTTTTCACATGTATTGATTTCATTTGTTTTGTAGTAATTCCATGAAGTACGCAGGAAAAAAATGAGACTCAGATAGGTTAACTGGCTTGTAGAGTATGAGGCCAGGGAGATATTAATGGTGGAAGCTGGATTGAAACCTAAGTCTCATAGCTTTAGTCTGGTTTAGGAGTTATCCTAGTGGAATGGAAATATAATAAGTTTTAAAATGGGCCCAAATCCAGCTTTACTTATTATTATCTTGTAACTTTTATATGAATTTCTTAAACTTTCTGATCCTTAATTTCCCAATGTAAAATGGAGATAATACCATCTTTATCCAGGAGTTTGATGCAGATTAAATGATACACATGCAATGCTGGGGATCTTGTTAAAACACAAGTCTGGATGGTACCTGAGATTCTGAATTTCTAGAGAATCCCAGGTGATGCTGATGCTGCTGGTCAACCATGAATGGCAAGAGCATCATTCATTTCCAGCACTTGGTACACGGGAGATGTGTAGGGAAAAGAAAGAGAGATCAGACAGTTCTGTCTATGTAGAAAAGGAAGACATAAGAAACTCCATTTTGACCTGTATCCTGAACAATTGCTTTGCCCTGAGATGCTGTTAATCTGTAACTTTGCCCCAACCTTGAGCTTATAAAAACATGTGTTGTATGGAATCAAGGTTTAAGAGATCTAGGACTGTGCAGGATGTGCCTTGTTAACAAAATGTTTACAGTCAGTGTGCTTGGTAAAAGTCATCGCCATTCTACATTCTACATAAACCAGGTGCACAATGCACTGCGGAAAGCCACAGGGACCTCTGCCCTGGAAAATCAGGTATTGTCCAAGATTTCTCTCCATGTAATAGCCTGAGATATGGCCTTGTGGGTTGGGAAAGACCTGACTGTCCCCCAGCCTGAGACCGGTGAAGGGTCTGTGCTGAGGAGGATTAGTAAAAGAGGAAGGCCTCTTGTAGTTGAGATAAGAGGAAGGCCTCTGTCTCCTGCCTGCCCCTGGGAACTGAATGTCTCCATATAAAACCTGATTGTACATTTGTTCTATTCTGAGATAGGAGAAAAACCGCCCCATGGCAGGAGGCAAGACATGTTGGCAGCAATGCCACTCTGTTACTCTTTATTCCCCTGAGATGTTTGGGTGGAGAGAAGCATAAATCTGGCCTACGTGCACATCCAGGCATAGTACCGTCCCTTGAACTTACTTGTGACACCGGTTCCTTTGCTCACATGTTTTCTTGATGACCTTCTCCCCACTATCACCCTGCTCTCCTGCCGCATTCCTCTTGCTGAGATAGTGAAAATGGTAGTCAATAAATAATGAGGGAATTCAGAGACCGGTGCCAGTGCGGGTCCTCTGTATGCTGAGCGCCGGTCCCCTGGGCCCACCGTTCTTTCTCTACACTTTGTCTCTGTGTCTTATTTCTTTTCTCAGTCTCTCATCCCACCTGACGAGATATACCCACAGGTGTGGAGGGGCTGGACCCCTTCAGAGACTCTCAATAAATGTGTGTTTCCTTCTCCTTTCTGAATAGTCCAATGGCTCTGCTCTCCATCTGACTTTAGGATCCACTAACTTGTTATTTGGAAGAGGTAACACAGAATTCACATTTAAAGGGCATACATACACAAACTCCTCATCTGGTCCTCTTTGAGTCAGTTGGAGGGCAGAATGTAGCAGTGTCATAATTCGGGCTCTCCATAATATGGCACCAGCAACATGAAAATAAGGAAAGCTACTTAGATCATAGGGGATGCTGGATCCCAGGTTCTCAAACAACAACTTTATCTTCACGGAGCTAAGAGATAAGTGGAGGGCTTGCCAGAAAGAATTTAAAAAGATTGTTTTTAGAGTTATTTTAAAGAAATTAGATGATTGTCACAAATATGGAGTGAGCTTATGACACCACATAGGATGGCCAAAAGCCATAAACCAGTTATACCTTCGATAATAATTTTTCAATTATGATTTACTGAGGAGGGAAAGACAAAAATATTTTCAAACCCAAAGCCTATGCTCTGCTCCTGAGCACATCTGTTTGAATTCTGTCATGGCAGCATATTGGCATGTGTTTAAGCTTAGTAATCTTTAAGGTGTAAAGGGATCATGGAAGAATCTTTTTTGCCTGTAAAGAGCTGCAAATTTTGCCTTTAATATTCAGTTCCTTTGTGTCGTAATTGAGTGGTATCTTCAATCGTCAGCAGCTTAAACGATAAACTTAATTCGAGGAGGGAGGGGCATTTATTATATATTATATAAATGTATATAATTTTTAAGTTGTCTTTTTAATGCTTATTTGGGATACTTGATCTTTCCTCTCGAGTAAAAGCCCCTTGGCTATTAACAAACTGGGCATATTAGCAACTGAACTAGGCTGAGATGAAGTAGAATGAATCTGTTCCCCAGGTGGGCACAATCAGAAGACTCCATCCCTTTTCCCCAGATGGCTGTGGTCTGTGTGGCTTACAGTGTGTAGGAGGGAACATTGACGTATTGAACACGTGCAGTGGAAAAAAAAAACAAAAAACACCAACAGGGATAAAATAGTTTGTGGTATAGGAAAGCACATTTTGTTTATTAATAGAAAAGACTAAAATATGCAGTAATTTTCCTGCAAAAGTAACAGAAATTTATAGAAGTTAGAAGAGTATAACAGAACAATTTGTTGTCCCTGGAAATTTTTTTCATTACCAATAAATGCAGACCATAATAACATGTTTGCTATATTTTTCCATTGCAAAAGTAATACTTATAAAACAATATTTGGAAATATAGAAAGTTAAAATGTATCCATATTTTTGGCATTCAAAGGCAACTAGGTTTAACATTTTGTAATGTTTCTTTTCTGCCTTTTCTTTGAAAAAAAAATTGGTTTCTGAAAATATTTTTGACCAGAATGTGTGGGTTGATGGCCTCAGACCCACCAAAAAATGAGGTCATTGACCCCACTATAATAAGACAGGGCTATATGCCTGTAGTTTCCAAGAAAGGTAAAGTCTCAGCAAGTAAATTCTCAATGTCTTACACTCCTTATCAAACAGTGTAACACTTTTATTTTATTTTATTTTATTATTTTTTAGATAGAAACTTGCTCTGTAGATCAGGCTGGAGTACAGTAGTGCTATCATAGCTCACTGCAGTGTCAAATTCCTGGGTTCTAGCCATCCTCTAGCCCCAGCCTTCCAAGTAACTGGGTGCAGATGCATGCTGTGCAAATGCGTGCCACTGCATGTGGCTAACTTTTAAAAATTGTTTAGATATCTAACATAGAGTCTCTCTATGTTGCCCAGGCTCAGTGTGACCCTTTTATAGGTTCTTCCTGTTTTATGGACACACTCTGAACTCTATCTAGGATGTGTTATTGGTACCTCTTTTGAAATAGCCTTCTTGAAGTTTCTTTTCTTGAGACTACCGAGTCAGCTCTGCCCCAGCCCCTGCTGAGTGTCATGAAATTTCCCCTGTATCCCTGGCTCGGAGGAGGAACCTCTTCCCCTCCTGACCACACACACACAATTTTTGCAAGGGTCTTAATTAGAACTCTTGAGTGAAAGCAAACCCATAATTTTCATGAGTTAAAAAACTGGTAATCCCCAACCTCTGGCTGGTGAGTACCATCCTTCCTTCCTGAAATATGGACTTTATAAACAATAAGGTCACATTTGAAAAATGTGAACTCTTCTGAGTTCATGGTTTTGTTTTTCACAGAAGAAGTAACATGGTATATGGAAGAGTCAGCTTCATCATCTTTTAATTACTTCTTAGCTATGCTCTGAAACCAATTTTACAGAATTTAATTGGCCTTGTGTATTACTAAATATTTGTACTTGTTGAATGCTTTGGAAATGATTTTTCATCAACTTTATTGAGGCAAAATTTGTACACAAAACATCTTCCAGCTGGATGAGTTTCAGCAGTTGTACGCTCCTGTGTAAGCAACATTCCCACAACTAAGGTACATAATATTTCCATTACCCCAAATTTCCCTCAGGTCTCTTTGAAGTCAGTCCCCACCTGTATCCCACCTTAACTCTAGGCAAAGACTGACCTTCTCCCTGTCAACATAGTTTTGCCTCTTCTAGAATTTTGTATAAACGGAAGTATCCCGTATGGACTCTTTTATATACGGTTTCTGAATCTGGTGTAACAATTTTGAGATTCTTCCATGTTTTTGTGTCTTGCAGTGTGTTGTTATGATGTTACTTTTTATTGCTGAGTAATGTTCCATTGTAGGGCTATATCACAATTTCTTTACTCATTCTTCTGTTTATGGACACTTGGATTGTTTCCATTCTGGCCATTATGATTAGACCCGCTATGATTATTTGTGGACATGTCTTTGTGTGGACATGTTTTCTATTGGGTAAATACATTGAAGTGGAATTTGCCATCTGTACATCCTCTTTGGTGTCTTTCTGTCTTATGTCATTTTCTAATTAGATTTTAAAAATGTTTTAGCTGTTAAGTTGTGAGAGTTTAATAATATATTCAAAATACTACTCAGATATGTGGTCTACAAATGTTTTCTCCCAGCTTGTGACTTTCATCTTTTTAACAGTCTTTGACACAAAAAGTTTTTAATTTGATCAAGTCAAATTTATTAACTTTTTCTTTTATAGATTGCACTTTCAGTGTCAAATCTAACATCTGCCTAGCCCTGGATCCTGAAGATTTTCTCCTATTTAAAAACAAGACTTTATAGTTTGACATTTTACTTTGAGTCCACGGTCTATTTCGAGTTAATTTTTGTATGAGATGTAAAACTTAGGTAGAGGTTTTTGGCTACTGATACCCAATTACTCCAGTACCATTTGTTGAAAAGATTATTCTTCTTTCATTAAATTGTTTTTGTACTTTTGTCAAAAATCAGTTGGGTGTATTTGCATGGGTTTATTACTGGGTTCTCTATTCTGTTCCACTGATTCATGTGTCTGTCTCTTTGCTCATGCGACACTGTCTTGATTACTGTAGCTATACAGCAAATTTTGAAATTGGGTGGACTTATTTTTCCCAATTTATTCTTCTCTTTCAAAATTGTTTTAGCTACTCTATTTCCTTTGTCTTTTCCTATAAACTTTTGTTTACATCTGTAACAAATATTGCAATGTAGGAATTGCATTAAACCTAAACATCAATTTGGAAAAAATTGACATGTTTGTTGTGTTGAGTTTTTCAATCTATGAAGATGGTGAAGTTTCTTCATTTATTTAGATCTTGTTTGGTCTTTCATCAGCATTTGAAGTTTTCATCAAATAAGTCTTGTACTTTTGTTTGTTTGTTTGTTTTAGATTTACACCTAAGTATTTAATTTTGGGGGACATTATAAATGATACTGCTCTTATAAATTTGGTGTTTCCATGTTCATTGCTAATATATGGAAATACAATTAATTTGCAGATGTTTATCATGTATATTGTACCCTTGTTAAACTTACTTGTTAACTCTAGAAGTTTCTTACAGAGTCCTTGGAATTTTTGATGTATACAATAATGTAATCTTTAAATACAGACAGTTTTATTTCTTTTTTAAAAATTACCTGTATGCATGTTTCCTTTTCTTACCTTATTGTAGTGGCAAATACTTCCAGCATTATGTTGAATAAGAGTGAATATTCCCTTTGTTTCCAGTCTTATGGAAAACGCATTGCCTTTTATTATTAAGTATGATGTTAACTTTAGGTTTTGTGCGGATGCTTTTAATCATGTTGAAGAAGTTTCTTCTATTCCTACTTTTCTGATTTTTTAATTTGCCATGAATGAGTAGTCAATACTTTTTCTGAACTGATTAAGATGATCATGTAATTTTTCTTCCTTAGCCTGTTGATATAGTAGATTACACTGACTAACTTTTCTAATATTAAACTTAGTAATCATATAGAATTCTTTACATATATTCCAGAAGTTTTTGCTAATATTTTGCTTAGGATTTTTGTATCTGTATTCATGGAAGACATCATTCTATAATTTTCTCATGCTGTCCTTGTCTGGTTTGATAGCAGGATAATGTTAACTTCATAAATGAATTAAGAAATATTCCCTTTTCTTCTACTTTCTGAAAAAAAATTGTGGAGAATTGGCAACAGTTCTTCTTTAGATGTTTGATAGAATTCTCCAGCAAAACACTCAGGGATTGGAGATTTCTTTATCGAAAGTTTTAAAGTTAAAAATTTAATTTTCTTTAGAATTATGTGGCAATTCAAATTATCTGTATTATATTAGGTGATTTGTGATAGTTTGTGTTTTCTGAGGAATTAGTCCATTTCATCTAAGTTGTCAGATTTATGTGTGTAGCGTGTATTATGTGTGTAGTGATAGCCCTTTTCTCTTTCCTGATATTGGTAATTTGTATCTTGCCTCTTTGTTTTCTTTTCTTGACAAATCTTTGTAAATTCAATTTTTTTTAGTCTTGACAAAACTTTGCAATTTATTACTTTTTTTTAACCAGCTTTTTGTTTCTGTGTGTGTATATTCCATTTTTATCCTCATTGTGTTTTTATCATCCTTAAAATCCTTGTGTACAGCTATAATAACTACTTTCAGGTTCTTGTCTGCTAATTCTACTATTTTTGTCTTTCTGCATCTGTTTGTATTGACTTATTTTTCTCTTGTTCTGGCTTATACTTTGCATTTTAAATAATTTTTGTTAGGATGCTAGACGTTGTAAATATTTTATTGAAAGTCTAGATTTTGGGCCGGGTGTGGTGGCTCATACCTGTAATCCCAGTACTTCAGGAGGCTTAGGCCGGCAGATCATGAGGTCAGGAGGTCGAGACCATCCTGGCTAACACGTTGAAACCCCGTCTCTACTAAAAATATAAAAAAATTAGCTGGGCGTGGTGGTGGGCGCCTGTAGTCCCAGCTACTTGGGAAGCTGAGGCAGGAGAATGACGTGAACCCAGGAGGTGGAGGTTGCTGTGAGCAGAGATTGCACCACTGCACTCCAGCCTGGGCCTCAGAACGAAACTCTAAAAAAAAAAAAACAAAAAAAAAGTCTAGATTTTGTAGTCTTCCTTTGGAAAGCTGAATTTTGTTTTGCCAGGGAGTTAAGTTATTTACCATTCAACTTGATCCTTTTTAAGCGTATTTTTAAGTTTGGGAGCATGCATCTAAAGTAAGTTTTTCTTTAGGGCTAATTTAATTATCCTTTTGAAGCACACCTCTTCAGGAGGCTCAAGGAAGTACTCAGGGTGGTCAGCAATGCCTCCATTCTGGCTGGCTGCAACTCAACCCCCATCTCACAAATCCTGGTAGTTGTTTTTGCCTGGCTTCATAGAGTTTCATTTCATACATATGTATGTAGCCCAATATTCAATGAAGGACTCAGGATAGCCGCCTGTATAGATTTCTGGAGTTCTTTCTCTCTGCCCCTCACATTTCAGCTCTTTTAGCCTCCTTTAACTCTGATTTCTGTCTATTAAATTCAGGAGTTGGATCTGCCTTGTCATGGTTCCTCCTCTTTTGCTGCAGTCTGGGAAGTGCCTATAGCCAGAAAGCCATGTTGGTTACAGGGCTTACCTCATTTCTTTTCCTGTTCTCGAGACTCACACTTCTGTCCTGTGTCTGTTTTCTAACATCTGAAAACAGTTGTCTCATATATTTTGTCCAATTTCCTAGCTGTTTACAGCAGAGAGACAGATTTGGTACCAGTTATTCAAACACATTGAGAAGTGATAGTCCCTAAACTTGCTCTAAACATGTTTAGATTTAATTTGAACAACTAATGTTTCCATTTTCAGTTTCTCTTAGCAGTTTTCAGGAGCTTCAATCTGTTAATTCTCAAATACATCCACAAATCACTTGGAATATCTCAATGTGTTGTATAAAAGATAATTCCTCCTTTGCACCCATTATCACCATTCTTCCCTTAAATTGTGGGATATGTTTTTCTGAGTCTGTGGCTTTAGTGTGTATGAGAAAAATTCAGTTGTTATCCCCTCGTTTAGGGGAGTAAAAATCATAAGAATGAGGAGCACTGTAGTATCTAATCTTGCCCCACAAAAACCTGGGTAACTTTGGAAGTTTTCTTCTCTCTCCCCCACCCTTCCACTGCTGTGTGTGTGTAAGTGTGTTTATTGAATAAAGAGCCTTTTATTTTTATTTATTTTAGATGAAGTCTCACTGTCATCCAGGCTGGAGTGCAGTGGTGCAATCTCAGCTCACTGTAGCCTCCGCTTCCCGGGTTCAATCAATTATTCTGCCTCAGCCTCCCCAGCAGCTGGGACAGACTACAGGCGTATCCCACCATGCCCAGCTAAGTTTTTGTATTTTTATTAGAGACAGGTTTTCACTTGATGGTAAGGCTAGTCTTGAACTCCTGACCTCAGGTGATCCACCTGCCTTGGCCCCCCAAAGTGCTGGAATTACAGGCGTGAGCCACTGCCCCAGGCTGAATAAAGAGCCTTTTAGATAATGTCTTGCCTGACAAGTTTAAAACAATTTTCTTACCAGATATGCCATAATAAAAATCTCTAAGAAATTTTACTTAGGCTATATCTCAGTGGGCCATTCAATACTATATCAATAAACTTTATCACATAATAAGATCTTGGTGTTTATCAGAAAGGGATTTGAGTCAGGGTGTTTTAAGTTGGTTAGTATCTTGAGTGAGAAAGATCTCTGTTTTCATTAGCCCTCTCAGTAAAAATTCCCCCTATTTATCAGGAATGCAAATGTTTCAGATTGAAGTGGGTACCCAGACATAGCTCAACATTGCACAAACAGTTGCCAAGGGGAATCTGTTTGCTTTTCTATCTGTCTAACTCCAACTCCTTTGAATTTTTTTGACAGGTACTTAGAAAAACTGGGATTGATAAAGTGATACAGTTTGAGTTATATGTTGTCATAGAAAGAGGCAAGTTGGCAACGAATAATTATTTTGGTAAATCACTTTGAGATAGCTTTGAGGAGGTCCTCAAAATTTAGTATTATACATAGAGCAAGAGGATTATATGAAGTATGAAGAGAAAATTTCTTCTGATTTTCTAAGGAAGATATTGTTTAAGATCCAAGACTAGAAAACCAGTTGAATAATGTAACAGTAGTTTTTGGGAGAATCAAACCTTCTGGTGTGTTAAATTTAAATTCTCAGGAGGATCGTGAAATCCATGGAACCACATGGCTCCTAATTGTTTAAAAGGAGAAAAAAGTCATGCAGAGGTTGAGAATTGCATTGGTATTAAAATCTATAGGGTTAAAAAATTTATAAAAAACTAATGTGGAGTTTGGAGTATTTCAACTGGTGATCAAATACAGAATGTTATGAGATAGCTCATGAGATATTCTTTCATTTGATTTTCTCAAATAAATAAAGGCTGTTGATGGTTCCATCAAGACAGTTTTGCATGTAGGGAAACAATTAGCATGTGTTTTATTTCCGTTAACATATGTTCATAATTGCACCCATACACTTCCTTAGAAGGAGAAAGTTTGCAGGCCTCTGAAATGACATTGGTACTTCCATAGCAGAATTCAAAGCCAACACTATAGAAAGCATCTATAGCTGCCTTAAAGAAAAAAATTAGTGAATCAGTCAAGGTTCACTAATTTCCCACATGGTGGGAAACATGGGGCCTGATAGACTTGTCATATCTTGTTACAAATGTTCCCAAAAAAGCATTATTCATGTGGCTCTGGGTCCTATGGCTAGATATCAGATATCACCAAGTCTTGGTCATTGAGGAGCTTATAGCTTAAAAGGGGGACTTTTAAATAAGTAAACACACTAGTAGATATTAATCAGCTCATCAACCCCAAAATATTGGAGCATTAGGAAGAACTGAATTCGAATCTTGGCTCTTAAAGTGTGATTATGGGAATGTGTTTTAATCTTAATGAACATCAGTTCCCATCTCAGTTAATAGCAATCAGGCTTACGTGTAAAAATTCTATGGTTATCCTTTATGTAACTTTCCCCTTGTCTCTTACTGCCAATTTATCAGCATGTCCAATTGATCCTACTTTCAAACAGATGTGACTACTTCTCTCCCTTTCACAGTTACATCCAGGGTACCAACATCTATTGCCTAGACAATTGGCCTCCAGTCTACTTCTACTTTTGTCTTCCTCCCCTTGATCCCTGTTCAATTTTTTCTTGGTTAAATAGCCATATTGATCCTTTCAGTATGCATTGGATCACAGTACTATCTTACTCTAACCCATTCAAGTCCTTCCCATTGCACTGGAGGACTATACAAACTCTTGGCTGGGCACAGTGGCGCATGCCTGTAATCCCACCACTTTGAGAGGCCAAGGTGGGCAGATCACTTGAGGTCAGGAGTTCGAGACCAGGCTGGCCAACATGGTGAAACCTCATCTCTACTAAAAATACAAAAATTAGTCAGGCAAGGTGGCACGTGCCTGTAATCCCAGCTACTTGGGAGGCTGAGGCAGGAGAATTACTTGAACCCAGGAGGCAGAGGTTGCAGTGAGCCAAGATCATTGCCACTGCACTCCAGCCTGGGTGATGGAGTGAGACTCTGTCTAAATATATACATATAAAACTGGGATCACTGGTGACCAGCCTCCAAGATGACCCTCAATGGTCCTGCCTGCCTCCGAGTACCCACAATCTTGTGAAGTTCTCTCCCCTACACACTATACCAGGGTTAGTCTGTTTGATGAACCCTGGTTAGTCAAAGACAAAAACAAAAAAACAAAAAAACCCAAACTGTTCAGTGTGCCCTTCAAGGCTCCATGTGACCTCGCCCTATCTACCTCTTCTGCGTCATCTGAACCTTGGCTCTTTCCACACCCTTTTCATTCTGCTACAGTCAACTAGTTCTTAGTGTTCTATGAGCAGCTCATTTGCTAAGCTCATATCTTCAAGGAATGGCTCCATTTCTCAAGGGATTCCCATTTCCACTGGCTGGCTTATCATTATCATATAAGCTCCACGTCTAACTCAAATGTTACCACTTCAAATGGGGGTTTTCACCATTCTAGTTAAAATAGCAGCCACTGTCTCTCTATTCCCTTGCTCTGTTTTATATTCTTCATGGCAATATTGCCAACTGAAATTTTATTATTATTATTTAAAAATATTATTTATTTCTTGCTAGAAGGTTAGTTCTGTAACGATCAACTTTTCCTGTCTTGATCACTATTGTTTTGCAAGCACATAATGGATACCCATTAAATGTCTGTCAAATCAATAAATAATTCTTAATGGGGATGATAATAAAATATTAGTTTTTGAGGAAGGAATAAGAAGACATATGTGTATCTATAAATACTTAAAAACTATGAAGTATTGCAATGTTAATATTCATAGATATATAACTAAAAGGGTTGGATGGTAAATGAGGTACTTGGATATGTTTCTGGTAAGTTTCTCTATGAGTTGGGACATAGGTTTTACATTTAATCCTATTTTCTATGTTAAAGGAGGATAAGTGAGTTTTACCCATTGAACAAATAGACCCATTACTCATATTTCACAATTAGCTGCTTTATGCATATTTGACCAATGTTGCCCTTTCAGCAATTACAGATAACACTTAGTCCTGGACTTATAGATGGTTTGACTTATGGATAGGGAACACAGTAGAATATTGTGTTCCCAATAATGCTGCCTATTTACAAAAGGCAGCATTTCCATCCTTTTCATTAGTTAGAAGTGAATCATGTTTATTAATTAAATTAATATTTAATATTTAATTTGTGCCAATTAAATATGCACAAATTCTGCACAACCCTCAGCCCCTTTTGCAGATTCCAATATGACAGTTAAGCATTATCATGTGAATAATGATAACTGTCAGGGCCAATGTGGGAAGCAACCATGTGATCTACTAATACAATATTTATCCTCTGTCCCTTAGATTTTCTGTTTAGTAGGACTCTCCAAATTATCACTCATTATGTATCCCAAAGCAGAAACCAGTGTAGGTAGCATTACTAAACTTAGCAAATAAAAATATGGGATGCCAAGATAAATTTGAATTTCTGAAAAATGAGTGATTTTCTAGTATAAGTATGCCCTATACATAAGTGTGTTAGGGTACACTTGTGGTAAAAACTATTTATTGTATATTTGAAATTTAAATTTAGCTGGATATCATGTGTTTTATCTGGTAAACATATATATAGGATATAGCTAGTGACATCATTCCTGAACGCCATCACTGGTCCTTTGGCTCAGACTACAGTATTCCTAATATCAACGGAGCACAGCTAGATTGTTCAACTGTTGCATCTGTTAAGGTGGTTGGAAGATGGTATCTCATGGAACAAGAATATTTACTATGCCTTCCTTTATCTAAGTGCCTTTAGTATGTTTCCTTTTATTTGAATAACTTTGAGTGAGAAATAGACATAAAGGAGAGTTTTCCTATGATGCTTGACTGACTCTGAAGACTTCCTGGCATTTGTAAGATAAACTTGGTCATGATAAATTAAGTGATCAGTTGTTGCTCCCAAGGTTTCTGTCATTTGGGTTTAGGGTCAGAGGTGGATTTTCTATGAAGTTAAGAAAACTATAGCTTTAGGGCCCTCACTTGCATGGGTCACTTCCATGACCCTGTGCCTAATTTTGTATTCTTTTTCTTAAAAAAAAAAAAAAAAAGAGAGAGAGAGAGAGACCTCTCAAACTATATAAGCTCCATGAAAACCTGGATTCTATCCCTTCATCCCCCACTCATGTCTATGGATAGGCAGTCTAACATGCTAGCCCTAGATAATTGCTGCTTTGGATAATTTCCAGATAAAATGCCCAAATTGACAAGACAAATGTTTTACATGTAGACAAGTTGCACTTACTTATCTTAGGCCCTCAACAACCTGATTCATTTCAGCTATTGGCTTTTTCCTTTCTCTTTGGTCACAGTTATCACAGTATGCTCTCAGGAACATGGGGGCAGAGCTTCAATGTTAAACAGATCTTTCTGTTTTCCTTTTCACTGGGAAGTACCTAGTTCAATGTTCCTGCAACCAGTTGTCATATATGCCACTCTCAAAGTTAAATTCTGGCTCTTTAGGAGGGAGCTTTCATCTGAAGACCTGGAATCTTCAGATTATCACTGCTTTATCACTTCCCCTAATTTAACAGCTGCTTGTTTTGCTTTACTCCAGTCCTCAACCCCTGGATGAGGTAGTAGAGATCCCCTACTGCTTTATGGAACAGCAGCAACATGGGCACAAAGGCAAACCCCAGCTTTCCTCACACCTCTTAAAGAGTATCTTCAACCCTACATGTCTAGATGGTCCTGGCCTACTCCCTGGGGATTATTTTTTCCCCATAGGTAGGGCTGGTGAGATATTACGTTGGAGTCACCCAGGGCCTATTCTTGTACCTCTTCTCTATTTTTCTGTGTACTTTCATTCCCTTGGTAATCCCATCTTTCGTCGTGGCTCTAAAAACCATCTAAATGTTGACAGCTCCCTAATTTATATCTGGGAAATAATAGGAGGGTTTAAAGAAGTGACCCAACACATGCATGATTAACACATGCTTAAAGGATCAGCCCGAATTCTCCCTTGACTCAAAACTGATTCAACTGTCTATCTGGGTGTCCTTTAGGCATCTCAGACACACTGTGATCACAGCTGAGCTCCCGATCTTGCCTCCAAATATCGTCTTTCTGCAGTTTTCTGTAAAACTTCAGTCCTGTATCAACTAACAATCCCATACAGAAGGGTCATTGTTTATATTTCTCCAAAGCCTGGTCAAAAGTAACTTTGACTAATTTGATTAAATTGATTGATAACTCAAAGTTAATCATATCACCAAACACTTCTCATTCCAATGCTTGATAGTTATGGAATTTGCTGAGACCACCCACTGAATATCCGTTCAAATGAATGGAATCTCACAGAGCGCACATGATCATCTCTGACAATAATACCTGTGCCTCATACTCAACTGAAAATCAACAGTTGTCTGGTGGGTAGTTTACTGCATGTCAAATCTGAGGTCCAGTGTAATAGACTATTTTACTACTTCTATGCAGAATTTTGTAATTCATGGACATTCTAATTTTACTTGTCTTTTTCTCTCAAATACCATGATAGGGTGAAAGTCTGATCTTTTGTTTCTTAGTATTTATTGAATATTAAGATACATAGAGAATACTCTACATAAATGCATACCACTCAATGAATTATCCCTGGATGAACATCGTTATAAAACTATTCAAGTTAAAACAGAATATTTCCAGTATCCAGAAGTCTTCTGATGTCTCCTTCCCATCACTACTTCCTCCTTCCTCCCCAATGTAACTTTTACGCTCATTCTAACACTGGAGTTCAGTCGTGTCTCTTTTCCAACTTTCTATAAATGAAATCATTCTGTATGAATCTCGCATCTGGCTTATTTTGCTCCATATTATGTTTGTGAAATTCATCTGTGTTATTGAATATAATAACTGTGGTTCATTCAGTATTACTGCTTCATAGTATTCCACTGTATGAATTTATCACAACATATTGTTTCTAGTTTTTCATTTTCATAAATCATGTTGCTCTGGGCATTCTTGGAAATATTTTTTGGTTACCATGATACCCTTTCTGTTGAATATATACTTTGGAGTGCAATATCTGTGTCATAGGTATGCACATGTTCAACTTTAGTAGATAATGTAAGCAGTTTTCCTAAATCATTTTCTCAATTAACTCCCACCAGCAATGTAAGAGACATCCTATTGCTATATATCCATGTCAATAATTGGGATTATCTCTCTTCTTTATTTTAGTTATTCTTCTTGGTAAATAGTAGAAGTATCTCATTGAGGTTTTAATTTGCGTTTCTCTGACTACAAATAAGATTGAGAATATGCAGACATCCTTTTCATGAAGTGTCCACTCAAGTATTTCCTCCTTTTTTTATTGTATTATATATCTAGTTATAGTTAATTTGTAGAAGTTTAAAAATTATTTCTCTGGATACATGTTGCAAATATCTTTCCTCACTGTGTGGCTTGTTTTTATAGTCTCTAAATGGTGTTTGTGTCGAAGAGAAGTTCTTAATTTTAACATCCAATGTATCCATCTTTTCTTATGAATAGTCATTTTTAGTCCCAATTTATCAAATCCTTACCTATCCTAAAGTCTTGAAGGTATTATTTATGTTATAGTCTTAGATTATCTTCTAATTGATTTATTATTTTCTCTTTCACACTTTTCACAGTTAAATCTACAATCACCCAGAATGGATTTTCATGTGTGTTGTGTGGTAAGGGTCATTTCATTTTTTTTCTTTTTGAAATCATCAACTTTTTTTATTATTATTATACTTTAAGTTCTGGGATACATGTGTAGAATGTGCAGGTTTGTTACATAGGTATACAAGTGCTACAGTGGTTTGCTGCACCCATCAACCCATCATCTACATTAGGTATTTCTCCTAATGCTATCCCTCCTCTAGCCCCTTACCCTGTGACAGGCCCCAGTGTGTGATATTCCCCTTCCTATCCTATGTCATGTGTTCTCATTGTTCAACTCCCACTTATGAGTGAGAACATGGCAGTGTTTGGTTTTCTGTTCCTGTATTAGTTTGCTAAGAATGATGGTTTCCAGCTTCATCCATGTCCCTGCAAAGGACACAAACTCATCCTTTTTATGGCTGCATAGTATTACATGGTGTGTATGTGCCACATTTTCTTTATCCAGTCTATCACTGATGGGCACTTGGGTTGGTTCCAAGTCTTTGTTATTGTGAACGGTGCTGCAATAAACATACATGTGCATGTGTCTTGAATTGACCTGGCATCATTTGTTGAAAAGACTATATTTTGTGTGGATTTCAATTTGAAATTTTTATATAATAAATATTATATCTATATTTATAACTATGATTTCTCTTTATATTCATAAGGCTTCACAATTAGGATATGCTATTTATCATTTTAAGCCTGATTTTGTCTTTTTTTTAATGCCAAAGTATTTATTTTACCTTAATTGTTGGAAGAACTCATTGGTTGGAGCAGCTAAATCTGGATGTTTGTGGAGAGATAATGTAAAAACTCCATAATAGGTATTTGATTTTTTATTTAAATTTATTCACTGGTTACTAATTGGCTCAGTTTATTTTCTGGAGTCAATTTTTAGTCACTTATATTTCTCCAGAAAATTATACATTTAAAGACATGTTTTATTTTTACTAATATAAGGCTACATTTAATATTATGTTACATTACTAAACAATTCCTGTAAATACTGTTTTTCATTTGAGTTTTGGTATGATTTTTGTTTTCCTATTGTTATGGACTGTTTATTTTATAAAATGAATGTCTTTGATTCTGTTATCTATTGCTGTGAAACAAATTACTCCAACACTTAGCGGCTTAAAACAACAAACATTTAGTATCTCATACAATTTCTGAGGCAAGTAAATCTGGGGGCAGCTTGGCTGGTTCAACATCTCCCACAAAGTCGCAGTCAAGCTTTTCTTCCTGGGCTGCCATTGTCTCAAGACTTGGCTGGGGCTGGAGAATCTGCTGTCAGGTTCACTCACTTGGATACTGACAGATCCCCTTGCTGGCTCTTGGCTGGAGGCTCCATTTTCTTTATTTGTTTCTTTGAGACAGAGTCTCCCACTGTTGCCCAGGCTGGAGTGCAGTGGTGCGATCTCGGCTCACCACGACCTCCTCCCGGGTTCAAGCGATTCTCCTGCCTCAGCCTCCGGAGTAGCTGGGATGACAGGTAAGTGCCACCATGCCTGGCTAATTTTTTGTATTTTCAGTAGAGATGGAATTTCATCATGTTAGCCAGGATGGTCTCAATCTCCTGACCTCGTGATCCGCCCGCCTCAGCCTCCCAAAGTGCCAGGATTACAGGTGTGAGCTACCGCGCCCGGCCGGAGGCTCCATTTTCTTATCATGTAGTCCTCTCCATAGAACTGTTCACAATATGGCAACTTGCTTTTCATCCTTTGCCCTTCTCACTCTTTTCCAGCAATAGATCAGAGAGAGAGAGAAAGACACACACACACACACACACACACACACACACACACACAGAGAGAGAGAGAGAGAGAGAGAGAGAGAGAGAACAAGGGAGCCCAAAGTGGAAATTATAGTCTTTCAAAGTCTAATCTTAGAAATGACTTATCCTCACTTCTACATCTGCTATTGGTCAAACAGACTAACCCTGGTATAGTGTGTGTGGGAGGAGACTTACAAGAGTGTAGGTACTCGAAGGCAGGCAGGGTCCTTGAGGGTCATCTTGGAGGCTGTTCACCACTGATCCCGGTTATACATATATTTTATATGTTTTATATATATATATATATATATATATATATATATATATATTTTTTTTTTTAAAGACAGAGTCTCATTCCCTCACCCAGGCTGGAGTGCAGGGGGGCAATCTCGGCGTATTGCAGCCTCTGCCTCCTGAGTTCAAGCGATTCTCCTTCCTTAACCACTCAAGTAGCTGGGACAACAAGCATATGCCACCAGGCCTGGCTATTTTTTGAATATTTAGTAGAGACGGGGTTTCACCATGTTGGCCAGGCTGGTCTCAAACTCCTGAGCTCATGGGATCCACCAGCCTCGACCTGCGAAAGTGCTGGGATTCCCGTCGTAAGCCACTACGTCCAGCCTGGTAATATTTTTATCGTGAATTCTGTTTTTTTTTCTGATATTAATATTACTTTCTACTTTTGATTTGTGTACATACATATATATGTTTACATGATTTTTATCTTCATATTTTAAAACTTTTAAAATGTCACTACTTGGCTGGGTGTGGTGTCTCAGGCCCATAATCCCAGCACTTTGAGAGATCCCCCTCAAGTGGTGGATGGATCACTTGAGATCAGGAGTTCGAGACCAGACTGGCCAACATGACAAAACCCCGTCTCTACTTAAAATACACACACACACAAAAAATTAGTTGGTCGTTTTGGCACATGCCTATAATCCCAGCTACTTGGGAGGCGGGGGCAGGAGAATCTCTTGAACCCAGGAAGGGGAGGTTGTGGTGAGCCAAGATGGTATCACTGCACTCCAGCCTGGGCAACAGAGGGAGACTCCATCTCAAAAAAAAATATATATATATATAATTAATTAAAATGTCACTATTTACAGCAAAACATGGGTTGTATTCACTGAATCTGAAAGTCTTCAGTTTTCCATAGGAGAACTGAAAACATTTAAATTTACTGTCCTGATACTTGGCCTTACTTCTTATTCCTCTTATTTTCAAAAACATCGTTGAACTATATTTGTGTCTTTGTTAAGATGACATCCAAACAGGAGTTTAAAACTTCTTCTATATAATCATGGAACTTTCTCTGAACTGGTACGTTGTAGACACTCAATAAGTATTTGTTGAATCAGTGATACGGATAGATGGATGGTTGGTTGAGAGAAGAATGATGCCACTTTGCTAGGGGAGGTGACTGTAGGACTCCCTCCCTCAAAGTAGTCTGTTAAACAGGGAAGAGGCTGCTTGGTTATGTGGACAAGTATTCACGCCGTATTTTGAGCTAGACTTAATCATTGAAAGAGAGGTAGAAGGCCTTCCCATTGACTTCTTGGCCTGCTGGGCATTTTTGCTTCCTTCTCCCCTATCCATCCAATTTTTCAAGAAAAATTTTCTGTTTGCCAGCTTATTTCCCCAACTCCCCTACTCCTTTGTTTTTTGTACTGTCCAACGAGAGTCTAGGTCTCACAGGTGATATTTTTTGTAGCTCTGTGATGCCTAATAATAGAACAGAAAAGGAGATGGGGAAGAAATGACAGAAAGACTTAAGAAAGGAATTAACTAGTGAGTTTAAGTGGAGCTGCCTAAGGATGCAATGCAGAAAAAAAAAAGAAGAAAAAGAAAAAAGATGGATGGAGACTACCTGCTGAAAGGACTGAAGTCAAGAGGAAGAATTTGGGCTATGAGTCAGACAATGAGAGATTCCAAAAGGAATAGAGAGTGCTGAGAAGACAAAAGCACATGTAGCGTGATGAGGGCATGGCGACCAGGAGTTCAGATCCCTCAGAAATGAGTGTCTAGTTCATGCCATCAGGTAAGCTACTAAGACTAGCAGAGATGCAGCCTGATATAGGAGGAATCCAGATGGATAATGGAGGAAGGAGATGATGAGTTATCAGTTGCAGCCCCGGGACTGGTGCAGAAGCAGGGGTGGAGTTCCTCCTATTAGCTTCCCCTTTCGTAGATTTCCCTGGGAAGAGATGCCTCCTGGTACAGTGGAGGAGCTGCTCCTTGAATGTATATGAGGAAGTGGATCCAAGTGGCATATGGGATAGATTGTGGTAGAAACAGAGATGTACATTTCAGAAGGACATGTTGTCCCAGCTGTGTATAGTTCTGCCAGTAGATAGCCTCTAGGGTTCAGCCCCTTCAGGGATTGTTTTAGCTGCAGAGGTGCAGCTTCAACAGGTGACCTTAAGGTGGCCCTTCACAAGTGGCCTTAAACAGGTGGCCTGAAAAAAGTGACCTTAGCTAAGGCCACCATCCCCATCCCCTCAAAGGTTGGCATGCAATGACTGATGGAGGGCCATGTTCACCCTAAATGAAGCAACTCCAACAGGCACCTACAGCTCTGGGGCTTCCTGTGGAGTTGGCTAAGGTAGTCAGGTCTGCATCACAACCTAACTTCTCCCTCTGCTCAATTCTGTTTTCCCTCCTTTTCACAGCTTTTGGTCCCAAGGGATGCCCTAGAAACATGCTAAACACTAAACACTGTCTTAAGTCTGCTGTTGGACAACTCAACCCATGGCAGTGCTCGGTAAGACTATGGAGATTTTTGTGGGGTTAAAACTAGTAGAGAGTATGAAAGCCTTTTTTTTTTTTTTTTTTTTTTTTTTTTTTTTTTTTTTGCAGATGCAGTATTCTGAGAAAGGGATTAACATGATTTAAAATGGTGGCCAAGAAATATGATTCCTGTTGTCGCATTGGAAGGCCTGAAAGTGTAAGAGGCTAAAATATAAAACAGACTGGGAATTTGTTTCAGGAGTCTAAGAATAAAATCCACAGGCTAAAAGAGGGTTGCAGTTGGAGGAAAAAAATGTACTTGCTATTTTTCAAAAAAGAATTGGAATGATTTGGTGTCAACCTGGATGTGAGGATGAAGACAAGCCAGCTAGAATAAATATTGATTCTAAGATTGAGGACAGAGGTTTCTGGGAGTGTCACTGATGGGAACATACAAAATGGAAAAAGACTTAATGAAGAAGATAATATCCTCAAGTTTCGACATGTCTAATTTAAAATGTCAACAAGTTATTTAAGAGGAAGTTTCTTTGTGTTGGGAGCCACCTTAGTTGTCCAGTCATATTAAGAGGCTGCAATACAGTCATGCAGGCTATAACTAGCACTGTGGTATCATGTCCAGGCTAAAAGGAGGCTGAGCTCTGGCCACTGTGGGGCTGCATGTGCCTTTTCTGACTGGCACAAAGGTGTTGTGTGAGCTGGTAGGGGGCGTGGCCATTGTCTCAAAATCAGTGAGACAGACAATGTGATGCCTGGTGAAATGCACAAATTTGGTTTAGATTACAGATGGAAAGTTGATGAAGGAGAAAAGGCTTTACTAAGTTAGATTTCCTTAGGGTTAGACAATAGGCAAGTCACTTAAACCTTCTGAATCTCATTTTCCTTATTTGTGTGGCAGGATATTTTTCTTTTCTCCACTCCCTCAACAGCTTCCTCATACCAAGATATGATAACTGAATGAGATATTTGACAAGGCAGAGAAAAGAGATGGAGATGCTTAGCCTAATTAATGTGCTAGACTTATGCTAAGAAGGGATTCTATGCTTACCTAACAGATAATTTACCCGGAAACTGGAGTAGGTAGGTTATCTTTTTCTTCATTTTATTCTTGCATGTGCAGGATCTAATTATCCAGACGTATCCACAGAGAGAGAAACCAGATGAAATGCAGAAAGCACAGTCACCTTCAAGAGGAAGAAGTAGGACTCTGGGGTTTTAAGCCGAGGCATGAAATGTACCGATTAATAGCGTCACTTTGTAACCACGGGTCTGAGGAGTTTTGGGAAGGTTAGTACCAGCTTGTCAGCACTGCTTATTAATAACAGTGAGATTGCTGCTCTGCACCTGATCTCAGTCACACCTCAGAGGCTCGGCCACTGGGGCTGGTTATGCAGCAGGAATATACCTATGTGACCAACAGGGTGTAAAAAGTCCAGGCCAGGCCAGGCGCAGTGTCATGCCTGTCATCCCAGCACTTTGGGAGGCCAGGGTGGGTGGATCACAAAGTCAAGAGATTGAGACCATCCTGGCCAACATGGTGAAACCCCGTCTCTACTAAAAATACAAAACTTAGCTGGGCCTGGTGGCATGCGTCTGGAGTCCCAGCTACTCAGGAGGCTGAGGCAGGAGAACGGCTTGAACCCAGGAGGCAGAGGTTGCAGTGAGCCAAGATTGTGCCACTGCACTCCAGCCTGGGTGACAGTGCAAGACTCCGTCTCAAAAAACAAAAAAAATGTCCAGGTCAGACTCCATCTCAGCGTCGCTGGTTCCAAGGTGTTCCATCCACACCTCAGTGACTCTTGATTTAGGGAAAAAAGCACATCCTGCTATTTAATTTGCAAAAATTAAATAACTACTTGATGTGTCTTGTGCGTAGATAATAACCACAAAATATTAATTTTTGCCCTTTTTCCCTTATAATTTTAACATACTTATTTTCTTTACTTGTCTCATGTTTTCTTTCAGATATTCTAACTCTCTTTGCTAAATGGATATAGGAATAAACACTCTTAAAATACATTTTCTATTGTATTGATGTGGAAAATGTAGAAAGGCACAAAAGGAATTTTTTAAAACTCTGCAATATCATCCACCAGTCATAATCATTATCAAGATGTTTTCACAGATATTCCCAGCTTTTATTCTACAAATAAGACTCTCTCATGATTCCCTTATCCCTCACTTGTCTAATTATTTTATACTTTTTGATGCACTAAGATTCTAAAATGAACCATAAAAGTTGGCAGACATATTTATAGTAATCAGTTATTTAAGAGGATGAGATAGATGAGTGTAAATAATCTTGCTATACACAAAATAGTTCCTGCTACTCTGAAGACAAGGTGTTCTTACATCTTGGTCTTTGAGTATATATGTAATAAAGTTTTGCATAAGGTTGCAGACTTTGGCTTGAATACAAGGGAAAACAACAGGTATAGCCTTCATATAAATATATAAATTATCTCGTTTAATCCATACCGTGATTTTATGAGATTGTTATTGTTACCTTCATGTTACTGATGAGGGACCTGAGCCAGGAGGGGCAAAATATGTCAATCAAAGTACCCCAGCTGCTAAATGACTCTGCCTTTGAAAAATTGCCTGCCATTGACACCTTTGTCACCGTCACCTCCATCTCTGTGTGAGCCACCATGATATTTTTTGACCTACTACAAAACCTATTTAACTGCTACCTCTACCTTGGCCCCTGTATAGTGACCAAAGTGAGCCTTTCAAAAACATAAAGCAGATCATGTCATTGCTCTGCTTAAACCTTTCACTGGCATATCTCTCAGAGTAAAATCCAAAGCATTAGTAGGGCTTCTAAGGTTCTATATCATCCATTCCCTACTCCCTCACTTTGCCAGTCACTCTGATCTCACCTCTCCCTCTTGCTTCCTGAACTCAGTGCTGCCATTCTCCACACAGCTTGACATGTTCCTACCTCAAGGCCTTTGCACCTGCTCTGTCTCCTTTGCTAGAAATCTATCGCTTTATTCCCATCTCTGATTAAATGTCACTGCTCCTTCAAACCCTTGCCTGGCTACCCTGTATGAAATAGCCCCTTTCCCAACTTTCTTTATCATTTACCCTGATTCATTGTTTTTCCCATGGTATTTGTTACCACCTGGTTTTTATTTGTTTATTTCTTCATTTGTTTATTTTCTATCTTCTCCTGCAAGAATGTTACTGTATGACAGTGGGGACTTTGTTTTATTTATTGTTGTATTTCCAGGCCTAAAATAGAGCCTGGGCCCACTAAGGAAAATTTGTTAATGAATGATGGAAAGGAAGGAGACAGATTTCCAATTCACATCTTCATCCTAAGTCCAGGATATTTCCTCTATGCATTCTGAATACCAGAGCCACTTGAAGGAAGGAACATACAGCAAAACACTGGTGATATTGTAAACCTTCCTTGCAATCATCTTTGGTTGCCTTGCTGAGATCAGGAAGATTGGAATGAGTCAAGGCCAGAGTCCTTCCTCAGAAGATCACTCCGGCATTTGGTCTTCTCCACTGTCAGGAAAGAAGAGAAAGCATAGAGAAAATGGTATCTATAACAGTGAATTCACAAGAAAGGGACACCAGACCATTTTATTGTCCATAAGTAACCTGGACTTTGGATCAGAGGATCCTGGCTCTGCTGTGTGACTTGGAAAAACTTTTTAAAAACCTTTCTGAGGTTGTTTTTATCATTTTAAAACTGAAACTGGGATTAATGATCCTTCCTTTGGTCATGAAAGAGTCAGGTTCTCTAAAAAGCCAAAGGACCTGTTTCCTCACAAAGATTTTTGAAAGAGCTAGATACTGCATCTGTGGGATTAAAGTGACAAAGCATGGCCTTTAAGAAATCAGAAGTAAAAGATATTTTAGTACAGTGGATTGTCAGTCTGCATTAGCAGGTGGTGGAAGGGCTTTTGGCAGACACGCCCCTATATCTTCAGTTAGTGGCAGCACCATTGGCACAAGTACACCCCCAGGCAACTGGCCCTGGTACCAAGGTGTCAGCAAGGGAAATTCACATTTAGAGACAACGAAGGTAGCTGTCACCACCATCATAAACTTCTCCTCCTCCTCCTCCCTTACTTTTCCTCTTCATTCTCCTTTCTCCCTCTTCTCCCCTCCTCCTCTCCCTTCTTCATCCTTCTCATCCTTCTTCACCTAGCCGTGATACTTTTTGTCCTGAATTTATGTTGTACTGGTGAGGATAGAGACATAGCAAATCAATAATAATATTTTAAAGAAAATTTTAAGCACCTATACATCAAACGCTGCATTTGATACATGCACTGTCTCATTTCATCATTATTTAATATCCCTTAAGGTAGGTATAGTAACTCTGCAATGCAGTTGAGAGAAATGAGGCATAGGAAGGAGAATGACTTGCTTCAGGTCTCACAATTCACAAGTGATGGCAGGAGGATTTGGACCTCTCTTGGAGGTTCACATTTGAACCTGGAGTCTCTTTGACTCCACGACATTGGTTCTGAAGTCACTCGGATTCAAAAAGTAGAATCAGACGCCTTAGTGATTGGATGTGTCAGGGACAGGGGACTGTGAGGAGGAGAAGGGGTCTAAAATACTTCCCAGTTTTCTGATTTGGGTGAACTGTTGAAATGTGAATGATGCTTTACCCAGGACAGGGACATTCTGACTCCTAGAAATAGTTCCAGCCTCTAATTAGCGTCCAGATCATTTTTTAGGTTAAAAATGAGCTTTGGGCTAGAGTTACAGGAATTCTTATTTCAATCTTTCACTTGGTTTTGCCTATAATAGACTGGCTAAATTGTAAGAGGCCTCCTATTAATTTTAAACTGTCTTGAACTCAAAATAGTCAAACTATTAAGCTAATGAAAGAGCAGTGTTCTTGTTACCTTTATGTTCATGCCCCCAGAGTCTTTTTCCCGATGGGCACCACGTATCATGTTATGGCCGTGAAAGTTTTCAGGCAGTGGTTATAGAAAGTCTTGAAAAGTAGAAAAGTCAAGCACGCTGTAGGAGCCCTGGCTTATTAAAGAGAGAGAGAGGTCTGGTTCTGATTACTGATAATTATAGATAAGCTGGAGCCGACAGTCATTTTCTGACCACAAACTGAAATCAATCAATTAAAAACTGCATGTAGCTGTACCACGGCTAATCAGTCCCAGGCACTTCAGGATGATCCATTAAATCCTACCTCTACCGTGTCATGGTTGCTGTGTTCCATCTGCTACTCTGACAGTAGATCAAATGCACACCTCATTTTATACTTGCCGGCTAATCAAGAATGCTGTTCACAGTGTTAGTCTTCTTTCCACTTCCTGAAATTGCCAGCCTTGTACAAGAAGCTTGATGATTGAGTCATTATTTCCCTTTCTGGACCCAGGCATGCAATACTAAGAAAAATAATTACTAGCAAGAAGAAGCAATCATTTTTGAAATATTTTGCTCATTCCTTTGCTCTCCCAGGAAAACAGACGGTGGGGGCTTCTAGAGGTGGGTGGTTGCCACACTGTGAGATATAGAAGCCATTCTGTAGAAGCAGCAGTTCGATGTGTGTTGGCTAAGTAGCCACTGAAAGATGTTTGGGGAAATGTGATCTACCTTCAGACTGAGATTTGTGGAAGAGGGATAGTGATTCTTGGTTCCTCCATTTGTGTGGACTCTCAAGGAAGCAGATTTCAACACAATCTAATGAAGAAGTCTTTTCTTTAGAGGCTGCAAACTGGTAGCTCATGAGCTAAAACCTACTAACAGATGTGGCTTGCTGGTCTCACAGAGTGTTTAAAACAAATTTTGAATTAGTTACTAACATTTATAAAGCAAGAAATTGTACATTTTTTTATTTCTGACTTGATTTATTTATTTATTTTGAAAAATTGGAAGACCCAGTGACACTGAGTTCAAACTTCCTCCAGCCTGGAGGCTGTTTCCTTTGGAAAGCACATGTGCTTTCCAGCTCACCACATTCTCTACAACTTTCTTTGGAGGACCTGCATCAGCCTCCTTCATTCATTTATGTTACTTTCTGGCTCTTCCAGCTTTTCTGAGTTTGTGGCTCTTACTAAATACTGAAGCACCTTATGCAGTTAGTGATGAGCTTTTGAAGTGTTTAGACAGCCTGGAAGAACATTTGCTGGAGAACGAGTGCACAGTATATCCTTGGACTCCAGAAACTTGGCCCCTTCTGAACTCTAATCTTTAAAGGACCCTGCTTGGGCTTTCCTCCAGCTGTGCCCCACCCATGGGAAGAGTAGGCCATGGGGTCAAAGGGACAAGTCCTTTCAGACTCTATCCACTTTTGACATTCACTGCTCACTCCAGACACCTACCTTTCAGATTCTCCCCACGTTTGTCTTGCCGAAGAGGGACTGTGCTGCTGGTGTGTATGTACCCCTAAGTGTGATGAGTGGGGAAGAGGAGACAGGAAGGCAAGACATAATTGGTGCTTAGATATGTGAGTTTTTGAGTCCATAGACATGCATGGGAGACCCTTTGTGATGCAGGACAGAATTCTGGGTAGGAAAAGAAGGTGGGCTGGAGGCCTCTGTTAGAACCCTGGGAAGGGCCTTTAACTCCTTCCCAGGGCTTATCCTGAGCTCATATTTTTAAATACTATGTCTCTAATATTCTCTTACTTCCAGTAATGGCATGGATCCTGTGCTTTTCAAAACACTAAGTAGAGGGTGGGTGGACTCAAGAGAAACAGGTGCACGCCACTCTAAAATATGATAGACTGTGAAGAAAGGCCAAAACAACACATAGATAACCATATGTCAAAAGAATGCTTAGGGAGAAAACTGGATTTCAGCAAAGAAGTGATAAAGACCCTCTGATGCACGAAGACTCAGGATGGTAGCACAGAGAGGGAAGAAAAGCACCCAGCTAGAATTGGCTAGGAGTCAGGAGGGCCTCCCCATTGCAAGGAAAATGTAAGCAGGATATCCCCAGCAGTTCACATTCCCACCATGGACTGCTGCAATCCTAGCCACAGGAGAGCCCTATAGCCCTTGCAGGACCTGAGCTCAGTATAGGGAGCTGCTTGGAGTTCACATGATTGCAGTGTTCCAGAAAGGGAATTCATACTGGGTTCTCCCTGCCCCCTGGACAGCACCATTCTGTCACCATTTTGAGAATGGAGTAACCACCAGAGTGCATCCTGCCCTAAGGTCCAATAGCTCCTGCATCTCCATATCCCTCATGCGCCACTGACGTGCTGTCATATCCATCTAGAGGGCTGTGATGTCACAACGTCAGCTGAACCCAGCTGTGCAGCCATGACCTTATCACTGGAGTGCACATAGCACACTACTTCCTGAAGCACAGGCAGTTCAGCTCAGCAAGAATGCTGCCCCTAGGACAGAGGGAGCCAACAGGCATGCTCCCCAGGGCCTGTGGACTGCAGCTGCCACCACTAGTGACCTCATTTTCTCTAGCAGCAGAGCTAGCACCCTCCCAGGAGCCCAAGAACTGGCCTTCCCAGGTGCACTGACGCTGCTGTCAGTGACCCTGTTTCATCCATAACAAAGCTTCTGCATGTCCGCACATGCTCCCAAGTGGCCTGAAGACAGGCTTGTCTAGGATCTGCTGCTGTTGCTAGTGACCCCTCCCCTCCAGTGATGAAGCAGCCATGCATGGGCATGCACCTCTGAGGGGCCCGAGGCCCCAGTGTTCTGATTCCCAGCAAAGTCTCACCCCAACCTCCACAATCAACCACACTCTAGGCCATTGAGGCAGTCACAAACACCACGGACACTGATTATAGCCGAAGAAACCATAAAGATACTACACTACTGAATCGACCGAGAACCAAAGCCAAAGCATCCCACCCAACTAACACTATAGGACATGCCAACAAAAATAGCTTTCATATCTTTTGCTATGAAAGCTTCTCCATAAAATTGGAAGAAGCTACTGATCCACCAGATATACAGATATTGACATATGGACACAAGAAATATGAAAAAGCAGGGAAACACAACACCTTCAAAGGAACATATGAATTCTCCAGTGACATATCCCAAAGAAAAGGAAATCTATGAAATGCCAGAAAAAGAATTTAAAATAATGGTCTTAAGGAAACTGAGTAAGATACAAGAGAACAGAGATAGTCAATTTAATGAAATCAGAAAAACAATTCATGATTTAAATGAGAAGTTCAACAAAGAGGTAAATATCATTAAAAAAGAACCAAACAGAACTCTTGTAACTAAATAATTCCATGAGTAAAATAAAAACAAAATTAAGAGCTTCAACAGCAGACTAGATCAAGCAGAAGAAAGTGTCTGAACTTGAAGACATGTCTTTTAAGATAACCCAGTCAGATGGAAAAAAAAAAGTGGGGGAAGAGGGTAAAGAAAAAGAATGAAGAAAGCCTATGGTACATATAGAACACCATTAATATGGAAGACCATTAACACCACTAAGCAAATGAATATTCACATTGTGGGAATTTCAGAAGGAGAAGAGATAAGAAAAGGTACAGGAAACGTATTTAAAACTGATACATTTAGCAAAATTGCAGGATGCAAAATCAGTACACAAAAATCAGTAGTGTTTCTATACACCAATACAAACAAGTTGAAAAATAAGGAAAGCAACTCCAATTACAGTAGCTACAAAAATACCTAGAAATAAATTTAACCAAAAAGGTGAACGATATCTACTATGAAAACTGCAAAACATTGATGAAAGAAATTGAAGAGGATACAAACAAATGAAAAGACATCCCATGTTCATGAATTGTTAAAATGACCATATTACTCAAAGAAATCTATATATTCAATGCAATCCCTATCAAAATACCAATTACATTCTTCACAGAAGTAGAAAAAGCAATCCTAAAATTTGTATGGAGCTACAAAACACCCTGAGTAGGTAAAGCAATCCTGAGCAAACAGAACAAAACTGAAGGCATTACACTACTAACTTCAGAATATACTATAAAGCTATAGTAATCAACACTGCAAAATGTTGGTGTAAAAACAGACACATAGACAAATGGAACAGAATAGAGACATCAGAAATAAATCCACGTATTTATAGCCAACTGAGTTGTGACAAAAGTGCCAAAAACACATATTGGGGGAAAGGACAACCTCTGCAGTAAATGGTGCTGAGAAAATTGGATATCCATATGCAGAAGAATAAAACTAGATGCCTATCTATCTTCCACCATATATAAAAATCAACTCAAAATGGATTAAATATTTAAATATAAGATCTGAAGCTATAAAATTACTAGAAGAAAACAGGGGAAATGCTCTAGGGCATTGGTATAGGCAAAGATTTTACGGGTAAGACTTCAAGAGCATATATAACAGGGGGAATTGTATCAAACTAAAAAGCTTCTGCACTGTAAACAATCAACAGAGTAAAGAGACAACCTGTAGAATGAGAGGAAATATTTGCAAACTATTAATCCAACATGGAATCAGTATTCAGAATGCACAAGAAACTCAATAGCAAAATAAATAAATAATCTGATTAAAAAATGGGCAAAGTATCTGAATAGACATTTCACAAAAGACGACACACAAATGGCTATTCAGATCCTTTATCCACTTTTATGATAGAGATGATTAGAATATCTCTAATCATCAGGGAAATGCAAATCAAAAACACAATGAAATGTTGTCTCACCCCAGTTAGAATGACTGTAATTAAAAAGACAAAAATAAATCGGGCGGTGGCTCACGCCTGTAATCCCAGCACTTTGGGAGGTTGAGGTGGGCGGATCACGAGGTCAGGAGATGGAGACCATCCTGGCTGACACGGTGAAAGCCCGTCTCTACTAAAAAATACAAAAAAATTAGCTGGGCGTGGTGGTGGGGCCTGTAGTCCCAGCTACTCGGGAGGCTGAGGCAGGAGAATGGCGTGAACCCGGGAAGCGGAGCTTGCAGTGAGCCGAGATCGCGACACTGCACTCCAGCCTGGGCGACAGAGCGAGACTCCGCCTCAAAAAAAAAAAAGGCAAAAAATAACAAATGCTGGCAAGGATGTGGAGAAAAGGGAACTTTTATGCACTTTTGTTGGGAATGTAAATTAGTACAGCCATTATTAAAAACAGTGTGGCGTTTCCTCAAAAAACTGAAAATACAGTTATCTTATCCAGATATTCCACTACTGGATATTTATCGAAAGGAATAAAAATTATATATTGAAGAGATAGCTGCACCTTTCTGTTTACTGCAGCACTATTCACAATAACCTCGTTGTGAAATCGGCTGAATGCCTATCAACAGATGAATGAAGAAAAAAATGTGGCACATATACACAATAGAATACTATGCGACCTAAAAAAAAGAATAAAATTCTGTCATTCATGGCAACGTCAATGAGCCTTATGTTATGTGAAATAAATCAGGTACAGAAAGATAAATACCACATATTCTCACTTCCAGGAGGATGCCGAAAATTGAGCTCATAGAAGTAGAAAGTAAAATTGTGGTTACTAGGGGCTACAAAGGGTAGAGGGTAGGGAAGGATAGGGAAAGGTTGGTTACCAAATACAAAATTACAACTAGATAAGAATAATAATTTCTAGTATTCTAGAGTGCTGTAGGGTGAATACAGTTAACAATAATTTATTGCTATATTCAAATAACTTGAAGAGAGGATTTTGACTCTTCTTAGCACAAAGAAATCAGAAACATTTGAAGTGCTAGATATGCTAATTACCCTGCTTTGACGGTTACACATTGAAAACATGTTCAAAATATCACTCTGTACCCCATAAATATGTACAATTATTATATGGAAATTAAAAATGAAAAGAAAGCAAAAGTAAAAAGTGATAATAAATGTGTTGATGGATTTGGTCTTTAAATTGAATTACTGTCAGAAATACAGATTGGAAAAAAAAGGATAGGTGTCACAGAGACAGGAAGTAGATTAGTGGTTGACTGGGGCTGGGGGACAGAGAGGTTGAAAGAGGGGGAGGGATGGGGGAAAGGGGAATGACTACTAATGGGTACAGATTTTTTTGTGGGGGGAGGGTGTGCTGAAAATGTCCTAAAATTAGATTGTGGTGATGGTTGCACAACTCTGTAAATATATTAAGTCACCACACTATACACTTTAAGTGGGTGAATTTTATAGTGTGTGAATTACATCTCAATGAAGCTGTTTTTAAAACATTTTAAAAAAATGATAGCTTTTCTTGCCAAGAAGAAACAAAGAAACATCAGATCTTAGAGCACCTCCAGGACACTTTTGTTCATTCTTCTCCTAGTTATAAAATATTCAGTCTTAGAATGTGATACTTCCCTGGCTGTACTGGAACCAGATGGTCTTAAAACACAGAAAGCATAGTATTCTATCTTTTTTGAGCATCATTGCTCATTTCTCATGGCTTTTCTCTATTTTCTCTGATCGTGGATACCTAGGCTGTGCCTATTTTCATGGTTGGTCTCATTCCTTTTGCTGAGGTCTTCACTTTGACAACCAAGAACTTTTAGGATTAGAAGAACCATTCGCTAAAACAGCTTCAGGTTTATGTGGTTTCCATTGCTTCGTGTCTTTAAAGAAGTACCCAATGCCGTGACTCCCAATAGCTTGCCAGATATATACAGATTTCTCATCTAAAGCCCCTCACACTGTTGCAATGTCACCATAGTGCATGGCTCCTTAATGAAAAAATTAAATTTTGGTGACCTTGGCATCATCTCTTAAGTTATGACAAGAAGCACATTATCCTTCAAGTTAAAAAACCAACCAAACAAAAAACCGGTTAATTGGGACAAAATATTTGATTAAATTTGTTTTCATCAAATTTAAATTCAAGCAAATTGGCTGAATGAATTGGCCAGTTATTAGTTCAGTCAAATCCTGTCAAACTGGTTGGGCTTATAAATACAGCCATGGGCTATCAAGGTTACACTATCACTTACAACTGCCAAAAAGGAGAGCTGTGTTCCCACTGTTTCAAAAATGTCCCATTTCAACACTTTTCCTTTATCTCTAATCATTTGGCTGTGCCAAAAGTCACCACACCATCAAGTAAACTTCAATATTTGGCTACCAATCACAGAGCTGTAGAAATATTACTAGCAAATGGACTATTATCACTTTCCATAATTAGAGTAATAGAAAACAGACATCTAAAAGTCATCTCTTTGATTGTCAACTTATGCTTGTCATCTACTTTGACCTTAGGAAGAAAATATCATCCTGCCTATGGTGGTATTGGCTTGTCTATTTGTTGAAAGGACTGAAATTTGTTATGAACACACAATTTGGATTTACTCTAAGCCACTCCTAAAAGAGACTTTCTAATCCACTCAACATTTCAAAAAAAAAAAAAAAAAAAAAAAAAACATGATAACTTGCTGTCATTGTCCTTGTCCGTTATCAATCCAAAAGATGATATATTTGGAAAAGATGTTAAATATCACTCCAAGTATCTTTGTCTTGTTTTGCAGAAGCATAGAATTACTGTAAAAATTATAGAAAGTTAGCACTTTCATCTCCTTTAATGCATCAGTTTTCAACTTGGTCTGCACCTTGGAATGAACTGGGAAATTTTTTAAAAATGCTAATCTTGGCTAGACGCGGTAGCTCATGCCTGTAATTCCAGCACTTTGGGAGGCCGAGGCGGGAGATCACGAGGTCAGGGGTTTGAGACCAGCCTGACCAGCGTGATGAAACTCCGTCTCTACTAAAAATACAAAAATTAGCTGGGTGTGGTGGCGCGTGCCTGTAATCCCAGTTACTCAGGAGGCTGAGGCAGGAGAATTGTTTGAACCTGGGAGGCGGAGGTTGCAGTGAGCCGAGATTGCACCACTGTGCTCCAGCCTGGGTGACAGAGGTCCCCCTACCCCAAGAAAAAGTCTCTGGCTTTCCAACCCAGAAATGTGATTTTATTGGTCTGAGTGTGGCGTGGGCATTAGAAGTTTTAAGAGCTCCCCAGGTGATTCTAATGTTTAGCAATCTTTGGGAATCACTGATCTAGTATAGCCCAGTGTTTCTTAAATCTTAATGTGCATACGGATCACCTGGAGGGCTTGTTAAAACATAGACTGCTGGTCTGCATTCCTAGAGATTCTGATTCTCTGGATCTGAGGTAAGACTCATGAATTTGCTTTTCATACCAGTGTTCTCGTGGTGCTGATTGTGCTCACATTTTGATTAGCACTGGGGTGGCCCATCAGTTCTCTCTCTCCTGCATATGGAGCAGGCAAAGAACATTGAAGAGACGTGAACGGTCAAATGTACTCACCTGAATCTTTTAAAAGACAAGCCAAATTATATAAAGGAATGAGTCAGAAGCTTTGGATTTTATTGCAAAGGGTGCCAAACCAGTAAACAAACCCTTGCCAAACCAGGAAACAAACTCCTGAAATCTTATGGGATTATTTTAATTACTGGAATGTCAACACAAAGCTTAATTTGTGTAGGAAGAAAACTGGGAAAGAGCAAAAACAGAAACTCTGATCACATAGACTAAATCTTCACATTGGATTTGCAATCCAATGATAGCTAGAAACAGAACAAGGAAATAAGGACAAAATTATGAAGGATGTAAAAAGAAAGAAAGTTTTGTTATATAATCACATTTGAATTTTGTTCAAACCACATTTGAATTTGTCTATCCACACTAGGGCTTTGGAGCTAGAAAGACTTCAGTTTGATTTTTGTTCTGAAATTATTTGTTTTGTGACCTGATGGAGTGACCAACCATCTTAGTTTGTCTAAGGCATTCCCAGTTTTAGCACTGAAAATCCTGCATCCTGGAAAATCCCTCAATTCCTTGCAAGCTGAGATGACTGGTTCACCCTAAAATAGGCAAGTAATGTAACGCCCCGGTAGCTCCTTCTCTTCACCTATATAATGTAGACAATGATACTTACCTGGAAGAACTGTTAAGAGGATTAAAAGCAACAAAGTATCAAGCCCCCAGCACATGCCTGGCTCATAGGAGAAACTGAAAAATACTGGTTTCAAATAATAACTTTTTCCTGGCTATGAAATTTTGGAATGGGAGGCTCCTTAAACCAAAAACTATGCCGACATTTTAGAATGTATCTAATTTGGTTTGATGGACTATTTGATGACAAGGAAGGACAGTTTTCTACACCACAGGAGAGTTCCAAACATTTGCTAGTAAATTCTTAAAGTCTTCTGGTGATTGAATAAGGTATGCTATGAAACAAAAATTTAAGTTTGTAGGCGTTCTCTGATAAACTTATGCACGCATCTGCCTCCTTGAAGAAATCTCAGTAAGAGAATGCAGACTTCAGGCAGATATCTTGGGCATGCTTGTTCACATTATAAGGATCCTTTCTTTCAACTATCAAGTTTCCTAGTAGCTTCTTTCTACATCAGTGGAAATGCTCTATACCTGTGCTGTCCGATATCCTAGCTACTAGCCACATGCAGCTCTTGAGCCTTTGAATGTAGCTATGGAAACTAGGGATAAGATTTTCAATTTTATTTAATTTTAGTAAATTTACATTTGGATTGCCTTCCTGTATCCTAGTGGCCGTATTGGAGGGAGAGGGGCTCCAGTATATTTGTTAGCTGTTAGAATTGATGATTAATAGAGAAGCTAAGAAAAATGGAGGAGGAAACACTGATAATGATATCTTAATTAGAACAGAGGATTGAGCTGTTTCCAAAATTAAGTAATTCAGTAGACAAGTAAGGATTTATTGAACAGAAGGACAGTTAGTAAACAACTTTTCAGAATGGTTGTCATGTCACCCAGGAGCTTGGGTAAAGGACATCGAGGAGAGGCTGGAAGTCATGGAATCTTGAGTTTCACTTGTAATTCTGGCCTGCCCTAACCTGCTGAGTATCCCTGCATAAATCACTTACCCATACTGGGCCATTTTTCTCTAAGATCCTTTAAAACCCCCAATATTTTTTGAAAGGAGAATACTTGCACATTGTAACTATTTTTTCCCCCCGGGTAGGCATATCTAAAAGTCATTCTGATTCTAGCATTTTTGAACTAGTAAGGAAGGAGAGAAACTTATTGTGAGGAAAAAAAAAAAAAAAAAACTTTTCTCTGGAAAGAATCTGAGTTAGCATAATTCAAATTCATAGATACTCAGTCTTTACCTAGTATGAACACAGACCCATACAAGATGGATAAAATAAATTCTCTGTTCTTTCATCACTTATAACCTGGTTGAGGAGGCAGGTAAGACAACTCAATAGGATCCAAGACAGAATGAAATAAATATGCAATGTGTGTATGATTTGGGGTGAGGCCACAAAGGGAAGGTCTTTTGTCACAGAGATATCCACAGGGTGGGTGGCATTTGATCACTTGAGCCTTGAAAGAGAGACTGATGCCTTCAACAGGCAGAGAAGATGAGGAATCAGGTTTGACTAAACCGTTTGGAGTTTAAAGACACAGGGTACTTGTGCATGGTATAGTCAGTTTTATTTTTTATCTTGCTGAAACAATTCAAATTTGATATTACTGAAGAATGAATAGAATCTTCACTTTTGTTCATTATTTACAGGCTCATTTCCTTTCCTTTTGATAATTGTAGCACATTTCTGATGACAATTATAAACTTCCATTGTCTTCCCAAATGTACCTCTTTTAGAAGGGCATTCTAGGTGAGGGAGCATTGTGAAAATACCGGGAGATATGACTGATGATTTCTACCAGGTACTCATTATGATGCAATCACTCAACAAAACAATTTTGAGGACCTGTGGTGTAGGCTATAATAGGATTCTGCCTGCATTTGATCTTGTCACCCTAAGTCAGCTGCTAATTAGACTGCATATTTATCTTTTTCTCCTCCTAAGTGCCTATTAACACTCCGCTGCCCACACACAAAAAAGCCTATGCAAACAGCTTCTACCAAGGCTCCTGTCCCTTCTGGTGGCTTTCCAGACCTCCCTCACACAATTTTCTTAATTATATCTTCCACCATCCCCAGCTGTACCCCTGGAGCAGCTGCCACTAATCCCAAATAAATATTTCCTGTTCTCCTTAGAAACAATTAAACTTAGCCTTTACCAAACCTTTGGCATCTGAGGCTCACATTGGTGGTGGTGAAGCAGTTGCTTTTTGTCCTTGTAAACTAAACAGAGACTAATTCTATTCTTAAAGTCCTTTTTCTTGAAGCAGAATCGCCTCTGCTGATGTGTCTCTAACCTTTTGGTTATGCACACTGAATTGATAGCTTAGAAAATACCTCACAGCAGCTTTCTGCCCTCCAAGCTACATAGAAACACAGACAGAGGTTGTGGGCCTGGGACTGATTGAGGCTCACGCAGAGCCTGACTTTTCTCTGCAGCAGTGGATGCTGATGGTCAGAAGCATTGGTTCCCAAACTTGGCTGCCTTTGGGAGTAACCTAGAGAGTTTTAAAAATGCTGATGCTTGGGCCTACTCCAAGAAATCTGATTTAATTACTCATGGAGGTGACCATGGGCATTGGGATAGTTAAAAAGCTCCCCAGGTGACTGGCCTAAATTTGAACTTCCTTCACACACCTCCTGGCTCTCTGTCTAGGCTCATTTTTACCCTGTTTTGGTTCCCTCTGATTGTCAGTAAGGCCAAGGCAGAAGAGATCAGTATTCAGACCTTCTTTGTTGGCCTAGATCTGCTTTTAACTGCAGGTCTAGCCCAGGGAAGAGAATATCTAGCCGGTATATTCCCCCTTGCCCAGAGTCAGACCTCTACTTTCCTTTGCTTAATCACTCTCCAATTAGCACTTCCTAAGAATTTTCCCAAGAAGCACATTTAGTTCAAATGGACTCCCATGATGGTAGAACAGGCAACATTTCCATAGTTCCACATGCAGTTGCTAGCATTTGACCCCGGGGAAGTCTTTAGGAGAGGGTGCTCTTTGGCAGGCAGTATCATGTCTCTGCAGGCCATGCTGAGCTACGGCACTGCCTGCAGAACTAATATGCCTTCAGGTGGCCCATCAGAGCCTTTTCTCTGCAATCCTTCAGTCCCTCCTCTGAGGCCTCACTTGCTGTGCATTGAGACTAACTTTTAGGGATGCCTTTACTTTGTCCATTATCAATATGAAAACAGCAGATCCAGTGATAGATGTAAGTTTGTCCTGTGGCTAAGCACTGAGAGCCTGGCTTCAGGTAGTCCTGGGCAGTCTTTGTTCCACCACTTCCTAGAGCCTGCAAAGCCAGCCTTTGGAAAGTCTCCTAGAAGAGTGAGAAATCAAATGGTTACAGAGTGGCAATTCCCTGAAAGGCAGCTCATCCATCATTTTGACTTCATTCCATTTACAATAAGCACATTCAATTTTCCCTTTAATTAAGAACTTGAAAAGCACACGATCAGGCAGAAATACAACCCAATGTGAGTTCTGGGTAAAATCTATGTGTCCTTGACAACAACAGCAATCTGAATGTTTAGTTTTTCCTAGTGTTTCTGCATGTAAAGCAAGAGTTTCAGGAACTACAGGTGGTAACTGTTGAACCTAATGGTTCTCCAATTCTCCTGGAGTCCGAGCTATCAGTCAGTCAACAACATTTATTCAGCCTACACTTATTACTGAGCTGCAGAAAGCGTCAGGGTAAGTCAATAACACGTGCATTAAGGTGCACCATGATTCCTTCAAGCTAATGTGAGTGGGTGTGTGTGTGTGTGTGTGTTCTCCCTTAAACATGTATGAAGTGATCCAGTAAACTTCATGCATTCTCTAATTCAGCCAACAGCTATTGAGCTCCTACTAATGTAGTTTACTGCTAGATTTTGAAGGAGTTGCAGAAATAAACAAGACAGACGTTGTACCCACAGACCTTACACTACAGCGAAACAAGGGAAAGGGAAGAAAAGGAAAGTTTAATGGAAGTGTAGTACCTGCCATGCAATGTTCTGGGCAGTTTACAGTCTTTAGTTCATTTAAATCACACAGTAGCCCTTTGAAGTAGATATTTTTCATGCACTCCTTTCTTCCAATTGACTAAGAGGTGAGTAAGTTAACTAAGGGTACACAGTTCATAAGCAGTGCAAATGGGTCCAACTTCCTCTCTTCCCTTAGCACTCCAGCGCTTCTCCAGGAGCATCCAAAGACAGAAAGGTAGGGCATGAAGAGGAGGAAGGCGTTTATCCTAGTTTCAGGAATTATGAGAGACTTTTTCTAGATCAGGGACCCCAAACTCTTTTTAACTCTCAGTAATTGTTGATTGCGTATCCCTGGAAGTGACTAATGCAAAACCTGTGGGGTCTTACCAAGGAGAGAGGAAAAGAACAAAGGTAGGCAAAGGGGAATAAGAGATGTGAGTTACAGCATGTTAAAGTCTGACTGGCAGCAACTGCCACTCGTGCACTTTAGCTACTCTCCTATGTGAGAAGTTACTTCGTTTACAAGTGGGTTTTCCCCCCTTGCTCACTAAAACCAGCTCTTAATCTTTAGATCAGTTTACCAAACACTCTGATGATAAGGCTGATAATGAAACCTCTTTCCTGAGTACTCTGAAGGAGCTTGGAGAATGTTTTCGATACCCCTTTTTAGGTCTTTGAAGACAGCACCTCAGAATTCCCCACTCAGAGGGCTCCCCACTGTGCCTTCAGGAGCTCACAGAAATATCCCAGGGCAAAGAAGCACAGGGGGGTTCTGGAAATGAACTCACTACTTTCTATTATGGTCATGAAAAACGTAGAAACTCTTCTTTGATTTTGTTTGTTTGTTTGTTTTGGTTTGGAATAGAAAAGTGTTTTTGTGATCCTTGGTACAGGTTAAAAATAAATATATTTTTTTCATTCATTCACTTTCAATGGCAGTTTCCATTTATAATGAGCCAAGAAGCTCTACACCCTTTAATTTAATTGCCCTTTTCTCCTCCCTATTTCTTAGAGTCAAAGCCAAAGCCAAAGCCCTCACAATGGCCTACTTATTCAACATGATTTGTACCTTCTTCCCACCCCTTGCAGCATCATGCCATGACTTTTACTGACTTCATCTTTTATAACTTTCTTCTTTTTCATCCAGGCACATCCTGTTTCATTTCTGTTCCATGCCTATACTAGGCAGGCTCCTGCCTCAGGGCCTTTGCACTAGCTGTTTCCTCTCCTGAAATGTTTCTGCTCCAAAAACCCATATGACTCTTTCAGTTCCCCTTACCATTCTCAGCAGAGGCATTCTCTTTCACTCTATTTAAAATGGCAAACTCATTCCTTCCCATTCTTCTTCCAGACTTTAGTTTTCAAGAGTATGTATTACTTTCTAATAAACTAATTTACCTACTTTTAAAAAAACTTAAACCCCAGTAAAATGTAAGCCCCATGAAAGAAAAGCCATGAGCATAGTACTCATGGCTGGGTGTCCAATATAGTTCCAGACAAATAGGGAGTGTTCAATGAATTTTTTTAAAAAATTCCATAATGAACATTTAACATAGAGCCAGATCACCCCAGTAGCAAGGAGTATACCTACTTTTCAGGTCTTGTTTCTTTTATTTATTTTTCTTTTCTCCACATTCATTCTTTATTTCTCCTGTGAATTGTCTGTTTCTGCTATTTGCCCATTTCTACTTATTTACTTACTTATTTAGTTGACAAATAAGAATTATATATACTTATTACATACAACAGGATGTTTTGAAATATGTATACATTGTGGAATGGCTAAATCAAGTGAATTAACATATGCATCACCTCACTTATCTATTTGTGATGAGAACACTTAAAATCTACTCTCTTAGCAATTCTCAAGTTATACAATACATTGCTATTAACTATAATATATTCACCATGTTGTACAATAGATTTCTTGAACTTATTCCTCCTGTTTAACTGAAACTTTGTGACCTTTGATCAACATCTCTCCAATTGCCTTCCTCTCACAGACACTCAGCCTCTGGCAACCACCATTCTGCTTGCTGCTTCTATGAGTTTAACTTTTTTAGATTCCACATGTAAATGAGATCATGTAGTTTGTATCTTTCTGTGTCTGGATTATTTAATTTAACATAATGTCCTCCAGGTTCATCCATAGTATCACAAATGACAGGCCTTCCCTTTTTTTTTTTTTTTTTTTTTTTAGGCTGAATAGTATTCTATTGTGTATATATGCCACATTTTAAAAATCCATTCATCCATTGATGAGCATTTAGGTTGATTCCGTATCTTGGCTATTGTGAATAATGTTGCAGTGAACACAGGAGTGCAGATATTTTTTCAGTATACTGATTTTCCTTTGGATTATATATCTAGGAGTGGGATTACTGAATCATATGATATTTCTCTTTTTAATTTTTGAGGAAGCTTTATACTGTTTTTGGTAATGGCTGTATAATTTACATTCCCAGCAGTGTGCAGAGTTCCCTTTTACCCACATCCTCTGTAACACTTGTTATCTTTCCTCTTTCTGATAATAGTTATTCTAACAGGTATGAGGTGATATCCCATTGTAGTTTTAATTTGCATGTCCCTGATGATTAGTGATGTTGAACATTTTAAAATATACTCATATGGCCATTTGTATATAATTTTTTGAAATATGTTTATTCAGATACTTTGCCCATTTTTTAATGGGATTATTTATTTTGTTACTATAGAGTCATATGAGTTCCTAATATATTTTGGATATTAATCCCTTATCCAAATGTATGGTTTGCAAATATTTTCCTATTCCATAGGTTGTCTCTTCATTTTGTTGATAGTTTAATTTGCTGTGCAAAAGCTTTTTTTCTTCCTTCTGTTCATCCGTCCGTCCTTCCTTCCTTCCTTCCTTCCTTCCTTCCTTCCTTCCTTCCCCTCTCTCCGTCACCCAGGCTGTAATGCAATGGTATAATCACAGCTCACTGCAACCTCAACCTCCCAAAATCCTAGGATTATAGGCATGAGCCACCATACCCAGAGTGCAGATGGTTTTTGGTTTAATGTAATTCCATTTGTTTATTTTTATTTTTAGTGTCTATGCATTGGGGGTTATAGGGATGCTTAGAGAAAAGGCTGATTCTAGAACTTAGTAGGAAATATACAAGATGAGCCTGAACTATCTTGTAGTGCCAGAAAGTAAGGAAGTACTAAAAAACCCCAAACCCAACCAACTAACCAGTCAACCAACCAATCAAACAAACAAATTCCCCAAAATCCCTACATTGATGGGGGTATGTTAAAAGGACAGAAAGGCCAACTCAAAGAGTTCCCAATAGCCAAAGCTGGAACATTTTGAGCAAAAATAAATAAATAAGAGTGTTGAATTATAATGCAAAGTATGAAATAAATATCCATGAGTCCATACTGATATAAGTAAATGTGTGAATAAACACGTAAACAAGAGAGAAGAGTCAAATCTCCCTTGCAGAAGAATTTCAAATAAATTATGTAGATATTCTGCCTTTACAGGAGGGCATACTTCTTTACTCCTTAAGTGTGGGCCACGCATTTTACCTTTCCTTCCAAAGAATACACTAAGGAAAGGGTCAGGGAATGGAGAGTAACTTTACAGTGGAGGAAGCTGACAAACACTACCTCAGTCTGGTGTTCAAAGTCAGCATCAACAGTCATAAATCATGACAATAGTATGTACCCTTGGTACAATGTGATAAAAATGGCACTTTACCTCTGTGGTCTTCTTTTCTAAAACCCATAACTCAGGTTTAATTATGAGAAAAACATCAGACAAATCCCAGTTGAGACATGTTCTATTAAATACTCAACCGTTACTCCTCAAAACTGTCAAAGTCCTCAGAAATAAGGAAAGTCTGAGAAACTGTCACAGCCAAGAGAAGCCTGTGGAGACATGACAACTAAATGCAACGTGGCATCTTGGATAGATCCTGGAAAAGAAATAGACATTAGGGAAAGAAAAATGAAGGAAATCTGATATGGACTTTCGATAATAATAATGTATCAATATTGCCTCATTAATTATAAGAAATATACCCTACTAATGTAAGCTATTAATAATAGAAGAAATTGGATGTGGAATATATGAAAACTCTCCTTACTATCTTTACAATTTTTCTGTAAATCTAAAACTATTCTTTAAAAAATGTCTATTTAAAATATACACCATGGAATACTATGCAGCCATAAAAAAGGATGAGTTTGTGTCCTTTGTAGGGACATGGATGCAGCTGGAAACCATCATTCTTAGCAAACTATCACAAGAACAGAAAACCAAACACCGCATGTTCTCACTCGTAGGTGGGAACTGAACAATGAGATCACTTGGACTCGGGAAGGGGAACATCACACACCGGGGCCTATCATGGGGGGGGGGAGGGGGGAGGGATTGCATTGGGAGTTATACCTGATGTAAATGATGAGTTGATGGGTGCAGCACACCAACATGGCACAAGTATACATATGTAGCAAACCTGCACGTTGTGCACATGTACCCTACAACTTGAAGTTAATAATAATAAATAAATTAAAAAAAAAAAAAATAGAGCCAAGTCCAAATTAGTTAGGAAGCCAGAAACCGTTATTCTATCTTGAATATGTGAGTTCCAACTGGAAATGCGCCAGCTTTCTGAGAATGATCACACTGACAGCTATATTAATCTCCTGATACCAGCAATAGCAGAACTCCTTTTAAATTTGGAAATGAAGTAAATGGCCATTTTTCCCTCCACTACCTTTTTCTTTGGTCTTGATATTATAGCCTTAAGGCACTCTTTAATAGCACACTTATTTTCCAAAGAATGTGATAATGAATAATTCTGCATCTTATTTCTTAAACTTGCTACCAACTTCCATTTTTTCAATAACTTTAGTTCTTAATTTATCCTAAAACAGTTCTTTTTCTCTTGGTCATAAAATCAGAGACTCGTCCTATCTCAATGTTCTAAAAGGGTAGGTTGCTTCTAATGTGACCCATAATCTATACTTATCTATAATTTTTTTCTAGCACATTTCAAGTAAATAGTCCATCATTTCTCCATAGGTGAAGTTTGTTCCTTTAGAGAATAATAATACAGTGATATGAAATTTCGTATTTTTGCTAAAAAGTTCACATTTTCATTTGGAATAAAATTTATGAATTAAAAAACAGAATTTAATAAAAATTAATGGTTAGTTTGTTATGTTTTACATGCTGAACAAAGTCCCATTCAAAAAAAAAAAATTCTTTGGCTTTGGTTCCCTAGCAAGTGGCTGTGACTCAGTTGTTCTCCTTTGATCTCCTACCCTTAGTACTGTACTTTGTTTTGCATGGGGTGGAGGGGGAGAGGTTTAACAACATTGGCTTCCGTCTGCCTGAGTCGTTTTTAGCCATCTATTTTAACTACACCTGAGAAAGGCAACCTTGGGCTTGTTTGACTTTTCCAGGATATGTAAATATTGAAAAATAAAAATGATGGAATCCAGGTACAGAACCCTGCTTGTGTTCCACACCTGCATACTCATCAACTGTGCAACTCTAGTCAGGGCACTTCTTGAAACCTTGGTTTCTGTGTTCTTTTCTTTTCTTTTCTTTTTTTCCTTCCCTTTTCCCTTTTCCCTTTTCCCTTTTCCCTTTTCCCTTTTCCCTTTTCCCTTTTCCCTTTCCCTTTCCCTTTCCTTTCCTTTCCTTTCCTTTCCTTTCCTTTCCTTTTTTTTTTCTTTTCCTTTCTTTCCTTTCTTTTTGAGACAGGGCCTTGCTCTGTCACCTAGGCTGAGTACAGTGACATGGTCTTGGCTCACTGCAGCCTCCACCTCCCAGACTCAAGCAATCCTCTCACCTCAGCCTCCCACGTAGCTACTACAGGCATGCAGCACCACACCCAGCTAACTTTTTGTATTTTTTTGTACAGAGGTTTTTACCATGTTGCCCAGGCTGGTCTCAAACTCCTAGACTTAAGCCACAGTAGGCCACCCATTTTGGCCTCTCAAAGTGCTGGGGGTTACAGGTATGAGCCACCGCACTTAGCTGAAACCTTGGTTTCTTCACCTGCAAAATGCCAACTTTACTAACTTTTACTTGCCCAACTTCCATGTTTGGTTGGGAGGAACAAATAAGATAAAAGATGTAAAATTGTGTATAACTATAAAGCACAAAATAAAGGTAAATAATTATAATTAGAAATATTTTCAGTTATTAACACATTACCTTGTCTTGCAGTTTTTAAAATGATAGCTTTTGGATAATTTTTAGAATTATTATTTCTAACTGGTTTAGAACACTTATATCTGTTGTGCCCAGGCTTTTATTATATCTTTTCTTTCACTTCTGGCCCCTCTCAGACTGGCAACCTCTCAGAAGATATCTTTATCTTTATCTCCTCAAATTTCTCCTATCAGTTCCTTCCATTCTGTTGGCAGGCTAAGAAAATTTGTTTCTGGGTTTAGACACTGATGTTACCTTTCTGCAGTTCAGCTTCCTCATTAGTTATTGTGGAGTCAATAAGTGGATTTTCTTCAATGGATTTCCAGGTTCATCATGCCCTCTGGGCTGATTGTGGGGTTCCTGCTGACGGTGAGCCCAGTTTTCGACCACCTCACGGTGCCACGGCCTGGACCTGTGAATGAGGAGGCAGTGCTGGCCCAAGGAGGCCATTTTGATGACTGTGAGTGAACAAAATCTGGACAAACTCTTGATCAGATCCTCTCTTTTTTTTTTGTCAGGCTTGAATTGGCTTGATCAGCAAGAACATACTGTAAAAACATGATGGAATTAAGGTAAAGGGAACTGCCCATTTTCCTACTTCTCCCTGGTTGTGTCACTGTGAGTACAGCCTGTAAGGTTGATCAGGCAGGGGTGACTCAGGCATCTGTGCTTTGCCCTTGTGGAGACAACATGGCTTGTCAGTCCCACTCAGCATCATTAGAAACAGGGTTGACCTCCAGGAACTTTGCTGTGAAACCTCCTATTAGTGTCACCTGAGACGAATTCACAGAACAGTAGTTCTCAGAAGAAGACATGTCAATAACTGTCCATCAAAGTGAGACTCATGCATGACAGCCAAGCTTCAGAGACGAAGGTGGATCAGGAAGTCACTGTTACCATAAGGAAAGAAAGAAGGAAAGGCAAATTAACATTTTTCTGAATGTGTGATGTGTACCAAACACTCACGTAGGTCCTCCCAGCCTGTTATATGTTTGGGTTATATTCAGCATCTCAGCACTCAATTATACATTATCTTGTTTTGTTCTTTGATTTATCTCATGGGGTGTTTGACCACCCACCCACAGAAAGACAGGGATGGGTTATTATTTTTAAGCTACAACTCTTTTGTTTTCCTTGTAGGACTCTGTGGGGACAAGGCACATGAACCTGCAGTAGGAACTTAGCAAGCCCCAAGGACAAGGGGAAGGACACATGACTGTTGCCTAGGCGAAGTTCAGGACTTGGAACATATAGAGCATGTTTATGTTACTATCCAGGCAGAAGGACCTCAAAGAGTTGTTGCTTCCTTTTGTGAAGCTGTCAAGAGTAGTAGAAATCTCTGGAGCATTCAGGAAAGGTTTCTACAGGGAAGACGTTTAAAATCTTGGCTTCTTTAACCATATTGGCCATGTTTGGGATAGAAATGAGAACTCCTTTTCATTGTGTTCTTTTGAAGCTTCTATTGTTCTGGAGAACGAGAAACTAGGAGTTTTATTTCCTATCCCTCCATGGTGTAGTGACCCATATCTGCTGAATTTTTAGTTTCCAAAATATTTCCATTTTGACACAGTTAGAGGGCACCAATGTGGCTACTTTTAGATTTTCTTGAGGTGACGAGTCTCAGTGACATGCATCCATACCTGTGTGCTATTTGTGTTACATGTATGTTTAATTTATTTCTCTGGAAAACTCTACGCTGGCCCAACTAGGTACCATAAATCTATTCCAAAATGTCATAGTTTGGGTTAAGTTCAGGGCTATTAGACTCTAAGGACTGTGCTAGATCAATTAGACTTTCTATTCATTCCTTCTGTACCAACCCAATCAGAAGTGCATTGTGATTTTAAAATGTACTCTGTTTTTCAATATTCTCCTGGTTTCCTGGCTACATCGTTGGTGCTCTGGGGAGCAATAGTGAGCAGTAATGACTAACATTAACCTTCTGGGCAGTAACTAACTGGGAAGAACCTGGGGAAATCTGTGAAGGTTCATTTCAAGCAGGATGAGACCCAAAGATACCTGGAAAAGAACTTTCAGAAACATTTCTGAATTGAATTGCAAAGCTCAGTATTGACCAAGCCAAAATCCATTTTAACTTGGAGATTGTCAAAGCATGCAATAGCCAAAAGGTGGCACTCCTTATCCACTGTTCATTTTGTTCCAAAGTAAGGTCATCTCCACGTGTTTTTCTGTTCCTTCTGTTAGTTGTTTCATAATAAAAGATTATACTCTCATCTTCTCCTGGTAAGACATAGCAATAAAACAGACCTCATTCTCTGGATTGATATTTGTTTTGATATATACCAGTTGTTATCCCTCTGGATGGACAATGTATAAGATAAACTGTATTTTCAGTAGGGTTTGGCTTATAGTTCTGTGTGCATCTATAGACTATGCCATATAAACAGACACCTTTACTGTAACATCATCTCTGACCAGATCCAAAGTTTTAATTTGTCTCTAGAGTTTGCCTCTCTCAATTTCATAAACTGAAAACACAGCTGGAGCAATTTACAGACTGTGGAAAAACTCTTGAGTATTTTTGCTGAGGTACTAATTCAAGGATCATGCTTTGTTATTTCCTGTTTCATTGTTGTTTGTAAAACTAGTTAATGGGCAATGGACTGTTTCAAATTTGCCTAGTCCCTCAGTGCTGTTGCTTGCACCTCCTGTCAGGGCATAGCATGAATTGGGTGCAAGCGTGACAGCAAAATGGCATTGATTTGAGCAGACACACATCACTGAGAATGAAATCACAGCAACATTTGGAAAGAGCTAGGCTTGTACTCTTTGAGCTACGTGAATGTGGTCCCTGAGGCTTTTAAAAAATCAAATCCTACTCTGTTATAATTTCCCACCAACCCAGAATACTTTTGAGATATACTTTCAGGATCAGCACTGTCAAGTAAGGGAAAGTCTTTACTGTCTCCTGGCTATTGATTCTTAGAAACAAAGACATAAAACATGATGGAGAGAAAATGCCAGCACTGAGTAAAGATATAAAGCAACAAGATTAACTTCACTGATGCCCCACTAACCTACAATTTGGAAATCTAGAAACCTCCGTCATTTAGAAAACAAACATAAAATCATACATAAGTTAAAAGAGTTTCTGAGCAGCATAGAAAATTGTTATAAAGTGCAAGCACCTTTCTCTACAGGAATAAAGCTTCTAGGAGTTTTGTGACTTTAATGCCTGATATAATACAAGATAAGTGCTCAATAAATATTTGTGGAATGAATGGATGATGAGTAGAGAGAAGCAGAACCTGAGAGAAACAAGCTTACTGAGCCTGATGTTGGGAAGGGACCATCTAGTGTCGGGAAAAATTGCTTTACACTCCTCAATGCTGTCGCTGAAGGCATCATAACTATAGCACAATTAAATGATTGAGGTTTTCCCTGTAAACTTGAAATACTGCTAAAACATGAAATTATATTTAGAGTGCCCTGGTCCTTGAAATGTATGTAATAAAATGGTTAAGATTAAAACAACTCATGTTGTTAAAAGGACATGTTTGAACTACTTACTCTGAACATCCACTGCTTGCCAAGAACTGAACTAGACTCTAGCATAGAATGGTAAACAAGTTATCTGAAGTGTTGCCTTAGATTGCATATTTTATATCTTTATGACACTAAATAAGACATTAGTACATTGTATTATATACATATGAAGAACAAAGGTACTTGAACACAGCAGATCTAAAATACTTACAGCTCTAGATCAAGTCCTCAGCAAAGTAGTGATCAGTGGAAAACATTCAGTACTACAGTGAGACTTATTTATCAAATGGATTTTCCTATATCAACAAACTGTGATGCAGCTTTCTTAGTGGATGATAGATTAGATGAAGAAATCAGGTAAAGTGCTGAGAAGCTACAGCTTTCATCTCTTACCAGAACAGAATTGCATTATAAAAATTACCTTATTTGTCAGATAGCAAATGGACCCACCCAATATTCTGGCTTCTAGTACTCTCTAGGTTGGGGTGGAAAAACTCATGTTTGATGTGCAGAGGATAAAGGGCCACCATTTGGAGTAGAGAATTGAGATGAATTTAGTCCCCCCTTACCCAAAATGTTTTTTCAGTATGCTTTGGGAAATGTCTCTGGGAAGGTTCAGCTGGTGTAGGTTTGAACTCAAGTTTAGTAATTTGTTTTACCTCTCTAAACACTTTAAAGCGTTTGTTTACCTCTTGCGTAGAAATGAGACCTCAACCATTGTTCCTATTTAATTCTTCAACATGCTCAGCCATCAATTCCCAGTCATCTTGGTGAGATTCTTACCACTCTTGTAGTGTTCCTTATTATTTCCTTTGTATTTCAGGGATAAAGTCACTTAAAGAGTTTGCATATTCAACTTCAGCCCACACAAAATCACAGAGCAGGACTGGGACACTGGGACGTCCACTGCTGGTGCCCAACTCTTCCACCACTCTGCAGAGCCTATACATTTGCTAACTCTAATTTCACATTGCTCTAAACTAGCAAATGCTCTATAATGCATTGGACTGGCATTTTAAATGTGGATTGTTTTCATCTTTATAGGCTGAGAAGTTTTCAGAACACTCTTTAAGTGGAAAAGTCTGGGTCTCTCCAACATCAATTCATTCTAGTATTACAGAAACTGAAGAAGCGGTTGCTTATCTAAGTTTTTCACTTTCCGGTAAATTTTTGTAGTGATTGTAAGACCTAGCCTAATCTCAGGACAACTCTGATATGCAAAGGATAGTGTTGTTAGTGTTATTCCTGCATGGCAGCTCTGGTTCACTCCTCATTTCCAGCTGTTCCAACTCAGTGAGATTCAAGAAAGAAATGCCCCTATTCATGCCACCAAAATAAACTCATGAGTATGACTTATTTTGTCTCTACAGAGATTTTTTTTTCCTTTTCCATTGACAACCCTAGATTCAGGCAAACACAAAGGTCACTCTGACTTCTATTTTGAACTTATATACTGCCCCAAAAGATTAATGAAGTGCCAAAGCCAAGCCAAGTGAATCCTAAGTCAAACATAGTTAACAAAGCAAGTCTGCTTCCAAGAAAATTTACGTATGGGTTTGAAAAACTAAAGAGAAAATTATTACTGGATAACCTATTATATTAGTGAGATTTTATTGGTGGAGAAAATTAAGAAACAGCTATATGTATTTTTGTGAGCCACTCATCTGTCCACACTGTCCAGATTGTTTTTAAAACTATGGAAATTTCCATCCAGGGTATACTTTCCCTGTTTGCTTCCATCAACATTTCTCTGCTCAAATAGTTCCTTTTGTGGTTCAATTTTTCCATCTTTTTAATATAGTGGGTTGAGCCCAGCTGTAATTGTGCATGGTTATATACTGACAACCCACATAAACAAACATCAACAAACACAGTCCTTTGATAGGGTGATGTCATCACAATGAGAGTTTCAAAAGCAAATACAAGTGGGCAACTTGGACACCTGTGTCAGCTCTTCTTAGTCCTCCCTCCCTTTGCCCTTGATGATGAAAGAATTATCTTTACTGAAGTTGGAATGCCGTGTTGACACCAGCTCCCCTAGCACCAACCCTGGAAGATCAATTTCATGTCAAATTGTTTAGATTGATACTGAGACCACCTGGGCATCAGCTGTCACGAAACTCAGGGCTTTGCTTAAACAGCAGGCAGCTATCAAAATAGGAGAGTGAAAGAGAGAGAGAAAGAGAAAAAGAGAGAGAGAAAAGAGAGAGGCTATCAGACTTAATACTGGCACATATTAGAGAGCTACAGAACTCTCCCAGGTCTGGTAATGTTGCTGCTACCATTTGTCAGGTGTACAATCGACCTGAGAATAGGGATAATAGGATCTTTGTAGGATCCTGAATCAACATTCTAAACAATTCAACCACTGTTCGCAGGTTAGAGCCATACCTCCCTGACCCTTCTCCCCTCTCTTCTCAAAGAAACCACAACTCCTCCCGCCTCCCAGGAGCATTACATCAATGGGTACATTCACTTTTCCTCAATATGACAGCTGGTTAAGTGACACCATGAGATTCCCTCCTTAATAGCTCATGTACAGAAACAGCTGTTAGAATGATTTCTCATGTTGTTCAACCTTGTTTCCAGCATCGGGAGATTTAGGGTTTGGATTTTGTGCATGTTTGGAGAGACTTCCCTCTTTTGTTTTAAAATTTTTTAATGTTATTAAGAAAAAGTGAATGTGTTTTATGGTTTAAAAAATGAGGGGAAGATAATTTGCTTTTGAGATTTATAAAATAATCTTTTTAACCATTTTCATTTCGGTATTGAAAATGGCACATATCACATGTGCCTTCGTAATAACAGACAGAGAGGAAAATTTGGGCTCAGCTGTGATGAGCTGGTTTGTGACTGGAGATGTCCCAGCACCCTCAGTCTTGCTGCAGCCCTCCTCTCCAGCCCGTACTCTCCCCGGCTCCATCTCCCTTTGCCTTTGCTTCTCACAAGCCCCTTGTCTCTTTTTAAAAACCACCAAGCCAGATCCACAACTCCCCTGAAAGAATTTATTTTCCTCTCTATTAGCACCAGGAAGAAAACGGAAGTAACTCAAAGAGCAGTGTCAAATAAATAAGTAAAAATCTACCTTGTTGCTCACTAAAGCCAGTAGACTCTCATGGTGGAAGTCCAGGGATGTGATTAAGGATTTCCAAAGGTGAAAAATCAGAACTATTGGACTGACAAATGAACTGTAGGAACCAAAATCATGGTTTTTTTTAGTTGTTCTGTGTATAGCTCAGAACGAATTTCCCAGAGACTTATTGGAAAACGTCTTTATTATAAAGTTTTTCAGACATCAAGAAGAACATAAAAATGTCTTTCTTGACAGGGCTTAATTTCCAGAACACATTTACTTTTTGCTTCTCTTTAGGTTGCAATTCTGTCTCTTGCAAAGGGTACTAATTTTCTCAGTAGGAGAAACTGTGATATAGATGTTTAACCATGCTATATTCCCAGTTACTTCCATGATGCATGAAACAGTTATAAGGAGGAAAGGTAATTGAAGATTTTCCTTGTACATTTAAACATCATTGATGAACAAATATTATCTTCAGAATTGAATTATCTTCTTCATTGATAATTCAATGAAGAAAGACAAATATTATCTTCTTCATTGACTTGAATTCTCACCAAGGCACAAATTAGATCTATCTAAGAGAAGAAAGAAAAGTTGGAAGTACTGGATCTCATAAAATGTGCTGTGTATATATACAACTTTTTCCTGAGCCCAGCACTGTATCAGTTTGGGGACATATACAGTAATATGAAGTTTTTGTGGTCTTAATTATTGCATCATGAAAGGATTCTTTGGCTCAGATCTGGGAGGCCCCAAAACAGTCCATCTTCACTGGAGATTGACAGCAGTGCCTAGTAGCAAATTTAAATTCATTCATATTGGATTTGGTCCATATAGCAAGTAGATCCTTCTAATGGAGCCACATTGTTAAATGTGCGAATTAACAACCTGATGCTGAGTCTAGAAATAAAATAGGTAAGAAAATTAATTCTGTAATATATCCACATGCTCACTTCATCTACACAATTGTTGAATGCTGACCATATTTAGGTAACGATGCGGAAAAATTGCCTTGAGAACTAGAGATCTAATTTTTCTTTTGTCTTGTGGTAAGCCCCCAGTTCTTTAGTATGAAATGTATGGGATTCATTTCTTTCTTTTTTCTTTTTTTCAGGTGTTAGTTGTCTCGTGAGAAGGGGGACCCAAAATACTGTAGTTCCCTAGGTATTTGCTCACCATTCTCTGATACACATAAGGAAAGGGAGTGAGGGAGAGGGAGATGGAAAGGGAAAAGGAGAGAGATTAGTTCATTATTTAGATCCTTGGGAATCCCTTAGTGGTTTATTTGTTGTGCAGAGCCAGGAAACCAATCCATTCAAAACTTTCTCCTTGCTGGCAGATTTTTCAAAGCTGATGTTTCTCTGCTGACTGTGCACGTCCTCTTATCATGTGTTTGGTTTTTCAATATCTAGCCATTTCACAAAGAAAAGGACATTTATTTTCAATTAATAAACCACCCTGCAGTTACCCTTTGTTCATAGCCATGGAAATGCTTCTGTGTGTGCAGACGACAGCTTACACATTAAACAACTCTTTCTGTCGGCTTCCCAAGCTGTCCCAGTTCCTGGCTATGTTTTCCAGGTTGCCTTCTTCCTGGCACCTTATGCCTGCTTACTGGCAGATCTGCAGAGAAACACCTACGTGGCCGTGGGCACATCACATTTCATGTTCATTTACAAACTGATAATTAATGTCTTTTATTCCCCTGATGCCTTGAGAAGATTTTCATCATTGGTATCTGTAAATTAGGTGACTTGCTTTCAGTAGACCTAATGTCTTCCCCTAGAAAGCATAATTATGCTTTGAAAAAAGCCATTCACTGATTTTAGTGAAATGAGTTGTTATTTTTGAAAACAGTTAGTGCTCTAATTCTCTTGTTATGGCAATCTGTGTTTGGAACTCCAGGACTGTGTGGATGCAGAATGAATTGTAAGATCCTGAGAGCAGCATTGGCTCTTTCTCATGTCTGTATTTTCATATTGAAAACAGATTTGAGAACATTATGGCCTATGATGTTGATGCGCAAATATAGGTGTAAATAAAGAGATGACCTAGAGAAGCATATTTAAGCTGGGCTGTAGTGATCCAGAGAAAATGTATGTCAGCTGGGCGCAGTGACTCACGCCTGTAATCCCAGCACTCGACTGAGGCGGGTGGATCATGAGGTCAGGAGTTCGAGACCAGCCTGGTCGAGATGGTGAAACTCTGTCTCTACTAAAAAATACAAAAATTAGTCGGGTGTGGTGGCAGGCGCCTGTAATCCCAGCTACTCGGGAGGCTGAGGCAGGAGAATCACTTGAACCCAGGAGGCGGAGTTTGCAGTGAGCCAAGATAGTGCCACTGCACTCTAGCCTGGGCGACAGAGCAAGACTCCGTCTCAAAAAAAAAAAAAAAAAAAAGAATATATATGTCATTCTCACTGTTCCTTCTGCTGCTTCCTTTAAGTTTTTCCCATTCGTTCTAACTCAGCAAGCCAAAATACAACATTCTTTCATTTCTATTGTCCGGGAAAAATAGTTAAAGGACTGAACTAAGATTAGAACACATATAAAAATCAACCTTGATGCTTACAAAAATAAAGCAAGACTCTAATTATGAAATCTCTGCCAATGTGAATATAGTGGATACTACTTGTTTGAGTTAAATATCAAATTTTCCTCCAGGCTGTTCACAGTTCTTTTCTCCAAAATACTTTGTGGGAGGTGGAGATTTTCCCAGCACAACTGTTCCAACAACATTCTCAACAGAAACAATCCATGATCATTATACAAAGTTCACCAAATACAGAAATGTACAAATATGAAAATGAAAATTGCCATATCCCAACTATTCGTGAATCACTGAAACATTGTACTGCATGTCATTCCAGTTTTATTCTGTAGATGAATGTGACTACCAATCCATCCATCCTTTACTATTTATTCTAACTAGCATACTACACACAGGTTTTTTTTAGCTTAATTTATTTCCCTAAGCAATATATACATTTGCCTCATCATTTTGATGACTCTGTAGTATTCCAGTATATTCTTACATCATCATTAACTTAATTATAATTACTACTCATAATTAACTAATTCCCTATAATTAACCAATCCCCAATCAATTGATCTGGATGGTTTCCAACATTAATATATTTTTAATACTTGTTTAAAATATTGAGGATAAGGCTGGGCAACACAAGCAGGAATAGAAAAAATTATTTTGTCTGAATCAGAGTCTCAGATTCATTTATAATTTGATGGGATGTTGTCTTAGTCTGTTCTCACACTGCTAATAAAGACATACCCGAGACTGGGTAATTTATAAAGGACAAAGGTTTAACTGACTCATGGTTTCACATTGCTGGGGAGGCCTCACAGTCATGGCGGAAGGTGAATGGAGAGCAAAGTCACATCTTACATGGTGGCAGGCAAGAGTACTATTGCAGAAAAACTCCCATTTATAAAATCATCAGATGTCGGGAGACTTATTCAGGACCATGAGAACAGTATGGGGGAAACTGCCATAGTGATTCAATTATTTCCACCTGGCCCTGCCCTTGACACCTGGGGATTATTACAATTCATGGAGAGATTTGGGTGAGGACACAGCCAAACCATATCAGATGTTTATATACTAAAAATTAAATATTATACTAGTTTAAAACTTATGAAGTTCTTCCATACAAGTTGGTAGACTTATTGTATATAAATTAGGGATTATAGACAAACCATTTATCTATTATCTAGATATTAAGTACCTTTATTAAAATATAGGTATAACATTTATAAATGATATCATAAGGAACAAAGGGGCTAAGTGATACTGTCCCAGTTACACAGTGAATATTTTGGAAAAACAAGCTAGAAATCATAGTCTCAGAGCCTACATCTATGTTCAGACACTCAGAAATCTGCTTGAAGGGGTTGAAGTCTATGATTGCCATTAAGATTCATTTTGGGGTCTAGCAATATATTTTTCAATGTTCTGTATTTGATGTTTTTCAAATTGCAAATGGCAGTTCATACTTTTTTAAAAAATAAATATACTAATAGAAAATAAAGGTGTAAAGGACAAAACTACACATCTCAGGGCCACCATATATGGTTGGGAAAGTTCTGCATTGCAAAAGGGCATAACAGTTCATGGGGTTCCAGTCATGGCAGATAGTGAAGATTTTTATATTTATTACAGTAATTTTTTAGTAGATGACAGTATATTATGACAACGTTCCAACAGATAGAAATAAAGTGTCTTGAGTAAGAGGTATCTTTAATTGGCAGCATCTCTGATTACTCTCCAAACCCATGTCCTTTTGTCGCCTTCTTATATTGCTGAATCAATAATACCTGACAGAAATTGTCTAAGTCAACTGATGTCTTCAGTGGAGGTGTCCTATCTTTTTTTTTTATTTTATTTTTAATTTTTTTTTTTTTTTTATTTTTTTTTAAAATTTATTTATTATTATTAAACTTTAAGTTGTAGGGTACATGTGCACAACGTGCAGGTTTGCTACATATGTATACTTGTGCCATGTTGGTGTGCTGCACCCATCAACTCGTCATTTACATCAGGTATAACTCCCAATGCAATCCCTCCCCCCTCCCCACTCCCCATGATAGGCCCCGGTGTGTGATGTTCCCCTTCCCGAGTCCAAGTGATCTCATTGTTCAGTTCCCGCCTATGAGTGAGAACATGCAGTGTTTGGTTTTCTGTTCTTGTGATAGTTTGCTAAGAATGATGGTTTCCAGCTGCATCCATGTCCCTACAAAGGACACAAACTCATCCCTTTTTATGGCTGCATAGTATTCCATGGTGTATATGTGCCACATTTTCTTAATCCAATCTGTCACTGATGGACATTTGGGTTGATTCCAAGTCTTTGCTATTGTGAATAGTGCTGCAATAAACATACGTGTGCATGTGTCTTTATAGCGGCATAATTTATAATCCTTTGGGTATATACCCCGTAATGGGATGGCTGGGTCATATGGTACATCTAGTTCTAGATCCTTGAGGAATCGCCATACTGTTTTCCATAATGGTTGAACTAGTTTACAATCCCACCAACAGTGTAAAAGTGTTCCTATTTCTCCACATCCTCTCCAGCACCTGTTGTTTCCTGACTTTTGAATGATCGCCATTCTAACTGGTGTGAGATGGTATCTCATTGTGGTTTTGATTTGCATTTCTCTGATGGCCAGTGATGATGAGCATTTTTTCATGTGTCTGTTGGCTGTATGAATGTCTTCTTTTGAGAAATGTCTGTTCATATCCTTTGCCCACTTTTTGATGGGGTTGTTTGTTTTTTTCTTGTAAATTTGTTTGAGTTCTTTGTAGGTTCTGGATATTAGCCCTTTGTCAGATGAGTAGATTGCAAAAATTTTCTCCCATTCTGTAGGTTGCCTGTTCACTCTGATGGTAGTTTCTTTTGCTGTGCAGAAGCTCTTTAGTTTAATGAGATCCCATTTGTCAATTTTGGCTTTTGCTGCCATTGCTTTTGGTGTTTTAGACATGAAGTCTTTGCCCATGCCTATGTCCTGAATGGTACTACCTAGGTTTTCCTCTAGGATTTTTATGGTATTAGGTCTAACATTTAAGTCTCTAATCCATCTTGAATTAATTTTCGTATAAGGAGTAAGGAAAGGATCCAGTTTCAGCTTTCTACTTATGGCTAGCCAATTTTCCTAGCACCATTTATTAAATAGGGAATCCTTTCCCCATTTCTTGTTTCTCTCAGGTTTGTCAAAGATCAGATGGCTGTAGATGTGTGGTATTATTTCTGAGGACTCTGTTCTGTTCCATTGGTCTATATCTCTGTTTTGGTACCAGTACCATGCTGTTTTGGTTACTGTAGCCTTGTAGTATAGTTTGAAGTCAGGTAGCATGATGCCTCCAGCTTTGTTCTTTTGACTTAGGATTGTCTTGGAGATGCGGGCTCTTTTTTGGTTCCATATGAACTTTAAAGCAGTTTTTTCCAATTCTGTGAAGAAGCTCATTGGTAGCTTGATGGGGATGGCATTGAATCTATAAATTACCTTGGGCAGTATGGCCATTTTCACGATATTGATTCTTCCTATCCATGAGCATGGTATGTTCTTCCATTTGTTTGTGTCCTCTTTGATTTCACTGAGCAGTGGTTTGTAGTTGTCCTTGAAGAGGTCCTTTACATCCCTTGTAAGTTGGATTCCTAGGTATTTTATTCTCTTTAAAGCAATTGTGAATGGAAGTTCATTCCTGATTTGGCTCTCTGTTTGACTGTTACTGGTGTATAAGAATGCTTGTGATTTTTGCACATTAATTTTGTATCCTGAGACTCTGCTGAAGTTGCTTATCAGCTTAAGGAGATTTTGGGCTGAGACGATGGGGTTTTCTAAATATACAATCATGTCATCTGCAAACAGGGACAATTTGACTTCTTCTTTTCCTAACTGAATCCCCTTGATTTCTTTCTCTTGCCTGATTGCCCTAGCCAGAACTTCCAACACTATGTTGAATAGGAGTGGTGAGAGAGGGCATCCCTGTCTTGTGCCAGTTTTCAAAGGGAATTTTTCCAGTTTTTGCCCATTCAGTATGATATTGGCTGTGGGTTTGTCATAAATAGCTCTTATGATTTTGAGGTACGTTCCATCAATACCGAATTTATTGAGTGTTTTTAGCATGAAGGGCTGTTGAATTTTGTCAAAAGCCTTTTCTGCATCTATTGAGATAATGATGTGGTTCTTGTCTTTGGTTCTGTTTATATGCTGGATTATGTTTACTGATTTGCGAATGTTGAACCAGCCTTGCATCCCAGGGATGAAGCCCACTTGATCATGGTGGATAAGCTTTTTGATGTGTTGCTGAATCCGGTTTGCCAGTATTTTATTGAGGATTTTTGCATCGATGTTCATCAGGGATATTGGTCTAAAATTCTCTTTTTTTGTTGTGTCTCTGCCAGGCTTTGGTATCAGGATGATGTTGGCCTCATAAAATGAGTTAGGGAGGATTCCTTCTTTTTCTATTGATTGGAATAGTTTCAGAAGGAATGGTACCAGCTCCTCCTTGTACCTCTGGTAGAATTCAGCTGTGAATCCATCTGGTCCTGGACTTTTTTTGGTTGGTAGGCTATTAATTATTGCCTCAATTTCAGAGCCTGCTATTGGTCTATTCAGGGATTCAACTTCTTCCTGGTTTAGTCTTGGAAGAGTGTAAGTGTCCAGGAAATTATCCATTTCTTCTAGATTTTCAAGTTTATTTGCGTAGAGGTGTTTATAGTATTCTCTGATGGTAGTTTGTATTTCTGTGGGGTCGGTGGTGATATCTCCTTTATCATTTTTAATTGCGTCGATTTGATTCTTCTCTCTTTTCTTCTTTATTAGTCTTGCTAGTGGTCTGTCAATTTTGTTGATCTTTTCAAAAAACCAACTCCTGGATTCATTGATTTTTTGGAGGGTTTTTTGTGTCTCTATCTCCTTCAGTTCTGCTCTGATCTTAGTTATTTCTTGCCTTCTGCTAGCTTTCGAATGTGTTTGCTCTTGCTTCTCTAGTTCTTTTAATTGCGATGTTAGAGTGTCAATTTTAGATCTTTCCTGCTTTCTCTTGTGGGCATTTAGTGCTATAAATTTCCCTCTACACACTGCTTTAAATGTGTCCCAGAGATTCTGGTATGTTGTATCTTTGTTCTCATTGGTTTCAAAGAACATCTTTATTTCTGCCTTCATTTCGTTATGTACCCAGTAGTCATTCAGGAGCAGGTTGTTCAGTTTCCATGTAGTTGAGCGGTTTTGATTGAGTTTCTTAGTCCTGAGTTCTAGTTTGATTGCACTGTGGTCTGAGAGACAGTTTGTTATAATTTCTGTTCTTGTACATTTGCTGAGGAGTGCTTTACTTCCAATTACGTGGTCAATTTTGGAGTAAGTACGATGTGGTGCTGAGAAGAATGTATATTCTGTTGATTTGGGGTGGAGAGTTCTATACATGTCTATTAGGTCTGCTTGCTGCAGAGATGAGTTCAATTCCTGGATATCCTTGTTAACTTTCTGTCTCGTTGATCTGTCTAATGTTGACAGTGGAGTGTTGAAGTCTCCCATTATTATTGTATGGGAGTCTAAGTCTCTTTGTAAGTCTCTAAGGACTTGCTTTATGAATCTGGGTGCTCCTGTATTGGGTGCATATATATTTAGGATAGTTAGCTCTTCCTGTTGAATTGATCCCTTTACCATTATGTAATGGCCTTCTTTGTCTCTTTTGATCTTTGATGGTTTAAAGTCTGTTTTATCAGAGACTAGTATTGCAACCCCCGCTTTTTTTTGTTCTCCATTTGCTTGGTAAATCTTCCTCCATCCCTTTATTTTGAGCCTATGTATGTCACTGCATGTGAGATGGGTCTCCTGAATACAGCAGACTGATGGGTCTTGACTCTTTATCCAGTTTGCCAGTCTGTGTCTTTTAATTGGAGCATTTAGTCCATTTACATTTAAGGTTAAGATTGTTATGTGTGAACTTGATCCTGCCATTATGATATTAACTGGTTATTTTGCTCATTAGTTGATGCAGTTTCTTCCTAGCCTTGATGGTCTTTACATTTTGGCATGTTTTTGCAATGGCTGGTACCGGTTGTTCCTTTCCATGTTTAGTGCTTCCTTCAGGGTCTCTTGTAAGGCAGGCCTAGTGGTGACAAAATCTCTAAGCATTTGCTTATCTGTAAAGGATTTTATTTCTCCTTCACTTATGAAACTTAGTTTGGCTGGATATAAAATTCTGGGTTTAAAATTCTTTTCTTTAAGAATGTTGAATATTGGCCCCCACTCTCTTCTGGCTTGAAGAGTTTCTGCCGAGAGATCTGCTGTTAGTCTGATGGGCTTCCCTTTGTGGGTAACCCGACCTTTCTCTCTGGCTGCCCTTAAGATTTTTTCCTTCATTTCAACTTTGGTGAATCTGGCAATTATGTGTCTTGGAGTTGCTCTTCTCGAGGAGTATCTTTGTGGCGTTCTCTGTATTTCCTGGATTTGAATGTTGGCCTGCCCTACTAGGTTGGGGAAGTTCTCCTGGATGATATCCTGAAGAGTGTTTTCCAACTTGGTTCCATTTTCCCCCTCACTTTCAGGCACCCCAATCAGACGTACATTTGGTCTTTTTACATAATCCCATACTTCTTGCAGGCTTTGTTCATTTCTTTTTCTTCTTTTTTCTTTTGGTTTCTCTTCTCACTTCATTTCATTCATTTGATCCTCAATCGCTGACATTCTTTCTTCCAGTTGATCGAGTCGGTTACTGAAGCTTGTGCATTTGTCACGTATTTCTCGTGTCATGGTTTTCGTCTCTTTCATTTCGTTTATGAGCTTCTCTGCATTAATTACTCTAGCCATCAATTCTTCCACTTTTTTTTCAAGATTTTTAGTTTCTTTGCGCTGGGTACGTAATTCCTCCTTTAGCTCTGAGAAATTTGATGGACTGAAGCCTTCTTCTCTCATCTCGTCGAAGTCATTCTCCGTCCAGCTTTGATCCGTTGCTGGCGATGAGCTGCGCTCCTTTGCCGGGGGAGATGCACTCTTATTTTTTGAATTTCCAGCTTTTCTGCCCTGCTTTTTCCCCATCTTTGTGGTTTTATCTGCCTCTGGTCTTTGATGATGGTGATGTACTGATGGGGTTTTGGTGTAGGTGTCCTTCCTGTTTGATAGTTTTCCTTCTAACAGTCAGGACCCACAGCTGTAGGTCTGTTGGAGATTGCTTGAGGTCCACTCCAGACCCTGTTTGCCTGGGTATCAGCAGCAGAGGCTGCAGAAGATAGAATATTTCTGAACAGCGAGTGTACCTGTCTGATTCTTGCTTTGGAAGCTTCCTCTCAGGGGTGTACTCCACCCTGTGAGGTGTGGGGTGTCAGACTGCCCCTAGTGGGGGATGTCTCCCAGTTAGGCTACTCAGGGGTCAGGGACCCACTTGAGCAGGGAGTCTGTCCCTTCTCAGATCTCAACCTCCGTGTTGGGAGATCCACTGCTCTCTTCAAAGCTGTCAGACAGAGTCGTTTGTGTCTGCAGAGCTGCTGCGTTTGTTATTGTTTACTGTGCCCTGTCCCCAGAGGTGGAGTCTACAGAGACAGGCAGGTTTCCTTGAGCTGCTGTGAGCTCCACCCAGTTCGAGCTTCCCAGCAGCTTTGTTTACCTACTTAAGCCTCAGCAATGGCGGGCGCCCCTCCCCCAGCCTCGCTGCTGCCTTGCCGGTAGATCACAGACTGCTGTGCTAGCAATGAGGGAGGCTCTGTGGGTGTGGGACCCTCCCGGCCAGGTGTGGGATATGATCTCCTGGTGTGCCTGTTTGCTTAAAGCGCGTATTGGGGTGGGAGTTACCCGATTTTCCAGGTGTTGTGTGTCTCAGTTCCCCTGGCTAGGAAAAGGGATTCCCTTCCCCCTTGCGCTTTCCAGGTGAGGCAGTGCCTCGCCCTGCTTCAGCTCTCGCTGGTCGGGCTGCAGCAGCTGACCAGCACTGATCGTCTGGCACTCCCCAGTGAGATGAACCCAGTACCTCAGTTGAAAATGCAGAAATCACCGGTCTTCTGTGTCGCTCGTGCTGGGAGTTGGAGACTGGAGCTGTTCCTATTCGGCCATCTTGCTCCGCCCCCCTGGTGTCCTATCTTTTATACAACTTATGATGTGGAACTTGAAAGGCCTAATGGGATATAGTAGCTACTGATAGCTCATATTTCAAGCAACCATGGATATAAAATCATCAGAATTTTAATTTTTGCCATGTAATTCAGTGGAACATTTCTGTAATCGATGCTCATATTAATGTTAGAGAAAAGCATTGCCTCATCTTGAAATACTTTCTAAACTTTCAAAGAAAGGTTAAATTATATCCAAGATTTGTGTAGTGTTAGATTTTTTGTTTTGTTATGTTCTTTGAAAATGGTTGATCTATTGCTTATATGTGCAATGAGTCTTTGTTGGTTGGTTGGTTGGTTGGTTGGTTGGTTGGTTGGTTTTTGATACATGGCCTTGCTCTGTTGCCCAGGCTGGAGTGCAGTGGTACGATCTTGGCTCACTGCAACCCCTGCCTCTCAGGCTCAAGTGACTTCCCACCTCAGCCTCTCAAGTAACTGAGACTACAAGCATGCATACCGCCACACCCGGCTAATTGTTGTATTTTTTTATACAGATAGGGTTTTGCCATATTGCCCAGGCTGGTCGCGAACTCCTGGGCTCAAGCAATCAGCCCACCTTAGCCTCCCAAAGAGCTGAAATTAAAGGTGTGAGCCATTGTGCCCAGCCTGTGCAAGAGTCTTTATTGGAATAAATTAAATTACATATTTATATGGGGCTTCAAAACATCTTCCCATAACCTTGGTATTTGATCTTTGCAACTGGCAACAATATGAGGCAGGAAGTGTCAGTTTCCCAGTTTCCCTGTAGAGGAAGAAACATTGGCTTAGTGCTGTGGTTTGCAAAACTCATGTTGAAACTTAATCCCCAATGTGGCAATATTGAGAGGTGGGCCTTTAAGAGGTGATTGGTTATGAGGGCTTGGCCTTCATGGATGGATTAATCCATTCTTGAATTAATGGGTTAATGGATTAATGAGTTATCATGGGAAGGGAACCGGTGACCTATAAGAAGAGGAAGAGAGTCCTGAGTGGGACATGGGAGCACCCTCAGCCCCCTCTCCATGGGATACCCTGTGGGTCACTTCAGAGTCCCCACCAGCAAGAAGGCTCTTTCTCACCAGATGTGCCTCCCCACCCAACCTTGGATATCTTAGTCTCCAGAACTGTAAGACATAAATCTTATTTCTTATAAATTATCCAAATTGAGATATTCTCTTATAAACATTCAAAAACAGAACAAAGACATTTTGAGAGGATGAGTGTCCTGCCCAAGGCCCCGTGATCACAAAGATGTAGGGCCAGTTGGGTACTCAGTCATAGGGCCCCACAGTGCTTTAGAGGGGAAATGATAAGAAACCACCATATTCTGACCACCCTAGTTAAATGGGGATTTCCTCTGCTCATGGGATCAATGTCCTCTTCTCTGTTAGAGGAGTCCCTTGCTGTGATTCTCTTGGATACATTTTAGAACTTTCTTCCATGTTTCTCAAATGCTGCAGGAACACATTTGCTTCCACTTTCTGCCCTGTCCCCGGATCTCTCACACACACTTGATAGGCTGAATGAGTCTACTAATGATTTTAGTGACTGATATGCAATCTAATAGAACAACAGACTATTAATTAACATCAATAAATAATGTACTTTGGTTCAAGTTTACAGTTACAGCCAGCACTTTACAGTTTACAAAAACGTTTTCCTTCATTAACGTCTAAAAATAATCTCCTGTAGTTGGATTGGGTAGACCTGACTTTAGTTAAAGAAGCCTCATGATTTTAGATTTCTGGAGTGGGGAGAGGGACATATACTTTAGAATAAAACAATTTCAGTAAGGTGTGATGAAATGAAACTCACGTCATGGTGTTTAGTTAACATCTCAGGAACACCACCACCAACAAAAAGCAAAGCCTTTTTCCTTTTAATTTAAATAGTGAACAGTTGGATATTTTTGTTAGGAGCTGGTGGGTTAGGTAACTGCACTGATTTACATTTTAGAATTATAGGCTAAAGACTAATTAACTGGCTAGAGCATATGCAGTGGACCGTGGCAGTCTGCAAAGATTAACAAATTAATTAGTTATTTCCATCCGTTACAATTTTATTCTTTTCTGGGAAATGAGCGGCCTGTTTATTTCAGCCTTTAAAAGTTTCAGAGCAGGGCTGTTCATTCAGCTTTCTGAATGGCTGAATAGAACAATAGGATTGTGTAACAACTGGGACACGTCAGTGCCTTCGTCAGGGGATAATGTAAGCTATAGAAAGCCCTTTTCATCTTTTAGCAAGGGCCCATTATTCCTATGTATCTCTCTTCTCTGCTTTATGAAAAGGTTTGTACAGTAAATAATGACCAACTATGTAGTAGTTCTTTCTTCTTTTGCCAAGCTCTTTTTAGCTTTGGCAGCAATTTTGTTTTCCCTGTCATCATCTAATGTCTATTTATTTTACATTGCTACAAAGCCAGTGAAATTCCCTTATAAATCCCAGGTCATGAAGATGAAGCAGCAATTCGATTCCTTTTATTAAACGTCTCCAGTGTCCTCCGCTTTTTCTAATTAGGTTCAAAGTGGTCAGTGGCTTGAAAAGCCTCTGGGCAGGAATCAAATCTGTTTGAACAACGCATTCCTAAAGGCCATGCATATTAGATCCTTGGATTTAATTAGAGGAGAGGTATCAAAACTCAGATACTCTCTGGACGCATTTAGGATTGTCACCAAAAGGTCCTGTTTCTACACAGGCAATTTAACCAAATTCCTCTCCTCCTTTGGCTCTCCCTCCCCCCTACACATACAATAGGCATTAGGTATTCAGAGCCTGGGGCTGTTACTCACCACTGGTTCTCAGAGGCTGCAGTTTTCTTTTGTCAGCACTGCCATAGCATGAAGGTGAGAACAAGAAGTTCTGAAACTGAAGAGAAAAAGATAAAAGGAAAAGTATGCAGGAGAAAAGAGAGGCTCTTTAACTGCTCTGTCAACTCGATTTCTGTCCTCCGCCCCAAGCATGTTCTGAAGATGGATGGGCGCAGGTACAGCTGGTACAAGACAGCAGCTGTGATTTCCATCTGGGTACCATTTAGTAGCAGATAGATTTTTCAGGCTGAAGTCTCTTCCAATTGTTGTGGTTAGAGAGCGAAAGTGAGAGGCCCACTGTGTTTTCTTCCACCTCAGGTGGTATTGTTTCAAACCATTGTTTCTCCCAGGGTTGGCTTGCTATCAAAGAAGAGAATTAGAAGGCAATTGTTTGATTGTGGGGTGAGCGAATGTGGGAGTTAACTGATGAGAGGTGGTGGAGCTCAGACACAAACCATCTCATGGAATACATTAGATATTAGATTTATCCAACACGTACTCCTCATATTGTCTATTTCCCTCCTTCTAAGCTGTAAGACTGTCAGGGGACCTGGTGCTCTTCCGGGGAGTAATGTACATGTTTATGTCTGCACAGACATAACATAAACATAAACATAACAGAAACATAAACATAAAACAACTGGTTGAACTGTGAAAAATTCAGTACATTAACTAAAGCTCATTTTTGGTTGTGCTAAGAAAGCAGCTTCTCTTTTACCTCTATGACAGAATTGACAGGTGTCTACATGTGATGCCAGGACAACTACCCCAGCCAATGGATTCTGACCAACAAAAACGTTTTTAAAATATTACATATCTGAAAATATTTTAAGTATGCTACTTGATTAAATTTTTTAAATCTAACTTGCTATTTTTAAAAATTGAACATTTGTTTTTTTAACTAGCTGTATCAGTGTAACATGGGCATGATAGAATTAAATTATAGTTTTGGAGTAAATTTGCTCTATATTTTGTTCTCTATATCTTTTCAACTCACCTGTCAGGGGCATCTATAAGAGTCAGGCTGTTTTCTGCTCTTCAAAGATGTTTTTGAGGGTGAGAGTTGGTGATTTTCCATCAACTAAAAATGCTTTTTGTCAAATAGAGACAGCACCAATGATGTACTCAAGGGCCCAGTTCTTCATGTGATTTGGATTTGAGACCTGAGGTGTTTCACAAGCATTCACAAGCATCAGCAAATCTGATCGAGGGAGAGATTGCAATATCTTTTCTGGCAAACCAAGCTCCTTTTTCTTTGCTAATATGGACATTTTCCAATGTTGACCCAGATTCTTCAGTTTTCCTAATGTATTCAAGGTCAATGTTTCTATCCCTAAGGAAAAACCATTCGTGAGAGCCATGATCAAGTTTGATTTTATTTTGCCCCCTAGTTGACTGCCCTTTTACTTCCCCAAATCCCGAAAATAAAGTAAGAACATGTTGATAAATATGATGAAAGAGTACTTGATTCTTGCATTGAGTTTTAGAAGGAAGAATTCCTGGGCAGGGGGAAGCTAAGAGTGAGGCAGTGATGGTGAATGAGGTTGGGGCATTAGCAGATACATAAACAGAACATCTGGAGCTGTAATCCAGGGTTTTTTAAGAAGTCATGCTAAAAAAGGTAAACATAAACAGGTGCAATTAATTTTAATATATTTTATTTAACTTAATATAGTATATCCAAAATAATATCATTTGAACATGTAATTAATATAAAATTATTAATGAGATATTTAATCTTCTTTTGTTATACTAAATCTTCAAAATCTTGTGCATTTTTTGCATTTATAGCACATTCCTCAGTAGCGATGTGAGGCTAATGGCTACCATACCAGATACTATAGATCTGGAGTGAGCAGGTAAAGGGGAACTAGTTTTCACAGAGCACTTTCTATGTGCAAGGCATTATAGTAGTTATTAGTATAGATTATGATTAGCTTTCATAACCACCCTGGGAGGTGCCTATTATTTTCATTTTACAGATGAATGGATGTAGCCGTAAAATTTATTATCCAAACTGGGGCCTTTTCAGAATGATAAGGCAATTTTTATTAATTACCAAGGCACAACTGGTATAGCTTGTACTGTACTAGGAAAAGTGGAATGAATAGTCACCCTAGATGGGAAAACAGGCTAGAATAAATTAACTAACTTGCTCAAGATCCTAAAGCTCATAAATGACAGCATGATTTAAGATTTAAAGCCATATCTGTTTGTGTCAAAAGCTCATGCTGAGAATGAGACTCCAGTATTTTTTCTAGATTTCTCCCTTGATGATTTGGTTAGCCATTCTAAGTTGGAAGTATTGGTCTCAAAATCTGTTGACAGCATGGTTTTCCATTAAGCAAAAAACAAACAAAACAAATAAACAAAAAACAACTTAAAGTCTACCTCTGTTCTTAGAAAGGCCCTGCCAAGGAAACAGAACTTACACAGAGGTTGACTACACACCTGTCATTTTTAGCAGAGCTCAGACCCCTTAGCTATGTTATTTGGTGGCAGGTGGGGGTATGGTGAAGATTGCAGGCAATTTTCTCTCAATGTTCTTGTTCACCCCATTGCTTTCCCTGTTGGAAAACATATCACTGAAATCTGTTTACAGACATGTAAGAGGGCCAGAAATGAATATAGGAAACAAAAACATCATTCCCTATTCTGGGAAAACTGTTTCTCTGTTCACAACACTTCTGACACCAAGTGTGTGTGTGTGTGTGTGTGTGTGTGTGTGTGTTTTCCAAACCAAGCAATTCAAGTCTCTGGACACCAACCAGGTGTCCTACAACTCAATTCAATACTAACCCTCATTATGTAGAGTTAGCACAGACCTCACAGGTTAAGGCTCAGCCCCAAAAGACTGCCCTTCACTTTAGATGCCAATTGCAAGTCTGGATCACTTGTACTTCTGACCAATCTTGAGGTCTTAATCAGGGATTCTCATAACCCTTTCCTCGGTTTGCTAATTTGCTAGAATGGCACACAAAACTCAGGAAAACATTTACTTATATTTACCAGCTCATTATAAAGATATTATAAAGGAAATGGATGAACCAAATGAAAAGGTACATAGTTTGCTTACTCAGAAGAATGGTGAGTACAGGAGCCATTGTCCCTGTGATGTTGGAATGGAGAGTGGCTTCTTGTGAGTAACAAAGACACTCCTATCACTCAGGAAATTCTAAGGATTTTAAGAGCTTTCCACCAGAAACTGGAGACAAAGACCAAATATATTTCTTATTAGAAATATTATAATTATATATCTACTTTCTCCAGCTCCCTTTAGATCCCCAGAATAAGACTTTCTTCATCTCCAGTGTAAGCAGGTGGGTTCTGTGGTCCTTGGTCAGCATTTCTCCATTTGCCTGACTGTTCTGAGATGATCTCTTCCTCAGAAATACATTCATTGTCTCCTTTAAGTGATGCCAGAGCTAATGATGACTATAGGAAATCAAGATACAACAGGAGGAAGGTCTGGGAATGTTAATGAAAGCTGGCGTTTATTGAGTGATTACTATAAGCCAGACACTGCTTTAATTGCTTTGTATCTTTAACACATTTAATCCCAACAACAAATCTATGGTACAGGAGCTCTAATTATCCTCATTTTACAGATAAGGAAGCTGTCTCAGAGAGATTGGGTAACTTGTTCAGTGTCACCTTGCCAATGTTTCATATTAGTGACAAAACTGGGTCCCAAACCCAGAGCTGGCTAAGTACAAAGCACTCACGTTACATTATGTAAAAATATGCATTATATAGAAATCAAACTTACCTCTATTATCAAGGCCATTACTTGGAAATATTGTATTGTATGTTTGCCTTGTTATACTATTAAACCTTTCTTATCGTGAGATTCCCTGAAGAATATATGGCTACCAAATTGAATGAGAATGGTGATTTTTTGGTTTGTGGTTGAGTTTCCCATAATGGGACAAGTTCCTTGATATGTTTGTGTAAAAATTTGGGGCACTGTTAAGTAGATGGATCGAGAAGAGCCTGAGCAGCTTCTCAGTATAACTGGCAAACTTAATTTAAGATAAAACAATACTGTCCCATGTCTCTCTATTTCTCAGTTATGCCCATATTTGGACATTTTAGAGGTTGACGAGCATTGCGAGTTTTTCTCATTTACATTTTGCTCAGTAGGGTGGCCTCGTCTAAATTGTATGACTATACATGTTTACCATGAAATGCCAGAAAGCTGTTTTCAGGTGAAATTAAGAAAATGTGATCCAATATTTAAAAAAGAGAACAATTCCCATTGTTTTTGTTATTGTGATGCAGGGGATGCCCAGATGAAGTTGAATACATGAGCTCTTCCCCTCTCCTGTTCTGGAATAGTACCTTATTGGACCCTCTAAAGCATAAAGAAAAGATTTGAGTAGAATGATAATAACCAGATTTATTGTTTATATTAGACATATTTTAGAATAGCCAGTGACTTTAATATGAATGGTTTGGTATTAAGTTTTATATTCTAATTGCCATTAAAAAATTGCTCTTTCCCTAAGGCAGAAACAGCCAAGATACTATCTGTTATTTGTGTTAATTGTTGATAATGAGCGTCAGACATAAAATGGCAGACACTGACCAAACTCACAGATTGTCCCCAGATAGAGAAGGGCTGGGTCTTCATTAGACTGTAAAAGTAGAAGTTTAGATACATT